>NC_091818.1:23582500-33582500 GCF_041296235.1 Equus asinus | reverse complement strand
CAAGAAATCACCAAGGCGTGAAGCCCATCCAAATCCATTACATTCTGGAAGGGATCCATGGCTCTTAATCCTTCCCACAGGACAATGATGTAGAAATGTTCTATTTGCTTTTCTGCTGTCTGTAAACATCTGTGATAACTTCGAGGTGGCCAGCCCCATCCAATGATCTCGCCAGACTCCGTGGCTGTAAATTAGAAAGCTGTCATAATTGGAGACCTGGTCACCCCATCTCCAGAGACTTGTGACGCGATCACCTAATGAAGGTGCTAGATGTTCCCAGCTTCCTCTCTCAGGGCTCCACTCAGACATTTCCCCCAGAGTTCAGTGCATCTGATAAATGCCAACTTATAAAATACCCTAAAGCCATTCACATTCTAACAGGGGTTTCTTTTCTTGAGTAAAAGAAGAAAGGTCTCTTAGAGTGTCAGTTGCTAAACTAAGAATAAAACTCAAAGTCTTCTTATTTTTAATATTAACCAGATATTACTCAAAACTCTTAGGTAGTTATTAATGTTGCCGCTAAAAAAGTGGTATCTCACTGCTGTGTTGGTCTTTGATGTAGGGGAATTTTTTGAGAATATGTGTCTCTCTTCCGCCTGTACTGCTCATAAAGCATGAGAAGTTGGAACGATCCAGTGTGAGAAACAGATTTCTAGCAATACATCAAAGAGGGCATGTGCCACAAATAAGCAGCAACAACAAATTTAGCCAAGACACTATACAGTGAAGAAAGCAAAAATTCAATTTGACAGGATTAGCACAATCTACAATGTGCTTGTTTTCCTTTAAAAAAACAACAAAATGCTTTTTCAGGAGATTCCCCTCGGGTCAAATGAGATGTTCATAATTTGCAGGAGAAACCAGGGGCAAATGGAAGACTCTTAGTGTGGAAGAATTCTTCCCAAAACCAGTGTTTTGATGCGCACGGGCGCTAAGACAATAGAGCAATAAACCCAGAAAGACAGACTAGTGTAACAGAAAGGACTAACCCGAATTTCAGAACCGGTAATATGATGCTAGTGTCATACCAATTCCTCCGGATTTTATGAGCCTATCACGAAGGTAGAGATCTCCAGGGAGAGAGATTTCATAAGTAAAACAGAGTATTACAGGTCCTCATTATCCGTAATTCCAAAATCCAAAAAGCTCTAAGAAACAAATGCTTCTTAACCCACCAGGTGGCAAACCTAAGCTTTTTACACGAGGCAATGTTCGACCTTTCTCTCTTCAAGTGAAGATCCATGTCCTGGTGCAGGAGCATTAACACACTGGAAGCCCGCTGCTGCCCCAGACCTGCTCAGAGTGTGAAGGAACCCCCTGAACCACCCATCTAAAACCTACAAAGTTCTGAATTTGGAAACACTGCGACCTTAAAGTTTCAGAGATGCACTGTGGATCTGTACGACTTTATTCAATGGTACAGTGAATCTAAAACTCCGAGACAGAAGAATAAGGGAAGATGCAGATTTTTTTCTTCTTTGCTGATCTTTACAAACCCCGCAGGGAACAATTTCTCTCCTTCCCGTCCTTCTTCCTTCCATCCTTCCTCTTCTTTCTTTGTGAACCAAGTTAAAGTTCAGGTTACAGCAAAGAAAACGAGAGCATTTGCCCGTCTCCTCCCTGTCATATACTTTCTTTCCGGGTTTGCAAACCTGGTGGCTGAGGATGTTGTCTGTCATGTGCAAAAAGGAAAGCATGTGGGGACCCTCTGAGATTTTTCCAGCATGGGATTCTGGATTCTGGGCATGTGTCATGGATAAATATGCCACACTAACTTACCATCTGTACAGAGGGGCAAACTTAGAAACATTTATAAATTATGTGCCTTCATTTCTGATGCTAGTTGCTAATTTATCTAAGTAAAGATTTTTTTCTTAATGAGTGAGTTTGGTTTCTTAGCATGACAAGTTTTGTGAATTTCTAACAGTTGTAAACTTCTAAAATTCAAAGCAAGTTAAAAAGATTTTGTAAGCCTACAATTTAAGGCAATAATTCTACTCAAAGAACACAAGAAGTAGCAACTGATTAATCTTATACAACACCCCCTTTTAGAGTGGCAATCTTAACGCCGAGAAACTGACAAGGTGTCATGGCCATAAACCTTTTTGTTATTCACAAGGCCAACTCAAAATATGATACTGATAATAGATAAACGCTTAACAAAGGAGACAAGATGTCATAATACAAAATTTTCTTCTTACTTTAGCGCTAAACAATTCCCATAGGATTTGAAGAATATCATCCTGAAAAACACGCTATCTGAACACTTTTCTATCCTTGGAAAATGTGAATTACACACTTGAAAAGCTCAGGAAAATGCACTTTTGTGCACAAAAACAAAGCTTTCTCTAACAATTTATAACTTTTCAACTTGAGCATTTCGTTCAAATTTTCTTAGATTCTGTTCCTTTCAAAAGGTCTTGCTGGTGTGAAAGATTCCAGCTGCTTTGCCCTCAAAGTCCTTTTTTAAATCACAGGAAAACATCACACACCCCTCCTTTTTTCTGGATAAAACAATAAATGAGATTTATACAAATTTGCATTCTTCCCACAAAAACTCTTCTTTGGGCTGATAGGTGTGTTTTAGGCTTAACGGATGACTTTTTTCTAGGAGATTTCCAATAGGAAAATGTGCACGTTTGGGTATTAAAGATATTCTGGCGGTTATGTAAGTTGTAGTCCAAATGTTGACTATTCCAAACACAACTGTCTGAATATTTTTTACTCATTATCTCAAAATCTCAGCAAATCTATTACTCTTACTGTATGATCAAAGCCAGCTGTTTGCTTTCAAGAGGCCCATTAAAAATTGTAGGAAAATGTACCCTAAATGATCAAATGCTCTAATAATGACTTAAAACTGAGATCGCTTTGAGTTGCAGTAGTAAAGACCCTTATGTGAGTGTGAAGCAATGACATTAGTAGACTCTGAATCGTGATTTACAGACAGCTGCCTCCGAATAATCAACTTTCAACACTGTCTATTAGCTTGGCAAACAAATAACATTGTCATCTTTTTAAAGATAGCAATCTATACAAATGTTTATGCTCCTAAAAAAGCCTTTTCGAAGAAAATTAGCTCTTTGTCTTCTTTTCCTGTTGACCTTTTAAAATTCTTCCTTTAACACATGACTGCCTAAAAGACATCGTCTAGGCTGAGAAAGAAGGCCCATAAACCTGAATTTTCAGATACCAGTAAGCCAAGTTCCATTGACGGTAATTCACAAATGCTCTTTCCAAAGGCAGAACCAATTTCAAACAAAGAACAAAAAATCAAGAGGGTCCTTTTTATTTGGTCACAGAAATTTCGTTTTATCTTTCCAGACTAGTGAACACATGGTCCCACGGTTTCAAGAAGATAAAATATTAAAAGACTTTTGGTTTTTCTTGGCTTTTAACTGCTCTCCCAGAGACCTAAGAACGCGCAGTCTGTGGAGCTTAAAAGGAATTTTTCAGCACAAATAAATATGTACCCCAACTCCTCTTCTAAAATGGAGGCGAAAATTGATTTCCCTTGTTAATGAAGGACCACTATTTGTTTCTACGGATTGAGTAATGTGTTCTATTTCTAAAAGCATTATTATTACTATTATTATTACTATTTTGAGGAAGATTAGCCCTGAGCTGACATCTGCCAATCCTCCTCTTTTTGCTGAGGAAGACTGGCCCTGAGCTAACATCCATGCCCATCTTCCTCTACTTTATATGTGGGACGCCTACCACAGCATGGCTTGCCAAGTGGGGCCATGACCGCACCTGGGATGCAAATCGGCGAACCCCGGGCCGCCGAAGCGGAACATGCAAACTGCTGTGCCACTGGCCCAGCCCCCCTTATTATTACTATTTTTAAGAAATAGAATTAGAAACCTGCAGGTTGATAAACCAGAGACAAAGTAGGCTTTCTTACCGGCCAGTGAACTCTGATAAGCTGATACTCTCTCACGTGGACCAGCATTTAACTTGGGAGAGACACCATATAAAGTGACCCCCAAGTATTCAATCACAACCTCCCTTCTTTTTCTTTGGTCCCTGTGTTTATTTGGAGGAGAGACCATGCAGACGCAGGGTGGCCCCCACTTTCTCATAAGCACACAACACTCTCTGCGAAACAGGTAAGCAAAATGCGGCCCAGGCATCTTTACACGGAATTTCCTTAATTTCGGCCTTTTACAGGTGCTATTTGCTTACTGGTCCTCAGAAATCTCATGCTGGTAGAATCCCATTTTAATGATTAGCATCGGTACATCCGGTCCTCTGTGACAAAGATATTTCCAGGTCCCAACAGATGGTCCAGAGGAACAGAGTTCTACTGATCTGGTTTCTATAAATCTTGTTAGCAAAAAATTCTATGTAACAGACGTTTTTTACTAGTCCCTGTTAACGTACGGATGATGCTTTCTATCAAAGGTAGTGTGATTTAGGCATTTATTTGTGCTGTTCAGCATAAAGTATTTTTTAATCAATTCACCGATTTAGCAAAATATTGCTTAAAATCTTTCTTTTTCCATTTTTTTGGTTGCACATTTTCAGAAGGGCTGACAGAAAGTAAAAAGGGAGGTGATTCTCAATATCAGAAGATGAAGATTGGCCACTAGGGTTTTTAGTTAACGTCTCTTTAGGGAAAAAAAACAAAAAATCAAGTTCTTGTAAGTAATACCTTGCTTAGCACAGTACAGCAATAAATCTTCCCTTAAATTAAATTAGAATGTAACTCTACCATCTGAATGTCCTGTTCAGTAGATTAAATGAGGTATTCCCTGCATTGACCTTTTAAGGAAGAGAATATTATTTTTCCTCAATAACCCAAGGTTTAAAAAAAATTTTTTTATTGGAAATATCAATGCTTAGTACTCAAACCACTGCAGTATGATAAATAAAGTATGTCTTAATCACAGAAAATGTGTTAGTTGACTAAAGTTCAGCAGTGATGACCAAATCAGGACTTTTTGTTTTTAAACTGTGTTGACCCTTCTCGACCTAATATTTGCCCATATCGTTGCCAGCGTTAACAGTTCTTAGGCTGTTTAATTGTTTTTAAACAGACGTGCCAACTCTAGTGATTTCTTGAGTCTTGATGGGCATTCCTTTCTTTACATACATATACACCAGGAAATGAAATACCATGACTCCACACTGTGCTAAGGAAAATAATACAAGCGAGAAAATATTATTTTTCGATAAGACTATTTCCTAAACTGTTCACGCTATCTTACAAATTTGTCCACCATATGCTAAAATATGAACATGGGTGGCCTATTTTTCTTCCTATCATGGACAATACTTCTTTTCTATCTATCCCTCTGTCATTTTCTTTCAGCAACGTTGAATGCAACATTTCATTTTAAAGTTCAATAGGACAAGGAAGTGAGCATTTCCGTTAACTGGAAAGAAAAGGGAATTACATAAGAATAAACTTTCAGGGGTCTGCTGAGCCAAAAGACAGGCCAAAAGAAGAAACAGAACCGCCTGTGAGCCTCTTGAGAAAGAGCAGTTCTGATTCTGGGTGATCCTGACATAGTTCTCTTTCTAGTCAAGTGTATCAGCATTTTGACTTCTCCCTTTTGTAAAAATAACCCTTTTCTCCTTCTTGTACTTCAAGGAAATTGCTCCCATAATTTGTAGATTTTTAATACTCATTCTGCATAAATGTAATCTGTATATATACTCACTGAAATATTAATACACAGGATAATAGCATCCCGGGCAAAATGGTGTTTTAGGAATTTATAGACTCAGGACCTTCAGGTTATGAAAGAGTTACTTTGCCTTTCGTGGGCAACCATTAGTTTAAAAGGTTATTTGATCCTCTAGATTCTAGAATATCTTAGAATTAAGCCCTGGACCATGTGTTATACAAAAGCCTTCCCCAGTATTCTGTGTGTTCTAAGCTAACATCTCATTTTATTAATGTTGTTCAGGAGAACGTATTATATTTACAGGGTATGTATTCAAGTCAAAGGTATTCGGTTAAATACAACTTAAGGTTGTACAGTCGTGCATTAATTATTACTACAGCAAAAACAACCTTCTATAATACTAAATGATGAGAATGGGACATCTAAAATACCTAATGTTCAGCCACCAAACCAAATGCTGTCAACTTCCATGTTTGGGGGATTTTCCTGGATGTAGATGGGAAAAGGTACAAATGAGGAATTTAGAATTACTTCTCTTCTTCCAAAACTACAGGCCATTCAAGCATCCTATTCTCTCTGGACCTCTGAAGAGAGTTTTACTAACCATGGGCCTGCTACAGACAAGGGGTGTTTATCAGGAAATCTCACGTAACAGATCACCCCACCTTCGGAGATGTGAGTTTTACACTAGGAGATAAACTGACCTTTTGGATAAGGTGTCTGACCTGTCCCCTGCTGAGAGCTATTTCTCTCCCCAGACAGCTGCTGATACAAACAAACTGGGAGGCAGGACTTTGACAAATGAAGCTCAACCACAATCCTTTGTTTCCCTGAAGGCAAAAAGCTGGCATTCCACAAGCTCATTAGGGGGCCATGAATTACTGCGAGGCCAGGCCTGCACTTCCTCCTCCCTGGCAATCCCTGTGGCCGCATGTTCCCATGATCTGCGGGGCCAGATTATGCCGTCCACAGTTCACATTCCATGCTGTCAGGGTACTCTAAAAAATAAATAATATTTACAGCAGAGTTCAAAGCCAGCAGAAGAACTGGGAGAAAAATGGATCTTCAGAGTAAGTAGACCAGACAATGGAATCCAATGGATCTGTGGTGGTTAAATCATTTTTCATGGGACTCCAGAAATCTTTGTGAGTACATATGAATCTGCAGTTATCAAAACCCCCAAATTCCAATACCAAATGAAGGGCACAGAAAAGTAAGAAAGAAAAAATGGGACAAAGTATAGTTCCTACAACCTGAAAACATTTCATTCAACAAATTCAGTGAACACTCAGTTACTGGTCATCTACCATGTTCCAGGTCTCCTGCTAAGGCTCTGTAAAAAAGCCTTAGTCAAAAAAAAAAAAAAAAAAATATGACTACTACTGTTTTATAGCAAGAACTTGGGAAACCTAAATAAAAGGGGCCCAGAAGTCTCCTTAGGCAAATATTCAAACTGAGCTGAAGGCACTATATTTTAGAATAAGGGGTCAGCTAACTACAATCCACTGGCTAGATCCAGCCCTCTGCTTGTTTTTGCATGGCTTGCGAGCTAAGAATGACTTTTACGTTCTTAAAAGGTTGGGGAAAAAAATTAAAAGAAAAATAACGTTTCGCAATACAGGAAACTTTATACAAAATTCAAATTTCCGAGTGTGTAAAGTTTTATTGGAACACTGCCACGCTCATTCACTTATCTACTGCCTATGGACGCTTCTGTGCTTAGAAAGCAAGAGTTGAGTAATTGCAACAGAGACAGTATGGCCTGCAAAACCCGAGATGTTTGGTGTCTGGCCCTTTATGGAAAATGTTTGCAGACCCTTGTTTAGACTATAAAATAATTTTTGCTTTTGCTGAACTATCTGGACATATGCCTTAGGCTTTGTTAGAGAGCCTTAGAAATTCACAAGGAGAGCAAAGACAAAGCAGCTAAGACTTGAAAAAGCAGTCAATGCCTGAACTTGACCAAGCTAGACAAGTACAGGTGGATCACCAAACTGAAGTAGCTCATGTTGCATTTACAGATCAGACCCCCAAAGCATGAGAAAACATACATGTTCCTTTGTAGAAGAAAGGTATGATTTATGTTTCTTTTTAATACCAATTTTGCTAATTTCCTACCAATGGGCAAGAATCCTATGCCCTGATGCTGTGTCTTCTTGAGCATGTGGTTTTTGCCTCTAGACCTTGATTGTAAAGTCTGGGCTACCCTGGACCTTCCTCAGGGGGGTGTCAGTAAAACAGAATTCCAGGAGTAATGTCTGTCTTTGAGCGAGAATCCTATTGGTGGATGGCTGCAACCCCCTATTCTGTGAAGGCTCCAGTAAGAACTCTGACAGGTCTTGAGGCAATTCAGCCATGCTGGTCAACAGGCATGCTTACAGAAAGGAATGACAAGATTGCAGTTTGTCATTCTATAAGGTTATTAAAACAGTGTAAAGGATTCCCAGCACTTAAGTCTGTTTATGTTCTTTCCAACACAATATCTTGAGAAGGAAGGAAAGTTGACATGGGATATTTATGTTGTAACACTTCCATAAAAGATACCTCCCCATGGAATAGCATTTTGCCCCTTGACGATCAGAGACTAAAACAGCCAGAAAAGAAGATGTCCACATCCGTGTTAGGGCTGCCAGGGTTATCTGTAGCCATATTCACACCATCATGGTGATTCAAGGTTCTACAGAGACACTTGGGCAACCTGACAAACCTCAATACAATGGCCATGTGTGACAGTGGGTCTGGTCTCTGCGTTTTAGTGACCTCTAGGCTTTTTATTTAGTATAGAATATCCTCCTTGTTATTATTATTTTTTTCAGTAATTTTTTTAAGGTATACATTTTTGGTGAGGAAGATTGCCCCTGAGCTAACATCTGTTGCCAATCTTCCTCTTTTTTTCTCGCCAAAGCCCAAGCACATGGTTATACATCCTAGCTGTAGGTCATTCTAGTTCTTCTATGTGGGATGCCGCCTCAGCATGGCTTGATGAGTGGTGTGTAGGTCCACGCCCAGGATCCGAACTGGCAAACCCCGGGCTCTGAAGCGGAGTGTGTGAATGTAACCACTTGGCCATGGGGCCGGCCCCCTCCTTGCTATTATTATATTTCCTCCACCCAACATATCTGTTTCAATTAACAAGTTGAGAGTTGGATCTCATCATTAATATATAACATTAATAAATTGCCTTCCTACAAAGGATAGGCAGAATAGTTTCTTTCAATAGAGATGCAACAGAATACACTTTTAAGCAAAAAACAATCTTTTGTAAACTCACCTAGAAAAATCTCCCTTTGCCTCCTGTAGAAGAAAAAATTCAACATCAGTGAAACATTCTCATCCAGTGTTACAGACTTTAAAACACATTCTAGAGTCATGACAACTCTTTTACTCAATAAGCTCAGCTTACAACTGCCATCATCCTGTGTGCTACAGGAATATAATTAAGAAAGGATGCTCTGCATTTTCCACTTGAATGTGAGACACTAAACGTTAGAAAGTTATATACAAAGAAAGTGATTTAAAATGACAAAATGCAAGTTTCCACCTCTAGGTCCTGGTCTAACTTTTTCTAGTTTAAAGATTCTGAATCTGAATGTGTGTCTAGGCACCGTCTGGCGTGTGCTACCTTTTGTTCTGTCTCATGTTGTGGGCTATTTCCCGATTATACTAAAGACTTTTGGAGGCAGGGACCACAGAACCTTTAATGAACCTAGCATATTGCCTCGAACATAGTAGTTGTTCAGTAAATCTTGCTGAAGGAATAAATTAATGGCATCATTTCACTGCATCTTGCCAGTGTTCCTAATATTGCCATTGTTGCTAATATTCGGTAACACCTCTTTTCCACATAGGCTAAAGGTCTTTTTCTTGTTTGTCCAAGGGGTGTGAAGCATTCTCTCGGCAATTAATTCTTGCTATTTACTTGGCTTTCTCCAGAGTGCAGGAGGGCACGACACCTGAAGAAAATGGGGCCACTGGATGATCTCAGTTTCCCGCAGATAGGTTATAACACAATTTTCCTTTGCAGAGAGAGATGCTGTCTTAAAATTTTGGAATACCAGAAGCTCCTATTTACTGCCATAGTGTAGTGTTCCTAATAGCTCTTTCCTGCTTGCGGCAAAAAAATAATAAGGAGACACCAAGCTAGTGGATATGGCAGCCGGCCGTGCATAGGTTGTCTTATTCCTCGTTCTTCTGTGTAAAGCCCCGGGATACACAGGTGAGAGGAGAACAACTTACCTGTAAGATATAGGAGGCTAATTCGAACACCACTTCACTGTCCACATCAATCAACTCCTGAAGGAAAAACCAACAAGAAAGGTAAGTCTGATATTTTAACTATGACTTCTTTATGACGTCTCTCTAAAAAAGAGGCCTGGTCTTCCTTTGCTGAGGAGTTTCCCAGAATTTCAAATACTCATAGGATGTCTCTGGTCCTCGAGGCAATTTTCCTGAATTACCTTGTCCCAAATGCTCACTGACATCCTTTATACAGCTCTCACCCAGAATGGACCCAGTGGTCCTGGGCCTACACAGTCATCCCAAAGGCCTCATCTTTAAATCTTGACGAGAAATTAAAGAGTGGACCAGTTCCAAACTTCTTACAAATCTGCTAATCTGATTAACCAATGGAGTAAGGTGACTTGATAACCAATTGCATTTTCTTTGTCAACTTTACTTCATAACCAATAGTAAGGTTTTATTGAAGGAAATGTTATAATGGGGTTGTAACTCTAAATTAAAATTAAATAAAATGAAAAATAGAGTTCCTCAGTTGCATTAGTCGCATTTCTTTCATGCATTCAATAGTTCAGTGTAGCTATTGGTTACCATGGTGTCCAAGCAGATATCGAGCATTTCTATTATTGCAGAAAGTTCTCTTGGTCAGCACTGTTGGAGAAACTGAGTTTAAAGATGCTTCTGTCCTATCAGTTCTTCCCTCAATCATTTAATTGTGATCTATGGACATGGTCTTAAGAGGACATAAACCTCTCCTTGGCTTATCTAATATAGATTTTTTATATATAAAATATTTTTATATATTTTATATATATATTATATATTTATATATTTTATATATTTATATTTTTATATATTTTATATATAGATATATAATCTAATATATATTTTTTCAGTATGTACATAGTTCATTTCTCTTTTCTAAATAGCTTTAGTGAGGTAAAATTGATACACAAAAACCTGCACACGTTCAATATATACAACTTGATGAGTTAGGACCTATGCAGACACCTGGGATTCCATCACCACATTCAAGGTAACAAACATATCCGTCATCTCCAAAACTTTCCTGCATCCCTTTGTGTGTGTATATGTGTTTTGTGGTAAAAACACTTAACATGAGCTCTATCCTCTTAGCAAATTTTAAGTGCACAACACTGTACTGGTATGTATAGTTCAGATCTTCAAGAGAAACCTAGAGTCCATTAGCATGCAGAATAATAACCAAACCAACCGACATCATACTTCTGTGGTCAACTTTAAGCATAAACGTGCAGCTTTCTTTGCTCTGCCTCATATCACTAGATCCTATAGTGAGCGACTGGAGTACAGAAAGTTAGAGCTAGGACAGAGTTAGACCCCAGCTGGCCCAGCCCCCTGCTTTTACTGAGAACAGAAATCCCAAACCATCAGGGACTTGCCCAAGTCACAAGGCCTTAGTGGCAGTGATGGGACCAGAAACAACTCCCAACCTCTTGTCTAGCATGTGACCTCCCTGAGGGCATGCACTCTCCCAAATCAATTAGGACTCCGTCTCGGCCGACAGGTTCTCAGGACCACATCTGTCATCGAAGTTAGCTAAAACAAGAGTTACTTTTCACTTGTATTATAAACCGAACTCTGAGTCATAGATTTCCCAATTATTTTTCTGTGGTCCGGAACTGGCCCCTGTAATTCAAAACAAGGCACTCAAGCAAGCCTATATCTTTTGTGGGAGGGAGATCATTCAGGCTCTTATGGGCTTAGGAATTTCAAAGATGGATAATAATATTTGCTACCGAACCACCTCAGAAGTGTGGGCTAAGAGAACTAACGAGAACATATGAAAGACTCGGGGTCAATAATTCTTTACGCTTAACCAGCTGAAAGAGCTTTAGGGCCGCTGTAATTGATACAGACTGTCAGGGCTGGATGTGGAGGAATGCCTGGAATCACAGTTCTGGGACTGCAGGGCCCATCAGAATGTAAATCATTTAACAGCGCACCAATGATTTAACAGAAACACTGTCCAGGGTCTGCACAACGGATCATTTCTACTCTATGTCCATTTCCATTCCCACTAATCGACTTCCTGAAGTCGCTCGTGTGTACTTGTCAGTGTATTGGTATGCATGCTCTTCTGTCAAACATTTACGCCTATGTTGCAGCTAATGGTCAACAGTGGACTAATATTTAACATCCCAGGAGGCCTGTCCAACGTGCAACTCAAAACCAACCATCAGGATCAACCCTTTTAAGTGCAAACATAGCTTTTAGTTTATTATTTGATTCATCTGCTAAATGAAAATGTCTATACCTGTGGTGGGGAGCAGGGGTGGGGAAGGTGGAGGGGGTCTTATATTTTATTTCACACAGCCTATTATGCAGTTCCAAGAGAGACCTTTGGATAATCTGGCGGCAAATATTAACTGTCAGGTACTATTCTTCAGAGTAAAGCTATCAAAAGCAAGTAATTAAACATCTAACCTGATTTATCCAAGTTCTCTCTCACCATATTTGTCCTCATCCTCAGGGTAAGTGGGAACTAGCGCCTTCAACTGGGGTGAGCTTTCACCTTCTCTGACTCTGACCATCTCCTAGTGATGGTATTAAAAACACTGCGAGTCAAAACGTGGCCAGTAAGAGGGTCAAGGACTAAAGAACGAAGTGGCCCAGACAGCCGACACGCTTGCAAAATCTGACGGAAAAGAAAGCTGCATTATTACCTTTTACCGTTTCTATTTAGTATTCATTGAGTTCAAGCTTCATCTTGTTGTCCGTCCTTGGGGAAGTCAGTACAGAGATCTAAACGGCGCACGTAAGAACCACTCTAGGAATAGTGGGAAGACGCGATCCTAATTGCGAAGAAAATCCTATCCTACCTTGCAGCCTTGGCCTGATTCCCATCTGAGGTCTCCTGTTCATAATATTTTCTCCCTTGTATACCCGGCCGTCCAGGTGACTTTATTTTGAAAATTCCAGTAGCATGGAACAGACGGCTAGACTTTCTGCCCATGCCACACATTTCCCATTGTCCTTCAACACCTGACAGCCGAGTTCCCCATGCAGAGGCATGAACAGCTGTTTCCAGGGTCCTCCTCTCAGACATGCAGCCATGTTACATGAAAAAGATGACTCTACCTTCTTCTCCTCTGACTTCTCTGGCAACCCAGAGCTTGCTTCTTTCATGTATCTCTGCTCAAGCACAGGAAATTAACTGGACAAGACCATGAAGAGTGTGTGCAAAAATTCCCTACTCTCCTGGGGCTCTTGGTTTTCCATGACCGAGGATGAAATGGGAAAGGAGGAGGGGGAACAGAAGACCCTGTTGGGAGGATCTATGGGGTTTCCCATCTGGCACTACCCAGACGCTGGTGGTGTGACATTCTTCTGTATCCCCAACGTTCTTGGAGTCATTTGAGGAGGTGTGTCCCCAGTGCTGTTTGCTGAGCTGGAATCTTGCCTGGGAATGCGGGGTGCTCTGGTGGACATGTAATAATTTTATCTGGAGATTCACTGGTAAGAGGGGATGCTGGTAGAAGAGAATGTGATGTCTTATAGTTGTCGTGGTCATTTGGGGTGTAGTTTGGGCATCTGTTTCATTTACTGCTGAATAATTACGAGCCACTTTCTTTGATCTTTTGAAAAACGGTATGGAAAGACAAGACGTGACTATCCACAGAGTGTGTATGTGTGTTCAGAGCAGGGCTGGGGAGGATGGCCCCACTTCCTCCCACTCAGCATCGTTTCATCCCAGGTGATTAAGTAGCTGCAGGAAGAGGCCTGAGGTCATTTATCAGCAGCATAATGGCTAACAATATTCTTAGAAAGATTCCCATCTGAGGGGCTCTAAGTCTTCCAAACAAATAGCCCCAAGAGAACCCCAAGCGGCAGGTGTTATGGATGTTCTCCAGGAGTCCTGGGAGCTGGAGGGTGTCTTCAAGAGCCCCTCACTCAGAGGGACTTGCTTGTGGTCTTTCCGCTCAACCAAGAATCTTAACGAAAAGCATCCCTCCATGGTCAGGAATGACAGCAATTCCAACTTTCACATAAGATTAATGAGCTAATTACAACAGGAAATAGGATGAACAACCACATGGTAGGCTGAGAAGATCCCAGTGAGGCCGAACTTTGCAAAGCTCATTCAGAATGACTTGCAGGGCTGGCCCAAGAGTTTCCCTAATGAATCCTCCTCAACCGTTACCATCTTTCTTCTCACCCACGAAACATCTCAAGATTATAATTTCTTGCCATCCTCCTTGAGATCATTTCTACTCCCACCTAAAAGGTCCAGGTTCTAGTTCCAACCTCCCAACAGCTCTGGGACCCTGAATAAATCGCTAGACTTCCTGGAGCTTCGCTGTCCTCAGCAGTAGAACAGGGATAACAATTTCTTTTCCAATTATTTTACTCAGTTTGGTGACAAAATGGGGAAGTGATTTGGAAGCTCAAAGACACACTACAAATACGATGTCTGTTATTTATTTTCACACATTGGTTTACGGATAATCTAACTCCACAGTGTTGCCTCTGTTTTTCAGTAATCTTTAGCATTTTTAAGAATCTTTAGTAAGATACATTTTTTAAAGAGGTGGGCAGCATTGCGTGTGTGTGTGCGTGTGCACATGTATCTGTCAGTCACTGTGTATATCACCCAAGTGGGTCCTGATGCCACATTCAGCCTCCTCGTGGCCGTGTAACTGCCTCACCTCGTTGCACAACTCATAATGACTACACAGAGCTGCCCCCAGGCAAATGGGCTGTGGTGCAGGATAAGACTGACGTGATCTTGCCCAATTCCTCCTTCTTAGCCCTTTGCCAGGTTTTCATCCGTCAAGTCACTTCATGTTGTCTAGCGATCCACTGGGGTACACCCCATGCATGCTGGGCCACCACTCTCATTTTTGGCATAGGGATTTCTCCTGCTGTCTACTGCATACGTGATCCCAAGGAATCTCTTTGAGAGGTCATGGGCAGAGCCAAGATGCTAAGACGATGCAATTTTGTTTCTAGAGGGTAGAAAATGAAAGTTCCTCTCTGTCCTTCTTGCCTTCCACTCTTTGTCATATGACCACACACATTATACCTGCAATAATCAAACTAAGAGATAAAGACTAGGATTCTGCAAGTCTGAGACTAATATTTATGTTGGTTTCATTGTCCTGGGGGGCTTGCTTCTGGGCCTTGTTTCTCTCATCTTCAGATAAGATGATATCATCTGCTCATTAGCAAAGCTCTCTGAAGATCTTGGATAAAGACTGCTTATTTCAATTTCAACAAGAGTGACAGTATTTAGACCTAAGTGGCAAATGTGGCCCAAGGAGGATTATTTAAACTCCAATAATATGTGAAGCTCCCAGATCAACGTGGACATCTCAGCAGAGAAGTCTGAGCAAGAGCCCCCAGCACACATAAAACAGGAATTTTCAGCTTTTTCTTTTCTGGCATCATCTGCTCTCAGTGGGTACGTGGAGGCACCAAACTTGGTAATTTTCCAGGAAATACGTGAGTCCTTGCTCCCTTGGAAAGCAATCAATTAAACACAATTTACTGAGCTCTGGCCGTGTGCCAAGTAGAGTAAGAGGTCGTGGAAGGTGATCAGAAAAATTCTCTCAGAAAAACATTTGTGCCAACTTTTCCTCCAACCCAGAGAGGCACATTTCAGTCCATCTTCATAGGGCGACCATGAGTCCTGTTTCTTTGGTTATCATAGCTGGACGAGATTAAGTGTAAAGATCAAGCATAATTTAAATGTGATGAATATACTTAAAGAGTAGATGGTCAATCCCTTCCGGTGTGGGCAAGGTTACACAGTCCACACAGGAGATCCATAACAGCGCAGCTAGTGCTTTGGACCAGTCTCTTACTTCACTCAATTTAAATTACATAAGTCTCTAATTACTCAACTGCAAGGAACTGAATAGAAACAGAAGGTCTTTCAGTGTGGGAGCCAATTTTACATGCATGTGAAGAATATTGGGAGCCAGATCTTAGGTTTCTTTATTTCCCTTATAACTTTAAGATCGATAACCTAGAGGAATCCTTCTTTTAAAAAACTAAACAGACACTGACATTTTATGACCTAGCCCTTGTTTGCAAAGCTTTCAAGAATTACTGTGGTGACTAATTTTTGACAGAAATTTCACTTTGTCAGCGGAGAGCTTTGACCAGGAAGAATTCAATCCTGCGCCTCAAAGTGGGGACAGAGCTGAGATTAGACCCATGTGCACCGGTCCATCCAGTGTGACAAGTCCACTGCTCCTAGGGGGCTGACGGATGGGCCTCCTCAGTGGGTGTAGGGAGCCACATCCAGAGAGGCAGAAGACTGATGGAAACGCTTGGCAGGAGAGTTCTTTCTTTCTCGCGTTGCTTCCCAGGGAACACACAACACCCCAGGCAGACTTCCCATGGGAGTTTTCCATGGGACTAGACACACATTTTTGACATGAGTTTTATGCATTCCCTGGTCATAAATTTCCTTGCCATCACCCACCTGTCACCTTAGTGAGTTAAAACACATCAGAAATGCTGTTAGAGCATGTGGCCATCTGGGGTATCAGTGACCCCCCATTCTACACTTCCTCCTGCTTTGCTTAAAGTAGACAGTTACAGCCCTGCTCTCTCATGATCTCAGTCTAACTTTCTGCAACTTGATACATTATGACAATGTTTTTCTGCTCTTTTTGTAAATACTAGGAGGACATGAGAGAGAAATCCACTATGGTTGTTCTTTCTGTCTCCTGGGGAAGAGCGGAAATGAGGAAGGTGGTATTCTTAGTTTCAGAAAAATAACAGAACAAAAACCCTCTCCTCATTTTCCTACTGTTGAAGAGATGATAGGTGTGTTCTCTGGAGAAGATGAACAGGAAGCTGGGGTGAGATGGAGTGAAAGCGCAGGGATTAAAAAGACGTCTATACCTAGATACAGGCCATTCCCTCCCCAGACTGGAGACAGTGGAAGGATACACCCCAGGCAGGAAGTAGGAAGACTCTCCTCTGGAGAGAAGGAAGAGCCACAGAGTAAAGACTCCCAAACACTGATATTTGGGGCTCCCACTGAAAGAATTAGTTTGCCACTGGATCATTCCATAGGGAAATTCACCAGGGGACCATCCCCACCTGCGCTTTTGGAGCATCAATTAGCTTTTAAGTGCCTTACTCTTAAATATGGAGGGATGGACCAGAATCAACAGACAATTGAAAGCTCTACACGACAGACAGAAACCAAAATAAATAAACAGCAAAAAAAAAAGAAGAAGAAGAAATGGAAGGAAATAGATATGCACAATAATTTTCTTGGAGTGATAAGAGGATATTAGGTTTGTAAGACAATAATAGGATAATATACATATAAAGAAAAATCAGATAACGTGAAGGAACTCTTGGAAATTAAAAACATGACAGCAAAGGTTAAAAAGTCAATAGAAAAGATTAAAGACAATATTGATGAAATCTCCCGGGAAGGAGAATATAAAGAGATGGACACTAGGAGAGATGAGATATCAAAGCAGGAGGCCACGCTCAGCATGATTAACAGGACTCCCGGAAGGAGAAGATGGAGAAAAGAGAGGAGAAGGCATCATAAAAGAGATAGTACCAAGAAACCCTCCCAGAGCTGAAGAATCTGATCTCCAGACTAAAAGCTCATCGATGCAACAATACAATGGATTTGCAAAGACTCACATCGGGGCACAGCATCCTGAAACCTCAGATGAAGAGGAATAAGAGGAGATCCTAGAAGGCCCACCTGGCAGTGGAGGCGGGTGGCGTCCACATACAACGTATAGCACAGGAGACTTCTCCAGACCAACTCTGGAAGACTCTGAAGCAACACCTTTGATATTCTGAGAGAAATCTTCATTCTATATTTCTCTATCCAGTCAAACTATTGATCAGATACGAAGATAGAATAAAGACTTTTTCAGACAGGCAAGGATCCAAACATTGCACTTCTCATATACCCTTTCTCTGGATTCCTGGAGGATGTTCTCCAGTGAAACAATGGTATAAAACAAAACCCAGGAAGACCTGGGATCCAGGAAACAGAGGACCCATTCCAGAGCTGGGTGAAGAAAAGAAAGGATGCAGAAGGGGAGTCCTGGGGTGGGGGGCTGCAAATAAGGGCCAGTACAGACTGAAGCAAGAGGATGGAGGCAAAGGCAGCAACAACAAAACCAAACCAAAGAGGGAAACCGATGCATTACCTGATGCATGTGGAAATTAATGTCAGTAGGCATTTGGGAATCTGTAGGAGCTTTTGGAAAACACTGAGGGGTCCGTAGAAACTAAACAAGTAACAGCAAGGCAATTATTACCTTTAGGTCAAACAACTGGTGGTCTAAAAAAGGAATCACAACCATAGGAAGCTACTGGGATTAGTCATAACAATGTAACGCTGGCGGCTGTGCCTTCTGTCCAGAATTGCACTAACGCCATATTGGGAAGATGGGAAAAGGAAAGTGGGGGCGGGTGTACAGGGGACCTTACTCCTTGCCTATCTTAATGAGAACTCAATAAATCTAAAATGGATCAATCAAAGAAAAACTTCCTGTGCCAATTTTGTTGAAATACGCAAATATCAGAAGAAACAGCTAAAATTGTTAAAAGTGGTGGGACTCGGAGGTTGGGCTCTTTTTCATAATAAGCCACTTAGAACCATTGGACTTCTTTTTTTTTTTGAGGAAGATTAGCCCTGAGCTAACTACTGCCAATCCTCCTCTTTTTGCTGAGGAAGACTGGCCCTGAGCTAACATCCATAGAACCATTTGACTTTTAAACTATGTCATGTATTACTTTGATAAAAATAAATATTAATACTTTAAAAGTGAATGCAATAAGGACTCGGAGGAAGCAGGAATAAATAGCTTATTTTATCTGAACACTTAGATTCTACTACATGGTAGGAATTGTTCCCTAAGAAACAGGGAGGGAGCTGGTGTTAAAGCTCAGCTGGGTCAACTCAAGCCTCGGGGATGAGCATTATCCACAGGTTCTGTGGCTGGCACGGCTCCTGGGCTCTTCAAGGCCTCCAATGTGCCAGAGGGCAGCGTGGGTGGCACAAGGAAAACTGCAGCCAAGATGAACAACTGGGGTCTGAATCCAAATGAGCAGGCCTACCTCAACAGGAGCTCATCATGTGCCAGGTGCAGAGCTAACCGTATTCATGCTTTATCTCCCTTAATCTTCCCAAGAAGGTTGTGGGGTCTTTTAATATCCTGGCTCAACCAAAGAGGAAAATTAAGCTTGGAGACATTGAGAAGGAGCCCGCACTTATCGCATTCACAAAGAGGCAGGGCTGGGAAGGGAACCGAGTCTGTGGGACACCATCTAAACTCTCATCACCATCATTCTGCCGCAGGGCCTCCCACGATCTTACATATTTACAACTGGGTAGAACAGGTCACACGGCCTGTTCAACCACGTCCGGTCTTTTGTCTTTGAGTACGCGCCTAACCTCTCTGACATCAGTTTCTTCCCTCTATAAAGCTAATGATTCCATTTATAACTCTCTCATGAGGCTCCAATAAGATAATATATGTGAATTGTTTTAATAAATGCTAAATGTCAATTTATGCAAATGAAAATATTTTTGACGATGGGAGGGAGACTGGCGGTCTTGTGATGCTTTTTGGTCTTCTATATAAACTTCAAAAAAGCCATCTGTGGGTCTTTTGCACAACTGAGCTCTAGCACAGACACTGAGAGGAGATAGCTGGACTTCTGGAAGGACATACACCATCCAGGTCGGCAGCTTGACCCTAAATTTGGCTGCCTCCGAATGCACCATCACCTCCACTTGGGGAATCTGTGATATTTAGTCCTGAGGATTTCTTCTTCTTTTTTTAATCTCCCATTAATCCCAGAATCCTCCACGAGCCCGATGTTCCGAAGTGCTGTAGCCTCCAGCATTTGCGACTGGACCGAACTGAACAACTCCAAGAGAGAAACTTTCCTCTCCTATACCCAGATGCCTATACAAGCAGATTTGGGGCAATTTTGTACTTGCCCAGGTTGAGGCAGATTTCATCTGTTCAGCGACTTTGCGGACGTTTACCGCCCAAGTCTGCCACCTGGTGGATGGCGCTCCCTTTTTATTCCTGAACCTTTCCAAAGTGCTTTCCCATTCATTAAATAAAAACCGTCCGATGCTCCTGCAGTCTGTGAGGAAAGTAAGGTTGGTCTAACTAATTCCACTTGAGGATGAGATAACGAGCGTTTAGAGAGAGGAAGGAATTTGCAACTTCCTGGAACTACATTTAGGGTCTTTTTCCTCCATTCAGCAAAAACCCAAAATACCGTAGTCTGAGTGCTCTGGGTTTGAGCCCAATTTAAGTCCTGGCTCGGCAACTGTCACCCAGCAAGATCCTTCACAGAACTGAATTTGATCACAACCAGGCTCTGCATTACTTTGAACACTTGCATTGGGCGGAACTATTCTGTGCAATGAATGCGCTGCAGCGCTTCCAGAAGGAAAAGTGTTGAAGAAGATACCATTTCAACGAATGTGTGTGTGTTTTGATGTGTAGTGGGTCGTTGCAATCTCCCCAAACTGGGTGTAGTTAAATGTGAAAATATAGGCAGGGGATCTCCTTGGACGCCTTCAAATGCAGCCATTGAGCACTTGACAACAGGGGTACTTGGCTTGACATTCTCTGGGCTGCGGGGGCATCCTCCACTCCAAGGAGAGTCTGCCCTCCAGGGCGCAGTGCGGCCCAGCGGCCGAGCTCTGTCACCTGGAGTCAGGCTGTCAGCTTCACCTCCCACTGACCCCGCCATTCCGTAGATATGTGACCTCGGGCAGATCTCATAACATCCCTGCACCTCATCTTCTTCACAAGGATAACAGGGACAAAAAGTAGTATTTGCCTCAAAGTTGTTGTGAAGAATCAGCCACACAACTTACAGAGAGCACGCAGCACCAAGCCGGCCACAGTGTGACCTGAGTAAAGACCAGCTCCTCTCCATGGTTGTTAATAAGCCGACCTAAGCTGCACTCATGGGACCTAAGGGTGCATGGTGGGGGCAGCAGAGAGGGTGTTTACTTTAAATGCATTCTCCTAGTTGTGGTTCTCAACCTGGGTGGTGTCCTGCAAGCCCTCGCCCCAGGGAGGGGGTGTGTGCTGGAAACGCGTGTGGGCATTCTGAGTTATCCAATGAAAGGAAATACTACAAGTATAGGAGGGAACTGGATGCAATGCAGGAGACTGTCCCACTCAGTTAACAACTGACCCTTAAATAGACATTTCTCTAAAGAAGATGTATAAATGGCCAATGAGTGTACGAAATGATGCCCAATATCACTAGTCATTAGGGAAACGCAAATCAAAACCACAACGAGATACCACCTCACACCCACTAGGATAGCTAGTATCAAAAAACCCAGAAAATAACAAAACCAGGAGGTGAAGAAACTGGAACCTTTATGCACCGTTGATAGGAATTTAAAATGGTGCAGTCGCTCTGGACAACAGTATGGCAGTGTTCCCCCAAAAATGAAAAACAGGATTCCCATATGACCCGGCAATTCCATTCTGGGTATAGACCCAAAACAACTGAAAGTAGGGACTTGAACAGATATTTATAAACCCATGTTCATAGCGGTAAAATTCACAACAGCCAAAAAGTGGAAGCACCCCAAGAGTCCATTGATGGATGAAGGAGTAAACAAAATGTGTTATATACACACAAGGGAATGTTATTCAGCCTTAAGAAGGAAGGAAAGTCTGACACATGCTACAACATGGGTGAAGCTTGAGGACATTTTGCTAACTGAAATCAGCCAGACAGAAAAGGACAAATACTGTAAGATTCCACTTATATGAGGTACCGAGAGTAGTCAAATTCATAGAGACAGAAAGTAGAATGGTAGTTACCAGGGACTAGGGGGGTGAGGGGAATGGGGGGGTCATTGTTTAGTGGGTACAGAGTTTCAGTTGTGCAAGATGGAAAGAGTTCTGGAGATGGATGCTGGGGATGGTTGCACAACAACGTGAATGTGCTTACTATCACTGAGCCTTGCACTGATCAATGGCTACGATGGTAAATTTTATGTGTATTTCAGCACAATTAAAGAAAATTTGCCTCACCTAAAGTACCAATAGCATCCGTTTGAAAGATACTACTAGAACATTTCAAAATGGTCAACTACAGATGCATTTGGTAATAAGAAATTCATTGATACTTGCAAGACCTAAGTTAACTGGTGCATTTGTCATATTTGTCTAGGTTTCTCCTTTGTCTCAGCTGACAGGTTATGGAGACCCCTAAAACCAGGCGAAGGAACACGTCCAAGGAGCCAAAAACACAGTGAAGGGATCAGAAGGAGTCACATTACTGACATGTCTAGCGTCATGAAGCTCTCATTTATGTACCGTAATTAATTTATACATTACTTACACTAATCAATAAAATCACCATAGTGGCAACAACTTGGGATTTCCAGCTTCAAATGATACTTTCGGATTTCAGTGGGAAACTCTGAACAAGAAGAAACAGTTCCTACCTTGTAGATACAGGACTTGGCATTCAGAAAGAAGAGCTCGATGGTGGCATTATCCTTCAGGTATGAAATGCTTTCTATATAGAACCTGAAAGAGAAAAACCGCAAATAACCACAGAAGCATCAACAGAGCAGGCAGAAAACCAACTGTTCTCTGAGCTACACAATTTGACGTGAGGACCAGAACTCCCAATCTAAAATGAGCCAAAGAAAAAGGCATCATCAATTGCTTTCATGTGATTCCTTTTTGAGAGAAAACAGTGTTTTTCAAGTCAATTGTCACACCTACTGTCATGCCCGACAGCCCTTACATAGCCAAAGAGCTGGGCTGCCATCAACTCCTAAAGGTGGACTTCAACTTGACCATTTCTTTTCTTTTTTCTTTCCTGCTTTCCAGTTTCTTATAATATTATTTGCTTTCAATATGTTACTTTTTTGTCCTAAACGTTGTTGAGCTGGATTTTTTAAAAGACAATTTCTTTTGCTTAATCGAATAAGGGGCCCCATTTCTTTTTGAAATGGTTACAACCTGTCTTCCCAGAGGTGGCAAGGTGTGGTTGGATTTCTGCACCTCCAGAGAGCTGTGGCAAGTGTTAGTAACACTGCGATATTAATGATATTAATGCATATTAAGCGAAATGATTTTTATCCAGATGGAGGTTACAGATTTTTTTTTGAGATGAAACATGCTGAGTTAAATTTACATTAAATGTGCTTTTATACATTAACTTTAGAGTTTGCTGAATTCCTTAGATAAGGTACTTGTACGTGTGCAAGGAGCAGCTGCACCAAGACTAGGAGTTGGGAAGAGAGAGGAGAGGAGACGGCTGACACGCAGAGTCTCGGAGGAGAAGGTTCTGTATGGGTGTGGAGAGCACTGGACACCTGCCTCGTGGACACTGGGGGTACCAGGAGGGGGCAGAAGGTGAAACGAGAAGGAAGAAGCGTTACGGTCTTCTGAAACTGTGTTACAAGGTGATGGAAAGAATCCTGAGGAGGAAGGCAAGAGACCAGCGATCTGGTGCCAGTTCATGTGATTTAGGGCAAGTCATATACTCCTGCTGGCCTTCTGTTTTCTAGACTGTAAAAGAAGACAGCGGGACGCGGTCAGGGGTTCTCCATCTAGGAAGTGTAGTGGCTTTCAAATATTGGAAAGGAAGTCAGATTAAAACAACAATAAAAACAGCAAAAACAACCAACCAACATTGCACAAGGCAAACAAAACACGTCTGTAGGCTACGACAAGCCCGCGGCCCACCAGTTTGCAACCTCTTGTCTGTGGACTAAGTAAATAATATCTTCTATCATTTTTCAAATGTGTGCAGAGGCTGCTGAGATAAATACAATACAGACTTATTTAAATTTGTGAGGGAATCCAGAGTAACTTCAGATAATAGCAGATATTTTCAGACAATGGACGTTAGTACAATTACCATTACGCAAGAGTCTACAAAATTACAATAAAGCCCTCATTCCTGCAAAGCCTGTGAATGAGCAGGCTGGCTGAGCTCCATCACCTCATTTCCCTGAAAAAAAAAAAAAAAAAGGAGGCACCTGCCTCCTGCTTTTGGAGCAAGTACTTTAGGTCATGGAGGCCTCCATAAAGGGCCTGCAGTGGTCTCAGAGGGGCTGTAAAGTTGTACAATTTTCAGTCCTCTAAAAATAGACTGGAAATGCAGTAGCAAATTCTGCATCTCAAAGCAAAAGAAGTTAAATTTGATTTAATTTAAAAATCTACATCTGTTGTAAAGGGCTTTTGGGGAGGGGTAGTCAGAATAGCAAAGTCAGAAGGAAGGAAGGAGGGGGGGAAGGAAGGAAGGAAACTGAAGGAAGAGAGGGGAAAGGGAAGGAGAGGAGGGGGGGGAGGGGAAGAAGATGACAAAGGCTCAGATCCGGGTGGTTCAGGAAAATGCCAGCTCAGCTGGGTGACTTGCAGGCGTGGCCTATTATGGACGAATCTTGCTTCTGTGCCTTTGTTCAAGCTATTCCTCTCAACCCCCCAAACAACTCTCTGCCACGTCCTACCTCACCCCTGCTCCCTTGAGCCCTCGTTCAGGATCCCCACATTTTCGCCGACTCCGCTCACCATCCTACAGAAGTGCTCCTCTCCCGGACTCCCTTCCACCTTCTGCTTACTGAGCTGCCCAAGCTCCTGTAAGTTTCTGCTCCCTGGGATTTCTTACTAAGCTGCAAACTCCTTGAGGGCTGGCCCAATCTTACTCATTTTTGTATCCCAGCACTAATTCAGTGCCTGGCACAAACATGAGCTTAGTAAGCATCTGAGAATGAAAGACTGATTTTTTTTCACTCTTCTCCCCACTCACGGTTGGTTGAGTTCTTGCTGGACAATGAAATGGGCAGTGAATGCAATGCAGGAGGGAACAGAAATAATAAATGGTTTCCCAGCGGTCATGAAATTCCAGGCTGGGGGTCTTATATTCCACATCTGACCCCTTCCATCACTGTTAACATGAAAAGTTGTTCACACAAAGCTGTTAGTGACCTTGGTGCCTAAGGCCAGAGTAATAGCGGAGGCTTCTTGAGGTGGACAGTGATTGTCCACAGTTATGCAACAATAATTTTGAGTCTAAAGCTGTTAGGTCTGAAATAACCTAATTTTCAAGGCAATGCCTTATGTCTGTACCACATTTAATTCTTGCAAATTAAGGAGTGGTCACGTTCTGTCCTCTCCAACCCCAATTTTCTCCTCGACTGTATCTTAAGCAAACATAACACTTCCCTCTTCAACTCTCTAATAACGGAAAACTGAAATGAGACAGCAAATTCTGCATCTTCTGCAACAGCTTTCATTTCCACTGAGCTCCATGTTGTCTGGATATACAAGAGGCAGGAAGGTAGGAGGAAATAACAAGCATATTCTGAGATGAAGAAAAAAATCACCTCCTCTCGACAAAAACTGGAAAGCAGTTTCCTGTTAACCTTTATCACCAAGAAACAGCCTGGAAACCATGTGAGCTCCAGGCTGGTCATATTATTGTTCTGTAACCTTAGATATTTAACTTATCTTGAACTTTCCATCTGTGCTAGTGGACCCGGTGAGACAAAATGCCTAGAGAAAAAGAGACCTCAGTCATCTCCATTCACACACCGAGACCCAGTGCACAGGGCAGGAGCACCAGGGAGAAGAAACTTCTGGAGAGGTGGGAGACACTGATGGTTTGGGTTCAAAGTCGAGATTTTCTTTCTTTCTTTTCTTTCATTTTTTTTTTTTTTTTTTTTACCAGTTTCTGATTTTCATGGGAACCTTATTAAAGGTCCTCCGTTTCGGCAGTAGGTGGCAATGTTGCATTTCCTTAACTACCAGCGCGGGCGCTTCCTCGAAGACCTGGTTCACAAAGAACATTCCGGATCTCCATGTAAACCCAAGGAAACGAATGATTTCTCTGAGATTCAGAGAGTCTGCATGGACAATTCTAAGTCTGGTTCTGGATTAACCATGGGTTTCTGACTCTTTGACATCTGGCGCCCTGCTGACCTTGGAGGGACGGCTCCTCCCAAGGTGAGCCAATTCCTAGAGAGAGTAAAGGACTCACCGGTGAGCACACGTTTCATAGGCAGGCAACCAATCCAGAGCCCACATACCCTTCCTCGCCTCCTCTATGGGGCTCTTAGACTCTGGGGCCACTATCCACCTGCCCTGATCATGCCAGGGCCAGGAACTGGACAACCTGAGACAGACCCTATGCCCCAAAGCCCGCTGAAATGACTCAAACCAGCCGTCCCAAGCCTGCTGACCTTGTCTCACCCATTCCTTCCTGCAGAAAGCACCATATAGGCCCTTGTCCACAGAGCCCCCTCCCTCTGCCTCCTGACCTGCCTGGTGCATCCCCGTGCGGCCCTGCCCGGCACAGCATGCCCTCTCCTCTTGGGAACCATGAGTAACAAACTGTCTTTTCAATGGCAATCATCTCCTGATCTGTTGGTCTCACCATCCCTGAAGGATAATAAAACCTGCACATCTAGCAGGACTGACGCTTAGGGCTTCTTCTTGAGTTGAAAGGAATGGTGCTCTAGGCCAAGGGCAAACCCAGCTCTGAGTGTTCCTTGAGCTGCACGAGAATCATACCCAACCTGGCCAGATGGTGCCAACCTGAGAATATTTTATCAGACAGTCTGAAGGAGGAATAATACATGCTATGCTATGATGTGTGTGAGACTATCAAATACTCAGGAGGCTCTGAGGCCCTGGGGAGGCTCGTCCCCTTTAACTGTGGAAGTCTCAGACTGCAGGAGACTGAACACGGCCCAGCCAGGTGATGTCAGCCACGGCTCCTCTTCCGGCCTCCTCCTCTTCCCTCTCACATCCTCCTCTTGGCACTTGGGAATCACCAAGTATTTACAGCAAGTGTTAATTAAATGGACCAGTGGTTTCATTTTGTAATGAACACAAATGTCCCATTTTGATAGCAAAATGAGTGATCACCATGAGAAGGATCATTGATCCTGCTGTGAGTTTCCGCGGCCAAATATCTCCAGCACTGAAAATTCCAACAGCGCTAAAATCTTATCCCGGACACCCAGTTGAGATTTAGCAAGTTCCGGTTAGCAGGCATCTCACTTGAGGTCTGTGCCATCACTGTGACTGTGAGTGACAGGAAAGAGCAATGGCTGTCACAACCAGCCAGGAAAGACACCGACAGGCAGGTCATGAACTCAGCTGTAAAATGCGCTCTCCAGATCAAAGCTCCCTGGCAACTCCTCTCTTTCCTTTTTCGCTTGCTCACTTCAGTTTATTGTTTATGAACCTCTAAGTCTGAGAAGACAAATCTAATCTCTGTTTATTTTCCTACAAACAGTGTAGGTGACCAGAGCTACAAGCTCACTTGGCTGGAGAACACACAATTAGAGGAACAGCCAAGACATGGAGGAATCATTCTGAGCACAAACTTGTGTCTATGCAGTAAAAAGACCTAGAGACTTCCTTAGGTGTGTAGACATATTTTAGACCTATTTTCCTTCTATTTTTTCTTGACCTATTTCTTAAGCGTGCCTGGTGAATCCTATCAGAGGGTCGCTGTTCTCAAACTTGAGGAGCGTTCCCATAGCACTAAACAAAGATCTTGTAGTTGAACGTGATCTTGGTCATACACTGATCACGGGGCTGCGTGTAAAGCATATGTGTGAGGGGTAGGGGAGTGGGGAAGGATAAGGGTGGACAGGCATGCAGAAGGCAAATCATACAGGACATACCAAGGAAATCCTTAGCATGATAATGAAAAGCGGAGAAAATTATGAGTAGGGGATCAGAGAAGAATTCTAGAAAGATGCTCCGTGGCAACATACAGGAGAGACTGGAAGGAGCCAGAAGCAGAAGCAGAGACGAACAAGAGGAATTCCAGACGAGTACAGATTTACTAAACACAGCCAAGGGGATGTGCATCCATCCCTTACTCTTCATACTCTTCAAGTAAGGGATGGATATAAAGAGCTATTTAAGATGCAGAAATAAGAAGAATTAATGACTGAGGGAAGAGAAGGGAGCAGGTGGGAAAGAGCAGGTGAAGTCAAGGTTGACTCCCAAGTTTCTGGCTTGGGGGGCTGGATGGGGGGTGGTGCCAATCACAGAGATAAAGAGGTATCACACAAAGAGCCATAAGTAAGTTTCAGGGCAGAGAGATGACAACATCATTTGATTCAGGCAGAGGAGGGTAGAAAAGCAGCTATGGAATTTCAGGCCTAGAGACCCCCAGTGACCATGGGGTGATGGGACCACAAGCTGGACTGCCACAACCTGAGGAATCAAGGGGATGTGGGAAGGGGGACAGTAAGTGTAGACCCATCCTTCCGAACCTTTGCTGTGAACAGAACAGGCAGCAAAGGGTAGTAGCAGAGGAGGATGCAAGTCAAGGGAAGGGATTTTCTTTTGTTGTGGTGGGAGAGGTGTGGTCATGGAGGGGAGGGATCCATGGAGAAGCAGCAGCCGAAGATAGAGAAAAAGAGAGGGGCGACTCAAGGCAGTGAACTCTCTGTGGTGGGGAAAGGGCTGGAAGTGGAGTACACATGGCCCCCCCTAGCTCTGGATGATGGGATAGGGGTCCCTCTTCCTCTTCCTGGGTGTGTACGTGTGAATATGTGGTGAGTGGGTGAGGACGCCACAAAGATGGGGCAGATACAACTAAGTTTGTGGGTAAGGGAGTAGGAAGCTGATGGAGCTCACCCATGTTAGCTTCCGTTTTCTCTGCAAAATCACAAGCAATGTCATCTCCTCAGAGCAAAGGGGTGAGCTTCTGGTCTGGAGTCTGCGGCAAGAGGGGAAGCCACTGTGGGCAATGAAGAGGACCCTGAGCAGGCACACTCGACAGAACTGGCTCGAAATATTGAAACATTGATGATCTCTGTGAAATTGGTCACAATCGATCACATGCCAACCTGCAGTTGTGTGATTTTTTTTTTTTCCTACTGACCACACTTAGCAACCCAGGGGTAGAAATACAAGAACTGTGTGACTCAACTGAGCCAACCCCACGTGCATGTGCGTGTGCGTGTGTGTATGAGACAAACGGCAAGAGGAGGGGAGGTCCAGGGTAAGGGAGTGGTGCAAGGGCACAATGTTGGGTTTGGACTGAAATGGCAAAGAAATGACAGCTGGTGGGCTGATAGGACCTTGGAAGTTGGGGAAAATGGATACATGCCCCTTCTTAGCCCAATGTGGAGTTTCCCAAAGGTCACCAAGCTTTGTGACTTGGCGTTGTCCCTGCAGGGGGCGCCTTGAGTTCATGAGTGCTAGAACGGGACCATCAGGCCCCTCTCACCCAGTGCTGGGTGCACCTGCGCTAACACCATCTTTGCAGATGGATACCAGTTCTGCAGACGTGGCCAAGCATGGAACCCAAGGTGAGCAGACTCATCGACTTTGACTGGGGTGGCTCTGGCCCTACCTACACCGGGTGCAAAGGCAGGCTCTGATAAGCAACCATGGTGTCACTTTTCACTTGGGGGAGGGAGGCAGTGTGGGGTAGGGGGCAGGGCTCAAGGACTGGAGTCAGATCTGACTGAACAGATGCAAGAACTTTCCAGCCATGCTGGGGGGACCATTTCCCTGACCGTCTTGGGCCCCCATCTCCTTATCTTTAATTAGGAATAATAATACTGCTTCAAGGGTTGTTGTGAACATTAACAATTATCCTTAATAATGGATAGTTCCCTTCTCTCAGACCTTTTTCCTTTTTAGGTAATTATAAAGACCCCAAAGCCACTGTAATTACTGCTGGTGAGCTGACCCATGAGCAGTTGGAGGGAGCAGGTCCCTTTTAGGCTAAATAATAGGTCAATGAAGGCAGGTTCTTAGTCCTCCATCCTAAATCCTTACAGAAGAATTACTCTGGCTTAGAGGATGAAGCAGAATTCTCTGAGTTCGAATTCACATTATTTAATATACTGGGGTCTTATTTTACCTAATTGGTTGAATGGAGCTGATAATTCTGCCCCCACTCTCACAGATGTTTTGAATATGCACTACTGCAAAAGAATATATAAATGTTGAATTACAAACCAAGCTGGGATGGCAGCCTAACTTAGTTCCTCAGTGATACAGGATTCATATCTCTACTCGGGAATTCCTAGAACCTGGCTTAAGGTGGTTGATCTTTTCCACGGTCCTCTTTTATCACATGGTTTTCTTCTCCTTTTCCACGAAGGCTAACCACACACGTGTTACATAGATGTTTAAGCGGAAGGTGAAAGCCGTGAGGGGCTGAGTCAGGCTGCTTCAGGGGACGCGTGTGTCATGACGGCCGGGCTGGGGCTGCTCCTCTTTAGAAAGGTCAGCGAGCGCGCACAGGGAGAGCGCCCAGGTGGACAGGAGCTCTTTGACGGACCCCAGCATATTCCAAGGTCTGGATCTTTATGAAGACAATTTATCACTCCACTCCTTTGGAGAAAATAGCCTGTGGGCATCCCCAGAAAGGCACTGAGCTATAAACTGGGAATTCTTCCAGGTCGAAAATCAAGGTAAAAGTGCAGAATTTACCAATGTGGGAGAATCTGCCTCCTCTCTCGGAGGAAACCAGAAAACCAACTATTGGTGTTTTGTTCTTGTGTTGCTCCACTAGCTGAAGCCTGGGGACTCGGGATGGTGGGGGAGGAGCCAGGATCCTCCGTGGCAAGTGCTAAGGTGAGAGCCACCCTGGGAAGCGGTTGCAATAGCTCAAGTGACAGAAGATGACAGCCTCAGTTCAAGGAATAAAGAGGAGAGGGCAAGGCGGAGAGAGATTTCAGAATTAGCAGCAGAGAATTAACGCACATTAGAATCTGAGGAAGAGGAAAGACTTCAAGATGGAACGCCTAGAGAACTGAATGGATAATAACATCAGAGATTTGAGGGGACCAGAGAAGGTCTGGGGAGGGGAGCGGGGTGGTGGGAACAGGATGAACTTGGCTCTGGACCTGCGGAGTCTGCAGTATGCAGGTGGCCAAGAGGTAACTGGAAACAGCAAGCTGGGGCTGTCCAGAAAGATCAGCTTTCGCAACGAGCTGGAGAAGGAGCTCAGCTTTGTGGCAGGGATCTGCTAGGAGTCTGTCCCCAAAGGTGCATTTGGAGAGCTCTTCCTAAGGAGCGTTCTGTGAGGAGCCTGCTGTGGCCGATTCGGAAAATGGATGGCCCATGGCAGAAGTGTCCTTGGGTCTTCAGTCACCCGCTCCTCGTTTCTGTCTATTGTCAACACTGGTTCTGCCTCTGCAGCTTCCTCTGTGTATCTGGTTTCACAGACAGAAGTCAGCTCAGAGTGATTTGGAAAACTCAGCATATTCTCAGCGACAAGCACTTCAACCAGCAACCTCAGGATGCCCCAAGCGTTCCTTCAAGGCTTGGTTCCCCAAACCCACAAATAACTCGGCTCCTGACAGACAGTTGGAAACAACAGCTAATAGACAAACAGCCCAGTGTTTTCTATTCTTGGTTAATGTTGGTGAAAAGCAGCAAGAAGGAGGGGAGAAGCTGATAAACGTGTACTCATCCACCTTCGATTATAGATGAATGATCTGCTCAAATCCAACCCAGTCTCGCCTTACGTGCCGCCCCACCCGATGGAAGTGTTACTCTCTGCTTTACACGGTTACTTTTCCATTTATCTGAGAAAATGTAGCCACCATTAAAGAGACTATGACATCGAGATGATGCTCATCAGTAATGGAAATAGCTAAGATTAGCTCTGATATGTTCGCAGCTGTTAAACAAATCAAAAAGACATTAAATGCAAGTTTAAATCTACTCCGCCAGCTGAGGTAAAGACACATACGCCCGCCTGTTAAATGGACCCTTTAACTCTGATTCTAGGCTCTTCTAATGCCTTCTGTGGTCTCGGGATGGCTACATCTAAAACTGCATTCCTGGCCATGCTCCTTAGGAAGAATTGAACTGTCAATCATGGGCATCTTGATCTTGAATTTCTGTGAACATGTTTTTAAAGAGCTGGGTCTATGTATTGGAAGTGTTCGTGTCCACCTCAAGACTGAGGCTTTTGGACCTAAATGCCTCTGCAATTGTGTTGCAAGGAAGGTTCTGGACAGAAACAGCCTGGTGGCTCCACAGATGGGTGCTCAGGGAGCTGCTGGGTCTGGGGACTCAGATTCTGGTGTTGCTATGATTGGTGCTTTGCCCCTGAACCCACGACATGATTCTCTCTGGCTTCACACAACCTTCTGCAAACCAAAGTGATAAGTCTGGTCGACTTCATAAGATCGTTGCCAGTGTTAACTATGAGAAGCACATACAGTTCTCTGCAGTCACAAAATAAAACTTATAATAGATTAAACAGCAGAAAGATGCCGACTGTTTCTGATATTTCATTATGCCGTATCCTCCCATGACTGAGAAAGACACTGATCTGTGATGTATTGCTGGGGTTCCCCTATTCCTATTTGGAATAAAATAGACAAGTTTCAAGAGGCCAACTGGCCCTTGTGAGGCAAGAAAATACACGGACTTCTGTTATGTAGCTTCAAATGGCCACCAAAAGGATCCACGGGTTTGTGTTATCGTAAGAGATTCAGTTTATTTCAAGACGTATGCCCCCTCTCCAAAAAAAGCAAAAAAACCCAACAAGCTCTGATCTTCATTCCACACAAGCATCCTAGTGCAACAGCACAAACACGTGTGTCCATGCACACACACTGACACGCCTTACACACCCACGCCCCAGGTTTATATCTACTGGGAATGTAGTGGTACGGTAACCTCTATTACTGGCAATGAACCAAGACAAACTCGATTTCTCTTTCCTTTCATCACTCTACTCTCCCCGGCTTTCCGACAGAGAAAGAAAGAAAGAAGCAAAGAGTGGGCACCAGGTGTACATACCTGACACAAAAGTATAAAACCACCGGTCCTGACTTTTTGGGGAAGTCATGCTCCAGTACTCTTCGATCTAGCTGAAGCCAGTTTAAGTGTCCCCTGAGGAGAAGAGAGACACATGGGTTAGTGATCTGGATTTTGCAGGAGTTTCTGTGACAATGTTCTATGTGTAGCAGAGCGTGCTGGATCACAGATAAACGTGGACCTCTGCCTCACTGCTAAGTGTGCAATATTTGGAGAACCCAAAGGAATTATCTGGGGAATACTGATTATTGAATCAGCGGGAGACACTGTGTGATGTGAGAGAGGAGAATGACAATCAAAAAGTCTGGGGCTTCAGACCTGCTGTCCATTGTCTAGATTGCGCTCAAATGAAAATGTAATCGTGCTCTCTCTCTCGTCCTGAATTCCTCCATCACACTCTTGACTGCGTTTTTTCCTTAAGGACTTAAAACACACATTAGAGACACGTTAGCAATCTTCACAACAACCTACTGGAAGCAGATGGGGTGAAAAGCGAATCACAGACAGTATCTTAAGAATTTAAACGTACACCTACCATATGACTCAGCCATTCTGCTCCTAGGTATTTCCCAAGATAAATGAAAGCATATGTCCCCCATGCAAAGACTTTTACACACAGATGCCCAGAGATTCTTTACTTGTAATAGCTCAAAACTTGAAACAACCCCAGTGTTTATCAACAGGGGAATGGATAAATAAATTGTGACACAGTTATATAATGTAATACTATGCAGCAATAAAGACAACAAACAAGGCATATCGATGTATGCAGCAACAAGGATGAATCTCAAAATAATTCTGCTGAGTGAAAGAAGCCAGACAAAAAGAGTATAGATTGTATGATTCCATTTATAGAAAACTCTAGAAAGTGCAAATTATTCTGCAGTGACAGACAGATCGGTGGTTGCCTGGGTGGGTGAGAGGGAGGGATATAATGGGGGGCATGAGGAAACTTTTGGGAGTGATGGATATATTCATTAATTTGATGGTGGTGATGGTTTCATGGGTATAGAGGTACCTCGAAACTCATCAAATTGCACATTTTAATATGCATAGTTTATTGTATGTCAATTATACCTTATTAAAACTATTCTAAACAGTGAACTACAGATATTTGATGATATTCAAATCGGGTCCCCTGTGAGTTTCCTCCTTCCTTCCCTGCCTCCCTCTCTTCTTTCCTTCCATATATACTAACTGACCACCTTCTCTGAGAAAGGGTCTGGAGATGCAGCACTTAGCAGCACAGACATGACCTCTATTCCCCTCAAGCTTATATTCTTATGAGGAGACACTCAACCACTACTTCCACAATTAACTACATAATTACTAATAGTATGAGGACCATGAGTTACGAGAATATGTAAGGACCTGATCTAGCCTGGGGGTCTGAGAGGCACTTCCTGGTGTGTGAGTAAGATCTGAAGAATGACAAGAGTTACCTCAACAAAGTGGAAGGAGAACCACTTTCCAAGCAGAGGGGCCAGCATGTGCAAAGGCCCTGAGGTGAAAAGAAACCTGGCCTCTTAGTGTCATGTGGGTAGAAAGGGATGAGGCTGGAAAGGGGCAGGGACCAGCCACCAGGGCCTTGGGGGCCACATTGAGGAGGGTGGTCTTTGAAGAGCATGACAGCCATGGAACAAATGTAGGGAGAGGAACCTACTCTTTTCCTTTTCCTTTCCCCTCCCTACCCAATCCCAGTCCATCATCCTGGAAGACTCAGAGTCCTATAATCACCTTTACTTAGTCAGCTCACGTTGAACAGACACAAGTGACAGCACAAAATCTCCTCAGGTGCCTGATGCTGTGTAACACCCATGTTTATAAAGTACTCACATGTATGAAAATGCATACACCTGTGTGGAAGGCTGGCGCTTCTGTGGATAATGAGAAATACCAGCTGTCTGCATCACTGTACCAAAATGCCTGCTCCTCCAAGCACAAGCTTGCTCCAACAAATGAAAGACAGAAAACAGGCTAGAGGTTTCCATCTCCACTTTGAGACTTCATTCAAGCTGCGTCTTTTGCACAAGGAAAAAAAAAATCGCTCTTTCAATTAAACTCACTCCTGTGGCTCTACAGATGACCACGGGATCGGCCTCTGAACAGTGTCCACCTGAGGAACTTCGGCCTCTTTTTTTCCTCCAACTGAGAATTTCCATTTAGAAAAAGTTTTTGCTATTAATTTTATTTTTCACTTTTGGTTACTCTTCTCTGAATAAAGTAAAGGGGAAAAATAAGTGGGAAAAAAGTTTTCTAAGTAAAAGGACTGGACCAAATTCTCCCAGAAAGGTGGGCTAAGTTCCTGTCCAACTAGAACTGGGACCTAGAAACAGAAGGTCTGCGGCCACCTCGTCTCTGGTCAAACCTGAAATACTGATAATGCCCCACAGGGATCATGTTGTCTCAAACCTCTGTGCCTTAGTTCATGCTGTTCCCTCCGCCTAGAATGCCCTTCCCCTCCTTTGTCACCCAGCAAAGTCCACCCTCAAGACCCAGCTCTCCCGTGGCTCCAGAAAGCCTTGTCTGCCACACCTTCCCCACACACACCAGCCTGGGCTGGAGCTCCTCCTCTGGACTCACAGCCCCATCCTGGGCACATCTGTGGCTACATTCTTGAAGTCCAAGGGACTTACTCTGTGCATGCATTCTTTTTCCTCCAACAGACTTTTTTCATCTGAAAAATAGACCTACCTCATAAGGTAAAAGCATGTGGGTTTTGACCAACTGGAAGGTGGTAAGATAAATGTTCGACCTAATTATCAGAGAGTCATAAGCTACAGCCCCTCCTTTCCTGCCTCTGAAAATGTCCAAAATCCCTCGGGGTCGTCTCTTTGAGCTCAGCCTCCTGCAAACACGCCATATGCAGCTCTACACCATGACTTTGATCACGCTCTTTTTCCTAATTGGAATCGTCTGTCCACCCTCTTTATCTGAATGCTAGCCATCGTTCAAGGCCGAGCTCAGGGCTTACTTTCAGTGAAGTCTTTCTTGATTGCCTAAGCCTGGGGTTTCTTTCAAACTTCTCCAGAGCTTCTGGTTTGTGTCATTGACAAGGCATTTAGCATATTCTTGTGAACTTAGTTATTTTTAAAAATATGACCTGTCTCTCCAACTAAGCTACAAGTTTATAACATTAAGAAAAGTCATGCCCAGAACCTAGCACTGTGCCTGGCAAATAGGAGGTGCTCAAAAGGATGTGCTCAGTGACGGGATGACTAGCACCCAAAGCAATTGACTTGTGCTCAGATCTTAATTTATTAAGGTGACGGAGTGACAACACGGAGAGGTCAATGCCATTGAAAGAACAGTTAATGTTATTCACAGTCCTCCTAGAAAGGTGAGGCATGCCACGCCAGGCAGGGCCACAAGGGGTAGCACCAGTGCTGGTCCTGGGGCAGAAAGGAATATTGGGAAGGCATAGGCCAGAGCCTCAAATGGGGTTTCTGTGGGAAAAGCAGGACAGTACAGGGGAAACAGCTCAGGATTGGCTAGTTTGAATAATTCCACCAGGCTTTGAGGTATAAGGCTATCCCTAGCATCTGGTACCTGGCCCTAGATTGAGATGGGGCATGGGGAAATCTTGGCTTCGTGTGTGAGATTTAGATAAAGAGGGTGGTTCAGAGTATGAGCTCTGGTTGGCAGGGGAGATGTAAACAACTTTGGTGTTAATTTGGCATTGTAATTAATGGATGCCAAATAAATACAGAATCTAAGAAAACTCAGAACAGCAATCCATCCAATGACCATGTAGATTTAAATTTTAACCTTTTGCCTTATGATAATTATTTTATTATTATTATTATTATTTTTTTTTTGCTGTGGAAGATTCGCCCTGACCTAACATCTGTTGCCAATCTTCCTCTTTTTCTATGTGGGTCACCACCAGGGCATGGCTGACGAGTGGTGTCGGTCCATGCTGGGGAACCAAATCTGGGCTGCTGAAGCGGAGCACACCGAACTTAACCAGTAGGCCATGGTGCCGGCCTGCCTTATGATAATTCTTGATGAAGGGTCTGGTGGGAATAACGGTTTCCTGATCCTCACAAGAGAAACAGACTGGATTGGTACAAGAGCATGGTGGTCTTTCTCTGGCCCCAAACTCAAGGAATAAGGAGGAACTGACAGATAGAATGTTCCACATGTGCCCTTCAGATCCATCAATGGGCCAGGCTTGAGAAATCCTCACCCACCCCAATGGTACCACATTACTGACCACACAGACAGTTGGGGATCCCACTTAGGTCTCTGGGGGCCAAAATTCACTTCGTGAAGAACTTCCAAGTGGGGACATTTTGCATGAAGAGACACAGACATAGAGTCACCTGGATACCACCCTGTCGGGTCTGCTTACCGCCCATTCTTCATCTATGTTAACAGAGGACAAATAGGGGAGTGGATTCCCTCACTCGACAATTTCATTCCCCACACTAAACTCTGTAAAAGAATGACATTTTAGCAAAGAATTTATTTAACTGGAAACTCCTTTGTTCCTAGCCATATATTGGTTTAGCATGTATCAAGCAATGCAATGACTAGGAAGTAAGAAAATGGCAGGAAGCAGAGAGAACAGGGCCAGAATCACCCCGAATTGAAGAGGCAGCCTCTGAGAAAAAACGAATTTCCTTTCTCCACTTCCCCTGCTGGAACTCTCCAACCCCAGTTCTGTGAGGGACCACAAGGCACACGCCCTCCCGAGGTTCTGATGTTCACGCAGAGGTGGGCTTCCTGAACCTGGAGTCCTGGGACCCTCAGGCAGAAGGAAGTCGGCTCCCTCCATTTTCTGTGCATTTTATGTAAAAATCTCTCCACTGAAGGCTGCTTACAAAGGGGAAAAAGACTAACAGGACAAGGGACTTATCTAAGGTCCCTTATGATAACTGCCGAATGTTTAGGCAAAAGCTAAGAGATGGATTAAAAAGTAAACTGGAAACCCCAGATCTGAGGCCACCAATTTCGGCTGCAGGAGGACTTGTTAAAATATTTTCTGTTTATCGTGTTGTGTTCCAAGTCACATCTCCCACACCTAACAGTATCAAGGATTCCTTACTGCCCAGGACTTTTTCTTTCCTATGCCATACCTCACAGTCTCAGCATCAAGTCCCTTCCTCAAGTCTTTTTTTGCTTTTTCTTTAAGTTAGGGTGGGATGGGAAGCCAAGAAGTTTAAGAAGCATTTTCTCTATACAGTTGAACTAAGAGATGCAGGTAAGCTTGCTTTTCATTATTCTCATTGATTTTTCATTTGAGGATTCACATGAGTGCATTTGCCAATAACAAAGCAAGAAAAAAAAAAAAGCTCCAGCAGACACACAGACTATTTTTTTTTTATTGCTGGAATGTAACTATCTTTAAAGCTGAGCAAGATAACACTCATTTGGTTTATGGTGGCAGTAGGTCAAACTGGTGGGTCAGTAATAAATATGCAATTGCTTCCAGGCAAGCAAAATTGGATGCATTCATTTAACAGATTGCTTTTAGCTTCTACATATCATGCAAACAGATTTTTGGTTCAAGTGTTGGCACCTTCAGTAGAGATGGCCTTAGGAGAATGTCACGTAGAGAGAGCTACTGGAGGGTGGAGGTGGGATAAGGCCCTCTGAACGGATCACTTCTTGGGCCCCAGGGGAGAAAGATATTCTGTGCCTTTCAGAGGTGTCGGTGTCTGTGTGTGTGTGTGTGTGTGTGTGTGTGTGTGTGTGTGTGTGTGAGGAAGACTAGCCTTGAGCTAACATCTGTTGCCAATCTTCCTTTTCTTTTTCTCCCCAAAGCCCCAGCACATAGTTGTATATCCTACTTGTAAGTCCTTCTAGTTCCTCTGTGTGGGATGGCTTGATGAGTGGTGTGTCGGTCCGCGCCCAGCATCTGAACTGGTGAACCCCCGGCCCCTGAAGCAGAGCATGCAAACTTAACCACAAGCCACCGGGCGGGCCCCTAGAGGTTTTTATTGTGGACAGCTGATTTCATATAGAACGAGTTTCTCAGGAAAGCCAAAGCAAGAGTATGACATTTTTACAGATGTCACTGGATGGAGGAGGTGAGTGGAGAGCTCTTCAGATGGAAGAATGTTTAGGTATTTAGTGTCCCGACTCAGAAGTGCGTCTGCTCATCAAGGACAGCTCAAGGATACAGATTTAGCTAGAAACGCTCAAATAGTGGCCTTCAAGTGTGTGAATGAGTGTGTGTATGTGTGAGAGAGAGAGAGCCTGCACCAGAGGGAGACACACACCCAAAGAAAGATTAAGATAAGGTGTGTATTGGGGAGACGAGATTACTACATCATAGGCTATTCAGTCCAATTGAATTTATGGCTATAATTTTTTATTTATGGAGGAATTGTTTGCTCCATTATGTTCTCTTAAGGCTGTTCCAATTTTGTTTTATAGTACCTCCGGCACTGTATCTTATTATTTACCTCCTAAACCCAAAATACAAGCCCTACAAGGGGTCAAAGTCTAGTTATTTCTGGACTTCCGGTGCTTAATAGTGGATACTAAACAAACATTTAAGGAACCAATACCTCAGCTTCAAATACTGCCCACAGATCAATATTGTTGTCGGTTCAGTGACTGCCATCCACGTATAGACGCCACTCCCGCTCTAAGTAAACAATCTCCCTATTCGGTGAGAATTCACTCTGCTCACCGAGTCCAGGATCCCAGCTCCACCCGGCTCACTGGCATTGGGAAGGAAAAGGTCAGGAGGGAGCCTGGACCCTGAAGGCCTGCTTGGATTGCCCCATTCTTTTTTATTTATCTTAACCGCACACAAAGAGTTTTCCAAAGTCCTTTTCTGGTCACTAAATAGAAGGTACTGTCGTTTGCCCTAACGTCTGGCTGTATCCCCAGGCAGCCTCCGTGGTGGTAATGAACGCTGCAGGCCATGTTTCCAGAAGCCGCTATTACAACCCAGGCACGGAGGTGGTACCATTGATCTCTCTCCTCAGTCTCATGGTGCGGGGCATTTAATGAATGGAAATCCCAAACCTATTTCTAAATCAATTACTTTCCCAGAGCTGCGTCCTATTGTTGTTTCTTCCACAATCGGAAAATTGCTTTTCTACTATGTTTATTTTTAAATTGTAGATAAGCTGGAGACTGGGGATGCTTATCAACTAGACCCTTTTCAGATGATTTAGCCAATGCCAGTCATGGTTCCAGTCCAGGGACACAAGGACTTAGGGCCCCTGAAGAGCAGGGGGTTCTCCCATTGTCCCAGCATCGGGTCTGCAGACGTATTTCCAGTGTGTCAGGGCACGCTGGACCTTAATTATCTGGATAAATCAGATTCCCCAAACAGTACCAGTCAACGATTCAATTAATTAAAACATAGTATGTTAAAAAAAAAATCTCTTAATTGGTTCTTAGACTAGAATTCTGGCTTCAGGGTGTCTACGGACCCCCTAAAATTTAAGCATAAATTATTTTGCATGTAAACTTTTGCGGTGGCAAGGGAACGCAACTTCTTAACAAATTTCAAAGGAGTCTGTGATTAAGTAAGAGGTTAAGAACTACTCATTTTCTTAATTGGTATGTGAAAATACATTCTAACTGTACTTGGCTCTTAAAATGTGCAATAATGGCTAACCAAGTTTCTGATCTTTCTCCCTAAACTTTCTAAATACTTCTTAAAGGTTTTCATTACAAGGAGACTCATTTACAGCATGGGACACAGAATTCTTAAAATTCACGACAGGAGGTTCAAATTAAAATTTAAATATATGATGATAATCATTCCTTCAACTTGGGGTGTGTTTGACGATTTCTGCCAAATAGTCTAAAAGTTGTTTAGTTATAGTTTTTGACCATGAGATCCTCTGTCAACCATTTTTTTTTAAATTTTAAAAATTAAAACTTGAGTGTTACAGGGGTCTGTGTATGTCCAACATCAAACTGTACACGTTAAATATGTGCACTTCTTTGTACATCAATTCCTCCTCAATAAAGCTTTCGTTTTTTTAAAAAAAGAAACCCAAATAGAGGAAACAAAGGTTATGACTGAGAATAGATCAGATAACTAAAAATAAGGCTTCTTGATCTAAATGATACAATCAGAACCATGAGCTCTGGGAAAAAAAACTACTTGTGTGTTAAAATGGCAATGGAACAATTTCAAAAACAAAATGTAAAAATAACTTTTCTGAAATGATGGATGCCAATGTTTGACCGATGAAAATCTCAGTGACACTACTTGTACCCATGGAAACACTAAATCTGAACTTCTGAGTTGGTTTTTAAACTGTTAAGTTGAGAGTCTGTCTGGAATGGTGAGTCTGTAACTTTGCAGGCCCCTGGCAGGTGTCATGATTGGCCCCCAATATTCAAAGTTTGAGTGACATCAGCTTCTCTTCTTGGATCTGGAGGGAGGGAGCAAAGGAAATTTACTCCAACATTCTCCTCTTTCTAGAATGGGAGTTTTCAAGTTAGAATCAACTGAGAAGCTTTGAGAACTCTCGATGCTCAGGCCACACCCAGACCAATTAAATCCGAATTCGGGGGTAGGTCCCGGGCACTGGTATCTTACAGTGTCCCAGGTGACTCCCACGTGCAGCCAAGGTTGAAAACCACGACTCTAGCAAAACATAATTATTTTAAGATCAAATTTATACCAGGATCTTCCTTTGCTTCAAAATGTTTTAAGGGCTGACAAAATGTCACTGTTTGCACGTGTTATCACAATTCAGATCATTTACAGATGACCATGTGTATCTCTTTTTATTAGGGCAAAGTTATTAAAAATCAAAGGGCGGGGCTGGCCTTATAGCCAAGTGGTTAAGTTCACGTGCTCTACTTCGGCAGCCCACGGTTTTGCTGGTTCGGATCCTGGGTGCGGACCTAGCACTGCTCACCAGGCCATGCTGAGGTGGCGTCCCACATGCCAAAACTAGAAGGACCCACAACTAAAATATACAACTACGTACTAGAGGGCTTTGGGGAAAAGAAGGGAAAAAAATTTTTTTTTTAATTAAAAAAATCAAAGGGGCTAATTGCAACTGAATCCTGGAAGAGAAAAAGACATTCATGGGAAAACTGGTGAAACTTGAATGAAGTCTATAGCTCAGTTCCAATCATAATATACTATAGTACCAATGTTAATTTCTTAGTTTCGACCAATGTAACAGGGTTTGTAAGATATCAGCATCTGGGGAAGCTGGCTGAAGCGTATATGGGAACTCTCTGTGCTATCTTTGTGACTCTTCTGTAATCTAATAATTTCCAGCTAAAAAATGAAATTAAAAAAAGGAGAAGGCAGAGCCAGCATGAATGCTGCAAAACTGTGGATTAGCTGACAATATTAAATACCCTTGGGCATAAAGTCTTGCACTGTGGATTTAGACACTATTAATACAACTTCTGGTGTGAGAGAAGCTTAGAGAAACTTCCAATTTCCTGTCTACATTCTACTTTATATACATTTTCTCCAGGCCCTTCCAGATCCTACAAAATGTCCTCAACAGCAGTCAATATTGAAAGACTGACTGACAATATATAACCTAAGAGTCATACAAGCTCCTATTAGGAATGATAATGCTCTGGTCATATCTCACACGTGCACAGTATTGTGAGGTTTATCAGCATGTTCCAAATGTTAGTCTTGTTTGATTTGCATTAGGAAATAGGCAAATACATAGGATACACCGGGCCGGAACAAAGGATGAACATTCTCTTGCATTTTACTATAAAATACATAGGGAAGCACTTGTAGAAATCACACACACACACTACATGACAGTACACACGCACAATCTGAAAACAAGGTTATTAAAAGATCTAGCGTCTAGCGGTGCCCAGAGTGAGGGCTGGGGGCAGGCAGGATAAGGCTAGTGGTTACTGACATAATCCTTTCCTACCAGGAAAAGGAGAGAAGTTCAGATTACTCAAGAGGCCACCAGCTAACATCTGGTGGCCCCAGGTGTTGTCAGGCGGTGACTGACTAGCCCTGAGTCACTGTCGTCCCCTTTGTTTCTGTCCCCTTGTCCTAGTCCCTTGGTGGCCCCTGTTCTTGATTTCCTTGGGGCCCCTGACATTCGCTGCTTCCCCTCCATGAGTCAGGCCCATCTGCCAGTTCTTTTTCTGGAACTGGCTGCCAGCTGCGGCTCTTTGCTACTGATCCGCTGGCTGCCCGCCATTCCCGCGATCGCTGGAGAAACCCTACCCCCCAGACTCAGGGGAAGGGGATGGTGGTGGTCACACTTTCTCTGGACCGTGCCAGAAGATGGCTCATATCCTCTGCATCACCGTACCCCCTCCACTGCCCATTCTCCCCACTGAAGGGAGTGGGACGCTGTCCTCCAGCCTGGCCTCACGCACACATAGTCATGCACAGGCATGCCTTCCTGCAGCCCAGAGGACCAGGAGAGCTAAGACCCAGAGCATCTGGCTTCACTCGGTGGGACAAGCAGGCTGTGCTGTGCTTTCCCACCCTCCTTTCTGGGATGTGTGGCTTTCCTGCTCCTGTCTCTCCCGGGAGGAGAATGACTTTCTACCTTCCAGTTGGTTCCTCCTGGACAGTGCCACTGCGATGTGAAACATTCAGCAGCCGCGTTTTTCCTCGTCGGCCCGGGACAACATGTCCATCCTTTGATTCTTTTTTATTCAAGAGGGAAGTCTAACTGGGACCATCTAGAGTCCACAGGATCTTCCAGCAGAGTCAGCTTACTTGAGAAGTGTGAACAATGGGAGGTGATTAATTGAAACCTCTGGTTTCCTTCTAGTTAGTGAAAAATATATGAAGAACAATTTAGGGGGTTTACAGTGATTCTCAGGAGAAAAGGCAGAAAATGTGCATTTGTGAAAGTAGTTGTTTTCAATGTCCCATTGTCTCAAAGTGTTCTTTTCATGACTCTGCTGGCTCCGTGCCACCACAGCCCTCTGGTTCACAGCGTGCTTACTTGGCCCTACCCACAGGCACAGCGACTCTGCTAGACCAGGGGCATCCTCTCCTGCCTTCCTTTGGGCTCACTTCCCCACAGGCTGCAGGGCCAGGGGCTGACTTGTTCCTCCAGCTCTCTTGAGGAAGATATGACTCTGCTCCTCCACCTGCTCCCGGATCACAACACCGCCTGAAATGTGCTAACTTACAGGACGACCCTACGTTCCAGTTTGCCCAAGACAATCACAATTTACACCCCCTCTTACTCACAGGGTCACAATTTGGATAATACAGCCCCCGGCCCCCCTGCCCATCTGCTGCTCCCGAGTTAAGTGCAGCCACATCTGATCGTCTCTCCTCCTGACCAACGGGGATGCCTCCTGTCCTCGCTTCTGAGCCCATCGTGCCTCGATGGCACCATCTGATCGTTGGGGCATGTCCTCCCCTATACTGTCTTGTCCAGCCACTAACCTAATCCAGATCCATTAGTATTTTAGGAAATCCTCTTGGTAATTCTAAAGATTTGGAGGAGTGCATGTATGTTTGTGTGTTTGTGTGTGTGTGTGTGTGTGTGTGTATATACACAGAGGAAAGAAAATTATGAAACATGCTACAACAGCTTATTTTTATCCAGGAATCTGTGCAGATATTCACTGTACTCTTCTGCTAACCGTATATTAAGAAGGAAACTGAAATTTTAGTAAAGTACTCCTTATTTGCATTGCAAAACACCACTTCACAGAGCCAGACTGTAAGACCACTGAAAACGACGACGTGAATTTTTGAGTTTTATGTTCTATTTCAGCTTAGACAGTGAAACTGCGCAGACACTTTTCATTTTGAATTTACCATCAAATTCACTTCCCGTTATTGTTCTTCCAACACTGGAAGAGAAAGGCTTAATTTCCAGAAGTTTTTATTTAACTTTAATAGAAAACAAACCCATACAAATCTACGTTTTAAAACAATAAACATTTCGGTTCTGAGCACGAACCTGCTTGATTATAAGAACTCGTCTACCTAATAATTTCACAATATTAGCATCACCCTAATTACATCCTTGGACCGTTCCAGGCATGATCACAAGGCCTTTCAAATTCGGATGATGAACTCGGACTGACCCCGCACCACAAGACCCAAGTGGCCGGCAGCTGACTGCACAGTGGGGACAGTGCGAGCTCAGGGTCTGCACTCTCCTTCATGTTCCGAGGGCTCGTGGGGCACTTACGTCTCATCTGTGAAGGCGATTCCAAAGTATTCCTTTTCCTTCAGGTTGAAGTGAGATGCCACGAGGTCAAGCAGCTCCTTGGCCAAAAGCTTAGGCTGGAGGAAGAACCAAATGGAAAAAACGGTAAGTGATGAGAGGCAACTTTCCCTAAAACATGCAATCTCAGGTTTATTTACGTTTTAAAGAGAATGTCTCAAAGCTCAAGTACATCAATCCAAACGATTTGACTTTTTTTTTTTTTTTTTTTTTGCTGAGGAAGATTTGCCCTGAGCTAACATCCATTGCCAATCTTCCTCTTTTTGTATGTGAGCCTCTGCCACAGCATGGCCACTGACAGACAAGTGGCGTAGGTCTGCACCCAGGAACTGAACCTGGGCCACCAAAGCGGAGTGTACCGAACTTAACCACTAGGCCACTGGGGCTGACCCAATACAAACGATCTTTATAAAACCCAAAGGAGTAGACAATGAGGACTCCTCTGAGCAAAGAGTCAAGTACAGGGCCATCAACACATTGAGACCTTCTGCCCTGTTTCCTCAGTTTGTTCTATCAACAATTAGCACTTGCTCACTGACAGGGCTGAAAAACCCTAGGGTTCTCCTTCCCCACAGAGAACATTCTATGCTGAATTGACAGGAAAAAGCCTTATTTAAAAATACATAAATATAGAGAGATACATCTCTCTCTCTATATTCAACATGTGCTTATATAGTATTTGCTCTGCGCCAGGCCTCATTCTAAGCACTTTACAAACAGTGGCGTCTTTAACCCCCATCACAGCCCTGTGAGGTGGTCCTATTATTCCTCCCATTGTACAGGGAGGCAATGGGCGCCCCAAGATTAAGCAGGTGTTGGGGCTGAGATCTGAATCCTGGCTCCAGAGACTCTGCCCTCGGCCACTCCACATGCTCCCATAATTTGAAACCTAAACAATAAACGTACCCTCCTGCAAGAAATGTTATAATTAAGGCCACACGGCTTTGGGAATAGGATTTAAGAATAAACTGAAAATTTACCTACCATTTACCTTTCCAAAAGAAAAGAATCATCTCTACCTAGGAATGTTTTTATCATAAATGCTTTCCTAAACAGCTCTGCCAATCCACAGGAGTACACCAGTGCTTCAGGCATGCCATCCCTGTAGATGCTTGCATTGCCAAGACATCACTCACTTTGCTCTGTCACTGCTGAGAGGATGGGAGACCGCGAGGCTCTGAGATGGGAGACGGGGAAAAGGTCGTCTGATAGGGAAATGGGGCTAAAAGGGAACAGTTATTTCTAAATTAGCTCCCAGGTCAGGTAGATGCAAATGGATTGCCTTTACTCAACAACTGCTCTGTTCCAAGCATCCTCACTGGATGGCTCCAATCTCAGAAAAAGCAGATTCCAGGAGAGACAATGTGTGTTGGTGTTTGTGTGCATTTATGCACATTAATACACCCTTTCTGAGTCTATTTCCTCTTCCGCTGGTTATTCTGTGCATTTCTTTTAGGAGAGTGGATAAGGCATGTCAGTCAAGAGTCAAACGACAGTTTGGTTTCTTATTTCACTGTTTTGGGTGCTGCCATAGACTGCACGGTGTTCCTCTCAAATTCCCACATTGGAGCCCTAGCCCCGAGTGTGATGGCCTCTGGGAGGTGATGAGGTTTAGATGAGGCCACGAGAGTGGGCCTCTACCATGGGAATAGCATCCTCATAAGAGACACCGGAGAGCTTGCTCACTCTCTCTCCCCACCACGCGAGGTGGTGAGACACAGTGAGGACACAGCAAGAGGGCTGCCGCCTGCAAGTCAGGAAGACAGCCCTCCCTAGACCCCGACCAGGCTGGCCCGCTGGTCTCTGACTTCTGGCCTCCAGAGCTGTGAGAAAATAAATTTCAGTTAAGTCACCCAGTCTGTGGCATTTTGTTGCAGCTGCCCGAGCAGACTAAGACAAGAGACGCTTACTGAGTGTGTGATATGCGCAGGGCACCAGCCAAGGCTGCAGGTGACACACGCAGCACCTGCCAATAAGGACCTTAGGCTTTTATCAGGGGCAGAGAGTAAGAGCTAGGGTTCCTTTTAAAGAGCCAACTCAGATGGTTCCCCTTTGCTGCCTCATTCCTGGGCTCACAAGGTGGCGTCCTCCGGGCCTCAAAGGCCATCAATTTTCCAAGGAAAACAGCTGGCAATGACCGGAGTGGGTCTGAATCTAGGGCCAAGCTTCCTCCCCTAAAAGACATAATAAACCAACAGGAGAATGCGTCTTGAGAAATCAACACCATCTAAAATTCTATACTTCCATTCATGCTACAATGTGGAAAAATGAAAAAGCAATCGCTGTAACCAACAGGGAATTCGAGACTTTATGTAAGACCTTCCTTCCTAAGGAGCAGAAATCTCACCCAGGGGAATGCCATGGAGGAAACATGGCACATCTCAGGACGGCACTGATAAATTACAAAGTCGAAACCAAGATGAGGGGCGTCTTGAAGCTGCAAACTGTCTTTGCCATGGGCTGCGGCAGGCTCTGCCAGCACCACCTCCACTTCCAGAAGGTACTTGGCTGCCCAGACACAAAGCAATTAACGTAGAGGGTGTCACCGGGTGGAGGGAGGAGGGTGGATTTTCAAAGGGCAACACACCATTATGTCCAAATGACTATCCCTTTCAAAGTAGTTATAGTATTTCTATGATGCCTGCTAGTTCATAAAACATTTTTGTTTGTTTGTTTGAGGAAGATTAGCCTGAGCTAACATCTGCTGCCAAGCCTTTTTTTTTGCTGAGGAAGACTGGCCCTGAGCTAACATCCATGCCCATCTTCCTCTACTTTATATATGGGACGCCTGCCACAGCATGGCTTGACAAGTGGCTCGTAGGTCCGCACCTGGGATCCAAACTGGCAAACCCCAGGCTGGCAAAGCAGGACGTGCGAACTTAAGTGCTGCGCCACCGGGCCGGCCCCCATAAAACATTTTTGATAATCTTTCGGGTTTGCCTTTGAAGCTTGTGTCACATTTGTAAGAGCATGCTCACTGGTGATGAATCTTGCCCTCAGAATGGATTTGATTTTTTTCAAATGGCGTTACTTGAAGTCAAGTCTAGTGAGTGGGGACGGTGGGGGTGGGGGAGGTGAGCACGCTGGTCAAACGGGCTTCCTAAAACCAGGTGTGACTATAAAGTCATCACTGTTGGTCCTTGGGGGTGATGGTAAGACTTCCATCCCAAACTTGGAAATGACAAAAATAAGACTTCCTTCTCTTTGAGAGTTAAATTTTAAAGCCAACATCTCAATGGAATTGATCAGAGATGCATAAAACTACCCAGGAAGAGAAAGAATTCCTCTCAGGGCTGGACGAGTTTATCTCTAACAGGATTAAATACAGTAATGGTTGCACAGAATGGGCGGGGGTGAGTGGAAGGTGTGCATGGGGAGGGCGCTGGAGGAGCAGGTTGGGAAAGAGAGATGAGCTGCGGACGCAAACATGGTCTGAGCCAACAGGCATTGACTATCCGGGCCCCGGGGGTACAACCTTTCACACAGCAGAAACAGAGGTGTGGGGCAACTTTAGCTGATCATATTAAGCATTCAAATTACCTATTTCACTTTCCTTCTTCTAAGTCTGCACCTTCCAAAAACTTACTGAGGCATGGCTATGTCCTAGATACGGTGCTGAGCGCCCTGCCATGTGACCACATTATCACCTACAATAAGAGACCATCATTCCTTTGCCAATGAGGATTCTGAACGTGGAGATGGCAGGCAGGCTGTCGTCAGTCTCACAGCAAAGCCAGAATTTCCAACAAAGTCAAGCTAGCCTCAAAGGCCACATGCGTAACTCCTCCGCCATCCTGCCTCTGCCAACTGTACTTCCTGGGTGAGAGGTCAAGGATCATGTGCCCTGAGGACCCCGTCTGGTGAAGATTATATTGCTCACTTGAAACCAGCACGCTGACATTTTATAAATCAGTAATGATTTACACATCAGTACTTTGAACTTGGTTAATGTGAGTCTTCCTCTGAGGATGAAAACTCAGGTCCCTGAGCCTGCAGAACTAAAGAACTGACTTGACACACTGAAAAATTCACCTTGGGGAGGCTGACTTTTGGCCTCTCCATGGTGACATATCCCTTAATTTAGCCTATCCCCACAACCCCTTATATATCGGAATTTCTATAGTAAGAAAGCAAATTTTCTTAGTGACTCATAAGTTGAAGGCAACTAAAGGGCTCTCAGCAATAGCAGCATCACTGGAATAAACTTTATCATCTCAAACTATTTCTTTTCAAGGACCGTACCTGTTTGGACACACATCTGGTGAAAAGATTTACAAAGTTAGTCCCGTTACTTTATAGAACAGTTATGACAGATCACATGCATCACTCTCGGTGAAGAAAAGCTGACATTTATTACCCACAATTTACAAATGGGGAAATAAAGGCACGGAAGGGGGGAGATAAGAGATCCTGTAAGACATTTAGGTGACAACTCCTAAATGTTAAGTCCCTTTGGAAACCACAACTCTTTCTTTTGCTATGACAGTGACTGGCAATGCCCCAGCTGGTGGCTCCTTCATCAGTGGGGGCAAGAGCCACTAGCCGAATGGACGTGGAACACGAGTAAGAAATAAACCTCGCTGTTAAGCCATTGTGACCTTTGGGGTTGTTTGTCATCACAGCATTACCTGGCCTATCCTGATCGATTCAGACACGGGACCTTTAATTCTCTGTACGGTTGGTTTAAAACCATGTAAGGCATCAGCCTTGTAATTTCCTGATCTTGCAAACGAAGACAACACCCCACCTTGAGTGTCAGTGATTAATGAACTGCATTGTTCCGAATGTTTCTTAAACTCGTTTAGAGAAAGCTGCTGGGTCAGCAGAAAGCTTTATGCTAGTCCGCACTTCGAAGGGATATTTACGGGATCCTGCTGATTATAATTTGCCAATTACCTGTGCTGTAAACATTTGTGGAGTTTGCAGGGATTGGGCTGGGCGCGAGGCCAGAGAGGTGGCAGGCAGCCCAACCAAGTTCTGCAGGACAAGCTGGGCAGACGCCTCTGTGCCAATGGAGGGAGGCAAGTCCTGAGTGCCTCAGGTTGGAAACAGACTTTACTGGGTCATTGGTGCCGTCCTGGCCCTATGGGGACACTACATTTAAGACTTTCTCTCAGCCTGTAATTAACTTTGTTCACTCAAAAGCTTCTGTCTTCTCATTTTCTTTTTCTATCTCAGATTCTTTTCAGCTTTTATTCCCCCTTATATCTGACAAACGGACTCTCTTTATAAAGGTCCCACTCAAAATGCATTGCTTGGTGGAGCTGCTCATGGTGCTAACAGGACAGCCTTTCCACCAGACAGAGCGGGGAGCCTGGGCGTCAATGCCCTTCTCCGGGGAGAACAGACTAGGTCTTTGTCATTGCTGGTCTGACTTGACCACCCGGATCAGAGTTCCCAAGGGCTCCAGACTGTTCCAGAGGGAACCACACATATACCGGCTCACGCAGGTTTCCAGAAAGGCCCTGTCTACTTCTCAGCCTGCCTTCCGAGGTGAGACAGGATCGGACTGTAATGATCAAATGATCACGGGTGTAGGGCTAAAGTGCTCTTGGTACATCCTCATGATAAAGACCCTTCCAGGTGGTCTCCGTGAGCCATTCAGGCAAAGTCTGGGGAAAGGAATCTGATGACAAGGTGGCACCCTGGGCCTCTCCAATTCTCTGCCCTTACATATCATACCATTACTTTAAACTTAACACGTATACATCCCAGATAGGTGCTCTTGGACAAATCCTCTAACCTCTCTGAGCCTCAGTGTTCTCATCTGTAAAATGATGACCCAGATTGAGGAACTGAACACCTGCCCTCCAATATTATTCTTAGGTTTTTCCTTCCTTAGAAACTGCCCGGCCTTCTCACAAATCTATTCACCCATTATAAAAATCCTTACAACCCTTCTGGATCCCTTACCCCTGATCTCTTAAATCCGTTAACATATCCCATCTTTCTCATAAAATCTCGGGCAAGTTACTTAACTGCTCTGTGCCTCAGTTTACCCAGCTGCAAAATGAGGATGATGACTATGCCCCCATCACAGGGCTGTTATGAGGATTCAATGAATTCATGTTGATCTGCATAAAGTGCTCAGACAGTGCCTGGCACACAGGGAGGTTTCTCTGTGTTCATGATTATTCCAGACTCTGATTTCTGCACTCATGAATTATGATGGTAAACTTCTAATTGGTACCAAGTTGTAAATGCCAGCCTGGTATCTAAGACTGTTCTTTGAATTTAGGCCTAGTTTACTTAGCCAACCCAATTCCTACAAAAGTACTCATTTCTGGTCAATCTATTTGTATTGGAGTAAAGAATACACCAGTCTCATTTTTATTTCCAAACCTTTGCCCACACCAACCTCTCTCCTCGTCCTTCTCATTTAAATTTTATTCTGCTCAAAGCCCACTTCTTCCAGGAAGCTCTCCCTGACCATCCCACCTCCAAAAGGTGTCTTTCTCTTCCGTCTTCCTATAGCATTTACCACAGGTACCTCATACACTCTGGGCATGTACACCTTTGTGTTGGATCATTTTAATTAAAAAAATTTTTAATTGTGGTAAAATACATATAACATAAAGTTTACCATCTTAACCATTTTTAAGTGTATAGTTCAATACTGTTTAAGCATTTTCTCATCATTGTGCAACCAATCTCCAGAACTTTTTATCTTGCAAAACTGAAACTCTGCCCCTATTAAACAATTCTCCATACCCCCTCCCACCAGCCCCTGGCAACCACCATTCTACTTCCTGTTTTTATGAATTTGACCCCTGTAGGTAGCTCATCTAAGTGTAATTATGCCGTATTCATCCTTTGGTGACTGACTTATTTCACTTAGCATAATGTCCTTGAGCTTTATTCGTGTTGTAGCATGTGTCTTAATTCCTTTCCTTTTTAAGGCTGAATAATATTCCATTATATGGATAGACCTTATTTTGTTTATCCATTCATCCATCACTGGACACTTGGCTTGCTTCCCTTTTTTGGCTATTATGAACAATGCTACTAAGAACACCGTGAATTTTGTGTGACATGATTCATTACACCCTGTGGTGGGCTGAACGGTGGCCTCCGGTATGCCCACATCCTAATCCCAAAATCCTGTAAATATCACCTTATGTTACAAAAGATGCAGTTAAGACTGTTGAGAGGAGGAGATTATCCCGGATTACCCAGGTGAGCCCTAAAGGCAATCCCATGGACCCTCATAGGAGAGAGACAGAGGGAGTAACGACACAGACACAGAGAAGGCCATGTGAAGACAGGGGCAGAGACTGGAGTGACGAAGCTACATGTCAAGGAACGCTGGCAGCCATCAGAAGCTAGGAGAGGCAAGGAACGGATTTTCCCCTCGAGCCTGCAGAGAAAGCACGGCTCTGCTGACAGCCTGCTTTTGACTTCTGCCTCCCAGAACTGTGAGAATGCACAGTTGTTATTTTAAGCCACCACGTTTGCAGTGACTTGTTACGGCAGCCACAGGAAACTCATACACAGCCTCAGACGGAAACCCCAAAGATCTCGCACCCCACACAGTACCTGGCATACAGTCCCTAATTGTAGGAAACTCAGTATGTCTTCATTGAGACATGAGTAACTTGGGATCCCCGTTGAAAGCCCTGTATTAGTATTTCCATTCTCTCTTTTTAGTACCAGAGGCGCAGATGAGGAAGCCACACACAGAAGATTGTGCAGCCTTTGTCTCTGAGCTGACCCTGGGTCAGTCAATACACACTGAGCTTTAACTCAGTGCATTCTCCCCTCAAGCCCTCTCCTGTCATCTACCATTCCCTTGGGCATCTCCCACATGCTAAATCAAAGGAATTGTCACTTCTGAATTAATTGCATTAAGAAAATAAAACCATCAAATGGCTCCCATCTGTGCTTCGCAAGGCACCCGTGGCCCAGAGCCTGACCCCGTCTCCTCCTCCTCCTCAAGGCAGTTCTGGACAATTCGCTTCTCACTACAGCACACACAATGACCACTGGGCCGCCAGGGGACCGCTCCACAGCTGGGCCCCGCCCGCCTACCCTGAGGGCACTGTCCAGGGCCCCATGAAAGGGTGTCGCTCTGCCCTGTAGGAGTGGCCACAGCTGGGCTGGGAGATGGCAGAAAGTCGGAGCCAGGAGTGGAGAGAAAGCATGATCAGTCTGCCCTTTCTTTCCAACTTTTCTGAAAACCTAGAGGGAGAGAGGGTGTGAGGCTGGGCGGCTCTGAATAAATGATGTCTGAGCAGGGGCCTCTTTGAAGCCCTGCCTGTAATTGTGTTTCCCGGAGCAGCTGGGAGCCGGTCTCCCGCCCTCCCCCTCCACCTCCCCCTCCCACTGGGGGCCGGTAATAAGCAGGCAGGCGCTCATTGGCTGCTCCTTATTCCTGGGGAGGGGGTGTCGGGGATGGAGAGAAAGCATGAGGTCACTCTGCAGTCACCCTCTGATGATCCGGTTGATTAGCTGGGGAGGCTGGCTTCCTTCCTGCCCTCTCTGAGCAGCCCCCGGGTTCAGAGGCAGGAGGCAAACAGGCTACTTCCTTTATGCTGGTGGACAAGAAGAACAACGGGGTCTGCGCTCCCTCTTCTGGCTCCCAGGCACCCCAGATAGGTAGCAGGCGGGGGGGGGGGGGGGGGTGGGGGGGGGGTGGGTGGTGGGATCCTAAAGCTACATCGGTCCTGCCAGAGGGAGCATTTCTCTGTCTTGGAGGTCTCCATCCAGCCTGCACCCCAACCCATTAGTGGACGTGAGACCAATGCTTTACCACCAGCTTAGAGATGACCGGCAGCAGAACATCTCAGCAAAGCTGGCTGCAGACGGCCAGTGCAAACAGTTTCTGTTTACTGGATGCGGCCTCTGTCCCAGCGCTGCACCAGGTGCTTTCCATGAGCTGACGGAGTCCACCCTCACCAGAAGCCCAGGAGGTAGATGCCAGGATGACCCCCATTTGATAGGGGAGGGAGCCAAGGCACACAGAGAGGAGTAACTTCTCAAAGGCACATGGCTAGTGACTGGCAGATCTCAACCCCCTAATAAGACGGGCATGGGTCACCTAGGAACGCTGGATTATATAAAGAGCACGAGACCAGTTTCCGACCCACTGAAATGACAGGGAAGGAAACCAAGGCTCAGGGGTCCAGGAGCCTGTCCAAGGGCAAGAGAGGTCATCTTAGTTGCCAGCATAGGTGGGGCCAGGACCAAAGTGCCTCCCGCAGTCCTTGGGCCTTCTCCTATTCCACTTAAGTGGGGACAGAGCAGATCATTTCAAAAAAGGCTGCAATGCTCTGAAGCAGGAAGGAAAGAAAACCGAAGGGCATAAATGACAAGGGGGTCCCGGCAGGCAAAAAGCTACCACCGGCACACGCTATGCCAAGGTCCAGGTTTCCGCCCCTCCCACCTCCCATCATCTTCTGCAGGCCTCCCCAGGCCAGGTTCTGGGCTGCACGCTTCATTGACATCATCTCATTTAATCTTCACAGCAACCCTGCAAGGTTGTACTGATGAGGACACTGGGGCTTAGAAACATTAGTGTGCCCAAGGTCACAAGCCCCCAAGGGCACAGGGCAGATGAGGGCTCAAGGCTGGGACTGACTCCAAAGCTTTGGGTTTAAACACTGGGTACGGATCCAGCAAGTAACAAGCAGCCCAGTCACGAAGGGTTTGAAGCTGCTCTTTCTAAATGCAATAGAATTTTGCCGACAGGAAATTCCCGGAGGGCAAGCATCCGATTTTAGCAATATTGCAGCCCGACGCCCTAGCACAGTGCCTGACACACAGTCAGTGCCTAATAAACGTTTCTCATCGGTAGAACGGGATAGAATAAGGGGTCATGTATGTGATTGTTACAGCAGCTTAACAGGGAAGCAGACCACGCAGAGGACGACACCTACACGCTCTCTCAAGGCTGGTGTGCTGCTGGGCAGAGACGGTGGTGCTGCAGGGAGCTAGAAGGAACTGAGCCCATATGTTCAGACACGAGAGTCGCCGGCTTTCAGTCGGATCATGTACCTGCAGGCAGCCAGGAAGGAGGCCGTGATACATACTCTGGCAATGTCACTTGTGTACTTGGGAAAGGATGCGTCATGTCGCGTCCATCTTCCTAACCCCTATGTCAAGCACCTCTTCCTCCCACCACCAGCTATGGCCAATTGGCTCCTTTAATCGCTTCCCTCCACCTCCCCCTGTTTCTCTCTCCTTCCAGCAGACTCTGCCATTTAACCCAGGGATCAGGCTCCTGGGGAAACAACCTTTTTCATTTCCCAGTTGTTCCCTGCCCTTATACTATTCTTATATACTATTCTTTATATACATAAAGAATAAATATATAATTTATTCCCTTGTTCTCTTCCTCTCACTTCCACATAGTTTCTTCTCCATTTAGCTCGGCATTGGGCGAAGTTGGGGGCGCTGTCAATCTGGGAAGCTGAGCCTTTCTCATCCATGCATTTGAATGATTCCCCAATGGGAAGGCCTTGACAGGCGTACATAATTACTGCTCCTCCAGAAATGCAAAGTGCTTTTGCTAGGCGGCTGGGGAGCCTGCTTTATTCAGGATCTGGCCCCTTCGGGACTCTGGGCGGCGGGCAGGTGTTCATCAGGGAGCACCTGCTGATGAACACAGCAGCCCCCAGACTCCAGCCTGCTCAGGGCAATGTCACAAGGACTGCTCGTCCAGGGCGGCTTCCCTTGGCAGCTTCTCTGCATTAATGAAATGATAACTGTTTCGGTGAGGCGAAAACACAAAAAGACATGCGGTACTCAGCTTGCCTCTGCTAGACAGGGCTGTCAGGGCTGCAGCCCCCATTCAGAGATATTTCAAGCAAACATGGGGATTCTAAGGCTCTTGGGATTCAAGCTTCATCTTCCATGGTCGTCATGTCTACCACTTCCACTTCCGTTTTTTTTTTCCTTTAAAAAGAAGCCTGCTCTTCCTACTCTGTTAGGACCCCATCTTGTCTGACAGTGAGTAATAAATTACTATGTTGGATGTAAACCGCCCATAAATTCATTGGGAGGTGAAGTGAGTTCTCCAGGATCAGACTGGCAGACTAGTTACCCTTCCAGTGGGCCAAATGGTACCAGGACCAGTTCAAACTTGAGGTCTTCATGACATTGCACACTGAATTGTTCCCTTTGCCTGATGCTCAGGGAAGAGTGGCGAAGGGTGTCATCCAAGAGCACAGGAAATCAGAGCTTTGAAATAGGCTCTGCGTGGTACATATGGCGGCCATGAAGCTTTCAGCAAGGTTCAACATTCCAGTTGTCAATTCTGTGCTCAGCAGAAGCTCAGAACCCTTAACAGTTTCATTAGTAAAGGGATCATAGGGCAATAGGGCAGAGATGAGGAGGAAAGCTGGGGCCATTTTGGGGGACAGGTAAGTAGGTTGCCATCTTTCCAATGTAATGTACAGAAGGGGTGGTACCTGCTGGTTTTTGCCTAGGGCATGGCTGGCATTCAAAGAATGTGGCTTCATCTCCAACGTATAGGAAAGAGAAAGCTTGCCTTCCAGAGTGGTGGTGGGAACAATGGGGAGTTTGGAGGGGGTTAAAAAAGAAAAAAATATATCTATATTCTGTGATTGATCTGAAAATGCAAGTGCCCCTTTCATGAAATCTGGGCAGTAGATTTGCAGTCAGACCACAAGGCTTAGGAACCTAATTCTATTCCATGCGTGAACTGATGAGCATTTACTTTGGCTCTGAAATGCCGGGACGACGATATTTACCTCACAGGGGTGCTGTGAGGATTCAATAGATGATCATTCATAAAGTACCTGGTGCATGAAAGATGCTCAATAAAAGCAGGTTCCCCCTTTCTCCTTCAATCAGTAACTGAATCCCCGTAAAAATTGCTTATCCCCTCATCGCTTTGACAAGGACCTACTCTGATCAGAATCTAAATCCTCTTTAGAGGGAACTGTGACATGCTTCATCTCAGGAACCATGAATAAATCATCAGCACGCAGTAAGGAGAAGAGAAAGCAGACGACTTCCCTGGGCATTGAACTTGTGGGTAAGACTTGCCAGAAATAGCACACCTTCTCCACACCACGTTTGCTCAGGAATACTGGCCTCCATTCACTAGAGTAACTCACCTTCTCACATCTGTCTCCCTGCCTCCTGCTTCTTTAGGGTTAAAATGACATTTATTGGCTAGAAGGGAAGGAAGTCTCTCTCCCGCTCCAGTGATATGCCCCGAGACACACGCTGGCTTTCCAATGTTTGTCAGCATTTTAATTTGGAAGTTCCCCAAGTCTCCTCCCCGTGGAGACTTTCCCCATTGCTCTTGCAAATTGCTGGCAGGTACACGCTGGTGAGAGGCAGTGCGCTCTGCCGATGATGTCATTCTCCATATAATTAAAAAGGCACTCTCGCTGGGGCGAGAGAGTCGTGAAAATTGCACAGGTATTGGTGTCCCAGGAGGCGAAGGAAGGATGATCAACTTTTGGCTGAAAAAGATTTATTCTCAAAGAGCAGTTTCATGAAAGGCAGACGAGCAACAAGGCAAAAAGCTCTGCAGCCCCTCAGTAGCGCTGTGTTAATGAAGTGGATGAGAACAGCTGATGTGCCGCAGGGTCCAAAGAGAAATGGCGCGCCTGTAATGCCTCGTTCTTGGATCAAAAATATAATTGTATGGTTTACCGGCACCGCCCTCCCCCACTTCCAGAAGGTTTTAAATGGTATAAAACAGGCAGATGAAGAACAGAAATAAGACAGAGTCCATTGAAGACAATCAGGAACACTAGATAAAATAATCCTGCACTGGCAGTTTACTAGGGTACACGGGCTGCATCAGCAGACCAGAGAAGCAGGCTGTCTTCACACACACAGCCAACTTGCCTGAAGTACACCCAAGAAGGAATTTATCATATGGTTCCACACGTAAGGGACAGTGGATGACACGTCTTCAACACAGTTTCTGGGGACAACAGAAATGTAGCTCAGGTGAAATGCAGCCCCGAGGAAGCCCAGGACACAGGCTCTCTCTGTACCATTCCCACCGCGTGGAGCAGATTTACAGCCATCTCCTGAAACCCAATGGGATCTTCTAGGAGAAGCCTTATGTTGGATTTATTTACCTAAGTGAATTTGGCCAGAAATTTTGGAGGCAATATTTCATTAGGTTTTTAACACATGTTAATGTCAGCCATGAGGCAGCTTGGCATGGAGATTCTGTCTTGATTCTGAAGCCAAGCCCTGTAAGAAATATGAAGTCAGTCTCAATTCAGGCAAAGCGAAGCAGCCTCCCGCAGACTGATAAGGCAAGAGGAAGGGATCACGTCCAGAAAGTCATGCTCAGAGAATCACATTCAGAAAGGCAAAAGCACATGAATTGAGCCAAGTGCTCTTGGATCTGAGCGAGATGGACCCGAGGCACTGGTACAGAGGCATGGAAGGGGCTGGATCTGCATTTCCTCTTGGACAAGTCTGCAAGCAGACACCAAGCAGACAGGCAGGGGGAGGCCAGAAGGCCAGGAGGGTGGGTGGGAGCGTGGGAGGGAGAAGGGGGTCCCTCTGCTCTTTACTGCTGGGCTCTCCCACTGCTGATCTGCTCCCAGGGTCTCCAGGCCGCCTCCTCTTTCTCTACTGCCCAAACTACCTCTTATTCAAGACCCTGCGTGGTACCCTCTGCAGAGGGAGCTGCCTTGATCTCACACACCTCTCTCCTGTTTCTACTCAGCCCACCCGTCGGCTCAATGGCTGGGCTCCACACTCACAGAGGTCTATCAGCTTCTCCTGATGCACTGGTCCACGACATTTTCATCTTTGTTCATAGTCTATCTCTCTTCAAGAACGACCGCACCTTGGGAGCAGGAACAGTGTGGTACGTATGTTTGTCTCCACAGACCCTGGCCCAAGTGATCAATGTTAAATGACTGCACAGATGGATACATAATGAATGAATGAATAAATGAATGGTAAGGCAGAGACGGGATTTGTGCAACAGAAGACTTCGTATTGATAAAAACTAGTGCTCCCCTGAGCCCTATGCCCAGGTCAAGCTCTTCTCAATCTTCACATGCATCTTGGGTGAGCTCATCTCTTCTCCTGGGTCTAACTCCCACCAAACTCAAGCGCCTCCCAGAGCCAGTGAAGACTCCTTTCTCAGCAGGCGTCAGAGAGGCATCTTCAACTGCTGGGATCTCTACTTGTTCATTAAGATTCTTCTAGAGAAGGGCCCAGCTTAGGGCCAACACCTTCTCTTGCGTGTATTATCCTGCTAGCCCCAGCCACCTTTAATAAGCAGAGTTGAGGAAGTGTCAGGGGAGGTCTGCCAATGGGAATGAAGGAAAGCCAGGACAAAGGTGAGCATCCCAGTCGTTGCTTTTGTCACCTGCCTGTCTCCTCACATCAAAATCGTTTCATTAAAATAACTCAGGGCCAGGCAGGGCCATCTGCACTGTTTAACTGGAAGATTTCCGTGAGATGACTCGAAGGCAGCGAGGGAGACCCTCTGACCCCTCTTGTTGCTGGTGTTGGTGCCTAGCAATGACTCATCTCCCTCTTGCCCTCACCCACCGTCTCTCTTAAGGCCTTCCATTTTCCTTTCCAGAGTAGAGTCAATACACTTTACATTGATAATAGTGTGTCAGGCTAAGAGAGAAATCATCACAGGCTGTGACCCCATGGCAGCAAGTGTCACTGGTTGCTAGGCAGGGTGTCCTCCAGGCAGGGAGCTGTCACTCCTGGCTCCCCTTTCCTTCATTTGCAGGAGGAAGGGTCAGACTATGGCCCAGGTCACAGGCACAAAAGAGGTTTTGTTGTCTGTGCTACTGCTTTTCAAAGCCTCTCTGAAAGACGCCTATCAGAGAAGCTAAGGATTCAAGATGGCACCAGCGTTAGAATGAGAAGGTGAAAAAATAATGAAAAGATGACGTGCCTTCCTCCCCGAGCTTCTCCAAAGTCATGGTGTAGGAGAAGGAGCCCTGGGCCCAGATCAGAGATCTGGGTTCTTGTCCTGACTCCGCTGGACACGGAGTTCCATGGTTCTCAGAGCAGAGGGGTTGGGATATGCAGTCGACTACCACCTGCTTCATTTCGCCGATTCCCACGCCCTGCAGAACCAGCCTGAGGCTCCACATGAACACCACCCCGGCCCTGCCACCTAACACTTCGTAAAAGGCTGAGAGGAAAGTCTGACCCTGTAAGTTCATGTTCAGGGTCATATAGAGTGTGAGAGAGAGAGTGTGTGTGTGTGTGTGTGTGCATGCACGCATATGTGTGCTCAGTATCACAACTTTTGATTTTTAAAAATTACTCCAGACCCATGCCTTTCTACATGACACTTCTTGGTTGGGCGAAGAGACAGAGAGAGAAAGTGGGATCCTCACTTCCACAGTCTCCACTGGTTTCTTAGTCCAAATACAACTTCTCTGATCCCCTAGGAGAGCTCTCCTGGATGACATTGACCTCACAAGCTGCCATCTGGAGACCTGGGCATTGAATCGCAGCCCTAAGAACCCAGAATCATTGTTAATAAACAGGAAGGCTTCGGAGTCAGAGACCTGGATTGGATCATGGCTCAAGGGATCATGGCCACACAGCTGATTTCTCAGAGCTTCAGCCTCTTTTCTATAAAATGGGTATAATATCACCGACATTACGAACGCCAAGAAGATGACCTAAGATAGTATGTGAAAAATGTAATTCAGTTCTTGACACACAGTGATGACTTAAGGCTTGTTAATTCCTTCCACACTTTCTCCCTGCACTTCCTCTCCACACCCCAACCTCTATCTACATCCTCATCTCGTGAGGACTTTGTTGGGTAGGAGTTCCCCCACTGACATCTCTGGGGAACATCCTGGCATTCACTGGAGGAGAGGCTGAGTTCCTCTGGGATGGTCCTCATGTCTGGGTGGACTCATACCTCTAACAGAATTCATCAAGTCCAATAACTCCAGACGTTTTTAGTTGAGCCAGAGAAAAATCTCCTCTTGGCACATCATCTTCAAGACTTTCACTTCCTTAGTCAGAGTGTAGAGGGAAAAATAAAGCAGAGCAAAAGCAAAACCACAACCCTGCCCTGATTTACATTCTAATGCATGTGAGGTGGGCTTTGGTGATGAATTAGACCAGGAGAACTAACCTCCCTATTCGGGCCCTGGAGAGTGAACCCAGAAGCTCTGTTCCTTGCATGCACTCACTGCTCTCTTGCAGCATCTCTTCGAAGATGCATCCTACGCTGTCTTTTTAAGCTACTTGATTGAATTGTCCTCCTGGGAACCAACAGCAATAATGAAGTCAAGGACTGTCCACCGTAGTCTCAAAATTTGTTCCTCCAGACAGACCCTGGTGCTTTGTTCGGGATCAAAGGTTCTAGAACGGGAAGCAGGAAGTCTGGGCAGAATGTCACCTGGGATGTTGTTCTAAATTAGTGATTCCCAGCCTTGGCTGCACAGGAGGGTCATGTGGGAAGTTTAAGAAGCCACAGCCGCCTGAGCCCCACCCTGGAGAGTCTGACTTAATTGGTCTTGGAGGGGTGCAGGAATCAGTTGATTTTAATGTGCAGCTGGGACTAAGATTCTGCTCTAAAGGAAGCAGCGCTGCATTGGAGGACGTTACCACAATTCTGACACCTTTCAGTTTACAGACTGCCTTCACACGTATGTTGCCCCTGGATACAGTGCAGTGCTTATGGAGCATCTACTACGTGCTGGGCAGTGTGCTAGGAGCCGGGTATGAGATAGGAGCCCACAGTGAACCAGCCACAACCACAGAGACTTACAATGCACTTGCCCCATGCCACGCGGTTAAGAGCCCCGATTTGGGAGCCACGCCCTGGCTGTGTGGTCTCAGCACGTTAAATGAACCTCTCAATGCAACCACAGTATCTACTCCTCCACGTATTGTGAGGATTAAAAGCCTTATAACAAGGAAAGCTTTAGAGCAGTGTCCGGCATCTATAAGGTCGTTAGAAGTGTTCAGTAATGTACACGTTATTGCAGCTAATCTTCTCAACAACCCCGCGAGGCTGGTACTATTGTTATTGTTCGTCCTACACCTATTACGTGGTACTGCTGAGCTTCAGACCCAGGCGGTTTGACTCCAGATCCTGAGCATTTAACCAAAGGCCACAACTTCCCACTTCAGGTGCTGCTTTGGGGGAAGAAAGAAACAAAAACCGAAAAAACAATCAACCAAATGTAATACAATGTGTGAGGGTTATAATAGAAGCAGGGCCTGGCATGACACAATAACCCTTGGCGGGATGAATGATAAGACATCTGAAGGTGTGTGGGACCCACAGAGGATGGTCCTATAATGGAAGGTAACAGACCCTTGAGCCCCGTCACAAAGTTGGGATTTGATTCTATAGGTTTAGGGGGCCGACACGATCAAATGTGACCATGATAATTATGAGAACTCAAGAAAAATACAAATACTCCCCGTTTATGTCTGGAGAGATGGAGGCACCAAGGCTGGTCAGATGACCCCAGACCACAGAGCTAACAAGGGGTAGAGTCTGAATTCAAAGCTGGGCAGACCAGCTGCTGAGTCGTCTTAAACACAGTGCAATACCACTTCCTGTCAGTGGGCAATGTTTAAAACATCTCTACTTCCATTCCAAAGAGAACTTGTAATTTAATGCTCTTTAGGGTACCCTAAACGTCCTAGCATTCTGTCTGGGCAACCAGTAGGATGGGTGGTAGCCCACGGCCAAAGTCAAGAGTAGAACATTCTAGAGGGCACCACCCTTAGCAGGACTCACCAGGAATCTTCTGTGCTTTCTGGAGGGAGCATGAGTTGGGCGGAGGAGGCAGAGGAGTGAGCAGCCTCTGACCATGGCTTCGCGGACCTCCCCCTTTCTGGAAGCTCCTCCTGCCACTCTCTTTTCCTGGGAATTGCTTCAGCTGCAGGAGTGGCAGTGTCCTCATCTGGAGTCCCCAACTTTCTGCAGGGAGCCTCTCGGGGCAGTGGGCTAACTCTGCTCTCTTTCATGGGGCAGGTCTAGAGGAAAGATGGCCCGGACTCTAACCATGGGGGCTCAGAGCCTCTGAAGAACTAGCACCTCTTCCCAGGTATCAAGTGGGTCAGAGAATGTTAAGCAGGGTTACTCTTTAAGCCTACAGTGGTCCTGCTCATCCACGGGGGATATATTCCAAGGCCCCCAGTGGATGCCTGAAACCATGGATAGTACTGAACGCTGTATATACTATGTTTTTTCCTCTATATACATACTTATGATAAAGCTTAATTTATAAATGAGACACAGTGAGAGATTAACAATAATAATAAAATAGAACAATTATAACAATAAACTCCAATAAAAGTGATGTGAATGTGGTTTCTCTCTCTCAAAATACTTTGCTGTATTGCACTCACCCTCTTGTGATGATGTGAGATGATGCCAAGCCTATGTGATGAGATGAAGTGAGATGAACGGCATAGGCACTGTGACATACCATCAGGCTACTACTGACCTTCTGAGGATATGTCAGAAGGAGGACTATCTCCTTCTGGGCCACAGCTGACTGCGGGTAACTGAAACCACGGAAAGCGAAACTGTGGCTAAGGGAGAACTGCTGTATTTGTGCTTATGAAAGTGTATGTTACAGGTCGTATTAAGTGCTTCTTTCTTTCTTTCCCCTAAAGAGGCTATGCTGTGAAATTCTACAAGGAGAGAATTCACGTAGACATTAAGCATTCCCTCACCATGAAGGGTGTCACTACCAAAACGCTTTCCAAGAAAACTGCGAGGTACCAAGGACGTTTTTAAAAATTGTGGTAAAACGGGGCTGGCCCCGTGGCCCAGTGGTTAAGTTCGCGCGCTCCGCTGCAGGCGGCCCAGTGTTTCGTTGGTTCGAATCCTGGGCGCGGACATGACACTGCTCAACAAACCACGCTGAGGCGGCGTCCCACATGCCACAACTAGAAGGACCCACAACGAAGAATATACAACTATGTACCGGGGGGGCTTTGGGGAGAAAAAGGAAAAAATAAAATCTTTAAAAAAAAAAAAATTCTGGTAAAACATATATAACACAAAATTTCCCATCTTAACCATTTCTAAGTGTCTACTCCATAGTGTTGAGTACATGCACACTGTTGGGCAACCAATCACCAGAGCTCTTTGCATTTTGTAAAACTGAAACTCTGCACCCATTAAACAAGGGATCAAGTATATTTTGAAGGAAAGTTAAATCAGGGCTATTTTCAAAATTGAGTTGGCGGGGCCTAAAAGGAGGGAAGGAGATGAAGCACACAAACTTACAGGTCTTTTTCAATACCATTCATTCAGAATTCCACTATTTATTCCATTTCTATTGGCTGATCCTTCGTTCCAATGTTTCATGCATGTGAGATATCAAAAATATAAGAAATAAAGATACTCAATAAATATGAATGTCCAGCTGTGCTGAAAACACACTCATTCCCCAAGAATCTGAGCTGAGGAGTATCCTCCTCGTTTGTAGCCACCAGCTCTTTAGGAACAAAGGCTTCACACATTTTATGCTGTTTAAACTGAATCTGAAAACTATGAAACTGTTTTGATTCTCTTTTGAAAGCACAGTCCTGAAAGGAGAACCTCAGTGATCTGAGACCCAGCTCATGTCCTGCTGGCCTGAATTGGGGCGTTCGTGTCACTCCAAGCAGCAAGTCCCGATCGTCCTGCATACCAGACACTATTTTTCAATTTTAATGGACCCAGGACTGTGCAAAAGGTCTGACTCCCAATTATCTTTACCTGTTTCTTTCGGAATAAATCACAGCCCCGATGTTGAATAGAAGGCCATAGGAACAGCCAATCTTAGACTCTTCATGGAGTGATGCTCCATGACATGCAACAGAAAGACACATGGCATCATGGCACGGTGGTAATGGAAACAGGAGAGAGACAGAATTTGGATTAGGTTTGTTTACAAAGCCATGGACCGCTCACGTACTGCACTCAAACCATGAAGAAAGGTGTCCACGCTCTTCAGCCTGGGGCATGACCTTTTGTACTTGGATTTCAAACGATTGCCTCTGTAGGAGAGTCAGAGGCATAAATAAGACGGGTATGTTTGAAACAAAACTTTTATAACTCACCATTTTAAAAGTAACAGAACCCTGGTAATCTTTACTTATTTTGTTTTTTTGGTCTATACACCTGGCATGACAACGGGGAGCTTTCTCAGGGGCTGAAGGCCCAAGGGTGAACCAGTTTCCAAACAGCAGGAGAAAGAGAGGAAAGGTGGAAGGTCCGTGGGACAACATGGTAAACGCGGCGGGTCAAATTCCTGCGTTGACATTTGCCCTGGCGTCCACCCCAATACCCACCCCACCCCTCGCCGCCTGTGTCCTCCTTCAGCAATTATCTTAGGTTCGGTTCCTGTTGAAATGCCCCGTTCCTAAGATTCTTCCTGCCCCGTCTTCCTGTCTTAGTGGCAATGAAGAAGTGAAACCTTCCGCGCTTGCTGAGTGTGCCCTAGAATCCAACCTACGAGTGAACAATGGTTCATGTCTACCCTCACAGACCCTGAAAGCTTTCCTAGGCCAGGACAGTGCCCCGTGTTACACTCATAACCCAGAATACCCCAGCTGAGAATCTCGGGGTAAAGCCATGGAGAAGTAAAAAATCACTTCTTTTCCTTCACAGAACCCCTAAAAATTCCTAATGTGGTTTCCAGAGACCCTAAAAGCACCTCGTGACAAAGTGCTGGCCCAGCCATCCACTTGGGACCAACAGCTTCACCAAGAAGGGATACTGAGTGCCTGGGGGTCTCCAGGGGACTCAGGGGACCCACGCTTGTTGGCTGTGACTGCAGAACTAGCTAGACTTTTTGATGGCTGCACAGATGTGTACACACATCAGAGTGATCAAATTGTACACTTCAAATATGTACAGTTTGGTGTACATCAATTATGCCTCAATAAAGCTGTTAAAGATACTTAGAAACTTTTTTTTAACAGAAAGATGGCAATGATTCAAATAGTAAAAAGCATCCACCGTGGAAAGTACATAGAAGTAAGTCGCTCCCCAGCCCCACTCCCGAGGCCCCTGGTTTCTAGGGAGTTTTCAGACGGATGCTCTGGTCACACACAGAAGCAGACTCTGGGAGCTTACAAGTCAAGCCCAAAGTGGACACACACCAGGAGGAACTTCTCTTCTCTGAGCATGCGTAAGCTGGTTTGAAAAATACCAAGTATGGACGTAGGAGAGCCAGTTCTCTTAAGAAACCAGTCTCTGGACACAAATGAGTTTAGTCTTCCCTAAAATATAACTGTGCCTGCAGACATGAGCTCAGTCCCCCGGCCTCTTCTCCAGGAGGAAGCGTAATGGTGAGGAGTCAAACCCCTTACCCACAAACCCCTTTGAGCTCCTCCAAGTATTAATTTTTGAATAGTCAAAGGGTAACAGAATTTAAAAGCCTGGATATGAGAAAGAAAACTTGTGAAGAGACTGACTTCTTCCCCGAGGGCGTATGGAAGACTAAATGGATGGGCCTGAAATTTCTGGTCTAGAGAACAGTCTGAAAGGTTATAAAGAACATCAGTAGCAAAAGGAACGGGATCCACAGGAGGTGAGCAGGGAACAGAGACAGGCCCAGGTTAATGTATGACATACTTCCATGAAGGCTATTAAGAGGGGGTGGTTCGAATGAGTTTGAGAGAGAGCCAAATGGCTTCCAAAGCCGGCAGGGTTAATGTTTCTCCTCTTGACTACATAGACCTCACTCTTGAAATTCTTCTCTGTTCAGTTTTTTCCTTAGTCTCACTTTGGCAAAAGGACTCCCAGACAATCAGATAATTCCCCGTGATGGCCCTGTGCACAGAGCTCCCATCACCACAGCATCATCTGTCTAAGACCGAAGAGTCAGGCTCTCAAAGGAGGGCCCAAGATGGAGGTTGTTAGAATGGACTAGAAAGAAGTATACTTTCTTTTCCTTTTCAAAATGTCCTCATTCGGGGGATAAAGCTCAGTGGTAGAGCATTTGACTGCAAAATGCACTCATTCAGTACAGCAGGAAACGTGATAGTAAAGAGCAGGGCTCTCATGTCAGACAAACTCGGCTTTGACCCCAGTTCCTTCACTCCTGGACCCGTGCGACCTTCAGCAATTTATTTAACTCTTTGTGACTCAGTTTCCCCAACAGAAGAATGGAGATAAGAACAGTTTCTCCCAGAGTTGTCATAAGAATCAGTAAAAATATATAAGCGTATTCAGTAAATATTCATAATTTGTATATATTGTTATATACTTTTTATATATAGTTATATATACTCTTTATATATTGCTATTGTTTTCATTCATTGATTCAACAAATATCTAGAGAGTGCCTATGATGGGCCTGGCACTAGGCAGCTCAGGATAGAATTCAGTCCAGTCACACGTCACTTAACTACAGGGAAGCGTTCTGAGAAATACGTCCTTAGGCGATTTCGTCATTGTGCATAACATCGCAAAGTGTACTTCCACAAACCTAGATGGTATAGCCAACCACACACCTAGGCATGGCACTAATCTTATGGGAACACTGTCATATATGCAGTCCATCATTGACTGAAGTGTCATTAAGCAGCACATGACGATATAGAATTTTTCTTCAAGGAACCGGCATCAGTCTTTCTTAGAAGGCACTCTTACGGCATTCATCTAACGTTTTGGTGGCACCAAAATCTTCCCAAAGAGCTCAAAACATTTTTTGTCATTTCCTTGGTCTTGCTGGCTGTCCTGGGAAGGAAAAGGAGGTGGTATAGAAATCAATAATTTTTGTGGGGAAAACTGAGGCACAGAAAGGCCAAGTGGCTTCCTCAGAGCCATCCCATTAGGCCTGATGGAGCTGAGATAGGACACGTGTCTTGACGTGGAGTCAGACGTAACACTTCCCAGAGTGTGATGACACAGAGCCCAGTACCCACTGAAGCTTCATGAGCTGATCACCCAAAAGGAGCCTATGGTCTAAGAGGGAGGGATTTCCATGGGTAGGGAGGCCTGGGCAGACCGGCTAACCGGGGGCCTTCATCAACCTCCTCAATGGTTTAGCAGGCAAATGTGCCCACATCTCAGATGGGAACGTACTGTGAGCCATTTCTCAGACTGACTTGACACAGAATCCTCCTCTCATGGAGAACCTTCTGGGCCTCATGTTTCATGGAGCACATTTTTGGGAATGCCGGTTCAGGGAACGGTTTCCTCAAGGGGGTGACCTTTTGAAAGAACCATCTAAAATTAGAAATACAAGTTTAAACCAACCAAACTGCCTTCTTTCTCTCTCCCTTAATATGGGCACCGAGCTAGAAAGAAACTTCTCCCAAAGCACGCTGGGCTGAGCCCAGCAGGATTCAAGGGCCCTGACACTCGGGTTCTAGAGTCCCAACTGGGCTCTGAGTCACCACTTCTCCCATGACAAGTGCCAAGATGCCAAGAATTCCAGCCAAGATTCCTGACCCTGTTTAATGAAACTGTTCAGAGCTTTCCATAGATCAGAAAGTCAGCAGTGAGGAATGTACGGCAGTTACAAAGGCTCAGAGGGTCATGTTTTCAGCCACTGTTTTTTCCAACAATTGGTCAGAATGGGCAGCCTCTCATTTTTTATGCTCTTGGGTAATATTATTGCTCAGAGTCAATCTCATCTCTATGTTAGCATCACATATATGTTCACCCGATGCTCTGGCTTTGAGAGTATAACCCTGCATTCACCAATAAGAAATGCGTATTATCGGTGTGGCGTGTGGTGTTATCGTAACTTCCTGTTTTCTTCCCATCAAATCCCAATTCCACACTCCGCTTCTGCAAGGTGTCCCGTCAACCCACAAGACTCCAGTTACAGAGAACAGCTGGGCATCTTCTGTTCACCTCCTCACTCTCTTCCTTCTGCTTCACGTTCTGACAACACCGGAACACTCAGGAGTTTATCTCTGGTACCCTACCCAGTGAACACCTTTCAAGAGCATGGAGGAGGAACACAGGCTTAACTCCACCGGAAATCATCCTTTCCATGAAAGACATGACATAACTTTACTTCTCTAGTCATTCCTCCCTTCAAAACATCACGGGAAAGAACCTCTGAATTCCACTGTTCCATTTCTGGTCTACTTTCGTAAACTAACCTCTCACGCTACACTTCTTGGTCTGTTGTCTTGTTTCCTCTGAATTGTTTTCTACGTATCTGACTGTGCTGACATTACATTCCTTAGATTGTAAGCTCCTGGGGGGTGGGAATACTATCTGTTTTCCTTTATTATAGAGTCTAAAATACTGACCATGACCATGACATTGAATACGAGCCAGATGATGATGAGTAAGATAAATACAATGATTAACATAACTTTAGGGCTTGGCTGGAAGGATCTCCATTTCTAAAGACATTTTGAGCCAGTCACTATGTATTTTATCATCCATCTGAACAGGAGACTAACGAAATTCTATTTATGAGGAAATACTTTTTAAATGACCCTCCTCAGTGGTAATGACAGTCAACAGGATTCCTGCCACAAAAAGTCCACTAAAATAACTGAGGAAGCCTGTAGGTGTAGTTGTAAAGTTCTAAGGTTTTCGGTGAGGTCCCAGTTAATTTGGCTTTGGGCACAATTACCATTCTTCTCTCTTCTTTCTCCTTTAAGCTTATTGAACACCGAGAGTTTAAGATTAAGACGCACGTGCTTTTCTGGATTGCACCTGGTCATGTCAAAGACAGCCAGCTCAATGCTCATCAAGCCCAGGCCCCAAACACAGCTCATTGCATCCAGTCTCCTGGCTCAGGAGGAGAAGGGAGTCTTTCCAGTCCTCATCCCCGTTTTAGAGTGGTTGAGTTAGGGAGTGGCAGACACCTACTGCCAGAGCAATGATTCAGGTCTGAGTCGGCATGTGCTGACCCAGCTCTGGACTCCCTCTGTGAAACACCAAGTCTGAGGGGAACAGCTGTCTTTAGACTCAGAACAAAGAGAACCAGCCCCATAAAACACTCACTTCCCAGGCACAGAAGCTGGAGGCTCATCCCAGGCAGCACACCAGGGTGTCCCTATAAAAATGATGCTGTGAGGCCATGGTGTTCCCTCAGGATGTCAATTATGGGCAGCTTTACACACACTGCTGCTTTTACGCCTCACGACTGCCCTTCAAAAAATGGGTCATTATCTACTTTTTTTTCCCTTTTACTTACTTAAAAAAAAAAAAGGTATAAATTCTAAGGCTTCAAGAGGTCATCTGCTCAAGGTCAACGTAATGGACTGAATTGTGTCTCTGCAAAATTCACACGTTGAAAGTCCTAACCCTCAATGTGACCAATGTAACTGGATTTGGAGACTAAAGTCTTTAAAGAGGAAAATTAGGTCAAATGGGTTTGTAAGGGTGGGGCCCTAAACCAACAACACTGGCGTCCTTATAAGAAGAGAGAGAAATACCAGGGATGTACACAGAGGAAAAGACCATGTGAGGACACGTCAAGATGGCGGCCATCTGTAAGCCAAGAAGCGAGAACTCAGGAGAAACCAAAGCTGCTGACACCTTGATTTTGGACTTCCCGCCTCCAGAACTGAGAGAAAATAAACTTCTGCTGTTTAAGCCACTCAGTCGATGGCATTTCATTACGGCAGCGCTAGCACGCTAATAAGAGTCACAAAATTAAAAAGTGTTCTGATGTCAAAGTTCATGCTCGGGGGCAGTAGCAACTTCATACATTAACTTTGGTCTTGTTTCAACAATCTCAGGCCAAGTCTTCAGATTTTGGGTGCCTGTGTCATTACCTATTGCTGTATAATAAAGGATTTGACTAGTTTTTGTCCCTGATTCCTGGGAGGCAGACTGTAAGTCCTTGGAATTTCCCCAGTAACAGGAGTATCTTTAATATGTCTGAGCCCCTTGGATCACATCTGAGTTTATGCTGATGAGGTGGATGGATAGGGGCTGGTCTCCAGAAAGACCAACCACCTGATTAAGAGGGTTGAGGCTCTGAGCTGCACGTCACCAGCCTGACCTCCAACCTCCAGGGAGGGGAGAGGGGCTGAGACTGGGTTCAGACATGTGGCCAATGACTTGATCAATTATACCCATGTAACTCTTGGTGGAAATGTAAGTTGGTTCAGCCACTATGGAAAACAGCATGGCTGTTCCTCAAAAAATTAAAAATAGAACTACCATATGATCCAGCAAACCCAGTTCTGAGTATATATCCAAAGGAAATGAAAACAGGATATTGAAGAGATATCTGCACTCCCATGTTAATGGCAGCATTAGTCACAATAGCCAGACATGGAAACAACCTAAGTGTCCATCAACAGATGAAGGGATAAAGAAGATGTGGTATATATACACAATGGGATATTATTCAGCCATGAGAAAGAAGGAAATCCTCCCATTTGCAACAACATGGATGGCCCCTGAGGGCTTTATGCTAAATGAGATAAGCCAGACAAAGAAAATATTGTATGATATCACTTACATATGGAATCGAAAAAAGCCAAACTCACAGAAATAGAAAGCAGAATGATGGGTACCAGAGGCTGGAGGGTGCGGGGAACTGGAGATATGCTGTTAAAGGGGACTAGCTTGCAACAAAAAGATGAGTAAGTTCTGGGGACCTAACGTACAGTACTGTGATTACAGTCAACAACACTGTATTATAAACTTCAAAATTGCTTAGAGAGCTCTTAAATGTTCTCACCCCCCAAAAAAGAAATGATAACTATGTGACGTCATGGAGGTGTTAGCTAATGCCATGGTGGCAATCATATTGCAACATATAAGTGTATCACAACACGTTGTCCAGGTTAAACTTACTCAATGTTTTAAGTCAATTATATCTCATTAAAAAAAAAAATCATGCCTATGTAATGAAATGCTAATAAAAACTCTGGACACTGAGGCTCAGTGGGGCTTCCTGGTTGGGGAACACATTGATGCACAGTGAGAGTGATGTGTCCTGATTCTACGGGGAGAGGGCACAAAGCTCTGCACTTGGGACCCTCTCAAACCTTGCCCTATGTGTCTCTTCATTGGTGGGTCCTGATTTGCATCCTTTATATGAAACTGTATCGTGCTTTTCTGAGTTCTAGGAGTCATTCTAGTGACTTAGCAAATGTGAGAGGGTTATAGGAACTTCCAACTTTGCAGCCAGCTGCTCGGAAGTGCAGAGAGCCTGGGGACCCCTAAACTTAGGCTGGCATCTGAAGAGAGGGTAGTCTTGCTGGAGATGCGTGGAGTCTGCACCAACTCCAGGTGGTTGGTGCCAGAACCACACCACAGTGTTGCAGCCACGTTTCCTCTTATCCATCCCTTGGCCTGTGACACTGCATTGCCCTGTGACTTTCACAACCAGGGGCTTCGCCAGTCCCAGATAGGTCTTATTATGCAGCTGAGTGCTTGAAGGCAGAGGGGTTCAGAGGCCAATGAGCAACCAACCCCAGGGCTGGCTGAATATTGGGGATTCAAACAATTATCCCAGGAATAAATTGGGGAGCCTGGGCTCCATTCCTACATTCCTCTTTCTCTTTTGTGAGTATCATCAAGTCCATATGCTTGGATTCATTGAGAAATAATTTAGTTGTCCCTTTGGTCACAAATAAATGAGGACAGAGGTCATAAATTGAAGAAACGAGCAGTTTGTACTTCGACAGCCATTCACTCATTTGTTTATTCGTTCAGTAGCCTAGCGTCGAGTTTTTGATGACAGCAGCCACCACGTATTAGACACCCAGGACTAGTGACATGGCTTCATTATCTCTAATTCTCCTCACAGTCCTACAAGGTCGTTATTACAATTCGCATTTCAGCAACGATAAAGCTGAAGTTCGTCAAGGTAAATATCTCCCAAGGAAAAGAGACCATCCACACCATCCACCGAGGAAAAGAGAACCAGGATTGAAACCCGGATCTGACTTTACCCAAAGTGTGAGCTTTATTGCATGAACAGCTCCTAAGCCCTGGTACATTTTTCTGTGGGTCCGCGGTGAAAGTAAAAAGTAAGATTAATGTATATAAACTTCATAAAGTTAAATGCATCCTATTTAAAAGACTCTTCTTTACTCTGCTTTCATATCCTTTTTGGTGTGTTTTTCTTTTTCATTTAAAAGTAGCCAGTAATATTTTTTAATACCCTTACTTGGAAAAAAAAATTCCAGCTACACTGTCCTTTTATCACTAAATTTTCTGGTCCCTTAAATCCAAAAGCCTGGAAACCACGGCATCATACTGGGCCTAGCTGTGGGCCACCGAAAGAAGCTCCAGAAAGATACCCAGATCTGTACTCTCCTCCACGTTCAGTTCTTACTGCCTCAATATACAGTGTGCTGGGAAAGCATGCAGACCACCGCACTGGAGCAGATCCTAGCACTGTCAATGGACCCCACCCCGAGAGTACAGCTGGGTGGAGCCCAAGAACTTGCATTTCTAACATCTTCCCAAGTGATGCTGATGCTACTGATCCAGGACAACACTTCGAGAACCACCGGCTTAAGCCCATCACATTAATTCCATTGACTGGTTCAGATATGGGAATGTGAACCAACCACGGTCTGTGGTGGAGTCGGGAAGTGAGGGATGGGAAAGCCATCGGGGAAGGTCCTTCCTCCATGATAAAAAGAGAAACGGGAGGAGAAACTCCCTTTGCTGCTTTCAGTCGTTGAGGTGTGAAGATGCGGTACGTGGGTTGCTGCAGCCAGAACCATGACCAGTGTGGCCAGACAGATGGGAAGGACACAAGTCAAGGAGCCACAAAACTTCCCTAAAATTAACTGCATTTAATTTCACGGTGCTCAGGGTGAAGCTGGACAGAAAGATTATTTTTTTCATGCTCATGAATACAATTTGGCAAGAACACTGCCGTTGAACTAAGGGTTACGTGGAAGTGCTAACTGCCTAAGATTTATGCATCGTTGTGTATGTGTGTGTGTGTATGGGTGTGTGTGTGACAGGGCCAAATGAATGCTGAAGGCATTTCGATGTCATGTATGCATTAGTTTACATACCATTTTACTAATCTCTGAAATGCAGTGAGAAGTCAGCGATTTCCCCACACCTCTCTGACTCTGTTACGGATATGTAGTAAAATGAAGTGGAGAACTGAGGAAATCTGGAGGATTATTACAGTTTGAACACACCCTTCTACGAGTCTACTGATCGTCCCTCTGTTACTTCATAAATCACTGACACGATCACAAGAGTAAGGAAGGCTACGAAAGGATTTTTATCAGACTGACCTATGGCTCACTTCAATCTAGTAATGCAATTAAGATCTCTCAACAATTTAACATGCAAGAATCACTGGCCTGATCTGTTGCTGCCCTCAAAGGACTCCACGTGAGATTTTTAAAATCTTCTCCCCTAAACGAAAAAAGTTGCGGCCCGTTGTGAACTGGCAGTGAGGCATTTCCGGAGCCATGAGGTTCTCCCGGGAACCATCAAAGATTGCTGGGATCCCAGCAGGCTGGTTGGGCTTGAGTTCTTCTGAGCCTTGCAGAGTCGTGCACGACACATGTGAAAGCCCAAAAATGTCCATCCCGCCATGCGCTACAAAATCTGGCTCATGCACCGCAGCCTCTGTAAAGAGTACAGGCCTCAGTGGGAAACAACGGTGAACGCGTGAACTTGTGAGAACACGATTTTGTGAGTAACGGGCTGGGAAACCCATCACTAACTCATTTATAAGCAATACTATTTGCCTCTAGTTTTTACCCTCCCACACGTCACAGCCGGTATGATCTATTTGCATACAATTGCGCTTCAGGACCATCTAACGCAAAGCATTACGGATAGAGTCATTTATAAAATACTTGGCTGCGACCATCAAGATCATTTTTTTCTATTTTATTCTCAAGGATGACGAGTGATTAGCATGCTTTGACATCATCGGAGGTCAAAACCAGATTCACTTATCTGGACGGTTATCAGGACTCTGCGCGAACACACGTCCATTTATATCCTGTCTGTCCTCATATGACCTTGTCCTATGAGTCGCACATGACATTGGAAGGACTAGTGGTGATAACCAGTGTGCATGAAAAGATCAGGGGATGATGTGTTGGGCAGCCTGGGAGGTTAAGGCAGTTACAACATTTTTGATAGACAGTCAGCCCACCTCTTGTCAAGTGAATTTACACTGAACTCTACAAATGCTCCGCTGAGCCTTGCACAGAGTCATAACGAAGACCAAATTATGAGGAATAACAACACCATAAATTAGGTAGCACATCCCCAAAAGGCCGAGGTAGTTAACCCTCCCATTTTACAGACGACGTAGTAAAGGCAAATGGCTTCCTTCCCAGGGTATCACAGCTACCAAGCAGTCCAGCCTGGGCATCTGATTCCAGGCCAAGAGATGAGGTACCGGGAAGTCTGAGCAGTTTACGTGTTCTAATTCACGGAGTCCTAATCACAACTTGACGGGCAGGTTTTAGAATCAATTCACAGACAAAATCAGAGGAGGAACATGGAGGCAGCTATCATTCCCAGGTCACGGGTAAAGAAACTGAAGCTTAAAATGCTGTGCAGTTGGCCGAGGGGACGGAGCTACTAAGTGTCGGAGCCGGTAGCTTCTTGACCGTGGCTGATTCGAATTCTGGCCAGGTGGTGAAGCCAGGCCGTCTGGCCGCAGAGTCTGTGCTCTCAGTGTGCTGGTTAGAGCCACTGCTTTTCCTCTGGAGCCAGACAGCCTGATTTTGAATCAGGTCTCTACTATTTACCAGCTGAGCCACTCCAAATGAGTTATTTAACTTCTCTGTGCCTAAATTTCCTCATTGAAGAAGTGGGAATGGTTACCAAGCTCATCAAGTTGTGGAGCTGATTATCAGCTGATGATTTAGCACATAAGAAGCACTCAGAACAGAGTCTGGTATAGAAAAAAGGGCTCAATTAGCTAATGCGGTGATTAATCACTAAGGTATAAAATTTCCAAAGCATTTAAAAGATGGCGTACGTAATTAAAACGCAATTTGCATTTAACAGTTCAGGAATGTGCTCATTCGCATAAAGCAAAGGATACATATATTTTCCATCATCTGGTTTCTATCTAGAATAGTGATTTCCAAACCCTGAGTGGTCTGCTGAGACCCCTCGGGGGAATCCCCTGTTAGAGGTAGAGGAAAAGTGAGAGGGGTTCAGACTTCCTCCATTTATATGATTTTGCACAAAGGATTTTGCAACTAAAAGAAGTTTGAGAACCATTGGTCTAAAAAGACTACAGCGGGGTCACATGGCGGCTTCTATTACTATGGATAAAATTCCCTGCAATGGTAAAGTTCAGAACCCCAGCTCTGTCGGGCCAAGGGTGGCAACTGTGACACCATAGGGCACACTCAGAGAGTAGGCAGTTCAGGGCAAAAGTATACTCTTTAATACCTCTTTAACATACTGCTCTTGCAAGGAGGCCAGGGTCAGGTTATAAACGGACGTAAGAGTCCAACAGAAAAATTTAAATAGGATGAACTATTGAAGGCTTTTGAGCAGAGATATGTCACAAAGTCGTACTTGAGGAATAATCTGCTTATGATGTGCAGGACAAATTGGGATGGCCATAAATATGGAATTACAGAGGTCGGTGAGGAAGCTGCTGCAGTACTCCAAGCCAACAGGGCAGTGACAATGAGCATGTTGATGATGTTGAGTCCATCGTGGTCAATGTCTACACAAGGGTGATGGTGCGAGCGGAGACGGAAGGTTATTTCCTTAAGAGGGGGAAACCTGGCAAGACTTCAGGATGGGAATGGACCTGAGGAAGAAGTCAAAAGAGGAGTCTGGGTTCTTGGTTGCCTTGGACAATGGGGGGCTCTCCTTGAAGGAGGTGCAAGAAAAAGATAAGCTGTATTTGAGGAGGAGTGGGGAATGGGTTTGGGGTGGGTATGTGGAATTGAGCTGCCACCAAGGGGGTCACTTACACATACCTGGCAGGTGGCTGAGGTGTGGGAAAGGCGCTTTGGCACGATTTGGGAATCTCCCATTTTGCTTTGGCAGCGAAATTGTTAGTTCTGTGCCAGGTGAGGGAGGAAACAGGAAAGCAGAGAGATTCAAGGGCTATGAGGAAGGCCACAGGGTGACAAAGTCAGGGGAAAATACAGAGCAGCTGAGATGTCCTCAGACCTTTCGATTCCTTCCTCCACCACCTCTGCTACTGGACAACTCCGCGTTTCTCAGGAGAGGGCCGGCCGGCCTGCCTGCCTGCCTTCTTTCCTCCCTTCCTTCTTTGGGCTGGGTAGGACAACCGTCACAGAGGCTGCCAGAATGAAAAGATCTCCCCTCCAACCGTCCTGCACCCCATCCTGACAAAGGACAGGATGCACCCAGAAAGGGGACCATCCCAGTGACACGAAACCAAGCAGTGGGAACACACAGCCCATTTGAGGAACAAGAATACCTACCCCTGGATTTGGAAAAAGTTATAGAGGCTGAAAAATCATTTCTCACCTCTAGATAGAACCTCTTGCCCCAAAGCGGGGCACACTTAGACCTGCATAGACAGTGGTCAACGAACAAAGGAGATTTACCAAATGAGCAAGTATCTGAATTGAGCAATGTGCCAAAAATCAATCTGTGAGTTATGGATAAAAAGCAAAAACACCCAGATTTGTTAACTCCCAGATTCTGTGACGCCATCCTTGCCAAATGGCCAGTCTTCTCTCATTTCCATATTCTTCTTAGGGGTGTGCGCACATGTGCATGTTTTTATGTGTGTCTTGCCCCTATAAGCTCAATTACATTTTGCTGAATTGCACTGTGTGCTAAATTCATTTTAACCCCCCACCCCGACCCCTACACCAGTCTTTCTCATTCCTCTTTAGCAGGGAGACAAAAACTTGGAGCCCATAGTTTACAGTCATCTTCTGAGGTCCCTTATCTGCCAACACTTCCCATTGGGCTACTTTGGAGAATACGTGGAAATGATTTTGCAAAGGCATCAAAGAAAAAGACAACTCAGCAGTGACACAAAAGCGAAAACAAAACCATAAAATCAATTTTCTGGAGGGTCATTCCTGGAAGGGAAGGAGATGTCCTGTGTCTTCTCCCCGCTTTTCTTTTCTCTCTCTTGACATTCAGTTTGAACCACGTGAAACTGTCCTTTCAATAGGTTAAAATTAGCATCAAGGGAGAAGCGGGCACAGAACTGGGCGTGTGCAGAGGATGGCAAGATGGGGGAGGGGCGCGAAGAAGGGGTTGTTGCTAGGCAACCAGAGCCTGGACCCCAACAGCCCCTGGATATGATCTTCTCTCCTCACCCTGTGCCTGGCTGAGCAGTCTGGTCCTGGAGCTGCGTGTGTGTGCGCGTCTGTGTGTTGGGGAGGGGGGAGGTCCCCAGATGATTGCATCAATCTCATGTATCCTGACACTCCTCCCTCAGTCACAGCCCCATGGGGAGACTGGGATTCTCTTTTGTTCTCAACCAGAGCAGAGCTCACCAACTCTTCCGTAAAGGCCCTGGCTGGAGAAGGGGAGCTGTACAGGTCCCTCTCTCCTTGCCAAGGGGAAACTCATTAGCTGCTTGTGTCATTCCAGAGTACACTTTACGGACTCTTTCTTATTCCTCTAAGTCACTAAATGCATTTTGATTACATGTAGAATTACCATGATGTCATCTTTCTCTAATCTATACCTTAATATCTATTGGCTTCACCATGTGCCTTTAAAATGTTAAATATTATCAGCCACTCCCAGGGGCTGGAAAGACATCTGTTTGGCTCATTTGGTGGAGTGCCCCGTTTGCAGAGAGGAGCCTAATAAATGATGATGGCAATCGTGGCAAAGTTTGAAGTCAGCCCACAGCAGTGCTGCCTGACACCCGTTTGGCTCTTGTTTTATGAGGTGGCCTGGTGGCCTGGGAGGTCCTGGACAGAAGGTTCATAACACAGAGGCCCTCGGTCTGTTTCCAGCATCTGCACCTGGCTTCCCGCCCCCAGCTGAGACTGTACCTCCTGGTGATTCAGACCAGACAGGAGCAGATGGCAGACCTGGCTCATGCTTCACTGGAGGGGCCAGCCAGCAACTCAGACCACCCTTCTCAGTTGAGAAGATATGGAATCAACTCTGTATTCTTTTTTCTTGGCAATGTGTGTTTTGGGGAGTTCCTAGTTTACTTGTTAGAGAGAACAATCCCTTGTATTTTTAGAGAAGAATATTATAAACCACGGAAGTAGCTGAGAGGATGGGGTGGGAGGGCGAGCGTGTACGTGGGTGTGTGCACACATGTAGAGAACACAGGTCAATTCATTTATTCTAGGTAGCACCATTAAGAGTTCCAGATTTTTTTTAAGTCATATACAGCTTTGTTTTGTTTTTCTTTTTTGGTGAGGAAGAGTGGCCCTAAGCTAACATCTGTTGCCAATCTTCCTCTTTTTGCTTGAGGAAGATTGTCCCTGAGCTAACAGCTGTGCCAATCTTCCTCTATTTTGTATGTGGGACGCTGCCACAGCATGGCCTGATGAGCAGTGCGTACGTCTGCGCCTGGGACCCAAACCTGCAAACCCTGGGCTGCCGAAGCAGAGCACACAAACTCAACCACTCATCAGGCTGGCCGCCATATACAGTTCTTTTTTTTAAGACCATTATAGGCCAGGATATTTACTTTGCCTTCAATGTCACTTTAGTCAGAGCCCATATTAACTTACTTCACCTTTAAGATGGAGTTATCACTAGCATTGTTGTCAGACAAAGAAAAGTGCCTAGAAGCAACAGTTATTTAATCTGTTAAGTTTAAATAAAGCTGTAAAGTTTCTTCCACACCCGATACCTGAGGCTCACCCATGATGTGGAAATCCTTCATCATCCCGTGTCCCATGTTTAAATCTTCACTCCATAGATGAGAAACTAAAAGAAGCGAAACGACCTGGGTAAGCCCATCTTCAGTTCTTGACCTGAGATGAGGTTCAAAGTCTAAGTCCAGGTCATTTATGATGCTGGTGTTGGGGGCCAACGGAGCTGCCACCTTACGGGTGAACTACATCATGTCTCAGGCTTTTACTGTATAAAAATCATATTCTTATGGTGTATGTGGGATGCCACCAGAGTGTGGCTTAATGAGTAGTGCTAGGTCCACACCCAGGATCTGAACCTGCAAACAACGGGCCGCACTACACCACCGGGCTAGTCCTCTGAAATTTTAAATTTTTTAGTAGCCATATTAAGCAAGGAAAAAGAATCAACTGAGATTAATTTTAATTATACGCTTTCTTTAACCTAATACACCCAAAACATTTCAATCTCAGCAAGGAATCATCAATATAAAAATCAGTAATAAGACATTTTACTGTTTTTTTCATACAAAGCCTTCCAATTCTGGTGTGCATCTTACACTTTAGTACATCTCAGTCTGGAGCCACATTTCAATGCTCCAACCAGACTACACAGTGCAGCTCTAAATCTTTCCTGACGTTTCTGTCCTGCTGGTTTTCTCAGGATTAGGAACACTGTGTCATGTACATAATCTGTCTACGGTCGTTAATTCTCTTGAGAAATACCAACTAGTGGAAGTTTGCTCCACTTCTCAGAATCATAGGACACTCTGTTCCTCTATTTTAACAGAAGTAGATGGTTATAAATGTGCTGCCAACCCACTGAGAGACTGGGTCAGAGGGCAGAGACCTGGTAATCCTGGAATACTGCCTGACATCATGGGGTGGGGTCCTAAACAAAACAAAAAGTGAGGTTCATTGTGGCAGACTTGGGGGGATGGAAAGGACTCAAGATTTGTTACGCTCTATCACCAAAGGGAAGAAATTCTGCCAATGGAACATAATATCTACTCATCTAAATTGCTGAGAAAAAGCCCTGACACGAGGTGGCCCCAGGAGCAGAAGGCACACGTCTATTTTTCTCGTGCTGGCCCGTCTTCCTGTAAGGTAGGATATCCTACAGTATCATAGGCCTCAAGAGAACCTAATAAGGAAGGGCTACCCTCAGCCATTCCAATTGAGTGAAAATCTATTCTATTTTTAAGAAACCCAAGAGAAAGAGTCCGGAATCTTCCCTCTGAATGGCTTCCAGGACTCCATCTATGGACCCTCCCTGTCAGGAAATTCTTCTCAGTCTTATTTAAATTATTCTCCCTAAGGCTGAAGCAATTTCCCTTTCTTTGCTTTCAAAATGCACCCCTAAGTATGCATTCAGATCACACAAAAAATGCAGAAAGTCATTTTAAAGGAGTAACCACAGAAAGACAAGACTTGAGAAGTTCGGTTTAATATAGAACACACATGGTGCCCTCTTATAGCTACGGAAGCTTCAGGAACAGGCTAACTGAGTCTTACATGACGGCGGCCTCTCGTTTCCACGCTGGCTTTTTCGAGTACATTTCTTTGAGTACATTTCTGATTGCTTGAGATAATTTTAGATGACAGGGCCAATGACATTGTCTCCGGTTTGGATGGGAGGGTGATGGGGCTGAATAACCTGCCACCCATCATGAGCAAAGCTGCAGGCTTGATTTATTACTGAATGCTCACATCATCCTTCCAGCTGTCCTCAAGTGGAATTTAAGGACTTAAGGAGTCACGTGGTAACGTCGTGGGTGTCAGGGACCCGCCTGTGGATTTAGAGATGAGCCTTTCAAATATTAAATCTTAGTATGTGCACTCTTGACCTTTGCCCTTTCTCCCATAAGGGTAATGTGGGATTTACTGAGGGCAATCACGGATTTGGAAGCACAGATTCGGTAAGCTCAAAGGGCTTTCTAAGAAGCATTAAATATTACGATTATGGTTATTTTGCTCTGCAACCCAGAGAAAGGAAACGCTACCTCTCCAGTAGCCATGTCTACAGCACTGTAAGAAATTACCTCCGGAGTTGTCTGGTTGCCAGCATCCTTCTGGTAGGAAGCCATTCTTGATAGTTCTTGATTCCAAGTCAGCTAACTCTTATAACACTTGTGCTGTTGGAATTTTCCTGCTTCTTAATATTTGAGGTGTCACCTTTGACGTATCTGTCACCCTGTGAGTTTAGTGGCTGAAAAACTAGACTTCCCACCTCTGCCCCTCCTGACTAACATCTTTCAGTCAGTCACCCTTGTGTAAACCTGTCTGCTTCTCCGCGGGAGGTAAGCATTTCCTCGAAACCTTCCTCTCCGTCTTGTAAACCTCATCAGGTAAACGGTACCCACGCCTTCCCATCTCCCCAACTTCAGGTCAAAAGGCATTGCTTAGTCTAAGGCTTATCACAAATATTCTGAAATGGTTCTTAACAGCAGCAGCCACAAAACCTTCAGCACTCAATATGCTTGAGTGACTAAAGCGTAAACGAATCTGAAAGGTTGTCACTCTACAAACTTAAAATACCCAAAAGAGGGTTATGGGGTCCAAATGTTTTCTGCTATTAAAAACATTAGATTTAACATTATTAAAAACCTAGAGATGGGTTCAAATGGGCTGGAGAATAGGGATTCCCTCTAGAAAGGATTTTGTCAAAAGAAGATGCTCCTGGACAACAGAACGTTGTAGAGGAGAAGAAAAGTCCTGTGATGAAATTGGCTTTTGTTCAATAGTTTTAACCTGTTTCTCCAAGTTTTGCTGAAGCCCACTCCATCCACAAGCATGCAGAAAGGAGTTTAGAATCGTCCCTTCTTTATTTATTTTCTTTCTGTGCTAAACTACCTCTTGCCAAGCAACTGGTTCTATGGCAAGAAGTCCTTTGGGCAAGTAACACCAGGGCATCTTAGGATTCGCCCGGTCTTTCATTCAACAAGGATTTAGTTCTTGGCATATGTGCCAGGCATTGTGCTGGGTCTCGGGGATACACAGTGATCATCACACCGACCCAGCCTTCAAATTGATAGAGGCTCTAGGAAAAGCTGACAAGTGAACCGGGCGGGGTCAGCAAAGACCCAGACTTAGAAGGGGCAGAGGGTGGGACCAGGGAAAGCTTTGAGGGGAAAGTGCCTCCTAAGCTGTGCACTGAGGGCCCAACAAAAACCAGGCAGGTACAGGGACGGGAGTAAGAAGGAAAATGTTCTAGGAAGAGGGGATAACATGTGAAGCGTGTTCTAGAAAGGAATGGAGAGAGTGTGAACTGCTCTTGTTTGACCTAATTCAACATTTTCTTGATTGCGAACGGTTGGGGACGACCTTTCCAAAACTGTGCACATCAGTAATTAAATATCTTTTCTGTGACTCAAGTCCATGTCAGATGGCCTCATTCATATTTTCCCAGGGCAGGCTGGCCAATTGACTCCAACTTCACTGCCACTTGAGGTCTCCTTTCCTGTCTCAGAGAGCGGCTGCTTTCTAAGCCTCTAAGTGTTGATAGGAAAAAAGCATCTAAAACACATCAGCCCACCCACCTTATAAACTCTTCAGGCTGACTCTGAGAAATTTAAAGTTTTAAATGCTTTATTAGTGATTTTGCTAATTGAAGAGATCTGGCTCACTTCACGGTTCCTGCCTACTGTCTTACCCCCTCAAATCTCATCCACAAGTTCGACTCTTAATAACTGTAAATCTTGGAATTAGCCTAATAAGGACATAATCCAAAACACGGGAGAACTCTATACACATGGATAAATTAATCACAGCAGTTATTGGTAATAGTAGAAAAATTGTAAAAGAAAAAACAAACCTCTTAAATGGCTAAATGATTAGATAATAATGGTATATCCATTTCGGCAATTTATGCAGCTATTAAAGATGACAATTTACAGCAACTTGGAAAACACTAGTGAAAGACAATGTTTGGTGGGAAAGTAAAATATATAGAATTACACACATTATGATCACAACCATGTAAGAAATATAAATACAACAAATGCTGGAAAGTGACCTGCTGAAAATGAGAATAGCAGTTGAATTAGTGTGCTATGATTATGAGCTTCTTCCTATTTTCTCTGTTTCCTACGTTGCAGTTATAATGCCTTTATAATTTAAATCCTATTAAAAGTATTAATTCTTTAAGTTAGCCATTTGAATATTTTCAAATACAAGCAGCACGTACAGGGAACAGGAGATCAGAGTATTTACACGTGAATCTCCCCATCGATGCAGCATTATTTCCCCCAGTGAATTAGCACGTGAGTGTCGTTTCAACAGTGATGAACAGTAGCTTCTTCGTGGCAAAATGTGATGGATAATGAGGAGCACTGCCCTAAGAATCTGACAGACATTTGAGAATATCAAGCATATTCTATATCTAAGCACATTCTAAACATAGAACTATATTATTATAGAAGTTAGAGTCAAACAGTAGATTTTGAATTAAGCTCTTTAAATCAAGTTTGGATAGTTCATCTTCCTCAGGGCTCTGGGTAAAACAAATGATTTTTTTCAAGAGTAAACAGAACAAGACCAGGGTCTATGATTCTAACGACTCCTCTCACTTCTCTGACACTGATGTCTTCTTAGTTTGGAGATAAATTGATTGATTTGCTGTGTGTCAGTTTCTCCAGATGTTCAACAGTGATGGCAATACTGATCCACGGGATGGGGCAAGGGGATCACTCAGCTCTTAGAGGGAGACAGAGCCAAGAGACTGCGTCTCTTCCTTCACATCTAAAAACGCTTAACTTGAAAATAAAGAACCGTTTTCTACCCCTCTCTGAGCAAAGACAACAACTAAACCAGTTTTAGTTGCAGCAAGAGTTATTTAGGTTAGATTATAGGTTAACTCCTTCCAAGCAGAAAGAATAGCTAATGGCAGTTATGGAATTTCCTTTTTGAGACATTGGCAACAATAGGTTAGATTCACATCTGGCCTTGAATGGCTCAGGCACGGTGTACAAAGAAACAGCATGCACAAAAGTAGCACGCACGCAGACAAAAATACCACGGGGTGTCCTACTCCTTCTCGCAAAGATTTTAATAGATAGATTTAAACACAGTTTACATTCTCCCCCTCCCCTCAGCTGAATCAAAGTCTGAACCATACCAGTCTCAGACGAAACTCAGAAAGTTGGCCAAAAGTCGTTTACCTGTACTAGGAGTTCCAGCTTCCTGTCATCAAGAAGATGTACTTGACATCGACGGCCCTCCGTCATCTAAGAAGAAAGAGAAATGATGGTCACTGAGAGTCTAGCAGCCCGACAAATGGTTAGAGGGTCCCCCATGCTGGACTCCACCAGGCATACTCCTCTGGGCCAAACTTCCCCTGGGAGTAGGTACTATAAAATGCCAAGAAGTGGCAGGGCTGGTTCATTCATTCATTCAAAAACATTTATTGAGCACTTAATATGTGGCAGGCACTATTCTGGGAGCCGGGTGTACAGTGGCACACAAGACAAGGTCCCTGCCTTCATGGAGCTTACATTGTTATGGGGAGATGTAAAATAAATTAGCAGAGACATATATAACATAATATCAGGAGGTGATAAGTGTTATTCATGCTTCAGTCATTCTTCCATTCAATCATTTTGTCACAATGCATTAGGGCCAGACCTCAGTATCGGGTTTCTGCCCCCTCTGGACTTGTCCCTCTTACTGATCACCAGAGAGTAGATGACCACCCCTTTGGCAATTGCATTTGCTTTCTGTGTTAATCATCCTTTTTCCTCGTTTAGGACCCTATTCCCTACAGAGATTTACCAATGATAGAGAAGCCCTGGAGAAAAATGCTCAGAGCTAAACCTGACCCCGAACCCTTGTGCCTTTCACTATGAACGTCTCTGTGCCACGTAATAGAAGGAGCAGCTAGGCAGGCACCAGAGCCCAAGTTGAGTCTTGGCCATACCGGCTACTGGCTACAGGACTTTGCACAAGCGTCTGTTATCTCTGTGCCCCGGTCTCATGCACAAACACGAGTGGGCTGGGCCCAATGGGGTGCTGGTGAATGTTTAATAACTGGCATTCTGGAAGGAAAGAGCCTTAATTTGTACCATTTGCTGGAGCTCTGGTATCAGCCTCAAAGGAAATCCTCCGAAGAACAAGCCTTCTCATAGATGTCAGCTGGCCAACATTCTGATCAAAAATTGTCTTGCTCTCTTTGATATGTGGAAATATGTCTCCACTTATCTGCACTATGTCTGACTTCCAGCTACTGTCACACAACATTGATAGCCTTTCCAACAGACAGATACAACAGACATAGATAATCTCAAGAGCATAGATGACAGCGAAGTGTAGTCAAATAATTAGGAAGCGATGGATTTTGAGTATTTACTACCTTTGTTTTTAATATAATTTATTTACGTCTAAATTTATATAACTTAATTTTAATAATGGCTATATCTTACAACTCAAATGCAAAACTCGTGAAAATTAACAACTGACTCTCACAAGTGGGTATGAGCTGGCTCCAACACCACTGTCTGGACCAGAAGACCCATAAGAGTCTTTCTAGCCCTTGTACTTTTATATGACTCTGTAGCCCTCACTGAAGCCACTTTCTTTTCTCCCAGCTGCCACTCACGTCACACAGATCAAAAGGAAGGATGCACATGGGCAGATCCTGACCTCTGGTGTGGCATGGCCATCAGAGTCGCTTCTCATGAGCACTTTCTCCAAGAAAGATGGAAGAGAGAGCCTCTTCTCTTCTTGTTCAGTGGGGCTTATTCTCCAATCATCAGCATGTCCAAAGCTGTCATGTACTCCCATGAGAAAATTCTCTTTTTCCTTCCTCAAAAGAAGCCAACCCATCATGCTTCATTCAAGTCAGATGTCCCTACTTATGGGATCTAAATCAAAACAGCATGTCCTGCTTGGATGGGGCTAAAGTCAAAAGTCTCTTGAATCTAAGTTATAATAGTGACTCAGCAGTCCCCAGCTCTGAGAAAAATCATCAAGAAAAGTTTCACATACTCATAAGCACTCTAACAGAGGGTAAAATAGAGTACATTTTAAGGAAAAACTTCAATGCACAGGATTGCCATTTTGCACAAAGCAGGCAGCTACGGACATGAGGCAGGCCCACATAAAGTCCTTATTCACTCTGAACCTTAACTTCAGGTGTTAATTGCCTTAGTAAATTCCCCTTAGAATCTATCAACTTTGTACATGATAGGCACCTTAGTTGATTGACTTAATTTAAAAAAAAAAATCATCAGCCTCAAAAAATAAACAAGTGGGACTATATCAAACCAAAAAGCTTCTGCACAGCAAAGGAAACCATCAACACAATGAAAAGACAACCTACCTAATAGGAGAAAATATTTTCAAATCATGTATCTGATAACTGTGAAGATCCAAAATATATAAAAAAAAATCCAATTAAAAAATGGGCAGAGGATCTGAATAGACATTTTTCCAAAGAAGACACACAGATGGCCAACAGGCTTATAAAAAGATGCTCAACATTATTAATCATCAGGGAAAAACAAATCAAAACCACAAGGAGATATCACCTCACAGCTGTGAGAATGGCTGTAATCAAAAAGACAGAAAATGACAAGTGTTGGTGAGGATGCGGAGAAAAGGGAATCCTTGTGCACTGTTGCTGGGAATGGAAATAGGTGCAGCCACTATGGAAAACAGTAAGGAGGATCCTTGACAAAATAAAAATAGAACTACTTCATGAATCAGCAATTCTGCTTCTGAGTATTTATCCAAACAAGACGAAAACACTAACTCAAAAAGATATGTACCCTCATATCCACTGCAGCATTATTTACAACAAAGAAGACATGGAAGCAACGTAAGTGTCCATTGATGGATGTATGGATAAAGAAAATGTGGTGTGTATATATACAATGGAATATTATTCAGCCATAAAAAAGAATGAACTCTTGTCATTTGTGACAACATGGACGGACCTTGAGGGCATTATGCTAAGTGCAATAAGTCAGACAGAGAAAGACAAATACCGTATGATCTCACTTATATGTTGAACCTAAAAAAAAACCCCCAAAAACCCGAATTCATAGGTACAAGGTAAAGATTGGTGACTGCCAGAAGTGGGGAGATGAGGGGTGGGCAAAATGGGTGAAGCGAGTCAAAAGGTACAAACTTCCAGTTATAAGATGAATAAGTCCTGGGCTGGCTCCGTGGCCGAGCAGTTAAGTTCACGCGCTCCGCTGCAGTGGCCCAGGGTTCAGATCCTGGGCACGGACAGGGCACCGCTTGTCAGGCCACATTGAGGCGGCGTCCCACATCCCACAACTAGAAGGACATGCAGCTAAGATATACAACTGTGTACAGGGGGGGTTTGGGGAGAGAAAGCAGAAAAAAAAAAAAAAGATTGGCAACAGTTGTTAGCCCAGGTGCCAATCTTTAGGGAAAAAAAAAAATATGAATAAGTCCTGGGGCTGTAATGTACACATGGGGACTACAGGTAATAATACTGAATCGTATATTTGAAAAGAGAGTAGATCTTAAAAGTTCTCATCACTAGAAAAAAATTTGTGTGAGGTGATGGATGTTAACCAGACTTATTGTGGTGATCAATTCATAATGCATACAAATATTGAATCATTATTTGTACACCTGGAACTAATATAAGAAGTCAATTATATCTCAAGGAAAAAGGAAAGAAAAAAACTTTTACAAAGTAAGTAAATGACTTTGCTGGGAAAAAAGAAATCCATCAGCTTCATTTTAATCACTCCCCTAAGTTCAATGAAAGCTACCATAATTTTAAATTAGACTAAAATATGTGCTGCCATATCAAAGTGTATAAACAATTCTTTCATCAAAAAAGTAGACCAAGGGGCCAGCCTGGTAGCGCAGCGGTTAAGTTCACATGTTCCGCTTTGGCAGCCAGGGGTTCGCCGGTTCAGATCCCGGGTGTGGACCTACACACCGCTTGTAAGCCATGGTGTGGTGGCATCCCACATATAAAGTAGAGGAAGATGGGCACAGATGTTAGCTCAGGGCCAGTCTTCCTCAGCAAAAAGAGGAGGACTGGAGGTAGATGTTAGCTTAGGGCTAGTCTTCCTCAAAAAAAAAAAAAAAAAAAGTAGACTAAAAATGTTCAGGTTCCCACAGGTCAATTGATAGCAACTGTACAGGTACTTTGGATAAAATTTTAGACATTCAGCAATTCAGTTCTTACCAGAAAGAACCTAAGTTTAATGGTGTAGAAATTCCACAAAGGAAATTGCTACAACCATCTAGCACATTATTTTGAAATTCCTTTAAAAACACTTATTCCAGGTTTGAGAAACTCCTCTGAAGGGTGGGGGCAGGGGAGGATTTTAAGAAAGAAATTCCGCTTGTCCTGCTGCACATTTAAAAACTTATTTAATTGAAACCAATTTAACTTTTTAAAATGCTGCATATTTAAAACACAAAGTTCTGAGTTTCATTTTATTGTAAAAGGTTAAGGATATAAACATGTTCTTGAGTTACTTATTCACATGCTAATAAATTTTATAAAAACAAAGGAAAATTGGTATCTGAAATACATTACCATATCAAATAACGTTTTACTCACAGCAAGAAAGAAGAGGCAGTATATCAGTTTCTCAAAGTATTTCAAAGCATGCAGTGTGACATGCCACTGAGTTCATACCCATCCTGAAAGTTTACCCTGAGGTTCTCATTTTCATTGAAACATAAGATCCTCATTACATAAATCTCACCTTATCTGCTCAGCAATCTAAGGAAGTTACTACGCATCCAGATGTTAAAATCTACCTAGAGTCTTCCAACTTTATTCTTCTCTTCGAAGAACTTCAAGGCTAAGTCCTGGGGAACTGATAAGCACACTCCCTATTTTAACAGGGAATTTATAAGCTGCCTTCCTTGTGGAAGGCAAAGAGCGTCGCTGAAAAAAGTCAGCACGGAGAAGTGAGTCTCAAGAGAAACTCGACTTTGAATCATCACAGTTTTGAAAGCACATCTTTCTTTTAACAGCCCTGCTGCGGCTTTCTGCTCAAAAGGGAAACTCGTCTGTTGTCCTAGACTGAGGTCAGATCGGAGTATCCTGTTCTCATCATCAGTTCAGAGAAGGTTTACCATTCTGGGTGTGTGCGGACACACAGTGGACATCTGTAGCTTTGTGTGGCTTGCCAGGCATACTGAAATTTTCTTTTGAATACTAACAATTGTAAAATGATACTGCTTTCCTTGTTTTCATTTTCAGCTGCTCAGGCACAACTGGAGTGCTGGCATCACCCTCAAAGGAAATCCTTTTGGAGAACAAGGCTTCTCATAGATGTCAGCTGGCTACTACTCCAACGTAAATCATCTTGCTGCAATACAATTTTATGCCAAGCAGAGGCCCGCCAAGTGCGCTGTGATTCTAAAGGATATGCAGAAAAGCGGTATTTCAAAAGTGAGGTGTCTACCCCATTTATCCAACTTTGCAGTGAAGACACACACTGAATCATGACAACTATGCATAAACATGGAAAAATGCATTTATGATACTAGCTTAAATGAGCACAGCAGAATATGAAATGATGTGTGTCCTACAAAAGCAGCCAATGAAATTGTCATGCATATGGACAGGAATCAGGAGGGAAAAATAAAATAGCTGATGCGTTCTTCCCCACCCCACCCGAATATTAAATAACATGTCATTTCTTTTATTTTTCAGTTAAAAAAATGTAAAAAGACAAACTTTATCTAGAAAAATGAACGACTGTGTTTGAGGTCAGCCATAGGCAACAAAGCCTGAGAAGCTTCCTTCTCAGCAGATGCTTTTTGGATTGCCTATGGTTTTAACATATCAAACCACATCAATTAATGTACAAATGAGAATTATAATTTGCACATAGGTCAGAAATCTGAAGACTGAGGTCTGACACATTCTCACCCTGCAGGCGGAACTTATGGGAAGCCCGTTGTGACCAGAAGTGGTTCGGGGAGCACAGAATCTGAAAGGGAGGAACTATAAGATCGAGCTTTGAGGGTATTCAACTATAAGAGCCTGATATATTCCTGACGGTGGAAGGGATGACCATCCAAATGTGGCAGGGGAGTCCCCTCTTCAGGGCATTACTAAAAACCAAACAATAACTACGGCGATTTTGGGGTGCTTAACATGGAGAGGCACAGGGGGCCGAGTTCAGCACGTGAAAATATGCTTTATTAAGAATATCTTCTCTTCAGTTCAAAACTAAGCAAACCCTGGGGCTGGCCCCGTGGCTGAGTGGTTGAGTTTGCGCGCTCCGCTGCAGGCGGCCCAGTGTTTCGTTGGTTTGAATCCTGGGCGCGGACATGGCACTGCTCATCAAACCACGCTGAGGCAGCGTCCCACATGCCACAACTAGAAGGACCCACAACGAAGAATATACAACTATGTACCGGGGGGCTTTGGGGAGAAAAAGGAAAAAATAAATAAAAAATCTTTAAAAAAAAAAAAAACTAAGCAAACCCTATTTCAATAGGCTTCTCATCACCACCTTTTTCTCTATCTATCAACTCTCCCTCTCTCTCTGAGCTACCTGTTGGAAGATCTCGCTCCCCTTTTTCTTGCCCCTTGCCAAATATTTTATATACTATGCTATATACATGTGGAGGAGGCATTCTGAAGAAATAAACCTAGTTTCACTGTTTATAATATTTTCATGGAAAATAATGCAGTTGTGCTAATGACTATAGGGTGAGAGACCCTGAACTTAGAAAAACGTGGTTTATAAAAATGAAAACTAAAAAATATTCAGTTAACACATGTTACCATTATATTGCCTGAGGCTAATTTATACTGAAACTGTTATCACTAAGACACGAGGGCTGGGGTGAGGGTGGGGTTGGCCATGGGGAGGAGAGCTCTTAAAGTAACGTTCACAGGCTGCAAAAACATTTTTTAACCTAGTTACCACATGGCTACTTGTTTACACCTCTGTGCACAGTAGGTTACGAAGTTGTGATCCATAATCATTTTGGAGACGATAAATTTATGAGACAATAAATCAGAAATATTAAAGCTTCACTAGAATTGTACAAAGCAAAGAATTAACATTTCCAAGACATGCTTTCTTTAGGAAAATTATCAAGATTGCTCCAAACAACCTGAAATCCCATCCTTTAAAATTTTATCCTCAAATAGAAAATTCTAGTTTCAAAAAAATCCAAGCCAGGCCCAAATATGGAGACCTAAGTCTTACAGCATGTCTTCTCGAAACATCCAAAGGCTGCCGGATATATTACAGCAGCACCTCACAATCTGCCCTTTGACCCGGGTGATTTCGTGGCTCAGAAGGAAATGCCAGAGACATGAGTACAACTTCCCAGTGCAACTCATTGTTGGAGCTTCTGCTCCATGGGTCACCTCTACGTGTCACATCACTCTCTCCATTGCAGTTTCCTCTTCCGACAAATGAAGGTTCAACAACTCATCTAGGTATCCTAAAGTTGCAAGATCCCCAAATCTCAATAATCAGAAAACTGTCACACTCAGGAGATGATGGAACGTGCCATAGTCAGAACGGCCCCAAGAAACTCAACCCCACAGTGAATAGGCAGATAGAAAGGACTTCAGGCAAATTAAAATTTGTTAAAAATATGCATCCATTCACTGCCATGGAAATGTCAGATATAATAACAGTTATTATAATGTAATATTATATTATAAGAACAGAGCATGAGGGGTCTCTGCCCATAACCTCTAAAGTTTAGAGGTATACTGTCCACTTTTACTATAATTTTTCCCTTTCTCTGATTTATCTCAAGCTTTCCTTTTTGTCTTTAAGTGACATCATATTAAAATCAGATAACAATAGAAGGAAAGGAGATACAAGGTCTAGACACCAAAGTCTGATTCCAAGAGAATGGCCTTGTCCTTACTCACTCCATGACCTCTGGCAAATTCACCTCTGTCTTTACCATGAGTCTCCCGGATTTAAAAGAAGGACACACAGGCGTGTCCTTGAGGCTCTTGGCTGCTGAACACATTTGTAACTTAGAAAACTCAGATGCAAGTGATTAAGCGAGTGGCCCTATTAGAAACAAATTCACATGGCAAGGCAATGTAATACAAAAACTGAAACAGCCTCGCATTCTTCAAAGCTCAGCCCTCTGCAATTTTGCATTTGTGAGGTCATAAGCGGGGCTAGCGGAGGACCTTTAGAAAACATATTTTAGTGCTGCTGCTCAGATCTCTGTCTGTCTTCAGCAAAAGGAAATTGGGTTTTCTCTGGTGATGCAGGAAGAGATGTCGTGGTGTCTTGGGTGCACTCAGGGCTCAAGGATAGCGTAGGGCAGCTGCGTCTGGGGTGGCATTTTAGTTCCCAACTCTGCTGCCCTGAAGACCCCTGCTGTGTGCAATCCAGCCACAGGTCCTATGGGATAATCCATTGCAAACCTCTCCAGATGCCACAGCAGGACAGAGGGTCAAAAACACTGACCATCAGTCTCTGGGCCTAAAGTTTAGAAGACGAGGAATGGACCCAGACAGCTAGGAGGTGAGGCCAGCCCGGAAGCTCCACTGACAGTCTCCTGTGATCCCAGCAAAGAGGAACCCCGACCCAAAGCCAAGAAGGGTATTCTTTTCACCTCCCAACAAGACACTACAGTTTGAGGACAAGCTATTGATACAAAGGTCGGACAGGTGCATCTCAGACACGGAAGGTCAAGGTCCAGTTGGTGCATTTCAACCCCGGGCCAGCGGAGGACAGACAATCGCTCTCCCCTGTCTGAGAGCCAGCCCCCTGGCCAGATGATCGGGGAGGAAATGGAGACAAGAGCCAAATGCACAGGCCCTGGAGTTATCTTCTGCACCACCGGCACCACCGCGGTGAGCGCAGAGCAGCAAGCTCACTTCAGCTAAGTGCAGTCGAGGCGTCCAGGCCCCTGGAAGGTGGCAGCATTACACCTCACTCTCTGCATTACATTCTAAGTAGCTGGATGCCCAACGAACAGTGACTTGACTGTCACACCTGGGTTCGGCCCTGCTAGAGTATCTTCCGCAGACAGGATTTTCTCTACCTCCATTTCCAGTGTATTATTAATACACTTACTAACACTTATTCACCACACATCTGCAAGCTTTCGCTTTCTACCCAGGCCTGGGATCCCAGGCATCTTTGGTTCTGCAAACGGAAGAACTGGTGTCTCTGAAGATACATAGAGACCGAATCCTACTTGACGCTGGATTGTATTACTGTTATTAGTATTGTTCGGACAGGGGTCCGGGAAGGGAATAGAGTCTACTCCTTATAAGGGAAAGGGAATTGGCAATTTCAATCAGAAGCAGAGTCCTGGGCCATCTCAACAGGGGAAGACTGGAGACAGAAGGTGGGACCCTGCAGAGAGTGGAATCAGAGCAGATCTGGACGGACAGCCTCGGGGAACACAGGCCCGAGGAGGAGATGCCCGATGTGGCAGGAAAACCTCTCCTGCATCACACACCCACTCTTGCTACCATCTGTGAAGGAGGAACATCTGAAGGTCGGATAACAAGCCCTCTGAGACCCGGGTCACCTCACCAGATCCGGTTTTCTCCAACACTCTCCCTCCACCAGTCCCCTTGGTCCCGAGACTCGGCCCCTGGACTTCTCACTTCTGGTCCTCTGAGGGCCACCCTCTCCCTTGCCTAAGGGCCTGGCCCAGGCTGCCTCCTCTGCCTGCAACACCTGTGCTTCATGCTGGTACTCAAGAACCATCCCTGCACGCCTACTCGAGGCCACGCACAGAGCCAGGTGCTGGAGACACAGCAGTGACCGAAAGAACCGTGGTCCCGCTTCTTAGAAGTCACTGGCCTGAGGGAAAGACGGACACTCACGTGTGCTCATTCCTCCAGACTCAGCTTTGCAGGCGCACGAACTTTCTCCTTGCCCTGGGGGACTGCCCCACCCCAGCTGGCAGCTCCCCCAGCTTTGTGTCCACTCACAGTGGATTTTCTGCTACTGTGAGAGCGGGTGAGAAAGCCGGTCTGGACAGGATACAGCGGGGTGGCTGTTCCTTGTGCTGAGCAAGCACCAGGCCTTCACAGAGCAGACCCCCACAGGGCCCTGGTCCTATGCAGAGGGGGTGCTTCATGCAGACAGGACACCTGGAGGCCCAGTCCTTGTCCCCAGCAGCAGCGGCTCCCAGGGTCATCCTGTGCTAGCCAGCAATCAGCAACAAAGAGCTGATGTAAGGAACACCGCCCTTGGCCTAAGAAAGGCGGATTAGGAAGGTCAGTGTATGACATGTGGGACAGCATTGGCGGGGACAACAAGAACCACCAGACCACAGTCCGCAGTGTGAACAGAGGAGATGAAGGCCTCTCGTGCCTGTTCCTCTCGGCAGGTGCACGGTGTCATTCTTACACACACGCTGTTCACAGCAGCGGTGTCCATGCAGACATCCTTCAAAGGCGGCTGAGCGAGGTATAAACCCCGAAGAAACAAAACTCACAAAGAAGTAGCGAGAACCTCAACACCCAGCCAACATCCCACCGTTCTCCTTGAAGTGAGAAAGATAAAAGAAAATTACACCTGGTCTCTGTCACGTGGAGCTTTGGCTTCAATATCTTAGTGACAGAGTTTTCTGGGTTGATCAAAGATGCATTTTACAAAGGAAAAAGTGAATATCTACCCTTCCTTTTGGTTTAATGACTGTACTTGGAATTTTTATAGTAGAAGAGGAAGACTGATGGGGAGTCAGATGGGGACCCCAGACTCAAGGAAAACAGTTTTTAAAAGTCCAGAAAAAAGAGAAAGTTGACTATATGGGTCTCAATGAATATCATTTATGTGAGATGGAGACTTTAAAAGTAAAAGTTTGATAACATAATAAAAATAAAATGGAATGAGAAAGTGGAGATTGAGACACCCAAAGAGCACAAAGTATCTGCACGGAGAACTCTCAGAGGAGACTAGAGGCCAGTGTAACACACCCAGCGTGTCAGGGGCAGCGTGCATTATAAAGGTTATGCACCGATGAGGGAGTATCTCAAACTTACAAGGACACGGGTGGAAAACCAAAGCCCGAGATCTAAACCAAGGACAGTCTAAGGACAACGAAAGAGCCTTTAAAGGTACGTTCCAGGCAAGAAGAGCAAGGAAAGGAATGTTTTCATTGTTTGGCGCCAATGGATTTTTGTTAAAAGATGAACCTCGGAACTCCTCACCTCCCGTTTTGTCTCGATTTCCTCAACCAAGGGAAATGGTGGGGCTAACTCATGAAAGAAGACAAACCCACCACACCTCTTTCCCCAAAATAAATTCTAGGTGGTTCATAAACTTAAATATTAAAAAGTGTATCAATGGCCAGCCCAGTGGCACATCAGTTAAGTTTGCACATTCCGCTTTGGTGGCCCAGGGTTCGCCAGTTCGGATCCCGGGTGCGGATATGGCACCGCTTGTCAAGCCATGCTGTGGCAGATGTCCCACGTATAAAGTAGAGGAAGATGGGCACGGATGTTAGCTCAGGGCCAGTCTTCCTCAGCAAAAAGAGGAGAATTGGCAGCAGATGTTAGCTCAGGGCTAACCTTCCTCAAAAAAGAAAAAAAAATAGATCAGTAACTATTTCTTAGGCCTTGCTAAGTATAAAAGCAATGGATGAGCAAAAAGGGAAAAATGTACAGATTTGACTACATTAAAAATAATGCTTAAAAAAAAAAGTAAATTCTACCCTACAAAGCAGCATAAGCAAAAAGAAAAAGCAAGTGCAAACTTGGGGGGAGGATGATAACTATAATGAGGGGTTAATATGTTAAAGATGAAATTATTTAATTAGTAGATAATTACAAATTAATTAGAAGACAGCAATACCCTATGGGAAACAAACAAAACAAAAATGCAAAAGGCTGAAAAGTTCATATTCTTTGACTCAGTAATTTCTCTTCCTGAGAAGAGATCTATCTTTCTCTAGTAATCTAGAGGGTGATCTGGTAATCTATCCTAATGAAATAAGAGGAATGGGGTGAAAAGATTACATGGAATAATGGCCACCATAGTGTGCGTTCATCCAGCAAGTGTTGACAGTGCATTTATCATATGCCAGGCATCTTATTAGATAAACAATGAACTTGATTTTCAATGTCCAGTAGAGGAAATACCCAAGTTAAGGGTGATTACAGTGTAACCCGTGTGACAATGGGGTGGGTATAAAACGCTATGGGGTGGAGGTTGGGGAAGACCCTAACCCACATCAGGAGACTGGTCAATGCTCAGGTGAGGAAGTGATATCTGAAAAACAGGACACCACCAGAGGCAACCTGGTATATGAAGGTCTGGAATGAGAGAGAACACGGCATGTTCTAGAAACATCAGCCATGCAGGAGAGCTGGAGCACAGCGGCGGGCAGGCAAGGAGCAGTGAGAAACACAGCTGGAGAACCTTATTTACGACAACAAGGAGCAACAACCATATACCCAGTGCTCTGAGGATGGCTAAGTGACTGATGAAACAGTAGCCGCTGAACACTGTTTTCAAATCAATTAATCCTAACTGATGCAGCCACAAGAGGAGTTTGGAAAGAGGGTTGTAATGGCAGGTGTTGAGTCTCAGGGCCTAAGAAGATATACAAACATTTGGAAAACTGTAAAGAGATACTAAACATAAGCTGTCTTTCTCAATATCTGTAGTACCTGCAATGATCTGTAACCAAACAGAGACAGTGTTTATCAAATTTACAGTTGACAAAAAAGGTTTAGATGGTAACTTCAAAACATAAAACTTGGGATCCTATTGTTTCTAGTTTGGGGTCCTATTCTTAGTTCATGTACTAGAAGCACAACCTCCTGAATAATGGAATTAAGAGGCCTCCTACACTCTACTCTGGTTAAACCATCTCTGGAAACCTGTGTTCAACTCCATATTTTATGTAGGAAATGAAAGAAACTGGAGTGAGGCCAAACAAGAGTAGTCAGACTGGGGAAAGATCTGGAAACCATCTTTTCTCAGGACTGATGGAAAAACTGCACACTTAGCCTAAACAGCAAAGGCTCCAGTGGTCTGGTGACCCTATCACCTACTGTCCATGCCCAGACCCTCAGGAGTGAAACGGGAGGCTATGATTTAGTCCACAGAGATAACGGGTATGAACTGGACTGTCCTGGGCATGCCTGGATGCGGGGAACTACTAATTTGATGATTTAATGCTAATTTGACGTTTAAATTGGATAATTTAATGAGAAGGGAGAAGAATCTCTAGTTGGTGGGCAGAAACAGAATCAGTGAGTGGCAATTCCAGAAGACACATCTGAATTCAACAGAAGGGAGAACTTTCAAATAAGCGTCAATATTCAAAACCAAATGGGTGGCCCCATCATCACGGCGACTCATGAGGAGGGGCCAGAAGCTCATGAGGCAGGGCGGCTGTAGAAAGGCTGACCAAACTCTGGGGGAAGGTGGGACAGACAGACCCTCAGGAATAACCAGGGATGTACATGCATCTATAGACAAGAACTCAATGCAAATACGTTCATTCTAGTAACTCCTGTATTTACTTATAATGCTTCCTGTTACATGTCTTTGATGAAACAAATTCACAACATCCACTTACCGCTTTAGCAGACTTTAAAAAATTGATATACAAACTGGCTGCACAGACACATTTTTCTATTTTTTCTTCCTACCAATTTCCTTTGTGTAAATGTGCAATCAAATGTCCTCTGTTTAAAATGTAATGCTGTGTTACCATGTGTCTGTTGCTGGTTTGGTAAAGTATTCATGAATTTGATAACCAAGAACCTCAACGACATTTTCTTGGTAACATGAATTTGCCTATTTTGCTCCAATACCTAATTCAATCTGTCATTTTAAGTTTAAATTTTTGCTTATGTTTTGATCAGCGGGATGAGACACAGCACTATTTGCAACTATGGGTCTCATATAGGAAATTATCACATTTTTATCATAAATATTTTATTGACATTAAAATGATATATATGTGTAATTGAAATAGAATAAAGTGACTGTCATAATAGGCACTTGATCAATATTTGTAGGTGAATTAATAAATATACATTTAAATAAAATATATCCTTATCTATCATTTCAAGGGCAATTGTGAAATATACGTCCTATACAACTTAATTTGCATTCAGTAAGATATGCTTTAATTTGTTTATTCTTTAGAAACAGACCCCAAAACCCAGGCTTTGGAACACATGCATCCTTTGCAGTTTCTATTATCCACATGACCACGTGTTGAATGAGCAGAACTGACACCAATCTGCCATCAATGGTAGCTGGAGCATCTTGCCACATAGATAAGAATGGTTAGAAATGAGTTTTCCTTCCCAGAAACAATCCTCTTGCGTATTACTATAGTCCTACTCTTCATTATCCCCGGGGATATGTGGGCCAGAAAATAGTGTTGTATACCATCGCGAGCTATTGGAATTCCATCCTTGGGTCTTTTTTTTTTTTTTAAAGATTTTATTTTTTCCTTTTTCTCCCCAAAGCCCCCCGGTACATAGTTGTATATTCTTCGTTGTGGGTCCTTCTAGTTGTGGCATGTGGGACGCTGCCTCAGCGTGGTTTGATGAGCAGTGCCATGTCCGCGCCCAGGATTCGAACCAACGAAACACTGGGCCGCCTGCAGCAGAGCGCGCGAACTTAACCACTCGGCCACGGGGCCAGCTCCATCATCCTTGGGTCTTTGGCGGCTCTTAAACCACAGTGAGAGAACAGCCACCTAAGAAAGGGGTATACGGCTCATGCGTCACCCGCCTTCACAGAACCTGCACGGGATATGGCGCAGCCACTCATGTCCTATGTGCCTGAGTCCAGGGGCCAAGGTGCTCAGATGCCATATCCTCCAGTTTTGGAAGGACGAACTCCAGCCCAACAGCCAACCCTTTTAAGATTCATGCTTCGATCAGATCCAGTTTCCAATGGCATCACAGCAGAGGAGATGGGAGGGACGTGGATGCCCTCCATCTGGAAAGCCGCCAGTCCTGCAGGTGGTCCCAGTTCCAGGAGGCAGCAGCAAGCCCTGGGCCCTCCCCACCTCAACGCCCCAGCACAAGGCTCCAAGGAGAGCTCGGGAACCTACAGCGCTTACAGTAAGGGAAGTTTTTACAGCTACCTCTGACATCTGTACGGGGCAGTCAATCTGGGCTGGAGGCTGCCGCCTGGATGTTTACATAACCGAGTTCTCTGGAAAGGATTCTGCTGGAGCGTCGCTGGCAGGGACTTCTTGCACTTGCAAGGGCTGCGCTGGCAGCTCCCTGCTTCCATTCATCTTGTTGGAGGTTTCAACACTGGCCGGCTGCCCTGTGAACCACCCTGACGCCTCCTGGAGATCTACTCCTGGGGCTCCTGATGTTGCTGCCGCAGTGCCATGACAGGGCAAGCTCCAGAGCTGATCCACTTATTCCCAAAACCATTTAAAAATGGGGGTGGTGCATCGGGCTGGGAATGAAAGGGAAGTGGAAGGGGGAGAGGATTCCAACCAAAGGGGGGCTCCCCTCCTTTTCACCCCATGGTCCACTAACCTCTCAGTGGAGATGCTGTCACAACAAATAACGCACTGTTTTAAAACCCAATGGCCATGGCAAAAGGGAGATCTAAAAATATCCAGGAGGCATATTATTCGTGAGCAGTTACAGAAATAAAGATGTTATGTTGTATCTGTTAGTCAAATCAGAAATTCTAATTGGACACAGGCACCATTTCTCCAAGCTTTCGGCAGGAGGTAATTATTGTGTTGACTACACATAGAAAAACAGACTAAAACTGAACCTACTATTTCGGCTGTTTCCACCAAAGAAGGAACAAGCGATGTGTTTTTGCCTGTATCAGAACTGATTAAAGATGGCAGGGTTCCTGATTCTCCTCTCTCCTCACTGAGCCAGTATTATTGGGGTCACACGGTTTGTACATGTCATTCCAAACCCTTGGGTAACCAAACTTGAGTGTATTTTCAGCCCACATTTCAGAAAAGACCTGGAAATGAGCTTATGATTAGAGAACTGAGTAGGGAAAGCGAGAATTTTAAACCAGAGCAAATACACGAGGCAGGGATAACGACTACATTTTATATCTTCATAGTGTCTAGCACGGACATTTAATCACAAAAGTCCCAGCAAGTCTGACTGATGGAAAGGATGGAGTTACAATTCTTGATTGTGGGGATGGATTCACAGGTGTCGACACAGGTTAAAACTTATTAAATAGTCCACTTTAAATATGTGCTGTTTATTTTATGTCAGTGATATGTCAATGAATCCATTTAAAATATGAGAGTTAGAGGTATTCAGAAAAGAGACAGACCATCAGGACAACACGGAAAGTTCAATTGTGTGGCAGCACTTCTCAACAGGTCTTTATACTTTGAAGAATTACTTCATTTTTTGTATCCTTTATACCTTTTATTTGAAGTTCGGTGCTTACGACTTTTCTCAGATGTTGTCATCTTCAGAAAAGAACCGTGGGGTCTTTAAATATCATCTACGCAGCTGAGGCCCACATCGCAGATCCAGCCGGGCCTCTCCCAGGCTTGTATGTGACTATATATAAAACGGCCCACTCAACATCTCCACTTGGAAATCCACCCAACATCTCAAACTGAGCGTGTCCCACACAGAACTCCTGACCTATCTTCTCCCCCCAAACTCCCCTCCACCCACAGCTTCCTCCTCTCTGGTAATGCCAACTCCGGCTTTCCATCACCATGTTCTGTTCTTTAGGCCCCAAGTTCTGGACTCCTCTCTTCATCTCACATCCAACTCGGCAGAAAATCTTGTTGGTTCTCTCTTAAAATATCCAGACCCTGAACACTTTTCATCATCATCACTTCATCACTTGCCTGATTCTAACAATGGCCACCCTACTGGTGCCCCTGCTGTTACCTCTGCTCGCCTTGCAGTCTGGTCCCCACACAGCACCTAACCATCCCAGTGCAGCCCAAGTAGGAGCAGGGCGCTCCATGGCTCCACACTCTCCAAAGGCCCCATCCCCCTGGGGCAAAGACTTCATGGCTCCCCGTGTCTCCCACCTCTGTGCCCACCTCACTAGGTCTGCTCTTCCACACTCAAATCCTTGCTGTTCCCTACACATCACTCTTCTGCCTCAGGGCCTTTGATGAGCTCTTCTCTCTGCCTGGAATGTTCTCCCTCAGACACCCACATGGCTCACCACTTCCCATCCTTCAAAGCTTTGCTCAGATATCACCTCTCACAATATCCCCTCCGACTCCTATATTTAAAATAGCAACCTTGCCATACTTCCCATCCTCTGCTGTATTTGTTTTTATAGCAGTTACACCTTCGAGCACATCACAGTCTCGCGTCACTTAACGATGGGGATCCGTTCTGAGAAGTGCATCGAATATTAGGCAATTTCGTCATTGTGTGAACATCACCGAGTGCACTTACACAAACCTAGATGGGATAGCCTACTACACAGCTAGGCTCTATGGTACTAATCTTAGGGGACCCCACATGTATGTGGTCTGTCGTTGACTGAAATGTCGTTATGCAGTGCATAACTGTATATAACTTACCTATTTATTATGTTTATTGTCTGGCTCTTCCTCTTAGAATGCAAGCTCCGAGAGGGCAAGAATTTTTGTTGGTTTTGTTCACTGACACATTCCTGGGACATAAGAGGCATACCAATAAGTGTGTGTTGAATGACTGATTGACTGAATGAATGAATGAAGGAATAAGTGAATGAATTGGGGTGCTCAGGTCCTTTCTGCCATTCTGCCAGCTGGGGTTTGCAAGGCTAACCCTCATACAAAGGACCATGGCTGTGTTGCACCATTCTTATCCTCTTCCCCTTCGACACAGACACACGCAACAGAGAAGTGCGAGCTGAAAAGCAGAGAGAGAAGCGCTGACAGACAGTCAAGGACAGCAGGTGTAAGCAGGAAAAAATAATTCTAGCTATACGCAAACAAGTAAAGACATGGGACACCACAATATGCGACAAAGAATTATGCATTTATCTTTTTGAGCACCTGTCAGATGCCAGGCATAATATTAAGTGCTACAGAATTAAGGATAAATAAGACAGGACTTTTCCCTGAGAAAGCCACGATGGGACACAAATGTAAACAGGTCATTCCATTGTACGAGGGCAAACCGGAACCGCGATCTGGGGAGGATGCTTTGGGAGAATAAAGGAGGAAGACTCGGCCTGCGTGGAGGAACAGGAGGAGGCAACACTGGAGGCCAGAATTAAAGAATGAGCAGGGGTATCCCAGCAGAGAAGGGACAAAGGGGCCTCTCAGGCTGAAGGATGAGCATTTGCAAGAGCCTGACGTCCAGAAAAGGTCAAAGGTGATTGGGGAAAGGCAAGCGTGTGTGGTGTGTGTGTGCGTACAACAGACTGAATGTTTGTTCCCCCCGAAATCCACACACTAAATTCTAGCCCCCGGGTGACGGTGTCTGGAGGTGGGGCCTTTGGGAACAGATTTAGGTCACGGGATGGAGCTCTCATGAATGGGATCAGTGCCCTTATAAAAAGAGACCCCAGAGAGCTCCCTTGTCCCTTCGCCATGTGTGGACACGGCGAGAAGGCGCCAGTCTATGAACTAGGAAGCCGGCCCTCACCAGACACTGAATCTGCCAGCACCTTGATCTTGGACTTCCAGCCCCCAGAACGGTGAGAAATAAATATCTACTGTTTATAAGCCACCCAGCCTGCAGTCTTCTGTTACAGCAGCCTGAGCAGACGAAGACAGTGCGTGAAGGTTCATGTAAGAGAAGAAGTTTAAGAAACAAGAAGCTGCCAGGTTGTGATGGGCCTTTTATTCCACATTAAGGACGTGGTCTACAGAAACAAAGGTGGGAGCGGGGCAGAGAGGCTGGAGAGGTGATGTGTGTGTGCGTATGTATGAGAGAGAGAGAGAGGAAAGTGGAAAAGGATAAGCTGTGATGATCTGATAATAACTCAGAGAAAAAGAGGAAGCCCTTGGCGATGAGTGGGGACCTCACTCCAAAAGAATTTGCGAAGGAAACAAAGGAACAAGGCGTTGGAGAAATTTAGTGCAAAAGGCTAGAAGAGCTTAATCTAGTATGCAGCAAAGAGGAAGAGCGAGGCAGACGAGGTGAGTCATTTATCACAGGACGATGATCTTTAAGCTGTGGGAGGAAGAGGAACAGGAGTAGTCAGAAAACCACGGTGGAACCAGTAATAATGACCGGGACACTCAGCCAAGCCTTTGCTGACTCTGGAACATCACCCGAGGGGGGTTCCTTTGGGGAATCGTACCTAGGGAAAATTGAGGAGTAGCCAAACAAAGAATCAGCCATTTCAAAGCCAGGCTGCCAGGCGACCTCTTGCAGGGGGTGTGTGATGAGAAGGGATGCAGCAAACGCTGTGCACTATTCGCATCCTCACCTTCTAGTCCACAGGGAAAACTGCAGGAACGTGAGCTTCCTTGCTCTCATCTTTCCTACACACAAACAAGCAGCAGGGATGCTCGCATAACAACTTTTTCCTATTTCCAATATAAAACCAAAAGCCACAGGATAAAACTTACAGTTGATGGAATTTTTCAGTTGGGTTTTGTCGGTCCCCTAGGAGTGTGATCAGTTCTACTGACAAGAAGAAAAGAAGAATCCAGCTATATAAGAAACAAAGGACTGTGTTTGGGGATATTATTCTCTGAGTATTTGGAGTATCTTTCCAAGCTGGAAGTTATAGCTCTCTGGATCTAAATAGCACAAAATCTTTGTCGACTAAGTTCCAACCTTAGGAAGCAGGATGGCAGAGAAACTAAATTGTGGTGGGCTTACAGAAACCGTATTTTCCACAATAAAGAAGGAACCACAAACAAACAGCAGCTTATAATTTCTCCATAAAATGACAGACACTCCACCCTATGGAGGCAAACGATGCCCATAAACTGTCCCTGAGGGTTCCCTTAAAATATACCCTGTCCTAGATGTGGCTATAATGTTCTATAAATACTTTTCCTGGTTTTACATTTGTTTAATGCTTTTATTCTGCTGCCTGTGTGTGCCTGTTTAATCTGCCTCCAGAAGACAGACCATCTCTCATTCTGATTTATTTTATTTAACACCTAGAAGGTTATTAAGTGCTTAAATAATTTTTATGAATATTATGCAAATTGGTATGTTGATTTTCCATGCTACAAGGTAAACGCTCCCAGAATCTTCAGAGTGGTCAGGAGGTGGGTGCAATGGAAAAAAACTCCCCCAACATTCTAGGCTTATTTCTGCTATTAATTCGCTGCATTAATTACTTGGGTGAAATACAAATAAGGAAGTAGGGGTTGAAGATCTCCCTAATTAACAGCAATGAATGGGAAGTAACCAAGGAATTTTATACAGTGATTGGATTTTTGCCTTTGTTAAGAAAAACATTGTTTTACCCTTGATTGACATAACCTTGGTAATTCTTGTTTCTCATCTAGAATTTTTTTCAAGATAAAAGCCCTAAAGAGCTTTCTGATCATTTTCGAAAACTGAAGAATTTCAGAAAGGTAGGGTGATAGAATCCATTAGCGCAAAGGCAAAATCATATGTCTTTACCTCCTCCCCTCCCCTAACCACACTAAGGTTCCAGGACTCATCGGAGACCGCCGGATGCAGCAGGATGCCCGCCATTCTTAATAAGCCTTCTCCATCCTGAATAAGGTGAGGATAGCTAGGGTGACGCAGAAGCCCTTCTGGAAGGCCAGGTGACATTTATAAAATATCAGAGCCAACAATCACGCCCCGTATACCACTTTGTCTCTACGAAACTCATTTCAGGATTGTAGATAAGGAGGTGCCATTTCTTTCCGTCACATCTCCCCTTCCACAGCCTGTGGCCTTCTTACACCCACTGTGTTCTGAACCCCAACAGTTGGCATTGCGGCCGTCCAGGGACATAAGTAAGCCAAATGAGGACAAGAGACACAGAGATAATTTCTAATTCTAACAGAGTCTCCCATATATTTTGTGTTAGGTGTTTCACAGATATGATCTCATTTGCTCCTGCAAATGTAACTTTTCTTACAAATAAGCAAATGGAGGCTAGGCGAGATTCAGTAATTCAGAACCCAAGGCCTCATAGCTAGTAAGTGGCAGAGCCAGAAATCAAGCCCTGGGCCAGATGATGCCACGGCCCCATTTCCTCTCTGCCATACCACATTGCATCATGTAAGTCCTTGTCAGGCAGTACAGACTCTAGTCTTGGTGCTGCAACAGAGACCCCAGTGGGGTCCCTGGATATGTGGAAGCATCTCCTCACTGGTGGAAACAATCTATATACCCCCTTGCATTCCTAAAACTCCATCTATCTGAAATGTTTCACTTAATCCCCAAGTCTCGTGTGTACCTGGGTCAAACACTGCACCAAACATTCAGTGTGACCTCTGCTCCTGCTCCTTTGCTATATTCGAGGTCTCTGCTCTCCTGCCAGGACCTGCAGGCTACATCTGTGCTCCTGGTCACCCTGTAGTTACTCTGTTACGAAACACTCAGCCATCCCAATAAAAGAGGATTGAGAAGGCAGAACACTGCCCTCCATTGTGCTCAGCTCCAAACTGGTGGTTCGTGTCCTCCCCACCCTCCCTTCTTTTTTGCTCCCTCTCTAAGCAACAGAGAAACAAATATCGGATATTTATTGGGGGGAGCCAGTGGGAGCAGAGAAATGGGGAAGCCAGCACTGCACTCCTGGGCTCAGCTTGTAGGTGCGTAGCCCAGCTCCAGATGGTTCCACACTATCTGGCTTCCTAGTTTGGGTTTGTCACATCTATATACTTCTTCACAGGCATGTGGTGAGAACATAATTGTGCACTTTATAGTTATGAATGGCACTGCCTGGCAACTCTCCGATTATTCTTTCCATTCGCTGTCATGCATTATCCATCTAACTCCCCATTACACGCCATTTTTTCATGCATTCCTCACTCAGCAAGGACAAAGAAAGGCAAAATCCTGCAAAGAAGCTGCATCACCAGAAGAACAGGCTAATTCTGACGGAAATTGTGGGGTTATAGCCTCAAGTTTTGGGGCTAGCTTTTGGCTAATTTGAAGCGAAAATTACCGTTAAAAGGTTTAGCATTTTGCATTAGCACCAAGACTTTCGGCCTTAAGGTTGGCAAGATATTGCTAAGTGCAGAAGAGGGGCCACACCACAGTAGGAACTAAGAAAAACATGGACCCAGGAGGACCTAGCAAGTTACATTTTACTTTAGACCACTGGTTTGCAAAGACGCCTAAATCTACCAATGTTGGAACATGGTAGGATAGTCACTCAGTGACTGACTTACTCAAATAGGATCTATTGGGTGCCCATGATGAGCAGAGCGTGAATGCAGGGAGCATTAAGAGAACAGCAAGTATGCAGTAACCATGGATTGGCCAATAACTGCTAATTAAGAGAAGAGCAAGAAGGCACACGGGAATGTAGTCAAGAGTTTAGGGTGAACGGTGCGCATGTAATCATGTTCTTGATCATGGACAACTCGTGTCTTCTTGTATTGCATTATGGAATGGCTAGAGCTCCAACTTGAAAAACAAAATAAGAGAAACCACCATGGTAGAGAGCTGGCTTCCAAACAAGCTGGATCCGACACGCTACATCTCTCAATTAGAGTTGGCTATGCTTGAATGTCTGCAGAGCGCTTACTCATTCAGTTCCAACGGAGGCTACCAGCTCGTTTTTTCTTGATTATTTGGTGATAATAAGGCTACTGAACTGAACCAGATCCCTCATATTCCTTCCAGCAATCGCAGCCTTTATTCTTAGCAGTAATTTCCATCTTCAAAGAGAAAAGTATTTCTCTTTGAGGGGAAAACATCTAACTTCTACTCATACAATTAAGAATTGAACACACAAATACACACACACACACACTCATTAACACCCAAAATAAGCATTAATGCAATTCACCAAACAGATCAACAGCTCTGATCATCTTCTGAGAAAGTAAAAGACGTACAATGATAGATATTTTTAGGAAGATGCTACTAGTAGCGGAAGTGGCTGCCTCCAACGTAAAGCTGTGTCTAAATTATTCCTTATAGGAGAAAGACATGCTGATCCCATGGGACAGAGGAAAGGGTGGCAGCTGATGCATTTAGAAAAACAAAGGGAACTGCCTGCCGTGGAGAGAATTTTTGAGAAGCTGGATTTATGCTGATTTGGAAAACTTCTTGCAGAAGAGAGTAGTGAAACCAGCAGGGCCTGGTGTACCATGGCGGCCATGAAACCCAGAGTTCCAAGAGCTACTGTACCAGCTCTTGAGATTACATGTCCTAAGAAGAACAAAAACAAAAACGGAAAACGCTACCAAGGTACTTCAGTCTAATTAAAGCTGGAAGGAACACTGCAACGTACAATGCTCAAATCTCACCCCTGCCCAACAGATTCCATTTTGAGTGGCCACTGTTCCCAGATTCTTGAAGTCTCTGCTTTTTCTTATTGTAGGAAAAGTTCAAGTACCTATGTGTCCTACACAATTGATGGAATTATCCCTTCTCTTCTTTCAAATAAACCTAAGTAGAGAATTTCTGCCACAAATTTTATTGACACATCAGGTGATATCCCAAAAATAAAAGTTATGAATTAAAGTCATCGGTGAATCCAGACTTATACATTCTGATACTGTGGAGAGTGGTTGAAAGTAACTTACAAGCTATTTAACTGTTATCATGTCTATTTCTTTTTTGTTTACAAATAAGAAATATTTACATATGCAAAATATACGCAAAAATATCTAGGAGCGAAGCTTTAGATTTGAAAGCGCCCCATCCTATTGTCAGTCATTCAATGTGTCAGGATAAATTCAACTCTTAGAACAGATGGGTATATGGCATGTCAATAGAACTGTAAGCATTTTACTTACACACACATACGCTCCAGCATCAATAATGTGAGCACAAGCGGTATATTTATGCCGAAAAGTCAGTACTGACCTTCTCCGGAGGACGTCTCACTCCACCCCACACTTAACTAACAGAGGTAACCCGACAGGTCCCCTCAATAGGATGTGTCCTGAACTTTCATCTCATTGCTGCCCTTCCCAACACAAACCGATCACACTTTTTTCTTTAACTCATCAAGGCTGACTCCAGTCCTTTCCCCCACAACTCTGGCGTACCCACTATGCTACAGAGCCTTCTTCCAAGTTCCAGAACCCCAGCAAGAACTCACTCTTGGCTTTTCCTTTGCCCTCAGACTGCAACTTCGCTGTGATGATAATCTTGAGCACGGTACACACCTGGGACGCAGCTCTCACGGGTTATGAAATCAGCGACCCACTGAACCTCAAGGGGTCTCAGTTTCCCCAATGACAAGATAATGCTAATGGCACCAGCCACCTGCCAGGCTATCACGGGACTTGGCAACAATGTTACAAATTACAAAGAGGCCCTACGCCATAAATAACAAGTCTTATTAATAAAATTAGTTGAAGACGAGTGCCAAAAATATAGTAACAGCAGGAGCAGATATCACTTGGTCAGAACAAAAGAGGGTGGAGGGGTTTTCTGATCCTCATTTCTACTAACACTGTTCCCCTTTTATACAAGAAGAAGAGCTTAATGTTTTTTCTTCCTAAAAGGTTACTTCTACCCACACAACTTTGCACATCACATGTTATTTCATTCCAAGTTATCTGGAGGAAAGAGTCTATTCACTGGCGGGACAATATAGCGTTGATTGCAAAGCATGTCCAAATATTGCTTCCAATTAAATTAACTGTAGCCATTTAACCTCTCAGGACCAAATGGATTCAAACCTATTTGCCGCAGGGCCCTCATTCCCGTGGTGCCTTAAATAAACCCAGATTTCATTGACAGCAGAATGGATCCCTCAACCAACACAAGTGCCGCATCCCCTGACACTCTAGGCTGCAAGAGACAAGCGACACTTTGAGAATGAAAATCAGATTTCTGCTGATCTGCAGGTTTGGTCTTCTGGCCTTGTCCAAGTCAGGCTCCAAAGAAAGGAGGCCAAATGCTATCAATGAACTTGAAGCAATTTAAAGACCAGGAACAAAACAATAAAATGTGTCCTCCCACACCGCCCCTCCCCCCAAAACCACTTTGTTGCAAATTTTAAAGATGCACACATAACTTAAGTTCTATTAAGTAGTATACGGGATAGATTTTTCCATGCAACTCTTGAGGTACTTTTGGGGGGGGGGCGGCGGGGAGGTGTCAGCAGTGGCTTCCTCGGTTGAAGTCAGAAGTCTCCCTCTGGCGCTGTCCCACACTTACAGTCATGCTCTTGGAAAACGACAAGACTTAAAGATGCTAAGGTGGAAGGGCGGTATGAGAAGCTGTTCAAAACTCAATCAGGTAAATATAGATCAAGTCCACCTGACCAGGTGTCTACACATACCCGTGAGGCTACACCAAAATTGAATGGGCTGCCACCGCTGAACAGCTCACATTTAGAAAGGCGCCTGTCTTAGTGTTTTGACAATCCCTTTCCTCAGCAGCTTTGAGGATTCAAACTGAAAGAAGCCACAACCGCAGGAGCAGCCAGTACTGGGATGTTCCATTCATAGGGGAGAATGAGCCTCATCCATTCATGGTGGGGTCAGGGAGTCCTGTGCGGGCATTGGATCGCCTTTCTCAGCAAGCTGAGCTTCCGGGAGGCTGGCATGGCAGCATCATTCAGAATAAGCGTGTCTATTAAGAAACCACCACCAGCTATTATTAGAACAGCCATCCCTTGGAAATTTCGCCGAATTTGCTTAGATCTACCGAGCAGTTCCTCCGCTAACAAGGTACTGGAGAAAGGCACCGAGTTCCTGATTACACACGGGTAGCTCACACAGCTTTCAAAGTACAGCGCTGGTGAATCTCTTCTAAAGGCAATATGGACCAACGTCTGGGCAGCCGCCTGCAAGACAGAGGCACCGCATCTGGTCCTTTTTAAAGGACCACGTACGAACGGGGGTTTCCTCCTGTTCTCCTCCTCCCCCTTTCTTTCCGCATCAAACTTGCTGCAGCCATTTGGAACGTAAAAGATCAGTCCATTTCAGCAGACCCGGGCAGCCGGCGATCAGCTGCCTGCCTCTTGCCACCCTTGTCGGAAACGCTCCCTCCTGCACCCAAAGGCCAGGCCTCCCCTGTCACTTCCATAAAAACGGTGTTTAAAAAAATCCCACCCAGGTCTGCCTACAGCAATGCCCTTCCGTTTCTCCCTGGGTAAATTCAGAGTATGAGGTGGAGGTGCCAAAAAGGGGGGCGGGGGGGTCCGCAGAAGGGAGCACAGTGTGTGCCGCACGTGGGGTGTGCACCGCAAAAATGTCACATCCGCGCCCTGAAACACTCTACGCCCTCAGGAGAGAAGTGTCATGTCCCTTTGAGCAGCCAGCATTTAAAAATGGACCCAGAAAGGCCGCTTCATCCATCGCCTCCCTGCCATCGCGGCTGGGAAACAAAGACACATTACCTTTCATTCGCGGCGCGGCCCGGGGAGCCCAGGAACTTCAGCTTCGCAGCTGGCGGATCCACCGACACGAGCGGCCCATGAGCCCCGGCTGCGCAGGCCCGTGGCCTACCAGGCGGCATCCGCGCCCGGCGCCTCCGCCTCCTCCGCGGCGCCCGCAGCCGCCCCGCCGGCCCGCCGCGCCCCCGCCCCCGCCGCCGCCGCCGCCGCCCCGCGGGGCCGCCGTCAGCCCATCGCCCGCTCGCGCCCAGCCTGGCCGCGCGCCAGGGCGCACAGCCGCCCGCCCGCCCCTCGCCCGCGCCCGGGCCGCCGCATGCTGCGGGCCCCCGCCCGCCTCCCCGGCCCCGGCGCACAGCGAGCGCGCTCGGCCGGCGCGGCAGCCGAGGGCAGGCGGGCGCGGGAGGCCGGCGGTCGGCAGGCTCCGGCGAGTCCCGGCGGCCGAGCGCGCCGCCGCCGCCGCGCCCGCCAACGAGGAGCGCCCCCGCCGCGCGCGCTCGGCCCGGCCGCGGCCCCTGCACCGCCGGGGACCCTCCCGCTGCCCCCGCGGGGAGGACAAAGTTAGGTGCCGCCCGCCGGGAGAGGCTGTGCGGAGCCACAGACGTGCGGGAGGGAGAGCGGGGATTCTGAAACGGAGGGTCCCCCTCCCCCGCAACAAAACCCGCCCAGATGCACCGCGGGCAGCCCGCGCCTACCCTGGGAGCCCGAGCAGGAGGCTACCTTGGCTGAACTTGGCTGAAGGGGCAGCTCGTATTTCCCGATCGAATCCAATTTTCTTGAATTTTAATCTCCCCTCAACTCTTTGGAAATGGGAGTTCCTGCGAGATGACCTAGTCATGAGGCTATTGTCAAGGATTCGCAACAATTACTGGGAAAAGGAGACTTCCATTTCAAGAGACCGGGGGGAGAAAATCGGGCTGACACGTTCTCTTTCCAAAAAAGAGAAACAAACTCGGAGAATATCGCTAGCAAGAACAATAACTCAATTCACATTGTATGTCTAAATGTTTATTGCTTCAGGAGCTCAATTTGCCCCAGACACATTTTTTTCACGAATTGTCAAAACACGGTGGATAAAATAAAAGGGAGAAGCAGACAGGAGCACCCGCCTAGCGAGGGCGGAAAAGCTGCCTGTCTCAGAGGTAAAATCTTTCTCTAGAACTCACTCATCGCTGGAATCCCAATATCCACCTATTCATCCACCCACCCATCCATCCATCCACCCTCCCATCCATTCATCCATCCATCCATCCCACCCATCCTCCACGCATCCATCCACCCACCCATCCACCCATCCATCCACCCACTGTTGAAGGGAGAGACTGGTTGTCTTCTCACCACAGTGGAAGGAGACGCTGGTGGATCTGGCACCATTATTTCCAGGGCACTGGCTGGAGTGAAAACTTACAAACTTAGTAATAAAAAGAGATCTTGCACATCTTATTTTCCAATCCATCTTTCCAGACCCAGATCGTGTAATCTTTGTTAAGGATCTCTGGGGAAAAATTTTGACAGTTCAAGAGGTCTCCTAGTGAATGGAAGGGAAACTCCCTGTACAATGAGTGTTGGAGAAAAAGGTGAACAGCTGTGATAATGAACACCTGTCTTATTTTAAGCTGTGGCAATCACATATGGGGGCTGGGGGACTTGACTTGATTCTCTGAGTCTGAGTAACGGGAAGTGGAGTCTGAATAGGATGCTTCTGTACTTTCAGAGTCCTTGCGGATGGTTCTAATGCAAAGCCCCGTTCTTTCATGATGCAATTGTTCTGCGGCCCTCAGCGGGAATATCATTCCTTTGGAAGCAGGCTGTTTCCAGTGCTGATTTGTTTTGACTGTGACACCTGGCAGGGGGTGAGTGACGAAAGGTGCAGACCTCTTATCTCTCTTCCATCATTTAGTTCCCCCTCTTAGAGAAGTCATTGGATTCCGTCTACTTCCACCTGCTGCTTTTTCCCTTTGGCCACTGGAATTCTCAATTTGTCCTAAACTGAACTTGTCCCACGGGCAAATCCTCTTCCAGGTTCCCCATCTTACTGAACAGCATCCCTCCTCCTCTCATAAGCCAGAAACAGAGATGAAGGGGTGTTTCAACCCCTTCCTTTCTTTCATTCCTCGCATTCAAGTTATCGCCAAGCCTGTCCTCATAAAGAGTTCTGGAAAGTTCCTTGAGAGCAGCCCCTTGGCCAACTTGTTCCGACAGTGCCTGGTGCAGGTTAACCTTCATTGATGAGCTCCCCCTGCCCCCATCCTCTTTCAGTCACATCACCTTTTATCGAGATTTCTCCAGCAGCCTCCTAATGGGACACCAGTCTTGTGTCTCAAATGCATTCTCCACACCAGCTGGAGTGATTTTCCTAAAACTCAGATGTGACCATGGGACTTCTTGTTTAAACCCGTTCAGGCTTCCTGGCTCTTAGAAATAAAGTCCACACTTCTTCAGATGGCAGAATGTCCTGAGCACCTGGCCCTCCTTAGCCATCCAGCCTTATCTTTTGCCAACCGAGCCCACCAAGGTCCCTGTCACCCTCTACCCTCCAGCCACCTAACCCTCTTCCAGGTCCTCTATATTCCAGGGTCTCACTCATCCGCTTGCCACCCAGCAGCCAGTGACTGTAGAAACAGATCATGTCACTGCATTGCTTAAAGACTGTCCATGGCTTCTCATTGCTCCTGAAGCATCCTCTCCATCTTCATCACACATTAATCTCCCCGTCCCTCACTATGCTTTGCCACACAGGCCACCTTTCTGCTCTTGAACGACTCTTTCCCTCTCTTGGCTCTGGCATTTCTTGTTCCTCCTGCCTGGAATGCTCAGCCACCTCCCAGCCCCACCCTTTGCATAGCTGGCTCCTTGTCATCCTTTAGGTTTTAGCTCAAACACTGCCTCCTAGATAACCTTCTCTGGTCAGCACCGGGGGAAGTGGGCTCCCCTAGGTGTTCCTTTTATCATTATCTTGTTTATTTCCTTCTTAATGCTTACCCACAATTCACAGCTGCCTGTTACAGGCACAGACTGATGTCAGAATGCCTGGGCTTGACTCTTGCCTCAGCCACCTGCTAGCTGTATAACCTTGAGCAAGTTTCTTAACCTCTCTGTACCTTGGTTTTCTCATCTATGAAATGGGAATAATAACACTGCCTATCTCATAGGGTTATTCTGAGGATTAAATGAATCAGCATATATATGATTTATTCTCAGTATTTTCCCACTACCTGGGCTAGTACCTGACACAGGATCTCTTTACCCCTAAGCCTTTTGTGTTTGGGGCCCAGACTGAGAATGGATAAAAATATAGGGAAGAAAAGCTTTATTTGAAGAATTTCAGTACTGAGAGAAATAGGCCATAGTAAAACTTGATGAATGAGAGAAAATTCAAACAAATTATCTGGAAGTTAATGAAAATATGAAGGAAATATATTCTCTGTTTCACCAGTGATGATCCTTGGGTTTGAGAGATGACAAGCTTAGCAGTCAGAATTCTGTAATGGTCTGTTTCCTGAGGCGCGGCCAATTCCACCACGAGAATTCAGGCAGTTACTTGCAAAGGTGTAAAGAATCAAAGGACGTTTGCAAAGCATTGGTCCATCGGCCAGCCCTAACATGCAGTTGTGAGGAAAGAAGATAGAGCGTTTCCATTTTCAGCTGGAGCTTAATACTTTTTGAAGCTCTAATGGAAAAAAGAAACATGGCAGCGTTGTTTCTGGATGTTCCCCTTTGTGTTTTGCTAGAGAAGATTCAGAAAGAAGGAGATAAGCTTTCCCTTTGTCCTTCCAGAGGGCCAGCGGGATTTTGAGACCTCGAGCCCTGGGGCTCCCCTTGCCTCTCTCACAGGGTTGAGGAGCTTTGTTTGAAAAGAGCTGAACTCTCAAAGCAAGGAGAGGCGCTCTGAGGCTTGGAAATGGAGGATGGAGACAGGGATGGAGAAGGTGGTAACACCCCAAGAAGAAGGAAAGAATTTGAGAGACCCATAATCTGTCCACATAGTGTCTCCAGAGGGCGTGGGCCATCTGATGGGGTACCATATGGACGCTGGATGGGGTTTTCAATTCTAAGAGGTGTGTCTTAGGCACAGTAAAGGATCTCGGGGTTTGACCAGAAGGGATGGTCTTTGCTTTAAAATGGACCTCAAGTTCTTGGACACGGAGCATCTCAGTGATAACTATGTTGCACTGATGACAAGAGACCCTTCTCCTGTCTTGAGGGGCAATGTGAGCTGGGGGAGAGGAAAGAATGAGTGAATCCCTGCTACCTTGGTGAGTGAGAACGTAGTCAGATTTAATTGGGTTTAGAGAAGTAAATTAATGTGATGTTTTTTATATCCAAAGTTGCAGAGCAAAAATTATAGCCACTACACTAATGAAAAGTACCAAGTTCTTAACTCTGGGATCTGAAGTCACAGTTTTCCTAACAAGCTCAAGGCAATATATGGGGCACTTAGGAGAAGATTGCTCAGCTTGGGTCTTAGCCAGAGTACCACTGTTGGTGGAGAAAGATGGATCCCCTCATGCCTTTGTGATTCTGCCCAGCTGAGGACAGACGCCAGCGTGGGAGCAGATCTGAGTCTGGCCTGCACAGCCCCTTCCTGGGAGCCACAACATCAGACAGTCCTGGACTCCTCGTTCAAGGCCCAGGGTGACCTTGAACAGTCTCTGAACTTTTTGGTGCCCATTTCTTCACCTTTAAATTGGACCTGAAAATAATATCCATCTCCAGCCTTATGAAGAGTATGGATTTAACACATATTAAGTATTTCCAGAACCATCCCATGGATAATAATTGATAGTTGACCTTATAAGGAATACATATTCTGTACCAGGCACAGTGCTCAGAACTTTCCAAATGTTCATTAGCGGGATCATCCCAAGATTCCTATGAGGCGGAAACTGTGTTTATTTCTCTTTACAGATGAAAAACTTGGGGTTTAAAAAAGATTAACAGGCGGAGGCAACCCTGTTCATAGATTTGAACCCAGAGTCATCCTATTAAGAGTCTGAGCCCTTATCTTCCACGCTTGACCACCACGTACTACACAAATGAAACCTTGGCAATCACAGTGAGCAGGCCACGAACTCACTTTATATACAACTATTAATTATGGATCGGATCACAGTTGGAGTCGGCTGGGACCTGGGAGCTGACAGTACACTGTATTGTTACATTAGTTCCTAACCTGCAGCATATGGATGTAGATTTAAGTTCCATTTCCTGTCTTTCTAGGGAATAACACTGGCCTCTTCTCCTTCCATATTCAATCAGATTTCAAGGATAAAGAAAGACCCCCTCTGGGGCAGGTTAAAGTACTTGACTGGTTTTAAGTGAACCCCATTATATTTTTATACCCAATCCTTTTTTCGCCTTACTCCCAGGTCAATGAAAGGCCAATAGTGAACCACTTCAATGAAAGAGAAAGAATTTCATCTCCTCTTGTGGCCTGAGAGTAAGTACTTAAAACCATGGTCCCCCGGGTATATGAAGAAATCATCTAATAGCTATGTTTTATTTTGTTATTTTTTTAAATAGCAATGTCATTTTTTTAATAGCTATAGTTTATAATCTTGTTATGTTCTCATTACATTAGATTATTGCTTATTATTTTTTCCTGGTTGGGAATCCTGGTTTAGACCGCTTCAGCGCACGGCAACAGAAACCCAGGGCAAGTCTTTCTGAAACACAGACAAGAATCAATCAAAACATCGCAAGCTAATTAATGTAATTTGGAGCCCCTGGGAGCAGCTGTATTACAGTGAGCACCATAGTATAAAATTGGTGTACATTACAAGTACACTCAAGTCCGGAGGTTAGGTCTTTCACCAACCCCTCTCTGTTTATTTACTCAGAAATATACATTAATAACCATAGTTAACAGTTAGTTGGCACTTAGCAAGTGCCAGATGCTGATTATGTGCTTTACATACAATAACTCATTTAACCTTCTCAACAGCCTTATGAGTTGATACTATTATTAACCCCATTTAGAGGGAAGGGAATTAAGGAACAGAGAGAGGTTTTATAACCCATCTCAGATCCCACAGATGATAAGTAGGGAACAGCCAGTTATCAAACTCAGGCAGTCTGACTTCAGAGGTGGTGTTAGCAACCTCCTTCATCTTGCCTTCCACATGTCAAGTGTTTGGAGGCATCGTATCCCTTACAAATAGAGCCTAGCAAGGTATCTGTCTGCTGGAACTCAATACTTGTGATTTATTTGTTGGTCCATTGCCTCGTTACGAAAGGGGAGTTAAGACAGAAATATTTGTGAAATTGAATGGAAAAAGTTTTCAGCAAGAATTCCTCTTTCGGTTGTAACTTCTAATGGTGTGCAGGCGACACAGATCCATCAGTCTCTCAAGCAAGCAACGTGAATGTCTCGCCCTCTCGGGAGGAAGAGCCCCAGGATTTTAGAGAACACAGCCCCCTGTGCCTCAGGGAGAAAAGGCAAGTCAGTGTCTTGGAGTTGCGATGGGGCTGGAAGCTGTCATCAAGTGATGACTTGTAATGTGATGATTTCTCCTGCCACCAAATAAAACTCAGACCTACCCCAAATTATAATGGCAAAGAATTCATTATAATTCTCCTTATAAATAAGGTGAGTTCAGGGTAGCAAGTTCCTAGGCTTCTGACTCACCAAATAGGAAGCTGGTTAGGTTATTTGTTGAGATGCAGATTAGCTACACAAGGTTAGAACTCAAAAAGAGATATCTCAGTGGAAAATAAAAAATGTTGGCAATGCCTGTGCATAGAGGGCATTTAAACCTTGACGAGCTCATCTAGGAAAGATACTGGAGGGGGAAAAGAGGGCCCAGGACCCAGCTGTAAGGCAGTGGTTCTCAGACTTAAGCCAGCATCAGGATCACCTGGAAGGCTTGTCAAACAGATTGCTTGGTCTGCCCCGTGTCCCCCAGAGTTTGATTCCTAGGTCTGGGTTGGAGTATAAGAATTGGCATTTCTAACAAATTCCCAGGATGTTGATGCTGCTGGTTGCTGAGTACCACTATTCTACCACTTTCTCTTCACTCTGCTCCAGGCACCCTGACCATCGTGCTGTGGTCCCAACTCCTCAGGCTCACTCCACCCCAGGGCCTTTGCACTTCCCTCTGCCTGGATTGCACTTCCCCAGATACCAGGCACAGTCAAGCCTAGATCTTTTTCAGATCCTTGCTCAAATGTTATTAGTCTTTTCTGGCCATCTTTTCAGTAGACAGCATGGAAGGAAGTTTTAATTTTTTTTCATAGCTGTCACTCAATTCTTTAAATGCCAAAAATCACAGTGATCTATGACCATCTTCCTTAAAAATAGCAACTCTTCCCTCTCACCCTCCGGCTGCTGCCCCCCATCCCTAATCCCTTCTGTTTTATTTTCCTCTGCTGCCCTTATCACCTCCTCACAGCCTCTACACCGTATGCACTTGCGTGTTTCGTTTATTATCTGTCCCTCCCAGGAGGGCAAGGATTTATGTCCATTTTGTTTATTGCTGACTCTCCCGAGCCTAAAACAGTCCCTGGCACATATTCATTCAATAAATATTCATAGAAAAATGGATAAAAAGAATGAATGAACCTTCTCACATGTAGAATTCTGGTTTCAAGAATTAATTCTGATGGAAATCCTTCCGAACCAGTTGCCTCCATCTCAAAAATGAAATATGACCATGTTGCTCCATTCTAAAAAAAAAAAAAATCTCCTCCTGTCCCAGGGTAAAGCGAAAGGTCCTTGGCAGATATTCATCAGTAGGCACTGGCTGCCAGCCCTGGTGGTCCAGTGGTTAAGACTGGCGCTCTCGCTACAGTGGCCTGGGTCTGTTTCTCCCTCAGGGAACCAAACCACCCATCTGTCGGTTGTCAGACTGTGGTGGCTGCATGTTGCTGTGATGCTGAAAGCTCTGCCACTGAGATTTCAAATCCCAGCAGGGTCACCCGTGGTGGACGGGTTTCAACAGAGCTTCCGGACTAAGACGGACTAGGAAGAAGGACCTGGCTGCCCACTTCCGGAAAAATTGGCCGTGAAAACCCGGTGAATAGCAGCAGAGTATTGTCTGATGTGGCGCCAGAAGGTGAGAGGATGGTGCAGAAAGACCAGGCAGGGTTCCGCGCAGCTGTGCACAGGGTCACTAGGGGCTGGAATCAACTCCCGGCACTGAAAGCAGCAACAGACCCCGGTTGGGGCTGGGATGTGACAGGGAACAGATTCTGAGGTGGTCCCCGTCCTCCTCGTTTTGCTTACAGCCTGGTTATAAACAGCGCCCTTGAGCCTCACCGCTAACTCGTCCCTGCTGGCTTTCCCCCCAGCAGATGCTCATGCAAGTCCCTGTGCTAGCTCACGGTGTCCCTCTGCACAGACCTCCCCTGTCCCCGTCACCTGGCAAACTCCCCTCGCTCCTCACCCTCAGCTCAGACGTCTCATTCTCCCGAAGGCTTCCCAGAGGACCCCTCTGAGCGCTCTGAAATAGCCCATGCATCTCTACACAGAGCACTTGATTATAAGCATTTCTGCATATGCCTGGACTCCTCACTGGATCGGGGGTTCCTCAAGGGGAGGGATCATGGCAATGCTTTGTTTGTTTCTGTTTGAAGATTTCTGTGTTATTCTAAGTCCTCAAAACTGTTAATCTATACACAGTGTATTTAATTTTGCTTTATCACGTTCTTTTGGCCAAGCATTGTGATAATTACCCAATAGAGCTTTATAATTAAATCTATCCAGCTAATAAAAAACAGGAGAATCGTCCATGATGGTAGAAAACAGCCTTTGACCAGTGTTTATATACAATTCCATGTAATCGTTTTAATAAAGGCGGCCTAAATTATAGTCAGTCTGAAACTGTAAGTGGGTGTGTCTCTCATAAGTGAGCGGGGGCCAGTTTCGAGGTGGCATGCCCACATCAAAGCCAGTTTGCTGGACTACTTGTGCTGTGTTCTGAAGATTCCTAAGAGCCTTCGTTGAGGTCTCATCAGAGCACTTAATAATCCAGCAGGTGTAATTTCTATCGTGAAATGGATGTCCTTCCATCTCTCCTCTTCACCTCTGCTTAGTAAACGTTACATTGTTTGGATGTTGGTTTCAGAAGCTTAAGGTTCTTCCTTCGTTTGTATTCTTTTACCATCTCTAGTGTGGCCTTGGGAAGATCTTCACAGGTCTTTTCTCCTACCTCACTCCTTTTTTCACTCTCAAAAATCCAAAACAGAGCAAATAAACATTATGGTCTGAACAGCTGGTCCTAAGCAGAGACCAGGCGCCTGGGGACAATTTTGGTCATGAGTTCTCAGTAGAAGAGGGACTATACAGTGGAGAGAAAGGAAAGTACCTTTAGAGTCTTCAGAGAATGCCTCCTGTGCTCTTTACAAAGAAAATTCCCTTGGAACCCTCATACGCTGCTGGTGGGAATGCAAACTGGTGCAGCCACTATGGAAAACAGTATGGAGATTTCTCAAAAAAGTAAAAATAGAACTACCATATGATCCAGCCATCCCACTACTGGGTATTTATCCAAAGAACTTGAAATCAACAATTTAAAGAGATTTATGCACCCCTATGTTCATTGCAGCATTATTCAGAATAGCTCAGACATGGAAGCAACCCAAGTGCCCATCAACAGAGGAGTGGACAAAGAAGATGTGGTATATACGATGGAATACTACTCAGCCATAAAAAAGACAAAATTGTGCCATTTACGACAACATGGATGGACCACAGAGGCATTATGCTAAGTGAAATAAGCCAAACAGAGAAAGACAAACACTGTATGATTTCACTCATATATGGAAGATAAGCAAACACATGGACAAAGAGAACCAATTAGTGGTTACCAGAAGGGAAGGAGGTGGGGGGTGGGCATAAGGGGGAAAGGGGCACATATGTGTGGTGATGGATAAAAGCTAGACTATTGGTGGTGAGCACGATGCAGTCTCTACAGAAACTGACAAATAATAATGTACACCTGAAATTACACAATGTTATAAACCATTATGACCTCAATAAAATAATTGAAAAAAAAATCCCTTGGAAACAGTTATAACCTAAACTGGGATCAGGTAATAATAATAATGGCTATTACTTATTGAGTGGTGCCAGGCGCATTTTGTGCACGATCCATAGTCCTTACAGCAACACTGCACAGGAGGTGTTACTCATTCCCATTGTATAGATCCAGAAATTGAAGGTTAGAAACATTAAGTAACTTGCCAAAAGTCCACACCCAGAAAGAGGCAGATTTGCATCTGAGTCTGTCTCCAAGGTCTCCATAGGGTGTTCTTTCCACTGAGGCTTCATTTTGAGTAAAAGCAGAAATTGGTCAATCAAGGGCTCACAGCGAGAGGAATCTCAGGGTCAGTTTCTGGTGGAGGGGATGCGTGGAGGGAGAGCTCAAGGAAGGAACAGAAAGCAGGAAGCACCAAGGATAACATTCAATTGGGGGACGTTTTTGCTGATCCCTGCCCCCAGCTGCCCCTGGCCATCAAAATCACCCCCACCCAAGCAGAGCTCTGCAGACACAAGGAGGCACTCTCCAAGGGCAAGTCCAATGACAGGGCACCGCTGAGTCACTCCCAGCCCCAAGTTTGCTAACCTGGCGTAATCCTTGTTATGTACTTTTATAACAGTTACTTCAGGATTCTCCCTATTTTCACCATAATCCTAGTGGTTTGCGCAGTCCCATCTCTGATTCTGCTCCTCATCCCTGTAGGGCTTTGAAAGGGTCAGTCTGAGTCTTCAGGCGGGGCCTTCCTTATCTGTCCACACAGCAGGCTGAAACTGATGTCATGATCCACTTTCCTGCCCAAAGACGCCGGGAGCCATAGTCATGGTGGTTAGGAGTACCGGCCACGGCACTAGACTGCCTGGGTTTGAACCACGGGTCAACAATGGACCAGTTGTGTAACCTCAGGCTAACGAGTTCTGACCTCCTCTTAGTCTTGGTTTCCTACCCATAGGGTCACTGTGAGGATCACATTGCCTACCGTATATAGAGTTGGGCACAGAGCATGTGTTTAAATAAATAGGTGCTATGAATATTCTTATTTGCATTTCTGCATAGGCTAAGGACAAGAAATCTGGCAGCTTTTTTCTATACAATATCCCCTTGCCCACAACATTAGATGTCGATTCTTGGTTGAAGCCCTTTACCTAAGTGTTAGGAGCTTTATTGAGATCCCAGGTGAGCACGTCCTGCAAATAAATCAAAGGGACTATCCGTGTCCTAAATAATGGTGTCCTGGCGCCATCCCTGTTATGTGAGTGCACTGTGTGCCCTCTCCTTGTAAAGAGTGCTCACCCGGCTCATCTATGATCAACTTAAGAGGGGACTGAAGTCCGTTTAAGGAGGCAACTTCACTCAGCCATTGCGGGTACGTCGTTTGCTTTATATGGATGCCCCTGGGATGACGTTCAGACACAGAATGTACCCCTAAAGGGTGGCTCCATCTCATCCCCAGATGCGTTGTGTAGCATATCCATGCCATACGTGAGCTTCTGGTTCCTTCTGCCTGCTCAGAGCCTTGCAGCCCTGGACCACTCAGCAAGTCAGCAACAGCACTGACTAATGTGATGCAGAGCTCCTCACGTTTTATTCCATTTCTTGGGAGTCTAAATTAAATTCCATTTTAAGTAAGAAAAGGTCTGCAGAGAGAAAAAGGAAATGAGCCTGACTTTTAGACATTTGTTCAATTTCGGTTCAGTGGGAAATCCAAGGTGGGTTCCAAATTAGACAAAACGAAATACCCTGAGGGTTCGTTCCCAGGACACGTGCGGGGCCTGAGTGACTGTGTTCTTACTCATGGTTCACGGTAGCGCTGGGAGGGTTGACAGCTGTGTAAGCTCCTCCTCTGGACAGAGGAGGAAAGGGACACTGAGGAGTCCCTGGCCTGCCCAAGATCCCCCAGTAAACTTGTGGGGCGCTCAGAATTAGAACAGACAGCTTCTTACGCTAGGTCATGAGCTCTGCTCCCAATGTCTGTCACCTACCAGAATCTGCACAGGCTTGTTGCTAGATCAAATACTTACACACTCATAAGTTACTTCCTCCTGTCATGAGTTCCTCATAATACAAAAGTACCTAAAATTCTTTTATCTTAAAAGTTTAATGTCCTTCTTTAAACAATATTTTAAATGACGAAACATCACATGCATTCAGAAAAGTACAGAAAATATATCAGACTAGCGTAAAACTGCCATTAGGATTGAATATTTTGCCTTATTTGTTTTAGACTGCCCTTCTTATTTTTTTAAATGGAGATATAATTGACATATAACTTTGTGTAAGTTTAAGGGCTGCAATGTGTTGATTTGGTACATTTATATTTTGTAATTTGATTATCCCTGTAACACTTCTGTCACATCTTATTGTTTCTTTTTTGTGGTGAGAACGATTAAGATCTAGTCTCTTAGCAACTTGGAACTTTATAACACAGTATTGTTGATTATAATCACCATGAATTTATCTGCTAGTTGCAGGTTTGTACTCTTGAACTCCAGCCCCTGGTAACCACCGTTCTTCTCTTTGTTTTCACGAGTTTGGCTTTTTTAGATTCCACATGTAAGTGATAGCATGCAATATTTGTGTTTCTCTGTCTGACTTTTCTCACTTAGGATAACGAGCTCATCCATGTCATTGCAAATGGTGGACTGCCTTTCTCATTGAGAGAGAGACAGACAGACAGACACCTCTCATCCTTTCTCCTTCCCACCCCAGAAGTTGAGACCCTCCTACAGTTGCTGTATATTATTCCCATGTTTTTTTGTTTTTGTCCTTTGACTACATATGAATGTAGTATAAACAATATAGACTGTTTTGTGTGATTTTAAATCTTACAGAAATGCAACCTGAACGTTTATCTTTTCACAAGGTATTTTTCATTCAACATAGAGTGTTTGAGATTTGCCAGTATTGACACATTCAGATTTAGTCCATCCATTTGATTCCATGGTGCAAATAGACCACAGGTTGTTTATCTGCCTCCCACAGAAACGCTAGTTACTTCTAAGTTTTCACAATGACAGTCGGCCGGCGCCTTTGCTCTCACTGTTCTCTCTGCCTGGCATGCTGGACCCCCAGTTATTCATTCATTCATTCAACAACCTTCTCGTAATGTCCACTTAATTTGCTCCCTTATTCCTTCAGGTTTTTACTCAGTTGTCACTGGGGTTGCCAGGTAAAATACAGGATGTCCAGTTAAATTTGCATTTCAGATAAACAATGAGTAACTGCATAGAAGAATGTCCCAAATATTTTATCAGATATGCTTGTACTCAAAAAAATTCACTGATTATCTGAAATTAAAATGTAAGCGGGTGTCTTGTATTTTTATTTGCTAAGTCTAGCAGCTCTGACTGTCACACTTTCAATGCAAACATCCTCATCCATCCTATTAAACTTTTCAATCCCCTCCCCAATACTTCCTATTCTTTCTCTGATTTAGTTTCCTCACAGCACTTATCACTAATTTATGTGCCATGTACTTTCCTTCCTTATTTTGCCTATTTTCTGTCATCCTCCTGACATAGAATGTAAGCTCCCTGATGACAGAATTTTTGTTTTGTCCCCTGCAATATCCGTGATACCTAGAATAGCAGGTGGGACACAGTATATGTCAATAAACATTTTCTGAATGAATGAATAAATGAATGAAAGAATGCAAAGACTATCTTTGTATATATCTCCTTAGTATGTATATGAGAATTTCTCTAGGATAAGTACTTGGAAATGGAATTGCTATCCATAGGTGTGTGTCTTTATTAGGTGCTGTCAATTTGCTGTTCAAAGTGTTTGAACTAATTTCCATTCCCATCAACAATGTATAAAAGTCCCTATTTCTCCACATCCATCCTTTTTTCTCTTTCTTTCTTTCTCTCTCTCTCTTCCTTCCTTCTTTCTTTCTCTTTCAAAATACAATAATTTTAATTTTTTGGTAGCCAACGATTGAAACCAGCTTGAAAACATACATACCTGCTAGTGAATTACAGCTAGTGAATTCATAATAAACAGTAATTGTTAATCCAAAAGATGTCAGATGTTCTTAGGGGCTTATTTAAAAGGTGAGTTAATTATTGTGGATGTGAAAACAATCCTAAGCTATGGGATCTCTTGTGTAAGATAAAAATTGCACGAACTAATCACGACTGCAGTGACACTGAAAAGGCCACTACACAAATTTTGAAGGAAAATCTACCTTATTATTACTTTTCAACTAAAAAGCAGGAAGTTTGGCTAAGAGTGATAAAAATGGAAACACACAAAAACGCATGGCAAGTTCTTTAAGAGAAGATTCAGAACTGTCAGATACATGGAACTCATATCAAAAGAGAAAATTTGATAAAGTCCTTTGCTATAGAATATGGTTAATCTCTTTTAGGTCTAAAAGATGAATGTAAGCTATAAATTTAAAAAGCTGTGCAATCACAGAATACAATGTCATGATACATTTTAATGGGTTCTTAATCTCTTCTTGAACAGTCATGAATTAGGTTGTGGTCTATCGCAAAAACGGTCACAAGCCCTCCTTCCTCCCTGTATCCAGGCTCCTTATAATATGATTGTGAAGTGACATCTAGAGGTGACAATGTGCCAGTTCAATAGTTAGCCCTCAGAAAGTCGTTCATGCTCCTACTTGATCTCTGGGAACACTGCCTCGTTGGTCAAGCCTGGTGATCAAGCCTGGGCTAGTCTGCTAGAAGATGTGAGACCAAGTGGATCAAACCTGAGTCAGCCTGGTTGTCCCGGCTGCAGCCCCAGAGAAGTGAGAGAGCCCAGCCAAATCCAGCTTCACTGGCAACTAACCACAGACGCGTGAGGGAGACCAGAAGAACTGCCCTGCTGAGCCCAGCCTGAATTGCTGACATAGACAATCACAAGCTGAATAAACGCTGCTTATTTTAAGCCACTGCATTTTCTGACTATTCATTATACAGCAGTAGTTAACTGCTAACACTGGCTATTTTTTCTTCACCCTACAGAAAGCAGAGCTGTTAATTTCTTTTCTTTCACTATATTTATGCTGATGAAATTGGTGAATATATCTTGATTTGCAAAGGGCTTGATGGTGAAATAATTGATAATTTTTTTCAACAAAATATGCAAAGGCTTTATTGAGCACAAAAGCAACTGGAACCAATAAAAAATCATGTACAGAGCTGGGCACCCATCTGTGACACACACAGCTCCATCACACCATTCCACCCTGGGCAGGCACTAGCAGCCACTGCAGCCTTCACCAAGAGCACCCTACTTTTAAAGCCTCTGGAATTTTCATGACAAAAATGTAGTAGTTTGAAAAAACTTGTCTTTTTAAGGAAATTTGTAAGAAAACGAAAAGTGCTTCTGAAAGTTGACTTAAAAAAAAAAAAAGGCATTCTGAGCATATCCTTTGGGCTCAGCCAGGGGCAGTTGCTGGCTGGCTGGTGATGAATTGTTTGTTTTCTTCATGGAAAGCAAATAAAAACTACAAAAAAAACCCCTGACTGAAACCTTTGAAAATTCAAATAAATAAAGTTAATAATGAGGAAGAATGGGTCACAAAGGTTTTTTCAAGGCCAAACTTTCATAGTGAGCCAGTGCTAAGCTAAACACAAAGCTAAGTGTTTTTTCCTACACATGGGAAGATCACCTCCATAAAAAGAAAGTTTTGCAAATGGATGCAAAGAGTTGATGGGGAACTATGAGTTTTTTGTAACTCTAAGTTCATTTCATGTTATGAAAATCATTGTGTTGGGGGTAAAATAAAGAAAAATACCCTCAGTCTTCTTAGTTCACTGACAATGTCTTAGATCTCCAAGAATTTAAGAGAGAAGCTAGTGGACCAGAGACCATCTTAGTTCACTGTGTACATGAAGATGTATTTTTTGACATTTCTATCTGCGGAAGCCTAAAAACGCTCCCTAGTTTGACGTCATCCAAGGGAACCTCTAGCGATTAAACTGGCATAGCATATAAAGCAGGCAGAGAAATGTTGCTCTTTCCACCCACATGGTTATGGGCGTCCTGGTCCTCAAGATGCTGAGGCACCAAAACAGAGAAGAGAAACTCTGAACACTGAAACTGACGGCTTTAGCTTTCTGCAGTTTTCTTTAATGCAGTTCAGTTTTCTGAAGTGAATAGGCATGATCCAAATGCTCCCCAACTTTTGGTTTCCTTTTTTCTCCTGATGATAAATAAATAAATTCAATAGATGAATCCTTTATATTATGTAAAAGAATGCAAAATTTATGAGGAATGTAAGATAAACCATGAGACTGAAAAGAAGCATCCAAGAATATAACAAGTGTTGGCGAGAATGGGGAGAAATTGGACCCCTCATACATTGCTGGTGGGAATGTGAAAGGGTGCAGCTACTTTGGAAAACAGTTGGGTAGATCCTGAAAATGTTAAACACAGAGTCAACATATGACCCACTCCTAGGCATACACTCAAGAGAAGCGAAAACGTACATCACGCAAAAATTTGTACATGAATGTTCATAGCAACATTAGTCATGATGGCAAAAATGGAAACAACTTAATTGTCCATCAACTGATGAATGGAAAAATAAAATGTGGGGTATCCATACAATGGAGTAGTATTCAGCCATGAAAAGGAATTAAGTACTGACACATACTACAACATGGATGAAGCTTGGACACATTATGCCAAACGAAAGAAGTCAGTTATGAAAAACAGCATATGGTATGATTCCATTTATATGAAATGTCTGAAATGGACAAATCTATCTATAGAGAAAGTAAATTAGGTTGCCTAGAGTTGAGTGAATGGGGTGATTGTGTCAGGGTTTCTTTTGGGGGTTGATGAAAATGCTTTAAAATTGATTGCAGTGATGATTGCATTACTCTGTGAGTATACTAAAAGTCACTGAATTGTATGGTATGCGAATCATAAGCATCCTCCTTTCCTTAGGGCACTATACCCAGGCTCTGGTGCTCGTCTTTGCTCTGCTCTGCCATTAGGGTCCCTGGTGTTGGAGAAATTCTATCATCATAACAAAAAGTCAGGAGACATTCCAACAGGAGTCTAGATGAATCCTCTCAAGTATATGATCTCCATTCATTCATCTAATAAAGGTTTATTGAAATCCCACAACAAGCCAGGCACTACTTTTAGTACTAAGGATACAGTTAGGGAACAAAATAGACCCCTCCCCCAAAAGTCCTTGTCCTCTCTTCATGAAGCTGACATTCTAATGGGAGAGGCAGGAGATTAACAAATAAGTAAATAAGTTCATATCATATGAGATGGGACTGGGCTGGGGTTGGCAGGGCGGTAGATTCTGTGGAAGCTGTACTGCAGGGAGAGAGGGCAGGGCCTTGGGAAGATGATTGCCATGAGTGGGCGAAGAGGCCGGGAAGGTGGGATGAGCCTTGACCGACTATAGACCCAACACTTCTCCACCTGCCTGGGGCACCACTGCATCCAGAAAGGACACGGCCATGGTTGAGATGAAAGACCTGTCAAGAAACTCAGTGTGGCCCCTTCTATGGCCAAGAAGGGGAAGGCGCCAGTTGACACCTCCTGTTGTAAAGGGCGTTGGAACTGGGGGTGGGCACTGGCCTCATGTGCTTTTTTCTGGGGCTAATAGGCAGAGTGGAATTTGGTTTCAGCGAAACATTTTACAAAGTTTCTCGTATATACTTGAATTCAAATAGGTGTGTATCCTTACCATGGGCAAGTTCATAACTAGCGAAATAACTGTATTAAAATGTCAATTAATGGAATAAGATGGTAGATATTGAGTAAATGTATCCGATATGTCTGTGACGGGTACTGACAGTAATAACATTATCAACAGTATGATCAATTGATATTGATTAATAATATCAGTAATCATGACATTCAACATTATTAACACAATAGCAGTTGTAATCTAATTAAAGAACTTACTGGTCTCTTGCTGTGCACCACGGGGCCTTGCGGTTGGTTATGAACTGATAGCTGGTTTTATTAATCCCTTGGCTGATTTATGAAGAATTCTTATCAAATTTTTAAAATGAGAAAAACTTAAAAAGAAAGCTCAAAAGCAGGATGCAGAAAGGTCTGAGAAGAGAGAATGATGGACTTAACAATGGGAAATGTAGGTTTAACCAAAGAAACTGCATATACGTAAAGTGAAAAAAGTAGTCAGGATCTTTTAAAAAAAGGAAATTCGGAATTTTATTGATGGCAAGCTTAAGAGGAGCCGAAAGTGTCATGCAGTGGACCCAAAAGCTAATGCATTACAGTATATGAAATATACTATATAGTATATATATATATATGTATATAAATATAGTATATGAAATAAATCAGAATGTTCTTGATAAGGGCGGTCGCAGGACCAATGTATTCAGAACGTATGTGAATGACTGTGTTCAGTCTCACGGCTACATTTTAAGATGCATGTTTGCAAATTTAACTATGTCAAGATGCGAGCAATTAGGATGGGAAGTGTTCAGGGCCAACTTCAGTGGTTGAAGGAAATGGGGATGTTTCGTCCTCAAAAGAATAGCTTTAGTAAAGGGACGCTGGAAGCCAGTGACCCGGAGAGTTGTCCTCAAGAGATTAGGTGTGTTAAATGCTGGTGCGTGAAACTAGGACCACCACAAGGGGCGTGGGGGCTTATAAGAGTGCAGACTCCACAGTGATGTATGGAGGGCTTTGTGTAACTCGGAGCTGCTAACCTACGGGATGGTTTCCTTGTGATGTAGTGGGTGGGTGTCCTGTCACCAGGAGTGTCCCTGCAGAGGCTGGGCGCCACCTGTGATCCTGCAGTGCTGGGAATCTCTGCCCTGAGTGGGCGGTTGGACTCCTGACCCTGAGGTCCCTCTGCCTCTCGGAGTCAGGGGCCAGCACCGCCAAGGAAGACTTTCAGTTGGGTGGGTGGCTCAGGCTCTGCGGGCTCTCAACACTAGTAATTTGTACTCAGAGAACAAGCATCACATTGTCTGAATTTAACTGCCACTGAAGGCAGATTTGAGGAGTAAGCGTTATCCGGAGTGGTGCTGCCTGCAGGTAAATTAGAAATGCAAATCTCTCCAAGATAGAAGCCTGCTTTTCAATGATTGGGCCCAGCACCCACTGTGGCTGGCTGACCTCAGTTGGCCCCGAATCCTTTAGTAGGTTTCATCTCATCCTCCCTTCCCCGTGGTCTGTTTCAGGGAGCCCCCCTCAGCTCTGTTCTCTGAGCCGCCCTCTGCGATCTGCCTGGTCACCACTGTAGACTGTTCACCTTGGTGTTGCTTTCTGCCTTCTCTTGTGGGTCTCTGGCTAGTCCCTCACTTCCAGAGGCTGCCTTCACCTGGCTCCTGTGCCGCACTGCGCCTTTGGCTCCACATCGGATACTGGGGTTCAGCCTGGCCCCTCAGTCTGGATTTTGAGGATCGTAGCCCAAGTCAAGGCCTTTAGTGCCCTGGAGGAAAGGTCCAACAGGTAAGTGTGTAGTTGGCACTCACAGGCCTGTACAGTGTCATTTATTGACTATCTACTATGTGCCAGACACCTAACAGTCTATATTTCATTCAATCCCTATGATGACATTTCAGAGAAGGTATTGCGCCCATTTTACAGAGGAGGAGCCTGAGGCTCAGAGGCTAAGTAACTTGCCCAAGTTTACTCAATGAGCAGTAGAACTAGAATTCAAACTTCCCAAATCTACATTTTTCTCTAGTTTTCAGTCAGCACCTTACTAAAACTATGCCAGGTTTTCAGTAAATATTTGTTGGTTATTTCTTTTCTTTCATTTGCTTCTTTTTAGAGAAAGAAGAAAAATATCCCACTCATTTTCCAAAAGACAGGCCGTAATCGTATGGCTTTTGCATAAACAGTGGTTGAGCGCATTTAAAAGGAAACCTTTGTGTTTGACAAATTTGCTTTCAGGTTTTATTCTTGGATAATTCTAAGTAGGAAAAGCATTGACTTTGTGGGTCTAATGAAGTTTCGGCTCTCAAAACAATTTAAATCATGATGAAATTTTTACTCATTTATTTTTTTTTGGTGAGGAAGATTGTCCCTGAGCTAACATCTGTGCCAAGCTTCCTCTATTTTATGTGGGATGCCACTACAGTGTTGCCTGATGAGCAGTGCTAGGTCCGTGCCTGGGACCCGAACCCTCAAACCCTGGGCTGCTGAAGCAGAGCGCGCAAACTTGACCACTATGCCACCAGGCCCGCCCCATGATGAAATTTTTTTAAAAATTCAGTATTGCAGGGGTCGACTTGTTCTTCTGGATAAAGACTCTCATCACCAAGATGTGGCTTTAGTTTGATGAATGACAAGAGAGGTGATGGCCCAATTGACAAATGTATGGGGCACCAAATGTGGCAGAGAGAGCAGCTCCTAGCTGGTGTGTAACTCAAGATTTATAAGTACAGATGGATGAGGAGGGTTAGGCCCAGACTGTTGGGAGATTCTTCAATTTTACCCAATTCTTCTCTCTTGTTGTATCTTAATACTCTTTGCAGACTTTATTTAATAATAAACACAGTGTTCTTTTATTTTTCCTAGGGAAAATAAAACTGCCCTGCCATTAAAAAAGAGATCCCTTATCTCAAATTGCCTGCAACACGTTCTCTTCCTCCTTACTGATTGGCTTTCTCCTGTGTACTTATCACTTCCTAACATAGTATGTGTTTTATTCATTTGTCCATTGCCTGTTTCCCCATATTAGACCCTGATTTCCATGAAGGCATGGTCTTCATCTATTTTTTTTTCTATTGTATCTCAGAGCCTTGAACAGTGCCTGACACATACTAGGCTCAATATATTCTGGTTGAATGAATGCACAACAAATGATCGTTCTAAATAACCCCCATGCTAGACCCCAGCTCTAATATCGTGAATAAGTAGTCACAAAATCACAGTTTGAGGAACTTGAGCTTTGGAAGTGGGATCTGAGAGCTGTTTATTCATCAATTTCTTTATTCACTTAACTGATGTTTATTGAGTATCTACTACATGCAAAGCTCTGGGTTAGGCAATGAATGAACTACCCTAAGTGTGGGTCATGAGTGTCAATCAAGAATACGGTCAAACAAAGCAAAATGGGCTTTGAGGAAAAAAATATTTCAAATACATATTTAAATGACAAGTGTCTTCCTAATTCCCAGGGATCATTCTATTATTCTATTTGCTGTCTTTTCAGCTCACTTATAGACATCTTTGCTTTGGGTGTCTTCTTTTTAGATTTAAGAGGTTTGTCTTAATTCCTAAAGTGATATCTTTAGGAATTTAGGTTGTATGCTGAGGGGAAGATACTGTATTCTCTGGCTTCTTCCATACTTGCTTCTAAAATAGTTGCAATTACTGTAGATACATAAGTTTAAAAAAGACCATGGCTGATGTGCAAAAAATTCCCTCAGCAGAAAAGATTAATAAAAGAGGCCCTGTTGTAACGTGATGACTTTTAAATGAGCCATTTGCCTGTGACTTTGTTTATTCTGCAGTTGGGTATCGTTTTACTTAGGAAGCTATTCATTCATCATTGTACTAATGAGTTAATAAGCAGCCAGACGCCTGTATTTTCCAATTACGTGCCCTGACTTTATTTCTGGGCAGTAACAGTGGGAACAGTTGGAAAAGAAGGGTCCAAGAGGGAAAGGAAACTTAGAAATAGCTCAGAACCTTTAGAAATATGTGTGTGCTACACATATCTCAAAGAATAGCACATTATTACTCGACTTGGACTGTAGAAAATGCTTCGCAATGGCATATATACAAAAAAAAGCGCCAATAAATTAAAAAGTCACAATTAAGTGGAATAATACCTATTTTGAAATCCTAAGTAATTCTTTAAAACTTTGGATGGACACTATGCCCCTGCATGAACATTTGACCTGGGTTATATAACACAATAGGGAGCATCACACAAGTCAGCGAAAATTCCAGAAACTCTCCCCTATAGTTTCAAATCTCTCCAATCGATCAGAAGGGGAGCAGGATTTTTAAAGTAGTGAAGAGTTTACTCTTGACTCTTGAAGTGAAGAAAGCTTTCAAGTATAAAGAAATCACAGTTGTACCAAATCTCTATGAAACCAGTTAGATGAAGAAAAATAAAGTCAAGAATTTTAGCATTCCTCTACTGTCTAGGCATTTTTTGATGGAAGCAAAACTCTGTAGCTGCTGACTCAATGCTCTCCTTTCCATGCAAGTGTTTTGGCCATGTTAGGACAATACTGCATTAGTGTCCTCAAGGCTAAGATGAGCTTCTCTAACTGAACACCTGCAACCCGTCCCTGACATCCTGCCTGCCCTCACCCACTCCTACTGGATTATTTAGAGAGTATGTGAAATTTGTTCATCCAGAATGCAAACTTTCAAGCTGATTATAGGAATTTTTTATAGGATGTAAGAACCCACAATACAATATATCCTTTAGTTGCATCCAAATTTGGGCACATTCTCAGAACCTGAATTTTAACATTGCAGACGTGTCTTGGAAAACCACTGTACCTAAGATTATTTCTCTGACGTTACTAGGAAGTCAGAAATTAAACACTGGGTTCTCCCGTAGGAGCATTCTCTTGCAGACAAGTGCCTTCATTATTATTGCAAAATTTTTTTACACACGTCATGTTTTTATGCGCCTAGGAGCCCACTTTTGTATTCCATGCACAGCTTTCTTTTTATCTTTTTAATCCTCCTGCAGCTCTTAGGATGGGACCACTTCAGCACAGGTGCTTCAATAGCCGAGCAGTAACGAACATTTAAAAAATTCTTACTGTGTCAGGCACCGCACCAAGCACTTTGTCTTAATTCACTTAATCCTTGTAACATCCCCGTTTTGCAGATAAGGAACAGAGTCCCAGAGCTAGTGAGAGCCAGAAGTGAAATTCAAACTCAGGCAGTGTGGCGCCAGTACCCTTCCCTTATTCCATATTGTTTCTCGTGGCAACTTTTGCCTCCTCATATATTAAGAATTTAGAAATTGTATATGCTGACTGCTATGGACTGAAATGTGTTCCCCTCCAATTCATATGCTGAAACCCTAACTCCTAACCTCATGGTAGTAGGAGGTGGGGCCTTTGGGAGGTGGTTAGGGTTAGAGGAGGTCATGAGAGTGGGTCCCTATGATGGGATTAGTGTCCCTGTAGGAAGAGGAGAAGATCCCAGAGCTTCCTCTGTCTGCCACGTGAGGACCCAGCGAGAAGGCAGCCGTCTACAAGCCAGGCAGATCTCGGACTTCCCAGCCTCCAGAACCTACTGAGACAGTGAAAATTCATCTGTCTGTCTGTCTGCCTGTCCCTGATGTTGGTGATAGGCAGTGAAGAATAAAAAGCTAAATGCCTGTGAAAGTAAGATGACGAGCCATGGCCTTTAAGATCAATGTAAATGGATGTATTATAACCAAGATAAAAGAAATGTACAGAGCCAGAAAATGTGTTTGAGAGTATGTGGTCCAACCCCTTTATTCTATAGAAGAAAGCAGAACCCAGAGAAGTTAAGTGACTTGCTCAGTATCACACAGAAGTTAGTATAAAGAGTAGACAGATGGGTTTTTATTTTGTAGGATTAGAGAAGATTGATTTCCATCTATAAAGTAAGTAGACGCTGCTCTAAAAATAAAAAAACTCATTCTCCTCAAAGCTTGACTCGAAGTAGTAGGTACAATTTGCATTTTATTATTCTAATGACAAGATCACATCACACTGCTTCTGAGTAGAAAACAACCAAAATATGAGCTACAATTAGAATCAGAGGATGCCAGTTAAAAATTATTTAGAAACCAACAAGTTCAGCACTGTGTAATTTTTTTCTCTCTCTCTACGACACAGTTAGTAGAACTGAATCATTACGATGAGGCATGTGACAGAAATGTTGACTATTTCTGCCATGTCTGTCTATTTATGACTTCTTCAGACTACAGTAATTGTCAGCGATAAATAGACTGTATTCAAACAGCAGGGCTGATCGGCTATTCAGTGTTATAACCAACTGTGAGTGGTCCATTCTTTGGTGAAATCACACTTGTAAGAAGTGAGAAAATGGGATGGAAAAAAATGCACTCCATCCATAATGATAACCTAGTATAATCATGTATTTTCTTGAAAGAAATAACAAGGAATGGGCACCTTGGACGTATAATAAATAGCAGGTGGAACACCCTAGAATGGGAGGTTTATGTTGAGTGAGGCTTTCCAGGGGCAATGTTATCAAAACTGTCGATCTGTTTGAATTTTAGAAGCACCCTCACATTTTTCCTTGATGGTGATACTTAATAAATTGGGCCTTCCCTTTCATTGTAGGGGAATCTACAGTGTATATATAAATAAACAACCTTCTTCTTCAGGTATTAGCAAAGTTCAAGGTCAAGTTGAATTGTCAAGGAACACAGCGCACTCAGCCACCAGACAGGTGTTCCTGAGAGTAGAATTTTCTGCTTCCAACCTACAAGTCTCATGACTTCAGATTGAGGCTCCCCTGGCTTGGCCTTTATTCGGACGAAATAGAAGATCATGTTGTTTCTGCTTAGATGTGCACATACGCACACATATACGCAAATACCTCCCAAGTGTGTTAGTACACCGTGTACACCATACGGTGCTTTTGTTCTGATCAGCAAATGGCCCAACATCCTTGGACCGTTAGACTTTAACAACATTTTGTTAAAGCAGCTTTGTCACAGGTATGTTTCACACTGAGTTCAATGTCTGTTAAAAATCAGATTTTCTTTCACCTGAACTGTTATAAAGGTGAGCCTTATCTATCTTACACATAAGCAGCTGATTTTAATGTATTTCATCTTCTTGCTTCTTATCAGTCCTAACAGATTGCTAAAGAATTCACTGATTCAAAGGAATTTTATTGAATTCCTACCGTGCGCCAGCCCAGGGAGATGGGGAGGTGACTGTCCTGAAAACTATCCTGTTTTCAAGGATGGCGCTATGTTGAAGGGGAGAGAAGTGACTAAACCTACAAGTTACAGAGGAATGGGAGGGTAGAAGCGTGTGCCAGTGTGAAGGGAGCCCTACCTGGGAGCGTCTAACCATCAGGAGGCGTGGTATGCGCCTGGGGGCAGTGGAAGAAGGCTTCCTGGTGGAGGCTGCTATTTAGCTGGATTTTAAAAATTGAGAGGAAACATTCTTAGATCTTGATTCTGTTATTTTCCCTAATTTTGTATCATTTGCAAGTCTTGCAAACATGCTTCCTGTGCCGGCCAGTCAGGGGATGACGAAAAATAACTTGGACTCTAGGGCCTAGCCCTCCATGGCTTATTGTCCAGGCTGTGAGCAGTCAGAGCAAACTTTTAAAATCATAAGCCAGTTCACATCATGACTGAGCTCAAATTCCCCCAAGACTTCCCATCTAATGAGGAGTAAAGTCCAAAGTGCATGCACCAGCCTAGAAAAAGCAACAAGGATAAGCCACAGACCAGGTGGCTTTTCAACAACAGGAGTTTATTTCTCCCAGTTCTGGAGGCTGGCAGTCCATGGTATCCTGGAATACTTTTTCCCTACTCCAACTCATCTCCTCCCATTTTTCTTCTCTCTCCCTCCCTTTATTCCAGTCACTGGACAAGCCCTACCCACACCTCCAGGCCATCGCACATCCTCTTCCCTCTGCCTGGAACTCCCTTCCCCCAGAGAGGGCCTCTTGGTGTCCATAGGACTTCTCCCAAAGAAAACCCTTCCCGGATCACCCAATCTATATACGTCCTTTCCTTTGCCATCACTTTCTATCCTCCTAGACAGCTTTATTTTTCTTTATGGCATTGCCCATCATGTGACATAGTATGATTTGTTTATTTTCTGCCTATCCTGAGTCTTCCCAAAATGGAGCTTCCATGAGAGTGGGCATGGGCGTGTTTTGTTCTCTGCCTTATCCCCAGGGTTTAGAAGAGCCTCTGGCATATGACGGTTCTCAATAGCCATGGATTGAAAGAATGACTTAATAGACAATGCAATTGGAGTGTTTCTTCATTTAACAGGGGCTGCCTGTCTGCCTGGTGACACCATGGAGAGACCCTGCAGTCACTTGGAGAGATCTCTGGGATGGTTGGGACTGATCTTGTCACTGGTCAGAACTTAGACATAATCATTGCACCAATGCTGGGGCTTGAAATTGACCACCGGGCCAGGAGAGAGAGAGAAAATAGACATCATATGAAGAATTTCCTCTAATCGCAATTTTTACAGTCAGTCAAAAATCCTTGTGTCTTTGTTTTCGTGTACAAAAATTCAACCTCACTGATCTGATAACTTCCCACTTCCCACTCCTGTTTATTCAGACCATTTTCCTAGGAAAGTTAATTTGTGCAAGAGGGAGAATGCCAATGCTCTTTAATTTTAACTTCCTTCTCTTCATGAAAACCCACTTTCAGTGTAACACTATGAAATGTTCCATTGTAGTGAAAGGTTTTTTTTTTAGTATAAAGCTTCTCTTTTCTTAGATAATTTCATGTTATCAATCAGTAGATTTATTTGATTGATTGCGTAGGGCGCATGGTGAAAATTTGCTGCTCAAGGAAATCAACTTTGCAGTTTTTCCTTTAGGGTGTCTGGTTCAAAGAAGAAATTCTTGGCTGCAGAGATTTGAAAATCATAGCGAAGGAACATATTCAATTTTGATCTGTTTCTGCTTTTAAGTATTGGGCATTAGCTGAGACTTATGTGAAGGAATAGAACAGAGAAGAAAGTGAGGGAAACATTTCTCAACCTGCCCTGGCAGATTGTGAACACAGAGCCCTAGGGAGCCAGTGAAAACCTCCTTGTTGGGGTCATTTGCAGCCAGACTGGTCCAGATACTTGAGATTTTACTGGACCCCTTAAGGGGCAGGGGAATAGAGGGGTGAAGAGGCTCTAAGGGCTGTTCCCTTTTATAATGGATGTTGATTAATACCCAGGCACTACCCAAAGCCATTCCAGCCCATAGTAAAAACACAACCCAAGGGCAGTGCCAGTAATCAGCCAGCAATTTAGAAGCCAAAGGGAAATATCAGAAGACTGGATTTTTATTTGTGGGCTTCTTCATGCCATCTCTTCCAAACATTAGCTAAAGTACATTTCCTCTGTGACCCACCAATTGCTGTTGAAACAGAGTTTGGACCGTAGCAGTAAGAGCGGACGTTTGTCTCACTCAGAGCTCGTTGAGCGTGCCTACCTTCACGTATCTTCTTGTACTTAGGCAATGTCCCTACATGGACAAATAAGAAAAACATGCTCCAGGGGAGAATGTGCAAGGATACACAGAATGAAGACATCCAGAGGCACCCCCAAGCACCAGCTGCTTTTAGAACAGAGAAATAAATAGCCACCGCAGTGTCACTCCAGGAATTTCCATCTTTTTCCTCCTGATCAAATTCCCCACCTTTCCAAAGTAGGCAGCCTGGTTAAATTCTTCCAAGTCTGAAGAGTTCAACGGCAATCTCTATTTGTGATTACTTTTTAGAACGAAGCCCAATGTCATCGTTTTCTCTCCTAGCGTATAAAAGCATCTATTTAGAAATACCGATTCTATGATAATAGAAATGTTTCCTAGAATCTAGACGCCTTCGTCTATTTGGGATGCTATAACAAAATATGACAGACTGGGTGGCTTGGAGATGACAGAAATTTATTTCTCATAGTTCCGGAGGCTGGAAGTCTGAGGTCACGTGCCAGCATGGTTGGGTTCTAGTTAAGACCCTCTTCCATGTTGCAGATTGCTCATTTCTCACCGGGTCCACACATGGCCGAAGGGGCAAGGGAGCTCTCTGGGGCCTTTTTTTATGAGGACACTAATCCCATTCATAAGGGCTCCATTCTCTTAACCTAAGCACTTCCCAACAGCCCCACCTCCTAATATCATCACATTGGGGATTAGGTTTCAACATGTGGATTTTGGGCAGACAAAGACGTTCAGAACATAACATAAAACCTCACCTAAATTCACGTCTGCCTGTGAATTTCTGCTTGAAGTTTGACTTTTACCGCTAACTGAATCATCTATTGGTGTCTGATTTTACTCACACCACTCAGGAAGTAAAAATTTGGGGTTCAGTTGGTTTTCTTCCTTTTATCTGGACACAAGTTCTATAAGGAGCAGCAAGATAATTTTGAAAGAGCCAGAAATATCTTTTGCAGGAGGAGGATCAGGAAAAGAGTCTAGTTATTTCCATTAGGCTGTCTTCTTCTAAAAGTGAAGCTAACATGATCATGAATGCAAAGACTCTATAAATTCTATTCGTGTGGAGAGACTGTCAGTACAGAAAAGAGGCTGTAATTTCATAACAACATACGGAAAGTGAGCACAAGTTGGTCTTTAAATTCTAAAGTAGTTGGCAGTGTTGGATGTTCATGAAATTTACATTCTTTTGGGAGACGTAAATTAAGCCGGTGATGGTAAGAGATGAAAGTTTTTTTCCTAGTATCATTTTGAGAGTCTATTTTCAGAATTCAACTGAATTGTATTCAGCACTTAAAATTATAGCTCCATGATCTATTTTAAAACGTGGAAGTCCAGCAGGAAGAAAAAGGATGGTTATATATCTTACAGCTGATTTCACAGTGGGGTTTGTTTTTTTCCTCTACTTAAAAAAAATCCTAAATGAATTCTAACCAATAGAAATCAAACAATTTGCACAAGTATTTGGGTGGGCATTTATATCTTGGGCTGAGGCAAATGATCTAAATGCATCTTTTTTTGAAGCCTGGGAGATTAAAAAAATAAAGACTTTCTAGAAGAAGAGTAGTTGGTTTTTTATTTTAATGGCCTCATTCCATTTCTCTTTCATTCAGTGGTAAATGAAGATTATACATTCCCTTTAATAACTTGCTCTGTGATTTCACACAAGCACCAAGGCTGGCTGAAGGCTGCTTTGAGGATGTGTAAAGTGTTGCTGGGCAGGAGATGGGAACTGCTGGGAATTATGCCCCATCATTGTTCAATCCAACTGATGGCTAGAGGACCAATTGGATGCTCAGCCAGCACCGAGAGCTCAGTGGGTACAAGTCATTAAGGACTGTCTCCATTTTCCCTTTCCCTCTTCCTTCTGCCTTTTCAAAGCTGTGTGGCAGAATATCAAGAAGCAGGAAGCCTACTTGGAATAATGTCACAAGGAATTTTTAATTTAGCAATACCCCCAGTTTGCTCCAAACATGATCAAGCATTGGGTGGCATATTAGAAATTAGTCTGAAAGTAACTGGACATGCTTAGGATCCTTTTTATCCTGTGCCAAGCCATCTCGTTATTCTGATGTTTTATTTCCTTATTATTTGTAGAAGTGTTTGGCTGCACAGCAAACTACAAATAATTTGTGGGATGGCAGCCTGCAACAATTTTTTATTTTTAAATTAAGTTACCGCTTGACATACAAAATGTAAATTTTCCATAATCGTGTAGTAACAGTGACAGCCCCATGTTTCACAATTTGTCCAGTCCATTCTCTTTCCATATGGAATGATTAGGAGACAGTCTGGAAGACTTCCTTATGTCTCCTCTAGGATGGGCTCTTGCTGAAGACTATCCTGAGCTCCAGGTACAGGCATCCTGCCTGGAGGCCCTCAGGGAAAGCTGGGGGACTGTTCAGAGGCACCCCTCCCTTGGCATCAAGTCTGCCCGTGTCTTGGGTCACCTGTTCACAAGAGTGATGCACCTTTAAGGTTTTCATTGGTCGAGTCTGGAGAGGAGAAGTGTTGTCACTTCTAGAGTGAAAACCAACTTATGAAGATGAGAACTGAAGTCACTTGTGAAAGGAGAACCTGGAACAGCTGGTGTAACAGCTGGCACTTAGCCTAATTTTGCTGCCTGAACAAAAAGGGAGAAGGAGACCAGAGCTCCCCAGAGCTAAAGGCTGTGGGCTTCAGGTATTCCCAGGTGTGAATTTGTGCAAACTTTTTATAACCTTTGGTGTTTAAATTCTCAGCAGGCAAAATGACAGTAAAGTATGGTAAAGAGGCAGGATGTGGGGTCAGTCCCTGTGGGTTGGAGGTTTTACCATTCTACGAACTGGCTCTATAATGGGGCAAATTAAGGAAAATCTTCTGTGCTGCATTTTACACATCTTCTAAATGGGGACAGCATCTGCCTCATAAGGTTGTTGTGAAGATTAAATGAGATATTCCAAGAAAATCACACAGACCAGAGCCTGGTACATAATAAGCATGCAACAACTATTAGCTATAATGATTATAATTAAGACTATTCCATGCCAGGATACGTAGTGAGAATTAATCCTTTTCTTCAAGAAAAATACTTTGGGTTTCCAGAAAGAAGAGAAACATGACAAGGGAGCATCTCAGACTTAGTAAGAAGACAGAGATGACTTCTCTGGTGCACAGAACTACGTGTTTGTAGGGCTCTTCCAGCCGAAATTCCAATGGGCTAAGTCAGGTCTTCAAGGGGCTGGATTCGATGCTGCTTCCTCTACTCATTACAGCTTTAATCAAAGACAGCTCACGAGATTTGGTGGCTTGTGTGGCTCTGGCTGAGAACTGTAATAAAGAGGTGATGAGCGACAAGAGTGCAGGTTCCTGCCGCTATCTGACTTCTCCATTAAGTGTCTGATACTGCTGGTCTGTGCTAGATAAGCCACAGGGGTCACTTGTCCTGTGTGAGCTTTCCAAGGGATAAGAAGGGAAGCCATTGGCCCTGCAGGCCAGTTGGTGCCTGTGGAGGCTGGTAAAGGGCCTGTGGATTGTTTTTTAGTTCCCATGGTGCAGAAGATGATTCTCTCTAATCTGCGGTAAAACCCATCACAAGCAGAGCATCACTGCTAGACATTCCCAGAAGGAGCAGGGGGAAGACAGATAAAAGGATCTCAGCTTTCGGGGAAAATGTTGTTTGAGCGGAAAAACACTTAAATAGGAACATCGCAGTGAGAGTTAAGAAAAATGAGGTCAATGGGCCCTTGAATTGTCATAGAATCCCAGAGCAGCGGTTCTTCACCTAAATAAGACTGTCCCGGGAAAACTTTCTCAAATTTTAACCTAGACCCAAGGTGTGATGGCACTGAGTAGAGGTCGGCGGAGAAAGGAGCTTCAAGACTATTCAGCCTATCAATTTGTTGCCAGGAAAGGAGCTGGCTCTGGAGAGACTGGTGAGCTGCTCAAGGGCCCACAGCTATATTGAAGCCAAGCAGCGTTAGAATTCAGATCACTTGGCCTCTCATTCGGGGCCTTTTATACAACCCCATGTCCCCACATAGCCCTTTAGGACTGGGACAGCTCCAGCCAACTGCCAGCTTGGACTGACCGAATCCATTCTCCCTCTCCATCTTTACACATTGTTGCACCGCTTAGGACCCTTTACAACGACCCTGCTCACTGAATAATTCCTCCGCACCCCTCCCACTTCAGAGCTTAGGTGTTTCCATCATTGCCCAGGAGCGTTGGCTGGATGCTCCGTCTCTGTGCTTCTAAAATTCCCATCATGCCCCATCACCGCACATCTCTCACCCAGCTGTAATTGCCTGTTCTCGAGGGAGGAAACAAAGCAGTTGAACAGGAACATAAAGGTCCAGAATGAAGAAATAGTACAGCAAACCGTCGTGCACTTTTAGTGGGAATGTAAATTGGTGCAGCCACTATGGAAAACAGTATGGAGGTTCCTCAAAAATTAAAAATAGAACTACCGTATGATCCAGCAATTCCACTGCTGGGTATTTATCCAAATAAAATAAACACACTACATTGAAAAGATATCTGTGCCCCTAGGTTCATTGCAGCATTATTTATAATAGCCAAGACATGTCCATCCAGAGATGAATGGATAAAGAAAATGGTATATATATATGATGAAATATTATTCAGCCAGAAAAAGAAGGAAATCTTGCCATTTGTGACAACAGGGATGGAACTTGAGGGCATTATGCTGAGTGAAATAGTCAGACAGAGAAAAAAAACCCACCATATTATCTCAGTTATATGTGGAATCCAAAAAAAAGATAAATAACCAAACTTACAGATACAGAGAACAGATTGGTGGTTGCCAGAGGTGGGGGGTTAGGGTGAGCGAAATGGGTGAAGAAGATCAAAAGGTACAAACTTCCAGTTATAAGATAAATTAGTCCTGGGGATGTGACGTACAGCATGGGGACTATAGTTACTAAGGCTGTATTGCGTATCTGAAAGTTGCTAAGAGAGTAGATCTTAAAAATTCTCATCACAAGAAAAACAATTGTAACTATGTGAGGTGATGGATGTTAACTAGCTTTATGCAGTGATCATTTTGCAATATATGCAGATATCAAATCATTATATTGTACACCTGAAACTAATATATGTTGGTCACATCTCAAAAAAAAAAAGAAACAGTAAGGCGAATGGCCTCTTTTCCCCACAGAATTGTAGAGAAGTGCCCCTCAGAAAACGTTTTTGTCCAGTTCTGCCTGACTAACTCTAAGTTTAACAAGAATAAGCAACCTGGTCCTTCTCTTTTGCCCTTGGGATCTCTTTCCTGGCACACAGAAGGGGCTCAACAAATGTTTGTTTAATGAAAGCATTAATTTTAACTAAAGAGAATCATAACTGGAGAATCAATCTGGTTCTCCCTATGTCTTTTCTTCTTCAAGCTAATCATCTCCATTTTTTTCTGTTTCTCATAAGGTATGGTTTCCAGAATCTTCATCACCTGAAAACCTCTTCTGGGCAAACTGCAGGTTCTCAAAGTTCTGTTTAGCTGGTGATTCCGCAGAGACTGTGCCATACTCCAGATGGAGCAGGCTGGAAATCTGATCCATTCCTCCTTTGAGCTGGTCCCTGTGTTTCTACATATGAGGCTTAAGCTGGCGTCGGGCCCTTAACCACTGGGCACCACTCTTGGCTCATCTTGAACTTACACTCATCCAAGACCACCACGTACTTTTAGAAGGGACTGCTCTCAAGGAACTTACAGTCTCTCTGAAGAAATTAAGAACAACGCGTATAATGATGGTGGATCACATTGAAATATACAGGTGTGGGAATACTGAAAAAGAGTAATTGATTTTATTCGCTGTAATTAAAAAACCACTTCTGACTGCTCTTGGAAGAGTGAAGGGTTTCTAAACCATATACACAATAGAAGTCAGTCACACTCAAAACATAACTGGGAGACACTAAAGTAGACTACAGCAATGGGGACCGGATGTTTTTTAAAGTCAAATTTGTCTACATTTCATATTTTATCTCGAAGTTTTTCAATGTAAGGAGAAATGTTGTTTTTGTTGATATTTTGGTTAATCATGGCCAATGTATGTCGTCTGCCTCCTGTATCTCTTTCCCTGGGGGCCCTTGGGGGCACAGATAGAAAGGACCTGGGATCCCCAGGGACTTGAGCAACAAATGGTTGGCCAGGGAGGGGGAGGCAGTTGGTGAGACAGACAGGGAGGAGAAGGTCATCTCCACGGACCATCAGGCAAGCCGAACCCTGGGAGTAACCCAGCAAAGTATAGAAATACCACCAGCGTAGCTGTGTGGGGAAATACACTCTCCTTGGCAGTTTGACGACGATTATGCAGAAAATAGCAACAGCCAGACTCACCAAGGTTAGAAAGAAACATTAAAACTGTTATGAATGAAGATCTAAAAGACATGATCAAAAGCAGTGCTACAGGATTCGGCAAGCACCTGTATGCGGGGTTAATTAAATTTTCACACTTTGGAAAGAAATATATGAGTTCTGTGCCAAAAAAACACTGACGATGACAGCAGTGAGGGGGATGAGAAATGTAGAAGGGGTCCTTGAAGAGCGTTAAAAAGAGCTTAGTTTTAGGGACATATTTATCTGCTTTCTTGTTATATCTACATCAAATGACTGCTACACCAAGGAACAGATTCTAGTAAGGTGTAGACAGCGTGTCTTCTAATTGTGGTCGCCAGCAAAACAGAGACAACTATTCGTTTCAATGGTGGACATAAGAATTTGGGGAAAAGTCTGAATTCTTTCCCCCAACAAGTATCTAGGGATCCACTTTATTCCTTTAATTGCTAGATAGTCAGGCTTAATTTTGTAGCTGGAAAGTCAGGGCTCTGAAACTCTTCTTTCCCTCCACTTTGAAACGTTTTTTTTAATTGGAGAAATCGACTGTCGTTTGACATTCATTGACCAAAGGACAGGCGGAAACAAACTTTGTGAGAAATCCCACTTAAACCTGTGTTGGTGAATAATCGAGGCTTTCTCAGAGTACTATAAGACTTTTCACTACACACTTGCTGAAATAAAATAGTCCAACCCTTTGCTGTCAATCCCTCACAGAACATTTTTACATATATGGCCTTAGAGTAGAATGCTAAATAGTATGTCAGTTTTCTTCCCGATAAACTAGAAATGGACCACATAATAATTAACTACTGAAACATCTGTGCTCTGGTTATGAAGAGAACCGCGTAAATTCAAGACTAGAATAGCACCCTCATTCTGGAAGTCACACCGAATGATCAGCGATATTCAGGAAAATTCCACGACAATCCACATTCACTGTGTTAAGTAAAAATATCGTCATATAAGGTGTGCCATATTTTCCAGAGAATGGGTAAAACAAGTTGATCATCTCTGATATTTATTTTTCCGGGGTAAACTGAGGCAAAGACCAGTTGGTAGGAAATAACCTCTTTGTTAGCGCCCCCTACAGGCCAGGAGCTATGTCACAGTCTTCCCACTTCTCACTCCATTGCATCTCACACCGGCCATGACAGCTTAGCTACCACTATCCTCCTTCTCACAGACCAGAAACTGAGGCACAGGAAGTTTCACGAATTCCCTAAAGATAATGCATCTTCTAAGTGGAAAACCATGACCTGAACCAAAGTTGGCCTCTAGAGTGCTTTAAATTGCGCCAGGTTGCCCTGACAAGGTTGTTTCTCTCTCCTCTGCCCCTTTGACCCACCCTAAAGGATTTGTGTAAATAAAGGGATGTGTGTTCCCACAAGAAGATGTTCTTTAGATTCGCCTTTGTCCAAGCCGCTGGGTCAGACATTGTGAACAAGATATAAGGAAGTGGATATAATTCCTGCCCTGAAGGTTCTGGTCCCCGAATAACTATAAGACAGATGTGCATCTCCAGGAAAGCTTCATGGAGGCATCAGCATAGGAGCTTGGTGGAAAGTCAAGAGCTCTGGACTCCTTATTTCAGGCAGGAGAATGGTCATCATTTTAAATCACCAAAGGGTGGTGGAGTGACAAGAATGGCCCAGAGCTAGAGATGGAGCACCCCACTGGGCTCCTTGGCCAGTCTCCCACTCACTCTGGGTGGACTGAGAATGGCTCTTCATTGTAAATGAGGGGAGGAACCAAGGATGTGTGAGTTGCTTTGAGTCCCAAAGATCTAAGATTCTATGTTCTGCTTTGATAAAAAAACACTCTCTCATTTTGTTATGCTTTCATCATTTCTGCAGCATACTCGTCTTAACTAAGCTTTTTCCCTTAAATAAATTGTTTTGACATTTCTTTGTGCTGCATCGGATCCATTTAATAAATGCTGCTGAAGTCTCTACCACCAATGACTAGACAGGCACCGATGGCGTTTTTGGCTGGGCTCGCCGCAGGAGCCTTTGCTTCTCAGCAAGATGGAAAGACTCCTGACAGCAAGTGACAGGTTGAAAAAAGTCCTCCAGAGTTGACATTTTTTGCAAAGCTTTTGGCAAATAACCCTCTTTATTCCTGGAAAGCATCAAATGCTGGCCATTCCCCAGAAGCCACACGTCTTGGGAGAGAGGAAAAGAGGAACGCTCATTTTGATAATAGCGAACCTCAGGTGGGTTGTAAAGGAGCCCTTCCTCTGATTACAGAGTTGCTTCCAGCAAGATCTGAAATAATTGACCCCATAGAGAATGCACTTAGTGAAGCAGAAAGGGATGAGGCAAAACAGTAGTTAGCAGATAAACTAAAAACAACTCTAGGCTTATGTGCAGGTAGCTAAGAACACTGCACACAATCAAAGTCAAATATTACAATCCCTCCGCAGAAACCCAGAACCAAGCCTTTCAATGTCCACTTATATTTAGGGTGCTGCTCCTTTAAATGTGGACACGGGTAAGGAGGGTGTCATTTAGGTTTAGATCTGTTTCAAATTGAGTAGCAAATTGTCAGGCTCTTTCACAGTCACGCTGCTTTTTGGTTAACTGCGGTAGTGATGTTCATTATCCTTTGTGAGAAAGTACCCCGAGGCCCTTCGGGCATCGGTGTTCATAAATTAATATTTATGATGAAGATTAATAAAACCGAAATAAAAAAAAAAAGGGACTGAAAATTAAAATTTAAAAAGCTCTTCAATCTGTAAATCCATTTCCAGGGAAAAAGGATGGAAGAGCAGTTAGTACCACACGTGTTCGGAAACATTTATCAGGAGGCAAATCTCTTAATTGTAACCATTATCTTATGTTATGAATGATCCACTAATCTCTCAATTTCATTCTCCACTGTTTCCCATTTAAGCCTATTCTTGTTTTTTTTCCTCCATATCCCTAGTTCTGCAATTAAAGGAGGAAAAAATCCCTCCTGTGAAATAATTTCTTTTTCCTTTGTATTCTTGTGCACTCACATGCCTTTCTCTCCATCCTTTTTGTTAGATACAAAAGAAACCAGACAAAAAGTTTGAAAAAGGACTTTAAGGAAATTCTATTCTATTTACGTGCTCTACCTAAACCACCCACTCCAGATAGGCTTCTAATCTAATTTTTGAAGACCCTCAAAGAGTGGTGCTGAATATACGTCATTATTAACCACCCTCGATATTAGAAAAGTTTGTCTTGTGTTCTGAAATCACTCCTATTGTGGTTTTCACGCACTGCTTTTTGCTCTGTTCTTACAGAGTCTCAATAGATAGTAAAACATATAGTATTCCTACAGTGCAAACTCAGGTCAAGTCTTGGCAAAGCGTTGTACTGGGCATAGAGGGGTTAACAGTGGTTCTCAATGGGGGTGACTGGCCCTGCCCACCAGAGGACATTTGGTAACACCTGGAGACATTTTTGATGGCTACGACTGGAGAGATGCTACTGGCTTCTGGTGGGTAGAGGCCATGGATGCCACTAAAAATCCTGCAGTGCACAGGATAGCCCCCACAACAAAGAATTATCTGGACCAAAATCTCAATAGAATCAAGGTGGAGAAACTCTGGGTTGGGAGGAAGTGGTGGCTACATGGGAAGCGGGACCCCCTGAGATGGCGGTAGGGAATTCAACTCCAGCATCAACAGTGTGGTTCAAATTGTTGACTCTCCTGGGATTAATCAACGTAGAGGGAGATTAGAGAGAGAGGCCAACCTGGAGATCATTTGAGCTTCTGAAAATTATTAACCACATGATTTTAGTTATATTTTGCATCTACTTCTTATTTGACCGTGAGATTACCGACCGGATTTGCCTCTATTTTTCATCAGGTAAAAGCTGTGATTCATTATGTGGGAATTCTAATTTTTCAGGAAACATTTTGGCTTGGCCAGCTTCCCTGTGAGCCTCTTGACATGCTTCCCTGGCCTGATGAGTGGGATTTATTTGCTAGATAAACTTCTGGCTGGTTGGTCCCTGGCTCCAACTTTAGAAACTGCCACATTTGGGGGGCTGGACTTTCCCAACATTAATGTGAAAGCTTGAATTTTTTTTCCCCTCCAGAAAAATGTCTGTGTGTCAAATGTCAACGATATAAAAGTATTCCTAATTTTGTAGCGAGCATGACTAAATATAGTATGGAACAAAGCCCTCGAATGACTCGTGGAGCCAACAACAGCAAGAATAATCTATGCGGCCGCACGGTGACTGTCTTGCCCGACGACTTCTAATGTGCCACATGTCTTTTCAACAGGATGGTCACAAGGGAAGTAGATAGAGAGCCTATGTTAAATCAGGTTTCCCATTCTGGCAGCCAAAAGATTTTCCCATCTCATCACCTTGGTTGGAAAATAAGGTTCAACGTCCTGACACACGGTTGAAGTGCTTTGTACACTGCGGATGGATACACACTTGTAACGCTTACTAAGGGATTAATTTCCAATGTGTTGGCAAAGCAAACAGTGCAGCTCTTTGATTGAAATAAATATGGGAAAATAACTTGATGAGGTCCTTGTTGAAGTCCTCTCCACTTGGCCCTGTGAATTAGAAAGAAACATTACTACTGCCCACGTTTTGCTTGGTGAACCGAAGGAGTTTGTGCAATATCCTTTTTCCTCTGGGAGTCTGATACTGTTTCACGCTGAGGCCAAGATCTCGAGGTGACTCCTCCCATGGACAGCCAGATTCTTCATGTCCTGTGGCCAAAGCCAGCCCTCTCGGCCTTTCCTCGCTGTTCATTTAAGAAAATGTGAACTGCAATAGTAGGACGGGGCAAGAATGTGGGATCATTCCCACTGGTCCACTTCCAAGAAAGGACATACTTCAATGTAGTGTGATTTCATATTCAAAAGACAGGAGTCTTTAAATTTAATTTGATGCCGTATATGTCATCATTTCTTGTTCCATTACAAAAAAAAAAATAGGTCCTTGTGTTAAAATTAGATTTCTGCATCATGTCCAACTATTAGCCTGGGAACATTTCTTTTTCTCAATCTTGTTGCTATGAGTCTGGAGCAGGAATGGCTCCATTTCTGCGTCTTCACACCATACTAACTCTCTTAGCTGAGGGATTCTGAAGGGACTGAGGAATGGAGGGTGACCTGGGCAGGGATGGGACGAGAATGTTGATAGGGAAGGTTCTGGTTGCTTCCTTGGAGAACAGTTTCGTGATGAGGCTGATCCATTTTGCCTCTCCAAGAGCCTGAACTGTTGACTTATCCATAGAATCCTGGAAGGTTACAGGTCAGCAATGTCTTTTCCGCCATCCAGTCCAACCCTCTAGTAAACTATGGACAGGGTGGTTGAGTGTGTTGATTACACAGCCAGTCAGTGGTCCAGTTGGAATTAGTTTTGTAGTTTACAGTGTCGCTGACTACAAAGTCAGGGAGCAGGAGGGGAGGACTCTAATGAACTCATGAGGAGGATAGGGAGGGAGATCAAGGACTTCAAATTCCAGTGTCCAAGAACCATGGGACTCAAGAGTCCAATTTAGTTCAACACAAAGTGTGGATGGAAAAGAAAACGTATAGCCTTGCTTTCTAAAAATGTGGCATACTAAAGAAATATGAAGGTTCAAAACACAACACCTAACTAAACTAGAAGCTGAGGGAGGAGTCTCAAGTGGTCCCTGATAAATTCCATAGGGGAGCTTTTCTGCTACCTGGAAGCTCAGGCTGAGAGTAAGGGTTTGGGCTGGCCCTTGGAGGGAAGGTGGCCACAACCTCACAGCTGCCCCTGGAATGGAGCGAGCCCTCTGTCTCCTACTCTATCAGCAGAATCAGTTTAACCCTGGCCTGGAACTGCCCTGTTTCTGGGAGGTGCTCACATGAGGAGATCAGAGTGGCAGACACAAGATGATACCAGACAAGCCCCTGCATCCAAGATAGAGACCAGAGGGGTCATGGGAAGGAGCAGGTCAGGGGCCCAGCATGCCCAGGTTGTGCCCTTGGCTCCTCATTCAGGTGAGCTCTGAAAGGTGCTGCCAGGGGGCCCAAACAGCCAAAGGCGGGCACCCAGGTCCCCAGGCCAACACTGTGCCCCCCATTCTGGGTAGTGTTAAATTTTCCGTGATGGAGGGGCCCTAGCCTTTCTGATGTTGGTTACCCGCTCTGAAAACTGTTCTGTGACAGGGTAAATGATTCAGAAAGTTTCTGATTCAGCCACAAATGAAACTGGAGAAGGCTCATTAAAGGCACTAACGAGCTCTCCCTTTCATCCCCAGTGCCATCTTGATTTCTCCAACACTGTCACTGCGATGCTGGGCCCCTGTGCCCTTCACAGGAGAGCGGACCTGGTGGGGTGGAACTCTGTAAACAAAGGGAGGCATCAAGTCTGAAAGGCAAGTCCATTTGAAGGCATCTGAAAGAGCTCATGGACCTGGGGGCCACAAGGCTTCACCGGGGAAGGAGCAAGGATGGTTGAAGGCTGAATTTCTGTTATTAGAACAGTGTATAGGACATACGGTGCTTTAGACAGAAGGTTTGTGTCCCCCCCCCAAATTCATATGTTAAAACTTGATCTCCAGTGTGATGATATTTGGAGATGGGACTTCAGGAGGAGCCCTCATGAATGAGACCAGTGCACCTCTAAAGAGACCGCTGAGAGCTCCCTTGCTCCTTCCACACATGAGGACACAGCAAAGAGACGGTCATCTATGAACCAGGAAGGAGCTCCCACCAGACACCAAATCTACTGGCACCCTGATCTTGGACTTCCCAGCCTCCAGAACTGTGAGAACTAAATTTCTGTGGCTAGCAAGTCTGTGGCATTTGGTTACAGCTGCCCAAACTGGTTAAGACATACAGCTTGAATTTTTACCTACCAAAATGCCTAGAAAAGGTGTGAATGAATTCTTTTACACCCATTTTACAAAGATCTCTGAATTTTCTGCAAAACACAGAAAGCCTTCTTCCAAGATGGCAAAGAAAGGGTTAAAAAAAAAGCTGCTTCTTCTGCCTTTATTTTCCTTGAGAGAAACAAGATGTGTTGTGGTTTATGTCATAAAGTTTCTGATCACGCAAACAGGGTGGGGGGTTCATGAATTATAAAACACTAAGTCATTCTAAAACTATGGGCTATATGGTTCCTATTGCACACTTTTTATGGCATTCATGAAGAACTCTGCTTTTTCACATGGCAAAATTTCCAGGACGAGGACACAAAAGCCAGCCACAACTCTAGCTCAAAATAGATAATTTGATGAAAAATAGACCTAAATCAAAAAGTAATGTTTTAAGTGGAACTGTAAAGCCAACAATTCTCATTCTTTTTAGATAATTCAGAAGCCAGATATCTAGTAAGTCTTTAAAAATACCTGATAGGGAAGTAGGTTGGTGTTTAAGGGTTAAACTGCTGTTGATAGTCTGACTCTGAGTGGGCTAGGGTAGTAGTGGGATAAGGTCATAAAAACCCAGGCCATCAGTAAGAAGACTCGAATGTTTCTTCCACTTAGAGACAATAGGATTAAAGAGCTGGAGAGCGCCGGCCCCGGTGGCCTACTGGTTAAATTCATTGTGCTCCGCTTTGGCAGCCCAGGTTCGGTTCCCAGGTGTGGACCTACACCGCTCTGTTAGCAGCCATGCTATGCTGGTGGCCCACATACTAAAAAATAGAGGAAGATTGGCATGGATGTTAGCTCAGGGCAAATCTTCCTTAGCAAAAAAGAAAAAAAGAGTTGTAGAAACTAGAAGGGGCCATCCATCCAGGTCCTTCCTTTGGGCAAGTGAATGTTGAAACCATCAGGGTGGTCTGTTTATTTCTTGAGGATCTTTTATGAGATGGGGACCACACATCTATTAGCAGAGTGTGACAGAGCATGATGCTGTCTGGTCTGCTTAATGTTCAAGGTGTTTTCCCTGGCATTAGACAGAAAACTCTCCTGTTTATATGTTCTTAGTTATTTTTGGAGACCAATGCTGCCTCAGTTGTTGACTGATTGTTCCAGAAGCTTCTTTTGCGAAATGGGAAGGCTTAATAAATACATGCTGATGATGTGCCTTCTCTGGCTGGGCGCCCAGCAACAGATAGAAAGCAACTTCTCTCCCTCCAATAAAGAACATCCAGCATCTGAGTCTTTGAGAGGCCCAACCTCATAAGGACAGTCCTGCGGTGGGGCCCTCATCCCAATGAAGGTCAGCATTATGAGGTGGAGCCACGTTTATGTGATGTCACCTGGGCAGGGAGTAGCACTGGCTTTCCTGGAGCATCTCTGCTGTTACAGTGGCCCCCTCCCGTGGCTTTCCACCAGCAATGGTGTACAGGGAGCAACGGGGAAATAACCCCGAGCTGGAGGGATGCTGGGCAGGCGCCAAGCTGTCTAGGCTCATGCCAAACCCAGACCCAACAGGGAAGACACAGAATAAATAGATGAGAGGATAAAAGAAAGGCATTTCTTGGGTGGGTCTGATAAAAAACTGCCAAGTCTGTATCTTAAACATTTTCTCTCCAGTAAAATTTTAATCTGTCACCTTGGGATGAGGTCTGTGTGGTTAGTTTCCTTCTAAACATGTGTCCAGCTACTTGGTTTGGTCATGGGATTTTTTTAAAGCAATGGTGAATTTTTTATAGATTCCTTTCTTCTCTCTCTCCTACAACAGACCTGAGAAAAGAGCTCAAAACCAGAACACTATCAAACCCTTTATGAAACATTTGGGGCTAATTATCCTTGCTGGAAGTCTCAGGATTTTTTTCCTTGCCCCGCCCCCCTCTCTTTTTGTTTCATTTTAATGGAACACAGTTCAAGTCTTATAAATGCTTAAATATGTAGTCATAAAGTTTGAGATGTCTCATGGGCACCACTGTCTGCAAATCTGCCAGGCCGGGCTCTGTGGAGGTTCAGATTCCAACTGGTTTCTGACTCTAACAGCGTGATATATAAAGTGGGCTGGGAGACGCTACATGCTTCATGCGACAAGTTGTTTAATAAAGCCTGCTCAATTATATATCCAGGGTCACCCCAGGAAATCTTGCCACCTTCGCATTTAAACCAGGAGGGGACATTATACTTCGGCTGTTGTTTCTCCTTATCCAGTTAGCATCAGCAATGAAATCCTTCATTTCCTTGCTCATTACTTTGGGCTTCGAGGAAGAAGCCAGACCAGGCTAGGGTCAGATGCTCCAGTTTCACCTCATCTGGCTGAAACCAATGCCATAAATTGGAGCTCAAGCCTTATTTACACACGCTCTAGGATTTCCTGTCCCCTCTCTCAGAGAGTCATACCAAGTGGTTTAAGGAGGTAAAAAAATAGGATTACCCTGGAGTAGAATCATTTTGGGCCCCACAACTATGAGTTGGGATCAAAAAAGGCAAAGAAAGGCATCTGATCTACTCTTAATTCTGTTTGGTCACAACGCTGCCCTGACCCAGCACGCCTGGCAATGAGGAAAATGGAGGAGGCTGGGACAGCCAGAGAAATCAGAGGCACCATGAATGCTCCCTAAGCCTCAGAGCTGGAAGGACGAACTCAGCTGCACTTTCTAGGCAGGCCTTCCCTGAACTCCAGGAACATACCTGATGGGTTGAGGGCCTGAGGCTGGAACTAGGAAGCTGAGATGTGCTGGTTACCCAGAATCCCCTGCTCTCCCTCCTCCATCTTGTCAGAAGTCGACTGATGCTGGAGGCTTCTCAGGAAAGGAGGGCATTTTTCTTATCACAACAAAGATTTCAGGTGCTCCTGTGTAGTAGTCACTTGTATTTCCCTGATATAATCTTCCCAAGTCACGCAAATGGGTCTTATTCAGTGAACACGCTGCATTTCCCTTGGGTGGCTGATGACTCTAAAATCTCTAGTGGCTGATGACTCACTTCTTAGTGGTGCTTTACCGTGGGAATAGAATCCAGTCTTTCTTGTCTTTTCTTTTACACCCTCCAACTTCCACTTCTTTTCTCTTACTACCATTCTCTTGGCTGAGCAATAAAGTGAGCAATGAGTTAAAAAATAATGTGGGCAGCCTATCATGGTTCTATGAGAAGAACGGCGAGCGAAACTATGGAGACAATAAAAAGATCAGTGTTGCTGGGGTGTTAGTGGGGAGGGAGGGGTGACTAGGCAGAGCACAGAGGATTTTTAGGGCAGTGAAAATACTCTGCATGATATTGTAATGGATGCACATCATCATACTTTTGTCTAAACCCATAGGATGTGCAACACCAAGAGTGAACCCTAATGTGAACTATGGACATTGGGTGGTTATGATGTGTGAATGTGGGTTGATTTTTGGTAATACATTCTGGTGAATGGTGTTGATAATGGGGAGGCTGTGCATGTGTAGGGGGCGGGGTACATGGGGTATCTCTGTATTCTCCTCTCAATTTTGTTGTAAATCTCTAAGTGCTCTAAAAAAATAAAGTCTTTTAAAATATTGCATGTGAAAGAACTGGTGAAGCAGAATATGTGCCAAATCAACCGTGTGTTCAGTCAGTTCGATTGTCTGTCCATCTAGACCCTTTGGGTCTGTTTGGAATTTTTGTAAATGTCTCATTGGTTAGTTATTCTCCAGGTCATCAAGAGTCAGCAAGAGTAACTCTGTACTGGCCTTTGCAAATATTCAGGCCTGTGCGTGTCCACTCACCTAAAACATACTTATCAGAATGTTCCAGGATTTTCTTGTTGTTGTGCAACCAAATATGCTTCCCATTGAGTGGCCTTGTAATAAACAAATGTTATATATTTATGCTGTTATACTGTTCTTCTTTAAATCTAGTTTATATATTGGGAGTTTAGCATACGATTCCACATAAAAAAAGTGTTTTGCTGCTAAAATGTTGGTCATGAAATAGGCAATCAGGAATCACTAAAGGTATTGATATTTAAGCAGACACATGATGCATCCAGTGACGGGTCAATGAACTGAAGGTGAAGACAGTGGGATGACGGTGGGGGAGGGAGTTAGAGGTTGTTTGCAGGCAGCTCAGAATGGGGAAAAGGTCTGAACGAGAGAGCAGGTGGTGGAGATGGGCAGAGGCTCCAGCAGAATCCAGAAGCCCATGGAGAGAGGAATTTTAAAAGTTAAAATGCAAATAATTGATCTGATTGTTCAAACACCTTATGACATTTGCAATAAATGGATACCGTAAAGTATGGCTACTCACTGGGCCTTAGGAACTGGATCTTGCTCATTTTTAGTACTAATTAAATCTTTCATTCAATAAATACAATTCGAAACACAAACTCAAATGGCTTCTATCACTATTTAACGACTTTTCAAGGCCTTTCTCTTTCAAGACCGAGTCACTCAGTAAACACAGGTCTGCCATTGACGCACAGGACACAAGAAGTTGTTGACCCCGGAATGCGAGACTCGATGAGAGAAGCTATTGCCATGTTCTAAATGAAAAGGTTTCTGCTTGCGTTTTCTAAAACTTGATTTTTTAGGTACAGTTTTGCTTACAGCAATTTACATCATTCACATGGTAATTAGTACATGACTTCATGTTAAGTTTTCTTTGTGTATTCCTCTGCTTGTGTTGGAAGATATGGCCTGGGTCCTAGGAGCTCGTGTCTAGGGCCAGACTTAATCAAAAGGAAGTCTGGGAATCTTTTGTCCTTGCAGCCCCACATAAAGACCAGAATTGATACTGCCAAGATTTTTTAAAAGCTTCAAACATACTTACATTTTCTAAGACCTCTTATGACTTATAAGGCAATTTCACAAGCTTGCAATCTTCCTATCAACCCTACTGGATAGATTTTATAAATCCTCATTTTGTAGATAAGGACATTGAGGCCCAGAGTGGGAAAGTGACATTAGAAGTTAATAAGTTCCACCAAGTTGATAATAACTGAACTTGGGTGTGATAGTATGATTTATAATAAGAAAAATATTTTTGGTCCTCATCCCTGTTCCTGGCACAGAGCTCCTAAAACCACGGGAATTTACTAAGTGTTAAGAGTGATAAAGGTATCTTTTGTTATTTGTAACAAGCTCCTTTCAACAAATCTGAGTTTATGTTATAGAGTGACTTTTGGAAAGACCCTAAAGATGGGGGCTGGTTGCCAGGGGAGCCAACTGTGTGATGAGAGAGTTGGAAATTTTAGTCCCACACTTCCCCTCCAGGGAGGGGGAGGGGCTGGAGGTGGAAGCAATCATCAACGGCCAAAGATTTAATCAATCGGCTTACATAAGGAAGCCTCCATAAGAACCCCAAAGGATTGGGTTTCAAGAGGTTTTGGACTGGTGAGCATGTGGAGAGGTGTACCTGGGGAGGGCACGGATGCTCAGCTCTCCTTTCCCCATGCCTTGCCCTATGCCTCTCTTCCATTTGGCTGTTCCTGAGTTATATCCTTTTAAAATAAACTGGCAATCTAGTAAGTAAAACGATTTCCTGAGTTCTGTGAACTACTATAGCAAATTAATTGAACCAGAGGAGGGGGTCGTGGGAACCTCTGATCTATAGCTGGTTCAGACACGTAGGTGACAACCTGGACTTTTGATTGGCATCTGAGGCTGGGAGCAGCCTTTTAGGATTGAACACTTAACCTGTGGGATCTGACGCTATCTCCAGGTAGACACTGTCAGAATAGAGTTGAATTGTAGGACACCCCTCTGGTGTCACAGAATTGCTTGACGTGTGGAAAACCCACACATCTGGTGTCAGAAGTGAAGTAGTGTTGTAGCGGGGTATTGAGAGTTGAGAAGAAACATAAGAATGTTTTCCCTTTCCACTAGGTTTTCCGACACCAAGCTCCAAGCTAAACTCCTGAGATTTCTCAGAGTCTTATTTCAGAAGCAATGGTTACGGAGAGCAGACATTCACATCTGTGTAGATTTCTCTTTGGAATGCATGAAATAAGATGCTAGTCATTCTTCATGTCATCGAGAGTCAACACTTCTTATGAGAGATCCCAGCATCTCAGAAAATGTTTCTTTAATTAGCAGTGTTACGGACTTTGCAACATGTAGCCGACTTCCCCAGGAAAGAATCTTGTGGGTTAATTCAGTGTGACCTTATCTTGTGTTAGAAATTCTCCTCCACCCACAGCTGGTCCTGTGGAGATGAAAAACATGCACACGCCCTAAAATCTTGTCCCAGATGAGTGACTTTGGGGGATGCTAAATTCCCAGGCAGGCGGAGGCAAACTAGAAAAGGACACTTGCCTTTGTTGTTCTGGCTAAATATTACTAACGTTTCAGTGTGATGTTATTTCTGGCACCATCTTGATGAGTGACTCAAAGGCTGGTTTTAACTTGGGGAAGGTCTGATTCTTAACAGATTTCATTTCTGTCTTCTCTTATCTCTTCACTGAAATTCAACTAATTTAATATTGTGTTGATCTAGCTGGAGGGGATAGAAAAACAAGTCAGATCTGATCTTTCCATTCGAGATGCCTACAGTAGGAGATACAAGACATTATGTCAGTAATGCTATTTCAAGACAGAATGATGATAATACCGGAGCTGCCCAGTGCTGTAGGATCTGTTTCAGAGAGAAGTCTAGTTTTCCATCCACTCCTTCCCCGCTCCCTTTGCTCACCATGCTCTAGCCATATTGTCTTCCCTTCCTGGAAGAGGCCACACTTATTTCTGCCTCAAGATCTTTTCACTTGCTCTTCTCTTTGCCCTCTGTTCTTCCTCTAGAACTTAGCTTGCCAGTTCTTTCTTATCATTTGGGTCTCATGATGTCATCATGTTAGGAAGACTTCCTGATGACCTTCTTCTGCTTATTTGTTTAGTTATTATCTCTCTTGCACAATAGAGCGTAAGCTTCCCATATATATATTTGAGAGTCAAGGATAAACTATGCCGTGAATGTACTGGTACTAAAAAAATCCCAAGAGTCAAAGGGAGTCTACGGAGAGAAGAGAACAAGACTGAGAATTGATCTTTGGGTTTATCCATTTAGGTGGAATGAGGAGCAAGAGGAACTGGCAACAGAAGCTGAGAAGGAAGAGGAGGGGGAGACCAGAGGGAGAGAGAAGCCAAGGCTGCTGAGCGCCTCCAGGCAAAAAGGTGATCAAAGCTACAGAAACGCTGAGGACGATGGGAAACTGGCATTGGATGTGACAAGTGAATGGTCACTGGTGATTTCTGAGGGAAACAGGGACTTAGGGGCAGAGGCCGAGATTCTGAGGGTTTAAGGAGTGGGTGATGAGGATGTGGGGGCTCTGGGAATTGTGTATTCCACCTGATGGTTCCTAGAGAAGACAGGAGAGAGTTAGCGTGCCGTCTGGGGACTGTAGAAGCTTGAGAAAACTGTCTTTAAGGATAGATGGGATGATCTAAGTTTGAATGCAGACTGAGAGGAAACCATAGAGGGGAAACATGGAAGGTGAAAGAAGCAGAGGGGAGTTTCTAGAAAAAGCTACTCAAAGAGGTGTGAGAAAAAGAGCATGTGAAGAGCTTCAGCTGGCCAAGTTTGGGGCGGGGGATGTCATAACCGATAGGAAAAACACTAAGGATGATCAGGTCATATGATCAAAATCTTACAGAGAAGTAGTAAGTGAGAATATCTGCTCTCTCAAGTTTTGGAGTTCTTAAGTTGTTCTTTAAGATTTTCACCTTAAATTAGAAGTGACTTGTTTTAGAGCCAATTAAATCTGGTTTAAATGAACATCTCCAAGATAAAGCAAGTGTGATTTTTTGTTTTTTTACAATGTATATGTTTTTTTCCTCTTTGTATATGCTTTTTGTTTTATGATTTTTCAGGTAATATATGCTCATTATAAAAAAAGTCGGAAAATGCAGGAAAGTGAAAGGAAGTTAAAATGTATCTGTAATGTAATTCCACTCCCAGAAATAACTGCTATATTACAGCATGATGGCAAAGAGCGTGAATTCTAGAAGCACCTGCCATGGTTTGCATTTGGCTCTGTCATTTCTTTCTTTTTTTTTTTTTTGAGGAAGATTAGCCCTCTGCTAACATCTGCCTCCAATCCTCCTCTCTTTGCTGAGGAAGACTGGCCCTGAGCTAACATCCATGCCCATCTTCCTCTACTTTACATGTGGGACGCCTGCCACAGCATGGCTTAACAAGCAGTGTATAGGTCCGTACCTGGGATCTGAATAGGTGAACCCCAGGCGACCAAAGCGGAACGTGTGAACTTAGCAGCTGCACCACCGTCTGGCTTCTGGCTGCGTCACTTCTTACCGAGGCACCTTGCAAAGAACATCACTGTTTTCATATGTCAGATGGAGATGGTGGTGACAGTCACTGCCTGGCAGGGCTGTGGTGAGGATTAAATTATATAATGTCTCCAGAACAAATAGCTGGTACCTGCCTTATAGGGAGTATTCACAGGTGCCTACTTTCATGATAATGGCCTTTTCCACCTGACTCTTCCATATAGATGTTCTCCCCTTGTGAAATGGAAATTGCTCTGCTAGAACAGCTGTGTATCCTGTTTTTGTTCTCACACACCATTAGCTTGTGAACATTTTCCTGTAAATTTCCGACATTTCCCTTTTCATTCTAAAGTGAGCTCTGGCAGGATTCTCCCAAGAAAAAAAAGAACTGCATATTGTCATTACTCTTGCAGTATCAGCTATTTTTACCCTTTGTGAAATTTAAGAACTCAGCCGTTCATAATCACCCAAGAGGATCGCTTTGTAAAGAATCACCACAGGGCAGTGGCGGGTCCTTATTCCTTCTTTATGAAAACAAAAGGGAAGCAAAAATGAAGGATCCAGCACTGTGCTAGGACGTCAGGGCAGAAGCAGACCAAAACGGGTGCAGTTTTCAGTTCTCCACTCAGTCTTTGCTGCTTCTCTTGAGGTTGGGATGGGTTTTTACAGAAAAAAATAAAAGTAGAATTCTCTTTCTAAGCAGACTTTCCTCTTGTGCTCAGTGTCTGGCTGTCCAAGTAACGGGAAAGGGATGTCACATGAGCAACATGGCCCCAGACACTGGTTTCACAGTCCCATGGCAGCATGTCCCCGTGCCCTCCTGCTGGCAGCCTGTGTGATGGTTGGGGTCATCAGTAAAGCTCCTCCGAGGTAGCGCCTAGAGTATGTCACAGACCTGCGGGCCTGGGTCCAAAACCCCACACCCACAATCCCAGAGCGCCCATGTGAACTGCAGGACTGCCACACAAACCTGAGTCATTGTCACCCTTTTAATCTGTGAGACCTTAGATGGGAAGTAGGCTAGAAACAATCAGCAAATTGTCTTTAAAAGCAATTTGAATTTTCTTCTAGTAAAGGACATCAACTTCAATTCTTTTAGCCACAGACACAATTTTCTTTCTTGGATGGGCCCCATTTTTCAAATGTCACAGGATCTTCACAAAGCATACATCATATTCAATTGTGTGAGGTAGTCATCCAACCCGATTTTAATAATTCTGCTCTTAAATGCCAGTTAATGGGTGATCCATCGTTCTCCTAACCCAACTTTCTGAAGTGCAAATGCACGAAGAAGGATCCGGCAGCTGGTGGGGCTGACGGACAGCAGGGGTGGAAAGGGATCTGTCTGGCTCCAGGTACCTCCGCTCTGAGATGAGCTGTCCATTAGCCCGCTGGCCTTTTGCATAGGGCTAGGTGCTAACCCTTGAAGTCTGGAGTTGCATTTCCTTCCTTAATTAAAAACACACTGTAATACTAGAGGTGGCGCCTAATTGCAGGCTTATTTGCCAACGTGGAACCAATGCCCTGCTGGGGTCTGCTTTGTTTTGGAATTTCTAGTGTATTAAAGGACCTATAGAGAAACTATGTTCCATATGTAAAGACACCCAGGCTTCCAGAAAAGCAAAATGCAAGGCAGGTGAGGGGGGTTGGTTAGCAGTCAAGGCTGGGAGCGGGAGCAGGACATTGATCTACGTAAAGCAGCCTGGACAAAGAATATTTCTATATTTTCCAGATTCTTCCATTCTCGGTTTGAAATTGGTAATGCATGTGAAAAATACGAAGGTGGTTTTTGTTTCAAGCCCTTGCAAATTCATCTCTAAAGCTGCTGCAAAGGGCCTTCCTGGCAAGGCTAGATCTCTAGGAGTGCTTAAATGATGAATAAAGGATTCAGAAGGAAACCACCACTCTCTGTGGAGTACCTCATATGTGCTATACGATATGCTGACTGCTTTAGGTGGGATTTCTTGTTCTCAAAACTGTCCTGGAAGAAACTGCTTTTTCACCCCATTTTACAGAAGAGGAAGCTGAGGCTCAGGACAACCAAGTAGCCTGCCAAGTTCATGCCACAGGCAAAGGACGGACCTGTATTTGAAGGAGACAGGTAATTTGGACCTCTATCAGTCTGCCACCAAGGTCTCTGCTCATCTCAGGTACACCGTTAGGCTCATCTACAGTCACTAGCTGCGCCCCCAGGTCCACTGCAGCATTCTTTGTGATAGCCAAGACCTGGAAGCAACCCAAGAGTCCATCAATGGGTAAATGGATAAAGAAGTTGTGGTATATATACACAATGGAATATTAATCAGCCATACAAAAGGAGGAAATTATGCCATTTGTAACAACGTGAACGGACCTCGAAGGCATTATGCTCAGTGAAATAAGTCAGGTAGAGAAAGACAAGTATTGTATGATCTCACTGATATGTGGAATCCAAAAAGCAAAACAAAACAACAAACTCATAGAAAAAGAGATCAGATCTGTGGTTACCATGGGCAGGGGGTGGGGGAGGGGGAACTGGATAAAGGTGGGCCAAGGGCACAAACTTCCAATTGTAAGATACCTGAGTCCTAAAGACGTGATGGACAACATGATGACTATAGTTAACACTGATGAGCAGTATCTGTGAAAGTTGTTAAGAGAGTAAATCCCAAGAGCTCTCAACATAAGGGAAAAAAATCTTTTTTTTTTTGTATCTATATGAGGTGGTGGATGTTAACTAAGCTTATTGTGGTACTCCTTTCACGATATATATAAGTCAAGTCATTATGCTGTACACCTTAAACTTATACAGGGCTGCAGGTCAATTATATCTCAAGAAAACGGGAAAAAGATAAAATCGCTAGCTGAGGGAAAGACAATAATTGTGGACGCAAGTCTGTGTATTTTTCCCGGTGGCACAGAAAACTGTGAATTGATTTAGATTCAAAGGAATTGACTTGAATTTCTGAGCAGCGTTCACAATTTGGAGAACAGCACAGGGGCAGAGGAGCAAGAAATACGCCAAGGCTACTCGCCAGTGTTGGCCCTCAGCAAACGCCTGGGAGGGGCAGAAAGCAGGAGATTTTGAGCATTTTTGAAAACTGAGAATCACAATGAGTTCCACATTCAGTTCTGATCCTCTCTCCAGCCCCCACACTGGGCAGGCACTTCCTCAAAGCCTGAGAACTAAGTGTCTGCTTGCTCAGGAGATTCTTGTTAAATAACTGGCTTGGAAAGTCGTGAAAAGTCAGCAGGCTCTGAACCAGAGGGTAACCCAAACAGTTTATTAATGACAGGATTGGCCCTCTCTGCCGCCGATGGCTCTGACTCTACAGATGTGTGCGGAATCTGTCTCAAAGCTGAAAGATTCAACAAATAGACAGGTTCCTTTGAGAGGCTGTCCTGCCCAACTGTTTACGTTTATGAGCCTTCCCACTTCTTTTTGGTTTGTACTTTACCATAAACAGAGTCTAAAGAAAATGGAGGGGGTGTTAACCCTCCTTTGCTGGGGAAAGCACAGGGTCTCGTAGTGAGAATCTTGCTGGGGAACGGGAATCCTTGATGTTATTTCTGGCTACAATATGAATTCATAGGGTTGAGGAAATCACTAGCTTTTTTCTGCCTTCAATTCCCTGTTCCAGTCATTCCGATTTGTGTCCTTGTGTCTCTTGGGTCCCCAACTGTCTCTTTCATTCTCTCTCTCTCTCTCTGAACTGTAAGCCACTTAGAAGGTTGATCATATATGGTAACTATGAACACAGTGTAGATTCCATCCCCCCCACCTTTGCCCTTTGCTTGCATTATTTTTTCTATTTGGAAACCCTCCCCTCTCCTCCAGCCTATGTGAATCCTATCCTTTCTTCATCTTCCTCCTTGAATCCTGCTCTGAGCTCTAGTCCCTTCTTCCTCTGAAATTCGACAGTATTCTTATCTGAACTTCTCACCTGGCCTCTATCGTCTCCCTCTATGCTTTGCTAGTTATCGTCTTCCTACTTACCTGATTTACCCAGTTGCTTTGAAAGTTGTAGCAAATACCTTATCCTATCCTTTTGTGTTTCTCTCTCAGTATTAGCACAGTAACTGGCATGGAGCTCAATAAATGTTTGTTGATTGAAATGTAAAACAGAAATGTTAACAACGGCAATGGTTACCCTTTATTGAATGCTGTTTACCAGCATGGTGCTAAGAGGTTTACCTGCAATCTCTCACTCTTACAAGGAAATTTTGAGGTCTTATTTATGCCCATGTTACAGCCCACATCACAGTGGAGGAAACTGAATTCAGTAACAAGATAATGATCACCTGACTGGCAGTCAGTGGAACTGAGACCCAGCCCTAGAGCTGGGATTCTGTGACTACCGTGTCACCAGGCCCAATCAAGAAATCTTTGATGTTTGATTAAAACAGCAATGAAACGAGTCAGAGATCCTTGCATTTATGATTCACGTGGCTGTAGAAATGGTGGGCTGGCAACTAGAACAGAAGAAGGAAGGAGATAATGTGAGGATCCCGTGAATACGACTTCGCAGGCAGCACGTTCTCATAGGACCCCGTGGAGGCCTTATTGCAGAGTGCTGCAAACCCTGAGCTTTGAAGGCAAACTGGGTTTGAGTCTTGGCTCCACAACTCACTAGCTGATTGATCTTGGGTGAGTGACTTAAAGTGCCTTGTGACTCAGTTTCCTTGTCTATAAAATTGGACATTAATGGTACCTCGCTCATTTGGTTGCCTTGAGAATTCAGTGTAAACATGTGAAGTACACATATATCAAGCATTAAATAAATGTTAGCTGTTATTATCAAGTACCTCTAACCTAGACCAAAGCAATAGAATCTAGGCTTAAAGGCAGAAGTGAGTATTTCAGAAGAGTCTTTGGGGAAACAGTTTTGTTTTTATCCTTCAATCTCAAACACAACAAAGAAACTCAGATAGGTAGCTATAGAAGAAGAGAGAGAAAGGCACCCAATGACTTGTATCTTAAGGATTACCAAATATGCCAAAGCCACGCAGACCAGAGACTCTGTGCTCAAATGGCTGTGGGAGTGGAGTGAAGGGCAAGCACCAGGAAGGACCTCCTGCTGGTAGATGGCTAACAATGCAGTGTGTGAATTGGTGTTTTCTACAATTACCAAATACAGTGATGAACAGCCACATCAAATCTCGCTTCTGATGGTTTCCTGTGAGCTTCATGACCTTGGATTGGTGACCTTACCTCCATTTTTTTTCTTTCTTTTTTTTTTCTGAGGAAGATCTGCCCTGAGCTAACATCTGTATTTTGTATGTGGGTCACTGCCACAGCACAGCTGATGAGTGGTGTAGGCTGGACTCTGGGATCTGAACCCATGAACCCAGGCCACTGAAGTGGAGCATGGTGAACTTAACCACTATGCCATGGGGCTGGCCCCTCTATTTTCTTATCTGTAAAATGGAGCAATGATAGTGGCTACCTCTTAGGATCATTGGGAGAATTAATGTCTATGTAAAGCATGCTGAACAGAACTAAACAAACCACCTTTAATTTATTTCACTTTGTATAGTTGTAACCAGTCTAGACGAGTAGTTTTCTTGGGTGGTCAAGATGTAGCCTTGACAGAAGAGAAGGGATTACTCTAAATTAACAAGATTCCCCAGCTCTCCAAGTATTCTATTCTATACAATGGATTAAACATGGGTCATTTGTTAGACGGCATTGGCTAGAATTCTGGATCCCTTCTTCTCAGCAAGCCCTCCCCCACACCCCCTGCCAGTGGCTGCCTGATAATGTCTACCCACATTCCAAAGCAGTGATTTTTGCTGTTGTGGTCTAGATTTGATATCATCAGTGGAGATGCTCTGAATCTCCTGCAGAGGCCTTTTAGAGAAAGGCCAGGTTGTGTCACAACAGCTGAGCCAATTTTTTCCAAGGATTTACCTAGGGCTTCATGGGCACGGGAGGTGAGCTAAATATAACATCAGTTGTTCAAAGGAGGCCACACAAACCTCTTTTGTGTCCTCCATTCCTACCCCTGAGCACACAGTGAGAGCTGGCACTTTATGTCCTTCTGCTGCCATGGTTGGATCAGAGTCCCCAAACAAGGTGTCAGTTGCAATTTGCCCCCCAGGGCTGAAGGTCAACAAGCACTTCCTCTTTTTCAGAAAATGCTTGGGGGTGCCCTGCACCCTTGACTTGGCTAAGAGAGAAAATAAACGGCAGGTTATTTGGCCCAGACCGGTAGGCGCTGTGGAAAAGCCGTGGGGGCTGCCCCAGAATAGGGAAATCATAACAAATGCTGGCTTAGGGTAGCACAAGCAGGGCCGCACGGAGTGGGAGAGGCAGCCCCCGCGCTGGGATTCAGGCTCCACAGGGAGGAGAGAAGAGAGGGACCTTCAGATTTCTAGGAACCACTAGCCTTGTGACTTTCACTCAGCTGTGAATCCCCAGCGGCATCTGCTACCCCAGACACCAAAATGGCCTACTTAGCATCTTGGGTCACAGTTTGTTTATGTCCTGACAAAACCGTCTGTCAAAAGACTTCCTTAAATTTCTCCTGGGAACTTAAAAGAGGCCCATGGATAATAATCCTATACAAATTTTGGAAAATTAAGGATTTTTTTCATCTTTGAGAAATTAAGGAATATTGTTTTGTATCCCCATTCATTTCTTAGATGAGATGATACAAAAGGATAAGATATCTCTAAATTTGCTTATATGTTGTAGCAAAGGAGTAAGTTGATAATAATGGCTTGACACTATTGAGTACTTACTATTTATCAGGTTTGGATTAAGTATTTTCCATACAATGGCTCGTTCAAGAGTTCTTATTTCCATTTTATAGACAAGAAGATTTAGTCTGGGAATTGGGATTCATACCTAATTCTCTGACTCCAGGGCACATACCTTTAACCTGGGCTAAGCTAACCCTCTGTGGTAACCAGGTCAGCTGCCCATCCACCTGCTCTTCCCAGCATCCCTGGCGGTTGGGTTGGCCACGTAAATGTTCTGGCCATGGGGTGTGAAGAAAAGGGAAGAACACCGCTTCTAGGTCAGACCGATAAAAAACTCTGAAAGGTGCTTCCCTTCTCTGTCTTCCAGGCCACTGAGTCCCCGGAGGAGGACAGAGTTATAGGATGACCCTGAAAGATCCCATGGAAGGTTGTCTACCAAGGAGGACACGTTGGACTTACCATAAGTGAATTTCTGTTGTAAGTCACTAGGATTGCCAAAGCATCCACTGCAGAAGCCCACGCTACTTTAACTGATGTACCCTATGATAAAAATTAATGGACTGTTCACAGTGAACAAGTTATTGTTAGTGGACCCTGATGGCGGAATTGCCACCTAGTTCTAAACTGCATGTTTTCTCTCAATCTGCGGGCCACAAGGAGGAAATTCTCCTCTAATTTAGGAAGATGATGGAGACCCATTCTCCATTTCTGTCTTCCAAGGGGAGTCAGCAAGACACAAAAATAATCAGATTGCATAATCTTCATTTATTGGGAACCCATCTGCTGTGGGGATGAGCTCATACCCTTGAGAATGAAGAAAATTTCCAGCTGAAGCTGGTTGGTGAGGCTTCCAAAATAGACCAGCTGGTTTTCACCAGGTGCAGTGGTGGGTTAGGACAATGCTTAGTGAAGAGTGTCCAGTGGTCAAGTAGCATGGTCACCTTTATTGTAAATAATGTAAAACACATTACACTTATCGGACACGTGATTGTTCACTCTAAGAAATTCAGTATGCTTGTCCTCCTGTCTGCTGTCCCAACTCTGAGTCAGTATATACTGTTAGTCTTGCCTATCCTGACACTCCCTTTGCCTAGTTAACCCCACCTGTCTTTAAGATCTCTGTTTGTATATTGCTTATTCAGGAAGCCTTCCCTGACATCTCAGAACAGGTGAGTTCCCCTGGGTACCCTCCTAGGCCACCAGGTCCCTTTGTCCTCAAAGCACTGACCTCCAATTTTAGTTTCCCGTGAGTTTCTGCAACGATTCTATTAACACTGTTGAGTGAATGAATGATTGTCAGATCTCCGCCATTGAAACAGAACCTTTATAAGAATAGGGCACCATGTTTTGTTTTGTTCACCATCCCATCTCCAGAACCTGGCATAATTTCTGGCACATAGCAGCAGGTGTTCATTCATTATTTGTTAGATGAATGAATCAACACACGAGTGAGTGAAGAAACAGATGAATGAATGATCTTCACCTAATTAATGGAGAAGCTGAGGCAGACATATACTCTACCCAGCTTCACTGTAAAAGCTAGAAATACCATTTGGAATCCTCGGCTTCAGCAGCTGCTCTTAGCCATCCTCTTCCAAATGACTCTGTTGAAAGAGACAGCTCTCAATCAGCTGGCACTGCCATAGCCCACCGTGGCCCCAGAACAAATGTCACTAGCATAGCTGCTGAGATCCGTCCCCACAGAAGGCCAGCCACAACCTTTTCTGAGCCTCAATGTGGTTCTTTATTTATAACACCTCCCAGGCGTGTCGAGAATCGAAAATAAGAGAATGCATTTGAAAGTACTCTGTAAACTATAAAAAGATACGCATGCTTGTTTTTCTTGAAGTTAGGAAGTATGCAAAATTGTCTCTCAGTTGATGGGATTTTGAAAAGACCCAAGTTTGTGAAGAATAGGACATTTCAAGGCTATTAGGCAAAGATTCTCCAATTACTTAATCATTTTTTCAAGGCAATGGCAGGGAAATTAGATCCCGCATAGTCTCCATCAGTCCCACCCAAAGAAACCCTAAACAAGCATGCATTTTAAGTAAAACCCTGGCTACTCTCCTTCCAATGGGATTACCATCTCCAGGCCCCACCTAAGTAGAAATTTAGAAGCACTCAATATTCAAAGAGAGTTTGATGTTGGTCAAAAGCTAAAATTCTGAATTGATTCCCATCTAGATTAGCACATGTTGGGAGAGACTGACTCAAAGTGAGAGATGGTGGGGGCCGGTCCAGTGGCACAGCAGTTAAGTGCGCATGTTCCACTTTGGCGGCCTGGTTCTCTGGTTCGTATCCCAGGTGCGGACATGGCACCACTTGGCAAGCCATGATGTGGTAGGCATCCCACAAATAAAGTAGAGGAAGATGGGCACAGATGTTAGCTCAGGGCCAGTCTTCCTCAAAAAAAAAAGAAGTGAGACATGGTTTATATAGTAACTGACAGTTAATTTTAAACTTCCAAAGTAGTATTTTCTCACTGGAACCAGGAAAGTACTTTCAAGGAGGATGAAAACATATCCATGTCAGACTCAAAACTATTTTATGAACAAAGTAAAAAATTGAGCTCTTACACTGTTTGCAAATATGGTCCACATCAAGAATTAGAAAATTCAAGAATGAGAGTTTTGCTTCTGATCCTATTGCAAAGACATGACTCCATGTCAATGTGAGAAGATTCTGTTGCAAAAGACAAGGTGTGTGACACGCAAGCACACTGGGGGGAATGCAAACATAGCATCCTTTACTGACAGGAACCAACAGCTGTAATGCGTGGCAGCAAAGGTTAAAACAAACAAATGCTCAGACTTTACAAAAGTTAAAAAGAAATCTAATAAATTTGCTAATTGTTCTTGGTGCAAGCCTTTTTTTCTCCTTGAACCATAAGATGTACTGTAGATCATCAAAGAAAAGGCTGAGCTCCATGCCATATGTGGGCATGAAACGGTACCAAGGGCCCAGCCCTTTGAAAACATACATGGTCATAACGAAATGATGAAAGGGGAACAGCAAAAATAGCAAATTGAGAATCAAAGCTTAACTTTCCACATGTGGAAACGTTTGCTGGAATCATGGCATCATCTATCCATCCCAGACCAGTTGTATTAGCTGTTTCAGAAGATACAAATGAATCATTGAAAACCCAATCTCATTTTAGAGGAATTGCTCGTCATTAGGAGAATTTACCCCTGACATCATTATAATTAGTCATACAGACAGTTGATAAAGTTGTAGTTTCGAAATAGTTCATGTTTCTAGAACCTTTGAATTTCAGAGTCACGAGTTCTACTAAGAAGAAAACACACAAACCGTTTTCTGTGACTACAAATCCCATCTTGGGATGGTAAGGCGATCTCATATATTAGCTCATTTAGCGCCTTGTTTTTCTTACAGTGTTTGTGGGAAATGTAGCATATACAGGTCATTTCAGGCCTGGCTCTGTGGGCCACAAAGAGCTAGTGTTAGAGCCTTGGGTTAGAACTGCTAAATATAAGCTAAAAAAAGCACTCTCCCCAAATTCCTGACTCTCATGTGGTCACTTTAGCCACTGGTCTGTATTTCCTTCTAGAAACAGCAGGGATGGGTGAACCACAGATGATTTTAATACCATGTAAGAGACGGTACTTCTTGAAAGAAGGTGGGAATGTGCCCTGAGACAATTTTCCTCTCCTAGTTTCTCTGATATATCACATATCTAAAATTCAGGAAGACCAGGTATGTTGCTTCTTTCTGCTTTGTTCAACGGGCATTAGAAAATAGAAAAGAGAAACAAGATTGACAACTCTCATGAAGGGTGCAGTTTCTACAAATAGACCAAAATAGAAAAAAAGAAAAAAAGAATTATTGACATCCAACTTAAAAAAATAATAATCTAAAACAGACTCACATATGCCAGACATATGTCTTCCACATCTTTGGGGCCAGAAGCAATTTATGGCACGGCAATCATTCAGGTTGTCCGTCTTATTTATTTTATCTTTCCTATGGTTCATATTGCACAACCAGGGATGGTGGGGGGTAGGGTGGGAGGGTACAGAGGTGGGTTCCTCGTGAAGATGATGAAGCTTAGACCTGATGGCTCCGCACTTCTTAGAGCCTCTCCCAGGTCTCTGGGATAATTCCTAACAAAATGTGCACATTGTCATATTTGCAAAATTGAGCTATTTGTAATTCTAATCAGTCATAACCAATGTCTCTTTCCACGACAACTTCCCCTCTGTTAAACTTCCTCTCTTGATCAGGTAGCGTCGGAATCACCTTGGGCATTTTTTGGAATTCGGCTAAGGGGAAGTTGGGTTGGCATACATGTAGTTTGGATTTAGCAGGATTCATGTATGAGATTCACAGTGATTTCCATCTATGAACAGATGGAAATGGGCTGTCGCATGGTAGGAATGGCTTCCAGCTGTACTCCTCAAACTGCCTTGTCCATGAAGGTATGGAGTGAGATCTTATTCAGATATTATTACCTCTTACGGCACCTGGCAGTGGAGGTATGTGACATCCACATAGGACAAATAGGGTTTAACACTCCAGGAGCCAGAAGCCCGTCTGTGGAGTAATCTTCCAACATGAGACCAGCAAAATTATCAACAGAGGATTTTGTTCTTATAACCTCTAGTCAAAATTGGAAGCTTTTCCCCTGTCAGGAGTATATAATATGCAACATACAAATTACAATGGCACCATATAATTTTTTCTTTATCAAGGGAAATAGAATGCAATTGAGTTTTCTAGAATTCCTGTGTTTAGAAGGCACACACCTGTACTTTTACTATAAATAGCTAGTAAGTTCAATAATAGATCATATATAAAAGAAACTTGAGAGAAGGCTTTTCGGATTTGACAACAATTCTACAAATTTGCACAATATTTTCAATGACACGTTGTGAGTCTGAAACGAAAGTAACAGTAATGAAAGGACAAACTTTGATCAGCCATGCTAGAGGAAAGACCAACTTATCTGCCCCTTCTCTCTCAGTAGAAAATATTCAAAGTCATCGGCTCGTGAAGAAGAGACCAGAGTCGGCAGTCCAGATATGTAGGAAAAAATGTATAATATACATGTGTTAGGCAGTTAATTAATAAACTTGGGTCATTTCTCTGGTTTTGTGATGCATATGATATTTGTCGGCTTTCTCACATTTGTAATGTGTTGTGTTTTTCCTTTCACATCTAAATTGGTATAATTTTTAAAATTATTTTCATTTTAAGACTTCCCCACCCCCGATTATAGAAGTTTCAGGCTCCACAGTTAACCCTTGTTTGGGAGAGAAATGTGATAAAGTACTCAGAAAGACGGAAGTTCCTCAGAGAAGAGACTGGAGCTGTGTGCAAGGCTACAGGACACCCGGAGCCATTGTTTGGGAGAGAAATGTGATAAAGTACTCAGAAACAGGGAAGTTCCTCAGAGAAGAGACTGGAGCTGTGTGCAAGGCTACAGGACACCCGGAGCCATTGTTTGGGAGAGTCATGGGGATCTGGAAGCGAGGAGAGCTTCCCTCCAGAGCTGTAGTTGAGTCCTGTTCTAGAGAAGGTCACTGCCACGCTAACAAATCAGACCCTCTTCTTGGTTTGGGGTAACATAGGTGCTCTTGCTCATTCTTGCAATAATAATAAAGGCAACTAACATTTATTGAATGCTTCGTACGTGCCCAGCAGTAGGCATAATTTGAACTATCTGAGTTAATCCTCATGATAGTCCTGTCTGGTCATTACTCATGACCCTCAATTTTAGGGTCCACATAACACTTTTTGTTCTCTGTTAGTAGTTCCTACTAATATCATGAGTCACATGTAAAGAATACAGATTGCCAGGCCTTAACTTCAGCTGTTCTCAATCATTAAGTCTAAGGTGGGGCTTATGAAATTCATATACATAGATATAGATTCAAAGTGGCCTCCAGTGATTCTGTTGCTGCCTGTGTGGTTTTTGTAAACCTCTGCTCACTACCCGACAGTAGAATTAGGCTCCTTCGGCTCGAGGGCTCTCCGAATGGATTGCACATTAGAATCACCTGGAAAACACGCGCAACCTCCCAACACTCAGGCCCTAGGTCAATTAAATCAGAATCTTCAGGAGCTGGGCCTGGGCACGGCGGTGTTAAAAGCTTCCCAGTTGAATCTAAAGTTCAGCCAGGGATTGACAGCCATCACTTTAGCCAATGGAGAGGCTGGAAACCATGAAAGCGTTGCTATGAAACAACAGAAAATGCATCTGTTGGTCTCTGCCCCTACTTCCCGACGCAGAGCTCCTAAACCCCTTGTAAATTCCTAAGTGATCAGAGCACTAGGAGCATCTTTTCTTCTAGTATTTGGTCTTTGACCCTGGTTCCTGACAAGGTGTTTAAATCGCTTGGAATTTCCTGGGTGATAAGACTGTCTTTTGTTCTAATGAGGTCACTCTGGGTGGGTCTGGATGGGGCTTGAAAGACCCAAGAAGTGGTTAGAAACTTGGAAGTTTCGGCTCCATCCGCCATCCTCTGAGAAGAGGAGGGGGCTGGAGATTGAGTTAAAGATGATCATGCATGTGTGAAGTCTCCATAAATATCCTAAAACTACAGGGTTCCCAGAGCTCCTGGGTTGGTGAACGCATCCACGTGCTTGGAGGGTGGTGCAGCCCAAATCCATGGGGACAGAAGCTCCTGCACTCAGGACCCTTCCAGACCTCACCCTATGCATCTCTTCACCTGGCTGTTCATCTGTATCCTTTATCATACAATAAACTGGCAAACATAAGAAAGTGTCTCCCTGAGTTCTGTGAGCTGTTCAAGTAAATGACTAAGTCCAAGGGGGTGGTCATAGGAACCTCCAACTTGTAGCCAAGTCAGGACAGAAGTTGTGGGTAACCTGGGGACCTCCTACTGGTGACTGGTGTCTGCAGTGGGGGCAGTCTTGTGGGACTGAGCCCCTAACTTGTGGGGTCTGTGCTGACTCCAGGCAGTTAGCGTCAGAATTGCTTGGTGTGGAAAAGCCCCACTTCTGGTGGCACAAGTGTTGTGAGTGTGACAGTAGTGTGAGAGTAAAGGAGAAACACAGGAAGTTTCTCCTAGACAATTGCCTTAACAAAAAACAACGGCCATTAATCCCCTATCACTGATAGAGACACTCTTGATGAATTTTTCCTAAGATAAAAAGCAGTAAGAATACAGTATATTTAAAAAACCCGCATTTCACATTTGCACATACTTTAGTACTTGCTGCACGCTTTCACAAATATCCCCTTATTGAATCCTTACTCTGCTATGAAGCTATTACTCACACTCTATAAGAGAAAGAAAAGGCTACGAGACAAAGGTCAAGTTTTCCTGGAGCAAAATTAGTTTCTCTCTTCCCTGGAAGACTCTATTTATCGAAATGTAATCATTAGGTTTCTTGACTCTTCCCCAGGAGGCTGCGAGCTCCTGAGGCTGGCCAGGATTTTCTTTTTTCTTTAGACCAGCTCTGCTTGCCAGTGTGAATGGGGGCTGGGAGCAGGTAAAGCTGCCCGGTAGATGGTGAGTCTCGTCTGGAACTCCTTCAGACCACCCCCAGTCCAGCGCAGCTGCTTTTGGCTTCTCAACCTTCTCCCAGCCCCTCCACTTTGCTCTGCAGACAGCTAACTGGTCAACTTGGCCCCCAAATGGGTCAACTAGTTTAGATTTGTCATCCAGCTTTCCCCTCGGCAACCGCTTTCCAGACCCACCTGTGGGAATTTCTGCTGGCTGCAGATGAGGCTGTGTGGGTTACAGGCATCTGCTTCCGGGGCTGACCAGCCCTGCTCGGCCAGAGGACTGTGGACAAGCACGAGGGGTGACTAGCCTTTGAGTTTCAATGGCCCACCAAGGGCTGGGCCCATAACCGCTGTTCAGTAAATGTCTGGTGAGTTGAGTTGAGATTGAGCGGGAACAAATTTTTTCCAGATCTGGTGGCCAATAATTCAACGGTCTCTTTGCTACACTTTAATGTTATAGAAAGTCCTCAAAAAGCCCCCTGAGGTGTGGCTAGCCCACCCTGCTTACTCGATTTAGAAGCTTGGTTTTTCCATAACTTCATGAGACACGAGAGAACACAACAGGAGATGAAAGGAAAGTGGGGGACAGAGGTAAGGAGCCAGGACCCTCAAACTCATTCACAATCACAGCAATGACTAAGAAGACAGAACCATTTTCATTAAGGAATTAACCCCCCAAACACCAAGCTCTTTGAGATTTGACTGTAAACCAAGGTTTCAGAAAAAGCTTCGGATGGACAAACCAACCACCGGACTGCTTGAATCTCCCATCTGGGAGATTTTTTTCCAGAGTTCTTTCAGATTCACAATTCGTCACTGGAAACATTGCAGTGTAAATTTTTCAGATTGTTGTCAAACTTGGGAAGACTTCTCTCAAGTTTCTTTTATATATGATCCATTACAGACACATCTGCTGTTTATAGGAAAACTATAGGGATGTGCTCCTCAAACAGAAGAATTCTGGAAAAAAATCTCACTTCCAGAAAGCACTCGAATGGTCTTCACTCCGTCTGCCAATGGGGAGATGAAGAAGTCGGAGCAAGGCTGCTGGGAGGGCAGTGCCCCTCTGTGAAATCAGCTCAGCACTCTTGGGCACGTCTTCCCAGGAGCTGTCCCTTCCATGCAAATCCAGACATTCCACGAGGAGGGGTGCAGGAAGGAGCGGCTACAGCGTCCTGCATTGTTTAACCATTACGGTTCATTAAGGGATTAGACGTCGCCAAATTACGCCGAAAAATACAAAGGCCAGCTTGCCTGCTTGGTTCCCAGCGGTGTGGTGAGCCAGCTAACAAAGAGAGGACCAAACCACTCTAGTTGACTTAGTGAAATAAACTGGGTTACAAAAATCCATCAACTGAGGAAGAGCTAGTGACATTGCCTTCAAGAACCAGGTCAGGGAAGAACGCCCCCCCCCCCCGGCTACTTCGCCTCTGGGTCAGTCTGGTTCCTTGCTCTCAGGCTGGGCTGGGGCTGTCAGGACTGAGTCCCGGGGCAAGCAGGGACCTGGCTTAACACCACCAGTCTGGACAGATGGACAGATAAGGAAAGCAGACGCTCTCCTCTCCTCCTTTTTAAGCGCAATGCACCCCTAGCCAGGTAACTCAGAATGACCACCCTCCTGCAGAAATTTTTCTCTCTTTTTCTTACGTTTGAGAAAAAGAGGGTGTGTGTGAACATCTGACTTCAGAGGCCACCGTGTAAGCCACCCAAGGGACAGGAAGGTGAGGACAGAGACTGGATATTGTTGCTCAGTGTTCTTCCCTTCTTGCCTCCTGATCCACAGCCAAATGCTCCTTCCAGCTTGTTACCACCCCCAACACACACACACACACACACACACACACACCGTGAGAAAACAGCATCTCTCGTGAGAGGAGCAGGAACTCATGGAAAGAGCATCCTCATCTTTGTAGCCAGAAAAACTTTGGTTGAATCACAAGGCTCTGACATTTGCCAGCTGGGTGACTTTGAACAACGTATATCCTTCTCTGAGTTTCAACAACCTCGTCTCAAAAATGGTGACATAAGCACCTTAATTATCAAGTTGTTTGGAAAACTCAACTAGACGCTGCTTACAAAGCACCTCTCACGGTGCTGGGTGCCTAGAAGATGATGCTTAATTGATGTTAACTGCTCCCCCCATTTATTCGAACAAGCTTCCTAGTCCTAAACATGTGACAATACTTTACACCCCTTCCCCACCATCCCCCACCAATTTCTCAGGCTGCCAAGAAAAGTAAGAGGAGTTTCAGGTCCCACCTGGTAGACAGCCCTGGAGAAGCACCATGGTCTCAACATCAGCTGCAGGACCCGAAGGTTCCCCCCTCGGCATGTCCTCAGCGCCCGGAAAGTCAGCTCCCACATCAGCCGGTCCCAGCTACATAGCAGGTCCTCGGAGCCAAGGGGCCCCGCAGCCATGCCAGCTCCAGCCCCGCCTTCGCCCTTCTGGTCCCAGGCCCCACATCCAGGGCTGTGTTCTCTTAGTAACACAAAGTTCAAATGTCACTAAGATTTAATCAGGCAAGGAAAAAATGCAGTCAAAATAACTCCGTTTCCTCTCGTTCCACTCTCCTCTCCCCCTACCTTCCCTCGCCACTACCCTCCCTAATCTTCAGCGACTGTTTTCACTCAAGGATTAGCAAATGGCTCCTAAATCAAAATATTTTCTCCCTGTCTCTGGGAACTCACCAGGGACAAGGTAAAAATAAGCCTTTTAGCCTGCAGATAAGCGCACATCCCTCCCTTTTGGTGGACTGCCGCGGACACAGAGCTGGCTTTGGGGGCAGGTCAAAAGAGAATTTAGGGAAGAGCCTGAAGCCAGAGTCATCGCTGAGTTCTCGTGGTTCCAGGATTCCGTCCAGGGTGAGCAGCAAAGGGGAAGTCGCTGAGGCCTCCGCTGCCAACATTCCCAAGGCATTCCATCTCTTCTCTTGACCCTCTAAAACCTCGAGAACCAGAGAGCTGCAGCATGGCAAAGCAAAAAGCCCAAGTTTTTATCAACACTGGAGAAGTTGCTATTTCTGTGGGCAATGTGTAAAATCTCAGGCACTTTCTTTCCCAAGTTTAGGTTAGAATGAGAAGGCTGTGAAAAGACTTATCTGATAGATTTCGTACCAGTATCCACGATTTTGGAGGAAAGTGGAGAAAACAGATAAAAAGATCATATCTCATTTTTCCCCAGGCTGGCTCATGTCCTACAAAAGCTCTTGCAATTGGATGACAGATTGGATGATCCCTGTGAGGACCCTAACCCAAGGAAGGGCACCCAGCTAAACGTGGCACAGCTACTTGAGAGGTCAATTAAGTTGTTTTGATTTTTGATTATTTTTAGCTGTGTTTCAGAAGGGCATCTGCATGCTAATTCAATAGATTATGTACCAAAAGATGAGATTCCAGAGTAGGAAGAGGAGGCAAGAGGCAGAGGAGGATCCAGTCACAACCCAGCTTGTACAGTTAAGGGAAGGGATGCGTTTAGTCTTATATCATCTTCATTGCATGGCCCTGAAAAACCAGTGTGCCTTCTGTGCATTCTTCCCATTTATTTATTCATTTCTCTTCACCTAGAACCTTTAATATCATCGGAAAAGTAGTAGAGCATAACTCACCTACTGGAATGGACTGGAGTCAGACATATCTGAGTGTGAATGTGGCCCTACCACTTACTGTGTGATCTTAGACAAATTAATTAACTTCTCTGATTATCTCTTTACCTGTAAGATGGGAATCACAGGGTTGTCGTGAGGATTAAATGAGGTGATATACTTAAAACCGATGACACAGGGTGTGGCATGCAGCTGATTTTAGTTTTTTTCTTTTAGGAGCACTTACCATGATCAGGTAATTCAAGGACATTACCCACCACTGATAATAGGAAACTCTTGAGATCATTTCAAAATCTGTGTTCCTCTAAATCATCTTCTTTTAATTCCTTTTCTCTTTCTGCTATGGATCCGCGCATGAGTTAATTTAATTAATATGGGAAGCCCATTTTCATGGAAACTTTTCTCTGACAAGTTTTATTTTTCTATGGGTCATACACTCTGCATACCTTCATTCCTATATATTATTCCTTTATTTCCACATACCTGTCATAAAAGGTGGGAGGTCCTAAGGAATCTTGTCTTTCTACAAACATCTCATCAATGGAGATAGTTTTACTTAAGAAAGAAGGAAGGAAGGAAAGAAAGAAAGAGAAGCTAAATTAAAAAGCAAATAGTACTTGGAAAATGACCACTCTATTAACATTAGTAACTGCCTTGGTATTTTCAAGGAAAAACAAGCTGCATCATAGTTTCGGCCTGGTCCTCGAGCTCATGCTCTCCATGCTCTGGGGATTTTGGCTGTGAACCAGGCTCTTATCCAAAGCATGTAATTACGGAATAGATAGGGACAATTTTAAAGGCACTGTTTTACTCTATGCTTAAATAATGTGACTTTAAAAATTAAAAATATGTTCAATATATATTTAGCTTATGGTCTGGGAATCTTTTGAGTCTAAAGGTGCCATATTAAGCTTTTTAAAAACATGCCGGAATATAAACATATTAATTCCTGAGAGCAACAAGAAGAGCAAGAATTCAAACTGCCCTGGTCTTTACAACCCATGGGACAGGGACAACCTCTGTGGAGACTTGCCCTGGAGCCGGCAGTCTGAGCCTGGCAATGCCACAGGTGTCTTGGAGCCCGTGGAAGCACAGTGTCAGGGACTGACCGTGCCCAAGTGCCAGCAGAGAATGCTGCCTGGTTTTGCTGGTGCAATCTCTCCAGCCATACCTCTGCTTCTGCGCCAGACATCAGGTCGCTGGTTTAGACTTTCCCAGGGCAGCTTCCCCAACGGCATCCGAGAGGCTGTGCGTGCAAACAGCACTACTACCATTGACCATGATGCTCTCCGCTTTTAAAAGTGATTTATAGTTCTCAGAGCAATTAGACACAGATGTGTGTCTCTGTGTGTATGGATGTGTGTGTCTGTGTATAAGTATGTGTGTGTCTGTGTGTCTGTGTGTGCATGTGTGTCTGTGTCTTGTATGTGTCTGCATGTGCATCTGTGTGTGTGTACACACCTTCATTTCACAGAGGAGGAAGTCACAGCGTGGAGGGTCAGAGTGACCTGCCCAGGCCACATGAACATTGTGATGGAGCTGAGACATGATGCTAGGGCTCAGCAGGCCAACAAATGACCTGGATTTGTCTCACTGACCCCCAACTCCTTTTATTCACTTTCTTTATTCTTTCCTCAAAAATAACAGAAAATTGGGGTTTTCTAGGCAGTTTGCCACTTAGACCGTAGATCATGAAACTTAAGAGTAAGGAATCAGTGACCTCCTGGGTGTCTAAAGGGTGAGGAACACCCTTTGAGATACGGAGAAGACATAATTTAGAGTAATCACTGGATCGCCCCTCCTTTCCTGAGACTTTTTTGCTAATGTTTGGGTGAAAAGAGTCTAAGTATTGAGTTTGTTGGCAGGATTGGGTCAGTGGCTGTATGTTCGCCCACTGTATGTGCTAGGGGGACGTTACAAGTAGAACCCAAGTCTTGGTCCTGCGGTTCCACATTTGGGAAGCAACCAGGGTTGGGGACTCTAAATCAGATGCTGACCCCAGAGGGGGACAGGCATCCGGAAGCCAGGAGTTCCCACCCAGGACAAAGGCAGGAGAGGTGGGTGGACCTTGCAGGGCATGGAAGGCCACACAAGGCACTAAGCGTCACTTCTACCCTACCCTTCTCCCAGCTGTCACCCTTGTCCAGCTACGACTCAGCTGCCCTGTCTCCTTCTCCACGCCTCTGTGTTCTGTCCTTGTATCCAGACTCTCACTCTGTTTGTGTAAAGAGGAGGAATTTTTTTTAAGTCATAAATGCCTTTGCCTAACTCTAGGAATGTTTTCGGACCTAATTATCGCCTTGAGAAGGACTCAGAAAAACTCTTAAGATGAAAGTAGTACGTAGGGCAATTATGAACAAAATTTGCAAATACACAGGAAATCACACACACAGGAAGAAGTATATTTATAGAAACCAAACAAGTATATTCAGGAATGCAATCTAATGGAACCCATCTTAATTACGCCTTGATTATTTACCGACATCTATTTTAGAAGACATCAGTGATGAGATTGACTGGAGGACTCCTATACTCTATGTCAGGTCAAAGTCAGCTACCAGAAGACACAGGTAGCATTTTTAAAAGACTCTCTTGGATGCATTTTGTTAGCTTTTACTCACAGAATCTCATGGTAAAGGGTAGTTTTGCCAACATCAAGGCCAGTCCAGTTGAGGCCCAATACCAAGACATTTCAACCAGAATTAAGGACTTACTATAAGCCACAACTGTTCTCTTGGAAGAACTAAAGAGGATCAGTAGGCAACTTATTCCAAAGTGAGCCTCAGAAGGTGCTGGAAAATAAGTGAATGCATGGCAGTGAGGGGAAAAGCAGGGGTGTGTAGAGAAATACCCATCAACCATATTTTCAGGTTTTGCAGAGAGCAGATTCCTTTTGGATTTTGTGTGCAGTTAACACTTCTGGGCCACATATGGACCTTTTCAGCTCTTAGCTACTAATTCGCATTTTAATTCTATGTTTCCCTCTTAACTTCCAACACAGAACTCAAACTAAAACTTAGGTTCAAATCTTTTGCACATTCTGCTCTCTCCATCCATTGAATGCTTTTGTTTTTAAACGTCCATGTGTAACCAAAATGCTGGTCCGGGACAGAGCTGGAAGCTTTATTCTTTAAATGAATGTGGCCTATAACTCTTTGTTAGTATTCTTTAAAAAACACTTTATTGAGATATAATTTATATATCGTACACTTTGTCCACTTAAAGTGCACAATTCAATTGTTTTTTAGTACATTGACAGTGTTATACAACCATAACTACAATCTAATTTTAGAATATTTTCACCACCCCCCCCAAAAAACCGTATATCCATTAGCTGGCACCTCCACTCCCCATTTCCCCCTCACTCCCTTCCCTATCCATAGGCAACCACTCAGTTACTTTCTCTCTCTATAGATTTGCCTATTCTGGCCATTTTGTATAAATGCGATCCTTGTGACTGGCTTTTCTCGCTGAGTATAATGTTCCCCAGGTTCATTCATATTGTAGCATGTATCAGTACTTCATTTCTATCCCTTGCAGAATAAAATCCCATTGTATAGAGCAAGCCACGGTGGCCTAGAGGTTAAAGTTTGGTGCTGTCACCGCTTCTGCAGCCCAGGTTCATTTTCCAGTCACAGAACCACAACACCTGTCTGTTGGTAGCCACGCTGTGGTGGTGGCTCACATAGAAGAACTAGGAGGACTTACAACTAGGATGTACGACCATGTACTGGGGCTTTGGGGAGGGAAAAACAAAGAGAAGAAGATTGGCAACAGATGTTAGCTCAAGGCGAATCTTTAAAAAAAAATCCCATTGTATAGCTAGACTACATTTTGTTTATCCACTCAGCCATCGGTGGGCATTTGGGTTGTTCCCACTTTGGGGCTATTGTGAATAATGCTGCTACGGACATTCATGTAGAAGTTTCTGTGTGGATGTATGTGTTCATTGCTCTTGGGTACGAACCTAGGAATGGAGTTGCTGGGTCATGTGGTAACTCTATGTTTACCCTGTTGAGGACCTGCCAAGCTGTCTCCCGCAGTGGCTGCATCATTTTCCAATCCCACCAGCACCGCATGAGGGTTTTAATTTCTCCACATCCTCATCAACCTTGTTATTGCCTGTCTTTTTGGTTATAGCCATCCTAGTGGGTATGAAGTGGGAGTGTTTTTGCTATCCTAATTGAATTCTATGACATGGCCTTTGAGTAGGATGGAGTGTGCGCAGCAAGCAGAAAGGGCTGCCATTAGGGGGCTGGCCAGCTCACCTTCTGATTTAGGCCCCAGCTCACTGCAGCAGATGGACCCTGGGGAAGCAGAAGCAGAGGGTGCTGAAGAATCCAGAATTTCCCCTTCCTTCCTCTACAGTTCCCCTCCACCTCTCTTCCTTCGGCGCCTGCCGCTCTCCCGCCTACCACCTGGGGCAAAAGTCCAAACATTTTGGAAGTTCTCATTTGTCACTTTATAATCCCAGTGCCAGCTCTTTGGGAAAAGGATATTTAGAAATAGCACTTGCACAGTAAAGCCAGTGGGAGATCTGTAAAACCCAAACCCAAACAATCTTTTGAAATCCTGATCTGTTTCAGCAGTGCTCACTAGCATATTTAATCCCATATTTGGGTCTGGAAAATGTCCCAGCTCTGACAAAGAAGCATCATTGCGTCATCATCCATCAACCTGAGAACCCAAGAGATGCGTCGATATAATTGCCAGGGAGCCCATTCTGTTCATTTAGGGGGAGGAGAATAACTTTTTAAAAAATGCTTGGCCGTGTCTATAAAAATATTTTGGGTCCCTGGGAAAGTAGAAAAGAGATAGGAGCTGCCCTCTGGCTTAAGCACTCCAGAGCAGCATGCCAAGATCTATGTTTAGAAATATTTCCCCCAAGCTCTACAAACCATTATACAAGTGATCTTATGGCTGTAAAAATGATGTCATCTTATCAATTACCCCATTTACGAAAAGTAAGTTCTCATATACATGCCAGGCCCCAACAGAAATAAAATCAGGGCTGCCTGAATTAAATCAGTCCTGGCCCTAAATGAGAAATTAAATGCCCTCAGCTCCTATTTTCTTCATCTCTTGTTATTTTGTTTCCATGGAAGTCAGTGGCCAAGGATGGTTTTTGAGCATTTATTTTGCGAGTGTGTGTTTATGTGATCACAGCCTTATGTGAAAAAATATATGTCTTGTTTTTTTTAGGGGTTATAAACATTTGGAAGAGCAATGATCTGGGATCTGTTGAGTGAAGTTGGAAAGTGGGGGTCCTAGTCACAAAAAATGAGGGTCTGCCTGCTTGAGAAATGGGTCTCCACTGGGAGGGGGAGGAACTCCAGAACCACTTCCTTCTTACAGGGGAGGATTAAGATGAGTTAATGCTTGAGGCTGACCAGGTGGTGTAGTGGTTAATTTTGTATGCCCTGCTTCTGCAGCCCTGGGTTCGCAGGTGCAGATTCTGGGTGTGGACCTACACACGGCTCATCAAGCCATGCTGTGGTGGCACCCCACATACAAAATAGAGGAAGATTGGTACGGATGTTAGCTCAGGCCAATCTTTTTCACACACACACATGCAAAAGATGAGTTAATGCTCCTAGGAGAGTTGGTGAGAGAGAATTAACACTTTCCCTCCAAGTGGGAAGTGAGAAGACCTTAGAAAATTTGTGTCTAGAAGCTGTGAAGAGATCTGAGGATAACTCAGTGAGGAGAAAGTTAACATTTCTCCTCCAGACGTAAAGGAAGTCAAGTAGAACTTATAAGAGGTAAATAGGGATGAGAACACTTGGTTTTTACCTATAGTTTAAATTCCTTTTAACCCTTGACCCATGTTTATAATATTACATTGTTTATAATATATCAGAAAGTTTTTAAGAAAAATGTGTTATTCATTTCCAGTAAAGTCTCTTTCTTCTCTAAAACTCCATCTAATTTAGCAATCTTCATCTTGTTTTTAATCCCTGGTATCTCAAACTTAACAGAAATGTAATAAGTACTGAGCGAATGAGAATGTGTATTGTATACAAAAGCACAGGCTTGTGGTCTTTCCTGCCGCTCTTGGGTGACACGCTGACATAAAATCTACTCTGGAGAAGTTTCAGCTCCCTAACAGGAGGTATCATTGTTTTTCTTGTTTTGGCTTCTGAAAGAGTCGGTATATCAGGGTTAGCCCCAAATCTCCTTCCTCATTCAGCAATGAAGACATGACACACTATGACAAGGACAATGCAAGAGGCTTGATGAATGGGCATGGAATGGCCTTGCTAATGTAGGTGGGGTCAACACAGCCTCTGTGGGTCAGATGCAATTTTGGTGAGCTAACGACTTTGGGAAGCCATTTTCTAGGCTGCATTTTTCTCTCGGCTTCTTAGAATGTTTTTCTCAAGGGGAAAAAGAACACAGAGACATAAAGGACGTCTGGCTACTTGAAGGACCCCGCTGGGAGACTACCTGCTGACCACGACTTTGTCTCATCCTGCCGCTGTGCATCGTTAGTACCACTGAGCCCAGAGGTGGGGACCCCCACCAGCCCATAGCTACGCCTCCTTCTAGAGACTGTATTCCAACATGGCTGTGGCAAAAAAATCTATTTTATTCTAGTGCATCACATTTTCTAAAGCTAACAGGAATCCTCTTAATCCGGAAAACCCCCAAACACATAAAACAAAACAAAAAGCAACCATGAGGTCTTTAGTCAAGTTGGTCAGTGGCGATCGGATTAGTCCATGAATTAGACTTTTGTAGTACAAATTCAAAGTGAGCCAAAAAGACAAATCCTTTGATATGTACAAAATCCGGCCTATTTTAGGACAAGCTTTTTGTGAGTTGCCTAGACTACTGATGAAAAATTTAATTCTGTATTTTCTCATCAAGATCTCTTATAGATAAAAATCCTTATGTGAGGTGCTGTTTTTAGAACCATTTGAATTAGCCTGACTATAGGTAGCCCGGTCTTTTCTAGATCAGTGGCTGACCTAGAATAGAAGAGATGGGTTAAGATTTAGCAACAGAGTTTGGAAAACCAAGAACTATATTGAGGTTGGAGATCTAGGCAAATTCTGGATAGGAGATCAGACGCCCTGAATCATCCAGAACTTGAAAGACAAAGTGAATCAACGAGTTCAAAGCAGGCTATCAAAATATCTGTGAACAGTGGATCCAGAGTTCAGGTCGACCAGGAAGCCGGAAAGTAGACGAACTGAGAGCAACAGCAAAAGACACATGAAAAGGCAAGCTTGAGTGCTCATGCCTGGGTGAAGATTGAAGGGCGAGCAAAGCAGTGGGCTCCGTCCCACCTGCCTGTGCAGAGGATTTTTACATCCTTCCTGTTAGGGGAGCAGTCAAGCTCCCAGCGGGACACAAGTGACCTGCAGTTAGAAGCGGGTGAGTGGGGACCTGCCGAAGCACAGGTGTGCAGGTGAGAGGCAATAAGGTCCTCCTTGCCAGGCACTCTTCTCAGCCATCTCAAATTCCCCCTGTGTAGGGGTTGGCCCTATGGGTGGCCAAGTGCTTCAGTCTGCACACTCCACTTTGGCAGCCCAGGGCTCGCCAGTTTGGATCCTGGGTGCGGACCTACACACCACTCACCAAGCCATGTTGTGGCGGCATCCCACATAACAGAACTAGAAGGACTTACAACTAGGATACGCAACTACCTACTGGAGGGCTTTGGGGAGGAAAAAAAGAGGAAGATTGGCAACAGATGTTAGCTCAGGGCCAATCTTCCTCACCAAAAAAAAGCAGACCTTAAAAAATTAAAAAATACAAAAATAAATCAAATTCCCTCTGTTTGGTCTTTTCTATATCCAGTTTCGGACAGAGGCCAAGTGGCCCATCTAAGTGAAACATTTGCTTAACCCAGAGCTCAGCATGTCCCTGAATTTGCAAAAGGTTCTTTTCCTCATTTAGAAACCCTGACATTGGAGAGCCAGGAGGGTCAGAGAAACAACCAATGGAAAGAAATTGAAAACCCTTTAAGGATTCAAGAGAAAAAAATGTGATTACGCCCACCCAGGCCATGAAAGCATCTGAAAATCTGTAAGGAAAACTAACTTAGACTTTATGGTTCGATCCATCACGAAAAATACACTACAATGAATTTTTCCTGTTTTTTCACAAGAAGTCTCTGTGTGGTAGAATTTGAGGTGAATTTCCACTAGAGAAGGAGGAAATTGGATCGGGGTATTGGTTATTTCTCCCCTGGTGCAGAAACAAAGGTGATGATTTAAGATCCTCCTGTGGAGATGCTCAGCAGCTAAGTGCCTTCTGTTCCTGTCTCTAATAAACGGGCACAATGGCATCATTGTACCACAGCTGGGACCAGGCTCCTGTTAATTAAGCACCGGTAATGGGCAACTCAGAGCTCTGCTTGGTGAGTTTGACCACAATTAAGCGGCCTGAGGCACTCTCTCCAGGGAGCCCTCCACCCCCTCCGCCAAAACTCTGGATGGATTTCAAAATGTGAAAACCAGAGCAGCCCACGTGGCTGGGGTTTCATGAAACTGAACGTGTGTTCAGAGCCCAGACCCAGGTTGACAACCTCGCCCTCATTTCCTGAGCAATGCGTGGATACATTCACCTGTTGGGTTTCATACCCCCCAACCCTCTGGGCTTCAGATAGTGATTTTCTTTTTAAATCGTGGTAAAATATACATAACATAAAATTTACCATTTTGACCACTTTTAAGTGTGCAAATCAATGGTATTAAGCACATTTCCATTGTTGTGCAACCGTCATCATCATCCTTCTCCACAATGAAAACTGAAATTCCATACTCCGGAAAGAACCCCCCATGGCCCTTGGTAACCACCATTGTACTTTCTGTGTCCATGGATTTGACTCCCCCTGGGTACCTCATGGAAGTGGCATCACGCTGTATTTGTCCTCTTGTGACTGGCTTATTTCATTTAGCACAATGTCTTCAATGCTCATTCACGTTGTAGAATGTGTTAGAATTTGCTTCCTTTTTAAGGCTGAATAATATTCCATTGTGTGCATATATCACACTTTGTTTATCCATTCATCCATCACTGGACACTTGGGTTGCTTCCCTCTTTTGGCTGGTGTGAATAATGTTACTATGAACACATGGGTGTACAAACATCTGTTCGAGTCCCTGCTTGCATTTCCTTTGCGTCCTTTGGGTGTAGACCAGGAAGTGGGATTCCTGGAGCATACGATGACTCTATGTTTGATTTTGCAGGACCTGCCATACCATTAGACAGTAATATTTTCCACCTACTGCTTCTGCCCTGTCCAGTTCAAGGGCCACTTCTTGGCAGGCTGGGACTTGGCTCCCAGATGGACACATGGCTGCTGATGAACCTGCGCTCCTTCGCACGCACAAGCCTCAGCTCGCCCTGACTGTTCCACGCCTGCTTGACTTGCACCCTCATTCCCAGGCTGGACTGGGAGGCCAGCTCTGAGATCCGCCTCATATATCTGGTGCCGAGGCCTCTGTGTGGCCCTGGCAGTTCCCTCCTCCTGCATACTCAGCACTGGCAACTCTGCTTGTCACGACTCAAAGGGGCTTAGTGGTTAAGACAGTCAGGTTCCTCTGCTCAAGGCCGGGGGCAAGGGGCAGAGGTCAGGAATAGGTGGTGCCCTCTGAGCAAATCATGCTGGCCCAGGGTGTTTAGGGGTCGGTGGCTTCCGGCTGAAGGAGGCTGTGGCCCCATATAAATGACCCTCGATTGAGGTTAGTGAGGGTGACCTAGGGTCAGGCATGGGGACGTGGAAAGCTACCAGAGAGGGCCTAGGATCCTTTCTGATCTGAAGAAGGCCCCCAACTCCAGCAGAATTAGCAAGAGGGAGGCAGGGGTCAGGTCTGCAGCCGGGCAGGCTCCAGCCTCCATGGGAAAGGGGACGCGGATCAGGGTCAAGGGCACGAGCCCGCTGGCTTGTCCTGAGTTTTAGGAAGAAATGACTACAACCCAGGACACGAGGGTCCCTGGCGCACCCAGAGGCTTCAGAGCCAACAGACACTTCCCGCTAGTGCAGGTCAGCCTCCTGCAACTCCGCCAGCCTTGGCCAAAGCTGATTTGGGAACGGAGTGGGGCCGTTCTTACACCTGGAGCTGGGAAGGGCTGGCGAGGAGGGGCCTGACACGATCCACCAACTGGTTCTGAATGAAACTTCTCCCCACCCCTTTTGAGGCCACCAATCACAGGGAGCCCTCAGCAGCTTTGGACACCTCCACTGCCTGGAATGGCAAGTTTGGGGGGCCTCCCTGGATCCTGCACTAGGGACTGTCATCTCTCCTCCCCGGGCATCAGCATTTCAGCCGCGGTAGCAGCCCTCCCCGACCTGGGCCCTCCTGTCCCATGGACCACTGGTTGTCAACCTGGCTGTCCGTTAAAGTCACCCAGGAAGCTGTCATGAAACGCTTTCACCTGGGCCCCACAAATAGGGATTCTGATTTTATTGGTCAGGGGGAGGGAGCTGGTATTGCTATTTCTAAAAATCATCCCAGGGGTTCTAAGTTTCAGGGAGGGAAAGGAACCACCGCCATGGACCAGCACTGGGTCTCTGTCTTGCACAGAGAGGAGTTCCTCTAACTCAGGATGTCACCTAAATGTCCAGGACAGTGTTCTCACACTGCAGCCTGCATTAGAATCAACTGGAGGGCACCTTCAACCCAGATCTCCGGGCCTCACCCCGGTTTCTCACTCAGCAGATCAGATGTCGGGCTCTGTCACATGCATTTCTATGACATTTCCAGCTGAGGCTGAAACCCTGGCCACGCTTTGAGAACTACAACACCCCTCAATTCTCGGGTTTGGGGTGATTGAGAGGAACGGAAGGGAGCAGTGTCAGTCACCGTATTTACTGCTTACAGACTCATTCTTTGATACCCTTTTCATATGACACCCATTTACCTCTGAGCATCAAGGAAAGGACACCCCAGCAGAGTCGCTGGTCCATGGTGGGGGCTAATAGATGACCCTTTCCCCATAGGCAGAATGGAAAGTCAACTCTTAAGGACCATCTACCCCAGTATTCCTTGCTCCCTCCCCGGGAAAAGTAATACAATAGTTAAAAGAAATATTTTGTTAAAAGGAATGCAATTATTCTTCCTACCACGAGGGTCCGCTTATTGAATTGAAAAGCCTGAATCTTAGTAACGTGTTTATTTCTAAATTAAAACAGTTCCTTAAGGATGTGATATTTCAGTACTGGAGGCCCCAAAGGCAGGAATGAAGCAGCTGAACTGAGACCCCGCATCACTCACTCTTTTGTCCCCGTGGCCGGGAGGCCAGCACATTCAGAGGTTACAATGTGCCGTCAACAAAGAGTGTTTAGACCCTTGCTTTAGAAATGAGTGACTCATCTTTGGGTCATTTTCTTGTCTATCTCCCTTCTCTCTCCCTGCTCCCCTAACCATGAGAAACTGCAGGCGACACCCTTACTCTTCTTTATGTCAATGCACAATGGACACAAATGTTGCCGATCTGGAAACCTGACTTCCTGTGATTAAGGAGGGCATCCTACAATTTAACGGAGCAAGATTTCTAAGCAAAGCAGAAAGTCGAATGATTTCAGAGATTGCGTCCCACCTACAATTAACTAGGTCACAGCTGGAAAGGAAGAGGGAAAAAAATTAAATCTCTCCAAGGCTGGAGCATTCGATAGCATCTGTGGCAAAAAACTGAGCATGTCGTTTTTCTTTTTTAAAAGGAGGAGCATTAAATCCATCAGCAACAAGTATACCTGAGATATGATAGAAAGTGAAAAAAACCTCTGATCAGGCAACAGGCAAAGGCTGGCGTCTCAGGCCTACTTATTTAATATTTGTACACAAACGAGAGGGATGCAGAAATGACCTCCTTCATATTTAAAGGCCATGATCTCCTTTTAATCTGTGCAGTGGACTTGGGATTATGCACAACCCCTAAAGATTCCCCTTTGGTCATGCAAGGGTTACAGACTTTTTAAGGCCCAGGACTGTTTCAGTCTGTAGGACTTCCAAATTTGGCAAACATAAAATTCTCATTGTGGACTCTTTTTTTTTTTTTTTTGGTGAGGAAGATTGGCCCTGAGCTAATATCTGTTATTAGACTATTTCAGAGTGGATTATATTTCAAGTATCCACAAATTCTTTTAAGGAGAGAATGCTTTTCAGAAGGGTACATCTCAATGTGCTCTGTCCCTTTCTTTCTCTCTTGTGACTCCCTGCACTGTGGGATTTCATTTCTCATTGTGTGGGCTGGACAGTCCCCCTGGTCTTGCCCAAATATTTATATAAAATAGTCATGGTAAAGATGTTAGATAGATGGATATAGAGATAGACAGAGATATAGACAGGTAATATACATAAATACATAGAGATAGATATAGATAGATGATATAGATACACGATATCTGAGATAGGGATGAGAAAAAAACCAATCTATGATGTCCATCTGCCTCAGTTAAGACACTTTAGAGTCTTGCTATTCAAAGTGTCCTCCATGGACCCCAGCATCCACACTCTGTGGGAACTTGTTATAAATACAGATTCCCGGGTCCCGCCCTAGACCTGCTAATCAGAATCTGTTTTTGACATGACCCTCTGAGGATCCCTTTGTACAATGACATTCAAGAAGCACCGCTTTAGAACATAACAGCCAGGAACAATGATCTTCAGTGACTTTAGTTTTCAGTTACGGAAATCTTAGCCCTGATGAAACCTTAGGTGGAAACATAAATATCTTAGAAGCAGAATGGCTCTGGTTGAGGCAGAAGCGAGCGATCCATCTCCCCAGCCCCCTGGTGGCCCCTCCCACCCCACCACCTCTTTGCAGCAGTTGTTTCTACTTCTGTGGGTGCAGCAAGCATTCCTAGCACATGAAACCTAACACCGACTGGCCGAGGGGACACAGGCCACCACTTTGAGTCTTCAAACAACATCTAAGCACCGGCGTATTAGGAGTGTTCAAGCAATAGTAGGTGATCTCTAACATTTGGTTTTAGAGCAAGATTAGGTGCAGAAGCCGAGCTCAGAAGCTCCACAGCAGAACATAGGAGGAGACGTCCAAGAAAGCAGGAAGACAGCAGACTTAATATGAGAGGAAGACGAGACACAGACAGAGAAATGGAAGCGGCTCTATAGTTAGAGCAAATATAGGACACGCGGTTAAACTTGGATTTCAGATAAACGACACGAGATGTACTCATACTAAAGAACTGTCTGTTGCGTATCTGAAATTCAAATTTAACTGGGCATCCTGTCTTTTCACTTGCTGCATCCGGCAACACCAGTTCCTCTCTCAAGAACACTTTTCTCAGTAGCTTGGGCCCCAGGAGTCACACTCCAGTTTAGACGCCACCCAGACTATACCAGAGAGTTCTCTGGAGTCAGACTGCCTGGGTTCAGATCCCGGATCTGCCAACGCTGGCTGTGGGATCCTCGGCAAATGATTTAATCTCTTTGTTCTGTTTTCCTCCTCCGTAAACTGAGGATGCACCTGAGAACCTGCTTCCCACAGATATCTGGGGATTAGAGGAGAAAACATCTGTAAATTAAAGCATGATGTCAGCCACAAAGCAGGGGCTCATGGAACAAGTGTGCTTTACGTGGTTGCCCGTCAGGTCAAGCTCCCTGGGCTCAGCAACTTCCTTTCTGTCTGAATTTGCTCCCAGTCATTTTCTTGGAGACCTGAGATCAATCTGGAGAGGTAGATGGACTGAGAAGAGGATGTGGTGCTTGAAAAACCAGAGAAGGAAGTGCTTCCCTCTCTGTTTCGAGGGTCCTGGCCTGGCGGCCATCCGGTCAGTGCATTTCCTTCCTCCCATTCCCAGAGGGCTGTGTCTGGGGATTTGCAAGGGAAGGAGGGAGGGGAACGTGTCACTTGATATTTGCTCCTTGACCCCGTTAATTCACTCCAGGATGGAAGCACGATCCTGAGACCTTCCTTTGCCAGCGCTTCTGGACCTTACATCTTAGCCTTCAGGAGCCAAACCTGCCTTCCTGGCACTTAGCTGAGAAACAGGAGTTCCAAGAGCCTGGCAAAGGGGACAAGCCCTAGGACAGTGACATCTTCCATGTCCAGGTCAGAGATGCTCAGAAAGCTGCAAAGCCGGAACCAGCATTTGGGAAGGTATTTCTTCCTCTTGGAGTAAAGCTGACCCACCATTGAAGCCTCGTTGTTTCTCAGCCTTTGTTCCCATCAACTCCAAGATCAGAGACTAGATCCCGGTTTAAAGGATGGTTCTTAAACATTAAACAAATAAAACAAGAAAGCCGAAGTATCTGGGGGTGAGTGGGGCCCGAAGTTCCCCCGGAGGAGACATGGGAGCCAGGTTCCACGGCGCATTTGGAGCCAGAATCCCTAAGGGAATTGAACAATTACCCCGAAACTGCTATCGGAACGCTGCGGTTTTCCTAAAGCCGTGTTCTTGGCTTGCCTGCTCTTCCTGGCACCAACCCACCGCCTTCAGCGGATCTTTCCCAGGAAGCTATTGTTATTTGTGCATCCGATAGTTTACAGCAGAGCACGCTGAGAGCAACATTTAGAAGGGAAAAGAAAAAAGAACTGTAGGGTGAAAAGGACAAAACGGAGGCTTTTGACATCCTGGTGGGGACCGAAAAGCAGAAACACCTCTTTTTTTGGTCCTCTGCACCACGAGTGAGGACTCTGTAGAAAAGTCATTCTCGGGCATTGTTGGAGCTTGTGTGTAAGGTGGACATCAGACGCGGAGATTCAGAGTGAGGGTAAGCACCTCTGACCCTCCACTGGGGATCCCCGCTATGGGGTAGTCTCTGTTCTTCCCAAGAGGACCCCTGAACCGCCACCTACGGGCTGCGCTGTTGCCGAGTACGCGTGGTACACAATGGGGTGAAATGGAGTGGCTTTATTTTGACAGGGCTGAACATTCTGAATGAATTCATTCCCTTCTGGGAAAAAGAACTGCCCTGTTCAGAGCACCATGTTCCCATGTCTCAGCTTACCTTGATGCATTTTTGATCCCTCGATTGGGATCGTGAGTTCTGCCAAGAGAAGGGATGAAGCATACTTTATTCTATGTTTTACTCTCAATCCACCATGTCTCCATTGTATTGGTTTCCCTTACAGAAACTAACACAAACAGAAGAGAAAGCGATAGGTTTCCATGCCACTTGGCGGGGGAGTGCAAAATATATGCATGTAAATAGATACATGGAATATAAAGTAAACTGGAAATTGAGTAATATAAAATAGAAAAAGGAAAAGAAAAGAGCAGGTTAAAAGGATGCCATAAATGTGGAAAAGCACCTAGAATAAGTAGCTCTGAGTTTCCTGACAGCCAAGGTAAAAAAGGTAAGCTCATTGAATCATATACGTCTTCTCTCCCAAAAGGAATTAACAGGGGGAACTTCATGTAAGGGATACTGAATAACATAAGGAACAATATCTTTAACTATCTGAAAAAGTCTCAAAAGCATTTTTACTGATGTTTCTTTTGTGGACTTTCTGAGCATGGTGGTACCTTACCCACTCTCTCCCTGCCCACAGCCCAGGCTGTGCCCAGACATGCCTATAGCCATGTTAGTGGTTCATGCAACTCCTACAGACTCTTCCTCCTACCTTCTGCTTTGAATTCACTTCTTCTCCCCTGATTTCTCTTGTCTCCATTTGGCCGTTTCCAGATTTCTCCAGCTCCTTCTAACACTTTCAGACTCGTGACCCATTAGCCTGTCTGTGGGGCTTATTTTAGGAATCACTGCCACCAGCAAACTCTCATACCTCACCTTGGTTTAAATTCTGTAAATCGTGCCCCCTCCTCTCCAGGCCCTGTCTAACACCTAGGTTGCCTGGCCCCAGTTCCGGCCCAGAATGGGTTGCCGCATGTCTGCAAAAATGGGTACTAAACATCAGCTCTCAACGAAGATGAATTACATCTTAATAAAATAACCTCAGCAGGAGTTGAGAAAATATGGGCTACATATATTGATGTTTGATTATTTAACATAAAACGGCAATGGTATAAAGGAATTAAAGACATGAGTAGCTAACATGCCCATTGATCTGTTTCTCTTGGGCATCAGACATCCCTAGGAAGTCTTCAGTTACGCTCTGGAATGCAGTCAATTGTGAGTTGCCTTATCCAGCAAGAAGTGGAAATGAAGATACTCTGAGATTAAGATCAAAGAGATAAATCTCTGCTGTGGCTATGACAAGGGAGAGCTGCTACTCAGAAGGGACGTTGAGAAGTGTGACTCGCATGGTCCCCCAGTTGGAGCACCCTTCCACCTTGACCTCCTGGTGAGTTGAAGAGCTCCTATGGGGAGAGTCAAGACTTTCATCAGAAAGGGAGCTGTGAATCCATTCAAGTTCTTGCTCAAGGACTTGGCTGAGACCCCAGAATTCTCCTCCGTCAGGCATGAAAGAGATGATTTAGAACTAAAAGGTTTGAGTTCAGCTGTTACCAGCCAACCACCTTGATCATAAAAGAACCTCCTTTTGGCTCTTGTGCAGCCTCTGGTCTTGAGTAGGACCACACACTGCTGGTCTGTAAATATGAGTTGGCCACAAACTATACCCCTAGATGGCGGGGTGATTGCTTCATTGGATGAAATTGTTCGATATGGTCCACTTTAACCCTGGAGAACATCTGCCAAAAGCAAAAGAATGTGGTTGATGCTAAGCCACTTTATCAGACAGTAATTAGGCTGTAGTTTCAGTTGCTTCTTAAGATCTGTTCCTCTTGCTAGGTAATCTAACCATGCTGTCGGCAAAGAGGACGTTGTCTTCCTATTTCCTATAGCTGGAGGATATGCATTCAATTTATTTAAATGTATTTTAGAATTTGCATTTAACCTATCAAAAGAATTTTAAAAAAATTCTGATTTAGCAAGAGGATCATGCTGCCAGCTGGAGGGCCTGAGGATATATTCCAAGATTAGTTTTTTGTACTGAGATGTCTCCTTTTTACGAAATTCAAGACTGGGGAGAGAAAATACATAGATATTTGGGGTGGGACGGTGCTCATTTTATTATAGAAGTTGAAAACTGGCATCTTGTGGACCAAACATAGCCTGCAGACATGTTTTGTTTGGCAGGTAATGTTTTCCTTTAAGCTTGGTTTAGTTGCCAACATAAAAAAAATTGAGATATTTCATCTCTCTCTCTCATACACATATACATGTATATTTTCCTTAATTATAAGAAAATTGCACAAAGATTTTCTATTGAAAAGTCAAAAGATCTGGGAATGCCAGCCCCACTTTCCCCATGGCGAAGCAGATGAGTAGCTGGTCTCATTTGCTAGGGCACGAATTCTCCAGTTTGCAATGTGCCTCTTTCCCTATTGTCCTCCATTTGTTTGACCTGCCTGGCTCCTATAGGCATTTGAATTATAACGCCGGTGGGGGGCCCGATTTTATGGGATGACTAGAGTGGATAGAGGCAGCTCAGGGTTAAGATGAAGCTTTAGGTCCTAAGGGCACCATAGGAGGTGTATGCAAACTCTTGAAAGTAGCCAATTTCTGGTTGGTGGGTCTCAGAAGGATCAAGAAAAGTCTTGTCCTGCACAGGCCCTATTCTAAGACACATTATACATGTTTCTCTCATGCCACCTTAAGGCCATTTGACTGAAGGAAAGAGGAAGTCACAGAGTCCCCGAGATACTTTTGTTTGCTATTGGGCATGTTGGTCCGGTCCTGTCCGGAGGAGACCTCAGAGCACACGTCCAGGGATAGTACTAGAAATGAGGACAATTAAGATGGTCTGGGAATGGACTCTGGCTGAACCAAATGCCACAGGACATCAGTATTGCTCACAGAGGTGACATTGAATGGGATGGCGCATGGCTTGGGGAGCTGGCTCTGGCTTGTTGGGCGTTGGTCCTCAGGAGGGACTACGGTGCTGTCACTAGAGGCCACAGTGTGAGCATATCATTCTATGCAGCTGATTTCAAAGCAACACGTGCCCCTTGTGTGTTTCCAGAGGATTTTTTTCTTTCTTTAGTGGCTCCTGTCCTTAAATGCTCTGACACTTGAAAGCCCAGAGCTGGGGCCCTCTCCTCTCCCTCCCTTTAAGTACTGGGTTGACGTCTTACCAAGAGAGCTTCCAGAACCTGGCACCCGCATTACTGCTTACATGGATGGGCCTTGCCAAGCCACAAGGCAATGCTAAAGCCAGAGCGTTACTGCCACGTGCAGAAGAGCTTTCTCAGAGCACTGGTGGCAGAGCTGATCCACACCCAGGCAATCTGACTCCGTGTCAGAAACGAAATAGGCTCATTCACCATCATCAGCCCAGAATTGTGAGAGGGACCCACAACCCATCTACTTTCAAAACTTCTCTCTCACTAGTTTGAATTTGATGTGCCAGAGGCCCCTTCTTCCCTAAAAGGAAAAGGAGAGGGGTTTGGAAGGGGACTATGCTTGCTGTACCTGGGTGAATATTCTCGATTTTCCCAAATAGAAAAGCTTCCATTGATGGGATGTACATAAAGGCCTATGTTCAAATTGCTAAAGGTTGTTACTTTCCTTCAGCCCAATTGGCTGGTAAGAGCAAGCTTTTCTTCTATGAGAACGCCACGAAGACCCAATGAAACAGAAACCAAATACCAAGGACGTGATTTTAATTCAATTCAGTTCAATTCAAATCCATTTGCTTTTACAGAATAGGTCTGAGTCCCAGCATTCAGAGTTCAAATTAGGACTTGCTCATTTCAGGCACTCAGTGGCTGGCTCAACCCTAAATTATACTTTCTAAATATATTCTGGGACTTGGCTGGGTTATGAAGCCCTCACACGTGATTATATCAACCCACTTAAAAATTTTTTTCAGAGGCAAAACAAAACAGAAGATCTGATGGATCTTAGGAAAGCCGGACTGAGGAGTGGAGTGCTGGCTCTTGACCCAGGGGACTAACGTAGGGTTTGCAATCTTTCATCTTCTCGTTTGCCTCTTGTTTTTGCTTTTGGCTGGACAAGCTCTCTGGGACAATTGCATTCCCCCCTCCTGATACAGTGGGGGCCTATTTAAAACACGGGCACTGTGTTTCTTGGGAGGAAAATTGCCTTATGGCCTTGGCTGTCATAGTGTTCCCCAGCATGGCCTCCACTTACTTGCTGTGTCCAAGATTGACCTTAAGTTGAGCAAAAATTATCCTGAGAGTTTCTCTCTCTTCCTGTCTGCATTATTTCCCCCTCCCTATGCTGTGCTCTTTCCTCGACCTCACTCGTGCCTATTTTTCGGGAAAACTATACTTAAGGTACTGTTTCTCAAACTGTAGTCCATGTTCTGTGCCTCAGAGGTTCAGATTCAGCATGTCTGGAGTGTAGACCACGCATCTGTGCGTTTGGAGGCCCTCTGGGCGATTCTGACGCATGCAGTTTGCACACCAGCTTTCCGAGAACACTGCAGTAAGAGGATTTCTTAGTCTTTCTCTTACTTAACTATCAACAGCATTTGATAGTCCAACATCCCCTCCTGGGAATTTCTCTTCAATTCTCTTTCTTCCTCACTAGCTGCTCTTTATAAGTCTTCTTTGCTGGTTCCTCTTCATGGAAATGACCTCTAAACTTCAGAGTGGCCTCGAGTCCAGTCCAGTCCTCTGACATCTCTTGTGCCCATCCACACATACTCCCCAGGTGATGTCACCTAGTCCTGTGGCTTCAAGTGCCATCCTCCAGGGGTGCACTGGTGAATGTTCAACCATCAACTCTCCAGTGAAAAAACACACCAACCCTGATTTATAATGTTTACCAATTTCCATGGGGCAAGTTCTCCCACCATAGGCCATTTCAAGCTACCCACGTGTGGTCACTGTATGTGGAGTTGGGAAGAGATGCACATGATCAGCTCTTGAGAGCCTAGAGAAGTCAGCTCCATCACACCCCTGATAACACCCACATTTGTATCTCCAGTCCACACCTCTAGCCTAAACACAAAACGTATGGTTTTAACATCCTCCATTTGAAATTTTAACCATCATCTCAAGTTTAATGCACCCAAATAGAACTCTTAATCTCCCCATCCCTTGTCGTCCTCACCAACCAGCTCTTCCTGCAGTGTTTCCCATCTTACTAAGTGTCAACTCCATTCTACAGCTGCTCAGGAGTCATTCTTGAGTCCTCTCTTCCTCTCTCACTCCTCACCCAATCCATCAGCCAAGCTTGTCAACTCTACCTTCTAGATAAATCCAGAACCCACTCATTTCTCACCACCTCCAGAGTCTCCTCTGGTCTAAACCATCACCATCTCTCATCAAGATTCTTACACGAATGACCTAGTGAGTCACTCTGCTTTCGCCCATTTCTCTATCAGCCTAGTGGCCACAGTGACTCCTTTAAAACATGTTAGCTGATGTCATCCTTTTGTCCCCAAACCTACTGATATTCTTCTGTCTCATTCAGAGTAAAACTCCAAATTCCTTTGATGTCCCATGGAGTCCTCTGTCATCTGGGCTCCTAACACTTCCCTGACTGCTGCTCCTTACCACGTACGCCACCCCCTGCACCCCACTCCAGCTCCCACTGCCCCTTGCTAGTCCTCAAATCCATCACGTTCACTCTGGCATCACACCTTTTGTACTTGTAGTTTCCTCTTCCTGCCACATTCTTTCCCCGGATGGCTGCATGGCTTGCTCCCTTCCTTCTTCACGTTTCTGCTCAAACATCATCTTAACAGAGAGCCACATTCTATAAACATGCAGCACCCCCCACTCCTTATCCTGCTTTATTTTTCTTTAGGGACCTTATCGCCACTTAGCATATCATTTATTGATGAAAGCAGACTTCATTATATCTTCTGAGCCTAGAACACTGCTTGGTATGTAGTAGGTATTCAATAAAAATCTGTGGAATTAATGAAGAGTGTTGGGTCCTAAATATTACATTCCCTGGGGTCTCTATATTCTGAGACTGATTTTGTTGGAGTGAACTAGGACCCCCCATTTTCCAGAAATGAGCAACATACTTCGAGACTTATTGGTTCTCCTGATTAATGTTCCAATGGAGGTATTGGAGGAACCATTTGGAAGCAATCCATCCATGTGGAAACATGACCTTGGTGTTTTTGAGAAAACTTGGTAAGCCGTGGAGGAAAATGATTAGAGGCATATGTGCGGATGATCTCAAAATACACACACACAGATTCTGATCGGGAAGGAAGAGGACTGTCGCTGTGCTCAAAGGTGTTCATCGCATAGCAGGATTTCAAGAAGTCTTTCACGAGCAAGTTCTCTAAACAAGATGTAACATCCTAAGTCACTTTGTTAGGACTTATAATGACACGAATATTTATCTGCGTAAGAAAGGCACTTTGCAGTGGGCGACAATTCTGTCCGATTAAAAGTTTGACTTTGTGACCATGAAGACATTCATTATATTCATCTATTCACATCCTTTCAATACTTACGTATTCACCCTATATTGTGCCAGGCACTGCTCTAGGCTCTGGGGCTTAGGAGAAAAACGGACCAAGTCCTTTGAAGTAGTTAGTTATTGAGTGATTAGAAAGGGAAGAGAAAAAAAAGAATGAAAAATCCACAGATGTGGTCTATCCACTCTCAGGTTAGGAAACAAAGATCCACGCCCACAGTTTCTTCTATATTGTTTTATACCCAGAATATTGTTCTCAGAGGTGCATTGATGAATCAATACAAATAAAAGTGGATTGTTTTCAACTATGTGTTCAAAGAGACTCTTATGTTACACAGGTGGGTAGTATTCACTCTGCTGGAGCAATTTATAAAAGGGATGTTTTCCAAACACCTATAGAAAGTGTTCTGAGAAGACGTGATTGATTTTGTGAACATGGCTGCAATATGGTGGGTTGAAAAACCCGGAAGTGGCCTTGTCCATGCTCCAGTGGAGAACTAGGCAGGAGTAGCTAGATTGGGTGTTTCTCATCTCAAAGTGTTTGGAAGAAAGTCCTGCAGGATACTAGCCTCTACAACTTCAGAAGTCTGTGTGCAGTTATCCAGAAAGCGGCCTCAAAGTACTGGGCACTGCATAGGACATCCTACAAAGATGGACCCAACTCTCAAGGAGCTTAAACGTTTTTTTCTCTGTCGAGAATGACTTTTGACTAAAAATCCACTACAATCAACTCATTTATTTCTTTTTTATGTGGAGACACCAGAAAGCACAGGAACTAGCTAGTTTCCTTAAACCAGCATCTTGCCCAGGTGATACCTCTTGGCAATAATCTTACCTTGGGGTGGTGGTTCTCAATGTGGCTGCACATTAGGACCACCTGGGGACATAAACACTGATGCCTGGGTCCCCTCTCCAGATATTCTGATATGCATTGGTTTGGGGTACACCTTGGGCTTTGGGGTTTTCAAAGCTCCTAGGATGTCCCCAATGTGCAACCAAGGTTGAGAAGCATTGCCATAGGATGAGTTATGCATTTGACCATGACACTAGTGAGAGTCCCAAGGAGTCAGAACTTGGGGACGAGTAATCTAAAGAGAGAAAGCATAGCCGCCATTTGGCGCAGGCTGGGGAAGCTCGGATCCTGACCATCCGAAGAGAGGTTTCCAGTCCTGCTTTCCACGCCAGCCTGAGGAATGAACACTCTGGAGTGGTACCCGGAGGGACTGCCTTTCCACTACCCAATCCTCAGTCTGACCAAGATGAGGAGCCATTGGTTTAACCTGACATAAGCTGCTGTAAGAAATAAAATAAATGTTGGTGCACCAAGTTTGGGTGACTTAAAATCGCTTGGGACTAACCAGCGTGGGGGGAAGTGCAGGCTGTGAACCAGAGGATTGGAGCCCCTCATAGTCCATGTTCTTTCTTCTCCAGAGAGACGTATATTTATCGAAGGAACAAAACCTCATAAAGGATGAGGGGGGTAGATAATAATACGTGTGAATACACTGATCCATCTGAACGGTTCTTGGCTGTCTGCTTTCAACGGTAATAAATATCCACTAGAAGTCGTCTGCTGGACGTGTTTTTGGTAAAGTCTCACACTTCCTCGCATGAATACATTCAGAATGTAAGCACCCCACACTCGACTATAGAGGCTCTGTTGTATTCTGAATTCTCAAATTATGCAGCTTAGCAGCTGTGATAATGTAATGGTTTGCAAAATAATAGACTGGCAATACGTCAACCTGGAATAACACATCAAATAATGAATAATGTGGGTGCAAAAAGGTTTAATTTATACTGTGTTAAAAATACCGCTCCAGAAATATCACACCATTTCAGTCTTTCCAAGACAAAAAACCCCTTTCACTAAGATATTCAACTAATTGTGGTAAAAGAGAACGCTTTCTTGTTTCCTTTTTTTTTCAATAAAAATGTCAAATTTACATTAGTCTGGGAAGAGACATATAATCTGAGTCTGGTCACTTGTTTACACACACTTTGTTCTACTACAAGATATATGATGTGGTCTTAGAGTTCAGAATAAATGGGACAAGAGCATCTTCTCTTCGGTTCGTGTTAACATATAAGAGTGACCACATTTTCCACCAGCAATAATGGGGCTTGTGGTCATTTAACATAAGAAACGAGGCTGTTCCTGTTTATGTCTTAATTCTCATCCTCTTCCCAAATATTCTCCCTGAGGGAAGTTTATAAGAACTTTCAGATTTCATTCGTTCTCTCATCTAGCAAATATTTATGGCTCTCCTGTTATGAACCAGGGGCCAAGATGTGTTCCCTGCCCTCAAGGAGTTTGTCGTCACATGGAGGACTGACGTGATGAAAACAGGATGGCAACAGGCAGATTCAGTGGAGTGTAATTTGTGATATTGTAAAGGAAGAGCACTTTTACAAGCTTGGGGAAGGGATGGGGTACCTAGAAGGGCTTCCCACAGGATGTTACCTTTAGGCTGAAGGCTATGAACATAAGTTAAGGAGGTGGATGGAGGAGGCAGTGTGTGTCAGGCAGACAGAAGCATGTGCAAAGGCCCTGAGGCAAGGAGAGTGTGGTAATTTGGAGGAACTGCAGATGTGTTCAGTATGGATGGAGTATAACACAGCCAGTGTAAAGCACAGGGAGAAATGAATCAGGAGAGCATAGCAGGGTCTTGACTATGAAGGGCCTTGTAATTACTTTAGATATTTGTACTTATCTTGAGGCAGGGAACCACTTAAAGGTTTCACATAGACAAGTGACACGATCTCACCTATGTTTTAGAAAGATCACATTGCTGCCACACGGAGCATGGACTGGGAGGGAACAAGAATGGCAACTATCAGAAAGTGAAAGATGACAATGGTCTGAACCACGGAATGGCATGGAGCAGATGGATGTAGCAATAGTCTGGAGCTAGAAGTGACAGCGTGCGGTGACTGATCAGATGAGACTGAGGAAAGGGAGCAGGCAGGGACAATGCCTCTGTTGTAGTTCGGGTGTTTAGGTAGTGGGTGGTATTGGAGGAGGAGCAGGATTGTGGGTGAGAGGACGAATTCTATTTTGGACATGTTGAATTTGAGGTGCTAAGACACTTAAGACGACGGAGATGTCCACATCACCAGGGGATATGTGGGTGGTCTGGATGGTAAAGATGATAAATCAATGGGGAAATGAGCATCCCTAATAAATGCACGTACTAAAACAACACAGGGGGCCACATAAAGCTTTGCCCACTTTTTTTTTTTTTTTGAGGAAGATTAGCCCTGAGCTAACATCCACAGCCAATCCTCCCCTTTTTACTGAGGAAGACTGGCCCTGAGCTAACATCGGTGCCCATCTTCCTCTACTTTATATGTGGGATGCCTACCACAGCATGGCTTGACAAGTCATGCGAGGTCTGTGCCTGGGATCTGAACCAGCGAACCCTGGGCTGAGGAAGCAGAGTGCGTGAACTTGACTTCTATGCCACCAGGCCAGCCGCTTGACCCACTTATTCTTAAGTGTTGGAGCTATGAAGGTCCCATTTCCTCATAGTGTCAGGTCATAGCCGTTTAATAAAAACATTCCCCCACCCCACGGTAAACTCCCAGAAAAAATGTCCACATTTCCTCTTTCCTTAACTCCTTTATACGTAATGTTCTTACATTTACTTGAGTTTCCTGAAGTTCACTTAACCCCTGGAATAAAGACGTCCAGCTTCAGAAGGAAAGACCCTATGGAGGATCTGGGCTTGAGTAAGTTTAGTTACTTGGCGTTTATGTGCAATGAACTTGAACGCTTTGTTCTCCACGTGCCTTCGATGAATTTGGGATTAAAGGGCAGTTATCACCAGGACACACTGTCTGTCTTGGCTCTATCAGGTGAATGTTCCTAAGTGACTAATGTTCCTCTGGTGACCATGAAGTGTGACTAAGAGGGTGTGTAAAGGCCATCGATTACTAAAAATACATGCCAAGTGTTCCCCCGCTCAAAAATAGGCAAGATATTTAAAAACATCCCTGTCGTTAATGATGGCCTTCTATATGCCAGGTATTGCGTTACGTGCTTTTCCGCTCCACCGTGCCTCGCCCTGTAGCACCTACACGGTCTTCATTATTTATTTTGTAGCTGAATTAGAACCCTGTTATATTGATTTACAATTGTTTTATCATATAAACCCTGTATTCTTAATCTCTCCTATCTTACCAAACACAGCATCTTACCTTTCTTTTATTTTTTCTGCCCTGCTGAGCATGGTGGCGGGCTGACGGTAGTCTGTGAAAAGCTATGAATGAGAACTAAGCCTGGTCTCTGGGCCCGAGTGAGTGTTTTGTAATCAGGATTTGATGGACGTCTCGGTAGCATAGTTAAACAGATGTCTTTCTTTACTTTCAACTCAACTTCTAGAGGGTTGGAAAACAGAATCGTGGACACCTGAGAGCACTTGACTGCCAACGCCCTAGAAATGACATTAGTGATTCTCGCTGGTTGTTAGCATCTCTACCTTGGGGAAGACTTCCGTATTTCCTTTTACGTGAAGAACTGGGGACAAGTTGGTTATAACCCATTTCTCAGGGCCAGGCTGCAATGCCAAGCTCCCCCAGAGGGCCAGGCTGATGAAACACAGGCTTAATGGCAGGGAGACAAGATACCAGGTGCTTTGGCTCAGGTCCTGCTCTGTCACTGACCGTATGCACTGGATGTAAGCTCAGCCGTCTCCGTGCCTTGGTTTCCCTGTTCGTACACATCAAAGGTAATAACCTTCATTAGCCACTCGATCGTAAAGTGAGGTAATGGCTATGGAAGTGCCTGGGACTAAAGGCATTAGACAAATGTGAGGCCTCACTGTCATTAAATATCGTGAGACAACAGAAACCAACTCGGACCCTTGGTCACCCTCTAGGCCGCTGATGTAATTGAAAAAGCTGTCATTGCTTTTAATTCAGGGAGTGCCAAGAAAAGAGCGCCCATGCTCAGCGTCTGCCCTGAAACCAGATGCCATTTCTCACCTTTCTTGCACCCCTTTTATATAAATATATGACTCGGATTCTGAAAATTGTCAGAAAATCAACAACAGTATAAAATGTCCGATTGGAACCGACATGACATCATCTATTCCAATTAGTTGCTCTCTCCCGGACAGTGTGGGGTGAGATGCTAGGCTCACAGGGATGCAAGCACACTCCGCTTGGGAGTGAGGATGTCCCAGCCCCGCCGCTTCACATCTAGTGATGGAGATTAATACAAGCCTGACGCTCCGATGATGTGTGTGCTTCTCTTAAGGGCCCAGAAGCTCTCAGTGACACTCTGAAGGCCTGTGCAACTCTGGTGTGCACCGCAGGGCAGAAATTAGGTCTGCGTGTGTTTTGCACGTAAGTACATGCCAACATAGGCAACAACAGACACGTTCTCTATGCAACACTACGTTCATATAGAGGCAGTTTTTCTTAAGTTGGTTAACGACAAAGAACAGGAATGGTAACGGCACACATCTGGATTTATTAAATGCACGTGAGCTATTAAACATCCATCTGGAGATTCTAATGGTATAAACAGCGGTTGCCAGTTACTACGGATTTTTTGTGCCCATACACAGAATAACTTTCTCTTTAGTATCGCCATGTTGTACAACTCCAATGTGCACAATTCACGTTCCCAAGTTCGTGTTCGTGAACAGAACGTATTATATAAACATAGTTATCATAAGGTGAAAATATTTTCACCAGAACCCAAAATCGCATTCAATATAAGCTTGATAAATGTGCAACCTTTGCTGTAACTGTTGGTCTTATGCTCTAAAGCTCTGGGTACAAAAGGGAGCATGCAGCAGGGTCTTACTGCACATTAGTTGATGACCCCGATATTGAGCACAAGAAATATGTCCCCAAACAAAGACCTACACACAACCAGAACCGGAAGTCTTTTTCATTATGAAGCAATGGCAGAAAAAAATATAACTCATCAAAAGTCAAGAAATCAACCCCGCCTGGAAGTCTAGATAGCCCCTCACATTTTTAAAGATTTACCTGTGTTTTCCTTAAATTTAAAAATCACTGAGTAGTAAGTACACAAACCAGAAAAAGTTCTTTGAATCAGACTCTGTTAACCCTTGTAAGACGCGGCCGGTTGCTTATCTATCAAGAGCCCTTTGTGATGCTATTCCCTTCTTGGTCTTAGATTACACCTTAACCAGAGATGTTTAGACGTCCACAGCTCACGGAGGGGCCTGCCATGATTCCAACAGGGGCTTTTGGGGTTTCTGAGACCCCCCAAAAGTGGGTATCAGTGCCGTTCCTACACCAATGAGCCCAGATCCCGAGAACACAGCTTTGCATTAACTATAGTCATTCCCAAAACAGCACTGGCCACTCCAGGGAAGGACAAACCCTTACTTATTTCTGTTTTACAGGGTCACCTCTGCCAGGGGCCACCGTAAAGTAAGCAGGTTTCAGAAAATCAACAGAGCGATTTTGAGCCAGAATCCATAGTATTAAAAAAAAACCCCAAATGATAGCAAGGTATTTGAAACAACAACAACAAAACAACAGAGGGGATTTCAATCGACCGGGTGCATGATTTAAACACTCCGAGCATCAAAGCTTCTTCACGTCATCATCACCTCCTTTGAAGACACTGTCACCCAGCAGAGCAAATTGCAGCCCTGCTGCACTAACGGATCTGTTTCACTAAACGGAGAAGAAAACAGGCTTCGCAGCCCTCATGCCGGTTCCCGACAAGCACCCACATCTTCCACCCCATTCCAGAGGGCAGCCCCCACCCCAATCTTTCTCCCACATTTCGTCTCTAACAGCCCCCGCATGCACAGCTGACAAAAACTTGTTTCAAATTTCTCAACATTATCTGTTAAGGCAAAGATTATAGACGACCCAGTGTTGTACAGTCTCAGAAATTTCAATTTTTCAGGAAAACGGGACGACCAGAAGGGATGCTGTGTACAATGAAAACACACATCTCCCTTTCTTGGGAGCCAGGGCTCCATGTCGAACAAACAGCCCGCCACGTCGCTTACCCTCTCCACGCTGCGTCTTCTCAGAGATCCATACGGAATTTTCAGTAAAAGTCTCTGGGATCTGTTCGGAGCCACTGCGGCCTGAACCACCATGGTGTAGAGCCGTGTGTGAGAGTGTGAGCGTGGGTGTGAGCGTGTGGGTGTGTGTGTGCTCCCAGCAAAGCGAGCAAAGAGACAGAGGCTTCCTCAGAGCTAAGTTATGGTCTCCTGGAGGTTTCCCAAATATCAAATAACTGGAAGAGGTTTTTTTTTTTTTTTTTTGGACCATATGAGTCAAGATGTGGTTTGTCAGGAGGTGGGGGGATGGGGAGGAAGAGAAACAGCCCAAGGTCTGCAACTTCAGCGAGCTAGCGATCAGCAGCCTAGCCTCAGCCCCCTCCTGTCTGTCCCTGTCCGTCAGTCGTCAGTGAGACGGCATGTCCCAGAAGTCGGCAAGTGAAGCTTCTGGGAAGGGTGATCCAGATATGTCAACTTTGCTTCTGCCGGCTACAGATGGTAACCAGGTCAGTTGTCCTAATCAAAGCTCTATCAGACGAATTATTCAGCCCGTCACGTGACGCCAAAGCCCGGCGGCCGTACATACCGTAGGTCACATGCTCACCTTAAAAAGACTATTTGCAACATCACCATCTGGCGTGGAGATTAATGCGAAATACTGCGTTCGGATTTCACTTTCTTCTGAACACAGGAAAAATATTATATTGAAGACCCATGATATAGCGTACTGAGGACGGCGGGGCTGGTGGTTGGGGGGGGGGGCGCATCTTCACAGCTGTAAATTATATGTGTGACCCCGAGCACCGGACCCGCGTATCTGCTATTTTCCCTCCTGCTTTCCACGGCATAGAAAATAAATGTGGGCATACAATTAATTATATATGTGAATGCAGTCTGCAAAGAGAAAGTGTGAGAGAAGGGAGGGAAAAATGTTTGTATCATATGGTTCAGATGAATGAAATCAAATATACCAGACGGAATTGCATTTGGCGCGTCCTCATTTAAATGTTTGTGTTAGAGAGCATTTATTTTTATGTGTGCCAGTAAACATGAAGGAGTTATGTTTGATTTTACAAGGCTCTGAAAAGAACTGTCGCAGCTCAAATTCATCCATCGCATTTGCTTATTCTTTGTAAATCTTATTGTATAATTCCATGTCAGGCACCCTTCTTGGACTGTAGGTACACGTGGTCTAAAATTTTAACTTTTCTGTAATATTTTGTAACTGATACCTTGTTCGTTTATGACCCCCCATCTCTGCTCCTCCCTAAATTTGCTTATTTCTATAGCAGAGAAAATTACTATAAAGAAAAACAAGTAAGGGACTTCCAGGATTGGAGGTACTTTAGTTTTCTTCTTTTTAGTGTATTTCTACATCCGCTGCTCCTCTCCGTCCTGGGTTTTGTGAAAGGGGTGCCATTTCCTTTTGCAATAATCTCATGCTTTTTGAGATTATTACAGGAGCCTGGTATCACTCATCTGCTTTGGGAACCAGCTTTTATTTACTCCCTGCAGACCAGTTTATTGAAAACTATGGAAAAGAAAGTTCTGTTTATTCAAAGAATCTAATAGGAAGTGGGGGTGGGGCGCAGAGGGAAGATGTGGAGTTTTTGCATTGCTAGAAAATGAACAAGGAAAAAGACTCTTAGAAGGGGGTGCTCCTGGGGTGGGGGGGGGGTGGGAGGGCTGGAAACGTGAGCCTGGTCCCCCAACGCAGACACACATTAAGAGGCAGTTAAAGAAAGCATCAAGTTGATGTGGGAAATTCCAAATATACAACAATCGGGCTTTGTTTGTAATTGGTTCCATATGTGCAGTCGGAGAGTCAGTGAGAGGGTGAGAGAGAAGGCGAGAGACAGGGAAGGATGGAAAGTTCTCCGGCACGACTCGCAGAGCATCTTTGGCGAGGTGGTTTTGGCTTACATAGCTTGTTTCTTCTTTCCCACTTCCTTCCTGCACTGCCTGCTTTCAAACTACTTTGGGGGTGGAAATAAATCTGGAACGATACCCAATTATTTAGCCCAATCAATAGAGTCTCTCTCCTTGAGAAAACCTCTCTGGATTCCATAACAGTTTTGAACAAAGGAGAGGCACATTTTCAAAACGCTTCTCTCTCCAGAGTCCTGGGATTTCTTCCTTCCAGTGCACTTTGAGAGGGGGCAATGGATCAGATCAACCGAGAAGTCACTGTCTCTTTCTTGACCCAGGCCAGGGCAAAGCCCCTGGGAGCCGAATTTATTTATATTTGACTAGATGTAACTTCCTGTTTCCCAGGGGTATTAATGAGCCTTCCACTGAAGGGCTTAAGGCTTCCTGGCACAGTTCAGATCATGAGGGACACTTTGATGAACTAAGTGCAAATAAAACAAGAACATATGCACTTGATTAAGGTTAAAATACATATAGAAGAGAACGTTCATGGAAACGAAAATAGCCCTGGGCCAGACTCCCACACATTCTACCTCCCCTGGGGGGTGGGGAGCAGAGTCTTTCTCATATCAGCACAGGCGCCTCCTCACAGCTAATGGAGAGAAGGAGGTGGCTCAGGAGTCCTCCCCAGTCCCCACAGGGTAGCTGGCTACCTCCTCAGATTTGCAGGCTCTCAAAGCTTGTCCAAAATTATCTTTCTGATAGTCTTGCTGTGGGTGTTTGAGATTTACATTTAACAATAATTATTGAATCTAAAGTGTTTATTTCCAGAAGAAGACGATTGTTATCGTACGAATGTGTTTCCTGGGAGGGGATATGCACTCATACCTTTGCAGATATGACCACTGTAGGAGAGGTGAGGGGGACTAATGTTTATTGAGTACCCAGCAGCTGCCAGAAAACGTGCCGGAAGGTCACCAAAAGGCTACCTCTATGGCAAAAATGTCTCATTATCCATATTCTATAGGTGATGAAACTGGGGGTCAGAGAAGTTGAGTAAGGTGACTGAGGTAGCACAGCTAGAAGTGGCAGAGCTAAGATGAAAATCAAAGTCAATTTGGTTGATTTCAGGGCATAACTTGGTCCATCACATTCTCCCCTGTCACAGAGGACTTTATCAGAGTGTGGCAGTTTGGAAATCCAGAAAGGAGGTGTATCCCTGGGCCCCAAGGGAAATGAAAAATATCTCTGTTTTTGAGAAAGAGAGAATTTAAATATAGGAATGGTGTCAGATTGAGCAGTTCTAGGGTCTCTGGAACTTCTGCTTTGATGTCCTTTGGAGCTAAGGATGAGTGATGGCAGAGGAAAGAAGCCCACGGGAGCTGGGGAGGCAACATAACCCCTGGCCTGAGGGGTAGAGGGAGGAGCCAGTTCCTAGAGCCTAGGGCCTGGGTCACCTGGCAGAGGCTGGAACCCTGTGGACCCATCGGGTCGGACCCAACCTCCACTGAAGCCGTCTGCCAAGGCTGAGTCGGGAGGTGGGGGATGCCCCGCTTCTCTCTTCGTGTTCCCTTCCAGTCTCCCACCAGCATCTTCCATGCACTGAAGCCAGCCAACGGACACGGAGCCATGGATACAGCCACACAGGCAGGGGAGGGAAAGAGAGAGGAATCGATCTGAGGGTAGACAGCCCAGGACCAGCCCTGCGGGACCAGGGGCACAGGAACAAAGGACTGGGAGACAGTGAACTAGGAGTAGCTGGACAAGAGGGACCAGCTGGAACAGAGTAGTACTTAGAGAGAGAGTGTTCTCGCCAGGGAGGTGGATGATGGGGTTGCTGTCCATCCAGGGAACAGTGTCATGGCCACAGGACGGATGGGGAAGATGCTATGGGGACAGGGTGTCAATGAACCCTACGGGACCTTACCTCAGACTTGGGACCCGCTGGCGCTGAGTGATCCCATTCACACTATTTTGTTCATTGGGCAGAATATGAAAAGAAGGGATAACAGGACAGAGGGATTTCGGGGGGGGTAGGTAACTGAGGGTGCACTGCACGGTGAAGGGCCATGGTGAAGTTCCGGGTCAGAGGGCAGCCTGAAGCCACTGTGAGCCTGGAGTCTGGGGCAAAGGGCAGCGAGCTGAGAAGCGTTGGGAGGGTGAGCTGAAGTGTCCTTCCCGAAAATAAGCACAGAATCATTTCGAAAAATGGTGTCCCTTGTCTTTGGGTTCATTTTCATTCTTTCCGTGTAAAGGATGAAATATTGCTTACATTAAGGAAACGAAGACCATACATGGAAAGCTGATGGTATAGATGTCTCTTCTACATCCATCTCAAGCCATTATTTCTTGTAAATTTAGCAGAATGTTAAAAAGGGGCTCTTTCTCAGTTTTATTGGGGTCTCAAGACAACAGGTGCAATCATTCCCACTCTCCCCACATCCACACGAGGGCTTGTGAAGGAGGGGTCTGAGAGCAGGGTTGAAGCCCTGAGTTACCCTTGCCCTGCTGTCAGAGGAGGAGGAGGAAGAAAGAGGAGGGGGGAAGACGATGTCCCCTCACCTCAGGCCTGGTGAGAGGGCAGAGTGAGCTTCTTAAAGGCGAAGAGGTGGCTGAAGCAGCTGGTGGCAGCAAAGGGAAGCAGTGGCTTATCGGGAGTAACTTCCATCCCATCCTCTTGGGTCAGATGTGGGCTGCCCGAGGGAGCCAGTCTTGGCTCGTCTTTGGTCTCAGTGCCTGTGTGAAGGACCCCAAGGGAAAGAGGCAGGGTGTGGGGCCCAGAGCAAAGACAGGAATGCTAAATGACTAACTGAAGAGAGGCGTGCCTCGTGCCGGGGAAAGGCAGTGAGAAACCCCCAGCAACGGGGAAGGGTGGGCGGGGCTTCAAAGAGCCCACAAGACGCTCAGCAAAGACAGGAGCTGGGTTCAAACACCCGTCGGTCCCCGCCCTGATCTCTCCCACCCATCTCAGCCCTGGACGTGCTAGAGGCCGCTCACTGAGCAGGGGTGGGAGAGGAGGGGAGTGGAGATGGAGCCCACACACCCACCCTTCCCAGGGCGGCCATCACCCCACACCCGCCCTGAGCTGGGGGAGGGGAGAAGCTGTAGGCTTGAGCGAAGTCTCCAGTTGTTAATTATCATTACGCGAAACAGGTGAGAGGCTAAATAGGCTGAATCAAACCAAACCACGCATGAAGAAAACATATTTTGAACCAACTTGGAAAATTCCTAGAGTAGAAAGGAGGGAAGTCCTCAAGAGACACCCTGTCTTTCTTCAATGTTCTGTCCCCATTTCCATTAGCTCCTAACTCAGCTAACCTGGGTGATTCATGTCACGGCTCATTAGAGTGAGCTGTGACTGAGGTTATGCAAACAGAAATACTGCCTACATCCATAATTTTGTGTTTGAAAAGTGGCTGGAATTTAGACCAAACATGAAACCCAATATCCCTAAGGGCAGGATGAAGAGATCAAGAAATGGCGTTATCACCAGACCTCAAATGCCCAGGGCCTGCGAGCTTATATGCAGTCCACAGGAGGGTTCAGGTTTCTCTTGGTTTCAAGTAAGGTTTGCATTGATGTGGCACACTGTTGGCACTATCCATCTTTGGACAGACTTTTCTTCCTCCAATGGCATTTGGAAGAAACTGTGGGTAGAGCTGTAGCTAGCTTGGGTGGGCAGAGACATTTTTCCTTCCTTCTCTGCCCTTCCTCTTTATCTTTCTCTTCCTTACCTCCTTTCTCCTCTCCCTTCCTTCCTTTCTTCCTCTCTTCCTCCCTCTCCTCTTCCTCCTCCTCCCACTCCTCATCTTCTTCCTTTTTCTCTCTTCCTGTCTCTCTTTCTTTCAAACTTCCCTTGGGCAACATTGACTCCATCCTGGGCTTCATTAAATAGTTCTCCTCCAGGGACAGCCAGACAAAGAAATTCACACTGAATTGTTCCGACTGACTCCTGAATACATTGCTGGTCCTTGGCTGGGGTGTCTCTGCTTCTTGCTTCTGAGATTCCGTTGTCTGTGCTCTTCTTGTATTCTATACCAAGCTCATATTGGCCTCGCCCTTGTCTAAATCAGTTTTGCTATTTCCTTTGACTGCTATGCTGCATCATTCTTTCAACAATTATTTTACTGAATGTCTAATAAAATAGTGGCAACCTCCTTATATGGCACATTCCATTGCAGGCACTATTCTAAAGTTTTTAAAATATGTTGATTCATTTAATTCTCCCAACACCTTATCAAATAGGTTCTTTTATTTCCCCTGGAGGAAGGTGGAGAAGCTGAGGCAGACAGAAGTGAAGGAGCCTGCCCAGGGCCACACTGTAGGTGGCTTCAGAGTCCATTAACTGCTGAACTCTCCTGTATGGCTCCTATGTATCAGGTGCTGTGCCAAGAACTGAGGATACAAGGGAACTTTCGAAGATTGGAAAAGTTTTCTTTTGTTCCTCAAACTTAGCTCCTCTCTGTGATGCCGTGTCCGTAGTGAAATGAAAGAATCTTATGCCTGAGTTTGTACCTGGAGGGTAACTGAACACCCAGCCCACAGGATGAAATGAAATAATGTTTGTGAAATTTCTTTGTAAATGGCACACACGCACACACACACACACACACAATCTGTCTCCACTCTCAATTCTGCACACTGTTTTCCTGTTGCCTGTGTTGACACAACAGCCTTCTACCTCTTCATACATGTTCTGCTATGATGTCCATGTTTCATCTGTCTGAATTCCTTAAAGGTCATTCAGCTTAGCCACATATTTGGGGTGATAAAAGAGGCTTCTTCTTGGACTTTTGAGAACTCCTTGTTTACTATGTTTCATTTGAGTAACTAGGAATATAGAATTAATTAGCCCAGAATAAGACCCCGTATCCCCATCAACTCAGAAAACACACTTCCCACCACAAAGGAAACCAGACCTTACATCCTTCCAGGATAGGGAAGAAAACGCAGCATTTGCTGGACGGAAACCTTATCTGCTAATCATGCATCCCGGAATCTCATTCAACCTTTGTGGCAATGATCAAGCTGTAGAGGATGTCAAGTGGGAAATATTAATGGCCCATGTGGAGGATTAGTCTCTACCTGTCTTAGCATCCCTTGCTTCATGGCCATCAAACACCGCACTCAGCAGCATGCTGGCAGGATTATTCAACTCTTCACCCTCAGCACGAGGGAGCAGGTAGAGACCTTGCTTGCAAGCAGCAGACAGATATTATTCCTCTGCACAAAGTTCTTTCACATCTGGCCTGGATCTGATGTGCCCCCATCAGAGCTCTACTTGCTCTTCCCAGCGTGAGGCTGGATCAGGCAGTCAATGGCTGAAGCCTGGGCTAATGGCTATTCTGCATGGGGGTAATGGCTTATTGCACACGCTATTAGGAGTGATGTCATGTCCAGGTCCTGAGGAATCAATAAGATTGCCAGGATGCCTGTGTGATTAAGCAGGTAATAAGCTGACCTGTGTGGGGCTGGCTGTGTAGATTGGCTTTCGAGACCATTTTGCAAAGCCTTTTTTCACGTGCTATCCATCCATGTGGATGGATTTTGATAACTCGCATTGATTTGCCATATTTGTAAAGTGCAGTTTGCACAGGGTAAACTGTGCAATTGCACCTAGAATGGTAAAATAAATAATGTCCTTATCTGTGCTATTGACGACCTAGGATTAGCTGAATATGTATATAGTCACCTCCAAACAGATTCAATGGATGTTGACTTTTGATTTTTCCTAGGCTTAGCTCTCAAATTTCAGGCATGTTAGATAAGCATTGGGTAGTAAATGGTCAACTTTTAAATCTGATTCTAATTTCTGTGCTTCCTTTTTCCAGGAGAAGAAGTTTAACATGAAATTTTCTTCAATAGGAGAATGGTCCATCTTGGTGTAAATAATCCCGCTGGTGCTCAAAGGGGGATGGCTTTCCCTTGGGCCATCAGATTGCTTTCTTTCTTAGGCCCAGGAATGTGTCACGCCCAAGGGCAACTGCCCATTGCCCAGGGGTCCCTGGGATAAGCCACATGGTCTGTATTTCCCCAAGGTGAGGAAAGAAAGCATTTGATCTGTTAGAAAGATGGATGCCTAGAAATCTCACATCATGGAAATATGGTTTATCTTGACACCATACATAAGGCTCCCAACATCCCATAAGTCAAAATGCCAAGGGGTTCCCCAGTAGAGGATCATGTCTAGAAGGGGCAAAATATCTTCAATGGACAAATCCTTGGATGTAAATGAGGATGAGTAGGGCATTCAAACTATTACTATTGCTTGGGGGTACTCCATTTTATTTGAATTTTAAATCTCGATACCGTGAATGCAGATAATAGACTTGTGAAATTAAACGAGATGGTAGAATCACATGTGTGAGAATAAGGGCAGTAAGAAATGACTTTGGGACCTGATTCTGGCTTGTATATGATAAAAAAAGTATATTTTAGACCTTATTCTGCGAGCAAGAGGGAGTCATTAAAAGTTACTTTTTGGAAGGAAGTGATAGCATCTAACCTGAATTTTTTGAACTTGAGTGATGAAGGATGAGTGGGAAAATGGAGAGCCAAGATGTGTTAGAGGCAAGAGAGCAGGTACAAGGTTATTGCAATTGTCCAAGTAAGCAATGAGTAAGTCCAGAACTCAGACAGTGGTGAAAGGTTGAATACGAGATGTTGGGGAGTTATAAGTGATGCAGGGAGGTATACAATGCTCCTCTGTACTGAACAACTAGCGGAAGAATGGTCCTATTAGTTAAGGTAAGTTCACAGGAGGAGGGGAAGGTTTGAGGAGAAGATAATGAGTAGCTGTGGACATGCAGACCTTCTGGTGTCTGAACACTGTGACCCAAAACTTAAGAGGGTAGTCAAGCCTGGAAATGGAACTCTGGATTCCAGCAGCAGACAAGTAACCACTAGACAAGTTATTAGTTGAGTGTGTGAGGGTAGACATTCAAGAACACAAAAATATGCTTCTCCTACACATTTTCTCAGGAGTTTACCGGAAGATAGTGTCCAGTAAAAGAAAGTTAAATCTACAAAGAGGGGGATATGAGTTCCAAGAAAAGGAGAACTGATCACAGGAAAGGTGCAAAGGGAGTTCCCAGAATAATGGAAAAGAGGAGACTCAAGAAGACAGTCATGCAAAAGACGTAGAGAGGAGCTAGGGCAATTGATATGGGAGGATGGAGGGACCCAGGAAGGATGTCTAAAAAAAAAAAGGAGAATAGGTTAAGCATCTGATGAGATTACCAAATTGAGAGGAGATATACAGCTCTATTGAAGATCTTAGAGAAAAATGACTAATGGGTACACAGAATATTAAGACACCAATGAAACAGGGAAATTACTATTTTATAATAATAACAAGGCACCATAAGCTTATAAAATCCAGGATATGTAATCATAATATACGATATTTCTCAGGTGTAAACAATATATTGGTAGTCATAATGAAACTGAGAAACTCATTCTCAGTATTCTTTAGAGATGTGTACATGGAAAGTCATAATGAAACTGAATTTTGATTTAAACTGATAGATATATTGAGAAGAGAGAGGGGAAGACGTGCGGGCATGTTTCTAAGAATGAGGAGTAAGGCTTTAAGTAATTTAAAACCTCATCTTTCAAGGTGGCAGCATAAAATGCCAAAAAATTGAGTAATTAAGAAATCGCCATATAAACATATTGTTGAGAAACCTGGAGTTCCCCAGCAGAAGCAACAGCTGAAAGAGATGTCCACGGGTGCCTCAGAGATTGGGACAAAGGGTCTGAAACCTAGTGTTTTTCTTTATAAGCCTTCTAGTACTCTTCAACTTTGAAATATTATGAATCTTCCCATGCACATGGGTTATTTTGATGAAAATGAGAATTAAATTGTAAACAGAAGGAGCAATGTTACAGGCGGTTTGAGCCAGATAAGGACGGAGAGCAGCGGGCGGTAATTTGAAGTCACCGATGGCCTTGAGAAGGTGCACATTGCCTGCTGGCAGGAGAAGCCAGCTGTGGAAGGGAGATCTGCAGCTGCCCAGGCTCTTTAGAGAGATTTGAGTCTAGATATTGGGTTATTTAATCCAAGAAGTCATGTTTTTGACGACCTGCTTGATTTCCTGTCTTCTTTTCCTTCATTGTGTGTTACAAGGCTCTTAGTCTCTGGATGTGCTGTTGATGTGGCTGCAAAATGCAAAACTTCCAAGCTATACCTGGGAAAAGAGCACCTTAAATCCTTTGAAACAGGGTAAGAATTGACAGACAAAAGGAAACAAGACAAATACATCAGCAAGGGCATTGCCGACAATTCTGGAGCTAGTCCTGAATGGTCATTCGTGTCCTTTGACTGATCTCACCTTTTGTGGTCTTTACTTTGGTGCAACATTGTGTGCATGAGTGCATCCACACACACACACAAACCCACACATGTATGTTACTTCTTCTTGTGGACCCAGCAGTGTTGCAGAAGCTACGGGAGTACCAGAGTGGTGACAACTAATTATGAAACACCAGGTCTGACACATCCCTTTTATCTCATCTTGCAGAAGCCTTGCATTCCCACAAAACCCCCAGTGGCCCTTTGTAATCCTGGAAAAGAAGTGTCAATATGGAAACAGCTGTTCTTGAGATAGTAGGATGATATCCTAATGAGCATGCTATGAGCTATAGAGGAAACCCAAGGCTAATGGGACTCTGAAGCAAATATTCTTTCTAGACAATTAGACTCGTGTGAGAAAGCCTGTGGTCCCTGGCAAGCTGAGAGTGGAAACACTGGCCTGTAGATGGTGTCAAGTCTCCTTTCATTCTTCTGTGGGTTTTTATCCTCCCAAGCCCTGTGGGATGTTGGACACTCCCCCTGGCTTTCTCCTGGGTGGGGGGGCTGGAAAGGCGTCCAAAGTCACCTTGCTCAGCCATCCCACCAGGGAAGCCCAGCTGGAGAGCAGAAGAGGCCAAGCACCGGCCTGCCCCCCAGGGCTCCATACCCTGTTGACTGCAGAGCTTGGAACCAGGTGCCTCCTGTCACCTCCTGCCATTAGCCAGCAGGAGAAATAGCCCCGAATTGATGTAGGTGAGGCAGGGAGTGAAAGCTATGCTTCGGCAGAAACAAAACCCCTGATACTTCAAGGGGGAAGTTTAGGTGGTAATAATGAGAGAGTGTTAGGGGCAAAGAACTTTTGTCAGTCAGGAACTTAAAACAGATGCACTTTCCAGGGAAAGGCAAAGGGAAGAAGAGACTAACTCACCGAGTGCCTCGTTTGCGTCAGGCACGGCCCTGGGTACTTGCTCTAAATGACCTCTTTTAAATCTTCCCTATGATCCTGTTAGCTGGGTAATATTAGGGACACTTTATTGATGAGCAAATAAAAGCTCAGAGAGGTCGGAAAGATTCAACGCTTGCCAACAGTCACATGACTAGGAAGCGGAGACCATCTGAGCTGGGATTGAGATCCAAGTCCATGTGACTTTAAAACTCATTCTCAGTATTCTTTAGAGATGTGTACATGGAAATATGTCAGAGCATTCTGTTCTTAACAAGGCTTTCCCTTTACCAGAGCCGAAACAAATGGAGTTTTAGCAGAGGCTAAGCTCCTGGTGGAAGAGAAATACCCAACTCCAGCCTTCTCCACCCATCCTGTCTTATCGAAGGGGGGAAAGAATCTGAGAAGCACTGTTGAAGTTCACAGTTGAAGAACACGGTTCTCACTAAAAGACTGAGACCTAGCAGAGGACAATGGAACGCTTCCCCTCCCCCCCACGCCTTCCCACCATATCCCCAAAGGCCTATTGACCACAGTTCCTTTGACACAGTACATCATGTCCACCTGTCAACAAGAAATTACAAGGTATACTGGAAGGCAAAAATCACAGTTTGAAGAGACTGAATAAGTATCAGGACCAGAGTCAGATGTGGCAGGAATGTTGAAATGATCAGACCAGGATTTTAAAAAAAAACTATAGCTAATATCCTAAGGGCTTTAATGGAAAAAGTAGACAATATGGAAGAACAGATGGATAGTGTAAACAGAGAGATGAAAATTCTAAGAAAGAATCAAAAAGAAATGCTAGAGATCAAAAACACTGTAAGAGAAATGAAGGTTGCCTTTGACGGGTTCATTAGTAGATTGGACAAGGCGGAGGAAAGAATCTCTGAGCTTGAGAATATGACAATAGGAATTCCTAAAATTGAAAAGCAAAGAGGAAAAAAGCTGATAAAAAAAGAATAGAATATCCAAGAACCGTGGGACAACTGCAGAATGTGTAACATATGCGACATGGGAAAGAGAGAAAGGAACAGAAGCAATATTTGAAGCAAAAACGATTGATCATTTCCCCAAATTAATGTCAGACACCAAATCACAGAAATAGAAAGCTCAGCGAGCACCAAGCAGGATAAATGCCAAAAGCACTCCCCAGCACCTAGACATGTCATAGTCAGACTTCAGAAGATGAAAGACAATCTCGAAAGAAGCCAGAGGAAAAAACCACCTCACCTAGGAGCAAAGATAAGAATTACATTTTACTTCTCCTCAGAAGCCATGTAACCGAGCAAGCAAGGAGTGAAATATTTCAAGTGTTGAGACAAAAACCCCACTAATCTAGAATTCTGGACGCTGAGAAATCATCCTTCAAAAGTGAAGGAGAAATAAAGACTTTCTCAGACAAAGAAAAATTGAGGGAATTTGTTGCTTTGTGGGAAATGTTAAAAGAAGGTCTTCAGAGAGAAGGAAAATGAGATGGGTCAGAAACCCAGACCTACATAAGGGAAGGAAGAGCATCAGAGAATGAATAAATGATGGTAAAATAAAAAATTTTTATTTTGCTTATTCTTAATTGAATCTAACAGATAACAGTTTGTTCAAACTAATAATAACAACAATATATCCAATTATGGATGCTCATGTGAATATATATATACTATTTACATACATATATTTGTATATAAGTGAAATAAATGATACAAGGGACAGGAGGGAGAAGGAATCAGGATATTTTGTTATTATAAGGTATTTGCTCTTCCCATGAAGTGGCATGATTTCATTTGAAAGTGGACTTGAATTAGTTGTAAATGTATATTATAAACTCTAGGGAAACCACTAAAAATTTTTTAAAAAATAGTATAATTGATGTGCTAAAAAAGGAGAGAAAATAGAATCACATAAAATGTTCAATTAAAATTACAAAAGGCAGAAAAAGTGTACATGATGAAAATAGGAACAAGGAACAGGGACAACAAACAGAAAACAGTAACAAATATGGTAAATATTAATCCAATTATATCAATATGTAATCACTTTAAATGTCAATGATCTAAATACACTAATTAAATAATAGACAGATATTATCAGAATGAGTCAAAAAACAAGACCCAACTGTATGTCTTCTACAAAAACCCACTTTGTATATAGAGACACATATAGATAGAAAATAAAGGGATAGAGAAAGAGATACTATGCTAACGCTAATAAAAAGAAGTTGGAAGTAACTACCTTCATTTCAGACTTAGCAGACTTCAGAGCAAGTAAAATTATCAGGGATAAAGAGGGGCATTACACAATGATAAATAGGTCAATTCTCTAAGAAGACATAATAATTCTTAATATGTATGCCCCTAACAACAGAATGTCAAAATACATGAGGCAAAAACTAATAGAGTTGCAAGAAGAGAAAGATGAATCCATTACTATAGTTGAACACATCAACATGCCTCTATCAGAAATGGACAGATCCAGCAGGCAGAAATTCAGTAAGGACACAGATGAACTCAACAACACCATTAATCACCTGGATATAAGGGACATCTATAGACTACTTCATCCAACAACAGCAGAATGCGCATGCTTTTCAAGCTCCCATAGAACATTTGCCAAGATAGACCACATTCTGGGCTATGAAACACACCTTAACAAATTTTAAAGATTAGAAATCATACAATGCCTTCTCAGACCACAGTGGAATTAAACTAGAAATCAATAACGAAAAGATATCTGGACAATCCCCAAATACTTGGAGATTAAACACCACGCTTCTAAATAATACATATGTCAAAGAAAAAGTCTCAGAGTAATTTAAAAACTATTTTGAACGAAATGAAAATAAAAACACCTATCAAAATTTGTGTGATGCAGTGAAAGCAGTGCTTAGAGGGAATTTATAGCATTGAATGCATTGTTAGAAGAAATATCTAAAAATCAATAATATACACTTTCTGCTTAGGAAAGTAGAAAAGGAAGAGCAAATTAAATCCAAAGTAAGCAGAAGAAAAGACATAATAAAAATTAGAGCAAAAATAAATGAAATTGAAAACGGGAAACCAATAGAGAAAATCAACAAAACCAAAAGCTGGCTCTTTAAAAAGATCAATAAAATTGACAAGATTCTAGCCAGGGTAACTACAAAAAAAGGTAGAGGACACAAATTACTAGTGTCAGAAATGAAAGAAGAGACATCACTTCATATCCCTTAGATATTAAAAGGATAATAAAAGAATGCTATGAACAAATCTGTGCCCACAAATTGATAATCTAGATGAAATGGTCCCATTCCTTGAAAGACACAAGCCGCCAAAACTTGCAGAAGAAGAAATAGAATCAGTAACTAATAACCTTCCAAACAGAAAGCATCAGGCCCAGATTGGTTCACTGGTGAATTCCACCAAACATTTATGGAAGAAATTATACTAATTCTCTACTATCTTTTCCAGAAGATAGAAGCAGGGGGAATACTCTCTAATTCCTTTAAGAAGGCTAGCATTGCTCTAATACCAAAACAAGACAAAGACATTACTAAAAAAGACAACTATGGACCAACATCTCTGATGAACATAGATGTAAAAATCCTCAATAAAATAGTAGCAAATTGAATCCAATTACGTATGAAAAGAATTATACACCATGACCAAATGGAATTTATCCCAGGTATACAAGGTTGATTCAACATTCAAAAATTAACTAATGCAATCAATCACATCAAAAAGCTAAAGAAAAGTCACAAGATCACATGAATAGATGCAGGGAGCATTTGATAAAATCCAACACCCATTCATAATAAAAAAACATCTTGGTAAACTACAAATAGAAGGGAACTTTATCATCCTTAATGAAGAGAAACTTGAGGCTTTCCCACTAATATTAGAACAAGGCAAGGATGTTCCTCTCACCACTGCTTTTCAACATTGTATTGGAATGCAATAAGACACGAAAATTAAATAAAAGGTATACATATTGGGAAAGAAAAAAATGGAGCTGTCTTTTTTCACAGATGACATGATTGTCCATGTAGAAAATCTGAAAGAACTGAAAAAACATACTCCAGGAACCAAAAAATGATTTTAGCAAGGTTATAGGATGTAAGGTTAATGCGCAGAAGTCAATTGCTTTCTTATGTACCAGTAATGAACAAGTGGAATTTGAAATTAAAAACACATTTACATTAGCACCCCCCCCAAAATGAAATGCTTAGGTATAATTCTAACAAAATGTATGTAAAGAAAATGAGAAAACTCTCATGAAAGATATCAAGGAAGAAATAAATAAATGGAGAAATACTCTATGTTCGTGGATAGGAAGACTGGATACTGTCAAAAATGTCAGTTTTCCCCTACCTGATCTACAGATTCAATATAATCCCAATCAAAATCCAAGCAAATTGTTTTGTGAATATCAACAAACTGATTCTTAAATTTGTATGGAGAGGCAAAAGACCCAGATTAGTCAACTCAGTAGTGAAGGAAAAGAACAAGTCCAAGAGGTGACACTACCCAACTTCAAGACTTACTGTAAAGCTGCACTAATTAAGACAGTGTGGTGTTGGTGCAAGAACAGATAAATACGTTAATGGAACAGAATAGAGTGTCCAGAAATATACCCACATAAATACAGTCAACTGATCCTTGGCAAAGGATCAAAGGTAGTATATGGAACAAAGACAGTCTTTTCAGCAAATGGTGCTGGAACAACTGAACATCCACAACTTAAAAAAAAATGAATCGAGACATAGACCTTATATCCTTCACAAAAATTAACTCAAAATGGATCATAAGGTTAAGTGTGAAGCACAAAAATACAAAACTCCTAGAAGACAACATAGGAGAAAACTAGATGACCCTGGGTATGGTCATGCCTTTTTAGATGTGGACCAAGGCACGATCCACAAAAGAAATAATTGCTAAGCTAGAATTCATTAAACTGAAAAATTTCTGCTCTGCAAGAGACACTATAAAGAGAATAAGACAAGCCACAGATTGGGAGGAAAATTTGTAAAAGACATATCTAACAAATGAGTGGTATCCAAAATATATGATGAACTCTTAAAGCTCAACAATAAGAAAACAACCAACCAGATTAAAAAATGGACAAAAGACCTGAACAGACACCTCACCAAAGAAGACATGCAGACGGCAAGGAAGCATATGAAAAGATATTCAACATCATATATCATTGGGGAATTGCAAATTATGACAACAATGAGACACCACTGCAAACGTATTAGAATGGCCAAAATCCAAAACACTGACAACACCAAATGTTTATATGGATAGATCTCAGTCATTGCTGGTGGGAATGCAAAATGGCATGATCACTTTGGAAGACTGGCAATTTCTCGCAAAACTAAATATACTCTTACCATACAATCCAGCAATGGAGCTCCTTGGTATTTACCAAAATGAATTGAAACTTATGTCCACACAAAAACCTGCACTAGATGTTTATAGCAGCTTTATTCATAATTGCCAAAACTTGGAGGCAACCCAGATCTCCTTCAGTAGGTGAATGGATAAACTTGTACATCCAGACAGTGGAATATTATTCAGTCCTAAAAAGAAATGAGCTATCAAGCCATGAAAAGACATATTAGGAAGTTAAATGCATATTACTAAGTGAAAGAAGCCAATCTGAAAAGGGTACATACTGTGTGATTCCGACTATATGACATTCTTGAAAAGTCAAAATTATGGAGACAGTAAAGAGATCAGTGGTTGCCAAGGGTTGGGGAGGAAGGAAGGGATGAACAGGTGGAGCACAGAGGATTTTTAGGGCAGTGGAACTATCCTTTTCGCTACTGAAATGGTGGATACATGTCATTACACATTTGTCAAAACCCATAGAGTGTACAACACCAAGAGTGAACCCTAATGTAAACTATTGATTTTGGGTGATGATGTGTCTATGCAGTTTCATCGATTGCAACAAATACATCACTCTGGTGTGAGATGTCCATAGTGGGGGAGGCTGTGAGTGTGTGGGGATGGGATAGACAGAAAATCTCTGTACTTTCTGCTCAATTTTGCTGTGAACCTAAAACTAGTCTGAAAAATTATTTTTTATTAATTACAAAATAGAGTGTGGGGAGGTTGATCAGGAAATGATAATGGCAGGATAAATTGGAGGAGAAATACTGGACACAAGAGAATAATTAGATGGTTAGTCTAAGTGAGAGGTAGTAAGGACATAAACTGGGGCCGTGAAATTGTGGGCTGTTTTTACAGAAAAGGCTGGAGTGTATGATAGCATTCCCTTCTAGAAGAGAGTGTATCTGGGAACTTCCAAATAAGATTATAGTGGTGGATGTATTGAGGGAATAGTGTAGGGGTGGGGGCAGTTAAGGAGAGAAGGGGACTACATTTAATGGCTTTGTGGTATTTAAGTAAACAATTCCTTAACTGATTCTTCTTCCCTGAAATGACCAAATTCACATCAACCCTTTGGTATGCCACAGACCACCACCAGCAGCCCCCACCATGGCAGGCAGTGGTGGCTGGGCAGAGGATATCAGTTGTCAAAGGAATTTGGCAATCCTGCTTCTCAATCTCTATTCATACTTCAGATAAAGTAATGACCCTGGCCATGAATCTCCCATCGTTGGAAATCCAGAAGGATGCTCTCCGTTCTTGACACATTTCTCCTTAAGGCATAACTTCCTGACCCTACTGTCAGAATGAATGTGAGTCACTGAGATCCTGGTACCCAGCCCTGGAAAGGGTGATTCCCTCTGGGACTCCTGCCAGCATAATGTTGCCTCAATTTGAAGACAAATTATAAATTAATAAAGAAAAAAAGCCCCAGACTGTCACGTCTGCCAAAACACACCATTCCCTGAAAGGTTCCTGAAAGGGACTCAGTGATGTATAGTGAAGAAACAGCCAACCCTCCTCTGTAGCCTTTTCCAGATTCCAGACGCAGCCTGGCTTGTCCTCAAAATGTACCACAGCTGCCTTTCCCGGGGCAGCGTCAGTGTTGTTCTTGGAAGGAGAACACCTTTCAGCCGTGTTACCACCTGCATGTTTCACACAGTCTCTAGTTCCCCAAACCTCTGTCAATCATACAAAACACACAGACCCATCGCCAACAGAAAACCCTGAGAAAAGATGAAGAATGATTGTGGTTGGTTGGGGGTAGAAACGATGTTTAGGTTGCTATGAATGCCAGGGCTTTTCAAAGACTGTGTTTCTTAAATCATCATAGGAATGGCAGTGTCCTTGTCAGCTGCTTTTTCTTTAAAAGTGAGTCAACTCAAACAGCTTCATCCCATAAAATCAATTCCTGGGAAGTCTTGTAACCTAACACCTACCAAAGTGGCAAGGATGGAGGTGCCAAGGCTCTGTGGAGAGCAGAGTTCTCCCTGTATCCTGCCCTCAGCTTTATCCATCTGAAAATACAGTATTCCGAGTCCACCCTCATCTTTTTTTCTGGAATGATCTCTTCACTTCACAAACAAATCCATTTTTCCCAGGAAATGCCTATCAGACCTGCTTTTATCTCCTCAGGCAAATGTTTTGTGTTTCTTCATCCCATTCATTCAGATTTCTGGAAGTTGCTTGATTTAAAAAGCCACTTTTCTGCTCTGTAATCTGCAAAGACCCTTCTACATCACTCAGGCGTTAAGCGACTTTATGGTTTTCTCCCTCCAAGGCACATGAGTAACAACTAAGGACCCTGAGTGGGAACTGGACGGTTGTGGAATAGAATGAGACTCAATAGCGGGAGCAGAGTTGCAAAGACTCGTGGGAGGGGGTGCAGAGAAGGAGCTATTGTGCACGGAATAAACGAAAGAAAGCCGTTACTTACAAACACGTCCATGAGCAGGTGTTCCAGCGTCACCTCAAAGTCTTCCAGTCTGGCGGCTAAAGTCATAACGAACGTTCCAATGTGCTCTTAGGCCCCGCTGACAGCCCAAACCTGCGACCTTCTCAGCTTGGAAACCACGGCTGGCGTCAAATTTAGTCACAAGGCAGAAATGCCACTAATGGGAAGTGGAAACCCTTAAAGCAGAATAGAACATTGCAGACTGTACAGCTAGAGCTTTGTAGCCTGAAATCTTAAAGGATTAAAAAAAAGCTATGTTAATGGTGCTATGGAACCAGATTGGGCACAAAGTGATGTCACCAGGTGGAGAATCCAGCCACTGCCTGCTCTTTATAACTTCACAGTCTGAGATGCTGTGCGAAAAGCAAGAAACCTCAACTGTGGGTGGAAGAGAAACAGTGAGATGGGGTGAGAAGGGAGAATGGGAAAAAAATGGAATAAACCGTCTGACTCTGATATTTATAGGGCCACATGTTTTTGACTCTAGTCCATTTCTCAGTTCATTTCTGACCTTTCATAAATGGCCAAACACACTGGAGTGTATTGTAGGACGGGGGCAGTGGGTCCCACAGAAGTTGGCTGTGACCAATGCTGGGGTAATTCACAGAGACACGCCATCAATAGCTCTTTGTAAAACGTGCATCAGACCTTGTTCTGTACGTGATGATAGAAAAGCTCCTAGTCTTGTGAAAAACAAGGAAACGAAAGTTGTGGGGGTACTAAATTTTTCCTCAGAATATTATTAGATCCCTTACACTCTTCCCCAGCCTCCATCCTCCACGCCCCCTCCTTTGCAAAAGTAGATAAACATCAAGGAAAAAATTTAATCTCTTGTGTCAACTCCCCAAGCTTCTGCCAGTTAAAGACTATCCTCTAAATCTTGCAAATGTCATTTCTCCTTTTCTGCCTCTTGCTTTTTTTTTTGCCTAAAAAAATTTTAATTGCAGTAATGACACATAACCTAAAATTGACCATCTTCACTATGTGTAAGTGTACAGTCCCGTAGGGTTAAGGCCATTCACATTATTGGGCAACTAATCTCCAGAACTCTTTTCATCTTGTGAAACTGAAACTTTGCCCCCATTAAATACTAACTCCCCATTCCCCCTTCTTCCCAGCCCCTGGCAACCATCATTCTACTTCCTGTCTCTACGGGTTTAACTCTTCTTGGTATCGCATCGCATGTAAGTGGAATCATACAATATTTGTCCTTTTGTGTCTGACTTATTTCACTTTAGCATAATGTCTTCAAGATTCATCCATGTTGTAGCATGACAGTCTTGTTCTGCAAGTGAGTTCTGCCACCTAAACAATTTCCTGTTCCCTAAACAATTCTCAAGCTGAACGATCCGTGCAAACTCTAGTCTCTGATTCCAAACAGAGTGAGACCATTTAATGGTCAGTATTGATGTCAAAGGAGAAGGTGGCCCACATAAAACTGAGAAGGAACTCTAGATATAAAAAGTCTCTGCTCTATAGTAAAACCTCCCCCCTTCTTGTCAGAGCTCTCTAAAGTGGGAATAGCGAAACTCTCCAATTTAGTATCTTTCCATGAATTTTCGTTTTCCCAAAGGAAATACAGACCCACTTAATCCAGCATTTAACATTTAAACACAGCAGCTGTAAAATAAAGGCCAAAGAAAAAAATGGATAAAAAGCATCATATTATTTCTAAAGGAGATTTGGAGTCTGTCAGAGTAGCTTAGCTTGACAGTTGGTCATAAATTGTACATAAATGTTCTTCGAGTTATGGTTTCGATTCTATTTTCGGGCCTCTAATAGAGGAATTAGAGTGGACTTCATGACAGGCATCTCTTGTTAGGCCAGGGCACCAGGGAGGGGGGGCAGTGCTGTGATGAATGGCTCCACTAGCCCAGAATGTACAGAAAATATATATTTCCCTGATAGGTGAACTCATCTTCACAGACCTTCCTATCAGCTAATGCGTTTGCCATGTCTGCAGTTGACGCAATGACTACAGCAAACAACATTACCAACAAAGACTCAATACAAGCTGATTTCTTGCCATGTAGTCGCCATCTTTTGTTAAAACTACAGTCATGCACTGCTTAATGATGGGGGATATTAACGACAGGGACGATGTTCTGAGAAAGGCATCGTTAGGTGATTTCATCATTGTGCAAACATCATAGAGTATACTGACACAAACCTAGGTGGTATAGCCTACTACACACCTAGGCTATATGGTCCTAATCTTATGGGATCATCATTGCATATGCAGTCCATCATTGACCAAAATGTTGTTAAGTAGTGCACGACTAGATAGCTGCCCTGCAGGTACTCAAAAGCCAGGTGCCTTCCCTCATCAGGTAAGAGAGTGATGGATGAACAATCAGCCATATGACCAGGAGACTATTGGAGAGGATAGGTGGATACATAGATACAATATTGTTCTGGTCTGGGAATCTCAGGAGAGCTTTCAAAATCAAGTTTTCTCTAGTCCCTTTTGTAATGAATTAAATTTGGACAAAGTATTTTGAATACAGTATCTGGAATTTCATAAAAGATATACTTGTTTATTTCATTAGCCTTCTTCCTGGGAGGGACAAGAGATCAGCTGATGGAGAACAGTTAATATTTTTCATTTAAGGCAGTTGGTCTGCCAGTCCTAGTAATGACTTGACATGTTGTAAGGGTAGTCTGAGACAGTGGCTTCTCCTGGAATATAAACAGCAAACTTCAGGGATGAGAAACTGTGCATAATTTGGGCAATGTGGGCAATGTGAGTGTTTAGTATTCTTGCACTAGGACTGTTGAGGATCAAGGATATCCTACTTTTAGGAGCAAAATCACTTTAACAGTTTCCAAAGGAAGAAATTGACCAGAAGGGAGTTAGCATGAAGAGAGAATGAGGGAATTGGCAGTGAGGTGTGGAAGCCACCATACAAGACATTTATTATTATGAGTTCTGGTGTTGGTGGATGATATAAGCCCTGTGGAGTAAGTTGGTATCCTAGAGGCAGCAGGACCACATCAGTCTTAAGGCAGGGAAACTGTTGATGATATATTATTATAAGACAACTTCACTGTCATCTGTGCTTATCAATATATGAGAATCCGGTAAAAGATGGCTTGCGCAGATTGAAGATGGAAGTTTTTTTAGCAACGGTATTCGGTCTAAATGATACATATATTTGGTAACTATGGAGAAGCTTTATTGATGTTAATATCAAATCTCAAGATTTATTTGCTCATTCATTCACGCATCCCTTCTACAAATACTTATTCAGCAATTGGGCCAGATGGCTGGATGGGTGCTGGTGCTGCTAAGAAGATTAAGACATGGTTCTTTCTTCAAGACCTTACAGTCTGGAGAAGATGTAGCAAGATGCGCTGGGGTCATTTTATACTATCATTTTTTTGAGGAGGTGAAAGAAGAGTATACTTTCTTATTGGGAGCGCTCACTCTGGGACTTGGGAGATGAGGGGGAGCTCACTGATAAGGGGGAAAGGTAAACATTACTCCTACCCCATCAGGCAATGAGCAAGAATGAGTGAGGTATAGAGTACACCTTCCAAGGATGGCATGTGCAGCAATAAGTGACAGGGGTGATGGATCCTGGGGGTTTAAGGAGCCAAGGATTCAATACTGGCAGCACAGGATCCTGATAAACATCACCTTGATGGTATAAATCTCGGTTGGAAGGAAACACATTTCAGCCATTGATCAAAGCTTAGTGGCCTCCTGAGAAGGATCTGACACGCACCACCTGATGTGGTAGGCAAACACTAGAATCTGTCCTGCACATTTAAATAACATTTATGGGCATGTTTTTAAATTTCAACTTTCTTTCTGTTTGAATCTTGAGTGACCGTCTCTTTCTGCTATGTTTATGAAAAATCTCCTTCAGCAGGCTCAACATTTTGGTGATAGGACTCAGATAAAAGGAAAGTCTTTGGACATTGGGGACTGCCTGAATTCCCTGGACAGACAGGAAGCCAGTCTCCTCTCAGTCCTCTGTAAGGAAACGGTGGGCAAACCAACCTTCTAGTGAGAACTCTGTTATTTTGCAACCCTGCAAACAAATCGTCCACCTCAAAAGTGTGAGCACTCTAGAGATGAGGTCCTTGGTTCAAATAGATCACAGTCCAATTCACATCAAACCCTCTCTATTAAGTACAACAGGGAGCAAGCACAAGGCGGAGGCAATTGACTATGCAAAAATGTTTTTCTGGAAAGGTCTGTCTGTCTGCCCTAGAGCAGTGATTTCTACTCAGCAAAACCATTTATTTGAAGGTCACGTACAAAGCAATGGACCAGGCCACCATCCAGTTGATCAGAATTAGTCAAGATAACCTAGTAACCATTTTAGTGCCTTCACTGGTGAATCTAAGCAGAAATTTGATCCAATGATAAAATAATTACTGAGATTTTTTTTTTAAAAAAAGCAAAATCACTGGCTTTTATCTTCATTACTCGATTATGTCCCATAGACTCAGCTTATAGTGCAAAAAACCCCAATGATGAATGTACAAAAGTGACTGATATTAAGGTCTTATTGATGTCCTTGTCTGTCAAGCTTCTGCCTTACCTTAAACTAGAAAGAGAGAAGATTTTTAAAGACATTATGCTTGTTTAAGTAAAACAGGCTCTTTTGATGGCCCTACAGACAGCTGCCTGTCTGCGACTAGTTATAAAGGCTCGCCTGTCTGCTCTGGCTGTCTCTTGGAGGACAGACATGTTAATTTAAAGGTCTGCCTCTATAGGGCCCCCGGCAGGCTGGCACTGCTGTGGATCAGGGCAATGGCATCAGCAGACCATGCTCCCAGTGTCTGCCTCATTCTTCCCATGTTTGTGTCTGATGGCTTACACAACCAACCTTGTTTTCCGCACTCACAATGCACTTTCAATTTTGACAGCCTCTCTGACAAGTACAACGGCTCTGTTCCTCCACATCTGTCCCCCTCACCCCACTCCAGCCCTGCCTCCCAGACGCGTGTCTCCTGCCTGTTCACAAGGATGAATTTCAAGACTTTTGAAATGAACAGGCAGTGAAATTCGTGTCAGGCACATGCCGTGGTGGTCTAGGCTTATGATGGAGAGAAACACACAATAACCTGCCTGATCCTCTTTCCATTTTGCCACCTGTCACCTGCTCTACCATTTGGTGTAAAAGATGCTCACAGAGATTCCGAGATCACCACCAGCAGGCACAATGGGGCTGTGCCAAGGATAATCATCTCAGCTCCCTCACCTGCACTTTCTAAGGCACCTTGCTTTCTAGAGTTCAAATGCAGGTTATAGAAGCACAGATCCTTACCACATTCTGCCAGGTCTTTTACAGACATTTTTGATGACTTTTTCTCATCTGTAAAAGTCACAAAGAATTTAAAGATTACCATGCTTTCCGGGGTTGTTTTTTTTTTTTTTTTTTTAAAGATTTTATTTTTTCCTTTTTCTCCCCAAAGCCCCCGGTACATAGTTGTATATTCTTCGTTGTGGGTCCTTCTAGTTGTGGTATGTGGGACGCTGCCTCAGCGTGGTTTGATGAGCAGTGCCATGTCCGCGCCCAGGATTCGAACCAACGAAACACTGGGCCGCCTGCAGCGGAGCGCGCGAACCTAACCACTCGGCCACGGGGCCAGCCCCTTTCTGGGGTTGTTTTGAGAATGAACGTCGTGACTCTAGGTAAATCACTTAGAGCTGGTCTAAAATGAGATGCTATGGGCATGTGAACTATGTGGTGGTTACTACTTGCTATGGACTGAATGTTTGTGTCCCCCCAAAATTCGTAAATAGAATACCTAATCCCCAATGTAGAGGTATTTGGAAGTGGGACCTTTGGGAGGTGATTAGGTCATGAAGGTGGAGCCCTCATGAATGGGGTTAGTGCCCTTATAAAGAGACCCTACAGATCTCCTTTGCCCCTTCCTTCCACCATGTGAGGTTATAGTTGGAAGATGGTTATCTATGAACCAGGAAGTGATAGAAATATGAACCAGGAAGTGGTAGAACTATGAACCAGGAAGTGATAGAAATATGAACGAGGAAGTGGCTTCTCACCAGATGCTGAATTTGCCAGCACCTTGATCTTGGACTGCCCAGCCTCCAAAACTATGAGAAATAAATTTCTGTTGCGTGTAAGCCACCCAGTCTATAGTGTTTTGTCATAGCAGCCCAAACAGACTAAGACACTATCATTATAAATACTCTACTTTGGGGACCTTTGTGTGGGGGAGTTTGCTCAGTTGTGTCACTGCCCAAACGAGTAAGTCTGCTGGTGGTAACAGAACATCCCAGGGAGAACCACCATCCATTCTAAGTAACTCTGACTTCGATTGCGTTTTCTCTTCCCAAAAGCCTTTCTCATATTGCCTTAGGATGATCAGTGACTCTTAACCCTTTCAGAGTCAAAGGCCTTTTGTTATAATGAATATTTTATAATGCCCCTCAAATGAGGGGCAAATGAAATTCACTGAAATTACTGTCCTCAAATGAAATTCATGGATAATGTAACCTACCTACACAAATTACTTTAAAAATATCAACACAGTGCTCTGTTAAGTAAACAAGTGATAAAAGGAGTCTATATTCAAAGAACGCATATTACTATGTGTAAATGTCTGTGTATAATGCAACCTCACCAGAATCACTTAGTCACTGAATGCGACAGATACAAGCGCACACTGACATCAGCCTGCTCCCTGTGATGTCAACATGGTGTCCTGTCTCCTGTCATCCCTCCTCACCTCATCTGTTGCTGGGAGGGCACCCTCCCTGGGCTTGACCGGTGATAAAGGGGAAGGGAGAACCTGGAAGGAAGGAAATGTGGCTGTGTGTGTTTGGAAAGTATGGTGTTTCAGACTCATGCATGTTCTGAGCAGTCTTGCTAACTTTGCTTGGTGTTCCAGACAAACTCAGGAGCTATTGGGAGGCTGTAATACTGACTGGATAGGCCTGGAATGGAAGTGGATAGCTACTGGTCTCCAGTATATTCTTGAGATAGTATGTCCCTGGACAGCAAGAGTCATCTATTGTAACTTGAGCCTTTTTCCATTTGGTCCCTAAGGTCCTCCACTTAAGGACAGGCTAAGGAGGCGAAGACACTGTTCACCTTGCCGTTTCCTGGGTTTTCATCAAAATGCCTGTGTTGTGTGGTGCCTATCTTGGCCTTACTCCTCAGGCTGCAGGAGAGCTGGCTGGGCACAGTCGGTCAGCTGTCGTGGGCTGGCATTGCATGAGTGTAGCTCTCTAAGAGTTCACAGGTGATCAGCATCCAGAGAATAGGTCTTGACTGTTGCTCGATCAGTCAGTTGGCAGAGCCCTGGGTTTTCCATGCCGGATCTCCAGAACTTGGAAGAGCATTCTGAGTACAGCTGGCTGAAGAATGGCAATGGGAGGATGGCTCTCGACCTTTAACCCTTGTGAGATTGATGTAATTCCATCACTAAGGAAAATGAAGCTTCCACAAGACAAGATAAATATTTTTGTAGCAACTACTCTGAAGGGGAAGGCTGATCAGATCCTGGGCTTTCGGTGGGTCTCTACCATACCTCACAGTCCTAACAAATATAAAAACCTGACCTTGGGGCCAGCCTCTTGGCCAAGTGGTTAAAATTCTGCATGCTCTGCTTTGGCAGCCTGGGTTTGCAGGTTCAGATCCTGGGTGTGGACCTGCTCTACTCACCAGCCATGCTGTGGAGGTGTCCCACATACAAAAAAATGGAGGAAGATTGGCACAGATGTTAGCTCAGGGCTAATCTTCCTCAAGCAAAAAAGAAGAGAGAGATTGACAACAGATATTAGCTCAGGGCGAATCTTTCTCACCAAAATCCCTCCCCCAAACCCTTGACCTTCTCCTGCAATTTACAATTCCCTGGTCAATATCAGCTAGAGTGCTAACCCAGGAGAGAGAAGGACGTGAAGTAACTTGAATTTCTCTCACATTGGCAGCCCTCATCCAGAGACCACACCCGTACATCTTCCTAGATGGGAAAATGGTTCATTCCATCCCAGGCTCTCTGAAATTTTACAGCAACTACAATTCTGGGGCTGACTTTATAAGAGGGAGATGCAACTGCCAACGAAGGTGCACAGAGGAACTCTTCACTGATTTGCTGATTTTCCTGTGACTTAGAATAGAATCAAAGCATTCAGGTACCTCAGAATGTGCTTCTCTTCTGAATCCCATCTCATGCTGCACTATGCAGTGATTTCAGTAAAAGGCAATCTTTTCCTAAATATGCTAGGAGGAGAAATTCGCTGGTCACATCAAGACAACAGGATGGTAAAGTGTGGAAACTTTAGAAGCAGATGCTCTATTCACTATATCATTCATTATGATGCACAGATATGACATTTTCGCTTCCTGTGTGTCTTGTTCCAAGTTTTTAGGGTCATCCTTCATGGTTAATATTGCTTTTATCCCTTTTTACATAAAGACCTTTGGCTTAAGATGGAGAGTGAATGATCCAAGAGTTTCTCCCATGGAATGGCTTCACTAACAGCCAGGATTTGCTGTAATGAGGTTTGCACACGGCTCCCAGTGGGCTGGTTGGGTTGGAACTGGAAATCTTGGGCACACTGTGGGTGGGGCAGTGCCCTCAATGTCAAGTCTGCATCTCTCGTCATATGTGGAGGCTGTTCCAGTGCGACCAAGGCAGGAGCAATGCTGGCTCAGTTTCCTCATGTGTGCAATTCCAGGCTGAGGCTAGACAGGGGTTTCCAGGTGTTGGGCATTATGGAATAGTACCGTTGGCACATCAAATTAAATACTGGGAGGACTAATCTAGAGTTGCCAATAACTTATATGCTAAGTTAGGACATTAAGAACAAACAGCAAAACAAGCCCATTACCAGCTGCCATCACCTGATTTTACCAAAGAAAAGACATTTTAACACACATCAGAAATCGGAGCGATATAATCTCAGAATTTAAAGTGGAAGGAATTTAGTGGGATGGAGAACTCCCTCTGTTGTCTGTATGTCCTCCATGCTGCAGGCCAGCGAGGACTTTATCACAGGTCTGTGAAGATCAGGGACTGGTGTCTGAAGGTAGAGAACTGGAGGATCCTCGGCTTCAATTCAGCTCCCACATCTGTGATTTTCTCTCTAGTCTTCAATGCATCCTCACATTGCTGCATTGCTGCTCAAACATAGACCAATCAATATGGAAACAAGCTAACAGGTGAATCAATGGAAACAGATCCTTTGTCTTCCTCTCCAGGTGTTTTGCCTCCCTCACCAGCTCAGTGCCAACCCGAGGAAGGGAACATTGGCAAAGCAGAACCTTCTCTAGGAGAGGCGTGGAGAAAGGAAAACCCAGACCAAGGCGGGGCGTAGTGATGCTCATTTCACTTCTTGATCAACCCAAGTCCTTGCAGGTTTGGAACCATCGCTGTTCTCTGGGAGTTACTAAGTCTTACCACGATGAAACGTCTTCTCTATGCACATGCTTGAGAGGGAGCAACCTGATTTCTGTCCACAAGACTGAGGCCCTCTCTTCTGAGACTCTTTTCATTAATGTTTTTTGAATTGGTAATTTATGCAGATGATACAAATTAAAAATTAGCAAGAGAGAACAGGTAAAGAGTTAATCTCTTTTATACCTTTGACCTACAGCCACCCAGTTCCCACTGTAGGCAACCACCTTTATTCTTCCTTGTGATGTTCTAATCAGATTCAGGCATAAAATATTACCATTTGTGTTATATATATATACGTGGGTGTGTGAATTTTATATACATATGTGTGTGTTTGTATATATTTACATATATATGATATGTATTTTGTATATATATCACAAATGGTAATGAATTTATGACTGTTAATAGTACTTTATTGTCTGGAATGTTTCATTTAACCAACCCCTACTGATGGGTATTTGAATGTGTCGCTAACACAACACAAAAATCTATTTTGCATATGTGCCAAATATTTATAAAGTAGACTTCTAGAAGTGGAATTGTCAGCTCAAAGGGCATGTATATTTTTAAAAAAAGATATTGTAAACTTTACTCTCCATAGAGGTTGTGCCAATTTACACCCCCACAATATAGAGAGTGCCTGATCCTCCACACCGTCAGTCAGCCACATGGTGTGATAGCCAACTTTTGAATCTTGGGCAATGTGATGGGTGAAGAATGGCATCTCATTTTTATTTCAATTTATGATCTCCCTTAATAAGCAAAAATACTGGTTCACAAAAATTCTCTAATACAAATCCCCTTTTGTAAACCAAAGGTCGCTGATCCAAATGGATCCAGCCATATCTCATAAACATTCCAATAGTGGGCATAAAATAATGATTAGCTACAAGATGGTGGACCCATCTACCCACTGAAGTCCGCATTTAAAGGTAATTTAGGAGAATCTTTATTAATGGTTCCCTTATGCATCTCTGTATTACGTATCCCAAAACACACCTGTTAGGATGAATGAAAATTAAAACCACACTAATCAAGAACAAAGGGTAATTCATCCAAATATTCCTTTTGTAAAATTTCCCTTTAGCCTTGAGAAGAGATATCAAAGCAACGAAAAGATTGAAGCTTGAAAGACTTTGGACCATGACACCTGGTCAGATGTGGACTGTATAAAATTGATAACATTTTTCAGCTACTCAGTTTCCAATCTTCCTAACTTAGAAGCTAATCTCATAAAGGATCAGCAGCGTAGGAAATAAAGTTGCTCAGAGTTTCCGCTGTGTGCCAAGATCTACAAGAGTGTCAACACCTCTAAGCACGGCTGTAGATTGCCTTGCGACTTTGTTGAGCAAACACTCGTTACCAATGACTTTCATCATAAGGCTGGTCCTGCCGCCTCACTAAAATTTACGAGGAGCCTCTATTTCACTCTGTTGCTAATCTCTGTTTAGGTTTCCACGTATTCTCGAGGTCACCAGCTGTGTTTGGACAAAACGATAATAACATTGACCTTCAGGATGCCATTTTGTGAGCATTTTTGAAAGCGACGGTGTAGACGCCTCTAATTTCTTGGACACATAAAAAATCATTCTAGAACAGCAGCTAACAAACTGCATAATTAATTTCACTTCATTAAACATACTAAATATTTACTGAGCTGGTTATTTTCTATTGAATTTGCATTGAGGTTGGAGTGATTTTGTCACGGATTGCAAGCACCAAGCTATCAATTCTGCAGCTGGAAATGCTTAGACTCATGAATGTGTGAGATTCTTTAATAGAACATGACCTGTACATAGACCATTTACTTGTATTGTTGTTTAACAATATTCTCTTTGCTTACAACGAAGCAGATGTTATAGATGCTATAGGTAAGGCAGGTCTTTCACATTTAAGAATCTTCATTTCTTATTTCTAAGTAAGATTTTATTGTTTACTTCCTTGCTTATCTATCTATTATCTGTCTATCTATTATCTATCTATCATCTTTCTAACCTTTACCTTGTGCCAGGCACTGTTCTTAAGTGCCTTAAAAATATGAATTCGTTTAATCCTCATGAGAGCCCCATGAATTGGTTATCATTTTTACCATCTCCATGTTATAGGTGGGGAGACTCAGGAACAGAGAGGTTAACTCACTTATAGTCACACAGCCAGTCCAATGATGGAGCCTGAATACAAGCCTAACCCTGCTGGCTCCCGAGTCAGTGACAGAGCCGCTACACAGGGCTTGTGTGTGTCCAACAATCTAGTTTTGTGAGCAATCACTTGTTCCCTGTCACCGAGGGAAAATCATTCTTCTGTTGAACGAAACAGAGAGAGTTCTTGTGAGGCAGCAAAGTTAGTTAAAAAGTGTGTGTGGTGGCGGGGGGAGAGTTACTGGAAAATGTCTGGTATTCATTTATAAGATAATCTTAATAGCATCTCCATTGTGTCATGGAGAGATTCAATAATGGTACTAAAGGAATTTATTGAAGTTAATGTTGGAGCAGAAAACAGAGTGATGCAATTCTGAAAGTTGGGAGGAGTGTAAAATTCATCAGAGACTCGGTGCATTTGGAGATGAGGGAACAGGCCCCAGGGACTTTGGCCTCATTTGGCCTGTATGCGGAAGGCCGGCTGGGAGCCAGCGACCCGAATCCAGATGTTACATTAGCAGGTACAGAGCTCTCATTTCCTTTCCTTATGAACAGAGCTGTGGACTCCTCAGACACCACAGATTCGCTCAGGCATCTCCTTGACCCCCTCTGCAAATGTGTTCTTCATAGGCACTAAGGTCAGAAGGAGGCAGAGCTCAGCCCTACACTGACACAGTGGGTCAGCGTTCCCTCACAGGTGTTCCATATAATCAAGTGTTGATGGGAAGGTGGTTGAAACAGAAGGATGCAGAGGGTAAGGAGAAGCAATGGCAAGACATCTTACCAACAAGCGGATAGAAATCTATTTCTCGGGGCTGCGAAGGGGCAGGCACAGACCTTCGGAGTGGAGTAGCTGTTTCACTTCCTATTAATTAAAAGAATACCTGACTCCCTCGTGCAAAAGCAAAATGACTTCTTTTATCACAATTAAGCTTTTAAAACAGCGACTTGTGGTACTTTGAAAGGGGCCTGGAGTCTACGGAGTTACGTCTGATTCTTTTGTTTTGTTTTTTAGTGTTCCTGCTGAAATTGGGCAATTAGAACACTTCTGCATTCTCCAATACAACAGAGCTCCTCTGTCCTTCGAATTCTTCAGAGCCGCTTTTTTGGGAGCCTAACTCGGCTTTCTCATGTTGCTTTTCAAAGAGCCTTTCTTAGGATGTTCTTCGAAAAGGCTTGCTGTGCTGCAGTGTTTCCAGTATTTTAACATTTTATTTACAGATGAACTTTCCATCCTTAAAATTCTGACTAATTGAAAGTCCTTTTGTCTGTTTATAAATTAATTAGTTTTCTGTCCCCAAAGAGAAATACATTCTAATCCTAATACTTGAGTTGTTTTTTTAGATAAGATTTAAAATTAGGAAACATTTACAAATAAGTTGCATATCTGGATATATATACCCAAAAGAACTGTGTCCATATGGGAGCCAAAGAACATGGGATTTTCATGGCAGCTATTATTCATATCAGCTTCAAAATATAAACAATCCAAATGCCCCCTAGAGGTCGAACAGATAAAATATGTAGCATATTCATATTGAATTATCATATAAGGGAATAAAATACAGGAATGAAAATGGATGAACCTCTGTGGCATTCAACAGCCTGGGTAGAGCTTATAAATATATATATATATATTTTTTTTTCTTTTAATTTTTTTTTGAGGAAGATTAGCCCTGAGCTAACATTTGCTGCCAGTCCTCCTCTTTTTGCTGAGGAAGACTTTTAGGTTCTGTCTCATCTCCATCCCCAGTGTTGTTGGTCCAGGTGGGCTGTCATTGTTTCGTTTGTTGCACTGGGCTCCCCACTGACCTCTCTGTTGCCAGTCTTTCCCCATGCTGACTCTTCCTACTTTGGGCTACTTGACTGGGTTGAATAGTGTCAACCCCACTTGAACCCCAAATTCATGTCCATCTGGAACTTGTGAATGTGATCTTATCTAAAAATAGGGTCTTTGCAGATGTAATCAAGCTAGGAAGAGATCATCCTGGATTAGGGTGGCCCCTAAATCCAATATGGTTGCTGTCCTTATTAGAAGAGGCGTATTTGAACATAGAGGCACAAATCCACAGAGGTTATCATGTGAAGACAGAGATAGATTAGAGTGATGCGTCTACAAGCTAAGGGATGCTGGCAACCAGCAGAAGCTAGAAGAGAGTCATGGAACAGATTCTCTCCTAGAGCTTTCAGAGGGAGCACGGCCCTGCTGATACCCTGATTTGACAGTTTTACCCTCCAGAACTAGAAAGAATAAACTTCTATTGTTTTCAGCCATCTGGTTTGTAGTACTTTGTTCTGGTGGCCTTTGGAAGCGAATAGAGCCAGCACCATAATCTTCATAAACCGCTGCTTTTAATAACAATATTTCTCCGCTCAGGGACCTTCAATGCCTCTCTCTTGTCTGCTAGGTTAATGTAAGTGAAACCTTCATCAGTCCTGCTAGATGTTCTGATCCTTCTGCTGTTATAACTTCTTGGGAGTAATGCTACAGCCTAACAAATCTGCTTGCTTGATCTTCAGCATCCACCTGCCCTCTCCGCCCCACGGGCATGAAGTCTGATGGGACTTCTCCCGTGAATCTCTTCCTGCTGAAATTGTACTACTTTTTCGAGGTGTTCAAAAGTCACTGTTTTCATGAAGCAACCCTCAATTCAGCTAGGTGTGTGTATGCCCTCTTCTTCTTCCTTTTTTTTTTTTTTTGCTGAGGAAGATTGTGGCTGAGCTAACATCTGTGCCAATCTCCCTCTATTTTGTGTGTGGGACACTGGCACAGTATGGCTTGAGCAGTGTGTAGGGTTGTATCTGGGGTCTGAACCCACAAGCCCTGGGCCATCAAAGCAGAGCACACGAACTTGAACTTAACCACTACGCCACCTGGCCAGGCCCTGTGTGTGCCCTCTTAGTGGTTAACACCTCTATGTGTCAAAGCGATCACATTCTGCCCTGTTTTATGGTGATTTATATACTTTAAACAAATTTATTATGAAATATTTATGGCATAAATGTCAATAAATGCTGTTTTAGTAAATTGGATCACTGAAATATATTTCAAGTTTCCTAACCAAATACAGGAGATCTTTTGGATCATCAACTTTGATGTATTCTGTCATATATACAAATTCTAATTTACTTTCCTCAACACATTTGTTAAAATCACGCAAATATTTGCTTAAGACACAACTGACCTTTATAATCACTACTGTTGTAAAGCGACTAAAGTGATTAGGATTTGAGACACTTTGCATAAAACTCTGAGGCGAGAGCTTGTTAGTGTAATAAGAGGAACTGTTATTTTCCTCGCCTATATTATGCTGTGGAAATTTTTAAAAATATTATTAAAAAGATACATGGCAACACGCAAAACTGTTTTATAACTTTTTTTGAAAAAGTCTTTTCCAGATTATCTGAATCCAAAAGGCGAATTTGGCCATATTTTAAGAAAACCAATGGCAGAATTATTTTAATACTCGCCAATGCCATGGTGGAGGTCATTTTCAGCTTTGCTGTTTCTCTGGTGATCTTGTTCCTGACTCCAGCCTTTCCGGTTCCTGACTCAATAGAGGACGTCATTTCTCTTGCCCAGGGTGATGATCAGGTTCTGACCTTGGTGTTCCCGGCTAGAATGGTTCCATGGGCAGGGATTTAGCGTCCTGCCTGGCTTTGCCCTGGAGCAACCTGAAGACTGATTAAGGGAAAGTTGTCGTGGCTGCTTTCATGAGGGAAATCCACATGGGTCCAAATGTGGAGAGGTAACATTCTCACCAAGTGGTAACTGCCACTACTGAGGAGCACGTTCTTGGGGGCCGGTCCCTGGAGATTATCTGGAGAAGAGAAAGAGCAAGGTCTTTATAGTGGAGTTACGTCCTGGGGCCCAGCTACCACATTCCTTCTGATGTATCAGAAGATCCGGCGGTTGGGCTTCCGTTTCCAGCATCACTCTCAAAACACTGTGCAATGACCCTCTGGGAGGTGTAGTGCTGTCCTGATCTGAACAGAACTTTGATGGCTTTTGTGTCAAAATTTTACTTCCATTCAATAGATTTGTTGAGTAAAGAATAGATTCTTCATGGCGGAAATACGCCAATGCAAATTGCTATGATTCATTTCTTTATCCTTTGGAATTTTGCTTTTATTCTTGTCCTTGCCTGGTGGAAACTATGTGAAGAACAGCTCCTTGGTTCCTTAGCTGTGAAGGTTGCCCGCGGATTCTGACATGCTTTCGGTGTGGCAGACCAGCATCTCACAGTGAGGCCCGCAACAATAACAGTCTTGGAAGTTCCAGCTCCAGGGTATGGCAAGAAAGTTCTTCATACGCCCGCCTACCAGTGTGTAGTCCTTAGGCACTCTGCTCTCCTCTTGACCCCTGATGGGAATGTTTGCCCCCCAGGAACTCTGTAGGAATTGGCCTTTGTGGAGATTTCTGGAGTGGCAGCTAATTGGGTCTGCGGGGGGCAAAATGTATAGGCCTCAAATATTGCAGACCACTCTGGAAAGTGGCCCAGAGCTTGACATCCCATCTGCCTAAGACAGAGTGACAGGTTGTCTTCTGGAGCCCAGGCCTGAGGTGACTAACCTCGTGTTGCTTTTGCAAATGGCTGGGAGGGAAAGAAATGGGTCTTAAAGCTAGAGTCACACTGTACCCACAGCCTGGGCCTGAACTTGGGCATCTGATGGCTTTCAGAGCATCTCCTTTTAAAAATTGTTGATTCAGTGTTGATTATCTTTACAGGGATTCTTATCTTGAGTGCCTTTGGCTCCAAGGGGACTGGGAAACCTCAAAGATCATACAGAAAATATATGTAAATAAATATATATGTAAGGAAGAAAGAGAAGCCATTGTGTTCATTTCAGTTTTTCAAACCAGAGCATAGTTAATTTCAGTCAGTTCAGAGGCCAGAGGGTCAAGGACGTTGCTGTGAACTCTACGCAATCTTTAAATCTATGTAGTCATTAATGCTCACCAGCTGTTTCTCAGTTGATGGGGAGGAAAATTTAAATACTCCTGTTGATTTCTTTCCCAGTTGTGTTCTGAAAACCCGAAGGAGAACCTGCTGTACTCGTGCTAAATAATCCAGAACGCAAAACTGACTCTAAAATGAAATGTGAAACTTTAGGGATAAAAAGTACTTTCCATCTTAGAAATTTCCCCGTTGAGGGATTTCCAAGTCCAAGAAGTATGGGAGAATGTGACCCTTCAGGTTTTAATACCAATGAGTAGCAAGGTAGTGGCGTGAAACAGAAAGAGGCTTTGGGGCTACACGGAATTGTGGCATTGCTACTGCCCTGCTGTGGGGTTTGTGGCTGACCATTGAAGTCAAGTCTCAGCTTCCTTCTCCACCAATGGGGACAAGGGTACCCACCTCATAGAGCTGTTTCAACCATTTAATGAAAAATGGAGACAGCATTTAGCACATAGCCTAGCACATAGTCACTCAATAAATAATAGACATTATTTCTGTTTTGTTAATCAGTAAGATCCCAAGATAATGGGGGAGGGGGATAGAGTTCTTATGGGGGAGGAGGAAGTTGAGGGGAAAGAGAGGAGGAATGTAGGGGGCAGACACGAGGCAGTAGTCAATGGCCCTAAATCAAGTTGGAGAATGAACCAGCCTGCCAAGATATTGCTAGGATGGCTGCCACTGCCCTGAAGTCCCAGCCAACTGCAGGACCCAGAATGGTCCCCATGGATATTCAAGGCAGAGCACACAACTAACTGCTGGGACTGGAATGGATTTGGATGGTGAAGCAGGAACTTAGGAAATTCTGGCCAGTGAGCTTTGAGACTGCCTTATTGATTGTATTTGCTTCTTAATAGCACAATTCCCCATTTTGCGTGACTGATTTTTTTGAAACACTTATTACTTTATGGAAGAGTTTTACAGTAATAAAAACAATAGTAATTTTTGTAAACAGAATGAGGCTCTCCCTGGTTGTTACAAAGACAAAAATATTTCTTTCCTTCTCGATCTGGAGATTTCCATTCACTGATTATACCTCGAGCTCCCAAAGTTTGCTCAGAAATGCGATGGGAGTTGGCCTGTGAAAACAAAATCTGTTATTAGCAGAAAAGGGAGAACTCCCATCTAGTTCTGGAACGATTGTGGCCACCAGAGTTACGTGTTCAGGAACAACCCGGGGCCCACAGAATCACGCAAAAAGAGGCTAAGGAGCCAGTCACCCTGGGAAAGAAGTGTTGGCATTGCTCAGAGCTGCATTCCTGATTTCCCGATGTGCTGATTTAAAAAAAATTTGTGCTTGAGATCTTTCTCATACCTTTTTCAAATAAAGAGGTTTAAAGATAGTAAACAGAGCAATTAAGCCCATTAGAATTACGAATGCGCGGTGGGGGATTTCGGGGGTGAGGAGATAATTGTCAGTATAAATAAGCAATTAATGCTGAAGCATATAGTTTCACACTAGATGGAGCCTTCAAAATAGGTTGAGAACAGGAAGTTGGAGAAACGTGCTGGCAAGCATTCCAGAACTTCAAGAACCAAAGGTGCATTCTGGCCTTTTAAAACTGGAATCCCCGCAGTGTGGTTGTTGGCGCGTTAGGAGGGAGGTCAGCCAAACTGTGTCCTTCCAGACCTCATAATTCAGAGTGATCTAAAGTAGATTTTGTTTCCTTCCAAATTTCCATAGCGGCTGTTGGATTTTACCTTTTTTAAAGTTCAACCTCACTGAGTAAAAATTTTACTAAGTGTGAGGAAGATTTTTGCTTTTGTGCATTGACCATCTTTTCACAGTTGTCTTCCTCAGCATGCTTACCACACCTCTATCTAGCCCAAATTCTCATGTCAACAGGTATTTACTGCGCACCTACTATGTGGAGGCAAAAGAGTCATGGTTTTGAGTGTAGGTTTTGGCTCCACCACTTGTAAACTGCCTGGTGTCTTTAGCTCTTCAGCTCCTCTATGCCTCAGTTGTCTCATCTGTAAAATGGGATGAATGGTACTCATCCCACAGAGTTGTTGTGAAGATTAAATAAGTTAGTACGTGTAAAGCATTCAGAACACGTTGCCACGGCACCTTTGCAGAAACTGCATTGATGTCCTCAGAGATTTGCATGAATTAATTTATTTAATTCCCACCGGGGCCCTGGGAGGTGGGTACCACTGTTATCCTCCCTTTGGGGATGATGAAACTAAGGCTTAGAGAAGTTAAGTGATGCTCTGGTTATTATCAAAACTAACAGAAATGATAAAAGAGGAATCAATAACATCAGAAAATATGAATTACTATCGTGATATTGTAAAAAATAAATATTTGGTCTTTGTCCTTGGTTCCTGGCACAGAGCTCCCCAAACTTTTGGAATTTACTGTCTTTTGATGCTAATGGGATGATTCATTGGGGAGGGGGGAGAAGATAGTTAAAGGATGGGTGCTGGTCACCAGAAAGATCAAACCATGATGAAAGGGTTGGAACTTTCACCACCACCCCAGCTCCATTGACCTTTGGGGAGGCAGAGGGGCTGGAGATTGAGTTCAATCTCCAGTGGCCAATGATTCAGTCAATCATGCCTGTGTAATGACAGCTTGCTAAAACCTCTACCAACAAAGTTCTGTGAGCTTCTGGATTGGTGGACACATCAAGGTTCTGGGAAGGTGACACGCCCAAGAGAGGGCATGGATGCTCTTTACTCCCTCCTCCCAAAACCTTGCCCTGTGTATCTCTTCCATTGGGCTGTTCTTGAGTTATATCCTTTATAATAAGGTGTTATAATAAAGTGTTTTCTTGAGTTCTGTGAGTTGTTCTAGCAAATTACTGAACCTGAGGAGGGGGTCATGGGAACCCTTGATTTATAGTCAGTTGGTCAGATGTATGGGAGGTCTGGGACCTGTGACAGGTATCTGAAGTTGGGGACATCCTGTGGGACTGAGCCCTTTAACTTGTGAGATCTGACACTAACTCCAGGTAGATAGTGTTGAGCTGAATTGAGTCAGTGGACACCTTGCTGGGGTTGGAGAATCGGAGAGTTGAGAAGTATTAGTCTGACCAAAATCTCTTGCCTCTTGCTGTCCTGTCTTTCTTTCTTTTTGAGTTGAATCTTCATCTCTTCCACATTGGCAGCCTTCTTCTTGCTGAGCGTCCCACTCGTATCCCTATCTCTGCAGTCACGTGATCGGGTCATGTGTGCCTGTCAGAGGTGGTATTATTCCAACTGTGTCTTATGTATTCATCTGAGGACTTAGACCTAAGCATGTTTGGATCCATGGCATAGCTCTGCCAGGTGTTCCTGGGAGGGTACATATAGCCCCGTGGAAATGATTCTAGAAGAGGAGAGAATCAAGTTCTGCACGAGAAGACCACAGTCTAGCGTTGAGAGGGAGGGCTGAGTGTGAGGCTAGCACATCTGCCTCTCTGCTTGTCCTCGGGCCTCTCCCCCAAGGACTCCTGCTTGGATCCCAAGAATAAGAGCTGGAAATGAAACAGTCAGAGCTCAAAGGGCTATTTCCTTCAAACTTCCAAGGGGACACCAGCCTGGGGAGCTGCGGTGACAGGCTCTGTCACAGGGGGCTTGGCACTGTGGGAGGGAGGTGGCATCTCAGCTTTCAGTAGATACATGGGCAAGGTGGCCTGCACAGGAGGACAGTGTCAGCTTAGTGGAGCCTCAGTGGCCTCAGCACTAAGGTCTCTCCAGGGAGAGGTCCCTGAGCAGGGCAGGAAGGAAATTAACACCAGGGAGTGGCTGAGAGAAGAGACATTTCATTTGCACACTATACTGGGTTGAATAGTATCCCCCCAAATTCATGTCCTTGGAACCTCAGAATGAGAACTTATTTGGAAATAGGGTCATTACAGATGGAATTAGTTAAGATGAGGTGGTGCTGGAGTAGGGTGGACCCTTAACTCAATATGGCTCGTGTCCTTATAAGAAAAGGAGAGGAGACTCAGAGACAGACACAGAGAGGAGAAGGCAATGTGGTGACGGCCATTGAGATTGGAGAGATGCATCTACAAACCAAGGAATGCCAAGGGTGGCTGACAACCACCAGAAGCTAGGAGAGCAGCATGGAACAGGCTCTCCTTCAGAGCCTCTGGAAGGAACCAACCCTGCTGACACCCTGGTTTTGGACTTCCAGCCTCCAGAACTGTGAGAGAAATCTTTCTGTTGTTTCAAGCCCCCAGTCTGTGGTGATCTGTTACGGCAGCTCTGAGAAACTAATACACACGCTTTTGATATCTTCCTGGGCACAGGGGGAAGCATCTTGAAGGATTCCTGCAGAGACGATGGGGCCAGCCAGAACCACATAAACACTGTTTTCTGATTCTTGGATTTTTGTTTTCTCTGTCAAGCTAATAATAACTATGAGGGAAAGGAGGTTACAGAACTGCATCTCTTTACATGGGGGCTTATTGACAGGGACCCATGACCACTGATCCGTGAAGGCAGAGCATGGCTGATCAGCTGCATCAAAGGAAGATCAGACTGCCACGAGTTAATTCTGCTCCTGCATAAGTAACTACCTTGTGAAACGTGAGGACCTTGGGGTAAGAGTATGCAGGACGCACCATGTGCAGACTGAACATCGTGTAAATCATACAGGCTTTGTTATCAGCAGAGCCCCACCCTGCCAATTTCCCCCGGCTGGAAGATGGAATGCTCTTCCTTTCCATGTCTCTTATTTCCCTAGAAATCCACTGCAAATGTGCCTTTCCCACGATCCTTAGATCCCTATCCTCAACCAATTGGGCAACTCTTTTCTTCTCATTCCCTGAGTGTCTTAGTGTCTTCTGGTTGCTATATCAAAAATACCATAGATTGGGTGGCTTACAAACAACAGGAATCTATTTCTCACAGCTCTGGAGGCTGGGATGTCTGAGATGAGGGGGCCAGCCTGGTTGACTTCTGGGGGACCCTCTTTCAGGTTACGGACAGCAGCTGTCTCCTTGTATCCTCACATGGCAGAGAGCAGAAAGGGGAAGTAGGCCCTCTCTTGACTCTTATAAGGGCACTAATCCCATTCACAATGGTCTCACCCTCATGACCTCATCTAATCCCAATTACCTCTCAAACACCATCATTATGAGGGGTGAGGGGGTGGGGTTTCAACATATGAATTTGGGGGGATGGAGCATTCAGTCTATTACACTGAGTGCTTAGTTTTAATTGTTGATTTTTCACCCCTACGACCTAGGAGTCACCCACCTTTGATGTCTAAGCAACGTTACACTTGCTTTTTATACCCAGATTATTATGGCATCAGCTCACCTCCATCAAAAAGACCTCTGCTATTTCTGAGCACTCCCTGAGGCCCTGTCTTCAGGATGCTCTGGAACAAACAGCTCTGGTCCCTTGGCTCTGGCTCTTTCATCTACCGCTACCTCCTTGCCAGCTCCTCTGTTGCTGATGACCCTGGAGAGTTTTACTCTCCTGGCCTAGCCACTGCTACCCCAATTCTGGCTTCAGGACAGGTGATACTGCTCTTTCTTCCTCCATAACTCTAAGAATGGACACAAGCCTTGCCCTAATTTCTCAATCCACAACTGAGATCAGGCTAAAACTTTAATAAGACCTTCTTGAAGATTCAATGGTAGGGCAAAGAAAAATTAAAATTGCCCAACAACTGTAGACCCGTTTTAGAGTTTGGTACCTAGCCAGCAACCCACCTGGCACCTGGACAGTTTCTAATGAACAAGGGAGGCTGCCCAGCACCACTCCAGGCCCGGTCTCTCCTGGCCTCAGTTTCACAAAAAACTGCCTTTTTGGATCCCAATAGAGGGATATTTCCCCCACTCTTATCTCAAGTCCATTTTGTTGTGTCTTCAATTTTTGCCTCTTTCCAGGAAGATGGAAGTGAGAGTACTGATTCACTCCAGGGAAAACCCCACCTCAACCACGTAAGTATCATCTGGTCCTTTGTCCCTAGCAACTCAACCAGGTCACTCTGTTAATAAATTAATTAATACATCAATGCTTCACTTTCTTCCCAGGAAGATTCTAGGAGCTTGGGTTATTGGGTTACCTTATATGAATATGCACTAATGGATCTATTCATTCCAGATGCCATGTTTGTCTTCATGTCTGTATGATCTGTGTTCCCATCTAGACAGTAAGATCCTCAGTAATAGAGAGTAAGGCTTGTATTCCCTTTCTTCTGACTTCTCTGTACCCTCCATCCCTACGCTGCTCCAGCTACACACACACACACACACACACACACACGCAAACACAGAGATACCCAGACATATACAAGTACACACAAACACATACAGACACACACAAACGCACACACATACACTCAAGACCTAAAATAATAAAATTGCATATACACAGCAAGCACTGAATGATCACCACATTTGTTTTCTCACAAAGCTTCTGAAACAACCGAAGGATTAAAAAGACTGTAAATAATGCCTGTTTTCATTCTAAAGATATTTGCTCCTTCCGGTTTTAACATACCCACTTCATTGCCTTTTGTAAATTGAAAATTTAAAAAAAAATTTTTTTCCCAGTATTCTCCAGGACCAGTCTCTGTCCCAGGTACCACTTCCCTGGTCCCCTGTTGTGTGCATGGCATCATCAATTTGCTATTGGCTTTCCCAACTGCTACTCACACGGCCTCCACCCTATCCAGACCCACAGCCTTAGGGAGAGCTCCCCACCATCTGCTCGGGTTCATTCACGTGCAAAACTCGGGCATTTCAAATGCATAGTGAGCTCTTTGCTGCTTCATTGTTCTTTCTAGTGAGAGAAAAGAGCTTGTGCTACAGATCTTGCTCTCTGCTCCTCATAAATTCAAAAGAAAAATAAAAGGTATCGCTTATAGGATATTTTGAAAATTCATTGTTTTCAACATCTCCCCAAGTAGCAAGTGAGTTTTTTATGATTATATTTAGTCCTGCCTGGTCTGGCAGATTATGTTTTGTCACAAAACCCTGAAGCCTAGCAAGTGGACTGACATGTTCTGTATCTCTTTTGGCTTGTCATATCTGAGAAGCAGCAGACAATAAAAATGCAAGAAACTGCTTCAGTCTGCCTTATGGGATGAGGCCTCAAAGAGCTTTGCAATTGAGACAGTTTGCTTTTAGGTCAGCAGAAGTTGTAATGTAATGGAATATTGTCAAGACAGATTCTAGACTCTCCGTTATTTGCCTCTCGGATGTGGCAACACAAGCAGAGAACACACTGATACCTTACTGTTCAAATTCCAATAAATACAGCAGCACACTTAATTAAGTGAAAGCAATCAGAGAGAGTCTTTTTCCTCCTTGGCACAATCTGAATATAGTACCTTCTTCACACACCGTCTTCACCCTAGAGCTGGGTTTATGAGAATATGTCATGTTGACAAATATGAGAAAATAATAAACACCAGGATCCATGGCTATTTCGCATTATTGCTTCAACTCAAGACATTTCCAGGGAAGGGAAATATGAATCAAACAAGACGAAGTCAACGCGTGCTGCAGCCAATTTTGAGGCCAAAGGACCCCTTTCTCATCTACTGTCTTTATTTACACTCATTTGATGCATAAGAGTCTCTGGGAACCAAACCCAGTTTGCTTGTCTGTGTAGGTGGACTTCATTTAAAAAAATAGTAAAAATCATCCAGAAATAAAAGAACAATTTTGATCAGGGAAATAATATCTAGTTCCCTAAGGATAAAACAACTCATTCACCTGCGTCTAGGTCTTAAATTGAGCCTGGCATAGACGTGTGTATTTTCCAGTTCCTTCAGTGGCTAGAAGTGGAGAGAAATGATTAGAAAAATCCAGGCTTGGTTGAGGGAGGTGGTGGAGGGTGGGGGAAGTTCCCTTTACCAAATATAGTCCATCTCCAAATGCTCGCTTCCTCTCCTTCTTCTTTTCCCAAGCCCTTAGGGCTGAGAAAGTGGAGGGGATTTTGGCTCTTTTCATACTGAATTCATCCATCACATGGAAGTCATTGGTTTAGGGTCAATCTGAAGTTTGAACTTACGCACCTTCTGCTTTTTTTAAGGACGTATTGGAATTAGATACATACAGTTTGAAATGCATACTTTCAAAATCTTCATTTCTCATCCCAGAATCTTTTTCCCATTTGTCTTTTAGGTACATTGTCTAGTTTGGATCAATAAAACACTGGCAGAGGATGGAAGAGTCTGAGAGAGAAGAAATGTAAAAGGTATTTTTTTAAACATCTATGTTACTATTCATATCTAGGACTTTCCATTTTCTATACTTTGGTTGAAACTAGAGAAAAAATTGACTACATTTCACAAAAAGGATAAATACAGACATTCACTGTTGGCTAAGAACCTAATCTAGGTGAGCATACATTGGATTCTCAGGGTCCTTTCTCTCCAACTTGTGTGACAGAAGGGGATAGGCTGGCAGGAATGCTGCAGACATCCCAGCATGGCTGTCTTCAAGGTCAGCACGGAGCCCTTTGGTGGAGAAACACGCCACAGAGCTCCCAGCAATTGCAGGATCTCCAGAGAGCGGACTGGCTGTGCATGTTTATACACACCCACCAGCTAAACCACAGATGCAAATGCAACGTGCACAACTCAGAGGCCACATGTGGAGTTTTAGGTTGCCATAATGATGTATAATGTCTACCCTTGGTTTAGAAGGTGGGTGGGAGCATGGAAAAAAAATGCCCTGGTCAAACTAAAAATGTTTCTTGTAGTCAAGGCAATAATGATAGATTTGGGTATAATTGAAGAGAAAACAAAAAACGAAATGCAAAGCATACCTACTTTCTTTGATAATTTTGGTTAAAAAACAACTAAAAAGCAAAAAGCTTATTCCAAATCATGTCAGGATTGAAAGAGAGAGCAAACCTGGTCGAAACCAAATTCAGTTTTGTGAGACTCACTGTACAGAGAAAACCACGTGGCTGGTGTTAACTGTTGTCTCTGGATTCCCAACACTGTTAACCCAAAACAAAGAAAAATGTAGAAGCTGGAGGTGGAATTTCTCGGGAACTATCCTTCTGCCTATTCAGCTGGGTGGTTCAGTAAGGGAAGATTCCCATGAACACCCCAAAATTGCTCTCCACCCTCCTTTATCCCATTGTCAGGATCTGAAGTTGTCTGCAATCAAGTGACAATATCCTTTGGATAATGAAAATAGCTGTTACATCGTTCGAACTTACTATGCGCCAGGTACTACTCTAAGTGCTTTGTATGTATCAATTTATTTAATAATTACAGCAACCCTACGAAAAACGTGCTATTATTACCATCTCCATTTTATAGGTGAGGAAGTGAGGCATGGCGAGGTTAAGTAACTAACCCAAGATGAGCCACCTAGTAAGTGTTAGCAGAAAGATACCAACCTATGCAGCGTGGTAACAGAGTCTGTATCTTCAACCATTGTGATGCCCGACCTCTAAGTTTAAGCAATTGTTAGCATTTATTATGCCCTTCCTCTGTGCCAGATTCTAAGTATTTTACATGAATTCACTCATTTAATTATCACATTAACTATATGAAATAAGTACTACTATTATTATTATCCTATTTTGCATAAGAGAAAACTGAAGCACAGTGAGTAAGTATTGTGCCTAAGGTCATACAAGGACAACGTGGGAATCAAACCAGTCTCTCTTGGTCCAGTGCCTGCACTTTTTTCTGAGAGGCACGTGTAGGATTAAAGACAAACCTGGCGTCTGATTCATCTCTGTTTCTCCTGTCAACATAAGCAAGGTGCTTTCAACATTGGAGAAAATCAGTAAATGTTTCTTGAATGCTCCCTTTTTTAAACTGGTGTACACAGATCACTTCCATATATGGGAATTAGTGTGTGATGAAGACCACATTCTCCAATTAGCGGGGAGAAGGTGATTATTTAATTGATGTTTGCTGGAACAGATGGCTAGCCACTTAAAAGGAGAAACATTAGAAGAAAACACAGGTGAATGTTTTTTGATCTTTGGATTGGCCTGGACTTCTAAGCATGATAACAAAGCCAGAAACCATAAAGGAAAAATTGATAAATTTGACAATATAAAAATTACAAATTCTGTATGGCAAAATTCACCATAAATAACATCAATAGACAGATAAATTAGCAGAAAAATTAGCAACATCTATGATCCTAATACAGAAGATGTCCTTTTCCTAATGTGCCCAGAGCACTTAGAGACCAATAAGGAACAAAAATTTGAACAAAGGACAAATGATATAATTGGGCAGTTTTATAAAAGGAGAGTTAAAAACAGCTAATAAAGATTAGAAAAGAGATTTGATAATTAAATAAATTAATATAAAAACAAGGTATCATTTTTTATGTATTATCAGATTGACAAAAAGTGGAAAAACAGGTGCTTTTGGTGAAAATATGCATGGATACAATCTTTCTGCAGAGTAGTTTTTCAATATTCTTTTTCCCCCAATACTCTTCTTAGCTAACAGATCACCAGTTCCTCTTAGGTGTCCAGCCAATTCTGGCTAAGTGATGCAAGAGGGGATTTTGCCTCTGGGAGACATTGTCCTTATGATAAAAAGAGAGGCATAGGAAGAAATGCCCCTCTTCTTCATACTGGTGTTGTCATGTGATGCCTGGAACTCTGACGCCGTGCTGTGACCATGAGGGATAAGCCTGAGGACTGAGCCAATACATTGAGATAACAGATGCACAAGGTGGAAAAAAACCTTGCATTTGATGACATAACTTAGTTTCTGACTTAACCCTAGAATGCCCCAATTTTCAAACTTCTTGTTATGTGACATAATCAACTCATTTTTCAATTTTTTAAATTGGATCTCTTGTTCTTTGTAGCTGAAAGAATCCTGACAAAATGAATCAAAACTCAAAATGTGTATATCCTTTGAATCCCAAATGCAATTTCTAGAGCTTCCTCCAGAGGAGATAATCAGACAAGTGCACAGAGATGTATACATAACATACTATCCAGAACAGCGAAAGACTCAGAGACCACTTAAATGCCCTTCAAAAAGAAATTGGCTAGGGCCAGCCATGGTGGCTTAGTGGTTAAGTTCGTCATGCTCCACTTGGGCAGCCTGGGTTTGGCTCCTGGGTGCAGACCTATACCACTCACCAGCGGCCATGCTGTGGCGGCAGCTCACATACAAAAAGGAGGAAGATTTGCAACAGATGTTAGCTTAGGGCGTGTGTTCCTCAGCAAAAAACGAAAAAAGAAATTGGTTAAATACATGGTTAAATACTTGACTTTTACACAGCTAATAAGATGATGATGCAGATTGATATTTACAGACAAAAACTGTTATCAAAAAATGAACATATTGTTCTGGGGGAAATTCAAGTCACAAGAGAGCATATATCAGTAATATTTCATTTATGTAAAATTATGTGTATCTGATTAAAGAGATGTGTGAAAGAATATTAACCAGATTGAGGGTGAGGGTGGGGTTGCTAGGCCATAGATGCACAGAAAAAGAGACTCCTAGAGACAAACACAGGCAAGATCTGTGGGGCCAATGCTCACAGGAAAGGGAGTCTCAGCCAACGGCTGAGTATTCAAGTATTTTTACCAATGGCAAGACTGTCTCTAAGATGAGGATAAAAATAAAGCATTGTAGCCAATGAACTTCCAATATTTCTGGCCTCACTGGCAAGGCTTCCTCTTGTGAAACATTGCATCAGTCTAGGTTGGTGTCATTTGTCCCTGTTTGGACACCTTCAGCTGCAAGTTACAGAATCCCCAACTTTAAACAGTGAGGAAATTATTACCTCCCATAACTCAAGTTCTGAGTTAGAGTGGACTTAAGGTGTGATTGATTCATCAAAGACCCAGTTCTCTTCCTCTCTCCACTCTGCTGTCCTCAGTGTTTCCTTCCTCAGGTTTGTGGCAAGAGGCCAGCAGAGGTTCTGGGTGTCATATCCAGCCTGGATATGTCCAGAGAAAGAGGAGAGCATCTCTTCCTGTAGCTCTTTCCCAGTAGCCTCCCGATAGACTTCTTTCTCATCTCATTAGCCTATTCCTTCTGTCGGACTTGAACTAATCTCTTGAAATAAGGATGGTGTTGCCATAGCCCAACTAGGTTTACCATCAGAACCCCATCAGAACCCCATCAGAACATTGAAGGAATAATATAATAAATGTAAATGGCACAGCAAATGTCTGGCTATTCTTGATGGGGCAAGTTAGAGCTGAAGCCAACCCATGGGTGGGTTGGAAGAAAATCAGTAATGTTAAGAAGGAATTAGGGGGGTACATGGGTGGTGGGTGGGCACCCTACAGTGTCCACTAATCCTGTATGCTGGTACTCATTTTATTCCCTCAGTGCCCTTGTTTTAATTTCCAGATTTGTCTACAGGGACATATGTGCCGATCCTACAGACACCACATGTTTCCTGTTTCTTTGACAGTGCTTCTCACGATAACTCTAATCTTACAACTTATAGCTTAGTTATTATTTATTAAGCACTTAATATGCACCAGACACTATTGTAAGAGCTTTACTCGTAAGGAATGTACTTATTTTGCAGACATGAATATTTCCATTCCAAGTAATAAATCTAAAGTTATAAAAATAAATTAAAATTAGTAGCATCTTGGTGCATACCTCAGTCTCCTGGGTGCTTAGTTAGCATGTATCCATCCTTCCGGCCTGAATTACCCATGAACGTTAACAAGAGTCAAACTCCGACTCTTCAAAGAGAGGTAAGATCCAGATTCTTCTTCTAGCTTCAGCCCTGATTTGCATCATCATGATGAGCCAGACATTTGCTGTGCCGTTTACATTTATTATGTCATCATTCTTTCAAAAATGCCATTAGGTTGATTTTATTAACTCAGGAGATTTTACAGATAGGGAAACTGAGGCTGAGAGAGTCCAAGTAACATACTTGAAACTAAAGATAATAAAACCCAAAGTTCTTTCCACTAGACTCCCTTTCTTCTTTTTTTTAAATTGTGTCATATGCTTTAATTGCATATCCTTAATTTAGTGATAAACTCCTTATTGTTCTGTTGAAACGCACCAGGGTTCAACTGAGTGCTGGGCATGTAGTTATCTCTGAGTAAATATCTGGCCATTATCCAATCAAACTGGAATGGACGGGGGATCACTGCTTGAAACCACGCAATCTCGTATGTGGGTTTAGTTAACTCCCACCTGGTATGCATTCTCCTGCCGGTGCATTCTGATCTCCTTAGGATTTCCGACCCGCCTCAGTCAAAAAGACACTGCAGTCAAAACATGAGAATTAAGTCTGCTTGTTATATACATGTCATTAAAAAATTGCCCCAGGAGTTTCAAGCGCACTGAAAATTAAGAATCTGAAATAGAAATTTTACAGCTTCCCTGAGACTTTTGAGGCCCATGGAACAGCTCAAAAGCTTAAAAGCAGCTGTGTATCAACCAGGGATTTGAAAAATCAAGTCGTGTTCTTCCTGCCACTTAAGTCAATACCAAGTGTAAAGATTTTGCAATCAGAAGCTCACTAGCAATCGCGTCGGGAAGTGTTCAGCTGTGGAATGTTAATCCCCCCAGCTGGATGGGGGCTGCAGCCCAACAGTAGCCAAGTGTGTCGTCCTCATAAATATGACTCAGAAGCATTCACGAGATATTGAGGTCCTAAAAATAGCCTATTTTTATATTGATGTTTTCCCTAACTACAGCCTCGCTGAAAGAATGTATGTGTCCACAGCTCCACTTTTCCTTCCACAGTGCTTTTAAATTACATGTCGTTACGGCCACGTCCAGTCGTCTCAGAAATATTTCTTATTGTAAAACAGTGCCATGTGAAAGCCAGCATCCAAGTATCTAATTTCTCCACCCGACATTGCCATGGTCACCCCAGAGGAAGGCTCGTCCTTAGCCTTTGGAAAACAATAAATGCTTTTTCTTGGGAAATTGTGATTTCTTCTGCGTGAATTTTTAGAGGCACTTTGTTGGTACTCATTACCGTGGTGCTCCTGGTGAATTTCAGCGATCAGAACGTGATGCTTATTTTTAACATTGAGGAAATGGATCATTCATGGAAACAGCAGCAGAGGCAATTTTAGAACGCAAAACTGCGGGGATAATAATATATTATAATGATGCCGCTACACGTTTATCGAATGCTATACCTTGTTTAAGCATTTTCATGGTACTGCCTATTCGAGGGGGAGAGTATGCTGAACCCTAAACCCATGTTTTTGGCTCATGGGGTCTTTGCTCACACTCATTGCTGATGTTTTACTCTTCCAACAGCAGGAGGAGTCCAATGGAGAATAGTAGCTTTGCCTCATTGAGTCCAACTTTGTTTTTCTAGTTTTCATTTGAAGCAGCATCCGAGTGGAGCCCTCAGTGCGGCTTCTCCCACTTCCCCACTGAAATACCTAAGTCACAGAAAATGAAAAGAACTCACTCAAGTACCCTGAACTGAAATATCAAGAAACAGAATCTGGGAGAAATTTTCACTATCAGGAAGGCTGTTGGAATTAAAGTTAAATAAACAGTGGCCTAACCACGCTTAATTTAATGAAACAAAGAAGCCTTGCTCTCATGAAAGAAGACAAGAACACACATTGCCCCTTCTTCTCACAGACTCAGGGTCTGAATAAACCACAAAAGAGCCACATGGAAGGGTTACTGGTGACCAGAGTCCTAGCCTCCAATTCTCTTTTCTAACATAATTCTACTTGGCATAAGTAGAAATGTTGTTTTCTGTGACTTCCAGGAAACAACAGATGAGAAAATGTGAAGTGGAGGAGGGTGGGGCATGTGTGTATGTTGGGGAAGGGGGTGGCAGGGATGACTGGGATGAGGATGGAGATGGTGGTAGCTCAGTGCCTTCTGGGAGGTATAGCCTTTGGACATGATGCATAATGGGCAAGAGGCCGGTAAAGTACATAATGGGGAGAGAATGTTCAGAAGTACTCTGCTGATTCAGAGTTGCAGAAACCTGGGCAACTGAGAAGGAGGACCCCCACCTTGGTATGGTAGAGCCACAGTAGGAATTGGACAGGAAGCCATGCCTGAACCTGCTGCTCCTCATGGAGATCAGAATTGGGAACTGGCCCCTGAAAACGCACAAGTGGACCAAAGCCGCACACCTTCCTCTGATGGAGGTAACTTGGGGCCTGCCTGTGTGCTCAGGGTGTGGATGGGTGCACATCTGTTTCCTTGGCTTAGCACCTTGAGATCAGGAACCTGGCTGATTCCAGCTTAGGTAGGCATCGCTATTTCTTAACGAAACAAGAGCATGCTTTGAGTCTGGATAGAGAGGTTGAGTAAGGAGGATAAAAATGACATGTCCGTGTTGGAAGTGAGGAGAGGACTGCATAACAAGACAGAAGAACAAGGAACAGGGAACATCCAGCATTCAAGAGACTCGGAGGTGGTGCCTACATCTGCGTGCTGTACCCTGAATTCATGGCAAACAAGGCTCACAAAGGACTAAGAAGGTCAAAGCATGTTGGAAAAGGACACAGAATCCACAATGACAAAAAAAGTCATGAAATTGTATGTACCAAATAACCTAACATAAAAATACGTAAAGCAAACACCATTAAAAACTATAAAGAGAAATTGAAAGAAACATATTGTTATTGCTATGAGAGACTTAAAAGCACATCTTTCAGCCTCTGCCTGATTGAATAGACGGAATCAGACAATAATACGGACCAAAGTTAATGATTACAGGGCATATCAACAGATGCACATTTAACCTTCTGTCCTTCAGAGAATAACCTATTTCTCAAGAGCCCGTACAAAAACTTTTGATACAGTAAGTCACATAGAAAATAAGTCTTTCATGGAAATTAGCAACAAATGTTTAAACAGCAATAATCAGTATAGAGGATAACAAGGAAAATTAAATCACTCTATAACAAAACTTAAAGAAAAGCTAAACTTAGAAAAATCGGCCTTATTTATGACAGCAGAAATAGGAAATAACACAAATGAATCAGTTCCCTGGCCTGCAGCCTTACCGAGAACACTGGCATGAACACATATCCATTAGTATACACACAAAGAGAGTCATCCCATTAGAATTACTGGCATAGCAAGTTAACCTGTGCTGGGGAAGTTTCCTCCCGCTCCAAATGTCTTCTCCATGCAGGTGTGATTCCATCTGAAATTCCACCATTAGAAGTTCATTTGAACAAAGTGAGCAATGTGCTTTCTACAATCGTCTGTTGGCGTCTAAATATGCCTGAGAGGAGCAATGTATGAAGTCACTAACACCTTAGCAGGAATGGCGGGTAATGTTATAAAGGCAACCTTTCCAGGCGCAGGCCCCAGGGAGGGCGAAGTCTCGGCTGGTGTCAGTGGAAGGAGCAGTGAGCCGTGTTGCAGATGGCTTCTCTGGGTTGAGATTCTACCATATATCCGAGAGGCATGTTTGGGAGAATGAACCAGTGATGATCAAGTGTGGATAACATATACTAGATCCCCAATACGTATTTGTTTTCCTGTGATTTTTATCATTCAAGTGTCGTAGAGACAAATGCTAGTTCAATAAAGCTTTGATTATAATCTAGTAAATTTATATATATTATTGTAATTTTTATATATAATATAAATAAGTTATATATATTTATATATTGCTGTATTTTATTACGTTTGTATTTAAATCTGACTTGGGGCTGTACTAAGTAGTTATACTCAGAGTTCTGAACCTTGGAATCTAAAAAAGGTTATGGGGGATGGGGAGAAATTTCCCTCCCCTTCCACTGAAAATAATTAAACTGTCCAGAAACACTAATACCTTACATTTGATATCACTTACTTATGTGTGAGTTTACAGTTCTCACATGCATTATCGGATCCTCCTGGATAGCAGCTAAACTCAGGATTTTCACATATTAGGATGTTAACTTTATTAGGGCTAATTGGAATTGTTTCCTGGATTTTTTCCCCCCAGGCTAAGTGAGATGAAGGACGCTGTCTTATTTAGTCAGTTTTCTCTTTCTCTTAAAAATATCCTGAGTGATTTGTGGGCGTATTTTGCTCTCGTGTCAAAGTGCATCGCTTTGTTCTCCCTCCGTGTCGCTCTTGTTCCCATTATCCCCTTCTCGTCCCACTCCCAGTCCCCACTCCTGCCTCCAGTGTAGGGAGAGAGTGGATTTGCTGATTTACTTTTCCGTATTGTTGGGGAAATATCGTTTGCCTCTATGTTGTATATTCAGAGTGTTAAGTAGTTTGGCTAAGTCGATGTTGAATTGAGGTCACGGGAATTTTATCCCTTGGTCTGCCACTAATTCTCACAGTGATACACTGTAAGTTATTGAACAACTATGCCTTAGCATGCACAGCTATAAAATTAAGATAAGATTGCAAAAACCACTGGCCATGGTATGTTGAATTCAAATGACTGATCCCTATCAATGTAACGGGTTCTCTGGAGCACAGGTGCTTATCTTTGAGCTGAACTCTCTGAAGTTCTTTGCAAAAGCTTGTGTGCAGATGCCTATTTTCTAGAGAGAGCCTTCATAAGTGTCATCAGAGTTCATAGGAGCCTGTATGCCCTGCAGCCTCCAGGTTTGGGGACCCATGAAGAATTTTTCTTTGGTCCGTGATGAAATGAGAAAAGTAAGAACAATTGTAAGGGAGTTTCCACAAGGCTAAATGTATTCTACTTTAAAGACTGCACTTTATTTTAAAAGTATGTATTTCCCAATTGTTGGATGTTTAACTTACTATTTTGATAGTGTTCATGGAGGGTGAGCTCTCCTACCCCTGCCCTGGTGGCTTCCCTTGGCAAAATTTAAAAGTTAGGTTCAAAAACTTTTTAATATTTTCATGATCCATGGAAACAAATATTTGGGAATTACAGCTTTTATAGAGGATTCTCCCAGCCCTTTATCTTTCCTTCTAACTTTTGCTGTCTGTCTGTGGTTGTTTTGAGAGTAATATTAATCAAGCATCATTGGGCTGCCTCTAGGGCCAGTGTATTCAACACAAATCAACAGCCACCAGCCTTGAAGAACAAGAAGGTCTTCAGAGTGGGTGTTCTCGGAGGGGTGGCTCACCCAGGGCATCGCAGTGCTGTCAGCCTTTCCTTCCCCTCAAACCTCACAGTGCTCAGAGCTGCTCAGCTTCTTTCCCCCTGTCCTCGCACTGCCAACTTCCCCCTGCATTCCCCACCTCCTTCAGAGTGTGGCACCACGCCCCATCCCGTGTTCCTCCCTGGGGACCCTCCTCCTTGCACAGATCCCTGTGGGGTGAGATCTAGCATCGACTCTACTTCCTTTGCCCTGCCTCTTCCCTCAAGCAGTCTTCCTGGAATTTTGGAAGATAAAACCCTCCATCTTGTAATGAAAGTTACAGTTCAGGGAAGTGAGACTCAAAAACGACAACTAAAAACTACATTCTTCATCCTTCTCTTTCATTTCCTTTTTTCTTCTCCCAATATTTTTCTTTCACCAACATTTTATTAACAATGTAAAAGGCCAGCCCATTGGAGAAGAATTGGGGGAAAGTAAAACAGTCAAGGAAGGTAAGCATTGAAGCGAGGCAGAGATGGAAGGAGCTGGTCTTCAGTCTGAACAAGAATGGACTTGATGATGGAGCACTGTCTGGGGCTTCAGAAGCACTGGGCCACTCATCTACCTCATAGGGCTTCCTTTGGACTGTTATCCATGTTGAAGTGCTATATCTTGGTTCATTTGCTTATTCAACAACTACTATGGTATGCCTACTGTGTAGTAGGCACTGTGCTAGGCACTGGGGATGCAACAGTGAATAAATGCAGATATGTTTTCTGTAAACATGGGTGACTCAGACTGACACCGAATCATCAGACTCAGGGAGAAGAGTATGTTTCAAGATCAATCAGTTGACAGATTCATTGCCAAAGGAAGTTTCCTTAGCTTCTTAAGAGGAGATGCAAGGATTTCAGACCAAGATTGATGCATCTAGTCAAAGGGAATCGAAAGTTTGCAAGGCAAGATGCATAGCAGTGAATCTTTGGTCGTTAGCATTCTCTAGGGGAAAAGCATAAACTGAGGTCACTGATGGACCCAGGCAAACACCCCTTACCAGGCAAAGAGCTCAGATCCCTGAACACTTGTGTCCTCCTCACTTTCTTGATTCACTTTCTGCTGCTCCATGTAGTCATTCCACCCCCGAGGCCACGTAGGTCTCAGTTTCTTGGAGGCCAGTCAAGAGTAAATGTAAATCCAAAGCTTATTTAGTCCCCTCTAAAACTCCATGCCACACTCAGAAAGGAAACCAGTTCTCCAAGAGACCAAAATTAAATTAGGCTGGCATCTTGAGTGGGTTGGAGAGGAAGTCTATGTGATTCGGGTGACCTTTAAACAGAGTTCCTATTAACACTGGCCACTGCGTAAATCTTGATTTTTCAGTTGAAAGGTAAGTTTACCCTTCATATATCACACCGATGTTACCAAGACACAGGAGAAAACTTTGGTTTAGGACAAATTACATTTAGAAATTTAAAACAGAAAAATCCGCTTTGTAAATGATCCAGTAATTTTCTATCATCTGGAAATACTTCACGTAAAGAACAAATTGAGTAGAAAAAAAGACCTATTTTGGATTAGAAAATATTTTTCAGTTAGGAGAGGAGGAGACGGAGATGGGATGGAAAAAAAAGTTAACATTCAAATTATTATTGTCCCTAAACTCTGTTCTTAGGAGGTGAATGGACTGGGTCATGGGGGCTCTTGGTGGCTTAAGACATGTGTGGTGATGGGGTAGAGAAGATAACCAGACACTTTATGGAAATATGTGTTTACTGGGCATGCTCTCCAACGTAAGCCTTGAATGAAGACTCAATGAGAACACTGGGTGATGGCAGACATGTCAATGAGATGGAAGCTGGTGGATGGGGTGAGAAGGAGAGTGAAAAAAGGAGAAATTGGGAAAGATTTCTTTCCTTGTATTGCAAGGCTGCTTCTCTTAATTTTGTGGCTTTGCCACAAGCACAAAGGCCTGTGACGAACGTATAATAAGACTTACATAAATGTTGATGTTTATACCCGAAATTCTATACATCATACATCGATTTATGCTAACTTCCTCCTTAAAATAAAAATTCTCTTGGGAAAGTTCAAGACAATCGACCATCCATTTTTTTATGACGAACGTTTAATAAGACTGCTTTCTTCTGGTTTCTATTAGAGACTAGCTGAACAATGAGAGTTTGATGGCCAAGTGGATAGGAAGAAGCAGGGCAATTTAGGGTCACGAAGATGTTGGGCTGAGTTTGGGTGCAAGTGGGGTTTTGGGAAGTCAGAAGTTTTTACTTCTCTGGGATAATGTCCTCAAAGTGCCAAGTGAACAAAATATCAGGAAGAAAAGCCAATTAGAACGACCGTGGCCATGCAATTTGGGGCACAATGTAGGATTCACATAACCCTCACTTTTCGAAATTGTAAGCATTCTTTGGAAAACTAAGAATCTAAAATATTTTTAAGATTTAAATGCTGTGAGTTGGAGTCAACCAGTCTTCTAAAGTCTCGTGCTTTCCGAGCTTCAGTGGTGTCACCCCAACGTGCCAGCATCCACATTTGCTATCCAGAGTTGCGAACAGTAATTTTCAGCAAGACGTCAAGTAGGCGCTTGACAGTAGTAGAAGCAGCATCACAACCATCATCTCAAAGGATCATTTATCAGTTATTTTGGGAAAGGGGAGGATTTTTTTTTTAGAAGAGAGGAAATGATGCTAATGAGTTTTTTGTCTGCATACATTCCCCACTGAGATCCTATCTCAGTGCATCTCAGCTTGCTACATATTTAGCCTTAAAGGAAAATGAGGTGAGATGGAGATATTTGAATCATAGAAGTAATAAAACATGCTTCTGGAAAATAGCTTTTCTACTCTTTCCTAACCCCACACCTCCCAGTTATGAGGTTTGTTTCTTCAATGCAAGTCTTGGGAAAGTATTGCTGGGGATACTGATTCCTAGAAAAATACATACATATGTTTATAATCTATCTGAAGGGAAAGAGAGAAATAGCAAAGAAAATGGACTAGAGAAAAATAACACAATGTTAGAAAAAAGAGAAAAGAAACAAGGACAGTGTTTGCTCTATGAGGACATTCTGCAAACTGCACCCTTACCAGCTTCCCAGGAAACCCAGGGTGCCCTCATCTCTTGGCTCAGACATTGGTGCCAGGCAGTGTCTTCTATTCACATGCCTTTCCTTTGGATCTTGCTGATTGATGTACTTCTTACAATCCCTTCAAGAGGCTGGGAATGAGGGTGACCTGCATGCTGGGTTATCAATGGAGCTGAAGGAAGGGCTGCAAGGAGATTGATAGGATGAAGCTAAGAAGCATCCTTGGTATGAAAGGAGGGGTTCTAGGTCATGAAGCACTAGATCCATTGGGTTGCCTGCAAGAAATGTAAAATTTCTCAGGTTCCTAGGTGATTCACTTAATTTTCCCATCATCACTGTATGGTTGGTTTTGTGGGTATGTGGTTAAAACTAGACACAAAGGACCTTGAACATACCCTCCAAAACTAAAATATAACCGGGGCCTGAGGTCAAATGTTACGTGGCTGGTATCCGTGATGGGAAAGATCTTGGAAGATGGCTGATGGGGGTTGGTGGAGTCTTGACTTGCCCAAAGCCTGCTATAGGTGAAGGAGATAGAGTGGGAGCAGTTCGGGGTAAGAGTATGCCCTCTTCATGGGTTTTCCACCACTACAAGTAGTCCGCCACCCGAATGGTCAAGTTGAAATCCCTTATAACTCAGGTGTTAGAAGACTGGGAGTTGTCCTGTACAAGTTGGGTCACCAAAGTTCCTTTTACATTTTGTGTAGGTAGTACCATGCTATCACCAACAAAGTTCTTAGGTAGTAAGTTGAAAGGTGGTCAAGGTCAGTTGTGATGGTGCAGGGTATAGAATGGGGTCTCAGTAGACAGAGCAAAATTGGAAGCAGTGGAAGGGAGGAGAGAGGGTATATGCCTCAACTGCCCCTCAAGCTAGGTTCTGTGCTCCAGTCTTCCACTTGAAGGTGAGGATCAGATTCAAGCAGTGCACATGGTTAAGACCTGGCTTTTCAGCAAGATGAATTATCAGCTGTTTCATGGCTGAAATGTTGGATAGATGCAGATGAGAAAAGCAACAGCATTGAAATCAACAGTTGAGAAGACATCACAGCTATCATGATGGCTATACTCTGCTGTGCAGAACAACAGCATTTCTGTGTCCTGGTGCAACGCCCCTGGGGATTAATGCTTTCAGAGATCAGGAACACGCAGAAGAGGACATGTCTCTTCCAGCAGGGTGTTGGATCGATCTGCACACATATTTGGTTGTAGAACGAGGTCCTCCCCCTTAAAAATTGTTTGAGTCCCTCCAGACTGCTGAAAGTGTCCAGGAATTAGTCCACCTGCTTACTTATGGTTACATACAGCTGGAATGGAGGTGACTCCACTAAGGGAGAGGACGGGACTCACACAAGGCAGGGGGGTTTGTAGGAAGGCAAGCCTGGCTAGCCACGTGGGGCAGGTTGATGGGAGGCTGTGTAGGAGAAAAGCCTTCAGGTCTTGACTTCAAGAGACTTACTCTTGGTTTAATCCAGATCCTACAGAAGCTTATAATACAGCAAATCCTGCAGACAGGGGGAGGAGATTACCCAGAATTAGTTGACAGTCTATGTAGTCTATAGAATATAGTCAAAGAAAGATGCCCTTCAAATGAAAGAAAAAAACCTGCAATCACTTGAGCCAACTTCTAGCTAATAAAGCACTAAAGAGAAGGTTCTGTAAGGGCATCAGCAGTGACTAGATATGGCTTATTTTAAACTACGATCACATTTGCATCAAATAATAAATGGTCTACATCTGTTAAAAACTCTTTTTTTCTTTCTAGCTGTCACTTTATGTCCTGGTGAAATCTTGCTCTCTGATTATTTTACTATATTGGAAAGAGGAGAAGCAAAGAGGGGAGGAAATATTATTTCCTTAGCACCCCATCAATCCAGACATATTAAGTACTTTGCCTCCATTATCATCAGAACGACACTATGCATTACTTATTATCAATTCTACTTTCCAAATCAGAAAACCAAGGTCTAAAGAGTTTGCGTAGCTTTCTCAGCCACTGAGAACAGAGAGAGAACTGGAACCTGTGTGTATCCGCTTCCAGTGCCATCGCTCCCTCCAGTGAACCATGTCGCTTCTCCAAACCAACAGCAGAAATGTACACTGCAGCCCATCAAGAGCTGAAATATTTTATCTGTGAATGAGTGAAGTTTCACTGGGTATGTGTGATGCAAAATTCTTAAATATAGGGTGTATATATTTGTGTGTGTGCATGTGTGTATGGGTTTGTAGTATGTATATGCGTGTATATAGTACACACGTATATCTATACATATGTACATATGTGTATGTATATACTTAGTATATACATACACGCGTACTCTCTCTCTCTATATTTCATTAAATCATAATCCTGCATTAATGATGTTTGTGCATTGTTATAAAGACAGAGAGTGGGGCTTGCACAAGTCACAGGAGCAGGCTATGTGTTTTTTTGCCTGTTTGCTGATAAATGTACATCAGGCAGAATTTGGCCTGACTTGTTTTCCTGTAATATACCACCCACCTCTAACCAGAGGAGGGTACTAATATTTACCAGAAGGATCTGACCTTAGCTGGATAGCTACCTAGTCTTGGGTCCATCTGTCACTCCTGAGCCTCTGAGAAACCAGCCTCACTACAATGAGGCCAGCCTACCACACACCCACCACGCACCCACCATGCATGCTGTTGACTATTCATGCACCCAGCATGGGTCCAGCCCAGCATCCCACAGCTGTGTCACGACAGCCTCTGCAGGAATCGCTACCCATGAAATATGCTTGGGTTTACTTTGTCATTTCTAGGGCTGGGTTAAATCCGTCATTTTAAGAAGCTAAAATGTGGGTAAGTGTTAAATGCATTACTATTCATTTGTGGGGGAAAAGTATCAACATGGATAAATTCCACTAATTTGTCTTTTCCTACACTTGTCTGTTTCTCCCTAATAATTAATTATTTAATAATTTCTTCATCGCTCATCCCACACCTCTTTCCTGAACATGACCACTTGCCTTAGGATACAGAGCTGAATGAGGTGTGGTCCTCACTGTGGACCTCCCTGAGCTCTCGAGTAAGGGAGGCAGAGGGGAGAATAAGAGTGATGAAGAGATACAGGAGCAGAGGGAGGAGGTGTGCAAGATGGGAGAGCATGGAGGAGAGGGCGGAGTCTGATGGAGGAGGCAGCCCTTGGAGTTTTGCACTTTGATCCTCTTAACAGAGCCCTGGGTTTAGGAGTATGTTGCTGTTTCCATCAGGACCAGCTCAGTGTCACTCACACACTTAGAGAAGTGAGGAGACACCAGGAATCCCAGGGTTTGCCATGGTTCCTAGGTCGTACCACAAGGGACTAGAAATGCTTCTTGGGACTGAGAACGATCCCTGAGACAAGAATACATGCTGTAAGAATTGTACTCTGGGCCCAAAATTGTTGTTTCTATCGAAAGCTATTCTCACTTTCTGGGATGTAAGATTTAGACCTGGCCAGCTGGAGTGTAGGTCCTTCCTTTGCCTGTTTATGCCTGTGGAACATCAGAGCGTTGGTTTCTCATGCATCCAATGAGGATAATAATAAAAGTAATAATCATGCCTTCTCCACTGACCTCTCAGGGTTTTTATGAGGCTCAAAGGGGATAATGCATGTGAAGGCGCCTTGTAAGCTCTAAAGCGTGCCCTAAGCATTTGCAGTCATTATTATCAGTATTGGCAAAGTGTCAGTTACTGCATCCCTTCCATCTGTGTGGAAAGCCTTTTACTCACTCTGCCATTAGAAGGTCACTCGTGTCAACTCTGAGAGGCCCTTTGCAACATGGGATTCCATTGTTGCATCTTGTGAGGAGCGATCCATTTGGAGTAACCTCCTCTTAAGGTTTGACGAATGCCTTCATTGTTAGAAGCAAACACAAGGCAATGCACATGTGTTTGAATCAGAGTTTTATGTCTAATGCTCAGAGGATTATATAATTAAATCATAGATGACGTCTTCTGAAATACTCAGAAAGAGTCTCATTCTCATATAGGCTCAACATCCACGTTGCACGTTCCCATTGCTTGTTGTTAGGTGATGTATGTATGTGTGACATGGTGTGTGCGTGCCCCTGCACACTCACCCATACGTGAGTAGGGCAGAGGGCAGGGACACAAGGAGAAGATGAGAAAAAGTCTTATAAAATGAACCCAATTGTGCAAAATATTACACGATGGCAAATACTTCCAGCCTCAATCTACCTGATGGTCACCCTGGCTTCAGGGATTAATGAACCTTGTCATTAGACTTCTGAGACAGACAGCATCTCATTGCAGGGGACTATTTCCATGAATGAATAATCATAATAAATACAAGCCAGAGGTTCATCTTCTACTGTCTATTTCACTGTCCCAGACCAGATCTGGGGCAATGGAACTCATTTTCAGTGGCACATGGAAGAAAGCTGCCTTTTCCATCTCTCCAGAAGATTTACGGGCATGCCCCCCATGGTCTACTGCCAGAGCAGAAGCTGCCTTCTTCAGCCATCATTCATGCATCACCTCTTACATACAAAGTGCTCTCTGAGACATATTGCATTTTGTAGTGTTTGACTTGGTTTTCTCAGGCGACACTTAAAGAAGTTATATGAATTATTCAGAATCCAAAGACAGCAAAGTTCAAACTCAGGTCTTCTGGCTCCAAATCTGTGTATTTCCTGGTCCACCACATCGACCTTCTGCTCCCTTGGCCGCCATCCCTCTCTGTGAACACAATCACATCCCCATTCAGCTCCTTCCCGCTGCCTGTTTGTATGAAGGCTCCATATTCTAGATGAGTCCCGAGAATTCCTCACTGGAAGAGGGAAACATGACCACCCTTAGGTTTTGAAGGATTTCTCTTAGAGACTGGGAGCGTCCAAGGTTTAGTCATCTCAGAGTGTCCAGGGCACCAAGGCACCTCATTTTCCTTCTCACTGAACCCAGGCGTCAAGTGCTGCAGCGCAGAGGGAGGAGAGCAGCCTATATCCCAGTGTGGTTGGGCAGTTCAGAGTAGATCCCTGTGGGTGGTTCAAATCCCAACCTGCCACTCACCACCTGTGTATGTAAACTCCCCACGCATCACGTTCCCCGTCTACACATGGGATAATAAAGCGAACCCCTTACGAGGTCAAGGTGAAGATTAAACATGTAACACCACAGAAAGCATTTAACGCGGGGCCAGCACTGAGTAAAGCTTCAATAAACATTAGGTATACTCATGTCTCAAAAATGTAAGGAAAGAAAACGAGATAAAAATGGTACAAGTGTTTCTAATATTTCCATTAATGGAAATTATGGTTACCGATGGCATCTTTTTTGTATCCAGCACTGATCTTCTGATAATCAAGTATAATAATGGTATTTAGTGAAATGAGTAAAATCTACAGTACTTTTAGACAATGAATTTGCAGCCAGAGAGTAACGGGCTGTGTGGACTTGATTCTGTGTGTCCTTCGGTACCTCAAACAGCTCTGGCACTCAGCAAGACTGTGTGATGATGGTGTTCGCACCTCTCCCTCCTCCCCCTCCCCCTGGAGCGTCCTATAGACACAGATTTCCAAACAATCTATTTTTGCTGCTACTTTCCTACTATTTTGTTTGTTCCTTATGTACCAACTGAAGGCTTTAATGATGTTCCCTGGAGGACATTGGAACTGGCTCCTGTGCATGCATTAGTCAAGAAGGGAACCCCCACCCGCCATGTCAAGCCCTCCAGCACCTCAGACTCTCTTTCATCCAGCTCATGGGGAGCAGAGTTCTGACCAGCATAGGGCGCGCTGTGTCAATGTCTCACTCTCTCCTTCCTCCTGCCATGTTAGTTCCCAGCGCAAGATGACGAACCCTTCCTGGGCTGGGATTGTTTGCCAAGAGTGTGCTGGGCCAGATGGCCTTCAGATCCTGACCATGCCTTGCAGTTATGAGAGGGACACTGGAAGCCAGTAAGACAAGCCCCTCATTTTGCAGATGAGGAAACTGAAGCCTGAGAGGGGGCAAGTCCTGACAGCAAGAGGCTGAATTGGGAGAAGAACCCAGGATGGTCAGCGTCCAGTCGGGATCTCTTTATGCCTCATCTGCTGCCTTCCTAATCATTTTCTAGGCTTCTGTCATCAGAGTAAGGGACTGATCTCAGGCAATAAATGTGTCTAGTGAAAGAGAGGCTTGGAGCAAAGGACACTGGGTGAAGGACAAGTGTGTTGCTGGGCTCCGGAGCCGGCTCAGATGTACGTGCTGGGTAGTGGTCATCTCTGAAAGGGGATATAGCAAGCGTCGTCCTAACCAAATCTTAGCTCTTTGCTGCTTTTATAGAAAAATTACTCATTTTATAATGATAGCCCATAAATTAATAAATGCCATTAAGTTTATGGGCTTCTCCTAGTCAGTCCTTTTTAGCTATCAATTTAGTTTTTAATAAACTCTCTGTGACTTGTAAAACCACAGTAGTCAATTTTTGCTCTGCGCTGAAGTGACGTTTCTGATATCGACTTCCTTCTGCACATGTGCGCAGTGAAGGAAAAAGCCAATAACAAAACAAAAACCGGCCGTGAGACATTCGTCCGTTTACTACATTAGGCAACTGGATTAAGGTCAGCGTGTCTCTTGGCCTCTCCCAGGGTCTGGGCGCCTGCACTGGGGGTCTTGTAAGCACTGAGCTGGATAGCTCAGATCAAGAGCAGACAGGAAAGCCATCTCAGGTTGAGATCACCTGAAGCAGAGTTGGGTGGGAGTCATGGGTGACCTAGCAAGTGACTTCTCATTTCATCTAAAAGTAGTACCAGCCCTGCACTCCTCATCGGGGTGCTTGAGGATAAAATATGTGAAAGTTTAGTAGCAAGCTCTATGTCATGGAAAATATAAAAGTGCAATAATACACAACAATAATAATAAATAACTATCATATACTGAGTGCCTTCTACCATGCAAGGCACTAGACATTCATTATTACTTTGGATCTCCACAGTTCTCCTAGCATGCAAGTAACACTCTCCTTGGGCTCAGAGTGGGTGGGTAACTTGCTTGAGGTGACACAGTTAGCTGACGGTGGCAAATTCAGACTCCCAGTGCTGCTCATCGGCTCTAGCCCTGGTCCAGCCATGGTCTTGCTCTGCCCTAGGTGATTCACCATGTAATTTTTATTAAGAGATATCTGTCTTAATCCAAACCATACTTTTCAAAGATTTTCTACTAATCATTAAACACATAGATACAACCTGGGATATCTTTATTAACATTCCAGGCTTGGATTCTGCAAGAGACCTGCAATCTCTGTTAATAATTAACACAGGAGGCTTCACACAGAGCTCATCCTCTCTTTCTCAAGAGTGACTAGAAACCCTACACATTGGGCAGGTGGCAGATGAGGGGTAGATATCGGGGAGCCTGGAAACTGCTTATTCAAGGGGGAGCCTAGAACTTCCACCTGCATTTGGAATAGATTTCTCGTGGGCTATTAAAGTTGGAAGAGATTGTAGAGTTTTTTGAAGGCAACATCTTTATTCTCCAGAAGAGAGCTTTGCAGCTCAGGCAGTTTGTAGTACTGTGTCCAAGGTGACCAGCTAGTTGGGGACAGAATTGGGTTAGTTATTTCAACACCTGGTGCTCCTTCCTCCAGCTATGCTATCTCTTGGGCTGAGTGCTGCAACCGATGACCACTGTTCTGACATTTCTCTGTAATGTCAGCTGTAGAGGGGCAGGGCTGAGGCCCAGGGCTGTTACTGGGTAAAGAGGTGACATCTGAAACTCAAACGCTTTTGAGTTAGTGACTGGTCTCCCTGGGCACTGTTAAAATGTGAAGAGAATGGTTTTATAGCCCATAAACTGACTCTCCTAATCGTCTCTCCCATGGCATTTTCAGACCTACCAATGATCATGATACGTAGTCATTAATTTGAATGGGTTTGATTGTGAATTATTTATAATGCCCTGCAAAGGTCTGACAAAGATCTAAATAAATAGATTTTTCTAGAATGTTCACTATCATATCTCCAGCACTTAGCAGGGTGTCTTTATACATAGCATTACTGATAAATATTTGTTGAACAAGGTAGATATTAATATCTCAATTTATTGAAACAGTGGCTCCCAGAAGCTAAGTCCAGTAACTTGCTCTGCATCACACAGATCTGCCTAAGAGGGGAGGTCACATTTGAAGTTAGACCTGTCTGCCTGCAAAGCCCCTATCCCAACCATTTTGCAACCTTAAATTCTAAGTGGGGGGGCTCTCACACGTTAGTGGGCTGAGGGTGTGTAATAGCCAGCTGGGGTACAGAATCCTGGGACCTTCCCTAGAGACCTTGATTCTGTGGGACCCTTGTCACAGCATGTTAGGTAATTTTGGTGCAGGTGGACCGTGGGCCACACTTGGACAAATGCTGTTCTAAAGATCAGTAATAACGGCTGACGTTTTTGAGCCATTAGTCTGTCCCTGGAATAGTATTTAATCCTCTCACCAATCCCATGATATAGGTTCTAGTATTATCACTGCAGAAGCATAGAGAGGTTAGGTGACCAGCTCTAGTGGCTGAGTTGGTAAGGTATGGAGCCAGAAGAAGAACCAAGTGAGATGCTGTAGAACACCCGCTCTTAGCCATGAGCTCTGCAAGAATGAAGGTAAGGAGGAAGGGTAGCATGTGATGGACTGTTATTGCCTCCATTTGGTTTGGTCTTAGCATGAAAGGAACTGGATCCTCAGGCTCCTCCAGATGGAAGGAACGCTGACAAAGGCAGTCCTTCCAGGCATGGCTTCAGTCTGGGGACACACCTAAGGGCAGAGCTAAGCTGTGTCTTGACAGAGGAGTTGGACATTGTCTCCAACTGCCCGTGTTACTGCTGGCATTTAGTGTCCACCAACGGATGAGGAGACACGTAGAGTAGATTCCTCTCTTAGCCATGATTTCTTTGTTTATGGTAGCAAAGTAGGTAGACAATGACAAAAGTTATCAATAAAACAGAAAAACTAGGTCTAAGCATCATACTATGAAAAGCTTATAACCACATCAATAACTTTATTAGTCATCTCCTCCCACCTTTGTCCAACTGGAACTTCAGATAATAAAATCTTTGGTTGTTAAAGGTGCAGTTGATCATATTTCTAAAGAAATATTTCCATGATTCAAGCTCCCGAGCTAATAAAGACTCATTTGTGAGAGGTTATACACGGGGCAAAATAGTAAAAAATAGGACATGCTTCAGTCCCCTTAGACTAGTAAAGAGTCCATATGCAGTGTGCTCTGAAAATGGCAAAATCGTCTCATAAAATGTTTACAGCCATGACTACCATTTACGTTGTCAAAGGGGAAAGTAAAAAAGGCACATGCACTGAGGGTTTTTTAGGTGCCCTGTTGTATTAATCATATTTTTTATTTTCTATATTTTATGATGCTTTGAAAATCTTGGTGCCTTGTGGACTGGAGGACACGCTGGCTCTCCCAGGGTTAACTAGTGCCTAGAGATAGCAAACAATTTGCTTGCGAGCACACCTTGGAATGCCAACCAACGAATCCTGAGTCCGTACCCCGGCCTGCCTCCTTTTATAGGCTCCTGCAGTCTGGGACATTATTCCCTGCCGTAGATCACCCCAGGGCCAGATACAAGACAACTAGAGACACCTCTCCAGCCAGAGCCTGCCAAAATTAATCATGTGCAATCCCAAGCTTGCTCAGCTGCCCACTGCCTTGCCTGCTCTTTTCCATGAAAACCCACAATGAAGGCTTTTGCCCATGCTTTTCCTTGCTCCTCTGCCTCCTGACCAACCCTGGTGCACCCCTGTGTGGCCCTACATGGTGTTCCTGACCCATGTAAAATTCCTCCTCTTAAGAATTGGAAATAACAAACTCTCCTTTCAATGGCAATTGTTTCCTGATCTGTTGGCCTCACCACCCCTGAATATAAACAAAATCCTGGGGACATTTTGAAACACCTCTCTACTGAATGCCAGAATAATTCTCCTAATTTTGACTATTGGAATCACTCCTCCATCTGTGTGTAAATCAACAAGTGTTCACTGCCTGCTCTAAAAACCTTCTTACAAGGTAGGTTACCTCCTGCCATCACGGGATGGTGGTGAAGTCTACGGAGGCTGGAGACAGAGAGAAGTGGTTGAGCCCTCCCACTTGTTTACTAGCTGTGGCTTTGTGCAGGTGAGTCCCTCTACAGCTCAGTTTCCTCATCCGTAAATGCTGATGTGAACATCCACCTCCTATGGTTGTGGGGTTTACACGGGATGGTGGATGTAGGAAAGCCGGCAAGTTGGTTGGATTTCAGTTAATACTGCACAAAGGGTAGATTTTAGCCGTTCTTATTTTCTCCAATCAACAGTCTCAGCACTGCGGCTCGACCACCCCTGGGTGAGGCTCTGACACTCTACAGAGAGGATGCTCCCTTATCATAAATTCTTTCTGTGGCAGAGAGATTGAATTGGTCTCAGAAGCTCACATTTGGAGAGTTTGTCTTTCAACTTGATGCCCACGGGAATGCTGGGAAAAAAGAGCGCCTCCCACACTGGGCGCCACAACACACTGGGGAGAGCTCAGCCTGTGGAACGGAGGGGGAGCTTGCAGGTGGCTATCTTCCCATCTATTCATTTGTGCTCACTGTCCTGTGAAAAGCTCCTCCCTGTGAAATTGGTGGGGACAGGGTTTTGGGGAGGGACCATCTGCCTGGTCCCAGAGGTGATTCATGAACTTGGAGGGATTGTGTTAGCTGTTCATTTCAGCAACAGGAATTACCAATTCATTTCACGGCTTTGAGAATCCAAATCATTTTTGGACTGCAGCAGGCATGCATGGGTTCTGGCATTTCTATTAGCATTGCAACCAATTTTTCTCTTTTTTTGCAAAATCCTCTGCCTTCAATATTAACATGATTGGCAGCAAGCCTTTTGTACCTTGGTCTTTCAAGAGTCCCCTGTCATGTGTAAAGACATGTACTTCCACCCTAGATATATATTTCGCTAGTAAACGTACACATTGAGTATGGGTGTAAAATAAATGAAAGTGATATACTTTTCTATTTATCTTCAAATTAGTAAAACTAATTAGACAGACTGGGGAATGGGGTATACTGAGTAATTTAGTTATCTATTTAACTAAAGGCTAAACAGAAAGGTCACTTTGGTTTCTACTCCTGGGATGAAAAATCTCATCAAATGTACCAGCCTGTTTTTCTGCCTTAGTAGACTGAACATTTGATTAATCTTTGATAATTCAGCTTCTGACAGGGCTTCAAATTCACGAATATGAACATCAAGTCTGTCAGTATAAAAGATTTGAATCAATTTTCATGTATTCTAAACAGAGGTTAGAAAAAACATTTCAAAACTTCTTCATAATTTACTTTTGTATGATTTACATCTTTTCTTCTGTACGTGAAAAATAGGGCTATTTCCCACTGTTAGGATTTGGGATAATCAAGCTTGGTTAAAGAGTATTTTACTACAGACCTCCTCCTCTTCAGCTTCAAATGGAAATGGCTTTTCCAACACTGTTTATGGATTCACCATGCTTTCAGGGTCATTTTTTGGGTGAAGTTTGTGGCCCTCCTTGACCAGAGTATAGCTTAACATTGCCAAGAAAGCCTATTTTGACAGTCTGTTGTGTGTAAATCCCCAAGGAGAGTGTATTTATATGTAATGCAATAATGTATGTTAGCGTTGTGGGTGTTGACCATGGCATAAAGAAACATCATTGAATGGACTCATTCTTAGTCTTCTGTCTGACTCCAGGACACCCCACAGCCCTGTCTCCACTGTGACCCAGCGGGGAGTTGGATAAATGATTTCACTGCTCTCCAGCTCAGCTTTCTGATTTCTTGGGTGTGTCTTGAGGTCCTTCCCAACTTTGGAATTCTGAGGATATATGGTGCCTTATGCTAGTGGTGCGTATGTGTGTGTGTGAGTATGTGTGATGTGTGTATGTGATGGCCAACCTCCTGGTTTGCCCAGAATTGAGAAGGGTTCCAGGGATTCAGGACTTTTAGTGGGAACACTGGGAAAGTGGCTGGCAAACTGGAATAAGTTGGCCACCCCGGTAGGGGGTGGTGTGCGTCGTGTGGTGTGCAAGAGTACAGGCTCTGATTTACATGGCGTGTTATTAATTCTATTTAACTCCGAGGGTTGGGGAAGGATGCAAATGAGATTATATGGGTAAAGTACTTAGCATATTGCCTGCCACGTAATCACTAAGTAAATATTAGTTATCATTGTTGTGTTATGTTTCCACAACTTGTACCTCCACAGAAATACTGTGTGTGAGGCAGAAACTCAGACTCCAGAAGGTGCCGTGGTTCCTGGTAAAATCCAGAGCAGAAAAGAAGCCTTCTGAGTTGAAGGGCTGGAACAAGCACCCACGCTGGCACACTTATCTCAGTTTACCTCCCTGGGAAACAGGAATTAAATGCGAAAATCCATTTCACACGAAGCCGTAAGTCCTAACTCAGAAGATGGCTGAGATTTAAACAGCCTGTACACAGCATGGATTTCAAAGTGATTTGCAATCAACAACTAATCTAAACAACAGTGCTGCATGCACCACATTATTAAAACCGAAGAGGAAGCAGAAAGGAGACTAAGAGAGTTCCCTTTGAAGGCTCGTGTTGCGGTGGCTTCTGTTGGATACTAAAAAGCAAATGCTGGTCGTGGATTGTTTGTCATTCATGAGAGGGGAAATCAGGTTCCTTTGTGTTCATAAAGTCACCTTGGTGTCTGGAAGGATAGCAGAAGCTATCAGAGGCTACATAGCAGTCTAGGATGCTAATGCACTTGGCCTTTTCTTATAGTAATATCTTTATCTGTAAAAAGGGGAATAAGAATAGGGCTGCTGTGAAGAGATTTGACCGAAACAATTGTAAAGTAGGGTGCAAAACTGTGCAAACCACACACAGCCTGGGCGTTCAGGACACTGCCTCCCACCTGCACACACATCTTTCTTAGCTCAGAGCCACTCGGTGTTGCACATGAGGACACAGAGGCACAAGAAGGGTAAGTCACCATGCAAGCTCACACGGGTGGTGCCGGGGAACCAAGGATGTGGGCCCAGAGCATGCTGGGGGCTGTGCTCTTGACCCTCCTCTCTGTGACTCTAATAATGAGCCTAATGCTAGCTTGTCCGCAGAGGGCAAAGCAAGGGCAGAGGCGAGCTGGGAGGTGTTGGGAAAGGCCTGTCAGATGAGTCCTCGTTTATGAGGGCGCCAGTGGGCTCATTCAGCCAGTGTCTGGTCACCACCACTTCAAAGCCTCTTTCTTGGAATTTCCCCAGTACTTGAAGTCCATTTAGTTTCCCAGCTGGTTTCACTGCCACAAAAGTTGCTCTGGACTTTACCTGTTTTCCCACAGGCCCCTGGCAATGGCTCTAGGGAGCTTCTGTTTGCACAGGGAGAGAACAGTGAACAGTGTGGCTGCTGCTGGCCGACTTCCCACCCATTCTTCATTCTTTCCTCTGTGGGGGCAACCAGCCCCCTCATGCACGTATCAGCACAGTTCCCAGAGAGGATGGGCTGGTCCAACTCTGAACTGTCACCTGTTGCAGGGAAAACAAAGACCCTTCCCCCCAACCTTTCACCCAGTAAGCTGGGAACAGGGCCAGCCCCATTCTATGTTTTCAATAAGTTTTCAAACATGCTGGTCTCAGTGGCAGCTTTCTTGGCGATTATCTCATTAGGGGCTTGGCCTCAAAACACCTTATTTATTGTGGATTGAAAAAAGGTGTATTCACTCAAGCTCTAAAAACCAAAAAGGCTATAGTTTTATTGGAAATGTTTCACTTGTGGGAAAATATCTACCTGGCCCCTTGAGAGATGCCATCACCAACAGTTTGGATTTATTGGAGGGGACTGGCCCGGCTCCACGGAGCAGAAGCTCGCGGTCCAGATGTCTAGGTAATTTCCAGACCTCGTTTTGTTTCCTCTGTCCTCTTCACGAGACCATGGATTAAACCTCATGGGCCGACAAGCTGCTGATTGCTTGGTATAAATTGCACAGATTTTTTCATGAAACAAAAATAAATCTTGCTCTCTCCTGACAGAGTGGGGCTGCTATTCCAGAGGAGAGAGAGGAATGGCGGAAATGGCTCTAGAATGGATGGCAGTAATGTGATTGTGTAACGCAAACAGCGAGCATAAAATAGTAAAACGCTGCCGTAGGGGCAGATGGTGGCTGGGGCATATTTATAGCTGGGACCTAGAAATAGCTGTAAAGGAGAGGCCTTCTGAGTAATAGGAGACGGGTCTGCAAGGTAGCGCTAGGTCTAGAAAATGTTCTTGCTCTTGTCTGAAGTCCTGGAGGGCCATACACGCACCACCACCACACGGGAGAGAATATTTGTGGCACTCACAGAGGACACAAAAATCATACCTCCTAACGCTCTGTACCACCCAAGTCTGACAGTTAAGAATTGGAAACAGGAAGGGGAGGAGTAAGATTATTAGGAGCATTAGGAGCATAAGTGGGGAATTTTGCACCCCACACTGTGGAATGGCGGAGAGAGAATCTGAGGACACTACAGTCAGTGTAGGAGTGGACATCAGGAAGGGATGCAGAAACCTGAGTGAGGCCTGGTCAGGAAGTGTAGAATTGGGTCAAGGAGAATGGGATTGAATCAGGATGCATTGCTCCAGCCACTCTGTGCTAACACCTTCCCCCTCTGCCCAGGGAGTGGGGTTATTGGGTAATACTGGGACCACACTGCAATTAGGCCTTGGTACTATTGGTAATTTTTTTCTGTATTTCTAACTTTCTAAATTGCAACAAGTATACTCGGTAGCATGGGTTCAGTGCTTGGCAATCAATCTTTCTGTCATGGTTATAAATTCATGAGCTTCAGGTGTCACTAAAGAGAAGTACCCAAATTAAGTACCCAAATTAACAGCGAAGTCACTACCCTTGGTGCTGACAGCAGAGACTAGCAAAATAAAAAATGACACCAAACCTATTGGAATTTCAAGGCGTGAACAAGACTGCAAAAAAGAGAGAATGTTTGGTCTCCTAAAAGCCTTCTTAGAAGGGATTTCCTTGTATACTTAATTTCTTAAGTCATTTTATCTTCTAAAAATGCACTAAAAAGCTATCGGATGGCATGTATATGAGGGCATGCAGATATACATGTATATGCATACGGTAAAAAAGATGTCTTCCATGCAGCATTAAACCAAACGAAATAAACACTAGCATGGGGATGCAGCGCACAGCATGGTGACTATAGTTAATAATACTGTATTGCACATTTGAAAGTTGCTAAGAGTGTAAATCTTAAAAGTTCTCCTCACAGGAAGAAAAATTTATAACAATGTGTGGTGATGGATGTTAACTAGAATTATCATGGTGATCATTTTGCAATATATACAAGTATCAAATCATTATGCTGTACACTGAAACTACTATAATGTTTTATGTCAATTATATCCCAGTTAAAAAAAATGCAGCCATGGGGCCGGCCCCATGGCCGAGTGGTTAAGTTCTCGCGCTCCGCTGCAGGCGGCCCAGTGTTTCGTTAGTTCGAATCCTGGGCGCGGACATGGCACTGCTCATCAAACCACGCTGAGGCGGCGTCCCACATGCCACAACTAGAAGGACCCACAACGAAGAACATACAACTATGTACCGGGGGGCTTAGGGGAGAAAAAGGAAAAGATAAAATCTTTAAAAAAAAAAAATGCAGCCATAACTCAATTTTGGAGAAAAAAGCTGCATGAAAAAGTTGTACTGTGTACATAAAGATTTTCTTCGTCTGAAGAGCATCTCTTCCTGAACTGAGTTTTCCAATCTTAGTTTTTCTATTAGAGTGTCTGCCTCATTCCGATGGGAGAACCAAAGAGGAGTCTGGCATTTACTTATTTACTTTCTAGCTAGTATATTACTAAGATTTATTATGTGTATCTTTAAATCCCCAAATGGAATCGCCAATGTTATTAACAACCCACAGTACTCTCTTACAAGATAATTAACACATTGTCACAAGCACAGCTTTTCTAGAAGATACAGCTGTCCACTAGACATAGAAACTTCGTCCCAGCTGATTTCATCTTCTTAGCAAGGGATAGCTTGTACTCTGCTCAGCACCACGTCAAGATCTCTTGATCACCTATACGATTAAAATTAAGCTAAGTGTGATTTGACACTCCTGACATATTAATCTTTCTTATAGCTAATCAGGCAATACTTGAGTGGTTCAGTGTTTTACACCCCAAGCCAGGCAGGTTCCTCATGTCTGTTCTGGGTTGTACTTGTTGCTGGAGACGCCTGACCGTGTCGACACAGGAAGACAGCAACTAGCTGAATGTTCAGCACTGCCGTTCTCTTCTCCTGCTGAATGGAGGGAGCCCCAACCTGCGTGTTGTCAGCTATTGAAAGAGTTTAATTTGAAACTGAGCAGGATACTGATGACCTCAGGCACAGTCAGCCACGGCCTAGTTTGCTGCAAGTAGACTGGGCCGACTGGGAGAGACTGTAGACCAGAAAATGATCTTCTAGCAAAGGTGGGCTGGGCTGGGAACAGACTCTGCCACTGGCCTTGGGAGAGGGTGCCAAGGCAGAACACGGATCTGGAGGTAGGCTGCAACTCTCAAATGGCAGGGACTGTGTCTTCTTTCCACTGGGTCTCCAGTACCCAGCTCAGAGCCAGCACACAGTAACCCTCCATAGATATCGTTGAGTGCAGACATCAGCAAAGCTGGAATTTTTTTTTTCTCCCCAAATGCCCCCGGTATATAGTTGTATTTTTTAGTTGTGGGTCCTTCTAGTTGTGGCATGTGGGACGCCGCCTCAGCATGGCCTGACGAGCGGTGCTATGTCCACGCCCAGGATCTGAAACAGTGAAACCCTGGGCCGCAGAAGTGGAGCGCGCGAACTTAACCACTCAGCCACAGGGCTGGCCCCAAAGCTGGAATTTTTAATGGTCATCCTCACTGGAGGGGTTCAACGTGGAATCACGTGGTAGCCAAACAACTCAGCGGAGAACACTCCTGGGGACTCAGAAGTTAACAGTATCCAGCGCTTTGAGGCCTGCAGTTGGCACTAGGGGAGGGAGTGTGTCACCAGTTAATGGGGTCCCAGGACGAGGCCGGAATGCAAAGTTGGGACTTTAGACCTTGGAGAGTATCTGGCAAGAGCAAGGCAGAACTACAGGGGGTCGACTGGTTACCAAGACAGGAGCTCGGGTGTGGGGAGGGCAGAGACCTGGGTGTACTGAAGGACCCGAAAGTTAAGAGAAACCCAGTCATGAGAGCTGGAGCATGAGATCAGGCTTAGAGCAGAAACACGAAAGACTCAAGGATGCTGTTGTGTCCAAGAACATATGGCCGCAAGCGGAGCTCCTTGCACCACCTCTGTCAAGGTCCCCGGGCCAGGGCCAGGGTAGGGCCGTGGATGGGGAGTAAATGGGGAAAGGAGAGGCTATGTGCAAAGGATGAAATGACAGTGCCTATGTTCCTGATCCAGGGGCGAGGGGGCGGTTGGACGGCAACCTCTCTGGCCTCAGGCAAGACTCTGTGGTTTACTGTTTACAGAAACTGCCTTTTAGTTGATTTACAATTGTTTTTCCTACCCTCTGAGCAAAGTGCATTTAGGTTAAAAACCAGACAGCATAGAAGTAAACTAATTGAGACTGTGTGCACTAAGATTTTAGTGTCCTCTCATAAATTTGAAGTTTTAGAGTCTTCTCGAAGCAGAGGGCACATAAGATTCCACTCTTTACCTGCTGGGAAAACTGTGACTCTGAGAGTAACACGGTAAAGGAGGGCCTTTATGATGGAGAAAGGGAGATGATGGTTATGTGGAGAAATTAATCGAAGGACAATGATGCCTAAGTCCTTAAGAAATCCTGGGGCTCGACTGACCGTCCTGTAAAGAGAACACACACATTCACACATACTCACACCCACTCACTCTTACACACACTCCCACACACACGCACACGCACACAATAGAAGCTTTGAGTGAATGAGTAGCACCTAGTAGTAACCACTATTTTCTGCTAAGGAAATACGTTTATAGGCAATAAACAAATGTCATTGGTTTTGACAATATTATGATACAACCAGCATAGAGATGATCAGCAGAGTGCTGAGATGGTTTGACAATAATCTTGCTTTTCATCATTTGGTAAAAACTAGATGTTCTCCTTAGAAGTGCAGCTTGTCATCTGTTAGGAATGGATGTCACAGCCCACGGCTTGTGGAAGGATTTTTAGGGGCACAACTCGATATCCTAGAATGTTCGTCTGCACTTGCCTTTGACTTCCTTTCGCAAGCAGCCCTCTTTCCCTCACTGTTCACTGCCACCTAGTGGGTTTACTTGGGAAAGGAGCTACAGCTACAAAGGAAAGGCTTTTTAAAAGATAACCGGGTTCTGGTGACTTCAATGGTCACGTTGTAATGGTGCCTGGAGCAGGAAGGTGGAAGCGCTTGCCCAAAGGGTGTTGGTGGAGTCAATGAAATTCAACCCTCTGGAGCAGAGCACAGAAACAAAGCCACTGACCAGTGGAGCCTTCTGGAAAGGGCAGGTTCAGGTAAGCAGTTCGTGACAGCCCAGGGCTTCTGACCATGACAGCCTGGCTCCACAGAATCAGTCTGTTCCCTTGAGTGTCCCTTGGTCGAACCCAAACACAGGGCAACCCACTGCATTGCCCACCCCGTGTAGATATTAGGCCCTAGGTGTAGAAAAAGGGATGTTAGGAATTAGGAGCCCTGTGCAGAAGCTCCAGTGTACATGGGAGGCGTGAAAGCTATGTTAACGAGGCCCCCCGGGGGGAGGATCACAGAAGTGAAGGAAATGTAATTAGAACGGAAATGTAATAATGCACCGCTTTCCTACATCCCAACTCCGACTTTGGCCATCTCCCCTCAGTGTGAACACAAAGGCTGCAATTTCCCAATTTGAGAGCAGACCAGGGTAGCCTTCTTCTGCTCCTCATATCCAAGGTCAGCTGGCACTGAAAGGATGCTTCTTCCTCCATCACGCCACACAAAGCTGCACAATTCAGTGAGCGCGGCGTGGCTTAATCTGGTCATCCTGGAAAAATGCCGTCTGCTTCAGAATCCACCTTGCCTCTCTCTGTTGGGATTGTGAGAGCCCTCAGCCCTGCCCGAGTTCTGTGAACACACTGGAGAGGCGGATTGCTCAGGTTTGGGGAGTAATACCCGTGTGGCACTCTCGCAGAGAAACACTGAAGATTTTCAGTGGCTACTGCCATTGGAATGTGAGTGTGTATATGCGTGTGTGTGCATGCAAGTACATGGTTGTATATGTGTGCATGTGACTGCATGCGCATGCACAAGTGTGTGTGTGCTTATATGAACACTAAGAAGCTGATGACATTGAGTCTCTTATTGTCTTATTGTGCATTGTCTCTGAAGGGTGAGTTTTAACGACTGTGATAGTTAAGGAGACGGTAAGGCTAGTTGGCTCAGAAACTAAAGAAAAGAACCCAATGATTTTAATAATTCAATGAAACAAAAATGAAACTTTAAGATTTATTTGTTTACCCAGGACACCACTGACCATCCAACTCATGACATCTGTCCCCCAGGCATCCTCCAGGTAAATGTTTTTCTCCCCAGGAATTAGTTCAAGTTTTAAAAGATTCTGCCTGTCACTGTTGAGCGCTTCCTGCTAGCCATCACTTTCCCACTCAGAACAGCTTTGCCCCATTGCGAAAATGGTGACATCTTTTGGCACTGGGCCATTCACTGATTTGATGTTATTTGTATTGTAATTTACACTCGTCAGTTGAATCGGAATACTCGAACTATCCATGGGGACACAAGCTATTAAATAGAGCAATGCTTAAAGATCCGAAGCGTATCGCGGGGGATCGCTCAGCGTGAATTATTTTACATATGTACTCTAAACATAGTCTCAACTTTTGCACTTTGCAACCTGTGGGCCAATGTCGTTTACTGGATCCATTTCTCTGGAATCATTGTTCCTATCCTATATGGTGGATTAAATCTTTGTTCAATATGAGTAACGAAGCAAAGACCACATGTGTAGGTGTTAGCCCATATGATGTGGCATAATTAAGCGCAGCTAACATGCTTTCTAAACAAAACCCACCTCCTCTGGACCTTAATTTCACTGGGCCTCTTGGTTGGCTGTCCCACCCCAGGGCAAGCCCAAAGTGCACCAATGCGAAATGACCAGAGCGCTCGCTCTCCACGGGACAATACAACCTCCATGGGACAATACAACCAGGAGAACAAGAAGAAGATTTGAGTGAAAATGAAAAACTAGAACACTACAGTAACTCTGTGAATTTGGATCATCTGTGCCCAGTTGAGAGAGGCTGTAAAAATAACCCTCACCATCCTGTTCTTGAGGAAAAATAGCGCCAAGCCTTCTTAATTAGTTCTTTCCTTGGCGACAATTATGTAGAAACTCTATGATCTCCGAATCCCACTAGATGCAGGGAGTTGACCTAACAGAAACCTTCTGGGCGACTTTGGGAAAAATTACTTTTTAACCCAACTTTGCAAGTTTTTAAAGAAATTTTTAAACATTAGATATTTCCCTCCAAAATTACAAAAAGCAATTCACTTGAAGAGAATAAGTTTTAAGCAACTCATTTTGAGTGGGGCTCACTCTGGTTGGCCTCGAAGAGTCAGGCAGAGCTGGACTCTGCCGTCCAGGAGTTGAGGACCCAGGAGGGACACATAGGTTTCAGCCAAACAGGCAGCAACATAGAAACATATCAGCAATGCAAGATTTCTCACCCATCCAGCGGAGGTCATTAGCAACACAGCATGTTTAGCTGCATCACGTTTTATTCATTCACTAAAGAACAATGGTGTATCTATCTGTGGAAGACACTATGCTACGCGCCACAGAGTTGCTACCCTACTGGTCCATAGAAATGCTAGAGAGATAAGTCTTGAAAATTTTGAGTTGTTTAAACGAGGTCATAATGAAATTTGCAAAATTCATTCATTCTGATTCGCTGCAGACTTTTGCTCTCTGGTTGACGGCAAGTACTAATGCAGCAAGGAATTATTGTAATGAAAACAACTAGTATTTATTGAGTGCTAACTATATGTGCTAGGCAACTGTATTAAATGCTTTTAAGTAATTCATCTTTTTAACCCTAATTTTCACAATACCCTTTAAGATAATATCATCACAATGGATTAAATGTGTCCCCCCAAAATTCATATGTTAAAATCCTAACCCCTAATGTGATAATATTAGAAGGCAGGGGCTACAGGAGGTGATGAGGTCATGAGGTGGGGACCTCATGAATGGGATTAGTGCCCTTGTAAAGGGGACCCCATAGAGCTCCTTTACCCTCTTTCTGCCAAGTGAGGATATGAGAAGGCAACAGTCTGCGACCCAGAAGAGGGCCCTCGCCAGAAGCCAGCCATGCCACCACCCTGATCCTGGACTGCAGCCTCCAGAACTGTGAGCAATCAATTTCAGTAGTTGATAAGCCCCCTAGTCTATGATATTCTGTTATAGCAGCTCATCTTATCTCTGTTTTACAGAGGAGGAAGTTCACTGCCCAAGGTTAAACAACTAATATATGACAACTGAGATTCAAACTTCGGATGTCAGATTCCAAAGTCAGCGCTCTTAATTGTTGCATTTACGGATATTTTGTCTTAGGTACTTAGTTATATGTATAATTTCTTTTCTATTTCCATTCTCCTAGCCCAGGAAGCTCTCAGTGGGTTACTGTGATAGTCTTCAAACTCTTCACCCCTAACTCTTGTCTCTGCTCCAACAAATCTATCCCCATAAACTGTCATTAGAGTTATGTTCTGAGAATGCAGGTCATACCATTCTCTGCAATATACAAAAGCTCTCAAAGACTCTTTTCATTTGGCTGATGAAGTAGGTAGTTCTGAATATGGTGCTCAAGGACCCCATGATCCAGCCTCCTGTCCTATTGCCTCCCCTTCATCCATTTGAACGCCTTTGTTCAATGTTCAAAAGGTCCAAGCCTTTTATTCAGATTAGGATCTCTATTTGGCTTGCTTTCTGGGGGCAGAACGGCAGAGCGAGCATGAATATGAGCTTTGACATTGACTGTTCCTGTATTGGAATCCCAGCTCTGCCGTTTACCGGCTGTGTGACCTTGGACTAGTTGTGTAACTTCTCTCAACCTTGTTTCCTTCATCTGAAAACATGCATTGTTGGGAACATCAAAGGAAATAACAGATGCATTCTACTTAGCAGAGTTCCCAGCACCCAGTATTTAGTGCATGGGAGCTATTTTTATTTGGCTTGAGAAATTCTGTGCCCTTAGATCTGTGTTTTAAGGGGTACCCAGCATAGAAGAGCTCGCTCTATTTCAACTGAGCTTCATGCTCCATTAATGTCAGCTCGAGGCCTGACTTTTGGCTAAAGCCCCAAATCTACACCTGTAGTTCAACTTTCTTCTTAGTCTTCCAGATGCGTCCAGTGAAATAGACTTTCTAGTCTAAATCTACAGCATAGAGTTAGGAGAAAGATGGGCGGTAAAAATCAGAAAGCTGCATAGAAATTATGATCAAAATAGTTGATATTTATTGAACACTATGTGTCAGACCCTATTTTATGTGGTGTATGTGTACCTACTTATTAAATCTTCAAAAGTTTAGTACAGTTTTTATTGTCCCTCTTTTATGATGGGGACGTTAATGGTCAGAGAGATTAAATAATTTTTAAATGACACAGCCTGATATGAACGAAGGCAACCCGGCTTTGGGCCTAAGTTCTGAGCATCACCTTCTCCTTCCATCCACTCCGGCTCTTCCCTCAATTCCTTGTCCTTGCCATTTACGCGAACTCTCAGGTGGAGCAGAGATCTCTGCTTTCCACCCCAAATATGCCGACCTTGGGTGGCTCATCCAGTCTTTGTTTTATAGCCAGCTCAGCAAAGCCAGCTGCTGCACGTGGGCTGCTCTGTCACTCACGCCATCTTCATTTCCACTCCCATCTTGGTTCACCTAAACTTATGAATTTAAATCACTTAAGGCACATGGTGAAAGAGGCATTTCATTTTCTATCGCTTTTTTATTTGAAGTAGTATCCATGCCGGAGCTTCCAAGAGTTCATTAGAAACAGTCAGCTGTAGCCAGAAGTTAATATACTACACGGACACTTGGGAGAAATGCCGAGAATTCCCTGTTGCAAATATTTTCAAATGATTCTATCAGTATCTGCGAGGACTGGCTGGGTTTGGGCTCTGGGAAACCTAGTTAGGGAGGTTTTGGGAAGCACTATTTCAAGAAGATTGTTTCGCCATATATTTCTCCTCCCTAAAACTGAATAAATGAAATAGCTCAAACTTTCTGTACGCAGTAACGATCTAGGATCGGAGACATTCGATTTTCTGTACTCCCTGGGTCACAGGATCAACCACACATGTGAATCAACATGACAAAAGTCAAATGTGTTTAAGATTGTTGAAGTTAAGCTTATTGAAGGTTATTTCATGCTTCAAATAGAACATATAATTTTTTTTGATTGATGGGATTTTACATGGATTTCGCTTTTTTTGCTACACTTCCTACACTTTCTAAGTTTTCTAATAATTGGGAAAAAATAAATGTCTAAGGCAAAAATCAGTCATTTGCTCACTGTTGTGGGAAAGCTCTGAACTGGAAGTTTGGAGTGTCGGATGCTGTTGAGCTCTGCCCCTCTGGCTGTGTAACCTGGAACACGTCTTTTAGTATCTCAGAGCCCAAGCCTGTGGATCTTCACAGTGTGTGGGTTGGGTGGCACAGTGGTGTTTAGACTCTAGGCCCCACGTTGAGGGATTCTTGCAAGAGCCTGTGGCATTCCCTCTCCCTCCCCCAACCCCTACCTCCCAGAAGCCCACCTGGGTTTCTACCAAAACAGCTCTGCTTTATCTGTTCTATGTTAAGAATCCCCATACTATTTCTATTAAAAACTATTCCACTTATAACCAAAAATGTTTGAAAACCTCTGGGCTAGGAGATAGCTAGTTGAAGTTCGATAGCTTCTCTCCTGTGAACTCTTAGTCCTTTTGTCAACTACATCTCATGAAGACTCCTGGGTCCCCCAGAATGTCCTATAGTCATCCTGCTTCGGGGCAATGAACTGACAGTGGAACTGATTTGGAATAGTTAACTTTGCTAAGACAATTCCCAGGCTTTTTTCTTAAAATGTTTACTTGCTGCCCAGTTAGTCTATGAGTAGGTAAAAAAGGTTGATGTGATCCGATGCTCAAAAGATCCTTCCTCAGATATTCCCCATTGGCTGAAATTCCAATGAAATTCATTTACACTTGATCATAATTTAGGTGCACATTAGTTTTAACAGACCCTTTTGAGACAGGAGAAGAGAGGAAAAATGACAGTGGAAATCAAAGGAGAGAGGGCATCAGATAAAGGGCAAAACATTCAAGAAAGGAGATGAGGAGGAAACCAAAGATACACTGGACCCGCTTCATGTCCTGGTCATATTTGGTCCTGTCTGTATGGTCGCCACCCCCACGCTGGAGAACTTTGACCTTCAGTTGTTAAGCCTGACCTCTAAAGCTAACACAACATGACATAGCACAACACACACAACACAGCACAACACAACACAACACAACCCAGCATAACACATCTCTCCTCGTGTGTAATGCCCATACACTATTCACAGAGCAAATCACAGAAGTATATTCTCTTCCTCCTCTTTTCCTCTTTGTTTCGACATTTCCTCTCAAGGTCATCTCATCTGACTTTAAGCATATCTCCCACCAGATGTTTGATGACCATCGTCTCCACTATTTCTAGAACCTACATGAGAAAATCAAGTTGATTTTACTGGATTTAAGTCCAACATGGACTCTCATGCTTTTAGGGAACAGAAGATGAAGATTTCCTCCTAGGTAAGCATATTTTGATGCAAAAGAGTTCAAGAAAAGCCATGGGAAAAGAACACAGGTGAGGTAGTCCACTGATTGGGAGGCTCTTCGATAAATGACAGACCCAAAGGTCCCCCAGGAGCAGTAAGTCTTCAGTAATATACATTCACAGCATGCAGCTTAGTCTCTCTCTAGAGACAGAGTGAATGCTGCCCCGCTCCTTTCTTATTAACCAAGCTTTTGATTACATAGGTATGTCAGGGCGCCCTGACCACAGATTAGCAGGACCCGGTTGAACCTCACATAATGCATAAGACATTGACCTATGGTATTACGATCCACAATTCTAAAAGCCCTGGAAACTAGGGGACATTTTATGGGAAAAGATACCTCCAAGAAGATTTCCCTCAGCTCTCTTGTCTTCTGTAAGTTTTCTAAATTTTATACACAACAAATATCTGAACTTCAAAAGCTCACTCAATTAGATGGATTTGGCTTCTAATACAATGTTATTGTTAAGTCTTGAAGAGAGGGAAAAAAAGTCTTTGCAGAAACGTATTCTTGAAAAGAGCAGGGCTTGGGTGTTCTCATTTGGCATGTAGCCCTTAAATAGATCTGACAGCTCAATTTTCCAACGATATGCAGGAAATATGAAATTAGCTCCCAATTATATCTGGTACAGTGATTATGTGCACAGGAGGTTTCATGCAGGGCAACTTGTCACAGCTACTTCCTGAAACTTTATTTTTTAAAATTCCAACCTCAGCCTATAGAAAATCAAGAGCATTTAAAAAAAGTCAGAGTGGGGAACATGATATGATTTACTTTTTTTTTCTTTTTTGGGTGAGGAAGACTGGCTCTGAGCTAACATCCATTGCCAATCTTCCCCTTTTTGTATGTGGGTCACCGCCACAGCATGGCTTGATGAGTGGTATAGGTCTGTGCCTGGGAGCTGATCCTGTGCCACTGAAGTGGAGCACACTGAACTTAACCACTATGCCACCAGGCCAGCTCTGATTTCATTTTTCTTCTATTCAAGCGTCTTTCCTATCTGGGTTCATGACATAGGCCTCTCCTTTACACAGGTACCTTGGACAAGAACATCCTTCCCTGCAAAAGTGACAGAGACTGCACTCTCAACCCCAAAATGCTTTATCCTATCCTTTTCTCCAGGTAACAAAATAGGTGTTTTAATCAGATCAGCAATGAGCCCATGTAAAAAGGTACACAAATGCCTTCTTGCACAGGCATGCTCTGTGACTACGCTCTGCCTAATGGGATGTTAATGAAAGTCTCCTTAAACAGGAGGCCACAGGTTTCTCTCCCTTCTCCCTTACTGCCGCCTGGAATACAGATGTGATGTTCTGATCTCAAGTAGCTGTTTGGGGCCATGAGGTGGTATGTTGAACATAGTGGAGCAAGAAAATACAAGAGGCCTGGGTCTCTACTGACCACGGGGCTTCTGTGCCAGTCCTAGAGTGCCTACCTGCAGATGGTTTCTTCATGAGAGAGGAAGAAATATCTCTCCTGTTTTAGGCCACCATTAGGAACGCTGGTAAGCCTTAGTTTTTCTATTATATACAGCTGAATGTAAACTTAATTGATATAATGACTGTCTTTCAAATATCAGGTCCCAATTAGCACATAATTGCTAAATTAAGACAGCATTCTTTATGGGGGGCCTTACCTTGTCTACCCATTCTATGGGCCCCGACTTTTATTAGAATGGTTAGTGGGAAGGTCACCCAGATATTTATTTTCCTCCCTCACTCCCTGCCTCCCTTCTTCCTTCCTTTCTTATTCCCTCCCTCCCTTCCTGCACCGTTACCCCAAATCTGTACTGTAGTCCCAGCCTGGCCTGTGCAGAACTTGAGGGAGACATGAAGCCAGGAGACTTTCCCCACCCACTCTTGTGTCCACAGGCCAGTCCCAAGACTCAGAATGATGAGGTTGGAGCAGGTGAAATTGCCAATGGTCAACATTATTGACTAACGAAGCTGGCGATTTCACGTGGTTCTGCTTAGTACTATGGCTCTTACTGTCTGCTCCTCTCCTGGAAAGGGAAAACCAAAATCACCTCACACAGTCCTATCAGAACAGTAAACTTGCAAAGATTCTGAGTTGCACGTGCTGTGGGAGCAGGGCTGGTAACTGTGCCCTTCGATGACATCTGAGGAGGGAAGTCAAGGACTCTCAGTGTTTAATGGACCCAACCTCAGTTACACCAAAGTCTCCCCACCACAGGCAGGACTTCTGGCCCTGGGTGCCTCCCATCATCCCAGATCTTGACACGGAAGGAAGGATGGGCTCCCTCTCCTCCCTACGCTCTAGCCTGAATGTCCCTCTTGCCCACCCCTGGGTCCCCAGCACTGAGCCTGACCCTGACCCACAACAAATAAGTTGTATTAAGAGCTATGTTCTCAGTTATCTCTTTTCTTTGAGATTCCTTTTTTTTTTCTTTTTCTGATTTATCTCCCCAAATCCCTCCTGGTACATAGTTGTATATCTTAGCTGCAGGTCCTTCTAGTTGTGGCATATGGGACGGCACCTCAAAGTGGCCTGATGAGCAGTGCCATGTCCGCACCAGGATCCGAACCCTGGGCCACTGCAGCGGAGCGCGCAAACCCAACCACTCCGCCATGGGGCCGGCCCCTGGGGTTTCTTTAAAAAAAATTTTTTCCAGCTTTATTGCGATATAATTGACATATAACATTGTGTAAGTTTAAGGTGTATAGCATGATGGTTTGATGTATGTATATATTGTGAAGTGTTTACCAACATAAGGCTGGTCAACACATCCTTTACCTCCCATAGTTACCATTCTGTTGTTGTTATGGTGAGAACGTTGAAGTTCTACTTTCATAGCAACTTTCCAGTATATAATACAGTGTCATTAACTATAGTCCCCATGCTGTGCATCACATCCCCAGGGCCTATTCATCTTATAACTGAAAGTTTGTCCCTTTTAACCAACATCTGCCCATTTCCCCCACCCTCAAACCCTGGCAACCACCATTGTACTCTCTGTTTCTATGAATTCGATGTTTTTAGATTTCACATAAAGTGAAATCATAATTTGTTTTTCTCTGACTTATTCCACTTAGCATAATGTCATGAAGATGCATTCTTATTGTTGCAAATGAAGAGATTTCCTTCTTTCTCATTGCTGAACCATATTCCATTGTGTATATACCACGTGCTCTTTATCCATTCATCTGCCGATTAGGGTGAAATACGCATAACATAAAATTTGCCATCTTAGCCATTTTTAAGTATGCAGTTCAGTGGTGTTAAGTACATTCAGATTGTTGTGCAACCAATCTCCAGAACTCTTTTCATCTTGCAAAACTGAAACTTTGTCCTCATTAAACACCCACTCCCCATTCCCCCTCCTCTAGTCTCTGGCAACCCCCATTCTACTTTCTGTCTCTCTGAATTTGACTCCTCTAGGAACCTCAGAGAAGTGGAATCATACGGTATTTGTCCTTTCGTGACTGGCTTATTTCACTGAGCATAATGTCCTCCAGGTGCAAAGGCAATATCTGAACTCTTATTTACTTCTGCTGTTTAAAATCACGGGCTTCTATGCCGTGGGTTTCCCTGAGGCTTGGATCCATTGAGAATGATGGGATAATATCCCAAGCTGTGATCTGCCTCACGGCTTTGTTGTCGCCATTGGATAGCCATAAAAGTCACAGATGTCTCACTCAGGGATTATTCCACCTTACACAGTCCTTCCTTCAAGACAGGGTTTGCTTACACAGCATCACTGCCTCTAAAAAGCCCTGGAGGGCTTTCCAAGCTTGAAATGCTATGGTTGAGTTGACTGTGGGAAAGATCAGGATGTAGAAATGATTAAGACTGAATTTTAACAAAATCAATCGATTAATTAATTAGTTCACCCATAGAAGAAATGTTTATCGAGCATATCCACCACAGGTAAAGCATTAGTTCAGGTACCAAAGAGACTAAGTCATAGTCCTTGCACCAAGGCACTTGAAATCTTATTGAGGGACGAGGTAAACACATTTAAAAAATGAATGGGCCATGCTATAAACTGAATGTTTGCCCCCTCCCCTCAAATTCATATGTTGAAACCTGATCCCCACCATGACGGTATTTGGAGGTGGGGCCTCTGGGAGATAATTAGGTCATGAAGGTGGAGCCCTCATGATTGGGATTAGTGCTCTTATAAAAGAGACCCCAAGAGCTCCCTTGCCCCTTCTGCCATGCGAGGACAGAGCAAGAAGACAGCTGCCTGTGACCAAGGAAGCGGGCCGTCACCAGACACCAAATCTGCCAGTGCCTTATCTTGGGCTTCCAGCCTCCAGAACTCTGAAAAATAAATTTCTGTTGTTTTAAGCCACTCCATCTGTGATATTCTGTTTGGGCAGCCTGATGAACTAAGACAGCATACAATAATAGCATAAGAGATTGTCACAGGATTCTATGATTAATTGACAAGTTAATGACAAAAAATTAAGTGCTCTGTGCTCTGGAGAAGGAGACGCCCTGCAGGTCTGGTGGAGTTGACAGTAGGGTTCATACACAGCTCCTAATTCATCGGAGGGGCTCAGTGATTCCTGAAAGAAGCAAGGAAAGTAGGATTTGAAAAGACAAAGAGAATGACAAAAGAGATTTATGGCCTGGGGAATAGTGTGAGCAAACAGTTGGTGTTGGGAAAGTTCACAAATTACTTGAGAAACACTGAGCTGAGTGGTTTGGCAGAAGGCAGGGGACAGGCATGGAGGTGCCTAAGGACGAAGGTCAGATATGAGCACAGAGCCCTGCTGGGGCGTGCCTGGAGCTGCCGAATCTGTTTTTGAATTTAATTCTTGAAGTAATTAGGAGGTATGAGGATCAGTGAGCAGGAGGGACATGATGAATGTGGCGTTTTAGGAGAATTAATCTGGCAGGTGTGTGCGATGGATGAGTGCGGAGAAGAGAGTGGAAGACAGAGAGAGCAGTTCAGAACACTACCGTGGTCTAGATGTGGCCACGTCTGCATTTCCTCTCAATTGATTTCAAAAGAATGAGATGGCCTTTAAGAGATAACAATAGCTCCGCTGGGACCTCACCATCTTGACGCGTGAGGCTGTGCTTATAGGAAGGAAATGATTAAACTTTATTTCTCTCCAAATTCAAAAGGACATCCCGTTTTATCCTTCCATCTCCATCTTTGCTCAATGGGTATAATTATTATAATTAAGGACACATACAAAGGGATTATTAAGTAGTGGCTCTGTTTAAGTGTGCACTAATTGTGAAATACACACCAAGAGGGCAGCCTGAATGACTCGTGGGGGGTGGTAGGGAAGAAGTTTGTGTATTTAGTACAAATTTGTCTTGAAATCCCTTTTAACACCACTTATATCCTGAATACTTTAAGGGAAAACCAGCTCCAAGAACTCTGTGAGGTGCATCGATTGTCATTTCATTTGTCATCCTTGTTATCGGATAAAATGTTCCTTCTTAAAAAAATACAACTATATATATAATAAACCCATTTTCAAAATGATTTGTTACCTGTTTCTTCAAATTATCCAAATCAAAGACTAATTAGTAAAGCCCTACTTAGAAACGTACGTATATTATGCGGGGCCGGCCCGGTGGCGCAGCAGTTAAGTTCGCATGTTCTGCTTCTTGGCAGCCCGGGATTCGCTGGTTTGGATCCCGGGTGCGGACACGGCACCGCTTGGCACGCCATGCTGTGGTAGGCGTCTCACATATAAAGTAGAGGAAGATGGGCACTGATGTTAGCTCAGGGCCAGGCTTCCTCAGCAAAAAGAGGAGGACTGGCAGTAGTTAGCTCAGGGCTAATCTTCCTCAAGAAAAAAAAAAAAAAGAAATGTATGTATATGTGCACGTATGTATGTATATACTTGTTTTTCTTCTTCTTCAGCAGGTTTTAGTTCCTGAACACAACACCCTTATTTCCTGCCTGAATAGTCTGAGAGTCAGAGCTCTTGACCTCCAGGGTCAAGAGTCAAGAAAATCTGTTCTTCTGTACCCCGCATCATCCCCAGCCCATCCTATCATCAAGGATGCTGAAAGCTGCTGTGGGTTGGCCAGACTCCAGTGCCCAGATTGGGTTACAGTCTCAGGGGGGACTCTTTCAATGGCTCAGCATGCTTGGGTGGGTTTCCTTCGGAAATGTTGTCTTCTCCCCAAGGCTTCTCTGAAAGGTCACCCCTGTCCATTGCTCGCTGTGCGTTCCAACAAAGATTCAGGGCGGATGGCTTGGGCAAGCTCCCCCGAGACGGGGCAATCTGTTCCCCGGTCTCCTTCATCCTTTTCCTCACACTCTGCTCTCTGTGAGTGAGCTCCAGTCTGCCACCAGCTGGATCCTACTCTTAGATGCACGTCGGGCTTTGAGAGCATCACTTGAGCTTGCTTTGGTCCTTCCCCACTCATAGCAGCCTAGCTAGGTAAGAGAGTCCTCTGAGGGCATTTGACTGGACTTCTTGGGGCACAGCCGTGGAACAGGAGACCACAGGCCAGCTAACAGTGGGAGATTCCTTCACTGTTCTTGGTTCTCAGTGTGTACATTTTCCTCATTCGGAAGTGTGGTTGGGTAGATCTGAGTGCCCTGGACAAATAGTATCTTAACATCACTCCAGTTGCTTCTAATTTTCCAAACACTGCGTTATCCTAGATACAACTCAACCTTAATTTTCAGAGCTCACTTCCCTGGGAACACCGCTCACCTCGTATGCATCCAGAGACCAGCAATAAGCAGAAGCCCCAGGAGGAGCCAACAGAAATAGTGGAAGCCGGTGCTGCAAAGCCTGGGTCTGTGATTTATCGGATGGCTCCTCTAGCCCTCACTTGGAATGGATTTATTCTTATTTTTGGACACAATTCCAGAAAGCCCATTTTTGTTTCCTCAGTTCTCATCCTTTTATAGCTTATAATTTAGAAGGTGCAGATCCACAAAGAGCAGAAAGAAATGACCACCGGAAACCTGACAATGAGGGAGGAGTCAGAAGAATGATGCCAAACAGGAGTGGCGGCCACATAACTAGCAGGTAGAAGAAAGGATGGCACACACTTCTTTGGGGTCAACTAAAAACTTTGGAGACATTTAAGAGGTAAGAAAGCAGGGAGGGAAATCTGAGTATGTAGAGTGAAGCCTCCTTCAGAGAGTTTCTGAATCCCACAAATCTGCTGGTAGGTGTCTCAGCTTGCAAACTCCCCATCTAAGGTGCCAAGATCAGCACATGTGGGTGCGCCTCAGCGCGGGGTCCATGATGTCCATCCACACATTGGATGCCTTAAAGGAAGTTCCGAGTGGACTTGTCAGAGGTACGAAAGTACCGTGGAAGGAGAATGAATGGGATACTAAGAGTGCATGCAGAGTGAGATAATAAAAATCACTTGCCTACTGCCAACAGCATTGATGTGTACTCAACTCACACTCTCACTCCCCAGCAAACGTCTTGGACCACCTCGTACATTCCAGAATTGTGCTGTGTTCTAAGGCTGTGGTGCAAGAACCCACCTCCTGGAAACTCATGGTCTAATGCAGCCCTGTCTACAAAATCCAGTGTGTGGTTTATCCTTAGGACACCTCAGTTCAGATGAGGCACATTGGAAGCGTACAGCAGCCACAAGCATGAGTGCAGATCTGGGGATGTCTGGTTGGTCCTTGATCATCACTAACGCAAAGATCACAACCCACCTGTGGTTGGGTTATTTGTAGCTTATCTCATAGCTCTCAAGAAATCACAAGCTACATAGGAAATATAATAAATAATACTCTTTTACCTAGTTAGATATACTCTGACTGGTCTTCTAATCTTCCTACCAGGGACTAGATATTGCTTTTATGATTGTTCTCTCCTCTATCTCACACACGGAAATAACGTAAAATCCATTTATCTCCCGTAAACCCCACTCCCTCATCTATCAGCATCTCTGGTCTTACTGCATTCTCTAAAGAAAACCTTGCCCATAATAGACGCTCAGTAAATATCTTTGAATGAATGACTGAAGAAATATTTTGTAAATGTCATTTGCACTTATCAATTTCAAAGCACCAGGAAAACAGCACCAATATTCAGAAACACTTCCGATCTTGAGTGCATTAGTTGCTTTTTCCCTCGGGCTGTCTCAGCTTTCATGCATGTCAATGGAGGAGTCGGTTATGAAAATTTCATGCCCTGCCTCATTGCACCGTCCTATTAGGAGCCAGAGCTGACACAGAAAAACAGGGACACGTTTCACTCCAGAAACGTGTGTAGCATCTGTTAGGAAAACCTGAACACTGCCACGACAGCTTGTTTTTCACCTCGGATTTGAGTGAAGAATGCAAGCTGGTGGGCGATTTTTGCACATCTATTCCTCTGTTAAGATCAAATTGGACCCGTTCGAACTGGTGGGTTGAACAGATTTAATCAAGAGTTACGCCTCTAGTGTTTCCCATCTCAGCTGAAAGCAGATATTGAGAATTACCCCAATAAATTGTTTATACTGGGATCTACCAAGCTCTCATACTGCAAATGAAGAAGCTCTGACATCTGAGATGGCAGAAGGACTGACTGAGGGCTTCTGATTGCAGGATCTCGAGGCAGAAAGGAGAGCCTTCGAGGTCCTTGAACTCAGCTTCCTCAACATGCAAAGACTCCATTCACAGCAGCTTTATAAACAAACTGTAAACAAAAGGCATCTCATAAAAACATTTGCCCAGTCCTTGCTTCCTCCACAAATAAGAGAGCAAACCCAGACCACCACCTGGCACAATTTATAGTCTCCTGCCATAAATTATTCCCTGCCTTTAGAAGATAGGAAATGGCTATTGGCCAAGCAAACCTGAGCTAGCTCAGGAAGATGGATGTAACTCTGTCTTATGGTAGATCTGACTTCATGCCAAAATTTATTCATGCCCCTTTTCTCATTCTGGTTTCCGTTAAAAGCATGGTTCTGTGACCACTGGGAGAACGCGCCTGGCAGACTTCCTGGAACAGAGAGCATAGCTGATCAAGGGCTCCTTGCTCCACCTTGAAATCCACTGCTGTGCTTGCCCTGAGGCCTCGCCTCCCATAGGCTGCTCCCCACCAATGACCGAGTGCAGTGGAGATGCTAACGTAGACCCATTCCTGGGAGACATGGACTCATTTGTTGGTCGTTTGAGGCTCATGCATTCCCCAATGGCTCAAGCACTGCTGGCACTGCCCAGCAGTTTAGGATGCTTCCACCCATCTCCCTGTCTTGGTCTGGCCTGCCGTAACAAAATATAACAGACTGGGTGGCTTACAAACAACAGAAGTTTTTCTCCCACAGTTTTGGAGGCTCGAAGTCTGACGTCAGGGTGCCTGCATGGTTGGTTGAGCCCCCTCTTCCAGTATTCTTGTATCCAGACTTCTTGTATCCTCACATGGCAGAAAGAATGTGGGATCTCTGTGGAGCCTTGTTTATAAGGCACTAATCCCATTCATGAGGGCTCCACCCACAAGACTTACGAGCCTCCGAAAGACCCTGCCTGCTAATACTATCGCTTTTGGGGATTAGGACTCCAGTGTATGAATTTTGACAAGACACAAACATTCAGACCACAGCACTCCCTCCCTCCTTCACTCAAGGCCGGCCTTGCATTGCCTTCAGAGGGCCCACCCCGCTTTTCCACTCTTCCCTCCCACGTAGGCATTTCCTCCAATAAAATCCTTGCATGTGTAACCTTGTCTTGGTGGCTCCTTCTTGAAATACCCAGGCTCACACGAGCTCCTTTGCACTGACCCGGGAGAAGGCAAGAGTCTATCACAAGGCACGGCCTGAAGAGGGCCTTGCATCTAGCAGGCACTCAAGTCATATTTGCTGAATGAATGAGTGAGTGAATGAATGAACAAATGAGAGATCCTTACACAGCTAAGGAGCTTGCCCTAGCTATGAAGATGCATCTTTTATGACATTGTACAAGTGACTGTCTGCTGGATTCCTTCTCATTGGGACCACTGCCCTCCACTCCTACGCAAGCAGGGGTCCCATTTCCAGAAGGTGATGGGGAGTTCTTCTAATGCCATGGGGCCCAGAGGGACTCTGGATCTCTGAGACACTAACTTAGAATTTAGCAGGCTACTGTGCTGGGCTCTGTGTTCCTAAGGCATCAGGCAATGAACACTTCCTTTCTACCCAGTGGAGCCAGAGAAGGGAGGCCCCATCAAGAGGCCAACCTTGCCAAGTAAAGGCTGAAGTTAACTCCAAGCAAGACAGATTGGTTACCTGGGGAAGGGAGAGTGGAAGGAGAGAGTAGAAGTAGAATTTGAGTAGCTGGCTTCTATCTCAACAGGAGTAGTGTGGGCATTTACCGATACAATGGCGCTCTTGACTCACTTCCATAAAGCATCCTTGTGGCTCATGGGAGCACATTTAGGGAAACCTGGAAGTCTAGCACAGCTGGAATGCATTTCCTCAACTATGGATGTGTGAACTCATCTAGAGCCCAGGGTGAGGCATCGATGCCCTAAATATTCAAGCACTTAGCCCTGAGTATAGCACTGCAAAACGGTGCAATTCCGAGACATCGTGAAATTGCCAAAGAACATAAACTTCCAACCTCTAGGCCAGTTTTATCAAACACCTACTACACCATAATCTCTGGTTCTAGGTCCCAGGAATCTGAATTTTAACATGCATCCAAGAAATTCTTGGCCTTAAGTGTAGTCTATACGGCCGGTGTTAAAAACACTGCTACTGGTGATCTCGAGAGCGAGACAGTCCATTTTTGGCAGCAAATGGAAAAGGTAGGGAGATTAGAAACAGAAATTTAACCAGAAGAACTTCCATTGCTAGCCAAAGAGAGTCAAAACTCCTAGGCCCTCCTTGCCCTGAACACCCAGAGCGTCAGAGGCTCCTAGCCCCTCAGGGAGGTAGGGAGCCAGACAGCACATGCTTATAAGCGAAGACTTTGGGGAAGTGGCAGGAGGGATAGACAATGAACTCATTGTCAGAGTCTGAAAGTGGTAACTGCCTGTTATGAATAACGATACAAGCCACCCAGTGTGGATGTAGTTAAACCTCATTTCATCCCACAGAGGCATGACACAGAAGGAGCCAACATCTAACCTCCTTCCTGTTTGGGGCATGCCCACTGGTGAGTCTTGATGGGCCAAAGACTATTTCCTGCCATGGAAGCTTAAAATACTTGGTGCTCACTCACTTTCCCAGCTCCCTGGAGGAAGAGTGTGGGCTCCAGACCTGTGCACATGCATTGGCCTTAGATCCGGAGTCAGGAGCTGGTGTCATGGAGTCCTGGGCACCAAGAGGCATCTCCAGTGGTAGCTGCAGTGGGAGAGCGTGTGGCCCTGGGGCAGCAGTGGCAGCCATCATAGTAAGCGTGTCTGATGTCCAGAGTATAGCTCTGGGGTGTGAGCTGTGGCATCCGGGCCTGGTGTGGAGGCAGTGATGTTCTAGAGGGATCCATTTGGTAGTGGGATTTGAGGCAGTTCTCCTGGCCATGTAACCCTGAATCCCAGCAATTCTCAGGCTCTCATGGAAATTCTGCAAGCTCCTGAGCGACCTTTCTTTTAACAAATTTCCTTCCTGCATAATCAGCCAGACACATTTCTGCAATGAGCAATGAAGAACCCCAGCTGACTGAGTAGTCTTTTGTCGAAGGAGGTCTTGGTTTCCAGCTGAGCATGCAGCTCAGGGAGGTGGCCGTGAGCAGGGTTGAGGGAGACAGGGTTGAGGGTTGCCAGCAGCCAGGGCAAACCAGGTGAGTCCCCAAGTTCAGAAGGGCGACAGACACAGTGGAGGATGACTCATTCACACACTCGCTAACACCAGGGCTGCAGGCTTCTGTGAACAAAGAACTGAGAGCAAAGCGTTTCCTGGGTGCATCCTTGGGAGAGGAAGAGAAGGTCAGCAGGGGAGGAATCACGCTTTCAAACAAGACTTGAGCCTGGAGTACCAGAACCTGTGATCTGCAGGAGACCCGGATGGCGAGAGCAGAGCGGTGGCTCCCTCAGGTCGGATTAGACCCCGGGGAATTCCTCACCTGCGCATTTGCTGTCGAGCAGCTTTTCAGACCCACAGTGGGAGGACACTGGCTGGAGCAAGCTTCCCTGACGTGCAGATATTATGTTCCCCAGCCCAAGATGTTCATCAGGACCCGTGACAATGACGTTGGCTGTGATATATTGGCAGCATTTTTGAAACAGATCAGAGAGCAATGGCGAGGTTTCCCCATCACTAAGCTTGGCACCAACCTGTCTCTCTTGCCTTCGGAGTGTTCCCTCATTAATGGGGGCCCGTAGCCCGACAAATGAGCGGGGGTGACACTGCGTGCGCTGCTCTCTGTTCTGATTAAGTTATTAATCACTCCCCAGTTATGAAGGACAGAACTTCAGCTCCTGGCCCATAGATCTTCCTCAGGATATATTTGGGGTGACATTTTGGGGGAGATGTGTTTTCCAGCTTTTCAGAAAGCGCAGTACCAGCCAAGATGGGAGGGGGAAGGTGTGAAACCTGCATATCCCTCTTTAAGTAATGAGTTCCCCAAGGCGAGGCAGGTGACAGCTGTTCCAGGATATAAAATATGGGGTAATTTAAAGCAGCCTGCACTTCCGTTCTTGCCAAGTTATAAAGGGCATTTTAGAGAGGAAGCTCACTGTGCTGTGTGTGTGCCATTGTTTTCTGGACGACGAGGCATGAGGGTGACAAGGAAGTGTGTGGCATCTTTTCCTGCCAGCAGGGGCCAGACCATGGGTCCACTTTTTTCCCATCTCCCAGGAGTCAGGCAACTCAGCCATTTTGAGTTGTATTCCTCTGAATCCCTCATCTTTTCCTGACATCACCACTCATCCGAGCAACATCTCCGTTTCCGAGCTGAGTTCCTCCACAATTTCACACACACGCTGCTTGCTCTGCAGTCTTGAGTCTTCAAACTTCACTCTTGGCCTGTTTATTCCTTTCAGATGTCTAAGCTCAGTTCAGTGTCACTTCCTCCGGGAATCCTTCCATGATGGCCCTTCCTGATGCCCACTCCCTCTCCTGTGTTCCCAGAGCGCTCCTGCTTATTGGTATTTATAGTCTCCAGTTACCGTGCTGCTTGTCATCTTCCCCTCTGGATGCTGAGCTCTCTGTGAGGAGGAACCATTCTCTCCCCCTTGTTACTCCAAGTTCCTCCATATTCCAGGCATTAACAAATGTTTGTTGAATGCATAAATGAACGAATGAGTGAACACATGAATCTAATTCATTATTCAGTATTATACATGCATTTATTCATTCACCGAATGAATAAATGAACAGTTGAGAGCTCAAAGTTTCCCGGGAACTGTGGTGGAGACTGCAGGCTGCCCACTACAGCTTCTTCCTGAGCACACGGCCAGGCCACACTCTCCACCCGCCTCTGCAGTTAGAGGTGACCGTGGAGTGCGAGGGGAAGCAATGGGCATCACTTCTAGTTTGCCGGGGTGCAGAGCCCTCCCCACTGCTTTGATTTTGCACGAGTGGGAAATATCGATTATAATAAGTCACGGAGACTTCGTTTCTCTGTTAGAGCAGCCACTGCTACCCTAACCAGCACACAAACCTTCTAGCCAAGGACCGCGTCTCCTGGCTGATGTCCCTCCGTGCGACACCGGGGAAAGCAGTTTTCCTGTCTTCCCTGTCTCGGAAGTAGGAAGATCAGAGGGCAGCTTTGTTGGTGCGACCTTGCTGTTCTAGCTCAGGTCAGTGCCTCTCTTAATGTGCGTAGAAATCCCCCTGGGATCTGGTCAGAACACAGCTTCTGATTCAGTAGATCCGAGTGGAACCCACGATTCTGCATGTCTGACAAGCCCCCCGGGTGATGCCATGTTGCTTGTTCACAGCCCACACTTTGGGGAGCAAGAATTTAAGAAACAGGGTGCCCGCCACCATCACCTGTTAATTGGAGAGAATGCCGCCGGTGGATGAGACAGGGCGACGAGGCCAGATGGTGTGGTGCCTCAATGCTGGGTGTTCTGGGGTGAGGCCTGAGAATCCGCATTCCTAGTGAGTTCAGAGGTGATGTTCATGCTGCAGAGCCAGGCGCCACGTGCTGAGAGCCGCTGGCCTCATGGCTAACAGCTGGCTAACAGCTCGTGCTAGCTGTGCAAACTTGAGCAAGTTACTTAACCTCCTGGTGCCTCAGCTTCCCCATCAGTTAAATCGAGGTGACCCTAGTAATGATATTTACCTTAGAAGGGGGCTGTGAGCGTTACATTAACGATGAAAAGTGGGGTGCCTGGCACAGAATGGTTCTCCATCAGGTCAGGGTGAGCTCTGACCACTACACAGAGTGTGTGAGTGAGGGCCTCAGGGGGAGAGAGATTTGGGGTCTAATCCCGGCTCATCTATCAACCAACTCTGCCCCCAGGCAAATTACTTAACCTCTGTAAGCTTCGTCATCTCCCTTTATTAAATGGAAATAAGTACTTGCTTCATAGGGAGGAGGTGGGGATTAAATGGGAAGGTGCGTATGAAGCGTTGCGGCATTGTGACGCTCCTGCTCGAATTCGTGACTACAAACCTGGCCTGAGGCAGATGTAAGCGTGGTCCTGCCCTGCCCACCGAGGCAGGCAACCACCAGAGCTGCAGAGAGGCCGGGTCGGTGCCAGCCTGTGCCCTGTGCCCCGGGCACAGCGGCGAGCACAGGCCTGCCCCGGTGGTACAGCTCTGCTCCCGTTTTCTTTTGTGCCAGCGTCTTTGGATTCCTGGCCAAACCTTTCAGCAGCTGCATCCAGTTCCATTTCTCTTACCAGCTGGGCGGGATAACTTTGTGAAAACACAGCCGAAGCCCGCGGGACCCAGAGCTCCCAGTTGCCTCTCTACATAAGGAAACAAGACTTCCCCAGAAGAGTCAGGCTCCTCTGCAAGTCTCGAGGGCCACCTCATTGGGTGCTCCTGGTCCTCTCTTCCATCTTTATTTCCGGTTGTGAAGGAAGCCTCGGCTGGGCCTGCTTTCTAAGTCACATTCCACATACAGCCTTTCTTGGGTGGAAAAACCTTCTGCGTGCTAGAAATCCCATCTACCTCTTAGAACCTTCAGGAACTATGATACACTTCGGCTCCAGTTCTAGAGAGAGGCCATCAGACTGGCTTTTTTTTTTTTTTTTTGGTGAGGAAGATTGGCTTTGAGCTAACATCTGTGCCAATCTTCCTCTATTTTATGTGGGAAGCCGCCACCGCTTGATGAGCAGTGCTAGGTCCTCTCCAGGATCCGAACCCACAAACCCCAGGCCACGCAAGTGGAGTATGCAAATTTAACCACTACACCACTGGGCCAGCCCCCACCACCAGGCTGTTTTGCAGCTAGAGTTCAAGTTTAAATATCCATCATTGTTTCTATGCCTTTGCATAGCATGTTCTCTTCCCCAACCTGCTTGGATGTCACTTAGGTTTGCTTGTATGGGAATGGAGTGGTCTCCATCTTCATTTAGGTAGCCCCCTAAGTCTTTCAGCCTAAGACTGGCCATTTTATTTTCAACTCACTGTACAACCATTTATTCTTCCCGCCTCCCTTAGGAGGATGCAGAGGGCTCTGTAAAATGCTTCAGACGGCTGGGTTTAAGGCAAATATTTGACCAAAATCTCACCCATTCACACCGTTATCCCCTGCATGCTGGACATTGCTAGTCCCTGTGTACAAAATAAAGCAAACTGTTTCCTGAGCAGATGTTACAAACATCCTTACCCGAGAGACCCTGGGGCCTCTTCACCCAAGCAGAGCAGCGTGGTCTAAGCAGACCAGACTTGGGAGACAGGAATTGGAGTCTCAGCCTTCCCACAAACTCTTTTCGTGACGTTAGACATAATATCAATTACAGTACCAGGTACCGAACACCTGCTCTGTGTCAGGTACCACGGTCCTTGCTTGATCTGTGATTCTCACAATAGATGCTCACAAGGCGGGTGTTGTCAGCCCCATTCCACAAAGGAGAAAACCGGGTCTCAGATGGAGTTGAGGAGTTTAATAGGTAGTGGGTGAAGGAGCCAGGGTTTGAACCAGAGGTGCCTGAGCACCACCCAGGACTCTGCCCAACACTGGGCGTGGACCTTTCCTGGGTTTATTTTTCTCACCCGTAAAAAGACAGGTTTGGATAGTGTGTAACTCCCTTTCACCTGTGGGTGAGTCCCTCCTTAGTGGCCCACAGTAGGACCTGTGAGCCTCTGAATACAACTAGAGACTGTGTTTGGAGAAGGAGAGAGAGAAAAGAGATGCTACTTTGTTTGATAACGTCAGTTTTTCAGAGCAGGGGAGCATGAAGCCCTCGGTAGGGCTGTTTTCCAGCTTCCCTTTTACAAATGAGGTTGAAGAAAGTAAAGTTAATGAAGCAACTCAGCTACGACTGGGGATGCAGCAGGAAGTAATCAAGTCTGGGACTGCAGGACGGTTGCCATGACATTCCAAAGCATGCACCGTGATCACCGTCTATGAGTATTCCCTCCCCTGATTGATGGCGGGTTGCCTCACTTTCCTTGTAAGCAAATGTGATAACAATATTAAGCAATTACAAGTAATGTCCCCCAGCTGCTTCTCTGCTGCCTTTGAAATATTATTTTAGATCCGCCAAAATAATTGCAAACCTATCAACAAGGAAGGGGGGGAGCATGCGCCCCCTACCTTCCAAAGACAAAAGGGTCACGAGCTCCCCTCCAGCACATTCAAAGACCCCGTCACCAGGCCAAGGAGCCTGAGGCGTGCAAAGGTCCAGGTGCATTTTGAACAAGCTTGCTGGATGAACTCTAAACACGCAGCCACTAGAGGCTCAGTCAGGAGCGAGGGGAGCTGATGAGGTGGGAGTTTTGCAGGCTCCAAGGTTGGAATGCAACTTTCCACCAAAGTGTGGCTGTCTGAAACTTCACAGTGCTGCAGCCCAGCTAAATCCAGCAACTATTTATCCACTACTTCCTAGAGACAAAACAGTCCTCTGCTATGGAGAATGGGACTCCACACACACACACGTGCACGGACATGCACGCACGCATGCAAGTGCGCCCATGTCTCCTGCTATCTCAGAGCTCTCAGGCTGGTCCGAGGAAGAAATGCAAACAAGAGTAAATAAGTCTGGACAAGGAGGACTAGGATAAATGGAGGGCCCAACACAGAAAACTAGAAGCAAACAAGAAGTGGAGACGAATTCTGACTCACTTTAATTTACAGAACTGATTATGAAGCATTGCATGAAAGTCTGGTCTGCACGACTCTCAGTTTATCCAGTGTTTTCTATTTCAGTGGTTGGAACCTTCACCCATCAACCCAGGGTCCAAGCCAGAAAATGAGTGGTCTTCCTTAAAACCATCTTCTTCCTCATCCCTATGTCCCCAAACCTAAACAGGTCCTGTTCACTTTTACTACTAAATTTCTCTCCATTTTTCCAACTCTACCAGCACTCCATTGTCTATGAGATGACTGCCCACTGGGCAACCAGCAGTCTTGTTTGCCACAAGAATACGTCCTTCCCTTCTGTCTGCTTGGGCAGCTTCGGCTGTGGGCCACTCCTGGGCCAACAGGAGTTCCCAGAGAAATGCCCCATGGTGGTAGATAGTCAGAATCTCCTTCTGGAACAGGGGATTGCATAGATATCTACAAAAGGTGGGTTTTATAGGAAGGAGAAAGCAGAGAATGCTTCCTGGGGAAGAAACCAATAGTAATTTGCCTTATGGAAAAGGCACCAAAGGAGAACAAATCATAATTTGTAATTTTCATATTGCATATTTATTGTGGTTCTTGGGCTCCTAGGCATCATACAAAACTATTGATTATTCCTCTGACAAGTATTTGAGTGGCAGGCACTAGGGACACAAGAGTGAGCAAAAAGGCACAGAGTTCCTTCCCTCACAGAGCTTGGAGTCTAACAGGGAGAGCAGACATGAAATGACAGGGTCACATAAAAAGAGAGAGTGCAGCGTTGCTACAGGAGGAGACCCAACTGTGTGACAGGAGTCTTGTTGACACCGTAGGGAGGCAGGAAGGCTGCTCTGAAGGGGTGGCACTGGAGCTGAGATGGGGAAGGTAAGTAGGCAGTGGGTGGAGAGAGCATTGAGGATGCATGAAAGCTGACCCACGAGGAGGGTGAGTGGAGAGACGGGAAAGGCCTCGGTCTGGAAGTCGCTGTCGAGCTGCTGAATTTACCAGCGATGGCTCTCGCCTGACCGCTGGACTTCTAATTTTGTGAGGTCACACATTTCCTTCTTGTTTCAGCTGGTTTAAGCTGGGGTCTCTTATTCACAACCAAAAGCAAAATGGCTGACACTGAGCCCACCATCCTGTGAGATAAAGGGCGGGCCTCAGCATGCTTTGGCGAAGCTAAAGGCGGAGAAGGGCTTAGAGCACCCAGGCAAGAGGCCCTGACAGGTAGTGTTTGAGGACGGCTTCTGGAGTCAGACTACTCAGATCATCTCTATGCCTCAGTTTTCTCATCTGTACAATGGGATAATGGCAGTGCCTGCCTCTGCCTCCAAGACTCTTACAATTGGACCAATGACCTACCTTTTCACTCAGAGCTCTCTCTCCTGTGCCTTGTGCTATCTCTCCATTGGATCACTCATTGTTCCCTCAATGTGTTCCCATTTTTCTCTTCCTCTGCTCAAGACATTTTCTCTCTCCAGGAAAACTTTGGCCCATCTCCTATTGAAATCCAACCCATCCCCCAAAAACCAATTTAAATTCCATCTCCATGAAACCTCATCAATTAACCCCTGACCCCCGGGAATCTTTACTTTCTCTGAGCTCACTTTTATACGTTGGGCCATTTTTCCTGTCACTTCTTATCTTTGGCTTTCTTGTATAGTGATGCACCTGTCTGATTCTGCCCTCTATTCAAATGCGAAGTTATTGAGGGCAAGCGCCATTTGCATAGTCATTGTATCCTAAGAATCCTAGGCACTCAAATCTGATGCAAATTTTGCTATGTTTCCCCTGTGAAATAAAATAAATGTGCTGGTTTGTACGTGGCTTTGCACATCATGGCTGAGCAAACCTAGCGTCTAAGGTTTTCTGCCTCCTCACCCAGTGTCCCATACCTTACTGAAGACAAGTCTTCTAGTTTTGTAGTGAGAACATGCATGCAATAACTTTGTAGGTTGTAAAGCACTATATGCATGTTAATTACTATCAGCGTCATCGTCACTACCACCATTACTGTCCCCATCATCACTGCTCTCAGGCCTGACACCATCTCCAATAGGACCTCAGCTCTCTTTTAATCTCCTCTGCCCTACATTCCTCATCAGTGGACTGTGAGAGTCAGATAAGACCACCAACGGGAAAAAGTGCCCTGGTGCATGAATGGAGGGTCCACTGCTTGTTTTCTAGCTGAGAAAAGAAGCTTCATTTGCAAGTTTGTGTATCAACAGTGCAGACGCTGCCCCCAAATACGGTGTTTCTTCTCCCCTCCCGGTCGTCTCCGAACGCACGCACGACTTGCCTGAAACAGAAGGACCTTTCCATTGACAGCAGCTTCATCTCAATAGCCTTCAATCTTTCTCTCTTTCTTTTTCCATCACTGTGAGTGGTAGTGAAGCATCTTTATTACAGTACATTGAGTTAATAACTCAAGGGACCAAAGCATAGAGTCATTTTTTTCTTTGATCATTTGATGTAAATCGGGAAAAAAAAAAACAAACAAAAAGTCCCTCTGAGAGCCTCCGGTTGCTTACTGATTAAAAATCACCAATAATTTATAACAATACCATCGTTATTCCTAGGTATATGTGAACTGTAGGACGCAATTTAGAATCAGCAATTTACAAACTAACTTCGGGTCACAGAAAGGGTCAATACCTGAGTGGAATTAGCACTCAGCACAGAAGCCTGACTTTGGATAGGGTTCTACCAGGAAGGAAAATCCCCAGGTGGCCTATCTGCCAGGCAGGAGGCCAGCCCCAGGAAACAGAGGTATCCTGCAGACCACCAACTTGGTAAGGAATGTCATTTCTAACCCGTCTGCCAGTGGAGCGGTGCCTGGATCACCCTGGGTAATTAATCCTGTATACTATTGCTGAGTTGACCCAGTCCTATTCTCTCATCTCTCATTGCTCCTGGGAAATATCTGAAATACAAGACAGGAAGTCTTACCTTTGGGTGATATGAACAGCTTTAATTAACATTAAACAGCAAGAAGTCCGTGGTTGATATTTGAAGTTGGCAAACCTGTCTGTGCACACGTTGCCAAATTTTCCATCTTGCGGGCACCTGGCAGCTGGCTTGCCAGGCGGACGCTGTGGGGAGATGTTCCATCCAGCTCCTTCCATGTTGCAGCATGCTCTCTCAATTCTCGTGGTTTCCTGGGGTTGTCTTCACTGCCAGCCTCCCTGACCTGTGGTCCTACCTCTGGATTCAGGCGGCTTCAGTGCTTAAGGACCTCCTCACTTGCTCTCCATCCAACCCAAAGGTTCCTGTCCCCTGAGCCCTGCTAATGGTCACAGACGGAGGGAGCACATTTCCTTTTGTCGTCACCAACACTTCTTTGTCCCTGCTCCCATCTCCCAGACATTTCCCATTCTTGTCTTTAGTATACCCAAAAACCTTTTGTCCTCCACCGAACTGGCCAGCCTTTTCTCAGTGACACTCGTCATAGTCAACAATCTTAAGTTTCCTCCTTAGGATTTATTGTGATGTTGGGTCTATAAACAGCAGTTCCAGCTGATATTGTTAAGCACAATCTAACAGTTGCCTGTGATGTGATGATCACATACATAAATATTGTACATAAGCTGCACAACTTAGGCATAGGCATTGCCACCCAGCTGCATGCATACATTCGTAAATATGAATATTTTTATTTGACACAGGAAATAAGGCTTTATACATTTCTCTCAAAGCTCCTAACTCCTGGCTCTCAGTAGGGCCTGAAATCTGTTCAGCCTGAGATCAAGCCTCCAGAATTTCTGAGTTCTCCAATGGACATGCAACTTGTGGTCCAGGTCAGAGCCCAGGCTTCAGTCCCAGGGTAACGTACTGAGGTGGAGTCTTTGGTTTGTACGCCTGGCACACGAAGGGGAAGCTGGGGACTGCTCTTCTTTCAAGACAGGCTAGCCGCACCAGAGAGTATTAAACTCTCAGGCACTGTCCTCACAGTTCTCCTATAACTGGCCCTGTTACACCATACGCGCCTAATTGTAGCATTTGTAATATGGAATTTAACCACACAAATCCCCAAATTATACTTTTGCAAGAACAAAGGAAACAATGAATGATAGCGTTCACAAATCTCTCCTCTAATTACACCGCACCCAAAATACCAGGACTGGCAAAAGCACCAGAGAGAAGAGAGGGGAAGATGATGTGCAAGCACTGAAGGACTCCAGAGTGGATCGGACATGGATGGTGGGAGACGCAAAGGGAACCTTCTGGCTGTTTAGCTAGTTAGCCCAAGGGACCATCCTGCAGCCAGCCTGCCATCTCCTCTACTCGGCGCCTCTCCTGGGTCGCCTGGGTTCAATAATCAGCCTTGATGATGAAATCCAGTTAAGTGTGACTGTTCTGGAGCCTGTTAGAAAGGACACAGATCCCAAACATGAACCAAACAGACAGCTTCACTTAGCCATGTGTGGACGGCTCAGTGGTGCGGCTGCTCCAGCTCCCCTAACAAATGCCTGAGGACTTCTTCTGAAGTTTCTGACCCACTTGTCAGCCCGTTACAAGAAATTTGGGCACAGACAAAAATACATTTTAAAATCTTTGCTCAGCACCCTTGATGGATGGGGTCACTTTTTCACTTCACCCACCCAGGAAGCTGCATTCTTCCTTTCCTGCAGGGGCTGCAAAACACTGTCAGGGTGCAGAGCTGGGCTGCTGAAATCACGGACCTCTGAGCTGTCCTATTAACCATTGCGATGACCTCTTCACTCTCGATCAAAACACTCCACCTCTGGACTCCCGGCTGAAGACCCCTGCTTCGCCGGAGGCTGCCCTCTGGTCTGCAGTCACACAGGCAATTTCCAATTTCTTATTCCTGACCAATGGGGCATAAAACTCAAACACACAGTCAGGTGGGAGCTCCCAGGGAGCCATGCTTTCTAAGTTGTCAATCACCAGACTGAGAAATATTGAAGGAAAAGGAGAGCAGAGCAAGTGTGCTGTGGATAGGCAAGGCTTCAGGGGTCCATGAGAGCAGATGGCAGGCAGCATTCACCTCTCAACATTGTTGACTGTGTGGAGCTTATTGCCCATCACACTGGACTCTGGTATGAACTTCCCCATGGGCACCTGAAATTGGTGATGCTCTCATCATGGAAAGCGAGGGATGAAGGCAGAGATGGCTGGTGTATGGACTGAATGTTTGTGTCCCCCTCAAATTGATATGGTGAAGCCCCCATCCCCAATGTGATGGTATTTGGAGATGGGGATTTGGGCAGGTGATTAGGGTTAGATTAGGTCATGAGGGTGGGCCCGCATGATGGGAATAATGCCCTTATAAAAAGAGGAAGAGAGGGGCCAGCCCGGTGTCTTAGTGGTTGGGTTGGACACTCAGGTTTGGCGGTCCAGGATGCACAGGTTCAGATCCTGGATGCAGATCTACGCACTGCTCATCAAGCCACAATGTGGCGGCACCCCACATACAAAATAGAGGAAGATGAGTAGAGATGTTAGATCAGGGCTAAACTCCCTCACCAAAAAAAAAAAAAGAGGAAGTGACACGAAATCAATTTCTCTCTAACTCTCCCTCTCTTCCTCGCTCTCTCTTTCTCTCCCTGCATGTGTGCACAAGGAAAGGCTGTGTGAGGACATAACAAGAAGGCAGCTGTCTACAAACCAGGGCTCTCACCAGACACTGAATCTGCCCACCCCTTGATCTTGGACTTCCAGCCTCCAGAACCGTGAGAAATAAATGTTTGTGGTTTAAGCCACCCAGTCTATGATGATTTGTTGAAGCAGCCCGAGCTGATGAAGACAGCTGGGTTTTGAGTCTTTCTCCCCATCCCCCAATCCTGTCTTCCAAAATCTTCCATTTCATGCTGGGAGTCTTGCTTGCACACAGCAGGTGGGCAGGCAGGGCTGTCTGGGTGAGTCGAGGAGCCGGACACACCATAGTCATCACAGGGCTGAGATACAGGCCGAGCTGTGAAGCCACAAGAGTGATGCGTCATCGGCCTAGTCCTGCCCTCTGTGAGTCACACGATGCATGCTGGGAAACTGGTTTTATTTCACCTTAGGCGTGCTCTGGTGCCACTGTGACTTACTAAATAGGAGTTGAGTTCCCATCATGATTTCAAGTAGATTCAACGATAGTATTTTCTTGTACCATTAGAATTCTAAAGATGCAGCAGCCATCCTGGTTATCTAATTAATGAAGAACCAATCCTACTTTATCTTCATGCCCTCATCAGTAAGAAAAATCAGCGAAATTTGAGTAAGTCATTTCTTACCAATTTTCAGAAGATTTGGTTCGAGATATGGCTGAGGAAGGAAGAGCATTATTGACAAAAGTGATTTCAATCTAGCATATGGTGGAGTCGATTGATGTTGAATTGTCAGGAAAAGATGGTGCCTTGCTAAGGGGTCCTTGGGACATTGCCATTTTGGGCCAAGGAAATACCACTTTATAAAAGCCTATGGGCTTTAAACATAAAGCTGGTGTATGAAAATTGAGTAAATAATGAAACCATTTGATTTTAGGCACCAGAGCAATGTTGGAGAATGTAAAAGTGAGGTGGCATTTGGCCATACTTTTTCAAAGCAGTCATGGGTCCCTCATGCCTGGGCAGCACAGTCTCTAGGTGCTTGGCCGTCTCAACAAGAAACAGGGCCACAGACCGTACAGGGAGTGTCTGACAGCCATGACTGGGGGACAACCCAAGCCAGCAGGACCCCATCAAGTCCGCTGGCGGCTGCTGAAGCCCGGCTGGCAGATGCATGGTCCTTCTCCAGCTGGAGGAGGAAGAACCCAGCTCCCTATGGACTACTCTCTCCTGTGTGCCGTATCTCGTGTGCAGAGGTGGGCACGGTAAACCTTCACTTCTCTGTGAGTCTAGGAGCCACCTCTTTCTTCCCCACTGTTTTGGAGAATGGGAAGTCGCTTTAAAGCACACTTCCTTTTGCCTGCATCTTGTGATTCTGTGTTCTCTGAACAAAAGCCCATCATTTAGAGGACGAATTAAAAGTTAGTCCCACATAGGACAAATTCAGATGGGAAAATAGAGAATTTGTTAGGAGGATGTGGTGATGGGCAGAGAGAGGGGAGAATGAGGTGAAGTTTGAAGAACGTGTTTCTCTTTAGCATCTGATATGACCTGTGGGTCTAGGGACAGGCTGATTTCTTCTATTTGCTGTGACTACTGGAAAATTTAGAGCCAATTCTGTGATTTACCTTTTGATAATTCTACAGGACTTCTGGTAAATATTTCTGCAGACTGACTTAATCTTAGGCTTCCTTTGACCATTTTCCCTCTGTATTTCTTTCTTTGTTCCTTTTCTGTTGTAAACCACGTGTTTGTAAGATGTCTTGAAGTATTTTTGGAATGAGCCTTGGGGAGCATGAATAGATGGGTGGGTGGTTGGATGAATGGATGGACTATCATATAAATGGAGAGAGAAATGAAGCAGAGACAGGGACGCAGACATAGGCAGTGAGGGAAAAAGCAGATACTACCCCTGCCTGGCTGGTGACAAGGGAGATAAAAGAAAAATAGATGGATTCCTGAGGATGAGGACTCAACTAAGGTTACAAACATGGTCACAAACCCTATCGTGGCAGGGCTCAGAATACAACGCCCTTTTCAATTATGTAGAAGGGAAATCAAAGAGATTTGGAGGGGCTACTTTTTTTAGGACTAGAGGCGGCACAGGTAACCTTTCATTCTATGTTGACGGGAATTTTTTTTTTTAAATAAGAAAGCAAGCACTTTGTATATCAGCAAGATTGAATGAAAATTCAGCTTTCTGATTCACTTTTCAAATCCTCAGAGGTAAAGTGTCAAGAGATGAATTCCAAGCACTCAACTTATTGTGAACGGACCCTGGATCCTTCCTAGCCCTGAGTTCCCCACCATCATCAAGGTCAGCCCTGACCCTCTCACTGCCTTTTCTAGCCAGGCTACTCAAGGTTTTCCTGTCACCTTATTGCTAATTAATCTCTAGGAACTGGTAGGTTTCAAGTGTTCAGACTTAGGGTTACACATTTTGCAGGAGTGTGAGGGGGAGAAACTCAGGCATGGCCGGCGAAGCTGCACCAAATCACAGCGAAATTCCTGGGGGTGCACATTTCTCATCCACCTGCCAGCAGGGAACTTCCTCCTGATTAATGTCACTCCCTCTTCCCTCTTGATCGTCAGCACTTGCCAATTATTCCAACTCACCAAGAGCCATGCCATTAGGTGAAGCCACCAATGGTCTCGGCATCCTGATCGCCCAAGAGACAGCACATATGGATGAATTTTCATAAGGTGGCTCCTACAAGGAGGGTGTCATTCCTTTAGCTTTGTTTCCCTTCACTTGGAATGGAACGTGTATAATTTGAACCTTAATTCATTAAAAATCATCTTCCTCTACTGGAATAACACCCCATCCCGAGTGCAAGGATGCATTCTGATCCGAAACAAGATTTGCAGTCTATGTGCAAGGACATTGAGCTATTCGAGCTGGGCTTTTCATGCTGCCTGGGAATGGGTGTGTTTTGAAGTGATGAAAAGTGACAAAAAGGTGTTGGGTTATACTGAATGGGAGCTTTGCATTAGTCCATGCCTTTCTCTTTTCCTTCCTCTTCTATTGAAACTCTCACCCTTTGAATCTTGCCTTGCAACTCGAGAGCTATCAGTGCACTGATTTCAACATCAAGGAGTTGTTTGCCTAATACGAGTGAAGTGATTGAAGCTGAGTAGAGATGACTAGAGAGGCATGATAAAAATTCACGCTACGTGGCCCAGGAAAACCTCTCTCATTGCACAGACACCTCTCCCCGCCCAGCTTCCTGGCTCACCCTTGATCATCTCTCTCATTAGCTGCCAAGTGCTTATGTATTTTTTCCACTTCTGAATATGCAAGGATGTTCTGCTGCCCTCCTTCTCTGTTCTCTAACTTAATTTTAATTCTATCTGAAATCGTTTTCATACCTGCCTCTTTTCTTTCTCTTATGAGATGGGATTATTTAAGCCCCACGTACTTTTTCTCTGGGAAGTGCTTTGGGGCTAGGCACACCAAAATGCATTGAACGAAGCTGCTTGGCAGTCACCCTGCCAGTAAGCAAGCGTGGGCATGCTCTTCATAACAAGAAGCTAGTTGTTAACTAGAAAGACTACCTCAGCATCCTAGCAGGAAGCCAGGAGACCAAAAGGGGTCAAACATATTTACCTGATGGGAAGGGGAAATGGGTCATTGAGTTTTCAACTAGCTCTGGATTCTGAAGGAATGAAGAATAAGCTTGTTCATTCATTCACAAACATTTATGGGTCACTGTTTATGTGCCTAGCCCAGGGTTAGGTGTTGGCGACACCAAGGGGACCAAGATGTGCCTTTGCTCTCCAGGATTTCTCAGTATGGAAGGCAGGATGAAGTGGCTGAATCCAACTGTGTCTAGTGGAAAAGACTCTCTACAGCCTTGTAAGTGGCTCATCTTCTCCCTGAGATAACAATCTATTTCTAGTAATGCAGCGAATGTTTGATGACAAGGATAGCAAAGTAAATAAATTCAAGCTACTTTATTATCTTCCTAATGCTGCTGGGACAATGGACCAATAGTAAATTGGAGGCCTAGTAATTTTAATCCACCTACTAGCATCTATGATATTCAGCTGTGACAACTGCTATGGCTGTACTGTTGTTAAAACACTGACACACTTCCCAACTTGTTCGTAGATAGCCATGCCCTTGAGCTCCAGAGCCTGGACTGCCATAGTGTCCTTGTCTCCATAGCCTGACCACCCAGCTCCCCCTGCCCCTTCTCCAGGACCTCTGAACCTCCCTGTGATTCAGATGGCTAGAGCCTCCAGGATCTTGCTCCAATGCTATGAACAGCAATCATCCTGAGCATCAAATACCCACTTACTATCAGTTGTTAAACATTTTTGTGATCACCCTTGTTTGTATTGTTCCTGCACACAAATAGCAGAAGCAGAAAGAAATATGCATGGTAAATAGAGCCAATGGTTGTTTGGAAATCGGCAAGCAAAGGACAGCTTTAACAATGGTAGAAAGTCAGAGACGCAATGGTTATGAAATAGACAGCACCTTAAGAGTATAAAATTTCACAGAGTGTGGGTTGTCAACTGTAGCACCATGTTTCTTAATGGCCCGTGTTAAAGGTTGCTGAAGTCATGAACTAAGCAACGTTCTTATCTCTACTGACTGAGGAAGCTAATAAACTCCATCAAAAACATGTTTCTTACAAGAGATATTGTTACTCTTGGCTTTCTGGCCATCAGAGTTGGTTCAATCCTTCTGGACACCCCTCAAATACTAATTCCTATGAATTTTCTATCTATGCTATGATTCTTTTTCTTCACTCCTTGTATATGTTCACATACTACTGAACAAGTAAGAGACCCTATGACTGAGAGATAGGTTTTAACAAACACATTGCTTATTTTCCTTATTATTCTGATTCAATTGTATGCCTGTATATTTTGAAGGATAACGTACATCCAAAGCTCCAGGATAGCATAAAGAAATCTATTTTAAACAAGGATTAAAGTATCTACCATATTTCAATAAATGTCCTGAGCATTTTGTACATATTATTTAACAGTCATTACAACCTGCTAGGATGGGTGTTAACTTCCCCATTATCCTTATGAAGACTTGAAGATCTGAGGTATTAAATATTATACCTCCTTTATACTTGACCTCTGAAACTACGCATCAATCTCTTCTTGAAGTTCTTTCCTCTCGTCTCTTCCTTGACACCGCCCCTGGTTCTTCTCTTCTCTGATTGTTCATTATGAGTTCCTTTTCAAGTATGTTCTCCTGAAGTATTGGTGGCCCCCAGGTTTTCTCCTTAGACCTCACCTCACTGTGGATTCATCTTCCCTCTATATGCTGATAACTCAAACATTGATGGAAATGAGAAGGAACAGCCATGACTGCATCCTCCCATAAGTCTTCCAGACCTTTCTTTACATTAAAAAAAAGCATATATATAATCATGCCATGGTTTTACTCAGCATCCTTCCATTCCTCCATTTTCTATAAAGTAAGGTCTGAACTCCTTAAGGAAATAGGGAGTTTGTCACTACCCCTTCCAGATAGAGCAGGGGCCCAGGGGTGCTGAGGTCTGGCTTGGGGTGTGGTTTCGTTGGGGCCCGGATCAGGCAAAATAGAAGGTGACTGGCCAGCACCTGCCCAAAGATGGCAGAGACTCAGCCACAAAGGGCAATGAGAGGCTGTGGCCGTCTGTCCCAAAGGGGCACCTGTCCGAAGGAGTTTGACCTGGGGGCAGAGACAGGCACTGATAAGACTTAAGACACATTCCAGGAAGAGGGAAGATCTCAAGGAGTTGGAGACTGGACTCGCTTCCTGAACTTAAAGGACAGTGGTGGTCTGGTATTTCACAGGGGCCTGTAGCACTGGGAATGCGTAGAGAAGGAGCCTTTAAAAGTCCCCACTTGGAAGACGCAGGGGAGGGTACAAATATTTACTGAGCACCTAGTATGTGCCAAAGGCTGCACAAACCACTTCAGGTATTGATTTCTCTCTGCCACAGGACCCTGTGCTACCTATTGAGCCTTATCACCCGTCACTCCCTATCGGTCATCCAGAGTTCTCGCTTCAGGGGACTCCTCCTGAAACACATCAAGCATTTGCTCACTGCTCTGATTTTGCCCAGGCTGTGCTGGTTAATTTTACCTGGTAACTTGACTGGACCACGAAACGCCCAGCTATTTGGTCAAACAGTATTTTGGGTGTGTCTGTGCTTTTAGGTGAGAGTAGCATTTGAATTGGTGAACTGAGTAAAGAAGATTGCGCTCCCCAGTATGGGTGGGCCTTGCCCAATCAGTTGCAAGCCTGACTAGAACAAAAGACGGACCCTCCCCGGAGTAGGAGGGGATTCTTCCTGGTTGACTGCCTTCACTTTCTATTGGTTCTCTGGAGAACCCAGACTCATACACGAGCTGTTCTTCTTGTCTATAACACCTTTCCCCACATCTCTATCTCCGTTCTGTCTACCTATTGAAATCCTATTTCTCCTTTATGGTACACCTCAGAGATTACCGTCCCTGTGAAGTCTCCCTTAATTACTGTCCCAGCCCTCACCCCCACCCACAGGCAAGATTAATCGCTTCCTTCCTGTACACTTTCACAGAGAGGTTGGTTTCTTCCACTTTCTTCTCTGCAGTGCCTGTCACCATGTGGTCTTTCTGGTTTAGAGTTCGGTGTGTGTGTGACCCACTGTATTACCAGCTTCTTGTGTATTTGCATCCTCTGATGCCTGGCACAGTGACTGAATTCAGTAAAGGTTGGTTGAAAAATCTCATTTCCCTTTAAACATCACAAAATGTATATTAGCTCTAACAGGCTATATTGTCACAAAGGAATGTGCATGAAAAAGGCAGTGTTTGGGTGACTGGCTTTTATTAGGATCAATAATCTATGATAAAAGCTCTATTACAGATAAAGACATTACATGGAATGGGAAAAAATGTTTTTTTTAAACAAAGGTGCCACAAGCAGGAAAGATTATTTTTGTTAGAAAGTTCCGGCTTTCTCATCTTTAACCCCTTGAGTATGCTTCCTCTCTGTCATGCAATAATGGTTATTCCAGCTGTGTGCATCATTCACATACATGTTCTGGTGACATTCTCGAAATCGTTGAGCACAGGTTTTCTAAGTAAAATGTACTCTCTGCTATTAAGGGAAACTGGCAAGCAATTTAAGGGGAAGCTGTGACCTAGTAAAATGCTGACCCCCTAGAAGCTGTCATCTAGTGGTGACTGCTTCTTAGAGTACAGATACTGGCAAAAGTCCATCAGACAGCCTATGAGAAGTAAGAAAAACAGAAGCGATGAGATTTGCATCCTTAACTGGACATCTGGCTCTAGGATGTGGCTTTGAAGAGTCTGCATACAATGAGCTCCCCCGAAACCAATGTTTGAATCCTTACCAGCCTCAAGGACTTTCCAACCTGGAAGAGACCTCGAGAAAGAATATAACTCAACAGTCTCCTTTCCAGATGAGGGAAACTGAGAACCGAGAACAGAGAAGCGCTTAAAGCCAGAGAGTATTTTAATGGGCAGAACTGAAACCCACGTCTCCTCGATATCTGAGCTGGGACCTTTCTGCCACATCTAGCTGCCAAGGGAACGTTGGTGTAGTAAAAATGGAGCACAAAAGCGGAATACATGTATCTTTTTCACTAAGTGAGGACCAAGGGTGAGAGTTTAGATGAGCTGGAACAAAATGTTAAAACAATAAAGGTGCTAAAGTATGGGCAACGTAAGTAAGATAAGAAGTGGCCTCTACATGCTCTTGGGGGGGACCTGAGGCCCCCCAAGTGCTCCCCACCTGCTGCCTGATATTCAAAGTTTTATCCTCAGAAGTTCCTTCATTTGACTTGAGGTTGTATTAAGATGCAAATCAGCTTTACTCCTGGGAGCTGGAGCACAGTCACGTGGTCACCAGTGCCTTTGGAGAAAAGGGTGGGGTGCCCCCCTGGGAACTGGTTCTGAGCAGGGGAGGGGAAGGAAGCGGGCGTCTAATAACTCAAGGTATTCTTTTTTGTGTCTCTTGCTCCTATCTTTAAAAAAATCTATAGCGTATTCAGGTGAATCTTTCGAACAGTACAAATCATTATCTTTGCTCTGCATTGTACACACGTTGCATTTCCCAAATGGAAAAGTACAAAACCCCCATGGGTTCTGCTCTAAACCACCCCACGGGCAATGAGTGCATCTTTATAGCACTTTTCTATCTGCTGTCGGCGGCATTATCCTATGTTTGGTAATTGTCTCAGCACAATTTGTATCACTCAAAAGGGTATTATCCTGCTGGGGTGCCATATGGGAATTTGTTCTGATAGATGGAATGGCCATCTAAGAGCCTGAAAGAGACAGGACAACTTGCCAGGCCTGGAGTTAAATGAGGAAAAGCTTTGGGACAAGAAAAACCTGGACTGTCTCACATTCTATTTGGCTCTGGGGCTGGGGGATGAGAGCTATGAACAGGACGATGAGACCACAGAGAAGGATATGAGTTCAAGAGAAATTTTGGAGGGAGATGACTAGACTGAGACAAAGACATGGAAACCGACAGGCTCTCCTTGACTAAAACTTAGTGAGGCTCCTTTAGGTCTCGACATTCAACATCTGTCCTTGTGTCCTTGTTGGGACTGCTTTGCCCAGTTGTAGCCAGAATCCTGTCAGGTTGATTTAGCCAGAATCCCCCTACCTCTAATGTCTCCTCTTAGTCATCTTCCACTGACCCCCACCCTCCTCCTTGGCTATAGATCCCCACTTGTCCGTGCTGTCTTCAGAATGGAGCCTGGTTCCAATTTCCCTGGGTCTCTTTTCCTCTATTGCAATAGTTCATGATTAAAATCTGTTTTACTGCTTTGACTACTGTCCAGCTCTGGTTATCTTTGGCAAGACAAACTCATAGAACTGAAAGGTCCTTTGAAACCATGTAATGTTGCTCCTTCATTTGACTGAGGCCTGGAGAAGCTCTTGGCGGTTGATGAGATTTTGGTGGCAGAAAAGGGAAAAGAATCCAAAGTCACTTCAAGGTTCATTTCTGGAGTGACTTAGAGAATAGTGTTACCGTGAACAGACATAAGTTTACACTGAAACAGAAAGACAGCAAATACAACTGTAGAAGGACAGGTGGAAGAAGCATAAACAGCAGTCATAGCAGAGTGACAACCACAGAGCAGAATTGCTCAGTAAGCAAGAAAGCCACTGGAACTAGAATTCTATCCTAATTCCGCTATTGATTTGTTGCTTTACTTCGGAAGAGTCATTCAATTAACTGCCTCCAGATGAAACTCACCACTCTGCTCTCTGTATTAAGATAATGTATACAATTAACTAATTTTCTTGGATTTAAAAAATGAGTTCTATTTATAGGTCATTGAGAGACTTGGTGTCTCAGATCCTATCTGGGTCCAATCTGAGAACTGCTCTTCAGAGGTTGTCCCCCAGGTTGGGAGGGTCTCAGCAATAACAACATCTACTTACATTGTACCGAGCCCTCTTTTACATAGACAAACGATTAAAACATTATGACAAGGCTATTTTGCAGATGCTATTACTAGTTTTAGTAATTATATCTGCCAAAATTATATTGACTATTACTAGGTGGGGAAACTGAGGCACAGAGAGGTTAAGCAACATGGCCACGGTCACAAAGCTGATGGTTGACAGAACTGGGATTTGAGCTTACGCTGCCCGGGTCCAGAAGACAGGCTGTCAGCCGCTCACTATGCTGCCTGAGAGATAAAAACTGATCTAAAGAATTAAGGGTGTGTTCACCTTCCTTAGAAGCTAGGATTTCACGTATCTGACACAGAGTTGTGAGCATTTTGATGCAGAAGAAGAGTGAGCTTATTCTATACTGATATGATAATAAAATAGGATCAGAGCATCTATGGCACTTGGAGGCAGACAAATCTTAGAGCATTTTCCTAACAATACCATCTAGAAATGAACTAATCATCTCAAAAGGCTTTGTGGTTAAAAACTCTGCTATCTGATCACTGTGTGACCTTAGGCATATTGTTTAACAAGTTTGTGTCTCACTGTCCTTATCTTGATAACGTGGCTAGTAGCAGGACCTAACTCAGAGAGCTGTTGAAAAGATTAAGTGAGTTAATACAGGGGAACGCACAAAAGATGGCTCATAGAAAGTGCTCGATAAACACTGCCTCTTATATTTGTCATTATTCTTCAACTACATTGAATGTCGCAGCTAAATGAGCGTGTGACAGGAATGATACAGGAAGGAAAAGTTTCCTACATAGTGTGGAACATAGTCAGGATGCTCATTTCCTCCTGAGATCTTTGAGTCCAGTAACATTACAATACAATACACTTCAATACAACACAACGTGACACCATGCTATGAAATACATAGCAAAACCCTTTCTAGCATTTTGATTACCTCTCTATTCATCTTACTACTATTGAGTCCTATCAGGGCCATTAACAATATATGATGAGGTAACTGATACCTATTAGAATCCTAAAGATCTAGGGGTTTGCTCTCCCGCACCTGACTGGTTTGTAACCTTTCAGCCCTTATTTATAATATTTATGATACAATAAGGCACTGAGCGAGTTGTAATCCAGTTCTCAGATTTTGGCTCATATGTGCCAGACTCACCAAGGCTAAATGTCAACATCTCGCCATGTCTCAAACAGCCATGTCTTAAATATCTTTGTTTCACCTAAAGCACCCAGCACTTGCCTGGCACATGGCAGGTTCCCAGTAAAAACGAATCAACGGCTGGGTTGAAAATAAATATGCAATTCCGTATGTGATGAGTTGGGTCAAATGACAGAGTAATAACTAAATGTGATGCTTAATTACAGCAAATATGATCATCTATTTGCTTCATTTCCTCTTCAGGTTTGCAATTTTCTATTTTTATTTAATAAGCATAGGTGTACATGTCCTTGTTATAAGCTGCTTCAACTCATTTTTGGACACAGGATATGAATTATAAATAAATAAGCAAAATGACAGATAGGTCAGTTCGTTGAAAGATGGCCTGGATCCTGCAGATTTAGGAGGTTGAAAACATATTATCTTTTGGAAATGATACAAATTTTCCTTTCCTCATGCTAACCTGCAGCTGAAGATTAGCTTATGAGCCAAAGTGGGTGAGAGTCTGAAGGACAGGTAGAGGGTGAAATGGTCCAGAGCCGGCCCTGATGGATGTTCATTATGTTCCTAATGTGAGTCAGTTGGGTCTAGACACTGGGGCCAAACCATAGCTCTGGATCAGAGATGCCATAGAACGTTGTTAAGCCTGAGGGCTCTGGATCCATACTGCCTGGGTCCAAATCCTGGCTCCTCTACTTACTATGTGACCTGGGGACAGTTACTTAAGGTTTCTGTGCCTCAGTTTCCTTATCTATAAAGGAGTGAATGGTCTAAATTATTCCTACCTCAAGGGGTTTGAGGATAATTTAGTTCCAGTAAGTTCTTGGAGCCCTGTCTGGGGCAGTGTATGCTCTCAATAATGCTGGCTGTTATCATTCCCTTAAGAGGCATACCCTATACCAATGCGTATGGTGCTATTGGTACAGTGTTACCAAGAAAATGTTCGGGAAGACTCAGACCCATCATGAATTTGACAAGCCCACACGCCATATTTAATGTTCTGGAGTCCATGAGATGTGGTCAGATGTTGAAAGAAAATAAAGTGTTTTAACTGCCTGTCTTCAGTTTCTAGGTTAATGAGCTCTGGGGATTTTACATGTCACGATTGTTTTATTCTTTTCATCTCTATTATACAAAGTACCACTCCATCTTTCAACACAGTTGACCAAAACTCAGGATCGTGAGTTGACCATGGCTGCAACCAGGAACTCTCATTTGCAGACAATGAATGAACAAAGAAGACATTCTCAAAGAGATTAAGAATCAAGAGAAACTCTCTCCCCTTTTTTTAGAAACAATGAAAATAACCCACCTCCCTATTTCGTGAGGACTTATAGATCCAGGGAAATTTAATATTAAGATCTGGGGCACGACCTTATAGTGTTAATGTGCTTCTTAGAATATTAGAGGTTTACACTAAGATTTTACTTCCCACATACAAATCCAGACATATGTGAACGCTCACACACATGTAATTACAAATGAGCTAAAATACGTGATTCAATACACATCACTGAAAATAAATCTAATTCACACACCAAAGCACAAAAATGACAAAATATTGATAAGGATGATTCTAGGAACTCATAAACATCATGAGCAAGTCAAGAGCCAAGTTCTTAAAACTTACTAAGTTAACTCTATCAGGCACTGTTGCTTTCGCAGAAGACTTGTATCATAGAAGAATTTCAATTGGAAAATAAATTCCAATAATCCTCAGGCAACTGGATGCCTCCCATAATATGCTTAATATTTCAATATTAATTATATCAGAGGCATAGAAATATCCAGTGGGTTTGATGTAAATGTCTTTTAAATACTCCGGTTCATCACCTTCAGATGTGGAAACATCACCAAGATACAGAAGCAACCTAAGTATCTATTGATGAATGAATGGATAAAGAAGATGTGGTACATATATATAATGGGATACTATTCAGCCATAAAAAAGAATGAAATCTTGCCATTTATGACAATGTGGATGGACCTCGAGGGCTTTATGCTGAGTGAAATAAGTTCAGACAGAGAAATACAAATACGGCATGCTCTCAGTTACATGTGGAATCTAAAAAAACAAAACAAAGTAATAACAAAAACACAAAAAATCCAAGCTCATAGATACAGGTACAAACTTCTAATTATAAAATAAATGTCTTGGGAATGAAATGTATGCATGGGAAAAAAATTAGAATATTCATCAGGCAACTGCCTGCCTCTCATAATATGGTTAATATTTCAATATTGTTTATATTAGAGGCATAGAAATATCCAGTGGGTTTGATGTAAATGTCTTTTAAATATTCTCCCTTATCACCTTAAATATGTAGTCAGCACCATTTCGCACCCTCAGGAAGGGTGGCAGAAGGGGATGCGTACGGATGGTTAACTTCGTATGCTTCTGGTCCGCAGGTGGCATCCCCATCCTAGCCAGTTCTCCTTCATTTAGGTCCTACGTCTATACTGTTGATCATAAAAGGAAGTAGATGAAGGAGTATGAACATTTAACACACTTAATACACGGCCTCCATTGGTCAAAACAAACCAGTCCCATGACTTGTTGATAGAGAGTGAGCAGTTTCATTCTCGGAGGATAATTAGATTGCTATTTTCATTCATACAGTGAAGCTGAAGTAGACATGATGTTATTATTTCATTTGCAATTGCTTAATCTTTTCACTTTATTGGGACTAAATTGTACTCCTGTCCAGTCAAGATACCCGTTTTTATTTCTCCCATCTTATCCTCCTCTTAACCTCATCAGGAGTTCCAAAAGATTTCACTAAGAATAGAGTATTTTCTTTATTAATTAAAGACTGAGGGGCTCAGCCAATGGTTTATCTTTCCTTTCCCTGTGCATACTCCCTTTCATATTTCTCACTCCTCCTCTCCCGTTTCAGAGAGCCTACCACACTCCACCACAGGTGGTTTCCTAGGAGACACGCTCACAGCCAGGAACCCCAAACTACACCTTTCCATTTTCCTCCCCACCTCCTCTCCCAATCAGCTCTAGCTAGTGAAACAAGATGAAAATACATCAGCACTTTTAAAAATTACTCCACAAATTGCTCCACCAATTTTCTACTCATTCATGGAAAGACCATGTAGTTGCAGACTATGGGCTTTTTCTAGAGTAATCTCAGTTTAGAATCAAACCTGATATCCCAAGTATTGGATTTGTCACATGTCTAGGGATTTTACATGCTGCTCAGAGGCTAAGACTGAGGTTGTTGAAATTCCTTGACTCCCCAGTTTGAAGCTCCATGAGATGTTTCTGGTAGCTTATTTGCTGGTGCACCCTCTGTGCCCAGGACATTGTCTGCCCACTGCAGGAGAATGAATGTCTGATTGGAGGAAGAGAAGCTTCTGTAGTAAGAGCATCCCACCATCCCCGTAGCCCTTTCTCCTTCCCCCTCCTTCCACCACCAGGGTGCATTTCTTGGAAATGCTGTAGGTTAATTTTGGAGATGTTTAATTTCTTTTCTCCTTATATGTTTCTCTCCTTTGTTTTCGAAAGGCAGCAGGCCCCTGTGTGCCTCACTTAAGGAAAGTTTCTACCCCAGCCCAAAGGCAGAAGTTGATTGCAGGTCACTTTCTACCCAGCTCTAGCTCCCTATAACCAAGCTCGTTGAAAAGATGTTGCCAAGATTCCCAGGGGGAGAAGAAAATGGGGATGGTACTTTGAGCAGCAGGAAGGGAAGGCAATGTAAGGCATTTACGCTGCCTCTCAATACACTAGAATTTGCCCAAAAATAAATTAATGTGTAGCCAAACCAGGATATATTCATGTACTCCCATTACACAGTCAGTGTAAAATTGAAATAGAAATATCTGCTGGCATCTTGGTTGCACTGAGAGAATGGAGAGAAGAGAGACTCTGCCAGCCTGGAGAGAGGGTAGAGGTCAACTGGCTCCAGGTTCTATGAGCAGTAGAGATCCTTACCCTACTCTCTGGCGAAGCCCCAGGAAGGAGGCAAGGTCCAAGGGGGAGATGGTTTAAGGGGGTCCTGGGAGTGCTGGACCCTGAGCACTGTGCTCCCAGGCCGTGGTCAAGATTCCTGGGCCCCACACAAGACAGGAAAGCTACCTGACTTCCTTCACGCAGTCTTGACAGTGAGCAATCAGTGTTGACCTCAACTGGAGTAGAGAGGTCATTTCCCATGTTCCATCCACCATATGAGAGGAGTAATAAGATTGAAATCTCTATCCACCCACAGGGATGAAGACTTAGGTTCAAATTAATTCAGTTTAAGAAAATAAAGGAATGGATATTCTTGAATACCAGTGTTTGTGGATAGACTAACATTCAAATCTGCCAGATATAGATGCTAACTTTTGTATGTTGTCTCCTGAATGGGTGGTATATACCAAATATGAGTGCTGATACTCACCTTCTGCATTCATGACAGGCATTATTAATCAATTCATCATTCTTTCCTAACTACTTACGGACAGATAGAGTCATAGGAACATCAACACGGGGCTCTAAGCAGCCACAGCGACCAATCGGAACTGGTACCAAATAGGAATCCTATTTGCCTTTCCTTCCATAAGGTGAGGCCATCCCCATGTGTAGAAGGTGGAGTCATCCATAAAGGGTCGTTCTCAGTGTCAGTTATCTGAGAGAAGTGGAGGGTCGGTGGACAAGAAAACAAACCTAGAGAGGAAGCCTTCCTCTGCCTGTTTCCCACCCCTTCCCTCTGTTCTGTCACCAGGAAGTACATTGCCAGGCTCGCTTGCAGTTGGCTATGTCAATGGGAAGTGGCGAGGGAAAAGTGGAGGAGGCGCCTTTCTCTCTGCTTCCTGGAGTCTTGCCTCCCCCTGGGCTGCCTCTCTTCCTCCATGAACTTGGCTCCTACTAGGCAGCCCCTGCTGTGTGATTCTAATTCCTGACAGATGGCTCCACCTGCGAGTTCTGGAAACCTCACCTCCTCCCCCGTCCCTATAGCCTTCAGGGGGGTAGTGGTTTCCTGTCTTCACTTCGCCATGCCCCACTCAGCTTCTTAGCTCTTCCAGCACCCGGGTAACCAATTCCCTCTCTTAAATGATCTGTATTTGAAATACTTGACTGGATTCTGACTGAAACAGGAAATGACCTCAGAGAGGTTGGGCAGGAAAGTTCTAGAGCATCTCTCTCTTACTTCAAGCTCTAGGGCATGGATTTTGAGAGCCTCTATCAGCTTTGCAGGAACTGCAGGGTGATGAAGAAGGAGGGCTTCTGCCAAAGAAAAGGCCAAACAGTAGACTCCACAAGGACCCAAAGTGAAGATGAGTACACTACTCTCTCCCATAGAGATTACCTCTACGAGTCTGTCTGTCCCCTTCTGATACTGTTGAGACTTCAGAAAGTCACATGGAAATGTGCCAGCTGGGTCTTGCCTGTTCTGAGAGGTTTGATTTCACTTCAGAAATGTGTGGACCCCATTCAAGGACAATCTGCTCCATACTTCCAGTGCTGGCCTGACTTATTTTTATCATAATTTTAGTTCCTTAAATGTGTACAACCATAAAAAAATCTCTTCACGCCTAGAGTTCTTACATAACTATAAAGTCAAACAAATTTGTAAATTAAATGCAAATATACAATCAATTAATATATATAGTCAATAAAATTCAAATTAACAGTATGGACTTAACCTGATGATGATATTCTTTGGCTGCAACTAAATTGCTACTCTTAGCATGAATACTTTTCTGACTCCCTTATGGTGGGTTCTTCTGCGTGTGACATATCTGTGTTACCAGGTACTGGGTGAAGAGTTAACTCTCCTATCATTTTTTTTCCTGTTGAAACTTCTGCAAAACATTTAATAACACAGGGCCATGCCCTTGGCCTGCATTTGGCAGAACCACATCATTCATTACTAAGTAAGTTTCTGCTCTCTCCTCACTAGCCTGAAAGAAATATGGTGGATGGTGCCATCACGGGCCAGTAGTCAGCTATGAAATGGTCATCAGATGGCGTACAACCCTCTCCTACTCTTTGTGTTCTCAAGATTACTGTGTTGAAAACTAAAAGAAAAATTCTTATAGTGGCCCCCCCTTAGAAACAGGACTAGTAATAGTGCCCCTGGGGCCAACCTAGTAGTGGTGGCAAAAAGTAATGAGCGATCCCCAGGGAAGTTGGACCTCGAGAAAAAGGAAGAAAAGCTGGAAAGACTAGCTGCCTTTCCACATGGAGATTCTCCTTGGACAGCCTCAAGGAGGTGGGTTTGGTTTTAGCAACAGAGTCTAGCATGTTTCGTCCAATTTTATGAATTTCATGTAAAGAAAATTTCTACGCAAGTTTTTTCTTATGTAAAGAACAGAGCAAAGGAACATATATCAAGTAAAAGTCAAGTGACCCCTGATCAGGCCATACTGACTAATGCCATAAAGAAAGAAATGAATTAATACATTAATTACTGACATATATAATGCCACACTTATAATGCAATGCACACTAGGGAGGGCACTGGGATATTGGGATGATGACATTGAAAGTACATTTTGGAGTAGAATGATGGTGAATGGAGGTTTTGGAGGAAAGTAGTCAATATCTCTTATTTTCATTCCCAGGACACAATACAAGTATAATCAATGTTCTATATGTAGACAGGAATATTTCCGCTGTTCCTTTTGGCATCACCCTTCATTGTGCACAGACACACCTACCACAGAACACAGTGAACACAGAGGTGTAACATAGGGAAATAAAACATGTTTTAAGGGCTACTGTCTATAGAAAGCAATTTAGTAAATGTCAGGATGTCCACACCTCCCAGCCCGGCAGCTCCTCTCCCGGGTGTAGACACTGGGGAAACTTTCCCCCATGAGCTCAAGGAGACATATATAAGAATGGACATGGCAACATTGCTTGCAGGGATTCAAAAAACAAGAGAGAAATGTCCACCTGAAAGAGAATGGATATCTGACTTGTGGTATATTCATGCACTGCTATGCTCAAGCAATTCCTTCAGGAGAAATGAAAGTCCCATGACTACACACATCCATGTTGATGACTCACGCACAGGCTGTAGAGTGAAAAGAAGAACTCGCAGAAGATTCATACACTTAGAATGCATACACTTAGGTATCATTTCTGGAAAACACTGAAATATACATAAGATAGTATTTATGTTTTATTACAGACATTTGCAATAAAAATATAAATAAAAGTGTGGGATGATAAATACCAATTTCAGGATAGACACTCCCTCTGGGAGGGGAGGGAAAGTGATGTAATTGGGGAAGGTACACAGGGGTTTCAATTCCATTAGGATTATTTCTTAACCTGGTGACATGTACATAGGTCTATACTCTTTTTTTTTTATGAAGATCGGCACCTGAGCTAACAACTGTTGCCAATCTTCTTCTTTTTTTTTTTAATTGCTTTTTCTCCCCAAATCCCCCTAGTACATAGTTGTATATTTTAGTTGTGGGTCCTTCTAGTTGTGGCATGTGGGATGTCGCCCCAACATGGCCTGATGAGCAATGCCATGTCCGTGCCCAGGATCCGAACCGGCAAACCCTGGGCCACTGAAGCGGAGTCTGAAAACTTAACCACTCGGCCATGGGGCCGGCCCCTCATGGTCTACACTCTTTAAGTGTTCTTGGATACCTGAAATAAGTCATGATAAATAAAATATTTAGGCAAATCAGTCACCTTACCTGAAACTTAATTCTGCTTAGACAACACTTGAACAGAAACCTTCAAAGCTTCCATAGACTCCTAGAACACAGACTTCCTGGAACACAGCTTGTAAACCTGAGCACAAGCCTTCCCTGATGATCTCGTTGGGTTTCTCCATCAAAGAGGCTCATTTACCCCCTTGTTATTCTATCAAGACTCTCTACATGAAAACATCAGTCCACAGAGCAAAGGAAACTTTCCAGCGATCTGGATAAGCATCTTCCTAAGGCAAATACACTCATGTTAAAGTGGTTGGTTTTATTGCTGGTGCTGGTTCATTTGTTTGATAGAGGAAAAGCTCCTGGGAGTAGAGCGAAGGAACACAAATATTTTCACTGACAAAACTCACCAACCCTTGGGAGCCTTAGGGTTCAGGTCTGGAAACTGCAGGAAAAGTCCAAACTGAATCTAAAACCAAGTTGAAAAACAATTCTCCTAGGGTTCCCAAAGGAGGTCCCCTCCATCAGACCGATCTCATGAGAGGGCATACAATTGTTGCTCCGACGTTGTGGGACCTGGTCTTTGCAGAGAGAACCTCGGAGGCTCCTCCACGGCTCCTCGTCCATCTCCGCATCCAAGTGGAGCCCAGGACCTACTGCTATCCGGCTCACCCTGAATTCTTCCTCCCGAGGAACTCAATCACTGTCAACTGTGTATCATACTTGGAATACTACCAACTACAAGACAAAGTCAGGAGGCATTTGGTATGCTGGAAGGAGTGTGACGTTTGTGGCTGAATAAGGGTTCAGATCCTTCTTCTATCCCCTTAGTGGGTATGGGACCTTGGCAAAGTCACTTGACTTTTTTTGAGCCTCAGTTTCCTCAACTTTAAAATGGGGATGAAAACACCTGACTCATGCACTAAGAAGAGTGGCTGGAACTTAGCAGATAGCATCATTGAACCCGTCATCCTGGGGCCCAGCCAACACCAGCAGTGACACAGTTCCTGCTGCAGGTAAGCTCTGCTGCTCTGGCTGTGATGAAGGCTACCTGGTATTAAGCATCTGGCATCCACACACCTGTGGGTGAATCTTTGCCTTCCATGATCCAGCATGCACAGGACATGAGGCAGATATTGAATGAAGGAAATGTTGACTCTGCATCTAGCCAAACTGACTATCCATGTGGGACAAGCCTGAGAACTTAATCTTTATATGGTGGTTTTGCCTTTTTCAGCAACTATCTGTTGAACGCCTGTGTTGCAGGTGGGATGTCTGTACAGGGGTAGTGGGTGTGATAGTGGACCCCTCACGTCGGGGAATGATTCACGGTAGAAGCAACATCTGAGTCAACTTTGAGAGGACGACGGAATTTTCAGACAGACAAGGAGAGCAGGATCTAGACGCAAGATTCAGCACGTACAAAGACATGGAGGCCAGAGAAGCCATGGATTTTAGGTGAAGTATCAGTAATGGTCCAGCATAACCTCCCAGACGGCGGTGGCAACAGCAGAGACTGAACAGGTAGGCAGGGACCCGATCCTGAAAAGCCTGAATGTCACACAGATGGAGGGAAAATTTTTTCTGTAAGCAATGGGAGGAGCTAGAGGGGAACTGTGAGAAGAAAAATGGCATGATGCCATTTGTGTTTCAGAATAGTGGCTCTATCAGCAGTGAATTGATGGATTAGAGGAAGTAAGTCTTGGAGACCAGAAGCCCAGCTAGGAAACTATGGCAAGAATTCAGTCAAAAGATGGCCACTTGCACAGAACTGTGACCATGTGGATGATGAGGAAGGGATAGACCTTAGGTATATCGAACAGAGGACATCACAGGACGTGGAAACTGATGGGGTGTGAAGAGTAAGGGAAAGGAGGGGTGGGTACAGAACCAGGTCCTTGGCTTGGGCCTGGATGGAGGGGCTGCCACTTAGTGAGATGGGGGACACAGAGAGAGGAGCAGCTTGAGGGGGCTAATGATGAGTTCACACTTATAGTAAGTTAAAAATGTCTCTGGAATATCTAGGGGTTGAAGAAAAAAACAACAAGAGCCAAAAACTATTTGGTTATGTAGCCACGAAAATTGAAAGAGAGGTGTGGGCTGGGGGTAGAGATCTGGAGGCCTCCCATAAGAGTGGTCAGCAAGGCCAAGACCCTGGATTCCGCTATTTGGGGAGTGTGGAGGGAAACTGTCCTCAGCTGAGGACAGCTCAACCCTGGAGCCCACAGCAACTCACTATGGAAAATCCCTACAGGGATCAATGAAACCCAAGGGAAGACCTGAAGCAATACTTGGGACGCAGAAAACGAGAAACTCAAGATTAACGTTAAATTGACTGGACGTAAAGCGTGGAAACCAACCACGTCAACCACTTAGAACTACTCTGTTCCCCAGTGTCCACATGTCCCCTTGGACCTGACCCTGTGTCCCTCCTGCACAATGGGAGCACTGAGCTAATTCATTCTTTGTATGTGACCGTCAGCTTTCATGACAGAGGTCAAAGCACTCCGGGCATTCATCCCGCAAAATATGCTTGTACCGGAGGTCCTGGACTGTGCCAAAATCCTGATTACAAAATAGCACTGGGCAGAGACTGCATTGTCAAAATCAGCCATTAAAACAGCAATTGCAATTTACCAGTATTAGACAAATCTCAGCTTTATGGCTTCTTCGGCTGTACCCATAAATCAGTTAGGGCTGCCCGGTCTAGCACAATGGCCACTAAGCACGCATGTCCATTGAGCATTTGAAATGTGGCCAGTTTGGATGGAGACGTGCCATAAACATAAAATGCACGCCAGATTTTGAAGACCGCATTAAAAAAAGAATGTAAAATACCTCATTCATAATTTTTATATTGATTTCATGGGGAAATGATAATATACTGCATATATTTAGCTAAATAAAATATATTAAGATTACTTATACTTATGTCTTTATTTTTTGAATGTGGCTACTAGAAAATTTAAAATTATACATGTGGCTCGCCTTGTGGCTTGAATTCTATTTCTATTGGTCAGTAATGAGAGAATGTAAATGTTCTTCACTCCTTGGCATATACTATGACATATCCTAGGCACGTTCTATGGTTCATTGTCTTATTTATCCCTAAAATTAAAACCAAAGCATCTTAGAGTGGATGTTAATATTTTTCTAGTCTACCCATGATAGACATGCCCAAGACTCCTACCCAAGAGCTATCCATGATTTACTCAACGTGTAAAATAAATTAAATGCGGCTGTATAGCCTGTAGAGTAAGACCTAAACCCTGCTCCATTCCTATCACATACACTGGCATGGCAATCATCTTCAGGGGCATCAATTTTGAAAGTGAATGACAGCTACACACACACACACACATACATACATACGTGCTTGGACACATGTGCTAAATATGTATCTCCTGGCAAAAAATCTCTAGGACTAAAGAATAATAGAGCATCCATGTATGTACTTGGGGTTATTCTAGTTCTCAAAGCCAATTCTTTGTCAGGCCTTTCGCCTTGATCAAATTTCATCGTATCCAACACTGTATTCTAAACTGGTTCCCCTCGTGTTAAATACAGGATTTGACTTTGAAATCTTAGGAGAAATGACTACACTTCAGTTTCCCCATTTAGAAAATACGTCCGTCCGAGGTCATGCTCTTTTGTGTAAGATAAAGGAAACCTTAGGAGACTAAATGGGATCCTCCTTCAGGCATTTTTACCCCTTTGAAGACAGTCATTACCATTAACGTAATTCCCTTTGAATATCAATGTGAAGTTAATTCACCCAATTGCTATCATCCACTTGTATTAAAAGCATCACAGTTAGTGAAAAGGAACGTGGCCTCTGGAAAAGATCATTTTCTCCCACTTCTAGCATCTACCAATTTGTTTTCCAGGGCAAGTGGTTGGGTGGCTCTATCCTGTCTGTAGACACTTTCACACGTCTCCTTCTGTTTGTGCAACCTTGACACCAGGAAACGTGTTTCCTGCCTGATGCTCCACATGAGCCCTTCCTAACTCCTTGTTGGATGAATAAGGACATAAGATCGAAGAACGGCCAGATGACTTTTCCCTTCTCAACAACTTTGCTGCTAAGAGTTCTCTTCTCCCACTGCTTGGGATGCAGCAAGCGGATCTACCAGAAGGAGCAGAATTAGCATCAATAAATCAACTCCCCCTTTATGGTATTTCAGGGTGTCTCAGAAATCCTCCCCTCACTCCTTGCCCTGCCTCCACCATGGTTCATTTTACCTGCCACACTCATGTTTCAGTTTAATTACACACCATGAGGTTCGTGGCTGGCGGGCTCTCATCTGTCTTCTTTTCACCAGTTGACGCTCTTCCCCTGCAAGTGCAGCTTCACCTCCCAGTGCCCAGGAGAGGCCACCTTAGGCCCTGTCATCCCAGCTGATGAAGCCAATGGCCTGTGCATTTTTTCATTCCGCAGGGCCATCCGGACGGCTTCCACAGTGACTTCATGAAATCTCCTGAGCCAACAGGACTTTTCTTGGCATGAGATGGGAAAGGCTTTAAACCAGCCACGGCTCTGAAAGCCTGACAGTTAGCAGGCTGGCATTTCCAGTCTACTGGCTCTTTCACCCACCTTCTGGGGCGTGCGGCAAGCTTTGCCTCCTGCGTCTGCCCAGGCTTAGTCTTAAAGCGCCACAGCCTCCACTCTTGGGAAATGGGATCTGCTCCGTCTGCAGAGACCACGCAGGGGCGTCTCTGTGCCTGTGCCCGGTGCTTCCTCTCAGGCAGCTGGCACGGACCCCCCAGGCTCCAGCACCCCAGGTGATTCCAAAGCCAGTTTCTGCAGCTCCTAAGATAAGGTTTCTCAGGAATCAAGCCGTCTCAGGATTCACGTGGTTAACAAGAAATGGCCTGGCGGATTCAACAGTAAGCTAATTCTGTACAGTTCATCCTCTCTTTACTCTCAGTTTACAACAAGGCAATGGAGGCAGAACGCAGACTCTTTTCCTCCTTACTCTCCACTCAACATCTCCACTCTGGGGAACTCGACCCCTTGGAGCCTTGTTTCCCATCTATGAGATGAGGTTAAAAACACCTGATTTCAAAATTCTTATAAGGATTTGAGATTCTTTTTAAAAAAGTAAAATACTTGTCCTGGCGCTGGCCCCACGGCCGAGTGGTTAAGTTCGCACACTCTGCTTCGACGGCCCAGGGTTTTGCCAGTTCGAACCCTGGGCGCGGACATGGCACCGCTCATCAAACCATGCTGAGGCGGCATCCCACATGCCACAACTAGAAGGACCCACAGCTAAAACATACACAACTATGTACCGGGGGTCTTTGGGAGAAAAAGGAAAAAAATAAAATCTTTAAAAAAAAAAAAGTAAAATATTAGTCCTTATTGTAAATGGTCAATAAATGGCAATTGCTATTAATTGTTATTAAAATATATTATTTAATATATTAAGTATATTAATAGTTTATAATTAATACATCAAGATATTTTATTAATATACTATATCATATTTCTAACCAATACCAATATTGTATAAGTAATATATTAACATGTTATCTCAATAGATTAATAGATATCTACTGAAATGTTTATAATATATTGCCATGTTATATTAAAATACTACTATACTATATAATAGCTGTTATATTTACATATTGTTACATTGTACTAATATATTATTGTCGTTAATGCATAGTTACCTCAAAGCATTGATTGCTATCGTTTTGTAATGATGCAAGGAATTAACTTGTTTTTACCTTTTTTAGCTAGTTTACGCTCCCTATTGAGAAACAGTGGCAGGAAAAGAAAATAAAGTCAGCATTTTTTCCCATTTGCCTGGAGTAAACACAGCCTTGTTTTATCCGGAAAAAGAGTCATTTACTTTTTCAACAAGAGTAGAGTCACTGAAACATTTTGGAATCGAAAGTTCTGAATGTAAGTCAGGGTAACAATGACCCCAAGCTGAAGTCATCGTTAGCCCTCAGTTACGGTTTTCTCCACTCCAGCGTCTCTTAACCCTGGCTGCTATCGAAACACTCCATCGATGACCTCCCCACCATTCGCCCCTGAAAATTCTGCTCAGGGGTCTCACCCGCGGAATTCTCCCATCCTATTTTGTGGAGATGGATCTCCACTGGTTCTAACCAGCCACTCTGGTCGCATGACACCTGCTCAATGCCCAGTATTTATAGGACCTCCACAAGCCCTTAGAGAGCTGTACGTGCTCTGTGCTCATGCATTTAATCAGCACAGATGCACTGAGGACCGACAGTTTTGCTTGCACCATGCTATGTCCTAAGCAGAAGAGCGTGAACAAGAAACAGTGAACCTACTTTCAAGAGGCCCTGGTCCTGATGTTGCAAAAGGATCGAATACTTACATGGCTACTGAGGGTAAGGAAGGCTGGGGCCAAGGTAAGCAGAGCGAGCTATGGCACCCACCCCAGTCTTGACGTTCCAGAGGAAGTGGCATCTGGTCTGCCACCGGAAGGGGAAGTTAGAGCCAGCAGAGGGGACAGACAGGGCCGGATGGGGAGGACAGTGCTTGAGCCAGAGAGAATGGTGTGCTCAAAGATCTGGCAGCTTCCAGGAGCTGCAAGACCTTCCGCGAGGCTACGGGGTCGAGGCCCATGCAGTGAAAGGATCACCCGCATCAGCATCATGCAGCCTTTTGACAAAATGCAGGCTCCTGGGCCTCATCTCAGACTCCTGAATCCAAGTCTCTGGAAGAGAGGCCCAGGAATCTGCACTTTTAAACACACTCCAGGGTATTTGAATGTTCAACTGAAGCCTGAGAACTGCTGGGGTAGGATGTCGGGAGGAGAATGAAGAGGTGTGAGCTCAGGTCACAGTGAGCCTGGAAGTCCAGCTCTGACACCTGGACTTTGTCATGCGGGTCATGGGCAGTGATGTGCTGGTACCTGGCTAACCAGCTCTTGTCGGGGGTGGGGGGGCCCCTGCGTGTAGCTTGCTGATTGCCGTGCTGTACCCACTGGAGTGAAGATCACATGAGGAAATGTATGCTCCACAGCACAAAAAAAAGGCTTTTTTTTTTTTCTTTGAGGAAGATTAGCCCTGAGCTAACTGCTGCCAATCTCCCTCTTTTTGCTGAGGAAGGCTGGCCCTGAGCTAACATCCACGCAAAAGATGGCTACTTTATTAAGATTTCAGTTATGAGATGACAAAACCAAGGACCAGAGCAGAAAAGTGATTTTCTTGAGGTCCTGGACACGAAATCTTTTGGCTTAAGCCAAATCTCCAGTCTTTTCTTCTAAGCAATCTACCTATCATAGTTATCTGTTGTGAAAGGCCTTCTTGTAATGAGAGCTGGTTTCTGCTACAAAGCCATCTGTTTTATCTGAGCCCTTTCAGCTTCACCTTGCGGGAGGAGGACCCAACTTCATAGGGATCTTGCAGGTGGAAGGAGTTCTCCTTCTGTGTTCCAGCTAACAGCGTCCTCTCGAAAATGGATAGTCTGCTTTTCCTACTTGTATTCACAACTGTGACACAATTCATTCCAAATATTTGTCACAAGATGTTTGTTTCCGCACATGGTCATTTATGCATTTGTTCGCACATTCACACTAGCAATAGCTAACATTTATTCCAGTGTGCCAAGACTTTATAGGCATTAACTTACTTCCTTCTCACAACAACCTATGATATAGGTCCTATTATTGGATACCTCTTACACACGAGAAAACTGAGGCTCAGAAAAGTTACACCCCAGTAAGTGGCAGAGTTAGGGTTTGAACCCAGGGGGATCTGATTAGGATAGGCTATGGTGCCTCGCACGTCTCCTTTTCATTAACCTAATAAATTGTCCTATAGTCTTCAAATTCCTTTCCACAATTCACAGGAGCCTTGAAAGTGGTTGTCTGAAAAAGAATACACTTGTTTCCTATTTGCACCCAACTGTGTCGAGCGGTTCAATAAAAGCATTACAGTAGCTCTTTGTAAAGGAGTGGATGCATGGCTCGTAAACAAACCTATTTCTGGTTTTATTGGTTTTGTGGTAAAAACTCACAGCACCATAAAACATGGAATGTCTTAAAGACTCCTCCTAGCTTCTCAGGTAGGATCATCCTTACCTGTCTCCGAGGCCTCCAGATTAGAAACTGTATCAACCTTTCTCGGGAAAACATTTTGATGTCACGAAATGTTTCCTTGAATTTCGTCTAAAGTTGTCACGTTTCAGCTCCATCACCGATGAAGGAATTCCTCCATCAGTGAAGCCTCCGTAAAGCACAGCCTGTCCTCAGCTGGGGAATCATCTTGAGTATATTTAACGTGTTTGAAAGGAATTATCAAGCTTTCCCTGGTCTTCCCCATTCAGGCTCCACCATTCTTTAGTCCTTACTGATGTCTAGTTCACAGAGCTCCTTGCAAGGGAGATTCCAATATTTTATTAGAATCCACGTACCGAATAGGTGAACCACAATGGGCCGTTTCAGGCAGTATTCTCCACGGAGTCCTGGCAAAGTTTCAAGCAGATTTAGCATAATTCCAAGTGACTTTAAGGGTTTCACATACTCTATGGTAATTGGTCTAAAGAGTCGGAGAGCTTTTGACTGTACTCTTCTGATTCTTTCTTTTGCTATCTATATCGTCTGTAATTTTAGAAGTTTCACATCTTACATCAGTATCTAATGTGCTTCCAAAATTGAAGAGTGGTGGAGAAGGATCGTTCTTGAACTAACTGCAGCTACCTGTGGCACTTACCCTGGGGACACAAGAGCTGGCCTCGCAGGACACAATCCTTGTGTTCATTTCAAATGCTCGTCCTTTATAAGCTCAGCTTCCATTTCCCCTTTAAGTGTCCCTTCCATAAATGGCCTGATCCTTTCAGAAGACTTCGTTTAGAAAACTACTTTATGCCACAAATCAGAAGTCACTCCTTTTTTTAAAAAAAGTAACTGAAGTGCAGTAAATGACACAATGTCTTTGCAGCAGAAATAAGAGAGTTCAGACAGATAAAAAAGCACCTTCTCTGGGAGTTAGGTAATTGTTAATGGAGAACAGATATTGAGGCAGTAGGATGACAATATTCTAAAAACCCTAGTTAGCACACAAAATAGTCACTGGGTTGTGCAGTTAAAACTTTTTACAAGTCAATACTCCATCCTTTCTAGAGAGGTTAATTTTTTTTGACATATAACATTGTATTAGTTTCAGGTGTAAAACATAATGATTCAATATTTGCATACATTGCAAAATGATCAGCACAATAAGGCTAGTTAATATCCACTCTCCATGTTAATTTCAATCCACTCTCCATTTACCGTGGAAGTGTTTGATAAAAAAATCTGTATCCTCATTTCGGTATAAAAGATGGGCCTCTAGTTCCTCAAAAAATTAAAAATAGAACTACTATATGATCCAGCAATTTCACTTCCGGGTAATACCCTAAGGAAAGAGAGACACTATGTTGAAGAGATATCTGCGCTCTCATATTTATTGCAGCATTATTTACAATAGCCAAGACCTGGAAGCAACATGTGTCCATTGATGGATGAATAGATAAAGAAGATGTGGTACATATATGTACAATGGAATATTATTCAGCCTTAAAAAGGAGGAAATCCTGCCATTTGTGACAATATGAATGGACCTTGAGGGCTTTATGCTAAGTGAAATAAGTCAGATGGAGAAAGACAAATGCTGTATGATCTCACTCATATGTGGAATCTAAAACAAAACAAAAACACCAAAATCCCAGAAAAAGAGATGAGATTTGCGGTTACCCCAGGTGGGGAGTTGGGGTGGGGGAGTTGGATGAAGGTAGTTGAAAGGTAAAAACTTCCCGTTATAAGATAAATAAGTCCTGGGGTGTAACGTAGAACATGATAACTATAGTTAACACGGCTGAATGGTGTATTTGAAAGTTGCTAAGAGAGTAGATCCTAAAAGTTCTCATCACGAGGAAGAAACTAATTTTTTTAATAATTATATGAGGTGATGGATGTTAACTAAACTCATTGTGATGACCATTTCACAGTATATGTAAGTCAAATCACTATGCTATACACCTTAAACTTTTGTGGTGCTATATGTCAATTACAGCTCAATAAAACTGAAAGAAATGAAAAAGATGGACCTCCAACAGATTCATCTTCCCTTCCCTCCCCTCTTGTTTTCTCCACTTCTCCTCTCTTCTCTTTTCTCTTCTCTCCCCCCTCCTTCTTCATCTTCTTTTGATGGTGTAGTTTCTCCAGAGCACACTCCTTACCCCCATGAACAATCTTGGCTTGATTTCATATGGCCTTAGCCAGGTGCTCCTTGCAAATTTTGCAGCAGACATTGGCAAATAGGAATCCCAAGGAGCTGAAATGAGGGGAATTTTTTGCCAGGCTCATTCACTAAAGGCAGTGCATGGAGGATTAAAGAGAATTATGAAGTTTGGAGGATTAAAAATCGAATTAAGAAAGGACACATTTAAAAAGTGCACAAAAATGGTTAACTATAAAATCCTTTCCTTTACCCTCATTGGAGAAATGACTCAATCAGTGTCTCTCTTTTTTCCTTTTTTTTTTCCTCCTGCCTCTGCAAACATCATTTGTTATGGTTAGGAGCCTGAGGCCTGTGTCGTGGCCTGCCAGGAGGCCAGTCAGAAGTATATCCATCAGCCTGCAGACTCTGAGATTGCATTATAAACAAAAGAAGACTAAGTAACGTGCCCAAGTGAATCCAGCCAAAAGCCAAAAGCTGTGCTAAGCCCATGTGTCACTGACAACACACTGACTGTGACACAGGAGGCCAGCTGCCACCCTATCTGTTTCTCGGATGTCAGGTATGGCCACCACCCAGGAGACAGCTAGCGCTCAGGTGCCCTCTTTGCAACTGTCTTAAGTTTAATAGTCCTGACCATTTTGCCCACCCCTTTTTGCCACTTCCAGTTAATCTCATGCATATTTATGTGCTAATTATGCAAATCCCAAGATAAAAATGCATTAAGCACCCATGATTTAGACTGGTTAAGCCTATTACGTGGCATAATGAAATTACTGCATGATGTCCAATTTACCTCGACACTTGCTTTAAACTGTCAGTTAGTTATTAAGTAACCATAAGACACCAAAATTTAGCTCTAGGAGACTCTCTTTGTCCAACCCATCATGATACCATGAAATCGGAAACTTCAAGCTAACTCCTTACTAATGGGGGAGAATATTCCAGAACAGACTTAATGAGGCATAATGTGGATCAAAGTTTTAGAATAGCAACATTGTCAGTGATATAAGTCTTTGGATAAATTTGAAAAAAAGTCACTGAGTAATTTCAACAACACAGCACATAACCATTTAGGAACCAAAGCTGAGGCTTATCAATGGGACCTGTTTGCAGTCCTACAGTCAGGTCTTGTTCCTTGAATCATAATAACACTGTACGTTACAAAATCCACGTGTGATTTGAAGCTTCAGTATGGAAATATCTATATCCAGAGTCACAATTAAAGAGATTAAAAAAATAATTCACAGAAACAATTTAAGACACACACACATATCCCTTGAAACCTAAAAATTAAAGGGTTTCAGTAAGTCAGTTGGCTATGTAGAGATTTTTTGTTTGAACTTTGGTGAGACCCAAACCCCCATAGTCTCAACGTTCATTAGATGATACGATGGTTAAAGAACAAGCCATGATGTGAATTCAACTGATAAACATAATATATGAGTCGTCTGACCCACTGACACCCATTTCTCCCCCTGCGATAGCATGCCGTTTTAATCGGCGCACAGTGAGATTTATGCAGTGCCTGGGTCCTGATTCATTTGCATAGGGAACTCCCCTCGAAGTCTAGGAGAGTTGTGCTTGCGTAAGGTTTCGAAGCTCAGATCCATAGGTCTGACGGGAGCCCAAGAGTGCACAATACCAGGAGAGTATCTGAGGCAGCAATTTCAAAAGCTGGCCAAATGAACAGATTCTAATGCCATTCCCTAAATCATTCACACCCCACTCTGTCAATAAAGGGAACCAAGAATCCACTGCCATTTGCCATTTTCTTTGCGGTGGTAAAAGATATGTGGAACAGTACCTGCTGTTTCCACAGCCCCTTGGGTTGAGACATGCTACCTACAACCATCACGACTTCAGCTGCATGCGAAGCGAGAACAAACGGGTCACAGAGGGGCTCTCACAGGAGATCAGCCAGCCAGCCAGCCAATGGGCTGGAATTAGAACCTTTGGTGACAAACCCCTACTTGGGGTTATCCTCCTAATGATTGACTATCAGACAGACAAGTGGTGAACACGACAGGAAGATGGGGAATTCTCCCAAAGGATGGGACGCTTTCATGTTTAGGACCCTAGTTCTAACCTTCTCTTAAAACATTATGGTCATGTTCATTAACTAGCAGGAAAACAATGTTCAATGACAAAAGAGTCTGTTTGTGTTGGAATCACTAACCAGAGCATCAAAGGGATGAGGTCCATCAAATCCTCATTCTATTGGCTTTAACTCTGCTGTGTTGTTTGAGAGCCAATTTCCCCCTGACCTTTTGGAAATATCGGAATAAGAAAAGTAATATATCTAGGATTATTTGGAACTTTTGGCTCACCCATTTAGAGTTCTATGTGGATATAGCAGATATCAAATATCTCCCTCATCACCTGAGCTTTCAGTGGAAAGCCCCATCTTTAAGGTATCATTTCTCAAGTAAAAAAGGAAACTCCAGCTGAGCAGAACAAGTTCCCAGAGTCTCCAGGAGACAGTAAGCAGTTCCCCATGAGCGTTCCTAAATGTTACAGGACCAAGTTCAAGATGTCAGGTTAGTCCACCACTCTCGAATCTTTTCTGCAGGTCTGGTAGTTCTCCGAGAACACAGTGGCTTCCGGAATGCATTAACCTACTTTCCAGAGGATTCCCTGGCCCTCTTGCTCTGAAGAGGAGGAGGAAAGAGGATATTTCAAGCGGGAGCTGGGCATGCTCTGCTTTAAACATGTTACTCCTCCTGTTAAACAGCATTGCAGCCTGAGAAATAGGTACTTCCTGCAACGAACAGCTCCGAGGGTTGCACAGCCCCTAAGGAAGAGTGACTGGAAATCCTGCTAAAATATGGCTGTCTAATCAACCGAGAGGAGAACTCATTTACAAGATTCCCATTGTCCACACTGACAGATGGTTCTCTCCCCCTGCTCTCCCCTTCCCACAGATCGCGCTGCCTTTGAGGCAAGCCTATTCTTTGAGAGATCCAGTTGCATTCGCCAGCCCAGTTCTGAAACAAGACAAAAGCTCAGTGAGCCTCCCATTCACAGAGGCTCTGGGCACCTCAGCTGCCTTTTCTGCACCTCCAAGCAGAATCAAAAGAAATCGAGATTCACTCCCCTTACCTTCGTCCTCATCGGAGACAGGAGCCCTTCCATTTTGGCGGAATCCTCATGCCAGTTTCTCTCTTCTCCAAGTTACTCTCTCTGCGTGCCGTCCTTAAGCATCCCACATGAAAAGAGCCATGTCGGGAGTCGCCAGGCGCTCCCCTCTCCCCAGTGGCGCCGTGGCACCACCACCCTGTCTAACTTGAATCTCCAGTGCCTGAAAAGCACTGAGAAGCCTGCTCCTCTCCTCACCCTCTTCCCTCTCTCTCTTTCTCTCTCCCGCGCTCTCTCTCCTCCCTCTCTCTCCTCCCTCTCTCTTTCCATAATCTGCCTACAGCTCTCTGTGTACCATGCTCACTTGACAAATGATCCCTGTCTTAGGGACCGCGTTTGAGCCAAGAAAAGTGATCTGAATCAAACCCAGGAGCTGCCCACCCAGGACAGGAGGCCAGGGGGGCTGAGCCTGACGGGGCATCCCGTGGCTCCCCAGGTTCAGCTCTGTGGTTACTCTCTCTAGAGCTGACAGCTGAAGGCACTGCCTAGCTCTATCCATTCATTTCTCTTTTAAGAAACAGGACCCCCACAGCAATGGATCCAGTTGCCACCATTGCTCAGCGGGTTTTCTGGTTTGCATGCAGAAAACTGAAAAAGAAATCTCACCCACTTAGATATTTCTAAATACCCATTTGTTTAGCCCAATGTTGACATAACATCTAGACAGTTAACTGGATTTTTTTTTCTTTCTGTTTGATCAGATGTTTAGAAGCATATTGGCATAGCCTCTTCTTAGGAAAAGTTTCAAAAACAGATTTTTAGAAGTGGCTCCCTAAACAGCTGAGCATTAAATAATAAATGTGTGTGCTGTCCAGGACTGCAAATAAACCAGGATTGACTTTCATTCAGCATTCCCTGTCACTTGTAAAAAGGAGACAATGAAATAACGTTGCAAAGACCTGGGTCAGGGCATAATGAACTTGAAAGGATGAGAATTTCTTGAACTTTCTTATGCTTGAGAAATTCTCTATGTGGAAATAATTCGGCATCTCTACCTCGACTGTTGATTCCTTTACCATAGCTAAGAACATCTATGCCATGACAAAAGCTTTCCCGTCATATTTGTGACACACACACGCCATATGTGAACTCGCCGATGATATTTAAAGCTGATGCCCCCGTCCCTTGTCCCTTGGATGGAATTTGTCTCTCTATCTGCTGCATTTTTGCCTGACTCCCAATACATCGCCAAGATAGGGTGATGCACATGCTGTCCCCCAGATGGTGTCATAGCATGGTCCTCTTCCCCTTCCTCTTCCTTCCTTCATGTTCTCGATCTTTGATTAACCCACGTTTTCTCCTCCAGTTCATACATCTGCATTCTAAAGAGCTTCAGAGTCTACACCAACTATACTACCCCCTGATTCACCTCTTTGGCTAGTCCCTAGTTCCCTATTCTTAACTTTTCTCTGCTAGACTTAGGTGCATGACTGCAACCTCATTCTCACTTAACCAGGTACTTACATCCTTTGACCAGAGTCTTAAGACCCTGACAAATCTTCAATAGCCTGAATATATTGAGAGCAATACTCTTTCCTCATATAAAAGATCTTTGCCATTTCTGGAGGCCTCTGGACCTTGTTTCTCTTGTCATTGGCTTAAACGTTGCTTTATCTTACTCAATATCCTAGTGTTGGAGGTCTCTTAATTTTTTGTTTTATTCATTCAATCATTCAACAAATAGTTGTAATGCACCTGCTATGCGACCTGCTGTGGTTGATGGTGATACAGTGGACAGGAGAGTAGAGAAAGCCCTTGTCCCCATGCCCTGATATTCTCTGACAGGTTTGATACAGAACTCAACCGACTCATTGAGCCCTTCCATCTGTTATCTCATTTTTTATATCAACCCCTACCTGTGTTATTGTGTTTCTCTGTAGGATTGTAAATCCCACCACAAGATTCCCCTTCCACCATCGCTCCACTCTCTTTGTGACTCTTCTCCTACAAGGATTATTATTATTAACTTTCTCCAAAGCAAGTAAAAACGAACTTGTTCCACAAGAGTTCCGTTGCTTCCCCTCCGTCTTTAACTCTATTCCATCTCCTCTTCCCCAAACCCTTCCTCCTCCCCTCAAAGGCTTTATTTTTTTGAGTGAGGTTGGAAATCACTCTTGTTTTTTCAAGATATCATTCCTCATCTGCCCCATTTACTAGCCCTGGACATTAAAACAGGCTTGCTATCCCACTCACTGTTGAGGTATCTCTCATTCCATGTGCCACACTGAGCCACCATCCTGCTTGATTGCTCATGGCTTAGACAAGGTATATCCATCATTTGCTTTGTACTTTCAATAACTCTTTGCTGAAGCATTCTGATCTGCTTTGAAGGGTTTTTGTCCCTTTCTAATCCCAGAGACCCTCTCACCACAATTACCAATCATGATGACTTCTCTAGAGTTTTCTCCTTGACGTTTTTTGTCTTTTGACACAACCGATCACCCCCTGCTTCTTGTACTCTCTCTGACCCCAAATCTCCCAAAGAGTTAGTTCAAAGTGGGCAGAACAGAGTGGGACTCTGTCAAAGTTAAAAAACAAATAATTAGACTGATTACACGTTAAGGCTGGTTGGTTTCTGACAAATTCCAAGCATAGTTTTTTGAACCACAACAACCTTCCTGAGCCAGAGGAAGAGACTTTAGGAAGGAATTTTGAATATCCCGTATTATCACACCACGTAAGGAAAGTGTAACTTTTCTGGTTGTTCACACTCCAGCCCCTCAGCCCCTAGAGTCTAGGGTTGCTCACCACGTTCTCAGGGTGATCTGAGAAGTCCCTGATTAAACTAAACCCCTGGGAATCGACAGGACCCAGGACCAAATTAGGATCTTGAGATGATGCTGAGGTGATGACGAAGATGAAGATGACAATAGCTGTTAAACACTTACCTTGCATGAGGCACTGCAGTAAATGACGTACATGCATTAGATCATACAACCTCAGCCACTCGATGAGGGAGGGACTACTCTTATTGCTATTTGCAAAATCTTCAATTAAGTAATTTGCCTACATAATGTACCTACATGTAGCTCATGAGGCCACTGCTGGTGAGAACACCATTTCCTTCTGACCCAATTCCATTTTTAAAAAAATCTTCTCCACCAACATAAGACATATACAGAGTTAACTGTATATTTAATGGTCTGTTCTTTATTAGCCAGGGGCTGTAAATTAAGCATTTGAAACTGTATTATTTTAGGCCATCATGTTTACTTTTAGTACCTCCTTCACTTATTTATTCATGAAACCAACATTCATTGGCCATCCAACTCAAGCCAGTTACCATGTAAGATGTTTATCAAGCATAAGTCTTGTATTTAGTAAATACAAATAGTTACTTGTGAAATGGAACATATTAGTCAATTTATTACCTATCATTTCCAAGTCCTTTAAATATTGCCTATACCGTCTCTTATGTATGTGTATAAAGCAGCTAGATTTATTTGGGGATGAGAGGAGGCAGGAGGAGAGGTGGTAATAGTGATGGGCACCTGGGCAATAGATGTGCGATGTCAGTGTACAGTAATCATCAGATCATTAGGCATCCTGACACTCTTGAGATTGATCAACGTTGGCAAAATGTTCAGAAGTGGGAACGATGATTCACATTTCTCCATCCCAGATTTCTTTAAATTGGTGTGCGTCTGCATGCAACTTCATGTTCCAAGGGAGTTCCTTCAACTTCAAAAGGACAGAATTCACAATCTGGGATTACTCAGCCTTGGAAGAAAAAGTCAATGAATCAAATATACACAAACCAATCAAATATCAATTAAATTTTCACCACAAGGAAAGGGAGTCTTAGCTGAAATCTGACTCAAGGAATGTCCACTGTGTGGTGGGGTCTTCTGATCTATGGAGGGAATGTCCTGGCACCAAGGAACATTTCTTAGCAAATGCTCTTGTCCTTTGGGCCATTCTTCTTCTCCATTTTGATGTTAAAAAAAAGAAAGAAAGAACTTCATAATTATCCTCTCTAGGCCAGGAGCTCTTGGAAATTTCACAAAGGCCATTAGACAGGTCACGGTCAGAGGCTCAGATTTCCCATCTCCCTTGCACTAAAACGCTGACCCTTTCTTCCCCACATCTTTGCCACCAAGGTTAATTTCTTTAGGCCCCTTGTAGTCTCTGGAGACCATCGCCAGTTGCACAATTAAGGTTCATTATCTGAGGATTGTATTGCCCTGCTTCATGAACAGTCTTCGATTTATTAAGGGACGAGGATTGTGACCTGACAACCATTTAGGTTTTTTCCTCTGTGACCCATCATTCTTTATTTCTTATTGGGAAACATCCTCATTATGATTTAGACTTTAGGGTGAGAAAGGATAGAAAAGATTTGATTCCTGGATTGATTCCAGATATCTTGGGCAACACTGATGGAGTTACTTAGCTAACACGACAAATCTCCTCTTGCTTTCCCACTCTCCCCGGCCTCTGCCCCCCATCTTAGGGCACACATATTTGCTTTGCCTTATAACATAAATATCAAAACATATTACAGTGAAAATCTCCACTTACTACATGAGAAACTAAAGTGCTCAATGGAAATTGTTATTTAATATCCAAATGCTTGAATTTACATTTGTGTCCGTGTAAGGACAAGCTTTCTGTAAGTTATTACAATACAAACATTATATAACGATTGACATTCTTTCAAAGTGCTGTCACATGTGTTACCTTTTTGAACCCTCATAATAAGCCTGTTAGGTGTGGCAGGAATTAATTTCCATTTTGCAAGTTTGGCAAGGTGAAAAGGAAGAAAGGAAACTTTACTGAGTATTAACTTTGTTCTGGCCTTGAGTTAAGTACTTTTTAAAGTGCCATCTCTTTTAATTTTCAAGGTATACTATTCCCATTTAATTGATGCGGGAACTGAGATTAAGAGAATTAAGTCTCGTGGTAGGTGGTATCATTTAGTCTCAATTATTCATGCATTTTGTTACCCACAGCATTTGCTATCCAGACTTTGCCATGCTCTCTCACTTCCTCTGGGTATGGCTATGGGATTTGGGTTGGCCAATGGAATGTTAACAAAGGTGGTACAAGCAGAAGCTTGAATATGTCAATGGAAAGGACATACCCAGGCTAGTCTGCTGATTCCAGGAGGAGGATACAAGAAGATCCAACCTACAGACTTAGGAGCAGGCTCCATCAAGATCAACAGAGCCTAGGATGGATCAGCAAAACTCTGCAAGCTTCTAAACAACCAATGTAGACCATTGTGTGGCACCAGGCAGTGTGTTTGTTAGTCAGCTAATGGAGGCAATAACCAACCCAAGATCACAGAGTTCCCAAACAGTAGAACCAGAACTTGAACCTCAGACGCAGGTCTTCTAACTCCAAATTTCATATTCTTCTTACTCTGCCCCAGCTCTGAGAAAGCAAGTTGTGTAGAGTGATGGAAATACTTTATGGTTATTAAAGTGTTTTCCAGACCTCTGGATCAATATCTGAGCTTCAAGACACACATACTAGCACTTTTATGTTATTGAATGTCAAGTATAAGACCTACGACATTTCATTCTCCATTTTTTTTCCGTCACTATTTTCATTGTAAAAATTGCCGAAGACTGGGGGAAAGAGTGATGTTAGGTTCTATGTCTTGGTTGATCAGTCGTCTTGTCTTAACGATCTTTCAGATTCTCTGTCCCACTTTCTAAAGAACAGCGATTGCCTAAAGTTATTAGCAATCAGTACAGCAGTTAATTGGAATCTAGCCCTGGGAGACTTCTCCTTCCAGCAGTTCTGTCTTTCTGAAAAAGTGCCACACAGTGGGAAAAATAAAGCTGCTTTTTTTGATTATCTTGCAAACTTCAGCTGGAAATGGGTCTCTACCCACCCCTGTGTTTTATGCAAAAGGATAAAGAACAGAGTGACATTGCTTTGCAAAGTGTTTGCAAAGAGGTATTTACATTTCCTTCTTTAGTTTCTTTAAGGTGTTTGGTTTAAGTGCTTTTGTTGAGAGGGAAGAAGCCAGCAGCTGCCCTGGCCTCAGATCATTACTCCAGCATTTGCTTAGGGGACCTTTGGGAGCGCGGAGGAGAAAGCTGAGAGAGGGCAGCCGGGTGGAAGGCACTGAGGAAGCTGTTTCTGTTGGGGTGCTTCTTTCAAAGCTTCAAAAAAGGCATTGTGCTGAAGGATATTGTAGAGGAAACAATTTTTCTTGATATTTCTTTCAAAATGTTCAGGAAGGTGAGGCCTCAGACAAATCACTCTCAAAACTTGTCTGGCAATTGTTTATCAAAACCTGGACTTGGATGGGACGAAAATGACAGTGATTGACAAGAAAAGAGGAATCCAAGTAGTTTCTGCTTTTGAGACTTCTTTGAATCCACAAGCTGCATAAACAGAACAAGAACTTTTTTCTCCAATGGGCTCATCTTGCACTTTGGGGGTGTGAAAGAAACCCACCCCCTTCTTCTATCCTAAAAGTGCCTCATTAACCACTGAGCTCATCTAATTTTGGCGCCAGGATGCTTCAGGGTTCTTCTAAGCCACATACATGTTAAGAAATATGTCAGTTCGTTCTGGCTGCTGTAACAGAAATACCACAGACTGTGTACTTACAAACAAGAGAAATTTATTTCTCACAGTTCTGGAGGCTGGAAATCCAAGATCAAGGTACTGGCAGATTTGGTGTCTGGTGAAGACCCACTTCCAGATTCACAGACAGCCTTCTTGATGTGTCCACACATGGTGGAAGCGACAAGGGAGCTCACCAACTAATCACTGCCCAGGGGTCCCACTTCCAAAAACCATCACATTGGGGATTAGGTTTAAGGGACACACAAACATTCAGTCTATAGCAAGAACGTACTGTGTGTTGGGCCCAGCTCAAGGGTCTCAGATAATGAATACTAGCCTTGGTTCTCAAAGAATTCCAAGGACTGGCCATGATAATCACCTAAAAAAACCATCTGAATTATACTGAGCGAGAACTAGCATAGAGGGTTGGACAGCGAAAGTGGAACCAAAAATGAGGGGCAGTATTGAGTCACCTGGGATTGTGGGTTAAGGCTTCACAGAGGGGGTTATTCTGGTGGCTTTGAGGCTAGACAGAAGAGGTCACTATGTTGGGCTTGGGGTTGTCAAAATGGCGGACGGACATGGAGAACTGTGGGATCGAAAAGAAGATTTCAGCCAGAGAGATCAACACCTTGGAAATACAGTAGCAGAAAATAATGTGACGTTTGAGGACAAATGTAAGAACACCGAGGTGTGCACAGTACTGATAAACGATCTCCAGATTATATGATCGCACATAATATTTTTACTTAATTTCCACTTCACCTTGTTGGGAAAAAATTTATACACCATGCACAAATGAAATAATAGGTACAGTTCACTTTATGTCATCATTGTTCTCTTGAAAAGTCCCATATTAATTTATTTAAAAATCTACAGGGAATTCTTTTATATTTTGATGTGCATTCTTCTAAGTTGCTTAATTTTACAAATTGAAGTGGGTATACCTGCACAGTGCTTGATGGTCTCTTTAATTAACAGCAGTGTGACCCCCTAATAATGGAATTATGTTGAGAGGGAGGCCTTTCAAACCATAAATGTGCCTTCGTGTGCATTATATTCATAGCTCTGAGGAGTTTTTCAAATCAATCTTGCGTCTCAAATTTTGCTGGCCAGTTTTCACCTGAGGCACAAAGAAAAATAATTGCTTGATTCCATTTCTTACTCTGTCAAAATCATGAAATTAATGATAGATATTGACGAGCACCTTTTATCCAAAAGCCTAGAAGCCCACTCTGTTTTGCAAACTGTTCCTTAACCTTGAAATCTAAGTATCTGCCTTATGAGCAAAACTACTGACTTTTTTTCATAAACCGAAGAAGAGGCCCCAGTGCCTGAGATCAGAAGGTCATTAGCATCTTGATCAGACAGGAGGAATATTTCTGCCTCAATTCTAATAAAATATGTTTTTTTCTGATTCAGAACCTCAGCCTGAACCTGAAAACCAAACTTTGAATGTGAAGCATATTGACTTGAAACATAATGGTAATTGATCATAAGAACCAAGAGAAATTCTGACGTGTGGAGGACAGCTTCAGAAAAAAGACTTTATTTAAAACTTTTGTTTGTTTGTTTGTTTTTTGAGGAAGATTAGCCCTGAGCTAACTACTGCCAGTCCTCCTCTTTTTGCTGAGGAAGCCTGGCTCTGAGCTAACATCTGTGCCCATCTTCCTCTAGTTTATACGTGGGACACCTACCACAGCATGGCTGCCAAGCAGTGCCATGTCCGCACCCGGGATCCGAACCAGCGAACCCCAGCCCGCCGAGAAGCCGAACTGCGAACTTAACCGCTGCGCCACCGGGCCGGCCCCGAGACTTTATTTAAAACTTTGTTACGGTTTCCCAGCATGGTCATGGTCTGGGGAAAGAGATTGGACCTTTTAAAACCAGATCGTCAGACCTCTTATACCTGAACTCATTTTCTATATCTAGCTTGTTGAATAATCTTGGTTATTTACCTAACTTCTCTTAGCCAACTTTCTATTCTATTAAACAGAAAATGGAAAAATGGCAAGTTCTCAAATGTTCCAAACCTTCATATTTTCTTTCCAATTGCAGTGAATTCATTTGCTTCACAAAGATTGAAGTTCTCTGTGCAAGGCACCACGCCCATCTCCTGAGGGGTGCTCGGAATGTTTGCAGAAGCACATGCCCAGACTGGGCAAGACAGAACTTCTTTTGCACCTCTCAATGAAATAAATCTGTTGAAGCTTTCTTTCACAGAAGCCCAGATGTATGTCACGTGGGCTATGTGTCAGAAACGAAAGGAGAGAGGTTTGGGGGATAAAGCTGCATTTCTTGTTTTTTTTTTTTCTTTTTTTTTTTTTAAAGGAAATGCTGGATTTCCTTACTGAATCCTCATGCAAGGATGGCCAGGATGCAACACTGCGGGCATGATGGAGCATAAACAAACACCACCACTAAAGTAGTTTAGGGTGTCTCCCTTTCATGTCTGAATATGTTTAGACGGTTACATAACCAGAGAGCTTGGAATGAAAGAAAACAATGCCCAGGAGAGAGGAATGCTTTCAATCTGGGTCTCTGAGCCTTGATTTCACTTACTTTTTCTTTGTTAAACTAACCCAAGGCCATTGCACATGTTGATCATCCTTTGCCAGAGTCTGCGTCCGGACAGGTTTTTCCTGGGCACTTACATAGCTCAGAAAGAACCTTCCATCCTACTTTTCCTATTATGTGTATAATATAGGGTCACCTAAAGCCACTGTGGGGTCTAATCTGCATGTCTGTTTCCAGAAGCCCAGAAGACACCATTTGCATAAGGCTCATGCTTCCTGGGAGACCCTAGAAGAAGAATTTAGAGATCGATTCTTTTCATTATTTCATTTAGTCCTGGACATCCACAGGAGAGATGTTTGTGACTTAACTTCAACATCTGTAGGGTCTTCTTGGGGAAAGAGGTACCACCCCAACCGAAAGGAGAGATGCTGAAGGTTAGACCATTGCAGCAGAGGCAGACTCCAAACCCCTGGAGAGGCCTGCCATATTGTGCAGTCTTCCCGATCCTCTTGAGGACTTAGGCTAAGCCCACCATAGCAGAGAACTAGATCATAAAATCCCAAAGACGTATTATCGTAGGAAAAAAAAAACTAGGCTCAATGTATGGAGAGGCAATGTGCTCCATGGATAAGAAGCTGCAGGGACAGTAGTTAGAATTATAGGTGGGGCTGACTGTAGGAGCCATGGCATTGATGTGCTGGTGCTTTTTGGTGATGCTCTTGACAAAAGAGTGATAGAGTGGCCATGGTAGTGGCAGAGTAGGAAGCAGAGCTGTGGCTGGGTATGAGTGGCAGCAGCATTAGGAGGTGGCAGCTATGGTGGAGTATCTCCAGCAGCCACATGAGAGTAGTGGCAGCACTAGCAGCGTCAGGGAGTGGCATCTTCAGCAATTCTAGAGGGACATGATGGTGGCAGCGGTAGAGAAGGCTGGTACCAGCCAAAACAACAGGGAAGTGTAATCCAGACTAGTCTTGGAAGCTGTGGGGCTGAGCTGGGCTGGAGTCAGCAGAAGCAGCAATGTCCAGGTTCCATACAGGCAAGAGTACGGCCAGGGCATAATCATCCTGGATCAAGGGTAGCAACAGGAGGAGGGCCACATGATTAGCTGCACAGAGTCCATGCTCAATGGAGCAATGGAATAGGCAGGGGTGCAGGCTGGGACCCACCTAGTTGAGTAAAGGAAAAGTGATGGTCTGGGGACCCTGCTGCTCTTTTATTCAATGTCAGTCACATGTGACACACAGAAATAGACTGTGCATCTTCTTTCCGCTTGATTATATTCATACCCTCCTGGGAGAGGAGAGGGTTATCAGCCCCTGAAGCTGCAACCATTAGGTTGAACCCCAGGGTTTTTGACCAGGGGATTCAGCAAGGGGGCCTGTAGCCTTTGACTGTACAAGGTGGCCCTGTACATAAGTTATACCCTTAAAGAATAATTTGCAATAAGAAACAGTTTATATTCTATGAATATAATGATGCTACTTCTCAAAGGTATCATAAACCTAACTCCATGATATAAAAGCATAGGGTATTGGAGTTGAATTCTGTATCAACCATTCCATCCATCCATTTCACAGATAAGTAAATCGAGTCCCCGGGAGTTTGGTGAATTTCCTAAGATTATATAAATCCTCAGCCCTCCTAATCCAATGTTCTTTCCCCTCCAACATGCTGTCTACTATATGTCCTTGGTAAATAAAGGTATTTTATTTAAACCAGCCTTATAAATGCTGGTGGAATGGCTTGGAAACGCTCCGTGGACGTTGCTTTAACCTGCATCTGAGTTACTTCTCCATTCACCCTCCAATGTACATAGGGAAGAGGACAGCCAAGTATCCTGGATGGACGTGATAGAGAGGACATGAGCCTGTTACAGAGAAGGTACTCAATGAACACTTGCTGAATGACGTATTTTGGGTTTAGAAATAGACTCAGAGAACTTGGTTTTTGAGTCCATAATTCACTAGGAGAAAAGAAAGATATAAAAACAAACATAAAACAGAGATGGAACTAAATAGAAATATATGACTCACATTCCCCTAGGGCACTGGCCAGAGAAGGAAAACCAGGAACAATTCTGCCCCAGTAATTAGGCAGCATTACAGGATGCCCAAGCAGAAAGTGGTTTCCCAATGCTGGCCAATCTCTGTTACTTCCTGAAGAGAGAGGATAAATGTGCCGTTAGCCTTACAGGCTGTGTGGCTGTGGGCTTCCCAATTCCACATGAGGAAGGTGAGGGGAGTGCATTCAAGCAGACCCCACAATGCAAGTTCCCCATCCCTATACCTTATAGGAAAGATATCTCCACCTACTTGTAGTCCCCTTAAATTTAATACATCCAAAATTCAACTCTAACCTTCTTTGTCCCAAATGAGCTCCCTCCTCAGGCTTTCCAAGTGCTGTCATTGATGGTAATAATTCTTCCAGTCAACCTTACACTCATCCGTGCCTCCTGTCATCCTCCTATGCCAAGGGCCTACAACCCAATGCCTGGGCTGTTTCAGTGGGCTCCTGGTTGATTTCTCCAGTGTTTCTTTCTTAAATCATACAATCAGATATGCAGCATTCTCTATGAAAAAATGTACAATGGCTCCCCTTACATGAAAATGAAGTTCAAGCTCCTTAAATTGGCTTTTAGTGTCATCTACCATCTTTTTTTCCTGTTTACCTCCCCTCTCGTCAAACTCATTACTCAATCATTGCCCCTTGTGGGCCACCATTCCCACCTTCCCACTTTTATTACCTTATCAAGAATCTTTCCCTTATTCAAGGAGATAAAACAGCAAAGGATCCAACACCCATCAATGAATAAACACTCAGTGAACATTAGCTCTCTTCAAAGTCCATCCACTCCTCTTCCTTCAGGAAGCTTTTCCTCAGCAACCCAGCTCACTTCTTCTCTATATTGCCTATTTGACATTTAGCTCAGGTTACCTTTGCTGTTATCTTTTAACCCCCAACTGCGTTTTAGCCCTCAAGCAAAGACACTCATGACTCCTTGTATTTCGATCATTATTTATAGTGTCCTGTACATAGTAAAAGCTTAATACCTTGCATTGGTGCTGCTGCTGTAGCATCGCTAGAATGTTATCCACAGCTCCAAACATCCCACATCATTGGCTCACCTTTTAACCTTCCAGAGTAAAATCCCAGAAATGCAAGAATTTTAGATGGAGAAAGAGGTAAGAGGAGGAGGATAACAAATATTTATTGGCTACCTTTTGTATACAAGGTAACATTATTTGTTCTTTTATAAATGTCCTCTCCCATAGAGAAAAAAATAACAAAAGAGTGAATTGATTCAGTCGGGATAACAAACATTGGTGTCATCGCTTAGGACTGGAGCCCATAAACTTCTGACTCCCGCTGAAAAACAGCCAATGTCAAGGTGAGTTTAGATGGATCTTAACTCAGCCTGGTGCTCATTAATGAGAGTGACGGTGCGGGTGTTGGGAACTGGAGTCTGCCTCTGTGAGAAGACCCTTGGAAATGTGATGAGAGCTCAGGAGAGACTTCTGTCTGTCTGTCTTATGCTTGCAAGCTTCACACGGTGTTCTCCCTGACTCTAGGTTAAGCCATGTAGAACCTTGATACTTCTCATACATAAACCTAGGGGGTCGGGGTTCTCTCAACACGCACATCACCTTCCAAAACACGTTTGACAAAACTTGTCTAAATGTCTTGTAGGCATTACCTTTTGAGTAAGAAAAAGCCTTTGGTCATCACTCTCCTTTCACAGATGGGAAACTGAGGTACAGAGCATTACACTGACTTTTCTAATGTTTCATGACGCAACAGGATGCCCCTGTCCTATAGACTAGTCTGTTGCTCATCCTAGAGTGAAAATGGTAGATTTTTCATAGCCAATGACCACCATTCACATATTGATGGCAATGTCTAAGACGATTGGGCATCACAAGTAGATGGGGTCATCTGCTGGAGGGAATTTTGCCTAGATGGACAATTCATGAAACAATAACACTGTGGGTACAGAGCAGTGGTTCATCAAGGCAAAAGTTGACCCCCAGTGTAGGTGCCAGCTAGCAGAAGAAAGCTTATCATGGGATGGCTCTAGGTCACAAGGCTCAGAACCAATGCTAATAAACGTCTTTCCTGGTGGCCCCTGGTTTCTGTGTCACTAATTAGGAAATACAATCAACTGCTTCTCTATGCTTCCTATGCAGTGCACCAGGCATCACGTGACTACACAGAAGAACAAAAAGTAGCATCGGGCTGTTGCTATGGAGACTTAAGAACCATCTGAATTGCTATGGCATCATAAAAGCGAAATTCCAATCATCAGTCTTTAACTATAGGGCTGTTGAAATCTATCTCATATTTTTAGAATGTGTGACATTTAACACATTGATGAATATTTCCAGCTTCAGAATACATGCCCTGCTTTTGTATTTAGACGGGATTTTTCAGTTCAACTGGCTGGATTTTTTTTTCTCGTGGTAAATGCTCCGTCTCCTTATGAGTGATTACAGCTCTTTATATACTTATTTCCTAGATGTTTCTTCATTCTTGCTTCCTATTTTCTCTTTATTCTATAATTAAAATCATTTTCTCACTGGCTGCCTATCTCCACTTCCACCAGACTGTCCCCAGCTATGTTTCCTATCCCTAGTTGGAACACCACCCAAGTCTTAATCCCCACTGGTCTTAACTGATCACACTTTAAGCCTTAGTTGCTAATAATCAACAGTTATGAGCCTCAGTCAGAGGTGAAGAGCTGCTTCCCTGGTAATTCCTTATCTCTGAAGTTACCATCCTCTTATCATCCAAGATGATCCTTATTTACCGACTTTTCAAGGCTTTGTATAAAATCTTTTTGGATCTGGAACAATAGGTATGTCATTTCCACTTTTCCTCTGTGAGAATTGCTAACCGGATTTTGTTTAGCTCTGTCCGCACCACCATTTTGGATATAAGTGTATACACACACACTCACAGAGATATGTGGTTCAAGTTATTTGAAAAATGTTAAAAGAGATTGATCAGCTTGTTAAAAATGACAACTCTTATAACCTAGTTAGCTTAGAAGAAAAAAATGGGAAATTTTGAATATATAGCCAGGAAATGCAAATTCTGCTGAAAGAAACCTGGTGAGTTAGTACACAGGTGTGTGGTGAGTTTCCTCCACATTCTTTTTGTTCGTCCAGCATCAACCTGTTCAAACCTTCTGGTTTATGTAAGAGAGTCTCCTTGGAACCTCTTTCCTTAAGAGAGTTTCAGGATCTCTTGGGCTTATTTATTTTCTTCCCCTCTTTAAACCTCTCCAGAGAAGAGCTTTCTTGGATTCTCCACAGTATCAGACAATAAGCTCAAGCACTTCGGTGAGCGTGGCGTTACCAAGGTGTGACTTTTATTCTGTGAATTTCCAGGAATTGACATCCCTACCTCTATGTTACTGAATTGAAAAATATAATGAATTCCTTGAAAGAGTTTTTAAGCATTTTTGAGTCAATGTTCTTTCCAGAGGTCACCAGAATCTTCCAGAGGATGATTTGTTTATTCCTTATTACATTTACAATCACCCCTAATAGGCTGCAGTTGTCAGGGCTGTGTACATGGCAAGGTGAACTAAATATATTTGCACAGAGAGTAATGCCACAAAAAGAAATCAAGAATAGCAGCCTGTATTTGCTGACTCCAACATCAAGGAGTGTACTGTTATCCTTGTCAATATCTGGGTCAAGCTAAATACTGTGTTCAGAAATTCCACTCGGGGCCAACCATGGCTAATTTGGGTTTTTGTTTGAATAAGATTTCTGGCAACCATGATCCGGTGAAGAACATGTTCTTACTTCAGATGATTTCTAAACACATTTTGATTGTCTGTAAGCCAATGAAGTGTACTCTACCTTCCTTTTTCCTGATTGATTGATTAATTAAGAGGCAACCTATCAACCAAGAATAATGCACCAGGGATGTGCCTTGCATTGAGAACCTTGCTGTGGAGGCAATAAGAGCCTATGCAGACACTTTTACTTAACTGTTTCAGGTCTGGAGACCTTGTCTTATCAATCAGAAACTAAATGTCCAGAAAACAATGTCCGAATGCATTGCTTTTTAAACTTCACAGTGTCTTATCACACACCAAGTGTGCAATAAAAACTTGCAGAGTGAATTAAAGAACCACAGGAATGAATGCAGAACTAGACCCAGATGAATCTTCAAGGACCTTACAAATTTCTTGGGGGGAGAAAAGACCAGAAACCACTCATAATTAATGAAAGATGGTCTATAGAGCCAGCCAGATGATGCAGTAAAGACCAGTGGTACTGTGAGGTTGCAGAGAATGGAGAGGTGGTTAAAGAGGGGAATTATTGGTAATGTCATGGCTCCTGAGAAATATGGTTTGGATTTTCCAAAGTAGGAAGAATCTGGAGATGCAGGGCAGGAACAGAATAGTGAAAGACAAAGTGGATGACCCCAAAGGACAGCTCTACCCAGGGCAAGAGTAACAGAAGATGCAGCCACGACAGAATGGTTTTTGCTTAGACGTCATTGCATAGGGGTATTGCTTGTCAGAAATTCTCACTTAGATCTCTATGCTTCTAATTTGCTTCTTCAGCAACAATTAAAGTGGTTCTTTAAACCTGAGGCTTATAAAGGCAAAGGATTTATACAAAAAAACTGAATACTATGGAATGAACAATAGAAACCTTGTTAATCAGTTATCCTAACCATCGCACATTAGCGATAAACTGAAAAGTCCAGGTATGTGTATATATATACCTGTGTCTGTGCATACATACATATACAAGATGATGTACAGACACAGTCATAGCTAGTTTGGTATTTTCTTTGTAGTTTTTAGAACAAACATGTGTGCTTAGAAATATTGCTGTGAAGTTCTAGTGTCAACTCCAGACTCATCTTACTAAGTTGCTGCCTCCCCTCTCAGTTGGAGGAGGCTGAGGGACACATGTTGCCCCTTTCTTTCTCAACTGGCTCTGCTGTGAACATTGATCCACTCCAGTCTCTGTCCTATGCTCCTCTGAAATCTTCCCCTTGTCAAGGTCGATACACACACACTATGGAACTTCCCATTCTTTCTCTAATTCCTTGAAGATCAGACTTTAAAAAAATAGAATTTTTATGAGTTAGATTTATATAACTAGCTAGATATGTGGCTGAAGATGCAAACCTGTAAATGAAGACCCCAGGGAGGTTCCTGCCCCTCCATCCTGCACTCTGTGAAACGATCTGCTGCTGCTGCTGCCTGCTGATCCCCAGGGACAGCTCTCGCTCTCTGTTGTCATGCAACGGTAGGTGTGAGTGTGTGCGTGTGTGAGTGTGTATGCCTTGGTGGCAGAGGGGCTGACGGGGACAAACATTGAAGACTCTGAATTTTCTTAGGATAAGAATTACTTCCAGGATGTGGGCCTTCAAATGTCCTCTCCTGTTATTCACGAAGGAAGTGTTACTCTCATTTCACACACTCACCCATCCTCCGGGTCAGCCCTCCTCGCATCACCTCCATCCCTGTCAGGAACCCAAACTCAAAGTTCGCCGTGAGGCTGATCCGTGTTCACTTAGCTTTGTGCTCTGTGCATAATGCTGCACCTGGGCTCTACCCAAGAGTTTGAGTTTCACATGAACACTCAAATTTTCCTCTTTTCTTTATATTGAGGTGAAATTCACATAACCTAAAATTACCCGTTGTAAAGTGAACGATCCAGCGGAATTTAGTACATTCATAATGTTGTGCACCTACCACGACTATCTAGTTCTGAAATATTTTCATCGCCCTAAAGGGAAACTTTGTACCCATTAAGCAGTTACTCCTTCTTTCTCCCTGCCAGCTGGCAACCACTAATCTGCATCTATCTCTATAGATTCATCTATTCTGACATTTGACAGAAATGAAATCATATAACATGCGATCTTTTCTTGTCTGGCTTCTCTCACTTAGCTTGATGTATTTGAGGTTCATCTGTGTTGTAGCGTGATGCGGTACTTCATTCCCTTTTATGACTGGATAATATCCATTGCATGCACTTACCGTAATGTGTTTACCCAATCAGCAGTTGATGGGCATTTGGGTTGTTTCCACCTTTTGGCTATTGTCACTAGTGCTGCTATGGACACGTATGGACATGTATTTGTTGGAGCCCCTGTTTTCGGCTCTTTTGGTTAGACACCTAGGAGTGGAATTGCTGGGTTATTTGGTAATTTTACAGTTAACTTCTTGAGGAAACACCAAATTGTTTTCTACAGCAGTGCACCAACATTTAGATTTAAGCTGGAAAAAGATGGAGAGCCCCAGAAAATCTGACGTAGATTTCTAAAGCTGCTCTCTGTCCCCTCTAATCCCCCAGCAGGGGACTCGGGGAAAGACCCTGCTGTGTGTGCTTCCTGACAGGGGAAACAAGCTCCATCTTCCCCAATAAAATGGACACCTGTAGGTGGACAGCATGACGAGGCAAAAGGAGAAGTAAGTTGTTGATGAACTGGTGGCAAAGCGAACCGAGAGCTTGAAGAATGGCCTCCTCTTCTAGGTCTAAAATATATCCTAAGGAAGTCATCCCTGAGATGACATAACTATTTATAGACAAGGCCATCATCACAGAATCACTTTCATAGTGAAAAGTCAAATGTCCAACCTACAAGAAAATGTAATTCTGCCAAGCTACAGCCAATCAAATTTTAACATTTTATCTGAGAAAATATTCACAACAGCATATTCGTGGAGAAACAGTTCATCACAACTATATTTATGTTATATGTCAAGTTATAAAAATGATATTATAGACTTATACACAAATACCCGTGTGTGTGTACATATACGCATGCATGTGTGTCTGAAAAACAGAAGGAAATATGCCACAATATTTACAGTGGGGCCCTCTGTGATTATTATTTTCATTTTCATATTAATCTTCATTTTCCAAATTTCCTACCGTGAACTTCTATAACAACAAACAAATGCAAGAAATAAAAACCAGCAAACAAGAAAGCACTGATAGGATGGCAGAATAGCCACCTATTTCTTCATTAATTCATCCACCTCTACATTCCTGCATTCACTCATCAACCACACACTGAGCCTGCTGTCTCTCATAGCCCCAGGCTAGGCATTGTGGGGGAGGGGATGATGAAAAAACTGGAGGGGTCTTACTTTCGGAAACCTTTAATGTCTGAGATGTCAAGAAGACAAAATTCTGAAATCCCATATTTCATGATCTCCTCTCGCTTATCTCCTTAAATAAAATGTAAAACCTTCTTCTTGTTCTCAAAAATATTGTTTTATTTATATTTCAAACATCCTTTGAAAAATGCCTCATCTGATTTTGCAGATACCACTAGATGAAAATTATGAACCAGCTCCTGGTTTTGGAGAGCAATGCCCGCTACTCCCCTTCAGATTGGTCAAAGCATTCAATCGTCATCTCTCTGCTCGTTTTTATTTTTCCTTCCTTCTTTAAAAATTAAATAGTAATTCTTAGTCTCAGGCCGGGTTTAAATAGAACAATAAGAATTATTATTAGCAGTCACTGTTATTTTTTTCTACCATAACATCAAAAATAATCTGCCACATTCCCTTGATGTTCCTTTTTACGTAGGCTGGATATCCTACTTCTTATTTTTGCCTGAGTGGCAATACCCAGAGGAGTTAAAGATATTGCCTATTATAATTCAATAAATTAGAAATGGAGCAAGAACCAGAAACCAAATCTCCAAAACCTGGCTCAGGGTTCCAGTGAAATTTAAAAAGAAAAACATACGTGGGAGAGAAGCATATTTGCCTGAGATAGCAAATCTTTCTCCCCAAAGTGCAAGAAATCAGTTGCCATCAGGAAAGAGCAGGAGACTCAGGGCTGCGGTTATAGCCTGAAAACTACCTGTAAAAACTATTTCCCCAAGCTTCCCCATTTATTCCCTTCTCTCCTCAGAGAATAACCAAACTTGCTCAGTTTTGAACATCGCCTGACTCCTCTTGCTGCAAGATCTCCAGGTGTCCCCTGTTACAGGAAGAGTCAAGCTGGGTCCAATCATTCCTCAACTGGTTGCCAGGCAGGGAGGTGGTAACACTCATGGCTGGGAAGACCAGAGTGAAACTGGCTCCTTTGCTGAGGGTGTATCCCATTGTAAACTGAATAGTAGCAACTGCTTGGTTTGGGTCCATCAAAGACTCCAGCATGCATGCTGCCCAGGAGAGGTTACACAGAGGAAGGCGGCCACGGTATATACATAGTTTCTTTTGCCCACATTGAACAGATACAAACGATGAATCTGAACCAGTTGTTCTTTACCACTTTACAACACTGCAAGTTTTCTTTCAGGGAGCAGCTATTGTCTCCTTATTAGCTTCCTGTGAAAGATCTGTAGAGGCAGAGATTCAGCAAAGACTTTGCCAGGAAGGCAAGTCAGTTAAAATGGCCAGAACTGCAAAAACATATGCGCGTTCCCAAGTTCAAACCTTTCCAGCATAACTACAGGCACACGTGCATGCACACACACGTACTTGCACATACAAAGTCCTAGGGGAACGTGGCAGAAATCTCCTTAGTAGAAACCCGGATGCCTGGGGCCGAGTGGGACCAGAAATTAACACCAGCTCAAACTTGAGCGCCTCACACTTGATCTGCCCTCCAAGGATGGATGCCTGAGTCTCTCACCAGGCTGGTCTTCAGCCATGGAACCCAATAGCCCAAGCGGCAGGTGTTCCAGATAGCATGTAAGACATTAACATGTACCTATTATCAAATAGCTCTGGGGCAGATGAAGAACATGAAAGATTCAAATCAAAGGCTAAAATTCAGTTTAAATGAAAACCTGAAGGCTCTGTTTTACTAAAAGACAAAAGAAATCGAGCACAAACCAAAATAGCACTTCCTACATATGTCGTAGATATGGAGAGACATCAACCTCAGTGGGGCTGGATGGAGCGTGTGCATCAAGCAGGATCCAGAGAGCACTTCCTCTGTGTTTACCTCGTGTTTGATTAGAAATGCCGTTCTTAACGCAAATTGCTGGCCCAGAGAAATCTCTCAATAAATATGAACTCTTCTGGTGATTGCCAATGCTAGCTGTGAGAACTTGAATTCGATTATAAGGCAATAGGCAACCAGCTGCCATCCTGTGTCCAGCCCTAGGTCCCTAATGGGGTGGGCAAACTTCTTGTTTAGAAGAGGGAAGGTCTCGAAGGGAGGCCAAGGCCAGGCAGGCAACCCTACCTAGGTGGGTTGATGCAATCCTAGGAGTTTGTCAGCCCAGTCTCCATGATTTGGAAACCGACTGATTGGCAGAATCTCAGAATTGTTACTGTCTTCACAGCCTCAGCCGGTCACAACACCCAGAATCGGTCCCTATGGATATTTAACTCAGCTCAGAAAGCTGCCACCAGGTGGCACCACGACGAGGCTGCAACCAACAACCCAGCCCAGAAGTAACTTGCTGCCTGGCAGCTCACTTGTTCAATTCATTAACCTCACAATTAAAGAACCTTGTATTTTATACAATCAACAAATTGGAACCCCACTTACTGAGTTATGGCTATTGTGTTATGAAAACTTTTAAGGGTGAAAGGAGACACTACAATAATGTCGGCACAAAAGATAAACCAAAATTATTCAGGGCAAATAGGATATTTTCACACTAGTTAGAGCAAAGTTTACATTATTGTTACTATTTTATACCATCATATGTCTACAAGTTATTTATAATACATACAAACATACTTGTAAACTTTGGTGCCTAAAATGCCAACTTCATGCTAATGCCTAAGAATGTCTACAGTTTATTAACCCTAGAAAAGGGATTTATGGTGTATGTAGAAACCAATAGAGAACCTTGAGAAACCAATACCCCCAACCATTCCGAAGAGATAGAAAAGTCCTGCTTATTCATTACCCACCACGTGTCATGCCAAATCCAACTCGTTTCCAGATATTTCTGCTTGGGTTCTTTGGTGAGTTGGGAGTCTCCAAGACAAACCATGCAATGGTTCCTTTCCAACACTCACCTTCAGTCCAGCAAAGTACTTTTTTTTTGGTGAGGAAGATTGGCCCTCAGCTAACATCTGTGCCAATTTCCCTCTATTTTTTTGTATGTGGGATGCTGCCACACAGCATGGCTTGATGAGTGGTGTGTAGGTCTGTGCTGGGATCTGAACCCATGAATCCTGGGCAGCCGAAGCAGAGCACGCTAACTTAACCACTACACCCATGGGCTGGCCTCCAGCAAAGCACATCTTATTAGGACATGTGCCTGCAGAATTTCCTGGAATGCCCAGACTTTCCAAATGTAATCCCAAAAAATCAGAGTTGAGATGGCACAACTTGAAGCAATAGATAGTGGGGTGTGGCTGCCGGGACACATAGATCCTCTCTTTGGGATTCCCAGGTACAACAGAGGAACAGATCTCTGCAAGGACTGGATTTCTTGTATGAGCATGCAGTCTCCGGGGGAAGGAGATGTGGGTATTCATGCGAGGTGACCCCATTTGGACCTACAAGCTGGTGAGGCCCAGATGTTGAGGCGAACATCATGCAATTACTGTGAGACAGTGAGACTTGTAGAAGTCCAACTCTGAAGGGCAGGGCAGCTTCGGAAGGCATCTCCGTCAGGTAAGATGAAAGTAAGGCCTATGGAAGGGGCCTTGGCCATTTCACTAAGCTTGAGGCAAAGGTCAGAGGAAACGCCAGGCTCTGGTGACCAGGGGACTGGACAACAGGGAAAGCGAGGACCTGGGGAGAAGCTAGTTCTTAGGGGACATTATTAATTCCCCCAGATCCTTCATTTTTGTGATTTTGTTTCCTCCCATTTTCCCCTTATCCTCTTTTCTGATTGTGCCCTCCCTTTATCTTATCACAGAACCGTTTTTCTCAATAAATCAGTAACTCAGCCTTCTTTGAGATCTCATTGACGTAATATATGCTGATTATTTTGTTTTTTCCTCTTTCTGCCATTCGTTATTTTGGAGCTTTCCTGCAAAATTTGGGCTCTGCATCTAGACAGATCTAGCCGGACTTCAATTCCAGCTCCATGATTTTATGAACTATGGGAATGCTGTAAGAGTCAGTTTTCAAACCCATGAAATGTGAGGACATAAGAGTACCTGCCTCATGCGGCTGTGGTGAGATTTCTGCGAAACAGCACATGGTGAGCACTCAGCACAGGGTCTGTCAATCATGGCTAATAAACGGTAGCTATCGGCTGCTATTACATTTAAGCTCTTCGTTTCTACCTTCTCTTTCCATGTCTTATCTTAAAACTAATTTCCGTTTCTTATCTATAAAACAATTTAATTCCACTTTACTACTTTTAAAGTATCATCTGTTGATTTTATTCTGATGTTTCATTTTCAAAACTTTTAATCTCATTTGGGTTTAGCCACTGTTTTTTGGTTTTTTGTTTTCAGATTGGCCCTGAGCTAACATCTGTTGCCAATCTTCCTCTTTTTCTCTCTCTCTCTCTTTCTCCCCAAAGCCCCAGGACATAGTTGTATATCCTAGTTGTAGGTCACGCTAGTTCTTCTATTTGGGACGCCACCCAGCATGGCTTGATGACTGACACGTAGGTCTGCACCCAGGATCCAACCTAGCAAACCCCGGGCTGCCCAAGCGTGAACTTAACCACTCGGCCACAGGACTGGCTCCTAGCTATTGTTTTAATGCTCATTATTTCATTGATGCTTTATTATTTTCCACTAACTCTAATATGTATTAGATTTCTAATTTTCTTCTTTTATTTTAATTAATTAATTTTCATTGACAATGTTTAAATTCTACTCTTTTAGCAAAGTTCACTTATGTGACACGGTATGATCAATTACAGTCGCCACGCTGTACGTTACATCCTCAGACCCTTATTCATCTGATAAATGAAAATTTGAACCCTTTTACCAACCTCTCCCTATTCCTCCCACCCCTCCCGCCCCTGGCAGCCACTTCTCTACTCTGTTTCTATGAGTTTGACTTTTTTTTTTTTTGGATTCCACATATAAGTGATACATTGCAGTATTTGTCTTTCTCTGTCTGGCGTATTTCACTAATTTTATGTTAAACATCTCTCTATTCTGGTTTCTTTTAATTTACTCATTGCAATTTTCAGTTTGAATCTTGACTTTTGATTCTTTCTTATTATCTTATGCTGATGTGAAGAGACTGACAATTTCTGTCGGCAGTGACGGTGCAGGGACGCAAGATCAGAAGAGGTAACTCGGCTTCATTTCAAAAAGCAAAGAGAGCTATAGAAAGGGGAAGAGAGAAGAGACCCCAGGAAAGAGAGATTTAATGTGGATTTATTTGGGGAGGAAGGGAATATAACATGCTGAACACTTCACAACGTAAATCGCCTCAGACTCCTCCACAGAACCGTCAATAAAATCTGTATAATTCACTGTGCCAGTTACTAAACTATTGCTTCTCAGTTTCAAATCCATCCTTCGAGACGCCTTCCTGAGGCCTGGGAGGGTTTACCCGGCTGCTTGGTATCCTCGTCTGTTTTCGGCTCTGCCGACAGGGGGCGCTGGAGGAGGATGGAGGTTTATTCTGTTCTCCTGGTCGCGTCTCCATCACCGCAGTCCAGCTGCTTCTACCCACCGGGGGCATTTCCGTGCAGCAGCAGCAGCAGCAGCAGCTGAATCCAGTCTGAGTTTTTCCCACTCTGGCAGAACCAGTCTCACGATGACAACCTCAGAGACACCAGTCCCTCCTCCTCAGAAATGAGGGTCAGCCCCGCAGACCCCTCCTCCCAGCTCACAGACCCTGCACCACAGCGCCCCCTCCTCAAAGGTCTGAGTGTTGGCTGCACCAGGCTCTTCTTGAAGCTTCTCAGTCTCCATCATCCCAAGCCCATCCCTTGGTTCCCCAGCCCTGGGGGTGGTAAGCGCTTCCCGCAATGGCTGCCTCTTGACCCCCAGTTAACAATTCTTTACATCAAATTCTCCCTGTTAAAATAACTGGTGTGGATTCTGTCTCCTAACTGGACCCTGACTGACACATTTATTAATGTCTGAAAAGTGGACTTTCTTCTGGGGGGAAGGCAAAGAATTTTTAGCTTGAGGAAAAACAGTCATACAGACGTCTCCGAAGATGACAGCCATGTTTGAGCTATACTCATACTGTCTTCCCGTTCAATTTCCTTTAATTTCTGCAACCTTATAATCTATGTCTCATAATGCACAGTGAAGAGCATGGTCTGAGAGGAGAGAAGTTCCTCACCAAACCCAAGAAGCTGCTGCTCTGCCTGCCAGCTGTTCCCAAAGTCACCCAGCAAGACTCCTAACTCTGAGAAAGAGGGAGACCCCTGTTCAGGGCTTCCCCGGAGAGTCTCTGCACAGAGGTGCTCACGGCTTTATTGCAACAGAGTTGCATCCTGACAGCTCACACTCACCATTCCCGAGAGCGGGACCTTCATGTTTTTGAAATCCACATAGAGCCGTTGGATTTTGGAAACCAAGTCAATGGGGGGCAGGCAGTGGTGGGCGGGGGTCTGCAATCAGGGAGAAGACTTCTTGTGTGTGCCCGGCCTGACGTTGGTCAACAAGCAGAAGACAGTGGTGGCCCTCACACAGGCGAAGACACAGTGAAGGGGCTCTCGGGTGTCTGTACAGGAAAAGCTGCCCTCACCCCAAGCACCCAGTTAGTTTTGACTGTCCAGTGACCATGCATCTTATAACAGGATGTTTTTAACTTTGCAGCGGCTGTTACGTAATTTAGAGTCACATTTGTGCCTGACACTTCCACGGTGTGCAGAAATACGGTGGCATACTAAACATGGACTGATCATCTCTCTTACTTTCCTTTTGACTCAATTTCTTCACTTTTTAGATTTAAATGTGTATTGCAGCATGCATGTATTTTTAAAATAAAATAATCAGTTATTTGAATATTTGACATCATATAGAAGAAATTGACAAGTGATACCGTTATTGTCTCATTTTCTGTCTCAAAATTTGGTAGGAATGGGCTCTCCTAAAGTAAACCTAATTACTGCACAGGCTGTTTTCCTGTAGTTAATGGAGAATGTTTCTGCACTATCACATGCATGATGGCATCCAATAAACATTTAACTTAGGATAATACTAGATTCTAGAGAGTATCTAAATCCTAGAAAATAAGCGGTGGTGATAGTTAACCATAACAATGCCGAGTGGCATTTGCCCCTCTCTAATAAGCATGAAGAACAGATGTTAACTGAGCTAAATTTACTCTTATTTTCTTATAGTCTTGACCATTTGGTTTTTGCATCCGTAAGTGCTTCCCATGGATGTCACCTGCCTTATTTGTCCTCTTGTCATTTGGCTGCATTCCATCATCATTAGAAATCTTTGCAAATTTCCTTTCTGCATTTATTGGCAGTAGACAGGCATGGAAGCGTTCTTTTGTAGGCAGTGAGAAAGCCACTGCTTTACTTTGAACAGTCAACTTTCTTATTAAGCCAGGTGCCTTTTGCTTTGAAAAAAAAATACTGAGAAGAAGAAAGGGAGGCTCATTTAAAGATATCACTAAGTCCATCCATAAATAATTATTACTTAGGGTAATGAGGCTTTACGTAAGAGTGGAAACCCACAACAGACTGCAATATCTTACGTCAAGGTGAATTACCATAGTCAAGGTTAATTGTTTTTCTCAGAACTGTAAAATGAGTGATAAGGACCCACTTCACCAAGAATAAGAAAGACAAGCAACTCTTGGAGGCTTTTGGTTCCTTTCACAAGGCCTTCCTTTTTTCTTCGGAAAGTTGCATTTTGTTTATTTCTCTATGTGGGTACATCATAGAAACTGTCATCCTTGATCAGCGCCTGGGGAGGAAGATGGAAGCAGCGTGCTTACCTCTGTGCAGCTGGAAGGAGCAGGGAGAAATTGAGAAGATTAAGCACAGGCTTTCATGCCCAAGATAACCCAGCTGTGTGGAAAATCAAGCCTATTGAACATGAAGGCACCGAGCCACCAAAATAAGCGCTTTAACCAGGAAAGGAAGGAATAAACGCCCTGGCAAAGTACAGAGAGTGACACAAACTCGGTTGCATTTCAAACAAATTCATTCCTGTCCTCTGCAAGCTTAGTTATGTACCTCTGCCCCCACTGTTCTTTCTGTTGGCTCATTCCTCTTTTTTGATTGAACGGTAACACTTTACTTGCTTGTATAAATGAAAAGTTTACCTAAAACGGGATTTGGGTTTTCAACATTGTTAGCATAAAACTAAAAGCTTTGTATTGTTTGTAAACTCTGTACCATCCTAACTCTGCCAGGGCAGCAGCCGACAGCCACAGGTGATCATTTCAATGAAAATTTATTAGAATAAAATAAAATTTAAAATTCCATCGTTCAGTTGCACTAGCCGCATTTCAAGGACTCAATAGCCACACGTGGCTAGTGGCTACTGCATTGGCCAGTGTAGACATAGAATGTTTCCGTCATTGCAGAAAGTTCTCTAGACAGTGAAAGGGTTACGGAACTCCACTTCCAGTGTGTAATTTATTTACATTCCTATGAGTGTTCTGAGACTCAGAATCCGCCCTCCCTGCTTCTTAGTTGAGCTCCTGATATTACTACTAATGTGGGACTCAGGTGCCAGGAATTCCCCTGGGCCCAGGCGACTCAGGTTATTTAGAAGATGTGTTCAGTCTTGCAGGCTATGAGGCCTCCACCTTATTTGAGAGGCCAAGGAGACTTCTCCTAAGGTTTACAGTAGCCTCTCAAGTTCACTGTCATGATTCATTTATGTATCAACTTGACTGGGCCATGGGGTGCCCAAATTAAACATCATTTCTGGGTGTGTCTGTGCGAGTGTTTCCAAATGAGGTTTGCAGTTGAATTGGTTCACTCGGTAAACTAGACGACCCTCCCCACTGTGGGTGGGCCTCAGCCAATCCATGGAGGGAGGGTCTGAGTACAACAAAAGGCAGAGGAAGGAGGAATTCACCCCTTTGTTCCCCACCCCACTGGCTGAGCTGGGACATCTCAGCTTCTCCTGCCCTTGGCCTGGGATTTCCACTATCAGCTCCCCTGGTTCTCAAGCCTTGACTCGGACTGAATTACACCACAGCTTTCCCAGGGCTCCAGCTGGCAGATGGCAGATCACTGGACTTCTCAGCCTCTATAATCACGTGAGCCAATTCCAATCTCCTTTCTCATCATGGTAAATGTGACATCATGTGGATGCTTCGTGAAAGCCTGTGGAAAGGCTAACCCATAAACTTACTGGCCCCATCTGAGCTTCCCTGGGCATGATACACATGCAGGCATCTCCTCCAGGAAAGGGCCTGTGTTCCTGGCACACCAGCGAATGCCTAGCAGTTGGAGGGTTCACACTTCCAGTCTTTAAAATGTAACAACGATAGTGCCAAGGATAAATACGAGAATAAATAGACACTGTTTGGGGCGGCTGAGCCTTCAGCTTGGTTCCCTGGCGGATGGGAGGTGTCACGTATGGTCTGGCCTGGTCTGGACTATTTGGATCTGCTGTGTGCTTATGAAACAAGAATGATGACTAATCCCAGAACTTGCCACTTCTTGAGACTCTGATGTCTTCCCGTGGTGTACGGTATATTCTGGAGGGAGTGGGGTTAGATGGATAAAAGCTGGTTCTTGGCTGGTTTGTCCTAGGGACCAGACCTCGAGTCGGTGACCCAGTCTGCCTCTCCATTTGATGTCCAGCATGTCCAGCTGCTGCTAATCGAAGCCCAGCAACTGATTGGTGCTTTGATTATTTTCAAAGCTAAATATTCAGAATAATCTAAGGGACTCCCACATAAACACACAGACGTACAAGGCTCTCACATAAGCTTCTCCCTGTGAAAGTTCACATTTCTTCTTCCCCTCCCAGCAGCAAACTGACAACCTGCCAGCGCTTAAATTGGGGAAAAAGAAATTAAAAGAAGAATCTACCACCTATAGGATTTTTTTTGAAATGATTGCAGCTGTCTTCACGCTAGAGGCCTGGGTTTTGAATTTTAACATATATTCATTGACTTTATGCTTGGTTGCCCCCTTTAATCCTCATTCCTTTTCACTCTCTTATTTGTAGACACAAATGTTTCGTATTAAAAAGCTATTTCAAAATCCAATCTTTAAGAGGAGAAAGAAAATATTTTTTTAAAAATTGCATGAAACACTGGAGGTAAGATCAACAGGCTCATGGCCCACTGATAGGAATGCAAATGGTCCAATATTTCTGGGAGGCAATTACATCCAGACCAATGAATGGCTTTAAAGTCATCATAATCTTTGCCCTGACACCTCTCCTTCTGGAGAGCTAGCCTAAAGAACCCATCAGATGGTCTCACAGAGATTTGTGCCCAGGGATGTTCATCACAGTATTATTTATAATGCTGAAAAGCTGGAGAGGGGACCTGAAATGTTTAAGAGGGACATGGTTAGATGGACAATATGTTTACAACCTTGAAGGTTATGTAACCATCAAAGATCATTCTTTTATTTATTTGTTTTTATTATTATTATTTTTTTTTGTTGGGAAAGATTCCCCCGAGCTAACAATCTTCCTCTCTTTTTTTGTTTTTTGTTTTCTCCCCAAAGCCCCAGTACATAATTATATATTTTAGTTGTAAATCCTTCTAGTTCTGTGTGAGCCGCCACCACGGCTTGGCCACTGACAGATGAGTGGTGTGGTTCTGTGCCCAGGATCTGAATCTGGGCCACCAAACCTGAGTGCACCGAAATTTAACCACTAGGCCATCACAGCTGGCTTGATCATGCTTTTAAAGACTATTTACTACCATGAAAGATACTCACTCCTGTTATTACGTTGTGTCAAAAGCATAATATAAGCCTGCATAGGAAATGTGAACTCAACGAAGTCCCAGTCTCCTTACCTGTAAGATGCTATTAATTGTGATACCCCCTCGTCTTAGATTTTCTGTAAGGGTCCAATGAAATAAGCCTTGTGAATTCTTAGCACCGTGCTTAACGCCAGTAGGAGAGTCACATATGTTAGCTATTGTCATTATACGTGACAGAACACACTCTCACACACACCCACACACGGAGGGAAAGAGTAAAGACTAGGAAGCAACACATGAAGTGTCGTAGACAATAAAATTACTAGTGATTTTTAGTTCTTTCTTTTTCCATTTCCTTCTTCATATTGTTTGAATTTTCAGTGTTACATGAGGGGCATATATTACTTTTGTAATGGAAGAAAACAGTACAAACCTCACCTTAATATACTAAAATAAAGTTATGGTTCAAATACCACATGCTGCATGGGAGAGGTCGTAGGTGAGGGTTCTGGTCATAGCTGCTGATGGAGTAAAATTTGATCAGCGTGCCCACAGCCCTCGGCTACTCCGGTCTCTGGTGAGGGATGTCCCCTCCATAATAGAGGCTGTGGTCGACTCACTCACAGGTGCGTATACACCCACTCATAGTCATACTCATAAGTTCTCATTCTGTCTGCGCTGTGGATGCTACAGGAGGGTGAAGGGCTTTTCCAGTTACTCCTAACAGCCTAACAGCCTGAAGCTCGCTACGATACATCCTCCCTGGGGGAAGAAGCAGGGTGCCTCCGTGAAGCTCCTCTCTGGGCTGAAGGGAAGTCGCCTGCCGCTCCCACCCCCCCACCCCCCAGACCCCCCGCCTCTGCTTCCGCCGTGGACTCATCAGTCCTTTGCCCACAGGCTGGTGATGTGACGGCCAGAACGACCCCTGGTCCTCTCTGAACCCAGAGCTTTCCTTTCACAAGTAGGAAACTATGAAACCGCTGACGTCCAGCCAGCACACGAGGGACCTGCCGAATTGGTGTTGAAATATGGAAATACTTGCAGGGTGGATGGAAAAGAGCCGCTGTGCCGAGAGCTCCCACCGCCTCCTGCAGCCGCATCTCAGGGAGCCCTAGAGGCCTCCCAAATCAAGACACTAGGGAGAGCAGCGGAGAGCCCCAGGGCCCCGCGTCAGCGCCATGAGCATCAGCGTCTGCGGTGGCGGGCGGGTGTCCCGTGCCGCCCACCCCTCCCCCATCGCAGGGGACAGGAGATTCAGGGCCATCTGCAGGGAGCTGCACTGTGACCCTGGTTAGTCACCACTTGTGGCCCCAGTCTCTCCCCTTGGGAAATGGGGACACCACCATACGTCCCTCCAGTCTTTAGTAGTAAAAATTTAAAATCTTAAAGAAAACAAAAGGCTTTAAAAATAAATGACTTAACCAAGGAGGTGAAAGACCTGTGGACTGAAAATTATAAGACGTTGATGGAAGACATTGAAGAGGTGCAAGGAAATGGAAAGATAGTCCCCGTTCACGGATTGGAAGAATTAATATTGTCAAAATGGCCATACTACCCAAAGCAATTACAGGTTCAATGAAATCCCAATCAAAATCCCAATGGCATTTTTCAAAGAAACAGAACAAACAATCCTAAAATTTATATGGAATCACAAAAGACCCCAAAGAGCCAAAGCAATCTTGAGAAAGAAGAACAAAGCTGGAGGCATCAAGTTCCCTGACTTGAAACTATATTACAAAGCTATAGTAATCCAAACAGCATGGTACTGGCATAAAAACAGACACATGGATCAATGGAACAGAATAGAGAGCCCAGAAGTAAACCCATGCATATGTGGTCCATTAATTCACAACAAAGGAGCCAAGAATGTACAATGGGGAAAGGACAGTCTCTTCAATAAATGGTGTAGGGAAAATTGGACAGCCACATGCAAAAGAATAAACTGGACTACTATCTTTCACCATATACAAAAATTAAAACTCAAAATCAATTAAAGACTTGAACGTAACTCCTGAAATCATAAAAGTCCTAGAAGAAAACATAGGTGGTGAGCTCCTCACCGTCAGTCTTGGTGATGATTTTTTGGATCTGACACCAAAAGCAAAGGCAAAAAGTGCAAAAATGAACAGGTGGGACTCCATCAAACTAAAAGGCTTCTGCACAGCAAAGAAATCAACAAAATGAAGAGGCAACCTCCCGAAGGAGAGGTACTTACAAATCATATATCTGATAAGGGGCTAATATCCAAAATACGTAAAGAACTCATACAACTCAATAGCACAAAACCAAACAATCCAAATGAAAAACGGGCAAAGGCTCTGAATAGACATTTTTCCAAAGACATACACAGGTGGCCAACAGGTGCATGAAAAGATGCTCAGCATCACTAATCATCAAGAAAATGCAAATCAAAACCACAATGAGATACCATCTCACACCTGTTAGAATGGCTATTGTTAAAAAGACAAGCGTTGGCGAGGATGGGGAGAAAAGGGAACCCCTGTGCACTGTTGGTTAGAATATAAATTGGTGCAGCCACTAAGGAAAACAATGTGGAGATTTCTCAAAATTTTAAAAATTGAACTACTGTATGATCCAGCAATTTCACTTCTAGATATCTATGCAAAGAACATGAAAACACTAATTCAAAAAGATGTATGCATCTCCGTGTTCATTGCAGCATTATCTACAATAGCTAACATATGAAAACAAGCTAAGTGTCCATCAATGGATGAACGGGTGAAGAAGATTTAATATAGATATTCAATGGAATATTATTTAGCCATTAAAAAGAACGAAATCTTACCATTTACAACAACATAGATGGACCTCAAGGGCATTATGCTAAGTGAAATAAGTCAGACAAATATCATATGAGTTCACTTATATGTGGAACCAAAAAAAAAACCCAAACAAACCCAAGCTCAGATACAGAGAACAGCGGTGGTTGCCAGAGGTGGGGGGTGAGGGGTGGGCAAAATGGGGAAGGGAGGCAAAAGGTATAAACATCCACTTATAAAATAAATAAGTCTGGGGATGTAATGTATGGCACGGGGACTATAGTCCGCAGTACAATGTTGCATATTTGGACATTTGGGGAGATTTGGAAGTCCTTATCACAAGAAAAAAAAGAAGAAAAAATTTCCAACTGCATATGGTGACAGACGTTAACTAGACTTATTATGGGGATCATTCCACAATGTATACAAATATCAAATCGTTATATTGTGCCCTGAAAATAATATTGTGTTATACGTCAATTATATAAAATAATAAATAAAAATAAACGAATAATAAATTTAAAAAACCAATAAAAAATAAATGAATAAATGACAATATATGATGCTACATGAACATCTCTTTAGTAGAAAAACCCTAGAAAATGTCGAACTGCTGATTCTGGTTCTTCCTTTTCAGAGAGGAGGATCTGGGACACCCTCCCTGCCTCGCCACTGCCCGGCAAGGCCACAGAAAGCCACGCCAGTCATTTATTTCCATATGATTGTCCTCCATTAGATAAAAAGGATCATACTTGACTCACTGCCTAGACTTCAATCCTAGCTTCACCATTGACTGTGTGACCTTGTGCAAGTTACTTAACCTCTCTGTGCTGGTTTTTTTTCATGTGTAAAATGAGGATAATAATACTACCTATATCAAAGGATTGTGATGAGGATCATATGCTCAGAAGAAGCCCCAGGGCATAAGAAGGACTCGATAAATTGTCTATGTTTAATATTATTAGCTTATGTTTTCCTGGAATGATGCTCATCTCTGGCCTACTGGAAGGTCCTACCCAGAGAAAGGCACAGATTAGGACTCTGGCTTCTTTTCACCCACATGTTTCTGTCCTGTGCCCTATTCCCAGATCCTCAGAGGATCCGTGTTCATGAGGTAGAGATGGGTGGAGGGCACCGACATGTTGCCTCCCTCACACCTCGCCCCTCCCAGCCCTCCTGAGGTCTTCAATGTCTAATGGGAATCTCTTGACACCCTGGAGGGCATGATTCTCTCATGGAGGTTCCACGGGGGGGCGGTGATGGGAGAGGAAGTTAAGCACCATACGTTTCCAGAACATTTGCAAATGCTCAGTTTCCACCCTCACAGATAATTACATTAAAAGCAAATGATTTGACAAAATAATTTGATTTCTTGGTGCCTCTTCACACTCCTGCAGTGGGTTGAATGGTGGTCCCTCGAAAGATACGCCCACCTGGAACCTGTGAATGTCCCTTATTTGGAAAAGGAGTCTTTGCAGATGTCATTAAGTTTGATGTCTTGACAGGAAATCATCTTGGACTCGGTGGGGCCCTAAATCCAATGTCAAGTGTCCTTGTAAGAGAAGAGATTAAGAGAGAAGACACACCGAGGAGGAGGCCATGTGAAGATGAGGGCAGAGGTTGGAGCGATGAGGCTCCCAGCCAAAGAGAGCCTGTAGCCGCCAGAAGCTGGAAGAGGCGAGGAAGGATTCTCCTCTGGATCCTCCATGAGGGACCAACCTTGCACGCAACTTGATTTTGAAGGCGATCAGAATATGCCACTCCAAAACACGCATCTTTGGCATGAGGATTATTTTGAGCTGAAGGCAACTGAGAAGCAACAGATGCAGGAAAACTGCTCTACTCCCCTCTGTTTCTGCCTAAAGGCAGGGTATAAATTTTCCTGTGTCCCTCCTCCTCTCTTCTGCACCAGGAGGAAGAGACAACTCTTATTGGTGGAGAAGCACTGACTTGAATCTGTGTAAATGAACCTTACTGAAATAATCCTTATCTCCCACTTGTTTCCCCCCATATATTTACTTTCCTACAATTAACTGCCCCTTAAAAATCCAAACCCTTTTTCTTTGTTCTGTTACTTCACCACTAATTTATCATTCTTTCTTAAAATGGTATCTAAGCTTTTAGGCCTAATCACTTCTTTTGGTTTTCATTCTCTTTTCTGTGAGACCCCCGTGTACACCTAAAAATTAAAATATTAACATCAAATACAATTTGCATGCCTCTTCTTCTGTTAATCTGCCTTTTGTCAGTTTAATTTGCACTACCCTAGGGACTGAACCTAAGAGGGTAGAGGAAAAAGTTTTTCCTCCCTTACAGTTTCATACTTCTGGCCTCTAGAACTGAGAGAGAATAAATTTCTACTGTTTTCAGTCACCTAGTTTGCGATAATTTGTTAAAGCCCCAGAAAACTAATAGAATCCATACACTGCAGACATCCTGGACTTAGGTCCCTGAATATGCCTTGGGATGTCCTGCCTCCTTGTATTTGCTCATATTCAACAGTATTGTCCTTAAGTACCATTTACTGAGCATTTACTGGGTACCAGCCTCTGTGATAGATGCTAGAGAAATGTGGATGGCACAGTTGGGCTCCCAGCTCCTAAGGAGGTCTGTGTATCTCCAAGAGCATTTACAGGCCTTATGTTGGGCCTTGCACCATGGCTATTTATATTTGAGGGGAGTGTTACAATATAAGGGAAAGAATACGGGAATTGTAGCTTAGAAGAACTGGGTTCCTGTTCCAGCCACACTTCCCTGGTTCATCAGTTACTAGTGAAATAATTTATCACGTTTGAGCATATGAATAATATCAGTAGCTAATTTTCATCAAGAACTTACATCGTGCCAGATCTGTTCTAAGTACTTCAGTCATTTAATCCTTCCAACAACCCTGACGGAGGTATTCTCATAACCCCCGTTAGACAGGTGAGAATCATGGAAGCTCGGGGCGTTAGGTAACCCGCTCGCAGTTCAGGAGCTAGCCCTTGCGTCGGCTAGATCTGAGTGGCACATCCGGGGTTTGAAGGCATATAGTCTGGCTCGGGGCCTCTGCTCTTAATTACTGTGTTCTTAATTACTGTGTTCTTATAATGGCCTCTTAAGGGATCAGTCTCTATTCCACAGACATGGAAATCGAGGCTCATAGACGTTCCGGCAGAACTGCAATAACCAAATTTTGCATAATGTTTGTCAAGGGCCACTTATTATTTTTCTAGAGTCCACCTCCCCTCCCGGCCGTGATAAGATCTTCGAGGGGCAAAGATTGTGTCTTATGTATCTTGGGTCCTCTGGCAGCTTTACCCACTGTCCCCAAGAGAAGAAATGACAACAGAGTGCCTGCTATGGGCCTGATAAATAGTGAAAAGCAATAGGACATATTGGAGTCTATGAGGAAGCCACTTGGTGTAAAACTAATTCAGCCTGACTTTGTTTTTTCCAAAAGGACCTGACGTGGCCTGTTGAGCGTGCATTGTACATCTGCTCTAAATATTTACTAATGTCCCAAAGACGAGAATGAGGCCCTCAAAGATAGGGATGTAACTTCCCACATATGAGCGTTTCTTGAAGGATAAGCATCTCTCCCTAAACTAAGGATTAATTACTGACCTGCTGTGCTCACCTTGCGACCACTCACCTCGTGACCATTGACCTGCTGTGTTCACTGCTGTGCTCTGCCAGCAAGGCATCTCATGACAATTGTAAAAGGGACAATCCTATCATAGGTCATGTATGCTGTTTGCTCCAAGACGGTCTGTAACCACTCTGTACACCCCACTTTAGTGCCTGTCCTTCCTTGGGGAAGGAAAGCCCCCCGCTAGTGCTCAGAGCTGGCTTGTAATAAACTCACCCCAATTTTGATGTATAGATTGATTATGGATTATTTGTGTTGACAAGCCAGGCTGGAGCATAATGAAATCTAATGTTCCCAAGACCACATGGTGTTTAGGGCTGGGACTGAACACTTCAGAATCACAAGAATGAGTCAAATTAAATGACATGAAAAACTGTCACACGTTACAACACATTATAATCCAATTTCCTACTGGAAGTTGTAGACGGGCTGCCACCAGAGAGATGTAAATTTGAAGCGCTTAAAAGCCCCAACTCTGTCCCAGTGATGCCCAGGCACTGGGAGACGGGCTGCTGGATTTTTCCCTTCTCTCTTTAGTCTCTCATTATACCTGTGTGGTATAATGAAGCAGAATTCGGCTGCAAAGTGATGCTGAGGGTATGAATAGACATCCCCTTGGATGCTCTGAGACAATAAGTCTTTGTTTGGGCTGAGGAAGAAGTGCCCCAGGGTAGCTCTAAATTGGATCTGCTCTCCAGGGAGGAGAAAGGGGTGGGCCCTTCTCTGCAGCACCAACCCCCTCGCCTTCCCCTTGGGACCCCTACTAACAAGGGCTGCCCAGCAGCGTCCACACCAGAATTCAGAGGCACTGGGGCCTTTGTGTTAGCAGCCCTGGGAAGCAAGCCTCTGGGAGAGTATTGATTATAAGAGACGCACATCATTATCTTCTGCCTCTTCAGACCCCCTGCTCCTAGTGAGAGACCGAACCGCTCCAGCTGTCCTTCCGGCTTCACCTAAAGGACCCCCACGCCCACCCCTGCTGCCTTATCAGAGGAGACGGCAGTATCTGATGTCTGCCGGGAGCTCCCAGCATCACTGATCTTATTTCCCCCTTCAGGGAAAAACAGATCTGCACTCCTGATACTGAAAATCATTTCATTTCGTCCCTGTGATGCGAGCTGCAAGCTCAGCTCTTCTACTCCAGACACTGGGCACCAGGAAAAGAAATTGTATATATATCCTTCAGGTGCTTGAAGATGGCTTGAAACCAGAGTAGGGGACCAGGAGAATGACTCTCAGTAATTTTCTGATGGATGCTGGTGGGGGGCAACGTAGAGAAGTGTCTCTGGAGAAGGCGTTTCAAACTATGCAAACTGCAACCATCTCAAGGCCATGGGAAAGGAGGGCACAGGGCGTTGTGATCGCTTGGGGAGAGAGGCCAGAGGGGCTTTGTCTGTGAAGGCATTTGTCACAATGGCCCAGGTACAAGCCTTTAACTTCGGGGCCATGAAGAAGAAAGTGGAGTAGATTTCCCCCAAGGCCACAGGGTCCTCAGAGGAACTGCTCAGAGCAAACCAAGGGCTGGGTTCAGAATTTAGGGTGGATCCAAACCCTAATGGTTAAAATAGTGAACAGCTAGTTCACACTTACTGCTCTAGATGGAGTGTTTGTGTCCTCCCCAATTGGTATGTTGAAACCTAACCCCCAACGTGATGGCACTAGGAGGTGGGGCCTCTGGGAGGGGGTGAGTCTTGAGGGTGGGGCCCTGATGAATGGATTAGTGCCCTTATGAAAGAGACCCCACGGAGCTCCCTTGTCCCTTCTGCTATGTCAGGACTCAGGGAAAAGACACTGAAACTGCTGGCACCTCGATCTTGGACTCCCAGCCTCCAGAACAGAGAGAAATAAATGTTTGTTGTTTTAGCCCCCTAGTCTGTGGTATTTTTGTCACAGCAGCCAGAATGGACTAAGGCACATACTATAGACCAGGTGCTCTGACAATTGGGTATAAGCACCATCTTATTTAATTTTCACAACAACCCTGTGAGGTAGGTGCTATTATTATCTTCGAGCTCAGGGAAGTTAAGTAACTTACCCACAGTCACACAGACAGTAAGCAGTGGAGACAGTATTCAAGCCCTAGTCAAGCTTTTAGCAATGCCAAAGATTCTTAAAGGGACAATCCTTGAAGTGAGGTCCTGTTGATTTGTCTAGAACATCTCTCAGGACTGTCCTGGGTTAAGGTGGTCTATGCAAGCAACAACCACACCCGGGGAGCAGTAGAGCCAGAGGGAGTAAAAGCACCCAACTCACCAGCATGTCCTGTTGTCTGCCTGTGTAAATCCTGCTCTTTGTTAGAATTCCTTCCCCTCTGAGAGGTGGTCACCAGGCCTCGGAATGGCACCTACTAGAGATGTACAGTGCCCAACTTGCACAACTGTACCTGGAGGCCCTGAATGTGGGTCTTCAAAGCCCAACTCAAATCCTGAGTCAGCTCTGAAGCCTTTTCCTATTGCCCTTCTGGTGGCGAAGGGAGGCAGTGATGGGATCTAAAGTTCTAGGCTGAGAGGTAGCAGACACTGGATCTTGCATTGACTCTTCTACATATGAGCTGAGTGACTGCAGACAAATCACTTAACCTTTCTGGACCTCAGTTTTTTTCTCTGGAAAATAAGCAAGGGGAACTAGGTAACTCCAAAGTTCTTGCTAGTTCTAAAATTCTATCACCTCGTTTAAACTCAAAGTATTTGTTACTTGGTCCTTAAATATGCATTATCTTGTACAGCATTATTTCCATTTATCTCTATTTCTTTCTATCCTATTTCTCTAAAAATCATGAGCTCCTTGCAGGCATGGTCTCTCTAGACTCTTAATCAATACTTACTGAGTTTGATGTTCAGAGTCCCACTGTCCACAGATAACCTTGTATTTGACATAGTTCCTGATGCGGGGTAGGTGAGCCAAGGAGTTGGAAGAAAGATTTCTTGGACTCTCAAGGTTGGCAGTAGTGCTCTTTTATTTAGAGAATAGTGTGGAATAGCATGGGGACAGGACCCATGGGCAGGAGGAGCTGCTGCTGTCACCGCTGCTGCTGCTGCTGCCAACATGGGTGGAGAGTAAGGCTAAATTTAAGGCATAGGTATGTGAGTTATCTCTTTACGAGACAAAGGAAAGAGTATGTAAAAAGAGTTGTTAAAATGGTATCAGTGCCGGTAGGGTCTGGTTATGGGGTGGTCCTATAACTCTTAGATAAGGATCAGGGGCCGGCTCCATGGCTGAGTGGTTACATGAGGTTGCCAGACAGTAAACAACTTAAGTCCTTGCCTTCCCGTTAAGAGTTTCCAGAGATAAGGCCATCCCGCCTTCCTCCTGGTGCAGAGAGGGTGGCATCTTTACAGATGGAGATTTCCCTTACAAATGTAAATATTTCCCAACAAAGGGCAAGCTCCTCAGAGTTGCTTTTATTAAAGGTAACCAGCCCCCTTCTCATCTGCAGTTTTAAAAGTAACCAGCCTAAAATAATCCTCATCAGTTCCCACGTACCTAGAACATCACCATCATTGCACGACAGAGAAGCAAAATTGTAGCATTCCGAGAAAAATAGAAAGGAAGGAAACCGACTACGACATTTAAAAATCTTCTTTGTCTTGTGCCTAAATGTAAACAAAGAATTATGTAACTAATAGCCTCTTGCTAATTTACCCCTTAATATCGTAATCTGTAAGACTGATTCACACCGATAAAGCTAACAGCCATGTACTAAAAAGCACATTATCCCAGTTTTTTCCAATTTATTGTTGAGGCTGAATTAGGGTAAACATGATGAACTGGGTCATTTAATCAGATGAGATTTAAGATAAAATCATGTGAAATTCGAAAACGCCAGCGGTTGGGCTGTTGGAATCACCAAGAGCAGTGGATGAAAGAGGATAAGGAAGATGCCATCAAATCTAGAAGCCACTGTCTTGACATCGATGGAAAAGCCAGGGAAAATAAACACGTTTCAGGGGCTCAAAAGTTATTCTAAATTCCACGCATGCTCTTAAGTGAAAAACAAGCCGAACCCTAAAATAATTAAAGCTATCAATATGAACTACTCAGGTTTGAAAGGGACCACTGTTTATTACTCATAAAAAATGAAATAATGCCTGCAATTCGGTTTCTTTGTCGTCTGCTACTTGAATTGCAGGGTATTATTAAAAAGTTAATTTAACACCAGAATATAATTAATTAAGACTATAGAACGCCTAATCTTAGCCAAAGCATTAAAGAATGGCTTTCTTTTTTTTACTACAGTTTTTTTTAATTTTATAAACTATAAGGAATAAAAGTGATTTTAGACCTTTTTTGGCTTTCCCTCTTTTAGAGAAAAGGAGCTTTAAGGAAGTGGGAAGAAAAGCAAATTTAATAAAATTGAGCGTAATAACATAATTCCCTACAGAATACTATGGCAAGGTGTTCAGCCGTTTCTCCCACTCATGCTGGAAGCTTTTCTTAGAAATTCTATTTGAAGAGCTTAGTGAAAAGCTTTAAAGAACGGACAAACATTTGAGGGGAAGTCTACATTAACCACTCAGTCAGTAAATTCACCAAGTTTTACCAAAGAACAAGGAAGGCCTACTGTGAAATGGGCCATTCCACCCTTTTCAAGAATTTAGTCACGGGAATCTCAGTTGCTGTTTTCTATGCTTCCTGGCTGCCTTGCATCTTTCGCTAGAAAACATTACTATCCTGAGCAGGTCATGCCATTTTCTTCTTGGAAGAACAAAAAACCTTCGATTTCTTTTCCTTTTGAAAATCCTGTTTGCTGGGAGTGCCACCCCATTGGGAAAAGATGTTCAACCGTGCTTTCTGATGGCGGCCCTAAGGCCACGTTCTGCAGCTTCTGGACATGAACTTTATGTTCCGGTGTGGAAAATCCCACCAGCTTCCTATAATCTGTGGTTATTCCAAATTCCTCCTAGGATTCTGAGATTTGCCGAATAAGTATTCACCCATCCTTACCATTCGTGATCGAATTGACTTTCAACATAATCAAACTCATAATCAAACAGTTTGGTTTTCAATCCTCTCTTCCTAAATACCCCAATATTTTAAGGCTGCTTCTTGGTTTCTTCGTCTTCTTGAGGCAAAGTGACAGGAATCGCACGCCCGATTCCAAAGAGGGACACTGCTTGGGTTTGCTCAAAAGTAGAACAGACTTATGGGCTTTTTGGAAATATCTTTGGTCATGGAAAGAGGATGTTTCAAGTTTTCCGAGGAGGATGAAAATTGTCAGTCTTGTACCAACCTCTATTCACCAGCAAGCCCTCGACCTTGGTGAGACAGAGAGATCCCAGTGACAGGGACCAAATCTTTAAACCCTTTGCATCCAGAACGTCCCCCGCATTTTCTCCTCTTTCCCCAATTTCCCATCCTTTCATCCGTTCTTTCACATATTTTCCTAAGTGTCTCCTATGGCTGCCGAGGACAGTGGAATGTGCTGCTTGGAGCTCCTCCTGAAAAATCAGTCCGCATGATGTACTCAAGCATTTGTTTCACTTTCTCACTTTGCTGTCATTATACTTGATGCACTCATCTTTTTTGTTTCAATATTTTACTATACAAAATAAGCTTTCAAGAGGAATATGCATTCTCTCCTGTAGACAATTTAAAAAGACGTCAGATGAAATAGTGCCACACACTCATCCTTAGAGGACCCCATGGTTCCCACCCTGGACCACGCAGCAAGATAGACAGGTGGTGGCCTCCACGAGAATACCTGGTCACAGGGCTGTTGGGGCTGAAATCCAGCTGGCTCTCTGCAATCCAGGTCCCCTCTCCTGGGGCAGGGCTCTTTCCACCCACAGGAAGACCACTTTTCGAAAATTCTCACAAAGGTGCTGTGTAGGCTAGCAGAGTCTCCTCCAAGACAGTCACTATATATCCCTACCTTCTCTTCCTTTTCTTTTGCAATCCGCATCCAGTCATTTCCCAATTCCATGATGATCCCATTTGTTAAAATTGAAACAAAATTTCAGTTTTGAAATATACTTGTGACATATAGTTGAAGATTTGCCTAAAAATTATGCAAGCTGATCCCTTTTTCATCCACATGCTCGTTCACACCGGAAGAGAATGTAGTTGATGACTGGACCAATTTCTTCTTTCACCCAGTAGACATAGTTGTTTAAATGCTCATTAATTGCCCCAAATTAGAACTCAAAGCTGCTGAATGACCATCCTTAGGGTTAACCTACTGGGTTTTGGTCATAATTAAAAGCCTCATCTCCATCGCCAATGTCATAATTCCTTTACATTTGTATAAGATGTTACAGTTTACAAAGTTCTTTTGTTTATAGAATCTCATGAGAGTCACCTAAGTTGTGGTAGGTCATAGAGCTGGCTTAAGATGGATTTTTAGCTATTGAATGGTTCATAATAGAAGGAAGAGGAGGATAGGAAAGGGGGCCAGGAAAATAGGAGATGAGAAGGAGCCAAAAAAAAAAAAAAAGCAAGAGAAAGCCAGATAGACATGGCTGGGTCTGAGTGACAATGAGAAATAGAAATAGAATAAAAAAGACATCTCAAAAGCCCAAGTTTCTGTTGTATTTTGCACTGTCTGAACACTAGGGTGAGTTCTCTTTGTGACCGCGGGCACCTTGGGTCTCTGGATGCCCTTTGTCAGAAGCAGCTGCTCTTTTCTGCTCAATGTCACCCCTCCTGTCCTGTCTGCCTGATGTTTTTGCTGAGGACCTCAACATCCTGGAACTTCTATCAGGACTGACGTGTGAAATTAGCTAATCCACCACATTCCACAAATATTTACTGAGCATCCACTACATGCCAGCACATTCTAATCCTTCCACAAATCTGCAAAGTAAATATTCCTCCTCCTATTTGTAGTAGGATATTACTATCCTATTCAATGAGGAAGCTGTGGCTCAGAGAGGGTAAGACATCCATCTGAGATCGCAGTGCTAGGCAGTGGCTGATATGTGATTCCATCAAGTCTCACACTACACACCTTGGTTCTTCTTGTCCAGCCCCGCAACCCCATGTGATCCTGATCGTCTCCAATGACTACGTTTTCTGTTTGGTTTTGTTTTTCAAGACCTGAGGAGGAAACAGAGACAGCTAAGCCAAGTGGAATACCTTCAGAAGGGGGCTCTGAGAACTTCAGCAGTGCCGAGGGAAAATGGATGGGTGTCTGTGCACATCCACAGTCCAGACTCATTTAGGAAACAAAACCTGACTCCAGCGAGGTGGGAATGTGGTTTGGGGCAGGGTCTGACTTTTTTAAGATGACTCACGTTAGTCCCGCCTGAAGCTCTTGAGTCCCTGTAGTCAAGAGTGATAAAAGTATTTTCCCTCTTACGTCAAGACAAGAGAGGCAACGTGGAGATGCTTAGAATGAATTTTTATGTTATCTATTATGAATCTCAGCATAGAGACTATCTGAAGCAAGAGGCTGGTGACTGGTTTTCAAGCCAGGCTGTCTGCTGTCCGTGATGACCACCTGCTCCTGGAAGTCCTGGATCTCGGCTCTCCTCCGCTATCATTCCAGAATTTACGTTCCAGTGATTCATATTGGTTTGTTCTTGTCCTTTAACTGCCAAAACTGTCCAACATTGACCAACTACAACTTATCATCCTCATCCAAGGAGGCCCCCACCCCAGGTCAGTGTGAAATAAGTCCATCAAATCAGTCCACCAAATGTCCCATTTGCACTGCCCCAGCTCAGAAAACAATTTCAACTTCACTTGTATTGCTGACAATATTACTAATTGGTCATGAACTCCTCTAAGTACACTGTGGGCGGGGCAATGACAGTTTGACTTCTACAGAAGTGATGCTCACAACTAGCCATGTCTTCCTCCTGCTCCAAAGGGGGCCAGGATGGCCCATGTCTACGTCCCACCTTTTTGCCAATAACTGATTTTTCTCTATGTGTGGGATATACAGCCCAAAAATCTTCTCATTGCTGTACTCTCCGAAATCCCAATTAGAGAAAATTCACTTAGCTTGAAAGTGCTCTGATTCTGTGGTAAGTGATGGTTAAACTGGCTCAAATCAGGGAGGAAGTGGGAGTGTCAGAAGGCAAGCTCTTTCCACACAGGACCAGCCAGGTGAGGGGGGCTGAGTGGGTGGTGTGGCAGCCGCAGCACACAGGAAGCCATCATAGGGGTGGGCTGAGTTACTCGGCATTTCTGGAGCTCCAAGGCAGGGCACAGCCAGTGAGGCAGGTGCACATGGTGGTGGTTGGGAGCAGGAACCCCATCACATTGACTGGGGTGAGGAGTGAGAAGACTGAGGAAAGACATCCTGAAAAACAAAGGGACCTGGGCCAGCCCTGGTGGCCTAGTGGTTAAGTTCAGCGCGCTCCACTTTGTGGCCCAGGTTTGGTTCCCAGGCCAGATGAACACCACTCGTCTCTCAGTGGCCATGCTGTGGTGGCAACTCACATATAAGAAGAGGAAGATTGGCAGTGGATGTTAGCTTAGGATGAATCTTCCTCAGTTAAAAAAAAAAGAAAAAACCCCCAAAACATGGGGATCATGCAGCCATTGATAGCAAAACAGGCAAAGACGAAGCAAAATGCTAACCCAGGTCCCTGGGTGGTACAGAGCAGAGGCAGGGCTGATCTGATGCTGTGGATGCTGCCTATGGACCTGAAGGAACTTAAATCCTCTTGACTAGATGAGCTTGGCTGCAGGCTTGTCTTATACTGGCCAAAACTGACTGTTCCATTTATGAGGGGGAGGGCTTCATGGAAGGGAGCCAAGCAGGGAGTTTTGGTGGTGATGGAGGCCCAGTTTCGAAGTCTGGAGAACAGTGGAGAATGAAGCCTGGGGAATTGGGCAGGATGCCTCGGGGAACGCCTGTGTGTGGGCAGGTACCAAGGATGGGCTCTCTGATCCCACCGTCCCAGGGCCAACCTGGATGGCCTGATCTGAGGAGAGGAATCTCAACACCTTCCTTTCTTCAAAGGCAAGTCAGTTTGCTGTAGCTCTAAAATGATTACCTTTCTGAAGATTAGTGGAAAACCCTCACTGTATCTGTATTTCTTAATCTGCGGAGTTTTCACGTCAATGATTTTGCCTCTGAACTTCCCTGTGTTATGGGAGTGCACGGTTGACTACTGCATAGTGAGGCCCAGGTTTACTGCTCTAGATCCCAGGCTTAAAAATGGTGGTTGCTTCTCACCAAGGTACGTAATCGCTTCTTGCGTGTTTTGCTCTCCCTTCCTCCTAACAGAGGACTGTTCAGTTGCCCACGGGCACACACGAGCCATCTGTGGCCAATGTCTCAATTTTAGTTCATCAGCGAAATATGAAATTATTTTTAAATGACATATCTTTCGATATTTAAATGAGAATCAATCTGGCAAGGAAAATTACATGATGCTAATTATTCTTTGTGCATATAAATCAGCTGTGAAATCATTTGAAACTCCTGTGTGTTTGGGTTCTTCATTGGCAGTGCAGAATAATTATCAACAAACCTCAGTAAGCCCCACTTAGCAAAAGGTCTCATTATTCACGGTGAGCTCGGCTTTGCTTGGTGCTGCCTGGCGTGCAAAATACCCAGCTCAGCTTCTGCCCACCACAGAGCACACCTAAAAAAGGTACGTCGTGGTTATCCATTTGCCAACTAATCAGAATCGTCTTTGAAGAGCAGATTTGAGAATCTGATTTGATTAGAGGGAGAGAAAGAGAGAGCGGGCAAAACTAAGCCATCTGTAACAGCAGATATTCTAAATCGAGAGTAGGAACAGATACTTAGAAATTAGAAGCTACATCTCATAATGACACTCAAAGTGTGATTCTCATCACATGTGACCCCTTCCCATTCAGCTTGTGCTAGTCCCCCCACCTCCCCATTGCAGAATTAGACCACGGCGTTGAAATAGATAAGTCCAAGAGACAAGTGAAGTGAAAGCACCTTGAAAAGAGTAAATACTACTTTTCTTTTTGCTTCCAGGTGGCACCGCTGGCTGTTGGCGATGGTGATGGGGCTCTGAAATGAATAAACTAGCGAGAATCATTGGTCTGGTGACTTTCACTTCCCCTGAGAAGACCTCTATGCTCCCCTTTTCTTGGAGGAGCAGGTACAGCTGCTCAGTGAAGTCCACATAATGCCCTTTCCCCAGCATCCCTGTTCTCCATGTGAACCAGGAGTATGTGCTTCTCCGCTGTAGGGAGCAAGGAGATCCTTCCTCCTTCCTTCCCCCAATCCTGGGCTGGAGGCTAAGTCCATGCTTATTTCTGGGGGACTTGCTCTCTGGAATATAACAGATGCCACTGCCATTGGCTCCAGTGCATTTTCTTTGGGGTTCATGGAGAAATGTTGAAAAGACCCAGAAGTGATAATGGGCAGAGGCAGTCATGACTAGGAACGGACCCCTGGCACCCCTTCACCTCTGTAGGTGAACTTTCTTCTTCAACCCCACAGGCACCTGTGATGAGGACCGCCCCCCACCCCCCGCCCCATTCCTGTTAGGGGGCTAGCTGAAAAGATTTTAGGGGACTCCTCTCTAAAGAATGATCATTTGTGGCAGGGAGCTTTTCCCCACATTCCCTCAAATCACTCCCTTTTGAAAAGCTGGCTTTGTGCTCAGGTGACATTTACTGCCATTGCTCTGCTCAGGGAAGAAGTCCCTCTCATCTCACTGACAGGACATACCTGCCCTGCTCCTGCTGATGAAAAGAGCTAGCCCCTCTCTTTCAAATCCATGCCCCGCCAAAAGCGTGCAGAAAGCCGACTCGACGGGAAGAGCCCAGTTTCTGAGGCGTGTCTTACGAATCAAGGTGTTTGTTTCTCAATGTGTTGCACACACCTGCAGGCCTGCCCCATCTTCCAGGTGGGTCTCTCTGCACATCCTTATCCTTCTGCAACATCTCCTGGATCTCCTAGAACACGTGCCACTGAGTGATCGTTACTTGCATGTGTGTCTGTCTCTCCCTCGGATGGCGGCCCTTTGAGAGCAGAGCTGTGTTTATTTCCCGTGGTCTTTCTTCCCTCACGTCCAGCCTCTACTCAGACCAGGAAGAAGGATTTGGGGGTCTAGCTGATTAAAAGACCAGTTAATACATTTACCTGGGAAGCATGTTTGACTGTGAAATTTGCACCTTGACTAAATTTTGACATGTTTTTCCTGCAAAGAGCTTCGACACACTGGCATCTTGCAAGCGAGCCTCTGTGGATAAAACTCCGGCTGTCAGGTTCGCCATTCAGGGCCCCAGCCAGATCACCATCCCGAAGCAGCAAAGATGAAAGAGAGGAAGCTTAAAAGAGAGCCGTGTTTATCTCCTTAGAGCATATGACTTTTGATGACAGACTGTGTTAAGAAGACAGACTTGATTAATTTAATTTCACTGGCCTGAAGCTACGGGGAGAGAGGCCTGATGTTTTGTTAACTTTATTGGAGAGTCCAACTTCTGACTGATGGAGAGCAGTCCCAGAGGAAACCATTATTCACTTATTTAAAGTAAAAGGAGAATATTCTAGAGGTTTCAAAGAGATGAAACATGAAACCTTAAATAAATGCACACTGCCTTTCCCGTCTTGATACCATGTCATCTAAATTACAAAAAGTCCTAACAGCAAAAGTCTCCCCAGAGTAAGAGAGTCACCTGACTCCAGAGAAACTTGGCTCTTTTGTTAGAATTAGTAGGAAGCTGAAAGTGCAAATATAAACCAGATGAGGGTAAGTTCGTAATATTTTACAAATTAGCATCTACAAAACTCTGCTGAAAAACATTTACCTTGAAATAATTACTACCAAAATCATTGCTTTGAAAATATTATATCTATGCCTGTTTAAGAAATTTAAGTGAGAGCCAGAGTGAGGTCTCATCCCCAATCCCCAGCCTCATGCCCATGGCCAAGAATGTGAAAATGAGGGAAACGAAACTTTAAAATCAGCACATAATGGATTAAAGCAGAGAGATGCCGAATTATTTCAAAGAAAGCGAATGGGTCCTAAGGCAGTCAGACGAGTCTTTTATCTGATTGAAGATATTCATATTCCACAGATAAACTGCGTCTTAGTTAAGATGGAGTAGATCATCGATGGAAACAAGTAGGGTCACAGAGATGAAAGTTGGCGGTGCCTCCCAGCACTGTCCAAGGCAGGGGGCAGCCAGCTGATGGCTGAAGGGGGACAGATGGATGGACAGTCCACCTGGCATTACCTCTGGATCATGGGGAGCTCTGCACCAGGCTATTGGAGCCCGATCTCAGTACAAATTCAAATCACTGAACTGACTCCCTTGCTCCACTTCCGTGCATGGAAACAACCTCCTGGTAACTTGTTTCCCTCTGCAGCTCTTCCATAGTTGACACAAGAGGCTGGTTAGGCAGACCCATGTATCTGCTCCACTTGCCAGTTCTATTTCTTATTATAAATTAATAATTTGGTATTTGGGCTCTAGGTATTGTCTCTTGGAAGCATTGCGAGTTTGAGTCTGAATCTGAGTCTGCTCTGAAACCATCTCAAAGGGGCAGCTCCTTGACCCCAGGGGTAGCCAAGGCTGGCTTTCATTCTGCTTGATCTCCTGATTCTGCTACATACTCCTTTCTTGCTAATTCCTACAAGAAAATGCTCTAAAACAACTTATAACAGAGCCTTTTCATCTCTTTGACGTGTGAAGAAAGCGTCTGGGACCAAAGTAATAGTAGGGCTGTCTTTCAGTTCACCTCTTACCCCGCACACTCATCCTCTCCCACGGCATCAGTTCCCTGTCTACGTGTGATGACTCCTGATTCTCGACCTCCAGCCCAGCCGTCTCTCCTGAGCCCTGGCTATCCAGTGCTTGGCTGGACCTCATGACTCAGAGATCAGACAAGTACCCTAAAGCCAACATGTCAAAACCGAGTTATCGCATCCCCCTCAGTGGGCTTCTGCTCCTTTGCTCCTCCTTAAAGTTGCTGAAGGAATGATATCTACGTGTTCTAGGTTAAAACCTGGGTAGCCATCTGTATTAGCTAGGGATGCTGTAACAAAGTACCACGAACCAGGTGGCTTCACCAATAGAAATTTATTGTTTCACAGTGCTGGAGGCTGGAAGTCCAAGATCGAGGTGTCGGCATGATTGGTTCCTTCTGCGGGCTGTGAGGGCAGGATCTGTACTAGGCCTTTCTCCTTGCCTTGTGGCTGACTATTTCTTCCCTATGTGTCTTCACAAGGTCTCTCTTCTATGTCTGTGTCCAAATTTCCCCTTTTTATTAGGACAATAGGGGTTAGTATTTCAACATAGGAATTTTGAGGGAATACAATTCAACCATAAGAAAATCCTTAATTCCCTTCTGAGCTTCCAGATCAAGGTCATTACCAGGTCCTGCTGACTCCACTTCCTGAGTCTTTCTCCATCACTGCCACTGCCCTCTTCCAGGCCTTCATCCTTTTCTTCTCACTGCCCTCCTGCACCCGCACTCCAGCCCCTAATCCACTCTTCACACCGAGACTGACAGGTCTTTCTCTAAAGCGCCTGCTATTGCCCTTAAAGCATTTCAGTGGTGCCGCCCCTTACCCTCAGTATAAAGTCCAAATTCCTTATCACAACTTTGAAGGCCTTTCAAGATCTGGGCCCACTTACCCAGCCTCCTTGCTGACTACTCCTCACCCAGGGCCGCATATCCAGCAAGACTGACCTACTTCCAATATGCTGAAGCTGCCAAGTTGTCTCTTGTCTCCGGGTCTTTGAACATGCTCTTCCTTCCCTCGGTCTAGAAGACTCTTACATGTCTCTTCTGCACATTCTTCAGCTCTCTGCTTGGGTGTTACTCACACCAAGGCTGTGGGAAGCATCATTTTTTTGTATTCTCATGACATCTTTTCTTCACTCATCATAAAATAGTGAAATGGTCCGTTTATTCATCTACATTCTTCACTAGACTATAAGCTTTGCAATGGGTTGGTCTGTATCTATTCAACACGTAATTGCAACTCTAATGCCTAGCATAGGTTCCTGGCTCGAAGCAGTTGCTAGAAAGCATTGCTAGCTATTTGTTGAAAATAGTAACTTCATAGGCATTTTTTCTAACAAAACTTTCTGATCAGAAATTTGAGTCAAATTGAGTTTTAATTGAATCAATTATGTTCAAAGTAGGCGATACTGTTGGAAGGCTTCTATTATGGTTTTAGTTGCAAAACTCTCGGCTTAGGAATTCAAATCCTATTTACATGCTCACAGACAGTAGACAGTGACAATATTTTCACACAAGCACAATGACCATATGTCCACAAGTGATTGGGACCATCCGGTTTAAGCCTATTGTTCGGGTGCAATTATTAAGAACATTGCCGTTCACTCTCGCAAGCACATTGGTTTGGGTGATTAATTATGATCACCTCCTCATAAGCCAGTTTACAAATGTTTCATTTTTTTAGATGAAAATAGTGTTTTCCTAACTCTGCTTTCTTAGGAGAAAGTAAATAGCTCTGGTCCAAAATGCAGAATGTGGTTTGTTTGAGAAAATAGGGTTTAGAAACAAGAGGGTGATAATAGCTAAGGTTTGTAGGATGCAGACTTTTGCCATAAAGCAAACGATGAATCGATGAGTTTGAGTGAACTTGAGATCAAGCCGATGGGGAATTCATGTATCTGGAATAACTGAGTTAAAGCAGAGTAGGTTCTAGATTAATACAAATCACTCATTTCTGTTTGGTTTTTCAGTCATTGAGAAATACATCCAATTAATTTCTTACATTTAGAAAAATGATGCTCAAGCCCTCACAGTTCAAAGGCAGAAAGCTGGAAGGGGGTGTAGGTCGATTTTCTAGAACTCCTGCATCAGATTGCTCAGGATTCCTTTGTGATTTGGTTTCAGATGCTGAGCATTTCCAGAGTCAGTTGAATGGCTGGGATTCTCTGTTCATGTGGATTTTCCTTGCCTGTCCCCCTTCCTCCATGACCGATGTTGGAGAAATGTCTTTATGATTACAGTTGACCTTTTTAACGATGGGAGCTGGGCTGGATTCATATCCAGGATGACACTACTTTGTCATCTTTTGACTAACAGCTTAAATTTTAAAAGCATATTCAGAAAAACAGGTTCAAACAGAGGTCATAACGTGAAGACTCAGAGCATAAGCATGAACACAGGGTGAACTTAAATTCAGGTTGGTTACATGAGTAGAGGTAGGGGAGGTGGTGTGCCCGCTCATGTCCACACCATCATTTAAACTTGTGCTACTCAAAACTTCACACTTCTTTAAGTGGTACCATTTTTAAAACTAAAATCAAATACGGAAATATGGCAACCAGAGAAACTTATATACCCTTGTAAAATGAACTTGAATATCCTGAACTTGGCTTTATAAGGCCAATTACACAGGGCTGTCGTAGTTATCCCAAATATGCACACACAAGCACACACACATTTTTATTTCAAAAACCAAGCAATTGAATGTCAAGTTCTATATAAAACATAGAACTAAAACTCTGACTCCTCAGAACTGCCACATTGAAACAGAACTGAACGCTCACATAATCTAGCTAGCCTGTCCTCTCTACACGGGGTCACTCTGCCCCAAAGCCAAACTTGAATTGCCCTATGAACTATTAAGGTTGAGTTCACGCCCTTTGAGAATTGGTGGAAAATCCAATTTGCTTCATTCCACCCCTGTCTACAGAGACAGGCTGATCTAATTGTCAGAGAGGTTTCGGATCTCCACTGCTCTAAGAGCTTCTTGTAAATGCAATCACTGCCCATCCTTCTCATGACAGCACTGTGTACACATCCCTGAGTAAAACACAAGCAAAGATGTATACCTCTCCTTTAGAGTCTACAGAGATTCGTTACAGTTGCTCATTTCATAAATGAGAAGCGTGGGACCCTCTTCCCCCAAGAATCATGGGACAAAAAACCATAATGTAGGGCCATTTTGCTCATTGCTGTCACCCCTGAGAAATGGTTAAGAACTTGAAACCTGAATACTCCAGTCCTGAGTATAAAGCTCAGCTCCATCAACCACAAGTGTGTGTCCCTGAGCAAATTTCTTTGGCCACTCCAGGTCTCAGTCTCCTTGTTGGTAAAATACGAATAAAACTGGTATCGAAATCCCAAAATTATGGTGAGGGTTATGAAGATAATGCCAGCAAAGGTCCCGGTGTCTGGTGGGTGCTCAATAAATATTAGTTGTTATTATTGTTTGTTTTTGTTGTCTGTTATTATTGCTATTGGCACTCCTAAGCCCATACAATACTTTTCAGTTGTACAGATAGAGTGGTAGAGTAGAAAAAAGGACAGACTTTATGATCAGACAGACCTGTATTCCAACCCAGTTCCGATACAAAATAGTTACGTGATTTTGCCATTTTCCTAACCCCTTCTGAGACTCACTGTCCTTATCTGTGAAATGGGGATAATATATACCTCACAGGATCATTGTGAATTAAAGGCAATGTCTGTAAAGATAATTGGGGACATGAGAAGAAGCACCCATTAAATGGTTGCTATTGAAATTATTAGCCCTTCTACCTCCCCCAGCACATAAAAATATATGTCTTCAAAGCCATCTGATTTCATGGCATTCCCCTCACACAAAACACAGTCATCCTGGAAATTTTTGTGACCCTAGTCAGTTCAGAAGAGGTTGTCAGAGCTTTGCAAAATCACGAAAATAGGAACAGACTAGAAAAGAATAAAAACAAGCGAGCTGAAGGAGGCCCATTGGCTTTGCTTGCTTCCAGAAGAATGTACTCAGCCCAGGAAGTCAGGGAGAGGCAGAGACAGCTGCAACTGGGCCACACAGTCCTGTAGCTGATTGGCCTTTGCAGTTTGGAGAGAAGTCAGAATCAGAATCCGTCTCAGATTTTAATTCAACATTTAAAGGCTGGAAAGATGTTTTTGAAAGTCTGAAATATTAAACCAAAGCGACACAGAGAAAAGATTCTAAATAGGCAATGATTTGAATTGCTGAGAATTCAAACATCACTTCTTTGCTGTTGTGCTAAGATGAAGGGCAAAGAAAGAAATCCCAAGCGTATGGCATAGAAAGGTAGCGTATTCCCCCTGAGAGTAAGCACAGAGCACTGCGCACTCTCACTGTGCTCAGGAGCAGCCGGCAGATAAATGGAATGCATCCTTCTTGTCTGAACCCTTGACATGGCATCTCTGAAGATAAGCGTCTAGTGTATTGATTGCCTATTCGCTAGCGCTTCAGGGAAGGGGGGAAACATTCAGTGCTGGTTAAGTCAACCATTGCAACCCTATGTTTCTGGATCAGTTTGTGTCAGTCCCTGGTGAAAAGTCTCTAAGTTCTGATGCAGCCCATCCCACTGATCAAAACATCAGCGACTGATTCTGTTTGACCTTTGTATTCACATAAAGTTCTCAGCATCTTCCTCTCCTCGCTGGTCCTCTGGACCCCCCAGAGGGGTCTCAGGGTGGAAGTGGATTAGGTAGGAGGGAATTCCTCATTGGCAGCAAACAGCCCATCTTACACAGGGTGTTCAGACTTACTGCCCCAGAATGAAGCCCCAGGGAGGTGGCCTCGGGCATCCCAAAGGCACATTCAATGCCAAGCAGGTCTTGTATGACTCTGGGCTGTGAATGTGGGATGTGGACTACAATCAAAAGGGACCTGGTCTTCTTCTGGAAACAGAACTCGATAACTACAGTGTGAGCTTGATGCTAAAGACCAATTCTTGTGATTAAGATGGCTGAAACTTTTAGCCAAGAGCAGCTGGGGAAATGTCTCCATCCTGGGCATTCAGATCTTCTCCTTTACGATCAAATTCTGCAGCCTTCATGGTCCCACATCTGCTAACAGTCCCCGGGGCTCTGTGTTAGATCAATCCCTCTGCGTCTCATGCAGGATCCATGGATTGCAGCAAATTTTTAGCATTGCCTAAACTTGTTCCAAGCTCAGTCTTTAAAGCATTTATCTTAACTGTACTTTGCAGCTCTCCTTTTTTCTTATTTGCTACTGCACAGATCCATGCAGAAGCGGAAGGTGTAGCTCTCTTCCTGTTAGCAGTTAGTCCACCTGTGGTTGGTGGTGTTTGCTATAAGGGTGTTTTCCGGGTCTGCGCTGCTTCAATAGGAGGGCTTTCTGGGCAACCTAAGCAATAACCCCCCATCTTCCCATACCCACCCACCTCTGCATTGCTAAGTGCTTTCCTTTGAGTTATGTCCTGTATCACACTATGATACATCTTCCAGACCAATGTGAACAACTGCCGATTTATTGCTCCAGTGGGATTTTGTTATTGAACATTTGTTATGCCTGTTAATGCATGTTTTACAGATTCAGACTCTGCAACATGTCCCATAGGTGAGCATCCGACGAACCACTCCGCAGACAGCCCGAGGCGTCTGTGCTGTTGCAGAGCTCATGGAGGTGAAAAGAGAATCCTAGAGTACAGCAGGATATCTTCTGTCCTTGGGACGATGTGCTGGTTTTGCCATCTGTCAGGCAGAGTAAATAATTAGGATGACTTTGTAAGCGTTGTACAGAAGAAACACAGCTCGTCATCCTCTTTCCAAACTACAGTCACCCATGACCGTTCTCAGAATCAGACAGCAAATCTAACCTTTGACAGTTAAAGATGCAAGAACCCAGGCCAAAAGAGAGAGCATCTGAGTCTCACCAAATCCCGTGACAAGAATTTGGCAGGGCCAGGAAGAAGGTGAAACAGTAGGAACTCTATCTAGTTTACTGTGGGACTATCCTTTGTAGAGTCTCTTTGAGTCTGTGTTTCATATTCCTTAGGATTTTCTCAAAGGAATGCTCTGCTTCAACCTGATGGTAAAGAAGAGCAAACTAAACCCCTTTTCCTCCGTCCCTTTCTGTTTCTCAGCCTCCCCCTGTTTATAGATCTTTAGGGAAGCATCTTGTCCCAGGTAGAACACCCCATCAGCTGAATGCGGTCTTGATTTCTCAGCAGCATGAATGAGAGTTCTTGGCTATGATCCAAGAAAGCAGTTCTGGATGATTCAAGCCAAAGAGGCATTATTGGAAGGATGTAGGGGAGCTCACTGTACTGAGAGGGAGACTAGAGGACCAGAGTGAGAGAATGAGCAGGAGCTAGGGGTCTAGGTGGCAAAGGAGACAGCCAAGGTCCTCCACAATCACAGTCTGTTAGGACAGCTGGCCTCACACCCTGGACCCTTGATGCTGCTGCTAAAACCTAGGGCACCTCTACTAAGCTCTAGCTGTCCCTGCATTGGTAGATTGCCTCTGCAGATGCAGAGAAGCAGGCAAGGACAACCAATTAGCTGCGTCTGGGTCATGTGCCGCATCCAGCTGCCAAAAGGCAGGGAGAGGAAACATCTGGCCTTGCTTGGATTCCATCCTGGGCTGTAGGACCCTGTGTTACATATTGAGTAGGAGATTCCCCTCAAAAAGGCAGGGAATTAAGATGATGGTCAACCAGCAAATAAATGAATGAACAAGCCAAGGGGCAAGCTTTCAGAACAGACGATATTTAACAATAAGAACAACTAACGTTTCGAGGAAAATCCACCTTAATCCTGTGTAACCCTGGTCAAATAACTTAGAGTTTTTGGGTCTTAGTCTACTCATCTGCAAAGGGCAGATCACAAAGCCTATATTTCATGAGTTGCTATGAGATTTAGAAATACTGTGCATAGTGCCCACAGGGCGAGTTCAGTCAACAATGATTTACTAGTCTTATTCAAACATGAAAAATGACTTCACCAAAGAAGGTAGTGGTATGAAAAGGATCAGCGCCTGTTTGGCTCAATTTCTTTCTCTACAGGACTTAGAAGCAAAACGGCACAGTCTGAGGACATAAAAATGTGGTAGACGGTAAAGAGGGAGCAACTGGGAAGGGAAGGAGAAGGATGGGACTGGGGGGTTCCGTAGGAAGTTTTCTGACACAGTCAGTATGCAGCAGGGAGATCTTGCTGAGTGGAGAGCTGAGAGAGAGAGAGAAAGAGTTTTGTGGGCACAGGGAAAAGGCAACTAGGGCATAGGAGCTGGTGGTGTTAGGGACAGACTTTCTCAGCTGACTTCCCAACCCGGAGTTGGTCTGGTGTTGAAGAAACAGGCAAGGCAAGAGCTCCAGAACCCTGAGGGGTGGGATGAGGTGGGGTGTGGTTGGAGGCTGCAACCACAGCCAGACTAGCAAGTGCAGAGACCTCTCACAAGGAGTGGGTGCAAAGCAACAACTTGGGTCCTGGCCATGGAGGGACCTACCCAAGAATCACTTAGAGGATGGTAGAAATTATTTTCTGGGTGTCCTTCCAGTTAGGGTGACCAACAGTCCCAGTTTGCCCCAGAGTGAGGGGGTTCCCCAGAAGGTGGGCCTTTCTGGGAAAACTGGGATGAACTGGTCATGATACTCCCAGTACTAGGCTGCATCTCTGATGGAAATTCCAAGTGGAAGCAAAGCAACTAGGCAGTGGCGGGGAACTGGTGGAGGCAGAGGACAGCCCTCCCCTGCATCGGCCTCATGGCCAGGAAATTTTGATAGAGATGAAACAGAAGCAAAGTAGACGTGGAGCGCTTCACAGACCACTATTCCCAGGAGCAAACGTCGGGGAGGACTGAGGGAACATCATTCCCGCTGGTTCCTGGGGACTTGGTACAAAGGCTCCCACAGTAGCAGAACTACTGTGTCTGGCTTGTGGTTGGCCACTGACCTCCACACACTGAAGTTACAGTGCTCGGGAACACCTCGGCCTCTTTCCACTGACAGGGAGCACTGGGTTCCCTGGGGGATCTCCTGCTGAGCAGGACTGTCAAAGTGGCAGAATGTACCAGGAGCACCTGCGTAACTGCTCAATGTTGCAGTGCCTGGCCGAGCCGCCTCCTTTCACCAGCTATACTCCCTGGATTATTGCACCCAGCCCATGCTCTGAACACCACAGGCATGTTGATGTTGCCCACGTTAATTTCTCCATCCCAGACTCCTCTCCTGAGGCTGGACTCATACATCTGACCATATGCATAGTTGCCACTTTGATGTCTAACCGGTGTCTTAAAGCAATACAGAAATCTTGATTGAACGCCCTCCTATTCTTCTAAACCTGTTCCTCTGCCTTGGTAAAGAAAATAAAGACTGACCACAGGAAATCACAGATCCCAAATACAGTATTACCAAAATACTTGTATTTAGAGTCTACCATAAAGTGGTTTTGTTTCATTTGTTTGCTTTTAAATTTTATTTTATTGTGGTAAGAACATCTAATGAGATCTACCCTCATCAAATTTTTAAGTGTACAATACATTGTTGTTGACTACAGGCACAATATTGTACCACAGATCTCTAGAATTTACTCATCTTGCTTGACCAAAACTATGCCCATGGATTAGTAACTCCCCATTTCTCCCACTCCCGGGCACCCGGTAACTACCATTCCACTGTTTGGTTCTACGAATTTGACTATTTTAGATACCTCACATAAGTGGAAGCATGCAGGATTTGTCTTTCTGTGACTGGTTCATTTCACTTAGCATCGTGTCCTCAAAGTTCATCCATGTTATTGCACATTGCAGAATTTCCTTCTTTTTAAAGGCTGAATAATATTTTTGGTATGTATATGTCACATTTTCTTTATCTATTCATCTGTCGATGGTCATTTAGGTTGTCTTTGTATCTTGGCTATTGTGAATAGGGCTGCAATGAACATAATGAGTTCATTATGCAATGAGTTGGGCTATGCCCCATTCAGGAGTTGGAGCCCTCACAGGCTTTCGTAATATACATTGATCATAATTTGACATCAACTGCATCAAAGACTCTCATCACATCTTTCATATTCTTTGTCACTTAATTGAGCAAGAAAGATCAATAGCTATCACTGTGCCATTAGTAGTAGTTATCATACTTATTATGTTAAGATGAGCTACAAACGTGAAAGTTACAAGAAAACATACATGTGTGTTAAATCATTACAGAGACCGGCTACTGGACTATAATGTCACTGAGCATGATTTGTTGCAAAGAAAATCTGATGAAAAGATTTAGACTCTAAGCATAGTGACATTTAAATTTTAAGGTATTGTTAAAAGATTCATATTGTGTATACACTGAAATTTCCCCAAGAAATGTTGGCGTATACATAATATGTATAAGATATGTCTATCTTATATGTCATTATGCTTATTGTGCCTTCAGCACTAAGTAAAGAAAAATATTCCTTCCACTAGGTGAGATTGCAGTTAAATCTTATTTTTCAAAAGTATACTACACGGTACATTGCTAAGGTAAGCTGTTGATGACATTTGTTTTGTCTATGGACAAGTTTTCAGTGGGCAGTGCTTACACAACAGATCAAATCTCCGGGAGTGCAGAATTCAGGCTTTCCTTAGCCTTCAAGAAAAGCTGGAGCTCCTCTTTCTGAAGTTGAATAAAGCAACTCTCATGTTCATACATAAGTAAATGATATGTTCCTCTACTGGAAAAATATTCCACCCAATGGTTTATAGCTTCTGGTAGTTTAGTACCTAGAGTATTTGATTCCTAATGAGGTTAAAATGGCACACAGCAGACATATTGGGGCTCAAAAATATCAACTCTGGAGTGATTAGGAGAACACGTCCACCCTCATATTAGTCCTTCATCACTGATTTTTGAGCGTGCTGTGTGCTAAGCACCGGGTTACGTACTGAGATGCTGTAGTTTGAGGCATTGTCGTCATGGTGATGCAGAGACTGCACACAAACCACAGGCAATGGAGGAAGAGCTCTGACGGGTCAAGTTCAGAGTGGCATGAGGGCTCAGAGGCACCTGTCAGAGCCTTACTGGATGGGTTGTCAGAGCAGGCTTCCTGGAGGAAGTGACCTTCAAGTTGAGATCTAAAAGTAGACAGGAGTGGACCAGGCTGAAGGTGGGGGAAAATGGGAGTGTCAGGCAGAGGGAGCAGCAGGCTTAGGGGTTGGAACTTACTAAGCAGGGTTCTCGTCATTTTTCTTCTTCCCTCTAGTTCCCCTATCCTCCCTTTTTCTCCCGCTTAAAAATTAGTAACTAACACACTTATCCCCCCTTTGGTTTTCTAAGCATTTTCATATATATGTTCACATTTGTGCCTACAACAACCCCATAAGATATACACATACACCTTTATTATCTTAGCTCCTTTTTTATAAATGAGGACTCGAAGCCCAGAGAGCGTAAGTGGCTTGCTCATATCCATGCAGCAGGCAGGAATAAGAGCCTGAACTCAAAGCCACAAGTTCTAACCCTACATCCCATGCGCATCCCACTGAGTGACGATGAGGCGCTCAGCTAGGGTGAGATGACCGAATCTGAGAGCTCGGCCCTCCCTGATCCACCACTGGCCCTTGCTGGCCTCCCAAGCAGCAATTGCGGTGAGATTTCCAAACCCGAGTCGGGGGATGGGTGGGGGGAGGGTAGTGAAGATCTTTTACATGTCCGCGTGAATCCGGCAAAGGGAATAGACTCTACAAAGCAGAAAGGGCCCTGAGCAGTGCTCCAGTGCATCCTGCGTTTGGACAGGACCACAGTTAAAGGACAGCAAATCCACAAGGACACAGACCGCTTGGCTCCACAGAAGACAAATCCATTTAACAACGCGTGGCAAAGAGTCTTCCTCTTGCCCTGCTGAATTTCGAATCCCAGTGGAATATTTTTTTCAGTTTTCTAGAATTTATAAAATGAGCAGCTTTGAATGCTAAACTGGCATCTCCCTAGTGATATGACCTTTGTCCTTCCTGACACTGTAGCCAGATGGGACATGGAGATATGACATGGGCACACCAAGAATTGTCACAGTAAGCCAAGACTTGAGGAGGTGGGATTTGGGGGCAGAAGACATGCACTAGGTCCCCATGCCTTATACTTCTTAGACAGACTCATTTAATCAGGGGAAGTCACAGATTTTGAGCATCAATTTCTCTTCTGGAGAGAGAGAGAGGAAGAGGAGAGTCCCAGCCATGTTGATGCCATAGGGTTGTTGCTAGAATCAAATAGGATAAGGTGAGGAATTCTGAAGGGGTGGGCAAATGCTATTCATTATACTGACCACTTAAGGTCCCTCCTGGGAATCCATTATTTACTCTGGGTCTATAACCATCGAACACTGGGGGGCTGCTTAGGTTATTTGCAAAGTCCTCCCTCTGACAGCTTCTCCCAGCAGCGGAGCAGACGTGGTTTTGGTAGCATTTGCTCTGACCCCACTCATGTCATTCCAGGATTCTGCAATAGGTCTGTGCCTTTGACAGGACCCTTCCGACCTTCCTTTCAGCTCAGTGTCTTTAACAGGACAGGATAGGCAGATAGCAAGCACCACTCCCCACATTCAAATAATGCTCACTGCTCCCTTCTGGAATTGTGTCTCAGAACTCCCTTCTCAGCAATTTACAGTAAAGATAAGGCACCAACTACCCTAACATCTGTTGCAAGCCTACCATGTGCCAGGTGCTGTACCAAGTGCCTTATATATCATGTGTCATCTAGTTTCATAATTATATATCGTATATATGAAATATATAATCATTATCCCAAATTTATAGGAGAAACGGGAGCTTATCTTGATTAAATAACTCGTCTAAAGTGGCTCAGCCATCAGTGGTGGCAACAAGAAATGAGTCCAGGCCTGATCTCAGAGCCAGAGACCTGAGCCACTGTGTGAAATCAGATCATCGCCACTTTGTTTTTTCCGTAGGGAAATAAGAATATACTCTGACCCATCATTTCTCCAAAGGACTTTTTAAATATCTATTTCTTTTCTCCCTTCTTTTTTGAGCCAGGTGCACTTTTTCCCACGGATTTATTTCTGCTCTTCCTTCCTGGTGACTTACAAAAGTGTCTTTTAAATGCAGTTCTAATACTGAGAGCACAGGAGGTAGGTACGACATTTCACCCTGAAGCTACTGTCATTTTAATTATCTGGCACATTCATAGAAAATCCTCCTGGAGATGCCGCCTTTGCTTTTCGTTTGTGGTAACATAGCTGGATCATTTAAGAGTTGAATCCTCTGAAACAAGGATGCTACCTAGGTTGGCTAACACTATGGGGATTAATAAATTCATGAACCTCCTTAATTTGCTCTAATTAGAAATGACTTTTTAATTGGCTTTAAAAAAATTCTTGTTGAGAGCTGCTCCTTTAGAACTGGTAAAGGCAGGTGGGGGTGAGGCAGGTTTCTATTCATCCACAATCTAACTATTCAAACCACATGAATCCCAGCCCCACCACTGAGATTGCACAGATTGACCAAATGGATAGAGAATAGGAGAAAAAAAGAAAAGAAAAGATGCTGCTCCAAGCATTTCCTGAAGCCAAAAGGTGGTGTGATTTTCAGAAACACCCACTTGGGCTATGATTACATTGAGCTAACCTGTTCGATGACCAGTTCTGGGCTGGAACTGATGTAACACGTCTGAAAGAGTAACTAGCCTTGCAGTAGGGTCCTATAGCGCCTCAGAAAGTGAATTACAGCAAGAGATATCTGGTGATCTGTAAATCAAATCGTGTATTGATTTAGAGAAGGCTCTAAATTTGTGCTCACTTAGGCTGTATATTGATAACAGAGGGTACGACGTTGATGGTTACTAGAGTTACCATCCCGATACTGATGGAGCAATGACATCTTCATTATTTCTCACCCACTCTATCTTCCCTTCCCTTCCAAGCTGCCCCCAACAGAGGTAAGATGGTCATACGGTAAATCCAATGCTGTCATACCAGTGAAACGCCGTGTTGAAAGTTTTAGTCAGAAATCACACAGGCGAGGATGAGATACCAGCTGCATGACAACTATTTCTGATTTCCCAGACCTTCTTCAAATGCTTTCCTTCCCCACTGCATGCATGACATTTCTATCATGTGGCACAGTCAATGTATGTGTAGGGCCTTTCCCTAAACAAGACTGATGGTGTATGATGATAAACAGTGCCATGATCTACAGTGATTCCCACCCCTCCACATGCTGGAAAGGTCGCCTAGCAACTGTTGTTAGGGGCAACACCAGCATGGTTAGTTTAATTCAGTGCAACAGGACAGCTTGGGTCTCCGATGAAGATTCAAGTTTATGCCCTGGAGATTAGGACCCCTCACAAATCCACACTAGTTATAGCCCACCTTGTGCTTGCATAGGGTTAAGCCATTATTACTAAATTTGCCCATTTAACAAGATCAAACAGTCATTCTGAGCATATAATACCATCCACACAGGCGGTGGGAAAGGGTTAGTATCTGATTTTTGCAATGAGATAACAGGTTGGCCTCATTCCCTTCCCTGCTTAATATTCACAGCATTGACTTCAAAATGGTTTCCAAACTATGAAAACCGATATAAAAATAAAAAAGTGAAAAAAGTCCTTTATTAAGCCCTGTTGGGATGGCTTGCTCTTTAATGCACTTCAAAGAAGAAAAAAAAAAGCCCAAACCCGAACAATTTTGCATTTTAGATGCATCCACGGAACCACGAGGAATGTGTCTGTGTTTGTGGATTACACCACCCCCTACTGATTGATCCTCTTAATGTCTCAGCATTTAGCAAATGAGGAGCAGTTACCCCAGTTCTGTTGGCTATTAATTCAGTCTATGTGGGTTTCTGCTGGTTTAATGAGAGCAGAATACCTTCCACCAAAACACAGAGCAAGGTACATAATAAAATAGCCCTATAAAAAAGCCTATAATAAAATAGCCAGCCGATGTAAAATTTAATTTCATGTATGCATATTTATAAAATATCCAGCCAGTCTCCATTCAGAGAAAATAGAATGCGTCTCAAACAAGGTCAGCTTTGACCTGAGCTCTTTATATTAAACTACTCAGTGGTGGTTCAGTTGGAACTATCTGAACCTATTATTTGAAACAGCTACTAGAACCTTTTTGCTATTGTCAGCATTTTTAGGATAACCTTGTATTTAAGTGAGGCTGATTATTCAACAATAATTAAGATTCCTATTTAGCAGGGCTGGCCCAGTGGCATAGTGGTTGGGTCTGGTGTGCTCCGCTTTGGCGGCCCAGGTTCACGGGTTTGGATCCTGGGGGCAGACCTACACCACTAGTCAAGCCATGCTTTGGTGGCAACCCATATACAAAACAGAGGAAGATTGGCACAGATGTTAGCTCTGTGACAATCTTCCTCAAGTGAAAAAATAAAAAAGAATAAGATTGGGAAAGAAAAGATAACTATTCAGCATAAAAGAGATTTCAGTTGTGAGCTTATTTTTAATTCTTAAAAAAAAAAAGGCTCCCATTTTAAACAGCAGAACCAATAGCTGGAAGGACACCCATGAATTTAGACACTTGTGTTTGGAGTTTATATAATTTCTATTCAAACTACTTTATTCACCAGAATGGAATTTCACAGTGACTCCAACCCTCTTCTACAGAGTGTTGGAGGGGATTTGTTTCTTCCCTTCTAGAAAAAGCCAAGTGAGAATTAAACAGAAGTGTGTCAGGAATAGAAATTGCAAAAATAAAATAAGATTAAAATAAAACATAAATAAAAGAACAGAAGAACTGACATTGGCTTGTGCATCTCTGCCTGGAAGGATAGAAAGGTGGCTTCCTGAGGACCCTAAAACCACCCATGTAGGGACTCCTGGGGATGGTTTAGGAAGAGCAGGGCCATAGTTAGGATATCTTTTGTTTTCCTAAGCTTGTGTCACCACCGAGCTGCTTTTCTTGGAACGCTGAGCACCTACGTAGGAGGGGCTTGCTGTTTGCTAAGACAATGCTGATGGAGAATAGCCTGACTCCAGACGTGACCATCTTATGGTGGGAGAACTTATTGCTGCTATCTTTACATCATTCCTCAAAGCATTTGTACCTCTCCCCACAGGCTAAGCACACGATCTTAGGAGACTAAAACCCCCTCAGGCTTGGGACCTAAGAGATGTGGAAAAAGTCACCATTTCAAAACTGAAAGAGGATAGACTATATTGAGAAAATGGGGACAAACTCCACGGATGGGATCTTTATTACCATCAGAGTCATGGAGAGCAGGTAAGGGGGCGGAGGACATTGAAGATTTGCTTTATTCCCCAAGTGTTTTTTCCAATATAGTAGTAGCATGTAGTCAGATACATCTAATACATCTAAAAGTCAGATGCTAACTATGCATTAAGCACGTTCCTCAAATGAATTTTATTCCCACAAATCTCTAAAGGGCTGCATTTCTGTATTAGCTTTTGCAGATATTTCTTAGTTGCTAAGGATGTTGGAGAAATCCAGTGATGGATAGCCCATAGGGATAGGTAGTATATTAATGGCAATAAAAGATGACAAAAGTCCAATAAAGATGTACAAAGGATAACTTCCACGTTCACATGTTCTCTGTAAAGATTTAAAGTATAACCTCCGCCTCTAGTACATGACCTCTGAACAAAATTACAAAGTAAAGCAAGAATAAGGAGGCAATAAATGCCAAATTAAGTCATGACAGATGGGATGCAAGAGGGACCCTGTCCTTTGTACAATAATGTGGAACAAGCAACTAATACTCCGAAGCTTTTCCTGGGAAGGTCAGCTAGGAAGTAAAGTGTAAACGAGACACTGCTGGTGGGAAGGGAAAGTGGTGCAGTCGCTGTGGAAAACAATACGGCATTTCCTCAAAAAAGTACACATACAATTACCATAAGCTCCAGCAATTTCACTTTTGGGTATAAACCCAGGAGAACTGAAAGAAAGGACTTGAACAGATATTTGTACACCTGTGTTCAAAGCAGCATTATCCACAATAGTCAAAATGTGGAAGCAACCCAAGTGTCCACTGATGAATGAATGGATAAGCAAAATGTGGTATATGCACATCACGGACTATTATTGTCTTAAAAAGGGAGGAAATTCTGACATATGCTGCAACATGGGTGAACCTTAAAGACATTATGCTAAGGAGAATAAACCAGTCACAAAAGGAGAAATACCATATGATTCTACCTGTATGAGGTACCGAGAGTAGTCAAATTCGTAGAGACAAAAAGTAGAAGGGTGGTTACAGAGAGGAGAGAGTAAGAGTTAGTGTAATGGGGATGGAGTTTCAGTTTGGGAAGACGAAAAATGTTCTGGAGATGGATGGTGCTGATGGTTGCACAATAATGTGAATGCACTTAATGTGACTAAATACTTAAAAATGGTTAAAATGGTAAATTTTATGTTATGAGCAGTTTACCACAATCTTTTAAAAGTAAAAGGGAGAAATCAGCCCTGGAACTGCGACCCAGGTGCGCTCAGATCAGCGCTGAAAAGCAGTGTGGCCCTCAGCTGTACGTCTCAGACAAAAATGACCATCTTTGAGTTTCACTCCCTGAGACGCACCAACACTCACACGTCACATACGAATAAAATTTTGTTTTCAACGTATGGTCAAAATGCCTTCTTTTTACAAACGAATCTACGTAGCTCCATCTCGACAGCTCAGAGAATAACAATTGACTTGGATCTTCATAGATAATTTTCCCCAAGGGTGAGAGGGCAAGAAGACATGTGGCTAATCAATTAATCCACTTAATTTGGATTAATTAAGTCTTGCTTGAAAGAGAGCAAATGGGACAGAATACGATTACTTTCGGAAAAGGCAGGATGAGCCATAAGAATGCTGGTACTATTTACTGAACACCTACTCGGAATCAGTGAGGTGTCAATACTGCTATTCACCAGCTTCACCTGGCTTCCACCTGGCAGGCACTGGAAGGTTTGCTTGTCATGGTCCCTCGTGGTTAGGTGGAGCTGTGTGACTAGACTCCGCTAATGAGCTGTAAGCAGGAACGACACGTGCCAATTCCAAACTGAAGCATTTAATTGCTGGTGCAAGACTCTCCAGAGATCTCTGGTTACTGGCAATGCTTGAAATGGTGGCTCTTCTGTCAAGTGAGGGGTCATGGGTAGACATACCACACGAGATGCAAATATTTGTGGTTATAAACCGCTAAGATTGGGGGTAGTTTGTTACCGCAGTTTATTTAACCTAAGCTATTTTTGCTAGAAAACAAAACAAATAAGCAACCTAGACTGAATTGGGTGCCTTACATATATATTCTACAATCCTGTAATGACTCTGCAAGGAGACATTATGCACCCATTTTTCAGATGAAGCAATTGATGCTGAAACATCATACCCAGTAGGGCACCACTTACGATGAAAATTAAACGACCTGTTCTCTTTCCACTGTCATATAATGTTCCATTTGACAGTTGTGTCTAGTTTGGCCATTAAGAATGATTATGAGTCATTTTCTCTTACCTCTAAATGGCTCTGTTCTTTATCCTCAAGAAATGATGGTTTCTCTTCCTCACTTTATTAAGCTTTAAATAAGCACCATCCTTCCAGAGGAATAATCTTTTTTGGTAAGCAGAGACCTTCTGAGCTCTTGTGGCCCCTGAAGATAGAATCTTGTACAAATGGCTCATTGTCCTCGTACCCAAGCTGTAAATTAGGGGTAAGAACCCCAGTGCCCATGCTCAGGATGAGTTTGCTCATAGATGTTACACAACCGGAGTTTAGCCTGGGTCACGAGACTTTCTTCGCTCTTAGCTGAGGATTAGTGACAGTGGAGGAGGGTGGAAGGCTGGGATGTGGAGGTGGACCAGCACAGGGATGAGAGTGTGGGGCTGGAGCCAGGCCTCTGGCTCACACCCAGTGCCAGCTCCAGGCATGAGCAGGTCATCCTTCCTCTCGTTTCCTCGTGTGTGAAGTGGGGATGGATGTAATACCTACCCCAGGAGATTGCTGTGTGGAGAAAATTAGTTCCTACATAAAAACACCCAGGGATTAAGTTGAAGAGGAACAACTAGAGTCCGTATTTATGGTATTAGTAGACAAGGGAGTGCTTTCCAGAAGTTTCTTGAGCCCTGTTATGGGCTGAATTGTGCCTCCACTTAAATTCGTATGTTGAAGTCCTAACCCCCCTCTCAGTACCTCAGATGCAACTGTATTTGGAGACAAGATCTTTAAAGAGGTGGTTAAGTTAAATGAGGTCATTTGGGTGGGCCACAATCCAAAATGACTGGTGTTCTCATAAGAAAAGGAAATTTAGGGGCTGGGCTGGTGGCATAGTAGTTAAATTCACATGCTTCACTTTGGCGGCCTGGGGTTTGCAGGTTCAGATCCTGGGCGTGGAACTAGCACTGATCATTCAGCCATGCTGTGGTGGCATCCCTCATAAAATAGATTGGCACAGATGTTAGCTCAGTGACAATCTTCCTCAAGCAAAAAAGAGGAAGATTGGCAACAGATGTTAGCTCAGGGCCAATCTATCTCACCACAAAAAAAAAAGGAAAGGAAATTTGGACACAGACACAGGAAAGTGACCCGCCCACAGCCCACACCTTGATCTTGAACTGGCCTCCAGAATTGTGAGAAAATCAATTTCGGTTGTGCAAGTCACTCAGTCTGTGGTTCTTTGATATGGCAGCCTAGCAAAGTAATGCAAGACTCTACTGGTTGCCAGTGGCCAGGGCAACTCTGAAAACCCTCATTAAATACTGATGCAGGTCAATGGAAGCTGGCTTTGCCATAAGGCCTAAAGAGGACATCAAAGCATGTGAACCACAGAGAACGCCCCTCTCTCATCTGTCTCCGCTGTCATCACCCTGTGAACTGAGGCAAAGAGAGGCTTCAAGAGCTGTCTGACCTACCACCGCAGGGGGTTCTCCCAGGGGTCCTCCACATCAGCTCCCTACTCCCCAGAGACTGATATAGCCTAGCTGCAGTAGTTATCTTCGGGAGAAACTGCTTGTCAATGCTTCTTGGTTTCTCGTTGAATCGCCAAAGTGTTCTCATGTCTAATAGAGATCTGGGTCTTCAGTTTAGGAGCATTCCAGAGAAAGAGAGGCAAAATCAGTTTATTAAGAAGAAACTTCAAATCACAACCAAACCCAAAACCTAATGTTACTAGGATCAGGAACGTACTTTTTAGTACTCACACAGGTCTAAGAAGTGCTGGTTCAGAAACAACTAAGAACAGGCACACGCACACATATACACAGCCTTTATCCCACTGATATAATGAGCTGTAAGTAATTATTATGATGAAACGCCGAGTCCACTAGGCAAAAATGTTTAACACCATTCCCAAAGGACGTTCTGATGCCCAAAAGCAAGAGAGGCAGGTAAGGACCCTCCTCAAGAGAAATAGAAGAGAAGAGAGAACATGCAGAGACAATGAGAGATGAAAAACTTTAGGAGGAGAAAGCATGTGTGCTTCAAGCTGGAGGCAGTGGATGGCAGGAAGGGAGGAGGGCGTCCAGGCATGGGGTCTGCAAAGGGAGGAAGCTGTAGTCACTGGTGCACAGCACGGCTGGAGGGACCGGGCAGCCGTTAGGTGTATATGGAGCCCCAGAAAACTTCCTCAAGGGAGGCCCTTTGGTGTGATCTGGATGATGGCAGCTCTCCACTCCACATTGTGTACAGCTCTTTCGGTGGGCGCACCAATATGAGCTGGGAGTATCATATAAATAGCTGATCACCTCTGGCATCCACATGGCTGGCCACACAGAGGGTCTAGTGACCCAAAGAGACCAGTGGGAGACTAGACGACCCTCTCCACAGTAACCCTGCTTTCATCCTGGTGGCGGTCACTTGCAACTTACACAGCTACAGAGCACTTCAGAAAGACATTGAGTTGTCTCCCAAACGGTCCCCACTGCCAGGCACTTGCGCCTGAAGAACTGGATTCATGCCTCCGGCCCTGGGATATAGACGTTTACATGGTGCCCCAAACAATAGCAAATTGAAAATTCAGCTCATAGCACCTGTCAAAAGAAATAAGACCACGTTGAAATTCCTGCCATCTCCTTTTTCTGCAAAACTAGCTGGCTTAACCCACAGAGAGGCCTCTCTCTGTGTCTCTGTCTTTCTAACTCTCTCTCTCTCTCGTCACCCTGTAGTCAGTTTTTTCTGGAGAGTGGCCCAAGGATTCATATGTCCCAACCTGGCAGAAGACGCTGGTATGAAAGACACATTTAATCTTTTCCTTTCAAAATGCCTTAAGAAATTAGCTCCATTTAGGGAGATTCAGATTAAGACAAGGAGAGAGTGTGAAAGGACCTGCTCAGAATGTTGAAGTCTTCAGCCTTGAACTGAAGCTCAGCCTTCACTCCATGCCTGTATTTGCCATCTGGGAACAGAACATCTTGGTTGTAATTTTCAAAATGCGTCTGAGTATTGTACAAGAGTCAGAGAGCTCTGCTTGACCCTCATGCAAAACAACGCTTTCATGAGTTAAAAAAATTTTTTTTTGGAAATAGGCGACTCTATATGGCCAGACCCTATCCTAAGCCAAATGATAAAAAAAAGTTAAAGTTTGCCTTCTATTCCCTTGGTCCTAAAACCTTCCTGCCTCCCCAGTACGCCAAGGATATTCATCCAGAGTTTGCGTCTGCCCTCTGACCTCCCCCTAAGGTGAGCTGGCATTAATTGAGCGTTTGCTGTGTGCTGAGCACCTTATAAACATCACATTTTTATTCTCACACAATGTTATGTAGCGATAACTAAAATATCTGCCCAGATATATGGAGACTCATCCTTCCCCAGGAGAAGATTCCCCCAGCACAACTTTTTTATCCAGCTAATGATATAAACTCTTAGGGCTTTAGCCAAAGTAAATATGACTTATAAGATTTAATTTATTAATTCAACTGCACATACATATTTAAAACCACAAACTATTTAAATAATACATTAGGGTAGAAATAGTGTCTTTTTCCAGTCTTACATGTCATTACACAATTTTATTCATCAATGCGTTCATTATCTCTAGAACCAATTTTCGAGTCATAAAATTCATTTTTTCCAGGACACATTATTTTCATTTCCATCTCAGTTGTTTGAGATATAGCACGTTGCCACTGGAAATTTTATCCCATTAATATAACATTAGGACAGTTAAGAGTTGCATATTTGTGAATTCCACAATGCAACCATTTACCTTTTTGCCTTTTAAAGGATTCTTCAGAAGGCTTGTTTACGTGGGCATCCGATATTTGGATTCATGAGGTGATATTCCCAGAAATCATTGCTAAATCTGTGTTCAATTCATTTGCCTCCTTTCTGTTTACTGATTCTGTCGGGAAACCTCTGTAAGTATCCCAAACACGCACTGATTAAAGTCATTTTGGGCCAATGTATTTTCTTTAAACAATGCCATGTTTTTTTAGTTAAAGTAAATGAGACAACATCCCCAAATTTGAGACATTTTGTAAAGATTCCAATCTTTGGAAATGTCTTCTTTTCTAAGGGATGATTTTCGTCAAAGCCCTTGGACCTATGTTCCAATTTACATGAGATCGTTAACCCCATTTTACAGATCACGAAACTGAGGTTCAGAAGTTGAAGTGACTTTGCCAAGATCAAAGAGCTGGTGTTTGAATGAAATGAAGCTGGGACTGCAGCCCAGGAGGCCATGGGCGGAACCACCAACTGCACTGCCCGTGGTCTCCCAGTGTGGCCCCTGAACTCATGTCCACACTCTCTCAAGCCAGTTCCCTTCCCGGGGCTTCCCTGCTGTTATCAGAATCCATGACAATTCTCATTCTTTCCTCTGACCCAGCAATTTCACTTACAGGAATTTATCTGAAGGCAAACATCAGAATTGTGCACAATGATTTAGCCAAGGGGAGTCATGATATTGTTATTTTTAAGGGCAAAAACTTGGAAACAACTAAACATCCACAATGAAAACATGTTAAGCTATCTATGTGCTCACAATGGAATGCTAAGCAGTCGTGTTTAACATTTATGAAATATTAAGTGGAAAAAAGGAGAGGTTGTATACTTTGATTCTAGTTTTATTTTATTTTTTAATAAAAGCATATACCCATCAATAAAGACCAGAGGAAAGCACAAGGATGTGTTAATTTAGCTAATATCTGGGTGATGGAATTAAATAAGACGCTTATTTCCCTATTTGTACTTTTCTGTTTTGTCCCTCAAAAAATTTGTGGCTATTCCAAAGGAATAACTCCAACAGTGAGAATTTGAGGTAAAGAAAGAGGAAACGTGCCACGTGGAATGACAGGAGAAGTCCCCGGGTGGAAAGGGTGTCTTGTTTTATAAACTGCCGCCTACAGTACTTTCACCAAGGTGTTGCCCTCCAGAAGGATTTTCCAATTAAGGAAAAAGATTAAGGTTGTAATCCTGGGAAGTTATCAAGTCCACAATCTGTGTGGTCTCTGTTACAACAGCACAGGTATAAGAGCTTGTCTGTACGTGCCAACAAAATGTGCAAAGCACTTGGCCGTATGTCAGACCCTCTGCTACGGCCAAAATTCCAGCAAGCTCTCCAAGAGAATTAGTGAGCGCTCTTTTAACCCATTCCCTGGCTCAGAGTTATGCTAGGTGGGAAGTAACAGATTTGGTATAAATGACACATTCCCTACCCTCAGGGAGTCCGCTAATGCAGCATAGGCACGTTGATGAAGACGTGGACACAATGAGCAAAGAGGAAACAGGCACTCTCTGGGGGAGGCCCAAAAGTCACAGCCAGTCACTTGCTGGTGTCTTGGAGTAATGTCCAGTACCTAGAGGGCTAATGGTACTGGATTGCAAAAGATAATATGGAGCCAATTTGTATTCGTTGCCAGGATGAAGCAAGCCTGCCTCTTAGAAAGTTACCATTCCATATTCTGGTCACATTGTTTCTAGTTGTGTTCCAAAACTGGCCTCTTTCAAGCCATCTTAATTTCCAATGAGAACAGACAAATAAATGTACACAACTAATATATAAACTCTGTGGCAGGCAACCTCCAAGATGGCCCCCAATGATCCCCACTGCCAGGTATTTCCTCCCCAGTGAAATCCCCTCTCTTTCAGAGTAGGGTGGACTTACCGATTTGTTTCTAATAATTAGAATACAACAGAAGCCATGGGGTGTCATTTCTGTGATTTACATATAAAAGGGTTGTGGCTTCTATTTTGGGTGTGCTCTCTCTCACTCTCTCTTGCTTTACTTCCTCTGGGGGAATCTTGCTGCCATGTCACAAGGCAGCTCTGGGGAAGGACCATGTGATGAGGGGCCCAGGATGCCAATAACCAAGTGAGTGAGCTTGAAAGCTAATATCCCCAATCTAGCCCTCAGATGAGACAATAGCCCCAGCCAACAGCTTTGCTACAAACTCTTGAAAGACCTTGAACCAGATTCAACCAGCTGAACACACTCAGATTAATGACCCACAGAAACTGTGAGATATTAAATGTCTGTTGTTTCAAGCCACTAAGTTTCAAGGTAAGGTGTTATGCAGAAGAAGATAACTAATAAAGACTCCAAATTGAAACTTCCCAAAAGGAGTTCCAAGGTGGGATTCACGAGTTTTGAAATAAGAAGTCTATCTGATTCACCCCATCCTTACATGGACTCTGGATCCAGATTCCGGGGTGTTCATATCCCAGCTCCACCATTTACTCGCTTGTGACCACAGACAAATTATTTAACCTCAATGTCCCTCAATTTCCGGGTCTCAAAATGGGAATGACTTTAACCTATGAGCTAGGATAAAGATCAAATGAATATATGTTGCTTAAAACAGTGCCTGGCAAAGAGTAAGTGCTATATATGTGCTTGTTATTATGACTATTAAAACATGACAATAGAAAATGAGACATCAGCATCATCCTTTATATTTTTTAATTTTGAAATTTTATTGGCACTTGTTTTATTTTGGCAAATCTTCAGATTTACATAAAAATTTCAAGAATAGAAAAAAAATTTTAAGATACCCTTCTCCTAGATTCCTCAAATGTTAACATTTTATTTTATTTGCTTAGTCTCCTCTCCTTTTCTCTTTCATATTTTTTCAGATTGATTTAAAGAAAAATGCGTCCCTAAATACTCCAACGTGTCTTTCCAAGAAATAAGAAATTTTCTTACATAACCACAGGAAATCATCAAAATCGAGAAATGAACACTGAAGCAATATTATCAGCCAATTTACAAATCTTATTGAGATTTCTTTGGTCAATTGTCTCAATAATGTCTTTTACAACAAAACAAAGTCCAAGATCATGTGCTACATTCAGTTTTCATGTCTCTTTAGTCTTTTTAATCTATAACAGTTCTTGGCTCTTTTTTTGTATTTTATGATATGGATATTTTTGAAGAATACAGGCTAGTTATTTTGGAGAATATTCCTCCATTTGGGTTTGTCTAATGTTTCCTCATAATTAGATTCAGGGTATGCCTTTTGGCAGGAATATTCCAGAAGGGATGCTAAGTTCTCAGTGCCTGGCATCAGGTGGCACATGCTGTCAATTAGTGCCACTTCTAGCAATGTCAGCTTTGATCATTGGTTAAGATGGTGTCTGCCAGGTAGCTCTATGTAATGTTTTTATTTTACTCTTTGTAACAAAAAGCAGCTTGTGGGGGATATACTTTGAGACTATGTAAATATCCTTTTATTCCTTAAACTTTGATCTACTGTGGTGAAACCAATTATTACTATGCTGGTTGGCAAATGGTGTTTTCCTAATTCCATAATTTATTTTACATTTATTAGTTGACACTCTACCATAACAAAGAGTTTCCCCTCCTTCTCCATTTATTTATTTATTCATGCATTCATTTATATTAGTGTAGACTCATGGATTCTTACTTTATTCAATAGGTTATAATCTTTTACTATCCATAATTTGTATTAAAACCAAATATAAATCTGAATAGTTCTTAGTCAAATAGATTCCTGTGACAACATTTATGGGCCAAGAAAAGATATATTTCTCTCTAAAAGACACATGTACATTGTCTTTTATTAGAGCAGAGATTTTGCTCATGTTAATTATTTTTGCCTTTGTGGGTTCTGGTCAAGGTTAGTACCACTGTAGACTGAGAAACTGTGTTGGCACCATTATTAATCATTCCTGTAGAACATGACAGCAAGGAGCGTTCAAGATAGATAGTGGGCACCTCTTCTAAGAATTTAAGAAACCTGGTTCTCTCCTAATGTTTTATCAGCAATTTGGCAAAGAATTCCAACATGACTTTATCTTTTTAGATAGATTTTTGTGCAAGTGTAATTGATATAGAGAATGTACTGAATTCATAGGGTGCAAAATGGGAAAACACTTTTTTGAAAACTACTTCCTTTAAACACTTTCCGTCTAATTTCTCTTTCCTAGCCTTGGACAGATCCTGTAGCTTTACTAGTCATTTCTGGTGTCAGAAGAACCTCATTATGAGGCATCCAAACACCCAGGTCCAATAGAAATAAGCGCTTCAATCTCTCATTCAATTTAAGGCTTCTCCCCTTCCCCAGCTTAGGACAAACCTAGGGATTCCCCTGACCTGCAGGAGGGGAGGGAGCGCTTGGTCTGTTTCACTCTTCCTTCATCTTCATCTTTTCCCCATCCCTCTATCTGCTGTTTCTTGTTTGACTCCTCCAGACGGGATGGGGTGGAGGGTAGTATAGGGAAACTGGGTGAGTGAGCAAAATCTTGCTCAACTGGTAAGGCTCTAATTTGGCTATATGTCCTCTGTGGGGCAGCCGCCCAAATGCTGACTCTTTCTCTCATATGGTGCTTTGGTGGGTCCATTTGAGACAGCTCCTTTTAGGCACCTCCAGCTTGCAGTTCCCTTCCTCAGACGATGTACTTTCTTACTAACCTCTCATGACCAGGCTCCTCTGTTGGCTTCTGCAACACCCACTGGCTCAGAAGACTCAGCATCTTTGCCCCTAAACTCTGGAAGTGCAGGCCACTCCTTTCCACCGTCAGTCCTCCATTTTGCTCCAATCAGCATTTCACCCTTAGACCTTCTTCCAGGCAACTTTCTCTTATCTCGACTCCAGAGAAATAAGGTCAATTTCTTCCAGAAACTCATCACTACACACACTGGCATGGACCTATAGGTTTCTCCAGTTCAGAATCCATTTAATGAAGATGATCCATCAGTTCCTCCTCCTAGAAGTGACTCTTTGGGATTGCCCTTCACTTGGTCAGAGGTGGGAGAAGGACATCTCTCAGGAGGGAAGACCCAGGACAACCTGACAACTCCCTCCAAAGAAATCCCAACTCCCTCATCATCTTACATATAGGCTCAAAGTGGGAGCCAGCTAACAGGAGAAGGACCAGCTTTGTTCAGTGTTTTCCTGTGGATACGCCCAGCATCTTTATTTAGAATACGAGAGTTCTTGTCACCTTCGGGGCCTCAAGACAGGAAAGTGCTGTCTAACACTTGCTGTCAAAGAAATACTTTATGAATTGTATTATTCCTCATTGCTAATTTAATTCTTCTAAGAATGGTAGCCTAGGTTTCAAGGGGAAGGGCGAGTAGGGCACAAGGGCTTGGACAAATGTTCGAGAAATCTCTCCTCTTTCTAAGAAGTCTCCTTCATGGAGGATCCCAAACTATACAACACTGGTTTCCAAAGTCTTACTGTATTTGCCTCCAAACTGCTTAACTTCCTGTTAAGAATGACATCTGGCTTGCAGCCCAAGAAGCAAGCTGTACCAGTCTTCCACTAAAACACCTAGGAAGCAGGAGAAAAAGTTAACTTACCACCATTTCAAAATTGGAAGTGGCTATCAATTTGTTGCTAAAATCTAGGAGGAATTTCTATTATCTGCAAGGAAGATGGAAAATGCTAGCAAATGAATCAAGCCATCCTCCTCAAACTGGGAGAAAAAAGATTCCTGCTCCTCCCATTGTCTGCTTTCTCTCTTCATAAATTTGGAAGCTGGGAGACCCCTCTACTGTTTTCTAAGGTAGCCAGGGTTCTGCTCACACCAGCTCTCTTCTGTGTGATTGGACAGAGCAATTCTCAGGAAAATGAAGGGGACATGACCAGGACAGAAAATGGCAGTGGGACACTGTATCAAAGTGTGACTCCAAAAGGAGATGCAGATGGGGACACAAGAAGAACCTGGTAGTACTGCTGACGGGCAATTGTACATTTTAATGCACCATGATGCTGAGAGTTTCAGAGAGCAAAGCTGTGAAGGCAGAAGACAGTGAGCCCAGCAACCTAGTACTTGCCAGATGCTGGGAATCTAGTTACAAGCTGAAGGCACAAACCTGCCCTCACATTGCAGATCTGAAGAGGAGATTAATCCAGCCACCAGAAAACAAGTCATCAAAGGGACCGAAAGAAAAAAGAAATAATGGTCAAAGTTTGGATGTCAAATGAAGATAAAAGCAATTTTTTAAATTACAGAATTAATAAAGGTAGTGTTAGTAAGTGACCAGATAAAATATAAATATGTCAAAATTATTTATGCTCCTATATACTAGCAGAAACTGGTTAAAAAATATAATAGGAAAAAGAAAGACCCCATTTATAAGAGAAGGCAATAAGTAGAAAATATGTAAAAGTGATGCTAATAAGAAATGTGTCATAGAAACCCATTTGATGAAAACTATAAAGCTTTCGACTAAAGTACAACTAAAATTGAAAAAGTGAGAATTCTCCCCAAAATTATGCATTAGTACAATTTTAGTTCAGCAGACATTACAATGGGCTTTTAAAATTGTGGAAACAATTATTTTGAAGTTCATCTTGAAGAATAAGCAGAAAAAAATAAAAGTGATGGGAGATTTTATAACTATGAAAGCCAATTATAAAGTCATGATGGTTATGAGTGTAGTGCCGATACAAATCACAAAGACAGTAATAGAACAAAATGGTCGTTAAATTGGCTCTAATATATATACTTACAGGAACTTAAAGGAAGCGACAGAAAGGTCAAGAGATGAATTATCCCACAAATGGAAAATGGCTATTTTAAAAAACATATATGTGGGCTGGCTGTGTTGCTGAGTGGTTAAAGTTCTGTGCACTCTGCTTTGGTGGCCTGGGTTTGCTATTTTGGATCCTGGGTGTTGACCTACATCACTCATCAGCCCCACTGTGATGGTGTCCACATACAAGATAGAGGAAGACTGGCACAGATGTTAGTGCAGGGCGAATCTTCCTCACCAAAAAAAAAAAAAAAAAGTATATGCGATCATATATATGCATTTATGTAAAATTATAATCACGTATGTATCTTTAGAATTTAAAACATAAAACAAATACTAGGCACTAGGAGGGAAAGGGAAATAGGTTATTTGGGGGGAAAAACCTTACAGGGTAACCATATACCAAACTCCAAAATTTACTCCAGATATTTAAAAGTTAAATCATTTAGCAAACTAGAATAAAACAGAGGTTAATATTTAAACAGATCTCAGGCTGAATGAGGACTTTCGAAGCATAAAAGCAATGACCCAAATCCCAGAGTATAAGTCACATACATGGTCAATTGATTTTCATCAAAGGTGCCCATGTAATTTGTACTGGGTTGCATGCACGTCCACCCAGGACCTCAGAATGTGACCTTATGTAGAAATAGAGTCTTTGCAGATGTAATTAGTTAAGATGAAGTCATATGGAGTAGGGTGGCTTCTAAATCCAAGATGGCTGGTGTCCTTATAAGAAGAGAAAACAGAAAGACACACACAGAGGAAAGACCATCATGTAAAGATGGAAGCAGAAATTGGAGAGATGCAGCTCTGAGCCAAGGAACACCATGAGATGCCAGCAACCATCAGAAGCTAAGCAGAGGAAGCAAGGACCCACCTCTACAGTCTCCAGAGAGAGCATGGCCCTGCCAACACCTTGGTTTTGGACTTCTAGCTTCCAGAACTATAAGGGAATAAATTTCTGTTGCTTTAAGCCACCCGGTTTGTGATAATTTGTTACGGCAGCTACAGGAAGCTAATACATACTTCAATGGGGAAAAGGAAAACTTTTCAACAAATGGGGCTAGAAATATCGGATAACCACAAGCAAAAGTAAATAAAACTTTATCCTTCACACTATCTACAGAACTTAAGTCAAGGTGGGTCACATTCTGTAATACATTTAGAATAAAACATAGATGAAAGGCAGCCCTGATTGCTAGTAGTTTCAGTTCCACGCTCTTCACTTCGGTGGCCCAGGTTCACTTCCCAGTCATGGAACCACACCACCCCGCTGTCAGTTGCCATGCTGTGGTGGTGGCTCACATAGAAGAACTAGAACGACTTACAACCAGGATGTACAACCATACACTGCGGCTTTAGGGAGAAGGAAAAAAAAGAGGAAGCTTGGCAATGGATGTTAGCTCAAGGTGAACCTTTCCATGCAAAAAACAAAAAACCACATAAGGTGAAAATCTTAGCTACCTTGGGTTTGGAAAAGGACACCAAAAGCACAGAGCATAAAAAAGAAATTAATAGATTTGACTTCATCAAAATTTTAAACTTGTACTCTTAAAAAACAGGTTACAGAATAAAAGGAAAGCCACAGACTGGGAGAAAATATTTGCGAAGCATATAGATGACAGAGGGATTTTATCTAAATATGTAAGAACTCTCAAAATTGAATAATAAGATAAACAAAAAATGGACAAATAATTTTAACAGACACTTCGTCAAAGAAGATGTAAGAATGGCAAAGAGTACATGAAAAGATGCTCAGCATCATTAATTATTAGGAAAAAACAAATTAAAACCACAATGCGATACAGCCACATACCTGCTAGAATTGCTCGAATTTAAAATGCTGACTATACTGAGTGTTGGTAATAATGTGGAACAACTGGAACTCGCCTTCACTGCTGGTGGGAGTGTAAAATGCTACAATCACTTTGGAAAACAATTTGGTAGTTTCTTAAAAAGTTAAACCTATACCCACCATATGACCCAGTCATTCCACAAATAGGTATTATCTTAAGAGAAATGAAAGCATATCTTCACACAAAGTCTTGACCAGGAATGTTCATAGCAACTTTATTTGTAATACCCAAGAACAGAAAACAACCCAAACGTCCATCAGTGTTTGAAAAGATAAGCAAAGTGTGGTCTAGCCATACAATGAAATACTACTCAGCAATAAAAAGGAAATATTGATACATGCAACAGCATGGATGAATTTCAAAATTATCATGCCAAAGGAAGGAAGCCAGAACCAAAAGGACATACTGTATAATTCCATTCATATAAAATTCTAGATAGTGCAAAGTAATATATAGTGACAGAAAGCAGATCAGTGGTTACAGGGGACAGGGAGGGGGTGATAGAGGAATTGCGAGGGATGCAAGGAAACTTCTAGGAGTGAAGGATATGTTCACTATCTTGATTGTGGCAATGATTTACTGACTGTATGCATATGTCAAAGCCAGCAAAAATTTACACTTTAAATATGTGCAGTTTACTGTACATTAATTATACCTCAATAACCCCATAAAGAAGAACTGAATCACGAAAAAAAAGGTAAAGGGCAAACAATAAGGGGAAATATTTATAATAACAATGATTCTAATAGTTAATGTACCAAACATACAAAGTGGTCTTACAAATCAATAAGAATGCATAAACAAATTAAGATATAGTCAAAGTGTAGAAAGAAAAAGCCATTCACGATTGACAAATATGTACGTTTTCAATAATTACATTAATAAAAATATTATTTAAAACGATGATTTGCCTGCCAATTCTCATTTACAAAAATGACATTTCTTTTCAATTATAACAATTAATGCTGGTATTGATGAAGTGAGATGGGTGTTCACATTTTAGGAATGGTAATATACCTGGAAAAATTTTTCAGAGAAGCCATTTTCTACTATTAAAATCTTCATTTCTCTAGGTATTGTGACCTGAAATAGTTTTAATTTTCTCCTTTATAATTTCCTCTGTTTGCATTTTCAACAGCAACTATATACATCGTGTGTGTGTGTGAGGAAGTATGTGAGCTGTGTTGTGTGTGTATGTTGGCCCTGAGCTAACAGCTGTGCCCGCCTTCCTCTGTTTTATGTGGGACGCTGCCACAGCGTGGCTTGACGAGCAGTGTGTAGGTCCACGCCCCGGATCCGAACCTGTGAACCCCGGGCTGCCAAAGTGGAGTGCGTGAGCGAACCCAACCACTAGGCCACTGCGCCAGCCTCCAGCAACTATAAATTTTTTAATCAGAGAAAATATTCTTAAAAAAGAAAATATTTGAAGTAGCTTCATTTTGCAAATATACACACACAAAGAGTAGGTTACACCTTTAGGTCTCCCCTGCTATTGACTGCTGCTTTCCCACGGTGAGAGAAGAGGACATGGCTCATTGTCCCCATGGGATCCGCTTCCACATGGCTCATAGGATGGACACCGTGATGACCACAGTGCCCCATCAGCATCTCCCAGCCACAGGATTCCAGCTTATTCTCTCACATATGCCTCTACCTCTTCCCAATACCACTCAGACTCTTGTCAGGAGTCTTAAGTCTCTGAGGAAATTAATACTAGCTTCTCAAGAAAGAAAAAAAAATCTCTAAGGCTCTCTATGTCATAGATAAGTTCCAGGATGGAAAGAAAGTCATGCTCTCTCCTCTCGTGGGCAGGTAACCCAAACTTAAAGGGCAGAATATAACTAACATCATGCAGAAAGAGGAACACAGTGGAATGAATGGAGGGAAAGTGACATGCAGTGGAGCCTCAGCAGGTCACAGAAGTCCCCAGACTCCAGCCCACCATGATCCAACTTCTAAGCATTGCCCTCTCTTTCTTCTATACCATGAGGACTCATTTGCTTTCAGAGTAATCTGAGTTTTGGATGGCGATCTATTTATCCCCAAGTAAACTAATAAAGAAGTTTTAGTCCCCAGAAGCCAAACCATATTGCAGAGGGAGATTGTCCAGTCTACAAATATTGACACGAAACAGTGACATGTCAGTGGGTCAAGCCGCAGAACAGCTGCAACAACACAGAGAAGGCATGCAATGTCCTTCTGGGCTCGGGGCTCACACACTGATCCAATCAGAGGATTGTCAGTTGTCCTAAATACTCATTAAATCACAAGTAAAGAGTGTTTACTTTCATGGCCTGACACCTCAATGACAGTGTTGAATCACTTTTAAGATTAGCACTGAAGCCAGAATGATTACCATTCACGGCACATGCTGATCTTAACCACTTCAAATTGGCCACCCCTGGCTACCTCCAGTCAAGCGGCAGAACAGACGAAAATGTTCACAGCCAGGATCCCAGTCTTCGCCTTTGTTTTTAAGAGAAACACCCAACAATGATGAAACATTGATTTTGTCAAGGCAAACTCTTTCCTTGACCACAGAAATGTATTAAAAATTAATCATGAATATAGGTGAAAACCTGGACATTTCCCCAAGTAGCACAAAAGATATAGTGACATAAATTTCAAAATTGTTGGATTCCAAAAAGAGCACTAGGGTCGAGTTCTGGCTCTGCCACTAACTTCTTTGAGTACCTCATTCACCTCTTTAAGCCAATTTTCTCACTGGTAAAGTGAACGGGTTGAAGTAGATGATGTCTAAAAGCCTTATATCTAACAACCTGGGGAGAATTCTAATACAAGATGGCATCTGGTCAATGAAGGCATGAGATTGAGAGGCTGGAGTCTAGCCTTGGGCCATAAAAGTCATCCATGGTCTCTTTGTTCCAGACAGTGTCCAGTCTTTCCTTCCTTGGGGCAATATGCCTCATGAGTCCCCCTTGGAGGTAGAGGCTGTGTGGAGTCATGATTTAAGAGGACATAAAAATATATTGGTTAAACATTTGGGAATATTATCCCCCTTATATTGACTTATATGCTTGCTTATGGATTCCTTACCCATGGTGAGCTAAATACATATTTGGTGAGTGAATGAATGAACTGAAAATTCTGTGGACAATGTTTCAATATAGCTAATTTGACTGTTCTTGTCTACTTGGACATCAGCAGAAACCAATAAACAAAAGAACAGATATTGAAAAGTGAGAAGAGATCTTTAGTAAGCATTGCTATGATGCATATGGGACAATGGACAGAATCTTTAAGGATAACATGTAAGAGATATCCACATCGTTCTGGGTCCTGGGATTAAGACCTCTGCCATATGAATCAACTATTTTTGTTTCATGAAACCAGCCCCTATTAATGGATAGTTTTGCTGGCTATCTGGCGCTTCAAATGTTTAACCAACTCCTCCACCCCACCCATCCCAGCAAATATTTACATCAATTTGAGATATGGGTGAATATTCATATTGGAACTGAGGAGTGAAGAAGGAACTTTGGTACCACTGTACAAAAGGAAGGTCAGAGGATGAGGGTAGCACGACCTCTGCTCCCCATCAGTGTGATGTACTGGTTAGGAGCTGGGATCCAAAGCACTGAGCTGGTTTGGATTCTCGCTCTATCATTTCTTAGCTGGGTAACCTTGGGAAAGGTACACTATCTGGGCTTCAGCTTCATCACATGTAAAATGGATGCTACTAATTTCCACTCCATAGGGTCGCTGCAAGGATTAAATGATATCACCATTGCTTGCCAGTTTAAAGAGTGCCTGGCATGCAGTAAGAGGTCAATAAATGTCTGCTGTTGCTACGATCTGGCCTCTTGGATTGAGTTTGAACTCGTATGATTAGGAAGGGGAGAGCTGGAAAAGGTTATCAGAAGAGACTTAAAGAGAGTCTGGGTGAGGGGTATGGGCTGGAAACCGACCCAACTATTCAAGAAAAACTTTGTAAAATGCTAGACACAGATGCACCCAGAAGATAAATGGTGTCTGAGTGGGAGGCAGCCGTTCTCCCCATGTCTGTAGAGAAACTAATCTACCTGCTATGGTACTTTGAGAACTGGAAGCTTAGGAGGCATCCAGAGATAAAGGTCTTAGTATTAGTAGTGTGCACTTATTGAGCACTAACTGCAAGTCAGGCCTGATTTCAGTTATGTGGACTGACATCTTGGCAGGGACATTGGCCTTCCCATAAAGGTCAAGAGCAGGGATAAGGCTGCTGCAAGCAGCTCTGAGGTTAGCATGGGCATGCGGGAGCAAGGAGTGATTGACAGGCTTGTAAGAGCATGTGAGGCAGCTCTTTGGGGAGTGGTACCAAAAACAAGTGACCTGTGCTTACTAAGCTGGGGCTGGTGAGTGCCATGCTGTTTGGATCACTCATCCAAATGGATAAAAGAGTGGACTTATCTTCACGGCTGTAGCATTTGCCACCACACGGGCCACATGCAATTTCTCAAAGGCAACCTGGGATTGTCGTAACCGCATGAAGTCTTCACCCACATTCCACTCTTAACACCACCTCTGCATTTCTCTTTGGCTTATACTTCTTAATTACTTAATTTGTTTAGCAAATATATAGATACAGATACAGTGCTGGCTGTGTACCAGGTAATTTTAAATGTTTTATGAACGTTAACCTATTTAATCTTTACGAATGGTCCAAGGGGTAGGTGGTACTATTCCAATCCTCATTTTACAGATGAGGAAAGTGAGGTGAAGAGGTTATGCAGAGGTTCCCTACGGGCTACACAAAGGAGAAGAGACACAACAGGGATGCCAACCCAGGTGGTCTCACTTCCAAGTCTGCGTCCTTAGCCCTGGCACCACGGACTCCTACATCTCAGGGGGTGGGGGGTAGATATTTCTCTTTAAGAATTACTCTCCATCCTGTAGCTCCCCTTTTAGAAGGAGAATAAAAAGAAACAAAATAGGCTGGAAGCTCAAAGGGAAAAGACATCCCCAAGGCACCGTGAAGTGCCCGTCTGACATTTTGGAGTCTCTTTAGAGTAAATCCTTTTCCGGTGATTGCTTTTTCCCATTACTGGCCTGGAAAGTGGTTAGACAATGCTATGGTGTGTGCCCAGTGTGGATTCTGCTGCAAACTGATTGTCAGACTATGTCTCTCTTCTCTCCCCATCCTGGTAGTTCTGAACTGGAAAATGACCCACTCACCAACAGCCCTAAGGCCCACCTCATCCCCTTGGAGGACCCAACTCACAGCGGCCACTTCCATCATTGAAACAGCTGTCAGAGAAGCAGTTTCCAACAGTTTTCCAAACACCTTCCCTTCCAAGGAGCATGCCATTGCAATGCCCCCGTCCCCAGGGAGGGAGGCAGTGGGTACCGTGCAAGGAGAGAAGACCCGCCTCTCGGTCCAGCTCTGCCGACCATTAGTTGTGCGGCCTTGGGCAAACGGTTTAACTTCTCTGCATCTCAGGCGCTTCATCTGTAACCCGAGGGAGAGAGCCAGGAGGGAACTTCTCTTGTTAACATTGATGTAGTTAGGAAAGATCTTTTAAAATCTGCTCTGCTAGGTTCTTCTGTGTCCACTTGTGTCCAAAGCAAAGTAGCTGAGAGGCTCTAACCCGGGCAGTGGGCTCAGGGGTCTGTTGATTTCTTAATCACACCACCATTATGGAAATAATAGGTTGCTATAGTAATAATCATTACCCCTTTTCTGATGGTATTTCAGTGCCTTTTACAACCAGGGGCTGGTGGGAGGCAGCTATTCCGTCTCTCGCTCTCTTCTCCACCACACCACACACCACCCACACCACACACGCCCCACAACCATACACACACACCACCCACACCACACACACCACAACCATACACACACACCACCCACACCACACACACCATACCATACACACACCATCACACCACATATACACGCCACACGCTCTCTGCTTCTCTGCGTCTCTCTCAATCTCTTTTTATCATTCCTCAACATGCTTCTTCTACTACACACTTCCAAAATTGGAAGTGTAATCTTTGATTCATATGTGGAAAGAGTTTTGGGGAAAATCCATCTTCACACAGTAAAGCCACAAAATGCAGACAGATGCCACATTTCGGTCTATGGTTTTCTCCAACTTTCTACAGGAAAACTGGGGTGAGAAATCGCTTTCCATTTCCTACCTCACCTGGTTGTCTCTTCTCCTGGCACTGACACTAACTAGGTACCCTGCGCAGGGTACCCTCCTCTTTGAACCCTGGTTCTGTAAAACGGGGTTAAAGTGCCTACATATGAAGCTGTTTTGTGTGTTAAAGTTTCAGCGCCTGGCACCATGTCAATTCGTGGCAATTATTCTCTGTAAGTATTAGTGATACTTTGTGTCGTGAGGCTCATCGAGAAGGCTCTGGAAGGTGAGTGTGTGTGGTGCTGTCAGCATGGTCAGGCAGGCACCACGCGGCAGGAGCAGACTGCTTCCTCAGAGAGCTAAATGCCCTCCTCTCAGCTTCCTGACTCAGACCCTCGCCAGAGCTCCAGATTTAAAAATGCACAAAGGCTCCTGAGTGGCAAGTAGCAGATGGAATTCAGAATGAGCTTCTTTCTCTTTGTTTGAGGCGTTGCAAGACAAACGATAATGCTGCAGTGATGGGGAAAAACACAGACACAAGCACCTCACAAACCCCAGGGCGGTTGTCCCGGGGCCTCAGACCCCTGCACTGTTTAAGGACCCAGGTGTGTTATGCACCGCGTTGAGAAGCCCCCCATCCTGAAGAACACATTTTCTTTTACGAGTAAATTAAACAAGTCAGCGTGCTGAATAGCCCTCTAATTCATCAGGAAAACTGGAAGGCAAGCCACAGCAGAAGTAAACAGCCAATCCGGTCCACGCTGCTCTCATTCTGTCAGTCAGAGCTGGCGAGAGGGGTGAATGAAAAGTGCAGTGCTCCCCTGGCTGGGTCCCTGCCCCTCCTTGCTCACAAATTTCCTTTCAGGACAAATGACCTGGAGCAGACCTGTGTGCTATTTTCCATGCCAGTGAAGGAGATAGAGCCATAATGTTTGCATCCACTCGATTCAAGAAAGCAGGACACTGATGTCCCCTCTTATGAGCTGGAGCGACAGCTTGATGGCCCAGCTTGGTTCCCTCCCTGCCAGCCCCATGGAGCGAAGCTCCTGCTTGGCAGAGCCAAGGCCCCTGCACAGAAACAGAACACATGGCCTTGACTTCAGCCAGTTCAGGAGGAGGCAGGGGCGGGCCACATAAATCACTTGTGAAGCCGCTGGCCAGGCTTTCTGCTAAGAATCGTCCCTCATTCCTGTCTTCATTCTCTGTTTCACAAACTTTTAAAAAACATTTTATTAAGTGGATCTATTCCATGTGCTTTTGGAACCTCAAAATGTGCAGGTTGCTCATTGTAAATTTCCTTCACCCTTCTCTCAAAAGTCATCCCCACCCGCAAGTGGCTGTTTCCTGAATCTGCTCTTGTACCACACACCGTCCACCCACTGCCCCAGGGCGGTGCTGCAGGGACTGTCATCTTTGGACCCCACAGTCTACTTAGATTGCGGAGTTAGGGTGTGGGCAGAACGGGGACAATGTTTAAGGAGTCCCTCATAGTCATCAGAAGAGCTCTAAGATGCAATTTCCAATGTAACTCGTGCTACCCTTGATTAGTGCTATAGACTGAATATTTGCGTCCCCCCAGAGTTCATATGTTGACACCTAATCCCCAAGGTAATGGTATTCAGAGGTTGTGCCTTTGGGAGGTGACTAGGTCACAAAGGTGAAGTCCATCTGAATGGGATTAGTGCCCTTATAAAAGAGACCCCACAGTGCTCCCCCGCCACTTCTTCCATGTGAGGACACAGCGAGAAGACAGCTATCTCTGAACCTAGAAGCAGGCTCTCACCAGACACCAAATCTGCCGGCACCTTGATCTTGGACTTCCAGCCTCCAGAATGGTGAGAAATAAAGGTCTGCTGTTTATAAGCCACCCAGCCTATGGCCTTCTGTTATAACAGCCTGAACAGACCAAGACAATAAGCAAATCTCAAATCCAATTAAGACATTGCAGCAGCCAGGTCAGTTGTCACAAAAGGCAACCCAGAGAAGGCACGCAGGGGTAGAGTGGAGCAGGGGAGCAAGCAGGCAGTGGGCATCAAAGGGAGGAAACCGGTCAAAGCAGCGCCAGGCTCTCCGCCCCTGAGCGAGCATCACACTCACCGCAAAGAGAGGCTGCATTAATTACACGTCGCCTCGCTAAAGATTCACTCCCGGAGTGTCCACAAAAAACTAATGAGCACAATCATAGCACCTCTCAAGAACTTTTCACCTGCCGCGCGCTTTACAAGATTAGCTCATTAATCCACACTGCTCTCCTGTGAAGCTGGTAATTATTATTATGCCCAGTTCAGAGATAGAGTGACTGAGCAGAGAGAAAGCAATTGCCTGGAGTCCCTGGTGCCTCACGGCCCTTCTTGTTCTGCGAAGAGAGCACAGGTCTCTGAGCTGCATTATTCCTGTCTTTTATCCCAGTTTCCCATTGATACAAGCATCCCTCTTAAGGGTCAAAAATATCTGGGCTGAATCTTCATGTCATGTAGTTACTGATTAATTCTCCTTTATGGTAGTCATTACCAGAAGAGAAAAGTTATTGTTTACAGCTAAGCTATTGCTAGACTCTTGCTGATGACCCATTCACACTCCAAACCATGAATTATTAATCAACAGATATTTATTGAATGCTTGCCATATTTGAAATCCTACTCTTTGCACTGTACTCAGTGCTAACTTAGTTTAAAAACATCATGTGGGCGCCAGCCCAGTGGCGCAGGGGTTAAGTTCGCATGCTCCGCCTCGGCGGCCTGGTGTTCGCTGATTTGGACCCCAGGTGCAGACCTATGCACCGCTTATCAAGCCATGCTGTGGCAGGTGTCCCTGTATAAACTAGAGGAAGATGGGCATGCATATTAGCTCAGGGTTAATCTTCTTCTAAAAAAAAGAAAAAAAAATGTTTTTTTTTGTTGTTGTAATGTCACTTAACCTAAATATAGTGAATTCCTGTAGAATATGTAATTAAAATAAATATTGTTCCATATTCTCCCTGCCCCAGCTCTGGCTTCCTCTAGATTTCATTGACACAAGAAAGAACTAATCATTTGATACTGTAATCTATTAACAATGTATCAAGTCTTGGAAAAGACAGGACCATTTTGCCCATCCATGGCTCTGAAGTTTTTCCACAGCCACTTCCACTAACCGTTGAAGCAAGTAGGGCTCCCTCCCCTTGGTTCCAAAAGTACAGCAGGTGGACACCTAGAGGGCATATTCCTTGTGTCAAGGTAGTAAGAAACCTCTGGTGAACCATGGTCTAGCTTTCTAGGGTGTCTGCTCCTGTCTAAGATTTGGGAGGTAGAAGTCAAGGAAATTAACTGGTAAGTAATTTAAAAGATTAGTTTTCTAATAAAACAAGTAAGGTCATATTATAGAGTTAAATTCAAGCTGAGGCCTTAAATGTCAAACTCGTGGCCCACCTTCAGCTGGCTCACTGCCGTGAGATGCTAAGAAGATGCAGTTGAAGGGATGCTGGGAGTCTCAGCTATCATATCATGTCTCTGTCTGGTTTGGGGGTGATCTCAGCCAGCACTAGAGGGAATCTCAGAAGGGCTCTGGGTTAGCTTTACAGGTCAGAGATCAAAGATGCCAACTAGTGTAGCCATCACCGCCTGCAGTGTTAAGCTTGGATGTCAAGTTTACGGGTAGCAGAGACAAGGTGGATATATGTCAGAAGAAAACAGAGAGATGCATGGCAGGGTGTCAATCTAGATATATTTTGTGGGAGTTGGAGTGGCTGCTCCTGAGGCCATGCCCTTCATAATCCAGTGGGATGGTGCCAGAATCTGATCAGATGGGTCTGGGTTCCAATCCTGGCTCTACCACTTATTATTTGGATGGGGCAGTTAACATGTCTAGAGCCTCAGTGTCTTCCTTTCTCAAACAGATTTAGCGTGGTAGTGTTTCAAGGGATGGTGGCGAGGATTAAATGAAATAATCCACACAAAATGCCTGCCTAATCCATAATATTCCCAAAATAGATGTAAACTATTATGATTTCTAAATTTTAAAGTGCTACATAATTATAACAAAATATGCTAATTTTCATTGTTATCATTGTCATTTAAAAAAAATCTCTCATTCAATGCCCTTTGTTTAAAGTTATGCCTGATTAAAATGAACAGATGGTATTTTATCCTTGTTACATCTGTAGGAACATAGTAATGAGTATTTTTTTTTTTTACCTAAAAGTTCCCATAGGGATTTTGCATATATCCTTGGATTTATGCTAAATTCAGAAAAACCCATTATTTCTTAGATTAAAATTTTAAAAAGTAAATCACACAAATTTTGGAACCAGGACCCATGTACGTGAATTTGTAGAAGCTAGAAACAATGAGAATATAAATTTAAAAAAAAATTTAGTGCATTCTTGGAGTAGTAAAGCAAAACTGATATTTCTATAGTGATTTATGATCATCCCACTGGGATTAAAACTGAATGGCCCATTAGCAATGTGACAAAGATTTAGGAAGAGCTCTAAGTGATAGGATGGAGCTGTGGAATTCTAGGAAGTAGAGGTGTTTCAGATCTCCATATTAACATCCCAAATCAGTCCCCTCCAGATCGGTTGGGAAGGTGACATCACATGTGTGTGCTGTTGGTCGCCAGAGTGGCCCAAAAGAGAGAGGGAACCACTCACCAAAAATCTCACCTGGTGCTCCCCCCCCATCACCCCTACTCATGTTGAGGCAAAGACATCATCTCTATCTGCCCAGAAGCTGTTAAAAAATGGTTTGTGGAAGTGTGCTCTGTCTGTCTCTCCCTATTATTGCAACAGAAATTATTTATTCAGCTTATTAAAAAAAGGTGAACATGATGAAAAACAGACATTATAGCATATAGTAATTGAGAATGAGTGATCACGATGTCAGCTGGGATGACCACCCCAGTTTGCTGGAGGGAGACGTGGACAGGAGGTTGTAATATCCTTTGAAAAGAAAGATGTACGCACAGTAGCTCAGCATCTCGCCCCCAATGTCCACCTCAGCACAAATGTTAAGACTTGGAAGCAAAGGAAACAAACTTAAGACAGCCCGTGTAAATGCTGCTGGGTCACTGGAACCCGTGAGCTGAACGGACTGCAGGTTTTGAGCAGCTTCTCAACCTCGCTGGTTAATTTTTGGTACTGGGCAACTGTTCTGTGCATTGTAGGTTGTTTAGCAGGATCCCTGGTCTCTACTGACTAGATGCCAGTAGCACTTTCCCCCTAGTTGTGACAAACAGAAATCTCTCCAGACATTGTCAAATGTCGTCTGGGGTGGGGTTTGGGGGAAGAAAATAGCTCCCAATTGAAAACCACTGCTTATCCCTCACATAGTTTCTCTTGAGGACAGATAAAGTTCGGGGAGGGGCCTTAAGATGATTAATAATGTTTTCTGGTACAGTGCCACTGAACTACTGAATAAATGATCCCATTTCTGCTTCATTTGCTGCTTAGAACTCCCAGTGTGTGTGTGTGTGTGTGTGTAAGGCTATGCAGCATTGTTCAACACACTCAGAAAAGCATAAAGCAGAAAAAATTGTTTGAAAAATGTTTCCCAAAAGATTAATGACATAACTAGAATACATTCAAAAAAGAGAAAATATGGGGAAGGAGAAAAAATTATACTTTCATACTTTAGAGTACACATTCGTTCAACTGCCTTTCTTTTCTTTCTTATCATGAAAAGACTGCAAGAGATGTAATTGCAAATATAGTCAAGAGCTAATTATATTGCTATAAATTATATCCTTTTACTATTCACTGGGGAATACTAAGAATTTTAGGGTGAATAGATGTGTATAAATGTGCATGGTGTAGTCAATATACAATTTATATCATTGAACTAGCATTAAATGTAATGAATGCCTACATTGTGTCGTGGAAATAATCAAGAACAGAAGTATTTCTTCTTCGGAATTCCTAAGGAGCATTTAAGCTTTAGTGTTACTAGCACTGTGTATTAACAAAACACGTTTCATCGGAGAGTCTCAATGCCTGGGGCGGGCAGATGGACAGAGTTAACAGAGGCAGAACAGAAGCACACAGAGAAGACATAATTGGTTCAAATTCTTAACATCAAGTCTATGGCGGAAGAGAGAGAGAGGGGTTAAAAAAGTTAAGAGGTTAAGACCTTGGGAATTTTTAAATTGTTATTTATATATCACATGTGTCTTTCAGACAAACCAGGCTCTGTGCACATGGTGGTTCTTGTGAACACGTGTCTGGAAGTTTAAAAGAAGGAAGAGAAGAAGCAAGAAAAAAACGCATGGAGCTCAAAGGTGTATCTTCATATACCATCTCAGTTAATCCTTATAATATCGCTGGGAAGTAGGTGTTATTAATCCATTTTAAAGATGGGAGACTAGAAGCTCAGTTTGTAATTTGCCCAATGTCAAGTGATAAAGGAAAGATGCTATGGCTTGAGCTCAGCTCTCCCAAATTTCAAGGCCCTCCTCTTACTCATAAGTCATTCAGGGTAGCCTCTCTGACCAAAACATCTTTGATATCCAAAATGGGCTACTCTCTTCGTTTTCTTTCAGTGCCTACAATTCAGCCAATTAAGAATACATTTAAGTTGACAAATAACCTCTTTTAGAATTCTAAATACTCTAGGTTAAATATTTATAAATCATGTACATATTAGCATAAATAAATACAAGCAGATTTTCAGATTTTAGATTTGAGTCCTGGCTCTTTCACCTACTAGCTGTGTATTCTGCACAATGTCACTTAGCTTTGTGGAGACTCAAATGCCTTCTTACAACATAAATAGACACCTATGACCTAGCCTAGACACCTAATCACTATGTAGGATTATTTTATAGGAAATAATGCATTCTTGCTTCTAAATAACTGATTTACAAATGTTAGAATACAACTTAATATTAAACAGAGGATACCCATATTTTAAGGACCTAATTTGGGTTTAGTCATTTATTAGTGAGATAATCTGTCTGGGTTTCATAATTTGCAAAATGATACTTCCTCCATCCATGTTGTCACGGTTCTGATTTGCATATCAAATGAGGTAACACATCAAAGTGCTTTGGAAAATGATCAGCATGTTGCCATTATTACTATTACTGTTACTTAAATGTGTGTGTGTGCTTTTCAGCTAAAAACAAAAAAATTACAATGTTTTATATATATATATATGTTTGTTTTGATTCGTTTTGTTTTCTGCTTCAAGTCTAAAACACAACTATCAACTCATGGCATAGCTATAAACTAAGAAACAATGATGCTTTTCAATAAAAATGTCATACAGTGAAGGGCAGCTTCTCCCAACGTTTTAGACCACTTGTACTCCAATAATACACATGATGGATCATTGAACATGATTTCTTTTTGTAGATGTCTTCATCTAATCAACGAACACCTTGGCCTCTCTTCATTGATAATGCTTCAGCTCTAGATCTATTTATTTTCTGCAAATAGGTCTAAACATTGCAAATGCAAGATATTGTAAGACTCCCTCAATTCATTTATTTTTTCATTCATCTTCATAAAACAAATATAGCAATGAAATTGCTATAATTCTTCATGTGTTACCTATCTGCCAGGTACACCAGCAAACTAGTGAAGATTAACTAAGATTTGGAGAAAGCCATTTAAAATCTGAAATATTTGATGCATTACGAAATCTACACAATATCCCTATGGGAATGCAAAGCTTGGTGGCTCTTCATTTGCAATGCATGCGCATGCACGAGACAGTCGGGGCAATGTTCTACCCAAGCTAAGCCAAGAGCCAATGGAACCATGTCAGCATTTCCTGTGACATCAAATCATCTGGGAGCCAAGGGTAATTTTTCAGTTTCTACACATTTTGTGCTTATCCTCAGTTTATAAATGCTCCAAAGAAATAGCAATTGCTTTTAAAAATAGCTCCATATTTGAAGCAACCATTGAGTAGCGATTGTCCACTAAGCACATCCCTTGGGATAAAAGCCAAGGTCAGGCAGCCAGTGACAAAACCATCTGAGATTTGGGTAAAGGAATTAGGGGCAGGAGAGGGGGAACCTCGGATAGACCTGTTTCTCTTCCTGTTCAGATGGTTTCATTCTGAGCCGTGAGGTTATACTACAATAGCTCTGTGGATGCCATTGGTTGTACAAGGCCATGGGATGGGATAAGGGACGGATGTGGCCACTATCACTAACACCCCTCTATTCATAAGCTCGACAAAGGATATGCTTGAAATGGCACCCACATCATAGGCTAGTTGGATTAGAGACTGGCTGCTTTATGAGCAGCCTTAAAAATCTCCCATGGTTGTATTCGTTTCCTATTGTTGCTCTACAAATTACCACAAACTCAGTGGCTGAAACAACCCAAATTTATTATCTTACTGTTTTGTAGGTCAGAAGTCTGACATGGGTCTCATGGGGCTAAAATCTGAGTGTGACAGGGCTGTGTTCCTTTCTGCAGGCTCTAGGGGAAATCTTTTTCCTCGCCTTTCCTGGCTTCTAGGGGCTGCTGGCATTCCTTGGCTTACAGCCCCTTCCTCCGCCTTCAAAGCCAGCAAAGAAGCATCTCCCTGACCTACTTCTGTTGTCACATGTCTTTCTCTGACCCCAGCTGGAAAAAGCTCTCTGCTTCGAAGGATTCATGTGAGTAGACTGGCTCCAACTGGATAACCCAAGATATTCTCCCCATCTCAAGGTCCTTAACCTTTATCACATTTGCAAAGTCCCTTTTGCCAGGTAAGGAAACATATTCACGGGTTCTGGGCATCAGGATGAGGACATCTTTGGGGGGCTATTAACCTGCCTACCAAAATGGTCCATGATCTGAAGGTTCCCAAATCCTTTATCCATCCCCTTTAATGGAAAACCCCTCCCACCCACTGGAGAAGCAATGTGCCTCCTGCACATCAACCCTGAGAACTATTATCATTATTAATCATTTATATAACAAATTCTAGAAGCATTCTCCTGATGGATGCCATGATGACAACTGTTAGAATATAGCTACACTCTATTACAACCTTCTTCTTTATTTGTAAGAAGAACATCTTCTCACAATTGGGTTTGAGATACCTTTGCATTAAATCATTGTTTTATTTAATGATCAGCATCTGTAAAAATTTTAAGCTGACTGAGAGGGCAGTGGGGCCTTTTCCTAACACTCTCTAACATGATCTGCATTTTTTTTAAAGATTTTCTTTTTCTTTTTTTCTCCCCAAAGCCCCCCGGTACATAGTTGTGTATTTTTAGTTATGGGTCCTTCTAGTTGTGGCATGTGGGATGCCACCTCAGCATGCCCTGATGAGCGGTGCCATGTCCGCTCCCAGGATTCAATCCGGTGAAACTGAGGGCTACCAAAGTGGAGCGTGCGAACTTAACCAGTCGGCCATGGGGCCAGCCCCATGATCTGCATTTTTAAAAACATATTTTATAAGCGGTTAGCTGGGGTAAAATTAACCTGTCCTGTTCTGGAAACTGCAGAGTGGCCAATGTCACTGCATTTCTAAGGTCTTATCAGTGGAACTATTATGGCTATTACTTAATGATGAGCTTAATTAGTACATTTATAATTAATTTTAAATATATTAATTAATAATTCAATTTATTTGTTCCTCTACCCAACCACCTTGACAGAAAAATCATAAAGAGACCTATTATATCAATCAGGTTACGTTAGGCTATGCTGCAGCTACATACAAATCATGATATCTCAAAAAAATCTAATAAAAGCTTTTTTCTCCTCATGCAAAGCCCAGTGCATTTTGGGTAACCTTACCCCATCTGGTAGCTGTGCCATGAGGAAGGTGTGGTTGCCAAGGTTGCTGTAGGCAGGAGGAGAGAGATGGAGAAAGCATACCAGCTCTTAAATGCCTCAGCTAGAGACACATGTCACTCCCGCTCCCAGGCCATTGGCCAGAAATAGTCACGTGACCATAACTTGACTTCAGAGGATGCTGGGAAGTAGAGGGAAGTGCCTGTGACTGGTGAGGGTTAACTCTCTTTGCCCCTCTGTCACCTTCATCCCTTTCATTAATTTCCTTTGCCTTCTTATTGTGAAAGAAGAGCAAATAAAAATAGAAACTGAAATCATCTCTAGTTAAAGCAACCGAGCCACCCTCTATTCTAACACCTCCACTAGTGTTTGGCCATTTTGTAGCTCTGGAATTTTCTGCAGATGGGTCATTTTCTCTAAGACAGAGTCCCTCAAGTTTTCCTGAAACAACTATTTTCCGCTAAAGCCATGGCAAGTTCAGTGACTGACACTTTGGAGCCACCTCGTCTGTCTTTCCCTGAATGATTTCCCTTTAGGATGGTCAATAGTGTTGACTCACTCAAGGCTCACACGTCACAAAGGGACCTGAGTGCCACTTTCTCGGACACGTTTGAAGTTAATATTTTAATCAATTTAATTTGCAAATATTTTACTCAAATAGACATCTTAGTGTCTGAAATACCTTCCTGTTGCTTTCAAAATGGATCTCTCCTGGGGGCAATGAGGTAACTGATTCTGTCACCTTAGAGAGCTATGGGGATTTGAAATTACACAGTCAGATGGAGAAATGCCAGTTCTCCGGGTTAGAGATTCTCCGTTATTCTGTTGATCTATTTCAAGCATTCAATCTTTATCTCTTAGTCATAACATTTGCTTCCTACAAAATTCAACAAAATTATTTTTGTGAATGAAATATTAAAATAGGTGATATAAAATGTATGAGCTCACATAAACTCGTCTTATTTTTTTTTTTAAAGATTGGCCCTGAGCTAACATCTGTTGCCAATCTTCTTTTTTTTTCTTCGTCTTCTTCTTCTCCTCAAAGCCCCCCACTATGTAGTTGTATATTCTCATTGTAGTTCCCTCTAGTTCTGCTATGTGGGACGCCACCTCAGCATGGCTTGATGAACGATGCCATGTCCGCGCCCAGGATCTGAACCAGCAAAACCCTGGGCTGCTGAAGCAGAGCGTGCAAACTTAACCACTCGGCCACAGGGCTGGCCCTGTGATGTATTTTTATTTTGAATGAATGAAATTAGAAGTCTTCCCTGCTCACCTTTTCAAATTAAAATAGAGCCTGGATTCAATGTAGAAGTGAATTCTAATCTTTTCATAGACCTTTTCAGATCCAGACACTAGTCACAGATGTGGCAAGAGTCATGGTGGATCTTGGAGACCTAATCTCCATATATCTTCAGCTTGGGCCTCTGGGTGGTCAGAGTTGACTCTAGGCCTTATTTGTAGCAGGGCTCCAGGTCCTCTGCATATGCGGAGATGGGGATTTTGGGTCCTTTGATAAAATCTCCGGATATCAAGATGCAGACTGTCTCATAGAGAAGTTGAGATTTATTCAATCAGCCAATAAACACTGTAGGGCCCTTCCCAGTGCCCTTACACTGTGCCGGAATCTGTTGTACAACAATGAACGAGAGAGACAGCGTCTCTGACCTTTCGAGGTTGGAGGTTGATGAGAATGATGCACAGGGAGACGGGAAAGGGAAGAAACAAACTCCAATAACATAATCATGAGTAATGCTAATTGCCATGGAGAAAATCAACAGGATGCTAAGGCAGAGAAAACCAAAAGGAAGTGCTGTGAATAAATGGGGAGTGGCTCCAGAAATGGGTGTGGTATCCTGCTCTAGGCACAATGTCGGGGGGAAGTGCCAGACAGACCCTCAGCTCAAGCCCAGAGCAGCCTCACATGTAAGAAGTGAATTGATTTTACAGATAAGGAAACTGAAGCACAGAGACGTGAAGTAACTTGGCTCAGGTCACACAGTGGTAGAGCCAAGCCTGTCACCCAGACTATCCAGGGCCCACACTCTTAACCACTCTGCTATTTCAATTTAAGAGAGGTAAGGACCACTGTGGGGAGAGGAGAGGCTGTGGGAGATCCAGAAGATTGGAGAAGGGAGAAAGGAGCACTCAGCCAGCCACCTGGGAGGCCCTTAGAGGTGCCACCACAATGTGGCTTCAGCCGAAAGATTCTGACTGTAAACAGGACCCTTCACATTTATCTGCATGGGTGTAAAAACAAGGGCTGAACCTCGACCAGGGGTGCTGATGGAAGGAGACAGAGAAAGGAAGGGACGAAGGACAGGGATCTGCTTCCACATATTAGAAACCCAATAATTAATGCATACATCAGTCAATGTGTATATTTCAAGTGTTTCCTGTCCAGCCCAACCCCACATCACTGGAGCACCTGGCGATCCCCTGGACTGGCCAACCAGGCAGGCCAGGCTGCACCAAGGCTGTTCCCAGGAGTCATCTGACTCCTCCTTACCCAGGGCTCCTCCCTTCTCCCGTTTCCATTTGGCACCTGCATCCCATTTTGGTTCTTCCTCCTGCCCCTCTGCTCTTGGCATTGGAATTTCAGTTTCCAGGTTGACACCTGTCTCTCCCTCAAGTTTTGATCTCGGACCATTCTTGCAGATCTTCCCTGTTTCCCATAGTCTCTGGTAGGACACTTCCTGTGCTGGTCAACCCTTCAAAACCCAAACTCTGACTCCAGCTGCTGGCTGGTGCTGGGTGATTCCACCCTGTCTCCATGAGGGGAGGGTCTGACTTCCTGGGTGCCAGGCTCCCTGCCCCCTCCTGGGCACATGGAGACCATAAAGGAAACCTCTCGTGGATCACTGAACTCCCAGGACTTACAATCAGGTCCTAGCACCCGGACCAACTGGAAAACAGCTAATAGTGATTGCCAAAGTCTCAGCCTCTCCCAATAGGACCAAAGATAACAAAATTTACTTAAATTTTATAAGTAAAGTATCAAAAATGCACAATATTATATGGCGTAGATGGACAATATACATCGGGAAGTGCATACAGCAATATTGCCTTTCTTTTTAGCCAAAATATTCAAACAGAACTTGTATTTCCAGAAACAGCCACATGATTGGTGGCCATTTGAATATGTTGAGCCTATGCAAAGATGTCAGGCAATGCCAAGAAGGGGAATATGGAAACGACAAACAAAAGAAACCTCCAAGAGCAGAGAATCAGGCCAATTTACACTTTCGGAGGATATTTAAGTTGTTTCAGTGTTTTGAGGTTTTTGCCTTTTCTTACGTACACCCAGATTGCCATTAGATGAGAAAGTTGGTTAAATGCAAATATCTCCGTAATTGAGTAAAATGTTAAGACTTTTCCATCAAAAGTCCATCCCTGGTCTTTAAAAACACAGAATGGCAGAGTGTATCGGGGACCTAGGCTCTGACCTTGACCCTGGCGGCATTTGACTTTGGCCAGGTCACATGACCTCTAGTGGATATTGCTTTCCCATCAGAAAACAGTATTTTATATTAGTTAACCTGTAAGGATGCTTTCAGCTCTAAAACTCCCGCCTTGGCGTTGTGACTACTAAACACTGGTGAGACACTGGCCATCAGAGGGCATTGTGAGCTTCTGAGAGCTGGAGAAGAACAGCTGAGAAGTTAAATGTGAGCAGCATCACAATCTGAGTTTGTCTCAACTTGGACACCTCCTCTAGGAGCCTTCCCAGGACCCCACAAAAAGTCTCTTGGCATGAACCTCGCTGCCCTCTTTTGCTTTCCTCCTCACCTCTTGGGAAATCTATTCAGGGGAAATGCTCCTCTCTGAATTTCTTAATGAGAAGGCCCCAGTCTTCAGGCGTTTCAGCTCAGGAACTCCTTGTCTTCATTTTCAAGGTCCTATTTGCCACTTTGGCCCTCTGCCTCTGGCTTCCATTCCTGCCCAGGAAAGTTCAGAGTCGTATAAACTCGTGTGAGGAAAATTGGCCCCTGTATCATGGGTCCCCACAGGCAGGAGGAAGAGGCGAGAATCCTCCCATCGCCGGAGCCAGAGAGGGCTTTATTCTCTTTCTGTTTGTGTGTCTGCGTCTCCATGGGTTTAAGCCTCCACCTTCTCTTCTGACAGGATCAGCAGTGTGTCTGCCCCCTCCATTCTTCCTGTCCCACAGCTCCCACATTTGCGGGGGGTGTCGCAGGCACAGTGCCCTGCCTGTCCCAACCAGAGGAGATTCTGAGGAGAAGCCCTGTCGTCAGGGAGGAGGATCTGAATCTGAATCTGAGCACCACGAAGGATGAAGAAACCAGGTTTTGAGACTGAGAGAACCATCTCAGCAAAGAAGGAGGCAAGCCCTCCCCACACACTGTTACTATTCCTTCCATCTGGTCTTCCTTTCTGGCCTCTCCTCCCCACATGCCAAGTTGCCCACTGAGCTGGGTTGAGTCATAAGCTCTTTGCCTGCCAGGGAAGGGGGCCCCAGCCCAGCAGAGCCCAGCAACAGAGGAGCTCAGGCTTTCTCTGACTTCTCAAGGTCATTTCCTCTCAATAGCCTGAGCTCTGCACTATGAACACCTTAGCTTGGTTATAAACACAGCAGTTTAAATTCCACACCGAGGGAACATATCATGACTTGCCACCCTTTTGAATGGTGCCCAATTACCCCAGCACATCTTCCTCAGCTAACACTTGACCTGTCCACCAACCCAGACCCCCGGCAACATGGCCATCCACCATCAGGTCCATCGCTTTTTCTGATATTCTAACTTCAGGGACCTCTTTGACAGCCTGGGGCCCTACATTTCAAATCAATTAGGAGGCTCCAAGAGTTTGAAATTGGGGCTCCCCTGAGCAGAGGTCTACTCTGTTGGGTTCCCATTCTCAGGTCACTCAGTAACTGAGATTAAAAGCAGTCCTTGCATGAAACTCCATTTGCAGGGACTTAACAAATGAGGGCTAAACAACTTATTTCTAGATTTCCTTTTGCACTCTACCCCTGTTCCTCTAATTTATAAATCACTTCCATCATCAAGATTTAATTTTTTCATACCACACTACCATCGCCAACATCCAGGTGGGTCTACCTGGGTCTTCATGTTCCCCTGCGGGCCATGGAGGCTAAGGCTCTGAATACAGCTTTAAATCGATTAGTAATTTTTTCCCCAATATTTTGAAAACGCTTATCTAAGGTCAGCATCATTCAGCAGGAAAATTTGGCAATCTCCCCACATTCATGGAAGTCTACATTTTAGCCACTCCTCTAAACAGCTTCCAAGACATTTATTCTTACAACCTTTTGCTGAAATAAGTAAGGAGGATCAGACTCCATTTTCTTAGAAAAGGAAATGAAGACCCAAAAAGTGGCACATGTGGAGAGGTTGCATGGATAAGATGGGGAAAAGCATCCTGCGTGGCCCCGCCCGCTCCTGCCGGAATTTGAATGGAGCTGAGCGTGCGTTTTCCAGCTGACCATGCAAAATAGGCCCTGCAGTCTCTCCAGCTCCTGGAGCTTTGTGCCTGGTCAAATGAAGCAATCAATTCCATCTCGTCTGACAAATGTTACAAGGACACCAGCAGCTAGGACAGCAGGGGAGCAATCTTTATTTTCTGCTTTTTTCCCTTTCATTTTATGTTCTCAGGATGAAATGAATGGATTTCTTTTTCCCAGTTACCCACAGCTGTGCTGCTATAACTCTCCCTCTCCTTTCAGGACGTTGGTTTCCTTGGTGCATCAGCTGGGGGTGGCCTGGGCATCTAGCAGGGTCCGAGCCATTTCAGTGTCTATGGAGCGGCTGGCCTAGGCTGCATGGCAGCACACCTGCTGGCATTGCTCTGAGGGTGTTTAGAAAGCATGGGGGAGAGTCAATCCAAACTCACTGTCAAAGTAAACTATTTCCCTAAGGAAGCGGGATTTTTCAACTTTTATAAAACTCAGGCAAAGAATGAATTTACTACTTATAATATTCTTTCTTCACCCTTCTTCCAAGAGAAACAGTTACTCATCTAATCAGATCATTGTGATTTAGAATCACAGAACCAGGATGTTCCGAACTCGGAGTAGAAGCTTAGACAGAGATGTGGTATTGATGATAATAATGGCTGCTTACTATATGTTGGAATTTTCATGTGTTATCTCATTTAATCCTCACAACAACCCTATGAGAGAGTGTCTATTATTTTCCCCATCAAGAAACTGAAGGCCAAAGATGAAGTAACTTGCTCCAGGTGACACAGTCTTCCAACCCCGGTCTGTCTGACTCAAGCCCACATTCATAAAGACTACACACTTGCCATCTAGGGCATGTCCTAAAATTACCAATGAGGAAACTGACATCCAGAGAGGTGCCGTTGTTCGATATCACCATGTTAATTGGTGGGAGAGTCATTTGGCCACCCCAGGGCTCCTGACAACTCTTTGCCTATGTTGAGTAGAATTTGACCCACCCAGGGCATAATGGGTCATTTACTTTTGAAGGACAATACTGCCTGGCATTGGGGAGCGCAATGTGGTGGAGGATGGGAGCAGGAGCAGATGTGTGGAGCAGATAGGGGCAGGGAGGGGGCTGCCCACCTCCTTGTAACCTCAACTTGAAAGAAAAGCATTGTGGAGATCCCCCTTCTGCTGGGTTGGCTTTATTCCATCCTGACCTTGACCACACACATTATGAAATTCCTTATCTCTCAGGTATACCAAGGTCAAACCAACCATGGAAGTGATTTGTATGTATAAACAACAAATCTGAATTTACGCAAGTCAATTTTTAAAATTAAATACAATAATCATTTCCAAACAGATTCCATTGACTAATATATCTAGTTTTAGCTATGAAAATAAGGGACTGGATCCATTCTCTCCTTCTGTCCTGTCAAATTTTGCTCCCAAAGAGGTATTTCAAATTATGTAGGCCTATGTACCGAGACTCTGAAAGCCCCTAGGTATGGGAATCTTGAAAAAGCTTACAGGCAATTCTCATGCCTCACTTGAGAACCACTGAGACAGAAATTGGAAGTTTTTGGCTCCTTCTGATAACCAAGTCCCATCTACTCTGTTTTTAAAATTGTTCTTATGAGCTCAACTGTGTTCCCCTCCAATTCATATGTTGGAGTCCTACCCCTAGTACCTCAGAATGTGACTCTATTTGGAGATAGGGTCTTTAAAGAGGTCATTAAGTTAAAATGAGGTCACTAGAGTGGCCCTCTTCCACTATGGCTGGTGTCCTTTTAAGAAGAGGAGATTTGGACTGAGGCACAGAGGGAAACCCATGTGAAGACACAGGGGGAAGATGGCCGTCTACAAGCCAGGAGAGAGGCCTTAGAAGAAACCACCTCTGCCAACACTTCGATCTTGGATTTCTAGCCTCTAAGCCTGTGAGAAAATGAAGTTCTGTTCTTTAAGTACCACTCAGTCTGTGGGTCTTTGTTATAGCAACTGCAATACAACTGTGGTAAAATATACATAACATAAAACTTACCATTTTGATCATTTTTAAGTGCACGGTTCAATGGCATTAAGTACATTCACATTGTTGTACAACCATCACCGTCATCTGTCTCCAGGACTTCTTCATCTTCCGCAAACGAAATTCTGTCCCCATGAAACACTAACTCCACATTCTAATCTACTCTTAACCACACACAGTGCAACTGTCTGTCTCTTTCGAGCCAGCACCACCTCTTCTCACTTGATTCCAGACGTGGTAAACTCATACAGGAACATGTAGGAACAAGCTAGTCAATAAATTAAAGAAAATATATGTGAGGATATTTACTAGGGGTTGGCAAGTGTCCTTTTTAAAGGTGTTGGGGCTTGATCCAGACTCTGATCCCGAGAGGTTTACTGCCCACTAAGTCAACTCTCCAGCTTGCAGACAAGATAAACTAGCAAATGTGATTCATCTATCCTTCCAGAAGGCTCCGTCGTCTCCAGGCAAGTACTCTAATGAAACGTGTAAGCGCCTTTCCTTCAGCCATAAGGAAGCCACAACAGCTCAGCAGATTAAGGAAAGGTAGGAGAGATGGAGAAGCTAATACATTCTAATACAGCCCCATCACAGGAATTCCTCTTTAGTTACGTCCAATGTCAAATGGAGTTAAATAGCGCTAACCACAGTATAAGAAAGTGTTGGAAGCTTCCAGAACAAAATGCAGAAATCAAGTGTATAAAGAAACTGAGAATCAGCAGAGCTCAGACTCCAGGTCACATACGAACTTTGTAACTAGAAATATGCAGGTTCGATGAGAACACATCTGAAAAGGGAGATGTACGAGTTGGCTCATTGTTTGATCAATCATTCAGCAAGGGTGAGAATTTGAAATCAGGGTCCTCCAAGCAAAACTTTATATACATGACCTGCTCCCTTCTACCTACTGCTCTCAGAGAGATCTTATTACACGGGCTGGTGGGTCCTCCCCTCCCTCCCTTCCTTAGACTGTAGAGCCTGAAGACACTGCTTAAGCCTAAGCTACAACCAGAAAAAGTGGTTTCTTGTGGTTTGACATAACATCAGAGAGCGTCCCTCCAGAAAGGACTGTGTAAGCTAAAGTCCAAATAACTTTGCCACGGGACACTTAGAGTTGTGTCTTCAAAGGACGTCAGTGTCCCTTGTGAGTTCCAGGCATGAGCCTGAGGCACAACCTCGCAAATTTGGAGGGATTATGAAACAGCAGTGTCAGCAGAGAGCAGCCCTTCTTAGCCGTCACTCACAAGCTTCTCCTCCGACCAGAGTTCTCAGCTGCATCTCAGCCCCAGAGCAGATTCCCCGTAGGAGCTGACTTTGACTCAGCAAGGTTTCAAGGCTCGAATGGCTTCAAATTGGAATTACCTCTGCCAAATTCTGCAATCGTTAAAGCAGCCAAGTTCAAATTGGCAACGGCCGAAAAGTTAATCGTTGAAAAGAAATAAGGTTAAACATAAAAGAAATAACACACCTAATTATGGACTTATAGTATCTCTTTGCCCTATTTATCCCCATATCCATGGTAAAGACGGAAAAGACTGAGAAACAAAAAAGAGAAAAAAAGAACCAACCAGATAGACTAGAAAAAAACCCTAAGAATGGAAGATTTCTGGCTTGGTCCCACGCATTATATTCAAAACTCTTGGGTATTTATTTTCTCTGTGTCCACATGCAGTCACTCACCACCTCCCAATTACAAGGATTCCTTCAATTGTGTGTAATGTTGACTTTTCTTTATTTATGTATAATACATGCTGTTTCAACAACTTTGTTTATTTTACAAATCGGCCTTGTGGGTCATTGAATCTGAGCTCTAATTATCTAATTTTGAAACACGCAAGTACGTGCTTTGGAATCAGATAGAAGAGTGATCAACTCTGGGCAAGTTTCTTCACCTCTGTAGTAATAAACAAAAATGGCGATACTTCACTGAGCACTTATCTGGGCCAAAGGCTGAACACAGATCATCTCGATTGGTCCTTCGACAACCCTTTGATAAGTATGATTATTACTCCCAACTCGCTGATGAGGAAGCTGGTATCTGGAGGGCTAAGGTAACCGACTGACAGTCAAAGAAATAGCTAGTAAGTAAGGAGTTGTTATCTAAACGCAAACAGTCCAACTACGTTATTTTACCTCTTGAGTCTCAATTATCTTGCTATGAGCAAAAATACTCCACTCATAGGAATCTTGCAAAATTTCAATGAGATTACATATGTAACCAGTACCACAGAGGCTGACACAAAGGAGGTACTCAACAAGTATTAGATCAACTATATCGTAATAAAACTGGAAAAAAATAAATAAGTTGCTAATATTGTATACCTTCCTAAGGTGGCCAAAATTGTCACAATGCATATTATCATCGAATGAACTCTACTTACTTGAACTTAATGTAGGCATGCCAAATATTTAAACTTTTAGATGGTGATTGTGGTAACTGGAATATACGGCAACACAAAACCAATTATAAAATATTGTTGTAGAGTTAAACCCATTAGGATCTCTTGGCAATAAAATATGTGTGGTGACTGTAAAACTTGTGTGGTGCTCTATGCACTTGTGTCGTACTTATCCTGTAGGCTTGTGTGGGGGTAATATATCTCCAGTCCTCATTTCTGCCTTCTCTTCCTGGAAAATTCCTATTCATCCTTCATGTCCCATCTGGAATGCTTCTTCCTATGGGGAGCCTTCTCACACATCCACAGAAGGCAGCTGCCCTCTTTTCTGTACTACTACAGAACTCCACCAGGTGGTACTCTAGAGCGTGAACTACATCTTTGGAAACATTTGGTACCCAGGTTCAACATGGCGCCTGATATATAGAAGGTGCACAATAATTGTTTATTTAATGTAGGAATGCTTTGAATGTGCTGATTTTGAATTCCTAATAACCTGAATACCTGAGGAAGCGTAAATCAGGGTTTAATATGTAAGTATTGCAAAGTCTAACATTCATTAGACCTTCTACTTTAGAATAAGTGATGACACTTGCCAGTATGGGTATAGTGAAAAGTCGGACTTGGCCTAGTATGCAAAGCATACTACAGACCCCCAAAGCGAACCTACCAAGCAGGGACCTCCCCAGCTCACCTGCCTGGTTTCCATATTCACATTCTTGGGTCTGAGCTCAAGTCGTGTCTTCACAAAGCCTTCTCCAGGATTCAGAGTCACATGGGTGCTAAAGCTATGCTTTAGCAGCTGCCAATTTTCTAGACATGAGAAAAGATATGGGCGTAAAACACTAGTCTGAACAGCAAGGTTCGACTGGGGCACCTTAGGAGAGACTTTGAGGTGGGTTCTCCCTTTAACCCAAGTGGAGTTTTACAAGAGGCCACTAGTGAGACAGCATCCACCCATGGTGGCACATGGGCAGCAGAATCCCAGCCAACATTGCTGTTCCCATCTCATCCTTGGTGTAGTGGAAAGAGGGCAGCTTCAGAGTGACACTGGTCTGTCCCCTGGTTCTACTACATGCTGTCTGTGAGAGCATAAGCAAGCTACTAATTTGACCATCTGTAAAGTGTGATAACAATACATTCCAGGGCTGTTGTGAGGATTAGAGAAAGTACTATATGTTAAGTACCTACTGTAGGACAAAGCACTGAGTATGCTCAATAAATATTAGTGCTCTTGCCCTTCTCCTCTGCCCACATCAGCTTTCCCTCTGAAGTAATCTAGCTCTCTCCTCTCATGTTAAGATCATGGATCAACGCCAGCTGACTGGCAATCAATAGATCAGAGTCTCCATTCACCTCAAGGGCCAGTAAACTGATCAAATGATGGTGATGATATTTAGTCTGAACCGTTGGGGTTGGGAAATACTAGTTTCCTACAGATCTGACCAAAAACACAAAATGGCGGATCAGTACAAGAACTTCAAAGTTCCTAAAATATCATAGCCATGCGACACAACATGTGGACCATTAGAATTCGCCTCACGATTATGGTGCTAATTTAAGATCAGAAATTGCCCTTACATGTTTTGCTTTTCAAAGCTTTGACATTCTCATCCTAGTTCTTCTTGGACTCAGTAAATGGATTTGTATTTGGCTGACTGAGAAAAGGAATTGCAAATGCTCAATAGATATTTCTTCTCTCATCCTCTCAACATTGAGAAACGTAGTCAAAAAGAGAAAGAAAGGACATTATAGCTTTGGATTCTATTCTCGCTCAACTATCTTCTAATTGTCTCTTAAATGAAAGCATTGGCAGGACAAGACCCTCTTATGTTCCTCAGCAATATTGTCAAATCTCCAGGCTGAAGGAGCTTTGGAAGTTCAGCCTCTTGCCCTTACAAGTTTTCTGTTCAAATTTTATGATTCGTGTTCATGTTGCTCTCTCTTAAGTAATGGCTTGAGAAAAAATGTGCTATAAAAAACAAAATTTTTGTGATGGGGAAAGAGCTCCATGAAGAGAAACACAACAACTCGCTGCTCCCCAGGGATGTGGTGCATCCAGTAACACTAGAAGTCAGCCAGCGGCATTTTCCAGCACGAAGCGAGGAGCACACCTGTCTTAATGCCAGAAGTCACTTTCATTGTTGAAATGGGTCCTTTGGAGGCCACATTTTTCCCCAGTGTGGGGAGGATGAAGAGCCATTGATCTACTCTGCAGAAGTAAAGCAAGCCTCAGAAATTAACCCTTCAAAAAATAAGTTTGGTTTGGAGGCAGGGACAAGGACAAGGGAGGTGGTAAGAGGAGACCAAGCCCTCATGAGGAAGTTTGCCAAGGACTATCCAAGGACAAGAATCCTGGGGGGGGGCCGCATGGCATCCCATTAAGCGATATGAACAGCACATTTTCATTAGCGTAAAGAGTGTAGTTTAAGTTGCTCTCAGGGTTCTGTACCATTAGGGTCAAGCTTTAATGAAAGTTCAAAGCAGGCAAAGTTCATCTTTTAGTTCCACCTACCAGTGTCCCAATCTTTCTTCTTGCCACCATCTTATCCTTTAACGTGCCTCCTCAGTGACCCATTCATGCTCTCAGATGGCCATCAGGGCACCACTGGTGAGGGGTAAGACAGGTCATTAAGATGTCCTTCTTCTGAGTTTCTATAGAAAAATATGGGTGTGTGTGTGTAGACACTGATCCTATTGCTGTAATACAGCTTTCTCGTGTGTATTGCACCAGCCTGCAAGGTCCTTAAGGAGAAGGCTCTGTTTCTTTCCTTTTTATATCCCCTGACCTTTGCATTGTTTTGGCACTTACTAGTTACTGAACACATTTTTTAAAAAACAATTAAATAAATCTATGAAGATATTAGTTAACACCTTCAGTATATTTTCTCTCAGACCTATAAACATTTTAAAAGAAGACTACAAAGGATCACAAAACCTCTAGGACCCAAGGAGTGAGACATCAGTCAGTGGGGGCAGGATAGCCCCACCCAATGTCTTCTCAGACCCAATCATATTGGCAGCCACTGGCAACTCTTAAAAATAAAACAGTTCCTATCATAAAGATAGTTGTCCTTTCACTAATGAGGAAATAAGGTCCCTCTTCACCCCTGCCCCCATCCCTCTCTTGGTACACACCACCCATCCTACTGAAGCAGTATTCACAACCTTCTTAAGGCTCTCCTCTCTGTCGGTTCTTGAGGTCTCTTCTGCAAAGACTCGGCAAATGGGAAGAATGGTAAATGTCAGGTTTGAAAGAAATAGGATGTTCAGACAATAATTCTTTAATGTCAGAAATGACAAAACAGCTCTTCTCCAAGAAGCTCAAAGTGCCTTATGAGCTAACCACAGGAGTCCTCCCTAGACTCCTGTGGAGAAACCAGGTGTTTATCCTCCATTTTCAGAGGAAATTGATTCTCTAGATGAAATAACTTTCTCCACTGAAGAAATGGGGGATGGAAAGAAACTTGCCCTGAGAAGAAAGACTGATGCCACCCAGTTCCCCTCATCAGCCTTTTTCTTCTTCACCACTACTTTTTTCAAAAAATGTGAGTATGACCTAGAGTATTTAAACAGGTAGTTAAGAGTAGAGGCATTTATAGCAAAGCTCACAGTCCAGCTTCCCAGTAGGGAAGCAGTAGGATGCTCCATCACTCCCAAAGAGAAAGTGCAAAATCTTACTTTAGGGTAAGCCTCTGGCTCTCACGGAATATACTGATGCGGTTTGCCTAGAGTCGGGGGAAGGGAGAAGGCTGAACGGATTTGCTCTAATTAAATTACAATTTAGCATACAAGAGGGAATATGTTCGGTTTTACACTGGGAATTTGGACTTTCCACAGTCTAAGCAAGCCATCACTATGTGTTAATAACGTCCTGATAAACTGGAGAAAGCAGCATCGTGGCGTGGAAAGAGAATGGTCTTGCGTGCTTCCATCTTGTAGGATCTCGGATACGTTACTCAACTTCTTTTAAACTCTGTTTCCTCTTCTGTAAAAGGAAAATAATGATAGCTACCACACAGGGTCTTGGGTTCCAAAATATGTAAAATATCTGAAAAATGCCTGTTGTGAGGCAATACCTGTCACATAGGAACTCGATAAAAGGTATCTATTACTAGTGAAATTATCTTTTGACTCCATTAATTAACTGATGCTCTAGGAATGTAAGATTTATCTACAGCAAGTTCGGAAGAGAAACAAAATGAAAAAACCTGGATTGTGATATTTTGAACTCAACCATTACTTCTTGAGAGTGAGAATCAGAGAAAGGGAAGACGCAAGTTAAATCAGTGATTTTCTTGCCATTTTCAACTTGCATCAAGATAGTAAGAACGAAGAACTTGGATTCTTTTTCCTGGATATAGATCTAGGATAATGGTAATAATAAATATATAGCATTGTAAAATATGCAAATTACGTATGTATATAACCCCATCTAAACACTTTAATGAGTTTTCTAATGTTTTACAAATAAGGAAGTTGAAAATAAAATGGAAACTAGTGTTTATTCAATTAAAATATTGTGGCTGACAACATCATTAAGACATGGGTTTTATTATTTAAAAAAAGTAAACAAGAGGGAGATTTAAAATAGATATTCTGATTCAGGGTTTGGATCTTTCTGTAACACTGCAATATATTTAAAAAGTATCCACCTTGTTTTCTTGGTTTTATGCCAGGAGTGCAAGGCAGCTTAATAGATTAGTGTAATTTATCCCATTAGCAGCTTAAAGAGTAAATGCTAGCTGATCATCTCTGTAGATGCAAAATAATAATAACAACTCAACAAAATTTAACATCTGTTCATGGTAAGAATAATCTTAGCAAATTTGAAATAGAAGGAAATTTCATTTCCTTAATATCCTAATAAAGTATACCTGTATAAAAACCTTTAGAAAATAAGACCTTTAATAGGGAAATGTTATAGGCATTCTGTGATACCGTAAGAGCAGGAACAAGCTAACAATTCCCACCATGACTACTACCTACTGGAAGTCCTAGTTAGCACAATAAAACTAAAAACAATACAGATATAAGAATTGGAATAAAAAAACCCCAAATTGTCATCATTTACCATTGATATAAAACTCAAAAGAATCCATGGATGAATGATTAATAGAGAAGTTTACAAAGATTAACTTAAAAAGATGTGTTAAATTTAATAATTTTAAACGTTATGTGTTAAAGTTACCATCACAATACTCACACACGTATACATATTTCTCAGGAATAAATCTAAGTACCTAGGTGCTTTATAAAGAAAGTTAGAAAACTCTAATGAAAGACTTCAGACACTTAAATAAATGGAGACCTAAATAATTCATGGATAAGAAGACTCAAGAAGTAAAAATGTTAATTTTCCCCAAATTGATCCATGTATTCAATGCAATACTATTGAAAATACTGAAAGGGGTGCTTTATGGAATTGGATAAGCTGATTCTACAGTTTGTATGGAAACATAAAGGGCTAGGAATAACCAAGATGCTCCTGAAGAACAACTTGGAAGGAGGATTTCCTTGCTGACATCACACTTTTTACAAAGTTATAGTAATTAAGACAGTGAGATATTGGCACTGGGTATGAGAAATAGGCCAAGTGAACAGAATAGAATGCTCAGAAATATGCCCATGCATGGATGGAGGTCTGATGTATCACAGAAGGGCATTGAAGATGCCCGGAGAAAGTACAGACAATTCAATAAATGATGCAGCGTCATTATTCCACATGAAAAAATAAAATATACTACAAATCTTCCTCACCTGCTACACAAAAAATAAATCTCTGGTAGATTTTATTAAACTCCATAAGGAAAAATAATAAAACTTCTAGAAGAAATAGGAGTTCATCTTTATGACATCCAGGGAGAATTTCTTAACACACAAATGTGGAATCCATAAAGAAAAGATTTATAAGTTTGACTACATTTCAGTCAAGAATTTCTGTTTCCTAAAAGCTATTATCTTAAGAAGGGTGAAAATATAAGCCACCAAATGGAGATATTACAATACTTATAACTGACAAAGGGTGCGTATTACGAGTGTGTAACAAACTGCTAAAAGTCAATAAGAAAAAAATAAACAACTGATAGAAAAATGTGCAAAAGACAAGAACAGGAGTTTTAAAGAAGAGGAAATGTACATGTCTAATGAACAAAAGTGTCCTAATTTACTGACAATTCAGGAAAGAACAAAAATCACTTCACACTTAGATTATCATTCCACACTATCAGGTTAGCAATTCTAAGTTTTGATGAAGACATAGAAGAAACAGGTAAGGCTCGTCCACTGCTGGTTAGAGGTTAATTTAGTACAACTCCATTGGAAACATTTTGCATTATGCATGTTGTGCTTATTTCAAGCCTCAGCAATTCCATTCCTTGCTGTAAACCCTGGAGAGACTCTTGCACTGTGGGCACCAGGAAACATATTCAAGAATGTTCATGCAGCATTGTCATACTAGCAAATATCTAGAAACAACCCACAAGGTCATCAACAGTCAAATGACTAAATAAATTGTGATATATTCACAAGTGAACTTTATATCCATGTGAAGGAAACTCAAAGACAAAGTTAAAGAAGAAAATCAGAGAGGAATAAAGACCAGATGATTTCATCTATAGAAAATTCAAAAATAGGCAAAAAGTAAATACATTGTTTGGGGATAGCTACATAGTGCAACTACCAAGAAAAGGGATGGAATGATTAATACGAAATTCTGGCTGGTTGATACCTCCGGAAGGAATGGGAGAAAGTGCAGTCAGGGAGGAGACCCAGAACGTCTAAGTGCTGCTGCTAATTCTGTATCTTACTCAGACTGGTAGGTACATTGATATTTATTTTATTCTTTCACTTTAAACTAGACATACATTTTATATATTCTTTTGTATGTATGATCAGTTTCCTACTTTTTAATAAAAGAAATAGGTACTCTTTGCTTTAAGCCATCAGTGATACTGGAAGTCAGAGCCTTGAAGACCAGAGGTCCATGCGGCCTAGCGTGGACTAATAAAAAGGGACAAGCAAACAAACATATTAGGCATCCTCTATATCCTCAAGATAAATAATAAGGCCATGCTTGTGGCTTTGCAGTAAATGCAATATTGCTGAAAAGTATTGCAATCCAGAGTTCAGTGACCCGTCATATAGGCATGATGACGGCGCTCCCTTCATGCGTGGCATAAACCGGCCCTGAATTCAGGCAGATTCAAATAACAGAGCAGTGAAATTGAGGCCTTGAGTATCTTTCAAAAGAAAGTCTAATAAAGACATAAAGGTTTTTTCTCTACAACAGTGAGCACATTCTGCATGGCGTTAACCCTCTGACACTATTTGTCATGGCATAGAAAGGTCACCACGGCCTAAATCTGCCCAGCAAGATTCCCCACCACAATCTTCTCAAAAACACAAGCTTTATTAAATATCAGCTCTCATCTTATTTTCCAAGAAGGCCGTGCAAAGGTTACGGTGGGCTCAGGTGTGTGGAGCGGGGCTGTTATGGAGTCCTTCATTTGCATTGCAGCTGCCCCCGGAATCATTCAGTGTGTCTTGTTGAGGGTCGCACATTAATCTTCTATCCTTCCCGGCAACATGGGGGGATGGGGTAAGCTGGGATTCCTCACTTTTTGTAAATGGAGAAACTAAGTCAGACAGAGACAAAGTATTTTTAGTAATGAGATTAATTCTGTCTCTTCTTAAAGTAGTGATTCCAAGGATGGTCAGTGTCTATAAACTAGGCTTAAGGACGCGTTATGTGGAACAGAAGAGATAATGAGGCCAACATTGACATAGTGTAAACCCTCCAGGTTCTGACAGGGGCTGAGCCCCTTGGGATGGCATTCGGCACGTGGGAAGGCTCTCCTAGGATTTCACACCTGCCTCCAAGGGGTGCCCTGGTTTACTGCAGCGGCTGAGACACCAAACTTCCACTAAAGATTTAATTCACTGGGGAGCTCTGATGTGCTAAAATGTCAAGTGATTGAAAAGCCATAAACCAAGGGGAAAATACAGACTGATTTTGTTTCTGTTTTGGGTTTTAGTGTGCAAAGAATAGGCCCTATGTAGTCTCTCTGACCCTGTATATTTCTTGAACTTTCGATTTCAGTTTCTGCTGCCTCAGTCTCTCGATGCATCCCAATTCTAGACCAGGGAGCCTGCTGCACCCAACTCATGGTTTGTGGGAGGGCCCACCAGGGGTGTAGTCAAAGGTGCTGTCTAAACTCTGGGCTACCCCTCATCCAGTGGGGCCAAGGCGAGCAGAGATGGGGAGGGGGTACAGCATGCAAAATATGGCTGCAACAGGGCCCTGGGTGGGCAGTTCTCCCTCAAAATGACTTTGAGAGAGGGAAGTGGGCAGGAATAAAAATTTTAGTTTAATTTATGTTTTAAGGAATAAAATTTACTGCCTAATGTGAAAAGCCTCAGCATATACTAAAATGTAAATACTCAAACAGAGTAAGCTTTCAAAAAGCTATATTATCTCAAAAGTAATTTCAGAAAACAGTATGCAGCCATTCAGGTCAAAGAAACAAAATAAAATAGTCCTTTTGGAAGGGTGGTGGCATGTTATAGTTCTCTTTGCCTAAGCATTTTGTGAAGAAATTCTTTTCCAATTACTATTTCCACCTTTTTAATTACTTAACAAGTAGCGTCTTTCTGTTTATGAGAGAAAAAGCAAAACGGAATCAGCTGGCATGGCAAGGGGACTCCTGCAGTCATAACTCATATCTACTCCCACCAGAAGGAAAATAGGGCCAAGAGGGACGGGGTGATGTGTATAAAGTCAGAACACTTGTTGGACAAGGATATTTCCTGTGGAGGCGTTTGGCCAAAGCAATAAAATTCTGGCCTGACCCGACAAGGCTGCTCCCAAGCAGGAACACACAGATGGAAAAATAGGTGCCAGCGCTCCATAGAAACAGCCAACACTCGGCCTCCCGCTCCAAGACGTGGGTGCGGTGTGCCCTTTGACCTACAGTAGGAACTCTCTGTTCCTCCTTGTCCCACTTGCCATCCACTCAGAAAGGCCTTCCTGTCTTTGCATTGTCAGGCTTATGGCTCTGTCCATCCAGTCATTCTCATCCCCATGCCTTTGTAATCAGTCTCCATCAGCGAGATCCATCTCCTTACAATGCCTGTAACACTCACGTGTTCTCAGACATACCAGCGAAATGGGTTAGTACCTCTGGCTGCTTATTAATAGGACATACTACTGTGGAAACCAAACGAGATGAGAGACCAAGCAGTTAATGCCCGAAGGAGATTAATGCATGAATTTCTGTTTACCTTCTCATCTCCTTTCTTGAGAGTTATTACCACATATAACGGCTACTCTGCTCCCTGCCCCAGCCCCCTGTTGGGCATCTCTCCATCACAGCATCCTCCTTCCCTACAGTTCCGTCTTCATGACTGTCCCAGAGGGCAACCGCAAGGGGGAATGAAGCTAATGCAACTTCTCATTCCCCAATTATCCTCCTGTCCCAAATTAGTGAGGGAAATATGTAGCTTGCATGCCCCCTGCCTTTTTTCTGTGCCATGGCAGACATCACTGGTCAATTACAGAACTTTCTCTCTCTGAGCCTGGATACAGCTTCACAGTCTTCTCATCCTTATACTGCAGGCATCCTGGAAGAGAAATAGCTCACGACAGGAAAGCTGTTTGTCATCTCCCCATTAACTCCACTGACTATGTAGTTCTGCGAGATTGAGAGAGCCCCAGTTCTCTGTAGGCTCTTTTCAAATGGACTTTTTCTAACATTTTTTTTCTTAGAAAGATAAAGAAGATATAAAGGAGACTATGCCTATCACTCAGGCATTCATGTTAAGAAATCATACTTGGAGCAAGAGCAAAGGATGTAATAGTTCTAAGGCACATGAGTGTCCAGGTGTTATAGACTGCCACAGGGAGAAAATTTCTTTATCAAATGTTCTGCTAAGCCCCACCACCTCCACCTTCCATCTTTATTCCTACAGCTCCAGTCATATCACTCTGTGTCCAGCAGAGTGGGATTAAAGCCCAGGGGGAGGCTGACCCAGTGATGGTGGATAAATGGTGACATGAAGTGTTGGTGTTTGTGTTGGATTCTTGGGAGTTGAAAAGCTGAGATCTTAGCATCAGTTCTGCCACAAACTAGCAACTGGTGTTATCTCTCTGGTTTCCTCATCGGTCAAATGAGAGAGCTAAACTAGATCAGGAACCCGTATGGCCCAAGGACCAAATCCAACCCAACGCCTATTTTTGTAAATAAAATTTTATCAGAACACAGCCATGTTAACTCATTTGCATATTATCTAAGGTTGCGTTCACACCACCAAGACAGAGTAGAGTTGCTGCAATAGTAACTTTACGTCCTAAAAAGCTTCAAATATTTGCTATCTGGTCCTTTACAGAAGAAGGTTGCCAACCCCTGCACTATATCATAACTCTCAAGCTCAAATGCCTGCATGGATCAGACAAGCAACAGTAATCAGTGAAACAGGCCAGGTGTACAGAAAAATCACTGGATCCTCTTGTGTTTTCATCTTCCCAATTTTCACAGACTGATGGATACAGAGGGCTGTTTCTCTCCTGGGAGAAAAGCACAATGAAAAATGCAACTGGCCCTTGGTCTCTGCGTGGGGTAGGGTCTGTAGCAAACCAGGAGGGGCATGCTCTGCCTAAGGGCAGCCACCACTCAGCCACTGGGGAACATCAGCCCGCCATTGCCAGCTCACCCATGTTTTCAAGAGAAGCCAAAAAAGTAGTTTTTATGTGAAATCTCTCCAATTTAAGAAATAAATTTTGAATCTGGGAATCAACAAGTCTGTCTGCGAGCACCTATGCATGAGCACCACTTGTGGCCTTGGGATTAACTCTTCTCTGATGGGTTGGATTTGTGTTAGCAGACTTTTAGGGCCAAGCACTTCAGAAAGGGGAAGGGCAGCAGAAGGGAAGGAGGAACACACCAGGAGGACAGGAAGGAGGTGTCAGGAGCAAAGTGTGTGTGTGGGGGGTGGGGAGGGAGTGAGGACATTCAATAAGGCTGGGAGACAAGGTGGGTCCATATTGAGAAGGGCTGAAATGGCCAGATTGAACAAGGGGGAGCCTCTGAGTTATTCAGATGATAAAATGGTGTTTTTAGATCAATTTTACCGCGGCATAATCTAAAGTATTGGGGGAAAAGGAGATTCGCTGTAGGGTGACATACCGTCCCATTTTCCCATGACTGAGAGGAGTTTCCTGGGTTGCAGGACTTTGAATGCTTAAACTAGGACAGTTCCAGGAAAACAGACATTTGCTCAGTCTTGTACAGGCAAGGAGACCTGTCTAGAGGCTGTTCTGTAGTCGAGATACAAGGGGACAAGACTGCTAAGCTGAGGAAGCTTTAATCCGCCCTGTTCTGATGGACATCTTCTCGCCAAAGATGCCTTGGAAAGGAATGGCCTTGTTTTCTCTCCTTATGCTTTGTTCCAGATGCATTCTAACCATGACTTTCTAGCAGCAAAATGTTATCCTTAAGGACTACAGTGATTTAGTGGCAGGAGTGTGGGCATATGGCTGGCCATTGGAGGAGCTGTTGGGTAGGGAGCTGTAGAGAGGAGGGGGGAGAAGGAAGGCAAGCTTGCTGTTGCTAAGAACAATAAAGCCTCCCACTGAGGGAGTAGCCGCTATGGTCCAGGACTTCAATTAATATTTCTAACAACCCATACAAGGTAAGTATTACTTTCACCCCATTTTGCAAGCAAGGTAGCTGAAGAGGTTGAGTAACTTGCCTAGTGTCACACGGCCACTAAGTGTGGCAGCCGGAATTTAAGTTGAGAGTCATCCTAACCTCTACTCCTGAAGCACATCCTACCTCCCCCACTCCATTCATCACCTCATCTGCCTTTCCGGGGATCCTGGCCATAAGCACCGATGCCTACCTCCCGAGAACTAAATGAGCTGCCTCAGACAAGGCACGTCAACTGCCTGAAGGGAATGCAGAGGAGAACCACATGAATAATTAAGGTCTGAGAAGGATTGATCTGTCAGGAAAGATTAGAAAAATTCAATATGCGTAGTTTGGCTAACCCAGACCAAGGGAGGAGGAGGCTGGGGGAGGGGAGGAGAGAGAAAGCAAAGTCCTTACAGAACAGGTGTACGATCCACTTACTAGAGCACAAGGAAGCATAGCTGAGAGGAAGACATGAGCAAGTGGAAGCACCAGGAGAAGGTTCTAGAATGATCTCCTATGGAATAAATTTTGCCCCAGAATTGAGAGAGGAATCCAGTCAAGACACCCACACTGTGTGATGTAATCCTGAAAGCTCTGCTTGACAAGGGCATGATGTATGTAGAGTAACGAATATAATGAAAGTATAAAGGCTCAGCAGCCTTGTTTCCCCTCTTTCCAAGTAGAACGCATTTCCTTAGCAAAGTGTTACCTTCAAGGTCTTTCCCATGTCTCTCCAGCCTCCAGGTCTTCCCCAGGTCTCCCGCATCTGGGATTGACCAGTCTTATGCTACACAGCATCAATTCTCAATTACTCAAGAGAGAGAAGACTTGGAGATGTGGGAGGCTAACACAAGCACCCACTTTGCCGGGCTCTGAGCCAAGCTTGGAATAAACACTGAATCCTTTATTCACTTGTCCCAGGTCACATAAGTGGTTAGCCAGTCTGCAATTATTTTTTTTTTTCCAAGCCCCAGTCTATACTTAATTGTTTCTTAGGTCATTTTGTGAGCCCAGCACTGTGTCCTAAAAGCTTGCCTGGAGGGATGTCCAAGGTAAGCTCAGTCTCTGCCTTCGTGGGATGTATAATCCAATGAGAGAGACAGAGATTCATGTGACACTTACTCAAGTCATGGATGCAAATGGTGTGAAATACTGTGAAGGAAAAGAGTGTGGTGTGTATGAGGCTATAAAACAAAAGGACAGCTCAGTCTGAGGAGAAAGAAAGGCTTCTCTGAGGAAAAGATGGGGAAATTGAGGCCTGAATGGTAAGTACGAGGTGAGTGTAGTGGCTGGTAGGCTGCATAGTGAAGAATTAACCTTCCCCAAAGAGAGGTCTCACCTTTGCCCTCAGTTACTGGGAGGTGATCTCTAGGCCCTGGACTGCCATACTTGACAGGAGTGTCTGTTTGCCTGGAGACTGTGGCCACTGGAGAGCCTAGCAACATGATTTCTGAAGGGGGCTTTGGGCCGTATTGTGTTAGTTCTAGCTCCAGATGTGTTGGAGACTAAAGGTCAGCCATGCGGGAAACAGGAGATGGAGTCCCAGTAAAAACTCTGGATGCCCAAAGCTCAGGTGAGCTTCCCTACTTGGCAATACTCTCTGCATATTGTCCAATAACAATACCAGGAACTTAACACTGTCCTGACTCCACAGAAAGGATGATGTAATATGATCCAGCAATCCTACTTCTGGGTATATATCCACAGGAATTGAAATCAGCATCTCCTAAAGATGTCTGCACTCCCATGTTCATTGCAGCAGTATTCATAATAGCCAAGACACAGAAACAACCTAAGTATCTGTCAATGGATAAACAATAAAGAAGATGTGGTATACATATACAATGGAATGTTATTCAGCCATGAGAAAGAAGGCAATCCTGCCATTTGTGCCAACTTGGATGAATCTTGAGGGCATTATGCTAAGCAAAATAAGGCAAACAGAGAAAGGCAAATATTGCATGATATTACTTACATGTGGAATCCAAAAACAGCTGAACTCAGAGAAACAGAGAGTAGAGTGGTGGTTCCCTCCAAGAGTGGTGGTTACCAGGGGTTTGAGGAGTGTGGAAAATGGGAAGATATTAATCAAAGGGTACAAACTTCCAGTTATAAATTTAACAAGTTCTCGGCATCTAGTGTACAGCATGGTGACTACAGCTAGTAATATTGTATCATATACTCGAATGCTGCTAAGAGAGTAGATCTTAAATGTTCTCACCACAAAAAAAAGAAATGTAATTATGTGATGGGATGCAGGCATTAGCTAATACTATGGTGGCAATCATTTTACAATATATACATATATAAGTATCAAATCATCACATCGTACATCTTCAACTTACACAATGTTATATGTCAATGATATCTCCATAAGGCTGGCGGTGGGAAGGAGAGTGGAAGCTCCATATTTGGTACCCATCTTAGATTCTGTCTTGCATGCTTCTTCGTTGCCGATTTTAATCGGTATCCTTTCCCTGTAATAAACTGTAACTATGAGTGTCACAGCTTTCAATGAGTTCTGTGAGTCCTAGAGAATTACCAAAACTGAGGGTGGGCTTAGGGACTCCTTGAACTTGTCATTGGTGTCAGAAGTGGGAAAGTCTCCTGTGGGGACTGTCCCTCTCACAGGTACCGAAAGAGGAAAAGTACCCTCAGCAGAGGGGAGGGTGTGAGACAGATGCCTTCTGTTTTACTTTCAGCATGGGGCCAATTTGCTCTTAATAGCAAAACTGTTTTCTGTGCATACCCCCAAGCCTCACTCTTTTACTAAATTGACTGAATATTGGCTATTAAAAAACACTCAGTGCTCAGCAAATCCTATTGGTTTGTTGTTGGGGTTTTTTAAACATTATCTTCTTTCTACAATCTCAAGTCCTATTAATACAACTACATTCCTTATAGAGTTCTTATTTTCCTATAAGAAAATACATTTTCCATTGTAATGATATGCTTCAGAAATCCTAAATCCACAATGGATCAGAAAAGATTTATAGATAGTAAAATTGATAATATGACTCAAGAAGGGGGAATTGAGCCAGTAATTTAAAAACGGCAAATAGAAATTGTCTGAAGGAGTAGGAGAGAGAACTCGTAATGACGGGGTGCAGGTTGAAAGAACTCAGTGAACAGCGAAAGCAAGGCAGCAACTGACCCAGGCAAGACAATTAGGAAAGGCTGGCGAGGAAAATGATGCCCAGAGGAGTTTTCCAGACAAACGTGGGCAAAGAGAGCTGTGAAACTGTTGCCTCCAAGGCCGGGCAGCTGTGGAATAGACCTCATTGAAGCGCAAAACCTTTAACTTTTACATGGGGCATCAGGTGGTCTTCCTTCCGAGGTCGCTTCATGGATTTCTCAAATGCAGGATTCCCTCCAGGAGTCTTTTCTCTACTCAACTTGCCTGAAGCCAGTTTTAGGACTAGTCTTGACCACCAGAGGCTGAACTAGCTAGCTTGGGGTGTGAGACGTGTTGTAACTGTTAAAAACCAAACTTCTATGTTAGGCAGAGTCAAGCTGGATTCAGCAAATGACCTACATTGTGAAATGTGCCTGCCTGCGTGTAAAGGATTCGCTGGGACCGTCTCACTTTGTATTAAAGGACCTTTATTCAAAAATAGCATAATGGCGAAGAGCATGGGCTTTCGAGTTGGATTCCAGATTCCAACTCTGCCATGGACCAGCTGTATGACCTTGAGCAAGTTACTGGACTTAGTGCTTCCAACGCATAATGGAGATAATAACAGGGCTGACCTTATAGCGTGTTCGTGAGGCTTAAATTAGTTAACACATGCAGACTCAGAATAGTGCTCAGCGCAAAATTGTTCAATAAATGGTTGAACAATTATTATACTCTACCCCAATTATTATGCTGTTACCCCAAGGCAACACAGTTAGAATTTGAGAATGTTGACAATTTTTAAAAAGCTTCCTCCATCCCCGTGATTCAAATGTGTAACCAGGGTTGAGAACCACTGCTCTAGAGTCTGCCCAAGTGCTTCTCAAATTTTAATGTGCGTAGGAATCGCCAGGGGTTCTTGGTGAAATGTAGATTCTGATTCAGTAGGTCAGAGTGAGACCCAAGATTCTACGTTTCTAACAAGATCCCAGGTGATGCTGAGGCTGCTGGTTGGTGGACGGTGGATGCTAGGGGCTGGTAGCACAGACAGCATTTAGAGAGAAGCCCAAAGTGGGTGCTCAGTAATTGTAACTCGGCTAGTAGATCCTTGGGTTGGAAACTGAGCCTTGATCCTAACCCCTACTGGACAAGAAGAAAGGAGCATTGAAACCCATCAGGTCGTTCTCTGGATGGTGAGGGTCCTGGGGTAGGTCTGAGGTTCACACATGCACAGTCAGTGAATTTAGCCGGGCAAGGCTGGGGCAGCAGAGACAGGGGCTGGCACAGGCAGCATTCGTAGCTGAGTGAAGGGATCTAAGACTTAAAAGTCAGAAGAGGTAGAGAACCCAGGCTACAGCAGCATAGGGTTTTTTCCCCTCCTCATTTCCTCTCCCCTCAGCCCTTGACAGCCATCATTCTACTTTCCATCTTTACGAATTTGACCACTCTAGGTACCTCACATGGGTGGAATCATACAGTATTTATCCTGTTGTGACCAGCTTATTTCACTTAGCATAATGTCCTCAAGGTTGATCCACATTGTAGCATGGGTCTGAATCGAATTTCCTTCCCTTTTTTGGGAAGAGGGGGGGTGGGTGAGGAAGACTGGCCCTGAGCCAACATCTGTGCCCATCTTCCTACACTCCATATGTAGGATGCCACCACAGCATGGCTTGATGGGCAGTGTATAGATCATTACCCAGGATCCAAACCCATGAATGCTGGGCCACCAAAGCAGAGCATGTGAACCCAACTGGCTGGCCCCCAAATTTCCTTCCTTTTTAAGGCTGAATAATATTCCATTGTATGGATTACCACACTTGGTTATCTATTCTCCTGTCAATGGACACTTTAGTTGCTTCTATCTTTTGGCTATTTTGAATAAGCTGCTATGAACATAAGCGTACATATAACTCTTTGAGACCTGCTTTCAGTTCTTTAGGGTAGATATCTAGAAATAGAATTGCTGGATCATATGGTAATTCTATTTTTAATTTTTTGAGGAACTGCCATGCTATTTCCCACAGCAGCTGCACCATTTTACATTCCTACCAGCAGTACACAAGGATTCTAATGTCTCCAGATTCTCACCAATACTTGTTATTTCCCGGGGTTTTTTTTTTTTTATAGTAGCCTTCCTAATGGGTATAAAGTCACATCTCATTGTGGTTTTGATTTGTACTTCCCTAATGATGAGTGATGATGAGAACAGTAGGTTTAATCAAAATGGAAAACCTCACTCACCATTTATTGGCAGCATCTCATTATTTACTACTTGTGAATATTAGTCTTAGCTCCCAGCTAGATCAAAGACCGCACGGATCAAGGAGACATGCCATTTCTCTCCTGTGGCCTCAGAGCATGCTGAATCCAGCTAAGCCAGAGTGGCTGCTCTGTTCATTGATATGTGGTAGCCGTCTCTGTGTCCTGCCAGGTCCCCTCCTCTGTCACCACTACCAGCTTTTTTTTTTCTTTTGGAAGATTAGCTCTCAGCTAACATCTGCTGCCAATCCTCTTCTTCTTCTTCTTTTTTTTTCTTTGCTGAGGAAGACTGGCACTGAGTGAACATCCATGCCCATCTTCCTCTACTTGATATGTGGGATGCCTGCCACAGAATGGCTTGACAAGCAGTGCGTAGGTCCACACCCGGGGTGCGAACCAGCGAACCCCAGGTCACCAAAGCAGAACATGCAAACTTTGCTGCACCACAGGGCCAGCCCCTACCACTACCTGCTTAAAAACTTGGCCTGAGGGCTTTTTTGCCTGTTAGTGGGAGAATCCTCTCTCACCACATAGCATATTGGTAATGCCAAATCAAAAGTGCCAGAAATGAATGGCCCCAGAGCAGCCTTCAACCAGTGACAGACGGAGGGCTGGTAGATAAATACCCCAGCTGCCTAGCCCCGGCCTTGAGATAGCTCTGAGGCTCCTCCACACTGTCTCTGAGAGTTTCCCAATTGCGTGGCAAATGTTCACACTGGTTTGACCATGCCTCCTTTTCTGGCTTCCTTCTCTCCTCTGCCTCACTCTCCCATTTCCCTTCAATATTTCCTTGGATCACCTCCTAAATAAACACCTGTACTCAAATCTCAGCCTCAGGGGCTGTTCTGGGGGGACCCAAATCAATACAGGCAATATTGTACTTTCCATTACCAATACTTGTTACCAGCACATGCCTGGTCTTGGTTGGTGTGAAAAATGTTAGTGAAAGATGTTCAGGTCTGAAGATGCTCAGGAGAGTCTATTCTTTTTCTTAACCCATCTGCCAGATTCCATTATCTGCATTTCCCCCCAAAATGCATGTGCCTAAAGGAGATTCATACGTCCCATACACTCACCTCTAGTTATAAAATATTTCAAGGTAGCATACTTCATACAGAAAATTGCTGAAAAGCAGCAAAGCAGTGTATATAGTTAGTACTATATAGTTAGTAATATGGTTTGTACCCTGTCTTGTTAAAAATACTTGAGTCCCCGGTATGACAATATAAATATATTAGAACCCCCAAGTCTCTCATGTGGAGGAAACATCCTCATAAAGTTTAATGCTACAATAAGGTAATTTAGTAATTTAGTAATTACAGCAATGCTGCATGCCAGATGTTCTCTGTGCTGGGTTCCCCTTGGTGGTTAGCTGGACCTTCATAAACATCTGGTTCATACTATAGAGATTGAGACTACGGAAAGCAACTGTTATATGAGACACGTAAAAGTTTTTCCTGAAGGGAATTATATAAATGTTTCAACGTAGGAGCATGAAAATTAAAACTAGCCAAGTTCAAATGGAAAAGAGAAGAATGGGGAAATGTCTTTTCCCCACACTGAGAGGTCATCAACTCTATCCTTGTGGGAAAGTAAAAGTTTACCCAAGAGAAACTCAAAGACTGCTCTAAGCAGGAGCCAGAAATAGGAACCAGTTAATGCTTATAATGTAGCAAACAGCTGAGTAAACTAAGGTGACATCGGAAAGACCCAATGTTCCATTATAATAGCAGGCAGTGGTTAATAGCCAAGCAATTCTGAATTTCAGCGTGTGGGTACACAGGCACAGAGGCTCTCTCTGCTAGGCATCTGCCATTTTCTCCATGGAAAAGAATTAAGGGAGTCTGTCCTGATATTTTGATGTAAGTGCATAATTTGAACCTATGCCCCTGTAAAGGGAACACACGTGACAAAAAGAAGAAATGTAGAGATAACATTCAATTAGCATTCAGCAGAGTCTTCTCTGTTTAAGGTGTAGAGGTTAAAATTTTTACTTTAAATTTCTCCAGCTCTTGAAAAGGTAAAATGATTTGTCCATTATTCATAAACCATGGTTTTAGTTTATACATCTGAAACTCCGAACCCAAAGCAAATTCAGTGTATGTATGGGGGGACAGAGCAGGGAGGAGGATGGGGGAACCTGGGGGAATAAATGACAACATTTAGAAAATTATGACCTTACAAAAAAATTTTAGCTTCCAGTAAGACCCTACCCCTATGACTAACACACAAGCCAGGAAAATGCACAATTGTTAAAATGTGGCCATGTTGGTCAAAGGCAAATGCTTATGATATTTACAAATTCATTCACACTTATTAGCTATTAGTACCATTTATTAATATTCTTTGATTCTTGATTTCTGACTTCCAACACTTCTCTTTGGTTAAACATTTGCATCCATTTGTCACTAGAAACAAAATATGCATTAGTAAAGCTACCAATCTGAACCCAAGCATAAATCAGATAGTTACACAGAGACGAAAATCAACACCTCAGAGAAGGGCTGGCGTGCATGAAGCTCTGTTGATCCACTGTTATGGACTGAAAGCTTGTGTCCTCCAAAATCTATATGTTGAGGTCCTAGCCACCAATATATTTGGAAGGTCTTTATGGAAGAAATTAAGGTGCAAATGATGTCATAAGTGTGGGACACTAATCTGACAGGATTGGTATACTTATAGGAGAAGGAGAGATCCAGGTGTCTCTCAATCTCTCTCTACCATGTGAGGACACAGCAAGATGACAGTTGTCTGCAAGCCCAGAAGAGAGCTCTCCCCAGAAGCCAAATCTGCCAGCACCTTCATCTCGGACTTCCAGCCTCCAGAACTGTGGGAAATAAATTTCTGTTGTTCAAGTGCCCAGTCTGTGGCATTTTCTTATGACAGCCCATGCTGACTAAGACATCAATCAAGGAGAGTGTCCCCAAGTGAGAAATTACCGTTCCCTGAAAAGAGCCATGAAAAGAAAGAGTGCGAGCACGTGACACTTTCACCTGTTCTGACCTGCGGTCGTCACTAGTGACATTTACACAGTGATTTGAAATCTGTCTTGGAGAGCGAATGCTAAACCTCTGTTTCCTCTCCTTTAATTCCATAGCTTCCACAGTCAGAACTACAAAACTAGCCTCTGTCCCTCCTGGTAAGAGTGAATAAAAACCTCTCTCACCTGTTACACCTGTTCTGATAACTGAAAAAAAAAAATCCCAAAGAGAAGAAACAAAAGTGATCCTTCCCCAGAGTGACAACTTGTATGACAGGGGCCATCGATTCCAGTGAGGTTCTTTCAGAAATGAAGAGAAAGTGTTGGGAAAATTCCATAGACAGTTTTTGTTGACCAACGTTTATTGGCCTTTCCAAACATTCCTTCTCACCAAATTCCAGAGGAGATAAAGGAGTTAGTCTCACGGAGCCTTGAGTTACAGGCACACTGACTGCATAAGAGAGATTTTCCTTCTGTTGGAACCCACACAAATCCTGGGTCCTAGTCTTTACTGGGGTCCTGACTCTAGTCCCTCACTTTCCTTCTCCACAGGATTCATTACGAGATACGTGTTGAAAGTCAGCGGCAAAACCTGTGTTAGAAAATATGTAAGATGCAGCTCAGATTTTCCTTGCCCAGTCAACAGACTTTGGCACAAACAATAAAGGGAAAACCTGATTTTCAGTGCTCCAAAGTTCAGTCTTTCAAAGGAGGGCTTGCTCAACGAAATTTCATTTTCTAATCATTTAGCACAGTTAAACGCAGCCATTTTTTAAGAGCATTTCAAAGTCTATTGATGGACAAATTGTCCTATTGATTGGTACCAACTGTTAACTCAAAGTTTCTCATCCAAGTCCCTTTGATTGGTCTTCAAAAACACTCTTTTAAATGAGTTTAGGAAGAGACGGGAGAGAGAAACGAGACAAGGATAACTCAGGCAAAGAAAATTTACCTCCCATCTTTGTCTCTCTTTCTCTGACATAGATGCTACCAATTTATTTATTTATTTTTTTTCTTGAGGAAAGTAGTGAGAACGTGAACAGCAGTCTGGATTTTTCTTGTTCTGTTACCATAATTAGAAAGGGAAGATAAAATTATGCAGGAGCAGATTGAGGGAGAAATATAGCTTGGCTTTCATACGAAATCGCTAACGCTTTTTTAAACTCAAAGGTTTTTCTCTCCCTGCACATATATCTTTCATCTCTGAGCACTTACTGCACATCTTTTCAGTCTATTTTCAGGTTGAAAGACAAGCACACTCTTTGAAAAGATTCAAGCATTGATGGGGAGTGTGTTCGTGAGCATGGCCGCCATTGTTAGGAAATTCTGCCCTGATATACTGGTACCTTCCTGGTGGAAAAGGCCAAAGACCGCCACCCCATCACTACAGGATACTCACAAAATCAGGTTGGGACTGAAGAACCCAGACAAATTGCCTTCACATACATTGAAAATGTGACCTAGCAAATCACGCTTAGATTAATTATCCTGCGAGACGTCATCTGTAGGACTCAGCTAATATTGGGAAGCACTGTGAAAATTCATACAACAGATGCCCACTTTTTATGTATCTGAGGAGCTATTCAAGGATTCAGTAGTATTTCCTCCCTGACATGTGCCTGTTCTTCCATCCCCTTCTTCCTTGGGGGGAAAAAAGTGCTTTATGCAAATGTATATGCAAATCATAGTCAGTTCAGGTAAAGATATCAGGGTACAGAGAATTTATCAATTTATGGTTCTTGGGCCACCTGCAACAGAGTCACCTGGGGTGGTTTTAAAAAAATCACACACTTACAGAGCCATGCCAGACTTAGAGCATTAGAATCTCAGAGGTTAAGGCCTTTAAATTTGAATTTTAAACAAACTCCCAAAGTGGCTCTTGGGTCGTCTAAAGCTCTGAGAACCTTCCAGGTGGCCCAAAGTCTACTGTCATTTAGGCTTTGTGGAACAGCCATTGGAAACTCCAGCCACCCTGGGTCTTCTTCCTGGCTCCGCGTCCCATAGGGGTTACCTCACCTTCACCACTCAGGTGCCTTAGATTTTTCAAGATTTCTGCAATCATTTCCCAACAGATCACCTCACCACCATTTCCCCTCCCTAGCAAACTCCTGCTCAAGGATCTGTGGTAAATCCTCACTTGTCACCTAATTCAAAACAAACTCTTCGGCCTAGAATTCAAAGACTGAGAGAAGACCCCTTTCTGGCATGATTCCTCTCCCCTCCCTCCCTCTCCTTGTGCTCCATTTATCTAACCCCCCAGAATGCTGGTCACTCTTCCAGCTCACTGTGATGTCCCAGGTGCTTTCCTTTGCCCCTGCTCATCACTCTGCTGGGTGTTGGCTCTCCAGCCCCTCTTCTTCAACCCTACAAGCTGAACTCCAACGTGTCCTGAAGGCTCACCCCTCGGATGTCACCCTGACTCCCCCAGCCAGCTGAGACCTGTTTCTCCTTTGAACTTCCCAAGCCCTTTGTTGATACCCATCTTGGGCTCTCTCATCTTATTGGCCTTGTCATTTCTTTATGCACTCAACTTTCCACCTGCACCTCCTTGAATGAAGGCGCTCTCTTGGTCAGCTGTCTACTTCCCTCCAGCACTGACCATGGGGTCTGAACACAGTAGAGCCTCAATTAATCCTTACTGGACTGTTTAATAGACTCGCTCACCTTCATGTATCACCAAGACCTGTGGCTTCTGGCTTTGAAATTCCTCTGAGGTCCACCTGTGCCATTCATCTCACCAGGGCACCATCAGTACAGGCCCTTTGTAGCCATATGCCTGGAAAACCGCCTAGGCCTCCCCATCCACCGCCCCAACTTCAATCTCCTCTTCCCAACTCCCACCCTGCTCTTTAGTTGAAGAAATGTTTCTTGAACATCTATCCAGGTTCTGGCAAACAGCAGTCTCGATCTCCAAAGGCTCGACAAATTTAGATAAATTCACAAAGCTTTGGGACATAAGAGGGATGGCATTTTATATGTGGGACACTAAGAAGAGTCCATTTCAAATTTAAAATGCTGAGTGTAAGAGCCTGGAGCGTGAGCCATTTTGGTTCTTCAGACATTACACATCTTCTTTCCCCCAAATGCTCCTTCCGGGATACCACTCTCATCTTCTGTTATTTCCTATATATTCGCACCATGGCCTTTTGTCATATGGTCCCACCGCATCCACAAACTTACTTCAGCCATCTCACACACTCTCTCTCCCTGCTCAGCCAAGGTCTCACTCAGTTCCATTTGCTCATGGCAACCACAGCTTGCTCCCAGGGCTTTTCCATTTCTCCCTCCTGCCCCGCAAAACCAAGCCAACACTCACCTGTCCCATAGAATCCCTGGCAGCTTCATGCAAAGCAACCTCTTCCTTCTTTGTATTGCCAAGAATGAATAGTTAAATTACCCAGCTTTGTACTTAGATACTGCTTTTTATTTGGCCTTTAATCAGTTAAGCTTTATATGTTGATTTCTCAACCTGGATTATAAGGCCATTGAAGGTAGGCATCACATCTGATAATTTTTCTTGTATGGCACTCATCAATGTTAAACAATTATTAGGACTCAATATATATTAATGGATTAAATCTCAATATCAGATATCTGCTTAGTAAAATGGGTGAGATGGTTTCTTTGTGCTTTCTGTTAAAATTAATTTAATATGTGAAAAGTGAATAAGCCATTTTCTTAGAGAAAGTGAAAAAAAGAGGGGGGAGCAATAGGAGGAAGGGAATGAAATTTGGGTCTGATTCTTGGGATATAAAATTAAAAGGCCATCTGCCTTTGAGATGCAGCAGATGTGTAATTGATATTCACTGCTCATTTGCCACTTGAATTTTGCAGACATTGAATGCTGTAATTGTTTGTACAGTAAGATTCTGAATACCCTTTGGAGAATAGCTCACTTTTCCTATAGTCTTTATCTTCCCCACCAGATAAGAATGGTTTCTTATATTCCTAGAGCTTCAAATTCTTTTAAAAAAAGAATTTAAAGAAATGTGCATGGTGCCTTTTGGAAGACAGTAATATGACAATATCTATAAAAATTTAAAATGATATATCATGGATTCAGAATTCTCCATCTAGAATTTGTCCTATGTTATACACAATCTGCACAGACGTGTGCACACGAGTGTTCACTGCAGGGTTGCTTGTATGCTGGGTTGAGAATATTGAAAATAGCCTAGTCTCCATCAATAAGGGATTGATTAAATTATGAGTCATTCATACAACATAATATTCTACAGCCTTTAAAAATGAGGTAGCACTACGGGGGTTGACAAGGAAAGACGCTGTTATGTATAGAGAATTTCTAGAAGGAATCTAAAGGATTAAGGACCTGGGGTGGGAGGCAAATTTATTTTCAATATATACCCCTTTATATATATTCTTATCATGTGAAAGTATTTTTTATTCTTGAGAACTAGCCAAAAAATTAATTTGCAGGAAATGGTACTATAATTGATAGGACTTGAACAGACAATTTGAATGGTTAAATATCTACTTAGTTTCAGAAACATCTTCACCATATTGCCTGTTTCTCCACATAATTTTAAGTGAAATTATAATACTCATTAAAAAGACATTGTTTTTTCTCTCCTTCCCTTCTTCCTTCCTTCCCTCCTTTCTTCATCCCTTAGATTTGGACTGGTAACCGAGTGGTGTTTCAGAGGTTGTGGTCCACAGTCACAACTGAGATGAAATAGGTTTAGGTTTTGCACTAAAGCTCTTCCACACAGGCCACTTTCATAGAATGATGGCTACATTTTAAATATTTTGATATCCCCCTAAAAAACTCATATGCCAAATAAAACACTCCCCTATTCTGTTCTATTTACAAACCTACCTATGTCCACACTTATCTTTAGCAGATCCTTTTGGTTCCCTGAACAACAGCCATTACACTGAACTTTCTTCCCTACTGGAAGAGCCTGAAAATGCCAGCTGCTCTCTTCCCCAACCTCTCTCCCAGCAAGAGTGGTCTGTGTGCTTTTCAAGGTTCTTTGTTGCAGATAACAAAATCCACTCTGATTTAGTATAGGCAGAAGTGGATTTATTACAGGGTATTAGGTAGTTTAAGAGCATATGGGTAAACCAGGTAACCAAAGTCACTCACTACAGAGCGAAGATTCAGGTCCAAGCACACCTTGGTACTGTTACAGGAGAGACCTCACAGTGTCACTGAGCCATCACCTCTGACACTGGAGACTGGACACCAGAACCTCCACAAGAGCTGGTCCCAAAGAATCTAACAATTTGCTATCTTGTTTGCAAGAAAATCCGATGGCAACTGCCACTTCAAGTCATTCATGTCACCTCTCCAAGTCTGGGGCCAGTGAGCTTGCTTAGTGGAAGCCAGATCACATGCAGAACACTAACTGCAAGGGAAGTTAGGAAATGCATCTTTTAGAGCCTCAGTCTCTACAGCTTAGGAAGATATTCTAGAGAGTGGTTGTAGGAGGGGACTGAGTGAGCCAATTTGCAAAGTGTCACATAAGTGACTCTGTTCTGGCCAATGAAAAATAGGGAAAGTGTTCTGGGGAACTTCTGGGAGAGATTTTCCTCTTTGATAAAAATAAAGAGACACAAGGAGAGCTCTCTCTATGGTTCCTCTTCTTTCTGCTTTTGGACGCAGGAGTAAGGGGCATGATGCTTGGAGCTGCTGCAGCCATCTTGGATCAGGAGGGTAAGTACTGCCAACATTCCCCTCAACCCCTTATATTTTCTATCTTTCAACCTCTCTGAGCCTCTCTCCTTGAGTCTATAAAAACACTCATGATTTCCCCATCTCTGAATCCCTCCCTTGTTTCCTCCCACTCCTCAGACTACTATCCAATGTCTCTTCTCCCTTTCTCTTTCTCCTCTCTGTGTTTACTTGCTTACCTCCTATACCCTCCTTATTCACTTGCAACCTGGGTTCAGATTTTATCGCATTTATGAAGCATTTCTTCATGAGGTCACCACCGCCATCTTGACTGGCAAATTCAATAAGTATTTTCCAGTTTTTATGTTCCTTAATCTCTCTGCTCCACTTGACAGTCTTGATCCATCACTCCTTTCTTGAAATTCTCTACTCTCTTGTCATCCAAGACAGTACATGCTCCTGGACCTCCCTCCACCTCTCTGACTTTCTTTCTTTGCCTCTTTTATGGGCTTTCCTTCCACTACCTTCCCCTTCAGTGCCTCATCCATGGTTCATGGCTCCACTCAGTCTATACCCCTGAGGTAGTTTTCATCTTCTCGTGTTGTTCAAACCATCACCTGAATACCGAGGACTCTGACTACGTATGTCCAGTCCAGAAATCTTTCCCAACTTCACACACGTACATTTAACCACAGCTAAACACCTCCACTATAATGTCTCAGTGGCCCCTGCAATGAGCCTGTCCAAAACGAAGGCATCATTAGTCCTTTTAAACCTGTTCTTCCCCTGTGACCCCCACCTGCTTCCTCACCCAGCACAAAGATCTGTGGACATCCTTGACTCCTCCCTCTGCCTCACATATCCAGTCAAAAGCTAATAACTTGCTGATTTCACCTCATCATCACTTACTCGTGTTCCTACAGCAGGTTTCCACACATCATTGGCAGAGCGATCTACACAAATGCAGATACGATTATTTTGTTCTCTTTCCTAAAACTTTTCAAATGTTTTCCATAACTTACAGGATAAGGCCCAAGCTCCTCAGCAGAGTATGATCCGTCCTTATGGCTGTATCCTCATCCTCTGCTTCTCCCTGAGGTGGATTTTTGTACCAGCAATTGTAAACTCCTTGACTTCTCTGAAATGTATCACGCAGTGGCACAATTTTTTACTTTTGCCAATTCTTTTAACTCTGCCCAAAACTCTTCCTCTACTTCATCGCCCGGTCTGTACCTTCAGGCTCAGATACAACCTCTTTCTAAGATGCCGTTACTCATTCCGCAAATATTTGCTAAATGCTTATCACGTGCCAGGCACTGAGGTAAGAGTAAAGAATCAACGGTGAATGAGACACAGTCCCTGCTTTCGAGAAACTTACAATCCACATGCTGGCCTCCCTCTCCTTCCAACTCTCCCAGGTGGGTTTAGTGCCCTTTTCTGTGCTCCAGTTGTAGATACCCACAGTTGCCTGTGCAATAACCACACCCACCTCCTTCCCTTCGTTTTATGTGAGACAGCGGGGACTGACCCGATTCCCAGCTGCAGCAGTAAATAGGGATATATGAAGCCACATATGTCAGTTCCATGCTCCTTGCTAGTGATGGTTCAAAATCCCAGGCTTGAGCCAATCAGTGCTTGACTTTCCCTTGGGGAGATGACCTGAGTTGGCCCTCTCAGAAAGAAAGGAAGAATTTATTCTTCCTATTTTGAGGAGAGGCATTTCTTCTCTCCCCCTGGGCTTGAAGAAGGAAGCATATGGAACAGTTACTGCTGGCAGCCATCTTGAGACCACGTGAGGGAAGCCCGACTGAAGACAAAGCCCACAGACAAGTGCAGAGCCCAGAGATTTAAGGGAGTGGGACCAGAGCCAGAGCCTGGAAACAGCTCCACCTCTAGACTTGATATATGAACTAAAGAATTTCCCTATTTAAAGCCATTTTGAACGCACATTTGTTTTACTTATTAATGGGAGTCATTATGAACCACCCACCTCCATCTCTCACTTCAATAGCTCATGAATCCACATCCTTTCCTCCATTCCCGCTGGCCCCGCATTAGTTCAAGCCCACTTTATTGCTCGACTGGGTGACTTTCATATCTTCTCATCCAGGTTCCCTCCCCTCAGGTTCACCCCTTTTCTCAGGCCATTCTCTGTATTACTTCCAGAGTGCTATTTCTATATCTCAACTCTGATCATGTAATTCCCTGCTTAAAATCATTAATGACTGTTAGTAGAATTCAAGATAAAGTTCAAACTTCTTACCACTTATTCAGAAGACATTTTGTGTCTGCCCCTAGCCAGGATTTTGGCCTTCACACCTTTTGCCTTCTCCGTACCATTATGTTACATAGTTGCTGGAACGTGCAACTCTCTCATTTGCATTTGTGGGTGCTCTTCCCTATACTTGGAACATCTCACCACCACCATCTGCTTACCCTACCCCTAATTCTTCAAAACTCACCTGAAACATGAGTTCCTGCTCTGTGCTCCTGTTCTCTATAGCACTTTGACAATTTCGTAGTCTTCACATTTATCTCACTGTGTTGGAATTGTTTGTTTATTGGCCTTTCCAACCAAACTCTAAACTTCTTGAGAGCAGGGACCAGGCGGTATCTACACATGTATCCTGTGTCCTCAGTGCTTTCCATGATGTCCCTCTGATTGTGAAGCTCCATAAATGTTTTTGGAAAGAGAAGGGAAAGAGAGGGGAGGGGACGAGAGGGAGGAAGAGGAGAGACGAGAAGCTTCAAATTTGTCCTGCCCTAGGTGCTTCATGCCTTTGGAGTGTGTATTAAAAGGTCGCCTGGCTCGGTAATTGTGGGGAATGGAGAGGAAACAAATAGTTGTTGATACAGGTAATGTTCATGTTCCCAATTGTAGCAGCATATGGCAGTAGTTGTAATGGCCTAACATAAAGCATTCCGGGACAATATTAATGACCAACTAGGTTAATGACCAAAGACTAAGCCTCAGGCCATGAACATACTCTCCTTCTCATTAATCCCTGGGAAACGACCTCAGCCATGTTCATTATGGCTCAATTATGTTCACACTCCTCACGAGGGAAAAAAAAAGCATTTCAGGTCTAATACCAAACTAGGTCCCTTCTTTTGCCCTGACACATGGGCAATAAAGGCACAAAACAACTTATTAGTCCAAATACCAAGCATGTGAAGGAGGCGACACTACTGCTTTATTAGCTCCCAATCAGCGGCAGGAACTAGACCAGCGGACCTTAGAGGTCACAGAGCAGGCAGACCAGGCCACTCCCCATGATTCATACGCTCTCTGGGCATTCTCTGAAGGCATAACATAAAGCACTAAACACATGTTACTCCCTAGATGTTTAGAATTTGGATGAAAATCCGAAAACTCAAAGGCAACTCTTTGCTAACAAGCAAAAAAAATTAAAAATTGGCTTCTTCCAATATCAACCTATCATCCAATCAATATTTATGGGATGATTCCTCTGAGCAAAGTCCTATAGACAAGTTGTGAGCAATTCAAAAAGTAAAAGACCCTCAAAGACCAAAAAGTAAAAGACTCTCAAGTTACACAGAATGAACACACACTGTGGTGGTTTTAAACGTGTCTTAAAATATGCGGACATCTTGCATTAAGAGGTGGGATCCATACCCTTTCCCTTTGAGTCTAGCGATAATGACTTATTTAAAACTAAGAAAATGCAGCAGAAGTGAGTCTGTGTGACTTCTGAGGTCATATAGCTCTACCTTGTTAGCTCAGATACTCAGTTTTGGGCCCCGAGCCACCACGTAAGGAGTCCAATTCCCCTGAAGCTGCCATGTTGTGAGGAAGCCCAGGCTATATGAAGAGGCCCTAGACAAGTGCTGCAGTCAACAGAACCAGCTGTAGTCCAGCTGACAGCAACACCTACCATTAGACATGTGAGTGGAGACACCCTTCAGAAGATTCCAGACTCTAGCTGTTGAGTCACCCCAGACTTTGACTCTTGCCAGCTGAGGCTCCAGACATTGCAGAGCAGAGACAAGCCATCCCCACTGTCACCTGTTGGCACTCCAATTGGTGAGCATAATAAAATGATTGTTTTAAGTAACAAAGTGTGGGGTAGCTATTATGCAGTAGTAATAACTGGAACACACACACGATACATCCAACAGCTTGGTGAAGTTGGGTAAGAGTTTGCATGTGTACATTCCTAGCTCAGCCATGCCCTACAGAAATCTGCAAGGAAGTGCAGTCAATTAATGGAACGGCATTTAACCTACATCTAGCAAAAAGGCTCCCAGGCTGCTTCACTGAGGCCATGTGGCACATTTAGCGTAAGGAAAATTAATTCCAAAGTCAAGGTAACATTGATCTGGTCCAAATGTGGCTTTGTATAGCAATGTGGTATGAACTTGTTCTAACCATGGCTGTTAGAATTCCTCTTTCACAGGCTTGAACTTTTATTCTTTTCTCTCTACCATCCTTCTTCAGGATTGCTGTGCTTCTAGCCTCATGCCCAGATCTGCTCCCCCAAATCTGATCACAGAACCAATGTGACCCATATCTCCAACTGTCCATCAGCTTTCTCTGCTGGGAAATCCCATTATAACCTCAGCACCTTCAACTCAATGATCTAAGTTAATTGCAGCCTATTCTTCTTCAAATTGTATTTCCCACCCTGTCACCACTCCCTGCAGCTCCACTATCCAACACTCTGTGGTCCTGGCTGACTCCTCCCTGTGCATGGTCCTCTATCATCAATCTACCCTATGGTCCTCAGAACGCTCCTTGAATTCATCCACTTTCCTCTTTTCTTACAGCCCACCACCATGCTGCCTCTTCATCTCCCACCTGAATTCATGCAATTGACTCTAACCTGGCTCCTCCCTCCCATTTCCCCAGGCACCCTGCATCCCCACCGCTAGACTAAATCTCCCAACCTCCATGCCCGTTAAGTCAGTCCCCATCCAAGAACTCGGAGAGGCTCCTAAGTGCCTGTGGCTCCGATCCAGGTCCTCACAGGGGCATTTGTAACTGTCTTCCCTCATCTGGTCCCAACTTGCTTAGCCAGTTTTTCTCCTCCTCCACAGCGCAAATCCTCTCCTACTAGATACTCCCACCTCTGCCCTCGTCCCATCACCATTGACCATTCATAATCATTTTCTCCTGAATTTCCCTTATCACTTTGTTCCTTTTTCTGGGAAGATTTCTCTCCTCCATCAAAAATAAATCCACCCCAATCCCACTTCTGGGTATAGATCCAAAGGAAATGAAAATAGGATCTTGTAGAGATAGCTGCATTCTCATGTTCCTAGCAGCATTATTCACAATAGCCAAGACATGGAAACAATCTAAATGTCCATCAAGGAATGAATGGATAAAGAAGATGTGATATATATATACCATGGAATATTATTCAGCCACAAAAAAGAAGGAAATCCTGCCATTTGCATAGATGGCATAGATGGATCTTGAGGGCATTATGCTAAAGTGAAATAAGTCAGACAGAGAAAGACAAATACTGTATAATATCACGTATATGTGGAATCTACAAAAGCCAAACTCATGGAAACAGAGTAGAATGGCAGTTACCAGGGCTTGAGGGGTGGGGGAGATGGGAAATGTTGGTCAAAGGCACAAACTTCCAGTTAGAAGATGAATAAGTCTTGGGGATGTGATGTACAACATAGTGACTATAGTTAACAATACTATATTATATGCTTGAAAGTTGCTAAGAGAGTAGAACTTAAATGTTCTCATCACAAGAAAGCAATGGTAAATATGTGACGATGGAGCTGTTAGCTAATTCCATGGCAGTAATCATATTGTAATAGATAAGTGTATCAAATCAACACATTGCACACCTTAAACTTATATAACCTTATAAGTCAATTATATCTCAATAAAGCTGAAAAAAATGCACCCATCTGAATGGCTTGAGGTCCTTTTCCTCCGCAGACTCTGTCTTAACTGGATCTCTAGATCTTTCTCCCCTGTGCCTCCCCTACCACTCCTCTGACTTCCTTCCTACACATCGTAGGTCCCACACCCTTTAATATGGGGCCATTTCTGTAATTCTATTTCTCTAATGAGATGCAAGCTCTGAGGTGAGGGGCATGTGTTACACTCACTTCAATCCTCCCAGAGCTTGTTCCCAGTGATAAACTTCCAGGAATGATCAATTCATACCTTAATCTACCAAATATATAGAATATGGGGCAAGGTGCTGGGACTTGCTAAACTCCTGGTCCTAGGATTTTACCCTGGTGGAATACCCCGCCCATAGCCTCCCACCATTGTTTTCTTGTTGCCAGTCACCTTTCAGCTTAAAGACCACCTCCTCAGAGAAGGCTTCCTTGATCACTCAACCTAAAGCTGTCACCTAAGCTTTGTCTGCCCATCATCATTTTTAATTCACTATAGGGCACTTATTACTCTCTGACATTTTATTCCGATGTATTTATTTTTTATCTCATCCCAGGAGACTATGAGCTCAGGGACAGCAAAAGCCTTGTCTGTCTTGTTCTCTCCTGCGTCCCTCACATTAAAACAGTGTCCGGAAGATAGTAGCTGCTCCATAAATATTTGTTGAATGAATGAATGAGAAATACTCTACACGGTTGATGTGCTCACATCCTATTAAGGAAAACAGATACAAAAGTGAAATATCTAGAATGTGATCAATAAGTGAAATGATAGGAGGAAAATTTTATAGATGAATGGAATCAAGGAGAGAGTGAGGAAAGCGAAAGAGTGGCAATCCGATAGTGAAAGAGTACATTCACAAGTGCACAGGCATGAGCTAGTGTGGCATTGTGGGGGGCAGGAATAGTTCAACATGGCTGGAGTAGGAATTTTGAGGGATTAGGAGGGAACAGTGGGACAGGTAGGCAGAGGACAGAGCTTGAAGTGACTAATGTGGTAAATTAGAAAGCTTGAGTCTTATCGTATGTATAATCAGGTGTAATCAGAGGATTTTAGGTAGAGAAAATAGACCTTCATTTTATAAACATCACTCTGGAAAATGTAAAGAGGACAGACAATGCGTAAAGAGACTAGAATCGGGAAGACCAGGTGAGCAGCTCTGCAGATAGCCCAGGTCTGAGAGATGAAGGGCTTGAACTGAGGCAGAGGGAGGAGAGTGGGGGGAGGGAGTGGAAGCAACAGGACCTGGTGATAACTGGACAGGGTGGATGAGAGAGAAGAAGGAGTCAAAGGTGAATCCTGGGATGACAGTGAAAATGGTGCTACCACCAACTGAGGTAAGACGTGCAGACCAGGGAGATCACGAGTCCTCTTTGGGTGAATTGAGTCTGAGGTGCCTGTGGCACAGCAGGAGGATAAATCTGACAAGCATTTGGATTGGTAGCCATCAGGAGCTTGGGGGCATGGCCTGAGCCAAAGACATGATTAGGCGTCATTAGTTTACAAAGAGTTAAAACCATGAGCTTGAATGACATTGCTTGGGGAGAGAGAGGAATTGGATCTACGGCTCAGGAAATTCCTTCTCCAGGTCTAGCCTGTGAGACTAAGATTTCAATATCCAGGGTTATAAAGGACACTCATTACTATGCAACGTGAATTGCAGGCCAGTGTTACCTTGACATTGGAATTCAGCCTCCTCACTCAGTATGTACCACATGGTCCTAGTCAAGCACGTTTCCAGGACCTTTGATCACGACCAGGCTAAATACCATATGTTCCATTAGACTTCATATTTTGGCACAGGATTCGATGAGAAACTGCTACCTGCCCCGGTAACATATGCTCCCCACACTACCATTAAACTTTGCAAAGCAGCCGTACAATTAATTTTTAGCAGAGATGCACTAATAGCCACCCAATCATGTGTAGCAGGCCTGGATGACAAACATTTTGCATTTGCCAGAGAGAACATATTGCAGCCCATATTTTAGTCATCTCCCTTCAGAGGGTAAGAAAATTTTGTTAGTTATTTAAGACAGCAATGCAAATTTAAATTTGCTCCTGACTGGGATGGTGCACCTGACCTTCGGAGCATGTGTTTTTCTAAAACCATTGGCTGGTTGTCCAAAGGGGGTCGCTGATTGTCCAGAGAATGGGATGCAGAAAGAGAGAATTGGGCAACTTCTTCTTTTGAGTTGATTCTAGCTCATGCCAGGAGCCCAATGAGATGAGTTTGGGTAGATGGTCATTTCCTATCATTTTAAGATAAAGCAAGCAACTGCGAATACTCACTGTGCATTTATTTTGGTCCAGGAACAGTGTTATGTACTTTGTATACATATCTCATTGATTATCCAAAATGTTATGTGGTAGCTATTATTATGCCACTTTACAGATGGTAAGACTTGTTCAACCTAGCATAAATATTTAGACAATGGGCTTTTCCATTTATATCTATTTTGAGGGATACTGAAGCTACAGTTTGGGGTTCACCGGCACTTTACCCTCCTGAAAGATTTTGTAGGAACCCTATAATGGTATACAAGATATAAAGACCGTTGTAATGGACATCCATTGTTTTTGCCTTGCTATCATCCCTTCCTCTCTTTTGGTAAAAGAGTTCTTTTCCTTTTGGAACCCTCCCTTTCTACTCCATGTGATTCAGATGAGGTGATGAGCCAGTTGACTCCCCTTCTTCCTCACCACAGACCTGGACAAAGAAGGCAACCTGCTTGGTCAGAGAACCCATTCCTGGACCTAGTGATTGACCTGGGACAAACCTATTATCCAATAGGGCAAAATAGACCATAAGACATGATGTGCTAAGGAAAGTCCTGCTCATTTATCTGGGTTCACTAACTCTAAGGACAAGTAACCCTCGAGCTGCTGGGGGGAAGAATCTGCCAGAGCTTAAAGTCAACAGAGAGCAAAGTAGAATCAAGACACGAGGAGAGGCAGAGAAACAGGTCCTGACACCACTACCCAAAGTGCTCAATCCAGCTTTGCCTAGAGCTACGGCATTCCTTGGATTTCCTAGTTATATCAGTCAATACCTTTCCCTCTTAACTAATGAGAGTCTGAGTTTTCTGTCACTTACAACCAGAGAGAGAGATTTGACTTAAAATGAAATGAAAATATATTTAGCAAAAAATGATCTGAGAGAGATGGTTTGACTGTCATTGATTTCAAATTTCACGCTCTGAGACAGATGAATTTGTATATTCAACACCAACTACAAAAATTATTAATATCAAGACTTCAGATAATTCAATAATTCAAAAATTATTAATATCAAGATATACACATTAGGAAATTATACCTTAGAAGGTGGATAATTGAGTTTAAGAAGGAGTTTAGCTACTGACTTAGATGTAACAATGACGTGACATTTCCCAGAGACTTTTTGACATGTATCCTACTTTAAATAAACCAGAAAGATAAATAATCTAAGAACCAGTCACACCGGTAGACCTGAACATCCAGGGTCCCTGTCTGGGCCCCATGCTTAGATGACACCACTCTGCATACAGCATGTTAGACGGCCCCACTCTGCATTATCACGTTATTATGATTCTCTGAATTTCCATAAAGATCATCAATATCACAGTTTCAAATTTATGAGTTAACCATCATGGAAACCTGGGGAATATCTCAATTTCATCACAAATGAGCTGAGTCATCTTGGGCAAGACATTTAACTTTTCCGGATCTCGGCTTCAGCATATGATAGAAAGATGTAGTACCCGCCCTGACAACAGACACAAAGGCACTTTGAAAAACATGAGGGTTATTACGATTAACTAGAGCAAGATTCCTCAAGACAGAACTCCGTTTTATCCTGTGCCTTTTGCCAATTGGGATCCATAGAAAATCCATGGTCTTATTAAAAATTCTGAATAGAGTCCTGTCACAGGTCACGTTTAGAGGAAAAGTAGGTGATAGTAACATAACTGGGATCTTGGTCACAAGCCCAACGTGCCTTTCTGATCTTGTAACCCTTTGTCACCTGTAGGAACTCTATCCAAACCAGTCTGCTTTCCTTCTTCCAAACACAATCTAGACTCTGCCATAATTCATTCACTCTCCTTACCTCACATCCACTCTCTTAACTCATCCATTCCTCAGCATATTACCTAAACTTAAAGAACCAATTCCTCCATGCTGACAAGCAGGGTTTTGAATTCAGAGCCCCCAGAGCTCACATGGTGATGGGTTATGCATTGTCTTATTACAGCTCTTATGTGATTCTCTGAAGTTGTTCTGTGAATTTCGTACTGTTATAGTTTCCATGTATCTCTATCTTGTCTATCCAATTAGATTGTAAGTTCACTAAAGCCAGCAACTAGCTTGTATTCTTCTTGCACAGAGTAGATATTCAGCAAATATTTGTTGGCTAATTGAAAAGGAAAATGTCCAAATGAGGAAAATGGCTGAGGAAAGAAGAATCTATAACGAAATGAAATGAAAGAGAGAAAGTTATAGAACAGCAACTTATCAATAGGAATCTATTCAAAATAGACCAGAGAGCTAGTCTTTTCAAAAGAATCCCAGATGCCTGAAATCAAATTTTTGGAATGGAAAGAACCTTCAGGATAATCTAGGTCACATCTTTCATTCATTGAGAATAATCACCCACTAATTTTTCTGACTTATGAATTAGAGTTTTTATATCTCTAATTTTCCTATTGTAAACCTCTTGATAATTTCTTAGACATGGAGTCCAAGAGAATGGGACCTTGAAAACATGGCAAGACTTTCATGGATATAAAAATATTTCTTTTCACTAGAGTTAAACCAGATGTCTCAAGCTGGACTTGTGGTATCACTTTTTCATTTTACATTTCAACGTGGAAAAAAATAATGATAAACAGGAGTATAGGATTACCCAACCAGAAATGTGAAAAATGCAGAATGGCTCCCTGGAGGGGCTGATCCAAAGTGTTAGAAGATCTTGGTAGTCAAGTTCTCAAGCTTTGATATGATATCAGAGAACATACTGGCTTCAGAGTCAGGGGACCTTGATTTTGAGACTTTGTTCCATCAATTTCAGTCGTATGACCATTGACAGGTTCCCAAATTCTGATTATCAAACTTTTTTGTCTCAAAAATAGGATTGTTGAAGGGATTAAATGAGATACTGTATGTAAAGACACTTTGTTCCTAGAAAAGCAAAATTTGCATTATTACCTAGCCAGCTAACTTACATTAAAATATATTTTAATCTAACTGTCCGAGCTTTCTGAATCTAAGAGCCAAAAGGTCATAATACCACCTCTGTAGTCCCTTGGTTATGCACCTCTATCATGTCACTAAAGAAATGATCAAAGAACCCCTGGCTTTAGCATGTTCCAGTCCTTGCAGCATTCCCCAAATCACGTGACTTCAGCAAATGACACATGGCCAAGAGCTTCTTGCCCTGTAATTAGTCACACTAGGCTGAAGGCTCCCAGCAGTGTAGCGAACACAGAAGTATCTTTCCTTGTTTCCCAAGATTTCTGCAAAGATGGAGGAGGTGGGCTTTTCAATGGCATGTGAAGCTGTCTCCACCCCTGGCACCTGTCCCCTCTCCTAGTCCAACCCTCCTCGGTTGTTTGAGGAACTCCGTCTTGCACAGACACTCATCACCCCCCGGGCTAACTCTCCATTGAAAGAATCAGTGAAATCCTCCTCCTTCAAGACAGTCCATGTGTGCTTCAACCCGGACCCTCCCTGATGCCCCAAACCCAGCACCAGCTTGGAGAGGCACCTTAGGTACTGGGCAAAGGTCATCTGGTCTTGTCCAACAGAATAAATTAGGCTCCCATGGGGTAGGACTCCTGACAGCAGAATATGAATGAACCCAAATGATCACCCATTCCAGTAAATAATATAAAACATACTTGCCCTGGCATAAAAGCCATATGGATGGAACAAATTCACCATCTAAAAGCAATGCTGTGCATGTGTGGAAATAAGACACAATGCTGACTAAAGTGTTAGAGTTGCATATCAAGGAGCTCTGCTCTTGACACCATTCCTAGAGGTCTCAAATGGTGTTTAACAAACCTCAAAGGGACCCTAGGGATGAGTACAATGCCCTTGGTTAGCAAATGACACAACTAAGGCACAGAGAGAGTAAGCAACATGCCCAGATCACCCCAGCAAGTGGCAAAGCTGGGAACAGGGTACAGGGCTGTCTAACTCCAGGCTCATTGCTACTTCCATAACCAAATAAACAACTTCTGCTGTGAATCATTTAGAGTCGACACTGAATATAACTTCTGGCTGCCTCCTTATCCGAAAGCAAGCGGCTTTGCTTTCTCCCGGGTCCCTGCATCCAGAGATTCTATACACAGTATCAAGAACTGCCATCAGGCAATCTGGTACCAACCTGCCCCCAAACTTGGGTTTAGCCGGTCCTGTTCCTGCCCTCATCCCATGTTAGCAGCACTCCACAAAGACGGAGGAGTGATCGGCTGATTGATTGGTTAATAAATAATGTTTACAGCTTCCTTCCTGAACTCACAGCCAAAGCAACTCTGCTAATGGCCTCTTTTCCTCCATCCTTTCCTCCTTGACTTGCTTATAAATTTTGAGACTCATCATGTCATAGGTCAGGGAAGCAATTACTTTGGGGTTTACCCTGAAAAAATAAAAAAAGCAGCAGAGTCCATAGGGGAAAATTCCCCTGAACCAAACGTGAACCAGAAAACTTCCATTGACTCCGATTACACACGGTCCTCCAGGGTTCTCTACCTAATGGTCCATCACCGTGTCAAGAGCTATTTCCCCTGGCTTCCAAGAGAGATGCGCACACAATCCTTTAATCCGGGCAAGAGGTGAGCGCTGAGGTGAGATCTGAGGTCAGAGGCAGCTGAAAAACGGAGATCAAGTATGAGCTGCAGAGACCTCCAGGACAGGAGAACCCGGGTGTGTGTGCGTGGCTGCAGTGGCAGAACCCGGATGCTGAGGGGCATGCGTTCTGATGGGGTACCGAGGATTTATCCTTGGGGCTCCCAGTAAAACAGACACATAGCCAAGCGGTCAGAAAGACAGGGGAGAATTAAGAGCAGACATCTGCAGGCACGTGCAGCTCTCTCCGAAGCTATTTTTCAAGAATGTTTCTCTTGTCTCTATTAACAAAATGCAGGATTTATTTCTATGAAACAATATTAGCTCATATACACATGCGTACCTGCATGTGGGTGTGTGGACCTATATTTTTTTGCACGTAACTCAAACTCCCAGTTTCCTGGGAGCCTCCTGGCCCTCATGGATACTGCCACCACTTCAGTGCCTGCCATGGTCACAAATGTTCAGAGCCTTTCCCATCACTTGTGTGACCACAGGTAGACAATGGAGGATAAAGTATCATCAGACAATAGAATTAGTGAGGGAAGAAGACCCAGACAGAGTAATTTCTCTAGAAAACAACTTCCACTCTTTCGAATCCTTTTCCCCCAGTGAAATCAGAAGTCAGCAGAGGCCCATGAGATCTCAGGCACTTCAAATGCCTCTGGCACCCAAATGGCATTTGAGGTAACAAAGAACCAAGATAGCTGTCCCTCTTAACTTAACCCAGCTGCCCACCTGCGAGGCAGGCTCTCCACGGGCTCCTCTTCCAAGTGGCCTGAATAAACTCATCAGGCCTCGCAAAGCTGCACTGTGCTTTCTCCAGACACTGGCAGACACATAGATCAATACACACAGCAGAAGCACTTGTGTTTTGTTCGTAAAACCTCCCGTGTAACTGTTAGAAACATTCCCACGCCAAGACCAAGCCCGACGCGGGCTACTTCCGCCAGCCTTCCCCGGGCATCGGGGCCGCTCAGTGAGGAGGAGGCTGGAGCAACATGACAGCAAAAGCAAACTCTGAACCTAGATCAAGCAAAAAGTCACTCAGGCTAAAGCAAGAGGATGCCACTGTCCTTGTTTGCGTAAATACGCTAAGAGGATGACCTTCTTAATGTGATGGAAATCAGAGAGCAGCTTAAAGTAGGTCAGTGGTCCACACCCAGAGAAATGCCTGGACAAGGCCTGACAGGGGCTCCCTAGGGACTGTACTTGGGAGATGAGCTTCCTCCAGCTCTGTGGTCCAAATGTCACAAAAGGCCACAGCAAAGCTCTCAGCTGCTTCTACAGGGAATCTGACCAGATGCGTGGGCACCTAGAGAAAAGATCATATTCAATCACCCCGTGGGCAAAAAATTCCACAGTTGCCATGAGGAGATATGAAGAAACAAACAAACAATTTCCCCGATTTAGATTCCAAAGGCACCGGAGAGCCAGGGGGAGGCGTTGGTGGGAACCTATTTCTAGGGGCTCTTAGCACCTGTTTGCAAGCACATCACTCAAAATAGCATTAAGCAACAAGTTTCTAAAACGGCAAAGCGAATGCTTCTTTTCCCCGGGAGTGCTTTGTCGTGGTTGGTACTCTTACCCAAGAAATCATCTCAAAAGAGCCTGCGGGATAAAGCAAAGCAATTTTTAACATGTCTGCAGCAGCAGCAGCAGCAGCAGCAGCCCACGATGTGATGCTGCGATGCGGGAGAGGCTGGAGCTGGGTGCTGCCTGGGCCCCACCTCCTCCAGGAGCACTCACCATCAGCAGGCTGAGAGCAGAGTCCGGCACCAGCTGCACGGCCATGGTCTCCGATTCCCATGCACAAACACTGCTGCACAGTCAGTTCGCCTGGGCCCTGGGTGGCAGCGAAGCATCCATAAATACCTACAGCAAAACCAGCCAGAAATCCAGACTCAGGGTGCCAAAGGCTCAAGATGAAGAGAGCCCACATTTCACATGGGGTAGGGGGCAGCTCAGGGGGAGGTAGGGGAGAAGAGGTGGGAACAGGGCTCAGGGAAGGAAAAAAAAAGGAAAATAGCAAGCTGCAGGTTATTTAAAGGTGAGCCCTTCCTAGCTTCACTCAGCTGCATGAGCGCAGCAACGCATCAAACACAAACATAAAAGCTTAGAACACAGAATTTTTAACTGGCACCTTAGCCCAGGCAGCAACTCTTCTTTTAACTGACAATTAGAATCAAACATGCCCTACTGCAGATAGATCAACCAGCCTGAACAAACGCCGCCCCCCCCCAACCCAGCTCTGCCTCTCTCAGCAATTCTGCTGCATAAACATGCTGAGTGTCACAACCTACCGCTTGCAATCTGGTCAGTGTCTTCTTTCCTGCAGAAAGGTGTGTCCCTTTTGCAAAATCAAATATCTGAGAGCGAAAGAGCCGAGCCTGACCACCAGCACCAGGCAGTCACTGAAGATGAGCAAATGCCCTCATCATACCCGAGTGGGAAGTCAGTTATGAACTGACCTTATCCACCATCCCCAAATCTACTTTTCCTCCCCAAGTGACCTGGCAAGGCTAGTTCCGCGCAGGGCTAGCATACTTACGAGGAACATGTAATTACACTGCCTGCTCTGCCAGCGTTCTCATCTCCCTGCCTGTATCACATGTACTCAGCAGACAGGCACCCTCTACCTCTCTCTCCCTCCCTTCCTCCCGCCCTTCCTCCCTCCCATCTCTCCACCAGGCTGCCTGTTAGGAATTTTGAAGAAGCTTCTCTAGCTCAGGGAGGCACGAGAGGCTAATTTGTAGCAAGGGACAGTGCTTAAGACAAAAAGGCAAATTAGCCTTGAAAATCATATCATGCAGCATTTTCCTTGGAAGATGTCAATGGAAAAAAAAAAAAAAGAAAGAAAGAAGGAAGCCTGCCCAGTCTTGTTACATAATGAGTGGCTCAAAATGCTTCCCAGAGTCAAGGACTTAAGAAAATTAAAGCATCTTTTTTATGAGAACCGTCAAGCTTGTGTCTTCTTACAGAGTTCACTTATTGAATGAAAATAGGGATTACTAGTACTTCTGGTAATAGTTTTTCATGTCCCTTTCTGATTTCTTCCTTCACTCACCTCCTGGAATGACTCCAGAAATTCCTTGAAATTAACTGGACAGTGTGAAATGTAGGAACCCAGAAACCAACTTTCTAAATAAGAAACTGGGGGGAAGAAATCAACAGCCTTTAAATGTTCTATAGATAAGTATAGCTGTTGTTCCTATAGAATTTATACTCTTAAAAACATATATTTGATCATCACAGCACCTGGCGCAAAATAAGTACTCAAAAATACGCATGGAAGGGATGAAAAGACCCCTCTCACGTTGTTTATCCTATGGTGGCCCAGTGGGGTGGAAACTCTATTTCATGTTGTCTGATTGGATTCTAACATCCTTGACTTCAGCAACCTCTGAGAATCGCTCCCTACTATCACGTGCTTGGAGATTCACAGCGTGATCTGAGTCATGTGAATGGGGCTTCGCAACCAACTGTCAGAACATTCTGGACTTACTGGTGGGTTTCGTAAAAGAATTCACAATTAATAATAATAACAGTAATGATTTAAGGAACACATCTATAGTGTTATCTTAAGCTTACGGATAGGTTTTTAAATGTATTCAACTGATATGTGCTGAGCGCCTACTGTATGCGTGGTCCTCTGCGATAAGCTTTGCCGAAGATGTAACGCTGAATCGTAATCCCTCCTCTCAAGGAGCTTTTGATCTGGTAGACACGGCGATACTCAAGAATCATTTATGATACAAAACAATATGTGATCAACGCAGTAAAGTCACTTAAAAACAAATAGTTTGGGCAGCACAGAGCAGGGAGAGTTTACTTTTGGCTTCCAGAACATGGTAGCTTTTGAGCTGGAACTTGAAAAATAAACAGAACGTCTTTTTCATGACTTCTGTTTTATAATTCTACATGGACTACGTACTTAGAAAATACAGAAAGCATAAGGAAAAAAGTTAACATTGGTGCTATTGCAACTGGTGGTTGTGGGCAGAGGGAGGTGTAGCCCGCAGAGGGCCCAGCAGGAGCAGTCTCAGGTGTGGAGAAGTCCAGGACACGCTCAGGTTGGAGAGGAAGGCCTGAGAGATTGTGTGCCGACCGCTGACGTCAGGCCTGGGCACACTGTCCTCTTTCTGCGTGCTGCTTGGAAAGGCTGGCCCTGGGTCTTTGCTCAGATTCTCTAGAAAACAGAGCCTGCAGCAGATCTCAGGTGTGAAGACATTATTGGCAGGTGCAATCACAGGGCAGCAAGAGTGATGGAGCAGGGAAGGTGCAGCAGGGATAGGATGAGAGTGGGTCCAAGGTGGTACCCACTGGCTACATCACAACACAGTTGTTGAGTCGTGAGGAAGGGCTTCCGGACTGCCATGGAACTTCCACACCTTGGGACAGCCCATCAAGGAGAGGAAGCTCCTCCATGTATGTTACCAGCTCCTCCAGGCAGGTATGAACAGAAATGGCTTCTGAGCCCAGAAATGGAGGGAGACACCACAGCCTTTGTAGGCCAGTCAGACAGGACCTGGGCACTGGAGACGCTGAGGTTCCTTCCTCAGTGCCTGTTATAAAAACTGTCTCAAAGCCTGGCCCGCACCCTGGAGGAGGCCAGGATGGCTGACAGTGGTAGGAGTTGGAATGACAGTGGCAACACCGGGGCTCCCCATCAAGCAAAGAGTTAAATCCTGGGGCCATCGTGAGGGGCCAAGCAAATCTGGGAGGTGCATAAACTGAATCTGGTGAAAGTGTGTATGTTTACAGAAATGTCAATGTCAAAAGTTATATCCTCCATGAAGAATTTCCGATTTTTCCATTTGGGCACTCATATTTGCTTTGTTTCTGTAACATTTAAGTTACCATTTCTTTATGACAGCTATCCCTCTATTATCCCCCTACCAGAGAGTGAACAACCTGACATCAGAACTAGGTATTGTTCATCTCTGTGTATTCCTGTAGCTATGAGCATCAAGCTCAGAGAGCAGTAGGTACTCAATAATACCAAGCTAGGCACTCGTGGAGATGCTAATATATTACATACAAAGAGAGAGGGGCAAGGACAGCACCCTTGTGGGGCGGGACGGGGCATGTAGAACATGAGGAGTTTGCGAGGAAAAGGAGTACTCTGAGAGGAGGAGGAGCAGAGAAGGAGGGAGCCCCAGAATTCCAGTGACAATGGCCCTTCCACAAAGATGCCTGGAGGTCTCAGTAGAGTTATGGACATAGGAATCAAAGAGTGAAGGATTATGGAGCAGTTTGTGAGGAAGAGGAGTTACTTAGTAAGAAATAGACCCTCACCAAAAACCAAAAAACCAAACAGTGAGAAATGAGCTATCTAGGTCTTTTCAAAACCTCATCCAAGAGCAACCAAGATCACAGAAGGAAGAAGGCATAGGGGAGAGCGATTCTTTTCTCTAAGTAGGTAAGTTCCATCCTTGGTTAGTGTTACTGCCCAAGAACGCAATGGAATTCCTTTCAGTTTAGCTCCTCTTGAAAGCTCCTCAATTGAAGGTGGTTCAGTGTCACACCTATCAAAAGCCATTACCAACAAACAGCCATTAAAAAGCTCTTCTGTATTTAGTAGGGAGCTGCTGTGAAGACATTGGTCATTGGATCACTCACTGTTGCCTGTATAAACTGCCCCATGTGAGAAGCTTCTCTCAGAATTTAGAACAAGGAAAATGTCTGTCTCTTCTCAGGTAGCCTGTGTGATGGGTGACTCAGAATCCCTGCTGTGTCATTTTACTCTTGGAAATCGGAATGCCTATTCCGTCATTTGCTCTGTGACCCAGGGTGAGTAGTCCGAGGGCGAGGTGAAAAATCAAATCAAATATTATTTTGCCCTTTGTTAAGTTGCACATAGTAGGCCTTCAATAACTGTTAGTTCCCCTTAAATCCCCTTTTCATTCTGATAATGAAAATAGTGGAACTAACCACAGTTGGCACATTTGGCTGCCAGAATACCCAAAGCCTAATTTGACTTTCAATTAGAGCAGTTATTAACATAGTTGGCATTATTACTTCCTTGGTTTTTCTCAACCTTTTTTTTCCTTTTAATTAATAATTTATTCAGCAGGTCTTTTTGTCAGCAAGCCATCTGAAATTCTTTTTTGGAAAGAAGTTGAATATAAATCATTCTCTAATGTATAAACTGCTTTCAAATAAATTTGGCACAGGGTGGAATATTTTGCTACTAAAATGGCAATTATGAAAACTATTTAGAAATATGGAAACTGTCTATCTGAGCTCTAATGTTTATTTGACCATAAAATGATACATATACTCTAATTGCAACCATGTAAATAGTTGTATTTTAAGAGGATATGAAGGAACTTCTGCTTCCAGCCAAGATGGTGTAACAGGGACCAAGTTTACTTTCCTACCTGAAACAAGCAATAAATGGACAAAATATATGAACTAATACTTTTCAAGACACTGGATACAAGACACAATGATCCATAATAAGCCTTACAATTGTCCCACATTATTGAATTAAGAGTGTTTCCAAACCACAGAACAGAGAAGGAAACCCAGGTGGAATCATGTAGATTCCTTAAATTGAGGAGATAGAGCTAGAATCAGGGGAGACCAAGATGGACAGAGTTCACAGAGTGAGCACCAGAGAGGAGAGAGGTACAAAGAAAGAGAACTTCAGAGATCATAAAAGGGTCTTTTCAGGTATTCAGTTGAGTACTGACCACCACAAGCGTGATAGGAAACTATCTAAAGATGGGGAAAGAACTTCCTAAAAGAACTAGAAAGATTGGTGACCAGTGCTCCCACAGGGCCAAGAATAGTACCTGTTCACACCAGCCAGACTGGAAAGCTTCTTCATTCATGGTGCGTTATGTAGGATGCTCAGAAGTTTCTTTTGCCTCAGTAGTGAGGAATAATTAGCCGTAGATTGATCACTCCCCTGAGTCTGCTTAATAAATCTGAAAAGCGAGACCAGAAAGGGTCAGAACGTTTCCAGGAAACTTAACTGTCTTCCCAAAACAAAGCTAAAGAGCACTTATAGAAATATAAAAATATCCAGCACCCAACCAGGTAAAATTTACAATGTCTGGCACCTAATAAAAATTACCAGGTATAGAAAGATGTAGGAAAATACGACCACTAAATAAAAGGCAAATCAATCAAAATCATCGAGAACTAACACAGATGTTAGAGTTAGCAGAAAAGAACATTAAAACTTCATTTATTATAATTTTATTCAATATATTCTAAAAGTTAAGCAGAGACATGGAAGATATAAAATAGAACCAATTTGAGCTTCCAGAGATTAAAAACTACAATACCAAAAATGAAAAAAAATAAACAACAGCAACACATTTCCCCTGAGATCAAGAATAGGGCAAAGATATCTATTCTCACGACTTTTCTTCAACATTATACTAGAGATTTCAGACATTGCAATAAGACAAGAAAAGGAAATAAAATCTATTCATACTTGAAAAGAAAAAGTAAAACAGTCTTTAGTTACAGCCAACATGATCTTTCATGCAGAGATTTCTTAGATATGGCATTAACATCACAATTCATAGTAGAATAGATCAATAAATTGGGCTTTATCAAAATGAAAGCTTCTGTTCTTTGGAAGACACTGCTAAGAAAATAGAAAAACCATAGAATGGTAGCAAATATTTGTAAAATGTATGTTTGATATAGATGTTGTATCAAGAACATGTGAAGGTCTCTCAATACTCAATAATTAAAAAAACAAACAATCCAGTGAAAAATGTACAGATGATTTGAACAAACACTTCACCAAAAAATATATATATGTATGTATGGCAAATAAGCACATGAAAAGGTGCTTGGCATCATTAGTCATTAGGAAAATGTACATTAAAATCATAGTGAGACACTCCAACACAACTATTAGATGGCTACAATTAAAAAGACTGACCATACGCAGCATGTGGAGATCTGGTGGGAATGGAAAACAGTACACCTACTTTGGAGAACAGTTGGGCATTTTCTTACAAAGTTAAACATGCATCTACCTTATGATGCAGCCCTGCCAGGAGAAATGAAAACTTATGTTCATACAAAGACTTGTATGTACATGAATGTTAATGGCAGCTTTGTTTGTAATAGTCAAAACCTGGAAACAACTCAAATGTCCATCAATGGGTGAATGTTTGACCAAATCATATAGCTATCTAATGCAATCCCATCGAGCCACAAAAATGCGGTAGTGATACGTGCTACAATGTGAATGGACCTCAAGAACGTTATGCTAAGTGGAATAAGCCAGATGCAAAAGACCACATATTGTTTATTCCATTTATAAAAGATATTCAATGAAAGTAAACTTATAGAGACAGGAAGTAGATCAGTGATTGTCTAGATGGGAGTGACTGAAAATGGGCACAAGATCTTTCTGGGGTGGTGGGAGTATTCTCAAACTGGATTGTGGTGATGGTTGCACAATTCTGTAAGTTTACTAAAACTAATTCAACCGAACACTTAAAATGGGTGAATTTTATCATATGTAAATTACACCTTTAACAAGCTGGAGTTTTTTTAAAGAGAAGGAATGAACCATTGATACAGGCGACAACATGGGTGAAGCTCAAAATAATTATACTGAATGAAAGAAGCCAGACAAAAAAGAATACATACTGTGTGATTCCATTGATATAAAAGTCTGGATAATCCAAATGAATGTGTAGTGACAGAAAGCAGCAGTGTAGTTGCTGGGGGATGGCATGCGATGGGGTGGTGTGGGTGGGGGAGGGTGGGAAGGGGCGAGCATATAGAAAGGCCAGGAAAGGGGGATTCCCATGGGGCAGAAGGAAACTTTTGGGGGTGATGAGTACTTTCATTATCTTCGTTACGGTGATGGTTTCATGAATGCATAAACGTGTCAAAACTTATGAAACTATGCACTTCAAATATGTGCGGGATATTGCATGTCAATTTTATCTCAATAAGCTTGTTTTTTTAAGAGACATAAATGGTATGATAATGACAAAAAATAAAATTAGTTCTGTTAGAATGGTGAGACTAAGAGTGATTTTTCCTTTTGCAAATTTTTTGATTTGTCCTTACATCATATTTTCAATAATTAAAATAACGATGTTTTTAGAAATTGCTTATAGCTTAAGTAAAAAGGAAGGCACAGATTGGGGAGCTGGTAGAGTCAAGAGAAGACGTTGCTGCTTGCTGTTGTTGTCTGGTGGTGGTGGTGGTGGTTGTTATGGTGGTGGTGGTTGTCACTGCTGAAGGCAGAAGAGCCCCAGGTATATTTTAAGCCACGTAACAAGAAACCAGCAAGAGGGAAAAACAGAAAGACTCGATAAATTCCAAAGGAGCCGAGGGAGCATGAAATTCCAGGCAGAGGGGTTATTTTTCATAGGGAAGAGGGTTGCCTGTTCCCATGAGATGAAAAGAAAAAGATGAAAAGGTGAAAATAACTTCAAAGAAGATCAATGTTAACTCTGCAAAGGTGCACCTGAGCACAGTTGACATTTATCTTCAAGTTATTTTCATACAAAAACTTCCCCATATTGAGATTCCTAGAACAAAGCTAGAAATATTTTAATGCTGCCTAAAACATTGCCCTATTGAAGAAGTGAACCCATTTCTAGTGTGTCATCTCTGTTGCATGAGCCGTCTTTCCTCTAAGATTATCAGCACTTCCCCCTGAGTTTGGCTTATTTAGTAGGTGTGTAATTTACTTCAGAACTAGCTCAATTTCTATTATTTCCTTATGAGGAGGTTAAATATTCTTGTGTGTGTGTGTGTGTGTGTATGCACACACACATATTTGTCTATTGGAAACTTGGTGGTAATTTTAGGGACTTTATAAGCTCTTTGTGTATTTTATCTATTGCGGCATTAGTATATCCGCAAAACATCAGAAACTCTTTGCCGTCGTTAGTGCTGTGGAGTGGATTCTCACCTTCCGGCTTTGTATCAGATAATGCTCTGCTGCTATGTGCAAGGTTTTCATAGCCAGTTGTTTGGAAGTGGATGGCCAGGTCCTCCTTCCTAGTCTGTCTTAGTCTGGAAGCTCCACTGAAACCTGTCCACCATGGCGGACCCTGCTGGGATTTGAAATGCTGGTGGCAGAGCTTGCAGCATCATAGTAACACACAGCTGCCACAGTATGGCAACGACAGGCAGGCGGTGTGGTTCCCTGATCGGGAGGCGAACCCAGGCCACAGTGGTAAAAGCCAGAATCTTAACCACAAGACCACCAGGGCTGGAATCAGAAACTCTAAAGAACATTGAATGATGCTACCCATGTGATAGGATACTTTGACTTCCTGCAATTACCTATAAACAAAACACTTTTCTTGTTTTGCTACTATTTTCTCTTTTATTTCATTTTATTGAACAGATGTTTGAATTTTATTTAAATACCTTTGCCCATCTTTTCTTCATAACTTCTTCAATAATCTAAAACGGTTTCCCTTTTTGGTGAAAACGAACAAACTATCCCTTTGTATAGGATTTCATTTTCTATTTTAATTCCTGGAGGTAAATTTGTTTTTTGCCATGTCGAAATAAAGTTACTCTAGCAGCATGTATAAAATAATTACGTTCCTTATAATTCTATTACACTCATTTGCCATATATTATATTTTCATTTATATTTAGAATTATTTATGCACGCTCTATTTTATTTCCATGGTCTATATTTCTCCTTTTAATTCAGTGTTACGCTTGCTCATTGTTTTTTTTAAAACAGCCTATTTCATGAGATTATTACTCTTTTATTAATCCTTTAATATTCTTGTCTATCTTCCCAAGTATACCGTAGAATTAATTATTTTGCATTCTATAAATTGTCATTGACATCACTGGTATTTTAACTGAAGTTGTGTTAAAACTACAAATTAGACCAGAAATAATTGCTGTGTCTACTCCATCTTCCTACCCAGGAGGAGGACATATTTCTGTATGTATTCAGGCCTTTTTTCACCATCAAAATTTTGCAGATTTTTTTTTGAATGGGTGTTATATATTCTCACACAAGTTTAATTAACACATAATTCAATTTTGTGGCAATCATAATTTAGAAGTCTTCTATGATTATTTTTTTAGCTCCATAATAAAGGCATTTGAGTATAGGACTGATTTGTGTTATGCTATCTTTTGACCAGCAATTTTTCTCCACTGTTTTATTATCTCTAATAGCTTTTGGTTGATTACTTTAGCTTTTCTAGGTGTATAATCCTAGTTTTCTAATGGAGTTCCTTTTAAAGCTTATTTCTTTTTTGTATTTTATTGCGTGAACCAAAAAACATAAATCTCTACTGAAATAGTCACTGTGAAAGCCGCTCCAATCTTCCTGCTGCTCATGCAGAGAAGAAACTCACGTCCATGTGTGATCTGTTAGTGAAACCTGCTGGCTCCACCTTCACAATAGCTCTGGCATCCCCCGCTTCTCACTTTCTCCACTCCACCGCCCTGCTCTCCGCCACCATCCTCTCTCACGTGGATTATTGCAATGGCTTTCTAATCACAACCCAAGAGAGTAACCACAGCGATCTTTGAGAACCTAGGTCAGAAGTTGTGACACTTCTGCTCAAAACCCTCCAAGTCCTGAGAGTTCCTTACAAAGCCCTGTATGATGTGGCTCCTGTACCTGTTTAACCTACTACTTTGCTCCTCATTTGCTTCTTTCCAGGAGTACAGGAGACTCTACTATTCCTTGAACACACCAGATAAGCTCCTGCCTCAGGGCCTTTGCACTTGCTACTGTAAATGCCTGGAAAGCATTTGCCAGGTATTTGCATGGCTCACCCACTTACCTCTTCCAGATGTTTGCTCAAATGTCAGATTCTCTTGGAGGCCTCCCCTGACTCCCCTATTTAAAATTACACCCTCTTCCCTTTTGCTACCTATGCCTTTCCAGCTGTATTTCTACATTGCACTTTTCACCATCTGACATTGTATATATTTCTTGTCTCCCTGTCTCCTTCCCACATCCCCCACCACCATACTAAAATCTAAGCTTCAGAGAGCAAGGATTTCTGTCTCTTCCTCATCACTGTATCCTCAGCATTAGAAAAAAGTACTCAATAAATAACTGTATAGAATGAAAGCACACCTGTGTTGTGTATCAGGTTGAGGGTGAGTCACTCTGAATATAGCTAATTTCAGTCTCATTATTACCTATCATATTAAGTGAAATGTCCTTTTCCTATTGAGGAAAGATATTATTATTCCTTCTTTTTATAGGTTTAATTAGGAACTGGTGCTGAATTTTACTAAATGTCTCTTCAGGCAGGTGCAATTTTATATACTGTGTCATCCTACAGAGGGTTAATGTATTTCACCAAACATTTCTCTCTTAAATGATGAAATAGAATTAATCTCCAGGGATATTCCTAAAAATATTGGATATAGTTTCTGACTGGGCTTATTGCCTTCTCATGGATACAGGCCAATGGTTGATCCACCAGAGAGCAAAAAAAGAGGAAATTCTAATGATTTAGCCAGTGTGAAAAATAAGCACGATGAGGAGAAAATGCTTTGGTGACATATTTCAAACTGACCCCTGTGAAAATGTCTTATTTGTACATATAACACTGATTAATGATTGCATCTGAGTTAGTTGATGGGAGCTCCCATTATCAACAACTACATTCATGCAGACAATGCTTCGTGGTCATAAGGTAAAAAAATTCCTTTTAACCTCCTTAGTTACTGACTCTTCTACCAATATCTGACAGTTTCTCTATTCCCTACTATTTCCTACAAATACTAGGACCACCGGTAAGAAGAAGTAACATGGAATTTTAGTTCTAACATATGGATCTGCAACACAGGCAAATACATTGCATTAGCCTTTGTGTTTCAGAGTAAGAGTCTAGTGTTTACTACAGTATAGGATTCAGAGTACTTAGAGATAATTTTTGTATTGTTTTTATACTTGCAAATATTTAAAAATCAAATGAAATTCTAACCTGGTGAGAAGTTCAAATATTTTGTCAATTTTAGGTAGTTCGTGTTCATTCCATGTCCATGCTATCTCTCACTCCCCAAAATTAACATTATGGCCATAATTTGTCTCAGGTAAAACTGTGTTCCTGACAGGTAGCACCTAAATAAATTTCTTTATCAGCTTTTAAATCTGCAATGGCAATTTGCCATTTAAAAGATGCTCTGTCTGACAAACACCACCTCGCCAGGTGGTCAAGGTCAACATTAACAATGACAGGTCACACTGAGAGTATGTACCTTGATAAGGAGTGATGGCACTTTCTCTGTGTTGTCTTCCTCACAAAAACCCTCAACTCCAGTCTACTCATGAGAAAGCATCAGACAAGTGCCAACTGAGGGACATTCTACAAAATACCTGACTAGTATGCTTTAAGACTGCTAACGTCACCAAAAACAAGCAAAGTCTGAAAAACCGTAACAGCCAAGAGGAGCCTAAGGGGACATAGCAACTAAATGTAACAACTAAATGTATTGTGATATCCTGGATGAGAGTCTGAAACAGAAAAAGGACATTAGGTAAACACTAAGGAAATCTGAATAAAGTATTGACTTTAGTTAATAAATATGTATCAATATCTATTCATTCATTTTGGATAAGAGCTAATAATAAGGGAAACTGTGTGTGGACTATAAGAGAGTTCTTTGTACCGTCTTCTCAATTTTTCTCTAAATCTAAAATGAAAAGTTTATTTAAAAAACAGAATTGTGTACACTTTTGAAACTTGGCCAAAAATATTGATTATTATTGTGATTTGTTTTCACAGTTAATGATGAAGAGAGTCCTAAACGTGTATGTGAAAATTTGAATAAGGTATTTTACAGGTGTAGGGCAGGAAAACATTTCCTCTACCCGCTGTGGATTCTTCTGGCCAGAGAATGAATTAAATTCACATAAGACAGAATAACAGGAGAAAGTTAAACAAAGCTTTATAACATGTATACATGGGAGAGGCTCAGGCAACCTGAGCAACTTCGCCAAAATGGCTGAAGCCACCACCATAAATATCATCTTCAGCTAAAGACAAAGGAGGATGTCGGGGTTGGGGGAGTCAGTTACAGGAGATCACCATACAAGTAGAGTAAACAAGAATCAGGTTATTATGCAAACTTGAGTCTTTGCCTTCAGCATTGATAAGAGTTTCTGGAGATGAGGTCATCCCTCCTTCCTGGTACAGAGAGGGAGACACCTTTACAGATGGAGATTTCGTTTACAATGTAAATGTCTCTTAACAAAGGGTGAGTAAATTCTACTTTTCAGAGTTTCTTTCCTGTCTGTAGTTTTTAAAAGTAACCAGACCAAAATAATCCTCATGCCAAAGAGACATATCTTGCGGTAGCCAATTCCAGTCCTCCACACAGGTAAGATTCATGTGTACTTTTCCTTCAGTTTTGTGATGATTTCAAAGATATTTTTAGCTTGAATTGTCCAGATGATCATCTTAATATCCCCTGTTGCTTATATTTGTGAAAGCAGCCTATCTTTATAAAAATCCAAACAAATAAGACAGCAACACTGGTTCTAGCTGACCAATGGAATGGTAAATAAAGAACAGATATGGATCCCACTACAAAAGAAATAGAATTCTGTGACAAATACTTTGTAAAAACTGATGATCTCTTTGTAAAATATATGACCATTGGATTTTTCTCTTTGTAAATCTTGATTTTCATGCACTATTCTTACTTAAAGCCATACGTACTTCTACAAACAGAAAACTCTACAATGTATCCAGTGGTGTCAAACCCAAGATCAACCTAGGAAACAGGTATCAGCCAGCCATATAATAACCACAAAGATCAAGAGCCCTGGCCTTCCTTGTACAACCAAAAACAGACATTGGCCAGAAGGAAAAATTCCTGCAACTTGACAACGAATGATAAACTCATCATCATTCCACAGGAAGAACGGGTTGGGCTCTATCAGGTCAACAAGTTGAAGACACTCAACCCAAAACATGAAGTTAGCATTCTTCACTCATCACCCTGAACTAAAGTCAAGACAGAAAAATCAAGCAAAGACCTGCGAGTAAAAAAGGTTTGGGGTTTGTAAACTCAGCATTGCTGTGACGTTGGGTGTACGAATCCCTTCGCTGTGATTCTGTGTATCTTTCAGGGTGGACTCCCAATGTTTCCCTCCCAGGAGAATCAAGACCAAACGTTCCCCAGCAATGTGTTTTAACAGAAAACAGGGTGCAAGGGGGTTTGGGAATGAATCCCAGGTGTTATTTCAGAAGGTCTAGCTGGGATGACTGTGAGCAAATCCACTACGGACTTTTTGAAAAGTGTTATTTAAAAATGTTTAATATTTTTAAAACATTTTAAATTTTCAAATTAAAATTTTAATTTTGTTTTAAAAAATGTTATTTGAAAGAATTTTTTCACATCATTTTAAAAAATGTTAAAATTTTTTTAAATGTTAAAAATGTTTTTACATTTTAAATATTTACTAATGTTAGATAGCAATTTAGCATTCCATAGGGATGTATTAAATAGGATATTTTTATTAAATTTCTCAGGAAGAAGGTCATTTAAAAATACTAAAGATATTGGGGCCAACCCGGTAATGTAGTGATTCAGTTCACGTGCTCTGTTTTGCTGGCCCAGGCTTTGCTGGTTGGGATCCTCAGCATGGATGGTTCAGATCCTTGGCATGGACGGTTCGGATCCCCAGCATGGACCTACACGTGGCTTATCAAGCGATGCTGTGGAAGGCATCCCACATAATAAAGTAGAGGAAGATGGGCATGGATGTTAGCTCAGGGCCAATCTTCCTCAAAAAAAAATACTAATGATATTAAAGGGGAAATTCATTAATAAATTAACCATATGCAAGATAGGAAAATTTTCCACTCCAGAATATGTTTTAAAACAAAATTATTCTGGGCTGGCCTTGGGGCCGAGTGGCTAAGTTTGTGTGCTCTGCTTTGAAGGCTCAGGGTTTTGCAGGTTCGAATCCTGGGCACAGACCTAGCACTGTTTATCAGGCCATGCTGAGGTGGCGTCCCACATAGCACAACCAGAAGGACCTACAACTAGAATATACAACTATGTACTGGGGGGGCTTTGGGGAGAAGAGGAAGAAGAAAAAGAAGATTGGCAACAAATGTCAGCTCAGGTGTCAATCTTAAAAAAATAATTTAAAAAATTAAAAGATTAAAAAACCAAAATTATCCAAGTCATGTAATATAGAAACTGGAGGGAAATTAACTTAAAAATATAAATAATCCAAGAGAAAAAACATTCATGTAGCTCTCCTAATTCTCTCCTACATATAATTACACCGTCTTATGAAATAGCTGTCATTAAGCACTTTATTTCCATGTTTCACTTGCTCTTTCATCACATTAATTCCCATCATAGGAACAATTTCTTCCAGAGCTACATATGGGCAGGCCCAGCTTTAACATGGAATTTAAATACTGTGTTTCAACTTGAGAAACAGGCAAACCAGCTGCTGGCAGCCAGCTCCTATTCCTCCTCTTGGATGCTAACAAGAGGGGCCTGAGCCCGGCCAATGCAAGACAGTTGAGGAGAGAACAGGAAAGCCTTGGGGATATCTTCACTCCCTGTTTTTGCTAAAATAAGAACTAAAAGTGAATGAATTACCCATACCCTTGTTATGTCTCCCCAAAGGAAATATAAATGCAACTTAATTAGACCTTGAAAAAAATGCATAAAATGTTCAACATAAAATAATTAATACCAAATGCCCAAAAGATCAATAACCAGATGGTAAATTTCAGACTTCTCTAGCCATTTATTGTGAAATGGTCTTAACCATGCAGTTATGTTAAATATTAATGCTCCTATACACCATTTGTTCACATAGAATGAGAGAAAATATATAAATGTTGGGAACTCTGCTTTAATTCCTAGAGTTTTGTCCATTCAGTTTGTAGCTGGTGTTGGGGCTAGTTGCTGAGTACGTGAAAGGAATGTGATTAAGATAAAGACTAATTTTACATAAGATCTATCTGCCTCTCTCATTCCCACCAAAGTGACCAAACATGTTTCATTATGTCCCAATTATCTGCTCATTAGGGCCCTATAAAGCCATTTCCAGGCTTGCACACTTTCTAAAGAGTTTTATAAATAAGATTAGCCCTTCTTTTAGAACCTGCAAAGAGACAGCACTGCCTGGTCTCCAAAGTTTATTCCAAAGACTCTATTTCTACACTGGATCCTGCAACTGCTTCTTCCCAGGAACACTGTGGCCTCTGCACCGGATAGAGCCCAAGCGCTCTGGGCCGGGGCACCTGGAGTCAGGTGGTAAACACTGGCCTGAAAGCCAGGAGCCTGAAGCCCCAGAACCGTTGACAGCCTGGTAGACTTTGGTCATTGGGCTTATTAGAAATGTAATATAATTGATTTTTCTTTTTTGATTCACTTTCTTTTTTGTCAGGATGGATTTCTCTAGTGACAGGGAAGTTCTAGAGCATAGACAGCAGACAGCAGGTGAAAGTAGCTGGAGCATCTGTAATGGGGTTGAGACCAATGACCCAAAATGAAAGTAATCTGTAACATTGCTTAACTTTTCCAGGTTCTTAGGTGGTCAGTCCATTGACATCTTAGAATGGGGACAACAAACCCAAGAGGCACGGCCAGCAAGAGAGTGCCCTCCAACTGAATTCAAAAGGTTCTGAAAAGAAGGAGAGGGGCCCCTGGAGCGAGAGGGAGGCAGTGGGGCAAACTGCCAACCTAACAAGTCAGATGGCCTGCTCACACCCCCACTTCTGGACTCAGAGGGTCGAAAAACATAGTGAGGTCCCACCAAAATCCGATTGGAAGGCCAGCTTTCAAATGTCAGCGCGAGTGTTCATAACAAGTTCGTATTCCATTTCTGATTTTGTAAACAGAGCCAATCCTATGGAAAGTTATGCTGAGGACACTGTCCCCAGTGCTCTGGTGACACTCCCATCCTTGAAGTCCATTGTCGTCTAGATCCCTGCATAGATGGGACCCCTGCAGATGCTCTTTCCATGGGAACGTCTCACTCCTTCCCCATTGTGTTTATATCCTCTTGGAGCGCATGCCCTGTTTTGCTGCACATCCTTATTTACTAGCATGCCTGTGAGGCCCACCACGCTGGATACCCTATAGCAGAACCAAGTCTTCTGCATCCTTACGCTCTCCTGCAGTTCCCTGAAGATGTTGATGCTCAAGAAAAGTTTGTGAAATTAATAAACACATAAAAAAATGGACAACACATAACTCAAAAGAATCATCTCTAATAAAATTTCAATCTCTGTGACACCTGAGTGTAGTCCAGAAGGACTTTTTGTGCCTAGAAGTCTTTTCTTGTGGATCTCACCAGCTTCTGCAGACATGCACAGGTTTATAAGCATGCTCTGAAAGGTACTTGAGGGTCATAAACCACAAAGAAACTGAAATCACTCTTTGCTTCCTGGGACATAAAACACAAACATAACTAATTTCCTCTCTTTTATATTGAAAGTGGACATTCTATGATTCATAATCGTAAATCACAATACAGTATTCTTTGTCTTCTCCCAACCCTAACTTGAATTTTGAGCAATTCAAGAAATTTCTCAAGCTTCCAGACTATCGGAATAATTACTATCTTTTTATGACAATAAGCTCTTTCAAGTTCAACTTTGTTTACTTTTGGCATTGTACTCTCATGATTTCCACGTCAATATGCAGTCTAATCTGTTACCAGTAAATTATCATTGGTGGTTTCAAGTCCTTTTCTTTGAAAAACAAATTAGATAAAATTATTCATGTTTGTCTAAACTGTAATAAATGCAAACTAGTATATTCAACGCAAAGAAGAGTTTTTTCACCCCTTTGCTTCTTCTGCTTTTATATAAATGGGTTCTTATTCATAATTATGTTTTAAAACATGAACAAATTCTCTGCTTATATAAGCATAGAGATGATAAATGGATAGATATATAAATGATAGACAGACACAGATACACATAAGTGAAAGAGACAGTGGGCATGTATTTGCATTTATATTATACATTCATATGGTACAAAGGCAAAATTCCAAGCAATCTTGGAAATTTTCCTACAAGTGGTGAGATATGACTTAGACATGGAAAAGAATGGAAGCGCAAAAGGTTTCTCCGAGGGAGATTACCCTGCCAGAGAGAGAGGCTCACAGGAAGGATTGGGGAGGGAACAGCAATGAGCTGTGTAGCCAGGTAACTGAGGGATTACAAACAGGCACAATGAGGGAAATCACAGCAAAACAGTGAGTTTTAGTGTTAATTATGTTGATTAAGATCATTAAAGATTAGTGCCAGTGAATTAGTAGGAATTCATTTATTGCAATTATCTCGTTCATTTATCCAGCAGTTTCAAGAGAAGTACTGTTTGTATATAATGAAATATACTCATTATGGATAAAAATCATTTATTTGCATATACAGAAACCCCTTATGGCTTTAGGAGTAAATTATATTCATGACAATTATATATATATGTATATAGAGAGAGGCAATCCCACAGACATTGATATGATAGCTTTAGATCCATTCTGTCAAAGGATATAGACAGTAAAGCTACAGGGTAAACTAATTGAGAAGTTAACTGGTTTTTGGTATTGTTTGGTTTTGTTTTGCACTGAAGTTTTCTCACAACAGAATGACGTATTTTCCTACCACTCCACCATTTAAGAAGACAGTCCAAGGCCTTCAAACCCTAGAAATCAAGACTTATCTTGCCTGAGAGGAGTTAATAGATTTTGTTTTCAAAAGTGTAGGCTACCAACATAAGAGAGATGACTTGTCCAAAAAGAGGAGATTTCTGAGGATTGGAGGAGAAGGATGTGGCCCAATCTAGTCTTGATTCCTCAAGACAGGAAAGAGGGGGAGGGGACCACAAATGATATCGCTTTGCACAAGTGGTGGGGACCTGTCTTCTGCCTGGGATTAATATTCACTTTGCAATCTACCATGACAGTGGCATCTTGAGCCAGTTTTATCTTGATTTAGAAAAATGAAGCAATGAGACTTTTCTTGTGCCCAAGCATAGGGGGTAAATGCATTCCAGTAGGTTCCAGTGTAGTTGCTGGTGATGTTCTACTTGTTTCTCCACATCTACGTTACACCCTTCATTGATGCCCCACGAGGCTGAGCTATGTAGGCTGCATATGGGTTCCTCTGTGCTCTGGTTTCTGGCTGAGTTGGGTCAATGAGGGGTAAGAGGTCGGAGGACAGAGGAGTATGAGGTTAGGGTGTTTATGCCCCCAGCCCCTCCCTCCTGGGTGCCATGGAGTGGCTGTGTCTCCAAACTGAAGGTCACCATGGTGGTCAGGCAGCCCACTCCTAACAACCACTCTCCCCAGGCTCTCAGAACTGCTCCCTCCTTCTGCCCCTTCAGAGGGGATAACAGCATCAGTTCACCAAAGGATGCTTCACCATCCCTTGTTGGTACCCCAGACCACTTCCCCCCCATTCTATAGAAAGTCCCTTTAGTTACTCTTAGCAATTATTTTACTGGAATATTCCATCTGTTTCCTGCAGGACCCTGGTTAATACACATAGTAAAAACAAATTCAAGTTGAGGAATCAGGAAAGCAATAGCAGCGTGTCTCAGTCAATCATACCGTGTTGTCAAATGCAAGCACCAGTGCCCCCTTCTCCCAAGATTAAATATGATCTGAGCAGCTGCGGCAGCAAATTTATATCTGGCAAAGAGCTCAGGAAAGATCAGACAGCAGCTTTCCAGGCAGCTTGCTCTTCAGGAGAGCATTCAGCCAACAGTCACAAGAGCCCGTGAAAACCTCTTCTCCTTACCTCACACCAAAGCAATACCAATGCAGGGTCAGCTCCTCTGCCATTCCACACCTGAAGAGGGGGAGGGATGGTAGCTGGGTTTGGGCACCACTGAAACAAGGTGACACACGTGCCATTGCTGGAGCCCATCGGCACCCCATTGGCTGCTGTGGGCTCTGCTAGGGAGATCTTGGAAGGTTTGTGCCCCGATTGTTAGAGTGGAAGAGGGTGGCTAGACCACATACATTACATATGTGTGAGTGTGTGCTGGTGCCAATTAGCAGCATGTGTTGTTGATCCTATTTCAAAAGCACCCGACAGTTAGCTGCGCCAGGGGAGAGAAAAATGTATTGCGGATCAGAGGTAGACTTCGAGGCAGGATGCCATGTGGTGCTATTGTTAGACAGAGCTAGAGCCTGCCCAGGAATAGAACTGCGAGGACAAAAGCCGTAGCAAAGGGAGGTGGTGCTTAGAGGATTCGAGAATCATCTCTGTCTCCAACTGTCTGGTAGTTTCTCCTATGGATTGGAAAACAACTATGATGAATTGTTAGAGCTTTTTAAACCAGAGTGCTAATGTCACCTGCACAAAGAAAAGGGCAGGAAAGAGTTAAATCTCAAAACTCAAGACTGCCAGAAGGCAAGGAGTGAGAGGTAGGTAAATTTAAGAGTATGTCCGAAGAAGGAACTATGGAGAAATTCTGAGATGGGAAGTCTCTTGGAATTGACCTAGATTGAGTGATGGCTCACTCAGCATCCATTCCCGCCTCTTCGTGAGCCTTCCTGCATTACAGAGACTCTGATGTCAACAGCTACATTTCTCAGACTCTCCTGCATCCAGGTAAAAGGGATTTGGACTTCAACATATCTTTTTGGGGGGGGGGGGCACGATTCAACCCACGGCAGTCCTCCTGTTCCTCTGCAAGGGAGAACTGAAGTTCCTTCTGGATTCTTCCTGTGGCTGTGGAGTTTCACAGTCGCTGAGTTAATTGAAAACCATTTCAACTTTCACTCAATAGAATGTGTCTAGCATCTCAATTTATCCTTTTGTTACCTTTGAAACAACTCAGAGCTTCCACAGCCCCTATAGTGTGCAAGACTTGACACCGAAAACTAAAAATACACTATTGAGAAAAAATAAAGACAAGTTAAATGAATCAAGGGGCATGCTACGTTCATGGACTGTAGAACATGATAGTATAAACTTATCAATTCTTCCTCTATTGAATCTACAGATTTAATGCAGTCCCAATCGAAATCCCAGAATTCTCTGGTTTTTTTAGAAATTGACAAGCTAACTCTAAAATCCTTATGGAATACCAAAGGCCAAAAAAAGCAAAGGCAATTTTGAATCAGATGGTCAAAGCTACAGAACTTCCACCTCTAGATATGAAGATCTTTTATAAAGCTATAAATAAGATAATAGAAGAATAGAAAAGAGACAAGAATTGACACACTGAGCAATGGAATAGAATAGAAGGTCCAAACAGAGCCTCACGTATGCAGTCCCATGAGAACATCCTCATGACTTGGAATAGACAGAGATTTCTTAAATGGGACACAAAAAATACTGAACTTAAAGGAAAAATTTGTAAATTAGACTACATTAAAATTAAGCAATTCTATTCATCAAAAGTCATCATTAAGAGAGTGAAAAGACAATTCACAGAGTGGGAGAAGTTATTTGCAATATATACATCTGGCTAATAACTCATATCCAGAATATATAAAGAATTCCTACTAATCAATAAAAAAAAGAAGAGAACCCAAGAGAAAAACTGGCAAAAGACTGGAACCCAACGCTTCACAAAAAAGGATTTACAAATGGCCATAACATATTGAAAGTGTTCACCATCAATAATCAACAGAGAAATGCAAATTAAGCTGCAGTGCGATACAACTGCACACCTGCCAAAAGGGCTAAAACAAAAATTACACGTATTATCAAGCATTTGGCAAAGATTTGGAGCAAATGGAACCTTTACACACTGCTGAAGAGAATGTAGATTCATACAGCCAGTTTGGAACACAATTTCACAGTATCCAGTAGAGCTGACCATATGCAAACGTTTCTGGGATGCCAGTGATATTCTGGATCTTGGGCTCAGTGTTCAGTTCATGAAAATTCATGAGCTGTATACTTTGCTATGTGCACTTTCCTTCACGAATATTCTTTCAAAAAAGTTTGAGTTTTCTTTTTCTTAATAGTCCTCTTAGATATTGCTAAGCAAAAACACCAAAACTTGGAGGACTTTCCTGGATGGTGATGAGGACTTTGGAACCTGGAGTCATTAACTGAGGTGTCCCAGTTTGGGTGTCCCAAGAAGCAGACCCTTAGTCAAGAATATCTAGGACATTGACCCAGGAAACACTGATAAGGGAATAGGCAAGTGAGACAGGGAGGGGAAGTAAGCCAATAAAGAACCCATTATCAAACCAGTTACCACTAAGGGCAACAAAATCTCAGCTGCAGAGAGCACTCTGGGAGACAGCAAGGGGCAAGACAGCCCATGTTTTCCCATCAGCTCCCCATCTGTCATGAGTTCAGAGATGCTCTCGAGGCCATTAGCTCTCCAGCACTTCTGGCTTGCCCTGAAAGCAGGCTACTGTGCTCCCAGGACCAAGAAGTCTTTGGGCAGAGTCTGTAAGTAGCCTTTGGTGTGTAGAGGAACACAAGTGATGTAGGTGCTTCTCCAGGAGTATCTGCTTCAGTATACCTTTTACGTCACTCAGATCCACTCACGCTGCATGTTAAGCCCACTGTGTCCTTATGATGGTGGGCACTCACAACTAAAAATAATTAAAAAAGGGTTGCAATGGGAGTGTTAGTGGGACAAGCTACAATCTTATTGTAGTTGGTCTTAAAGCTAATTGACTGTCATCCTCTCCCCCTCCACCATCTGTTCTAGATTCCTCCCATCCTTGGTCAGTATTTCCACTCTTCCAGTTTGTTTGTGTGATGAGTGACCCAGACCTTCACTCCTAGAGGGAGCTGAGCCCGTGGGTACCATGCCCTTGTCAGGCTGTGGTTGATACAAATGGGTGTTTTCAGTAATCAGAGATTATGGAAGCACCAAGAGGTTCCTAGTGAATTCCCTGGATTCCACAGATACGCCCTTCCCTACCTCATTATGTAGCAGCAACCCTACCTCCTCCTCATGATAATCAGGGTCAATCACTACTAGTGCAGTAACTCCTTTGCCTACTGGACTACTGGCAGGAGGAGCTCAAAATGACACGAGGTAGCCACAGCTTTAGATTTAGTGGTATCCTTTCCAGGTGTCCCTGGAAGAAGACCCTCACTCCCAAAAGAGCCTGAAGATATAAGGACAGGAAGAAAAATTCCCCAGTGGGTCACTGGGATTGATGCTAAGAGAGGGGCCAATCCACATCCACTTCTGATTGCCAGACCCATGTATTCTATTTCTCAAGGAAACAGCATCATATAATAGCCATTGGTTCAAAGTAAATATTACATCTTGAAGGAGAACACCGCAGATCCTCAGGGTGTCATCTCTAAGCTGGCACCTTAGCTGTTCCTTAAAAGGACCACCTCAAAATTTTGGCTGGCAGTCTCTGGCAAATTCAGCATAGTAGGAGCAGTGGATCCTGGGTCATCTCCTTTGCAAAACAGTTGGTCCCTTGGTCTAAAGTTACTCAAGATCCCCAAACAATAAATCAGATAGTGAGGGAGCCCTTGGAGAAATGTACTGTCTGAGGCAGAAGGACAGACTCATATCCAGACTATATGTTCATTGCAATCCAGAAGAATTGATGACTACATTCTTCAAAAATGTCAATATCACAAAAGACAAGGAGAGCTGCAGAAATGTTCCAGATTAAAAGAGATTTAAGAGAGACACAACAGAAAATGCAATACCTGATCATCGACAGGATCCTATACTACAGAAGGGGAATAAGTGGTAAAGGATATTATTGGGATAATTGAGAAAATTGGAATACAGATGGTAGAGTAGATGAAAGGACTATATCAATGGTAAATCTACTAAGGTTAACTGTACAGTTTTGTCGAAAATACTTTTACTCTCAGCAAACACACACTGAAATATTTAAGGGTAAATGTCCACAATATAGGCAGCCTACTCTCAAATGGAGATAAAAAATATTATGAAGAGAGAGAGAGGCAGAAAAACAAAGAAAACAAATGATGAAGCCAATTTTAACAAACAATAGGGGAATCTGAGTAAAGTGTATACAATTGTTCTCTGCACTTTTTCTTTCATCTATTCTGTAAGGTTAAAACTATTTCCAAAAATAAAAATAAAGATAAGTCCCACCTGAGTTTAGTAATTCAACACTCACAGAGAACTTAACAATGCACAAAGCCCTGGGGACACAAGTGTGACAAAGACCTGACTGCTGTCTTCCCGGAGCCCCTGTCTAGAACAGAGGGAACAACAGCCCCTGAGCGAGAACAGTTTGCCCAATTAATCTTGCATCCATTTAGGACCAAAATTTCTTCTTAACCTATAGCAATGTACATTCCCCATCTCTCATTTTATCAACTCTTTCTCCTCATTGGCCTAACCTCCCCTTGAATAGTCCCTATAGCACCTTATTATGTGTGTGCAACAAACCTCCCACGTGCCAGCATCCCATGTCCCCCAAAAGAGGAGGGCTCAGCACAGAGGACTAATCTTAGAGGCCTGGTTTAACATCCGTAGTCCAATACAGCCTCTGCTCTCCATTTTCTTTCCAGGCTACCTGGAAACTAGAGAGCTGAAAGAAAGGGGAAAAGTGATTCACCTGGAATGTCAGAGGCTTCCAGAAGCTGAACTGTCTACAGGAAGGCTGACAGACCCAATCTGGGCTGGCTTGTTGGCAGTGCTTCCCTCACCTCCCCGGTCCCAGTCGGAAGAGAAAGAAATGCTCTGAGCTCCCGCACAGCTCACCTGCATCCTCGAGAGGTGCCATCTTTCCAGGCCAGACTAATTGGACTTGTCTTGACTGAGGTCGTTACCAAGAGGTTTTGGAAGCTGAATAAATGAACACGTTCTGACTTGCTGCTTCCACCTCCAGCTTAGAGCAGGTGTTTTCCCGAGCAGCTCTCTGAAATCACACGCCCCAGTCATGCCTCAAAGAGCAAAGCCTCCCTCTCCATGCAGTTGCTGTGGGCTATGGCAGAAAGTCATAGGACTGGACATGGAACCCTAAATAGGCGGTTTTCCAAAAAGATTGTGTGTTGTACAATGGGATTCACCACAGTAATGCTGTTGGTACTGAGCTTTCCCCTTGAATTTCTGTTGTAATTTACTTAGCAGACAGCATGGTTATTGAAAAGGGAGGGTCAGCCTTTTCCTAAAGCAGTGGTGGGCCTCTGCACCAGCCACCTCACCTGTTGGTTGGGTTTGAAGCCACCTGGATCTCACGGGGGCTCCTGAGTGTCAATGGGACCTGAACTCTGCCAGAGTTCATTGTCCTCTGCTACCTTTTCTTGAAGAAGATAGATTTCTGTACCACCCCCATTTGGTACAATACATCATGACTCTTTACTACTGTCAAAATGTTTCAGATCTCTATTTCCCCACCTCCCACCCACATCTCGGCTCTTCAACATTGAGGTCCACTTGTTATTAAGGGAAATATAAGCACACTCATTGTGTACACACAGGAAGACATGTTCCTCCGCCTTCTCACCCAAGACTGACTGAAATTTTGCCAAACTTCATAAGGTCATGGATTATAACTTCTCTTTATTTTGTCATTCTTCTGCTCCCACTACCCCAAATAAGAAGTGAAATGATAAGGACCTAGTGGGATGATTAACTTCATGTGTCAACTCTGCTAGACAAAGGGATGCCCAGATAGCTGGCAAACATTATTTCTGGGTGTATCTGTGAGGCTGTTTCCAGATTAACGTTTGAATCAGTGGAGTGAGTAAAGAAGATGGCCCCTCCCAGTGTGGGTGGACATCGTCCAATCTGTTGAGGATCCGAATAGAAAAAAAAGGTGTTCAAACAGCAGATTCTAACCCTCTTCTTGAGCTGGGGCATCCATCTTATCCTGCCCTTGGACATCAGAGCTCCTGGTTCTCCTTCTCACCCAGACTGACTTACACCGCTGGCTTTCCTGGGTCTCCACCTTGCAGATGGTGGATCACAGAATTTCTCAGCCCCCATAATTGTATGAGCCATTTCACATAATAAATCTCCTCTGATATGTCTATATACATACTATAGTTCTATTTCTCTGGAGATCCCTAGCTAACACGCCTAGATAGCCACTTATAAATGCTCGTTGACTGCCCTACTTTCTTTGATGGCTGGTCCCTCTGCCGTTCTTCCATCAGGTCCTCCTCATGCTGTGACGGGACACAAGGATGACTGCAGAACAGCAGTCCCTCAACGTGGTGACTGTCACAGTGCTGCTGCTTCTGGTTCTACCACCACCACAGCTGGAGAGTTTCCATTTGCATCTCTGCCACATCCCAGACGATGTCAACACACTTCACAAACACGCCCCATTCAAACCCTATGGCACAAGCCCACATCCGAAACATTTTCATCTCAGGACCCCCTTGCACACTTTAAAGATAATTGAGAGCCCCAAAGAGCTTTCATTTATGGGGGTTTTATCTATCAATATTTTCCATAATAGAACTTAAAACTGAGAAATTGTTTAAATAGCTACTTCTTAATTTGTTTACAATAATAACAAAACCTTTCCATTACCCAAATGACTATATTTTTTAATCCAAAAACATTTTAGTGAGAAGAGCGGCATAGTTTTGCATATTTTGCAAAACCTCTTGTGTCTGGCTTAACGCAGCTGGATTCTCATTATCTGTCTCTGTGCTCAATCAATTGTGATATTACACACTGTATGTGTCCAGAAAACACCGCCATAAAGTCATGGCACAATGAGAGTGAAAAACACAAATACATCCTAGAGTCACTGTAAAGAATAGTTTTGACTAGAAGAGGGATGATAAAAGTTCCTGGACTGTTGCAAACACTTACTAGGTAATTCATGTGAAACACCGTAATGCCAGCTATTAACATTATTTACCCATTTTACAGAGGAAGAACTTGAGATAGAGGAGTTGAACAATTTTCCCAGGGTCACAACAATAGAAAGCGACAGGATTTGAACCCAAGTCTTACACACAGGCATCCTAGGTGTCCTCAGTCCTGCTCTTTTTCTCTATCGTTAAGGGCAAATGTGGAGTCAAGAGAACATAGCTAAGTAGGATGCTCTTCAGAAGACCCCCTTGTAGAAGGGTGAATTGCCAGCACCCCTCAAGGGTAACTAAGAGAACATGACAAATAGATTAATGTTACATTTTAAGATCCACTCTCCCCACTAAAGTTGAATATTAAACTTAAATCTTAGCATGCGCAACTGCAAAAGATCTTAGATGTGGTAATACTGCGCTCAAATGGCACAGATGAGTCAGCCATATACATCAGATTTCCCCACACATGGCTTCCAAATGAGATATTTTTTAAAAATTAGTTATGCATCCTTTCTACTTAATTGCTTCTCCTTCAACACCCAGTAGCTGCCCCTGGGGCTACTAAGAGCCCAGCTAAGCCCACAGAGGCCATACTGAGAGGACAACACACGGGACTCCGCTCCGTGGCAGCCATGGCTGGCCTCTCACGCCCTCTTGATTCATTCTTCTCCTCTGGCTCCTTCTCACCCTCTCTCAGATCCCCTCCCACCCTCTGGTCTGTTTTCCTTGTCATCTTTGCGGACATTCACAGAATTTCAACTTTACATCTGATGACCCCAAGTCTCTATCTGCAGCCTTGACCTCCCCTTGAGCTTCAGATGCACGTCCTCAACAGACGCCACACATTTCTCCTCGGCTGCCCCAGACGCACCGAGTTGTGACCAAAACAGTTTCTCATAAACCGCTCAGTTATCAAGGTGTGAGAATTTTCCCTCTTCACTATCTTTCGAATCTGTCCAGATGCCTCAGACTGTCTTCTAGTTCACGACTTCTTTGCTCACATGAACTATCACAGCTCATGGGCACCCACTAACTGGGCCCCCACCTCTGAGCTTTTCTTTATTGAATGAATTCCTTAGGAGTTCCTACTGCCTGCCAGGCACAAGGCTCAGAGGACAAAGCTTACAATCTTGCCCACTTTCAAGTTGCCATCCACGCTGCAAGCAGAGGTTTCTAGTCTAAGCCTTTTCCTATTTGAGGTAATACAGTCATATGTCGATTAAGGAGAGGGCCGCTTTCTGAGAAATGCGTTGTTAGGTGATGTCATTGTTGTGCGAACATCATAGAGCGTACTTACACAGACCTAGATGGTACAGCCTGCCACATACCTAGGCCATATAACACCAATCTTACGGGACCACCATCATCTATCTGATCCATCATTGACCAAAATGTCATTATGCAGGATATGACTATATAGGAAACTGGTTAAGTGTATGGGTTTTGGAGACAGACCCGTGTACAAATCCCTGCTATTCTAGTCATTGGCTGTATAAGCTGTAGAAAGCTGATTTATCAGTACTTTGGTTTCCTCTTTTGTAAAATAGAGGACAATAATTCCTAAATCACAAAGTTATTTCCAGAATTAAGGCTGGAAAGCACTTAGTATATTATATAGCACATAGCAAGTACTCATGAAATGGCTGACATTACTATTGGATCCTTAAAACCCTTGAATAGCGTGCCATCACCAACAGAAAGCATTCCACGCTCCCTGGAATGGCATTCAAGGCTCCCCCACCTATATCCTCAGCCTCACCAGCTCACTGTGCCTCTGCCATTAATACCATACCAGCTCTGTGGCTTGGTATGAACCAGTCTCTCTTCCTCACATGCTTATCTCCCCTTTTTCTTTCGTGTGCTCTTTTCTGGGAAGCCTTCCCCAATGCCTCAGGTGCTCCTCCCTTGTGACCCTGAGCCTGCACACGCAGGGACAGCTGCAACATGGCGAACAGGAGAAAGCACAGCACACAGACTGCCCTTTGCTGAAGAACTGCTGTCCCAGGGTCACCAAGTGCCCCCACCCAACCACCTTAAGCTCCCTCTCCCCACGTGGCCTCTACAACTAGAGTGGGGCTGGACAGTAGCGAGGCAGACGGCTGCCCTGGTGACAATTCTGGCACCCTGGTAGGAGTCCCTATGGTCCCTGAGGATGTGGCCACTGACTGCCAGCCAGTGCTCCCTCAGCGTCACCTCCAGCTGTCCACACCTTATAGGTTGACAGATGTTTGGACCAGCATTCCCATCCCTAGGTGCCCATGCTTGGCACTACCTAGTCCCTCGGCTCATCACACAGATGTTGCTTGCTTGCCTTCCTCCTATAACCATACTGTAGGCAGCCCAGGATCCGGAAGCTATTTAATTCATCTTCATACCGCAACACCAAGCCCAGACTGGTACCTCAGCAGCCCTAGAGGAAACATTGAATTATCTGTAGATTAGTCAAGCTCCCCTCATTTCAGGTAACCGAGAGCTGGCTGTAGAGATTCCAGAGGCAGATGAGGAAATGTCGCTCGGATGTAAGGAGGTCCTAGGGAGCCACTGACCACTCCAGCTTATCCTCCGCCCCTTTCTGAAGTCAGAGGACCCCTCCAGCAGGGCTGACAGCCGCCTCCAGTCAACGGAGCCTTCATGAGGTGCCACCCACCCAGCCAGGCCGCCGACATGACCAGGCTGGGCACCACATCATTACTCCTAAGTAGAAATAAAAGCCATCATCTGGCACTGAGCATTCTCTCTCTCATCCAATTTAAATAAGATTGTCTCCAGGCTTGTTGGCGCACACCATTTTAATAGCTCAGCCTACTATTTTAGGTATAGATGGAGATATCTGCTGTTTTCAAATTAGCCTCCAGTGCTCATCATTAAGTCACCAGAGCGTTCCCTGCCAAAACTCATAGACCTTAATGCTGAAATATTTCCTGTTCGATTCTCTCCAGCAAACAGCCGATTTTCCCCACGCGGAGACAGCACTCTGGCACGGATCTGCCCTCCGGCCTCGTGGATCAGCTGCACTGTTTCCTCATTCATGTTGCTGAGCCCCAGCACCTTATCACCTGCTGGAGCCCCCATTCCCAGCCAAGTTTGATGTCGACAACTGCTGTTCCCTGTGGGCAACCTGTGCCTGTCCGTGGAACGCTCGGGGAGAGTGTTATAGACAAGCTGTTCCCTGTTGGCCAGGGTTCCGCTGCAGCACAGAGAGGGGAAAGTGCTTTGTGCCAGGCCGACCAGAGTTCAAATCCCAGCCCTGCAGTTTACCAGCTGTGTGACCTCAGGCAAGTTACTCATCCTCTCTGAATTCCAGTTTCCGCTTCTGCAGAAATTGGGCTAATCATTCCCATCTCACAGAGTTTTCTGTGTGAAGATTAAATGAGATCATATGTATATGGAAAGTGCCTGGTACACAATAGGCCTTAGATAAATGCTAGCTCCTCTTTCCATCCCTGTCCCTCAACGAGAGTGGCATTAACTAGTGTTTTATATTTTGTGAACCACTGAGAAGATTAGAGATAGAAGGAAACTTACTTGAGAGTCTCTGGTCCAAGTGGCTCAGTTTACAGGTGATAAAGATGGGGCCTAGAGACCAACTTCATCCTAAAACATACAAAAATTTGTGGCCGTGCAAACTTTTCCCTTCCTCATCCTTACTATACCAAGCCCCCCAGTGATCTAGGTCTCCAGTAGAGTTGGAAACCCTTCGTATCCATCAGAAAGAGACTCTGCTTGAGGCCTCAGGACTGACGCAGATGGTTGCACAGGATGTGCACTGCTCAATTAATGAGTGCACCCATACAAACAACTAAATGAATGGCACCCCTGGAATTTTAAAACAGGGATCTCTGGACTTCTCCATAAGGAAAGGAACATACCCTCTCTTCTCAGTTGGAGCCAACAAGAGGGGTAGACACTTCACACCTGGCTGCCAGAGTGGAGCCTGTCATGCTGTAGAGAGCTGACTAGGATGCTGGCCTCAGAAAACCAAGCAGAGGGTCAGTGGCTTCTGATTGCTATGCAGCTTGGAAAGTGGGCCAGATTGTAACTGCTCAATTGGTAAACAGTTATGAAAACTCTACTCTGAGGCCTGTGATTGACTGTTGCAATCATGGGCCCCAATTTGTTCACACATACCTGTCTCCTTTTCTTTGGCTGTCCCCTCCCACACTGGTTCTGGGCTTGGCCATGTGACTTGTTTGGGATAATAGGACAGTAGAAAAATATGACAGAAACAGAGACCTGGAGAGTATTTGTGCCTCTCTGTGCTCCTGAATCCTGCAACTGTCTGTTAGCAAGCCCAGGCTAGCCTCCTGGAGGATCAGGGGCCAAGTGGAAAGAGGCCCCAGTCATCCAGCCATCCAAGGTGGGGCTGTAACAGATGGAGCCTCCCCAGCTGACCACAGACACATGCGCCAACCCAGCTGAGATCAGCAGAGCCCAGCCTAGACCAGAATTGCCCAGCCAAGCTCAAGCTGCAAACCTGCAAAATGATGAGCTAAATAGTCATTAAGTCAATAAGTTTTAAGATAGTTTGTTATGCAGCAAAAGCTAACTGATACCAGTGCATGCTAGGCTTTGCAGAAGATTCCTGAAATTAACAAAAGATGAAGAAAGAAACTATAGGACCCACAATCTCATTGGGGAGAACGACTTCTGCATTTAAAGAAACATACTGGGTTATAGCCAAGATCAAATAAGGGCTAAGTGCTCAGGGAGGGGAATCTTCCATCGTTCTTGAAAGACCTCACTTATTCAACCCAGCAAATATTTATCACGTGTGTAACGGGGCCAGCCACTACACCGCGCATACTTTACGTACAGCAGTCTCCTATCACCACATCTCTGATGCAAGGGCAGGGTTGTCACCCCCACTTGCAGATGAGGTTAAGCAACTTGCCCGAATTCACAGAAGAAGTGGCAGAGCCCGAATTTGAATCCAGTCTCACTCCAGAACCCATAGTCTTCATCAAACCATTTTCCTAAATTCAGGGGCAATGCACGAAAAATTAGCATGGATCTTCTACAGCCACTATTGTCCCCTGCCTGTCAGTGTGAGACATCCACATAGGAGCAGTCCTATGATTCCATATTGAATAAACTCACCTCCTTCTTCCTGCCAATGAGAGCAGACGCCCGAAGGGATTATTTTTCCCATTTCTTGCACTAATTTTGGGGTGGCAGGTGAGGAGTGGCAGAGTGGGAGCTCAGTGTTTAGTGGTGATTGATGGTAGCCCAGGCGGAAAGGGCCCCCCCACCTTCAATGTTTCTGTCATCCAAGGGAGCCAGGTGGGAAAGAGGTAGATGGTAACATAAATGCAAGAGGAAGGGGCAAGCACGCGATGCCCACCTGTTGGCATTCAGAGAAAACGAGGAAAAAGAAATAATACCAATAATACCGGAACCTTTCCTTTATAAATCTCTGAACCACTGACAAAATGTTTTCACGTGTTTTATCTTTAATCTAGGACCTTAAGTAGATCTGGGTTCTACTTACATCTGTGCTTTGTGGAAACTATAATTTCACTTCCTTGCCCCTATAAATAGAGAGGATAAATACAATTTACTCACATGACTTTTGGTGGGGAGTTTTGCGTATGTTAATGAGACGATGTTTGAAATGTGCTTAGAGATTCTTGAGAATGGGGGCCATAAATGTAAATTAAGTAAATGCTTATATTTCTTGGGCAGTTACCAAGCACCAGGCTCTGTGCTAGTTGCTCTTCCTGCATTTTATCAGTTGATCCCCTCGACAGGGCTATGAAGGAAGGGCTATCAGTTTTCTCATTTTAAAGACGGGGAAATTGGGACTCCTTGAGAACAAATGACTTGTCTGACGTCACACAGCTGGCAAGAGACAGAGGCAGGATTTGAATCCTGGCATTTAGTGTCACAGCCTACACTTTAAGCAACCCTGTGATACTGACTTGACTTAAATGCATGATATCGAACTTGAAGGAGATGGCTTTTCGATGATTAAAAACCATGTAACAAACAGACAGGAAGAATAAGGAGATGTTCGCTTAAAGACATTGTGCAGACCAAGAATATTCACAGTCTAAACTCAGGGTTCCTAGCTTGAGATAGAGCTATTAAAGGCAGGTTAGATATGCTAGAAACATAGTTCTAATCACTGAGGATAATATACAGTGGAAATTTAAAACCCAGGTTAATTAATATTGGATTTAGCCATAAGGAATGGCAAAATCCTTCTAGCAACTTAAACAAGGTCAAAAATTTATCTCTCTCTCACATAATTGTAGGCACTTAAGTCTCATTGCTCTATTCACCTCTACATGTGTCTTCTATCTGGTCCAACATGGCTGCTCTAGCTCCAGCAATCATATCTACGTTCCAGCCAGGAGGAAGGGGAAAGGGAAGAAAAAAGCACACTCTCTTCCCTTGAAGGGCACTCTCTGGAAGTTGCACGCATCACTTCCATTTACATCCCATTGGCAAGGACTTAATCACGTGGCCATACCATTTGCAATGGAGGCTGGGTAATATAGTCTTTATTCCAAGAGCCCATATGCTAACCACAAATGGGAAACTGAAGAAAGGGAGAAAGGATATTGTAGCTCAAGAAGCCCCATGTGTCATGGAACAACAAGGACCTTTATGTACGGGTCACTTCTCTCCTGCCTTTGACATCCCACCAACCCCACGTCCATTTCAGCCATGTTGAAAGACCTGCATTTTCCCAAGCACATTAAACTCTCTCACACTCTGGTCCTCTTCTCTCTGCCTGGTTGAGCCCCTGTCTAGTCTTTCTCTTCCCAGCTTCTTCACTTCTTCCTCTTTGTCCAGCCCCATCTCCTGTGGGGAGCTCCAGTGACCCTCTCCGCCCTCCTTCCCAGCAGCTGCCGCTCCTCCAAGCACCAGAGCATCCTGTCCTTTGCTCTCACTTGGCTCCCAGTACAATGTGCTGTCACCAGCTCTTTTTTCCCCTGTTTCTCCTCTTAGGCTGCAAGTGCCTCGGGGACAGGCTGTGGGTCTTGGCCTGCTCTGGAGCCCCTCTCAGCCCCTGCCTTCCACAGACTGGTGTTCAACAATTATGTGATTACCAAAACTCTAACAAAGGAATACACTGACGGGTCTTGGCTCATGTCTTCACTTACTGCATTCCTCTTGTCCCCCAAAGGAACCATTTTTATTAATTTATTTTCCTCCTTCCAGTGTTTCTTTATCCATATGCAAGCAACTATGAATACATATGCTTATTCTCCTCCATCTCTCATGCGAAAGTCAGCACCATTTTGCTTCTTTCTCTCTTCCACTGAATACCATCTCCCAGTAATCTTCCATGTCAGTAAGAAGAGCACGTCCCGACTCCTCATTCAGTGGCACGGGATCCCATCATGCACATGTGGCATTGTATTACTTGTTCTTTGTCATTGCAAACAACACTAAAGGTGTTATTTCAAACACAGGGAAGAGAACCTCTAAAATAAATTCCAAAAGTGGGAATTCTGCATGAAAGGGCAACTACATTTGTCATTTGGTAGCTATTGTGGCATAGCATTGCTAAACTTAAAAAAAAAAAAAATCCAAGTCTGAAGAAGGTTATCTTTTGAGCATTTTAAAAATCATCTTTTCTAAGGAAATTGACCATGAAGATAGTCAGGACAAATTATATCATTGTCACTGGAATGTTCTGTCACATTCACAGTGGACGGGGGGCACCAGGTGTGAAAAATAACTCTGGCTTAGCTCTTTTTACAAACGCAGTGCATCCGAACCCAGTGATTTTCTTGGCGTTTACAAAAAGGCCATTTCTGCCTGGGGTTTGTACCACTACAAAGCTTTTTAATGGAACTATAGATAAAATGACAAATATCCACATTGGAGGCACTTTCCTGGAAGCAAGCAATGTGGCTGCACACGCCAGTCGGGCAGCTTTGAAATCATCACAGCACATCAAATGGCCAGGCCATCTGTGGTTTCCTGTCCGTGAGTCAGAAGGGATGGGAGCTGTGTCTCTGGACCTCAGCAAATGTGCTGGGGCCGGGCCATGGTCCACGTCCATCTGCATCCAACGGATGCCCTTCTGTGAGCTCAGAGTTCCTGCATCCTGTCTGAACAAGCGCAGAAACTACCAGCTCCAACAGCCTCCCCACAGAAGTGGTCTTCAGGGAGCTTAGACATTTAGTCGCATGTTCAAAGTCACAAAGAGACCAGAGCTGGACATGCGCTGAAGACTAGAAAGAGGTTAGGAGAGCCAGTGCCTCCAATCCTGCCACAAATGAGCCCTCAGTCTGAACATGCTCGTGTTGGAGGCAGAGAGGCGCTGCTCGCCTCTGCACAGGGAGCCGCTGCACCAGGACGCACATGGCGGGTGGGATGGGCAGCCCCAGCCACAGGACCCAGGACGGCAAGGTGAGTGGATGCCCTTCCAGTGGGCCCTTAGGTGATTCTGGAGCCAGATGTGTCTACCAGAAGGCAGGGAGATTTGGAGCAAAATTAGGAACAAAGTTACAGTGAAGGTCATGCTTGTCTCCTGGGTCCCTGCATCCTCGTTTGTGCAGACCCCTCTTTGCAGCGTCCCCACCATCATTTCCTACCTGGGTGATGGCCAGAGTGTCCTGGGTGATCTACTATTTACACTTTTGTCCATCCTAAACACAATGGCCAGAGTGATGCTTTCCCATCTCAAGCTGACCATGCAGCTCCTCAGCCCAGAAGCCTGCCGTGTTCCCCACTTCTTTCCAAGAGAGGGGCCAAGCATGAACCGACCTCCTGTAGCCTCTAACCTCAGCCTCCTCCGCTCTCCCCACTTCCGCCATTCCAACCACACCACTCTCTGTGCTGCTCCACAATCACCATGAATCCCACCCCAGGGCTCTTGCACTCACCGTTCCCCCTGCCCGGACACCTCCCGCAACCACAGAAGTTCTCTCCTTCAGGCCTATGCCTTTCTCTGAGGCCCTTACTGACCATCCTACTTAAAAGGGCATCAAGAATCCCCCTTCCACCAGAATTCCTTACCTCCCTCTGCGATACCTTCTTCCAAAGTACTTATCACCATCTATACCCACAATCTATCTTATTCATTTATCTCTCCGTTATCTCCCCCTCCCCAGGCCAGAATGTCAGCTCTGTGGAGCGAGGACTTCTACCTGTTTCCTTCACCACTGTGTCCTCACATCTGACATAGTGCTTGGCACAGAGCTGGCCCGCAAATATGGGTCAAAGGAACAAACACAGGATTGAGCAGATGCGTTCCTCACGAGTGACCTTGTCTCCTGGCTCAGAAGAAAGCAAAACCATCTAGAAACCCATGCACAATAAGACATACTCGCTGTTCCTCTCCCTGTCCAGCACTGTCAGACAGGAGGCGTCATCTTGGCTACATTTTAAATGAGAAAGGCCAGTGTTTAACGCAAAGGGAAAGATCTCGCGTCTGTGTTGCATGCCACAGTGAGGGATCGTTTTAAGCAGGGGGCTTTCCTTGATGTCCAGGGCTCAGCGACACTGTGTGCACCAGGCCAGCATGGGCAGCAATAGTGGGAAAGGGCTCCCTGGGTCTCTGCTGTGGGTCAGCACGGCCGGGGCGGAACAGGATGACACGGAGCAGTTAAAAGATGCCTGGAGGTGAAACCTGGTCCTCAGACCTTATCAGCCCAAGCAATGTCAGCCAAGTGTGACACGAGCATCCTGCCACTGCAGCTCGAGTGCTGTGACCTTCGTGAGCAAATAGCAGGGGGCACTGTTCCTCTTCTGCCACTGCCACCAAAGCCATCCTGCCCCAGTTGGTTTGCATTGGACATCAAGGTCACATGACTGTCACTTTCAAAATATTTAATTTCTAGAGTGACCTAATGGGTGATCTTTCTATTTTATCCTAAAAATACACCATAAAATAAAAGATATATTTTTAATTTTATATACAAAATATATTTAGGAATACAAATATATTTATTTTTATATAAATACACACAGATATATATATGGTCTATATATACACATACATGTAAATATATATATATATTTACTCTTTTTTTTACATTTTTACTAATTTTATTTTTTTCTGTTAAAGATCTTAATTATATATTCACAGATATCTTTGACAGATATTTTAGATTTACTTTCACTTTTTTATTTTTTCTATTTTATTTTTTATTGAGGTTATGAAGGTTTACAATCATGTGAAAGTTCAGTTGTACATTATTGTTTGTCAGTCATATTGATATGAACCGACGTTTCTCCAAAGAAGATATACAGATGGCCAATAGCCACGTGAAAAGCTACTCATCATCACTGACCATTAGCGAAATGCAAATCAAAACTACACTAAGATAGCACCTTACACCCATTGGAATGGCTAAAATAACCAAAACAAAAAATAACAAATGCTGGAGAAGCTGTGGAGGAAAGGGAACCCTCATACACTGCTGGTGGGAATGCAAACTGGTGTAGCCACTATGGAAAACAGTATGAAGATTTCTCAAAAAATTAAACATAGTAATACCATATAACCCAGCCATCCCACTACTAGGTATCTATCCAAAGAGCTTGAAGTCAGCAATTCCAAAAGTCCCATGCACCCCTATGTTCACTGCAGCATTATTCACAATAGCCAAGATGTGGAAGCAACCCAAGTGCCCATCGACTGATGACTGCATAAAGAAGATATGATATATATATACAATGGAGTACTTCTCAGCCATAAAAAGGGATAAAATCATCCCATTCACAACAACATGGATGGACCTTGAGGGTATTACGTGAAGTGAAATAAACCAGATAGAAAAAGACAATCTCTGTATGACTCGACTTATATATGGAAGTTAAACATGTGAACAAAGAGAACAGATTACAGGGAAAAGGGGGGTGGGGGGGTGGGGAGTGAGCACAAAGAGTGAAGTGGTACACCTAAAATATATATTTACTCTTTTGTGCAACTTTCATGGTGATCATTGCATGGTCTTTCTAGAAAGTGTTTGTCTATAGCGTAATAAACTCTTCCTCTAGTCCTAGGAGTATTTTCTCTTCAGGGCATATTACTGTATGCAGCAAAGAGAAGGTAAGTGAGAAGGTGACAATGACCATTAACACACGTGGGGAACCCCTAAGTTAATGCTGGTAAAGAAGTACAAATAAGCGGTTCAGGGGCTGTGGCTGGAGCAGGAAGAACCCAGGACTGGAGGTCCACGGTCCCCAGTGGCAGTCCTTTCTTCCTCCTATAACAGCCGTGAGACCTGTGTGGCTGTCACTCTCCGTGCTCCCGTTTCCTGGGCTGATCATCCATATTAGGCCGGGTGCGTCTGATGTATTTTCAGAATGTCTGCATGTCATTAAGGCTGAAGCAGCCTGGACTCCTGGGCAATATCGGAACATGGAAAGAGGCAACAAGAAGAAGATGAGGATATGAGCTCTGATGGATTTCTAATCAAAGTTGCCAGAAGCCTAGAAGAGCAGAGCTTCCATCTTGCCTTCCATGGATGCTGGAGCCAAATTACTGTTCAGATCAGGACTGTTATTTGAATAAACATGTAGCAGCGGTTCTCTGGAGCCCATCAGAAGTCAGATTCTGCTGTCCGTTCTGACTCTTGTTTAAAGACGGGACAGCTTTGACGGTAAAAGCCCATATCCGTTTCACAACAGTGTAGACAAGCAGCCGTCCTCAGCTCTTACCACAATCATTGCTAATCACTTACATTAATCTGATCAGCGGCCCAGGGAGACTGGAGCGCTGTTATCAATCTGAAATGTAATAAAAGTTCCAGGTTCAGCCATTTCCTGCATTCTTAAAACAAGTGGTGCTGTAGCCAAGGCTTGGCGTGCTGAAGGCAAGGTCACCCACTGCCCGGGTTGCTAATCCGCTGCTCTGTGTCAGGCCCCCCTCTCACTTGTGGGGTCAGCAGCATTTGATCTACCTTCCTCCTGCAGTCTCTCTTTCTCGCCTTTTTGTGTGCGGTGTGCCCTGAACCTGACTGACTTCTGGTGTCCCAGCCTCTCATATGGGTATTGTTGTCGGGTGGTCCCACAGTCTGAATGAAACCATCTGTACACGGATGACTCCCTATTACCTATCCCACACCTGGCTTCTGGGCAACAGGCTCATAGCCCAACTCGCTTCTTTGACATCTCCACCTCGATGGCCAATGGGCACCTCAGACTTCAGATGTCCAACGTGACCCATGATTGTCCATGCCTCACCTGGGTGCTCCACCGTAGTAAATGATGCCACTCTCTACTCAAATTGCCTAAGTCCACCTGCAGATGTATTCGTGAATGCTTCTTTCCCTCCAGCAACACATTAAATTGAGCGACAAGCCCTGGCAATGCCGTCTCAAGAAGTTTCCCAACCTAGTCCATCCCTCCCTCTGTTTATGGCTACCATCCCAAGTTAAGCCATCATCGTGTCTGCTCTGAACAACAGCCGCGGCCTCCTGAATGGGCTCTCTGCTTTCACTCCCAGCCTTCTCCAGTTGGTTCCCCCCTCAGCAGTAGGGTGACGTTCCAACAGGGCAAACCAGGTCTCTCCCTGCTTAAACCCTTCAGTGGTTCTCAATTGCTCTGAGAGTAAAGTTCACATGCACGAGCACATTAAGGGCTCTGCAATCTGGAGCCCACGTCCTCTGCCTCCCCTCAAAAGCCGCCCTTGTTTACTATGCTCTAGCACAAGCCCATCCCCCCATCAGGCTTTCTGGATTTCCTCTGTCCTCTGAGTACCTCTTCTGCCTGAGCTCCCCTTTCTGGGCTCAGCCTCACCGTGACCTTCTCAGAAAGACCGCTCTACCCAACATGCTCTATCCCGTCACCCTGTTAATTTATTCTCTTCGCTGCACTTATCAGGACCTAATTATCCTGCTTGTTAGTTACTAGTTAATTGCCTGCCTCCCCCACCAAGTGTCAGTCCCTCAGAACAGGGGTCTTGCTTCCCTCCTTCACTGCCGTATCCCCAGTGCCTAGCACAGTCCTGGCACCTACTCGGTACTCAATAAATAGTCGTTGAGTGAATAAGTGATGTTGGGCACCTGAAAAAAAGTGCCAGTTCTTCTTTTGTTCTTCATCCTTGCACTGTAGCATGGGCATTTCTTTCAGTAAATTCTTCTAGTATCTCATTAAACCATGCTTCTTATTCATGTGCTGAAGATCAATGTGACCCTTTGCTCTTGAGTGTACATTATAATAGAGCTGTTAGCAGTTATTAATTACCCACCACCCAACAGCCCTCGTGGCCCGAGGCCAAGGTCCCGAGTTTAATGGAGGGCCTCAGTCACACCCTGATGGGCATGTCCGCTTTGCAGATGGAGTGGAAATGTGAAATGACGGTGAAATAACCCATCCAGTCTATCTACCGAGTCAGACATCCAAGCCCAACAAAACAGTAGACAACCCAAACATGGTCTCTCCATCTCCCTGACCGGCTGTGACCTTGGTAGCTGGGGAGTGTCTCCTAGAGGTTCTGCAGGGACGTGGCAGATGCTCCTGTCTCGATGGCATTCGGGGCTCTTCCCTCGCTTGGCTCCTGGTCCTCACTGAGGCCCTGGTTCCCTCGCAAGCTTCCCTAGCAGTTACTCAGCCCCTCCCATGTGCTTTCTGGGATTTCATTTTCTGCTCCCCTCCTGGTCTCCCAAGGCTGCATCAGTCCAGGCTCTCCCCAGCCCTCACCTGGCTGTCCAAATTGCCTCCTAGCTGCCTCTGGGGAATCACCCACATGCATCCAGAATGACCTTCCTAAAGGACAAAAGGGACCACTTTCCTTACCTCAGGTCAGTTTCACATTTATTGAGTGAGGCAGATATTAAAAGGGGAATCAGAGACATCCCTGTCTTCAAGGAGAACAGCTTAAGGTGTGTTAATGGCTCCCCAACAATGACCGGCTCTGCAGCCTGGCAAACACATTCTTTCACAAGCAGCCCCTGCCTATTTATCCAGCCTCACCACCAGCCCTTTTCTTGTCTGTATCCTCCATCCCTAGCCATCCCGGCTATCTGAGCGTTCCGTTCACTCCCTCCCTCTGCCCCTTTGTATCATCAAAGCCTCAGTCCAAACAGCATCTCCTGATTGTACCAACTTTTTAATCTAGAGTAAGTTCCATTCCTTCTCTCATGTCCATTTGTTCCTAGACAGAATGAAACTAACGTCCTTTTCCCACTGCTTTGTGTATTTGATTTAAATTATTTTCTTATCTATCTCTCCCACTAGGCTATGCTTCTTGAGGGCAAGTCTATATTTGACTCATCTTTCTACTCACAAGCCTTGCACAGTCCGAGGCACCAGGTACGCCCTCCATAAAAATTGTCTTCAATAGATGAGTGGCAGCTCTGTGAGATGAGTCCCTGCTGGTTTCCTTGCTTGGATTAGGTCAGCCCTGCAGCCCAGCTGGAGCTCTTCAATTACTCAAGGCATGTGCCCAAGCGTGAGAAATTCTGGCTCCCTGCTCAGCGTAGATAACACCATCGCTTAAGCCGCCTCTTTCCAATTCGTTCCTCCCAAGTCTGTCTTCAAGATAGAGGACACCAGATCCTCATCCTGGGCGCATCAATTCTAAACCAGGTAAATCTTTTTAATATAATGCTATCGCAACTCTGAGAATGTGTTTTAAATACAAACAAGCTACACCTGTGTTTGCATCTTCAGCGCCTATCGTGATGGCGTATCTGGCACCAGAGGAGTTAGTCTCTTCTATGAGCGTACCATAGAGACCCTCTGAGCCCCTCCCCTCCCTCTCTCCCATGCTTTCTTGAGCCCTCGCAGCCAGGCGCCTGTCCCACCACTCCACCTTGAGGAGGCCCTTTACCCGGGAAAGGAAAGGAGCCATCAGCCACCATCATGATTTGGAAGGAGAAGGGAAAGAAAGAGTGGAACCACCCTGCCTAAGAAGGCGGGGCGTATTTAAGCATATTGTGTTGAGCGGAACAGTAAGAAGCCCCAAACTGGGGGAGAAGAGGCCTAGGAGAGAAGAATCCCGAGAAGGGGACAGAAGCCGAAATGAATGGCAGGAAGCAAGACTGGCCAATGGGCAACTTCCTGGAGTCAGGAAGCAATTTTTAAGACAGTCATCTTGATAGAGCAACATCGCACTGTCATCTTCATTGTCCTGTAATGCCACGCCATGACCCCAAGCATGCAAACAAGCATCGATCGGCAGCCCAATGTAAGTGGAACTTATGGGAATGGACAGACGCAGGACCAGAGCAGGGTGAGAGAGCTCGGAAAGACGGGAACAAGGCGAAGCCAGCTGCATTCTGTGACCCTGTGAAAAAGTACTTTTGTTAATGAGCAAAAAGACATGTCAATGAGAAACATTTTTCTCTAAATATAAACTTCCAGCAACTTTTCTGTTGAAATCATTTCAGTAAGAACAGAATAGCCCACTCCTACCTTGGGGAGCCGAGCCGTCTTGGACACAGAGAAGGAGCCCGGATTTGCAACCCAGCTGCAGAGCTTCAGATAAGGGGTTTTTGGATGCTACATTCTCCTGACCCTATAGCTTCCAAGGAAACAGGACTCAGTCTGCCCCTCGGCCCAGGCTGGTGTTAATTCCTTTATACACAGCGCTATTTGCTTTGAGGGCATTAAAACACAGCTTCATTTGAATTTTAGCTGAATCCCACCATTTTCCCAAGTCCTGTAACAAGCTGGTGGCTTCCTGCGTCCGATGAAGCACTCCCTGGTCCCCGGAGCACTGTCCCATGCTGTAACAAGTCAGTACACCTCCTTGTGGACCACACATTTGTCCCTGGGGATCTCTGCCTTCCCTATTTGAGACATTTCAGGGAAGTGATCCCTGGACGCATGTGGGAATATTGTGGAAGGTGAGGGATTCTCTCAGCACAAGAGAAAGGAAAGGTTGGCCCCAAAAGCTGTAAGATTTAGGGTTCTCCGGTTTTATGTATATATATATGTGAAACAAAGAAATGCAGCATAGTAGGGAATAACTGGGGATTTTGCAGTTGGACAGTCCTGGGTGAAATGTCCAGCTCCGCCCCTCACTAGCTGCGCGTTACCCTACCTGGCTCAGCTTTTGTCATCTTTATTCTGGGGTGTTGTGAGGATTCAAGGAGATAATGCTTGAGAAATGCTTATCATATGCCTGTCTCCTATACTAGCCACTCAATAATGTTAACTACTCCTGGTGGGAAACTAGGAGTGGATATGAATACAAAACGGAAAGAATCATGGGAAACTAAAGATATCAGCTCTGTTGAGGTGGTAGGATTTGGCTCATTTTCTTTGATATCCTATATTGCTTTCCTTTTCTTGTGACGTTTCCTTTGGCTCCTGGCATCAGCCGGACCACAGGTCTGCTTCTTGTGAAGGGTTCTCCGACTCGGTTGACGGCAACTCTGTTCTTCCAGTTGAAAATCCTGGAGACCTCCTTGATCCTGTCTCTCCTGCCTTGCATCTAAAGGAGTAAAGCTTATTGGCTCTTCCTTCAAAACCCCATCACCTGCCACCTACACCTGTCCATCCTGATCCCTTCAACTATCACCACTTGCCTTGGTTATTGAAACTGCATCCTAACTGGGCTTCCTGCCTCCCCCATCAATCCCCTACAACAGCAGGCTCCACTCAGCAGCCAGGAAAAGCCTTTTCATATGCAAATCTGGCTGCCCCCTCCTCCCCTCAAAACCCTCCAATGATGCCCACCTCACCAAAATCTTTACAATAGCTTACAAGGTCCTATACAATCTGGCTCTGGTTACCTCTCTGAATTTCTCTCGCACCCTCTCCTTTTCATTACTCCACAGCAGCCACACTAGCTTCTTGGCTATTCCTTGAAATACCAACGGTGCTTTCACCTCAGGGCCTTTGCATGTGCTGTTTCTTCTGCCTGGAGCACTCTTCCTCTACATTTCCACATGGCTCACTCCCTCACTTCCTTCAAGTCTACACCTGAGTGTCACTTTCTTGGAGATGCCCCCTGACCACTGCATGTGTGCACATGCACAAACACACATGCACGCACATAAATGGCAAATACTTCCAATCCCACCACACCCTGTCTCCCACACTCAACTTTATTTCCCCCATATCATCTGTTGCCATTGGACTCACATCATATTGACCCTTCTGTGTGTTTATTTCCTATCCCTGCCACTAGAAAATAGGTTCCGCTTGATCAGGAGCTTACTTTAGTCTGTTCACTACTGTGTCTCCAGCATGTAGAACAAAGTTGGCATAAAGTAGATATTCAATTAATATTTTTAATTGAACTGTATGAATGAAATCAAAGGTTTTAATAGGTTTTAATTAATTCCCATGCACTCCTGAGCAGTAGAGACAATATCATTTTTCCTTTTGATCACATGAAACAAACAATAGAAAAAGAGTAAGTGACTTTCTCCCAGCCATATCAGGGCCAGGAACTTTTCACCTCCTGCTTGTATAGAAAAGCAGAGGTCTCTGAAGAACCCCCAGAGGTCATGGGCTCAGAAGTCTTTGTTCACACACACACACACACACACCCTTGCATACTGTCTTGCAGAAGAAGACCTCACCAAAGGAGGTAGGCAGTCGATCACAGGTCACGGTGAATGGCAGCTGTAATTCCTGCTATTTTAAGAACTCTAAATCTACTTGCCCAATGACCACAAAGAGCTATGCTTAGTGTCTTCACACAGTGGCTCTCAAGGAGTGGGCCCAGGTCAGCAGCAGCAGTATCTCCTGGCAACTTGTTGGCAATGCGAATTCTTGTGCCCACACCACAGCCACTGAATCAGCAGTTTGGGTGGACGGGGCCCAGCACGCTCTATTTTACCAGGCCCGTCAGGTGATGGTTGCATTAAAGTTTGAGAATCGCTACCTAGTAGATAAACAAGAGCACATAAGAACAGAAAGTGTGACAAACTGGTAAAATTAAGTGCCATGTTACGTCTAATATTGAGTTCTGACTTGAGTGTATCAGGATGTTTAAAACTGAAATAACACCGGGGGTGGGGGTAACTGGCTCTCTCAGGAGAGAGGAAATCCTATTGCTTTCCCATCACTCATCTCTGACTCCCACCCAGCTGCTGCTGTCAAGCTGGTGTGAAATGAATTAACAGTGTCACCAGCTTCCCAAGAAACGGGTGTCTCTACCGTAATCCCAGAAACCATATTACCACCTGCACTAATTGGGCTGTCCTTGTCAGGCCCTTTAAGAATCACAGAGACTAAAGGGCCCTGGAGATCACTTCTCACAGGCTCGGAGCTGTCTTCACCCCCCATTTCAGCCCCAATATATGGGAAATATGGGACACTATGGGACCCACATAGAAATAAAGCACATTGCTGAAGTTTGTGGGAGAAAAATAGAAGCCAGGCCCACTGTCCTAATTACATTACATTTTTAGCTCAGAGTGAACAGGGACTCCTGTGGTTAATGATGTCATCAATATCCACCCACACTGCGCCTGGACTCAAGAGCCAGTGTTGCTGGAGAACATCATACAATCCCTCAGAGAGAGATGCAGGTTCTTCTTAAAATGCCACTCCCCTGCTTGAGCTCCAGGACTCCTTTCCATTGCACTTAGAATAATACCCTAAACCCCTCAACAAAAACAAAAAGCCAAACAACCCAATTAAAAAATAGGCAAAGGAATTGAATAGACATTCCCCAAAGAAGATACACAAATGGCCAATGAGCGCTTGAAATGATGCTCAACATCACTAATCATTAGTAGACTGCAAATCAAAACACAGTGAGCTACCACTTCGCACCCATTACTATGGTTATCACTTAAAAAGAAAACAGAAAATTGTAACTGTTGGTGAGAATGTGAAGAAATTAGACTCTTTGCACTTTGCTGGTGGGAATGTAAAATGGTGCAGCCATTGTGGAAAACGGTATAGCGGTTCCTCAAAAAATTAAACATTGAATTACCATATGACCCCACAATTCTTCTTGGCATATACCCAAAAGAATCGAAAGCAGAGACTCAAACAAATATTTGTAGATCAGTGTTCAAAGCAGCATTATTCACAACAGCTGAAATATAGTAGAAATAACTCAAATGTCCACTTATGGATAAACAGATGTGCTATATGCATGCAATAGAATGTCATTCAGTCTTAAAAAGGAATGAAATTCTGAAATGTGCTACAATATGGATGAACCTTGAAGACATTGTGCTAAGTGCAATAAGCCAGACACAAAAGGACCAATATTGTATGATTCCTCTTACACGAGGTTCTTAAAGCAGTCAAATTCATGGGGACAGAAAGTAAACTAGTGGTTGCCAGAGGCTGGGGGGAGGGAGAATGGAGAATTGGTGTTTAATGAGCCTAGAGTTTCAGTTTGGAATGATGACAAAGTTCGGGAGATAGCAGTAATGGTCACACAACAATGTGAAGGTACTTAATGCCACTGAACTACATACTTAATGGTTAAAATGGTACATTTGATTTTATGTATATTTTACCACAATAAAAAGTTTAAAAGCCCCAAACCCCTGTCCTAGCTGGACCCTTACCCATTTCCTCACCACTCTCTCATACTGCTCCATCCTTGCTCATCATGCTCAGCCACCCTATTCTTATTTCAGCTCCTCAACATGCCAAACTCTTTGTGGCCTCAGAGCCTTTGAACATATATTTTTCTGTATCCAGAACATTCTTCCCTGTATTCTTTGCAGGGATAAGTCCTTTTAATCCTTTGAATCTATAGCAGAAACTAGATAGATGCTCACCAAGCTGTTTCCTATTCCTCCTGGGCACACAGCTAGACTTTATTTCTTAGCCTCCTCGTAGTTAGATATGTTGAGGCACGGTGAGCAAAAATAACGCACATCACTTACAGGCTTGCTACCTTCCTCTGAAAAAACCGTGATGCAGAAGAGCATGGTGACCATGAAAGTGAGGTGTTGAAAACTGAGGAGCCACAAGATGGAAGGGGCCAGGGTCCCTGAATGACTGCATGGAAAAGAGTCACCTGCTGATCAGGTAGCATGTATTTTTGATTTTATGTGAGTGAGAAAGAACTTGTCTTTGACCCATTATAGATTTGGGGGTGTTCCTATTATGGTTAAAACACTGGTCTTACTCTAATACAAATCTCAGGTAGGGGTATTCTCCATTGCACCAGTGTCAAAAGCTTTCCCCTACTCCATCATTCTCTGTGTCACCATGATGTTCCTTGTCCTCTTTTCATAATTTGTAACTTATTTACTCATTTTAACACATTGATTTTAGCATGTATCTGCCACTAGATAGTCACCTTTGATAAGCAAACAGTGTGTCTTGTTTGTCGTTGTATTTCCCAGTGTATAATACAAGCTAAATAAACATCTCCTGTATGAATAAATAAAGGTCTAAATTTCAGCGTAGGTGTCAGTGACACTTGTCCATTCTGTTAGACCTCCTCTGCTCTCATGCCATTTTACATAGCATGTCGTCACTGGTCTCTCCTTGACAGTCTCAGAGTTTTTAAAACTTACCTACATTTATGTTGAACCGTTTGACACATTGTTTTGTAATGCTGCAATTGATGCTGTAATAGCTGTCTATCCGCCCCCCACACTGAATTTCTCCAGGGTGTATTTGCATTCCTCGTGTCTAACATGAATTGAATGAGCAAGTGAATTTGTCAAGAGAAGGATATGAGACTGATCCTATCTCAAGTCAGAGGCAGAGCACAGAAAGCAGCATTTGCAAAGTTTGGCCTATTTCTCATCTAGACAAGTGTCATGAGTCACCACACCCGAGGATGGAATATGGTCTGGAAAGATCCCTGGCCGAGGAAGCAGGAGCCGTGGACTCAGAGCCCACTCAGTCCCCAGTTCACTGCACACTCTGGCACGTCACCTTATCTCTCCCAGACTCAAATCTTTTATTTATCAAACATAGGATTTGTGCTAAATAATATTGAAAGACCGTTTTAATTTTAAAATGACATTATTTAAACCTAGGAACCTGAAGAAGAAATAGAAAACAATGCTCTGTCTGTGCTAATTCAGAAGCCACTAACCACATGTGGTGATGGAGTGCTTGAAATCTGGCTGGTCCAGGTTGAAATGTGCTGTGAGTATGAAATGCACACTGGATTTTAAAGATTTATTACCAAACAAAATGTAAATATCTCATTAATAATTTTTCTATTGATTGCAAGTAGAATTGACAATATTTTAGATATAAGTTAAATAAAATATACTATTAAAATAAACTTTACTCATTTATTTCTACTTTTCTTAAATGTGGTTACTGGAAATTTTGAAATTATACATGTGACTCGCATCACAGACAGCACATTCTGGGCCATCATTAGTACTGTCATCCAACTACATAATCCAAACCATAATGCAGAAAGCATTGTTTCTAAAGCCCTTTTTGAATTCTCCAAATTCATTGTCAAATAAATTCCAAAAAGATTCACTAAAGTGGAATTCCCTGTAATGAAACTTCACTATAAATGTGCATCCATGTAGATGCCATGCAATTTTGTTTCATAACCAGTTTGTTTTAGGTTGAAACTATTATTGAGAAAGAAAACAACTGCAGCCACGAAACAATTATAAGGTAGAAACAATCTTGATGCAGACAATGAAAGACAACAGGAAAAAGGATATCTTTTCTAGATATGAGGTAACCCTGCTTGCTCTCTGAAGCTCCAGGTGAAATATCTGTGTTATGGGAAAGGCAAAGAAAATATCTTCTCCTCGTTCCACTCAAGCTAAGATGGTGGTTGGGGCCAGATAGAATTAGAGAAAGGAGAAGAAGTGATAAGACACGTGAATAAAGATAAGTGTCCATACGAAAAGTAAGAAACTTGAGGGAAGCAGAGAGGGACCAGGGAGAGGAACCAGGAGAGCAATTATGGAGGTGGCTTGCAGTCAGCAGCTTCAGTCACCTAGGAACTTGATGGAAATGCAAATTCTTGGGTCTATCCCAAGTGGTCAATATGGTGGCATTCTTCTCCTATCCAGGACTTTACCTTCATCATGGACTCTTGGGAAAACACTCATCTAGGCTGGAGGTTCCAAGGAGTAGATGTCAAAGCTTTTAGTGGTAGATCCCCAAGCTAGTTACTGTCATATATTCTCCTCTATATTAACCCCCGACCCCATGGGACAACTGGAATTATGTGAAGGAATGGAGGAGAAAGATCCCTTTGCTATTTATCCAGGGCCTTAACTGTCAGCAAAGTCTTTCTCCTACTTTTCTACATAGGCTACTCCCTCCCCAATGACCTCATCACCTTTGCACAAAAGGCTGATCTGTAAAATTATGAATCTAGCACTTTCCAACTGATCTGCTCAGACACTGAAAACATAGTGTTAAAAAAATCATTTATCTCTGGCTGTTTTCTGGTTTCCTGGTCTCAGTAATCAAGTACCAAAGGTGACAGGGATGGAGAGCAACACCCAGCCAAATTCATTTTTAATAGTGACAAGAGTCACTGTTTTAATTCTCAATCATGCCCTTAATGGAAGTGAAATCTAAACATAACACCTTTCAAGCCCAAAAGTTACCTCCTCTGGGCAGCCTCCAGCTCAATCAGGTCTCCCAATCTTGATCTTTCCCTTCACTCATCTTCACAACACTTCCCACGATGAGAAATTATGTATATTTATTTGTTTAATATGGGTCTCTTCCACTTGACCATAAGCTCCTTGGGGTCAAAATCCTTGTCTATATTTTCACTTCTGTATCCTCAGGGTGCCTGGCTCATATTGGGTACTCAGTAAATATCGGCTAAAAGAATAAACATCCAAGAAATGCTTTATAATTATGGGATAACTACGAGACTTGGTACTCCAATTTTTTCTGAAAAGAAAGCTGGGTCTGTAGAAGTGTGGCCACAGCAACAGACAGGAGAGAAAGAGTCAGGGCTCTGAAAGCTTCAGCCTGATTTTGTCCACAACAGCTGGAGACACGGGTCACAAAGCCTGAGAGTGGGACTCAGGGTCAAAACCCCACCGGCATGAGAGGGAAGGAACGTGATTCTGAGAAAAGAAGCCTTTTAGGTGTCGTTGACTCACAACCACAAAGGAGATGACAGAACATTCCAGAAGTTGAATTTAAAAAAAAAAAACACATTTATGGTGAAATTTTCTGAAGGTGAATTAAGGAACAAATTCCTCCTGAACGAGGCCTAAGTTGGGTCAATTCACAGCTATCTCTTCAGTATCTATTTGATCTTCTTTTCCACTGTAGTGTGGACAGCACTTGCCCATCACTTCCAAGTCTACGCAGTGTTGTGATCTGAGATACGTTTTACCTCACTTTCCAGTGACCCATGTTGACACCACACTGTCAATCTGTAAGAATCCCCGTGCTGAGGATAAACAGTCATCAATGGTGACTGTTGCTAATTATTCCTCCTACTCCACTTCTACCAGAACCTTCTCTCCTGAAAACACCAAAGGAGTGGGCATAAGAAGACGCGTATCAGGAAACCCCCATCAAACAATTTATCTATTTTTTCCTCAGATCTACGACCCCAGTTGTTCAGTTGGTGACATTAGTAGGCCACTTGTCTTGTCCTAAATAAATAAATAAGCTTTGCAGAAATGAACAGATGGAGGAAAATTTCAAAGCAGCGTGTGGGCGTTTCAGACTGCAATCCCATTAACAGATAACAGGATTTATAACAGCAGCTCCCACATAGAGCTTCAGAAATTTTAAACTTGTGTGCAATAGCCTAGGCTCGCCCTCCCCCAGATGATCTGTATTGAGTTCAGAGACATGATGTCCTTTCATTTGGGTTGAACCTCTTTCTCCAAGCTCAGGAGTCCACGCTGCCAGCCAGGAAGTGTGTGTTAGGGGCAGCAGAGGTAGGAAAGGGGCCCACGGGTGGGCAGCATGATGTGCCATCATTTATATTGCTTCTTACTTCTCTCTTTCTTTCTCAGAGGGGTTGTTCGAGTCGAGGGTTGATTGTGGTGTGGGGGATCAGAATTGGCCACCCCAAAATGTGTCTCTTTGGCTTGACTATTTTTAAGAAAAAAAGACTCTGAAAGAAACTTTCACCTCCCCTCAACTGCCTAAAAGAATTTAAAATAGAAGGACCTGTTCCAGGAAGGAGGTAATACCATAAGATAACTGTAATGAAATGTGAAACGTGTCTCTCAGGTCACATTGTCTGTAGTTGGCCCATTTACATTTCCATCTCCATGTAAATTGTCTTTCTCCCCTCTGAAATCCCAAACCACTACCCCCAACATCCTCCTTTGTCTTTAGCTGAAGATGGTATTTGAGATGAGAGCCTCCACCATTTTGGCAGGTTGCTCAGTTTTCCTGAGTGTCTCCATGTAGACATGTTATAAAGCTTTGTTTGATTTTCTCCTGTTATTCTGTCTCATGTCAATTTAATTTGTAGCCCAGTCAGAAGGACCCAGAGGGTAGAGGATATGTCTTCCTCCCGTACAGTGGTAAACTAAAACCTTGACTCAAAGGAAAGAACAATACAAGTGTGGATATTCTCAGTAACCCAAAGCCTAGTTTCAACAAAACAGGAGAACCTAGACCCAACATAAGATCAAAATATTAAGAGATATAGACCTTCAAAGTTCTCACCACAAGAAAAAAATGTAATTATGTGAGGTGTTGGCTGTTAACGAAATTTATTGTGGTAATCATTTCATAATATAGACATAAATCATAATGTTGTACAACTTAAAATACAACATTACATGTCAATTATATCTCAATAAAATAAGGAGGAAAATATTCAGAGGCACCACGTAACACTCTAGCAAAGGTATTGATACAGTTAAGAAACTGCAGAGTGAGCAAAACAGGGGGATCACTCGGGGATGGTCAGGAAAGGACTCTCAGAGCCACTCAGAAGTAGATGCATGAGACCTCAGGAATCCCTGCCTGAGGTGGGAAGGAACGTGGGCTGGGCTTGCAGAGGGAGCTGCGAACTAGAAGCCATTGTTAGTGAGTCCCATATTTACTTGATTTTCCCCGTTAGGCTGATGGAGGAGTAGAAACCTGAATTATCCTAATTATTAGCACTAAGGTAGGAAGGAAGGCTCTTCAGTCCATTGACTCTCCTGAAACTCAGAATATTAAGGGATAAAAATCCATAATGGCCATGACTCAACATTGAAGAAAGTCTGTATGGTTTCCTCTAGCCCCTGTCCTGGGCACAGGTCTCATAACTTCACACATGTCCCATTGAATCACAGGGCTCAAGAAATGCAGAGACAAATGAAACGGTTTTATGACCAACTCAAGTGGCCACTAGAGCACAGTAACAGGAAGTGGGGTTCCAGGCACATCTTAAAACCTGGTAAAAACAGCACCCATGCCACATGCTGATATACAAATGCTCACAACCTATTTCAGCTTAAAATTCCTCAAGGAAGCCTTCCAGACTTCCCTGACACAGTTAGGTCACCCTGTCAAATGTCCCCATAGCACCCAGTTCTTCTTCACAGCCTTTCATCTACCTGTAACCGCACATTTAATTAGTCATCATTATGTGCTTAATGTCTGTCTTTCCTGCCAGACTGTGAGCTCTGTGGGAGTGGAAAACATACCTATTTTTCCCATCATTTGATCCCTAGAGCTTAAAAAGTATATGTTGACTAACTCTGGACTAATGGCCACGAATAGCACAGGTATTATTTATTAAATAAAGAACTGCATGAATAAATGAATGAATCAATTAATCAATAGCATCTCATAAGAAGGGGGAGTTTATGAGGTTCCTTCAAATATGGGAGCATTTAGTGTGAAGAGACATGGCATGAACCCCGAGTCATACACCATGATCCAAAAAATGTTAACAGGACTTGGTGGGCTGGATGGGGACTTTGAGCTTGAAGAGATTCAATGAGAAGACTCAGCTGAAGGTGATGAGCCAAAAACTCAACTTCAATGTTTTTCAAACACATATTTCTCTAATTTGATATCTCTCCAGCAGCTCAAGGTAAGCAAAGAATGTGTTGATATTTTTGGTTTCCTGAAATGGATCCCTTGGGAGAATTAAGGTACCACTTCTAGCAATGATCAGCTGTGGGTTTAGTAAGCCTGATGAGTATCATTCAAGAAGAAAGAATGTACACTGCACTGTGTAAATGACACTGAGTTCTAAGAACACAAAAATCCTGGAATAAATTTTCACCTACTCCATCCCAACACGCGTACACACTATTTATCAGGCTAGATTTATGCTAAAGGTCTAGAACATGGTAGCCCTAAGCATGTTAGATGCTTATAGCAAGTGCCCTATATTCATTACATAACCTGGGTTTTCTATTTTTATTTAGGTGAAATAAATCTGAGTACTAGTTGGATGCAGATGGACAAATGACCCATCCACACATATTAACCTCACTGAGTTCAGCGAGGCTGTTGTGTCGGATTTAAGAGGGGGCATATGCATTTTCTGTCTTTCTCCCTCATCTACTCAATGGCAGTCATAAAACCAGCTATCAATATCTTGAGTTCTGATGGCTGAATGAATTCTAGAAGTAGAGTACTCTCGTGCAGCTTAAGAACAAGGTTGACAGTCCTCATTTTAGATGGTGTAAACTCTCTGAGGGTCTCTTATCATCCAGGGGAGGAGAGACCCCCAAGAAAGACTAGGCTTCCCCCTATCTGGGGGTGGGAGCTGTGGAATCATGAGCATTTAGGATTGTGGACATAAACAGGATCTTATTTTACCTCTATAGCTGGCTCTCGTGAAGGAAATTCTGCATTCTGAAATATTTTTCTGATTTGCAAGAGAATTCACTCAGTTTATATTATTGTGGCCAGTAAAATCATAGACAGAAGTTGAATTATTGGAAAGAAAGTTCAATTTCCTATGGCAGACTTTTTAAGTTTAAGGGAACAAATACAATTTCCTTTAACAACTATTTTTTAACAAATTTTGAAGTTTACAGAGGTTGACAATTTTAGGATCCAAACTTGGGTGAAAATTATCCAAAAATAAGTAAAATAATCTCTGTAGTTAGAGGCCAGATCTCATTCAAAGGTTCTATGCCCTTCATTAACCAAAGTTTAGGAAGCTCTGTCTTTATATCTACAAGAGTCAGAGAATACAAAAATTTAAACTAAAACACAAGGTTTCTTCCTTTGGCTAAGAGCCGTTGGTCCATTGTATTTTATGAACCACCAAATATACATACTGTTTAAGTCAATCTTTCTCATTTTCCTGAGATGTGTAGTCCCACCCTTTGAATTCTTGAACCAGTTTTATCAACAAAGTTTATTGTATTTCAGGTTTTGACCCCATCAAAGCCATCATATCCTTATTTTTTCTAGTTTTAACTAAGATTGCAATCATGTAATTTTACCATTTTTTATTTTCGCAAAGATCAAGTTAGTTTTCATTTAATTTGGGGGAACAAAGGAAACATGATATTTTCACTCCTGAAGACTGTAGAACAGTTCAAACCTGCTCTTTTTAATATTGATGTACATCGCATTTTTCACTAATTAACCTTCATAGCATGATTTTGTGGAAAAGTCCTTGTTCTGCTTTCATACGGCATCAGAAGAGCTGAGAAAGAGGACTAAGCTCCCAGGAGTGGTCTATGAAATGCTTTGTTGGGTGGCAGGGGAGTTGAGAGTGAGAGAATATACGAAAAAGTATCAGGCTGTGTTTTACACCCAGAAAAAATTATGTAAGAAAGGGCCCATGGAACGTAATCAACGCACTGCTGTATTTGAAGCCACAGGCTGGATCGTTCTCTGTCTCTGTCTAGGGGAGCAGAATTCTAACCATGCCCTTCTTTCTCACTGTCACTGTCATCCGGGATGTCCTGATTTTCCATCACTCTGTTCCTTAACAGTGCCAAGCTTAGGAAAACATGAAGTTAGCCTCGCTCTCTTTGCTCTCTCTTACCGATGACCCCTCTCCTGATTCCTCACACCACTCAATGTCCTGCACCCTCTTTCTTCTCCTTTCATCCTTCTGACAACATCTCATCTCAGGAAGTGATCTGATCAAGTCACATTTAACTATACATTTAAGTATGCATGTCTGAAAACAGATGAATCGGCTACCCCTCTCAGGAGCACTTGTTCTTCAACAAAAGAACAGGCTTAAGTCAAAACAATGCTTCTCTGTTGGTAAAATTTTAACACTCATTGACCTGGTGGCCATGAGTGCATATCCTAGTGACCATGACAACACACTTCAGGAGGCCCCTTACTCTACCACCTTCTTGTTGACTTGTCTGGTATCCATTTCCCCACCACCTCAACTCACAGTTTTATTAGTTATTTCTACTTTGGAATGCCCTCTAAGATCCAGGACACCCCAAGTTCTGGCATCATACAAGAAGAACAGGGTATAAAAGCTTTGACGGTTTCCTGGATTCTAATTATAGCACAATCAGGCCCAGAACTGATGGCATCAATGGTTCCATCCAACTCTGGGGAGGAGTAGAGGGCACAAGCCTGGAGAAATTGTGATTTTAAAAAGAAAACTGTCAAGAGCTCACAAAATGTGATTGTCATCTTAAAGACCAGGGGCCAAAAAAAATTAAGACCTCACCTGAGTGCCTAAATCGTCAATAGGACAGTGATAAAAATGGCTGCTATTGCCTACAAGCAGCATGGCTTAAACCTGACCCATCTGTTGGGCTTCTCATCCTAATCACAAGCTATTCAGTTGCTGGAAGATGACCACCAAGCCAAGGCAGCAACGTGCCAGGACCCACAGGTGCATGGTTGATAATGTCATGCCAGGGGCTGGCTGGCCACTTCCTTTGCTCTGAACACTGCATACAGCAGTCTGAGTGGGTCTGGCACTGTGTCTGATGTTGCTGCTGTGGACGAACCTGACCTTCCTTTGTCCCCCACCCAGTGAGTTTGGGCTTCAAAAGAAATGAAAGCTACAAATCCAAGCAAAGCAGAAACGAGAGAAATTAGCACAATTTCCTGAGCAATCTGAATATTGGACTCCCCTGTGGGATAGTCCTGAAGGTTCTTAGATTTGAGAAATCTTGCAGGGACCCTAGCAAAACTTCTGGTTTATTTTTACAAAAACATATAACTGAAACTTCCTTTCTCTATGTGAGATATGTAAGCAGAGGTTACCCCCGTCAGAAGTACCTGGCACCAGACAAACAAGTGAGAGAAAATCAGTAATGAAACAAATTGAGTCCATTTACTTTTACAATCTTAAAAACAGACCATCTTTGTGGGTGTATTCTTGGCATAACGTCACTTGACTAGCCACTGTGTTCCTAAGGCACATGAGAAGTCACTTATTTTACAGTTTTCAAAGGGGAATTTCTGGATAAACTTCCATTACTTGTTGAGCATCTAGCATGCGAAGGCACTTTATCAGGGAAGCACACTCCCGTTTGTAACCCCGTTTGATCTCAGCAAGCTTGTGATGAAGGCAGGAGAGCCAAGCATAAGTCTCACATCTATAAAGTAAAACGACAGCAATGAGTGCCCTGAGATTGACTCAAAACCACAGAGTTTACCACTTATGAAACTAGGTTTATAACTCAGGTTATCTTACTCCCTGTTAAGAGTGATCTACCACACCAAGTTGGCTTCCTCAATAATTTTTCAATCTAGCTGGTGGAAAAGAAATGCGAAAAATAACTAATGCAAAGTATTATAGGAAACACGCCCCATAAAGTACAACTAATAAAAGCCAAAGGAAGTCAGAAGAAAAAAGCTGGTGGAAGGCTGAAATAGCAAGGGAAGAATTCATAAAGGATATAAGACAAGAGTTGGGGCTTGAAAATGTGTAGGACAAGTATAGTTGGGAAGAATAAGTGGGGAATTCTAATACACAAAAATATCATTAGAATGGCTTCGAGGTGGAAAGGAATTATTTGGCCAGTCTGGCTACAAAGTGTAATTTGTAGGAGAATAATGTCAGGACAGTAACATGAAGGCAGAGAGTAGAGGCCTTGTAGAAAAGGGGGAGTGGCAAAGAGTTTTGAACAGGGGGAAGGCATAAGATTTGTAGAAAAATTCTAATCAATTGAAAGTCTTATTATCCTTGTCTGGAAACTCCGTGATTCTATGGCCTATGAAACAAAATCAGGGGAGAGAAGAGACCAGAAGTGTGGACAACATCTAGATATTTCCTAGTTAAGTCTAGCATAGTGTGATGAGGTTGTGAACTAAGGTGGAGGTGGTGGAAAGGAAAGGAAGGGATGGGTGGCCGGGTGCACTGAGAAGGGACAGTCATCAGGGTTTGGGAATGGGCTGTACGTGTGAGTCAGAGTGCCTGCTGTCAGTGCTGCCTTGGCTCAAGCCCCTGCTCTCCCCCTCATTATCTGCATGACTTTGGATTAGTCAGTTCTGCGCCAAGAAAAGGTTTTACAAACCATCAACAACCCTTGGAGATTCATGTATTTTCCTTATCCCACTAAATTTCCTTTTAGCCATGTCCCTTGACCAACAACACTTCACTCAGTTTGTATAGCTCCCTTTTACCAACGTGGGACTGATGGAGAACTCATGAAATGTGAAGCTATCTTGGTTGAAATGAGAAAATTAAAGTTATTACTAATAACTATTTAGCACTCCATATCCAGGCACTCTATGCTACATTTCAGAATCTAATCATCCGCTGCCCTTCTCTCCCCAGACTGTCAGCACCTCCTGGTCTCTCTTCCTCTCTAACCAGCCTCGACTCCGTGGCTGGTCACCTGAGCTCCTTTCCTCTCCTTCGCTGGATTCTCTTACACCCAGTCCCTCTTGCCCATTTGCCAACCAAACCATCATCCTTGCATCGGTACCACGTTCTACCTTCTCTGCTCCTGAGCACAGAGGGGAAAAGCTCACAATAATGAAGAATGGACAGTGTGTCTACAAAGTCGTGGTCTACACCTGAAAAGGATCCTTGGCTTTGCTGATCAGTCTTTTACTTATTGGCCAGCTTCCTTTCCCCTCAACGACATTTCCAGATGACAGCCGTTTCCATGAATAAACTTGACAACATCCACTCCCATTGTCCTCCTGAAACTCTCCAATGACTTCTGTTGTGCACTCTCTCCTGGTTCTATCCTCTGGCTCTCTTTCTCTCATTCAAGGCTTCCTCAGCCTGCACTGCCCTCAGAAGTAGGTGTTGTGTCCTCAACGTGCCAACCCCGTCTTTGAGGATCTCATCCACTCACGTTGTTTTAAATATCACATAGATGCTGTAACGGGTTGAATAGTGTGCCCCCATAATTCATGTCCTTCCCAGAACTTAGAGTGTGAGCTTATTTGGAAAAACGTCTTTGCAGATGTAATTAAAGTTAAGATGAGGTTGTATGGAGTTGGGTGAGCCCTAAATCCAATGTGACTGGTATCCTTAGAAGAGAAGGAGAAGCAGCACAGAGACTGATACAAGGGAGAAGGCCGTGTAAAGATGGAGGCAGAGTTTGGAGGGATGAGTCTCCAAGCCAAGGGACACTAGAAGCAACACGGAAGCATGGAACAGATTCTCCCTAGAGCTTCCAGTGGGAACCAATCCTGCTGAAATCTTGATTTCGGGCTTTGAGCCTCCGGAACAGTGAGAGAACAAATTTCAGTTTTAAGTCACCCAGTTTGTGGTTCTTTGCTACAGCAGCTCTAGGAAACTAATATAGATGCTGATAACTCACAAATCTGTATCACCAACCTAACCTCCTCCTCAGGCCCCAAGCCCAGTTTCCCCCTGGTCCTCTTCCTGGGTGCGCTACATGTGGACACCCACAGCAGAAATCATGGTCTTCCCGGCAAAATCTGCTCCTCCCCATACCCAACACTCACTGGGTGCCATCACCATCCTTCCAGCCACCCAAGCTCGAGATTTTGGAGGCAATTTTTATCTCTGCTTTTCACTCACAGTATTCAGCAACTAAATTCAGGTCTTTATCATCTCTTGACCGAGTTTCTGCAAAATCCTCCTTTTCTGGCCTCCTGCCCGCAATCTTGCCCCTCCCTCAAGTCTCTACTGCATAGCCAAGAGAGTCCTCTATAAAGCAAATCTGACTTGGCAATACTTAAAATCCTGAAGAAGCCTCAAGGACATCCTGCAGGATAAGAGCCATGCTCTATACTTGGCACAGCAAGGCTCTCCATAACCTGCCCTGCCTGCCTCTGTGGACTCATGGAGTACCCCCGCCTCCCTCTCTGTGCTGTGAGAACCCTGTATTAGCTCTAGGTCTCTACAGTGGGTGACTTGCCTCTGAGCCTCTACTCACACAGTCAGTGCCCTGCGCCTGTAAGCTCTTCCCTCTTCCTACTCTCTCCTCCATGGCACCTTTTGTGACTTGACTCCTTCACTCAGATTTGTTTAACTGACACTGAAGTTAAACTGAACTGCCCATGAAGCCTGAACTGCCACATCACTCAACCCCTCTCTTCCCTGCACCCCGACTGGGTTGCCTGTTCCTTCTCCACACTTATGATACTTTGAGAATAGCTCAAGCCTTGGACCCACCATATTGTTTTATAATTTTTTTATTTTCATATCTGTTCCTCCTCAGACTATTGGCACCTCAAGGATAAAAAAAGTGTCTTTTTCATCTTTCTATCTCTGGCATGTAGCACACAGTGGTGCTGGGGATCTGGTAGGGTCACAACTCATATTTGTTGAATGAATGAATGAGGACCCACCTTACTTACCAGTCACAATCCATGTTTGATTTTGACCCATCGAATGATAAGTCTTTCCAATCTCTTTCTACCTCTCTAAGTACCTCTCTAAGTACCAGAGACTATGGAGGGTTAGTACAAAGTTCAACCAAGCCAAGTCTATGGATTTAATTCCTTCTAGTTTTGTCGCATTTCCACCACCCAGATCTCGCCCCAGAAATAGCCAACTGAGGTGAGTTGAGTGGTGGCCCCCAAAACTGTGTGTCCTTGTTTTGGAACTGTCAATGTGACCTTATTTTGAAAAAGGGTCTTTGAAGATATATTTCAAGTTAAGGATCTCACAATGAGATCAGAGAGGAAATGAGGCCCTGGATTATCCAGGTAGGCCCTAAATCCAATAAGGAATGTCCTTGTAAGAGACACATAGAAGACAGACACGTGGAGAAGAGAAGGCCATGTGAAGATGGAGGTGGAGATTGGAGTGATGTGGGAACAAGCCAAGGATATCCTAGAGTCACCTGACCCTGGAAGAGACAAGGAAGGACCCTCCTGTTGAGCCTTTAGGGGAGCATGGCCCAGCTGACCCCTTGACTTTGGACCTCTGGCTTCCAGAACTGTGAGAGAATAAATGTCTACTGTTTTAACCCATCAACTTTGCAGTAATTTCTTACGACAGCCCTAGGAGAGAAATGCGTGGGCCATCTTACATACTTTTACAAGGAAACACCAGAGGACTGAGGCTACAGGGTACATACTCGGCGCCGTGAGGGTCCCCACTTCTAGAAAAACAATTCAGAGAAAATATTGAATCAACAATAAAAGTAAGTTACTTTTATTACTCCAAGAATAGTTTACACTTATTTAGCTTTTATCAAATGCCAGTCACTATTCTAATCATTTCACACCCAGAACTCAGTCTTTTTGACAATCCTATGAAATAGCCAGTGATATTATTCCCATTTTACAGACAAGCAAATAGAGCTCAGAGTGGTTCACTCACTGGCCATGTTCTCATAGAAATGGGCATCAGGACATACTCAGACACGTCTTTGCATAAAGCAAAATGAAATACAGAGGAGAGAACTTTCCCTCTGAGTCAGAGGACCCGGTTCTCATCTCAGATGTCCTTGGGCAGATTTCCTGGCTTCTCTGAGCTGGACCGGAGCTCTGGCCAGTCTCCCTGATTCTGACATTCTGGAGTCTCCCAAATATGTTCTAGTTCCGAAATGTTGTGATTTGCAAACCAGGTTTTTCCTATTACCAGTGATTTGCTTGTACAGTTCCACAGTGCCCTCCTGCCACAATCTGGACACCTGGTCTGCTTTGCCACTCGGTCGGGGAAAATAACCAGAAACGCAACAGAATCAGCACATTCTCCCAGCCATATGGAGGGGAGGTGAGAAATGCACCTCATATTTTAAAATGTCCTTTTCCTCTTGCAGCCAGGCCTCACTGACAAAGCAGGCCCCACGGCTGCCAGGAAACCAAGCTGCCTCTCATTCTTATATTTAAATTTAATTTAACTGTAGCATTACCCTGCATGTCAACAGTTCAGGACAAATTGATGGATTCTAGTTTAACTATTTAGCTGTGCCAGTGGTAATACGTTCAATCATGCATTAAATTAAAAATGACACTTGGAAATATGTATATCCTAGACCTCAGTTCTGTGCACCAAATAGGAAAAGATTTAAAATGCTGTCTAGAGGAGGATTACCACTGAAGAAGCATGAATCTCATTACGCAGGCTGCACAGAAGGCATTTGCAAAGCTCCGTTTAGAAGGCTCTCTGACTGTAGCAGCTTGGTTATCTGACTGGCTCAGCGTGCCATTCCCTTTCCATAGGAGACAACTCAGCTGCTGCCAAAGCAAAGACGTTGTCAGTGTCCCCCACCTCCTCACACTCACCTTGAGACCTGGGCACCCAACCATGGCTCATGTGTCACCTGTTCCAGCCATCCTTTATTCCCATACCACAGTCTTGCCCTCACAGAGACATTAATGAACTCATCCACAAACACAGACAACTAGAAAATAATAGCAGTTACCATTTATAAAGTACCTACTGTGTGCTAATCACTTTGCTAGGCACATCTTACACTGTGTCATTCAACAACTCTATGAAATGGTTATTACCATCCCATTTTAGCATATACGGAAATTGATGCTCAGAGAAGGCCTGTACATTTCGCAAGGTCACACAGTGGGTCATGGCAAAGTCAGAATTCCAAGCCATTCCTGTCTAATTCCAGTGCCCAGGGCCTTAGCCACAGGCAGCACCGCTTTGTAAACCATCACTTCTGAAAATGTGCAGTAACCAAGCTTCTGTTCACCTTCATTCCCATCCACACACCCCAATGAGCCCAGGGGACCTCCTAGGTAAGAATTTCTGAGCAAAGAGCATTTGCTTGGCATTTTCCCGCTCCCTTTGCTGTGCCCGTTCACTCCAGGGGCAGGCAAGTCCTATACGCCTAAACTATGGCCTCTGTATGGGCAAGGGTCAGCGTTGTTTATCTCATACACCCATCACTCAGCCACATGGCCAGCCTAGAGCAGGTGTTCGTAGCCATTTGTCGAGCTCCGCTGAACTGGATGCTGGCAAAAGAATGGAGAGAAGAAGTAATTCGCCACCAATCAAGACAGCAGAGGGTGGGCAGAGACCTGCCCATCAGAGGAACACAATCCCCAGAAATTTAATGGGGGGAGAGGAAAAGCACATCACTTCCCTTTCACAGTAATAGGAAGGCATTTTCCTTGAAGTAACTGTCACCAGAAAGATAGCAGCCTTCAAATTCTTTCCTCTTCCCCAAATTTAAGTTCCATTTTGACTCTGAATCACAAAAAGAAGCCTAGCAGCAAATTTTCTCAATGTTAAGGACAAACTTGGGTAAACAAGTAAGCAAAAAAAAAAAAAAGCACAGAAAAAGAAGATAAGGACAAATGACCTAAAATCCAACTGCAACTCTTGGCGGGTCATTGACCTACTGAGCTGTGTCTTCTTGTTTCTTCATGTGGACACACACCGCTGTCACGACTGCAAAATACAAACAAACCTTATTGTTTTGTAAAAAGTTCAATCACATAACCCAGTTAAGTCCACTGTTCCTGAAACAATTTTATCTTCCAGGAAACGAACACAGATCCAGTCTAAGACATTTTCCTATTTGCCCGACTCCACTTCTGTGCATTTGCCTCCTATTTTCTATGCTTTACCCACTTCCATCTCCTAATGACAGGCTGGCAATTTCTATTCCAAATAGAAGCCATACAGCCACCCAGCTTTGCATTTATTTAGCACATGCCCTACTGAGAAATGTCCATTAGCACGAGCTTTACCGCAACCTAACCTTGCAGAGTTCTGGGTTGAGTTGTCATTGGCTGTGAGAGGACAGCCGCAGGACGAGGCTGAAATTAACTTGATTTCAGCAGTTGGCGTCTGAGTGTGTTTGCATCTGCTGTCTTAATGGACTGTGAGGGCTGCCAGGTTGTCTTCCAGAACCTGCCGTCAAGGTTGAAGGACACAGGCAGACAGGCCGACGGGAGCCTAGATGCTCAGCAGCCACCCTTGGTCCGTTATCTCATCCTGTCAGGCAAGTCTATCTGGAAGCCTTTGGCTTTTCCTGTTTCCCTTTTTATTTTAAAGATAAAGAAACTATTAAACATGGGCTGAGTTTGTTCAATCAGAAGGAAACTAAACATTTTCATCAGCCTCATTTTCTGAGGATCCTTTCAGCATCTTCTCTTTTGTGGGAAGGCAGCCTCTTCCACGTACGGAATTTCCCATTTCAGAGCTCAGGCAAATCCATTCCTGAGAGCATTTGACCACAAAGAGGTGTTCTTCCAATCAACTGAAACTGCACCGTCTTGGCCTCTTGAAGAAAAGTTGCCGCTATTGTTATTTAAAAAAATAATAATAACTATTGTTTGTTGAATATTAACTGTACTCCAAGCTTTATGGCAAACGCTTTATGTCCTCATATTACAGATGAGGATCCTGAGACAAGCAGAGGCCGTGGAACGTGGCCAGGGTTACATAGCTAGGAACGGAGGAGCAGAGCTGGAATTCAGACCCAAGTCATTTGATTCCATGATTCATCCTCGCTGGTTCCTGTTAGGGGAATGGGTTTCACCCTCAGGAACCAATAAAGTGGTAAAGAATCTGGAGAACTAGGAGGTATTCTGATTCTCCATCTTCAGCTCCACTGACTTCCAACCTTTTTCAGTGTTAGAATCCCTTTGTACTTTTCCAAAAAGTATCCTGATAATCACTATACTCCTACCACACATCGAATAAGGCAAAAAGCTACTATGAATTTAATAATGTTTATAAACAAGTTTGCATCTTATTTCTTACAATAAAATCCATGAACATTACATATGTATGTAAGTCATTGGTATCCAGTCAGCACACAATGCTTAGGGCACGTAGAGATTCCTGGGTCTCTTGAACTAATTTAGGAAGCCACAGCCAGCATTGATTTCTGCCTCTGCTCCTTGTCTCATGGGTACCCAAAATAGATGAGGTAAGGATGGATAAGCATTCTGGCTTAAAAATAGCAACACAACAACAATAACAAATGAAACACATTTAAATATTTAAACAAAGAGGTAATTTAAGGAGACACGGGATTTACTGTCAATGTTCTCTTTTTCTTAGAGTCAGACATAAAGTCAGCCTGCAGGATTAAAGATTCCCCTTTAGAGAGAGTTTTCACAGCCTTAAAGAAAGGACCCTATGTCTGAAATGAATGTCCTTCACCAGGACAAAATGCCCAAGAATGCCCACTGACCACCGGCAGATCAACCTGAATTCTGTACTATTGTTTTGCTCTATTGTCTTGTGCTAAAATACGAAAATCTGGTCTGGCATGCTGACTAGGTCAACCTCATCATGTCACCACACTCATCCAGAGGACACCAAATCAACACATTCCTTCTTTTGGATCCAATCAGCCATGGATCGGCTCTAACAAAAACCAAAGAAGCTTCTTTCAAATTGTTATTTTTCTCTTGATGGAGCGGCTTTACTTTCTGAGTCTCTTGGTCTCAGCTGCTGCAGCATAGTGAGGCAACCTCAAGGCTGTCTGACCACAAAGACACAACAAGATCTTGTGGCCTTCCCACTGCCAAATATTTTGTGTTCTCTCGTTCTCTGGATGAGTTTTGAGTAACTTCTGGCATCAAAGAAATCGCCACCCTCCAAGCAGTCCCTGAATCATAGTGAGGCTCGCAAAGCAAAAAGTGCCCCTTTGCTGGATGTGTGTTTATTCTGAAATCAATATGGGTGAGAGAGTTTATTCTGAATTTATTTGATTAGAGGCCTAGAATTTAAGTTCCTATTACTGCCACCGCTGCTTATCCCAAACAGAGGAAGCTAATGAAGGATTATTTGTGTGTGTAATATGACAGGTGTCCCTGTGCGGGCTCCATCAAGTCATGTGTCTGGGTTTGGATAGGGTTTATTCTGTGGGGTCTGATGCTCCAATCCACAAATGATGGTGAAAACTCATAGACCTTTGCCTGCTAAGTAGACGTCGGGGAGAGCAATTCTGGCCCCACCCTTTCTCATCTGCGATTCTCACACAGCAAAAGGGCGACTCAGATTCTGAATTCTGCCTCAGTGACAGAGCCAGAGTCCCAGTCAATCCTTGATTTGCTAAAGCATTCATTTACTGGGGTGTTATGAGGGAGACCTCAAGATGATCTTGGGAAGGACCCTGATTCTGGTTGATTCTAAGTGCTTTTCTCCTGAGGGGTTCTACAGCAGGCTTTCACTTACCAATCTTTACAAGCTCTCTGTGAGACTGAGAATAACATTTTTATGTCTGCTTTTCACTTGGGAAGATTGGAGACAGAGATTTTAAGGCCCCTCAGGTCAAGCAAGTCAGTCAGTAAAGCCACACTTAGGGTCGGTGTTTCATCACTCATCTTTTCTGCTGTACATCTCATGGGGAAGAAGAGAAAGACTTGTGACTGGGCCCCCAGATTGAAAGAACCAAGAGTTGAACATGAACTGAAACTTTCTTTAGGAAGAGAGGGAAGAGGTCAGAGCATGGGGTCAGCCCCTTGGAAACTGGATATGGGCTACGAGCTGTCGGCACTTGGTCAACTTATGCAGTGTAAGTTTCAGTTTTCCTTGCCTGCAAATGACATTAAATAGCATCAACATTAGACAGCTGTTACGAGGATTAAATAAAATAACACACATGAAGCTTGGAACTAATGGGCTTTAGTCGTCCAATGTGGATCCAGCTTAGGGTGGAGCTAGTCTCCTGTCACTTTGCTTCAACAGTCCTTATATTGCCCAGATCCTCACTGTATAATTGTAGATTGGAGTCACAATAAAGAAGAAGGGCCCTGATGGGAATTTCAATCCTCATTTTTCTCTCAAACATTTAAGGCAGGTCAGAAAATTAATCCATGCAACTCCTAGTAGGATCTCCTCTCCTTTATACTTCTTTTGCTCTCTGAATCCCCCAGGATTCACTCGTTCCTTTGCCCTAACCAAATCCTCCATCCACCCATCTTGGTCCCATCTTTGCCCCCAGTTCCGTTCTTTCTCCATGCACATTGCCTCTACTCTCACCACCTCCAAAAAAATTTTTTTACAAGAATCTCTACGTGTGGCTTTTGTCCTTTCTTTCCCCTAAGAAAAAGCAGGGCTGGAGAAGATGCTGAGGCAAAGGGGATCAGGGCGTTGTGCACTCCCACCCATTAATAATGTTGATGCCATTTATTAGAATTAAAACACAAGATTCTTTATTTTCTCAAGTATTTCCTTGGTATATATAGTTTTTAAATTTCCCAGGAGTTTAAGTAAAATGTTTTAAATAGTCCATAAATTGTGATATTAGCCCTTGGATGGCATGGGAAACAGTATAATTTTTTTCCTGGCCATCAAAATCATAACTAACATCATTGCCAACACAGTGCATTTTACAACTCTCTCTGGATTTCTTTTTCATTCCAATTCTTATTTATATTTTAACAGTCATTTGACCAAGGGTTCCTTTTCTCTTTTTAACTTAACTGAAAACATATTTTCTACTCTTGACATAGCCGAGCTGAATTCTTAAAGTGTTCTTAAAGTGTTATCCTATCTCCATGGATTTATAAAATAAGAATATTTATTATAGAATCTACTTACACCACAGGAAACAAGCTTGAAGACTGCAAATAGCAGAGGACATTTAGATTAGTTAATTATGTTAATTGGTGAAGGAGATGATAACAATAGTCAGTCCTAGGTGTGTCTAAAGAGCCAAAACGTGGAAGAAATTATATTTCAATAAAAATCAATATGCTACCACTATTTTTAAATTATAAAATTAGATGGAAAAAAATGTCTTGACCTGGATTCTCTTGAGCCCAGACGCTCTCATTTGGCTTCTTGATCCCTTTTGATTCCACATGTCTATTAGTTCTTTAATGTCTACTCTCCTACCACCCCTATGAACGCTTCTCATCTCCCTGCCCTTCACCCCATCCATGGCCATCTGACCTCTTGTGATGACTATCTCTTTTCTGTCTACTCCTTTAGTCTCATCTCCAGTGACCCCTACATCCCTCAGTTGTTACTACAAGAATTAAGCTAAAATGGACACTAAAAGCTAAAATACGGACACTAACTACATTGTCACCTAAAACTCTTTGCTTAAAGCACCAAAGATTTAAGTGGAGCGGCTCTTAAGCAGAAACCCATTCCTCTGACAAACTGTGATACGAAGCAAGGAAGTTACAGCTTTAGTTGAGATGACAACAAAGAGAGCTTCACCCCAGTTGCAGAATATGTCATTTTCAGAATTCCTTGTGTCAGCCAAGAGCGTGGAGAACAAACAATGAAGAATGTAGTCTTGTGCTCTGGGTTTGTCCTAGCTCTGTCCTTGACTTGTCATGTCACTTTATAGGTAGCGTTTTCTCTTTCACTGAATTACATTGTCTTTAAGTACCAAGATGTTCATCATTCTTATTTTCTTTCCTAACATTTGGTAAAAATGGTACAACCATCCCACCTTCCGCTGAGCCATCTACGGCAGGGAGATCGTTGGAAGTGACTAGAAATCAGGACAGCTCCTCAGGAGCAGTAGTAATTAGCCACGGCATCACACAGTTGCTAGCCCATGTCAGAAAAACACAGATGTCCGTGGAAATGAAACCATGGAAAACAAGGACAAAAGATTTTTTTCTGAGTCACAGGATGATGGACACAAAAAAATCTTCTTGTTTATCTGTATTTTCTAATTTTTCCTAAAGGGGTAGGTATGACTTGAATAGTAAGAAAATTGTAAATAATTTTCTGTTTTTATAATATCTAAATTTTTTGGATAATAGATGTTTGTGATGCTTTTCATCACTGTTCTAAACTATATGTGGTTTTATGTAAACTAATAATTTGGTTGCTATGTCTTTCGACAGGTAAACTGCTATTTGCTTCTGAATCTCCCTCAGGACATCCTTTGGGTGCGTTACTGTTACTGTGGAACTCAGAGACATAGTTACAGTTTTTATGGAAAGCGTTTGGAGCGCCTGTTTGTTCCCTTTGCTACAATTAAAGGTCCGCAAACAAGTCCCACTGACAGCAATGACTCCCTCCATTCAGTAATCCCAGTGTCAGGCACACAGCTGAAATGTAATGGCTTCCTTCAGAGTTCTCCTCAAGAATCTGACCTACTCACAGAGGAAGGGTTTTCTGAGATTCGGTGCCCTCCCATTGAAAAGCTTTGGGTTAGAAAATCTTTTCAAAAAAATAACTTTATTTTTGAAAAACCATCCTTGTCAGTAAAATAGACAAATGTTCAATTCAAAATGAGTATACCAGACAGTTGTCCTAGATTTTATTAGGAAATGCACACATTGACTCAAAAGTGTTACAGCAAATGGAATTTTATAGGGACAGTTGATAGAAAAAGCTGTTATTTTTACTCCTGTCGGGTTTCAGTGTGCTTCTGCTGTCACATCAAGATTTGGAGCATCAAGGAGCCTACTGGCTACCCAAGAAGGAGTATCGGGGATCATAACAGTACTGTCTCATAGCATCATGGTGACGGGTCACCGCATAATTATACAGAAGAGCTTAGAAAAATGACCAGCACCTACTAAACACTGCATGAGTAAGAGTTATTGTCTTCTTGGGACCACAGAGCTCTGTGAACCTTGTGTCCCCATATCTCAGCATCCTCTTCTCACGCTCCCAGCTCAGGTGTTGGCCCTAGAAACGTGTGTTACAGAGCAGTTGGTTTACTCCATCCTCAGAATCATCTAGCCTTGGCTTAATCCTTCCATTTAAATGTTATTGAGGGCAGCCTGATCTAGGTTTGAATCCAGCCTCATCACTTTGTGTTCAGAGCCCAGGTCATCGGTAAAAGGAGGCCACTACCAGTCCTGTAACGCTATTTTGGGCATCTGAGTCAATGCGTGTAAAGACAACAACACAAGACTTAGTACATCCCAGGCGCTTCATAGAATGGATGATATAGCGCGAATATCATTTTGATTTCTAAAGCTAAAGATGGTACCAAGTTTAATGGGAGTCCTTTTCTTTCTTGATTTCCTGTCCTTGACCTTGCCATGAAGAGAAGGTGAGAAAAGGCTCTGAGAATGTTGCTGTTCTTGCCTAGAGGAAACAGCCAGGGAGAACTCCTCTTTGAAACAGCTAAAGCTCTGAAGGAACGTGAGGTTCATGTGGTGGTTTCAGTTTTCCTGGCAGGTTCAGAAGTACCTTGTGGCGTGCCCTTGGGGAATGAACAGCTCGTTAAACGCAACAGCCTCATTTCACTCCAGTGGGGGACTCATGACAAATAACCAGTTATATAGCTGTGTTATGTAGCCAGTTATATAGCTGTGTGTATTATTACCCATTCCCCAAGCCCAAAGCTCCCACACCATGCTAACCCCAGAATAACCTGGAGTCCAGCAGAATAAACTGTACCAGCGGAAATGTCCTTGGGGAGTTACCTTCTATGCGATTGTCAGCTTACCTGGTGTGGGCTCATTTGACTTAATTATTTGATTTATAAATGGTCAATGTTATTGACCATCCAGCTGCCCATAAACCCTTCCACTTAGTAAAACAGTGGCCTATTAGCCCGCTAGTTCAATAAACAAGCATTGAAGGGAAGCAGTGTCTGTGGGGACAACCGATGCAAGGTAGCTAGACTCCCCTGGCTCCGTGAGCAATCTCGCAAATAAGATAAAGATTTCGCTTTGGATGTATAGATGCCTTGTTTGATTTTGCATAAGTGACTGTGTGATTGAACTCTTACTTCCTCTAAATAGCAGTGAATATTTGAAAGCTTCAAGAAAACTGCTGAAAATGTCATCAAGTACATATGCACATATGTAGAGAGAGCCTATTCATCTTACGGACCACTCAACCTCCCAGCGATATGCCAAATATTACAAAAGAATTAACTCACTCTTGTGGTGCTGGATTTGCTGTTCTCGTAAACAAAGCATGGTAAGCACAGAACACACTGGAAAGAAAGCCTTTTGTGATGCAATAATCTTCAGTCCACACTAAGAGGAAACTAGGGGTTCCTTAAGATGGTAATCCAGCATGAACACAGGTCTGTGTGCGTCTCCTCCTTTTGAAAATTTACTGGATCTCATGTTGTGCAAAAAGATATAACTCCAGACCGTCATTGTAATGAAATGCTCCCCTCCTCTGATAGGTTTCTGCACTCCCATTCGTTCCACTATAATCAAACTGCAACCTCGGAGTTCTCATTTTAAGCACAAACAACAAAGAGCAGAGTTTAACAACTTGTCTCTTGCTGTCTCTGAACAGATTGTGAGTTCTGTCTTACAACATAAGAGCACATTAAAAATTCTAAGCCTCTGACATTCCTCACTGGAAGTGATGCTTGAGACTTGCTTATGAAACCCACAACAGCAGGCAAACAGAAACCCTGTTCTACCTCACTCAGCACGTGGTCCTGCAGAAAGCCCTTAGCAAACAGCAGGGTGAGAGCATTCCGTCACACTGCACACAATACCCATGCTGGCAAGTCCTTGTTCTGTTCTTTCATTTCTTCCGACTGCTCAGGCAAGCCTCTGAGACTGCGTGAGTACCTAAGAGGGCAGGAAAGAGGCTGGGGAGGGGCCAGCTCTTGGTGAACAGATCCTCAATGGGCTAGGCTAGGATCACCCCAGTTACCTGGCCCCCATGCCAGGGCAGAATTGATATTTAAATGTTGCAGTCACCTGAGAAAACCTGGTAACCTGCGAGCCATTGAGACATACGGGAGCACTGAGAACCTCTAACAATATTTTTTTCATTTTACTGAATATTTACAAAGTAATTTTATTATTTATAAGACATCATTCATGAATTGACTCAATGTTCTTGGGTCAATGATATTCACTGTTTTGCATGAATTATCATTTAAACACATAAGTAATTTGTACCTTAATTTGGTTTTCATGGTATTGCATGGTTGTTATTCATGAAAAAACTGAGAAAAAAGTGTAACACGTGCTCCCCGTAATGTGAAACTTATGAAATAGGAAGAGGGGGAGGACAGCGGAAATGTGTGTGGATGACAGCATCTACGTACTTTCGTGTTGTCATAAGAAATAAAGATTCTTAAAATTGCTTGGAAAGTGATCGTTTTACATTTAGCTATGCAACACTTTGATTTATTAATACATATATGAAAGCTTCAAGTAACTGGAATGTTGCTCATTCCACTTTTGAATGGAAAAGGTAAATGAAAACAAAGCCAAATCATGCCAGGGGTTTGTTTTATAACACTTATTTTATACCATCCAGAAGCGTATGTAAGTCACACACATCCTACATATACAGAGCTATCAACTCTATAAGATGGTCTTCAAATAGGAAATAAGGGCTGAAACAGGCCCCTTCACCTCACAGGAAGTCCATTAACTTTATGACGCCCTGCCAGAACATTTTAATTAATCATGACCTTCATGACCAACAAAGGCCACAGGTACGTGTACCTCAGTTATGATCCACTGAGCTCCACTGTCTAGATCTAGACAGATCTAGAAAGGAATAATCCTACAGATGTTTAGTTCAAAAGATAGCATCCACTTTCATCAACCTAGAGACATAAACTCATCAATGGATAACCAATAAAAGTCAATCAACCCAGAGACAGAAATTCATCAACAGATACTAAAACTAGTATGTGAAAGCTTGATGAGAAACAGGACATTTATGTAAGCCTGATAGCATCTCCCCACAAATTACTTATTCACTACAAAGGGGGCAATAGTAACTCTACAAGGGAGAGACCCGGTAGACACTATCTTTACCAAGTGAATAAGGTTACCATCACCAATCCTGGGGCAAATGGGCGTGTGCTTCCTGGTACAATGCACTGAGGAGGACGCAACACCATTTCTGTGCTATTCCTGCCAAAATGCAGAGCCTGAATCTAGTTAGGAGGAAAGAGCAGACAAACCAAATAGAGAGACGTTCTATAAAATAAATGGCCTCTGCTTTTCAAAAATGTCAACATCAAGAAGATAATGACAGACTGAGAAACTAGATTCAAGGAAAACAAGCTATGACGAATAAAGACAATATCTGGGGGCTGGCTCTATGGCCGAGTGGTTAAGTTCACGCGCTCTGCTTCGGCGGCCCAGGGTTTCGCCAGTTCGGATCCTGGGCGCAGACATGGCACCACTCATCTAGCCATGTTGAAGTGACATCCCACATGCCACAACCAGAAAGACTTACAACTAGAATGTACAACTATGTACTGGGTCGCTTTGGGGAGAAGAAGAAGGAAAGAAAAAAAAGATTGGCGACAGATGTTAGCTCAGGTGCCAACCTTTACAAAAAAAAAAAAGAAAAGAAAAAAGACAATCTGTGACCTTGGATCATTGGATCATAGACTGGGAAAAATGGCTATAAATGACATCATTGTCACTATTGAAAAAACTGAATATGGTTGGACCGTGGACTAAATAATAGCATTGTATCAATATTAAATTTCCTGATTTTGATAATGATACTATAATTATGGAATAGAACATTCATGTTGTAAGGAAAGGCATACTGAAGTATTTAGGGCTGGAAGGGGATGATGTCTCCAGCTTTCTCTCATATAATTCAGAAAAAAAATGCATGTGTGTTTGCGTTTGGTGTTTGTGTGTGTGTGTGTGTGTGTGTGTGTAGAGAAAGAGAGAGAGAGAAGAGGGTAAAATGTAAACAATTGGTGAGTAAAGGGTATTCAGAAGTTCCTTGTACTATTTTTGAAACATTTCTGTAAGTTTAAAATGTTATCAAAATAGTATCAAGGAAAAAAATCACAGCCGGAAAAAATTTAATCCACAAATATTTGTGTCACAAAGAGTCAGCTGGGTGGAATTCTGAAATTTTTCTACCCTCCTCTATCTCCTTTAGAGGACACTACGCATTGTCCTGGAGCAGGTGTTCATTACATTACGGACAGAGTCACTTGAGTGGCCACTGTTAGCCATGTCATCGTAGGGTGACACTTGAAGAGTGTGTCCCTGGAGGCCCGGATGTAGACAGACCTGAAGGGACAGGATAAACTCAATACTTACTGGGAGGGAAGGACCGAGAACAGTTCCAGAAGGTTATAGAACATGAAACGTTTTGTTATTCAAATTATATATCCTATTTAAATACACTTGGAAAATCCCCTCAAAACAATAATGCAGCACATATTTTTACAACATGAACCCCTGAGCTGCCATCACATCATAATTTGTAAAAATATAGCTTACAGCAAAATATCTCAGCAGTAGCATTTATGTTTCTTCCAATGCAAACAAGAAGCTAATATGCTTTTCCCAAAAGAGCAAAGCTAAAATCCTCATCTTCAAATTCTGTAGCTCATTTATTCAATGAGCATTGTATAATCACCTACTGAGCGCTCAGTAGACAAAGGCCCTTGAAACTCTGTTTCCCGTTACCTGACATTGGAGACGCATGTACGGGCTCTCTAACGGGCATGTCAGAGCCACACACTGGATCACAGCCCTGATTCCCACCCCAACTTCCCAACCCGCTCCTCATTCTGTCTTTCCCATCTCAGTGAAAAGCAACGTCATTTTTCTAGCTGCTCAGGCCAAAACCTTAGAGAGAGCCTTGACTCCTGTCTTTGTCTCACACCCAGCATCTAAGCCAAGAACAAATTCCATCTGTACTACCTTCAAAATCATCCTGAATCTGACCGTTTCACCCTCCTCCACTTCTGCCTCATAGAACTAAGCAGCAGCACAGCTCATTATTAAAATGGCATCTACCTGTTCTTCCAGCCTTCGCCCTTCCCCCCACATTCTGCACTCAGCCGGAGGATAGAATGACCTGTTTTAAAAAGAAGGCCAGGGGGCTGGCCCCGTGGCCGAGTGGTTAAGTTCACGCGCTCCGCTGCAGGCGGCCCAGTGTTTCGTCGGTTCGAATCCTGGGCGCGGACATGGCACTGCTCGTCAGACCACGCTGAGGCAGCGTCCCACATGCCACAACTAGAAGGACCCACAACGAAGAATACACAACTATGTACCGGGGGGGGCTTTGGGGAGAAAAAGGAAAAAATAAAATCTTTAAAAAAAAAAAAAAAAAAGAAGGCCAGGGGCCGGCCCAGTGGTGCAGCAGTTAAGTTCACATGTTCTACTTCGGCAGCCCGAGGTTGGCCAGTTGGGATCCCAGGTGCAGACCTATGCGCTGCTTGTCAAGCCATTCTGTGGCAGGCATCCCACATATAAAGTAGAGGAAGATGGGCATGGATGTTAGCTCAGAGCCAGTCTTCCTCAGCAAAAAGAGGAGGATTGGCAGCAGATGTTAGCTCATGGATAATCTTCCTCCAAAAAAAAAAGGGGGCCAGTGCTGTAGTCTGCTGGGGCTGCCATAACAAAGTACCACCGTCTGCGTGGCTTAAACAATGGAAATTTCTTTCTCATAGCTCTGGAGACTGGAAGTCCAAGATCAAGGCCTGGGCAGCATTGGTTCCTCCAGAGGCTTCTCTCCTTGGCTTGTGGATGGATGTCTTCTCGCTGTGTCTTCACGTCGTCTTCCCTCTGTGCGTGTCTTTGTCCTAACCTTCTCTTCTTATAAGGACACCAGTCACATTGGACTGGGGCCCCTCCATATGACCTGATTTTACCTGTTAGTTCTTTAAAGGCCCTGGCTCCAAATCCAGTCACATTCTGAGGTACTGGGGGTAGGACTTCAACACATGAATTTCACGGGGACACAATTCAGCCCCTACGAGCCAGACAACACACTCGTCTTGAAACTTTCAGTGGCTCCTGTTAACACTGAGCATAAAAGCTGAAGTTCCTAGAGTGACCTACGAGCCTTATAGGATCTGACCCCAAGGCCACTCTGAACTTATAGCCCATTATTCTCCCCCTTGCTCAATCCACTCCCGCCACCCTGGCCTCCTTGCAGTTCCTACAACATGCCAAGCACACCTCCCCTCAAGGTGTTTGCATGGCTGCTCCTTCTGCCTGGATCTCTCTTCCCCAGATAGCCACATGGCCTTTACCTCCTTTCCTTCAGGTCTCTGCACAAATGTCACTTTATCAAGGTGGAGTCCTCCCAACCACTCTAAATATAACAGCAAACCACCCCCGATACTCCCTACACCATCTCCGATTTATTTTTTTCTGTAGCCCTTACCACCACCTGATGTAATTTACATTTATTCCTTTATTTGCCCACCATCTCTTCGTCCCACTCAAATGCAAGTGTCTCCCGGCAGCAAATCTGTCCAGTTTATTGACCACTGTGCCCCCAGCGCTTAGAACCACTGCCTGGCTCAGAGGCGGCACTTGATGAATGTTTATTGTGAGACTGAATAAAATAACTCATTTTGTTGGCTTGCGCTGTGCTTTGGGAGAAACATAAAAATAATTGGCGATTTCTGCCTTCAGGCAGATGAGTTTATAGTCTTGAGTGTCAGGAAATCACCTACTAGTTACCGTTGTTGTGGGTTTTTTTTATGTCAAGAAATAAAGAAGTAAAAGCAAAATTTTCTTCATTTTTGCAAAGTGACTAAAGAGTGTTTTCGAGCCGATTCCTTTCCTTGAGACATCTAACCAGTTCTCTGACAGCATGTACTTCTTTATTATAAAGTTTGTGAGCCATAGAGAAGACATTTTAAAAATAATTATGCCTGGTGAATGGTGTAACTGTCTCTCCCCTATAGAACTGGGTCTGCCACAGAACGTGTCACTGCGCTAAGCGTATTTTTAGGTTCCCTTTTTTAGGCTACAAATGTATACAATTCAAACGGCATCCGCCCACTCTTGTTAATTCTGCCTGGATAATTCCTATTTATATCATTGGTTCCAAAGTTTCATCTCTCTAAAGCCATCTCCGTGGGCCCAGGGAGAATTGTCTGAAAGACCCTAATAGGCTGTATCACTTCATTTAATGGTATTTAGTGACAGCGAAGGCTGAAAGTCTGAAGTGGAAAGGAAACCCTTAATTCCACCCCTAATTACTGTGATTAAGGAAAAGCTCTGACATCTGATTTGCTCCTTTTACTTGGGACTCTTGCTGTCTCCCACTATCCATGACCGGCATGCTGGGAAAGCGCTCTGCGCTAATGAGCTGAGCTCCTGGGCTGACAGAGCCGTTCTCTCAGCCACACACTCTCATGCAGCCGACGAAATCCATGCGTGGTTCTCCCAACACGTCAGCCCATTTCAAGCCCCCAAGCCTTTGCCCAGGATGTTTCCACTGTATTGAAGCCTCTCACTTGCCCATCTGCCTAGCGAACGCCTGATCACTTTTCTTGTCCCAGGTCAAGCATAATTTCCACGTCTTCCTCTTGACTCCTTTCACAGGCTCCTATAGCTCTTAACTCATACCTGAATACTGGCATTAATCACTTTATCAGTCAGGATGGGCTAGGTTAGGCTATAGTATCAATAAACTCCCCAAATCTTAGTTATTGCGTAAATAAAGGATTATTTCTCCTTCAAGTAAAGCCTGCTTGGGTAGTGGTGATTCTCCAGGGCACCCGTCCTCCATGCAGACAGTGATCCCAAACAACAATGATTCCTGTACCTATACCAATTGGCAAACAGGATCTCTTTATTCAGAATAACAGGAGAGGAAAACATCGGCCCAGAAGTGAAGTTTCGTCCACAGCCCATTGACCCAAAATCATCACTTTGCTCCTAGCTAACGGCAAGATGGAGTGTGTGCCTGGGAGAAAAGCTTAAGATATGGATAAACATTACAAGTCTAACTGCAGTTAATTTTTATGTACTATAGGTCAAGGTAAATATCTCCAACAATAGAGTGTGAGCATCTCAATTGAAGAAATCATAATTATTCATCTCACCGCATTACTTATTAATTAATTAATTAATCATAATTATTCATCTCCAGATCTGAAAACAGTGCCTGTACTCTAGAAGGTACTCAATAAATATTGAATGAATGAATGATTTAGACTAATTGAGATCAGTTGCCTGGGACTGAGGAAGAGGCCAGCCTCTCTAAAAGTGAACGGTCATCCCGTACCAGAGAGAAATCAAGGTTTGTGGGAAAAATGAAGGAGACAAAATGGCTGTTAAGGAAGCTTTGACGTTGACTTCAGCACTTCATAAATGTTTGTTGATTGAGTAAATGGATGGATGGATGGGTGGATGGGTGGATAGGTGCATGGGTGTGTAGCACAGCAGAATTTGCTACTCCAAATTGTGTCTCTTTAGCTTGATTATTTTTAAGAACAAAGAGTCAGCAAGAGACTTTGACCTCCTCCCCCAAATGCCTAAAAAATTTAAGAAAGAAGGCCTATTCTAGGAAAGAGCTAATACCACAGATAACTATAATATAATCTGAACTAGGTGTGGTAGACAGGGAGGAACCTAGCAAGGCCCATTTGATCAAAATCCTCTCCATGTCTCATTGTCTTTGCAAAACATGGCAAAACATTTGTTTACCAAACATTTGCTTTTCCATCTCCATGTGAATTGCCTTCCTCCTCTTCGAAGTCCCAAACCACTACCCCCAACATCTTCCTTTGTTTTTAACTAAAGATGGTATTTAAGGTGGTGGATTCAGCCATTTTTGTGAGTTACTCAGTTTTCCTGGGTTTCTCCCATGTATATATGTTATTAAATTTTTCTGATTTTCTCCTGTTGTTGTGTCTCATGTCAATTTAGCTTGTAGACCAGCCAGAAGATCCTAGAAGGGTAGAGGAATATTTCTCCTCCCCTACATGTGTAAAGGTGGATGAAGGGTTGGGAAGACTACCTCCCCATCCCTATTGCCAATGATCCTTCTCTTACTCAGATCATCATCACTACAACCTAAGTTATTGCAATTGCTGCTATAATGAACATCATTATCTATAATCTTTTTTCTCCCTCTCAATGTATTTTCTATACTGATGTCAGAGTCATCCTTCTAAAACACAGATTTGATCCTGACCTTACCCTATTTTCTTTTTTAAAAAAATCAATTATTCCGTCATTTAAAAAAAGAAAAGAAAAGAAAAATTTCCAAAGTCCTTTATATGATAGTCAAGATCCTTTACAATTTGATTGGAACTTTGGCCTCTACCATCCTCCACCTGCCTCTACCTACCTTTGTCCTCCCACACAGACCCAGGTAGCTTTGGCCACACTAGGCTACTTGCTATTCCCTGAAAAGGATATGCATCTTCACATCTCTTCTCCTCTGCTCATCCTTTCCTTTTCCTCCCCATCACAAGATGTCTAAGTCAACTGGTATTTCCTCTGTGAAGTGTTCCCAGATCACCTTCAGGTAGAGTTCAGCATTCCCTTCTGTGTTCTCCCGTCATACCTGGCTGATACTTTTTTTAATATAGCACTTAGGATAATATGCTTTGTACTCGGATTTAAAACATTAGAGCTGGAAAAAGGATATTCTAGTTGTGTATGCGTATCTGTTAGGTTGTGGTTTCTTGAAAGCAAGGGCCATATTTGACTCTCTTGATTAGGATAGTGCATTACACATCACAAGCCCTCAATCACTCATTGTTAGATTCAACAAATGCTTTTGAGTGCCAAAGATGTGGCAGGCAGTGAACAAGACAATTAACATTTGTAGAAATGAATTAAGTGCTAAGTAGAGTTCTGTCGACCCAGAGCCCTTTGTCATTTTCACATAGTACACAATGCCATGTGATGGCTATATCATTAATAAAGCTGATTTCATAATTAAATGTAACTTCCTTGTCTTGCCCAGACACTTTTGATATACACTCCTAGAAAGGATGAGACAGAGACCTCACTGCGAAATACTTCCCAGATAATATCTCATATTTATTTCTCAGGAGACCAGGTTGCCACTCTGAATTTCATGGAAGTTTTTATTGACCAGCCTGACCTTTTGGATGTGGACTCGCATCAGTTACAAGATGTAGAAGTTGGGCTCCCTGTTGTGGGTGCATGTTTATGGTTGCACACATCCCCATTCCTCAACATGAAATGTTCACGGTGTTTTTAAGATGATCCTTAATCTTTCCAAAGACCACATCAAATTGTTCTTGTACACACTGTGCTCTCATATTATTTCTTTTTAAGGGCTTGAGAGAAAAATGTGAATGCTTGCAAACAGCTTCTATTTTCTTCACGATGTAGAAGTTGGGTGTTGAAACGTACACTGCCATTCCTCCCTATGGATTTAACAGCATACAGCCAGTACTCCACCATAAGCCGTCCATTCTCCCTTCAGACAGGCCCCCGAAACTCCCCCATTAAAGTTAATGGAGACAATTATGTCCACAAGCCACAGGGAAAATAAACCCCTTCATTTGTAAATTAGCCTGATTCCAGTAGATTTTCTATGTCAAACCAAGGAAGAGTAACATGAAAACATGTCAATCACGACTCCTTCTATTTAATTGTCTGAAATAAATGTTCGTCTGGGAAGCCTCCCATTCACTCCAAGAAGGAAAAAGGAGACGGCAAACTCCCACCAGCTATTTGGGACATAGTCTGTGAACTGCTCCTCTATTTCCTTCCCAAAGCTTTTGATTAATGGCAAATGATTGGTCTGTTGATTGCTTTTGGAGATCCCACAAATCTATATAGATCAAGATCTGCTTTCCAAAGCTATTTCCTATGGAGATAGATTGGTTTGCTTTCAATTGTGCCCATTGTTTTTTAGAAAGAATGGAAGTAGACATCTCTTTTATTCATATTGTAAAAAGCTGAAAAGTGTGCTTCCCCTTTCCAAAGACGACTACACCTAAGTTCAGTTCTAACAAAGTCATAAGCTGACTTCCTCTGGTAGAGCTGAAACATCCAGGAGCTTTGGCCCAGAATAGCACCTGTAATTAATAGTGACCTCTGGAGTGTCTCCCTTTCTGGGGAAATACACTCAGCGAGCATCCAGTCATCATTTAGACATGGAGACTGCAGGGAAACCTCTGGTGCAACAGTCAAGATTCACCTGCCCATTTTGCCCTTGGAGTAAAACTAGTGTATTTCAAAAATGAAAAGAGGTGTGGAGATTTATTTCCACCTACACTCAGCTGTCATCCGTGCAGTGTTCTCCCGGGACATTCCGTCTTCATCTTCCTACAACTGGCCTTGGTCATCCTCCTTCTGCACCACAGTGTCTCAGGGCGTAGCTCACAAAAAGAACATGTGTCATTCCATCTGGGCGCTTTGCCTTCACTAGGATGCGCTGCCCCTAGTTGATAATGGTGCTATAGCTATGGCTGCTTGGTCCTGACAGCCAGAGTTCCCAGTAGGTAAACTAAGAAACAGTTACATCCTGTTATTCTCATTGATTCTATGTTCTAAATTAAACTGCTATACTTCCAAAAAGAAGTTTTTTAAGTTCATACCCAACATTAAAGCTGTAAAAGATAATATAAATTGATGTATGTAGTATATTTTATAAAGATGCACAATTAAAACAAAATGTAAGGAAATTACTTTCAAAATATAAAAAGGATCATGTCATTGTTTATAATAATGAGAAATAGTTTATATTGTATTCATCATTGAGATGCCAGTGTTAGTGTAAAGCCCATTATAGAGTAGTCATTAAATATTTGTTAAATTAATGAATGGCAAATAAATTATGATACTCTCCTAGTTTAAAACTTTAATTCCTTTTGGATAAGAAATATAATGTTCCAATGATGCTAGCCAACAGACAGTAGTTAGCTTTGTAGGGAGGATGTATATACTGAGAAGGCACATCTTTTGGGTGCTGTGGGTGTTGATCTGGGTAGTGGTGACATGGAGATATATGTGTGCATATATACATATATATGTAGACACACACATATATCTTATACATATATAAACATATATAAACATGGAGATACATATGTATGCATGTATACATATATATACATACACACACATATATCTTATACATATATAAACGTATATAAACATGGAGATATATATGTGTGCATGTATACATATATATACATACACACACATATCTTATACATATATAAACATATATAAACATGGAGATACATATGTGTGCATGTATACATATATATACACACACACACATATATCTTATACATATATAAACGTATATAAACATGGAGAGATATATGTATGCCTGTATACATATATATACATACACACACATATATCTTATACATATATAAACATATATAAACATGGAGATATATATGTGTGCCTGTATACATATATATACATACACACACATATATCTTATACATATATAAACGTATATAAACATGGAGATATATATGTGTGCCTGTATACATATATATACATACACACACATATATCTTATACATATATAAACGTATATAAACATGGAGATATATATGTGTGCATGTATACATATATATACATACACACACATATCTTATACATATATAAACATATATAAACATGGAGATACATATGTGTGCATGTATACATATATATACACACACACACATATATCTTATACATATATAAACGTATATAAACATGGAGATATATATGTGTGCATGTATACATATATATACACACACACACATATATCTTATACATATATAAACGTATATAAACATGGAGATACATATGTGTGCATGTATACATATATATACACACACACACATATATCTTATACATATATAAACGTATATAAACATGGAGAGATATATGTATGCCTGTATACATATATATACATACACACACATATATCTTATACATATATAAACATATATAAACATGGAGATATATATGTGTGCCTGTATACATATATATACATACACACACATATATCTTATACATATATAAACGTATATAAACATGGAGATATATATGTGTGCATGTATACATATATATACATACACACACATATATCTTATACATATATAAACGTATATAAACATGGAGATACATATGTGTGCCTGTATACATATATATACATACACACACATATATCTTATACATATATAAACGTATATAAACATGGAGATATATATGTGTGCCTGTATACATATATATACACACACACACATATATCTTATACATATATAAACGTATATAAACATGGAGATACATATGTGTGCCTGTATACATATATATACATACACACACATATATCTTATACATATATAAACGTATATAAACATGGAGATACATATGTGTGCCTGTATACATATATATACATACACACACATATATCTTATACATATATAAACATATATAAACATGGAGATACATATGTGTGCCTGTATACATATATATACATACACACACATATATCTTATACATATATAAACATATATAAACATGGAGATACATATGTGTGCATGTATACATATATATACATACACACACATATATCTTATACATATATAAACATATATAAACATGGAGATATATATGTGTGCATGTATACATATATATACATACACACACATATATCTTATACATATATAAACGTATATAAACATGGAGATATATATGTGTGCCTGTATACATATATATACATACACACACATATATCTTATACATATATAAACGTATATAAACATGGAGATACATATGTGTGCATGTATACATATATATACATACACACACATATCTTATACATATATAAACGTATATAAACATGGAGATACATATGTGTGCCTGTATACATATATATACATACACACACATATCTTATACATATATAAACATATATAAACATGGAGATACATATGTGTGCATGTATACATATATATACATACACACATATATCTTATACATATATAAACGTATATAAACATGGAGATATATATGTGTGCCTGTATACATATATATACATACACACACATATATCTTATACATATATAAACGTATATAAACATGGAGAGATATATGTGTGCATGTATACATATATATACATACACACACATATATCTTATACATATATAAACATATATAAACATGGAGATATATATGTGTGCCTGTATACATATATATGTAGACACACACATATATCTTATACATATATAAACATATATAAACATGGAGAGATATATGTGTGCCTGTATACATATATATACATACACACACATATATCTTATACATATATAAACGTATATAAACATGGAGATACATATGTGTGCCTGTATACATATATATACATACACACACATATATCTTATACATATATAAACATATATAAACATGGAGATATATATGTGTGCATGTATACATATATATACATACACACACATATATCTTATACATATATAAACGTATATAAACATGGAGATACATATGTGTGCATGTATACATATATATACATACACACACATATATCTTATACATATATAAACGTATATAAACATGGAGATACATATGTGTGCCTGTATACATATATATACACACACACACATATATCTTATACATATATAAACGTATATAAACATGGAGATACATATGTGTGCATGTATACATATATATACATACACACACATATATCTTATACATATATAAACGTATATAAACATGGAGATACATATGTGTGCCTGTATACATATATATACATACACACACATATATCTTATACATATATAAACGTATATAAACATGGAGAGATATATGTGTGCATATATACATATATACACACACATACATATCTTATACATATATAAATGTATATACATACAATAATTCCTCCAGCTGAACACTTAAGATTAGTTACACCATATTATACCTATGAATATCCTCAATTTAAAAAAAAAGGATATGATTACAGTATGATGCTTTGATTTATATGAAAATCTGCTTTGTTCTCCATTCAGAAGTCCCTTTCTCTACTTTGGTGTTTTGGGAATCCTTTATTCCTGGGCCTGTTTATCTGTGATTTGGTTAGTAATTACATATTGGTCCTATTTCTACTAGCTCTTGCTTAAATGGTTTATAATTCCCAGAGAATTGCTTGAATTTGTTTACCTTTTCTGGAAAAAACAAACAGGACTAGAAGCTACAAAATAAAAATCTAAAAGAACATAACACAAATATATAAATTTTCAAACACACTTAGACTAAAATAAGATTTCTAAAAAACAATATAAAATTGGTCATCATCCAATGTTTTTGGAATCCTGAGATATCTAATTAGGGAAGAACCAAAAATAATGTGGAAACAGTCTCTCAGTTTGCAATATTGACGGACCCTCTTTCCAAACAACTTTCTACTCTGCCTACAGAGCCTCTAACAAGCTCATGCCATAGTCACCAAGTAAATGAGCTACTTCCGGGAAAGAGACTCCGCTAGCCATGTGACCTTGAACTGGTCATTTAGCCCCTTCATTAGGCTTCAGTTTCTTCTTTAAAAACAAGAGACTGTGACGAGGCCTAAGGTCATGGTCAGTGCTATATCTTTCCATATTTCAATGAAAGTTGCGTTTTAGTTGTATTAGAAGCACTTCTGAAGTCTTCTTGATTTAGAAGTATAACTTTTGTTAACTTTTTGTCTACATAAAAATGACTTTGCTTCCATTTCCCAATTCAACAATGGAAATAAATGACTTTGTGTCTCATATGATGAAAATTCAGCAAATATTAGTTAGAAGCAAAGAACTTTATTTTTTTTTTTTTACATTGTGCCAAACTGATTATACCTCACTGGCTCTCAGTAAATATTAATTAATAGATTTGAAGCTATTAAAATTAATTAATGTCTCCAATGACCCAGAGTTAATGCTCCACCACAAATTAAGTGGTTCATCTTCATTTTAGGAATCTGTGCTACCCCTCAAATTTTCCTAGAGTTTATGATCAGATCATTCTTGAAATTATAAGTTAAATATCAACATTTTGATCAAACTGGGTGAAAAACCAAGAAAACTCAAAATAAAGACTAAAAGTCATCTTTGAACTTGCTCTATGATCAAAAAGGGCCAGAAATGACTGAGGGATATAAGGGTAAGTTTCTTTGCACTTCTGTGCTAATCCACTGGCAGGATTAGTCTAGTTGCTTTAAAGGAATAATGAGCTCAAGATATTGTCTTAACCTAAAGCTGGAATTTCCTAATATTGATTAAGTGTCACCCTGAACTACATGGACTTGTGTTGCTGGACCGAAGGCATCCATCATTTCTACCCCTTCGGAAGGCCCTTCTTAAAGAGTCCGCCTCACCCATCGCTCAGAAAGGGAGACTCTACCCACCACCGCTAGGATTGGGGAAGGCAGAACCTGATCTAGACTGGACTGTCAACTCTTCCCTTGCAGCAATTTGGAATTGAGAAATAGACTCTGGATCAGTCAGATGGTGTTGGAGCTGAAGGTTCATGTAAAGTTAGATCCACACACACCGCATACAAAAGCCAAATACAAGACAAAGTTATCATCTTGGTCCGTGTGAGCTCCTTAACAGAATACCATAGACCAAGTGGCTTATAAACAATGGAAATTCATTTCTCGCATTTCTGAAGGCTAAGTCCAAGATCAAGATGCCAGCAGATTTAGTGTCTGGTGAGGGCCTGCTTCCTAGTTCACAGATAGCCATCTTCTCACTGTGCCCTCACATGATGGAAGGGGTGAGAGAGCTCTCTACTATCCCTTTTAGAAGGGCACTAATCCCATTCATGAGGGCTCCACCCTCATGGCCTAATCACCTCCCAAAGACCCCACCTCCTAACACCATCATGTCAGGGGTTAGAATTTCAACATATGAATTTTGTGGGGACGCATTTGGTCTACTGTAGTCATGGAGGGCAGAAACTAGGAGGCTGGCTGAGAAAGCAGGTCAACCAAGTGAGGAATTAGGAGATTGTAGAGGGAAGAAGATATACGTGGACCCAGAAAGAGCAGGGTGAAGACAATAGATGTCTTATGGTTTACTAGTTCCTGTGACACACTGCTGCACTTCTGGCCATGGGGTTTTAAAAGATTATCTGTAATCTTAACCAGTCGCCCTCTTAGGTTTGCCATATGTTTACAGCCTCATGATCCCTCTCACACTCACTCACACACACATACACACATTCACATCCATTCACACAACTGGTACATATAGCTGGTACAGAGTTAAAGAAGCCAGAAAAACTCGACTTGGTTTGTATTATGAGAGAACAGAGCTGCTCAAAATAGGGGCCAGGAGTAGAGAAATACTCAGGACAAGTCATTTTTGGGAGAAGCTGTAGATATGCTGGGAAAATAAAATAAGATTAAAGGCAATTGGGATATTGAATGGGATATTGGGAAAGATTTTACGAAGTTTTGCTATTTGCCTAAACGGAATTCTTCTTTGGCATTCTTCAAGTTGTTTTCATAAAGCTTTTACTTTCTAAGGCTTTCTTAGGAGATGGGCTTGCACCTCTTTCTTAATGAGATCCTATTCCGAGACTGGACAAAGGGACGTCCAGTTTTAGTTGGATTATAGCAAACCCCATTCTGTTTCACAGATGGGTGTTCCTCATCAGAACACTTTTTAATAGCATTTTTTATGGAACAATTCTTTATTGCTCAAGACTACCCTTTAGACTACAGGATGTTTAGCATCACTGGCCCCTAGGTGCTAAGTGAGAGAGTACCCCTCAGTCACTGTGACAGCTGAAAATACCCTCCACATATCTCCAATGCCCCAGGGTGGGAGAAAATGCTGCACATGGTTGAACCACTGATCCAGACATCGATAAATTGGTTTCCATTCATTGCAATGAAATGATTCCCAATGAAGACAGTGGCTGATAAATAAGAATAGAAGAATCATTTTAATTCGCCCCCAAAGAACTCAACTCAACAACATGCAGTTACCTCAGAAAGCAAACACAATGCTATTTGTTTCATCAATTGCGATGATTAAAAATAGAGCATAAGTTATTATCCTCTCAGTCTTTCACAAAATCCTGGAACTGAAAGCAGGTGAGGACAACTAAAATCAACCTACAGATAGTAGAGATGACTTTCAGTGAGGGACACATGATAGACACTAAGAAGAAAATGGGGCTCAGTTTGAAGATGAGGGCTAGGAGAGATGTTCTGAAAGTTCATGACCTCAGAAAGACAAAAATGGGGTGAACACGTACTTTTGTATCAAGTCCTGTAATACCAAGGCTAAGAGCATAATTGAAAGCTAACATTTTGAGCACTCGATGTGCTGGGCCCTAGTTAGACGATGGTATCATTCCTCGACAAATAAAAGTAAGTACTACTTCCAAACGTGAAGTTCTTAAAAACTGTGGTTCACACAAAAATTATATCCTAAAAACAAGATGTCGGTGTTTGTGCTTCTGGATGCCACCTAGGATGTTCTTCTCCCAGATAATCGCATGGGTGGCTCACTCACCTTCTTCATGGTTGTATGAAAATGCCAGCTTCTCAGTGAGGCCCCTGAGACAAGCTGATATAAAATGCAACCTTGACTCTGAACTTCTCACTGTGGGTCCAGTTCAAGATGGTGACGCAGCAGGATCCTGAACTCACCTCCTCCACAGACACACCAAATCTACAGCTACACACGGACGATTTCCTTGGAAAAAAAGACTCAAACACTAGCTGCATGACTCCTACACATCAGGCGAATGAGAAAAAACCCACATGGAAGCCAGTAGGAGAGGCGGAGGCACAATTTCATCATAAACCCCACCCCCGGTGCAGCAACCCACAATTGAGAGGGAACTCAAAGCCCCAAGCTGCTCCCTGAGGAGCGAAGGGCTTGAACCCCACATCAGGCCCCCCAGCTTTTAAGACCTGCGCCTGAAGGATGAGCCCCCAAAACATGTATCTTTGAAAGCCAGTGAGGACCATGAGGTTCTCCAGAAGTCCAAGAGACCCACAAGGCTAGAGTGAACTGAGAAACTGTTCTTAAAGGGCTCGCAGGCAGACTCAGCCACCCTAGGGTCCAGCGCAGAGGCAGCTGACCGAAAAGTGACCAGACTTTCTGTGGAAGAGGCTTATTTGCCCATCTTAAAGCATCAGCCTGAGGGGCAGGCATTAATTTAACGTAAGTCTAGGAGCCTACTGTAATATTCTCCAGGATGTAAGCCAGGGATGCCATCTTTGAGCTCTCCTTCTGCCACTGGTGTCTCCTGGATAGGAACTTGTACCCTCCTCTGGGGTCCCGATTGTTGTGGCTGCTGCCCAGGGCACATCTCCAGATGGCCTGGCTCTGGCGGTCAGCAGGGTTTACACTCACAGTTCCACAGGACGGTGTATATTTCCATACTTTAAAAGCTGCTGCCTAAGGGTCTAGCTTCCGATCCCCCTGAATCTAGGTGCTGACTGAGATCCCCCCCTTTCATACACTGACAGGTCTTGGCACACCCTCAACTACTAGGAGGTGTCAAAAATATAATAGGCTGCTTGGAGAAACACAAAGGTGTGAGAGACAACCAAGAGCTGGGGCAAGGGAGAACCATAAGGTTCATCTCCTACACGAGGCCACTCCTTGAAGACTGGGGAAGGGGGCTGTCTCATGGAGAAACCAACACAGAGAGCCAAGCAAAACGAAGAAACAAAGGAATATGTTCCAAACAAAAGAACAAGATAAGACCTCAGAAAAAGACGTTAATGAAATTATCACTGTCTGTCCTCTTCTCTCATCTATTTTTCTGCACAGTACTTATCACCATTCAATACAGTATGTGTTCACTCATTTACTTGTCTAGGTGGGAGAGAGTAACACACACACACATACACACACACACACCCTTACTAGAGTGTAAACTCCACGGGGGCCAAGACTTATGGTCTGTTTTTGCACTCAATGCCTAGAAAAGTAGTTGACAATAGTAAGCACTTAATAAGTATTTATTAAACGAATGAATGGATTGAAGATAATTCAGATAGGTAAATATATAATAAATACATAACAAGTAATTAAAGAAAGATAATGATGTTTAGGATAGCTCTTTAATTCTTGGAGGTTGACAATACAAAAAACAGGCATAATTTCTCCAAATCGCTCCATAGCTGGACGTCCCAGGGGGTCTTTGACCATAGGGAAAGATTCTGGGCTCACCTCCACCAGCATCCAAGTCAAGGAGGAGTTCATTAGAACAGAGCTGCCCCCACCTGGTGGTTCCCAACAGCACAAACGGTGGAAGAAGGGCCTTCCTGCCTTCATTCCAACGTGGTGCCTTCAGTGCTTACTATGTTCTAGGCACTGTTTTCTAGAGACACAATCGTGAACAAGACAGACTCAGTCCCTCCCCTCTCAGGGTTTTCAGCCCAATCACAGAAATGAGGAGGCTTCCTGGGAGAACAGGCTTACAAGGAAAGCTTGTGCGGAGAATCTGGGAAAAGAGAATTGAGAAACACAAGAATCATCCAGCCTAGAGAGCTGAAGAATCAGGGAACTGCCCTTTGAACTAAAGTTAAATAATCCTTTCTGTTCCTTGCTTTTCTTTCTTTCCATTTTTTTTTTTTTTTTTTTGCTGTGGTAAAATATACATAACATAAAATGTACCATTTTAATCATTTTTAAGTTCAGTCGCATTAGGTACGTTCACATTGTTATGCAACCATCACCTCTGTCCATCTCCAGAACTTTTCCATCTTCCCAAACATCACCCTGTACCTGTACTCAACAATTCCCCATTTCCCCCTTCCTCAACCACTGCCAATCGCCATTCCACCTCCTGTCTCTGTGAATTTAACTTCTCTAGGTATCTCACGTAAGTGGAATCAGACAGCATTTGTCTTTTTTGACTGGATTGTCGCACTTAGCATAATGTCCTCAAGGTTCATCCATGTTGTAGCATGTGCCCAAATCTCCTTCCTTTTTAAGGCTGAATAACATTCAATTGTATACATTTACTACATTTCGTTTAACTATTCATTCATTGATGGACACTTGGGTTGCTTCCACCTTTTGGCTATCGTGAATAATGCTACTATGAACGTGGGTGTACAAATATGTGTTCAAGTCCTTGCTTTCACTTCCGTTGGGTACATATCTTTTGTTCCCTGTTTTTAAGACAGACAATATAGGTTCATGTCCAAAGCTTGTGATGAATTCCACTGACAGGTAAAGATCAGTCAGACATTGAACTTGGGGTTAATCCTCCCCATTCACATGTTGGTGATATTTCACTTATCTTGTGTGTTAATGTTAGCTGCAGCCACAGATGAAGTCCAGAGTCTCAGTGACATAACATAATAAAGGCCCAATGCAGGTTGCTGGGGACCCTTTTCCACCTGGATTAAGGGATTAAGGATCCCTCCATCTAACGATGCTGCCATCTCAACAAGGTTGACAGGTCAGTGTACTAGGAGAAGAAAGGGATCACTCTTGACTGTCCTAGCCCAGAGGTGACACAGTCAGTCCATTGGTCAGAACTAGTCACGTGGCCCGACCAAAGTGCAAAGTAGTCTGAGAAACACAAAGGAATTAATGTAATAGCCAGTAAGCACTGTCTGTGCTACAAGATGTGAGCTTGGTGCAGCATCATTGCATTGTAAAGACCGTTCAAAGAGAAAATGAACAGAAGAAGCCGTTTTAAAGATGCTTATGTGGCCGAGAGCTTCCAGGTCCTTCAGTCTAAAACCAGAACATCTATAGAATTGCTCTAATCTCCTCTAATACTGCTAAAACTGACCTTAATCATACAAAAACTGCTTTAAATGATGTGTTCTCCAGAGCAGCATTTTTAAAAGAACCTAAGCTAAAAATGGGAAACAGCCAGCTCCAGACGCTTGGTGCATAGCTGCAGTGCTATGTTGGGGATTCTGAGGCCACTAGCAGCAGAAGGGAGAGTGGAGCTCTTGAAGGTCCTGTGATTCTGCTCTGAATTTTAAAAATTCCTATTTGGGAAAATGAAGGAAAAGGCTAATAATGGAGATGAAGTCAAAAGATTGTGAAAGAAATCTTATCCCCATACCCACATCGCTCACGCGATAACGCATGTATGCTGCTTCAGACACCAGAGTGACCGTCTTTGTTTAAAGTATAAAGTAGATTAACTCAGACAAGAGTGGAAATGTATCAGAAAAAAAACAATTTGGGCTCTGTTGAAAAATAAAAATATATTTCCAAAGCCTCAATCCCTTCTTTACTGCACTTGCCTATAAATAATTATGAATTCAAGAAGTTATGTTTCATTATTAAACGTACCATTTTCCAAAACGATTATATACTAGGCCTGGAGACCACACTTGACCTACTTTTAGGGGTCTGAAGCCAAGGGAGATTTACTTTTTTTGGAGGATTTGTCCTTTTAATTGGGGGGAAAGCAAAATGGAATTCAGGCAGCTGGCGAATCATAACCTTCACCCTTAGGTAGGAGCCATGGCTTCTAGAAAGTTCACCATCCATTGCTAATGAAAGTCATTCAACCAATTTTTCTTGAGCACCTGTATGCACCAGGCACTATTCTAAACCCTTGGAATACATCAGCAATCAAAACAGACAAATATCCCTGTTCTCCTGAGTTTCCTTTCTGGAGGAAATCCTAAAATATGATTGTTAGACGTTCCTTGATTATTTGACCTATCTATTTCTGTTTAGCAGAAAATTTTGTGGTAGTCTTGAGGAGTGGAAAAGACTTTTTAAAAATTTTCTGATATTCACTTAGAAACCATCACTAAAAAAAAATCCATCTTTGCTTCCACTCATGGTATTGAAAACGTTGTATTCATACAGGAATGTATACTGAGAGATTTTTCTGTGGTGAGGAATTGTGCTAAGAAATATGAGGGGATATAAACATATGTAAGACATATCTGTGAACATATCCTATGGTGGGTTACACCCACAATATTGTTTCAAAGGAAAATACTATCATCGCTATGTTATAGTGGTTTGGCAATGTCATACTGTCTATGGCACCTCTGTTAAATAGCATAGACCTGTGACTCTACCTTTTCCTAAATAGAAGTCTCTTGTGGTTCAGATGTGTGCACCACGGGGACCAAAATGGGAAACAAAGAGCAAATAGCAGCCTTGGTGGCATGGAGAGTCATTTAAGCATCATCCTGAGAATCATGGTCCTAGAAGGATAAAGACCTACCCAAGGTCATCAAAAATCCAGGTACAAGAATGGAACGCACACTGCCTGTCATCTGATCATCAGAGACCATATATTATTCTCTCTGTTTAGACCCACCATCGAGGACTATGCTTTATGACAGAAGGCAATCTTGAAGGAGGTGACAGGTTTATCTTGATTACACCCAGTGCAGGTCAGCCAGAGCTAAAGGGAGCTGCCATGTTTGTGTGGGAAGTGACACAGTGTGCTGGAGATGACTGCAGGAGAGCATGAGGTCAGCCACCTTGATTAAATGAAAACACTTGGTCACCTTTTGAGTCCCAAACCACGTTCTACAACTTCTTGTTTTCAGATATTTGGCATAATGCTCAATTTTCTATTTTTAATTTCAGCAAAAAGGGATCAAGAAAATTTCTGAAATTTTTCTAGACCTCAGAGGGCCTTTAAGAATAATATTTTGATGAGTTAGGTATAAATGATTCAGAAACATACGGATTGTATTTGCTTTGATATGTATAAGGATTCAACACAAAGTGGGTTAACATACTTGGCTATACTCTGTGCTCTGGGGTAGCCAAATGTTTGGAAAAAGTGTGGCAACATGAACGACTCTGGGCTGCCTCCCACACCACTCGGCTTTCACATGCATCTCCCTCTTTTTATTTTTTCCTTTCATGCTGCCTGGAACATGTACCAGACTGCAGGTACCTTGTAAGGAATAATAGCCAGCAGCTTGAGGGACCCCACTTCCATCTCCCAGGAAGAATCCAGATTCCTTTGAGATGCTATGTTCAGCAAATATGAACAAACACAGCAAAAATCTACTCTGTGTTCTCAGCCACACCAAAGCAGTCTTTTTTAGTGTTTCATCCAATTCCAGCTTTCTGCTTGTCTGAGAAACAGATCGGGGTGGGTAGCGACAGGACTCGCTCCAAAATTTGAGGAACTCTGTGCAAAATGAAAATGTGAGTCCCTTGTCCAATAGAATTGAATTTCAAAATGGCAAAAATAGAGCATTAAAGGCAACATGAGGAGAGCAGCTCATGAAGTCAGCCCTGCACGGCGACACACTAAGGCCTTTTCTCCCTTAACATTTCTTATTGCAAATAAAAATAACATGACAGCAGAATAATCAATGTGAGCTCAGGTTAAAAATGTGGTATGACATGAGATCATGATTTAAGGACGGGGGTTCCCCAACCACTCAACTAAAATCAAGGGATAGAATCAGATATCACCAAAGATTTCAAATGGCATCCGAGCAAGGGTGAAAGGGCTGAAGTTGTTGGCTGAACCAACTCTGTTCTAGTTCACAGAGAGGTGTGCAGTTCCAGGAGAGTGGTGAGGCTGTGGTTCTTGAAGCCAGTGTGCTATTTCCCACGGGGGCTCTGAGGAAAGCCGGTGATGCAAAGAAAGGAATTCTCTTTCAAACAGATGGCACTGTTTTATATTAACACCAAGGAAGATGGAGACGAATGTAGGATAGCTTCGGGTTGCTTACTATGTGGGTAAGTCTCTGCTTTTGCGATTTTTAATTTTACCATATGCCTCGTTCCGTGAAGGCCTAAGAAAGATCTCCATATCCTCTTTCAGTTGCCAGAGAGGAATAAATATGCAACATAAGAACTTGGCATCCGGAAGTCACCTTATGACAATCCCATTCAAGACCAGTCTTTAAGGGGGCCGGCCGGGTGGTGCAGTGGTTAAGTTCACATGTTCTGCTTCATCGGTCTGGGGTCCACAGGTTCGGATCCTGGGTGTGGACATGGCACCACTTGGCAAGCCATGCTGTGGTAGGCGTCCCACATATAAAGTAGAGGAAGATGGGCACAGATGTTAGCTCAGGGCCAGTCTTCCTCAGCAAAAAAGAGGAGGATTGGCAGCAGATGTTAGCTCAGGGCTACTCTTCCTAAAAAAAAAAAAAAAAATTTTTTTAAAGATTGGTCTTCAAGAATCACACTATCTAAAAGCAGGCGTTGTCCATAAGACTTTGCTTAAAAATATTCTGCACATGGCACAAGTTTAAATTTTTGTTTTTGAAAGAAATATGTATTTCTTTCCTACTGATAAAATTTGGAGCATATCGAGCACAAAATTAAAGTCCCTTGGTTATTTCCATCTCTCCTTTTCTGAGGAGCGTGCTATACCTTTTCTAGTTTTTCTATAAGATTTGTCAACATATATTACAAAGAGCATTTTATAAATTCGGTTCTCTTCAGTTTCTCATCAGTATTTTTTGTTTGTTTGCCTGTGGTGTCTGTTAAGACTTGCTTTTAGAAAAAAATGAGACAAGACAGAGTCTGTTTCACATTATGCACTGTTCTCTCTCATTTTTAAAAGAGAATTTATTCTACTTTTTTAGCTAATCAGCATGAGGTCGGTTATGAGGCATTCAGTTGTATCATGGGTTTATCTTATTTATTTGGGAAGATGGATGAATCTGTTTTTACATGTATATCAAAAAAAAGTAACTGGTGCTTCCCATATTGCAGATAGGAAATGTCAATTCAATAAGCAATCTGGAAAATATTCAATATGCCAAAGACTTGGCTTTAGATAAAATATAAATTTAACTCCATTCAACAAATTTATTAAGCATCTACACGGTGCCTTTATCAAGCGAAGTACTCCAGATCTACAGATGAACTGGGCTCGATCCCAGCCTTGTGCAACTTTGTTATATGTAAGCGATTGTAGGTAGTAAAATGCCCAAACACTGCAGGCTGAACGAAATACTAGAAAGAAAGAAGCCTGTCCCAGCATAGTGGACCAGAGGAATTACCAAGTGTTTCATTTCAAATCTATGTCATTTCTTAAATGGCAGACCAGTGCATAACAATGCAAGGACCTTATTCTCTTCATGGACTCCACCAGGGGACACTTTCTAGCAGACTGGAAAGTATTTCAAACAACATAATCCACACTTGTCAGATTGCGTGAGCCAAGGGCATCTGAGGCTATATTTATTTTCCTTGACTTTCTCCTCTGGAGAGTTTTTGATGCCTTGAGAATTTTCAAGATTTGGTAGTTGATGACTGATCTCAGAGCAACAGCAATGAATACAGTGAGTCTGTCTGCAGGCACCATGGGGCCATTCTTCCTAGACCGAAACCATCCTAAATTAAGCCCTCTAGGTGAGACGTGGTAGAGCCAAGTGGGAAAAATTGAGGATACCCACGAATTCCTACAAAGGAAAAACAAGTTGGAAGTAAAAGTTCTGTCTGAGCTGATCCTCATTTCTTTGTATTTTAATAAATTTAGGTGATAAAAATGGAGAAGATTTCTATATCACTGTGGAATCTATTGCATTTGAAGATGTGTTAACAAAATTGGAGATGCATGTGGGTGTTTCTTTTTGTGGGTGTGTGTATGCCTGTCTTTGGCAAAGAAAGGGGAAAAGTTAGGGTGAGAGAGTGCAGCAGGGCATGGACCTGCAAAAGCAAAGCTGAAGAGATGGGAACATCTAAAGGAAGCTGGGCTGCAGATCGCTTCACTTCTACTCATCCATGCTGAATGCCTCCAATGCATCATGTTTTTGGCCTTGTTCATTTGCAAGTCCAGCAGAGCAGCCGAGGGTGGACACTGGTCTGGGCAGGCTTGAATGGAGCAGAAAGCATATGACTTGCTGTCTTAGTCAGCCTTGGGTGACCACAGCAACCATAGCAGCTCTGGGGGACTTAGCAACAGACATTTATTACTGACAGTTCTGGAGACTAGGAAGTCCAAGATCAAGGTGTCATCAGCAGATTCAATTCTTGGTGAGGACTCTCTTGCTGGCTCTCAGACAGCTACCTTCTCACTGTGGCCTCATATGGCCCTTCCTGGATGCTAATCCATCAAGGGGCCCCACCCTCATGACCTCATCTAACCTAATCACCTCCCAAAGGCCTCACCTCCAACATCACATTGGGGGTTGGGGCTTCAACATACAAATATTCAAGGGACACCAACATTCAGCCCATAACACTTGGCTTCTTCCTACCACTGTTCTTTCCCATCATCCTCAGGGCCCTGGAGCTTTCTGAGTATCTAGACTTAACTGGAAACATAATATCAGCCCCACCTTTCTACAAAGTACTACCTTCCCCTCGCCAATTCTGACCCTTTCAGTTACTAGAAAAAGAAACCAACTTGAGCTAGCTTAATCTGAAAAATCTTATAATTTTGTCAATTATGCCTCGATAAAGCTGAAAAAAGTTATTGACAACTATTAAAATAAGTAAAAGTAAGCATCCTTATTTTTAAAAAAGAGGGGAGTGAGAATTTATTATAAGACTACAAGGATGTCTTATGGGACAGGAATACATTCATTCATTCATTCATTCAAAAAATATGCATTGAGTAACTAATATGTGCCAAGTTCAATGGTGGATCTTTCATCAGTGAAAGAGACAGACATACTCTCTGCTTACACCCTTGCAGAGAGAGAGAGACAGGAACCAAATAATCACATAAACACATATATCATTATGAATTGTGTTGAGTGCTCTGAGGAAAAGGTATAGGATGTTTTAGAAAGTCTAACAGGAGGACTTGATCTAGATTGAAGGTTCAGGGAAGACTTTGCAGAGAAGTAGATGCTTCACTGATAAATTTCACCAAGCCCTTGAAGGGAGAAATTATACCAGATCAACACACACACTTTCAGAAAACAGAAGAAAAGGAAATACTTCTAAATTGACTTTATGAGGTTGGCATTACCATGACACCAAAACTACATAAAACTTTACAAAAAAAGATAACCAGAGACCCTTATGAACATACACACTAGGGAGAATAATACCTTCCCCAAATATGGCCACATCCTAAACCCCAGAACCCATGAATCTTACCTTACAAAGCAAAAGGGACTTTGCAGACATGATTAAATGAAGGATCCTGAGATGGAGAGATTATTTTAGGTTTTCCCGTTGAGCCTGATGTGATCACAACAGTCCTTACAAGAGCGAGGCAAGAGGAGTCGAAGTTAGAGGAGATGGCAATGTGAAGACAGAAGCAGAGGTTGGAGTGTTGAGATTTGAAGATGGAAGAAGGAGCCACAAGAAGCTGGAAAAGTCAAGGAAATGGATTCTCGCTGCAGAGCCTCCAGAAGGAACCAGCCCTACCAACAGCTTGACTTTACTCCAAGGAAATGGCTTTCGGGCTTCTGACCAAGAACTGCAAGAAAATAAATGTGGGTTTTAAGCCACTAAATTTATGGTAATCTGTTACAGAGGCAACAGGAAACTAATACAACACAATTGCAAAAATCCTTAACAAAATTTTAGCAAATCAAATCCATCAATATATAAAAGAATAATACTTCATGACCAAGTGAGGTTTATCAGGAATTCAAGATTGGTTTAATATTAAAAAATCAATCAGTGTAATTAACCATATTAACAAGTTTAAAAAGAAAACCCGTATGATCACCTCAAATTGATGCAGAATAAGCATTTGACAAAATTCAACACCCGTTCATTATAAAAACTCTGCCAACTGTGACTAGAAGGAAGCTTCTTCAACTTGATAAAGCGTATCCACTAAAAATCTACAGCTCACATGATACATAGTTACAAAAGTAGGAATATGTACTTTGAGGAATAAAGTAAGATGTCCATCCTCGCCACTTCTACTCATATTGTGCCTAGCCAGTGTAACAAGACAAGAAGAAAAAGGAATAAAATTGGGTAAAAAGAAAGAAAACTCTGTTTTATCATAAATGGCATGATCGAATTCTAAGAAGTCCACCAAAAAGCTACTAGAACTCATAAGGGAATTGAGCAAGGTTGCAAGATACAAGATCAACAACAAAAATCAATTGCATTTCTATATACAAACAACAAACAATTGGGAAGTGAAATATACTGAAAACTGAAAAACTGCTGACAAAAGTTACACAAAACCCAAATAAATGGAGACATACACCATTTCATGAACAAGAAGATTCAATACTAAGATGTCAGTTCTTTCTGAATTGAGCTATATGCTTGATGCAACATCAGACTGAATCTAAAACTCAACCTTACATCATCTTAAAAAAATAATTCAAAATGGATCGAACACCTAAATGTAGGAGCTCGAAGGATAAAACTTCCTGAAGAAAACATAGGAAAACCTATTTGTGAATTTGAGTTAAAAAAAGAAAAAGGATTTCTCAGGGCACAGAAGTTTAAATCATCAACGAAAAATTTGATAATTTGATTTGATAAATCAAAACTTAAAATTTTTGCCCTTTGAAAGACAGTGTTAGAAAATAAAAAGGGAAGTCACATCCTGGGAGAAAATATATATCTGATAAAGGACTTTTAGCAGAATATAAAATGAACTTTTACAATTCAGTAAGATTAAAAAAAAAAAGTCAACTGGTAAAAAACAAGACAGACAAAAGATTTGAACAAATACTTCCCAGCTTGAAGGATGGCAAGCAGCCCATGAAAAAAACGCTCGACATCACCAGTCGTTAAGGAAATGCAAATTAAAACACAAAAAGATATCACGATGTGACCACTGGAATGGGAAAAATTTAAAAGGCTGACAATATTTTTATTGATGAGGATGCAGAGAAACTGGAATACTCATTCTTCGCTGGTGAGAATTTACATTATTCAACCACTTTGCAAAACACATCGACAATTTTTAATCAAAGTTAAATACATCCTTACCATACAACAAGAAATCCCTCTTCTAAATATTTAACTAAAACAATGAAGATATAGGGCCACACCAAGTCTTGTACATAACACTGACAGCTACTGTATACACAATAACCCGCAAATTGGAAACAACCCAGACATCCATCAATCAGTGAGTGAATAAACAAATAATGATATATCCCTAGAATGGAATCCTATTTAGTAACAAAAAGGAATGATCTTCTTGATACATACATCGACATGGGTGACTCTCAAGAGCATTATGCTGACTATGACATTATTCTATTTATTTTTAATCCTAGAAAAGGAAAAAATATAGAGACAGAAAGTAGACCAGTTGATGCCAGGGGCAGATGGGGAGAGGGACGGGATTGAATGCAATGACCCACGAAGGAACTTTGTGGGGTGATGAAAATAGTCCATATCTTGATTGTGATGGTAGTTAAATGATTTATATACATTTGTCAAGATTCATCAAACTGTGCATTTAAAATAGGTCAATTTTGTTATATGTAAACGATAGCTCAATAAAGCAGATTATATATATATACGTGTGTATATACAGCCATGTTTCTCTTAACGACAGGGATACGTTCTGAGAAATATATTGTTAGGTGACTTCATTGTTGTGGTAACATCATAGAGCATACCTACACAAACCTAGATGGTATAACCTACTACACACCTAGGATATGTGGTACTAATCTTGTAGGACCACTGTTTATACGCAGTCCGTTATTGACCAAACCTCGTTATGCGGTCCGTGACTGTATGTGTTTTACAAGAACTTGTGCAAACAAAAGGGAAAGGAGTCACATTATGTTGTTTAGAAATATTACCTATGGAAAAAGGGGCCAAATGGGAGTAGGAAATGGAAGTAAAAGGGAAGGAAGGAAGAGAGAGAGGGAGGGAGGGAGAGCAGACATCAGAGGAGATTGCATGAACCAATAATAATAACATGCCATGAACTGAGGTGTTAGATGATTAACTTCACCCTCTGTACCCGGGTATGAAGGGGGCAGAAGTCTTTAAACCAATAGAATATAAAAGAAGGCCCCGGCTTCATATGGCAGATCCCGGGGAGGGAATGGATTATTCAAAAATGATGGTGGAACATCTTTGACCATTTGGGAGGACCACGTGACCTATACATCACAATACACACAAAAATTAATTCCAGGTAGAATTAAGAATTAACTGAAAAAGCAAAACTTTAAAAATTTCATATGAAAATATCTTCACAGCTTTCACAGCCGGCATACCATGCAAAAAGAACAAACCATAAAGTAAACACTGACAATTTCGACATTATAACTAAGATGATCTCTTTATCAAACTACAATCTAAAGATATTAAAAACCAAGCCACGAGCCAGGAAATATGCCACACTCATTACTTACAAATGATTAGTGTCCCACATTTATAAAGAACTCATAAAATATTAACAAAGAGACAACTAATAGAAAAATGGACAAAAGATATGAACATTTTCCCAGAAGTGAAAATACAAATGGTCAATGGTTGAGTATGCAAAGATAGACAATCTTAATAGTAGCCTGGGAAGTGTAAACTAAAACTACAACATAGATATCAGTTTATACCCCTCAGAGAGGTAAAAACCTGAAAAGGTACGAAATACGAAGTGTTGGCGAGTTTGCAGAATGATGCAAGCTCTTGTATACTGCTACTGAAACTGGAAATTGTTACAATCACTCTGGAAAGCAATTGGACATAATCTGGTAAATTTGAAGATGCACATGCCGTGTGACTGTGCAATTCCACTCCTAGGATACATACCCTAAAGAAACTCTTGCACTAGCGGCTGGGGAGCAAGCTCAGGAATGGCCATAACAGCATTATTTGTTACATAAAAAACAAAACAAAGAAAGTGGAACCAATGTCCTTCCACAGAAAAATGGATAAATGTATTGTGGCCCATTCACTCTATGGAATATTATGGATCAGTTAACTAATTACAGTTACATTCAATAATAGATTTTTCTAAGAATGCGTCTATGAAATGTGGAATGCAAAAAAAGTTAGTCACAGTAGAATAAAAACAATAGGATACTATTCATAAAAGGGTCAAAAATACGAAAAATAAAGCCATCCAGTCTAACAATTCATACTTAGCAAAAGTATAAGAAAAAGCAAAGGAATGATGGACACAAAAATCAAAATAATGCTTATCCCAGGGGGCTAAAGGAACACAGTCATAAAGTTCTCATCATATTCTCAAACTGGATGAGGAGTATATGATTATCAATCATCTTTCATCTCTGACATATCTTTTTTATATCTGAACTATCTCATCATAATTTTTAAATTAGCAAATAAAAATACAAAAAAGAAAAGAAGGAGGAAATAAACAGCCCTGGAATTTAGAAGCATCAGGAAAGTTTTGTTCTGTACAATATACGCTGACAGAACGTGATGTTACAAAGCACGATGGGGTTTGGGGATTTTTCTGCAGACAACTTTGAATTTCGCAGAGCGTCAGCCTTTGCTTTAGGGCTACTGGTCGCAGTCAGGAGAAAAGCCCAGAATTTCCCCCTGTTGACATTTTATTTTAGTCAAAGTATATATTTTACATCTTCTCCTAGGAGCGGACACTGTTCGGGCACTCCCTTTGGGTTAGAAAAACAGTTTATTTCTCAGTGGTAAACACACTTGTCAGCCATTCTGATAGCACGCAATGTGAACGTGCCCGTGTGGAAAGAAGCAGGGAAGACCAGACTGTTGCAATATTTATTCGATGATCCTGTTTAATTATTGATCACAGAAGACTCAAACGTATATGGACTTTTTTTTTAATAATCTGATGTGCTGTAGAAAAAAGACGTTCTTGTCGCTTACTCTGTCATTGCACAGAAACCAGCCACATAGATGTGCTCTATACTCTGGCTTCTTTCCTCCAGAAAGTGCTATCATTGTTTTGTCCGTTGTTACTATAACCATGAGAGAGGAAACATGTGTCCAATGACCGATCGTATAGAAAATTGTTTTGAATCTGTAAAGGGATAACTATGTAATCTACTAGTAATTATTATTAGCCTTCTCCCCAGATAAAATAAGCGAGGCAGAAACGAGGGAAGTGAGTTGCCTTAGGTCACACTCTGACTTGGGGTTAGAATGTCACATACATATGTCCTTCCAAATCTGAAGCTGAGCCGGTAGGAGAGTGGGTTTCAATCTTTAAAATATAACAAAACAAAACAAAATAAAACCCATAAAACTCTGTGCAATATAGTCTTACAAATTTTTTAACAAATAAAATAGTTGAGTGACTCTGGGTGGAACATAGAGGAGTTGGGGACAGTCAGCTCAGCCCCTCCCCTGACAAGAAGGACTGACCCTCCCATGTGAAGCCTTGGCAGCCCATGGACTCCTCCTGACCTGGAAGGTTGCTGAAAGTGAGAGAGAGACGTAGGTTGTGGACTTTCCAAGCAATTGCTCTGGACCCCAAATGTTACAGTGTTTTGTTGGCCCCAAACACGCAACCACTTCCTGGGTGGCTGACTCAGGGGAGGGTCCAGGGTCCCGAGTGCCTAGAACAGTGCCTGGCACATAGTAGGCACTCGGTGATGATCTAACAGGAATAAACGAATCAATGCATGAATGAGTGTTGAAGGAGCAGCGGTGTGTACCTCCACTCCCCAATATGGCGCCTCAGCCCTGGACCCTCTCGTAGTCAATCTGTCCGGTTACAAATGAATGAATGAACATTAGAGCACCCGCCCTACATGTCCTTTCGCATGGTGGTTGAAAGCAGGTGTCCTCACCCTTGAGGATGCTTTCTCTTGAAGATGCCGGGTGTGCTCATTTTCTTGCATTACCCTTTGGCCACCCACTTTCTCCTGTGTCGTTAGCTTTGAGTGACAGCTCCAAGAGACACGGAGGGAAGGGGGAGCCTGGCGCTGCTTGCCCACAACCCCCACTGGGTTGCTGGGGATGAGCGAAGGTCCCCCTTCTGTACAAATAAATAGGACAGGGTGGCTGGGCACAGGGGCAGGACGTGTGGCAGAGGCTGGCTTTCAAGCCACAGTTATCAACAAAGGAATCCAGGCAGGACCTGGGCAGGAGAAGGGAGGACGGTACTTAGAGGAAGCAGAGCCGGAGAAGGACAGAGGTGCAGAGGGAGAGAGAGGAGCGGGGATGAAAGGAGGGGAGGGTCTGCCTCCTTTTGATCACGCTGAAGACACCATCTGGGCAGAGGTTCAAACGCCGATAGGGAGGGATTCTGACATCTTTTAAGTCAGTTCCAGCCACGGAAGCTGCCTCACTGAGCAAGCTCACATCTCTCTTCTGCCTTTAAATTCACTGCTGTGCTAGTTGCCTGCCCCCACCGAATCATAGCACCCTACCTCCAACACGCATACATGTGTGTGCACACACATGCACAAACAGACACAAATGTGTGCGTATGTACATAGATACACACATGCACACACAAACACATAAACGCGCGCACACTTGCAAACACATACACACATAACACATACAAAACACACTTAAAACATGTGTGCTCATGCACAAGCACATATACATGCATGTGTGCATGCACACATAGACACATACGAACACACAAACATGTCTATACAAACACAGATGCAGGTGTACACATGCATACATAAACACATGCGCATGCAAACACACTTAAACATGAATACACATGCTCACATATGCAGACACATGACACGTGAAAACAAACATGTGGTGGCCAAGGGGCCTGTCTGCGTGTCCCAGCTCTGCCAGTAACTCCCTGTGGGGTCTTGGGCGGCTTCTCCGGGCCTCGGTTCCCGTTAGAACTGCGATGGGCAACATGGGCATATGTATTCCCATCTTCTGCCTCCCAAGACCCTGCCCTTTGTTTGTTTGGAGGCACAAACAAACATGTATAAGCACACACACAATACACAAACACACAAACATGCACACAGCACACATACACAAATGTGCACACTTGCACAAATGCACATGAACACACATGCACATGTCTGAAAGTACACATAAATGCATGCGTGCACACAAACACATAAACATGCATACACGCAAACACACATACATAAACACAGAGACACATACATAAATACGGGCACATGCATGCACGTGTGCACACACAAGCACATAAACACACATATACACAAACGCATGCATGCACACACGTATACACATATACACACACAAATACGCACCTTCACACATACTGCAACATTTAATGCTCAAATGATCACAATTCGTTCCAGGAAAGGAAACAGAAAAGAAAGCCAAATGCAGAGGGGTTTCTGGATCTGATGTCCTGACCACACGAATAGAAACGGGTCGCTTGTCATTCAGCCAAGCCCTGCCTGGAAGAGCCATGAGGGGAATCTTCTTCAGGAAGCAACACACCTTTGTGGCCCTCAAGTAGAGCAGTCCTCCTGCCTGGCTCACCCAGGGGAGATCCCCCTCAGCCTAGCAGGGCACAGCCCCCTGACATCACGGTCAGCGGTTCCACATGTGCAGGGCTTGTCGAGTTGGGTTCCTCACACCCTTCCAGGTTGAGAGCGGTCAGCGGACAGATCTCCGGGTCAGCTCAGCATTTTGGTTTATAGTTGAACATAGTTATTCACAGTAGTTAAGTTCTGTGAAGTCGCCTGAACTCTGAATTAGTGAATATCGAATCACTGCTTCTAGGGGAAGTCTGTGTGTATATATATATATATATATACGCATCTATATCCAGAGCCTGAGCTCCTGACACTGTCCTGCCACCTATCGTCTGTCTCCATCTCTGGTCATCTCTGGAGGGGGCTAAAATAGAAGGGCAGAGCCTGGTTCAACCTCAGCTGGGGACATGTGCACGGGACAATTCAAATATTTCACCGCTCTGTGCATATCCATGAACCACCACGGGTTCTGATTTTGGGTTTACGAGTAAATTTTAGCCAGTGGGTGAATTTGCAAATACAGAATCCAGGAATAGTGAAGATGACTAGACTCGTAGATAGTTTCTGTGTCTGATAATGTCCGAAGAAAGAACTCTGCTATAAAGATGGCTGGACAACCAGCGATGTATTTTATCCCTCGTTTTATATGAGGAGAGGCAGGACAAATCGAATTCGGCTGTGTGAGCTAGTCCAGTTATCGGTAGCGGCTTTCTGGAGGATTCTGGAGCCAGTGGGAAAAGGGCAGGGTCTTGGGAGGCAGGAAATGGGATTACGTATGCCCACGTTGACCATCGCAGTTCTAACGGGAACTGAGGCCCAGAGAAGCTGCCCAAGACCCCACAGCGAGTTACTGGCAGAGCTAGGACGTGCCGACAGGCCCCTTGGCCACCAGCCCAGTGTATTTCCCACTATTCTGAGCTACTTTCTGAGTCATGAGGTGAAAGAGAAGTGAACTTCAAATCAAGGCCCTGAGTTCCGGTGACCAGGCTGTGCCACAGCCTCTTCTGTGTGCCCTTGGACAAGGCACTTGCTTCGTAAATCTGTCATATATTATAGGCCAAAGCCCCGGCCTTGGGCATGCTGGAAGAGACGAGAAACAGGGGCGAGGACTGGGCCCTGGAAAGCCAGGCATCTGTGTATGTCCTCCAGCCACCGTGTCTGTATCTGCCAGGGAGGGCTTGAGAGGCACCTGAACATGTGCACAGAGCTTTTAAAACTGAACCAGACACAGATGCAGCCAACATCTGGAACTCCACCTCTGGCATTGCCTCATTTGCAATAGAGATGCTATTTCGAAGCTTCCTGGGAGAGGAGCGAAGAGCAGGGCAGGTGCAGAGAGAAAGCCAGAATCCCAGTGTTCTGAAGGGTGCCGGTCACGTGGCCACGGCCTCATTCAGGACTTAGGAAGATGAGTGGAAGAGGCTGTGAGGACACATCTGACAGGCACCAGGAGGGGCCTCCAGTTCATCCAGGGTGAACTCTTGACCCGTGAGGAGCCAGGCCTTCATGCTGGTTGGGTGGGGTGCAGGCTTCATTTCTGCAAGAGCTCCTTCCTCCTAACAGATGACAGAATAACTCTTTCCTTTTGGAAATAGAGCTGAAGGAGAAAGAGAAGAACAGGAGAGGCAAAGAAGTGGTAAATTGGGATGGAGTGGATGTTTGGGGAAATCATGTGTCACCTCAGAGCAGAGTGAGCCAATGCACCCCAGTTACACAAGGGGAGAGAGAACTCTGGCCATCAGCAGGCCTGGGCCTGGCAGCATTCACCTTGTGCACTGAGGTTGTCAACAGGCCTGCTCGGGGCGGAGCATCTGAGGGGCAGAGGGAGGAAGGGGTTTGCTCACAGAGCAATTCTCCCTCCATTCCTCAGGTTCCTCCGAGCTCAGGCAGGGCTCAAACATAAGTCCCTCCCAGAGGCATTTCCTGGGCTGGTTCCCTCTCCAAGGGGAACTGTTATGGACTGAACGTTTGTCTCCCCTCAAATTCATTGTTATAGTCTCCCCCCCATGTGATGGTACTTGGAGGTGGGCCTTTGGGAGAAATAGGTTTAGATGAGGCCATGAGGGTGGGGCCCTCATGATGGGATGAGCGTCCTTAGAAGAAGAAGAAGAGACAAAGAGATTTCTCTTTCTCCTTCTTTACCCACAAAGAAGAGGTCATGTGGGCGCACGGCAAGATGGTGACCATCTCCAAGCCAAGCAGCGGCCCTCATGGCAAACCAAATCTGCCCCCACGTTGAGATCTTGGACTGCCTGCCTCCAGAACCGTGAGAAATAAACGTCTGTTGGTTAAGCCTCCCATTCTGTGGTATTTTGTTACAGCGGCCCAAGCTGACTAAGACAGGGACCTCTCTGCCATCTGGAGTCTCAGGAGTCCCTGTAAGGGGCACAGTCTAAAAGACCCTCAAAAAATACACCCTGAGGTTTTAAATCTGCAGGTGTTTGACAAAACAGTTTTTTATTATCACGCCCTGGGCCCTAGTACCCAGCTCTAGCACCACGCAGGGCACATTTTGGGCATGTGACATATGTTTGTTGACTGAATATAATAAGGAGAGGTGTTTAATGTCACCAGTTCTCCTAAGACACAGTACTTGGGGTATTTACAGTCGTTAGCTCCAAAACGGGTCCTAAATGAATGTGGAAGAATCCAATGATAAGGTCACTGTCGATTTGATAACCACCATTGTGGCCCCCAAATATGACACCATCTTAGGATTCCATATATGTCCCACTTCAGTGTGGCACTTCGAGAGAGAAGGAAGCCTGGCAGGCTTGTGTCACCTATGCTAGAAATGTAAGGTACCCACAGGACCCTGCTATGAAAATTACATTATAATCATCATTGCATAGTTAATTCAGAGCCAATTATTTCTCTGTCCAAAAGGGTGAATGCATTCTTCAAAACCCTATGGTGGAAAAGCGTTCATGACATGCCCTTTCACTGCTAACAGAAGATAATTTGCACATGCTCTTTCCATGGGAGCATGTCATTTATACTAGAATAAGCTCCCTTAAAAAAAAAAAAAAGGAAAATGACAGAAAGAAAATTAGTGAGGCATCAGGAAAAAAAATCATCAGAAAATTTTCTGATCCATGCCAGAATGATCACATCCATGAGAACGATGTTCAGAGTATCATTATTGCATTCCCCTCACCTGTCATTATTTATAATTTAGAGGACTTAAGAAAAAACACTCATCACACGCTCTCAGCAATCACCACAGGCTGGGTTTCCACCCACATTGGTGAGTCTCAGATGCGAAATGACCCTGTGAGGCCACAGAAGCCATGCTGGTGTATCTGTGGCCCAAGTCTTTTTAATAGAATGGATTACTTACTCAATGTGATTATGATCAGCTGCCTTTGGTGCCATATTTACTCTGTCTGCATAGCCTGATGATGAAAGAGAATGCCTCCAGAATCCATTTCCTTCCTATTCCTATACCCAAAATGTTAAGAGAAAATTGCCGGCTTTGTGGGTGTAAAGAGTTGGCCCAAAATGAAAAATGAATATGTGATATCAAAATTCAGCTTTTGCAAAACTACAACCTAACTCCATACTGCCAAAGAAGGCAAAGAGGAAGAACCAGTAAATTCTTATCCTCATAGCAACAAGGAACCAGAATGCTACCGCCCTGCGTGGTTACCATCATTTACATTTCCAAAGCGTTCTCCACCTCCACGTCCACAGCCTGGTCCAAGCCACGGTCTCCCACATCTGGGCTGCTGCGGTAGAATCTCCCTGACCACCTCACTCCCCATCAGGATCAGAATTAGGGTAAAACAAGCGAGGTGCTCACCTTGGATGCAAAATATAAGAGGGTGCCAGAAAACACAGGAGTCAAGATAAATAATGTTTTAGTACAATATTTTTTAAAAATCTAAGTTAACGGAAACATATCCACGATGAAAAAAATATCAAAACTGTAAATAAAGACATGATACAGCATGGATCCCTCCAGGTGACATAGTGGTTAAGTTCATGCTCTCTGCTTCAGCAGCCCAGGGTTCGCAGGTTCAGATCCCGGGTGTGGATATACACACCACTTGTCAAGCCATGCTGCGGTGGCATCTCACATACAAAATAGAGGGGGAATGGCACAGACGTTAGCTCAGGGACAATCTTCCTCAAGCAATAAAAAAAAAAAAGGCATGCTACAGCAGTGCCACACCAAGTCATATTGGAGCCTGGGCTGAAAGGAGAAATGTTTACTTCTATCTACATGTTTTTATGGATAATTTTAACAGTAATGTTTTTCAGAACAGTAAAGCAGTTGAAAAATTGAAAAGTAGATGGATTAGAACTCACAGTATTATTTTAAGTTTAAATATTTTATTTGTACCCCACACGGAGTGCTATAATTTTGCTTACCTGAATACAATAACGGAAGCAAACACACACAGCCCACCAGCTACCGTGCAGAGCCTCAGCCCCACCCCTAGAACACACCCCAGCAGACATCCCCATGGCTGCCTCCCTCACTTCTCTCAGGTCTCTGCTCACGCGTGGCCTTCTCAGAACCCTGCCCTGACCATCCCATAGAAAGTGCCAGTCCTCCGTGACTCCCTCTCCCTGTGACTCTATGTTTTTTAATAGCGCTTATTACATCCTTCATATGCATTTGCTATCAGTCTCTCCCACTAGAACTTAAATTCCGTGAAGCAGAGAGCATCTTGCTCACTACTGCATCCCCAGCATGCAGCGCTGTGCCTGCCACACTGTAGGAGCTCCATGCAGCACCAGACGGTAAGGCTGTGCCTGCCCGCAGGGCAAATAGTGGAAGCTGGGGACTAGACATAGATAGCATTGGCAGTATACCTGTCCCTGTAGGGATTACATTTAAGTTGACTAACAATTTGTTAGGGGCTAAGATGTAAACCAGGACATGGAGAAGGTGCCAAGTTGCCAGGCCTGGTAGTAGACAAATGAAGGGCGGTGTTGGAAAACCTCCTCCATGATGTCTATTTCCATCCCCTCGTGATTCCGCCCGGCTCCACCCTGCACAGCATGCCCCACACTGAACACTACCCTCCCATCAGGCACTTGCCACAGGCCAGGAACAAATGTGCCAGTCAGCACGGAGAGCCAAGTTTTGACCGGCGCAATGTAACTCTTCAAACCTGATCCCAGCAGCCTTCCGCAGGTATGGCTGAGCCTTGCAGCCAGCCCTGCATCCTCTCAGCTTCCACTTTGTCATTTCCAGCTGAATATATATGGTGAAAGAAAAGCAAGCACAATAAAAAGTGCAATTGCTCCCACTTTTATTTTCATTCCCATTGACAGCCTTATATTTCATCAAGCACAAGCGAGAGAAGAAGTCGGGTCATGCCTCCCCTAAAATCGTGGGCCTTTCTCTACTCTTGGGCCCTAACATTTGTAAAATTTGTGAAACGTGGCTAAGCTATCGCTAATGTGGTTTTCTGGGAAATGTGCTGTGTTGCCCCCAGGGATGAAAAGCAACAAAGAGACCGGAGCTCACATGATTCCTTTCTTGAGAGTGTGCTTATTTTCTCTGTCAATCTGAAGGTCAGACTTGGCTGATGGGCATGCAGGAAAATAAAGCAGTGGTATTTTGAGGATCTGGAACACATCAGAACTGAGATCAACTGGCTGATGACTGGCTTTGATGATGGGAGCTGTGGTTTTGGCCTCAAATTTCTGCTTTTGCTTATCCTGGGCTGTTACCTGGCATTGTTTCCTAAATAAACATGAGGCTGGAAAAGGACCCAGCCCTACCAGAAAACTCTGCCATCACTTAAAGCAGATATGACAAAGGCATAAGCATCAAGATATTGCCATCAAGAATGGTATTTCACTAGGTTTAATCTTAAAGCAGGAAAAAAACCCTAAAACTTGAAAATCAAGACATAAGTAGATACCTTATTCCAGAATGATAAAGAAATGGATTTTCTGTCTTGCTGCTGGGTTGATGTAGTGCCAGTGGCTTGTCTGCAGTGTCTTCCCAGGTGCTGTTCTGGAATTCAAAGGAGGCAGAGGGACCCGTCTGTACCAGGACATTCCCAGCTCTGCTCCTGGCCATGGTGGGAGAGAGAAGAGCTAACAAGATAGTGAAGAATTACTGAGCCAGGACCTGGGAGAGAATGGAGGTCCAGGGAGATATTTAGGACTAATTTCCCCTGGAAGTGTTTGCCAATTTCTAAGGCCAGAGCTGAAAGACAGGACGCCTTGTGATCGAGAAAAGGGGGTTAGGATCCAGAATCCAACAATGGAGAAGCACTTTCTTTGGTTAGGATTCAAAGAGCTACATCCTAGGAGTAGAGTAACCTGGTGGTGTAGAAGGACCTCTGAATGATCTCAAGCTCTGAAACTGTATTGAGGAAACCTCAGACCATTAGGGCCACCCAGCCTACCGGCAAAGGAAGAGAACGTCATCCTAGGCCTCATATTATTTCTACACGTAATTTTGTAAATTCACAATCAAAATAACCCAGTATATGAATATATAAGGCAACATGAAGGAAACGAGCAGAAATAACAAGAGAAAGCGACCTCCAGGATTCTAGATATTGTCGTTATCAGACACAGACTTTATGACCAAAATTTTCAAGGAGACAAACAACAAGATTGAGAATTTCAACAGAGAATGTGAAACTATTTGAAATGAAAAAAGAAATCAATTGAAATTCTAGAATGGAAAAATACAAAAACTGAAATTAATCATTCAAAGGACGGGTTTAACAGCAGATTAGATAGATAAAGGAAGAATTGATGAATAAAATACAGCTAAGATAAAAGATCCAGAATGAACCGCTGAGACAGAAGGATAGAGCATACAGAAAGAAGGTAGAATGTAGGGTGCTGTGTGAGGGTGTAACACACTGTAATTGGAGTCTCGGAATGAGACTCGAGAGAAAATGGAGAGAAGAAATATTCGATTAAAACTGTCTAAAACTAACCAAAAATATCAAGACATAAATTCAAGCCCCACAGATTCCAAACAACACGAACAAGAGGAAATCCTCGCATGGGTACATATGAATAAAACTGCTGGAAAAGGAATAAAATCAAAATCAACCCCCCAAAAAGAGCGAATTATCTTTAAAGGAGCAAATGGTGAGACCGATAGAAAAAAATGGAAGACAGAAAACAAGGAAATGCAATAACTCCCAACTATATCCAGTGAAAGCATCCACAAGAATTAAGGGGAGGGGCTGGCGCAGTTGTGTAGTGGGTGTGTAGTGCATTCCACTTTGGCTGCCCGGCATTCACGGGTTTGGACCCTGGGCACGGACCTACACACCGCTCATCAAGCCACGCTGTGGCAGTATATCACACACAAAATAGAGGAAGGTCAGCACAGATGTTAGCTCAGCGACAATCTTTCTCATCAAAAAAAAAGAAGAAGAAGAAGAATTAAGCTGAGATAAAGATATTTTCAAACAAACAAAAGCAGAGAGTTTATCACTAGCAGACTTTGCACTGCAAGAAATACTAAGAGAATTGTTGAGGCAGAAGAAAAATGATCCCAGATGCAGTTCCCAGTCGTAGGAAGAAACAAAGCACATTGAAAAGGGTACACATGTGGGTAAACATGAATAAGTTTTGAGTATTTAAAAACAAAAAACGTTTTGTGGGATATAAAACAAGGAAGTAAAATATGCAGCAATGATGGCGTATGAGTTAGAAAGTGTTACAAGGACCTTGTTTTATCCAAAAAGAGCTGAAAGTATCAATTAGGCTTTGAGAAGTCAAGGATTAGGTTGTAAAACATAAGATAACCACCAAAATGATAGTAAGAAGAATTTAAAAATTTAAAAAGAAAAAAGCAACAAAGAACGTTGACTTTCAAGCTCATAGCAGGATGTCGCCTAAGCATCTCCCCTAGGGAATTTATGTGAAACTCACAGGTGAGTCTACAGACTTGTTCACTGCAGTGCTATTTATAATAACAAACCTTGGAACCAAGTGTTCAGCAATAGGAGAATTTCCATTTGGGATGAACTATTATGCAGCCATTTACAATGATGCCCTCTAATAATATTTAATGGCATTGAGGAAACGCTATGGACATAACAAGTGAAAAGAGCAGAAATAAATATTTTCAGTGGAGAGTGACTTAATTCAGTTTTTAAAGTACACACTCACAGAGAAGACACTATGAAAAAGAAACAAAATGTGATTGTCATCCCTGGTGGTGAAATTAGAAGTGATTTTTATTTTCTTCTTCTTAGTTTTACTGATTTTCTACCATAAGTGCATATTACCTCTATAATCAGAAAGTGTTCTTAATAAGCAATAAACAGTTTTCCCTTAAAAATAGAAAGATTTAAGGTACTTCTTCCTCTAAAACAAAAGGGAACTCCATCAGGATGTGTGAAAATAATATATATTTTTCTCATTTTGTTTTTTCAATCCTTTTCAGTAAATTAGGGGTATCTGATATCAACTATAGCTTTTCACCCGAGTAGCTTATTTACATACATGATTACGTAGTCAATTTAGTGCATTCATTGACTCGAAGTTTTAACCACCCTTGGCTTTATACTATTCTTTTTGTTTTTTATAATATAAGTGAACACAGAAAACATAAAATAGTTATTTATTGGTACATTGGGAGTCTGGGTGCTTTTTTTTTTTTTTCCCAAATTCCTGTTACTGTTATTATAACACGGTTCATGCGAGTTTGTTTGTAATCTCGGCTTGGTTTAGCCGGGTCCATGGTGGCCTCTGGAAAGGTGAAGTTCAGTCTTCCCTACGCACCCATCCATCATCCTGGCCGAGTGAGATCCTGGAACTGGAAGCGTGGCTCACTGTGACCATCCATCTGTGACCTGGACTTGTGTCCTTCATGGCTCGTGAAAACCAACAGTATGACATGAAATCGTCCTGGAAGACAGAGAGCGGTGCTGAAACCCTGGAATGGTGCCCAAACTTTGGAAGGAAACAGACATCCGTCTGTTGGGGTGTTAATCTTTTCTCCATTTTCAAGCTCTGCTTCAAGTTCATTTCCAGGGCGGTCACTGAAGATTACAAGACAGATACCCTGGCATGGATCATGGCTTTTTAACTTCCCAGATTTTTTTTCTCAATTTTCCTACCCATAATTAAAAAAAAAAAAAAAGACTATGCTCTGAAGTTAGATACGTAAATAGAGTTGATTAAAAAGCAATATAAATCAGAAGATGTCGAGTAGGCATTCTGTCCTCAGAATTACCTACAGGAACCTCACACCTGTGGTCACTCACAGTGGCTTTCCTAGGACACAGACAGCACTCCTAACACAGCCAGTTGGAGACAGAAGAGAATGGCTGGGGTCAGCTGTCTACTGGACGGATCAAGCAACACGACCAGGGTCAAGGTCTCTCACGACCGTTAACCATGCCCTGGGAGCCAGCCAGGAGGCGTGCCACAATGCCCCCGTTTCCACAAGGCTCATTTCTCCACCTTCCAAGAGGAGGCTCTTAGGTAACCGTGAAAAGCTTTGCAGAAGGACTACAAATATTTCATTAAAAAGAAAATGCACTGCAGGTCCCAGCTTGAGCCTCCACTGGGATTTATATTTGTTGAACTTGTCAGATGAACTGGTGGGACAGACTGACTATTTGCACAGGGAACTAAGGTGTTTCCTGGGAGAGAATTCTTTCTAGGGGGGAGAGGAGCCAAGGGTAGATGGAGGGCTTGTAGAAAGGACTCACTGGCTCTTATTTGGGTCTGAGGGAGAAAGCAAGCTGCAAAAAAATTATATAGGCTGTTTCCTTAAAATATTTGTAAAACCTCATGGTGCAAGCAATGCAGATTGCACACACACATGCACACATGCACACACCACATAGAGTAACAAAGAGAGAGGTATCGTTTCTCCCTCATTTGCCAGAGACCATCACACAGCTTTGGCATCAGGAGCATCCCGGTAAACTAGGGGCAGTGCCCAGAGAACGATCTGATGGTACCATTGGAAGAGTATAAAGCCCAGCAAAAACAGTGGGACCTCGAATGTGCCCAGGGGAACCCTGCATGCTTACAGCAGAAACAGTGCTCCAAGGAGCAAAATATTTAAGGGCAAGTAAGGTACGCCCCACTTGAGCTGTGCGGGGAAAACTCTGCGCTGAAATCGAGGTTAGAGGGGAAGCAGAGGGGCAAAGAGGCATCGGTAGGAGACAATAAAATTTGAGTTATGACTCATAATGTGACCCCATTAGACACAGGCTGGCGAAGCCCAGGGAAAGGCAGGCTTCGAGACTGTATCTAAGGCTGTAATTATCAGCCCATTTATTTTCACTGGAGACAGGGACAGTAGCACAGTAATTGGAGGAGAGTTGTGCAAAGACTCAGACAAATTGTGTTCAACTCTATTCCATATTTCATAGGGAACACCTACAACCAGATGAACTCTGGAACAGACCACGGCTCGTTACTTTGACAGGTTGTGCCAGAAAACACGTATCGCCCAGTGATTCGTCACCATTTATATCCAGATCATAAATCTTTATTTTCCAAAAGCTACGCTTTGGAGTCAGGGCAGACCCTAGTGTTTATTCTTTTTTGTTGGCAGTCAGAAGAATAGCCTCTTGACGTCCTTCCCTATGGATTTTTTCATTTCTCCAGAAACCGTTTTACACCCTTTCTTTCTTGTGACTTGTTTTCCACTCGACTTAAAAAATACAGCTGTTGTAATCATGGAAAGCACTTTTCATAAACTGGGTGATTGTGTCGTCTTGACCCCTTGGTAAACTGTAGTTCATTGGTTCATCTATTATATCGAGTTATAAACTGTGTCTAAACTTAAAATAAACTTTCTGAAATTGCTAGGGAAGTGGAATTACTATTTTTAAAATCTCATTTTTTAAGAAATTATTTTAAGACCATAAATTATCGTAAGACCACAAAGAGAAAGAAATTAACTTTGGTTTAGCATTTATCAGGTACCAGGCCCTTCATACATCTAAAGCAAACCTTATTTAATCCCCTTGAAAACCTTACCACATGTCATTGTCACAGCCCAGGACCCTTTTCTCCACAGCTGGAGATCTCTGGGGTCCTAAGGTCACTTAAAGATTGAAAGCAATCTGGCCCCAAGTGTCCCAAGGAGATTTTGTTATGATGTCAGCTGGACATCATGGAAATGATACCATAGATATCTACATCCATAAGGATATTCTGATCAAGACTTGTCCACGAAACAGCCGACCCCTCTCTCATTTCACAATCCCCTCATGTTTTCAGCCCCACTCAACACTGTGTAGCCCATATCCTGTGTACAAGAGGGCTGGGAGACCATGACCAGGGAGATTCTCCTTGAACTTTCACTCTTAACATCCGTCCTGGAAGGTTCCTTCCATTTTCTTTTGGAGGGCTCCTGTCCTCTTATCACATTCAGATAGACATTTGGTTCTTGGGACCCTCCTTTACATCCAGATCAGATGAAGAAGCAAAACCATAGAGATCCTCCACATTATTTAGAAGAAGCTCGAAGGCAAAATATTCAAAGACAAATGCATCGCAGGTTATCGTGAGGGGTATCTGTTTTAACGATAAGAAAATGCAGCTGCCCAGACAGCAACAAGGAAGAAATATTAAGGGAAGTACCTCTGCCCCAGAACTGCTTCTCTCATTGAAGGAAGAACCAAGAATGTTCCCCCAATTCAGGCAGTGATTCGCCTAAATCAGATGTGCTATCCAATTCACATGCCTTTGGGAGTTATAGCAATCCTATCTTAAAGGGAAGAAAACTGACCAGAGAGATTAAGTAATTTGTTCTAGATCACACAGCTATCAATGAAGAAGCCAGGATGGAAAGCCAGTTCTGACAACAAAGCTCATAATCTGTATGCTGTGTCATGTCACCTCCCATGGGGGACATAGCTTCATGTGACTCAGTGCTTTGATCTCCCAAATACCCGCCACATCTCGTCACCTCTGACTGGTCTAGTAATGGACTAGTAATGAATATGGGCAGCATCCCACACTCTGGTGCTTAAATTCTCTATTCCTCTGTCCTAGTCACCTTGGTGTAGATGTCACATAAGGACATTGGTATGTCTTAGGGTGTTGAGGCTGCCGTCATGGAATACCATAGACTGGGTGGCTTATAAACAACAGACATTTCTTTCTCACAGTTCTGGAGGCTGAAAGTCCCAGATTAAGGCACCAGCAAATTCAGTGTTTGGTGAGGGCCCACTTCCTGGTTCATAGATGCCATCTTCTCGTTGCCCCCTCATGGCAGAAGGTGCCAGGGAGCTCTGTGGGATCTCTTTTATAAGGGGACCAATCCACTGATGAGGGCTCAACCCTCATGACCTAATCACCTCCCAAAGGCCCCACCTCCTAACACCATCACCTTGGGGGTTAGGTTTCAGCATATGACTTGGCGGGAGACACAAACACTCAGTCTATAGCAGTGTCTGTTCCTTATTATGATCCCTCTCTCAAAGCCAGGAAATTGTGATAGTGAGATCATTCCTGGAGGCAGAGAGATGACCAAGGAGACATATGAGCTGGGGAACCATCAAGTCTTTACCACTCTATCACAGAACAGCATGTAATTAGACAGCACCATGTACAAATGCATCCTCCTTTCAGCTCTGTGTGTTGAGTCCAGGTTCTCCTCTGTGGTAGCCAGCCTCCAAGATGGCACCCCAATGATCCAGACCTCCCAGTATTCATGCGCTTGTTAGATGCTTCCCATGGTCAATTGGCGCTGGCCCTGTGTGTTCCATAGAGTAAAGAGGAATTGGCAATGACAACTTCTAAGGCCTAGTTGTAAAAAGCCTTGCAGCTTCTTCCTAAATTTCTTGGATCCGTGACCCAGCATGTGTGAACTCCAGCTACCCTGAAGCAGCCAACGCTGGAAAGGGCTCATGGGGAGAGAAACCATGGGGAAAGAGAGAGTGATGTCTAGCTGACCCCAGTCATTCCAGCTCCCAGCTACTCTAGGCATCCCAGCTGAGGGCCCAGATGTTGTGGAGCAGAAATGAGTCGTCTCTGATGATCTCTGTCCAAACTGTAGATTTGACTATTATGGGCTAAATTGCGTGCCCCAAATTCATGTGTTGAAGTCCTAAACCCCATATCTCAGAAGGTCACTGTATTTGGAGGCAGGCCCTTTAAAGGGGTAATGAAGTTAAAATGAGGTCATTAGGGTGGGCCCTAATCCAGTAGGACTGGTGTCTTTATAAGAAGAAGGGATTAATTAGGACACAGACACATGCAGAGGGAAGACGTTGTGAAGACATAGGGAAAAGATGAGCATCCTCAAGTCAAGGAGAGAGGCCTTGGGAGAAACAATCCTGCCCACACCTTCATCTCCAACTTCCAGCTTCCAGAACTGTCAGAAAAGAAATTTCTGTTAAGCCACTCAGTCTGTAACACTTTGTTTTGGTAGCCCTAGAAAACCCATACAATGAGGACAGATGAATATTGTTGTTTTAAGCCACTAAAGTTTGGGGGTAGTTTGCTACACAGCAATTTATAACCAGAATCCCCCAATCTCATGGAAATACACACATTTTTAAATCATTGGCACAATAGAAACTCTACACTTTCCACAGAAATGCTTTTCATATAGAAAAGTGATTGCAATGTTTTGAAACCTAGATGCCGCTCCTTGAAGCTTAATTGTCGTTTTTCTGCGATCCCACTGAGGAGAGGAGGTGGGGGCTTTGCAGGCACCTGCTGAACAAGCAGACACCACAGCTCAGAAGCAAGAGAAGCTGTGAGGGGTAGCCCTGCCTTGAGATTCCAGCCTTCCAAGCGGCTATAAGATGGAGAAGTTAATTGCCAGGCCATAAAAACGCAATGACGGTTAGGTCCCTCAATGTGCTATCATCTATTAGCATCATGACAACAGCAGAATTAGGTGAAACAAATGTGCTTTCCAGTCTCCCAGCTGAAATACTGCTGGAGGTTAATTGGATTCCGTTTCAGAGTCTGGGCACCTCCTAGGAGGTTTGTGTATCCATAACCAAACAGGGCACAAGGTGCTGGGAAAATTCAGCTCCCTCCGAGTCCAAAGTTACGCATTGCCTCTCCCTAAATTAACCAGAATGCCGTTGTCAGGTTTGGAGCTTTCTTTTCCCAAAGTTTCAAGCCATTAGCAATTCACAGGTGTTCCCGCTCATTGATTTGGACATCACAGAGGCCTCTGAGTTGCATCTCTTTGGAGGGAAAATAAAAGCAGTAAGGAGTCAGCAAAGGAATTTCCTGAGTTATTTCACTCCTGTGGGTGGGCCCAGAGTTGCCAATAACATGTGAAACACATTAGCTTCCTCCCGATTTGTGGCCCGGTCGCAGCCAGCTAAGAGGCTCTGCCAAAACCAGAAGCAGAATTCCGGGATGGCAAACCAGCATGTCTAGAATGTGATGTTCCCCTTTGGAAATGAAGGTGTCAGAAACGTCTACAGCACCATTCCCAATGCCAGGGTGTGTCTGTGGCACCACCCCCACCCCCACCCTCTGTTCTCTGGCTTTCCGCACTCCCAGCAAAGGGGAATGTGGCCAGCACTGTTTGGCCTTATAGTTGTAAAACCCATTCATAGACTCTCAGCACAGGCCCAAGATGTGTGAGATCTCATCTCTCGGTCTAATCCATTTTGAAATTAGTCTAAGTCACTTTGGAACAAGTCAGGGCACCACTGATGTACGTAGAATTGCACTGATACTTGTACAACTTTCTACCACTTCCGAACTAGGTCCCAACTCACCATCAGAAGAAAGTTGACCTTGACCAAGCATTTGCTGGTTCAAATTTCCTTTGCTACACACGTTGTGTGCCAAGTCCAAAGACACTGGATTTGGCAAAAATGCTCATGGACTTAGCCACTGGATGTGCAAAAAGCAACTTTGGTTAGGTTGGTCATGGGATATTCCCTGGTCCTGAGTTGAGAAGGCTCTGGCACAGCCAGCACTAGACACGGAACCAGAAGACAAAGAACCAAGAACGGAGACCTGGAGATCACCTACTACCATCTGATACCTGAGCAACCAGGGTCTCTGTCTGGGCCCTGAGCTGGTCCTTTTCCAGCTGAGCCCTTCACCACAGAGAGAGGAGTTTACAAGGCTGAGAGGATATCCCCCCCAACTCCCCGAGTTCCTGCCCCCACTTCTAGACCCCAGAATTCCACCATCAAATTGCCCAGAGCCCCCTTCCATGGCTGCCACTGGCCTCTTCCCCAGTTCTGTGCTCTGTAGATTAGACTGTGCTGCCTGCATATATCACACAAAGTGCCAAGAGATGGGTGTTTACAGGGAAGGTGGATGCAGGCTCCCTGTGGTGCAGATGGAGAAGAGGCAGCAGGCTCGTTCCGCCATTGGGAGTTCACACAAGATTAGTCCCGAAAACGAAACTGGCAAACAGTTAGCCACCGATGATTAAGTAGCTATGAACGAAAGTGTTTTTTTTGCTTTTTGCAATTACTGATTATAGCTTTTAGCTGTTTACCCACCCATTGTGAACTGTGCTGCTTAGGCAATATGCTGACTCCCACTAGGCTCCTACAGATAACATCTCCCTGTAGCCTGGGTCACCATAGTAATGAGTGGTTGAGCTATTTTTCAAGAATTAGAACCCCTTGTCCACTTCAGGCCAGCTGAGATCACCGACCCATCAACTGGGCCTGTGCAGATGTCCAATAAGCCACCTTTTGACATCAAGAGGCTGAAAACTCCACCCTCAGATCATGCTGATGCTGCCGTTTTGTGAACATGCGTCCTATGAAGAAGCATGAAGTCTGATTACACTTGCGCAGATCATCAATCACCTCACCTCTCCTCATCTCCAATCATCTGTCTCTGCATTTCAGACCGCCCTGCCCCGTACTCCCTAAATATCCCTGAGTGCCCATTTTCAGGGAAACGGATTTGACACTCATGCTCTCGCTTCCTCATATGGCTGCATTGTGAGTAAACCCTCTCTCTGCTGCAATCTCGTCGTCTCGGTGTTTGGCTTTCCAGGCAGCGGGCAAAAATGAACCTGGTGCGGTAACAAAAAGTTACATTTGCCCTCACCACAAGGAGGCCACAGCGAAACTTTACCTTTCGCCCCCTCTTCTTCACTACTCCATCACCACCATAGCAAAGGACTGAAACTTAATTTTCTTATTTCCTTGAAATTCATCTCTCTATTCTTTATTTTCTAACGTAAGTTAAATTTTCTGTTTCTCAATTCAAAAGCAATGTTTAGCCTTTTCATGTGCTCCTCTACTGATTTCTTTTCTCATGAATTATTGATTCTTGGTGGAAAAAAATAACATACCCACTTTGTTCTCCTCTCTGGCACTTGCTCATTGCATGTGACTAATGAAGCTGCTTCCTGGCTGTGAGGATCCCTGACCTTGGGGTGTAAAGCCAGCCCTGGATAAGGCACAGCCTGAGCTACAACACCCTGGTAATCCTTGAGTTTATTCCCATATTCTTCATGCCTGATAAAGTTAATTCACATATGAAGACCCACAAAGTGGAGGTCACCCCAGTGGCCTGGCCCCCATCACCAATCTAAACCTAAGTCAGCCTGAACTATAGGAAACACCTGTCAAGGAAACCTGACATACACCAATCACAATCCTCCAACTCAGCTGTAGCTAGCTCACCTGACCCTAGGAAATAGGACCGCTGGACTTATTAGGAAATCCCCCACCTCCCAGCCAATCCTGCCCTGTTTCCGTGTTGCCTCTTCTAACGTTCTATAAAACTTGCTCTTGCCCAAAATCCCTCCGGAAGAGTGTGCCACCGCCTCTGAGGCACCATATTCCCCCAATGCATGGATTGTTTCTCCTTGAATAAAGGACAATCAAACTCATTACTAAATGGATTTAGTTTTGTCAGCTGACACTTTTGATGATGAGGTGGGGCCTGAAGACAGCTGTTGAAGATTCCAGGGGCAGCTCCTAGGTGCAGGTGGAAGTACTATGGGGGATCAGAATTTGCCACCCCAAAATGTGTCTCTTTGGCTTGACTATTTTTAAGAACAAAAGACTCTGAAAGAAACTTTGACCTTCTCCCTAACTGCCTAAAAGAATTTCAGGTAGAAGGCCTGCTCTAGGAAGGAGCTAACACCATAGCTATAGTATAATATAGACTAGGTGTGATAAACAGAGAGGAACCCAGCAAAGGCCTTTTAATCGAAGTCCTCTCCGTCTCTCATTGTCTTTGCAAGGCACGGTCAACATGTGTTTATCAAATGTTTGCTTTTCCATCTCCATGTAAATTGCCTTCCTCCCCTTTGAAGTCCCAAACCACTACCCCCAACATCCTTCTTTGTCCTTAACTGAAGATGGTATTTAAGGTAGTGGCTTCCACTATTTTGGTGAGTTACTCAGTTTCCCTGTACACACGTTATGAAAGTTTGTTTGATTCTCTCCTGTTATTCTGTCTCATGCCAATTATTTAATTCTCAGACCAGACAGAAGCCCCTAGAGGGGAGAGGAATAGTTCTTCCTACCCTAGAGTAACCACAGAGCCCTTTTGGTTCACTAGATCTTGGGCCAGGCTCCAGGATTTCCAGTAAGCTTCTCTCAGATCAAGCTCTGCTTGTTTTTCATTCTAAGCTCTTCTAGTTTGTTTGTCATAATCCTTCTAAGAGGAAAATTGGGGTGTCAGAGACTCCAGATTTTTCCAGGTGAGACTCAGTGGGCTGACCTTATCTACAAAGTAAGCACCTTTGGGGGGGTCCTGACAGGTCTCAGGAATTGCACAGGGAGCTGTTGAATTTGGGAGGATTATTTCAACATGTGGAAATAATGGGTAGCTCTCAACCTAGGAAAGCAAGGTGCAGCCATGAGGGGACTCACAATGCCTCGAGGTAAGCCCATAGCATAAACCACTGGGGGACTTGGGGAAATAAATTAGGACAAGAAATTTGGACTTTGTGATGAACAGCACCTCAAAATCTAAGCAAGCACAAGTAGGACTATTAAAAGTCATTAGATGCCTGCTATTATAAAGAAGTCTTCTCATGAATGGAGTAATAGATCTATTGCTAATGGGAATATCAAAAGCCAAAGCCACAAAATTGGTGTGCATGGGATGAGCACTTCAAAGCTGTTAGAGTGATCATCGCCTAACTCTAAGACTCCCATGCCAGGATCAGCTGGTCACAGAACGGGTTAGATTGACACTAGGTCACCTGCAACCTCAAGAAAATTTTCGTGCAATGAGGTCCACTGTAAAGCATCACAAAATCCCCAACCCAGTGGCGCATCTCTTAGATATTAATTTGGTTCCCAGAGACTCAAAGCTTAGCTAAAGATATGGGATCCTTAAGTTTCAGATAATTGAACACACCACTATCCAGCAAAACTGTTTATTCTATGTCTAAGAAATGTGGACCTGGAAGCTGCAGATATCTACAGAAACAGCAAAAGTGTACTAAGACAATGTAGAATTACAATGGCCATTATGGGGAATCTTCCAATTAGACAAGATGATTCATTTAAGAAGTGCATTTGAATAAGGGTTCCCAACCTACTGAATGGGAGAAAATATTTGCAAGTCATATATCTGATAAGGGGCTAATCTCCAAAATAGATAAAGAAGTCATACAAGAATAGCAAAAAAAAAATCTGATTTAAAAATGGGCAGAGGATCTGAATAAACATTTTTCCAAAGAAGACATACAGATGGCCAACAGCTACATAAAAAGATGCTCAACTCATCATCATAAAAATGCAAATCAAAACCACAATAAGATGTCACCTCACGCCTGTTAGAATGCCTATTATCAAGAAAACAAGAAATAACAAGTGTCGATGAGGATGTGGAGAAAAGGGAATCCTTGTGCACTTTTTGTTGAGAACATAAATTGGTGCAGCCACTATGGAAAACAGTATGGAGGTTCCTGAAAAAATTAAAAATAGAACTACCAGCAATTCCACTTCTGGGTGTTTATCCAAAGAAAATGAAAACATTAACTCAAAAAGATATTCGCTCTCTTAAGTTCACTGCAGCTTTATTTACAATAGCCAAAATATGCAAACAACCTAAGTGTTTGTCAATGGATGAATGGATAGAGAAAATGTACTGTATATATATATAAGTGGAATATTATTCAGCCACAAAAAAGAAGGAAATCCTGCCATTTGCATAGATGGCATAGATGGATCTTGAGGGCATTATGCTAAATGAAATAAGTCAGACAGAGAAAGACAAATACCATATGATCTCACTTATATGTGGAATCTCACATATAAACCAAACTCACAGACACAGAGAATAGATTGGTGGTTGGGAGGTGGGCGAAAACGGGTGAAGGGAGTCAAAAGGTACAAACTTCCAGTTATAAAATAAATAAGTCATGGGATGTAATGTATAGCATGGTGACTATAGTTAATAATACTATATTACATATTTGAAAATTGCTAAGAGAGTAAATCTTAAAAGTTCTCATGACAAGAAAAAAAATTGTAACTATGTGTGCTGACAAGTGTTATACTGTGGTGATCATTTCACAATATATATGAATGTTAAATCATTATGTTGCACACCTGAAACTAATATAATGTTATATGTCAATTATACCTCAATAAAAAATTTTTAAAAATTTTAACAGGGTTTTGTATACTCAGACACCAGCTGCCTTGTGGCAACCAAAACTTTCTGGCCTTGCTAATCTGAGTGAGTTGCAGGCTTATTTTTCATTTGTTTCCTACTTTGTAGATTGGCTCATTTCACTACAGTGTCTTAAAATTTTCCTCCTTCCGCTTTTCAAAGAAAGAGGAAAGAAAAAATATTCTGTGAGACTTCTATTCTGCTTTATTTTTTCTCCCCTTTCTTCTCTTACATTTATCAAGGTGAATTTGCATATTTCTCTTCAATTTTGACATTGTCATTGCCCAGTTCCTCAGCAGTTGATGTATTCACTTTATTCATTTAAAAGCTTTTCTACTTTTTTCAATAATACCACTCCAGTTACCCTAACTTACTCTAAGTGATTTTATTTAGTGTAGAGATGTTTTCAAATTAAAATAAAAATGTTCTTTATATTGATACCATGTGACAATGAATAAAATTGATTATGTAAACATATAATATACATAATTATTTACAACATATATGTTGAGAGAGAGAAAATGAATCAGAAAGTGCCCAGTGACTTAAACATCTTATCCATGTTTTGCTGAAAGTAGTAGAAACACAATAAAGCAGGAAGAATCTTGGTTCCACAATGAATCTACAAGCCAACTCACAAAAACTGATGTCAAGTCACTTTTGCTCGGTGTAGAGCAATTTCCTAGAGATCAGGAGGCCAGTTCTTATTTCTAACCTATAATCCTTCAAGCCCAGTTAATGGTGCGGGCTTAAAGAATTCATTGAACCGTTCTGGGCCTCAACTTCCTTATGGATAAAAGGAGATGTTGGATAGACACTAAAACCCCTTCCAGCTATAGGATGCTTACCTAGGTCTTTACATTGTTTTTGATGGCCTGAAACATGACCTTAATTACCTTTTTCATTTGACAGAAGAATGTAAACTTTTTATGTTATTAGTTTTGTATGGGGAAAAAATGGTCCCTTAAATTAAATATCATTGTGGAAATTTTAAAAAAAGTTTTCCCAATCAAACAACCAGAATGGGATACCTATTTTATTTGGCATGCGGAAGCCTTCAAATGGCTTCAAGATTCCAAAATAGGTTCATTGAAAGAGTCATTGCAAAAAGGTAGTGAAAAATAAAACACAGAAGAGGTACCTAAAACAAAAGACTCTAAGACTGACCTGGCTCCTGCTGCTCCCCTTGATCCTCCTTTACCTGAGTCCTCACAGTCGACTCATCCTCTATGTGAACTGCCTTTCCACTCTGAAGAGATGACAAGGTCGTAAACAAAAGTCTGCCGAGTTAGTGGCCTTACAGACGCCCTCATATCTATCCTCTATGGGGGCCCCCATATGGACCCTGCACAAGGTTGATGGGACTATGAGGGATTTTCCAGTAAACTCCTACCAGTTATTCCCTTAAAAAGCCAAGGGGAGACTACAATTAAAATTAATGGAAAACCTTGCCAAACGCTGGTAGTTGCCAGGGCTACACTCTCTACTTTAAACCCCAATCACTCCAAAGCCTACAGACTGCTCAGGATCCTGGGAAGGCTGGCAGAAGCTGACAAAGGGTGAGTATTACCAGAGTCATCTCTCCCAGATCTCCAGTGCCCGACTGAGAGAGCAATGTAACATTTCACACCGTCCCTTCCTTTCCAAATGCAGACCCCCTGGTTATTGATCCTTTCTCTCCCAGAGACTGCTGTCTTTCTTTGGGAATGACTGGATCTTGGGAGGGTAGTATCTTTTGCACCCTCTTTGAGGACACCTCTTGTATCCATGAGGTCATTCAGTACTTCCAGGAATATTTACCATTCATGGTGGCTAAAACTTGACAAGATATTTGAAAGGATTTTTTAAGTAGCTCTATGGTCAGAACTTGGCCAGACTGGAAGCTGATGTTCAGAGCCTGATAGGAACTTTTTTTTAGGCCTTCTCTCTTAAGCTAAATGAAACTGTGTACCCTGAGGGAAAGAAAAACATTCCAAAGACACACAGTTCTAAATCTAGAACATAGGAATCTTTTGATTTCTATCTTAGTTGAAGATCTTCTCCTTGTTATAAAGAAGCAAATTGAAGATAATGTAGTTGGATGGGTGGGTCAGCCCTTTGAAGCCATTTGATGTCATTCAGGTTGTAACCTAATTCCTTGAGAAATTAAAGACAATTGTACTTGTCTTATAAAAATAGTCTTGACAAGAACAGCAATGCAGCTCTAGAAGCAATTCAAGCTCGCTTTAGCTTTTTACCAATCCCCAAACATCCCCTTTTCCTCTATACAGGTTTGTAGGTATAGTAAAATTCTGGATTTAGGAAACAAAAGTCCTTCTTTGAGCAACTTGCCTGCTTTCCTTGTGGCTTGGAGGTGTAAATGTTTACCCAGTCTTCTCTAGGAACTGAGGGCCATCTCTTTGAAATGCAAACTTCAGAGAGTTAATTCTTATCAAAAGAAAAAAAAGAGAGAAAGGATATTTGGAAATTAGGCAAATGAAAAATCTTTAAAAAGTTTAAGCCATCTGAGCAGGTAACCTTAACCCTAACTTATTCCATCTGCTGGAACACAATTTGGATCCAACTGTTCTGTTATAAACTAGTGAGTTTTGCATTATTGTACCTGTGGCATGGCTAAAATTTTAAAACAAAAGCTATAAGATCTTTGTTTGTGTCTCTCTGTATGTTTATGTATGTCTATGTATGTATGTTATAAATGTGTGAAGTTTTTTCTACCTCTGGATGGTATTGCCAAAATTAGTTTGTAAAGAGCTCTTTTTAATTAGCTAAAAGAAAATTAAACATTTATATTAATCAACTATACTCACAGAAATATAGAAACTAACCCAAATCGTTTTCAATTTCACATGATCTAGGAAAAGCTTTGGTAAATAAAAGCTAGTTTAAGTTTTTTGTTTTAGTTAACATGGGGCCAGCCCAGTGGCCTAGTGATTAAGTTTGGCATGCTCCACTTTGGCGGCCCAGGTTCAGTTCCCAGGCACAGACCTATACCACTTGTCAGTGGCCATGCTGTGGCGGCAGCTCACATTCAAAATAGAGGAAGATTGGCAACAGATGTTAGCTCAGGGCAAATATTCCTCAGCAAAATAAGACAAAAAACAAAAACTAAAAACCAAACAAAGCTAGGCCTGTCTTTAGAGCTATCAATATTAAATATAAGGCAGACATACAACTTTTATTCTACCTGAGTTTACTAAAAGTCAAATAAGCTCATATTATCTCTTATAGAGGAGGGAAAATAATTTTCCCTCTACCCTTCTAGGTTCTTGCCTGATATCCCTATAATAAAAGACACATTAACAGGAAAAAAACAAACAGAAGTTTAATGACACGTACACCTCCTGTATTCTTGGGAGACACCCAGGAAAACTGAGTAGCTCTCCAAAATGACCCAAGCCACCACCTTAAATATCATCTCCAGGTAAACACAAAAGAAGATGTTGGCAAGCGGTAGGAGGAGGAGGTTATGGGAAGTTATCAGGCAAAGCACAGTAAACAAGGATATTATGCAGATTTAAGTCCTTGCCTTCTCGATTGATAAGAGTTGTTAGAGATTTAGTCACCCTCTTCTTCTTGGAAAGAGAGAGGAAGACACTCTTACAAATGATTTCCCTTACAAATGTAAATTTCTCTTACAAAAGGGTAACTTCTGCTCTACTTTCAGAGCTTATCCTCTGTCTGTTGTTTCTGACAATTAATCAGCTTAAAATAATCCTTATGCCAGAGAGGCATATTTTGGGGTGGTGTATTCTGCTCCCCTTCACTCTGTTACAGAATTTGTCAGCAAGAAAGACAACTTAAGATGATGGTTAGCTGTTTAGTGTCTCATGAGACATTCACAAGTAATCTAAACATAATTCTTAAAGACAAGTAAATTAAATGGATGTAAGTAAAAGTTTATAAATGAACTTTTCAACAATAATTATGCTTTATGGCATGTCTACTTAAAAACAGTTTCCAAAAATTTTTTGGTAACATGAAACCTTAGAGCTACACTGAGATAAGTTAGATGATGAATATTCATTGAATACCTAGATCATTTCCAAATAAGATATAATACTAAAACATAAATTACTGAACATAGGTTTATCCACTTTTGGCTTCCTTTTACAGAGAAACTAAAGATATTTGAGTCTATTAGCAAACATGTTTTGTGCCACATTGAAAAACTTACTATGAGACAGACTATACTTTTATAAATTATGAAATATATTTACAAATTTGCCACTCCACAGAATGCTAATATAACAGTCCACAACTGCTTACTTCTTAGTTTTCACTAGAAATTAAGGATTCTAAGGGTTAAGAATTCTGATTAATATATGTAACTAGAACTACTAGTAATAATAAGGGAAACACTTCTACTCAAAGAAAGTAAGACATGTTTTGGTATGAAAAGGTATGAGGTACGGAGATGTGTTTTTGTTAAGGGAAAAAGAAAGTAGTTTTGTCCTAAAATAAAATTATTGATTATTCCAGAATGATAAAGAGGAAAAAAAAATTGGACAAAACTTGAATAGACATAAAAATAGTGGTAGAATATTTGTGGAAAATAAATATTGCAAGAGGAATTTTAGGTGTGGTCAAGATTGGAATGGTTTTCTTTAATGAGTTTTAATATCAAAAGTACACTGGTACAAAATTAGAATTTTGTTTTCTCTCTGTTAAAAGAACAAAATGTTCTTGGACTATTGGTCTGCTCTTGATAAGAGATTGTGAAACTTTTTTTTAACCTTTTCAGTAATTTACCTAGACAGTAAAGATTTTGTGTCTTACCAAGGTAATTTACTGTGCCTCACATTGTCTTTATCAGGTCTTTGATTACTTAAGAAAATCCAATTTTCTCAATATTAAAACAGCTAAAGTTTGTTCACAACTACATAACCTTCTGTATTTGCTTTTAACATCTTATATTATCACTTTGGTTAAATAGATAATTAAGTATTATTTCATAATGATCTGTGATTCTATTAATCAAATGTTCAAACCTATTGATATTTTGACAACTTCCCCAAATGAAATTCTAAATGGAGTCATTTTGAAGTTACCTCAAAGTAACTTTGAGATTCCCTAGGGGGGCCCTGGAAAATCTCAAAGCATTTGTCTCTCACCATGTAAAGGAGACAAGTTGTATTAATTAGGTTTATTTGGTATGTTAAATCACATGGAAAGGCATTATCAAATCAAAAGTGATGATAACCCTTTTTTGGTTATGTGGGTATGGATATATGTTACTTACATAGGTGTTCCAGAAATTGTTTAGTATTTCTAGAAATTTGTCAATACTCTCATTGTCTAATTATTATCCTAAGTTATTTTATGCCACAGAAATAATTACATTTCCTTATCAAATGAACTCTCATCAGATCTTTAACTATGGGAATTTTTAAGTCTTTTGTCATTTACAGATAGTTACTGTTTTACTCTGATGCTTTTTGCAAAAGTGAGATTCATGGAAAGGACCCAACCAAGAACTCTCAACCACTGACATGGCTGCCAAATTACAAGGTCTCGAAATTCGGGTCCTTATTTCACAACTGAAGAAGGCTCCACCTGACATCTGGTCCTGCACAAATCCTGGAGCCCTCAAAATCAAGCTTACTTGGATGAGAAGACACTGATGTCACAAAGTAGACTGCTTCCACCCAAGACATCAGAGCAAGAGTCCTGGCCCTTCCCCTCTCATCATGAAAACTCTTCACCTCTTTGTACCTGCTTTGCCATTCTTCTTTCTCTTTCTGCTGCTTAGAAAGATAATGCTATCATCCATATTTCTGGGGCTCTTGAAAAGGAGAAACTCATCTGGTTGTTGGGTTTGCCACCAAAGACCCCGGTCAGTCCATGATGCTGGCGATCATGTAGTTCTGCCCATTATGAACTTCTCCCTGATTTCCAATGCCTTAGTTTCTCTGGACCAAACTCGGCCCCTCTCCAGAGTGTCAGACTCCCTAATCCTGATCCCACAAATCAATTTCCCCGCCTCCAGCTAACAACTCCAAACGCGGGAAACTTCGCATCCCAGTGCTGTAATAGAAAGAGAAATCAGAACAATACTGTCCATGCGGTCTACAGAAGCTTAAATCTTACTGGCCGCCAGGGCTGTAAGCATTCCAATTCAGAGCCTTGCCTGATCACTCTGCGTGCCACTGTTCCAATAGCCTCCACCATGAAAATACCACTTTTAGCCATGCAGCCTGGGCTCCTCCCAGGTTTACCTTTATCTGTGGAAGACTAGCGCACCCTTGTTGATGGGCAGCTCCATGTGAAATAGATGGAAAATGGTGGGAAGCTGGGGTCTGGGCTACCTGGTCACACTTCTGACTGTCCACAACCAAACTGAGGTTTTGTGCTGGGCTGCACCTCTTCACTCTACATTATAGACTCACCTCCTGGAATTACCAGGAGGCATTCATTCTTCAAAACTCTCTTATTTTGGCAGATCCCTATGCCCCTGGCTAGGAGTAAGTGTGAATGAGGCTGTGATCAGGAACCTCTCCTTAACTCTTGAAGATACTGCAGAATTTGCTGCTAAAGCAACAGCTGCCCAACAAAAATTCCTAGGCTCTCTGGCCAAAGTTGTTCTTGCTTACAGGATAGCCCTTGATTATCTTCTAGCTGAGCAAGGAGGTGTCTACGCTGTGGCCAGCACCACTTGGACTGACACTTCTGGGGAAGCTGAGATTCAGCTACATCAGATCACTGAATAAGCCAGTTGACTTAAAAAAGTGGCTTCTTCAGTGGGATCTTTCTTTGATCTATTTGATCTAAGTCGGTTGGGGTGATGGGGACCGTGGCTTGGGAGCATCCTCCAAACATTGGGAATTATCCTGCTTATAGTCATTCTAATAGTCTCCCTGTGTTCTCCCAAAAGCTTTAAATGCACACATGCAACCACTGGTGACCAGACAAATGATCTCCCTTCACCTAGCATGTCAAGAACAGGATAAAGTAAACAGCCAACTAAGAGACACTTGATATCCTGACCGGTGAATTCCAGTTGGAGATGCAACCTGACTCCAAAATCAGCAAAAAGCAGTAGCTCAGAGTGGTACTAATACATTAAATTTTGATCAAGTATTGATCAAAAAAACGGGAACTGATAAAGTTAATTCATATACAGAGAACCACAAAATAGAGGTCGCCCCAGGGCCCCAGCCCACATCACAAATCTAAACCTGAGTCAACCTGAACTTACAGGAAGCATCTGTCAAGGACATCTAACATACACCAACCACAATCCTCCAACTCAGCTTTAGCTGGCTCACTTTATCTTAGAAAAGAGAACCTGCTGGCCTGATTAGGAAATCCCCAACCACCTAGCCAGTCCTGCCATTTCCATGTTGCCTCTTCTAGTGCTCTACAAAACTCACTCTTGTCCAACAATCCCAGGGGACAAGTATGCCACGGCCTGGGAGGCACTGGACTCCCCCAATCCATGGGTTGTTTTCCCTTGAATAAAGGACATCAAGCTTGTTAGTAAATTGTTTTAGCTTTGCCATTTGACATGCCATCATGAGGGACAGGGGAACACCCTTCCTTGCTTATATTTTACAACGTTATTTTACTGTAAAACTAGCAATCAAACCCAGATTGCCTCCCAGATGGGGATGAGACAAAAGGATTCGAATAAAGTCACACGGCGAATTCAAGAGTCAGACCTAAAAAGACATAAAAATTAAACTGGGGCTAGCATTTGGAGGGGAGGAGAGTACTTTTTTTTATGGCTCTGCCAGAGCCTCCGCAACATGGGCCTGTTGGATAAGATCTGATTTGCGATGCCACAAAGAATGCACTGGTTCAAATTTCCTTTGCTCCTCACTTTTGTTCCAAGTCAGAAGCCACTGAAACTGGCCATGATCCCGCCAGGGCCACTGGATCATATGGAGAGAGGGACCCCTAGCGTTGGGCTACTTTCTTGCCACCTCGCACTGCTATCTATTTACTTCTGTATTTATCTGTCTACTTATCTATGATCAGTACAATACTGTTTCTCTGAGAAAGCCTTGATTTAAATGTCTAAAGTGAGCACTCGTCTTTCACCTCTGGGATAGCTTTAAGAAATTTAAGAATGGTACAATATAAGCTGTAACATACGATATTAAGGAAAGCCTTAAGTAACTAAAAAATATTTATTAAGAGTCTACTAAATCTTCGGGCCTGGGATAGGCACTAAAAGTAATTTCAAGAATTCTAAAATATGAAAAGGCAACTAGAATACCAGTGACAAATAAGTCCCAAATGAATACAAGGATATTAAGTGTAAATCTTTTGTTTATATACTCAACAAACATTGATGGAATAAATCCCACGTTCCAGGCACTTGACTAGGCCCCAGACTGCAGAGACGAAAGATACAGTCCCTACCCTCAGGGGCCCATAGATAATTGGGGGAAGCAGACACATTACAACGAGGAAGACTAAATACTACTCAAAAATGTGGCACTTCCAGCTAGGGCTCCAAAGATGGATAGGAGTTGGCCTGCCAGGCGAAACTAAGGAGGATATTCCAGACCTAGGGAAGTGGAAGTCCTGAGCAAGCTAGAGCTGGGAAAGCACAGATCTGGCTGAAGTTAGGTTTCCTATAGGGCACCATGGGAAGGAAGGTTGCCACCCAGTGATGCATCCAGCTTCCCCTATGTGACACTGATTATCATTCATTGATTCATTCAACAGACTTGCTGAGCACCTTCTGTTATCAGGGCCTGGGTCCTGTGCAGAGGCCACCAAGATGAGCAAGCTATGGTCTGAACCCCTCAGGACCTCACAGTCTAGTGGGGGAAAGAGAAATAAGTGCCACCAGAGAGCTATGCCCGGGATTCCAGCACAACAGAGAGAGTGACCAGCTGGGTCCAAGCCAACGATTCACAGAAAAGGCTACACTGGGTTGAGCCTCAAAGATGAATAGCAGTACCCGAAGTTGACAAGAGGAGGAAGAGAGGAAGAGGACACTCTGGGGGACGCTGGCCTCTGCAAACACCACTACAAACGCCTCCTTCTGATCAGAATGCAGCTAAGGAGTCTGGGGTGTCTCCTGAAGGCGAGTGAGAACTATGGAATTAAGGGGGAACCAAGACAGCGTGTCCTCAGGGACCCCCACGGGGAGATCTAGAGGCCTTTTCCCAGGACTCTGGAGGAGGAGGCAGGAAGTAACATGGTAAGATTTTCACTTTTTAAATAATAACTGAAGAATCTGTGAAAGATGGATTGAAGGGGACAACAGTCCAGTTTGTATTGATCACAATTACACATTCAATTACGAATTCTCGAATTCGATTTTGGGGAATTTGACTGGCCAGAGAAGATCTGGAGTAGATTTTGTTCAGGCTAACATTTCTTCCCATTATTCTCTAGAATTAATGATGAAATTAGTAATCATGCAATTGCAATTATTTATTGTGCATTTAGAATGTGCAAGACCTGGCACTGAGAACCTCAGTGAAGAACCCATGTGAGAGAGGTTCCCCATTTCACAGATAAAGAAACCGAGGCTCCCAGAAGCTGGCCAACTGATCAAAGTTCATATTGCCCCCAACTAGGAGATCTTGGATTTTTCAGACTCCCAAGTCCACATTTTTAACCCTATACAATCTTCCACAGTTTTACCATTAATCAAAGCTCCTTGTTGATGACAAAGTCTCTTGCTAGAATTTACACAATTGCGTTATTTGCCTGAGATATTCCTAGTGGAGATGGCAGGAGGACCCAAATGATGTCTTTGTTGCCAATACGTTAAATGAAGTCTGGAAAGTTTTCACTGGTAATGGTAGAGTGTTATCTGCCTGAATATGCTGAGCATGAACCAGAAAAACATACGAAGGCAACTTTAAGCCTGAACTGGAGGCAAAACGTGCCTTGCGTGGTTCTTCCCACCCTCCCTGACGATATCCCAGATAACATTACATCTGGTTTGGGTGCCAACAGGGGGCGCTAAACCCAGCGGAAATTATGAAATATTCCCATGAGAGACGAGATCTTCCCTTTAACACAGCTTTCAACAAAATGTACCCTTTGAGCTAGTCTTTATCCATATCCATACTCTGCTCTAACATGGCAGCTGGTCATGAGGTCAATAAAATATCCAGAAAGTCATTCTAGGAGTCGGGTCAGACTCTGGCTTCTTGACAATAACTCACGACTCTGAATTAGTAATGGGAAAGGAGGAGTTCTGGGAGCAGCAATCCAAATGTTTATTACATCTGTCCGTTGGGACCAGCATCACTTTAGAACTAGAAGCCTCTAGAAGCCTAATATCTGTGCCCTGAAGTGCTGCTTCCAGAGCTGAAGATGCCCAGGGCAATTTTGGCCACATCAAAGGACTTCTGTTGACTTCTGTATTATTATCTCCAGAAGGCAATGGAAAAGTGAGAACCGATTCTTGCCGGACTTAATAAGTATTCTGGATAGAAGATCTTATACCAAAGTCAGTGAGCAAAATTATTATCGTGATATTCTTTTTTTTTTTTTTTAAAGATTTTATTTTTTCCTTTTTTCTCCCCAAAGCCCCCTGGTACATAGTTGTGTATTCTTAGTTGTGGGTTCCTCTAGTTGTGGCATGTGGGACGCTGCCTCAGCGTGGTCTGACGAGCAGCGCCATGCCCGCGCCCAGGATTCGAACCGACGAAACACTGGGCCGCCTGCAGCGGAGCGCGCGAACGTAACCACTCGGCCACGGGGCCAGCCCCTATTATCGTGATATTCTATCACTTCCCAACAGAAATAATTTCCTCTTTTTTTGCCTCCTCTCTGCCTCTTCTGCTCCCTCCTTCCTTCCTTGTAGCTTTCATTTTCCCTGGCTTAGGTCTCTCTGCTGGAGGACTTTCAGTACCAGTAGTACCTGCAGATTGCTAACGAGATGGCTAAGCCTCGTCACAGGCTGGACGCTGTTTCAGAAGGTCAGCCTGCAGTGTGCAAGTATACTCAATCCTCCTCAGAACCTCTTTCCTGCTTTAACACCTCTTGGTACTTAAATTCCACATCCAGCAATTTCTTTCCACCTTGAGCAGTTAGTTTGTACTTGAACAGGCAGCTGGAGGTAGTCAAAGCACGACTTACACGATCATTTACTATTGTAAAGCTCCTTGCATACGTAGGCTTACCATTAATCACACGGAACATAGCAGAATGGTAAAGAGTGATTGCTGGTATTAATAAAATCATGTCAGGCGAGGACAGAGCCAACCAAACACAGCCATTGGGAACTGTTGCATCGCCTTATTATCTCTGAATGATTGTCCAGCTGCCAGATGCGAGCTGTGTGCTCACCAACAAAAGGTTATACTCAGAGGGACACCCCAGACACCAAGACAACTGGCAGCAGGGTTTATTAGACCTCTGATGTGGCTACAGCTCCGGGCTTTGGGAGTCATTATCACAGAGGGCTGATCTGTTAATCAGAATGCCGATTTATTACTATGCAATGAAAGGCAAGATGTTTTTTAATCCAGGAATGAAAAACTCTAAGGCAAGCTGTTGTGTGACTCTGACATTACAGAGAGTGAAGTGAGGGCCATGGTTCAGCTGGACTAGTCACCACCAGCTGGACTTCTCCACCCTCACAGATCCTCACGTTCACAAATAGCGATCGATGCTCCTACGTGCCAGACACTGGTCTAGGTGCTGGGGACAGAGAAGGTGGCAAAGGTCCTGCCCTCTTGGAGTTTATTCCTGTCCAGGGGAAAGGCAAAAAGCAAACAGATAAATACATAATACAATGTCAAGGAGTGATGAGTGCTAAGAAATAAAAACAATGCAAGGAAGGAGAAAGAGGGTAAGAGTGCTCAAGAATGTTCCCTCTAAGGAGGCAACATCTGAGCAGGGAACTGAGTGAAGAAAGGGGATAAGCTGAGTGAGCATCTCGGAGAAGGACCAGCCCAGCAATGGGAAGAGTTGTGCAAAGGCCCTGAGGAAGCCCGCTTGCTGGGCTTTGCTTCTTAACAAACATATTGTAACAGCCTTGGTACAGGCAAATGAGTGTTTCTACCCTTGAAGTAAGCAGAGTGCACTTGTCTATAATGAGGCTATCATTTTACAATTGTCCTTTTAGAATCATCTTTAGATTTCCACTTACATCCCCTTCCTTTCAAACTTCCACTGAAATAACCAAAGAACATATAAATTAGCATATGTTTCCTTTTTTAACATATTCTGGATTCGTTAAATTTTCTTCTGCTCTATGCACTTTCCAAAGTTCTCCATTCTGTTTCTACTAGAGTTTTACTTAAATTTTTAACTTAGACAAACTACATGTTTCTAGTAACATCAATAATTAAATAGTATTTATCATCTCTCTCTTCCCCAGTTTTGCTGGGAAATAGCAGAAAGGGCCATCGGCAGCCCAGAATCGTTGAGAACTTTTTGGACGGCGTAAAGCAGATGGGACGGGATTGACAGAAAAACTGATCAGGGCCGATGGGTCTGTGAGTCAGATCTCCAAAGGGAGGCTCATTGAGAAGCGGAAGAACTTCGCCAACAGAGTCCTGGAAAATCCTCCAGCTCGGAGCTGCCTGGAAATAGGAATGCACCAAAGGGACATTGAGCAAGGGATAAACAGAGAAACTGCTGTAATAGCTTCATGCAGGGTGGACCGTTTGCCTGAAGGGGGGATCTGCCTGACAGTCTCCTACCATGTGTGGGCCAGCCAGCACAAGAATGTGGTACCCGGGGAATCTGTGTATGCCCCAGCATATGGAAGAGGGAAAGATAATTGATGATGGCTTCACTTCCGTGTTAATGCCTTCCCTCTCTCCCACCACCAGCAGCATCTGGAAGGTCTCACAAGCAGATGGGTTGTTGTAATGAGATGAACTAGCTTTTGCAAATTCCCTTCCTTTGCTGACCCCAGGCTCCCTTGGAGGAATGGGGTTCGCCACCAGAGCATCCTCCTGCCAGCACCCACCTGGCTCGAGGAGGGCCTGAGAGAAGTCCCCTGCAGCTCCCTCCATCTCCCTCACCACACCCAGGACCAGTCCGTCGCTTATAGGGGAATTCGCCTTTGCCCTGATGGGTTTGATGTTATTCTTACCAACTCCATTTTACGTTTTCTCATTATATTTTCCTAGTGTTTTTCTTTTCCTTTCCTAACATATACTGGATTCATTACATTTTCTTTGTTCTTTTCTATATGCTTTTTGAAGAGTCTACATTCTATTTCTATTCTCCTAAAGTTTTACTTCAATTTTTAACTAACTCAGTTAAACTACATTTTTCTAGCCACATCAATAATTAAACAGTATCTATAACCTTCCTCTTCTCCTAGTCAAACAAGATGAGATGTTTACAATGTCTCCTACCCACTCTTCTCAATGGTCCCTTTCCTTTAAGCTTTGTTGGAATAATGTGGAATTTTAGTTCCCAGATTGTAATTATTATTGTGGGGCTTTTTTTCTGCACTGTACTGCAGGGTTTTTTTGTTTTTTTTGGTTTTCTTTTACTTCTAATAGACTTCATTTTTAGAGCAGTTTTAGGTTCACAGCAAAATTGAGTGGAAAGTACAGAGAGTTCCTATATATCCTTTGCACCCCTCCCCACGCACACAGTCTCTTCCACCATGAAACCCCTGTACCGTAGTGGTACGTTTGTAACAACTGATGAACCTACGATGGCACATCGTTATCATCCCAAATCCATAGTTTACATTAAGGTTCACTCTTGGTGTTGTACACTCTATGCATAATGACATGTATCCATCATCATAGTATCATACAGAATAGTTTCACTGCCCTAAAAACCCTCTGTCCTCTGCCTACTCATCCTTCCTCACTGTAGGGGAGGAAGAGCTATTCCTCTCCCCTCTGGTCCCTCTGGCTGGTCTAAGAATTAAATTGACGTGAGACAGAATAACAGGAGAAAATCAAAGAAATTTAATAACATGTACACATGGGACAAACCCAGGAAATCTGAGTAACTCAACAAAAAGGCTGAAGCCACCACCTTAAATACCATCTTCAGCTAAAGACAAAGGAGGATGTTGGAGGTTGTGGTTTGGGACTTCAAAGGGGAGGAAGGCAATTCATGTGGAGATAGGAAAGCAACTGTTTGGTAAACAAACGTTTGCTACAGTTTGCAAAGACAATGGGACGTGGGGAGGACTTTGATCAAATGGGCCTTGCTAGGTTCCTCCCTGTCTATCCCTATAGTTATCTATGGTGGTAGCTCCTTCCTGAAATGGGCCTTCTATCTTATATTCTTTTAGGCAGTTAGGGAGAAGCTCAAAGTTTCTTTCAGAGTCTTTTATTCTTAAAGGTAGTCAAGCCAAAGAGACACATTTTTGTGGCAAATTCTGATTCCCCGCACTACCCCTGGTGACCACTATATCTCCATAGTTTTTCTTTTTCCAGAATGTCACATAGTTAGAGTCACACAGTAGGTAGCCTTTTCAGATTGGCATCTTTCATTTGGTAAAATATGCATGTAACCTTCCTCCATGTCTTTTCATGGCTTGATAGCTCATTTCTTTTTAGCTCTGAATAATAGTCATCGTCTGGATGTGCCACAATTTATTTATCCATTCACCTACTGAAAATCTGAGAGTAGAGTGCCAGCATGGCCAGGTGAGAGCCCTTTTCTGGGTCACAGACTTCTCGTTACACCCTCACGCGACAGAAGATGAGAGGATGCTCTATGGGGTCTCTTCTATAAGGGCATGAATCCCATTCACGAGGGTTCCCAAGAGCCCCATCTCCTAACACCATCACCTTGGGCATCCGGATTCCAACGGATAAATTGGAGGGGCCACAAACATTCACCCATAACAGTATTAAACCTCAGACTACATTAACAGCAATTATTTAAATGTAATTTTAAGTCTTATTGGTTTCATTGCTCATACAGCATTTCTCTCCCTTCTTTGAGTTGATTCACTTAATCCACAAATATTAACCAAGAGTCTGGTGTGTGTCCTGCATAGAGATCCAGCAGCAACAAGCTGAGCGTCTGTCTTCCTGGAGCTTACATCCCAATGAGAGCTTTTAAATTATTGCATGTTTGCCTGGAGCATACCCTTAAGTGGTTTTTTTTTTTTTAGTTGCTTTTCCCAGAACACTCTTCCCCTGGAAGGAAGCACGGCTCTTCCTTGACCTCCTCCAGGTCTTGGCTCACACGTTACTTTCTCAGTGAGTATTTCCAGGACCACACCATTTAAAATTGCACCCTCACACTCAATATATCATATTCATCTACATGAACTTTAAGGCACACCGTTATGTCGTCTGTCACTAAAACAGAAGACTTGCCAATGAGTCGTGGCCTTAATGTAAACTCTCAAATTTCTTTTAGTGATTCAGAGGTTTTAAGAGATTTCTCTGGACTTCAGTTGAAATCCTTGGCATGTGATAGGCAATCCCTTTGCAAATATAGCTCACTAATAAGTCGTGACACAGCTTCATCCACTTGGGATTATCTCCCTTTCCTGTGGTGTCAGAACATTGCTGTTGTTCATAAGAAAGTGTGGAATTATGGTCGTTCTTCCAGGAATGAATATTTGCTTCCTGGTTTCTATGCCTTTCTGTGTACACAAAAACTTTTTGTTTCAATACTGAATCATCATGGAATCTTTATGAAGAGATTTTTAAATGGCAAATTAAATCCCACACATACAGTGCCAACAATGTGTATAACTGAAGTGAAGTAGCAACAATGTGAACAGCTATGGCCAGGTTTGCACATTCAGAGGCAATGACAACTGCTTCAAGCCAGCTGTGTGGCCAACAGCCATTGTAAGATGCCAGTGACTACGGAATGCATCCCAACTTGAGAGTTGCTAATGCGAAACAATGTACTTCCCAGAATCAACAAAACACATAATTTACTCCTTTGTCTATTACATGCACCTCCTACTAGTTTGCAAGCTCCATAAACACAGAGAATTTGTCTGTCTACTGACACACCACAATGTCCAGAACAGAACCTGGCCCATAATATGCGCTCAAATGTTTGTTACATGAATGCATACATGAAGTAGGATTTGACTTTAGGTCTGCTTTACTTGGAAAACCATGAACTCCCACAGCCTCCACGCTCACTCACTCCCTTCATTCAAGCTTGGAAAGTACTCGCGTGGTTATATTCACTCTGGTGTGCTCCCTGACCTTCTAGCTGGCTATAAGCCTCTTTCTGGTAAAAGGGGAAGAGTTAACTGGCATGTTTCATCCCAAAGATGACTGATGATTTTCTAGGCTGTGATGGGGCTTTTATTAAATGCTTTTAGAATCAGGTGTGAATGTCCCAGAAGATCCAGTCATAAGACACTAGTATTTATAAATCAAAATAAGAGAATGAGAGAGGAAGGAAGGAAGGAGGGAAGTGGAGGGAAGGAAAGAAGAGGAAGGAAGGGAGTGAGGGAGGGAGGGAGGAAGGAAAGAAGAAAGAAAGGTAGGAAGGAAGCAGAGGAAGAAGGGAGGGAGAAAGGAAGACAAACTCACTTTCTATGCACTCTGGAAAGTTAACTCATGGACGCAGTTGCATCTTGGTCCGATGGGCACTGTGGACCATAATCATTGATTCCTGGGCACGTTGATGTTTTGAGAGGCCAAGGAGGCTCCCAGGCAACCCAAGAAGGAAGAAGGAACCAGGCCCTTCACCCGTGCCCTTGAGGAGGGAATCTGTGCTTGATCGCTCCGGACTGGTGCGCCTGGACTGCAGGCAGCCTGGTTTCAGAATACACAACCAAACAAAAAAACAAAAAATATTTCTCACCGACTACACATTGCCTTAAATTCTGATCCTTGTGTTTTTATTTCATGAAAATCTGTGGTTGGAAACATGCTGGGTGACTTCTATGGCCAGACACTTGTTTTCTAATTCTCATGACACAGGAATCTGCTTTTACAGTCATCAAGGGAAGGATTCATGGTTTGAGTACACCCTTCAGATCTAATGCAAGGTTTCAGAGCCTGATAATACTGGGTGTCTCTTTTAATTACCTTGATAAGCCATCCAAACTCATCCGTTATCTGTACATTTCATTTAAATAAACCCATTTTATTGGAAAAGATGCAAGTGATGTACTGTTCCACATTAATTAGCACAGCTCAACTTTTCATTTCTGATATAAACAGAATCTTCAGTCTTTAAGATCTTTTTTTTTTTTTTTAAGATTTTATTTTTTTCCTTTTTCTCCCCAAAGCCCCCCGGTACATAGTTGTGTATTCTTCGTTGTGGGTTCCTCTAGTTGTGGCATGTGGGACGCTGCCTCAGCGTGGTCTGACGAGCAGTGCCATGTCCGCGCCCAGGATTCGAACCGACGAAACACTGGGCCGCCTGCAGCGGAGCGCGCGAACTTAACCACTCGGCCACGGGGCCAGCCCCCAGTCTTTAAGATCTTAATAGCATAAACTCAAGCCTGAGGTTATTTATGACTTCAGTGCTTGGTGCAATAAAAATTTGTTACTTTCGTCCATTCAAAATTTCACAGAATAACAAGCTAAAAAAAAACGTGTCCTGATCCGGTGATCCTGAAAGCGTGGCCAAGACATACCACTCATCAAAGCCCGGATGCTTGGTCTACCGACCATCTCATTCAACGTGATTCGATGAGTCCCAACAGGCTGCTAGGCCGCCTTCCAGGTACTGGGGGTGCAGAATCACAGGGGGCACATCCAGGGTCTGGGGGGAATTAACTGATAAGGCCTGTTATTGGAACGAATTTAAATTTTTCTTATTCAAAATTTATTCATCCCTCACATGATGATCTTTTCAAAGAAACTCATTCTGTTAAAATAATGACAAAATCCTTTACGGAAGGAACTAATTGAATTAAGACACTGCCCATGGATTTTATCTCACCAAATGGTACATTGAGGGAGGGCCCTTCACCAAATTTCTAGTAGGAGCATCTCAAAGTCATTCCTCAAAGAACAAAGGAGATTCCAACTTTCGAGGGCCACATGTTCAAGAGCCCCATAGCCCTCAGAGGCAGAAAATCTCTTAAACCTTTAACTCAGACATGAACATAGAGCTCAGGGTCAAAAGAAATTACAGCAGATAAAGTGAAAGTGAAGAGTAATTTGTTACGCATGCGCTCACCTCCCCTGCATCTCCATGTGTTTAGTTTTCTAGGGATCTGGTTTTTCAAGGGAATTCCAAATGAAAATTTCCTACAGGGAGATGCTTCTCCTCTCTTAGCCTCATGACAGGGGGCTGGGAAAAGGAGATGAAAATGAGGGGGTCTTGGGTTTGCAGTGACAAACATGGAAGGCCAACAACATTCTACAGATTTATTTCAATTGTTGCCTGTGCCATTGATTTTCAAAACTAATAAGGAAAGCAAATCTAATCTAAGTCCCTTTGCTGCAATATTAATGCACTCAAATTGTCTCCCAGTTGTCCCTGAGGACAGTAAAATTGTATTTCCACCACTGTGTATTGGTAGTTGCTAGACCCCACTGGGAGTGCTGGTTGAGAGGCAAGGTATCATTGGAGAGCGGTGGGACAGGGACCTGCTCCAAGATGAAATGGGAGACCCTTTCTTTCAAGACCATCATATTGTAAAAGTCTGCTGGTTGACTTCTTTGCACCGGCCCCTGGTTTCCTTCTCCTTTCCAGATGTGTTCATGTCCACCTCCTACATGACCAACACTTTTCTTCTAAGAGCAACCATGAGGTTTCATTGAAAATTCACCGTTTAAAAAAAATTTAATGTGAACTATCTCATACCATAGAAGAGAGTGTAAAACGTACATCTTCATTGTAAAGAATTATACAGCAAACGCTCATGCAACCACGACCCAGGTTAAGAAAGAGAATGTGAGGGTAACCTGGAAGCTCCTTGCATTCCTCTCCCTGACGGATCCTCCTTCCCAATCCCTGGGAGGGAAGCGAAGTACTTGCATCCCAATTTTTGTAAGAATCATTCCCTTCCCTTTTTATAGTTTTACCACATTTTAGCACATTCCTATGCAATAGATTTTGCCATACGATAGTCTCATTTTGCCTCTGTCTGTACTTTATCCAAAAGGAGCCAAACTGTATGCATTCTTTTGTGATAAATTTCTTTTGCCTAATATTGCATGTGAGATTCATCCCTGTTGATGAAGGTAGCTGGAGTTCACTTATTTCTACCGCTATACGGAATTCCATCTTATAACTGTATCACAGATTTATTCATCTTTTCCATCGTGATAAACATTGCGTGTATTCATTTGGGGGTTATTACGAACATTTTTGTATTTGGCTCCTGGTACACTTGCAGAACAGTTTCTCATAAGTACACATGGGGTAAGCAAGACCCTAAAATAGCCTCCCAAGATTTCCCACCCTAACCCCTGGGACTGGGACTGTCATGAGCTAGCACCACCAGGATGATGTTAAGTTACATGGCAAAAGAGATTTTGTATACGTAATTAAGGTTACTAATCAGTTGGCTTTGAGTTATTCAAAAGGAAGTTTATCCCAATGGACTTCATCTGATCATGTGAGTCCTTTAAAAGCAGAAAGATTTCCTCTGGCTGGTCACTGAAGGACAAGTGAGAGACTCAAAGCAGAGGAAGAATTCCACATCCTGTGGCTGGTCAAACTGAGGCTCTAGGACCTGAGGGTGACCGCCCACCCCCGCCGACAGCAAACAAGGACACTGAAACCTCAGTCCTACAGCCACAAGGAACTGAATCCTGCCAACAACCTGAATGAGCTTGGAAGAGGATTTTTCTCCAAAGTTCTAGATAAGAGCCCAGCCCAGCCCAGCTAGCTCCTTGACCTTGGCCTTGAGGGAGCTTAAGCAGAGAACCCAGTCGAGCCCATCTGGACTTCCAACCTACAGAGCTGTGATCTAATAAACACGTAATATTTTAAGCTGCTACATTTGTGGTGATTTTTGTTACATGGCATTAGAAAACTAATACAACATCCATACAAGTAAAATTCTTCAGTACTAGAGTGTGCACATGCTCAATGTTACAAAGCAATACCAACTGTTTTCCAAAGTGTCGCAACAATATTTACTCCCACCCCAGCGTACAGTAGTTCTAGTTGCTCCATATTCTTGCCAAAACATGATGTTGTCAGTTGTTTAAAATTTTCAAGTCTGGTGTGCATGTACTGGTTTTACACTATAGTTTTTTAGTTTGCTCTTTTTTTTTTTTTTTTGGTGAGGAAGATTGGCCCTGAGCAAACATCTGTGCCCATCTTCCTCTATTTTGTATGTGGAACACCTCCACAGCGTGGCTTGATGAGCAATATGTAGGTCCACACCTGGGATCTGAACCCCATGAACTCCAGGCCACCAAAGTGGAGAGTGTGAACTTAACCATCATGCCACCAGGATGGCCCCCTAGTTTGCACTTTTATAATAACTAATGAGGCTGATCATCCTTCATATGTTTTTGGCCATTGAGTTTTCCTTCTTTTGTGTAATATTTATTCAGATCTTTTAACTCAATTTCCTTCTGTTTTTTTTTTTTGTCTTTTTTCTATTTTGTATGTAAGTCTTTTGTTAGTTAGTATTTTGCTAATATCTTCCTTACAATTTCTGTCTTAAGAAATGCTTCACTATTCCAAAGTCCTGAAAATACTCTTTTATGAATGCTTTATACTTTTGCTTTCATATTTAGGTTCTTTAATCCACCTGGAATTGGTTTTCGTGTATGGTATGAAGGAGAATCCAAGTTTATTTTTCCCCCCATGGATAACTGATTATTTCAGCCACATTTACTAAAATGTCAGTCCTTCCCCCACTGATTTGCAGTGTCACCTAAGTTGTATATCCAATGGCAATATCTGTGTAGATCTGTTTTTTGGACCCCATTCTGTTCCATGTTCTATTTTTTTTTTTATTTCTGCATCCAAAACACACAATCTTAATTATTATAGTTTTCTACTGTGTCTTGATGTCTGGTAAGGCTTGCCTTCTTGGCTGATCTCTTCTCCTTGGCTGTACTTTGCCCTTTATACTTCCATAGGAATTTAGAATCTGCTTATCAAATATTACACACACATATTCACACCATGCAAAACCTTATATAAATCACTTGGGGAGAATATCTTCCAATTCATGAGCACAGTATATTTCTCCTTTGATTTAGAACTTCTTTCACATCTTTTGATAAATATTTAACATTTTTTAGAATGTTTATGCTATTCTAAACCTTTTTTTAAAGTAGCAAACTATTTTTTAGAGTAGTTTTAGTTCATAACAAAAAGAAACCCAGACATCTCTTTAATTTCATTTTCTAAATCTTTGTTGCTAGTATATAAATATAATGTTTTCATACATGGATCTTCTATCCACAATCCTGATAAACTTTTTTATTAAATCTAATAAATTTTCTATAGATTCTTTTGGATTTCCTGTATACACAATCATGACATCTTCAAATAATAACAGCTTTATTTCTTCCTTTAAAATCCTTATACTTTTATTTTTCTTGCCTTGCTGTACTTTCTAAGACTTCCAGGACAATAATGACTAAAGATTGTGATAGTCCTTACATCATTACTTATCTCAAAACCAGTGTTTTAACTTTTCACCCCTAAGAATGATATCTATGGCAGGATTTTTGTTTTGTTTTGTTTGGGGTTTTTAGATATATTTTAATTATGTTAAGGAAAACTTCTTGGTTGTGAAGGATTTTTTTAAATCATGAATGATGTTGAATTTTATTAAATATTTTTCTATATCCATTGAAATAATCATAATTTTTACCCTTTAATATAGTTTAGAAAATTACATTAATTAATATTCATAGTTAAACCAGCCTTGCATTCCTGGAATCAACAAACTTCGTTATGACACATTGTCCCTTTGATATGTTGCACCCATGGTCATCAGTGTTATCACCCAGTAATTTTCCTGTCTCCTACCTGTCCTTGTTTTGGTGTTAAGATGTTGGAAACTTTATAAATAGAGCTGGAGAGCATTTCCTCTTTTACTATGCTCAGCAATGATTTGTGTAAAGTTGGAATTATTTTTTCTTAACTATCTGGTAGAACCTGCCATTGAAGCTATCTATGCCGGGACTCGTAAGATTTTTCTGATCACTGTTCAATATTTTTAAAGCATGTAGTATTAATCAAGAGTACTTTGGTTTTTTAATGTGATATTCCCCCCTTCCCCCTGACTCCAAACTCTTTTATATAAAGTGATTTTGATTAGCAACCAAAAGAAAGGCCACAAGAAGGTCTTAAGCTTGCTAGCTTGTGAGTCTCGAACTATTGTACAGGAAGAGCAGAGGAGTGATGGGACAGACCTGCCCAGAGATGAGAGAGGATGATGACCAGAGAAAGAGGAAGACAATCTTTCTCAGAGAACAAGCGACGTAGTTTCTAATGTCATAGATTATGTAAATCTCAGTTTGTCACCCGAAAGAAAAGCGATTTCAGGTTTCACCTACCTGACACACCTTCCAAAAAGAGAAAACTGGCCACTACTGGGGAGCCATCCTTTTTAACTTACCTTTGGCAACACTCAGTACTCCTTCATTCTTCCCTGCATTTATTAGATTTTGAATTGCATGAGCAATTTACATTCATATTTCTCTGCAATGCCCACAATTTTCTGATAAGTTAGACCAGCTCCAATTTACTGGAGCAAGGAAATTGATTTCCAAAAATCAATTAAGTGACTCCACCAAGTGAGGCTGCAGAGCTAAGATCTGAATCTAAGAACCCCAGCATTGCAAGGGACCTCAGAAATCATTCGAGGGCTTCCTTGTTCCACTGAAACGGTTAATGAGATTCAGCCAGTGAGGGGCAGAGCCCTAGCCGGAACCAAGTAGCTCACACGTAGGCCAGGGTCCCTCCCATTATCTAGCAGGGTTTTCCCCCAAGTGGAGGCAACAATTCACGGAAGCTTCTGAAAGCTCTGCAAAGAGTGTCAGACTTACTTTTGTACCAGGCTGTACAGGGACAGCTTGAAATCTCTTTCTCAGTAAGTAATGGGAACATTTCCCCACGGAGTGGCCCCTGGTTCAAAGGGCAGAAGCCATCCTTAGCTGGTGCGGAAAGTGGTCCAAAATCAAAAAAAAGAAAATACTCAGGCACAAATGAATGTTCTGTATTCTAGACCTGTTTACATTTCATAAAGAAATTTTAAAAGCCTCTGCTGACTTAAGTTTCTCTGATGTTTTACAGTTTACAGAGCACTTTCTCCTGCGCTGTTCATTTACTACAGTTCCGCAAACCTTCTGTTAGTTCAGACGGTTGCAAATATTTACAAGACACGTGCAGTGTGTCGAGGGAGGGAAGTGAGTGTGCGACCTCTCTCACGCGTGACAAGGCACAACACACAGTGACGCTTCTGGGGCTGCGGAAAGCAGAGCAGGAACAGAGTGTGCATGCGAGGAGCAGCCTGGTGGTCAGGATGTTTGAGCTGGGTCATAAGTAATCTGTGAGATTTCAACAGGCGGCAGTGGAAAAGCAAGCCCACCAGATGTGAGGGGGGGAGAGCAGAGGTGCAGAAGCAGGAAGCAATGTGGCAGTGTGACCAAGTGCCTAAGGGCGTAGGCTACGTGATCAGGTGGACCTCAGTTTGAGTTCCCGTGCTGCTGTTTGACCTTAAGCACGTTCCTTTGCTTTTCGCTGACTCAAATTCTCCATAGATAAACAGAGGATAACAATAGGTTGTAGCTCCTGGGTTGCTGCGAAGATTAACAAATAAAGCACATAGCAGAAAATGTAACTGCTATCATTCCAGAAGAGCGTAAGTAGCCTGATGAAGCTGGCCAGTTGGATGGGGGCCATCACCTCTATGACAGATAAATTGGAGTTTATTACACTGACAGGGAAGAAGGTTTCTGAGCAAGGCTGTAACGTACTCAGATCTGTGTTTCAGGAAAGAACGGGCAGTTTTATGAAAGGAGAGGGGTTGGAAGAGAGAATGGAGGAAGAAAGCTTTGTCTTAGTCAGTGTGGGGAATGGTTTAATGGTTTGTTCATTTTGTGTGTGTATCTGTTTCCTCCCCAGAACCCCGGCTCCCTGTACGCTGCCTTCCTTACTCACCTGGGGATCCAGGGCTGGTATACAGCCGGCTCGCCCCACATATTCACTGGATAAATGAATGAATGGGCGGGTGAAACTACAATCCTCACAATATACGAAAAGGATGGTTAGCCCATCTTTCAGATGAGGAAAGCTAAATGTTAGGAGGCTCAGGGACTTGCTGGCCGCCCCACAGGAAGAGGCTGCGCTGGGGTGAGAAGAGAGGAGCGTTTACTCCTTGTGCAGGACCCCTCATATCAAATCACCTCAGACCAAGAACAGAAGATTTGCATTCTGAAAAAAAAAATTCTAAGACCAACTGAGCAAATTATAATAATAACAGTAACAAATTAATTAATGAATTACATTTCTAATTAAAAAGTTCTGCCGAGGCACACTAGATGGCAGCATCTTGCATCATTTCAAGGACAGTCCTAGAAACTGCGTGCCTCCATTGAGGGACTGCATAGACCAGGCCCCAAGCTAGGGCTTGATTTTATTATTTTATTTAAGCCTCACAACCGCTCAACACTGTAGACTAAAACATCCTAACCAAAAGGATCAAATTCTAGTTGCAGAAGGCTAATGTCACCAACCTTCCTGTTGCCGGAACGGGCATGCAGAGGTTTTATTTGGCTGCCTTGTCGCTGAAGAAACCCAGCAGGGTGAAGACTTGATTCCTCTAAATTTGGGGTTCTTCCAAGTTAAGAAGGTGTGGCAGGGACACAGCCTTCCCTGGGCCTTAGAAGGTGCCAGCAACACCTACCAGCTGCCTTCCTTCCTGGCCCCTGGCTTCAGCTGGGCAGGGCCAGCCCTGGGCACCCTAGTGACAGACCACAGCTACCAGTGCCCAAGCATAGACTCTTTCCAGGTCCTGTGATTTTGGCGAATATTTATTGAGCATCTACTCTGCACCAGGCGTTATGCCCCAATTACCAACCCCCCACATTCTTTACCCCTTCACAATCCATCCCCATCCATCCTCCTCTTCCAGATTCTTCAGGGCTCCCCCAATCCTGGAGGCTCAGGGCCTGGCCTCGTCTCCTCCCTTCCCAAGCCAAAAGGGATTGTCCTGGCTGTTCCCAGTGCTTGAGAATGCATCGAGGGGGCTCTGCTATGCAGTAAGGGGTAAATGTGTGGCGTCTTTCCAAGAACAGCGTGTTGGACCCTATACAGATCGAAAGTGTTGGCGAGATTTTAAAGGTTAGTGCTGTAAGCTTTTAGAAGAGGAATTCCGGAGCAGGTAGCTGTTACGGCTTTAAATCATACAACGTGGCAGAGCGTGTTGTACCGAGGACCGCCCTGGCCCTGTGTGTGGGTTCTGTGGGCAGCACTGTCCTGTAGCCATTCCACCCCACGCAGGTCTCTGGTGACGGAGCCTCCATGGCTCGAACCTCATAAATACAACATGTAGACAACAAGCATAAACAAAAGAACAGCAACAATAATCATCGCTAATGTTTATTAAGTGCTTTGCATGGATTGACGACTCTTACTTGTACAGCTCAATGCAGCAGATGCGTACATTCATTACCCTCTTTTTTTTTTTTTTTTTTTTTGGTGAGGAAGATTGGCCCTAAGCTAACCTCTGCAGCCAATCTTCCTCTTTTTGCTTGAGGAAGATTGTCCCTGAGCTAACATCTGTGCCAATCTTCCTCTATTTTGTATGTGGGACGCTGCCACAGCATGGCTTGATGAGCAGTGTGTAGGTCAGCACCCAGGACTCAAACCCCCAAACTCTGGGCCGCCAAAGTGGAGCATGCGAATTTAACCACTATCCAACTGGGCCAGCCCCCATTATCCTCATTTTTCAGATGAGGAAACTGAGGCCAGAGAATGTATTTTCCCGAGATCACAAAGCTAGAAAGTGGCCGGGCTAAGATCCAAACCAGAGCCTGTACTCCTAACCTTGTCTATTGTTCACTCAATTTTTCCCAAAACTCGAAACTGACGTCCAATGTGAATTCCATCTGACCTTGATTATAGAAAGCAGCCCCTCCTCCTAAACACACACACACACACACGTGCACAGCCCTTCTACTGAAGTTGGCCAGCCCCAAAGACCTCCTGGTTCTTGCTGTCAGCCAGTGAGAATTAGTCTAACAATTAGTGCCAAGCTGGGGAAAGGAAGCAGAGGACCAGGAGTTGAGTTGGCTGTAGTCTTTGGCCACTGTATTTTGCTCTTATACAGAACACGTGTGTGTGAGCCTATGGGTGTGTTCATATGGGGACACAGACAAGACCGTGGTACTTTCTCGTGACACCTGGATTTGAACTTCCCTCATACTCTCCTTGCCTGTTGGGGACACTTGTTTACTTGTCAGGCCTCCAAGGAATATAGACCCAAGAATGAGGACTCTATGCTACTCATGTTTTATCTTCATGCTTACTAGCATACAGTGGGTGTTTAATAAATGTTAGTTGACACAAAATAAAAGGTAAGCAGATCCTATGGAGAGGAGAGGGTGGGCTTGGGAAAGGATGGGTCTTCTCTCGATTCCTGCCCTCACTGCCCGGGATGACCGCCCCTCCACCTGGCTGCTCCCTCACCAGGCTTCCCCGGGCCTCCGCATGTGTCCTCTCTCACATTCCATCACAGAACAGGAAGGGGTGTAAGAATGCACACCCGGAGCCCAAAGCCATCCTGGGTAAAGTAAGAGAGGAGGAAAACTGTGCAGCCCTGCAGGAAAGGCCAGCCCAGCTTGGATAAATACGACATCGGAGAGGTTCCTGCAGGGCTTGCGTAAGAAACATGCACCATCACAGAAAATAAGGTAAAGAAGGTGGGAACATCCAGCACAGAAAAGTTGATTCATGAGAGCCTCAAGGTTGTAGGTTTGCAACAAAGAACTCTCCTGGCTAAACAATGATTCATGATCAGCAGTTAAGATCTCTTTTTTGTGTCACTATGTAAGAAGAAGGGAGAGAGAGAGGGAAAGTTCATGAGTTTGGTTGAGAATGAGGGGAGAGGGGACTTATTTTTAAGACTGAAAGTTTATCAGGAAGAGCAAATACATAGCCTACATTTGGGATCACCCAAGTCTTCATTATGGGTTCAATTCCCTGGGTAAAGATAAAATGTGGAAGAGAAGGGGCAATGATGTGCATTCCCTTTTGTACTAGTCAGACTTGTCCGTGATCTGTCTGTCTTCTAATAGTTTCTAATTGGGTAGATTTATTGTCATGACTTGCCCTGGGGAGTTCACACTCACTGCTTGGGCTCCTGCTTTTTTGGGGATGTTTGTGGCACTCTCCATAGCTGTCATCTTCTATTCATTTGTGTGATTCTTTGAATGTTATTTGTCTCCTCACCAAATTTTATTTTATTTTTTTGCTGAGGAAGATTGGCCCTGAGCTAATATCTGTTCCCAATCGTCCTCTTTTTGCTTGGGGAAGATTGTCACTGAGCTAACATTTGTGCCAATCTTCCTCTATTTTATGTGGGATGCCGCCACAGCATACGGTCCGCGCAGCATTCAAATTTGTGAACCCCGGGCCAACGAAGCAGAGCATGCCAACTCAACCACTAGGCCACCAGCCCAGCCCCTCCTCATCAAATTTTAAGTTCCGAAAAGGCAGGGACCGAATATGATTTTGCTCCACATCATATCCCCAACACTGAGCATGGTGATAAAAATGGACAAACCGCCTAGATGCAAATGCCTGCTTCCTGAGAGCCCTCTTTGTTCCTGTATCCTACTACAGGTCCAGAGGGACAGCCCGCCACTGGGTTGCTATCAACAATGCCACAGCAAACCACACAGTACTTCAGATTTCACGCCAGGAAGTAGATCGAAACTCACCCGCAGCCTAACCCCAAACACTCTGAAGTTCTCGGAAATAAACGACGACACACGTTACCCAGCAACACCATCGAAGGTTGTGCATGGGGGAGGCTGTGAGCCTATTTGCTGTCCCCTGCTCTCCATGCTCCAGTGTCCTATTACTGACACTCATAAGAACCTGGGTTTTCAAACAGTCCAGTCTTAGTTTTGAACAAGAGTCTATGAAGCGAAGAGGAAGATCCAGAATAAATAAGATGCACGTTTAATTTAAAACGTCCTTTGAACTGTTCATTTCTATTGCCTCCTTCAGAGAAGATTTACGTGAGCATCTATGGAACAATAAAACCATTTGGTTCAGTGTGTTTCTGTTCTTAATTTGCTCCTCTAGTCCTTATCATCGAGGTATTCATGTGGCATTTAATTTAATTTAATGCTTGTTATTATTTATTACATCTTATGCAATGTCTCATCTCTGAACAAGATTATACACAGCTCAAGGCCTGAACCAGCTCCTAGCGAGCTATCTTGTAAACACATTTGCTAAGTACTTTTAGCGGATCAATCTGGCTGCTTATCTTTGAGAAACAGTGAAATCACTAAGGAAGGAAAGAGGGATGGAAAGAAAGAGCACAAATGGGGCAACCCTCTGCAGATCACGGAGCACCAATTTATCAAATTACAGCCAATTTATAGTAGCCAGAAAATCGCCTTCACTCCCTGGAGTTTACGCCGTGAGTTTTTTCCTTCTCAAGGTCCTAGGGTGGCTGTTAGTTCTAGAGGCTTCCTGTGAACTCTGATTCCAGTTCACGGTTCCTTGCGTAAGATTTTGTCTTCCTGGATAGCGATGGATGTTTCAGTCACGCTGCCTCCCTCTTGGCTGGCACACGGGCGATTATTTCCTGGAACCTCTTGAATGAATAAACAATCGTGGGCAAATGGCCAAGGAGGTACCCCCGTGCGTGCACCTCAAGCTTCGATACTGAAGGCAGACCAGGCGCTGCTTTCACCCACGTGCTCTGCTGCGAAGGGTATTCCAAGCCAGCCTCCACTCCAGCTTCTGTTTGGCCTACATAAAGGGCCAAGAGGCATCACGTCGCAGTCCTTGGCTAGCTCCTTCTCCAAGCTTAAATCTTAGGCAGTCATCCAGAAGGAGCAGAAAGCGAAATGAAAGTATTCTTAGTAATATGACGAAGACTCCATCTGGAAGCACGGGAGAAGGTAAATAGAAGTTTCACCATCTTCTAAGAGAGATTAGGTGCCAGGAAGACCTTGACTAGCCCACCTAGAGTCTCGCGAGGCCTTGCACGCCCGGGGTACCAGTGGTTCATTTCTGAGCTGCATTTCCTCCTTTTCCCAGTCACCTTGACTTCAGCCAGTAAAAACAAGTAGGAAAAACCAATACTGTAACCACATTACCTTAAATTCCAGTAGCGGAGCTGTTTTCATGGCGAAGCCTACAACTGGATCCCTGACAAGGAGTCCCGGCTTAGGCCTCTGTTCCATCATTAGGGGGTTGACAAAGTTTGGAACTGTTCCTCACTGCCATTCTGGAGTCTAAGCTTTTCTTTATTCCTCCACTGGACCCTTCTTCTCTCTGACCCTCTACATCAATGATACGTGTGCGTGCTGAAAATAATTGAATTCTTGACAGTTTCTCAAAATGGATTCACTTTTACTTCATTGTTGGGGAACACTGAAATCATTCAGCTGTCCTTTCTCACCGCACACGCACTCTACATGCAAATAATTATGAAATGAATAGCATTTAAATTTTAAGAGGGAATTTTGTAGGAAGCCCACGTATTTTCCAAGTTTTTTCTTTGCTCTTTATGCCCTTTTAAACACTGGTGATTCAAGAACACATTCTTATTGCACAAACTTTGTAAAGTATAAAAATATGCAGGTTAAACATAAAAGCTCCCCTTTATTTCTGACCCCAATTCCCTTTGCTTCCCCACTGTTGCTGTTATAAATAAACAAATAATAAATGCTTATTTGTAAGCATTTATATACTACACTTGATCTTAGCCAAAAGGCCGAGAAGTGATTGGAAGCATTTACATAGATGTATGGATATATAGACTTTAAATTGTTTTTCATATAAATGAGATTATGCTACAGAATGTTCTGCAGCTTGTTTTATGTAACAGTATAGCTTCAAAGTCTTATTTCTGTATACATAGAATAACGTAATCATCTTATTTTTAAAGATGTGTGTTATAGTCTACAATAGGGAAGAGGGATGTAATATACTTACTCTAGTAAATTACTACTGTAGAGGAGGGTTGTTTCCAAGAGAAATTATGAGAAATGCTGCAAATATATCTTTGAACAACAATCTTCGTGCACACAAATATTTCCAAAGGCCAAATTCCAAGGAATGTAATTGTGTATTAAGGGATATGTGCATTTTTAAAAGCTTTATTGAGGTATAACTCACATACTATAAAAGTTACCCATATTAATACTATTAGCATGTATGTTTATACTAATATGATTATCAGTATATTTAAAGAGTTGTGCAACCATCACCACAATTTTATTTTAAAATATTTCCATCATCCCCATTCCCACCATACTCATCCCTAGTCCCCAGGCAATCACTAATCTAGTATCTGTCCCTATAGTTTAATCTATTCTGGTTACATTGTATGGTTACAGTATATAAATGTAACCATACCCTATGTGGTTTTTTTAATTTCTCTCTCTCTCCCCAAAGCCCCAGTACCTAGTTGTATATTTTCAGTTGTGATTCCTTCTTGTTCTTCCATGTGAGCTGCCCCCACAGCATGGCTACTGACAGACGAGTGGTGTGCTTCCATGTCCAGGACCTGAACCCGGGCCGCTGAAGCAGAGTGTGCTGAAGTTTAACTGCTAGGCCATCAGGGCTGGCTCCCCTATGTGGTCTTTTGCATTTGCCTTCTTCCACTGAGCATGTTTTCAAGGTTCACCCATGTTGTAGCATGTATCAGGACTTTGTTCCTTTTTATAGCTGAATAATATTCCATTGTATAGATAGACCACATCTGGCTTATCCATTCATCAGTTGATAGACATGCGGGTTGTTTCTACTTTTTAGCTATTATGAAGAATGCTGCTATGAACATCTGCATGCAAGACTTTACGTGGATCTCTGTTTGCATTTCTTTTGAGTATATACTTAGAACTAGAGTCACAGGACATATCTAAGTCTGACTTTCCAAGAAACTGCCAGATTTTTCCAAAGTGGCTGCACCATTTTACGTTCCCACCAGCATCCTAGTCAACACTCATCTGTCTTTTTGATTATATCCATTCTGGTGGGTGCGAAGATATGGGTGTTTGAAAATTGGCTTTACCAATTTGCACTCCCACTGAAGGTGTGCAACAGTACTTGTTTCTGCCCATCCTCATCAACAATAGCTATTATCAATCTATTTAATTTTTGCTTTGTGAATTTTTGTGTAACATGACCCCATTGTTGCTTTAGATTGCATTTTCCTGATACTGATAGTGACATTGAGCATCTCTTCATATATTAATGGGACATTTGTATTTCTTCTTCTGGGAATTGCCTGTTACATATTTATTCACTTTTTTTATTGGATTGACAATTATAGACATTCTGTATGTAACGTAGGTATCATTCATTGCCGATTTGTATGTAGTGTATCTTAGTCTGTTACTTGTCTTTTAACCTTTCTTATGATTTCTTTTTTGTACAAGAATGTTTCATTTTGACTAATCTGTCAGTTTTCCTCATTATAAATTTTGGGTTAGATATTTTGCTTAGGAAAGCCTCTCCCACTCCCAGGATTATATAAATATTCCCTTGTATTTTCTTCTAAACTTCTACAGTTTTATTTTTATGCTGAACACTTGAACAAATTTGGAAATTAGTCTTACATATGGTGTTAGATAGAGGAATACATATTTGTTTGGTTTCAATGGCCCAAAGCTTTTCACTGAATTGTTTATCCTGATTTGAAATAAAATTCTACCTCCATCATAAAGCAAATTTCAATATGTAAATGAGTCTCTTTCTGGACTTTATATTCTGTTGCATTGATCTATTGGTGTCCTCTGGGCCAATATCAGACCAGTTCGATTACTATTGCTTCAAAGTGTGTTTTGGCATCTGGTCCGGAAAGTCCCCTTTCATAATTCTTATTTTATAACAAAATATCTCAGTTAATCTTTGTAAGCGTAATGAAAACACTTCTGGTTCAATGAGACTCATACCATAAGAAATATAGGGTAGAACCACATAAGGGGTTAAAATGGAGAAACGAGGGCGATTTCCTGTCCTTTAGTGCCATCACTCCTACGCGTGCAGGAGCACACTCGTAACGCCCTTGTCACCTCTTACGCCAGATCTTGACCTCTCCTTCGATTCTCCATCAAGAGGAACCGGGACTTCTTGAAAGGCACATAGTCCTACATCCTATGTCAGGAGAAAAAATCAGGATGGTCTGAAACATCCTATTGTTGTAACAAATTAAGGATGCTTTCATAGCTATTAGAAGCAATTATTTTATAAAAATCAAAAAACAAAAACAAAGGAAGAAGCTGGAAGGGGTTCCACTAGCCAAGCTGCAATATTCTGAACATCAAAAAAAGAAGATGAAAATTATAAGCTGAATCTACAGAAGGCCACAGATTCATGATACTTAAGAGAAAAAGGAATTTTAATACAAAATAAGGATGATTATAGGATATGTTTAAGGGAATATTCATGTATGAGGGTATTTTGTTTGTTCTACTAAGAACATTTTTTTAAAGTATGGCCATGTGCTTATTTCTAGCGATGCATACAGCAAAGAATAAATATAGGAAATCTGAACAATAGAGAAAATAGAAAACAATAGTACAAGAAGAAGCTGACCATTGTCAGTGGTCACATGTAGTAATCAAGCAGAAAAGGAATTGTTCATCACACACAATAACAAATTTGAAAGGACTCAAGAGTATGTCCCAGATGATAAATAACCAAATGTCTAAAAGAATTCCCCATGCAGACTTGATGACTCTTCACAGACAAATATCAATATGAGCCTAGTAATTATACAAGATACTGACGACGCATACACAAGTTTTCACTAATGCTAATGGACAAGATCAATTTATCATCAAAGCAAGACAATGAGTTAGAGAACGCTGGCCTTGCAAAATTAAAGCACATTTCATTGCTAGGAAAGATAGCAAGTTTCAAAAATTTAAAGTAATATAAATGACAAGATATTAAAAATCCATGACAAAGCAAGTAAGAATTAATGATAAAAGGGCTCAGCCCAATGTCTGTGGCTCGTGGTTGAATCATCGTGGACTGTGCAGCCAGGCTTTGTCCTAAGCAAGAATCAGTCAACGACCCAGATTATGCTCCCTGTTAGTCTGAAGAAATATTCCTTTTCTTTTAGGCTTGGTAAGGTTACTACCAACCCAAGAAATATAATAAAGTATAACTGAATGACTAAGAAGACATGAAAATAAATACGGCCTTAATAGTAAACGATTCTGAAAGTAAAAATTATTGGACAAAAAGCTCAAAAGTTGATTTTTAAAAATAGGTTTCTGTAAAATTATTTTTTTAAACGTGCTAATCATTGTATTCAAATGTGAAGGTTAATTTTACGTGTCAACTTGACTGGGCCACAGGGTACCCAGATTAAACATTATTTCTGGGTGTGTCCAAGAGGGTGTTTCCAGATAAGGCTGGTATATGAATCAGAGGACTCAGTAAAGTGGACTGCCCTTCCCAATGTTGGTGGGCCTCGCCCAATCAGTTGAGGGCCTGCAGAGAACAAGAGGTGGAAGATGGGAGGCTTCCCTCTCTCTCCGCCTGACCGCTGAGCTGGCACATGGTCTCCTGCTCTCAGACTGCAATTTCCAGCATCCGCTCCCCCGGTTCTCAGGCCTTCGAACTTGAACTTAATCATACCACCAGCTTTGCTGGGTCTTCAACTTGCAGACAGCCGACTGTGGGAATTCTCAGCCTCCAGGATCACATGAGCCAATTCCTCATAATATACCTTGCTTTACATGTGTTTACATACATATCTTTCCTATTGGCTCTTGCCTTATATATATTTATAGATATCTTTCCCATATATACATTTCCTATTGGCTCTGTTTCTCTGGAGAATCCTAACTAAAACATCGAGAATGGTTTGTGTACCATTTAAGGAATGAGACAGGTTCAAAACAGTCAGGTATACTAAATCTGTAATTACAGTTTAAGTTGTTTGAGGCAATGTAATTAAATTTACAATAAAGGTTTAAATGCTCAAGAAAAATTGGTGTTTCCTCTTTTCTTCCTGAATAGTTCAATCAAAGCCACTAGGCAGGGCCAGAGGGACAAGGGAGAGTGAGTAAGCTAGGAGACTGGCTACATACAGGGTGACTGAGAAAATAACTAAGTGCATGGAGGAGGGTGGCAGCCAGGTTTAACGGCTAGACAGGGGCGCCACAAACATGGAAGTGGGGAAAGCTGGAATACGCTATTGGGTTAGAATTGGGAGTATCGATGTGAGCTCATGATTTCCAAAAAACATCAATGCAAATGTGTGAATACATATTTACACTTCCACACACACATATATTTCCTAATTCTGAGGGGCCTTGGAGCAACAATTTCCCAGTAATAACCAGCACACTTTCAATAAATTACCAAATGTCCTTTGTACCAGATTCTGTTCAGTATTACCATCTTGCTAGGAAATCTCGGAGCACGTGGGAAGACATTCCAAAACCTCCCCACTTGATAATCAGGCTGCATTTCCTCATGCAGACAAAAAAAAAAAAAGTAGAAATTACAATTGTGAGGCTAGCTCATGAAGATTTTCTTTATCCTAAGACCTTGGAAATAAAATACATCATTTCCCATTATACGAGTAAATGGAAGCCTGGCAGTATTATTTTAATACCTCTTGTAGCTGCACTATAACATTTTAAATCTTACCAAACCCGTTGAATTGCCCTCTGTCTTCTTTCCAATCTGTTACTACTCCTGTAAGAAACAAACAGATAGTGGCCCAATGACATGGATTGACAGCCTCAAAACTGTCACCTTGGTAACTGCCCGGTTATTCCAAGGATGCAGTTACCACTCAAATCCTTTTGGGAACCCACCTTCTGCACTGGCCTTCAGAACTCATGGTTTAACTTGGACGCAGCAAGTCTTCACTGCCCTGAGTAGATGTGATCAAGAGTCCAAAGACACTAGGGGTTGGGTGATCGAGCCGAGTAGTAATTTGGGGTTGGAAAATAAAGGCATAACTCTAAGTAGACTTGAACTTCCCAACTATTTTAACCAATAGTATAATGCAATCATGCATATACCTTGCCAAACTAACTCAAAGATGACTTGAATTCAGCTGAATAAGCAAAAGAATTTCATGGTCATGCTTCAGACATGCCATGTGTACTAGCTCAAAAGCACCAAGAAATGGCCTTTCCCAGAATACATCTCCCACTGTCCTAGCAGGCTCCCCAAATTCAGAAGACTTTGATCGGAAGGACTGACAACTGCTGCTAAAATACCACATATCCTACGCAAAGTGTAGCATAACCTCTTAGCATGAATTTGTTTGACCTAATGAATAGTCAGCCTTGAGTGACACAAGGCAAGAGGACATAATTTATTTGAGGGGGAGGCTGTGCAAGAAGACAGTCACCAAAGGGAGACTCTAGAACCGCCTTCTGACCCTCCAACTGCACACGGCCCCCCACCGTCAGCTCTGCCATCCATCCTCCACAGATCAGACACACTCGGCGGCGTGGTCCAAGCAAGTATTGATTTTTATTAAGAATAACTTTGGTTCTAAGAATTCCACCCTCGATTCTGTAAGACTTTCATTAAAAACAATTATACAAGAGCAAATACAAAAAATATTAAATTATGAAAACAAACCCATTAAGGCTCCCTTTATATATATTATATACACTCAAACAAGTCAAGATTTTTCGGAGTAGAAGAATAGAGTCAACTGTTATAGCTTAGAAAGCAACAGTGCCTTACTACGAGACTATAAAACACTCGACTATTTTAAGAAAACCATAGAGTGGAAAAATGGAGCCATTTTTGTCAAAAAGTGGCTCAAAGCACGAAACTGCTTGGATATTTATGAGTCCTAGGGGTTTGGACTGTACAGTAGGTGGGAGACTGATGCTTATGTAATCAAGCTAGTGAGCCGACCTGATGTGACAACTTCTGAGAGCTCCCCTCCCTGGACAGTCCACTTTTCGTCATAAGACATCAGCCTGCGCTATTTACAAGTAGACCTTGCATACTAACTACACAAAATTTTGCAGATTTGTGAGTGAGACTGGGAGGGAAACGCTTTTGTGATTTTCTTTTTCCCAGTGAAGAAGGAATTCTTGGTAAGTTCTAGGAACAGGATTGGTCCTTCGAAAGGGGCCTGCTGGGGCCCTTGGGAATTTTATCAAGTGGCAGAATTGCTTCCAGAACACAGGATCTATAAAGATCTAACACCCAGTTAGATGAAAGGCTAGGAGCTGGTCCTGAATCTTCACTTTACAAATCACATTGTTAGTCCATATACACGAAGAAAGAACTCTAGTCAATGTGCAATCAGAAATGTACTTTGAAGATGACGAGTTAATGTACTTTTTTCTCTCAAAAGGAAGAACGATGGAAAAAAATAGTTACCATTCCATCCTTCGAAAGCAAACTATGATAGAGCAACACTTTACCTTAAACATCTCATATTTTATTCAAATAATACTTGCTGATGAGAGAAATAATCCATTTCAGGTGTAATCAACATGTTCCCTAACTAGCAGTATATTCTCATTGCATTTATTCGTATCTTGTTCACATGAGGACTGAGTATGAGCCTAATCATCAACTCTGAAAACTAAAGCATTCCCATAGAAAGCTAATTTCTACTATGTTTATTAAGGATTCAAAAGCTTGGGATCTAGCTTTCTATGAGCCTTTAAAGGAAGTATAAGAAGATCTTCAATGTAGAAATTACTGGCTGTACCATCTCCATGGAGAACATACTGAATCCACACAAATTCTTCCAGATGACCCCAAGTAGAATGTACCTCTGCCCAGACCAGCTGTATGAAATGGATTTTGTGTAAGAATTTTGCTACTATTCTTAACTCGGACATCACTTGGAGGAGCATGCTAGCTAGAGTGCAGAAACCAAGCAGCCTCTCCCTTCACCTCAATTTTTCCTGAGAGATGCAGAACAGTAGTCATCAACGTCCTTGTTATCAACAGCATCATCATCACTAAGAGAGTGGTGGACCAGTCTTTCTTCACAAGAAAAACAAGGCAAAGAAATGGGGGATCATTAATCAGAAACTTTCAAAACTTGGATTCTAATAATATTCAAAATGTACAAAAGCTGTAAATCTTCCAAGAAGGCCTCCTTAGACCAAACCACATTTGTTTCACATTAAAATACCCGAAAAACTCCTTGCCCAGTTCCCAATGGGAGCTTTCCTCAAACAGCTCTCAAAAGAAATCAAAAGATGTGGACGCTTTACTTTTGACACTGAAGTTGGGTTATATGGACTAGTTTTTATTCTCCAAATGACTGGGAGATTATTTCATTTAAAAGGGCCAGCTCAGCAAGAAATTAAAAAGCAAAACAAAACAAAAACCCTAATAGTTATCAAAGCAATAAATGGATTTATATGATGTGCTTTCTCTGAACTGGAATGTCACTGTGGAGCCTACTAATATCACAGAACCGAAAGAAATTAAAATAAGATCAAGATGGATGTTGACGTATTTTTGTTTACGTATTTTTAAACCTTCTCACCCCATTTCTGAGTCTTAGTGCCAACAAAGGTAGTAGCTGTGCTCAACATCCACACGAACATTCTCCGGCGTTAACTGTAACGTGGGTGAAAGTATTGAAATTGACCAAGAAAATGTTGGGTTCTCAAAATGGAATTTACAAACATTGGGTGTAACAAATCAAACACATTTCTGTGCAATCCAATAGATAACTAAAGGAACAAGGAAACACATTTTCTTTAGGTTTTCAAAGAAAAAAGGCTCTGTGCCCCACTAAACTTGGACCGGAAGAAAAACCAAGTAGTGCAACTCTCAAGAATTTATTCCAGTGTCCTCCTCCTCTGTCGCTGATGCTTCTTTTGATTAGGTCTGTGAACACAGGTCCATTAGCCTAACTCAAGTGCTGGTCAAGGTCCTTCGTTTGGCGAACAGAACTGCAACTGTCACAGGTAGTTTATCCACCGAGATTGTAGGAAAACCAAACCAAATCCTTCTGAAGGTAACAATTCTCTGCTGGCTGGGACTCTCCCCAGGGGCTCCGGCCCTGAGAGGAAGTGTTGAGCAGACGCCTGCAGCCCGCTTCCGAGCGCGACGGGCCGGGCGCGTCTCTGCGGCCCGGGCCTACGACTCCTGGGCTTGGGCCACTTCCTGGCCTGTTCTCCTGAGATTCCCTTTGACCTTCACAAACTCTGGCGCATTTTCCTGCTCTTCTTGCAATTTCTGATTCTCGAGTTCCAGCTAGATGGGATTCAGAAACAGGAAAGTGATTCACAAACTGAGCGGCTTTTCAAAGTCCCTGGCGACTTCATCTCCCAAGGGGAGAAAGTCTCTCCCGGTCTCCACTTTAAATATATACACATATGGATGCATATGGTCCTGCAGTAATTCTGTGCAGGAGCAGCAGCCCATTGGCTGTTACCACAAGCAATGTCAGGAGAGGATGAGAACCTAAAAATCAAGGCTAAGAACACAAGACGCTCAGATAACACGTCGCCCTGTAGTCTGTCTCAGTGAAGCTGAGTTTCCCAACCCTCTGCCGTGAAATCCGTGACAGCCCCTGGTTTGGGCTCTGGCCCCTGAATCTCTTCCAGGCCCTCGACAGAATCCCTGTCTTTACCCTGAAGGTATTTTAGCCTATTTGCTGACATTTTGTCTCCTATTTTCCTGTCATGGTATCAACACTGACACCTGACGTGTCTGGCGAATTCTGCTCTTTACAACATCCATATTTCTCAGGACCAAAAAGGGCTATTTTTGAAGTAAGTCAAAGAAAGACCAATACTGTATGATCTCTCTTATATGTGGAATCTAAAAAAATCGAAATTGTAAAAGCAGAGCGTAAAACGGTGGTTACCAAGGGCTGGGGGCTGGGGGAATTGGGAGACGTTATTTCAGGGAACATAACTGCCACTGTAGATAAGTAAATCCTGGAGACCTAATACACGGTACCATGATTAAAGCCTAAAAAATTGTACTCTGAACATTAAACTTGCTAAGGGACTAGATCGTAATTGTTTCCAACGCTAGAAGAAATGATAATAACGTGATGCATTAGAGGCGTCCGCTAACGCGACAGTGGTGATCACACTGTAATATGATGGCATCAGATCAATATGCTGTACACTTGAACTGACACTAACTTAAACTGACGCAAGGTTGTATGCCAAGTATTTCTCCATTAAAAAAAAAAAGACAATTTTCACCCTCACCTGCTCCAACTTCTGCTGCCGTTTTAATAGTTCGATTTCAAAGTCAGATTTCTTCTTCTGCGCTGCTTCCTCCTTCTGCTTTATCACTTGATCTCGTTTTCTCTTTTCCATCACTTTCTGCAGTTCTGGCTTATTCTGAGGGGCAAGACCCCTGCAAAAAAAAGCATTGAGAAAAATAAACGATTTTAATCTAGCGGACCAAGCTTTCATGCAGAGAAATTTAATGGAAGGCATCAGCCTCAGAAAAGGGGTCTACCGAATGAGCATGATTTTTTTTTTGTTTTTTGAGGAAGATTAGCCCTGAGCTAACATCTGCTGCCAATCCTCCTGTCTTTGCTGAGGAAGACTGGCCCTGAGCTAACATCCATGTCCATCTTCCTCTACTTTATGCATGGGACGCCTACCACAGCATGGCTTTTGCCAAGCAGTGCCATGTCTGCACCTGCGATCTGAACCGGCAAAGCCCAGGCCGCCAAGAAAGGGAATGTGCGAACTTAACCGCTGCACCACTGGGCCGGCCCCCAAATTAGCATGATTTTGAGGCCAACTACCTGTTACTAATCAACACCGGTGGTCTCAGAAATTCACAAGCATAAAGCAAGGGCCAGAGCATCTTCCAAATGTAAGCAAAGGAAATCCATTCATTCAATAAAAATGTATTGTGCACCTACTGTGCGCCAGGCATCAGGCCATGCAAAGGAGGTTAGTGAGAGTAGGATGGAGTGGGGAACAGCACACTCATTTGATGGATGCAACGAGCACCCATGATGGAGATGGAGATGGCTAGAACATGAAATGCCCCCTCCTGGAGTTTCAGGGGAAGCTTCCCAAGTTCTAGCCCCCGATTTCATGCACTAAATGTAGCCTAGAGACAGGCTAGCACAGAAATTTAAAGAGAAAATGGCCCTGAAAACCTCTTCCGAATTTTTCAGATTGGGAAGAGGGTTCTTGTACATCTAAAGGCAGCTCTAAGCTTTCCTCATTACTGGGGGGCACGACCGCGGAGAACTCTGACCCCCGACTCCCAGTCCAGTGCTCCCTGCAGGGTGCCATGTCACGTGTGTCGTTTACTAACACCCACGCACGGGAGCCAGGCTTCAGGGGAAGCGCCACATTTCTGAGGGGTAAATTAGGGCTGCCGTCTCTTCAATCGGGGAGAACCAAACCCAAAACTGAGGCCACTCCCTAGGAGCCCTCCCCTCAGAAAGGTGGGATGCAGGTCAGGGTAAGGACATTCAGGATCTCCTCAGGCGGGATGTCTGTGTTAACTGTTAGCTACGACTCTCCTTGTCTATTTCTCTGCCATTTCCTTAGGATTTCTCCAGTCCAGGCTTCCCAAGATGCTGACTGAGCCCGTCCACCTCCTCTGGACTGTCTTCCTTCTCTTCACGTTAGCTCTTAAGTAATTTCAACTTGACGATAACAGTTACTAACAGCATTTAAAATAAAAAGGAAACAACTCACAGCACAGGAAAAACACTATCGATTCCAGGCAGCACAGGATATAGGTAATGGTGGGCATTTTCACACTCACACGCACACGTCCACACACACACTTGACCGAATAGTAACACGGGCTTTTCTGGGCTGCGGAAATGAACACTGCTGAATCCCCCCGGCCTGAGACGGGCCTGTGCACCTGCCCCCTACCTTCTGCTCTTGCTGCTGCTGACTGCGAGTCTGCAGATGAGGAGCGTCTACCTCTGTGGCTGTTCCCTAAGCTGCGTCAATCACCCGAGGGGACTAAGTACCTGGGAGTCATTTGAGTAGCTGTTCAATCAAATAATTTCCAGAATGTGTGCTCTGGTTGTAAGAAATTCAACGACACACTCCTCTCCATCTCTTTCAGGTTCACACTATCACATCTGTAAATGAAACCTCAATTTCACACTCCTCATTTATCTAATTATCATTTTAAAAAATACTATGGCATCTCTCCTACCTACCTATTCTTTTAAATCACAATAAGCTTTTCAAAGTAGCTGTTTACAAAGTAAAGATCAGTATGTCAATAAAGATAAAGGATTCATAGTCAAAATAGCATATGTCTTCACATTCCCAATATGCATTAGCAGAACTTCTGGCAATAAAGAAGGAGGAAAAATATATTAAAATCATATATTAAAAAATTTAAAAGTATTAAATTCATAAATTCATATAATATTGATAAATGTTAAATTAAATTTCCAGTGAAACCAAAGAGACAGGTTATCATTGTGATTTAATTACAGTTTCACAGTTATGAAGATCGCATGAGGGGAATAGAGGTATAGATGAATTACTCTGGAAATTAAATTTTTAATTAATGTAATAAAAACTGCTTATGGTACTTCGCTCACAATAAATGTGTCAAGAGCACAGGAAAATTTGTTTGTAAATAATCTGAGTAAAGACCCATCCGTTTCATGACTATTAAAAAAGCCTCAGTATGATACTACAGAATTAAGGGATTAAATTTTAGGATTAAGAATTTAGCTCTCTGCATAATTTAAATTTCAAACATTTTTCTTTCCCTATATATCACTGGCAAAATTAACCGCAACTGTTATTAAATTCTTCTGGATTATGCAAAAGCTGTGGAAATAAGCTTTGATGTATGACACAGCAAGCTGACATTCTATTGCAATGTATGAATGGGTTTAACTAATACACAGTATTCATTTTCTGTTCAAAGATTTTACACAATGGTGGCAGTCAGATAAAATATTTAGCAAAAGAAAGCTCAGGAAAATGGTGCTTATATGATAAATGTTCTGCACTTCGAACAGTCGAGAAGTCATCCAAATTTAGTTAATATTTTATCTCAGCGGATCACTTCACTTTCCTTGCTGAATGGAAAAGTTAAGTACTCGCCCATATGGCTGAGTCCAAAAATGGATCCAACTGCACAGACAGCGTAGACAGACAGAAACGAGCTTCTCCAAATTTCATAAAAACTATAATATCATTCTTTGCACGAGAACAGCTGATTCTCTTGAATCAATTCTGACATATACACAATTAACAAGGAATTTCCATCCTTTTAGGACTGGTGGCTTTGTACCATTCAAGACCAGTTATTCCCAAGCCTGCTTCCTGTGACGATTACAGTGGGCCAAGCCAATTTTTAAAATTAGTAAGTACATGTTGCAAAAAAATAGGTTAGGGAACATATACATAAATGTAAAGTAAAAAGTGAACGTACTCCTAAATTCTCCTCGTTAAACAAATCTTGGGAGCACCTAAAACTTACGCTGTATTGTATGTGAGTGGTGGTCCCGAAAATTGTACAAGTTAGAGGCCCTGCCCCCGTGGACTCTTCCCCTCGCTGCACCCAGAGATAACTAATCATTTATGCTCCTCCATGCTTCCTACACCTTTACCAACAGAGCTCTTCCACATTCTTTTTAATATCTGCACAACAGAAGTGTCATAATTTTGCCACTCCCATCCTGACAAACAGGCTGTTTCCAGCTGTACCCTATTAAAGCAAGGAGGCAATGAACTTCCTTGTACGTTTATATTTGCACTGTTATACAAGTATTTCTGTTGGCTAGATTCATGGAAGTAGAATTGTTGGCTAAGCATGTGTACATTTTATACTTGATATACATTGCCAAACTCCCCTCCAAAAAGCCTGCAGCAACGTATATACTTTCACTACCAGTGATGAAATGCATAGACAACTTTCAATGGTACGTTTCAGGTTTCACATAAACAACCGAATAAGGTCAGGGGCACACTGGGAGCGTCCATACTTGCCCCACCTCCACTCCAGGTGCACTTGAACCTACAAACGTGAACTTGCCTCCTCACCTGGGACAGCACTGAGCAGGAGGCCAGGACTGGCTCAGACCCAAACAGAACATCTCCTGGCCTAATTATTTTCTTAGGGTGGCGGGCGAGAGCTGCATTTGGAGTTCAAGCCCTTGATTTTAATCTTGAAACCTTCTGGTTTGGCCTGCCTCATCCACATTTCTGGCTGAGCGATATCTATCTGCATGGATTCAAATGCAAATACTCTGATCACAACTTCCCCTATTTTTTCCCGTGTCGTACAGCAACAAGTATTTATTGAGGATTTATTTGTCTAGCAAAGCATGCGAAATGAAAATCAACTAAAAACACAGGAAACTAGACCTTTGACCGATATGTACAAGCCAAAGAACCAAATTTAGGAATGTGCTTAAGTAGTTGGGTAGTCTATATTTGCCCAAAAAAGTACTCTTTGTAGAGAAGACAGCATCTCTAAATTATATGAGAATTTTTTTTAAGACCTCTCGAACACTGATCTTTCAACTACAAAAAATAATGCCTCTTGAAATCTGCCTTTTTATGCCATTGGGAACATCTAAAGAACCTGAGAACCTGACAAAGGGTCTTAATAATCAGACCTAGTGGGAAACTGACCCAATTGAAATTTAAAGACTTTTAACCTGAAAGTTAGTTGGGTCCAAAAGATGGCAAATAGAGGAGCAGAATTATAACCTTGCAAGAGTGTAGGTTTCAACATTAGAATACCTATCAGTGTTTGTTCTCCTAAACAGTGACTGGGCTTTATCTTCTAATCTCTAAAAAGTAACTAGGAAGAACCCTTTGAACTAACTGCCACAGGGCTTTGAGCCAAATCTGTGGCTAGGCAGAGCAAAGGTCCAAGGCTCCATGGACAGCTGGTTTTGTGTTGATCTCATTTCTGTCTCCCTCCAATTTCCCTACCCCCTTCTTCTTATATTATTACTATATCTGATTTATTTCTATAAACTGCCTTTAATTCTGTTTATTTCTACCCTTCTTTATTCCAGAAAACTATTGTGTGATCCTGAGAAGATCCTTAGCCTGTTATTCTGAGTTGTCTCTTATTCACATGCCAAATTAGGGCAACTCCAAGATAACACATATTGAGTTAATGGAAAGGGTCTGGATAAGATAAAATACGGGCAGGCCCTTGATAAATTGTAGAAAAGTAGGCAGACTTTCATTATGGTACAAACCACTAGTTAAGAACGATTATCTTTAACTACATATTATCGATGTGATCCTTCCTATTATTTGGCACCAAAATTTAGAAATAAAAAGCCTACAGTCTCTTAAAAGTATGTGATAGAAGACGGTCAAAAGAGAAGAAATTGCCTGAGAAGTTTTTACTCTAAAAGGTCATATTTCTAATAGGAGGACTTGACCCAACTAAGATTTTACCTTGAAAAACCTGAAGACACAGGATGAGATATACTCATTTAATTTTGAAACTTGCCTTTTCTCTTCTTTCTTTTTTTTAAAAGGTACTTGTACAGCCAGACCAGAACCTTTCAAAGAAAAAGAGGAAAAAGCAACAGGAATTTCCAGATGATGCTACATAGGAAGGAAGTGGAAGATGGATGGGACTAATCGAGTACTTATTGTATGCCAGGTATTTTAATAGGTATTTATACATGCTATTATTTAATTCCATTTTATAAGAAAGAGACTTTTATCTCCTACTTTATAGATGAAGAAACAGAACACGAAGGGGGAGCTTGTCCAAGATCATAAAAAGGTCAAGTTCAGTGGCGAGTCAGGATTCATACCATTTCTCTCTGACCTCAACCCCACGTCCTCTCTACACTGTGGTACTTGAGGGCACAGCAGCATTCTCCAAAACTAGCTGAGCTGGGCCTGGCTAGAAAGTCAGCTGTGTAAACAAGGAAAAGAAAGCATGGGCGAGAGCAGGTCAGACAGAGCGAGGTCCATCTTCACAGAATGTGCCTATTCTAGGAAATACGGAAACTTATTCAGTGCACGAACCCATATATTTCCCAGAGCTGGAACCCAGGCCACTAATAGAAATTTTTGCAGAATAATTTGTAGCCTCTAATTCAGAGAACAGTTCTTCTGCCAATTTTGGTTTTACTTTTGCCTCTATTCTGACTTGGAGCCTTTTCATAGATATAACAGAAAAAAAAATAAACAGTTTGAGCAAGAATGTTTCTTAGAGATTAACTAAGCCCCTTACTCCCATTTAACAGATAAGGGAACTGAGGTCCAAGATGTGAAAACAATCAGAATACCACCTAGTTTAGAAAACAATTTAGCAACTCTCTTTTGGCATACATTCAACTTTCGATCTTTCCACCAAAACGCAGACAGGTTTCCCAGGGCAGGACAGCCTCAAAATTCTGTGGCCTTACTAGGAATTTACACAGTCGTGTTCTGCTTTGGGCATGATGACACCAAATCCATATTTTTTTTCCTTTTATCTGATAAAGACAGGTAGAAGCTAAACATCCATTCAAAAAGAATCAAACTTGCCTTCGATTTCATCAGCATTAACCCAAAAGCGCACTGGTGTGACAGGGTAAAAAGGGAATAAGCCACATTCCCAGTCTAGAGGGAGGATGTATTTACAGAGAATTCCCAGGACAGGCAACATTTCTGGCAGGTGTGTACTCAGGAAGGAGAAATGCAACAAAAACGCCCCCTCATCCCCTTTCAAGAATTTTTTTTAATTAGCCCTTCCTCTAAGAGTACCCTAGCACTTAACTTGGTCTGCATACCTTTCGGTTCAATCGTAGCCACCTTTTCACCAGGGCTTAGCAAAGAGTGGGTGAGTAATCTATAGGCCCACAATTCAGATCAACAGCTTCATTTGGAAGACATGAAAATAGTTCTCAAGGAAGCTTAATAATTCTTAAAGTAACTTCATATCTTAATAAATACAGTACCTGTGTCTCCTCCGCTCACCCATGTTTACTAACCCTGCCCAGAATAACTTACAAAGCAGAGTACATCAGCCCAACATCCAAAAATTTTCACAGCCCAGATGGAGCTAACAAACGGTTTACAAAGAAGATGGAAGAGTAAATGTTTCGCTCCTCTCCAAAAAATTAATAATAAAAATGATGACAGTAATAGTTTAAAATGTTACTTAAAACAAACAAAAACACCAGAAAGAGGCTGCTGATGGATTGCTAAGTCTGATGTGGTTCTAGAGACTTCTGCCACTCACGAATGCTAAGGCAGGCGATATTTACATCTGATTCCAACACTTCTGCCATGTAGGGGTAAAATTTAGAATTTTTACAAATCTGAGAAATAACATATTTTTCTTCTACTTAGGACACTCCCTTTTATCCTTAATGCAGCCCCTTCCATCCACATTTTAAATATGCAACCATTTCGGAGGGCGCTCAGGCCGCAGAACTCTGCACAACCCTGATGGTGGCAGCTGCACCTGCAGCCGGCACTTCTCTGGGGGGACGCCCAGGCTCAGGAATGCTGGGAGGAGCAGGGAAGCCCTGCAGACGGCCACGAACTGAAAAACCCCACGAAACCTTTGCAAATGTCATTAAAATTAAATCTGGTTCCCTTCAAAGTCCGCTAAGGAAAACTCTGTTCAAGCAACCATCCTACCTTTTTTGATTCATGAGCAGCTCTCTGTGAAGATCTTGATGGTTCCGGGACATTTTGACAGGATTGACTAGTTTCTGAGGCCTAATTAGTTCAGGATTGTCATCTTCTATGTAGTCTGGCTCAGCCATGATGCTTCTCGGAATGAGATAGGCGTCCTTCAGGTTGGTGTCCTCAAACGGGTTGTCTGAAAGAGAAAGCCAAGGCTCCTTTGTGCTCTTTTCTGCTCAGGTGTCGTGCATGGTGGCGGAGGCCCACGTGGCCGTGGAGGTACGGCACGTGAACACGTGCCATCCTTCTCAGTCCACTTCCCCCCCTCACTGGACACTCTTCGGAAGCTTTGTGAAAGCCCCTGGGGGAGGAGAGGAGAGAGACGAATGTCCGCCTTGTTCTGTGTCACCTGGGACAAAAGCAGAGGAGCCCCACAACCTGACTCTGGTCACCACCAGTCACACCTTGAGTTTTGGGTCACATGGCACGCTTCCCCCCACTGCCAGGTTGGTCTAAAGACCCACTTCACCCACAGTGAGCACCTGGGCACCAGACCCAGGGCCTTTATCGCTTCCTTCAGCCTCGCCAAGTTAATACACACCAGAAATGTGCAGACCCCTGGCCCTGCATCAGTGATGAGAAGTGTCTAGAGCACGGAGCCATGCTCCTTATCCTGCCATGTTACCACTCCTGGTCCCCTCACCCCTTACACGAGAGCCCTGGGGCTTCATCCTGTTCACATCCTCTCAGGTCTCTCCTCAACTGTCACCTGCTCAGAGGCCTGACCTCCTGGCCACCCTGCTTCAACCCGCAATCCCACCCCCGACACTTCCCTGCTTTATCGGTGCTGCACGGTTTACTGGTTTGTTACTGGCTCTCCAGAGCACGTGTGACTGAGGACAAGGATGTCCTCTGCCCAGCCCCAGCTGCTCTAACCCCAGCAGCAGCACAGCACCTAAGAGGAAGTGCCAGAGGCAAGGGAGGGAGGGAGGGAGGGAGGGAGGGAGGAGCAAGAGCCTGTCTCTGCAGGCTTTTCTGTTTTTCTGGAGGAGGGGTGGTCACTGGAGTACAGGAGAAGAACAACTTGCTGTAACGCCTGGGCAGGGCCATAAAGCCTTGCTGGGCTTGGACTCCAGATCAGCAAAGTGAAGGGGACAGATGACAATCCCTCTAGGGTCCCTTCCCCCATGTTCAGTTGTAGTTGTTCATTCTATAATTCAACTGAGTGTGTCCTCCCCAATAAGAGAAGCTGCTGGAGAGCCGCGTACGTCTCCTTCCCTACACCCCTGTAGCTATCGGGGGCCCCCCCGCGTGCAACACACAGTGGGTGGTCCATGCACATATGTTATATTTAATGAGATAGAAGAAAAAACTCATGAGGGGCGAGAGCTGGGAGGAAGAAAGCTGGCTGAGCAACAGGCTGGAAGTCCTCCGCGGGTCCATGTGGCAGGCATCCAACTGCTAGAGACCCCAAGGCACATCTCTTGGTGCTGACCTCATCCCTGATCCGCTGTCCCCCCACAAACCTGGCCAATGCTTCAAGATAACTAAGACGCCATTTTATGCTTCCCTGTCCCTGTATGGCGACTTTATTTTCCAAACCAAAAGTCAGATGCAGTGCCTGACAAGAGCAGAGCATCTGATATGGGTCTTCCCTAGAAAGTCCAGAGTGTGCACTTACCGATTCTCTGACCAGCTCTATGGCACCAGCTGGAATGGTGATCGGAGAACAGGGCAAGGGTGGGAGGCAGGTTCCCCATCCAAACGGGCTCACACCCAGGACCGCCACCTTCCCCGCCTCTCATGCCCTCGGCACCCCAGCAGCGCTGCAGACATACTGCCCTCATAAAATGCATCCTAATAAAGGGTAATCATGGTTTCCATCTATCCTCTGCAAGAGCTAGAACCACTTCTTTTCTAGTTTTAAATCCCCAGGTCTGGCAAAGTGCCTGGCACATAGCAGAAGCCGAAAAAAACGTTGAACTAAATCAAATCTGGACTAAACAGAAGAAGTGGAGAGTTCTTCCATGAACAAGCCCCCAGAGGGAAGACAAGCTCCATCTTGGTTTCTGCCCAAGAAATCAATCAATAGCAAACACCTAAGAGAACGGGGGCTAGGGCGAAGGGAGCAAAGAACACAGGGTGTCCTCCCATGGACTCTGGAATGGGTGCGAGGGGACAGATACTGCAAAAGCATAAAGAAGTGTCTTCAACCACAATTTTTTAAAAAGCCAGGTCCAGTGGCTAACTGTCAGCTACAAGCAGGAGTTTCGGTTTCAAAGCCATCAATGATGTTTTCCTGAATCCCTAAATGGATCCAAAACACTGTTGTACTCTAAGGCGTCCAACAGGAAATGCTATTCTAACTGGCGGCCAACAATGAGCCAGTGCTTCAGACATGGCACGTGCGGGTCTATGATCACACCTGGTCCCAGCCACAACCCTGCAAACAGAAGAACTAGCACCTTCACTTTACAGACAGCAAGATGGAGAAACAAAAATTAAACAATTCTCCCGTGCTAATATGGATAGTAGCATACAGTTCAAACGAAAATAATGTCCTCTGATCTCAACACCTATGTTCTATCAATCAAATTATGATACTTAACTTTTTTATAGCAAAATCTTCTGAAAATTAATGTGAAAATAAGGAGAGTGAAAATCCAAAGAATAAATAAATCCACTAAAATAGAAAAATTGTAGCGGCATCATATGTTTATATATTTTAGGTATAAGTGCATAATTAAGGCTCAGAATTACGAAACGATAATATATATAGGATAACAAATTACACCAAACATGCCTTACACACTACTGCATTGATCTTGTAAGTAAGAACGCCTTGCTACCCGCCCTGAAGGGAGAATTACAAACCTTGCACATGGAAAGTCAGTGAACCCATCACAGCCAGCCTGACTGTTGCCCCACGGAGAAATGTGCCCCTAGGCTGAAACCTGAAACGTACCATGCACATTTTTACGTGGCCCCAATTGTCTTTAAAGGCCGATAGCAGTTTCACTCTAGTTAATCAGTAGACAAGAAGGCCTATATGCTTCCATAAAAGGATGTTCCTCTGCCCTAAACCATGAACAATCTCCATGACACCAAACCAAACAGGCGACCGCCTCCTCCGGGTGAGATTACAGTCAGGAGGGGAGCCCTGTGGACATGTGGGAGAAGAGAGAAAGGCTCATGCAAAGCCCTAAGGCAGGAGTCTGCCCGATGGGTCTGAGGAATAGGCAAGGAGCCGGTGTGGCCGGAGGGGAGTGAGTGACAGTGAGGACACACAGGGGAGGGGCGGGCAGGAGGTGTGAGAACTCGAAGGCCATCGTAAGGATTCTTTTGAGCAGAGAAGCGGCAAGATTTGACTCATGTTTTCAAAAGATCGCTCTGGCTACTGAGTTTGGAACAGACTGAAGCAGACAAAGAAAGACTTGGGGAGGCAGCTATTACAGTAGTACCGGTGAGAGACGGTGTAGACCAGGCTGGGTGACGCAGAGGTGGGAGGGCAGATGGATCAGGATACATTTAGAAGGTAAAGCTCTGGGATCTCCTGAAGGACTGGATAGGAGGAATCAAGGATGGCTCTAAGGTTTCTGGCCTGAGCAACTAAGAGTTTAGTGTGAGTAGAGCAGGACAGGAGATAAGATCGGGACTTCCGTTTGAGACACGTTGAGTTTGAGACATCGGCTAGATATCTAAGTGGTGACTCAAGAAGGCAAAGGCCGCCAGTGCCCAGACCCTGGGTGGCTCTTTCCTTTGTGTTACTGATCCGACCTCCATGGTCTCTCCCTTTGCCTGCCCTCCTCCCACCAGCCCTTCCCTCTGCCCGTCCATTCCCACTATGCCCACAACAAGAGCCAACACAAGATGCCCAGCCTGGCCTTTCCTGGAGGTCAGTGCCGGCGTAAGAGGCAGGGTGAGCTTTCAGTGTGCAGAATGAAAAGGCTGCAGTTCTGAGTCTGGGAAACAAGTTCAAGCTTGGCTTTTTTCAGATTTCTTCTCCCACGGGCCCAGTGCAGTGCATGGGTCTCAGCTTGTCTCTAGTGGAGAGAGGCAGACACGGGAGCAGGTGGGCAGGGGCTGGAGGAGTTCTGCTGGAAATGAAGACTCAAATGTTTTCCTTCTTCTTTCTCACTGGTCTGCCCTTCCTCCCAACTGGAGTTGGGAAAGGGGCCATGGAAGCCCCCCAGCATGAGCCAAGTGTGTGGACCGTAAGCCGGCCTGTGGACCAGGCTGAAGGAGCTGAGCCCTGTGGCCCCTCCTGCAGTCGACCACACTGGGGTCTGGAAGAGGGCATTTCGTAAGGAGAGGGTGAACTGGCCAGGGGCAACCTCTGTGAGACTCTGAGCACTCACGGCAGTGGTGGCGGCTGGGGAAGGACCTGCGATCTGCTTCCGGCCACTTCTCAGTGACTTTCCACCCTGGAGCCATGACCAACACATGGCAATAATCATCCAGATGACCTTCTTGTTCAGCTTTCTTCCCTCTGCCAACCGTCATCCTCATTGCCACCAAGGCTGGGAAATGCCACTCTGATCCTAAGGGAACTCTTCCATTGCACAGATGCCATCCTCCGCTTACAGGGGAATGAACACTTACCGCTCCCCATGTTTCCACACTTCCTCTCGCCTTCCTCCCCAGCAGGCCTTTGCTGGCACGGTTCCCTCCAGCAGAGATGCTGATCCTCTTCCCACCCATCCCTGGGTCACCACAAAGCCAAACCCCATGAATCCCTTCAGAGCCAGAGAAACGCCACATCTTCACGCAGCTTTCCCTAACTCCCCGGCTGCAATTAGACTCTCTGACCTGTAAAGAACTACGCATTTCCTTTGGTCCCCTGTCCTAGCTCACCAATCCCCACCTTGTGTTACAGCAACATGGACATAAATCTGAGCATCTCTTCACGGTGGAGACCACCTCGGGTTTATGCTCATATTCCTCAGACTCCTTGAACTGGGTCAACAAATAGTTCTTAAATGAAGTCACACTCGCGGGCTAACCACCACCAGAGGGCGCCCCTGAGCTGTTCAGCGTCCATAGCAACCAGGTGAAGAGCGTGGAGTTAGGGGCCAGAGTTTCCTCCGCAGCATCACGTACTCCAGGAGCCAGACAGGAAAGCCGAGATAAAAACGTCCGGATTTTGTAAGTGCATATTATTGTAAGGGGATATTATTATTAGGACAAGAAACATTCTTCCAGAAATAAACATGAAGGCATTCTTGTCATATTCACTCCCCCGGTCGAATAAGCAATCCATAAATTTTTTTTTTTTTAATTATCAAGTCAACAAAGGAAAACCAGTGTCAGCTCAGTCCAGGAGACATAAACCTGGCCCGCGACCCCGGACAAAGCTGACCTTCCCTGACTCTCAGTCCTCTGATCTGCTGAAAGGAGTGTTGTTGTAAGAACTGGTTGAAATGTGGATCTGAGTTGTGTGTGTAACCTGGCATGTCTCTAATAACTCAATAAATGGAAGCTATTATTAGCCAACACCATTCCAGATTTTATTCAGAGGTCTCGGACACCTTATACACAAAACTCCACCTCCGTAGGCCTTGGTTTCTTCAGAAACGTCAGAGTTCAACCAAATGACCCAGAGACCTTCTCACTGGTATGCGACAAACATTAAGAACCTTCTGGAAAGTGTTAATACGTCTATCGTACCTTTGAGGCACTACACGGAATTCTGAACAGCTCCAGCTGGTGTGCAGGATGTAAGGAGGACAGACGTGTGTGGTGGCGAGGGGCTTTGATGCTGTTCTGAGGGGGAGGGGACTTGCTGAACGATTTTAAGCAGGTGAATAACGCAGAATTGTGTTTCAGACAGATACAACAGAATGTACCAAAAAACACCACCTGATGAGAATTCTGCCTTTAATTTCTGCGAATCAACAAATGGAAGTCATGACTCAATTCCACTATCCCAAAGGATAAGGACATCCCATCCTTCTAGATGAATTCTGAGTCGCTGCTTTTCATTTTTTTCCCTTTCAAAGGTTCATTCTGGGCCCAGCTCTATGCCCATCCCGGGCAATTTTTGTTGACTGCTTTCAGAGGTGAACCACCATTCCCACAGAAGAATTTCACAACTGGACTAACAAAACAAAAACAAACATTTGGTACATCTGAGTTTCCCCATCATCCTGTTTTGGCTCCAGTAGTTCATGTGCATATTTCTACATCAGAAAGATAACATTTAAAACCTAATCCTATGAGATTTAAAAACCACAATCTAGAGATTATGCTAAATTGCATGTTTACCTAAATATTTAAAATCTAATTCTACCTAGGAGTACTAACCATTGAGTCCTTTTTAAAACAATCACTGAAACATGGCAACGTATACAGTTTACGAGTGTCCTATAATCAATCAAAGCTCAAGCATTAAACTTCTGGACTGCACAACTCCTTTTTGGGAAGTTAAGAGTAATTCCAAGGCATTCTTCAAGAGACTTTGTTTCCCAGGCTGGCTCTGAGAGATTCTAACAATCCTCCGGCAATATGCAAAAACATCCAAGTCTTAAGATTGCAGGCCTGGGTCGGCCAGAAAAGGCAAGAACTCTCCCTGGATCCAGGGCTATCTCCCTCAGCACCCACGGGTCCCAGAAGGGCAGCTGGCTGTGAGGAAAAAGGGTAAGAGAGAGGGCAGAGTGAGTTAAGACAGGAATTTCTCCAAAACAGCAAAGGGTTTTGCTGACAAACTCCTGACTTGCCTGATCTGAGGCAGACCTAAAAATTCAGGCTTGGACTAGGAGACAGTGACACCATCTGGTACCCGAAGGCATCAGACAAGTGCCCAGAGGACCTTGATGGCCACAAATCTAAACTGAGGCTTACAAAGGATGCCCAACCAGAACAATCTGTGCAAGCACAGACACGTGACTTTTTCAACTCTGCCCAGCCCCACTGCGGGTGGAACTCTGAACTCAATAAGTTGGCCGCCAATACGCTCCTGTACAGAGGCCAAACAGTGACGCTCTTGGGAAAATACCAAACTCGTTTTCTCATCAGCTTTTTCACCCCCAAAAAATGTATTTTTACAAAAAAGGCACGTATTTTATATTTAGAAAATGAGAAAGGAGGCAAGAAACCTCGGGAAGACAACACATGCCAATATCAAAGATGAGCTGGTCGGAGTAAGTGGGGACCAACCAGTAGGTGGCGATGGCTCCACAAATAACTGGGTGTCCCTTTCCATCCTGACAACCAGAAGAGCCGGGATGCCTCACCCTGACCCTCAGCATCACTAGTAAAAGTACACACCGAAAGCACTGGAGACACCCATGAAAGGAAGCCATTTTGCAGTCATTGTGTGTCTCCCCATCATTTAATCCTCATGATGGCCCTATGAGTAGTTTTCATTCCCTATACAGACATATGTCAATAAACGACAGGGAGATGTTCTGAGAAATGCACGGTTAGACGATTTCATCGTTGTGCAAACATCATATAGTGTACTCACACAAACCTAGATGGTACAGCCTACTGCACACCTAGGCTACACGGTACTAATCTCATGGGACCACTGTCATATACACGGTCTGTCATTGACCGAAACATCATTATGTGATACATGACTGTAGTCTCCAAAAGGGGTTCGGACAGCTTCAGGAACATGGGCTCAGAATCATGCTAACTGGGTCTAAATTCCAGTTTTCTGATTTACTGTAAGGGTGACATTGGGCAAAGTTTCTCCACCAGTTTAAAAAAAAAAAATCGGGGATGGCCCGGTGGCACAGCAGCTCCGCTTCACTGGCCCGGGGTTCACCAGCTGGGATCCTGGGTGCAGACCTAACACACCACTTATCAAGCCGTCTTGTGGCAGGTGTCCCAGAGAAAATAAAGGAAGATGGGCACAGACGTTAGCTCAGGGCCAGCTACCCTCAGCAAAAAGAGGAGGACTGGCAGCAGATGTTAGCTCAAGGCTAATCTTCCTCAAAAGAAAGAACAGTAGATTATCTCATGGAGTTGTTATGAAGAGTAAATGAGAAATGCATACCACATTAAATATTAAATAGCTATTAAAATTACTATCTAGAGATCATTTGGTTGCTGCTGTCTTATTACAATTTTGTTATTTCATCTGTTTGAAACCTTGTCCAGCCCATGAGAAGTAATACGGTATAACGGCACAGGGCACCAGGCCTGAAGACCACCCCTCCCGGATTAGAATCCTGGTGCTGTAACTGACCAGTTATGTGATTTTGTACTAATGACTTAACCCAAGTCCTAATTTCCTCAACAGTAAATCAGAGCTCACAGACCTACCCCTGCAGAGTGGCTCCAAGCATTACAGAAAACTTACTGAAAGCATTCACCATACACAGTACCTGCCCACATGGCACAGGCTCAATAAAGTGGACACTTAAATAGTTCTAACAAATTAATTCCTTAATCTAACTGGCCATTAATCAATGCCTATCAAAGTGAAAATGGATGACCATACACTACGAGTATGCTAGTTTAGACAAAATTTAATGGATGAACCCAGTCTTGACCTCTTCTCATTTTTCCAATTTGGACTTAGACGAGTAACAGAGAGGGACAGGGAGGGAGAAAGTGGAGAGAAGAAAGAAAATTCCCAATAGGCAAAGCCAGAGCCTGCCAATGCCTTGAGAATACTGATCATTCTCCAGTCTCCGCATCGGTCTTCTTATCTGCACCACTGATAGCCATTTCGCTCTGATTTCTCAGTCATCTGTTGTAAATAACTATTCTGAGCATAGGGCAATTATGTAAATATGAGGGATCTGCAAGAACATAACACCCCCTAGGTTAGCCCTATATAAAGAGTTTAACTCTTCAAACATCAAATAAATCTGCTTAATGTTCACAACTGACTTAACCTCCCACATTCCCCGGGGGATCGGAACTAACAACCCATTGGTAGCCAACAACTCTACAAAAAGGCAAAGCAGAAAATAGGCAAGATCTTTTTAGAGGTCTGTTTTGCATAATGTTCAATCATACCCTGTGGAAAAGGGGCAAGCAGATAAGCAATGAGTAAAGAACAGATAATAAAAATGTGTTCAAAAACACTGCAGTATTTTACCCTTTTGCATTTCACTAGATGGGTACCATCTGTAGTGTTTACTGCTCTTTCATGGTTAAAGTCGAGTTTCTACACCATTAAGCATTTGCATTCACATCTAACAAAAACTTAAACACATACAAGGGATATCCAGGAAGCAAATGACTGGAGCAGGACTTGAGAGCACTTCTGCCGAAGCTGCTTGCCCAAGATGCTGCTGAGGCCTGAGCAGAAGAAAGCGACGCTGACAGGCAACAAATCAAAATGTGGGTTGCTTTCCATGGAAACCAGAAAATCAATCCTGCAACCGAAGGTGCCTTCCAGCTCCCCAAAGTCCAATGCTTTGTTCAAAAGAGGAGTTTCAATATTGCCCAATGATATCATGCTTAAAGCCAAGTAAAAGTTAAAAAAAAAAAAAAAAAGCAAAGGCAGTTCTTGAATAATCCAGTTTTGCTAGCAAGTTGCGTATTCAGGCTAACTTGGAAAAGCGTCAAAACAAAATAGAAAGGGAAAATGAAAACAAAAACAAAACACACTGGGGGGTCATGAGAAAAGCGAAGTCTCTGGGTAGAACAAAACTAACATAAAAGAAATAAAAGTTCACTAAGTTGGCTGGGTTGGGGGAGGAAGTGGAAATGGTGTAAGAGGTGAGTAAAATCCTCGCACGGCCCTGAGCCAATGATGACATTCCCCTGTCCTGGCAGGCAGCGGGGCCTTGGCGATTTTTTCACTCAGAGACTCACAGGAGTCCTAGAACTTCAGATAAGACACTAATTCTACAGAGCCCCTCCCTCGGAAGACACTGATTCTGTGCACTCCCTCCCTCTGCCTCCAGCATGGATTCCAGAGTTCCCTCGTGGCTGGCAGTACCACCCTAATGCTGTGAGCAGTGAGACAGGGAGGGAGAGGCACTTCTCAGCCTTGGCCAACAGCAGCAGGCATCCGAAAGAAAGGAGAGAGGACCACCAGGTGTTGGGCATCCCATGGAGGATGGTGACACGCAGCACAGCTGTGGGAATTCAGTCTAGACCACGGTGTGTTGGAGCCTGCCAGGCTTCCCGCCCTGCATGCCCCAGACTCCTCGGTGCTAGCTGAAGCCAAAAGCACAACACAGTTTCTCAATGAAACAAATGCATGTGGGCCTAGTGCCTAGAAAATGGCTGGGTCCGGGTCCTCAGCTAGAGACGTTTCAGCCTGAGAAGGGCCTTAGCAAATAGCCCCTCTACCAGCTGCTGTCAACGGGGCTGCGGCCACGGGGTCAGGCAGATGTTCTTTCAGATAAAGGGTCCTGAGCTCTGGCCCTCAGGTCTGTCCACAAGGATTGTGCTCTGTAAGGCATCCAACGACAAAAAGCCCACCACTGGATCACTAACAGAAAAGAAATTCCCTGCAGCGACATTCGCTGCCTGCGCAGTATGTTCCTATTTGCATAAGAGACCACGTCCAGGGGTTTCCTCAGGGCTCCTGGGCTCTCGGCTTCTCAGGGATTCTCCTCGACCTCTCCCTGGAACCCAAAGCCACTGGCCATCTCCTCGATTTCAAAGCCAGTCCCCTGCACAACCCTCTCCTGGGTCTCGCCCCATCCATCTGCCTAAGCATCCTCCTGCCTACCAATCTCTCAGCGCCAAGAGTTCTCCAGAAGCAGTCCCTAGCCCTGTACTCTTCCGTATTGCCTTTGGAGACCCCACACGCTCTTGGCCCTTCCACTATGTGAGCGGTTTCTAAAGTGCCTGTGAGGACCGTTCCCTTCTTCTCAAGCTCCAGGTCAAAACTTCCAACTGCCGACTGGATACTCCCCTTCCAGAGCAACAAGTTTAAAGCTGAGCTCAACCCCGCTGGCTCATTTACTTAGTGCTCCCTATGGGCCAGACCAGGGAGAGAACACTACACAGGACAGGGCAGACCCCTTATATTTTAGTGGAAATCACCCCAGGCTAATTTAAGTTCAAGTATGGTTTCTCAATAGCAACAGAGAAGACACCACATGCACCATTCTCTCTCGCTGTCAGAAATAACCCCGTGTTGCCCTCCCTAACTTTATTTTTCTCAAAGATGCCATCGCCCAGCTTTCAAACCTATGTTATCTTTGACAATGTCCCACACCTGGCCTTGAGATATAATCAATCAATGTTTCTTTTTCATAAATGTCTGAAACCATCGCCTACTGTCGCTGCTATAATCCTAGTTCACACTCTCAGCCCTCATTCTTAGAATCGTGCAAATGGCTCAGCTCTTCACTGGCTTCCATCCCTCCTGGTCACTCTTCCCATAATCCAGCTGCATTCTCAGGAAATCCGATACACTATTTAACCAGATCAAGAACCGCCAGGTCGAGCATCACTGCCACATCAGGATAAAATAGTAAACTTCTGGGCCCCGCTCTCAAGGCTCTCCACAATCTAGTCTTCAGCCACCTTTTCAGAGGTCTGCTTCCTCCTCTCCAGCACAAACTCTCTACTCTGGCAAACCAGTACATCCCAAACTCGTGCGCACTCCTGTCTCATCCTAGAGGAGGGGCCAGTGGCAATTTTTCTTCTTGATTTCCTCCCAGGTAAAATTCCCTCCTCAAGACGGATGACAAGTCCAGGCACCTTGCAGGGCCCCAGCACAAAGCTCACCCCTCCAGGAACCTCCCCATGGCCACTCCTCCAGAGCCATCTCCCTCTCGTCTGGACCACTGTGGACAGTTTTACTGGATGACCCCTTCCCCCATGAGTTTGACAGTTACGAGTTAATTTTTCACGTGTCTCCCTGTTGTCTCCCTTCAAGGACAGACGTGTGTCCCTTTGGAAGAGAGGAGGCCTGAGTGACGTAAGCCACTCCCCTAGCTCTCGCACAGTGCCTCACACACAGCCATACAAAGGAGAAGCAGCTCCATGGTGACTCGTTGACAGAGAAAAACCAGTAGAAAGCTGGGGCCGCCGACTCCCTGTGGCTTTGGCTGAGCTCCATGCGGGCCAGCAATTACCTGGTTTTATCCCTACTGCGTCCCCAGCACCATGCTGTCTGTCACACGGTGGGCACTCTACAAAAACGTACGGAGGGCCGGCCCAGTGGCACAGCGGTTAAGTTCGCACGTTCTGCTTCTCAGTGGCCTGGAGTTCGCCGGTTCGGATCCCGGGTGCGGACATGGCACCACTTGGCAAGCCATGATGTGGTAGGCATCCCACATATAAGGTAGAGGAAGATGGGCACGATGTTAGCTCAGGGCCAGTCTTCCTCAGCAAAAAGAGGAGGATTGGCAGCAGTTAGCTCAAAGCTAATCTTCCTCAAAAAAAAAAAAAAATGTACTGAATGATGGGGCAAATACGCAAATCCTCTAAGGGAGGAGAGTACCCAAATGAAGTCACTTGTCCCATGAAACCTTTCCTGAGTCCTCTGGAGGGTTCCCTCCTTTCTATCCCAGTGGGACACTGTCAACATTTCTCTTAAGATGCTTACATAACCTTCTAACCAGAAGTTTTCTTATCCCTCACATTAAACTCACAAAGAGAAGACCTGACTTTTACTCATTTCTTCTCCCCAGAAACATCCCACTGTGCCTTCCACGTATGGTTCAACTACATCTGACCAACTGTTACTCCAGTCAAGAAAAGTGCAGAGCTCAGGTTTACAGGTTGCCAAAAACAGAGGAGGGGAAGGGAGGGGACGTCAACCAGCGCTTTGAACAAATTCCCTGTCCTCGTTTGATCTTGAAGGAGCTCAGAAGAGTTAGAGACAAGTTCCTGCTTCTCTCGATGCAGATCAGCACAGGGAACCAAATGTCCATTTTTCTAAACCAGCAGATTATTCTCTCTCGAATAAGATGACCCAATAAAACCCTCACTAAAAGTCCATAACACTAATTGCTGTGTATAAGCAGTCTTCTGCCACAGAAAGTATCTCAGACTCTTGTCTGGTGGGAAATAAATGTTAGTACGTTGGCCTGCATACATATTCCCATGCAGTAATTAATTAGTACATCATTAACATGCAGCGCATTAATCTGCACAAATCTCTATGCAAATGAAATGCTGTCCAATTAGTAGATTTCTTTAATAATCGACTACCTTAAACTCTTTGGCCTTAAAATTGCCTTAGACTGATAAATTACACTTATCAAATAATAGCTGAGAGATGACCATTAAGTGACTCTGAGTTTCTCTCTCCTACAGAAAGAAGCCCGATGAGACCTGAAGGTCAAGGACCCTGGATTCTACCAGCAAAGTTTGTTCTGCGGTCTAAGAGTGTCACCCAGTGGTAGACGGCACAGTTTGTATTCAGAGCAGCTGGTGCTTTTTCAAAGCAATATTTGTCACATGTGTTTCTTCACTAAAAGGAAAAGAAGAAAGCCTCTTTTTTTTGGAATTGCACTAAGAAATTTAGTGTGTGTGAATTCCAGAAAACCTGGGACTGGCACAAGAAGAGAGCTACCCCACATCCAAGGTTACTTTGAAGCCTTCAGGGATGGTGCAGGAGTGAGTGGATCTGAAGAAAGGGACAAGCAAAGTTCCCGCGACTCAGGGGCAGTGCAGGCTTGACTTTCAATCAATTCAGCGTCCCAGGGCTGAGCCCCAGGACCACACTCAGCCCTGCCGTCTGCTTTACTGCCCACCACTCGGCCACTGCAGTTCTCAAAAGCCTCAGTTCTTCCCGAACAAGGAAAGAAAGCCCAGCCAATTCTGTTCCAAGCTTGACTCTCTGATTTTAAAAACTTATGAGGTAAAGTTGAATTGAAAATAATAAATTATTTAACTTCCTTATCTGTAAAGAGAGAAGGCTGGACCAGATGACCCTGAGATCCCTCTCTAGTTCTAACATCCTGCTAATACGGAGGAGCTAGGCTTATCTGTCGCCTTCCACCACAGGGGCTTCCAGCCAGGGCTGCAGAGCTCTGGCCGCATCATTAGGGCCCCTCCAAGTCCCCCTAAAAGAGTCTCAAATGTGTGGCCAAGGGCCAGAGATGTCCACGTAGGATGGAGTGTGGACGAGACTTTATTAAACCCAAACTCCAGATCCAGGAGGCTCCTGATACCACAGTCAAGAAACACACCATCATATACCACACATGATAAATAAAAAGGAAGCACTGTTTATTCTTCTTTGCCTAAAATCCCCTAACTTGAGTATATATTACACCATATTAAATCAATTCAAGTCTGAATCCTAAAAACAACGCTGGAATCAAGCCAGTTCAGTCCTATTACTCCTCCCCTCGTTTCTTTTGACAAACCTTTGTCTTCTCTATAAATCCATACATATTCTTCTTGCTTATCCCCACCAAAGACCAAACACGTGTGAGTTTCATAAGTCAATGGCAATTTTTTTCCTCATTCCTTTACATTTAGAAAATCAGTATCTACTCTGATAAGACTACTTGTGAGAAGATAAATTTTTACTACTTCCTTTCTGAAGAATTTGTTGGCAGTCTGTGGCAAAAGAATTTAACATGTACACACCCTTGAAGCTGGTCATTCCACTTCTCGGAATTTACTTCCAAGAGATAATCAGAGATGTAGACAAAAATGTAAGTAGAAGAACATTTATCTATGACACATGAAGGGAAGAAAATGGAAACCACTCAAACATCTAGTAATGGAATACAATGCAGCTTAAAATCGTATTATTAGAATAAATACTAAAAGGGGAAATACTCATGATGTATCAAATGGGCAAAAAATATCGGTTGCAAATTGGCAAGCCCTTTATTTTCTAACATGTGAATTTTTGTGTAGAAAAGCCATTCCAAGCATAGTCCAGGACCAGCACAACAGCGTGGCAGGGACCTCGTTAATTTGCAAAGGCCTGGCTGAGAGCTACTGACCCAGAATCGCCAGGGGTGGGCCAGCAATCTATGTTCTCATGTTTACTATGTGCCATACAACCTCTCAGGTAAATCCTAAAATTTGCCCCATTGTACAGATGGGGAAACCGAGGCCCAGAGTGGCTGGGTAATTCACCTATGGCTACAAAGCTAGTAAGTGGCAGCAACACACAGCCAGCCCCAAAGTCCACGCTCTTAACCACTTTGCTCTCGTGCTCCCAGGTTAATCTCAGATTTGGAGGTGTGCTCCGCTTTCTTTCCACTAAATTAATCACATGACGCACCCCATTTCTTCACAGCATTTTAGCACTTCTGTTACAAGATATGCATTGGGGATTGGGGGTGGGGGTTTTGGACACTACTGCGGGCACCACCACTGACATTCCTCTTGGTGAACACCTGCTTGACATCTTTAAAGCCTATAATAACATGTTTAGAATGAAGCGCATATTTAAATACCCACCCAAACGAGCAGGAAGCTTCATGCCCACCAGCGACGGGCAGCGTGGAGCATGACACCGACGACATACAGAGGCTTTCCGATTGCAATCCCACAAACACACTTTACACCCCGCTTGGCCTACCATCTTTGAGAGACTGCAGCTTTTGATCCATTTCTTCTACTTTTTTGGTTTCCGCATTATTTCAAAATTTGCACATCATAAATTTTTATATTAGGCTATTCCATTTTCACAAAATTCAAATTTGCAAACAAATGCTACCAGACTTTATTCCCAAACTGCAAATTCCTAGAGGCCTCTCCCTGAGCACTTTATTATATGCTATTTTCTAAGGAGGAAACGCCTCAGTCGTTCATTTCAAGAAGCCACGGAGAGGGTGGACTGAGAAGATGGCTGATTTAGGCCTCAGCACTCCCGAGAGCAAGGACACGCACACCACACACCAGAAAAAACTTCCCACTGGACTCGCTTTCAAAGCCTTCAAACATTCCCGTCTTCAAGAGCTGAAGAACCATTCCACAAAACGTATGACCTGGCCCAACCAACCAAACAAACATTCTCAAAAGAGGAGACTATCTTCAGAAGGACTTAGGACAGAAACTTTAGAAGGAGCACAGAGACCGTTTGTTCAACAGATGAGGAAACTGAGGCCCAGGGAGCAAAATAGCTTGGCTAAATCCACAGAGAAGGTGGCAACCTGGATTAGGCCCAGCATCCAACTCTGGTCCAGCCTCCGCTCTGTCACACGGCATTTCTCACTTCTGACCCCTCTACGGAATTTTCTAAATTAATTTTCTACATTTTCTGCACATGTGGGGTGTGTTTTGGGCATTATCACTAACACCACCATTAACATTACTTCTTGATCAATAACTGGATGGCATCTTTGAAGATGATGATCTGCTTAAATTATAAGTCTAATTTCATAGCAGCACCACCATTCTATCTGCTTCCACATCCTGCCAAATTCCAGAAGTGTACAAAGTCATTGTGATGACTTTTTGTTTTTAAAGCCTCTCAGAGTAGGAGGAAACCACTCATTTGCCTTTTTTCGTCCCCTGAAATATGAATCTTGAGCAACTACAACGTTAAAAAACAGTGACCACTCAGACACCCTCGTTAGACTCTCCATTCCCCACCTCATCCTTCTCCTGTTAAAACCCGCCCTTCCTCAAGCATCAGTGTTCAGGATAAAATTAAATAACAAACTGTTAGAAAAGTGAAAATCAGCCCTGCTGTCATCTGAAGGAGCCCTGCCTCCTAGATAAATATTGTTAAGATACTCAATCACTGAACAGTGCCTGCTTCCTGACCACATGCAAACCAGATCTGGCCCCATTTCCTATCCGACCTTCAAATCATCCAGCATAAGCACAACCCAACTCGGCCTTTCCAAGAGAATCCCAAGGTTCCCCCGGGTGACATTCACCTACCGCAGCAAGCTAAATGAGCCAATCCTCTATATAACCACACATGTGTGCTTGGCGGCTGCTGGCTGATGGGAGTCAACACACTCTTTCTTTTTTTCTTTTGAGGAAGATTAGCCCTGAGCTAACATCTGCCACCAATCCACTTCTTTTTGCTGAGGAAGACTGGCCCTGAGCTAACATCCCTGCCCATCTTCCTCTACTTTATATGTGGGACGCCTACCACAGCATGGCTTGCCAAGCGGTGCCATGTCCGCATCCAGGATCTGAACCAGCAAACCCCGGGCCACCGAAGTGGAATGTGTACACTTAACCGCTGTGTCACCGGGCCAGCCCCAACACACTCTTTCTTAATAAGTTACCAGTAGCGTGTGGTAGGGTAGACAGAACCTCGAATAAAAGGCCCGGAAACCCAGATCCTGACTTAGCATTTCTCTGGGTCTGTTTCCTTACTGGTAAAAGGATAGCCAGTAATTCTACCATTTTACAGTTTTTCATCTCAAATATGCTAAATTTCGGCCATATTGTGGGTCAAATAGATTTTTTCTATGGAAGAATGTGCTCTGACACCTAGTCATTGAACTGACTATCTCCCTGTTGGAGTTTGTCTGGAGAACTTGATTTTTCACCCTTAAAGAAAAAGGGAGACTTTCATGCCAGAACAATGGTTATGATTATAAGTTTTTCTGAATGGTAAAAAATGTTGCCTGACTGTAAGGATATAAGTTGACTCTTCCTTGATTCCTACTTCTACTATGAAAATGGGGCATGTCTCCCTCTGGGTCTTCAGAGAATTGTCTGGCTCTAACTAAACCCCAGAGAGCAACTACTGACACAGGCCAGGTACTTTTAGCTCAAGTCTGTTTTCCCACTCACTTCAGGCTACCCTGTGGGCTTTCTGTGAACAACAAAGATCTGGTCTTGTTACGGAGGCCACCAAAACCAAGGCAGGAATATTAAACCAACAGTTGGCAGCAAGACCAGAACCAAGAATGCCCACCCGTGTACATAAACATTCACGGTGTCCTTCCCAGGTATGAGCAGGGGTTGGGCAATAAAGACCTAGAGAGGGGTGAGACGTGGTCCCTGATGTCAGAGCTCACACCTAGGGGAGAAGACAAAGACACACAAGAAATACGGAGTGATACGTACACCTTGAGGGTGGGGAGTACAGAAAGGCCTCAGGTCATCCTAAAACTGCCTTCTACCCTCCTACCCAGAGGAGGATGGTTTCCTTTTGAAGACTATATCAGTGAGGATGCTCTGGGACACACAGATCAACACCTGACGAAAAGGAGCTGAGAGCACGGGTGCTCATTTTCAGCTCACACAGAATCTGATGTTAGAGCATCCCCAGCGGCTTCAGAGCTCAGTGGTGTCATGGGGGACCGGGGCTCTTGCTGTGGTTCTGCTCTCTCTCAGCAGTCCCGTGGACCTCCAAGAGAAAAGGCAGGCAGGGAAAGCCTCTTCTCACCAGTCTCTTTATCTGGGAGGAAGTCACTCCCAGAAGCCCCCGGGGGAGTTCTCCCTGTTCTCACAGTTCTGGCCAGAACTGTGTCATGTGACCACTACAGGTACAAGCTGGGGAAATGGGGACCTGGCATCCAGCAGTGAAGAGGGGAGAGAGGAGAGGCCGTCAGGGAGACAATCAACTCTGCCACACACACAGTTATGGGCTGAATGCATCCCCCAAAATTCCTATGTTGAAGCCCTAAGCCCCAGGGTGATGGTACCGTGAGGTGGGGCCTTTGCAAGGTGAATAGGTCATGAATGAGGTCATGAGGGTGGGGCTCCCATGATGAGATTAAGATTAGTGTCCTTGTACATAATCGTCCCATTCGCAACCACATGGATAGACCTTGAGGGCATCATGTTAATCGAAATAAGCCAGACAGAGAAAGACAAACACCAGATGATTTCGCTCACAGGTGGAATATAAACAAACTCACGGACAAGGAGAATAATTTACTGATGGGGGGCAAGGTGGGTGGGATGGTGGGCACAAGGGGTGCAGGGGTACATTTATATGTTGTTTGACAAACACTAATGGACAACTGAAATTTCACAATGTTATAAACTATTCAGACCACAATAAAAATATTTTTAAAAAAAAGATTAGTGTCCTTGTAAAGGGAGGAGACACCAGAGCTCGCTCACTTTCTCTCTGCCACGTGGGGACAGGGAGGTGGGGGCATCTGCAAGCCAGGAACCGAATCAGCCGGCACCTTGATCTTGACCTTCCAGCCTCCAGAACTGTAAGAAATAACTGTCTGTTGCCTAAGACCCCCGCTGTGGGATTCTGTTTAGCCAGCCCGGCAGACTAACACACATACTCAATTCAGGGGACTTCAAAGGCACTCCCACCTCCTGACAAGGGGCTCATCTGGGTGAGGCCGCTTAGCTGCTCTGGACCTCAGCTCCAAAGCCGAAAGAGAAACCACAGCAACGATCCTTTCTTAGAAGTGCTGAGTCCTCACAGCATCTATAGTGAGAGCTGCAATAAGCAACAAAGACGGGAGACTTTCAAATGGAAACCCTTTTATCCTTAGCTTTTCCATCCGCTCAAAAACCTTCCTTTTTAAACTAAGGGAGTTTGGGCAAAAGTTCAAATGGAAATACATTTGCAGTGGGTGTGGGCCCCGGAAGAAGGGGGTAAACTACTCTGACTCTTAACTTTCCCGGCTTGAACTCTGCACATTCATTCAACTCCCTCCGGAGGCTTGTCATTCTAAGACACCGGGCCTTACCACTTTCCCACTCTGCTGTCTTGCAGAGTCACAGGAAAAGAGAAACAAGGCACCCCCAGCTCCATGAGGCCATCTTCTTACCATAAACAGCTATTCCAGTGCCCTCCGCCTCACAGGCACACCCGATCAAAAACTGGACTTGATGTCGCCAAAGGCTTGACTATGTCTATGTACAGTGACAGGCAGAGGAACACTTTCCAAATGAGAACAGAAAACGACGACAGCAACCTACCTGGCAGGCAAGGAACAGAGAAAAATGAAAGCTTAAAAACAAGCAGCCCATATGTAAACGAGCAGACATCAGGGGAACGCGTGAAAAGGGTGAGCCTTTCTTCTCACTGGAACAGGAAGGGGCCCACTGTTTTAGGAAATATTCAAGATTTTAAAAATTCATCTATTTCTGGAGTAACTAGAGGCCTTAGAGAAATAGTCACTTAATTTCAGTGATGAGGAATAGATCCATCATCACTCATAATCCAGCTCCTGTAGAAGCTGATTTCATTCACCTTTATTCAAACAGGATGCTTTTAAGGACAATTTATGACTACGGCAGCTGTCTCATATTTACTTGGTCGATTCCACCCTCAGTAAAATAAAGCCTTGACAATCACCCCTTCCTCCCCTCATGCAAATATGTAGAACTCAAACCACCTAGCACTGTGTCTATGGCCCCCACGTCCTCGGCCACCAGGGATTTAGGACTTTTGCCCCAAGAACCAATATATCCTCCATCAGGCTACTCACTCTGGCATTTCAAGCAAATCTGTTACTACCTTATAATACGACAGTCAAATAATGTTGGCCCCAAGTCTTGACACATAGTCAAGCTACCTAAATCCCGGAGCAGTAATACCGATTAAGTAAAAGAAACGGACAGGCTGGTAACTAGCAAATGCTCTGCCCGACACCAGCTCCACGTGAAATAGAGAACTCTGCTTCTCTCTCTCCCTGAAGTTACCCAAGTTTTAAATGGTTTCACTTCTTTTGTCGCAATTAAGATTCATTACTCAAGAACTCAGAATCCAGAAACTTCCCATCAACTGACTCTTGTCATAGCTCTTGTCAAAAATTCAGAATCTTATTTTAATAGTATCTGTTTGAAAATCCATCCAAATAAGAGCTACTGTTTAATTAAATGAAAAAGGACAAGCGACCTGTCAACACAATCATAACAAAAACTTGTCCTCTACTTACAGCTGGTTATAAAGGAAATCATTAACTGCCTCTGGAAGAACAATTATAAAATAATTCTCTAACAAGAAACCACAGATGTATTGTGATTTCTAACTACTTCCCTTCCATCTTTTTAAAAAAATTAATCTGAAAAGCTTAATTAAAACAGGATAGTGTCACCTAATTAAATTAAGTATTCAAAGTAAAATGTAGCCAAGGGACCAGGAAAAGTGAGAGAATTCTTTTGAAAGTTTTTCAAAGCAATTCAGGATTCAAAGGACAAAAGCTGTTAATAAATCCTCTACTCTTTAGTTTATAATCTTACAAATGTCAAACTGAATAAGATTCCAAGTATTTGGGAATACAGTTTATCTAAGATTTTTAAATTCAGTTCACAGTACAAAATCTACATACACAATGGTACCCGTGACATGGCCATCAGGAAGGACAGTGACAACTTTATTTTCCTAATTTTATCTATGAATCTGCAGAACTGAAGTCATGAACTTTATTTTCCACTTAGAAAATATAGTAGCTCTGGAAAAAATCTCTGGGCTACCACTCCTAAATTTCATTATGTCTGACAGCAATGTTAAGGACTCGGTTATAAGCATTTTCCTTCTATGCACAATTAGACTTGTTCTGAAGTTCTAAAGCTTTCCAAAATACTTCACATCAATGGCTTTTGAATTTTGCTGTCTGGAATCCTCTTTACACACAGTGACCTAATGCACACCCTACTAAAATCAGCTGAAGTCCGTTTTTCCAGAAACAATAGGCAGCCTTTACCACATCCTGTACACTCTGATATTTGCATTGTTTCATTTTTTGTAATTCTTGCTGTGACCCACCAAATTGATTTCATGACCCACTAATGGATGCAGCTTGAAAAATCCTGCCCTAATTCACTTGCTTAAACTTGCCACAAGAATCTGGCAGCCCTCGGAAGAGCAGGGAAGGCACTTGGAAACTTCCATCAGAAATGTAAATTGGATGAGGTGCCGTGTGCCAATCGTCGTCATCCCTTCCAGAAAGGACACACTTAAAAACCATGACCTTTTAAAAGTTTTATTTGGCTGGTATTGCTGATCCTAAAGCCATCATCTTCTCTTCTGCCTAATCTTTAAACGACCCTTACTCCAGTTGTTAAAGAATAACCTCAGATCTCTCTCTCTGTGTGTGAATGACTAATGGAACACACATTACCAATTGCTCAGAGCACTGTACTTGTGCATAGTTAGATAAGTCTTCTTTCCTGCACTGACAGAAGGTGGGGAATAGAGATGACTGAGAAAATATTTTCTCCCCTTATTAACATATTCTTTAAAGCAGTTTCAATAGTTTATCCACAAACAAAATGACAGGTGTAGTACATCGATATTTAAAACTAACTTTAATGGCATTTGCCTATTTTTCCAAAAATCACAGTGTAGCTCAGCTAGTACTATGTTTCTTAATGCCAGAACAATAATTCTATTTGCATCATTTTTTAAGAAGCAGAGTAAAATTCCACACACTTAGAGCTAACAATGAGCAAGAGGAAGTCCTCCGGTGTCCCAGGTACCTGGAACCAAACAAAGGCCACTTATCCCCACCACACAGGAAACGGGGCCAAAGAGGCTAAGGGAGAAAACTAAGAATTGATCTATTTGTCTTCCTGGTAAGGAGAGACAGGGGAAAAGTCATGGTCATATGGAACAGCAGAAAGAGCCGAAGCTTTAGAGTCTGAGAAATTCAAACAGCTCTGCTGTGTGTGAGAGTGTGAGCTTAGTTCAACAATAAAAACACTTTAAATAATTACTCGATAAATAGGAGCTGTGAGCTGGCACAGTCCTAAATGTCCACAACCACCATCTCACTGAATTTTCACAACCACCTTCTCAGGTCGGTTCTGAGGGCCAGAAAGTCTAAGAAACTTGCCCAAGTTCACACAATTCGTCATGGGAAGGCCAGAATTCAAACACAGGCCAACTCATTTCAAAACCTTTGTGGGGTTGCCTTGTAAGCCCCGGGTTCCTTATTTTTCCCTCTCAGGGCTGCTATATGGATTAACGTCTCGAGTCTGTCCTATAAGGATGCATCCTCTCCAGGAGCCAGTCCCACAGCTGCCACCCACACAGGTCACAAAGGATCTCAGGTAAGCCGGCTTCCACCTGTTCAGAGTCAGAAACGTCTTTATCTTTTGTTCAGAGTCAGAAACTCTCTTTATCTCTTTTTCTTCTACCCTCCCACTGCCCCACCCCTCAAACACACCTCCCCCACAGAGAGCTTTCCCTGACCTCAGGAAATATGACCTTTTCATCAGTCCTGGAGGTGGGGTAACATAACACCTATCGTGAGTATATTTACTAAAGGAAGGGAGATGGGTGTCTAATGTTTGCAAGACAGGGCAAAGCTGTCAGGCTTAACTCAAAGCCAAGACAAAGACAGGCAGAGAGCCATCAAGCCTGGGACTTGCAAGGTGCAGTGGAAATGGGCTGGAATTATCATTGGGGTTAAACTTATTTATTCAACAAGGTCTTTACCACGGACAGACTGAAGGCAGGGGAGACTAGACCGGGGGTGCTGGTGGTGCTGCTGTGCAGCGGGCTGGGCGAGTTGTGGTTTGGGATACGGCAGAAATTAGAGGCGCAGGGCCAAAAATATGCCAGGAATTCTGCTGAGGGCAATGAACCATCTCACAACGGAGGGTAGAATTGCATTAACATCAGTTTTGGAAACAGGAAGTACCAGTACCAAGTAGTGAGTAAGTGTTGACAGAATTTTTCAAAACTGGGTTACAGGCTTCCTTCCTTTCCCGTCTACGTTAGTTGGCAAATGCTATCCCCTCCACTTCCTTACCAAAAAAAAGTGGGTAAACGGAGGCATGGACAGGCTGTTCAATGGAAATAACCAAACTGCATCAACCAAGTTCATTTAATCAAGCTGATGGAAGACAGGGAAGCGATAACATACCATCACCTAATTACTGAATCAGGTCATTTAAAAAAATATATAGAATAACTGGTGATTATGTGTCCCCTATTAACAAATTAGCTATAAATGTTAGACTCAAATCGTTAACTGTCATGGCAACACTGGACAACACTGCCTGCTCGGACTGGCATTTAGCAGTTTTAGCTCTTTTCTTTCACATTATATACATATCAACCAATTACTATAAAAACTACCTTCCAAGTTTTAAGAAATCACTAGTTTGCCAAACCAAAGAGGAATATAATCCATAACTTTGACTTGGAACAAAGCATTTGTTAGCCTAAACGACATAAATTGAACTATGAACATTCAGAAAACAAGACATTGTTATTATAAAGCTATTTAATAATCAAAAGAGAGACAATGTTTGTTTTTCAGCCTTAGGAAAAAAACTGATTATGAAACCAACCGCCAGATTAAATAATAATATCTAACAAAATTAGATTTACTAATACATCTATCATTTTAATTAAATTAAGTATTGATGATATTATGAACTCAGAATCGTTACTGTCACTCCCACTGACATTATAACTTAATGCCTGATTATAAAATAAATATACAAAGTATCCTAGACTAACACTTTATTTCTGTCTTTAATCTAGTTTTGTTTTGCCTCATTCTTATTTTTTAAAATAAGTTCTATTTCCACCTCATTAGCAAGAAACAAATTTCGTTTTCTCTTAAAATGGTTCACTACACAGATAAAAAGATTCAACTCAGTAACCTGCAATAATTGGACATTATTTACTTCCTCATTGTATCTGTTACTGACCATTTTCTTTACAATTAACTGAACATCACGCTTTGTCACAGGGCACAGGTCCAAGCATCAGAAATGCCAGGTCCTATTCCCAGCTGTGACAATGACAGGCTCTGTGCCTTCAGAAAGTGACCTCGCCCCTGGGGTCAGTGTCCTCACCCGTGAGCTCCGGACCAAGAGATCAGAGATTCTCACTAGTCAGGACATCGGATCTAAACTTGCAGGCTTACACACACACACACACACACACACGCATGCACACTGCCCCAGACAACAGAGTCAGGTTCTATGAGAGGCCTTTCAAAGCCACATACACTTCTCCAACCCCCTCTAAAAAAGGGAAATGTGAGAAGTCAGTTTTTCACCTGTTTGCAGCTACAATATGGAATAATAAGGGGACTCATAAGAGATCTATGACCCATAGCAAAGCCCTCTGAAAGCTTGTGTCTGAAATGCAGCCCCACCCTGCCGCGTCCGGGCTTTCAATACTTGGAGGTGACCGGCACAGAGATAATGCAAACTAATGTAACAGAGCATTCCACGCCTTTCTCAATATTCGAGATGAAAAAGAGCCCTAGGTGATTAAAACGATTCCTTTAAAATGGGCTTCCAGAGACTCCTTCCTTGTCATCAGAACTGACTGATTTGAAAGTCAGTAATTTAATGTCAGAAATTTACAATAAAGTAGTCTGTAATTACTCCCCCCAAAAGCACAAAAGATTTACAAGTGCTGATCACAGAGTTTCTGGACAGTTCCTGGCTCAGCCAGGATGCCATGATTGACAAAGGAAACGTGCCCATCAGCACTCAGCATGCCAGATACCGGCCAGGTCCCAATATTCTCATCTGTCACAGCCCTGACCGAACGAGAGTTCTGCTCAGCACAACAAAGCTGTGTGGAACCTCCAGCCTTATCTGCAACCTACTGGGTGCTCTTCTCAACAGGAATCTGTAGGATGTGACCTGGGCCACAGGCCACTGGCCTGGCTTCACAGTTCAGCTACAATGTAATTTCAAGGTAAAAATTTAGAAGGCTGTCTGGGCATTGCAGCTTCTGAAATATACCCAGATACCAACAGTTCCGTGGCTAAAAGAGCAATACCAAAATTTTCGTCACTGAATAGAAAAATGTCAGAGCAGGAAACTTGCACTAAGAATTGATTTTCTTCCCATGGGATTGTCTGAAAAAGTAAATTTAGGGGCCGGCCCAGTGGTGCAGCAGTTAAGGGCACACATTCCACTTCGGTGGCCTGGGCTTCGCTGGTTTGGATCCCGGATGCAGACATGGCACCGCTTGTCAAGCCACGCTGTGGCAGGCATCCCACATATAAAGTAGAGGAAGGTGGGCACGGATATTAGCTCAGGGCCAGTCTTCCTCAGCAAAAAGAGAAGGATTGGCAGCAGATGTTAGCTCAGGGCTAATCTTGCTCAAACAAAAAAAAGCAACTTCAATATCAATAAAGTGTTATTCAAATTTAAAGAAAAAAAAGGTAAAGTAGGTCAGGTCACTCCCAATACCTCCTGGCCCTCACTCCTTACCTGATCTGGCCTGAGCCTACGTCTCACTTCAGCCCAGTCTCTCTCTCCCTCCACCGTGCTCCCTGCACTCCAGTGGCACTGGGCCTTCCTTCATTTCTTACCTGGCTGAGTCTTTGCACAAGCAATTCCCCCTACCTGGAGCACCCCCCTCCCAACCCACACCCATTCCAAATCTCTCCCTACCACTGCCTCATCCTGGCCCTTTTAATCTCTACTCAAACGTCACCTTCCCGATCTCCCCATCTAACTTGGGTCTCTCCATGTCAGTCTCTGCCCCACCTCTCGCAGTCTGGAACTGTCCAGCTTATGGCTGGGTGCATGCTATCTGATCATCTCCCCTCTAGATATATAGCCACCTGTGGGCCAGGGCCACACCACTGTCTCTCCAAGGCTTAGAATATACGAAATGTTCAATCACCATTTGTTATTAAAGTGATTCAATATGTCAATAAACTTTGCATGGAGAAAAGATGTGGCCCATAAACATTTTCACTTATCCTTTCACTTGTGCCGTTGGTCACGGAACAAAAAAAGTTGTTCACCGGTCTTGGGCAAAAACAATTTCTACTCTAGGTCTCTCTATTAAATACCTATCCTGCTTGGGTGGGTGCCCCACTGCAATCTCTTGATTAAAATGGGAATTTTAAAAAATTGTTTGAAATCTGTACCAGAAACTATATTATCAATGATGGTTTGGTTCCCAGGTAATCCATAGAAATACGACTCCTCCTACTAGTTAACATTTATTCAGTGCTTACTATGTCCCAGACACCATTTTAAAACATTTTTAGAAAAAAGACTAAATTTATCTTTAGACCCACTCCGCTTTGGTCTATGCAATTCCCTCCTAATTCCTCGAGCTGTCCTTTCATGTCCCCAGTGCTTTCCCAATTCCCTGACCTCCCCCAACACTGACACTTCTCTCTGCTTTGGAATTCATCACAGAGTTCCTCATTACTTTCCTCCCCTGCCTGTGCAAGTGCGTGTGCACAAGCGTGTGCATACACGCACACACAAACTCCTGTTTCCAAACTCCTGTTTGCTCTCTCTAGCTTTTAGAAGACAGAAGGTAAAGAAGTCACCGAATTAAATGACTTCACTCTGTACTGTAAAAGGTAAATAAACCACCCAACCTTCCAAGAGGTGCCAAAATGCCTAACTTATACAAGGTTACTGATTCGCAAAGTATAGTTTGAATTATTACGCAGCCTGAAAATGACCAAAATTGGATGGAAATTTCAACAAGTGTCCAGGAAGATAATTACACAGGGAGGCCAACTGTCAACCACTCACCTGACCCAGATTTTCCTAACTGTATTCCTTCCTCTGCTTCGGAACTCACAGTCTAAGTGGCTCCTAACTGTGGGTCTAGAGAGCGCAGACCTGGAGGACGGGTGGGGAGTCAAGCAGGGAGATTCAAAACCTAGTGTTTGGAGATGGCGAACACCTACAGCTTGTTGCTGAATTTTTTAAAACACTGCAACACGTTAATAATATGTTCTGCCAGGTAGAATAAAAATACGCCCAAAGAGCTTGAATTCTTATGAGCAGCCAAGAGCTAACTGTGAAAGGAAGCTCAAAGCAGCAGATGAAGACATAGGGGGAAAAAAACCCTTCGACTACTGAGTTGGGTGGGTCCAGCTAAAGAACAGCAAAATAATACATCCCCCAAAAGGACTTGCTGATTCTGTTTATTTACAGGTGAACCAACTGGCTTTTAGTGAACGTCCGTCTTCCTTCCAATACTGTACAGCTATGGTTTTCAACCCTCGCTTGCACATCAGAATCACTTGTGGAGCTTCAAAAATAAGAAAAATACTGGCGTCCAGCTCCAGCGGAGAACCACTGAAGGAGAAACAAGCATGATCAGCCACACCTACAACAGGGTCTGGGCCACAACATAATGGTGGAAAGGGGGAAGTCTGGTAACACCTGCAGCCATTTAGTCCCCACATGTCCTCCGCCTCCATCTCTAAGACCAAGTGGCTGAAACGACCAACCATCCATCTATCTCCGTCACTGAGCACCTCTTGGGCCAGCACTGAGTACCAGGGACACATGGTGAACAACACTGGTGGACCTGCTCTCAAGGAGCCTCCATTCTAGGGGAAACCACACCGGGGAGATTTAAGTGACCCTATTCTCTCTCCAGGTCTATAAATCCACAACCCCTGCCTGTCCACTCTCATTCCAACTCACAGGCCAGGCGGTACCCAACACGTTACTCTACCCAACAGCTTGACCCAGACAATCAAACAATATTGCTCAGTGCCCCTTACTGGCCGCCCATCCTCAGAATGCATAACCGGAGTGTTCCAAAATCAAATTTGTCCCATCGGCATTCTGGATTTCATATTTTTTCTTTTAGATTTTTCATTTGGAACAAATGCCCATCACAAGTTTAGGGAATATAAGAGATGTACAAGACTCTCTTTGAAGAATATTTAGTCTTTTAGTAAAAACTAAATTAAATAGATATATAACATATTAATATTACAGAATAGTACATACTGATTCAGAACTAAAGTGTACAAAGAATAGGGACAATAGACTAGTCAGAGCGTGAAACTCCACTGAAGCAAGCCTTGAAAGAAGGGTCTGGGCAGGCGGAGCCAGCACTGACCAAGCAGGATGTTCTAAGGAGGACCGAGGGCCCATAGATGGGAGAAATGATGCAGAAACCAGCCTGACTGAATCAAGGGAGGACTCATCAGGTGAGTGGCAGGAAATAAGACCGAATAGGTAGGAGGAGGAGTTAACACAGAGCTCTGAAACCAGATGTGGCTCACCTGTGACACGGTCAGACACACAGAGGTGTGGCAGGCCCCTGAGAAGGAGGAGGCATGATGGAAACTGTTGTAGGCACACAGATAAAACTGCCGTCATCAACGCTCTGACTGAGCCTGTGACAAATGACTGACACACCAATTATTTTCAACAAGAATCCCATGAGGGTTGTTCATACCACTTCCATTCGTAGCAGCAAAAATCACATCAAAGTATGCCAAAGTCCCATATTGACAAATTAGAAATTCAAATGGCTTCCCACCAACTTTGCTGGGCTTTTCATGCTCCCATTTTCTCCACTTACAGATTATTACTATTCAAGGAGCCACTGACAAACAGGAAGATAAACAGCCAACTAGCTGGCCATCTACCAGTAATTCTGTTCTCTAAACATCTGACCATCAGCTGTATGTCAGGCCCAGTGTTTGTTGCTGTTTGAGTCAAGCTACAACACAGCAAGCCTTTCATTCCGTCTCTCAAAGAAGGTATAACACTTGGAAAGCAAACACAATCTTGTTTATAGTAGCCCATGAGTGAGGATCTGGTGAGTTCATTTTTCCCATAATTCATCAAGTACTTATTCCGTGTCTTTTCTAACCAGTGTGGAATTAGCAGCAAAGGAAACGAAGATCCTGCCCTCATGAAGCCTATATTCTGTGGGGCAGGCAGACAGACAATGAGCGAACAATAGAAATATAACATCAGGCACTGATAATTTCTATGGGAAAAATACAAGGAAGGAAACAGAGAGGGACAGGCTGCACTATCTTGGATGTTCTGGGAAGACTGCACTGAGGACAGAGCAAACACCTGCGTGGTATCTGAATAAAGCGAGGGAGCAAGCCATGTGCTATGTGGGGAAAGAGTTCTGCTCCAGGCAGAGGCACCAGCAAGTGCAGAGGCCGAGGCCAGATGGCAAGGAGGCCCCCACGGCTGCAGCACACGGAGCAGGAGGGAGGGAAGGTGGTGCCAGATTATGGCAAGGATTTCAGATTTCTTTTCTTTTTATAAAGTATGCTTTTTGGTAAGGAAGATGGGCCCTGAGCTTACATCTGTTGCCAATCTTTCTCTTTTGTCTTTCTCCCCAAAGTCCCAGTACATAGCTGTATATCCTAGTTGTAGGTCATTCTAGTTCCATGTGGGACGCCGCCACTGCATGGCCTGAGAGGTGTATAGGTCCATGCCCAGGATCCGAACCTGCAAACCCTGGGCTGTCAGAGCGGAGCATGTGAACTTAATCACTACGCCACCAGGCCAGCCCCAGCATTTCAGATTTTATTCTTAATACCACAAGCAGGCAAGGATAAAACTCCTCTTCAGTTTATGGTTATGTAATACAATAACAATAACGCCTCATTCCTTACTAAGAATCTGCAAAGCCTTCCAAGCCCAGGCTACTACAGAAAAGACGACAGACAGATCCAAGAAATAATTAAATGCAAAGAGCGATTTCAATAAGGAAGAAACCACCAGATATATTTAGAGTGCGTTTCCTAGCCTCCAGAATGTTCAACTCATAAAATCCAATGGAAATTAAATTAGAATATTTCCAAATTTATTGATGACTTTAATCATTAGGGATGCCCCAAGTAGAATATTCTCAATTGTTTTAAGCACAGGATAGAAGAGTCTTCTCGTGTAAAACAAAATAGGCAATCAAGTCCTTTCCCATCAGAGTTTACACTTCGACATGAGCCATGCCTCAGTAAAGAGTCTTGGGAGAGACTGCAAACATTGAGTCACTAACTTATTAACTAAAGCCACAGAAGTGGATGCTCAGCTGGAAAAGTCAAAATGACAATGTTCTCATCTTTAAGACGGTTAAGTGTAAGATGCAAAAACTGCCTGTTTCCTGCTTGGTGGATGCTTTGTAGCTTCTGTAGACATCTTAACCATCACTTAATTATATCATAAGGAGCATAAATCAAAGAAACATCAACAGGATGAGATCCTCTGTTTTTCGGGAAAACACACGATCAGCAGATTTAGATTGCTGTCCACAGACAGAGGACAAAAGCCTTAGAGCAGCAATGCCTTAGGACAACACCATGTCTGCTACGTAACAGCGAGCAAACAGCCTTTCTAAACCCGGGGTAAGCAGACAGCTGATCCCCAGAGGTGAGTGCCCTCTGCATTTCTCTGAATCCACTTCAACCTCCGGCAGAGAGAAACATGAGACTCACAACCCTGACAAAACCAGGCAGAGGCAATAACTGAGAGGTTAATTACGTGCTAATTTCCAGGATATTTCTCAACTATGAGAGCAGCTCTATTACCATGGTAGAACAAGATCTTTTTGCCATTTTACTTAGATAAAGAATCAGTGCTTGGGGCTGGCCCCATGGCTGAGTGGTTAAGTTCGCATGTTCTGCTGCAGGCGGCCCAGTGTTTCGTTGGTTCGAATCCTGGGCGCCGACATGGCACTGCTCATCCAACCACGCTGACGCAGCGTCCCACATGCCACAACTAGAAGGACCCACAACGAAGAATATACAACTATGTACTGGGGGGCTTTGGGGAGAAAAAGGAAAAAAATAAAAAATCTTTAAAAAAAAAAAGAATCAGTGCTTGCCTAAGGCATAACAGAAATGAGGAAAAGCAAATTATGTTTAACACTTTTCTTGAATACAGTTTTGCAAATCAATCAATTAATTGCCATTAAAATAAAGAGGAAAAATTGTGAGGCTTAAACAGCCATAGAAAGTTTACATACGTCTGCTAAATAAACAAAAACTTAAGGGGAAAAAAATCATCTTTGTTCCACTCCAACTGTATATACTGGGGTTTTACTTGTAAAAGGCAGCCTATGAATAGGGGAAACAGTTTAATAGACATACTTATTTTTTTTTAAAAAATTTATTTTTCCCTGGTTTTAGAAGCAATGGGCTGATTATAGAAAATCCGGAAAATAGAGAGAAGAAGATATCATCCGTAAATGTGTCACTAAACATATCCATATTTTGATCTATTTCCTTTCAATTAATACAAACACATGCCTCTCTTCATTTTTTAGCAAAATTAGGATCACAGTGAGTAGATGATATACTATATTTGTAAGCATTTCATCTGTGATAAAATACTTTTTAAATATGGTCACACAATTATTCACGACAACCAAGACTTGGAAGCAACCCAAGTGCCCATCAATGGATAAATGGATAAAGAAGATGTGGTATAGATATACAATAGAATACTACTCAGCCATAAAAAAAGACAAAACTGTGCCATTTGCAACAGCATGGATGGATCTTGAGGGTATTATGCTAAGCAAAATAAGCCAGACAGAGAAAGACAAATACCATAAGATTTCACTCATAGATGGAAGACAAACAAACACACACATAAATAAGGAGAACAGATAAGGCAGTGCAGGGAGGGCAAAAGGAGTAAAGGGGCACATATGTATGGTGACAAATAAAAACCAGACTATTGGTGGTGAACACGATGCAGTCTATGCAGAAGCTGAAATATAATAATGCACACCTGAAATTAATACAATGTTAGAAGCCAATATGATGTCAATAAAATAATTAAATATGGTTGCATCAACATGCCATTACACGGATGTGTCATAACTGACTTAACTACCCCTCTCCTGTCCTATCCAATATGCAAGATAAACCAATGAATTTTGATGTCACAGAGTAGGAAAAGGTCATTGTTATGGTTTCAGAATCCACACTGTACCTAACCTTTAAGAAACTACCACTTGTCAAGCTCTGGCATGGTATCAAAGAAGAACATCCATAATTATCTGAAAGGTTATTTCAACACTCCTACATTTCCCAATTACATATCTGTGTGAGACCGCATTCTCAGTTTATACTTCAACCAAAACAACCTATCAGCAGACCACATGTAGAAGCAGACAGGAGAACCCAGCCAGTTTCCATTAAAGCCGGTGAAGAAACAGGTTTGCAAAAAATGTAAACTCTTCTCACTAAATTTTTTTTTGTTTTGGAAAATAGTTACTCTTCCTTTAAAAGAAATCATTAAAGAGATTTGCACACATGTAAAACAATGCTATTCATCTCACTATTTTTTTCGTTTTGGAAAGGTTATTTTTCACTACAAACAGTCTTTTTGCTAACATGTAATGGGTTTATTGTTATTTTTATCATATAAGTGAATTTTTAAAATTTCTCAGTTCTGGGGGCCGGCCCCAGGGCTGAGTGGTTAAGTTCGTGTGCTCCACTTCGGCAGCCCAGGGTTTCACCAGTTCAGATCCTGGGCACGGACCTAGCACGACTCATCAAGCCACGCTGAGGCGGTATCCAACATAGCAGAACCAGAAGGACCTACAACTAGAATACACAACTATGTACTGGGGCGCTTTGGGGAGAAGAAGAAGAAGAAAAAAAAAGATTGGCAACAGATGTTAGTTCAGGGCCAATCTTAAAAAAAAAAAAAAAATTTCTCAGTTTTAATTCCTAACAGTAACTATCAATAGATATTACAACAGAAAAACTTCTTTGGGGGTCCTCAAATGCTTTTTAACAATGCGTTTAAAGGGGTCCTGAGATCAGAAAGTTTAGTTTGCAAACCACTAGGCTGTAGAATTAAGAGTCTCTGCAACAAATAAATAAACCCAGGTACTACATTTTATTTGTTTGTAACTGACTTCTGCTTAAAATGAGACTGCTCCAAGCCCTTTTACAGATCAGCAGTGTCTTCTTTGAGTGGAATCCTTCTCTGGCCCACATTTAGTCTCTAAATAATTAGACCCCCAAACACTGTGTTTAACACAGTTCAGCATCCTATTACCAAAACCTTTTGTAAAGCAGATATTGCAAGGAAAACAGGGCCCCACAAAATCAGAGATGTACATCTCTAACCACAACTACCTCTCTACTTGTTGGTTAAAAAAAAAACCAAAAAAATGTCAAAATCCATCTGGGGTAAGAGCAGAGCGATTCAGATGATGGCACCTGACACTCACTCATCTTCACAGTTATTATCATCTTATACTTCCTCCGACCAACATTACACAAGCAGTTCTGCGAAGGCTGCAGGCCGAACGATGCACACAGCCTTCCAGCTCTCAGTGTCCAGAACTCACGGGAAACTAGAAAACACCCATTAGGTTCCCGTTACAGCTTTACTTTCTAATCAGTAACAATGCAATCAAAACACCCCTAACTATGACAGACATTCCTAGTATCTCAAGAACACGAATTCATGCCGTTGTCCTGTGTTTCCATAACATAGTTTCTACAAAGGAACAAAACGGTCATATCTAAAAAACCAGGTTGAAAATAAAAAACTTTTCCATTAAAATACGTATTTACTGAGTGTGCAGCAGGTGCCCAGCACACTTCTCAACCCTAAGGATAAAGCCCTGAGCAAAGTTCCTGCTCTCGTGAGGCTTCTATTCTAATGGGCGAAGCAGACACTCGACAAAGGAGAAGCAAGGAGGTGTGCTGGGTTTTAACAGAGGAAGCCCAGAAGACCCTGAAACCAGGCTGCAGAAATCCAGGGAGATCATCAGGATAAAATACGGCCCCAGGGAGAGCCCTTCATAGACATGTGGTGGCACAGCCTTTAAGTATAAGTAAGATTAATGAGAAGACAGGAGGGGCTCCAGACCAGGAGCGTGGCCTATTCAGAAATCCCAACTCACCTGGGGAGAGAGTGAAGTCACGAGCCAAAATGGAAGACCCTGAGAAGAAACCAGCGTGGTGGAGGAGAGACAACACAGAGGTCCGTTTAGACATGCCGTGTTTTAGATGCCCATGAAACATGCAAGTGAACTTTGTGTAAAGGAAGCATTGGATGTAAGTGCTTGGAGCTCAAGAGTCGGATAACAGCTAGAAACAGATTCGGGAGCCAAAGTCCACAAGCTATGGAAACTGCTGATATTACTCAATAGGGCGATAAAGGTACCCCCAAATCCCCAAATATAAAAGGGTGGGTAAAGAAGAGGAGCCTGCAAAGGAGACTGAAGGGCAGCATCCAGAAAGGAAAGGAAAATCTAGTGAGCGCAAGGTCTCAGAAGCTCAGAGATCTGAGACTGTTTCAGGATGGAAGATGTTCTCAGGAGTGGTCGACTCTGTCAAGGAAGACGCTTGGTGGTCGAGAGCAGACCGAAGTGACCTCTGGACTCAGCAACAAGGAGGAAGGATTCCCCGCAAGGCTGGATTCTCGGATGTGTGACCTTTGCAGTCCCCACGCTCAATGGGCCTCATGCTTGGTTTAATCCTTTGCTGTCGCCATCTTGAAACTTGTAATACTTTTTGAACTATGAGCCCCACATTTTCATTTTGCACTGGGCCCTGCACATTGTGTGGCCAATTCTGCCTCTCTGAGATCAGTTTCAGTAAAGTGATGGAGACAAAAAAAAAAAAAAAAAAGACTATAGTGGCTTGAGGAGTGAGTGAATGAGAATGAGCAAACTGAGACAGGTGGTGGACAGATTCAGGTGGCCCCCATGATCCTCGTGTCACCCCCTAGCATCATCCTCTCCCTCTGAGTATGGGCAGCACCTGTGATTCACTTCTAATCAACAGAACATGGCAAAGGTGACAGGGTGTCACTCTCATGACTGCATCTTGCTGGCGTCTCTCTCTCTCCCTTGCCATCTGTGAGGAAGCAAGTTGCCAGGAAGTAAGTGAAATCCCAGCCAGCCCTGGAAATGGAAATGACCTGTAAGAACTGAGGGCGACCTAAGTCCACAACTGCAAAGAAGTGAATTCTCCCAACAATCTGAGTGAGCCCGGCAGCCAATTCTTCCCCATTTGAGCCTCTGATGAGACCACAGCCCTGGTGCAGATGACGATTGCAGCCTGGTGAGACTCTGAAGCACAGAGAAGCTGTGCCTGGATTCCTGACCCTTAGAAACTGTGAGATAATAAATGTTGTGTTGTTTTAAGCCACTAAGTTTATGATAAATGGTTATGCAGCAGTGCAAGCCAGAAAGTAAAATATCCTCTCAAGAAGTTTAATCAGAGGAAAGGAAAGAGAGAGCGGCAGCCAAAAGAGGAGGGCACCATGGAACGCTTGGGTTCCACAGTGTTTGTTCTATTTTGTTTTTGTTTTAAGATGCGAGAGACGTGAGCATTCATAAATCCTTATGAGAAAGGAACACTAGGACCAAGGTTGAAATAGGAGATGATGATTGTGGAGAAAATGAGTTTTAGGAAGTGAGGAGGATGCTTCTCACACTATAAATAGAAAAATGAGAAAAGGATCCAGGAGCAAGCAGATTTGCAAAGGGGCAGTAGGGAGAAGAGAGAATGGCCTTCATGTGACCATTTTATTAGTAGTGGAAAATCTGCTGAGAGTGAGGGACAAGTAGGAGGGATGGGGTGACCATGAAACTGGAGATTAAGAGGTGCTGAGAAGACTGGAAACAGTCGCTATGGAGAGTGAGAGTGCTGATGAGGAAAACATTTAATTTTCAGGCAGTGATGAGGTCCCAGTGAAGCTGGGGACCAGATTTTGTAGTGGCATCTGTGTAACTTTCTCTGGCAGACCTGGCAGTCCAGGGACAGGTGTGGGGACAGTGGGCCGCTAAATCCTCCAGGGTGGCAATGTGCCAAGACAGCAGACGGAAGGGAATTCAGTGTATTGATAAGTGCATAGTGGAAACGCTGGCCACCGAGTTAGAAAAGTAGAGGCGGGACGTGACTGACAGGCATGGTGACAGCAGGGGTGAGGGGCTGGACGTGGGCCTGGAAGGGGACAAATCTGATGTTACTAAGGATAGCCTGTCTGATGAACTGGAAGGACAGAAGGTTCTAGCCAGCAAGTGGGATCTCTGAATTTCAGATCAGAAGCAGCTCCCAGTACTAACAAGATCTAGAATGGTGACTCTGAGGGTTACCCTCTCATCCCAGTTTGAGGATTGAAAGTCCCATGTCTGAAATGCCCAAGACCCAGGCAACCTTGGATGGTTTCAAAACTGAAAGTTTAACAACCACCAAAGCCTGGAGCAGAAGACCGCGATCCAGGTGCCAACATTTTCAACGAGTAAGGAGATATGACCAGTAAATGACAGCACTGAGGAGGAGACAGAAGAGGATTAAAATGAGCCTCAAAGGAGCAGCGAGGAGAAGAGTAAGGATCTGACAGTGGAGGAGCAGGGGCCCTACCCCACGGTGTGCAAGAAAGGGCGGTCTCCACTCACAAGGACCGGGGGCAGCAGTAAGCTGGGAGAGCCGGGTATCAGTGAGGTCCAGGAGAAGCTGGCTGACCATGGGGCAAGAGTCACAGCTCATGGTGGAAAAGTCTGGAAGGCTAGGGTCAGAGGGGGAAGCACAGAGCAGTTCCAGAAGGAAAGTCCCAGGAATCCCAGGGCTGGGGGAAGCCACAGAGAAAGGGAATAGGGTGGGAGGTGCACCCCATGTGGTGTGTGGGATGGCTGGCTGGTCAGACACTAAATGGCAACCAGAGGGGAGCTGGTGTCCCAAGTCTGTGGGACATGACCATAGGTGTATTTTAAGACACTGAGACAGCTGTTTGGTGTAAAGATATACATTCATGCTGAAGAAAAGAGATTAGAAATTTTCTAAGCTCCAGAAGGAGTTCCTCTGGGCCTTGTCTAAAAGTCCTTTCCTCTTGAGACTTAATTCTCAGATGTCTGTTTCACAGATAATCGTCTTTGTTCTGATATTCAAACCGTCGCTCAACCTTCAGATTCTTCCTAAATCTCTCATATTTCACTAATAACATGTGTATGTTCACTGAATCCAGAAAACCCTCACGGATTTGCTGATATAACTGTCGATAACTAACACAGAAATATATTTCTTGACAATAAAATGCCAAAGTTATTACATCACTATGGAAGGAAGAAGGGAAGAGTATGTGTTGTGTTGTGTTGCATCACGATGAGTTGTGTTTTCTGTCATGTTGTACACACCCACGTGTGCGTACATGTGTGTTAAGATTACACCATCTGGAGATTTAAGTCCTATGGCAGCTAGAAAGTCTCAACAAGAAAACACTGTTTCAGTAAAAACTTTTTAGTATTATTTAGAAAAAAAAAATGCAGAAAAATCCCCTCAACTCAAGAACAGCTCAAGTATTTCTGTTCGGTCTAACCTGCTCTCAAGTTGTGGGGAAGACAGAGTCAAGCCAGGCCCAGGGGGCAGGGCCCTAACCAAACAAAACAGGACAGTGAGCTCACAGGTGGCCAGGAGATGTGATGGTTACTCAGCACTCAGGACCTGGGAGGGTGATCAAGGGCCCTCTGCCTCCTCTCACACGGCCCACAAGTCCTCGCTCCCCGTCTTCCCCGTCAATTCCAGGCCGGGCTTCACAAAGGAGAACTGGCACTCTCACGCCTCACCGGGGTGCTCCTGCAGTTTCTCAGGATCTGGGGAAGCGACGGAGTCAGATCCTTGCCCAGCCTCAGCCCAGTACCCAACGGAGCTGGGTGGAAAGCCAGAGGCTCATCAGAAACCAGACACAGAAACTGGAGCACAAACCACCCCCAACTAAGCCCAATTTCTACAAACACAGTTACCAATAAAGAAATATTTCCAAATCACTTCACTGGATACAGAAACAGAATTCTTTTATAAATTAAAGCTTTCAAAAGCCAAGCCAGCATTACTTAAGAAGGCATGTACCACTGCTATTGAAAATTTTATTTCTATATAAATAAATATGAATGTGCACAAGGTAGATGAGAACCCTATGATAATAAGGGTAACCCGTATGTTTTCTTAAATGAAAAGACAGTGCAAATGTACCTACCAAAAAAAATGGTGTGCGTGATCTGTTTGTCTACATCAATATTACGTCATCACCAAATATCTGAGCACACCTAGGCCAGGCCGGAGTGTGGTCAGGTAGTAGAGACAGCAAGACAAGTCACAGCCACTGAGTAATTATCACACCACGATGAAGGCAAGCATTATCTTTTCTCATTAGATAGGTAATAGCAGAGACTGAAAATACTGTTTCCATGCTGGATGCCCAAGAAACCACATCTCCTAATCCCAATTGAGGAATAAGAAGCAAATTAAACTCAGGGCATATCGAGTGTTCTGTTGTTGTTGTCGCACGTCTGTGTTTTTTCATATCCACAAATACTATGGAGAAAGAGAAGGCAACGAGCAAAACAATTTCAAATCAAGTGCTATTTTGCTAAGATGAAGTACTTCAAAATACTTATCAGTCCTCTGATTTTCACTGGGTAGTCGCATTGTACCGGAAGTGGATACCTTCAAAGAAAATGCACAGTTTAATCAGCAGGATCCCAGACGTTGAACAGAACATGAATAAAATAAAGGAGATCAAACTTACTGAGCATACAAAGACATTTTTAAAGGGCAAGCAAAGGGCAACTCCACCAGAGTCTGACAGAGATGTCCGGGCATTTGAAGACATCTTGAGGGAAAAATAGTTTATGCCTGCAGGAGAGACAGCCTCTTATAGATAGCAAAGACACGAAGTCCAAAACCATAACAAGACACAACTTTTTATTTAGTCTGCTGTTCGGTTGAACCCACAAGTTCAAGTTCACACATTTGAAGGACCAGATTACTCAATGACCCGTGGGAAGATCTCAAGGTTTATTCTGACCTCAGATGCATTTTCTTGTTTATGCTTTAATCAGGAACAAAGTTTTCAAAAATCATCCTTTAGTAAGATTAAGTTTGCCTAGGATATTGCCCCACACTTGTCACCTGTTCAAGGCAGAAGGGACAAAAGTTTACACAGAATGAACACTAACCTCTTTAGATACCTGCAGGCCCTTGTTCAAGGCAACAAATTAAAAAGATGACAGTAAGAACGCACCTCCCAACAGTCGAGGTTCCTGCCAGCGGTGAAGAAAAGCACCCCAAACAAGAATTTACCACCAGCCCCATTCCCCTTACCAAGAAACTCTCTTTCCAGAAATCAAAAAAGTCCCAGTTCAAGTTCAAAGGGAGACGCTGTGGCAACTTCAGAAAGCAGGGAAGTTTGCATATCCATCTCTGTGGGCAACTGAATGACCTCATAAGGCATAGAAACAAGAGCAAACAATGAAAAACAAACTGTTCCAGCTCTGGTACCAGTTACTGACCTCCCAGACCAGTGGAACATGTCTCTGGCAGCACAAGGAGAATGTGCATAAACACATAAACATCAGCTACGCTGCTTGGAAGCAAATACCCTCTATACAAGCTAACTGAAACCTATTAACGAAAACAAACATCGTCCGCTTTGAATCAGCACCCTCATTAGGCAGTGTGACACTATATATATATATATACACACACACACATACACACAAATCAAATGCACTAGGACCTCCCCGACCGGCATGTGCACCATCCCCAGCCCAACATTCACACAGCCTAACCATGCCCCATTCACCTTTCCAACTACTTATAAGTACCCTCCCCAACTAGAGGAGGTTGAGTTTCAGTATTCACTATAAGGCCACATAATACTGAGAGCCTAAAGCCTTTAAAATTGAAACTTGCACTCTTCAGGGTCATAATTCATGATATTACTGTCCAGTCATGAAATGTGCTGAGATTTTTCTCTTTTGGGGCAAGTGTTTAACCTAGTGGAAAAAAACCCTGCAATCAGGTGAAGAAGGTCCTTGAGCTCTAGTCCCAATTCTGGCCAAAGAGCTGTGTGACCCCCAGGCTGAAGGGTCTGCCTCTTGAAACCAAGGAGGTTCTTTCCAGTTCTAGATGGTTGTTACTAAATTAGAAAACATCAAATCTGGATGAAGGCAAGGAGTGCAGAATTACAACTGCAGAGGCACAAACGACATTTATGTGGAGAACTAACATCAGCTCTGGTCCACAGTGTAGCTGAATTCCTGCCCCCAGCCCGACACACAGAGATCCAGCCTCTCCTGTGACACAGCCCTGATTCATTAGGAACACTGGGAGAAAGAACCCCAGATACACGATGGAGACAGGTGCCATGGAAAACCCTGAAAACTGTTTACAAACAATGCTGTTTGGCTCACATCTGATTCACCTGAATTCTTTCCAAGGGTATCACAGTGGACACGTGATACCTAAAAAACCAGTTAGGCCCCATGAGTTAACCAGCTCTTCCTGCTCCTCGTTTCGTGCCCCACCCCTCCCATAACACAGGAAGCGCTGCGTAGCTCTCAACATGAAAAGTGTCATAAGACCTGGCAGATACTTAAGAGTTCAGCTCTACTCTGCCCGTAAAAAATGTAAAAAAAACCAACAGGGTTTAATAAAACACACACACCCACTTCACCCAACAGCACTGATCCCTAATATGGTACACATTTCCTACTGTAGTTCATGTTTTAAAATGCTGACTGTGACCCACAGTATAAAAAAGAGAGTTAGACCCACTGGAGAATGAATGTATACACAAAACGTAGTATAGACATACAATGGAATAAGAGAATTGTGACACATGCTACAACATGGATGAATCTTGAAGACCTTATGGACATGAAATAAGCCAGTCACGAAAAGATGAATACTGTCTGCTTCCACCTATGAGGTACCCAGGGTAGTCAAATTCACAGAGACAGAAAGCAGAACGGGGACTGCTGGGGAAGGAGCGAATAGGGAGTTAGTGTTTAATGGGAAAGGAGTTTCCATCCGGGAAGATGAAAAAGTTCTAGAGATGGATGGTGGTGATGGTTGCACAACAATGTGAATGAACTGAATGCCAACAAACTGGACACTTAAAAACGGTTAAAATGGTAAATTTTACATTATGTATGTTTTACCACCAGAAAAACAAAAACAGAAAACACTGAGTTAGAAAGCAGAGAACAACTGGGAAATTCCCCTAACAACTGAAGGCTTTCTATACTAGGTGATATTAGTGAAATCAGGAAATCAGCACAATTGGGAAGAACTATCTACAGTCGTATTCTGTAGCGTTAGTGTGAGATAACAGAAAATATATATAGTGGACTCTCCCCTCGTTCCTGGCCCAGAGCACCAGGAACTTGTTTTACTATTTGCTCTTTGACCCCTGTCCTCAACACAGGGCTCATGAACCCTTGTAAATTCCTAAGTGATAAGAGCACTAGGAGCATCTTTTTCTAATGAGGCAACTCTGGAGGGGCTCCTGGATGGCTCCTGGATGGTGACTGGTCACCAAAAAGACCAAGCCATGATGACAAGCTTGGACTTTTCAGCCCCACCCCCCATCCTCCAGAGAGGGGCGAGGGGCTGGAAATGGAGTTAATCATTGATCCTGCCTACGTGAGGAAGCCTCCGTAAAAATCCCCAAAGTACGTGGTTCAAAGAGCTTCTGGGTTGGTGAGCACATCCATATACCGGGAGGGTGGTGCGCCCCAAATCCACAGGTCAGGAGCTCCTGTGCTCAGGACCCTCCCAGACCTCACCCTACGTATCTCTTCCTCTGGCTGTTCATCTTTCTCTTTTAACAGACTGGTAAACGTAAGTGTTTACTGTTCTAGCAAATGATCAAATCCAAGGAGGAGGAGGTTATGGGAATCCCCGATTTGTAGCCAAGTCGGACAGAAGTTGTGGGTAACCTGGGGACCTACTACTTGCGATTGGCATCTGAAGCGGGGAGCGGGCAGTCTCGCGGGACTGAGCGCTGAACCTGTGGGATCCGACATTGTCTCCAGGTAGACAGTGTCAGGATTGAGTTAAATCGCAGGTCGCCCAGTCAGTATCAGAACTGCTTGGTGGGAGAAAATCTCTATACATCTGGTGTCACAAGCGTTGTGAGTACGGTGGTAGTAGGAGAGTAAAGGAGAAGGACAGGAGGAAAGTGTGCGGTTTTTCTCCTAAAACAAGGAGAATCCTAACAGTGTACTCAACTTACACTATAGCTCCTTAGTTTTTCCCAGCTATAAAAGAAATAAGGATGTTTACTATAAAATTAAAGAAAGTTCGCAATGCTCAGAAAATATCTGTTGACGAAAAAGTTGAGAACGCTATGAAAATTTAGTTAAGAAGAACAGAAATTATCAGACCACTGAAGAAACAAAGGATATCTCATTAATTAAAGCTTCCCAAATTATTTTGGGATCAGTAATGTGCCATCTCTATTAAAAACTAGGAAAAGAGGAAATTAAACATTGATTTCACCCAGTAAATCAAAAAGAGTATAATCGGATGGTTTTGGGGTTGAGCCCGATGCAGTCTACACAGAAGCTGATAGATAATGATGTACACGTGAAATTTACATAATGTTAAACACCAACATGACCTCAATAAAATAAAAATCGTCTTTTTAAAAAAGAGTATAATCACGCAAGGTTTTTTTTATCAAAAAATTCTTTTCTAAAACTCCTTTTATTTTAAAGATGCTGATTAATATTACAGTGTTTGCCCTTGCTTTTTTAGGTTGAGATCCGAGGATTTCAGCTCTCAAGATGGCAGGAGAGGCCTTGCTCTCTTACCCTCATCTCACTCCTAGTGTCCCCAAGGACCAAGCCCTCTAAACTTACATCTATAAACCTATACTTTGACAACACATGTCCGCATTGGGAACTCTGGTCAAGCAGGCCCAATGTTTTTACCACAAATGTAAATAAACATAGTCACTTACAATCCACAGTTTTCTATTCACATACAACTTCAGTATTAAAGTCATTTTCTCCAAATAAACATTTTTGGGCAATTAATATTTCTGTGGCAGCAGTAGGCCAGGAAATACAATGAGTTGAACTAAGTTTTATTAAAGGTACTATCACTAATGCCACCTAAGAATGGTTCCTTTGCCCCCAGTTCTCCCCTAAACTAAGCTCAGTCCTAAGGCTGACAACTATTTTTCTGCTTCAACAGGGCTTCACAGGGTTCTCAGTCTCTAGGCCCAGAGCAAGAGTGTGGAAGGACAAAGCTTTCTCCCCGTGAGGAAAGTTCAATAAGCAAAATGGACGGCACTTCCAACAGAAGGAGCAAAGGTGTAACATACTTGCTGACGCTAAGTATGGGCCTGGCCCCCCAACCAGATGGAAACTCCTTGGGTAAATATCCTGCCTACTTATCTCTGTTCAGGACGCTGGGTCTTTCATCAGGAGTTTAAGAAACATCAGTTGAATGAACACATTCCATAAACTCAACCCACTTCTTTTCATCTTTCTTCACTTTGCCAAACCACTCTGAGTAATTTTCTCAATGGGAGAACTACAGCGAAGAAAAATCTAGAATAAATAAGTTCCTTCTCTATCCTGGATACACATTTCCTTTGGAGACTCTGAAATAATACCACCAGCTTATAAATATGACCAGTCTTCACTGGGAGAAAAAAATCCATCTCAGACCTGACAAGAGATGGGATCTTGCCGAATTGTTCACGTTTTGGTCCTTGCTATAAAGTAAATAATAGCGTTCTTCATTTAGGATCTACACCCCATAGTCAGGAAGCAAATAGGGGCCATTGATAAGGCAAGAAAATACAGAGTGCACCTCAGTCACTAGAAAGAAGTATTTATGGAGGAATTCCTGTTGAGCAAAAGAAAAATGAGACTATTTTAGAAGAGATTAAAACAAGGGAGAAAGAGGCAGAAGAGAAATAAGTACATTGTGCCTTACAAACCACTGCTGAGAAACTAACAACAACAGAATCCAAAGTTAACCCAAAGAATGCAATGATTTCATTCATCTGTGATTTACCACTCTCGTGAGTGCCTTTCCAGTCATACTGTCCACCAGTATAGGATGTTTCCGTGCAAATGCGTGCTAAAAATGAGAGCCTGGTTCACAAACTTCATTTTAAAATTTTACCAAAATCATAACAAAGCAAAAACACACACTCATTTTCTATTAATTTCTACACGCCTCTCAGAGAAACCCTGGAACCAAACACCTGGAAAAGACCCACTCGTTAGATTAGGCACTAAACTTGAGTCAGTAAATAAACTTTCTAAGGGGAAAAATATTTCGTTAACTGCTTATGAACTAGTTATCAATTTGAATTTTTTTTTTTTTTTTTTTTTTTTTTTGCTGAGGAAGATTTGCTCTGAACTAACATCTGTTGCCAATCCTCCTCTTTTTGTATGTGAGCTGCCACCACAGTATGGCCACTGACAGACAAGTGGTGTAGGTCTGCCCCCAGGAACCAAATGCAGGCTGCCAAAGCAGAGTGCGCCAAACTTAACCACGAGGCCACCGGGCAGGCCCTGACAAAGCAATTATGAACACTAATTTATTAAAATGTAAACTTCTCGAAGGTAGGATCAGCTAGTTAAACCTCACTTATAAAAATCCGGCGACTACTGTAAATCTTTGAACTAGAAAGGCACTAAGCTACCGAATTAAAAAACTCAAGTCCATTGACAACAACGGACAGCTAAAAAGAAACTGTATTTTAATGTCCAGAAACCAGTTACCTGGTTTCCCTGTAACAGCACATATTTATCTTAAAGCCTTCTACTGCAAAGTAACCAAAATCTCGCAATTGGAATAGACCAGATAAAACTAGTGAAAGATTCACCTCAAAACTCTACTCTGATTATTTGCCAGTTTCTACCTCCCTCCCTCCCTACCCAGCTGGCAACCGCCCTAAAATTGCTGCTCCATGCTGATCAGCCAAAGAAACGGAAACTCTACCTAAGCAAGCACAGAAACGTCTGCAGTAGCGCTACCCAAGTAAAAACACACAAACGCAAAAGAACTTCAAAACCCAGTTGGTGACTCAAGCCCTCTCATTAGGACAAAATTGTCTGGTCATTTTCTAGTTCTTTCCGAAGAAGATGTGGCGTACCTTAAAATAAAAGTCATGTACGCAACTACATAGAGTTAAAAAGTCAAGGCCAGACCAGAGACGAAACGGTGAGTGTGGCACATTAAGGCAACTATAATTTCCAGAACCAAGTACCAAATGTGGGTTTGAGCTTCCCAGTGGCCAGGACCAAAAAAAACTTACATACTTTTTATTATTAGAGAAAAATTGGCATCCTATCTTCCTTCCTAAGAGAAAGAAAAAGATATCATGGCATGATAGTCTCCAAGAAGTTCCCCCTTGAGACCTTCTAGAAGGAACAACGAGCAACAGCGTAGACAAGATCCTATATTCATTTACTCAAAAATAGAAGTGCACAGAACACATGGCTATTTTCTATTTTAAAAAAACAAACTGCTCAAGGCAAAAGTCAGAGGATCGTGCCTGGCCTTTAACTCACTGGCCTTTAATTCACTTTAAGTCACTGAAAGGAAAGGCTAACGTGATCCTCATATTTGGCCTCCCAAGATCCTGACTTCATACCAAGACGGAACTTAAAAGATGGAACATATTCTGCAGAATTTCCTTCCCAAATATTTCCCTCTGCCAGCTTATTGAGAAGACAGACGACTCGGTTACCCTCAGTGATCAAAACCTAAAGAACGCTTCTTCTGCGTTGCTTTGGAAGTATGAGAAGCCATCCCACCTATAGGAAGGACGCCCAGGGTTTCAGCAAACCACTGCAAGAGAACGCAGAGGCTTTTGCTGGACACACTGGTTTCATGGACATCCTGGATGTTCCAGTGGTGGGGCGAGCGGAAGAGGAAGACAGGCGAGAAACAAACGAGCATCCCAGACATCTGCAACGCATCTGGTGACGCGTCGGGAGGACACACAAGCAGGGTCAGAGGACGCAGCAGGTCAGGGCTGGTTTGCTAAAGGGTGATGGAGAGGCCTCTGACTATCTGGGATGAGCTTTCCAGAGAGCGGCTCTGGAAAGCCCCGCAAGCCCTGGGCAAGCGTGAGATTGGTTTGTTTAGGAAAAACAGGAAAGAGGCCAATGTGGCTGGAGCACTTGAAAGAAGAAAGTGGTTGGAAATTAGGTCAGGGAGGTGGCAGGGGCGAGGCCAGCTTCTGATTCACTCCAACACTTGAAGAAATGGTTTATTTAGGTCAGAGTTCTGCACCACTGAACTGGTGGAAATTAACTGGCCTGAAAAAAATTTAAAGCAAGCCCCTGCCCCAGCCTTATGAAACGATCAGGAGAGTCCCAGGGGATGTCTACCTTTGGCTTCCTGTGCAGGTGTCCACCCCAGCAGCAGTTTTAAAATCAATGCTCAGTTACCGCAAGAAGACACACTGTAGGGGAGCTCAGGATTATTGTTTAAGATTGGCAGGATGCTTGCTCAGGGTGACAGTTTCAATGTGGCATAGGGACACATTCTTTGTGACAGCAGTTACAACTCCAGGTTATGGTACATGAAAATAAAACCCTGTCTTCAACCATACAGTGTATTATCATGAGCTCATGTGCTGCAGGTAAAGAAAGGGATCCAGGTTTTTTGGGATGCTCCCAATTTCAACTACTCTTCCTTGCCGTCCCCAGAAACGCATGCACAGCTCTCAGAAAATTCACTCTGTTCACTAAAGAAGAGACAGTGACGGCCCCTCTAAGAGGTAGATAATGGCTCTAAAAACAGAACCACAGTCCCGAGGTGTATGCTATTATCCATAACATAGCCACATTTTTTAACATTTTACTGAGTGCTGACTATATGCAGGCACGCGGCTAACGCACTAGCTGTATTTCTGTAAAACTCTCTGAGGTGTGTGCTACCATTATCCCTATCTTACTGAGAAAGCGAGGAAACTGCAGACCCAGGTGGGCCCCGGCAGTCTGATTCCAGAGCCTGCCAATCACATGACTTCTCCATTTAAAGAAACTGGGCAGAGGAAAATTACTCATTTGACATAAGTTACCCAGAGAGCGAGGGGAGCACATATCCTTTTCCATTTAGTGAATGAGACAGTCTGTGACTTAAGACCCAGAGTCAGGATTCTTTGGGGACACATATATGACCCAGAGCTAAAGACACTCCAGGGTAAGAATCTACTGCTCACTAATGACAAGTGGCGTGAAATGCAGAACCACAGTATGGCCCGCAGAACTCTGAAAACAGGATGCATGCCCTCCTTCCCGGGCATGCACCCACCCACCCAGCAGCCGCCCTTCTGTGCATTTTAATATTCTTTCATCTAAGCTTGTTGCTTAACTCTTCGTTTATTTTTTTCAAAAAGGAGTCACGGAAGTTGTGGCCCGGCACCCCACCCCACCCAAATGATAAAGATAGGGTGGGTGGGGATGGAGGAGGAAGAGAAGGGTTGACCCACCCAATCTGCACATTTACTTTCCAACACCAGCCGCCACAGAGGAAGGCGAAAAGTTCACCGTGGAAGTAAGAACAGAAGCAAAGGAAAGGAAAACACACAAACGCACAAGATGGTCCACTTGCTAGAAGGATCTTCGTGTGTGTGTGTGTGTGTGTGTGTGTGTGTGTGTGTGTATTTCAAGGCAGGTCCTTAGGAGGGAGGGTGTTAAGCTCAGGGCATGTAGGATGATACAAAAATGGAAGTGAACAATGCCTTTTAAAAGAAACGCCTAGTGACTCCTGCAGATCTCAGAGGCTGACACACACTGAGTCTGAAACACAGATGGATGAAGAGGCCGGGCACTCTTCCCATGCTTTATGAACTTTAAGACTGAAGCCTGCCCTGCCCCTCAACAGACAGCAACAGTCAAATCTGAATCCAGGCCGTCCGTGTCTGACCCAGAACAGCAGCATTTCCTCAGGAAAAAGCACTGGCTCTCTGCAGGACGAGATGAGGTGCCGGCCTCAGAGTTTCCGATCAGAGATGGAAGAGCATGATCCAGTGACCAGAGAGAAATCTTACAGTGGAAAAGCACTTCGGGCGATGTGCGGATGAGTTCCGCCTCCTTGTTCCAGGGCCCTCGAGCGCTCTGAATCTTTCACTCCACTTTGTCATAAACAAAGCCGTCTCAAAACGCAACAAGACCCTGTGTGATGCTGGCACCCAAACAAAAGAGTTCATGCAGAACTTCAGGACAGAACGCCAGTTCGTCTTTTGGGAAATGAAGCTCTTACCAGAAGGGATGGGGAACCTATGCCAAAAGAACAAGAAACATGCATGGGGTGTGCTGTCAACAGCACCATCATGGCACCCTGAGGCCTGCCTACCCACCCCACCTCCCTCCACTCCCTCACGCCCCAACTTTCAGGCGATCAAATAAGACTGCCCCAGGGGGCCGGCCCAGTGGCACAGCAGTTAAGTTCGTATGTTCCGCATCGGTGGCCCGGGGTTTGCCAGTTCGGATCCCGGGTGCGGACATGGCACCGCTTGGCACGCCACACTGTGGTAGGCATCCCACATATAAAGTGGAGGAAGACGGGCATGGATGTCAGCTCAGGGCTAGTCTTCCTCAGCAAAAAGAGAAGGATTGGCAGCAGATGTTAGCTCAGGGCTAATCTCCTCAAAAAAAAAAACTAAAATTAAAAAAAGACTTCCCCAAACCCTTCGAATCAGGCTGACGCATAAAAGGAGACAAAGTATCCTCTCCTTCTCTCACCAGTCCCTGCCACCAGGGCATTAGGCGGCGGGGCGACTACACCGCAGGGAGCCCCAGGGAAAGAGCAGAGTCTCCGAGGAGCTCCAGGCAGAGGTGCAATTAGACACTGCTGGGTGTGACTGTACGAAAGTTTACAGCATTAGCGGATCACCGCCAAAACAGCCAGCCATCAAAAACATCAACCAAGAGAGAAGAGAACGCTGAGACATGTCATGCATATTCTTTAGAGTTCAAAGGATAAGCAGACACAGAGATGGGGGCCAAGGTCCCCCAGGGAGGGCGGTAAGCCTTGGCTCATCTATGGGCTCCCCAGAGAACCTCATGTCAGTCAGACCTCTGATCAGGATCATTATTCACATACACAACAAACACCCATCAGCAACCAAAGATGTCCACACAGGATGGCTATATTATTTACAAACCAGACCAGGTCACCCTGGAGTGCGGATGAAGGCTCTATTAATAATTACACCCGGACCGAAAAGATGCGAACCAAGCTCACCCCGGACCAAACAGGAGGTACACCCTCCCTGAGTGTAAGGTACCAGGTGGGCTGCTCTGCCACTGACTGCTGACCTTGGATCCCTTTTGCTTGGGGTGTAGGGCTACCCGCACCCAGCAATCAGTCCCTGCGTTACAGGAGCCCACAAACCAACAAATGAACTGGGTGAGGAGATTCACTCAGCGTCACTGCCGACTCCTAGTTATTGGTGACCTACTGACCTAATTTTTTCCCCTGCTGGCTCAGATTCCTGACCCACAGCTTCACTCCCACTTCCACTCATCATGTCCTCCTCACTTCCACTTCCATCCTGGCCCACTGAAAACCCACCTTCTCTACAGAAGGTACCTTCTCCGCTTCTTGTTTCTAAGACCCCTGCCTGCCCCTCTCAACCTCTGCTCACCTTGACCACTGCTATGGGTTGAATGCTTGTATCTCCCCAAAATTCACATGTTGAGGCTCCACTCCTCAGTGTGATGGTACTTGGAGGTGGGGCCTTTGGGAGGTGATTAGGTCATGAGGGTGGAGCCCTTATGAATGGGATTAGTGCCCTTATGAGAAGAGACGTGAGAGATGATCTCACTCTCTCTCTGCCACATGAGGACACAGCAAGACGGCCATCTGCAAACCAGCAAGAGGGCCCTCAGCAGACGCCAAATCTGCCGGCACCTTGATCTTGGCCCTCGCAGCCTCCAGAAACATGCGAATAAATGCTTGTCGTTTAAGCCGCCCAGTCTGCAGTATATGCTAGAGCAGCCGAGCTGACTGAGACAGCCGTCCACACCTTTACCCCAAAGTTCCCTCCTCCACTCTCCAATAAGCCTCAGAGCTCCAGCTCTGGCCCTGCACCCCCAGCTTCCTACCTCATCCCTCGACCCCCACTACTTATAAAACTGGCACAGCACTCCAGGTGCAGAAGGCCTGTGGGGATGGAGCAGGTGAAGCAGATATCACTCCAGAGCTGGGGCAAACTCTCTGTAATTGAGTCCCAACGGAATTGAATAGTTTTGTTCCATTAGGGGGAGTGAAAACAATAACGTAAACAATAATGTATGACATCATGTCCAGACACCAGCTTGGGAGCAGCATACACAGGGAAGACCCTAACATTTGCTGACACCTATATGCAGGTGTTAACACACTGTGCCAGATGCTTACCTGCATTACTTGCCTAATTCTCACATCGCAGAGATGAGAAAACTTGAGCTCAGAGTAAGAGAACTTATCACGTACCATCAGATCTATCTAAAATAAGCCTCATGTTCTTTCTAGTACACCCATGTTGGAACTACTAAATGATAGCAAACACTTGAAAAAACCTTGCAGGGCCGGCCCGGTGGCGCAGCAGTTATCTTGGCGGCCCAGGGTTCGCCAGTTCGGATCCCGGGTGTGGACATGGCACCGCTTGGCACGCCATGCTGTGGTAGGCGTTCCACATAGAAAGTAGAGGAAGATGGGCACAGATGTTAGCTCAGGGCCAGGCTTCCTCAGCAAAAAAGAGGAGGACTGGCGTAGTTAGCTCAGGGCTAATCTTCCTCAAAAAAAAAAAAAAAAAGAAAGAAAAAGAAAAAGCCTTGCAGGGAATGGTAATGTGAAAAGCATCCTTCCACAATCAGGGAAAGAACTCATATATTCTTATTCAGAGAAATATATGCTTATATATTTATTTATTTAGAAAGAAATCATATATTTATTCACTCTTAGGAAGTTGCTTAGCACTAGAAGTCAAATGTAGACAATACAGGGCCAGCCCGGTGGCATAGTGGTTAAGTTCGCACACTCCACTTTGGCAGCCTGTGGTTTGCAGGTTCAGATCCCAGGAATGGACCTACACACCGCTCATCAAGCCATGCTGTGGCAGCATCCCACATCCAAAATAGAGGAAGATTGGCAACAGATGTTAGCTCAGGGCCAATCTCCCTCAACAACAACCAACAAAAAAAAATGTAGATAAAAGACAATAGTTGGCAAAGATAGTTCTCATACACTGAAATAAATACCTAGGCGTTTGCTTATGGTATGAATAACTGTTTTTACTGTTTAATGTTTTTAAGACTTTGTATTAGCATGAACCAGAACTAAGAACACACATCAGAAGAAGACAGTTTTTTAGGATGACAGAACTGTGTGAGCTTTTTGGTTAACATTATTCTTTTTCTACAATAAAATTGTCACCATCATCCCGGTAACTAGGAAGCTTTATTTTTTGTTCTTGTTTTCATTCTTCTGGGCGGCAAGTGCCAGCACATGAGGTAAGCAGAGTAAGAGCAAGGAAACCGTATTGAACTAGAAGTCACAGGAAGACAGTTCTGTCCTCCATATGCACCAAGGAGCTCTGTAAGATGCTGCTATCATCATCGGCTCCTTTGAGCTTCAGTTTCCCCTCTCAAATCCAAAGGCTGCACGTTCTGTGAGGCCACATTCCCCATTCGATTCTCTAACCATCGAGAAAACCCCAGTAGGGGCTGATGACTAGAGTGACGTACTTCAGAGACACGGTGGGGTGTGTCTTTAAAGAGGACTACAAATGAATCATCCATGAGTAAAAAATAATTTATCTCCACTAAAAAAGTAGCGTTAATCTACATGACGTTAGACAAGAGAATGTCTAATGTCTTACGATTATTCTGAAGAGGCTATAAATAGCAGGATTTGAAATTAGTCAGCTCTGTGCTATGGCTCACCAAGAAGCACATGGACGCAACATGGTCCAGACTGGATCAGCAAGCTGTTTCGCTTCTAGCACAAATAGACAGAAAAAAGAAACAGTCTTGGTAGATCCAATCATTAGAGATTCAGCTGTACATGTGAAACAGGAAGCGCATGAAGAATTGCAATTTAGAAGCACTTCAAACAAACACAACAAGAAATCCTACTCTGGGCATATCGATGGAGAGCTGCAAAGCCAACTGTGTTTTTGTTTTGTCACAAATTGTTTAAAGTCACCCATGGGTCAGAGTACAAACCACATCCAAGTGGACATTTCCCTGGACACAGGAGGATCTCTACATTCCCCTCTCTGTGTGAACTCACTTAATCCGGATCATCTGGTCTAACAAACACCTCTGTGGCACCCACACCAGGCAGGCAGCGCAGACAGAGAAAAGGGCGTGTCTTCCCACCTTAAGGAACGAGAGGCTAATGTTCAGAAACTCACCACCAGGGCCCTCTCCAATTTCCAGGGAGCTGACTTCTCACCTCCACTGCCTGCCCACCAACCTTCGCACATGTGCTCCCCAAAGCAGACTCGCTCTTTGTGAAATCTCTGCCACAGGGCTGCCCACACAGCTTACACAGAAGGAGGAAGGGAAGAGAGAGGAGGAAGTGGAGGAGGAAGAAATGATGAGGCTCTCATGTAAGAAACTTGCTTTCCAGAACCCAACGCAAGTCAGCTCCTTCGTGATGTTTTCAAGTATTTAAAAGATCAGTAGTGCTTTTTCTTTTTGTAAAGAATGATCAAAGGAATTTTTTTTAAAGCTTTGGGTTACCCAGGGTATTGATCAAAAGGAAAAAGCTATCAGTTCAAACCTACCTTAACATCTTTTAAGCAGCCTGCACTATCAGCCAAAGCTCTTTTAAATGCTAAGAAGCCAAGCAAAATTACTAATTATTTAAATATTTATTACAGCTAGTGCATCATTTTCCATTGACCATATCTGGAACAATTTAGAGCCAGTGGGTTTAAAATAGACCTTTAGAGTATATGGGAAGCCCTGGAAAGGCAATGTTTATGGGCCATTAGGAATAAGGTATTCCTTTCATGAGGAATAATAAAGTTAAAAATAATAATAATAATAATAAGGAAGGAAGCAAAGAAGGAAGGGGTGGAGGGAAAGGCAGGACCACAGGGTGGATAAGCGCACATGCTGTGTAGTGAGTATGTCTGAATCCTGTGTGATCTCGGGTAAGTTACTGAGCGTTTCTAGGCCTCACTGCCCTCCTCAATAAAATACAGTCAATCATAGTCCTGCATCGCATGGTGAGAAGCAAAAAGAAGGGTGCATGCAAAGCATTTAGCATGTGTGTAAAAAACTCAAGCATCAGTGATTGCTATTCTGGGATGAGTTTTAGTTCCAGCTCTACCAATAATTAGCTGTGTGGTCTTGGGCAAGCTAGTTAACGTGTGTGAGTGTTGGTTTATTCACTAAAAAACGAGGCTTCTAGATTAGATGATCTCTTGATCTTTACAGCTTCTCCAAGCTCAAACCATCTGTGACAACACAGTAGAGTTTTCATTTCAAATTCTTTTGGGTTTCTGTGTTTCATACCTTTCTTTTATAACCTATTGGTCATGGCCATGACCATGACCACACTTATCTGATAGAAGTGTGTGGTCACAAGCACAACTCCTAATCATGAGACTGTGCCTGCGGCAATCCCAGAAGGTTCTTTATGAGGATCCTTTTCACAATGAGGTTTCCAGGAACACACTGTGGGAGAAGGAAGGACTGCCTATGATAGGAGGAATTAATATATTTCCATTCCAGTGGCCTTCAACGTTGAGGCTGTCCCAAAATCAGATTGCTGGTGTAGCCTAGCAGTGCTGGAGCATACATAAATTAAATTCATTTGCTATAACCACCCTCCTTTAAAAGGAACTCCCAATTACTTCCTGCTGGAAACACTGCAATCATCTCTGCTTTCCAATCATAACAATGAATTCGAAAGTTGTCACCACAGGTCCATTTCTCTTCTATCTTGGCAGAACAGAAACTAAACTGTTTCAGATTTATCATTCTCCTTAATAAATGTCCCCATGATGTCAGGAAATTTAAAATGATTATTAAAAAGGGTAAGCTATCATGATCTGCACCATGATATGGAATTCTCTCCTATAAACCCATGTCCTAATCTCTTAATTTAGGTGGTGCCTAGGCACCCAAGTTATATAAACAGAAGAGTGAGCATATCCAGACAGAATTTAACATTGCTGTTAAACAGGACTTGCAATAAGATTAACCTGACACAGTAACATTCATAAAAGATTATGCAAAAGGTAATTAGCACTAATGATTGGAAGTATTTGTGACGCCTGGATGAAGCCAGGCCAATCTTTCCTTCTCTGTGAAGTCTCTAGATGTCCCTAAGATGCAACAACATTGACCGTTTTCCCTGACGCCCTGGCCAGCTGAAATCTCATCTCACACTAACAGGCTCATTAAGAGAGAAGAATCAACTACCTCTAATGAAATAATTAATTCAGGCAACCATCCTCAACGGATGCTAACAGACATTGGGAGAAAGGCTGATGGGAAATTCACAACGAAAGGACCATATGTGCCCAAAGATCACCCTCAACAGCACCAGAAGGGAGACGACGAGACGTCTTCCTGATATGATGCACCATGAGGTCAACACCACCACCCACAAACTAATCTTGCCCAAAAAGCTGGACACGAATCTGATCAAGCTTTAGTGCTCACTTCCAGGTGTCAGAAATACAGAGACTCGTGGAACAAGTTTAAAGAGAAAACACCAGCCAAGTCCAGAATGTGGGACATTCTACACGACAATTGACCTGATTCTTCAAGAAATTAATAGCCTGGGGAGAAAAGGCTGGGACAAGAAGAGGTATTCTAGAGATCAGATGCTTCAAGAGGCGTAACGATCCAAAGTGCTGTGTGGGCTTCATTCAGAGCCTAGTTTGAAGAAACCTACTGTGAAAAGACATTTTTAAGCAAATAGGGGTGAAATTATTGCTAGGAGATGAGGAGTTTCGCAGACCTCTGGGCTTCCCCGACCCCTTGCCATCAGACGCTCTGAACCTGCACATTTGGCTGCTCCCCACTTGAAAGGGCAGGGCCCATCAGCAGAAACTGGGTTCTGGATGGCTGAGCCACACCCAGCTCCACACAGGAAGGGGAAACTTAGGTAAGAAGATTCAGAAGAATCGTGGTTGGTGGAACAAGAGGCAATTCCTGAGGTTATTTAGAGAGGAAATTTACAGGTTCCCCTGCTGGCAATTTTTTCCAACAGGTTTCTAGCAACACCAAGCTTCATCTGAAATCCATTCACGTAAAATGCATAAAATTGCTGCTTGGAGCAAGGAAATCAGCATTTGAAACAAGGAGGGTACCCACGAAATGGGAGAGGAGAGACGAGAAGAGACAGCACACCCAAGTAGTAACTTAGATTTCGCATTCTTGAGTGGTGCTCCATCCTACCACCTCTGCTCCCTGGAGGATTTTGTTTTTGTTTAGCTTTTGTCTATCTTTTTTTAAATATACATAATTAAGGTATAATTTATAAAGTAAAGGGTGCACCTCTTACAGGCACAGCTCCATCAATTTTTACTTCCTGCAATTTTAATTTTATTTGGGTTGGCTTTCCAATATCACATCCCCTCTCCTCAATGCTAGTGCCAGTCAGAACCAAGACTGGAATACAAAAAAAAAAAAGAAACAAGCTGGGACCTGCTCCCTTTCAGCTTCCGAGCTCTGTATGCTGACAACCTGCGCAGCTGAGGCATGCTGTCCAGCCAGGACACAGAGTAAAGGTGAATAGTGAGATGGCAAGTAAAGATACAGCTTCTCCAATGCACCTTTTAAGTTTCTCCCTCTGTGCCAACATCCTCCTTTCCTGAAGCTTCTAGCTCAAGTCATAAGGGTTTTTCATCTGCCACTGCCCGGAACTGTCCAATGGATATAGAACAAAGATCGTCCCCTTTCACTAATTCAAAGACCTGCATTTCACTGGTAAATCTTTGAAAAAAGAGCAGACTCCCCTGCGGCTCTAATCATACCAAACGAAGATTTACAAAGATTAATAAAGATCTGCAAAAATCTTTTACTGCAAAATCTTTTCGTAAAAACAATTTACAAAGATTTGAAGGAAATCTTTTTTAGATCAAAATGTAATACTGTTAATTTTTTACTTTTAAAACCAGGCATTCTAAAATAAAAAGCAGCTTTTTTGTTTGCTATTTTGAACTGGTAACTTGGGACTCTAATTAAAAATTCCTAAAAATGAAAGAGGGACTACACTTAAAGAGTTAGTTTAACGATGCCATAATTCCATCTCAGAAAGTTAGGAAGCCGTGACACCAGGAAAAAGTGCCTTAACAGAAACCAAGGGCAGAATTCTGGTGTCAAGTTAGTCCTTATTCCAAAGAGGTTATCACTCATCATGGCTAAAATTAGATAACTAGCTCTCATCAAGCTAATTTATAACCTTTCAGAAAACAAAAATAGACAGATAGAAAAGTAGATAGGTAGGTAGATAGGTAGATAGATAGATAGGCGGTGTTTAAAACCTTTTCAAAATTTTCAGGATGCTTGGGATACACAAAGAATTCTTCTTCAATAGGGACTATGAACTCCACCAATATGGATTATATGTATATACAAAAAAATACTGTTCTAATACAGAATTGTTACAAAGAGGGGAAAATGTATTAACATAGAATTACATAAACATCTTTAAAAATGCATGATGCCTAATTAAATTCCATCCATTAATAATAAGGCAAGAGCCTGAGGATAGTTCGTACAAAAATGGCATTTCTGGTAAACATAATATCTGAAACACAACCACAACACACAAGCTCTGCCTAATGACATAATTACGTGTTTTTAAGTTGGCGCCATCCTCACGTTACGCCTAAGAAAGCTGCTTCACAAATAGATCACTTTAAGACACTAATTTCCATATGGTTAAGGCCAAAATAAATTTTAGATTTACCTGGCAAGAGTATTATTCCAGCCAGGATTTGAAGCCCTTTCAGAAGCTAAGTCCAAAGCTTTATCAACACGGTTAAGGGAACACAGAGTAAGCGGTGTAGACGCAGGTCTGCAGAGAGAAGGAACGAGTCTGATTCCCGCTCTTCTAACCCAGAGCAAGCCTTTTAACCTCTCTATGCTTTAGTCTCCTCATTTGTGAAAACTAATAATGGTACCTCCCTCAGAGAATCACTAGGAGGATCACAGAAGAAAACGAAGGAAACCACGCCTGGCAAAACGGTAAATGTTCCATAAATGCTAGCTATTATTGCTTTTAACATCATCTTCAGGCCCGTCTGAGTGGAAATCATTCTCATCAGCACAGACTCCCTCTTTCTGAAAGAGGCAAAGAACATTCCTTAAAAGCAGATGTGTTAGCCAACAATGGATGAACCTCGAAAACATTCTGTTAAATGAACAAAGGCAGACACAAAAGGCCACAGACTGTATGATTCTGTGTGCATGAAACTTCTAGAAAAGGCAAAACTCTAGAGACAGAAGAAAGATCTAAGATTGGGGATGGGAACAGGAATTGACAGCAAAGCCTAAAATTGGATTGAGGTGATGGTTGTTCAATTGCACAAATTTACTAAAAATGATGGAACTGGTCACTTATGACGGGTGAATTGTATGGTATAGGAATTATACCTCAGTCAAGCTGCACTAAAAGAAAAAGAGAGGTGGTTTCAACGTGTTCGCACAGGCACTTTCACAATAACCTGTTAAGAAAGCAAATTCAGGTATTTTACACAGCGTAGCAAAAAACAGTTGGGCAAGGATCACAAGGCTTGGGCAAGGATCAGACTTGGATCCTAATCCTGACTCAGCTTCTTCCTAGGACAAACGTTTTACTGCTCTAACCCTCGGTTTCCACATCTGTAAAGTGGGAATCTTAACAGCAGGAATTTCAGAGGCTTGTTGTGAGCATGACATAATCCGCCCCCAGGTTTCCCATATCTATAAATGGTGCCCCTCTGCACCCAATTGCTGAGGCTGAAAATGTAGGTGTCACTCAAGATGCATTTCTCTCTCACATTAGCTCCAATCCACTGGCAAGGCCTGATGGTTCCATCTTGAAAATATATCAGGTGTCCAACTGCTTCTCCCCAGCTCCACCCCAGCCATTACAACAGCCCTGGGGACTCAGAAAAACCTCCCACTGATGTCCCCCATCCCCAGTCTGGCCCCTGGGCAGTTCGGGCTGCACTCCACCGCCAGAGGGATATATACATACACAAAGCCCATCTCCACCATCTCCTGCTCAGACCCTCCCACAGTCTCCCCATCAACCAAGTCCAGATCATGGCCTACAGGCCCCACAGGACCTAGCCCCTACTTGGACCTCATCTCATATTCCCCGCCCCGCCAACTTGGCTCCATCCACATGGGCCTACTTGCCATTCCTCCAGAAGCAAGCTCCTCTGCATTCTGGGCCCTTGTCTGCACTTGCTTCTGCCAGAAAGATGGGAGCGAGCCTCACTCCTTCCTCCACCCAGATCTCAAACTCTCCCCCTAGAGGGGCCTCGCACCATGAAAAACACCACCTCCTCTCCCGCTGGGCTCCAGCCCCTTCACCTGATTCACTTTTCTTCACAGCACTGACTACCTGGAATCACATTATCTACGATTTATGTACACTCTGTCCTCCCACTAGAATATAAACGGCATACAGGCAGGGATTTTTGTCAGTCCGACCCATTGTCCTACCACATACCCCCAGGTCTGGCACAGCACCTGGAATTTTCTGGCCTGGAAAATTCATCACATATTTGCTGAATGAATGACGACATCTCATAATGCACTTAGCACAAAGTCTGCTATGTAGGAAGTGCTCAAGAACTGTCAGTTGGCAATCATAAAAATCCTATTTTTATATTTATTATTATATTTCACAGATAAGAATATGGAAGCCCTACTTAGGTTAACTGGCTAACCAGGTCAAACTCTTAAGTCTGGCAGTCTAGTCCTTCCATGATGTCTCCATTCCATGAGCACAGAATAACTGATGCTCCCATCCCAGCAGGAAAGCAAAGGACAACGTAACCAACTCTTACTATTCTGTGCCCTGCCACCTCTTACCTTCAAAGAGTCACGTTTATCCTGGAGGGCTGGCCCGCATGCTCTCAGAGCCCGGGCAGTCCCTAGAAAGACAACTCATAGTCACAGGACGCTCTGCCAGTTAGGAAGAAGGCAGGCTTCCGCCTCACCCCGAACACAGCTCCACGAGGAGGCGAGTGTGATGACCCCCATCTTACAGATGAGGAAGGAGAAAACCGGAAACAAATGACTGAGGCAAAAATCGTATACTAATTAATGGTGAACTTGGGCCTAAGAGTCTGAAAATTTTTCAAGTCTAGGCCCCTATCTTTCCAGCACACTACACTACTCCATGCATTCATTAAAAAAGGAAGGCCAGAAAAAGAACACTGGCCATAGTTTTCCCCATTTCAAATGACAGTAAGCTATAAGGGAGAAGAACATTACAAGGACAGTCCCTCTACAGACCATATGGGCAATGACATTCACCTTAGAGAGTCATAAACCACTTCTGATTATTTCTACTGTAGGAGTTTATAATAGGACTGGATGGCTTTGTCAACTCATTAGCATGCATCAGGCTCAGATACCCAAAGACCCTGGATAAAATGCGAGTGTCAATTTTCACTCTCAAAGAGTCCTCTGTATTTCATATATTAATAAGGACACAGAAAAGCTTATGCCACAGTATCCTAGCCATCTCCCCTATACACTTTATTATGACACTTTGTGAAGACTGCCAAGACTTGTGTCCAAGAATAGAAGAAAATATGCCATTTCTAATCCCAAAGCCAGGTTATCTTTACAGCTCTCCTGAAGGCATGCTGAGGAGCCAGGTGACAGAAGAGAGGAAGTCCCTCCCCTGCCACGTGTCCCTCATCGGCATCTTGGCACCGCTGCTGTTACTAAAAATCTGAGTTAAACAGCTGTGGGCAATGACACAACAGCCTGACACCCATGGCGGTCCACACCTTGGGGACGGTGTGTTTGGGGCTTCACCACCTTGCATGTGCCCTCGCCATGCCATGGGAAACAGATCTTCCGAAATTCATCTCACCTGTGAGAACGCCAGAGCTCCCAGGGGCTCAGTGACTTGCTGGGGGTCACAAAGCTGGGGGCGCCTGGGCGCTAACTCAGACGTGCCTGACTTCAAAGCTCGAAACTGCTCTCCTCCACTACATTGAGCAACACGCCCCGTTCTCCAATCCCACCCCACTCGCTCAGGCTGGCAGAGAGCAGGACTGTGCCCCATAGATGCCCCAGTGTAACACAAGTCAGCACTGACAACAAAAAGAAGAGAGCAAGGCAAGAAAATCCTCCGGACAACCCCTATCTACCACCTGCCAGGATGCGGAGAGCTGGTCCACCTGCATGTTTGCTTTGCCTAGGCTCGGCAATCCCCCACTTAAGACTTCTCAGTTTAAGGACCACTAAGGATTTACGATTCAGTAGCATGACCAGGAACAGCACTGCAAACAGCCCAGAGGCCCCTGCCTGCTGTTTCACGGCCTCAGAAGGAGGGCTTTCCTTCACAACACAGAACCCTAAGATCTTGTGTTTAGGGGACATTACTGTGAGCAAACCATGCCTCCCTCTCACCTCCCCACACACACACAACTGTGGAGCACAGAATATGGCTACCACGTCACAACTGCTCTGCCCCAGCTTCACCTTCAGTGAATCTTTGCTAGAACTGCAGGGTTAAAGAGCTCACCGAGCCTTAACGCAGCATTCCCTCCTTTTTCTGGCTCTCTCCTCTGTTTTCCTTCCTACAGTTTACCTGAGTCTCAAAAAGATGCTTAAGTAAGTCTTGCCACAATTTCCCCACAAACCCCTGGCTGATCTCTTCATTTGCAACAGAACCTCGAGTGGGCACAGATGTGGTCAGTTCCCCTTACCTAACACTAGCCTTCTGCCTCTGGGAACCCCTCAGACCAGCTGGGGACACCATGTCCCCACCACCGCTGGCTTCCCAGGGCCGCTGGCCTTGAGGTTTACCTTCAAAGAGAACACTGGAACAAGACCAGCTTCCTAGTCCCTCCTCAATTCTGCCCTAGAAAGGGTCCCAACCCCTCAGCCAAATTCTAGATGAAACCCAACAGTCCTCCCTACCTGCTCAGCCAAGCCCCTACCGCCACGCTCTGACATTGATCAGCCCCGTGCAGGTCCTGTTGTTTCCTCCATGCGTCTCTCCCAGCCCGCACCTTACAGTCAGAAACCCAACCCCGCAGCCTCAGCTGAGATTTGCATCATTCTTTCCGAGATACCTGAACTCACCAACTGTTACTTTCCCTTCACAGCTCTTAACAGAACTGTCCTTAAACAATCTGTGCGTGATTTGGTGCTGTTTTTAAATATCCTCCTCGCCTCCCCTGCCCAGGAGGCCAGGGTCTCCATCAGTCTTGTCAACTGCAGCACATCCGACGCTAGGACGGTGCTGGCCGAGAAGAAGCTCTAAGTAAATGTTTGTTAAATGAAGGCATGAATCAGAAGCAAAGCTTCCCCTTTCAGCCTCAGAAATAGAATCTCGTCCACTGACCACGAGTAAAGGCAACCTAAGGCAGCTTGCCAAACGGTTTGATTTCTTTTCCTGATGGAGTACCGGAATCAATAATATCAGACAGGTAAGAGTGTTTGTTCCTTTTCGGCTATGTTCCCTAGGTACTTAGGGTAAGGAAAAGTTCTGATGGGTAAGACCCACCCTTCCTGCACTGGAAAGGAAAAGGGGAGAAAGATGGTTTGCTTCATGAAGGAAAACCAAAAATAGGCCAAGATAAGACAAGGAAATTACACGAGGAAATAAAGTCTCATCAGGTCATCCCAGTACCACATGGCCCCGGGCGGCACTTAGAGACTTCTCATTTCACACAGCAGCTCTCCCAATACCACCGTGCCCAAAGGGAGAGGCAAAATGGGTCGGTGCCCACAGCCACTCTCTCTAGACCTCAAGAAGGGTGACAATTCACTATCTCAAGACATCCAGGGACTTCTAAAAATGCCTGAAAAATCTAGATCTCACTCAACCAAACTTCCTGACCCATTTTCTCAAAACACTTGCACAGAGAACTCTGCAGGGAAGGGGCCGAAGAGGCATTAATAACAACATTAAGCCATATTACTAATCTACTATGCTCCCTCTTTTCAGAGCAAAGTTTTCCAGGCCTCGATCGTTTCCAAAGAAAATCAGTAAAAATCTTTTCCACCTTACTTGCGACATTTTAACAAATTAAGGAATCACAGGAATGAAGGAATGAAGGAATGAATAACAGCATCCATCTTGCCACAGCTCAGGAACAGGATTTCTCACAATACTTCTCTCAATTGCAAACCAAGTCTACTTTTAAACATCCCAGGAGTGGATTCCACGGTCTGCAAGGACAAGAGGCTGGCCATCACAAATAGCCACAGCAAGGCATAACAATGGACCACTCCCAAACTTTTCTCTCCTTTCTGCGAGCCAACAGAAGAAGAGCAAAGCCACCCAATTCTGACTCAGGTCCAGCTTGGCTGTGCAGCTTCCATTGTTCAAGGCCACAGGAGGGCTGACAACGAGGCTTAGCGATTCTGCTATTTCCTATCTGAGCTTCTTTTGACTTCTGTATGCAGAAAGGTACCATTATCTCTGAGGGACTGCTGATCATGACAGCAGATCACATCTGTCATACGCTTCCTGAAAGGTCACTACTGCACCACCCAAGTTCTTGAAGCAGCCGAGGGAGCCCCAACTTACAAACAGGAACAAAGATTGCACCTGACCGTACATAACCACGACTTCCTCCTTGTAAAGTCTTCTAACTTTGAAAAGCATTGCATCATCCTGATGATCAATCTACTTCTACAGAGTTGTCTCCAGGACCTCTTTTTCCTTGGCATACTGGAGAAATGAAATGTCCAAAAATGTTATGAGTGGAAAATAAAAGTATGTAATGACAAAAGCATTCAGTGGCCAAATCTGTGGTGGAACAATGTGTTGTTTGGGGGTTTTTGGTTGTTTTTTTTTTTTTCCCAGAACACACACACTCAAAACTACTCACTACTCATAAGGAAATCCTTCTTATTTTACTTTCTCAATGCAGTTCTCTAAAAGCCAGCTTGCGTCCAACTATAAAATCACTGCTATTCCTCGTTCTACAAAAAGACTTCCTTTCCATCACATATTTCTCATGAATCTCAGAACACGATTTTATTTTTCAAATATTTTACAAGCTGAAAGACAAAAGTAATCACTTTTATTTACAAAAAAGAAAAAGTCAATCCAAAACTACTCCAGAAATCCAAAGAATAGAGTCCACAAAACGTTTCTGTCAGTCCATTCTTCCAAAATAAGCAGAACTTGCGTTGTTTTTCCTATTTCTTCCCTCCCCAGTCTGTACAGGTGATAATTAGCAAGGCTATAAAAAAATATATTTCAATGAACTTGTTGGTATCAGTCCTATATGAAAGGGGCAAACCACTATTGCAGACCACGGTTATTAGACATCATATTCTAGACTGATGTGACTGGTAAAGATTAAGAATCAGTAATTTTCTCATTTATTCACACAGACACACACACACACACACACACACCCCCATGGCTGCCAAGCCATGAATCAAGCAAAGACGCCTTCATCCTCGGGGTGTGTTTGAGTGGTGGGGTATATGAGTGACTTTTTTTCTATATTTTTTTCAATCTTTTTCATAAACATATATAATTTTATACTTAAAAGTTTTAAACTTGAAACTACCAACTCTAAGAAATCTTCTCCAGACAGGCATCCCAATATTATTTCAACTTAAAGCAACTTGGGCAGCTAAAATCTCCAAAGTGATAGAGGGAGAAACAGCCCGGGAAGAAAACTAATAAACCTGTTAGTAAGAAATCCTCAAGTTAAAGAAGGTGAAGTCTAACAGGCCTCGTCCTGTTTTTTTCTGTATTTTCCTTGATTATCACACACATTCTAAGCAAAATCTGTAGGAGGCAGGAAGGGCATGGGATATTGCTGCAGAGAATAAGATCTGTAATTTATCCTCTCAACAGGATGTCTGTGCACATTTCAGAAGGGGATTTACCATCCGCTACACAGCACGTTAAAATTTGGCCATACGCCTCCTCGCCATCCCCAAGGGACCCTAACCTGCGTGGAGAGAAATCACAGGAACCAAGATTTTGGGACTTCTTGGGTGCAGGCGCCATCCAAGATAGCGGGTTCAGTGGAGTAACAGGAACAGAGAGGAGTCAAAAACGGAAAAGTTACTTGCAGACTGCTTGGAAACAGTGCCAGGGTCACCTTTTAACCAGCGGGACAACCCCCCCGCGGCCCCTCCTTTGTCTGCCCAGGCGGAGGCTCGGCCGGCCCCGGGGCTCGCTCGGGCCACCCCGGTGGCGCCCGGGCAGCGAGGGGCGAGCCGGGCGCCGAGGGCTCGGCATCTGGCCGCGCGCAGCGCACCCGGTGGGCAGTGCATCCTCGCTCCAGGCAGGGTCTCTCCATTTTCAGGGCCAAGAAAACAATAAGCAGAGCGGAGCGGCCGCCGGGCTCCCCTCCCTCGCGGCGCCCCCCGCCGCCGCAGCACCCTCCGAGCCGGGGGCCACCTAGCCGGCCCCCGCCACGCCCCGGCCCTGCGCCCCTGGGCCCTCCCCGGGCACGGCGGGACGACCGGGGCTCGCCGCACGCCCACCGCCCTGCGCGCCGTCCCTCGCGCGCACGCGAGGACCCCCGCCCCACCGCCCGCCCGCGCGGACCGCCGCCGCGGGGAGGGGAAGCCGGGGGTCCCCGGGCCGGGGGGCGGGAGACCGGGCAGCAGCGCAGTCTCTCCGGCGGGCACCCGCCTCCCCCAGGAGCCCAGTCTTTGTGTGCAAAGTAAGCGCGGAAGGCGACCCACCTCGGCGCGCACACAAAGGCACGCGGCTCCCTCCCCGGCGCTCGCTCCGGGCGGCCGCGGCGGCTCTGGGCGGCCCGGGGACTGTGCGGAAGGCTGCTCCCACGGCGGAGGCGGCCGGACCAGCGAGCGGCAGCTCTTTCACACCCCGCGGCCCCGCGCGGCCGAATTAAGCGGTGGGGCGGGGCGGTGGGGCGGGGCGTAGGCGAGGCCACGCCCCCTCTCCGCCCAGGCCACGCCCCGCCGCTAGGGCCTCTGGCTGCCCGGCTCGGGACCCCAGCGGCCCGTGGGGACCGCGCCCCGCGAGAAGGGAGTTCGGGAAAGTCTGGGATTCAGTCCGGGAGGTTTGCTTGCTGTTGCTGTAGTTTGGTTGGCTTGGGAAACTCTGGGAAGAGGAGAGGGAATATTGGAAGAGAAAATTAAGTGTCACCAGATGAGACAGACAGAAATGGGAAATCTAAGGGGGCAGGCGCACATTCGGGGATTTCACAATTAAAGATCTCTCTCTCTCTCTCCCCCCCCCCCCCACGTCCCTCTTTCACACACACACGCACACACACGCGACCACAAGTCCTGGGGAGTGTTTGGCTGCTGGGTGTCTGGTCCCATCTCCTCTCCCTTCCTGTGATGTTGAGAGAGACTATCCCCTTTGAAATCCTACCAATACGTCACCAAAGAAAACTCAACAGGATTCAGAGAGGAAAAGGAAACATTTGTTGTAAATGTGCAGATTTACTGTCAAGCAGGAGCTTGACACCCAGTGACCTGGGAATTTACTACTATTCCTCGCCCTCTCCTGCTCATCATCAAAGGGAAAAATGGAGATTTAAATTTGTGCACAAGGAGGAAAGGGTTTCTTTTCCCATTTTTTTCCTCTCTGATTTTCGTTGTTGGTTTTTTTTTTTTAATTTCTCTTACAGCAAATTGCTCCTCTGCCCAACCCTAAGACTCTTAGATTACCATCTACGTGAATCACGGCATCTACAAAAATGGGAGAGAGCTGTTTCAGAGTAACAAGCAAGGAGAGCCAGTTGATGGGTTTTAGATCAAAAGCTTTTTAATTTTCTTGGCAACTGATGAATAAGGGTTTATTTATTGGGAAGCTTTTCTGACTAAAACAGGTTGAGTCACACGACCCCACAGAAAAGTCATATAAATTATGGATTTCAATAAGCAAATGACTGACTCCAAAGATGCTGTAAAGCCACAGCCGTGTAAGGGCCTGGCCATCCCCAGGCCTTGAAGCCCACGGGGGCCGGTGGAGGGGGAGGGGTGCAATCATGTGCCACAGGAGTGAGAGAAAGAAAAACTCCTTCCCAGCCCAAGAAACTGACCAGTGTGAACTTTATCCATGGTGTTTCCCGCGGGTCTTCCTTCTCTCCCGTCCTTGCATTGTGTTGTTTCTATTTTTGACAATGGATCTACTCAGCACCAAACTCTAACTTGGGATCCAGCCTAGATTTTCCCCTCACTCCCCACTTGGGAGTCGGTTCCAAGTCCTGCGCATTCCACAGGATGTCCAAATAACTCCCCTCTCCACCCCACTGGCACTACCACAGTTGGCCTTTGGGGGCTGTTCCCGCACTGTGGCACTGGTCTCCCACAATCCCCAGCCTCTGATCTCACACCCTCTTTCAAACTCCTAACAAACTACTTCCCCAGTGCAAATCTGCTCAGCGTCTTCCTCTGCTTAAAATCCTTTAGTGGATGGTGGATGCCCAACTCCGACTACACAATCAAGTCCAAGCTCCTTAGTACCGGACACTATAGGGCAGCCTACTCCTTGATATCACTTTGACCATTTCCGTGAGCTCTTCCTACATCCCCCAGACACCCAGGGCTCCACTCAGCCGGAGGGCTGTATTTGTCAAATGACCCTGCTGGGTGAATAGGAACACAGGATGAAAGAATCTGTCACCTGTCATGCTCTTCCACATGGCTCCCCCCCCCACACCACCCCCCAGCACACCTTCACCCCACACCACCCCACCTGTCAAGAGCTCCTCTCATCTCTGAGACCCAAGTTCCTCTGAGAAGCCTTCCTTGACCTGTTCAGACTGAATGGACCTTTTCTGCTCCTCTCATACCTAGCACGCTCTTGTAATTATTGCACTGCATTGTGAGTATGTGCCCTCCTTGAGCAGGGTTTGTGCTTGATATATATACGTATCTTTATATCATTATACTTAACATGGTGTCTGGCATATAAGAAGTGTTAGAGACTGAATTGTATGTCCCCCACACACACACTAAAATTCATCTGTTGAAACTCTAACCCCCAATGTGACTGTTTATGGAAATAGGGCCTTTAGGGAAGTAATTGAGGTTAAATGAGGTCGTCATGTTGGGACCTGTTCCAGTAAGACTGGTGAATTTATATAAGAAGATGAAGAGACACCAGAGATCTCTCTCTCTCTGTGCACACACAGAGATGAGGCCACATGAGGACACAGCTAGAAAGCTGCAAGCCAGAAGAGGTCTCACCAGAAACCAACCCTGCCGACACCTAGATCTTGGACTTCCGGCCTCCAGAACCAGAACTGTGAGAAAATAAACATCTGTTGTTTAAGCCACTGTTATGGCAGCCCAAGCAAGCTAGTACAAGAAGCATGCATTAGATTCTAGATACTAAACTTGGAAAAGCACCAACCCACCAGTGAGCCTGTGATGTCCCCCCCAACGCAGCCTGGCCAAACTTCTGTGATGCCAGGACCGTGGGCAGAGTGTCTGGATGTGACAGCTGACCGCACAGCCTCTTCCCTGCCCTCTAAGAGAAATGGAGACGTGCAGTTCATTCCATAGTCTGGGGTATAAATGCCCACAGGCTCTCAGCCATGGCCCTATCCTTGTATCAGGAACTGTAATTTCTCCCAAGCCAAAAACAATAAGAGCAGATCAAATATTTTCTTTGAACTTCTTGGGTCAGAGCTTTATTAAAAAACAGGACACCAACACCCATTCATTGAGTCCACTGTTTGGGGCTGAATATTTCAAATTCCTAGGGAGGCTCAGGGGGACTTTGGTCCAGGTAGGACTGATTCATTCATTCATTTCAAATATGGAGGAGAGCTCTACAGACACCCTGGACTGCCAGAAAAACAAACAAGTGGACCCTAGAACAAATTAAGCCCGAACTGTTGCTGGAGGCAAAAATGATAAACTGAGGCTGTCCTACTTTGGGCACATATGAGACGGCAGGATTCTTTGGAAAAGGCAGTAACACTGGGAAAAGTAGAAGGCAGAAGGAAAGATGAAAACCAAACATGAGATGGCTTGACTCCATAAAGGGCATGAGTCTACAGATGCTGAGTGAGGCTTTGGGGACAGGACATTGTGGACATCACTCCTTCACAGGGTCGCCAGGAGTTAGAGCTGACTTGATGACACATCACAACAATGCTCAAGTATCCAAATTGCTTTGGGGCCCCTGGAGTCACTGTGGGTAGACCCCAGAGTAGGAACTTTAAGGTTATGGACTAGAGTGATATTTACATTCATATCCACACCATCTACCAACAGTGCCTGGAACAACAAGACTTTCCAGGATTATGGCAGGTGACACCAAACTGTCAGCCTGACTCTAGTGTCCTGTAGATTCCATATTCTAGCTATGGACAGGACTCTAGGAAAGGGCAGGTGAGCCAGCAGCCCAGGCACCTGCTGTGTTCCACGTGGGTTTCTGCTCCTGGGCTGACATGGTTTATCACTGCTTGGAGGGTCTTTGCTGCCTTGCTTTCTCCAAATACAACACAAAGAAAGCACTCCTCTGAATGCTTTTGAGTCCCTTAACCCATCTCTGGAGATAGATTCCCTAATCTCACATTACTAGAAAACATACATAACAATTTTCCATCTTATAACACTCGCCCACAAGATCACGCATATACTCAGCTTTAAGTTCATCCTTTAACTTTGACATCTGGAGGCCTTTTAAATTCATTCCTAAGGAAAACTGAAGAAAGCAGAGATGAACATTTTGGGATGTAAAGTGGAGCAAAGCAAATCAATTTGGAATGAGATATGTTGTTATTTATCTTCTACCTCGGTCATCTTCCCGATGCATGATCTCCAGATTGTTATTTTATGCCCTAACCATCATCCCGAAGGGGTCCAAAAAGACGAGAAAAGCTTAACAGTGCCCTACAGGAGGGTATTTGTCTTTTGTATCTTAAATTTTGCACTGTGTACATGGCCATTGGAATAGGTAATAATCCATTTGAAAAGAAATAAAATTTTAATTTTAAAATCATATATTTAAAGTCTCATTCTTTATTATCTGTATCAGTTATCTATTATTGCATAACAAATCACCTTACAACGTAGAGGTTTAAAGTAAGACGAATGATTTGCTCACAGTGCTGTGGGCTGGGAATCTGGAGAAGGCTCAGCTGGGATACCTCGTTTCTGTTCCACCTCGTCTTAGCTAGACTCTGTCATGGGCCTGTAGTCAGTTGGGAGGTCGACCAGGGACTGACTCGTCTTGGGTTGCCTCAAAGTCCAGGTGGTGACTGGAGCTGTCTGCTTGGGTCCTTCAGATGCCCTTCACACAGCCTCTCAGCAGGCTCGCTGGGACTTCTTCACAGGGCATCTGGGTCCAAGTGGGTGAAAGAGGAAGCTGTAAGGCCTCACGAGGTCTGGCCTCAAGGTCATTCTGCTGCGTTCTACCATTTGAAAATATCACAGAGCCAGCCCAAATCCAAGGTTTGGGGAAAACAAACTCCACCTCTTGATGGTAGGAGCGGTGGCCACATTATCAAAGGACCTGAGTGCTAGGATGCTAGGATAGGAGGAAGTGTTGTGGCTATCTTGGCAAAAAAAGTCTTCCCCTGAGTGAGAGATGAGAAACTACATAGTGGAGGATAACTGTGACAGGTGACAACCGTAGTCTCACAGGAAATCATTCTGATCATAAACAAGCCCAAAGCCCTTTGCAATTGAATATAAACCCCACAACAACAGATTCAATAAATTGGTGCTGGCCTCATGTCCTGAATTGATAGATCAAAGTAAATACTTGATTTTTGCTTGTTTGTTTTTGGTTTCTTATAAGAATGAGAGGGGGGACAAAAAAAAAAAAGCTTTAACACTAAAGACACTAAGGTTGACCAGGTTCTAAATCAGTGTATTAGTTATCTTCTGTTGCATAACTGATTACCACAGACTTAGCAGCTTAAGAGAGCACCCACATATTAGCTCATGGTCCAGGCACTCCCTGGCTGCCTTCTCTGCTCAAGGCCCCCAAAGTGGAAATCAAGATCTTGGCAGGACTCATGGCTCATCTCACCTGGAGCTCAAGGATGTGTTGGCAGAATTCAGTTCCTTGTGGTTGTAGGACCGAGGTCCCCATTTCTTTGTTGGCTGTCAACTGGGAGCCACTCTCAGCTCCTAAAGGCTGCCCAGATACCTTAGCATGTGGCCCTCCCCATCAAGTCAGCAATGACACATCAAATCCTTCTGGTGCTTCTGATCTCTGCCCACTCCATTTCCAGCCCCTCCATCTCTGCCTTCCTGATCTCTGCCTCTGGACTCAGATTTAAAGTGTTCATGTGATTAGGTCAGGCCCACAAGATCATCTCTCTATTTTAAGGTCAACTGATTTGAGACCTGCCTTTCATCTGGGTATGACTGAATAATTGGGAGAAGGTGTGTGCACACCAGGGACAGAAATCTTGGAGCCTATCTTAGAATTCTGCCCATGCAATCCAGAATATAGGTAGATGGACAGATAGGCAGACAGACAGATGTTCTTTAGTATAAAACCTATGGAATGTGAGAATAGGCAGAAGAAAGCCTTGGGGAAGTCATACAAGCTCATCAGTTACCTAGGAAGCCTAGGTAAACTAGAAGAAGCCAGGCCTAGAAAGGAATTCTGATTAGGTAATAACTTAGCTCCCACCTAGCCCAATGGGCAGTAAGTCTTCATTAAACCCTGATGACCTGAATACTGAAAAATTAGGAAAGAAAAACAAAGTTAAGAATATGGCACACTAATTTTATTACTTAGTAGCGTAATAATATGAATATAATAGTGTTTCCTTTATTTTGCTTAACAACTTTGCACCATTGTTGCATAATATTAATGCAAGGTCTATAACCCACAAAGACAATGCTTTTCAGCGAAGAGACTTATGGAACTCATTTACGGAAAAATTTTGTGAAAAAATATATGGCTTGCCAAGTAAATATAGTATATATGTACCTTTTAAAATTAGTAGCACTTAGAAAGGATTAAAATGATATATCCAATTCAAAAAGAATGTGCTATATGCAAGATCATGAGCTATGTTAAAATAGCCTCTTTGCAGGAGCATTTGTGAGCAAAGAAATGGAATCATTTCATTAAATATGCTAATAGCACCAATAAGAAAAATGCATATTCTCCCCTTTAATAGATATTCGCTACAAAGCATTTTGCAAACTCCACGACAGAGCTGTAGCTCATGATGTAACTGAAAACTTCGCCATTTCTAGAGAGTTTAAAATTTAGGAGTTTTAATTTTGAAACCTTTAAGATATGTGTTGCCTAAAATGCTTAATTCGGTTTTTACAAGACACTTGCTCTTTGTCACTCATAATTTTAAAATCAAAGGGACTCTATAAAATGGTGACTCAGACTTGTAACTAAATATCACCTAAGAATCAAGAGAAACAGCTGTTAGTCACATAAACAATTAGTGAATGATGCAAAGATCTGAGTTTTACATCTTTTTCTTTACATAAATCCAAAACCAGAACAAAGCATTTCCTGAGAGCCCTCCTATATATTAAAACTAAAATCTCTAAAAAGCTAAGAGGAGGGAAAAACACTGAAACTCTTATCCTGTCAAAATATTAAGATATCTTAAGAGTAGATATTAATGAGTAAACAAACATCTCTGTATTTAAGACAAGAAAGATAATTCTTACGTGTTTCCTCATTCAAATAACATGTAAAACAAACGGCCAACTCACTGAGAACATTCTACATTTTTTGTTATTGTTGTTGTTGAGGAAGATTCACCCTGAGCTAACAGCTGTGCCAATCTTCCTCTATTTTGTATGGGGGCTGCTGCCACAGCATGACTGACAAGTCGCATAGGTCTGCACCCAGGATCCGAACCTACAAATCTGGGCCGCCGAAGCAGAGCACACCAAACTTCATCACTATGCCATAGGGCCAGCCCCAAGAGAACACTCCACATTGTGCTCCAACTTTTTTTTTCTTTTCAATATAGATTCCAGATACACACATTTCTATTAGCAGGAAGTATCCTTGAAAACGTTTGTATAGATAATAACTGGTTGAATGCCATTTATATACAGAATACTCATGCCTTTTAAGGGATGCAGTAAAATAAGTTCATGGAGTAATGGAATAAAGACTCAGCTAGGGCAGAAGAGATTCCAATCATGGCTCTGCTACCAACTAGCTTTGTGACTTTGGAGAAGATATTAACTCACTGTAGGCTGTTCCCTCTGGATTTAATGATTATTGATTCTATAGCGATATATATCTATACCTATATCTTTCTAGCTATATCTTCTGCATAAAAATCACATTGCTATTACATACTAATATATACACATATGTGTATATATACATAAGTGTGTGTGTGTAACTTCTATATAAAACTTACAGCACAGGTGTTCCCGTTGCTGGCCAGGCTTGGCTGGAAAGGGAAGCTGATCAATCCACTTTGAGCTTCCAGTCAAAGTCCAAACCGTAGCTAATGTTAAATCTTGCCAGAGAAAGTTTGCTTATTAACTCTGCTTACATGTTGGAAGTGCGAGTGACTTCTGGGCTTTAAAAAAATGCTCTCCAAGTGATAACATTCTTCTATCTGTTCCACCAAAATTTAACATGAACAAACATTCTAACTGTTAGCTTTAGCTGGACAATGTTAATATTAATAAAAATTGGAAATTTATAAGGAAAAGGAGAGAAAGAATGAATGATTAGAGGATAGAGTCCTTCTCGGGCAGCTGAAGCCAGTTTCTGGAGATGTTGTGTAACATTACCTCCCCGTTCACCTCTCAGACAGCCACTGTCACGCTCAGAATGACCTGTCTTGTCCTGATTCTGACTTTCCCTGATGATCTCCCTTTTGCAAGTCAACAGCTGAAACACATTGCAGAAAATTGTACTTCGACAGGCACCTGCTTCCCCAGATCATTTCTCTTTGCAACAACTGCTTAAACCATCTGCTATCATCGACATCAGAGCATAAACTACTCTAAAGAATAAAAGAAAGAAATGCACAGATATAATCAAAACTGTCTTTTTTCTTTGCAAGACCAATAAAATTGACAAATCTCTGTCCAAAATGATGACAGACAGAGAGAGAGAAGTAAAAAAATATTAGGAATGAAAATGGAGGCATAACTATCTATAGTCAAAGGCTGAGCAGAGAATATGGAAACACTATGAACAACTTTATTTGAAAATTTAAATGAAATGGGAAAATTCCTGGAAAAATACAACTTGCAACAAACAACTTAGGATGAAATAGGAAACTCAGAGACTCCCACAAACTTTCAATGAATTGGATGGGCAATTAAAATTTTCTCACAGAATAGGAAGAACCTAGTACTATGGAAATTGATTTTAAGAATAATTTGTTAACGACAATTCTTAGCTTGGTTAGAGATAATCTTTTTGAAAGACAGTTTAGCAGCATGACTAATTAAAAGCAGAACTTCTCTTTTCACTCTGAACTTCTCTACTTACCAAATGTCCCCTTATCAAGAGGTCCCATGACAGTCTTGGTCCCACAAACTTCAGGCTAGTCTTCGTTTCCTCTCTCAGATCCCACATCCACTTAGGTCACAGAAACAAGCCATTGCTTTCTCTATCCTTTCTCTCAAATCCCCACTTTCCTCTCCATCTCTACCAAATTCTTCCTGGACCACAGATACTTAATACTCTTTGAATGGATACCCACGAATACAGCTTTCCTTCCATCTTCCCCACACAGCCTACACTATCACCCAAGCCACAGACCAACCAGCGGGCCATGTCCGCCAGGCTAATCTGGCATAACAAGTTATACAAAGTTTCCCTCCTCAGATTAACTTCAAAGTTTAAAATTCAAAGTTACTTCCTTCTTTAAGAAATGGTTTTCTTAAAAATAGAACTACCGTAATATCCAGCAATCTGTCTTCTGGGTATATACCAAAGAGAAGTGAAATCAGTACCATGAAGAGATATATGCACTCCTTTGTTCATTGCAGTGTTACTCACAATAGCCAAGATATGGAAACAACCTAAATGTCCACTAGTGAACGAATGGATAAAGAAATTGTGGCATATATGTATTCAATCAAATGTTTTTCAGCCTGAAAAAAGAAGGAGATGCTGCCATATGTAACAACGTGGATGAACCTGGAGGATATCATACTAACTGAAATAAGCCAGACAAAGAAAGAAAAGAACTGTGTGATCTCACTTATATGTAGAATCTAAAAAAGTCGAATATGTGAAAGCAGGGAGTAGAATGGTGGGTACCACGAGCAGGGAGGTGGGGGAAATGGGGAGACGTTGGTTAAAGGGTACAAAGTATCCATTATGTAGGATGAATAAGCCTAGAGATCTAGTGTACAACTCCATGACTACAGTTAATAATACTGTATTGAATACCAGTAATTTGCTAAGAGAATAAATTTCAGATGCTCTCATCACACACACAAATGGCAACTATGTCAAGAGATGACATGTTAATTAGCTTGCCTGTAATAATCATTTCACTATATCTATGTAGATCAAATCATCATGTTATATGCCTTATATATGTCCATTGTATATATATGCCTTAAATATATCCACTTTTTATTAGGAAAAAAAAAAGAAATGATTTTCTTTTCCCCTAAATAGTTGTCCTAAGGAGCAAATTCTAATGAATTCAGCTGAGCTCAACATATAGGGGGAGAGGACATTTACTCTTATAGAATAATGCATTTTCTCAAGAATTTAGTTACTGATCAGAATTGTTACTTTGAAAGAAGAACTTTGCACATCTTCAGAAATAATAGCTTCCTAAGGATTTAGAAGGAGCTGGGTCTTAAATGTTCTTATTTAGGAACAATTATCAAAACATATGTCTAGTTAATCGTTTCTGAATGAGTTCTTTTCCTTGTATGTTTAGGATGAAAATAGATAAGCCAAGTCATGAAGGACTCTGAATGTTTCTTCCTTCGTGAATTTTTCTGATCTACGGTACTACTTGGGATAATAAAGTTATTTCCATTCCTGATTTTTCCTATCTTCTCAAAACAGAACTGAATCCCAAAATAAAACCTTTACTAATCTATAAAATGATGTGTGGATTTGAAATTAATTTTTTTTACCATCTTTATTTATTTTTGAGCAAGTTGTAACTCCCAACAATGGGAAAAAAATTAAATTTTTCATGTTATAGAGAAGTCATCAAGTAATATAATAAAAACACCTTGGAGAGCAGTATCATGCTTTGTGGAAGATGAAGAATGCTTGCTTTGCCTACCAGAGGGCCGGTTATTATGGTGATCAGGTCCACGGTCCAACTGAGGTGAGTTTGTGTCTTAGATCCCCTGCTTACCAGCTGAGTGACCTTGGCCAAGTTGTTCAGCTTCTCTAAGACTCAGTTCCCTCATCAGCAGAAAGGGGATTTATTCATTTGTTTATTTGACAAATAGCTCTTGAGCACATTCTTTGCTCCTGGCACTGTTCTGGTCCCTGAGAATACAACAGTAAATAAAATAGAAAAAAGTCCCTGCCATTATGGGATGTATCTTCTAGAAGAGGGACTCAAACAGGGGAGGAGGGAGGGAGGGAATGAGGAAGCGAAGAAAGGAAGGGGAAGAAAAGAAAAACAGAAAGGTAGGCGTATAGTATGTCAGATAGCATTCATTATTGCTATGCTGTAGAAAAAATAATAAAACTGGGAAGGGGATAGAAAATGGTGATGGGAATGTGTAATTTTAAATAGCATGGCCAGGGAAGGTTTCTCTGAGACGGTGACATTTGAGCCAACACACCTACTGGACAGGAGGGAGTGCCTTGTGCAGGCCTCTGAAGGACAAGCTTACTGGGCAGAAGTCTTGAGGCTGTCACACACAGTCAATTCAAGGCACAGCAGGAGGCCAGCATGGCCAGAGAGCATGAGCAAAGAGAGATGATGGAAGATGAGGTCAGCGAGGTAACGGGGGGAGGCAGGACAGATCACTTAAGGCCTTGTAGGCTATTGTACGGAGTCTGGCTTTCTCTCTGAGAGAGCTGGGATGCCACTGGAGGGTTTTAGGCAGAGGAGAGACCTGGTCTGATGCATATTTTAAAGGATTAACCTGATTGTTTTGGTGAAAGTAGACTCTAGAGGAACAAAGGTGGAAGTAGAAGGAACTCTTAGAAAGCTATTGCATTAATTCAGGAGACAGAAGGTGGTGTTTTGAAGAAGAGTGATAAGAAACAGTCACATTATGGATATTTTGAAGGTAAAGCCAACAGGATTTGCTAATGGGTTAGATGTGGAATGGAAGAAAAAAAAAGAGTCAAGACTGACTGCAAAGTTTTGGGCCTGAGGACCAGGAAGGATGGAGTTCCCTCTCTCTGACAAGGAGGGGCGATGAGAGGGAACCCCTTTGGGGAGAATATAAGGAGTTCAGTTTTGAGTCTGAGATGCATCCAAATGATGCTATCAAGCAAGCAGCTAGATATGAGTGTAGAGCTAGGAGGAGCGGTCCAGGCTGGAGCTATAAATTTAGGAGTCATCAATGGGTAGCTGATACTGAATGCCAAGATACTGCGTATATCACCAAGGACGTGAATGAGGTCTGGACCCTGGGCCACCTTGACATAAAAGGTCAGGGAGGCGAGTGGAAACCACAAAAGAAACTGAGAAGGAATGGCCAGTGAGAGAATGAAAACCAAGAGAGATGGATCCTGGAGGCCATGTGAGGCCAGTGTTTCAAGGAGAAGAGAGCAGTCCGCTGGCTCCAACATTGCTGGCAGGTCCAGTGACATGGGGACTGAAAGTTGACTGTTGGGTTTACCCACCAGGGTGTCACTGGTGGAGCAGTAGGGATGGAAGCCTGGCTGGGAAGCTTCAAGAAAGAATGGGAGGAGAAGAATTGGAGGCAGCTAGTACACACAACATTTCCTAGCACAATAGATGGAGGGGAACATAGAGCCAAGAGAGGTTCTGTTTAATTGTTTTGTTTTCTTTTTAAATGGAAGAACTTAATGGCATGTTGAGGCCTGTGTTTAATTCTTACTATGCTCTTTGTAAGCTGATGGGAATGACCCTGGATGGAGAGAATTAATGATTATCTACTGGCCTTCTAAACATTAAACTGTGGCCTCACTCAAGTGAATGCTTGGTTCCAGCCAATTTTCCTCTCTTAGGCATGAACATGCTTGCTCCCACCTCTGAATCTTGTTCATGCTGTTCCCTCTGGCAGGAATGCTATTCCTCCCCCTTTTAACAGATCCAAATTCTGCCCATATATCAAGTTTCAGCTCAAGGCCTACTTCCACTATGAGGCCTTGCCTAACTTTTGTAACCTAGATTAATTGCTTCCTTTATTTTCCTTTTATAGCACTTAGTATTTCAAAAACACTTATTAAGTATCTTTTTGCGAAAAGGAGAATAAGTTAAACAAACATCACGGTATCTACACTCAAGAAGCTAGCAAACTTAGCTGTGGTGCATTATAATTTTGTGTACATTTTTCCCCCCTAATACCCTTATAAATCTTGAAGGCAGGCAGGAGTGAATGTTTTCATCCCCTCAGGACTTAGCTGCACAAAAGGAGATAGATAGATCTTTGTTGAATTATATTAAAAATCAGTATGATGGAATAAGTTAAAGTATCATTACGTGACTTTCCAATTATGTGACTGATCACAAAAAAACCCTTAGCGTAACAGTTTATTTCTTCAAACATTTTTGTAATTAATATTTTAAATATTCTTAAAAAATATTAGATATTTCCCTGCTGTGTAACACAAAGCTCTTTAGAGACATTATTTTAAAAAATGATTCTGCTGTCCTTATGGAAGGCAGAACTGAGTAGCTTTATTGGGAATTTTGATAAAGCTGAACTTAGGGCCCGTTGCATATTTGCTGGAGTAACTGTTCTTAACACTTGGTTTTATGCAGTATAGGAAAAGAATCTGATTAGTGATTCTGTAGAGCGATTGGAAGTCTGTGCCTCAAAAAACATCAAGGCAAATGAAAAGACGACGGGCATTGTTTTAACTGAGATTTGCACAATTCTCCGTGCTCTCCTGATGGCACGGAGTAAGCCCAGGGGATGACTAATGAGGTAGGAAATATGCATATGCATGAGCTGGAATCACACCAAGATGCTGATAAAGGGTATTGTTCCTCACCTAGGTCCGCCTGGTATAAAAAAAGTGGAAGGACCCAGGGAGTATATTGCTGGCAAGTTTGTGGCAGGTGTTCTCCCAGGCTTTTTGGAGAACACAACACTTTATTAAATGAGAACAGGAATAATGAAAGATAAGGGACTTGAGTCCCTTATAATAGTCAGTTAAAGGGAGTGGGGAAAATACAAAAAGTAAAGATAAGATAAGACGGGCAGGTGAGCAGATGAGAGCAGGAGGAGGAAGAGAAGGAAGGGGAGAGGGAACAGACGAGAAAAGGGAGAGAGAGGAAGGAAGGACCAACTCGGGACAGGAGTCGGGTGGGAGGAACAAAGAGGAAATGAAGGGGCTGGGAAGGAAAAGGAAATTAGCAGGGAGAAAGACATGGATATTTTAAGACCTTTTTTGGGGTCATGCCCTGGTTTTCACGGTGAATTAAAAACTCAGGAAACAAACTTCCTGTTGAGGCGTGCGTGTGATTCTTAACGTTCCTTGTAAGTGGTTGTAGGGTATTAAGAGTATCCGCAAAGAGAAGGGGGTTGCACCTGAAGGCCGGGCCTTTTCTGGTTTAGAAACCTGGGGAAGAGACGTGTCTCAAATTTGAAACAGGAAGTGAAAGAGAGCCCTGGTCTTGCTCAAGAAGGAGTCAAGCCAGGCAAGAGACCCAGTCTAAAGCACAAATGGTGTACGTTGAATATGGTTTAACATAAAACTGTGCATTCTGTCATTTGAAGCTTAGTATATCATGATTTCACAATTGATGGTTTCTTATCATTGAGGAAACATGCAAGCAGCTGTCTGTATTTGAGATCAGACACAAGCAGAATGATAAGCCCAGAGTTGAGACATGAAAAACCAAGACCAAGTCATCCTGGTAGGGAAGGCAGGACACGGCCATGAGGCCATGAGTCGGGAAGGGCCATCAGGACAATGGAAATAAGAAGCAGGGAACATTCAGGTGGATGCTAAAGAAACAGCCTGAGGCACACACAGGAGGCTGGGCTGTGGCCTCATTGGCTCAACACTTAGGGTTTCTAAATCTCCGAGCGTCTTAAGCGCTGTTCCCTGTAATTACCAGAGGGCCGTGCCCCCAAAGCAGGGACCCTATCTCTTTGGAGATTCCCAGCCAGGGGAAGCTATCCTGACATTTACTCATTTCAGTTAACCCTAATAAGGCTAACAATCTTTGTTAGAAACCCTAATTCCTCAAATTAGAATAGTTTACATACAGATTGCCTACAATGAGATCTCAAAGAATCCTGGGTCCTATTTTGCTAAGTACTTTTGATTTTCAAATTGCGGTACCTAAGAATTTTTGTGAAGGTCAGTTTTCTTTCAGTATAATTTACTTACAGTAGAATGCCCTCTTTTCAATGTGCAGTTCTATGAATTTTGACAAATGTATATGGTTGTGTAACCACCACCACAATCGTGATACAGAATATTTTCACTGCCTGAAAAAGTTGCCTTATGCTCCTTTGTGATCTGTACCCTTCTCCCACTTCTAGTCCCCACAACTATTTTTCTGATTTTTGCCTCTTCCAGAATGTTGAATACGGTGAGGTCATACTGCAGCAGAGTGGGCTCCTAACCTAATATGACTGGTGTCCTTATAAGAAGAGGAGAAGAGTCACAGAAACACACACACAGGGAGAAATATGGCCACGTGGTAATGGAGGCAGAGATCGGAGTGATGGCCGAAGAATGCCAAGGATTTCTGGCAAACACCAGAAGCTAGAAGATGCAAGGAAGGAGACTCTCCTATCAGTTTCAGAGGGAGCACCTGCTCTCCAGCAGCCTCCATTTCACCCTTCTAGCCACCAGAAGTGTAAGAGATACATTTCTGTTGTTTTAAACCATCTAGTTTGTGATACATTATTGCAACAGCCCAAGGAAATTAACACATGGGGTTAGTGTGCATTTTGCTTGACAGGAACTGCCACGCTGACTTCCTAAGCACCTGTGTTTACATTCCCACCAGCAATGCGTGAGAGTTCTGCTTGTTCTACAACCTGTCAGGACTTGGTGTTGTCGGCGTTTTTGGTTTTAGCCATTCTAACAGGTGTGTGGTGATATCTCACTGTGGTTTTCATTTTCATTTCCCTAATGGCTTATGATATTGAACATCTTTTCATGTACTTAATTGCCTCCATACATCTTCTTTACTGTGTGTCTCTTCAAGCCTTTTATCCAGTTCTTATTGGTTGTGTGTTCTTCATGATTGAGTTGTAAGTTCTCTTGTCCTTTATCAGGTGTAGGTCTTGCAAGTGTTTTATTCCCATCTGTGACTTCTCTTTTTATTTTCTTAACAATGTCTTTCAAAGAAGAAAATACTTTAAATTTGATGATGTCATATTTATCCATTTTTTCTTTTACGGCTTGTGTTTTTGTGTCCTAGCTAAAAAACCTTTGCCCGAGCCAAGGTCCAAATGCTTTCTCTTCTATTTTTTTCTAGAAGTTTTATAGTTTTTGCTTTTACTTTTAGGTCTCTACTCTATTGCATATGGTGCTAAGTAAGGTTGAGTTTCACTTTTTTTTTTTTCAGTACGGATGTTCAATTGTTCCAGCTCTATTCATTGAAAAAGCCATTTTTTATACATTGAATTACCTTGATAGCTTTGTTGGAAATCAATTGACTATATCACTGTGGGTCTACTTCTGGACTTTCCATTCTGTTCCATGTGTCTCCAGATCTATCCTTTCATCAATACCACACTGCATTATTTGTCTTGCTTTATTTTAAGTCTTAAAATCAGGCTATATGAGTTGTTCTTCAGAATTATTTTGGTTATGTTACAGGTCCTTAGCTTTTCCATATACTCCTTAGAATCAACATGTTGTTTTTTCTTTTTTTCCAAAAAAATTTGCTAGGATTTTAATTGAGATTATATGAAAAAAATCTATAGATCAATTTGGGGAGAACTGACATCTTAACAATTATTCAGTCTTCTAATCCATGAACATGGCATCTTTTTCCATTTATTTAGGTCTTTTTAAATTTCTCTCATCAATGTTTTGTACTTTTGGGCATACAAACTTTGCACATATTTTGTTAAAGTTATCCGTAAGTATTTCATGATTCTGATGCTATTGTAAATGATATATTTTTTAATTTGAATTTCCAATGACTTCTTGCTAGGATATAGAAATACAATTGATTTCCATACATTGACTTTGTATCCTGTGAACTTGATAAACTCTCATACTACTTCTAGTAGCTTTTTTTGAGAATTCTTTGGGATATTTAATGTAGATGATCATGTCATTTGCAATTAAAGAGAGTTTTGTTTCTCAGGTTCTCTGTTTTTTAAATTTGGCATTCCTTTCAGGGGACTCCAGGGAAACGCTCACACATGCGGCCAATGAGAAGAATGAGACTCGGTTCCATATTTAAATGCTTTGAAAGCGCACATTATATTGCTGCTTTTATTACATGGATCATTTTTACATTTTTCTGTCAAACTCCGCCTGTGTCACTTTTGTTCTGTGACTGACTCCTCCCGCAGGCTATTTGGTTCTAAGCTCTGAAGTGTTCAAACGCTAATGTTCCCTTTGGATAAAATATTTCCTCCTGTGGGCCACTTTTTAAAATGTATACAAAATGAAACACTTGTGGCTAGACATAAGCCAAATGCCACAGGGCGAGGGAAAATTAAAGCAAGACATTTGATTAAAGAGTTAAGACCTAAGAATTACAGAATGTAAAGAACAGAAAAGAAGCTAAAGCTCAGCTTAGTTAGGCGGCAAGTCTATTAAAGGAAACAGGATCCACGGCCTTGATAACTCCCCTCGGTCCCTGAACTAGAAGCAGATGCTGATTTGAGGTTGGGAGGGAGAGGAGGGGAAGGAACAAGATTTGAGACTTTCCAGCCGATGCGGGGGAGGCACCGGTCCTGTTGCACAGCTTGTCTGGTAGCTCCTGGAAACAGAATACAGTGCATGGAGAACAAAATGGAAGAGGAGGGAAAATCCTGCAGGGTGGAAAAGACATCCAAAAATACCTTGTAGTTAGGAGGTATGTCAAGACAATGCAAGTTAGCAACAAAGTATATTTTAGTTGCTCTGCGATTCCCCAGGTAGATTCTCTTTAAGTTCATGACATAACACATCTTAACTACCAGAAAAATGACCTCCTACCAACAAAGTGTTTCTACAGCCTTTCCATAAAGTAATACACCTGGGATTTTCTTTTATCCTGGTTGTTCCATCAACATCTTTAATGAAGTCTATCTTTTAACATTCATTCAATGAGCATTCGTGCATCCATGCTGGAGCCAGGCAGTGTTTCAGGACCTAAGAATATGGAGATTAATAATGAGTTCACTGCCCTCAGCAAGCTCATAGCCCAGTGGAAAAGACAGACAACTAAGCACATAGTCACGATGTCATAAAAGGCTGTGGCGAACAAACAGCTGGGAGCCAGGAGGAGGGAGTCTGAATCCAGACTGGAGAGGAAACTCGGAGAAAGCTTCTTGGAGGAGACCCCACCTAAGAAGGATGTGAAGGGTCTGCATGCTGGAAATCCTCTTATCAGTCATTGGTTCAGGTAGATGGGGAATTTATCAGAGCCGGAAATGATATAAAAATAATGTCTACCTTAAACACTTAATTTAATATAAATATATATCCAGCATTTGTTTACCAGTTTACTTGATTATAGGGTCAAGGTTTTCCATGAAGCATAAGCCTTCTAATTAGTTTCCTTGTTTTCTTTCCTGCGCATAGCACACCCATAATGCATTAACTACACAATTTCCAGTTTGTTTCTTTAAACGGGAGCAAGAATGTGGAGAGAATTGCAAAACAATCTGAGTAAAGAATCCCTCTTGAGTTTTGCTACTTTCTTTGTCTTATATAATTCTCTTGTCTACACCTCATTTGACAGCAATTCATCTGAAGCAGCTCATCTTCATTCTTTTCCGAGCATTTGATTTGATTTTCCTAACAACAACCATCTTTCTTTTGGCACTCATACTTTGTTGACTTATTTAGTGTTTAATTATATTACAGTATTATAATAACAAATACAACTGGCGTAAACAAGCTGAAGCAAACACATCTTATTCTCAGTAAGCAAACAGCCCAATCAGCAGAAGCAGAAGTGTATGGACAACAGCCTGTCAGCTGCAGGAGTCTAGCATGCTCTGGGACTCACCCTGTCCATCCTATACGGAGAATTTAGAGCGACAGTTCGTCCAGGAGGTGGCTAAGTGGAGCCCTGTTAAAAGGACAACTACTACAGAGCAGGACCAGGCATTCCAAGGAGAGTGAGCAGCACAGAGGTTTAGACGTGGGCACAAAGGTAGCACAAACACACGTGGAGCATGAGGAGGTGTTCAGACTTCAAGCTAAATATCTTACAGTTGGGCTTTGCATTTTAAAGGCATATAAAGCAGTGCGCTTTCTTTAATTTTTCTATTGTTTAGCAGAGATGTCAAACTCGTCTTTCTCAACATGGACACTCAATGTTGCTGAGGGTACCACATTTTATTGAAGCTGCCAACATCCGTTACAAAGCATTCTTCTGACTAATGGAGCGTTGCCAAACTTCAGTTACCCGTGTCATCAGCTGCCACGGAACTTGCCCCAAAATGGTTCCTAGCAAACATAAATCAATGTAGACGCAGGTGAGGCTGGTGCTTAATTCAGAAAATGCATGGAGGACCATTCAAAAAACCCCTGGAAGTTCTAAAAGAGGCCTATTAGCTATGCAAACAATCGAGTGGTCATAAGAACAATCAATAAAACCATGAACCCATCAGATGTGAGAAGTATGGGAGCTATTCCAACGTTGGCTGAAGAGACTGGAGAAGAAATGGCGGAGCCAGTTCTCACGGGGCCAAGGATTTGGTTAGCCCACTTAATCTCAAAGTAAAAAGAACTTGGCGGTCAGCTCCCGAGGAGCCAGAAGGTCCCCAAGTAGCTTTCAGTACTTGGGTACAACAAGCTGCACTTATGTCACATGTCAAGCAGCTGACATGTGTAGGGAGAAAAGGACAGGGCAGTGGAACTGTTAAATCAATAATATGGAGGTCTTATAAACCAAAGGCACGTGCATAATGAAGTTTATCTTGATCAGTAAATATTCAGGAGTAAGAAACACTTGTACCGTTGGTGGCCCGTTGACCTAGATGCATGACGATAATTTTGTTGATCAGAATGTCACTTGTGTGTGTGTGTGTGTGTGTGTGTATGAATTCCTTCTAGCCCTGCCAGTTTTCCAACTTGGCACTAAACCTCTGCCTCGTCTCAGAGTCAGCCTTCATTCCTTCTACTCTGACCCTCTGACGAAGCCTCATGCAGCCACACACACCTACCTTCCCAGGGCTGTGAGCAGAGCTCGCCCCCAGATCTGAAACAAGGACTTTGTAACTGCTCCAGCCAAGGCCTGACAGTCATGAATATGACTCTTCTATCAGCCCTGCAGGGAGCTCACAAGAACAGGCAAACGGGAGGGACCGGCCCTGCTTTGCAGCTGTGACACGATGTGCCAACACAGGCATTAATGTCGCGTGGAAGGGGAACAGACAGAAGGGACGGAAAGGATTTGTCTCATATCAGAGCTGAGCTGTGGTTTACAATCCAGATCAAGTTTCTGGGTCATCTTTATGGTAAAATTCTAGTGGTCTCGGAATCTGGCGCTATTGCGTAGAGGGAGAAAAAAGTAGCACAGAGGCATAATTGAATTAAATACATATTCAGGAGCGTCCTAGCCCAGATCCACTCGGTTTGACACTACGAGCAAAACAGCCCAACCCTGAGTGCAGCTGCTCCTGAATAAATGAACAGCTAATTTCAACAGGGCTGCTGAATAATCAAGGCTTACGAGGAGATGTCCTAATGGAATCTGATCTCTTGCCTACCTCATTAGAAAACCTACAGCTGTACATCAAAGCACATCCTCCTCCCTCATTAGGGCCAAGGGGAGGCTGGGGACACTGGTCCCCCCAAAGTTCACTGGGGACTCTTTTAAGACAGTGGTTGTTTTGAAGCTGGGAGAAGAGAAAAGCCATCTCCTATCACAGTGATGATTTTATCTAGTGTTTTGAGGGCCGGTCACTGCCGGCCACTGCCAGTCCCGGTGGCCTCGGATTTACACATGACTCTTCTTGCGGCATGAATTAACTGAGATGTCTCCCCTCTCCTCTGTCTTCAATATACAATTCATTACAGGAACAATAAGAACAATGCTGTTCTATATTTGAATGGCAATTGAGAGTTTCCAATTGTACTGGACAAATTGCCCAAGAGTTGGAAACCTTGGAATTTAGATGCAAAAGAGCGTATTCTTCCCAAACACTTCTGCTATTTGGTTTCTCCTCTGGGGTCACAGTTATCACGGGACCCGATTTCATGGAAACAGACTGTGGCATTTGAGATGGACCCTTTGATAGCTTTAGGTGTCTTGTAAATCTCTGTCTATCTCTGGAAAGCTGTTGGACCTTGCATAAAAGGCACCACTGAGTCCGTGACTGGTGGCCTCTGCATTCGTTTCTGATCCGCCCCTATATAAGCTGTTTGTGTCTCGCTCCATCTCTGGCTATCACATTATAAATCCTCATTTATTATCCAGATTTTCTTCTGCACCAATTGGCCATCCTCCCTGTCCTCATCAACATCTCTCCCCTCAGAGGACACTCCTAATTAGATATGACCATGGCCTGAAGGTGAGCTTCAGAGCAGATATTTATAAGCCGGGCACTGGTGGGCCTAGTTCCTCCCAGGCACCAATTACCACCCAGGCAATTTAGGTAAATTGCCATGGCTTGAACACTGTAGTCTAAATTGGGGTCCTATGATTCAAAAGGAAAATTTCCTAAATGAATGGCTATTAATTCTTAAAGTATTGCAATCTGGTTCCTCCAAAGCATATTTTTAACACAGTCCGAAATTTTCTACCTCGCAGTATATTTAATGCTATCCTTAGAGCATTATGATTAGAATGACTTTAGAAACTGACCACACAGCTTAACAGACAGGAGAGACACACAGAATCTAAAAGATGTCATCCAAATATCTGTTTAAAGTAGCAGCTGTGCCAGATAGAAAGAATGTAAGAAGAATTCAGAGCACAAACAAGCATTAAACAGACTGGTTGAATCCAATTACGTTGCAGAGCAAAGAGGGGAAACAGAATTGGGTTTGGAGGGAAGTTCACACGATATAATTTGTCTTAACCAGAGGATACAATTGAGAGTAATTAGAAAAGAATGAGCATGAATGCAGAGGACCTAGGCTGTAGGACATCAACTTGGAGTCCCCTGTTGACCAAAGCCATGAATAAAAAAGTCTCAAACATCGTTAGTCATTAGGGAAATGCAAATCAAAACCACAATGAGATACCACTTCACATCCACTAGGATGGTTATAATTAAAAAAAAAAATTTTTTATTGAGGTCATATTGGCTTATAACATTGTGTAAATTTCAGGTGCACATCATTATACTTTGGCTTCTGTATATTGTATGTATTGTGTTCACCACCAAAAGTCTAGTTGATAATTTTTTTTAGTAGAAAACAACAAGCATTGGTGAGCATGTCCAGAAATTGGAACACTCACATGTTGCTGGTGGGGATGTGAAACAGTTCAGCGGCTGTGGAAAACCTTTTGGCAGTTCACCAAAAAGCTAAGTGGAGAATTACCACGTGATCCAAGAATTCCACTCCTAGGTATGTACCCAAAAGAACTGAAAGCAGGTCTTCACACAAAGCCATGTAGAGGCACGTTAATAGCAACATTATTCACAAGAGTCTAAAGGTGGAAACAACCTAAATGTCCATCAACAGATGAATGAATACACAAATTGTGGTATATCCATACCATGGAATATTATGCAGGCGTGAAAAGGAATAAAGTACTGATACATGCTACAGTGTGGATGAACCTCAAAATCATTATGCTACATGAAAGAGGCCAGACACAAAAGATCACATATTGTATGATTCCATTTATATGAAAAATTCAGAATAGGTAAACCCATAGAAATAGAAAGCAGATTGGTGGTCACCTGGGTTGGGGGTAGTGAGTAATGGAGAACAACTGCTTAACGAATACAGGCTTTTATTTTGTAGTCATGGAAATGTTTTGAAACTAAATAAAGAGGGTGGTTGCACAACATTGTGAATGTACTAAATGCCACTGAATTTTTAATTTAAAAATGGTTGATTTTATGTTGCATGAATGTCACCTCAATTTTTTTTAAAAAAGGTTCAGTATGGCAGTCTATGGAAAAAAGTTATGCTGACGTCCACAGCTCTTCATTTCATACCCAGGCCAGTCTCTCTAGTTCAAGGGCAACTCAGTCTCTAAGAAGGTCAACCCAATGCACTTGGAATAGAAATCGTGCTTCCTTGGAACAGTATTCCTAAAAATACTTGAAAAGAAAAATGAAATTAATGTGGGATACTATAATTGATTCCTTGGTGGGCATGTTTATTTTAACCCCGGGTCAGCTTAGAACTGAGTCTAAAGATGATTAAGTAGATGCAATTCACAGTATTTTTATATATGTGTATATATATATATATATATTTTTTTTTTTTTTTGAGGAAGATTACCCCTGAGCTAACATCTGCTGCCAATCCTCCTCTGTTTTGCTGAGGAAGACCGGCCCTGAGCTAACATCCGTGCCCATCTTCCTCTATTTTATATGTAGGACGCCTGCCACAGCATGGCTTGACAAGCGGTGCCACGTCCACACGCGGGATCCGAACCGGCGAACCCCGGGCCACTGAAGCAGCACGTGTGCACTTAACCGCTGCACCACTGGGCCGGCAGTATTTACATACATACAGTATTTATATTTTTTGTGTAAAATTTTGTGTACTTTGCATTTGAAATGTTTTTATTGTCTAAAAGAATAATTTATTTTTATTTAAAAGAACAATTGATTTAGACTCATGATCTTAAGTTGACAAGGTAAAACCCAATTTGTAAATAGTATTGAAAAATTTAGAAGAATTTAAGATTATATATAAGTATATATGGATAATTTATATATTATTATATTATATGTATTAGACTTATATTACTTAAGTAAGTTTTGGAAAGATTTTGGTGTTACAGAGACAGCAGAAGGACTTTAGAAATAAAGCTAAACATATAAACTATATAAATATAAATGTAATTTAAAATGTTTAAAGGAGTTTAGGTTTTAAATGGGAGCAAAGATTAATTGAAGAGCTTCTAAAGTGATTTTTAGAAATTTACTAGCAGCATATACAGCAAAATAAGTTTATAAACTTAAGAAAAAAATCATGACTTTTAAACTTACTTTTAAAATATAGTATTAATAATAAAAAACACATAAGTCACAGAAGTGCAAACATCTTTCCATCTAAGATACATGAAAAAATACATATGTTCTCGGAGGTTTCAGTAAATGAACAGCACGCGTCATGGTAGAACTCTTTGATGGAGTATCGTCTCCTTCCGCAGGATGCTGCGTAGGGATAGGCGTTTCCTTATCTGCGGAATTTCCTCTTCTCCAGACCTAAGCTCAGTGCAACAATCAAGAAAACAGGCAAAATGTACTTCTCTTGTTCACTTAGCCGTTTGTACTAAAATTAGCACTTTATGCACCATACACAATGTTAAAACTTGGTTGTTGAGTTCATTGTGCCGTCACTTCCCTCTCAGGGTTAAAAGACACAATGGAAACAGACTTGCACAAAAATATCAAGATTTGCACAAAATTTGCAAGATTTACCAGAGTAATCATTAGCAAAATATACCATTGCCTACAAATGCCCACTGCCCCTGAAGAATCCCAACGAATGAGAAATAAAACTACGCCCCTAGGCACAGCTGAACTTTACATGTATATTTATTCAGCTCCAATTTTCAAAACCTTGTTTTGAAATTAATTGTCTTCAAGAGCAGTCGATACTGTGTATCAAAAAAAAGAACTTCTTGGGGCCAGCCTGGTGGCAGAGCGGTTAACTTTGCACGTTCTGCTTCAGTGGCCTGGGGTTCCCTGGTTCAGATCCTGCATGCGGACCTATGCGCCGCTTGGCAAGCCATGCTGTGGCAGGTGTCCCACATATAAAGTGGAGGAAGATGGGCACGGATGTTAGCTCAGGGCCAGTCTTCTTTGGCAAAAAGAGGAGGATTGGTGGCAGGTGTTAGCTCAGAGCTAATCTTCCTCAAAAAAAAAAAAGAAAAAAAGAAAAAAAAGAAAGAACTTCAGGAAAGGGCTGTCAAACGCTATTGTTTGAAATTCTGTGAATTATAATGGGATCTAGTCTGCTTGAAATGGTTTACCTAGTGGACTTTCATCATTATTTTACATTTATTGAGAGCCAACAAAACCGGGAGCACAAAGCAAACAGAAAGCATGAATTTGTGATCTCAACTTTGCCTCTCTTTCTATTGTACGGATCATTACAAAGACCTTTCTATTTAGATCAATGCAAACAATTTTTTTCCGAGACAGTTTGCAATTATCTCGCATGTTTTCCTTTGTCTCCTTTTCAAATATGAATCTCAATGTTTTTCCTCGTGTTCTGCCTGGACGCCATCCTAGCATCTCTTCAACTGGCCTGCATCCCAATCCTCTTCCCAGTTTACTCTCCCCGGACTCTTTCCTGAACCACCACCGCGACATCTCCATAGAGCCAACATCCATGAAACGTACCTCACTGCCACGTCTTATTTCTACAGGACGAGTTTTTGCTCATGGCTTTCATGGATTAAACTTGTCGATCTGACATCCAAGCTTACCTGTTTAGATGGAAGAGACCCAGCCAGTGTGTAAATGCCGTGGCACAGCTTTTAGAATCCATCTCTTTTTAGAGATAGATTCCTCTTCTAGAATTTGGCAGCGAATCTTTAAGAGTAGATCATAATTGACTACGATCATTTGAAGAGTTCCCTGATTGATTTGCAAGAAGACGACCACCATGCCCTCCAACCTGGCCCTGTGATTTAAGGAGATTCCCAGGGAAAAAGAGAGCACAGTCGAAAGATGACCCCATGCCCCGTCTTTCCCTAATTTCCTAGGCCCCCACCCCAGTGACGTCATAAGCAGTCCCGATTATTCCTTTTTCCTCCCTAGTGAATTGCGTAACTTCTGAGCCACTGAGTACCTCTCTCTAATGCAGGACCGGCCACATAGCCTGTGGAGTCCAGTGCAAAATGAAAAGGTGTGGCCCCTTGTTAAAAACTGATTACATATTTCAAGATGGTGACAACTGAGCATTGAGCCCAGGGTAGGGCCCTTCTCAATTCAGGTCTCTGTACAGGTTATATGTCCATGAAGAAAAGTGCAGGTTCCTGACCATCCGAATCAGATCTCCTCCAGTGGGATTCAGAAATCTGCATATAAAAATGATTATGTAGGGGCCGCCCCGTGGCCCAGTGGTTACGTTTGTGAGCTCTGCTTCAGCGGCCCGGGGTTCACCAGTTTGGATCCTGGACGCCAACATACACACTGCCCATCAAGCCATGCTGTGGGGGCGTCCCACATAAAACAACTAGAATGACTTACACCTAGGATATACAACTACGTACTGGGTCTTTGGGGAGAGAAAAAAAAGAAGAGGAAGATTGGCAACAGATATTACCTCAGCACCAATCTTCCTCACACACACAAAAAAATAGAATTAAAAAATTATCATGTAAGGAAATCCAAAAGTACCTTTTTCTTAGGAGAAGGATGGGTACAAAGAAAGTCTGGGAGAGAGAAGATGGGTAGGGTGTGAGAGAGGGAAAGAGAAACCGAGGACATGGCAGGGGGATTGAGAGGCTGACCAGCAGAGGATAGAGATGAGGGTGTGCAGGACAAGAAATGCCAGAGAGGGGAGGGGCTCAGAGATGAGCTGGAGGCCCATGTGCAGGAATAAATAACCGATTTACAGTCATATAGCTAGTCAAAGCACCTCACTGAATGAAGGCCCCCTTCCAGGGATCGTGGGTAACTGACACAGGTCTTTAATCGTGAAACTGATGAAAACGAGAGTGAAACTTCACATAAGACTTTAAGAGCTTCGATACACATACCACACATAGACTCCCGGTTTTCAAATAATAGTGCAAGAAGGTATCATTGGTGCTAAAACTATCCTGGGCAAAACGAATCAGCCTGAGATCTCAGAAGGCACTTTAGGACTTGCAGGGCCTTTGAATAACCATCAGGAAATTACGGATGAATTAAATTATTTCATCGATTCACTCATAGATTAACTAAATTAAATTCATGAAATAAATTAATGTATTGCTGAATGAAAGCATAAACACACCAGCTAATCCCTTATCCATAAATTATTACATTAGCTTGCATTAAACAAACTAAATTCAGTGCTATGTCATAGGGGTCTGACCAATATTTGTTGAGCAAATGAATAAATGAGTAAAAGGCAGACGAATCCCTTATTAACCCCCAAATCCCATGATTATAGTTTTCCAATCTGAAATCTGACCACTTTTTTCCACAAGACGGCCAGGAAAAATATTGATTCAATAGACATCTGATTTGCAGGATTAACCTTGTATTTCTTCTACTTCCCACACAGCGAGAAATTGAAAGCATTTCTGGTCAATGGTTGCACCACATTGTGGAGCGTAAATAAAATTTAAAAAAGAGTTTAAATGAGTTGCTGGGCCTCAGCCTCAACTCACGTGCCCAGAAGTAATGGAATGTGGGGCCATTGTAGCATTTTCCCTCCGTGCTATAAAGTGGACTGGGGTTATTTTTTTTCTGTGATTGAGTTATACTCTTAAGATTTCATTACTGATTTCTTAAACCATATAAAATAGCTCTTACAGTTTCAAATATACACTCAGTGTCCAAAACTTGGAAACTAGGCAGACAAGCCTGGGTTTACTCACAGGGCAGTGGCAGCTTTTCAAGAGGATGAGAGTGGAGTGTGAGAAAGGGGGTAAGGTTCCCCTTCCAGTAATGGGGGAGCCAACTCTCCCACAGAAAACAACTGTGAACTGCAACAAAAATCCAAAAAGAACTCCTGAAGGCCTCTCAAAGTGACCAAAAAGCAGGTGGAACCTGGCGAGGGGTCTCCATTTGGGACTGGGATGGTTCTAGTTGAGTTTCTCACTTCTATAGCTTTTAGCCTGAAGTCAGATGGTACCTTTGGGGTGGGGTTGGGGAGGGGGATGGTAGCATTGGGGAGGGAAGAGTAGTGAAAACTTGAATAGAAACCTGCAGTCCTTCTGGGCTGAAGACCCAGACGACAGAGGCAAGGCAGCCACAGCAGCGGGAAAGGGAGGGGGAGAAATCTGGGAAAGGAGAGCAGGAGAGAGGGGAGCCTCAAATTCTTTGCATGAACTCTGCCCAAGTCTCTGGGCTGACCCCTAAATTATGCCTACACAGTTAGACTTCAAGCAGCCCTGCTAAGGGTAAAAGAACCAAACCGAGATTTTCGCTGGTGGGTGAGCTGGGGAATGACAAGGATATTACTTCCTGCGATGGACAAGACAGCCCCACATAGCAGTGTAGTGTTCTACTCAAAATGTCAGTTGTCACTTCACACTCACTAGGATGGCTATTTTCAGAAAAACAGAAAATAATGTGTTGGCAAGGGTATGGAGAAAGTGGAAAACTTGTGCATTCCTGGTGGGAATATAAAATGGCGCAGCTGCTGTGGAAAACAGTGTGGTGGTTCCTAAAAATTAAACATAGATTTAATGTATGATCCAGCAATTCCATCTCTGGGTATATACCCAAAAGAGTTTAAAGCAGGCACTTGAACAGACATTTCATACCCCTGTTCACGGCAGTGTTATTCACAAAAGTCAAAGGGTGGAAACAACCCAAGTGTCCATTGACAGATGAATGGATAAACAAAATGTGATATATACAGATAATAGAATATTATTCAGCTTTTCAAAGGAATGAAACTCTGACATATGCTACAACATGGATGAACTTTGAAGACATCAAGCTAAGTGGAATAAGGTAGATACAAAAAGACAAATACTCTATGATTCTGTTTATATGAGGTACCTAGAACAGTCAAATTCATAGAGACAGAAAGTATAATGGTGGTTACCAGGGGCTAGGGGAGATGTGATGGGGAGTTAGTGTTTAATGGGGACAGAGTTTCAGTTTGGTATAATGAAAAAGGTCTGGAGATGGATGGTGGTGATGGTTGCACAACAATGTGAATGTGCTTACTGCCACTGAACTATACACATAATAATGGTTAGAATGGTAAATTTTATGGTGTTTATATTTTAACACACACACCCACACACACAGTCATTGGCATCACCCTTAGTGCTGCTCCAAGCTTCAGAGAAACTTCAGACTTCCCTAGTTAGAACCTGGAATGTATTTTCCTATTGAAACATTGTTATGAATGATACTTAACTCTGATTCAGGTAAAAGATGAGTTAAATAGTCTAAACCAAGACTAGAAATAATAGCATTGTAATATCGCTTCTCTGAGAAAATATGTTCTGATGTTCTGAGTTTTAAACAACTCACTTTGAAACATCTAGAACATACCCCTTATTAGATGCTGCTTCTGCTTCAAGTTCAGCTACCTTCATGAGTTCGTCTAACCATCCCCTCTGGTCCTGAACGCAGAAAAGCAGCATCTCATGCTCAATTAGGATAGAGTAGATATGCCGTCAGGATTTTGCCGCATTGTAACTCTCTTACCAATTTACTGGTTCATTTTATTCTTACAGCTCATATCTTCCTTCCAGTTTGATTTCCTTCTCCCTAAACTCCTCTAGTAACTCTTTCAGTGGTGGTTTGTTAGCAGCAAACTGTCCTTGTTTGTCTAAAAATGTCTTTATTTTACCCTCATGCTTGAGTAACAGTTCAGCTGGGATTAAAATTCCAAGTTGACAGTGACTTTCTCTTAGCACTTTGATATTATTATTTCTTTGTTTTCTTCCTTCTTTCTGTGTAATTGAAAGTCTTGGGTCAGTTTAATGGCCATTCCTTGGTATCTTCCCTCCCCTCCCCCTCTTCTGGTTTATTTTAAGACGTCTTGTCTTTGGTGTTCTGCATTTCCCCTGTGAAATGTCTAGTTGTGGGCTTATTTTAGATTATCTTGCTTAGGACTTCTTTTGATTCCTGCGTCTGTGGATCCATGTCTTTAATCAACATTAGGAAATTCTCAGCCATATCTACCTCCCTTGTACTCTATTGCTCAGTGTCAGAATTCCTATTAGGTATATCCCCCACCTTCTCATTCTATTTTCAATCCCTCTTAACCTCTATTTCACATTTCACATCCCTTTATCTCTTGGTGCTCTATGCTGTCTGGGTAATCTCCCCATTCAGTAATCCTTTAATAATAAAACCTGCTCTCTTAACTCATCCATTACAACAGTATTTTTCATTTCTTGAACTTCTATTTGATTCTTTTATAAATGTACCTCTTCCTTTTTTCCTTGTGTCTAGTTCTCATGTTTTTCTTCTTTTGTTTACGTTCTTAATCATTTTTAACACTCTTATTGTTCAGCATTTTCCATATTGTGCTAGTTTTCTAGGGCTCCCATAATCAAATACCACAGACAGGGTGGCTTAAATGACAGAAATCTGTTTTCTCCCAGTTCTGGAGGCCAGAAGTCCAAGATCAAGGTGCTGCCAGGATTGGTTTTGTTGAGGTCTCTCTCCTTGGCTTGCAGTCTTCTCCCCATGTCTTCACAAGGTCTTCTCTGTGTGTGTGTCTGTGTCTTAATCTCATCTTCTTATAAGGAGATAGTCAGATTGGCTTATGGCCCACCTTAACAGCCTCATTTTAACTTAATGATCTCTTTCAAGACCCTACCTCCAAACGTGTTACATGTTGAGGTGCTGGGGGTTAGGGTTTCAACATAGGACTTTGTGGGGGGGATACAATTCAGCCCATAACACATAACATTCTCTGTTAAGTACATTTCTTGGAGATCTAGTCCTGCTGTTGAGACTGCTACCTCTAGCTCATAATGCATTAGCTCCTCGTAGGTTTTATAGTTTGGAATTGTGATCTTTATCTTCAGTGGAGCTTCAGCTGTGAGTATTCTTCCAAAGAAGTTTTGCATTTGTTTTTCCAGGTACCCTGATAATTTACCAATCTGAGATGTTTCATATGTTCGTTTTTCCAATTGGAGGGTCACTGGACTCTGCCATAAGCTGGACTCTCAAACCTGTGCTTCTATAGCCTGTGATCATGAATTCTCAGGGGAGAGATTTTTTTCCTACCAGGGTCCATGCTGAGACAGACAAGTTTCCTTGGTATCTCCCTTTGACAAGAGTGTAGTTTCTCAAGATCCTGGCTTAAGGAAAGGGTCTCATTTCTACCATGCTTCTCATAGGGCCCGGACCTTGCCCTGTGGCAGTCAGATTCTTGGGGTGGTCCTCCATGATCTCTGTCTCTGGGTGTTCATGCCCTTCTATGACTCTTCCCCTTGAGTGTGGGCAGGACCTGTGACTGCTTCTAACCGACAGAATACGGCAAAGATGATGGGATGTACAGGGTCACACGTATGTGATTACACATACATGATTATATGATTACTTTATATACGATTCCAGTACCCCCATGCTAGAGCCTACCACTCCCTTCCTTTGACAAAGCAAGCCACCCTGTTGGGCAACATATTCCCCTTCCTTTATGAGGAAGCCCACATGGTACTCAGGGCAGCCTCTAACCAACAACCAGGAAGACACTGAAGCCCTCAGTCCTACAACCACAGGAAATGAATTCTGCCAACAAGTGTGGCTCCCTCCCCAATGGAGACCTCAGCCTAGTTGACATCTTGCTTGCAGCCATTGGAGACCCTGTGTGGAGGACCAGCCCAGACTCTTGACCCACAGAAACTGTGAGATAACACATGTGTGTTGTTTCTAGCCAAGTTAGTGTAATTTGTTATACAGCAAAAGATAACTAACATACTCCCCCAATTCATATAGGCATCAGACCCAAGCCCTTAGATTTCTAAGACGTCCAGCCCTGAGAGCAGCCATAGCACCAATTTATGAGATTACTACGTTGGTTCTCAAATGCCTCTTGGCTTTTGGGTCCTTCAGAATTTCCATTATTTTCTTTAACAATTAGCTGTGAGTTCACGAAAAATCTGTTGCTTTTTATGCAGCGTATGTACGTTGCCCTCCTTTTTTCATTTGTTCTTTTGTTTTCAGACTGGATAGCTTTCAGGTTATAAAGTCCTCCATGTTGTTAGAAATGGAAGGACTCATTAAAGGTGTCCAGTCAAACTGGGAGCATCGTTTCTCTTTATATTCTTTTCACAGAAAATTTATCTATTCCCAAAGTTCAAGTATAACCTCTCTGTGGATGACACTCAAGCTTTTATCTCAAATAAAATACAAAAGTTCTGAGGAGAGCTTCAATCAGAAATATTTTTCCCTTGGAGGTCTTATCTTGACATCAACCACCTTACCTCTCAAAGTTGTTTGCCAGTCTTTCAGATCAGTGATTTCCTACTCATCTTCCAATATTTGCTTTCCTTCACCCCTTTATGCAGCTGGTGACCCAGAGCTCCGTACTCGTCCTTACAACTCTCCTCACGTCTGCGTCTTCCCTTTACATCATTCCAATTGCCAACCGCCTTGTTTAGGCTCATGTGATCTCACGTCTAGACTACTGCAGCGTCTTCTCCTTGGTGCCCCTTCTCACACTTTTTCATTTCTTCCCCTTTGCTCACACTGTTACTTCCATCTAGATTGTTCTCTGTCTGTCAACATTTTACCTATCTTTAAACATCCAGCACAAAGACAGCTTCCTCCAGGAAGCTTTCTCTGACTGACCTAAGCCCAACAACTCTTCCTCCTCTGCCTCAAGCAGTACCTGAGATTTTAGGGTTGAGAATTGCCCTGCTTTACTTCTTTGCCTGGTATCATGCCTTCCAGATAGTAGGTGTTCAATCTATTTTAAAAGATTGTGACTCAGATTTCAAAGGCTACCTGATCCCCGGGTCAGGAAAAGTAGGAATGGAGTTGGGAAATCTAGTGTTGGAAAGCAACGTGGAGCTGGAAACTATGAAATGTGCAAAAGTTGACAAGATTTCTTATTCCCACCAGCCTCATTCTAGGATCCACCAGACCCTGGATCCAAGTCCAACCCCATCCCTTGACTTCCTGTCTCATTTCAATTCCATCCTTGCTCCAGAGTGGCTCCAAACCAGAGGGCTTACTGGTTATGGCATTTGTTTCAGCTTAAAGCAGCTTCAATGGCATAGGGCACCCTCCTCTGAAGCCCTCCGGGAGCTCACCTACTCTTCGAGCTCATCTCCCACCTAGCTTTCTCCTTCCTCCTAGACTTCAGCCATACCCAATACAGTCATCTGACTATAAGGAGGATTTGTGCCTTCCTGCTTTAGCTGACACTGCCTCTACCGCCTAGAATGATCTTTCTTCTTTGTCTAACAAAGATTTATCTCAACGTTGCGACTTAGCTGGAGTGACCTCCTCTATGAAGTCTACCCTCCCCGCCACCCCCTTCCTTGTTTGTATACCTATTGTGTTCTTGTCCATAGTGACATCTCTGAGTTCCCATTTGTATCTGACATTTGGAGCTTGGCCATGGTAACATACAACACTTATTGAATGACTTCTACGTGTCAGGCACTGTTATTGATATTTTATATGTATGAACTAATTTACCCCTCAAACAAGCCTTTGGGATGAGCAGTACAGATGAGGAAACTGAGGGGTTAGGTAGCTTGCTCAGCAAAGAAGAGAAGGGGTGGAACCAGAATTGGAACCCAGCACATCTGAGTCCAGAGCCTGAACCATTAACTACATATTATACTGCCTCTCAATGAGTGTTGGTTAAATGAACATGTGCGTGAACTAGTGGTTTCTGCAGAATGATGAGAGATAATCGACTTTTCTATTTGCCTTCATTGCTCACTTTAGCACATTCTGGGTGACCTCTCTTGGATCCAAGAGAACTCAAGCAGAGGACTGACCAACTTAGTACCAGTAGAGCTCTCCCAGGAGCCTGATACAACCTGGCTGGGTGGCACATACTGGATAATAAAGTGGAGCTTTCCTCCAAATCAAATAAAACCAGTGAGTTTTCTTTTTGCCTACTGGATTTCTGAGAATAGCACCTTGCATGCATCCTAGCTAGGATTGTGGAATTTTATAGTTGGACGGGCTTCATAGATGATGCCTTTCAACCCCTTAAGTTAATGACAAGGAGTCTAAGGCTTAGATCAGCAAAGTCATCAAACTTCCCATGGCCACATGGCTAATTAGTGATTCCCAGGCCAGAGGAGGCAAACTACTCCAAAATCTACTGGTGCATCCTTTTGCTCCAAGAGAAAAGCCCAGTCCTGATTTTTTTTTCCCATTCCTTTTTTTCTTAAATAGAAAACGTGCTTTAAAGGAGTTGTGATCAATTGGAACGATTTCACCCTTCATAACTGGCTTCTGCTTCCCAGTGAGCTTGGATTCAAAGGATGCATGGTGGTTCTGTAAGAGCCTACTGGGTGAATGCTCTTTTTTTTTTTAAGGATTGGCACCTGAGCTAACATCTGTTGCTGATCCTCTTTTTTTTTTCCTCTTCTCCCCAAAGCCCCCTGGTACATAGTCGTATATTCTAGTTGTAGGTCCTTCTGGCTCGGCTATATGGGATGCTGCCTCAGCATGGCTTGATGAGTGGTGCTAGGTCCGTGCACAGGATCTGCACCAATGAAACCCTGGGCCACCAAAGCGGAGCACGTGAACTTAACCACTCAGCCATGGGGCCGGCCCCATGAATGCTCTTTTGCCTCACAAATGAAGAGACTACTTTGCTTTCCTTACCAGCAGCTTTAGCAGAAGGGGAAAATGTGGTTTAACCAAATGTGTTTGCTTAAATAATATAATTGATCATCAACAAAGCCCTACCACTCTGCAGTTTCTTCTTAGGTAGATGAATAACCAAGTTGATATTCTCTAATGGCCCCAATACAATGTTTATATTTTGCATACAGTATACATGTAGCATATATAATAACTACCACTTTTGATGGATAAACAGATAAAACACATTTTGAGAGTTTGAGGTCCTCTGCCACATGAGACTTCTGAATAATTCCAGCCAAGATGGTTTGGGAAAGATACAAGTTGCTGCTTTGGGTGAAGCTTAGATTAGACAAATTGATGCAAAGTCAAGTTAGACCAGTTTCAGATGACCGACCTTCAGATGGAGGACCTCAGCATCCAGTGCAGGCAGCCAGGAAACAGCTCCAGAGGACAATTTAAAGTCACTTTGAGCGAAGACCTAAGAAAACAGTTGTCCTGTGTAAGATTTTTTAAAACTGTTGTCCTGTTACCTCTTTGAAAATTACCTCTTGGTGCCAGTAACGAGGAGGAGAGATCAAGCATAACGAGGAAGATGTTTCCTCTCCCTCTTGGTCTTCTTATTCTTTCTCCCTCTTCTATTTAGGTAATCTTGTTATTGCAGCAAGATGGCAGAGCTGCGGAGGGAGAGGCCAATGTCCACTGGGAATCTGCAACACCACCGCGTAGTAACGATGATGGCTAACACTTGTTGAATGCTTACTATGTCCCAGGTGCTGTCCTTGTTTAATTCTCTATTTAATCCTTGACTGTGCACTTGGCATTGTGCATCCCATGTATTATGTTGTGCTATCCCCACACCTAGCTGATGAGCTAGGTCTTGTTATCCTATTTGACAGCTAAGGAAATTGCCCAAAGTCAAACGACAAAGCAGAGGGTGAGCCGGGATCCACATCCAGCATGTCTGACTCGGAACCTCGTGATCCTTCTCACTGACGCTGTCTGCCGCTGCTAAGGCCCATTAGCATCAGACACATCAGCAGACAGAAATACTACAAACACGGCTGATGTTTTCTTCTCTGCTAGAAGCCAGAAAATGTGAGTGCCTCATCTTGGTTTTGCTTCAAATTTTCCGTATAACCTTAAGCAAGTCACTTGCTTTCTCTGTGACTCAGTTTCTTTACCTGTAAAGTAAAAATTTTATCTGTTCCACTCTGTGTCAAGGCACTTTAATGACAGATTCAATAAAATGATTGTGACAGCAAGATCAAGAATGCTGTGCAAATGCAGGCACTGGTGTGATTGTGTTTACTGCGAGGCGCGGAAACCTTTCTTCTTGTTTGACGGACAGAAGAGGCTTTCTTTATACCTGCTCCAGCCCATCATCTTCATGCCCTGTGCGATTCAGGCAATAAATTACCCCTTCAATAAATTACCCCTTATTTATAAGAAGGGATATATGTAGATTTTCTGGTCTAGTAGGGGCTTAATAAATATTAATTTCCTTACATTGTTTGAATGGGCATCTAAGGCAAAGCCAGAGTGATGGTTAATTTTACATGTCAACTTGACTGGATCACGGGGTACCTGGATATTTGATCAAATATTATTCTGGGGACTTCTGTGAGGGTATTTTTGGTTGAGATTAACACTTAAATCAGTAGACTGAATAAAGCAGATTACCCTCCCTATTGTGGATGGGCTTAATCTAATCAGTTGAAGGCCTGAATAGAACAGACAGCTGGCCCTCCCCTGCGTAAGAGAGAATTTTCCCTGCCTTTGGACTCAGACTGAAACATCAGCTCTTCCTGTCTTGAGTCTGTTGGTCTTTGGACTGGAACGCCACCGTTGCCTTTCCTGGGTCTGCAGCTTGCCGTCTTATCTAGCTCATCTTCAGATCTTGGGTTTTACCTGCCTCCATAATCGCATGAGCCAATTCCTTATAATAAATCAATCTCTCTCTCTCTCTCTCCTATTGGTTCTCTGGAGAACCCTAACTAATACATTAATACAGCCTGATAGGAGCTTCTCAAGTATCGTGAGGAATCTGTTTGCAGCATCCTAAAAATAATAATCAGCCACCATCTTCTTATAAGCCATTGGGTTCCAAACTGAAAATCCTGAGTGTGGTGGGGAGAGGGAGCTAGACGTTGGGAACTGCTTAGTTACGTCAGAGACCCAGCCTCATAATTCAGGACATATCCGTGGGGAATTCAGTTCTTCTCATGGCTGGGACCTCACTATCCTTTCTGCCCTAGGGTGCAAATCACTTATTTGACTACAAAACACTCCTTTATTGCCTGTCTCGTATTCTCCACTTCATCAATCTTTAATAGGTGTCAACTCTGCAGAAGGCAGTGGCTAATTCAGTAAGTCTGAAATGATCCCCAAAGGCTTGTCACCTGGATATATTAGGGATGGCTCTTAGATTTCTGCTCCCCTTTAGTCTCAGCCAGCCTGAGAAAGCACAGACTGTGGCTGTCTGACTTTGGTTGGTGTTTCTTCCCCACATCTCCATTGATTTATAACTCAATTTTTCTGGTTAACCTTGACCGTGGCTGTGACTGTGCACGTTACCCTGGATGGACTCCTCAGCTTGTGAGGGGATATGGCTATTAAGGAGAGAGCCTGGCTCCCAGAGGGTTTGGCTGCTAAGATGCATTTTTCTTCCTTTCTCATTTCTTAGTGGAAAATAATGCCTGGGAGGAAAATAAGATAAACAGTGGCAATTCGGATTTTCCCTAATCTAGGGTTTATTTTTTACTTTTCCCAGATCCCAGATAAACTCTCTTCCTGGTTCTGTTTTATGTCACTTTGGCTGACATATGTCAGGCTCTTAACATTGATTAAAAATAGCCCATTTGGATGCAAACAGAATATAATGACGCAGGCGGGTCTGCTGTTACCTTTTGTTGTTTTAATAAATGTAAGGTTAATAAAAAGCCAGATGAATAGGCTTGGAGACCAAATCCTCTGTTTATCTACAGGATAGAGGGAACTTCTCAGCTCTCCTCCCTCACACTGACTCTTCTTGGTTACTCACAAAGGTGGATTTACCCTGCCTCCACTAATGCCCCCGCCAAGAAAGAGAGCGTCTGTAATTGCGTGGTTTATCTTTGTCTGGGTTACACTCTTGCTAGATAGTTACATGGGTATATATCTCACCTCTTCTTTTAAACTGAGATCCCCCTGAGGTTATAGACTGTGTCATTCATGTTTTTCCCACAAGACACAGCATGGTCTCTAGACACACAGAGCTCATTCAATTACAAATATTTGTTAGTTAAATGAATGAGTGAATGAAAGTATTTTAAAAGGTACAGCTGACAAGAATTCTAGCGGCTGTTCGGCTCAATTATAATTAGTTGCATGCTGTCATTCATCACCAGCAGTCTTGGCCAGATATTCAACGCTACCAATGGATACCAGCCAATTGGGAGGTAAAGATGTATAACCATGTCCTATAAGATTGTTGGTTTCATACAGATTACTGTTTGAAGATGAGACAAGGCATTTCCAGTCAGCAATTCTGAACCGATGCTAGAGCTTAAGTGCCATGGTCTGTACAAACCTACACTTTCTAAAACAGGGCACTGGGGCTGGAACAGGAGTGGATCGATGCCCCCAGTCATGATGACTGTCTCCAGAACCTAGTATTTTGCTAGACTGAAGCAATGTTGTCAGAGGATAGTTTGTTCCCCCAGCCATCTTGCATATTCAACTATGTATCGAGATGCTGACATACATAAGGAATGAAGAATTCATTTGGTTTCAATTCATTCTGTGGAAAAACAACACAAGAAGACGGTGAGAATTAACTCTGCAAGAAAAAAAAGCTGCTACACTTTTTCTTAAGAGATGTAGCACATCTGAAAAGTGTGCAAAAATGGTATTTTCTGAAAAAACTTGAAATTTTCTTCAGGCACCTCAGAGTTTTTCGTTTCAGGTCAAAATCTGAAAAACAAAAAGGGAAGTATGACCTGAGGTAATTATGGTCTAACCAGGAGCACAGCAGGCCCCAGACTTCACGAGGAAGTTTGAGCAAAAGAGGAACAGAACCCTTCGACTTAGTAAACCCGAACAGCTAGGGTTTAACTGACGAGCCCTAAATCAGAGCAGGTGCGATCACTCTGGCCGTTTGCTGACAGGCAACATGGAGGAGAGAAAACAAAAAGCAGGGAGAAGCACTGAGCGCCAAGGGGTTTTCAGAGGCTCCTGTTGCTAGGGAACCACTTCCTCTGTGCTCAGACACAGCGAACTCAAGCTATTCAGATATCACTAGAATAATCTTTCTTAGGCTTAGGAGGAAAGGAAACAGCTCTCAAAGCTCAGATGTCATGGTAACACCAGGCAAGGCCTGGTTTTTCCAGCAGACACTGAAGAGCCAAGGATGCCAGGAGAGAACAAACAGTGAATGGGCATCTTGTTTTTATTCAGACAGACAGAGGGCTGACCCCCTTCTCTCCTTTATCGACCCAGGTGCGTCGGTTGCAAACAGTGACAACATGCATGCACCCAAACACACAATTTTATTATCAGTTCCTTGAGAGCAGACAACAATGTTTTATTTATCTTCAGATGCTCGAATTATCCAACATGGCGCTTTACAACTTGGTTCTCCAAGTTCATTGAATTCAACTCCTTCATTTCACAAAGATTTACTGAGGATTTGGTTCTGTGTGTGCTGTGTGGAGCTATGCTGGAGACAAAAATGTAGAGATACCATCCTCATCTTAAGAAGCTTCACGATCTTGTAAGAGAAATACAAGTGAGGATTAGGTTTGGCTACAAATAACAGTAAAACAAATAGCAGTGGTGTAAAGGAGATGGAAGGTTTTATTTTTTCATTCTTACAAATAAAAGAAGCCTTTGGGGAGGCAGTCCAGAGTTGGTGTTGTCGCCCCGTGGTCACCAGAGACTCAGGTTTCCCCTGGCTTTTTCTTTCACTATCCTTAACATGTGGTTTCCTGCTCAAAGTTGCCACAAGGTCCAAGATGGTGGCCATGATACCCTGTCAATGTTCCAGACAGGAAGAAGGTAGAAGGACGTGCTCTCCTGAGGGAGGTTTCCAGAAGCTACATGGTAGTAGATGCTACATTTGAAGTCTTTCTATGAACAACGCTAAAGTCCCTTCCCCCATGTTATTGTTTTGGGGCTGAGAAATTAGTCTTATTTGTATATAGTTATATTTTTTTCATTATGAAATTTATAGCATCTCATTACAGCAAATTTGGAAAATAGATTAAAAATAAAATTAAAATCGATGCGTCCCTAATCCCAATACTTATTTGAGAACAACAAATATTTATTTCATGCTCATTGCGCTAGGAGCTAGGGCAGTGAAGGTAAATAACTGCTTTGAGCATTCTGGTTTTTCCCTCCATTTTGTAAAGCTAGGCATCAGTTTTTGTGTTTTGTAATTGTAATTACAATAAACAATTTTATATCCTACTTTTTTTCACTTAACGTTAAATCATTGGCTTTTTTCCTCTTTATTACATGACTAAATTTTTAATAAGTAATACATGCTCATAATAAAAATTAAAATGTTATTTTAAAAAACCCCAGCCATAGAACAACAATGATATATGACTACTCATCTATTACAGTGGCCGAAATCCAAAACACTGGCAACACCAAACGCTGACAAAGATGTGGACCAATAGAAACTCTCATTGCTGGTGGGAATACAAAATGGTACAGCCACTTTGGAAGATAGTTTGGTGGTTTCTTATAAGCTAAACATACTCTTACCATATGATCCAGCAATTGCACCCCTTGGTATTTACCTAAAGAAGTTGAAAACTTACCCACTAACCTTGTCCACACAAAAACCTGCCCACAGATGTCTATTGAAGTTTATTCATAATTGCCAAAACTTGGAAGCAATATCCATCAGTAGGTGAATGGACGTATAAACTGTGGTACATCCAGACAATGGAATATTATTCAGCACTAGAAAGGAATGAGCTATCAAACCATGAAAAGTCATGGAGAAACCTTAAATACAAACTACAAAGTGAAAGAGGCCAATCTGAAAAGGCTATATACTATAGGATTCCAACTCTATGACGTTCTGGAAAAGCCAAATCTATGAAGACAGTAAAAAGATCAGTGGTTGCCAGGGGTTGGGGAGTAGGAGGAATGAATAGGCTGAGCACGGAGGACTTTCAGGGCAGTAAAAATACACTGAGTGACACCATAATGACGAATACATGTTATTGTGTGTTTGTCCAAACCCATAGACTGTACAACACCAAGAGTGAACCCTAATGAAACTATGGACTTTGGGTGAGTATGATGCACGAATGTAGGTTCATTGATTACAACAAATGTCCCACTCTGGTGAGTGATGTGGATAATGGGGAAGGCAGTGCCTGTGTTGGGGCAAAGGGCATATGGGAAATCCCTGTACCTTTCACTCCATTTTGCTGTCAACCCAAAACTACTCTAAAAAAAGAATCTAGGAAAAATAAAACCAAGCCATATTCCCTTGCTCTTAGCATCTTTGGTGGGACACTGTCCCAACTTGAACCTGCCAGCACCTGAGGTGTAACCCACAGTTCCCTGGTGGGATGACACTCCAGTCACCAAAAGTGACTGTTTTCTTAGGAAGCAACCCTTGACTGGCTGCCTGCCTTATACTGCTTCATTTCCCCTCTCCTCTGCCTGTGCTTCCTGAGATCGCCTCCAGCCAAGCTGTGCCAGAACCCCTGTATCAGGATCTACTTCTGGGGGAGGCCAATTAAGACATCCCCTGACAACTTCAGTGTCGTTGGCTAGCTCTCTCTGTAAGGGAGGCTGGGAAACACAGATCTATAGCCCAGCCTAAAACTGCACCCACCAACATCAGGGTCCTGTGGCTAAAGAAGAGACTGTGAATACTGGTAAACGACTGGCAGAGATAAGACGTGTCTGCACATAATTGTAAATTATGGGCCATAGAGAGGTATTGGAGAGATTATTTCTTGGTATGTACTCCCTTACTGAATTGAGACTATGGAGTTTGACTTGGACCTTCATGCCTAGGAGTGGTTTTAATAGATGAATTGATACTCTGACAGTGGTATGTAGGATGCACAAGTCCAGGCAAAGCCTGGATGCAGAAAGACCAGTTAGGAAACTATGACAATAGTTTGGGTATGAGGGAATAATGACCTGAACTGGAGTGTGTCAGCAAGACTGGAAAAGTTGGAATGGATATGAGAAATACCGCAAAAGAACTCAGTAAGATTGATATAGAGGTTAAGTGGAAAGAAGAAATCAAACACGGTCTTGAAGCTAAAAGCCAATATGGATGGTGACGCCATAAACAGAAATCATACAGTTGGAAAGAAGAGCCAAGTTTGGGGGAAGTTTGTTATTGTCTTTGATTCTACCAGATTTAAACAAAATGTCCTAATAGAGTGAAGCAGACGTAAAACACAGATACTCAACTCCACCAAATCTTCGAAAAAAAAAAAAAAGTAAAGACTCTCATTTCTTTACTTCCAAAGCATGACTTTGTGTGCCCAGGGCAAATTCCAAGAACTTGCCTGACCCTAACGCTCCCTCCTTACAGGAAACCAGGAGGGTTAGGCTTTCTAAAGGGTACTAGATCTAAGATCCCTGTTGATAAACTTGCTCAAATCACAGGGACATGAAATCAACCCTCTCAGTATGGGACTGCTCAGAAATTCTCAACTCTGCCCAGCAGACATATTAGTAGCTGGAGAGTTGCTGAAATGGCTAAGAGTATAGAACTTTGGACCGAACCAGGCCTATGTTGGGATCAATTAACTTTTTAAGCTTGAGTTTCTTTATCTGCAAAGTGGGGATCATATAGTACCCACTTCAAAGGGCTGTTAAGAGGATTAAATAAGAAATCCGTGTGAAGCACTTAGCACAGCGCATAATGCTTTGTAAGGACTTAGTAAATGAAGCCTAGTGTCATTGTTAGTATCAGGGAAGCATGCTTACCAGACGTTTCTGTTCAGTTGTTAGAAAAGAAGAATTCAGATAATATGGTCCTGAATATGCCGAAATCAAAAATGGCAGCTGGACCAGATTAACTCAGGATGTAATCAATGGGTTGTAAGTGGTAAGATGCAGAAAAGTTGTCATCGCCCGAAGAAGTGACACAATTATCCATTTTCTTTAAGCCTTTTCAAAACGTTGGAAGGAACCATGTACTGTGAACCCAGTTACAGCAGGGCAGCCATGGAAAGAACTTGGGCACAGAAAAAATGGTAAAGCACAAACGTCTGGAAACATGGCTATGAGGGTTGAGGACAGTAACTGGCTCTGGGTGGATAAAAAACCAAGAAGGAAAGACTTAAAGCCCTATGTCAGTGCCCAGCATAGAGGGCAGGCTCCAGAAATGCTTGTTGAACACACAGACAAATTAACTCTGTGGCTGAATGAATGGATACTGCAGTATTTATAATTACGGCCAAAGACTAGAATTGGACCTTTGCAAATCGTGCACTGACATTTTGAGTCCTTGATCTGCTCTGCTTCCATGGCTTGGAAAAAGCCAAGGGCAGTTTGTCCTTTTTGTCAGTTTCTCCTTGGATTAGAAAGCTGAAATTTTCCGTGATTACTATATACACTGGAGTCATGCTTGATCAAAATCTGAAAGGTGCCAGGCACACAGCCAGACGGCAAATGCTCACAAAGGGAATTTGACATCCATCTCGCTGAGCAAGGGCAGAAACAGATGTCCTTCACTGCAGCCTTCTCAGGGCGAACACAGGGGCCCCTCAGTTCCTGTGAAAGGGGAAGGCCTAGGGGAGAAGCCTGTGGCCCTGTAGCTGTCCCCAAGTCCTCCAATGTCCTGTGTCACCAAGGGGCAAGCTGGAACTATACTTCTAGCTCTTTAGCCACATCCACCCATTAAGTGGCTCTGGTTCTTGGTGATACCCTTCATGGTTGCAAAGGTTTATCATCCTCTGTTACGAAAATCACGAGAAGCCTCTGAATAGTATGGTATTAGTATTAGCATAGTATTACAGAAGCGAATGTAACTGCAGGGAGCTTCAGAGAATTGTGCAAAGATCACTGGCCAAGGTAAGTGCTCACCAGCTTGATGCTAGCCAGTCCTCCCCTGTTTCCATAGCAACAGCCCCCACACAATCTTACCTGCTCCTCAGATCACAGGAGGATGGGGAGGGACTCCAGCCTCTAAAGGATGCGACTCGAGCTGATTTTTTTTTTTTTTTTTACCACTAGGAATGCAGGCCTGATTTGGCCAGTTCTTACAAGTTCTCAAGAGAAATTGGAACCTGGATTTTTACATGAAACTTTCCAGTTTTTAAACATTGGCAACCAATTTAAAAAAATTTTAAAGACTGCAGACCAGACAAAACACAGCTACAAGCTGAGTTTGCCTTGCTTGTAACATCAGTCAGAAGCTGCTAAAATCGCCTTTCTGGTTTTAGGAGTTACTCACTGTTTCTGTACATCTGCGTGGGTTGTAGACACCGCATATCAACCCTCAGCCACAATTCGTTCGAGAAAGGTCTTCATTAACATTTTAATTTTGTATTTTATTGTCTCTTTCTCTCTTCATCTCTCTGTGAGGAAGGATAATGAAACAGACCTGTTCTTTTCTAAGCTGTTTTTAAAAACAGGCTCCAAACAGGGTAAATGATTATTCAAGTTCACACAGATCTAATCAGTAATTAAGCAGAATGTTAGGGCCCACATTTGGGGCTCAACAACAAATGATTTTGTGATTCAAATCCACTGTTACTCAAATCAAGCATGTTCAAAATGAGTCAAAACGTGGCAGTATCTAAGCAAATATGCTCTGTGATAGTCAGCTTGGAGATGGAAAATTCTCATTCCTTCTTACTAATCAATAAACATCCCCTGATGGACAGATAAGGGAACACTGCACACAGAAAAGGTGAGAGAGTTTTAAGAAGCTTGGGAATGCCACCATTTTGACTAGTTAATAAGGTAAATCATCAGAGCAGCTGTTTTACAGTTAAGTTTTTAAAAAATTTTTTTGAAAGTTATTCTTTGAGATTGCAATCAGGCTCATTTGTAAATATATTCTCACTGTGTTCAATGCAGTGACTGTGCTAAGGGACCCTCTCTTAGTTTGGGGTCCCCCAGAAGCAGTTTATGCAGGAGGTGACGGGAACCCCTGCAGAAGAGGGGGGCGGTGACAGGAGAGGGAGAACAGCCTGCACAGGGCTTTATCCAGACAGCTACTTCCTTTTATTTTTTACTTTTTTCTTGAGGTCACATTGGTTTATAACATGACATAAATTTCATGTGTACATCATTATATTTTGACATCTGTATAGACTATCTGTGTGTCTGTTTATCTTCCAAGTCTAAGTGAAATCATATGGTATTTGGCTTTCTCTGTCTGACTTACTTTGTTTAGCATAATAGCCTTGAGTTCCATCCACGTTGTTGCAAATGGCAAGATTTCACCTTTTTTCTGGCTGAGTAGTATTTCATTGTATATGTAGACCACATTTTCTTTATTCAGTCATCAGTAGATGGACACTTCGGTTGTTTCCAGGTCTTGGCTATTGTGAATAATGCTACAATGAACATAGGGGTGCATATATCTTTTTGAATTAGTGTTTTCATGTTCTTTGGGTAAGTACCCAGAAGTGGAATAACTGGGTCATATGGCAGTTCTATTTTTAATGTTTTGAGGACTCTCCATACATTTTCCACAGCGTCTGCATCAGTTTGCATTCCCACCAACAGTGGATGAAGGTTCCCTTTTCTCTACGTCCTCTCCAACACTTATTATTTCTTGCCCTTTTAATAATAACTATTCTGACAGGCATGAGGACATCTTATCGTGGTTTTGATTTGTATTTCCCTAAAAATTAGTGCTATTGAACACCTTAATGTGCCTGTTGGCCATTCGTATATCTTCATTGGAAAAGGGTCTGTTTAGATCTTCTGTCCATTGTTTAATCGGGTTGTTTGGAAAGATATTCTGTGCTCATGGAGTAGAAGAACTGACATAGTTAAAATGTCCATACTTCCGAAAGCAATCTACAGATTTAATGCAATCCCTGTCAAAGTCTCAACGATATTTTTCATGGAAATAAGACAAAAAGTCCTAAAATTTATATGGAACAACAAAAGACCCCAAATAGCCAAAGCAATTCTGAGAAAAAAGAACAATCCTGGAGTTACCTCACTCCCTGATTTCAAAGTATACTACAAAGCTGTAGTAACCAAAACAGCAGAGTGCTGGCAGAAAGACAGACACATAGATCAAGGGAACGGAATCGAGAGCCCAGAAATAAACCCGTGTCCACATTCATGGACAGCTAATTTCTGAAAAAAGAGCCAAGAACGTACAATGGATAAAGGAAAGTGTATTTGATAAATGGTGTTGGGAAAACAGGATAGCCACAGGCAAAAGAATGAAAGTAGATCATTATCTTACGATACATACAAAAATTAACTCAAAATGGATTAAAGACTTGAATGTAAGACCTGAAAGCATAAAGCTCCTAGAAGAAAACAGGCAATACACTCTTTGACATGGGCCTTAGCAGCATCTTTTTTAATATGACTCCTTGGGCAAGGGAAACAAAGGAAAAAATAAACAAGTGGGAGTACATCAAACTAAAAGTCTTCTGCATCGCAAAAGAAATCGTCAACAAGATGAAAAGACAAACTCCCAAGTGGGAGAAACTATTTGCAAATCATATATCTGATAAGGGGTTAGTTTCCAAAATATATAAAGAATTCATACAACTCAACCAAAAAGAAAACGGGCAGCTACTTCTGTGGGTGACTGCTGTTTAAGCCTGCTGGGGTGGCCCTGGGCCATAAGCTCCACAACCGTCCTCCCCTAGGGGCCAGCGGCAGCTTTATTTATTTGCCAAGTCCCGTCAGTGATTGCATGAGGTCGCTCCAGAGGGCATTGGCGCTAGTTCTGGAAGAGAAAGCCTCGGGTGCCGGAAGTGGGGCCAGCGTGCACTGGCGGAGCACTGAATGTTGGCCGCACCCAGAACTTCATCAGTCCTGCCTCCTCTATTCTTGGTATTTACGGACCATGACATTTTCTTAGTATTACAAAAACAATTTTAGGACAAGTCCCTCACTGTCTTTTTAACCACACTGCTTGACTCTGTGCCCCTCCTACATACAGATTCTGGAGCAGTGGCTGACCCACCTGGAATCAGTGAAGCGTGTAGCAAGGCGTGGTGGCCGTGACACCAGGTTGAACTGTAGTGTGGAGGGTGAGGGGGAAGAAAGAAACTGACTTCAGGGGACCCTGAGGACCAGAAATGCCACTTCATTTAAATATTTGCAGGGAAACATGGGTAAATAGCAACAATAATGACAACAACAATCTTTGAGTTTTAAAAACTTCACATTTTCTCTCCTAAGAGCCTTTGTGAAAATAATCAGCTGGAATTTCTAGATGATGGTGTCCACTCTCCATATCTTGACATTAGGAAGAAAGGAGGGAGCAGGTTGGGTACCCAAATGCACAGCATGCAACCCAAGTTCCAGCTTTTCATTCAGGTCCAGGAAAGGAAGTGAGAAGAGGGAAGTGGGTAGAGAGATTCTTCCTGGATGGAAACATTTAAACACTAACATCGTACGGTTTGACTTATTTAATGCATGTACTACTTCAATCATGGCAGCTTGTGTATATTAATGTCACGTTCACAATTCTTTCTCCTCAAAGGGATTCTTACAAAGGTCCAATAACACATTTTAATCAAACGAGAAAATAATACAGGAAAGTGAGATAGCATAGAAACCCGTCTTCTGGCACACACATACACACAAATTAGGCAATTCTGCTCCAAGTATTACCAGACTGAGAATTTCATTCCTGGTAACTTGTTCACTTTATGACCTGGATAAATTTCTAGAAAGTTCTGTGCCTCCATTTCTACTGTGCTAAGGGGACGTAGGATTGGCTAGAGCGCAGCATGCAATAAAGCTGCCAAGGTGTCCAACTGTGTGCATGGGCACAATACCAAAAGGAGACATTTGCTGTACAGGTGTGTTTCAGCTCCTCTTCAAGGCGCAGGTGCCCAGCCAATCAATGGCACCTCCTGTGTACCTTGAACACAGAGGACTAAACCAAACCCTCATTTTTGTTTATATTAGCGTTCTCCCATTTATGAACAATAAGCAGTCTGTTGAATTTCCAGAATAAAAAAATCTGGAAACAATTAGCTCTCTGCCCATGGAGAGGGGAGGAAAAAGCAGAAACTGCTCTCTGGGTGACCCTGAGGAGGATGGATGCTGTGGTCTTGGAGCTGTGGGTGGTAATATCACTTAATAGATTTTGCCAGGAGAGTGCCGAGAGCCTGGAAACCCGATTTCGTTGGTCTGACACCTTCTCAATGGTAAATGGTGGAGAGCTGGGGGCAGACTGGTACCTCTTTAATAGGCAGGCCGGGAAGTCTCCCTCCGCGTCAGACTCGAAGCATACTCCTGCCACCTTCTCCTGCCAAAGACAAACGTTACCCCCAACCCCACCCTACCACTGGTCACCAGAGACACATCTCCTTGGATTCTAGGGTAAGTCCAACTGATTTAACAGGTGAAGAAAATCTAGGCAAAAAAATAATATATATATATTTGTATACACAAAATACCTTTGTATACACAAAGTATACATACAAAATATATATATTTCGTATACACAAAAATTGCAGATATATATAAATATATGTATATATATATATTTCTCCTAGTCACACTGATAATACAGGATCTGTAAGTAAATTCTAGAAACATCTTCCTCTTTGTGAATACATGTTAGAGCCCATGGCCTCCTGTCCAGCGGTGCTTTCCTTCTTGCAATAGGGAGTACGTCACCTTCACAGGTCTGCGTTCCTCTGATAAACCTCCAGCAACAAGCATGCTGCTGCCTTCACTTCTTGGGCATAATTTACATGATGGTGAACATCCAACCGTTATTATTTGAGGTAGAGAAAAAATACTGGGACCCCCTCAGACTGAAATAAAATACGATAGCTAAGCCCCACACAGGAGTTTAAGGATCAGGACTTTGTTGAAAGACATCTACAACCGCAGTAGCATTTTCTCTAATAAAAGGCCTCCTGGAACCTCAGACCATCCATTCCAAGGCGAAAGGGATGGAAAGAAAGTAAACTCGGGATAAAGGAAGTATGCCACCCTTCTGTTTTCTCACTTTCCTACCTGAATGGTTTTCTGTTTATTCTTTGGCCAGAGTCTCAGAAAAATTAGTAAGGAAGATAAATAACTTTTTTGTACAGTCAAAGCAGGGTATGATGAAATGTAGTTGGTTGGGGTGGAAACTCCATTTTGACTCTTCTACTATGACATGAAAGGAAAAGCAGACACTTTATTTGTCTGAATTATCAGAGAATGGGTTTCATTTTGTCACTTCCCAAGACTCCCAGCAAGAAAGCCTGACCTCTGAGCATCATCAACTTCACTCAGCGGGCTGGCGTCACATGCTCAAGAAGCCGCTCAGTGGAAGCCTGGTCTCACTTCCTCATAAAGGTTACAAAAAGACATATATTTTTTTTCCTCATTGTATCCATTTTTAGTTGAAGAATTTTAACCGTTTGGGGTTTACTTCACGCTTAAGAAACCTACAAACCACAGGAAATGAAAACACATAATAAATGCACATGACACAACCAACCAACTCTGAAACTGTCCTGGGCCCCATACAACCCCAGGTGACCTTTAGCAAAAAGAGAGTGTTCCCATGAAACCCTTCGACTGTCATAAAATGGCATCAATTTACGGGATTCTCCCCTCTTATGATCAAAATGTGGCAATCTTGGGGCCCTGACAGCATGAGTTGAAGGCAACCTAAAAGATAATAAGGATTCTGCAAAGTCCTCTTGAATTTTAAACAGATTTGAAAGTTGTCTCAGCATTCAAAAATCCTTGGTCTGCTTCTAAAGCAATGCATGGGCAAGAAAAATGGCAACACCAAGCCAACATTTAAAAACACATTTTACTTTTTATTTTTTTTTGAAACATAGCCACCAGAAAGCATGCAATTCATTTTTAAAAAGAATTCTCTCCAGAAAGCAGAGCTGGCCATTCATCCATCTCCCTGCCCACAAGGGAGTGAACGAATAAATTAAGATAGGATACGCCAACTCAGAAAGGTTGTAATCACCCTTTCTCTCTAGAAAACTGGTACTACGGAATTTCTATTCATTTGGCTACAAATAAGATTAGTTCGGACAGGATCTGTAGTTTCTTTCTGTTAGCTATAAACCTGAGCCTCTGTACTAAAAAAGTAATGTTCAGCTTTAATCTTGTTCAATACTGATGCCTTTGTAGGCTGTTGTGTGTATGTGTGGTGCTAAGCTTGTTCCAAGGGGCTTTCAGTGGAATAGAAAGAGATTAAATGAAGGCTCATCATAAAACTTCTTCTCTAAAATAAAAATCAGAGCACTCATAGAAGGCTCTGGGAAAGGAACACATTCCATGGAAAGGTAAAAAGGGAAAGAAAGACTACCCACAGAAAAAAGACTTGAGAGGCGGTCGGGCTTGAGTTTCCTCCCCTGTCCTCACCTATTTCCAATAATTGGCTTATACTCCTAGGGTCATGTTGTCAGGCTTCAAATTGTGCCTTCTTGCTGACATACAGTTCTCTCTGTTTGGAATTATAGCCTCTTCCTTGTTGCTCTTAGTTAAGTATCTTTGTTTCATCTCTGTTATATGAACACCATCATGGCCACATCAAAGGAACTCTTAAGTATGAGAATGTTTCCTCCACAACACCTCCGCTCCTGTCACCATGTTTGACGGGGCCATTATCTCATTCTTCCTTTTCCCTGTGCAGAGTTACAAGCACAGCCCAAGTTCAGTTTTCTATTCTTTGCTTTATTTTTGCGTTGAAGGGTATATCAGAAGGATGTAACATGTCTTTAAAATGGCACCTTTCGATAAAGCGTCTAACCTCACTTGTAAACAGTCATAAGCCCTGCTTTTAAGGAACGTAGAGTCTGATGGAATCTTCATTGACTGTCCCCATGATTCAGGGCCTTCCTATGCTCAGGTTAAGAAACTGGCTAACCGTGCCAGCCGGGTGGCACAGTGGTTAAGTTCGCACACTCTGATTCAGCGGCCCTGTTCAAAGGTTCAGATCCCTGGTACAGATATATACACCACTCATCAAGCCATGCTGTGGCAGCATCTCATATACAAAGTAGAGGAAGATTGGCAACAGATGTTAGCTCAGGGCCAATCTTCCTTCTAAAAGAAAAGAAAGTAGCTAACCCTGAGTTGTGACTGTAGCCAGAAATGCCTACTCTTCTTTACCTGTTTGCTGCTGTTTAAAAACCAGTTAACAGCCACCAAATTTTTTTCATTCCATAAATAAATTTATGGCTTAAAATACCAATAGGCTGAAGGAGAGGCAACACAATGATGTTAATATGCATGTGCTCTTTTCTGAGGAAGATTAGCCCTGAGCTAACATCTGTGCCCATCTTCCTCTACTTTATATGTGGGACACCTGCCACAGCGTGGCTTAATAAGCAGTGCATAAGTCCACACCTGGGATCCAAACCAGCAAACCCTGGGCTGCTGAAGTGGAGCCTGCAAACTTAACCGACGTACCATGAGGCCGGCCCTGCACATGTTCTTTGATGGTAGAGAAACTGGAGACCCAAAGTGGTGAGGAGGGAACCCCACTGAGGAGGAGCAGGGCAGGAAAAGGGGAGGGCGGAGGCAAAGGTGAACTTTGTCTACCTGATGAAACTGCCTGGCACTGATCTTGCTGAAATGGAGCACCAGCCGACAGCACCCCACGCTGTATCACATTAAAAGGGACTTCTTATAAATACGCTGACCTATCCACTCAGCTAATATATCCATGAAGTTGAGGGGGAAATGCCGCCTGATTCTGAGTAGGCAGTAGGACTATGTCTATTACAGACAGGTCATTTACTAAAAAACCTCAAATGTACACAGATGCTGAATTATTAGAGAGTAGATGACAGGGGATGATGATGGTAAAGTTTAAACACACTCCCAATTAATCTGTCATTGCCCCCTGGGTGGGCCCTGCAAGTATAAATTGTAGACCTCAGGATAAAGTGACAGATGCCTAAGGATTAGGTCATCAGCCAAAAACGGGCCAAATTCCAAATAGCTATCCCTTAAGATTCAATTTACAGTATTGAGTAGATACCCTGGCTAATGTGTGTCTCTGCACAAGTGGATTTCATATCTATCCTTAAGACCCAGTTCATATGCGCAGGCTCTCGGATAACTTCCTGGATGCCCCAAACTGAACTGCTCCTGCATCTTTAGCGCTCCCATCCTCCCTACTCCTGTCTCTGTTTTAGCATGTGCTGTATCCATTCTTTGTCTCAGCTTCCCCTGTCCATGTTTTATGGGCCCTATTTCGCTATAAGCTCTGTGAAGGCAAGACTTCCACAGCATCCTTTCTCTATAACTTATATTTTACTTGTTTAAAGTCTATAATTTCTCTATAATTTACATTTTCTTTTTATTTGTGTAGTGGCTGTGTTTCTCATTTTCCCATAAGCTCCGTGAAACATGAAGTTGTCTCTGTCCTATGTACCGCTCTAAATATAGCATACTTCCTAGCACAATATCTGACATATAGTCGACATTCAATAAACATCTTAGTGAATGTATTATATGTTCATACTTTTCAAATAACCTAGCCAACACAACTTATAACTAACAGAATTTCAATGAATGGTCAATAAGTACAGAGGACTCAAACTGAATCGGCTAAAATTAGTGACATAAGTACACTAACGTCACAGTGTAAAGACACACATTCAGAATAAATCTTGAATTAAGAAGACTCCACAGCAAGCCCCAAAGTCAATGGACCCCAGCATTATTTTTAGAAATAGTGAGAAAATGTTGCATTTTCTGCTTGAAATTCTACTTACGGAATAGGGTTATTAAATGTTTTTTTGAAGAAAATAGGGAAGTAAACCATTTATTCACAATCCAAAATCTAAAACCATACAATCTGATCACAAAGGAATTGGGATTATAGATTTCTAACTAAACCACGTCCCTCCTTTTCTGTGGAATTTTGTTTCATTGGGATCTCCGACTCCAAATGTGTTTTCAGAGGGAAATCTTTACCACTACACGAGATTTCCAGTAACATGCTCTCAGGGTCTAATGGTCTAGGAACCCTAGCAGACTGTTTGAGAATGGGATCTCCGACTTCTCATCTTGCGATGTCACGATAGGACTCATTGGAGTCAACTCATGTCTTAGAAAAGCCTGGTAGGGGCTGGCCCCGTGGCCAAGTGGTTAAGTTTCGCGCTCCGCTGCAGGCGGCCCAGTGTTTCGTTAGTTTGAATCCTGGGCGCAGACACGGCACTGCTCATCAGACCACGCTGAGGCAGCGTCCCACGTGCCACAACTAGAAGAACCCACAACGAAGAATACACAACTATGTACCGGGGGGCTTTGGGGAGAAAAAGGAAAAAATAAAATCTTTAAAAAAAAAAAAAAAGAAAAGCCTGGTAAATAGCAGTGATTCCCCACACGTGGCCTAATCAAGTTTTGGTTGTGAACAAATGTCTTCAAAATGTAGTTGGCACAACGTTAAGAGAGCAAATGATACCATTTGGAACCACAGCTGGGAAACTCAAAGTCTCTTGGTTGGCCAAATTTGTGTTGACCCAGCAATGGCCATCATTCCAGCCTTTTTCTCTAGCTGAGGAACTGAAAATCAAGAGTAAAAGTGGGAAGGTGTGCAAATGTGGCACTCAGAACACTTTTCAGGGGTACGATGTGCGAACTCCAGCCCTGTCCTCCTATGCCCCCACTTTCAAACTCCAAAATTCATTACAAGCATCATCAATGCAAGGAGACTTCTCAGATCCTACCTCCCCAATGTGAATTTAGTTGCCCCTTCCTCAGTGCTCCCAGTAGCACTTTGATTGTGTCTATATTTTCATGCTCTTTCTCACTTCTCACTGCGTCTGTCTCTTAGACATAACTTGTTTTTTTGAGGGCAAATGTCATGTCTTATTGTCTTTTATATCCTAGAAATCCAAAATAGGCATGAAGTTGTCTCACATCAAACCCCCCTCACCCACATCTCCATTACGGTAAGAAAGAGAATGCCTTGCCCATAGTGGACACAAGGGACGCAATAAGAATTTACTGATTGATTACTATGTGCCAGGCACTGTCCAAGGTGCTAGGGAAAACATTAAACAAGACAGACAAGGTCCTTGCTCTCCAGGGGACAATAAGTAGATAAATCAATCAATAGAAAGACGACTTTGGATCATAATAACTGTTATGAAAAACATAACAATGGGCATTGGGATAAAGAGTGATTGGGAAGAATGACATGGTGGCCTCTGAGACTGGACATTTGAGCTGAGACCTGATTGATGAAAAGGAACCAGCCATGCAAGGGCCTGCAAGGGGAGAGTGTCCTAGGAAGAGGCATTAAGCTAAAGCAATGTTTGTTATTGGTGAGGATACAGGCAATTTGGGAGGAGCATAGAGGGAGATGGTGGAGCTGGTTAATTGCTAATTCTCTCTCCTCTATTTATATCAGGGTAGGATGCCACTTTTCCCTCCTCACTTTGCATATTTTTTTCATTATCATTCCTAATTTCTTAATTATACTTCCTAATTTCCATTAAATTACAAGAACATGAGCCTCTGCCAGCAGCAAACACATCTGGAGCCCTCTTCAACTCCGAATCATACAAAACACCAAACTAAAAGCTGTTGGATAATAGAGCTGACAGTATTGAGAATTAGCTTTCGTTATTAAATCTATTCAGCTAATGTTTATTTTTATGACATTACATTCATTATCAAAGTCAGAAACTAAGTTATAAACTTGCTCATCGTTTGTTTCTTTCCATATTATCTCCTAGGAAGTCTTATTATGGGATAAATAGCTTTAGCAAAGCTGCATATTTAACTATACACTGACATAAAAAAACAGTAAATGCATCTAAATAACACTTTCCAAGATAATCATAAATACTTTAGTAAATAACTACACTCCTTATTTTAGTATTACTGAATTTGAAATTTCTTCATCCTTATCATGATCTATTTCTTTGCAAATATTTGTTCATCAAGAACTGTAATCTATACAAGAAAGAAGAAAAGAAGGAACTCTTTCCCGAATCATGACCAGATTGTCCAGATGTCGCGCCTGCAATACATCACAAGTGACATTTCTAGTCATGTTTCCAATCATTTGCAACATACAGCTTTTCCTTTGCAATCTGCAAAGCTTTTGGATGCTGTGAGCCCTGTTGTCAGCAACAGCAGCCCAGAAAAGGAGTCTCACTGGACGTTCTTTACCTGATGTCATCTTCTGTTCCAACTCAAGGCATTTAGGTTCTTCTTGGGATTCCTCTTCTTTCTAAATTCCAGCGCCACAAACCAGAAAAACAGGGAAAAAGTAAAAACAATGCATTAATTCACAGCAACACTTTTTGCAAACCTACAAATTAATCTGAGATCAAGATGTGAAAAAATTCGACCAAGCCTTTAAGAATGAAGGCTTGAACAAGCAGCAAATTCAAAAACAGATGTTGAGTTGAATAACTATGGGGATGCTGGGCTACAAACCCCAGGGTGCCATTCATGTGGAAGTGTCTACGAATGTTTCCCCTGGAGTTGGACAAGCCAGGGGCCATCTGTGACTAACACATTTGGGGGCACCAATTACTTAGACACAGTAGTGGTGGGTTTCTCCATAAGATAAAAAATTCTGCCAGTATTATGCAACAAAGAGAATTGCTTTATTTTTCATAATTCGAATAGCTGATATCATACACTTTTGAAAATTCGATCACAGTTCAGTTATTTTTGTCACTGGGAAGGTGGGTGAACATATTCTTCTCTGAGTTCTGTGTGATATTCTTTAATGACAAAGGTCACTGCTGTAGCATTGATAAAAATAGACTTGACTAGGGGTAAATTAGGAGGAATGTGTTCATGGTGCTTTTTTAAAAAACTTTGTCTGCAAGATGACTTTGTGCTGATTCATTCATTTATTTTTTCCATCACTGAACAACTATTTGTTAAGTGCCTGTTATGGGATATTTCAGTGGGACCTTAATCTTCAGGCAGGATGCCTTCTAAGATCCCTTGGATTATTCTGTAGGCAGTTGCCTATCTGCTTCCTTCCTAGGCTGGCACACTTTCTGGGCATAATTTGTTTCTGCTAAGAATTTAGCCCAATAGAAGGTGATCTGTACCATAAGAAAGCAGATGGGTGTGTGGTTCCATAAATGATACCTGAGCCTACTCTGTAGCCAGAATGAAACAATAGAACTCAAAAACTGCTGTTATCCATCATTGGAGCTCTCCCAAATTTGCAGCTCCTAGGTAACATCTCATCTGTCTGAGAATCCACCAGACTCTCAAGCTTGGTTAGTAAGATGAAGAAATGTCCTTTTCAATTCATAAAGATTAGTTTCATTAAATCACCATCAGTATCAACTCGTAAGGGAACTGATTTCATCTGTGTAGGGAATAAATGTTTTTTGAGAGATCAAAAGCCATCTTCAAATGTTCACAATTAGGGACCAGTTCCAAGAATTTGTCCTACTTTTATTTATTTAATTTTTTGGTGAGGAAGATTGGCCCTGAGCCAACATCTGTGCCTATCTTCCCCTATTTTGCATGTGGGATGCCACCACAGCATGGCTTGATGAGCTGTGTGTAGGTTCATGCCCAGGATCCAAACCCGCGAACCCCAGGTCACCAAAACAGAGAGTGGGAACCTAACCACCATGTCACCGGGCTGGCCCCTGTCCTACGTTACAAACCCATGAAATAGTATCAGCATGGGCAATTTGAGTAAAGATGGCTTCAGCTCAATTATCTGAAACTTATATGTTATAAGAAATTTTAATGAAAATTGCTTTCAAAATTACATTTCTAGGGGCTGGCCCCATGGTGGAGTAGTTAAGTTCACATGCTCCGCTTCGGTGGCCCAGGGTTTTGCAGGTTCGGATCCTGGGCACAGACATGACACCGCTCGTCAGGCCACACTGAGGCAGCGTCCCACGTGCCACAACTAGAAGGACCCACAACTAAAATACAACTGCGTACTGGGGGAATTTGGGGAGAAAAAGCAGAAAAAAGCAAAAAGAAGATTGGCAACAGTTGTTAGCTCAGGTGCCAATCTTTTTTAAAAAAATTGCATTTCTAGAAAGGATGTGAGTTGATAGTATACCAAAGGACACGCAAATGGTAGAAAATCTCCATCACACAGCAACTAAATGCAGCAAATAACCTCTTGTTTCACAAGGCCCAACAGGACAGTGTATAATGAAAACATGAGGAGTTATTTTATAATACGGCCACAGGGAAAGTCTCTTGAGATGCCAAAATAACCCAAATAAAGTGTTTCCTAGATGAAAGAATTCTCCTTTGAGCCAATAAGACTGTTTACTTTTTTATTGCTCTGAATTCCAAAATTGTGAAGTAAGTTAGCCCTTTAGCTAAAAACATATTTATTACCTCATTTTAAATTGCCCCTCCCCCTATTTTATCATTAACTAGTAAAAATTGCAAAGCCCTAGAAAGATCTGCAGATGGAAGACTATTTGGAATCCTTGTGGCTGGAGAGCTCTCAGCATAGAATAAATAAGCATCTGTCTTCAATAGTATCAACTATGTTCTATTTAGAGAAAAAAGGCTGAGCTCCTTAGATTCTTGGGTTTCTTCTCTTCAGTGCAAGTCTGTGATTTGCCGAATTTGTTCTTACTGGCTTTTTCCCAGCAAAGCTAGAATAAAATGACAACAGTCCAACTGTAGTAGACATCTGTTGATTTTGCTGCCTTGGCATTCACTCGCTCTATCTAGTAAGCGTGTCCTGATATTTCCTCTTTAAAGTCATCCTTTCCCACTCTTAATGTGATTCTCATGAAACCAACTCCACACCCTATGCTCCCTCATCCCCACCACTCCAGGGCTGGTCATGTGACCCAGGGTGATGCCTTTCAATCCATTGCATTTCCCTACGATTGGCACAGGGGGGTCATGCGACCCAGGGCTGTGCATCAGTCCACTGCAATTTTCCCTGGGATTGGCTCAGAGTGGTCATGTGACACAATCAGGGTTAACGGGAGATTTTCTCTGGACTTCTGGGAATATGACTCCTATTCTTACCCACTGGCCCTGAGACCTGAGACAACTGTGAGGGTTGGAGCTGCTGCTGTCCCATGCAGCTGAGACAGAAGCCCACACAAAGGAAGAGAGAACCAAGAGATGGACTGATACCAAGTCTGGATGATATCCTTTGAGCCCCAAATCCAGCCATGCCTGCAGCAAGCTTAACTGTGGACTTTTCAGCCGAAGTCAGCTATTACATTCCTTTTTATTTTTAAAAAATACATTGATTTTTCTTTTTAATAAAATCGTTTCTATCAGATTTTCTGTCACTTCTAACAGAATCAACTGGTACGTCATTGTGGGCACCTCACCTTGGGAAGCCGGGAGTGGGGTGCATTGATCATTGGCTTCTGTACCTTACACACCATCATGTACTTCACAGACAAATTAAATGGAACATGACAGGGATGATGCACCAAGGAGCTGCTATTAATCTCTGGCGATCATTCAGCCTTTTCATCTATTTCCTTGGAGGACTTTTCCCCAGGTGTTTTATTGAGAGGCCATGGGGTTTTATTCTTTATGAGATGGTCGTCAGGTGGGGCCACAAGAGGAGACAGAGGAGCGGTTCAGAGAAAACAAACTTTATTACACTCACAGGTCCTGGAGAAGGAGGCATGGTGCGCCACACAGGGCCACACGGGAAAGATACCAGCGTGGTCAGGAGCAGAAGACAGGAAGGAGGGAAGTGCTCAGGCCAGGCCTTTATTAGGTTTCCTCGGGGAAAGGCAAGGTAGGGTGGGGTAATAGCTTAGGAGAGGCTAGTTTGAATAATTTAGGTGAGTTTTGGGTTGTAGGCTGGTCTCCTGGTACCTGGTGCCTGGCCCCAAGGTGATTAAGGCAGAGGAATATTGCCTCCTGGGGTGCATGGGCCAGAGAGGGGGGACGTGGCTTCGGATTGGCTAATTTTTGTCTCAAAGCCATGCTCTTGGCTGGGCCCCTTGCTATCTCTAAGAATTGGGTAGCCAGAAAGTTATTTTAAGATGTCAAACATTATAATATACAGAAAATTAAAAATATTTACAATACACCATGCTAAATGACAACCTGAGTTTTTATAATGAGTGAGTTCAAGGTATGTTTTTGGTACAAATAAGTTTCTTTTCCTAAGATTCCCCTGGTTAAGCAATAGTAAAAAAAAAAAAAAAGGCCAAAAACAAAACTTTAAAAAATATTAACAATATAACTTTACTGACATACTTCAAGTCATTTTAATTTGGCCTTATAGTTTTGCAACCCCAACAGCTGGCATTTTGCTCTAGGAAAACTTGTTTAGAAATAAGATGGTAGTTTGTTCAAGAGAGAAACACAATTCTTGACTGCTGATTAAGGAAGCTTAGTTCCATTTGTCCCCACCTACTACAGCAAGTACATGACTAACTCTTGGCCTTGACTTCCTCCATTTGGAAAATGGGTCTCAAATATGACCCATTCCTTGCGAAGAAGGTTGAATTTTCATTTAAAATAATTGTTTCCCTATTACCAAACGTTTGAAGAGTTTTCAAGTTGTCTCCTACTATGGGTTATACTATAAAGAGCATCTTTAAGTGTATAGCTTTTTATTTTTTCTGATTTCAATTATTTCAGGTTAAATTTTCAAGAGTAGCATTCTGAATCAAAGGTCTTTTTGAGGCTCTAGATGCAGACTGCAAAACTCCCTCCAAAAATGTTTCAGCGAATTCACGTGTTAAGATGAGACTGTTCATTACAAGCTCTCTAGCAACGTCTACTTCCACATGTTGATGGAGCCTCTTGTTGGAGGTAACTTTAGAAACTGATTTCCAACACCCGCCATATTCTAGTGCCAAGAGTCTCTCTTATGGCATTGCATTAGTACTAATAAATACACGTTTAATTTTCCATGGAATCCCATATCTAAGCCTTGTCTATCCCATTAAATTATAGGTCCTTCCAGAGCAGAGACTCTGCTTCCAGTTTCAAGCTTCATTCAGGGTCTATCCCCTTTCTCAACAGGTGTTTGTTAAACAGTTGTTGAGTGGGTTCAATTATTCACCTACTTTATACCTTTGTTGAATGTCCAACCTAGTAACACATCCCACAATAAAAACTCCAGCATCGTCCCTCCTGGTGACACAGATCAGGCAGCAGTTCCTCCGACAAGGCCTTCCTGGAGCAGCCCCACCTCCATCCCAAACTCTATGCCATTCTAACTTTAAGATGTGTGATGAGCTATCATTTCCTGAGTGCTTACAACGTGTCAGACCACCCGTGCTGTATGTATAGGAGCTCATTTAATCCTTAACAACCCTCTGGGCTGGGTAATCTTATTATCATCAATCCTATTTTATGGATGGAGGAGCTGACCCATTCACCCTGTAGTAGATGCTGTGATGCTGCCTAGAGGCCCCTTCAGGACGCAAAGATTAATTCTCACAGCTGCAAGGCACGCTGTTGGTAGGCGACTCTCATCTGTAAGTGTCTGTAAGTGTCCTGGGAGGTTGCTGCCGGGAAAGTTGGCACCCAGTGACTTGTTGACATGAGGGGAAAGAGGCTCAGCCCCCTCACACAGACTCAGGACAACTCTGAAGGGCCCTCCCAGTTCCAGAGCTCCCCGTGAGGTTGGCTGATTCCTTCACTGAGACTTCGCCGCAGCCCATCATCTCCCTCTGCCCAGTCCTGCTTCCTTCTCTTCCCTTCCACGAGGGCTGATCCCGAGGGCACTCCCTGATAAACTTTGTACATGCCACTCTCCATTTCAGAGTCAGTTTCCCAGGAGCCCACCAACACACCCAAAGTCACATTTCCTGAAAGCGGCAAAAAGGGGATTCAGACCCAGGTCTACCGAGCTCCAAACCCTGTGATGGAGCCACTATACCAAACTCCCTCCCTCATTCTAATGCCTCTCCCTTCTTAAAGCTACAGTTTCTGGGGCCCCAGCCTCACACTGGGACTCTGATTTGTTAAATATAGGGTTTCCGGTGACCAACCATCCTGATTTGCTTGGGACTGAGGGGTTCCCCAGGATGCAGGACTTTTGGCACTAAAACCAGGAAAGTCCTGGGTGAACCGAGATGACTTGGTCACCCTAATTGGAGTGTGGCCCTATTATGTGCTATTCTAATGAGCCCCTTGGATGTATCTGACACACCACAAAGCTTAAAAAATATTATACATGGGGCCGGCCCGGTGGCACAGCGGTTAATTGCTCACGTTCTGCTTCGGCGGCCCAGGGTTCGCCAGTTCAGATCCCAGATACAGACATGGCACCACTTGGCAAGCCATGCTGTGGCAGGCCTCCCACATATAAAGTAGAGGAAGATGGGCAAGGATGTTAAGTCAGGGCTAATCTTCCTCAAAAAAAAAAATACGGTACATTGATAAAAGGAAGTCCTAATTACGGGTGAGTGTTTTTAAGCTAACATTCCGAACTCTCATTGTTTTGGCACTGCCTCTAAAAGATTTACAATCTGTTTGGTAAATATTATTGTCCTCATTTTACAGGTTAGGAAATGGTCAGAGAAAGGTCAGAGAAATCAAGGAACTTGCCCGAGGTCACACAGCTAACAAGCGCTAGAGCCTGAAGACAAACCCAATTGGTCTAGAGTCTCTGCTCATAATCACTACCCCAAGCTGCACCCAAATAACTTATTCTCTCTAAACTTCCTCATCTGGAGATGGAGATAATAATATCTATGTCCATGTTGTGAGGATAAAACGACACAGTACATGAAAAGCGCCTACTCAGTGCCTGCTGCAGAGTGAATTTACATAATGCACCTTTCCTTTGCCCCCAGTGGAAGCCATAATTGGGTTTTCTGTCTGTTTTCTGTCCATTGGACCACTAAGAAGAGGATTAGAGGTCCTCCGATAAAAGTTCTTTCCTGACGGCATGTAGAACTGTCAGCAAAACCGACGCAGCAAAGCTCACTTTAAGTCAATATGCATTTACTGAGGAACTTCCATGTTCATGGCAGTATGCTAGAAAAGGGGGGGGGGTACCACCATGAATAGGACGCAATCCTGGACCTCCAGGACCTCATAAATGAATAGGAGAGACAGATGATATTGATCTTAATTTTCTTAGAGAGAGAACAATCCTAACTCTAACAAATAGCTTTCTCTTCCCTCCCCTCCTCTCTCCTCCCCTCTTCTATCTCCCTCTCCTCCCCTCCTCTTCATGTAGTGTGGTGTGTAGATTGTGCAGGATAAATAGTACAAAGAATTTCAATATGAGAAACGGAGAGGAAGAGCTTGATTAGCACTTAGGAGAGAGGAAAAGGCAATGTAAATAAAAGCGTCTTCAGCATCCTCTTTCCAGCTGGGTGGCCAGCGAATACACAATTCCAAAACTTTAAACAAGTCTTCAAGCCTTCAGAGAAGTGTCTCCAGACCCCAGCACACAGAAGAGCTTAGATGGAAGAGGTGTCCAGTCAATTCTAAAACATGCTGAGTGGTTGTCGGGTTGAAGAATTAACACAGCAGATACGACTATTCTGAAACGTGCCCAGAACTATGGAGCAAGTGGGCAGAGACGGAAGCAAAGCCCATCAGCACCCCACAGGGTGGTGGGAAGGATGTGGGCCTTGGAGTTAGGGAGACCAGGGTTCACATCCTCGCTCTGCCATGGAGGAACTCTCTGAGACTCGGTCTGCTCATCAAAACACAAAGGTAATACTTAATGTCCTTGCAGGATTGCTGTGAAGAGTAAACGAAGTGATGGATATAAGAATACCATGCTAGTCACTATTAATGTGAGATGTGGTGACCGCTGTCTGCCCACCTAGCAGCTGTCCATCCCTTTCAGGTAAAAGCTGCTATCCCCTGGCCACAAGGATTAACCCAGGCAAGAGGACATAACCTAATTCGGGCTAGTTAGAGTGACTTGCCTGGGACTTTTCAGCTTGGTTGGTGGGTGTTTTAGAGTCTTGACCCTCTTAGGATGGAGCCGCAGAGCTAGTGGTCATCACATCACTTGAGATAGCTCAAGAGAATAAACCCAACACTTGAAGAGAAGCAGAGGCAGAAAGCAGAGAGGGAGCTCTGACGACACAGTGGCCCTGCGTCCTGCAACCAGTCCTTATTGTGCTGTTTATTGTTTATTCCCACATTCCTCTGCCAAATTCCTGATAGTCTAGGCTGCCCCCAACTTCTTTCAACCTAGGGGATGCCCTCCGAGGAATTGTAGATGCCGGGGAGCCTAAGAAGGTGGAAGGTGTCGTTCCTGTCTTAACCACTTCAGCACCTCACTTGGGCCACCACTGGGTCCGTGGAGGAGCTTCCTCATGAGCAAAACCTGCAATTCACTAAGTCACCCAAGATGGTGGAGACTAGGGCCTCGACCAGAGGTTTGCTTCATCCGCTGCCTACGTGGGGCTGTAGAGTGCAGTGCTGGCTGCGTTCCTTAGTCTCTGGTAGGAAACAGCAAAAGGGGAGATATACTGGATCACACATTTTTAAAGCTGTCATTCTCGAACTTGGGTGTGTACCCAAATCACCTGGAGGACAGGCAAAAATACAGAGAACCCAGCCCTCTCCCACTTCAACGAGCCTGGGCCTCTGGATTCTTTATTAGCTCTCCTGGTGATGCTGATGCACACCCACATTTGAGAATCACTGTTGTAAAGGATGGAAATTTGCTCTTGTTCTCAGACTCTTTCATTGGAGCCCTCTTTTTTTCTCGGTCTCTCCATTTGTCCATTTCAGTCTGTGTGTCACTTCTCAGGCACCTCCTTCATTGCAAGGTCAAGGCCACCAGAAGCTCTGGGACCACATCCTTCCAGCTCATGTTTCTTTTAAAGATTGGCACCTGAGCTAAAAACTGTTGCCAATCTTTTTTTTTTCTTCTGCCTTTTCTCCCCAAATTCCCCCAGTACACAGTTGTACACCTTAGTTGTGTGTCCCTCTAGTTGTGGCATGTGGGACGCCGCCTCAGTGTGCGTGGGCTGATGAGCAGTGCCATGTCCGCGCCCAGGATCCCAACCAGTGAAACCCGAGGCCACCGAAGCGGAGCACGCGAACTTAACCACTCGGCCACAGGCCGGCCCCTCAGCTCATGTTTCAAAGGGGGACAAGGAGTGTCTCAGTCCCTGCGTTCATATCTCGGATTCTAGGGGAAGACTCTGATTGGTCCATCTTGGGTCACATGCTTATCCCTAGTCACAGGCACATGTCTATCAGGGAACAGAGACTATGATTTTGCAGACCTATATCACTGCCCATCCCAAGAGCCACTGGAGGGAGGGGTGCTGCCATTGGAACCTCACCAGAACCTCAGGGAATGGGGATGGCACCATTCCCTAGAGGAAGGATGGCTGCGTCCTGAAGTGGGGGAGGAAGAGATGCTGGCCACAGCGCTGTTCAAAATATACACTCCCAAGTAGACTGAATTCTCCAAAGCCACAGGACTATAAATACCTACTGCTTATTCAGTGCCTTGTGTGTGCCAGGAGCTTCATATGTGTTACATGAAGCATAGGATGATATTCAAAATATTGAACAGCACGGATGGTACAGGCCACCAGGTAGTCAGAATGGGGGAGGATCTCAGAGGTCTTTGGGGGACAGACCTTAACCCCTTACTTCCTAGAGCATGCAGAGCTCAGGGATCCAGGAGAGGGATGACGTGGGAAATGGATGCCACTTAGGCTTGGAGAGCTGTTATTTACCAGTTTAACATTTTAACAGCCAGTAGTTTCTTCCTGATGGATACCTGGTGAATATTTTCAGTCCTGAATGTCATCTTAACAATCACACTTCTAAAATATAGGTACATCCTTGAAGTATGCTGTAGTATGCTAGAGTACGCAAAGGCTCTCTCTGGGGCATCAATTTCACTCAAAGATCTGGGAGGGAAAACATTATTTAAGTATTAAAACAAATCTGACTACACTGAGGAAGGGTATGTAGAAGAGACATAAATGTTTAGGATGGGCATGGAATGTCGAGAAATGTTGGATGTGGGGTCCCCGATAGGGGTACCCCTGTAGAAAAGATTGGAAAGCATTGTCGGAGGAACTCCATGTTGATGTTTGCGTCCCATTATACAGAAGGACCCTGGAGGGTTGCAGACTTTGTCTGAGGTGCATGCTTTTAAGTGGGGCGAGACTTCACACCATCTCCCTGTGTCAGCGCCCCTGTTCTCTCATCGAGGCCATGCCACCTTCTTCAACATTTGCTCTTTGCTGGTATTATTCTTAGAAAACATAATCTTAAGTGGTAAGAACAGCTAGTTATTGAATAGCAATACTTAGTGGCAGAACTAATTGAAGAGAATTTTGGGTAAGGAGAACATAGACAGTATAGTTTTACAAAGGAGTGAATGGTTGCTCTCAGAGTTGGGGAAGGCCTTTCAAAGAGAGGCCACAGTGTGTTTCGAGGTTTAGAGAAGCTCAGGCCGAGAAAACCCACAGAGCACAACAACGTTTATCACATGGTGGAAACTCCAGAACCAGGAGCATAGGAAAGTTTGACACAGTCTGTGGGGTTGTAATTCAACATGCTGCTCCAAAATTTAAAGTTACATAATGATTGCAAAAATATTCGAATTAAAACAAACTGTCAAACTACTGGGGAATCGAAGGGGTATGACTAGCTGCGTATACTGCTTGCTGTGGTCTGAATGTGCGTCCCCCTCAAATTCCTAAGTTGAAATCCTAACTTCCGAAGTGATGGCCTTAGGAGGTGGGGCCTTCGGGAGGTAATGAGGCCATGAGGGTGGAGCCCTCATGAACGGGATTAGTGCCCCTATAAAAGGGATCCCCCAGAGCCCCTTTGCCTCCTCCTTCTGCCATGTGAGGTTATATAGTAGGTGGTCATCTGTGAACCAGGAAATGTGTTCTCACCAGACACCGAATCTGCCGGTGCCTTCATCTTGGACTTCCCAAGCTCCAGAACTGTGAGAAATAGATGGTTGTTGTTTAAGCCCCCAGGTCTATAGTAGTTTGTTATACCAACTCCAGCAGACTAAGACACTGATTAACTGAGGATCATTGCATATCTCTCATATACATTTGTGTTGCAGATCTCGAACGAGTGATGAGAGAGGATCATGGCTCTTCAGCTACTTACGGCATCTGATTCTACTCCATAAGCTCTCTATAAACACTCGTTGAATAAATGGATAAATAAATAAGTGTATGTTTGTTTTAAAGAAAAGTACCCCCCCCATCTTTTTTTTTTTTCTGTAAAACTGAAGTTCCATGAAACTATGCAAGCATGTCATGTGGGTTCAAGCACTGCAGGGCACACTGCCAAACATCCCTGAAAGATGATGCAAGTTTGAGAAAGAATGTGCCAAAAGGATTTCATACATACATTGTGAGTAAGAAAATAGGAGGTTTGTTTTTTTTTTTTTTTTTTTTGGAAGATTAGCCCTGAGCTAACATCTGCCACCAATCCTCCTCTTTTTGCTGAGGAAGACTGGCGCTGAGCTAACATCTGTGCCCATCTTCCTCTATTTTATGTGGGGTACCTCCACAGCATGGCTTGATAAGTGATAAGGAGATCTGCACCCGGGATCCTAACAAGAGTGTGTGAACTTAACCGCCAGGCCACGGAGCCGGCCTGAGAATGAGAGTTTTTGTTGGAAATTGGGACACATCAGTTTTAATTCTGTCTCCATACTGGTTCACAAAATTAGTAATGTCTCTTATCCATCTAGTACCTCTCAGTTGATAAAGTGCTGTGTAATACATGATTTTATCTGACTCCTTCAATAACTTTATATGGTGGGCAGAGCAGCTGTCCTCCTGTCTGGGAAATGCACTGTTTTCCTCTACTCACACTCACAGCTCTTCTGACCCCAGGTGTGTGGGGTTTTTCCCATACAGAACAATTCTCTGACACCAGCTGGATGTCCACAAATCAATTCAATTCTGACACTAAGAGGAGTTAGCACAGACCCTGCAGGTTAAGGGCTCAGTCCCACCAGACGGCCCCTACTTCAGATGCCAGTTGCAAATAGTAGGTCCCCAGGTTACTCACAACTTCTGTCCAGCTTGGTTACAAATCGGAGCTTCCCATGATCCCCTCCTTCTATTAAATAGTTTGCTCAAGCATCTCCCAGAACCCAGGAAAACTGTTTACTTACTATTGCTGATTTATTACAAAGTTTATCTTAAAGGATACAGATGGACAGCCAGATGAAGAGGTACATAGAATGAGGTCTGGAAGGATCCTGAGCGCAGGAGCTTCTGTCCCCATGGAACTGGGGTGCACCACCCTCCCTGCAGGTAGATATGTTCACCAACCCAGAAGGTTTCCAAAACCCATACTTTGAGGATTTTTATGGAGGCTCCGTCACGTTGGCATGATCAACCATTAACTCAGTCCTCAGCCCGTCTTTCCTTCCCAGATGATGGTGATGGGGCTGAAATTTCCAAGATTCTAATCATGGCTTGGTCTTTCTGGTGACCAGCGCCCATCCAGGAGCCCACCAAGAGTTGCTTCATTAGAACAAAAGAGGCTCTATCACCCAGGAAATTCGAAGCGATTTAGGAGCTCTGTACCAGATGCTCCTATCACTTAGGAAGTTGCAAGGGTTTTAGAGCTCCGTGTCAAGAACCCAGTCAAAGACCAAACACTAGAACCAAGATTCTCCTAGCACTCTTATCTATAGGGACTTTAGGAGCTGTGTGTCAGGAACCCTGGGCAGAGATTAATATCATGTGTGTATGTATATTTCTTGTTATTTCACACCTCCATTTTCCACATGAGGAATTTGAGCCCCACACAAGTGTAAAGAAAGGCAAGCCCAGACACTCTGCTCACTAGCCATTAAAGAAACACTTGCCAATTTGCTCCTGCCCATCTCTCAAAGTTCAGGCAGGGCGATCAGCAAGTAGGGGGTCTCTCGTTAGGGATCAAAAAGTAGGGAAGGAGGAGAGGTGCTGCCAGAGACCGAAATTGCACCAGGATGAACATTTTCCTGGAGCTTCCATAGGAATTCTGGAGATGACTTCTGAGCTCTCGGTTCCATATCCTGATCAGTCTCACTTTCCGAACTTAGTCTAAGCCATGACATTTATGGAAGCTGGAATTATGTCTGTGAGCAGAAGTTACACCCCTAGGCAGTGACACCCAACAGCTCTTTTGGTTTCCTGTAGAATCTTCCAGAATAAATGGAAATCTGACAGTGGATTTTTTTGGTAAACCTAAATTTTTCTAGTCCTCGCTGAAGCTGAAGCTGCGGTAAGGAACTTTAGACTCAAGATCCAGCACCCAACCCTCTATTCCTGAAGCTTAAATGGACATAGTACTATTTATAAATTGCCCAAATGACCTTAAAATATTGTCTAGATTTATCCCGGGAAAAAATGCTAAACTGGGATTGCTCAATCCCAACTAAGGAATGGGAGAGGGAGAGAGAGAACCAGCGACTGTCTGGTCCTCTCCCGGGCTCCACCCATATGCAGGTGGAGGTACGCTTACCTCCTAAAGCAACTTTTAAAGCAACATCATTTTTAAGTGTAATTGTGCCACTCTTTTAAGTACAGTAGTGTCATGTAACTCGTTGCTTTTCAGGAATTTCCCAGAAGCTTTATGTTAAAAAAAATTTGGCAACGCCTGCTAGAGAGGATTTAAGGATTTTCCTGGGTGAATATATAGCTCTCATCTTTCAGGCTGTATTAGCAATAAAAGAATTTTTTAAAAAAATAATGTCCTTCTTGCTAATCCTTGTTAACATCATTGTAGAAAGGCAATGACATCTGATGGAAAATGAGAGTCAGAAGAGCCACCATGCACTGCCACATAATTCTATGAGCCTAGCCAAGTTCATCTTGCCCTGGATTCCATTTTCTCCTTAACAAAATGGAGAGGATGATAGCCCTTCTCAATGTTATGGGGATGCTTCCATATCAAACAAGGGGGGGAGCAGGAAAAGAACCTCAAGTTCTTCCGAATAACAGAAGAGTCAACATTCTTGTCTTTTGGAAAGAGATAATTAGAAAGGTCAGAATTTATCCTTCGGCTTCAACAGTAGCCAAGCACTTCTGTGTAAATACAAAATCAACATGATAAATGGAATTCTGTCACCTCAAACACAGTGACTCAGCAAATATTTATGGTTTGTGGGCTAACCTCTTCATACAGACAATTTCAAGTCTGCGTGGAGCGCAGGGGAAAACTTGTCAAGAGAAGGAACAGGTGTGTGTTAGGAGTGAGGGAGTCAGACGATAACGACAAGTGCTGCCAAGAGTTACTTTTTTTCATTGTCATCCCCTTTCTGCCTATAAATGCTTCTCTGCTCAGTTCTTACTCCTGGATTGAGCCTGAGAGAGCCACTCCTAGACCATAAGGGTCAGAGTAACACACACATACACACACACAAACACAAACATAAATAAACACAAACACACACAAATGCACACACCCAAATATACACACAAACACACATACAAACACATGCACACCCTACTTACTAACAACCAAACAACAACAAAGACTAAGTCTAGTAAAGAGAGATTCCCGTTGCTCAGCCTCCTGTCAATGGCTCTGACCCTCGTATCAGGATATGTGCCATTGGTTTCAGCCCCTCATTTGCCAACGTTTCCAGAAAGAGAAGGGGAGTTACTGGGAATTTGAGTGTTAACTTAAATGATGCCCAAAGTTCCTTTACAAGGAGTTAATTGACAGTTTCCTTTTTGCAGACATCACTCCGGAGCGTGAACACCCGCTCCACCCCCCTTCCTGCTGGTCCGATGCTCCCACAGCCACTGCTGCCGTGCTCCAGACATTCAGCTCCACCAGCCCTCTCTCATCTCCTTCTGTTGCTCTTCACTTGTCTAATCCTCTAAGGGAGAAGAGATGCGTTTACTGGGGAAGTGGTCGATTCTGGGCTTTAAATAGAAAACCAAAGGAAGAAGTATTATAGTCGAATGGCAAGCATTCTTTTATTTCGTGGGAAACATAGTCATTCATTCAACAAACAGTGACTGAGCACCGACTGTGTGTCTGTCCCTGGGCTAGGTGTGGGAGAGACAATGAGGACCAAGATGTAGTCCTGGCCCTCCAGGAGCTCCTGGAGGAGGAAACGAATCACTGGACCATGAGAAGTGCAAGGGGAGTGTTCAGAGGAAGGCACTCAGGGGTCCGCAGGTGGTGAGAGGTAAGTAGAAGACTTCTCAAGGGAGATGACACCACGTGCCTGGAAAGGGGAGGTGGTGGTATTCCAGGTAAGGAAGAGCTTCAAGAAACAAAACCTCTGATAATACTTTGCACCTTTAATTTCTTCTTTAAAAATATACCTTGCACTCAAAGATAGTCCATGAACCCAATGTCTTCCATGTATCCCATCCTTCCTGCCCTGCCTACTGACAAAATGCATCGTGGGTTCCCTTCCCTCTGGCTTCCCACGGGCTCAGTCCATGGGAATAAGGAGCAGATCTGAAGGAGGGAGAGTGAGGTCACGGCACTTATTCCCCTGGCCATCCTGTCAAGGCGGTCTTCTCAGGAAATGCTCTTTTTTCCAGGTTCCGGTTGCAGCTTCCACCCCGCCCTCATCCCTTTGGGCGTAGGAGTGGTAACAGCTCTTCCACTGTTCCTAGCATCCCTTGTGGGTCCTCTCCATCCCACCCACACTTTTGCAAACAGTCGCTTTATTAAGCTCTCCTTGAATTATTCTAGTTTGAGGGCCATCTGTTTCCTGTTGGGACCTTGATTGATACAGCAAATATCAGGGAGAGCAGGATGCAAAAATTATATAAATATGTGTGTGTGTGCATGTATACACATGTATATGCCAGTGATGGTAGTGATAGTATCCGATTCATTCATTCATTTATTCCACAGACATTTATTCACAGCCAACTATGTGAACAGCACATTGGGGAAGGCACACTTTCTGGATTCTACGAAACAGCAGCAGTTACAACATTCTTTGTTATGGTCAAACCTTCTATTTCACGTGGGGTTCATAAAATATGATCTCCATAGCTATGGGTAAGGGGAAGAGGAGTCAGATGGGTTGCATACTCTCCGAGTTTATACTCTGGTCCAGCTTAGTCCCCCAAAGTCCGTGTCTCTAAAAGAAAAAAGTAAGTGGAGAAGTCTGAGGGCATGATCAGGCACCAGCTCTGCATGCTGCAGGTTACTCTGTGGGTGATGCTCTCTCACCCGCTAAGAGGTGAGTTTGCTGCTTTGGGATTGAAGACTTCGGTGGTTGTAACACAGGCTCATTGTGAGCCAGGCAGTGAGCTGAAGCTGAATTTATTCTTCATGAAAACCCTGATGAAACAGGCATGGTTTTCCTCATTTTGCAGAAAACCGAGGCTTACAACATTAAGCAGCTAGTAGTAGTAGCAGTTAGTGTCTGGACTCAAAGCCAAGTCTATATCCAGTGCCCATGGCTCTTCCCTACTGGGCTACATCATCTCTTCCAGGAATAGACAGTTCAAGGCCAAGACCAGAGGGTGTCTGGTGAATAAGAGACAATGATAGGTTTGGAGGCAGAGGGCCATCCTGCAATTTTGGCTTACGCTCTGTTATTATAGCCACACAGTGAGAAATCGGCTGGGGAGCCCACCTTACGGAAGACTCCTTTGGATTCCATGTGGCAGAATCAGACGTCAGCTAACAATTTGCTCAGGGATTAGAGAGAAGGTTGAGAGGCAAGCAGAATAAGATGGCCCCCAGGGGCACCAAAGACTTGCTTCTGTTGAGGCCCTGGCTCCGTTTGAACCACCTAATAATGATTGCTCTGAGGAGGGAGTAGAGACTGGAATGTTAATGGGAGGGGTGGTGAGGAACACATTTGAAATTTAAGACTGTTCCTCTTGTGTTTGGCCATATTGCGGGTGGGGGTGCATAACTTCCCCATATGCTTCCTTTGGGTACAAAGGCAGCCAACCCAACCACGCAGGAGGGTTTTTACAAGCAGCAAGCAGTACAAATGCTTGTGAATTTAAAGTACCCCATAAATTTTGTTCAATTCAAATTTAAGACCTGTTGATGCCCTCATAAAAAAACTACTTTGCTTTTCTCCTATGCCTGAAGTAGCCATATATCATCGTTTATGCCTGTCGTCCCAGAATGATTATTAATAAATGTCCCCTCTCACTCTCAAAAGTATTGATCTAGATGATAAACAACCACTCCACCTTTGCTGTGTGTAATTGATTGACAAAAGAAGGTAAAGGCAGTGGGACTCTGAGCTTCAAAGACATCAAGTCGGGTTTCAGAATGAGTGTTGTCTTGTTGCACGGGCCTAGGTTATTCAATTAACCTCTTCTGATCCTTTATGTGCCAAGTGAGAATAAAACATATGGCCAGTGACTTTTATGAGCAATAACAAATAGAAGTAGTTCACAGAGTTATAGATCTTAGAGTTGAAAACAACCTGGAGAGAACATTTAGCACATGGCGGCCATGAAGAGCCATATAAAGTCACAATGGCACCATCATTCCCCTCGGTCCTCTGTTGTTTTGGAAATCCGGCAGCTTAACCCAGCTGTGATAAACTACATGCCAGAGCTGATGACTTGGTGATTTAAGCCTTTTATCAAGTAGAGTTCTAACTGCCAATCAATCTGCATCTGTTTGCCTGTGTTTATGATAAAATATCCCAGTGGTCCCAGTGCCCGCTTAACAAACCTCAGAAAGGTGTTCATACTGGATGCAGCAGCTTGTTCTGAATGTGGGTTGCACTTGCTAACTCATAAATAGACTCCATAGAGAAGGGTAGGATGGAGGGACCCAACCCCAAGGGCTCATTGACTGTGACTGGCCCAAGTGCTTTGTTCCTCTAGTGTCTCTGAAGACTGTCACAGTCTTCTCCTCCCTGTCCTGTTTACTCTTGCCCCGAGTCAACTGGATCCTCAGTCCCCACTAGGCAACCAGGCCTAACAATTTTATTCAGATGATGCCGGATAAGTTGACAGTCTAGAGAGAAAGGGATGGAGAGATGCAGGGAGAAAAAGTCACCAAAATACAGGATATCCAGCCCAAAGCCTGGAAAGGGAACCAGTCCCCATCTTGGGCCTCCAGCTGAGGCTGTGGACAGAAAGGATAGAATATCTCAGCCCCTTAAAGGAGGAGCTGGCAAAGGCCGCCTTGGTCCCTCTGCTCCTGCATCTTCCGTGGCCAACTCTCCTTTCCTTCTCCCCTCCCGACCCTAGACCCCAACCCTGCCTCCTCCAAACGTGGCTGAGTCTCAGAAATGGCAGTGGGCAGTTCCTTCAGATCGCCACGGCCTGGAATCTGGAATCATTTCCAGGGCAACTACCACATGGTTTTGAAATAACGCAAGGCTCTCCGTTCATGCAATTGGAAAGTTGGCCACGCGTGCCCAGGAATTAATCACAGGCCAAATTCAAATTTGGGTGCCAACAATTTATAAAGTTCTGTGTTCCAGAATCCATTTTTCTCCCTCTTACAATAGCCTTAGAGGCAATGGGCTTGGACAAATAAAAATAGCCACTTTGCAATACCTTCACTTCTCGGGAAAATGTAAGGGTGCTCTTGAAAGCTATTTTATCCCTCTGCAAAATAAGCGGCCTGTGAGCTTGAGTGTAAGCAGCCGCCATCTCTCTTTGTACTCAGAGTTTGTGACATCTATCTCTAACTGCCTCTACCCAGACTGTTTCTACAATTTTGCATTGTTATTGATGCAGGGCCACCTGCCACACACTGGCCCAGCCCCAATTCAACTTTTGGTCTTGAAACACAAATAGCAAGATCAGAAATAATGTCCATAGTAATTTTAAAATCCATGAAAACAAATCATTCTCGTGGTAGTACGCCTAAGCCAACTTAAATCATGGTGGATTTGCCAGGAGAGAAACAGGAACCTACTGTGGGCAGGTTTAGTTAGTATCTCTTAGTTTAGTGGCTGGAGGCCCCATTGAAAGAGTTATTTGAGTAAAAGCAGAAAGAAGTGGCACTGTCCAGTGTGGGCGGAGCTAACACAAACCCTGGAGGGTTATTGGGATACATAATTGTAGCAGGGAGATTTGTGGACATTATTTGAAAACTTTTAAATTTAATTCACCAATATTTATTGTTTACACTTATATGTGTATTGTAATTTATAATTATATTATAGTTATATTTCACCTGGATTATCTGACCTGAGTTACGTAGGAGCGCTTTGAGGAAAATGTTCTCATGCTCATTTTACACTTGGGCACGCCAGAGCTCAAAAAGGTTCTATGATTTGACCAAGATCATAGAGCTAATACTCAACTCCAGATCTGTCTGATTTTCAGTGTGGGTGGGGTTCATTTCACTAGATCGCTGCTGACTTGTTTGTGCATACTGTATACAAACTAGCATGCCAGTTTCCAGGGAATTACAGATTAGAAAGCATTGCCCTGATCTCATGGCTAAGACATAAACACAAATAACTTGTGATACAGTGTAGATGGGATCACCCAGGAAATGGCCTGAGCACATGCTGTGGAGGTTCTGAGAAGGATACAACTCATCTCTTTGGGAGAGCAAGATAATCTTGATGACAGAAATAGGTTTGAATTAGAGGGAGGACACTGGGCACACTGTGAGCAGGTAGAGACGGGAGGCAGGGGTACGTTGCAGAATAAGGGGACGAGATGGGGAAAGCGTGATGTGTGATGAGAATAAGACGACACAGTTTCTGGTCAGAGAAAGGGCATTCGTAGGGGAGGGAGAAAGAGGCTGAATCACACAGCACCGTGTTTGAGTGCCATGGCAAGGCTTTTTACTTAATTTGCAAAACCAAGGGAAGCCTGCAGTGGAGCAAAAAGATTGCCCATCGGGAAGATTAGTCTGGAAACAGCGTGCAGACTGGATTGGCCTGTGAGTGGAAAGAACAGTGAAAGCCCTTAGAAAAAAAGCCGTAATGACAAATGTGAGGCACAGAGAGTAGCTGAGTAAATGAGGTCAAGCAAAATCCAGGAGAAAATCAACAAAGAGTTGAGAAATAAGTCCCGGTAGAAGGACTATTCTTTGAAGGTGAGCCATTTCTTTGGGCAATTTATGAAGCTGGAGGCAAGCACTGTCACCATGAAGGGTCAGTAAGCCTGGCACCCTCTAGGACACCTTGGGGATGAGAGTGCCCCTGGCCGCTGACTTGTAACTTGCAGAACTCGAGAGAAATGGAGAGGATGGCTCACTTCCATATGGAAGCCTTGGGGGCATTTTAGTGTTTGCAGAGAATTTAATGTAGGGAAAGTGATTAGTGCTGACATCAGATGAAATTCAATAAAAAGACGAATGTCCTGAGTCTGACATAACAATAAAAATGGAGGTGCGGATGGAGGTGGAAGCTAAAAAACCCAGCCTGGGCTTATCTCTGTATCCCAAACTGGATCCGTGATGCAAAATTCTGCTCCGGTTCCCAGGGCATCCATTTTCTGCCATAAACAACAATGACACTCTCCTTCCCAGATGTTGAAACAGACTAAATAACCTCCACTTTCCACTGGCAGCTCTGACAGCAGAAGCTATCTGAAATTGCACCGCGCATGGATGAACTATAGGCCCAGCTGGTTACTTGGATGCTGCAAGCAGGAGGGATAAAACGGCAGCGGGGGTGAGCGCAAAAGCTTAGGTCTGCTCACCATCAACCTTCATCTGGGTTACAGGACGGGGACTGACATTTGGGGCGCATGCGCGCGCCAACGCGCGCACCGGCTCCGCATCCTACCTCACCCCAGAGACGGCCCCTCGCGTGCTCTGCACCAGCGTGGGCTTCGTCTTGATGCCAGACAAGAACCAGAAGTGAATCCCAGTCCTATTTTCCTTGGAAAACTCTCTGCTGCAGATTTCTTCTGGAAGTAAGCATCGAGTTCATCTGATTTGAAGCCACTTCTGTGAAAACATTCTTTCATGTCCTAATTTAACCTCTTGTTTCCTGACACTGTGCTAATCTCACTTAATTCTGTCTAACAAACTTATTTTTAAAAAAGATTAGTGCCAGGCCAAGCCCTCCGTGTTAAATGCTAACAACAGCTCCGTTGGTATTTTCTGCCTCTCACAGCATCGTGGAATGTGGGAAAGGAAAAGAATGCAGAGACCATCCAGTCCATCAGCTCGGGTTACACGTCAGGAGAGGGAAACCAGACAGACGGCATGACTGGCCTCAGGCAGGGATTTTTTTTCACAAGAAAAAGGGTGAGGGAAGAGGGAATTGTGTGGTGGCAGAGTGGTGACCTTCGGGGACACCAGACCCTTGCAAGTTTTTCCCTCTGGTGGCCTTTTGATACAGCAACGCAATAGTTCCTTTCTGGGGGAGTGCTGACGCAGTATAAGGGGCTAAGAAGTACACCCAAATGTACTTCTTAGCAAACAAAATAGAATCAAAACAATTGTCACAATGTTTGCAACATTTTAAAACAAACTTTTAGACTTCCAGAGGTCCAGGGTTCCTTCTAGTGGCAATAGCAGCCCACTCCAAAAAAATATTGCAGAAATAAAAATTCTTCTATTTTTTCTTTTCAAATGAAGAATAGAGAATATACTGATAATTATGACAATTTGTCCCACAAACAAGGGCATTTAATGAAATATTCTTAAGAAACAAAGAGAAATGCATGGTTTATTTATGTGTATACACAATATTACATGTATATGTAATCTATGTATTTCTAAAGACTGTCTTATGCTCAGCATTTTTTCTTGGCCGGACGTGATTAAATTAACCTTCTGTTATAATGTTGCTCCTTTTCAAAAAGGCTTTGATTTAATAATCGAATTTGTTATTTTTTTTAAAATGTGGTAGAAAGCCATGTATTTGGTGCTTCAGCGGAAAGACCAGCTGTCCTATAGGGTAAGTTTTGGATCTTTCTGAATATGAACAAAACGCAAAATGAAAGATAGTCTTTTTAAAATGACACTTGGACTCATTTCTAAGTTCTCCTTGAGTTATAATGAAATGTAGTTGCCAACTCTGCGATAGCAGTCAGTAAGGAAATGCTTCCAGTTTTCACATCTCCGTCAGGGCTGGATGTCAAGTTTGATCTTAAAGTCGTCTTCAGAAATCCTGCCTCGATTTTTTCAAGGTTGCCATTTATGGTCAGCTCAGCGTCATAGACTACAATTTCTAGTTTGTTTCCAGGTTCAATAGCAACAGAGATGGTTGAGCAGAGACCCAGGCATGATGAGTTTAAAACAAAGCTCTTTGAAGGGGGAAAGGAAAAGAGAGAGAAAAATGCTAAAACACTTGGACGGAAAGCTAGCTTCTCTTCCCAGCTGGTGCTAAGGAAACCCCAGGTGACCTGCTTTTGGAGAGAAGCAGCATCATGGAGCCATTTTATAGATGGTAGGAGTCACCTTTCTGTGCTCAGTGATGACATATCCATGTGGCCTGTTCTGGATCCTCAAAGAAGGTTAAGTGAATGAAATTCGCCTCCCTGAATCATGACTTAGAGATTTTAAGGCTTAGAAGGAAAAGTCCAATCACATTTTCTTCTAAGTTTGTAAATGTTCTAAGAGACCAATAGTAAAGGTTTGGGTAAATTGCTATGCAAAATAAATACGATAAATGAATCATCCAAATGAAAAGGAACAGGTTTGAACCGGTAGCTGACAAGGTGCTATAAGTCCTAGGAGAATCTGCAAACAGATGATTTTCTACTATTTACTCTAAAAATGTTGAGAGGTTATAGCCCATCCTCAGAAAGGTGGGTCTGCCCAGAAAGAGGTCCCTGACAACATCAGGAAGAAACAGAGGACACCTGGCCCAGTTGGGTGGTTAAAAATTGAACTGGATGTATCTGAGGTGAAATCAAAACAGAGCACAACCCACAGAAGGGGAGAAAATATTTTCAGATTGTATATATGATAAGAGATTAATATCCAGAATAAAAAAAGAACTCCTACAACTCAACAACAACAAAAACAATCCAATTCAAAAATGAGCAAGGAATTCGAATAGACATTTCTCCAAAAAGATACACAGATGGCCAATAAGCACATGAAAAGATGCTCAGCATCATTAGTCATTAGGGAAATGCAAATCAAACCACAATGAGATACCAGCTCATACCCATTAGGGTGGCAGTTCTCAAAAAAACAACAAAAAAGCCAATTTTGGTGTGGACGTGAAGAAATTAGAATACTTTTGCATTGTTGGTGGTAATATAAAATGGTGCAGCCACTGTGGAAAACAGTATAGTGGTTCCTCAGAAAGATGAACATAGAATTTCTGTGTGAGCCAGCAATTCCACCCCTAGGTAGACGCCCAAAAGAATTGAAAGCAGGGCCCGAAGAGATATATGCATACCCGTGTTCACGGCAGCATTATTCACAATAGCCACATGTCCATCAGTGGATGAACAGATAAACAAAATGTGGTATATACATACAATTACTGTTATTCAGCCCTTAAAAGGAATGAAATTTTGATATGTGCTACAAAATGGATGAACCTTGAAGACGTTATGCTAAGTGCAATAAGCCAGACACAAAAAGGGAAAATACGGTATGATTCCACTTATTTAAGTTACCTAGAGTAGTCAAATTCATAGAAATAGAAAGTAGAATGGTGGTTGCAGGGACTGGGGGAAGGGGAGATGGGGAGTTGGTGTTTAATGGGAACAGAGTCTCAGTCTAGGATAACGAAAAAGTTCTGGAGATGCATGGTGGTGATAGCCACCCAACAATGTGAAAGTACTTAATGTCACAGAATTGGACACATAAAATGTTTTAAATGGTAAATTTTATGTTATATATATTTGACTGCAATAAAAAAGAGTAAAGACGATTTTAAATGGTCTAGATGTGATTCTATTACAGCCACCTCCTAAGTGAGTTCGTAAGCTGTCATAACCGCCTTTCATCTGCTTCCCCCAGTTGTTCCTGCAATGAGATTCTCCTGGAGGACACAGAGACTGGACCTCTGGATTAGGCATCATCACGCACAGCAGCTCAAAGAGTTTGTGCTTTCGGGTACCTCTGAAAGATCTCTACTTGGAGCCAGGATAAAGGAATGACGACCACCAGCAGCGTGTCCCTGAGACTGAAGAGATGTGAATCCGTTACTGCGGAGGAAAAGGCTCTCCTCCCGGGGCTGTTATTGCAACTCCGGGAAATCTGGATTCATGGGATAAACTTTCCCCTCCCCTCCGTGAGCTGTGGAAGCTGGGATAGATTAAGGAGCCACATTACCGCCTTAACGAAGAGGGTCCAAGTATTTATTCTCCTTTTCTTTGTCATTCTTTTTTCTGTTAAAATCACTTTACTTTTGCCATCCACAAACATGGCTCCCTACCCCCACTCTATCGTAATAGTGAAATATTCATACATTTTGGACTTTTCAAAAAGCAATTTAAAAAGAAGTGATGAGTCTTTTGATGAATTCCATCTTGTGGAGGAGGCAGCAAGCTTTTGAGAAAAAAAATAAATTCAGACCAGGCGGTGGAAGGCACAGCACATGTTAATGGCTGTGAGTGGCAGAGCGCTTGCCCCCAGCATTGCTGATGACATTCCATCGAGGGGCTCTGTTCCCACACTCTCCCTTCCATTTGCCATCTTGCAGTCACTTTGTATGACTGCCCACCGTCTTCACCTCAGGAGGTTTGCACCCCAGATCAACTTGACTGTTTCACTTTCCCATGATTTCATGTACATTTCAGAGAGATATCTGCAGAAACGATGTGATAGGATGGTTTCCCACTTATTTCGTGATCTATGGAGCTGAATTTCCCAATGATAAAGCAAAAATGCAGCCAGGTCTTATTTCTTCTTTTCTTTGGGCTTTGGATCTCAACTCTGGTAGTATGTTTGAAGAAAAAAGTGAGTAAGTTGGACTTTATTAAAATTAAAAACATCTGATCTGCAAAAGACACTGTTAAGAGCATGAAAAGAGAAGCAGTAGTTTGGGGGGAAAATATTTGCAAAACACATATCTGATAAAGGACTAGTATCCAGAATATACAAAGAACTCTCAAAACTCAACAATAAGAAAACAAACAACCCAATTTAAAAATGGGCAAAAGATCTGAACAGACACCTCACCAAAGAAGATATATGAATATGCAAGTAAGCATATGAAAAGAGAATAAGCATCATATGTCACTAGGGAATTACGAATTAAAACAACACTGTGATACCACTGCACATCTATCAGAATGGCCAAAATTCAAAATCTGACAACACCAAATGCTGGTGGGGATGTGGAGCAACAGGAACTCTCACTCCTTTCTGGCAGGAATGCAAAAATGGTACAGACACTTTGGAAGAGAGTTTGGCAGTTTCTCACAAAACTAAACATACCCTTACCACGTGATCCAGCAATTGTGCTCCTTAACATTTACCCAAATGAGTTGAAAACTTATGTGTACATAGAAATCTGCACATGAATGTTTATGGTAGTTTTATTCATAATTCTAAAGCTTGGAAGCAACCAAGAGATCTTTCAATAGGTGAATGGACAAACAAATTGTGGCACATCCAGACAACAGAATATTACTCAGGTATGAAAAGAAGTGAACTATCAAGCCATGAAAAGACATGGAGGGACCTTAAATACATGTTGCTAAGTGAAAGAAACCAATCTGAAAAGGCTACATACTGTATGATTCCAACTATATGACATTCTGAAAAGGTAAAACTAGGAAGACAGTAAAAAGATCAGTGGTTGCCAGGGATTCGAAAGAGGGAGGGAGAAATAGATGGAGCACAGGGAATTTTTGGGGCCGTGAAACTATTCTATATGATACTATAATAGTGGATACATGTCATCATGCATTTATCAAAACCCATAGATTGTACAACACAAAGAGTGAATCCTAATGTAAACTCTGGACTTTAGTTAATAATAATATATCAATATTGGCTCATCAGTTGTTAAAAATGTACCACACTAATGCAAGAGGTTAATAATAGGGGAAACTGCAGGGACAGAGAAGGGAGAGTATATGGGAAGTCTCTGTACTTTCCACTCGATTTTTCTGTAGACCTAAAACTGCTTAAAAAAAAGCCCATTAATTTAAAATTATATATATATGTATAGGGGAGTATTTAAAACATACTGATACCTAGGCCCCACTCCAGAGATTCTGATTTGCTTAGTGGCCAGTGGTGCACATGGGATTCCCCCAGAGTAGTCTGAGGCTTACATTCACAGCTCCTTGCCAAAGAGCAAGAAACCCCCCAAGTTACCAAGTCAAGGAGACAGAATTTTCAACCCTGGCCTGTCAGCATCACTTAAGAAAAGCACAGGTTTAATGATCCTTTCGGAAGTCACCAAAGTCGGGGTGACCGACTGGAAGCCAAGACCATTGGCATAGGGAGTCTGAGGCTTAATGGTTTACAAGATCATTGCTGGGAAAAGCTTTAAGGAATAAAATGGTCAGAGCTTCAGATAAGAAGTGGTTTTTTTCCCTAGATGTCTTTTTCTCAGATTTATCCAGGAAGGGTTTTGTTTTAGAAAAAAATCTTACTTGCTTTGGGCTGTAGTTTCTGGCAAGCTCCCTGGTGGTGGACTGAGAGTCAAAGTGTGCCCACCTTTCACTTTAGGGCTTTTTGTGTCCTTGGACTTCTGTTCCTAAACTCCAGGTTTTTGCTGTAGCCCCAGTCTTGGTTATGGAGCCTTCAGGGTGGCCCTGCGCCTCCCCCCTCGCCCCGGACTAGATTCTGCACAACTTGCTCTAGTTACAGGTCTAGAATCTCACTCAAACCCATGCTCTCTTCTGGTTAATCAGATTAAATTAACCACAATGTTGTAATGGAGGATAATGGGTTATTATGTTACTCCCCCTCGACAATCAACAATATGCATCAAAAGCCTCCATATTGTTCATGTCCCTTGGCTGAGCAATTCCATAAATGCCAGCAAAGCTTCATCTCTAAGGATGTTTACTTTACAGCATGGAGAAGAATGTTACATGGAAAACATTCTGAAAGTATTTGACAGCAGACTCCTCCTCAAAGAATTTCCCTTCACCTTCATGCCCCAAGGAGAGGCGGGGAGAGAATGCACCTAGGAGAGAGGAATTTGTGACACAGAGAAAGTCTTTGAGCAGCAAGAAATAATGCAAATCTCTTGACATTTCTGGAGGAGAGGGAAAGAGATGGGGGCACCGAGCCGGGAGAGATAGACAGATGTTGGTGTTCTGTTTTCCCTGTTGTGAACCAGAATTCTGGAAGAGGATGTGTTCAATGGGTTCAGCAGAAAGAGCAGAACATCCGGGTTCATGGTTTCTTAGTTTGTGGGCTCCTGAGAGCATCTAGGAGACAGTTTTTATTCAACCACATCCCACATGGGGCTGGAGTGCTGCCAGCTCAGCATTGGTGGTAGGAGGGGGCTTTTGGGGTAACCCAAGGCCATGGTTGTGGTACCCCCACAGTCTCTGTTAGCTCAGGAATTTCACAAGTCTCTGTGTGCCTCAGTGTGGCCACAGAGGATTGGTGGACTGGTAGCCTTGGCTCAGGACACGGAGGTGATGGTGTGCTGGGACTTTAAGATAAGATACAAATGGCTGGTACCATGAAATCCAGTAGTAGGAGACACAAATGGCTCCAAAGGCCATAAAAGACTGCCACACCTCAGCAGAGAGCAAGCCCAGGTCAAAGCCAGACCTCCCAGTCTTCATTAGAGGGCAATGAGGGAAAAGGTGGCAGCAGTGGATCCAAAACCTTTAACCGACATTCCCACCCCTCCGGCTAGACTCCATCTCAGGAAGGCACTGAGGGAGGAAACTGAAAACTAAACATTTATCCAAAGAAAGTGACCTGAATGGGATTACTTAACCCAGAAAAAATGGACAGAATTTTCATTTTCTTCTTGCACTAGTGTTGGAGACCCGAGAAGGAAGATTGGGTCAATGATGGAAAATAAACTACATGTCTTGGCTCATCTAGGATGTGCTGTGTTAAATTTTCAAACCACTACATTCGCCCTATAGCCACATTACCCTGAAGGCACGAGGTTGGAGGTCTCTTCTTCAAAGAAGTAAAGCAGAGAAAAGAACAACAAATATTGATGCTGACAATACAGAGCTGGTGGTCCACCCATTGTCCTGTAGTGAAATCACTAATTAGCAGCCTCCAGACCTCACAAAGAGAGTTTCTAACCCCCCGTCTACTGCCTCTCTCCTAAATATGATGGACAAGCAAGTTTCAGGAGAACTTCCAAAATGAGAGGGAAACAGAAGAAAAAGGGACTGAGAAGAATTACAGATGGTATGAAGATTAGGGGGAAATTTTAAAAAATCGCTAACGTCTTCAGAAAAAAAGAAGATCCTTAAAACAACGACGGATGATGTACAAAAGAGAAATAATCAGAGCTCAGGGAAGAACCTTTAGAAATTACAAATATGCCAGCTGAAATTAAAAGAGGCTGGAAGACAAAATTAAGGAAATCTGCCAGGAAATAAACAAAAAGACAGAAGTTCGGTAGGGTAGAAAAGTCAAGAAAAAGAGAAGATAATTTAGAAGGCTATGTTAGTAATCTATCACCATGTAACAAATTACCCCAAAATTTGGTGGCTTAAAACACAATAAACCTTTATTATCTCACACAGTGTTTGCAGGTCACCCAGCACTGAGCTGAGTGTTCTGGCTTGAGGTCTGTCTGGAGGTTGTGGTCGAGATGTTGGCAAGGACTGCAGTCACCTAAAGGCTTGACTGGACTGCAGGGTCACTTCCAAGATGGCTCCCTCAAACGGCACTTCCTCACTGGCTGTTGGCAGGAGGCCCAGTCCCTTGTCATGTGTACCTCTGCACAGAGCTTGAGTGTCCTCATGACTTGGCAGCTGCCTTCGCCCAGAGCAAACGACCCGAGAGACAGAGCAAGCAGGAACTTGCAGTGTTTTTCAGAAGTAAGATACTGACCTTCCATTGCATTCTGTTTGCTAGAAGTGACTCACTATGTCTGGCTCAGGGAGAGGGAGCTAGAAAGGTTTGACGGTAATGAGATGACTCACTGTGGCGCCAGGCAGTGGTGCAGCAAGAATGCAGGTTCTCACGCCAAGGGGTCATAGGCTTGAATCTTGGCTCCTCCTCAAGCAGATCATTGAAGCTCTCCTCAGTTTCCTCCTCTATAAAATGGGTATGAGATTGCCACTGTACAGGGTTTTATTAAGTTGAGAATAGACTATTTAAAGTGACTTGCACATGGTAGATGCCCAATACATTGCAGTTATTATTATTAATATTGAGATGCCTTTGGGTGAGATAGAAAGGATGTGGTTTGCTCTGGAGTTCTGGTTAAGTTGCAAACCAGAACTCAGAAAAGCAGCAAAACCCCCTCCGGACATCCTCAGACAGCTCAACAGTTGGAAGGCACTGCTTTATCATTTCTGAACAATGACGAGGACTCTGCTTAGAGCTCAGAGAAATCTTCTGGCATAGGGGTTTTATGGATTTGGAGGAAACTTTTTAGCTAACGAAGGTCATGCTTCAGTTTTCAGTTCTTAGGAGGTCTTTGGCCCAAGTACGTTTGAAACTCCAACCTCACAGCAGAGTCAGTAACGACATGATTTGGTGAGTGGAAAGAAGTCGTCAGCCATCCTGAGGTCAAAACTCCCCCAGTAAGACCAGCATCCAGTGGTAAATTTAGGCCTAATTGGTTCTCCATCCACCCTTCAATATACAAAGTGCATCTCTACAATCATGAGCCACATAATAATGTTTCTGTCAACCACGAACCGTGTATACGACAGTGGTCCTGTAAGATTAGTACCATGTGGCCTAGATGCGTAGTAGGCTGTAACATCTAGGTTTGTGTAAGTGCACTCTATGATGTTCACACAATGACAAAATCACCTAACGACACACTTCTCAGAATGTATCCCTGTCGTTAAGCGACACGTGACTGTACAGTTTTTTATGGCGAGGTTGGCTTGGATTATTGGGGTAGAGGAAGTCCGTTATTAATAATGCCAACTTTGGTTGGTGCTTGCCTCCCCCACTTTCCACGGCCAACATGGTTTTTGATCAACCACCTTGAGAAGTGGGAAGAACGGAAACTTTTATTCCCATTTCTACAGATGAGGAAACAGAGCCTCAAAAAGATGAAGTGCCGTTCCTGAAATCCTACTTGCTTGTGGAGAGCTAAGACCAGAGTTCAGGTCTTGTCCGGGTCTAGTGTGCTCCCATCAGCTCCCCATTCCACAGCACCTGGCTAGTGTCAGAGGGAAAGAACCTTCACAGTCAGTTGAGAGAGTCAGAGCAGGGTCCACGACCCTCTGATTTGGGGTTCACTGGACAGAGCACCCCAAAGACACACACTCAGGCCTGGGCTTCAGGCCTCAGAGCCCAGCCAGGGACACGTTCTCTCTTGGCCATATTTTCTTGCCTCCTAAATAAGAATCCTGACCTACTTTGTTAGACTCAACTTACGGAAGAGAGAAACATTTTTAAACTAAATTAGAAATGTGTTTATAAATGTCCTAATACAACATAATAATACTTTGCATTCAATGATGCTTTTTCTCTCTTGAAAATTTAAAAGAAATTCATTTGTTATTTCCATTAACGTAAATATTTTGTGGAGACTGAAAGATAAAAAAATGCTGGTAGTTTGCCTCCCTTATGGGATATCTAATAGTTTTAAAGGAACACCCTTTTAAAATTTCACTTTTTAAGTGTACAATTCAGTAGTTTCTAGTGTACTCACAAAGCCGTGCAAATGTCACTGCTAATTCCAGAGCGTTTTCATCACCCCGAAGAGAAAGCCCACACCTGTTGGCAGTCATTCCCGTTCAGCCCTCTCTCTAATCCCTAAAAATCACTAATTTTCTGTTTCTATAGATTTACCTATTTTGCGTATTTCATAAAAAGGAAATCATATAATATGTGGTCTTTGTGACCAGCTTCTTTTACATGGCGTATGGTTTTCAAAGCCCATCCACGTTGCAGTTATGTATCAGTACTTCATTCCCTTTTATTGCCAATTAATATTCCATAATATGGATACACCACATATCATTTATCTATTCCTCAGTTGATGGACATTTAGGTTGGTCCCCCTTTTGGCTATTATGAAGAATGCTGCTACAAACATTCCTGTACAAGTTTTGTAGACATACCCGGAAGTTGAATTGTTGGGTCATATGGCAAATCTATGTTTAACATTTTGAGGAACTGCCAATCTGTTTTCCAAAGTAGCTGCACTGTTTAACATTTCCACCAGCAATGTTTGAGGGCCCCAGTTTCTCCACATCTGCATTGATATTTGTTATTGCTTGTCTTAGCAGCCATCCTAATGGTTCGGAAGTAGTGTCTCATTGTAGTTTTGATCTGCATTTCCCTAGTGACTATTATATTGAGCATCTTTTCATGTGCTTCTTAGCTATTGATATGTCTTCTTTGGAGAAATATCCAGTCAAATCCTGTGCTCTTTTTTTTTTCGAGGAAGATTAGCCCTGAGCTAACATGTGTGCCCGTCTTCCTCTATTTCATATGCAGGGTGTCGCCACAGCATGACTCGATAAGCAGGGCGTTTGTCTGCACTCAGGATCCAAACCAGCAAACCCCAGGCCACCAAAGTGGAGAGCATGAACTTAACCACTACTCCACTGTGCCAGCCCCCTGTGCTCATTTTTAAAGTGGTTTATTTGGCTCTTTATTATTAAGTTGTTATATATTCTTTATATATTCTAGATCCAAATCCCTTATCAGATTTATAATTTGCTAATATTTTCTCCCATTCTATTAGTTGTGTTTTCAATTTTTTGATGGAGTCTTTTGAAGCACAGAAGTTTTTCATTTTGATAAAGTCCAATTTGTCTACTTTTTCTTTTATTGCTTGTCTTTTTGGTATTATATCTAAGAAAACATTGCTTGATCCAGGGGCATGAAGATTTACTCCTCTGCTGCATTCTAAAAGTTTTATAGGTTTAGCGCTTACATTTAGGTCTTTGATCCATTCGTGGTTAATTTTGTATATGATGTGAAGTAGGGGTCCTTTTTTGTGTGACTATCCAGTTGTGAAAGCATCATTTGTTAAAATGACTATTCTTGGTCCATCAAATTTTCTTAGAATCTTCGTCAAAAATCAATTGGCCATAAATGTAAGGGTTTATTTCCAAACTTTCTGTTCCATTCTGTCAATGTATATGTCTATCTTTATGCCGGTGCTACGCTGTCTTGATTACTGTAGCTTTGCAGTAAGTTTTAAAGTCAGGAAGTATGAGCCTTCCAGCTTTATTCTTTTTTTAAAGAATTGTTTTTGGTTATTCTGGGTCCTTTGCATTTCCATATGAATTTTAAGATCAGTTTGTCAATTTCTGAAAAAACAGTGGCTGGGATTTTTGACAGAGATTGTGCTGAATCATAGATGACTGGGAAGTATTTCCATCTTAAGGATATTAAGTCTCCCAATCCATGAACGTGGGATGTTTTCCCATTTATTTAGGTCTTCTTTAATTTCTTTCAATAATATTTTGTAGATTTTCAGTATACAAATATTCCACCTCTTTTGTTAAATTTATTCCTAAGTATTTTATTCTTTTTGATGCTGTTGGGACAATTTTCTTAATTTCATTTTTGGAGTGTTGATTGCTAGGGTATAGAAATACAATTTATTGTTATATATATATCTTGTATCCTGCAATCTTGCCAAACTTGTTCATTAATTTAAGTAGTTTTTTAGTGGATTCCTTAGGTTTTCCTATAGGCAATATTGTGTCATCTGCAAACAGAGATAGTTTTACTTCCTCCTGTCCAATATGGATGCCTTTTATTTCTTTTTCTGGCCTAATTGCCCCAACTAGAACCACCAATACAGTGGTTAATAGAAGTGGCAAGAGCAGACATCCTTATCTTGTTCCCGATCTTAGAGTAAAAGCTTTCAGTCATTCACCATTAAATATGAGGTTAGCTGTGAGTTTTTCATAGGTGCTCTCTCTTTTTCATATTGATGGAGTTCCCTTTTACTCCTAGTTTGTTGAGAGTTTTTATTATTAAAAGAGTACACTTTTTGGTCCTACCCTAACCCATAGATCTTTGAGTCCCTACTGCTCTAAATGAATTTTTTCTTTTATTTTCATGGAAATGACAGAAAACAGTTACCACGTTTGATCTCTTCCCCCTAACTAGTTCATTCCCTCAGATTGAACAAAGCAGTGAAGTTGCCTGGAAAGCTGTTTAGGATGTTCTATAATGTATAAAGCATATTTGGTACCAAAATTTAAAAAGCAAGCAAAGAAAATGTAATATGGTAAAACGAAATCTGTATTGTATTAATGCCAGATGTCTGTTGTTGCTTGAGCCTTTTCTTCCTGTTATTCCACAGCAAGTGGCATTAGTGTGCCTTTCTCTGACATTTGTGGGAAGTGGTTGGGGAGTGGGGTCATGCTTTCCTAGCTGCGTAACCTGGTGTAAATTACTTAATCTCTCTGTCCCTCAATTTCACCATCTGTAAAATGATCTTGAGAACTTAACTTATGAAGATACAAATAGCCCAATTATGTAAAGCACTTCAGTTAGTGCCTGATACTTGGCAAGTGTACAATAAGAGTTAGTTGCTCTCATTATTGAATAATTATGAATCATTATTATCATTAACAGACTTAGCCACATATGAGTTCTGTGTTTGTGTTTCATATTCCGCAAGTTGCTTGACATTTGATGATGAAGAAGAATAAGCCATTTAGGAATTAGAGAAGAAGTCGGTTGTAGTCTAATAACCACCATGACAGCCACCACCTCCAGTTACGACTTTCTATCAAATATTCAACCAGATCCGAGTCTATGGGCTTAGAAACCAACTTAGACATTAGAGACAAGCGTTGAAAGTCATTCTGAAAATTCAGGCCTATAGCATTTTTACTTTATCCTTGGCATTTTTCGCTAGCTTAAAAAAAATTACCTAGAAATGAAAGAAAAAGAAAGTAATGCACTGTGGATAGTACTTCTCGGTGTTATTAAATAGACAGAAACAATGAGCAGGAGACTCTTTTCATGTCCCAGAGGGAACAGTTCTTCCCACACACATACATTCCTGGCCTCAGAGATGGACTTCCGTGCTCTCTGCTGCTGCCCCCTGTTTTCAAGGCTGGTGGTGCTGGGGTGGGGTCGGGGGGACTGTCCCGGGGGACAATCCATTTCCAAGCCCTTGTCTCTTTATGCCATCTTAGTGCTAGAAGTGTGTACTTATCTCATCATCTGCTTTGGGAATTTGAGCTGAGCTTTTCTTGGCTTTTGTGGCAGAGACAGATAGTTGTCCCCCAAAACTCATGCTCCCTTTCCCTAGGTAGACTTGTCACTAGGACATGGCTCCTCAACCCGGAGCCACATTCCGTGCAGCTGGGTGGCACCATGTGACTGACCTCACTAATGGAGTGTCCACAGAAGCGATGCCACTTCTTGAGCTGCTCATAAAACTTTGTGGGGCTCCTCCATGCTCTTATTTCTTCTTGGATGGAATATGCATAACCCCTAGAGAGTTGTGGGTGGCAAAGCCTGCATCACCCTGGGTCCCGGAACAACAGTGAGGAAGCTGCTCTGCTGACCTCTTCACCTTCCTGCATTGTTACATGAGTGAGAAATACGATTCTATTGTGTTAAACTTCCGAAAGTTTGATGTTTGTTTCAGCGACTAGCATTACTCTAACTAATTGAACTTTTCTCACTTTGACAAACCCTGAATATTTACATAATTAGGGCTGTGTTTATGCTTAGCATTTGTCTTAGTCCATTCGGGCTGCCATGACAAAATACCACTGACTGGGCAGCTTATAAACAACAAAAATTGATTTCTCATAGTTCTGGAGGCCAGAAGTCCAAGATCAGGCTGCCAGTATGGTCAGGTGCGGACCCTCTTCCGGGTCATAGACTTCTCTTGTGCCCTCCCAAGGTGGAAGGGCCAAGCTAGCTCTCTGGGGCCTCTTTACAAGGGCACTAATTCTATTCAGGAGGACTCTATCTTCATGACCTAATCACCTCCCAAAGGCCCTTGGACGTTAGGTTTTCAACATACGAATTTGGGGCAGACACAAACATTCAGACCATAGCAGCATTATAGGGGGAGAAAGTCTTCTTTTTTCCTAAATATTAAAAAAAAAACTTGATTTATTCTAGAATCTTGTCTTAGTGGACCATGTCAATTTGAGAGATTAGCATGTATGTATGAGCACATGCATGAAAATATACTTATAGTAATATATTTTTATATGAATCTCTCTTAGCTACTGAGTAGTCATCCATTCATTCTCTAAACATCAGATGTCCACAATAATCCAGGTACTGTCTGGACGTAGTAGAACATAAGGTTAATAAGATATGGTCCCTAGCCTCAAGGGGCTCATAGAGAGCTGCTAGCCTAGTTTTGCAAATATCCCATATGTTCAGATAGTTTATCAACTAGCGTGACACAGAATACCAGCTCCATTGTGAATTTTTTGGATCAACTCTAGAAATTGTCTGGAGTATGAGCTCACATTTCATTTTCAGGAGGAGAGCATTTTCTAGGATGAGGAGGTCAGACCAGAACCCGCCTGGAAGGAAAAATTAGCCCTCCCACAGTCTTCACACAAATTCCCAGGAGCCCAGTAATAGCGAGGACAGGGAGGAGGCTAAAGAAGGAGACAAGAGGACAGAAGCTCATCCACATCTGAAGAGTAGAGAAGTCCCTGGGCTTCAAACACACAGAGACTCCAGTCTCTTCCGTTCCAGGGTCACTGGCTGTGAGGAAATGAAGCATGGACATTTCCAAAGCTCTTTTGAGAATGAAAGCACAAAAATAAACCTTTGTGGAATCCATCCATAAGGCTCTCATAACTTCAAAAGTTTGCAAAGAAGCAACATTGTTATGAATTTGGTGTGAATGAAACAGAAACATATGATTTAGATTTCCATGAAAATAAATCCAGCTCCACAGAGGGAAGAGAACCAGCACCTGAGGGCCATATGCTTTTGGGGCGGCCTTTCTGTTTGTAAAACCACAAGCCTTGAGAGAAGAGTTGAGACTCTGGGACCCCCAGCAACATCCTAGCTCCCTGCAGAGCCAGGCTCATTGGGCTGGGTTTTCTAGAGGCTGGAATCTTTACTTGAAAGAAAAGACACTTAGGGGGTCTCTTAAAGAAGACAGTAAGAGGAAGAGAGAGGGAGAAGGAGAAAGAGATTGAGATCTACTCCTCAAAAGGCAAGGTTATAAACCACAAAATATCTTTTACTCTTGATTTTATGTTCAATCAGAGCTCCCGTCCTAGTCAGTTTGGGCTACTATAAGAAGTACACTGTAGAGTGGGGGGCTTAAACAACAAACATTTATTTCGCAGAATTCTGGAGACTGGAAAGTCTAAGATCAAGGTGCCCACAGATCCAGTGTCTAGTGAGGACCTGCTTCCTGGTTTGAAGACAGCCATTTTCTCATTGTATCCTCACATGGGAGGGGGAGAGAATGAGCTATCTTCTTATAAGGGCACTAATCCCATCATGAGGGCGCCACTCTTATAATCTAATTATCTCCCAAAGGCCCCACTTCCTAATACCATTTCACTGGAAGTTAAGGTTTCGACACATGAATTTTGGGGGTATGCAAACATTCCGTACATAACAGCTGCCAATCAAATCTGGGGGGAAAGTGAACACAGGAAAAAGCTCAGTGGGAGGCATCTCCTGTTACAAACCAGGTACAACGGTTTGCTTTGTGTACCTGCATCTGAGCTGAGCAGGAAGATGTAGCAGGATTGGATGTAAGCACCAGGCTTGAAGGAGGAAGGAGTGAAGACATAGCACAGAACAACGTGGAACCAGACTGGAAAGACAGTCAGCTGCTTTTCGGATCTCTAGGGGTAAATTTTTTCGGTCATATTCCAAAATTAAGGACAATAGTGTCATGCTTCCCCCTTGAAACCATGTCTATCCACATGGCAGCTAGTAATCTATACCGCCAACTTTCTACAAATGGCTTGACCCTACACAGAAGGTATTGCTCAAAAGAACCAGGGCAGATTAAATGACTCTTCCATGCTTCCCAGGTTATCAGCTGCTCTCTTATGCCTTTGAACTCTGACTGTTCTTGGATCTTCAAAAACAGATATGCAGTGTTTTAGAAACAGCACCATCAGGCTTTGGGCTTTAGTCACAATGCCCAAGCCATGTCTCTTGGATCTTAACCGTGACAATGTGTTCCATCTTGGACTTCCAACTGTCTGTAGCTGCATCTCTGTGCCATACGGCTTGTTCTAGAACTAAGAAAGACTATAGCCTGAGACGCAGCAGGCCAGAAGTACCAGGCAATTTACACCTCCTAGTAGCAGCCCTCAACTGATGATGCTTGGGAGTTGGTGTATAAATACCCCAGCTCCTTCAACCCTCAATGGGATCGTGCTGAGGCTTGTGGTTTACCCACTTCCCAGAGTTCCCTGTGGTGTTACCCTCTAGTTATCCACTGTGGTATCTGACTTAATGCAGGTTTCCCCTGCTATCCGAAAGTAGAGTGTTCCTAGGAAACTTTTCCTAAGCCAAAATGGCGTAAAGCGAAGAAGCAATTTACCTTAGGACACATCCTGCTGACGGACGTACAAAATAAATGGAAATAAAGCGCAGATGCTCACAGACACAGTTCAAAGCTACGCCAGCTTGATGCTGAGATGCTGAGTGTAGTCCCCGGGGGGAGCTTGGCGGTGCCACTCTTGCTGCTCAGGATGTGTGCTCGCTGCCTCTGTAACAGCTCACTGCCAACAAACACCGAACGCTATTTTCACTTTTCAACTTTTGTGGTAAAAGCGAAAATCCTCTTTAGATTTCTTTCCGTTAGTGAAAACGGGTAGCAATGTACATCTTTTATAAAAGCAAAGTGGCATAAAGTGAACTTTTGAAAAGCAGGGGATACCTGTAACAAGCTTCTTTTCCTTGAATCACTTCCCCGTCTCTTCCTGGGGCTCCTGGGGAAACCCACACAGCAACGTAGACACGAAAATGCTTAGCTAAATCTCCATGCTTTTGAAGCCCACCTCACTTCCCACTTTTAAATGAGAAGCTTAGAAAGTGATTTCAGGAGGTTTGGGGTAAGTGTAAAAGCTCTAAGCAGATGCAAGATGATGAAATACCCTCTAGGAAACTCTTAAATTCCAAACAAAGGAAAGAGGGCTGTGCTAAGCATGCCAGTCATCGGCAAACTCTATCAGCATTCTCCTTCTCTCTCTTGTTCACTGCCACACCCACCCTCGTATAGTTATGGAGCAAGGAAGTCTATTGAATGACCCGAAAAGTAAAAGGGAATGTCTAGTCAACACGATGTTTGTGAGCTGATAGGTGGTCTGAGATCTGGGCTCAAAGCCATGACTGGGGTCATCATTGGAATCCTTGCGATCAATTGTATCTGCACTGTTTTCTTTAGCCAAATGTTTTCCATTGATCAAAACACCCTTCTATTCACCACCTTTCTTGAAGAATAGTCCACGAGTATCTTTCTCCCTTTCTGTTATGTATTTCCATGGTGGTGTGGTTTTTAGCGTGTGCCCGTACCTCTGTGGGTGAGTGTGTTTTCTTTTTAATTGCCAGTGGTAGAAGTAATAACTTGAAAGTAAAACCAGTGAGAAATATAAAGACAGAACACCCTAAATAGAAGTGAAGGGGAAAGGAGACGAGAACCACCCCCAGAGTATTGATTCCAAGTGGCGCAGAAGCCCAGCTGGGCCAGCAGGGGTCATTTGTGTGAACTATCCATCACTGAGGGCCTCAAGAAATACATTCCTTCTCTTTGTCAACAGCCTTCCTACCCTGATGTATCAGCAAAGACTGGACTATTGGGTTGGGAGGTCATATTTCCCTCTCACCACATGGTGACTTGTTTGCAAAATTGTGAATCACAGATGAGCTTGCAAAGCAATCAGCTGAGGAGGACACAGATGCTTCTAGAGTGTCCAGTCATTATATAACACTACTTATCTTCATCTCCAGCTTTGTTTTGAACATGCGCACTTTCAGGTACCCAAGAGAAAATCCAACATGTGGATAATGGTACCCAAATATCAGTCAATTCATTGATCCATTTAGTGATCACCTACCAGATGTTAGGCACTAAAAAAACAAGGCAGAGGGAATGCCTACCCTTAAGGAAATCTCAGTCCAGTGGGAATGAGGAATTAAATCAATAATGTTACAAAAAAATTTTATTTCTCAACACATACGCTCCTCTGTTTTCACCATATTTCTCCCCTGTAACACTATTATATCTAAGGTGATCAAACACCTGGTTTCCTTGGGACAGTACCAATTTACCCCTGATGTCCCAATGTAATTATTAATAATGACATGTTTCACTCTCAGAAGTGCCCCAGTTTCTATGGCACATTGTGTGATGACCGACTATAACTACCATCTCTATACCACCTCAATCACACTATTGATCTCCTGTGTTCATTTTCTTACAGCAGCTAGCTGTCCCCACAGATCATCGTTCAGTAGGTATTGACTACATTCTGAACACCCCTGAGCAAGAGCGAGGAAACGAAGCAAATCTATTTCTCCACTCCATAAACCAGTCTCTCCCAGAGATGGACAATTAATCAGCTTGTCAGGGAGGCAGTGCTGTGTAGTGGGGAAAATATTGATCAGACCAGGAATCTGAAGAGCTGTTTTCAGTGATGGCTTTGCCATTTACCAGATGTCATTTCACTTGCAGGAGCCCTAATAAGTGGCCTTATCTTCAAAATGGAGATAATAATACCTGCCTGGGCTATTTTAGAGGGTTGTTTTGAGAAGCAAATGCATGCGAAAGCATCTCTAAACTGTAAAGTGAGATACAAATGTCAGGTATTGTAAATATGAAAGTAGACTGCACTTGATATTTTATATTATAATCAACATAGTTAATCCAAAATATGATTCTTGCTGATGGAAACATGTAACGTCTGTTTGTAAAGTACAAATATTTTGAAGGCATGTATAACAGTATTTTATTATTATTAAAAATATTATTTAATAATATTATTATATAACATTTAATAATAGCATTATATCTGATATTTAATAATATATTTCGCATAATATATTATTATTTTATATAATATAATATTAGATATTTAGAAATAGAATAAATTATTCAAATTGCATACAGTATTTTAACTTTTCACAGCCATACCGCCACTTCTGTCACAGAAAAGAATATAAGCTATAGTATGGGGAGCCATTCTTACCCAAGTTTTCAAAACCAGATAGTCCCTGAGTCAATCTAATGTATCTGATTCGGTTTTGTCAATGGACATCACATTTTCTTTCACCTCTGTCATCTGCATGCAGAGATCCCCAAGGTACTTTGTTAACAAAATGCCATCAAGTTTCACACAAACCTGATTAGAGGTATATGTTAAGCAAAAATGATATCCACCAAGGTGGCATTGCTTTACCCACGATGACAAATGAGTTCCTCAAGGCACGGTCTAGTCACCACCAGGCAATTACACCATCAAACAATGGATCAGGGGGCTCTTGAAATATTAGAGTAGATACATATAGCACTGGAGAAAGGTAGTTCATGAGAATGATAAGATAATCTATGGTAAATTCAGCTCCTATTATCCAACTTATTTATCTCGCAACCCTGAGAGGTGGGTTCTGTAATTCCTAGTTAACACTGAGAAAACTGGTTCAAGGAGGCTACGCAGCTTGCCCAAGATCAAACAGCAAGTCGGTAGCTGAGCTAAGATTCAACTCCAAGTCTGTCCGACTCCATGCTCGTGTTCTTCCCAGAAAACCACACTGCTTCTCACCATTTTCTTCTTCAATAGATTTCTAGTTTGGTTATATTAACTGCAGAAACCTTTCGGAATTAATTTCAGTGAGCGTCCCTGTGTTAGTCAGGGTCCTCCAGAGAAACAGAATCAATAGGATATCAAGGGAGATTTGCTATGAAGAATTGGCTCAGACAATTGAGGAGGCCAAGTCCTTCAATCTGGTGTCTGCAAGCTGGAGCCCCAGGAATGTCAGTGGTGCCATTCAGTGTGAGTTCAAATGCCTGAGAACCAGGGAGCTGATGATTGAATGCCAGTCCACGGGCAGGAGAAGATGACACGTCCCAGCTCAAGCAGTGAGACAGAAAACAGGGGCAAACTCCTCTTTCCTCTGCCTTTGTGGTCTGTTCAGGCCCTCAACAGACTGGATGATGCCCACCCACACTGGGGAGGACGGTGTACTTTGTTCAATCCACCAATTCAAATGCAATCTCATCCAGAAACACTCTCACAGACACACCCAGAAATAATGCTTAAACCACGTATCTGGGCATCCCTGGTCCAGTCAAGTCGACACAGAAAATTAACTATCACAGTCCCTAAAAAGAGTTTCTGGTCACCTGGTGTTTATCAATGATTTGACAATGACAATGGGAGTCAAACCAATGTTGTCATCACTTGAGCCATTGAACCAAATAAATGGACTGCTAGCCACACCCACAGAAACTTGAAACTAGATTTGTTCAAACACACACACTTAAACTGACTTATTCAATAGTCTTCTTCACTGAAAACAATGCTAATCAATTTGTCATGAGATTAAAATGTTAAGATAACAAGGAGAATAAATATCCTGCCATCCACGGAATCAAAGATCCATTGTATCATTGCTTAATAAGCCGTGGGGGCAAAAGTGAATTGAAGGATAAGCTGAAGAGTTTCCATGGTAATAAATGGAGCATCATGGATACCAATGTCATCAGACACAAGCTACAGCACAATTACACTTTTCATATATTGGCCTATCCAGATGGATGGGGAGTTAGAAGAATCTACTAAATGATTTTTAAAATGATTATAAAGAATTAGTAGGACCTGTGCCTACTTAGCACATTGCTCAAGCTGAGTGACAGTTTGGGTCTATAGATTTAGCACTGTTCTTGGTATTTCCTTACAGTTCTTTTGCGCTTTTAAATAGTTCATTTGTCTGGTAGCTTGGTAGTGAAATGCAGTGGGTACCGTTTTACAAATCGCTTAAAGAAAACAAATTAATATACGTCATCTGCCCCTGTGGCACACGGAAGCCCATCTGTCCCAGCCTAAGCTGCCAAGTCAGCTCAGTCCTGAGCCAGCCAGTGTTGGCTGCCGCACAGGCTGGTGTCCTGCAAGATGTCACCCACCTGCTATCTCGAGGCTTGTATTGCAAAATTGGGTTGTATTTCAATGTTCGGTCATTCTGAAGTCCTGTGCATGCCGGTGGGAAAAATAAGTGGAATTCATCTCCCCAAATCTAAAGGCCTTTCGTGATGGGCCAGATACACATCTGCTGGAGCTATTTAGGGTGGCCTTGACTAAAAAGCAGGGTGACGGCTGGTTAGATGACTCCTCAGGATGTCTGTCTGCCCAGGAAAGGAAAAAGAGCCTGAATTCCAGATCCATTCTGGGGAAATGTATCATTAAAAGGTTAGCAAGAAAATTTGGAGGGAGAGACAGTGTGCTTTAGAATGATTCTAGAAAGAATTCCGCAATTGCAAGAGGATAAAATATTGGAGTGCATACTCAGGGAGATTGGGGAAACTCCTTTCCAAAGAGTGTAAAGCAAAAGGGTGCCTGAAATTCTGCCAACCGTCCCTGAACCTGAGCATGGACTGGAATGTCATTCATAGTCAACTTCCATTGATCTGTGGTCGTATAGCTTTTCTAGGATTCTAGAATCACTCCCTAGGAAATGTAGTAATGTTAACATCTAATATTTGCATATTACTCTACAATCTCCCAAAGTGCTATTATATATATTATCACATTTTATTGTTACAAGAAACCTATGAGGAAGGTAGGGCATGATTATAGGTTAAATGTAATAAAACACGACAATAGGTGTTAGTTATGGTGCCCGGAGGGGAAGGCGAGGGGAGAGGGAGTGGAGAGCAAAATGGGAGTCCTCAAAAAAATTCTTCTCTTTGGCAATGCATTAGTGTGTGGCTCTAGAGTATGTTATGATAGCTAGCCTTCAAACAGACAAGCTGAAAGCGACCTGAGAAATTATCCAATTTATTCTCTAGTTTTCAAGTGAAAAAGTAGGCTCATAAAAGGGATGTGATCAGGCCAAGTTCACATGTCAAGAGAGAGACAGAACTGAAAAAAACGGGTCTCATAACTCCCAACCCTATGCTCCTTCCACTCATCCAGAGTCTCCCTTGTAATTCTCATGTCTCTCAGTTTCATACCTTATCCTGACCAGAAACCTGGGTTTAAAATTGATTGCAAGTCATCAACAAATAATTTTAACTTATTGCCTATATGAAAAACACTGTAAACATCACTTTAACTCTTAAGTACTAGTTTTAAAGAACAAATAAGTAAGAAAAAAATAGTTACTGATAGTAAGACGGGTAGTAAAATTTTTAAAAAGCCAAGAAGGTTTTTAAATTAGAAAGCAAGTCATACACCCACATTCGCTGTTCTTATTCATTGATTAATTTATTCAGCTAGTCCAGAAATATTGCTGAGTGCAAAGCATTTGCCAGCAACAGTTTTAGGTGCAAGGGATGGAAAAGATGATGACGAACAAGGGAGGTCCCACCAGAGGGAAGTGTATGTGCAAAACCACAGAAGCATAAAGGAACAAAACCCTCGTGGGGGTGGTTAGGTGTTAGATATGGTCTAGAATGTTTCTGTGAGTGTAGCAAGAGAGAGGGCTGCAGATGTAAGTGGGGTCAGATAGTGGAAAACCTTATGTAGCCACACTACAGGATGCGATGTTGACTTTTAGGGAGGGACTGATATGGTCAGATTCATATTTCATAAGGAATAATATGGTGGTGTGGGGAGGATTCGCTGAAAGACTGGAGACCTCTTGAAGGCCAAGGAAATTGTCCTCCCGATTCTTTGGCCATTCCTTTTCAGCAACTTTTGCTGGCTCCTCCTCCACTTGATGTTGACATGTTGGAGAATTCATTGCTCTGTCCTTGACCACCTTCTCTTCTCTAGCTGCACACTTCCTAGGTGATCTCATCCAGCCCTGTGATTTTTAATATTTAATATTGTTTTTAATATTTAGTAATGTTTTGTATGCCCATGATCCTCAAATGTTTATTTCCTATGAAGTCATGCTTGATATCATTGGTCATTATGGAAGTGCAAGTTAAAACCACAATGAGACACCATTTCACACCCATCAGGAAGGATGGCTATAATCAAAAAGAAGCACAATAACAAGTGTTGGCAGGGGTATGGAGAAATTGGAATGCTCATACCTTGCTGGTGTGAATGAAAAATGGTGCAGACACTTTGGAAAACAGTTTGGCAGTTTCTTAAAAAGTTAAACCTAAGTTTATATGATCCAGCAATTCCACCCCTAGGTATCAACCCCAAAGAAATAAAAACACGGATTCATACAGAGACTTGTATGTGCATGCTCATAGCAGCACTAATCATAAAAGCCAAAAAGTAGACACAACTCAAATGTCTAGCAACTGGTGAATGGATGAACACAATGGGGCATTACAAAGCAATAAAATATTATTCAACAATAAAAAAGAATGAGGTATTGATATATGTTACAACACGGATGAACTTCAAAACGTTATGCTAAGTGAAAGAAGCCAGACAAAGAAGACCACATATTATATGATTCAATTTATATGAAATGTCCAGAAAAGGCAAATCTTTGAATATAGAAAGATTAGCGGTTGCCTGGGGCTAAGAGTGAGAACAGAAATTAAGTGTAAATGGGCCTGACTGGTATTTAGAAAATGTTCTAAAACATAATTGTGGTTATGCAACTTGGGTAAACACTAAAAATCACTGAATTGTACATTTAGAATAGATGAATCTTATGATATATAAACCATACCTCAATAAGGTTAACTTGAAAAAAATCTCTATTTCCAACCCTGACATCTTACTGGGACTACAGACTTCCACATTCAGTTGATTACTTGACATCTTTGGATGTCTAAGTATCTTAAACTTAACATGGCCAAGAAACAGTATATGTTTTAAATTGAGGTGTGATTTACATAGTTACCACAAATCCAGTGTATAGCTCAATGAATTATACCCTTCTAGAGCCACCGCTTAGATTCAGATATTTCCATCAGACCTGAAAATTCCCTTATGCCTCTTTCCAGTCAATACTTCTGCCCCTCTGGAAGTAATCACTCTTCTGATTTCTATCACTGTTGATTAGCTTTGTCTGTTCTTGAACTTCACGTAAATTGAGTCTGGCTTCTTTCGCTCGACATAATGGGAGATTCTTTCGGGTCATTGTGTCTATTAGTTATTTGATCGTTATCACAGCTCTGTGGGTTCTATGTATGAATATACCACAATGTATTTATCCATTCTCATGTAGATGGGCATTTAGGTTATTTACAGTTTGGGTTATTATGAACGAGGCTGCTATGAAAATTCTCATAGATGTCTTTTGGTGGCTATCAGCACTCATTTCTGTTGGGTATATTCTTAAAGTGGAATTGCTGAACCATGGGAGATCCTTGATATTTCCCCTCAAACGTCATCTTCCTTGAATTTCCCCAAGTTCGTAAATGCCACCACCACCCACCTAATTGTTCAATTTCCAGGTCTGTGTTATTTCACCTTCTACCCTGTCACCGTTCACTCACCTGTGAGTCTTTTTGACTCTGAAATATAACCTGAGTTTGTCTACTTCTCTACGTTTTCACTACTAGCATCCTCTGTAAGCCACCATCACCCTATCTCGGGGCTACTTGAAATGACCTCCTAAGTGTCTCCTTGCTTTCCCTTTTCTCCCCCTCAATGCCTTCTTACACAGCAGCCAAGGTTTTAGAAATGTAAATCAGGTCGTATCATTTGCTTGCTTAAAACCTTCCTTCAAATTTCCAATAAAGTCCAAACCCCTTTCCCGGCTTGCAAAGCGCCATTCTTTATCTGGCCGCTATCTACCTCTTCATCTCTTGTGCACGTGCTCCAGCTGCCTCTGCTCTTCCTTCCTGAGTACACCAGGCTCATTCCCCAGGCATTGGCACCAGCTCTTTTCTTCAGTCAAGAAGGCTATTCCCCTGATCTTTGCATGACTAGCTCCTTCTGTTCACTCAGATCTGAACCCCAAGTCACCACCTCTGAGAGGCCTTCTCTGAACACCTAATTTGGGATAGCCATGTGGTCACTGGCTTTCACGCCAGTGTAGTTTAATTTTCAGCAGGGAAATTATGGTGATCATATTTTTATTGATTCCTTTCTTTATTGTCTGCCTGTCCACAAGAATGTTTGCTCCATGAGAACAGGGACTTGTCTGTCTTGTTCACTGCTATGCCGATGCTTAAACTGTGCCTGGCATACAGAATGAATGTATGGCTTCAGTGACGGCAGTGGTCCAATTGTAACTTCCTCTAACAGTCCTCAGAAGCTCACGTGTAGAACTGGAGAAAGTGGATAGCTGGAAAAATCCAAGTTATGAGTCTGCCAGGTAGATGCAGACTTTGTTCAGGAAGTGAGGATGTTGAGGGTGTTGGCAAGAGAACGCTACAAGTGATACACTCCAGCATCCGTGCTGGATAACAAAGGGGAGAAGCTTTGTGGGGAGAAAATAGAGTTGGAGAGGAGACTGGAAGTCTTGACACAGTGGAAGAACATCTATACCCAGAAGATGATGTCGACAACTTAATCAGAAAGAGAGTCCGTAATAACTGAAGAAGTATCTGGACTTAAAAATTGCTCTGTCAATGGTTCAGAAGCTTGATTGAGTCTTCCTGGATAAAATTATTTTATGTAGCTCAGTGCTTGGTACTAGTCAGTAAATATTTGTTGAATGAGTGAGTGGATAAGTTAATGGAAGGAGAAATAAAACAACAAAGAGATAGTAATAATTAAATAGATGAATGATAGAATCCCAAACTCATATTCTACTGTGTTTCTTCTGGAAGTTAAAAGAAATAATATCTTGACATAAATTTGTCAACCTATTTTTAGCAGGTCTCTAATTATATGAGTAGTCTTTCCCTCCCTCGTCCCCCGAGTCTGAGGGACAAGCCAGACTGTCTGGGATAACTTTCTCATAGACTCACAATTGATTCCATCCATTTGTATATTCTTCAACTTCCTGTTGCTCTAAATTAAACAATACCCTATATAAGCACGCTAAGTCTGCTACAGAAAAAACAAAACAAAACTCCAACCCCATTATCACTCTGTTCTCCTTCACTGATTCTATAAATCAATGCTATTTTCCACGTCTAAGACACATTAAAACCTTTCCTAAGTACAAACATCATAAATCATTAACTGTTCATTTCCAAAAATTTACTTTAACTCCAGCCAGGCATAACTATTATTGGGATTTATTTCCACCCACGAGCATGCAGTATTATTTCAGGACAGTCAATGCAATTTTGAAAGGGTCATCCAAAAATAGATTTAAAATGAATGCAATGGGAAATATCGCCAGTAGAATACAGAGTGAGTGTTGTGGCTTGAAGCTGCAGAGGAATCTGCTGGAGCCTCGATACTGTCATCCTCCGGCACGGGAAGCCAGCATCATGGCCTTGTGACAACCTGGGGAAAGACCTCATTGCCTGAGAAAGAGTGAAGATTGTGAAGTTCTGTGAACCCACAGAAGGACAAGGAATAAGGGGAAAAGAAATAAAGGCGGCAAAAAGCCAACGAGCCCAGAGGAATTCCCAGACCATTGTGGAGCCACAGATCTTGTCAGGGCTCCGAGAAAAAGCAAAGAGACTCCATTCATCTCTGCTTTACAGAAGGCCCTTTTGTTTTGCTCATACGATTTCTCTTTTATTCATATATCAGAGAGTTGTAGTTGGATGATATGGGGAGAAAAGGGAAGTAGGAGAGAGAGAGGAAAGGGAAGAAGAACGAAGAAAAGCACTTCTTTTCATTAGGAAAGGCATTTTATTTCCAGAGGGAAATGTTGCAAGATAAATTTATCTTCCCCAACCAAGAGGCCCTTCTGAAAACGCTCCCCAGCCAATGGGCCAGTCCATCCCTTGGGGGCAGTGCTCTCTCCAACTAGCTCATTGGTTTTCCTTAGACCAGGCACCAGCTCAGTGCCTCAGTTTATCTTTTCTTGCCGTCTGAAAATGTAATTTACCCTGCTGACTGATGGGGATGTTGTCAAACATGCTGAACACCTTGGAACATAACCTGTTCATGAATGAAAGCTCTGTCTGTAGGAATTTCATTCCCCTGACACTCAGCAGCAGCCAGTGCCACCGCTGTGGGACATTTACCATGTGCCAGCACTGTGGGCAACAATTTCTGTCCAAGACCTCACTGAAATTTAACAATATTTTTAATACAAATATACAACCACCAGGGAGGAAGTTTTCTCCATTCTACAGCGAAGGAAGCCGAAACGCAGGAAAGGAAAGTGATTCATTACAAAGGTGATAAGTGGCTGAATCCAGACCTGGATCTGCGTCTGACTCCAGAGTCCAGGTCGTCTCAAAAGAGTCTTAAATTAGATGAGATCAAACAGTGGAAGAGTGAGTTGTGGGGAGTGGGAGTTAGGGAAAAGCTAAAGTGTATTTCAAAGCAAAGTTGGACTTATCCACGCCACTTTCGAGCCCACACATTCGTACAGAGAATTGATTGTTGACTGGAAAGTGCTAAGAGTGACAGTCCTTTGGGTTCCAGGCCAGGCGCTTCCTCCTGACCACGGCCCAGCCCCTTACTCTCCTTTGGTCTCTTTCAATCTTATCTGCAAAATGAGATGGTCTCTTGGGGCCCTTTCAGCTCTGAAACATTCCCTGAGGATTCCCAGTGGTAGCCTATTTCTGGGGAGCCTGAAGCATGTCACACACCATCCAAAAAAGGAGGTTAGATGCAAAAACACAAAATTAGGCCAGCAGCACCTGCAGGACTGTCTGTAGGACTAGTGAATATAGGGTGTCCAGACATTAAAACCAGCAAATGCATTGGGCCAAACAGGTTGGTGTGCTAAGTTTCAGTTGATCGTATTGCTGTACTAGTTACTGTCTGTCCTGGATATTATTGCTGTGTAACAAGTGACCCAAAGACTAGTGGCTTCAACCAACTATTTCATTTTGCTCACAATTTGTGGGTAAGGAATTTGGAAAGGACTCTGCTGGGCTGTTAAACTCTGATCCATGTGCATCAGCGGGGGCGGGGGGGCAGTGCTGGGGCTGGAGGATACCCTTCCAAGTGGCCTCCTCACTCACACATCTGGAACCTCTCTCCACATGGCTTCTCATCCAGTGAGTCCCTTCTTGTGGCGTAGACTTCTCCCAGCCTGGCGGTCTCAGGATATTCATACTTCTAACATGGCAGTTGGCTTCCAAAAGAACAAGACAAAAGCTGTTAGTCCTCTTAGAGGCTATGCCCAGAAGTGGAATAGTGTCACTTCCATCACACCCTATTAGTCAAAGAATCACAGAGTGAGTGGCCCAGATTCAAATGAGGGGAAACAGCCTCCACCTCCCAGTGGCAAGGCTGTCAGTCTCCATGGTGTCCTACCTCAGGGTCTGGCCAGAAAGAACCCAGATGACTGCTGGATTGAGAGAAAGTGGAATGATGCAGGATGTAGGACTACAATCACCCACTGGGTAGGGCAGCTTCTCTGGGCAGACTTAGCAGTAGCTTTGCCTGCCCAGCATCCGTGATCCAACCAGCTCTCTTCTGGCAACAGCACCTTGGGGAACCTGACCTCAGCTCTCAATTCACTTGCTTTGGATTAAGGGTAGATTTTACCCCTGGAACATGTCACTTGAGCCTCACTGATCATCATCAGTGCCTAGAACACTGCCTGGCAGGCACAGAATAGGTGCTCAACATGAATGAATGAAAGGACAAGATTTCACCCCTCTGGGCACAAGGATTGTTTCAGGGATGGATTCATGGTTCAAATTCTAGGGCTTTTACTAGAATGACTAGGAAAGAGGTATCCTCCTTATGCTGGACTTGGAGTTGTGGGCATGTAGCCTAAAGCCATTGAGAGACACCACAAGGTAAAGCCCTGTAAGAGAATGGAGTTGGTCCAGGGGAAAGGAAAGCTCAGAGATGAAAAGAGAAAGACAGAGTCTTGGTGACATCATTCGACACCCAGCTGTGCCTAAAGTTAGTCCATCTCCTGGACGATTCAACGAAATGGCTAAAATCCAAAAGACTGACATCACCAAATGTTGGCCAAGACGTGGAACAACAAGAACTCATTCATTGCTGGTGGGAATGCAAAATGGTTTACCTGCTGTGGGGAACAGTTGGTAGTTTCTTAAAAATCTAAATATAGTCTTACCCTACAATCCAACAATGGTGCTCATTTACCCAAATGAGTTAAAAATATGTATACACAAAAACCTGCACGTGAATATCTATGGCGGCTTTATTCATAATTGCCCCAAATTGGAAACAAACAAGATTCCTTTCAATAGATGAACAAATACACAAACTGTGGTACATCCATACAATAGGTTGTTTTTCAGATATAAAAAGAAATGAGCTATGAAGGCATGAAAAGTCATAGAGGAGACTTAAACACATATTGTTAAGTGAAAGAAGCCACTGTGAAAAGGCTAAAGGCTGTATACTGTATGATTCCAACTATACGACATTCTGGAAAAAGCAAAGCTATAGAGGGGTTCAGGTGGAGGGAGAGAGGGATGGGCAGGTGGAGCACAGGGCATTTGTAGGGCAGTGAAACTATTCTATATAATATTATATTGATGGATACATGTCATTATACATTTGTCAAAACCCAATGAATATACAACACAAAGAGTGAACACTAATGTAAACCATGGACTTAGTTAATAATAATATGTCAATATTGGCTCATCAGTTGTTACAAATGCACCATACTAATGCAAGATGTTAATAATAGAGGAAACTGTGTGCAGGGCCAGGTTGTATAAGAGGGGGTAGGTACATGGAGACTCTGTACTTTCTGCTCAATTTTTCTGAAAATCTAAAATTTTCCTAAAAGATAAAGTCTATTTAAAACAGAGCTACACAGAGTCTTGATGACATCATTTGTGATACAGTATGCCTAAAATTAGTCTATTCCCTAGACTATTCAGCCACAAGTCAATACATTCTTTTTTTAGCTTGAGCAAGTGTGGGTTAGTTTTCTGTCATTTGTAATAAAAAAGTCCTGGTAGTTTTTGAGATGAAATCCAGTTTGGTGGTCAGGAAATGACATGCAAAGACTATGACAAGACACGACTGAAACCCAATGGCAGTCAGCAAGGGTCATAAGGATTTTCCAATAAGCAAGCATTGCTAGGATGGGGCTCCCCATGGCTTTGGTGATCAGAGAAGTGGCAGCCAATATGCCAGCCAGAATCGGGACGCCCGAAGAGGGCTCAAGGGCAGGGCTCTGGACTAGAGAATGGGGAATGGAATGAGCAAGATGGGAGCTGAGGTATTGAATAGATTGTCGAGACAGTTAGGCCCAGGGAGCAAGGCAAAGCCAGATATCAAGAAATGGGGGAGCCTTGGAGTGTCAGACTAGTGATGTCGCCAGCCAGGACCTGATTTGGAGGTGGAAGGAGAGTGAGACGGCAAGGGGGATTGTTTGCTCCCCATGAGGGCAGGAGAGGACCCCATGTGTTAGGCCAGACAGAGCATTCCTTTTGATTGCTGCACTAGCGTACAAAGATGTCTGTTAGGGAAAGCAAACTGAGAGGAGAAAGTTGTGAACCTCTGTATCTCCTGGAAAGCCAGAGGACAGCCCCTGACCCACCAAACACAGCCTCCGTGAGAAGAGTCCCTTTAAATATAATTCCTGAAAACCCATCAGTTCCTTCAAACCTGGACCCAGTGCTCTTATTTCCTTTTTGATGTCACGTGAGATGAGTTGGTGTTATTTTTCCTCCCCTTTTCTCTCCACACCTAAATCCACAACTTTCTGAGTAAATTTTGCCTGTGACTTAAGTGCTACAGAATCATCTGTGGGCGATGCTTTAACTCTTTCTCGAAAGAGGCACAGACAGTGAAAAGAGCCTGGATCTCAGCACCAGGTTCAATGCATGTTTTGACGTCAGTTGATGCTAACAAAGTGCATTATTGACCGTGTTTGTAATTAAGAGCTCTCTTTGTAGGCAACTAATCTTATCCTCTTTACTTTCTTGTTAATGACTTTAATTTAGTAAGCTGATGGTCAAGTCTAAAGAGAGAGGTCAAATAGTCCACCAATCCCTTTTCTTTTCTGCCCCCAAAAGAACTGAGTCCATGACGTGTCAAGCCACATACACCAACCAGGATTGACTCATGCAGGCAGTGAAGACATGGTTCAACAGACAAGGGGAAGCTTGACATGAGCAGAAGCTCTTGAAATGTAAAAACCCAGCATTGTGACACGGTTGTCCAGAGGGCTTCAGAGGGCAATGAAGGGAGCTTTGAACCCCAGTAGTGGCTCTGTTTTTTTCTGTTTTATGTATTGGAGTTTCAAATAAAATTTCCTTGGAAAAGGAGGTTTCACTGATTTTCCTTAAAAATTAAAAGACATGAAAATCACTGCCCAAGAAAAATGAATTGAATAAGGACAAGTTGCTACTGAGATGGGGGAATGAACTGGAGTATACCGTTGGCAATGGTGGTCTTCTTTGAGTCAGTAGGAGCACTGGCACTGAGACCTTCCATCCTTTCTTCGACCTCTGCTCCCTGTTCAGTGAGAGGTAAGAAGAGTTACCTGGACTTGCTTCACCTTCAAGGCTTTCCTCCTACATCACCTCTCAGTGAAGTCTACTCTGACCAGACCATTTAATGTCAAATGCTTGTCGCCCGATAGACACTCCCAGTCCCCCATACCTTGTCTACTTTTTCTTTTATTCCTTAGCATTTTATCACTAACTATATAATTTACTTACTTATTATGCTCCCCTGGGAAAATCCAATCTTAATGAGGGCAGCAATCACAGTCTGTCTTGTTGACCAATGAACCTAAAACAATGCCTGGACTATGGCAGGTGCTCACTAAATGTTTGTCAAATGAGTTATTTCTCTTTTCATTCTTGGCTGAGATGAAGGGAGAGAAGGGGAAGAGGACTACAAATTGTGTGCATTCACAGAGCAGTATCTGACCAGGTAATAAAGTGTTGGAAAGGTAATAATGGCCGGATTTTAGCAATTCCTCCCTGGATCCTATATCACCCCTTAATCTCTGCCCGATCTCTTTCCTTGTCTTTCATAATAAAACTTCCCAAAAATTATTCTGCACTCCCCATCTCCATTGTCTAACCTTCCTTCTTGCGTAGATGCACTGTAAGCTTTGCGGCCACCACTCTGTTGAAACTGCCCTCATAATGGTCATTCATGATGTCTTTCTACCAATTTCAAATGCACATTTTAGTCCTCGTGTCTCTTGACCTTCCTACTTCTTCATGCTTAAAAATCTCTCTTCATTCAGCTTTCAACCTCTTCTGATTTTCTTTCTGCCTCAGTTGGTTTGACCCTTCTTTGTTCCTTCACAGGGCCTCTTTCCTCTGTTCTTGAAATGCTGATGACAGATGCCCATGTGGTATCCTTGAACCTCCTTCCTCTCTCTGTTCACTGTGGATTCTCACTATTGATCCCCGCCATTTCCATGACTTCACCAGTGACCAAGATGGCAATGCTCTCCAACCTCTATCTCCAGCTCAACCTCCTTTCCCGAAATTCAGATCTACATGTCCCTCTGCCTCCCAGCCATCTCTACGCCAATGCATCATAGGCACCTCAAATTCAACATTTCCAAAATCAAACACACCCTCTCTCCCCTAAATCTGTGACATCACTTTCCCCGTAATTGATCAACTCATTGAGCCAGAAGTCATCTATAATCTGTCCTCCTCTTCTAAAAGTCACATTAATAATCAATTACCAAGTTCTATCAACTTTATCTCCAAAGCATCTCCTAAATTATATCATCCTTGGATCTCTCTGTCCTTATTTCTTCCCTAGATTCCTGTAGGAACTTCCTAAGTGGTCTTCTTACCTTCAGTCTTGTCCCATGCAATTAATTTCTCATGATAAAGTGATGTTCTAAAATGCTTTTCCTTAAAATTCCCCAATTATTTTCCACGATCTTCAGTATAAAATCCAGACTCCTCAGTAGGGCATGCAATGCTCTTATGATCTGTCTCTGCCTGTCACTTCACCCCTGTCCCCAACCAGGTCCCTCCTTGCAACCAAGCATACACAGCCACAAGGAAGTTCCTCTTCCTGAAACACCCTCACCTGCCTTTGCCCTGGCAATTCCCACTTATTCTTCAAGATTTAATTTATGTGTTATCTCCTCTGCTTAGGTATCCCAGAGCTTACTTCGGTAAAATCACCTACTATCCCTTTCTTACTCTTTTTTCTACCTTCCCAAGTAGGTTGGGGACTACTTGAGAGGAAGCTCATTCTCTTTTACCTCTCTGTTCTTCCCAGAAGTAATCACAGAGCCTGGCTCTTAACAAGTGCTCAATAAATGTATGTTGAATGAATGAATGTCTTCAAGCCGGTAATGAGTATATGAGGGTTCAGGTTAGATCTAAAAGAGGGTAGGGCTCATCTGTCACTCTTTTCTGCCACGCAGTATCTGAACTTTCCTCCTATGTCTACAGAATTCCTTTGAGTCTCAGTGGGAGGCAAAGCCTGCCTCCCACTGCTGATGCTGATGGTGTCAATAGCTCACTGTCCCAGTCCTACCTGTGGCCATGGCAAAGGCTCCACTTCCTGCCATCAGATGCACACCCCCTTCCCCAAGACTTTGAATAGGAAGTTCACAGCTTCAGATGGATGGAATTGGAAACAGGGGCCATTAGGCAAATTTGCATCCCTGGCCCAGCAACAGCAATGGTATTAGTAGCAGTGTCCAGAGCCAGCAGAGTCAGAGAAGCAGGATGCACATCTATGCTGGCAGTGACCATAGAACTGCCTTCACAGGATCAGTTCTTTAGCATTCTTTGGGGTGTTGTTCCAGGCTGTGTAGCCTAGAGCCTAATTCTCTAGCCTCCTGATGACTCTATAAGCTACCCAGCTATCTTTTGATCAATTTTCTTTAAATCGACCAGAGTTCATTTCTGTTGCTTGCAACTACAAACCCTGACTGGTACCTTGAGGTTTCAAAGGTACAGCATTTAACTGAGATGCAGCACAGAGAAAACTAGGTGACATTGCAGGGGTATCAAAGCCTGAGCAGTCCCAGTGGGACTGTGTGACCTGCTTGCTCAAGTGCCAGCTGGCCTGGATTTTACCCCATTCTTCCTCAAAGCGAGGTGTAAGAATAGATCTGATTATACCTTTAGGGTCTAGAGTAACTTTTTTCGAAAAAAGAAAAAATCCCAAATGCTTCTCATAGAGTCAAAAGCTGTGTGCTCTGTGGTGTGCTCAGAGTTCGGGACCAGAGGAGACCTGTTAAAGGGCTGCAAGAGAGATGGAGTTTGGCTCCAGCCAGCCCTTCTGGGAAGCATGAATTGAGGTGGAATGGCTGTGTTGATAAGCCAGGGAATGATGCCATTAAGAAGAAACAAAAGCCCAGACTGTGTCATCTGCCAGCCTCTTGGAAGCCAGCTTGTGTGAGGACTTGGAACCTGAGTGACACTCCAAGGGGTGACTGGTGAGTGGAAAGCCTTTCCCTGCTCACATAATCTCATGTGCTATTTGCTCAGCACCCCTCAATGAGATCCTCACATTCTGGCATTCCCCTGACACTTCCCCTCTCCTCCTCAATCAACCTGGCTTCCAAGATACTAGTGCCTCATTCCTTCTTCCTGGTAGAAGCTACTCTGTAGACCAAGGCTAGACAGTGAGTTCATCTGTTAAGCAAAAAACGTATGTCATCATATAATAATTTCCCCTGGTGCCAGTACTCTTACTCTTTAGCCAAATGAATAATGTAGTGGCCTTCTTAGAACCAAGGCATGACCAAAGTTCACGTCCCAGTCTTAGTGAGGTCTTCACAGAGGTGTGGAATGAGTCAGAATGATAGTTGCTATATAAAGAGTTACTCTACCTGGATAATTTGTCACTATTGACCTCTTCTGTCCCAGGGAGCAGAGGCCCCAAGAGCCTCCTCCCTCCCAATAATATCCTCCCTACTGTTTTGCTGCAGTACCTAAAATCACCAGCAGCAATGTCTTTAAAAAAAGGCATAGTTCCCAAACCACTTATGACAATGTAGATGTTTTCTGGGAAGAATCATTAACAGCCGCTAACATATCCACAGATAGTAGACCTTGAGGGAATGAAACTTAAGACAGGGAAGAGGGAAGAAAAGAAAGGTCTTATTCCATCATGGAAGGCAGTCCCATGGATGAGGCAACTTAGTGATCATCCTGAAGAGCCAGGGCACTTGGGAACTCAGGAAGATGGGCATTGGCAGCTCAAATAAGGAGAACACTTGGGAAAAAACCACCCAGAGACCAGGAGAACCATCTGGAGGCAAGGATAGCATGAAAACCCATTGGTAGCATCTCCAAGACCTTTCTTATGGAAGCAAATTGCTCTCATTCACAAATGTCTTCTATATGCATCCTCCCCAGACCACTACTGACAGTGGCCTGAGCCACAGTTTGGGACATAGGACATCTATGGATGATGGAAGAGGTAGGTCATCAAGAGGATATGACCATTGGTTGACTTGACAGCTGGACCTGGGCAATTAGAGGTTCCTTACCTTCTTGTCTGTCCTTGGAATGTATGTTCCACCCACTGTTCCCACACCTGGAACCCCTTCAAGGATGCAGCCTTGAGAGAGTAACGTGTTATTGAGATGATCTGGACCTAATAAGTGACTGAACTCCATTGAGGCCTTTCTCTAAACTCTTAAGATCCTGGAGGGTGCATAGATCCACTCATCACATTTGAGTTCCCTTGCTTATTAAAACTGCCACCTACCAATCTAGAGTGGTCTGCCTTTTTCTTCGGTCCGTCCTTTCCCTCCTTGTACAAAGGCCAATTTCAGATTCCACCTGGGGAACTCCTGAGGTTGCAAACCAACAGGGGAAACCAAGGGAGCTATATCATAATGGAAAGACATAAAAAATGGAATTCCCTGGAAAAGCATTTTTAAAGCACTATAAAACTATCAAAGATGAGAACATTCAGGTCTATGAAAATTACAAACCTAGCACACAATCTTTATTGATATTGTCCCAGGGACGTGATGAAACTGCAGGACCCTGCATTCAGCCCTTAGACCCAAGCAGCCAGGGCCTCTGCCTGCAGCACTTTGCTCTAGAGAATTCCACGAAAGGAGTGCTGTGCTAAGGGACGTGCCCACTCAGCACCCATCCCCTTCTAGACCATGCTGCGGGTACTTGGGACTCAGGAATCCCCTGAGCAAATCACCCAGGTGGAACCTGCTTCCTCAGGTCTGTACCACTAAAGAACCTCAGGGCAGGTGTGTGTACCTCTATTCAGGAGGAGGGTTCATCCCCAACTTTTTGGGTCCTGCAGGCTGGAGAGTAAATACACAGGTGCCAGAGGCCCCTCAAAGTGCAAGATGGAATCAGGGGTGGCACAAAGAGAAAGATGGGCCTCAGGCTTTTTACTCTTGCTCCAGTCCTGCAAATATGAGGAGCAGGTCTGCCTAATGCATTCTTTCTACGTCGGCACATTTGTGAAGGGACAGCCCCCTATGCTGTTGGACATCCGCTAGGTCGTGAGAAGGAGGAAGACGACTGGCCCCAGCCGAGCAGACAGGGCGTGCACATCTGCTCCCTTCCTTCCCTAGAGGATCCCTGGGGACAGGTGGAATCCAAACACAAAGACCCACCCCCAGCCTTCCCAAACAAGAGCACGTTCCAAGGCAAACCCACCAAGCATCCTTTAATAGCACAGCTGGTCCGCTGCATCTCTTCTTGAGCTTACCAGTTAAGGCTGAAAAGGGAAGTCTGAACAAGCCCGGATGCCAAGCACTGGGCAGAGTTCCTAAGGGAGGCAGATTGTGTGCAGTGACCTGAGAGGCTGACCCTTTGAAAAAGTGCAGAAAGTCCTGAGACATCTGTAGCTTCCTAGAGCACCCATAGATGCCCCCAAAGTTGTCCCTGGGTGTCCCTCTGCCCTGGTCTGTGGCTCTGACAGCTGCAGGGACAACAGGGCAAGAAAGTGCCAGGTTCTTGAGGGAAGTTTGTAACATACCTAGAGTGAAGTTCACCTGCCCTGTACTCCCACCTCCACCTCTGAAAAAGGTAAAAGGTTGTGAACAGGACAAGAAATCTTTCCCTGACGTCTGGGAAGACGAGGATGTTGCAAAAAGAATGAAAGGAATCGGAAAAGAGGTTTAGTCTGCAGCATCTCTCTTGCTCTGGGTTCCAGATGTGTTTTGAAATACCCACCAGTCCCCCTAGTTTGGTATTTACTGGGCCAGGGTGGATTTTTCCATTTCAGGCTGATGTCATTCCCAGCCTGCACGTTTCCCAATATCCCGTCTGCTGATGCAGCTGACTCCTGCAGAGACACTGACCCATTCGCTCTGGTCTGAGAGGGCATCCTTCCTTCTGTTTTTGCTGCAGCCTGGAAAGTGATGCCTGGAAAAAGGAACTCAACCTATTGCCCATCAGATCTCCATGACGTCAGTCTCTTCCCTTTTGCTCCCCATTCATCTCTTCAAAGCTGGCCCCTGAACCACCCTGGCACTGAGCCCCGGGAAGGGACAGAGTGATTGGGAGGGACCCAGCTTCACACTCAAAGCCTTCTCTTTCCTATTCCACCTGCAAAAAGTTCAGACAAGAGTTTTACTTCCACTCCAGGGCCAAGTCCAGATGCAAAGACATATAGCTTCTAATAAACCTGGGTTGTTAAAAATAAGAAGAGTTTGATATAGAACATGAACAGCCAGTTCCAACAGAACTAAATTTGTGCCATGGTGTATCACCCCGTCCTGTGAGGGGGGACCTCTGTGTGTGTGACAGCATCCGATGACAACTGTAAGATGGGGTGGGTCAAGTTTACGCAAACTTAGCCATTCAAACAGCATGTTGTATAAAAGAAAATGTCAAGAATGGGCGATTTTTATCAGCCCAAGTATAATTTTAATAAAGTATAAGTGTTCCCAAAGCACAAAGCTGGCCTGTAAAGTTTCTCGTTCAAAAGCTATTTATGACATTATCAAAAGGGTAGTCAGAAAAGAGTGGTAATGGATGTCAGTGCACATATGCACACACAGACACGCTCACTGATACACATATATGAAGTTTTTATGACTGCACTTTTCTTGACAAAGGAAGCTCTGTTATTTGTTCCTGACCAGGATGGCAATGGGAACTAGAAGTTATGAATGGGAGTATAAAACCCCATTATACTGAAGACACGGAGATTACATTAAAAAATAAATTCTCCCTCCGAATCTCTAAATCATGGGCAGGTCTTCCTCAGGCATGTTGATGCCTGGGCAAGATTCCCAGGACACAGAAGGAAACTTCTAGATTTACTGCAGAGAGCCATTGTAATGATCTACCGCTTACCCAACTCTGGTCTAAAGTAGAGTTTTTCTTTTTCAGTTTTCCTCATACCCATGCTTTATTTACTGTGTGTGGATGGGTGGAAGGAAAATGAGAGGAAAGTGGGACGAAAAGGTGAGGATAAATATTTAAACGACTGACTTCTTTGTTTATTCCAATTTTTCACTTCACATCTACTCTTCAAGGACAAAGAGAAATTTTACTGCTTTTCAAAGGAGGAAAAGAAGTGTGTGTAACTTTTCCACTTTGATAACCGAAGAAAGTATTTTGTGAGTTGTTTTCCAAACTTTCAACATCCTCCTCCCCCATACAAAATGTAATGTAAAAAAAAAATTATCTTGAATTCAACTAACAAATTTTTCATATCAAATTTTCTAAAGGAAAAATGAGTCCAAGTAATTTCTGAAATATATACGTAAGTATCATTGAGCTTCCCCCTGGATCCATGTGCCCCTCCTGTGATGAACAGCAATGCACCGTGGGTAGCATGGCCTCGCATCCAGCTCCAGAGGTAGGATCTGACTTGTCTAGCCCAGCACAGCAGTGCTATCTCCTTGGGCATCAGAACAGTAATAGAAAGTCTAAGACTTATTTTATGGTTGGAAAAGAAATGCTCTCTCTTCCTGCTGATCTCTCGCCTCCACCCGAGCAAGGATGTGAAATCTCAAAGCCCTGAGAATTACGGGCAGCCACGTGGTGACCATGAGAGGAGCCAGCCTTTAAAAGAAAGTGACACTGTGAAAAGCTGAGAGCCGACACAGAAAGAGCTGGTCTTCTGTGAATCTTTGAGCCACTGTATCAAGCTACTGCAAAGCCTGTTCTGACTGCACATTTTAGTAATAAAAACTGTACCTTCCTTAATTGTTTGATTTGGGGTTTCTTCCACTAAGATACAAATGCACCTTGTCAGATACAGCAAATCTATGTATCTGCAACCATGTGGATAATTTTATTTTTTCTTATCAAAATCCATCATATACCGAAAATTATGAATTTCTTTTCTTTTAAAGTTATCCTGTCAGAGAAGAAATACAGATCTGGGTAAAAAGAAAAATGCTTCTGAACACCAAAGCTTGGAATTGATTCCTAACAACAGGATGCAGTAAGTAAACAGGGCTGAGGTCACCTCTGCTTGCCAGGGCTAGGGCACAAGTTAAGAGCTGTTTTAGGAACAGCTTAATTTATCTGCTAACATTTTCACTGTTGGGGGGAAGCATCTTTTGTAGGACTAGAAACTTGGAGATCAACCACTTGAACCAAGTCAGCAAATGCATAGCTTTTGTGACTTCACACTTCTAAGGAATATTTAACACCAACTGCAGTCTAAATTAAGCTTAAAATGATTCAGTGGTCCAAGAGAAATCTCTTTTGAGCAAAAACAAGCTACACTAGGCCAGGGCTGAGTCCAGGAGAGCAAAGCTACCTGCAATAGAGCCAAAGGCAACTCAGAGATCCCCAAAGCAAAGGCTCTGTAGTCACAAGGCCACAGCCTCATCCTCAACTCAAACTCTTCCAATCAATCCCATTATAACTGCTCTTTCCCAGAATCACTCCATCAATTCCTTTTCCACCCATTCTTTCCGCAGAGAACACCTTTTCACTCATTGCAAATCCCCAGAGGTAATGAGCACAAAATCCATAATCAAAGAGCAGATGTGCTTTTCAGATGAGGGCAAAAACATTCAGGATACTGAATTCGCTTGAAAGGCTCTGAGAATTTTAGAGCTTAATGGAACATTGCTGCCTTAGAAACTGCTTCTCTATACCTCATCCTCAAATTTCCAGAAGAGTAAAATCAAGCTCTGAAATTTCGTGAGACATGCTCAAGATCCATCTAGCAAATTGGTGGGAGAATTGGCACTACAGCCCAGATCTTCTGACTCCAGAATCCATGATGCTTTTCTCTTCATCAAACTCTCTATGACAGTCTTATGTGTCACCTTAGCTGGGCGATGGCATCCAGGCATTTACTCAAACACTATCTAGGGGTTGATGCTAAGATATTTTGTAAATGCCAGTTAACATCTACAATCAGGTGACTTTAAGTAAGGAAGATTACCCTCAATAATGTGGCTGGCCTCATCCAGTCAGTTAAAGGCCTTCAGAGCAAAGACTGAGGGTTCCTGAAGACAAAGGAATTCTGCCTTAAGATTGCAGTGTCAAGTCCTGCCCAAGTGTCCAGGCTGCTGGCCCATCCTATGGATTTTGGACTTGCAGATCCCCATAATTTCATGAGCCAATTCCTTAAAATCTTTCTCTATATAGATGGCTAAATAGAGATGTAGATAGATAGATAGATAGTTAGATAGGTAGATAGATAGAGAGATAGATACTGAGATATAAAGAGAGACAGAGATATAGATACAGACACACACACCCCCAAAGCTAGACACCCTATTGGTTCTGTTTCTCTGGAGAACTCTGACTGATACACTATTCAACAAGCTAGACAGGGCAAATACAAAATTCCCCTGATGAAGATCAAGAAACTTAGACGGAAATCCTCAGGATATAAGAAACCACTGCCTAATGACTTCTGCAGGGAAGTGGTGATCTGTGAATAAGACCTCTAAAGTGCTGTATCGTGTAGTGAATACCATGGGGAAATCTCCAGCAGTCAAAGAGAAGACGCTACCACTGAGGATTTCTTAAAGCGTTATCTCCTGGCAATGTCCTGAATAAAGGAAAAACAACAAGATCTCTAGTTGAAATAATTTGCTTGGAACTAGTTCCAAAGGAGGAAGGATAAAGCCCTCCCACCATTCTCTTCACAAAACCATCTAGATCCTTCTTTCTTAAAGAAGCAAGTCATGGAACTTAAAGATGAGGTTTGAAAGATTTCCAGTTAGGCGCCAAGTACATAACTCTGCTTTGGAGCCTAATATTTGAAGGATGCCAGCGACTCTGTTTGCAGGGTACGAGGGAAAATAAGTCTACCTAAAGTGGTGATAGGCAGGGAAATTTTTGTTTTAAGTTTTGTCAAAGGAGATTTGACAAGGCATCTTACTGAGTGTGGAATAGTCACTTAAAAACGCAATACATCACAGAAACTTCCTTTTCCTTCTTGCCCTGTTCTACCATTCACTTTACAGAGAAATCACCAGCAACCCTTCATGCCTGGCAATGGGCATTGCTTACCTTAAGGATCTTAGGAGATCTTGAGGGTAAAAGAACAATGAGGAAGCTGTTGCGTGGTGTTGATAAAGATTTTTCATTGCCTATTTCTCAGAAACGCTGTCAGCCGGCTCTTGGAGTCTGGCTTCCCCAACTTCTTCGGTCTCCATGAGGCAGAGCAGTGTTTTCCAAACCTGGCTGCCCATTAGAATTGCTGCAGGGGGCTTTTTAAATACTGAGGCAATAGTCCCAGCTCTGATCAATTAAATACAAATTTCTGAGAGTGCTAGTATTGGTATTAGTATCAGTAATTTTTAAAACTCCCCAAATGATTCTAAATGCAGCGAGTGTTGAGAACAACTGGGATAGAACTATTCGTCAAACAGCAAACAGCATGAGCAACAAGAATAACAACCACCACAAAATACGTATTGTATAGATTGAACGTTTGTGCCCCTCCCCACACACACATTCATATGTTGAAAACCTAATGCCCAAAGTGATGGCACCTCACCAACACTTACCTTTTGGCTTCTTGATGGCCATCCTAACAGGTGTGAAGTGATATCTCCTTGTGATTTGGATATACATTTCCTTGGTATTTAGCGATGTTGAGCATCTTTTCATCCGCCCACTGGACATTTGTATGTCTTCTTTGGAGAAATGTCTATCCAGGTCTTTGCCCATCTTTTAATTGGGTTATTGGTTTCTTGCTATTGAGTTGTATGCATTCCTTATCTATTTTGGATATTAACCTCATCAGATATATAGTTTACAAATGTTTTCTCTCAATCTCAGGTTGCTTTTGAATTCTGTTGATTGTTTCCTTCATTGTGCAGAAGACTTGGAGTTTTGTGTAGTCCCACTTGTTGAATTTTTGCTTTCGTTGCTTGTGCCTTTGATGTGAAATCCAAAACTCATTGCCAATACCAGTGTCAAGGAGCTTTGCCCCTATGTTTTCTTCTAGGAGATTTAAGGTTTCAGGTCTTACATTTAAGTCTTTAATCCATTTTGAGTTGATTTTTTGTGAGTGGCATAAGATGAAAGTCCAATTTCATTCTTTTGCACGTGGATGTCCAGTTTTCCCAACATCATTTATTGAAGAAACTATCTTTTCCCCATGGGGTATTCTTGGTGCCTTTGGCAAAGATTACCTGACCCTATATGAGTGATCTTTTTAAAAAGGGATACGTTTGAATTAGCTCTAATTACAAGTGTGTGCATATATCACATTTGAACTTTTTATAAGACTATGTGTTGTTTTATATAAAAATTAAAATCTTTCTGTTTTTAAAGTCAGCTTATTATGTGCAAATGGCAGGACATTCATTACTATTAGTAATAAACAATATGAGACACATCTTTTTGAGATTTGATGTTTTAAGTTACAGAAACTGGCTCTCCTCGTGCAGGCAGCTCATTTGAGGGGCAGTTTCTCTTTTTCTGTGGACCAAAGCACGTCTGCGTGTCTGGGTTCTAACAGTTGCCTGAGCTGCCATTTTCCGTCTAATGTGGGACGCCCACAAACCAGCCTTCCTCAACAAAAGCATGAACACTTCCCACAGCAGGTCCTATGCCCTTTGTGGAGACTCCTGCTTCCTCTGATTGCCTCGAATTTCCAAACTCTCATTTCCCCTGGCGCAGAATTACAAAACCAAGTGTGTCAGCCTCATGTTGGAAAAAGTGTTAACTTGATGAGCTCTGTTTTCTTTGGAAAGGAGGAACTGTGAGTGCAAAACTAAAGGCAGTTCAGATCAGGTTAACACATGTCCTTGGCTGGAAAAAAAAAAAAAAGCCTCTAACTTCCCATGATTAATATAGCACATTCATTCAGCTAGCCCCTGTGGTTCCTGGAGCGTTAGAGACTTTAAAGTTTCCAGCATACCCAGCGAGTGCAATAGTGGAATTTTTCTTTTTTTTTAACTGAAGTCCAAATGCATGCTATATAATCAAGAGGATGGAAATTCCAACTCTACACATGCAAGTATCTGGAGACCGTGGGTCTTGTCAATGAATTGGAATCTCCTTGGTGGCTCTTTGGTTAGACAGTCGGCCATTGCCTACGAACAAAGTAAACCCTGCTCTTGTATTAACCACCTGTGCAAATGAGGGCAAAGGATCAACTAGGTCATGGGCAGACTGCCAGATTCTGTCTGAGGAGCTGGAAACAGGGCTGCTCAAAAATGGGCTGACCTCTTCCTTTTGTACCTCTCCCTTCAACATCAACACCTCCCTAGAAAAATATTTATTATTCCTATCTGAATTGTAAATGCAGGAGTAACCTCACCTGAAAATGATGCTTTAAAATGCTATGAAATTATACACTCAACTTTTATGTCTTAGTTTGGAATATATATGCCCCTCAGCTCTAAATTGTCTGCAAATTTTGCATTTTCGTCATCCTCTACAGTTTTTTATGGATAATCTCCAATAGTCAAAGTTGTAAAATGTAAATCTTCGTGGTTTTATGGGGACTGTTTATTTTACTTCATTCTAAGAGAAGCCAAGAGGCTGTTTCTCTCTTTTCCAGTTGGGATGCAACTGAATATCTGGATTGGAAAATTCCTGCCTGACTACACTGGGTATATCATGCACTATCATGCCACTATGTTTAACTTCTTTGGAAAGTAGGAACCTAGCATAAGAAATTATCAGGGCTTAAAAGGAATGGGATGGGATTTCCACCAGCTCATTAAGATATCCTCCTTGTTGCAGGGTCGGGGAGTTCATGATTTTGCTCAGGAGCATGAAAGGGAACTAGAAAGCTAACATTTGATTGTGTGGATCTATAAGTTGCTATTAAAATTTTTTTATGTCAAATCATCTGTCTTGCAGAAAGCTTCCTTAATAGGGTATTTGTTTTTACAGGTAGCCTAGAATTCTATTCTTTTCTGTTAGGGCCCGGAGGAAAGGAATGGAGGATTTCATTCTAAAGAAATACAGGAAAACTGGTTTGTACTAGAAAATGGAAATGCAGCCCAGCAGAGTTGTCCCCAATAATGCTTGAATAAGGGGGATGCAGAGTTAGGGTGGGATGAGGGGCGATAGATGTTACAAGCAAATTTGCAGTATGCTTCTAAGCAGCCCTCTATAGATGGTACTCCCAAGACTTGACTTCAAGACAACTTTAAGACATTGAAAATAAAAATCAATTTGTTGAATGAGATCAGTTGCCTATAGAGGTGAACACCTCCAGAGCTTTTCTGTTAATAGGTATCCAGGAGTCTCTCCAACACCAAATTCCAAGTAACATGGCCTTGATGTAGCTTTAAGAGAGCATGGCTGGAATCTGATTCTAACCAAGGAAGTTGAAATCTGATTAATTAAACTATCCTAGGTCTTAATAAAGACTGTGCCAAGAAAATAAGAAAGATGGGCATGGAGCCTAGACAAGGAGAGCAGAATAAGCAGCTGTTTGGTTATTGGTAGTGTGAGTTGTGCACTGCCCAAGGAAGTCATGCTTTGACCAGTTGACTTGATATTCCTACTTTGCTGGAAGAGTTACCCTTGGGTTGGAAATGGATCAGATGCTTAACCCCACTGAGTCCTAGTTTCCCCATCAGTAAGAACAGTAGGAGACAAGTTCAGAGAGTTAATGGAGGATATTTTGTATGGGACCTGTGGGCCACTGTGAAGACTTGATTTTTACTCTGAGGGAACGGGGGAGCCATTGGAGGGTTTTGAGGAGAGGGGTGATTGGGGTTATCAAGAACTAACATTGTAAAAAGATTAGAAGGATCAAATGAGCTAATCCATGTAAAGCACTTAAATCATGCCTAGTCTATTAATGGCGCTCAATAAGTAGTAATCATGATTGTAAATACCATACTTCAGTGATGCTATCAAAGTATCTCCTCTTCACCAAGACTGAATCATGAAGAGAAAGAAAATCTGAATAGACCTATAACTAGGAGGAGATTGAATTAGTAACCTCCCAACAAAGAAAAGCCTTAGGCCAGATGTCTTCACTGGTTAATTCTACCAAACATATGAAGAATTAATACCAATTATTCTCAAACTCTTCTAAAAAATTGAAGAGGAGGGAACACTTCCTAACTCATTCTATGTGGCCAGCATTACCCTGATATCCAAATCAGACAGAAGAAAAGAAAACTAGAGACCAATATCCCTGATGACTATTGATGCAAAAATCCACAACAAAATACTAGCAAACAGAATTCCACCACATATTAAAAGGATTACACCATGATCAAGTGGGATTTATCTTGGAAGGCAAAGATGATTCAGTATACAAAAAAATCAATCAATATAACATTATATGACACCACATTAACAGAATGAAGGGGGGAAAACCCCCATATGGTCACATCAATTGATACAGAAAAAGCATTGACAAAATTTGACACCCTTTCATCATAAAAATACTCAACAAACTAGGAATAGAAGGAAGTTATTTCAACACAATAAGGGCCATATATGAAAAATCCACATCATACTCAATAGCAGCATCATACTCAATGGTAAAAGACTGAAAGCTTATCCTCTAGGATCAAGAACAGGGCAAGGATGTTCACTTTTGCCATTTTCTATTCAACACAGTATTGTTGAATAGTATTGGAAGTTCCAGCCAGATCAATTAGACAAGAAAAAGAAATAAAAGGCATCGAATTTAAAAGGAAGAAGTAAAATTACCTCTGTTCACAGATGATATGATATTATATGTAGAAAACCATAAAGATTCCACAGACACACACAACTATTAGAACTCATAAACAAATTCAGCAAAATTGTAGGACACAAAACTCACACACAAAAACCAATTGCATTTCTATACACCAAAAATGAACAATCTAAAAGGAAAATTAAGAAAATAATTTCATTTTGAAAAGCATCATAAAGAATAAAATACTTAGGGATAAACTTAACCTAAGATGTGAAAGACTTGGATACTGAAAACTACAAAATATTGATGAAAGAAATTAAAGAAGACACAAATAAATGGAAAGACAAATTCTGTTAATAGATTAGAAGACCTAATATTGTTAAGATGTCAAAACTACACAAAGCAATCTATAGATTCAGTGTAATCCCTATCAAAATCTCAATGATATTTTTGGTAGAAATAGAAAAATCCATCCTGAAATTCATTTGGAATCTCAAGGGACCCCAAATAGCCAAAACAAACTTGAAAAAAAAGAACAAAGTTGGAGGTTTCACACTTACTGATTTCAAAACTTACTACAAAGCTACAGTAATAGAAACAGTGTGGTACAGGCATAAAGACAGACATATAGACCAATGGAATAGACTAGAGATTCCAGAAATAAACCCTCACTTATATGGCCAAATGATTTCTCACAAGGGTGCCAAGACCATTCAATGGGGAAAGGACAGTCTTTCAACAAATGGTGTTGGGATAATTGGATATCCACGTGCAAAAGAATGCATTTGGACCCTTATCTTACACTATATACAAAAATGAACTCAAAATGGATCAAACATCTAAATGTAAGAGCTAAGACTATAAAACTCTTAGAAGGAAACATGGAGAAAATTTTCATTATATTAGACTTGACAATGATTTCTTGAATATGACATGAAAAGCACAGGCAACAAAAGAAAAAACAGATAAATTGGACTTTGTCAAAATTAAAATTTTTTGTACATCAAAGGATACTAGCAAAAGAGTGAAAAGTCAACCCACAGAATGGGAGAAAATATTTGCAAATCATATATCTGACAAGGGATTAATATCTAGAATACATAAAGAACTCTTATAATTCAACAACAAAAGATAAACAACTCAATTAAAAAATGGGCAAAGGCCTTGAATAGACCTTTCTTCAAACAAGATCACAAATAGCCAATAAGCATGTGAAAAGATGCTCAACATCACTCATTATTAGGGATATTCAAATCAAAACCACAGTGAAATACCACTTCATACCCATTATGATGGTGATTATCAAAACAAACAAAAACTCTAGAAAGCAACAAGTGGTGGCATGGATGTGGAAAAATTGGAGCCCTTGTGCGTTGCTGGTGGTAATATAACGTGGTACAACCTATTGCAGAAAACAGTATGTCAGTTCCTCAAAAGATTAAAGATAGAATTACCATATGATCCAGTGATTCCAATTCAGGGTATATACTCAAAAGAACTAAAAACAGTCTTGAAGGGATATTTTTACACCCATGTTCATAATAGCATTATTCCCAATTACGAAAAGATAGAAATGACCCAGGTGTTCATCGATGGATGAATATATAAACAAAATGTAGTATATCCATACAATGGAATATTATTCAGCCTTAAAAAGGAAGGACACTCTGACACACGTTTCCACATGGATGAAACTTGAGGCCATTATGCTAAGTGAAATAAGCCAGACACAAGAGGACAAATACTGTGTGATTGCACTGACATGAGGTACTTAGAGTAGTTAAATTCATAGAGACGGAAAATAGAATGGTGGTTGCCAGGGGGTTGGGAGAGGGGTAAATGGCGAGTTAGTGTTTTGTGGGTACAGAGTTTCAGTTGGAGAAGATGAAAAAAGTTCTGGAGTTGGATAGTGGTGATGGTTGCACAGTAATATGAATGTACTTCATGCCACAGAATTGTACCCTTAAAAATAATTAAAATTCTAAATTTTATGACGTATATTTTACTACAATAAAAAAATGTAGCTCTCCCTTCCTCTGGGTCTATACTCTCCAACAAATTTCTGGTTAACATTTCTCTTTACGTGTAATTTTTTTCTGTGGAGAAAATACAGGGCTTAGTCAGCCTTACCCTGGCCGTTGGTCCTCAAGGCTTGCAACTCAACGGGCATTCTGATTTATACATCAAGCTCTTATAAGTGTGGGCATCAAGAGACTATCTCTTGGAGAAGGATGACTGACAAAACTGAATTTCTAGACAGCAGTGCAGAGACTCGGACCCTAGAAGGCAGTGACTGCCTGAGGTGGTGAGGCTTCATCCAGGCCACCATTTGGGCTCTGGGCATGTCTTGGTTACCACTTCTCTGCCTAGTAGCAAAACCAGCCTGTTACAAAAATGGATGCAGCTGTCAGCTCCAAGGTGGGCCCTGTTTCTCTTCCTCTTTGCAAAACTGACTTAGAGTTAAAATACCAGGAATGACTTGAAGCACAATTACTTTCTCGTCCCGTGTCAGGCTGGCTACCTTGTTGGAGGACGAACTAGATAAAAACTCACACTGTTATAGAAAGACTGTCAGAAACCACCAGCCTACTCGGAAGCCCTTAGTTGCGTGGGATGGGAACTGCGTCTTTCTTACAATGCCGATGTTGTTAAGAGAGAGGGAGAGAGGAGAAAAACAGCACTTTCGACCAGAAAGATGCAGTGTTGGGTCTGATGTGCAATTATAAAGGAGTAAGGCAGAAACCCTTCTCCTCCACATGTTCCAGCCTCCCCTGTCTTCCCAAGGCTAAGATGGATGCCTCTTCCATGTGCTCCTGTGGCATCTGGTATTGACCCTTGCATAAGCCTTCTCATACCGCATTGACACTGCCTGTTTACCCAACTGGCTCTCCCACTGGAATGTAAGCAACTCCACAGACTCTGTCGTAAATCATCTTCGATTTAAACAACTTTGTTTCCCTAGGGCTAGTGCTGACCTGGCACAGAGTAAGAACACAATAACTCTTGGCTAAAGAATAAAAGCAGACTGCTGTATTTCATTGACTCTACGATCCCACCAATTACAAGACACTTTCATTGCAAGACCCGTAAGAAAGAAAAAAATTACAATCAGAAGACACCAGCAGTTATAAGACACACTCCACTTTTAGGATTGTTATCACCTTGATTTCAGGTCCGGAACAGAGAAGAGATGACCACAAAAAACTTGAAGATTAATTGGTATCACTTTGTAAATACAGACATATGCACATACGTTTACACAAACAAAAACATTTACTTTTTGCTAGTTCACCTGGCGTCTCTATCTTGAGCTTTTCCTCTCAGTCCAGATGTTGTTTCAAATTTAAATGAATCGCCCTCCTGTCTGAACACCAGGTACCTAAAGACGGATAGAGGGACTCGGCCCCACTTCTTAGCTATGCTTACGTTCTGAGGCTGAGCTCTAAAACAAAAGTATTATTTGCTGCCTCCATGCAGGCAGCTTAAATGATGAGGATCAGTGCATCCAAAGGGGAAATATTTTTGCCACCAGGCAAGATTGTAATAAAAGAAGCTCATTCATCATCTGCTGAGGGGAAACATGTCACTACAAAATTACTAGGTAATGAAAAATCTGGGCAGTCCTACGGCACTTTTAATCAGAAAAATCTCAAAGCAATCCCACACTAACGTCAACAAAGCCTCATCATTGGCAGGATGCAAAGTGGAAAGTGTCCCTTTCTGCAGTGTTACACACCATGAAACTAAGATGGAAAAAGGTTAAAGCAAATTAATAAAAAGCAAACAGGGATAATTATTATTGTACACACAGATACATTTCTGCATAAATACATATGCAAACACACATGGAATTTTAGTTTGATTGCATAACAATGAGACCATGCATGAATACTTTATTGTAAATCCTCAAACACCACACAAATAATAATAATGAGCAGTGGAAGCATGTTGTAACTCAGAGGATGGACTTTGGAATCAAACAGAACTGAGCTCCAATCCTAGCTCTCCCACTTCTTCCCTCTGTGACCTTGGGCAAGTGTCTTTCCCGCTCTAAGTGTCCATGTCGTCATCTGTCAAATGGGATCATAAGATTATGCGCCTCATGGTACCCAGGGTTTGATGGATACTCCACGTAGGGCCCTTACAAGACTGGCTGGCGGACAGCAAGTGCTCTGTTAAGCAGTAGCTCCTCTGGTTTGAACTAGATTTTATCTATCCATTTATCACGCCCACAGGACCCGCTCTTGATACACACACCGGCACTTAATTCTGCAGTGTTTTCATTTCCTCACTCCCTGTTTGGTCTCCCTTCCCTCTCTATCTAGTTTGGCCTCCATAGTCAACTGCTGGTATTTGCTCCCCCGCTGGGGTCCCTTCTTTCTTGCCCCTCCAACCTCACCTTCCTGCTGTTCTTTTTATGACTCTCCTCAGGCCAGAATTATTACAGTGGCCTCTCAGCTCCAGTCTTGCTAACTCGAATCCGTCCTACGTGGCTTTATCTATTTATCTTCCTGGAATGAAATCCCAGGCACGATGTTCCTCTGCTCAAAATTCCCAAAGCTCCGCCATTGCCTACTGAAGTAACTTCTCACTACAGCATTCAAGACGTCCCTCTTTTGACCTTAATCTGCCTTTCCAGATATCTCCCCAATGTAGCCAAACTGATGTACCTACCCTCTGCTACCTTCTCCTACATCCATGGTTTTGTTCATACAATTTCCTTTTATTGCAATGTCCTCCTCTTCATCTCTGTCTTTAAAAATCCTAACCCTCCTTCTAAACCCATCTCAAATTCCACCTCCCCTGCAATGTACCTTTCCAGACCTTCCAAACTCCTTTGAACTGTCTTACGTATGTCTCTCTTTAGGACACATATTCAGCCTTACATTCGGGCTGGTTCATCATAAGGCCCGTTTCACCTCTGTAGTCTATCACGGCTTTGTCCATACCAAGTGGACAATAAATACAGATGTTACCCTGCTGTGTTTAATTGGTTATATTTGAATACACAGGTTTATCTTGAGCCCTGTGTCACATATACTCCTAAAACAGAAAGATAAAATCAAATCGACCCTTTGTGCTTGCTGCTGTACTTACCAACATAGGGTAGGGCCTGGGCTGCTGGAATCTCTACCCAACAGAAAGTCTTCCAACTCATTAAAACAGTAAATCACTACTTCCTTTACCACAAAATAAATATAAACTTGCCTATCATGTCCACTCCGCTAACTACAGTACTACTAAAAATATCTTAATCTGGATGTTGGTATAAACTGAAAATTTAACAAATGTTTTGTTTTCTGTTTATTTGGGGTTTGGATTTAATCGTGCTGGAAAGAAAAACAAACTACAGTTCTTGTTGTAACAGAGGGCTTGGTGAAATCCTCTGTTCCATCTCAGAGTAGAAGACAATAGAACTGAGCTTCCATCCTTTAACATAAGCCTGTAGAATTTCAAGTGAAACTACTTTTTAAAATTATGTTTTAACCCTGTCTTTGCTGGGTGGCAGTTTTTACAGCTAATGAGGCATCTTGGATTCAAGTCAGTAAGTCAGGCAAAGAATGATTTGTTAAACCAGATAGAAAAAAACAATTTTTAAAAATCAGAATATCTTAGTAATGGATCCTCAAAGTCTTCTCAGTTTTTAAAGTCTGTTCCTAAGCTACTTGGCCAGGAATACGACCAAAAAGTGCTCATGGGGTATCTTCAGAAAACACCATTCAAGAAACCTGGCCTCTACACAGCTTCCCCAAAATGGGATTAGCAAGAACTTGAAATGATTGTGCAGCTCAACCCAGTTGGAATGTTCAACAATTAAAATTTAGTAATGTCACACCAAAAGGGAAAATAGATAACTCAAACGCTGCCTTGTAAGAGCAACAGCACCATTTTTAAAAAATAACTTCTTTCTCCTGCCTTTAAGTCTCACAAAACTATTGCAGCAACATCCATATTACGAATCGTTTTATAAGTCAACTCCTTTCTTTCCTGCTGTGCATATAGTGATGATCATTTCCAAGTTTTCCTAGACTTCTTTGATACCATGTGATTAATTTTAAGGAGAGGCAATTTCTTAAATTCTATGATCGAACCTTTCATATTGTGGATTTTCATATAAATAAATTCACAGACCAGTAAAACAAAAAATACTTTCCCAGACTATGTTACTCCTGAACTTTTGTTGAGGCACTGTTGGCTCTGAAGCACCAACGGCAGTTAATTGCAGGTCAATTTTGGCCATTGCTAAGGCTCCAGAGCTTATTTTCATTGCCTCCCTCCAAATCCTTTGAGAATTTATGAGAATTTAAAAGGCTTTACACACTTTCTCTCACTAGTAAGAGTTCCCTTCAATGTCTTATTCATTAATAATGTTCAACAAATTTGTTTCCTGATGGCATTCACCAAACGATCAGAGCTCCCCTCCAGCACCATTCCTTCTATAATAGCATTGGGATCACTCACCGTTGGCATTTCAATAATTGATGGTCGGGGGATTGAAGTCTGAAAAGCAACCTCCTCACAGTTCGTTTTACCATCTAGGGACCCAGGCAAATCCTTGGGGGTCTCAACAGGCTGGACCACAGCATGGTTGCTGGAATTCTGATTTGCACTGCCATTTCTCTCTGAATGGGTGCCGGAATCTCGCCTTTTCTCTGCAGTTCCTTCTTCCCCTCTCGGGTGACTTGGGTGTCCACCTGCTTTGGCCATAGGCTGAATGTAGATAGTGGAATGAGCATCAGTTGTGCTGGGCTGATCAAAGGGAGCACTGTCCCTTGCATTCCCAAAACAAGCCAGCAGAGCTGAGCATGGAAATGGATGCATCCTTCTAGATGGAGATTTCAGTCTTTTGGTGAGCCTTGCCTTCCACGTGGACATGACCCGCAGTAAAACATAGCAACGTTCAAAGGGGAAAAGAAAAATTTCCAGGGGTTCAGATCACCTCCAGTTTCCTTATAGTCACTATTTCATTGCCTGAAGAGAAGGACTTTCTAGTGGTTGCTCCTAAGTAGAAGATTAGGAGGTGGTAGGGCCACCCTCCCTGAGAGTCGCTCCACAGCTAACCCCCTTTCGGAAGAGTCCATCCTCAGCTATTTCACGCTCTTCCTTCCCTGGTGCTGTCAGTGGCTAAAGAAAACTCTCTGTTAGGCATGTGGTTGGCTTCGGTTACAGTCCCCAGGCAGGGCAGACGCTTCAGTGTAAGGTAGTGCCAAGTCAATAGACAGTTGCTTCAGGTTACCTTGGAGGCATAAAGATAATGTAGCCTGATAGCATCCGCCATAATAGGGTCAGCCCGTGTATCAATAACATCATAACAGCAGCATAACCTTCTTTGGTTACCACCTTCAAATATTTATTCCCCCAAACAAAACAGACACCACCCAGTTATCCATCACAAGTAAAGACCCCCCCAAGAAGGTCCTTGACCTTGGCAGCTGTTTCATTCTTAAAATAGGAGGTAGACTTGAATCTTTTGTCTGGAGAGTTCCATGTTTGGGTCTCATGTCACGAGGACTTTTCTGGATCTTTCTTGAATCTTCTCCCAATGAGCTTCCTGGCTTCAGGATCTATATTGCCCCTTCTAGTAACAATAAATGAGTCTTTGTTAATTTGCTTTTTTACTACCAATGCTAAATTCTTGATTAATTTTCAACAACACCAAGTTAAAAATGAGCCAATGTGAACAATTAATATAAATATTATGTATGTATGAAGGTGGGTTTTGTCCATCTACTGTATGCATTCTTAATTTTGGAAAATAATCCCCTTTGGAATATAGATCTTCTATTTTAATATATAAATGGTGAAAAATAATAGTAATAAATTATAATCATATTCTAAGACTGTGCTCAAAATCGAGATTTCTTCCCTTAGCCAACCATCTGCTAGGAATGTTAGAGAAATATAATATTGTAATGGTTTTACCATTAATAGCGACTTTCAGGTCAAGATTTCAGGGCGTAGTACCCAGTCTAATTTATTCATTTTCTCTCTCTTTTAATTTAATATCAAGATGTGCTCTTAAACCCAGACAGGTGGTAGATGTTACAGCATTAATCCCCAATTTATGGAGACAGAAGCTGACTCTGAAACTTCAAGAGACTAATGCAAGGTTATGCTACTGAGACAGGCTGGTTGAAAGCTCAAGATCTCTGCTACCCTGTCTGGTCTCCACGTCTCATCCGACCTGACAATCATCTTATCGACATAACAGCTGTACTGGCAATATTATCCTGGATGGACAGTCATATCCATAATACACGAACTCATGTATGGCTTGAGCAAGAGTGGATACGGCATCAAATGCAGACTTTACTCTGGTCTTTAGTGTAATTTAGGAATAAGATATAAAAAACTGCCATTTACTCAGAGGCTACCATGTAGCACGCCCTGTGCCTACCCAGATACACCAGACTCCAGTCTTGAGAGACCATCCTCCTTTCAACACCCAAGGACGAGTAGTGAAATCCCCCTCCTCCACAGTCACATTGCAGGAAGTTCAGGCTTTTAGTAGGCTCCCCCACCGAGGATTCCTGGGGAGCCCTGGGAATTGTGTTTTTCCTCTCTTCTGCCCTGGCTGCTTCCATGCTTTCGGGCAGGTGGTTCCATCATGCTCCCCTCACATTCTCTTCCTTCTCAGTCCCCTCTCTCCCAAGGATGCCTATGGTAAACCTGGGCTGTAACGGTCAACGAGACTTTATGGAAGGCTTGGGGGTAACAAGAAGAGATTAAAAAGAAGAAAACTAATTCTCAAACTTGGGTTCATTCACTCTATCATTTATTCATTCAACTATGTGCCAAGTGCTGTCTGAAACTAGAGAAACAGCAATTAAGAATGCAGCCTTCAAGGGGCTATACTCGGTAGACTACTGGGTAAGAAAGCTCTGACACACCCCCCTCAAGGCTGGTGGTACCACTCTTCTTGGCTTCAAACTTGCAGCCCTACTGTGGGGACCACCTCACTTCCCCCAAGGGGCGAGCCCAGGAGCACTAGTCAGAGGGCTCATTCCAGCCCACCAAGAATGGTGGCTTCTTTTCACTAGGGCGGTTGCTGAGTCTTTTTTTTTTTTTTTTTTTGGTACAGTGGCTTCATTTTTACTCATATGGTTGCTAAGTCTGACCTGGAATATCAACATTAACATCTAATAGTTATTGAACTTTTATTATCAGCCATGAATCTCAGCAAATTAACTCATTTAATCCTCACAACCCTAGGAGAAAGGTGATATTATTAATTCTCATTTTAACCTAGTAGGAAAATAAGGCACAGAAACTTAAGTAACTTGCCCAAGGTCACAGCAATGCAAAGGAAGAGAGCCAGGTTTACAAGCCCAGGCAGGCTGGCCGCAGAGTTCATGCTTTTAATTACTATACAAGATCACTTTCCAAAAACACACACCCTCCAAAGAGGAACTTTGCAACAACCTCCAATCCAGCGCTCTACCTCCAGGAATTTATTCCATAGATGTACACGTGCATAGAGTTATGTCCAAAAAGGTCCATAGCAGCGCTGTTTGGAGTCACAAAATTAATCGTTAATCAGTAGAAGACAGGTTAATATGTAAGAAAACGTCTGTACAATTGATTACTATACAGCTATTAAGAAGGACGTAGAGGCTTCAGGTTTAATATGGTGCGCTAATTAAGCACATGTATTTACAGCCTCCCCTTTCTAAGAAATCACTAAGGTGATAGTAATGGACTTCTTTTAAGGGCTTCAATTCACAACACTAAAGAGAATAAGAAGGAGGCCATTAATATACGAGAAAACAAACTCCTATAGGATGCAAAGCAGATGAAATATTATTAATTAGTGAAAAACCCAGAAAGCCAGCATGCTGCGTAGAACCCCATAGAAGCTCTTGACTTGGGCAGCAAGTACAATGGAGCTTAAGAGTAGGTCTGAAAATGGGGGATTAATTAAAGGTCTGAATATGAAAATCAAAAATTTCCTATACCCTCATCTATCTGCAAACAGGCTACAAAATGAATAGATAAAGTAAATTAATGAATAAATTAAAATAAAAATGAATAAATCAACAAATAACCAAGTAAACAAAATAAAAATTAAGGTAGGGGCTTGGGGTCTTATCCAAACTTATCTAAACTACTTAACAAACTGTCTTATCAGTTCTTATCTAAACTATTTGATGAAATGTCTAGTGAACTAGTAATGGTAGCAAGTTCTCTGGTTCTTTATTTAGGGCCCGAAGTAATAGCTGAGAGCTCCCTGCCTATTAACTTAAAAGTGAACCAGTCAGTGGATGAATCCCACCAACCTTCACAGAGCTTTCGGAGTCAATTTTCAAACTCCTCCCTCTTGTAAAAATACCAATAGATCACAAGACGTCACAAGACATTTGATAAGAATCGCAACATCAATGACAACAAACAAGGAAAACAAAAGAAAAGATCCTAGCAAGGGAGAATGAGGGAATGGTAGGTGGGCAGGCAACAATATCTGCCATTCAAAGGATGGTACAAGTATACAGGAAACTAACACACAGCTAGATTCTGAGCAATGGATGGCGGGGGTGGGGGATGGGTAGGGAGAATCTTTGCAACTGGATACCAGGAAACTTCTCTTTGAGTGCCGCCCAAGTCATGACGATGATCCTAGAGAATTTGAAAACATTAATTCCCTCTGCCATGAAAACTGTTTACATAGCTATAATAACATAAATACTATTTACATTATTTCAACTTTCAGAATTAATATACAGACCAATAGTTGCACACTGGCGGCTCTCAAGCAAAATTAGTCTTCCAGATGTGTTTTATTTGGCTAATGGCATTTAAAAAATTTTTGTTGCACTGCTTTTAGGTCACAGTAACCACCCCTCCGTGTCTCTCCCTCAGTCAGTTCACAAGTTTATGTAAATGGAACTCTGAAGACATTAGCGTTTGTGGTCTAGGGTGGGTATTTGGCATTGTTGGTGCCCAGCCTCCTTTCCTCCATTTTTTTGGTGACAGCACCCTGATTTCCTTCTGGAGGAACCCCGTCTGTGCTTTGAGCGGTGCTCCAGTTCTGATTCCAGAGGTGCGGGGTAGATAATCAGCATACCCAAAGCCCCTGCTCACAGCGATGAGTTCAGGGTTGGGCATGAGAACACAGTGTTCCAATCAGAATGAATACCAAAATTTGACTCACTGGATTTACTGGATTTAAACTTGAAAGAGTGAAAGCCTGGAGCAGCTGCCAACATCTTGCCTCCTTGAAGGGAGAGTTTACCCAGGATGGAGCCAACACAAAACAGAATTTAAGAGATGGAGAGAGAGAAACGGGATCCTGATAACACTTTTGGATGAAGCTTCAAATGAGATTGCATCTTTCCCTAGATGTTGCCATTTCGTGAGCAAATAAATTTCCTTTTCTGCTTCATTTGCTTTGAGTTGAGTTTTCTGTCACTTGCTACTAAAAGAGTCCTAATCTATATATGGACCACATGTACCAGCAAATCAGAGAAGACTTCGTTATGGTTGCAGAATAGAATGAAAACCTTATCAATCTTGACAATGGCAAAACAGAGAGCTTTTGAAAGACGCAGAGACTGTTGTGGAACCGGATAACATAAGTGGAGAGAAGGAGAGGTTTGCTAATATTCCTGTACTTCAGAGTCAGAAGATGCTCTCTATGGTTGATGCAAAGAGGAATAGATTTTTAAGTATGGTGTTTGAGGCTGTTGAGGTGACTAGAGGGGCATTTTAAATAGAGACAGAACAATATTGGAAGGAGACAGGATGGAGTAAGTAGCTAAATGCTCACCTATGTTATTTGAAAATTAATAGATAACTTCTAAAGTTGATAGATAAATAGAGACAATCATATTAGTTAGTGGGATAGATCTTCAGCTATCATAGCAGCATGTCAATAGATATATTTTAAGTCAACAAATTAAGAAACAGAAGTATAAACATGTTTTTTGTAGGATGGTGCTATCCATCAGAAAAACTAAAGACAGAAATAGGTATAAGAGGTTGCCTTTGGGAGCAGGGCGACAGATGAGGGAGTGAGGCAGAAGATGATTCCCTTCCATTATAAACCCATTTGTATGTTTTCTATTTAAATCAGGTGCGAGTATTACTTTAACTTTTTATTAAAAAAAAAAGGAAAGATGTCAATTTACATGTGGTAATATGGAAAATGTCCAAGATATGTATATATATTTTTATTGAGATATAATTGACCTATAACACTGTATAAGTTTAAGGCACACAATGTGTTGATTTGATACACTTGTATGTTGCAATATAATTATCACCTTAGCGTTAGCTAACACCTCGGTCATGTCACATAATTATTGTTTCTTTTTCCTAGTGAGCACATTTAAGATCTGGTCTCTTAGCCACTTTCAATGCTGTGCATTAGATCTCCTGATCTTATTCGTCTTTTAACTGTACCCTTTAACCAACCTCTCCCCAGTTCCCCCACCCCTACCCCCTGGTAACCACCATTCAACTCTCTGTTTCTGTGAGTTCAGCTTTTTTAGATGACACATTTAAGTGATATCATACAGTATTTGTCTTCCTCTGCTGGATTTACATCACTTAACATAATGCCCTCAAGATCCATCCATGTCATTGCAAATTACAGGATTTCCTTCTTTATCAGAGCTGAACAATATTCCATTATATCTGTGTATACATATAACAGATGTCCATCTATCTATCTATCCATCTTTCTTTCTATCTATCTATCTATCTAATAATGCTGGTAATAAACATGGGAATGTAGGTATCTTTTCAATATCCTGTTTTCATTTCCTTTGGATATATACTCAGAAATGGGATTGCTGGATCACATGGTAGTTCTATTTTTAATTTGTTGAGACACCTCCACACTGTTTTCCATAGTGGCTGCACCAATTTACATTCCCACCAGCAGTGCACAAGAGTTCCCTTTTCTCCACATCCTCGCCAACATTTGTTGTCTATTGCCTTTTTGGTGATAGCCATTCTAACGGGTGTGAGGTGATATCTTATTGTGGTTTTGATTTGTATTTCCCTGATGATTAGTGATGTTGAGCATCTTTTCATGTACCTGTTGGCCACTTGTATGTCTTCTTTGGAGAAATGTCTATTCAGTTCCTCTGCCCATTTTTTAATTGGATTGTTTGGGGTTTTGTTGTTGACTTGTATGCGTTCTTTATGTATTTTGGATATTAGCTCCTTATCAGATATATGGCTTGAAAATATTTTCTCCCATTGCATAGGTTGCCTTTTCATTTTGTTGATTGTTTCCTTTGCCGTGCAGAAGCTTTTTAGTTTGATGTAGACCCACTTGTTGGTTTTTGCTTTCCTTGCTTGTGCTTTTGGTGTGACATCCAAAGAATCGTTGCCAAGACTAACATCAAGGAGATTTTTCCCTATGTTTTCTTCTAGGAGTTGTACAGTTTCAAGTCTTATGTTTAAGGCTTCAATTCATTTCAAATTAATTTTTGTGAGTGGTATAAGATAGGGGTCCAATTTCATTTTTCTGCATGTGGTTATCCGGTTTTCCCAATACCATTTATGGAAGAGACTATCTTTTCCCATTGAGTATTCTTGGCTTCCTTATTAAATACTAGTTGACTATGTATGCAAGAGTTTATTTCTGGCCTCTCTAGCATGTTCCATTAGTCCTTGTGTCTATACATTTTTTCTTTCTTTCTTTCTTTCTTTCTTTTTTTTGCTGAGGAAGATTAGCCCTGAGCTAACATCTGTGCCAGTCTTCCTCCACTTTATATGTGGGTCACTACCACAGCATGACTGATGAGTGGTGTAGGTCTGTGCCCGGGATCTGAACCCATGAACCCAAGCTGCCGAAGCAGAGAACACTGAACTTAACCACTACACCATGGGGCTGGCCCCTATGTGTCTATTTTTATGCCCATACCATACTGTTTTGATTATTGTAGCTTTTTAGTATAGTTTCAAATCAGGAAGTGTGATGCCTCTAAGATATATTTTGAATGACAAGAGCAAATTGAAAAATAAGTTATATAGTATATACTCAATTGTGTTAAATATATGTGCATATCTATAAATACACTCCTAAAAGTGAATGAAGTCATTCTATGCCATCATCAGAATTCCTTAAGAATATTAGTCACTTTTCATGTAGAAGGTAGAGATGAAACACTAATACTGTGACATTTATTTAGATGATATTTATTTAGATGATATTTATTAAGAACCCAATATATAGCAGATTCTGAGTGAAGTGCTGCTGTGGGGATATGAGTCAAACAAGACAGGATCCTTGCTTTCTTGGAGCTCAAAGGCCAGCGCAGCATATGAGCTAGTGTGCTAAGTGCTGTAAGGAAACCCCACTGGCTCCCAGACATGAAACAACGACTTGTGTGGGGAAGGATGGCTGACCTCACAGCCTCCTCCCCTGACATCCACTTTCCCCTTGGCCATCCCACTCATCACTGCCCTGCTACAATGGCCTTGGGCAGCGCTACCCTCCCCTTCACAAATCCAGCCCAAGAAAAGCCACACTTGCCCCTCCTCCTCCATGGTTCAGCTGATGCTAGTCTGTGGTTGTGATGGTTGATTTTATGTGTCAACCTGACTGGGCTAAGGAATGCCCAGATGGCTGGTATTTCTGGGTGTGTCTGTGACGGTGTCTCTGGAAGAGATTAGCATTTGAGTCAGCAGACTGGGTAAAGAAAATGCACCCTCCCCAGTGTGGGTGGGCGTCAGCCAATCAGTTGGGGGCCTGAATAGAACAAATAGACAGACGAGGGGCAAATGTGATCTCCCTGCTGGAGATGAGACCTGCCATCAGGCCTCAGTGCTCCTGGTTCTCCGGCTTTCAGACTCAAAGGGGACTTTATGCCATTAGCTTCCTGATTCTCAGGCCTTTGGACACCGACTGAGTTACCCCACTGGCTCTCCTGTGTCTCCAGCTTCTAGACAGTGGATCACGGGACTTATCGGCCTCCATAACTGCGTAAGCCAGTTCCTATAGTAAACCTCCTCTTCTATCTCTCTCTCTCTCTCTCTATCCATCCATCCATCCATCCATCCATCTATTTATCTACCTTTCCATCTATTCTATTGGTTCTGTTTCTCTGGAGAATCCTGACTAACGTAGTGGTGTTTGAACAGACTTTACTGATTACAAAAGGGAATTACATCTCTCAAAAAACTGTTTTCTTTTCTTTTACTGGCTGCTAGATAACATCATTGTCAGCACCCCAAAGCCCCAAGTCATCCTTACAGGGTCTCCCAGGGGTTCCTCCCTGCTCCTTCCTGTCTGGTCTCCAAAGGGCAGGGACTATATTACCCCCTCACGCCAGCTAGACTCCTCAGAGACTAGGCTCAAGAGACAAGGCCCTGAGAGAGGAAGGGGTTGCCTCTCCCTCCTGAGAGCCAGCTTCCTGTCGTTTCCTGCCACAGTATGATTGACACCAGGACTTCCCCTTACCCCCAGGCCTCAGCGCACGTCCCAGCAAGACAAACAATCACAACAGAATTCATGAGTCCAGCGTCAGTCCCTGAACGCAGCAGGAGGGGTCCACTTCCTTCTAAGTGTGGAGGAAGGAAGGTCACCCAACCAAGAGAGGAATGGTGGTGGGGAGGGGGGCATCTGGAAACGGGTCACTCAGGCGTTAAGACCTAGAAACACAGCTGTGCTTCTCGATCAGGCCAAGAACAGTGTCGCTGTTTCATTTCACATCATCTCCCTCTCCCCATATGTATTTTAAAATCAAAATGAATTAACATGAGGTGATGCTTCCCTTTTCTTTGGTAAAAATTTCTCAAACACTTCTGAGACCATTGAAAATGCCCAAATTTCTCATAAAACTAGGCTTGACTATCACAGAATGTGCCACGAACTAAGACTGCCTGCCCTACATTTTCAGAATTCCCTTTACCCTCTTTTTAACCCGCACACAGAAATCCCAGCTGATTACTGTGTGATCTTCCTTAGGAGCAAAAGCAAAAGCAAAGATTTTCTGCTTTCCATCCAAAAGTGCAGCTGAATTTAAAAGGGCCAATGTGTCAGGTAGGCTGAAGAAAGCAGACCTTTTCGATTTGATGCTCAGCAAAGCTCAAGCTTCAGTATTATATTTACATCACTACAGCTTCCACCAAAACCTCTGAGAATTACTGATCTCTCAGTTTCCTAATTAGCTTCCTTCAATGGTCCCTTGATCTTTGAGTGGATTCAGAGATTCCCCAGATATGCCCATTTCCCAACTCCTTTCGCCATTCTTCTTGGTCCATAGCCTGTCATGCTGGGGTGTCTTCAGCCCCCTGGGGTGGCCATAGGAACAGGCAGCGGGCATTGGGGACAGTACTGGTGAGTTAATAAAGGCAGATAGAATTGTATCCTTATGACACAGCTGGTCCATCTCATTACACAGTCATTATGATGTCTTATCCACAGACAGGGTCTGGATAAAGTTTGGCTGCAAAGGTTGCAGAGTGAAAAGGCATCTTCCCTAAACCACATGCTTGAGTCCTTTCCCAGGAGCTGCACTGGGCAGTGGTTCATCCTGTACACACATCCCACCTCACTTAGGACTCACAGCCCCACGCAATCTCCACCCTCCCAGGGCCAGGTGTGGTCACCATGCTTGTTTTCCTGCATGACACACTACGGGCAGGTGGGATGAAGGAACGAGGAGGGCAGGTCCCCTAGCAATTTGGCCACAAATTAAAAATCTTTACACTGTGTCAATAAAAGAAAGGTTATAAATCATCATTTAAGATCTCGTTTGTTAAATAAAGAGAAAGTGAATTTTAAATAAAAAGTGAATGTGTTTCTTGATGTGGTTCAAAGCTCTAGTGCAAATTCTAAACGACTAAAGAGCAATAAAACAACAATAAAATAATTTAACTGAAATAACAGTAAAATAATGTCTCTGGCTGCTATAGCAGAATACCATAGACTGGGTGGCTTAAACAGCATACATCTATTTCTGGTGAGACACCATCCTGGTTAGAATCCTCTTCCTGCCTTGCTGACTGCCACCTTCTTGCTGTGCCCTCACAGAGCAGAGAGAGAGAACTCTAGTCTCTCTTCCTGTTCTTACAAGGACACTAATCCCATCATGGGGGCCCCACCCTCACGACCTCATCTAAACCTAATTACCTCCCAAAGGCCCCACCTCCAAATACTATCACATGGGGTGTTAGGGTTTCAGGGTATGAATTTTGGGAGGACACAAACATTCAATAATTTAAAGGGTGCGAATCCATAAGGACAAAAAGGACAGAAGAAGAGACAAGAGAAGACAAGACATGTAAAAGGAAATGGGACGGAGAGCAACAGCTACTGAGACCTAAGAGTTGAAAGGATACCAGACGATAAACAAGCTAATCTTCTCCACTGAACCACCGGCCACCTTTCCCCATCCCCCTGAAGGGGCTTAGAAATCAGAGGCACCAGGCAATCTGGAGGTTGGGAAGAGTAGGGGGTTATTTGAAAATGTGTTAAAGAGCACGTAGACACCATGTGCTTTCTCTAGTCCAGGCAGCTAAGGAACTGATCCCTCCCCACTCCCAAAGAAATCTAGACTTGTTCTCTGGAGGAATTGAACCAGAAAGTTTCTGAGCTTGGGTCTAGGCAAAGAGGAAAGCACGGAAATGAATGACAAGAGAGAAGAGTGAAGAAAATGAGAAGATCAACCCAGGAGGTTCAATATCTGGTGAACAGAAATTCCAGAAAGAAAGAACACTGAAACTAATGGAGAAGAAATTATTAAGAAAGGAAGGAAGAATGAAAGAAGGGAAGGGAGAAGGAAGGGAGGCAGAGAAGAAGAAAAAGTAATCACTCTCAGCCTTTCGTTGTCTTTCTCCAAATTATTGATTTTCTCCAGCAATAGCTATCTAATTCCATATTCATTATAATTACTAATTCCTCTTTTCAAAAGTGCCTAACACCTTGTACCCCCCTCCCACCCAGTGCAGCCCTTTGCTAGTCTCTGATCCCTATTCCACACTGGTGAAAAGTTTCACAATGGTAATCCTGCTGCGTGCCAGGGGTTATCACTGCTCCACCATCAATTATGTGGTTCTCTTGGCCAGATGGCTGGTAGGTGACCCACCTTCAAAATTTGATTTTAGAGACCGTTTCTGAGGACCATTCCTGCAACTGACCATTCAGGTTGCATTCCCTGGCAAGTAGATCTGAATAGGAGATTTATATGTAGAAAGTTTATTGAGGGGTACTGTTGTGGAAGAAAGGAAATAGGATTGGGCAAAGGGAGAAGATGAACAGTAATGCAGTTACATCAAAGGCTTCTGCTGATCCAGTGAGAAGTTCTGGAGCTGGGAGGGGTTTTCAGAGTTTTCCCAAATTAAGGCAAAGTGGGTTGGGTCTTGATACTCCGCATTGACAAGTCATTGAGTACCAGCAGCCCCCGAAAGGCATTGGGCAAGGCTGCTCTTCAGCAGAGGACAATTCTGGGAGAGGGACTTATCCGAGAGCTGTAAGCCAGCCACACTCCCAGCATCTGGGGGAAGGTGTGCTTTAGTCCCGAAGGAGGTGTCGCACTACGTCATTCATACATACTCCCAGGGAGCTCTTGGAACAATCTGAGGAAGGAGAGCAGAGAAGGCTGGAGCTGGTAGGGGTACACCCAAGAAATAGTATTATGTGGAGACTATTGTTACCCTATTCTTAGAGCCCAGGGAATAGAGATTACATGTGGTTTGTTGTTTGCCCCTACCTTGCACAAAAACTCTGAGACTAATAGTCGAGAGAAAATGGAAAGTGTAAAATCCTCTCTCTCTTCAGCTCAAAGTTTAGATTTGTCTGCATGAGAAACAAGCTCTTGGCTGTTCAGAAAGCCACATCTCACTTCAAATGTTACTTGTTCTGGTTCTGATGGACTCTGGTCTCACCAATACCCATATTTAATAGCAACGTTTTATAAATATCATGAAAGATGACCTAGGCCAAGCTGCAGCTTAAACTATTGCCTTTCAGATCTCTGGTCATCAAAAAGTAAAGTCTTCTGCTCTTCACCCTATAAACTTGGACACTGTTGTGAATTCAACGGTGTCATGGAAACCCCTCCCTAGCACCAGACGCCTTTGTAAAGAATTTAAAACCAGTGAGAATAAACGGTAAGGCTAATGCAGTAACTACAGAGCAAGAATCAAGGCTTGGAAGTTCCCTATCACTGAAATCCACATATGTTGAGAATTTCATTTGGACGTGTGTGTGTTTTTTCACTATAAAATTGGAATAAAATTTTTACTCTTCTTGTTTTTGCTGACATGTTTCTTAAGACAGTAGAAACTGAAATATTAACTTTGAGAGGGTTCAATGGTAGAAAGAATACTCAAGTAATGACATCCTTAGCTTGAAAAGTATTTCTAAACAACCTACACACAAGCCTCCAGCATGGCTTCCTGAGAAATAAGCAAGCGCTATTTGCATGAGAGATGTAGGGGAGACGTTCCAAGTGAACAGAAAGGCCTCAGAAAAGGAAATGAATGACAGACTAGGACTGAGAGAAAGTAAAAGTTCAGGCAAAGCCTGCAAAATGAAGAGGACAATTAATCAGGTTAGGCTAAGCTATGCTGCAGAAACACATAAACTCTAAAAATCTCAAGAGCTTAACCCAATAAAGATTTGTTTCTCTTTCTTGTCACAGTCCAATGCACCTCTTCTGGACAGCTCTCCTCCAACTGGGGACTCAATGACACGTTTGCTTCCCTCTTGTAACTGCACCATTTAGAATACGCAAAATCATGCATATTCCAAGATGGCGGCCAAAGGGGAAGAGAGGGCTGTAGGATCACACAGGATTTATTAAGGGCCAAGTTTGCCTGTGGCTCCCGTCATTTCCCTTCACTTTCCATTGGCCAGAACTCAATTATACAACCCCCAAAGTAATTGAAAGGAGGCTGTCTTCCTGTGGACCTAGGAAAATGAAAGAGGATGGTAAACGTATAGCTTTGGTTCCAACACAAGTAACATAATGGGTTTATTAGGAATTTTGCAAATATTAGTCCTTGGGCCCTAAAGAGCAACTGAATTTAGTATCAATGGCTGCCAAGGACTGAGGAAGGGAGGAGGGAATTGACTGCAAAAAAGCACAAGGGGATTTTAGGGGTTTGGGAAATGTTATATTTCCATTTGTGGAAACTCATAGAGCTGTACACTTTTTTTTTTTAAGATTTTATTTATTTATTTATTTTTCCTTCTTCTCCCCAAAGCTCCCAGTACGTAGTTGTATATTCTAGTTGTATGTCCTTCTAGGCATGTGGGACACCGCCTCAGCATGACTCGATGAGCAGTGCTAGGTCCACACCCAGGATAAGAACTGGCAAAACCCTGGGCTGCCGAAGCAGAGCACATGAACTTAGCCACAGGGCCGGCCCTGAGCTGTACACTTTACAAGAGTGGATTTTACTGCATATAAATTAAACCCCCCGCAAAATAAAAAGATATTGGTAGTTCATGGAATCTCAAAGAAAGCCAGAAAATCAGGTTTTAAGCCAGTTCGGTTAAAAATTTAATGCTAAGATGGTGTCCACCTCCCATGGACACTGTGCCACAGCTCCCCTGAGCAAAGGTTAACACTGGGCCTCTGCCAGCACTGCTGCTTTGCGGCTATTATCCCTGCAATCCTGTATTTTATTTACGTCCTCTTTAAGTCTAAATCGGTTTTACCAAAGTTCTTTCCATTTTATTAATCTATTCAAATAACTCATTTCTCATTTTGATTATCTTCTCTATTGTCGTTGTTTCATTGATTTCTGACCTTATCTCTAGGAGATAAGGGGTTTGCACTGTTGCTTTTTCCAACTCTACTTTTGCTCGCTTTTTTCAATCTTTTTATTTTGTTAGAAAAATAAGAAAATTTAAAGACACAAATTTCCCTCTGACTCTGTGCGCTGTACAATTTGGTAGCCACCAGCCGCAAGGAGCTATTTCACTTTAACTTTAAATTAATTAAAATTAAACTTAATTTAAAAATTTAGTTTCTTTGTCACACTAAGCACATTTCAAGGACTTAAGAGTGACATGGGACTTGTGGCTGCCATATTGAACAGAGTAGATATAGAACATCTCCATCATCATGGAAGTTTTATCAGACAGCACCGTTGCTTTAGATGTGTCCCTAAATTTTTGACATATGGCGTGGCCATCGTTTTTCAGTTGTAAGTATTTTGTAATTTCTCTTATGCTTCCCTTTTACCATGTTATTGGCAATATGTCATTTAGTTTCTAGACATAGGAGGTTTGTTTTAGGTATCTTTTCGTTATTAATTTCTAACGATTTTTCATAATGGTCTGAGCACAAGATTTATATGCTATGTGTTCTTTGGAATCTATTGAGAGTTCTCTTGTGGCCTAGTAGGTGTTCAGTTTTGTATTTATTCTATGCGTTCTTGGGAAAGTTTTGTATTCTCTGCTAGGTGTCAAGTTCTAATTATGTATCTGTGTTGGACTGAATAACGGCCCCGAAGGAGATCCTTGTCCTAATCTCCAGAACCTGTGAATATTACCTTAAATGACAAAAGGGACTTTGCAGATGCGATTCAGTTAAGGACCTTGGATTATCTGGGTGGGTCCTAGAGGCAATCACAAGTGTCCTTATAAGAGCAGAGTACAGGGAGGTTCGAGCACAGAAGAGGAGAAGGCAAGTGATGATAGAAGCAGAGATTGGAGGAATGCTGCCACAAGCCAAGGGCTGCCAGCAGCCTCTGGAAGCTGGAGGAGACAAGGAACCGATTCTCCCTCAGAGTCTCCGGAAGGAACAAGGTTAAAGACATATTGACTTTAACCTCCTAAAACTCATTTTGGACTTCTGGCCTCCAGAACTAGAAGAGAATAAATTTGTGTTGTTTTATACCGCTAGTTTGTAGTAATTTTTAGACCACCTAATAGCTTAAGTTTCTTAATTATATTATTCTAATCTGTATCTTTGCCTATTTTTAGTCTCCTTGTTTTATCAGTTTCTGAGATAATTATATTAACACCTCCAATTGCTTGTGCTGATTCATATATTTCTCCTCTCTGTACTATCAGTTGTTTTTTATACATCGAAGGTATTTTGTTAGGTGCATATATGTTCACAATGATGATATCTTCTTGCTCTATTTATTCCTTTTGTCAGGATATAACATCCCTCTTTGTTCCTTAACATATTTTCTTGCTTTTAGTACTATATTATTGGATATTAAAATTTCTTACCATGTTAACAGTATGATGTCTTTGCCTACCGCCACAAGAATAAATTTGAGGTAGTGTCTACTTCTTTACCCCACTTCCTGTCAAAACTGCAGCGACACAGGCAGAGAATGGGGAACATAAACACCCAACCTCTTACTCTCCTCCCCTCTGATCTCCTGCTGGTGCCTCCCATTGGCCAAACCCAATAAGCCAAAAGGCAGACAGTCCATAGAGGTCAGCCTCCTGGGACACACAACAGGGCAAGAAGCATAGAGAATGGTTCTTGGAGGACAAATGGAGAATATGTTTACATGGATCAGGAAAAAAATCACGAATTTTAATTTCATTCATAGGTATTACGGGTTGAATTGGGGACCTCAAAACGCTATGTTGAAGTCCTAACCCCTAGGACCTCAGAATGTGAACTTATTTGGAACTAAAGTCATTGCAGATGTAATTAGTTAAGATGAGTTCATACTGGAATAGGGTTGTCCCTTAATCCAATATGACTAGTGTCTTTAAAAGGAAAAAGAGAAGAGACACAGAAACAGATACATAGGAACACACAGCAACAGAAGGTCATGTGACCAGGGAGGCAGAGATATGAGCACTGGGTCTACAAGCCAAGGAACATCAAGGATTGGCAGCAAATACCAGAAGCTAGAAGAGGCAAGGAAGGAGTCTCCCCAAAAGGTTTCAGAGGGAGGATGGCCCTTGATTTTGGACTTCTAGCCTCCAGAACTGTGAGATAATTCATTTCTGTTGTATTTAAACCACTCAGTCTACAGGACTTTGCAACGGCAGCCCTAAGAAAGGAATACTGTATGTTTACGTGAATCAGAGAGGAAAATCATGAATTTTAATTTCTGTCACATAGAAAACTCCTGATCTGGTGAAACCCACAATTTTCCTGATAGTCTTTATACTTCACTTTTGAGTCATAGTATTTGGAAAAAAAAAACGCTTCCAAGGAATTCTTTTTAAACCATTTTATCTCCTAGGTTTTGCAAGTACATCATCAATACTACACACTGAGAATTTATATTGACATAGACTGTTACAGAATCTTTTGCTTCAAAGGGCAAATTATACTACTTGTACTCTATTTACTCATGCAGGAAATCATGGACTGATACCACATTAAAAATCCCAACACCTAAGATTAGAATAGAATGGTTTTTTACATTTACTCACACTTACCCAGAAAATTAAAAATTTTAAGCACTTTCCCAAGCAGAAGTTAATAATTTTTATTATATCATAGTTATCCTTACCCTTTCCTTGATGAGATGTTACTTTTACCCTCCCAAGCATCTTATATCTGATGATGTTTCTGAAATTTCTCAATAGATTGCCATCCGCTGGTTGCTCCATCTATGAAGGAACTTGTTTCTCTTACTATGCCAATGAACAATAAAACAAGTGTGTTGGGGCCATGGAGATGTGTTTAAAACAGTAGTGGGCTCTAAGTCGGAGGTCTCACATTCTGGTCCCAACTCTGTGACTTGACAACTACGTGACCATGAACAAATCATGAAGCTTCTCTTGGCTTTCATTTCTTCAGGTGGAAAGGACGATCTAGGGCTACTTCTGCCGTGGGACCATTCCGGGAGGGTTTCTCTGTCAGAGATCCAGGAGTTAAGGTCCATTACTAAATAATTTTAATGAATCAATGATATTCAAATCTCTGATGTAAACACAACACCTCTCAGTTGTTGTGGTAGAGGAGAAATTTGGAGAATTGTGATGCGTGTGGATTCTAAGATGCTTAAGAAGGGATTCAGATGGACCAACAGACTGCCCTGAGTGTAGGGTGGCTGAGGGCGGCTTGTCAGGGGCAGTGTGAGTTTGTCCAGGGGCTCCCTTCTGTGAAGCTTGGCCTTGGGTGTTCCCGCTGTCCCCTGCCTTTAGGAATAGGCTGTCCACTGACCAGCCTGCTTTTCTAAGACCACTTTCATATCACCTTTAAGAGCTAAAATCAGAACACAATAATGGAAGCCCTTTTGCTTTTTTTGAGTCTTGATAATGTTGACTTTGTCTTCTTCCTCCTGAATTAATTGTACTAACCAGAAGCATATTTGGGGGACTTCAAGCCTCTCAAGCTAGCCTGAGGCCAGCTAACAGAGACTGTAAGTGGACGAAACCAGCCTCTGTTAGTTTTCCCCCCCAGTTCACCTTATTGTATTTCAAAGCCCTCTTCTCCACTCCCTTTGTAAAATTGTCTCCCCTTGCACATTGGAAAGCCATTGTATCAATTCTCACAACCAGCACTTATGATGATTATGGTAGCAAGAGAAAGACAACTCAAGACAAAATGATTTTAGCAAAATAAGGAATTTGTTGGCTCACATAAGGGAGTGTAGAAGTGGCTTTGGGCAAGGTTATACATGAGGCTCAAATTGTGTTTCCAGATGTTGGGAGCATGAACAGTGTCATGGAAGCACCCAAGAGAAACATCTAATATAACCCTAAGGGGTCAAGCTTCCTGGAGCCGGTGACATATAGACTGAAGCCTGAATGATGAGTAGGATGAATGACACAGGAAAGGCGGGAAATTAGGGGAAAGAAAGAAGGACATTCCAGGTAGACACGGAAGCACATGGTGAGGTCTGGAAACTAGAGAGAGCAAAGTTCCCTTAGAGCATGGCCAGCGCTTCAAATGGCTGAAAGGTGGAAGAGGTTAGAAATAATGCCATTCAGTAAGCAGGAAACAGATGGAGATGGTCCTTTGACATGCTGAAAATACGAGCTTTATCCTGAAGGTTCTGAGGAAGCACTGAATAAATAGGGACAGGCTCACGTATGGAAGGTATTCTGAAAACTGAGCCCAAAGTGACACGAAAAGAACAGGCAGCCCTACTGTCTGGTCCTAATGGTTGTGGTGGTTTAAGGTAAAGAGAGATATTTAAGTACCTGATCCTGAGAACTGCTTTCCCCAGTCACTTTCCAGTTAGCTGTTTCTAAGGATTTGCCAAATCCTAGCCTACAACAAGTAGAATATTTTTAAATTGCTCTAATAGGAGTAATAGTAATAAACAAAAGACTTCAGTGTGTGTCAAACAAGCATCCCCGGGTGACAAGTAGTAATCAATCATCTGATTTCAATGTCACAAAAAAAGAAAAGAATTTATAGGAAACCATATGACATATCCAAACTGTGACAGGTTTTTAAAAATCAGATTTATCGAGTTACAATTGACGTGCAATAAAATTTGCTGAGTTCACGTGTTCATTTTGTTGAGTCATGATAAATGGCTAAAGTCACGCAACCACCACCACAATCAACACGCAGAAGTTTACCATTACCCCTAAAACTTCCATATGCCTCTTTTCAGTTAATCTCTTCATCCTATCCCTTAACTCCAAACACCACTGCCCTTTCTGTCACAGTAGTCTTGACTTTTCTAGAATTTCATATAAATGAAATCATCTAATAAAGAGTCTTTTGTGTTGGGCATTTTTCATTTAGTGTTTGAGATTCATCCATGTTGTTAATTTCACTCATTTCTTTCTTTTTTATTGATGCGTAATATTCCATTGTTTGGATATACCACAATTTGTTTATCCGTCCACCAGTTAATGTTTGTTTTTTCCACATGGATATCTATTTGTTCCAGCATGGTTTGTTCTCCTCCCTCTTTATTGCTTTGGCTGGAAACTACAGTACAACGTTGAAAGGAAGCGTCAGAGTGGATATTCTTGTCTTTTTATTGATCTTAGGGGGTAAACATTTGGTCTTACGCCATAATATATGAGGTTTTCTATAGATCCCTTTTATCACGTTGAGGAAGTTCCCTTCCATGCCCAGTTTGCTGACAGTTCTTATCATAAATCTGTGTAGAATTTTTTCAAAAATTTTTTGAGGGCCAGCCCTGTGGCCCAGTGGTTAAGTTCTGCTTCAGCAGCCCGGGGTTTCACCAGCTGGGATCCTAGATGTGGACCTAGCACTGCTCATCAAGCCATGCTGTGGCAGCAGCCCACATAGCAGAACACGAAGGACCCACGACTAGAATATACAACTATGCAAAGGGGAGCTTTGGGGAGAAGACGAAGAAGAAGAAAAGAAAAAGATTAGCAACAGATGTTACTCAGGGACAATTAAAAAAAATATTTTTTGCGTATATTGAGATGATCTAATAGATCTTTCAATATGGTGGATAACAATGACTTTTTTCTTTTTCTTAAAGATTGGCACCTAAGCTAACAACTGTTGCCGATCTTCTTTTTTTTCCTGCTTTTTCTCCCCAAATCACCCCAGTACATGGTTGTATATATTAATTGTGGGTCCTTCTAGTTGTGGCATGTGGGATGCCACCTCAGCGTGGCCTAATGAGTGATGCCATGTCTGTGCCCAGGATCCGAACCGGCAAAACCCTGGGCCACCAAAGTGTACCACGCAAACTTAACCAGTGGACCACGGGGCCAGCCCCTAACATTGACTTTTGAGTGGGAAATTAACCTTGCATTCCTGGAATAAATTCCAATTGGTCAAGATGTAGTGTCCATTTTATAATCTGTGAAACTTGATTTGCTAAAATTTTGTTAGGGTTTTTTGACTCTGTTCATGAGAGCTGTTGGTTTATCTCTTTTTCTTGTAATTTCTGTCAAGCTTTACAAAAAGATTATAAAGCGGCAGGCCCAGTGGCATAGTGGTTAAGTTCACAGGCTTCACTTTGGCAGCCTAGGAATCACAGGTTTGGATCCCAGGCATGGACCTACACATTGCTCATCAAGCCATGCTGTGGCAGCATCCCACATACAAAATAGAGGAAGATTGGCATAGTTGTTAGCTCAGTGACAATCTTCCTCAAGCAAAATAAGGAAGATTGGAAACAGATGTTAACTCAGGGCCAGTCTTCTTCATCAAAAAAAAAAAAAAAGATTATAAAGACTGAGCATTTCTAACTCTTGGCCAACACTTTGATTAAATATTTTTAAATTTTGTAATTAAAGCTTAAGGTACATACAGAAATACGTATATGTCATAAATGTACAGCTTAATTTATTTTCACAAATTGCATACACCTTTGTAACTGGTCCCCAGGTCAAAAGATATTACTAGTGTCCCAGAAGATCCCCTTGTGCCCCCTTTTTACTACCCCTTCCCACAGATAAACACTATCTGACTTCTAACAGTGTGGAAGAGTGTTGCCTTTTTTTCCTGTATGTAAATATAATTAAATAATCTGGCCTATTTCACTCAACATCATGCTGTTGGATTCATCCATATTGTTGTGTTTAGTCGTAGATTTCTTATTCTCATTATTGTATAGTGAGTACCCAGTGGTGTCACTACAATAAAATACTTGTATTCTACTGGACATTTGGATGGCTCCCAGATTGGGTTTTTACAAATAGTGATAGTATGAACATTCTAGCACACACAGCCATCTCTGTTGGGCATGGCCAAACATTGTTTTATGTTATAAATTTTGTCACTAATGTAGAAACAAATGAGAATAAATTTTAAGAGGTTAAAATTTAAAAACAACTGAAAAATGAAACAGAGAAACTGACCAACTTGCTTTAAATACTAAGTAAATCAAACTGCCACCCATCCTTTCTTCATTCTCCCTTTTGTAATGGCGCTCCCACCAACCTCTTCCACCTGTGTGGTCCTGTCTCCTCAACCACATCCCTCTGTCAATTTTCTCCTCACCACCGATAGGCCTCCTTCTCTCTTCTCATTCTCCACTGGCCTTGCCTACGACCATTTAAAAGTTCTCAAGTCACTTCCATAGATGAAGGAACTCAAAATCTTATTCTTTTAGGTACTGAGTAGTAATGTGCCTTTTTCTAAATTTGTCTTGGGTTCCCAGGATTGAAATATATCTTTGTGTCTGACAGTAACTTACAGAGGGCTCCACTGGTTTAGGCTTTTCAGTTCTTGGTCATCACCTCAGTCAGGTTAGAGTAACTTATCTTCGCTTGTACATTAACAGACCTACTTTCAGATGTTACCCATGGCGACCAAAGTTATAGTGAATTCTGTGTACTTAAAACTGTTAAAAGGGGAAAGAAAACTATAATCCAAGCAAGCCTTTCAACTCTTAGCTTTATTCTCACCCATGCTAAGAAATTGTACTAAAATACAAAAAAACTCAATAAAATCTTTAAGAAGATAATGTGAATAAGAAGCAATAACCATTTACTCTGTTCTTTAATCCCAAAACACTAATTTTAAATATATATACATAATTTTTATTTTAAATGCATATAGAAGTACATGTATAATTTTTATATATCAACTTAAAATATATTTTTTGTTTTAAATATATATTTTTACATGCAGAGATAGAGAAAATTCTGACATACTTAGAACAAAAACATATTAGACATAGAATAAGTCACTAAGGTTCCCTTAAATTGTTCCTATTCCTTTGTGATGTTACATTGCTTAAGATGCTAACAGGACCACTCAGAATAACACCGTGACTACCCATACCCCAGTACAGGAGCAACTTCATTATTTCTATGATGTTGCTATATAATTTATAACAGCACCTTTGCTTCTTAGAGCTTCCCACTTTCTTAAAGAATTAAATATTTCTAGGGGGCCAGCCCTGTGGCCCAGTGGTTAAGTTTACACACTCTCCTTCAGCGGGCCAGGGTTCACCGGTTCAGATCCTGGGTGTGGACCTAGCACCGCTCATCAAGCCATGCTGTGGAGGCGTCCCACATAGAAGAACTAGTATGATCTACAGCTAGGATATACAACTATGTACAGGGGCTTTGGGAGAAAAAAACTAAGAGGAGGATTGGCAACAGATGTTGGCTCAGGGCCAATCTTCCTCACCAAAAAAAGTCAAAAGAAAAAAATAGATGTTTCTAGGAAATTTTTAAATTATTGATTATATGTTTATATTCTAGGAAAATAGATATTTAAAACTTCCATAATTTCACCACCCTAGGACCAATATAATTTCCAGTCTTTTTATTTGAATATTTTTTCCTACGTCATAGAGTATATGCAATTTAGTCATCCTGTTTTTCTTCACCTACTAAAACATAAGCATTTCATACTGCTACAAAGTCTACACATTGTTTTCAGTGGCCGCCTGTTATTTATTGCATGATTACTTTCTGCTTTTCACTATATTAAATACACTGGGAGGAGAATTTTCATGAATACTGTCTTTTCTCTATATTTTAGATTATCCCGTCAAGATATTAGCACAAAGAATATACATAAATATTTCCATGGTTCTTGAAAGTGTCAAATCTTCTCCTGAAAGAGTGAATTTTATTTCTTCTTAACAGTCATTCCTGGATTCATTGGATAAGAAAGAAGTGCTAAGTGGAAGGTTGCAATGCAAGATCCTGTTAGCCAATAATGCTTTTTTTTAATGTGACTCAAATTCTAGGTTTTGAAATTTTTTCATTTTATTAAAAATAATAAAACATGTATTTGGTTGTTTTTTTTTTAATTCAGAGAGATATAAAGGGAAAACAAGCAAGCAAAGTTAGGCTATAATTTACCCACTCAGATTACTCTCGTTAACATATTTAATAAAAGTAGCATATGTATTCAGCTAGAAAATGCAAACTGCATAGGGAAAAAATGCCATATCAAAAGTAAACACCTCACATATAGGGGCCAGCTTGGTGGCATAGTGGTTAAGTTCACGTGCTCTGCTTGGGCGGCCCAGGTTCGAGACTTTGGATCCCAGGTGTGGACCTATGCACCACTCATCAAGACTTGCTGTGGTTGCATCCCACATACAAAAAAGAGCAAGATTGGCAACAGGTGTTCGCTCAGGGCCACTCTTCCTCACCAAGAAGAAGTCAAAACCTCACATACCTTTCAAATCTTCTCCTCAAAGCTATTTATAGTTCAAATTTTAGTTCAAAGTATAGAATCTATCATCTCTCTGGGGCAAAGGGGAAAATCTGAAACTCACAGAAAAATATAGAACAGAGGACTTCTTGCCTATATTTTAAAATACATGTATATATAGTTGATATTTTTCCCTCAAGATTTTTACCACGTAACCAACAGAAGAAAAAAAGGTAACTTTTACATATCCTTCTCCCCCCATTTTCTCCCCAGGCACTGATATAGTGTTCTGTAATCTTTGAGAAAATATTTACAAAATGACAAAGCATAAGGTCAGTGGACCAGCCAGATGAGCTGACACCAACGTCAAAGGAAGGGCCGAAGGGATGGGAAGCTGAGAAGTCAATGTGTACACATCTCCCAGAGTGCTGATCCCCCACACCCCGTGAATGTTTTCTGGAGCCACAGATGCTCTCGCAAACACCTCGGCCCAGAGAAGCTGCAATGGAGTCACACTCGAATAGAAAAGGCTTGTGCTGCTCTTTCCCCTGGAATCTGGACCGCAGCCAGCTTCCGCAGTGGATGACTCACTCTGATCAAAGGGCCAGGAAACCTGTTCCTTGGCCTCTGCACCTGGGAAGGAAGAAGGGCTTCAGCTGAAGGAGCAGCCACAGACAGAAGTGCCCACCAGGAGGAGTGCACAGTGCGTTGTCCACAGGGTGCATGCGTAGACCCTGGCCTGCTTGCTGACTGCTCTGTGGGGATATCGTACTACTGGGTCCAGCTAGCCAGAGGCTCAGGAGAATCAGGGAGTGGTACCTGGAGGAAATTTGGTCCTCACCTTGCACAGGGGGAAGAGAAGGGAGTGGGAACTCCGTAATGTTAGCATCTTACACCAATGTGCCTAGAAATGAGACCGCGGGGACCTATTCCTGAATGTAAACAGTTGCTTTCTTTGCCTGATGGGATTACCAGTGATAGCTATTATCTTAATTTTGCTTATCTGCATTTTCTAAATTTTCTACAGTGAATATGCATTACCTTTAAAAGGGGATGGGGGTGGGAAATGTTCTTTATCGGTCTCCCACTTCACATGCTTCACACACATTTGCTCATTTGATCCTCACACAGCAATTCTCTAAGGTGGGGAAGCCCACATCACCACCCTCAGTTTGCAAATAAAGAAACTGTGACCCAAATTTATATCATTCTGCACTGAGCTATGGTTATGCCAAGTGAACTGATATCACAGACAAGCCCACTTTCTGACATCTCCCTCCTGACAAGAGATTTTCACATTTTGAAGTAAATGGGGTAACTATTTAGATCCAAAACAGATTCGGCTTAAACTAAAGTCTGATTTATGGCCTATCCAACATACATTGTACATCTGCTTGAACCGTTGAAGAATGCACTGTCTTCCTAAGGATGCATACTCCCCCTTGGTATTTGGTAATGCCCCCCTTTTAGTCCCTGTCCCGACATCAGGGTCACGCTGACCTGCTAATTTGCAACTGAATACCTCTTTGAAACTTTGGTGAATACGTAGCCTGGCCATGTTTAATATGTGTTCTTTGTTCTAAAAAGGTATAAGACTGTACTGAAAGCCATGCTTCTCTGGAACGCTTTCTCCCTTTCTGGAAAAGTCCTTCCCAGTTTATAATCCTCACTCTGGCTCAAGTAAAACTCACCTCTCTCTCTTATGTATAGAATGGTGATTGGTTATTTTGCGTCGACCCTCCCACCCACTCCCTTGAAGCCCTCTCACACTCCCACCCCTGTGGCCTGCTGAAGGTTGCTGCTCATCGTTCAATCAATGGCCACCTGACCAGAGAAGGCAGAACCCTTTATTCTGAGACTAGGATCTATACCCAAATCAGCAAGATGCACTAGGATGGCCTGCTTTCTCCTGCTCATGGCTTCTCTTTGAAGAGAAGAATCTTAGAGACTAGAAGAGGTTAACTAGTTTGCCCAAGATCACACAGCTAGCAAGTGGCATAGCTATGATGTAAGCCTGACATTCTGACTATAGAGACCCTGCATTTAACAACTAGATTATAGCCCCTCAGTAAAATAGTCAATACTCATTCAAAACAATACAGGTGTGGAACTGTCAGCTGGCACAAGATGTCTTGGCTCTTGACCTGCACTGGCCAAGGTGAGTTGGAAGCACTGGGGATGAGAAGACAGTGAGCTTGGATTGGTTGTATCCAGAAGAATTAATCAAATACATTGAGGATAACAGGAGCCAGGCTTTTCACTGTTGAAGAAGGGAGGAACAAATATGGACAAGAGGAGACTAGAGTAATCCATGTGCTGGTGGATTGTAATTGGAGCACTGATGTGAATGCCAGGTTTCCAAAATACACAGATCTAGATATACATAATGGATGTACGTGCCTGTTTGTGTCTGTCTAGCTCTATGCACTAAGAGGACCTGGCATTGAGAAAACCCTTGTAGCACTGAGCACTTTTAATGCCTAAATCTTGATTTCTAATACCATTCTCAACTAAAAGAACTAGGCCCCCCTGGAGAAACGGCTGTTTCCAGGACTAGGTCAGGGAAAGCATCAGATGAGCCTGGAATTTCTTGTGGCGGAATAAGGAGGTTCTCCAAGAGTGATGCGGACTGTCAAAAGTCACAGGAGCTTGAAAAGGCACTCACTGGCCAAATCTGGGCCAGCTGGAGCATCACAATAAATAATGCTAGTAATAGATTATAATTCATTCAATAAAAGAAGACTCTGTGAATCTGTGCTGGTGTAAATAAATAAGAAGGGAAAGCTCTACCTTTTGGTAGAATGCCAGCTAAGTGTAGGAGGAATGCTAGCATTATATAATTATCAACTCTCTTAGTATTAATTTGGTAGGAAAAAAGCATCTGTGGATGCCAAAGTTAATGGATAAAGGTTTAACGAGGAACCAGATACTTACAGTCTTAAACTATCTGCCCACAAAATGCTTATTAACGTCTTAATGAATATTTATCAATACTTTTAATACTCCATCACAAAGTACTTATTAATTAACTTTACTGAGGAGAAACCTAACAGACACCATCTTAACCAAAAGACGAAAGTCAACATCACCACTAATAGGTTAAACCCACATCATGTACCCGCTGATGATAGGCACTGAGAAGAACACACCGCCATTGCTGTGATATTCCCATGACATACCTGAATCTAATCACGACAAAACATCAGAAAACCCCAAACTGAGGAACATTCTTCCAAGTAACTGGCTTGGACACTGAGAAAAATGTCAAGGTCACGAAAGATAAGGAAAGCCTAAATAACTTGTTCCAGGTTGAAGACAACTAAAGAAGCATACTAAGTATGTGCAATGCACAATTCTGGACATATAAAGGACGTCATTGGGACGATCGGTGACATTTGAGTGGGGATCTGCGGATTAGAAGATAGCATGGTATCAATGTGAGTCTCCTGACTTTGACGGGCGTCCTGTAACTACATGGGGAATGTTCTCGTCTTAAGGAAATACACATTGACGTCTTTAGAGGTAAATTTTTCCTCAAATAATTGAGGAAAAACATAATATGTGTATATACAGAGAGAGAGAGAGAGAGAGAGAGAAAATATGGTGGAATGTTAACAACTGGTGAATCTGGAGAAGGGTATGTAGGACTTCTGTGTACTATTCTTGAAACTGAAATTTTTCTGTAAGTTTAAAATTATTTTAAAGTAAAAGTTACCCAAAAGAGTATACGATAAAATTCAACACCAACTTTTAGCAAAAATAAATAAATAATATATATACGGAGAGAGAAGGAGGAAAAGGGGGAGAGAGAGAGGCATCATCTAAGACTTCTTTTTATGCTTATGTACATGCACAGAAGTTTTGTTACTATTTTAAAAATGGAATCATATTATACAAACTGTTCTGAAACTTGCTTTTTTCACTTAAAAATATATCTTAGTGATCTTTCCATACCCGTATAGATAAATCTGTGTTGATCTTTTAATAGCTGCATAGAATTGCTTTGTATTGATATTTCATCATTTTTAAAACAATTCTCCATCAGAAGAGATTTAAGTTGCACCCAATGTCCTTTAAAACATTTCTTTCTAAACTTTTAATACTAGATAACATCATATACTTAAAGTCAGCATGTGAACTACTGCATGTCATAGGAGGAAAAAATCCTCAGATTTGGGTTACCCAAGTATTCAAAAGTAACAATAAATTCAAGGTAAGATTTGTGCCAATGGACGAAATCACTATGACCCTTCAGTGCGGCCTGAATTTTCCACATGCCCACTCTCTAGCTGGGCAACTAGCCAATTTTCAAGGTGCCTCCTCATCTTACTTCTTTCTAACAGTCTATGCATTTTAAAAACTCTGCTTTATCTTAACTTAGGAGTCCTCTTTCTCAGCTACTTAGGAATGGCATGGCAATTTCTTCCCTTATCCTTACAGCTGTGAATGTTTTCCAGCACGCTGGCACATGTGAAATTATTCAGGCATGTTCATAATCAGCAAAAACAGAATCAGAAGAAACCATTTTGTTTGCTGTGTTTGTCGCTGAAGAACAATTCTCCCTTGATATACTCCTTGGGAATGGCAAAGTTTCTGCATACGTGTGATTATTCTGTATTTAGAAGAGGGAAGTCAGAGAGGCTACCCATGAAAGAAAGTAAGCTTCCCAAAGCCAGACAGGGCCGGGTAAGTGGTCTTTGTGGCACCATCACTCTGCCAACATCCCAAGCAGACATTAAATACAGTAGGAGTGGAGGTTGGTCCAAGACAAGCATTCAAAGCCTTGGGCATTACTCTTGCAAAACTGACACTCAAATCACCTGGGAATCAGTGGAAATGCAAGGTATGGTTTAGGGGCATAAATGGAAAGTAAGCTTGTATATGGGTACTTTTGTGAGGCTTTTGGTTTTGTACAATGGAGCATGTGAAGCTAAGAGACAGGGTGTCCTAGGAGCCCTTTGTGCCTGTTTCCATCGCCTAGGAAGTGGAGAGCTTAGGAATGAAAAGTTCATAAACGTCACTGCCCCAACCACCCCTCCACTCAAACCACACGTGATAGTCACTGTAAGAAAATCAAATCATCAATTCATCACCATTCTTACAGCTGGGGGAAAATTCCATTTGAGTTAATTGCAATGATTAGTAAAAGCACTTAAGTGGCCTTTTGTTTTTAATATAGTCTTTACTTACGAAGGTCTAGGTTTAAAATTAAGGACCCATAGGCTTTTTTTTTCTTTTGGTGAGGAAGATTGGCCCTGAGCTAACAACTGTGCCAATCTCCCTCTATTTTGTATGTTGGATGCTGCCACAGCGTGGCTTGACGAGCAGTGTCTGTGCCCAGGATCCAAACTCTGGGCTGCCAAAGTGCATGAATTTAACTGCTACTCCACCAGGCTGGACCCAAGGACCAATAGGCTTTTAACTAAAACACATCCATAGGTACTCATTGATTTTCCACAGAGTATATTACATAGTTTCCCCTCCCTCCAGAAGAGAGAGATATATATTTTAGAGTGTGTTCCAACAAGCATCGGTTTGATGAAAATAATTGATATTACATGAAAATAGGAAAAAAAGATCAACTCTTATATTTTCTAGCAATTTAAACAAGTGAAAAGCAACTCTTCAAAACAGAACAATAGAGCATCATGTTATAGTACATTATCTTTTTTGCCTAATGGGAGAAGAAAGATAGATGGGAAAATTACTAATAGTCATACTGGTTCAAATAAAGCACAACTCATAAAGTGCTTCATTTGAGATTGCTGAGTTTCAAGAGTTTTTACAGGCATTCTAGAGACATACGCTGATGAGTAAATTTCCCAGGCATTTCCAGTAGATGTGTAATAGCAGTAGATGTGGCCGCAATAAAAAGATCCATGAAAATAGTCATCATACTCTTTGTTGTTGGACAAGATGGTTGACCTAAATTCTCCTCCATCTTACATGATGCAACAGCATCACGGAGGTGGGTAAAATTAAAGGATGCTCCAGAAATATGGTGTCACCCTAAATAAAAGACAGAGCCCACTGATGATCACAGGTGCCGTTCCGGAACACATTATAATCATTATTTATCAAATTCCGATGATATTACGTCATTTTTATTTGACTATTTCTTGCAATCCCTTTAAGAACTCAAAGGAATGGGGCAGGACTGTGCCTGTGGCCCAAAGATCACTTTAAAGTTCTAGTTTCCAAATCATCTAACTCTCTCACTTCTGAAATTTTCAGCCTAAAATTTACATCCAATCGAGAAGTCAGGTGACCCGAATTCATTTCCAGGCTTTTGTGGGCAATTCACCGTCACCTCTGCCTCACTCCCGCACCTTTAAAATGGGCCAACACTCATTACACCCTCACGTAGAATGTGAAGATAATAAATGAAATCTTTAAAAGAAAAGTGCGTTCAGATTTAACTAATATCTGTTGAGGTGTCTACCCTGAGTTGGGTACTCCATTACATATTTTACTTATACTTTTCCGTTTAATCCTCACAAATACCCAGTTAAGTAGACATTATCAGCTACATCCTAAGATGAAAAACCAAGGGCCAGCAAAATTGAATGACTCTTCTCGGATAGCACTACTAGCCACAGGCAAACTAGGATTCAAATTCCAGTTCCGTGCTCTGTCATTATTTCTACTTCCATCTTTGGATATTCAGGGTGCTATTACAGTAATAAGACTTTCCAATAAATGAAATTTGGGGGAACCAGCAATAAAACATATTAGAGAAAGGAAAGGAGACAGCAAAGGTCATTTGGAAAGTCTGGGTCTGAATAGCACTTTTGAGCACTTACAGCCCAAGGTCAAGGTGCTGTGACACTGAACTTTCTGAGAAGGCAAAAACACATCAATATAATCTGGAAAGGAGAAAACTCCGGACTGCTTTCTGAAAGAAACAAGGAACTCATTAACTTAGGATTGAGGAATAATAGAGAAATATGAGAAGTAAATATTTGGCTGAGAGTAGAAGACTCAGAAATGAGAGGAACACGTGAATTCCTGGAATAGACATACATTCTTAGATAACATCTAGCAGGTGAGCAAATTTGCTGCCTGCTAGGAATCGCACAGCCCAAGATCGCTTAGACTGTATTTATAGCTGCTCCGTCACTAAGGCGCCAACATTTGATCTGTTCTTTCCAAAATAGGCTTTAAAAAATTCAAAAGGAAAAAAGGCAAGAGCCGTGTAAACAATGTCTTCTGCAGCTGATGGTGAACAATGTGGCCATGGAGCCGTCGGACAGTTGGTTGCAAAGTCAGAACAGACTTTCAGTCTCACGAGAGAGAAGTCCTGAGGGTGGGTGCTGCACAAAGGAGGAGCAGCTACTCCTTTCAGCTTCTCCACTGTCATGACGTGAAGAGGAGAAAGCACAGCTGACCCACCTGTTTGGAAGGAAGACAACCCAGTGGGCACATTTCCTCTGTGGCATGTAATGCTGACCCTCCGCCATGCTCCAGGAAGGCGTGTGGCCCAAAAAGAAGTGAAAATCAGGACCTTGAGTCCTAGTTTTCTGAGGCCTCCAGGTTCTCTTCATCTCCTTTCTAGGAGAAAGAAGTTCTTTCTATGGGAGATTAGTCTATGGGTTTATATAGAGTTTTTATAAAAGAAGACCCAACGTCTTAATTAAGGATTGATAACACCTAGATGGGAGTCACCACAGAATCACACTGTCACAGTCTCTCATCCACGATTCAAAAATGCAAAAGGCTCTGAAAAGAAAAGTTCTTTTTGGTAACTCATTTGACAAGCAGAAACTGAACTGACCTCTTCTGGTGACAAAACCTGACATGGCGTTATGGGAGGGCGTTACAGGGTGCTGCCCCAAGGGGGTTAGGAAATATTTAGTGTATGCACCTTACTATATCTTTCCAGAATCTGAAAAATCATGAATTCTAAGAATACCTAGCTCCAAGTATTTTAGTATTGGATTGTGGGTCTGTAGTATGTGTCTTTATATTCTTTTGTTCTAAATGTAGATTAATCCATCTCTTACGCAGCATAGTCAACTAACTCACAGTACCTTCATAAGCAGGAATACGTTCACAGAAAATGCACAAGTTGTCAGACCATGTATGTTAGCTTGCAAGGCCAACCACCAAACTTTGGAAGAACCCAACCTGGAACAGGCTGAGCATCCTACACCCAGAAACTACCACCTCTGGGAGGAGCTGTCAGAATTGTATGTAGAAGACCTAAGACAGCCTTACAGGAAAGTCACCTGAGAAGCCCTAAAAAATACCGTCACCTGGGACTCTCCCTTCCCTCCCCACCACCACCCAGAGACAGAGGTAATTGGTCTGGGTGCAGCCTGGCCTTCAGGAGTTTGCAAAGTTCGCTGGGTGCTTCTAGCACAAAACCGAGGCTGAGAACTGGGCCAGGAAGTGAAAATCCACCCGTAAGGTACATGCCTTAAAACGGATCCACTTGACTAAGACTAACAGCCTTACCTCTGTCAACTACCACACTTAAATTTCAATTTATTGTTCTCACACATTAAAATTTTAATTTAAATCCTGGGGAGCTTTAGAAATTCAGCACCAGGTGTGCCTGCACAATCCCAAATTCTTGTTGGTGAAAAGCATACCAAAAGCAAACCAAAAACTTAGCAATACATACTACTCATTCCCTTTTCTATTGATCTTTGTTTTGTGTTACCAGGAGAAAAAAAAATGTTTATAGGGGAATAATAATTCAATACAATTAAATTTCTAATTTTAATCCTTTGTTGCCACTACAAATTACAGATCCCCGGACTAAGACAAAATGAAAAAAAAAAAAACTGAAATAAATGATTGACACTAATAAAAAAAAGTTTCTAAACTCAGAATGAGAGCATATCCAGGAGGATCTCTCTTTGGTGGAATTGTTTTATTTTGAACACAATGTGAAAAAATGGGCAGCTGACAATCATTTCTTCTGGATGAGGCTGAGAGGGTAAGAAACTCACAGATAGCTGCTTAGAAAAGACACTTACCTGGAAATGGGAATCTAAGAAAGTTAAACCTGTGAAAAACAGAGAGTAAAATGGTGGTTACCAGGAGAAAGGAGGCGTGGAGGAGGTGGGGTGGATAAGACTGATGGTGTTTAAGGGTACAGATAATAAATAAGCCATAGAGATCTAATGCACAGTATAATGAACATAGAATGATATTTTACTACAATTATGTAACATGATAAATATTGCTACATCAGCAATTATACTACAACATATAAATGTATCAAAGCAACATGCCGTACACCTTAAACTTACACAATGTTACGTGTCATATTTGTTCAATTAAAAATGAAAGAAAAGAAAAGACACTTACCAAGAGATGCTCAAATCCATAGTTCGGGCCTCTTGGATTACAAAATGCCCTGCTGTTTTTTAGAGATCTGCCAATCAAATACTTTCGTGTCCCATGGGCCAAGCAAATTTGGTCTAAATTTAACACTTTTTAGTGGAATGTGGATTAGGGATATCCATCCTCAGATGAAGAACTACGACTTCTAAGCTGTGCTCTGTTCTATCTGGTCTCCATGAGCATTTAGGAACCAGATTAAAGGGTCATCTCCTTGGGATGTTTGGAATCTAGAGTAGACCAGGACTAAAGTCTGCCCCAGATAACTTCTCTTTAGACGAGAGTTTATAGTCCAGAGTTCTGTCACTTTTGTTAGATTGTCTGACTTCTAAATCTTGCTTATGGATTTTGGGAAAAACACACACACACAAAACGCATGTACACACACACATACATAGTGAGAAAGAAAGCAATTTAAAATGAAAATGAAACAGAAAAACCGTAGCTACCTCTTGTCAAACCAAAAGAGAAGGAAAGACATAACTGACTACATTTAGGAAGAAGCAAATAGTAAGGTGAGAGGAGAGTTACTGAGGGTTCCATTACCTGGAATTATTGCTCAGATTCACGGGAAGGAAAATGTTATGCTGTACAGCAGAGATGGCTTGTGGCCACAAACTATTTCTCCCTTCTTCCTCACTAAAAAATCCTGATTTTATTTGGGCTGCAATGAACTCAACCAAAAGGTGCTATTTCCCAAACTCCCTTGCAGCTAGATTTGGCATGCGATTAAGTTCTGGTTGATCATGGATAAGCAGAGCACTGAGTGGGTCATGGAACTTGGGTACGGGAATGGAGAGGCAGAGTTCGGGGGTGCGGGGAGAAGGGGAGAGCAAGGTGAAGGAGAAGGCTGTCCTAAAGAAGCTGGCTCAGCTTAGGGGCGGGTCTTTCCGTGCCTGCTCCCTTCTGGAGCAAGCTGTTCCAGCAGTCAACTTGGACCATGGGTTAAGAATGGAACCCACCACTAGGAAGTAAAGCAATAAGATCAGAGCGGAGTCCCTAATAACTTTGTGGAACTGCCATATTTATTCTGGATTGGCTACCTCTGGACTTCTTTCACACGAGAGAATCAACTCTTGAGTATTTACTGGGAGTTTTTGGTGGTTGTTATTGTTGCATTCAGCTCTATCAAAAACCTAGCTGACTGAGACTGGCAAAAGGAAAAAATACATCAATTGAAGGATGAGCCAGGCCCTCACTACTTCAAGTGTGGTCCCTGGAAGAGCAGCATGGGCTTGTTAGAAATGCAGAATCTCAGGCCCCACCCAGACCTACTGGATCAGCACCCACATTTTAACAAGATCCCCAGGTGATTTGTACGCACAGTTTGAGAAGTTTTAAGTAGCACTGACTTAGAGCAAATGCCCTTTGAAAAATCCACACTAAACATGATCGATTTGAATGTTCTGCTGGGCAGTGTTCCTACTAGCTAGATTTATAGTCTGAAAAAATAACCCTGAGACATATGACCTGATTCTGAGATCAGACATCAAACATACTATTTTTAAATGAGTTTCTTAATAGGTTCAAAAATGCACTAAAGGAAAACAAACATGAAGATTATAAACAGTAAAAAACCTAACTTTGGGCTTTTAAGGATATAATTCCAAATAGAGTGCTTTGCACATAATGATCAAGCTACCAAAATCCGGAAACAATCACCCTTTTGGCTGCTCATTACAACAAAGCTTTTTAATTCTCATTTTTAGGTTACTAACTGCTAATTCTCTGACAAGTTCTGTTACATCCCAACCGCCCAATGGAAAATTCGTTTAACTGTACAGCATTTAAAAGTGAAAATTAGGGGGACAGCCTGGTGGTGCAGTGGTTAAGTGCGCATGTTCCACTTCGGCAGCCTGGCGTTCGCCAGCTCAGATCCTGGGTGCAGACATGGCACTGCTTGGCAAGCCATGCTGTGGTAGGCGTCCCACATATGAAGTAGAGGAAGATGGGCACTGATGTTAGCTCAAAGCTAATCTTCCTCAAAAAAAAAAAAAAGTGGAAATTATGCTTGCCATGTATACTCTCAGTCTGGAAAATTTCTCCTCCACTCCCCAAAAGGACTCCCAGTTGGTAAGCGCCATTCTTTAAACACGCAAGATGTTTTCAATCAATTCATTTTAGTTAATTTTCAAATAATCTTTCTACAGCAGTTTTTTAGATACAATTTACATACAAGAAAATGCCCAGATCTTAATTATACTACTGGATGAGTGTGATGATCATATTCACCCACATAACTGCCACCCCAATCAAGATATAGGGCATTCCCATCACCCCAGAAAGTTCTCTCAAACTGCTCTGCTATGGTTCCCCACCTCCACCGGCCATGCATAGGCAGCCACTTCTGCAGTGGGTTTCTTATTCTCATGTGGCCAGAAAATGAGTCAAAAGTGATTTTACAATTTAAAGCTGATAAAATAACATTAAGAACTATACAGCGCACGTTGCCTGCAGGTGCTCCTAACACGCTTTAATCTTCTATCAACAGCTTGACTGCTAGGATAGGAAGGAGGGTCAAGACATTGAGTTGGGTTCAGTTAACTGTGTAAGTGTTGATACAGTTTGCTAAGACATTGGCTATACTTATGTGGATTAGTGATCTATTTTCTTTAAGTAGTTTTATACAGATTTTAAATAGGTTTTCTTCATACAGGAAACACTAATTTCATGTGGTGCCTCCTGTCTTTCCATTTCTGACACCAAAAGACGGCTAGAGCGTAGAGTGATCCGCACTTAAAAATACAAAGTTTACTAATTAAAAAACTTTTGATTATGCCAGATTCTTATTTTGGGTTCAGGTTTGGAGTTCGAGAAGCTAAATGTTGTTTCTTTTGTCCTAATCCAATATATTTAATTAAAAATTAGTGCACGGAAAGGGCCTCCGAGTGCTCTCTTCCTTCTTAGGATCCATTTACTCCAACAAGTTTTCAGTGGTTCATTTTTTCCCAGTTTTAGGAGATAGGCAATGATAATTCACACAGTTCTTACAAGAAAATTATGAGAAAGGCACTTTTAGGTTTTGGTACCCTAAATGTGAGATACCACTAATATTAACAGTTTTACTTATAAACCCAAGTAGCCAATGCTGAGGTGTAGCATGAAAACAAAAAGTATGTGACCATACACAGCGCAACTCCTGGTTACTCTTAACCAACACATCCACATCCTAGAGGGTCATTTTGTCTCACATTACAATCAATGGTGCACTGGCCTCCAAGGGTCAGAGTTCTGTTTTGGGGTGCATCGCTGCATACTTGGGTGCCAGTTCTTTGATCAGATTCACGTAGTCGGATTTTTCTGCGCAGGCCCTGCATTCTTCTCCCCAGCTGTTCAGTATCTGTTTCAGCTCCGCTACTCTCATCTTCGACAGGTCCACTGAGGCCAAGTCCAGTTTCTTTTCTAAATGACAAAAAGGGAAAGCACAGTTTTTAAAAAACGAAAACAAGTATGAAAATGTAGAAAGGCAAATGGTGTTAGTTATCTCGGTGCTGATTGCCCTATGATCCGAAGTGGGGAATAGTTCCAATTTCTATGAAAACCAAGACATACCTAAGGGAAATGTGGGACATACAAAGCTATTGGGAGAATTCACGTTCTATCAGATTTCTCTCCGCGGAATTAGACTTGCTTCAGAACAGGGGCCTCTGTAGCTTTGCAGTGTTTGCTACCACTCCAGGGCTAAAATGAACAGCACTGCTTCCTCATTGCTGCTGATAAGGCGAAAAGAAGGAAAGTGATAAAAGGCAATTCCTTGGAAGGGCCTTGTGTGTGGCCAACTGAAAACCATAGATAGTAATTAACTAGAAAGTTATGGTTCACTTTTTATACAAAGATATGTCTGCAGTGAAACAGATGAGCATACATATTACAAAGCACTATTGGGTTTTTAAACACAAATTTAAAGAAACTCAAACGTGAATAAGATTAGGAGCATTCTCACTGATCCTCAATTGTTTCGGATCTCTGCTTAAACTCACCTGATCCCCCCTGCTGGGATTACTGTATTATCAGAGGATTTGTTTACAGTCTTTTGGGGGACACCAACTTCTCTAATGCTGGGGCTTTGGTGCCAGGCAATCTGGCTCCTAACATCGTTGCCAGCAATACCCATCACCAACATCTAACTCCTCTAACAAAGCTACTCTTTTCCTGTTTACAGATTATCTGCAGAGAATGTCAAGAACTCAGCTACTTCTCTATTGCCAAGCCCAAAAATAGAAGAAAAATTAAGCTCATCTATAATACACTCATGATTGCAATTTCCCTATCAGAAAGGGGGAATTTCCCTATCAGAAAGGGGCAATTTTGCTCTTTCAAAGGAAAGTCTCCTTCTCCTTCCTCAAGACCAGGTGTCTGTTTGAACATGGAGACAACATTTAAGTTTACTTATTAAACAATTAGTGGCAGCCTAGGACTTCTCATGCAGAGTCCTTTCCCTTTTTTTCCCTGCATAATGGAATGCAGCATTTCAAACCTTTTAACAACCTAACATCATTGTCAAGTGACTTATCAAGAATTTGCAATAAGCATACTCTAATTCAAAAGTGGATTTTATACCTAGGAATAAATTTAACCAAGGAGGTGAAAGATCCATACACTAAAAACTATAAGACTTTGATGAAAGAAATTGAAGAGGACACAAGGGGAAAGATATCCCATGTTCATGCATCAGAAGAATTAATATTATTGAAATGTCCATACTACCCAAAGCCATCTACAGATTCAATGCAATCCCTATCAAAATTTCAATGGCATTTTTTACAAAAGCAGAAAATCTCAATTTGTATGGAGCCACAAAAGACCCCTCACAGCCAAAGCAATCCTAAGAAAGAAGAACAAAGCTGGAGGCATCACACTTCCTGATTTCAGACTATATTACAAAACTATACTAATCAAAACAGCATGGTACTGTCATAAAAACAAACACACAGACCAATGGAACAGAATAGAGAACCCAAAAATAAACCTTGCATATGTGGACAACTAATATCGGACAAAGGAGTCAAGAATACTCAACGGGGAAAGAATAGTATCTTCAATAAAGAGTGTTTGGAAAACTGGATAACCACAGGCAGAAGAAGGAAACTGGACCCCTATCTTATACTACTGACAAAAATTCACTTGAAATGGATTAAAGAGTTAAATGTAAGGCCTAAAAAAAATCCCAGAATAAAATACAGGAAAAAAGATCCTTAACGTTGGTCTCAACAGCGAATTTTTGGCTACGACATCAAAAGTACAAGTAACAAAACAAAAATTAACAAGTGGGACTACATCAAACTAAAAAGCTCCTGTACAGCAAAAGAAACCATGGACAAAATGAATGGGAGAAAATATTTGCAAATAATATATCTGATAAGGGACTAATGTCTAAACAATATAAAGACCTCATACAATTCAATAGCAAAAAACATCCAAACAATCTAATTAAAAAATGGGCACAGGAAGTGAATAGACATTTCTCCAAAGAAGACATACAAATGGCCAACAGGTACATGAAAAGGTGCCCAACATCACCAGTTATCAGGGAAATATAAATCAAACCACAATGAGATATTATCTCACACTTGTTAGAATGGCTTTCATCAAAAACACAAGAGACAAGTGTTGAAGATGATGTGGAGAAAAGGTAACCCTTGTACCAATGCAAATTGGTACAGCCACTATGGAAAACAGTTTGGAAGTTCCTTAAAAAATTAAAAGTAGAATTACCACGTGATCCAGCAATCCCACTTCTTGGTATATATCCAAAGGAAAGGAAAACAGGATATTGAAGAGGTAGCTGCACTCCCATGTTCATTGCAGGACGATTCACAATAGTAAGGATATGGAAATAACCTAAGTGTCCACCAACAATTGAATGGATAAAGAAGATGTGGTATATATACGCAATGGAATATTTTATTCAGCCATGAGAAAGAAGAAAATCCTGCCATTTGCAACAATATGGATAGACTCTTGAGGGCATTAAGCTAAGTGGAATAAGTCAGACAGAGCAAGACAAATACTGTATGATATCACTTATACATAGAATCAAAAAAACTGAACTCATGGAAACAAAGAGTAGAATGGCAGTTGCCAGGGACAAGGGGGTGGGAGAAATGGGAGATGTTGGCAAAAGGGTACAAACTTCCAGTTGTCAGATGAATAGGTTCTGGGCATCTAATATACAGCATGATGATTATGGTTAATAATATTGTATTATATGTTTGAAAGTTGCTGAGAGAGTAAATCTTAAATGTTCTCATCACAAAAAAGAAATGGTAATGATGTGATGATGGAGGTGTTAGCTAATGCCATGGTGGTAATTATTTTGCAATATATAAGTGCATCAAATCAACACATTGTACACCTTAAACTTACGCAATGTTCTATGTCAATTGTATCTCAATAAAGCTGGAAATAAATAAATAAAAGTTGAATTTTAAAGCCTTTTTTTTATTTCGAGCGTCAGCTGCACTCTGTGCTCCAGAGACCCTTACCTTTCTATAGTGATCTCTGTTCTTTTAAAAACAGAGCAAGCAAGAACTTTCAGGTCAAAAACCAAATGACAACTTCCTAATTGATAACATAATCCGAATCTACACTTATCTTGTTGGTTAATTTCATGGCTTACTTGACAGGCTCCCTTTAAAAGCAGACGCTTTTATAACCCAGATTATTAATATCCCACAGCTCGTAGGCCCCTGTTCAGTCTCAACTTTCCTGCCAACAACAAGCTGGGAAGAAGAAGTTAGAACTAGTGTTCTATTCAAGATAAACCGTTGAAGGAGAAAAATACTTTCTTGCAAGTGTCGATAGTTTCTTTGAGTTTTTCCACAGAACTTGGCACCTGCCATTAATTTTAAAAGGGGGAAAATTTCTATGATACCTTAAAACTGCAAGGAAAAGGTCGACACCAACCTAGCTCATGGCTCCCCAGGGGCCTCTAGTGGCCAGCATTGCCAAAACATTAGTAAGTGATCATTTTTTCTCAATAATATCTGATTAATTTTTCTGTTATTCAAGGAGCCCAGTAAGACCCTTGGCACATAGTAGATGTTACTCAAAATAAATTTGTTCGATGAAAGAATCAGCACAGGTTTGTCCCTTTTGTGAATATTGTTTTTACGGAGTCAGTGGTTCCTGCCTCTACTTCATTCCTGGGAAACCAATAAAAGAGATGCGTGCCCCATAATCACCAGCCTGGAAGTTAGGGCCCGCCCTTGGCAAATTGGGAAACAGGTTGTCTTTGGTATCTTCCAGCTTTAAATTTATTTAAAGCCAGTTATATGGCTATAGTGCATCGGCATACTACACAGCTATGTTGGAAAATCAGACTAAAATAATTCAGAGTTGGGTGCTAATTACTTAGGTAGTTTACAGTACTACACTGGGTATGTAACATAAAATAATGGCTTAAGCAAAAGAAATGGGTCTAGAGCCAGCCCAGTGGCATACCGGTTAAGTTTGCACGCACTTTGCTTCAGCAGCCCAGGGTTTACCAGTTGGAATCCTGGGTGCGCACCTAGCACCGCTCATCAAGCCATGCTGTGGCAGGTGTCCGATATATAAAGTAGAGGAACATGGGCACAGATGTTAGCTCAGGGCCAATCTTCCTGAGCAAAAAGAGGAGGATTGGCAGCTGATGTTAGCTCAGGGTAAGTGTTCCTCAAAAAAACAGGAAAGCAAGCAAGCAAGTGAGCAAGAAATGGGTCTTTTCTGGTGGAATTTCAGGTGCTAAGGATGGGCTTAGGGAGGCATCCCCCAGCCTTGTATCATACCTAATCAATCTACCCCAAAGGCCGGCCCAGATGCAAATTCTCAGTGTAAGAATAGTTCTATGTATGTGAAATTTACAGGCCAAAGATAATATTTTAAAATAGGACATCCCCTTCCTTTCCTTGCTTTTTTATTTTGGGCACCCTTGATACAGCTATTTTATCAGGGAAAACCTGATTTGATGTGAATAACCTATTTCCTAACATTTAAAACTGGCAGAATGACAGACAAATCTAGGAAGAAAGATATGGTCACATTTAAAACTTCAAAGTCCTTACACCACCTTTGAATCTTTTGTCTTAAGAGGTTACCAAAAGCCAAATCGTTATGAGCAGCTGCTCACTTGATATTTTGAATCTTTCCTTGACGTACATGGTCAACATTGCCTTGGTAATTTAAGAGTTTGAATTTTGCTATTTGGGTTGACAGTTTTACCTAATGCTGGTTGTGCCAGTATTCATTTCTCTTCCCCAAAAGGAGCTCCAATGGCACTCACCATTCAGCAGCCCAGCAACTTGTTTGCAAATGGAGAATTCCTTTCCTTCTAAAACTGACTTTTTAGAAACACGGCCTATGTTTATCGAATAGGCGATACTTTGGACATTTGGGGGGAAAACACTGGACTCCATTATACCATATTTCAGCTCACAGATCTGGCTGTCCATCTTCTTCAGCTTCTCACAAATTTTCACTGCAGGCATATGCACACTCATTGGGCGTATGACCTCGCTTAGGATCTTGGTGGCTGCATCTTTTGTTGCTCCTAGATAATAGCACTGAAGGAGAATGGAGAAAATTTAGTGTCCCAGACACTGAAAAAAGCAAGTTATGTAGTTTCAAGAAGCAAGAAAGAGGTTAACCTAGTTTTTGTGGCCCAGCTATTCAATTTTAACCCCTGCTGACTAAGACACCAGGAAACAAATGACTCCATTCCCATGATCATCCTAATTAGAAGTGCTCTACAATCTACATGATGCTCCAAGACTAATCAGAAGAGCCAACATTTGCTAAGTCTTTCTCTGTGCCAGGCACTGGTCTCAGGGTTTTAAATTTATGAACTTATTTCTCACAACAATCCTATGAAGTAAGCGCTATCATCATCCCCATTTTATACCCAAGCAACTGGAGGTCACCCCAGTAGCAAGTAAAAGAGATTGAATTCAAAAATCTAGCATTTGCTTCTAGAATCCTTGCCCTTTTCCATCACACTATACTGCCTTTTAAGCTACCTGACCTAACATTTTACGATTAAAAATATAAAACTTAATGGCACAAATAAATGCCAAGAGTTTCACAATGTGTCAGTGGTGGACAGTCAACAATGCAAATTTAACCAGCAAATTGAACAGGACAATTTTAGGCAACATGAATTGGCCTAAAATTGTCTTTAGTGATGTAAAACAGTATATTGAAACGAGTCATCTACGTTTACCCATGAAACACTGTTACCACAAAATACAGATACTTCCTTAGTTATGTATAAATAATGATATGAAATGTTTCGATAGGCTTGACTGTTTTGGTAAGAAACGAAAAGTCTACCACTCTTAACTCAGACCGTAAATTCTCATTAGGAATTCAATTGTATAATTTCATTTAGGAAAACATGGAATTGGCAGCCTGTAGTTTATTCAGGAAGCAAAATGAAACCGGATACATTCTAGATGAAAATGCACATGACCACATTTCACTGAAAGCTTAATTTCTGCTTGCTGTCTACAATGAACATGCTTGAGGCAGGCATCTAAACAGGAGAACGTTAAGTCCAAGATGAGAAATGAAACTATTAGCAGTTTTCTTCAAGCACAAGGGAAAAATGAAAGGTGAAAATTGACCATACCAGGCGGTGTTCTTTTCCTTTGACATCCAAGCAAAAGTCGATCAATTCTTTTTCTATGGTGTCCAGAGAAAAGCTGACTCCTCTGGTTATTAAGGAGTTATAAAATCGGTTCAAGAATTCCTTACATACTAGAAGGAACAAAAAAATGTATTTATGTACAATATAACCACCTCCACACCCGCTTATATGTTCCACTCACCAAATAAAAAAGTAAGTATGATTCAACAAATTGTGACAACGGATTCAAATAATAAGCAAGAATGGTTTCAGGCCATTGGGGCCTTGAATAATATGAGCTTATTGAATCAATCAATCTTTGGAACTAAGTTCCACCTAAAATGAGAATTTTCCTACGAAATTTGGCTAACCCTAAAAGAAAATATGGCTTTCTATGGGATATGATGCTTGGGACAGCTTAAAGCACAGAGTAAAATCTGAATATGTATCTTGAATGAGGCCTCTTGGTAGTCTGCCTGTGTCTATATGTTCCATCACCATGAACCTGAAATGAAATCCCAATTTGAACAATCATATTCAATTCCGGGGTCCAGAGCAAGGGAAGAGATGGAGCTCAAGAGAGGCACAGGCAATAACAACAAATGTAGCTCACATCTGTTGGGTGCTTACAGGTGCTGGCACTGTTCTAAGCTCTTTATCTTTATTAACTCATTCAATACTCACAACGGAGCTACAACACAGATACATTCCTACCCTCATTTTACGGATGAAGAAACTTAGTCAAAGAGAGGCCAATTGATGTGCCCAGTGAGTGGTAATGAGAGAACTAGATCCCAGGTGGTCTGACTCTGGGCCCACACTCTCATCCATTAGATTACTCTGCAGTAGGAGGAGCCTGCCTTCCCACTTTGCTTTCCCAATTGGGCAAGTGTCTAGCCCTCGCAAGCAGAGAGGCTTATGCTTGAAAACAACAGCCCTGATATTAGAAAGAGACCTCTACGGAAACATAGCGGGGAAGAGAGGAGGGTGCTCAGGCCCTTGGTTCTCTCTATCCTTCCTCTTGATTCATGGTATTAACTAAACCCAGGTAATGTGCTCTGTCCCCAGTACTCCAAAAATCAGGTGTCTTGTCTACCTGTCTGATAAATGAGGCAAGATCTACAAGTCACTCGAATACACAAACTAGATACCTAAAGTAATTTAAACTATGCTTATTTGATTAAATTAATTTATTCAATGAATAAGGATTTGTTGATTACTTTCTATATACCAAGCACTAGAGGAGAATTACTGAAGGATGCACTTCAGGAAGAAGGGGACAAAATCCAGAAAGGAGGATCAGGTTATAAGAAATGATGGTGAGAAAAGAAAATGGCACATGGGAGAAAAATCTAAATACAAATAAACTATATAAACAATAATGATGAACATGTAGGAGTATAAACATAAGAAAATAAAGACAATCCTAAAACATAAGATGGGAAATAAAGGAGAATTCAAGTTCAGCTTCCCAAGATCCTTCATCATCGTAGAGGAAGGTAGGGAAACATTACGGTTGTCATATTAATTTTTAGCCAGTTAAGTATGTTAAAAACGTAAGGGTAATAACTAAAAAATATAAATAGATTGCTGCTAGGTCAATATTGGTGTAGGGCATGAGAGGGATTTTTAAAACATTGTCAGTCTACTCGAAGGCAGGAAAGGGAAAAAAAGAGAAAGAAACAGCACAATAAGATTTTCTATAAACTGACAAAATTAAGTGGGAGAAATAAATCCAAATATATCATTAATCATAATATACATAAATATATTAAACTTGAGCTTATATTTTTAACATAACTATCAAAAAAACTACATGCTACTTATAGGCATTACATAAAAAGTGTGAGACTACAGAAAGGGGTTGAAAAAGCAAACAGCAACAACAAAATTAAGAAATTTAAAAATGAAAAGATATGCCAGGAAAATGCTAACCAAAATCTGGTTTAGTTATATAAAGCATTCTTGGGGATAACAAAAGTCACTACTAATCATAAAATGGACTATTTACCAGAAATACAAAAAAAAAAAAAATGAACTAGTATACAGCCAATGACAAAGCCTAAAAATATAGAAAACTCTAATAGAATTATAGGAAGAAATCGACAAATTCACAACAAGGGTGATTTAACACCCTTTCATCCGTTATTTGATCAAATCGACCAAAAGTTAATAAGGGCATTAAAGATTTGAACAAGACTATTCACAAGCTTGACCTAAAACATATATGGAACCCTTCTCCTCTAAATTAGAGAATTCTCATTCTTTTCAAGAAAATATGGAATATTTCCTTAAATTTTCCAGATATTAAGCCAAAATGCAAATCTCAAGAAGTACCAAAAACCCTGTATGAAACAGACCACATTCTCTGAACATAATTAGAAACTAGTAACGCAAATAATAATGATCCACCCAGTGTCTGCTCCCCAGATGCCTGGAAACTTTCAAATACACACTTCCAACTAATCCATGGGTCAAAGAAAATGTAGTAATGGAAATGTGCAACTTTTAATACTTAATTCCAATCAAAGTATTATATATAAAACTTAAGGAATGCAGCTAAGGCAGTACATAGAAGGCAATTCATAACATCAAATGCATACCTTTCAAAAGAAAAAAATGGGAAATTAATGAGCGAGCATTCAACTCAAGAAGTTTCAAAAAGTATAACTATATAAACCAAAAGAATGTAGAAGATATTAAATAATAAAACAAAAGAAATTAATTAATTAGAAAAAATAAAGATCAATAAAACCAATAGCTGGTAAAAATAGACAAGTACCTAGCAAGAAAAAAGTGATAAGTTAAAGAATTGTCAAGTGATAAATCAAATAATATACAGTCAACCAAAGAACAAGTAAGAATTCTCAATAATTAAAAATGATAGCTAAAATTAAAGAAAAAACTCAACACAGGATTTATTTAGGAGATAAGGTTGAAAAAAGAAATCCTCAGAAAGTAAGCCAAAAATCAAAGAGGTGGAAAATGGGTAATAAAATTTAAGAAATTCAGTTCCAGACAGATATAATAGGAGAGCAAATTTTCAAAGAAACAATACAGGAAATATCCCCATTACTGGAAACATGAATATTTGGATTGCTAGACCTCCAATAGTTGAAAAATATCAATACCAAAGCACAAAAATCAAGAATCTTTAGAACACTTGTGAAAAAGAAAAGATTCTACAATTCTGCAGAAAGCAAAAAAACAGCACTAATATTGTTATTATTAAACAATTACAAAGTAGAATATCATTAGATTTCTTAACACTGGAAGGTAGAAGAAAATGGGACAATGTCATCAAAATTCTGACAGAAAAAACATTTTCAATCTAGAATTCTATAAGACAATCAAGCTGTTAGTTAAAAAGTACAGGTAAATAAAGATATTTTCAACATTCAAGATCTCAAAATCTTACTCTTATCAACTGTTTTTCAGGACCCTAGTCTTCACCAAAATAGAGGAATGAACCAATGAAGGGCTGGCATGGATTCCAGGAAACAAAGGCTAAAACACAGGAAGGAGGTAAAGGAAATTCCCAGGATGGCAGGGGAGGGAGCCCAAGGATGACAGCAATGGAGCAGCTGAAGAGAAGCCTGTCCAGATTAAAGCAGGAGCAGAGTCCCAGGAACTATGTCACCAAGAAGAAAATGAAACGAATAGAATACCTGACATAGTTAATGTGTTCAGAGATGATTTTCAGTTGTCAAAGAAAAAAAAAATGTGGCGATGTATTAATGATTAGAACAAACATTAATCAAAGAAAGTATTGAGGTCAGAATTAATTCAAGGGGAGAAAGATGTCCATGAAAGATGAAGTCTTGGTGCACTAGATAACCCAGCAGTGAGTAGTATTTACATGGGCACAACAATGTAAACCATAAAATAGATATTTACCCAAAATGGTGATATAAACATATGTGAAATGGGGGAGATGTATGTGAGTGGATATAATAGATCTAAAACTTTATTTTCCATAGTAGGAAGGTAATAGATATCAAAAACTGGAAAATTGAGAACAAGCATTTTAAGCAATTTATTTAGGTTAATAAAAATAGGTTTCAGATGAAACAGCTAAAATATTTGGGAGGCACTAAATAGAGAGGAATGAGGAGGGGTCTAACATTTTTCAACATACACCCCCCCCAAAAAAAATGTACATTTTAAATTTGTGTGTAGACATGACGTTTTGGTAAAAAATGTAAATTATAGAACATTCTTAATAAAAAGGAAGACATTACAGAGAGCATAGACACTTTAGAAATCATAAGAAAACACCATAAAAAATTTTATTTCAGTAAATTAGAAAATAGATAACATGAACAACATCCTAGAATAGTATAACAAACAAAAATGGATCCAAACAAAAACAAAAACCTGAACAGTCCTAAAAATCATTTAAAAAATTGAATCAGTATTTAAAAATCTACTGGAGAGAAAAGGGCCAAGTTACCAAAACTATCCTAAATAAACTGTCACAGAGAAAAAAAAAACAGGAGAGAAAACAAAAGCAAAGAAATCTCCCCAGCTTTTAATGAGATCGATCAAACCTTGATATCAAAAACAGGCAAGGACAACAGGAGACAAAAATTATCGGTCAACTTCACTTTTGAAAACAAAATGCCCATTAAAAAAATCATAACCGAGGGGCTGGCCCCGTGGCCGAGTGGTTAAGTTCACGCGCTCCACTGCAGGCGGCCCAGTGTTTCGTTGGTTCGAATCCTGGGCGCGGACATGGCGCTGCTCATCGAGCCACGCTGGGGCAGCGTCTCACATGCCACAACTAGAGGAACCCACAACGAAGAATACACAACTGTGTACCGGGGGGCTTTGGGGAGAAAAAGGAAAAAATAAAATCTTTTTAAAAAAAAAAATCATAACCGAGTAAGAATCTCGCTAGTTGCCAAGATGGTTTAAAATTAGAAAATCTATTAATGTAATTTATTATATGATCATCTCAATAGATGTATAAGTATTTGATAAAATCTAATTTCTGTCCAGGATTAAAGCAAAAATACATGTACAGATAATTAGCAAACTAGAGATGGAAGGGAACTTCATTAACTTGATAAAGGATATCTACCAAACCCTATAGCAAATGTCCTAGTTAACAATAAAGCTGTCCTTTATCACCTCTTGTATTTGACACTGGACACTGTTTCAGCTGGTGCAAAAGACATCTATTAGAAAGGGAAAAGCAAAATTGCCATGACTTGCAGATTATATGATTGTCTATGTAGAAATTCCAAGAGTCAGAAGTACATTTTTAATAATGAGAGTATTATGCAAAATTGCTGAATATAAGATTAATATAGGAATAAACAATGAGAAACTGAAAATTTAAAATAAGATATGATTTACAATAGTGACAAAAATTCTAGGTAAATAGGAATAAATTTAATGATATATATATCAAGACTTTGAAGGAAACGCTTACAAAACCTTATCAAAAGACCTGAAAGTAGACCTAAGAAATGGGAAGAGATGCCATGTTCAATATTATGGACGCTTATTTTTAAGTAGATCTATAAATTCAACGTTGTTCCAATCAAAATCCCAATAGGATTTTATAGATTTGACAAGCTGATCCAAAAATACGTATTAAAAAAACAAGAGCAAATGAAAGCCAAGAAATATTTGAAGAAGAAAAAGGAGTTTGGGGAGTGGACCTTAACAGTATGGAGACTTACTTGTAAAGCTACAGCATTTAAAACACTGTAGGTCTTGGGGCTGGCCCCCTGGCCGAGTGGTTAAGTCCGCGAGTTCCGCTGCAGGCCGCCCAGTGTTTCGTTGGTTCGAATCCTGGGCGCGGACATGGCACTGCTCGTCAAACCACGCTGAGGCAGCATCCCACATGCCACAACTAGAAGGACCCACAACGAAGAATATACAACTATGTACCGGGGGGCTTTGGGGAGAAAAAGATAAAATCTTTAAAAAAATAAATAAATAAAACACTGTAGGTCCAGCACAGAACTAGACAAAAGAGCAATAGAACAACACAGTGAGTCTAGAAACAAAACCACATCTAGAGGAGCTTGGTATAGGACAGAAGTGACGCTAAAAATTAGTGAAGGAAAAATGGACTAGTCAATAAATGGTACTAGGACAACTTACAACAGAAAAAGGTAAACTTAGACGTCTACCTAACACTACACACAAACATGAATCCCAGGTGAATAACGACATATGGGAAGAGCATCACTATAAAACTTTTAGAAGAAAATATAGGAAATTATCTTTGTTATATCAGGATAGAGAAGTTCTTAAGATACCAAGACACAGATCATGCATTTGCATACATCAAAATTAAACATTTTGTGGTGCAAAACAAATCATAAACAAAAGAAAAGAAAAGCCACAGACTAGAGGAAGATATTTACAACTTATATAACTGACAAAGGATTAATATCCAGAATACATGAAAAATCGCTATAGTCATAACCCTTAGGTGCAGTCATTAACAATGACTTTAACCTCTCCATAATCTCCATTGAAACATCCCATCATCTGTCCATCACCTCATCTGTCCAGCTCATGTCCTCTAAGGTCCCAGTGCCAACAATTCTCTGACACCACCAGGTCATACAATCCATTAATTCTTCCACCTTTTCACCATGCTTCTTTACCCAGCTTAGATTTTGTGGTTCAATAATATAATCAGTCCTGTGCATACACATTCATCTCCCTTGCATCTCTCTTCTTTGTTGTACTGACCCAGCAAAACCCTAATCCTGGTTAAAACCAACGGTCCATCCACTTTATACCTATGCTCCCTAAACTTGGCTGGAGGAAATAGCACAGTCATGCTCACTGTTCTCACTTTAAATTTATGACCGCTAATTTCAAGTGAGCCATCAAGGCTGCCCAACAATCCTACTACGTTGACCTCACTCACACTATATTCCACTCCCAAAATGGCTATTGCACAGCTGCTCTCTCCTCAGACTTAGTCTAGCACCTCCACCCCATCCTCTCCCCACCTGATGATCTTGCTTCCTCATTCTCTGAGGGAAAAGAAGAAGCACCAGGAGAGGACCCTCGCCTGCTTTGCCACCGCACCTACCACACCTGTACCTACATATTCTCCCTTAATTCTATAAATGAACTGTGACAACCCTTCCACTTGCTAAGGAGATCCTATCAACTCTAGCTCCTGCGCTTCTGACCTCTCTCTCTCTCTCCTGTTTCATTCCTATTAGCTTGCAACATGCTGTTACTTCTCACTTCTTCAGAACAAGGAAAACCTCTCTCAACCCCACATCTCCCCACCCCAAACACCATCCCATTTCTCCACTCCTTTTTAAAAAAAAATTCTAAAATAATTTTTATACTTGTGATTTCCAAGTTTCTTCTCTCTCCCTCTCCCACCAGTTGAAAGTTAATGAGTTATAAAAGGTTTGTTGTAAAAAACAGTGTCTCTTGCCTTTCCTTCCCCATATCCCCCCAACTCAAAACTTTCTCTTTCAACCATTTTAGCTGATTCCTTTGGAATTTACAAATTATTTTTTATGTTGGGGAGCCAGAGGGATGAGTTGCAATGGCTATATTATTTTTTAAATTTTTTGCAAGGAAAGATTCACTGACATCTGTTGCCAGTCTTCCTCTCTTTTTTTCCTCCTCAAAGCCCCAGTACATGGTTGTATATCCAAATGTAAGTCCTTCCAGTTCTTCTATGTGAGCCACCACCACAGCATGGCAACTGACAGACGGGTGGTGTGGCTCCATGCCTGGGGAACCAAACCTGGGCCACTGAAACAGTGAGAACCAAATTTTAACCACTAGGCCATCAGGGCTGGTTCTGGAATTTATAAATTTTAAGTACAGGCCTACCTCGGAGATATTGCAGGTTTGATTCCACACCATCACAATAAAGCAAATATCACAATAAAGCAGGTCACACGAATTTTTTGGTTTCCCAGCACATAAAAAGTTATGTTTACACTATACTGTAGTCTATTAGGTGTGCAATAGCATTATGTCTGAATAAACAATATAAATACCTTAATTAAAAAATACTTTGTTGCTAAAAAATGCTAACCATCATCTTTAGCAAGTCATAATCTTTTTGCCAGAGTGGGGAGGGTCTTATAAAAAAACGCAGTATTGGGGCTGGCCTGGTGTTGTAGTGGTTAAGTTTAGCATGCTCCACTTCAGCAGCCAGGTTCGCAGGTTCAGATCCAGGGTGTAGACCTACACCACTTGTCAGTCATGCTGTGGCAGCAACCCACATATAAAGTGGAGAAAGCTTGGCATGGAAAGATTAGCTCAGGGCAAATCTTCCTCAGCAAAAAATGAAAAAAACCCACAATACCTGGGAAGTGCAATAAAGCAAAGCAGAGTAAAACAAGGTATCCTGTTTGTATGTGAGCCGGCACCACAGCATGGCCACTGCAGAGTGGTGTAGGTCCGTGCCTGGGAACTGAACCTGGGCTGCCAAAGCGAAGTGTGCCAAACTTAACCACTAGGCCACCAGGGCTGGCCCAGATGTGGGTTTCTTTTTATCTATTATTGGACTTCTTGAATTTGTGGATTAGTGTCTTTCTTCAGTTCTGGCAAATTCTCCGCTAGTATCTCTTCAAATATTGCTCCTGCATCATTCTCTTTCTTCTTTCCTTCCAATTAAACATATGTTGGCTTGTCTCATTCTATTCTCCATGTCCCTTAGTCTCTCTTCCTTATTTTCATTCTTTTGTTGCTCTGTGCTGCATTACATATAATCCTTCTAACTTTTCTTCTAGTTCATTGGTACTCAGATTGTGGTTCTTGGTCCAACAGCATAAATATCACCTGGGAGTTTGTTATAAATAAAGAATCTCTGGTCCCCTCCTAGATCAACTTTAATGTGCATACAAATCATTTATTAAAATTCAGATTCTAATCTTTAGGTCTGGAGTGGAGCCCAAGATTCTGCATTTCCAACAAGCTACCAGGAGAGGCCAAGGCTGCTGGTACGAGGACCACGAGGAGTAAGGCTCTAGTTCACCCATCTCATCATTGGCTCTCTATATTCTACTAGTAAATCTGTTCATTGCGTTTTCAATTTTGAGTTTTTCTTTTATTTCTAGAAGTTCTCTTTAGTTCTTTTTCAAATCTGCTAGTGCATTTCTCATAGTTTCCTATTTCCTGTCTTTTATATCTTTAAATGCACTAAACATAATTATTTTACGGTCCGATAATTTCAATATCTAAAGCCTTCGTATGGTTCTGCTTTTGATGTTTCTATAGCTTCTTGCCGTGGTGCCTTGTTTCTTTGTGTGCTTGCTTATTTTGTCCCGCATGAGACTCATATGTGTGGAGATTATCTGAGGCCTAAGATGGAGGTGCCTTATTTCCGTAATAGATTTGTGTTTGTATTTATCAGGTCTAGGGGCTACTAGCCAGGGAGTGCTTTAAACTAAATTGATAGCTTGATGTTTTTTGGACCCCCCGATGTGAATTTTAGCTGCAAATCCAAGTGAGGGACTTCTTGTGGTCATAATCTCTCAGAGATGTAGCTATTTCTGTCTTCTATCCTGCTCAATGCCAAGGAAGTTTTCCTTATAGTCCTCCTTGGGTAGGGATGGGTTAAGTTTATCACTTGTTCAACCTTACTCTCATGGAGTAACCCTTTGGGAATTCCAGACTAACAAGGAAGAGTCTCCTAGTAGACAAACTCCCCACTTAAAACAAATCTTGGGCTTTGACTTCTGTCCTCCTCAGCAAAGATCATCTTTACTCTGACTGGCAAATATCCTCAGGGCAAAAGGGCTGTAAGCTCAGTTTACCTCTCAGGATGGCTTCTTTCCCTTCAATTTTGCCGTCGTAAACATTGTATCTTCTCAGCTCTTTGGTTCTTTTATTATGTCTTTATATTTTGTCCTGCATTGTCAGTATTTCTTGGCCAGAAGATTGCTATAAATCTGATCCACTAGATTCCTAAAATATGAACCAGCGTGATTCTTTGAAAATGACAGACAGAGCATGCTGCTTCATCTGCTCAGAACCTTCCTGTGGTTTTCCATATCACTCAGAGGATGCTCCAAAGTCCCACAATGTCCTGCAAAGCCCTGGGTGACCTGACTCTCCACTGCCTCTCAGCCCCCAGCTTCTGTCATCTCTCCCACTTCAGCCACACTGCTCTGTCCCCAGCTAGGCACCTAGCTTAGGTGTTAAGTATGCATTTTTTGACTGAATAAACGAACTCTTAAATATCCGTAAGAAAAACAAAGTCCAATAGAAAAAAGTTAAGTTGATAATATATGTACCCCATGACTCAGCAATTCTTGTTCTATGATCTAGAGAAATTATCACACCTGTGCTCAAGGGGACACGTATGAGAATATTCAGAGCAGCGTTGTTTAAAATTACGTAGCAGTGGGGAAAAAAACCTAACTGCCCTTCAAAGGGAGAATAGATAAATAAACTGTATCTCATTCATAATGAGGAATTCTAGAGATGAGTTTAAAAGAATGCACTTCATCTATAGTTATCAATATGCACAAATGCCCAAATATAATGTTGAGTGGAAAAAGTTGCAAATGAATATGTACAATGTACAATTTCTATAGATCTAAGATCACAGAAAATGCATAGATTATTTGTGGATACATACATTTATAGTAAAGGTTCTCAAAAAATAGATGAGAAGTATACCTTTACTTCAGAACAAATATTTCCTCTGTAAAGGGGGGGAAAGATAAGAGAAAAAGAATCAGACTTAGGCAGCTAATTTTATTTTATGAGAGAGAGAATTGTAGCAAATATATTAACATTTAATCTGGATGCTAAGCATATATCATATAAATATTTTTCTGTATGTTTGAAATACCTCCTAATTTATTTTAAAAACTTATCATAACATCTTTGACTATCACAGAAACTCCCAACATGCTCAATAAAATATTTGGCAATATTAATGAAATTGAATTAAACATTTTTAAGTGAAATCATAGTTCAATTAAGCAATTATTAGCCAGAACCCAAAAGGAGAAAATGGTATTTGAAAAATATAACAATGCCACCTGCAGGAAAAAAAGCTACAACTTTTTCAAAAAGATAATGATAAAATGTTTAAAATCAGGTTTGTTGAATTATTAAACTATCCATGGGATAGGAACATTATTTTCAATAGTTCCATCTACACCTTCTAGAACAGAAGTCAGTCCCCACTATCTGGTCCAGCTTAATTTTGGAGGAAAAAAAAGACACCAGATTATTGGGTGTTACCAGGACTAAGGGAGATTTCTACCCAGGTATGTAATACGTGTTATAATGAGTTAAGACTTTAAGAACAGCCAGAACTTCTTGAATAATTTGTATCCTACTTCATTGTTCCAATTTTATTTTTAACGTTGCCTTAAATAAATTAGTTTCCAGCGCCACACTCAGAAGGCAGTATAGGCAGTGACTCAGTGCTTGGGCTCTGAAGTCAGACTCTCTGGGTCCAAATCCTGGCTTTACTACCTACTAGTTGTGTGACTTGCTGCCTTTCATTATTGAATCATCTGTTTGTCTAATTGCCATTCCTTTGAAAGCTATCAGTCTTTTTTTTTTTTCTGGCTGTGTTTAAGATTTTTTCTTTTTTTCCTCTGTGTTTTGCAATTCTCCTATGATATGATTAGATATTAATCAGATATTTTCATTTATACTCTTTGGAGTATATTGGACTTGCAAATCTGTGGATTGATGACTTTCATCAGTTTCAAAAAAATGAGCTATTATCTCATTTGCTCTCCCCATACCCTCTCTCTGCTGATTCTGGAAGTCCAATTAACCTATGTTGGAATTTTTCTTTTTATCCTCATTGCTCCTTTCTTTCATATTTTTTTATGTCTTAATCTCTTAGTGATATTTCTTCAATCTTTTAACTTGCTAATTCTTTTCTCAACTCTGTCTAATATGCTGTTAATCCATTAATTTCTATTTTGTTTCTTTTCCAAATATGGTCACACATTTTTAATAGCCTCCTGCTCTTTATTCATATTTTCAATCCTTTCCTGTATTTCTTTAAACATAATAAACATATTTTATATTCTGTGCCTGATAATTCCAATACCTGAAGCCTTTTCAGGTGTGCCTCTTCTGTCTCTTGTCTCAACTAGCTGTTGCTTATGGTGCCCTTCTTCCCCGTGGCTTTATAACTTTTCTGAATGTGAGCTTTCTTTCTTAGCACTTTGTGGGAATTCTTTGAAGACTGGATTGAAGGTGGATTCTTGTAGGGAGGACTGACATTTGCTGATCCCTGCTTGAAACCCCTTTAAACTAAATTCTCAGTTTCAGATGTTTCAGATCATCCAGGTAGAGTAAATTTGGGCCTCAACCCATATGTGAGCTAGATTGTGTTTATGAGTTGTGTGGAGACATTTTTGTTTTTCCTTTTACTCAGTAAAAAGTTCAAATAGTACAATTCCTTTTAGTCCCTAAAGATGATAGCAGAGTCCTGATTATTTCCAGTTCAGCTTTTATAATAAAAGTCTAGCTCTTTGGGACTCAAAATTAATTGACAGGAGGATCCACTATTGCACTCCCAACTTGGGAAGACCCTGAACTTTGTCTTCATTCTCTTCATTTTACCAAAGCCATGAAAACCTAAGCTCTCAGATCACCTGTGAGGAAAATGCCCTCAAGGCAAAAGCCAGCTTTGGGGTTCCTTTCACCTCTTTTGGTTCCCAATTTCACTTTGGTTTGGGCCTCTGGGTGTGCCTTACGCACATACACTTAAAAATATTTTTATGTTTTTATTTTGTCCAGTATTTTTAGTTGTTTTCAGCTGGAGGGCCAGTCATGTCATCTCTTAGAGTTTGAAGTTATATTTGTTTCTAATGCTATTAACAGGAACAGAACACCAAATGTAATAGCCAGGCCTTCATGGTTTTAACGAATATTTATTGAGCAATTAGTAAGTGCCAGACAGTATTCTAGGTTCCTCAGATTCAACAATGAAGAAAACAAAGTCTTTATCCTCAGGAATTACATTCTAGTGAACAAATAAAAGTATCTTGTGGCTATGAAGAAAAATAAACATAGTAGGGGCGATAGAGGGTGACAAGGTAATAGTATTTTCCTAAATGGGGTGATAAAGGCAAAGCCTGTCAGATAAAGAGGTATCTGAGCAAAGACCTTAAGGAAGTGAGAGAACAACTTGAGTGGACCGCTTGGGAAGAACTCTCCAGGCAGAGGGAAGAATAGTGCAAAGGCTTTGGTGTAGGAACATCCCTGGTGGGTCCAAGAACAGTGAGGGGGCCAGTGTGGTGGAAGTAGAGTGGGTAAAAGGGAGGAAAGTAGGAAATGAGGTCAAATAGGCAGGTCATCTACGGCTCCAAAGCCATGGTAAGGACTTTGGGTCTTACTCTGAGAAGGGAAGCCATTATAGGTTTTGCGTAAAGGAGTGCAGTCTTCTGACGTTATTTTTAAAGTATACCTCTGGAGGCTGTCTGAAGAACAGGTGGCAGGAGAGAAAGTATGGAAACAGAGAAACCAGCTCTGAGGGTCTTAAAATAGCTGCACATCTTGGACCAGCATGGTAGCTCTGAGGTGAGGAGAATTGGTTGGATTCTGGATACATTTTGAGGGAAGAGCCAAAAGAATTTGCTAATGGATTGGATGCGGCATGTGAGAGAGAGAAAGAGAGAGACGTCAAGGATGACTCTAAGGATTCGGGCCTGAGAAAGTGGAGAATGGAGTCGCCGTTTGCTCAACTGGGAAGACCGCAGGAGAAGCAAGTGTGTGGAGACAAGCAGGAATCCAGTCTTGACACGTGAAGTCTGAGATACTTCTAGACATCTGTGATGATTAATTTTCTGTGTCTATTTGGAGGGCGTTTTTGAATGAGACTGACATTTAAATAAGTGAATTGTGGGTAAAGAAGATTGTCCTCCATGATGTGGATAAGCCCCATCCAATTAGTTCAAGTTCCGAATAGAAAAAAAAACTGGCCTTCCCAAGCAAGAGGGAATTCGTCAGGAGACTGCCTTCAGACTTCATCTGCACCATCAGCTACCCTAGGTCTGCAGTCTGCCAGCCCCCACTGCAAATTTTGGACTTCTCAGTCTCCATAATCAGGTGAGGCAATTCCTTAAAATAAATCTCTCTCTCCTTCTCTCTCCTGTTGGTTCTGCTTCTTTCAAGAACGCTAACTAATACAATATCCAACTGGAAACAGTGAGAAGCAGCTGGATACATAACTCTGGAGTTCAGGGGTAAGGTCTACATACATAAATTTGTAAGTCATCAACATTCGAACGGTATTTAAGAGAAGGGACCAGAGAATAAGGAGAGGTGGAGAAGAGACATGGTTTCAGGTCTCAGTCTTGTGAAACTTATTGTTTAGAACTTGGGAATATGAGAAAGAACCAGAAAAAGTCTAAGAGGAGCAGCCAGTGAGGTAGGGTGAGAACAAAGGGTGAGTGACCGTGTCCAGGATGACAAGTGAAGAAAGCGTTAAAAGCAGGGACCAACTGACTGATCAGCTGTGTTAAGTGCTACTGATAAAATATGAAAAATGAGACATTTGCCAATGTGTATTTTCTTAGTTTAATTAGAAAATATACTAAGCGTGCAAAGGAGATGCCTGCCACAATAATCAATGCTACAAGTCAGCAGAAACTATCATTAGTCTCGCAGTGACCTCCAATTCTCATCTATAAAACAAACCCAGTGCTGAAATGCCTCACAGCTCTTACTCTATTCCCACAATACACCTTCATATGATTTTATACTTCAACTGTTGCTCTGCCATTATATTACCTAGATCATGCGAGTTGGGAATTCTAACTTGTACTTTTAAAGATATACTTTTGACTCAGTAAAAGTTACGTAAAATCCTATTCGGCATGTATGCATACATTCCTTCAACAAAACTGAGTGCCCTACTATACGCCCCACACCGTGGTAGCCGCTGGAGATGATGTGGTGAGAGAAACAGTCTTGACTTTGAAGGAGTGCACACATGGAGGTGACCAAAACAATTACTGAACACTACAGGAAGGGGAGGCAGATACCTAGAGGAAATTGGGAGACCAATGAAAGATATTAAGTAAGGGAGTAACATGATAACCCTGCCAGGGGACTAGAGAGGAGGAAGAAAGGTGGCAGGAAGGGTGCTGTTTTGGCAGGAAGGAAGGTGAAAATGGTGAAAGTCTGTAACAAGGCATTGGAGCTGGGGAAGGAGAAAGGAGCAGAGCCAACAAGAAGGTAGAATCAGGGACACAATGATTGATGGGCATAGGGGATCAGGGAGAAAAGAGAAGTGTAGTCTAATTGACCAGGTAGATACTGACACTGGAAGCATAACAGGTTTTGGAGATTGAGAAGGGGAGGAGCTGATGACCTTGGTGTATGACTGTTGAATTTAAGGTATATGATATCTAAGTGGGGATGTTCAGTAGTCAATCGGGTGCAAGGTCTGGGACTCTAGAAAGGAGGTGAATTGGATATAAACATTTGGGATTAATCAGACTATAGGCAGGTCGATTCTGATTGCACAGAAGACTGTGTAGACTGAGAAGGGCGTGCAGAAGACAGAACTCTGGAAAATTCTAACATTGAAGCCATGGCTAGAGAATCAGAAGCCCACAAAGACACTATGAACAAGTGGGCACAGAGACAGGAAGCAAAGGCAAGAAGCAGCAGTGTCATAGCCATCAAGAGACGGAAGTTTCTGAAAGAGAAAGAAGTCAGCAGTGTCCCACGCCACAGAGAAGTCAAGATCAGAATGGAAATACGAAGAGAATAATCTCACCATAAATCACCTAACAAACTGTAATCTAAAGTTCCTGGCATGTGTTTATTGCTATAACCAGATAACCACACTCTTTTTATTTGTGTTGTGGGTTTTTGTTTATTAAAAATAGTCCCATGAGCAAATCTATAATTATTTCAAACTAAAAAGTTTTAAAAAATAGTCTCATAATACAATCCTTTTAAACAGATCCAGAAACATTTACATTCTTTTCAGTAAGTCTCTCGTGACATACAACAGGACTCAGAAACTTAAATATTCACAGGGGTCAGGCAGGTAAAATGAACGGGGAAAGCAATTTGAGTCTAGGAAAAACAACCAAAACCTGGAAAACACATGTCCTTTCCGAAAGGAGCAGCCACAGCCAATTCCCACTACATGGACGTATGGGCTAGTCTTGACAGGTCACTTGGTTTTTCAAGAAAAACCAGAAATTTGAATTCTTTAATATGAAGTTTCCCACTTTTAAAATGTAGCCAATTAATTTGTGTTTTTCAAAATACTTTGTGACCTTAATAAAATTCATCAAATTGATCAATAGGTCCCAGGTGGCTCATGGACTATCAGTTTTTTTAACTTTGCCCTAAAATACGTATGTATGTGTGTATATATATATATATATATGTATATATGTGTGTGTGTGTGTATATATATATATACACACATAAAGCATTTTAATCATATACATTGAGGGGATAATAAGTGGCTAATGCTGAGGTTCAAAAGCAGTAATCGAGCCAGATCTAGAATCCAGTTCTTCTTATTCTAAAACTACTATTTCCTTCACTGTGATTCTACAACTTCTGTATCTAACAAACGGATATATACTCCCAGGTTAGTGAGACATGCAAGTTAATAATCACCATATGCTGTAATAAATTCAGAAAAGATGGCATAAGCTTCACATTTAATTGATCCAGACGCTTTGACACTTCTGAAATGTTTTTAGGTAGACCCTCCAGGAATTTAAATTACTGAGGACTAATCAAACCAATTGTTCATGCCTCACATGTTCTGCTTTAAACGTATAGGACACAGTTATAAGAGATCTTTAAACATTGTAACTTAGCTGCATAAATATATCTACAAAAAGTTTAAAAATAACATCACATCGATATTTTACATTTCTGATGAAAAGTTTCATTATTGCAGGACTGATAGAAAACTGGGCTCCAATTATGAAGACTTTATTTAGTTATAGTACGATCTATACTCATCCCTTCATTCACCATATATTGTGAACCTTACAATTTCCTGTTAAGGACAGATTCGCAAGCTCAAGGAAGGATGGGAGGGATGTACATTTAAACTAATTTCAATGAATGAAACATCATTGTAAGTGCTACAGTAGTCCACAAGGAAAGGGCTAGCATAGCTAATTATCTTCTTTGATCTTGTTAACAGCCCTTTGAAGTAGGTATCATCGCGCTGATTTTGCAAGAACCGGGTGCCAGCGTGACCTCAAAGCCAGAGGGCTTGCTGGCACCTAGACCCACGTGTTCTGACTGCAAGTCCACAGCTGAGATTGTGAACAGAAAAGCAAACACTCTTTTGTGTTCCTCCTCATTCTAAGGAGTTAACGAACTCCTTTGTAAAGCAACTTTTCTCTGTAAAGTCTAATAAATGTTAGTTATGTCCTCTGATTTATGCTACCTCAACTCAATCACAGACAACTTCTCAGGTTTTATTTTCCTTTTGGGAGTTACAAACGAATTCGAACTTGAAAGACATCGCCTGCACAAGGAGAGGCAAGTCTCGACGGTTAGGAGCAGCACAATCAATTTGGCGCCAGAGTCGTCTGAATCTAGATGTGTTTGCATAAAATCGAATCCAAATCCAAACCCCCCAGCTTTGATTGCGGCAGTTTAAATTAATAGTCACATCCCGGGCCTGGCTCGAACTTTTGCCCAGGCTTGGGCGAAGGCGATCGGAAACTAGGGATAGGGCCTGCGTTTCCTCTGTGACATGTTATTTATAGCCAGCGCTGGGAGATGCCAAAGCCCACAACAGCTGCGCTGCAGCGCGGTGCCGCCGCCATGCAAGCAGGTCTCACACCGCTCACCTTCACAGTCGGCCCCTGGCCGCCCCCCGGCCTCCTGGCCCCGCGCTGGCACCGGGTTAAAGACCCAAAGCCCGGCGCAAAAGGCCACCATCGCGGCTGGGTTCGTGCACCACATGCTGAGCCCGCAGCCCCAAACACCTCGCCCACCTGCGTCCACCGACAGCCGCGCAGCTGTCGCCGGGGGCTGCGCGGGGACACAGAAAAGCGAGCCGCGTGGTTGGAAAAAATCTGCCGGGTGTTGCTAGCACAAATGACGCAACTCAATCCCGAGTTTCTATTGGCTCTCACGAAAGGGGCAAAGAACGGGGTGGGGCGAAGGAGCCCCTTCCTGTCCCTCCCCGACTGGCGCGTGCGCTCTATCGCATGCGCCGTGACGCTCCAGCGGGGCGGAGAGAGACGCACTAAAGCTATTCGCCCACTGCTCGAGGGGGAAGGCGGGACCTTCACGCTGATTGGCGGTGACGCGAGAGGCCGCGGCGGACGGCCCGCACGCAGGGGCGGGCGGGAACGTGAAGTCTCCGCGGTGCCTGATGGGGCTGTTCCGAAGCCGGGAGCTGGTGCTGCTGGGCACCCGCTCGCTCCGGCTGCCGCCGTCTCTGCCGCCTCATGGCGGCCATCGGAGTTCACCTAGGCTGCACCTCAGCCTGCGTGGCCGTCTATAAGGTGAGGGAGTGGGGGCTGGCTACGGGCCTAATGTCGGCCACCCGTTCTCTGGGGGCGGCGCCCAGTCCTTTGGTCACCTACGGGGTTGTGGACGCGTGTGGCGGACCTAGGGACGTCGCGCGGAGAGGCGTCACTGCGGGGAATTTTCGAGGCGCAGGGCCTGGCGGACCTGGCCTCATACCCCGCAGCTCCTCCGGAAAGCCTACTGCGCTTTGGCGGAAAGTGGGGACGACGCAAGTGCGCGGCGCCCGGGGGCTGCAGGGCCGCAGGAGGCCGGGAGGGTCTGCGGGACGCCGTGGCCGCAGGAAGCCGGCGGGGTCTGAGGGACGAGGTGGCCGCAGGAGGCCAGGGGGGTCTGGGGGACGCCGTGGCCGCGGAAGGCCGGGAGGGTCTGGGGGACGCGGTGGCCGCGGGAGGCCGGGAGGGTCTGGGGGACGCGGTGGCCGCGGGAGGCCGGGAGGGTCTGGGGGACGCGGTGGCCGCGGGAGGCCGGGAGGGTCTGGGGGACGCGGTGGCCGCGGGAGGCCGGGAGGGTCTGGGGGACGCCGTGGCCGCGGGAGGCCGGGAGGGTCTGAGGGACGCGGTGGCCGCTGGAGGCCGGGAGGGTCTGGGGGACGCCGTGGCCGCGGGAGGCCGGGAGGGTCTGGGCGACGCGGTGGCCGCGGGAGGCCGGGAGGGTCTGGGGGACGGCAGGGCCGCGGGAGGCCGGGAGGGTCTGGGGGACGCGGTGGCCGCGGGAGGCCGGGAGGGTCTGGGGGACGCCGTGGCCGCAGGAGGCCGGGAGGTTTCTGGACGTTTGGCAGGAATGGGCGGGCCGCCGCGCTCTGGAACTGTAGCTGTTGGTCCTGTGAAGCGGGTGAAGCGAGTTGATGGTACGTGCTCCACTGACTTGGCCTTTGTGGAGGTGAGAGAGCTTCACTAGGAGTTGGAACAGTAATAATGAACTTCTGATACTAGTCTCGCGTTTAAATGTCGCGTGATTTCTAAGGAACAGCCGAAGGGATTAGTGCTCCATCATATGTAGAAAAGGGAAGAAATACGTGTTTGTATAAGGTAAGGAGGAGAAGTAGGGTGATGTAATGAGATGTTGTTATATATAGAAAGGTGGTTGGTTATTCTGTTTGTTCCAGTTATTGGCTATACAGAGCAGACTGAAAAAATGAGGCAGATGTTCCTTAAATGTTGGCCTTATATAAACTCTAGGAAATAAATAATGGCCGTTAAATCTACAAATTTAAAGTATTGATATAGTGATTTTTCTTTCTGCATATATGGCACTGGCCTACACATGTCTGAATATGTCTAATGAAACCATATATTTCATTTCTGAAGAACTAATGTAGTGTATTTTTCTCCAGGATGGCCGGGCTGATGTGGTTGCAAATGATGCAGGTGACCGAGTTACCCCAGCTGTTGTTGCTTACTCAGAAAATGAAGAGGTACTACTGTTCCTCTTACTTTTGTTCTTTGAAAAAGTAAAAATTAGATGCATTGTAACATCTTGCTCTTTTTCAGGTTGTTGGATTGGCAGCAAAGCAAAGTAGAATAAGAAATATTTCAAATACAGTAATGAAAGTAAAGCAGATCCTTGGCAGAAGGTATGGAATAAAATAATGCTTTTACATATGGTAATAAAATGTGTTTATACGTTCTAAGCATAATGTGAAATGAGACTAGAAACTCCAGTTTGTTTTTTCATCGTTTTTATGACGGAGTCGTTTCAGAGAGTACCCAGTAGGCTGTTTCTTGTGATGATTAGTGCTGAGTCTTCCAGGGGTGGGATTCACTCAGACACTTGTTTTTTGCTGACTGGTCTGTTAGTATTGATAAATGCCGATGTTCATTTAGTTTTTATAATTTGTGTCATTCACAGGTGGTAATTTGGAACTCTGCACATTTTTATATTAGTTTCTTAAATGAGAGAGCTTGAAAGATTTTGTGGGAATTTGAAGATTTCTTCGCACTGTTGTTGAGTTTTGCAAAATATATTGCAGTTGGTCATAATTTATGTAGAAGCTTATGTAGAAGCTATCGATTTTCTTCCTCAAGCCCTTTTGTGACACTTTCTGGGAACTACCTTTTCCAGTTGGCTTACAAATTTAATCATTAGAGAAACAGCTTAATTAACATCTTAAGAATCAGGTTAATCATTTGTTGTAACTTTAATTAAAAGATTAAAGAGTCTTACTTCCCCAGACTTCTGTCTCCTCAAATTATAGATTACCATAATAATTAGGGGTTTCCGTTTTCACTGGAGTAGTAATACTTGATAGAGTGTTTTTGTATTTTCAAAGTGCTTTTACATCTATTTATATAATCCTCTCAAATCCCTTAAGATTGGTAGGTCAGGTTTTATCCCTCCCTGTTTATAGATGAGAAAAACAAGACACATAGAAGTTGTGGTGTTCCTGAATTAGTGAGGGGGTGAACTAGATGGTACCCCAATTCAGGACCTCTCACCCTCAGCCCCAGGTTCTTTCCTTTCTGCTTTGTTAGTTGAGAATTTAAGTAGGAATTCCTTGGTGTTGATTTTAGGATTTGGAGATTATAGATTAAATTGAATATTTATTTCTTTTATACGTACAGATATTTTTATTGTCCCTTACCTGTGTTTAGTTAAACTGAACTTATCTATTTTTTTCCTTAGGATATCTATGCATTAAGCCACAAACTGTAGTATTTTGGAAAGAATTCAGACTTTTGTGATGTTAAATGTACTCCCATATCCATTTACCTGTTGACAGAATTTAGTATTGAGCATATTGGAAATAAATCAGTTGGTGTCAAATTTTCAAATTATAAACTGAAAAAAAACAGGGAATTGTAGATAGTTTTGGAAGCTAGATTCACTGTAAGCAGCCAACAATATATATTTTTCAATTACATTTTTTATTTTGAGATCATTGTAGATTTACATACTGTTGTAAGAAATAATACAGAGAGATCCAGCGTATTACTGAATTTACCACTTTCTCCAAATGGTAACATCTTGCAAAACTATAGTACAGTATCACCGCCAGGTTACTGACATTGATACAATCAAGATACAGGATGCTTCCATACATCTATCCCCTGCTTGCTGTTTTAGGGCAGATGGTTGGAGTAATGATGTGGTTGTCTTCTGCCATACTATGCGGAAAGCTTTGTATTAGCAGGAAAACTTAAGCTCTCTTTTCTGGCCCTGAAAGTTGCCTTTTGACAAAGGAATGCACTGGTGACAGTCAGATGCTAATATATAGCCACAGCATGCTACTTGGGCCAAGGTTATTAAAGGATGAGCACCCTTCAGATGTCCTGCTACACCATGGTCCTGCATGCACTTCTCCAGAATGAGCTGCTTCATGGTCCAGGTATTTCCCTCCTCAGTCTATCTTCTTAGTAGACAGTGGTGATTTTTACAGATCCACAGTTGTACCAGGTCTCAGCCTTGGAAGCATTCTGCCCTTTGTGGAGGAGCCAGTCCCCGTGTTATCAGTCAGTAAGGCTCTTTTAGCCCCTGGTCCGGTACCCATCTTGGGTCAACTCGCAAAGTTGGGCTTTCTCAGTCTTGGCATCCTACCTGTTTGCCACCTACTTACAGGTAGCACCACTTAACTTGCTGCCACAATTATCCTTCCACCCTGCCTGTAACTCTCATTCCCCTGTGGCCTTCCAGCCAGAAATTCGGTCCTTGGCCCTGGCTTCTCAGCAATTAGCCCTGAGAGGGAAGAATCGACTGGCTCCTGGAAATACACTGAGCACACAGAGCTTCCCCACACCTTCAGATTTGCACCTTGCTGCCCAGGAGCTTCCTTCAGCTAGCCTTCCTTCCCAGTCCACTATGGCCAGTTCCAATAGCAGTGCGGGCATCCGGTGGTCCAGACAGGAGACACGAACTCTTCTCTCCATACTAGGCGAGGCGGAGTATATTCAGCGCCTCCAAACTGTGCATCATAATGCAGATGTCTATCAGGCTGTGTCTAAGCGAATGCAGCAGGAAGGCTTCCGCCGCACCGAACGTCAGTGCCGCTCCAAGTTTAAAGTTCTGAAGGCATTGTATTTAAAGGCATATGTTGCCCATGCCACAAGTATGAGTGATCCACCACACTGTCCATTTTATGATACATTGGATCAGCTTCTCCGAAATCAGATAGTGACTGACCCAGACAACTTAATGGAGGATGCTGCTTGGGCCAAGCACTGTGATCAGAACTTAGTGACCTCTGACACCCCAGGGGAAGAGGGAACCAGCATTCTGAGAGCAAAAAGGACTCAGGCAGCAGATCATCAGCCTATCTTGAAAACAGTTAAAGATTCAGATGAGGATTGTCAGCTGAGAATCAGTGACCAGATGCGAGAAACCAGTGACGTTGAGGACTCCTGGGATGAATCCTCGGGTGCAGGTAACTCCCAAGCATGTGAAGGATTGGGGTCCCCGAGTCTCTTGATTCTAAACAGCAGTGTACGTTTGGTGTTCTCTTCAGCATTGTCCCTGTTTCTGCCCCCTGCCCTCTTTTATTCCTTTTTTAACCTAATGATAAGATAAAGGGCTGCAGCTTTTTAAAAGCTGTGACCCTATGTATGTAAGATATTAGAACTTTTTTTTTTTTAAAGATTGGCACTTGAGCTAACGTTTGTTGCCAGTCCTTTTTTTCCCCCTGGTTTTTCTCCCAAAATCCCTCCAGTAGATAGTTGTGTATTTTTTTAGTTGTGGGTCCTACTAGTTGTGGCATGTGGGACGCCGCCTCAACGTGGCCTGACGAGTGGTGCCATGTCCGCACCAAGGATCCGAACCAGCGAAACCTGGGCTGCCAAAGCAGAGTGCGCCAAGTTGACCCTTCAGCCACGGGGCCGGCCCCTAGAACTTTTTAAACGTAGAGGTAGTACTCTTTAGAATCAAACTAGTTTTGGCATTATTTATAATGGGTACTTAGGAATTTGTGGATATAGAGTGGGTTGGATAGCTACATAGAAAGGGATTCAGGAAAGCAAGGAGGAGGTTTTAGCAGTAAGATTGCAATGGGCCAAAATGTCCAGACTAAGGAAATGAATTCCACCCAGTCCCTTGTGTAAAGAGGCCTTTCTAGGAACTACCATAGTTTTGTAATTGTCTTTCAACTCTGCTGCTGGCTGCAAGCATTCCCTTAGCAGGAATGTCCTCTTTGCAACCTTGTTGCTTTGTTTTTCAGGGTGCTCTCAAGGGACTCCCAGCTACAGCAGCTCCCACCACCTTTTCAGAGGTGCAGTTACTCCCTGTCAGAGCAGCCCCATGACCAGACTGGGTGTGTCCGGTGAGCCCAGTCCCTGCACCAGCACCAGCCGAAACACTCCTGGGGTGGCCTTCACACAGCGACCTCCAGTCTCCTCCTCCAGAGTTCCTTTTGTTTCTGGTGAGGACAGGCCTTTGACCAGTGAGCCCCCTCCAAGGTGGGCAAGGCGAAGAAGGCGGTCAGTGGCCAGGACTATTGCAGCTGAGTTGGCAGAAAACAGGAGATTGGCACGAGAACTTTCCAAGCGTGAGGAAGAAAAATTGGACAGGCTGATTGCTATTGGTGAGGAGGCCAGTGCTCAGCAAGATACGGCCAACGAGCTCCGCAGGGATGCCGTGATCGCAGTCAGACGCTTGGCGACAGCAGTGGAAGAGGCCACCGGTGCTTTTCAGCTAGGGCTTGAAAAATTGCTTCAGAGGTTAATTTCGAATACCAAAAGTTAGAAACTGATTACAAAAGGGTGTGTTTCCTAAACTGATAGAAGCCCAGTTCCAACATCTTTCTTCTGGTACCCTGGCTTCTTTTCCATCTCCTCAGGAAAAAAAGAATGGACTAACCATTAATATGCAGAGTGGTAGGAATATATATGCTAGTTCCTTTTCCCGAGCTTCTCCACTGATTGAAAGACCTTTCAGATATGTAAGAGGTTGCCTGAAAGAAAATAGGTGGAGCCAAGTCCAGACAGCTAGTTAGCTGTGGCTTTGTCAGTAATGTGAGGCAATTTAGTTTACCTCTCTACACCAGTTTCCTCATCTGTCAAATGGGGGCTAGATAGTAACTCCTGACCTGCCTACCTCACAGGGTTGTTGTGAGGATGAAGTGACTAGTAGATGTGAAAGAGTTTAAAAGTTTAAAAGCACTATACACACGTAAGTTATTAATCATATGACCTTGGCCAAGGTGAGGCTAGGGTGAGGCACTTTAGTTGACAAGATATAGAATTACGGTTGTATACATGACCTCATTGCTTGAATCTTTACTAGCTTACCTTGACTACTTCCTGGACTTTAAGATCTTCATTTTTTAAATCCCTCTATAGCTTATTAGACTAATAGAGACACAACGTGTATTTGTACCTTTATCTCGTACTTTCACTGCTCTGTCTATGACATACCTACTAGTAAGCACTCATTAGTCAAACCGTCTTTCCATTCTACTAGTTCTTAGTCTCTTATCACTATAACAATATCGTTCAGAACTGACAGGGAGCCACAATCATGTGTTATGGTTCATATTGGTAATCTTTGATTTAATGAGATATTGGCTGTTTATAAAATATTAAATGTAAGTAAATTCTTTGCATTCCGTATTATTTGAGTCCCTTTATATGCATAATTATATATCTTGAAGTTTGGGTTGCATTTGAACGTTGTGGAAACAATTTGGATTCTATCAGTTTCCCAAATGCTTTTAGCTCATTTCGTTCTTTTCTGTTAGACTTTTTTCTGTCTAGTATGTTACAGAAGGCAAGCCCTGGAAAACTTTCCTGCTAGGAAACTTTCCAAAGTCACTTTTTGTCACATGGTGTACCTTGTTATTGGCACATAGTGGAAGAGAACAGCTTTGGGAACAACTGAGAGTGGTGTGGATAAAGACTGCCTGCAACAGATGACTCCTATTGGGCATAAGCCCTCAACAAATACTGCCCTTTGGCCCCCAAAACACCCATACTTCCTTTGGGAGATGAAGGTGTTGAGCCATATTTCCAATTTACTGTAGAAGGGAAGCCATTACTGGCCATCATTAAACTAACTTAAGGATTTTAGGGTTTATTCAGTACTTTCAGGAAATATAAATAGGAACCTTTGAATTTAAAAAGATTTCTTTCAATCTAGAGGCTGAAAAAGAAAAGAATTAAGTGTGGGCATGTTGGGAGAAGTTCTGTTTATATTTTGCAGGCTTGGGTGCTTACCAAAATGCTGGAAATACGAATAGGTAGAGAAATAGTCAAAACAACAGTGGGAACACGGAAGCGTGAACAGCTGGCAAGCAAGCAAGCTACTCCTGATGAATGGGTGATGGATGTAGATGGCAGCTGGTGTGGCAGATACACTGGAATCTGGTTAGAACTTCTGGGTTCTAATCTTGTCACAGTTTTGTTACATTAAGCAAATCACTTACCCTTTTTGTGTGTCAATTCCTTTATCTCTAAAGTGAGAGATTTGCGGTAGGTGACTTTTATTACGCTCCAGTTCTAAAAAAATTATGTGATGTAGCATAACAAAAAAAAGCAAAATGAAACTTAAATTGTAATATTTTCAGTCATAGTAGCATATTAATGTATGTTTGAAATTCTGGTAACAATTGTATTTTAAGGAAATATTCTATGGATTGATATTTATTAATATACTTATGGACTTCTGTCAGCACCACACCAGACATAGATTCCTTGCTTTAAAGGAGCACATACTAAGGCTTGAAATGGAGATTTTAAGCCTTTCTCAAGGCTTAAATGCATTTTCTCAAGTTGTTTTAGGTCATTATATGGAGGGATATGTGTTAGTCATAACCAGATAGCGCTAATGTAGATAGGTGGGCTTTCTGGAAGAACAGGGAAGTACTTGAAGGAGAGATAGGCCTGTACTATATTAATCTATTAATGGTAGCCAAGTACCTAGGCAGGGATTTATTTAAGATAAGAGAAGTGCTAAAGAAGAGAAGTGGAGTTAAACTTTGGAGATAGCATTGTGAAGATCCAGTGGGTGAAGTAACCTTAATGTGGGAATAAAACTAAAGGGAAAGGTTTTAAAGAAATAAATAGAAAAATAGGCAAAATATTGTAATAAGAGGAGGCTGTATGAAAGACAAGCCCAGAAGTCCTGCCTGAAGTCTAGGCCCAGCCATTCCTGCCTGTCCATCCTCAGGCAGGTCATTTCAGCATTCTGTAACTCAGGTTCCTCACCTATAAAGTGGGAAACTAGTAACTATGCTACCTACCTCACAGGACTGTTGTGAGTGTCAAATAAACAGATGCTTGTAAAAATGCTTTCAGACGTGGAAGGCACCATAATGTGACAGAAGTGGGGAGAAGACCCTGTGGCACATGAGTGCTGGTGTATGCCAGGTCCGAGGGCCTGCTGACTGTGCAAGAGACATTTAAAGAGGGAGGAGGAGGAGTAGAAAATGGCATTGCTAGTAAAGGTTGTGGTACAATGGTAGGATTAACGCTCAGCCTCCTGAAGACTGGGACATAAATGAGGTGTTCTGTATACCTACGTGCCACCACCCTTTCTTTTCCTGTTAAGTAATTTAATCCTGGTGTGGACAAATAAAGTTTTTACTTGTATGTAGTTGTGGGTCAGTCCGCTACTTTCTGGCGATATCCGGGATCATTTGTCGTCACCTCCATTCTCTGTTTTCTCCTTTTCTGCTAGCTAATCTTAGGGTCTTTCCTGTAGATGGCCCCAAGAGCTATGTGTGCTTTCTGTCCTCATCTCAGAGAGGCCCTCTGCATGGCAGTTGAGAAATAATTTTCCATTTCTAAGAGTTCTGTAAATTCCATAAGATACAATATTGGTGCAAAAAAAATTACTATGGGCACACTTAATCTTTTTTTCTTACTTATAAAATGTCCAGAATGTAGTCTAAATACTGCGTTTAGGAAAAGGGAGGAAGGGGGCATTTATTGGAAAGAATACTAAACTTTGTTTAAAAGAAGCATATTCCAGTCAGTTCTGCCATTAATTAGCCATGTGACTTTGGGCAAGCTACTTACCTATTTCCTTTCTATCAATTTGTAGGTGATAGAGAAGGAAGTGTGAGGAATCTGCAAGTATTCCAGACAGAGTTCTAAGCCCAATTAGTCCATCTTAAACCCCTTTTGTCTTCTTACTTATACAGTTTAGGGTTCTCAGATGTTCAGTAACCCTTCAGCAATTAGCCACTATTAATTTTCATCTCTTACTAAACATTTAAGACTGGTCTCTGAACAGAATAGCCACAGCCCCTTGGAAGAAGAGTTTAGCAAAGGCCTACTTCATCTTAATTTCTAGGTGAAATTAAGCCAAGGATGAAAGACTTTTATCCCTGCTTAAGGGGCAAAAGAACTTTAGTTATTTCCCATCTTACTGCAGGGCAGTCTGGTAAAGTGTAAACAACGCTAGCCTGATAGAGAAGATCTGGGATCAGGTACTGATTCTGCCCCTCATTAACTTGTAAATCATTGACCCTCTGAACCTGTTACCTGTAAAATAATACCTGCCAAGCTAACCCCACTTAAGAATTGTGAAGGTCAAATAAGGTAATAGATGTGAAAACATTTTGTAATCTGCATAAGTTGGTATTACTACTTTGAACAACGTAACACCCATTGTTTTAATTTTTTTATTGCCATACACATTAGTCCTACTTTGTGCTGGACATTATAGACCTATCTACCTGTAGTACTCTGCACCTTTCCGAAGATAACATGCATACTGCTCAGTCTTTGGTTTTGTGTTGATTCATGTTCAGAAGCCAAGTAACAAAGATGGTGTTAGGTATTATTTGCCCTGACTTTGCGATCTTATCTCCTTTTGTCCTTTTCATATCAGTGGTTGGGTTTTCAGGATCACGGATGTGAGAGTATATGAGAGAAAATCATTGCTATTAGGAGAAATCACCCTCAAGTGTGTAGCATCTGTTAATAGCAAGATCAGAAGTAAAAGCTATTCATTTTCAAATGTGGAGATTAATACTTTAATAGAATTACCGTAACTATTGTAAATACTGCATCCATTTAATCCTATTGTCTGTAATACTTCAAGATCTCTTAATATTAAGCCACTTAATGATTTGGTTTATATTTTTATATTTGTTCAGTGGTATTGAAAAATATAGTCTTCTTTAACCTTTATATATCAACAATACTGATTTTAATACTTAACTGTCTCTGTCTTTATGGACAGCTCTGATGATCCGCAGGCTCAGAAATACATCATGGAAAGTAAATGTTTAGTGAGTATGATTCTATTATTATTTCTCTGTTACACAGAGTAATTTCCATGATCATAACCTATTATATTGACTTGAAATTTTATATTTTTATTAAAATTATTACTTACTTAACACAATTTCCTTTATAGGTCATTGAAAAAAATGGGAAATTACGATATGAAATAGATACTGGAGAAGAAACAAAATTTGTTAACCCAGAAGATGTTGCCAGACTGATATTTAGTAAAATGAAAGGTATTGAGCAAAAGAGAAGATCTTTTAGAATTTGACCTTAAAAAAAAGTTAGAGATATTTTTTTACCTTGGGAGAAGCAAGGTGATGAGCAGATGGGCAGTTTAGGAGACCTAAACATTAACTGGCATGTGACCTTGGTTAAATGGCTTACCCTCGCCAACTTCGGTTTTCCTAGAAGTAATGTAAGTGGATTGAGTCAGATTAGCATTTTCAAAACTTCTTAAGATGAAGTGAGGGGCCGGCCTAGTGGCATAGCAGTTAAGTTCATGTGTTCTGCTTCGGCAGCCTGGGGTTCACCAGCCCGGATCCCGGGTGCGGACATGGCACCGCTTGTCAAGCCATGCTGTGGTAGGGGTCCCACATATAAAGTAGAGGAAGATGGGCATGGATGTTAGCTCAGGGCCAGTCTTCCTCAGCAAAAAAGAGGTGGCTTGGTGACAGATGTTAGCTCAGGGCTAATCTTCCTCCAAAAAAAAAAAAACGTGGCCAAATAAGTTTGGTGAAGAGTGAATGTTGAATGTCTCTTTTCAAGGTTGACAGTGCTCTTTCAGCAGTTATTTAGGCAGATTAAGTAGTTCTGGTTTGTCACCATTTTGGATGAAGACTCGAAGTTAAGTGGCATGCTGTGGAACAGTTTGGGAAATTCTGGAGTAGGTTATTTATAAGGCTCCCTTCAGCTCTGGAATTGTGTTGTGAACTTGTGGGACGGGCGGCAGCCTTTTAATGTGTTGAACTAAGATTATGCCGTTTCGTCTTCACACTGACACGTTAGAAGCTCATCCTCGATGGAACCAGTCTAATTTGGGAGATGGTTGAAACTTTGAAGCCTAAGAGCTAGGCTCTTTGGAAAGTACCTAGTTCCACGTCCACAAACTAGCAAAACCACAAAAAGCACTGCGTGATTTAAGAGAGCAAGAGAAGAAAATCAGTGGGGTGGGGCAAGAATTAGAGAGTCTTTATAGTGAGAAGATCTTTGGCTCAAATTAATAAACCTCAGAAAGTATAACTTGACTTTTTGTGTCATCAGAATTTGTTTTTGTATTTTTTCATATACAGAAACAGCACATTCTGTCTTGGGCTCAGATGCAAATGATGTAGTTATTACTGTTCCCTTTGATTTTGGAGAAAAGCAAAAAAACGCTCTTGGGTAAGTATAATATGGGGTTTATCTTCTTTGCTTAGTTAAAGGAAATACAAATTTCATAATATCACTATATAGTAAAAGGTAAAATTGTATTTGAAAATAGCTTAGGCAATAAAATTGTATTTGTAAATACAAGTCTATATTTAAATATATAGATAGTATGGTAAAAAGTATGGTAACGATCATTAATATTTCCTATCTTTTACGAAATGCCAAGAGAACATGAAATTAGATGTACCGTAGTTGTTTTGATTGGAAGTGTTTTTAATTACAAAGTTAAGCTGATGTTTATGAATCACTTTACCTTAGTTTCATATAATTAAGGTTTATGTGGGAATTATATAAAAATAGGCAATTTTAGAAAGTATTTGAGATTATTTCTTCACCTTAGATCTTAACATCTGATCAAAAAGTTGGATTTAGTTTTTATAGGTCACTATGCAAATGTAGATGATGAGCCTGCAGATAAGAGTTCCATGTGGGACTTTGGGGAGCATCTAAGTTGCATCTAGAGCAGAGGATTACTTTATTTACTTGAACTTGTGGGATGTTAAAATCTGTGACGCTAAATTAAAGAAATTGGAAAATTCCAAAATGTATTTTTAATTTGTCGTAATCTCTTTCTAAAGTGAGTAAGCTTGGGCATTTTTAAGAGCTTTCTTTTCCTTATTCAGTAGAAATACATATTAATTTCTTTGTCAAGAAAATAAGCTCTGAACTTTATTATTTTAAGTAAAAAATGATCTACTCTTACAGTTACTTCCATTTCTTGTGTTCTGTTATCTTCTAAAGGTCATTATCCTTCATGTTTTACTTGTGAAATCTTATTTGCTACTGCATGAAATCTTTAGCAGAGCATTTCTAAAAATTTAGACTTGAACCTATTGTGATATTAAATTCATTGAAAGCAAATTGTCCACAGGGAAGCAGCTGGAGCTGCTGGGTTTAATGTTTTGAGGTTAATCCATGAACCATCTGCAGCTCTTCTGGCTTATGGAATTGGACAAGACTCCCCCACTGGAAAAAGGTAAAACCGTATTTGCAGCTTTAAGTTTTCCAGTGCAGAAAACATTTTAAATTATAGCAGTTCTGTCAATAGGGATTGTTACATAATACAGTCGCTCCAAGCCTTTCTGGATGAAAAGACAGCGACACTCTCCCCTAGAATTTTTCAAATAGATGAGAAAGATATCCTAGGAAGACAGAGAAGGGACATAACAGAAGGGAAGACTGAGCTTTCCTGCCCTTCTCTTATCATCCATGTTTTGTCCCTTTATTGGAGGAAGATTTGAAATTTATAAGCCCATCCAAGTTCCAACTCAGGCCAGGGCACTGTTAATTTTACTACCAATTCCAGTTGTTAAACATATTTAGAAATAGTACTTTTATATACATTTGTATTGGCAGGAGATGGGGGAAATCCAGCATGGGGATTTAAGATGTCTTTTGATAATGAAATAGGAAGACATACTCCAATTTAGTTGTCAAACTTTTCTTAACAGACCTGACACATGCAACGTTAGAGAGATGAATTCAGATGTGCTAGTTTTCCCTAATTGCTTCATCTGCTTCATATCTCACAGAGTAAAGAAAATAATATGTATAAATCACTAGGAAATTATTTTTAGATAAATGTAGCATATCAGAAATTAGGAATTTGATACATAGGAAATTAGCTGCTATTTTTGCTTATTTTATTTTTATAGATGTGTTATTGCAGTAGTAATTTTGACAATAAGAAGACAAAATTTCTGTACTTAATTATCTTACGATTCACTGTAATCACAAATCTCTTCTTTATTTACTTTGGATAGTTAGTGTTTGAACTCCAGTTACTCAGAAGAATCCAATTTTACCAGCACAACCAAGTGAAAAAGGACTGTGACTTAGAATCAGAGGATGTGGGTTCTAGGCTTGATTCCTCACTAGGTGATGACTGTGGACAACTTAGTTGGCTCATGGGAGATTGTCACTTTCCTCATTTGTGATCTAAAGAGATTAAACTGTGACTGCTAGGGTCCGACCTAGCTTTAAAATGTTTTAATTCTCTTGTCACTCATGTTATCTTTCTTTAAAGCAATATTTTGGTGTTTAAACTTGGAGGAACATCCTTATCTATCAGTGTCATGGAAGTTAACAGTGGAATCTATCGTGTTCTTTCAACAAACACTGACGATAACATTGGAGGTACACATTTCACAGAAACCTTAGCGCAGTATCTAGCTTCCGAGTTTCAGCGGTGAGTATTAATGGACTTGATCATATATTTTGATTGAAGTTTCTCTTCAAATTTTTTTTCCTAATTTATTTTAAATTGCCCTGCTTCAAACGACGATGTGTTATTTTCAGTGCACTGGATATTTTTGTGTCTAGAGTTATAATGTCCTATCCAGGTAGTTTTGAGGAAGAGGAGCCCAAGTGGCCCAGTGCAGTGTGCTTGGATTTTTCACTTGCTATCAGGGACCACCAGACACTGAACTGTGTGGACTTGCATTTCAAGTTCAATTTCTTAATTCTTCAGGTGCAGTCCTTATGTGTAGATAAAGGAGGGTGCAGGCAGTGAGGCCTCACTACCTTCTGAACAGTTTTTAAAAGTTTAGATCTGAGAAGGATTACCTTGTGTTAGATCCACATTCCAGGGAATTAATGTCTTATGAAGTGTTTGTTTTATTACTAATCTACTGCTGCAAGGAATACTTTAGTTTTGTTACTGGATGTAATTATTCCATTTCAAAATTCAAAATGGAATTTGAATTCCATTCAAAATCCTGTTTGGCACATCAAGAGTCAAATAGGTAAAGGTTATGTTTTGAACATTGTTGCTCTAAAAAAAAGTAGCTGAAACTATTTTCATAAGTTTGAATAAACTGACTGGGTTAAAAAGTATTGAAAAAGTGATAATTTCTCACTTGGATAAAGACATATTGCTTTTTATTATAAAGGTGTTTCAAGTCAGGTCAGGCATTGTTAATTTTACTAACAATTCCGATTATTAAACATGTCTAGAAATAGTCATTAATCACTGCTTAGAAAGCAGTTTTAACAATTAACTCATCTTGGAGATAAAGGAACTGTAATTTTACATATTTTTTATGCATCAAATGTCTTTGAAGAAGCACTTTTAGGTTTTTTGGTTTTTTGAATGCTGGACAGATGATTTTGTACCATTTTAAACAATGATTGTGCTGCGATTGTAAAGGGTGAGATATGAAACCTGACCCAGTTACGTAGATCTCCTTCAGCCTCCACTTGTCTCCTCTGTAAAAAGGTGACTGCTGCTCTGCTTTCTTCAAAGTACATTCTATTCTTACAGTTACATGGTGCAGCAATTCCAACTATTAAGTATATTGGTTATTCATTTTTCTTGAGGATACCCTTCTTTTAATTGCAGAGAATTTTCTTTAGAAGTTTTGGAGATTTGAAGCCAGACACTAAAACCTGGTATTAATAATTGATTCATGAGCTTATTATTACCCAGATTTTAGCTATAATAAATTCTAAATGACCTAGTAATTTTTAAACTTCAAAGACTGTTTTTAATTTAGATCCTTCAAACATGACGTGAGAGGAAATGCCCGAGCCATGATGAAATTGATGAACAGTGCTGACATTGCAAAGCACTCTCTGTCAACCTTGGGGAGTGCCAATTGTTTCCTTGACTCATTATATGAAGGTCAAGATTTTGACTGCAATGTGTCCAGGTAAAACTAAAGTTCAGAAAACTTAAAAAAAAATTCCAAGTGCCTTCACATTTAGGTGTGATTTTCTCACTTTTGGTTTTTTTTTTGTTCATTTGAGATTATTAGCCATCTATAAAAGGAGAGCTTTCCTGTCTTTACTTCTGGAGTACAGTTTTGTCAGCTGTTCCCAGTTACATCTATTTTGATGATATCACCTGTGATTGTGATATGGTTTTGATGACATCAGTTGTGACTGCTTGCCCTGTTATTTAACAGCTACAAATAGCAGTGTGTGAAAAAGGCATGCTAGAGTTTTTAAAGAAGAGTGAGAGCAGACTTGAAGTTTGAGATTTTCAGATTTCTCTTACTCAATTGCAGTCCCACCTGTATAGTCCTAGTTCGGTGTTGCTACAATTCGATGTGGGGCTTGCACATGTTTCAGTGGTTGCTTCCCGTAATTTAATAGTTAACATTGCATGGCACGCTGTAGTCTAAGTATTGCTATGTAGTAACTCATGAAATCTCATAACAACCCAGTGAGGTAAGTACTGTTGTTGTTTCCCTTATTTTACACATGGGGAAGCTGAAACACAGAGAGGTTTCATTACTTGCCCAAGGTTACACAGCTAGGAAGTGATGGGCCTGGGATTCAAACCCAGCCAGTTTGACTCCAGAGTTCATACTCTGTAACTGTCACACCATACTGAAGATTGATATCTGTCTTGGTTTTGTTTGCTCTGTCATCCATTGTCAACATTTTAAATGTTCGTAGCTTTTATGACGTTTAGTAAACTCAGGTTTAATGTGCATAAAATTGTTTTTAATGCCTGTACCTTTTACGTAATCCCAAACATTGTTTACGAGTGATTGCCCCTTTACCCAGAAAGTCCAAAGGGAGGACGTTGCCCTATCATTTTGTGTTACATGTTACTAACAATAATAATAGCTACCATTAACTAAACTATTTAAACCTCCCAACAATCTAACAAGTAACTTGCAAACATAGTGAAAATTTCCAGAATTACAGTATTGTATTATTTTTAGGATTTTCCAGACTTTATTTGCTTAAATTCTCTCTTCATTTGGCCTTTGTAGTTCAGCTTCTTCACTCTCCCTGGGCTTTCCTAAAGACTCTAGATCTGTGTGCCCAATATGATAGCCACTAGCCACCTGTGGCTATTTAAATTTAAGTTAATTAGAAATAACAAAAACTTCAGTTACTTTGTAACACTAGCCACAATTCAAGTGCTCAATAACCTCATATGGCTAGTGGCTCACAGAAAATTCTATTAGACAGTACTGTTTTAGCAGTGTTAAGAGAAATTTGAAGCTACAACCCAAAAGACAAAAAGGTGTTACATTGAATTGAAATCTCTGTGGGCGGAGACTTTGATATTTCTTCTATTTCTAGAATTCCTGACTTAGTGCTAAGTTTGTCCAAGTACTAAGTATATGTGTGCTTATTCATACCAGTTATCAAGAATGAAATAGTATTTGTAATTTCTCATTTAGGAAATTTTGTCTGTATCACAAAGATTTCAAGAATAAAGTATGTTTCAGTATCTAGAGATAGCACAAATAAATTTAAAATTGAGTCATCTACATTTAAGAAACTCAATATGAAATTAGGGAATACATTTTTCATGAACATATGTAAGATCTTTCCTGAAATTATATGCTAGCATTCAAGCATCTTAAGCAGTGCATAAGAACTAAACTTGTGTACAGAACAGTCTCAGATTATAATGAAAAATAATGAGAAATAATTTTTAAAACTCTAACATTTGTAAAAATAGCAAAAAAACTTCTGAATGATGGTTTGATTTAGATTAGTGGATTTATGGTTGGGAATGCCACACATTTAATATTTATTTTTAGGTTTATTGAAAGATTATAAGTAGGCCATGGGTAAGAGTCTCCCACCTGAACTTGATGTTAAATGTCTTCATATATTTGTAGATGAATAACTTAGGTGTTTTCCCCCCAGTGGTATTGCACTGCTGGGTGTTAAATATCCTGTTCTGATCATAAACCTATTCTTAAGAGAACCATCAGTTTAGGTTTTGGTATTATTCTTCAAAAGCAAAAGATGTCTTAAGATGTTTAATTGTACTAAGCCTTTTTCTCTGTCTCTCTTCTCTGTGTGTATGTCTGTGTGTGTGTGTGTGTATACAGAGCAAGATTTGAACTTCTCTGTTCTCCACTTTTTAATAAGTGTATAGAAGCAATCAGAGAACTCTTAGAACAAAGTGGATTTACAGCAGATGATATCAACAAGGTAATACTTTTTATATTTTTATCATTTATTTTAGGAGTATTTTCAGACATGGAATTTAAGGAATATAATCCCTTGGTACTGAAAGAATATTTTTATGAATTTAAATATTTTCTGAGCTTGTGTTAATGAGTAAGAAAAATTGATTAAATTTGATTAATGGCTCTCATAATATAAATATACATATCAGTTTCCTAGCAAAAAAAAAATCCTTTTAGTGTATTTTTTAATATGTAAGCAAAGACTGACAGATATTTGAATGTTTGCTGTGTGCTAAGCCCTGTTTATGTATTTTACATGGATAAACTTGTTGAATACTCACTGGCAACTCTGAGCTAAGCACTATTACTTATCCCCATTTTGTAAGTGAAGGCACTGAGGTACAGAGAGATAGATAACTTCCTGGCGATCATGTGGTTAGTGGAGGAGCCAGGATTTAACTCAGTGTAGTTCCCGAGTCTGCTGTCCATCAGTGTACTATACTGCTTCTCTCTGCTTGCATAAGAATATATTTTGAGACTTTCAAAAACATTCAGATTTGTAATGTTTTCTTTTTTCCTCAAGATTATTTCTACTCATTTAACATGTATATAAACTTTTTCTTTTACATTATTAAAATAATAATAAGTATTCATATGAGAAAATTTAGAAAATACCAAAAGGCAACCACTTATATTTTGGATTATTTCTAACTAATCTAATCTGTATGTACAATTTTGAATTTTATTTTCTTTATATAATATTGTAATCAATTCCTTGCCCCATATTACTGCATAGTCTTCATAAATACAGTTTTAAATAGATTCTTAATATTCTAGAAAAAGAAAGGCACCATAGATTATTTCATTGTTTTGTTGTGGACACCTAGGTTGGGTCTCCCCCTTCCCCAGAAAAGCCCATCTTTTGAACATTGGCTTTCACAATATTGGTGTTATTTCCTAGAATAGGTTCCCGTAGTAGAATTATTGTGTTAAAGAGTATAATTGGCTTAGATTGTTTTTACCTTCAGTCACTTACCGAAAGAGTTGGATTAACCAGTACTCCTATCAGCAGTACCTAAGAATATACATTTTACCTTGCTGACTCTGAGTTTTATCATTCAAAGATGAATTTTCCATTGAATAATTGAAAAAAGATAGGTTTTTACTTTATATTTTATTGATTACTAGAGGATTTTTTAAATTTTTATTTAATTTTGCATTTCCTTGTATGTAAATATTAATTTCATATCTTTGCCTGTTTAATCATTTAAATCTTATTATTTTTAAAAAAATTATTTGTGCAAATGCTTTATATAATCAGAACAGTAACTGTCATTTACTGCAATCTTTTTTTTTCTATTGAGTTCATAATAGTTTACATCAATGTGAGATTTCAATTGAACATTATTTCTTGACTGTCACCACATAGGTGCTCCTCTTCACCCCCAGTGCCCCTGCCACCCCCCTTCCCCTGGTAACCACTGAACTGTTTTCTTTGTCCCAGTACTTGTTTATATTCCACATATGAGTGAAATCATCTGGTGTTTGTCTTTCTCAGTCTGGCTTATTTCGCTTAGCATAATTCCCTCTGGATCCTTCCGTGTTATTGCAAATGGGATGAATTTCTCTTTTGATCTGACGCAGTTGTATTCCATTGTATATGTATACCACATCTTCTTTATCCAGTCATCGGTCAGTGGGCACTTGGGTTGCTTCCATGTCTTGGCTATCGTGAATAGTGCTACAATGAACATAGGGGTGCATTTGTTACTTTGGATTGTTGATTTCAAATTGGTTGGGTAGATACCCAGTAGTGGGATAGCTGGGTCATATGGTAGGTCTATTTTTAGTTTTTTGAGGAATCTCCATACTGTTTTCCATAGTGGTTGCACCAGTTTGCATTCCCACCAGCTGTGTGTGAGGGTTCCCTTCTCTCCACACCCTCTCCAACATTTGTTATTTTTAGTCTTAGTGATTATAGCCATTTTAACAGGCGTAAAGTAGTATCTTAGTGTAGTTTTGATTTGCATTTCTCTGATGATTAGTGATGTTGAACATCTTTTCATGTATTTATTGGCCATCTGTATATCTTCTTTGGAAAAATGTCTCTTTATCTCCTCTGCCCACTTTTTGATCAGGTTGATTGCTTTTTTATTGTTCATTTATGTGGATTCCTTATATATTATAGAGATTAACCCCTTGTCAGATATATGATTCACAAATATTTTCTCCCAATTGGTGGGTTGTCTCTTTGTTTTGATCCTTGTTTCTTTTGCCTTGTAGAAGCTCTTTAGTCTCATGAATTCCCACTTGTTTATTTTTTCTTTTGTTTCCCTTGTCTGAGAGGACGTGGTATTTGAAAAGATCCTTTTTAGTTTGATGTCAGAGAGTATACTGCCAATATTATCTTTCAGGAGTTTTATAGTTTCAGGTCGTATCTTCAAGTCTTTGATCCATTTTGAGTTTATTTTTGTGTATGGTGTTAGATAGTGCTCTACCTTCATTCTTTTGCATGTGGCTGTCCAGTTTTCCCAACACCATTTACTGATGAGACTACCTTTTCTCCATTGTATGTTCTTGGCACGTTTGTTGAAGATTAGCTGACCGTAGATGTATGGTTTTATTTCTCGGCTCTCAGTTCTGTTCCATTGATCTGTGTGCCTGTTTTTGTACCAGTACCATGCCGTTTTGGTCACTGTGGTTTTGTAGTACATTTTGAAGTCAGGGATTGTGATACCTCCAGCTTTTTGTTCTTTTTTCTCAGGATTGCCCCAGCAATTCGGGGTCTTTGATTGGCCCATATGAATTTTAGTATTATTTGCTCTATTTCCGTGAAGAATGTCATTGAGATTCTGATAGGGATTGCATTGAATCTGTAGATTGCTTTGGGTAGTGTGGACCTTTTAACTATGTTTATTCTTCCAATCCATGAGCAAGGAATCTCTTTCCATCTGTTTAAGTCATTATCAATTTCTCTCAGTAATGTCTTATAGTTTTCTTTGTATAAGTCCTTCACCTCCTTGGTTAAACTTATTCCTAGGTACTTTAATTAATTAATTAATTTATTTATTTATTTTTTTTTTTGAGGAAGATTAGCCCTGAGCTAACAACCGCCAATCCTCCTCTTTTTGCTGAGGAAGACTGGCCCTGAGCTAACATCCATGCCCATCTTCCTCTACTTTATACGTGGGACACCTACCACAACATGGCTGTTGCCAAGCGGTGCCATGTGCCCACCCAGGACCCGAACCATTGAACCATGGGCTGTCGAGAAGCGGAATATGCGAACTTAACCACTGTGCCACTGGGCCAGCCCCTAATCTTTTAGTTGCGATTGCAAATGGAATTATATTTTTGAGTTCTCTTTCTGTAAGTTCATTATTGGAGTATAGAAAAGCAACTGATTTTTGTAGGTTGACTCTGTACCCTGCAACTTTACTGTAGTTGTTAATTATTTCTCTTAGTTTTCTAATGGATTTTTTGGGGTTTTCAATGTATAAGATCATGTTGTCTGCAAACAGCGAGAATTTCACTTCTTTCCTCCCTATTTGGGTTCCTTTTATTCCTTTCTCTTGCCTAATTGCTCTGGCCAAAACCTCTAGTAATATGTTGAATAAGAGTGGTGATAGTGGGGATCCTTGTCTCGTTCCTGTTCTCAGGGAGATGGTGTTCAGTTTTTGCCCATTGAGTATGATGTTGGCTGTGGGTTTGTCGTATATGGCTTTTACTATGTTGAGATAATTTCCTTCTATCCCCATTTTGTTAAGAGTTTTTATCATAAATGGCTGTTGGATCTTGTCAAATGCTTTCTCTGCATCTATTGAGATGATCATGTGGTTTTTATTCCTCAATTCGTTGATGTGGTATATCACATTGATTGATTTGTGGATGTTGAACCATCCCTGTGTCCCTGCTGTGAATCCCACTTGATCGTGATGTATGATCCTTTTGAAGAATTGCTGAGTTTGGGTTGCCAAAATTTTGCTGAGAATTTTTGCATCTATGTTCATCAGCGATATTGGCCTCTAGTTCTCCTTTTTCGTGCTTATAGTCATATGGTGATTCCCTTGTATGTAACAAGTTGCTTTTCTCTTGCTGCTTTTAAGATTCTCTCTGTCTTTAACTTTTGACAATTTAATTATAATGTGTCTCTGTGTGGGTCTTGTTAGATTCATCTTGTTTGGTACTTTGTGGGCTTCCTGAATCTGGATGTCTGTTTTTTCCTCAAATTAGAGAAGTTTTCAGCCATTATTTCTTTGAATAACTTTTCTGCCCCTTTCTCTCTTCTTCTGGGAGCTCTGTAATGTGAATATTAGCTTACTTGATGGTGTCCCATATGTCTCTTAACATATCTTCACTCTTTTTCATTCTTTTTTCCTTTTGCTCCTCTGATTGGGTGAATTCCACTGCCCTGTCTTCAGGTGCATTGATCCTTTCTTCTACTTGATCTAGTCTGCTGTTGAACCCCTCTATTAAAATTTTCAGGTCAGTTATTGTGTTCTTCAACTCTGTGATTTCTCTTTAGTACTTCTTTATGTTTTCTGTCTCTGTTGAAATTTTGATTTTGTTCATGCGTTACTCCCCTGACCTCGGTGAGCATCTGTATAACTGTTATTTTGAACTCATTTGGGTAAATCACTTATCTCCGTTTCATTAAAATTGGTTTCTGGAGATTTATCTTGTTCTTTTGTTTGGAACATATTCCCTTGCTTCTCCATTTATCTTGACTCTCAATTGGTTTCTGTGCATTAGATAAAATAGATACCCCTTCCAGTCTTGTCAGCATGGCCTTGTGTGGGACATGAACTTCATCAGTTAGCCCAACCCCAGCTTCTGGTTGTCTCTCAAACCTTTGTGATTGTCCAAGACACCATCTTTGTTCTTAGTGGCTCCCAGTAGTTGAGAGGGTACCAAGACCCATCAGTGTCACACAGGGGAAGATCGCAGTGAGCACCTAGATGCAGGCTGATTTGTACCTGGACCCTCAGGCAGCAGCTGGGAAGGTATGTAGCCAAATCCTTTCTAGGGAGAAACTGGGAGATAGGTGTTTTTGCCTGTCTCTGCACTGAGCTCAGGTATATGGCCACGGGGCTTCTCCTGCACCCATTTAGAGACTGCTTCTTTATTTGCTATAGTTTATAGGTCTTGTAAATGCAAGCCTTGTTGGCTATCAGAGCAAGGTGATTTAGGTGCCTAAAACCTTGGGTGGCAGCTGAAAAGTTGCTGCACTAGACGTGTAGACAGGCTCATAAAGGAGCAAGTTTATATGAAGTTCTTCAGAGACAACAGATTTAATCATATGGTACCCAGAGCTTAAAATGTAGTTTTCTAAAACATCTTTTTCCTCAAAAATATTATTCTTCTTCCATGGTGAAGAAAAAATTCTGTGGCATAGTTTTCACATAGAGGGATTGCCATATTTATTTTGTCACAAAAATGCTGTAAGATTTATGTAAACATTTCTTCTAGAAATGTTAGAATAGTGCAAAATGTTAATTAATATTTCCTATTCTCATGAATATTTGTAGTTAAGCTTTATATGCCCAGTATTAATCATGAGCCACATATATGTTGCTATGTTATATTTTCTAATACTTAGATCTCTCATTTTGAATTTTGTTATGAGTAAAAGATATGTTAAATATTTACAATATGTTAAATACAGATTATATATATTTATTTGGTAAGTATAACATATAATATGTTAAAATGGGGCTTTTTATATTTTACCATTACATGTGATGAAGATAGGTCAGCCTATTACACTTAATTTTGGGAAACAACCGTTGTTCTAAAAGTAAAAAACTGAAAATTATTTTTATTTTCTAGGTTGTCCTTTGTGGAGGGTCTTCTCGAATCCCAAGGCTACAGCAACTGATTAAAGACCTTTTCCCAGCTGTCGAGCTTCTAAATTCTATCCCTCCTGATGAGGTTATCCCTATTGGTGCAGCTATAGAAGCAGGAATTCTTATTGGGAAGGAAAACCTTTTAGTGGAAGACTCTCTTAAGATAGAGTGTTCAGCCAAAGACATTTTAGTCAAGGTATGTTTAGCTTTTCTTTACTTTTCCATAAAAGTAGTATAAATTTATTGCCATAAGTTTTCATATGTATCATGTTTTTACAATAAAACTTTGTATACTGGTAAAAATTTTAAATTTAGATTTATAGTTTTACTATTAAGTTTCTTATATTCTTTTAGTTAGTATTTACCATGTTAATTTCTTAACTAACAGTAATTTTAATCATAAGTTTCTAATACAGAAAGAAAAATATACGTTACATTTTAATTTTAAATAATGGGTTGAGATTAGGATCATTTCTGTTTTCTTCTCTTTGCCTATCTGTAGTTTCCAGATTATCAACAAGGAATATATATTATATTTATAATAGGAGTGATTTTTTAAAATTATACTGGTAGATATCAAAGGATATGCATATTTCTTCCTCTTTATTAGGGAGTTGATGCATCAGGAGCCAACAGTTTCACAGTACTGTTTCCATCAGGGACCCCTTTGCCAGCTCGTAGACAACACACGTTACAAGCCCCTGGAAGTATATCTTCGGTGTGCCTTGAACTCTACGAGACTGAGGGAAAAAACTCTGCAAATGAGGAAAACAAATTTGCACAGGTGAGTATACAAAATTGGATGATGAATTAGTCACATGAAACTGTTTAGTTTTTCCTCTGGATTAGACTCAGTTTAACATCAATTAACATAAAATGTATATAGGACATCTAAGACATTTTTGTGAATGGATTACTTCTACTTCATTTTTGAAAGAGAGAAGAAATAGGCAATTTTAATTTGAAAGAGTTACAGGAAAATAAAAACAAAATACAATTTATATTTATACTTTTTCTCTGTGCTCTTGACCCTCCTGGGTAATAAGATAAGTGGCAGGGAAAATGACATTTTTTTGTTTGCTAAGTGTAGGAACCGTATTAGGTAATTTATAAACATAATCTCAAAATGCTTTAAGATAGACATTATGATGTGCATTTTATAGGTGATTAGAAACAGGCTCATGGTAGTAAAGACCTTGTTATTTTCTTGGTTGAGCTACTCCTGGGGCCATGCTCTTGCCATTATGTCATGCTATCTCTGATACAGGGTAAGTTTGCTTTTTCAAAATACCACATGCATATTTCATATTATATGGTCCTCCACATCCTTTATAAAGGGAGGTGGAGCCATTTTATTTGCCTGGACACATGCCCAAGAATTATAGTTACATTACAGCACACACACAAGGACGATAGAACTGTATTTACAGTAGGATGTCATTTGTGTTTAAATAAAAAGATTGAGAGCCTGAGTGTATATGAGGGTGATGGTATTTGGGTAGTTGTGTATATTTAGATATCCATGCATAGATACAGAAAATATCTATAGGTGTTTGAACTGTATTCAGAAAATTTAACAGTGGGTGGATTTGAAGATACTAAGGGGTTTTTTTTTTTTACATTTTAACACTTTATACTGAGTTTTTTACAAACAACACAGGACATGAGCATGAATTACTTCTATAGTAAACCAGAACAAATTTAGATAAAAGAGAATGTATAGTATCTTTAGCTTTATACCTATTTTCTGATTTCAGCGGAAGAATAATGAAAACACCCACATACATAACGTCTGGGCTCCACTTCAGACTTAACATCTTAGAATCTACTGCAGCAGGGCTCCTTCAACTAGTAAAGTTTGCAAAAGCTCCTCTAGATGTTTCTGTTGTATATTGTGTTACAAGCACTTTCCTATGCACCAGATTTTAAACTCACATGGCAGTTTTAATATTCCTTTACTTTCTTTCGCTTGTACATTTATTACCTTTTCTTCCCACATACTACTCTGAAACTCTGCGGCTATCACTGTATCCTAACTTACAGATGCCAGGAGGAGAAGAGTTAGTCACATAACACTGAATTTGGAAGAGAATCTTTTAGAGATCTTTTATAACATCCTCATTTTACAAATGAGTAAACCATGGTACTTGGTGCTTGCCTAAGGTCCTAAAACTTGATATTGGCAAAATTGGAAAAGGTCCCTTACAAACTTGGTTTACTGGTATACTTTTCTTTAGGAAACTGAGGAATTTTATAGTAAATTCATTAGTATCTCTTACTTAGAAATGTAATTTTAGTTGTACAAAAGAATTTGCCACATGTTTCTTTTAAATAAGTTTTCCAAGTGTATTTAAAATATTTGAATTTTAAAAAGTAAGTATAGAAGGCTTCCCAAAATATAATTTACATGTTACTGGTAATGGCTTAATTACCAAAAAGAAAAGCAGTCTTTATTTTCTGAGACAAACAGTGCTTCGTAGAAACAATCACTTGAATCTAGGACATGACATTTAAGAGAGATAAATATATTAGTTATCTTATATGCCCTCCTTCTAGAGGAGATATTTCCAGTTAAGAAAGCTTAATCCTGTTCTCTCAATTCTGATAAATGGTGGAACAATTGAAAACTGCCCTAATTTAAAAGGTTTATTTCAGTAATAAGTAAGAATTGGTCCATTGGAATAATTGATGTATCAATTTATTAATATGTCAAAGTACTTTGACATATTATCTTTGTATTATTTGTATTTGTATTTGAATTATCTTTGTATTATTTTTGCATAAACAGGTTGTACTCCAGGATTTAGATAAAAAGGAAAATGGATTACGTGATATATTAGCTGTTCTTACTATGAAAAGGTACAAAATTAAACTACTTCTGATTTTAAGAAAATTCACTTTGAGACTTGACCTTTTTTTGTTAGTTTATTGATTCTTCACCCATTGTTATTCTAGGAAAATCATTTATTAAAAAGTTACAAAGACTTTATCAGTGAATTACATTTTTACCCTGCAAAATTACTATATTTTACAAAGAAAAGTATATCTCAAGTCACTTGCATTCTGAATTTTTTATGAACTCTTTAATTATTTTGGGTATAGTCAGCCTAAAAAGCTGGTCCATGCAAGTTTGAGATATAACATTTATCAATTTTAAATATCATTTTCTAAGGTTTACATGGGATATTATTTGTCCTATGAAAGGATAAGTTTATTTCAGAATTGCTACAGAAAATCTCTAGGAAATAAATTACTAATTAAATCCAACTATTACCATTTCTCTAACTACAGTCCATCCATAACACTATGTCTTACAAGTAACTCATTTCCAAATTAATATTAACAATTCATTCCATAAACAGTGCTTAGCAAGAATATTGATTTCACTAAGGTAGCTTGGCCTCGGCCTGAGCTTGAAAACGGCATGACGCATCCTGAGCTTGCATAATGTCTTAGACTTAAGATCTTTATCATCGTGAGTTGTCAAAGGGATACAACTTTGTCTCAGTGGTCTAGGAGGAAATTTTTAAGAAATACCTGATTATAGCACATGATACTAAATTTAAAGACACTGAAATTGTTTCTCTTCCTTATCTTAATACTCTTCTTTCAAAATTTAAAATTATCCCGTTTACTCAAAAGTCCTCAAGTAATTTCTTAAGGTCTCCCTGTTTTTATAAAATCAGCTTATGAAATGTTATTTATTTTCCGTTTGTTTAGGGATGGATCCTTACACGTGACGTGCACAGATCAAGAGACTGGAAGATGTGAAGCCATCACTGTTGAGGTGGCATCTTAGTGTTGTAGGGAAACCATGATCCTTTAGAACTAGAATATCAACTGTATTTGGTTTTGTTTATAAGTGATGTTTATATATAAAATACTTTTTGAATGAACTGTATTATCTATGTTTCTCTTAAACTACAATATATTGGTAAGTGTTGCAACTTTTTTTATTTTCCATTTAAGATGAAGCATGATTAGTGGAAATATAAGGAACTTTTCTATCGTGAAGCTTTCTAGAATTAAATTGTTTAAGCGGAGTGAAGGAAATTTTACTGGAAAATTAACGTTTTAAAATTTTTTGTTTCTATAACTTCTAGTTTTAAATCTTTTATTAATTCTTATTAGATAATTAACTAAGAGAAAAATGTGAAGTTTTTGATATTAATTGAAAAACAATCGCAGAACCATGTGCAAAGATGGCATTTTTGCTTAAAAGAAAAAAGTAAACTCAAACTCAACAATTCTTCCAAGGTATGCATGTGACACACACAGAGAAAAGGGTAGAAGGCTAGACACCAGAGGCGCTTTGACTTTTTTGATTTTATTTGGTTTGGTTTTTCTTTCTAACAAACGTGTTTTCTTTTGAAATTAAAAGATTTTTTGTGTGTTTTGAAGAGAGGGCTAGCCATGTTCATTTTGTCAGAGAGCATTCACTAGTGCATTGAGATGCTCAGTGGGTTACTAATGAAAAAGCTTATCCTCTAAGTAAAACAGGACAGCTGATCTGTGTATTGAGGGAAGAGCTGGGAGGTGAGCAGTGACCATGAGACTCAGGATTTTATTACCAAGAGAGGATTGTCTATCATTTCTCTCGTTATTTCCCAGCAGACTTGAGAAGAGGAAATAGCTTTATTCGGTGGTAAAATTTAAAAACTGTGCTGTTTTATACCCTTTTGATTAAGACTGAATACTTCTTAGGATCTTTTCCTTGAGAAGGAATTTTTCCCTCTCTTTGTTTGAAATAAAATAAAGATATGTATAAGCCATTAAGCTCTTTCAGAAAATAGGAAAATACCAGCTGAACTAGTAGTTGAACTGCTGAGTCTAAATGCTTTCAGTTATGCTCTGGAAAAGTCGTTTAGCATTTTATTTTGTAGCTATTGTTAGCTCTTTGATCTAGATCAGGAGTTGGCAAACTATGGCCAATGATCTATCAGTTCTACCCCAGACCTAGTTTTGTAAATAAAATTTTATTAGAATATAGCCACACTCCAAAGTATACGTATTGTTTGTGGCTGTTTTCCCACTGTATGGCAGAATTGGGTAGTTGTAGCACTGTGTGGCCCACAAAGCTTAAAATATTGTCTGGCCCTTTACGGGAAAAGTCTGTCAACCCCTGAGGTAGATTATTGAAACTTATAGCCTAAAATATCATAAGGATTTATTCAAGAGTTTGATTTTCTTCCATATCCATGTAATACTTATTTGACTGCTTTCTCCACTAGATTATTAAGCTTTGTGAGAGCAGACTGCCAGTCTTAGTCACCATTATGCCCCAGCCCCTAGGACAATACCTGAACTTAGGTGTCAGTAAATGTCTATTGAATAAGTGAATTATATGGAAGAAAACATAACAGTGCCATCTTTGTATTCTACAGGACAATAGCCAGTAAGTATATCTTTTGCATATTTTATGGTTTGTTTAGAAACACAATAAAAAAGGAAAGGAATACCACTACTTCTGACTTGATTGGTCAGCTTTGCATAATTTTTTCCTCCAAACATATCAAACTTGAAATTGTCATCAAAAGTGCTTTGTTGCCTAATGAAGTGTTTCTCCCAAATTTTCTTATATCTTCAGATGTTAAGTTTTTTCTTCTAAATTGGGAGATTTGCCAATTAAACTTTCTAGTTTTTTTTATTTTTCAAGGTGAAAATAGCTTTAACATTGTTCTGATTATAAAATGATACATGTTCACATTAAAATTAAAAAAGAAAATATAAAACATCCTATATGCTACCACCCAGAGTAACAACTGTTAAGATATTTTTTGTGACCATCTTGATAATCTTTTCATGCACTTGCCAATTGTCTTTGCAGTGTCACATATATATTTAAAAACTTCAGCACTTTTAACAGCAAAAGGTTATATCAAATTATAGTTTTGCCTATTTACGTGTCTGATATTGTCTAAAGGACAGAGCCAAATATAAAAATAGAAAGAATTGCCTATATGTAATACTGTGAAAGTCTTGGGAGGCCACAAAATACTTCATCACAAACTGAAAAGCTTTTTATCTGTGTGAGAGTTTTTAGAGATAAAAAGTTTCAGAGCCCCGAAGTTCTATGGGAAAATGTCAGGATTCCTAAAATAGCAGTGAGTAGCCGTTTAACATTTGTAATTCTGCTACTGTTGATCTGCTTGAAGTCCTTATCCTGCTTTTAATTGTGATCTTCCTGCAGCTCCATGAGTGGCTGCAATATGTAGAGAGTAATATGGCCTTTATTATTTCTGTGTTCCAGATGTGGAAGAAGATTCAGAGAGGTTAATTTATCCAAGGTCTCACAGTAAATAAATGGTGAATTTTGAACTAATACTCAGATGCTTTTCCTGTAAACTTAATTTTTCTTGATTGCTTACTATTCTAAGCACACTGTGTGCATTATTTTATTTAAATGGAAGATGAGACACTCCATGGACCTCTGGAAATCATGTTTCCAGTGATCTTTATGGGAAAAACTTAGGAGGTAGAAGCATAATTCTGTGTTGTCCCCTTGAAGACACTAGTGTGTCTCTCTTGGTGGCTTTTGATTTCCCTCTCCATTTAGAGCCAGGGTTTACCGAGATCCTCACACTTTTTAGTCTCAAGACTCCTTTATACTCTTAAAAATTACTGCAAAGCTAAAGAGCTTGTGTTTATATTGGTTATGTGTGTGTGTGTGTGTGTGTGTGTGTGGTTATTTACCATATAGAAATTAAAACCAAGAGATTTTTTAAATAATCATTCATTTTTAAATAAAAGAATTACATATTAACATAAGTAACATTTTTATGAAAAATAACTTTTCAAACAAAAATTTAGTGGCAAGAGTGTTATTGTTTTATATTTTTTCAAATCTCTTTAATATCTAGTTTAAGAAGATAGCTCTATTCTGGTATCTTCTTCTTCATTCAATCTGTTGGAATATCCAAGTTCTGTGACTTCTGGAAAACTCCACTGTATACTTGTGAAAGGAGAGTAAAGAAGGCAGGTAGCACCTTGGTATTATTATGAAAATAGTTTGAACTTATGAGCCTCCTGAAGGGTCCCAGGGTCCCTGTACCATACTTTGCGAATTACTGTTCTTGATAGTAGACACAGTGATGCATGTTGAAGAGACAAGGCCTAATTATCCCCTGGAAGTAGTGAGATTCAAGAGTAGAAAATCAAAGGAAACAGTTGATTTACAAAAGAGCTTAATACATTCATTCAGTAAATTCTTACTGAAACTGATCAAGATCCAAAAAGTAGACAAGGTAACTGTAAATTTTGATAAGTGCATTTAAGGGTGCAAAGGAGAGTGAAAGACAGGAGGTACCTACTTTAGATAGGGTGACCACGAGAGGCCTCTGAAGAAGTGACATTTAAGCTGAGAGGCAAGAAGGTAGCCATGTAAAGAAAGCAAGAAGCTTGTCCTCTGAATTAGGAAGTAATTGAGAGTTGCCTCAAGTTATTTCCTTGCTTGTTTGTTACCTGCTCCTCCCACTAGGCTATAAGCTCTATGAGGACAGTCTTTTTCTTTCTTGTCCACTATTACATTCCCAGCACCATATACAGTGCCTGGCACATAGTGGATGCACAATCAGAGATTTCTGAATGAGTGAATAAAGTCGTAGAGAAGAGTGAGTAAAGGGGAGAGTGGCACGAAGGAAGGTTGGGGAGGCAGGGTTCCAGTCACAGAGGCCACGTAGGCCATTGGAAGATTGGAATTTTATTCTAGGTACATTTGGAAGTATTGAAAGCAGGAGAAGGACATGTTTCACTTTATGTTTGGTTTTTTTTTTTTTTTTTTGAGGAAGATTAGCCCTGAGCTAACATTCACCACCAGTCCTCCCCTTTTTGCTGAGGAAGATCAGCCCTGAGCTAACATCTGTGCCCATCTTCCTCTGTTTTATATGTGGGATGCCTGCCACTGCATGGCTTGGTGTGTAGGTCCACACCTGGGATCTGAACCAGTGAACCCCAGGCCGCTGAAGCAGAGCACATGAGCTTAACCATGACACCACTGGGCTGGCCCCTCCACTTTGTTTTAAGGTCACTTTTTAGCTATGTGGAGAATGATTGGAGGGGAGCAGTAGTGGAAGTGTAACCAGGTAGGCTTTTGCCAGGACTCCAGTTGAGAAATGACAGCCTGTGCCAGGGTAATAGCAGTAGTAGTAGAGAAAAGAGGCCGAATCAAGATATACTTTGAACAGAGAATTGACACGACTTGCAAATGGAATTAAAGAATGAAGAGAGGGTGAATCAAGATGACACCTAGATTTCCTTCTTGAACACATGAGTAGATGGTGCTGCCAGTGTAGTGAGATGAGAAAATTTGGGGGCCTCCAGTGGAGAGGACGAGGTCTGGAGGCAAAAATCAAGGGTATTTTTATGGGTGTGTTCAATTTGAGATGTTTGTGCAACACCTAAGTGGATACGTCAACTAGGTGCTGTATATGTAGTCAAGACTGGAATTCAGGCAGAGGTCAGGGCTGGAGACAAAAAGTTGGAAATCTTAAGCATAAAGATGATATTTTAAACCCATGGGAATTGAGGCAGTCACTTAGGGAGAGGGCAGAAGAGAAATGTCTCAGTGCCAGCTCCTGGGGAACCCCAGCATTTAGGTTGGATAGAGGAGAAGGAGCCAAAAATGGGAGTAAAGAGTGGCTAGTGAGGTTGAAGGAAAACCAAGAAAGAAACAGTTAAGGATGGATGCTGATGCGGTGCTGTTAGGACATACAGGAGGGGCCAAGGGTACGGTTGGGGAGGAGAGGGTGGGAGAAGCTATGGGAAGGATGCCCTGGGGGGAGGTGAGGCTCTCTCCAAGTCTTAAAGGATCTATAGGAGTAATCCTAGCAAAGATGGGGAACAAGTAGGCATTTTCTACGTAGAGAACAGGATTGACCAAAGTCCTGGGGACAGGAAACAGGTAATATTTGAGGAAGTGACCAATTAGAATAGGAGGAAATTATGACCAATGAGGTTGAGAAGTGGGGACAGGAACCACCATATCACAAAGGGGCTTCTATGTGACAGGCTGGATAGGACCTTTATTCCTTATTAGCAAGGTAATAAGATGCTAAGATGCTCATTATAGAAATGGTTAAATATGCAAAACTACAGGTCAAAAAGGAAATCACTCCCCAGAGATTTTATATTTATCTTCCTATAGTACATTTTTTCTTACACAGTTGAAACTGTATATTTCATAGGTTTTTGTTGTTTGTTTTGCTTGACGTATTAAACACCTCCCCAGTACTAAAGGTTTCATAATGTTTAATGGCTATACAGTATTTCATAATTGAATCAAATTAATGTTATTTCCAATATTTCAAATTTATACATGATGTTTTGAAATATTTTTGTAATTTTTTACATAAATTTATTTTAAAAATCCTTAAGCTGTCAAATGGCTTTCTAGCGAAGTTTTCGCAATTTACCCTTCCAAGATTTCTGCTTTGGATTGTTTAGAAGAGTCACCATGGATGCAGTGTGAAGAATGGATGGGGGCGGGGTGAGGTGGAGACCGTGGAGAACTCCTGGAGTTGTCTTGCTGAGAGGACCTGGGCCTCACGCAGCCTTGCCACCAAGGTGTGGCCCCGACCCTGAAACATCGGGCACAGCCTGGAACCTCGTCAGAAGTGCAGACCTCGGGTCCCAGCCCAGACCTACCTAATTCAAATGTTCATTTTAACAAGATGCTCAGATGATTTCTATGCCCTTTCCAGTGTGAGACGCACTGATCTAGACCGGTGGTTTCAAACCGTGCTGCACACTAGGATCACCTGGGGAGCTCTAAAATTCCAGTTCTCAGGTCACACCCCTACCAATTAAATCAGTCTCCGCGAGTGGGGCCAAAAAGCACCCTCTCCAGATGATCCCCACGTGCAGCCAGTTTGAGAACTTGGATGCAGGGGAGTAGCGAGAAGGAAACGGGCCAATGGTCAGTTGGGCTCAGGTGGCTGAGGCACAGGCACGGGAGGGAAACATCCCCTGCACAGTACAGCTCCGCTCTCCGTTTTCGACTTTGTACGGCGTACCCCGAGTGCCTGTGTAAAAACTGAAAAGCGCGGGGCGGCCTTCATGCGGACCCCGGAGCTAGGCGCCGGACCAGCAGTGCGAGAGCGGGCGGCCCGCCCCGGCGCGCACCCCGCCTCCCGCCCCGGAGCCCCGCAGCCCCGCAGCCCCGCCCCGCTGCCGGCCGCGCGCCGGGAGGCGACGTGGGGCGCAGGCGCGCTCGCAGCCGCGGCTGGGGTCGGCCTCCGGTGACGTCAGGACCCGGCGGCTTCCAGCCGTGAGCCGCGGCCCCCGACTCCGAGTGCCGGCCGGGCAGGGGCGGAGCGTCAGGCCCGCTGAGCTATCCGCTCCGACCGCGCCAGTTTGAATGAAAGCTCCCCAAGATGGCGGCGGCCGAGGCGCGAGGAGGTGAGGGCTGGAGAGAGGCGCCCCTCACCGTGCCCCGCGCCCTAGGCAAACTCCCGAGGCCCGGGAAGCGGGGCCGGGACCCGCGGGCCCGCCAGAGCGCGACGCGGCGACACGCCGCCTCCCGCCCTGCTGACACCCCGGCGCCCACATGGGCGCCGCGGGCCGCCCCCTGCCCCTGGCCCCTGCCCTTTCTCGCGGCTCGGCCCGCCCGCTCCCCGCAGTCTCCTCCTGCGCCCTGCACCCGCGGGGCCCGGCCCGCGCACCCGGCGTCGGGGGCGCCGCTCTCCCGCCCGGCGGAGGTCCCGCGGACTCGGTGGCCCGGCCCCCGCTGCCCGTCGGGCCCGAGGCCCCTCCCCGCATGGCCGCCGTGCGGAGGTATTCGGGTGGCGGGGGGTCGGGCCTGGGGCGCGCGGGTGGTTGGACCCCTTTGTGGTCGGGGGCGGGACGTCTGCGGCTGGCGTGGCCGCTCGGCTGAGAAGCCGGTGGGTAAATGCGACCTCAGGATCGGAGGGGAAAGAAAGGGCGCCGAAGGATGAGCGCCAGGAAAGGAAGCAAGTGAGGGTACCCCCGAGGCGGACGCCCTAGGAGGCTACATTCGCATTGGAGAATAGCCTAGAAAGCGGGTGTTTGAGGACGTAGCCTCTGGTTTACGGTAATTTTTATACCCCCGGGAACTTGCGTGTTACTTATGTGGGCGCCAGAGAATTGGGTACTGAACGTGGGTGCGTGTTGGTATCGCGCTGTCCCAAAGACTGGAACCTTCAATGCATTCTAGAATTTTAAAGATGTTTTCCAGCGCTTCTCCTCTCCACGTAGTTTATGAACGCATAATCCTCCAACTTTTCTTCCACGAGGGCTTAGTGTGAACTAGTGTAAGGTTTTTGTGGTGGTAATGAGATGTTTAATCTTACAAATGAATTCTTCTACATTATTATAGACAATCGGAATTGTTACCAAGGGTTTGCAGTTTTTATGTTCCAGTTTGTCTTATTCTCAAAATTGCATTTCCGTCGAGGGTTGTGTCTTGAATCCTCCTGTTCCTTCAGCTAGATAAAAATGGTGGGAATGGCAGACAAGTACACCTTGGGTAGATACCCCACAGGAGCCTGCTTTGCACGTGATCTGCATAATGAGGGTAAATTTACACAAAACATCCTGAAGTGTTTTCAATGGAAGGGATTTAAGGGGTCTTTTCTGTTCTGCCAGTCTCCTACCCCCAAACCACCACTCCAAAGCAAGCAACCCCTTCCCCCAGATTTTTGAGGGGAAAATATCTTTCACTTCTTGGTCTAGAATTATGAGTCCTTTGTAGGAAGGGGGGTGGTGGAAATCGTGCTTCAGGCTTTGTGACAATGAAGTCCGTGTGTGAGTTGGGGTCAGGAAAGGATATAGTAAGAGCTGCTGTGTTCTTTCTTCCCTGGAAATCACCTCAAAACAGAAGATTATCACAGCTACCTTGGAGAGCTACCACGTAAAGCTTGAGTTTACTGATAGATTTTGTTTGATAACCCCCATTTATTCCACCTCTCAAATTTTTTCAGTGAATCTGAAAACCAGAAAGATGGAAACCTCGCTAAAATCATGTAGCTAGGTGGCCTAGCAAAGGCTGGGGCAGAGGACCCTTAATCTTCTCTCTTGCTTACCATAACACTAGCCATAAAACCAAGTTTATTACCTATTTCTAAACCTCGGTTGGTGTTAACATATTTTATATGCAGTATGGTGGCATACTGTTTACAGAAATTTGAGGGTAAAATCTTCTGCAGCACAATTACTGGCTTCTGTAAGGCTGATTATGAGTGTGGCTGATTTTCTTCAAGCTTGGTGTATAGATCATGTAAAATGAATACTCTGTTTTGTAATTCTTGGCTTTAAAAACAATACAGGAAATAAGGATTAGGAAAATCAATATACTCCATTATTTTATTGTAACTCTTGGGTTTATTCGCCTTGATAGTAACACATTGCAGCATGGGCAAAATCATAAGTGGAGTTAAAATTTCATGCACCATTACAAAGTGAGAAAAGTAGGGCATGTGGTGTACGAATATGTGACTATAGAACTGTATTTCAATTAGATTTCAGTTTTTATTGTGCAACTAAGAGAAAGGGAAAAAGTTACTTTTTAACAAGTTATAAGATTATTTTAAAATATATTTAAGATATATTTCTAACAGTAATAAGTATGTCCTAGAGATCCACAATTATTAAAACAGCAATTATGGTCTAGGTAGAATATAATGGAAAAGTCAAAAGCATTATCTCTGTCGACCTTTGCATCATATTATCTGTAATCTTAAGAAAGCTTACAGACATGAAACATTGTGTAGAAATTAATTGACGTCAGATAACACAGTAGGATAGAGACCCATGAGAAAATCCAAGAAGACCAATTTACCAAAATAGTTCTTCCATGCTTAACTTTTTCTTGAAGACACATAAACAGTTTCTTGTTATATGAATTTTTAGTCCTGTAAAATTGCCAGTTGAAGGGTGGGGCTATAGAGGTCTTAAATTTTTCCTTTTCTTTTTTTTTTGTTTTAATTGAGTAGCTGTTTCATTAGTAAAGAATTCTATTTTCTTATTGTAGCTTGGTGTGTGCCTTGCCTAGTTTCACTTGATACTCTTCAGGAATTATGTAGAAAAGAAAAGCTCACATGTAAATCGATTGGAATCACCAAAAGGAATCTAAACAATTATGAGGTGGAATACTTGTGTGACTACAAGGTAGTAAAGGTAAGGCAAATATCTAGCCCCTTAAAAGAGACTTAATCGAACTCTAATTCAGTATTTCATATTTCTGTAACATAAAAGGAAGCTTAAGAGTAAGCAAAGCTCTTCTTAATGTTTAAAATTCTAAACCATAAAAATTTATATGTCCTATCATCTATATTGCCAAATAACATTGAGAGGATTTTGAAGCATAAACTGTTCTTGTGTTAGAATATTTTAAGGTGTTTATATCGTTCTACATCCAACTCTTGATTATCTCCATGTGGATTACCAGAGCAAATGTTGTATTTCATTTGTTTCAGATTGGCTTCTCCTGTCATTCATTTTGTTCCTGAATCATATTTCCCCACTATCACCTGAAATGAACCTTAGAAATTAAAACCAATTTTCGTGTTATTGAACCTCCTCAGGAAGCATTGATTTGTGTTTCCTGCCATCACGTCAAACTCCAAGGATTAGTGAGGTTCTGTGGTGTAAGAGAATGGCCTGGAGTTCAGTCATTTCTAGCCTTCATCTAGTACCTTGTGACTTCAGCAAAGTCATTTAACTTCTCTGGGCCTCACTTTATTCCTATTCCTCTTAAAAATGACAAGCGTTGTTCTTCTAAGAAGCTTTTTCACTCTAAACATTACAATATATTTTTGACTACTTCATCGCTCTTTAGCCTACTCCCGCTCCAAGAACTCTGTTTTGGTCATTGATCTGTTAGTTCTTCCAGATAAGTGAATCCAGAATCCTGTTTAATTCTTTCATTTCCTCCTCCTTCATCCTCATATCAATTCAGTCATTAAATTCAGTTCTTCTTTGAAACATCCATCTTCTTTTGGTATCACTGCCTTCCCCGCCTAGTGGGATTTTATGATCAAGCACTTCACCTAAACTCTCAGCAACCTTCAACCCCAAAACGGCCCGATCCTCTGCCATCTGAGTTCCTGAACTCCGGTCTGGCCATTCTAGCTGAGAGTTTCATCTAATCACATATATTGGCTCCATTAAACCTTCTTTCTGTTCTCACCCTGCTCACTTCTCCTTGACAAGCTTTTTATCTTTTGCTTTCTTTTCCCATTCTTGTCAGCAGTTTTCTCAACTTTTATAACTTTTCTAGACTTCATACTCTATCCCTCACCCCCTAGTATTCAGCTGCTGAGCTCTTCTACCTCAGTGGAAAATAGGATCCTTCAAGCGTGAACTCTCACTATTGCTCATTCTTACTTTCAGAGGTATCACCGTTTTTCTTTTTTCCTCTTATCCATCCCCTTTAGGACTTTGCTTAATCTGTGATGTCTTTTTTGTATCAAGTTTTCTTTTTCCACTGATTTATCTCAATCGATAAACCTATTCAGATCTTCCCTAACCTTCAGAAATCTTCTTAGGACCTTACCTCTCCACTCAAGCATTTCCTGTCTTCTCCTCCTACTTCATTTCCCATTAACTTTTTAAAACAGCTTTATTGAGATATAATTCACATACTGTACAATTCACCAAATTAGAGTGTACAAAGCTTTAGGTGTTCTCTCAGACTTGTTCAAAAATTGATTGTGGGGATGGTTACACATTGCCATTACCCCGAAAAGAAACACCACACTGCTTAGCAGTCCCTCCCCAAACCTCCGTGTTCTCCTTTCCCCCCCAGCCCTGGGCACCCACTAATCTACTTTCTGTCTCCATAGATTTGCCCATTTGGATATTTCATATAAATGGAATCATACAATTTGTATGTGGTCCTTTGTGCTTGGCTTCTTTCACTCAGCGTAATGTTTCAAGGTTCATGTTGTAGCGTATATCAATACTTCATTCCTTTTTATTGCCAAATATTCTGTTGTATGGATCTGTCACATTTAATTTATCCATTCACCACTTGATGGACATCTGGGTGGTTTCTGTTTGGAGGCTCTTACAAATACTGCTGTTATGAACATTCATGTGCAAGTTTTTGTGTGGACAGATTTTCATTTCTGTTGGATGTATACCTAGGAGTTGAATTGCTAGGTCATATAGTATCTCTATGTTTAACCATTTAATGAACTGCCAAACTGTTTTCCGAAGTGACAGCACCATTTTATATTCCCACTAGCAGTGTATGGGAATTTCATTTTCTCTACATCCTCACCAACACTTATTTTCTGACTTTTTGATTATAGTTGTCCTAATGGGTGTGAAGTGTATCTCACTGTGGTTTTGGTTTGCATTTCTCTGATGGCTAACGATGCTGAGCATCTTTTCTTGTGCTTATTAGCCATTTGTATATCTTCTTTGGAGAAGTGTCTATTCACATCCTTTGCTCATTTTTAAAAATTGGGTCATTTGTCTTTTTATTATTGAGTTGTAATAGTTCTTCATATATTATGCATAGTCCTTTATCAGATATACAGTTTGCAAAAATTTCCTCCTATGGGTGTCTTTTTTTTTTTTTTTAAGATTTTATTTTTTCCTTTTTTCTCCCCAAAGCCCCCCGGTACATAGTTGTATATTCTTCGTTGTGGGTCCTAGTTGTGGCATGTGGGACGCTGCCTCAGCGTGGCTTGATGAGTAGTGCCATGTCCGCGCCCAGGATTCGAACCAACGAAACACTGGGCCGCCTGCAGCGGCGCGCGCGAACTTAACCACTCGGCCACAGGGCCAGCCCCCTCCTATGGGTGTCTTTTCACTTCTCAATAACTTTTTAACCCACTATATTCTGATTTCTGTCCTGTCAGTCACCTAATTGCCAAATTTGAGGACCTCAAATCTTACTCTACTTCTTTGTAACATCCAATACTGCTGGCTACCCTTTGTTCTTTGAAACTCTCTTGTCTGTGCCGAGACTGCCTAGGTTCAAATTCTGGCTCTACCATTTATTAGTTGTGTTGCCTTCAGCAAATTTTTAGCCTCTCTGTCCTTCAGTTTCTTCACTTAGGAAATATAGTACCCGTCTCATAGGATTGTTATTGGCATTAAATGAGTTGATAGAGGTGAAACGCTTACCACAGAGATTGACATGTTCATACTATAGAAGTGTTTACTGTCATTATTGTTACTCAGCTCTCTTTCCACTCCTCTTTTCTGCCTGTGTATTTTTCTCACTGTTCTTTCTGAATCTCCTTTACTGTCTCTTATCTGTCCTTCCTCTGAAATACAGGTAATCTCTAAGGCTCTGTCCTTGGCGCTTTTCTCACCTGGAAGTTGCTCTGTAGATGACCGCTTTCCCATTGGTTTCTACTTGTATCTATTTGGCTCATGACTTCCAAATCTTTGTGAGGCATCGACCTCTTTCTGGGCTTTATTTCAAACTGCACACCCTACAGGTACCCAAATTCAAAATAGTCATAACTACACTCATTTTCCTCCCACAAATCTGCATCCTGATCCAGTGTTCCCTATCTAGGTTAACAGAATCATAATACCCCCAGTTACCTAACCTTGTAATTTCATCTTTAATTCTTCTTTCCTTCCTACTCGCTTAATCTAATAGGTCATAAGATTATATTATCTCTGCCTCTCTGTTTGTCTTTTCCTGTTTATTCCTGTTATACTTTCACAGAGAGAGTTACTAAGTAGTGCTTACATTGAAGGAGCTACCAACATTCTTTCTCATACAGAATTCTGAGTATCGTAGTTCAGTTTTGGGTAGCTTTTGCTGTATAGTTTCTCCTTCGTCCTTCTCATCAGTCCTTTGCTTTCTTTCTTTGGAATAAGCAACCTTACTTTGCACACTTATGTCCTCAACACCCCACTTATATCCCCCATTTCTTCTCCTGCCTAGCACAGAGTATTTAATCTATAAGCCAGCATTACTTCAACATACCTGTACCTTTTTTCTCTCCTTTCTCTCACTCTCTCATACTCAGGGCAGGTGAAAGGTCTTATGACCCTTACTTTCTTTGTGTGTTCCCCTCCATTTAGCTTGTAAAAGACACTGTCTCACTACCCTGTTCCTCAAAGCCATTACAGTTGTTTCTAAAACACAGCTCTGATTGCATTAGGGCCTGGCTTTAGACCTTTTAGTGGCTCCTGTTGTCTGCCAGTCTAAGAGAGCATTTGGGCTGAGGTTCTTTATTACCTGGCCACCAGCCACCTTTCCATCTTTACCTCTTGTGAAATATCCTACTTTCTGTCCACATTGGAATACTTGTAAATTCTTTCATTTAGCTAAGATTTACTGAGCACCTGCTATGGGCCAGGCACTCTTCTAAGCATTGGGAACAGAGCTTAAAAATAGACATAGCTCGTATTCTAATTCCTGGAATACATCATGCACCTTTTCGCCCTTTTGCTTTTCTCACCCAGTTCCCTCTTTGGAATACTATTGTTTCCCTTCTCTCCTTGGCAAAATCCACTTGGCCTGCAAAGTTCAGCTGAAAGGTTCCCACCTATTATGGAGCCTTCTTCCCTTCCCCACTGCCAGTACAATTAATTGCTTCACGTTCAGGACTTATAAAGCACTGTTCTTTTCATTATTCTAGAACTTATCACATTTTATAGCTTTGCTTCATACCTTCCCTGCTAAATTGTCAACCAGTGGAGAGCCAGGACTACGTCTTACTGTAGTCTCTAGTACATAATGGGTAATAATGGGTATTAGTTAGTGACTAATGAATTGAACTGAGTTTTGTTTCAGTGATTTCTCCAGTCTTCACAATCACTATTAGACTAAACCTTCATTGCTTCATGCTTAGATTCTAACAGCAATCTCTTGACTAATATCTCCTGTTTCTTCTTTCTGTAGTCTCACTTAATAAACATTTGAGTTTCTTCTGTATGTCAGGTTCTACATTAGGCACTGGGAAAATAAAGATTAATAAGAACTGTCCCTTACCTTATGGAACTCACAGCCTGGTGAGAAAGATTGAGAAGTAAATCATCCATTGCAGTATAGTATAATAAGTGCTATTGCAGACATCATTACAAGATCTGTGGGAAGCACACCTAGGCCTGGTCACAGAAAGCTTTCCAAAAGAGGTGATATCCAGCTGGGGCCTGAAAATATAAGTATTGTAATTCCTTGTGGCTTTGGTACAGAGGATGGAGCGGGAGGGAAAGAATGAGAGGTGAGTGAATGAACTTTCAGCCCTGCTACAGCAATGGCGAGTCACTTGAAAGGTTCTAAAAAGAGTGACACAATCAGATATGTAATTCAGAGAATTTTCTCTCTGCAGTGAGGAAATGGGTTGGCGGGGATGGGAATGACACATGCACAACTTACACACTCTGAAAGGCTGTTGGAATAATCTAGGCAAAAAATGATGGTGCTTGAACCAAAGTATAACAATGGGGGTGAAGAGAAGTAGGCGAAGTTTTGTTTTTTTGTTTTTTTTTTTTTTATGTTTAGGATCTTTTTTTTTTTTTTTTAAAGATTTTTTTTATTTTTTCCCCTTTTTCTCCCCAAAGCCCCCCGGAACATAGTTGTATATTCTTTGTTGTGGGTCCTTTTAGTTGTGGCATGTGGACGCTGCCTCAGCGTGGTCTGATGAGCAGTGCCATGTCCGCGCCCAGGATTCGAACCAACGAAACACTGGGCCGCCTGCAGCGGAGCGCGCGAACTTAACCACTCGGCCACGGGGCCAGCCCCAGTAGGCGAAGTTTTTAATTAGCAAGGATGTAAAATTTAAAAGTCTGTGGTTTGGTGCTCAGGGGGTTGGGTGAGGATCTGGCAGTGAGGGAGCCCCATCTAGGAAAACGGGTTTCTGACTTGCAATGGTGTAGATAATAATACTGTTCACCAAGACCCAGGAATATAGCAGGATTAGGACAGGGGGACTAGATTGGGTTTGGAGAAGAAGGTTGAAAACATTTAAGTATGAGATGACCAGTAGATAGTTGGAAATGTGGCTCTAAATCAAGAGTGAGAACTAACTGGAAACATGGCTCTTGAAGTAATTGGCAAAAAGATAGCAACTGAAGCCCTGAGAATGTATACAGTTACCCATTCATTAACTCAGTAGATATTTATTGGCCATCTACCATATCCTGTGCTAGGCACTAGGGATCTCAGCAATGAATGACAGAGAAACTCCAGAAATCATGGTATTTATCTTCTCATGATGATAGAAAAAGCTTAAATATAATTGCACAAAGTACTTAATTATAGTTGAGGTAAGTGCTAATGTAGAGAAGGCTCAGACTTATCCTGGAGAGACTAGGCAGGTATCTGTGAGGAACCGATATTTAAATTTGGTGCTAAAGGATGAAAAGATAAATGGGAAAGGGTCTTGAGGCAGAAGAAAGCCTGACTTCTTCAAGGAATAGAAAGTGTGAGTGGAATATGGTCAGCAAGAGGGATTGAAATGAAGCTAGAAGGAGGGACAGACCCAGAAAGTGCCACTCCTTTTAGGTTAAGAAAAGAATGTTGGACTTCTTATGGGCAATAGGGAAATATTTTGTAGTTCTGAGCAGGAGAACGACATGGTGAGATGGATGTGTTGGAGATATTACTCTAGCTCTTGTGCTATGAACGGATGGAAAGTGGTAAGGGGCTATTCCAATAATTCAAGCAAAGAAAATGTGAAAGAAGAACAAAGACTGAGGAATAGCAAGGGGTACTCATGGGAAGAACAGCCAAAGAGACTCAGACAACTGGCAAAAAAAAGTAGGAAGCAGACCAGAAGAGTAAATCATGAAAGCCTGAGGAAAAGAGAATGCAAGCAAGAGAGAGTAGTGCCCAGCAGGTCACAGAAGAACTGTAAGGTCTGCATTGGACTGAGCAGTGGGAGGGTCATGGGTGCCCTTAGAGCGGGAGAGTAGTGCCCAGCGGGTCTCATAAGAACTGTAAAGCCTGCATGAGACTGAGCCGTGGGAGGGTCGTGGGTGCCCTTACAGCAGGAGAGCAGTGCCCAGCGGGTCACAGGAGAACTGTAAAGCCTGCATGAGACTGAGCCGTGGGAGGGTCGTGGGTGTCCTTACAGCAGGAGAGCAGTGCCCAGCGGGTCACAGGAGAACTGTAAAGCCTGCATGAGACTGAGCCGTGGGAGGGTCGTGGGTGTCCTTACAGCAGGAGAGCAGTGCCCAGCGGGTCACAGGAGAACTGTAAAGCCTGCATTAGACTGAGCCGTGGGAGGGTCGTGGGTGTCCTTACAGCAGGAGAGCAGTGCCCAGCGGGTCACAGGAGAACTGTAAAGCCTGCATGAGACTGAGCCGTGGGAGGGTCGTGGGTGCCCTTACAGCAGGAGAGCAGTGCCCAGCGGGTCACAGGAGAACTGTAAGGCCTGCATGAGACTGAGCCGTGGGAGGGTCGTGGGTGCCCTTACAGCAGGAGAGTAGTGCCCAGCGGGTCACAGGAGAACTGCCAGGCCTGCATGAGACTGAGCCGTGGGAGGGTCGTGGGTGCCCTTACAGCAGGAGAGTAGTGCCCAGCGGGTCACAGGAGAACTGCCAGGCCTGCATGAGACTGAGCCGTGGGAGGGTCGTGGGTGCCCTTACAGCAGGAGAGCAGTGCCCAGCGGGTCACAGGAGAACTGCCAGGCCTGCATGAGACTGAGCCATGCGAGGGTCGTGGGTGCCCTTACAGCAGGTTCTGTGGCATGGAGAGAAGAAGCCAAAATAGAATGAAGTAAAGAATAAATCAGAAGTAAGAAAGTAGAGTCAAGTAGCTTGCACAACTACTTCAAGAATTTTAGCTTTGAAGAAAGGGGAAAAGATGTGTAGGCTGTAAGGGTCCTTATAGTTTTACATTTTTTAGAATAATATATGCATGTGGTTTAAAAAATTGAATGTTATAAAAGGCTTTATACTGAAAAGAAATCTTCCACCCTGTTATCTTGGTCTCCAGTCTCTCAACTTTTATTAATATATCATATCGTTTAGAGATTCCTTACATATTTATATCTTTAAGGAGGTTTAGTTTAATTTGCTTTTTAAAAATGAGCGAGGTTTCAATGCTAGCGAGAACCAGTAGAGAGGGAGAGCTGGAAGAGGAGGGGTAATTGATGGAGGAAGTCTCCCTCTTCTGTTGCATCTGCCTCCACCTTCTTCTCTACTTAATGTCCATGGATGAGTGGAATTTGTTCCTGGAGATTTCTGTTTTCTCTCTACATTAGGAACAGAGGTCCTGTATTACTGAAAAAAATGGGGGAGCTAGTGGGATAGAGGCCTTGAGCAGGTGGAGGAGGTCTGAAATAGCCAACTTGGGAAATGGAAAGAATACTAACTGGGGAACAGCAGGGGTCATGTCAGGGTCCAGTTGAACTTAAAGGTTCTATACTATAGTAGTTAATCGCAGTGCTCTGTGATTTTTCTGCACCATGTTCTTGCCATGTCACTCCTTCCTACAGAAAAATTTCTGACAAAAACATGGGTACTCTCTATTAACATGCTTAGCTCATTAGTGAAGAACTAGAATCCCCAGGCATACTGGTGGGGCTTCTCCCTTAGTAAGCACATATTAAGAAAGAACTATTACCCAAAACTTTGACTTCTTACAGTATCCAGGTAATTCTGTCTCTCTAGAACCACCACTATACTACATGCTACATACTAACAGAATATTCCACATCTAACCATGGATTAATATTCGTAAAAGAATGATTGCATTTAGAGTGGTTTGTTAAGAACTGGAATAAGAATAGGGATCATTAGACTAAAACCCAAATTTTAGAGATCAAGAAAGCTCCAAGAAAGGACTTTCCCAAGGACGTGTTGCTCATTTGTGTTGCTCTTGGACCTCTACCCCAGGTCTCACGGTTCCTACTCTCTGTCAGTTACTGAAGTGAAAATCATTAGCTTTCCAAAGACCATAATAGTTCTCAAACTGTGCTGCCACAGAACACTGGTGTTTTCGTGATCAGATGCAGGCTGTTGTTATCACTAACACTGAATATGATGATTATTTCAAAACCTGCAGGAAAAAATTAGCTAGTGGGAAGATAGATTTTTGTTGTTGTTGTTTTCCTCCCGTATAGATATTTTAAAAGTTTTTGTGCTTACTACCATTTATTGGCTATAGACAGCAGATAGAACAAATACTGAAAAACCACGAATTACTATCTCCAGGTTAAGTGTATCAGCTGGTATTTCTTTTAAGGACTCATATACAGTCATGCGCTGCATAATGACATTTCAGTCAACGCCAGACCACATGCATGACGGTGTTAGTACTGGATAGCCTAGGTGTGTAGCAGGCTGTACATCGAGGCTTGTGTAAGTACACTCTGTGACGTTTGCACAATGACAAAATTGCCTAAGGACACTTTTCTCAGAACATATCCCTGTCGTTAAGCAACGCATGAATGTGGTTACTAGTGATTTTCATATTGCACACATGTTGGTAAACATATTTTTTGTTATAAATTCAGAAACATGCAATTAAAGCCTAAGATATGGTAGGCAATTGTGCTTGGTTCTGGGGCTACAAAGAATAAGATTCCATCCCTTCCTACAAATCTCTTATAGTTTAGATTGGAAATGGGAATACGGTGGGGTTGGCAATGATCAGTCCTCTTTGGGCAAGAGAGGTAGGAAAGACTTGTCAGAAGAGATGACACTTGAGCTGAATTTTAAAGATGAGTTGGTTTTTCTACACATAAAAGATGAAACTGAAATAAATAAGTGTTCATTAGGTAAATGAAAGAGGCCATTTTAATTAGAGAGAACTTTGTGAGCAAAGCAGCAGGAAGGTATGAAAAGGCCTGGCAGCTCAAGTACCAGCGCAGGTCATTGTAGCTAGAGGGTGGTGTGTGAATGGGGCCATACTGGAGGATTGAGCTAGAGAGGCAGCACGGTCCCAATCAAGAATGATCTTTGTTGTAAGGAGGTTTGAACTTAATTCTGTAGGCAATCGGGGAGCCATTCATAGTTTTAAGCAAGAATATAACAAAATGACTGGTACGGTGGATAATTTTTTTATATGGAAACTCTACACTTTAACAAAGAAGGATAGTTTGGAGAGTTGTCAGTCTCAAGGCGGAGAAACCAGTTGGGAGATTAATGTAATAATCCAGGCAAGAATCGAAAGCCTGAAGTAACTAGAGCTATGATAATAGAGATGGACAGGACTAAGCATCTAAAGAAACTTGATGAGGAATTGAGGAGAAGAAAGAATTAAGGCTGATCTTCTGGTTTGCAACCTGTGTGACTACGTAGACAGGGTAAGATTCCTCTTGATGGGGAGAATACAGAAGGAATCCATTTAAAATGGAAGGAGAGTGGGGAGTTCCATGTGGATAGGTTAATTTAAGAACTCGGACATCCAGTCTGCTGTTGGATATGTGGGGTTGCAATAAAATTTTGGGAGTCATCAGCATGTAATTAAAACCATTGGAGTGATGAGGTTGCCCAGAGAGGCATTTAGAGCAGGAATTCCTAACCTGGAATCCAAATATCCTGAAATTACCCAAAATATTACATATGTGACTTTTGTTAGGGAAAGGTCCAGAGCTTACTTCAGATTTTCGAAAGGATAATAAACAGTTCTTTAGTGTGGAAAGGGGCCACGGACAGAGCCCTGAGTATCTGGTTGTTTTTAAGTGAAGGGCAGGGATAGCAGTCTCAGTGAAGAAGGCAGAAGAGGAACAAGGGAGAATCAAGATATCAATGCGTAAGTCAGAAGAGCCCTTGGCTTGGCAATTAGAAGATTGGTAAAATTGTTCCTAATCAACAAGATGGAATTAAATGTAATGAAGCTTCCCACAGAAACACCATGGTTTCCAAGAATTGTAAAAACCATTGGCCTACAGAAGTTCAGAGCCCTCAGTCCGGTGTTCGAGGCTGTCTAAAATTTGCTCTTGCCTTGCCATAACGGTTTTATCTTTCACTTCAATGTTCTAAACTTTAAAGCTAGCCAAATCCATCTCTTCACTGTTGTCTGGATACTTCGTGCAAATCTTAGCTCCAAGCTTTTGCTGGTGTTTTTCATCCTGGCTGCCCTGTTCCCTACCCAGCAAGTCCTAGCAGTCTTTCACGGTGTAGTTTGTTCTCCTTCCTCTGTGACCTGTTCTGATTGTCGGACCTCTGTTGATTTCCCTCTTTATATTCCAGTTGTATTGATTGTCTTCTTTGTTTTGGCATTTAAAATTGTGCTACCTTGCATTGCTACTTATTTTACATATTATTGCCTTCTTTTCCCAATAAGATTTTACTCCTAAAGCCTAGTATTGCCTTCCATTTCATCATACCTCCTAATGACCGAAAACTTTCATATACTTATTGTAGATATGAAAATATTTGAATTTAACCCAAGCCAAACATAGTGGGGGAAAATGTCTTTAAGAAAAACTTCATATGATGCATTCCAAATTATACAGGAGTGATTTTATTGGATCATTTTTATGACTGTGCTCCATTTCTATAGGTAATCAAGAGTTGACTGCATATCAGAATAAGATACTGATTTATAATATATGAGGCTTATGAAATTTTTGGCTTTTATTTGGAATTTTAGGATATTGAATTAATTGAATTTGTTTCTTAAGTCAAACTGATTTTTCTGTATAAAATTATCTTATTTTTAAAACTGGAAATATCTTTTTTGGATTTTAATAGTAAAGTATGCTTATAAAATAAAGTCTACAAAGTAGTAGAAATAAAATATTACTAATATTTCTATACTATGTGCTAAAAGCATTCATGTTTCATAAATATCTTTACCATCCATAAATTAAGTGGGTACCAATGTGATTAACATACAAAACTTAGTCACTAAAAATGCAAGTGACTTATCATTAAACAATACAATACGCTATTTTGGAAGCAAACCAGTAGCACAGTGTTTTAGTTTTGCTAAATGATAATTTAGTTTAATTATCTGACTTGAAGCCGTGTTCCTGTTTCTCTCATTGTTTGCTGGCAACTTTGGCATAACCCAGGGCTTTGGTAGGAAAAACTGTAGCAGAAAAAAAGAGGACCCAGGGTTCATTGCTTTATTCTGGAATCAGAAAAATTAAAAACTTTTATAATTAAGAGCAGTAGATATGTTAGATACTGTCAAGTGGATTTCATTATTGTTGAGTAGATACCTAACAACCGTCCCAAATTGTAGGAGTTACCTGACAGGAGGAAGAAATCCATGTTACATCTTAGGGAGTCAATTTGACTAATATTTAAATATATGTCTAGGCCTTTTTTCCTGGAATCACAATCTATATCTCCATGGAAGTACAGTTTTTGTGCATGTCCTCACACCATAATTTAACCACATAGTTTTAACAGAGAAAACGTATTTTGACCATTTTCATAAAGAAGCAAAGTTCTTTTAATTCACAAGCATTCCTGCTTATTGAGTGGAATATCGTGAAACACTGAGATGAAGACACTGGGGAGAAGATAAGCTTCTCACTTAGCTGAGTGACTTGCTCCTGCAGAGCTGCGTCGGTGCTCCTCAGCCCAATTGGAGCCTCAGCAGCATGGCTAATACCACATTACCGAGACCTTCCAGGGCGTCTGGTACTAATACATTATGGATAGTAAAACAGCCAGCATGGGCATCCTTACTTTATCATAAAATCTTTATTAAGAATTTGACGGGAAAGCAAATGTATCCCAATTAAATTTTTATTAATATCTGTGAATCAAAATAACTAAAAACTACAGAATGCAGTTTAATCACTTTCAGAAGGCATTTTACCCTAGGGCACGTCGATGTATTAGTCACCCCACAGGACAAAGAAAAAACTGAGAGACTTTATTGCAGAATTTTTTTGTTATACACACTTGACTACCTTTTTTAAGGGGAACATGGCATTCCCTGACTTTAAGGGAAGAAAACATAGTCAAGTCACTGGGGTAGGAGGGCAGGACTCCAGGCACCGTGGGGGCCAACAGCAGTCTGAGGGGCAAAGCAAAATATTTGACCTTTGGTGGCTTGAGTGCCTGCTCCCTAATCCAATCACAGGTGAATCTAACTAAGGGAAGAGTTCTCTGGGATTGTGCTGTCCAATAGAAATATACTACAAGCTACATATGTGTAATTTTAAATTTTCTAGTAACCACATTAAACAAAAAGAAAGCTGAAATTGCTTTCAATAATATGTTTAATCCAATAAATCCAAAATTTTATTTCAATTTGTAGTCAACATTTTTAAAAGTTAAACAATATTTTACATTTGTTTTTTGTGCTGTCTTTGAAATTCAGTGTGCATTACACGTAAAGCATATCTCAATTCAGAACAGCCACATTTCAGGTGCTCCATAGATACACACGGCTAGGAATGACTGTATGCGACAGTGTGTCTCTGGAACATCTAGGGGATGTGTGCCATGACACTGAGAAATAGAACCTCCTCATATCCAGCATAAAATATTAAATTACAGACTTTAGAGGATGCATACATTTTTGCTGGCCAAGTAAACCACTAATCTAGATCCTAAATTGTTCGGGGACTACCTATTTCCATGATCAAGAAATACTTTTTTGTTTAACATAATCACTGTTTGGTAAAATATTCATGAATTTCAGTACTTTTATCTTTCTCTAGGTGTAACTCTTTTGCCTATGGTCAAATATATTATGCCACATCTAAATTCTATATATATTTTATGTAATATAAAGAAAAATCATGTTTTTTTAGGATTTGAACTTCTTCTGCTAGAAATCTGTGACTATATATTCTGAACTTTATTAAGAAAAATGATAATGGATACCTTACTCCTTAAGATAGTAAATTATTTTAAATAATTGAGACTGTCATAATCTGATTTGCATTTTCTTTTATATTTTAAGGATATGGAATATTATCTTGTAAAATGGAAAGGATGGCCAGATTCTACAAATACTTGGGAACCTTTGCAAAATCTCAAGTGCCCATTACTACTTCAGCAATTCCTTAATGACAAGCGTAATTATTTATCTCAGGTAAAGAAAGGCAGAGCAATAACTCTAAAAGACAATAACAAAGCTTTGAAACCTGCCATTGCTGAATACATTGTAAAGAAGGCTAAACAAAGGATAGCTCTGCAGAGATGGCAAGATGAACTCAACAGAAAAAAGAATCATAAAGGAATGATTTTTGTTGAAAATACTGTTGACTTAGAGGGCCCACCTTCAGACTTCTACTACGTTAATGAATACAAACCAGCTCCTGGAATCAGCTTAGTAAATGAAGCTACATTTGGTTGTTCGTGCACAGATTGCTTCTTTGAGAAATGTTGTCCTGCTGAAGCTGGAGTTCTTTTGGCTTATAATAAAAACCGACAAATTAAAATCCCACCTGGTACCCCCATTTATGAATGCAACTCAAGGTGTCAATGTGGACCTGATTGTCCCAATAGGATTGTACAAAAAGGCACACAGTATTCACTTTGCATCTTTCGAACTAGCAATGGCTGTGGCTGGGGTGTAAAAACCCTTGTGAAGATTAAAAGAATGAGTTTTGTCATGGAATATGTTGGAGAGGTATGTTCAATTTATCACATAGCAAATAATGTGCATGGAAGGTTTACGCTTTTGAAAAGTTACCTTTTTACCTCAGTAACAAATATGTGGTATTATGATTTTGATATTATCATTTGGAAATAAGTGGATATTTCTAGTTTGAGAAGAAGGGTTCACTGGCATAGTTAGAAATATGAACTTGAATATGAGCAAAAAATATATAGAATGACAAATGAAATGGATACAGTCATCTTTCAACAAACACCCATTCATGGTCATTGAAACTGGCATTTGTAAATTTTAAAATATGACAACTATTTTTACACAAAAGTCTAAACAGAAAATCAGATCTAAACACATGCTGACTTTGAAACTTTTAAATTGTAATTTACTTCATCCATTTTACCAAATATGGTTAAGTATAGTTGGCAAAATTCAACTTTTGTATGAATGTGAAGGATATTGTAGAGTAGACCAATGCTATATGAGCAAGTATTGTAAAATATACATAAAAGCATTCATTGCATCCACAAGAAAATCCAAACTCTGTATCTGCAAGTCGGCTACAAAGACTATTCTCTAAATCACCAAATACTAAGCAAATTTATTTTTAGACATATAACGTATATATACAAAAAATAATATTAACCATGTGCCACATACTCTTCTAAGCACCTTATGTATTAACTTATTAACTCATTAATTCTCTGAACAACTCTGTGAGGTAGTAGCATTATCTCCATTATTATAGATGAAGAAACTGAGGCCCAGAGAAATGAAGCAACTTGCCCAAGGTCACACAGTAGTAGTAAAGAAGAGCCAGGATTCAAAACTAAGGCTCCAAAATCAGTGCACTTCACCACTGTACCACACTTCCTCAACCTGGGTTCAGCTGTGACTACAAAAATATGAGTGTGACTGCATATCTGGGGTTGTCAAATCTGACATTTTAAAAGTTGTTTGGAGTTGGATAACCTATATTTATGTATATTGTATAGAAATCTGAGATTAAATTGGATCCTTATTTTGATCCTTACAGTTTTAGACAATGGCAGATTATTATAAATCACTATTCAGAATACTAGATCTTCTATAATCAAAGTATTCTCTCTTTTGGCTTAATGAGTGCAGCAGCTAAATTTGGTTGACACCACGAATCACTTTAGACATTTTTGGTTTCCTAAGCTGAGCAGGTGGTAAAGCTGTGTGCTTAAGAGCAGAACTGTAGATGATGGTTTTGAGCTACAGAATTTCATGGAAACAACCTCTTCTACAAAACAGAACTTTCCACACAGTTGACTGCAAATTTAACATAGCTTCTCTCCTGTATTTGGAACAAACCTCCATTTATAACTGCACACAGATTAGTTATAGGAAAAATAGGCCTTTAGAGCATATACAGTATACTTGTCATTAGTCCTTTACATTGTGTTATGTCCTGCAGAGAGCTGTAGTTGTCTAGCCAGGAGCTGTAGTTGTCTAGCCAGGAGCTGTAGTTGTCTAGCTTTTTGAACATCTCAACAAATTAGAATGAAAGGTAGTACACTGTTTCAACTTGTTAATTGTTGGCTTGTCCTAATTCCTATTTAAACAGTCATAATTTTTTTGCACCATCGTTTCTCCTCCCTTTGTTTTCCCACCTCTTTCCACCGAACTCTTCTAAAGTAGTTTGTATGAATGTTTGTTTTGATGACACTTTAATTTCTTTCTTTTTACACATTTGTAGGCGTTAATATATCAATTAACTTATGGATGAGTTTCTTCAGTTCAGCAATAGCTACGTATAAATAAACTACACCCTATACTATGTATAAATATACTATAGTTTTTTCTTTTTAGGTAATCACAAGTGAAGAAGCTGAAAGACGGGGGCAGTTATATGACAACAAAGGAATCACATATCTCTTTGATCTGGACTATGAATCTGATGAATTCACAGTGGATGCAGCTCGATATGGAAATGTGTCTCATTTTGTGAATCACAGTGTAAGAAATACTTAAAGTATAGACAGCACTAATTTAGTGCTGATTTAATGATTTTCCATTGTTGAATTCCATTCCATTATTCCATTGAGGAATAATTCTTTTTAAACTACGTACCCTTTTAATATTTCCGAAGTATTTTAATACAAGGGCCTCTTCTGTTAAGTCATGGTATTATTGCTGTGTTAGGAAAATTCATCAAGATGCCTACCAAATACCGTGCATGTTGCAGGAGTCTTTACATATGTGACTTCATTTAAAGTTTCCAACTACTTTATAAGATAGGTATTATCCTCATATAGAGAAGGAAATTGACAAGCAGAGGAATCAGGAGGTAAAATGTTTAAGAATCACACACAACTATATAGGTTTCTTACAGAAGTTAACACAGCTTAAGTTTAGGATATACAGCTAAGGATGGCTGTTGTTTCTTAAAATGTAAACTTGTTAGCATTTTTATAAAATTTAAGAATTTGTAGAGTATTGAAGTATTTAGGACTGTTTTTCTAAACTATAAATTGGTATTCTTAATTCATGTTTGAAAAGAGCTTAGAATACAACTGGAACCTTAACTCCAGAATCTTATACTTTATAAAAACTATTTTCAAAAATATAAGGAGGTTAGTAGTTAATCGGGCACCTACTAAGTGCCAGGTGGATAACATAGTATTAGGCTCACAAAAGTGACGTTATCTCCATTTTATAGATTACAAGGAAAATGGGTCTCAGAGAGTAAGTTATATAGCTAACCATATAAGGGAGTAGACCGTGTTAAACTTCTGATGGATTTTATACCAAGAAACTGGTTTATGATTAGTAGTGAAATCTTAGAGACCTTCTGACTCCCTTGTTAGTTTTCTGATTTACTTAAACTTGTACTTTAAATTTTTTCTTATATATAATAAATTTTTTCTTAAATAATAAATTTAAGATACTGTATTCAAGGACAAATTAAACACTTATTTGATTTCTTAGTATGACTCACTGGATCTTTTTTCTTGCTTATTCCAGAATTTGGTGTAGAGTTCTCAAAATATCCAACAATTCCAAACAAATTTTAAGGAATGAAACCTCATGCAATATGAAATTTCAGTTCTACAGTGCTCATTTGATTTTTTTAATACAGTTACTCTAGTTCTTTAAATATGCCTTACTGAAATATTTACAGGTGAAATGATAGTATCTGGGATTGGCAGTGAAATCCTCCAGAAAAATTAAAAAGTTAGGACTAGGTGAAACAACATTAGCAAAAATGTTAATTGTTGGGAGCTGCACATGTAGATTATGTTATTTTCTCTAGTTTTATGTATGTCTGAAATTTTCTATAAGTGAAAACCCTATTTTTAAAAATGTGCATTCCTCAAAGACTTCTAAACAATAAGCAACTTAATTTCCAGTAGAACTTAAAAAACTAATACTCTGGGAAATTGAAGATTTTATATGGCATGTAGAAGAGCTCATTCATGTCATTTTTACTTAAATGGGTTCTGATGTTCCTTTTTAGTGTGACCCAAATCTTCAGGTGTTCAATGTTTTCATTGATAACCTCGATACTCGTCTTCCCCGAATAGCATTATTTTCCACGAGAACCATAAATGCCGGAGAAGAGCTCACTTTTGATTATCAGATGAAAGGTATGGTTTTCAAGTACAATTTCATTGGTGGTTTCAGTATGAAGAATCTAATCAGTAGGAAAAGACCTTTGATCATCTGAACCAAACTGATATTAAAACTGAAAAAATGAGGCCATAAGAGTTTGTCTTTTTACTCAAGGTCACAAAGCTAATCTGACAGAGCTAAAACTAGAATCCATGCCTGCCTGACCTTGGGCTGAGTAATGCTCTCGCTTCTCTATCACGTTGCCACCTGCTTTTTCACAACTTACATTATGGAAGCTTGTTAATTGTACTACAACATCTTTTCTCAATACTATTTGTATTTAAAAAATTGTAAACCTACATTATGAATATTTACTAAGGGATGTATATTCAAAAGATTGAAAGTATGATTTAAATCACATATGGATTTATTGCATTCCTACTTGAATTTGGATTTTAAAAAGAACGTTTAATTCCATTTGCTTTACTGTGACAGTATAAGTGTTTTCTTTCCTTTGTTTTTCTAAGTATGATGCCCTTTGCATATTGTTACTACTTGACCTCAATTTATGGCTCTTAAGTAATGTATGAAAAGAATGATTGTATATTGAATTTTCCCAGTAAGTTTTATTCCATTCTTGTAAATATGGGCTAATAACATACACTTTCCCTCTTACTAGCCAACAACATCCTTTCACAACAATTCATAATGATTTGTCTCTGAATATTCACATTTATTTAAAACTGATAGAAAATTTGAAACTCATTCTGAATTGTCTTAACCCTCTTTCTCTTTTCTTATGTATTCAGGTTCTGGAGATATATCTTCAGATTCTATTGACCACAGCCCAGCCAAAAAGAGGGTCAGAACTGTATGCAAATGTGGAGCTGTGACTTGCAGAGGTTACCTCAACTGAATTTTCAGGAAATAGAGCTGATGATAATTGTAGTTTTCTTTTTTTCTAATATTAATATTTAAAAAATAAGTATTTGGGACTCTTTTCATACTATCAAGATTATACACTACGTTAATTTAAATTCATGTTTCAAACTATGGGCCACATGTATTAGTGATGCTTCTGAAGAGAGGAATAGAGTCACAAAGACTAATGTGAAACATACATATTTACTGGTTAGATACCAAACCTGAAAGGAAAACCATTTACAGATCAGCATATACATACTAAAGAAGTCTATGTGAATAGAGAAATGCCTCCTTCAGAGTTTGTGTTAAACTGATAATGTAACAGTTGCTAAGACCCAACATTCAACTTGCCATACACCTTGAATTTAGAGAGAGTTAATTCAATTTGGGCAAATATACAAGTTCTATTTTTGTTACTGCCATTCCTGTGTACCTACTTACTACTCACTGTACTTGTATTTGAGATAAATAGGTGATACTGAATTATACTCTATTTTCTACTTCTTTCATTAAAACATTGGGATCTTGATACAGAAATTTAAAGTCTAAAATTAAATATTAAAAAAATTAATTACAGCTTGATTTCATATTTTGAAGCAATCTAGACCATTATGATGAATGTATGTCTGAACCAGTAATTCTTAAAGATTTTTTAATTCCATAGAAGGAAAATCTCCAAAATGCTCTAAAAGTTTAGAATATGCTTCTCTGAAACGGTGGGGAGGTGGGACCAGGAAGGTTTTCTGGAGTGCCGGGCAGGGGAAATGAAGCATCATAAGGGCCCCTCGCGAATATGAATTAGAGCCACACAGTGCCTCTGGTCTGAACAGTGAGACAAGACACCCCTGAGAGCAGCTGTACCTAATGATAAGTTTTCACACAGTACACTAACATAACAGCTTCTGAATTTCAGGCAGTTTTAACATTTCCTTTCCATCAAATTAAATTATTTTTGTATTTCCTGCAGGCTCTTCTTAAAAAGTAATCTGTATTTTGAATGGATACTTATTTTATACATGAATTTTTTTAAATGTGATAAAGCTAAACTTGGCTTGGCCAAAATATGTGCCTAAATTTATGAAACCATTTATTACTTGAACTATGAAGACTGAAATGGAATATATTCATTGTTTTTTTTTCTTTTTTATCCTGTATAGTAAAACCTCAATTGGGAAAAACTGTTTTCATCTCTTTCTGATTCTGGGATTTCTAATTATGGTGTCCAACGTGAAGGTAAATGAAGCAAGTAAATGTACCTTTCAGTATGCCGAATTAACGTCTACCTACGCTCAGCGCCCCAGGCTTTAATGACCAGCAATAAGTGTGGGTAAACCTGAACTGACTTCAAGAATGCAGCACTTCAGATATCTTCTTAATCTTTAACCTCTCTTTTTTTGGAAGAAGCTACACTTTATAATTCATTATATTGCTACCATGTGACTTTCCTGTTTTATAGGGTAAATTGTTTACATGTTTGAGCCTCAGAGTATATCTGCTAATTGAAATTTGCAGGTGTCAAGGAAAAATACATTTTTTAGTCCATTTCTTATGTTTTGTTTATGGAAAAAATACATTGTGTGGTAAGAAAGTGTCACAGATTTACAGGTTGCTCCGGTGGCCAAGATTATTTTGCATAATTTTTTCACAGGTTTAAAGATGTAATGTCAACATTCTTTTTATAAAAAAATCAGTGTTTTACCGTCTAGTAATTTGATCTTTTCTACTTTTTGTGTTAAAATATGTAAACTGGAGGGCAAAGGGAAACTGGCTGTTTTCAGTAAACTTTATCCTTATTAATAGAAATTTAATGGGCCTTTGAGATTTTAATTACCCATGTTACCTTTATGTTATCAAAAAGCTGAACTTAAACAGTAAAATAATAGAAACTATGTAAATGAAGCTGTTAGGAGCTTTAACCATTTTAAGTCAACATTTAGCTGCTTTAAATTAGTTTCCTAAGTTGCCAGAATTTGTTCTCTCAATATAAAGCAAATATTCAAAGATAATATTTAGATCAAGTTTAACCTGTAAATTAATCCACTGTACAAGCTACGTTAACACCATCGTCTTCAGTATCTACATGAGAGTATTGTGATACACAATTGGTAATCTCAGGGTTTTCTCCCTATATATGCAAAATCTAGACTGTACTTATTTTTCTTATAGTTCAACAGTTTTTCTTTAGCAAAATAAATGTAATTTGGCATTTGACTTTCTATTTATCATGACTTAGCTTTATTTCTGAATATTTTACTGTTATCTCCAGTAAGGCTACAAAAGGAGCGGAAAAATACTGATGTATTCCTGACTACCTGCTATTGAGCTTAACCAAAGGTTTATTACCATTCCTTTAAAGGTTACTTTCGTTTTAAGAGAGTTATCATTGTCATGGGTTGTGTATTTGAATATTAAAGTAGAATTTTACACTTAACATAATGTGGAATGGATACTTCTAAAATGTTTTAGCATTATTAGGGACTTAAACATATTGTGCTAAGTACTGCCTGGAAGTGCAAAGGAATTTAAGAAGTAGAGCTAACACTCTGTGGGCCAGTCTTAGGCCCTTTATATGCACTCATGTGCTTCTCATAAATCGACGAGGTGGGTGCTGTCAAAGTCACTATAGGACACTGAAGGAAACAAATTTAGACTGGCTAGGTAACGATAGCACGCCAGAGATCACCCAGCTCAGAGGCAGTAAACTGAATCTGACTATTTTTAACGTATTTAACCAGCTTTAGGCAGACTTTTTAAAAAATCAGTTTCTACTGTTAGTTTAAACAAACTTCGAAGTCTTGGATTCCTCTCTAAGGGAAATGTGGCTAGCCACTGGGTTTCTTCTGTGATATATCTTGGTATTTTGAAACTTTTTGTTTTTCATTTTTCCTTTTACACTTTACAGTTCTTACAGTGGCTACTTTATTTTTACTTCAATTAATCCTACCTGTTTTTATGCTCTTTCTGAGAGGCATTTTTGCATAGTGATTAAGAGCGTGGACTCTGGGGCCTGAATTACCTATGTTTGAGTTCTGACTTCGCCCCTTACTAGCTCTGTGAACTAACCTCTCTGTGCCTTAGCCTCCTTATCTGCAAATGGGGATAATCTATCTATCTACCTCAGAGGGTGGTTGTGAGGATTAAAGGAGGTAATATACAGTGTGTAAAAGAATTAAGCATTGTCACAGAGTAAGCACCATATATAAGCATTTGCTATAGTTATTCTGTACTATAAACCTGTACATTAAAATCTTTGGTGATCACTAGAAGTTTTTTGATCAAAGTGTCTTCTAGTGCTGTTAGCCCTTAAATTTCTTCAGCCAGCATTTACTATGCCAGACTCACATAATAAATCAATGAAAATGTGGCAGTATGTAATATTAAATTGATGGTGTGATTATAAAATGCCAAGAATATATTCAGAAGAATGTTTACAGGCATGTTTTGAACACCTACCTTGGATCATAAGCTGTACTATTAAGATGAAATCTTAAATGTCAGTGAACATATACGAATGTATATAGTTACATTTATTACATGATTTATGATAATGAAGTGTAACATTTAGAGCTATAAATAAAAAATGAAGTCTCTTGGTTTCTGTAATAGGCCTATTGTAGTTGTTATTAGATATCAACCCATGGTTTGCAGTCCCTGCTGGTTCTCTCCAGTGATTTCATATTCACTTTGAATTTAGGTGGTAGTCCTCATAGGGGAGATGGAAAAATGAAATGTATATAACTGGAATCCTGCCCCTCTCACACTGAGTGGGTAGAGGTGTGTCATCAAAAGCTCAGAGCAGCAGCTGAGCTAGAAAAAAGGGGTGAGGGTTCACTTAAAACTCCTTGTGTTGGGCCTTCTGTTCCTTTGCCCCCCAGGTACCTGACTAAGCTCAGAGCACTCTCTCTTGGTGTACATAGTGTACATGGTAATAAAACTTAGTGCTGAGTAATTTAGGGCAGACACTTACCTTAAACTGTGACTCAACATATTCCTCAAAGGCCAATCAAAGGGGAACTGACCAGGCCCTCCCCTCCGCCCTCTCCCTCAAGAACCGTGTCAGTTCCGCCCCCTCATCCCTCCTCTTGTGCCAGTTTCTTAGCTGAAATTTGAAGTCTAGGTGTCACTGTCCAGTTTTTCTCCCATGTAAATGGACGAGGGCTACTTGTCCTTCTCCCAACATTTGGGGATAGAACATTGCCTTCTGGGGGGATGAGAGGGCTGGCTTCCTGGGTCCTCTTGGCATTGGTTCCTCTGAGCACCCACTTTATTTTCCTCTCCCACTGACTCTAAGTCTTGTAACTCTAATTAGTTTTGTGGATCCAATACTTACTTTTGGTCCAGTTACCATACAGCGTGGTGGTAATGCATATCATTATTAGTTTGATTGATCCCAAAAAGTGTTTTAGAGACGCCACCTAAACTTGTTTTAAGTGAAATCTCTGCTTTTGCTTCCTCAACCTCTGAATGTCAGCATACCAAAGTGTTGATGAATATTTAACTTTATTACGTCCACATGTAACTATAAGGAAGTTGAAGGACTCACAGAACACACTCATACTTTTGCCACTTAATTATTTTCTTTTAGGTCCTAATTTTTCTAATTATAATTTTACCACTATATTCACACAAATATTCTTAAGTGATGTAACATCATTTGAGATAAATAAGGGGCTGATTTTTTCCTGTAGCCATCAGTTTACGGTAATAGATCCAAGTTTATTCTTTCAATTTACAATGTTTTTATGACCCAAGATAGGGTCTGTCTTGGTGAATGTCCCATGTGTACTTGAAAAGCATGTGTTCTGCCGTTGGGTGGAGTGTTCTGTGTCCGATCCAATTGGTTGATGGTGCTGTTCAGCTCTTCTGTCTCCTTGCTGATACTGAGAGAGGAATGTTAAAGTCCCCAGTTATAATTGTGCATTAGTTTGTCTTTTCTTTCAGTTGTTTTTGCTTTGTATATTTTGAAGCTGTTGTTAGGTACATACCCATTTAGGATTAAGGCTTCTTGGTGACCTGAAACTTTTATCATTAGGAAATTTGTCTGATATTAACATAGCCTCTTCAGCTTTCTTCTAAGTAGTGTTTACATGGTATATCTTTTTCCATCCTTTGATTTTTAACCTACCTATGTCATTTGAAGGAAGTTTCTTATAGACAGCACATAATTATGTTTTTTTCCTGTGTGTTTAGACCATTTTTGGATTTAGTTCTACCATACCTTATTTGTTTTCTATTCCTTTGTTTCCCCTTTACTGCCTTCTTTTACATTCTATGAGCATTTTTAAGTATTCCATTTTAATTTATCTATTATGATTTTGACTATTACCTCTTTGTATAGGTTTTTTAGTGGTTGCTCCGGAATGAAGTATTTTTAATTCTCAAGTATCTAAGAGTGAGCTTTTTCTTTTTTCAACTACTATACTCTCGCCTGTTGCCAGCTTCTCGTATAAATACTGTAAATGCTCTTGTTCAGGTAACTCAGCTTCTGGAGTTGAGGGAATTTCAAAATCAGAGGAGCTCTGTGAGTCTGCGTTGGTGCTAGGATGCAGCAGCCTTCTTTCCTGAGGTATATGTTTCCCACTGCTTAGAGTGGTTGGTTCTCCAACACCAGGAACTATATTTACATCTTGATGCCTGCTTTTCAAATCACAGTAAGTATCCTTTAGGCAAAATACATTTTGTTCCACCTGAGAGGCGGGAACATTCTCTTTGAGTCTTGGTCTGTGGCCACCTTTGTGCAAGGAGGTAATATCCCCACTGTTTCTCTCTTGGGAAGATAACAAAACAGTGTCAAATTGGCTGTCCCAGCCTTGACTTCCTTGTTCCGATATGTGTGTTGACTGAGAAGAAGTCTGGGAAGAGATGTGAGTTGATTCCCCTTCGGAGTCACTGAAAAGCTTTGGTGACTGAGAGCCTCCCGCCTCTGTGGAGGAAGGGAAGTTTTCCAAACCATCATCTGGGATGTCATCATTTCTTTTAAAGAATACTTCCCACTGTGGTACTTCCATATCAGCCTTTGGCTGGTGATGAGTGACGGGACCCAGATCTCCTTGAGAGGAAGCTGGGATTTGTAGTTCTTCTTCACTTTCACTGTTGGATTCCTCACAATCTATAAAGTTGGCCCAAAGGGAGGTCTGCGTACTCTCTCCTTCGAAGCCTCCTGTGCTTTCTCTCAGGTTTTCAGGCTGGTTTTGTGATACTGCGGTCACTGGAAATGCCTCAGGGTAAAGAGTTTGCTGGTTTGGAACCTTGTGCCTTAAAGGGACTGGCAGAGGATCATCAAAGAGATCATCTTCCTCCACCTCTGTGGGACAAACAAAGCAGGTTTATAGGAAACGGAGAATGCAAAGGGAGCTAACTGTGCTTTTCATTAAAAATCCAGATTGTAGTATTTAGCTACATTTTTAATTTGTGGAATTGCAAATAATAGGGAGTTCACTCTTCCAGGAGAAAGTAAAAGGCCCCTTCTTCTTGGGATGTTCTGAACAATTAACCATCCTTCAATTTCTTATAATGCCAGACTGAGTTGAGAATATAGATCTATGTTCCCCAAATAAGGACACAATGCCTTCAGTGATTTTCAAACCTGACTGGTCATTAGCATCATCTGAAGAGCTTTAAAAAAAAAAAAATACAGCTTTCTGTACCTCATTCCAGACCTACTGAATCCCTGAAGGTGGGCTACCTTTTTATTGATACCTGCTTTGTATCCTCCCAAAATGCACAATATGAAGCCCTAGCCCCAAGGAGATGTATTTAGAAGTAGGACCTTTAGAAGATAATTAGGTTTAGATGAGCTCATGAGGGTGGGACCCTCAGGATGAGATTAACATCACTGTAAGAAGAGGCAGACACATTTCTCACTTTCTCTGTGCCCATGGACGAAGGAAATGAGAAGGCAGCTGCCTACAAGGCAGGAAGTGGGCCCTCACCAAGAACCGAATCTCAGTACCTTGATGTTGGACATCCCAGCCTCCAGAACAGACATAAACATCTGGTGCTTAAGTCACTTAGTCCCTGGTATTTGTTACAGCAGCCAGAGCTGGCTAAGTGCACAAGGCTGTGATAGATATTGGGGGCGGCAGGAGTGGGACACGGATTAGATCAACTTTAACTAAAATACTGAATAAGCCACATTTAATGACAAGAACTAAAAGTCAACAAAATTCATTTTACTGATTTTCTTAAGCATGCTACATTAGCATATAGTGCGCCCAGTCCACTTGAATTCTTAAAATGAGGAACCCTTAGGGGCTGGCCCCGTGGCCGAGTGGTTAAGTCTGCGCTCCACTGCAGGCGGCCCAGTGTTTCGTTGGTTCGAATCCTGGGCACGGACATGGCACTGCTCATCAAACCACGCTGAGGCAGCATCCCACATGCCACAACCAGAAGGACCCACAATGAAGAATATGCAACTATGTACCGGGGGGGGGTGGGGGTGGTGGGCTTTGGGGAGAAAAAGGAAAAAATAAAATCTTTAAAAAAAAAAAAAAATGAGGAAACCTTACTTGGAGGATGAAATTCTCATAACGTAATATATGAAATTCACGTAAATTAAATTGAGAAGGCATGGAATTGGGAGGAAAACAAACATTTTCTTGCCCTCTCATGGCACCTACCTAAGAAGGAAATTAAATGCTCATGAGACTAGCATGAGCCACTTATTGTTCTAGTGCTCAATCTGGTGTTAACTTCTAGCTACCTACTTCTTACAAATGTAACTATTTTCCCAGTGATAAAGAGTGTAGCTAAACATTATGTTTTTAAAAGCCACTAAAAGAACAGAGACCATCATCCAGCTCCCACTTCACCAATGAGACAGGCTCAGAGAAGGTGTGTGACAACACATAGGACAAGAAACTAGATAGGCAGAGCCACGAATCAAACCCAAGTTTTAAAGTACAGGGTTCTATTACGATTTATAATTGTTTAAACAGGCAATTGTTTATCAGATCCTTCTTTTCTAAAAGACTTAAGGTGACTAAGATGTCTAGCTACTGTATTTGTCATCATCCTAGTCTCCGAGGTAAGGTTTTATTTTAAGCCATGAATTATACATTTGTTTTAGCTCCTCTACTAGCATGCCAAAGTTACCTTTTAGGAAATATTTTTGTATCATCTCTAGTTGGACAGTTTCCTGTCCTTCTGGATCAGCGACTATGCCAGTATCATGGTGTGTTTCAACTGTAAAACACTTTAATCTGTTAAAACATTTTCACATTAACTCATCTGTATGTATCTGAAAAACAAGTAAAGTTTCTATACTATTAGTTTATTCTGACATTATGTATTTTTTCTATGTTACAAGAATAAAAAACTTAAAATTTTTCTTTATGAAAATGGAAAGGCATATAACACTGAGAAGATATCACAATAAATATAAAAGTGCTGAAGTCCCTAATAGCATTTACATGCTTTTAAACATACTTAAACCCAATAAAAGAAGGGACAAATGTCATAAATAATTCATACTTTCCACTGTCATGCACGATTGATGTCTGTATGAATTGATATATAATCATAGGAGAGATGTGAAACACACTTATGTGTATAATGTTACTCATCGGGATATTATTTGTAAAACTGAAAAGTTCAAAATAACCTAAATGTGTAATGACAAAGATTAAATATACCATTATATAGTCATAATGCAAAGTATGCAGTCATTAAATTGGTGTTTTTGAAGAATAACAAAAAGTTTCCAATAAAAAGTTTAAATGTATGTGTATACATGTGTATATACATATATATGTGTGTGTATGTGTGCGTGTGTGTATATGTGTATTTCATGTGTGTGTGTATGTGTGTGTGTGTGCGTGTGTGTATGTGTGTATTTCATGTGTGTGTGTGTGTATTTCATGTGTGTGTGTGTGTATGTGTATTTCGTGTATGTGTGTATGTGTATTTCATGTGTGTGTATATATGTGTGTATGTGTATTTCATGTGTGTGTGTATATGTGTGTGCGTGTGTGTATATGTGTATTTCATGTGTGTGTGTGTATAAAAAATGAGGAAATAATAAGGAATAGTCAAAACTGATCCAGAAGTGATAAACAGGAGTAAATCTTCATGATCTTGGATTAAGCAATAGTTTCTTAAAAATGACAACAAAAGCACAAGCAATAAAAGAAAAATTAGATAAGTTAGACTTCATCAAAATTTACAAGTTTACACTTCAAAAGACACCATCAAGAAAGTGAAAATGCAAGCTATAGACTGGGAGAAAGTATTTGCAAATCATATCTGACAAAGGACCTACATCTAGACTATATTAAGAATTCTTACAACTCAGTAAGATCTATAAGCCAAGTTACAAATGGGCAAAAGATTTAAATAGACTATTACCAAAGAAGACAAATAAATGGCCCAAAGCACAGGAAGAAAGCTCAACATCAATAGAGAAATGCAAGTTGAAACTATAATGAGAGACACTTTACCCCCACTAGAATGGCTATAATCAAAAAGACAATAAAAAGTGAGCCCAGTGGCACAGCGGTTGGGTGCGCACGTTCCGATTCAGCAGCACGGGGTTTGCCAGTTCAGATCCCAGGTGTGGACATAGCACCGCTTGTCAAGCCATGCTGTGGTAGGCGTCCCACATATAAAATAGAGGAAGATGGGCACGGATGTGAGCTCAGGGCCAGTCTTCCTCAGCAAAAAGAGGAGGATTGGCAGCAGTTAGCTCAGGGCTAATCTTCCTCAAAAAAAAAAAAACGAGCTAGGATATGGAGAAACTGGAATCCTTATATATTGCTGGTAAGTATGAAAATGATGTGTTCAGTGTGGAAAACAGTTTGTCAGTTTCTTAAAATGTTAAAACAGATTTACTGTGTTATGGACTAACTGCGTCCCCCACCCAAAAATCTGTATGTTGAAGCCCTCACCCCTAGTGTGGCTGTATTTGGAAATGGAGCCTCTAAGGAAGTAATTAAAATTAAGTAAGGTCATAAGGATGGGATCCTGATCTGACAGGATTAGTGTCCTTAGCAGAGGAGACATCAGAGAGCACACTCTCCTACCTACCCCCTGGCACGTGCACCCAGGAGAGGCCACGTGAGCACACAGCAACATGGCAGCCACCTCCAGGCCAAGAGAAGAGGCCTCAGAATGAAACCTGCTTTGCCAGCACCTTGATCCTGGAATTCTCAGCCTCCAGAACTGTCAGAAATTGCTGTGTTTAAGCCCCCTGTCTATTGTGTTTTGCTATGGCAGCTCAAGCAGACTAAGATACCATATGACCCAGAAATTCTACTCTTCTGTTATCTACCCAAAGTAAGTGAAATATATGTCTACACAAAAACAAATATTCATAGCAGCATTATTTATTAACTAAAAAGCAGAAACAACCCACACTGGTGAATGGATAAATAAAATGTATATTCAGACAATGGAATATTATTTGGCAATGAAAAGGAATGAAGTACTGACACATACTATAAGATGGAGGAACTTTGAAAACTTTATGCTAAGTGAAAGATGCAAGGCACAAAAGACCACATGTTGTATGGTTCCATGCTATGAAATGTGCGGAAGAGGCAAACCTGTAGAGAAACACCATAGATTAGGGGTGACCTAAGCCTGGAGTTGGTGATAGGCAGAGACTTTAAATGGGCACAGTGTCTTTTTGGAGTAATGGAATGTTCTGAAATTAGACAGTGGTGATGGTTGCACAAGTCCGTTATAGTAACAGTGATGGAATTCTTCACCTAATAAGGATGAAATTTATGGCATATAAATCATACTTCAATAAAGCTTTAAAAAATTGACAGTTTAAAGCAAAAACAAAAGTAATGTGGAGTTTATAAGAGAAGTAAAATGTATCACAATAATAGCACAAAGACTGGGAGAGAGAGAAATGGAACTATACTGTACTAAGTTTTTTTTTTAAGATTGGCACCTGATCTAACTTCTGTTGTCAATCTTTTTTTTTCCCCCCTTCTTCTTCCCCCCCCCCCCAGTACATAGTTGTATATTCTAGTTGCAAGTCCTTCTAGTTGTGCTATGTGGGCCGCCGCCTCCGCGTGGCCTGATGAGCGGTGCTAGGCCCATGCCTAGGGGATAAACCAGCGAAACCCTGGGCTGCCAAAGCAGAGCACGTGAACTTAACCACTCAGCCGTGGGGCCAGCCCCTGTTCTAAGCTTCTTATACCATAATTGAAGTTGAATAATATTTATCTTTTCACTCTGAAGGGTTAAAGATACATACTATAAACCACTAAAATAACAAGAGTTGTAGCTAATAGGGGCCGGCCCAGTGGCGCAGCGGTCAAGTGCGCACGTTCCGCTTCGGCGGCCTGGGGTTCGTCAGTTCGGATCCCGGGTGCGGACACGGCACTGCGTGGCAAGCCGTGCTGTGGTAGGCATCCCACATATAAAGCAGAGGAAGATGGGCACGGATGTTAGCTCAGGGCCCATCTTCCTCAGCAAAAAGAAGAGGATGGGCAACAGATGTTAGCTTATGGCTAATCTTCCTCAAAAAAAAAAAAAGTTATAGCTAATAAGCCAACAAGAGATTAAGTGGAATCTATCGATATTCAATCAAAAGGAGGCAGAAGAGAGGCCGACCCTGTGGCCAAGTCGTTAAGTTTGCGTGCTCCGCTTTGGCGGCCCTGAGTTTTGCCAGAGCAGATCCTGGGTGCGGACCTAGCACTACTTATCAGGCCATGCTGAGGAGGCGTCCCACATAGTACAGCCAGAGGGGCCTGCAACTGGAATGTGCAGCTATGTACTGGGGGGCTTTGGGCAGAAGAAGAAAAAAGTAAAATAAAAATAAGATTGGTAACAGATGTTAGCTCAGGTGCCAATCTTTAAAAAAAAAGGAGGCAGAAGACATAAAGAACAGATGGAACAAATAGCAAGACAGTAAATTTAAATCTAACCATATCAATAATCACATTAAACCTAAATGGTCTAAGTCCAATTAAAAGGCAGAAATTACCAGATTGCTTATAAGAAAACAAGACCCATATAATATGCTGCCTACAAGAAACCCACCTTACCACAACTAGAAGGACCCACAACAAAGAATATACAACTATGTACCAGGGGGCTTTGGGGAGAAAAAGGAAAAAAATAAAATCTTTAAAAACAGAAACCCACCTTAAATATAAAGACAATTAGGATAAAAATATAGAGATGGAAAATGATGTACCATGCTAAGATTAATCAGAAGAAACCAGAGTGGCTATGTTAATATCTGATGAAGATTTCAAAGCTAAGAATATTACCACGGATACAGAGTCATTCCCTAAGGACAAAGGGGTCCGTTCCTCAAGAGGACATAAACGTGTGTGTACCTAATAATAGTGCGTCACACAGATGAAGCAAAAAGTGGAAGAACTGCAAGGAGAAATAGACAAATCCAGAATTCGAACTGGAGATTTCAGTGACTTTCTCTCAATAATTGAGCAAGTAGACAGAATAAGTAAATCAGCAAGGACATGGACTTGAACATTACCAACTAACTTTACCTAATTATTTACAGAACACTCCATCCAATGGCAGTATACATATTTCTTCTGAGTACACATGAAACATGTACCGAGATGGCCCATTATTCTGGACCATAAAGGTCAGCAAAAATCATACACAGTACTTTCTCTGACCACAATAAAATTAAATGACAGAATATCTCCGCAAAATCCTCCAAAATTCAGCAACTAACATACTTCTAAATAATCCATGCATCAAAGAAGAAATCAAAAGAAAACTTAGAAAATATTTTGAACTAATTAAAAAGGAAAACAAATTTATGAAATAATGACTAAAGAGGGAATAGCACTAAATGCACGCATTAGGGAGAAAAAAAAGGCAGTCTGAAATCAGTGACTTCAGCTCCCACATTAAGAAATTTAAAAGTGAAGAGCAAAATAAACCCAAAGCAAGCAGATGAAAGGAAGAAAGATCAGAGTGGAAATCAATGAAATAGAATACAAAACAAAACAAAAAAAAAGCTGGCTCTTTGAGATCAACAAAATTGGCCAACGTCTAACAGACTGATCAAGAAAAAATGAGAAAAGACACAAATTAAAATAACTAATATCAGGAGTGAGAGAGATGACATCACTAGATTCTGCAGATATTAAAAGAATAATAAGGGAATATTATGAACAAATTTATGCCCAAAAATTCAGCAACTTAGATGAAATGGACAAATTCCTTGGAAGATACAAATTCCCAAAGCTATTCAAGAAAAAATAACCCGAATAGCCCTTTACTTATTAAAGAAATTATAGTTTAAAACCTCCCCACAGAGAAAATTCCTGGCCCAGATGACTTCATTGGTGAATTCTACCAATCCTTTAAGAAAGATATAATGTTAATCCTTCATAAACTGGTCCAGAAAATGGAGAATAAAGGGATATGTCACAACAACAAGGCCAACAGTAACCCAATACCAAAACTACACAAATACAATTCATGAAAAAAAGTCAAAACACCTGCAGACCAATATAAAGGCTCCTCAACATAGATGAAAAACTTTTTTTAATTAATTAATTTTTTTTCTTGAGGAAGATTAGCCCTGAGCCAACATCTGCCACCAATCCTCCTCTTTTTGCTGAGGAAGACTGGCCCTGAGCTAACATCCATGCCCATCTTCCTCTACTTTATACATGGGATGCCTACCACAGCATGGCTTGACAAGCGGTGCGTAGGTCCACACCCTGGATCCGAACTGGCGAACCCCAGGCCGCTGAAGCAGAATGTGTGAACTTAACCACTGTGCCACTGGGCTGGCCCCCGAAACACAATTTTAGCAAATCAAATTGAATAATAGCTAGAAAGGATAAATAAGTCACAACCAAATGAGGTTTATTCTGGAAATGGGAGGTTGGTTTAATACTTGAAAATCAATCAGTGTAATTCACCATATCAACAGACTAAAAAAGAAAAACTATATGATCATCTTAATAAATGCAGAAAAAGCATCTGACAAAATCCAATATCCATTCTTGATAAAACTCTCAGAATATTGGTAATATTCCTCCACCTGATGAAAAGCATCAATGAAAAACCTACAGCTAACATCATACCTAATGGTGACAGAATGAATGCTTTCCCTCGAAGACCGGGAACAAGGCAATGATGTCCACCCTTGCCAATTCTGTTCAATATTGTAGTAGCCGTCTAGCCAGTTCAATCAGGCAAGAAAAAGAAAAAAGCATCTAGATTGGAAAGGAAAAGTAAAACTGTCTATATTCACAGACAACATGATCATCTATGTAGAAAATGCAGTGGAATCTACAAGAAAGCCACTATAATAAGTGAGGTTAGCAAGGCTGCAAGTTACATCAAAATACAAAAATCAACTGTATTTCTATGTAATAGCAACAATCAGAAATTGAAATTTAAAAAGGAATACTATGTACAATAGAATAAAAAAAAACGAAATACTAGGAGTCAATCTACCAAAAGATTTGCAAGACCTATACATTGAAATTTACAAAACACTGCTGAGAGAAATTAAAGAAGACTTAAGTAAATGGAGAGATACAGCATGTTCGTGGATCTGAAAACTCAATATTATTAAGATGTCAATTCTTCCCAAATTGATCAACAGATTTAACACAATCCCAATCAAAATACCAATGGTGAATATTTTCGTACAAATTGGCAAGCTGATTTTAAAGTTCATATGGAAATGCAAAGGCTTAGAATAGCCGAAACAATTTTGAAAAAGAACAAAAAAGTTGAGAACTTACATCAGTTAACCTCAAGATTTATAAAGCTACAATAATGAGGACAGGGCAGTATGGGATCAAGACAGAGATCATAGAACATAACACAAAGTCCAGACTAGGCCCCCACACATATTGTCAATTGATTTTCAACAGAAGTGCAAAGAAGATTCAGTGGAGAAAAGATGGTCTTTTCAATAAATGGTTCCAGAATGTTTGGATGTCCATGTGCAAAAAAAAAAAATTACCTTGTATCTGTACTTCATACCATTTTCAAATAACTCAAAAACGGATCATGCACCTAAATGTAAAACTTAAAACTAGAAAAACTTCTACCAGAACACAGAAGAAAATCTTTGTGACCTTGGGTTAAGCGAAGATTTCTCAGTTACAATACCAAAAAAAGTAAAAATTACCAAATTGACCTTATCAAAATTAAAAATTTCTCCTCTTCAAAAGACTGTTAAGACTGCAAAGATGAGCCATAGACGGGGAGAAAAATCTTTGCAAAGCATGTAACTGATTAAAAACTTGTATCCAGAAACTCTCAAAGCTCAGTAATAAGAAAGCAACTAAACAATTAAAAATGGGTAAAGATTTGAACAGACCCTTCACCCATGAAGACACACAGATGGCAGATAAGAACATTAAAAGATGTTCAACCTCATCAGTCGTTAGAAAAACGCACATTAAAACCAGGAGATACTGCCACACACATTAGATATCTAAAATTAAAAAGCCTGCCCACACCAATACTGACAACAACATAGAGCAATGGAACTCCTCGACACAGCTGGCGAGAATGCATATTGTCCAACACCTCAGAAAACGATCTGGCAGTTTCTCAAAGATACAGCTACCACATGAACCACGCCGAGGAATGAAAGCATACGTCCATACAAAGATTGATACACGAATGTTCATGGCAGCTTTATTTGTGATAACCAAAAACTGGAAACAACCAAATGTACATCAACAGAGGAGCAGATCAGCAAATGGTGGTAGATCCATGCAGTGGAATACTACTTATCAATAAAAAAGAATGAACTGTTGATACGTGCAACAACATAAATGAGTCCCAAAATAAATAACGCTGAGTGAAATAAGCCAGACATACTGCATGATTCTATTTATAGAAAATTCTAGAGAATGCCAACTAATCTATAGTGACAGCAGATCAGTGGTTGCCTTGGCATGGGGGGGGGACATGGAGGAGCAGTTGGGAGGAATTACAAAGTAGCACAAGAAGACCTGGGGCTGAGGGACATTTTCATTATCTTAATTATGGTGATGGTTTCTCAAGTATATGCATATGTAAAAATGTATCAAATTGGACACTTTAAATGCAATTTATAGTATATCAATTATACCTCAGTAAAGCTGTTTTTAAAAAACCTATAATTAAGTTTGTATATGAAAAGGATTAAGATGCATGACAAGATAGATTTGACATTTGAAATTAATGGAATTGTTTTTCTAGAACCTTTCCATTCTTGAAACAAAAACAAATGCGCTTTCTTTCAGACACCAGTGAAAGGCTTACTGTGTCAGTCCTGGAATTGGCGTCTAAATGTTTTTCAATTAGATTCTAAACGGGAGGAAATGCAGGAGTGGAGATGGGAAAGCCAGGTCCAGATGAGAACCCCAGGCCCACAGCTTCCTTCCTGCTGGACCTTGGGGATTTACTTCACTCTAAGATTCAGTGTCCCCGTTGGTCAAATTGGGACGATGTCCCTTGTGGGTTTATTTTGAGGTTTAGCTCTAATATCTGTGAAAGACCTAGCACAACAGCTGCCACACAATAGGTGCTCAATAAACAGTATCTTTCTTATCTGCTATGTTTTCGTCACGTACCAGCGCTAAGGTACATAACTGGCTCTCCAGCAAAGCAGGGAAAATCCAGAATCCTAACCACGAAAGCTGGCTGCTGTACAGCAGGAGAGCGCTGCTCAGAATCGGAAGTTCTGATTTCTCCCTCAGAGCTCGCCTCTGCTCTTCGCTGGAAAATGAAAGTAGCAACGAAAGAAGGTAGGGAAGTCTGGAGAAAACCCACTTGTCTAAGCCCTACTGATCAATCTGATGGGAAGGAGGACAAGAAAAGTTCCTATTCTCAGCATCTACCAGTGTCTTGAAGGAAATGTTCATGGATAACAGCTCGGCCTCTCCTTATGGCCTAGACAAACCACAGGGCCTATTTCCAGAAAGCTAAGAACACGATTCAACACAGGCACAGTTCCCTTCGCCACGTGTCTTCAACCTGGGAAAGAGAGCAGGCTCCTGACTCTACAGGTTAGAAACGGGAAGGCAAAGCGCTTCCTGAGACCATGTGACAAATCTGAGGGACAGTGGGTCCCAGGCCCACTTCTACCCAGTGCAGCTGTCGCCAGACAAGAGCACCCTGAAAAGCGGCCTTGAGGGAACCCCCACCTCTGAACCAGGGTCATTCTTCTTACCTGAGTCTAGTTGCGTTGTTCTAGCTCTCTTCAGTTTTCCAAGTGGTTTATACTTTGGCTCAATGCTTTGGGAAGAGCGGCATAAAGGCTTTAAGCTGAAATGAACATGAATACTTTATTCTTCCTGTTGGCAAAGCTGCTGGAGTGTAAGCGTTCTTTACAGAGATTATAAAAACTTGACCATGGGGGAAATCACATAACTACTTTTAAAAACAGAAAAGCAATGTTTAGTAATTAAAACTCACTTCAATATAATAAACTGGTAAATGTAAGCACTTAAATACAAGGTGGTGGGTATCTGTCTAGTAGTAGGATTGAGGGAAAGCGAAGCTTGTATCTCTGCTCTTGCACTGCAGAAAAGCAGGTCCCTGTCCTAAAACACTGTCAAGGAAAACGCTGACACCCTCTGGCACTCAGGGAACACAGGCCGGCCAGCTGCGTCTCCTTCCCTGTTGAATGGGGGTTACTGCTCTCTTGCAAGAACCTCACCAATTTGATCTCTTCATTCTAGAGGCTGAAAGGTAAGACACAGTGAAGGTAAAATATGAAAGGGCACAGAAATAAGATTTGAGGGTCTCCTGCCCTTTTTCGAGGGCCTCACTGCCAACTGCAGAATGCCAGATTCCCAGCAGCCTTTAGGATTATATCTAACACACCCGCTTGAAGAAAGCCTTTATGCTCCCAACCAGAAACGTAATTACAGCCACATCCATTTTACGTCCTTGCCCCTGTTCTCAGGCCCAAAACTATTCTCTGGATCCATCCCGTTCAACAACCCAAGTTCCACAAGGAGTAACTACTTACCTTTCTATAACTTTATCCCTAGTTGTGCCCACTGGCAGGACATTTGGATATGCATTCACAGGACAGATGTAGCTCAAGAAATCTTTAATCTAGAAGGAGGAACATACAAAGCACCAATTATCTGTAGGGTGAAAAATGTGGGTGTTAGAGAAGCAGCTAAAGGGAGGCCAGGGGAAGGAGATGCAGAACTCGCTCCCGGCTGTGGTTCTCAGGGCCGGCTGCACACAGGGTCCCCTCTTAGGAAAAAGACACCCAATGCTCAGGCCCCGCCCCCCGAGATCCTTTTAACACTGAGCACAGTGGGGCCAGGGAGTCAGTACATCGTTCTTCATGGGATTCTGCTCCACAGGAAGGGCTGAGGATCACTGATGAATGGGATTCAAGGATTCTGTAGTTCTTTCAATGACATTAGCCTCCTTGTCTTAGAAGGTGAGCCAGATTTAACAAATCCCCTTCCAGTAAGTTAGAATTTAACTGAGTATTTAATCCATACAAGAACTCAAGGTCTTAAGAGTTGCATTTCTCTCCTCGGACAAATAATTGCCAGCAATACCAAGTGCACTGCATCTTCAAGCTTCCTTGATTTGTTTGAATGGTTTATTCCGATCTAAACAAGGACAATCATGCATTACCTTGATTTTCTGCAAAGCTCAGAATGCTAAACAGAGGAACTCTGTCACTATTCCTCAAGACATCTCTACAACCCAGGTGGCATCAGCTTTGTCACTTATTAGGTCTTGGTGAGCTTGTGATCTTGGTCACGTTACCTAAGTCTCTAAGTCTTAGATTCTTCATCTGAAAGTACAAACGAGATAATGCACGTGAAGTGCCTAGCCTGGTACCCGGCCCATGGTTAAAGAGCCAAGAAAGTCATCCATTACGAAGTGGGTCATGGTAGCACGAAGATTTTTATTCCTTTCTGCAAAGGGGGAGACTGAGGCACAAAGTAATTCTTAGTACCTGCCTTTTTCAAATAAAGGACCAAATCAAAAGGGGAAGGAACCCAGGAATTATCAATAATCCATATTAAAATAAAATGGCGCCCTTAATTAAGATGGGAAGAGACAGGAAGACCCATTCTTCAGATATTTTTCATAAACAATTTCTTTTGTACTTTCAGGGCAGGCATGCAAATAGAAACCACTATTTACCTGACCACAACCTATATGATTTGCATAATCCACCCAAAGTTGAGGCTGGGAGGAATCTGAGGCTTTTGAAGGGAATCGGGATAAAGAAAGTAAGGTCCAGCCTGTACCATAAAAGACTCACTTCTTCCACTCGGAGGTGAAGCGGCCACAGGGAGAAGAGAGACACCCAATAGACGGGCAGCTTCTCTCACTTGTGTGAGCCGACGCCCTTTCGTCAAAGGCCCGCCTTAGAACAATTCATTAACACAGTCACTTCTGGTTATTCGCAGTAGTTACCTTCCATAAAGTCACCTCAACACTGAATCAGTGAACACGGAACTACTGCTCCCAGGGGAAGCACAGGCTTCCTGGGCACCCCGCTCACAGCATCTTTGTCAACCGATCAATACATGACTTTGTTCTATGTGCGTTTCTATTTAAAGACATCTTATTTAATATATATCGTTGATTCATTGATAGCGAACTCCCAGCCAGCAGCATGATAACTCAGGCCTCAACAAGTTTCTCAAACACATGTATTTTCTCCATAAGGCAAATCCCAGCCTTCTTGTCCTTAGGAACACAGCACTTCAGCACCACGCTTGGGGGCTGTTTTAAACAGTAAAATCACTGACAAGGAGCACAAAAATATGAAAAATGCGGCACTAAATAGACCGCGAAAAGGACAACTTGAGGATACAAGAATATGAGAGCTGAACACGAAGGCAGGGCGCCCCCTCGCTCGACCGGAGCTGGGAATGCACAGGTCGGGCGACTCAGTTTCCACCGCCCTGCTGTGCACATCTGCGAACGACCACAAAGCGCCGCTAGCGCTGGCTCTGGGGTTACAAATCCTAGCGAGAAGGCAAATTTGTAAACAAGGAATCCACGCATAATGACGATCAACTGTATGCAGAAAAAAACCGAAAGGAAATTTAAAGCTACTATTTACATTTTGAAGTGTAGTCCAATGAGTGTAATACAGAGGACGCAGGCCTATTAATTCCAGCAGTTTTCAGGAGAGCCTCTCTGTCTCACCAGACGCTCTGAAGGACGGTGACTAAGTAGAGCGGGGAGTAACGCCACCACGGGCGGGCGCCGCACCACCGCTCATCTAAGGAGGCTGCGGCGAGAGGCCAGCCAGCCGCTTCCTCGGACTCAAGAAGCCGGGAAGTGGCTCCTTATTGGGAGGTAGTCTTATAAAATCCCAGGAAGGTTTGTGCTTCCCAACTTGGCAGCTGACTACATGGAAGAAGAGAAATAAGACAGGAAGATTTTGACTGAAAAACTGGAACAAGCCCACCCTTTTTCCCGGTTAGACGCCCTCCCTGTGGCTGAGACAGAAAGGACACTCGTCCACTAGGGGATCACCAGGAAGGGACCCTGACGCTGAGCCAGATGCCAACCCACGGGACACATCACCAGGAAGGGGCTCTGAAACAACCTAAGATTCAGGATAAACTGACGAAGAAAACATTAACTAAATTATACCATCAAAATGAACTACTTCCACGCTGCTCTCAGATAACCTATTTGTACCTGAAAGTTAAGGTCAGTTATTTAATAGAGATGTCACTGTGGTACTTTGATAATATGATTAAAAATCATTTACAATACTATGGCTGACTTGATAAGAATGCCAATGCCTGGAGCTCTGGAAGATTCCACCTGTTCAAATCATTAACACATCCACGGTTCACTGTTTCAGAGCTATAGAGCTATATCCACGTGTTCCAAATACAGAAATAACAGTCATGTGGGAAATGGATTTTTATGTGCAGAAATGGAAAAACTAAAATTATATATGACAAAGTATCATAAAAAGTCTGCTTTTATATTGCTTTTTCTCCAATACTTGAGATTACTGAATCTCTGTACTTGTAAGATGCTAGCATTTACTTTGGAAATGTATGAGCATTTTGCAAAAAAATTACACACATCAAGTTCCCATTCTAGTAGGTCAATTTCGTCTATAAAAAGTACCAGAATGAAACTATTTTAAGCCCTCTTTCTACTCTACTATATCTTTCTTAAGCACACAGTCTGCATCTCAATCATCTTTCTTCTTCCCCACTACTGAATTGAATATTCAGGACTATTTTTTAAATGGCTTTCAGTGCAATCAAATTTTGGAAGAGCCATGAATCTGGACAGTACCTTAAGGCTGCCTATAATGAGATTTTACCTGTAGTAATCCTTAGAAGAGTTAGAATTCTTTTATGATGGGTGAACAGAACAACTGAAGTGGGGAAGTTAAAGCATATTTAGGAAGCAAGATGGGAAGAAAAGCTTAATCATACATATTCTTCAATGTTTAGGCTGAAAACAGGTGATAATAGCAATTTCCTTTGTACTTAGTAAATATAGCTCATCCATTTAGATATTTTCCTTGTATTTCTTCAGGAAAAGCCTCAACAAATCTTAAGCAATAGAAAAAGAGATGCCCCTGGAAGCCAAGGGCACTGTCGTCTATACCATGAAGGCTGCCAGGCATTGGCAATCGGGTTCCGAGTACATGAAGTCCTCTTACCTCACTGTAGGAGGAGTGAAAAGAAAAACAAGCTCTGTACGAACTCTCTCCAGTCCTAAGGGGAAATGGAAAAACAAAATTCAAAGGTCACTTATCAAAACTAAGCTAAGTCCCAAATTTTGAGCCTTCCCATTTAGGCTATTCCAGTATGAAATCACCCTACAATCACGAAGTTCTTCCTCGGACAGAAAGGAACTCTTTCTAGAAATATAAATGTCTGCAGACATTCTGAATAGCCAATGTGAAGGGAATGTTGCTGAAATAGGATGATTATGGCACTCCTCTACTGCACCATGGGCTTCTATCCCCTATGACACCAATTCATAACTCCCCACCAAGCAAGACACCCTCAGTCTCCAGCCATCTTATCTGCCTAACTAGAGTGGACCTCAGGGGATGCGGGCTAATGTATTAGCCATTAGCTAGGTTTGGAAGTAGCACCTCTTGAGTTCAAATTTGAGAAGTTATTTTCCACAATTATAATATGTCCTCTTCTTGGGCTTAGGCTAGATTGCATTTAACTGAAATAAATCAGACGATTTACCTCAGAGCCAGATTTCCCTCAAAAGACCTATGACGCTGCTTTCTTACCTCACAATTACATTTGTTTTTCTGCTTCTTTCTCCAAACCACATCGTGGATGGCTTAATGCTGATGGTGTGGAGCGGAATTCTATTTTTGGAAGTGATGCCACACGGTAATTTATTCCACTGAAAATATTCCTCTGCCTGAAAAAGATTTTAAAAATATAGAAAAACAGTTCAACATGTTCAACAAATCTGCTTGGAGGCAGGGTCTCAAAAACAAACGCAGGGACGTTTTCAGACCTGAAAAAAAAGGGACATATGAGGAAACAATCCAAGAACTCCAAATGGAGGAACGTTCTGCAAAACAAATGTCCTGGACTCTTCAAAAATATCAAGGGGATGAAAGAAAAGGAAAAGGCTAGAGACTTGACTGACATCAAGAGAGACTAAAAAGGTCAGATGGGTGCAACACACGATTCTTAGCGAAATCCTGGATGCCCCCACTCCACCTCCACAGGCTACAAAATGCACTACTGGGACACGGGGCAAATGTGAATATGGCCAAGTGTTAACAAACTGAGGAATCCAGATGAAGAGTACACGGCGCTCTTCATGCTAGTCTTACAACTCTACTGTTTTAAAATTTTTCAAAATAAAGTTGGAGAAAAACTAACAAAAGTGTTTTTCAAACGGTGACAAACAATGGGGCTATTTTCCCCAAGACACTAGGTTTGGATGGGAACCCTTCAAAACCATTAGCACTCCATCCAAATGACATGTCACCTGGTGCCTTAGGTGCTGTCCGTGTGAGGCTGCGGGTGACAGAGCTTCACGGTCTGCAGGGTGTGTTCTGTTCACTATTTTGAAGGCCTGTGACCTAAGAAATGTCTTAAGCTGCTAGAAGTAGTTTCAAGGCAAGCAGCCAGGTGGGAAACAACAGGAGCAGGAGTCACAGTTACAAATTAAGCTACTTTGTGGGATGTGAGAAAATTCAGAGCAAAAGAAATTTGCCAATTAAAAGATTTATGGGGCACGGGGCGTGGGGCCTGCAGTGGTCTGAAGTGGAATATTCCATGCTATGGATAAGAATTCTTTTTTTTTTAATTACACTTTATTTTAGGGCTGAGCAACTTTACTTTAGGTTTTTGGCCAAAGGAGCCAATATTACCACCACAATAATTATCTAAATGTATAGACGCAATGTTTACTAAAATAAAAAATTACTCAGCATTTAAATGCTAAGATATTTTAAAATTTAGAAGAAAACTACGATCACACATACCACTGCATTTGAAGATCACTAATTAGTATTAGTGATGTTGAATGACTATATAAATTAAAACGAAAAAAATGTTTAAGGCAAATTCAAAACTTAATACCTGGTACTTAATAACAGAAGAGCATTTAGTAAGGGAGTTCTAGGGTGACGTTAGAAAATGGATTATCATTGAGTTGCAAAGACACTAGCAACATTCATTTGAAACTGGACCAGCAACACGTGTAACTATTTCACAGTTCGAAGCAAAGTTCTAGCTAGATATTTATCTCAAGTGAGCAGAAGAAAAATAAAGTTTATAAATGTACACCTGCCATGAGCCTCAAAAATAGCGATGGATTGTGAATATGTTTTCTTAAATTAAAAGCTCTAACGTATTACTAATTTCATTAAAAATATATCATTCATTACAAATAAGCATGTATCAAATGTGTATGAATAGATTTCACTAAAAACCTATGAGTATCGGAGTCTATTTAATAAGCATGAAATTTACGGTAATGGATACAGCAACGTAGAGTTGCATGACCTTAGGCTCTCAGTCTTAGTTTTTACATTTGTAAAAAGAACCTAGAAACTGGCATTTCTGAGGTTCCTTCTGGACCTAAAATTCTGTTTTTCATGGATCACACAAACAGGAAGAACAACAATGAACTAGGTACCTTTGGATGCCGACACGCATGGATCTGGCTGCGACGGTCTGTCGTGAGATGACGAAGAATGTCAGGCATGTTTCTAAACATGTCGAGTTTGTCCACATGAACCTGAGGAAAATAACATGTATAAGTATATTATTTGAATTGTATTTCCTATAAAAAAATTGTTCAAGCGTAATTATGCAGGGGCAAACCACCCAGTCAGTGAACTAACTTTGTCTTCTTTCTTGAAACCTAGTGTTTGGCTATTTCAATGCACATCAGTATTCTGCCAGGATGTCAACAGGCAAAGGACGCAGATCATATTCCCACCAGCCAGCGTCACTGCCTGCTGCTGGTGGTAATAAAAAATTTTGGATATTCACTTGGTAGATTTCACTGGATCACGTTAATACCATCATTCAGTCCATCAAGAATCATTCAGTTAATATTTATTGTGCACCTACCATATGTCAAGCTTTATTCTAAATATTGGGTATATAGCGGTCAACACAGAAGATGAAGACAATCAAGAATGACTGAGTCTTGAAGACGTTCACACAACATGCCATATAAGGCGGCTGGTAGAGGGGCAGCTGGACTAGGAAGGAGACCAGATCCCCCTTACCACACACCTCTATTGGATTAAAAGGGGGAGGTCAGATGGAGAAAAACAAAAAAAGCCTTAGAATTTTAAGGCTAACACATTTTGAAGAGTTAGAACCAGTGTGTCAGTTTTACTTGAAGCTTCTCTTCTGGGTACCTCAAAGTAAATCACAAGTACCTAAATTGATGTTAGGATTATGAAATGGCACAAAACAGAAGTATTCTCATTTTGAAGTCTGAATCACAAAACGGATTAAAATAATGTCAAATTGCGGTGGTAATTAACACCAAGACAGGTGTTAAAAAGAATCCGATTGTAATAGTTTACGTATCTTGCAACCTGTTCCACTCACAACCCATTTACTAACGACTGACAAGAAGCAACAATGAATTTGCTTTTCTGACCTAAGAAGGAGATAAAAAGGGGTAAATTCTGAGATGGATAGAGAGAGATAGAAACTTTCCTCCTCACAAAAATAAGAAAGCCTGAAAAAGTTGCCAGAGATCATCTCTGAGGTCCTTTAGTCAAAAATCTCACTGCTCTCCTGTTTTAAATTCCTGATCTAAAATTACTCGTCTCCCTTACAAAGGGATTAAGAGAGTGAAGACAGGGCTCGCTCCAGGGTGACTGGCAGACCTGCTCTCCCGCCATCCCCGAAACCCTCCCGGCCCTGGTGTCCTCCTGCACGGCCTCCAGGCCAGGAGCTTCCGGTCTTTTCGATTTCACACACCATTAAAATTTACAAGACAAATTTGGGACTGATAAGTGGTTGCTACCTTTGTCTTTTTCCAAGAGAAGAAAAAAAAATAGTGGAAAGTATAGAAAAGTGTGTGTCCATGTGCATACACAGCCTGTTAGCACTATGATTTAATTTAAAAGGCCATTTTACACCAAAAAACGTAGGAAAGACGATCTCAGAATGAAAGTGAATCCTTTTCAAAATGGAGAATCGGCAACTTTACACCAAGAAATTTGGAGAGAAGGACTTAAGGCAGGAAGAAATTAAGGAAAGGAAGACTTAGGAAGTAAAGACTTCAGGAGGGAGGGTGGGAGAAATTTTCTAAATTCCTAACACTGAAAAACTAGATCTTTTTTATTTTACTAAACTACATTGTATAGAATTAAATTCTTGGCTCCAGTTTGTTAGCAGGGGGATCTACATGAAAAGATACAAAACGAAGTAGAACTTAAATGTCAAATTAGTTCCAGCACTTCATTTTGTTCAGAGTTGTTACCAAAAATCCATCTTCTCTTAGGGGAAAGGAGCAGAAGCCACACGCTCCGTGTCAGCCACTCACGCACACTCTGGGCTGTGCTGCTCAGGGTCCTGAGGGGCCAGCACTGAACCAGCTGGAAGGGCAGGTGAAAACTCCCTCCCAGCACGATCTGATATGGACCCACTGTGGAGGCTCAGTGCCTCACACTTTTGACCATGACCCACAGTAAGAAATAAATTTTCCACAGCAAGTCAGTACCCATATACATACACATATGTATACGTGTGTGCTTGAGTCCCAACAGAAATTTTCATATAACGCAATCATTCTGACTGCAAGCAACACGCTCAGATATTTTCTAGCTTAAATTTATTTTCAATGCTGGTCACAATCACTAAATACATTTCACAACCCACAGTTTTGAAAAAATCCTTCCTCTGTGGGACATTTCACCCAAGGGCTCTCCTTAAGCCATTTGGGCCACTGTCCATTTCTCCCACGAGGAAGTGAATAAACAAAGATGCCATGACCTCAGAGGGGCCACCAACCTGTGCTACACACATGTTTGGATAGGGGGCCTCTGTCTGTTACTGCTTTCGGTTTTGGGGGGTGGGGAGGGTGAGGAAAGGAGAAGTTGGGAGGGTGGAAGGAAAGAGCCGTCACCGTACCTGGACTCCAAATTCTTCACTAAGGTTGGTGAATAGATACTCATACCCGTAAGCGGCTTTGCAGTTCAGCCACACGACATGGTACGGGCTCCGGGTGATCCAGCTGCGGACGAGCTCCACTATTCCGCTCAGACACTCCTCCTGGGCGGGATTTTGAAAGGGTATTTAACACTTTTAAGAACATCACTTGTCCTTTCCATTCCCAACATTCACAGATACTAATGCCAATGGGACAATTAGGATCTGATCTGTTCTCCTATAAACTTCCGACTAGAATATGGCCATGCCCATATGATCACCCCCTTTCTCCAGGGAGGCGTACCCGACTAGGAATTTGATAAAATTTCGGATCGCAGAAAGTCGTATCTAAGTACACACTTTGGATGTCCTTCACTCTGAAAAACAAAACAAAACAAAAATCAGTGCTAATCATCGAATGTGAAATAAAATATGTATAAAGTTTAAACAGCTATTTCACAGGCTGTTCCACTCCATTTGGAATTTTTTGTGTTACATTGACTTTGTTGGGAAATGCTTTCCATACAATAAAATACACAGATTTTGCACATACAGTTCAGTGAATTTTGAGCAATCAGCCTCCAGAATGTTACCATCACCCGTTTCAAGAAGAAAAGTTTGCTTTACCGTTACAAACATTACAATCAAGTTTGATTTCTAATGGAAACAAAGCTTTGTATTGGGGGGGAGCAATAAAACTTTTAAAATGATGCATTCTCAATTTGAGAATTATATAAAGCCGGGTACCTGCCCCCAGAGTGCAGAAGCTCCATTCTGGCAGCTTCTCCTTTTGCCAATCTGAAGTCTCCTGTGTACAAGACGGTTCCGTTATTGCCCTGAAATAAAAACCTGAAAAGGAAATAGATCTCAGTGACTTCTAAGTCTCATACAAAACCTAACAAAGCAAATATATACTAAATCCATAGCAAGTGTTTCCTGCCCAACATAGCCACTCTGACAGAGAGTTCTACGGAATTTCAGGAGCTTTAAACCACACCAGCTACTCAGCTGCCACCTCTCCCCTGGGGTAGGAAAAAATAACACAATGGAGATACTACTGACTTGCAAGAGATGTCCCCTGAAATATGTTAGCGCTCTCCACCATACACTGAGATTACTCCTGCTCATGGAGAGAGAAATCCACATCATAGAAAAATGCAAAGCCAATGGAGAACAGCTATGGAAGACTTCCATTCTAAGAAAGCCACCTTTTTTTTTTTTTTGAGGAAGATTAGCCCAGAGCTAACTACTGCCAATCCTCCTCCTTTTTGCTGAGGAAGACTGGCCTAGAGCTAACATCCATACCCATCTTCCTCTACTTTATATGTGGGACGCCTACCACAGCATGGCTTTTGCCAAGTGGTGCCATGTCGGCACCCGGGATGGGAGCCGGCGCACCCTGGGCCGCCAAGAAGCGGAACGTGCGCACTTAACTGCTGCACCACTGGGCCGGCCCCAAAAGCCACCTTTCAAATTGACCTTCACCTCAATCTCCCAAGTTCAATGTGGAAACAAAGATTAAAGAAACTGCAGTAAAAAATAATCAAATCCCCCTATATGTATTATTTTCTAGACCCTAAAAATGTATTTCTACAATTATAATACATAGCTACATATAATAAAATGGCAAAAGAGATGAGCCCCCTTACATAACTGATCCTGGGCAATGACCAGCTGGTAAGAGAGTGACAACAATCTCTTCCTTCTAAAAAGAAAATAAAGAAAAAACAATAAAATAGAAATAATCATTAGGACCCAGCTAAATCAAGCCCTCCTTAATAAAACATATGTAGTACTTCTCAAGAATGTGGGATGCCTTTTCTCCTCATTTCCTCATGCTCCAAACCCCAGAAACAACTGGAAACCTCGCCCACAAAACAAACGGTTAAACATGGAGTTACAATAAGACCAGTAATTCCACTCTTACGTCCACACAAAAACTTAGACACGAATGTTCACGGCAGTGTTACTCACACTAGCCAGAGAAGAAACAGCCCAAATACCTATCAACTGATGAATGAATAAACACAATGCAGTATATCCGTACAATGGAATATTATTTGGCCATAAAAAGAAATGAAATATTGATAGATGCTACAACATGGATAAACCTTGAAAGCATTATGCTAAGTGAAAAGAATCAGTCACAAAAGACCACATGTTGTACAATTCTATTTATATGAAATGTCCAGAACAGGCAAATCCACAGACTTCGAGAACAGCAGTTGCCAGGAGCTGGTGGGAGGAGGAATAGAGAGTGACTGCTTAATGGGTACAGGCTTTCTTTTTGGGTGATGAAAATGGTCTAAAATTGATTGTGGTGATGGATACACAACTCTGTGAATATACTAAAAGCCATTGAATTGTATACTTTAAATGGAGTAAATTGTATGGTATGTGAATTATATCTCAATAAAGTTGTTATTTAAAAAAAAAAGCCTTATGTAGCCTGCACTCAAGACACCATACTGCACATCAGACTGTCCTCTGAGGGCACAGCCTGGAGGAATTATGGGGCAGAGTTCCAGATACACCAGCTCGATACTCAATAATGGGAACTCCTTCAAAGGCCCCTTAAAATGGGGGGGAGGGGGGATCCCAATGGCTGAAGCTGGGCACACAGCACAAAAGTCACAGTGCACACGAAAAAACATAAAAGATGAGAGTGGGACAGCAAGATTGTGCCCAAGGACAGCTGCCTGTTGCCCAATTTTGAGAATGCCTTTCACCAACATAGGTGACCAGGCAGCGAGGCAATTAGAGCAGATGCCAAAAAGTGTTAGCTGAGTGCAGGATGGCACTTAGGAAGGAGCAGGTCATCCTTTTTTTCCCACCTTTTAACCCATCCTAACCTGGCTCGGCAGTGTCCCCTTGGACAATAATTTGTTGAAGGGTACTTCAAATGCCTGATCTTCCCCAAAGAGGAAATGGGAAAAGTCACCTGTCTGATCAGTTACACAACACAGGACATCCTTCAGAGCTAAATATGTCAACAAAGCAGGTGACGATCGGGCTATGGAACAAATATTAACTAGGTTTGCCATAAAATAGGAAAACACCTCCTAGCCCTAGGTACAATTTGAGGTTAAAAAAATAATGGGTGTGTCCATAATCCCACTTTCTATGAAAACAATACATTCACAACACAAAAGTACCTGCTTCTAAATTTAAGGACAAAAAATAAATTGGATCCATGTGGACAGTTATCTTTTTCTTGAAAATGAAAATAATTCAGAAAAAGAATCACCATATGCATAAATTTGCTGCAAAATTATCAAGCACCGTTTTATACCCTGAACATTATAATAAACTTAATAAATGTGACAACAACATTGCGTGGTAATAATATCAAGATTTGGAGTTGCATCATTGGCACGTGATATTAAAGAGGAGCAATTCTGACAGAAGTCATACCCGATCCTTCAGAGATAGAAAATAAACAGGTCACAAGTGGTTTTTTCCCCCTACAAACTCACTCAATTACTATAATTTTTATTTATGATTAAGTAGCATTCAAAGTCAAGGAGACAAATAAACAATCATTTTAGCACTAAATGATAATTTAAAAAACACGCTAGTTAATATTTAGTTACCTCGCCTGATGCTTCATCGACTAAAGGTATCTGGGTAGGAGTTTCGATTTCAATTGATATCTATTAAAATAAAATAAGAGATCATGTATACATCGCATTATATACTTTCAGTCTGTCACGGCTTTACATGCCTTCACAGCTCAAACACAGAAAGCGGACTAAGAGAAGACGGTTCAGACTTCTGGGTGACAATTTCCGATTTCACTATAAGAAACTGTTTAACTGCTTGAAAACACGATAAAGCTAAAATAACACCTTTCTTGAGGCTGACGTGGCAATGTGAATTAAAGGCCTTAGAACCTTGTATATTCTTGGACACGGCAACTCGACTGCCATGAACTCAGTTTTCCTCCCTGCGCCTCCCCGTCTCCCTTTGAACTTGACTCTTTGTGTAACATGCAGTCCTGTGCTCCACGTGTTTAGGTTTTCTGTTGCAGGACACAGTCTGGATGAGTCCGCGACATGTTGGCTTAATTCACAGATTCGAGCTGCGGCAGAGGGCTCCACGGTGGGCTCGCATGCTTCACTAAGACAGCAGCTAGCACAGACAGCCATTCGATAAGTAGCTGACCAAAGAAGGAACATAATTTTTCATCTTTTTAGTCCACTGATGTCATAAAACTTACAGGGACTGAAGTTCAGGTGTGGAACCATCCTTGCATCTTTGGAATAAAGAGATTGTATTCATGATGCATTATTTTTTAATACTGTTAGATTCAGTTAGCTCTTACATCAAGATGTTCGCACGTGTTCACATATGAAATGGCCTTTTTTCCCCGCGTGCTATCATTATCTATTTTGCCAGGCGGGTTGAGCAGCTTATCTTTTTCTTATATCCTACAAGAGCTCATCCAGCACAGTGATTATTTGTTCTTTGAATATCTGGCAAAAGGCACGTGTAAAACCATCTGGGCCTGGGGCTTTATTGAAGAAGGGATCTTTGAAAATTGTCTTAATTTCTTTGATGGTTACTGATTTATTCAAGTTTTCCCCTTTTCTTGCTCAATTTGGTATTTTCCTACTTTTCCAGAACTACCATATTAATTTTTTTTCAAAATGTACTGCCTGTTATTAACAGTTATTTTACTTTTTGTCATTCTGTATTTTTATGTGCATCTCCTTTTTTTTAATTGATCTTGGCAGAAATTTCTCTCTGTTCCTCTAAAGTCCTGTTTTAGTTTTGTTATGCCTCCCTTTCATTTTCTGTGGCAGGTGTGAGTCCTTATATCACGAATTGGTTCTTTTATCTTCATTATCTCCTTCTTTCACATATGCTTAGATCTCCTTTTCCTTCTCATTGAGTTGAAAATCTATTCCATTTAATTCTAGTCTTCGTTTTCTAAGAAGTGTAGTTAATGCTATCAATTTCCCTTCAAGTACTACTTCAGCTGTATGCCACACATTTTGACATGTCATGTTTTCACTGCCCATCAGTTCTAAGTACTGTATGTTTTTCTTGATAACTTCCTCTTTAACCTAAGTGTTGTTTCTTGTATGCATTCAGTTCCCATATGCAAAGGATGACTTTAGCTCTCCTTTTATTTCTGATTTCCAACATCATTGCATTATGGTCAGAAAACGGATCACAAGAATTTCTTAAAACTTCTTTTGTGACATAGTACACAGTCAATTTTTGTAAATGTTCCACATTCAACCTAAGATCTAGTTTTCTCTGTTGGGTTTAAAGCTCTGTATTTCTCTTAGCGCACATTTATCAATTATGTCATTCAAATCTTCATCTTCATTTATTTCCTACCTCCTTCATCTTCCAGTTCCTGGGAGTGGTGTGGTAAGCTCTCCAGCTACAGCTGTTGAGTTGCCTTTTTCCCCCTTAGATTGTGAGAAGGGCTCTTACTACAACAACTGAGCTGAGCTGGGACAATCCTGGAAGTCCTCTCCATGTATCCTTCCAGGTTAGGGTTGGCCACAAGAAACATCAGAGTGACATTTGGAAGGCAGACGTGAACCAGGAGCCATTTTTTAACGCTCTGAAGGGCACCAGAAATTCTAACGGCTCGTGTACATTGTTGATCTGCTGGCTTAACTCAGTGACACAGGGCAGGGGCAGGACTGCAGCAACTGCATCTTCTGCTGCACGTCCTCCTTCACCTTCTGGAGTCCTGGGCCGGCTGTGTGACTCAGTGGCAAAACGGGTGGCAGCATTACCAAGGCTGGGAAGATTGAGAAACAGACACGGGTTCCAGTTTGTCCTTGTAGATTCCAGCCTGTCTCTGCTCTTCTCCATCTCTTTCTCAGCTTTCCTTTCCGACTGCTGGCCAGGCTGACCCACAGCAACTTCAAGCCTAATACCAAGGCCCAGGTTACAGCCTTGCTGTTGTGGCCCTCTGCGGAAGAGAAATGGACCCCACTCCAACTGATAAGGTGGAGGTCGAGACTGAAGATGCCATGAACGCATCAAGAGGGTATGAAAACACGGCATTACTCACATCACGGGACTTTCTAGGGAGAGAGGGCAGTACCAGGCTGGGGGCAAGTGACTCTTACAACCTGAGAGAGAGTAGGAGGGAGTGGCCCTAGTTTTTATTGTGGTTATGGAGTGGCCTGGGGCTTGTGTGGTTCGAACTTCACAGTCGGTGACAAGGGAGGAGTGTCAGCTTGCCCACAAGTGGGGCAACGGGAAGAAGGAGGTGGGAGTCGAAAGCTGTTAGCAGTCAAACATCAAACAAGCAGACTCGATAACACCTGTTCAGACTTCTCCACCAGCTCCCACAATCACCTAAGGTTTAATCCATATAACAAACCCTAATTTGATTGTGGTTCTTTCCCTCATCAAGCACTGGGTGATCACTTACTACTTTATCCAGCTTGAGGCTATTTTGTTAATTCCATATTTGTTTGTATCTTCTTGATCCATTGTTCCTTTTAACAATAAATAACATCCTCTTAGAAACTTGGAAATTTTTTTTTGCCTTCAATTCTATTTTGTAGGATATAAAAATTGCCACTCTGGTCTTTTTAGCTTCTAATTGTCCAGTATATCTCCTCCTGTTTTTCTTTCCATTTCAACCTGCATTTATCCTTTTGTTTTACTTGTTTCCTGTGGACTACAACTTGTGGATCTTTCTTATTTTTTTAACCTAAATTGCGAATTTGTCTTTTGATCAAGAGTTGAATTAACTCCATTCATATTTATAGTAATTACTGTTATCCTAGAACTTTTTCTGCCATCTTTGCATTTTCTACATACCATGCTTGCTTTTCTCCCCTTACAATCTACCTTCTGTTGCATAGACCCATTTTATTCTGCCGGAAAGCAAAGTTATACATCCTGTCTTTATTCTGGTTATCCCGTTCTTGTTATAACCCAGATGTTTACTTTTCCTAACCTATCCCATGACCTAAGTAAAAGGATTCATCAATTATGCTAATGAATCTTTTACACTTTAAAGTATTAAAATGCAACTTAGCAACAAACTCAATGAGATAACACAAAACTGAGAAGCTAGATCAAACAGCTGAGGGACCGGAAAGACAAATCAACAACAACGTCAACAACAATAAGATGTCAACCTCTTCTAAACGGTTGAGTTACAAAAGACTGAATATCAACATTGTAATTAATGTGGATAAATACAGTGTGTTTGGAACCAGGCTTTGACTAACTCTAATACTTTGTTCAATCCACCTCAAAAAATATTTCCTACTTGAAAAACAGAATTAGTGTCATTCAAAAGATAAAACTTACAATCCGTTTCTCCCAAAATCTGTACTTCGGGCTGGTTAACAACAACTCTTTAGTAACCGGTGAACAGTATAAGTAAACCTTCAAGCTGAAAGGAAAAGACAGAAAACGAAGCGGTTTCAGTGCAATCCAACATGCCATCTGGGGGGTCAGGAAATACGTTTCATCACATATCAGTTATCCCAAGCTATTCAGAAACTGGGCTGGCACAAAAAGGGTTACAGTCATTCCCAACATGCCACCCCAATGACTGTCTCAGTCCCATTGAGAGAGTAAAGGATGATGGGAAAGGTGAGAGAAAACATTGTGTCCTCTGACCTCCTAAGGAGGGTATCCCTCACCATTCTTACATGAAAGATGCGTGTTGGTACAGGATCAGGTATGTCTGGAAAAACAAGACCAAACATTAAGCTACCTCTGGAGAATGAAAGGAGGTGCGGGAGACAGAAGACTTCTACGTTTTATTTCATATAAATCTATTCTGGTTTTTAGTGCCCAAAAATCAATTTCATAATAAACTTTAAAAATTCAACAGTATAGCTTAGCAGTTAGGAACATAGTCTATGGCTGCCTGTATTTTCCAAAGATAGTCATACTAAAATATATCCCATCTATACACACTCTTCTTACAGAATGGACACAGAGATTCCTTTATCGACAGGAAGAGTCTGTTTGAACCTCCCCTTGGACCCGGGCAGATCTTCGTTACCTTAACCAGCAGAATGTGATAGAAGTAACGTTGCAGGCCTTTCAAGGCTAGGTCTCTGGGCAATATGGCCACCTGCTAACTCTCTCTTAGGATGTATACTTTTTAAGCCCTGGGTCTCCATTTAAAAAGTCCAGCTAGCCTGAAAACACCACGCTGAAGAGACATTTTTAGAGACGGAGAGGCCCAAGGAACCCCAGCTACTTGAGTCTTCTCAACTCAGGAGTCAGTCATTGAATGAGTGAGCCTTCAGATAATGTCAGCCCCCATACGACATTCATTCGGGCAGAGACCAGACGTCCCCATTGTGCCCCCTCAGAATTCCTGACCCACAGAAACTGAGAAAGAGAACACATGATTAGTTGTTTTAAGTCACTAAGTTTTGGGGTAACTTGTTACGCAGCAATATAGATAACTAATCCACAGGTTCTAAAATCAGACAGACCTGGTTGAAATCCTGGTCCTGCCACTTACTGGCTGCGTGACCTTGGGCAACTAATTTAACCTCTCTGGTTCCTCAGTTTCCTCATCTGTAAAATAGAAATAATAATAGTATCTATTCAAAAGATTATCAAGAGGCTCTAAAGAGAACATCAGCTCCAAGAAGAGAGGGTTTTCATCTGTGTTGCTCACTACTCTATCTTCAACATCAGGACAGTGTTTGACTCATCATAGGCACTCAAAGAAACTGCTGAACTAATAAATATGTAGTGCCTGGCATATACATGTATATACTTAATAAATATTAACTATCATTATCAAGAATACAGACTATTGGGGCCGGCCAGTGGTACAGCAGTTAAGTTCACACGTTCCACTTCAGCAGCCCGGGGTTTGCCGGTTCAGATCCCGGGTGCGGACATGGCACCACTTGGCAAGCCATGCTGTGGCAGGCGTCCCACATATCAAGTAGAGGAAGATGGGCATGGATGTTAGCTCAGGGCCAGTCTTCCTCAGCAAAAAGAGGATTGGAAGCAGATGTTAGCTCAGGGCTAATCTTACTAAAAAAAAAAAAAAGGAATACAGACTATTGATATCACTTAGGAGAGAAGCCAGACATAGATCAATTCAAAAGTCAAAAAGTCAATAAGGTCCTTTCCAAATATATATCCTGAGAATTTGGAATTTGGATTTAGGCAATGGCTGCAGGAAAAGAATGCAATTGTTCAGCTTCAAGAAAAGATAAACAACATTATATGACTCTTTATAATGGAACAACCATTTTCACAAACACACTTACAGAAATGAAAATAAACAAGCTATTGCTGCACCCAATCGCATGGATGAACCATTCATATATAATGTTAAGTGAAATAAAACAAATAGAAGAGTCTATTTGGTATGACTCTATTTATATAAAGTTCAAAAACAGCCAGAGCTAAACCATGATGACAAAAGTCAGAATGGAGGGTACCCTTGGGGGAGGGTCAGGGTTCTGTTCTGGGATATTGGCACTCTTCTATTTCTTGATCTGGGCAGAGGCTTCACAGATGTGTTCACTTGTAAAAGGTCATCAGATTGTTCCCTTATGATGTATGTACTTTTCTGCATAGACATTATAGCTCAATTAAAATGTTTACTTAAGAAAACACAAATAAGCAGCAAAACAAATTACCTGCACTCCAACCGTCTTTTCAAAGTAGGGGCTCTTAATCCTTTCATGTGATCTAAAAATAAAACAATCAAAAATCATAAACACATTATTTTTTCAGAAGATTCCTTGGCCCAAGGAAACTGAGTTGTTTGTTCTTTTTAAGCCTCTTTTTTCAAGAGAAAATGTATGCGAGGTTCACTTTGATAAGAGAAATGATTCATATGTGCTATGGACTCTCCAATGCAAGTGAAGAGTGCATCTGAAAACAGGACAGGTACCACTAAAGGGTGAGCATCTCTCAGCCACCAGAAGCCAAGTAAAGGCGAATGATCCCCTACATCTTAGGGCAGAGTCTAAGTCACTCTGAGAAGCCACAGAAGAATGAGTGACCAGGGTCTCATTTGGAACTGCTTCCAGCACCTTCCTTCACTCTCATCTTTCATTTCCCTCTAACCACCTTCAGGCCATACTCTTACAACCCATTCAATTCCATTCTTAAAACAATCTCTCTGAAAATTCAAGTTCACTTCCATGGAATGCTCTCGGAAATCATTCGGGATTAGGCCAGAATAAGAAGAGTTTCATTATCTTCTCAGCCTACTGTGATGCCTAGATTGAAAGATGGGTTATTACTACCTACAGAGGCTTGCTCTACAGCCCTCCAAATAAACAGACACACAAAGACAACAATGAAGGAAAGGTAAAATTTAAACAAAATAGTACATTAAAGGGGCTGGCCTGGTGGCACAGCGGTTAAGTTCGCACGTTCCGCTTCTCGACAGCGCGGGGTTCACTGGTTCAGATCCCAGGTGTGGACATGGCACCGCTTGGCAAAAGCTATGCTGTGGTAGGCGTCCCACATATAAAGTAGAGGAAGATGGGCATGGGTGTTAGCTCAGGGCCAGTCTTCCTCAGCAAAAAGAGGAGGATTGGCAGTAGTTAGCTTACGGCTAACTTTCTTCAAAAAAAAAAAATAGTACAGTAAATACATAGTGCATTCTAATATATTCTGAATCTTTAGCATGCAAAGACTTAAATAACCAAACAGGTCTAAATTCTTTGGTTAAGTCAAACCAGTTCTAAGTTTGGAAACCAGAAGAAAACTGAAATCGCTATATTTACATCAGAGAAAACAGAATTTAAAACAAAGACTGTAATAAGAAACAAAGATGAGTATTACCTAATGATAAAGGGATCAAACCAACAAAAGGATATAATAACGTTTGTCAATATTTATGCACCCAACAGAGGAACACCTAAATATATAAAGCAAATATTAACAGATGTAAAGGGAGAAACAGACAGTAATACAATAATAGTAGGGGGATTTAATACCCTACTTACATCAATAGAAAGATCATACAAGCAGAAAAATCAATAAGGAAACATTGCCCTTAAATGACATGTTAGACCGGATGTGCTTAACAGACATATACAGAACATTCCATCCAAAAGCAACAGAATACACATTCTTCTCAAGTGCACAGGGAACATTTTCCAGTATAGACCGTACTCTAGGCCACAAAACAAGTCTTAATAAATTTAAGAGGACTGAAATCATATCAAGCATCTTTTCCAACCACAATGGTATGAAACTAGAAATTCATTACACAAAGAAAACTGGAAAATTCACAAATATGTGGAGATAAACAACATGCTACTGAACAACCAATGGGTCAAAGAAGAAATCAAAAGAGAAATTAAAAAAATACATTGAGACAAACAAAAATGGAAATATAACATACCAAAATTGGTAGGATGCAACAAAGGCAGTTCTAAGATGGAAGGTCATAGCAATAAATGCCTACTTTGAGAAACAAAAAGTCTCCAACAACCTAACTTTATACCCCAAGGCACTAGAAAAAGAACTAATGAAGCCCTAGATTAGTAGAAGGAAGGAAATAACAAAGATTAAAGCAAAAATAACTGAAATATAGACTAAAAAGACAATAGAGAAGATGGGTGAAATTAAGAGCTGGTTCTTTGAAAAGATAAACAAAATTGACAAGCCTTTGTTTATGTGAACTTTTTCTAGCAAAAGAGACTATGGATTATGTCAGATATTCTGTTTTAGTCATCTCAGGTATAACAAAATGCCTTAGACTCAGTGGCTTAAACAACAAGTTTATTTCTCACAGTTATTCAGGCTAAAGTTCAAGATCAAGGTGCCAGGGTCAGTTTCCGGAAAGACCTTCTTCCTGGCTTGCAGACAGCCACCTTATTACCATGCACTCACATGGCCTTTCCTCGGTGTGTGTGTGGAGAGAGAGAGATCTCCCTTCCTCTTCTTATAAGGCCACCAATCCTATCGAATTAGGACCCACCCTCATTTACCCTTTATTACCTCCTAAAAGCCTTATCTCCAAATACAGCCACATTGGGGGTTAGAATTTCAAGATATGGGAGGACACGATTCAGTTCATAGCACTGAGTCTGTTTCTCAGAAAGGCTAAAAACCACCAGATGGCAATGTGAGAAACCACCGAAAGCAGAAGTTCGGTTCTCGCCCTTGATGAATTTATGTCCAGGTTGAGTAAACGGACCCACATGTGATTAGAAAACAAGTTATTATCATCTGCTTGGTAGTAGGAAGTCATCTCTTGCTTAATGTATGAATTAATGATGAAGATTCCACAAATTCCTTTAGATGAATCCTTCCCCCACACTCACTACTCCTAGACACGAAGGGCAAGCCTTCAGCCACTCTTTAATCGTGGCTATCACGTTTTGAGTTCGGAAACTCGAGTGAGACTCAACACAGAAAGTCAAAACAGGTGCATGCTCCTCCAGCAGCAGATTCATAACGAAAACCAAAACAAAGACAAAAAGGTTATTCTCCAGAATAGGCAGGAAAACCCTCCAAGAGGCTCCCTGGGCTATTTAACAAACAGAGAGGGAAGGTCCAGATTCTCCTCACTAGAGAGAGAACTGGCAGCTTTGAGCAAGAAAAGAGAGGCATTTCCCAAAAGCAGAAACTTCAACAACTTACACTAGGTTAAAGTGATTGATTCCAAACACAAGGCAACACTGGTCTTCACAGCAGCCCTGGGAGGAAGGGCAGGGTTTTGATATCTGTAATTTACTTTAAAATTAGAACATGTGATGGGTATGTGGTATGTTTGTTACACTCTGATTCACTCCCCAAAAGAGTAGTGGGGAACATCGTACTCAAGTTTTTCTGGAAGCCAGCACTCCAAGAGGCAGCTACTAGAGAGCTTCAGTTTATCTTCATCTCTGATCAACGCCAATTAGGCTGTGTTGATTAGCATAATGATATTTGAAGTTTTCATTGCTAAAGTTAGTGACGACTTAGCATAAGAGATGTTAAAAATGGACAATGGCTGTGAAATTAGTGGTACTCCAGCACTGGAGACTGGCTGAAACGTTTGAGAGACACTCCAGCCTCAGCCGGGAGCATCAAGCCTGCAGACCCTATCATTAGGGGGGACACTTCTGGCTTAATCCCTAACCGTGTTCAGCTGTGAAATTTTAGGATTCTGGTTGCCTGACCTGGCTGTTATAAGGTAAGCCACATCCTGCCTCCAGACTAAAACGAACCTTTCATTTTGCAAGTGGACAGAACATCTAAAAGGAGGGAGAGCTTGCACTTCGTCGAGCTTACAGATGGGATGTTTGATTTGAGTGAGCGAGTGTGTGTGTGCGCGCGCGATTGCAGATAAATGTTTGGGAGCACGGCAGAATTTCCTCTGAAATTTCTTTACAACACGGTAGCGAGGATGTGGAAGAAGATTAAGTAATCCTCGTCAACCTCTGACTATTGGCCGCTTCCAATAGGAAGAGCTTCCAAAAGAACGGAATAGTTGCACCTGATCAAATCCGCGTGGGTCGGTGCGCAACTGGCAGTTGCTATGTCCCCGTACAGATCAAGAAATCTGTAACGCCTCAGAGAGGCTGGAGAGCCAGGCCGGGACAAGGCGCAGCGGCTGGTCTCTCCCCCGGACTCCGAAGCGCGCACCCTCGCTCAGGCCCCCTGGGCGACCTCCGCGCGTGGCCAGGACCCGCAGCCCCCGGCCCCGGGGAGGGCGGCGCGCAGCTCACTCACCCTTGTGGCAGTGCGACAGGAAGTAGGCACGGGCCCTCAGGTTCTCCCTGTCGAAGCGATCGATGGAGATGGTGGGATACTCGGCCATCTGTCCCTCGAAGGAACTCATAGCGCCGGCCAACCCCAGCTGACTGGACCCCAAGCCAGCCTCGGAAGCCGAGGTGGCCCTGACCTAGCCGCCACTTCCGGGAACACGCCGCCGCCGTACCATTGGCCGCCCGGAGGCAGCCGCGTCCAATCAGAGGAGCCCTGCAGCCAGGGGGCGGTGCTAAGGAGCATCTGGTTAGTTCCCGCCACCCGCGACCTAGGGGTTTAAACTCGCGAGCTGAGCTGGCGTGGGGCCGCCGTTGTGCTCAGGGCTGAGGCAGCCGCGTGGGATCAAGGGTGTAGCTAGCGCGAAGAGGGTGGCTCCTGCAGGAAACCCTGACACAACACTGTGTCGCGCTGGGGAGGACACAATTCAACCCATAACAAAAAGCAGTGTAAAATATACAACAGGCATTGTCTTAAGTTTTTAAAATAAAAACAAGGTACTGTCCTTACCACTAAGGGTTAACAATTTTAAGTGTGATCGGTTTAAAAGACATCAGATTATGTCACTCCTCTGCTCACAGTCCCGGAATGGCTCTCCTTCCTCCCATGTTGGATTTGGGTCCAGGAACTCTTTGCAAACAGTATTCCGCAACGTGTGGACCCTGGAAGAGCATCACCCACAGTATCTGGGATCTTGTTAGAAACGAAAATTCTCTACCCCAGGCCAGAGCTCCTGAATCAGAAGTTCTGGATGTGGGGCGCAGCAGTCTGTCTTAGCACACCCTCCAGGGCATTCAGATAGATCCTAAACTCTGAGAACCGCTGGGTTCAAATTTAAAAAGAACACTCAAGCAGTCTGGGGCAAGGAGTCTGGGTAGAAAGCTGCCACAATACTCCAGGAAATGTGATGGTGAGAATTCACTTATTCACTCAACAAACTGTCCCTGACCATCTGCTATGTACCAGACACCATTCTAGACACTAAAGATACAGCAGTGAGCAAGGCAAAGAAAAACCCATGTGGTAATGGAGTGCACGTTCTAGTGGAAATAATACTATCTATCATTTACATAGTTCCAGATACTGTGCTAAGTGGCTCATTTTTATCATTTCATCCTCACAACAACTCTATCGGATAGGTACAGTTTTTGTCTTCATTTTACAATTAAGGAAACTGTGATTAAGTAACATGTACAAGATCATGTTGCTAGGAAGTAATAGAACCCAGATTCAAATCCAAGGTCATGCCTTAGACGCCATGCTCCTAGCCACTGTGCTATACTACTTCCACAGCATCATACTGGCATTGGCTGTGATGGTGGCAAACCACATTTATTTGATATATATTGATATTCTGTTAACACTGTTGGTGCAACCTGCTGTTGAATAGTAGGCACTTTTCTAGGAATTTAGTTAATAAGATCTATCTTCATGGGAATTACATTCCTGCAGAAGACAAGCAAAATTAAGAAATAAGCTATTTAAATAGTACATTGGAAGGCAATATGTGCTATTGGAAAAAGAAACACTAGAACATAGTTAGGCGGATAGACTCCACGATGGAAGAGCAACATAGAGGGATGGGGATGAGTGAGCTGAGATATTAACAAAGAAGTGAAGATGAGGAAGTTAGCCAAAGGGAAAACTGGAGGAAGACCATTCCCGGCAGAGGGAGCAGCTATAAATAAGGCCTCAATGTGGGAGCTAGTCAAGAAATGGGCAGGAGGCCAGTGTGGCTGCAGAAGTGGGATCTGGGGCTACAGGGCAAGGAAGGAGGGGTTGTGCCATATCTTGTAGGGCTTTGTTGGCCTTGTAAAGACACTGGTTTTTACTCTCTAAGATGGAGAGCCATTGCAGGATTCTAAGCAGAGGAGTGACAATCTGACTGTTATAAACGGATCTCACTGATCGTTGTGTTGAGAACAGACTATGGGAGATGAGGGACCTGTTGGCGGCTATTGCAATACCCAGAGGGGGGAAATGATGGTGGCCTGGACTTGAGCGGAAGCAGTAAAGTCAACAGGTTTTGCTGATGGATGGATCTGGAAGGTAAGAGAAAGAATGGACTCTAGGGGCCATCAACTGAAAGGGATAGGCTGTGAAGGCGCAGGTTAGGGCAGTGAGGGCGTTTGGAAGGAATCGTTTGGGACAACCAAGTGGATGTTGGGTTGAGTTGAGAGAGAGATCTGGACTGAGGAAATGAATTTGAGAGTTGTCACGTCAATATTTTATATATAATAATGAAGTAATGATAGAAAAAATTAAGCTGTAGAAGTCGTTTACTGTAAATTTACTAATTGTCCGGGCACTATGCTCAACCCTATGGATTGGTTCCTTTAATCCCAATAAAATGAGGAGGAGGGTGGGACAGTTAGGTAGTTACTATCTGGGACCAGAATCGCCAATGGTCTCGGTTCTCTGATCTGCCTTTTTAGGGAATTCCGTCTACGACTGAAGCAGCAGCAAATAAAGCACTTCGCTCTCCACCTCTGCTTAGGGATGAGCCTTTCAAGGATCCCTCCCAACCAGGGATCAACTTGGACTCGCCATACTGTACCCGCCACATCCTGCCCAACCCTGGCGCGTGCGCAGAAAAGCGCATTCGCAGGGGGCGGGGCCTGAGTGAGCGGGGCGCCGCCACGCGTTGCTAGGAGACGCGAGGGTCGCGGAAGCCGCGACGGTTGGCCTGTCGCTGCCCAGCCGACGGATCCCGAGTGGAGAACAGAGAACCGCCGCGCTCTCCTGCCAGCTCCCGGGCGGGGCGCCCCGGCCTCTCCGGGTCAGCTGAGCCAGGAGGACCGCAGGAAGACGGACTCCGGACGAGCAGCCGAGCCGCTGAAGCGCCCCCCCGACCCCGCCCCGGAAGTCCTGGCCCCGCCCCTTCCGCTCAGGTGCTCGCTCGCCGTCTCGGCGAGTCGTCCTGCCTGCTTCTGTGCTGTTTCCTTCATCCTTTCCAGGCAGGGTCTTTTCTTGGTCCCTCTTCAGTTTCGGAGTCTGATTCTCCAGTAGTTTCTGGGCCGCCCCGCGCCCCCTTCGACTTTAGAGGCTGCGATTCTGGGGTCTCCTTTCAGAGTTCTCGCGCAGATGGGCCCTTGATGCCCAGTTTTTGGAATACTTTCTCCATCTCGGCCTTCTCTAGGCAGATTTTACCTCACAGACACGAGTGGTGATTTCTGGCAGAAAAAACGTTTGAGGGGCCGGAGTAGGCACGTCAGTCAGCCGTGGGCGCCCCAAAGGAGTGGTCTGTGCTGCACAGATGCAGGTTCGCACACCTGGACCATGCATCACAAGGGTGTATTTTGGGAGCCAATTTTGTTTTTCTACTGAACATCCAAGAACTTTGGGAAGTGTGAGGACTCTAGGGACCGTCCTAATGAGACGTTTTTGCAGTTCAGGAAACTGAGGCCCCGGGATGTTAATTGACTTTAGCAAGGTTACATGCTTAAAGGGCTTCTCTGCCATAGCCTGCTGTGTCTAGGAACAGAAAAAATGGGGAAAGGAATGGAAGATTAAGGATACTAAAGCTGTCGGGGTTTTAAGACGTCTAAAAGTGAAAAGCACTTTTCAGAGCGAAAAGGAGCTGAAAAGAGTCTGCACAGAAGGGAGTTTGAGATAGCTGGCTACCTCAAAGGCTGCTACCATGAGATTAGAACTTTAGATTGTTAAGGATTTGATATTGGTGGGTTTTTAAATACCCATAGAAACCCTAATACTGTTTAATAAAATTCGATTTTTGCACAGTGAGAAAGTCAGGCATTGCCATTTCCTGTTTCTGCAGAAACAGCTTAGTATTATAGAGATCGAATGTATTTTATGTGAACTATTTTTGCCATAACTATCAGTAAAGAAACCACTGAATTTCAAAGTGCTGAATGTTATTAGCAGAATTAATATTACCACTCAATTTCCCAGAGCCAATGAAATTTGATCTTTCCTAATTTTAGTTTCATTCTGTTTTTGATAAGTAGAAAGTTAGTTATGAGACAAAAAAAAAAAAAGAAATTTGCACTGCCACTGTATGGCATAGTTAGAGCAGCCACTGGGGTTCCTATTTCGGTGAAAATGCATGCATGTTCCCTTTTTCTGTTTTGAGAAAACGAAGTTTTGAAATGCCTGATACGTTCAGAAGATGTGTATTTCTTCCAAGAAAATGGCGGTTTCCCCAGTAATTCAACTGAATGTAGCATATTTTCTGCTCTTCTATTAATTATATTATTTTCATATGTATAGTTGACAAGATTGTTTTTGTTTGAAAGTGACAAAAGATTACATGCATGACATTCAGGAAAATACTTTTTGAATGAAGATGAATAAATAAAAGTATTTTATTATGTATCAAAAAGCCAAGCCTAAAGCAGAAGGCTTGGGTAAAACAAAAATTAGAATTGTAGCACTACTTTTAGATGTACTTTAAATGTGCTTCATCTATAAAAGCAACATAAGTAATACAGCCACCAAATTCATGAAATTCATCAATTTACTAAATTCATAAAAACATGACTAATTTGGAAGTATTTTTAATATAGTGAATTTGCACTTTTTTCCTTTCATGTTTCTTAGTGTCATTTTTTCTATGGAATATATATATTATATATAATTATATATGTTAATGAATTATCAGGCTGTACCACATATGTCCAACTCACTTTTTGGTCAATTCTAGTATATTGTATGGGAACGGACTTCCCATGAAAATGAATGGAACTGAACGATTTCACTGAAATATGGCTTACTTATTGTTTTGTCAGGTATTCCAAATTTTACAATACAATAACAAATTCATACAATAACAATACATACAGCACATGCAATAACATCACAGTGTATTGCCTTATAATACAACATGAGCCTAAACCTAAATTAATAAATAAGGATCAAGTTTTTAAAAAGTCAGATATTAACAATACTTTAATTTTCTTTGGTTTAGTCAATATACACGTTGGTATGAACATTGGAAAAAATGCAAATACTAATGATATATCCCCTTGGGTAGTTGCTCCTTTCATCAGAGTGAACTGTATGCCTCAAATAACTTCATTTTAATTCAATTAAATCTGGAGCTAAGTCCAAACCGCTGAAAATTATGGTTTCAGAGTAGAATGTAAATGCCTAACCTTTAGAATGTTAAATAAGTAATGTAACAAAAATCTAGAGGAGGTAGGAGGAAGCATAAGACCAATTACTTTATTTTTCATAGAAAAGAGTCCATCAGTTCTCGTGTGTGGTTTATACATGGAGTTCAAACAAATGACTCTTAGCCTCGTAACAGTCTTCATTATCTTTTTTTTTTGGTGAGGAAGATTTGCCCTGAGCTAACATCTGTTGCCAATCTTCCTCTTTTTGCTTGAGGAAGATTGTCCCTGAGCTAACATCTGTGCCAGTCTTCCTCTATTTTGTATGTAGGACACTGCCACGCATGGCTTGATGAGTGGTGTGTGGGTCTGAACCTGGATCCAGACCCATGGACCCCAGGCTGCCGAAGCGGCGTGTACAAACTTAGCTGTTAAGCCACTGGCTGGCCCCATTCATTATCTTCTTTTATGAACCATTGAGGGAACTTTTAGGCTACAGCTTTCATATTGAAGAAAATTTATCTGAAATTCAGCAATTCTGTCAATTTTATTTCCTGTTTTTCTACCTGTTAAATCCAAGTAAAGCTAAAGCTATTACTTGTAAAAGCATTTATTGTAACACTCCTTTTTATAAAACTTTTTAAGTTTATCCTTCTAACATCAAATATCTGAGATGATATTCACCTGATGTTAAGGATGGATATTTCTAATTGGTGTGATTATTTTGCCTTTTTTTGTGTGCTTTAATGTATTTGTTGTCTTTCCAACATAATGAGTATTTGTCATTGTAATTGAAAAAATTCAAAAAATATGAATGCATTTACAGGATCTGCTTTATAAGGTCTGACTTTAATGTATTTCAGCCAATAGAAATATATTTTAATGGAAGAATGATTTCAAGGAATCGTGGTGAAAATCCTAGGCAGTTTATTTCAGTTGAGTGACTAATAGATTTTGGTAATAAAATAAGCTGCAGCTGAGAAAACAAGTACAAGATTATGTCTTTAATAAAATGGCTATAGAAGTTTGGTGAATAGACAATTACATAAACTAGAGTTGAATATTTGCATTTCAAAGACTATTGGTGACCTTCTACATTGTTTTAAAATCAGTGATCTTAGTATCATGACAGCCAAACAGCTTTCATGGACTCTGTGTTAGTCTGTCTTCCCACACTGGGCTGTCACAAGAGCAGGGCCACAGAGATCTGAGTAAATGGACTGCAGTGACTGGGATGTCTCCAAGCGGTCAAGAAAAGGAAAAAGAAGAAACTGTTGTTTCCCAGGAAGAAGAAGGGGAGGAGATTGAGAAGACTGATCTTACATCCCTTTTTTGGGGGGGGGGGGAGGGATACAGTTTTTTTTTTCCACTGTGATAACATTGGTTTATAACATTATATAAATTTCACGTGTAGATCATCATATTTCAATTCCTGTGTGGATTACATCATGTTCACCACCCAAAGACTCCTTTTGCCCTACTCCCTCCCCTTCCCCCTCTGGTAACCACCCATCTAATGTCTGCCTCTATGTGATTGTGTGTTGTTGTTTTTATCTTCTATTTATAAGTGAGATCATACAGTATTTGACTTTCTCCCTCTGACTTATTTCACTTTGCATAATATCCTCAAGGTCCATCCATGTTGTCACAAATGGCCAGATTTCATCATTTCTCATGGCTGAGTAGTATTCCATTGTGTATATATACCACATCTTCTTTATCCATTCGTCCCTTGATGGGCGGGGAGATGCAGTTTTGAATATACTCAAATGGCATGGTGTTGGGACATTTTGGCAATCTATTGAGCAGTTAAAAGTAAGAGTGTGATTTCAGAGAGGTGTAAACTATTGCTGGGAATGCCAGATTTAGTATACAGTATTTAGGACATGACTCCATGAGTCTGAATGCAATTTTACTTGATGAAGAAGTAAGCAGTTCTCTATGTATCTTTCAGGATTTATTTTATCTCCAAAATAGAGCATGAATCCTTCCCAATCTTGGAATTGAATGTTTAAAATTTAATGTATTTAATGGGATCCTCGACTCTCTAATTTTTAAAAATGTTAGTATTGTTTATTCTTAAAAGGACTTACAAAATTACCACTGTCATGTTATCGATTAATGTTATTTTAACATCTTTCAGAAATAACTGGTAAAAAGACTTCTGTAGCCATGGCTAGTTCTGATGTGAAACCAAAATCAATAAGTCGTGCCAAAAAATGGTCAGAAGAGATAGAAAATCTGTACAGATTTCAACAAGCAGGATATCGGGATGAAATTGAATATAAACAAGTGAAACAAGTTTCTATGGTAAGATTTATGCCTCTACAAAGCTGAACTCAAAATGAGTTAGATGGTGAAAAGAACTTAAAAAAAAGGACCAGAGAATAAGTGAAGGGAATTCTACTCCAGCTTTCTCATTTTATTGATAGGAGACTGAGGCCCACAAGAGTGATTTTCAGGCAGACTAGAGGAAGAGATGGTGGCTCAGCATGGAAACATTAAGAACTATCCAGCTTTTGTTGAGCAACTGGGCTGTGTTAAATGAATCTTTTTTTTTTTTTTTCTGCTGGGAAAGATTCACCCTCAGCTAATATCTGTTGCCAATCTTCCTTTTTTTCCTCCATCCCTATACTCCAATATATAGTTGCATAGTCTAGTTGTAGACACTTCTAAGTTCTTCTGTGTGAGCCGCCACCACAGCATGGAGGCAATACAGAGCTAAAATGTAATAAACACTTGAACTTAATGGACATTAATTTAACAGATATTATCATGGTTGGTGAAGAATGAAGTTAAAAATACCGATCAAATGAAGATTTGATGACTGTGATTTTCATATATTCATCTTCTAACATCTACTAACATTTTACTCTGTCCCCATTACCAAAAGGTAGTCTTCATTGCTGTATCATCTATGGCTTTTAAACACATAAAACACAACCATTAGCAGTTTTAGTGCTGTTCAAAAATAAGCTTCATACCTTGCATTACGATTGAGATGCCCCTAAAAGATGCATAAGATCTGGGATCATATAGGCAATGTGATTATATAGGCATCTCCATGTTGCATCTACACACCCATGTTCAACACTGTTGTCACTGAGATGAAATCAGATTTAAGAGAACACAACATCCTTAAAGAGGAAGTCCCAATAAACAACTGAGAGGTGTATGTGTGTGTGTGTGGCATAGGGAAGATCAAACGTATGAGTGTTCACTGTATGACTTGGCAATTATGGAAAGGTTTTGCATTCAGTATAAATTTTGGGGTATTTACCACGTGCAAATTTCTGGGCCAAGCACGTTAGGGGATAAAAATCTCAGTAAGTGAGTGCCTGACCTCAAGAAATTGAGAGGACCCGTGGGAAGAGTACAGGATTTGGAATTAGTCTGTCCAGGATTTGCATCCTGGCTTTCCCTCTCATTAGCTGGGTAATCCTGAACAAGGATCTGAACTTCACTGAGCTCAGCTGTAAAATGGCAATGACAGTGCCTGCTGTAGAAAATGGTCACAGGAATGAAATGAAATCGTGTGTGTGAAGTGCCTGACATTGTCATAGTGCTCAATAATAATTTATTGAGTCAATGAACAGTGTTTAATGAATGATAGCTTTTATTATGCTTATGTTCTTGGAATAGAAGATTTATAATGAAAAGAAAAATAAATCTTATACAAGTCCACAGATATGTACCTTAAAAAAAAAAGTACAGGAACTTAGAGGAAGACAAAAATTGCTTCCGTATGAGGACAATTCTCCAAAAAGCCTTTATGCTCCCAGAGGCATTTGCAGTGGGCCTTAAAGGATGGATAGGATGGTAACTGAAAGCTTGCTTGATGGGCATGTCTCTTACCAGCATCCGGTGGTCTGCATGGCTTGAGCGGCACTCACCCTCATGAGCGCTATTAGGGCATGCCCATCTCCCTCCCTACTGAGAACTGGATATGAGGACCATTATCATTCCACTCCACCATACACTAAGGAATGAAGTTTCCTAGATTGAATGGGAGCAATGGACTAAAAAGCCAAGAAGAAAAAATTATGAAATAGCAAAGAGGTATCAAAGGAAAATGCCTAGAGATTGAGGAACACAGAACCAATATAGCTGTTTGGAGGCTCATCCCATATAAAGGGGCTGTGGGTGTTCTGAAGCAGCAGCAGTTGTACTGTTTCTCCACTGAAAGAGATGGTTTTCGGGGCCCTAGTAAATGAAAGAGAACCTGCTGCTGGCTCCCAAAGGAAGAGCGCTGTAACGGCATCTTGAGGACACCTTCCTTTCTCTGCAGAGGGCAATGGAAGCAACAAAAGGTTGGCTCGACTGAAGCGATAGGAAGCATTACTCTTTTCTATAATGTGTGTGCAGGAAAGCCTGGCAAGGCTTATCAGATACGCTGCTATCTCTTTTTGCTAATTCCTAAATAAATGAGACAAGAGAAGAAAATGAAAATGAGTTGTTAGAAAATAAAGGATGTGCGTTCCTTTGTCTTCATGGGGTTTTCCTATTCCACTTGAGAGCTGTGATTTATAAGTGGGAAGTGTGAGAAGCCCAGCGCCGCTTGTATAGATGGTGTTGAAGAACAGGATTTGATTTTCTAGACCGTGAAACCTGAATAATGGGTTTTTGACGATGATAGGGTACATCTCAGACAATCCAGAAGGAACTTATCTAACAACAAGAGAAGTGCATTGACTTGACCAAGAAGGCATAACATGAATTCAGCAAGGAAGGGGAGAAAAATGTCCAAACTAGATCGAGCCAAACCATAAAGTAAGCAAATTAATATGACATTCAAGAAAGACTGGTAGAGAGAAGGTGAGAAAAGATTGCTGAGGACTATATTCATGACCTCGAATGTCTATTAAAATTGAGTTTCAAGGTAAACTTGAACTATGGACATGAGGAGATACACATGTACCTTTAGCTTTCTCCAGTCTAGATGCTTCCTTTAGTCACTGCTATAGCGTCAATAATCAGCAGGAGGGGCTTTCAGAATGGGGCCAGGGCGTAGCCCTAATTTCCTCCTGGGGAATTACTTTTAGAAATTAGGAAGCAATAATGTTTGAGATCATTTGTAAACATAAGAAAAATAAAGTTTAGATAATTTTGAATGTTTTAACTGGGCTACTGAGTAGAAATTTCAATCTAGAAATTGGGGTCTAGAGAGAAGCACTGAACTAGTTATTCTGCAGTATAAGGTTGTAACTTCTGATGTGTCTCGTGTGTGTGTGTGTTTGTGTGTCTAAGAGCTCCAGTATTTTTAAATTTAATATTTTTCTCCTGAGGAAGATTCGCCCTGAGCTAACATCCATTACCAATCTTCCTCTTTTTTTTTTTGCTTGAGGAAGACCAGCACTGAGCTAATATCCATGCCAATCTTCCCCTACTCTGTATGTGGGGCACCTCCACAGCATAGCCAGTGAGTGGAGTAGGTCCACCCCCGGGATCCAAACCCATGAACCCAGGCCACCGAAGTGGAGTGCATGGAACTTTAACCACTTGGCCATGGGGCCAGGCCCTTACATTGGATTTTTTGACATGAGTTGTACTTTTAACTATTTGATAGTAAAATATTGTATAAAACTGGCATTTCAAAGTTTGTATTCTGCTTTTTGATATGTGCAGATAGATCGGTGGCCAGAGACAGGATATGTGAAGAAACTTCAGAGAAGGGACAATACTTTCTATTACTACAACAAACAGAGGGAATGTGACGACAAGGAAGTCCACAAAGTGAAAATTTATGCTTACTAGCCTTTCTTCTTTGTATTATTTGATGTCATCTTTTAAGAATTCATTGTTTCATCCTACCTTATGTAAATGTTTGTCATTCTACAAAATAATTCAAAATGCAAAACTTCAGTTGAATGTTTGGAAACACAAAAGCCATCAAACTTAATCCTGTTCTATTCTAAAATATAACTGCAGAAGCATTAAAGTGGTATCCATCTTAGTCTTGGTCCTGTTCTTCCTGACGCTTTAACTGTGCTAGCATAACCATTAGGCAGGGAAAAAACAGACCCATTGGAAACCGTTCCAGTGGTTATGCTAGTGCCCCCCTCACCCCCCAACACACACCCCAGCCTTTACCACTTTACAAGACCATCGCTGTGAACTGCCACATCTGCATTGTGTGGCTCAAGGGCTTTCTCTTGCCTTGGTGTCCTTTGCCTCTTGCTGAGTAGATGGGAAATGCCAAAGAAGGACAGCCCCTGGGAGCACCCCTCAGCCAATGACTGATGTGGCAGAAGTGTATAGAGGGCCCAGCAGCCTGCCACCTCGGGAGGAATCAGACTGAGGTGTGTGTTTCACACTGGTACCCAGAGCATCCCCAGCAGGAGTTAGCTCCCGTCACCTGCAGCCGCATCTGGCTGCTGCATAATCTATTGCATGGCCCCCTTCCTTGCCACTGCCCCCACGCTCCTGCCAAGGACCCTTCCACCCGAGTCAACTCCTTGTATTTGAAGCCTTGTCCCAGGGTGGGCTTCTGTGTTCCCCACCCAGACAACTTATATTACAATGGTGCCTGGAATCACCGCAGAAACAGCCTAAGTGCTAATAAGCGAGGAAGGTCAATGATTGCATTGACCTCTAAGACTTAAGAAGTCCCTCCACATGAGGGAGTCATGAGGGCTTTGAGACTAAATAGATGAAAGATATCCTTTTATTGCAGCTTTTTTCACTGATATGATTTTTTCATTTGTTACCATTTATAAGCTCTGACCTTTAGATAGAATTTTGGGTAAAGGGCTCATATCCATCAATTCATTCAACTTGGGCTCCTGTCTTCCAGAACTGTTCTCACAAGGAAGTTCCATTAGCTTATCAATTCAAAGTCGTGCATCTTCAGCACTTTTTTATTTTTCTGAACAAACACATAAGGGGAAGGGTAAATAGATCGGCAAGCCTGTTTTATGCCTTTCCCACTACTGCTTGAGATCCTTACTTGGCACTTTCAAGTCATTCATCTGTACCTCTCTAGTCATGATTTCCATCATCTTCCAGATTTGGCAGACCCCCAGGTGCTGAGCATAAGAAGTATTCTGAATTGGATACTACTTTCTTTTAAACACACTGTGATAGGCAGAATGATTGCCCCCAAAGACAGCCACATCCTTATCCCTGGATCGTGTGGATATGGTACCTTACCTGGCAAAAAAAATTTGCAGACGTGATTAAGTTAAAGAACTCGAGATGGAGAAATTATCCTGGAATACCTGGGTGGGCCCAAGGTAGTCACTAGGTCCTTAAAAAGGGCAGCATGTGAGTCAGTTAGAGAAGATGCGATGATGGAAGCCGAGGTCTGAGGGATGCAGGGAAGGAGCCAAAAGGGAAAGAATGCATAGATGCATAGAGCTTCTAGAAACTGGGAAAGCAAGAAAATGAATTCCCCCTCGAAGTCTCCAGAAGGAGCAGAGCCGCGCCAACACCTTGATTTTACCCAATGAGATCCATTTCATACTTCTGGCCTCCAGAACTATATGAGAATAAACTAGTGCTGTTTTATGCTACTCGGTTTGTGGTCACTTGTTATGGCGGTAAGAGGAAACATAGATTTACACAGAGCAGTGAAGCAAATAACCACCCGTAGAGTTGGAGTCAACGTGAGCTTCAGTCATGGTCTGCCATTTTTGACCATGGAACACATTTTGTTACAGGTAAGAGCCATTCCAAACAAGTTGGTAGGCAGTTTTTGCCTGGAGCATTTTTAGTAATTAGCTCGAATGTTCTAAATGCCAGATTATCTTTCTGCAGCAAGACTCACTTCAGACACACGGCCCCCGGGACCATCAGACACAGTTTTGGTTCCCTGAGTCTGTGTGATTTGTGTTTTCCCAGTTCGTCTTGCGGAGAGCACAGCTGATGCTTTCACATCAGGCCAATCTTTTTTAGAAAATGGATAGGCCATACAGCAACTAATATCTATAACGGTCTAGTTTAAATTAACGACAACTTAAATTTGATCCTATTCTAAAGCTGAACATTACCCTCCCCCACACTTTTTTTTTAAGGATTGGCACCTGGGCTAACAACTGTTGCCAATCTTTTTTTTTTCTGCTTTATCTCCCCCAATCCCCCCCCCCCCGCCCCCATACAGAGTTGTATATCTTAGTTGCAGGTCCTTCGAGTTGTGGGATGTGGGACGCCGCCTCAACGTGGCCTGACGAGCAGTGCCATGTCCTCACCCAGGATCCGAACCCTGGGCCGCCACAGCAGAGTGCGCGAACTTAACCACTCGGCCACGGAGCCAGCCCCCGTCACTTTTTGTTTTTAATGTCACATTTTACATCTTTTTATCTTGTGTATCCATTAACTAATAATTGAAATCATAACTATTTTCACTACTTTTATCTTTTTTTTTTTTTGAGGAAGATTAGCTCTGAGCGAACATCCACCCACCAGTCCTCTTCTTTTTGCTGAGGAAGACTGGCCCTGAGCTAACATCCATGACCATCTTCCTCTACTTTATATGTGGGATGCCTACCACAGCATGGCTTCATAAGCGGTACAATGTTCGCACCTGGGATCTGAACCAGCAAACCCCAGGCCTTTGAAACAGAGCATGCAAACTTAACCACTACACCACTGTGCTGGCCCCACTACTTTTGCCTTTTAACCTTCACACTAGCTTCATAAGTGATTAATCCACTACCTTTACTATATATTTACCTTTCTGGTGAGATTTATACTTACATATGTTTTCTTGTTACTAATAACACCCTTTTTCTTTTCAGCTAAAAGAAGTTGCTTTCACACTTCTTGTGCGGCCGGCTCTGTGGCCGAGTTGTTAAGTTCGTGCACTCTGCTGCAGTGGCCCAGGATTTCACTGGTTCAGATCCTGGGCATGGATATCGCACCGCTCATCAGGCCACAGTGAGGTGGCGTCCCACACAGCACAACCAGAAGGACCTACAGCTGGAATATGCAACTAGGTACTGGAGCACTTTGGGGAGAAGAAGAAAAAAGAAAGAAAGATTGGCAACAGATGTTAGCTCAGGTGCCAATCTTAGGGAAAAAAACACCCATTTCTTGTAAGGCCAGTTTACTAGTGATGAACTCCTTTAAGTTTTGCTTATCTGGAAAACTCTTTATCTCTCTTTCGCTTCTAGCTGGTAACTTTGCTGGGAAGAGTATTCTTGGTCGAAAGGTTTTTCTTTCAGCTCTTTAAATATAATGAGCCACTCCCTTCTGGCATGTAAAGTTTCTGCTGAAAAATCTCTTTATTATCTTATGGAAGTTCCCTTGTATGTAACAAATTGTTTTTCTCTGGTTGCTTTTAATATTCTCTGTCTGTGTTTAACTTTTGATGTTTTAGTTATAATGTGTCTTGGTGTGGGTTTCTTTGGGTTTATCTTATTTGGAACTCCCTGGGTTTCCTGGATGTGGAAGTTTGTTTCCTTCCCCAGGTCAGGGAAGTTTTCAGCCCTTATTTCTTCAAATAAGATTTCTGCCCCTTTTTCTCCCTATTCTTCTGAGAGCCCATGATGTGAAGTTAGGCTGTTTGATGTTGTCCTATAAGTCCCTTAAGCTATCTTTACTTCTTTTCATTCTTTTTTCTTTTTGCTGCTCTAAGTTCCACTGCCCTATCTTCGAGTTGACTGATCCTTTCTTCTACTTCATCTAGTTGGCTGCTGAACCCCTCTAGAGTATTTTTTCAGTGCAATTCTTATATCCTTCAGTTCTGGGACTTCTATTTGGCAATTTCTTATATTTTTCATCTGTTTGTTGAATTTCTCACTGTGGTCATCCATTCTTCTACTCAGTTCAGTGAGCATCTTTATGGTGATTACTTTGAACTCTTTTAAAAATTATTATTATTATTATTATATAGTTTGAAAAGTTATATGCATTCCTATGTTCATTGCAGCATTATTTACAATAGTCAAGATATGGAAACAACCTAAGTATCCATCAACAGGTGATTGGGTAAAGTAGATATGGTATAAATACACAGCGGAATACTACTCGGCCATAAGAAAGAACAAAAGTTTGCCATTTGGAGCAACATGGATGGACCTTGAGGGTATTATGCTAAGTGAAATAAGTCAGAACAGGAAAGACAAGTACAGTATTACTTCACTCATATGTGGAGTCTAAAAACAAAAGAAAACACACAACAAAACTCACAGATACAGAGAACAGATTCGTGGTTACCAGAGGGGAAAGGGGTTTGGAGGGTACACGAATGGAGTGGAGGGGATCAACAGTAGGGTGATGGATTGTAACTGGACTTTTGGAGGTGACACTTTGTAGTGTGTACAGATGTCTAATTATAATGTTGTACACCTGCAATTTTGAACTCCATCAGGTAAATTACTTATCTCCAATTCATTAAGGTTTTATCCTGAGGTTTTATCTTGTTCTTACCTTTGGAACATATTCCTGCATTTCTTCATTTTGCTTGACTCTGTGTATTTGTTTTTATACAGTAGATCAAACAACCACCCACCCCCGTCTTGAAGGTGTGGCCTCATGTAGAAGATGAACTGTGTTGTTCAATTCTGCCTCAGTTCTTGGTTGTCTCTCAAAACTTTGTGTTTGTCCAAGCAGCATATTTTATTTTTAATAACTCATACTATCAAGGGTGTGCCGAGACCTGTCAGCATCCCAAAGGGGAAGATCTCAACACCTAGATTCAGGCTGACTGGAAGCCAGATCCCCAGGCTTCAGCTTTTCAAAATACACAAATATATACTGTTCTGCAGACTGCAAGCTTAAGCCCCATTGGTCATCAAGGCAATCTGGAGGCATTCCCTGAGTGGCAGTTGCAGAAATCAGTGCTCCAGAAGACTGCATAAACTCTTTCCTGGGGGCAGCAGTGAGCTGGATCAGGGCAGAGGGAGAGGACCAAGATGGTGTCCACAGCCTACTTTCTAGAGAGAAGCTCCTAGGCCACTAAATATGTATAAAACCTGAAGCCTGCCCCTGAAGTCAAAGCTCCAGGAAAGGCAGAGGCCTCCTCCACAGAAAGACTTGGGTGTGTGCTCTGGTCTGTGCAGTGCCCTGGGGGTGACAGCCTACCAAGAACTGTATCCCAGATGGCTACAGTGCTGTTGAGCCCAGGAATGCAAGCTCCACCACCACCATAGGCAGGTGATCAAGCAGTGTCCGCTGTGTGGCAGCCAAAAAAAACAGATGGTATAAAGGTCCCTCCAGGAGACACCAGTGCTCAGGGTCACGCAGAGGGAGAGCAGGAAGAAAGGTGCCAGCCGGACTCTGACTTTGAGAGTGTTCCAGCAGGCTCCTGAATGTGCGTGTTAAGTTAGATACCTGCCCCGCCAGCTGAGGACTTAACATAAGCAGGCAAGCCTTGTTCACCTAAGTCTGGGTAACCAGCTGCCTCTGAGCTGAGCGCTGGGGTGAGTCTCAGCCAGAGCTGTTTATGAGCAGCTTCTCAGATGGCTGCTTCTGTGGGTCTTGGGACATGAGCCCTGTTGGTTTTCAAAGCCAGATGTTCTGGGGGCTTGTCTCTCAAATGTGCATCCTCAAAACTGGGATGCTCGAGGTGGGGTCTGAACCCCTTCCTTCTCAGGGAGAAGCTCCGGGTCTGAGTTCCTTCCCAGTTGTGCCTTGCTGTGCTGGGAGTGGGGTTTATCACAACATTGTGTCCCAGCCTCTCGTACTTGCCTCAATGAGGTTTTCTTTTCGTTTGCCCACTGTGTACTTGTCACTCAGCCAGGCTTTTGCTTCTTTTTTCTTTTTTGAGGAAGATTAGCACTGAGTTAACATCTGCCACCAATCCCCCTCTTTTTGCTGAGGAAGACTGACCCTGAGCCAACATCTGTGCCCGTCTTCCTCTACTTTATATGTGGGATGCCTACCACAGCATGGCTTGCCAAGCGGTGCCATGTCTGCACCCGGGATCCCAACCAGCGAACCCAGGTCACCGAAGCAGAACATGTGAACTTAACCGCTGCATCACCTGGCCAGCCCCAGGCTTTTGTTTTTTTAAGAAGAAATTGTTCCATATGCAGTTGTGGACTCAGTGTGTCTGTGGGAGGAGGTGAGTTTGGGATGTTCCTACCTTGCCATCTTGAATAGAACCCAACTCACAGCATTTTGATTTCAGCACTGATCACATGCTGTCGTAAAAACCTGTTTTCTTATCCATGCCGAGCCTCCTAACAAGACTGTGAACACCAAGAAGCAGAAATCTACACTTTTTATCTGTCTCTGTATCTCCCACCATTGTCGTTCTAGTACGGATGGGTGAATAGATGGATGAATAATACATTCTACTAATGACTCACAAATAGAAGTCTATTATTAAGACTTTAGTTGAGCCCCATGATATAAAAGTAGGAATAACTTCTTACCAGAATGAACTAGAAATCATTGGATTTTTTTCCTCATTTGGAAATGATACCTGCTCACTAAAGACCATTTAGGAAATTTTCCTAAGTAGGAAAATTAAAAGTCATTTATGGTTCCATGCCCAAAGAAAAAAATATGTTGCAATTTTGGTGTATTTCTTTCTAATCAAAAGGACTATAGCTAACATTTGAGACTCACAAATTCTCACAATAACCCAGCATGGCACAGAGAGATTCTGTGCCGCAGAGCTCATTGAATGGTAGAGCCAGGATATGGCCCCAGACACACTGGATTCAAAGCACACACTAGATCCTTTCTATTCATACTAAACTATAGCTATACAGATTTTTTTGCATTGAGGAAAATGTATTTTGATTATGCTTAATTTATTTTATTTTACGCCTTTCATGGGGTGATTTTTACTGGTTTACCTAAGTTCCTTTCGTTATTGCACATAATCTATAAAACAACAATGAAAATTGTTTACACTAGTGAAATCCACTATGAGAGCCATCTGGATGCCCATTCCTAGCTACTGCTCAACATCTTTGCTCCATGGCCATATTGCCTTAAAGGTAATAGGCAATTTGCAAGTATCTCAGAAGGAGACTTCTTGACCAAGACACAAATAAATTATGCAAAACGAAAACCATCCCACAGGGAATTTTGTGACTTCCTGTTGAAAGTGCTGGATGCATAGGTTTCTCACTACTGCCATTTCAGGCATAGGAAGCGATGCCTGAAGTCGTTCTCAGAAGGCGTGAAAGTCAACATATTCTTCAATTCAGAGAAGTGGTAACCGAATCTGGTCCTGTATTTCTACCTCTTGCGAAAAGCAGCTTCCTTCATTCTGATATCTATCAAGGAAGAAAAGTGTAGGACTCAGTGAGCAATTTGACTGACCGTGGATTTTATATTTAGCAGGAATAACTGTTAGAAATCAGTGGCTCCTTAATTTTTAAGGTTCATAAATTCAGGTTTCTGGATGTATTTAATCAAGATGAGTGACTATAAAGATCAAATTCTTTCATGACTTAAAATCTAGGCATATAAGCACGACTGATTCCTTTCATTAACATTATTAGCATATATATACTTAGAAAGAGGTAGAGAGGGAAGAAGGAAGAGAGGAGAGCAAGGAGGAGGAGGAGAGGAAGGAGAGGCGGGAAGGGAGGAAAGGAGAGGGGAGAGAGAGAGAAGAGACCGGTAAGGTAGACCTTTAGGAAAAGCTCCTGGGAAATAGGAGCCTGCTGGCTGTTTGAGAAAGCACTAGAATGGCCCCTACCTCTTAGTTAAGTCAGAGACAGATAGACACCCATGGCCCTAAGGAAGGAATAATCCTTTTCTAACTTAAGGCAAGCTGCTCTCCCGATAATCCTTACTTTGTGTCACTGCTAGTAGAGAAAGAAGTGGAGACATTTTTATAGGGTCCAAGAAACCTCCTAGAAGGAGAGGGCAGCCTCCATCTTTTTGAAGTTCAACATTATTAGAACTTCTTTGACAGGCAAGAAAGGACACCAAGAAACTCCAAAGGGAAATGCAGTGATGGGGCAAGGGTGAGGCCATACTGTGCTGTAATGGTGGTGAAGGTAGACTAGCCCATCCCAGAGCTTCTAGAGGTTGGAAGTAACCTGTGGCCCTGCCATTTTTGTCTTGCAGGTGTGTTCCATGATGGACTAATGAGTCATCATCTTGGGAGCTTGCACTGGGCACCATTGTGACCTTTGCTGAAATCAGAGAGTATCTCAGACTATAGGGTCAGTTTTCTAATGGGAAGCACTGTTAAAAAGCTGGGGTTGGGCTGGCCCGGTGGCGCAGCAGTTAAGTTCACACATTCCGATTTGGTGGCCCGGGGTTTGCCAGTTTGGATCCTGGGTGCAGACATGGCACTGCTCGGCATGCCATGCTGTGGTAGGTGTCCCACATATAAAGTAGAGGAAGATGGGCACGGATGTGAGCTCAGGGCCAGTCTTCCTCAGCAAAAAAGGGGAGGATTGGCAGCAGTTAGCTCAGGGCTAATCTTCCTCAAAAAAAATAAATAAATAAATAAAATATTTTTTTTAAAAAAGCTGGGGTCATTCACTGAACTTTCTAGAAGTAGGAGTTGAGTGGGAGCAAGGAGAGGAGGCAGCAGGGGAGGGAGAAGGGCTTTCTACGAGCACAAAGAAGCAAAATTAGAGAAAAGGAAGCTACAGACCAGAGAAAGTACGGGCAGTTAGAGCAGTGACATTCCAAATCCTGGGAATGGTGCAAGCACCCCCATCTTCTGTGCCCCAGTTTTTCTCCCCGTCAAGCATCTCCTACTTTCTTTTTGCAGCACTGCATTGGGACCCCAGGAGGAAGTATGGGGGTAGAAACGTACCCCGAGAAGAGGAAGCCAAGTACAGGCACGTAGCATACCATTTTCCAACTTGCAAAGTTGCGAACCCAAGGGCTGTTCACAGACATTCTCCACTGATCTCACCCCAAACCTACGAGGCAGTTAAGGAAATGCAGGCCCACGGAGGTGTGTGGTTTGCCCAGGGCCACACCGTGGCTGAGTTTCTAGAAGTTAGCGCGGACTCTTTCCACACACTGCAGTAGTGTCTGCCTTTCATGAGAAGTCTGCTAAGGAACGCTGCTGGTGAATCTTTCAAGAGGCTCTGGTCCAGAGTCTGATAAGAGTACTTTGAAGTCACATTACTGGGATCTCAAATCTCCTAAGAATTATTAATAGCAAGAGCTATATGTTACTCGCTGTCAATGGACCTGTTTGGGTAGGGTGTGTACGCAGGCTTATCTGACAGCCTGTTGACCTCTACTTCTACTGCGCTGTCCACAGGCAGAGGAGGGTCTGTGTGGGGCAAAGGGATGGTGTGCAAAATCCCACATCCCTGTAAATTCCTTGGCCTGAACTGTCTACATCTGGGAGTCATTAATCTGAAGTGACCTCATCTTCACGGACGCCGGCTCTGCTCTTCACTGCTGTAAGCACTGCTCTTTCCTCTGTAGGTTTGGCAGCGACTTCAGCCAAGGGAAAGACTTCTGAGTGCTCTCTCTGTACTGCCAAGGCAAAGAGCTAGGGGCCAGGGACGCAGCCAGAATGGATCAGGAAGTGCCTTCCCCCAGCCCTCAGGGCCATCTGCAGACAAGTGCAAGTCTTGGGCAACCTGAGTGGTGTTGGAGAGAAAGGTTAAGATGTGGTCAGAGTCAATAGGAGGGTACAAGCAGAGAGTGATGAAGCGTAGGTTCTGAGAGCGTTAGCCAATCGTTCCAGGCGTCTGTAACATTACCACTCAACTCTTTCAAAAAATTGCCAGCATTTTGATTAAGGAATAGCTGCTCATAGAGAAGCTAGAGATTTTAAAATCTCCCCATAAAGTGGCATCTGTAGCTGACTTTGGAGTCACTCATCCAGCACCTTCCTACTGCGCTTGCGTTTCTACTTGCTGTCCAGTACATGGGGCACATGCTGCTGCAAAGCGGCCCCTACCTGAGGGGCCCCCTTGCTTTGGCCTTCTACTTTCCTGGCCTCCTCACCCAAGCTTCCTTGGCAGCTTCTCTTTCTCTGCCTGCCCTTAAATCTCAGGGCTCTGTCTTAGCCCATTTTCTTGTCACTGTTTTTTTTTTTTTTTTTGGTGAGGAAGATTAGCCCTGAGCTAACATCTGGGCCCATCTTCCTCTATTTTTTATGCGGGTCACCACAACAGCATGGCTGACGAGTGGTGTAGGTCCCTGCTCAGGATCTGAACTCCCAACCCTGGGCCTCCAAAGTGGAGTGTGCCAAACTTAACCACTACCCCACCAGGCCAGCCCCTCTTGTCACTCTTAACTTGAAAACCCCCAGCTCTCAGTGAGTCCACAGGTTGGGGGAGGGGATGTCCATAACCCCCACTCCCTGAAATGGCACTGGGCACTAATACAACAAATAGGCATGGGCATTTCTTCTAGGAAATGAGTTTTGGAGGAGTCTCTGGCCTCCTTCTCTGGCTCCACTCCCAGTTAAGAACACTGCTCTCCGTTCTCTCCCAGCTCTTCTCATTCCATCCCTCAGCTTCAACTTCCCCTCAGTGCAGACACCCACCAAGCCTACTCCCAGACACTCTCCTGAGATCCAGATCCCAATGCCCAAATACTTTCTGAAAATCTTCCCTCGGAGGCCTCACAGGTACCTCAAACTTAACAATTCAATCTAAACACATCACCTGCCCCCCAAATGCACTCCTCTTGCGTTTCATTTGAGTAAATGACATCGTCATGCACCCAGGTGCCCAAGCGAGAAAGCTGGGCGTCATCCTGATTCCTCCCCCGCCACACTCCCCATATCTAGTAAATCGCCAATTCCTATTGACTCCAGGGTCTGTAGCCGTGGAATCCAGCCCCTTAGCACAATGAGGGGATGCATTAGGGTTTAAGAGCGCAGCTTCTGGAGCCAGACTGCTTGGGTCTGCTCCCTTCCAACACGTGCCTTTTAGTCAGTCAGTTAACCTCTCTGTGCCTTAGTTTTTTCATCTTCAAAATGCAGATGATAATAATACCTTCATGGTTTTTATGAAGAGCACCTACATAATTGTGAAAATTAAAAGACTTAATACCTATTAAAACATAGAACAATGACTGGCCCTTAGTAAGTCTTCTGGAAGTGTTCGCTGATATTATGATTAGGCCAGGTCACCATCCTTTCTCTGTTAGATGATTACAATCACCTCCTAATTTTCTCTTTGTCACTACCTTGTAGCCAGAGCCATCATTCCGAAAGGCAATTCTGGTCATTGTACCTTTCAATGGATCTCACTGTTCTTAAGATCAAGTCCAAAATCCCTCACATGGCTTGCTTACAAGGTCATCACCCTACTTACCTCCTGGCTTTTTCTCTTCCCACCTGCTCCCCATGCTCCGCCTTCCAGCCATATTTAACTTCCTTTGTTTCCCAGTTGACCACATCCCATCTCTCCGCTGGGCACACGCTGTTCTCTCTGCCTTGTTCTCAAGTCACTCTATTCTCCTCGTCTATTTCCCTTTGCCTGGCAGGTAGCTAGTCGTCTTTCCGAGATTGTTTCCTCAGTGCCAACTCTAGGACCTGGCAGTAAGTATTTGACATTTGAAATCATTTTAAAATACTAAGAGTAATATCTTCTTAGGTACATCTCATATGCACAGCATATAGCTGGATTATTTTTTAATCCAATCTGATGATTTTGCTTTGTACATAGAGAATTTAGCCCATTGATATGTAATATAAAACAACACCACTATCTTTGGTATTTAAGTCTGCCATCTTGTATTGCGTATTCTCTCTGTTTTACCTTTTTCTTTACTTTTCTCTCTTTTCTTTGTGACTGACTAAACATTCCTCTCTTCCAGGATGGGTGACTTATGGTATGTTGTTCTGTTCTTTTAAGGACTTGCTTTACAAATTAAAACTTGCGTATTTCTTAAAGTCCAAATTTAATGAAACCTCAAAGATAGTATAAGGACCTTCTTGTACATGCTCCTGACTTACACCTTATTTTTGTCTGGCATTTTAATTCCATATATATTTTAGGGCCCCCTAGACATTACAATTACTATTTTATGTAATCAATGTTTATTTATATTTGCTCACATTTATCACCGTCTTTGTTTTTCATCCCTTCTTGGATCTCAGATCTTCCATCTGCAGTCATTTACTTTCTGCTGAAAGTATTTCCCTTAAAATTTCATTTAGAGAGTGTCTTCTGATGACAAACTTAGTTTCTACTTGTCTGAAATGTCTTTATTTTACCCCGTTTCTTAAAAGCTGTTTCGCGAATTCTAATTTGGCAATTTTTCTTTTGGCACTTGAAGATATCATCATACTCTCTTCTAGCTTTCCGTCAATCTAACCGCAGTTCCTTCCAAGATAATAAGATAATAATTCATCCCCATTTCCTCACCGTCCTGGCTGCTTTTAATATTTGTCTTTTATATTTATTTCTTTGTTTTACAGTTTCATTATAATGCACCCATATGGTAGCTTGCTTTCTTTTTAATCTATTCTGCTTGGCATTTGCTGGGCATCTTTTATCTTTGGACTAGTGTCATGCATCATTTCTAGAAAACTCTAAGCCATTACCTTGTGAATATTCCTTCTACCTGATTCCCTCTCTTATCTCCTCTGGGTCTCCAGTCAAATAGATGCTTCTAGTGGTTTTCTCTTGAGGGCGGAATCATTACAGTTTTTACCTGGGATAACTCTAATGTTGAGATATTACCTGAGACCTTGATCATGGGCCTTCAGGAAATAAATCTGAATAAATATATTTGAATAAATTGAATAAATGTTTACTTCTCCCAAGTATAACTGATCCCAAGATGTGCCAAGTCAAAAATAAAATGACATCAGAAAGAAGGGTTTTAGCTATTTCAATTAGAAAGAGCTGGAGGAATTAGCCTAATTTTATTGAAGCTTTGCAGCACTCAATAACGGCCTTCAGTTGTAAGCACTGAAAATACGTTTCCCGCCTATGACCTGCCTATTTTCCTGGGTAGAAGAGTCATCTTTTAGGGCACCTTATGTCATTACCTAAGACGGACAGACTCCCACAGAAGTCCGAGAACGCCTAACGTACTTTCCAGGTGGTTCTTCTGAGGGTTTACGATGGCTCTGATCCATTATTTCTTAGAAAAGGCTCTGAGAGACAAAAGGATCTGACACCTCAGTGAACCTTCCTGCTCTATTTAAACAAGTCTTTCTGTTCCTCCAAGGGCCTTGCACTGCACCGTAGGTGGAGGGATCGGCCTGGGCTCCTAGGAGCCCTTCTGGGATTCACAGCTGAGTAGACTGGGGTTTTGACGTGATTACTGCTTGGGCTTCAAGGAACTCCCAGGAAGTAAAGAGATCAAAGCCTCTAGAAAGGACAGAACTTCTGGTCATTGTTTTTCTTCTCTTTTCTGAATATTTGCAACTTGCAAAGCTGGAAGTTTGGCACAGTAGTGAAGTCTTTTTTAGACACTCTAACTCTTCCTTAAGATTTAAGGGAGAACAACTTTATAAATATCTAGAAAACCAAGACATTCACATTTTAAAAACAGACATCTCCTCTTACCCCAATTTTCTAGTAGGTATTGAGAGTTTTCTGCATGCATATTGAGTGTTTGCCTGCAGGATTGTTCAGTTGCTATTGTTTAGAAATGTGGCGTCTTTGTCTTTCTGTAGATTAGCTGGAAGTTTGGCTCATGGAAGTACTTACTGGTCACTGAATATGAACTGAGGCAGGCGACTCCTTATTCTTGGACTGCATCATTTATGTTGCTTCTAATCTATTTCTTCCTCTTCTTTTTTTTTTTTTAACAGGAGTTGGAGCAGTAAAAAGAAATCTGGTCACTGCTGTGTGTGCACAAGGCTGATCAGAGGTTTTATACCCAAAGAGGTACTGAATTCGGCATTGGCCAACAAGTTGCTGTGACCAGCAACTTCGCACCATCTTCTCACAGCATGGAGAGAAAAGACAAAGCTGGGATGGCCAGGTACGTCATTCTGTGTGCAACCTGGTTCTTCCTCCACCCCTCATGTCCCACTACTCTGCCTCTGGAGGTTGCTTTGTCAGATTGAAAGGGGCTTCTCACAGAAGCCTCATTGGGTGGCGATTGCCCCTGGTGCAAGGTGTTGTAAATGGCACTAACCACTCAGTATGTAAAATGCCACTGATTTGGTGGTGACTTTAAAGTGAAATTGTAAATCCATGACTTGGCTGAAGCACTCGTGTGGATTAGGAGAGGTGAAGGAGAGGTTCAATTTAAGCACCAATAGGGAAAAGAAGTTCTTGTCCCTGCCTCTCAAACCCACAGCTTCCCAGGTCTGCTCTCCACTCCCTGCTGCTTAGTGGTCCACTTGTATATTGATGCTGAGAATATGAGGAAAGGGTTCAGTCAGAAAGCAGCTTTTAGGATTTGTGTTCTAATTCCTGATTTGTCACTAACTGTCTCAGTGACCTTGCGCAAGTGACTTACCATCTCAGAGTCTCAGTTTCTTCAACTGTCAAATAAGCAATAATAGGTAACATTTATTTTTGTTGAGTGTGTGCCTAAAACCATGCAAAGCATTTTTAACACATTTAATCAAAGTGTAGGCAAGACTTTATTATGTTACAGATGAAGACATTGAGACTAAAGTCCTCGAGTCATTTGCCTAATGTCATATCAACAGGGGTGTAGCCACGATTTGGATCAGACGGGATTAGGTCTCTGTCTCCACAGTCAGAGTCACTAGGTTCTAATAGTGGATTAAATGATTTCTCTCTGATCCCTCTCAACTCTAAAGTTTTAGAATTCTATTATGTAACTCAAAAATGAAGAGGGGGGAGAGAAAGAGAGGGCAAGTTCAACTGGAAGGCTTCTGCCTGGAGGATTGGCTGCACTCGGCAAGGTCAGTTCTGAATTGGTCTTTGATTCCTTCTCTAGGCTGAGAGAAGAAGTTGGATGGATGGGGAGATAGGCAAGAACCCAAGAGTGAGAGCAGTTCTGCTCAGCCGCAATGGGCACTACCCTCCCAGGCTCTCCCTTCTCATGGGATCTTCGCCATGGGTTCACGTGCAGTGTAGGCCTCCCATCAGTGTGGGTTCCAAGGACCCACCGAGACTGACATTGCTCTAAATAAGTGAAAGGCAGTTCCTACCTCCATCCTCACTGGAAGTAGATGGTTTGTATCTTGAAACTAATGATCAAAGTTTCCGCACCGAATTTTGTATTCATAACTTCTTATTATTTTTCTTAAAGAACTTCCCCACTCCCACAAATTACACAGGATTCAGGAACTGCAAAACCCACTCTTGTTCTAACACATTTTTTTGCGAATTAGAATGCAAATAATTTAAAATAGATTGAAGTAGGGATTCTTGACTTTTAAAATATGGAACTGCTTTAAAGAAATGTTGAATTCAAATAAGTTTTCTAGACTCTTCAATAGACTAAAAAAAAAGAGGTTCAGAAAAGTCACTCATTTGCTATGCAGTTTTCACCATACTGTGGTAGTCTCTAGTGAAGATTTTTGCACTTCTAAAAAAATGACTCTGGGGGCTGGCCCAGTGGAGTAGTGGTTAAGTTCGCGTGATCCACTTTGGCAGCCTGGGGTTCACAGGCCTGGATCCCAGGCACGGACCTAGCATCACTCGTCAAGCCATGCTGTGGCGGCATCCCACATAAAACAGAGGAAGACTGGCACAGATGTTAGCTCAGGGACAATCTTCCTCACATACACACACAAAAACCCATAACAGCCTTTTTGGGCCTTTCTTATTGGAAAAATTGGCAATCACTTTATATTTGAACATATCCTCCTTATAATTAACACAGATTTCCATTAAAATACACCTAATTCAGTTTGTCCAGGTTAATTGATGTATGTAATGTTAAATATATTTGAATTTTCTCCCTAGGAATGCAAAAGTTGTGAACTGCTTATACCAAAACCCTGGTGCAATTTTTAGGCTGATTTGTTTTCCCTGGGCAGGAGGTGGTTCCAACTATTTTGCCAAGTGGGGACAAAAGATTCATAATTCACTGGAAGGTATGTTAATTTTCATCACCATCTAAGCAATTTATAAGATCAGATGATCTGCACATATAGGAATTTGAAGCACAGTAAAGATTTCCCTTATTGGTAGATAATTAATAATAATAGGCATTCAAGATTGGTCTTCAATAAGGTGATTTTTATATTTCTCAAGTAAGAAATTCTGTTGCTTTTATTTTGTTACTATTAGAGCTTGAAGGACTTTTTAGGAGATGGCATTCGAACCCTACAACTTGTTTTTAATGTAAATATTGGTTGAACTGAATCTGCTATCTTGCAATGGTTTTCTATTTGTCCCATCTGTGATTTGTTGCATTTTGCCTGTTTTCTCCTTTAATTTCGAATTAATGGAGTATTTAAAAAAATATTCTGTGTATCTCCACTATTGCCTTATTAGCCATATATTTTTGTTTTACTGTTTTAGTGGTCGTTCTGGGATTTATCATACTGATCTTTAACTTATAGTCCATCTTCAAATGTTATTCTCAGTTAAATTTATTCCTAAGCATTTTATTGTTTTTGATGCTATTGCAAATGGGATTGTTTTCTTTATTTCTTTTTCAGACAGTATGTTGTTAGCGTACAGAAATGCAAATGAGGGGCCAGCCTGGTGGTGTAGTGGTTAAGTTTGGTGCATTCCGCTTTGGCGGCCCAGATTCGCAGGTTTGGATCCCAGGTGTGGACCTACACCACTCATCTGCCATGCTGTGGCAGCAACCCACATGCAAAAAAATGGAGGAAGATTAGCAACAGATGTTAGCACAGGGCAAATCTTCCTCAGCAAAAAAAAAAAAAAAAAAGAAATGCAACTGATTTTTGGATGTTGATTTTGTGTCCTGCAACTTGACTGAATTCAGTTATTATTTCTAACAGTTTTGGGGTGGATTCTTTAGGGTTTTCTACATATAAGACCATGTCATCTGCAAAAGAGACAACTTTACTTCTTCCTTTCCAAGTTCAATGCCTCTTATTTCATTTTCCTGCCTCATTGCTCTGGTTAGGACTTCAGTACCATGTTGAAAAGAAGTGGCGAGAGTGAGCATCCTCATTTTGTTCCTGATCTCAGAGAAAACGCATTCAGCTTTTCACCATTGAGCTTGATGTTAGCTGGCAGCTTGTCATAGGTGGCCTTTATTATGTTGAGGAACACTCCTTCTATACCTAATTTGTTGAGAGTCTCCATCATGAAAGGCTGTCAAATGTTATTTAAACATCTCTTGAGATGATCACATGATTTTTATCCTTCATTCTGTGAATGTGGTGTATCAAATTTACTCATTTGTATATGATGAACCATCATTGCATCCCAGGATAAATCCCCCTTGATCACAGTTTATGAAGCTTTTAACATGCTGTTCTATTTCATGTAAAATTTAAGAACCATACAACAGCATACTCCCATTCCCCTCCTGTCCTTTTGCTGTTGTTAATCTACAATAAATTTTTATTATTCTTGCTTTGAATAGTTACATTTTAAAAATTAGAGAATGAGAAAAGCATCTTTTATATTTACCCACATTTCTATCATTTTTAGCACTTTCTTTCTTTGCATAGTCTGAGTTTCTATCTGGAATCATTTTCCTTCAGCCTGAAGGAAACATTTTTATAGCACATGTCTGCTGGCAACAAATTCTCAAAGAAGACTGAAATTGTCTTTATTTTGCTTTCACTTTTGAAAGATTTATATGGGTCTACAATTCTAGGTTGAAATTTTTTTCCTTCATCATTCTAAAGGTGACATTCCATTGTCTTCTGACCTGCATTCTATGAGAAGTGAACAATATTTATTAACTATATATGCAATTGTCTTTTTTTACTCTAGCTGATTTTAAGGCTGTCTCTTTAGCACTTTTATAAATTATGATGTGCTTTGGTGTGCTTATCATGCTTGGGATTCATTGAGTTTTCTGAATCTGTGGATTTACAACTGTTATTAAATTTGGAAATTTTTCAGCCATTGTATCTTCAAAAATGTCTTTCTGCATCTCCCCTTTCTCTGTTTCCTGGATCCTTATTAAATATTTGTTATTCCACTTGATATTGTCCAACAGATCAATGTAACTTTGTTCAATTTTTTAAGCGCCTTTTCTCTCTGTGCTTCTGTTTGAATCTATTACCCTGTCTTTCCTAGGATCTTTCTTGTTGGCAAATTATAAACTTGACATTTCTCTCACAGCCTTGTGAAACTAAACACCATTCTTCTTCTTAGTAATTTTCTGTTTCTATTTCCTTAATCTCTCTCTTTTTTTTTTTAAAGATTGTCACCTGAGCTAACATCTGTTGCCAATCTTCTTTCTTTTTCTTCTTCTTCTTCTCCCCAAAGCTCCCCAGTACATAGTTGTATATTTTAGTTGTAGGTCCTTCTGGTTGTGGCATGTGGGACACTGCCTCAGCATGGCCTGATGAGCAGTGCCATGTCTGCGCCCAGGATCTGAAGCGGCAACACCCTGGGCTGCAGAAGCAGAGCGTGGGAACTTAACCACTCAGCCACAGGGCGGCCCCTCCTTAATCTCTTGATATGAATAGTTTAAGAATAAGTCAGATGCCTTGCAGAAGAAAGCACTGTGCTTCTTGTCTCAAGAGACCGTAGCTTCTTAATTTCTGGCTGCCTTTGCAGCGCTGTGTTACAATTCTTATCTCGGTAGCCCCGTGGGAATTCAAAAAAGCTCTGCTGGGTTCCGGGCCTCTTAGAAGTAGCCCTCAGCCTCGGGTCTCGAACTCTTGATCTGTGCCAAATAATTGACACATCTCCATAGTGGAAAAGAGGCTGGAAGAATTTCAGTTCACTTTTCTAGAGTTCTCGTCTCTCCAGGCAAATCCTAGTTGCCTCAGCAGCTCAGGGCTTCAAACAGATTGTGTGTGTGTGTGTGTGTGTGTGTATTTTATTCAGTTTATCTGTTCGTTCAATGAGAGAGTTGGTCTGCTGCAAGATACTGCTTAGTCACCGGAAGTATTAAAGCTGGTTAAACAGAGTAAGTTAACAAACCATAGTGTCCTAACCATTTGCCTTTCCAGTATTACCACTTTGATATATTTGCTTCTGATTTTTTTTTAACTTTTGATAGGATAAGGTCTCCATTAAATTTTTATTTTAAATACAGCTTTAAAAAAATAGTTTTAGATTTATAGAAAAGTTAAAAATAGTACAGTTCTTATATACCCCTCACCAAGTTTCCCCAATTATTAACGTCTTACATGAGCACAGGACATTTGTCACAAATAAGGAACCAACACTGCCACGTGACTATTAACTAAACTCCACAGTTTTTCCAGATTTCACTCGTTTTTTCCCTAATGTCCTTTTTCTGCCCATCCAGGATACCACATTACTTAGTGGGCCTATCTCCTTAGCCTTCTAAGTCTGCGGTGGTTTCTCAGACTTTCCTTCATCTTCTGGCTGAGGTCGTGTTTGCAGGTTTCTCCACTGTAAAGTTACTTTTCGTCCCTTTTCATACCCTACTCCTTAGAAGAAAATCACTCAAGGGATAGGGCACTATCCTCCATCTCCCTGAGGAGGGAGTAGCTGCATAAATTATTTGAAGTTCTATTTCAGATATTTTTAAGAGAAAAACCATTTGGCATTCTTATCCTTTCTAATCCCATTTCCTTCCCTTCTATTAGATGATTTATACGATACAGGGTCACCTGCCTTTCTTTGTTTAAGTTTGGCAGGTTAGATGGACGACCTTAAATTAAATAGGGAAGTAGGTCAAATAGGAAATCTCATAAAATTCCGTGTTGACTCGCAGTCTTACATAACGAGAGTTTTCTCAGTTGTAGAGTGAGATGCCTGGCCTGTGCCTGTTTCCCAAGCTCTCTTCAGCTCCAACAGTCTCCATTTCCCAGGAGCCAACAGCCTTCCTGTTCGGTCTTTTTGAACCTCAGTTCTAGGCATTTCACCTACAGCTATATTCCCCAAAGTACGTGAACGTGGATGAACAGGGCTCTTCACATTACAGTATTGTTTTTAGTGGCAAAACAAACAAACAGTAACCCCAAAAAAGCCCTGGAAAAACACCAGCATTTTTGCCCTCAGGCCTCCAAGAGACATTGCCCATTTCCAATGTGCCCTTCTCCCCAGGAAATGCTCCCTTCCCAACACTACCTCTCTGTTCCCCTCAGGCCTTCCAAGCCCCTTTATTTCCCTTTCCACTTTCACCAGGACTCTGACACGAGGTCTCAAAAAAATCCATTCATTAGAAGAAGAGAGTCCTGGTATTAACATTTCAATATAGTTTTAGAAATTCCTGGAACTATTTTCATACGAGGTTTTTAATGAACAGCTGACAGTCCAATATAGACAATTAAAGGCTGCTCCTTTAAACAAATTTTTAAATCGTTGATATATAAAAATGTATAAAGAATAAAACCACACACGTAACCACACTTGCTGCTCTCCTAAAAGAATAAAACATTACAATTGAAGTCTCCATGTACCCTTCCCCAACTGTATCCACTCTCTTCTCTCTTGGCCTCCTCAAATAGAAGCAAGATATAGTATCATTTCACGTATTTCTAACTTTATATAAATGTATCATATTGTAAACATTCCTCTGAAAGTTGCTTTTTTCTCCTCTATTTTTTGACGTTCATCCTGTGGATATGTGTAACCCTACTTCACTGACTTTTAACTGTTATATAGTAGTTGTGTGCCTATAACACAATTTATGTTCTTCTCTTTATAGGCATTAAGGTCTTTTTCATTGTTTTGCTTTTATTAACAATGCTTCTATGGGCAGTCTTATGTATGTGTTCTTACATGCATGGGTATGAGAATCTACATATAGGAGTGGAATTTCTGAGTGGTGGAGTATGAATGTCTTCAACTATAGGAAATCTTGACAAATTGTTCTCAAAAAAAATGGCAATGATTTACACTGCCAAAGCAGTATATGAAAATTCTTATTGCTCTACATCCTTGACAATATTGTTTTTGCTAAAGTTTTTGATGATTTGCCAATCTATGCACGAAATTATTCTGATTTTGTTTTTTCCCCAGTTTTATTGAGAGTAATTAACATGTGACATTGTATAAGTTTAAGGTGAACAACATAATCATTTATGGACATATCGTGAAATGATCACCATGATAAGTTTAGATAACACCCATCACCTCATATAGTTAAAAAAATTTTTCCTGTGATAACTTTTAAGATTTACTCTCTTAGCAACTTTCAAATAGAGAACACAGCACTGTTAACTATGGTCATCTTGCTGTAGATTAGATCCCCAGAACTTATTCATAGTAATCAAAACAGTATGGTACTGGCATAAAATCAGTCATAGATCAATGGAACAGAATAGAAAGCCTAGAAATAAACTCACTCATTTACGGCTAATTAATTTATGACAAAGGAGCCAAGAATATACAATGGGGAAAGGACAGTCTCTTCAATATATGGTGTTGGGAAAATTGGACAGCCACGTGCATAAGAATGAAACTAGACCACTATTTTATACCATAGACAAAAATCAACTCAAAATGGTTTGAAGACTTGAATGTAAGACCTGAAACCATAAAACTCCTACAAGAAAACATAGGCAGTAAGCCCATGGACATTGGTCTTGGCAATGATTGTTTTTAAACTGACACCAAAACCAAACATAAAACAATGGGACTACATCAAATTAAAAAGCTTCTGCACAGCAAAGGAAACCATCATCAAAATGAAAAAGCTAGGCATGGAATGGGAAAAAAAATTTGCCAATCATATATCTGATAAGGGGTTAATACCTAAATAAATAAAGAACTTATACAACTCACTAGCAAAAAAAGAAACAATCCAATTTAAAAATGGGCAGAAATCTAAAGAGACATATTCCCAAAGAAGACACACAGATGGCCAACAGGTACGTGAAAAGATGCTCAACATCAATGATCATCAGGGAAATGCAAATCAAACCCCCAATAAGACATCACTGCACACCTGTCAGAATGTCTGTTCTCCAAAAGGCAAGAAAGAAGTGTTGGTGAGGATGTGGAGAAAAAGGACCCCTTTGTGCACTGTGGTGGGAATGTAAATTGGTGCAGCCACTATAGAAAACAGTATGGAGGTTCCTCAAAAAATTAAAAATAGAACTATCATATGATACAACAATTCCACTTATGGGTATATATCCAAAGGAAACAAAATTGCTATCTCGAAGAGATATCTGCACTCCCATGTTCATTGCAGCATTATTTACAACAGCCAAGATATGGAAACAACCTAAGAGTCCATCAATGGATGAATGGATAAAGAAAATGTGGTGTGTATATGTAAACAATGGAATATTATTCAGCCACAAAAAGAAGGAAATGCTGCCGTTTCCAACAACATGTATGGACTTTGAGGGTATTATGCTAAGTAGAAATAAAGCAGAGAAAGACAAATACTATACGACCTCACTAATGTGTGGAATCCAAAAAAAACCGAACTCATAGAAACAGGGAACAGAGGTGAGGGGGAGGGGAAAATGAGTGTGGTCAAAAGATACAAATTCCAGTTATAAGATAAATTCTTCTGATTTTAAATTGAATAGCCCTTATTATAAGTGAGACTGGGCATCTTTTCATATATGTATTACTATATGTTTTCTTTCCTGAGTTTCTTGTTAGTATCTTATGCCCACTTTTCCATTTGTCATCTTTTTATTGACATGTAGAAATTCTTTTTCTATTCTGGACTCTAATGTTTTGTAGGTTTTGTGGGTTGCAAATGTCTTTTTCAGTCTGTGCCACCTCTTCTTTTTTCATGTGTTGTCTTTTGATTCACAGAAGGTTTAAATTTTGATAGAGTCAAGTCAATAACTCTTCTCTAAAGTTTGTACTTTTTATGGCTTGCTTTAAAAGTATGCCCTAACACTAAGGCACAAAGTTATTTGCTTATGTTTTCTTCTATCAGTTCTTAAGTATTTTGTCATATTTCAGCTAGAATTGACTTTTACATATGCATGGTGTGACCGAGGTATCCAATTTTATTTATTCCACAGGCATAGCCAATTGACTTGGCAACATTTATCAAGAGGTCTAAATTTCACCCACCGATTTTAAATGTCAGCTCAGCTATAAATTGAGTTTCCGCATGCATGTGGTCTACTTCTGGGCTCTGTATTCTGTTCCATTGGTCTATTTGGTCCACTTCCTCTCTTGTGGATTTAAGGCACTCCAATGCCTTGTCTGCTGACCACCTAGGCCACCCTCGAAATCTGATGTTTTATTTTCCTGACATAGGTAATGGGCGTCTGAGCAGCCACTCATTGGCAGATGCTCACTGCTTGAATTTTCAGTTCCCTTTCATTTTTTTCCTTCCGGGTGTTCCCTTTCCTTTATTGTGAGCCCCATTATGCATACGTGTGGTTCATCTAGTATTTCTAGGTGTTTTGTAGTTGGAGAGTATTTTTCAGATATTTAGTCTGCTATATTTTTCGCTATTGCTCTTTTTACCAGCAAATTTGAAAACTTTTCTCTCCCTGGATTTGACCATTATTATTCATTTCTTTGACATTGTTCACGTCATGTTAGTAGAAGCCCTTTCACAACACCCCAGTGCTAACTGTGGTTTGCCATCCCCAGTGCACTCCATAAGGCTTGCGGGAAGAGAAAGTCGATCTGAAGAACCTTTTGCAAGTGACATCCATGAGGTCGTTGATGAAATTGCTGGTGCTCTGCTGCCGGTCCTCCAGGATAAGCCATTTGCATTTCTTGGCCACAGGTATTTGAAATCTGTTTTAAAACACATTTGAGGGAGTCTCTTCAATGACACATCTATGGTTAACGTTGTCCTTTGTGTCCTGTGAGAGGCAGACCTTTCGTTTTGATTACATTTCTTCATCACTGCTTGAAGGAGTAACTGATTAAATATGGGGATAGCTGTTCTCAAAGAAGAAAGTCAGTTTGAAAGAAAATGTCAACAGAGACCACAAAGATAGAAAGGCCAGATGGGGTGATTAACTGAAATCTTTAAGGAGTATGTAAATCCTGGGCGCCTCTTGACATCTTCTCTTTAGGAAATAGTTCCAGCACGTTGGGTAATTATGACAAGTCACAACTCTTATAATTGGCCAGTTTGTACAGGAATTACACCTTTTTTCCTTTTAGGCAGAAACTGAAGATTTGTAAAAAATCAAGATTCTAGCAGCAACTTATATCCCATTTATTTTTAAAATTAAAAAATTACATAAATAGTATGTTTCTTAAGCTAGGCTGTATAATTTTAAGGTTAGGTCATGAAGCCTGGCGTTTTGACTGCCTCTTACTCAGTTTGACCATGGGCAAATTACTTAGGTTTCTGAATTAGTTCTTTCCTCTGTAAAGCTGGAATAATAATCATTCCTACTTATGAGGATTAAATGAATAATGATCACAAATTACCTGGTATATGGTAAGGACTCAATAAATTTTGTCCACTATATTATCTAACATTTACATAAATGGTCAAGCAAAAAATGAAAAATAAAGTATCCATTAACCTAGATAATATTTTAAAATTTTGATGTGGTTCCATATTATTTTTAAATGATGAGGTCCTGTTTCACATTTTTTCCTGACTTTTTTCACTTACTATTTCTGTGGAAATTTTTGACTGCTGTAAGAATACACTGCTTCATGACTTGTTTTTATCAAATTCCTTTTGTGGACACAAGAGTTACTTCAATCTTTCTCTGTTATAAAAACACTTTAATGAACATTTTTGTAGACAATCTCGTATACATCACTTACACATTTCTTAGGATGAATTTCCAGAATTTAAGTGATATGCACGTTGTTAAAGCTCTTGATATGTATTTACAAATTACCTGCAATTTACACTCCATCGGCAATGAACATAGGACTGAGTTTCCTTTTCTTTTCTCCCCTAAGATATTTACAAAAAATCATCTATGGCAGTATTGTTTACAAAATATCTACATAACGTCTACAGCAGTTCACACACTTTTTGGTGCCAGCCATACTTCAATACTTTCATAGAGGACCTTAAAGAGCTTTTGTTTATGCGGGATAAATCTTGCCAACATTTACCATATTAGAAATGAAAACTAAGAAATCTAAAGATATTTAAATTATCTTAAAATAGCATTCATAAACCCATTATATGTTGACATAAATAATACATTTTTATGTAAAAGACTTTATTTTCAAAAAAAAAAGAAGAGTGGCATTATTTCACACTTTTGCAAACCTGTTTAACGTCCGGCTTAATAGAAAGCAGGCAGATTCTCATTTCTGCTTCTGCATTCAAACTGTGGCAATATCCCATGTCACACAGGCCTCTGGAAAACTCAACCATGCACTCATGAAAGAAAAAGGCAAATAATGATTTAGTATTATCCTGAAAATAGCTTTAACCTCATAGACTACCTGAAAAGGTCTCAGGAATTCCAGGGAGTTCCAGACTATACTTTGAGAACTGCTGGTATATACTATCAATTCAGAGAGACATATATCTTTAAGGGAGAAAAGGAAATTTAAATTAATGTCAACACATTATGGAAATCAGTACCATATCTTCTTTTGAATTACTTAAGATGTTTTGAAACAGTTTTGATGCTGATATAAATCATGGAAGATATACCTTTCACAAATAAATTAGAGTTACTATTCAACCAATGTTTTATCTTTTGACGATTTCATGATCATTGCTGTGGGTGCCTTGTTGTTATCGACTTTTGATGGATTCTCATGAGTTTTGTTGGACACTTATCATGTTTTTCTTTCCCAAATTTAGTATGGGATCCTATATTGCTTTTATGACTGCACTGCAGCTAAAAGAAAAACATAAGCTAGAGCCAGCGCATTTGTTTGTGTCGAGTGTAGCGCCTCCTCATGTAAGTAATTTCCTTTTCCTTAGGGAGGGTGATGGAGAGGAGGGAAATGTGAGGAGAAAATCAAGTTATTTTCCTATCTGGCGAATTTTTCCCCAGCAGGGGATGATGGCAGGGATACTTCGGGCTCATGGAAAGACCGTCCAATCTCTTTCAACACCAACGTCTCTCCTTTTCTCTGAAATGAGCTTTAACTGTTTTCCGGTCAGTGCTTGCAATGTCCCTGCCATCTCTGAGCCGGTATTGACCATAAGTGCTTTTTCTTTCATCCTGAGTCAGCTGGGAACGTAATCAACTCTCAGCAAAGCAACTGGATCAGATCCAGGGAAGAATCCTTGAAATCTCCGAAGGGGACAGTGATGTCAACATTTTGGAACCACCTTGGCTTTTAGAGCTGGTGCTGCTGTTCCCACTGCCCTTGTGCTCTCCCTTTGCCATCCAGAGAAAGGCTCTCATTGATCTGGGCCTCCAAGGCAGGAGTGGCATTTTGGTGGCATTATGACGCTGGAATTACTAGTGAAGTTTCATCTCCCTGCTTTCAAAAAGAAATAGGTCTCCCCTGACACCTGCACATAAAGAAGTCCCCCGCCCCGGCCCCGAACCTTGATTTGATGACTTTTCCCTTAGATAGGTAGCTCTCAGTTTATGAGTAAGTGTGTTATATGAAATATCAGGCTTACACTGTTAACGTTTCAAATCAAAGGCCCGGCTTCACATTCCTGAAGAAAACGAATTGTCAGAAGAAAGAATTGCCTGCCTCCTTAAGGACTATGGAGGCACTCCCAAGGATTTTATTTATGACAAGGAACTTTTGCGAGAATATACAACCAAAGTGCTAGCAGATGCACGCATTTTTAGAAGTTACGTGTAAGTAACCGAGACAAGTGGGTTTTTTGAAAAAATAATTATCTATAGGAAAATGTAGATTCGGAGTCCTCCGAGGCTGCTTACACAGGCGGACAACATTCTAAGAGTTTGATTTCACTTACTTTGGGGTCACCTGTGATATTTTTACTGCCTTAGAATGGAGCCTGGGCACAGAAATTGTGTCCCTAAAGGATGAATAGAGTATATTTTTCTTTAAAAAATATATATGCATGCGCATGTATGTGTGAGTGGATGGTTCAACGTGTATGTTGCATTAATTAATGCCAAAGCATTCTCACCTTCTTAGAGGGGTCAGCAGAAGGAGATCCTACTTGGTAAGTGTGTAGGTGAACCAGGGCAAGGAGGACTGTCTGCTTCTTTGTGAATTTTGTCCCAGAACTCATGTAGCTCCATGGCGCCTGACCAATCCTTTATCTCCTGAGATGTCTGTACTGACACTTGATTCTTCTGACAGGTCTAAAGTCCTAACCTTCTGTAAAGCCTTCCCCAAGAAGCTAACCTAGAAATGGCTCTTCCTAGTCTAACTTCCCCATAGTGCTATTGTGGGGCCGGCCTTTGGCCCTTAGTCCCCATTATCCACTGTCATGCATTCCTTCTCTTTTGCCTGGGCTTTTTCTCCTCCGTGTAAGTTCCTAGAAGGCAGATACTCGAGCCTGTGTTTCTTTTATTTCCTCCACAAAGCCTGGAACTGGACATAGAGCCACTATGGGCAGTGCTTGTGGTTACAAGTTTGCACAAATAGCTACAAAAAGTGGAGCAGACTTGAAGCACCTTGAGAACAGACAATCCTGTTCATTTCTGACACGTCCCTCCATTCACTGCCCACCTCCCATCCATCACAACGTCCACCATCCATCTCCTGGAGGCCCCACATCTATGCATGTGTCTCCATTTCTACCCCAACCATCTTGGCCCATGTGTGGCTCTCACAGGGCTCAGCTGTCTGTGTTCCCGGCTTAGCTCAGGGTCAGAATCAAAGAAATAGCAGTCTGACATGCCCCTCCCCAAATGAAAAAACAATCCAAATCAGGGTGGACCTTCAATAAAATAGCATCTGCAAAGCTGGTTTTTAATAATTAAGTCTTGCACAATGGTTAAACATGCCACTTACCAGGATCAAAACCCTCTGCCTATGGCTGACTAGCTATGAAATTCGGAACGAGTTTCTTTCGCAATGTGCATCTCACCGGTCAGAGGAAGTCACTTCCTCCAGGTGTTGTGGTGAGGATGAAATGAGGTCATGCTTAGTAGACAGTTCAACACAGAACAAACAAACTTGCAACAAGCAAGTTTTAAAAACAAAATACAACAGAAAACTCACTACCGAAGGCTCCTGTTGTGACTTTGTTGAGTGAGCACTGGTTAAGTAGAGCCCTGGGTGTCGGATCGTGAGCCTGGGTTCAACAGGAGACCACAGAGAAATTGAAATAGAGAAGCTTATTACTCGTGGGCCCTGGAGGAGGTTCATGGCGCACCTTGATGGGCCAGGCGGGAAGGTCAAGGCTGGATGCAGGCAGAGAGTGAGGCAGGAGACGCACACATGCCTTTATTAGAGTGTTCAAGTGGAGTGCTTTGAGGTTCCTGGGCTAAGGCCGGATTGGCCAATTCAAACCAAAAAAGGTGGGATTTTGGTAAGCTTTTCAGGGGTCTTATCAAAGAATTACACAAGGTGAAGGTTCTGGAAGGCAGGAGAGATTGCTTATCACAGGGCGGTTGCGGGAGTCATACCAGGAACTTCCGTTTATTGGTCACTCTGGGCTGTCACCTGGGACATGCACTCTCGAGAAGGCTGATGTCAATTCAAGTCCCTGCAGGCCACTTGGCCACAGTGTGGATGCCAAGGTGGCAATATTAGAGTAGCTTAGCTAAACTCTCAACAGCTCTCAAAAAAACCTCCCCACATCCAGAAATAAAAGATAAATCACTCACAAGGACATTCCATTTGGAGAACATAAAACCCTTAATGATTCTCACTCTCTCCCCAGGGAATCAAATCACAATAGCTACCCACAACTGTGAGCTTTCTCTCTCCAAATTCCAAAAATTCTGCTCAAACCCTGCTCTCTGGATTCTTCTCCTCTCTTCGCTCCTGCTCCTTCCACCTTCTCAGTCTGTTCTTCTCTCTTCACCCCTCCATAGCTCTGAGCTTTTTCCAACACAAGTGATAGCAGGCCTCTGGAGTGTCTCTCAGATCTCTTCTTTCCCATCACCTTCTACCAAGGCTCAGAGCCTGGGGGCCACAAGGAAAATCTCTGACAGGTGGCAGAGCTTTGATGTTCCCAACTCACTCAGGCTGTCCTCATCTCTTGCCTGGACTATTGTGCTGATTTCTCCTCTCCTCTGGGACCCTGACTACACACACACGCTAGGGTCTTTGATATTGTCTCATGGCTCTTTGGTGTTCCTTTTTTTAACTTTTTTTTCCTTTGCATTTAGTTTGGATAATTCCTGTTGACCATTCTTGAAGTTCACTGATTCTTTCCCCAGTTGTGTCAAGTCCACTGAGGAGCCTGTCAAAGGAATTCCTCATAGTTGTTGCTGCTTATTTCTAGAATTTCCTTTTGTCCCTTTCTTATGGTTTTCATCTCTCTAATGAACATCCCCATTTGTTCATGCATGTTGTCCACCTTTTCCATTAAATCCTTTGACATCTCATTACAGGTATTTTAAAGTCCCTGATAGCTCCAACATCTGGGTCTTATCTGAGTCTGAGTCTTTTGATTGCTTTACCTCTTGACAATGGGTTATTTAGTTCTTGCTTTCTTGTGTGTCTGATTTTTTTTTTTAATTGAAAGCCAGATATGCATAAAACAGAAACTGAAGTATTTTTTACATCTAGATTTGAGCACATCTCTTCTTCTGTGAGGTCATCAGTGTGGGGAGTTGAGTCCATCTAGACTGGAGTTGAGCTGTGTTTGGATTTTGTTGTTACTATGGTTACTTCAGGGCAACACCAGCTCCCAAGCCCTCTGGTGTTACTGTGTGCTTACTGTGGGGACTCGGTTGCTGGAGTAGTTTTCTCAATTTTTCAGTCTTCCCTGTGCCTCAGAAATGTCTCTCCCCACTGACAGACAGCTGTTGCTTGTTACCTGATGAGTGGTGTTCACCTCTGGGGTAACATGGAGAGTTCTTAAATGTCCTGGACAGTCTTGAACTTCAATCTTAAGCGGGCCCTCTGTACCTGGGCCTTGTGGGTGGGAGTTTCTCAGCATGCCCATCCCTTCTCCTTGTATCTGTGGTTGGTCTTGGGTGGAAGTTTCCAGTCCCTCCCCAGAAGTGGAATACTTCTGCTTGGATTGTGGGCCCAAGACCACTTCCCACTCCTTCCCCAAGGGTAGAGGGTTAATCTTTCTATGCCCTGAAGCCATGGGTCTTTGCCTGTGCCCTGGGGGTCAAAGTGTTTGATTCCCCTCCCCCAGCAGCTTGAGGCTTTTGCTTAGTGAGAGAGAAGGGCCTGGGCAGGGGGCAGGGTTAGCATCTGTCTCATGGCCACAGCCAATTTCCTGCTGCCCACCTGCCCTGCCAAGGGGCCTCTTTCTGGCCTCCTGCCTTGTTTCCAGTCTTTCTGGTGAACCCCTAGTGGAGGCCCATGGAAAAGAGCCTGCAAATCAGTGTGAATTCCACCTGACACACCACCCCACACTTCGTCTCCAGGACTTTAACATTTTAGCTAATTTCTTCTTGCTCAAATGTACAGCAGACACTCCTTCCTCCTGTGCTTTGCCCACGTGAGCCAGTCCAGACATCCCACCTCTCCTTATAGGTGCCAGTCCCTCCTTGGAATTCAGTTTCTAGTTTGCCTTGCAAACTCAGCTCTCTGATGAGTTCAAGAAAATCTAGGATCTTGTAGTCTGTTGGGCTTTTTTTCATGGTTAGGCTGGGAGTGGCACACCTAGTTTTCTATGTTCTGGACAGAAGCAGGAATTCTTGCCTGGTCTATTAAATAGCCACTGAATTGGTCCTCCCCCAGAGGAGCCCACACTTCCCAGAGGGATAAAAGTCAAGTTTGATCATGACAGACCTTGCCTTAAATCTTTTTGGTGGCTTCCTGTCACTCTTAGGATGACCATAAACCCCTTATGAGGCCTACACTTGGCCCTTGCCTGCCTCTTCTGCCTTAATTTGGTCCAATTCTCCCTTTGCTCTCGGAACAACAGCCATGAGTTTGTGCTCATTCTATTCCCTCTTCCCTAGCTGCCTCTCTGCCCTTTGCCAAGTTTTTCGTATTCATTCAGATCTCAGCTCCAACTCCATTTCCTTGCTTGACCCAACCCACCCCCACCTATCAAGTGTTCTCAGATCACCCTGAACTTGGTAGCACTTACATCTGTCTCCGATTATTTCGTTAACGTCTGTCTCCCCAGCCAATCTCTACGCTGCAGGGGGAAAGGGACTGTGTTTATTTATCCACATGTCCCTAGTGGCCCACAGAGCAGCCAGCAGCTACCTCAGTAAATGTGGGTTGCTGTGGTAGCACCAGCTCAGGGGCCCAGCTTGCATGAACCTGCTTTTGTTCCATTCACTGCCACCCTCTGCTGGACCATGGCGGGCTGGGAAAGAGTTGTTTCTGGGGAGTGACAGTTACAGCACTGGTTGTAACTAGCTTCATCCTAAGTTGGACTGGGTGTCCAAGGGCCATCCTGCTGCCATCTGTATTGTTCTAGAAGCTAGATGATCTTGGAGAATGGCCCAGACCACCATGAGTCTCAGGCAGGTTCTGACGGATAGAAGTCCCACTGGTAAAAAAAACAATGTTTGCATTGCTGGAAATAGCAAAAAAGTAAGAAGTGAAGACACACCACGGTTCATTTAAGTGAAGTCACCAACAGGAAAAGATTCTGGGGTGCTGACCACGCAGAATTACTAACTGGCTCTTTCACGTTTGCAGCTTTGATAGACCATCTGAGGCTCTCCTTTCCTGTGACTTAACCTGTTTCCTTGGATCTGAAGATATCGTAAAGGATATGGAAGGTGAAATTATTTTGATAGTTTTGGGTATTTTATTGAGATATTTATTCCATGATTTCCAGCTCAGGTCAACTAGCAGTTACTGTAATGAGCAGAAAATTGGCCCAAGTTTTATTTAGCGTAAGTGGAGAGATATCGGTGTAAAATGAGAGGACACAGGGAACACAACTATATACTGATAGGTCTTAGAGAAATTAAAAATACAGGACTTAAAGAACATGAGACCTTGGAAGTAACTCTACCACGGGCGTCAACTCTTAGAAAATATCTGGGAGTAAGTCTTTCGTTGGTGGTGATGTCATTTGCTACTAAATATAATCTGGTTTATTTTTAGCCTGGAAAGATGTGACCAGTGGAAGTGTTGATATTCACGTGCTTCCAGGAGATCACTTTTATTTTATGGAGCCATCCAATGAGAGCTTCATCAAGAACTACATTACCAAGTGTCTAGAAGTATCAATGCTCTCCTCCTTTTAGTCTTAAAATAGTCAAAGTGATTATATGATACTCTTCTTGATTTTTCAGATGTAGTTCACTGCCTTTATTTCGAGATTTGAAAATGATATATTTGCCACTGTCAGGGTGATTTCTTTACAGAGCGTTTATGTATCTGGGGACAAAAGACAAATGGGTAAAGAATACTTCTTGGCAGGGTCCTCTGTTTTCCTATTAGAATCTCATTTGAGTCTCAGCTGTGGGAAGGTTAACAAAATTCTTGCTTGGTAAACTATCCATTTTTCCCCTTCAATTATTTTAACAGTGAAAATGATAGACAAGGAAATGCGAGAAAATAAATTATTGTTCCAGCAACACATTGTGGCTCAAAGCCTGATCAGATCTTTTGAAATGTGGGGTTCTCTCATTTAATGAGAAAATGTACATCCTGTTTTATTAAAATAAGACCGTCCTGAACTGTCATTGCCGTCTGTGCTGGCAAGTCCTCAGAACACCTTCCAACGGGTTCCTCCTACATCGATGGCCTGTTGGCTCTGTGTGGCTTTGCTGCTGCCCTGGCAATGACTGACTGGGGCCCAGGGCAAGCCTCACACAGACAACCAGTCTAGTGTCTGGTCCTTGGCGTATGGCGTGGCCAAGCACAAATGCCATGCCTGGTAGGCTGCCTCAGCCTCGCTCTGCGACAATTTGATGTTGACATAACGAGAAAGCAGAACAGTTGGAAACAACCAGGAGCCAAAAGGGAAAAGAGCAGAAATAGGAAAATTAGCTAAGTCAGGACGATGGCAGGACACTACCAGGGGGATTCACAAATGCCTACCGATGGGAATGGAGAGGCACCGGATCCCTGGCGCTGTCTGGATCCTGCACCCTCTCGCAATTCCCAAACTGTCTTTGTCTCTTCACTTCCTGGCTGTCCAATCAGATATCCTGATTTCCTACAGATCCTCACAATAAACTCCACTACTTGATGCAACCGATGTCTCTTCCTTATGACTTCAACTGCCTGACACAGCGTAACATACTAAAATGTTAGCTTTTAAAGCATTGATTTGTTCATGATCACATAATATGGGTGCATGTTTTTGTTATGATTTTAAAATAATACACATACCATGTCAGTAAATAAGATGAAGGAAAATGCATACAGGAGGTATTTTTCAGAATTTATCACTCCTTTTTAACAAAGCACAAATAATATGCAATTTATTAGGGAGGAAACGCTTTGAGCTAGAATTCGCAAAATAAATTTGGGCTAAAAATAGCATCAAGCAATTTATGTTAAATGTGTAGTACGTGCTGTGCTTAACTCTTAGGTTTGATGTGATTCCGAGGGCTCCCTTGACAGAAAGATTGGTACAAAAGTAATTTAGACTTGTGATTATTCACTTGAAAACTTTTTACTCAAGATAGTCTGCAAATGGGAACGTCATGATGCTGCCAGTGCCAGGCTTTTGGAGTGGGTCTTCCAGCCGGCCTCTCCGCCTGGTGGAGGTGAGTCCATGTGGGAAGAGCTTGAAGAGTTTCCAGGCCCTCGATTGGAAGAGACCAGGCCTATCATTGGTGACGTCTCCCTTTGCTGGATTTGGACGTTGACTCCATCGTGGAAGACTTCTGACTATCTTTAGGCAAAACTTAGTAGAGATGAGAATCATCTTGACTTTCCAAAATACTCCAGATTAGAAACCAAGCTAGATTCGTTTTTCATTAAACTTTTTATTTTGAGATAACGGTAGATTCACATGGAGTTGTTAGAAATAGTACAGAGTTACCTACTTTCCCTAATGGTAACATCTTGGAACACTCCGGTGTAATGTCACAACCAGGATATTGACATGGATACAGTCAAGATGTGGAACTTTCTATCCTCCATCACCACAGTATCCCTCCTGCTGCCCTTTTGTAGCCACGCCCACCCCCCTCCTCCCTGGCAATCACTATTCTGCCCTCTTAGTCCATAATTTTGCCATTTCAAGAATGTGACATAAATGAGATCATACAGTATGCAACCTTTTTGGACTGGCATTTTTTCACTCAGCATAATTCCCTGAAAATTCATCTAGTCAATCTAGATTTTTTTTTTTAAAGTAACATGAAATCAATCTATTTCTCTGGCCATACCATATCAAACCTAAACTCTTATGCAGGTCCACTGTATTGGGGCTATTTATCCTATGGACTCTCAAACAGATTTTAGAACTGTTAAAATGAGTCTGACTTCTTTCAGGAAGCCTGTGTACCGGCAGGAAAGACTGAGAATTGGGCCAAAGTGATATTCCAGAATCTACATTTTCCCTCTGATAAAACTAAACATAAGAGGCACAGCAGTTGTACAGTTTCTTATCACTAGATACTACATTTCTGTCTGATTTTTGGATTTACCTTAAACGTAAAAATTTAAAGAAAAATAGTTGATAGCTCCATGATGGTTTTTTTCTTTCTTTGAAGAGTTGTAGATAGACTCATAAGTTTATTAACAAAAATTTGGGGCTTATTTGTGGTTTTATACAGCATTTGCTTTAAAATGAAGGTATGATGATTACAGTTATCTCCTTCGATGCTTACAACCCCGTGAGACTGATATTCTTTTCCCTACTCTATAGATGAGGCTTAGCAAGGTTAAGTAACTTGTCTCAGGTCACCAAGTAAATAAGTCACAGAGAAAGGATGGGAACCAGGTATGTCTGTGATTGCGAAAGCCCTGAGTCAGTGTGCACCCCAAAGCTACATGGCACAACCAAGGAAGGGCCTTGTCACTGGTTCTTAATAAACTGTTTTCATTACACCAATAGTACTAACTCATTGCAGAAAAACAGATAAGACAAAAGAACCAACACTTGTTAATGTTTTTGTGCACCTACTCCCAGAGCAGCATTATTTTTAAGAACTTTCAAATTAAATCACTTGGTTTTAGCAAGTAAAATTTAGTTAAATATGTAGTTTCAGCATACTTCTAATTAAGGATTACAATTCATGTTAATAGCAAAAATACACACGATACGTAAAGAGTTCACGGTGTATTTCTCACCTAAGTGTTAGGTCATGATACCATTATGAAGACTTCAAAGGGAAAAATTTCTCATCTGCTGAATTCTAAATTCCATATTTTTCTATCAGCTCTCTAGCTTTAGAAACATAGGCGCTCATGGCATCTTCCTTTGACAACCCTAGAAAGACACAAACAGATGATCTCACTGACTGATGGGTTGGGAAATTAAGAAGGTTTGTTTAACTTATTTAAGAATTCACAGCACCTTTTTGGAGGTTCCATGCTTCCCATTTTGCCTTGCCTTTTAAATCTAACATTGCTGGACACTCTGCCAAAAGAAGGATAGACATATTTTCAAGTTTACTTTTCACTCCATGTTTCTATAAACATTGTTCAAGTGAAATGTATTATTTTTAAAATGATAGAATACCAATGTCGATGTCTCCAATGACAGATTGTTTGTAGAGCCCATAGAGTTCTTTCAGTTCTGCATCATCTGGCCTCCTTTTCAGCTTCCTCACGTCTTCTGCGACCCTGTCAAACTCAGCCTAGAGCACAAAGGAGAAAAGGCACACGGTGCATTTGCTAACTGTCAGCAGGCATTGTGGGGGCATTTACCACCAAGCAGTGGGAACTCAAGGACGAGGGAGGTTTCAAACAGAAATGAACAATTACTGCTCTGGTTCCACCAGAATTATCCTAATTTATTTTAATTCCTCGACAATTCTCCCAGTGCTTGCCTGATAGATAGACAAGATACGGACTAAATAAAATTTTTAATATGGAAAATGTTCAATTTATCTACGGTTAAAAATTGAAGAAGACACAAATAAATGGAAAGCTAGCCTGTGCTCATGGATCAGAAAAATTAATATTAAAATGTCCATATGACCCAAAGAAATCTACAGATTCGATGCAATCTATACCAAAATTCCAATGACATTTTTCACAGAACTAGAACAAATGACCCTAAAATTTGGAGTTTTTTAAAACATGTATTTTAACTTTTTAATTTTGATAGACCCTGAACTAACATCTGTTGCCAATCCTTTTTTTTTTCCTCTTCTTTTCCCCAAAGCCCCCCCAGTACATAGTTGTATATTCTACTTGTAGGTCCTTCTGGTTGTGCTGTGTGGGGGCCTGATGAGCGGTACCAGGTCTGCACCCAGGATCCAAACCAGTGAAACCCTGGGCGGCCAAAGTGGAGCACGTGAATGTAACCACTCGGCCACAGGGCCAGCCCCACAATCCTAAAATTTGGAACTACCAAAGACCCTAAAGAGCCAAAGCAATCTTGAGAAAGAAGAACAAAGCTGGAGGCATCACACTCCCTGATTTCAAACTATATTACAAAGCTATAGTAATCAAAATAGTATGTTACTGGCATAAAAACAGAGGCATAGATCAATGGAACAGAATAGGAAGCCTAGAAATAAACCCACACATATATGGCTAGGTAATTTACAACAAAGGAGCCAAGAATATACAATGGGGAAAGGACAGTCTCTTCAATATATGGTGTTGGGAAAATTGGACAGCCACATGCAAAAGAACAAAACTGGGCTGCTACCTTATACTATACACAAAAATCAACTCAAAATGGTTTAAAGACTTGAACGTAAGACCTGAAACCATAAAACTCCTACAAGAAAACATAGGCAGTAAGCCCCTTGATATTGATCTTGGCAAGGATTGTTTTTAAACTGACGCTGAAAGCAAACATAAACCAGTGGGACTACATCAAACTAAAAAGCTTCTGCACAGCAAAGGAAATGATCAGCAAAATGAAAAAGCTAGCTATGGAGTGGGAAAAAATATTTGCCAATCACGTATCTGATAAGGGGTTAATACGTAAAATATAGAGAGAACTTATACAACTGACTAGCAGAAAAATAAACAATCCAATTAAAAAATGGGCAGAAAATCTAAAGAGACATATTCCAAAAGAAGACACACAGATGGTCAACAGGTACATGAAAAGATGCTCAACATCACTGATCATCAGGGAAATGCAAATCAAAACCACAATAAGACATCACCGCACACCTGTCAGAATGTCTGTTCTCAAAAAGACAAGAGATCAGTGTTGGCGAGGATGTGGAGACAAAGGACCCTTGTGCACTGTTGGTGGGCATGTAAATTGGTGCAGCCACTATGGAAAACAGTATGGAGGTTCCTCAAAAAATTAAAAATAGAACTACCATATGATCCAGCAATTCCACGTCTGGGTGTTTATCTGGAGGAAACTAAATCACTATCTTGAAAAGACATCTGCACTCCAATGTTGATTACAGCATTATTTACAACAGCCAAGACATAGAAACAACCTAAGTGTCCACTGATGGATGAATGGATAGAGAAAATGTGATATATACGCAAACAATGGAATATTATTCAGTCATTACAAAAGGAAGAATGTTGCTATTTGCAACACGCAAATGCAACATGGATGGACCTCAAGGGCATTATGTTAAGCGAAACAAGTCAGATGGACAAAGATAAATAGCCTGAGATCTCATTTATATGTGGAATTTTAAAAAACCAAATTCATAGAAACAGAACAGATTGGTGGTTGCCAGAGGTGTGCGGTGGGAGAAATGAGTGAAGGTAGTAAAAAGGTAAAAGGAATATATATATATATTTTTTTCTCTGATATATATATATATATATCAGGTATAAATTTCTCATATATCAACCATCTGATACATTTTTTCTTATAAGTTAAATACACATTTTTTCTTATAAGTTAAAAGCACATAAACAAACATTTCTATTAATTCTTTTTAAATAATATTACACTCAGGCCAGCTTTCTTGATCATCCTCCTGGACACTTCCTCCTCTTCTTCCTAAATCCACTTTGCTACATGCAACAACTTTGCTACAATTAACATCTTTGTCCAGACCCTTTATCTCCCAGTGCCTCTTTGCCTGCATTCTTCAGCATCAGTATTATTTATACCCATTTGGTGGACTAGCTAGTTTCTCAGGACAATATTTCTGATTTCATTGAGCTGCTTGTAAAGATTCCTTTAAACCTTGAGACCAAAATTTCTAAGACTTATTTCAACTGATTTCCTAAAAGGAGAAGTTGTTTAGCCAACTGAGAGCCGATGAGCAAAAACTAACGGGCTGCGTGGAAACTCTGTACAAATACACAGGGTAATAAACTTTGTCCTCCCTGTTTGTGAATTAGCTCCGAGAGCCCCAACCTGCCTGACTCCCCAGGACCCTCAGGCTGGCCCAGGGCCCTGGCCCGGGACTCTGCCAGCAGCCGTCCCTCAGCATATCGCGCATAGGGATGAGGTCCGCCTCCTCCTCCCCTGGAGCCTGAGCGCTCCTACAAGGTTTATCCCTTTCCTCTCTTAGCTTATCTACAAAGGGCTTTGGTGATTATTTTCCTTAATAGAAATTTTCTCTTCTTCTTTTTTTTAAATAAACTGTATTTCACCTTGTTATTTGTTTTAAAGCAGGAAGCGCCTGCAGCCTGGGTATCAAACAAGACAGGCTCAGCTAGGGGTCCTCCCTCTGTCCCCCAGTTTCCTTCTCCAGGGCCACACCTCCCTTGTCATCCAAAGATCCAAAGGCCCGGTGGAGAGAGGACAGGCCCACTGCGGCGGCAGATCCCCAGGGCCTCAGCAGAGTCGCTGGGTACAACCTCCATCCGGGGCCAAAGACGGAACAGTACCACAACTAGGACAGCTGTTTTGTGATTAACAAAATCACTTGTAAACCAGAGACCAGGGTCTCCAACCTAAATAACCTTGAAAATGGCCCAGCCTCCTCATTAATCCTTATGGGGGGGTCTGAGGAGCATGGGTGCACGTGACAATGGATGCACCCCCTGCCTCATCTTTCTGAGTGTCTTTCTAGGAAATTGTCAGCTGCTTTATACACAATGCCATGGTTAAGAACATAGGCTCTGGAGCTAGACTGCCTTGGTTTGAATCTCATCTTCATCACTTACAAGCTGTGTGACCTTGGGCAAGTTACTTAACCTCTCTGTGTCTGTTTTTTTCACCCGTAATATGGGACAATAGCGCCACCTATCCACAGGGTTGTTAGGAGGATTTAAATAAGTTAGCATATGGAAAATACTTAAAATTGTGCCTGGCACATGGCTAGTGTTCAACAAAAGTTAGCTGTTATTATTTTTTATAAGGCTCTTTGAAAAAGAAAAAAAAACTAGTTCTAGAAAAAACTGACAAAAGTACTTGCAATGAAGCAAGACAGGAAAAATACTTTATGATTTAACAAAAAATACCAAATTGTTTTGATACATTCAGCTTTGTAAGTTATGTAGAAAAATAAAGACTAGAAAGAAATATACTAAAACACGTGAACAGTAATTGGCCTCTGATTACTGGTAAGTTTTCTGGTTTTTTAATACTTTGCATACTCTCCAAATGCTCTATAATGTGCACATAGTGTCCATAATAAGGACAAAATTAAAATGCTGCGTTAGTGCTCAGGGCTTCCCAAGGGCGAGGCCAGGCAGCGCTATTCAGAGAGGGGTAGGGGCCTCCCCCTTCAGCTTCATCAGGGACCTCAGGTGTTCTGTTGGAGCTAAAATCTCAGGCCATTCTCCTGTGACAGCAACTCCATTCCTTTGGGCAAGCCACGCCTTGATTAGAATCCCAAGGCTTCTCAAAAACCACGCTCGGTCCCTGCCTTCGAGGAAGGAGTTTCTGGAAAATTGTCCTTCATATTTTAGGGGGGTAGGGAACCATCTGAGAACCTAATGAAAGTCTTGGACCCTCCCCACCTGTGTTCAGCCCCCCACACAGCTTCCCACGCAATTTCAGGACTCCCCGTCCCCCCTCCCTCCCAGGGTAGGGAAGCCCATTTCAGAGCAGGGCCCAGGGTCATTCCTTCTGTCCTGCATGCCCTTCCAAGGCGCCTCGACTTGATACACGCCTGCGCTGTCGGGTGGTTCCCATGGGCCCTCCTCCATCAGGCCTTTCCCAGCCCAACCAGAGGAGCTGTAGAGCAAGAACACTGGCCCAGCATCAGGATACTGAGTTTGAATTCTTAGCTTTGAGACACACCACCCTGGGACTCTATGCAAGCAATGCAGCTTCTCTGAGATTCAGCTTCAGCCAAAAGAAAAGATACCAACCACCTCTATGAGGTGTTAGGATTAAAGGATTTGGAATGTAAATATTCTTGATTTCCTTCTGTTGACTCTGCCCACTCAGAGCTCATCCCTCCGATCATACTATTTAACAGACGTATTGAATATATAGGAGGGGCCAGGCCTTGGCTAGGCAGACAAGGATGAACAGAGCAGCCAAGGAGCACAGAGTCGAGTGGGAGATGAGCAGCAGGTCAGCAATGACCCTGTGATACTTGCTCTAATAGAGAAGCAGCTGGCTGGGTGCTCTGGGAGCGCAGAGGAGGCAGCGGCAGCAGCTGTGGGAGAAACATTCCCAGAGGAGATGGCGCTTAGCTGAGCCTGGGCGTTCATATGTTTACTGGATGCACAGGAGCAAGGAAGGGTGTTCCAGAGGGAATGAATGGCATTTATTAGGGCTCAACACAAAGGCTGGGTGGGACTGTATTTTTTCGTTCCTCCAGATATCCATAACAGAGGGCAGCCATAAATATTCATCTTGGAAGCAGGAGCCACTCCTTACAGAATGCTGGCAGGTGGTGCGAGCCTGTCTGAGCCCCTTGTTGAATGAATGAATAAGTGAGTGGATATTAGGAGGGTCTGAAAGTTATTGCAGGTGAGAAACAGCTTTAAATGTACAGCTGTTTACATTTAATTTCAAAGCATTCTGGGCAAAAGGGAAACTTTAGTCATGTTCCTGTGCTACAGTGGAGCTGGGCTCGCTGCTTTGGGTGAGGAATTTCAGCCTCTGCTGAGCTGGTTCCCCCAGAGGAGCTAGGTCCTCAGCGCCCTGGATGAATGCATGTGTGCATCACTTCCCTCGCAACTGTGGTTGAGATTCTTCAGAACAATGTGCCTCTGCCTAGACCCTCTCCTGTTCGTGTTTTCACCACAGTGCCCCCTGGCCACACAGCTGCTGCAGCAGTGACCCCAGTGTCACCACCAACCCTCCCAGTGGGTGCATCCTGCCTTCCTGGGGATGGAACCCGTCTCTCCCCACCAAGCAGTACTGACCAGCCAGCCTCTCTGTGAATTTCCTTTCAATTTCACTGCAGCTGAAGACAGCCTCTGGGGGTGACTCTCACCTAATCTAGCTTTACTTTCTGCAGCCCAAGAATATGGGCATCCCACACAGGCGGTTGACAATGCCTTTTTGAGCAATCCTTTCCCACTGAGGAATTGAATTAGGAAGATCCTAAATTCTCACACTCAAGGAACTGCATGGTTCTTAGATCATACAAATGTGTCTGTAAAATCATGAATCTCCCAGACTCGAAAAGATGCATCTTCTTTAAGCAGTCTACCTTTTAGCTTCATCGTCTAAGAAAGAATGATGTCCAGTTTACATGACTGTCAGCTCTCCTAAAAGCTTTGCCGTGGAGGTAAATATATTGTAATTTTAAAATAAAATTTGGAGGTCATAGCTGAATTAGAAATCCCATTTGTTGGGGCTGGCCAAGTGGCGCAGCAGTTAAGTGTGCACGTTCCACTTCGGCAGCCCGGGATTTGTTGGTTCGGATCCCGGGTGCAGACATGGCACTGCTTGGCATGCCATGCTGTGATAGGCGTCCCACATATAAAGTGGGGGAAGATGGGCATGGATGTTAGCTCAGGGCCAGGCTTCCTCAGCAAAAAGAGGAGGACTGGCAGCAGATGTTAGCACAGGGCTAATCTTGCTCAAACAAAAAAAGAAATCCCATTTGTCTTGCCAAACAAAACAAAGTACTAAGCTAAAAAGGAAGAAAGTTTTGATATTGTAAGATTTGATTATTTGGGGGCAAGTTTAATATGAATGACATAAGTCAAACATAAGCGAAAAATATCTAAATATTCGAGGCTTATCCTTATTGGACACTGACCACACGCCAGGTGCTGTTTTAAATGCTCCATACACGCAATTCCTTTAATCTTAACAGTCTCTCTCCTTCATATTTAGATGAGGAAACTGAGGCACATTTTTAGATGAGTAACTATGTCACAGGTTAGAAGGGGTGAGGCTTGGATTAGAACCCGGCTGACTCCGGAGTGTGCGCGCGTACCCACCAGAACATACTGCCCGATGAATGACTTAAGAAGCCAACCATGCTCATTCCCTAAAATTTTTATGCAGACTTCTAAAAAATGATATTTTGGAAGAATATTTAATGATGAGAAAATGATTATAGTGTTAAGCACAGGAACAAAACTGTATATACATAAATAGCATAATCGGTGTATCTACCTACACAGAGACACATGCACGTACGCATGCGCACATACACATTTCTCACACGCGAGAAAGTGACCCATCAGGTTAGCAGTGGTTATCACCTGGGTGAAGGAATTCCTGATGTTTTTATTTGCTTTCTATTTGTTTTCTTCCCCCAAAATCTCCACCCTGAACATATATTTTTTCACATATCAGAAAAACAGTATTTTTAAATACTAGTTTTACAGATGTCTGCTCTTCAGAAAAACCCTTGCCTAAGAGAGCCCCTGGATGTTCCAAGGAGCTAGGGACGCGGTGAGACCCCGGCTGCCCTCGCCCCCTCTCCCAGATGGACAGAGCGGGCTCAAGCAGGGCTCGCGCGTCCCAGCGGACCAGCCCGGGATCCGCCCTCCCCGGGCCTGGGCTGGCTTTGCGATCAACCAAATCCCCGGGGGTTACAAGAGTTGCCATAGGGAGCCCGGCTCACCATCAACAGAGGGCACGGGTGCTGTCTCCACTGCAATAAGGGGGCGCTCGCGAGGGGGTGGGGCGTGTCCTCGGGGGTCACCGCGCACCGCTCCCGGGGGGCGAGAAGGGCAGGCATCAGCTGCAGAGGCGCCAGGTCCGAGATGCACCGTCTCCCGGGGGGGCGCGTCACGGCAGCCCCGCTCCCCACGTGAGCGCTTCCCTCCCGGCAGCATGCCCTCCCGCGCGGCCTGCCACCCTCGGGCTCACCTGCAGGGACATGGTGGTAAAGCCGATTACCGCCGCACTCCAGCGCTGGGTTCCCCAGACCCCCAACACCCGCCGCTTCTTAGAAGGCAGCGCGCCTCCGCCCACTGGCTCCCATTGGCCGCGCCCCAGGGCACGGCCGGCTCCCATTGGCCGCCGGAATGAGGGGGCGGAACTGGGCAGAGAGTGGCACCCACCCTGCTCACTGCGCCCGCCTGGGCCCATGAGGCCCCGCGTTAGGAGTGTCAGCCGCCAGCCTCGCTGCAAGTGGAAGGCAAAGAGTTGGGCGTTTAAATGAGTTCCTCTCCGCTCTTGGCTCGCTCGTCTATTCTTTCTCGAGAGGTTGTTTGCAGGAAATCCAAAGAGGTCTCCCCAGGGCCCGGACCTCACTAGGCATTCCTCTTTTATATATACTTTCTCTCCCGCCCATAATTCCTAGAAACCTGGACGGTAGACTGCCTTTATTCAAACCTCTCCTGTCTCCCCACTCGTCTCTAAGCACAGTTTATCAAGAATGAAAAAGCCTTGGAGTTTGCATCTTTTCTCCTCTTTATATAAAGTAAAAACACTTACATTCTGAGCAGGTGCTTCAACCACCCAGCTGGTTTTCAATTATGGTGAAGGCCCAGGGCGACATGCCTATTCAATTTGTCCCTGTTCTCCATGGGAACAAACCTAATGTCACTCCAAGTCTACAGACACACAGAGTGAGGTTGTGATTCACATTTGATTACATTCAAAGAACTGGAACCACATTGGCTGGTCATATGAGGGGTTAATTTCCGATTCTTCATTTAAATAGAAGCATTCGTGGGGCAAGGTGACTGGAGGAAACCACAAACTCAGTGTTAAGAAAGTTACACATTTGAAAGGTCTAAGAAGGCGACAAGGTACTAACAATGCAAGAGACAGGTGAAGAAAGGCCTGAAAACATTTTAGTTTGTTTTTGCATAAAACTACATTTAAAAGGTATTTGCTACTTTGTCATGTAAATCTCTTCGTTTTTGTTTTTTTCCTCCTCGAATATCTTTTCATAGTAAAATCAATGAATTTCCAAGTAACAGACAAAAAGCAAACGTTAGGGAAAAAAAGGTTTTGTTTTTTATTTTTTAAATTCCTGGATGATGGGATGTGCACCGTGAGGTACAGAGGCAAAAGGCAGTTCAGAGCAGAGTGTTTTCTCTGCTGGGTCTTATCAGTGTCTCAGCAGGGAACACTGCAGTGAGCTCCAAGATCCGTGTGTATCTGCAGTGGAGACACTTTAGCATTATATCATTGTAAGAAATCAGGAGAAGGGAAGGGAGACGGTATGCTGTGCTCTGTTTTATTCTAGAAGTCTAGAATGTTCTTTTAAGGAGTCTTTTCAAAGCATGATCTTCTCTTGGGTTGTCCTCCCCTGACTGGATGCCAGACACATGGGTGTCTTGTCTCAGGAGCAAAAACAAAGAAGAGACCATGGAAACAATGATATCCTCCGTCCAGTGATGATAACATCCTAGGTACAGTGGAAACACAGCTTTCTGGAACCCTTAGGGAGTAAGTCAATTTGGATACACAATCAAATTCTTTTTTTTACTATTTTATTAAATATTAATTATAAGCCAATATACGTACATACGTATAGGTATCTGTAAAATTTAAAAAATAAAGGGCACCTTTATGAACCTATCGCCAGTTTAAGAAATTCAACATTACCTTTCCATCTGTGACACTCCTGATTCCATTCCACCCTATCCTCTACCTTCCTGCATGCTTTTTTTCATTCAAATAATTGCTGAGTGCCTAATATGAGCCAGGCACTGTTCTTTGTTCTTAAGAAACATCAGTCAACAAAACAAACAAACATCCCTATTCTTGTGTTACATCTGGTAGGGGATGACAGATAATAAATATGCATAATAAGCAAATAATATAGTCTATTAAAAGATGTTAGGTGATAAGTGCTATTTTTTCAACAGAGCAGAGTAAAAGGGGTGGAGAGTCTTGGGTATGTGGGGTGGAGGAGGGGACGTGCCATTGTAAATAGGATGGGGAGGGTAGGTCTCTTTAGAAGATGCCATCAGAGTAAAAACTTGGAGGAGGTGAGGGAACAGGCCAGGAAGGTCCCTGGGGAAAAGTGTCCCCTGCAAAGGCAGCATCCAGGACAAAGGCCCTAAGGAATGAGCTTCCCTGGCAGCCGTGAGAACAGCCAGCAGCCCGTGTGGCTGGAGCAGGGTAGTAAGAAAAGAGGTCAGAGAACAGGAGGTGGAGACCAGATCAGACAAGGCCTTGCACAAAGGCATTTGGCTTTCAGGGGGAAGGAAACAGAACCCTTGAAGGGTTTTGAGCGAGGACTGACATGATCTGACTTACTTTTTAAAGGGATCACTCTTGTTGCTGTGTTGAAAATAGACTATAGGGGAACAAGGTTGGAAGCAAGATCCTTATTGTAATAATAATCCAGAGAAGAACTGATGGGGGTCTCAAACTCGGGTGGCAGTAGTGGAGGTAGTGAGAAACAGTTCACATCCTGGGTCTATTTTGAAAGTGGAGTCCACAGGAGTCCCGGATAGATTCTACACGGGGTGTGAAAGAAAGCCAGGAGTCAGGATCACCTCAAGACATTTGGTCTGAGTGACTGGAAGGACCCTGGGTGGAACAGGTTTGGTGGGGTGGCAAAGATCAGAAGTTCAGTTTGGACATGGTACTTTCGAGATATTGGACATCCAAGTGAAGATGTCAAATGGGCGGTTGGACATCCAAGTCTAGTCTGGTGGGGTGTTTAACATTTGGGACTCAAGAATGTAGAGATAGTATTTAGCGCCTTGAGACCAGAGGACCCTAGAAACTGAATGTGTATAGAGAAGAAGATTGAAGATGGGGCCATGGGAAATCCCAACACTAATAAAAGTTTGGGGAGAAGAGGAAGAACGAGCAAAGGAAATGGAGAAGAGGTGATCACTGAGGTAAGAGAAAAACCAAGAGAGTGTGGGATTGGGAAAGCACATGATTTGAGAAAGTATGTCAGGTCAGTTGAGGACTGCGAATTAACGATTGAATCTAGGTCACTGTCAAGATCACTGATGACGTTAAGAGAAGCTTTGATGCAGTGGGGAGGGGCAAAGCCTCATTAGAGCGGGTTTAAGAGAAAAATGGGAGGTGCAACTGCAGAATAGTTTTAGGGGCTCTCCATTTGTTTATCCCTCCACGTGGATCACCATGTCTTAATCGATAAATCCTCCCTATTTGGTTCTTCTTCGGAAAGTGCTGTTTGGTGCACTTGGCTCTTCTATATACATTTTAACACCCATGAGTCAAGTTCCATAAAAGAAACTCCTTGAATTGATCTGGACTTGCTTTGAAACTCTACACCAACTGGGTGGGGGCGGAGAAGCTGATATCTTTATGACACAGTTTTACTATTCATGACGCCCAAACATCTTTTCAAATAGTTGTCTTATATTTAGTGTTTTCAAAGAAGGTTCTTAAATTTTTCCCACAGGTCTTGCACATCTCTTGTAGATTTATTTCAAGGTAACTTCATAACTTTTGATGATGTAGATGGCATCTTTTAAAAAATTTAATTGTTTATGTTTATAACTGATATAGGGAAAGGAAATTGATTTTTGTAGATTGACAATCTAACAGCCTTGATAAAACTTTTCAATTTTAAATATTTTTCAGTAAATGATTTTGGGTTTTCTGCATAGCGAACTACAGTCTATGGATAATGACAGCTTCATGTCTTCCTTTCCAGCCCTCACACGTTTCTTTCTTTTCCTTCCATTTCTGCACTAGCTGGGACCTGCAGTATGGAAACTACGTAGAATTTCTACAAAAGCTTTGTTTGATGTCTCTATTGGGATGATTATATGATGTTTCTCCTTTAATCTTTTAAAGAGATGGCTTACATTAATTGATTTTCAAGTGATAAACCAACCTGGAGTTCCTTATTTATCTCAGTTTGGTCTTGATATAGTGTCCCTACACACACACACTGCTGGATTGTTTGCTATGCTTTGAGGGGTGTTTGGTTTTTGTTGTGGTTGTGATGCATCCATGTGTTAACTTCCCTTTCTCAGAATGTCCTGTTTTGATTTTTAGTGTCACCATTGTGTCAGTACATAGAACAAGTGGGGAAAGCATCCTCCTGTTTCTGTGTCCTGGAATAAATTGTGGGGAAAATGACAAACCAGAGAAGGTCACACAGCAGCCAAGGACACTTGAGCTGATTTTCCTCTTGCTGCCTCCCTCCTTCCAATCCCTGGGTTAAAGCCACTTTGAAGGACAAGGGAAGCTCAGCTGTTGATCCCATTCATTTTCCAACCTGCAGTCGCAGTGAGTGTCTTGGAATACCAGCGGCACCCAACTCTCTTAGGATAAACTCTAAACCCGTTTTCACATTGGTGGGCGATCAATGCTAGTGAGGCCCCTCAGTAAAAGTCCCTTATGAGGCTTTTCCCGGAAGAATTCGTTAAGGTTCTGAGACGTTAGCAAACTGCCATTTGAAAACCCCAACTGCCGTGGCCCGCGAGCGTGGAGGCACAGCGGGCACAAGGCCCAGTACAAACACAGATAGCCACACCCCCGAGGTGTCCACAGGCTGCCCAGGTGGGGACGCAGTGGTCCCTCTCCTCCTGTCTCCCTGGAAGCTCCTGGCAGCCTTTGAACGTTAGGCTGCAGGGATCTTAGAGGGCCGCGGGGGCGCGTTCTCCACTGCCTGAAACTCCGTGGAGAGAGGGCGCCACTCTTGGGCTGCTCCATCCTCAAGGCACTGCGGCCAGGCCTCTGCGGACACAGCAGCGAGGCTTTCTCGCTCCCCTCGCGCTGGCCGCCGTTTGCGTCGGCTCCTGGCCCACCTCCTGCGCCTTCTCCTTGGGCTCCCGGAAGTTCATGATCTTCATACTCCATGTCGAGTGTAAGGAGCGCTACTGGGCGTCCCCACAGTTTTTCGCTGCCTCTGCTCCCACGACGTGAGGTTTGAGCTTCTCCCATTGGTCTCTGCTTTCATGCCCTTTTGGCAAACCTGAAACACAGGTGTCTTAAGTCACAGATGAAGCTGCTCAAGAAATTCCCACTGGCTCCCTGCCGGCCCTGGCTGTTGTCACAAGGAGGGGCTGAGGCTGCCCATCTGTCTGAGGTTGCCCATGTGGATGGAGTTGCCTTTGGACACACCCCCTGGGGAATTGGTTCCTTCTGTGGCTCTGCCACTGCCTCTGATGTGTGAGTGGAGGAAGGGGCCAAGGGGACACACTGGGAGACTGTGCTGGGCTGGGGCAGCTCCCAGGTCCCCTCTGTGGGGTCCAGCCCCAAGCATTGGTTGGGCTGCATGGAGGCGCACTTGGACCCCTGGTGCAGGTGGGGCCTTGCCAGGGAGCTGGGTGGGGGAGGAGCCGAGGCTGTGGAGGCCCTGGACCCTGGCACCATGAAGCTGTCTTTGCCCTTCTGTGTGGAGTTCTGGCCAAGATGGCCCACTGAAAAAGGGGGATTCCTGCATGAATTCGTGCTGGTGGAGACATGGCTGTTCCTGGAGGTGAGGTGGGCTCTTCCTCTCCAGGCAGGGAAGGGGCTGGCAGCCCTGTTCACTTTGCTGCTGCCCTTCCATGCTGACACCTGGCCCTCCTCAGGCAACTTACGTCCTGCATTGCTCTTTTGAATGTTCTTCGAATAGGAATTCAAGGTGGGATTAGCCAGCTTGCTGAATCTCCACAGCTGTGTGTTGGCAGAGACTTCACGCTGTACCTTGTGAGATGAGGAAAGTGCACTGCTGCTGCTGGTTAGATCAGCTGAAGCCTGGGGTTCGGGGCAATGACAGGGCCCTCCAGCTTGGCTGGCTTGTATCTCAGGGGTAAATACATGGCCATCACTTTGTTGTGCTTCTGGCCCATCAGCGAGTCTTGGATCTCTTCCCTTGTGTGACAAAAGGACATCATCAAGTCGGTTGGCCAAGATTCCTCGGCGTCAGGGAGTGGCTCCACATAAGGACTTAGTTCATCTTCATGACCTTTACTCATCTGTGGATCTTTCTTGATGGGCTCTAAAGTTATTTTCTTGCTGGGATTGAGAAGGAGAAATTTCTTGAGCAGTTTTCCACATTTCCTGGACACGGAAATGGGAATATAGTATACTGCTTTGAGTACCTGCAGCTCCTGGAAGCCCGGGGTCCATCAAAAGGCAGGGATCCACTAACCATCATACAGAGCATCACATCCAGATTCCACACATTTACCATGGGTCCATCATATTTGGTCCTTGAAGAGTCCCTGGGCAGCATAAAGGAGGACTGCCCAAGGAGGTATTCAGCTTGTACATTGCTTATGCCAAAGTCTTCAAAGTTGATTTTCATGTCAGCCTCCAAGAGCAGAGGATTCTGCCTTTAACTCTATGAACAAAGCACTTGTAGTGTCGCGGTGCCACAGACACTAGCTGTTGGAGTTCGTCTAGGGTGTCTTTATCTGCAGACTGCCGTGAGCCACTAGGAACTCAAACAGCTCTCTTCCATTAGATTTCTCCATGACAAGGGAGAGTGTTTCCTCAGTCGGGATCACTTCAAATCATTATTTTGGGACAGTTCAACGCCTTCATGATTCTTGTTTGGGGGACAGTCTCTGGAGTTTGGAGGAGTTCTGCTAATCTTGTTAATGACCTTCACAGCTACCTCTTTCTCAAGCCGGGATGTTCTGAGCCAACTTCAACTTGGTCAAGTTACCCTTGGTGATGGTCTTCAGAGTTGGTCTTTGCCAGTTTGGCTCTCCTCCTCAGCAGAGCTGGCTGAGAGGCCCTGAAACGTGTTGGACTTACTGCTGACCTTGGAGTCAAGATGTCCCAAGGTCAACTTAAAATTGGGAAAAGCTGATGAAAAGCTTTGCATAAATCACCACAAAAGGAAATGACTTCCAGAGTCCACCTGATGAACTGATTTTTATAATGGCATCAAAACCCAACGCCAGGCAAACATGCCACTAAACAAGAACAGATAGTAACAAAGCGAATACAAGAAAAAACGAGGAAGAAAAAAACAGAATTTGAAAAAAGGGAATGATGAAAAAAAGGCACAGTAAAGAGTAAACAAAAAATGAAAACGAGAGAGAAAAAAAGAATCATAAAGAAAAAGGGGGAAAAGAAGAAAGAAAAAATGGGGGGGAATGGTAAAACTTAATAACAAACAGAATAGACGAAACCCCACGATGTCAAGGAGGAGACTTGGTCAGGGTTCTTCAGGTCACTGAAAATGAGCTTCCTGAGCTAGAAGAATGAAACACAGCCCCCAGCCTGGGACTCAACAGAAGCTTGAAATTGCATAACAATGGCTCTTTGTGAGGCCAAAGCAAGAAATGGACCCAACAAAGCTGGGGATAATCAACAGTGGTTTGCTGACTTTTGGGACTCTAGGACACTTCACTCTTGTAAGCAAGCTCTTGAGGGCACCAAATAGCTTATTGCTTAGATGGGTGATAGCTATCAACCTTTACCTTACTAGAAATGAAAACGTCTAGGAAGCTTCCAGGGCCTTTTCATTTCTAGTTTGAAAAGCTGTAGTAAGTTTTGGCTTTGAAGTACTCATAATGTCTACACTTAAAGTTAAACCTGACACAAACTGCATTTTCCAAAGATACTTTTTAAGGACATAGATAAAAATTTTCTGCCCATGTTATATTCTTTCCTGCTTTGTGACATCTTCTGGGATGAGGCTAACCTTACTATTGTATGAGTCACTAATCAGAGATTTAGCTTTTTCATAAATCTAAGTGTTTTAAAATGCTATATTTAGTATGATATGTTATGCATTTCTGATATATGGTTTTGTGTGATTGGTTGGATTTGTTTATGGTGATTGGTCTAAACATGTGTCAGTGATGAATATTCACAAGCGTGCAAGGATGGTAGTGTGAGAGAAAAGACTCCTACTCTGTTGTTACATGAAACGAGTCTATAAGTGCTACCAGATTGAGTATAAACAGGTTTATAGGGAGAAAATCAAAACAGGGTTCTTCATACTTTCTGACTAAGCAATGACGTCAAGTCACTTCATTACTAGTAAAGTTATAAACCAAACTCAGTGATGTCCTAAAATTGAGTTAGTGATTACAGTGCTGGTGATTATATTACAACATTAGATGAATAAATAATTTTGTACAACAAACATTGTAATATAATTTTCTGAAACAACAATTAATATAATTTCCCAAAAGAGACCAGGTTACATTTCACATCATTTTAGTGTGAGGATGTCTCCAGAGGACTCTTTGCAGCAAAACTAGCCAGGACCATTTCCTTGTAACAAGCTTCAGAGAAAGAATAAATCTGACAGGAGGCACTGTTACCTTAATTTGGTTTAATATTTATATTTTTTGAGTCTTCAAAGTAAAGGTTCATAAATATCTTTCACCTTTTACCCAAACTAACGAGATATAATGGCTACCTCAGGGCTTTATCTTCTCAAAACATCACTGGCAGCAATCTCCCATTTGTCTAATGTTCCTCATTAAACTCGTGAAGTTCGTAGCCTTTGGTTTGAGTGATAATACGTAGCCAGGGCTGATTGAAAGTACACAGGCCTTATAATTTTGTTTCTATTCTGCTTTTGTGTTTATAATATTGCATGTGTATTAATGTGTATATTAATGTCCAGTTAACATATTCTGCAAGTGAACTCCATCAAACAAAATGTCTCCTTACTGGGGATACCACTTACTCCCCACTTAGCACCCTTTTCCCCCGTTTTTGTCAACAATCTTGCTTTTGTTTAGTTATGGAGCCATAATATGCTTAGGGAAGGTGCGCCCATCTCCGGGAGAAGAATCATCATTGGGCTAAGCCAGTCTTGTTTGACTCATTCCCCTCTGCTGGTGATTGGTTCAAGTGTGGGCATGTGAGCAATTCTGGCCAGTGAGCCACGAAGGGAAGTCTGTTGGGACTTCTTAGAAAGATTCTTCTTTCTGATAAAATAAAAGAAATGCACAAGGGAAAACTTACTGCCTTATACCACGTGATTTTGTAGGATGTGATGATCAGAGCTGTGACAGCTAAATTGTGACCTTGAGAGGATAAGCCTAAGGGCAAATGCCAACATTCTGAGGATGGCCAAAGGGAAATATGGAAAGCCCTTGGGACTTTGATGGAATGTTGTGGAGCCCAGTGAGGCAATCCTGGGAAACCTCCAGACTCAATGACAGACAATAACCCCTACTGAACAACCATTGTCAGTAAGATTCAGTGACCTGCAGACTGAAAGGGTCAGCATCCCTGAAACTGGAGGAAAATACATGCACCTTTAGACCATAGTGAATGCAAATGGCATCTGTGGGTGCAAAGACGAAGCATATCCTTGTGCAACGGTGTCCCCGCCTTCCTTTTAGGCCAGTTTGCTCTTTGCGGCGCTCTAGCCCAAGGCTTCTTGTCGAGTGAGGGACCACAGACAAGTACTTTTTTGTGTGTATAGTAAAATATACATAGCATGAAGTTTACTATTTTAACCGTTTTCAAGTGTACAATTCAGTGGCATGAAGTACATTCACAATGCTGTGTAACCACCCCTACTGTCTCCAAAATGTTTTCATTCTCCCAAACAAAGCCTCCATACCCATTGAACAATAACTTCCCATCCCCTCCTCCTCCAGCCCTGCTAAGCTCTACTCTACTTTCTGTCTCTATGAATTTGCCTATTCAAGGTACCTCAGGTAAATGTAATAATCACACAGTATTTCTCCTTTGGTGACTGGCTCATTTCACTTAGCATAATGTTTTTCAAGGTTCATCCATGTTGTAGCATGTATCAGCACTTCATTCCTTTAATGGCTGAGTAACATTCCATTGCATGTATAGAACACATTTTATCCATTCATCTGTTGATGGGCATTTGGATTGTTTCCACCTTTTGGCTATTATGGAAAATGCTGCTATGAACATTGGCGTAAAAGTATCTGTCAAGTCCCTGTTTTCAGTTCTTTTGAGTATATTCCTGGGAGTGGAATTGCTGGGTCATATTGTCCTTCTGTGTTTCCTTTATTTTGAGGAACTGCCAAACTGTTTCCCACAGCAGCACTACCATTTTACATTCCTACCTATAATGTCAGAGGGTTCCAGTTTCTCAATATAGTCACGAACACTTGTTCTTTTCTGGTTTTTTAAATAATAGCCATCCTCGTGGGTGTAAAGTAATATTGCAAATCGGGTATGTGTCTTGCAAATATATTTCCTCCTTTCTGTGGGTTGTCTTTTTACTCTCTTGATAGTGTCCTTTGATTCACAGAAGGTTTAATTTTGATGAAGATCCACTTACCGATTTTTGGTTTTGTTGCTTATGCTCTTGCTGTCATATCCAAGGAAGCATTGCCAAATTCAATGCCATGAAAATCTTCCCCTATGTTTTCTTTCAAGAGTTTTATACTTTTAGCTCTTAAGGTTAGATCTTTGATCCATTTTGAGTTCATTTTTGTAGAAGGGTCCAACTTCATTCTTTCCCATGTAGATACCCAGTTTTCCCAGCACCATTTGATGAAAAGATAGTCCTTTCCCCACTGAATGGTCTTGGCCCCTTTCTCAAAACTTAATTGACCACATATGTGAGGGTTTGTTTCAGGGCTCTCTATTCGATCCCATTGGCCTCTGTGTCTGTCTTGATGTCAGTACCGTACTCTTTTGATTACTGTAGCTTTGTAGTACGTTTTTAAAATCAGGAAGTTGGGTCTTCTGATGCTGTTCTTTTCAAGATTATTTTGGCTGCATGAGGCCCCTTGAGATTCTATATGAATTTTAGTATGGGTTTTCTCTATTTCAGCAAAAAAAAGTCCCTTAGGATTTTGATAGGAATGGTACTGAATCTTTAGATTGCTTTGGCTAGTCGTGTCAAGATGAGCACTTCTTAACTCTGCCTGCCCATCCAATCATCTGGAAGGAAAAACACAAACACAAACCAGATTCCCAGCTCCAGAGATTCTGAGTGCAAGGTTGTGGGGTAGGGAGCAAACATCAGGAATGATGCAGCCAGGGCTGAGATCTAGTATCTGATATGACAGCTTAGCTCTCTTTCTCAGAAGAGTCCCTGAATAACATAAGTGGTGGTCCACAGTCTCATGCCTCTCCTTCCTGCACGCAGACACACTCTGCCCCAGGAATACTCAGCTACGTAACTTCCCTGTTTTCCAGGCTTATAGATGGCCGCTGCAGCTCCACTGTCCGGAATGCCCTTCTCCTGCCTTCTTCACCCGCTGAGTCCTCTTTCAAGACTCAGCCTAGATGGCACCTCCTCCAGGAGGCCTTCAGGACAAAAAGTATCTTTAGCCCGGTCTACAAGCCCGTAGCCCTCCCTCCCCCCCTCCTCCTATCCTCCCCTTTCTTCAAAGGCTCTGGCTCCATGGGCCTCCCTGGTGTTCTAACAGGCTCAGCGCACTCCTGCCTAAGGGCCCTCACCCCTGAACACCCTTCCCGGGGGGTCTGCTCTGCTCACTCCCTCACCTCTTCCAGGTCTTTGTTCCGATGTCACCTCTCAGGTTTTTGTCACCCATCCCATCACCCATTTCCTCTCTGCTTGGCTTTGTTTTTGTCCACAGCAGTTTTCATCATCTGACATAATATCTTTTACTTTTTCTGTTTGTCTGTCTCCTCCATTAGAACTTTTTTTGGTTGACTGCTTTATCCACAACACTTAGAATTCAATAAATACTGTCATCTGTTGAAAAAATGAAAGAAAAAAGGAAGGAAGAAAGGAAAGAAGGGAAGAAGAAGGATGGAAGGGATAGAGGGAGAGAGGGAGGGAAGAAAGAAAAACAGTTGCCTCCTCCTTATGTATGTAGCATCTAGCACATAAAAGATGCTCACTCACTATTCAACCAGGGCCAGCCTGGTGGAGTAGTGGTTAAGGTCTTGTGCTGTGCTTCAGTGGCCCAGGGGTCACAGGTTTGGATCCTGGGCACAGACCTACACACTGCTCATCAAGTGATGCTGTGCCAGTGTCCCATATACAAAGTAGAGGGAGATGGCACAGATGTTAGCTCAGGGACCATCTTCCTCAAGCAAAAAGGAGAAGACATTAGCTCAGGGCCAATTTCCCTCAGCAAAACATAAGCAAGTAAATAAATAGATATTGAACAAAGTAAAATGTTATTTATATTTTTTACTTAATACATATACACAGACATACGTACACATTTCTATCTTAAAAGTACTTCTCAATCACTTATTCTCATACTGCTTTAGAAAGTATTCTGTGATACTTTAATTCATAAAAATATCTGTACTTTAATTTTAAAACTATAGGGGTTGTTCAAGTACATCTCTGGCATATTTTGAACAGTTACTTGCAGCCTATATTTTATATCACATGGATACTTTACTCCCAAAATTGGTGCTGGCTCTTTAGGATCTATGGAAAATCAAAAGGCTAGCATCACATCACGTTGGGCCTTTCCCTTAAGAAAAAAACAACTCTAAAAGTTAGTCTATTAAAAACTTGTTACCATCTGATTTAAGGTCTTTCAAATTCCTCCTTGAAAAGACAGCTCTGCCAAGGCCCCGGCACCCTTTTATGTCCCCCTGTAGCCATGTAGGCAAGGCTTGACTGAATCTGCCCTAGCCTTGGTGGCACGCCCTGCAATTCCTCCTGGAATGAGGCCTCCCTGTCGTGTGGGATGTGTTTCTCCTCCCATTTCTCAGTTTCTGCTGAGCACACAGGAGGGCTGAGAGGTGGTGGCGGAGATGATGGTGTGTTACGCTGAGTTTCTACAATAAAATAACTAACAGCTGTCATTAAAAAGTGAAACTGATCATTCAGTAGAGGATATGCAATATACGTGTTAAAGTGATAATTTGAAAACCATGCTTGGAAAACATGGGAAAATGTTATATTGAATGAAAACCAGAACTCCAAATTTAATTTATGTTATTTTAACAATGTCAGTGGACACATAAATGTGAAACAAATTAGAAGTGAACACAGAGAGGAAACGTGTTTTGAGGTAATTGAGTCATGACAAACGTTTTTTCTTCTCACTTTTTTGTTGTCATGTTTGTGTGATACAAATGGGTGAGAAATGACCTTTGAAATGTAGTTTTTCATTTTAGCAACATTCTTGTGGAAATTTTATTGCTAGTCTTAAAACAGACCACAAGTGCTAAAATTATAGAGGCTACAGTTAATTTTGATTAACTGAATTCTTTTTTTAATTACTAATTTATTTTTTTTTTGAGGAAGATTAGCTCTGAGCTAACATCTGTGCCCATCTTTGTCTATTTTACATGTGGGACGCCTGCTACAGCATGGCTTGATAAGTGGGATGTAGGTCCATTCCTGGATCCAAACCGGCAAACCCAGGCTGCCAAAGTGGAACGCATAAACTTAACTGCTGCGCCACTGGGTCCTGCTCCTGTTAACTGAATTCTTAATTCAGCGTCTCACCGCATTCAACACAGTTACCGTTATCAAGCACTTTCTGCGGGCCAGGAACTGTGCCAAGCACCTTACACAGATGATCTCTTCTAATCCTCACAACAGGGACCATTATTATCCCTTCCTAGAGAGGGTTATGTAGCTTGGTTTAGGTCACAAGCCTGGTCAGTGATGAAGTTAGGCTTTCAACCTCAGCAGCCTGGCTCCAGAGCCAGGCAATGTAATGGCAGGCAATCTTCAGAGAACAAATGTAAATTGAGATGATGCTATAAATCTAACTATACAGACTGGAACCATAAATCTGAAACCTTAGGGGACCAAAACCTTATACACATTTCCTTCTCATTATTGTAGTATTTCCATTATACATGTGTGTCTCTCTTCGTCTTACAGCTTAAAAGCTAGCTCTAAGACTAATTTAGAATCATATGTTTGCAGTTCATCACAATGAAACAACAGGATTCATTTTATGAAATAAAGTCTGTTGTTACACTCAAACTCATTGTAAATTTCTTTCTTTCTTTCTTTCTTTTTTTAAGTCAGGAAGATTGGCCCTGAGCGAACATCTGTGCCAATCTTCCTCTGTTTTGTATGTGGGATGCCTCCACAGCATGGCTGAGAGCGGAGTAGGTCTGTACCTGGGATCCCAAGCCAAGAACACCAGGCTGAGGAAGTGGAGCAGGGAACTCTTTAACCACTCAGTCACAGGCGGGACCCCTCTAACTTTATTTTTAATCTTTCTAATTGTGATTTTAAAAATCACACTGAACTTTACCCTGTGTAACCTGCAATAATCTTGGACAAAAAGCAACATGGTTTTTTGCTTTATGGTTTTTTACCTTATGGCCAGTTAGCTACTATGTAGTTGATGAAAATTGAAAAGATAGAAACTAGACCAAAAAATGGGAAACAAAACGAGCAGCGAAGTGACTCAGAAAGGGAAGAAGATGATTAGAAGAGGAAAAGGAAGAGCAGCTCAGTCAGACTGGAAAAGAACCGGAAAGGAGGCATGGAGCGACGCGGCTCCTGAGGTCAGAAGCAATCCACTGTCGTCTAAGTTCTTGCCAAGGGCAAAGCAACAGACTCAGCTGCCTGACCTTGAAAATGGTCTTCAGCTGTCGTGCAATTGTGCGCGAGTTCGCAGCGACTCCGCTGTCACCGCTCGTCTCCACCGGTTGGGGCGGACATGCGGAGTTTCTGAACTGCAGTCGCAGCGCTCAGAGCAGCCTTTACTCTCCTCCTCTTTAGGGGGCTCAAGATCGCCCACACTGTCGCCTGTCAGCACGTTGTTTCCCCTCAATCCACCCTTCGTCTCCCGTTTGTCTTGCTTTTCCTGCTGCTGGGGATTCGGCGGGGATTCGATGGAGACGGCGGCGCTGGGACGCGGATCTGCGTCCCTGGGGCAAGTCCGACACAGAAGGGGGAGGAGCGAGAGGGCTGAGGCTGCCAGGCGCGGAAAGGGAGAAACTGGGTTGGAAAGGAGAGGATGCCAGGTGACAGGAACGGCCTGCAGGACGTTACGGGCAGTACACAGGCCCTCAGAGCAGGTTGGGGAGACGCGAGCAGACGGTTACCAGGGCAACCGTGCGGTCTCGCGAGACAGACACTGCGCCTGCGCACTGCCGCCCGAAGGCACTTTCCCGAGCCTCCGCCTCCATCCCCCGCTCCCCAGCTCAGGGTTTCCAGACGTCCGGCCTCGCTGTGTGGCTCCCAGGCTTGGCGACGCCGTGCGCCGACCTTTTCCATCCGGAGTGACCGTTATAATGCAGAAGGAGGAAATGTGAGGTTCTCTGAGCGCGTGGAGGGCGGAGTCGGGAGGGCGAGGGCTCTGCGCACGCGCGTTGCACGTGGAGCCGGCGCCGCCGCGCTCGGGAGCTGGAGCCCGGCCGGGGCCGCCGGGCCGGAGGGTCGCCTGGGTGGGTCCGGTCGGTACTCGCAGAGCCGGCGCGCGGGTCTCTAGGGCCTCCGCCCACCCCGCCTGGCCGCACCCGCCCCGACGCCTGTATTTTCCTGCCTCCGGGCCTTGGCTGGCGCTCTGCACCCCGCCTGTGTTGAATGTGTGTTGGGTCCGAGAATTACTAGGATAAAGCCCCGTCCTGGCCCTTCGGGACTCTAGAACTTTCGGGCGACAACCGAAGAGAACCGCGAACGCTAAAGAGTAAATCGAAGCCTGGAGATACAGGGGCGGCGTCCCGGGGAGGGGTTAACTCAGGGTCAGGAATGCAGCCCCTGGGACCTGGGGCTCCCCTTCCCCCGCAACCAGATCCACAGCCCAGGAGGATTCCCTCAGTCCTCTCTCAGCTTTACCCCTCGTTGATCACAAGTCCAGGATTTTCTCTCAACTATTTAAACTAGCATGTACTTCTGTCCGTCCATTCTGCGGCGACTCTACTGCGGGCCACCGTCCTGTCTTCCCAGGACGACTCCAGGAGCCGTTTGCTGCTTCCCGTCTCGGCAGAGGACCCTTCCAGGCCCGACTTCGCGAAGATCTTTCCGCAGTGCCTTTCTAATCGTGCCCCTGTGCTTTCAACGTTACAGTCGCTTGCCACTAAAAGCTTGCAAGGACCTTCCCCGTCTCGTCTTTACCTACCTTGCCTGATGTCTCACCTCTCTCTAGCATCTGTCCTGGCGACGTTCAGCTCTTTTCCTTTTCCTTAATGCTGTTCCCTGGGATACTCTCTTTCTCCTTCATTCTCCCTTTAGTAGGCATTATTCAGATAAAGGTTCAGAGTCACTTCCTACAGGAGACGCTTCCTGACCCCTCAACTAAGTCCTGACCCCTCAACTGCTGTACGTTTCCCTAGTGTCCTGTAGTTTCTTGACCTTAATGTGCACCACATCGTATTGTATTATTAATTCCTGATACGTCTTCCTCATAGATTCTAAGCTCGGGGAGGCCACTGACTGTTTTTACTTTAATACTTTATGGCTTGGTGCATTGTGGCTAATCCAGAAATACTTGCTGAAGTAAGAAAGATGGTGTTGGGGCAGAGGGAGTTGTTTGTATGAAGACATGGAGGTGAGAAACTGGTGGCCTCCTTCAGTAGTCTGTGGTTCAGTGGAGGGGTGTAACAGGCATGGTGTGGCAGGTAAGGAGAAGGCTGATGGGAGGATGGGGGCCAGGGTGTGGAGGGCCTTAGAGAGTTCACTCTTCTTTCTCCTTATCAGTCAGTACTTAGTTTTTGGATTCAAAGACATAAGGTTCTGCTTATCCAAACTGGCTCTCCTCTCCCCCAGCAGGTTCTGAAGACAGGAGGCATTAAGGTTGACCTTGCTCTCCCTCCAGGGCACTTAACTGTAAGTATTTATCTAAGGATTCCGTGTTGTTTGAATGCTCAGACTCATTAACTGACTGGCATTTTGGCAAGAGCTCTGTCGGCTCCTATTTGCCTTGCTCGTCTTCCTGGCTACCGTAAACGTGGTGCCAGCCTCTGCCAGTCATCACTGGATTGTGAGCTCCTTCCTGATTCCCTGAGCTTAAGGGGAGCATGGAGTGGATGGGGGCTGGGAGCGCTGCTCGGGGGGGTGGTGTGAAGAAAGAGGCTTAGGCCGCAGACCCTGAGTGTCTAGCAGTAGGTGACACTGACATGAACAAGGCCTGACTTCTTTACCCCGAGGGGCTCAATTTTGGTCTTCTGTTAGAAGGTGACTGAGGAGGAACACTGGAGACCAGTAGAGGTCACGAGACCATTCCCAGTGCTGCCAGTGTGGAAAGGCTGCCTGTCCTCTACCAGCCGTTCCTAATTCTGCTTTTGCATCAGAGTCACCTGGGCAGCTTTTTACACATACAGATGCTTTGGGCCTATTCCCAGGGATCCCAGTTCAGTATTTCTGGGGTAAGGACCAGCCACCTGTATGTTTTAAAAGGCCATGGGTTGGGGCTGGCCCCGTGGCCGAGTGGTTAAGTTCGCGCGCTCCGCTGCAGGCGGCCCAGTGTTTCGTTAGTTCGAATCCTGGGCGCGGACATGGCACTGCTCATCAGACCACGCTGAGGCAGCGTCCCACATGCCACAACTAGAAGAACCCACAACGAAGAATACACAACTATGTACCGGGGGGCTTTGGGGAGAAAAAGGAAATCTTAAAAAATAAATAAATAAATAAAGTTATAAAAAAAAAAAAAAAAGGCCATGGGTTGGTTTTGAGCTGCAGCCATGATGGAAAGAGCATATAATTTGAATGTGGGAAACCGATTGTTGACTTTGGGCAAGGTATTTAACCTGAGTCTGTGCCCTCGTCCACGTGTTGGACAATTATACAGGAATTTTGTGAGTCAATTAATACATGGAGAAGGTGCCTCATAAATTCCAGCACAGCCCCCAAAGTCGCTTGCTCCTCTCTGTCAGCAGCCAGCCTAGTCAATGGAAGTTTAACTGGAGAGGACTTGATTCTTAATCCTCGTTGGGGCAGTTCAGGAGAGGCTGGCCTCGGCGGGATAAATGACCTGGAAGGAGAAAGTCTGGTTACCTGGTAGTAGGGACACTTCCAAACTCCAGACTGCTCCAGGCCTGGCTTGTTTCACTTCCTTTAGTTTTGCCACGTGGGTCCCTGTGTTCTTAGCTGAGCCTCAGGAATAAGGTGAGGAAGAAAAGGGAGGAGAGAGAAATGCAGTTGCCTCTGGGAAGGAGAAACAGCACATGCTCCATAGACCAGTACTTTATAATATTTCCCAGTAAGGATCCTTCTTACTATTTTTCCTCAATGGGTTACTATCTTTAAATTTCAGTACAAAATTTCCCTAGTTTTCATCAAATTGCCAACTGGAGGAGGAGTTTGCTTGGAATAGCCATAGGAAGGGGCATACACTCCTGCCTGTGTATCAGATGTTTTAGGAGAGAGATACAAAAGGCTAGGGTCTGGGAGGTAGGGAGACTTACGGAAGGGCATGGAATGAAAGGATCATTTGAATTTTTAATGATGTGCGTATATTACGGTTCCCATTCAGAGAGTCACACCTGTTTAACCATGAATGGCCCCCGCTCCCCAGCTCCCCAGTGCAGGCGGATACGGGGACTTGTGTGGGTGGACGTGGGGACCGCTCCCTGCTGAACTCCCGTGCCGAGACCACGGCCTGCACATTGGAGGTGTCAGCGAGTATGTATTTATGGATGACTGGAAGCCTAACTGGAAAGCAGTTTAGAAAATGGTGCCAAACCTCTAAGGTTAATACCATCCAGTCATTCAATGGATAAATAATTAATGAACCAGTAGAAACATGGAACATTTTAAATAAATGAAATAAAGAAATAGAATTTCACTGTGAATGCAGTAAGGCAAAACATTCATATATTGCCTGTATGTGAGTAAAGACAGTGTCATGAAAAAATGGAGAAAATAAATTACTTAAAGAAAGGTTATGTGTCTGCTCCGATAATTGGTCCTATATGATCAGGCTTTCGAGAATCAGAGATACCACCCAGGTCGTCTGAAGTGACACGCTGAGAGCTCACAGGGGTTCCCTTTGTTGTTCCCTCTCTGTGAAGGGTGTTCAGAATGGCCGCAGCTCCGCAGGCACCAGCGAGGGGCTCTGTTCGGAAGACGAGACCTTTAACGGTAAAGACATCGTTGAACAATCCGTACACTCTCTGCTGGAGCCCTCTGGAGAGAGAGGATATGCTCTTCATATTACAGACACTCGAAGACAGATTTCGGTCTGTTGGACTGCAGAAGATCGAGGATAAGAAGAGAAAGAAAAAGCAGCCTTTTTTAAAAAAACAAAGCAGAGACAAATGTAGCATAGATGTTGATATCAATGAGGAGAAGGAGAAGCAGCCAGAAGGTGAGCACCAAGTATCAGGGTGGACCCCTGTCCACGTCAGGAAGCAGCTGGCCATCGGTGTTAATGAGGTCACCAGAGCTCTGGAGAGGAGCGAGCTGCTCTTAGTCCTGGTGTGCAAGTCAGTGCAGCCTGCCATCATCACCTCCCACCTGATTCAGTTAAGCGTGAGCAGAACCGTTCCTGCCTGCCAGGTTCCCCGGCTCAGTGAGAGGGTTGCCCCTGTCATCGGCTTAAAATGTGTCCTGGCTTTGGGTTTCAAAAAGAACACCACTGCCTTTGTGGATGAGGTAGAAGCTATAATTCCCAGAGTGCCCAGATTAAATGTAGCGTGGCTTCAAGACAGCCTCGAAGCCTCCAGGGACAACTTAGAGCCTGAATCTTTGGAAAGTCAAGACAAAGAGCTTTTGGAAACTTCCTTTGAAGACGTCTCTAAATGTAAGAGAAAGCCTGTTGAAGGACAGCAGGCTGTGGTGTTACAACCGCTTAAGATAAAGAAACTGATTCCAAACCCCAATAAGATAAGGAAACCCCCCAAGAGTAAAAAAAGACTTCAAAGTAATCCCGTTTAAACTTGACATTTCTTACAGTTGTAAAATGAGACCTTGTGAAAGAACCTCGAAACTATTAAAATGAGTTACTTTTACACATATTGTTGGGATATTGTTTGGTAATGTTCTTTTCAGTTGTGTAAGACTTTTTGTACAGCACAGCTATGCTGTAGTTTAAAAACACTAAGTACAAAAATTACTCAGAAGTATGAATATCAAACAGAAGTTGATTGAAACATGTCCATGCTTGCATTAATTCACTTTTTAAAAGGCTGGTATGATGCTTGTAAGCAAGAACATCTGTATCCCACAGCCCTTAACATCTTTCTATCAAACTTGGAAAATGTGCCACACTACACATGGTTCTGGTTAGTGGAGTGGATGAAACCAGATTGTGGATGTATTATCAGTTTTAAAGGAAAGATACTAAACACCAAGCAATATATTGTCTTCAGAAACAATTCATCCTTTTTACTTCCTGTCAATGTTAGTTTCTCTGTAGGTAGGCATAAGTATGGGCTTGGGAGAACGGCTTGATACTTAGAGAAAAAGCCGTAGATAAATAGATAAGGTATTTTGACTAGTTAGAATTCATCCCTTTACATGGTTAATTTATTTCCTTGGAAATTTAACGTGTATAAGATGCTAATTAGGTGAAATGTGGCGGGAAGAGAAGAAAAAACTGAGGGGCTTGGATGCGCAGAGGTGAGTCTGCAATGACTGGGGTCCTCCATGTTAGGAAATGGAGCATAATCAATGCTCTGTGTTTCTGTGAAAGTGTCTGCTCTTGACAGTGTGTGTTTGGAAAAGTTACTTTCTGTAATTTAGGGGGAAGGTTTTGGATTGCCAGAGTTTATTTTCAGCCTATTTTCTGGTTGACTCATAAATTATACCACTTCCCTTTCATTTAAATCTTAGTGAGTGCTTTCTTGGCAAAAAAAGAAGGGGTGAGAGGCTGCCTCATGGAATAGAGCATTTCCATTATTGACAAAGGATGCAGGACATTCTAGTTTTTTTGAATCTATAAAACACTATTGCGTTGAAATTTAGTTCTAATAGCTACTTTGTAAACAGTTTTACCAATGGTCTATTTTAAAATTTCCATTGGTAATCTTAAATTATAAAGAGGCAAATGTGCTAGTTATTAATAACTATTTTAAAATGACAGTAAAAGAATATGAATTCCATAACAATCAGAATTATGTAAATGGGTAAAGGAACAATGTCACATTTTCATAATGAGGTAATCTTGTGGCAAAGTTTATGACTGGCAATTATTTGAAAACCTACTTCATATAAGACTTTGTGCCATAAAAATGAGTGGAACATAATTCCCAACTACAACCTTGACTCCAGATTATGTTAAAATCTCGTTTACTTACTGCTGGTGTCTCAAAAAATGTTCCGGTGAATTGGTACAGGTTTGCTTCTGAAGCCATTCTCCTGTGAAGAGAGAAGGGTCATGCAACTGGACTTGACCCTCCCCTGTGAGAAGTCTTCCTTTGTGTCTTCAGCAAAGTAAACAGCCCTGTCCTAATTACGCACCACTGTGGGGCCCACGCACACCCTCTAGTGGTGGTCTCAGGGATGCCACAGCTGGGGGTTGGTTTCTGGGACAACGGCAAGCTGCAGAGTGGCTTACAGCTCCTTGGTGTAAACTGGTCAGATTTTTTCTGTAAAGGGCAAGATAGTAAGTAGGTCTTCAGGCCCTACAATCTCCATCGGGACAACTCAACTCTGCCTTTTATAGCATGAAGCAACCACAGGCAATACACAAACGAATGAGTGCAGCTGTGTTCGAATACAACTTTATTTATGGAAGCTGAGATTTGAATTTTGTTTAATTTTCACACATCACAAAATGTTCATCTTTTGTTTTTTCTCCCCCCACCCATTCAAAAATGTAAAAACCATCCTTAGCTGGTGGGCTGTACAAAAACAGGCAATGGGCTGGATTTGGCTTGTGGGCCATAGTTTGCTAGCTCCTGCCTGGGATAAGATATGGTTGATTTCATTTGACACTTGTAACATGAAGGAAAGGCCATCATGTCGTCTGAAATACTTCAGTTTTTCTGGACTGAACAGCTGAGGCCCTGGTACAGTAAAGGCAGGAAGAAGTATCTACTCTGTGGAATTTGAGTCAAGGCCAGCTGATGTGGCCACATCCAGCATCTTTTTCCCCTTGGACTATTGGCAATATATACATCTCTATGTACACTGAGAAACGTAGTTTTTCAAATTCTAGATAAAAACAATCAGTAACAAAATTATGAATACTTATTTACAAATAAGACATCTTCCATTAGCATGACAAGTTTCATGATAAATTAAAGTCAGCATAAAGGAATATGTGCAATTTCGCATAAGTAATAAAAAACATTCGAACTATCAATGTCCTGATAGAACTAATAAATTCCACCGGGCATTTCTTTTGACTTTAGAACTTTTTATTTTCTTTTCCTCACATATCCTTGCTGTTGCCGAGAAGAAATGAGTCTGTGCAGCAGCAGCAAAGTCTGTCACAGGCGTGTACTCTGTGAGAGAGCACACTTGATGTTTGCACAAAAGTTTGCTCTTGAACCAATCCACTGACCTGTTGAAGATCAAAGTACAAATCTGTGTGTTTATTCATTTGGCAACTTTGCTTCGGGAGAAATGAATGTACTAGTCACTAGTACATTTCCACCTTGCTCTGCACTTAAACATCCACCACTCATCACTGAGTGACAGAAGTGCTGATTCCATAAACGTTCTCAATGACATCATGTAAGGTGATTCAAGAAAAGTTTCCAAATGGATGCTTCATTCTGTTACACAGACAAAAGGACCACCACTTAATAAATAAAAATGCAGCAGTTTATCTCCACGCAACAGTCACGATTCTGTGACGTCTGTTCAGTCCCAAGAAAAACAGTCCCTTTTCTAGAGAGTGGAAAAATACCTTCTCTTCATCAAGGGACAGCGAAAAGTTGAAAATTAGAGGAATGTGCTCCTTGTACCCTTTCGTCCCTCCTACAAATAAGTAAACAGTGAAAAAAAGGATGAATCTTAATGTTCTAGCTAGAAATGTGGACTACTGGTCACATAGCGATGTTTTTTCATCTTTTCTGATTGTTACCAACTACATCGATTTCACTTAAGTTGTGCTTTTTTCTTCTTTGGAATGGCAGTTCCAGGAATCATTAAATGGAATATTAACACATGATGGTTTCAGAGTTCTACAAATAGAAATATCCATCTATTGTAATACAAGTCCAACCTACAGGGAGGGAAGAAATGGAATAGTAAGAACAGGTAAGCAAGAAAATTAAATTATAGTAGAATAGATCTGTATTTTTAAAAAGCTACTAAAACTTACTAATCCGAAAGGAAGCAAGCATGAGGTTTCTTGGTAAATTTATTCAGTTTACAGAGGGCATATCAACTTCTCTTACCTTTTCAGAGTCTGTTCCTGGACACCGCCAGTTGTACAAGTAATATTGTAAATTGCCATCTCCTATACCAAACTTGAGTTTTTCCAAGAATGTCTTATTTTCCATCAAATCTAGTGCATTGAATACATCAAATCCTTTCTGCCAATGTAAAAAGGATTTAAAATTTAAAATTTCAAAGGACTAGCACGTTTTCTCTATCATGTATTTCAGTATAACGTTTAATTCCTCTACTAGTAGTTTGAATATGCATGTATAATAAGGTTTAATGTCTGCCATATATAGCATAGGTTAAGAATTCAGTTCAAAACTGTCTTAGAAAACTAGCAGGGATCTGATGGAGTCAGCAAGATTAGCCAGAAATGCTGAATCAAAAAATGTAGTATGCTGGCTAACACTGACATAAAATAATCCATAAAGATTTCAGAAAATACTTTGTCCCTGTTTTAGAAGGAGCAGTTGGCTCCATCTCCAGAATTGTTAGTTCTTGGCCTTTCTAAGTTCTGACTTAGCTGAAGCTACAGCTAAAAAGCCAAAGTTTTAAAGACTTTAAGTTGTATATTTCTTTTGGACTGATAACTGTGAAATAAATTAGTAAAATTTTAAAAGTAAAAATTGAATTTCTTTAAAATGTTAGATAATAATATACAAAATGTGATATAGATGAAGCAGCTAAATTTCTATTTCTCAGGGTTTTTACCTTAACTTCTTACTGGCCTTTTTGGGAAGAGTTGAAAATGTTTATTTGTAGCAAGAATTTAACAATTAACTACTACACTGAGGAAATAAATAATGCAGATATAGTAAGGCACAATTTGAATTTAATTCCTTTCATTTTAAACTCCTTTAATAACAATCCCTTTAATTTTAAAAATAAAATTTCTTAGCTTTAGAATTCAGAAACTGTTTTTAGTTGTCAAAAAACTTATTGTTGCTAATTATTCCCTGTTACACACACACTGATGTATTTTCCTTATATCGTGGGATTGTGTATTTTCCTTATATGTATTCTTATATAAGGTTTAAAAACAAGTTTCTAATTTGTGTAAAATGTCTTTTTGGTTACATTGCAATAGAATTAATGATGAAAACAGCCATTAATGTTTTAAAAGAAACTCTTATCAAAATTCTTCCTTTGATTGATGGCTAACAGTCAATCAAAAAAAATATCTCAAATGAATCCCACCTGTGTGGAAGAAAATACAATAAGATGTTTTATATACGTTGACATTCATCTTTGGAGAAACATGTAGGACAAAAAGGAGCGAGTCTCTCACCAGTTTGGCTATAATGAGCGCATCACTCATGAGGTCCAGCAGCGGCGTCTCCGTGTGAATGTTGTAGAAGGAATAAGCAGCCTTCAGGCTCTTGTGAGCAGGGTGGTGCATGACTGTGGAGGGGAGTGTGTAGAAGCTCAGGAAGTCAGTTAGTTTACCACTGGAGTTCTAAAGAACAAAGGTAATGTCAGGTAAATACCTCCTTAAACAAATTTCATCCATGCGTTTAAGCTAACTCTCTGATCTTCGACTCACACTGTAACTTTCTGTTAGAAGGAAAATCAACAACTCATACTTCTCTCTCGGCAGTCTGATTCGGAGCCCCTCAGCGTATGCAGCGTAGAGCCTGAGGGGAGCATGGAGTTGCACCTTAGCCCAGGTGCAGGTCGGCAGTTCGAGTAAAGTTCTTAAGTAGAATGTTCTAAAAGGAAAGCATCCCTCAGATTGACTAATGAGTCTCTCGAGACTTCGGGAACAGTGATAAAAGCAGGTGGTTGTTTCTGTGGAAATAAGCGCGCTACAGATTGAAGGCTGCCTTCTCCAACTAAAAGATACTGTGTAATATGTAACATCTCGGCACAAGGCAAGAATTTTATCAAGTTGAAGTGAAGCTGGGTAAAGTTTGGAAGCTGTTTTTGAGAAACTTGTGAAAAGCATTGGTACTGCACTAAAATATACATGTGTGAATGAGAAAATCTGAAGCTTTCAAAAATCAAAAGGGACACAAAACATGGTATTCATGTCATCGTCACTGGTATACCCTTCAATACAAGAAACTCAGGACTGTTTGGAGTGTTTTAATTAGCTGTGGTGGCCTATGCAGTCTGCATATAATCCAAACTATGACACCTTTGAATTATATAGCTGAGGAGGTTAGACCACATGCATGCCAGTGATAGTATTTCTTTCAGCAGAAAGGAGAATTCCAGAGGGATGGATTATCTGGTTTTTGAGTGTTTCTGATTCATTAAACCTTTTTTCAGACATCAAGGAAGACATTAAGCTGAAGTGATTCTCTATTGCTCTGTATTAGCAGCTCAGTATCAGAAATGAAGTAAAGACCTACACTTTCAGCTTTAATAAGGATTTTCAACTTGAAAAATACCATAAGAGAAATTACAAACAAAAACGGAAGCCAGCGGATGGGCTCAGTAGTAGAGTGGAGAGGACAGAGGGCAGAATCACTGAACTTGAAGAATTCAGTAGAATTTACCCATATGAACAACAGAGAGAAAACTGATTGAAAAAAATAATTAAGTCTCAGGGATCTGTGAGACAGTAACAAAAGATCCAATATTCACATCACTGGAGTCCCAGAAAGAAAGGAGAAAACATGGGGCTGAAAGAACTTGAAGAAACAATGGCTGAAAACTCCCCAAATCTGGCAAAACACATGCAATAGATTCAAGATGCTGAGTGAACCCTAAAAGGATAAACCCAAGGAAATCCACACCAAGACATGTCATAATTAAATTTCTGAAAACTAAAGACAAAGAAAAATCTTGACAGTAGCCATAGAGAAACAATGCATTACCTATGGGGTAACAGCAGTGAGAATGACAGCAGACTCCTCATCTGAAACCACAAGGCCAGAGGGAAGTGGCATAACATTTCTTAAGTGCTGAGAGAAAAGAACATTCAACTGTGAATTCTATATCTGGTGCAACTGTCCTTCAGAAATGAACGGGAAATAAGGACATTCTTAGACCAATGAAAACTGCAAGAATTTGTTGTTAGTGGACATACCTTTCAAATTGGCCAAAAGAATTCTCCAAACACAAAGGAAATTTAAAAAAACAGAAGTCTTGGAGCATCAGGAACAAAGAACAGTTAAAAAAGCAGAAATTTTGGCACATACTATAAACTATGCTTCTCATAAGTTTTATAAATCTACTTGGTGATTGAAATAAAAATTATAACACCATCTGATACTTAAGACAAGGATATTTAAAAGTCGAGAAGGAAAAGGGACCTAAATATAAGTGAGGGCACTTGTAGTGGTAAAATGTGGGTACCAGTGGACTGTGATGAATCCCATATGGATATTGTAGGACCCAGAGCAACCCTTATGAAAACCACACAGCTACACTCAAATGCGCTATAAATAAGTCAAGACATAATCCTAAAAAATGGTCAAGTAACCCACATGAAGAGAAGGAAAAAAAAATTGAGGAACAAGAACCAGAGGAAACAAACAGAAAACCAATAATAAAATGGCAGACTTAAGCTCTAACATATCAATAATTATCAGATGTAAATGGTCTAAATACACCAATCAAAAGAAATACTGGCAGAATGGATAAAGAAATGTGGCCCAACTCTATGCTGTTTACAAGAAACTCACTTCAAATTCATTGACACAGATAGGTTGAAAGTAAAAGGACTGAAAAAGATGTATGATGCAAACATTAATTTTAGGAGGGGCTGTATTATAGCTGATAAAGTAGACTTCAGAGCAAAGAAAATTACTAGAGACAAAGATGGGTCTTACATGATGGTAAAGATCAATCCACTAGGAAGACATTAAGGTTAAATGTGCAAGTACTAAAGAAGATCCTCAAAATACACGAAAAACTGATATAGCTAGAAGGAGAAACAGACAAACCCACAATTACAGTTGGGGACTTCCACACCCCTCTCATCAGCTGAGAACTACTAGAAAGAAAACCAGCAAGGATGTAGGAAATCTGAATAATGTAATCAATAGAATCTAATTAGCATAAATAGAACACTCCACACCAAAACAGCAGGATACACATTTCACAAGCACATTGGACATTCACCAAGATAGACCATATAGACCTAAAACAAACCTCAAGAACTAAATTGAAATCATTCAGAGTGTGTTCTCCAAACATAATGAAGTCAAACTACAAATCAATAGGAAATCAGTAAGCACACCAAAATTGAACAACAGAATTCTAAATACTTCCTGGGTCAAAGAAGTCTCAAAGGAAATTAAAAATTGTATAGAACTGAATGAAAATGAAAATACGACTTACCAAATTATGTAGGATGCAGCTAAAGCAGTGTGGAGAAGGACATTTACAGAACTAAATGCTTACACTGTAAAAGGAAAGGTCTTAAATTAATAATCTAAGTTCCTCCCTCAAGGAATGAGAAAAAGAAGAGCAAAATAAGCCCAAAGCAAGCAGAAGGAAGGAATTAATAAAAATAAGTGCAGAAATCAATGACACTGAAAATAGGAAAACAGAGAAAAATCAATGAAACAAACGCTTTGTTCTTTGGGGAAAAAATCAATAAAATCGATACAATGCTGGCAAAACTGCTAAAAATACAAGGAGAGAAGATACAAATCATCAACATGAGGAATGAAATAAGAGAGAGATCCTGCTGCCATTAAAAGGCAATACTATGAACAGCTTTACTCTTATAAATTTGACAATTAAGAAGTGGACCAATTCCTCAAAACCCACAAACTATTAAAAGTCAATCAAGATGAGATAGATCATCTGAATAGTCCTATAACCATTTAAGAAACTGAATTCATTATTTTAATAATAAAGAATTCTCTAAGGTTAGATGGTTTCAAATGGAGAATTCTAGCAACATTTAAAGAATTAACACCAGTGCTGTACAATTTCTTCTAGAAAATATAAGAGGAAGTAACACTTCCCAAGTCATTTTAAGAGGCCAAAAACCAGATAAAGACAGTACAAAAAAAAAAGAAAGAAACTGCAGACCAGTATCTCTCAAGAACTCAACAAACACTCAACAAACTATTAGCACTCCAAATCCAACAATGTATGAAAAGAATTACACACCCAAGTGGATTTTTTCTATGTATGCAAGACGCAAGGGTGGTCAAACATTCAAAGATCAATGAATAAACCATATCAACAGACTAAAGAAGAAAAATCATATGGTCATATCAATTGAAGCAGAAAAAGCACTAGACAAAATCCAATGCCCATTTATGATAACTCTCAGCAAGTTGGGAATTATCTAAAATTGATAAGACGTATCTACAAGAAACTCACAACTGATATTATGGTGTAAGACTGACCGTGGAAGACTGACTGCTTTCCCCCTAACATCAAGAACAAGGTGAGGATGTTGACCACTCTCATTCAACAGAGTATTGGAAGATCTAGATGGAGCCCCTGCAGTAAGGCAAGACAACGAAATAAAAGGCCTATGGACGGGAAGGAAAGAAACCAAACTGTCCCTGTTTGCACATGACATGATCGTCTATGTAGAAATCCCAAGAAATCTAAAAATAAACTCCTGGAACTGGTAGTGATTTCAGCAAGGTTGCAGGATGTAAGATAAACACGGAAAAAGCAATTGCATTCCTATATACTTAACAGTGAACATGCAGAAACCAAAATTAAACACCATTTCTAATCACTCCAAGGAAAATGCAGTATTTAGGTATACACTTAAGAAGACATGTACAGGATGTGGATGCTGACAATTACAGAATGCTGATAATAGAAATTTTAAAACATCTAAATAATGGAGGCATACCGTGGTCATAGATTGGAAGACTTATCAGTTCTCCCCAAATTAATCTATACATTTAACATAATTCTTATCAAAATCACAGCAAGGTGTTTTGTAGACAAAGACAAGCTTATTCCAAAATTTCTATGGAGAGGAGAAGGAAATAGATCAGCTAAAACAATCTTGAGAAAGAAAAATGAAGTGGGAGGAATCACTCTACCTGATATCAAGGCATAACATAGAGCTATAATAATCGAGATAGCGTGGTAGTGGTGGAGGAACAGACACAGAGATCAGTGGAACAGAATAAAGAACCCAGAAACAGACCACAAGAAAAGGTGTTCATATTCAGCAAACAGAAAAACGTTCACAAAAGAGAAGATTGTCTGTTGTTTTTTTTTACTGTAAAGTACAGGAACAGCAAATTCATCCAAAAGAAATAAAAACGGCTGACAGGTCTATGACGTGTTCACATTCACTAATAATAAGAACAAATAAAAAGAAGATACCATTTGATACCATCAGACTGGCCTAAAGTTAAAGTCTGGTAATACCCCAGTGCTAGTGAGGCTGGGAGGAACCAGCCCTCTTAGGCACTGCGAAGAGATACTCTGGCAAGCTAACTGGCAACCTTCAGCAATGTTAAAGATGTGTCTGACCCTCACATTCAGCAGTTCGACTTCTAAAGTCTACACCCTAGGGCAGCAGTTCTCAAAATGTGGTCTGTGAACCCCTGTGGGTCCCTGAGACCCCTTCAGAAGTCTGTGAAGTCAAAAGCATTTCCATAAGAGCACTGAGAAGGTGCCTGCCTCGGCCACCACATGGACATCCGCACTGAGAGCGCAGACGCAACAGTGGGTACCACGGCTGGTGCCACAGCACAAAATGAGGCAGTGGCACCCAACTGTACAGTGGCTGTTTTATTCATCACCACACCACCATGGTTCAAACGGGTTTCACTTAGGCACGTCCTTGCTTAAGAATGATTAATTTTAACAACTCTCCACCCTTAAGAACACATCTTTTTAATATTCTGTGTGATGAAACAGGAAGTACACACAACGCGCTCCTGCTGCAGCCTGAGACATGAGGGCTGTCTCAAGGAGAAGCTCTCAGGCGACTGAGCTGTGAGCTGAACCAGCTGCTTTCTTCGTGGAACACCACGCTAAAGCAGGAGCGGCACATGACGGTTGCTCAGATTGGGGTATCTGGTGCATTTTCTAGAAAATGAATGATGTGAGCCTGTTGCTACAGAAAAAACTGGCAGGATTTGTTGCCAGTGATGAAATGTGAGCTTTCAGGTGCAAGTTAAAGTTTGGAAAAACCTGTGTCCTCCACTCAGAGTTATATCATATACTTCTCTGAGGACAGTGGTGGTGATATCGATGAATGTGATTTTTTTGATATTATATAATGGAATATCAATATTTGGAAGATCTTGTAACTCACTGAACCAGTATTTTCTAAATGATCAATGTATGATGTCGCAAACTCGTACACTGGTAAAAGATTCATTCCAAGGACCAGAGAGACCAGTGGGTTTTAATCTAACAGAGTATGAAAAGTTCATTAATAAGATTTCAGATAAAGAATATCCACAATTATCCACAACGGCTATTAAAATACTCATTCTTTTCCACATCTTTAATACTTCACGGGATTTTTTTTTCACATACTTCAACCAAAACAACATATCACAGAATGCAGAGGCAGATGTGGGAACCAGTTGTCTCAAGTCAGACATTACAGAGATTCACCAAAATATCAAATAATACTATTCACTAATTTTATTTTGGAAAATAGTTACTTTTCATACAAAATATGTTATTTGGGTAAGATGTAATGGGTTTATTATTGCTATATTATTAAATGAAATAATATTTAAAATTTTTTGTTTTAATTTTGAATACAGTAAATATCTGTAGATATGCTCCAAAAAACTAAAAGCTCTTTGGGGTCCTCAGCAATTCTTAAGAGAGTAAGAGTCCTAAAATCAAAACTTTGAGAACTGCTGCCCTGGAGAAACTTACACACGTGCATAAAAATTTGTGCACAAAGATGTCCACTCGAGCACTGTGTTAGAAATAAAAGTTTAAAAACAAAGACTGTTCAGTTGTTCTCCAGAAATGTCCTTTCAATCTACCTTGTCCACTCCCACCAGTACTGCCTTAACTCGGCCGTAATCCTACATCCAGACAAGGCCTGACAATGCTGAAAATACACTTCCGGCTCAGTGCTTACAAATGAATGGCGGAAGGACCACTACAGTAGCTTCTAACTGGCCTCCCCACTCTTTTCTCTCCTCCAGGTACTTAGCAGATTAAATCCCAACTTCTCAACCCAATTCCACTCCAACCTAAAATTAAGCCTCTACGTGAGATGTCATTTGAGCAGCAGATTCTAAGCTTTAAAAAAAAGTTTAAAAAGCACTCTCTCAAATTCATCTAACCAATAATCAGAAGATCTAGACACTTTTCCTTCCTTCCCTTGAACAAGGGTTGAGTGAAGCGGTTGAATTATGCCATCTCAACCAAAGGCAGTTCAGTTCCAAACAGTTTTGCAAAACTAAAGGAACGTTAAACTTTGATCTATCTCAGATGAGGTCATCAAAATTGGCTTTTTCAAAACTGAGAAAAGCAGTCATCACACAGGTAACAACAGAAAAGTATCCTTATTTCCCATTAATAAGTAGTAAAAGTGTGCTCTTTCCCAGAATGGAAACCATAAGATGCAACTCTGGTTCTATCAAGGTGAGCAGAAATCTGGTATAGAAGCAGTAAGTCACAGAGGAAGGAAAGAAATGGGCACTCTATGAGCTTTCTGGAAAACAGACTCAACTGTACAGTATTTCCATACTTCTCTGTACTGGCTTATCACCTCATCTTTACCTCCACTACAAACGTGTCAATAATGTGCTCCTGGGGGAGGAACCAGTGGGCAACTTCCTCTTCATCCATCACCGGGGCTAGATGAAACTGCTTCAGGTAAGTGTTGGTTAATTCTCGAACTGCTTTGATATCTCGTGGTTCCATCGGTCTCAAGCCTGAAGTCTTTGTAACCTTGTTAGAGTGAAAACAAAACACATTGGAAAGTTTAAATCTAAGAGAAGTAAAAGTACTTTGCACTAGAGTGTGGTCTGCGGACCAGCTGGACCAGCATCACCCGGGAGCTTGTCGGAACTACAGAAACCTGGCCCCACCCCCGACCTACCATGTCAGAATCTGCAGTTTAACAAGAACCCCTGGTGATGTGCATACACGTTAAAGTTTGAGAAGCACTGAGTTAGAATATATGCTGGACAGTGTATCTTCTCATCTCTGTGCCAGGTCTGTGGTTGACATCGCTTGTGACCCAAACAAAATCAAACGGAACAGTCCAAGTTCATCTCTAGACCAATGCCAAGAACTTTAGCAGCCTGCATGACAGGACAGAAGAATCTTAGCATGGTTTCTGGAGTACTGTGCTTTAAAACTGCCCTGCCTGACGTGTTGAAAACACAGTTGAAAACAGTTGAGAAACTTATTTTATTCAATAGCCCGTGAAAAGGATGCAGCTATTTTATTCTTGTCAACAATGAAATAAAAGTGAATCACATTGGTGAGAACGGGAAGGCAGGCATTTTAACAGCTAGAGTATTTTCTAAAGGCGAATGGCTGGCTGCAAAGGACTGGCCCTGGCCTCTCATACTATCTTTCGATTAAAAGGGATCAGAATAGGTATTTGAATCCATCATTCCAGAACATCGCAATTTTTACGTTAGGCCCCAGGAATACAAGAACCTAAAGTTCAGGACAGGTCCCCATTTGGACTTGTTCCAGTGCCTGTCTTCAAACGAGCTCCAGACCTCACTCAGCTCTCTAGGAACCGACCAGACACCAGGGCCCTGAGACCAGAAGTGAGAAAGCCCAGTACATTCACCTGTTTTACAAACAGAAAATGAAAAACTTTGAAATACAACTTCATTTCTCCAGTTAACTGTACCTTTTTTCTTGAAGAAATAAAATAATGTATATAAATATTGCTACTCTACCTTTTCTATCCTCAATTATTTCTAAATGTTCTAAAATAAAAAAACTGCCTCTAAAATTAGCTCATTACAGTTTCCTGCATCCTCAGACCAGCAGTATGGCAGGAGCCCAAGGCAGAAAAGAGGATTTTATCTAAGTGCCGGCTCTGATCGATGTTAGTGGTTGTGCAGAGGTTTCTAAGGTTCTGTGGCAAAGCGTGTGACTGATTGTTGATTAGCGGGGGAGAGGGAGATGGGAGGGGCGTTCTTTGTATTTAGAGACCCGACAGCTGAGTATTTACTATGTGCCACTCAGTTATGACTTGTGTAATCTATAAAGACATAGTGATGCAGCTAAAATATAGCTTAAGAGTCTACATTGAGAGAACTTAAGTCTTCAACATCTAATAGAGTCCTACATCTAGTCTTTCTGTGGATCTCAAAGGCAAAGGACCAGAAATCCCCAGGTTGCAGCTTCCATCCAAGGCTTCACTCTTCAGACCAGCATGGCAACAGCAGCCTGGATACTGAATGACTGTGGAATGACTGAATGAGTTCCTATGTTTGGTACCACAGTCATTTACCCAATAAGGCAAGGTGAAGGCTGCAGGCATGGAAACAGTCACTGTCAGCTCTGGAGAGATGACACTTCTACGGCCTGGCATTTATGTGCCAGCCAGGCATGAAACTGTATTTTCCTTCTGTCTCCCCTGAGCCAATTTTAGTATCTGGTAGCATTTCTATGCTGCAATTGATGGGAAAAGGGAACCTATGTGATTTCCAAATACTGGTAAATATAACAAATATGCATTTCTAAATACTAGTAGGAAGACCAGAACCATATAGAATGTATACGAAGTCATTAAAAAAAGATTATTTTCTGCTATGAGGATGATCTTTATAAATTTTAAATAGCCTTTCACAATATTAGACTGTTTTTTCTTTTGTTACTGGTTCAGTAATAATCAATAATACCAAGCAATTAATTGATGAAAGCAACAGAATACATGATATCTGTTAATAGAGAATATTCAGAAATGAAGAAAAAGCTTGCCAACTTCTTTCTAGAGCAAGGCATTCCTCTGCAGCACAATTCTCATTCACTGAGTGTTCATACTGTGAAATCACCCAAATCAACATCTTTTGCCCAGAAGACAGCCTTAAAGCAGCAGTTCTCAAATATTTTGGTCTGGGATCCCCCATTATGCTCTTAAGAATTATTTCATACTCCCAAAGAGCTTTGCTTATGTGGGTTTTATCTATCCATATTTATCATGATAGAAATTAAGTTAGAAATTTTAAAACAAAAAATATATATGTACACATTCCATAGCCTCTGGAAGACTTCACAGTAGACTCATAAGACAGTGAAAGTAAAAAAAATGCAAATTCTGTTTTAGTGTTATTATGAAAATAGCGTTGACTTCACGGATCCCCTGAAAGGGTCTTGAGGACTTCCAGGGGTCCCTGCATCACACTTTGAGAACTGCTTTCTCAAGTCTCTGAAGGTCAGAAAAACGGGTAGTAGAACTCAGATAAGGAAGACCAGTGAAACAGGCTGTTTGGACAAAGAGGAAGGGAGAAAGTATATAAACCCGGCCATTTATAAGCACTTCAAATAAGTTTTTACAGAAGCATTAAAGCAAAAGAGAGCATCAGACTATATAAGCTATAAAAAATATAAGGTTCCAGAAAACAGGAGGAGAATATTTACTTTTGGTGACTAAAACAGTATCTCAGAGCCTAAACCTGCTTCTTTCTAACATCGTGAAGTCACATACTCTCCCAAAAACCTAGGGAAGCATGACATAAATGTTAAAATGTAAAATAAACACTCAAGTTATAGCTGTTGTCTTCAGGAAGAGGTGGGAAGAATGTGAAGCCAAGATAAAAATGATAAGCTGTGGCAAAGTCCAGAAGAGCAAAGTCTTCTGAGAGTTCAATAAAAAGCTAAAAAGCATTTCCAGTAACTGAGAAAAATCTTAAATTTCCTAAGCAAACTCTGTATCTCATTCAGATACACGTTCCCACGATGCAACTAAAATGCATCACTCGTTGTACTGTGTCTACACTGCAATCTGTGTAAAACCTGCTTATCAGGGCCTACAGAAGTCAAGCTCAGAGCTCTACTGGAAAACAGAGGCAGCACTGTTCTCTGTCAGACTATGTGGTGTGAACTGTTTTAGAGCCAAGATTCCAGAGTAGAGAGGTAGGCAATGATTATGGCTGTTTATTCAAAAGGAGCAGTAGGGCACTAAACACTAAAAAAATTGGCCACTGCTGCTAAATCTAGAATGTCTCACACGTGTTTGCCTGTCTTCACAAGCATGTTTTTCTTGCAACACAAGAGAAAGATGCTGGGAGGTTAACCTGACTGCTGCTTTTCATCTGCTTCACATTCTTTCATCTTTAAGAGTATTGACCAAAAAAGAAAATTTCCAACTTGTTTGGAAATGCTCAACACCAAATTAAAAACAAACCAATGTTTATTTATTTATTTTTTTAGATGGCACCTGAACAACCGTTGCCAATCTTTTTTTTCTTTTTTTCAGCTTTTTCTCCACAAATTCCCCCAGTACATAGTTTTATATTCTAGTTGTGAATACCTCTGGTTGTACTCTGTGGGACGCCACCTCAGCGTGGCCTGATGAGCGGTGCCATGTCAGCGCCCAGGACCCAAACTGGTGAAACCCTAGGCCACCCAAGCGGAGCGCATGAACTTAACCACTCAGCCACAGGCCTGGCCCCAAACCAATGTTTAAAGGGAGGGAAACGTTATTCTTGGAGAAACCTTAGTATTTGAGATACTAGTGGCTAATGACATGGGCTCTGGGATGGTTCTGTCCGACTAGAAGACTCTGGGCAAATCAATCTCGTCTTTCAATGTCCTCTTCTACAAAATGGGGTCAAAGACCCACCCTCCTATGACTGTTATAAATGATAAACGAGAACACGGATGTTCCAAGGCCAGCATAATTCTGGCCCCAGTATATGTTAACTCTCATCTTCAGAAGTCCGTGAAGAGGAGAGAAAGCAGGCACTGGAAGCAGCAACAGTAATGATGAATCAGGAAATGAGACTGATCCATGGAGCAGAAGTCGTATTCAGTACGGTTCTTCATTTTATGCTGAATGGTATAAACTGTCCTTCAGTGATGTGATGGCCAGTGGTGGCATCATCCATCTGGGCCCTTGTGGGAGGAGGTGCTCTGGTACAGGCTGCCTTGTCCAGCTTCCAGCTCAGGAGACAGACAGCCAGGAGAGTGCTGTCGGCACCTTCCAATTTCCTGATCTCGGTACTTTCGTCTCCTCTACCCACTCTCTTTTTCATTAATTTGCTGTTCATTTTTCTTTCCTTCCTTATGACTTAAAAGGGGGAAGACGACTGGAACATGCCAACAAGAGCCGTTTGGACCTTGACAATTGTCCTTCCCTGTCTGAACCTACGCTCTAATGACCACATAGCGAGACGTCTGTTGGGACTGGCCCACGGTGCCCCCACCAAGGGTGTGTGAGAGGTGATGGCAGAAGCAGAGAGATCTAATGGGGGGAACATGGAAGACTGGGGCCTGCATCCCAAGTCCTCCACTTATTAGTGACAGGCCCTTGTCTAAATGGCAGCCTCGGTCTTTTCATCTGTAAAATGGAGATAAGAGTGCCAACTTCTTATCTTATCTTAGGTTGTCATAAGAATATATTGAATATTTCGTGTGAGAGCACTTTATAAATGTCAGTTTATTGGGGAAGAAAAAGGCAGTCACCATAACACCATGGCTGGATAGGACTGCCGTACGCAAGGGACCTAAGTCCACTGTAACTAAGATACCAAAGTGTGGCTTTACAGCCAATGCCTCCCAGTGAATTACTACCAACTCGCTGAAACTTCGTTATCTGTGACTTGATTGACTCTTGTGCAAAAATAGAAAGGCTGATGGACAAAGTCAAGTTAAAAGTACTTTTAGCCCCTTAAGTTCTAAGCATCCTGAATAAACCAATGATAGGTACTAAAAACTCCTATTCTTCATTTCATTTTAGGCAACCTACATGTAAGTGGGCGCTCTCCTCACACGCGAGCTGTTTTAGGTTCAATAAACTGAAATCTGGGCAGACCAAAGTAGAACAGAATTAGCCCCTAGTGAAAAAAGCAGGCACTCTTGAAGTTTTTATTTCAACGCGCATATAGCAGAGTATTTAACTACTGGCAAGGAGGACACTGAGGACAAAAGGTGCCTGCAGAGGGGGCGTTTCATCTTTGCTGTGTACTGTCCCCTTTTTTCTCACTGCCGTTTGTGCTCTGTGTGACTCTGTCCCTCTCAGTCGCTCTGGGTCTTAGCCATTAGCAGAAATCGTCTCTAGCTTCAAAAGAATACTGATCAGTAACTATTAATTGTCACAATGAGGGTGTGACTTCTCTGAACATCTTCCTGTTTCTCCATTTCAGGGCACACACCGCCATGCTCTTACCTTCATTTCTGTCACCCCAGCTTGGGAGGCCAGCTCCCACTTCCCCAGGTCACGTGGACCCTCCGTCATGGGGCCTGCGGTTCTTACTTCCTTCTGTTCTGATCTATGTTCCCCCTCCCTCCTTGGCCTCGTGGAGAGGTGGTGAGTTCATCAGTTTGAGCCCCCACTGTCTGCAAGAACATTTAAGACAGACGGAAGAACATGCCTTCCAATCCTTGTGCCAGGCTGTGAAGCCCAAGAAGGATGAGCGTGACGTTTCCCACATTGGTTTCCTCCACCTCCACGTCCCTCGTTATTACATTCTGCCTCAGGTCAGAAATTAGTTGAGTCTCGTCTATCATCAGGAAAAAGACATCAGTTATGCAGCCACTGACGACATGTGTTTAGTAAACACACAACTGGCCAAAAGACAAAAGGAACTGGAGTCGGCTGCCCCTAGAAAGGCCACTACAGTCCTCACCGCTTTTAGAGGAACATGGCTCCATTCCATGTGAATCCTTCAGTCAAGTTACAATATCTAACTAAACCACTCTGTAAGAATCCAAAAGAAAGAACAGCTCTGACAAAATCAAAACTTCAAACCAAAGAGCCCATCTGTGGCTGACAGATTCTAAGATGGCCCCCAACGATGCCTGCCTCCTGGTGTTCATACTCTTGTGGTCCACTCCTCTTGAGGGTAGGTCGGACTTGTGACTTTCTTCTAACCAATGACGTATGGCAATGGTGACTGGATGTCACTTTTGTGATTGATTACATACGGTTCTAACTTCCATCTTGCTAGCCGATTCTCTGTCTTCACTGGCTCTGATGAAGTAAGCCGCCATGTTGTAAGCCACCCTACGGAGAATCCCATGTGGCAAAGAACTGAGGCAGCCTCTAGCTGACAGCCAGTGAGGAACTGAGGCCCTCGATCCAACTGCCTGCAAGGAACTCATGCCTGCCAACAGTCAGGTGAGCTTGGAAGCAGCTCTATCCCCAGTCCAGTCTTCAGATGAGACCTCAGCCCTGGCTGACACCTTGATGGCAGCTTCATGAGAGGCCCTGAAGCAGAGGCCTCAGCTAAGCCGTGTCTTGATTCCTGACCCACAGAACCTGAGAGATAGTAGATGTGTTGTTTTAAGCCAGTATGTTTGCAGTAACTTGTTACATAGCAATAGATAACTAATATACCAGCCAAGCCCCAAATAAAGCCAAGACTGGTGAGCACGTTAAAATTTTCCCCTATTAAGAGACAACTTTTCGAATTGGGAATTTGCTGGTTTAAAAAGAGGATAATTTAATGAGACATTATTTACTCTCCCAAGATCTCTCCTCTAAACCTCCTTCCTTAGTTCCATTGTGTTAAGATATCATCAGAAACCTGAACTTTTCTTCCCTCTTATTAACAGACTATAAATACTCAAAATTTCAACACTCATATGTCTTGAGTTCAATCCATCCAACCACAAAATGAAGAACTTAAAAACACCTGATATTTCCAAAGGACCCTCCCTATTTCCTAGCCCCTGAGTTCCACGCAGTCTTTAGCTACAGTCATATCTTCAGACACATGGGCCAGTTTTTAGACTCCTGCAAATAATTCTTCTCTACATTAAAAGCTTCAGTTGTTCCAGCTTCAAAAAACTGCAAATCATTTCTTACTTACATCTGGAAGCCTGTATAGCTTCATTGTTCTCTGTAAAGTCATATTTCTACTCAAGTGAGAAAATTTCACTTCGACCAATTTTCTGGGGTTTAGCGATCGATGCCAGTATCTGGAACACAACAAAGGTTTTAAAATCGGATTGATTTCTGACTCTCCACATTTTTACTCTCTGTTTCAGCTCAGCTGTTCGGCGAACGCTTCAGCAGCATTCAGTGAACGCTTATGTTGTGGCTGGCACAGTGCTGGATGCTGGTCTTCCTCGTATGCAATTATTTTATCACTCATTTTTCATCTCTAAAATATGTTCTGTATTCCTAGTTATTACATGCCTCTTTTCATCTCTTTCAGTAAAAAGAAACCTTAAAATTGCAAAAGAAATATTAATAATGCCCAGTTTGCAAGTATTTAATGACCACTGTTGATTCTACAGAAAGCAAAGGAGAAAGTTTAAAAACATGAAAATATTCCCCCTAAATTAGCAGCCTACACGTTTATATAATGCACACCAAAGAAAATGACTTTTTGAGAAACTAGCTTGAATTTCTTATGTGATTCCAGTTTAGGTACTGGGGTGAATGATTTGCACGAAAATACACCTGTGAAGTTTTATTTATTCTGTTTATTTATGAATAATTTAACAGGAGATAGTAATTTTATAGTTTGCTCTTTTATACTATGTTTATCTGAAGATTCATCTTATTTGAGTCAATAGAAATAGTGGAGTGAGACCAACTCTTTCTGATGCTTTACAAACAGGCTAGTCAAGTGACAGTCTGATAAACGATTTTCTCGCTGGATTAACCTTTGAAAGCTTGATAAGATCAGATGAGGTCATAAAAACAGAGCTGAAGCCGTCTTACTCTTAGCAAACAAGTACCTCTGGGTTTTTTAACTGATATTTATCAAGCTTTTGGAATAGTTCCTGATAGCGCTGTAGAGCACATATAAAACTGAGCATCAGAGGAGGAAGGAAGATGGTACACACACGACAGTTCACGATCATGATGCCCTGGGCTCCTCCAAGGCAGAGACAGCACTCGTCTTTCCAATGGAAGAGACACAGAAATGGAGATCCCGTGTCATTAGCATACACGTGGCTGTCTGGTACACTAGAAGGAATCCCGGGCTCCGTGGCTCTAGATGCTAGTCTCCATCTCTGCTACCGACCAACTGCATAATCACGGGTAAGCCAGAATCCCTGTGAGTTACATGCGAGGAGAATAACACCTCTAGCAACACGGCAGGGGGGCTCGATGCACGAAGGACAGGTAAGGGTGTGGTGCTATTACCTGCACGTGGCCACTGGCTTGGGAAGAACCACTCCAGCGGTGTAGACGGCCTGGAAAATCCCTTCCAGGTTCACTCTTCTAGTTATTTCTCGAATTAACACTGGAGCTACCCGTTTTGATCTCAACTTCTTATGAACACAAAGAAAGTTGATTTCAACCATCTTCTTCACACTAAGAAAGATGTCAAAAATCAGGACAAACGTTAAGATGAAAACATTTAAAAAAATAAGACAACACCCATCAAATTTCAAAGACTAAGAAACTGGAAGACCTCTTTTGACACAATATTTAAGAAAAACATCCCATCATTTAGACATTTCATAAACTCAGCTTGCCACACTCCTCCCCATACTCTTCTGCCAGAATGGTTAAAACTCTAGGCCATGGAGATGCACACCCCCACGTTCTAAATAAATTTTAGGACTTTGGTCTTTTCTAAGTTTTCAGTTTAGAAATGGGATCAGATGTGCTTCTTAAACTTTCTATATCTGTTTTCCTGTCCTGCATATAATGATGGCAATAACTGGGCCACCCAGATGCAGAATCTGGTAAGATGTTGCTTTGTAGTATAATGCAGTTGCCTGGATCCCTGAGAGGTGCCTGGACCAGACCAGCAGGTGCTGTTCTGAGCTAAAATAAGCCCACCCCCTGCTCTGGTTCCAGATATGCAGGCTTTTTGTTTGGCGCACAAAACCCATTGGGATCAAATGCTTTTAGCAGTAAATAAGCTAACCTAATACACCAAAAAGTAAACAGACCTCTTATGCATTAAATCTTTGACTTTCATAGCTGCATCTTTGACTTTCTGGGCTGGAGACCAGGAGCAAAAATGCTACATACTTATCTTATGGATAGAAAGTTTTTATCCTTCCTAAAATCTTTTCAAGTACTTTTTCTCCCAGAAAGAAACCTGAAATACCTGGTTATGCTTTGTTTATTCTGCTGCATATATACGGACATATATGTGTATATGTACACAATACATATCTGTGTGCATGCATGTATGAGATTGAAGGAGACGAGAAAAAGAGAGAGAGAAAAAGAGAGTGGTCCTTTTGTTGTTGTTGTTCACAGTCCAAGACCTTTTTTTTATTAATTAATAAACTGTTTTTTAAAGCAGTTTTAAGTTCACAGCAAAACTAAGCAGAAAATACAGAGAGCTCCCGTACACTCCCGCCCCCACACATACAAGCTCCTCCACCACCAACAGCCTGCACGAAGCCATTTTAACAGCCCATTATAGCTGCAATTCTTGGAAAAGCAACAAAACTGACCCGGGCAAGCTTGAAGATGTACCTGTCATAAATCCGAATGTTTGCTGGGATGGCACTTATGAACCCGACTAGTTTTTTGTTCGAAGACACTCTGACCCCACAGTGCCACTGAAGGAGCCAGCCTGGAGGACGCAGGGCCCTGAAGTCAACGTGGGCAAGGAAAACAGGCGCCAGTTAGCGTCCAAGAACACAGGGATACACCACCCCAACCGCGCCACCCATGGCTCACGTGAGCAGCCGGACTCACCATAGCAGGAACTCGGGCGAATAGTCAAAGCGGAACATGTTGTCGTCATCCTCCACGTAGTTCTCATTCAACAACGTGTACAACTCCTTGAGCTGCAAGACCAAACAAGTGTCCCGTCTGTGGTGCTCAGATCAACTCAGAAGCAACGCGTGTGAACGCAGGTGCTGAATGTAAGAGACCTACTCACCACTTCGGCATTACCCAAATCTAACGTGTCCCACATAAAACCCTGCGGCAGGGAATACGGCTCTTGACGCACGTTGTCTTTGTCTGCTTCAATTGCACCGTGAGACGTTATGACCTCATCTGGAGAGGGCCAGAAAGAGAAAGATAAAAAGAGAGAGTATCCAATTACAAGGTATTCTGACCATCCAAAATGGTCCGTTACATAAAAGAAAATCATGTTTGGGTGTAACAATCTTTAAAAACGTGCTATCGTTTCAGCCAGCTCGGGAGTGAAATACTGGTGGAGAAGAGCTGCTATTTTGCCAATTAAATAAAAGGAGAAATCCTGTGTCAACCGAAGACAAAGGGTATATAATGAAACGATAGTGATTTCTCCGTCTCAGTCCCTAGGTTAAAGGTTTATGGTGCAGTGCCATTGCAGACAACGTGGCTTTGATGACAGCCTTGGACACGTTCTCTTTGACTCTGCATTTCAACAAACAGGAGAAGGGGCTGCACTGACCTCTGACCTGGCCCAGCAAAATCTAACATGAACTTCAGGACCGTTTACTCCTCCTCCCCAGACTGCTGGCTGTGCGGTTCCAGTCACCAACGTCTCTGGCCATTTCCACAAAGCTGCCCTTTTCCGATTCCTTCTCCGCAGCTTCCCAATAGAGTTGGGACAGAACCCAGGCTCCTGACCGAGGTGGCTGCCTGCCTGGCCACCCTCGGCACACCCACCTGCCCTGCTCCCAGGTTTCAGCCACAGGACCTGCCTCCGGCTAGCTCCAGCTCAGGCCTATCAGGGCTCTCCTCTGCCCCCAAGGCCCTTCCTGCTCTTTGCATGGCTGGCCACTTGAGTTTTCTCAGATAGAAGCTTACACATCACTTTCTCATAGCATCTTTCCCTGATGAAAGTTTTTTCCTACCTGGAGTATGTCCTCCTGAAAACCCCCATCTGGCCACCATTTATCCTACTTTCCCACCACTGTTTCCCCGGGATGTACCCCAGTGCCTGGCATTTGATAGCAGACACTCAGCAAATATCTGCTAAATATTATTCAGCCATAAGAAAGCAGGAAGTCTTGCTATTTGCAACATGGAGAGTCCTTGAGGGCATTATGCTAAATGAAATAAGTCAGATAGAGAAAACCAAATACCATGTGCTCTCACTTATATGTGGAATCTAAAACAAACTAAACAACAAAAAGAAAGAACTCATGGATACAGAAACAGATCGGTGGGAGTCAGAGGCAGGGGATGGGGAAAATGGGAAGGGGTCAGAAGTTACAGACTTCCAGTTATAAATACGTCCCAGGGATGTAACGTACAGCATGGTGATTACGGTTAAAAATACTGTATTATCGGGGCTGGCCCGGTGGTGCACTGGTTAAGTTCACGTGTTCTGCTTTGGTGGCCCGGGATTCCCTGGTTCAGATCCCAGGAGCGGACCTACACACTGCTTATCAAGCCATGTATAAAATAGAGGAAGATGGGCATGGATGTTAGCTCAGGGTCAATCTTCCTCAGCAAAAAGATGAGGATTGGCAGCGAATGTTAGCTCAGGGCTAATCTTCCTCAAAAAAAAAACCACACACACAAAAAGAGAAAAAATACTGTATTACCTATTTGAAAGTTGCTAATAGAGTGGATCTTAAAAGTTCTCATCACGAGAAAAAAAATTCTGTAACTGTGTGGTGACGGATGTTAATCAGACTTATTGTGGTGATCACTTTGCAATGTATGTAATTATCGAATCATTATGTTGTATACTTGAAACCAATATAATGTTATATGTCAATTATGCCATAAAGAAATAAAATAAATAGACAGATAGAACCAGAAGACAGACAGACAAACAAACGAACATCCGTTGAATACGTGACCCTCAGGGACAGGTTTTTACCATCACAGACCTTTTACAGGTGGAGTCACAGGGTCTGTACCAGCGCCAAGGGTTTCATTTTCTCACCTTTCTACTCCCTGGCTTTGGTACTTTGTCCCATCTCCCCTCCACCAGCTCATCTCCATGTGAACACCGTAGGCTTTCTCAAGTCAGCCCAAGGGGCCAGATTCCCAGCTGCCCCCTTAGAGTCCCTTCAGACCTTTGCTTGGGGCTTGGCTGTCCCACAACATCAGGGGACCCTCCCATTCAAGCAGCTTTCAAAGGCTGGGTGTGTTCAGGCACCAACCACTCCAGAGAGAAATGGAGGAGCAGAGTCCCCCTGACTCTCCAACATTCCCCTCACTTCAGTCTCCCTCTTCCCCGACTAACCTGGACGCTGCCTTAGCGGAGGTGCATACCAGGCGTCCTACGAGCTGGGGAATCCTGCAAGGATTTAGGGGAGGGGCCGAAATGTGCTGAGCACCTGGGCTGTCTTCCAAAAACGTGCACTGGGGTTAGTGCCGGCTGGAGGCGCCTCTCTTCTCCCCGGGGCAGGGACCTGAAAGCCATGGCAGCTTGGCAAGCAGCATTCAGCTAAACCCGACACACCCAGATCAATAACTCTACATCCCTTCAGCTAAGCATCACTCAATTCACTGTCATTTAAAATCCTGAAGTTCATTCTAGAGAGTCTTCCTTCACCACCAAATATATTTCTAGAGGCTGAAAGAAAACCCAAGTAAGGATAAAGTCTTTCTTCTTTCCCACTCTGAAGCTCATGCTTTTTAAGCTGCTTGGGTCGCGCGTGGGTGGGAGATGAGCAGTAACTTCAAAAAAGTTTGAAAAGCATTATTTGAAGGCAGAGAGAAAGCTTGTTCCCTGACTTCTATGTGATAAAACTGATTACTTGTACATAAGTGGGCTATTAAAGAGTTTTGGATGGCAATTAATCCTTCATATTATACAGATTCTGGAACTTGAACAATCAAGAAAGAAAAACATAAAAATAACTATATGATCATCTATCTTCATGCAAACATAATACAACCACCAAGTTTAGCCTGTAATACATTTAAAACATTTTATGTTTTTTTATATCAGCATCTTTTTTTTGCATAACATGAAAGCGGAACAATTAAATGATGTTTATGGAAAACTTAAGGGGTAAAATTGTTATTGAAATGTGATGGAGCAGGCCAAGTGCTCAGGGAAGAGGCCTATCAGAAAGATTCTTACATGACCCAAAGCCCTTACAAAGTGACCCAATTCCCTTACATACTGGAATGTTATTGCATGGGTAATAATTGACACCATTGGTGAGCGTTCAGAATCCTATTGTTAAATAGTGCAAAATTTTCCATTTCAGTGAGATTTAATAGGGCAAATTTTCTGTGTCTTTTGGAACAACTGAGATGTGAGACAGCTAAACACTTGTGTATAGAAAACAGAACTCTATGAAGCTTGGAACCAAAAAATAGGGGCTAAGGGAGAGTCCCTCTGTTTTTTTTTTGGTGAGGAAGATTGCTGCTGAGCTAACATCTGTGCCAATCTCCCTCTACTTTGCATGCGGAATCCCGCCACAGCATGGCTTGATGCGCAGTGGGTGGGTCCGTGCCTGGGATCTGATCCAGCGAACCCTGGGCCGAGAAAGTGGAGCACAGGAACTTACCCACTACACGACCAGGTGAGCCCCGAGAGTCCCTCTTTTATATATATTTTTAATATGCTAATGTTTCGAGAGTGGGCAATTGGATTTTTATTTTATTTTTTTAAAGATTGGCACCTAAGCTAACATCTGTTGCCTATCTTCTTTTTTTCTTTTTTCTTCTTCTTCACCCCTTCACCCCCAAGTTATATATTCTAGTTGTAGGTCCTTCTGATTGTGGCATGTGGGACGCCGCCACAGCATGGCTTGATGAGCGGTGCCATGTCCGCGCCCAGGATTCAAACTGGCGAAACCCTGGACCACTGAAGTAGAGTGTGAGAACTTAACCACTCGGCCGCGGGGCCAGCCTGAAAAGTGGAATTTTTAATAAGGATAGGAATTAGACTAACATTGTTGTTACCAAAAGCCAAAGTCACTACCCCATATTTATATTTTAAGGAAAAAAATGTTACTTTTGTGTAAATTTCTCATCTGTGGTATGAAACAACTTATACAAGTGAGGAAGAGTGTCCTTTGTGTTTTTCGTTTGTCGTCAATCCAGTTTTGTTTTGGGGGAAAAAAAAAGGCAGAAAAGCTTACTTAGTTTGGGTACCGGCTGTGTATCCCAAAACTGGTATCTGTGTTTGGCGGCCTCATCGATATTCCTGGCGGGGCCCTGGCATGCGGATAACAGCTCCATTGCTCTCTGGATATCCTGCAACTTCTGCATTGGAAGGCTGGGGTTCTACAACAGAAAAGACACACAGACACAAAATATGAGGAAGCTGCCGCTCCTCCAAAACCTGGGGCAGGTACAGGTGCATCTGCGTTGGAGACTACAACATCGCAAAACGGGCAATCCTCCTCTAAGCCTGGTCAGGGCCTTGGGCTCCAGTATGCTAACAGATGAAAATATTAGCAAACACATGATGTTAAAGATCACAGTAGCTCTGTAGTTGTATTGGGGCTCTGATAGTTGGGGAAATCTAAAGTAAATCGAACCACCCTTTGCTTCAGTCTCCCACCCACCTGCCAATGGTCGTCACCGTTACTCATCCTGCAGACCAGCAAAGAGGAGTGACACAGAATGCATGTATGACTATCACACAGCAGCCAGCCAGCCATTAGCCTTGGTTTCACTGTTATGGTTAATGCTCTGCGGCAGCAATGTGGGGACAAAGGAAATAACTTCTAGAATGGAAACCAGGCAGACAAGGGGAATTTTAGTTCATTAAAAAAAAAAAGAAGAAAGAAAGAAAAATCTGAATGTAGTGCTGAGCTGGGAAGGAAGTTAATCAAGAAAGGAAACTCCAAGGATGCCCTCCTCCTGAACCACAAGGATGCCCTCTCCTAACGCGGATGCTGATCCAGACACAAACCTTCCAACAACAAGAATGAGCAGCTTCCACTCTGAGTTCAGATCCTTGGCAATCACAGCCTCCCCAACCCAAGTGTTGGAAACTGACCCTCTTTTTAAGTAAAACCTATTCTCAGTTTATAAAATTGACAATACCTTTAAATTCTAAAGTTCCGTCCTCAAAGCCAATAGTCCTGTCATCTCTGAAGATTCCCCAGCTCTTTTATTTTTTTTGGAAAATCTCTCAAATAATGTAACGCTACATGGAAAATGAGACTATACTTGAAATGAGAGAGTGGTACAGTATGTAGGACTGGATGTGGAAACCAGTGAGTTTTTTCAATATGTGAGATAACTGATTCATTTTAGAATTGTGATGCCATATAAAGAATGCTCTTCTCTGTCGTTCAGAAGTGGTTAGAAGGAATTTCAGAGCCCTTGGGTTTCCTGTGTGTCAACATACCATGGGCACCAAGGAAAGGTACCATCGACCCTCGCTGGGTTATACACAGCAGCTCTGAACTTCTGCTCAACTTTGAATCTCAAGTCAGTGGTCTGTGGCAAATCCTTTACCCTGGGAAGCTTACTCGTTTCACAGTACAAAACAGGATCTAATTAATACAGCCCAACCTGTGGTTGCATTACTCACCAGCTTTCCTTAAGAATCTTGCCACTAAAATGATTGAAGGAAACCAAGTACCTAACCAGAGGCAGGTGAAAGTCTTACTGTCTCCACCTATAAGTCTAACAGCATCGCCCAGGACTGCCACAATTCCACACTTTTTGTAAGCTGTTGATCTTATATTTTGATTGAGGTCTAAATCATAAGGTCATACCTCAGTCACACATACTAATTTAACAAAATACTTTCGCTGTTCTAATTCATTGCATTTTTAGATTTTTCTTCTTCGGGTCTCTTTTAGACATCCAACATAAAAGTAATTGATTTCCAGCAAAATGAAATTTACATCCATTTGAACCCCCAATGACAGAATCTATGAGGAGACCAACAACTTAAATAGGAACTCAGAGCACAGCATATTTGAACTAATAATGCCTGAAAATGCATCCTTTTATCTTTAAAAAGTCAAAGTAGAACCCAGGCTCATAAAAATATACCTACAGTGTCTGCACTGAATTTGTCATGGTAATTCTTCTTTCCTGATATTGGAGTTAAATCCCCTAACACTGAAATATCAAACTCAAATGATTTTGTAACACACATGAATCAGCATCTTTGTTCCAAAGGAGCTAATGACACCCAGCTCCACTGGAAGCCCTGGTGTGGTTTCCACTTGACCAAATTGGCCTCATCAGGTTGACCAGTAGTCTTCACACGAAATCACCATTGTGAAACAGTTTATCCCAATGCTCCCTATTCCAGTGCTCTCTTACAGTAGATTCAACGAAGCACAATTTTCAAATCCGTGGTGACAAAGCAGTAAGGAAAACTCAGCTATGATAAACTCTTAAACCTATCCATTCACCTTCCATAGTAGCACTACCTGGGGAGAAATGAATTAGTGTTAGGAAAGGCGAGCATGTCTATCAACGCCAATTTAGGATCCCACTATTATATGCCAATGGAAGAGTCATGCACACTTCTTTTCCTCCACATCCGCTGCTTGTGAAATACTAAACATCACCTGTACTCTATACCCATTATTTTCCTAATTTAACACCTTGGAAAAACGTCCAAGTCCCCTACCACTAAGAAGTCTACAAGAATCCAAAGAAATATTTTATTTTGTTGAGTATAAAGCGGAATAGTCTCTAAACACAGTCCACTATAATTTACGGTGTCATCTAGATCTGGCATCAGCTTAAGGGAAAGACGCCTCAGTTGTAAAAAACGCAATGCAGAAAAGTCCACATTAAAACAATTTGGACTTATTCTTAATTAAAAAAGAAAAGCATTTTTCTACCGTATAACGCTAACAGTTCCTCCTGCCTGGGCTGGCTCTAGTTTCTTCTAAGTGACCAGAGGTGGGAGAAGGGCTCAAAATGACGAGGGGTATAGAGATGGGTGGAAGCTGATGGAGATGACAGAAGCAATAAGGAGATGTCACAAGTGCACGTAGGTAAGGCCGCATTTACCTGACGGAGCAGCGTTCAGAAATGGAGGAAATATCTGGCAAGCTTATGGTGTACCTTGTCTGAGTCACCTTGGAAAGGCTGTCTGGTGGATACAATATTTAGTACCTGAGAACCAAGCTGAAAAGCTAGGGAAGAAGATTCCACTTTCTTCTCACCCCGCAGAGGCAGGCAGGGAAAAATGGGGGCAGGCAATGTTCCTTCTCAGTGACTGCTGGTCCTTATGTATAAACAGGGAACACCAACAAAACTACTGCAAGGCTCACTTCGTGTGATACTAGTAAACTTTGCACAAGAAGAAAACTTAAAACTCTGCAAAACCTGCATCAGGCGAATAACCGCCTTGCAGACACTGGCTTGTAATATAAAAACCATTTAATAAAAATGACCTAATTGTAACCTCCTAACAGCCCTGTGAGTTGGGGAGAAGGCATCCTCCCCATTTTGCAGATGAGGAGATGGGCTTCCGAGGGCACAGAACCTTGTGCAAAGGCACACAGCTCCAGAGCCATGGGGCCAGGCCGAGCCCAGGTCCCCACTCCACTTCCTGAGCCCCTTCCACTACATCACCCGCTATCCAGGACCCCAGGACAACTTATTTGGAGCTTTGCTGTTAGTGCTCAGCACTCAGATTCCAACTCAGCTCCCTGTGGACAGCAGAGCAGAACCCTGCCCGGTCTTTCTGCGCCATCCTCTCACCTTTGGGCGCTGTATCAGACAATGCTCCATGGCTATTCACAGGGTTTTCATGGCCAATTTTCTTGGAAGTGGGCAGCCAGGTCCTTCTTCCTACTCTGTCTTAGTCTGAAAGCTCCGCTGAAACCTGTCCCCCCTGGGTGCTGATATTTGAAATCCCAGTGGCAGAGCTTCCAGAATCACGGCAACATGCAGCTGCCACAGTGTGACACCTGACAGATGGAGGGTCGGTCTCCTGACCGGGAAACAGACCCAGGACAAGGTGGTGGTGGCTGGCTTATTTAGAGCTACAACCATCAAAACATCATGTTGTTATCCTTCTAATTCTCCCCCTTTCGCTGTGAGTTTCTTGCATCCAGAGGGCTCTATGCTTCCCTGGGCCCAGCACACAAGGCCGTGTTCACAGCCAGGGTGACTGGGGTTGGTCCACAGACAGGGGCACCTGCCATCTGTACCACCAGACGCACACGAGGCCAGCAACCTGCCAACAAAGGGCCCAGCCGGACAACTCTGGTTTGGTCTAAAATGGGTGTTTCTTCAGAGGGATCCTTGAGAGCTATTTCCCACCCTTGACAATGGAATTAAGATCGGCCCCTGAAGACTGGTCCGATTGAAAGTCAACGAAAGACTTACCTGGGGCTGCTCCAGCCGACATCTGCTGCCAGATGATGTTGTGCTATTCAGGTAATTAGACAGACACCCAGAAAAATTAAAACGTGAATATCTTCTGAACTAAAAGTAATCAAAGATTAAGTGTAACTTCAAAAAAAAAAAAAACCTGACAAGCTCACATTGAGACTTTCTTCTAGCACTACAATCGACATAGTAATTCACCAAGAAAGGGCAAAAAGGAAGGCGGAATCCACACACACACAGAAGCACAGTGTGTGCCTCTTGGTTACTTGGGTGCCAGTGTCAGTTTTAGGAAGGCCGTAAATACCTCCAGTTAGAGTGGCATCGAGTACACAAACACGACCCTAAGGACATCTCTGAGCCAACAAACCCGCTCTCACACACACGAGAAACCACAGAGGTAAAAATAAACCGGGCCTCTCACTTTTGAAGGCTGCTGAATTTTAATCTCCTGGGAATCAGATGCTGAGTCTGACTTGGCGCCTCCGGAATTTGGTTTCTCCTTTTTTCTCTTCTGTTTCTTCTTTTTCTTTTTGGCACCCAAATCCCCTCCGGGACTTCTGTTAGGAAATTCACAGAGGGTAAAACAACAACAAAAAAATCAGCATATAAAACTTATGGTTTAGAACAATACACGTTATACACAGGAGAAAAGGCAATGTTAGGATGTGCGATGCTGCGACTTACAAGAAATATATATATATATTTGATCACTCGGATGACCAAATAGGTATTTCTCATACATATTTCTCACATATTTGCTCTTCATCCATGGTTCCTGGCTTACAGCTCCCCAAATTCTCGGAATTTCCTAAGTGATGAGAGCTTAAAGCTGTCTCATGTTATGGTAATGAGGTGACTTTTGGGAAGATGGGGGCTATTGCCAGGGGAGCCAACCATGTGATCAGAAGGTTGGAACTTTCAGTCCCAGCCCCCAACCTCCAGGGAAGAGAGAGGGGCAGGAGAATGGCCAACGAGTTAATCAGTCACACCTATGTAATGAAGCCTCCATGGAAACCCAAAAGGACAGGGGTTCAGAGAGCTTCTGGGTTGGTGACCATGAGGAGGTGCTGGGAGAGAGGTGCATCTGCAGGGAAAATGGAAGCCCCGTGCCCTTGCCCCATGCCTTGCCCTCTGCATCTCTTCTACCCGGCTGGTCCTGAGTTATGTCCTTTTATAATAAACTGGTGCTCTAGTAAGTAAAATGTTTCTCTGAGTTCTGTGAGCTGCTTTAGCAAATTAACCGATCCGGAGGCTGGGGTCGTGGGAACCTCTGATCTAAGACAGTCGGTCAGAAGCACAGGTAACAATCTGGGCTTGTGACTGGTGCCTGACGTGGCGGGGCTGGAAAAGGTGTAGGACTGAGTCCTTAACCTGTGGAATCTGATGCTACCTTCTGGGTAGATAGCGTCAGAAATGAGTTGAATTCCTGGACACCCTGCTGGTGTCTGAGGATTGCTTGGTGTTTTGTGGAAATCCCCCCTCCAAACACACATACGTTGGAATTGGGCCCAGGAGCCCAAAACAGGATGTGAAGGGGGAATGAAATTCAGTCAGATTAGGAATTTGGCAGGACAAGTAACTCAGAAGGATATGACTACACTCAGTCACACCACACGGTGCTTAGATGGTATCTAAGCAGAAAAACTGCAGATAGAAACCATATCTTATAACGGACATCAGACAGCCTTCAGTTATCATTGCTCCATGAATCTACTTCTCGGTCAGCCTTCTAAGGGAGAGATACATGTTGCAAAAATTCCATTTTACAGTCCAGCCGGTGGTATAGTGGTTAAGTTCACGTGCTCCATATCAGCAGCCCAGGGTTTGCAGGTTCAGTTCCCAGAGCAGACCTACACACGGGTGACTCATCAAGCCATGGTGTGGTGGCACCCCACATAGAAAGTAGAGGAAGATTGGCAAGGATGTTAGCTCAGGGACTATCTACCTCAAGCAAAATGAGGAAGATTTGGCAACAGATGTTAGCTCAGGGCCAATCTTCCTCACCAAAAAAAAAATAAAAACCAACCAACCTCCATTATAATCATCTCTTGGGTACAACAAATCACTAATCTTGACACCACAAAAACAAAGAAAATGCTTCTCTGCAGAGGGGGAATTCTTCCCGACAAAGATTTTTACTAGAAGGATTGACAACAAGAACAAAAAACTCTACGTGAAAAAAACATTTACTGGTAAAACATTTCTGTTTGGAACCCTTGTTGTCTTATGACTATCGTCTTCTGAAAGAGTGAAAGGCAAAAAAACGACATGAGGAGACCTAAATTTTCCATTTATTTGGGCCTACTCTACCACAATAGTCCCAGAAGGTCAATTAAAATTTAGAGTTAGAGATTATTATTACGTTATTGCCTGAAGTGGGGGAAAGTGATGGAAAGGATCAGTTCCGTTCTATTGTTCTCAATCAGCGCTATCTGTCCTACTTTCTTTCTTGAATTTTTACTTAATTATCAAATACATATTGGTCACACAAGACACAGATGTCATTAATTTATATTAAAAGTCTTACAACATTGTCCCTCAAAGGCAGCCAACAGTTTTCCTTGTTTATATTCTTCCAAAATTGTCTTTTTCTCTAAGCATGCCCTTGTTTTTACTATGAATCAGTTTTAAACAAAAACTGAATCTTAAGCACACCATTTTAAAACTTGCTTCTTTTCTCCTTCCACTTAACAACATGTCTTGGACTTCTTTCCATGTCAGGATATATTGAGTGATCTCATTTCTTTTTAGCAACCGGATAGCATTCCATTGTGTAAATATATGATATTTTATTGAACCCTTTCTATATTAAAAATGCTGCTGCAAAAAAAAAAATATTCTGATACATCTTTGTGCACTCATGCTAATAGGTCCAAAGGTGGAAATGTAGGTCAAAAGGCATGCACATTTTTAGTTTTACTAGATAATTAAGACTACTTTACTAAATATTGTACCAATTTCCACTCTACCAACAGTAAATCGGTTTCCAGTTCCACATGGTAAGGAGCGTGGAAGTTGCCACTCCATGCCAACAACAAGTAAAAAGCAGAACAGACTGAAAAGTCAAAAACTCTTCTTGGATCTGTAGAGAGAGGAGGACACGGGGCAACCACTGCCTCCAGGACTAGAGAGAAAGAGGAGTGAATGCAGAGAGTCCCAGCTTCCCGGAGCAGAGACTCACGAGTGGAAACCTCCACGAGATCCAGTGCCGGGGTAGAAACACCTGGACTGTAACTGATGAATTGCTGCAAGTTGAGGGTGGGCAAGTCTGAGAGGTAAAAACTCCAGGGGCACCTGGTCACAGGGTCTCCCACACTTTTGTGAGTTTTACCTCTGGGAGCTCAACCATGTCCTCAGAGTAAATATTGGAGAAATATCCCTTTGCGCTTCCGGCAGTGGGAGGGGAGGAGGAATCATTTTGAAATACGCCAGAGTATTCAGTTCTTCCTAACAAGGTCTGCTCTCAGGAGAAACTAGTTAACCAGAGCCTAACCTGCTGGGGTATTATCAGAGCCTAACTGACCTGGGGAAGGGAAATACCCAACTCTAGCCAGCTCTAACCATCCTGTCCCATGTATGGGGGAGAAGAAAATTGAGACACTCTTGTGAAGTTCATGGTCCAGAGGCACAGGCTCATTAAAGGCTGGGACCTTATCACAAACTATGGAACACTTCCCCTCCCTCCAACAGCTCCAACACATGACTAAAGGCCTGTTTGCAGAAGTTCCTTTCACCTGGGACATCATGCCTGACTATCAAGAAAAAATTATAAGACATACCAAAAGGCAAAAAACACAGTTGGAAAAGATAAGAGCAAGCATCAGAGCCAGACATGGCAGGGACGCTGGAATGATCACACCAGGAATTTAAAACAACTATGATTATGATGCTAAGGGCTCAAATGGATAAAGTAGACAGCATACAAGAACAGATGGGGAATGTAAGCAGAGAGATGGAAATCCTAAGAAAGAACCAAAAATAAATGCTAGACATAAAAAACATTCTAACAGAGATGAAGACTGCATTTGATGGGCTTATTGGTAGACTGGACATGGCTGAGCAAAGAATTTCTGAGCTTGAGGATACAGCAATGGAAACCTGAATAGAAACCTCCAAAACTGAAAAGCAAAGAGAACAAAGACTGAAGAAACAGAAGAGAATATCCAAGGACTGTGGGATGATGACAAAAGATGTAACATGTGCATAAAAGGAAAACCAGAAGGAGAAAGAACATAAGAAATATTTGAAACAATAATGACTCAGATTTTCCCCCAAATTAATGTCAGACAGCAAACCACAGATCCAAGAAGCTCAGAGAAGACCAAGCAGGATCAATGCCAAAAACACTACACCTAGGCATATCATTCTCAAACTACACAAAATCAAAAATAAAGAAGAGATCCTGAAAGAAGCTGGGGGGGTGGGGAACACCATATCTAAAGAGGAACACAGAACAGTAAACGAGAACATCAATTTCCCTACATCTTTGCCAGCACTGAAATACTACCATTTTTTTCATCTCTGACAGTCTTACGGGTAGAAAAAGTCTCATTGTATGTTTAATTTTTCTTTATTTAATCTGGAGTGGGGCTACACATCTTTTCTTATGTTTATTGACTATTTATATTTTCCCATGAATTGCTCATTCATATCCTTTTTCTAGTAGCTGTCTTTAAAAAAATCGATTTGTCAGTGCTCTTTATAAAACCATGGATAGAACTTGTCATTTATTAAGTATTTACTTTGGGCACTTCAATTTCATTTAATCCTCACAACAGCCCTATGACAGAGATTCTACTTTGTGCTTATATTACACTGTCTCGTTTGTTGTCTATTATTTACATTGCAAATACTTTACCCAGTTTATTTTTTAGCTCTCAGCTTTATTTATGGTCTCTTTTCCTGTACAGACATTTAAAATTTTTATGGACTCTAATATTTTAAATTTTTCCCTTGTGGCTTCTTGGCTTTTAAATCTTGCTTAGAAAGGCCTTCCCTATTCCAAAATTACATAAATATCTTTCTATGCTTTTTTTCCTCTACTCATTTTATGGCTTTTGGGAATAAAATATTTAGTCTTCTAATTCATTTAGAATAAAATGTGTACCATGTGAAGTACCATGTCCTAACTTTTCAAAAATACATTATAAATACAAGAAAGCCCCATTATAACATGATGATTACAGGGGTCACACTATTGTCCAAAGACTGACAAGATGATATAAGCAGAGAGGCAGACACACCTGCTTATTAGATGCAATTACATAGTGAGGTCCTCTTTTTGCCAGACACTGCTCCAAAAGCAAGCAGTCCAAAAACTTGTTGATACTTCTCCCATCGAGAAGTGGGGTCTCTTCCCCTCCGCTTGAATCTGAGCAGCTTGTCCCCTGCTTTTAATGCAGCAGAGGTGACACTATGTGACTTCTGAGTCTAGGTCACAAAAGGCCATGTGGTTTCTACCTGGCTCCCTTGGGATTCTCACTTTGGGGGCAGCCAGGAGCCACGGAGGAGGTCTGATTGCCCTGAGACCATGGCTTGCAGGCACTGCAAGAGACAGTGCAGCTGAACCCGAGGCAGCCTCTGGCTGCACTGCATGAGAGACCATGACCCCAAAGCTCCTAATTGCAAGTTTGTGCACCCAATGCACAATCACCAAGACAGCAGTGCTTGGAGATGGAGAAAGGTTTATTGGAACTGGCCAAAATGAGAAGGTGGAGGATAGGGTCTCTCAAATCCACCTTAACCAAAGAAGAAAGCAGGGGGTTTTCATAGAGCTAAGTGGCTTGCAAAGAGGAGTTTTGAAGAAAGAGGGGAAATCCGTGTTTCTTTCACTCCAGATACGCCCTTGGGCAATCAGACTTCTGGTGTGAAACGCAGCAGCTGGGGGCCGTTATCTCGTAGTTGTAACTTGTTAAAGGCATTCTTTTTCTTCTGCAAGACAAGCTCATAAATCCTTGTGACCCTTGAGTTAGCCCTCAGGTTAAACAAGAAAACAGCAAATTAACAACATGAACTTCGTTTCATCTGTGTCTGTATTGGGAACAAGGTCAAAGGTTAATCATGTTCTTATTGAATATTTACAGTAACCCTCAGGTACCCGTCTTCAACCCCAAAGTGAGAAACTGCCTTTTCCAACTTCCCGACCCACAGAATCTGCAAACACAATAGAGTGACTGCTGTTTCATGTCACCAAGTTTGTGATGATTTGTATGCAGGAATAAAGACTGCAACCGAAATTTAGTATCTGAAAATGGAAGGCGGCTGTGACAAACACCTAAAACAGGTGGCTTCAAGACCAGGTGGAAAGACCCTGAGGAGACTTAGCAGAAGGCTGATGGCCTGGAGGAGGCTCTTGGTGAGGGACTCGAAGGAAAATGAATCAAATGATATTGGAAGATCAGAGGAAAGAGACTCTCGTTATGTAACAGAGGAACAGTTTGTGGAAAGGAGAAAATGTACCTAATGAGCTTGATGATCTAATTAAAAAGATTTCTGGGCACAGGGTTGAAAGTGTTGGCTTCTCCCAGCTGTCTGAAATAAAATGAAAGAGAAGAGATTAAGGAATGAGCTATTCAGTTTTTGAGTGGAATTTAGAGAAAATATAAACCCAGCCAGGACTTGCTGGATTCCAAAATAAAAGTGTTCCTCATCCCCAACATCTCCAGAAGGCAAAGGATTTGCAATATTAAGAAATGGACTCAAGACAAAAAGTCAAATCTGGGGTGGAGCTGTAAGACCCTTTGTTAGGACCTCAGCAAGATCCAAGGCGGGGCCTCACTGAACATTCCAAACAGACAAAGGCCTTCTAAGTTTCTGAAGGACGTGCCTTCTACATCCGCTCTCTAAACATGGCTTCTAAGGATCCCCAGGGCATTCAGGCTCACAGAGAACCCAAGCTAGAGAAAAGCTTATCTCGAAGACATTTGTGGCTGGGCCTTTTGCCTAATGGAGTGGATTATAAATTGACAAAGTAAACCCATGACATTTTTTTTAAGAATTAGCTTAAAAGAGACAGCAGAACAAAACAAAAAGAAGCCTGTGGACCCTCAGCCTTTCAGAGGCAGGAAGCAGATGGAGGTGACTCAGGGGCTTAAAAGGTGGAACCAAGAGCCCAAAGGCCAGAGGCAAGAGCCACGGAGAACAGCTCCCAAAGAGAGTGATGAACTCAAGTCAGGGAACTGGCGACACGTTACGGGTTGGATTTCAGAAGTGCCGTGGACCACTGACTGCCGTGCACTGTCTCTTTCCTTCTCTTTGGAAATATCTATAGTGGCTCTGCTACATCTGTCCACCACTCCACAAATGTGTGTGGGGAGCAGATAACATATCTGCTCAGTCCACACATATTCAGGTCAACCTTGAGGGGCGTCATCCATACCTAGACTTGGTTTAGATGATGAGATTCTGGACTTCAAGCCTGAGCCTAAGACATAAGCCAAAACACGAAATGATTTCGGGGAGGGTCTTAGGGCGGGTAAATGTATTCTGCATGTGGGACAATGTAAGTAATTTTTGGCCAGAAGATGGACTGTAGTAGTTTTCAATGTGACCTCATTTTCCAAGCCTCCTCCCAATGAAAGATAGAATCTAGCTCTCCTCCTCTTGAATGTGGCCAGGCTTGTGACTCTCTTACAACCAATCATTCACAACAAATGTGTCAATATGTGACTTCTAAGTCTAGGTGAGAAAAGGCCACACAGCTGCCACCCACTTCTCATAGAATGTTCTCTCTGTCAGACGATCTTGAGACCTGCCATGCTGGTGAGGCCACATGCTGGGTAAGAACCAAGCTGAGCTCCGGCCAATGGCCAGCCCTGTGAGTGAGCCACCTTGGGCATCCACTCCAGCAGAGCCATTGTCTGACTGCAGCCCCAGCCAAAATCTGACCATGACCTCATAAGAGACTCCCAGCGAGAACCCCCTCCAACGGTGCCCTTTCCAAATTCCTAAGCCACAGGATTTGTGAGCAATAAAGTGGTTGGTGGTTTGTTATACAGCATTAGTTACTGGAACATACAGATACAACACTGAACAAAGCAAAGTCCCGTCCTGCGGAGCATATGCTCTTAAGGCAACAGATTATACAAAGATGGGAGGCCGACGGGAAATTAAATGAGACACGGCCTGTAAGTGCGTGGCCTAGTGGCTGGCATGGAGCAAGCCACTCAATAAATAACACGTACTGTTATTATTACCCATTTCAGCATGTTGCTTCCTCTGCCAGGACACCTGTCTTCTTCACTCCCTGGTGAATTGCTTGTCATTCAAGATTCAGGCCAAGAATCACCTCCCCTGAGAAACCTTCTTGCTCCTCCTCTAATCTGAATAAGGCGCCCCTAACTCAATGATCCCCCTGCCATCTAAGCATCCTTCCATCTAGCACATTCTAAACTTGGTATTCTTATCTGCTTTTCCCACTGGAGCGTAAGCTTCTTAAGAACAGAATGTGTCTCATTTCTCTATAAAATGTGTGAAATAATATAAAAAATATATATTGGTCTCTGCCCCCCAGTTCCTGGCACAGAGCTCCTAAAACCCTTGGGATTTCCTGGGTGATAGGACTGTCTTTTGTTCTAAAGAGGTGACTCTTTGTGACTTTGAGGTGGCTCCTGGATGGCAGCGAGTCACCAGAAAGACCAAGCCATGATTAGAAGCTTGGAATTTTCAGCCCCAGCCCCCATCCTCCAGAGAGGGGCGAGGGGCTGGAAATGGAGTCAATCATTGATCCTGCCTACGTGAGGAAGCCTCCGTAACAATCCCAAAAGTACAGGGTTCAGAGAGCTTCTGGGCTAGTGAACACATGGAGGTGCTGGGAGGGGGGCACGCCTGGAAAGAGCAGGAAAGCTCTGCGCCTCTTCCCACATAACTTGCCCCATGCATCTCTCCCATCTGGTTGTTTATCTGTATCCTTTATCATACCCTTTTATAATAAACTGGTAAACCGTAAGTAAACTGTTTTCCTGAGTTCTGTGAATTCAGATTAATCGACCTGAGGAGCGGGGCACGGGAACCTCCAATTTATAGCCAGTCGATCAGAAGCACAGGGGACAACCTGGACTTGTGATTGGCATCTGAAGGTGGGGGGGAGGGGGTAGTGTTTTAGGACTGAACACAATCTGTGGATCTGACACTATCTCCAAGTAGACAGTGTCAGAATCGAGTTAAACTGCAGGACACACAGCTGGTGTCGCAGAATTGCCTGGTGTGAGGAAAACCCCCACATCTGGCGTCAGAAGTGCTGGGAATGTGGTAGCCGTGTGAGCGTAGAGGAGAAACACAGGAGGAGACCCGGGTGTTTACTTCTGAGATGTGTGGGAAGCAGTCATGCTCACCAGTATTTCTGAATTTCCTCTCCTTCGGACACTTGAGAGTGGAAGGCATACCCTTCTTCGGCCCCCTGAAGTCAGGCCCGGGCAGGCAGAGCGATGCCCAGCAAGGGGAGATGCGTGGAAGGCACAGGTGTTCCTCTCAGGGGAAAGCATTGGCGAGCCCTTACGCTCTCCTCCCTGCTGACCTCCCCTTCCAGCCAAGCCCTGCAGCCTTGCAAGAGGATGGCATTGGGAGGTGAGGGAGCCCCATTCCACATGGGCCCAAGTGCCTCTCCACACATGCAGCGTAGGTGGGAGATGAACCTTCGCTGACTTACGCAACACAAGTGTGGGGGTGTTTTCTACCATGTCATAACATGGAGTATCCTACCACACAAGTGCTGGCCTTAGCATTCCATATCTAGGTCATCAAGGGACTCCTCTTTCTGTCCCTTATTCATATATTGAAATCACAAACTTTCAAATCCAATACGGATCATTCATTTCTCTGGAAAGTCAAAATAGGAAAGGTACGTTCAATAGTGAGAAAAACTGTCTAAGAGGCGCTTGAGGTACAGATTCATAGTTCTCTGTTCCTCATCTGAAAATAGAAAGTCGTGCTCATCTTTAGAGACACGTTAAGACCCCGCCAAATGGTACCCCTGAGGTCTACAAATAGTAAGGCCTTCCCACCCCCCAAAATGAGCAGTTTATATTCACCAAATCTCAGTAGAATCCAGTTTGTACTACCGTGGAGCTCATATTTAAAATCATCTGGTGGCCCATAAATATCTGACTGGCAATTGGGCTTCAACAAACATATCACAGCCAGATACTAGAGCTCGAAATATGCCCTGGATAGTATGGTTTGTACACTCTCTGCTTTGGGAGTCTGACTATTTCAGGCTTTCCTCCCTCCATGTTCCCATGGCTGGCACCTTGTAAAGTGGGGCACTTGCTGTACTGTGATCACATGATTTACATAGGCATTTGTGGCGGGGTGTGGGAGGTACGGAAGAAAGCCATTCATACTGGTATCCCTAAGGTCTCTCACTCTTCCATGCCTGCCACCAGTAGATTTCTATAACAAGGCTTGTTGAATGAATGAGTCAATGATTCTGGCTTTTGAGACGGGTCCAATCACGTATTGCCAGGAGGTGAAGTACCTTGGAGAGCTACAATTCTCCCTACCTGAGTGGGAAAGCCTACTGCGGCCTATTATGTATTCAGTGAACATCTGCTAGTGCTCAGCAGAGTGCTGGGAGCAGGGAGGTGGCAGTAACTGACGTCACTCAGGACATGCCTTTGGGTTCGCCACCCAAGGATTTACCCCCCTCCTGCCTCAATCCTTTCACTGCTGCTGGTTGTGGCTTTTCCAGGAACCACTTGACCTCATGGCTTTTGGGTCCAATACATTCAGTTCAAAATATCTCCAAATTCCCAAGAAGCTTCCATCCAGAGGGATACAGACTGAGAGGTCATGACTGGGATGGATGTCTCTCCAGCTGAATGGAAATATCTCCACCAATGAAGAGCCCAGGAATTTTTGTCCTGAGTGTGAATCCATTTTCTCCTAAAAGAGACAAACTAAACTCATGGAAACTCATGGGAGTGGATATAGAGGCATAAAAAAATAAAAACACCAGACTATCTCACCAAAATTCCTTAAATACGTTTATATCATCTATTCGATAACTTAGAGGACACTCGTGCAATGAAGCTTCTGTTAAGTTACATTTGGGGAGTTAATTGATACTGTGCCCCAATCTCTCCCCCAAACTGTGTTGTTAAAATTACACCATCTTATTTTGGTAAAATGGAGAAACTGCAATCATTTTTGTTAACTCTAATTTGCCAAGGTTTTCACTCTCTCTCTCTCTCTCATCTGAACTTTAAAAATAAACTGACAGAGACCTACAGAAATTGGCACTAAATTACCCATCTCTTCCTTCAAACTCCCAGCAACAGGTGATCATTACATAGTGATGAGAAGCAGAACTCCCCAACCCTTGAACGAGGAAGAGCTACTGGTCCATTTCCCAGAAGCCTAGGAGACTAGAATTTGGGAATGGGAGCTGATAGGGGTCCCACTTCACACTCATGAGGGTAACGACAATCAAGAAAGGTAATGGCAAGGTTGGCCAGGATGTGGGGAAATCAGCACCCTCATCTCGTGCTGACGGGAAGGGAAAATGGTTCAGCTGCTTTGAAAACAGTCGGGCAATTCCTCAAAATGCTAGACGTAGAGTTACCATGGGACCCAGCAATTCCACTCCTAGGTATCTACCCAGGAGAAAGGAACACAGACATCTACAAAGAAACTTGGACGTGACTGCTGACAGCAGCATTATTCATAATAGGCCCAAAAGTGGGAAAAACCCAGATGCCCATCAACTGATGAATGAATCAAGACAATGTGGTATATCTATACAATGGAATATTATTCAGCAAAGAAAAAGATGAAGTACTGACACACGCTACCACACGGATGAACCAGGAAAACATTATGCTCAATGAAAGCAGCCATCACAAAGGACCACACAGTGTATGATTCCATTTATATAAAATGTCCAGAACAGGCAAAAACCATAGAGACAGAAAATAGATTCGTGGTTGTCAGGGACCGGGAAGGTGAGAAAGGTTGGGAGGGACATGTAAGAAATGCGGGGTTTCTTTTTGGGGTGATGAAAATGTTCTAAAATTGATTGTGGTGATGGCTGTGTAACTCTGTGAATGACTACCTGTACACTTCAAACGGGTGGATGGTAGGGTCTGTGCGTTACATCTCAACGAAGCTGGTAAGAGAACGGACAGGTGAAAATCCTGTCCCTGGGGCTGGTAGGATGACGTTAGCCTGAGTAGATGGAGAGTTGGCTATGGCTGCCTCGCGCAAGTCCCTCTCGAGGACTCTTCTTGGAAATCCAATGAAGAAAAACTGACTCAGACCCTCAGTTGCTGAGGTTGTTTACTGAATCACAGAACTCTGGCCATGGAAACCACACAGCCCTTTCACAGAGATCTCTTGGATCTCTAACAACAGAAGTCCACTTCCTGCTTCCCCAAGAATTCGTACGAAGAGCCTCCCAATTTTGCTACCCCAGGAAGGACAGACACTTCCGTCTGTGTCTAGAGAGAATCTCTGGTGTATTCAAAGGCCAAGTATAAACCAATGAACTCCTTCTCAGCCGTGGAAATGCTAGATATTTAAAAAGCACATCCAGCAAATCTCTTTGAAGAAGTATTCAAGGATTTCACAGACAGCACTTGACGGAATGAATGAAGGCCCCCAGCCACGTAAACATTCTACCGGTGCTCCAGGAGAAACAGGCACAGCAGACTCTGCCAGCTCTCAACATCCACCCCCGCTGCCTCCCTAGGCTCGCAGCTGGACTCTATTTCCCAGCTCCTTGCAGTCAGGTATGACCGTGTGACTCAGCTCTAGGAAGTGGGACGGGAGCGGAGGTGATGTCTGCCACTTCTGCTGACCCAGAGACCCTCTCGGGGGTCATCCTCCATGCTCTTCCTTCCTCTGTGCCGACTGGACGCAGGTGTAGGGTGAGACACTAGAGGGACGGCAGAGCCACGTGACGGGAGAAGCCTATATGTCTCTGATTGACAGTCCCCTTGCCATCCATCTGAACACCCACCCAGGACTGTCAAAGGGATAAGAAGGGAACTTCCATTGAATTGAGCAATTACACATTCGAGTCTATTTGTTATAGCAGCTTAGCCTATTATAACTAATACATTAATTTTAAGAGCAACATCAAAAGAGCTCAATTTATGGCATGTGAATCCCGAGATGAGAAACAATTTTAGATTTCATGGGATTCCACCAGAGACATCACTTAGCTCCTCCCCGTAAGAACCATTAGCAGTTTGATATTACAATTATTTTATGATTTTTCCCCTTGAGTTCCAATTTCCTGCACTGAAAATGGTGGGATTATAGTGATTGTAACTCTCATCGTATTTTCATGCATTTTCTAAATTGTCTACAATAATCACAACACCTTTGCAACTAAAACATTATTAAAATACAACAGACGGGCCAGCCCGGTGGTGCAGTGTTAAGTATGCACGTTCAGCTGCTCGGCAGCCCCGGGGTTCGCCGGTTTGGATCCCGGCTGCGGACACGGCACCGCTTGGCACGCCATGCTGTGGTAGGCATCCCACATATAAAGTAGAGGAAGATGGGCACAGATGTTAGCTCAGGGCCAGTCTTCCTCAGAAAAAAGAGGAGGATTGCTAATAGTTAGCTAGGGCTAATCTTCCTCAAAAAAAAACAATAACAACAATAACAAAAAAAAAACCAGAGCTCAAGAACGGACAAATAGATCAATGAAACAGAACAGACAGACCAGGAACAGCCCATAGTATCCAGGAGCGTGAGACATGATAACAGTGACATCACGAACAGCGGTGAAAAACTGAACTTATTTTAATAAATAGGATCAGAAAAACTGACTCCCTGTATGGAGAAAAACAAAATTAGTTTGCTGCTTCCCACAAATGACAAAAACAAAATCCGAATGAGTTAAAACCCAAACTTAGAAAATAAAACCTTAAAACAGAAGGCAGTAATTTTTGTCGGTTTCGTTAACGTCTATCCAGAGCCTAGAACAGCGTCTGGCATAAGGCAGATGCCGAGTACAAGTCTGTTGAATGAATAACTGAAAGAATAAGACAAGGACTCCATAAAGGAAAGAATTCCTTAAACAAGGACCCAAAGGCACAAACCACAAATAAGATGCAATAACTTGAGTACATCGAAGTTATCTATTTGTGGCAAAGTAATTATAAACAAAATTTGAAAACTACAGAAACAGACAAGATATTTATAAAACACATGATAAAGTATCATTAATAGCCAGAATATACAAAAAGTTCTTTTTCCCTTCACATTTTATCTCCAGTTTAGTAGAGAAAGAAAACATAATATCCTGGCCAGGAACACAGGCATTAGCTAGGGTCTGACCACCTGGCTTTGAATTTCTGGCTCCACTACTTTCTCGCTGTGTGACTTGGAGTATGTTACTTAACCTCTCTGTGCTTCAGTTTCCATAGCTGTAAAGGATGACGTTTTCAATAAATAGTATTAGAAAAATTGTGAGGATAAAATGAGTTAATATATACAAGAACTTAGTATAGTAGTTGGCACACAGAAATCACTCCGTCAATGTTAGCTATTATGATGACTGTCCTGCTTTACTTTTTTTCATCTAACTTATTGCTAGCTAAAATTGTATTATTTATTTGTTTGTCTTCCTCTAACTAGAACATAAGATCCATAAAACAGTGTTTTCCTTTGTATTCTTAGCACCTAAAACAGTGTCTGACATATAAAAGGTCCTCAATAAATATTTGCTGGATGAATGAGAAATCAATAAAAAAAATCAATAAGAAAAAGACAAAGGACTGACAGAACAAGGGGCTGAGGATATGAAAAAGGCTTCACAACAGAGGAAACCCTAATGGCCAAAAAAGGAAAAGACGCTCCTCCTCACCGGAAGCAAGGAAAATGGAAATAAAACCACCTCAGATTCAACTTCCATCCATTGATTTGCTGAACATTTTAAAGTCTGATAATACTGGAAGAATGTGAATAAAAGGAATGCTCGTATGCTGCTGGTGAAATGTAAACTGATATGACCACTTTGGAGAACAATCTGGCATTGCCACCACCGCCACCACCACCACCAGCATCATGGTCATCGCCATCATCACCATCATCATCATAGCAGGTAACACTGCAGCGTACTTCCTACACGTCAGGCACTTCTAGGCACCTTACAGATTTCAACCTTGTGCACTGTCACAACAGCTTTGGGAGGTAAGTCCTACTATTCTTGTTCCCCTTGTACAGAAGAGGACACTGAAATATAGAAAGCTTAAGTAACTTGCTGGAAGTCACATGGCTGATAACGGCAGAGCCAGGTCTAGAATCCAGCCAGTCTGGCTGCAGAATCTACGTAACTACTACACTGTATGGCCTCTTGCTGATGCATTTCCACTGGCTGAACATCTTTTTAGATATTTATTGGCAATATTTAGGTCTTCATTCTAGTCATGATCTTTGAACATTTTTTGTTAGCCTATTTTTTAATGAAGTGTAACATATCTTTGGTACTCTGTGTGTGTGTGTGTGTGTGTGTGTGTGTGCTGTTTGGGATACAAAACCACTTTCCTAGAAGGAATGGCACCTCAAGGGAGAAAATGAGGAGGTTTTGGTGCAGTTTATGAAAAAAAGGAAGGGTAACCCACGGTGCATCATGGTGTCCTGCTGACGGAAGAGAATTCACACCACAGCTGTGGGAAGTCGGCGAAGGCAGAGTCAGATTCTCCGGGGGTACTGGCCACAAGCCCGTCCTCATGGTGGATGCGGGGCACCCATGGTACATGGCCCATCACGTGGCCACCCAGTTCCATAGTGGATTTTGCCTGCAGTTCAGACTCTTGAAGAAGTCACGTGAGTGAGCCTGGTTTCGTCAGCGGCTCAACCATGCAGTTCCAGTAATGACTTCTTCATCCTTTTTCTCCCCAAGTGTGATGCACCATCCAGAGCAAGAAGCCAACCTTCCAGCTGTCATCATCTGGCTTCTTTATGGTCTGATCGAAACGAAGATTCCAGTCGCTTCATCGGTTCAGTAGCTCCATCCCTTTCTCAGCACGTTCCTTCTCCCTTTGGGACTGACGTAGAAAATATCAGAGGTTCTTCAAAGCCACATCATCCTTGGTCAAAGCAGCAAGTCACAGAGAAGCCCTTGAATGGCTCAGAGGTCAAAGCCACTCCTGAAGTTTATGGCCAGCAAGGAGCAGAGATCATTATAAAGGTCAGCCAAGGGGGCAAGTGGCTGCAGCTACTGAGACCCAAGCGCTGGACAGAGGTCACGGTGGGACCAGCCAACAATTTCAATATTTACATGAGTGTCTGCAGCAAATGGTGGCTGGCTCTGGGCAGTGGGTTCGATGAGCCCTGGATTCAGGCCAGGCCAGCTGGAGTGGAAGAACCCGGACGACTCCCTTGGCCAGTTTCTGGTCTCTAGTTTGCTAAGCAGCCACCCTTTTTTAGATATTGGGTTGTTTCCAAGCTTTTACTTCTTTCAACTCTTACCATAATCTAAATGTGGGAAAATGTGTCCTATCTCATTAGGCTTCCCTTTCCACAATTATTTCATTATTATCAAACAATTTTGGTGCCTACTTCCCATAAAAACCTAATTCTGATAAGAGTTAATATTAAGATATGATAAAATTTTATCAATACTCGTTGGCCAGAAACAAGCCTAGTGTGAATTTTAGTTTGTGAAGTAAGACCTGTCGTGGCAAATAGCCCAAGATCAGAATCAAGGAGGACATATTTAAAATGCAAAATGAAACTTTTTTTATATATCTTTAAGATCATTACATATAATTGAAAGACTAAATGTAAATTGCTCAGCTTTTCAGCAAACAAATTTCTTAAAGACTTATTTCTTTGCATCTTAGGTAAAAACTGTTCCTAAAGATGAAATGATGAACAAAACAAGAAGAAAAATCAAATTTTTAAAAAAGGCTTGAGGGAGCTGGCAAAGTATATCGTTTAAGACTGTTGAAATTAGTGAAAAATTATCCTATTTCCTCCAGCCTTTGCTCACCCATGCTCACAAATGATTTTCTGATAAAACAACAGATATACACTAACTCCTACTTATATGATTTTTCTCATTTCTAGGTCTTTCAGAGTTTACTAAAGGTAGATAGTTAAGAGGTCAAAAAATCTGTTTTCTGGCTGATTCATTTCAATATTAGCAACTCAGTACTCTACTTAGCATTATTATATTTAAGAATATTAATGTCAGTAAAGTTAATTTGAAGTTTTTATATATATATATTCCTATTTCAAATTATATTCCTATTTCTGAATTCCCTTGCATATCATATTTTCAGGGTTTTTTTTGTTTTTTGTTTTTGCTGGGAAAGTTTCACCCTGAGCTGACATCTCTTGCCAATCTTCCTCTTTTTGCTGAGGAAGAGTCGCCCTGAGCTGACATCTCTTGCCAATCTTCTTCTATTTTGTATGTGAGCCGCTGCCACAGCATGGCTGTTGATAGACAAGTGGTGTAGGTCCGTGCCTGGGAACCAAACCCGGGCCACTGAAGCAGAGTGCACTGAACTTAACCTCTAGGCCACTGAGGCTGGCCCTCAAATCTTCAGTTTTGACTTTCTCTTTTCTATATCCCAATGCTGATCACCGACCTAGTCAAGTCTGTCATCAAAGGAATGTTCCATATTTAGATGAAATCCTTGTAGTTACAGCATGTGGCAAAATATGATGCTTTTTTCTCCCAGAAAAATCTTGTGAAGAAGGGTTGAGATCTCAAGGTGTGGAAGGAAAACTGCCGTCTCAGGTAGTTACATCTGGGAGGAGGGGCAAGGAAGCTGCACCAGCAATAAGGGGATCAATCGTCAATTCCTAACCAGGAAAGACCCATGGCGGATGCGGGTTACGGGACTCCAGGAGACGGATGGCTCAGAAGGAGTAGAAAAAGCCTGGACTAGAGAAGACACAACAGCTCAATCCAGAGGAGAAGGGCTGAGAGATGAGTCTGTGACATGCGACCAAGAGCAAAGGCTGGAAGCAAAAGAGAGAGAAAACAGGACTGCAAGGGACAGAGTCAAGGCCAGCACGGGCCAAGGTGAGGCTGTGCTGGGGCACTTGTCACCGGAAACCACCAAGGTGAACCTAGAATTCTCAAACACAAAAGGGTAGGACCTCCCAAATCCAGAAGGAAGCTAAAGGACACGGTCCACTTTGGGATGGTAGAGGAAAGAGAAAAGGACATTTTTAAAAGCACAGAAACACCCCCGAGCTCAGAGAAACTGTCTGAAAGAAAAGGAACACCTGGTGGAACCTAGAAGGAACAGCTTACAGTTGGGATAAGCCAGGAGAGGAGCCAGGACTGGGGTTACTCTTTTGCCAAAATTTCTCCTTTCCCCTTCCCCTTGGGCTGGGGACAGCAAAAAATTAATCCAAGGAATGCACTGGGGCCTGCCGGGCGCCTGAGGCACAAGGTCTATGCTCCATTATCCCTGAGGGTAGGGACAGGGCCCAGGACAAAGTGCATCCCTGCTAAATCATAAGACTTCGAGAGCCAAACTCTTCAATTTCCTGATGAAGACACACATCCCGAGAGGTTAACCGACTATTCCAAAATCAAACTGAGGGTTAGTGACGGAAGTTTCTTGATCCCTGGTTTAATACCCATTTTCACACACCACACTGATTCTCTAAAACTTGTTAGCTAAGAAGGATTTTTAAATATTCATTAAGAAATATTCTGGAGAAGTAATATGTATACAAGGATATTAATTTCAGCACTGTTTATTAGCACAAAAGATTGGAAACAACCTCATGATCTACTAACAGAGGACAGATTAAGTGAATAATGGTACATCCATTCAACAATGTGCCATACAGCCTTTAACAAATGAGGCTGGTCTTTGTGTTTTGATATATATAATGATTCCCAAGATACACCTGGACAGTAAGCCAAACACTGAGACATCTGCTTGGAGATAGAGAAAGGTTTATTCAAAGTGGCCAAGACGGGAAGGTGGGAGCATGGGTTCTCCCAAATCCACCTTAACAAGAGAAGCAAGCAGGGGGTTTATAGAGCTAAGGGGCTTGGCAGGAGGAGTTTTGGAGACACAAAGGGGTCATTCCCCATAAGCCCGGGGCAATCTGACTTCTGGGCAGCAACAGCAGCTGGGGGCTGGTTATCTGGTGATCCTTGAAGGCATTCTCTTTCTTCTGTAAAACAAGCTCACAAATCTGTGAGACCCTTGAGTTACCCCTCAGGTTAAACAAGAAAACAGCAAAGTGACGAGATTAACTTCTTTTCCTAACAAGGTAATCTTATTGAATATTTACAGTAACCCTCAGGTACCCAGCTTCACTACCATTTGTGCTGAATGTATGTACCCAGCACAAGCATGCCCGTGCACACACACGCATCTGTATATGTGTCTGGAACACCACTGGAAGACAACGCCAAGGACGGGCAACAGTAGCCGTTTCTGGGGAGCGAAACTCAGTGTTGGGAGAATGAGACTTACTTTTCACTGGATACCCTTGGGTGCCTTTTGAATTTTGTACCATATGCTCACACCACCTATTCAAAAAATAATAATTAAAAAACAGCAATGTCTACACAGCCAAAGCTACCACACAGGTGTTCTATTAGTTAGCGTACAGGTTGAGCTTGCGGGATAGAGGCCCAAAGTAACGGCAGCGTCGACACAGGAGCTCACCTCTCTCTCATGGCCATCTCAGCTGCCTGCATGCGAGTTCTGCTGGAAGAAGATGGGCCAGCCTCCCTCTGCCTTGTTCTCGGCCATCCCCAGGGTGTCTGCTGGGTTGCTGTGGTCCCAGGTGACTTCCCATCACATGGTCACCCCGGCCAGTGGGAGGGAGGAGGAAGACACTTGAGTGCCAAGGAAAAACAGTGTGGCTTTGGCAGAAGGAGCCCATTAGCAGCCTCGACCCAGGGCCCAACAAGAGGGGACTAGATCATGGTGCCAGACACGGAGCCGTGCACTGGACTGGCCAGCCATCTCACAGGACTCAGGGGAGGGCTGTGCAATGCCCTGGAAAGATGCTCCTGGCATATCGAATGACAAACAGGAATTTCCAGGACAACAGGAAAAGTATACTTGCATTCTGATAAATATATACGAATAGGAAAATGTATTTGTGAATATAGCACAGCATTGTCTTTTTGCTTGATGATACATTCTAATGTTCTACATTAAAAATGAAGTGCTTTTGCAAAAAGAACTTTTTAGTTTTTAAACTTTTAATTTATTTTTCTTTTTTTGGGGGGAGGAGAACAGGAGGAAAGACAGAGAAGAAAAAAGAATTTTTTTTTTTTATTGAGTTATTGATAGGTTACAATCTTGTGAAATTTCAGTTGTACATTAATGTTTGTCAGTCATGTTGTAGGTGCACCACTTCATCCTTTGTGCCCACCCCCCACCCCACCTTTCCCCTGGTATCCACTAAACTGTTCTTAGTCCATAATTTTAAATTCCTCATATGAGTGGAGTCATACACAGATTATCTTTCTCTCGCTGGCTTATTTCACTTAACATAATTCTCTCAAGGTCCATCCATGTTATTGCAAACGGAATGATTTTGTTCTGTTTTGCAGCTGAGTAGTATTCCATTGTATATATGTACCACATCTTCTTTATCCATCCGTCTGTTGCTGGACACTTAGGTTGCTTCCACGTCTTGGCTATTGTAAACAGTGCTGCAATAAACATTGGGGTGCATAGGACTTTTGGGATTGTTGACTTCAAGCTCTTTAGATAAATACCCAGTAGTGGGATGGCTGGATCGTATGGTAGTTCTATTTTTAATTTTTTGAGGAATCTCCATACTGTTTTCCATAGTGGCTGCACCAGTTTGCAGAAAAAAGAATTTTTTTAAAGACTTCACTTGGAAAAACAAAAAAGAACTCTGCTTCCCCTAGTTTTCTCTTCCGTTTCTTTAAAATGTTAATAAGGGGCTGGCCCCGTGGCCGAGTGGTTAAGCTCACGCGTTCTGCTGCAGGCGGCCCAGTGTTTCGCTGGTTCGAATCCCGGGCCCGGACATGGTACTGCTCATCAAACCACGCTGAGGCAGCGTCCCACATGCCACAACTAGAAGGACCCACAATGAAGAATATACAACTATGTACCAGGGGGGCTTTGGGGAGAAAAAGGAAAAAAATAAAATCTTTAAAATGTTAATAAATACACAAAAGGTAGTGAAGAACAAGTACCCCTTCACTCCAAAAAAAAGAGAAGAAACTTCGGGAAATTATCATATTAACTGAGTCGCCATCTTTCTCCAGGAAAGTACTATATGAACTTGAAACACTCAGTGAACACGGCTGTGGGAATAAAGGAGCCCGTGTTTCCTAGGTGTGTGTGTGCGTGTTTAAGGCAGTAATAGAAGCACAATGTGCTAACAAAAGAGAAGCTGTTTAGTTGAAATCCCAGCTCAGTTTTCGACCCCCACCTGGTGACTGAGGCAGAGAGAAAGCACTACTGGCCTCAAGTGCTAAGTAGCAGGGCTGTGGAGCCGAAGTACCAGCACGCTGCAGTGGATTCCTCCAGCTCAGCATCCAGAGATGCTCAGTACCAGGTTCCTGCGCCCCTTCTGCTTCTTACAGGAAAGTGACTCTGGAGGCCTGAACCACGGCAGTGCTTGGGGGGAGGGCAGGGCAGGGGCACAGGGAAAGGATGCTGATATGATTGAGGCTATAGTGGGGCAGCTATAGAACTTGAACCAGAAAGGAGATGAGACGGCTAAGAAAGAAACATAAAAGAAAAAACTCTTATTGCAAATTATATTGATGCTACAATTCAAAGAAGTCCTTTAAGGGGCCGCCCTGTGGCTGAGCGGTTAAAGTTCCGCGTGCTCCACTTCAGTGGCCCAGGTTCACCAGCTCAGACCCATACTGAGTTCAGAGACATATGCCACTCATCAGCCAAGCTGTGGTGGCGTCCCACATACAAAATAGAGGAAGACTGGCACAGATGTCAGCTCAGGGCTAATCTTCCTCGAGCAAAACTCGAAAGGGTTCTCTATAATCAAATTGCATTATTTTCTTAAACAAGGCAATGTATGGATTTATTTACTTTCTTTAACATGTATCAAAGAATATGATGATTAAGCAAGGAAGAGTCAGAGACTGGGGAAAACATATTTTTAAAAAAATATGGCTATTCAATTATTTCAGGGCTGCTGAGCCTAACAGAACACAAATCCTCTTCCAGATTTCATAGTACATAGCAAGTCAATTTTGGGTCGTCCCATCCATTCTTAATGTATGAAAGAACAATAGAAGACGCACAAGGAGGGCAGAAGGAAAAATATTTTGGAAATATAAACTTTTACTAATAGCAGCAACATCAAACTGAAAATTTCTTAAATACTTAAATGCCAATTCCCACTGTATTTCTTTTTCTCAATTGAGATATAATTGACATATAACATTGTATTAGTTTCAGGTATACAACATCATTATTTGATACATGTATATACTGTGAAATGATCACCACAGTAAGGCTAGGTATCGTCCATCACCACCCATAGTTACAAATTTCTTTTCTTGTGATGAGAATATCTAAGATCTACTCTCTTAGCAACTTTCAAATATACAATATACTATTATTAACTAGAGTCCCCATGCTGTACGTTACATGCCCAGGACACTGGTGAATTTTGGCCCCAGAGGCACTGAAGTTGGTGATCTATGACTTACACGGAGATAAGCTTGAAACATTATCAAACAAATTACTCTTTTTGATTTATCTATGGTCAATGAGATCATACAATTTAATCCAAAGGCAAGAGTTTAGAGTCGGACAGCGAGAGGCCCAAGACCTAAGTCCAAATCTGAGATGTGGCCTGGGCAAGTTACTTAAACTTGGATAAGTCTCAGTGGCCTTCAGAAAATTAACTATTATTCTACCATGTTGGGTCCTAGACGGCAGAGAACGCAACTAAAGATTCTATAATCCAAACTCTTTCAATTACAATTAAAAAAAGAAAATCTTTCACCTATTCCTAATGTACACCGGAAAATTTTTTAAATTAGAAGTTAATTTGTCAATGGAGATTAAGAACCACTGGAATCCACTCAACAAATCTTTATTAAACCACCAACGTGTGCAATGTACCAGCTGTTGCAAGGGTCGGAGACCGCAAGTGCTGTCTCTGTGCTCAGTCCACCTGTGGGTAGACAGGCAGACACATGTCCATGTTCTGTAGACATGTCTGGAGGTACCAACCTTGTTCACCATCTCCTCTGAAAACGGCTTCGACCACAGACCGCACTAAAGGTGGGGCCCTGGGTGGCCACGTTGTACCCATGACAATCTTCCCGTTCTGCCTTCCCAGCCTCTGCCCCAGCTGACTGGACCAGGCTTGCTGGCCAGAAGCCAGTGAGATCCTCTCTGGAGAATCTGAACTAAGAAACAGATTCTCCAGGCAGTTAGTAGTTGACTGACAGAGAGAGAAGAGAGGAAGGAATAGAGAGACTTTGCGCTCCTGGCCTTCTGGTCCCCAAGGCTAATAAAGCTCAGCCATACTTTATTTTGAGAGAATCTACTGTATGTTTAAAATAAAACCTTCTTTTATTTGAGCCAGTCTGTAGAAGACGTTACAAAGACACGTTGAACAACAGACACAAAGAACTCCGTTCCCCACTTGCCAGTCACGTGACTCTAGACAAGCCACTTATCTCTCTGAGCCACAGCTTCCTTCGCGGTCAACAAAGGTCTGCCTGAGAAGATGAGAGGGGAGATGGGGAGTGGGGGCGACTGGTGGAAAGGCGCCACATGAAGGATACGTTCAGTAAGGGCCACAGGTCTTTGACAGGGGTTATCACTCTCGGTTATAATGACCACAGGAGGCCTCATGAAAGAAAAGGACATTGGAGCTGGACCTTGAATTTGGAGAAGAGGCAGGGGTGGGACAATGACGTGACCACTCTCAGAGGGAGAGGGGACTCCCAAGGACGATGTGGGCAGCTGAGGCTTATGGAGGGCGTGTACTGTGGTAAATCCCTTTGAACAGTGACGTGTGACGCTGAATTTGAAGTTGTTTTCGGCCCTACGCAATGATCAGAGAGAGGAAAGACAGCTAACTGTATTCCACCCAGTGTCAGACGTCTAAGGAGAGACGCTGAAGGACCCAATGCGTTAGGAGCTAGTGATGGGGGAGCTGGCGGCAGCATGGACACACTGGAGGACCATGAAAACCTCAGTCTCCAAGAAACCCCATCAGTGTGTATGAGCTTGGGCTGTTGTGTTTAGATATTAAAGAAAACAGTGATTTTAGAAGGTAAAGGATGTGGAAACCCTTGGATTATAAAAAGACAGGGAGAAAAATCCTATAGGCTTCTAGACTGGAAACAAGTCAAAATAAAGAAAAAGAATCTGGTTACCTATAAAAGAAAGAGAAGCAGACTGGCAGTGAAACAACATCTGACCACTAAATTGCTAGAAGAAATAAAACATTGTTTATAGAGTTTGAAGGAAAATAATTATCATAGAATTACATGCACACCCAGACTATGGTTTCTGCGTGAGGGCAAAAGGAAGACAGCTTCAGACATACAAGAATTAAGAAAATATATCATCCACATGCTCAACTGAAAAAAATTAGGGGGCCAGCCCAAGGTTGTAGTAAAGTTTGCATGCTCCACTTTGGCAGCCCAGGGTTCGCAGGTTTGTAACCCTGTTGCAGACCTAGCACCTCTCGTCAAGCCACACTGGCAGCATCCCACGTAAAATAGAGGAAGATTGGCACAGATGTTAGCTCAGTGACAATCTTCCTTAAGCAAAAAGAGGAAGATTGGCAACAGATGTTAGCTCAGGGCCAATCTTCCTCACCAAAAAAGAAAAAAAAATTAAAAGAGAAAGTACTCAAAGAAGAAAGGAGAGCGTGGAGTTTATAAGGAACAGTGGTAAGTAATAAAAACAGTAAAGTGTGAGAAAAGCAAAGTCTAAGAAGTTTGTGATACTATGGATTTGAATATAATGTAATAGTTAAGAAAAAAAGTTTTAACAAGGGCAAAAATAAAAGAAGCCACATGGAATTAAAATTCCAGATTATTTCAACGAAACCTAGGAAATGTAAAGGAAGAAGTCAAAACATCCGACACATTTTGTCTTGTTTGGCAGTAGACTATTTTGGACAATGGTTAAGTTTTGACATTGATAGAGAAATACAGAGAAAACCATGTTTATTCAAAACTTAAAGATAATTCCCAGAAGAATAAAAAAGGATATAGAGCTTCTAAACTACTAGGAAAAAAAAAAAAAGGAAGAATGAAAACTTGACATATTCTGCAAAAAACAAGGAAAGAATAAGGAAATATTCTGAGTACCACGAAAGCTTATAAAATTCAAAGGCAGGATATGACGTGTGCCATCCAATACAACAGCCACGACCCACACCGGGCTATTTAAATTTAAATTAATTAAAAGTAAATAAAATTTACAATTCAATTCTTTAGTCACGCCAGCCACACTTCCAGTGGCTAATGACCTCTGTATTGGACCTTTCCCTCATGGCAGAAAGTTGTAGCAGACGACACTAATAGTGAAAAATACAAGGTAATAAATGAGTCTATGTAACAGATGACCCTATTTATGTCAGATACACACACACACACAACTCGACTGAACTGTCAGTGGTGGTATCTCTAAGAAATAAGATGACCAAGGATCTTTCACTCTCTATACACTTTATTGTTTGAATTTTTAATAAGCATATTTTACTCTTATAACGAGTAAAAGGCATTAACATATTTTCAAATGGGATAACAAACCAATCAACCAACGTCCTTCTTGAACTTGGTATGGAACTTGGTTCCAATTCCTGAGGTAACCAACTGACTTTAACTCGTATCTATTTACTATGTACTTCTTGTGTTAATCAACAATTTCAAGATGGCACCGTCAGTGTCCTGTACTTACAACTTTTCTATAGTTTAGCTAAGGTCTGGAAAAAGTTTGTTCTGGGCCCAAGGGTGATATCACCATCTCAGAAGCAAGTCTGAGCAGACATTTGATAATTTCAAACTGTATTTCTCGAATTGAGAAGCTTCCTTGGGCACAAGCTGTTGACACACCATTACGCGGAGATTTATATAGTTGATAAGAGATCAAGTTTCAGAAAGGGCAGCTTTGAATTATCCCTTAAATTTTCCATGACAAGAAAAATCTATTGAGAGTTATGGCAATTTTTTGCATCTTCCCACTGATTCCACACAGTTGACTAAGAAGTTCCCAGAGCCAATCTCAACAATACTCAAAGTCAAAAATAATAACATACTGCACAGAAAATAACTTCAGTTTTTTTCCTAAATTGGGGGTGGGAGAAGAGAGGTTCTGTTCCTTGTTAAAAGAATTCCAAAGTTTTAATTTTTGCCAAATACCAGAACTTTAATTTTTCTAAGAAAAAAATTTATTAAAAATGTCTGGGAATAACCCTCAAATATTAAAACTACTTCATGTCTACCCCAGGGAATAATTCAGTCATTTATCTGCCAACAAAAGCATATTCATATATGCTTATTTTATTCCCTATATAAATATTCTTGGTAGCTGCCTCCTATTCCACCACAGTGAATACTGAGGATAAAGTTTTCTTAGCGGAAAGGAGATGAATAACGTCAATCTGTCTAGGAAATACACATTCTGAAAGTCAGAGCTGGTAAAGCAAGGAGAGAAATTGATTTTGTTGCCAATTTGAAGGGTAATTTTATTCGGGGCCAGCTGTGTGACCCTGTTTCCAACACTGGACAGTAACTATGCTTAAGGTGGGGTGGTAGACTGAATAAGAGCTATGACCACTCTCCCAGGTATTTCACAAACGGAGAAGATGCACCTCAATGGGGCAAGGATAAGAAGATAGTTGAAGTTAACTTTTATCTAGGTAGAAAGTCTTTGCCAAGAATATAACAGTATCAACAAGACTGTCTTAGAACTTTTAGTTTGCTTGAAGTTTTCCAGATGGTTCAAGCTTTTTACAAATATCGACTTACTTCCCCCAATTGTAAATCAGGTGTTAAAACAAGTTATTTAAAGAATATTTCTGGGTAATCCTCTATTAGTCTAGTTCTAATTGCTCCATATTGTTTGAAGATAATAAAACTACACTTCTTTAAATATAGTTTCACTGATTAAAACGGACAATCCCTCCCCTCCTTGATGTTTTTTTGGAATTTATGAAATTTTTACAGTGGTATTCCACTTTCATACTTCGGTGGACCAAAAAGCTAAATCAAGAGCACATCTGCTATGAAAAATAAGATATAAAGATAGTGAGATGCAAGTATTTTATAATACTTAAGCCACTGCTTTTAATTGAACATAAATATTTCATTCACGGTCTTTTGGTATTATCCACAAAATGAAATACCAAGTCCATAAAGGAAATTCTATGAAAATGAAAGAAAAGCATATAGAGTAATACTTACATTGTGGGGGGAAATAAGCTAATTTGGTATTTTCTTTCTATCCAAGGCTCTGGTTTTAATTTAACAGGTCTAAAACAACTAGTAAATACATTAGACTCAACTGCAGGGGTAAATTAGTTCTTTCAGCCCACAAGGGTATATTTAGTAAATTATTGCTGTGTGCACTGATCAATACCTAGTGGCCTCAAAGTGATAATTCACCTTCAAAAGGTAAAGCATTTACCTTCTCATTCTCCAAAGGCTCATTATTCGTCATTCAATTTAAATTAGTGGAGAATGAAGAAGCCGGGCATAGAAAAGAAGAGTCTTTCAAATTTTAACATTTATAAACTTGAGCCACTTATGAGAAGAAATCTAGGTTTCTACTGAGCCACCCCATCAGTACACAAGCCAAAGGAAACACACTCCCCCCATTTGGCACACATCATCTCAATTCGAATCCAAAAAAACGCCATCCAACAATGGCAGCAACTTGCATTTTTACTGATCTCCTTACATTTTGATAGACTACAGGAAATCCATTATATCAGGCTCTTCCCACCAGAAGCTGTTATCATGTTTCTGCTCTTGGTTAAAACATTTCAGTCCACTGGGCTTCTCTAAATGTTGAGTAACCGTGCTAACATATAATTAATGTGCAGATGCATGAAACCGAAGACCTCTGAAGAGGGGAAGAAGATGCCTTTGCCAATCTTGGAACTTCACACAGCCTACAGCGAGACTCCTGGGGACAGGCCCCGATCAACCGGCCCAGAGATGACTAATTCTTTGTACCATGGACATTCTTGACTGTGTAAGCAAAGAAGTACTAACCAGATCTTCAAAAGAACGAAGAACAATCAACAGAAATTACAGTGAAGAGAGAAGTGCAGGGTCTCGCCAGAAAGATAATGGACAGATGTTGAAGTTATCTGGGTAATCCATCACATTTGCATCTGGGCTCATTTCTGGCACTGGTGCTATTGTTTCAAAAACATATCTATATTTAGCTACCTATCATAGGCAAGTTTTTATCACTGCATAAACAGAACTCAGGCTCCGATTTCTGTAGAATTTCCTTTCCTCTCTTTTAAAAAATATTCCAGACTTGAATTATAACATTCAGTGCTTGCAGCTGCCACCGAAGTACATATTCACTGCAAAAATAAAAGAAGCAACTCGCAAATGGGAGATACATCTAGTCAGCTTTTTTCTTGATCTCTTTTAATATTTTATAACACGTTAAAGTGCAATAAAAGTTCCTTTCTTAAAGCTTCAAACAGACGTTAAATAGAATGCAAACGCTTTACACTTTAAATCATCAATCATTTAAAGAATCCTCTCCATGAACTGAATAAATAAGCCCTCTGTGACTAAGGCCTCCCTATCATGTTTTTAAGCTGACCCACTTCATCCATCACCATGGTTTGCAAAATCTCACTTCTAAGGGGCAGCATTAAGTGCACAGCGCCAGCGCATAGCTGGAATCCAACCAGGTGAAAACATAATGTAAACACCCGTCTTTATTTAAAATGACCCCCTCGCCTCTAAAAACAGAACTTCAATACCACCCTTAACCGGAAGCAATCTTTTCTCCAACGGGAGAGCAAATCAAGTGTGCGGGGGAGACAGGGAGCCAGTGAAAGGAGTCAGAAACCGGATCAGATGTTAAAACGCATGGTGCATTCGGCTTTGGAGACGAAACACCAGCTTTGCAAGCAGGATCTGGACAGGTCTGCGGGAGCTGCCCCCCACGACTGAGCCTAAATTCAGGGGATCGAATCTGCCCTAGAGAGCTCTGCAGTCACAGTCGGCGGTGGCAACCCTGCGCGTCCCCGGGAACGGCCGGCCGGGGAGCCCCTGGGCGCCCCCTGCCCAGCTGGCGCGGGGCGGGGTGGGGGCCGCGGCCCGGGAAGCACAACTTTCCGCAGGTCCGGGCCAACAGCACCGAAACCAGGAGGGACAGATCTCAAACCACCCCCCACCATCAGCTCTTCTTTTTTTCTGGTGGCGGCGGAGGCTGGGGGAGGGGTGGGAGTCTGGAAGGACTTAAGGAGAGGATGACAAGGAGAGGCGAGGAGGACGACTTCCCACCACCGCAGCCGCCACAAAGGGAAGGGCGCCGCGCCCCCGCTCGGCCCCCTGAGTCACACGCGGGCCGGGGCCGGGCGGGCGGCCCCGCGGCAGGTGACAGCGGCGTCGCCAGTCCCCGCGCCTCCCCGCCCACCCCAGGGCCTCGCTGCACCGCACCACGCCGCTCCGTCCGCGAGCCGCGCGACCTGGACCTCCCCACGGTCTCGGGGCCGAGCGAACCCCACGCGGGGGCCACCAGCCCGCGCCCCCTGACCCGGGTCCGAGTGGAGCCCGAGATGCGCGCGGTCCCCGCGCCCTGTCGCGCCCTGTGGCGCCCGCGCGCTTACCCTTTGGCGTGCTCCGTCTCCTCCTCATTGTCCCCGTCTATCCCGCACGTGTCCTGGTCGTCCAGCTCCAGGCTCTGCTGGCTGGCCGCAGACTCGCTGTCCTCCGCCATCGCGGCGGCGCGGACCCGGGAGGCGGCGCTCGGGGCCGGGCGTGGGGCCGGGAGGCGGCGGCGGCGGCGCGAGCAGCTCCCTCTAGTGCCGCCCGCCGTCTCCTCCGAGCCCGGAGCCCGGGGCGCCGCGCCGCCCGCCCACCCGGCCCGGCCTGGGCCCGCCCACCGCGATCGGGGCGGAGACGGGGACTGGGACCGGGAGGCGGCCGCGCGTTCGCGATCGCCGGGGGCTGGGGGTGCGGGTGGCAATGAGGGGTGGTCTCGAGCCGCAGCAGAGCGCGGGGGCCGAGCCCTGGACCCCGCAGCCTGCCCTGTGCCTCGGCCCTGGGCTCTGCTCTGAATGCCACAACGTGCGGGCTCCGAATCCCGAGTCTTCAGTTTTGGAACACAGACCACGCGATTTTACATCCTTACATGTTAGGAAGCGCTTTCAACCAGTGCAGAGATTTTTTTTCCAGAAGCCTCCCACACACACAAACACACATATGTACACTTTTGAAAAATTCCATTTCACGTATCTCTATTTCCAGTACACGATGAAATCAAAGTCAAAGTCAAAACAGAGTATTTCCAGCCTTCCCATCTCCCCCTTCCAACCGGACTCGCGGCCCCAAAACTCTTGACAGAAAGACGCTGGAGCTGCCCCAGTTTTCGATGGACACCACAGACAGTCGGCTCAGACTAGAACAACCGTCTTGAGGGAAATGGGGGCGTTGTCCACGATGCTGGGGGATTTCACAGGGTCTGGTAGGCCACTCCAGCTTCCGCAAGTGAAAGTCGTGACCTGGACCTCCAGCAACCGGTGGCCTTGCAGGCTGGAATCCCGTGTCTTCCGGTGAATGAAGGAGGGGAAGGAGGCACTCTATGGGTTGCCAAATAAAAGGCAGGCAAGTTCAGGCTCTTATCGGCTGCCGCAGCCTGTGCACAACAGCACTTCCTTTGCTGTCCTGTAATGGGTGGTGTTCAAAGGTCCCGCCAGGTCCTGGGAAAGTTTTACAAAGGTAGCAGAAAGATAGCTATCAGAAACTGCTCAGTGAGGAACATGAGACTTGAAAAATCCACCTAAAATTGTGGGTGTGGGTCCTATTTTTGCAGAAGGTGTTGGGAGCATTTTGTGGGGTTTTGTGCCCTTAAAAATGCAATGAGATCGAAGTATCTGAAGACAAAAATTGCGGAACGATTTCAAAGTTCACCCGCCTTTATCACTGACTGATGTTGAGCCAGCTAAGTTCCTGTAAGAAGTGCAAAGTGGGGCCAAAACACGAAGGAATTACAATACTTTCAAACTCGCAATGACTTTCTGAGGCAGAAAGTCATGTGTGGCTTCTGGCTTCAGACTTTAGGATAAAGGCAGATAGAGATGAGTGAGTTTCTTGCAATTCATCCCTACGAACATGAAGAGTTGGGTAAATAACCTGCTTGGATGACCAGAAGCAAGTCTATCCGACCAGTCACTATAACCTATTGAAAGAGTTCTCTGAAAGATTTTTAAAACACAAAGCAAAGGAAACTCAGCAGGCATATGTTTATTTGAATTTTCAAGAAGCTTTGACTAAGGTCCTCTCAAAAAAGAATAAGAAAACAAATAATCCTGGAGAAATAAAATGAGGGCTTCAAAAGCCAGTTAAACACAAGAAAATGATGACAAACAGGGAACATCTGTTCCCCAGAATGGAACGAAGTTGCCCAGACGTCTGTTCAAGACTGCAGTGGGGTATTATATAACACAAATGTTTGTCATCATTAATTGTTGGAAGGGGGACCAAGTTCGCAGATGACCCGGGAGACTCCTAAAGCCTTTTGTCATGTATAGAGACTCACTATGTTTCTAAAAATGTTTGCTTTTTTCCCTGGTTTGATCCCAGCATTTGGGGAATTGAAACCAAGTGGTGTCTTCTCGAATCTCAGATCCAAGATTTATTTGGGGGCAGAAAGTACTGTAGAGTGGCTACCAGTATGTTCAAAGAGGCCTCTGGGAATTTCCTATCTCGTCTGACTCATCTCCTATTACAGACGTAAGACCTTAGTTGTATTATTGGTCTTGTTTGATTTAAATTATTATAACTTTTTTGCTTTCTGAGAAATTATGGTGGGGCCGGCCCCGGGGCCAAGTGGTTACGTTTGCACGCTCTGCTTCGGCAGCCTGGCGTTTCACCCATTTGGATCCTGGGCACGGACATGCCACTGCTGGTGGGGTGGTGGTCAGGCGGCGTTCCACATGCCACAACTAGAAGGACCCACAACTAGAATACACAACTATGTACTGGGGGACCTTGGAGAGTAGAAGGAAAAATTTTTAAAAAATTATGGTAAAATACACATAAGACAAAATTTACCATCTGAACCGTTTCTAAGTACAGTTCACAAGTGTTAAGTACATTCACATTGTTGTGCAAGCAATCTGCAGAGCTTTTTTATCTGGCAAAACTGAAACTGTACCCATTAAACACTAACTCCCGACTTCCCCCTCTCTCCAGCCCCCCAGCAACCACCATCCTACTTTCTGAACCTATGAATGTCACTCCTCTAGGAACTTCATAGAATCATACAGGCTTCTTGTGATTGGCTTATTTCACTTAGCAATTGCTTTTTTTCTCTTTCTGCACTTTAAATTCCCATTCCTGTGTTTTAAGTTAACCAATAAAGAGTGAGCCCCAAACCCTTGGCCCCCCAGTCTTGACTCCAATAAAAGCAGAGCCGCAGGCCCGTGCTCTCCCCCACCTCTGCCACCCTCGTCCCTGCAACCTTGCTGTGTGGCCCCAGGTGTGCCGTGTAATTTCCAGGTCCTGTAAGTAACCAATCTTTATTTTTTTGAAGTTTCTTGATGGTTATTGCTGAAGGACATCTTGCAATTATAATAAAAACCTCAAAGGGCCTGTCCAACCACAACATTGGTTATTGATAGGCTGAGATGGGCACAAAACAATATTGTATAACAATACAATAATAGCAATAATTATATTTATAATTATTCTATCAATAATTAAATTGTGTATATGCTAATATATAATAATTATATTATTATTGTGCACTTTTTTCAAAACACTTTCCCTCCTTTTGCTTTATTCTTATAGCTCCTCTCTTATGTCACTATATTAAGTTATTAAGGTTTCCCCTAATAGGTGACAATGCAAGGCTTGGGGAAAGTTACATCCCTCACCTACGATAAACACAGACACATCATTGGTGAGACCCGATCCAGACTCTGGCATCCTGACTCCCAGCGCAGCACTCTCTCCACCAGCCCAGTGTGCTATTTGGAGCCCTCACGTTTATGAACTGGGGTCCACCTATCTGTGTGGGTGGTCTTCCGTGTCCTCATCATCTCTCCTGCCAGCATTTGCTAACAAAGGCAGTGACAGAGAAAATGTGTCCCAAGTTCTATGATTCTTAATCTTGAATACACAACGAATATCATAGTGCTTAGTCTGACTAGCTAGAAGTTCAAATATATTCTAATGATCCTTTCCAGGGACTTGAATAAAAAAGAAAAAAGAAACCCCCACAGGGAATAAAAATGCACTTGGAATGGAGAAACACGGGTCCCCTTGCAGGTATTGCTGGTGCTGGTTGGAGGTGGGGGGCCCTGGGGACTTGGCACATTGTCAGTTGATGAAGACACAGGACAAGTTTCCATGAATGAGCAGTTATGGAGGCAGGAAGGTGCCCAGGGGCTTAGAGGATGTCACAGATCCATGTCAACCGATTCTGCACACATACTCTGATCAAAGGGTATCTCTCCCTGGGCGGAGAAGAACAGCAGTGCGGAGACAACATTCTGCTCTCTTGTGAATTATATTTGTCAATTATTCCTCAATAAAGTTTTTTTAAAGGTTGAGAAATACGTAACCGGAGCTGGTGAGGATGTAAGGAAGCAGATGCGCTCCTGCACTACAGGTGGAAGTACCAGTTGGTGCAAAATTTCTGGGGAAAAAGTTGGAAATAGCTATTAAAATACAAAATCTCCTGCTGGAAATTTACTCTATGGACATACTCTCAAAAGCTCACAAAGACATATGTGCAAGGATATGACCCGCAATACTGTTTGAGTGACAGGAGGTTAAAGGGACATCTCATCTTGACCGAGAAGTGAGGCTACAGCCCCAAAACTGAGAATAAGAGATGATAATCCCTGTATCTAAGGGACCAGCTAAGAGGTGGCAGGGCACATTCAGTGGCCAATGCTGTCCCACCCCCTCCTTCTTATACGAACCGAAGTGCGGGAGTTAGAAGACCACTGGAGTGCAGTGTTCAAGGTGTGAGCTACCCCTTTCCCTCCCCTGAAGCCAAATGAGTGAGGCTCCGGAGAACCTCCAGTGAGATTCCCTGCAAGAAGGGAAGGCTGCCCTCTTGCCCTGGGCTTACTAAGATGCAGAAATGCATGGGCGCGCCCGGGCATTCCCATTGGTGCAGAGCTTGGTGAGAGAGTTCTTGTGAAAGCCAGCGATATTTCCTGGGAGGTTTGGGAACAGACATGAAGATAGAGACCAGTCCTTCTTGCCTGGCTAATTTTGAAATGAAAAACTTGCGGGAGCAATCAGAGTTGTGTGCACGTCCCAAGCGTTCAAGCAGAAACCTGGAACAATAGCTGGGTTTGAGCTGACTTGCTGGCACCCTGCCCCAAAGGACAGCTGTCTAGCTAGAGGGACCTCAGCAATAAGAAGGGCAGGGTGTATGATCAGGTGCAGGGGCTGGGGGAAGAGATTAGAAATCGGCTAGGTAGGAAACTTTCGGGCTGTCCAAAAGGCTTGTGCAAAAGCACCTGGAGAGAACCGACATCTGGACACCTGCCACATGGCGAGCATCGACAACCAAGAGAAGATTATTTGGGCAGCAATTAAATAAAACAGGTGACACCATTTTATCCTAATCCCTCTTCCCTACCATCCGGACTCCGGAGGAGCCCCAGGGTGTGGGGAGATCCTGTGAACCTCGGGAAACGGTGGCGGGCGAGGGAGAGCGCTTGGCATTGAACAGGAAATTGAAGATTTAAACAGAACGTGACCAGAGGGTGAGTTTTTTAATACCTAAAGTGCTGAAAGCTCTGGAATCTGCCCAAGATATCACCAAGGGTGGGGGAAGGGAGATTTGAAAGAACATGATTGAAAGCAGTGATTAAAGATCAAATAACACCATCTTATTTTATAAAAACAAAAACGAAGCCGAAAGACTCTATGTATCATTTTATTTATTTGGAAGTAGTAACTCCAGGCAAAAACAGTATCATTCTTTTGAGAAGAAACTGTAGATTGACTCAGCATCTTGAACGTTCTTATTTGCATTAATAGACAAGGAAGATTCATGTGTGCTACATGAAGTAAACCTTAGTATGAAAATTGGTGGCGAGTTATAGGCTGGCTGAATTTGTAAAGACTCTGACACAGAGAATGTTTTCACAGAAATTTGTGGAAAGGGATTTGTTTCATATTATTTCATTAGAGACATCCATTCTCCCACAGAGATTTCTGAATGTGATCCTTCTTGCCCCACCCAGAAGGACAGGCGCTTCCCTGTTTGCTCGGCACATGAGGAGTTGCTGCTGAGCCAACCACATCCTCTCAAACTCATTTGCCTCAATCTTCTCCCCTTCCCGTAACAGGAATTGTGCCTATTGGAGGTGTAGCTTATAGCCATCAACAGAGTGAACTGACTTGACCCTTGAAAGAAGCCACTCCGTAATGTTGGAGCTGTTCTGCCTCCATAGCCTGGCTTTTAGAAAAAGAAACAGGGGCTGGTCCAGTGGCATAGTGGTTAAGTTCACATGCTCTGCTTCAGTGGCCCAGAGTTCACAGGCTGGGTCCCAGGCGTGGACCTACACGCCGCCCATCAAGCCATGCTGTGGCGGCATCCCACATACAAAATAGAGGAAGATTGGCACAGATGTCAGCCCAGTGACAATCTTCTTCCAGCAAAAAGAGGAGGATTGGCAACAGATGTTAGCTCAGGGCCAATGTTCCTCATCAAAAAAAAAAAAAGAGAAAGAACCAAAGAAAGAAGAAAGAAAGAAAGAAGCGAATGAGGAAAAACCTTAAAAGCTTGTTTCCAAAATAAAGTAATACATACTTTCCTCTTCTTGGCTCTTCCTCATCTGCAATATATTTTTTTTCTTGGCAATCCTTCATTGAACAGACAAAGCTTAACATGAGTGGTGTTGGGTCACATTATCATAAATTCCCTATTAGTGGATATATTTTGTAAATGCTGTGTTGTGCACAGGAGAGAGTATGTTTCTCTCTTCTGCAAGGCCCCGTCCAAGGCTCTGGGGCTCGGCACACACGGTTTTACTTCCACTTGATGAGTGAAATGCAATAGTACGTGTCGAAGACAGGGAGGGGTCTGAGATGTTACCTGAGTCTCAAGCTAACAAGTTAGCTTGTCACAGTTTTACAGCTTCTAGAAGACGAGATTCCCAAGTCAGAGGGAAAGGCCTTTGTGTCACCATACAACAAGCAGCAAGAGCATCAGAGTGTTTGCGTCTATCCCCCTTGTCCCCAAGTCCCACAGAGGTGATGTGGGTACACGGCTGCTCTCTCAGGAGCGCGCTGCGCAGGGGAAGAACCCTGAGCTTAGGGAACCAATTCTTTTTTCTGTTTTTTTTTGTTAAAAAATGTTTTAATTATGGTAAAATATACATAACACAATTTGCCATTTTAGCCACGTTTAAGTGTACGGTTCAATGATGTTAAGCACATTCACGTCGTTGTGCAGCCATCACCAGCATCCGTCTCCAGAACTCCTTCCATCTTGCAAAACTGGAACCCTGTCCCCATTAAACATGAACTCTCCCTTCTCCCTCCCCTCACCCCCCGGCAACCTCTACTCCACTTTCTGTCTGTGTGATTTTGACCACTCCTGATGCCTCACAGAAGAGGCATCATACAGTATTTGTCCTTTTGTGTCTGGCTGATCTCACTCAACATAATGTCTTCCACGTTCCTCTATGCTGTAGCATGTGTCAGAAGTTCATTTCTTTTTAAGGCTGAATAATATTCTGTTTTATGGCTATACCCCGTTTTGTTTATCCATTCATCCCTTGAGGGACACTTGAGTTTCTTCCACCTTTTGGCTCTTGTGAATAATGCTGCTGTGAAGATGGGTGTACAAAATCTCTCGTATTCCAGATTTCCATTCTTTTGGGCATATACCCAGAAGTGGAACGGCCGGGTCACATGGTAATTCCATTTTCAATTCTTTGAGGAACCGCCGTACCATTTTCCATAGTAGCTGCACTATTTTACAATCTCACCAACAGTGCACGAGGAGGGGACCAAATCTTTTGTAGTGGGAAATAAGCACGTCTGCCCATTGTCCTAACCCCCAGAACCTGTAAATGTGCCCTTATTTGGACAAAGGGTCTTTGCAGATCTAGTTAACTTAAGGATCTCAAGATGAGATCATCCTTGATTACCCAGGTAGACCCTAAATCCAATGGCAGGTGGTCCTTCTAAGAGTGAAGGAGAGGAGAATAGACAGACAGAAGAGAGGACACACAGGCACACAGAAAAGGCCGTGCGAGGACGACGGTGCGGACTGGAGTTACACAGTCGCACGCCAGGGGTCGCCAAGCCGAGGGAATGGCAGAAGCCAGAAGAGGCTAGGAAGGGTTCTCCCCTAGAAGTTTCAGGAGTGTGGCCCTGATGACACCTTGATTTTGGATTTCTGCCCTCCAGAACTGTGAGAGAATGAATTTCTGTTGTTTTAAGGCACGCAGTTTGAGTAATTTGTCATGGCAGCCCTAGGAAATGAATACAGCATCACACTTTGCAGGGTGCTGGTCAGTAAGTATGTGGGAGGGCAAATCATTATAACGGGCCCTAGAAAAGAAGAGTTAAAGAATGCAAGTGTTGCTTCTCATCCCTCCCATGGTTGATAAGCCATTCTCAGGAAAGTAAATAATAAACCCAATGGGATACAATGACTTGGCAGATCCTTCCATGGGCCATGTATATACCACAGGGGGCAGCTGGGCTGGATAGAAAGAGTGCTGGACTGCGTGGTGGGAGGTCAAGGGGCATTCAAGGATCAGCCCCTACTAGGCGTGGGACCTTTGCAAGCTTCTTAACCCCAAAGAGTGCTAGTTATTTTAGGTATAAACTGGGACAATATGATCCACCCTATCTGTACCACATGGTTGTTGTAACATTGTCCAGCTCATACAAGAAGTGGTGCAAGAGTGAGTTCTTTGAGGATTTATCAAGCACAACATAGACGTATAGAATTACTACAGGCAAGGCATCATATTGAGTGTGGCAGAGCTTACATTACAGGCAAAAAGACTGTTGGTTTATTAGAGTCTATTGGTTTTTCCACCTTGTTGAAGACCAAAGATTCAAATGGTCTTGTTTAGGGGGACAGATATGACTTCACAGCATTGCTGGTACCAGTTTCCTGAGAAGTTGGGTTTTGAGATAAATTGCGAATAAAAGGAGGAATGCCTGGATCTTGGATAGAGAACAGGAGCCTCTGATGACACGTCGGAGGAGAAGGAAGGAAACGAAACATCTTTTGCATAGTTGGCAGGGAAAGGATCCGTGAGTGAAACTGCAAGGTGATATAATTAGGATAATTTGATAAAGAGTCTCGAAATCAAATGTGAATAAATCGAATGCACTGCAGAAGCATCCACTGATTATGCTGTCAAAGATGCAGGTGGGAGAAATAGATTTAACTCCAGTGTCTTGAATCTCCTGTAAGAAGCAGGATCTGGAGGCAAAATTGCCAGTTAGTGGGATTTATTTCAGATGAGAAATGACCCCAGACTTTCCCAGAGACTCCGCAGTGGAGGAAAAAATCCAAATGTACAACAAATTAAAAAAACAACCAAAATCCCCAGCACTTTAGCAATGAGCCAGTTTCAGGAAGGAATGGAAGATTATTCAGCCTTTCCATGCCTGAGGGAGGGTGACAATGACAATCAGATGATCTAGGGGAAATGTGTTAGGAGCTTACACATAGTTACTGAGCTTTCTTGTAAATACAATGAGGCATGATTGCATTTGAAATTAATTCATCGCCTGCCAGCCTTTGAATTTTTTATATTTACTTTGACCTTGCATGTCAAATGGATGTTTTTTACAACAAATATCCAACAAAATTCAAGAGGATAATGTTCTAGGTAAGTGATGTTTTATTTGTATTTATTGTATATTGTATTTATAAGCATTTATTGTGTATTTCCCCTGTAGGTGATAGAGGATAAAACAAATATGTATTTGCTGTATGTCAGGTATCAAAGCAGAGACTTTCTTATATATTATTTCCTTAATCTCTACAACAGCCGTGTGATGTAGGTATTATTCTTATTTTCCATTTAGGAATCTAAGCCTCAAAGAGGTTATGTAGGGGCCGGCCCGGTGGGGCAGTGGTTAAGTTTGCACGTTTGCTGGTTCAGGTCCCAGGTGCGGACACGGTAGCACTTGGCAAACCCTGCTGTGGTAGGCGTCCCACATATAAAGTAGAGGAAGATGGGCACGGATGTTAGCTCAGGGCCAGTCTTCCTCAGCAAAAAGAGGAGGATTGGCAGCAGATGTTAGCTCAGGGCTAATCTTCCTGGAAAAAAAAAAAAAAAAGAGGTTATGTAACTTCTCCACGATAGTGTCTCAGCAAATTCTTACAACTCTTACAGCAATACGTCGCAGTTGCCTGTTTTCTTGTTAGAGCAGAAACTTACCTACACAATGTGCTACCCTCTACCTGTCATCAGCATCCACTTGCCCCTGTTGACATTGTAAATGCCAGCTACTCACTCTTGCTGCCCCTCTCAGAGAGGTGGCACTATGACCCATTTTGCCAATGAGACTGAAAGACACCTCCTGCAGGCTGTTGGGGGAATCTTAACGTGTGATGCATGCATTGAACTGCTGCAACTCTGTCCAGCCACTTGGCAGAGGGGAAAGATGTGAAGAGCCTGGTTCTCAGCAGAGTCACAACTCAAGGACCATCACCTGCAGGCTTCTTGTTAGGGGAGGAAAATATCTCCTAGTGTTCCCTGCATTTGGATATTCTGTTGCTTGCAGCCTAGAGCATTCCACCAAAAGAAGCAGGGCAGGCTTGCCTCAGTATGTGTGAATTCTCACCATCTGCGTGGAGGGAGAGGGCCCTGTCCAAAGGTCACCGCCAGGGAGACCAGGGCAGCCTGCTGGGGGCTGGCCGGACTATTACACCGCCCTGCATTAAAGCCCTGAGATCCAACTGATGCTGAGGCCAGTGCAACCCAGGCCAGGGACTCAGGAGCGCAGAGCAGGCTACGCCTTCCTCTACAACATCAGGACCACACTGTCTCCTCGCTGCACCTTTATGACCTCGTTTAACCTTAGTTACTTCCTTACAGCCCCCACCTCCACGTACAGCCAGATTGTACATGAGGGCTTCAATGTATGAATTTGGGGAAAAGGGGGCACAATTCAGGCCAAAGTGCTCTGAAAGTGGGAGCCAAGCCTGATTCAACTTTTAATCACCTCTCAGAGCACCGGCTTGACATACCATCGTGTCAATAAACGCCAGTTCAGGGAAGTCACAAGTGAAATGACAGAGCTGGCATTTTAACTCAGGTCTGCTAAGCACCAAGTCACATGCTGGGCTTCGTACCTGGACGCCCACGGGGAGTTAAAGGAGGAGTGACACATGGCTTGCTCTCCAGGAGCTTAGTCTTGTTATGGTAGCAAGCCAGGCAACTGAAATACATGTTACTGTGAAGCGTCACGCCACAGTGAGTGGGCCCGTTGGGAAGTGTGGAAGAGGTTCTAGAAGGCGTGGGACATGAGCTGGCCCTAAGAGGCTGGTTTGCTCTGGGACTTTGGGGAGTTCGTGGGAGGGGAAGGAAGGACACTCCAGCTGGAAGACCTTGGGATGTGAGATCTGAGATCAAGGTCTGAGATTCCAGGATGCAGCGAAGAGACCAGCTGGGCTGGAACAGAAGAGCAATGTGGGGTGACAGTTCAAGTACAATTGGGGCAGGAGGGACCCGACAGCAGGACAAAGATCTGGCGAGTTTTGGAGGATTCTGACCAAAAGGATGACATTGAAAGTCTAAAGTTAACCTCTCCTCTCAGAACTATAGTTCTGACATTTTGACCAAACATTTAAAAGTTTCTAGAAAATGTAATCCTTTCCTCCATAAAAGGAACTATTTCACGGCCATGATAATTAACAGTGAACACCTTGGGAAAGATTTTGTCGGTCATGTGGGTAATCAATGTGGTTGTGCAGAAGGTGCCACCATTTTAAAGTTAGAAGGGCATCCAATATTCACGATGAAATTTAAAGTGAATTCTTTATGCAATGAAGTATATCATTTCATATATTTTTTCAACCAGTGTATAGCACTGTATAACGCCTGCAATCATGCTTCGTGCTTTAACTTGCATAACTTTGTTTTTCTAAAATTATTTATTGTTTGGGACAAGCGAACTCATGGAAAGCTTTCAGAGATCAAGTCCAACTCCAGAATGTTCATATATATGTTATTCAGAGTTTCCAAGAGAAAACTCTGATCATACTATATTTTTCAAAACACTATCATGCAAGGTTGCACGTTCAACTACATGCAGCTCCTTATAAAACTATTGGAAACCACACCTACCCTTGGGAAAATATTCAGGCAGTGTGATAAAATGAACTGCTCTCTAAATATTAAGAAATTCCAAGCTTGAAGGCCACTGCGCTCTCCATCTCCACTATTTACAATATGCCATCATCTCTGTCCCCCATGGGGCGGCCCGTAGAGACAGTGATGTTTGAAAATTATTGTTGAGACATTTAGAGTCTTTAATAAAGATTTAAATAAGCCAGAAGGTTTTAGGAAGTGTGGGCATTTGAGAAAGCTCCTTCCAAGGTGGGTGTGTGTACATCTGTGACTTAACGTTCTAACATGAAGAGAAGTCAGCTTTCTAACTTTTATGTTGCTTTAGGATTATCCTTTTCGCTGCTGTTCATATTTAGTTAATTGATTGGTACATTTATTCTTCTATTTAATCTTTCAACATTAGAATGCATACCATCCCCCCGACTTTGGGCATATTTGGGGCTTAGGAGCATAACTATCGGGACTTTAAGAGTCTCGCTAAATCCCCCGAAGCGTTAAGTTTAGCAGTCAATTGTGGATCGAATGTTCCACATCCCACTATTTTACATCAAGCCCTTTCTGGCTTTCATTCCTCTTCAGATCAGCATATAGTTGCCCTGCCAGTCTCTGCCCTTAGCCTCTTGCTTCTTTCTGTCTCTTCCTTCAGGTAAAGTGAAAAGAAATGATGGCATGTGTCACTCTACTTCTTGGAGATTCTTCAGGAACCAGACCTCCCTGGAGGGCAAACGCAGTCTGAAAGAAAGTAAAGGCCAAGTTGACTGACTGTGAAGCTCAGGCCTTTGTTCAGCTGTCCTATGGGCTTTAGAGCGCCTGAGCCCTGTGGGTTCTACCATGGCCTGAGCCTTTGAATGACACAGTGGTTTTTTTTTTTTTTTTTGGCGAGGAAGAGTGGCCATGAGATAACATCTGTTGACTCTCTTCCTCTTTTTGCTTGAGGAAGATTGTTGCTGAGCTAACATCTGTGGCAGTCTTCCTCTAGTTTGTATGTGGGACACCGCCACAGCATGGCTTAATAAGCGCAGCATAGGTCCACAGCTGGGATTCCTGCACACAAACCCTGGGGAAGTGGAGCATGCACACTTAACCCCTACACAGTGGGTGGGCCCCTGACTGCCACAATTTTAGCAGAGGAGGAACAGCCTGGTCCTCACAAGCCTGCTTTGCTTTCAACACAGACTAGCCTGATGGAAGGACAAAGAAGAGCGTGTTTCGGTTTCAGAGAAGCTGAATTTCCAGTTGCCTTTCAAACTTCTGCTGAGCCACCCTTTATTCTTAGATGAGTTGAGTATGGATACTGAGAGGCTGAGGGTGGACAGAGATGCCAGCTCCCATTTCCCTCCTGCCTCCTGCCTGAGCGCTCCCTTTCCTGACCAGGCCCTGGCTCTGACCTGACGCCTTGAACCTGGCCTGGTAAGTGGGGTCCGCTTGATTCCCAGCTGTGAACTGCCTGCTTCTGTTTACCCTTGTGTGGCGTCTTGCGTCTGGCTTTGATCCTGGATTTCGGAACTGATGCTACGTCCTCCCTTCTGATCCTCCAGCCTAGGTTTATTCCCCCTTGGTTTCTGACAACACAGCGCTGAGAAACATCACTGGGTCCTCAGGGGCGGAGTGGGTCCTCGGCTCTTTGTGCAATCAGCTATTGGGTACAGATAAGCAGATGCTATCTGGCTCTGAGGCTCCAGTCTCCTCAGGTCCTCCAGGTAAGTCGCCCCACAAGTGGCTCTACTTCGTCACAGGCTGTATAAGGTCTCAAATGAGCCCCTGGATGGGAATTTGAAAGTCCAGCATTTCTCTCTGGGAAGAGAGAAAGTGTGAAGCAGGCGGTAGAAAGCCTGCAGCTTGCCTGATGGCATCAGCTGCGAAGGCCTTCTTTCTGATTGGGGGTGAGTTGTAAACAGTGGCTCTCCTTGCTTGTGGCCCCCCCTGGCCTTAGGCTTATGGAAAGAAGGGACAGCTTGAACCTGCATTGGCCCCTTCCCACTCCTGGCATCCCAGATTTCCATCTTTGGACTCCATCAGAGACAGTCCACCATCCCACCCCGACGTCTCTAGAGTCCCGAAAGGCTTTCATTCAACTTAGCTTTATAAAATCAGACCTCCAGCCCCAGGGCATCCTCATGCTCCATCTCCACCTCCACGTGACATGATAAGCAGGAGCAGGTCTAACGCTCTATGACCCACTGTAGCGCGGAGTCTCAGGGCCCGGACGTGGCTGCCCCTCCCCATCACACCGAAGAGGTGTTCAGTCATGGAACTGGAGAAAGTTTCAACATCTCCTGGAAGTTGGTTACTTCAGAACAGGCCTCTCTGCTCCCACACGTGGCCTGAGGGAACTCTGCTGTCCACTCCGCTGTTGACAGGAAAGGTCTCCACTAGGTGTTCTCTCAGACAAGTCCTTCCCTGGGGTGTCAGCCTGCCCCCAGAGGTTCTGCCACTTCATGGACGGAGCTATTCCTGCCTTGATTGCTCCTCCTACTCACTGGTCTCATTTCTTTCAGTCCTCACGGTCATCTTATTTCAGGGAACTTATAGATTTTTATTTAGTTTTTTCATAGTTAACGGGTCCCTCCACAGGTTTCCCTGACTTTGAGTCCTGCAGAGAAGGGATTGAGATGTGACTCCCTCCCAAATGGCCCTAAGCACCTGAGGTAAGTGGGCCCACTCCTCAGGAAGAGAATTTTGCCAAACCAAAGATAAAAGGTCCTTCTAGACCTTTCTCTCAGGTCAGGGGAGGCTGCTTGCCTCGCATTCATGCAGCTTAAATGATTCTTCCAAGAATTCAAAAGGTCCAGCTGGGGTTCCACCACTCGTCATTACCAGTAAGCAGGAAACTGAAACAGCAGCTTCCGCCTTTATAAAAATTTGGGTATAGGGGCTGGCCCCATGGCCGAGTGGTTAAGTTCGCGCACTCCGCTGCAGGCGGCCCAGTGTTTCGTTGGTTTGAATCCTGGGCGTGGACATGGCACTGCTCATCAAACCACACTGAGGCAGTGTCCCACATGCCACAACCAGAAGGACCCACAACGAAGAATATACAACTATGTACTGAGGGGCTTTGGGGAGAAAAAGGAAAAAATAAAATCTTAAAAAAAAAATTGGGGTATAAAATTTTTATACCCCAAATTTTCTGCTCATTACCAGGGGAGGAATATCAGAGGCTCGCCTCCAGTGTCCGTGAGCTCTCTATTCCTACGTCTTATTTTCAATTCCTCTCTCTTTTACGAGGTAGAGAGTGTTCCTCATGTCTGCCTGTGAGCAGAATAAATCCTTTGTGCTGTGGGTCATTAGAGGTGAGGAAAGAAGGTTTACTTCCAACAAAATTTTCTAAATTCCCCGCTGTCCTGAGACCTCACATCCAACCTCACTTTCTTTTTTAATAACTGTGACGGTGTGAGCTGTCACACAGCACACTCTGCACCCCTCTGCTGCGGCATTTCTCCAAGTTGTCATGCATTACGGGTGACTTCTGCGAGCTCACATGAAGAAGCTACAGACATTCCATTTCCGTTCTCTCTCATAATCGAAGCGACTGAATCTAACGCAGCGTTCTTTAACACTGGGCTTTAGAAAACTAAAAATCCTATTCATGAATAAGCGAACAAAAGGAAAAGATAAAAATTGCCAACGAAAGCCTTGGCCCAATTCTAATTCATAACCCTGGTCCCGTGGTGGAAGGTTCTCAAAGGCTAGACATTTCTCCTCAGGAAAGATTTGGTGGGAGAAGGGCGCAATGATGTCAATGACTTCCTCAAGCCAGGACTTGGCTGGCCCTGGGTCTCCCCTGTCAGTTACTTTCTTGGTTCTTGTGGAAGGTTGGAAAGGGCCAAGTTGGCTCTCAAGATGTCATCTGAATATGCAAGATGTCTTTGCAGCGGCCCTGCATGGCTCAGCCCTCTTATAGAGCTCTTCCCCAGCCCAAGTGCTTCAAAGCCTCCCACTGTTCTGCCTTGCTAAGGCTGGCACAGCAGACGGAAATGGCTTATCTTGCATTGCCCCATTTATTTTTACATAGGTATGCACTATTTATCGATACCAGACCTCCATGTGTTTCTCTGCACATCTTGTGCTGACCTGGACCTTCTGTGGAACATCTTAAAACATTCCTATCTGAACCCTGAACATCAGCATGGCCATAACAATTTACAACAGGGAAAGCCCCAACACACAGGAAAACTGCTTTACTTGTCCTGTTTCTAACAAGGTGAGATAATCACAAACAGAACTTGAAAACGATCCGTTACACTTGACCCAAGGACCGCTTTTCTGAGTGAGCTTTGCAGACAGAATGCGGTCGTATTTATCTCTGGATCCCCAGCACTTCGTTTGGTGCTTGTTGCATGGTTAGTACTGGAGAAATAACTGCTGAATATCGAATGATATCGCATGAACGAAACACACGCTATTATTAGAGAACTCGTCCTCTATTGCTTCAGCTTTCCAGGATGGAGACACGTGCAAGGGGAGTCAGAAAAATGGGAAAGATAAAGACGGACTAAATTTCTCATTCAACAGGAGTTATTGCTTAACAGAATTGAGCCAGCTTCTCCAATAAAGAAGGGAACAGGGAATAGTTAATGCAATTTCACTTTAAAAATAGCAACGTGTAATTTATGCATAGATATTTTTCAGACATTACTCCCCCAGATATTTCTGGTGTGGAATGCTTTGGATACACTATGCCAGGGAATCCATATGTAGGGCAAATAGCACGGGAAATAACGCGCCAGTTATACCACGTTCCTGATGTGTTGTCTTTGAAGGTCCTCATCTAATTCCGTCTTTAGAGTAGAGGATCCATTTTCAAAGGGCTCACTGTGGGCTCCGTGGCTATGATTGCCTTTCACAGCTGCAGGTCACCTGTACGTGGGCAGGGAAACCAGCCTCGGTCTACCTTTCATTAGATCTGCAAGTGAAGAGACTGGACCAGGTGACCTCTGAGGGCCTTCTGGCTTCTCGTTCTGTGAGGACGCCAAACCATCAGCAAGACCTGGGAGTAGCGACCCTCTCTCTCTGCCTTTCTCCTTATTCCTCTGAGCTACAGCTTTGAGAGCAGTTGCTGAGGTGAGTTTTTTAAAATCCCTTAAATGGCTCCATTTGAGTAACTCCTGCTCGCCCTAATCCTTCCCTTGAGAGCCACTGCAGAAATCTTGCGGCTACCCCAGAGGACGCTGAGTGGACAGGCTCCCCCAACTTCCCTCTTCTTCCTGGGAGCCCCCGCTCCACGTGCGGGGACATACCCTCCATTATGGAGTGCTGCTGTCACCTGCGCTGCCACCTGCTTCTATCCAGCTCTCTCCTTCTCATACTTTTTTTAAAAGCATAACAGCACAATTACTAGCTAAGAACAAATCCTTGTTGCCACTGCCTAGGGCAATGGTTTCTAAACGTTATTGTTTTTTAAAAATGGAATCCTTTTAGAAAATGTAATTGTACAAGACCTCTACTACATAAATTAATAACGATCAGAAGATCTTGTCTGGCTTGTTTGGCTCCTCCCTCATAGAACCCAGGTACACTTCAGCCTAATTGAGAAACTAATTACTGAGTACTGAAGAAACAGAAATTATGAAAGAAATAAGCATCAGTAACAACTCTTCCTGCTCTCTTGGCTGATACACATGTACAACAAAAGGAAGTAAGACCAACTCAGGCCTACTTTTAAGAGAGCGTTCTTTGGGTTCTTTCATTTTCCCGTTCATATTTATGGAGGCCTGATGACCTGGGTCAACCAAATAAAGAAAAAAAAAAAAAAACTGGAGGAGGAAGCCAACGACGGTGAGTCATCCAGAATGATCTCTTTACCAGAACTCGATCCAATTAAAAGAAGGATGGACAGGAAATGTCCAATATCGTAGCATGAGGTTGAAGTTAAGGAAACAAACTCTACTTAAGTATAGCAAGAATATAATCAACTTCATGGGCTTGTAACCAAGCCAGAGAGCAAGCCTAGCACGGCCTTTCCGTCTGGAGCTAGCTTTCTGTTAGCTGTCTCGAGCCATTCCTAGCCCTTGGTTAACAGCCGTGCTTTCTAGGTTTCTGCCCCAGGGAATTCAAAGTAATGACTTAGGATAGGGAAGCACAGTTATTCTGTCCTCTGCTTCCACACGGCAGTCCACCATCCACACAACCAGAGGCACCGTCTCTATTTTTAGCAAGGGAGTCATGCCTCCCTTGAACCCTGCTTATCTCTCCTGCGAGATGTTCTTCTGCTGATGTGAAGGAAAGAGTTTGGCTTTTTTAACCATATCAGCCTCCAGATTTTGATACTTTCAGGTATGATGAATTGCAGGCTCTGTTAAGACATTTGCTAACATCATATTTGAGCAGAATAATCTTTTCTGATCTTAGGGAGAGCTGCCATAAGTGGTCAACACACCCCAACGTCTTGAATGTTTCTACCAAATCTGGTGTTAGATCTTGGCAGGCATATCTACTGAGTTCCAATTTATTGCTGCTACATAAAAAGACTGCCCAGCCAGCCCTGATGGCCTAGTGGTTAAAGTTTGGCGCACTCAGCTTTGGTGGCCCGGGTTGGGTTCCTGAGTGTGGAACCACACCACTCATCTGTCAGTAGCCATGCTGTGGTGGCAGCTCACCTAGAAAAACTAGGAGGACCTACAACTAGAATATCCAACTGTGTTCTGGGGCTTTGGGGAGGGGAGAAAAAAGAGAGAGGAAGATTGGCAACAAATGTTAGCTCAGGGCCAATCTTTAAAAAAAAACAAAGGACTGCCAACTTCCTAGCCCAGTTTAGATAGAGTTGTTCTCACTATTTTCCACCCTACTTATTTCACATTTTAGGGTCTGTTACATGTGATTTCCCTCTTCATGGAACCAAATTTTGCATGTTGGATGGAGCAAAAAAACACAATTCAAACAGACAAATAATAAAAGGAATTTATTAGATCACATTCCAAAAGTCCAATGGCATTGGAAGGCTTCAGGTTTGGTTTGATCAGGGCTCCAATAGGTTCTCTGTAATTCTTTTGGCTTGCCCTCCTGCTTCAGTTGCATCCTCTGACTTCATTACTGCTAGCAATATGACTCTACGAGTTTCAGTTTTTACTGTGCAGAAAGAGAGAGTTTCTTTCACCTCCAGTGGTTGAACAAAAGTGTCTTTACTTTCATTTTAACTAGACCAACTTAGACCGTGTGCTCATTCCTCAACCAATCACTGGGTGAGCAGGATGTGTTTATATTTATTATCTTTGGCCAAATCAGGGCCCAGCTCTACAGTCAGTCCTGCCCAAGCTGCACAGCTGCTATGTGATATGGTCAAGAAGGAATGGAAGCTGGAAGACCACCAACCATGTGCACTTGGAGAATCCATGGCCTGATCAATAGCAGGGAACGGTGTCGTGTTCTACACAAGTGGCTGCCAGCAGCCCACTCCTCTGGCCTAGGGATGAGGTGGGATGGGAGAGCAGTTTCCAGAGAGGGGGGCCTGGTAGGCAATCCCAGAGGTATCTACTACACTAGGAGAAACCCACATTCTCCTGCTTCTTCTCAAGGACACCTTAAAATACCATGTCTGCCAACCCAGTATGTACTTGTTATTACCGTGGAAACAAACTTGGGAAGAAAAAATGTTTTTAATGGCACAAAAAACTAAATCTTGGAAGTTGGAAATCATAAATTGGTGAAAATCTCAGTCTGTTGCCTGCCTGCAGATCATTTCTTTGATTGACCACCCCATCTTAAGGCCAAAGTTTTTCTTGCTATTGTGATGGGTATGGCTCTCAATCCACAAACTTAAAGAAGGAATATCTATTTATTTGTTTTTAAGGGCTCCTAGATGTGAATCTGAGACCCAGGCCCCTGGATTAGTGGGAAATTCCATCTTAGTCATTATGGGACCACCCACCCCCCCCAAGATTGTAGAGACATGCCCAGGGGTCTTAAGTGGCACCAGTGCATTGGGGTGGCAACTGGGGACTCCTGTGGAGTAGTCTTTCCTCATGGGTTTCCGCTGGACCTTTGTGGTCCAGGTCTATACAGCTCCTCTTGGTCCAGCAGCTCTGCTGCCTCTGAGCCATGCTAGGACAGGGGCATCTTGAGAAAGACTGGCCACTCAGAGCCCAGGGCCCAGCATCTCTCCACATACCTCCAGCCATCCTCGTCCTGCCACACATTTTCAGCCTCCTCCACCTCTTCTCTCTACTGTCAATCTTTTAATCCCTAAAAATAGGATTCCTCTTTCTTACGATTGTCAAAGGCTTTCTTAACACGCTTTCCTTAAATTAGCCGATGCTTTTACACAAGATGTGAACCTAGATGCTCCAAAGAAATGGAATAGACCCTGCTACATTCTTGGAGGAGAAAATATAGGTCACACCAGCATAACCAGGATATCAGAGAAGTCTGACTTGTCACAATCAAACACGACTTAAACTTTGTTTTTCTCCTGCTGTCTTTCGGTGGAGGTGGGGGAAGTTTCTTCCGTCCATCTATTAACTGTCAGGTCGGTGACATTTCTGGTCACTCACAAGGAATAGCAGTCTTACAGACCATTAGCTGACAACATGAGTTCCATTAATCAGAATGCTCAGTCCCATGACTAATCTTTTGCTTGTTTTGGTGTTAAATCTTTGCTCTTCTTCCCAGGTGGGGCCGGCAATAATGGAGAACATGTGGTCAGAGACGAGGGTTGTGGTTATGTCTCTCTTCCTGTGACTCCAGCCTCTTTACCCACAGGGCTCTCTGCCCACTCCCCAGGGTCTGGCCCTGGGCCCGGGGGCAGGTGGCTGGAGATCACGGTACCGTTTTGTCTGAAGAAATCCTCCGAAATGCTCCCACCCTCCCTCATGACCCTTTAACAAGTGAGCTAAGAGTTGTGGGACTAGTTACCAGACATTTCCTCTGTCAGTTCTGCGCACCAATGCTCTGCTATACCAGTGTCAACTTCCGGCCAAGTCCTTTCTCTTTCTGATTCATTCAAAGCATTCTTTGCAAGACAAATTCATTCTTAAGGGAATAAAGGCTGAAGTTTATAGATTAATCTGCGCCTGACCTAGCCGACGTCTCTGAACTCTGTGCCACGCGTGCCTGTAAAAGTTGTTTAACAAGAGGCAACCCTCCTCTGTGCTTCCACATAGAGGCAGCTGAGGCTCCACTTTAAATAATTCCATGGCATCATTTTCTCTAACGGTCAGAACTTGTCTTTCAGGGATGCTCACTTTGATCACAATTTTAAGAGCTCGACCAGTTCTAAGGGAGAAGTGTGTTGACTATAGCTGTTAATTAACTATTCCCACAATCTTCTGGGGTTTCAGGGCTTCAGTCCTGCGTGAAACCTACACCGCTCTTTCCCTTTAGTTTTTCTGGGTGAATTAGCCTAAACTCAGTCATCCTTTGGGTTGTGACAGTTTCCTATACAGACGTCAAAGTCTTACATCCTGTCTACTTGCATTGTTAATTTCTGAAATATGAGTATTTGTTTCCCCAGCAAAACTGTAAGTTTCTTAGGAGAACCAAGGGTGAGGGCCCTGCATCCCATGGGAAGGAGCCCACGCCTCTTGGATCACAGCGGTTTATTGGGGAAAGGGGTTGGAGCACATTCCACAGAAGCAAATGCTGTGGCCACAGGATATGGGGGACCTTCGACTGGTCAGGAGTTCCACAATTGCAGCAAGAATGTGAATGTCCTATTCCTATCCATTTTAAACAACTTGAAAACTTCTTATACAGGAGCTGACGACCCTTGGAAGGAGGAGCCAGATGGAATCATCTCCCCGCTATTGTCTCAGCTGTCAGCACACTAGCACAGGAACAGATGACAGAAGCACAAGGATAGGATTTTATCGGAAAATTCACATACCGAAAGCATCGGGAGTGACTTTATCAAAGGAAACAGATAAAGGATAATCATCCTTGTGAGTGATCCTACCGAGAATGTGGTGACTTAATCCATCAAGGGTTTCTGGAATCCTGAATTCCTAGGGCAGGTCAATGTTACGGGCCTCAGAGGACAGAGGAAGAAAAAATATTGAGTCATGCTAAGGCATTTTTCTAATTATTCCAAAGGTTATTCTCAAATAAAAAAACATCATGGTTACTATGGTATTCCTAAAAACCAAGAGATTCTGACTCACCACAGATGCCATCATCTGACAGCTAACGTCCCCAAGGATAAAGCTAAATTCTTGTGTGTGTGAAAGGATTCCTACCATTTAATTAACACATCCGTCATCTCACATATTTACCCTTTTTTGGGTGAGAGCATTTAAATTCTACACTCTTAGCAAATTTCCATTATACAATACAGTGTTAACTAAAGTCACTATATTTTATTAAATCCTCAGACCTTATTCATCTTATACCTGAAAGTTTGTACCCATTTACCAACCTCCCCCATTTCCCCCACCCCCGGCCCCTGGCAACGACTTTTCTGCTCTCTATTTCTATGAATTTGACATTTTAAAAAAATTCCACATATAAGTGATACCATGCAGTATTTGTCTGTCTCTATCTGGCTTATTTCCCTTAGCACAATGCCCTCAAGCTCCATCCATGTTGTCACAAATAGCAGGATTAAAAATTTTTAATTCAATTAAAATAAATAATTAAGGTACAGTTGAGAAGTTGAAGATGTTGCGTGGTGGCAAGTTCAGCCCTACACCTTCTAGGCACATCGATCTAGAGTCTTAGACACAAAGAATAAACGTTCAGAGAAACACAACTGGGGAATCAGATAGCTGAGTCCTGGCAAATCAGACTGGAAGTTGACCTCATCCTACTCTTGGCTCCCATGGCCTCCTCTTCCCCCCTTTCTCTGAAAACGTTCTCACTTGACTTTCTAAACTGAGTGTGAGTCTCACCTCCTCCTCGGATCTTCCCCTCTTATCCTTATCATCTTAGTCCTTACCGATTTTACCTTTGGACTTTGGTTAAGTCTACCAGGCTTTGTCTTGGCAGAAAAGGCACCTATTCCTAAAATGACAGCTGTGATGGACATTGACATAGAAGCCTCGGTCGGGGAGTGGCTCATATGTTTATTTTCTGTCCCATGAGCTTATAATACAGTTAAGGCAACGTGCAATCATAAAGTCAGTCACAAATAGATTTGACCCTAAGCAAGTTCGTAGATGGCCCTGCCAAGGTGGATGGAAACTTTGATGGAGGGCTAAAAGGAACAGAGACGCCGAGTTAGTTAAGAAGAAAAGGAGGAAGAGAAGACTTTTAAAATTAATTATAAACAATTAAGTCAACCCAAACACAGGATTTAAAAGACAAGTAAATTAATTTAAAAACTCACCCACTGTTAATCAGACACTTTCTGCATCCTAGCTCTGATGACAATCTTTGTTCTCACTACCTCCTTAATGTCAAGGGTGGAGGCTGTGTTTTTGTGAACCGAATTAGAGAATGATTTTGATTACCATTCACAAAACTCATGATTTTTATGTACCTTTGTATCTATCATGGGAAAATACTATAATTCAAAGGCAGGGGAAGTCAAGAATGCTCCTGAGTTCTCATTTATAGAATGGAGAGCATCTGAAATGTAGCAAAATGAGAATCTGTTTTTTTGTCATGGTGATTTATGGATGCAATAATTGGGTGGTATGAGTTATCTAGGATTTTATGATTTTATGATGAAAATTCTGTTTTCTTTTTTTTTGGTGAGGAAGATTGTCAGTGAGCTAACATCTATGCCAATCTTCCTCTATTTTATGTGGGATGCCACCACAGGGGGGCTTGTTGACGGGTGCTAGGTCAGTGCAAGGGATCCAAGCCCAGGAACCCAACCACTAGGCCACCAGGCCATCCCATGAAAATTTGCATATACTTCCATAGAAGTCACGTTAAAAACTTCTAGAAGTATATATTCCAGTTGATTTACCTTTTTAAACACAGCATGCCTTCAAACGTGTAAGTTGTAACGTGTTTGCATAACTTAAGGCAAATAGACATCCTATTCTCACTGTTTCAAGAGCTGAGCTGCCAGCTGTGGAGGTGCTCAATTAAGACCACACGCCAAACTGGAAGTAACAGTCAAGGCTTTAATCACTTATCACTTAGTATGAGCCAGAGGTTACACGGGAAACAGTGCCAGCTCCCCCAACGCTCCGTTTTCCCTGTGGAATGGCGCCAGGCGAGGATGAGCGCAGACGCCAGGATCAAGCCTGACTGCAGAGCAGGCCTCAACAGGCTCCTGCCATTTCATGGCCCCGGGGCAGGGGACGCCTGCGTCCTGGGCTGCGAGTCCCCTCAGAGACTGCGTCCACAGCCAGGGCACCAAGTCTGGGGCGGGGAGGGCGACTTCCCCCGAGAGGCGTGCCAGGTGAAGCTTTGCAATTGCCTGTGGTTGGACCTGAAAAATCACGCACAGGTTTTTAACCAGGAGCGCGACTCCTCAGTTTATTGGGCTACATCTGGGCTCTAGCATGTTTTATTTGGGGGTTCGGTTAGCTACTAGTGACAAACTTGAACTAGCTGAAAACAAAGGGGAATTTATTGGAAGGTTATTGGAACATTTTAAATAATGGAAGGAAGGGGATGAATAATAAAATGATGGAAATGGCAGTGACACAGTCGAGTTTTGGAAGCAACTAGAACCAGAGTCTCGAACACTGCCAGGACGCTCCTCTCAGCTCTTCTCTGTGTGTAAGTTCATTCTCTCTTATTGTGTGTGGCCTGGCTGTCTTAGGCAAAATGGGAACTTGACTGGAAAGTTAGTGGAGTGGCTCAGATAATTAAAGGGATGTGACTGTTAACAACGTCAGAGTCTCACATATGCAGCTCAAGCTCCAGCCCTCCCTTTCCCAGCTCTAGGGAAAAAAAAAAAAAAAAAAAAAAAAGACCCAAGAAGAACTCTGATTGGCCCCTATCTGGATCAATCACTGGGGATGTGGACCAATCACTTTACTCCCATAGTAAAGGGGCCACTGGGCTCCACCCTGTCTATTGGCGTCATTCCCAGAGAAAGAGTTATTAGCCAAAAAGAGGCACAGAAAATTCATCTTTGAACACGTGTAAAGAATTGTCATTTGGGTATTATGTCTAGGAATTTAGAGGAAGAAGGATTATTGAGAAAATTTAGCAAATGGCTTTTCGTCTGCCAAATAACTTACATGTTTTATAAATAGAGGAAAGACCAAAGTTACTACATGATTCAGTAACTTTGTTTTCATCATTTTTTAGTAAATTCATTGATCAGCCAGTTTTTTTTTTTTTTTAATTGAGGAAGATTAGCTCTGAGCTAAGATCTGCTGCCAATCCTCCTCTTTTTGCTGAGGAAGACTGGCCGTGAGCTAACATCCATGCCCGTCTTCCTCTACTTTATATGTGGGACGCCTACCACAGCATGGCTTGCTAAGCGGTGCCATGTCCGCACCCGGGATCCGAACTAGCAAACCCCAGGCTACTGATGCAGAACGTGCGCACTTAACCACTGTGCCACAGGGCCGGCCCCCTATCAGCCAGTGTTTCTTTTGAGCTCTTACACAGTCTTTCTTCTCTTTTACACACACACACACACTCACACACACCCCATTGTGCAAGTCTCAAGATATAAAATGAATGAAAGATGAGATTTCTGTTCTTAGAGGCGATTGCATTTCCTCTTTCCCTCTTGATTTGCACCTTCACTGCGTTAAAATTTTAGTTGAATAAATAGCCCATATCATTAATTCAGTAAATGTGTTTCTGGATGTATACGTGCCTTTTCCAACCATAAGATTTTCCCGAAGGTCCAAATTTTGTTCTGTTAGCTCAATGAAAAAGTTAAGTCTAAAACAGTGTGTTGTATTCTTAATAGACCAGAAGGAACGACTATAGCGCTAGTTCATATTGAGAGACAGCTGATGCTCACGTAACTTCATACTTCATTGCAGTTCACGATGACATCTTTGGCTCTTTATTTTTTGATCCTATGTCTCATTTCAATACTGATTGGAGAGGAGCTAGCTTCAGTATTGCAGAATAATAATCTCTTATAAAACAGCTGTCTTTCATATGAGCTCTCCAAAGGCTCTCTGGCCAAGGATCATCTCTGCTCTCTGATGCTCCTTCTCTGAAGATGCCTCTCTCCAGCTTTCTTTCACCCTCCAATCCAGGAAAAGGCAAACTTCCTCCCTGAGAAACAGTTGACCTTCCTCTGCTCTCACTCAAGAAAATGAAAATATGTCTTTCCCGCCTCTTTGAAAGGAAAATGGAATTGATCTCCAATGCAGTTTGAGTTCTGTTCTATTTCCAAGTAGTTCTTTTATTTTTATTCATTTACTTTTGGTGAGGAAGATTAGCCCTGAGCCAACATCTGTGCCAGTCTTCCTCTATTTAGTATGTGGGACACTGCCACAGCATGGCTTGATGAGCGGTGTGTAGGTCTGCACCCAGGATCTGAATCCATGAACCCTAGGCCACCAAAGCAGAGCATGCAAACTTAACCACTACACCACCAGGCCAGCCCCCAAGTAGTTTTTTTTATATTCATCATCAACACACCCCTTTTGTGTGTCTCCTGATCTGGAACATGACACTTCCCACCACTGGCATTCGATCGTACTTGAACCTACTTTCCTACCTTCTGTGGCCTTGAAGGAGAGACTGATGTCAAAGCACTCCAGAACTTCCCACACTGGGGAGTCAGTACCAAGTTATCTTTCTAAGGCTCACAGGATCAGTCATCACCACCATGTTTCCTGAAGGAATTTATAATTATGTTATACTATTTGTCAAATTGTTAGCATTCTGGGAAACAAAATTTTGAGCCTTCCATAAGAAAACAACACTGTTTCACAAGCACTGCAGAGAGCATCGGTCCATAAGGTAAGTGACTCTACTTCTCCACTTTCCTTGTCTGTGAAATGACAGAAGCATTGACCTCACAGGCTATGGTGAGATCAAATGATTGAATGAGTTGATCCATGGGAAGTGCTTAGAACCTTGCTTGAGACATGGGAAATAGTCAGTGTTAGGCTGTTACCAGCCCTGGAATTAATCTCTGTGAGGCAGGTGGGTGCGGTGGGGAGATTATCACACTTCTGGGCAAAGCATCTGAGTTTCTGTTCAAATCCTGGGTCTGTACCACTGTCTGGGCAATACACTTAATTTCAGTATCTTTGGATGCAAAAGTGGGTTAACATCACCTGCTTTAGCTATATGACAGGGAAGTTGTGAGAATCAAGACGAGATAACACGTTATGAAAGCAGTCTATAAACACGAAATGCTTCATGGGGTTATAATTACACCTCTGTCTCTTGTGGTTTGGTTCCCTTGTACTATTCTGATACCACAGCGGGTGTATGGGGGTTTTCCAACACCACCAAGCAATTCTCCAACACCAGCTGGGTGTCCTACAGTTTAACGCAATTCCACACTGTCTACCTGGACATCACAGGTTAAGGGCTCAGTTCCACAAGACTGTCCCCACTTCAGAAGCCAATCATAAGTCCAGGTTGTCACCTGTGCTTCTGACCAAATGGCTATAAATTGAAGGAACCCCTTCTTTGGGTTCCATTAATTCGCTAGAGTGGCTCACAGAACTCTGAGACACAGTTTACTCACTAGATTCCTGGTTTATTATAAAAGGATATAACTCAGGAACAGCCAGATGGAAGAGATGCATAGGGCAAGCGGCACAGAGCTTCCCTGCCCTCTCCAGGGGCCCCACTCTCCCCAGAGCTTCACATGTTGATCAGCCCGGAAGCTATCCAAACCCTGCCCTTTTGGGTTTTTTATGGAGGCTTCACTACATAGGCATGATTCATTAAATCATTGGCCATTGGAGATCAATGCAACCTCCAGCCCCCTCCGCTCCCCCCGGAGGTCAGGGGGTGGAATTGAAAGTTCCAATTGTCTAATCACATGGTTGGCTCCCCTGGCAACCAGCCCCCATCCTGGGGTGCTTTCCAAAAGTCACCTCATTAACATCAACTCTGGTGTGGTTCGAAGGGGTTTGTTATGAATATCAAGACCCTTTATCACTCTCATCACTTGGGAAATTTGAAGGCTTTTAGGAGTTCTCTGCCAGGTATGGGGATGAAGACCAATTATATATTTCTTATTATAAATCACAGTATCACACCTTGTTTCACCCGCCTGCTGAATCTCCCTTCCCAATGAAGTCCTTCATTTAATTTATGCCACTTGGAGTTTGGTTTCTGCCATTTGCAACCGCAAGAACACTGTCAAACATAAGCAGTGACGTGATCCGATTGTCCATCCCCCTTGCGGCACCATGGGCTTCAATGGTGAGACTGAGGGGGGACAGAGGGGCCCTTACAGCAGGTGTTGCTTAGAAATGGGGTGGGGACAGGAGGGAAACATCTGGGAGATACTCAGCATATGATAAGTCTTTATACAAGTATTTATTTTATCCTGACAGCAAAAACGAGGTTTCTGGATCAGAGGCAGACTGATTATTTACTTAAAAAATATCTTTACTCTCTGCGCCACTTTACCCCTTGGGGCGATGTGACAAGCGCAGACGTCACACTGCACATTTAAGGGGGTCTGTACTGTAGGAGAGGAACCCCCAAATGATGAGTTTTGGAGCTTGCAAAGGAACTACTTCACAGCTGCCCCATCTCCTCCAGAGGGAGAGAAGACAACTTTCTAACGGGAGCAAATCCTCTGTGGGAAAAGAAGGGGGTCGCTATGTGGTACAGCGAACGTGAGTGAAGATCCACGAACGGCTCCAGGGGAGACCAGCCTGTACATCTCGGGAGTAATTGCCTCCCTCTGTCTTCCAAGGGCTGGTTACCTTCATTCATCCCTAAACCTGGGATCCAGTGAAGTTTGCTCAGAGAGCCCTGGCCAGCCAGAAACATGAAACATTCACACTGTTTCCTGACAGCAGGTGGAACCGAGAGGATGTGGTGCCTGAATCCGGGTGGTGAGGTTGACAGAGGCTGACCCTAGGTTTCTGGCTCGGGAAACTGTGGATGGTGAGGCTATTTACTGGGGTAGGAGGTGTGGGAGGAAGCTAGGATTGTTTTTTTTTTAAGAAAAATTTTATTTGGATCAAGGGGTATCAAAAGACAAATTTTTATGAAAGTTCTTTATCATTGAAGGAGAGTAAACAAAATAAATGCATACTAAAATACAGCCAAATCTGTATACTATGTTGAAGGAGAGAATACAGAATTGTGGGGTTTTTAAAAAATTATTTGAGGTCATATTGGCTTATAACTGTGTAATTTCAGGTGTGCATTATTATATATGTTTCTGTATAGACTGCATCGTGTTCACCAACAATAGTCTAGTTTTTATGCATCACCATACAGATGCACCCCTTTACCCTTTCCTCCTCCCCCCACCCCCTCCCCCTCTGGTAACCACTAATCTGTTCTGTTTATCCATGGTTTTGTTTATCTTACACATACGAGTGAAATCATACAGTTTTGTCTTTGTCTGGCTTATTTCGCTCAACATAATACCTTCAAGGTCCATCCATGTTGTCTTTTTTATGGCTGGGTAGTATTCCATTGTGTATATACACACATCTTAATTCATTCATCCATTGGTGGGCACTTGGGTTGCTTCCACGTCCTGGCTATTGTGAGTAATGCTATAATGGACATAGGGGTGCATAAATCTCTTTGAATTATTGATTTCACATTCTTTGGATAAATACCCAGTAGTGAGATAGCTGGATTGTATGGTACTTGTATTTTTAATTTTTTGAGAAATCTCCATACTGTTTTCCACAGTGGCTGCACGAGTTTGCACTCCCACCAGCAGTATTAGAGGATTCCCTTTTCTCCACATCCTCTCCAACCTTTGTTATTTCTTGTTTTGTTAATTATAGCCATTCTGACGGGAATTGGGCTTTGTTGAGGGGGGAGCAGGCAGGCTCACAGGATGATGTAGGACGAGGCCATCTTGGGACAAGTTGACACTGAGGTGCTTGGGGGTGATCTGGATGGAGATGCCCAGGCAGCAGTTAGAACTGGAGTCTGAATTCCAATAGCAGGTGTGGGCTGCAGATACAGCCATGGAGTCCTTCACAGGCAGTGCTGGGAAATGGCTGTGGGTGTGATAACCATGAACGGCACAGAGGACAGAAGCCAGGGTTTGCCAGCACACAGGTTTTCAACAGGCAACGTGAACGAAGCAGTGGAGAGCCCTGTTCACATCTGTTAGGCACATCCGCTTGGCTTGGGGGATTGCTGTTGGACATGTCTGCCCTCCCCAAATGCAAATGTAGGGCAGCCCGGCTAACCTACCCTAGAAATATTCCCTGAGGTACCCAATGGAAGGTGCGAGCACACTGTAAAGTATCTTCAGAATCTCTAAAGCAGTGGTCTGCAAACCTGACTATCATCAGAATCGGCTGGGGAGTGTTTTTTTTTTTTTAATCCCAGTGCCCATGTTCTGATTCTGATTGGTCTGTGGTGGGGACCAAATATTTCAGTATTTTTTCCAGCTCCCAGGTGATGCTAGTGTGCATCCGGGTTTGGGCACCGCTGTTCTGAAGTTACAAGCACGTGATCTTCCTCCAAGAGCAACTAGATTGAAGCATGAATAGGCTGCTGTCGTGTATTATCTGTGTGGCCAGCAGCAAATCAATTGTGGTTCTTGGGCAGCTAGCTCAACGTTATTGCTTTGTAAGCAGTGTCTCATACACGTTTCTAGATCAACGTGGAAAGAGGTTGCACCTTCACTGAGTCCCTGGTCAATGTCAAACACTTGGCAAAGCATTCTAGTGCTGTGTAAAGGGAAAGATCACGCAGCTGAAGCTTCTAGAAAGCAGTGAGCATGGGAAAGAAGAGATCCTGTTGTTTTGCCTACCATTTTCCTAAAAAAGCAGCTGAAAAGCAGCTGGTGTAACAAGAAATGATCATTGCTACACTGTAACAACAAGATTAGGGAACTACAAGATTCAAAGAAGAGTAACAACTTATATTTGTACCATAATTAACAGTTTACAAGGAACTTTAATATTCATTGTTTCATTTGAACTCAACCCCGTCAGAGAGGTGAGCAGAGCAGATACCACCTGTCTGATCCCGGAGTCGGGTCTGGCACCCAGGTGTTCTGAGTCCCAGTTCAGAATTCTTCCCACAGTCCTAGGATTTCACTGATTAGGGTGGCTTACAATGCCTTTACTCAGATTATTGACTATCTACTGTCTACGGAATGTGAACGGACGGCAGAGGGTGCAGAAGGGCTGGCCAGAAAGCACAGGGGATGGAGAAGTGGCCTGAGGAGGTGGACGCACACAGGGCCAGGTGGCAGGAGATGGGGCCCTGTCCCATGTCATTGCATGACATCCCCCCAAATTCAGATGTTGGAATCCTGATGCTCAAAGTGATGCTATCAGGAGCTGGAGCTTTTGGGAGGCGGTTAGGTCACGGGGGCTCTGCCCTCAGGAATGGGATTCTTGCCATTATAAGAGAGACCCACAGAGATCCCTCACCTCTTTCACCATTTGAGCACACAGAGAGAAGGTGCCAGCTAAGAACCAGAAAAAGGGCCCTCACTGGGTCATGCTGGCGCCCCGATCTCAAACTCCTGGCCTCCATAACTGTGAGAAATAAACATTTGTTGTTTATAAGCCACTGAGTCTACGGTATTTTTGTTACACAGCCCGAACAGACTTAAGATACACTATGTGGTCACTCACTGCCTGCAGTATGGAGGTCTTCACATTTTTGGCTTCAATTTCCTCCCCTGTGACATTTAAGGCTCTTTCATGTTACACGTCCTGATGGGGTGTAAATGGTCTCCTAGGAATGATTATCAGCATTAAAAAAGTCACCATCACTGTAAAGAACGACAAAAACATTTACCAGGGATCCTGGTGTGTGTTTATACCCACAGCTTTGAAAATACGGTTTTCAGGAAAAAAAAAAGCTTGCAATTTCTACTTCACCTCAAGAGCTCACTGGATCTCTCCCCCATCTCTTACGTCAACTGCTTCCTCTCCCTCCACGGCCCACCTTCTCCTATTCCGCGGATCTTGACAACCATCACGCCCACTTCAGCAGCTTCTCCATGACATCAAGGGGTGTCATCAAAGTCCCAGAACATATCTGCAACTTGCCTTAATTATAATGTCAAGATAGCAAACGAAAAGTCATGGAAAAGGTATAAACTTCCAGTTGTAAAATAAATAAGTCGTGGGGATGTAACGTACAGCATGGTGACTGTAGTGAATAATATCGTACTGCATGTTTGAAAGTGGCTAAGAGAGTCAATCTTAAAAGTTCTTATCACAAGAAAAAGAATTCTGTAACTATGTATGGTGATGGATGTTGACTAGACTGACTGTGGTGATCATTTTACAATATATACAAATATTGAATCATTATGTTGTACACCTGAAACTAATATAATGTTGTATGTCAATGATACCTCAATTAAAAAAAATCTAAAGACAAAAAAGAAAAGAAATCATGGAATTTCAAAATAGCTGAAAAATCACCACACATTTCTATCTATAACCGCACTCATTTTTGTCCCCCTGTCCTCCAAATATAGGTCTGCAAAAGTAAAATTTAAGAGAGGATGAACACAAGACATCATAGAGTTTATCATACTTGTGGCCTGATTATTTTTAGGTTTTATGGGGTTTTTTTGGTACTGGTCTCATTCTCTTGGACACTTTGCCTCACTGTTTTAGCATTTCTCTCATTAGTTTATACTCAGTAAAGTTCCAAAAGCACAGGGTCTCTGTCATTTAAATGACGTTGCTTATCTCCTGACATGGTTTAGGGAACTCTCCCAACTTCCGCAGCCAGACCTGAACCATGGGAAAGTACACGGTTCTTTCCCCAGCGAACACTGCCCATCTTGCACCCCAAGTGACACTAAAGCCTGGCGAGCTGTTGCACCTAGATTTTTCTATCCTAATTAAGGGTTTCCACGTGAGGCTTCAAAAAGCAAGAGGCCAGGTTTAGAGTCGGGCAGACCTTGTTCCTACGCTGCCTCCTTCTAGCTCGTGGCACCCCAGAGTGGACTTACGAGAGATGACGCAGAATGTCAGGAATTTTGCAAGTCAGTTGCCAGGCAAAGCCATTATTAAAAATTATATTTTACAAGTTTACAATTAAATAATTTAGTTTAAAAACATAGTAAATAAATAAATTAATAATAGTTTAATCTTAAAAAGTACTGTAAAAAACAAAGCTAAGAATTACTGCAAGCTCATCGCTTCCTAATTTTTTATCACGGTCCGTTCTTGTTATTTGCTGGAGTTATGTTCTATAAGGTGGCTTTGAGCAGTGAATTGGCGAATACGATGCTAGAACCGCTGCTTCTAGGAGAAATACAGCCTTGGGTTCCTGCAAGCCTCTGGTCATGGCATTTTCATCAAGCGATCAATGTATCACCTTGTTTTGTGTGTTTCTGTTCAAAGACATTTAATACATATTGTCGATACATTAACAGTGCACTCACACCAACAGCGGAACTCATGACTGCACAAAGTTGATCTAACACACACAGTCCCTCCATTAGGCATGTACAGCTTTCCAGCGCTTCGGAACACTACACAGCACTGCAGCCTCACTCTTGGGGGCCATTTTAAACAACAAAAAGCACAAAAATGCAGAAAATGTGCCACTCAAAAGGCAGCAAAAAAGGGACATGTGTGCAGTTTGAGAGCTGAAACAAGAAGGCAGAGCATTGCTGGTTCAGACCCAGCTGGGAACACGCCTGTTGGGCAACTCAAATTTCACGTTGCTCTGCAGGCGTCTGTGAATGACCGCAAAGGCACAGTGATGATTGATTTGGGGTTACAAATTTTAGCAAGTAGGCGGATACACAAATATGGAATCCATAAATAATGAGGATCAACTGTAAGTCTGACAATGCTCTTGAGGTTCCTTACCTTTATTGTATCTGGTGGAAATAGAACTGTGTGCCACTGTGCCTCTCTTCACAACTCTTGTGTGCAATGATGTCACACTGGTTGCTTGAAATTGGCCATGCCAGGAGTATTTATACCATGGAAATGGGCACATGCTACAAATTGAGGCTTGATTTGTTGAATGTCTAGATTTAAGAAAGTGACAGAAAATGTTAATCATGCAGATTAAACTTAAAACTATATCATGTCTGGAGCCACTGCATTGCAAATAGCACAAAAAATTGAGAAAATATTCTTCCTGTATTCCAAAACTATCATCTGATTCAGCAAAGAAGTCACTCCGTGATTGACAAACGCCTGCAAGTTCTGACATGTATCTTCGTTGTTTCACCTTAATCATTAATATAAAAAAGATCAATCAATGTTCATGTCAGAACTACACCCTTCTGTCAATTGCAATAACAGGTTGGCTATGACAACAGCCAACGAAAGAATTCTGTGGGAACCAATTGTCAAATGGAACTTACAGTGGAGTATCATGTATTTTATTATGATTTCTAAGTTGTGTCCTACACATCCCTTATCAGGAACGTTTATAACTTAAATGCACTCATCGCCAGGGAGCTGGTTGTTTAAGCAGAAGAGCACCGCTTCTGAGTGACCTCAATTACTTAACCGCTCAGCCTCAGTTTAGTCAGGTGCAAAACAAAGGAGAATGAATTTTGAGGATTGAATGCACTACTGTTCCTAATAGATCGTTTCCACGGTAGAGACTCAACAAACGTCAGTCCCCGTCTCCTCACTCATCCCACCTGGAGGGCAGAACCAGTTCCGAGTCATCCCTGGGCACCCACCCCCTCTTCCCTGCGCTAGCCCTGAACAGCTTTGGTCCAGATCAGTCTCCTTACTAGGCAGATGGGAGCTCACCACTAGGTGGCGTAAGCAAGATGCCTTTGGATTTGGACCACTGTGACATATCTTACCCTCATTAGGCTAGAGAGAAGAGAAATGAAATGTTTAAAATCCGCAGTCACGGTGCTCTCTCCAGACAGTTCTAGCCTGGTGATCAGCGTCGGCACCGTGAGCAAAAATGTTAACCTCTGAGCCTCATTTTGGATGAGTGTAAAACGAGTTAAGCTTCGTCTCTGGCAGAACCAATTTCCCTTTGACAAACCCTTGTCTTCCTAGGCACACAGTGTCTTATGACCACTGCTGGCTACTCGGTCCTTTCCAGGTATGTCCCACTTGAAGAGGAGGAGTCAGACTGCCCCCTCCCAATCTTCCTGCCAAATCTCCCATGATCAGTATTGACAGTTAAGTTGTTACCTACTTTTCACCGCTAACGAGCACTGTAACGCAAGCTCTTTTGGACACCGATGCTTTAAGGAGGTGATTTAATTGGCAGCAACCTTAGGCAGGGCTGTAAGGGCTGGGATCTCCCAGCATCCTCCAGTCACCTATGTCTGGCTCTGGGTATTCTTGGAGAGGCCACTTACTTTTTCTTTGGAGGGTAACTGACCAATGGCCCTCACCTGGACTCTAGTGAAGTCTGCAAGGGCTCGCCTGCCACCTGTTGGTGATAATGTTCACTCCCAAATGGTCCCTCACTTGTTAAACCAGACTGCCATCCACTGAGATGCCCCAGCACTGTTGGGGTGTCTCGCAACTGTTTTCCTGCTTAAAAGCAGAATACATCAACATTCGAGAAATTAGAATACGAAAAAATCAGCTTGATAGGTTTTCTGCCTGCATGGAATTCACAAATAAAGATTTTGTAAGGAAGCTGTAAACACACCAGCTTAATTTATTTCCACCAATCTGTTCTATGTCCTGACATCTCCATTAAGGACGTCGATGCCCAGTTTTACACCTCTGGGATGATTCTGGTCATTTTAATGAAATTTTTTTGAAGCTGGTCCAAGGTGGATCAATACTGAACATAAAAGAAACATCAGTTTCTTGTAAATGCAGACATTTCTCCCTCTCTGAAACACCACAAAATGCTACCTCGTGTTCTTGAATGAAATTAAACACGAAGGTGGATTTTAACAATTTTAACCCTACTGGAAATTCCTAGGTGTCTAGGTGGCAGTCTTTAAATCTAAGCCCAACAACCAGCATTTCAGACTGCTAAGGAATGAATAAGAACTTCTTACTAACAACTTTGAAACAAAAAATGGCTCAGAATGAATGACAAGGACCACAAAACAGGTTTTTTTCTTCTTCAGAGTTTATTTTGAATTTTCCTTTTTGGATAACCAAGCAGCTCTTTAAGGAGAATGCACAGAAGAGTCATTCTGGCACTTTCGGATAGTACATAGGATTTATTTAATAGTCACATTCGGTGCACTTGCTCACTCCATACTCCATATCTGGTGAGCAAAGGTCAGCCCATAGGATTCCAGAGTTAATATGTAACCGTATATACAAACAGCCAATGAAACCATAATGGTGGCTAGTGGCCAAAGGGATGGAGAGGGGACGGTCATCTCTAAGTGTCCTCTAGTCTACTCAGCTAAACAGAATCCACGTCACACAGGAGAACTAGAGAGTACACCGCGTCAAAATGAGAATTCTGAGCACAAATGGGCACTTGGCAGCATGCAATATAAAGAAAAAGGGGTATCATCTCATAACTTTATAAAATCCAGGCAGTTCAATTAAAGGAGTTAAGAAAAACAAACAGAGCAAAACAAAGTGAGGGACTGTCTGTTGTCACTGTAAAAAAGGCACTTGGAGTTAATGGGACCAGAATTGAAGGACTCTTAGCTGAGAAAAACTTCAGTACGATTTCATTACAAGGCTTGGATGTGAAGAGATGACACTTAGGAATTCCTGAAAGGAGACACCGAAATAAACCACTGAGAAGCAGGACAGATGAAAAGAAAGGAAGAAAATCTTTACAACCAAACTGTTTTTAAAAAAGCAAACCCCAAACGCAACCTAACCAAAGCGAAAATCGAAGCAAAGACAGACCACGAAGCAGCAATGCATAGCTTTCCGTTGAGATAACGCATACCTCGAGACACTAGGTGCCAAGCTAATTTCTCAATAATAACTTCACAGGAGCATCATCGTGATAAAATCGATTCAAGCAATGCAAAAAGAGTTTCGTCTGTTCCCAGGATCTGAGGGAGAATTGAGGTTATCATCAGAACCCAGCAACATCACTTGTGGTTTTTCAGTGTCCTGGGGGGGTGGGCATGTCAAGTACGTGGAATGACATTCAGACACTAGGTTCACCTACGTTCGCCACCTCCCTGGAGGTGAGGCCTCCATGAACACATCCTTTATCTGAGTAATAACTTGAACTCCTTTCTAACATTTACACAGCAAATGGTAATGCAGGAAAAGTCCACTTCCCACGGTCGCCGTTGCTGGACTTCCTCTGCAAACAGGTAAGCGCTTCCTTAAGAAAGAATTTTTGGCAATTTTGTTATATTCCACTGTTGGGTGGCTGTGCGATAGCTCATTTAATGTTAAATGCCATCAGGGGTCTCTCCTCCCGCTTCTGCCAGGGGCTCTTCTTGTCTTCTCCTTGGTCGTCGTCATCGTCTTCGTCCTCCTCGTCCTCGTGAGCAGATCGGCTCTGTTCGGGACTGGCTAATGGTTCCGGGGGGACATCTGCAGTTCGTTTGGTCGTCTCCTCCTGCAGGCTGGGCAGCTGGCTGCCGCTCCTCCGGCTGGAGCTGTCCAACAAGCATCGCAGGGCACTGTCGTCGGGGGTACAGACGGTGGTACCACACTCACTTCCGCTTTGGTCCATGTCGTCCAGGTACACGAGCTGCGTGTAGGCGGTGCCGTCAGTGGCCCTCGGCTCTTTCTGCGGATGCTCCTGGACGGGTGGGTGGTTCTGCGGGAGAGACAAGGGGTCTCCTCTTCCCTTCCGGGCAGATTTTGGTTCATTCATATCCACACCAGAATCCAAACTGGCATCGTTACTTCCGTTCCTTCCAGCTCTTTGGAGGTCAATGTAGGAATGTCTAACGTGCGCGTTGGACCTGCCGTCCAGGGAGACGAACCAGGCCCGGGGGTGTGGGAGCGGCTTCCCACCCCCAAGTTCCATCAGAGCCTTTTCGGTCAGGAGCTGGACCTCACTGTTCATCTGAGCCAAGGCCGCATCGTTCAGGGATGCTGGGATGGAGAGAGACTCTGACATGGATGCGTTCTGCGGGCTCCACTCCCGTGCCCCTGCATCCTGCAAGTGCTGCTGAGAGATTGCCTGGCAAGATAAGGGCTGGGCTTGGATCTGCGAGGAGGGGTGTGGGAAGATCCCGGCGTGAGGACTGGAGAGCTCAGCCTGCAGTCTCTCTATTTCGAGCTGCTGGTCAGCTGGAACGACCAGGGGCTGGCCCACATAGGAATGGTCCCCTGGGAGTTTCATATAGTGAGCGGGGATGACCAAGGCAGGTAATACTTTCCTGTAAACGCTGTCGTTGACCTGGTCCACGGAACTACAGCAGATCAACTGGCCGGGCCGAGGGAAAGATGTTGGTCTTTCCAGGTGGTCTACTGACCGCGACATCATACATTCGGTAGGTCTGCGGTCCAGCAGCTGTTCTTTTTCAGGAGATGAAGGCGCGGGGTACATATGTTCCTGAATGGTGAGCTTGCTTCCCGTGGAAATGTGGTTGATGGAGGCCTGACCATCTCTGTCTTGCTTTTCAAACAAAGGCTGTGAGAGCATGGCATTGTAACTCCTCCTGTAGTCACTGTTGCCAGGGGACTCATAGCCTTCTCTTTCCATGGATTTCCTGGACTTTAAGGGAAAGATCTCCACGGACTTACGGTAGTCTTTTCCCAACGTCCCACTCGGTGTCAGGTTATCAAAGGAGATTTGGCTTTTGTCCTCTTCCTTATGAGAGAGAAGTTCCTCCCGAGAGCTGAATTCCTGTGAGGTACTGTAGGAAAGCTTCAGCATCGGGGTGTGCATGTCCACCTCGCCGTTGGAAGACATCATTTCTAAATGGACCCCGCTCATCAGCTCCTTCTTGCCCGGGGCGTCCGGGCGGCCATGACTGGTGACAGAGAGCGGGCCAGGGAATTCCGACTCCCGACGTGAAAACAGCAAGTTGATGTGCGACATGGAAGTTGACTGATCTCTTTTGGAACTCTCGAGGGCTGTGGGAAGCTGCAGTTTTCTATGGTGTTGACGAGGTTTTAAGCACTTCCGCCTGTGATCAAAGACACAAATCAAACCCAAATGTTAAAGATTCTCATAACAGTAAATTTTCCAGTAAAATCCTAATTCTCAATTTCCATATGAAGAAACAAGATAAAACAACTCATCGGCAGCCACAAGCCTCCTCACTCCACACCCTTGTCCTCATTTTAATTCCGCGCAGCACCATCGGCAGATTTCACCCCCAGGCTTTCCTAAGTACATCCAAGTTACTCATTCAAAAGCGGTTACCCAAGAGTCTACAATAGAGATGAGGCATCACAGAAGAATAGTTCTGCTTTGTCCTTGAGAATATCATCTCTCTCTCTCTCTTTTTGTGCTGAGGAAGATTGGCCCCGAGCTAACATCTGTGACAATCTTCCTCTACTTTGTATGTGGGACACTGCCACTGCATGGCTGGACAAGTGGTGTGTAGGTCCAAGCCCGGGACCCGAACCCGAGAACTTAACCACTATGCCACTGGGCCAGTCTTAAAGATATCATTTCTTAATCAGCACTTAGGAACAGTCTGAATGAATCATATAACAACTGTCAAACTGTGTTTTATAACTTCCCTTCTAAGAAAGGTCATACACAGCAGACTTCGACATCCTGCTTGTTTGTTTGCAACCTAGATGACCAATGTTCAGTTCTTAGATACAGTTGCATGAGAAAAAAAGGACCTCCACAGCTGTGCTTGCACAAGAAATTCCTAACTAAAAAAAGATACTGCCAAAACAGTAAAACTTTACCTGCAATAATACAAAAGGAGACACAGCAGAACCAAAAGAATGAAAGCCATTCCTCCTAAAATGGCCAAAAGGAACACCGTGTGGTACGTGGTGATGTCCTGTGTGACAACGGGACCTAGAAGGTCAGAAAAGGACATTTTAGATTCGTGAAAACCTTTAAATCAGAAGAGGGATAATTAACTGAGAACATAACATCTTTTTCTTACTCTTAATGGCCGGGGCGTGGAGCAGGGGCCAGATGAAAACAGCCTTTAGAGATATGCTAGTAGCATCACCATAATTTCACTCAATGAAAAGGGATCACCACGCCCGTTACTGAAGCAGCTGTGGCCAGGAGCACTCTGAAAACTCAAACCCTAAATGCAGGGGGTCAAGGGTCCCTCCTCAGCCAGGACGAGAGCTGCATTCGGTGGCACGTTTAGCATTCTCAATGCGATCTTTTAAAAAGAAAATGGATGCATGATCATATAATGAGTGGGACTCTTAGCAGAGAGATGGACTGAATATCTGGGAATTTCCTATGGCAGGAGGAAAAACAATCGCGACATTTTATTCTCGCTTTCCCTGGGCAGTCAATTACCGCGTAGAGAGGACTCTGTCGAAATCAATCAGCTGAGCTATAGGACAGAAATGTACTATGACTTAACCAAAGTCCACAGCTTACTACAGAAGTGTCAAGCGTTTCTAAAATCCGTTCCGTTTTTATAAATAAAATCTTTCTCTACAATAGCTTTTCAAAATGGCTTATCTTATGTGGCCACAGACCTCTCCAGAACTTACAGACAAGGTGGTCAGAGATAAATTAAAAAAATTTCTTTTTAATTCACATTGTAAAGAATTCCAAGAGGTGGGGGAACAGACTCTTTATGTTGAACAGTAGTGAGCATCTATCTTAATGTCACTGACAACAGGTCTACAGCAACAAAGAAAACCTCACCAAATTATAATTTTGGGGCACTTATTGGTGTCTAGGACAGTGCACTGATAGCTGTGAAGGAAGAAATGTGGTTTTACATTATGTGAGAGTAGCATGGATATGATTATTAAACACTATATATACCCACATACTTATTGATTTTTGATATTCTAAGGGTCTTCAAAAATCTTCTGAAGGAAGATCTCTTAAGAGCTAGATAAATTCGAGGAAGTTTACTAGTTTTTTAAAACAGTGACATTACTTAAGTTCAAAAGATAACACCATTCTTTCCCAAATATAATTCACTTCAAGGAGGTAGGAGGGTGGAAATAATATTTACAAAAGTTGAAAAAATAACAGCCAACTCTATCCTGCCTTAATCGTTCAGAGAAACCATTTTTTATACAAAGAGAACCCTGTCAGACACAGGCAAGGCTTTGGCAGAAGTCACTGAGTCACATAAAAATCATTTCCAAATAACTGAAGTTTGGTCCTTTAAGTACTTAAAATGTTATTATTTCCAACTTCTGCCAACGGAAATCTTTATAAAATTCACAGCCATACTTCATTTCCTTCTTAAACAGGGAATTAAAGAGAAAAACTCTAATTACTTTCTTGTTGGTTTTGGGCTCATGAAAGCACAGCATCGCTGTAATTCGTTTGACAAAAGTGACGGCTGTGAGGTTACCAGCAGATCTGTTTCTACGTTAAATGCCATCAGAGCTGGCTATGTATGCTTTTGATAGTTTTTCTCTCTCTTCCCTCACTGCCAGGAAGCTACGGTGAACCTACACCCAGCAATTCTTTCTCTTCTCTTTACAAAAGTATCTATTAATCTGTCACACGATGGGAAAACTGATAGCCATTGTTGTTTGAAACATACCTAAAATCAAAGTTAACTTTAATGTATGGGCTTTGTGGCCTTGACTTTGGAACGTCAGGAATTTCTTTTCCCTCCTTCCTTACTCTTAATCATATTCTAGATATTTCAGATTTGGAGACTGAGGCATTTCTGTACCCGGCTCAGGCCTATGTGGCTTCAGGAACAATATCATAAAGGGAAATAGATGCTCTTAAAACACAGACGTGAAGTGTAAATTTCCTCAGTATGGGAGTATAAAGTAAATGTGACAGATTTTTCAACGCCCCTCTAGGAATGGACTCCATCAAATTAGTGACTTTGGGAGTCTCAGTGTTCCTTCCAGTGACAATTCTGTTGGTAAAACATTCTGGACTCCCATTTTGGAACTGCCTTCATGGTTGACAAGAGATACCTTTTAATCAGCACATTTTTTGACCTCGCTCAGTCACCTACTTTACTCACCAGACTCAGATGTGCATGACTTTTAGCTGTGTCTATGAAAAATCAAAGATTTTTCTCTGATTATAAAGCTTTGCCACCAACAAAGAGCTCCACTCATGAAGGCAGGCCAGGTGATGCAGATTCTAAGGCATTTTGAGCAACCGAAGCCATCACTAGAAATAAGTCTCCTACGATGACTATTTTGAAAAACAATTCTAGAATAGTCGCTGGGATAAATTAAGGCACATAGGTTAAAAAAAATAAACTTTGAGTTGCCCTTTGGAGAATATGAGCTAATTCACAGATCTTAAATGGAGATGAATACTCTTTTAGACACAAAGCAACTGGTTTGCTTTTAAGCCTTTCAGAAATGCCAAATCAAGGTTTTTGCCCCAAGAAGCCTCCCACGGTGACTTTCCGCTGGACCCTCTGTGGAGTGCCTTTCCCTACACGTTCTCCTATGCCAAGCCACAGCTGTTTCAGGAATTAGGGAGGAGGTCCGCACCGCCTCTGAGCGCTTTAGATTAAGCATTTCCTATGGCAGCTGTCTGAGCAAAAGAGAGACATAAGATAAGACTATTTTCTATGCATTATTCTTGTCCTAGATGGGAGAGTTCCAACCAGAACTCCCCCACCCCCAGGAAATACCTTAGTTTCATCATTTGGGTTTTTTAGCCTTTCCACCTTTTTGGAGTAAGATGTGATGGTTTTGAGGAAGTTTTTCTCAAAAGCATCCTTAGCCTGAAGCCTCAAAGACATCAACGCCATCATCAAAGGTGCTGGCTTCGTGTTACCTGGGTTGGGAGGAGACATGGCTGCCACCCAGAACCCCAACTGAGGGGCGATGTATGTCCACACCAGCTGGCTGCCTTCCTGGTGCACCAGGCCGAGCCCACTCTTCAGCCACGTTCCTGTGGGATGCAGAAAACAACTTCAGCTGTGTGCATGCTAAACCCCTATTTAAGGCTTACATGTATTGCACAAGTCACTCTAAATGTCATGTTTATGACCCATTAGATAGGCTAGATGGTCCACCTGTCATCTGAGCCTGCATACAGCTCTCTGTAGGTTCTTTTCAACTCCCTGCAGGAAAGAGCCGAACAACTTTAGTTTTCCTTTGCCTTGGTGATTAAACTACTTCCAACCACTTTTATCAAATGTCCCTGCTTCCAAACACACATAATTTTAGCAGAAGCATTTGGACTTTAGATGTGGAATACAGATAGCATGATAAGGGCTGGTGGAAGTGGAAAAAAGGGGGGAAATTCAGTGCTGTTTATATTCTTTATCCTTAAGCAAATATATGAATTTCCTATCTGGAATCAGAACCTGGTTACATCAGAATTACTTAGGGAAGTTTTTAAAAAACATATAGATTCTCTGGTCCCACCTTTGCAAATTCTGACCCAATAAGCCTGGCCTAGGTGACTACTTTAAAGAGCTTCCAGTTGGTTCCGATGCTAGGAAACACCGAATAAGTCCAGGTCTGCGCTCTCCTTCAGTTTTACTTTCAACTAGTTTTTAACATCAATGAGAACCTACGCCTGGCTAGCCACAGTAGATGTGTTTATATACATTATCTTTAATTCTCACAACAACGCTAGAAGTCGGACTTATTTTGCCTTTTTGGATGAGGACACTGAAGACTGGGGAGCTACGTAACTCTCCCAAGGCCTCCCAGTGGTCGAGAGCAGACCTAGGTCTGTCTGTCTGTCTGTCTGTCCTCAAGGCCCATGCTACTTCTTCCGTTCCACCCTGCCACATTTCCTATCAATCTTCCAGAGTTTGATCCTTTTCTCTTTGTGACGTTTCCAGGAGCAGAGCCATTGCCCAAGGTCGCTTGGCTGTCACGTGTCTCACCTGCACAGAATCCGCTTTGCGGCCCATGACGGCAGCAGAAGGCCGGGGAGAGCGCCGGCCAGGCCTTCTAGGGGCGCGGGCACACCTGCCGCGGTCCCCCAGCACAGAGACATCGATCACTTACGCAGGGCTCCGGCTCTGCCCACAGGGCTGCACTGCTCGGCTCCCTGCCTAATCATCCATCCCCTAAGTGGCCACGTGTGTACCCCTGCCCACTGGAGGCCGAAACCCAGCAACAGTGCACCAAATAGTCTACACTCGCCTTTCCCGTACACACACATTGCTGAGGTGGCAACAGTGGATTTCTTTTTTCCCCTAAAGCAAGAAACAATACTTCGGGCTGCTTCTAGGGCCTATGGGTTGCCATAGCAACATTCAAATATAGTGGGTGGAAAGGTGCCCGAGGCAATGCCTCCCATCGCCCACCTCCTCCTCTCCTCAGACAGCCGTGGAACAAAGGAGGAAGCTGGGAGAGGCTGGGCGTCAGCAGGCGCCTTGCATGGTCTGAGCTTCCCATGCAACGGGCCCCAGAGGATCTCACTGTAAGTTAGCCGAGAAGCTGGAAGGCTTCTAGAATGAGTTTGAGAACAAGGATGCCCAACTCAGACTCATCTGCGGAAGAACAACAACCCAGAGAGGATGTAGGCATTCAGAGCATCACTTACTTCTCCTGGGCTACCAAGGAAGCAGGAACAGAGGCCATCTGACACAGGCGGCCGAAGGGTTTCTATGTTTGACAAGAAAGTTTCCCTGAAGGTGGAGAACGGATTGTTTGCGACCGCCTTCCAGTTTTCCCCCGGGGGATCCCATCCTGTTGAGCTCACGATTTACGCCACACCCCACGCCCACACACGCTCTCCCAAATAGCAACCCCTATCAGCCAGGAAATGGCCACGCATTCCTTGGTTCACGGTTTTCCCCAGATTAGATTCTTGAGTCACTGCTCTTCAAATGGAGCAGATACTAGGTTAGGCTGACGGGGACCCAGAGAGGAAAAAAAGCCGGTAGGAGTCCTGATTCCTGCTCACTCAAGGGTAAAGCACACTACTCCGATGCCTGAGTTGCCTCTGCCTTCTACAACACAGCACATCAAGTGGAAAGAGACTTTGAAAATACCTCCCAGTTACATCTGGGGCAAGCCTAGTGGGGGGTGAACACACACACACCACCCAGCTAACAAGTCGCCAGGTCCAGCCTGGAGGGCCCACGGTCAGGCAGTCATGGCAGTGATGCTGGTGGAAGCCACAAAGGCCGGTGGCTCACGAACACACAGCTGCTTTGGGAGCTGGTGAGGAAGGACTGCCACCTGGGGTGGGCGGAGAAGGCTTCGGGGTGAGTTGAGCTTTGATGAGCAAGCAGGACTGTCAGCCCGGCGGGGGGGGGGGGGGGGGTTGTGGGAGGGCAGCAGAGAGCAGAGAGAAAGAGAAGGAGGGCATACGGAAATAGTGTGCACAAAAGCATGCAAAGTGTATCGGGCATGGAAGATGTCTGGGGAAGGGATGGAGGCACAGGGAGGCAGGAGGGAGGGAGAAGCTGGGCAGGGGCTGGAGTGGAGTTTAGCATCTGCCTGGGAAGGGCTCCCAATGCCATTACAATGGGGGCCACTGAAGCCTGTAAATGGAAGCATGGCCTGGTTAGAGCTTTTCGGCACCTAACCCCACCCCCCACCCCTCGCCCACATTGGTTCTTCCCAGGTTGGTCCTCATAATGCACACTTTGACCCAACTCTGTGACTCTGCCTGCAACTGATGCTCCAACCTCACATGGTTTTTCTCTCTTCCCAAAATCTACCCATCTTTCAAAATTCAAGTCACATCACGTGTTCATCCCGAGTTCCGCCAGCACTCGGGGATCTTCCTGTCTTGGCGCTCCCAGGGCACGTGTTACTGCATCATCAGAGTTCCAGAAACATACCTTGCTAAGTTGCCACCCTGCTGTCCTATGTCCTACTTCCTCCGTGAGTGTGGGCCCGGGTGTCTTCTATTTCTTTTGTCTGCTTCTCAGCACCCAGAAATATCCCTGGCGTAGGAACTTAACAGTACTTGAGAAGGAGTGAAAGCCAGACATGCAACCCAAAAAATAATATCAGATGGCCTTGTGTGAAAAACCGGGTGTGGCTGGCAGGAAAGATCTTCCGGAAGCGCGGTTAACAGCGGGACGCTACCCTTTCACACTCAAGGGAACAGAGCCAGCTGGGAAAGAGGCATTTATTTTGGCCCAAGTTTTCCGTAAAATGTACACATTTTCAGTGAATAAAGGGTGACACAGTCTTGGGCTTCAACAATCATGCTGTTATTGGCAAAAGTCATTTCCAGGCTTTCTGTGTTTTGTGGGAGGAAATAAGCCACAAGGAATACAAGAATTAATGAATTGTGTACTAGAAACATATGCTTCTCATTACTGACATCCTGATACTGTGGGATGAGGATGTTTCCCCCACCTGAGGAGCTGGCGCGTGTAAGAGATCCTTGGACTCGTGGGTGGGGAACTAGTGCCGAGAATCTTCCCTGGTCATCCAGACAGCACAACAAACAGACCCCTGCAGAGTCTCTTCTGTTGACTAAGGTTCTGTGACCACCAGGCCTGTGACCAGGGTGCCAAGAGGGGGGACCCTCGCAGCCCAGTGGGGGCCTCAGGCACTGCTCAGGGAGAACAGGGGAGGGACCAGCTTGCTCCTGCAGTGTGGACCAAGGAAAGCTCCAACTGCAAGGCCTCTGGCCTCCTCCTGGGTCAGTACAGCTGCCTGGAGGGCTGTCCTGGTAAGCCTGTCTCCTCTGCGCGCAGACACACAGCAGCCCCTAAGGGCAGAGCAGCTGGCACAGCTGCCTCCTCAGACCCACTTCTCTCCTGTGCTTCCCTCCCTCCTTGCTCCACACTACTCCCTCTCGGCCTCTTCCTATCACTTCCTTTGGAGGGCGAGATACTGACTCTCTTGGGGTCCTTTTGACAAGCAGGCAGTCGAGGCAGCTGCTGGGACATGCAGAGTCTCAAGGCGGGTCCCCTGGTGAAGGTGTGCAGGCAGGACCCTGTGCTTCCTCGTGCCCCGCCCCACTGGCCCAGCCAGGCTGCCACCTTCTTCACGCACAGCTGCTGCTGCTGCAGGGGGCGGCGCCAGCTGTTAAGCTCCATCAGAGGTAGACTGGCGGCTGACCAAGGCCGGTGGTGTGTCTATGCCTGGGACTCTGTGTGTGACGGTTACACAGTGGTTCCTCTGGCATCACGGGGAATGAAATTCCACATTACCGAAATTTTTAGATCATCCATTTTCAAATAGTTTTTAAAGCCTTTGAACCCCAAGGACATTTCCCTAACATCGTTCGGAAGCTCCTCTTCGTCTATATAACTTGGGTCTTATTCGCCAAAGGTTGAAAAGGCAGTATTAGAATTCTAAAAAGTATCCTTTACTCCTGCCTTATAAGATTGAGTATAATTTTGATTTTTCATGATGACTCAAGGGCATGATTATGATCAACTACAATGTCAGGTTCTAAAATATTGATGCCCTTAGGTCCTTGCTGGGGAACACAGAGCTGTTTGCTCTTAAACCAAATACTCCCACCGACACCCGTGTTTGTTTCTCCCTGCCCCCTTCCTCTGTCTCTTCTCCCTCCCTTCCTTCCTTTCTCTCTTCTTTCTTCTCTCCCTCCCCTGTGCTGTTAGCAGTGTTTCTGTTATCAGCTCTGCTCCCTCAGCGCCACCAACCCCCAGCTCCCCCCCTGGGGCAGTCTGCTGTTGGGAACTAGACAACCTACCTTATTAGAACTGTGTCTGGAATAACGTCCACAGGCAGTGTGAGGGACTGGGGAACAAAAGCAGATATCGAACCGTGGTATCCTGAACCCAAGTTCAGTATGTTTTTTCTGCAACCCTACACCCTCAGATCAGTTTTTCTCTGAATTCTCATTCTCTGGAGTTAAACCTTACACAATGGAAAGATTCAGAGATATTTTCAAGAATAAATACTTTGTTGAAAAATCATCCTCATCTTTTGAAAAGTTATGTATTCAGCTGGCGAGTCTCATTGTGTATGAAGTACCCCGAGTTCTTAACTGGGAAGCCACATTTAACTACCAGGATTGTTACATACAATAACTGACAGGCCGAACAAGCTAGGCCTTCTGCTCGCCTATGAGATCTGATGGGGTCTCTTAGCAATCACCAAGGGTGCCATTTTCTTGCTGGTTACCAAGCAGTAAGGAAATCAGCTTTTTATTTGCAAAATATAAAGAAAAGTGAGTTCAAAAATGTAACAAATGAAAGAACTCTAAAATATGGAAACGGGCCCAAAACACATATCTAATTCGCATACGACCTATAGGTTCAGATTCACCTTGCTGTTCCTGCCTGGCACACTTACTCTGCCCGGAATCCCCTATTTCAGCAGCCACGCTAGCTCATCCTGGCATTTGGCACCAAGCAGAAAAACCTGATATCAGGAGCACTACTGATTTTGAAAAGGAAACTGTATGTGAAAACTCACACTTTAACAGATTACAAATTGAAGCTGGCACCTTGCACATTGGCCAGTGTACAGGGACATGAGTCACTGCTCTTACATTGAGATCTCTTACCATGTCAGACGTGAGAACAGTGGGCAGGTTAAAGCCCCGCATTATAGAGGGCCAACGGACCGCATGAACAACTTCCCCAGCATAAGGCAGCCCTGAACGTGAATTCCAGCTTTGCCATGTTCTAGCTGTGTGAACTGAGGACACGGCCCAGCAGAGGAACTGAAGGTCCTTGGTGATCTCATGGAGCCATGGGAGCAATCCTAGAGCTGGCTGTTTGACATTTCTTTTGTCATGTAAACAATAAACGGCCTCATTGGTTAAGCACTTAAGTTGGGAGTTCTACTTCACTCAGCTAACATCTTCTAACATATATTTTTCCTGAAAGAGGCTGAAGTGAGTTCTCCTGGGTCTGTAAGCTGGGACTCATGAAGAAATTCCATAGCTACTCAGAAAACCCATCTCCAAAAAGTTCTACCGATCAAAAGGTGAATATTGAATATTCACACTGTGAAATACAGCCATTTCTACTCCTACACCTAAATTTTCACTGTGAAACGTTTGGGAACATTTACAGGGAGAGGTAAGACACATATTTGCATGACGTGGGCATGAATGTGGACGGCAGGAACCGATGACTGTCTTGCTTCTCAGCTGTTGACTATGGAAAACCACCATCTCCTGCCTGGGGCTGGGGTGACCTTGCTGAATAACCACCATGGCATGGCATTGGCTCGTTTGAGGAACAGTCTTCCTAAGAGGTCTGCACCTCTCAGATCCATAGCAAGTGCTGCTGCTGCTTCTCGCTAGTTTTAATCAGAGGGTCTCTCCCGATCCCTGAATATGCTGTATTTCTCTAGAAACCAGATGACTCACTTTTCAGGGCTTTTGTCTGCATTGTCTTAAGCTGTCACCTCCACCATACTTTTCTACCAGCTGTACATACAGAAGCATCAAGATCCTGGGATGGGGTCACTCCCTGAAATCTCAGTATAAGACCCCATCAGCCCTAAGTCACATTCATCAGTATAGCAGCACCAGTGACAAATTCTACTTTTATGATATTGTGGAGTAGCCTTCTTTTTTCCATGAAATCCATGAGGAGGAAACATTCTTTGTTAATTACATAGCCAAGTATTTACCTGATGGTCAATGATCTAACCATGCTTGTTGAAAGCAATCAAACTGAAGAGCAAGAGTTAGGTGCAGATGGTGGAATTCTTATTGCTTCGGGCAAGTACATTTCAGGGCCAGTTTAAAGAAGAATAAAATGAAGGCAGCTCACTATAACTGACCTCCTGCTGTTCAAAGCATAAAATCACAGATATGTTGAATTATTAGAAATTAAAACAAGAAATGAATCTGTATTCAGCTCCAACATGTTCCCTGGGTATTTTTAGGGTAATTTTGGGGAAATAGATTCTTAAAAATAAATTTATTCTAAGCAACTGATTTTTTTTCTTTCCTTTAAGCTTTAGCTGAGCAATGAAATGCTTACTGAAACAAGTGTCAGGAAAGAGCAATAATGGGAAACCATAAAGATTCCGGCAGCGTTATAAGCTTATGCCTTAAATAAGTAGGCAGAAGTATTAGGATGCATAATAGCATTAATAAAATTTAATGAGAGAATTTTGAATTTCTAAGAGGTATATATAAATTTCCAGAAAGTAGTATCAGAGTTCAGGCTAATTAGGCCCATACGGAGAGAAGTTTTGTTCATTACCCGCTAAATCCAATATCCATCTTGTAATTACATGTCAGAAGGGACTGGGTCGGGGAAGCAGGCCAGGATTGGGGGTGACACAGCCAGTAATCCCCCGCATTAGAAAACTCACTCCAAGTGAAGGATAGCGTAACAGAGAAGTTTATAAACATCTGGACAGATGTGGTAGGATGCTTTAATCCAGGGCTTGTTAGCGAGCCTGTTCCAATAGAGATATTGTTGAAATGCGGATTCTGATGCATGCAGTTCTGCAGTGCCCACAAACTCCCCAGCTTCGGACCACGCTTCGAGTAGCAAAGCTCTCAATGATTTGCACTGTTGTGGGTGTGGCAATTCTTTCAGAAAACCCTGATGTCATTTCCCACAATGTTGCTGTGGTGTATCCACTGGGCAGCCAGTGCCTGAAACAACTTTGGAAATATTTCTACTATATTTAAGAAATAACCTAGTCACTGGTCAGACTACAGGCCAAGAGTTGGCAAACTCATATGCTTACAGATGCTGCGCGTCCTTGCTTGAAGGGGCAGTGCTGGTTAGTGAACTGGCTGCTGCGGTGTGGCCAAACTGGTTCCAACCCTAAGACTTTTGCCTTGACTGTTATTCTGCCCCGGAGACATTCCCATGTTAGGCTCCTAGGTGACTTTAGGATCTCAGCTCAAATGTCACTTCTCCAAAGGCTCTGACCAGCCAAACATTCTCTCTGACATCACTCTGCTCAATCGCCTTATAGGACTATGCCATTTGAAGTAAACTGACTCGCTGTCTGTCTCCTTCATTTAGAGAAAAGCTTCATAATTACAGTGACCTTCTCTGACTTGTTTTCTCACTGCTTTATCCCAAGAGCCTAGAACAGAGTAAAGTCTGGCACAAAGAAGATGTCCAATAAATATTTGCTGAAACGAATAAACTGTTCAATTTTTAAAAGAGAAGCCAAGACAGAATTCCGTGGGAAATCTTTCAATTTTTAAGTGTTGGCAGTAAATTAAAACACGACAAACAAACAAATGCCCCCAAATCGACTGTATGGGCCAAACCAGTCACATCTGAGAATGAGTTGTTTTGGATTCCCAGATTTAGTCCATTATTCTATTAAGCCACATTAAGTCTTGGCACAGAAGCAGGAATTCACAAAAATCTGAGATCCTCGGACAAGAAGGGGATTTGCGGTCTGAAGGAAATGGTGTTTCGCATCCCCCTTCTACACTCCCTATGAGGCCATGTGTGTGCCCCGAGCACTTACCTGTGCTGAGTTTGGGCTTCTTTCTCATTAAGAAAGATGGTAGCCCCCCACCTCCGGGGTTGCTTTGAGAAGAGTGATGAAAAATGCTGGTTTCTAGTAATACCTGCTTTGCTAATGAATAAGCTCAGCTGAGAAGGAATAGGCAAAAAAATCTTTTCCCAAGTGATCCTATGTTTCTTCACCTGAAATTTAGGTACACTTCAGACTGCGCATCAGAAATGGCTGGGCTGCCAGGTACAGCTACCTCTCTGTGTTGTATTGCAGAGCGAGCAAGGCTGCCTCTGTGGGAACCTCTAACGAACTGCGTTGTGTGTACTGGCTTTGTTGTGTGTGTGTGTTCTGGGTATTTACAAGCACGTGTCTGCATAGAAATAATTTTAAAGGCATGATTCAAGAGAAGGGGCAAAAAGAACAAGACGTGAAGAACTTCATACACGCCTGGCAATGTGCTGGGGCTTTATGTGCATTCTCTCTCTTCAGTCTTACACGGCCTGGAAAGGCAGGTCTCCTGTATCTCATTTTTGAGGCAAGAAACATTAGGTTCAGAGGTCAGTGATTTGCCCAAGGACAGGGCGACCCCTAACATTCTCAGAACCCAAGACCAGAATATAAATGGAGATCCAGATACAATACATCTAAATGTTTAAAAGTTATAAGGCAAGCGATCGCATTGTTAAATAAATGTGCCTATTCTCCCGTCATAGCTTTATAATAACCTAAAGACCGAGGTCGAATATAGAGTTCTTAGATTCCTCAGAGCACTTGCTGGAACACAGAGGCACAAGGATTGTTGGTTTGCGACCCACCCCCTTCTCAACTCATCCTCAGCCTTGTGCACATGGACGTGGACTGCTAACTCACATATCCAAGCTCAGGCCCCAGCCAGCAGCCTCTCCTTGGCCACTTCTATGGCCTGGGGGTGTGCAGGTGGCCTGTGTTATGGGCAGAGAGGTCTGCCCCCAGGAGATGGACCTGCAGGAAAGGGCCTGGAAGCCAGCTTAGGCCCATTTGGGCAGGGAATTCCAGGACGGTATTCTAGAGAGGGGAGCTTAGCTTTCAGGGAGCCACATCCCTTTGGGTCAGTGAGGCCTGATCCTATGGGGAAAGTGTACAGCTGGGTGAGCGTCAGAGCGAGGCCCTCTACCTGTGGGGCTTAGGGCAGGGGCCCCTCTTGCTCAGTCTCAGGGTGATACTGGCCAAGAGGCAGAGCTACTAAGAGGCAGAATTTTATTCCAAAAGATAAAATGACCTATCTGAAAGGTTTTCCCAGTGATGGATATTTTTCCAGAAATAAATCTCGAGTATTGATGAGGCTTTGCCTAAAGTAGATACCAGGCCAGGATTATCTTCCATACCAATGATTTCCAGGCCTGATTAACGTATAAAACCACTTTAAAAAGAAAAACAGAGGCCGGCCCCATGGCTGAGTGGTTAAGTTCTTGCGCTCTGCTTCGGCGGCCCAGGGTTTCACCGGTTCAGATCCTGGGCACGGACACGGCACCGCTCATCAGGCCACGTTGAGGCAGCATCCCACATGCCACAACTAGAAGGACCCACAACTAAAATATACAACTATACACTGGGGGGATCTGGGGAGTAAAAAAAAAGCAGAAATAAAAAAAGATTGGCAACAGTTGTTAGCTCAGGTGCCAATCTTTAAAAAAAAAAAAAAGAAAGAAAGAAAGAAAAAGAAATTCCCACACAATGTGTTAACTTTATAAAACAAAACGAATTTATAAAAGAAACAGGCTGTAAAATTTCAAAATAATATTCAAATTAAAAACATCAATTTAATGCCATACCTGATGACATATTACTGAAGGGAACTTGTCCCTTGCAACATAAACATGACATTGATGGCCAGGCTGAGGTTTCTTTTGAGCTGAGCATGGCTGAGTCGGATCTCCTATGACCTTTCTCGAGCTGAACTTACGAAATGTTCCTCTTTCAACATCCTTCAATTTCACTTTTCCTCAATGTGATGAAGTTGTGTCCTTTATGTGCGACCTCTACTGCTGTTCAGTTCCCTTTAGTCCTATTCTATCAAATAGTCTATAAATGCAAATTCAGGCAATAAAAGGATCTGATGGTTTTAAATTCTGTATTGAGAGGGTGGGGGGAGGGGAAACTGGAGGAAGGTGATCAAAAGGTACAAACTTCCAGTTATAAGATAACTAAGTCCTGGGGATGTGACGTACAACATGGGGACTATAGTTAACACGGCTGAATGGTATATATGAAAGTTGTTAAGAGAGTAGATGCTAAGAGTTCTCAACACAACGGAAAAAAATTTTTTTCTTTTTTTTTGTATTTATGTGAGATGATGGATATTAACTAAAATCACACTCATTTAACTAAATCATTTAACTAAATCATTTAACTAAAGTGGCAATCATTTCACAATATATGTAAGTCAAACCATTATGTTGTACACCTTAAACTTAGTACGTCAATTATATTTCAGTAAAACTGGAAAATAATTCTGTATTGAATCCAGACGATGCAGAATATTTTTCATGTTAAGTTTTAGAAGATTATCATCAAAAGCAAAACCCCAGGTTTTAAAATCCTTGCAGACAATTCCCAGAGCCCGAAGAAGCCCTCCGGGTCTACAGACCCTGGTTTGAGAAACATGGGATCTTGCTCAGGAAAGCCTGGACATCTGGGATCTTCGTCCATCCCGAGTTCCGGTCCTTGGTTTATTCGCCTGTGAAGTGAGGACAACATCACAGGTCGCCGTAAAGACCAAGGGCGCTGAGTTGCAAGAAAGGAGAAGAGCAGAGCGACACTCAAGTTCAGATGCCAGGCAGCCAGCTGGGCTCGCCCCCTGGTCAGCCCTTACTCTGCAGACCAAGGGACTCAGATTCCTACTCTACTCCAGTTAAAAGGCATTACCTATTCTGAACTGTGAGGGTCATCTGGAAATAAGAGAACAGCAATAACATTCAAAATAGGGACAAACCAGTAGGGCACGGAACTGAGCAATCAGATTGGGGACCTGGCACATAGCAGCAATGTGGCAGCCTTGGCTGAGGCTGGGATATTAAATTTAAAGACCCGAGGACTTCACTATACCTGTCCTTCTCTCTTATATCATGCTCCACCAAAAATTCACAAACTAAACATGGGCGGTGATGATTATAATAACGATGGCTAACATTTACAGAGCCCCTTGCACTGCTGCAAGTGCTCCCCATTCACAACAATTCTCTGACGTAGGGACGATGACTATTATTATTCCCATTTTATAGATGAGAAAACTGAGGCCCTGAGAGGCTAAAGGACTTGCTCAAGATCACACAACTAGTAACTTGAGGAGGAGCCAGGATACAAGTCCAAGCTGTCTCAGTTGCTGGGCAACATGCCACCTATATTCCACACACTCCTATTATTGGCTGTATAGCATCCAGTGCAATATTCAAATCTATCAAAAATATTTTTACCTTTTAATTACCTATTTCAGTGGAGGTAACTGAAAACAAGACATTTAAAAAATATAGTTGGCTGTCTGTATCCATGGGTTTGCATCCATGGATTCAAGCAACTGGGGATCAAAAGGCCTGTGATGGTTGGGTCTGTACTGAACATGCACAGATTTTATTTTCTTGTCTTTATTCCCTAAACAGTACAGTGTAACAACTATTTACATAGCATTTACATTGTATTAGGTATTATAAGTCATCTAGAGATGATTTAAAGTATAGGGGAGGATGTGTATAGGTTAGATGCAAATATTACACCATTTTATAGAAAGGGACGTGAGCATCTGAGGATTCTGGTACCCCAGCGGGTCCTGGAACCAACCCCCCGCAGATACAGAGAGACGACTGTACTTGGTTTCGAAATAAATTACGGCAGCTTTATCTTTCTAATTATTTTTCACCCAGGCTGATATTAGAAGGAGCATGTTAGATGCGGTGCTTAAAATCCAGGCCAAGTGGCAGCAAAGCAAGAGGGTACAGAGGCTTCTAGGTGATGGGAGAAGCCAGCAGGAGGATACAAACTGGCCACAGATAATCCGCAAAGTGAATCCTCCAGAAGCGCTTAAGAGTTCACTGTAACATAAGACACATTCTCTTTCGGGAGGAACATATTGATCTATACACTCAAGACCACAAAGTGGGCAGCAGTCATTTGTAAAGCCTGCCAAAAATTGTTTCAGTTAAACTCCAGCATGGGAAGTTCTAGCTCTATATAAAATGACACTTCAGCAAAATTAAGTCTCCAAGAATAGCGTTTCAAAACAAAAGTGGCCCTGAACCACAACTACGATAGAGCGAACGAGATGGTTTTATTCACTGAAAATGCTCATTTTTGGAGGGGGCTACAACACAAAGGGTTTACCAATTCTTAGGAATGGACTGATATTACAAGATTGTTTTTTGAGTTGCTAGGCGACATCGAAAAACAAATGTCCATGTTCTGAGATCACTCTGCCTTCATTCTCCCCATGGGCAACGCGTGTGTTCCGGGCCCTCCTCCACTCCACTCAGACAACAAGAGCGGAACATCGCAACTGTGATGCTAAATGGTCCATAGTGGCAGAAAGATACAGATCTGTGTCGCAAAAACAAATCACAGTCTGTTGGCCACCTGGCAGCCAAGATCTCTGGCAAGATAAAGTTTTCAAGGACTGTCATCATTTACCAAAATTAAGTCTATGCCTTTGGTGTTCTTTTCTTTCTGTTACATCACTTCCATCAGCTTTCTTTGCAGGTAAATTACCTTCTTTTCCTCCTACATAGCTAATAGAAGCCCCATTCACTTTTCTAGGCAATTTTGACATCTGAGAAAGTAGAGACTCTTTTCCTGAGAGTTATTTCTTTGTTTCTAAGAAACAGCTTTCACTGCGAGAAGACCAATTTCAGATAACATCTTTCTTAAGGATATATTGACAGGACACTAGATAGGTAAGTCTGCTTCCTTCCTTGTTGAAGACCCTTAACCACTGAGTCTGTTCTTTTTGAAAAAATTAAAGATGATGCATGTGGTTCTAAAATTAATATCACATATATAAATACATACTTAATTGTTAGAGAAATGAATTCCCTTCTTTTCTTCTAACTTTTCCCCACAGAATGTAATATAGTTCATTCAATCACTCCACCTCAGTATTCCAATATGTCACCTTCCATCTGGACATGCGGCTGATAACGTATAGAGAAAAAGATAGGCCAATAATATTATTATTTTCATTTTCTTAAAGTTACAAACATAATTTAGTGCTTTAAGAACTCCCACCGCTTCCTCCCCACAAAAAACAATGAAATGGAACAAAATCTTAGATCTCTATTTTAAATCAAGCTCCACGTTCAAGGGCAGGCTGGCCATGACTTACCCAAAAAGGACCAGATCAATGAGCACAGCATCAGCAGCAATGTTCAACCTCGGAAGCGGAGACAAATCTACTACGGGCCATTATGAGTGGGTATACATATGCACCATACATGACAAAAAGCTGGTTCAGTAACCACCATTTCTATAGCAACCCACACACACTCTGCAGGCTGTGTTTTAGGAAGGCAGTTAAAACTGGATTCTACAATGTAGCTTCACTCAGAATACGCTTTTATTTCAGTCACCTCATTAGAATGAGAGTACTCAAGTCAAGGAACGATATAAGTTATTGTTCAACAGCAGAAACTTACCAAATACAGAATCTCAAGTCTTGATTTCTTTGCCACTCAATGTCAGTCAGTCACTTTAAATTCAAACCACTGACCTGGTTTCCTTGTTCGCAAGTGACCATTCCCCAGGGCAACAAGTCAGATCGCAGGCTGACAACCCGGAATATCAGCCAGCCATCTGCTGTCCCAGTTACAGGCTAAAGGGAGTAAATGCCTGTAAAAGTGAGCTGACATGATCGTCTCTTATTTCTAGAAAGCCTCAGCTAAGATGCATTCACCAGGACCAACGGAACTTCATTTGCCAGACTGGGGATGGAGAATCGCTTCTTTCAAAGGTCAGCCAGGCCCCCTGCACATGATTGATAGGAAGGAGTGTACATCTACTTAATCTCATCCTCTCAGACACACCTTGACACCTGGGACACAGGCACTGGCACCGTACTACTTTTCAGAAGAGACAGCATCATTAGAAGACCATAAGGTAAAAAAAATCTGCTAATTCCTCAAAGGAAAAGGCTTACACTCCCTAAACAGAGTCCTCCCTGGCACCATAAATCAAGTGGGATTTTAACCCGGTAGTTTCAGCACGACATGTAAACGCAGCAAAAGTTTCTATTCTAGTATATGCAAGTTGTGCTTTAAAAAAAAAAAATCATCTTTACTGAAAGCATACATAACAAGTAGCCAATTCATACTGTTCTAACATACTAAACAAACCCTGCTTTACTCATGTTCTAAGAATGTTACTCTTGTAGGTCATCCTTCTGTGACCATGTGGGTTGAAATACAGAGATGCTAATTTTTATACTGGGAAATTCCTCACCTGTTCCTAAAGAAAAAATGAAGAGACACTTGTAGCCATTAAAAAAAAGAGAGAGAGAGAGAGAGAGACAACAGTGGTAAACAGCAGCATCAAATGCTGAGCCCCCTCTAATGGTGTCTGAAACGGAGCAGCTCGAAGGCTCTCTCCTGAGAGGAACCTTTCAGTTTCCAGCAGTCATGGATGAAAAGTATTCAAAGTATCATTAAAATGTGGTTTTATCTTTCAAATAGAAGTCCTGGAACTAAAAGAGAGTTTCACCTTTCTTTACAGAGTTTGCAATCCTGCCCTTTAACAAGTGCTATCACCTGAGCATCAATTGTGACTCCCGGCCAAGTGCCCGAGGGCTCCCCGGATGACAGCAAGACGGACTGTGACTGATTCGGCCCCTGGCTGGCCCTGCAGAGTGCAGAATATACTTGCATTCTAACACTAGAATGGTAAGAGCTTCCCCTTTGAAGCCATTTTAGATCAGGATCACAAAATCTTCCTCTAATAGGCCAGATAGTATGTATTTTCAGTTTGGGGGATACAGTCTCTGTTGTAATTACTCAGCTCCGCCGGTGTAGCACAGAAACACTCATCGATGATACAAAAGAAATGGGCGTGGGTGTGTTCCAATGTCGTAGTCCGTTCTGGCTGTGATAACAAAATAACCTAGACTGGGTGGCTTACAAACAGCAGAAATTTATTTCTCACAGTTCTGGAGGCTGGAAAATCCAAGATCAAGGTGCCAAGAAATCCAGTGTCCGGTGAGGGCTCACTTCTTGGTTCACGGATGTGGAAGGGGCAAGGGAGCTCTCTGGGGCCCCTTTCATAAGGGCACTAACCCCAGAGCCCTTATGGCCCCGTCACCTCCAAAGGCCACACCTCCTAATACCATCATACTGGCGGGTAGGATTTCCACACGGGAATTTTGGTGGGGGGGCAGGGGGGAGGGATACAAACATTCAGTTCATAGCATCCAACAAAACTTTATTTAGGGACACTCCACCTTTGAATTTCATATAATTTTCATGTGTCGTGAGATACTTTTCTTCTTTTGATTCTTTCTTCAACCATTTAAAAACGTAAAAACCATTCTCAGCGTTCAGGCCGTAGTTTGCCAACCCTGATTTAGGTGAAAAATTCTTAATGGAGTCACAAATTGCTCTTTCTGGCAGTTCAACACTTTGGAATTGCAAGTACTTTGATTTAACCCAAAAGTAGATAATTTAAAGTGTTAAACTGCTTTGAAGTGATTATCATATTCGAATCAATCGTAAATAGCAGCTAATTAGTAAACAGTGTTATATGTTTAACATGTGTTCCTACTTTTGTTTCCCTGCTCTGATGATACTGTCTTAGAGCTTTTCACTTAACTGAAATAATTTAATTTTCTACTTAAATAATAATATTATTGATTAAATATAATAAAAAAAAGAAACCCTTATGAAGTATGTAGGTTTCCAGTGAGTTTAAGAAATTAAAGAACATACGGTTTCTTTAAAATGTCCATCCAATCTTAAAGATAAAGCTTTCACAAAACATATTTTAAGTCATTTGATTATTTTTGAATGTCTATCCAAATGCTGGCTTTTCTCTGTACACATACAATCTGTTATAACCAGGAATCTGGCAGTTACTTTTTCTTTTTATTTTGAGGAAAATTAGCCCTGAGCTAACATCTGCTGCAATCCTCCTCTTTTTGCTGAGGAAGACTGGCCCTGAGCTAACATCTGCTGCCAGTCTTCCTCTTTTTTTTTGCTGAGGAAGACTGGTCCTGAGCTAACATCCGTGTCCATCTTCCTCTACTTTATATGTGGGACGCCTACCACAGCATGGCGTGCCAAGCGGTGCCATGTCCCCACCCAGGATCCGAATTGGCCGCCAAAGCCGAAGGTGCGAAGAAATGTGTGAAGGAACGTGTGAACTTAACGTGTGAACTTAACCGCTGCACCACTGGGCCGGCCCCTGACAGTTACATTTTTGACAGTAGATGCTAAATTAAAAAGACCATTGAAATGGAAGTAGATCCATTCCACAATGAAGATTCCCAATGGCAAAAGGCTCAATGCCCTGTGGATTCTTTTCAGAGAGGAAACAGAGAATTGGATAACTTCCGTTGGAGAGGTTTTCTATATTGTATTCGTTTCCTATTACTGTAATAAATTGCCACAAACTTCGGGGCTTAAAACAACACAGATTTATTCTCTTACTGTTCTGGAGGTCCAAAGTCCAAAATTAGCGTCAGTGGGCGAAAGTCAAGGTGTCGGCAGGGCCGGTTCCTTCTGGAGGCTCTGGAGGGAGAATCTGTTCTCTTGCCCTTTTCAGCTTTGAGTGGCTGCCTGCAGTCCTTGGCTTGCGGCCCTTCCTCCATTTTCTAAGTGCATCACTCCAGTCTCTGCTTCTGACATCACATGGGCATCTCCTCTGATTCTGACTCTTCCCGCGTCCCTCTTATAAAGACCACTGTGAATGCAGTGGGCCCATCTGGATAATCCAGGAGAATTTCCCCATCTCTAGATTCTTAACTTCACCACATCTGCAGAGTCCCTTTACCACGTAAGGTAATATTCCCAGGGTCCAGGGCATTAGGATGTGGCGATATTTAGGGGGCCATTACTCAGCCTGCCACATACATCAAAAATTTTTTTAAAATAAATTTTGTTGTTGGTGAGCTGTAGACAAAATAAACAAAGGAGAGCAAGGATGCTGCTTCTGTAGACCTGCGCCATATTGTGATGACATACATGTGCACGAATCCTGGAGAAAGCTTCATCGTTTTAGAAATATAACCTTTCATACTCCCAGCCCTATCCATCCATATTCCAACACACTCCTTCAAAAAAGAGGAGGCGGGAAAAAGGGGAAGAGTGACAGCAGTAGGGACGGAAGCTCCAGGATGGAGAAAATCCAGTATAATTGTTCTCTCCAAACAAGAGCTCAAAGCCTCATCCTCTTATTAAACGTACATATACGCAGATATGTAAAGGGACATTCTATGTATATAGTCACCTTAAGTACAAACGTTATATTATAATATCTTAAATGACCCTGACTGTTAAAACATCTAAATGATCCTTATCTGATTCAGTCATTCAACAAACATTTCAGCTCGGCATCTAGCCTGTGCCAGGAACTGTTCTTGAGTATTAACTGTTCTTGTTCAATATGCAAAGATGAATATGCACGGCCAAGTCCTCACATCCTTTTAGTACCCCTGCAATATGTACGATGGGCCCAGGAGGGGCTAAATGACTGTTCGGGGGACGGAGAGAGGATTTGAAAGGAGAGGTCCTGCTACACAGTGTGACAAGCTACGAGGGAGACATCCAGGGAAGGGTAAACGATGTGGTGTGGCAGCAACAGAGGGTGTGCAGGAGACAGTGGCTGCAAACGAGGAGGAGAGAGAGGCAGGGGCCAGCTCTGAGGAGACCTGTGTGCTGTGCAGAGTGTAGACTGCCTCACGACGCGTGGCCCTGAGGCATTCTCACGTGGGAAAGCGGTCTGTGGTTTTGAAAGACAGTCCAGGCAGCAACACCGAAGACCTAGTGGAGGGAAGGAGAGGCGGGAGGCAGTCAGCTGCTGGAATTGTCCAGAAAAGAGGGAAGAGTCTGAACTGAGCCAGAGGGAACACAGAAAAGGAGAGGAGAGGGTGAGTTTGAGAAATGCTGACCTGCCATCAACACAGCTTTGCAGGGGAGCAGACACGGCCGGGGTGGGGAGGTGAAGCAAAAGGATAAACTGGGGATAACTGAGTTTCCTGCTTCAGCGGCCCGGTAGACGATACCCTCAGCCAAGAGAGGAAACACAGAACTGAACAGGTTGAGAGGTTGGGGTGAGGGCCGTCGAGGAGTCTCGGTTTTAGGCCCGTTGGACTGGAGTTTCCGGGAGAACATCCGGAAGCAGATGTCTAACAGACAGTGAGACACACATCAGAGAATGAGACTCGGGCGCACAGGCAGCTGTGGGAGCGTGGGAGGGGGACAGATGCCCCCGACACTGCGCGCAAAGTAAGTCAGGAGCTGGCAGAGGGCAGAGCCAAGGACGGGCAGACAGCAGGACCCAGGGGGACACTGAGTCAGAGAGCCACGGAAGGAGGGCACTCTACAGAGGAAGGAAAACCATCAAAGGCTGCAAAGACACGGAAGAGGATGAGGAGGTCGCCCGTTTCACCATCACACAGCCGCTGGTGAACTTAGCGATGTTTGTTTCGGGAGAGTGGGAGGCAGAAACAGCACTGCAGTGGGTCAAGAAATAGAAGCAGCACATGGAGAATAACCCTTCAAGAAGTCCAGGCTAAGGGGAAGCTGGGAAAGTGGTTTGGATGGCACGGTCTGGGAAAACCTACAGAAACGGGGAGACCTTTGTTGAATTAATAGACTCTTAGGGTGTACTGGTTTGTGCCAGGCACTGCACTTGGCTTCTAACAAATATTAATTCGTTTACTCCTTGGGGTGGTTAATTTTATGCGTCAACCTGGCTAGGCCGTGGTCCTCAGATATTTGGTCAAACACGTCTGCATGTTGCTGTGAAGATATTTTTAAGATGAGATTAACATTTAAATCAGTAGCCTGAGTAAAGCAGATGACCCCCCCTAATGTGGGTGGGCCTCATCTAATCAGTTGATGGCCTTAAGAAAAAGGCTGACCTCCCCCAAGGAAGAGGAAATTCTGCCAGCAGACTGCCGTTGGACTCAAACTGCAACATCAGCTCTTCTCTGGGTCTCCAGCCTGCTGGCCTGCCCTGTAGACTTTGGACTTGCCATCCTCCACAACTGCACAAGCCAATTCCTTAAATCTCTCTCTCTCTCTTTCTCTACACACACACACACACACACACACACTATTGGTTCTGTTTCTCCAGAGAAATACACTGTTCAGAACAACAATATCCTCCATTTCACAGCTGAAAAAACTATGGCACAGAGAGGTTATGTAACTTGGCCAAGGCTAAACAGCCTCTGGATAGCAGAGCTGGAATTTCAATCCAGTGTGGCCCCAGAGTCCCTGCTCTTAACCACATGCTATGCTGCCATTTCCGGAGCACTGATCCGGGTGTGTTTGGGGCCAGTCAGGAGGGCCAACGGAGAGAGGAAGAATAACGAAGAGAACAGGAGACTCAGCAAGTGCATGTCTTGTACACAAGAGAAAACAGGTACGAGCGATTTGCCCAAGGTGGGACTTACAGTTGTACAAGTTGCAGACCCAGGTTTAAGCTTCTCCCTTCTCCTTCCTACTTTGTCTCCATGCTTCTTTATCCACGTCCTCTCCTCCCTTCAGAATTCCCGCGTTCTTCAGAGACACTCTCGGTCACACGCTCTCAAGCTGCTTTCTCCTGGGAGACCAGGGCTCCCTCTGTCCTGACCAGGACCACAACGTCTCAGGAAACCACCGAGTCGTAGAGAACACACCCAGCAATCAAGTGCCCGTCTACTCAGCGTGGGGTATGTTAATGCCACAGCACGAGCCAGCTCGCATCGCCAAGCGCAGTACATCTGATCACATCAGTGAATTCCACACAAATAATTCTGGAGTCTCTTAGAAATTATTTGGAAAATCAAACAAAACAAAAACCCCACAAACCCCGGAAATCCCTACAGGTATTTATTTCCAAATATAAATTCCTAGAACTGCAATTTGACTACTCAAAGAATTAGGTCTCTTTGAAAACACATTTGATATCAAAAATCTCTGAATAATCTTTATGCATGGCCTAACAGTTTAAAATTCTGAATTGGGTCCTTTGAAAACCGGTATTTTCAGACTGGACTTTCACGGAACTCGGAACCAAAGGGATGCAGGACCCAATGTGCCTTCAGAATCCTAAGCACGGGCGTGTGCTCCCATGTTATTATTATGAGTGTCAACTCTAAAATGTCCCAGGGGATGATTTGGAAATACGTGTTAAAAGCTTTAGACTTTTGAACATTTTTAGCTCAGCAATTCCACTTCTAAAATTTTATCCTCAGGAAATAATCATGGCCGTGTATAAAGATTTAGCTACAAAGATATTTATCATAGCATTGGTGAGCACAGTACTGTTTTCCTAATTGTAGGGGACTGACTGAGCAACTGAATCATGACCTATCCAAAGAATGGAATCCTTTGTACTCATTAATATTGACATTGTGGTTAATAAGAGTTAATGCTATGGAAAGACGTTCATGATATATGAATGATTTTTAAAAGCAAGTTATAGAACAGTGCATAGCATATAATCCCATTTCTGTTAAATATATATTTTGTGGAAGGCCCTGATGATTGCCTGGTGTTCACACACCTGTGCGATTCCTCCCCACACTGTACCAGTGCTGGGCTCTGTGACCACAGCAAATGGAAAGAAGTGATGGTGTGCCACTTGGACGTTAGGTTATAAAAGACCGTGACTTTCATTTTGCCCACTTGGGCTTTTGTATTTGTAGTTTATTTTTTATTTTCTCTTGGATCACTTGCTCCAGGGGAAACAAGCTGCCAGGTTGTGAGCAGCCCCGTGGAGAGGCCCATGTGGCAAGGAGCTGAGGCCTCTGGCCAAAAGCCAGCAGGGAGCTGCGGCCTCCTAGAGCCGTGTGAGTAGGACTGAGGCGTGCTCACCAGCCCCGGCTGAACCTGGAGACGAGCAGAGCCCTGGCCAACAGCCCGACTGCACCCTTGCTGGAGACCCTGAGCCAGACCACCCAGTGAGGCTGTGCCTGGATTCCTGACCCTCCCAAACAGAGAGACAACAGACATTCCTCGTTGTCTAAAGCTGCTCAGTTTTAGGGCAATTTGTTACACAGCACTAGATAGCTAATACATACTTGCAGAGTAAAATGACCAGATATAATCCAAAATATTATTAGTGATTTTCTCTAGGTGGTGGGACTATGGGTAATTTTTATTTTCTTTTTTTGTACAATGTTGGCCATGTTGTTCCTTTCTCAGAAAACAGCAAAAGAAAACCACACGCCTAAGAGAGATCATATATTCATTCTAAGAATAAAAGGATTAAGATTAGGAGAGTCCATTTTAGCTCTAATAACCTTTTAAGATTCTTTTCAAGTAAATTAGCTTAAACGTGCAAGGAAAAAAAAAGTAACTCCAAAGAGCGTGCCTGAATGGCACAGCGGAGTAAGCTTTACCCACCAGAAACCTCAGCAGCATTTAGTAATTTCACAGAAGAGAGACCTGCACAAGCTTCTTGAAAGGAAAATTCAACAGTAAAGAAGTCATCTGTTAGTCGATCGCCAGCACATTAGTCTTGCTTACCCAGCTTCTGGTCAAACCGCCACGCTGCGACATAGGCATTGTGCCTCAGACTGCTCTGTGTGGCCAGGGGCACGGTGACATAAATGGGACCATCCACCAGCACCGGGGTTCCATCACTGCTGAGCAAGTGGACGCTGACAGCTGTGACCGGGGTCAGCTCGTACCTGGTGCCGTTTCCTGCAAGCAAGAAGCATTCTCCATCACTTGCACACAAGGGACTTACTTAGGTGGGGCTGGGGAAACCGTTTGCAAGAAAATAGTAACAGTTACCATTGACTGAGTACTGTACCTCTTCTATGCCAGGGGCTGGATAAAGCACTGTAAACACACAGTCCTCACCACGACCTTCTAAGCTAGTAAAATCCCCATTTCACACACAAAGAAACTGATGCTCAGAAAGGGCAGTAATGGGAGCTGCCTAAGGGCATACTCCAGTGTGAGGTGGGGTTGGGATCCAAGCTCAGGTTTGCCAATTCTAACTACTGTGCTTTCACAAAGGGCCTCCAAACGGCATGCGGAAATCCTCGAAATGGACTCCTATACAGAGTGAGCCCCGTGCATGTGTTAATTTCTTGGCCCATCACCATAATGAAACAAATGCTTTAAATTAGAGACTGCTTAAAAAAAAAGAAAGGTGAATTTCTTCAAGGAGGGCTTCAAAATATTAACGTACTTCTACTAGAGGTACACGATTGAAAAGTTGGACTTGAAATATTTATGAGTTATTTTAGTTGCCACTGTTACTTTGATCTGTTTAAAAGGAATTTAATATACCAATTATTCTACATTAGAGGCCTTTTATCTAAGCCAATGCTTTAATGACTGTCTACTTTACAGATAAATTAGGGAATGCTTAGGAGAGCGATATTATATTTATATGCTTAAGCAATCCATTTTAGAAAGATTTTTCTCCAGTGAAATATAATACCACAAAATGTATTCCATCATAATTTTAAATCCTTGCTTGAACACAACGACGAAAACACAGTGATAAAAAAATTTAAGCTACATTAGAACACAATCTATAGGATTTCTTGTTAAGCTACTTACTTACTCACCCATCAACTACCTGAGCTAATGGAAATCTCCATCTAGGACTAAATTTAAACATTTAAGCAAATCTAGGGAATAAGTTTCAACAAGTTAGAGCTAAACCCTTCAGAGCAAATGCAGCTAATGACAGCACTGCCTTTTATCATTTGTACCCATCTCTGTTTTTCAATGAAAGGAAAGGCATGGAGATTGGAATTTCATCAAAAGGTCCATGTTGAAATCACAGATTCGAGTCCTGAAATCTTTTAGTCCGACTATTTCGTTTTAGGGTAAAGAAGACCAAAACTCAGAATGTAGCATATTTCTGGCCAAAATATCTTGCGGATGGACACCTAAATGTGCCAGTTGCCCAAAGGTGACACGGAAGCAAAGCCAGGTCCACAATGTACCTCTCTAGGTTCTGTTAGACTCTCTTGATGAGATACAACTTAAAACTACAGAGAAATTATTAGACTTGGTATAAACAACTTAGAGGTCATGTTTTCAGTTAGGTAACACTGCTTCTTTCATCTAACCTGAAGCAGGATGTCTGAACAGGGAGGCAGCGGGTGGAACAGAGAAGCACTCCAGACTCATCATCCATCCTTTCCTCCCACTTAACTCTGCCTCTTGATTCCTAGAAACGGCATCTCCACTGTCCCCACTCATCATCTTTCTATTCTCCCTTCCTATTATCTTGCACATCCTGGCCCAGGAAGACGAGATCTGCCACTAACTGCTTAGGCATACTCGGGCAAGTGACTTCACTCCTCTGGGGTCTGTTTTTCTTGTCTGCAACCTTATCGAGGTTGGACTAGATGCTTTCCTGTAAGTCTCCAGAAAGAAACAGACTCAGATATAAACATCCAGAAGTAAGCACAGCATTGCAGAAAAAAGTATATTAATTTAAAGCAATATGCCTTAGCTTAGAACGTGAGATGTAACGTTCTTTTAAAAGTTCTGTCTGCAGACACTGCAGGCAATTATATCTGCTTTCTTGAGGCCTCTTTCCCTTCTCAGTGTTCCACTGAGTGCCTGCTCCTCCTCCATGCTTCCAAATGACTCTCCCTCTACCCTCCCACTTTCTTTATTCTGGAATGAGTCATGCTTGGAAGGGCTAAATCATTTTCCTTCCAGTCCTTGTTATGAGACTGTACCTCCACACAAAATGCTGAGTTCTAGACAGAAGGAGGCCTCTCCTGCCTGTTCCCTCTTGATGTTACCTGGCTCCCAGGATGTCTGAAGAAAGACAGGTGTCAAGCAAAAGCAGCAGGATGAGGGGGCAGCCCTGCTGGACCACGCTAGGAGGCCTCTGACTCGTCCCTCGTAATGGGAGGGGTTTTGCTCAGATCGCATCCAGGATTCTGTTCGGCTTTGTATTCTACTACCGACTTTTCTGGACTGCAGGGAAATTTCTCACTTTAGTCATTTTACAGATTCCTCTGTCTTCCTGGTGTTTCTAGGAGAAGTAATTCCTTGAAAACTCCTAGAAAATATCACAGAACCGTTCTCTGCTTCCTTAGCAACCAGAGGGAGAGTGTGACGCTGTGAAGGCACCGCGTCCCTGGCCTGTGTATGTGAGAAGGCTGTCCCACGTGACGCCAGGAAACCATGGGGTGGACAGGAACGAGCAAGTGAGGAAGCAGCCAATGCTCCACGTGGCCCTCTATTTACAACTCTGGAGGCTCCCTCTAAACCGGACACTACTCCTCTTAGGACACTCCAAGGAAACCAGCCTTCGGAGCACTTTCCAATCACATCTGAGGCCTCTGTTCAGCGTCCTTGAACTCCAATTACGACCTGTCATCTCACACAGGTCCATGTGGTCCAGGCTCTCAGCTCAGGGTGCACCTTATAAAACAAGAGGCAAACATCTGTGGGGGGCAGGAGAGAAGCTGTGCACAAAGCGGAACTCAGGATAGATACCTAGCCGATGAGAAGTTGGGGTGTGGAACGGAAGCCACTCCCCCACGGCCTCGTGGGTTCCAGCGAACGCACCTCTGGGTGGCCACCTTGCCTGGCAGCACTCAAAGAAGGTCTGATTCTCCCTAGGTCAACTTATCCGTTACTTCAGTGGAAAAGAAGTTGAATGTAACTTTCCAAAGACCTTACCTCTTCCATCTGAAATAAGAGAGTGATTTGAAAATAAAACAAAGTCCTCTAAAATCAATAGTCCTATGTCTTTGTGTTCTCTTCTCCATCGTCTCGGGTTTCATAATTTATTCAAGAGCTCTTGGAAGTGGGGCACAGAAAGATTAACGAGCTCTGAGGAACGAGGTTGTTCCTCCAAGTTAGACTTCCATGGTGGTGCACCATTTTGTTGGGGAGACTAGATGGAGATTTCCTGACGGTCTCAGATTGTCATTTACCATGTTTCCCCACCACAGTGCTTTTCTCCCAGGCTAGTACATATCAACTAAAAGCCAATATTTTTTCCCCAGTAATGTTTAATTACGATGTCTCCCATGCATCTGTCCGATGGTCAACGAGTGGCATATTAATCACATCATCATCACACAAAAATTAAAGGAAGAAGAAACACTTCTGAAAACAGGTACCACAGAGAGAAGAAAAGCAAATGACAGGTCACCAGGTCACCCTGATCCATAACCAGACATGGATCAACATTCTGCAAAACGGATCAGGTGTTTCAGGTTTCAAAGCTTTTTCGGAATGATCAGTTTATGTAAAATACTGGACAATTAGGTGAAATTCAATCAAAGTGTCCCTGGGACATGCAATAACTTACTCACCTAGCAGAAGTGAACCCAGAACAGCCTCTGGATTTCACGTGTATGTTGTGACTAGTCTACAGTGTCGGGGAAAAGAGGAGGGGAGACAAGTAAGTGCTTCAGAACTTCAGAATCCCACTGTCCATTCACCAGAGGGACCAGGGGCCACGTTAGCGTGGAGCACCCGGATGAACTGCGCTGTTGGACGTGAACAGAGGCAGAAGGCGCATGTCTCCAGTCTTTCCTGATAAGGAATTATTATATATCTTCTGGCTGGTGGCTTTTAGTTTCTCTGACCTTTGAGCAATGTGTGTCATGCCAGAATAGGGTGATAATGACCGAGCTGACCCAGAGGTCTGCCAGGAGAGGATTCAAACTCAACTTCAAAGGCTGACCACTCTTTGCTGAGTGGAAGGCAGAGAGAGAGATCAGAGCAAGGAAAAACGTGAGAAAATGCAGGATGGACACAGATGTAGAGAGCAGAAGCCCCCATCCTGCATGCTCCGTGTGCCGGTGGGGTGGGCGGCCCCAGTTTGCTATCTTGGAATCAGACCCAGTGCCACCCCTGCCCTCCCAGCCGTGACACGTGGGTGGGTGGGGCAGTGCATCTCGGCAAGGGCAGCTGGGAAGGCTGCTCCACCAAACACACGTTCTGGGGCAAGTGGGACCAGGCTGAGGACAGAGGCACAGAAACGCTTGAACTCTGATCTTACACTCTTAATACAATTTCACTTATAAGAACTTTTCTGAATTGAATATATGTAGCTCCCCTAAGGAGAGCTCAGAGCAGGTGCTTAAGGCAGTTGGCACTAGCAGAAAGGCTCAAAGAGACAAATTCACTAAAATTCAGCTCAGCAGCGGTGCAGACTGAATTCCTTAAAAAAAAACCCTTTCGAGGCACCTGAACTTGGAGGAAAGAACCCCCTTCTGCAACTTCAGTCCAGCTCTCTCATTTGGTACCAACACATCCAGCCACATGGAAAGATTCAAACACAGAAGCCTCTGCTTCTCTGGGGCACAGGGCAGAGACTCACATTACCTGTTCCATTTCCATCTGAGCCTCGCAGATAAGGAAAGCTGTCCACCTCCGCGGGGGAGCTGGCGGCGGTGAGAAAAGCCGTCAGGTCACTGTAGCTCGTGTTCTCGGGCAGCCTCAGGGCTCTCCTCTGGAAATGAACGCGGGGCTGCGGCCGGGCACCTGCAGAAACCAACCTCGGAGTTACCTCCAGCAGGAGCAGTTTCTGTTTTTAGAAAATGCAAAACCAGGAAGTGCTTCTCCAAGGTTTCGGCGTGCCTCCCCCACCCCCACTCCTGCCCCCATCTCCTCCCAGCCCCCATTCCAGCAGGACACAGAGATGTGACAACATGCTATTATGAGGATAGAAATAATAGCCCATTGTCGCCTTTGTTTTGACACAGGATGTTATTTAGGTTTTTAACAAAAAGCTTTCCAAGTTCTATTTGTGAGTGGTCTTTTCACTGCACGGCATTTGCCTATGAAAAAGGGGCAACATTTTGGGAAAGAAAGTCCATGTGAGGGAAACAAGTAGATGACAATTAATGTTTTACACAAACAAGGCAAGAGATACCCTTTGATACTGTAACAAACGCGTCCATAAGCCCTGGTTAAAGTCCACAGACCACATGGAAGCAGAGCAAGGAGAATAAGGCGCAGGCTGGACAAGAATTACAAACGAGAGCCCGACAGTAATGAACTCTTTTCTTTCTGTGGAAGCTGCCACTGGCATCCAGTCTCTTCTGGCGGGTGCATCCTATTCGTGACATACTATGTCGCCAATTTTCTGTTGAGACCCTGAGGCTGATGTGAAGTGATGCTCTCTTGCCCACCTCAACTCCTCCGTGCAGAGGGACTTCTGAGCTGATGGGCCCCATGGCACAGTTACCGGGTGGCGTCATCCACAGTTTCACTTTGCTCCAGATGTTGTTTTGATTGTAAAACCTGAGCCTGTTTTTACCTAAGGCTGTGGCGACAGTCACAAGACGTGAAGGTGCTAAGTCCTTTTTGCACAAACCCAGCAAAAACAGACAAAAATGAACAGAAATGGGACCAACGAAAGTACACTTTTCTCCCTATTAAACTAAAGCGTTTCCTCTAAAGTGATGGTCTGCCCTGATGTTCTGGTCACGGCATCTCCTAAGCCAGGCTTGAGGCAGACCACGTTTTCCCTGCGGTCAGCTGGGGGCTCCTTCTCCCCCATCCACGGCTGTCTGGGCACAACAGCCCTGTGCAGAGTTGATAGTCTTTATACCTACTCCAGGGTTTTTTTTGTTTTTTTTCAGGAAGATTGGCCCTGAGCTAACATCTGTGCCTGTGTTCCTCTACTTTATATGTGGGACACCTGCCACAGCATGGCCTGACAAGCAGTGCGTAGGTCTGCACCCGGGATCCGAACCAGCGAACCCTGGTCCACTGAAGTGGAACCGTGTGATCTTAACTGCTATACCACCGGGCCTGCTCCAGGGTTCCTTTTAACCCTGGATCAGAAACTTTTAAGGGGGAATACGCCTATCTAGAATTGTTCTGGAATAAGACAGTTTTAGAGCTTAAAGGATCAAGTAGCCCACATCTCTCTTCCTATAGGTGAGGCCACGGAAGCCCAGTGGACTGACCGCCAACACAGAGTTGAGTCTGGGGGAGGCTGGCTTGACCTCGTCCAACCGAGGTGGTAGAGAGTCACGATGCTACCCCTACCTCCTAAAAATCACTATTAGAGATCTCAAATGACTGGTTCTCTACTCCACGAAACACAGGCCCAGCTTCAGGGCCCATGGGAGCCAGGTGCCCAAAGTCATGGCCGACCACTCTAACTCTGCTCACCTCCACTGAAACTACCTAGCCACTCCCATCCTTCCAGACCATCAGTGTCCTGTGTTTATCCCTAAAACAAGTGGACTAGCATCCACAGATCTGTATCTTTTAACTCCCAGCTCTCCTTAGTCTGGCCTTCTCTTCCTGTGACTGCACAGAATGCTGATGTCTTCCTCCTGTTAGCCCCTCAGCCTGCAGAGTTCACACGCCCCGTGCTCCCAGGAGCTCCGTGCCTGGCTAGGGGCAGCGTGCTCCCCTAGCCTGATTCCTCCCGCCTCTCCCCACACATGCTGTTTGCTTCTTTTGGTCTCCTTTTCCATGCTGCCCTCAGAGATAGAAAGTCAAAGTCAACCTTTTCTTTGTCGTCTCCTCACCCCAACTCCATAACAACATTCACTGCTCCTATTTTTTTCCAACAACAGTGAACTTTCTTTTTTTTATTTTTATTTTTTTGTGAGGAAGATTGGCCCTGAGCTAACATCTGTGCCAATCGACCTCTATTTTGTATGTGGGATGCCACCACAGTATGGCTGATGAGTGGTGTGTAGGTCCCGACCCAGGATATGAATCCACAAACCCTGGGCCGTAGAAGCAGGACGTGCGAACTTAACCACAACCCCACTGGGCCGGCCCAACAGTGAACTTTCTGAGATTTTATTTCCATTTTTCCTGTTCTTCAGTCTAAACAATGCTACTGAAGTTCTTCAGTTACAGGCCCCCGCGTGGGGCCTGGTTTCACATGGTGCGGAAACAACGAACGTGCTAATACGAAGGAAAAGATGGTGTGTCTGAAGGGTGACAGTTGTCCTTGCACATTGAAGGCAGAAAGCAGAGCCCAGGCTGGTTACCCCTGAACAGGGCAGGATACGTGTGCCCTTCCAAGCCTTCGGAGCAGCGCCCTGTGGGATGGGAAAGTTGGGATCTCTGTGATCTTTGGCTCTAAGGAACAGAGACCTACTCAAACTTGACCAAGGGAGAAGGGAGGCTGTGAAAGGTGAAGGGGGACTTGTAGTGAACTCAAGGATAGCAGCCCGGCTAGGCCTCCTTGGGACCGGTCTTGGACCTGGGGATGACAGACCAAGACGGCGCCCCAGCTCTCAGGGGCCACGAGGCGTCTCATCCTGCCTCTGTGTCTGCCCACTTGTCTGTCTCTCTCACCTTCTCTTATTTCTAGCACATAGTGCATTTCAGTGGGAGATGCATCTCTTCCCTCCCCGCCCCTGCCCTCTCTCTCCCCCTGCTGCTTCTCTTCCCTTTTTGTGCAGGAGAACTTGGTCCCTGGCCAGACAACTGGGGTCTACCTGCGATGGCTGGTGGGTGGGGGGTGGGTGGCAGCGGGCAATGCCATGGCAGGTTTACTAGAAGGGGATGAGGCCTACCCAACTGATGTGACACACGCTGTGACAGCATGACGAGGATACCTGTCTGCTGAGGGACCAAACACGCACTGAGCACAGGTAACACCTCTGCCTGCTGAGATGACCAAAGAAACATCAGAGGAGTGTAAGGGTCGAAGCTATTCTAAGCCACAGTGTAAATAATATCTAACGTGGGTGTATGTGAGAGTTGGGGGAGCGGTCATGTTCTGGGTACATGAAGCCTATCTTCATGAACTAAAGATGCTGAATTGCCACACATTTCAGAAAGGGACGTGATTGGTGGGGATGGGAGGATGGCGTGGACACGTCTGTTGGTCCCCTCTAGATGCCTCTCTCCCACATTCCGCAAAGCAGCTGCTTCAAATTTCTCTGTTCTTTTCAAACTCAGGGCTCCAGCGCCATCCCAAAAATGCTCAGACCCTACTCGACTGAAAACACTGGGGCCACCACTTCCTCTCCCTACACTTTAAACTCTTTCTTCCCTCTTCCATCTCTTCTATCTCTGCTCTCCTCCAAGGTCAACCCAAGCACCCTAACGTTTGCTTATCTTATTGCAAGACTCGGCTCAAGCAACTCTTCTTGCCTTGGTCAATAATCTTTCTCTACAGGCTTTTCCTCCCCAACCAACAAATAGACTCGTTTTCTTCCTCATCTAGAAAAATAACAAGAAAACATCACTTTAACTCTGTCATTCCCATAAGCGAATGCCTTCTCTCCTTCCACCCAACCCCCCGAGATGTGGCTTTTTACCCACAACACACGCTGCCCTCGGAAATGTTAACTGGCAAGTGCAGAATCTGCAAACCTCGTGACCACTTCTCAGCCTTCATCTCGCAGACCTCGTCACAATGGTCCACAGTGTTCACCGCCCCCGCCCAGGATGCCCTCCTTCGTGGCATTTGTGGTCTTGCATTCTGCTCTCTCCAGAGTCAGCCCGCTTTCTCCTCTGCCAGTACTCTTTTTTTCTTCCCACCTCTGGATGCGACAGCTCCTGAATGGCTGCCTTTAGGTGCCTCTGCTGTTTCCGGACTCTCCTTATTGACTCCCCTCCACTCAGCTGTGACCTCCCTGTCCAGCCCAGGACTCTCTGCCAAGCTCCATGTCTGCATTTCCTCTGCCTTCTAGACACCTCGACTTGGATGCCCATCAGGCACTCTGACTTTAGACATTATCTCCCTTCTCTCCCACTTAACAAAACCCCATTCTCCCGAACATCCACGTTTGATTCCAGGGTGTCATCATCAGTTTCCCTTCGCTCAGGTGCCAGGACTGGCCAGTCTTCCCTCATCAGCATTTCTAGCAGCATCTTTTCCTCCCTTTCTGCCTCCACCTTGCATTACCTACATCACTCCTTCTCTCAACTATGGCAAAGTCTCCTAACCGGCCGCTGGGCTTCACTTTACTCCTTTTCATCTATCAACACATTGTTCTAAAATTCCACTTTCCCTGCCCAGAAGCCTTCACTGGAGCTCCACCACTTACCAAATTAACAACGGCGGCAACAATTATAGGCCAATATAGCCTCAAACTACTACCCCATCTGTCCTGTGAGAGGTGCAGCTCAGAGCTTTAGAATTGACAAAGTTCTTACATACATATTATTTCACTTAATATTTACAACAATCCTGTGAAGGAGGACCTCTCTCCTCTCTTTATGGGGGAGAAAACTGAGGCCCAGAGAGGTTAAGTGATTTTCCCAAAGTCATTCTGCTTGTAAGAGGCAGAAATGAATTCTTTTAGTTCTAACCTCTGTATCCCTTCTTCGTACACCAAGCCCACCTCAGAAGAGAGGTTGTACTTATTGCCAGTCGGCTCTGAATGTCTGCATGACTCTCTGCTTCTGCGTATGCTCTCCTGCTCTTTTCCACGTCTGAGCATCTCCCCATCATCTCTATTTGCATATCCTACACACCATGCAAGATGCAGCTCAAATGCCCCCTCTTCTAGGTAGCCTTTGTTGATCCCACCTCAAGCTGTCTCTGTATCTCTCTTACAGCACTGATCTTCTGTGCCTGTTACGTTTATCTGTATATCTGCACAACACCCTAATCAGAGACGCCTTGAGAAGAGAACATGGGCGGTGGAGCCACTTAGCTCGATGTTTAAAGCTTTCCTCTGCTACCTTCTAGTTGACCGACTTTGGGCTTCAGGTTCTTTACCTTTAAAATGGGTACAGATCATGCTTGTCTCATCATGCGGTGGTTGTGATGCTAGATCAGAACACACATGCATGATGCCTCACAGTGCCTCCTGCACACAACAGGTGCAGCACAAGCAATAATTTTCCACCTCTTCTCCCTTTTAGACGGAAGCTCCTTGAAAGCAGGTATTCTGTGAAACACATCACACCATGTCCTGTAGACAGTTGGTGCTCAACAATATTTATAGAATTAAATGTAAAGATGAGCCATACTGGGCAACTCACTATGTCCCAATAATGGTCTGTCTTAATTCTGACCAGGGTTTCCTCAAATCTCAGGAATGTTCCTCTTAACATTTTGGGCCAGGTAATTCTTTGTTGGGGGAGGAGGGCTGTCCTGGGCGTGGCATGGCCATGTCTAACAGCATCCCTGGCCTCCACCCACTCGATGCCAGTAGCAGCCCTCAAGTTGTGACAACCAAAAACATCACCAGACATTACCCAATGTCCCTGAGGGGCAAAACTGCCCCTGGCTGAGAACCATTGCCCAAGATACTGTGAGCATCCTCACAATGATCCCAGCGACATGTACCAGAAGTCTCCTTTGTAACAGGTGCAGAGCACGTGGAGAGGAAAAGGACAAAGGCTCTGCATCCTGGAACTCAAGAGTAGAGAAAGTAGTCATGGAAATGGCTTAATTATCACAGTGTTTTAAGTGCCAAAATAAGACAGCTATGCTAAAAAGTACGGGAGGAACTTCAGGAGAGAGCCACCACCTGCCCAGGAGAAAAGAAACTCCAGAGGGGATATCTGTGAACTGTGTCTTGAGGCCATGTGGAGGGAGATGGGAAGAGACAGCACATCTGAAAGCAGGTCAAGCATGTGCGAGAAGCTTGAGGACTTCCCTGTGTGTCAGTGCAGCCTGCATGGGCCCTGGGGCCAGAGGAGGAGGCTTGTGAAGGGGATGGTGTGTCCCACTCAGGAGTCTGGACTTGAGGAAGCCGGCAGAGGGGCGTCGACGGGGATTACTGGCATGGAAATGAAATCATCACGTTTGTTTTTACCCAGTTCTGATAGCGGGTGGGTGGGGTAATAGCTGTCGGTGCAGAGAGGCACAGTGATCAGCCAGGAGGCTGTTAGGAAAGGTTCAAGCGAGAAATGATAAGCTTCCAAATAGTGACAGTGGCCCAGGGGATCAAAACAAAAGAGGTGGCTGGAGTTGAAAGCCATTTTTGGAATTCAAGAAAGGCAGGGAAGTAAGAACCTGTGAAGGAGACTGAGAAGCAATGAATAAGGGAAGGGAGGCAAGAGTGATGGGGAAGAGAGAGATTTGAGAAGGAGGAAGGGTTAGGTTTGCACGGCTGGGGAGAAGCCAGAGAGGACAAGGATCGGACACTGGGTGCAGGAGGTGGCAACTTGGTCTCTGTCGAACTCAGCAGGAGAACTGAAGGACACGTGAGGCAATGGAAAAAGGAGTTGAAGGCATGCAAGCTGCGTGCAACATCTCCAATGTTTGGGAGGGAAAGGAAATGAGAAGACTGGAACTTGAAGGAGAAATAGGGATTAAGAAGGATTTCTCTTGGAATGGCAAAGATGTCATAATTTTGAGAGCCGAGAAAGAACTAGAAGAGAATGATGGAAGACTTGGCACAAATGGAGGGAGCCAGGAGAGGAAGAGATGAAGAATGGGATGGAGTGTGACTGGAAGGGGCACATGGCCGGGGGGGAGGAACCAGAGGGAGGGACATCACAACATCATCTTAGAAAAGGGGCAGGAAGAAGGCCACTGGAGGCATCCTTCCCTGCTGGCATCTATTTTCCCTGTGAAACAACTGGCAAGGTCATTACTAAGAGGAGGGCATGAAGGTTGGGTGGGGTGTGAAGGGTGCAGTGGAGAGCTTACAGCAGGTGCCCTGGGGAACAGAAAAAGGACCGTCTAGGGGACAGGGAAGAAAACAGCAAAGGGGCCCAGCAGAAGATGGAGACTACCGACTTGGCTGGTGCTCGTTAGTCTGACGACAGTGCGGCCATGAGCAGCCTGGAGCATCTTTATGGTACCTTCCTATTTACTGTCACGTTGTTCTTAGTCAATAAAATGCCCTGTTTCTCCAGAAACAGCAAGAAGGTCTGCTAGGTGGTTTGGGAGCCAGGGCTGCAGGCTGGCTGCCACAGTCTAGTCCCCAACATTCCAAGAACTCCAGCATTACCATCCATACCTTATAATTCCTCATCTTGAGATGTAAACTTTGGAATCACCACCAAATTCCTTCCGACAAGGTTTTGGTGTGAATGTAATCTTCAGCGAAGTACAAAACACTCTCAAAGAAATGATTCTTATAAAATAATTGACAAGCGTTCTGTCTTACCATCTTATTGAAAAGTTTAAGAGCAATTTGCGAGCATTCTGGGACAACGAGCACATTTTCAGATACAGCCGATGTCGGGAAGAATCTCAGTAGTTAACCAATGACTAAGCTGGCCCTTCCCCTTTGCCATGCTGTTACCATATGGCTGTTCCAGACTTTCTTTATACAACAATGTCAACAATAGCAACATGATTGCTTTCCTTATTTTAAATGGAAAGGATCGTTGACTGCTAAGGCTGGTTCCATTGGAAACTTGCATTTATTGTACACCTCGTATGTCTGATGGCACTCTACATAATCCCACTATCTGATGAGAGAATAGTATTATGCTGTATGTGGTCAGAATTGAAAATACACACCCTACCCACAGGGAAGAAAACAAGTGGGCAGGATTTGCATTTTTCAAGGAAAACTCTCATTAACCATGAGTCGATTCTATTTTATTTAGTTATAAATATTTCAAAACAAAAACTTCAACTGAGGCCTTAAGCGTCTAACTAACGAGAACAATGGCCTCCTTCCCATCCTCTCCTGGTCTCCGTCTCCCACCCGTGGCCTTCATTCTTTCAAATCTTTCACTTTAGTGTCACATGAAACCAGTGGCATCACCCAAAACTATGACAACACACATGTTAAGCTTCATCACTGAACTGTCATCATAGGACCTACCTTTTCTCGGGAGAGTTTCATATATTACAACATCTGAACAACACAGCAACATTCAAATGGCTTACAGTACTTACATTTCCGATCAGACAAGAATTTATTTATTTTTCTCTTCTGAATCCACTTGAAAAAAATTAATGCACATACACTTGACTGGTTTGAGAATAAAAATTTAATGTATCATTTATAAATGCAGTGTTATATTGGTTTTATTGAACAGAACTGCAAAGACCAAAAATTATCTCCAGATGGCTTTCTTTCCAACTGGTGAGAAAACTCTGAAACAAGATCACCCAGCATTATCAGTGCCATGCCTCAACTCTACTGAGACAAGGAAGAGTACCACTAACAGTTATTAAACTCATGAAGTAGGAGAAGTTACAAAATTAGCAAGATTTCTGTAATTTTTAAAAGCTGGAATGCAAGTGATTTTTTAGAAAGGGAGAAATGGATCTCAGCTAGTTTCTGGTTATATACAGAAGGGAGTGATATAATAGATTGGATACACTAGCTGTAATAAAAACTACCTGGATGATTTACATCCTTGGGCTTATAATATGACCATGCTTCTTGCTCCTTAGAGGAAGAAAGAGCTATTCAGCTACTCTCTCTGTGTGTATGTGTGTGCATTGTGTGTGTGAACTGTTCTCTTCTTAGCAGCCACAACAAAGAAAATAATTGACCATGGCGTGAGTAATCTATATGGGAAGTGCAAAAAGCGGTGGGATTTGGACCGTCTTTTTGTATTAGTTTAGTCAATCATTCAATGAATTGCTCATTGGGTACCTATCATAAGGCAGGTGTGGGACCAGGCCTTGGGTGTGCTAAGGTGAAAATGACATAGTCCTTGCCCTTCAGGTTTTGAAATTTTAGTTGGAGAGAGAAGGTACACTAGCAAATTTCGTAGAAAGGGAGGTATCATAAAAAGATACAGACCCCAGCTGGAGAGCTGTTTTAATGCACCTCTTCTGGTTATTAATAAGGACCCAAGGGGCCATAAGAGAGACAGGGATGTGCTGGAATCCAAAGACAGGAGCCAGGGCGCATGGAAGGCACAGGAGCGCCTGGTTCTGGGTTCAGGGCAGCTCTGGGACGACACGGCAGGAGTTTGTGGATTTCACTTGCATCCTGTGCCATCGACATGACTCCACTATTCCCCAGTCTGCTTCTCTCTGACCTGCCATCACTGGCTCCCTTTTCTTACTCATACTTTCTGTTCCCTTCTAACTTGGGCTCCTAGGTGGCCTGGCACGGTCACAGACCCAGCTGTACTTCATGACCATTCAGCTGAGATTCTCACCTCTTTTTCTTAGTTGAATCCTAGTAAAAGGAAGAAAAAGAAGAGCTGACGGGTTCAGCTTTGCTCTTCCAGGTGGGTCCCAGCCCCTGGCCACACTATGGACTGGTCACCCCTGAGTTGAGAGTCACATGATCTAAGCCCCTTGGCAGCTGAGGTTGAAGGGCAAGGCACCAGCATGACTCACATCTCCAGGGAAGACACAGAAAAGACTCCTGGAGGATGTGGCCTTGAAGCTGGTCTTGACGTCCAAGTAGGCCTTGAAGACAGATTGGAAGATGGGGCGGATATCCCAGACGGAAAACAGAAAAAGAAATTCGGTTAGGCTGGAACACAATACCTGAAGGGGAAGAACACTGACAAGGGAAGATGACGCCAGATCACCAGGCCAGTGCGCACTGCGTCGTAAGGAGACTGGGTTTTATTCTACGGGCAAAGGAGAGCCACTGAAGGGAGTGAAGGAACCACAGTTCTGCTCCAGGAAGGCCGCTCGGGCAGTTTAGTGCAACGTGTTTTGGAGAGGAGCTACAAGAGGTGGGAAGTCCGATTAATTTCTCAAGTCCAGCTCCAATCCTAACTCAAAGACTGGAGACAAGCGCACCAGTTGGGGGCCACTGCAGTCGTCTGAGTCGAGACTCACCAGGGCCCGAGTAAGTGCAGGGGCCATGGCAACACAAATGGGCAGTACGTGGGCAGCAGAAAAGAACGCACGTGTGCACGGTGCATCACTGTCAGATGACCTGGCTAGGAGGGCCAGGCCCACTGTGGCTCGATTGGACCCACGGAGTCTAAGAAGGGGAGATGAAGGTCACACACAATGGCTCCACGGGGAGAAGGTGACCACTTACAGAAGGTGTTTAACACAGATCCTGAGATCCTTCACGAACCCCCTCAGAGCCACCAGAGGAGATAATTAAGGGTCAGCGCTTGTGGGGGGACAGTGAGGAGCAGAGCAGACAGCGAGAAAGAGGTCTGGCAGCTACCATGGGGTAAAGTGTGGCCATAGCAATGGACGCTGTGGGCTGTAGTTTGAGCTTTCGTCACAAACACCTCATTAAGGTTAGCATCACTCCAAGGGTGAGAGCGACTGGGAAGGGATCCACATGTGGGTGCAACGGATGTCAAAGGCGCTGTGAAGGAGAAGGAGGAAGTCGACAATGAGAACTGTGGGGCCTAAAAGTCACGTATGGTAGGGGGTGCAGGGAATCTGCTCTGTGGGAAACTGTGCCTAAAAATACTGCCACCTCCGTCCCTTCTTACCAACAGCTACTTTCCAGATGACTGCAGCAGCCACCAGAGGCTCAGGGCCAGGGGACTGTCCAGCCCTGAGTGTAAGGAGCTGGGCTTTTATTCCAAGGACAATGGGGAAACCACTGAAGAACAGAAACAAGGCAACTCGAAAGCTTTTACTTTGTGAAGTCTCGATGAGGGGTTGGCAAGAGCAGGAATGGGACAACCAGTTAAAACCTCCTGCAGGTCTCTTGGGGGAAATGGTGGCATCCTGGATTCATGAGGAGGCCACACGGATGGAGAGAAGAGGCTCTGCCAGAGAAGTAGACGTGAGCAGAGAAGAATCAAGGATAACTCCCAGGGTGTTGGAGGGAGCACTCAGGTCTATGTTCTTATATCATTTATCGAGATGGAAGGGTAAAGACCTCAAGAGTTCGGTGCATATACCATAAGTCTGAGATGCCCATCAGACATCCAAGTGGAGACATCAAATCAGCAGTCAGCTCTGAGCCTCCACCACAGGTGGAGAGTCTGGGCTGGAGGTAAGAAATTGGGAGTAATCGGCGTCTAAGGAGCATTACAGCCCTGGGTCCACGAGGTCTTCTAGCAAGAGTACTGGAAAGAAGAACATAAGCCCAGGACAGTCATTGGAGTGTTCAGAGAAGCGACCACGAGATAGGGAGAAAATCAGGACATGCTGTCACAGAAGTGAAGGGAGGACAGTCTCATGAAAGAGGGACCAGTGGTGTCTGCTGAATGCTGTGGAGAGGTCCAGGGAGATGAAGAGAGAAATGTCCTTGGGTTTGGCCACACAGGGTGGTAAGAGCCTCTGACGAGGCAGTCTGGACACAGCGATGAGGAAGGAAATGGGGCTGGAGTTTGTGGGGCAGGGAATGAGAGGCGAGCAAGCAGAGACAGGAGTGCAGACAAGCCCCGACAAGGACAGCAGAGGACAGGGCAGTGGCTGGAGCAAAGTACGGTCACGGAAGCATTTTCTAGAGATGCACGAACTTTTACATTTGCCCCCAGCAGAGTGGGAGGAAATGGTGGTGCAGGAGAGAGGGGGAAAATCATGGAAATGGAGAGATGGGATGCGGAGCACAAATAGAAGGACGGGCATGTAATGAACAGGACCTTGTTGCAATGCAGCGAGGAGTGGAGGACAGGCTGGGGGCTTGGTGACAAGAAGGTGAAGGTTGTCAGTTTCTCAGTGAAACAGGCAGAAATGTATTAGCTGAGAGAGAGAGAATGTGAGTGTGTGCGTGTGCACACAGGAAGTCAGAAGATGGGAGAGCGGGTATGAAGAGTCAGAAAACAAACGACCAGGAAGTGTCCTCTATCCCGCAGGGCTGATGCCCCCTTGAGGTCCGTGGTCATGACCAGATGTACAACCAGTCGATGCAACTGTGAGGTTTCCTCCAGCCACATGCAGCTGTTCTGGTGTGGCCATGAGTGGCTGAGGTCAACCAGGGTCAGAAGTTCTTTAGTCAGGCAAAAATGGCAGAGGGAGAGGGGAGGAGGATTGTTCAGGGTATCTGTGGTGCTCAGGCACGGGAGGGGGGCAATCCTGAAGGCAAGGATGTGGTGGGACAGGGCACTGGAGCCCTCAGAAGTGTGTGTGCCGTGGCAGCGGGTGGAATGAGGGAACGTGGTGGCTGCATTTGGAGGGTGCATTTGCTGGGATGATGAGGTCTACGGAGTGACTTGGAAGTGGGTGACTGAGGTGGGGTACAGGGAAAGCACCCCTGGAGTGGAACAGCAGCCAGGGGACCAGCAGGGCATCACCCAGGTGGATGCTATCATTCTCAATAAACAATTACAGGAGCAGCGTGAACCAGGGAAGCAGAAGCTAAAGTCTGAGTCCAGGAGGAAAGTTGACCAAGAGACGGGTGTCAAGTGGTCCGACCACCTTCTAAGGAGCTACAGTGATGGAGGGAGGAAGGAGGCAGAGTAATTTAAATGTTACTGCAGAGCAATGAGAGACCACTGCATGGAAACCCAGCTCCCTACTTGAGAAGACTGCAGGGAAGGCCGTGTCCTCAGGGACATTTCAGACCAGGAAGGCGGGCAATGTTCAGGAAAGAGGTGGAAGGGAGTTCGCTGAAGGTGTATCTGAGGCCCAGAGGACACAAGGTCAGGGTCTAGGAAGGTGGGGGTTGGGTTCTACTGGACAATGTCCCTTTCTGGTCTGTACCCTATGGCCTCACTCTTCTCTGTTTTTCAAGACCCAGTGGCAGGCCCACACCACAGAAGCCCAGCTGCCCAGCTACTTGAGAACTTTCTACCAAAAGGTATGCTGGTGGACCAACATCTGGAGGAAAGGATGGGCAATTCGGAGAAAGGAGAAGAAAACTAAGACAAAGGATGAGGACGACTAGTAAGACGGCAGATGACGACTAACTCTGAGGAAAAGGCAGGCAGAGGGCAAGGACCAGTTAAAAGGAAGAGAGAAATTTCTAATTCCTGAGCAGGTGATGAAAATTACGGCGGCTGCAGCCCTGACAACAACACGTAACATAGTAGGTGGTCAGTTTTTTAACTAAAAAATCAAAACCCTCAAGGCTGTGAAAAAAAATGGTTCTTAAGGCTTACTGAAAAAGAATACACAATATACAGTGGCTGGAACATGTTTGTGAAACTCCCTGTTTTATATCCACCAGCCCCCTGCCACGTGGGCATGGGCACAGCAACAACAGACGTGAGCAGAACAAGCAGAGTTCCAAGCCGGCCAGGTCTGAGCAGCTGGCAGGCTCCACGTGCTCAGGCCTCAGGAAATGCAAAGCAGGTATCAAACCCAACAAGAAGTGAGCCAGGTGAGTCGTAGTTTCCATCTGATATTTGAAGAGCTGCTGTCAGCTCTAAATTATACTCTGACCATCCTCATCTACATCCTGACACAAACGGGCCAGCATAGTCTGTCGGTATCAGGGACATTCATTACAACTGTTAGTTCCTTGCTATCTATCATTTCAACCAAAGGTCTTTATGAGAATTTAGCCCAGTGGAACAACAGCAAGAGACTAAAGGTTCCTGGCTTAGTGAAGAACATGAGAAGGAAGCATAATCATTCCCTCATTTCAAGAAAATCATCATTGTACCCCCGTGTTGACTGCAGCATTATTTATAACAGCAAAGACATGGAAACAACCTAAGTGTCCATCAATGGATGAATGGATAAAGAAAATGTATATATATATATATATATATATACACACACAATGGAACGTATATATATATATATATGTGTATATATATATATATATATGTGTATATATATATATATATATATATACAATGGAATATTATTCAGCCATAAAAAAGAAGGAGATCCAGCCATTTGTGACAACATGGATGTTGAGGGCATGACATTAAGTGAAATAAGTCAGATAGAGAAAGACAAATACTGTATGATCTCTCTTATATGTGGAATCCAAAAAGAAACTGAACTCAGAAACTGAACAGATTGATGGTTGCCAGAGGCAGGTGGTGAGGGCTGGAGGACATGGGTGGAGGTGATCAAAGATACACACTTCCAGTTAGAAGTCCTGGGGATGTAATGTGCGGCATAGAGAGTATAGTTAACAATACTGTATTGTATATTTGAAAATTGCTAAGAGGTAGATCTTAAAAGTTCTTATCATAAGAAAAAAACTCATAAGTGTGGTGATGGACGTTACCTAGACTTACTGAGATGATCATTTTGCAATAGATACAGATATCAAATCATTATGTTGTACACCTGAAACTAATATTTTGCATGTCAATTATACCTCAATAAAACTGGGGGGGAAATGATTATCATTTAGTTGTGAAACAATAATAGCAAAGCTAATCAAAGAAAAATTGGAAAGTACCAAGGCCAACGGGCTTGGGCTGGGGTGTGATTCTAGTATGAAAGGATGCAGAGGACTCACGGCTAGCTCTGCTCTCTCTCGGGGGAGAAAAAAGATGATAGCTTATGGCTTTCACTGTGTGGACGACAGAAAAATCTGGATTTCTATTCCTGCTTTCTCTCCCCAACTTGAGTCACACATTTTGCTAGACACTTCTACTTATTTTCTCTTCAAACACATCTTCTAAGAGCAGTGGCCGCATGTACACCTCTGCATGTTCCCGCAGCTACTCAATAAAAAAGGAATGAAGGAGTTCACCTCTTTTGCAGACGGCACACGCAGAGAACAATTAGTGTAAAAAGGTATTAAAATAAAGGAATAGGGGCCAGCCCAGTGGTGTAGCGGTTAAGTGCACTCACTCTACTTTGGCAGCTGGGGGTTTTGCAGGTTTGGATCCCAGGTACAGACCTAGCACCACTAGTCAAGCCACACTGTGGTGGCATCCCACATAAAATAGGGGAGGTCCCTGAGGCCTTCTGTACTAGTATCTCTGCAAGAGAGGTTAGCGGGCGAAGTCACATTTATACACCTCACTGCACGTGAGATGCGTTGGGATGAGAGAAGAAAAAGCCACATTCGATTGCCATGAACCTTTTTTTTTTAGGGTGTTTTTTTTTTTTATTGTAGTAAAAAGCACAAAATATTAAATTTACCATCTTAACCATTTTTTTTTTTTCAGGAAGATTAGCCCTGAGCTAACTACTGCCAATCTTCCTCTTTTTGCTGAAGAAGACTGGCCCTGAGCTAACATCCGTGCCCATGTTCCTCTACTTTATATGTGGGACGCCTACCACAGCATGGTTTTTGTCAAGCAGTGCCATGTCTGCACCTGGGATCCGAACTGGCGAACCCCAGGCTGCTGAGAAGTGGAACGTGAGCAGTTGAACCACTGTGCTACTGGGCCAGCCCCCGATCTTAACCATTTTTAAGTGTACCGTTTGGTCGTGTTAAGTATATTTACGTTATTGTGCAACAGATCTCTGGAATCTTTTTATCTCGCAAAACTGAAATTGTATACCCTCAAATGCTTATGAACCTTGAAGAGCGACCCTGTCCACCGGTCAGTGAGGCCCAGGCAGGGTCCTGGCCCTGAGGCCATGAGGTGAATATTCTCTCCTTTGGAGAAGAGAGAGAAGTGGTACAGACAGAGCAGTGAAGCATCTTCTTCTTTGTCACACACTTAAAGGCTAAGTGGGCCTGTAAGAAACAAGATCATGGCCAATGGAGAGTTTAACCAAAATTCAAACGTGTTGCACATTCACAGGGACAAAAGATGTTATGTTCAGCTCTGGGTAAATTCATTGCCAACACCATCTGACAATAAACCATCCCTCATAGGATTTTAGTAGCCGGCCCAAAAGTCACTGTTGCTTCTCTTTTTAAATATTCAACATACCTTGGAATCCTGATACTATTTGGACCACATCTTCATACACCATTAGGGTCGCAGATCGTTCTGGAAGCAGGCCAAGGCTCAGTGAAGAAAACACTGCAGAAACAAAAATGGATATAAGGGAATTCTGTTAGGTAAATTCAAATACCCACTCTAATTTTGGGAGTACTCTGCCTTCTTTGTTTTCTCTGATTTCAACGCAATCAACAATATCGATTTTTGGTACTGTGACATAAGAAGAAATGTGTATTTGGTCTCTGCCCCTGGTTCCTGACACAGAGCTCCTAAATTCCTTGTAATTTCATGAGTGATGGGGGATCAGAGCATCTTTTTCTCTAATGAGGTGACTCTTGGTAGATTCCTGGATGGCTTCAGGTTGGGGCTTGGTCACCAGAAAGACCAAGCCATGATTAGAAGCTTGGAACTCCTTGGAGCTCTGGGAAGGAGAGAGGGGCTGGAGATTGAGTTAATGATCGATTGTACCAACATGATGGAGCCTCCCAAAAGTATGGGGTTCGGGGAGCTTCTGGGTTGGTGAACACATCAACATGCTTGGAGGGTGCACACCCCAACTCCATGGGCACAGAAGCTCCTCCACTCAGGACCCTTCCAGATCTCAACCTGTGTACCTCTTCATCTGGTTGTTCATCTGTGTCATTTACAATATCCTTTATAATAAACTGGAAAATGTAAGTGTTTCCCTGAGTTCTGTGAGCTCTTACAGCAAATTATCAAACCCAAGGAGGGAGTCGTGGGAACACCTGATTTATAGCCAGTCGGTCAGAAGTACAGGTGACAACCTGGGACCTGCGTCTGATGTGGGGGACAGTCTCGTGAGACTGAGCCCTTAACCTGTGGATTCTACACTAACTCTGGGTAGTTAGTATCAGAACTGACTTGAATTGTAGGATGTTCAGCTGGTGTCCAGGGAGTTGGAGAATTGGTTGGTTTGAGGAAAAATCTCCACTTATTTGGTGTCAGAAGCGCTGTGAGTAGAGAAAAGGGAAACAGTTTCTCCTTTTAGTAGGATTAGCAAAAGACTTTCAAAATGCCACCACAGTACCGCAGTCTCTCATAACAACGGCTAACCCTACAATGGGCAACCATTTTTCATTTGTTAGAAATTTTTACAAGTATCTGAATCTCTTCATACTAGGAATATATCAAGGTACACACTATATGAGTGTAATACATAAAGTTAGATATTAACATTAAAAAATACTTTAAAAATACGTGCTTAGGTTAACGTGTTCCTCATTATAAAAGAATATTCTGCCCTATTCTGGAAACCAATAAGATGACAGAACTGGTGCTATTTTAAAATTCTCACTTAAGGACCTGAGGATTTTTGACTAAAAAACTCACAAAACCTACAAGTTTCTGGGTAGAACATGGATTTAAGACAAAACAAATAAAAGTAGTATGGAATAATAATCTCTAACATTACTGAACCCTTCCTAACATGTCAGACATTATTCTAAGTGCCTTAATTTGGCAATTTATTTAAATCTCAAAACAACTCTATGAAATAGGTATTATTAACATGCCCACTTGACAGGTAAGGAAACAGGTCTATATATAAGGAATTAACCTGTCTAAGGTCCCACAGCTGGTGAATAAGGAGCCAGGATTTGAACTCTGGGGTCTGCCCTCCACTGCTATGCCCCACAGACTCAAATTCTAAGGCTCCTTAGACTTTATCCAACTCAAGCCTCTAACTTTAAACAGGAGGAAAGTGAGGGCTAGAGAGGTGAAGTGGCCTTCTGGGAAGATATCAGGAACCAGAAATATCAAGTGCTAAGAATATCAATTGCTTAGCGCTGCTGGCTCTTCATAGTGCCAGAGAAGACCAGAGAGCTGGCCTTGGACATGACCCCTCTTTTCACAGACTCCTTACATGGTCAATTTATTGAGCTGCCACTCTATGCACGCTCACTGCTGGATCCTGTGGAAAAGATCAGCGTTGGAGGCAGTCTGTGCCTTCAAGGGTTCCACATTAGAAGGGGACTCGGACACACAACAAATAGTCATATGAGAAGTAGAATGTGGCCAGCACCATGAGGAAGATCACCTTGGTGCTATGGAAAACCATCTGGTGGTTCCTCAAAATATTAAAAACAGTTACCAGATGACCCAGCAATTCCACTCCGAGAGAACTGAAAATCATATTCACACAAAAGCTTGTACACAAATGTCCATAGCAGCAGCAGTCAGAATAGCCAAAAAGTGCAAACAAGTCAATAGACATCAACTGATAACAGATAAATAAAATGTGGTCTATCCATACAGCAGTATATGGTTTACTCATAAAAAGGAATCAAGCATTGATTCATGCTGCCACATGGAGGCACCTTGAAAACATTATGCTAACTGAAAGACACCAGACACAAAGGCCACATTTCGTAGGATTCTCCTTATCTGCAGGGTCCAAAACAGGCAAATCCATAAAGAAAGAGAGGAAATGAGTGGATGCCAGGGACTAAGGGGAGTGGGATATAGCGAGTCAAAGCTCATGGGTATGGGGTTTTTTGGGGTGAAGAAAATATTCTGGGATTAGATAGTGGTGATGGTTGTACAACCTTATGAATTACATACTTTAAAATGGTGAATTTTATGGTATATGAATTATATCTCAAATACAAAAAAAAGGAAAAGAATAAAAAAAGAATTCATCTTGTGTGTTCAAAGTTGGGAGAGAAATCCACAGCAGGTTGGGGAGGGAGCATCAGATATGGAGCATGAGCCAGGACTACAGGGAGGAACTGGAACTCCTGCATGACCATTTCAAAGGTAACCATAACCTTCTTTAACAATGATCCCTTCACCCAATGGCCCTGGGTGCCTAATGGTCAGGAAGAAAGGACTGATTGTTGTAACAATGTTGCCTGCAGGAAACACCTCACCTCCAATCTCAGGCTAGTGTTTCGCCCTCTGCCTCTCCGAGTGCAGACGCCTGGACCACCCTGGTCCATTAGAGAGCTCACACAGATCCTGAATGGCATTTCCTGGGCCCTGAAAACTTTCGCTGACTGGTCTGGGGACTCTGAGCTCTGACGTCACCTGTGATCAGTCTCTCGAGATGTGTCTGACCATCGTAGGGTGATTTGTAAACATTTCTCACCTACAACATTTGGGACTTCCATACATAAGGCATCGGCGCTAGCAAACTGTTTCTCAAACTTTATTTTGTATAGGAGGAAAAAGGATTTCTTGTAAGAGTATGCTGTGTGGCAGCAGAGGCACCAGGGGGGGCTTCCTGGAGTGAGAGGTACCACAGACCTCAAACCGAGCAGGTCTCCTCACACCAAACAGGTGTTTATTTTTTTTGATAAGTAGAGAGAAAGGAACATTTAACTCCATCTGAGAGAGGCAGGAAGACTTCAGGGAGCAGTAAACAGCCACGCTGGACATTAAAGGAGAGAGGACAAGCTTGCAAAGAGAACAACGGTAAAGGAAAAATAGTGCGGACACACACAGAGTGGGAGAAATGTCAGATTCCTCCAGAGAATGACGAATTGCCCAGGATGACTAGATCATGAGATATGTAAGGGAGAAGCAGCTAGGGGAGGAGAGTGGTTGTTGTGTTTTGTGTGTGTCTGTATGTGTGTGTGTGTGTGTGTGTATTTAAGACACTGTTTGTCTTTAAGACACATGGAGGCTGTTCTGAAGGGGCAGACTGATCTGGCCAGGGGCTGCTCCAATAGTCCTGGCCCATTGCAAAAGGCCTGGGCTAGGGCAATGGCTAGGAGATGGAAATAATTAAGGTGTGGAACTATAGTCTTCAGTGGATGGATTATATTTTCTATAGCTAAATTTGTTTTATCTGTTTGCCAAAGGTAAAGGGCGCTCTCCTTATGTGGGGTTCTCCCCTCCCCAATCTATACCTCCTTCCTTGAAAGGGAAAAAGGATGCACATCTTCCAGGAACTATTGTTAGGGATGAAAAAAAAGAGATCCATTCCAAAATCTTGTAAGAATGCTTATGCAAACAAAACCATGTATGCATGTGTAGTAAAGAAAGGATTTTTTAGTTTTAAATTTTTAACATATTTTAGAAGAGGCTCTCCACTCTTCTCTCTTCCTTGCCCAATTATCACCAAAAGACCAAGTGTTAGTCTTGACCGCCAAAAATACGCATGAAAATAATAGTTTACTCTGCTTTTCACAACAGACCAGTCTAACTTTTGGTCACATTTTCTGTTAGAGTCTACTTAAGAGTACCTTTGTTGTGTTGAAAAGGTGAGCAGACAAAAATACTCAAAGACACAGGAGGGTCCCTGAAAATTATTCAGTCTAATTAATTTAGTTTTAGAATTGAGAAAAATGGGCCCAGAAAGGCTTGATGGGCCCACATATGTGGGGCTATCTGGGGGCAGGCAGGCCTAGAACCCAGGTGTCTTCACACCTCATCCAAAACTCTTTCAATTAAACCACATTATTTCCATTTTTTGACTCCTTTAAGAAAATGGACATTATGGAAATCGTTGCTTTTTATCAAATGATCATGTTAACACAGTGAAGTGAATGTAATTAAAGTAAAGTTGATCTTCATTATTTGTGGATTCAGTATTTGCGAATGTGCCTACTCACTAAAATTTATTTGTAACCCCCAAATCAATACTCGTGATGCTTTAAATGCGTATGTAAAGAGTGGTCAAAAATTTGAGTTTTCTGATGCACACGTTCCCAGCTGAGGTTGACCAAGGCGATGCTCTGCCTTCTTGTTTCAGCTCTCATCTTATACGCGTGCTCTGTGCGATCTATTTAGCTCCAAGTTTCTTGCATCCTTGCGCTTTCTGTTGGTGATTTCACTGTGTAAAATGGCCCCCAAGTGGAGAGCTGTCTGGTGTTCCCAAGAGAAGAAAGGCTGGGATGGGCCTTCTGGAGAAAATACATATGCTAGGTCAGCTTCACTCAGGCAGGAGTTACAGTGCTGGTAGCTGTGAGTTCAATGTCAATGAACCAAAAATACATATTAAATAAAGTGTCTTTAAACAGAAGCACACAGAAAACAAGGTGATCTATTGATCAGTTGACAAAATGTGACCAGAGGCTCACAGGAACACAACCCTACATTTCCCCTAGAAGCATCAACTCAGTATTCACTAATTCAATGTCGCGGTGACTTTATAGAACATAACTACTGTGAATAGTGAGAATCGACTACACTTTGCACTGCCACTCTCCTAGCAAAGGCGGAGTTATGGTCTCCAGATACCATTTAAACATCTCTGGGTTGTTTCCAGTGATTTCTCAAGGTGAAAAATAGAGGAGGTCAAATATTTTCTTTAGATATAACCTAATAAAGATCACCTCTCCTACTTTGTTGGCCTTCTCAGGGTTCTGTGTCAGGCCCACTTCCCTCCACTCTTTGGATGAGGGCATGGTTTTGATTCTCACCTCAACACTGCTAATGACCCCTGAACTACACCTCTCGAAACCCCCTGAACCCCCAAATCATTTCAAACTAAAGGCCAAATGCACGTGGTGTCCCAGAGGCAGTTCAAATCCAGTCTACCCTACCCTAAGCTCGTTATCAACTATGACCCAACACTCATGCCTTTCCTCCCATCTTCTCTACCTCCTCAGCATCTGCATCCATCTCGCCTGAGCCCCAAGCTTGGGAAGAGGGGTGCGCACAGGGAGGAGGAAGGGGGTTTCTTTTAACCTACTGTATCCGTTGGGTCAACTTCAGGGAACCGTAGCGTGGCAGGTCTCCCAATTCCATCACCTCTCTGTTCTATTCACTCTATCACCAGCCAGAAACCCAAGATTCAGTTCACATTTCTTCTAACTCATCTTTTCCCTTACCTTGCTCCCATCCACTCCTCAAGACTTTCTGGATTTTGCCTGCTAAATACCTCCCAGGTTTATCCCCCTTTCTCTAAAATTTCTGTAAATGATCTCCTTAGTTGTATCTATATCAACTCTACTTTCCATAGCTCATAAAGCAGTGGTCTCAAACTTTGGTGAACACTTTTGTCCATGAGAAGGTGGAATTGCTCGTTAATATGCAGATTCCTGAGTCCCCCTAGCCGGATTGAATGGTTGAGTCCTAGAATCTGTATGTTTTTACAAGCACCTCCTGATGCTAACATCTATTCATCCTCAAGACCCAGCTCCCCCTGTCCCCTCCAAGAAGCCTCCATTCACTCACCTAGACTGGTTAACGTTCCTCTCCAGCCTTCCCTGCATACACAGACACTGAAATCCATCAGAGCATTTATCCCGTTAGATGGAAAAGGCTTCTGTGGCTGACTTTATAACTAAACTGTAAACTCCCTAGGGGCAAGTTCTGTGTCTCTAGAGCTGTATTCTCAGTGCCCAGGGCAGTGATGGCACACAGTAGATACTTAATAACTATACATTGAAGTAAAGAGAGTTTTGTGAATGAGGGTAGATGCTGGGGCTTCATAAGACAGCAGGGACCCTGATGGGGTGTGTCTAGCATGCAGTGGCACAGAGATGAGCACTAACTTTGGGATTTTGACAAATACTGTGCCAGGTGCTACATATCTCTTGAGCACCTACTGTGTTTTAGGCTTCGTAAGGCCGTTTACATATGTTAACTACTTTTTAATCAGAACCACTCTACGAGGTGGTATCAGCTCCCTTTTAGAGATTGGCATCGAAGCTAGAGGGACTCAAGAACAGACTGGGAGGCAGAACCTATGTCAGTCGGTTTCTAAAACCCACGCTGCCCCCACTCCCCAGGCAGCATCTCCTCCAGCTCTAAGCCCATCCTTGCCACTCACCCAACCTTGGTGCCGACAGATGATGTGGTCCAGGCACCAGATGGTGCGTGAGGTGAGAGGACCATCTGCTGCCCACTTACCTACCCCGTCCCAAGCTGAATCTACATCAGGCACCATCCTTGCCCCTTGTTGTGGACAGACTGCTTTGTAGCTGTGAATGGTCACGATCATGTGATGTCATTTATAATAAGATATATCTATTTGGTCTTGGTCCCATTCCTGGCTCAGAGTTCCTAAAACCCTTGGAATTTCCTCAGTGATGAGAGGAATAAAGGTGTCTTTTGTTATTCATACCAAGCCCCTTTCAACCACACCAGAGGTTATGTTAATGTAGCGATTTTCAGACAGCATGGAAGGATGGGGGCTGGTCGCCAGGGGAGTCAACCATGTGATCAGAGGGTTAGAACTTTTGGTCCCATCTCCTGACCACTGAGGAGGGAAGAGGGGCTGGAGGTTGAATCAAATGCCGATGGCCAATGATTTAATCAATCATGCCTATGTAATGAAGCCTCTATAAAAAATCAAAAGGGAGGGGTTCAGAGAGCTTCCAGGTTGGTGAACCCATGGAGGTGCTGGGAGGGTGGCGCACCTGGAGAGGACACAGAAGCTGTGTGTGCCCTTTCCCACATACCACACATCTCTTCCTTTGAATAGCCTTTGTAATAAAGTGGTAATCTAATAAGTAAACTGTTTCTCTGAGTTCTATGAGCCACTCTAGCAACTTAATCGACCCCAAGGAGGAAGTCATGGACACTTCTGCTCCATAGGTGGTCAATCAGAAGCACAGGTGCCAACCTGGACTTGTGATTGGCATCTGAATTGGGGTGGGGGAGGCAGTCTTGTGGAATTGAGCCCCTAACCTGTGTGAGCTGACGCTACCTCCAGGTAGGTAGGCTCAGAACTGAATTAAACTGTAGGATGCCCAGCTAGTGTTGGAGAATCTGAGAACTGCTTGGTGTTTGGAAAAAAACCCATACCTCAGGTGATCAGAGGTGCAGGAAGTGAAGAATTGAGAGGAGGTAAGAAGGGGAAAAGAGGAAGATAGTCTCGCCATCACCCGCCACCTCTTCGGACAGCCCTGATCTCAGGCCCGTGAAGCAGAAGGAGGAAGCTCCATTCCAGAGCACTGTCTGATGCCATGCTGCTACTTACAATCAACAAGATACAAAACGGAACACTGGGGAAGCGAGCAGACACTCTAAGCCTTTGATTCCGTTGTGTGTGCAGAATAACGTGCAGCCCCGACCAGCTTCATGCCAGATCCCACCATTCCTTTACATAAGAGGCCCCAAAAGCAGACTAAACCAGTATTTTCCTGATTGTCTGACTTCCACTTTCAAAATTGTTTCTGTGTCTGACTCCACCACTAGCCCGACCACGAGCTCTGTTTTGAGAAAAAAGACCGCCTTACCAGGTAATCGGATTGGCTTCCATGGGGCAGAGTTTGGCACGTAGGCATGCTTCGTGGCAGTGACAATCAACTGACTGCCCAGCTTATACTGGAACTTGATGAAGGCGACGCCATCTGTCCCTGAGGTACCAGAGGCAATGGAGACCTGATTGGTGAAAATTTCAATGAGCGCATCTGGGACAGGCTGATGTGTGCTGGCGTCACTGATGTGGACCTTCAGCGTGACCTCTGCAAGAAGGAGAAAGCAACACAGAACAACTACTGTTAATTAATTGGGCCACTTCAAGAGCGATTCCATTTTAACTGTGATAGGAGGTGGAAAGCGGTATGGGTTAAGAAAATCTAATCTACATCCAAAATGGGAATCATTTTAACCAGGGAAAACTTTACACAATTTCCTGTTTTCTTCAGAACCACTGCTGGTCCCAAACTGCTTTCCTCTGGCTCTTCCTTGCTCACACCGACACATAATTGAGAGAAGAATTCTATCCCTTTAAGACATTATGCAACACACACAATACTTTTTTTATTCCTCTGAGCATTACTGGCAAACACAGCCCAAACAAGGCTGGGCTGCCCCAGAAGAGCCTGCAGGCTCTAAGATTTGCAGCCATATTCTTCAACAGTCCTGGCGAACATGGATATGGGCAACCCAGGCTCGCTGTGCTGGTAATTATGAAGACTAGACCGAAAAGTGGTCCAAAATACCTTTAAAAGGGAGGACCCAAAGAGTGGGAGATGAGAAGGTGAGAGGAAGAAAAAAATAAAAGTAGACATTTGAAAAGATTGATGAAGTTGAGTTAGTAATATTGGCAAAAACAGATAATGAATGTGGGAAAGCGACAGATCCAAATTAAAGGTAAAAAATTAAAATGGAATGGATAATTTTCATTTATTCATGAAAGAGATGTTGACTGAGCTGTAACTCTGTGCCTAGAATTGTGAGTAACTGTGCAAACTACAGTGGTAAAGAAAAGTGCGTGGACAGGCAAGTGCCATGCCTGGGGTACATTTGGTGCAGGCAGGAGGGGAGCACTTACGGAACAGCATGTGCAAAGGCTCAGGGGCAAGAAAAAGCCTTGCTTCCTGGAGAAACAGAAACAGGTTCTGAAAGCTGGATAGAGAGTGTGAGGGATATGAGGCTCAGTGAGAGACAAGGCTAGAGGGGCAAGTAGGGGCCAGATCATTCACGGCTTTAGAAGTGACCTAAAGGATCACTCTTTATTCCAAGGGCAATGGGAAGTCAGAGAGGAACAGAAACCCAATTTGCTATAGGAACATTTGGCTCTGGGTGAAGGACCAACCCAGGAGAGGCAAGACTGGAGACTGCACATCCAATTAAGAGGTCTCTGTAATAACCCAAGAAGAGATGGTGGTGGACCTGGCTCCAGCATCACGGTGGATATCAATTAAAGGACGCCAACTCCAGAACGATGTTCCAAAACAATCAGAAGTGTATCATGCTCCAATAAACCCCTTTTGCTTAGGTGTGAAGGGAGTGCATGATGCCCAGTGACATAAGTCCACTTGGCCACTCATAGGCTCTCCTTGTCATACATTTTGAGCCGCCTCAGATCTGAAAGCCCTATTGGTGACTTGGGAGAAGGATTTGGGGCAAGGAATAGCAAAGAACTACCAGGTGACAAGGGGGGCTCATGTCTACAGAACCTACAGAGGCTCATGTACAGAAGCTACAGTGGTCTGGCTCAGAGGACAGACCACCAATGAGGCTGGCCAAGGCTGGCTGGGGGAGTGCCCGACAGTGAGGGGAGGAGGTGGCAGAGCTGGCCGTGTGGGAACTGCCCACTAGCTCCTCCTCTAGAGTCCTAAGTTTCAACCTCAGCTCCATCAAGTTCTAGCCATGTGGCCTTGGGCAAGTTACTGGTCCTCTCCAGGTCTCAGTTTCCTCATCTACAAACTGGGGATGACCTCAACAGGTCTCAACATCCAGGCAGAGATATCTGGTGTAATGCTTGACAGAGGAAACCAAACACAGGCTATGACCATTACACTATTCCAATGACTGTGCTTGAAAGCATTTGGTCATAGGGTCCGAGGTGCCAGGAGGGGCCAGGAAGGGAGCTGGAGGGGAGAAAGGAATAAAACACAGTGGAGGGATGGGACGCCCCTCTCAGGGGGTAATAACTTTATGTCGAAAGCTCTTCCTTCATTGGGGCAACCACATCGAGAAGAACTTCTTTTGGTTCAAGAACCTCTGTCTTGGTAACTTGCCAGCTATCTTATGATACTAAAGCAAAGTTCAGTCGGTCAATCATTTTCTCCCCCATTTTTTCACATACTGACTTAATACATTTCTGGACTAGATGACCATAAAGAACAGCTAAAGAATCTTACACGTAGGTACTATAGATCTGTACCAAACAAATCTCTCAAAACCCCATACAGAGAAGAAAGAGAAATGCTACAAAAATGGAACCTGGCTACTCATACTATAGAAGCAAAAACTAACGCCAAAAGAGGGAGAAAATCAACATCCTGAAAACCAAGGATATGACATTACAAAATATATTTAGTCTATTCCCCCAATCTTAGTGTTATCTTAGTGCACATTTGCAGGACGCACGCCACACACGTGTTTTCTTATTTAACCCGGTCTTCCTCGTCCCCAGGTGGTGTGCAAAGCTCTAACATAAACGAACTCATCTTTCATTATATTCACACAGCAGAAATCCACTGGGATAGGGCAAGTGGGAAAGCAGCTTTGGAGGGCTGCGTCGATGATTTGTGTCATTTTAAGGTAATGCAACATTTATTAACAGTTGGGATTACAAGGTTTCTGCTCTCACTTCACTGTGTTCTGAGGAGCCAAAAGCAGTTGAGACTGGGAGAAAGCTAAAGAATTTTGGAATAAAAAGAGAAAGAGAGAGTTTTACCATAATCAACATCCTAGATTCTACCGCTTGAATTTCCTCTAATACGGAAAGCCTAGTTTATGGTCTGCAATTGTATACTTTGAAAGAGATAATCAGCTGCTTCTTTGGATAGGATAGGATGGGAGAAGATGACAGTATGGTTAGGTAATTATCACAGACCACTGCGGTATCATTTTTATAGACTAACATCTAGAATTAGGTTATCCATTCAACCAGCAAACAAAATTATTCCTACCAGGGGAGTAATCTTATGACTAGGTAAGGCACTCCTTACTAACGGCTGCTCTCATTTTGCTGGTAAAAGGAAGACCCTAAAAATGGCCCCAGACCTAAACAGGCATGAAGATGCGCCACCTACCTTTGGCCAGCGAGAGCTTAGAGATCCTGCCAGGCTGGGGCATCTGATCACTAAATCGAAACTGGGACCTCGTTCTTTTACTCCTCACCCTGCACATCCATCACCAACTTCTGCTCATTTTGATTCCAGAATATGTATCTCAGAGCAGGCCTTTCTTTCCCATCCCTGTTAACGCTGCCCTATTTCAGGCCCTTGCCATCTTCCACCCAGACCCCTACTCAGCCTCTTCACAGAAACTGCCACTGTCTTCAGGCCTGCCCCGAAATCCCACTAAAGCCAGAGGGAGCCATCTGAAATACCCATCTGACCACCTCCTGTCCCCCTTCGAACCCTTTAGGGCCCCCCCACCAAACATGGCCAAGCACCCAACATGGCTGGCTGCCTGTTTTTGGATGGTCCAGGAGCTAAGAATGCTTTTTACACTTTTAAATGATTGAAAAAGAAATGCAAAGAGCAACAGTTCATGTCACAGGAGCATTACCTGGAACTCAAACTTCTGTGTCCGTAAATAAAGTTTGATCGGCACACAGCCACACACATTCACATATTGTCTAAGGCAGTTTTTGCGTTACAATGGTGGAATCCAGAAGTTTTGACAGAGAGCATATGGCCTGCAAAGCCTAAACTATTCATTTTTGGCTCTTTAAAGAAAATATCTGCCCACCTCTGACCTGCAGCACACAGTTTAAGGCGTCCACTGTCCTCCACCATCAGGCCCCATCTGATCCCCACACACCACCCGCAGGCCCCCAGACACCATCCCTTTGTTTTCCCATTTCCTTCTTCCTTCCTGCTGCTGCTTCTCATCTTTGTAGGAAATTTCTTTCTCCAACTTGACTGTCACGTTGCTAATTCCTATTCATCTTTTGGAAAACCCGAGTTAAGGTTTATTCAAGAAATTATTCCCCACTCACCAACCTCTTGGGACAATGGGTTGGAGGGGCCCTCATCTCCCCAACACGGAAAACTGTATATACTGACACTGCTCCTTCTCCATTTCCATTTCAGTCGGTACTCATTGTAGGCTGACTATGTGGTAGACAACAGACAACGGTGATCCGACCCCCGACCTTGAGGAGCTTTCAAGATTCAGTAAGTACCAAGTTTAATTAGGAACTGGGAGAATGCCTCCAAGGAAAACTGGGTACCACAGGACAGCCCAGTGCAGGGGAGACCTACTTTCAACTGGGTGGTCAGGGAAGGCCTTTTGAGGCGGTGTCATTAAGCTCAAGCCTGAGGACACACAGGAACCAGCCAGGCACAGAGGCGCAGGCAGAGGGTCAAAGGCCCTGAGGTGGGAATGCCCTGGTTGCTTGACCTGAATGAAACCCAGCGTGGAGGGAGATGTCAGAGCACAGCCAACCATCCCCCAACACTGTGCTGTCCAGTACAGGAGCCGCTAGCCACAGGTGGGAACATACATTTGTGTTTAAATTAACTAAAATTAAATTAAATTAGAAATTGAGCTCCTTGGTTACACTGGGCTCATTTCAAGTACTAGCAGCCACATGTGGCTAGCAGCTGCTGTATTGGACAGCACAGAGAGAACACTGCCATCATCTCAGAAAGTGCTATTGGACAGTGTGGATAATGTATCACAAACTCTCGTCTCAGAATCTGAGTAGAGAACTCCAGGGTATCCAAATGGTTCCAGGAACCCCTAAGGGAAATACATCCGAGTGCAATGCTAAAGCAGTGTCTCAGCAGGCCTCACGGATGGATCTGACCTTCACGTGAGGTCCTCATAGTGACTTCAAAGGCTCTCTGTGTTCTCCTCCCCTCAACCAAATGACGTCCCTGCCCTCCTTTCCTGCATCTTCCCCCACTCAGGGACGGAGAGGCCAGCATGCTCTGAACATGCTTTGCACCGACTGTTTCCTTGCTGGGCTCACTCTCCCCTCATACCCATCCCCACAGTTCACTCCTGCACCTCCTTCAGGCTCTGCTTAGACGTCATCGCCTGAATGCGGCCTTACTGACCACGGGCTATTTTAAAAAAATTTTTCTTACAGAAATTTTAGAAAACATAGAAAAGTAGAAAGAACAGTATGAGGAACTCCCTGCACTAATAAACAAGTTTCAAATATCAACTTTCTACCATACTTTTCTCAATTATTGGCCTACTAGCTGATTCTTCCTTCCTTCCTTCCTCCTTCCTTCCTGCTTTCATCCCTTCCTCCCTTCCTTCCTCCCTCCCTCCCTTCTCTTTTTTTGCTGGAACATTCTGAAACAAACCCTAGACATCATATTAGGTCACATTATTTCCCTACAAATATTTCAGCTTACAACAGATAAGGAATTTTAAAAAACATATCCAAAATGCCATCATCATACCCAATTCCTATCACAATCTCTTTATATCATCTCATACCCAGAAAGTATTCAATTTTCTCTGATTATCTAAAAACAATTTTTTTACAATTCTGACCATCCTACCTAAAATGTCCATCGCGACCTCACTCTGCACTTCTGATGTTATCTTGCTCTGCTTTTTCTTTCGCGTATTACACTTATCCATTCTAATATGTTACAATTTACATGTTTATTAACTGTCTGACTCTTCCAGAACGGAAGCTTTGAACGAGCTGTTTTGTCTGTTTCTTTCATCTTCCTTATTCCTGCGTCCCAAGGACAGAGAACAGTGTCTGCCACAGGGCCGCCACTCAATGTATGTTGAATGAATCCCTGAGACTACCAGGCATTTCTGGACATCCTCTGGTACATGGCCTAAACATTCCTGGTTTTTATTGTTGTTCCATTTACTTCTTATTCATTATTGTTTTAAATAGATACCATCCAAATTCATCTGAGAAGCACTCATCAATTCAGATAACTAATCAGTTGTACTTGATCAGAAAATATTTATTGATCAGCTACTGTATAGTGTGACAGTAGGTACTGTGGGAGATTCAAAAAAGAAGAAGAAAAAAAGATATGACTCCAGTTTTTAAGGAGTTTACCGGTTTTTGGGGGAGGGACAGGGTGGGGGAAGGTGAGACCCACCCATATGCCAGAGAACAAAAAGGATGAAACTGGGTAAGACAGAGTAAAAAATATAGCTAAGAAGAGACTTATGAGTTCTGGAGTTTACAAATGAAAACAAAAACAAGCAAAGAAAAAAGATCTGGAAGTATCTATAGACATAGAGGTGATGCAGAGGTGACAGTAAAAGATTTAAAAAGGGGTACCCATACTGTTGAACTGGAATGGGTTGGCTATGTGGGTACGTGCTGCAGGAATACTGGCCTTGATTCCGGTTTATCAAGTTGGAGGAGGCTTCTTGGAAGAGATGAAAATTGAAGCTGAGACTGGAGGGTCGGGTAGCTTGGGAAGATGGGTCTTGTGGCCAACACAGCATCTTCTGAACAGCCTTCCTCCATGTGAGTATGTTCTCACATCACGTTTGGCCTAAAGCAGTAGCCAGAAACTTGTTTTCCCAGCCTCCCTGGTAGCTAAGATGCAGAAGGGGCCTTGGCTCTGCTAACCTGATGCCTTCATGCTGGATTCTGAATTGGAATACAGCCACAGAAAGCAGCCGGGGCTTTTTCTGACCACTGGGGCCACGGAGGAGGCATCTGGTTTGGGAGGCGGCAGGGCAAGCTGCCCTGTCTCAGGGCGGGGGAGGGAGACGGTGTTCTGGGCTCAGTCTCATCCTGTGGCCCAGTGTTGTTCTGGCTGCCAGCCTCGTCCTCCCGGGAGTGCTGTGAGCTACCTAAAAGCTTTAATAAATGTCTTTTCTGGGTAAACTACCTAGAGTGGGTAGTGGCGTCTGCACTCCTCAGTTTCTCTGCTTCCTGGCATGACACTACATGGCTGAGGACCATCTCCTTAAAATTACACCCACCTGCCTCTCCTCCCACCCCCTGGCCTTCCTTTTCAGTATCTGTGATGGCTAATTTTATGTGTCAACCTCACTGGGCCACGAGATGCCCAGGTATTTGGTCAAACACTATTCTGGGCATTTCTGTGAGAGTGTTTTTGGATAAGATTAACATTTAAATCAGTAGACTTTGGGTAAAGATCACCCTTGCCAATGTGGGTGGGCCTCATCCAATCAGTTGAAGGTGTGAACAGAACAAAAAGGCTATCCTTTCTCTCGGTAAGAGAATTCCTCCTGCCTGACAGCCTTTGAACATCAGCTTTTTTCTGCTTTCACACTTGCACTGAAGCACTGGCCCTTCCTGGGTCTCAAGCTTGCCAGCCTTTGGACTGGAACTACACCATCGGCTCTCCTGGGTCTCCAGCTTGCTGACTCAACCGGCAGATCTTGAGACTTGTCAGCTTCCATAATCGATGAGTCAATTCCTCACAATAACTCTTTCTATATATACATTTGCAGTCATTCCCTGCTTAACGATACGGATACATTCTGAGAAATGCGACTTTAGGCGATTCCATTGTTGTGTGAACATCATAGTATAGTCCACTACACACCTAGGTTATATAGTACTGATCTTATGGGACTATCGTTGTTTATGTGGTTCATTGTTGACTGAAACATTGTTAGGCTGTGCATGACTGTATATCCTCTTGGTTTTGCTTCTCTGGGGAATCCTGATGAACACAGTACCTACCATGGGTTCCAATTCTGCCTGCTCATGGTGAGTAGACCCCGGGAGTGTGCTACACACTCTTACTCAGTGAATTATTTCACGATCAGGAATTCAGCCACGGCCTCTAAAGCATTCTCCTCAAATTTTCATCAGCCAGCGGTAGAGTCAAGAAGGAAGAAACGAGTGCTCAGGCATTATTCCTCTGCTAGGATTCAGAGCTCCTTTGCTCTTGGCAAACACGAAGAGTTGGTTCTGTGGGCACGAGCTAGCCCATTTTAAGTAGTACAAAGAGAGCTTCTGCTTTGTGGGTAGCAAACTAAACATTATCTTTCAGCCCAGCATTATCTTTTAGTCATTTCCTTTCTATCTGGCACAGATTTAGAACTAAATGCAACAAGGCTGTTTCAAATTGTTGGCTTGAGAAAAGGCACCACTAAGTAGCAAGTTTAGAGCAAGCAAATGGCAGGGACAAGAGGAAGAAGTCACAGTACATCCTTCATGGGGACACCGGGAACCCCAATCAGGATTTAACAGAACTGCCTGCCAACACCGAGAGGCCACGTGGAAAGCATGTTTTGTTCTTTCTTCTCCCCCTTCATCTTCCAGTAATAATTTATACCTTTAGTTATATTTCTACAAATGACAGAAAGCATTTATTTTATAACTTCTCATCCAAATTCCAAAACCAACATTCTCCAATTCCCTCTTACACTCACGAGCTGACGTGGATCGCCAGATCGTGGAGTCCTTTGTGGTTTTCACTGGGAACAGAGCTAGAACAGCTCCCACCTGCTCCTGGAACAGACTCCACCTCTCCGTTTTCACAGCTATTGTGACAAACTCTGGCTTCATCTTGGAAGGGAAAGTAAAGTTTGTGGTCGCCATCTTTTTTTATTTTTTGGTTTGTTCCGGTGAAGTTTTTGGCGTCCTCTGACCGTTTTTCATTCCCTTTTATAATCTCTCAAATTGGCCTTTGTTCTGGGATTTTAATTTTTTTCTTTCCTTTTGGCTTTTAGAGCTGTTGGTTTCCACAGCAACCCACCCAGTTGGGAAACCAGTATTGGCTGAGTTGCCCATAGAGGCCCTGCAGAAAGAAAGTCCATTTCCACCAGCAGATCAAGCAAAGGAACTTATCCCGCGTTGCCAGGAACCCCTGTGGCTGCCCACTGCCAGGGAACACAGCGGACAAGGGACTCAATCTACTCAGCCTCCAGCACTATGATTACCTATATTTACCCCAAATTCAGGAGCATCACAATGGCTTTCCATCTCTTAAATAAAATGCTAAAAAATTACTTGATCATTTAAAAACATTTCCAGATGGGAGGTTATTTTAAAAATGTTACTAGACCCTTGCTCCAAGAGATTTTGCCCCATGGTATTTGGTGCTGACATTTTACAATATCAGTACATTCACAGAATTCCCACGTCTTTATACAGCAACTGCAGGCACATTCTAGGATGCCCAACGTGCTACAGGGCAGCTTTCTATCCATTTACTTTATTTCTTTTATAAACATGAAAGGTTTATTTTACTTTGCAATATGATGAAATTAGAATGACTTTGTTACACTAGAGTTTTCTTGTAATGTATTTTCTCGAGTCTCACATGGTACATACGTATCTTATATTATTCAATTTTATTTTCTCTCAAAATTTAGTGAATCATGTCCTTCAAGCAGATTATACATATATATTTTAAAAGATCTCTCTATATGATACATTGCATAATAGCAGATATCTTATATAATATTATACATTATATAATCTATTAATATGCACTATATTTGTTGGCGGTGCCGTGGAGTGGATTCTGTCTCCTAATAGTTCTGCGTACAGGAAAGCGGAACCCTGCCTGGTCTTTCTGCGCCATCCCCTCACCTTCTGGCACTGTATCAGACAATGCTCCACTGCTATTCCTAGGGGTTTCATAGCCAATTTTTTTGGACGTGGGTGGTCAGGTCCTTCTTCCTAGTCTGTCTTAGTCTGTCCACCATGGGTGACCCTGTTGGTATTGGAAATACCAGTGGCAAAGCTTTCAGCATCACAGCAACACGCAGCCACTGTGGTATGACAGCCGACAGACGGGTGGTGTGGTTCCCTGAGAAACCCGTGAAAACAGTAAAAGTGCAGGATCTTAACCTCTACACCACCAGGGCTGGTTATATACTATGTTAATTATATATAATTATATTATGTATTAATTAATATATTATATATAAATATGCAATGTTATACATTAAAATTATATTACATATCATATAACTTTGTTATATACTATAATTATATTACATATAATATATAATATAGCTCAATAAAATCTGCTACAAATTGTACTTTCCAGAACTCCCTTCCATCCAGTTTCTAGCTGCACTAAAGCATTTGGCAATCCTTGTGTGTATTTTTTCTAAAAGTAATATTCAGTTTGGTGTTCTTCCGCAATGACCAAGACTTCTGTCCTGTCACCAAGAGAAGGGACAATGTAGGCACACTTCAGAAGGACAAGCTGCTGGCCTAGTCCCTCCTGGTTCCACCGATGGTCCCCTTGGCAGCCAGTCTCTACTTAGACCACTTTTGCTCTCAATTGTACCAAAAGCTGGACTAAAACCTCCCTGTTCCTCTGAGGTCACGATATCTGATACGGAATTCCCACCCATGCGGGGTTCGGCTTGTAAACGTGTCCCTTCATTTTCAGTGGAGGATTACGATCTCTGTATTTCCACTTGAAATTCTACTCACTTGAAAAGGTACATGAGTTAAGTCTGCTGCTGTAGCTCCTGAGGACTTAGAATCCCATTTTGTGCCTTTTTGTGTTCTACAGTCTCTGGCCACTGACTCACACTCTGAACCTCATGAATAGACAGCTGTGTGGCACGCTCAACAGTTACAGCTTCAGTTTGGAACGAGGAGGAGAGGAGACCTTTGCAGGCAGCCAACGAGCGCTGTTTCCTGGAGCTGCTCCTGCTGACTGTCCACCTTCTGTAGGGATGTGCGATGAGCTTCTTCCCCATCATACCGTCTCGACAGGCTCGGCACACAGAACATTCTCTCACCTCAACTCCCTCATCGGTCTGTCCCTCCCATACACAAACTTCTGTCTTGGAAGGGCCACTAGGATATCTCTGGGCCATAAATCACTGGATTCCTCCCTCCTCCATAAGAAATTTGTACGAGGATCACACTCATAATCCTCTATTAACAATACTTTCTAACCAACATCACCAAGTTGCCAAGAATGTTGAAATAGACAATAAACATTCACAGAAGTACCGCAATTAAAGAAGCTATGAGATATACATATATATGTGTATATACATATAGAATACATGATATAGACACGTATCACACTGACTTTCTACTTTTTTTCCAGTAACCACATGCCTTTCCCCCCTACTTGAAACACTCTATAATGGAAACAGAAGATGTTAATAGCCAAATACCAAAACCCCCTACAACTTTTGGATACGGATCCTGTTAAGTCCATCCATTCACCCGTAAGTTAACCGGCAGAAGTCACTCTCTGTTATTGCACTGGGTACAAAATGAGACTTTTGGGGGCTGGTTCCACAGGCTTTAAAAGAAACTATAAAGTGGCTACGTTCCTGTGACTAATCAGGGGCTATTTAGGTAAACATCCCCGGACAATCTGAAAACTATTGCTGGATTTACCTGATGCAACTGTACAATTTGCATACATAATCAAGTGTTCTCAAGCAAAATGAATGGCAGAATGTTCCTATGATCTCATCTAAAAAAGTTACCTGACAGCAAACTAAAGTGACCCAATGCCAACCCTCATTATGTGGCAGCACAAGTCGCTGAGATGCAGCTTTAAAGTAATATATGAAAATATGATTACTTATCTTGGGGGTAACTTCCCCCCAAAATTCAAACCAATTTAAAATAAAAGAATGCTTTAACGTTCAAAAGAAATAAGTATTGAAGGAGTTACTGAACACCAAAATGATGCTAAATACAGCTTTAAGGAAACGAAAGCTGTGGTTCCAACTCTTAAGAACTTTTCCATAGAAATCAATGCATATATGTAAATCTAACAATATCATCCTGTTATTCAGATAAAGTATATAATGACTATAACATGGAAATGTAAACACGGTAAATGTGTTTATAAGCTTCACACAGTATCCTTCACAATTAAACAAGAGAATTATGATGATGCAACACTGGCAACGAGAGGACCCACAAGTATTTCTAAGGAAATCACTATAAGAAATCGCTTTAAAAGGCTGATGTTTTGTTGGTAGTTTTTTTTTTTTTTTTGAGGAAGATTAGCCCTGAGCTAACATCTGCCAACCCTCCTCTTTTTGCTGAGGAAGACTGGCCCTGAGCTAACATCTGTGCCCATCTTCCTCTACTTTATATATGGGACGCCTGCCACAGCATGGCTTGCCAAGCAGTGTGTAGGTCCACACCTTGGATCCAAACCAGAGAACCCCAGCCTGCTGAAGTGGAACGTGCAAACTTAACCGTTGTGCCACTGGGCTGGCCCCATTTTGTTGGTGTTTTAAAATTTTTACAAAGGCGCAAAGTCCCCTTGAGAGAATCTGGAAGAATCTGGGAACTGTGAAGTTAATGAGCAATATTAAGCACGTCTATAAAATTAACATACACACCTTAGCCAAGCTTTAAAGATCTGTTGGAAGATGCTAATGGAATGGTTGCCAAAGGAACCTGATGGAGGAAAAATTCTGTGTGTGTGTGTTTCTGGATCTCCTTATATCTGCGGATATGCATTTTTAATAGTTTTTTGTCTAGGGCCAGGTCGAGAGCAAAAATACACAACACTTATTTTGAATAAAGAAGCCTTAGATGTTTATTATTTAAAAAAATTTTTTTTAGCAAGTCATTCCTTTCCCTAGGAAGAGACCAGTTGGAAAGTGCTAAGCAGGAGAGGAAGCTGACTCAATGACTTTTAGAATTCAAGAAAGGAGGAGAAAAGGCGAGCTGAAGTGGCTTGCTGGAAGTCTGTGAATGGCCTAAGTGTCTGAGGATCGCTGGCACTTCAAGTTTTATGAAAGAAAGATAAAGCTCCTTGAAGCAGCTGAAGTTTAATCAATGCAGTGATTAAATTACACATATCTGCTTATCTTTTCAGAGAGACAGAGATTTTTAACAAGCTACATGGAATCTATTATTAAATTTTTCTTTTCAGGGCCGGCACTATGGCCCAGTGGTTAAGTTCGCGCGCTCCGCTTGGGTGGCCCAGGGTTTCGCCGGTTCGGATCCTGGGTGCAGACATGGCACTGCTCATCAAGCCGTGCTGAGGCGGCATCCCACATGCCACAACTAGAAGGACCCGCAACTAGAAATACACAACTATGTACCGGGGGGCTTCGGGGAGAAAAAGGAAAAATAAAATCTTTAAAAAAAACTTTTTTTTTTCTTTTCTATTTCAGAAGAAGCTTAAATACTTTAGGGCATTTTAGGGTCTTTGATACGACACCCATGACCACTGGGGAGTGTGTACAGAATGCACTTTCATGGCCAAATAGTCTGGGGTTGGCTTCCAGGCTCCTCACTTATTTGTTGTGTGGTCTCAGTCAAGTCCATCAGTCTCCTTGAGCCTCCATTTCTTCATCCGTCAAAGAGGGACACCAATTGCTTTGAAAACACTGTAAGATTTGCTGGAGGACTGGCAATGACGTAAGGGGTCTGCTGGCACAAGGTCTTTCTCGATCTTGCCTCCTTGCCAGCATTCCTCTAAATTTACCTGGTGAAACAAAATCTCAAAACACTCCCCCCTCCAAAAGCCTCTCAATGGAAAGAGAAATTAAAAAGGAAAGACAATACGCTTTTCAGAGCACAAGGCTTTGAGTCTCATTTCTCCACTAACTGCTTAATGCTCTTCACTAGAGTTTCTCGTCTGTAAAAAATGGAGGTGATGACCCCCATAATCATCTCAGACAGCTATCGTGAGATGACCAGTGTAAGTGCTTAGCATAAAGCACAGCACACAGTGAGGTTTAATAACTGTTGCCATTTTTATAATTAGCCTATAGTTTCCCAACATTTGACTCTTAAATGAAGATCACCAAGGGTCTTCAGAAAGTTTACAAAAGACCTCCTGAAAAGGTCCAGCGGAGGAGCTGACCACACCTGACCACAGGTCATGGAAGAGTCTCGTTTCGCTTTCACATCCACCACTGACAATTCCCAAGGACGTCGGGAGCTGGACGAATAGGAGCAGTCACCGTTAGGAGAGAACTGTCCACGAGTCTCCTGTATTTCTGCACACCTTGTGAGCGAGGCGCTGACTACCCTTTGTAGGCGACTATCTCTTCAAGGATGTTTGTTTAGTGAACAGCCATGCAAGACAGATAGTGTCTCCCTCTGAAGCGAAGGGCAGTAAAAGTCTGACCACAATTCCAATGAGCGTGTGCGGGGTGGGGGCGTGGGGGGGTTTCCCATACCACCCAGAAATTCTCAGATACCAGCTGGGTGTCCTACAATTCAACTCAATTGTGACACTCTCTACCTGGAGAGAGTATCAGATGCCACGGGCTAAGGGCTCAGTCTTACAAGACTCCCCCCCTCCCACTGCAAATGCCAGTTGCAAGTCCAGGTTGTCACCTGTGCTTCTGACCAACTCGCTAGAGAGGAGGTTCCTAGGATCCCCTCTTTGGATTTAATTTGCTAGAGTGGCTCACAGAACTCAGAGAAACATTTTACTTACCAGATTACTGGTTTATTATAAAGGAATGTAACTCAGGAACAGCTAGATGGAAGAGATGCACAGGGAAAGGCATGGGGAAAGGGCACGGAGCTTCCATGCCCTTCCCGGGTGCACCATTCTCTCAGCACCTCCATGTGTTCACCAACCTGGAAGCTCTCCAAACCCTGCCTTTTGGGTTTTTTATGGAAGGGTCATCTCACAGTCATGACTGAGCAAATCATTGGCCATTGGTGATGGATTCAACCTCCAGCCCTTCTCCCTCCCCTCCCTGGAGGTCAGAGGGTAGGACTGAAAGTTTCAACCCTCTCATGAGGCAGCTGGTTCCTCTGGTGACCAGCCCCCACCCAAAAGTCCCCTCATTAACATTACAAGAAAAACTTTTATCACTCTCATTGTTTGGGATCTTCCAAGGGTTTTAGGAGCTCTATGCAAGAAACAGGACAAGACCAAACCATATTATTTCTCCTTATAAATTGCAACATCACAGGCAGGCATGCGTATTGCCCATTATAAAAGATTTGGGCTCCCTAAGTTTAGGGTTTCTCTCCTGTAACTTCCCATTGCATGTGCGGGTATCATCTGGCCCTCTCTGAGTTGCCCTGTGGCAAATGGGGTGCAGGGAACTAGGGCAAGAATGCTGATACTCTGGCTACTGCTACTGCTGTGAGTAATAAACAGTCCTTCATCTCTGACCCGGAAGTATCATGTCTTCTACTAGCATCTATAAAACCTAGCAGGCTGACTTACTAGCTTACAAGTAGGGCAGAATATAAGACCCTTCACAGTTCTTGACAGCCACCAACAAACCCAAGGAAGTCCAGGATTTATGAAGGTACTGAGGCAGGAAAGGAGTGGGCTAGGGTCCTGGGAGAAGGGCCAGGAGAGTCAGAGAAAAAAGCAACAGAGACAAGACAATCTCAAGTTTTGCGTAATGCCTTTTGGTTTATGAAGGTTCTTTTTTACCCCAGATTTTCAAATTCTTAAAGAACCCTTGATCAGAGATGACCAAAGTTGCCCTTTTCCTTTGGCAAATTCTTATCACTCTCATTCTTCACATCCCACCTACCAGCCACTCTGCTGCACTAGTGTCACATGGCCATTCCAGTATGTTCCACATGGGCCCGGCCCTCCCCACAGGACAACAGGGAGAAGCAGAACCCGAGGGTTTTCTACTCCAAGCATTAGTAGGCGTTTTGTTTGTTTTTACAGCACTGATCATTTTAGTTCCCTTTTAAATTAAGAGTTGAAAAGCCATATTTAGTTCATCACATGCAATAACTGATGATTAGAATTAAAATTATATGCTAATTAGGTTGCTAGTTGCTATTCATTTAACATTTGAAAATGTACATTTGTTTAGTGAAATACCATTTCTGCTTTTTACATCTGTTTGAATTAATTCTGTATTCATGAAACAGCACTATAAACTATGCTCACTCCTACATGTAACAAAGCCTTACATTGTTCTGATTAACACCAATATTTACGAAATCCAATTTATAGGGGTTTTCTAAGAAATTTAAAACTTTTCACAACACAATGTAAATTTCCTGCTTCATCCAAGGGGAAAAAAATATGACTATTCTGAACAAAAAAGTACTAGTCCTTGTGATTCGCCTCTATAGTGAACACTAACATACAGTATTTTCCACACCGTTTAAGTCTATAGAATGGTTCTTAATTTGTGCCAAATAGATTAACATTTCGCCTTTCAACCTTATAAATAAGCTCATGTACTGGGATCGATGTCAACAAAGGGATTTTATTTTCCTCTCTTGCCTTGAAAAATAACAGTTCCATACTCCTCTTTACTGCCAACTGGATTAATAATTCTGCAACATAAAATGGAAATTTATTTTTCCAAGTTGCAGTACAGAAGGTCTGCCATATTTTGTCTTATACTTAGAAGTCAATCCTATTTTTAGCTCTCCTTCACAAAGGCGTTAGTAAATGTCACCTGTCAAATGGGTCACAGACATATATGCTATACCGAGCAATCATCTGGCTCAGACCAAGAACTCAAGTTACTAGAGTGGCAGGGCCAACAATGACATCCCAAAGAGAGTCCACCGGCCAAAGGAGTTGGGAATACAAGTGTGGGCAGAAAAGCCCACATGTGAAAGAGATTAAAAGTAAAGTTCCAGGGTGGCCCTCTGCTCACCAGCCTTCCTCGCACACCAGCCAGGAAGAGAGTGCTGGCTTACTCCACACGGACCCGGGCAGCTCCTAGGGCTGACAGTGTACCTTCCCACTGGGACTACGAACCAAAAGGACCTGGGAACGGGGGGAAAGTAGGAGAATGTGTCAGAGGCTTCATCCCCACAAAGAAGAAACAGTGGGCTCCTGGCTGTACTGTAATCTTTAATCTTTCTTTACAGTTAAGGAACCTGAGGTTCTCATTCAAGGTTACATAGCTAGTTTGTAACAGAGATGGGACTGGAAGGGTGAGTAGGTGTATGAATCATGGCTTTTTATTCTGTATTTCTGATGCTTTGATATCTTGGGCATTTGCTGACCCTGTAGGCACTGTCGGTCCTAGAGCTAGTTAATTTCTAGAGACAGCAAACTATTATGTGTGAGGGCTCACCTGTGAGCACATCTTCACATGCAGACGAGTTGATCCAGAGCTCACAGCCCCAACCTTCTGGGGCCCTCACATTCCAGGCTACTGTCCACCTGCCCTAATCACCCCAGGACCAGATATCAGACAACCAGGGACAGCCCCTATGCCCCAGAGACCACTGAAATTATTCAAACCAGCCAATCCTAACGCTGCCTAGCTTGCTTACTCTTCCCCACCCATTCCTTCCCAAGAAAACCACAACAAAGGCTCTTGCCCACATTTTCCCCTCACTCCCTCTGCCTCCTAACTGACCCTGGTGCCTCCCCATGTGGCCCCCCATGGCATGCCATGCCCCTTCCTCTTGCGAACTGTGAGTATAACAAATTATCTTTTCAATAGCAATCACCTCTTGACCTGCTGGCCTCACCACACCTGAATAATAATAAAATCTACGTCTTAAAACTGTAGACAACTCAAGGCTTTTCCTGGCTGAGGATAAGCCGTGAGCAGAGTACTGGTACAGAACTAGTTATAGTTACACCTGCTATGAGGAAGAACTTCCTAAATGTCTCGGCTGCATGAACAAACAGTAGGTTCCACATCACAGAATATACTAAGCAGTGCGAGGGGAAAATGACGCATCAGGGAGCCATAATAGAGGACTCAGCATTGGACCTGATGAACCTGAGTTACCTTCCAGACTCTGTGACAGCTGTAAAAGGACCAAACGGATCAGGGCAGCGAATGAGAAATTGCAGACTTTCAACAATTGAGGATCACTGAAGATTTCTGAGCAGAAGAGTGAATCCTAAAACAATATACAAAATGGACTGCAACAGAGGGAGACCATAGGCAGAAGGAATAATGAAGAGACTCCTTGTGAAGTCCAGTCCGAAGATCACAGAGACAGGCTGGCTGGTGCACGTATGCGTGTGCATGAGAGTGGGGAGAGAAAGAGGAAGAAGGGTAAACCTGAACTTGAACTGACCCCCTCTCAACACAGGTAAAGACAGCGGCCTGGGCAGAGGCTTAGTGGAACGGATACTAAAACATCACAAGGGAAGGGTCTGACAGCAAGGACATTAGCCTGCAAAGGACCCACCCAAGCGGAGCACAGTCCACGGATAAAATGATGAATACATCATGGGTATCACCTGAGTGTGAAACTTGACTGTACATTTCTTGCTGGGGCTGGCTCCTCTCTTCCTACTCAGAAGCACATTTACCCAAATCATTTGATTCAAAAAGATTTCAAGTTAAGGATTTAAGTTTAGGGGTTTCACTGAGGCTACGACAGGTAAAGTATTCTTACTTCTCCTTTGAAAAAGTCACATTAAAATATTAAAACCATGCAGAGGAAAAAGGTTTAAATCATCCTGTCAGCAAGATGAGTAAATTTAGAGTAATTTATGTAGCTTTTTTAGGATATGTTCTTTCGAAGTTGATTGTCAAGACCATCCGATTTGGGGTGAAGACTTTCAAGGATGACCCAGAAAACAGAAATGAGGGCAGCGGCAGAAACCTGCATCCTTAACATAATAAACTGCACATACAGAACCAGCCATTACTTCTGATTCCCACTCTTCTGCTCAATTAGGTCATATCTACTTCTCATGGGAACTAAATTCAGCAAACATCCATCACGGCTAACACTCTGCCAGGTCAAGCTTCGCAGAACAAGACCTTCCATCAGGTCACAGAAATCCTGGAGTGAGCCTCAGGATCCTTTCAAGGCCTGGGGTGTGACATTCTCTGGGTGCAGACACAAACTCCAATCCAGGGACTGTTGGGGTGGTCTCAGTTGGGGAATCTTGTTTCCTGCTTCCATGTGCTGATCCAGGAGCGTAAGGATGACACCACCCACACATTCTCAACAGGCAAATACTTTGGCCTGTTTTTCAGGAAGTTGTGAATCAGCACAAATTCTTCAACTTCCCACTCGCCTGCCTGGTTTGGTGGGATGCCATAGAAACGGGCCATATGGGGGCTGAACCCACGACCTTGGTGGGACACATGTGGGGCTCAAAAAAGCTTTGAGCTAATGGCTCATACACAGGATTAAATAGCTAAGATTTCACCCTAAAAGAGGAAAGGACTTGAGGAAGACCCCAAAACAGTATCATCCACCACCACAAAAATATGAATATATTCTTCCAACACTGTGATGTTTCCTTCCCAATCAGCCAGAGAAGATTTAGTGCTTACTTAGGAGCATGGAGGCAAATGAAAACTCGGAATTATTGGAAAGCATTAGACATTTTTGTCTTTCTCACGCTGTCCATACTCACGCATTTATCTTTCAGAATCATTGGTTGTTACCTACACAATCCAAATGCAACACACTGTACTCCACGTTCAAGTACACAATCAGAGTACACAGGATTTACTTAGAAGGGGCATGTACCGTAATTAGCAGAAAGCAAAATGGTCACCTCATTGTGAAAGTTAATAAATGTTAGGGAGATGCTCTAAAGAGAAAGTCTTGTAAATAGCCAAACATCTGCTCAAATTTAGGTTTTTTGTTTGTTTTTTTTGGGGGGGTCTTTTTGTGAGGAACATTGTCCCTGAGCTAACATCTGTGCCCGTCTTCCTCTGTTTCATCTGGGATGCTGCCTCAGTATAGCTTGATGAGCGGTGCGTAGGTCCACCGCCAGGATCCGAACCTGCGGAGCACGTGAACTTTACCACTAAGCCACTGGGCCAGCCCCTGCTAACATTTAGTTTCTAAAAGCAGAAAGTTAGGTTTTAAAGATATAGAACAGCTCAGACATGTAATCGAGACAAAGTCAATTTTGAACAATATTTCCATAAATAACTGCTCTGGTTTTTCAACTTTAAAAAGAACAAATATAATCTTAACATGAACAATTATTTCTTATTGCAAACCTGGTCCTAATTTAAACCTTGAACATTCTGTCTTCTCGCTCACTTTTTATTGTTATCTAATTTGTAAACAATAAATTAATGGGCATAGAAATCTTAAACATGAATGTAATACAAATTAAGGGCAAGCAGAAACCCAGTTTATCTTATTTTCTAATGCATATATTTACCAATATTCACGTAAGCTAAACATGTGCTTGCAATTCACGATTTAAAAGCTACCTAAAGCAAACCACAGTATTCCCAGTCATGGCTGACAACGGCCCAAGTTTAAAATGAGACACGTACTCAATAGCGTGTGAATTTAAAGCCACATAAAAAAACAAAATATTTAGAGGTGCAGAATCTAATTTTTGAGTGCTTGCTTTAGGATTTAAAGGAAATCTGTATTTCTCTATGCTTTTATTAATTAAAAACACAGGAAAATGCTACTAACAGTTTAATGTAGAAAACTTTCATTGGTTATTAAATCACCTTTGCTTAAATATAGGGTAAATCTGCAATGAGGAGTAAAGAAAAACATCAAGGTATGTTTACTTTCTAAACTCTGATCTCTAATTTTGGCATGTCTGTGAGGTTTATTCTTAAGCAACAGATATAAGTTGTCTTTGGGTTGAGGACTCACCAGTTTGACGCAAAGAGGGACCTGAACTTCACTAGCCATTGTACTGGATAGTTAAACTTTCTTTCTGGCCTTGAAGGACCAAATATGTAAAAGAATGACCTGTTTCCAATTTCTGTTGCCACGCCTGCATAGGGGTGGATGTGGACTGAGGGAAAGAATCTGGTGAGGGAGAAATTGGGTAAGAAAGAGTAACACAAAACTGATTTTTTAAAAAAAAATCTTGGGGCCGGCTCCGTGGCTGAGTGGTTAAGTTCGAGCGCTCCGCTGCGGCGGCCCAGGGTTCGGATCGTGGGCACGGACATGGCACCGCTCATCAGGCCACGTTGAGGCGGCGTCCCACATCCCACAACCAGAAGGACCTGCAACTAAAATATACAACTGTGTACAGGGGGGGTTTGAGGAGATAAAGCAGAAAAAAAAAAAAAAGATTGGCAACAGTTGTTAGCCCAGGTGCCAATCTTTAAAAAAAACAAAATCTTACATATGTACTGGGTATTACAGTTTCCAAAACATGACCACATAGGTTCTATTATTTATTATTATTTTTTTTGGTGAGGAAGATTGGCTCTGAGCTAACATCTGTTGCCAATCTTCCTCTTTTTGCTTGCGGAAGATTGTTGCTGAGCTAACATCTGTACCAATCTTCCTCTATTTTGTATGTGGGACACTGCCACAGCATGGCTTGATGAGTGGTGTGTAGATCTGCACCCGGGATCTGAATCCGAAAACGCCAGAGCACCTAAGCAAAGCCTGCAAACTTAACCGCTACGCCACCAGGCCGGCCCCTCTATTATCTGATCTTAGGAGCAATCTCATGACAAAGAGCAGGCAATGTCCTCAGTTTATAGTAAAGGGAAGTGAGATCTAACGAGCTTACAAATGCCATGAAATGGCAGAGTGGAGGTGCAAACTGGTCTGGTCTTGCGACCCAGCAGTGCAGCACACGGTGACCTGCCTGGGCTGGCTCTGCAGAGAAGAGGCAGCCAGCGCCTTCTCAGCTACAACCCCACACTACAAGTTCTCCCCAAGTGGCCTGTTTTTAAAACAAAACTTTCTTCTTATATAAAGATCTGCTATAAAGCATCGACCATCCACAGATTCTCCCTCCCTCTCCACCTGCCTGTGTCTGGAAAGCAGCTTTGTGCAGGATGCACTGTCACCATCGGAACGAGGGAGGGGAGAGTCCCAGAGGAGGGGCAGGGCCCAGGGAGGAGGACGGGAGGAAGGGCTGCCTGGACCCACTTCTGTCCTGAGCCTCCTCTCTGCTCGTCCTGCCATCACATCCCCCAGCGTTCTCCCCACTCCCCCAAACAACACGTGTTTCCAGTTATTGCCTGCCTTTTCAAAGACGGGCCACTTATTTTACACTCGGAGTCTAAGCATTTCCGTTGGAAAAGATGGAGCAGGCACTGCATTTTTACAAGCACTATACGGGACACGTGCACGCTTTCTGCCAGTGCAGATAAAATCTCAATGTATCGTTTCCAACATTTCCATTTGCCTTTAACACCACAATGAATTGGAATGGAGGGAGAAGATAGAAAAGAATTAAATTTGCATTCCTTTTTAATTAGTTTTGACCCATTTGCTGGAAAAGTAGGTAATGGCATTTAAAGGCTCCAGTCTGTGTGAAGTCACCTTGGCCTTCTCTGTGCAAATGCTTCTGTTTCCTCCTCGAAATAGATGCCATCTCCCTCCTGCCATTAAAAATGAGTAGTAAATACGGCTTAGTCTCCATTCATCCGGGGACTCCTGTTAAACAAGCTCTAAAACGCTGCTCTGGGGGCTCAGACTGAAACCTTGGCTCGTGTCTGCTAAGCCTGGTACACTTGCTATTATACCAAAGCTGCCTGCGTGTCACGTTCCAGACACTGCCTTTCAAATCTGAGCAGATGAGAAGGTCACCAAAAGAGGAGAGAGAGAGTCCCCTGCTTAGAACAGTGAGCTTGAAAGAAGAATGAAAAAGAGAGTATGCTCCAAGTTCCAAAGCAGCAAGGTTAGGTAAGGAGGCGATGCTCTTAACCACATGTCACCGTCACCCCAAAGTGCCTCACTGCCACCTTGGCACTGAGCTAGGAAATTAGTCTGCTGTAGGGATGTGGGGAGGTTTCCAGTACCTTTTTGGCCTTAGCACCCTCTTTAAAATGCTATGCTAGAGCCAGGTGAACGTGGAGCCTGCTCTGGTCCGGGACAGCAGGGTGGCCTGGAGCTCCATCTCCTCTGAGACTCTCACCTGCCTCTCCACACCTGGAGGGCTGTGCCACTCAGGCCGAGGTTCACAGAAGTGGCCTCTGCAAATTGGACTTTGACTTTTTCTTTTAAATTTGGCACCAGAACGTCCATCAACGCCTGTTCTGAGTTCAGTACTTTTATTATATTCGAACGAGACGTTCTTGATGAGGTAAGCAGAGCTCTGATTTCATCCTGGCGTGAGCTCTGCCTCTGCCGGCATGCCAGGAACAGAATACTGGTCTCAGGAACCAGCTCCAGCCTCCTGGAGTCTAGCAGCTCTGGATTAGAACGAGTTTCTTGCTCCGTGGAAACACATTTGGAATTCCTACTCTGAACTGCGGGAGCAGCTCCACCACACTGCTCTGAAGCGGTAGCACCTTCTCTCTGTTCCAGGTCTCAGCAACTGGAGGGAATCGGGGAGATCCCAGCAGCCTCAGGAGGGAGAAGTCCAGCCTCTGCGGCTGAGATGCCTCCAGTGTCCACCACTAACTTCCCTGTGCGGGCAGCAGCTTATTCCATGACTGGACAGCTCTGGATGTTAGATCTCTCCTTCCCTTGACCTAAAATGTCCCTTCTGTAACTTCTCTCTCCTCGCTGTCGTAACTGGGGCCTTGGGAGTCAAAGATTAACATTTAGCATCCTTCCTAAAGACCCAGCCTAGCAAGAATTTGGAGACGACCATATCTGAACCATAGCCTGCCTCTAAAACAACTAGATAACACATTAACAAGTTAACTTTATTATAATAAAGGAACTGACCATTTTTAAAACACAGGAGACCTGGGCGTTTGTCGATTTTAACTTCTGTGCTTTCGTCTATTCCCACGTCTTTTATAATAAAGCATGTCCAAACTTAAAGGAAAATGAAGGGGTGTAAATAAACATTCCAAAGGTAAAGAAAAATACGGCCCTCCCGGTGCATAACCCCATTCCCTATTCACAAGGCCATCCTTCATTTGGAAAAAATAAAATGCGATGTCTTCATGGGAGGCACTTCAGGACCTGCAGGAGCGTGTGGTCCGAGGAGAGCCAGCCTCCTCATTGTCCAAGAACCGACGATTCGTTTCCTGTCAGAACACAGCCGAACTTCGGAGAGTCCACACTCGGAGCAAGTAGGAATTGCTCCCATCCTCTATCTTCGGTCCACAGAGCTGAACACGGCGACACGGCAGGATCTGACCTCTCTTCCCATTGTCTTTCCTGAGTCTTCTCTGTCTCTCTGGCAGATATTTCCTGTTGACAATGTGCTTCCCTGATCAGACTCAGAGAAGCCGCTGCCAAAATCCAACGATGTGGAGGGGCGGCTGCCAAGAGTCTGATCGGAGGGTGTATGGCAGGACAAACCACCGCCCTGTGATTGCAAAGGATTTCAAAACAGGAGGCCACATCCAAGGGTATATAAACAAGGCCTGAATGCACACCATCATCATCGCTCAGATCTTGATGTGATTGGCCAAAAAAAAAAAGAGGAGTGAAATCTAGTTGGCATGTTTTAGAATTCTTTAATTCAGCTGATTAACCAAACGCTCGTTTTTAAAAATATAGTCAACCTGGATATTTGCAGACTGTGACTTCTGTAGTTTTGTCTATTTGCAAGGCTTTCTAGGGCCAGTGACGTGGAGAGAACCGAAATTTGTCTGGGCTGTGAATTGTGCTCACTGTGCAAGGAGGACTGTTCCTGGGCCCATCAGGCCAACTACCACAGGCTTCACATGGCCGGGAGCTGTCTGTGAGGATCAAGGGATTTCTGGGGAAAGAGTTCAAGGGACCTGGCAGCTCTCCTCACCCCTGGGGAAGATCAAGACGCTTCATCCCAACCCCACATAGGGGGAGCGTGGCCCCGGAATGGCCCGCCTTCCTCACAAGCACCTGTGTGATGCTCCTCTCCTCCCTAATGAGCCCAGATAGGACAGGACAGGACAGAAGCAGGCTCACTGCTCCCAGCAGCTGCCCCACCGCCCAGCCTGCAAGGCTGCAGCGCAGGAAGAGGCTGCACCAGCTGCGTCTGGGCCCCTCTCCCTCTCCCCTCTTCTTCTGGAATCAGCAGATGTGCTGACGATTGGCCTTGTCTTCCTCACATCACAATGATAAATTCTCAGCTCTACTATGGAATTAGGGAAAGAAGTCACCCACAGGGCCCCCCCCCTTTTTTAAATTAATTTTATTGAGGTATACTTTAGATGAAAAAAGTTCACTCATCACAAGTGTAGTTGGATGAACTGTGACAAATGTATGCACCCATGTAACCACCACCACAATCATAGAAATAAAGAACATTTCCATCGCCTCCTAAGGTGCCCCTGCCCTTCGGTCTGTTCTGATCCATCAGACCCACTTAACAAAGAAAGGCAGAGTGGTTTCTACTCTGGAGCTATGCGGCTCTGCCATTTACTAGCTGTGTGACCAGGGTGAATTAGTTATCTAATCTCTGTCTCAGTTTCTCCATCTGCAAAATGGGAACAGTAACAATATTTAAAACATGGTACTTCGCATGTGAATTATACGGTGTGCTAAGCACAGAGCGTTTGGATTCATGCCTGGCACACAGCCTGCCTGCCAATGTGTCAGCTGGTGTTCCCGTCATCATTATACGAAATGGCAGGGCTTCCTTCTCTGTGACTGAATTTCTCCTCTGTAGAGAGCGCTCGTGACAGAGCCCTGGAGAAATCACCTTTTAATACCACATTATCCCATTATCCTAACAGACTTCCTGCAAAGACTATTCACAAAGGTCTCAGGAAACACCCCTCTCAACTAAAAGAGTTTATTCTAACTAATCAGGATTGCTGAGCCCCTGCTCATACTGGCCACCCGTCTCTATTTCCCGGAGACTAACCTGGTGTCCCCCTCAGTCCCAAGCTTAGGCCTTAAGAAGGTCTGATGTCCTTTTTACTGGGGACACGGAGGGGCTGGAGCTAGCTGAAATTTTAACCTTTTTCCCCCTTGACCATCAATGTAAAGTAGGAAACGAATACAGAAAAAATATCAAAAAGCAGAAAGAGAAAAACCCCACACACATACAACTCCACCTCCCAGAGGCAACTAAATCTAACATTTTGGCATAACTCCCTTCAGGTTTTGGTTTTTTTTTTTTTGCTACTTTTCTTTATATAGAAAGAAGGTTATATTACATGTACCTTTTTTACACTTTTAACTTAAATTTAGCATATAAATATTTTTCCTTGTCACAAAAAACTTATGCTAAAGATTACATAACATTCCATCTTATGGATATGTCATATAATTATTCCTATTTTGGACTTGTAAGCTATATCCAATTTGGTTTTTTTTTTTTTTTTGATGAGGAAGATTCGCCCTATGCTAACATCTGTGCCAATCCTCTTCTATTTTGTACATGGGTTGCTGGCACAGCATGGCTAAACAAGCAGTGTAGATCCACATCCAGGATCTGAACCCCTCGAGCTGAAGTGGAGCATGCCAAACTTAACCACTGGGCCATGGGGCCTCTGTTTCCAGTTTTTTATTACTATAAATAATGCTATGAGTATCATTGCACAAGTATTTGCCAGTTTTGAATGACAGGTACTCCTTGGTTTATTGAGAAGCCATATTTTCTGTTTAGACCATCTGGGCTGCCTCTGGAATGCACAGGCACCACCCCAGAGGATGACTTCCTTCCTCACCAGGTCATTTACTCTCCATGCGTTGCAAGGACATGCTTTGGGCTCCTTCCGAACTGCAAAGCTAGCATTTGTTAAGTGAATGTCTCCCAGGCCCTGCTCTCATGACAAGAGCATCCTCTACATGATCCGCTGCATTTGGCTCCTTCAATTCTAAGCAGCATGTCAGCTCTTAGGACCAGCCTTCTAGGTGCTGACATAGTAACGGAGGCAGGATGGACATCTCCATCCAAAGGGGCCTTTTCACTTCCTAAGACACAAAGACTTTCCTTTCCAATCCCCAACAAGAGGGAAGGTTTAAGCAGAATGACAGAGAAAGCTCTATCTGTGAGATACCACTTGTCACCTATCTGACTGGCAAAAATCGAAATGCTTGATGATACAATGTGTTGACATAACTGTGTCAAAATGGGCCCTCAACATCCATTCCTGGTGGGGGCACAAATTAGCATAACCCCTCCGGAGGGCAATTTGGCAAAATCCATCAAAGTCACAAACGCATATAGGCTTTGACAAGCAATTCGACTTTTAGGAATTTATTCTGCAGACAGACTCATGCATTCTGACACCATGTAAAAGCAAAGATGTTCTGCCCATCAGGGGTCCTGAAGTAGGCCTGGGTGACACAGGGAGGAAACATTCAACCAACCCTTGGGATACTCGGTGTCTAGCAGGAGGGCCGTCTAAATAGATATCTTCTGGGGGAAGCTGACGAAAAATAAGAAGGTGTCGACAGTTGTGCAGGGACGGAAAACAGGCCCGGAAGATTCAAGGAAGCAGGAGAGAGGAAGGTTATGCCAGATAAAGCGAAGGGTGTGGAGAGAGAAAGGCACATGGGAAACGGGGAGGCCCAAGGGCAGGCAGGGCTGGGGGAGACCAGAAGAGAGCTGCACGAATTATCTGGAGGAGGAGAGCAGAGCAAAAGCGTAGGGCGAGAGAGCCAGGGTTGTCTGCAGCAGAGGACCCCAAAGCCTTAGATAAGGTCTGCATTTATCCCGCAAGTCTGTGGTCACTAAAGTGAGGTGTGAAAACCACTTATATACGTTTCTATCCAAAACGGAAATCTGGTTGTACTAATATTTTATACGGATACATATGACATAATGTAATTTATAAATAAATATACACATACTAGGGGCATATGCTCCATTTTATTGCTAGAGGTATGCAGTCTAAGACAAATGATCTCCGTGAGGGGGGACACTGAAGCTTTCTTAGCAGGAAAGCGACATGAGTAAATTTGTTTTAGGTAGGACACTGGGAGCTCGAGACTCCCCCTCCTCAATTCCCAGAGCTAATGAATCTGGAGGAGGAAAGGGATGAGGGCGTCCTGCGGGTGAAGCTGAGGTCTAGCTCGGTCCTTCCGGGATGGGAGCAGCTACTCAGATCAGGGACCAGGTCCCACTGCCACACAGAAAAGGGTCATAAAACAGGTTGCCTCTCTGTGGGTAGCAGGTCGAAACACGAAAAAGGGAGTTAACTCCGGCCTCTTGCAGAGAACTCCATTCCCCTTTTTCCAAACAGTCCGTGTCACCCAAGAAGCTCCCCCAGGACCCTGGAGGACAGGAATCTCAGGCCAAACCCCCATCCAGTACCACAGCTGCCTCCTCTCGGGGGTTTCAGAGTAGCAATGTGGTCAGTTATCTTTTAGGAGTTGGGAGGTGTATGCAGTCTTCTTTTTCCTGTGTTCGAGTGCTTCATTTCCCTTCCTTCACACCCCTGTAGGTGTGCTTAATATTGTAATTCTCTTCCCATCCCTTGAAGACTTTCCAGCGGTCTGCGCGTGGCCACCGTGGGAGCGCAGCATCCCGCCCACACACTGCAGGTTTCTAGAAACTCTTACTATTTCAGGGTCATGCGCGGACTGTCTCTCGTGCAAAAAAGCAAAAGGTGAAGCAGTCCCAGACTGCTCCTGGGAAAGGAGGGGCATTCTGATTTCGACAGTCAGAAGAGGAAAAGGCAGAGGTCTCTCGGTGGTTTGAGAGCCATGAAAGGCTTCCGAGGGGATGAAAGGGAGAGAAGAACAAGGAGAGCCATTAAGTCACCAGTGGGATGTCCACTCCCACTCTCACTTCAGCACAAAGGAGACCCTCAGGGGGTTCAGAGAACCACCAGGAAGGCTGATGTGTGAGTCACATGTCCAGAGGGATATAGCCAGACTCAAAAGGATGGTGAAGAGACTTCTGGAAGCACAGCACACATGCCCATTTCTATATTCAAGCCTGTCGATGGGAGGTGTATTTAACTGAGTCACAGAATCTCGGCCTCTCTCTTCCACCTCTTGTTCATTCCAATGGAAAGCCCATGTTCGCCACAAAAGAAATAAGATGCATCTCCCCTACTTAAAAATTAAGGGGCCAGCCCCGTGGCGCAGTGGTTAAGTTCCCACGTTCCGCTCCTCTGCGGCCTGGGGTTCGCCGGTTCGGATCCCGGGTGTGGACATGGCACCGCTTGGCAAAAGCCATGCTGTGATAGGCGTCCTGTGTATAAAGTAGAGGAAGATGGGCACGGATGTTAGCTCAGGGCCAGTCTTCCTTAGCAAAAAGGGGAGGATTGGCAGCAGTTAGCTCAGGGCTAATCTTCCTCAAAAAAAAAAAATTAAGACATGGCCAGGGATTTGGAACTCATGTGGAGAAGACCCTTTCTCCAAAGGGGAGTGGGAGTGGGAAAACCAATAAAAGCAAAACAATTCCTTAATCCAAGAACTCAAGGAAGGCACAGAACACACATAAGAATTTTTTTTATAACATTCTTCACCATCTGTCGCCCTTTTAATTAAAGAAATGAAAACAGCAGGTAAACATACTCACACTTTTATTTTAGATAGACCATTTTAGGCCATACAGCAATTATGCCCATAAGCAATCATCTCCTCCTTGTTCCACCTAAATACTTAGAATACTATTGTGCAGTGGATGCACCGAAAATTATCAGTGAAAGGTATGAAAGAGTTTAGGTAAGTCAGCCAACTTTTGTCTAAATCCAATGGTTTCTAGATAATGTGTTTAAAAAGAGAGTTTAATGGTGATGGAACGTGGGCAGATATTTGTGTTGATCTTGGCGTCCGAAGTCACGGCCCTGTCACAATCATACTGGTTTATTTTACAATTGATGATTTTGTGGCCTGACTCAAGAAGGCCACCATGTAAAAGCATCTCCTTATCGCTGTAGCTTCCTTTGCTATTTGGCAAAGGTAATGCAGATTAATATATACTCTTTAGAATATTCAAAATACAATAGCAAATGCCTTAAATGAGAGATAAAGTAGCTCATATTTTTACCTGTAGGACAATTTATTCTTTAGGGTCATCTGAAACTCTGGCAGAACCCAGGTCGTGATTTAATGAAAATACACAGAAACCTATGTCCAAGGGGCTTAATAAACAAGGTCTTCTTTCCAGGGGGGCTGTCTGCCCTCTCATCTTCCTAAAAGGACACTTGTCACAATGACTTCTTACAAACACTGAACAATGAGAAAGCCACAGTTTCAGCTTTGAGTCTTAGAGGCCACCTAACACGTCTGCTTTACTCTTTTTCCACTAAAACTATGACCCAGTTTCACAAATAGCAGATTCACAATTTTGTACAACTGTTACTAAAATAAAAACCCTCTTGGCAAACATTAAACCACAAAGAAAACCGAAAATGCAAACATTTTGAATTTTTCTAAGTCTAAAATTTCAATATATTCAAACACTAACGTTCCTAGTCAGAAACCTAAACCTGCTTTTTTTTTGAGGAAGATAGGCCCTGAGCTAACATCTGTGCCCATCTTCCTCTACTTTATACCTGGAACCCTTGCCACAGCATGGCTTTATAAGCAGTGCGTAGGTCCGTGCCCGCAATCCGAACATGTGAACCCTGGGCCGCCGAAGCAGAGCACGTGAACTTAACCACTACACCACCGGGCCAGCCCCATCCTCCCTAAACTCTTTAATGAAAACAGAGAGAAAAAAATTGATGCTTCAATATCAGAAGTTTGTGCGAGTCTAAAAGAAAGACCATGTCGACTACATTTCAAATCATTACAGGCTCATAAAACAACACAGACCCAGCCCCTCTATAAGATGAAATGGTTAGAATAGAAATTGACCAGATAGTTGTTTCCAGCTCTGTAGTTATGCAAGGAATAAATATAGCTCTGATTTTTATCTTATCTTATTTATTATGAGGTTGCGAAACAAATAGTAGATACTGTTGCTGACTATGAGCCAAGACAGCTACATATGATTATGTGCCATGGTGCAAAATTTTGCAGGAAATAAAACTCTAATGGTTATAATTCTTTTCACATGAACACTAACTGTCTCTCTTTATGCTCCAGCGGTAACCTCAGGCCTGATACAAGCGTGGGTTTTTAGATCTTTTAAAACCTTTGCAGAGATTAGAAGGCTGCAGAAAAATACCACTGGGGGTTAAAAACAGCTTTCTGAAATTGTTCTAAATGGACAAATAATGCTTTGCTTTCTTTGACAGCTGTTCAATAACTGAATACAGCTGGAGGGAGAGTCAGCTGCCAAGAGATTTCTATTTGGTTCGCTACCAGGTTTTCTTTTCCAGAATGCTTTCCAACACTCAAACTAGTCTTACTTAGTTTAAGTGCATTAAAAAAGAGGACGCTTATTTTAATTTTCTTCCATCATGTTCCATCCATGTTAGATAAGGTGAACTGTCGATTTAAAGGGGAGAGCCTTAAGATTAAGGCTATTTATTCACCTAAACTTGGAGATACGGCTGATTACCTTTAAGTTATCCAATAGCATACCGTATTCACTCAAATGCACTGATCCCTAGTTCATACTATCAGTCACCATTACCAAAACCGTTTAATAGTAACTACTAATGTTTCAGACGAAAAGCATGAGGATGGTAGAGCCTTCCAGAAGTAGCAAGTAAGCTGTCCACCAAGTGGTCTCCCAGAGGGAGGTCATTCTGGTAGTATATTCATCTCAGTGTCTGGATCTGGTCTTCAGCCCTGATGGAGATCTTGCCTCCAGACAGACTCACCTTTACCAGGCTGATAGAGACTGATAAACAAAGCCATTGTTTAACATTGAAAACAAAATGCAAAGTCTTCGTTTGCAATGAAAAATACACCTCTCCTGGGGCCGGCCCGTGGTGCAGCGCTTAAGTTCGCATGTTCTGCTTCGGCGGCCAGGGGTTTGCCAGTTCGGATCCCGGTGCGGACATGGTACCACTTGGCAAGCCATGCTGTGGTAGGCGTCCCACATATAAAGTAGAGGAAGATGGGCACGGATGTTAGCTCAGGGCCAGTCTTCCTCAGCAAAAAGAGGAGGATTGGCAGCAGATGTTAGCTCAGGGCTAATCTTCCTCAAAAAAAGAAAAAATACACCTCACCTTAAGATGGTAATACCCTCATCAGATAACCAGTACGTTCTCTCCTTTGAAAGCAGACCAACCCAAGAAGCTAACTTACAATCAGAAATTTACCTGGTGGGCCATATAGAACTAGAAAAAGGAGAGCTAACTATAGGATTCAAATGCATAACAGTATCAGGCTAAAACAACCCAATGCACACACCTCCATAATCAGAACAGTCTTGTGAAAGGGACCATGATATCTTCTACCCTTTTACTTAAAGTAAGTGGGAACTAATATAGGTGGTAGTAAAAACATGGTACTAAGATTCCAGTGTGATACAGTACCTAGTCTAGTTTCCACAGTTTAAAAAAATCCTTAAACAGTGCATTTTAAAAGTAACAGCCACCTACTTGCCAGGAAAAGCCCCTACTTTCAATACTACTAAAAATATAACAATGAAAAAGTCCACAGAGCACAGAAACCATTTCAAAATGGACACCAAAAATGGGAAGGCTGGTGGTTAGTCAATCTTGCAAGAGCACTACTACGTAACTTTTAGCTAGAATTCTTGAAACTCATAAATGGGTGGCAAGCCCAGCGACTGACAGCAAGATAAATCTGAGTCTTAATCTCCAGATCCAAATGTGTAAGATTTGGGAAGGAAATTGACATGCATAACGTCTGATTCGGATTAACAAGGAATTTAACACCTAGGCATCTACTTGTTACATGCCCAGCTGGGACCCAACTTCCTCTTCTTCTCCATCTTTTTCTCAGAGAAGATCAAGTTATTTAAGCAGAGGCATCTACCCCAAGCAGGGCGAGAATGGTAAACCATCCCAGTGCAACACAGAGCCTTCTCCAGTCTTCAAATGACACACTCTATAAGAGATCCATCCTCTCTCTTCTTTGGGGGAAACTTTCTTTATATATTGTAACCAAATATATTTTATTGAGATAGCATAACATACTGTTAATATTCCAAATCTTAATCCTAGTCTCCTGGCGATCAGCAATCTTTGCACTGCATTAAAGCATTTCTGGGGGCATTAACTCTGGTCAACCTCTGGCCTCACGCATTACCCATCTATCATGCACACCCAGTTGAGATTTACGGTTTGTTTTCAGTGGTGGTTTTGCTCACATTACACACAGCTCTACCCAAGGAACGGTTAAGAGGTTTCCTATCGACAATCTTAAAATCTACTTAACCACCACTGGCTATTAAAGCCTTAGATGTGAGGGTGAGGGGAAAAAAAAAGGAGTCCACAGAAAAGAACAAAAACCAAAACCAGCCCATCAATATCCTCGCTGTCAGGACAGGAACCACAATTTAGTCATGGATTTAATAACGAATCGCAGGCAGACCAACCCGGACTAAATAAAGGGCTTTACACTTTGAATCACTCTGTGAGTAAAAACACCTGTGCTGATTTCTTCCCTCCAGCACTTGTCCCTGAATCCGGGGACTCAGAACACCACGGGAAGGCAATGGAAGCGATGAGACTTGAGAAAACCAGGAGGCACATCACATAACACATCTGTCTAAGGACCAATAACGAAAAGGAAGAAACTGGTTAAAACTAAGTGACAAGATGTGTTCTCCACTCTTTTCCTCCTTCCCCAACAGCTTTCGGAGTCCCATGTCGCCTCTCTTGCGAAATCTACACACTTAAAGCACTGGCTATGATTTCTAGCTTCTCTTTAAGCAGAGAGAGAACTTTTAAAGACAGCTGAAAAGCAATCAGGCAGAATCCTTCTAACTTTTAAGGACTGACTCCTTCCCATCTTTTTTACAGTTGTTACACTCAAATCGTTCTTCAGTAGCTGGCCGTTATTGAATCTTTTCAAAACTTCAATTGAGTCTCACAAAGAGATAGCTCTCTTTTCACACTTACATGGCTTATGGAATATTTGATTAAAATCACCTGATTACAACCAAGTTCAACTGGTGATAACAGTTGGAGAAGGAAATTCTCTAAACCAGCGCTCAGCTCCCAGGGCAGCACCGGGCAGCGGACTAGGGGAGCGTGCCAGCTGTGCATCGGCACCCAGCCTCGGGCACCAACCCGTGTTCCATACAGGACACCGTGAAGCTGGCAAGCTTGGAGCGCTTATGAGGCCCAAATCTACAGCAGGTCAACTAAGGATGCCTGTCTGATTCATAACAGAAACTGCCTTTTATTTCTTTCAAGAGGTCTCACCAGATCACCTCTCTGCTCAAGATCCTGCAGGAGTTAACTGGCCTGCATTGAGTCTCAGCTGCTTCCTTTGGCTTGCAGACCCTGCAGACTCTGACCCAGCCAGCCTCATTCCCTACTCCTCTTGGGGCATTCCCCTCCCTCCATCTCCATTTCAGGGGCCCAGACACTCCCTGGTGCGGCTGTGCATTGGCTCCAGCCTCCTCCTGTCTTTCCCTCTCTGTTCCGTCCATCCAAACCCCACCGCCCTTCCAAGCCTGGCTCAGTTCCATCTTCTCTTTGCCCCATTTCCAGGCCCTTCCACCCTCAACACTGTGTACCCCAAACACTTCTAGCCTATGTCAGGGGTTTTCTATACTCTGCTGGAACTCAGAGTTTCCAAAAGCTTACTGGGTTCTGTGGGAGCCACTGAGCAGAATTAAACTTTAAGACTAGCTAAATCCCTGAACGGGTATCCTGTTTCTTCTTCTCATCTCCAAACGACATGCTCATCTTCACTCATGGCAGAGCTCTGCTTCTGTGCCCAATCAGGCCAGCAAGGGAATGACAGGGGCGGATGCTGAGTGTGAACGCTGTAGGTAAATGCTGTTTCACTCTGACCTGCGTGAAGATGAGTCACAGAAAGTACGGAGAAATTGCTCCCACAGTCCCATCATTCTATCTTCGCATATTCGTTTTTACACAATTATTATTTACTACACGTAAACCACATTTCTGACTTCAATCTAGTACCAATTAGTCATACCTAGATCAAATCCTATTGTAAATACTCTAAGGAGGCTCAGGATTAGGAAATCTATGATGAACTGTTCAGTAAAAGCATCGTTTTCCACTGCAGCTAATTACCCTTTCATTTATCTGCTGGGCAGGATGAGATTCTTCCATTAATAACGCATATGAGTCAACTGGACTTACTTCTGTTCTTCCTGCCTCCCGCGTAACCCGCGGCTTCATTCATAGTTCGTTTGTTGAAACAGGCTCTGAAAGTAACTAAAAATAGGTCTCCAACGGCTGCCTCGGTGGGGAGGGAGAGCATCCTACTATTCTTGGTTTTTTCGGTCAGGAGGACACAGCCACACATGGTGGTTTTTTCCACCACTAAAATGTGGCAACAAATGTCTATGAAATGATCAACCATCTCTCTCGAGTTCCCATCAAAAATCAACGCGAGCTCTAAGTTTCAGCATTGCCTTGAAAAAATTGAGATTAAATCACTATAAAGTAGCACAGTTGTGCGTCGCTTAACGACGGGGATACGTTCTGAGAAATGCGTCGCTAGGCAATTCCATTATTGTGTGAACATCATAGGGTATCCTTACACAAACCTAGATGGGACAGCCTACTATACACCTAGACTCTATGGTACTAATCTGAGGGGACCACTGTCATATATGCGGTCTGTCACTGATGCAAATGTTGTTATGCAGCACATGGCTGTATAGTATGGTGGCCGAAAGCTCTGGAACCAGAATACTCAGCTTCAAATCCCAGCTGTGCCCCTTGCCAGCTGAGTAACCTGGAGCAAGTTCCCTCTCCTTCCTAGGCCACTTGTTTCACAGGGTGTTAAGGCAGTAACAAGTCAATGCACACACCATGCTTAGAGCGGTGCCTGGCATACGCTAAGTACTCATCAGGTGCTAGCCACTATTATTATTTCTATGAGGATAGCAAGGATGACCTAATTGACCATTCTCTCTATCTCAGTAAGAAAACTTGCCTCAGAACTGCCAGATAGGGATGCCTATGTATACACTGCTTAAATCAACCAATACTTTTGCACCCTTGAAGAAAATCTTTTAGGGACCAGCCCCGTGGCCCAGTGGTTAAGTCCACATGCTCCGCTTCAGCAACCCGGGGTTTTGCCAGATCAGATCCTGGGCGTGGACCCAGCACCGCTCATCAAGCCATGCTGAGGCAGCATCCCACAATAGTACAACTGGAAGGACCCACAACTAGAATATCCAACTATGCACTGGGCGGCTTTGAGGAGAAGAAGGAGAAGAAAAAGAAAATTGGCAACAGACGTTAGCTCAGGGCCAAACTTTAAAGCAAAAAAAAAAAAGAAAAATCTTTTAAAAAACAGATATTAAGTTACTGGTTTCATCAGGAACTGAGCTTTTCTGAACAAGACTAAGCAGATACCCTGGAGTTCAACCCTCTCAGTACAGGAACACGGATGCCCCGAGCACGGCTGGAGCCACTTGCTCTTTAAGGACCTTTCCCCTCTCATGGAACAGAATGAGCCTGAGCTGGGCTCTTCTGGCGCAGCGGTAGTGCAGAAGTCTGGCTGCTCCCTCTCGGTTCAGGTCATTACTCTTCCTTCATCAGCTTCCTTGATTTCTCACCAATTTTTGTCTCCAATCGCTATCTAGCCCCGGGGATTTGGCAACCTGGTTTTCCAACAGCTCAGACTTTGGCAAGCATTGCCACCCCAAATTTTAGTTATCTAGCAACTGCAGGTATCCCCCAGGGCACCAGCAGTCTTGGCCTCTATCAGGGTAGAGATCAGAAACCACATGTCTATCACGGAGCTGCTCCTTGTGACAGATACGTTATCTCGGAAAATAGTCAAAACAACCCTGTAAAGAGGGTAAATTACACAAAGAACCAGTGGCTCAGAGGTTAAGTAATTTTGCCCTTGGTCATGTAACAAATAAGGAGCATTGGCAGAACCACTGCTGCCATGAGTCACAGCACCCGAGAGATTCCGACACGGTTCCAGGTGGAAGGAAGCCCTGGAGTGCAGCAATGCGGAAAGAGAGGCTGGGAATCTTGATGCTAGAGGACAGAGCAATGCCGAAAGCCAAGTACAGATTCTATTATTTTTTTAACAGATATTCATTTATGAGTTTAAAATAGGTATACTAATTGGAACTAATAACTGAGAGTTTATCAATGGGCATCCTGACCAACTGGCCATAATGAACAGATGGGGGCTACAGGGAGCCCTCTGTTGACTGAGAGCCCCTGATTTCCAGTGGGGGTTCAATCTGGCTCCAGGGGTGATATCCATGATGTGGATTAACGCAATCAGCACAGCTCATTTGTTTTTGCCACTGTGATTTCTTCCCGGGCACGTGAGCTGAGCAGATCCAGTAAGAACAATGGCAGAGCTTTTTCTGGGGATGCTGGGAACGGGGGTACATACGGCCATATGACCTACTAGAAGCCATCTGAGGATCACAAGGGGAGATCCCTAGGACGGCGTTGGCATCATGGGAAGCCAAGCAGATGCAGAAAAGAAACCAGGACCTTTAGTGGTATTGCTAAGTCAGATCAAGATTTGCCTGATGCCAGCACTGCACCTTTTGGCTTTTTAGTTTCATAAACCAATACTCCCTTTGTCTTTTAAGCCAACTTTGAGACGTGTTTCTTTTTACTTGCAATCTAAAGAGTTCTGTTGCAGGATGCATTGAAGACAAGCACTTTCTTTTTTTTTTTTAAAAAAGATTTTATTGTTTTCCTTTTTCTCCCCAAAGCCCCCCAGTACATAGTTGTATATTCTTCGTTGTGGGTCCTTCTAGTTGTGGCATGTGGGACGCTGCCTCAGCGTGGCTTGATGAGCAGTGCCATGTCCACGCCCAGGATTCGAACCAATGAAACACTGGGCCGCCTGCAGCGGACCACGCGAACTTAACCACTCGGCCACAGGGCCAGCCCCGACAAGCACTTTCTTTATTGCACAGGATGGCAACGCAACTCACTAAACATAGTGTCATAGGTTTAATCTGCTTGGTAAACATGTTTCCCGTCAGGGATGGTTGGTATAAACAATAAACTTCAGTCTATTCCAAATTGAATTATTTTACTATATTGTCAGAATCACGATTCCCTAATATTTTTAAAGGTACGCAAAGCCCTTTCTTTGGGAGCCATGGAATGGGCAAAGGGAGGTGAAAGAGAAAAAGCAGAAAAGCTTCTACATAATAGTCCAGGGGAGAGAGTTGACAGACATTCAGATTCCACAGATTAGCACAAAAACTTCTTTCAGTCATTATTAATTAGATCACCCTAATAACGAACAAGAGCAGCACACCAATCAAAAGCTTTTTGTTAATTCCTTCTGGCACAAATGTAAATGCCACCCACAGGCAATCTTTTATTAACCTTCTCCACTGATGCCCGAGAAGCACTCATTAAGAACCCGTGGCGGTGTGTAAAGCCTGTTTTCACACGCACGACCTCCCTGGAACAGAACGATATTCCTGTGGACTAGGAAGCGTTATCAGGCCCGACCTGCAAACGAAGAACCGAGGTCTGCAAAAGGTGAGTACTCGCCTCAAGTTCACAGGACTAGAAAGTTGGAGGAGCCAGAAGTTGGAAGTCTCAGGTCTTCTAACGCAAATCCAGAGGGCCCTTCTACCAAGTCACCTTGTCCCTCCCAGACAGTCCTGGAAGTATCTCCCGCCTATGAAAGGGAGCAGGTAGACACCAAAGAAGTCATCCTCAGATGTCGTATAAGAGCAAAAGACTAAGAAACAGGCACTCCAGACCACCTAAACATGGAACCACCAACATCTGAATATTATAAAACAGCTCTAGAAACACACTCCTCCATCGTCTCCTGCTTCCAGGAGCCATTCCGTATCCCCACGGGGCACGAGGCTTTGGTTGGTACCTGGAATACCCCACACTCAAAAACCAAATATATACTCATTACAGCACTGATTTTATACTTTTAAAAAACACAATTAAGATTCAAGTGCTCAAGTGTTAGTATCTAGAACACCTAAAAACTAGTCCTAGCATTTTTGAGGCATGTGTATTTTTTTTTTAATTTTTATTTTTTTCAGATGTACATCATATTTCAAATTCTGGATACATTATATCATGTTCACCACCCGAACACTAATTATAGTGCATCCCCTCACATGTGAGCCTAATCACCCCTTTTGCCCTCCCCCCTTTCCCCAATGGTAACCACCAGTCCAATCTCCAATGCTATGTGGGTTTTTTTGTTTTTTGTCGTTTTTATCTTCTACTGATGAGTGAGATCATAAGGTATTTGACTTTCTCCCTCTGACTTATTTCACTCAGCATAATACTCTCAAGGTCCATCCATGTTGTCACAAATGGCTGGATTTCATCATCTCTTATGGCTGAGTAGTAGTCCATTGTGTATAAATACGTATTTTAAGCCCAACGTTTTAGAGACATAACCAAGCATTAATCTGGTATTTTCCTTTCCAGGACATGAGAGATAAAAGTTGGTTTACCTGGGATTTCCTCAGTTTCAGGGGTTCCCAACGGTTCCCTTTTATTCTTTTTAAGCCAGAGAGTTTTTATATTTCTCAATGCCGGCTGGGCTCCAGTAGAGATAGGGCGACATTCTCCCACAGAAGGACAGATCGCGATGTGGGGGCTGCTAGCACACAGCTCTCTGTTGTATGATATATAAATGGTTTCCCAATCTTATCGCATGGAAGTGATGATACAAATACAGTCCTCATGGGTTGCCAAACGATTGGGGACACATTCTGAGGAATAGGTCAGTAGGCGATTTCGTTGTGCGAACATCAGAGTGTATTTACACAAACCAAATGGCACAGGCTACCACACACCTAGGCTCTACGGTCCTAATCTTAGGGGACCAGCGTTGTACATGCGGTCTGTCATTGACTGAAATGTCATTATGGGGTCCACGGCTGCGTAAAATCTTCCTGTGCTAGACAGAACTTAACCTGAAATAGCTGTGTCATTAACTAACTCATAACTCTCGCCTTTCCAGTACCAACCCAGTCCCAGGGACTCACTGCCCAGGCTTGCAGTGGGTCCTCAGCATCCCAACTGCTCCGTTCAGTCTCCTCTGCGATTTGACTCCATTTGTCCCCTCCCCCTGCTCTCCTTCACAAGGGCTTCTTCAAAGTTCATCTGAGGAACGAGCAGGCTGGGAGCAACGAGTTTCAGCTGACCTGCCTGGGTCTGGGTAGGAAGCAACAGTTGGGAGTCATTCTGCAACCTTACAGTACTTATGGCTAGAAAAAGTGAACAGAATCTATTAGGGGATATTCCAAGCAACGCATCAAACTCTCCCATGAACATCCTCAACACAGAGCTGACCACAGAGCTACACACCACACATTTGTCATTTTGTCCTCACAACCACCCCATAAGACAAGGAGGGCCAGTCACCATATAAATCTCCTTCCAGCAGTCCCCACCGCTCTCCTGACAGCCCCTAAACTCCATCCTCAGCTCCCGGGAGAACTCTGTCCACGAGTGGTAGGCATCACCTTCCTTCTGGGGCTCGCGGCTCCTGGGGTCTGGGACTGGGGGCCACATGCTTTTAAAACTCTCTGCCTTGGCTCCTCATACAGCTTATCAACCTCTCCGGTCACTGTTCTTCTGCTTTCTGGGGTCTCCATCTCAAAGCTCAAGTTTTCATCATCAGCCTTCTTACCAGAGTCCTGAGCCAGGTTTTCAAATCTGCCTCCTGAATATCGAAAGCCCCTTCTCTCGGGGAGTCCCTCCTCCCAGATCTACAGCTCCTGATTTTCCAGTATGTTCCCAGTCCTAAACACAGCCATACAAATTAACTCACCCAGATGTTACAGCTCCATTATTTTGGCCTCAGCAAGACTAAGGTTTCTCTTGGTAGGAGCTTTTGAGGAGTGGTTTCACAGCAATAAGATTTTTCTATAGCCCCTCCCCACTTTTTTTTTTTTGAAGATTAGCCCTGAGCTAACATCTGCTGCCAATCCTCCTCTTTTTGCTGAGGAAGACCGGCCCTGAGCTAACATCCATGCCCATCTTCCTCTACTTTATATGTGGGACACCTACTACAGCATGGCTTGCGAAGTGGTGCCATGGCTGCACCAGAGATCCCCGGGCCACTGAAGCGGAACGTGCCAACTTAACCGCTGCACCACCAGGCCAGCCCCCTCTCCCTACTTTTAATGAGAAATACAGCTCTAGAAAAATGGGAAATATCCTTTCACCTTGGGTTTTAGAACTTGGTTCTGTGATCAAAGAGGAGACACGATCATTTCCTTGCATGCTATTTACTGGCTGGTAAATACTCCTAGCATCAACATTGCTCTAGAAATCAGATCTGGGGCTAGCATCTCGTAAACCTTAAATAACTGATTTACAAAAACTTCAATGCATGAAACTTTTGGTGGTTAACTATTAAAGTTATTAACCTTACTTTCGTTTATAATCTACTGGAAGAGGGAACTAAGATTAACCAAGTGCAACAGTGCATTTATAGAACACTCAAGATATATTTAAAGAGGCCAAACAAAAGTAAGACTTTAAATCCTCAAAATGGTGTTTCCCAAACTGTGTTCATTGGACATCACAGCTCTTTGGGTTGGGGAAAAGTGGTGCGCAAATACACCTCGGGAACTGGGGGTTAAACACAGGTCATTTTCTTGATGGTGGCACCTAACTGGAGCTGTGAAAACCCAGGCCTTCTAATGCAGGTCTGAAGCCATTTCTACCATGTCATCTTGTGTTTTCAAAACATTTTTTTTTTATATTGCAGTCACATTGGATTATAATATCACATAACTTTCAGGTGTACATCAAAATATATTTCAAGTTCTTTGTAGATTACATCATGTTCACCACCCAAAGACTAATTACAATCCATCACCACACATTCGTGGCTAATCACCCCTTTTGCCTTCCTCCCTCCCGTCTTACCCTCTGTAACCACTAATCCAATCTCTGTTGCTATGTGTTTGTTTGTCATTGTTTTTATCTTCTACTTATGAGTGAGATCATATATTTGACCTTTCTCCCTCTGACTTATTTCACTCAGCATAATACCCTCAAGGTCCATCCATGTTGTCACAAATGGCTGGATTTCATCATTTCTTATGGCTGAGTAGTAGTGCATCATGTGTAAATACCACAGCTTCTTTATCCATTCGTCCCTTGATGGGCACCTAGGTTGCTTCCAAGTCTTGGCTATTTTGAATAATGCTGCAATGAACATAGGGGTGCATGTATCTTTATGCGTTTGTTCAAAACACTTTTGAATGTGCTGTCTGCCTTCCGAAAATGGCTGAATACATTTATGCCACAGAACCGTTCCTAGAAGCCTGTATAATTCAGAACCCACTGCCCAGGAACATGGCTTCCCAAAGTGCCTTCCGTGGCACATCAGGGATTCTGCAAAATCCTGCTTCAGGATACGCATAAAAATAGATTGAAGCTTTCACATGGCGACAACAGTGCTCTCATTTATTTTAAAAGGAGAAAATAATGTAAATTTAAACCAATAATAAACCAGTCTGGTGATTGCCAGGGGGAGGGGGGCAAAATGGGTGAAGGTGGTCAAATGGTACAACTTCCAGTTATAAGATGCGTGAGTCCTGGGGACGTAATGTACACATGGTGACTATAGTTAACAAGACTGCAGTGTATATTCGAAAGCTGCTAAGAGAGTAAATCTCAAAAGTTCTCATCACAAGAAAAAAAACTTGTAACTATATGTGATGACGGATGTCAACTAAATTTATTGTGGTAATCATTTCGCAATGTATACATGTATCAAATCATTAGGTTGTACACCTATAACTAATAAAATGTTATATTTCAATTATACATCAATTGCAAAATAAGTTAAACAATAATAAGCTTACACAATCTAAGTGTCCATCAATGAACGAATGGATAAAAAATTGTGGAGATATATATACATATATATATATATATAAAAACATACATACATACACACAACACACACAAATGGAATATTACTCAGCCATATAAAAACAATGAAATCTTGCCATTTGTGACAATGTGGATGGACCTTGAGGGCATTATGCTAAGTGAAATAAGTCAGACAGAAAGACAAATACCATATGATGTCACTTATATGTGGAATCTGAAGAAATAAAACAAAACAAAACAAACCAAGCTCATAGATACAGAGAACAGACTGGTGGTCGCCAGAGGCAGGGGTGAGTGAAACAGGTAAAGGGGGTCAGCAGGTAAAAAGAAAAAATAATAACAGACTTACAGTAAAAAACGCTGCTTTAAAAAATCTATTTGCTTAATGGAAAGGTTTTGCTGCTGAAAAAATATAAACAAAAAATCATGATCCTAAAATATCTCATCAGGATTTTCAAACAAAAGGAAAACAAAACGTGGACCAAAGGAGATTATTCAACTGTAAACAGCAATTAAATATTTATAAGATGTGTGCTTCTATATGACAATAATGTTGAGATTTGAAAAATAAAATGCTAAACTTGTTTGATTCATAGCCTGAAAGTGACAGGGTATTGTCAACCTTTTTTCATTTGTCTTAGACTCCAGAACACATTCTTTGTGTGTTAATTTTCAACAAAAGCAAACAGTGTATACAACTACACTTTATTTTTGCCTCCATCAAGATGGAGTAGAAGTGTGTTTATATAGATATACTGGTTTTTTCTCTAATATAGATTAAAAAGTGAAGGAGGCAATTAAGAATAAACTCCTATGATTGCTAATAAAGGTCTAGGTTCATTTTTATCTTCTACTAGACTCAAGTTTCTGACTTGTTTAAACTTTATTTACCTTGACTGGTGATAGAGAGAAATTCTTTCAATCTCTGCAATTGCCCTCAGATTCTAACTCAAGAATCGGAACATGATACAGCATCTGGTGTCAGAGGCCCTGACGAGTGACAACTGTGACATCTTAGATTTACACGTGTCAACAATGCAGTATTCCGAGGAAGAAGGGAGTAATCATGAAGAGGATATTGCTCAGAGCGTGGTACCCCCAAAACAGAGTTGAGAGAGACGGAAAACCACAGAAACAAACAAGGATACGAGGCCAGCACCTGGGGAGCATTTGTCAGCCACATTGACTGGGGTCACTGGCGTTTTGTGTATGTCCCTTGTGAGACAAGGCTGGGCTGAAAAAGAACCACCTCCCTGCCCCAAAAAAAGAAAAGGAGGATCAAAGAAGGTAATTTATCAGTAAAATACATTTGCCCTCCACGTGCAAGGAGAAGACTTGGACCCAACAGGCGAAGACCAGCGGTTGCCAGCATATGGGGACTGTGGAGTCTGCAAGAGGGCAGAGCCACATGCAGAAACATTTTCTGCGGACTGAAAACACCTGTGTCACGTGTATTTCTTTGATTTTAAGATGTAGCTTTTCTACTCCATTTTAATATTTCTGAAATGGACACGTTTTATAATCAACGTGGGCCCATGATGTGCTTGGGTCTGACCAGAATCAAGGACACACTGTCCATGCCCTCCCATTATGTTCAGCTCTATAAAAACATGGTTTCAGTTAATGAAATGCCCATTAAATGTAAAGTGTTAGAACGCTCACAGGACCAACATACTTTCTCTACTCAAAGATACTATGTATGCAATGATTATGGGGGGATACATAAACTGGATAAGAAACCAGCTCTCAAGTTCACTGTTTGGGGATCACTGTCTGGGGCTGAATTTTCCAATGATGGTGGAGATTGACGGAATCATGTCTACTTATTCTCTCCTACAATGCACCTGAGCTCTGCCCCGGGTTCTCTCTGAACAGACCATGCCGTCTCCTCCAGGGACACCCTCAGACTAACTGCTCGAAAGGTCTACGCCCCACACCCACGGGCAAGGCGGGAAATTAACACTGGAAATAAAACCTCCCCTTGATTTTTCTTCATGAAGACACAATTTTTAACCCCCTGTGCCAGCTACCCTGAGAGCTGAAGTCCTGGGGTCCCAGCACTGGGCAATCTGAAGAGGGATGTTCCAGAGGGGTGGCCGAGCTGCTCCGAAAAAGTCTGAGTCTGGGTGCAGGACCACAGCTGGATTTCAAAATGTTAAGCTCAGAGACAACCTGCCAGCACTGGGCTTGGCTAGAATTCTTGCCGTTTTTCTGTAGGGTCATCATATGGGTGTGTGCTATGGACTGAATCATGTCCCCCCAAATTCGTACGTTGGAGACCTCACCTCCAAGGCCGGCCACATTTAAATGAGGTCTTAAGGGTGGGTCCTAATCTGACAGGATTGGTGGTTTTATAAGAAAAGGAAGAGAGACACAGCTCTCTGTCTTCCCCTGCTTCCCTCTCCACCAGGTGAGGACAGTGAGAAGACAGCTGTCTACAGGACGAATAGCCAGCCTCTTGATCTTGGACTTCCAGTCTCCGAAGCTGTGAGAAACAAATTTCTGTTGTTTAAGCGACTCAGCATACGGTATTTTGTCACAGCAGCCCGAGCAGATTCGTTCAGTGTGCTAGCAGAACATCAATGATTTGGAAAGCTGCCGCCACAGCCCTGGACAGGAGAGAGCTCAGGTTCCAGAAGAAATTTCCCAGATACATTTATGATCAGGTGTGCTCCAGGTACACCCATCTTGAGAAAGGTTCGAAGCCCTGTCTTGGAGTAAAGGCACCCATGCACGGTTAAGTACTTGTGTTCAAGTGTCACCTCTGACACTTAGGGTCACACAACCCTAAGAAATTTGCTTCCCCTCTTCCTTTGCTCACGTGTAAAATTGGGGTCACATAGCAGCATCAGGTAAGAATGCTTTTGGTTGCAAGTAGAAAACCTGGCTAGCGTGGTTTGATGAATAGGGGTTTATATTTCTCAAGGCACAGGAAGTCTGGAGGCAGCAGTTGCTGGCCGGGCTCAGCCGTTCAGTGGTGTCGTACCCAACTCGGGTTCTTTCCAGGGGTTCTCTGAACCATCCTCAGCACACTGGCTTTTTGTCACTTCCTAGTCAAAAGTCTCATAGCTGGAGCATGGGTCATCACCACAGTGTCCAAGCAGAAAGGAAGGGAAGGGGCGACACGGCTCCCCCTCCTCACGTGCCTACCACTTTTCAGGAAGCAAAAACTTCCCAGAAGCCCCCAGCAGCCCGGGACGTCCTCTCACCCCCAGAACTGGGTCCTGTGCCAGAACAACCCCAGCCCTGAGGCTGAGCCCACTTACCCTAATGCCTGAACAAAACCAGGGTTCTTCCAGCAGAAAGAGGGGCAGGGTAGACTTTCATTAGTATTTGAAGCAAAAAGCTACATGTAATACGCTTAACACAGTAAATGTCGACTATTAATAAAGTTAATTTTCTTCTTTTCCTAGAATCCAGAGTTATCTGATACAGTACATTTCCTTCAGTGAGATTACTTGATGTGGTCTCTACACAAAAAATTCAGGTCTGTGTTTCAGGGAGTCAGAGTAGGAATAATTAGAGGATGAACTCCTAAGGAAGAGATGCAAGCAAATGACATTCGAGCTACAGCTTCGTACTAGAATCTTAAACTTTGCCGGTATTTCTAAACGATAGTTCCTATCACCAGCTCCCTTTTTTGGTGGCTTCAACTGAACAGGGTATCCAAAGAGTATCTTTAGTTTAAATACATCAAAGGCCTTTGGAAAATAGGAAAAAAGAAAACCCAAAAAACAGCACTTTAATTAGCAGTACGGAAAAAAACCAAACAAACGAAAACCCTCTTCCAAGATTGTTATGGCTCACTTATCCTGGCTTTAAATAAACTTCTATTTAAAAAACAAAACACTTTGTTTTAGTAGGCCTATCATATAAACAGTCCAATTAAACAAATTCATTGAAACAGTCACTTTGGAATTGATCCTGAGTTCTGATTCAGAAGAGTAAGTTCTGATCCTGAAAGCATCAGAGCTCCAGAAACTAAGTGCTCACCTAGACGTCACATACTCAAAAAATAAATAGGGGGCCAGCCCGGTGGCATAGTGGTTAAGTTCACGAAGTCCGCTTTGGCGGCCCAGGGTTCACAGGTTCGGATCCCGGGTGCGGACCTAGCACCGCTCATCGAGCCATGTTGTGGCGGCATCCCACGTAAAATAGAGGAAGATGGGCACAGATGTTAGCTCAGGGACAATCTTCCTCAAGCAAAAAGAGGAAGATTGGCAACAGATGTTAGTTCAGGGCCAGTCATCCTTAAAATAAATAAACAAACAAACAAATAAACAAACTTAGAACAGGGGAAATGTTAATAGTTCTGTATTCTTAAAACTGGTCTCTCTCCAAACACTAGTATTTTCATCTTGTTCTAATTCAGACGGGGAAGAGTTGAGGAGAAAAGGCACTATTTTGTATGCTCTTTCACAATAGGCATAAAAATAAAAAGTACTTATGATGTGTGCATCAGACTAAAAAATGAATGCCAGTTAATAAACAGCAATTAGCAAAGTCACTAATTATGGTACTGCTTTTGCTTCTGTTGACTAATGATGTTTCAACATTTTTTGCCTTTATTATATTTGTCAATGCCCATAAATGAATAAATTCACAATAGAGACCTAATATTTTATAAACATTTTACCTGAAATCAAAATAAAGGAGACCAATGACATTTGTGGAGAATATACTCTGATAGTATTGAGCCCTCAAATTCAAATATGGCATATATTTTCTCCTATAAAACTTATATTTTTAGCTAATAAGTATCACCTTTTAAAACCGCTTCACTTCCATTCCTGGCACCAACAGGTACCTCCCTCCCTGGGACCGTTTTAACGAAGCTTTAATTTTAGAACAGTTTTAATTTTTTTTTTTTAGGAAGATTAGCCCTGAGCTAACATCTGCTGCCAATCCTCCTCTTTTTGCTGAGGAAGACCGGCCCTGAGCTAACATCCATGCCCATCTTCCTCTACTTTATATGTGGGACGCCTACCACAGCATGGCGTGCCAAACAGTGCCATGTCCTCACCCCGGATCCAAACCAGGGAACCCTGGGCCACTGAAGCGGAATGTGTGCACTTAACCGCTGCGCCACGGGGCCGGCCCCTAGAACAGTTTTAGATTTACAGAAAAGTTGCAAAGATAGTGCAGGGTGTTCCCATCTACTCCCCACCCAGTTTTCTTATTATTAACGTCTTATATTAGAATGGTATATTTGTTACAAGTAATGAACCAATATTGATACATCATTAACCAAAGCCCACGGTTTATTTAGATGTCCTTAGTCCTAATGTCCTTTTCTGTCCCAGGATGCCATCCAGGAAACCACGTCACACTTCATTGTCATATCTCCTCAGGCTCCTGTTGGCTGCGATGGTTCCTCACACTTTCCTTGTTCTTGATGATTTTGACAGTTTTGAGGAGTACAGGTCAGGTATTTTGTAGAATGCCCCTCAATTTGGGTTTTTCTGATGTTTTCCTCATGGTTAGACCGGGATGATGGGTTTGGGGAGGAAGACCCCAGAGGTAGAGCGCCATTCTTGTCACGTCTTGTTCTGAGTTAGAACAAGACGAAATGCTGCCAGGACGTACTATCAACGTGGCTTATTATTGTTGATGTTGACCTTGATTCCCTGCCTGTTTGTCAAGTTTCTCCACTGCCAAGTTACTTTTCCCCTCTTTCCACACGAGCCTCTTTGAAAGGAAGTTCACTATGCACAGCCCACACTTAAGGGGTTGGGGTCAAGTTCCCCCTCCTTGAGGGCTGAGTATCCACATCAGTTATTTGGGATTTTTCTGTATAGGAGATTTGTCTCTTCTCCTTTCATTCACTTACTCACTCATTCATTCATATCAGTACAGACTCCTGGATACTCAAGAGTTAATTTTCAGTTAGAGGCAGGAAGGGATACTGTTGCTGCTTGTACATAAGCAAAGGCCAGGAAGGACAGAAGGATGCGGACACAGGAGAGGCACTGGCCTCCCTCAAAGCTAAGAAGGAGGCCTCGCTCAGCTGCCAGGCTCAAGGCCCATAATACTGAACTTTCTGCCTCAGTAACACCACGAAGTCCTATGTGCTGCAGAACTTGGAACTCGGTCTGGGCAAGCAGAGTGCAAATGCTGAACCCGCCGTACCCAAGGCCCGGCCGCCCACGTTAGTGCCCATCCTTGCCTTCGTCCCCAACCCCCACATGTAGCAACCAGCAAATCACACATGGGACGTACCTCAACAGCGTGAGTCGGTACCCTATCAGGAAGACGGCTAGGACCGGTGAGCCTCTCTACAGCCTCTTGCACAGACTCGTGTACACAGTTGTGCACGCAATAAACGGGTTTTCAGTCCGGACAGTGAAGTTAGGGTAAACTTTTCCGCAAGTCTTAATAGTAAGTATACTTGGATGAGCACCTACCTAAGAAAGCATGGCAGGCGAGACAATGGAGGTTGTCCAAAGTGATAAAGCGAGCCAAGAGAATGCCATTCAGAGGAGATGACAGCTGAGATGGGGCTAAAATAACGAGGAGGATTATGAGTTGGAGAAGGAGGGGGGTGGATCTAATTCATAACCATATCAATATTTTCAGTGTGAAAAAAGGCACTCAAAAATAAAGCCTAATGCTTTCAAATCTGCAAGCTTGCTTATCCTAGTAGAGCACAAACTTCCCAGGTGGCAGAACACCTAGAAGCAATAGTGAAATCTACACTGATATCTAGGTGTATCGAACTTAAAATAAATTTACAATTTGGCGTAAGATAGAACTCATCTTATGAAAACTTCTAGTAGAGATAAGAAGCATGGACTAGAAAATTCATTGAAGGAAAAATTTTAAACGATAATATTTTCCAGTACCAACTGGGGAAAATCTCCAAATATTCCATTTTTGGTATCAAAACACCTCTGGTTAGCTCAGAAAAAGTCCTAATTGAGAACTGCTGGTTTACCCTGCTACTTCGTGTAATAAATCCTGTTTTCTGCTGACTGGAGGATATATTTTAGAGGCCATTCTCTGCCTAAATCACTACAAAATCCAAATTAGCAAAAAAGAAAGAGGCTTCACAAGATAAATTTTAAAAACTTTCTTCAAGAGTTTCCTTCATTTTTTTCTCTTGCTGGCCCTAGCCACTGTTCTATTTTTAGTTTAGTATACATTAAGGAAGATTTATCGGAAGATCCAAACTACTTATGAGTTAAAGGTGGAAGAGTCTGCTCATGAGAAAAAAGAAAATGCTTTCAAAGCAATAGGAAGAAAGTATCAAAGAGAGGAAAGTGATACCACTGTAACAGAGCAGAAACGCAAGCTGTGCCCAAGTCATTAGCTACCGCGCAGAGCTGGAGATAATCAGACCCAGGAGACACCTGGAACTTGAGGATGCCCGTGGTATCCCCAGGCACATCACAGCAGCAGAGGGACCCTTCTGCAAAGGTGACGAGGTCAGACACCACTGCCCCAAACAGAGGGAGGTCTGCACAAATAACAATAACAGTAACAATAATAATAATAAGGGTCGGCTTCTATCCCCATCTGACTTCAGAGTCTGCCACTGTCAAAATGCTGCTTGGACTAACCCCTTGACCCCAGTATCTGAACCACAGGGGTCACTGACTGGATTCGTGGGCCCACCCCTAGAGATCCTGATCCCCTAGTTAGGAGGCAGGGCCCAGGAATCTGCATATTCAACAAGCACCCCAGGATTCAGATGCAGGAGGTCCTCATGACACTTTGAGACACTGACTTGGGGCTACAAACGTAGGTGATCTCCAAGCCACACCAGCCCGCTCTGCCCTGGGAGTCGCGCCTCGAGACTGAGCAACAGGACCAATTTGTTAACCTAATCAGGTGGCACCCTGATTGGAAAAGGGTCTGATCGCTGCCTGGCGCTGCCTTTTGTTGTGCAACTGGGAGCAAGTGTCACTGGGACAGGCTTCTATCAGTCAGTACTTACAGCTAATTATACTCCGTTTCACATTCACCATTTTAACTATTACACTAAAACTACATCAACACGCTGCAAAGCATGAAGGGTGAATGGAAAATAAGCAGGAATACAGCTCCCAAGTTTTAACTCCAATTTGAGGCACTCCAGTATGCCAAGTCTGACCCTCTCCAGTCCCTCTTACCAGTGCTTTTAAAAATGCAATTGGCACATGCATGGGATTCTGATCATTTGGGCCACTACTGAAAGAGCTTAGAAGCCCCCCTTTGAGTCCTGGCCCAGAAGGAAACCTGCCCTGTATTTACTCCATAAGCAAAGGTTCCCTCACTGACCATACCTCCTCCCCAGTGGCACTCAGAATACTTCAAGATAATACACAGTGCTGAAACTCAGCAGGTCTCCATGCTGGCTGCATACCAGAATCAGAGGAAGAGCTTTGGAAAAATGACCCATGGTCAGGCCCCACCAGACCCGAGTCAGAACCTCTGCCACGCATCCTGACCATCGGTGTTGCTTTAAAATGCTCCCAGGTAATTACAAGGTCCATCCAGGGTTGAGCCCCACTGGGAATGCTTTTGTTCCTCCCAAGACTGTGAGAATCTTGAAGGAGGACATGATTCCCCCAACTCTGCCTTACAAATGGAATACTCAATAATTTACCGCTGAATGAAACTGAATATATTTACCTATCAGACAACTTCCATTTCAGGCAAGCAACCTCAGGGATGGAAGGCTGGGCTGCCATTTGTGATCTCATCTTTCCAACTGGATATTTTAACACCTGGTGTCCCACTTCCAGGTTGAAGGAGGTACAAGGAAGAAGCGAGCCTTTTCTTCCCATTTTGCCTCCAGCTTATGGTTGAGGAGCGTCCAAAAGTGGGGCTGAGATGAAAGCTGGCAGAGGTAGCAGCTCTCACCATCTACTGGGGTGTCCCTCTGAAACATCACCAGACGCTCAGTTACGTTTGAATTTCAGATGAACGACAAATAACTATTTAGTGTCATTATGTCCCGTGCAATATTCGGGAATACTTGTACTAAAACTTTATTCATTGTTTATCTGAAATGCCACTTAACTGAGTGTCTTGTATTTTATCTGGTAACTCTACCAGTAATAGCCCCCTGCAAAAATTATCTAGTTCTGTTGCTCTGTGTTGTTTATTTTCAGGAGAAAGGGATGGTAGTATTACAAGATAAAGACATTTGAAAACCCTGTGTTTGTTTCCCAACAAAGTGCTTTGTATCCATCGGCATAGGGGCTCCTAGAATAAGATATAAGCAGAATATCCCTCTCTCCCAGTGACTTTTCAAAGATCCGCGTTCTTGGGCTCTGAACAAAGGACACAGCAGAAGTGCAACTTGTGTCGTTGGGCGCAGCTGAGCAAATTTATCAAACAAAGGAAGCATTCACCTCACACTTTGCAGCACACTCACACACACAAAACTTCAACCAACTCTATGTAGAAAGCAGAAACAGTGATGAAATTTTATCTGGCTAATCTTGTAATTATGAAGTTCTATTTCCTGGTTTTGCTCCTGCGAGAGAGGGAGGAAAGACGCACAGAAGAAAAGGGAGCAAAGAGAAGGAGGGAAATTGGCATAATCGGATTTGCTCTTTCAGCAAACACTGACTGCGGACCAGAGGTGTGGGAGGCAGCTCGGCCTCAGGGAGAGGCAGATGGATTACGGACGTGTGCACACAACTGCTCCATACAAGGCAAGAAGTATTGGGACAGAGTTTTCTGCTGTCCCCTCAGCACCTCGACCAATGCCTGGAATACGGAAGCACTCCATAAATATTTGTTAAATAAATAGCATACACAGACCTGGGGAGGAAGAGGGGGACCAGAGATGAATTCCCAAAGGGGATGACGCCTGCTCCTTTAGAAAGAGTGAAGATGAGTTAGTTGGGCAAAAGTGTTCTAGGCAGGAGGAGTGGCTCGTGCAAAGGCACTGCAAACCCAGAGTGCTAGACTCCACGAGTGAAGACATCAACAAACAGCTCAAGCAGAGGCCAGTGTTCAGGAGACAGGTCTGGACTGGGGATGGAGACCTGGGAGTCCAGAAAGAAGACAGCTGGAAACTGAAGCCCCACTGTAGAGAGGATGCTCGGGGTCGTCCAGAAGTGGAATCTTAGGTCTCATCTTCCTCTCAGGGGAAGCAAAGGAGGGACCCAAAGGAGACTAAGAAAGGGCAGCCCTAGCAGGAGGAGCCAAGCCAGAAGAGGCTATTGGCCACAGAACCTGGGACAGCATGTCACAGAGATGGGGTGACCGGTGCCAAAGGAGAGAGCCCAGAGAAAAGGGATGAATGGGGGAGTGATCAAGTGGAGAGACTGAGTGTAAAGAGTAGCTTTTTTGGCAATGGAATGGAAGAAATGAATAGTTTGAGGGGGCTATGAGGCCATGGGGGCTATTTCACGGTGTGTTCTTATGGGGGGAGGGGCCTCAAGATCTGCGTAAGATGACGAGGTGAAGCCGCAGGCAAGCAGATGCTGACTACACAGCCCGCGACTGAAAGTTGGATGCTATGTGCCAGGACTAATGGATGCTTTTCCCAACTTCTTCTCCCTCCTTCTCCCTCCATCAGCCCAGATTCCCTACAGCACCAACGAGCCACAGCCCAGGGGGTATGAAGCTGCTCCTGAGCGCCCTGGCTCTTCTCTGGGCGAGTGGTGCTCCTTCTGAAGGCGAGGAAATGAACACTTCAAGACATAAGGTACCAGAGTTCTCAGCTCTATTCATTTAAACACACAAAACAAAAATAAAAACCTTGTGATCTAGAAAAACAAGCACTCGCACACCTCTCATGCTACTGGCTCCTCTAAGGTCTTCTGGGCCCCTGCAGGCAGCCAAGAATCTCCAGGGAGATAAACTACAGAAAGGTCACTCAGGAATTCTGCGGCCTCAGCAGTGCTGGAACCATCTTCTACACAGGAAAAGGAGGAAAGGCAGCGAGGGGCAGCTGGCAGAGCCTGTGCTGTTATCAGGGTGTGGTGCAAACACCATGGCTTTTGAATAAAGCAACTCAAAGAGCCAGTCATTCTTCACGCCTTAAAAAATTTAAAAATTATGGAAAAAATTCGGAGACTCTACATCTCTGAGTAGCAACAGCCAACTATTATTTCTTTAAACAAGCCCCAAAAGCAGGCAATAAACATTCCATTTGCACAATACTAAAAACCACACTAACACAAAACCGATAAAAATGTGTAAGCTTGGGGCTGGCCCCGTGGCCGAGTGGTTAAGTTCGCGTGCTTTGCTGCAGGCGGCCCAGTGTTTCGTTAGTTCAAATTCTGGGCGCGGACATGGCACTGCTCATCAAACCAAGCTGAGGCAGCGTGCCACATGCCACAACTAGAAGGACCCACAACGAAGAATATACAACTATGTACTGGGGGGCTTTGGGGAGAAAAAGGAAAAAACAAATGTGCAAGCTTTACAGTTTGTCACAGTCACACTCCATTTAAAAAGAAACAGTATAGGGCCAGCCCCCGTGGCCCAGTGGTTAAGTTCAGTGTGCACCACTTCGGCGGCCCAGGTTCAGTTCCCAGGCGTGGACATACACCACTCGTCTGTCAGTGGCCATGCTGTGGTGGTGGCTCACATACAAAAGGAGAAAGACTGGCAACAGATGTTAGCTCAGCATGAATCTTCCTCAGCAAAAAAACTGAAACAAAATAAAATAAAAAGAAACAGTATAAAAAGGTGGCTCAATGTCATGTGCAAACTGGAACCAGGACAATATCAGCTGCTCCCTGAAACAGTTCTCATCAGGTCAGAAATACATGCAGTACGACTGGGGCTGGCCTTCAGGCAGATTACAGATAACCAAACCGAAAGCCTACAATTAGGATCCCTGAGGGTAGGGAGAGTTTCTATTATGTACATAATAAACATTTTAAATGTATGAATGAAGCAACCAAGTGAACACTAGAAAAAGACATGCAATTCCTTCCAAGTCATTTGGGTCCCCCCGCAACACTGGAATGCACAAAACCAGCTATGTCCTTTGATGCGAGGCTTTGAATAAGTTGCAGATGAATTTTTTTAGGTAGCTTTCTCAAACTGGGAAGTTCAAAATCTAAGGAAAAAGTGGCAGCATAAGAGGGCATATGAAAGGAGCCAGATTCTGCTTCCTGGGGCTGCCTCCGCCTGTCTCTGAACATGAGGATCCGATGGGCAGGGGAGAGCCTCGCCATTTCCAATGTGGTCCACCGACCGCCTGGTAAGAGCTACAGCATCTGAGGGGCCACACCAGGCCAGGTAAACCAGAATCTGCATTTAACAAGACCTTCAGGGGGTTAATACCCACATTGACGCTTGGGAAGCAGTGGTCAGAACAGCAAGATGGGCTGGCTTTCTGCATGGGTGCCACACACCCAAAGGTAATACAGAGAATGAGCAAGTAGCCTCAGGTGGGTAGTGATCAACTACTACTTTCATTATATTACATTGCATTTTATAACATTTTTTGGTTTTATTTACCTTTTCTCTAAAGTAACAGAGCTGTTTTCCTCTTCTTTATTTACACGCCTTAATTTTTTGAAGTAGTTTGGTTTCATGTACCATCTAAAGGAATGTCAACTTTAAATTAGGTACACTAATAAGGTAGGAGGAAACAGAAAATATTTCTTAAGTTCAATTTTAGATATAATCATAAAATTTTTTGCCTTTTTCTTTTTTTGTGTGACAAGTGTTAATTGACTCGTTAGCAAACCAGTGTTTTCATAGCAAGCTAGGAAGTCACTTAGAGCGTTACCTAGAAGAACGACATGTAATTAGAACCAGACAGAAGGGGCCAGGACTGGTGCCGTGTAAACCACAGAACAAGAACTGCATGCACACAGTCCACGCTACGGACAGGTGTTCCACAAGGGGCCAAGTACATCTGTTTCCATCTGGGTCGGCAGTCCTGCTAACTGAATAGCCGCTGCATCTACCACATTGTAAACTCTAGAAGAATAGGGCTCAGGGATCTATTTCGTACTGCCTGACAAGTAGTAGGAGGGGTTCAATAAATATCCATGAATGCGTGAGTGCATAAATGAATAGCACTTAAACTCAGGTCTCCCTGCAACACTGCCCCTTCTGATTCCTGCAAGACAAGAGGAGGAAAGGATGCTCCTGATGGCTTAGATGTCACTCCCCACACTGAGATGTCTCTACCATGGCCTCCACGAGGACCACTGGAGGAGCCTTTTCCCTTAGTTCCTTCAGTGGGGAGCAAACCTGCTCCCCGCTTCCCCCGCCCTGGCCCCATCATGACCAAAGTGAGCATCAGCTTCCTTATCTTGAACATTTCTAGGACTTGGAAAGATAAACACTGCACATTCAATAGCCTTTATATAAACTAAGATGTGGGTGTAAGTGGCTATTTCCAACAATTTCTTTTGCTGCTGAAATTGACTTTAAAGAGGTTGAACTTTCTGTACCCTTTTGGTCGCTGTGATGTGGACACTTTCCATTAACTCAAATGAAAAAGCAAGAATAGGAACGAGGAAAGTAAAGGAGATCAGTAACCGAGACAGCTAATTGTGTCCTATATAAATTACATGAGATTAGCAGAGGAGGTTAAGGAAAGTTACGCTGGAAAAGCCAGACCCTTTGATGTTGGAATAGCTGGTTGAAGATTAAACTAACAGCAGAATAAATGGGAAAAGAGGATTTATAATGATCTGGGAGACTTAGATGGATCAGACATGGTAACCAGTTCACAGACTTAGACTAATACCCACTACTCATTATGCCCCCGTGGTATGAAACATGAGTTTATTAACAAGCTGAGGAACTCCACTGATAATTTTGCCAATAAAAAAAAAAAAAAAAAGTTGTTGTTCTTTCTTTATTGCTTTATAAATAAACTCAGGAAGCTTGGTTGTGGGTGACGTCATTATTCTCTTGTCCCCTAAAAAGCTATGATTCACAGGGATGGTGGTGTGGCTCAGGGAGTGCCTCCCTCCCCTTCACTGCATGATTAATTCTTAGTCTTCAAACCCCAGCTCAAAAGCCACTTCCCTGTGAAGCCTCCTGGCTGCCCCGTCGGTCCTTCCCTCCTCTGCACCCCTGCAGGCTTTGCTCCTACCTACAGTGCTTTCTGTTCATCTGTGATTCTCCCAGAGGAGCTTGAGTTCTTGAAAAGCAGAGACTAGGTCTTAATTATCTTTGGATCCCCAGAGCTTGGAACCCTAAGTGATGATAATGCCTACTTTCACTATAAATATGTGAGCTAGGCTTGGTGGGCAGCACGACGGCTGTCCAGGAACTGGGTGGCTCGGATGGAGAGTTCCTGTGCAGAAATCACAACTGAAACAGTGAGTGTGAGCCCCTAAAGCAACCGAGAGATGTGCTAAGAGCAGAGAGGAGGAGGTGTGTGGGATTACCACCTCCACGCTGTACCAGCAAGTAACTTCGAGCCACTTTTTTCTGTTCTCATGTATAAAAAGGAGTAACATCTCTCCCAAATACCTCTCAGGATTATAAGGAGCAAAAGAGATAATGGATCTGAAAGCACTTAAAAATCTATGATAGATCATACAAATTTAAGATAACAATATCAACATTTCAGTGGTGAAAGGTAAGGAAAGCAGAGACTCTGTTGAATTGATGGATGTGTGGGTGAGTAGATGGATGGATGGATAGGTGGGTGCGTAGATGGCTTAGATGGGTGGGTGGATGGACAGATGGATGGATGCAAGGATGGATGGATGGATGGATGGGTGGATAGACGGATGCAAGGATGGATGAACAGATAGATGGGAGGGTGGCTGGATGGATGGATGAATGGGTGAATAGATGGATAAAAAGTGGTTCATCAGCCATGAAGCAGCTAACAGGAAAACAAAGTTAAGAAGTGTCTAACTTTGGGACCGGCCCCATGGCCAAGCGGTTAAGTTCCCGCGCTCTGCTTCAATGGCCCAGGGTTTCACTGGTTTGGATCCTGAGTGCGGACATGGCACCGCTCATCATGCCACACTGAGGCGGCATCCCACACGCCACAACTAGAAGGACCCACAATTAAAAGTACACAACTATGTACTGGGGGTCTTTGGGGAGAAAAAGGAAAAATAAAAATCTTTAAAAGAAGCTGCAACCTTTAAAAAAAAAAAGTGTCTAACTTCAAGTCTTGCCAGTCCATTCTTTCATGTAAACATCTAAGGATTCTGAGCTCAGAAATGGGAAGCTATGAACAGGGAATAGCCCCACCTAATTAACAAAATGTTATCTAATGAGTGCACATAAACAATATCTCTGGTCCAAACGCTAGTAACTCCTTTCTCACGTTTACTTAGCATTTACGTAGTACTTTAACATCCATTGATTTAGAATGCATAAGTTTAATATTTAATGTGACATCTAACATCTCCATCAAGACACTGAAACATCATTACAGGCAATGATTTTATTTTTAAATTTGAAAAGGCAAATAACGTTCAAGATAGTTAAGAAAAAAAAGTTTCAAAAAGTAGTGGGGAAAGTACACAGGAGGAGTCTTTTATCAATTTTAACTCTAAGTAAAAACCTAAGTCACAGCACAGGGATCAGTTCTAAAGAAAATACAAAGTGTGCGTTAAAAGTCACTTTAACAGTTGGCTCTGCCAAGAGGTGAGGGAGCTAAAAGGATCACTTTCCGAGTTTAATTTCATTGGCAGTCTCTAGGTTTATAGTAAAGGAAAAAATGTATCCATAAAACTGTGCACTGAGTCTGTGCTGTGTGTGCCACGGGAAGTCATTTAAGAAGGAGAGACTGAATTTTGCTGCAGCCTCACTAGTAACATTTGGACAATCCGTGGACTGAGGGGCTCTGCCCAGAGAGCCTGGGGAGAAAAGCCACATTTTAAAAGGGCTCCCTGTGCTCCAGCAGATGGGCTGTCAACTTGACCAGACTGCAGACACCGTGTCCTCCACTCTCACCAGTTGAATGCATTAACTTTTCTATCCCTTTCCCATATGCTTTATCACACATTCAAAAACATGCACAGCAGATGGTAGGTAACAAAGAAAGAACTCGATCAGCCAAGCAAAAAGTGAAAAACCTTGTTCTAAAGGAGGGATCTAATGGCAACCACCTCCAACCTCTGACTAGATGGGAATACTTTAAATAATCAAAGGACACTAAACACAAGAAACTTCTTTCATGCCATCCTTAAGAAGCAGATATCACCCTTCTGTATTACAATATTTAGAATAATAGTCTTGCATTTATCTAATGCTCTTCTGTTTTCCTAAATAGGAATAACCACAGATTTTCTTTTTTCTTTTCTTTTTTCTTTTTTTTTTTTGGTAAGGAAGACTGGCCCTCAGCGAACATCTGTTACCAATGTTCTTTTCGCTTGAGAAAGACTGTCACTGAGCTAACATCTGTGCCAATCTTTTGTATGGGGGATGCCACCACAGCATGGCTTGATGAGTGGTGTGTAGGTCCCTGCCCAGGATACAAACCCGTGAACTCCGGGCCGCCAAAGCGGAGTACGCAAACTTAACCCCTACACCACTGGGCTGGCTCTTACATTTCTTTAGTATCAAAAAATATCGACACAATAATAGAACGCTCAGTAATTCCCAGAGGAGCACTTTCTGTCACGTTCAACACTGAATATATGTGGGGCTCTGAGGTTCCACATTCAGGAATCAGACTGAACAAACGTATCTCATGGGCATCAAAGCAAGCAAACGTTCTAAGTTCGGGAAAAATCCTCTCCTTTTATAAAATCTCTATTTTAATATAAACAGCAGAAGGACTATTTATGCCACTAATTCTGTCCATGTAGAAGTCCAAAGAAGCCGGACAAGGGGCTTGGAGAAAGCAGTTTCACTAAAATGGTAACATTGTATACAGCAGGGAAACCATACACAGGTGCCATTCTTCTTTGCATGAATACAGTTTCAAAAAGTAGGCGGCTCCAAAATAGAACAAAGTTTAGGAAAGGCCACATGAGAGAAGAAATAGAACGGAGAAAAGAGGACCTGACTCCAACACCCACTTGTTCCCCAATCGTAGACGCCGATCTCTGGAACAGCTCAGTCCCATCAAATTTGCACATGGACACACACATTCATTTGAAATGCTAAATGTATTTTTGTGTAGGTTAATGGCACAAGCAGAGGAAATAAGGAAACAATCATATCTTGTCTAAATTTCCAAACAATATAGTCAGTCTTTAGGGGAGCTTTTTAAATCTCAAGGAATTTCACTGTTTACAGTAGGTCATCTCTTGGTACTCTGACTTCTGTAAATAGACATGTTTAGAACTTTATCTTAACTTCTTTTAAAAAGGCTATTAGAACACTTTGAAGATCTGACTCAACACACTAATGGTTCAAAAGGGTTAATGAAGTGTCCCAAGCAACTTTTAGAAGCAGCTAAGTCATTAAGTGATCCTGGCACGTGTTTGACTGTATCAACTCCTGCACCTTCCAACTGGCATATACATTTAAGTTTCCTTGAAAGAAGAGAATAAGCATGGAAACAGTCTTATACAACCTCTAGCTTTGCACTGGCAGTATGCAAATATTAGACTCTAGAAGGGTTATTTTTATTTTCTTTTTCTCTCCGATTCCTTCTCCACCCCAACATACAATACACATGTGCACACGCACAGAGGCACCACGGTTTATCCGGGAGGTATGTGATAAAGTGGTTCTACATGATGAGATGATATATTCATTGAGGAGATAATCTGATCACGTGATAGATTTTAATAAAATACCAAAGACAAATAACAGTCTGCATGAAAACGTGGTTGAAAATAAACAAAAACATAGTGGTGAAACCTCATTTTTGATTTCTAAAAGTGCTCCAACACTCTCCAAAAACTAAAGCCATTTATAGCTGGAAAATGAAATGTACGCACTATGTTGTCTGTCTGTCTATCTATCTAATATATATAAATCTGCCCATCAAAATGGCTAAAATTAAAAAGACTAGCACCACCAAATGTTGGTGAGAATATGGAGCAACAGAAATTCTCATATACGCTTTGGTGGGAGTGTAGAAAGACACAACCAATTTGGAAAAAGGTCTACAAGTTTCTTATGAAACTAAACATTTGCCTATCCTATGACACAGCAATTCTGCTCCTAGGTATCTGCCCAAGAGCAACGAAAACAACAACTGTATAAAAACGTGTACAGTAACTAAATTTACAATAGCCAAAACCAGAAACAACACATGTGTCTATTAACAGGAGAACAGATAAACAAAGTGTAGAATATTCCTCCAGTGGAATACTGTTTAGCAATAAAAATAAGCAATCTACTGATACAAGTAACAACTGGATGGAACTCAAAAAATGCTAGCTTGAATAAAAAAGCTGCAGTACTTACTGTATGATTCCATTTATATGAAGTTCTAGAACAGGCAGAAAAGTAATCTGTGGTGGAAAAAATCAGAACAGCAGTTGCCTCTTAAGGGTAGGGGCAGAGATTTACTGAGAAGAGGCATGAGAGAACTTTCTGGAATCATGGTAATATTCTGTATCCTGATGGGATCTGGGGTTGCACAGGTGTATGCATATGTCAACACTTAAGATTTATGTACTTCCCTGTATGTAAATTTTCCTATGAGAAAAACAATATGCAAATATTGAACACTAATGATATGCATGCTGTAGTATTAGGATAAAACGGCACTGGTATCTGATACAAACTTTAAAGTGCATCAAAAAATAAGAGGGATTAATGGCTGGCTAGAAGATGAAAGAACTGACAGATAAGTAATAAAGCAAGTACAGTAAAATAATTATAGAATGTAAGTGGTAAGCATAGGCATTCACTGTAGAATTCTTTCAATTTTCTTGTATGATTGAACATCTTCATGAAACAACAGGAAAAAATGTTACAGTCCCACAATAACACCATTTAAAAACTGATTTTTCAGGATCATTGTATAAGCAAAGAGGAATTAAGCAGTGTTGTTTTTTTGCAAGTAAATTCAAATACCAAATAAATACTGGTATTTCACACTTACTTCAGAGTAAAGGAAACCCTCCCCTGATGCCATAGGAGAACAAGGGCATCTTATTAGGCTTCACGAATCCAAACAGACCTGCAGGACTGTTTCACAAATAACCACATCCTTCCCTACCCCCAATTCTCCGGGCTGTAACAAGTTTTTCTTGTTACATACACAGTTTGCCAAATACTAATGGGCTTTGAACACAAGCCAGAAGATTCCCCCAAGATCCAGCTGGGCGTAACCCCAGACCCCACCCTGCTTGCCTGGACCTCCTTCTGGAGGGCAGGAGAGTTATTTGTGCGAGCTTCTTATCGCTTCTACACATCTGGATCCCACACAACGCCGAGCGCCGAGCACACAGCTTTGCTCTTTGGAGCCGCTCGGTAAATAACTGTTTAGGGTTGCTTTCCAGGGTTCGAAGGCAAACAGGGACCACACAAGGGAGTATTTTTGTCTTTCTTCATAAAAATGATGAGGCCCATTAAAAACCCTTTATTGATGCTGGTAAAATGCCACGAGGATGAAAATAGTATGAAATTATAACTTAATCCTCCAAGTCACAAGGCAGCATAGTCTGAGGGTGAGGGCCGGGCTGTCTCCTGTCACACGGTGGACTCTGCCACTTATGATGTGACTGTGACTTTGTGTAAATGGCTTAACTTCTTGGTGCCTCACGTTCCTCTTCTATAAAATGAGACATATTTACACCTCGCGGGATTGATGCGAAGATCCAGTAAGATAATCCATCGAGATACTTAGCATCATGCCTGGCAGGTACTAAGCACCCAATGCATGTTAGCTAATCATTATGCTTCTTTCTTCACGTCTAAGTGAATGAAGCTGAGTGTGCCTGTCACTATTACACTGATTTAACATAACGTATAACAGGGATATCATAAATACTTACCACTCAAAGAAGTTAGTAAATCACAGGACTTAGTTATGGAAATAATCTTAACTTTCAGGTTCTCGGGGTCCAAATACTAAAACTCAGGACCACTTTAAATATAGCACTTGTTGTCACACAAGCTGCCTTAGGTTTTCCTCGCATGTGAGTCCATGAGGGAGTTCTAAAGTCTCAGGGCACGGAAGGGACAGAGAAGTCACTTATCCAGAACACTTCTTGGTACTCGCCAAGAGAATACACCCTTAGCATCACCCTCAACGTCCCCCATGGCAGACAGATCTGCCTCCCCATCCTCTCTGCCCACGGGAGACAGTGTGACCCATCCTCTACATTACGGCTGCGGCAGGCAGAATGAGCCCCCCAAAGATGTCCACGCCCTCACCCCTGGAACCTGCAGATACGGTTACATTAAGTGGCAAAAGGGACTGCAGTGGTAATTAAGGTTATGGGCTTTAAGACAGGGAGGTTTTCCCCCAATCTCATCTCATGAGCCCTTAAAAGCAGAGGACTTTGTCTGGTTGTGGTCAGAGAGATGCAGCAGGCGGAGAAACGCAAGATGTGATGTGTGAGAAGGATCCACGTGCTGTTGCTGGTTTAGCAATGGAAGGGATAAGGTGACAAAGAATATACGTGGCCTTAAGGAGAAAAGAAAGACTCCAGGCAGACAGCCGGCAAAGAAACAGGGACCTCGGCCTTATATCTACACGGAACTGAATTCTGACTACAACTTGAATGAGTTTGGAAGTGAATTCTTCCCTGGAGCCTCCAAAAAGGAGCATGGCCCTGCAGATGCTTTGATTTGGGCCTCATGAGACCCTAAGCAGAGGATGAGCAGAGCCATGCTGTGCTCAAATACCCCACCCACGGAAACTGTAGGGTAATAATGGGTGCTGCTTCAAGCTGCTATATTTGGGGTATTTTGTGAAGGCAGCGATAGAAAACTAATGCAAGGGCCGTTAAAATATTGGAAATTCCCTAACAGGTTTCCCTGTATCTTTTTTTCCTCTAGATTAAATTTTCTCTGGAACTGGACCACCTTTCACAAACAAGACTTTGAAGCTACCCGTTTAGCTGCCTTGCTTTAAGAAACAACAAAGTGCCTGGAGATCCTCCGTCTGAGGAACTCAGTTCAGCTACTGTGGGGCTGAGCCTGTGATGACCAGCCAGGATGAGGTTCTGTCCAAGGCTGTGGGAACATAAGAACGTGCAGGTCCAGCCCAGCACTCGCTAAGGTTGTGAATGGATAACCATACGATATGGATAACCACAGAATCTGCAGCCGTGCATCAAGATTTCAAGCTCTCCTCGGAATGTGTTCCAGAGAGTCAAGAATAACCTTAAATCTGGTATCTAGAACCAAATACAATCCTCCAGGTACGGTCAGACCAGCACATGACACAGCAGGATTATGTCCTAATCTGCTTTCTAGAAACCACACATTCATCAAGGCAGCCCCAGATCACTCTGGCAGTTTTGATAACCAAGTCACACTTTCTACTCACTTTTTCTTTTTCTTTTTCTTTTTTTTTTTTTAAGATTGGCACCTGAGCTAACAACTGCTGCTAAGCTTTTTTTTTTCCTTTCTGCTTTTTCTCCCCAAATCCCCCCGGTACATAGTTGTATATTTTAGTTGTGGGTCCTTCTAGTTGCGGCATGTGGGACGCCGCCTCAGTGCGGCCTGATGAGTGATGCCATGTCCATGCCCAGGATCCAAACCGGTGAAACCCTGGGCCACCGAAGTGGAGTGCACAGACTTAACCACTTGGCCACAGGGCCAACCCCTCTATTCACTCTTCACTTGACTAATCTTATAGTCACCCGAAAGATCTAAGTCTTTTTTCCCATTGATTAAAAAAAAAGGGGGGGGTCCTTCCCTTCTGTTCTGCAATTTTGTTAACTTTAACTCATAGTTACCACCCACAGATATTTTTTTTAATCTAAAATTTGCAGGTCCCCCTGCTATAGACTGAATGTGTCCCCCCCCCAAAATTCCTACGTTGAAAACTAATCCCTGATGTGATGGTATTTGACGTGGAACCCTGGGAGGTGATTGGGTCACAAGGGTGGAGCCCTCATGAATGGGATTAGTGCCTTAAGAAGAAGAGACCCAAAAGAGCTCTCCTGCCCTTTCTGCCGTGTGAAGCCACAGCAAAAAGGAGGCCATCTATGACCCAGGAAGCAGCCTCTCACCAGACACCAAATCTGCTGGCACCTTGATCTTGGACTTCCAAGCCTCCAGAACTGTGAGAAATAAATATCTGTTGTTTATAAGCCACCCAGTCTATGGTATTCCCTTATCGCAGCCCAAACGGACTAAGACACCCCCTCTTTTCAGCTTTATTTCATAAGAAAGTATGATCAATATCCCTGAAATGTTTTCACCCAAATCGTTAATAAGATATTAAAAATCAACTATAAACTATAAATAATAATTAATAAATGATCAAACAATTAAGAATAAGCAAATAAAATGTCGTTAATAATCAAACATTAAGACCCAAGTTACATGTGCTTTAATTCTGTTAAGATAAATTTCCATTTGAAAATGCTTCCTGTCTACCCTTCTCTCCGAGAGGAGAGAGAAAAGCTATAAGTACGGTGCAAAGGAAACCAACCACTACCAGCTCTAGACCCACCAGCACAAAGAGGAAGAGAGCGAACCTCACCCACTGAGGCTGTGCTACTAACTACTGTTTTGAAATCAGAAGTCTTACTACTATGACTTACCTTATGGATTGAGGATAGCTTTAAGCAAAGTGTTCAGTGTCTTTAGTTCAGCTCTGTCAAAAATTACGTTAAGATCATATTAAAAAATCTTTCCCTGATACGATTCCAATAATTTTTCAATTCAAATTCTGAGCTCAAAAAAGTAAGCAAGCAAATGAAATGGTCATCTGACTTGGAAAGAGCTGTCTTTCCTCATTCAACTTACATTTCTGTATCCCTGTGGGGTACAGCTCAAAACAAAAGGAATAAAATAATCAAACAAACCAATCTTTTATAAACTCAATACTCACTTCCAAGGTGTCTTTTCCTAAGCCAGCTTCCTATGACATTTGCGACTTCCCACAATCCTAAAAGATCTTGCCAGTTCTCATATTTGAGTATGTGTTTATATGTTTTATATAAAATTAAAGGTTCAAAATATTTGCTGAACGTATTACGTCACTATTTGCTCATCTTCTCTCCCCGTGCTATTTAAGTACTATGAGTTTTACTTAACTGTTTCTGTAGTCATCATTCAGAGCCTCACCTGACACTGGAAATCACTGTAGCACCAATACTGTCCAATCAATGCTGTCACTGCTTAAGTATTTGATGCCCAAAAGGACGTCTCTTACTTAACTTACAACTTTCTAGGAGCGCTGCCCTCTGAAATAAAACCTCCTGTGTCCCACTGTGGATAAATCCTAGAAATATCTAGAAATTAACATCACAGACAACTGACAGCTGGACTTGTAGTCATACAAGTGTTAGTGGGTTTCATCTTACTCCAAGAGACTCTTGCCGAACTACATAAAAAAGTACCTTAGTGATGTCCTTCCTACTTTATTTTTTTCCATTTCATTTCCAATTGAATTGTAAAATATCAGAGGGTAAGGACTTCTAAGTAATCAAGTTTACCCAAACATATATTGTCCCCCTCCACACCAACTGTTTTTGTCTAATAAGTGCTCAGCATACTGTCTTTATACATCTGATGCTCAATATTTAGGATTTCAAGAGCGGAAAAGAGGCACATAGCTGTAGATGAAGGGAAGTGAGGAGGTACAATGGTCATCCAGGGGACGATGGATGGAATGTTCTAGCTGGAGAAAATGATTTAAACTGTTGAAGAATAGGAGATAACCTTGGAACAGGCACGCGAGGGAGGCAGGAAGGTTGTAAGGGCCAGACTCAGTAAATTTCGACTCCATACTCGGGGCAACAGGAAAATAGTAAACATTTTTCTGCAGAAGAGAAACATGAATAAAATGGTGTTTGAAGAGGGACATCATAGAAGAGAGCCTGGGTTCAAAGAAAAGACTATAACAGAGAGAGATAAAGACAAGCCGCCTTCAGCAAGCACCCTATGAGGGCTAAGGTATGCATGGTAGTGAGAATGAAGAGAAATGAATGAATGGATGTTTACGACATATCATGGGATGATCATTCTGGATTAAGGAGGTGAGCCCACTGTCATAAAAAGGATCCTTATAAGAGGGAGGCAGGAAGCTCAAAGTCAGAGGAGATGTGACAACCAATGATACCTTAACACAAGGCAATGTCTTCAGCCTTAACACAACTAAGTGATTCCCTTCCTTTCTCCATTATTTATCTACCTTTTGGCCAAAGCCTTGAAATCAACAAGGTTCAAGCTTCTCTCCACTTTTTATTTCGGTTCTTTGGGAGGATACCCCTGCCAGAACATTTCATTAACCTTCTTCTTCTCCCAGCCCGTGAGGTTTGAATTCCACGTCACGCCACCAAATCACCAGTGACCCCTTCGGCTCCCGTCCTGGGACCTGCCCAAAGGTCACATGCCCTCCCTCCTGGGGCTACAGTGAACTTAATTCTCTTTCTCCCAGTGACATGGAGACTGCAGGAGACCAAGTAGTTTCACTCTGCCTGTATTCCCCAACAGGTGCAATGTCAAGGATTATCCAGGTGTTTCCAAGCTGTTTCTGCCTTCTGACTGCATGGGGACTTCAGTAGTTCACAAGCCCTACCTGGAGATGGTGGGGCTCATTTGCCTAAGAGAGGCAGAGAAATATCAGAGGGCGTGTTGAGCCTCTCACACCTGGGAGGCCATTCAAAGTTGGGGAGTGGGGGGCCCTTATCATTTTATTATATCAAGGCACTGGGGGCTTATGATGACATCCAATCACAACTTTCTTTTACCTCATCTAGTTACAAACAGATACGTGTCTAGCCAGCCCTGGTGGCCTAAAGGTTAGCATCTGGCAATCTCACCCCCACAGCATGGGTTCATTTCCTGGTCAGGGAACCCCACCACCTGTCTGTCAGTTGTCATACTGTGGTGGCTGTGTGTTGCTGTGATGCTGAAAGCTCTGCCACTGGTATTTCAAATACCAGCAGGGTCACCCATGGTGGACAGGTTTCAGCAGAGTGTCCAGACTGATTAGGAAGAAGGACCTGGCCACCCACTTCCAAAAAAATTGGCCATGAAAACCCTATGAACAGCAGCGGGGCATTGTCTGATACAGAGCCCAAAGGTGAAGGGATGGCGCAAAAAGACCGGGCAGGGCTCCGCTCTGCTGTGCACAGGGTCGCTGGGAGTTAGAACCAACTCTGCAGCACTAACAACAACAAAAATTTATGTTTCTACAAAAGTCAGAGCAAAGCTTGAAAGCGAGGTTTCTAAAAGTGGCTTTTGGGAGAGGTTTGGTAGGCTCCACAGGTCCCTGCAGGTGTGAAGAACCCCAGCTCTGGAAGGCACAGAGTTTTATTTTACGAATAAAAGTCACAGCCCACTGGGCTCATCTGGAAAAACAAACAGCTTTTTTGGTGGTGGTAGTGGAGCTCTCTGAGGCCTTCCCCAAGGATCCCCAACATGGCTCCAATTTGCAAAATTTTGTTACACAGATGCAAAAACTCCATGCATTTCTCCAGATGTTAAATTCAGTAGCTTGGGGGGCTGGCCCCGTGGCCGAGTGGTTAAGTTCGCGCGCTCCGCTGCAGGCGGCCCAGTGTTTCGTTAGTTCGAATCCTGGGCGCGGACATGGCACTGCTCATCAGACCACGCTGAGGCAGCGTCCCACATGCCACAACTAGAAGAACCCACAACGAAGAATACACAGCTATATACCAGGGGGCTTTGGGGAGAAAAAGGAAAAAATAAAATCTTTAAAAAAAAAAAAAAAATTCAGTAGCTTGGTTCCCCAAAGTGGTCCAGACTGTACCATGACCCTGACGGTATGGGAGCATCTCTTTTCACAGTTCTTGGGGGTCAGGGTCTGTGTTAGTTTTCTATTGTTACTATCACATTACCACGACTCTAGCTTAAAACAACACAGATTTACTCTTCTCACAGTTCGGGAGGTCAGAAGCCCAAAATCAGTATCATTGGACTAAAGTCAAGATGTCCACAAGGCAGCATTCCTTCTGGAAGCTCTAGGGATGAATCCGTTTCCTTGTCTTGTCCAGCTTCTAGAGGCTGCTTGCATTCCTTGGCTCACGGCCCTTCTTCCGACTTCACAGCCATCAGTCTAACACCTTCAATCTCTCCCTCTCTGCTTCCATTGTCACATCTCTTCTGACTCCGATCTTCCTGACTCTGTTTTACAAAGATCCTTGTGATTATGTTGGGCCCACCTGGATAATCCAGAATAATCTTCCCATCTGAAGATCCCTAACTTAATTACCTCTGCAAAGTCCCATCTGCCACGTGAAGTAATATATTCATAGATTCAAAGGATTAGGACATGGACATCTTTGGGGGCCATTATTATACTTACCACGGGGCCTGTGTGGCTAGAGAGCACCATGACCTCAGGTCATTTAACTTCTTTCAGCTGGGCTTCCTCTTCTCCAGGACAAGGAGTATAAACTTGACCTCTAAGATCCTTCTGACAGATACAAATGCATCTATTTTGACCTAAAGACATCTATATACATGTGCTCTATCAATGCACCCGTAAGACTTCTGACTGTATGGATTATACGGTAGAGAAAGGACCTAAGCGGATACCCAGATTTTGAGTCCAGTTGACAGAGAACTTGAGGTATGCTGAGTTGGGGAAGGAGTGTGGAAGATGAGGAGCTTGAAACGGAGATGTCCAGTAGCTTGTTGGATACAAAGAAATAGAGCTAAGACACCAGGTCAAGGCAAGAGATGGAAAAGGTGGCGTCCTCCACATAAAAGGGTTTAATTACTGGAATCTGCAGAGATTAATGAATTCTGCAGGGAGTAAATTAAAGAAAAAAGAGCAAATGTTCGCAGACTAACTTGAATCCAAGAGGAACAGGAGCTGGCAAATAATTTCAGAGGCTCGATCAGAGGAAAGTGGGGTCATCTTAAATATGCTGATGGAACTGTTTGTTTCATGAGAACTTCTTACACAAAGCCCTCTCCAAAGTAGGTAATTGCCTCAAATTCTTCCTATCTACAAGTCTGACTTTACAAAAATAATGCTTTTCTTAATGTAGGGCATACTACTGGGTCACACTGTAGAATTTCTTTAAAAAATAATTATTCCATACAATTAATAGTCTATCTGGAGTGCTGAAGCTTAACTTTTAAAAATACATTTAAAATACATTCAGTTCCATGTTTGCTGGAACTGAACAATTTAGCCAGAACTATGGTCTTTAAAAGGTCTGATGTCATATTTGGTGAAATCAAGTGAAAATGACTTGTTTACAATATTAGTCTATAACTGGATATAAACAAATAATATGTAACTTGATATAGGATATAGACATATAAACTATAATAGCACTAATGAACTATATGATAATTTCCATCAGACATGTTTCATAAAAAGTACAAAAGGTAGGTTTCATCACAGGACAAATTCTTCCATCTAGATTTCTGAAATATTTTTTTATCCAACTTTTCCTTCAATATACAGTATTATACATGTCTGTTGTCTGTCCAACTTATTTCCATGTGCTTTCTCACTAAGCAGTATTTAGTAAAGTTACTAAATTAGTATTTACCAACAATAACAAAGATACACAGTTAGATTTAGAGAGGTATCAGTAATTTGTTCAAAATGAAGAGTTGATTAAAATTCAGAAAGCACTCTCATTTGCAAGCCATTAGTTTAGAAATCCATGCAGTATCTTTCTTCTTTTGGTTAGGATTTTACGCTAATAAGCTGTAAATTACAAAGTATTATAGGACAAGTACAAATAGGATACAAAAAATAGTTCATAAAGTCATTTCAAAGACTTTGCCAGAAATTCCCCAGGCATTGCTGTTGCTTTTGCATGGAGTTCCCACACCTGGCTTGCAGTGAAGCCCAGCGGCCTCTGGAAGTCCAAGTCTTCTGGTTTCCCAGGATGTGCGCCCATGAGTTTATTTAGATGTTAATGCTCTTAATATTCTGTCAGCATAAGTCATGCTTGTTGGCTGATCCTCCTGATATCTTACATCGCTTCACGGTCTTTCAACTGACCCCGGCGTTCCAATAACTGAAATTTGAGTTTAGCAGAGAACAGACCTCTCAGAGAGAAGGGAGACAGCCAACCATTCACCTCCCATGTTATGACAGATTGCAGCTTTTCTGAGATGAACACAAAGTTAGCACATCGTTGGAAAATACTTTCCTATTAGATAATGAGCAGCAAAGTAAAGATCATACACTAGAAGTCTGAGCATCAAGTCCTTAACCTAGCTCTCACCCTTCTTTTGGCACATAAAGAGAGTGCTGGTCTTTACAAATACATCTCCATAGAATACATCTGCACAGCTTACTGCTCTTCAAGGAGAGCCCCCCCTCCCCATCAGGCTGGCCTCAACGCACAGCTTGTAAGAGGTGGAGAAAGTCAAAATTAGGCAATACTTCTGAATAAAAGTTTCTGTAAAATTCCCAGGAATAAATTAGATCCTATAAGCATTTTAGAGAAACTTAGATTAAAAACACTTGATAAAAGCATGCAATCATCGTAAAAACAAAAAAAAAACATGCAATCATATTCTAGAGCAAGTCCAAATTCATGATTCACAAAGTCAAGCCTCGCTGTGACAACAAACTGTTGCCTTTGAAATCCCTTTGCTGATTCAAAGCAGCTACAGTAAGAAGAGAGAATCTGAAGCCAAACATTAAATTTTATCTTGAATATATAAAGAGCAAACTAACGCCAAGAAATTTTGCAGATGTTAATTTCCTCAGAAGACATAATCAAGATTCATTTCATAAAGAAGTTGTCATCTAGTCACAGGAATCCAATTCGATTACCAGACTATATGATTGGTGTGTCTGAGGTCTCCAAGCGGTTTTTCCTAAGTAATTTCTAAACTCTGTGGGCGCACAATGTCTGTGTGTGCACAACGCACATTCAAAGTATGATTCAAGCAACAGTTCCCATAGAAAAGCAAAACTCTTATAAATCGGGTTTCGGAGAAGGTAATCACTGAAGTTTTCTTAAATTAAATTAAATGCATGCTAACAATGAAGACCACATGTTGCACTATAGCATATTATTAGTATTAGCCCACCTGCAGTCCTTCACCGGCTCAGCACTGACTATGTGCAAAATAATGTACAACCTGCTGCGGAAAATGGAAAGTGAAATCAGAGATAGCATTTGTCTTCATTGTGCACGTGATCCAGGGGGGTAGAGAAGACGTGAATTAAAACACTACATCACACAGTAAGTGTCAAGATGATTTAAAGAAATCAGGGAAGTGAGGGCGACCTTCGACTGTCAAAAGAGCAATTGTCCATTCCCTTAAAAATGGTACTAGCTCAAAACCCAGATGCCAGGTAGTGAGACCCTGACTTCTGGTAGCGCTCCTGGATTCAACTGTTTAAAAAGCCATCCTACCCAATCAAGGAAGTAATCTAGGGGGAATGACTATTTCAAGATATTTGATCTTCCACTCAAGCCATACCATATGCCACAATACTCCTAGCCATGGCCTAAAAATCCTCACAGGTTGACCACTTCTCAACCACTTCCCAGATTACTCCATTTCTGAGAGTTCAGTTACCCGATCTGATTTTTAGCAGAAAGATCCCTGTAAAGCGTGGTCTTCAACCTAAAGCCAGTAGGTTTTTTCACAACTTTTTTTTTTCAGTTGAGGCCAAGGCGTTCACTGTTTTATAAATGTATGAACTTAATGTTTCCATATATTGCTATTTCAAGTGCCAAACAAAAAATTCAACTGTTCTTCGGAATTAGTGGCTTTGCTCAAACACAAATGTCATATTCATTAAAATAGCTGATTCAAAGAGCAGCCCCGGTATTAATGAAAGACGCTTCAATCCAACACCGATGATCTAATGTCCTAAACATTTGTTTCCTACATGAAGAGACATATGGGTCCTTTTGTACCTTCTCAGTGTCCCCCCTTCTATAACACACATTACTAAATTTATGCACAATTCAGAATAGTCATATTATACCAGAGCTATAAAAAACCAACGCATTAAAGAGATGCCAGCATATGATACAGCAAGCGATGGAGATGAAAACCTTCAATTCAACATGTAGGTAACAAACCAAACCCCGCAGACTGTGGGTAAAACGTCCCTTTCCTGTCACAACATCAGGGGTGGAAGTCCATCCAGGCTTCTCTGCTCCTGGGTACCCCCCGGGGTTCTGAACATTGATGGAAGGGGAGGGGGCTGGCACGAGGAAAGGGCCTAAGTTGGGGCGAGCAAGAAGACGCTGGGATGGAGCGCTCCTGGTTCCTTCCATCGGCAGGGCCGACTTTAAGAGGAGTGGACACGGGTAAGGAGTCTGGGGTCTACAGGGCTGCAGGGAAGCCCTCGCAGGGGACCTGAGAGGCTGGAGGGAGGCCTGGCAGCAGTGTCCCGGGTGGATGCAGATGCTCATCTGTGGCCGCCTCACTCACCCTTTGGAAAAGGCAGGCAATACAGAACCACTGGATTTTGTCTCCACAAACGCGTGCAAAGGAAGCTTCGGGGTTCCCCCCAAATAAATTCTTATTTTAAAAACAAAAGACAGGCTTGAGGCCATTCTCAGTGGCGACCACATTACTCCCAAGGCTGGTAAGCAGATTTGCAGAGGCCAAAGATTAGACAAAAGGCATGAGCTGGAGACATACAGACCTGGAAATGATTATTTTTTTTTTTTAAGTGATTAGGGCCTCTCAGTTCCAATGCTTTCTCCCCTTCCGGGGTGATTCCTGGGTCGCTGAGCAAATGCCTTAAGGCCTGAAAAAGACGTCTGATGGAGAGGAGGCAGAGACCCCGAAAGTTTCCCAAACTGCGGCAGGCTGGTGGCGGGCAGCGGCCGGGGACCTCGGGGTCCCGGGGCGCAGGGGGCACCCCAGGGGCGGCAGCCACCCGCTCGCCGGCCACAACAAAAGGGCCGAGCGCAGCAGCCTTCGCGCTCGGGCTTCCAGGACCCGAGCCCCGAGGGGACAGCGGGCGGCGGCGACCCCGGGGCGCCCCTCTCGCCGGGGCGAAGGGGGAGATGCAGCCGCGTGTCGGTGCCGCGGCATAAAGGAAAGGATCTTCGGGTGCAGCCAAACGCGCCACCGAAGCAGCAACAGCTGGTGCCACCCGCACCCCCTCCGGCCTCTCGGGAGCATCTCCCCGGCCTCTGGGCGCCGCGGGCGGCGCTGCCCCCTCGGGAGCGCGGCGCGTGGGCTGCAGGCCCGGCGACTACGGTCGGGCTCCGGCCGCCGCGACACAATGCGGCCCGGGAGCCTCCCGCCCGCCGCCGCCTCTGCGGCAGGCCCCGGCCGACACAAAGCCCGCCGCCGCCGGCCCCGCGCACCGACCTTGGGCTCCGGCGCCCGGCTCCCGCAGCGTCTTGGTCACCGCCTTCCAGACGTGGCAGCCCAGCAAGCAGAGCAGGAGCGCCGCGGACCTGCTCATCTCCGCGCCGCGGGGCCCCGGGCGGCTCGGGCTGGCCGAGCACCGGGACGAGCGGCGCGTCAGGGGCGGCCGGGCGCCGCGCCTCCCTCCATGTCGCCTGGCTCCGCGCGCGCCGGGCCCGCCGCCCGATTGGCCGCGCCCCCGCCCGGCGCGGCGCCGGGCTCCGCAGCCCCCGGCCGCTCCCTCCTCCGCGCGCCCCGGTGGGTTTCCCCGAAGCGCCGCCGCCGCGCCGCCGCCAACTCCTTAACCCCTTCGTGTCCCCGCCCCGCCGCGGGCGGCGCCCAGCCCCGGGCCGTGGTGCCACCTGGCGGCCGCGCGCCCCGAGCCCCTCGTTGCCACCCCGCGCGCCACCCCAAAGAGAGCCGTGAACGCGACCTTTGGCACCGAGACAGCCGCAGCGTCCCCCGATTCCCCGCTGCTTTGGAGGAAAAACACCTGCCATTCAGGACTGTGGCCTTGGCATCTGGCTAATTTGTGTCTCGGGGGGGACCTCCCTGCTTTTCTTCAGTGTAGCGCCACCCTACAGCTATTCCTGTCCCCATCCATCTATGTTCCCCAGGGTCGATTTGACACCCAACGTTGAAGGTCAGCGGGACAGAATCCTAAGCCTGTACAAACTATAGTAGGCCCTCAGTGTGGCACTGTTGACCAACGAACATCTCCAGGGTGAATTGTGCATGGATAGCTCTAGAAGGTTAGGGTGGGGAAGAAGTGTACATTTATACTGAGGCCCTAAGTACTTTTTTTTTCCCTTTGGTAATCACGATATATGATCTAAGGGGTGGGTAGTGTTATCCGCATTTGCAGATGGGAACGTAGAGGCCAAAGAGAGTTAAAGAATTTGTCCTTAGCACGCAGCTGGTCAGTGGCAGAGTCAAGGTTTGAATAAAACAATCAATCTGGCCCCAAGGTCGAATCTTTTTGCAAAACCCTCAGGCTGCCCTTAAGCGGAGGTGTACCCATCCCCACCCCAACTTGCCCCTGTATGTGTGCCTTCCTCCATACAACCCTCACGTCCCTCTGACTCTCTCCACCCCACGTCCCAACCAGCACTGCAGTGACCCTGGGACCTCTGCAGGGGACGCAGAATCCCTGGTATGCCCGGTGCTGCCTCCAGAACATTGGGCCAGAGGAGGGTTATTACTGTAATTTTATTAATTGGGCATTAAAGCATGGCAGGCACTGTACCAAAAAGAGAATGAAGGATGGCTCTTGCCCAGTTGGCTTATAATAGACAAATTATTGTGAGACACAATAAGAACCAGGAGGTGGAGAAGCCCATATGGGTTTTATTGTTACCCTCCAGACCAATGCTACAATTAGTGCAAATTGTGCACCTGCACAGGGTGGCAGGTAGTCAGGAAGGCAGGAAGAAAACCTACAATTAGGGACTGCCTGATCACTCCTCCTCTTTGACTTCCAGCGTCAAAGCCTTAGGGTGGTTCCAGGGTCCACCTCAGAGCCAGGGGAGGGAAGCAAAAGGGATGTCAGTCTCGCTCAGCCCTCAACTCCAGCCTGGGCATCAGCCCACAGGAGCAGAGTCCAGGCCAGCTAGATTGCTGGGTGGAACATGGCTTCATGGAGCAGTGTGGCCTGAAAGTTTTCAAGTCACTTTCTTGGGGTAGGGAGCTGCTTCTACGAGAAGTAGCGTTAAGACCATCCCCGAGTTGAAACTCCTCACTTCCTAGCTTTTGAGGATGTGGCTTTGTCAGGGATGTTGGTTATGAGATAGGACTAGCCCAAGCAAAAAAAAAATAAGCCAGAATTTACCTGGGTAGCATTATTATTCCTATTTTACAGATCAGATCAAACTGAGGGTCGGTGACAAATAATTTGCCCAAAATATCTAGATCTGATGACAGCAAAGTCAAATTCCCTCTACCAAGTTACCTCCAAGAATAAATTTCATGCAAATCATTCAAGTTGCCTCTTATTGTGTCCAAATTGTTTTTTAAAATCTGTTCTAATCCCAGTAAGGTCTGAATCTAGTTAATAGTATCTAGTGAATGGTATCATGCCAATGTCTGTTTCCTGGTTTTGATAATGTACTATAGTTATATAACGTGTTACAAGTGGGGAACGCTGAGGGGAGCTGGGTGTAAGGAGCCTCTCTAGTATTTTTCTAATTTCTTGTGAGTCTATAATTATTTCAAACTAAAAAGCATAAAAAAGCAAAAAGCCCTATTCTATACCATTTTTTCTCAGACAGCTCTCAGTGTCCTAGTAGAGTCCTAGAACTTTTAAGAGAGGGAGAAGTCTTAGTAAACATTAAGTGATTAGTCAGATCAAGTCCGGGTTGCAATCATGACTGTAGATGCTCAGGTATAATGGTTGTTATTGTGTGTGTAACAAAATTTCTGTGGGTGACATAGCATTTTAGACGTTTAGTACCTTTGTAGCAACATTGAGGCTTGTATAAATAGTTTCAGAACCCCCCCCCACCAGGCCCATTTTGCAGATGCCCCTTTTGCAACATGAAGAGGTTAAATGCTTTGCACAGTACATCCTGCAAGCAAGTCTCAAAGCCAAGACGAGAGCTGGGGCTCCCGCGAGCATTCTCTCATCACATGGATGTTTTCCAACTGCTTCGGTAGGAGGCTGACAAAGTGTGAATTCTGCTAAATCACCCAAACAAGTTCACCTGCATAACATCTGCCCAGAATTATGTAAGAATTAAATAATCACTTTTCTCCTCTTCTGGAATAAAAGAACGTGGTTTACCTTTTCTCATGTTCCAATAATCAGACTCCCACTTAGTAACTGTGGGGGAAAAAAAATCACTGCTGGAGAGGGAGTGTTTGCAGAACAATGGAAATTAGAAGTGTTCTTTCCTTCTAGAACTTTTCCTGTTGCTCTTATTAAAGTCTCCCATTGTTTGACTGGAGATGAATTATGACTGTACTTATTTGAAATTGCTTAGAAGTTGCCTGGCTGGGCAGCATTTGATTTCAATTTTCCAGCCCTCTGCCAAAAGCAGTGATGCCATCTCCAGAACTTTTCCTGTCTGAATTTTCCAGAGACCTTGATTTCAGAGGCTCTGTGTCAAGGTTTATTAGCTTAAGATTATTAATTTATTCGATTGAAATCTTTCCTAATGTTGGTGCCCATGTGGGGGAGTTTTAATTGTCTGAATTTACTTCAAGAGGTTTTGTCCTTCTTTCTGCCCTTTCTCCTCCTGTCCTTCCGTCTCCCGCATCCCCCCATCCACTCCTCAGTAAGAAGCTGTCTGTGAACAACAAACTTTTTATGAGGTTTGCATAGACGAGGAAGTGTCATGGACATTCCTACTTATTTGCTGATGCTTTTATTAAAGTTAGATAAAATGTAGCCATAGGTGGAAATTGCAAGGGCTCAGCATTTCTTCAGAACCCATTTGCCATATCCATTTGAAAAAGAAAAAAAAAAGGTGAAGAAATTACTGAAACAGAACCGATGTGTTTCATTTAACCCTGACACTCCAGCACTTTCTCCTCTACTGTGGCTCAGCACCCATATGCCAAGCCACATGACTTTCCAACAAGATCTTTCAAAAACATTCTTCCTAGGGTTTTTTTCCCCTGGATCCTCCTTTCTCTCATTCAGGTTCTCGGCCAGGAGAGGCATCTTCTTAAGGAAGTAATTCAGAGAGTGGATGTCTGATGTGAGCCTCATGTGGGAAGTTGCAAATGTACGTTAGCCTACAGGAGTGAAGCCCTGGTGGTGTAATTTCACCCTATGACTGTTCTACTTCAGGAGTCCAGGACACAACAGCTCTTGGCCGTTGGAAAGAATATTCAGAGGCTAGCGACTAACCAAGAATCCGGTTGCCTGGCAATACATCTTAGGTCATTGTTCTCTTTTGGTGAGCCTGTTCCATTAGAACAAGAAGTTTCAGCTCAGCCCTTTGCTGGCCATTGGTCTACAGTCATGCGGTCAAGGAGAGCTCAAGGAGAGTGGGCATCGAAGCTTCTACTCTCTAACTGGAAGAAATGTCTGTCTGTGACTACTGGATCTGCCTTCAGAGACTTAGAAGGGACATCAAGCCAAGCAGAAAATACAAATTTTTGTTTCATAGAAAGCTTAAAGAGTTAGGGAAAAGACAGGAAGATAATGGAGAAAATGGAGAAGGGTATTAGCATTCATTGAACTCTTGCTCTGTGGCTCATTTTGTACCTAAAACAGAGAAGAAAGCTTTGCTGTGCCAGAGGCCCTAAATTCCTCTCATCTACAGTAAATTTCCAGGTGAACTCTTTGAGTGACACTTTCTTATTCTTTTCTTTTCCTTTGTGTTCATTTCCCTTCCATTTAATTTCGAGGCTCTTGACCCAAAGCTACATGATGCTACCACATTTCTCTTAATGTCCTAGTCCTGTGTAATTATTAAACAAAGGGTCTTGCCCTCCAAAAGGTCCCTTCATTACAGGCCGCATAAACATGGAAATGGGGGTGAGGAAGTGATCTGTCTGCGTAAATAATGCAGTCAGTTTAGATGCATTGATTTTGAATGTATATGGTCTTAGGAGACCGTTTTCTGTATAAAATGGAAGAGTTGAATGGACTGTATTGCCCCGTACCCTCTGAAGCTTCTCTCTGATGAGTCTTAACAAGAATGCATTTGGCTTCTGGTATTCTCTTCTATTATCACCTTCTAAAGAGATGGAGACTTTTGTGGCCAAAAGAAAATTCATTGGTATATATTTTAAAGTTTCATGAAAATTTTAGTAAATATGTTATGGTTGTATTCTTCTGAAATCTTCAGAAAGTAAATGAGAAAAGAAAAAAGACCAAGTAAACATCAGCCCAAGCTGGGTGAAAACCAATGGTTTTCTTCAAAAAGGGAAGAAGAGGGGAAAAAAATCATTCCTTCATAATCCTTGAAAGGCCTGGTTTTATGTCTAAATATGGGAGTCATTGGTTTCACAAAATGCATTTTGTGTCTCAAATGTTTATTTGTCAGTCAGTGGCATTTCTCAGCTAATGTTATAAATTCTGGTTGTTAACCCCTCTGCCCAGTAATGTGTCTGAATGCAGGGCAAACAGTTCCAATATAAATATGCCTGAACTCTGTTTATGCTTTTGCTAAATGGATATTTATTTCTGAGAGTCATGGGGTGGACAGACAGAAGTTCTTCATGTAGGGAGCGGTAGTTCTTGATGTGATGGCTAATTTTACGTGTCAACTTGACTGGGCTAAGGGATGCCCAGACAGCTGATAAAATGCTGTTTCTGGGTGTGTCTGTGAGGGTGTTTCCAGAAGAGATTAGCATCTGAATTGGTGAACTGAGTAAAGCAGCATCCCTCACCAATGTGGGTGGGCATCATCCAATCCTTTGAGCATGAACAGAACAAAAATGTAGAGGAAGGGTGAATTTGCTCTCTCTGAGCTGAAACATCCCTCTTCTCCCGCCCTCAGACATCAGCGCTTCTGGTGATGGAGGGGACTCTAGATTGGGACTACCATTGGCTCCCCTGGTCCTCAGGCCTTCAGGTTCGAACCAGAACTACACCACTGGCTTTCCTGGGCCTCCAGCTTCCAGATGGCAGATCATGGGATTTCTCAGCTATCACCCCAGTTCCATAATCGTATGAGCCAATTCCTCATAATAAATGTCTATTTATATCTTTCATTCTATATGTTATATATAGATATAAATAGAGTCACACCTCTAAGGTGACCTCCAAGCCCTCAGTGCTATTTCTCTGGAGAACCCTGACTAACACACTTGGGAACTATGGGTCTTCCACTGATTTGGAAATAAAGAAGTAATAGATTAAAAACTTGAATAGCCATGGTGAGAAAGGGTTTTTCCTTTTTCTGAACATAGGTTAGAGCCTCCATCAGTAAGGGCTCAGTTGATGGAAAGAGAAATGTCTCCAGCTCTTTAAGGAGATGTTCGACGGGAATTAGGTGCTCAGGAAACCCGTGTAAGGGCTGGAGGAGGGGGCTCCAGGCGAGGCCTTGGGACAGCTTTCCATAGCAGCACTGCCCCCTGGGGAGCTGCTGTTGGACACGAAGCTGCACTGTTGCTGGGGCCAGGGATCAGGAAGCAGCGCTTCTCTCTGACCTCACGCCAGTGTCCTTGCTAGACACAAGGAAGCTGCCTCTGCAGAAAAGCCCAGAACTTCCAGGCCAGTGCTGGTCACAGCCGGGAGACAGCCATGTCTCACTTTCGCCTTCCAAATCTCTACCAACGGCATCTAATTGGCAGAACCGAACTCCCACCCAGAAGCCTGGCTGTGAGGAAGTCTGGAAGTATCATTAAAGGAAAAAAAAAAATCCAACTTCTGGAGTGTACCATCAGCATTCCAGGAGGAGATGGCATAGACGCTGACGGCCAGTTTACCATATCACCACAGAGCCCTAGAACCTAGCTGTTGGATATTCTACCTGGGATATCACCCAAATTCTAAATTCTAGGATAACTAAAAGTATCCAGTGGCCCCTTGACAATAGTTCCAGTATCTTTTCTGCATTTTTGAACATGAGATGCAGCGGTAGAAATTATCAGATGCTAGAACTCAAAGGAACTTGAAAGAACTGGTCCATCCTCTCTGTTTCAGAAATAAAAAAGAAGAAAATTGTAGCAGGATGATGGGCCAGCCTAAAGTCACCCAACTAGACTACGTAAGACAGGTTACCCTTGCAGAAGTGAGGAAGGCCCAAGCAAAGCTACCTCCAGGGCTAGCGTTGAAGGTGTGGTCAGACAGGAGAAGCTCATGGAGAACTGAAGAAACCTGTGGACCCTTCTGTGTAGGAATAATTCTGTTTGAGGTTCCTTCAGAGCATCAACTTGGTCATGTCACCTCCTCAAAGATCCTCTGAGTACCGTGTCTAAAACATCCCTGGTCCTCCAAGTTACTGTCCATCATTTTCTTGTCTTCCTAACACCTATCACTATCTAAGATGGTCTTAATAGTAATTTAGTTATTCAGCTTCTTACTGTCTGTTACCCTCACTTTCTCTAAAATATAAGCTCTAGAGAATAAGGCTGTTGTCTAGCTCGATGCCATATCTTCCTGGCATCTAGACAAAATGTTTGGAACAAAGGAAGTGCTCAATAACTATTGGCCAATGTGAAAAATCATGTCTTCTCTTGAAGAACTATTTCCTTCCACTTAGTCTAAATAGATCTCTGCTACGCTGGATTGATAGTTGAATTAGCAAGTATTTATTGAGTCCTTACCAAGGGCCCAAAATTTAAGAAGGTAACTCCAGACCCTCTGCAGTCGGACCCTCCCCCACCTTTCTGAACTTCCCTCTCATGACTACTCTTCAGAGATCCCACTACAGAGACAAGCCCGAGGCACTCTCCAGACCCTGGACAGAACTTGAACCTTTCTTCCCCAGGACCTTTGCTGATGCTGACCCTCCCATTCCTTCCTGTCCTTCAAGGTGTGGTTCAAGTCACACCTCTGCTGTGATCTGAAAGCCCTCAGTGCTCTCTGGCAGGTAAATTTCACTCCATTCGGGAACTACTTTATAGAGTTAGTTATGATTATAATTACATGTTTCCACATGTTGGAAACAACTGCTTTATATGTTTAGGTTAGAGCGCGTCCAGAAAAGATGAAGAGCCAAATTCTAAAGTGAGTTGGGTCTGCGTGGCCCAAAATGCACACAGTCTGTCTGTAACAGTCAAAACCATAACATCTGGTGCTGTTATCTGAGAATGTTTGTGTGAACTTTTGACCTCTGAAAGTACGCCTGAGTTCTGACATCAGTATTTAGGGTAAAGGTTTATATATGCAATAACTCTCCTGAATCTTCCTCTCAAAAAAGGGCATCCTTCAGTCATCTAAAATAAACTCAAAATAATTTACCTGCAAATCTGAGAATGATATCTTTTCCACAGCAATGTCTTGTCTCCCCAACATACAAGGCCTTCTACATCTTTGTGGATTCCTCAAGATCCCAACGTCTTGCTCAGAGTTGACTTTCCACCCTGCCACTGACTTTCCTGTTGGCTGGTATACACAGATTTAATTGATTGGAAATAATTCAGATGAAATGTAAGCTCTCCTGCTGAATGCTAGATTTTGGTGCACCTCTGATCTTATTAAAAAATTATTCTTTCAACTGTTTTTAAAGAAAGGTGTTATATGACAGCAAGATTTCTGTCTAAATAAAAGTGTTTTCTTTTCAAACAAATATGTAGTCGCCATTCTGCAAGATCTAGGCACTGTCTCCCCCACACCATTAGCTCAACCTCTCCTCCAAGAATCTACCTTACCTGAGGGAGGGTGTTGGCAGATCTATGAGCGATGGTCCTGGCTATACTTCCCTGAGGAGGAGGATTTGTCTCCGGGGATGATGAGAAACAGGGATGTAGAGAAATTTAGTCATGAGGTAGGAATCCTTGAAAGGAGAAAGGAATGGGGTACAAGCCACCTGGAGGAGCCCAAGTCCTCACTCTGCACATACTGACAGCTGACTCCCAGGAACCCCAGTGGAAAAGCATCCAATAGTAGCATAAAAGGTAAGATTCCTAAGCTTAGAAAAGCATCCAACAGACCAAAAAATCCCACAACCTAGAGTCTTTCCTTTCCCCCACTCCAAAATGAATGCCTTGCTAAAAACGTGATTCATCAACAGGGCGCCTGATTTGGAAGCATCTCAGCGTCTTCCAATATACAACAAACCCTCTAGATGCGGAGACAGGTCATTGAGTGGTCAAACGCCTGAGCAATGACTCCAGGCTGACTGGGCTCGGACCCCAGCTGCGTGACCCTTGGTGACAGTTCTTCCTTTCTTGCCTTAGTTTGCTGCTTTGTAAAATGGGGATGAAAATAATAGTACCTCTCTCCTAGGGTTGTTGTGTGGATTCAATGAGATAAAGGACGGAGCCCAGCTCGTATTAGCAGCTGTCTGTATGTTTGGTGGTCATTACTCCACTGCAGAAGTAAACTTGTTGTAAAGACCAGAAGGTTCTTGGGCAGTGGCGGGCGGCCCTGGCTTTACCTCAGACCCACCTTGAGGGGTGCTGTTGGGGGTCCTCTTGGGTGCTGCAGGCTTCGACTCTTAACATGAAGTGGGGATGGCTTTAACTGATGTTATTTCCATAATGGTCACTCATGTGTCTCAGCATCTTCTTGGTCACAACCCCTTCTCCAGACTGTGGACCCAGCACGGATTCCTGGATGCCAGGAATAAAGGAAGCTGATGCCTCCTGGAGGAGGATGAAAATTGATAGTCTCTGGGCTCGTTTCCTGGACATGTCACGTGGTCCTACCTCGTACCATGGCAAGAGCCCCAGGTAGGTACAACGGGGCTGAGAAATTCGCTCTCTTCAGCAAGCCGCAGGCTGAGGGCTAGCCGAGAGTCAGGAGGGAGAGACACATCTGCTCCACAATCTGGAGATTTTATTGTGAATTTATCTATCAATTCACATTTTTCAAAATAACTAAGTTGTCAAAATATGAGGATTATTTCCCTCTTAACAAGACCACAAAGAATGAAACGTAATCTGGAATTGTTTTTTTAAAATAAATATCATTACGCAAAATGTTTTGCAAGTTAAAACTGGAATATGAAAGAAAGAAGAAAGCGTTTAATTTTCTTGGTGTCCTTGAAACTTTATGTGAAGTCTAGGCGAAGACCTGAAATCTAGAGCAGGTGCTCATGGCTGATGGACTCTTGAAGTCGCACAGTATGTCTAACCATGAACTTCCAAATCACTTCTATCACCCTTGGATTTCAATGACCAACCCCTAATGCTCACACATTAAATAAAGTCATGGTCCAGTTAAAAAATTTATTTTTATTTTTATTTTATTTTATTTTTTTATTTTTTTGAGGAAGACTAGCCCTGAACTAACTACTGCCAATCCTCCTCTTTTTGCTGATGAAGACTGGCCCTGAGCTAACATCCGTGCCCATCTTCCTCTACTTTCTACGTGGGACGCCTACCACAGCATGGCTTGATAAGCGGTATCACGTCCGCACTTGGGATCTGAACCAGCGAACCCTGGGCCACCAAAGAGGAACGTGCACACTTAACCGCTGTGCCACCAGGCCGGTCCCTGGTCCAGTTTTTTTTAAAAGCTTGCATAAGCAGAAAAGATTTTAAAACTTGGGAGAGGTGGTGATCCACTCCCCACTCAGTATGAAAGAAATAGTCCTGGCAGGTGAGAAGTTATACATGAGTTACAAACATGCAGAAATGCGCATAACCGCTGAGGAGAGTGGGTGGGAGAAATCTTAGCTGGGTGAATTGAATTTCAAATGTGCCCCTGAAGTTCAAGAATAAAGCTGCATAACTTAGAGCAAACTGTTCAGCTTCTCCTCCACAGAGGCTGCTGCAGATGTGACCCGGGCACAGTGCACAGCCATTGTTTTGCCCGTGCGGCATCCAATCTCCCTCCATTTGGTCATGGATCCCATATTCTCCCAAAGGATCTACCCTTAATCTCCTCTCAGTCCAGGTGATTTAGGGCCGGCTCCAAGAGTGGACATGTGCTCCACATCTGGCCATTCAGCCTGGTAGCCCCGCTCTGTAGCCACAGTACAGGGGTAGGACCATGATCCAGTCAAAGTCAGATTCAAATCCAGAACTTTTTTTAAAATTTGAAACTCTTGAGAGAGAGGTGTTTTTTTCCGACTGGAATTAATGAGTGGAAAAGATAAAAGCTGGTAATCTCTGGGAGCCCTCTTGCCACCATCAGGTAAGAACCTAAGAATGGAGCCAAAACAGAGCAAAGCAGAACTAAGAGAGGGAGAGTAAGTGGAGCCCCTTAGTCCAGCCAGTATCTGAAACTGGCTCTCCCTGAGACTCTAACTTGTTGAGCCAACAAACTCCTTTTTCCTTTTGCCATTTTGAATTAGGCTTTCTGTACTTAAAACTGAAAGAATCTGGCCAGTACAGTTGGAGAACAGACAGTGGATGCCCACGTTTGCTGCCTGCAGGATGACATGGCATCTGCCTACCTTCTTAAAGCCCATTGACTGTGGTTGTTATCACAGTGAAGAAAAACTTTCTGGAAGACTAGACTTTTTCACGGAGGCACTTTTGGGATATTTCCCACACGGATAAGCACACGAGAGACACAGAGCAGCAAAACCAGAAACTCTGGACGTGCTGGCCAATCACTTTATATCTTCTTTCACACCAGGTGAAGAAAGCCCCTAAAAGCACGGAAATTCTCTGTATATTGGATCCTAAATGTTATTATTATGTTTTGCAACTTAACCTGCCTGCCATCACTTTCTCTTTTTGCTTGTCACACATACAGATGCGTCACAGACACGGACAGTGACAGATTTTGCCTTTTCACTAACAGGATGGGATCTTCAATGTCTTTTATGCTCAAATACCCACAATCCATCACCACTTATCAGTGCCTTCTGGGTAAGAGACAGGTAGTAGCTGTCTTTTTTGGGGGATAAATCACAAAAGCCAGACCCAATTTGGTAAATAGTTTAGAATTCAACCATTGCTGCAAACTAAGTTTTCGAATATGAACGTTATCCTGGCCAATAAAAATAGAAATCAGCAGAGAGGAGTTAATTAAACATAATAAACAGTTCAGGCGGAACGGGAAGCTGATATTTTTCCTGTCTCCAAAGCTTCCATTACAAGAGAAGAAAGAGCTAATCAGCAAAGAAGCAGGAACAGGAGAAGAATGGGAGGCTCACAGCAAGGGCTGAGCGTTTGGCACTGAGGAAAAGCAAAGTCACAAATTTAATCCCCGAGGGGTTTCAGCCCAGTCCTGGGGGGAGGGGCAGAGGGGTAAAAAACTGTTTGTGCAGATCAGTTATCCACAGAGTTCATCACGGAAAGTGGCAACGTGTGTGGTTACAACGTTAAGCTGGGATTTGCATGTAGGCGTACCAAAGTACTTTTTGGTGACAAGATAATACATATCAAAGAGTTTTGAAGACTGAAAAACATAAATACGGGGAAAAAAAGGATGTGGAGAAAGGGGACGATGAGCAGAGAGAGAGAAGGTGGAGGAAGGATTACAAGAGAAGTGTTCTCCTCCTCAACTGTCGTGCGTAAAAGACTACTCATTAAGAAACTATGAAGAAAATGCACACCACTCCAAAGACTAAAACAGGACCAAGATTCGTGGTAACTTGAAAGACTCAGTATAAAAGCGGACAGAAGATTTCCATAGGATTTCACAAAGATGCAAGGCCCTCCTCCCGGACACAGAATCTCACAAAGTTAATGATGGGTGAGATGAGTGTGAAACAAACAGGGTACCAGCTCTTTTCACAACTCTCTAGAATCCCACACATCACATGGCTTTTGAAATGTGGCCCTCGTGAGAACGAGATCACCCTTTGCTAGATGCGAAGAGGCTGGGGTTTGAAAACATCATTTTCTGCATCCCTGGAGCCCAGGCCTTGCGCCTCTCCCCCACAACCTGAAGAGAGCTGCTCCCAGGTGCTTGGTGCCTTCCCCACTGAGCACACCATCTGTCCCTGTGAAAGAGAGGGAGGCCTTGTGGCTGAGGAACTGCCACAGACGGAGCCCCACAACAGACTCTGGCATCCTACAGATGAGGAGCAAACCCTAGAAAAACTCCTCAGGCTAAGTTGGTTAACGTTAAAAGTACGATTAAAGGAGGAGGGATTAAAAACAAAATTTTTTCTATAATTTCGACTTGTCCCTGAAGTGACCATTTGTGCTGAGCCTCTGAGAGCTGAAAGGGGGACAGTCATAAAGAGAAAGGGGCTGGAGGCAAATCGGTAGGGGAAAAAGGACAGAATGGAATTTAACCACTTTAATACATGGTACATTTATTTATTGCTGCGCCAGAAATGCAGACAGATGCAAGTAAGCTGGAGAGGATCTGATGGGAGTGAGGCCCATTTAGGAGGAAAAGGAGCATCAGCTTTCTATGGCTGACCAACAAGCAATTAAATTTATACATAAGAATGGGGCTGGCCCCGTGGCCAAGTTGTTAAGTTCGCCCGCTCTGCTTTGGCAGCCCGGAGTTTCACCGGTTCAGATCCTGGGCGCAGACGTGCCACTGCCCATTGGGCCATTCTGAGGCGGCGCCTCGCATGGCATAACTAGAAGGACCTACAACTAAAAATACACAACTATGTACTGGGGGGCTTTGGGGAGAAAAAGGAAAAACAAAATATTTTTTAAAAAAATTTCTCCATAAGAATGAAGATGAAGATATGTCCTGAGTTATAAGAGAATGAAAACAATATAAGAAGAAACGAGAATATTTAAGCAAGCTTGCAAGATTGCAGTAATGCAAATAACCAAGCAAATAAAATTGAGATGAGAAATTTAGGTTTAAACCTTCTCCAACCAAATCAAAATAGAAGTCAGAGCTCAACTGGTCAGTACATTGGGAATTATTTTGCAAGAAAGTAATCATAATATTCAATTAGAATTTTCCACAACTTCAAGAAGTTCTCCCTTCTTCGGAGACCTGGAGACAGAGACCCTGCATGACTCTTGCCAAGTTACTTTCCCTTTCAGACTTGCTTTCCTTATTTCCAAAAAACTGGATAAAAATAATAACTAGCTTCCAGGGCCGTGGAAGTGATGAAATGTAACTATGTATGAAAAGAAAAGCACATTGCAACCTGAAAGCTTTAACCAAATGATAATAATGACAGTAAATGCCTTAATATTTCTAATTTTCTTTGTCCTCCTGGAGTCATATCCACGGGGGTCATGACTTTTAGAGTAAATTTAGGAATTGGGTGCTCACTTTAGATGACCCTAAACGTTGGCCATTGGGGGGTCAGAGACACCAGCACCCTGGAGTAGACATCAGGAAAATTCTGAAAGTAAAACTCACTGTGGGTTGTCTTCTTGTGGCTGTCACAGGTAAACCATCACGTCTGACCCCAATTTACAGTACGTATAACATGAAGTTAAAATAAGCATTGAAGGACAGTATGCTCAAGCCAAAGGGGATGTCATCAAAAGATGAGCGGTGATGATCAGTATAGGAGAAGGGAGGGGACCGCCATCCCTCCAGTCGCTCAGCTCAAAACCCAATGAATCGCAGGGAGAGGAAATGGGAGTTATTGTTGAAGGCGATCAGAGCTTCAGTTTTGCAAGATGAAAAGAGTTCTCTGGATGGATGGTGGTGATGGTAGCACAACAATGTGAATGCACTTACTGCCACTGACGTGTACATTTAAAAATGCTCAAGATGGTAAATTTTCTATATATAGTGCGCCACAATTTAAAAAAATTATGAAGACCCCCTGTGAGTCACCTTGGATTCCTACCTTCATTCATTAAGAAGATGAGATAACCTCAAGAGAGATTTCGAGAGGATGAGAGAGGAGGTTCTCAAGCCAACAAATGTTGATGTAACTCTCGACTCCTAGGCTGGTGACTCGGAAACTAAGGTGTTTCTGAGAACAAGGTCTTTTCTCCCTCAGGTGATGCCTCCAACACAGCTTCTGTCGCCAGATCCTGTATGCCACCCCCACACATGCAAACCTCTGGTCCAGGGCTAGCAGCGCCAATTCTCTTCCCCAGTCCTGCGTGAGAGGAGTAGAAAGTAGACAGGAAAGACATTTAGAAATTGAAAATAAAAGACAAACAATCTAGCATTAGTCTCCACAACAGAATGGTGTGACTTGCAGCGGTTTTCCATGCATTTCTAGATAACAGGAAGACTTATTATGATTCTATAAAGACTTCAGAGCCTCACACGCTGGATATCCTGCCCCGATGGTTTCATTGTTAAACAGAAGCAAAAATAAGCAAAGGCGTACTCTGGGAGCAGGATTAAGGACTTTGGCCAGAAATAATTTCCCAAATCCTGTGTCCGTAGGCGATATATAATATGTACGGCAGGATTCCCATCCTGGCAAGTCAAAGCTAAAAACGAAAACAAAATAAACCAAAGGAACAGCAGACCAGGAAGCCAGTACGAAAACTTCCCATACTTTAGTTTTTGAAAGCTGCTTTCTGGAGAGGAGCTACAGCTTCTACTTTGATGCCTGTTGCATCTGCAATACTGGAAACTGTAGAGGCCTCAGGCACTGGCTGTGGACGAAACCTTTGTCTTTCCTTAGGATCCACAAGGAAGCAGAACGTGAAGGGGCGGTACTTCCGGTAGACGCAGGGCTGATCCTATAAGAGGCAGACGGTCATGACAAACCATGGGGTCAGAAATGCTGTGACTTGCAAATGGTTAATGACCTTCAAAGGGAGGATAAAGTGCAATAGCATTTCAAGGATGTTAAAAAGTTGTGTGTGTGTGTTTAATTGTGTACTCTTGGTCCGGTAATTCCACTCAGGAATTCTTCATGTGACAATAATCAGTCAAGTTCAAGATGTTTTTACAGCATTGCTCATAATAGCAAAGAAAAACATTGGCGATAACTTCAATATTGCATTGATTAAATAAATCATAATATTCCTGTACAGTGGAATACTATGAAGACATTAACATGGTGCTGGAAATCTATTTATTGATGGGAAAGGATACATACAGCTTGGCAATGTGTATCAATGGTTCAAAGAAAGTATATAGACTTTGACTCTTCCTCTCTCAGGAATTTATCTTCAAACAATAATAAAAGTGCAGTCTATTTAGCACAGCAATGCTTTCTGTTACAAACATTGCTGTAACATGAAGCTCTAGGGAGGCTGGTTAAATACATTATAATACAACTGTATCATGGAATATCATGCAGGCATTAAAATTATGCTGTAATTTCTCATTGCATAGAAAGCCGACTGCAATGTTAAGTGGAACATTTACAAAACAGTAATGATTGTATAATGTCATCTTAGTAAAAGTGAAAATATCTATCGAAAAAAGTGTGCATCCGTGTACACATACACACACACACACAAACCCTAAATGTGTAATAGTAGTTATCTCTGGATGGTGAGATGTTTAGCAATCTTTTCTCTTTTATTGTGTTTGTTCTTATAATGGGACTGTATTATTTTTATAGTAGGAAAATTCAACAGTGCTATTTCCATGATTTTTTAGAAAGCACACAATGACAATATTTAAGAAGTCATTCTAAAGCACTGTTTCTCAACTTTTTTTCCGTTACCACTCCCTAAGGAGGCTTTTTAGACATTTTTTCCCAATTATCCCTGCCATGAAATTTTAATGCCTCAGATATATTGTAAAACCGTTTGCATACCGTAGGTACATCTGCTTTATACATAAAGAGAGTAGGATTTTTTTGGTCCTCAAGAACCAATCCCTCTCTCCAACTTGGAGGCAATATTGTCCATTGTTGAAAATTATGTTGTAAAAGAACAATAAAAGAGCCAGTCCTGGTGGCTTAGTGGTTAAGTTCAGTGCACTCTCCTTCAGCCGCCTGGGTTCGGTTCCCAGGCACAGACCTACACCACTTGTTAGCGGCCACCCTGTGCAGTGGCCCACATACCAAATAGAGGAAGATTGGCAACAAATATTAGGTCAGGGCAAATCTTCCTCAGCAAAAAAAAAGAAAAGAAAAAAGAAAAGAAAAGAAGAACAAGATTTTGTGTGCAGAAACTTACTTGGTCATCCTAAGTCATTCTCAACTTACCTAGGTCTTCTATTTCATTTCTTCTTTTGCACGATTTATTTTATTCTTTTGCATATACACTGCAAGTCACCACCTCAAAGTATTCTAATGTTCAAATTCTCTTCAACAACCAACTTTTCTGAGAGGCTGAGGGGTATAACATGAGTCCAGTGGACTCCTCCAATCTTGCTCCCAGTTCTTAACAGGTGTTATGCCCACTAACACCCCCAGTGCAATTTCTGCATTCTAATCTCCCTCTGAGTCGGCTTCCCAGGGAGATCTGAAATCCACAGGGCAGGCCAGCAGGAAGAGCCGGCTGGAACTCTCAGGCATAAGCTGAAGCTCTAGCCTCAGGCAGACTTTCTCCTTCTTGGGGAAGCCATGTCTCTGCTGTTACGGTCTTTCAGCTGAGTAAATCAGCCCCACTCAAATTATCAACGATAATCTCCCTTATTTAAAGTCAGCTGATTATGGACCTTAATCACATCCACAGAGTACCTTCACAGCAACACCTAGATTAGTGTTTGAATAACTGGGATTGTAGCCTAGCCAAGCTGACGCAATAACTGACCATGACAGTCCATCCTTGTCAACTTGACACCCACACACATCTCCTTAAATACTTAATCTCCAAATGAAGATAATGAGGTCACACTTCCACCTAACACGATACAACTATCCTGTGTACAAAGAAAAAGGCAATAAATCTCTCCCCAGAAGAGAATGCAGGGTCTTGAGTGCTGTTCCCTCTTCCGCGTTAATTCTAACTTAAATACTATGCTATATAAAGTTAACTATTATCAGCATGTCTTATGTTAGATGACAAAGGAAAAGAGAAGGAATAAAAGAAAATCTCTGTTAATATACACACAAATATATTCATCTCAAAATAAAGAAGAAACACTCATAACAATTATGTCATCATTTCTGGGACTGGTCATGTGGTCATAGCTGGTATTTATAGCTACCTTCTCCCACCATCCATTCCATATTTTCTTTACCCTCAGCAAGCACCTCACCTGGTTGTAGTTCTTTGCCTGGTGGAGTGACCCAAACTTTCATTCCTAAAAGGTCTGGACCTTAACAGTCCTCCCTGAATTGGGTTGTTGTAATTTTCTTCTTTTTCAGTATCATTACATTTTCCCCCAATTTTATTAAGATATAATTCACATATGACATTGTGTAACTTTAAGGTGTACAGTGTGTTGATTTGATAGACTGATGTATTGCAATATGATTACCACCATAGGGTTAGCTACCACCTCCATCATATCACGTAAAAGTCAGACAGAGAAAGAAAAACACTGTTGTAATTTTCTATTGACTTTTGTCACTGGACATGGTGGTACTAAGAGACACACTAAGGGATCTCTTGTTTCTAGACACACCATTCCTTCCCTCCATTGTGTAGTAGCAACTCAACTCCCCTTGGTAGTGGCGATCAATCATGCCAGCCAGTCCAGTCACCCCCTTCTTTACCTGTTGATTCAGAGATATATGGAACCCAACGTGACCTGATGGCAGTCTCAAATTCTAGTTTAGTGGAATCATTGTTATGTTACCTGGGGGCAGAATGAGCCCCTAACATATGGGATGGGAACGTCTGGTTGATGCTCCTGAAGATCTTGAATCTTCATATTCTGTGAACTCTCTGAGTCTGTAGAAGTGGCCACTTCTCTTTATGAAGGGCTGGCGTCTCTCTGTGGAAACTCCACTGGAGAGCTAAGTTGCATGGGAGAGCCTAAAGGACATTCCATTCAACAAAGTAGAAAGGAATGTACTGTTGTGAATGGCCTCCTCTTCTCCAAGAAGCTCAGAGGTTGGCTGTCTTCTTTAGGCTCAGGCCATGGGAGAAGATGCTGTTAGACAACCGGGCTCTCTGATAGCGATGGGGATGATGAGACACTGACATCAGAGGGGCCAGGGGGATGCATGCAGCCATCAGGAGCCAGATGAGCACGATGATCTTAATGAGCGGTAAGATCAGAGTAGCAGCAAGGTGACCTGGTTCTACGCTTGTGCTACAGTGGAAAACCAAGGGCCAGATCTGGTGTGTGTCTTTCTGTGGCCCAACAAATCTCGCACAGCTTCCCCATCAGGGCCTTTGCATGGTCAGATGCTACTGAATCCCAAAGCACCATCCTCAAACTGCTTATGACACTAAGCAGAGGCTACATCCACACCTCAAGAGGGAAAGGAAAAAGATAGAAAAAGAAGTAAAAAAATCACCAGTCTAAGATAACTAAATCATAACCATGTAGCAAAACCCACAATTTCTTTCCCAGTTCAGGTTTCCAGGAAAAGCATAAAGGAAATAGGAAAGAGGCACGCCTGTTTTCCTTGAGCCCTTTCTTTTTAGCAAAAGTTAACCTCTCTCTCATAGGTGTATGCATTTAAAACAAGACACATTAATGATGCAATTTGATTTTCAAATTGTTGATTGTAAGCAGATCTGTGCGTGGATGTAAGAGAATTACAGAGCCCCCAAGAGACAGCAGCTTGCATGTAAAATAGTAGTTGCCACTGGCAATTCTTCTAGAAATCAAGGAATTATGAAAATCCATTCCATCCTGGGGTCCAGTTGCCTCTGGCTGCTGTGTTTTTCCAGGACATCTTGGGTGTTCAACCATGGCCATTTGAGATCTTCCATGGTTCCGGCCACACTGGAAGACCTAATCCATTTGAGCAAGTTAACCTGCTTTTAAAATAAAACCTCAGATTGTGGTCTTTTGGGTGTCCAAACGGGTTCAGAGTTCAGCTCTCCAGAAGGGAATTACACTTGCTTCTGCTGGTGCCTTTCCAGAAGAAAATTCCTGGCTTGTGGATTTCCAGACTGCAAATAGAGTGAATTTATGTCCCAAACCTTTGTGCAGGACTTCCCATGGACACAATGATCAGGGGAGCCACCCTCCCTCTTATACTAACATCTGTGTTTCCTCACTATTGCCCCCGCCAGGACAATGCCTTTCCCAATGATGATTTCTCTGAGAGTACAGCACTGCACAACCCGTGGGCGGGAACAGGAGAAGGCTGTGATCTGACTTCCTGCCCTGCAGGAGCTCCTGGCTTTGTCACTCATCTTCTCTGTTCTGGGTCATCCATTATCAGTAGGTGTCCTAAGGCAAAAGGTAGCTTCAGTGCTAGGCATTCACTGCCCTAAACGGACTTGTGTTCCTGCTTTGTTCTTGGTCTTAGAAATTTACCGCACTCTCTCGTAAGTTCATTTATGCATGAAAGGGGCAATTTTTATTTTTCACCTAGCATTTTTAGTGTGAAGGTGTCAGGCTGTCTTGTCCATAGCATACTTCCAGAAGATGAAGTTCTTACTCCTTAGATATATTATTTTTAAAATTCTGATATTTGCATGATTATGAGCACCATGGACTTCTTAACATGCTGACCTAGGAATGGAAGAAATAAACAAGGAGGGCAGCTGAATTAGAAAGGGTCAAGCCCAGGTGGATGTGAGCAAGAATCAGCAGAATCTAGAGTTACTAGGCGGTTGGGATGGTTGGGTGGTAGCCATGTAGTGTGTGTGTGCACGCACACGTGTGCATGTGCATGGGTGTGATGCAAGAAGAGAGAGGGGCTGTCTGCAGCGCGAGAGCAGAGAGTGGATGTCAAGTTCTTAGCAGAGAGCCTGGCAATGTCACTGTCCCATAAAAGGCAGCAACTGGTCTTGTAACAACCACCTGAGTAAAATGGCACTGGTGCTCGGGAGGCAGAGAGGTAGAATCTGCCATAACCTCAGGAAGGTGACAGGGGCCCAGAAGAAGTCACCTTAGAAGGAGATGTGGGAGTGTGTTTGGGAAGAAGGAGTCCAGCATCTAGCAACAGAGAGAGAGAGGAGTGTCATGGCAGACATGCTGAATTGGACATCGAAACACGCGGATTTGAGCCTTGGATCTGCAACTAGTGAGACCTTTGGCAAGTTGCTTGATATCTTTGGATCACAGTTTTTTTATATGTCAAATAAAGGTTTAACCAAAGTATCTGTGAAGTCCCTTTCGGCTTCAATATTCTGATTCTGTGATTAGACACGGGAAGGACGAGAAATGTTGTTTTCTCAGTGCATGAGATGATAGCATCTTTCATAGTATAGTATTTACCAGTGTAGTCTGTATGAGTATATGTGGGAAATAATATAGAATATGACAGAAATGTCTTCTTTTTAGATTTTAAAAAGAAATTTTAATAGCATTTTGACCCCAAAATGCATTAACTCAAGACTGAATAGTGTAATTCATTATTATTCATTTAACGAATAGTTATGCAGGCTTGCTTACGTGCCTGGCTTCGTTCTAGACACTGGGGATGAGCAGTGAACAAGCCTTTTTAGAGGCTACTTTCTGGTGGGAGAGCACAGCATTTACAGGTTATGTCAAATTGTTCAGCAATTATTAATAGAATGTCTTGTGTCTCTGGCCTCCTTACCTAGAATGAAAGCATCTTAAAATGTGGGGTCATAGTTTATACTTCTGACCCTCATGTTGTTTGCACTATGGTGATAAGATATCAGTATCCATCAGAATCAGGCTAATGGAATTACATATATTATTTAGTTTTTTTCTCATAACTATCTGATGAACAAGGGTAAGTGTCAGTATCCTCTTTCCTTAGATCTAGTAATGAGACAAAGACAGGCAACAAATTAGTATTAGATGATAGACCAATCTCTCAACGCTTAGGGTGCTGTTATTTTTATAAGATTGGCCACATCGAGCTTAAGATGTTAACAAGTAACACAGGCTACAGGACAATTTAGGATGGTGATGAAGAACATGGGTTGTAACTATGGAAAACAGTATGAAGGGTCCTCAAAAAATTAAAAATGGAACTCCCATATGATCCAGCAATCCTGCTTCTGGATATTTATCCAAAGGAAATGAAATCAGGATCTCAAAGAGATATATGCACTCCCATGTTCACTGCAGTATTATTTACAACAGCCAAGATATGGAAACAAGCCAAGTGTCTATCAACGAATGAATGGATAAAGAAGATGTGGTATATATACACAATGGAATATTATTGAGCCATGATAAAGAAGGAAATCCTGTCATTTGTGACAACATGTATGGACCTTGAGGGGATTATGCTAAGTGAGATAAGTCAGACAGAGAGAGACAAATACTGTATGTTCTCTCTTATATGTGGAATCTTAAATAGCTGAGCTCATAAAAACAAACTACAATAGTGGTTACCAGGAGCTAGGGGATGGGGTAACTGGGGGAATGCTGTTTAAGGGTACAAATTTGCAGCTAGTAGATAAATAAGCCCTTGAGATCTAATGCACAGCATAATGATTACAGACAACAATATTCTATTATAAGTGTCAAAGCTGCTAAGAGAGTAGATCTTAATTGTTCCCACCACACAAAAAAAAAGATAACTGTGTGACATGATGGAGGTGGTAGCTAGCGCTGGTGGTAATCATATTGCAATATATAAATGAATCAAAGCAACATGTTGTACACCTTAAACTTACACAATGTTATATGTAATTGTATCTCAACAAAGAAAAAAAGAGCTTGGGAGTCAGGCAGACCTGGGTTCAAATTCCTTAATTCCTGTGCCTCAACTCGTTCATCTATAAGACTTGATTAAGGATATCTCCCTCTTGGAGTATTGTGAGGATTCGCATGATGACTGTCAAACTGTTAATAACTTTTAAAAAAGGGTTTATTATTGTCTTTCCCAAGTTGATAGAAATTCAGGACTCAATGATCAAAGGGCGAGGTTTTGGGGTAAGGTGGTAGCTACAGAAAATTGATCATCTTTTTGATTACAAGTCCCTTTTGTTATTGTTTATCTTTGCCATCTGCTTTGCATGCAGAATTTAAACTGTCTTCTCTGATTTTTGCTTTCTCCTCATAGTAAAACTCATGGCTCGCGGGCCCTATGTTGATGCACACACTTCGTTGATTACTGATATGATTCTATTGGTTGTTTGCATTTTTGTTGACCCCAGAATATCTGTTTTAGATTTTAAATTTGTACTGGACAGAGATAAGACCTGCATGCTTAGTTTATTTTGCTTACTTCTTATTATCCTATTTCCTGCGTTGGGTTTTGTTTTCAGTGCTCCTGAGTCAGGATTTCTTGAACCAGCAGGAGTACAGAGTTGCAATTTCTAATAAAAAGGAATTTAAAGAATCATTCATTCATTCACTTAAAAAGTAGCTATTGAACTCTCAACTATGATAGACTGAGAGTAGGAAGACAAAACAGGTTCCTTTCCCTTAAGATGCTTGGTGTCAAGAAGAGGAAAGGAATAAAGAGATTTGCAAAAGAAGAGTCCCAATTTGATCAAATAAAAATTACAGGAAGATTGTCATGATTAATTTCTGTCCTTTTCTTAATGAAATTTTAGCTTTGGTAAATACCATTTGATTTACTGTACTTTAACTAAACAAATACATCTTGAAGGCTATCCTTGGGGATGAATAAGACAATGCCCTCGTCCTCAAGGAGTCCAGAAGGCTGGTGATGTGGAGTTAGACATCCCTGGACACCCACTCAAGCCTCTGCTCCCTTGTTAATTGACAGGGTTCTTGCATAAACAAAATTTAAAGAATTTAGGATGGCACACAAAGGATCATTAAGTTCTTCAGGTTTTCTTCAGTCTTTTCCAGGTGCATACATTTCCTCTTCCTATTATCCCAAGTTATTCCTGCGACAGCTTAAAGCATTTGATTCAACCGTTCTCTTGGCCAGGTTTCTAAGTAGAATTCCCCTTGGGCTGGCCGGTCTCTATAAAATAGAATATTTGAGTTGCCTGACTTCGTGTGTTGATGAATAATCATTGAGATAAGAGGTATTTCTCCAAAATGGAAAGTACTGTTTCTACTTCCTGCTGGAATTGGTTAATAGTTTCGGTAGCTGCTCAAATTCTTGTTGATTTCTCTGGAATGGTTCCCTTTGTTTTGATGGTTCTCCTTTTGTAAACCATCTTTATTTTCTTTGGAGAGTCTGTTATAAGCAAGATTACTTGTTGAACTAACTGCTGATCTCCTTCCTTTTTGGCATCTAAGTATTAAGAATGAGCACAGAGCCTGCCCCAGAATTGTAGACTTAATCTTTGGAAAACTGTAAAACATCAAACCTTTTTATTGACTTCTGGGAAATTCAGCATGCTCCTCAAAACACTATTTTTATTACAGGGAATTTCCTGTTATTTCCTCAATTAAAGCAATAACTTACTCAAGTTTTTTTCACTGAGTAAGTTCATTATACAGCATAGTGTTGCCTCAGTTTTGTTGTAGATGATCCAAGTTTTACTTTTTTCTCTCAATATGGAATCAAAACGGCTATTTTTATTCACTCAGACAAATGGGCATTTGTGAACAAAAGAAAGCAAATTAAAAAACACAAACCCAAAAAACACAAGATTGTTGTTTTGGCTGTTTTTACTGCCATTCTCTAAATCTGTTTTTTTTTGAAATTTTCACTTTTAGGACTGAATTTTCCAAAGTGGGATAGAAATCACATGAAAGATATCAACTTACATCTGTTCGAAATTCTCCATCCTTTCCTGCTGTTTAAGGAGAAAGGATGTAAGGACTGATCGGATTCACTAACGGGTTTTGTTACGCTGATGGAGAGAGAGGAATAGAGGACTGGGAGAAGTCTATCGAAGTAACATTTAGATACATAGGAAAATGTGTAAGATTCGGTAAGGATAAAATACCTTAGAAGGAGAGTTTGGAGGAGCTTCTCAGTTTTCATTTAGAGGGAGGGAGAGAGAGGAAAAGAGAGACGGTAAGCGTTGCCGTGAGATGTGGAACTTTAGGGAGAGAAAGGAATTAAGAGGATTTTTAGGAAGTGTTTGTGTGTCTTGTACAGTGTAATGTTTTGTTTGCTGTCTCCTCCTGAGACATTCAGGAAAGACTTACCCTGCTTTTCCAGGCCCCTTGGAGCTGGAGATGCTCTTTTTCACGGTGTCATTCTGCTAAGACCAGCATCAAGCACCCTGGTCTAATGAGGTTTTACCAAGGTCCTCCCCTGTGCTAGTCAGCTCAGGCTGCCATAACAAAATATCACAGACTGGGGGGCTTAAACTGCAGAAATTTATTTCCTCACTGTCTAGAGGCTGGTAGTCCAAGATCAAGATGCTGGCAAGGCTGCGTTCCACTGAGGCCTCTCTTTTTAGAGTGCAGACGGGGCCCCTCTTCCGTCACTTCAAGTGGTTGTGCTGTGCCTGTGTGCACGGATGCCCCTGGTGTCTCCCTGTAAATTCTAATCTCTTCTTCAAGGACGCCAATCAGATCGACTAGGGCCCACCCTAACTGCCTCATTTTAACTTAATTACCTCCTTTAAGGCCCTATCTCCAAATACAGTCACATCTTGAGGTGCTGGGGCTGAAGCTTCAACATAAGAACTTTGGAGGAACAAAGTTCAGTTCATAACATCATCCATGGAAGGAATATAAGGCTCATGGAAATCTAGAGTGGACTGTGGTTTATTAATCAATTCTGGAACATGGACGATCAGAGCCAAAAGAAATCTTAGGGACTGCTTAATCTACTCTCAGTGTATTGAAAGAAGTATAAAGCAGTAAAAAGTTATTAATTGCCCAAGTTAACCTTGTCATCCACCTGTTTCCACTACTGGGATTTTGAGTCCTTATTTTATTCTTCACAATTCAGCTCAGTCATTCTCACCTACTATGATCCCTTTTTCTGACCCCTCACAAAATTTGTCACTTTCTGCTACCTCCACAATCATGAGTTCTTTCTTGAAATTTGAATATATTTATACTTACTTTTATAGTTTCACAAGTTGAAAGATTTTGGATCAAGACCTTAGGAATTTCTAGACAATCAAAGGTATATACTGAAAAATCCACTAAACTTTTGGGTTGGGAACCAGACAGAAAAAATGCCTCTTAGCATCTGTATTATTTACTTTAAGGAAAATGCTTATCTCAGGCTGTTTATTCCCATGGAGTGGATGGAATTTTAACTCGATTCCTCAGGATGGAAAAATATGGGAGGAACTGCTCTCTATCGCTTCACCTGAGGGAGGAGGTGACGTGCCGATGAGACTGGAAGAAGGAACTGAGTGTGCGTGTCTTACCTCCTTCTTTTTCTCTGGCTTACTTGCCCACAGAGAAGGTTTATTGCTTTCTGCCTCAGTTTTCCATGAGGTGAGTACACAAGATCTACCTTCTAGATTACAGGGTCATTTCCCTCCTTCCTCACTATTGTAGCCCAATAAGTGTTAGTCAGCCATTCAGAAGAAAGATGCCTGCTCTGCAGGTGAAAATTCTCCCTTGGGAAAGGCATCCTGAGGTCTAGACTTCAGGCAAAATATTAGAGAGCTGCTTGTAAACTGAGGTTAGTTTTTGTTTTTAATTCAAGTCCAGACTCATTTGAAGTGAAGTTAATATTTTTATCTCTGTGTCTCTAATGATTGTATACATTCTGAATTTCTTCCTGAACTTAGACATGAAAAAAAAATGTTTGGTTAATTATCACCTTTAAAACCAGAACAATTTAAAAGAAAGCAAAACAAATTCCTGTGTCTATTGAAAAAAGACATCATGCTCAAGAGACATTATGATCACCAATCAGGGTAAATATAAAGGAAATCACATGTAGGCACAACATAGTAAAACTGATGAAAACACAATGCCAAAGGGAAACTCCAAAAAGCAGCTGGAGGGTGATAAAATATAATAATATCCTCAAAGAAGCAATAATAAACTGACAATGGACCTCAAAACAGAAACAATGGAAGCGGTAATTCAATGGAATGACGCCTTAGTGATGAAAGAAAATAGTGGAAAACCTAGAGCTCTAATTCACTAAAAATATCCTCAAATTGTTATGAAATAAAGACACTTTCAGAGAGAATTTATTATCAGCAGGCCTGTACTAAAATAAAAGAGGACTAACAAAATATATTAATCTCTGGCAAGACAGATCAAGAAAAAAAATGGAAAGAGAGAGAGAGAAGGCACAAGTGATATCAGAAATAAAAATGGAACATCATCATAGATCTTATAAATAATAAAAAAGATGCTGAGAGAACATTATGCACAACTTTCTACCAATAAATTCAACAAATAAGATGAGTCAAACACCTTGAAAAACACAGCTTACGCAAACTGATGGAATAAGCAATAGAAAAACTAAATAGTATTATATACGTTAATTAGAATCTATCATTTAAAATCTTCCAAACAAGAAAAATCCAAGCCCTATGGTTTACCAGTGACTTATTCTAAACATTTAAGAAGAGATAATACTAATCTTACACAAACTCTATCAGAAAACAGAAAAAGAGGGTATGATTTTCACCTTTTTTATGAGGCTAGTATAACCTTGATACAAAATATGACAAGGACATTAGCATAAAACACAATTACAGACTAATCCCTTTCATGAACAGAGAAGCAAAAAGTCCAAAACAAAATTCTAGCAAATTGAATCCAGTTATATGAAAAAGGATAATAACTCCTGACCAAGTGAGGTTTATTCATGGATTGCAAAACTAGCATAACACTCAAAAATCTATGTAATTTACCAAATTAACAGAATTAAGAAGAAAAGCCATATGATGATCTTCATATGTACAGAAAAAGCATTTGATAAAATTTATGATTTAAAAGATTTCAGTAAAATAGGAGTAGAAGGGGAGTTGCTTGATCTGGTAAAGGGTATCTGCGAAAAGCTAACGCTGTACTTAACAGTCAAATAGTGAATGCCTTCCCCTTCTGGTGACCTACCCACTAACACCATTTCCATTCAACACTGTACTGGAGGTCACGGCCAACGCAACAAGGTATATATAAAGTATAAAAAAGGAAAAGCAGGATAAAGATTGCAAAGGAAGAAGTAAGCTGACATTATTCACAAATTACATGATTATGTCTATAAAAAGATCTAAAAGAATCTGTAAACAAACTGTTAAACTTAAGTGAATTCATCAAGGTTGCTGGATACAAGCGCAGGATGTAAATATCAATTGGACTTCTATATGCTCGCAACAAACAATTAGAAAATGAAATTTAAAAATGGAATTCACAATAACACAAAAATGTAAAATATATAGGAATAAATCTGAAAGATGTCTTCACTGAAAACCACGAAGTATTGAGAAATTAGTTAGTTTCAGTTTTAAAGAGGACCTGAAGAAATAGAGGAATATGACACATTCATGGCTTGAAGACTCAATGTTTTGTCAGTTCATCCCAAATTGATCCATAGATGCATTGCAACCCAACAAAAATCCAAGTAGAATTTGTTTTTGGTGAAAATTGACAAGCTGATTTTAAAATTTATATGGACATGCAAAGAACCTAGAATTGCCAAGCCAGTCTTTAAAAAGAAGTACATAAACACTCATACCACCAGAAACCAATTTATTATAAGGTTATAGTACTAAGATGTGGGTGATACTGGCGTAGGGAAAGTCAGGCAGATCAGTGGAACAGAACAGAGAGACCAGAAACAGACCTAAATACATGGTTATCTGATTTGTGACAGAATCTCCACCAAAACTTGGTAGGAAAAGGACAAACTTTAAAAAAAATTATGCTCGGATCAATTGGATATCAATATGGGAAAAAATAAAGCATTATCCCTATCTCTTACTATATCCCCAAATCAATTCCAGTGGGATTGTGTACCTAAATATGACAGGTTAAAAAAAAGCTTTAAGACAACAACGTAGGATAATATCTTCATGACCTTCAAATAAGGAAAGATTTCCCCAACTGGAAACTGGACACATTAAAACTAAGAACTTTCATCAGCCAAAAGAAACCATTTGGAGGTCAAAAAGGTAAGCTGAACAACAAAAAAATCAAACAACCCGATTAAAAAATGGGCAGGAGACATTTCTCTAAAGAAGATATATGGATGGCCAATAAACACATGAAAAGAGGTTCATCATCACTGATCATCAGGGAAATGCAAATCAAAACTACACTAAGACATCACCTTACACCCATTAGGATGGCAAAAATAACCAAAACAAGAAGTAACAAATATGGGAGAGGTTGTGGAGAAAAAGGAACCCTCATACACTGCTGGCGGGAATGCAAACTGGTGCAGCCACTATGGAAAAAAGTATGGAGATTTCTCAAAAAATTAAAAATAGAAATACCATATGACCCAGCCATCCCACTACTGCATATCTATCCAAAGAACTTGAAGTCAGCAATTCCAATAGTCCCATGCACCCCTATGTTCATTGCAGCATTATTTACAGTAGCCAAGACGTGGAAGCAACCTAAGTGCCCATCAACTGATGATTGGATAAAGAAGATAGGGTGTATATATATACAATGGAATACTACTCAGCCATAAAAAAGAATAAAATTGTCCCATTCACAACAACATGGATGGACCTTGAGGGAATTATGTTAAGTGAAATAAGCCAGATAGGGAAGGACAATCTCTGTATGACTCCACTCATATGAGGGATTTAAACATGTAGACAAACAGAACAGATTAGTGGCTACCAGGGGAAGAGGGTGTGGGGGGTGGGCACAAAGGGTGAAGGGGTGCACTTGCAACACGTCTGACAAACAATAACGTACAACTGAAATTTCACAAGATTGTAACCTATCATTAACTCAATAAAAATTAACCTAAAAAGGTACGCTGAGAGTAGTACAAGATATTTACAGCACATATAACTAATGAGGGGCTTATTTATCAAATATATTAAGAAGTGCTACAAATCAATAAGAAAAATTCAAAAATACACACTACTGAATAGATAAATGGGCTTGAGAAGGCACCTCAGAAAAGAATAGATCAAAATGGTCAATAAGCATGTATTCATCTCATTATTAAGCAGGGGGAGTAAAATTGAAACCACACTGTGATGCTATTGCATATATACCAAAACGGTCAAAATTAAAGACAAATGGTGTCAAATGTTGGTGAGGAAGTGGAGTAATTGTATCTCTCATATGCTGTTGTTGGTGATATAATTCCCAACAATCACTTTGGGAAACTGCCAGTATCTCCTAAAGTTGAAAATGGTCATTCTCTATGATTAGGTGACCATGTCTTGATTTTCCACTAACAGTTTTGGCTTTTGCATATTTTCTCAGAAAGCTTTTTGGTTTAGTGTTTGTCCTATACTTTTTCATTTTTTAAAATTTTATTGAGGTCATAACAGTTTATAACATTGTGAAATTTCATTTGTACATTACTATTAGTCAATCACCATATATATGTGCCCCTTTGCCCCTTATGCCCACCTCCAACCCCCTTCTCTGGTAACAACTAATCTATTCTCTTTGTCCATGTGTTTGTTTATCTTCCACATATGAGTGAAATCACGCAGCGTTTGTCTTTCTCTTTCTGGCTTATTTCGCTTAACATAATACCTTCAAGGTCCATCCATGTTGTGTTTTTTTAGGGCTGAGTAGTATCCCATTGTATATATATACCACATCTTCTTTATCTACTCATCCATTGATGGGCACTTGGGTTGCTTCCACGTTTTGGCTATTGTGAATAACGCTGCAATTAACATAGCAGTGCACAAATCTCTTTGAATTATTGATTTCAAGTTCTTTGGATTAATACCGAGTAGTGGGATAGCTGGATTGTATGGTATTTCTATTTTTAATTTTTTGAGAAATCTCCATAGTGTTTTCCAGAGTGGCTGCAGCAGTTTGCATTCCCACCAGCAGTGTATGAGGGTTACCTTCTCTCCACACCCTCTCCAACATTTGCTATTTTTTGTCTTGTTAATTAGAGCCATTCTAATGGGTGTAAGGTGATATCTCATTGTAGTTTTGATTTGCATTTCCCTGACAATTAGTGATGTTGAACATCTTTTCATGTGCCTATTGGCCATCCGTATATCTTCTTTGAAAAAATGTCTGTTCATATCATTTGCCCATTTTTTGATCAGGTCGTTTGTTTTTTTGTTGTTGAATTGCGTGAGTTCTTTATATATTTTGGAGATTATCCCCTTGTCACATTATGATTTGAAAATATTTTCTCCCAGTTGGTGGGCTGTCTTTTCACTTTGTTACTGATTTCCTTTGCCTCTCAGAAGCTCTTTAGTCTGATGAAGTCTCATTTGTTTATTTTTCTCCTTTGTTTCCCTTGTCCATGTAGACATGGTATTCAAAAAGATCCTTCTGAGACTGATGTCAAGGAGTATACTGCCTATACTTTCTTCTAGGAGTTTTATGGTTTCACCTCTTACCATCAAGTCATTCACCCATTTTGAGTTAATTTTTGTGAATGGTGAAAGACACTGGTCTACTTTCATTCTTTTACATGTGGCTGTCAGGTTTTCCCAACACCATTTATTGAAGAGATTTTCCTTTCTCGATTGTACATTCTTGGCTCCTTTGTTGAAGACTGGCTGTCTGTAAGTGTGTGGTTTTATTTCTGGGCTTTTGACTTTGTTCCACTGATCTGTGTGTCTATTTTTGTACTAGTACCACGTTGTTTTGATTACTATAGCTTCGTAGTATATTTTGAAGTCAGAGATTGTGATGCCTCCAGCTTTGTTCTTTTTTTTCAAGATTGCTTTAGCTATTTGGGGTCTTTTGCTGCCCTATATAAATTTTAGGAGTCTTTGTTCTGTATCGATGAAGAACGTCATTGGGATTCTGATTGGGATTGCATTGAGTCTGTAGATTGGTTTGGGTAGCATGGACATTTTAACTATGTTTATTCTTCCAATCCACACGCATGCAATATCATTCCATTTCTTTATGTCATCATCAATTTCTTTCAATAATGTCATAGTTTTCATTGTGTAGGTCTTTCACCTCCTTGACTAAACTTATTCCCAGATATTTTATTCTTTTTGTTGTGATTGCAAATGAGATTGTATTCTTGAATTCTCTTTCTGTTAGCTTGTTATTAGAGTATAGAAATGGAACTGGTTTTTGTAAATTGATTTTGTATCCTGCGACTTTGCTATAGGTTTTTTATTATTTATAATAGTTTTCTGATGGATTCTTTAGAGTTTTCTATATATAGAATTACATCATCTGCAAACAGCAAGAGTTTCACTTCTTCCTTGCCAATTTGGATACCTTTCATTTCTTTTTCTTGCCTAATTGCTCTGGCCAAAACCTCCAGCACTATGTTGAGTAAGAGTGGCTAGAGTGGGCACCTTTGTCTTGTTCCTGTTCTCTGAGGGCTGGCTTTCAGTTTTTCCCTGTTGAGTATGATGTTGTCTGTGGGTTTGTCACATATGAACTTTATTATGTTGAGGTACTTTCCTTCTTTACCCATTTTATTGAGAATTTTTATCATAAATGGATGTTGGATCTTGTCAAATGCTTTCTCTTCATCTCTTGAGATGATCATGTATTTTTTATTTCTCATTTTGTTAATGTGGTGTATTACATTGATTGATTCACGGATGTTAAACTGTCCCTGCATCCCTGGTATAAATCCCACTTGATCATGGTGCATGATCCATTTAATGTATTGCTGTATTCAGTTTGCCAACATTTTGCTGAAGATTTTTGCATCTATGTTCATCTGTGATATTGACCTATAATTTTCCTTCTTTGTGTTGTCCGTGTCTGGCCTTGGGATCAGGGTGATGTTGGCCTAGTAGAATGAGTTAGGAAGTGTTCCATCTTCTTCACTTTTTTGGGACAGTTTGAGAAGAAGAGGTATTACATCTATGAATGTTCGGTAGACTTCTCCTGAGAAGCCATTTGGTCTTGGACTTTTATTTTTGGGGAGGTTTTTGATTACTGTTTCAATCTCTTTACTTGTGATCTATTTAGAGTCTCTGTTTCTTCTTGATTCAGTTTCAGGAGGTTGTATGAGGCTAAGAATTTATCCATTTCTTCCAGATTGTCCAATTTGTTGGTATATAATTTTTCATAGTATTCTCTTATAGTCCTTTGTGTTTCTGTGGTATCCATTGTAATTTCTCCTCTTTCATTTGTAATTTTATTTATTTGAGCCTTCTCTCTTTTTTTTCCTTTGTGAGTCTGGCAAAGGGTTTGTCAACTTTGTTTATCTTCTCAAAGAACCAGTTCCTTGTTTCATTGATCCTTTCTACTGTTTTTTGATTTATATTTCATTTACTTCTGCTCTAATTTTTATTATTACCCTCCTTCTGCTGACTATGGGCTTTGTTTGGTCTTCTCTTTCTAATTCTGTTAGGTGTAGTTTAAGATCACTTATTTGAGATTTTTCTTGTTTGTTAAGGTGGGCCTGTGTTGCCATGAATTTCTCTCTTAGGACTGCTTTGGCTGCATCCCATATGCATTGGTATGGTGTTTTTTCATTTTCATTTGTCTCCAGATATTTTTTGGTTTCTCCTTTAATTTCTTCATTGATCCACTGGTTGTTCAGTAGCATGTTTAGTTTCCATATATTCATCACTTTCCCAGATTTTTTCTTGTGGTTGATTCCTAATTCCATAGCATTGTGGTTGGAAAAGATGCTTCATATGATTTCAATCTTCTTAAATTTATTGAGGTTTGACTTGTTTCCCAACATATGGTCTATCTTTGTGAATGTTCCATGTGCACCTGAGAAGAGTGTATATTCTGCTGTTTTTGGATGGAATGTTCTATATAGATCTATTAAGTCCATCTGGTCTAGTTTTTGTTTAATTACACTATTTCCTTGTTGACTTTCTGTCTGGATGATCTATCTATTGATCTAAGTGGGAAGTTAAGGCCCCCTACTATTATTGTGTTGCTGTTAATATTTCCTTTTAGGTCTGTTAATAGTTGCTTTATGCACTTTGGTGCTCCTGTGTTAGATGCATATATATTTATAAGTGTTATGTCCTCTTGGTGGAGTGTCCTTTTTATCATTATATACTGCCCCTCTTTGTCTCTCATTGTCTATTTTATCTCGAAGTCTACTTTGTCTGATATAAGTTTGGCAACATCTGCTTTCTTTTGTTTGCCATTAGCTTGGAGTATTATCTTCCACCCCTTCACTCTGAGCCTGTGTTTGTCTTTAGAGCTGAGATGTGCTTCCTGTAGTCAGCGTATTGTTGGTTCTTATTTTTTAATACACCAACCACTCTGTGTCTTTTGATTGGAGAATTCAATCCATTTACATTTAGAGTGCTTATTGATATGTGAGGACTTAATACTGACATTTTATCACTTGTTTAGTTCTAGTTTTTCTATATTTCCTTTGTTTCTCATCCTGTCTATTTCTGACTGCCAGTTCAGTTTGATGTTTCCCTATGATGATTTTCTCAGTTTTCTCTTTATTTATCATTTGTGTCTCTGTTCTGATTTTTTGTTGCGTGGCTACTGTGAGGTTTGTATAAAACATCTTGTACATAAGATAGTCCATTTCTGATAGCCTCTTATTTCCTTAGTCTAAGTATGTTCCACCCTGTTCCTCTTCTCCTTGTAAGTTGTTGTTGCAACTTATTCCATTTTGTCATATCAGTTCATTATTAAAATGAAGTGATTATAGTTATTTTTGACGCTTTCCTTCCCTTTATCTTTAATGTTATAATTGTTTGCTAACTTGTTCTGATAGACAGCCACAATTTTCTGATTTTGTCTATTTATCTCCTTGCTCAAGGTTTTGTTACCCCTTTTTTTTTCACGTATGAGGGCCTTCTTGATCATTTCTCGTGGGGGGAGGTCTTGTGGCAATGAACTCCCTCAGCTTTTGTTTATGTGGGAAAGGTTTCATTTCTCCATCATATCTCCATCATAGTTTCACTAGATAGAGTATTCTTGGCTGAAAGTTTTTGTCTTTCAGAATTTTGAATATACCATTCTACTCTCTCCTAGCCTGTAAGGTTTCTGCTGAGAAATCTGCTGAAAGCCTGATTGGGGTTCCTTTGTAGGTTATTTTCTTCTGCCTTGCTGCCCTTAATATTTTTTCTTTCTCATGACTTTTGCCAGTTTTACTAATATATGCCTTGGAGAAGGTCTTTTTACATTAATGTAATTAGGAGTTCTCTTGGCTTCATTTACATATAAGTCCAGCTCCTCCAGGTTTGGGAAGTTCTCAGCTGTTATTTCTTTGAACAAGCTCTCTGTTCTTCTCGCCCACTTCTCCCTCTGGAATACCTATAATCCTTATGTTGCATTTCCTAATTGAGTTGGATATTTCTCGGAGAATTTCTTCATTTCTTTTTAGTCTTAGTTCTCTCTCTTCCTCTATCTGCAGCATTTCTACATTTCTGTCCTCTAAATTCCTGATTCTGTCCTCCATAATATCAGCTCTATTTTTTAAGGACTCCAGATTTTCCTTTATCTCAATCATCGTGTTTTTCATCTCCAACATTTCTGATTCTTTTTTGTAGTTTCAATGTATTTTGTGAAGAATTCCCACCGCTAATTAATTTTATTCCTGAGATCATTAAAGTGTCTTTCTGAGTTTAGTTGTAACTCATTGAGTTTCTTTATGATAGCTATTTTGAATTCTCTGTCATTTAGATTGTAGATTTCTGTGCCTTCAGGGTTGACTTCTGGGTACTTGTCATTTTCCTTCTGGTCTGGGGTGTTAATATTCCTCTTTCTGCTATTTGATGGGGTGGATTTGTGCCATCACATTGTGGTAGTATTTGGTCACAGGTTCCACGTGCCACCACTGGGGGGGGGGGCAGCAGCTGTGTCTTCTGAGCCTGCTGTGACCCCTGGCAGAGGTGCCTGTCTGTTGGAAGCTCTGCTGACAGGGCCCATCTGTGTTTGCTTGCTGGCTGCTGGTGCTCTACACAGGTATGTGCAGGTGCATGGTGGCCCTGTTCTGGCTGATGGGCTGAGCTAGTGCACCAGGCAGGACGGGGAGGAGGGGTGCTTCCTTCTGTGTGTGTGATCCTGTGCACCCCCACCCTGCACTCACTGTCTGCTGGCTCAGCCTGCTCGGCTTGGTGTGGGTGCCCCTGTGATTGGTTAGCTGCCTCAGTGTGGAGTGTTCCCACAAGTTGGGAGATAACTCTGAGAGCATATGCATTCCCACAGAGGGCTGCCTATTTCCCCTTCTCCTCTCAGTGTCACATGCCAGCCACAGGCAAGGTCCTGCACTCCAGCCCTAGATCACTGCCCCTGGGGGAGAGTGAGAAGATCTCCTTACCTCCTTCCACTGTCTCCTGGGGGGATCCAGCACCCCCACCTTCAGATGTATGGCTGTATGGATCTCTCAGATGTCTATTATGTTGTGTGAATGTCCTCTGTTGGTTTAGGAATGTCCTTTTCATTATATCTTAGGGGAGAGAGACTTAGGGAAGAGCTCAGTCCACCACGATGCTCTAGATTTTTAAATTTTTAAATAAACTTTTGTCATTAATAGTTGTATTAAAATAAGACAAGAAAGGTTAGTGGACTTCTACTTTATCCTTCTAGCTTCTGCCCGGATCTTGGCCAGTAGTGTGGAACACATGCAGTAGAGTTCCTACTGTAACACATTGTTAAATCTTAAATGCAACCAGAGATAACACACTTTTCTTTCCCCAGCTGTCTCCTCTTGCCACATAACTAAAATTTCCCTTTGATGGATAGTATGCAGAGTGCTCACTGATTAGAAATAAATATTCTGGGACACAAAGGTCAAAAGATAGCTATGGTTTCCTAGTCTTGAATTGTAGTGAAAGAAGTTCTTGACACTGCTGCCCCTGCCGGCCATTTGGTATAATGCCAGCCAACTGTGCCCTGACCCTTATGCATTGGCCTGCAAGAAGCATGATGCCAGGAAGCTACCAGCTGGTATGGTTAGTGGGAAAGGTGAGAAATTCTAGGTTAGATTATTTCAAATATGTGCAGAAAACAGAGGCTGAGCTGTTCTTCTAAGAAGGGAATCAAGAGTAGTCTAAATGCTCTTACTACAGTGTTTTTGTGATGTATTGTATGGTGTAAATCTACAATTATTCATTTATTTACGTCATCATTTGGTAACACTTTTTTATTTCACAATAAATTCTCTTGATAGCAATGAGTTCAAATGAACGGTAATGCATATTTAATAAAACATTAAGCACTGTCTCAGTTTCTCAAGAACAGTAATGACACGTGTATTATTTTCACAAAATATTTGTTGCCATCAACTATCCTTCTTGGAGCAAAGTGGTATCAGTGACCACATGAAAACCAGAATACACAAATGGACCAAAGAAATGTCCGTACACATGCTAAGGTAGTAGCTGTTTGCGGAAGACTGCAAGAAGCCCCCAAAGGGGAGTTTACCTATCACCCCATGAAGCCTGGCTTTTCATCAAGACTAAATGACTACTGCAAATTCATTTTGCTCATTTTGGGATTTCAAATTTTCTTGTGCAAACACAAATATGTGAAGTGATAGCTGTCAGTTTTTGCACCATTAACAGACAAGAACTTTTCAAACAGTTAAGTCATAACAGTGTTATCGTGTCATTGATGCTTCAAGTAGAAAATCACTTCATTAATGGCTGAATTTTTCTCTCTAATTCATGAAGTCAAAGTAAAGCTTTAAAAATTTTTCTAGCAAAAGGAAAATGTGTAACATGATAGTCAATGCTATAATAGATTCACTTAAAATATTCAACAGTAAAGATCTTTTTTGTGTGGCGATAATACAAATACGAATTTTGGTAGACCATTGCATTGAGGTTAAAACAATATTTATATTAAGTTAAGAAACTTATGGAGTAGAAATGTACTTGGAATTGGTCGTGGTGCACACATACTTTGTTAACGTGTCAAAAAATGTCCTATTCTTTTGTGTATCAAGGGTCACTACCAAAAGATTGAAAAGACAACCCACAGAATAGGAGAAAATATTTGCAAATCATATATCTGATAAAGGGTTAATATACAGACTATACAAAGAACTCCAACTTAACAACAAAAAACCAAACAGCCCAATTCAAAAAGGAGCAAAAGACTTATATAGACATTTCTCCAAAGAGGATATATAAATGGCCAATAAGTACATGAAAAGATGCTCAACATCACTAGTCATTAGAGAAATGCAAATAAAAACCACAGTGAGATACCAGTTCACATCCACTAGGATGGCTATCATAAAAATAAAAAAAAAGAAAGTAAGTGTTGATGAGGATGTGGAGAAACTGGAATCCTTGCGCAGTGTTGGTGGGAATGTAAAATGGTGCAGTTGCTATGGAAAACAGTATGGCAATTCCTCAAGAAAATTAAATACAGAATTACCATATAATCCGGCAATTCCACTTCTAGGTATATACACAAAAGAACTGAAAGCAGGTCTCAAATAGATACTTGTACACCAATGTTCTAAGCAGCATTATTCATAATAGTCAAAGGGTAGAAACAACTCAATGTTCATCAATGGATGAACGGATGAACAAAGTGTGATATATATGTACAATGGAAGATTATTCAGCTTAAAACAGGAATGAAATTCTGATAAATGCCACAACATGGATGAACTGTGAAAACATTAGTTTAGCATTAAACTAATAAATAAACCAAACACAAAAGGGTAAGTACTGTATGATTCCACTTATATGAGGTACCTATAGTAGGGAGATTAGTAGAGACAGAACATTGAATGGAAGTTACCAGGCACAGAGGGGAGGGGAAATTGGAGCATTATTTTTAATGGGTATGGAGTTTCTATTTGGGATGATGAAAAAGTTTTGGAAACAGTGGTGATGTTCACACAACATTATGAATGTACTTAATGCTGGTGAACTGTGTAGTTAAAATGGTAAATTTGGTTATGTGTATTTTACCACACACACAAAAATGTGTTATTCTACCAACCTAAATAGAAAATATATTTGCCTAAATTTCATACATATGTACATATATAACCTATTTTTATTTTCTATCTGATATTAATCAGGTTTTAGGAATATTTGAGCTTTTGAATATTACTCTGTTAATATACCTAATGTCCTACAGTGGTATTGGAAAATGATCCTCTATATTATAGGTTTAATTTTGTTCAGAATCTGTTGAAAATCTTAACTAAAATGTTAAAGAGTTCAGCACTAAAAAACTGCAGCTTTTGGGGCTGGCCCCGTGGCCGAGTGGTTAGGTATGTGTGCTCCGCTGCAGGCGGCCCAGTGTTTCGTTGGTTCGAATCCTGGGCGTGGACATGGCACTGCTCATTGGGCCATGCTGAGGCGGCGTCCCACATGCCACAGCTAGAAGGACCCACAACCAAGAATATACAACTATGTACTGGGGGGGCTTTGGGGAGAAAAAGGAAAAAAATAAAATCTTTTAAAAAAAATCTGCAGCTTTTGAAATTTCATCAGTTTGAATTATTGAAAACCAAGCTTGTAATCAGAAAGACACTGAAATTTATCCGTATAAAAACAACTAGAGGTGGGGATTAAACAACTTAAATGATGAGAATTCAAATATTGTACCAGATTTAATTCTGAAATTGTACTTTGAACTATATTGACATGTTTGACAGAGCTTTTACTTTTAGTTGGATATATTTTTATTCTAACCAGAAATGAATGGAATTGAGAAGACCCATAATTTTGCTGCAAATATATGTGGCCAAATGTTTGAAAAATTTTTAAATAGACAACTTACTTTACAAGTTTTGCTTATAAAAATATTTGCTGAAGAAAAGTATTCTTAACAGAGACAAAAAGACAGTATCTGTGGGAAATATTGGGCATAAATATTTACACATTTCAATGTTACAAAAACTAGGGCCAGTCCCTGTGGCCTAGTGGTTAAGTCCAGGTGAGCTCTGCTTTGGCAGCCTGGGTTCAGCTCCTGGGCAGGGACCTACTCCACTCCTCAGTAGACATGCTGTGGCAGCAGCTCACATACAAAATAGAAGGAGACTGTCAACAGATGTTAGTTCAGGGAAAATCTTCCTCAGCAAAAACAAACAAACAAACAAACAAAAAAACCCACAGCTAGAATTGAGATTATCCTTTCTTTAGCAAACTTTGCTCTGAGCTTATAAGGTACCTCAGAACCTACAGAGAGAGTAGCTGTATCACAAATACTTTCTATGGAGAAGAGTTCATTGAAGGTGCCAACCACCAAATTTATTTAGCATAAAAAGCAACTTCGATGAAATTTTGGAAGCAGTTCTACAAAAAATATTAATAATACCATTTTAAAATACACATTGTTCATAAAAAATTACTAGATGTGGCTAAACTCTAATTTATATGTGAATATATACCAAGCATATTTTGTTTTTTTAAAAAAATATATAGTCAGATGATCAAAATGAATGTTTTGGAATTTTACTTTAATGTCCATGGATATATGTTATTTTAATATTCTAGAAGGGATTTTATCTTTGAAAGTCAGTTTTGAATCAAAATCTTTTTATAAGTCTATCAATTAAACCAATTTGTTGGTCAGTAAATACATTTTAATTTTTTTTTTTTTTTTGAGGAAGATTATCCCTGAGCTAACTACTGCCAATCCTCCTCCTTTTGCTGAGGAAGACTGGCCCTGAGCTAACATCCATGCCCACCTTCCTCTACTTTATAGTGGGACGCCTACCACAGCATGGCTTTTGCCAAGCGGTACCGTGTGCGCAGCCAGGACCCGAACCGGTGAACCACGGGCCTCGGAGAAGCAGAACGCGAGAACTTAACCGCTGCGCCACCAGGCGGCCCCACATTTTAATTACTTTAAATATTACCTTTTACTCTCAAAAGTCTCTCAGTCTGGATGACAAATACATGGTCACTCTATCCAGCAATTCTACTCCTGCGAGAGGCTCAGGCAACACGCACACATATGAGCAACGTAAGACGTGTGACAATGTTCACAACCAATTATTTGTAATAACACAAACTGGAAATGACCAAACATTCAAAAATAGAACAGACAAACAGATTACGGTCTCACCTATGGCTGCTCATTCGGATCACCTGGAAGGCTTTCAGACAGACCGCCTTTCCAAGGATTTTTCCTTCAGTCTCTGAGACACACTGCTAACACCTTCCCTTGGACGCGGCAAGAACGCTGAGGGCCACGCCTCCTTCCTGACTATTGCTCCCAGCCAAGACTTTTACACAGAGCCAGACACACAGCTGAATGGGAACTCAATTCTCTGAGCAATCACTGTCGTGATTTCCCTTCTCTTCATAGTCCTTTTCTGATCCCATTGTTGAAGATGTTGTTTTGCAATGAGACTCAGGGCCAAGCCAGCTTCCACTTCAGTTCTGTGAGGTCTGGGACCGTGCCTTTAGCATTTTGACGTCCCTCATGGTTAGCACAGCAAATAAAAGCATTAGGACAGGCTTGCAAAGAAGAACTTAAATTTTCCTTACCCAATGACTCCTATTTCCTTTCCCACCTTGGAACACACTCCTTCGCACGCTTGTCAGTAACAATATCAGCGACGTCAGCATCCTCTGTGACCCTCGCTGGGCATGGACGGAGGATGTTTCCAAACTTGGCTCCGGCGCAGGAGGGGAGGGGCTGCCGGGACCCCACTCTTCTTCACAAAGAGCTTTAAGAAGAAATGCTGCTGCCTCTCTCCCTGTCTTCATTTACTGAGTAAAATGTTTCTTTCCTGAGAATTATATTATTTAAGCTGAAAAACATCTTAGTGGTGACTTCCCATCCTTTTCAGAGATGGAAAAATTAATGTTTGGAGAGGCAATGTGATTTCCCGGTTCAGTACCCACTCGGTGGTAAAGTCAGGACCAGCTGGTGTCCTGGGGCCTGAGCCCTTGCAGAAGCTTCTGGGAGCCGATCAGCTCCACGTTCAGCGGCGCCGCGTTGAAATGGGCCATGGTGTAAAAATTTGCACCACAGGAGAAGGCAAACGGTACAAACCAGGCACCACCCCCCGTGACTGATTATTAGGCATTTTCCGGCACATTCCTGCCTAACACCCTAAATCCGACTCTAGTCCAATTTTGAAGTAAAAGACATTCTAAGACTTTTGGTGAATAGTAGCAGTGTTTGTAAAAACAGAACAAAACCTCGTTGTCTGAAATACAACTTTTACAGTATTGCTATGTTACAGGGTCCACTTTAATATTTCAATTGGTGTTGAAGAAGAAAATAAATAGGTTAATTGTAAAGTTCTGCGGAGGCATTGAGCTTACATTTCATGCTTGACTTCAGCCTGCTTTTTCCAGACCTCAGAACATTTCTCCAGTTTTGGTGTAAGATTATCCAGGATTCAGTAGATGGCGCTGGTACACTGTCTTTTTGGTCAGATTTCAGAATTGTTGCTTTCTGGAACAGTAATCAGAAACTTCCAACAGGCACAGAACAGGAGTTGGGGGGGAAACTCAGATCTCTTAACCTGCTTCTAGGTAGGTTGCAGTTAATATTCTAAGTCTTATTTTTTTCAAACGCTTTAAAATTCTGTGCCCTGAGTAAATAGCGATATTGTGAAAACATCCATTACGTGGGCATTTATCTTTAATACCTTTCACCTGAGAATCTGAAGGTATTCTGCTAATATTTTCTCTCCAGGTCTTACAATTTAGATGAATTACAGGTAGATAAATCCCCTCACAAATTCTTTACTATTCTTTTTACACGGAAAACAAACGAGTCTAGAAAAGTACTGTTACTCCAGCAAGTTAAATTTTTACTCCTCAAAACCTGCATTTCAATTTTTAAAATATCACTGATATTATAAGAAATAAGATAAATTCTCTTTGATGAGTGAGCGAGTGTGACAAGCTGGCTGGGTGGCTGCAGCCTCCTTCCTGACTTCCTCAGTCCATCACTGGAGCTGACTTGAAGGGACCATTTTGTTCAATTTTTCCTTTTGTTTTATTAAGCATTTCAGGAATACAAAAGAGAATAGATAACATAATGAACATAAATGCACCCAGCACTCAGCTTAAGAAGGAAAACATCAGGGGTGCACTTGAACACCTTATGTATTATTCCTCCTTGCATGCACTGCCCTTCTAGCTAGCCTTTAGAGTTCTTTGTCACCTGTCATACTGACTTGGTCCTTCTGCAACTTGCTTTTTTCATTCAACATTATGTTTTTGGAAAACTATCCATGTTGATATCTAGTTTATTCATTTCTACATTTGCACATTGAGTGAATTCTCCACACTTTGTTTAAACCATTCTTCCATTGACGCATATTTATATCACTTCCAGTTTCCCACTATTACAGACAACACACATTCTGGTTTATGTGTGAGATATTCTTATAAACCTATATATTTTATGCTCCTCAAATATTTCATAGCTGTGACCAGGGAACCAGGCAAAGAAAGGGTTACTGAGGACCTGGTCAAAAACTAACATGGGCTGTCAAATGTTTTTCAGAAGCAGCTGTGTGTTCTGTTTTGCAGAAGTTGCTGTCCCCATTTCACAGATGTTGCTATCTTGCAGAGAAACTTACACGTTTGCAGCAAGACCCCTGAGAAGTGTTCCAGCCCCAAGCATCCTAATAATGCCTTGAACTCTTTAGCATCTTCAATTATCCTCCTCTGGGAGAGTCCAAACAGCCATTTTTAGGTCATGTTCTGTATGAAACAGCTTGTTTACCTGCCATGCATGCCCCCTAAATGAGTACGATTGCTACACAGTTGTTACAAATAAACCTTGTATATTCTGCTCTCTTCCTGCGAAGTCCCCCGCTGGCTCTCAGCTCACTGTATTGAGAGCTATCCCTGGGGCTCTCTACTGCTTATGCCAGCAATAACCCTTTTCTTCACCCCTTTCTGCCTTCCGTTGTGCTTTTTGGCTCCACACTTACCAAGAGACGAACCCACTGAGTTCAATTACATAACAACAACAAAACATAAAAAGATGGTATCTATACTCATTGCAGCCAGTGTGGCTTCACATGCCCTCATTATATGTAGTTTGTGTTATTTCTTTTTTTTCAAAAGGCATACGTTTTCTTTTTCGTGAGGGAGATTGTCCCTAAGCTAACATCTGTTGCCAATTTTCCTCTTTTCTTTTCTCCCTAAAGCCCCAGCACATGGTGGTACATCCTAGCTTCAAATGATTCTAGTTCTTCCGTGTGGGGTGCCGCCACAGCGTGGCTTGATGAGTGGTGTGTAGGTCTGCACCCAGGATCCCAACTGGTGAACCTCAGGCCACTGAAGTGGAGCATGCAAACTTAACCACTTGCCCACAGGGGCCAGCCCCGGTATTATTTCTTAGAAAAGCCAAAGACTTAAAAATTTTAGAAGGCAATAGACTGGGAATTAAAAAGCCATGTAGAGTCTAATTCAGCCTCTCTGAGTGTCCGCTTTCTAAATACCTAGGAATGGATTGGTAGGGTCGTAGGTGTGCACAGATTCCACTATACTTCGAAATGCAAATAGTTCTTCAGAGGAGTGGCAAAGATTCCTACTTCTACTGTGTGTGAGAACTCCAGCTGCTCACCATTCTCCCTAACACTGCCTGTCAAGCTCCTTGGGTTTTGTTTTGTTTTTTAACTTTTTCTTATTAAAAATTTCAAGAATATATAAAAATAGAGAAAATGGAATAATGAACTTCTATGTTCCTGTCATTCATTTTTAACAATTACTAATTCATGGCCCTTCTTGAATCATATATACCCATCTGCCTACACACTCCTTCTCCCGCAGATAATTGGAAGCAAATATTATCATTCCAGGATATGACTCTAAAAGAAAAGGATTCTTTCTTTTAAACATAACCGCAGTATCATGATCACACTTAAAAAATAATCAACAGTCACTCCTGAATAACATAAAATAACTGGTCAGTGTTCAAATTTTCACAATTGTCTCAGAACCTTTTTTTTTTAAGGAAGATTATCCCTGAGCTAACATCTGACACCAATTCTCTTCTTTTTTTTTGCTGAGGAAGACTGGCCCTGAGCTAACATCTGGGCCCATCTTCCTCTACTTTATGTGTGGGATGCCTACCACAGCATGGCTTGCCAAGCAGTACCATTTCTGCAACTGAGATCTGAACCGGCGAACCCCGGGCCACCGAAGTAGAGCATGCACACTTAACCGCTGTGCTACCGGGCTGGACCCTCAGAACATTTTTGTGGTTTGTTTGACTCACAATTCGAGACAAGAGGCATCAATTGCAGTTGTTGGGATGTCTCTTCAATGTCTTTTAGTCTATGGATTCCTTCCCCCCATTCTTTTTCCTCCTCTTGATATTTATTTACTGAAAAACTTGATTGCTTGTCTTCAAGAGTTTTCTTTAGTCTGGATTTTGCTGATTGCATCCAGGTTGTTTAAGACTCGCCTCTGTCTCGGTATTTTCTGAAAACTGAGGTCAGAACTTGATGAGATTTATGTTCAAAGTTTTGGTCCCCTAGTTTGCAAAGTCCTCCTGTACGTCCTTTGGGGATCTCTCCTGAGTCAAGGACTCAGGCGCCCCTGCAAGAACGAGTCACATTTCAGACGATGGGGGGCAACATCCCCCTTATTCATGCACACATTCTACGCGAGTTTTCACTTCTCCCTTCACCTAAATTCGATGGCAACCTTGGAGGGGACTCGTTCTTCTGCATCAAAATAATAATTTCTAAGCCAAAAACAGCTCCGCTTGTACTTTGGATCCTGCGGGTCCCTGCTCCCTCGCCAATTGATCGTTGAATTTTATTTTTCATACCAGCAGTGCGTTCAGGATTGGAGACCAGAAAACTTAAAAATTCTCTTTTATTGTTTTATTTAGTTACTAAAAAAATAAACCAGATCTCCTTCCATGTTTCCAGGCTATTTGGCTGCATGAGAAGAAGGCAAAACAGAGTGAAAGCTAATTGCTCCCAAAAACCCCGAAGAAAAGTAAATGATATGACATTTTCTCATACTATTCTTGGTTTCCAAAATTCAGGCTTGGTGAGCAATTTGTTATGGAAAAAAATTGAGACCCACGATATTGTTGAAATTTAATTCCTTATTTATCCTTTTTTTCTCTTTACATTCTGGATGGAAGAAATAAACCTGAGAAACAGAATGAAACAGAAAGGAGAAAAGAGGAGCCTTCCGAATTAATTTGATACAAAGATCGCAAATCTAGCATTTTCATGCGTAGTCTCAATATCTAAGAGATTTCAAATTATCAGTGGAAACATTAATACAAAAGGGGAAAAGCTCTCTATTATGTTTCTAAGCTTTTGGGGACTAATAATACACGTGTACTCCAAGTTTCCTTTGTAAAGCCAGGCGTGGCTGAGTAGGGAAGCTGCATGTTAATGTCAGCATCTTTCTTGATTTCTAGCACGTGAAGGCAAATTTTCTTATATGTAAATGCATTTTTGAAGGGTGGGGAGCATTATTTGAGTCATGGCTTGTCATAGCCTTTTAAAAAATAATCACTTTAGAGGCTTGTCTGGTGATGCAGTGACCAAGTTCTTGCTCTCTGCTTTGGAGGCCTGGGGTTTGTGGTTCTGATCCCGGGTGGGGACCTATGCACTGCTCATCAAGCCATGCTGTGGTGGCATCCCATATACAAAGTGGAGGAAGATTGGCACAGATGTTAGCTCAGAGACCATCTGCCTCACCAGAAAAATAACAATAATAATAATCATCATCAATTTGATTGTCTTTATTCTTGTTTAAATTCAGTTCAGTGAAATATCCTTTAAAAACAAAAATTTTAATATTGATCAGTAAATACTTAGATGGTTGATTGAGTAAAATAAACTGTTTTTTACTTTGAGACTGATAAGAGTATGTATGAACACACGAAGAAAGTATTTTGTAGAATGGAGATATTAATTAACTTTTTTATGATTAAATGTTGGGCTTTCTAAAGCTATGACAGCTCTATTATTGAAGAGTTTCATGGATAGTAATTATGAACCCTCCTTGAACATAGAGAGTTCACTAGCAGTAAGCAATCTATCTTACACACAGCTGATAGATGTGTGGAAATAAGGAGACAGAGGACACACTGAATGGGCCCATTTCCATCAGGCAAAAAAGAAGAAAGACTAATTGGATATGTCAGATGACCAAAGCATCTTAGAACTGGGAAGGACTCCAGAATCATTTCATCGATGGGAAAACCAGTGCACAGAGGGGATAACAGACCAGCCCAACATCTCATACCTCCTTAGGGGCAAAACAGGAAGTAGAACCAAGAAACCTTGATTCTGAGACCCTTTTCAATACATTCTGATGGCTTCTGAAGCATTAAGGACAGCAGGTAAAATGACTTGTTACAACCAGACAACGGTGTTTCTAAATGAATGCCGTTGTGTGTTTATGTTCACAGATCAGAACAAGGACTTCAGATATAAGTCTGTATTAAAATAACGTTTTTTCTGTGCTTTTTCAATACTATACATAAAAATTAACAGCACCTTCATCAGAATCATCTTTTAGAATGCTGGTAAACAATATAGAAGCACACACAGATTACAATACGAGTTCTTCCATTTAGGGGGTTAGCCACCAGAGGGTGACACGCACTCTCTCTTTCTCTCATTCTCCGTATAGGATGAACGTTATCTGATCTGTTACTGAGATAACTTACTCTCTCAGAGCATTGGGTCCCTTGCTGCCTGTTTCCACTGCCCCTGAGTTACCTCTCGTCCTCATCTGCTCCCGTCTGGGCTGTGTCAGAGCATCCTCTCTGATCTCTGGTTTCTAGTCTTCCCTGGTGCTGCCAGAGAGGTATTTATGACCACATAGTTTTCCTGTTTAAAATCCTTCAAGGACACCGTTTCTTCTGGGATTCCATGGCATTTTGTACATGCCTCTATTTTAGCCATTTATCACACGGAACTGCAATGGTTTATTTATGTGTCTATCGTCCACACGAGCATAGGAATTTCTCTAGGACCAGATCTTGCCTCAATCATTTTTTTTTGGTAGCCTTGACTCCCAGCCTGAGGCATAGCATGTTGCTGACTGATTAAATGAATAACCAGTCACAGGTGAGGAACTGTATTTACCATCCCTGTTCTGTTTTGACACACACATAGGAGTTCAAGCTCTCTCTTTGTCATGCTTCTGATTCACACACTAGGAGGTCAAGAAGGGGCCTGAATTGTTGCCTTAATTGGGGCCCCCCTGTTTACAGCCATTTAATCATTGCTTTAAACACACCTTTACATATTTTAAAAATTGAACACCTTTACAGAAATTAGTTGACAGCTGAGAGGAAGAAGGGGATCTGGACCAGAGACTGAGCAGTGTGAGGGGATGGAGTGCCTGAGACAAGAGGAGGGTATGAACAAGGGATCTCAGGGGAGGTTTCCAGTGAAACACTTAGAGACCTCACAACCAAGGCAGTGTTGGCCTTGGTTGCACCAGTAGCATCCTCTCATTGACCTTTTATTTTGGCTAAGGAGGATTCCCTCTGAGCTAACATCTGTGCCAATCTTCCTTTATTTTATATGTGGGATGCTGCCACAGCATGGCTGACAAGTGGTGTAGGTCCGTGCCCAGAATCCGAACCTGTGAACCCACATCACTGAAGTGGAGTGTGTGGAACTACACCATGGGGCTGTTGCCCTCATTGAACATTTTTGACACATGTGCTCTGTTTTGCTAACCCTTGAACAAAACAATTGAGATAAACGGTCAATTAAAAAAATTCTAGTTCTGGGGCTGGCCCCATGGTGTAGTGGTTAAGTTTACATGCTTCACTTCAGTGGCCTGGGGTTCACAGGTTCAGATCCTGGGTGTGGATCTACATACCACACTCATCAAGCCACGCTGTGGTGGCATCCCACATACAAAAGAGAGAAACATTGGCACAGATGTTAGCTCAGGGACAATCTTACTCAAGCTAAAAAAGGAAGATTGGCAACAGATGTTAGCTCAAGGCCAATCTTCCTAAAAAAAATAACCGAGTTCTTTTTTATCTAGGAACACACACACATGATTCAAGAAATCCAAGTGGTATAAGAGGATAAAATAAAACTTGTTTAAACATGGCAAGCAAAAATCTCTTGTTTTATTTTGTCTACTTCATCTTCCTTAGTTTTCTCTTTCCTCATTTAAAATGCCTCCTTCCCCAAAACCTTGAAATGATTCTATTTTCAAAAAGATTGGTCTACAGAGGCCAGCCTGATGGCATAGTGGTTGAGTTCATGTGCTCTGCTTCGGTAGCCTGGGGTTCACAGGTTCCGATCCCAGGTGCGGACCTAGCGCCACTCATCAAGCCATGCTGTGGCGGCATCCCAGGTAAAAAAATGGAGGAAGACTGGCACAGATGTTAGCTCAGCAACAATCTTCCTCAAGCAGAAAGAGGAAGATGGGCAACAGATGTTGGCTTGTGGTTGGTTAATCCTCCTCACACACACAAAAAAGATTGGTCTTCAATCATCTTAGTTTTAACAACTTTACAGAACAGAGTTTTAAAGAGGTCATATCTAAAATGTGGTTAGGCAGTCATTCATATTTCTACATATGTTCTCACTTCTGTGTATACAAAGCTCATCGATACACTTACCAGAATCAGCAGGGAGCAACTGGTATTGGTGTGTGCCAGAAATTAGTGTGGCAGGTGGATCAGATGTCTGACAGTTGCACCAAATGGTTGCAAAATGAAAGATAGATTGAAACTCTCAGAATGGTCTGAGTTTACAACCTTTCCCATTTCATGTCTTGCTGGTAAATGATGTTCAAGGTAAAAAAATCTGGGATTGAACAAGATGACTATTGTGTTTTGTCTAGACATGGACACTATGCCTAGGCTGCCATGAGTTTGGAAGAAAAGGTGAAAGTTATTGCTATAACTAAATAAGTTCCAGTTGTATAAGATCTTGAGACAAAAATATTTTCATGGAATGTTGGTGTTTCAAAGGTGTAATATGAGGAAACTTTTATATTTTATATTCATATATTTTCCATTTGAATGAGTATGATTACTTTATATTCACTCCATTTTGAAGATATAAATTTTGAAAAGGTGTTGACAAGGTAGATATTTCTTAATGTGGTCCCTATTGCATTGTTAAAAAATGCTGTGGAAGTGGAAAAAAGATTTCAGAATACGGACATGCTAAAGCTGCGGGGAAAATCCAGTGTTTCAAAAGCGTGTAATAAAATAAATTAAAAGAAAATATTTTGAGACACGAACCAAGAGAACCCAATACATAAGGGGATTTTTCTGACAATTTGAGGCTTCCGTGGCACATTGACTTGAACAATACTCATCCAAGATAAGAACGCTTAGCATGCTGCTCTGCAGAGAAGAACTTAGGGAATGTTGGTGATGAAAAGTTCATCCTGGGGAAAAAGGGAATTTTGTGGTTGAAGAAAAATAAAATTGTAAAGCAACACGTCCAAATGTCTTAAATGATTTTAGAACATTTTTTGAAATAGCGGTAATGGAATAAAATATTTTCTTTAAGTACACAATAAGAATTTGAAGTGATGAACTGAACAGATAATTTAGTTGATTCTGGCTTAAAACATTTGAGCTAGAAATAAAACTTTATCTTTAACATTTTCTTTACATAAAATGTTCAGTGATTCACATCAACCTGGTGAAGGCATGGGTTGTAGATATTATTCAGACTTGGTGCTGAGCATTTCCTCTGATTCCTGAGTGCTCACGTGGTGACTATTCTTGAAGAAACATCCCCAAGTAGGGTTCTTCCATTGAGACTCTTTTCAGGGCCGGCCCAGTGGCACAGTTGTTAAGTTCACACGTTCCACTTCAGCGGCCCCGGGTTCACCAGTTCGAATCCCGGGTGCAGACATGGCACCACTTATTAAGCCATGCTGTGGTAGGTGTCCCACATATAAAGTAGAGGAAGATGGGCATGGATGTTAGCTCAGGGTCAGTCTTCCTCAGCAAAAAGAGAAGGATTGGTAGCGGATGTTAGCTCAGGGCTAATCTTCCTCAAAAAAAGAAAAAAAAAAAGACTCTTTCTTCTAGGGAGCATCTCTTTTGTTCTCATATTTACGTGAAGATAATGCCTTGTTTTTCCATTTTAAATGAGCAAAATTTGGTATAGGAGAGTCCTGAATGAGAAAAACAACAACAATTTGAAAAGCATCCCTTCCTTATTCTAGAACTTTGCTTTGGATGTCCCCCAGCTCCTACTGTGCTTTACCTGACCAACTCTAGTTCATCCTAAAAGTCTCCACTTACTCATTCCTTCTTCAGGGAGGCCCTCCTGGGTCTTCCAAGTCTGAGTTAGGGGCCTTAGCTCGTTACTCCCTCCATCACTGACTGTATGAGATTCTTTCTCAGAGAGTCTGAGTACCTCATTGCCTGTTCCTCATCCCGTTGTACCTTCAGAGGCAATCAGAGTCGTACCTGATGAGTTTATTGGTTGAAGACATGTTCTTTGCTGTCTAGGCATTTCGAATTTGTTTGATGGGAGGGCTGAGGATTACACTCAGCACACGTGGAACTTCAAAGCCAGCAGTTCAGCAAGTCCCTCCAGTGAGTGGATTTCTGGGGAGATTTTGCCCAAATCCAGCTCGAGTGCAGAGGATGGGACAAGGAGGGCTGAGAGATGAGGCCGGAGAAAGAAGCAGGGGTCCAATCATGAAGGCCTTTGTAAGTGAGATGAAAGAGTTTGGATGTCATCAGAGCACAATAGGTGACAAGGCAGAGTTTTAAGCACGGGAAATTGGCCATCTTTAAAGCCAACCACGACAAACCAATTAGACACGTCTTATCTATGGAGTCCAAGCCTAACGGGCTTCTTTCCTACAAGATATTAGGAAGCCTCAGTCTTCAGACGCCCTCAGATTTGTCATATCCCAGCCCTGCCCCTTATCAGCTGTGTGACCTTCCACAAGTTCAGTCCTCCAACCGTCAGTCAATATCGTCCTCTGAATAACAGGAGGAATAACAGAAGCTGCTGATAGATGTTTGTGAGAATTAAAGGAGATAATGGAAGTACAGTACTTAGCACGGTGACTAGAACAGACTATGAAAGTAAGTGATCATGACAGGAGTCAATAGTAGCAGGAGCAGTAACAGTAGTGGTAATAACAGTGGTGGGACAGGTAACTCTTTTAATGTAACAGCATAAAGCAGCTGCCTGAGGATTGTTACTCTGGGAGTTATAAAAAGGCCTCTTCTTGTGCAGATGCCATTTCCTGAGGGCAGACCCCTGGGACATCTCCTCCCCCTGGTCTCTGCATTACTTGCCCAGATTGACACCCGTCAGCAGGGAGCTCAAAGAGCTGAAGGACCCACTTCACTAGAACAAGAAGTGGGATCTGGAGGGGAGGGGGTGGGGACAGAAAAGGAGAGAGGGGTCCAGGGGAAGGCAAGAAGAGACTAGAGTCCATGGGGAAAGAGGCTTCTCTCCTGATAGATAAGCGTCAGCCACGCTCCTCCTTGACACACGGCATGCATGCACGAGATGCACCAGAGCATGCGTGCGCATTTGCATGTGTGCACCCACATAGACACACCAGTGAAAAAGCTGGGGGAGAGGAAGCTTGTGGAAAGGATGAAAAGGTATCTCACATCCTCCCCCCTGCTGTGAACCATGTAATAGGATAAAATGCACTTTAAATTGGATTTAAATGACCATTTTATGCATTTTCTTGTACCCCATTTGAGCGTGAGCATCTGGGCTGGTGCCACGCCTTCTTTCTTCCTCTTTCCAACACGACAGGGGTGTAGCGCTAAGGTATGTCATTATTGCCACTGCTGTAATCATTTCGATGTGAATGCAAGGAGCCCTCCATTGAAGTCTATGGGAGATCTGGATTTCCTTGGGTGATCAAAGTGTAGACACAGGGTGTGAAAAATGGAGGTCAACTTGGGGTCAATCCTCCCTGGAAATGTCTCTCTATTTGAAATCAACCTTACCTAAATAACTATTAGAAAAGGCAGTCATTCTTGCATATTGGGTCGCACAGCCCCAAGGCTCTATCTTCTGTCAAGCCTTCCTCCCCCATCCCTAACCCTCCCCGCAAAGCCATTCACCTCTTACCTCTGCTATTTAGATGTAAATCTTTTTTTTTTTTTTAAGACATTGGCCCAGAGAAAGATTATTGAAACCATTTCAGTGTTTTTCCCCCTAGGAAGAAGAGAACAAAATGCTTTTAGCCTCTTGTCCATTTCAGCTTGGTGCAATTGCATAGAATCCTGGTTGACATCATTCGGATCTCCTACACACACCGAGAGCAAATGCAGAGTTACTCACAGATACCAGAGCAGCAACCTGCACCGCACTCAGCTTTCAGAAACAACTCTCCGTTCTTTCCAAATTCAGGGCCAAGAATTTCCAAACTCTTGAAATGAGCTGTGAATGGGGCAGTAAATTAAATAGAAACCAGGGCAAGGCATAGCCTGAAATGGAGCACATTGAGCAGGGTAAAGAGGACTTTGCCAGAGTGCTGTGGTTTCAGCAATGTTTGGGGGTAATGGTGTCAAAGTTTTAAAAAATAAAGGGGTTTTAACAAAAACCCAAACAAGAATATATATATTTTTAGAATGATGCTAAACTCCACATGCATTTGATATAGTATTCTGTTCCTGTTCCTCGATTTGATTTAGTTTTCAATATCGATTTTTAAAGGCTGAAGGGTTTGGATGTCTGGATGATTCAGTGATGAAAATCTGTCCTGAGGGAGGATCCAGTGATGGCTGTGAAAAATGAACATGGATCCCAGAGGGCTGTCCCAGTCAAAGCTGACTTTCCTATAATCGCCGCTGGAAACACCTGATACTTAGAAGACAGAGGAAATGAAGCTCTGTTTAAAGTATTTGCAGAGAGGGCATCTAAAAGTGCAGAGGCAACCTGGATATGCAGCAACCAGACTATCCCAGAATAAGAGAGGACTTCCGGTTTAATTCCTACTTAATCAACTATGGAATGTCCAGAAACAACGATGCCTGCTACTTTTCTATATAGGACTTAATATCCTGCACCATTTGAACCAATGACTCACGGCATCGTTAAAGCATGGTTCATTTCCAACCCACCTAACCTAAATCAATGTACCCTACTATGGCAGAGACTGCACGCTGTCTCCTAGTATCGATCCTCCTCTTCTTTCTTACTAATGAATCACTGGCTGAACTCAAGACCCTGGAGTTAGTTGTGACCACGTGACCGACACAGGCCAGTGGTTTATAAATGGAAGTGAGATGTGCAGCTTCCCCTTCGTACCTCCTGGGTTTTCCCTTAAAGGGCAAGGGCGTGACCTTCTCTTGCCCTCTGTTCTGCCAGCTGGAATGCAGACACGATAGGGCAACCAACTTGAACCAGGAGATGGACACTGTGTTTGGAGGATGGCAGAGCCCAGGAAAGAATAACTTGGACCCTTGATGATTGTGCAGCCTCCATTCTGGCGCTGGATTGCCTTCCCAGACTTTTATCTGAGAGAAAAAGAACTTACTAGCTTTTTAAAGCCATAGTTGCTTTGGATCTGTCTTGTACAGGAACCAAACTTACATCCTAACCCATATACCCACATCTTAGGTTTAGGATGGGTGCAAACTATGGTTATTCCTTTGGCTTAAGAGAAGACAACATCCACTATTGCTTTCTTTTGCAACACATATTCCATGTATATTCCTATGGTAATTTCAACACAAATAATAGATTTTAACGTCATACTATTTCAGTGTTATTTGATTTCTGTAGTATGGAGGCAGCCAATAACCAATAGTAAGAGATGTTTCTATTCCCCTATGATGAATTAGATGACCCTGTGGATTCATCTTCGCATGTTTGACAAGCCCGTGTTCCACGCTAGACTGACTTCTGGATTTAATGGATATGACACATGGTGCTTCACATGCAAGAAAGTGCTGTTTTGTGCTGCCAACTACTTTAGTTGGTTGACAGGGAATTTCTAGGGGGAAAAGATAGATTGAATCTTAAGCAGAATTTAAAAATCTCGTTCCAAATTTCTTAAGTTTTGATTTTATAACTCAATTTACTGTAGTATAGGCAAGAAAGGATCTACCAGGAGGATGTTCCTTTCAAAATTTCAGCTTTATGTGGACCATTAAAAAAAGAGTCCTCCTGTTTAATTCTCCTGTGTTCTGGGAAATATGTGAGATTTAGAACTCAGTGTTAAAGAGATGTGACAGACGTCTGAAGAGGTGACAGAAGCTCAGTTTCCAAGGGGCCGTCTGCGAGATTTTTGTTCTACTCCTTCCAAGTGTGTGACAACGGTGCCCTGCCCATGTTAATATCCAAGACCAACAAATGACAGCCGAAGAGAGTCATCTCTGATAAGCATGAAGCTCTTTGCCCGGAGCCATGTGCAAGCTGAAGTATGTTGATAAGCACTCCATAAATTGTAAGGTTAACCGCCCATCCTCCAGTTTTAAAGGGAAGCCAGCATATGCCAACAGCATAGATAACACTCTCAGGTTCTCAAGTCGGGAGAGAAAGGTTATAAACAACTCTCTTCTCTCTCCCTGAGCTAGCTGCTGTGCAAAGGGAACTGGCACAACGATGACAGTGGTCACCAAAACCGTTTCCACTTTCTGCAAATCACTCTCCCCAAGAGTGAGCACCAGTCGTGTAAACCCTTTCCAAGTCGCATAGCAGTGTGTCACATTGAGGCCATTAATCACTGCTCCTAGCCCGGGAGGATGCTTTGGTTAATGGCGTTACTTCCTGAGCCAGACTTCTCACTATCGGCAGGATTTATGCCTCATTATTCTCTTGGCTAAAGAGTGCCTCAAATTTCATAAGGTTTTCCTCTTCCCGCAGGATGAGGAGGAAGAGGACAACTCCCGTGCTCGATTGGGCTTTGTTTTTTCCTTTGAATTGTGAGTGATCTATGCTCTTCTCCCTTTTCAGCCATCATCGTGATTGATGGGCCTCTAGCTTTATCGGTTCAGTTAAGGCTATATCTACATGACACTAACTGGTGGGTTTCGTCTAGTCCCTGACAAAAGTAGTGAATTGAGTGGTGAAAAAATTGATCCAATGGCTGATCAATTGAATAGACCCTGTTTAAGTAGCCCCTGAACTGTGAGCAAATAACCCAGGGAACGTGCTGCAACAATGTCATGGAAGGGAAATCTGGAAACTTTTCAAAATCTCTCCTTGAAGTCATGCCTTCTTCACCACATACAGCTATAGCATGGCAATTCTAGTCTTGTTTCTGTCAAGGCCACGTTCTTGTAGAGCTGGCTATTATTTTCTGTTAACTAGCTATCAGGCTAAGTAAAATGTGAGTTTTGAGAGTTCAGTCATAACAATCCCTTTTAATGAATGCCTGGTCAACCAAGTTATTCAGATCTGGTATCATGGACTATCCAACCTTAAGGAACCATTCAGATTATTAAGTTGGAAAAGTAATTGATTTAAAACCAACACAAATGCCATAGCAGACACTGTATGTAACCTGTCAGCTTAGCATTCCCCTAGCCTTCCTGACTAACAGAACCCCAGTATGTTGAGGTATTTGGTGGCAATGTGCTTGGTGGGTCCTCCCCAGTCCCAGGAGTGAATGTTGACATGGCAAGTCCACTGTCCTTGACCACCGCCGCTTTCGGTTTGGGCTTGTGGCATAACTAGTCAATGAGATGTGAGAGGGGATCTGCTGGGAAGATTTTGAGAAAGTTCTTCTGCCCTGAGAGAAATCAGTACAAGAGGAACAACTATCTTTTTGCTCTCTGGACAAGCTTCTGTGACAAGGTGACTTTGGAAGTTGCTGCAGACATTTTGCCACCTTTGGTGGGAGGAGAAGTGTGGGGTGGAGGTTCCAAGTGGCTGAGGATGGCAGTTCCCTTGAAGGTATCTCTGAAGTGCTGAATTATCCTGGAATCATGGTGCCCTTGGATTTTTTTTTATTATGCGGGATAATAAATCCCTAATTGTTTAATGTACCATTAGCTGAGTTTTTCACAACTCGTAGCTGAAAAGCATTCTAACAGATCTAAGCACGAAACCAGTGTACTACTGCAAATGGAAGTGTGAAGTCATGTGCTCCCAAACCTTGAGCAAAATGGATCTTCTTGCCTCTGATGTGATTCGAAGCCCTGCCAAATAAAAAACTTTAACTCTGGATTGAATAAAACGAATCAGAGGAGAGAGATTCTCTAATTCATAGAGGACATCAAATCTAGAACTTCTTTGTGAGGCAAAAGTGATATTGACGCTCACTGTCAGGACTGAAATGTGTACGTTATGCTAAATGAAAGAGGCCGGACACAAAAGGCATCATCCTGTCTGCTTCCATTGACATGAAATGTCCGGAACAGGCAAGTCCACAGAGATGGTAAGCAGATTAGTGACTGCCAGAGCCTGGGGGTGGGAGGAATGGGGAGTTACTGTTTAATGGGTACGGAGTTTCCTTTTGGGGTGATAAAAATGTTCTGGAACTAGATAGTGGCGATGGTTCCCCAAGAATGTGAGTGTACTAAATGTCACTGAACTGTACACTTAAAATGGATAAGTGGCAAATTTTATGTGTCTTTGATCACAACAAAAGAATGTTTAAAGAAGCATGAAATAAGCATAGGGCATCAATGAAGCAATAAGGAGAACATTCCTGTTCCATGAACCAAATTCATCACCAAGTCTTTGAAAATTTTTTAACTTAAAAATTGTTGGTTTTCTCCACATTTTAAGATAAATTAAATGGTGGCTGTTTACAAAATATGTTGTCAGTTAGTTGATTATTTTTAATTTTTAAAATGCTTACTGAAATGTTTTTTTAAATTGCGGTAACATTGGTTTGTAACCTTATGTAAATTTCAGGTTTACATCATTATATATTTCTATTTCTATGTAGATTACATCATGTTCACCACCCAAAGATTAATGACAATCCATCACCACACACACATGAGCCTAATCACCCCTTTTGCTCTCCTCCCTCCTCTCTTCCTCTCTGGTAACCGCCAGTCCAATCTCTGTTGCTATGTGTTTGCTTGTTGTCGTTTTTATCTTCTACTTATGAGTGAGATCATACGGTATTTGGCTTTCTCACTCTGACTTATTTCACTTAGTGTAGTACCCTCAAGGTCCATCCATGTTGTCACAAATGGCCGGATTTCATAATTTCTTATGGCTGAGTAGTATTCCATTGTGTATATATACCACATCTTCTTTATCCATTCGTCCCTTGATGGGCACCTAAGTTGCTTCTAAGTCTTGGCTATTGTGAATAATACTGCAGTGAACGTAGGGGTGCTTGTATCTTTATGCATTTGTGTTTTCATGTTCTTTGGATAAATACCCATCAGTGGAATAGCTGGATCATATGGTAGGTCTATTCTTAATTTTTTGAGGAATCTCCATACTATTTTCCATAGTGGCTGCACCAGTTTGCCCTCCCACCAGCAGTGTATGAGAGTTCCCTTCTCTCTGCATCCTCTCCAACACTTACTGTTTCCTGTCTTGTTAATTATAGCCATTCTGACGGGAGTGAGGTGATATCTCATTGTAGTTTTGATTTGCATTTCCCTTATAGTTAATGATGCTGAACATCTTTTCATGTGCCTATTGGCCATCTATATATCTTCTTTGGAGAAATGTCTTTTCAGATCTTTTGCCCATTTTTTAACTGGGTTGTTATTTTTGTTGTTGTTGAAATTTATGAGTTCTTTGTATATTTTGGATATTAACCCCTTATCAGATATACGGTTTGCAAATATCTTCTCCCAATTGTTAGGCTGTCTTTTTATTTTGTTGATGGTTTCCTTTGCTGTGCAGAAGATTTTTAGTTTGATGTAGTTCCATTTGTTTATTTTTTCTATTGTTTCCCTTGCCCGATCAGACATGGTACTTGAAAATATGCTGCTAAGACTGATATCAAAGAGCATACTGCCTATGTTTTCTTCTAGAAGTTAATTGTTCTAGGTCTTACATTCAAGTCTTTAATCCATTTTGAGTTAATTTTTGCGTATGGTGTAAGATAATGGTCTGCTTTCATTCTTTCACATGTGGCTGTCCTATTTTCCCTGCACCATTTATTGAAGGGACTGTCCTTTCTCTATTGTATGTTCTTGGCTCCCTTGTCGAAAATTAGCTGTCCATAGATGTGCAGGTTTATTTCTGGGCTCTCGATTTTGTTCCATTGATCTATGTTCTGTTTTTGTGCCACTACCATGCTGTTTTGGTTACTCTAGCTTTGTAGTGTATTTTGAAATCAGGGAGTGTGATACCTCCAGCTTTGTTCTTTTTTCTTAGGAATGCTTTGGCTATTCGGGGTCTTTTGTTGCTCCATATTAATTTTAGGATTCTTTGTTCTATTTCTGTGAAAAATGTTGTTGGAACTTTGGTAGGGATTGCGTTGAATCTGTAGATTGCTTTAGGAAGCATGGACTTTGTAACTATGTTAATTCTTCCAATCCAAGAGCACGGGATATCTTCCCATTTCTTTGTGTCTTCTTCGATTTCTTTCAACAATGTTTTATAGTTTTCGGTGTACAGATCTTTTCACCTCTTTGGTTAAGTTTATTCCTAGGTATTTAATTCTTTGTGTTGCAGTCGTAAATGGGATTGTATTCTTAATTTCTCTTTCTGCTACTTCGTTGTTAGTGTGTAGAAAAGCAACTGATTTTTGTATGTTGATTTTGCATCCTGTGACTTGACTGTATTCATTTATTATGAAATAAGTTTTTAAAAACATAACAGATGTACCATTTGTTTTTGGCCGTTATCTAATTATGATGTCCCAAGGGCTACCAACCACTTATAAAACACTTATCAGCTCCCTATATAAACCAGGACTGACTTAGGCATAAAAATATGGAGCACTTGAGACACTCAAGAAAATCCTTGTTTGAAAACAAAAATTTTGATTCTGTAGGATAAACCTATTTCATAGACAAAAGCCGTTCCTAAGCAAATAGGAAGATTTATCACCTCATGATGTAACAGGGTAAAATATTAGCTTTAATCGGAAGTGAATTTGAAATTTTGATTGATATGTTCAAACTCTAGAGAAAGTGGGATCAATGTTGCTAATATTTTATGCATTCTGTTAGGGTAAAGCTGTATTTTCAGTTCCAATTCAATATGATTGTTCAATATAGAAGCAGTTTGAGATACTTAGCTCAAAATAAAGCATCTTTCACATGTATGTAACAGCACCTACATCATTAACAATATGCCTGATACACTGAGTATTGTAGTTATCAGTTAAACCATTGAATAGACTAAGATATCCTTCAGTTATTTAACTGAGATGAATCACATATTTAAAGCAGTTACTGTTACCTATTTTTCAATGAGGATAAATAATTTTATTTCCCCAAAATGTTTATTTAGCAACACAATTGAAAATTGAAGTAAGTCAATAAGAGATGGAAAGATTGCTTGGAGAAGTTGGTCTTCCAAATTGGGCTGGAAGCATGAGTAGGTTTTATTTCATACCCTCAAATGTGTACTTGGTTTTAACAATATCTCTCCCAGATGATGTGTGTCGTGGCTTCCCAAGTGTGGATCAGATTGGAAAGGACGCGAATCATCATTGTTCAAATTTTTTGTCTATTGATTCAATCTCTCCTGTCTCTCTCTCTCTCTCTCTCAAGATTTATATAAACTGAAGAAGCCTGGAGGGAAATAAATGTTTGCCTTTGATATGGGAAAGAGAAAACTATTCTAATGCAAATTTGTCTCTAAGGGGCTTGGTCGTCCAGCTCCTAAAAGTAAGACACATGATTTAGAAGTGAGCTCTCGGTGAGGTGAGAGAGTGGAACTCCTATACATAAACAATTTTTTTCTAGTAGTTAAACATAAGATTGAGAATTTCAGTGGCTTTGGGAAAGACTATTTTGGAGTGGCTTTATTTCTTCTTGTTTTGCTGCAGAGGTAGGATGAGGGCATCCTGTGTGGTTGAATTTCTGAGTTTTTGTTTATCAAAAGGGAGCAGAGAAATCTCTGGGAGGGAAATACACACTTAGTGTTTTAGTAATTTTCCAGCAGGCTACACTAGACTCTAATAATAAATCTCAATAGAAAATGGTTTCCTTCCCTCTGTTGGTAGCCAGCCTCATCTACTCAGACCATTAAGAGGTGGGAAGCATCCCCAAATTTTCCCTGCCCCTTTCTCCTGAATCACATGGTTTTGTAGAGCAGGAGAGAGTACAGCTGACATTTTATGTTTTCTCTTGCGTGGGAGCAACCTCCCTTTGATCTCAACCCTTAACTTTATGGCAGCCAGCCATATCCTGGAAGGAAGAAGCAGGACAGAGTTAGGGCAAGTCGTATTTATTTTAGAGGAAACAAAAGGGGCAGAGAAAACATTTAGACATGAACAGGTATGTCATGGAGCGGAGAGGAGCAGAAATCTGGAAAATGTAAGGAAAAAAAACACTTGAAAATTCCGAAGTATCATCTTTCATAGGGACCAGATACACTATCAGGGAGGATGTGTAGCCCAAGATGAGTTACTTTTATGAGATTTTGTGACAGCCAGGGGAAGGGTGGACAGAAATCAAAGGATTCGCCTTTCTCACTGGCGTGGTTTCCAGTCCCCGATTCTCTGCTTGTTATGATAACTGGACGGGACTGGACTCGCGTTTTCTTCCTCACGGTGCCAACACCAACACTGTGCAATAGCAACACACTTTACATAGGGCTTTCTACCAAACAGCTGCCTCGTGTCTTGTTTTGAGAGCATAACCTTATATATAAATCAACAGGAAAATCTCTGCCTGTCTCCTGGAGTGCAGAGTAGCCTGCTAACCTCATTCTTGTGAAGTGGAACTGAAGTCATCTGCACGTGCACCAAAGGACCCTGCTCCTGGCCCTCAGGGAGCCATCTGTTCACTATTGAATGGGACTACCTTCTCTGGGGGGACACAGAAGGGCGGCCATTTTGCTTTTAGACCAGGTCGGGTCAGTAAGATTTTCCCTGTGACAGTACTCAAACTACAAATACCAGATTCTAGTTAAGGAAGTCTTCATTTAAAAAATACTCTCTATCGTGGGAAGGTGCTTGCAGGTTTTATGTATCCCATTGCTCACTTCTGATTTAAAATTTAGAGACCTTTCAAAAATCTTTGAAAATATATGCTGCTCCCTTCTCTGATCTAATTTGGTTGGGTGACCGTTTTGCTGTATCTGGACAGGTTGGCACTGCAGATAGAGCGAAATGATTTTTTCCACATGGTTCTCTGTCTTGTATGAAGAAGATGCCAATCAACTGAACCTGGAGGAAGCCGGCTCGAGTTGGAATTGAAGGGATCTTTCAACTATAAAGTGAATGATTTTTGTAAGTGAAATTCCTTCAAGAGATTCTGGGGGACTATTGATGGAATTTTGTCATTTTTGTTAAATAGTTTTAAATATTCCTTATTATTTAAATCATCCTAACATTGCATTTTTGAGTAACATGTATAAATATGTCTATATAAGTACATCTAGTATTTGGTTTAATAAAATGAATAATCATTTAGGTGAAGTGTTTAGGCGCCCTTCTTCCTCCATTCTTATTAACCGTAAAGAAAAAAAGACTGTTAGCTTCATAAGTGCATTGATTGTGGAGTTCAATGAAATAGCAAGAACCCACAATGCTATTTTCTTTTTCATAATATTAATTGCACGTATTATTGTAATAGCATGCACTTCCTGTAGGACATTTTAAAAATTCAAAACATAACAAGGAAAGAATAAATATCACCAGCAATCTCAATTTCCAGAGATAAGCATTGCGAAAATTTTGATATACTCCCTTTCAGTCTTTATACATATATAATTACAAAATTTTAAACATACTTTCTATATAATTTTGTGTCCTATGGTCTTCATAACCTTGCAGTGCTTTTAAATTATTATTTAATTCTCAAGAAACTTTATGGGAATTATCTGTTGCAAGAGGTCACCAGATAAAATACCTGCATATTCTAGTAGGTTGGTTAACATTTGTTTCCATTGTTTTATTCTACATTATTTAAAGTTAAGCTGTGTTTCCCATCAACTACTTGCACATATGTGTCAAGACTTCTTCCACTTCTGCTGTTACATTACTAATCTTCAGTCTCCTGTTTCTTGACCCTTTAAGAACCATGGGGCTTATATAAACTGCTCTCCAATCCTTAGTAATCTCTAGTAAATCTAGTATGTGTTTCAAAAATTCGGTCATTAGTTGCTTTCTTCCGCTCCTGCAAAGAACGTAGAGTCTAGCTTCTAGGTTTAGTCTGCTTAAATGCGGTCGAATATTTTGTAGTTGATTCTGTTATCAGGGCTGTCACCTCTTTAAAGTGTCCCCCAGCTGGGAAAGATCATCTTTGTCTCTTTTCCTCTAAAAAGACAGCAGAAAATGAAACATTTCACCAAGCTGTTCTATACAGTAAACATTTTCATGATGTACATTCCACAGAATCTATTCGAGAAAATTTCCTTTTTATATTGACTTATTTCACATGAAGTTAAATTATCTGGATGCAAAGTAAAAATGCACTCAACTATACAGATTTGGAAATTTAAAAAGAAACTTTCCAGAAATTTCAAGGTACTTGTGGAATTCATCTGAGTAACTTAAGGAAATAAAACGATTGAATTTTTCACACTCTCTCCCAATACACTGTCACTGTGTTGATATAATTGTTTTTCTCTCTTTTGCATCTTTTTCTGAAGATATTTTATTGTCATGGTGTTTTTGTAGTTACAAAACAAGGATGCCCAGAGGGTGTCATTTCCCAGGGTCCAATGTAGCCAATGCTCTCCACTCTCATCGCTGAGTTCCCTTCCTCTGGCCGGACCACTTCAGGGCCTTTTGATCTCAGGTTGGACTGTGTTCAGGGCTTTGTAAGGGAATTTGACCATACGCAGATGGAAGCAGTCATTCTGTCACCTGTACTGTGGTCAGCTTGTGCTGTGTGAGTCCAGTATGACTGCTTTCTTTTCTCGGTCACCCAACCTGGGAATGGCCAGACCAAACAGATTACGGAGAGAACTCATCTCAGGACATACTGATCTAGGCAAAGAGGGGGCCCTGCCGAAATCATCAGTCTCGGAGTTAGGAGACAACGTACAGTCGTGGCTCTGCCATTGAGCTGTGTCACTTTGGGCAAAACACTGTAACTTTCCTGATTTAATTTTCTCATCTGTAAAATGGGAATATTGATCCCAGTGCTGCCTATCTCACAGTCATGGTAAGAACTCAATGAGATGTGTGTAAAGGTACTTTGCAAGGCACAAAGTACTATACAATTCTGGGGTATAAATTATTGTTATCTAAAGTGTGATAGAGTGAATGTGGCCATGAGAACACACACTACATATGAACAAACTGGACTTATATCATGTAACTTCCAATTGATATTCTGTAAATTATATTATGAGAGCATATGGGTTTTTTTGTTTTTTGCTTGAGGAAGATTTGCCCTGAGCTAACATCTGTGCCAGTCTTCCTCTGTTTTGTAGGTGGAACACCACCACAGCGTGGCCACTGACAAGTAGTGTAGGTCGTCCGTGGTCTGGAACTGAATCCGGGCCACTGAAGCAGTGCGTGCTGAACTTAACCACTAGGCCACAGGGCCTGACCCGAGCATATGTTTTTTACGTTGCCTAAATGACAGTTACTCATATAGGTAGATTGAGCTATATTGATATATGCCTGGGCCTGTAAAGACTGACTCATTTGCAAAAGATCTTTTGAGAAGAAAAACAGCTAATACAAAAATAAAGTTCCAGATATGAACAGTTTAATAGTGATGAATCTCAGCATAATCATTATAATGCATTTGGTTTTAGTTTATGCTTTTTCAGCTCCTGGTCTGTAGGCGTTGGAAAACTGTTTTCATTTTACTCCGCTTAATTTCTCTTTCCCTATCTCTTTTGTTCTCTCATAGCATTAAAAAAAATCAATTAATTTTCAAATTGAGATACAATCCATACACATGAAATTCACCCCTTTAAAGTGCCCAATTCAGCAGTGTTTAGTATAGTTGCAAAGTTTGTGCAACCATTGTCACTATCTACCTCTAAAACATTCTCACAAGACATATGTTTTTGAATTCCTTAGGTATATACTTAGGAGTGGGATTGCTGGATCCTACAGTAACTCTATGTTTAACTTTTTGAGGAACCCCCACACTGTTTCCCATTGTGGCTGTAGCATTTTACATCCCCATCACAATGTATGTGGGTTCCAATATCTTCACGTCCTCGCCAACACTTGTTATTGTCTGTCTTTTTGATATAGCCATCCTAATGACTGCGAAGTAGTATCTCATCGTGGTTTTTATTTGCATTTTCCAGATAACGTGAGTATATTTTTACATTCTCTTTGGCCATTTGTATATCTTCTTTGGAAAAATGTCTATTTAAGTCCTTTGTTCATTTAAAAAATTGTATTTATCTTTTTACTGAGTTTTAATAGTGTTTTATGTATTCTGAACACTACATCCTCATCAGATGTATGATTTGTAAATATTTTCTCCTATCCTGTGGGCTGTCTTTTCACTCTCTTGACAGTGATCTTTGATGCACAAAAGTTTTTAATTTTGACAAAGTCCAATTTGTTTATTTTTTCTTTGGTTGCTTATATATTTGGAGTCATATTTAAGAAGCCATTGCTTGACCAAAATTTTCCAGAACTAGATAGTGATAATGGTTGTGTAAGGTTATGAATGTACCAAATGCCACTGAATTGTACCCCCTCAAATGGTTAAAATGACAAATTCTTTTTTATGTTTATTTTCCCACGATAAAGAAGAAAGAAACCATTGCCTTATCCAAGGTCACAAAGATTTACATCTATGTTTTTTTTCTGAGAGATGTGGATCTCTGATCCATTGTGAGTTAATTTTGTGTGTGGTATGACATGGGAGTCCAACTTCATTCTCTTGCGTGTGGCTATCCGGCTGTTCCAACACCACTTGTTGAAAATCTCACAGCATTTTATCTATAACTTTATTACATTTATTATATCCTTTATCACAGTTTGCTTTGTATCGAAGTTATTTGTGTGTGTGTTTGTCCTTCTAGTGGATTGCGGACTTCTCATCTCCCTAGAATCCTGTTCTCTTCACCACACACAGCTCCCACTTGCCTCCAGGACGCTGCATGCAGTTGATGGTTGGTGAGTTTGGTCTGAATTAACATTATAAACAAACAGACAGAGAGTCTCCTTGGTGAGCATTTACTATGAAGACTTTTGGGGCCATGTCTCTGTAAGAGCTACTTTCCTTCTCAACAGCTGTCAATATTTATTTATAAAACTTTGTTTATAAAAATTTACAAACTGTATAAAAACACATTTATTTAAAAAAATGTTTCTACTCCCTGTGCATTGGGACTTTAAGGAGTAAATAATTAGCACTTCTCTCTTCCCTTATTTTAGAAGCAGTTGGAAAATAGACTCAGAAGTCGGGGGGCTGTGTAGAAAATAATTCCCGTTTGTTGGGGGAAGTGGTTGGCAGAAGGTGGCTTGAGTCCGTAGCCAAATGGGCTTCACCTGAAATGAGGTGTACATTTTTACAGAGCTGGTGGCATAGCTCCACAACCATAGGTCTCCCACATGTCTGTCACACATTAAGTGCACACTTCTACTGTGGAGCAGAATGAAAAAAGGATGGAGCGAGAGAACAAGAGTGTTGCTTTGATGGTGGTCCCTCCATGTGGAAACATGTAGAGCAGGGAGAAGAGTTCCACTTAACAGGAGGCTCAGTTGGTGCTTCATAGCAAAGCAGTGTTTTCAAATACTCCTCGGGTTATAATCCCATGCTCTGGATTGAGCTCTTGGAGAACCACCCACTGTTAGGGCTGGAAGGACATTTTGCGATTAACCGTGAATTTCCTTAGCTACTTTTCACTCCTGCTAAATTGCATTATAAAGTTTGTAGCTGACCTCATGAAGGCCAACATTTCCCGGTGTTCGTTTAGCTAAGAAGGATTTTCTTTATCATTTCTTAGCATACATCTTTTTATGTCATTTTCTGTGTTAGCATTTAACAGTCCTTCATTTTGTGAGGGAACCTAATGTCAACGGGAGTGAGTCACGTAGATCAGATGATGGATTAGGTCTGGGGTCTAGGAGGGCATTCAGTTAAAATAAAGGAAGTTCATAATTCTGTGTTTTATGAGGAAAGCCTCCCTTACTGTAATTTCCTTAATAAAACAATAGTTATATGGAGATTCAATGCCTTTTCTGTGATTTTGTTATTTTTTTCCTAAAAGTCACTTAACATATTTAAACTTGAAGTTCTTAAGAGACACTCACTGGAGTCATGTGAACTCATTGTTCCTATTCTAAAAATATATATATATTATTCAAAATGGGGTCTATGAAATAAAGAATTGGTGTCTGAAGTTTACACACAGGTCCTGGCCTCCAGACTGCCATGAGACTGCTCCTGGTTGACGGGAGAGCTCGACAAGGATTCCAGGAACTCATTTAAGCTCTCTGAGGGCAGGGACATGTCTCATATTTGGTTCCTCATAGGAGCAAAAGGAATGTGCATGGAATAATTGAATGGATTGTTTGGCTTACGGAAGTTAGGAGAATTCACTGCCCTGGAGGAAGGGAAGACAGAAGGAAATGGAAATCCAGAGAGGAATCAAAGAGGGGAAGAAGATGTAGAAAGGAGAAACTAAACAGAAAGAAGTTGGGGCAGTTTTGAAACATATCTACATGTTCTTTGACATTCTCTCCATCAAGGAGCTAAGACACTGCCTTTGCAGGTTCAAGGCTTTTTCCACTTCTTGCTTAATCCCTTCTGGTTAGTCCCTGACGTCACTGTTCATTTTTCCTGTAGGGGTTGCTAGACTAATCTTTCTAAAGCACAAGATTGTACTAATCTCTTGCTCAGAAACGTTGACCATCTCCCATTGTTTCCTGGACCCAGTAAGGGTGGTGCTTTTTCAGCCTGACTCTTTCAGTTCCTATTCCCCCACCCCAGTGACCAAGGTCATTCTCCATATGGGCTCTGTTTGTTCTTGTTTCCCTGCCTTTGCTCCTGCCGGACTGCAGACTGATAGGGAAGGGTTCTCTGCCCCACTCCTCTTCCCGCCAAAGTCATAGGTATCTTTCAACTTCCAATGTGATTCCCCCATGAGAATTTTCTGGCTCCCTCCAACATGCTCCTTCCTTTTTTTTGAACCCTATAAACACTGTTAAAAGTGTGTCATCTATGATACTATCATATCCTAACTTGTACTTTGTTTATTTTGTGTACTTATTCTCACCTTCCTCTGTCTCTATGTAAGGTCCTTGAAGGCATGAACAGGGCTTTACTCCTATTTCCATCCAAGGAAGATTCTGGTAGAATGTCTAGCATATAGAAGGTGCTCAAAAATTATTCCTTAAATGAAATTCTCCCTTTGTCTTTTGATACTTCATGAAAATGTCAATATCCTCGGAGAGCTTTCCTTCTTTTCTTTGTTTACTTTTTAAAAATGATTTCCACCAAGCATATTGTTTTATTTTTAAGAATAATTTTAATGCAACATTAAGTTTATTGTTCGTAGATGTAACATACGCATGGTTTGCAAGCTAGAATAACGTTAAAAGGCTTGTTGTAAAGCAGTGGTCCCACGCCACTATCTCCATTTTTCCCTCGCCAAACCACTTCACAGAAGCAAACACTTTCAACTTTTAGCTCTTTCATACAGTTTTTAATAAGAGGTGCTCTTGGACTCCAGTCCCCTTTGATATAGCCACATGTGTATAATCCTAAAAGCACTGGACCCTTCAGAAATGACTTAAGAAGACAACAACATGTGATATTAAAGGCAGAAAATTGAGAAACATAGAAAAGTAAAAACAAACAGTTCATCTATTATCCAGAAATAATTGATCTGCATATGACTGTTTCCTTTTAAACAGAATTAAGAGTATATACCCTTTGAGATGTGTACAATTTGGATCATACAATCAGATTTTTTTTTTCAAAATATCTTTTGAAACAAAACACCTTTTTTTCAAAACATCTGTTCCATTTGGAGCCCTGAAGAGGTTGATTCAAGTGAATGTCTTTGTGTCTTGACCTGGGTAAAAGAATGTTGTGCAATAGACTCTTGCTGTATATTTCCAGATTGCTTTCTAGAGAATTTACACCAAATTATTCCAAAGGAATGACTCTAATGGTGGAAGTGTTAGGTTCCTCAGTAGAATGACAATTTTTGAAGCCTGTGTTAAGAACTATTCATCATTTTCAAATATCCTGACGCTACGGCCAGTGAGTTTTATGTCAACTTTGGGTAAGGTTTTAGAGTGGATTATTAAAAGAATGACTTGAGAGTTCTCAAAGAAATTAGTGGTCATCAGCATCAGTTCCTTAAGACAAGCCGATCACGTATTGTGAAATACAAAAAGTACTTAAGGTGGCACGTGTTGAACTAACTTCTTTCAGTAGCAGAGTTTGTAGGCTTTGAGCTCAGGGAATGATACAGTGTTTTTAGATTTGGGCAAGATATTTGATGAGATTGTCATGATATTCTCATGGACGAAATGGGGGAATCTGGTGAAATCTAATCCTAATAATAGGGATGTGGTTTCTACACTGTAGAACTTAGAATCAAGTGGAACCCATACAGAAACCGACTTAACATTTAGATTCTATAGGCAGAAACACCTGTCTCAGAAAAGGAAAAAGAGTGCCTCTAACTAGGGAGATATTTGATGACAAGTTGAATGGACACTTGCTAGGGAAGGTGTAGAGGGGACTTGAGTACTGGATGTGTGTTGGAATTTGATGTCCTTTAAGGTTTTGTTAATCCTTAGGGTTTTTGATTCTTTCTGTAGATAAAGACATGGTTAGATGAGATATATGCTCAGTTCCCAGATATAGCTTGCACCACATAACCCAGGCTGGTTTTCCATGGCAAGTCATCATGGGTATTAAAAGAGATGGGGATGATAAAAGAGATGCCAATGGATATGGGGAAAAGAGTCTCAACCACAGGAAAAGTTTAATGAAACACATGTCCTACTGACAGTGACTTGACATCTCATCCATCATAAAGGCCAGGACACCTTATCTGTGTCAAAGCCAATTTCCTAGGTGGGTCACCAGGCTGGTCAGCAGGGGGCGATATAGCACAGTTCATGGAGGCTATCATGTCGTGTTAACATCATAGACCTGTCAAGGTGCGTCTTACTTGAGGGCTGAAGGATGGACTCAGAGACTGTGTAAGGTTCCTGTCTGGCCACTGATCCCAAGACACAATGACTCAGTGACCCAGCAGAAATGAGAATTTCCTGTTAAGCCAGGACTCGGAGCCAAAGCTGACCACCCACTGTCATCAAACTCCCCCAGGGGGAGAAAAGCAACATTCTCTGCCTCCCAGCCCTTGAAGCAGCAGCCCTGGCCTCTTGGCCTCCGAGCTTCTGCCTGCTGCTTGCAGAATGCTCCGGGAGGAAACTGTTGCCCTGAACTTTGAATGTGGCTAATCGCATTCTCATGACTTTCTCACTCGAGGCTTGCCCCATCACCCCTCCTGATTAGGACTGGAAGTTCGGAGTCTGGATGGCTGGCTTCCTGCAGACGAGGCTGGGAGGCTGAGCTGCAGCCAGCGATTCGTGGAGGTCACTAGGTCGGTGTTCTCCTTTCTGTTTTCCGGTCCCCTGAAGCAGCATTTTGAATAAACAGCTCTGTCTTCTCACAAACCAAGACGTGAAAAATACTTCTGGGGTCCCACTCATTGCTTCTCAAATCCTGTTTTCTGCTCCCTTTTCTTGCATTCTCTCTGATTTCTGTCCTTTTAGGGGTGTATCATCGTGACTAATAGGAGTAGGGGCAAATAGGCCTCCACATTAAAACTCTTCCATTTCGGGAATGGTCTTAGTTACAGGAATCTCTTCTGTGTTTGGAAAGATTGTGTTTTTTTAACGATCTTTTCCTTGCAGCAATCAAGATTTTAAAAATTCCACAAAGAAATACTTCCATTCCTGGTCATGCTTGATATCACGCATCACTTAGAGTTGGATGAACGTAATTAAAACAAGCAGGAGACTCAAATACATGTAGAAGAATCGAGACTTCTGAATGCCAGTGCAGGAATATAAAGTTGGTGTCCATCATTAGCTGCCTCTGTTCTGCTTTTCCAGCTTTTTTAGCTCCATCAGTGGCTACATACGTCCGCACAACCAAAAGGCATGCGTGTCCTACTCAAACATGCAACTAACTACAGACAGACTCCCAGATTTTTGATGACGATGATTTCTTTAGGACAAACAAACATAAGATGTTTGGAGAAAAAAATGTTCTTAAAATGTAAATAGCATTTTGAATACCAGTCTGGCTGCTGCATGATTAGAAATCATTCTGTTCTCTTGTTTACTGTGAGTTCATTGCTTAGAAACCACTGAACCTAGAAATTCAGAGTAGGTCATCTATTCTTCTAGCTTTCTCTTTAGGAATCATCTATGCGACTTTTTTTCCCCCACTATATGTGTGTGTCCAGAGATGAGAACAAGTTGACATTTTTCATCCTCTCTTCTCATGGTTCATTTATCTGAATTAAATGGCAATGATTGCATTCTCTTGAGTTTATTCATTGGGGCCATCCCAAATGCTCCTATTCTCATCCAAGTTATTATTTCTTGCCCGAATGAATAAAAGTTCTTATAACTGGTCCCACTGTTTTTACTCGTGTTCACCTGCAGTCCATTCTTTGTATAGCAAACATGAGAAATTTAAAAAACAAAGCAAAACAAAACAAAAAACCCCCAGGAAATTATATAATTCCCTTTCTTAAGACTGCTCTATGGCTCTCCACCACACTTAAATCCTTATTCCTTACCAGGGCTTACAAAATCTCACCTGATTTGGCCCCTGCTTCTTGCTCTGACTTCACTCTTTAAAAAATTTTAACATTTTGAGTTTTAATAAATTTATTATCTTTGCAACCATCACCACAATCCAGTTTCAGAACATTTTTATCACCTCAAAAAACTATCATGAGACCATTTGCTGTCGATCTCTACTCCTATCTCCAGACACCAGTTAAGAACAGATCTACTTTCTATCTCTATGAATTTACCTTTTCTGGACATTTCTTATAAATGGAGTCACACAACACGCAGTCTTCTGCATTTGGCTTCTTTCACTTAGCATCGTGTTTTTGAGAGTCATTCTGGTTGTAGCATATGTCACCATTTCATTCCTTTTTATTGCTGAATAATATCCCATTGTATGAATAGCCTACATTTTGTTTATCCATTCATCTCATAATGGGCATATGGATTATTTCAAGTTTTTGGTTATTATAGGAATAAGGCTGCTATGAACATTCACATCGACCCTTTGTGTGGATACATATTTTCATTTTTCTTGAGTACATTCCTAAGAGTGCTTCTATGGGGAGTTGACAGTTAACTTTTTAAGAAACTGTCAAACTGGTTTTTAAAGTGGCTTTACTATTTTATATCCCATCAGCAATGTGTGAGTGTCCCGATTTCTCCACATCCTTGCCAATACTTGATATTTTTCTCTCTGTAGCTATTTTAGTGCTTTTTCTGCATCTCTTGAGATGGTCATGTGAATTTTGTCTTTTATTAATATGATATATTACATTAATTGATTTTTGGATGTTAAACTAACCTTGCATTCCTGGGATAAATCTCACTTGATCGTGGTGTATAATCCTTTCTATATGTAGCAGAATTCACTTTGCTAATATTTTGTTAAGGATTTCTGCGTCTATATTCAGTGGGGGTGTTGGTTTGTATTTTTTTTTCGTGTGATGTCTTTTTGTGGCTTTGGTGTCAAGGTAATGCTTACCTCATGGAATGGGGTGGTAGTTTTCTCTCCTCTTCTATTTTGTGAAAGAGTTTATGAAGGATTGGCATTATTTCTTTCCTTAAATATTTGAGAGAATTTACCAGCAAAGCCTTCTGGTCCTGGGCTTTTCTTTGTAGGAAGAATTAACATTGCTAATTCAAATTATTTACTTGTCAAAGACCTATTCAAATTTTCTATTTCTTTTTGAGTCACTTTATACCTTTCTAGGAATTTGTCTGTTTCATCTGTTGTCTAATTTGTTGGCATAAAGTTGTTATGATATTCTCTTATAATCCTCTGATTTTTATAGGGTTGATAGTTATGTCCCCCCTTTCCTTCCTGATTTTGGTAATTTGCGTCTTCTTGCTTATTTTCTTAGCTAATGTAGCTAAGGTTTTGTCAACCTGATTAATCTTTTCAAAGAACTAACTTCTGGTTATTAATTTTTCCTATTATTTTTCTGTTTTTGTTTTCATTGATTTTCCCTGTAGTCAGTATTTCCTTCTTTCAGCTTACTTTGGGTTGTTTGCTCTTCTTTTTCCGGTTTCGTAAAGTGAAACCTAAGGTTTTGATTTGGGCCCTTTATTCCTTTCTGAGACAGGCATTAAAGTTATAAATTTTTCTTTAAATACTACTTTAGCTGCATCCCATAAATTTTGAGATAATATGTTCAGAATATTTTAGGGGCTGGCCCCATGGCCGAGTGGTTAAGTTCGCGCGCTCCGCTGCAGGCGGCCCAGTGTTTCGTTGGTTTGAATCCTGGGCACGGACGTGGCACTGCTCATCCACCCACGCTGAGGCAGCATCCCACATGCCACAACTAGAAGGACCCACAACGAAGAATATACAACTACGTACCGGGGGGCTTTGAGGAGAAAAAGGAAAAAAAAGAATATTTTAAAACTTTCCTTATGTTTTCTTCTTTGACCTGTGGGTTATTTAGAAGCATGCTGTTTAATTTCCAATTATTTGGGGATTTCCAAAATTTACTCCTATTGTGGATCTCCCTTCTATTGTGGTCAGAAAACATACTTTGTATGATTTCAATATTTTAAAATTAATTGAGACTTGCTTTATGGCCCAGCATAGGTCTATCCTGGAGAATGTTTCATATGCACTTGATAGAACTTCTGTAATTCTTGACTAGTGTCTTATCTATCAGTTTGGCTGATAGTGTTGTTCACTTCTCCTATATCCCTGCTGATTTTTTGTCTAATGTTTGTATCAATTATAAAAAAATGAGGTATTGAAATCTCCAGATATTATTGCTGAATTGTGTCTCCTTTCATTCATGTCAGTTTGTACTTCATGTATTTTGGGGTTCTATTGTTAAATGCATATCCATCAATAATTGCTACATTTTCCAGATGAATTGACCCTTTTATCATCATGAAGCTCTTTCTTTGTGTCTCTAAATATTTTTGCCTGCTATTAATACAGCCATTTCAATTCTTTTATGGTCACTTTTTGCATGATATATCTTCTTTTTTGTACTTTTATTTTGAATGTCTTCATGTCAACGAACATATGTGCATCTCCTGTAGACAGCACATAGTTGTCCCGCTCTTTTATCCAATGACAATTTCTATCTTTTGAATGGTGCATCTAGTCCATTTATATTTAATGTAATTATTGATATGAGTGGATTTCTGAGTGCCTTTTTGGTGTTTGCTTTCTATTTGTTGCATATCTTTGTTTCACTTCTTTCTTTACTGCCCTTTTGATGTAAGTAAATGTTTTTTAGCATGCCATTTCAAATAATTTGTTGATTTTTTTTAACCATATAATTTTTAATTATTTTCTTAGTGGTTACTCCAGGGATTACGATACACTTTTTTTTTTTGGTGAGGAAAATTGGCCCTGAGCTAACATCTGTTGCCAATAGTCCTCTGTTTTTTTTTTTCCTCTCCCTTAAGCCCCAGCACATAGTTGTATATCCTAGTTGTAAGTCCTTCTAGTTCTTCTATGTGGGATGTCACCACAGCATGTCTTGATCATCAGTGTGTAGGTCTGCACCCAGGATCCTAACCAGTGAACCCTGGGCCACCAAAGGAGAGTGTGCGAACTTAACCACTCAGCCATGGGGCCAGCCCCTACAATATGCATTTTAATGTATCAGAACTTATTTCAGAATAATACTAGCTTAATTCTAATAAAATTTAGAAATATTGCTTCAATATGACTCCACTACCCTTTCTTTGTGCCACTATTATTATATATATTACATTTATATTTGTTATAAGCACAAAAAATGGCCATAATTATTGCTTTTACAATATTATGCCTTTTAAATAAGTTAAGAGATATAATGAAGAAAAATGTGTTTATAGAGTCTTTTAGATTTATTCATATATTTACCATTTCCAGCATAACTTCATTTCTTCTTGTAGACTTAACTTATCATTTGGTGTCACTTTTTTCCCCCTTAATTATTTCCTTTAGTATTTCTTGCAAGGGATAACTGCTAACAATGAATTCTCTCAGTCTTTGTTTATCTGAGATTTTCTTTATTTCACCTATAGTTTTGAATAGCAGTTTTGCTGGATATGGAATTTTTGGTTGACTTTTTTTTTAATTTAAGCAATTTGAATATGTTATTTCACTGTCTTCTGGCTGTCAAAAGACAATCCTCCATGGATAGTTTCATGTTTCTGTATGGTTAGGACTTTCTGAATAAAGAGCACTGGAATTTAAGTTAAAAGATAATTGATGGCAACAAGCTTTGAAAGTTCAAGATAGAAGCTTCCAGAGAGGTTTGGAGGTGTCTCCCCTAAAGATAATTATTGTTTACATTCCAAAGGGTAATTCAAACATCTCATCCCTTTACAGAGGATTTGTTTATATTCCAGAGTAAAGGCTCTTCTCTCTCTCTCTCAGAGGTGCAGATGTGCCACCATTAGCTCTGAATTTCCTAATTTTGGGGATTCCTTTCATGAGGTATAAATCTTATTGCAGGTGCAGGTAACATCTGGTGCTCATTGCATTGTCTTGTGGGGAAATGGGAAATTAATATAAACTGCTCTGTAAAAAAAGGCCTTTACCTGGATCCAGCAGTCTCCTGTTTTTCTTTGTATATGTATATATTGAGAAATCAGTTATTAATAATTCTTGTTCCTTTGTATACAAGTTGTTTTTCTTCAGCTGTTTTCTAGATTTTCTGTTTGTTTTGCAACAGTTTGATTATGATAAGTATAGGTGTGGATCTCTTTGTGTTTATGCTTCTTGGGTTTATTGAGCTTCTCGGACCTATAGATAATTGTTTTTCATCAAATTTGTGAAGTTTTCAGCCATTATTTCTTCAAATATATATATTTCTGCCCCTTTCTCTTTTCTTCTTTTTGGACTCCCTTTACATGTTTGCTGATACACTTGATATTGTCCCACAACTCTCTGGGTCTCTGTATATTTTTCTTCAATCTTTTTTCTCTCTTTCCTTCAATAGGGTAATGTCTATTACTCAATCTTCAAGTTCATTGATTCTTTCTATTGTTGTCTCAAACTTGCCACTGAGACTCTCTAATGAATTTTTTTTCATTTCAATAATTACTACTTTTCAACTTCACAATTTCCATTTGGTCCTTTCTTATAATTTCTATATCTTTGTTGAGACATCCTATGCACTGAATCATTGTCATCATACTTTCCTTTAATTCTTTAACTATGATTTTCTTTAGTTCTTTGAACATATTTTTAACAACTGCTTTGAAATCTTTCCCTGCTAAATCCAACATCAGGGAGTACCCCAAGATGGTTCCTTTTGACTGCTCCTTTTTTTTTTTTCTGAGTATGGGTTATGCTTTCTTGTTTCTTTATATTTCCCATAATTTTTTGTTGAATACTTGAAATTTTTGGCAGTGTATTGTAGCAACTATCAATTCTGACTTTTCTTCCTTCTGTGGATCATTTTTGTTTTTTGTTTAGAAACCAGACTTTCCTTGATTGAATCTATGAATTCTGTCTCTCTTCGATTTTTTCCCTGATTTATTTCTAAGTCTGGTTTCTGAAGAGTTGTTCCTATGTTTGCATAGCTTATTGTTCAGCTGAAGACGTTTCAGTGGTAGTGCTCCAACACTTCAAGCCTATAAGGCTTCCACTCTATGCTGATGGATCTGTGTAGGGAATGTAAAGCTAATTCAAAATTCAAGCCATGTTCAAATCTGCCTTGGCTTTCTTTCTTTCCTTTTTTTTTTCCTTCAGGCTCTTTTATGTCTCCTCAGTGCTTGAGCATAGGGTCTGTTAGCCAGGGATGTGTGAGTAGCTTGGGGTTCTCTGGTCTCTGCTGTACATGCAAACAGCCTCCAATCCACATGGGATATATGGAAAATTTACCAAGTCCCCTGGAACTATATCTCCTCTTGGAATTCCCTATTAAATTCCCAGCTAGTCTGCCAATCTGTTGCTTTTCCCAAGCAGCACATCAACCTCAGTCTACTGGTGTGGCTGGCTCTTTCTTTTCTTGCCATTGAGATGACCACTTGAACTGGCAATCCTCTAGGACAAGTAAACCCACTCTGAAGGCAACAGTAAAGCTGCTGGTTTCCATAGCATAGCCTTTCCTGGTTGCATCTAAAGAATTTGGTGGGGAGAGAGGAGAGATGGGAGCAGCCTCAGCCAAGAACTCCACTGTTTTTCTCCAAAGCTCAGTAGTTGTCACAAATAAATGTTTCTCAATTTGTTGTATGCCTTTGCTTAAATTTCAGAATTCTGAAATTGGTTGTTGTTGACAGTTTTGTCCATTCTTATATTTGTTTTTTGGGCAAGGATTTGTTGACTTGCTCACCCTGTCATTGTGGAAGTGAGAAGTCTCTCTCTGGCTTCACTCTTACCACTCTTCCCTTTGCTCACTTTGTTGTAGCCCCACTGGCCTTCTTGTTCTTTGTTGAACACAGTAACTGGATTTCTCCTGCATGACCTTTATATTTTCACCTTCTGGGAATGTTCTTTCCCCACATCTTACTTGAGTGTTTCCTTCACCTTCTCATTATTTAGATATTTGCTCAAATGTCACCTTCTCAGAAAGTCCTCCTTAACATCTTATCTAAAATGGGTTTCTGCCCCTCTCCAGACTCTATCTCTTTATCTTGCATTATTTACCTCATAGAACTCATCTTATGATGTTATTAATTATTTAAAATTATCTTCAGAAAGGCAGGGATTTATCTCCAGCCCCCAGAACAATTCTCAGCATATAGTACATCTCAACAAGAATTTGTTGAATTAATGAGTTGAATGAAATTTCACTTTGTCCTCTACATATGAGTTCTTCTCTATGCATGCCTGAAACCCATTTTTCTTCTTCTTGATCTGAAAATGTCTGCTTCTAGTGTCTGGTCTTAAAATGGAAGCTCTTTCAGGGAGATCACCACTGTCTTAATAAACAACGGGAGCATTTTTCTTAAGCATGAGGGAATAGCAGATGTACCAAGGAATAGGAAGCTCATACTGTATTAATGATGGATTGCAAGATGCAGGAGATCATTAATTCATTTGAGCAACTTTATGTAAAATATCTGTTGCAGAAATGGTAGGAAACTACCTTCCTTTGAGCTGATTTTCCCTTTTCTTCTACCTCACATTCCCCTTTCCCACTCCCCAGCTCTGGCATATAAACAAATCCACATCTCACCAATCTCGGTTGTAATGGAAGTTTGCTGTAAAGAAAGTTAACAGAATATGGACACACTAATAGAATGATTAATAGGACAATCAGAGAGACAAAAGAGAAGTGAAAAGGGCACAGTTAAGAGAGACGGCACTTAGATGATTGTCAAGATTCCTTGCAAAATGTAGGGCCTTATCTTTTTGTGAATGAGGGAGGCAAGGGTAGACTATGAGAGATCCAGGAACAAGTACCATCATGCGAATGGACAGAAAGTTCTACGGTGGACCACAGGACCTGATGTGTTCTTCTTTGTGGAAGGGGAGTGGGCTGGAAGCAAGAAAAGTGTTTCCAAGGCAATCAATCCTGATGGGAATTCTAGAAGATAATCAGGGGTTTGCTGTGCTTGGTGAAAAGTAAGGGGAAGGACATTCCAGGCAGAAGGAACAGAGAAGTAGAAGGAACAAATAATATACTATATAATTGCTTTTCAACATTGGTCTTCACAATTACGTTTGTTTAGTTCAGCCCGATAGTTGCGTTAACTTTGAGCACATAGCAAATGAGCATGAAGGAAAGAGACCACCAGACAGGCTACAAGGTGATGTAAGCCACAGATAATACTTGAAAAGAACAATTCACAAGGATAATTGAATGATGCTTGCATTGACATTTTATTATGAACTCTCTCTTAAGCACATATTTGTAGAAACGATTTCTCTAATATTTCCTACATGAGCGCCGTTTATATTGTTTTCCTTTTTTTTGGTTTGCCCTAATAAATTGTTATAAGTTTAGTCTATTCCCTTAGATGAGATTTTACTGACACAGTGGACTATTAAAATAAGTAATAAAAATAATGGGAAGTGTATTCGGAGTAGTCCCGTGAACTTTGATTAAATGAGGAATTATACTCCAAGAGACCTCGGAGTAACTGCAAGACCAGGGGCAGAGAGTTGAGGAAAATGGCACCGCCGTTGCCTGCAGTAGTTGCTTCTTCTCTGTCTCTGTTATTCATCTGACTGCAGTTAAAATAATATTTATTGCTTTCTGCTTAATATGCTAGAACAGACAATCGGGAAGCCATGAAAACAGAGACAAGAAATAGTCTTAAAACCAGTGAGGGGTCCTACCCAGCCTTCCATCTCAATTTGCTGTAATTGGTTACAGGCAGAAGAGAGAGAGCATTAAGTTGCTCCATCCTCATCCTGAATATGCGAGTGGAGCTGAAGCGTGAGATAAAAAGTTAGAACTCTAGAAGGGTCTCTTGTATAGAAAGGCTTAGGAATGGTATGGATAGAGACTATTGCAATGGCTGCCATTGTCAATCCTGGAGCCTGAGGGTCCAGTGAATTTGGGTGTGCAGGCTGGCTGGGGGGAGAGTAGGAATATTACAGCACCAGTCATCCTTCTTTTCTATGCAGCATTTTCTTTTCCTTAAGGAAGGAACCCTATTATCCATTTGTCTCACTGCTTTCTCCTTAGGAACTAGCAGTGTTGAGGACAGGGGGACCGCAGCGTGGACATTTAGGGGCTTCTGGCTCATATAATAAGCTACATTGCACTGCATTCCATCTTCTCTTCAATATGTGGTCTTCAGGTTTAAGCTGCAGTTATTTTCTTCTTTGAAACATGTACTGTGGCCTTCATTCCAAACACTTAGACATTGCCTTTCGAGTCGACAGGGCACAGATTCTTCTCTATATCTCCCCCTTGCAAAGAGTCTTTTGTGAAAATGAGTTACACATGGTGTCCTGCTCAGAGGCTCTCAGCTGACTCCTGGTGGCAGGCAGTCCTGGGACTGCCCCCCCAGGAGATTTGGGTTACATGGTTAGTCACAAAGTCCTCAGGACTGTGCCTTTGAAATGTCTCTCTCATCTTTTGTTTGAAATGTTTCTCTTCTCTTCCTCTCTCTGTGTTGCCATAACCACCACCTTTTAATCTAGACTCATTACCCATGCTTTGATTTCTGCGCAAGTCTTACTAGCTACTTGGCCTGACTCCCTGCTTAGAAGGTAAGTGGCTCCTTATTTCCTTATGATGAAGCACACATACCCCTATTTCACTCTAATGTCCTTCCTCATCTGACCCCTCACTAGCCCTCCAAAAATGTGTCTTGCCTGTTTTCTATATCACAGCTTCTCTGATCTGGTCTGGCCGATGTCTTCACTGTCCCCAGGACATTCTCCTGAAGCCTTGTTTACTGTTATATTTTATTTTATTTTATGGAATGTCCTTTTCCTTCTCTTCTGCCTATTCACACCTTACTTAGCCTCAGGAGCCCATCTTCCAGGAAGCCTCCACTCATGTTCCTCTCTCACTCTTCAGTGAATTTCTCTCGGGCTTCATGACTATCCCAACAACTCAATGAGTTTTGCATTGACTTCTCTTACCCATTAATTGTTTTCAAATCTTGGTGTCCAATTAAAAAAAATGATTTTTAGTAATGATAGTTCTGTTACATACTTCGTTAATGTGTTTAAGGTGTCCCCAACTGTCCTGGGTCCATAATAATTCTCAATAAATATTTTAACTTGATTAATTCTTCATTTTCCATCACTGAGGAAGATTGTAGTCAGTTCCTCAAATGTAGCACTTGTTCCCTTCTTCTCAGTTACTGTAAGATACTTTTAACATCTTTAGGGGACTGTCGGTTTTGGTATTACAGGGGCAGCATCAAGCGGCTTAAGCTATTCGTCTGGAAATCTTTTTTCCTAATACAGTCATTCTTGTGAGCAGAGTTCTTTCGTTCCCTCTAAATGCCACTGAAATGTCCCCCTCACCTTATCTCTTGCCATCTAGGAGTGCTAGGACCTTTCGTATGCAAGGATTTCCACCTGACTCATGATGTTACTTTCACTCCATTCTTCCTCACTGCCATTTCAGTCAAAAACATGTATATTGAGTTAAAAAATTTTTTTTCCTTAGGTCATTGTCATTATGCATAGATTCAAGCAAACCATGTAAATGTACAAACATCATGAACCCTGGAATGTAACTAAGCATTCTGGTATCACATGGGTTATCATCCCTAAGGCAAGTGAGAACGTTGGTCCCAACACCCATCAGACTAAATACAGCCCAAACTTCTATTTCCCTCAGGTCACTGGCATTTACTTATTCTATTTTGTAGAATTAGAGGTGAAAATTAATCAAATTCTAGGGAGTAGGAAAACCATCTTTTCCCAGGAGGGACTGTTTCATTAATCCCTAAAGAGTCCTGGTCTTTGGTTTTCCTATTACGCAGCATGAATTCAGTCACATTATTTCCCATATCCTCCCCAGCTTTCTTTCCTCTCACGTATACTTTTGGAGGTCTGCATTCTGGGTAATTTCCTGCTGGAAGTAGAATTTTTCTCAGGTTCCATTTTGTTTCTCTCCAGATTTCCTTCAAGTTGTGTTTACTTTCTCCACTCTTCAACTTCCAGGTCATTAACGAAGCTGCCCAACGGTCAGCTCCAACACCGTCCTCAAGTGAGTTTACTGTTAATGTATTGCCAACCCAATTGCTCAAGAAACTTACATGATGTGTTTTCTTACCCATTTTACATTTACCTTCAGTTAAGATTTTTAAAAAGATTGACTTATTGACACCATAGTTTCATACTAACTTATACCAGTGGACCAGTCAATTTCATTGTGTCGTCCAGGTTAAAGAATTTAGCTTAATGCTAATTTCTCAGGGATGAATATTGCTTTCAGTTCACTTGTAAGGCGGCAGATCATTTTGGAAATATTCTCTGGAGATGTACATGAGTGAGGTAAATGCATCTAAAGAGAGTTCTTTTGGAGGGACCATCCATAATATGGAATGTTTCCAAAATCCCCCAAATCAGGAGTTTCTTCTTTCTCCTTTATCATTCTTTTGCTAAATTCATGACATTTTCAGAGTCCTAAAAGCCTTGGTCTGTTTCATTAGGCTTTTAGCTACTAAACTCTAGGATTTCCCCTCCTTTGACACCCACCACTTGATTTCTTCCATTTTAGGAGATTTGTAATAGAGTTTAGATTTAGAAAGAATACTTTTGGAAGGAAGGGAATTGTACCCATACCAACGGGGATAGAATTCCTTCCTTCTTAGTGAGGCAATTTGTAACCTGGGATTACACTTGATTAACAACAAGTGTTGACGTTTCAGACTAAATTTACAAAGAAAACCTCAAATCTTGTCTGAATGGTGTGTGAGGAATGTGGGTATTAGCATGAGATTTACGTTTGGAAATCAGAGTTTCTCTGTTGCAAAGTGGCCTCCTCTTAGTAGGGAGGAGAGAGGGTGCGAGTGTGCATTGTCAAAGCATTCACGGATGACTGGAGAAACCCAACAGGATTCAACAGGCTGAAGAGATGGGCTCTTTGATTCCCCAGGCTGACGTCCTGCCTGCTGCCTAAAACCAATAACATCGGGTCCCTAAGCTTCTCCATCCAAGACCGTGTTTTGCTTCTCTGGTTGTTTGTTTTGGAACTGTCACAATAAATAACTGATGAGAGGATATTAGAGAAAAGCTACAAATTCTCTGGGGACATAAAACCTCATGCATGTGGTCTCTGAAAAGAGGAAATCACTATAGATAATATTTGCTTTTTCTACATTCCCTAAGGACAATAAAATAGAAACAGGAACAAGAGGTAGAAAAAAATCTGTTATTTGTTCGCTGAGTCAAGCCTTCTATTTCAGTCATTTTGGTCAAACAAGGGAATAGAGACACTTGATCCTGAACTGATTCTATGCCCTGGGACCCAGGGGTCAGATGGTTATGTCCAGAGGGGTGAGACCCACTTCCATGCCTCCCAGACCGGACCAGCTCTTTCTCTGGGGAACTGGCAGGGCTGTCCCGCATCTCGTCTCATCTGCCCCAGTCTGAGGATTTCTGGTGTAGAGCGAGTTTGGAGACAGCTCTGTAGTCTTGGCTAAGAGAGAGAAAGGGTCAACATCAAAGCAACTTTCGTCACAAACGGCACGATCTGTGCACATGCAGGGGGCTCTCTCCTCCCTAATCCCTTTGAGCATCCCTCCGCAAGGCTTTTGGCACAGGCACAACCACCACCACAAGAATCCGTGAACCAGAGCCAAATCTTACATCACCAAGAAGACGAAACTCTCCCTGTGCAAGGCCCGCAGACACAGAATCTATTGCTCAGGGGACCGAAGGGGGCACTGATTGCATCCTAGGTGGTGACCCTCCCCAGGATCCCCTGCCCCTCACCCAGAGGAGGAATTGTCTCTCAAGGAGTCCCTGAGTGACTCAGAGTTCATCAAAGAAAGGACTACACTTCCCTGGAGAGTTGCTTATTTTTCCTTCTAATTACCAAAGCATAACATTTTCTGAAATGTTGAATTTAAATTTGTGAGGCTGCCTCATTTAACTTTCAAAAGAGATTTTAAACAGCTCAGCAGGAAGGCCTTTGGATTCCAATATCCTCAACCTGAACGAGGTGGGCAGAAGAGTCAGGGAAGGCTGAACTGCTGACATTTCCAAAGGAGTTATTCAGATGGACAAAGACTGATAAATAACCATGAAAGGCGGAAGCCACTGTATTAAAAATAGAGGAGGTTAGCAAGAAATGGTCCCTTAGCTATCCGATGGGGGTCACACTGGGCTTACAATGATTAACTATACTTTAAATCTCAGAGGAAGATTCCTCTAATGTTGTAGATGACAGAATTGAAGAATGAGCTTTATTATCTGATTTGAAGTAGGGAGTCAGAAGTTGCTGAAGAGATACACATGGCTGATAGGGAGGAAGAAAGAAAGCAAGTTTAAAAATAAACCCAGGAAAGGTTTTATTGAGAAAAAAACTTTTTTGGTCTACAAGCAATAGAATACTACTTTTTTTTGGATTATAATTGATATTTGTTTTTTAAAGGAAGAACAAAAGCCAGTATCAAGAAAACAGAAAGTACAAGCCAGGTGTGCAGTCCTCTGAAGAGCTGCGCCATCTGGGCAGCCTCCTGGTCAGCCTTCCTGTCCACAGGTGTAGTTCATGGATCTACCAATATCTTCATTAGTCTGGGTCCTCTGAGAAGTAGATGCCAAGATGAGATTAACTTGCAAAGATTTTTATAAGGGAAACACCTGTGTGAGAAATAATGCAGAGGAAGCTGGGAAAGGATGGAGAGCCATGAGACCACAACTCAAGTCTGACCCTGAGTGAAGAAGAGAGGGAAGGAAGGTTGGGTGGAAATGTTCAAGATTGCCGTGAGGTTCAAGGAAGGCTCAGTAAGGCCAATGGGGAGTCCTTGAGCCAAAGCCAGTTTCCACGTCCAAGAGGAGTCTCGGGTCTCTCAGGTGTGCCCTGTTGTGCTCAGTCATTGACTGGGCACAACCTGTGGGAAGCATGACCTTGATGCAAACGTGATGGTGGATTTCAGAGCAGGTGACCAGACCTCTCTGTCAATTACACTTCCTATAGTTGGAACTTTGCACAATGAATTCTCATGGCCACTGCAGTTAACTCAATGGAGTATTCATAATAGCAGTACCATCTTTTGTGGAATTGGAAGAAACCTCGAAGACCATTTCTCCAAGCCTCCCATTTTGCACAGAAAGAGACTTAGGTTCATGGAACTGGATGACTTTCACTATTGGACAGCCCTGGGTGTTAGAGCTGATCTTCTCCTTAGAACGTTCAGGTCTCCTGACTCTAATGCTCTTACCACTGGGCCAATGTCACTAATAACGTTGTGGGCTAGGTGACAATTCTTAAAAAAAAAAGTTTATATTTCTGATGATAAAAATGTACACATTCTAGAAAGTGTGGAAAATAAAGAGAAGTAACAAGAAGGAAAAATATTACTCACCTTGTCCAATCAAACCTCCAAATTCTTAACCTTTTGCTGCATTTCCTCACAGTTTTATTCCTATGCATTTTTTTTATATAGCAAAGTTTATACCGTATGAAATTTGTGTCCTGGTTTTCTCACATGGCACCTTAGTATAGGCATTTCCTAGGCTGTAAATGTTTTATAAACTTAATTTAAATGACTACCTAACTCATTCATCTTTGATTCCATTACTTTAAACTATATAAGAAAACAAAGGACAAGTTGAGCATAATCTTTCAAAGAAAAGTTTCTGAAACTTATTGTTTCAACCTGGGATTTTTATCTGTTGGGCAAAAATTGGCAGCAATACTTCTAGTTCTTTCCTTGGAATATTCTTCCTCTGACATCTCAAGAAAAAATTCAGACTGACTTTTTAAACTTCAGAATACTTTTTGATCGGAAGCACGTTTATCTGTTCTCTACTGTTTCAGTATATCTGCTTGGCATATCCACCTATTCCTATTTTAAAATTTCTGTTTTATTTTGTTTTGTTAGCTCTTTGGAAGTTGAAAACTGGTTTATTGTTTTCAAACGAATTGACTTGGTGTAAGAGAATCCTTGGCCAGAATCCTGGCCAGGTTTTCCACTGGGAATTTCAGGAGAGGATGAGCTAAAAGTGGTAATAACGCAAGCTTTGGAATCAGACATATTTGAGCGTGGACCTCAGCCTGGTCCTGGTCATGCAACTACGCATAAGTTCTTTAATCTCTGTGAGCTTCAATTTAATGATCCATGAAATGGGAATAATGAACTATATCTCTGTTGGCTTATGCAAAGATCACAAAGATGTAATACAAAGAGAATATTTCACACTGATTGTGTATACAGTTGAGTACTAAATAAAATTGCCATTATCATTGTCTCAGACTTTAGTCTTGGTAGTGGTTTACTTACTATTAATTTATTAATCTGTTAATGATTTAACCAGAATAACATATCTTGTTCTTGTAGTAAACCCAGACATTCCTTTCCTGGTCAACGACAGTGATAAAATAGTTTTGCCAGCACCTATCTCCACTTGATGTGCCCATCATCAATCAGCTGGATATGGATTATTACTGTAAATACATGGAAATCTTAGAATAAAACACCAAGTATTCAGTTTATGACTTTTCCATACTTGAGTTATGAATAGTGATTAATGTCTTCGGTAACCAGGGAGCATATATAGCTTTGCGTATAAAATAATGTGCTTCAATCTCAGAGTTGGATCCCAAGCTCCCAGTGTAGATAATAGCAGAAAGTTCAGTTTCACCCAATTCAAGGCCTTAACACACTCCTTTTGACACATATAGGATTCTGGTATGCTTATCAGACTCTGGTGATAGAGTGAGCAGTCCTGTCCCATCCAGTCCCACCTTGGTGTCAGGAGGGCTTGGCTGCTGGGTGGAAGTAGCCTTGGTCTGTGTCGCTAAAGTGTGGTAGCTGGGGCAAGTGCTTTGGTCCAGGAGCTAAAGTGGCTGTGAGGGAGGCATCATGTTCCAGCTGTAATGAGGTTGGTGGTAGCCTTCATGGATGTACTCAGTGAAAAGTACTTCCATTCAAACTGGCGGAGCTCCATGGCTACGCTCTTCCATGGATTCATTCAGGATTTCCACATGCATGAGGTTGGTGCCATATCTAAAGCTCGGTTGGTGAGGCCTGACTCTCCATCTGGTTGGCTGGACTGTATCTTGTGGATGGTAGTTTTTAAAAAATCTCATGCAGATCTGAGAACGTTGCAAAGAATATAGTTATATTGATTGAATATACAATTCTGGAGTCACAACCTTTCCCCACTCAAAACCCACTTGACTGTGCTTCTTTGTCTTCTGGTATGGAATGTTGCAGGGTCATTGAAGACCACACTAGTGTTTATTCCATTGTCAATAAATAGTTTTCCTGCCTGGGTGCTAATAGAATTTTTTGTTAATCCACTGGTCTAGAGGTTTCAATAATTTCCTCCAATCCTATAACCCCTTCATAGAGAACTTTCTCCATCCTTAGCCCAGATGGAAGGGCTCTAATTACTATATGACCCTGTCCTTTTGGGCAGTAAGTTGGGCCACAGTGGGCAACTATCCAAAGCTGGACCATCAATAATCTTATTCAGAAACCTGTAAGTGGGGAACAGAGACTGAATTTGTTACCTGTAGGAAGTTAAGCTCAAAGATAATATACAGTAGTCCCCCCTTATCCACATGGTAAATGTTCCAAGACCCCCAGTGAATGCCCGAAACCATGGATGGTAGTGAACTGTAAATATGCTATGTGTTTTCCTAGACATACAAACCTATGATAAAGTTTAATTTATAAATTAGGCATAGTAAGAGATTAACAGCAATAACTAATAATAAAACAGAATAATTATAACACTATACTACAGAAGAGTTATCATAGATCTTAGCAACCTCCGCATAAGATGTTTTTTCTTTCCTTATTCAGTTGAGAACTTTCACATTTTCACTTGAAGGAAGCATGCTACAGCTTCTCTTTGGCATATCCGACTTGCCAGCATCACTACTCTTGTGCTTTGGGGCCATAATTAAGTCAAGTAAGAGTGACTTGAACACAAGTACTGTGATACCAATACCACAACAGTTGATCTGATAACCAAGATGGCTACTAAGTGACTAATGGGCGGGTACTGTACACAGTGTGGATACGCTGGACAAAGGGGTGACTCACATCCTGGGCAGGACAGTGTGAGATTTCATCACACTACTCAGGATGGTGCACAATGTAAAACTTATGACTTGTTGGGGCCAGCCCGGTGACGTAGTGGTTAGGTTCGCACTTTCTGCTTTGGTGGCCAGGGGTTTGTGGGTCCCGATCCCAGTTGTGGACCTACACACCACTCATCAAGCCATGCTGTGGCAGTGTCCCACATACAAAATAGAGGAAGATTGGCACAGATGTTAGCTCAGTGACAATCTTCCTCACACAAACACACACACACACAAAACCAAATAAACAAACAAACTAACTTATGAATTGTTGGTTTCTGGAATTTTCTATTTAATTTAATATTTTCAGACCATGGTTGACTGTGGGTAACTAAACCCAGGGAAAGTGAAACCATAGGTAAGTGGGGACTACTGTAGACTCGAGTGCTGCTCTTCCATGTGGGGGCAGCCATTATGAGCCACATATAAGCTGATAAGCAAGCAGAGAAGCCAGTTCGTAAAGAAATTTGGATGAAGCAGTCATGGAGAGAAAGTGAGATGGGGAAGAGAGACAGAGAGAGAAACTCCTGATGATGGTTATTTTTCCCATGAAGCCCAGCTGTGCTGCCGCAGTTGACTTCCGGGAGATTCCCCTGCACCCTCCACAGAGACGCACAGCTGACCGACTTCCAGAAGTTGTTGTTCCTGTCAACACATCGACAGAGACATTCTTACAATCTGCTTTTTTCAAAAGGATATCTAATTGTGGATTTATTTTAATTGGCATTTCTTGGAGTGTTCTTTTGATCTCCATGCTTGGTTCTTTGTCCTAGCTCAGGAAAATTTGCTTAAGTTACTGCCTCTATCTCGAATGTTTTGGTTTCTTTTTCACAAACTACTGTAATCCTTAGGTTGGAACATTGTCATATCTATCATCTCTTTTTCTCTCCTTTTCAACTTTTCTCTGCACTCTAAACAATTATTTTCTTCTATTTATTATATCAAATTATTTTCGAGATGTTTCCTGTCTGAAATAATTCCCTTTCTCTTGTCATACTGCTTCAGGGGCTTCTTTTTCCTTTTTCTTGTTTTCTATTCGAGAACAATAGCTATAGAGAGGGAGGATTGCCCTTGGCTATCACTGGCCACTCGAATGCTGATTCTGATGCTTGTCAGATTTACAGCTGAGGGGCGGCTTAATATGTGTTTCACTCGCAGCTCAGTTTCCAGTGTCAAGGAGCCTCTTATTTGTCTGTGTATTTATTTATTTTTGTCGAGGCAAAATTCAGGTAGCGTGAAATTTAAAAATATGCTTTAGGGATTTGTCTGTCATCCTTGCACAGGGCTTGTGCTAGTCTTCTCTGTATCATTCCAGTTTTTTTGTGTGTGTGAGAAAGACTGGCCCCGAGCTAACATCTGTTGCCAACCCTCCTCTTTTTGCTTGAGGAAGATTGCTGCTGAGCTAACATCTGTGCCAATCTTCCTCTATTTTATGCAAGATGCCGCCACAGTGTGGCTTGACAAATGGTGTTAGGTCCACACCTGGGATCCGAACCTGCGAAACCTGGGCCGCTGAAGCAGAGCGTGTGATCTTAACCACTCCGCCACCGGGCTGGCCCCGTGTATCATTCCAATTCTGAATGGGCACAGCACACATTTATTCAGTGTGACCCTGATGAGCTGAGGTGAAGTTATTTCCTCTATTCACTGCCTGGCTATATGTGCGTGTGAGTGTGTTTCATCTTGTTTTAGACCAGGTTTCCTAGAAAAGAGAACCTTAGGTAAAATATTCCATGCCAAGGTTTTCCTTGGAGTTCCGTCCCAGGGGAGCAAGAGTGAAGTGGAAGGGAGATAAGAAGGGAAGGACTGAGGGGCGCATTGCCAAGCTGGACACTGGTATCCAGCATAAAGGGTTGCTGAGTTTGTGGGTCCATCTTCAGATAGGCCACACAAAGAACCACATGTCAGAGAGGAGAAGAGTTTATTCACCATTTCCCGGTGATCGCAAGTTCTCCATACGGGACAACTCACCCACACATCTGGATTGTGCACACATGGGCATTAGGGGAGTCCCGTGGCATCTCATACCCCAGAAGTAACAGGTCCCAGGAGGTCCCTGGTCAGGAGGTGAGAAGCCTAGAATACAGGTATGAAGGGAGGTGCTGTTGGGATGTGCTCATGAGAAGACGGTTGCCATGGCAGCTGATGGACACGAGTTCCCAAGGCCCCTGAGTCAGATGCCTCAGAGAGGACCCTAGGCTGTGCCTGTGCAGGTCAATGTGTAGCCTAGGCAGCTGAAGAAGCGGTGCTGTGAGTTGTGTCTTCAAGATTAAGTAGAAGTTTATAAAGGAAACATATGAATAGGAAGGAGATTCCCAGTGAAAAGAACCATGAGAGCAAAGGCCAAGGGGTGAGGCATGGCCTAGAGCAGGAGTTGCCTAATCATGGTAAATTTGTTTCTATAGATAAAATTTCACTGTGACACTGCTATGGTCACTCCTTTATGTATTGTCTGGGCTGCCTTCATGTTCCAATGGCAGAGTTGAGTAGCTGTGACAGAGTCTGTATGGCCTCCAAAGCCCGAAACATTTGCTATTTGGACCTTTACAGACAAAATTTGCCTACCCCTGGCCTGGAGTAGACAAGGAGCTGCAAACAGTTCAGAGTTTCCAGAAAAAGGAGGAAAGGGCTGTGAGCCCAGGCTGGAGACTGAGGCAGGGGCCAGATGATGAGGCCATGCTTGTCAGGTAAGGAACCACTGGGTGATTTTAAGCAGCTTCTCCAGATAAGGAACCAGAATGCGAGACTAGTTTCTTTGTTGTCTACTCTACCACTTCTGTGGAATTTTCCAGCATTGAGAACAAACCAGACAATTCACCATCACTTGAATATAAGCCACTTGGGGCATTGCTGTGGGACACACAGAAAGGCATTTTGGGAGCAGTGAATTTTCTTCTCTGTGACTCTTCTCCTTATTGGCTCCAGCTACTCGCTACTCTGGTCAGGCCTTGTGCCCGGTCCTATCCGTGCACAGCTCCTGGGAGTGCAGACCTGCTCCTTCCTGTTGCACGACCACAAGGACACTCTGCACAGAGAAATTTAGAGAGCAAGAAGTGCGCTGGCCATTTTTCCCCTAAGGAGGGCCCCTGACCTTGAGGCATGAGAGGGGCCAGCCTTTGCAGCCATCGCAGAAGAGGGAAAGGCTGGTGTTCAGAATTTGAGTGAAGATGCCTCTAGGTCAGGAGGGGCTGGTGGTATCAGTAGAAGCTACAGGTGAGCTTGGGGGTGTTGGGCAAAGGATGGAAAGTGAGATTCTCCTGCACCTTTCAGATCTTGTCTTTTCCCAAGTCCTGTCCCCTCCTTTGCTCCTTCTTAAAAACCTTGTGTCTCTGAGAGGCAACTGATGTGTGTGACTTTGACACTGGGGAAAAAACCAGTGGCTTATGGTGGCAGGTCAGGAGTGGAGTGTGGAAAGAGAACCAGGCCTTAGAGGACCTTGTCTGGCAACTGAGAGTCTGGGCTCTCACCAACCCCTTCTAGTCCTTTCACACTCTTCGCAAAAGTAAATAGAAATATTATATGTAATGACCTGTGTTGAGAGGCTGAGGAAAGGATGAGCTCCTGTGAAATCGAAGCCAAAGGACCCTTCCCTTCACACCGCAGCTTATCAGCAGACACAGGGGAACAAGGTCTCTTTGTTCACCGCACTGTTTCCTGAAGCGAGTTAATAAAGTGGCACCACAGCAGGGAGCTCTATGAGTCTTAACTAGGGCCAGAAGCTCAGCGGGAGTTTCTCACTGAGCCTGAGAAACCCCAGGTATAAAATTTTTGCCATTGTTGGTAGATACCCCACCTTCACAGAAAGATGCCATAACCTCTCCATAGAGTGTTTGAATAATTGCAAATAGAATAAAAAAGCAACTTCAACTACTGTGAAGCATTAAGAATGTTATGGAAGGTGTCTGCATGGTTATTAAACTTATGAAAATTACCTCACAGACTATGAAGAATTCCAGAGTCTTGATAATTATTAATAGTTTATCCCAAATGACTTGCATATTTCTAACTGACAGAAGACCAAAATGCCATTTAGTGTCTTGGGAAATTTAATTGGAGTTCAAAATTAAACCTACTTTCTGTTGAGGAACAGTTAGAGAAGTTGCCAAAGGCTTTCAACAACCATGGAAATTATGTCTCTAAATTGTATTTGCTAAAGAATATACCACTTTGGGTTAAATGCCAATTAAGCTACTGTCCAAGTGATACATGAACTATTTACGTCATCTAGACTTAGCTTCTGATCCTCGTCAAGTCATGGAAAAATCTCTGATGGGGTTCTTGCTTTAATAATGTGGGAAGAGGGTCAACGGATTCATGTGGAACTTACACCACCCACTTGGAATAGTGTTGGTTTTTTTCCCCCAAAGAGTAGGATCAAATAGCTTCTGTATGTATGGTTTTCATTATTTAAGACTAAACTTAGAATAAGTTGCATCTGAAAAGCAAGATCAGATCTGAGAAAAACAGAATCTCCTTAGCTATGTCCATCATCACCACCCCTTTTACCTCTTTGTCTTTGTAAAGTGTGGGAGGCAAAGCAAGTTAAAGCCCAATGGAAAGTGTCTAGTGCAAAATGTGATGAGACATTGTAACATATTGCATGACCTCAAGTGTGTAAGTTCATTTAGTTAAATAAGGTACTGTGTACCTATTATGTACCAGAAATATAGCACAGGTGTTCACCACTGTGTGGGGGATGCAATTGGGAAACAAATCTGTTTCTGCCCTACTGACACTTACATGTAATGATACTAACAAAGAACTCATGTAATATCAAGAGTCTCACCAAGGCCAGTGTGGGCTGGCATAGACGTCTTTGTTGGTAAATTTAGAAACTTGTGCTTTAAATGTAACTGTGCCACCACAATATGTCCTCAGGGAAGTCATTGATTCTTTTCTGCTGCTCTGTAACCTTCTGAAGGGCGGCACCAGCATCAGGTTGTCTGAGTCTCCTAAATTGTCTAACAGATGCTTGTGTCTAATAGATGTTCCATAAATGTTTGCTGAATGAATGGACCACATATCCTCTTACATTTGTAGCATTCTATTTAATGATTATGGCATTACAGATTGCTTTCGTCACTGACAATCAAGTTTTATGTCTCTCATATGTCAATTTTTAGACAAACCTCTTAAAAAAAAGGAATTCAGGAGAGATGTTCCTCCTCTGCTCCTCTACACACATGCTAAAGACACCAAAAAATCATTCCTCACTGCCTGGACACTCCCTGACCTGGCATTCACCTGGCTCTTCTATTTGTGCCTCTATCCAAGATGACCTTGACTGGTCATCCGGCACATCTTCTTATTGGCCCACCGTCTAGGGTCATCCAGCACTCATCTGCTTCGCACTCTGATCTCAGTAGCTCAGGTTACCTCCCTTCTGAGACAAATGGCCCTGTAAACAATGAGTGGGTCCACTGCAAATTTAAAATCGTATGTTATAAATGAAAAGAAGAATTTTTCGAAGATGGCAATAAGATGAAAGACATAGGTGATCGGTAGGTCCTGAGCCAATGAAGGGACTCCCATTATGTGGTAACCATTTCTCTTCGCTTCTGACTCCTCCTCTACTGGCTGAGCTGACCTGCAAATACTGGGATAGTGTCTGTCTTGCACGTCACCGCATGGCCAATGGCAAGCCTGTTTGCTGAATAAACGAATGAATGTATTCAGACTCTGTCTTAGCCACTTCAGGCTGCTATAACAAATTATCACAGACTGGGTGGCTTAAACAGCAAACTTGTATTTCTCATTTCTGGAGGCTGGAAGTCCAAGATCAAGGTGCTGATAGATCTGGTGTTTGGTGAGGGCCCACTTCCTGGTTTAGCGTTGGCTGATTTCTTGCTATATCCTCACATGGTGGAGAGAGAGACGGAGAAAGAAGAAGTGAGGTCTCTTGTTTTTCTTCTTATAAAGGTACTGATCATATCATGAGGGCTCCACCTCTATGATCTAATTGTCTCCCAAAGGCCCCACTCCCTAATACCATCACACTGGGGGTAGGAGTTCAACATAGGAATTTTGGGGAAACACAAGCATTCAGTCCATAACGGGCTTAAGTCTCTTTTTCCAGGTCCTTACTTCCTTTTATAACATTGCTCTATGAATTGCTTATTAGTCATAACCGTTGGGTTTGTAATCGTGATCATAATAAATTTTAGTATAATTTCCATGTTGGCATCTAGGTCTATATTTAAAACCAAATGGAAGCCAAACCTCTACTCAAACAAGACAAGCATATTGCAAATATCACCTAAGTAAGTAATTAAAAGACATTTTTGGGACAATTGGGGAAACTTGAATATAGGCTAGATACTATTAGATATTAGAAAAGTATTGACAATTTTCTTAGGAGTGATGATATTGTTGATTATGTAGGAAGATGTCATTATTTTTAGGAGATGCATGATTATATATTTAGGGATAAAGTGTCATGATATTTGTAATTTACTTTCCAGTGACTTGTAATATCTATTTATTATCTATTTAACTATCTATCCATCTATCTAGATAAAACAAATATGGCAAAATGTTAACACTTTTGGATTCTAGATGGTGGGTCTATGTGCAATCGTCAGTCGTCTGTACGTCTGAGGATTTTCATAAAATGCATCGGAAAAAGTGACATAGCAGATGTTTATGATCTTGGGGATAAGTGTGACCCCAAAGGGTCATCTGTTTCAGGCTTGCCTCCCACAAGAATCACGCTTGAACGACGAGGGTTGGAGAATAATCTTTCCTGCAAGAAAGGAAAAGATTCATCCTCCATCTTCTTTGGCAGCCTATTCTCTATTTTCATAATCTTTGCTGTCCAGAAGTTCTTTCTTATGTGTCTTTCAAATCGTAACTGAAATCATTGAGGCTCTTCGCTATTTTGGTATCTTCTGATTTTGAAACTTAGTCAGAGGTTTGGAGCAGGTACTAGATTCTTACTTTGCTTCAGGATTCAAATTCCCATAGGCAGGGGCCGGCCCCGTGGCTGAGCGGTTAAGTCTGCGCACTCCGCTTCTGTGGCCTGGGGTTCACCGGTTTGGATCCTGGGCATGGACCTAGCACCACTCATCAGGCCATGCTGAAGTGGCGTCCCACATAGAGGAACTAGAAGAACCTGCAACTAGGATATGCAGCTATGTACTGAGGGGCTTTGGGGAGAAAAAAAAAAAAGAGGAAAATTGACAACAGATGTTAGCTCAGGGCCAATCTTCCTCAGGAAAAAGAAAAAAGCAGCAAGTTAAGTTCTAAAAAAAAGAAGTTCCCATAGGCATTCTAGAATGGTAAGACAAGCTTCTCTCCAGTGTGGTCTGATATTTATCTGGAAGCTCTGAAGAGAACAGAGTGCGGCTCTATGACTCTGAGAACAGAATGCAGCTCTATGACGCTGAGAACAGAATGCAGCTCTATGATGCTGAGCCAGCTATGCACACGCCCTACTCCGTCATTTCATTCACTGCTCAGAAGGGGGGCCTTTCTTTCCCCAACTGCCCTTTCTGAAATAGCACCTCATTACTCTCTCGCTGTCTCCTTGATTTACTTTTTTATTTTTTAAAAAAGCATTGATCTTTGCCTGACGTTATATCACACATTTGTTATTTATTTATTGCCTGTCTCCTCCAAGAGAAGATACACTCTGTGAGAGTGGGGCGTTAGTCTATGTGAGCGGTTCTCCCGCTTGAATGTACACCAGAATCTCCTGGAAGGCTTGTTAAAAAATGGGCCCCAGCCCTGGAGTAGTGGTTCCGTAGATCTGAGGTGCAGCCCAAGAATTTGCATTCCTAATGAGTTCCCAGGTAATCCTGATGCTCCTGGTCCTGGCACCACATTTTGAGAACCATAGATCTACTGTTGGCCAGTGTATCCCAGCACGTGGAAGAGAAAGTGCTCCATAAGCGCTTGTCAAATGGACGAATGATTGAGTGAGTGGAGGCTGGCTTGCCCATAGGATCACTGGGCTCTGGAAACAGGCGACCTATGAAAATCAAATAACAAGCAGCTGAGGAAACCAATGCGGTGCCCACATGGGGGGCCTTGGACTTGGGGCCCGTGTCCAGGCACGCTTTGCTAAGAAGAACTTGGGCACACAAAATCATTGTCTTAAGTCATTTTTAGCAACCCTCGACAAGGAATTTCGGGACATTTAGGAACATTTTGAACTTTTGAGGACAACATCATGGAGGGCAAAGTCTGTCTAACTCCCTTTAGTGCTTTTACCAGAAGTAGAATACGGAAGTAGCTGACCCACTGGCCTTTGTCTGAGTTTGTAGGCCATCTCTCCTTTTTTCGTTTGGGGTCTTCCCAGGATGCTTTTCCTTTGTTAGGAATACTTCCTTCTAGTCGGTTCCTTCCTAAAGAAAGTACCATTTTAAGAGATACTTTATTTGGAGTTGCATGCTTAAGGGGACCTGGGTGGCCACCAGGAGGCTGTTCTCCAATCCTATTTGGTCTCTAGAATCTCACAGAAACAGACTAGCTTTAGCTATGGGCCACAAATCCCTCTCCTCAGGCTATATTTGATTGTTTTCTACCAATATAAACAAAACGTACTGTCAGCAACGGAGAGCTGGGTTATGGAGCTGCGTGCTGGAGAAGGAGAACAGAACAAGCTTAGGTTATTATTACAGCAACGTGTTACATTTGCATAAAACAATAGTTTGGAAATGACACAGATGATCTCATCTTTCTTGGAATTATTCTGTAGGGGACAGTTTGGTGTTTAGGGAACTTTGGGCAAGTTGAGCAATGTGTGTTAACAGATGCACATTTGTTGGTCAAGACTGTGTACATATGCCCTAGAGTGAGGATAAGTTCTAGTCTGAAAAGGCATGTGTGCGCTATGTGTGCACACACACAGACACACACACACGCCATCTAAATACGAGTTTGCGCCCTGGAATCCAGGCGGAAAGAAGCCATGCTGGCCCGGGTGTGCTCAGACGGTTGGGGAGTGGGGGTCTGGTATGTTTTCAAGGTTCTGTTTTAGTGTCAGATTGAGTGGAGATAGAGCGCCCATTAATTTAGCAGAGCATCTGGGAACTTTAAAGCCAGAAAGAGCTGTACAATTTATCAATCTTAATTTGCTCACACTGCAGTCAGACAGAGAAGATCCTTGGGAAACTCTGACAGGACACAGATGTTCCTTCCCCGCTCGGCTGACATCACACACACCAGCAAAACTGTGCAGATGCCCCTCCCCCGACTTCCTCAGCCCCCCTTGAAGCCCCATCCCTTCCACTTCAGCCTGCTGTGCTCATGCCTACACAGTAGTTAGGAGCAGAACCACACTAATTCACTTAGTTTCCCTCTGAGTAACCCTTCTTGCAGCAGAAAACTACGTGATTGTAAGCTGTTGGCCCTTGGGGCCAGGGTGAAATTTTCAATCTGATAAACATTTGTGTTCTTAATTAGCAGATCGAGAGGGAATTGGCCAATCCGCACTGTATTCAGGATGCTCTCAGATCTTAGAAATGTTCTCCTGCATCAGCCATACAGGAAGGGTTATTATTGTGACTTAATTATTTTAAATTCCTTTAAGGTAGGAAATGAATCTTCTATGTCTTTTATTTTCTTACAGTTTCACCTATGATGCCTTGCATAGCAGTCTCAGTTAACGTGTGTGGCTGAATGGGATTATTGGTCTCTCACCCACCTTCCATTTTCCATACATTCATCCTCTCTTTTTAAATTTCTTCTTGAAAATGCGGTTATCAATCCCATAGGATTAAAAGCAATCAAACAAGCAAGCAAATTTCTCTAATCTTTAGGTTATTTATTTATGCTATGTACCCTATCCTGGACCAGGTTCTGGACATACAGAAGTAGCTAAGACAGACAGAACTTTTGGCTCCACACACTTTAAAATCTGGTGGCTGAGACACGGAAGCAAGAGGCTGTTGCACACAGTGATAAATACCATAGGGGCAGGGGACCGGCAATACTGGATTTTATGAAGGGGCATAGCCGGTTTTGTATTCTGGTCTTGGGATCAGGGAGGAGGAAGTAATATTTATTTTGATTCCTAGCGCGGAACGAGCCAGGTGAAAGAGGGGTGAATCTTCGCACCCTGTTTACAAAGGAGCAGGGCGTGATATTTTACTGTTGCTGCATTTGCTTTGATGGCAGGACAGAGAGAGGAATTTCCCTTCACTTTCCTAGTGGTGACCCTGTGCATGAAAGAAGAAGTGACTTTTCTTCTGCGACATCAAGGCACGAGATTCTTGGCATTTGCACTAGACCTTTGAGTTTAGCCATTATGTTTCAGAAGGCCTCAGTAAAGATATAAATGCTCCCAGGGAGAGGTAATAAAAAAATCATTATCCATTAGCAACTTTAAAAGAATTAAATGGTCTCTTCCCCATGCATTCTTGTCTCCTCTCTGGGCTCTGAGAAAATGAGCAACAAGACTGTTGAATTTTGAAGGGAGGAGGTCAAGTTCAGAAGACGGAAGGAAAACCAGAGATGGTAAGTTCTTGAGGTTCCCAATGGAGTTTTGGGGAACACTATTACAATCTTGTGTTACTAGTTCTTTCTTTGCTCCTCTCAGGAGGTCCCATGACCGAACAAGTTGGGAAAACACAAGCTTAAGGAAACTGAGGTTTTTCTTTAATTTTTATTTTTTTCGGATGTACATCATATTTCGAATTCTGTGTACATTACATCATGTTCACCACCCGAACACTAATTATAGTGCATCCCCTCACATGTGTGCCTAATCACCCCTTTTGCCCTCCCCCCTGCCCCCTTCCCCAATGGTAACCACCAGTACAATCTCCAATGCTATGTGTTTTTTTTTTTTGTCATTGTTTTTATCTTCTACTTATGAGTGAGATCATATGGCATTTGACTTTCTCCCTCTGACTTATTTCACTCAGCGTAATACCCTCAAGGTCCATCCATGTTGTCACAAATGGCCGGATTTCGTCATTTCTTTTGGCGGAGTAGTAGTCCATCGTGTATAAATACCACATCTTCTTTATCCATTCGTCCCTTGATGGGCATCTAGGTTGCTTCCATGTCTTGGCTATTGTGTATAATGCCGCAATGAACATGAAATGTTTGATGTAATAACATTGCTTGGAGAATCACAATGCGTCTTGGCATCATGCTGACTCTGAAAAGTCCTATTATTAAAAAAAACTCACTCACAGAAAATGCATTTGACCATGGAGTCCCCTTTTTTTGGTACAGAATTTTCTGGGGTTAGTGTTCCAGGCGTCACACTTTGGGAAATTCTCGTTTGTGTATGGAGTGGTTGAAAGGAAAGAAAACTCCAGGAGGGGCCCCATTGTGTCACAGCAATAGTCAAAGCATTACGTGGTGGAGGGTATTAGGTTGACTCATTTTTACCAAGGATCAGCCTTATTTCTTGCATGATTATCTGTTCGTGCCTGACCTAGTGTAGAGTTTGGAATATTTTTGTTCTGTAAACAAGCTTCCTCTTATTTATTTATAATGTTTTTTTGAGATTAAAGTTGTGCACTGTGCTCCCTAAAATGAGGCAGACCTATAGAGTATCTGAGCTCTTGTGCACTTGCTTTCAAAAAAAATGCTCAAGCTACGTCTAGAGTCTATAAATGTCGCATGTAATCCATCTTGTCCACTTGACCTCTTTTATCTCGCTTAGCTTATCAGTTCATCTTGGAAACACACACTTTCACCAAGCTGACCAGGACTATTTATATACATTTGGAAGACATTCCACTGGAAATTACTCTTCAAATGTTCTGTTCAGCAAGGAAGTCGTAATAGGATCATACTGTTTCATCACTGTGTTTTCTTTAAGATAGTTTCCTGCAGCGTTATCAGCCAGTTAAGGATTAAGAAAATCTCCTGCAAGCATTCCAAAACTTCCTTCCAACTCTTTTGGTTTCTTCTGGAGCAAGGAATGTTTCAGCTATTTCTTTGTTAAAAGCCGAGAAGACAAAATTTAAGAGAGGGAAGAGGGCGAGAACGGTTTTCCTTATTTCAATGATTTAAATGTCTACCATACGTAAGAGACTGCTGCAGACTGCAAAAAATGTGGAAAGAGGTATGATGTGGCCATGTGGCCCTTGCCATCAGGAGGCTGACAGGAGAGAAAAACAAGATATCTGTATAAGTGATTAACTATCAGGCAGAGAAAGGCAAATAGGAGATAAGACCAAAATGCCCCTACACTCACACTGTGAATGAGATGAAGGGAAAATTCTGTGCTGACTCCATGAGAGAGGAGGTGGCATTGGACACAGGCTTTGAGGGATGGAAGGGATTTCACTTTGAAGACAATTGGGGATGATGTTTCATGGTCTGTGGAGTGGGGTTGGGGAGAGGATGAGAACAAAAGTGTGGACATGTGGTGTGTTTAGGAAGCAAGAGGCAAATGTTTGAAAATTAGCATTTGCTCATCTTGTAACGTCAGGTAGAAATCAGGAGTCGTTCTTGACTCCTCCTCTGCCTCCCACCACCTTTGACTGAACAGGTCCCCAAGTCCTGTGGATTTTATCTCCTGAGCATCTTTCAAATCCCCCTACATCTTTCCCAGTCCATCTTCTTGCAATCCACCCCTAAATGGTTTCCCCCTTCCCTCCTGGGCTCCTCCAATCTCCTCTCCACATCGCCCCTGGAGAAAACTTCCCAAAAGGCAAATGTAACTCTTCCACACGTCGTCCACAGTGGCCCATGGCCATCAAGAAAGAGTCCAAATTCCTGACCATGACCTGGGCTCCACAGTCAAACGGACCTGGGCTCAAATTCCAGCTCTATCTTTATAAGTCATGTGACCAGCTGTGTAACCAAACCTCTGTTTCCTCTTCCAGAAAATAGGCGTCACTAGCAGCCATCATTTGTATTCTTCTTGCTGTTTCTCCTCTTGCTCTTTCCCTGCCCTGTTCCCATGCATTTGGCCCCAGCTCCAAGGCATGGCTCACGTCCTCAATTGCACAACGTTATCTCCTGGCCTTGCCTCTGTCCTCCCATTCTCTTTCATTCCTCCAGCAAACCCTCCTCTTGGAAATCTGCTGGAAGCCTCTTTTCTGTTCTTCCTGGTCCCAAGGGCCTATTGTGTACCTCTTTTTGTGTTTCCATTCCACCAGTACATACCTCACAGAGTTGTGTACCTTCCTCTTCTCATACCTGGCTGATGTTTCTCCAGGAAAGATTCTCAGAAGTGGAATTACCAGTCAAATGATATGTGTATTTGAATTTAGATCGCAACCCAGTGCTAGATTGTGCTCCTGAAAGGGGTATCAATTTCCACTTCTACAGGCAGTGGATAAAAGGACTTTATTTCCCTCTGCCCAGCTAACCCTGGGTCATATCACTCTTTTTAGTCTTTGCCAATCAGATAGGTGAAATATGACATATCATTGTTGTTTGATAGGACTTTCTGTGATCTCTCACAGCTTTTGATGGTATCTCTAGGTCCACCTTTCTGAATTGCCTCTTTGTTTTCTTGCCCATTTTTTTCTGGTGGAGAATTCCTCTCTCTCTTATTGATTTGTAAAATGCCTTTCTATATTCACCTTTAAAAAGATGCATTGCAAATATTTCCCCTAACTTGTTATTTACCTATAAACTTATATTATGTTGTACGTCTTTGTTTTAACCATTTGCAAGTTTTAAATCCATCAATCTTTTTGTTTGCAATTTCCTAGTTTTTTTCATACTTAGAAAGACATCCTTCGTGGTAGGATTATAAAAAATATTCTACCTATTTTGTTAGAATTTTCTTAGGATATTTTTATGGGATTTTTAAAAACATTTAAATCTCAATATTTTCAGAATTTATTTGGATATAGAATGTAAGATAAAGATCAATCTTCATTTTTTCCCCAAACTGGTAATCCATTGTTTCAAGAGTATTGGGTAACAGTCTTTTCTTCATGAATTATCAACTTAAAATATTTGCATCATAAATAAATTCACGTGTGTGTGTGTGTGTTGTGTGTGTGTATGTATTTGCATCTAGTTCCTGGACTCCTCATTCTTTTCTATTGGCTTCTCTTTCCATTCCTGTATGAGTTCTATACTCTTTTGGTTAATGTGGCATGATAGTATATTTTGACATCTGGCAAGTAGACCCTCAACAGTCTTACTTTCTATGATTTTCCCATGGCCCTGACCTTGTCACTCTGGAATGAGGAAAGGAATCGCAACCATCTACAGGCCCAGGAGATGCTGGGGATACTGGAGACCTGAGCAGATTGGAATGTCCCGGATTGGTGTGTTCTTTTAGTGTGTGTTCTTTTAGTGTGTTTTAAATCCTCGAGATAGGGGGTGGCCTCAAGATTTGAGACTGCTTGCAGAGCCTCTCTGGGTCTTGGTGCTGGTCCAAACCTCTAGGAGTGTCTGTACAAGTTTGGGCTATTTCTGTAACAGGAGAGCTTCTAGAAATTAGGTATGTACTTTCTGGAGAATGATGATAGCGGAGAGCAAGGATAGTGGTGAGAGAGGGTCAGGAAAAGAATGATAGGATTTTGAACTGTGTTGTCATTCTGATTTATACCCAGTACCAACGTGGTTCCTGCTAAAAGAAATTTCCACTTTCATAAAATTGGGATGCCGAAGCTGATCTATTACTCTTAAAATAAGCATGTGGGAAATGATGGATAGCAAGCATGTACGTAGGTGACTAGAACACTGTGTGAAATGTTCGTTTACAGAAGGAATGAGGTGGTGTTTATTCATACCATGAAGTTCTTTTAAGACTTTTAGGGCCAAGCAGAGAGGGATTTTATCCAAGTTCCTTATATGGGTCCCATTCCTACCCTTTCTTGAAGTGAGAGGACTTGAATTTGCTTCATACAGATGTATGCCTTCATTCATGCATCCATGTTCCTGACCACTGAAACTGTCTAGCTCTCTTAACTCAATCCAGTCCCACAAAATACCATCTGCCAGAAACAGATCAGGAAAAACAGCAAGCAAGCTTTGGATTAAGCCCGTGGAGAAGCTCTGCCTAGACAACTGTTATGTGAGGAAGAGACATGGTTACACAGGTCAAATTCCACCAAAGCAAGACTTGGGTTAAATCTTCTGTGGTTTGTGCTTTCCCAGTGATCAATGGTTTTCCCTTAAGTAGGTTCCCCTGGGGTGTAACCATCTTTTGTTATTGTGCATTTTTGTGACGACTGGATTTAACCTATAAATAGAAATTGCATGAATATATTCTTCTGGGAATTAGGAGCAAATCAGCCCTAAATTCAGCTTTCAGAGGTGACTTGTCAGATTATGGACAGAGTAGAGTTTCTCCTTCGCTGGAAAACCACACATTCACGAGTGGTGGTGTCATCAGGAAATGTGCAATATGTGGAATTTCTCTAAAATGCTGCTAGAGCGTTAGGATGTCTTCGGGCACCTTGTTTCTGCTCTGAGTTCACAAAATGAAATCCAGATTTTCTTTCTAGAGATGTAAACAGAATTATTCCCATGTAGAAGCATGGCCAGGGGGAGTGAAAATGAATACTTCATTAGCTTCCAATTGTGTTTTATTATTTTCTGTGTCTGCATTCTTGAAAACAATCAGCCCTCAGGACCAGAAAAAAATGATATTTTTAGTTTAACTCTTCTAGTATAGGAGAATATCTTGCTTGATGATCAATAGTCAAAAAACCAATTGTCCAAAATCGGAACAATATTGAGCATGCAACGAATGCATCAATGTATACAGTACCTGGTGTTTGGTTGGTTTTGTTTTGTTTTTTGACAGACAGTTTGTCTTTGCTACATATCCCAGGGAGTAATGAGTACCCCCTTAGTGGTGACCACAAGACATTTGTTGAGTGTCCAGACACGCCAGACACAGGGATGGGCTCTGGTGGCCCAGAGGCAAAGGCAGAGTCCCCGAATTAAGGGCTGACAACTGGGTAGATGGAGAAATGAGCATAGAATGCCCATCTGTGGTGCTGTGAGAAAACATGGAAGGGCTAACTAACCCAGATTAGGGATGGGGATGGGAAGTCACAAAAGGCTTTCAGGAGGTGGTAATGTCTGAACTGACCCTCGACAGAGAAGTGGAAGTAGGCCAAGTAAAGGAGGGGGATGAGAAAGGTACTCCAGGCAGGGAGGAGAGCACTGCAAAGTCGTGGAAGCATGGTAAGTAACCCAGTATGGGGAGAGAGTTGGGCGCTTGTGGGAAAGGGGATGTGCGAGAGGAAAATAAGGCAACGCCAGTGTGATGAAGAATATCATATGCCATCGTCTTGATGGTAAAGCAGAGCCTCTGAGAAGTGGGCAAAGGAGTCAGGATGTTGGGCAGGCAACACATGATCGGACGGGTACTTTGGAATGAGCAGTTTGATGAAAGGGTGAAGAGAGGATGAAAAGAGATCGAAGGTAGTTAAGGTGATTAGCAAGTTGTAGCAACGAATGTGAAAAAGAAAGTAGGCCTTGACTAGAACAGTGACACAAAGGGTGGATAAGATGCTTCTAATTTAACAGATGTTTTTGATGATGGAGATGGAGCAAGAGAGGAGTCCAGATTGACTCCTTGGATGTTTGAGCAACCGAAGGCAGAACTACTGGCTGAGGTAGAGAATGGAGAAGAGGTGCAGGGGCGAGAGGGTGATGATGTGTTCAAATTGGATGGATGAAGTCTAAATATAAACAGTTTTTTTGTATCTATGTCTGCAGCTCAGGAGTGAACTCTGGTTTGGAGACATCCTCCCTACCTCCAGCCCCTGGTAACCACTATTCCACTTTCTATTTCTATGAATTTGGCTACTTTTCACATTAGTGGAATCATACAGTGTTTGTCCTTTAGTGGTGTTGTAGCACGTCTTAGACTTTCCCTCCTTTTTAAGGCTGAATAGTTTTCCATTGTATGGATATAGTACATTTTGTTTATCCATTCGTCAGTTGATGGACGTTTGGGTTGTTTTCACCTTTGGGCTCTTGTGAACGATGCTGCTATGAACATGAGTGTGCAGGAATCTGTTTGATTCCCTGCTTTCCGTTCTTTTGGGGATATGGAATTCCTGGACCATGAGGAATTCTATGTTTAACTTTTTGTGGAACTGCCATACTGTTTTCCACAGTGGCTGTACCATTTTACCTTCCCACCAGCAGCGCACAAAGGTTCCAATTTCTCCACATCCTCACTAACACTTATTTTTTTATTTTTATTTTTTTTGATTGTAGCCTGGCAACTGTTCTTTAACTTCTCTGGAGTTCTAATGGAGTTCACCAAACTCCATTTCCCCCTTTCTTTTGGGTACATAGCTAGACTACATTTCCCAGAATCCCTTGTAGTTGAGCAGAGTTATGTGGCTGACTTTGGCAGATAGAGCACATCTCCTGCTCCCAGGCCAAGCTCAAAAAAACTTCTTATATGTTTCTTATCCCAAACATTAGCTAACTGGAAAAGATGCCAGGGACCCAGTGGAGGGCAGAGCCACAAGATGGAAGGAGCCTGGTACTGGACACACACTGACCAAGAATTCTAAGAAATATTCTTGTTATGTGAGCAAGAATAAAATTAAGCATTAGTCTCATTAAGCTAATTAAGCATTAAGACACTGAAATTTGGGACTGGTTATTATACCATTACTGTACCCCAGTACAAGACTGCACTATCTCTCAGTTTAGTTTTTCTCAGGAACACTGCTTCATTTCCTTAAAGGACTAGCCTTCTTTGCTTCTGCAGACATAAGGCAGAAGATAGCCACCCCTGAGCTTGCATGTCTCCCCATCCTTCCAGTTCAATACTTAGTAGAGATTATGAGCATTGCTGAATTCCAAGTCCAAGTCCTCAGGATAGAGAATCCAACAGGCCCAACTTGAGGAGCCGTCCTCTCCTGTGCCAACCCAAGTGGCCAGAGGGCAGTGCCACTATGTGCAAACTGTGGGCTGCTGTGGGCCCGCCCCATGGGGAAGGGAGTTGTGGGCTTAATGCCACCCCTAAAGGTATCTTTGATGATATTCGTTCCTGAAATGTGGTCTAAGGCTTTCCTGATTTGGTTTCACCTAATGAAATAATCTTGGGGTTGGAGCGGGGTGGACTGGCTCAAGAAATCTGGATTTTTGACAAGCACTCCAGGTGATGCTAACATACTCCAAAGTTGGAGAATCACTATATTCCAGGACTTTCAATGGTATTTTAATGCCTGATCTTGACGAACGTTTATACAAAAATCCTCTGAGACGCATGGTTAAAAATCCTATGTTAAAGGTTGCCAGAAGTGGGCCTGTGAAAGCTCTCTTTGATTTAAAACTGTGTACTATTTCTTCATATTTAATCAAAGTCTCCTGAAGTACTTCCAGTTCTTTTTTCACTTATGTACTAAGGGTTTAATTGGGCATTGCAAGCTCACATGCTTTTAGGGACGAGGCAGGGATCATAAATAAAAGCTGCAAAAGGATTTAAGACAATCAGAAATGATGGGACCCATGAGAAAATGGAACGTGTGTGTCCAGGTAAAGGCTTCCACATTCACAATTGTGTTAACTATCATGGTCAGACAAAACGTGTGTCCCAAGGCTGTATTGATCAAGAAAGGCTGTGAGTTTGGGACCTTTGCTAAGTAATCTCTTCTTTCTTTCAAATCAAATGGTTCCAAATTCTTTCACCTTTATTCGCATGTCCTCTTGACCAGGAGTCATTTCTGCTCCTCGGTTGCAGACACTCTTGCCCCTTCCAAAAATGGTAGAGAAGGAAAGTCTGCCGAAGCTTATCTTATACCATGAAAACCATCAGTGCTAAGAAAACGTCTTTATTTTCAAGTGTCATCATTTCTATTAATGTATGTTATCAATGTATTTATTTAAAGCCACAGTTGTCTAAATATTTTTTCAAGGTAATATGTATATATGGCTGGAGGAAAATTTGGAAAGGAAAAAAGAACAAATAAGCAAAATGAACTCATCATTTTTCCATTCAAAAGTCATTCCTGTGAACGTTTTTATGTGTGTGAGAAAGATTCGCCCTGAGCTAACATCTGTTGCCAATCCTCCTCTTTATTTATTTCTTTTGCTTGAGGAAGATTAGCCCTGAGCTAGCATCCATGCCAATTTTCCTCCACTTGCATGTGGGAAGCCGCCACAGCATGGCTGGTGACTGGAGTAGGTCTGCACCTGGGATCTGAACCTGCAAACCCTGAGCCATGAAACAGAACATGCAGAACTTTAACCACTCGACCATGGGGTTGAACCCCCATCACTATGAACATTTGGATGTATTTTCTCCCAGTCTTTTTTCCATGTAAAGTTTGAAAAATAATTTACTTTTTTAACTTCACCTTGCTCCAGAAAAGATTAAAGACTGCTATAAAAATTACTTTTTAAGTGATTGCTTATGTTCATCTATATTTATGCAAACATGTATAGACTATATGTAGATAAAATTGCAATCACATTGTGTGTGCATGTGTATGCGTATTGTGCAGACTGTGTGTGCATATGAGCGCATGTGTGTGCATGTTCTTTAAAACCATGTGTCTAGGAGATCTTTGCCTGTTGTTGCTTGTAACAACAGCTAACATGTATTGAGCAGTTAGTATGTGTCAGACACTGTCCAGAGAACTTCCCATGTACCGCCATGTTTAATTCTCACAGTCAAGTGGGGACCGTTGTTGGGTCCCACTTTTAGATGAAGACTTTGGGGCATAGAGAAGTCCAGGGCTTGCTGTCCACACAAACAGTGAGTGGTACAATTCGGACGTGAGACCTGCTGGTCTGGCTCCAGAGTCTGTGAGCTCCACCACCATGTGGTACTTCCTCTTGATGAGGATTTTTAGGCTGCTTAATTTTAAAATGGTTTATGATGAGGATTTTTAGGCTGGTTACTTTTAAAACTACAGATGAGAAGCAGGCTCCAAGGAGTGGAATTTGCTTGTCCCTTTGTTGGTAAAGATTTACATTTCTAAGGAAAACCTCTATCTGTGAAGATGCCTCCCTCTCTGTGCCAGGAAGAAGGGGGATGGCCTTATCTCTAGAAACTCTTAATCAATGCCAGAGGCAAGAACTTAAGTTGGTTACTGTCTGGCAACCTCATGTAACTGACCCCCCCCCCCCCAAATCCTCCTTTGTCTTTAGCTGAGGATAATATTCAAGCAGTGACTTCTGCCATTTACTCAATCTGGTTTGATTCTTAGCTAAAAGTTGTGGGACTGCCAAATGGCCGGACCCTACGGGCACTGATACCGTTTTAACTTTTTTACATATTCTTTGTCTGGTAAAGAGATAACTCACATACCTATGCCTTAAATTTAGCTCTAACCCTCAACTTGGGGCAGCAGAAGCTCTGACTGCCCATGGGTCCTGTCCCCATGCTATTCTATTCTCTAAATAAAAGAGCACTACTGCCAGATCTTAAGAGTCTAAGAAATCTTTCTTTTGACTCCTCGGCTCACCGACCCTGCCTCACTCTCAGCCTCTTAACTATTGGGTGGGGTTTATAGACTGTACCACCGATTTTTTAAACTATCAATACTAAGTGACATTTAGGTACTTTCCAAAATTTTACTGTTGCAAATAATATTACAGAGACACCTTGGTGCACACATGCACATATTTCTCTAAAATAAATATCAAGCAATGGGCATTGCTGAGTCATCAGTTAATGGATATTTAGCATTTTATTATATACTGCCCAAAAAAGGCTCTACTGGTCTGTATTCCAACCCAGCTTATGAGAAAACCTGTTTCCTTGCCAATACATGGTAAAGATCTTTGAAGTTTTTGTTAATGTAAGGGGTGAAAAAAAGGACACCTCATTAAAAAAATTTGCGTTTTCTTTGTTACCAATTAAGTTTTGTATGTATGTTGCTCATTTTAATTTTCTCTTCTGTAAGAGCCTTTGCCCATTTTTCTATGGGATTCTTTTTTCTTATTGATCTTGGGATTTCTTTCTATATTCTGGATATAAATTCAGTGTTTATTTCAGGTAGCATTAAAAAAATGAGAGACGGTCTCTAGCATGAGTAAGGGTTCAGCTCCTGAAGCCAGGCTGCCTGGATTCAAATCTTGGGTGTGTCACTTACTTGCTGGGTGATCTTGGCCAAGTTACTCAACTTCTCTGTACTTCAGCTTCCTTATCTGAAAAATGGCAATAATAATCATAGTACCTGCCTCACATTGTCCTAGGATTCAATGACTGAGGACACAATAGAACAGTAGTGTCTGGCACATAATGAGAAGCACCATATGAAGCAGTTCTTCTTATTGTTACTTGTTGCAAATATTTTCCTATCTGCTGCTCGTTTTTAGTTTTGTGCTGTCTTTTGTAATGAGCAAGCTTAATATTTTTGAATAAAGCTCATCCATCTCTTCAGAGCTTCTACAATTCATGTTTTTTCTAAGATTATTAATAAAATTATGTTTATTTAAATACGGATACAGTATATGTTTTCTCTTTAATCCATCTGGAATTTATCTTTGTATGTAGCGTGTGATAGAAATCTACCCGCTCCATGAAAGAGGCAGTGGATGTCAATGACCTACCATCAGACTGGCTGGTCCCTCTTGGACATGTTGCCCTCTCAGGGGTTTAGCTTGGTCTCTGCTGTTGGCTGGGTGTGCATCCTGTGTGATGGTGGAAGGAAAGTCAATGTTGCTGGCTGTAGATGGCCTCCATCCCATGGCCCACAGTCCATTGCACACACTCTGTCTGCGCCCCAGAAGGCTGACTGCTAAGGCCTGCATTGCCTGGGGTTGCCTGCCCTCTGGCATCTGTCTAGGGCTCAACCAGAGAGGTACTGGTGAGAGATCAGAACATGGGATGAAAGAGAGATCGGAATATTTACTCTTCTTCTTCTTTCCTTGTCCAGCCACAGATTTGTCCTCTGTAAATAATTCTTCTTTTAACATTCTGAAGTTCAATTCTTTGAATGTTCTCTAAGTGTTCTGCTGGGACTTTGATTAATATAGCAATGGAAATGGAATGAATGAAAATAGGAAACTACAAAGACTATGTTTTACATAAGAGAATGACATCTAAGGCCGAAACATACGATGGACTTTGTTAGCAAGCCAGTCAAAAATCTGTGGCTTTATAGGAAATATATGGAATAAAGTCTATAATTGATGGCCACTCTTATGCCGCTCAGTTTGGGTGAAAGTTAACTATTTCAGCAATATGAGGTGCTCAGTTGAGATTTAAAGTTTGTGATCTTGTGTTGTAGCAGAGAACTATCTTCCAGGGTGAATATCTGTGTTATTTCTGTTGGGGGAGGAAAGTGAACTGGAAAAGGAGGGAGTAGATAGTGCTGCTGTCAACACATAATTAAAAGGATTTTTTCAAGGTCATGTTTTAAGGGACCTATGATTCTCATGAGATAACAAGGATAAAATGCAGCTTGAGCTACAGAAGGCTTGAAAGAATTTTTAGTGATTGTATACAAAACCCTTTGACCTGTGTACTAAGACTTTCCCCATGCTTTAAAACTCCTTTAAAAGTAACCTCATTATAGCTGTGTGAAGGATTGCCACATTTTTACCCACCTTCTATAAATAAGGGCACTATGACATAGCCTGGGTCAAGATGATACAGCAGAAAGATTGAATTAAAACCTTAAAGCTCCTATGTAATGGTATATTAGTTATAGACAAATAATATTTAAAGAGTGGGAGTATCCTGCATAATCGTGATTATCTCCTTCTTATCTCTCATTCAATAGATTTATGGAAAATGTCACCAATCTCCCCTCTAATTTGTTGTGAGTGTTTTTGTACTTCCTACCAATTTAACCAACATGATGTCAAACATGAATTGACTCAAATGTGAATACCCTTGTACAGCTGCTCTGGCGAGGGTGGGGAGCATGGGTCCTGGAGGTGTTGTCATTTAAAGATGTTCTATGGAGAGTCATGGCCCCCCTGTTTCTGTGCCATGACATGTGTTTCAGCTGGGACTCTGGGCAGGAAGTGCCACTTCTCATCCATCATGTTTTATAGCCAAGGCCATCTCCTCTCTTCAGTGTCCTGACCACCTAGAGGGAGTGTAGACAGATCTGAAGCCGGGTACCTAGAGAGTTACTGTAAATATTCAATGAGAACATGATTACCTTTTGACCTTGTTATGAATCTTGTCAATTTACTGTTTTCTTGTTTAACTTGAGGAGTGACTCAGGTCTTAAGGATTTGTGAGTTTGTTTTGCAGAAGAAAGAGAATGCCTTTGGGGAGGTTCTGGTCACCAGATGGTCGGCCTCCAGCAGCCTTTGCAGTTTGCCCATGGGCTTATCCGGAGTGACCCCTTTGTTTCCCTGAGGCTCCTCCTGCCAAGCCCCTTAGCTCTGTAAAACCCTCCTGCTTTTTGCTCTGGTTAAGGTGGATTTGAGCAAACCCATGCTCCCACCTTCTCATCTTGGCCAACTCAAATGGAGCCTTTCTGCATCTCCAAGCACCAATGTCTCAGCGTTTGGCTTGCTGTGCATTTGGATACACAAACTTGAGGTAAGAGGTTTGGTATCACGTCCGGTTAACAAACATAGGGTAGTAGAATTTCCAGGACATGGCCATAATTTTTCAGACCAATTTGGAGAAAAATAAAGCCTCTATAGAAATAGATGGATAATAATTATTTAAATATTTCTTATTGGTTAGTTTATTTATGATCTGTTCATCCAAGTGACTGTAAACCCCATGAGGGAAGGGAGCATCTTGTTTCCCATTGTATATTCAGTGCCTAAATAGTGTTCTGCCTATAGCAGCTACCCAACACCTATTTATTAAATGAAGGAGTGAAGAAGTTCACTAGCAAGGGTTTAGCAGAAAGGACTCTGAAGAATGAGGAAATCCTGAGCAGATAATGTAGGGTTAGATCAGCTTGAGATTACAGAAGATAATTCAGCTTGGGCTTTGGGGTAGATAAAATAATATTCTCTCTCCTCTAGCCCCCTAAATAAATCCTTGTTAGAATCCATGGATGCTGGGAACATGCTATGTTACATGTCAAGTCAGAATTAAGGATGCAGGTGGAACTAAGGATGCTAATCAGCTGATCTTAAAGTGAGTTTATCTGGATGGGCCCCATGTAATCAGAAGGAGGGAGGCAGAAGAGGAGGTCAGACTCAGAGAGAGATTTGAAGATGCTGTGCTGCTGGCTTTGAAGATGAAGGAAGGGGCCGTGAGCCAAGAAATACAGGCAACCTCTAGAAGCTGGCAAAAGCTAGGAAGCATTCTCCTGTGGAGCTTCTAGAGGGAAACACAGTCCTCCTAATCCTTTGATATGAGCCCAGTGAGACCCATTTCAGACTTACGACCTACAGAACTGGAAGATAATAAATTTGTGTTGTTTTAAGCTACTAACTTTGTGGTCATTTGTTATAATAGTAATAGAAAACTAATACAGACCAGAACCCTTCCCCTATGGAGTAGATATTTGTTGATTTTCACTTGCCTCCTGCCAGCAGTATCCTGATTCTTTGAGAAACTTGCTTTTTCAACCCTTTGTCCTCGTAACTTTGGATAAAGTCAATTTCCTCCTTCGCGGTAGACGTGAGTGTGTGATTCAGACCTGACCAACTGGAACATTGCGTTTGCCTGGTCACAGTTATCGGTTAAGAGTTGGACATATCTGACTCAATAAAAAGTAAAAGATATTCTGGGAACTTTGTGAGAGAGGCTTATGGGCTTGACCTCTAGAGACGTGGGGAGGCACCTTCCTGCTATGAAGAGCCAAAAACAGGACAACATGAGGAGCTCAGACCCAAGAGAGAGACAGACTAGATCCCCAGATCAAGCTGCTCTTGAATTTTTCTGTTACATGAGTCAGTAAATTCCTTTTTTGCGTAAGCCAGTTTAAATTGAATTTTCCAATTCTGTCACCAAGGTTTTAGTGAGGGGGCCTAGGAAGGTAATAGAACTCTATGTCTTTTACAGTTCACATATATACGAACTATGGATATACATATCTCATTGCATATATTTTTGTCATGAGTGTGTGTTCAGCCATTCCCAACCAGTCACTTGTCCATCTTTATAAAGGTCTGAGTTAAAGCACCCCCACTCCCAACACCACCGGTTGTAGCTCTGTATAGACATATGGTCTGCCTGAATCTGTGTGACCGTTAGTGTCAACATTCTATCAGGAAGACTGTACCCATCATGGAATTTCGCTGTAGCAAGTGTTACTTCCGTCTGTGTGTGCTCCACATTACAATATTGTTTAGCATAGTGAAACTCTTCTCTTTATCATTTGAAAACATTAGCTATTAAAAGTTCTAAATATTGCCAGGAGGTCATTTTTCAAGTGTAAGAAATATTTTTTTTTAATGATTTGTCTTCACTAAAAAATTTTACTTGATTTTCTTGTGGTTTATCCATATTTAACTAATCTATTTCTTAAAAACTCACCGACCTGATTTTATACACATCAGTGCCTTTATGAGTTGGGGCATATTTGTCATTAGGTTATGCAACATCAAAGAGCAGAATTTTCTCTCTGTGTGGAAGCCTTTCTTAGGAGGCTTCGACTTAGATGTAAGGTTGTCCTCCCTTCACATGGGCAGGACCCACCAATTCAAGCGACTGTCAGGGTCGGCGGGTAATTAGTGAAGGGCGCTGAGTAGGGACGGTGGTTGACTAGACAGCCCATGTGGGTCTGGAGGGACCTGCCTCTCAGGGCCAGCTGCCTATTGCTGCAGATTTTAGACCCATTGCTGATCTTCCAGATTTTAAAACAAGGCCATAAATCTGTATCTTTACGTGAAGCTCCAAAACTTTGCATATAGGAGTCAGTTTTTTTAAAAAAATGCTTTGTGGGCCAAATGAATCCCAAACAAATAATGAAAGTCATATCCACCGGCTCTACTGTGGCTCCCAGGTGACAAGTTTGTCCTTCTAGAATATATTGATTCATCCCCTGTGTCAAAAGATGGCATTAGCCTCACTTTGATCATTAGTCCACTTGTGTTTTCTATGCTAGTGCTTCATTGTCATGTGTTTTGAGACATTTTTAACCTTGACATGGCCAATAAGTGCAAACGCTATGATGCTGTTGAAAACCCTAGTAAGGAAAGGCACACAGTTATGATGGGAGGATGGTAGAGAAAAAAACTCACAAGAAAATGGTGAGAAAAGTACAGAAGTTGCACATACATAATGGATGAATTATTTGCGGGGAGGAAAGATTCTGAAGGAGAAAGAGAGAATCCCACGAAGTGTGAAAAGTCCATGTCCATGCAATCTTCAAAATCAGCGAGAAAAGAAGAAAAGTGATTGATAAAATAGAAAAAAATTTGAGTGTTGGCTGTAGGATTCAGCACACAAAATATATGCCTATTAACCTAACACTTTTCAGGAGAAGGTTAGCAATTTGTTGAAGACCTTCAAGATGATCCACCGTGACAGTCCTGTGGATATAACTTTTGTGGCAAGCCATAGATGTGTCCACGGGGCAAGTTCCATTTGGGTGATGAGGTGGTGAAAGTGTGAATGCTTTAGCTGTTAAAGAGTTTGCTGTGACATTTATAAATGTTGTCAGTCAAGAGTTTTATTTACCTCACTGATTTTCAGTATTGATGGAGCTGGATTTTGTTTTTATTGTGATAAAATATATATGACATAGAATTTACCATTTTTAACCATTTTTAAGTGTGCAGTTCAGTACAATCACATTGTAGTGCAATCATCACTGCCACCCATCTTCAGAACTTTTTCACCACCTCCACCTGAAGCTCTGTCCTCGTTAAACGCCAGCTCCCCATTTCCCCCTCTCCCAGCCCCTGGCAAGCAACATTCTACTTTCTGTCTCTATGAATTTGACTATTCTAGGTACCTCATATCAGTGAAATCATACAATACTTGTCTGTTTGAAGCTGTTCCTTTTTACAAAAAGATTTATTCATGAAGTTGAATATTTACTGAATTGCTAGTATATGCTAAACTTTGATCTATGTGTGAGAATACAGTGGTGAAAACAACAGGCCTGGTCCTCGCTATTTGGGTGGGTGGCACAAGAAAGATAATAAAGAAATAAACATAAAACAAAGAAAATAATTTCATAGCATACTTTGAAATCATTGAATTTGAGATTCCTATTAGATGTCCAAGTGGAGATGTTGAATAGACAGGTGGATGATAGATGAGCCTGTTGGGCATGATCAAAGGTAAAGAATTAGAGTCATTGTCATAGAGATGGTATCTAAATCTATAGGATGGCAGAGGTAATCTGGAGAGGGCATAAATATATCAAATTGGAGAGCCTAGTTGGAGTGCTACAAAGCTCCGAGATTTAGAAGTTGAGCAGTGGAGAAGGAGAGCGCAAAACAGACCAAGGAGGAATGGCCAGTGAGATAAAAGATAGGTGGATGTGGTGATTCAAAAGCCAGGAGAAGAGAACAGTTCCAAAAGGGTGGATGGAGTGGTTCAGCTGAGCTGACTACTGCTGAGAACCGGAGATGAACCAGAGATGGCCCTTGGATTTGGCCTCAAGGAGATCATGGGGGGACCAGGCAAGTCCAGCGGAGTGAGGGAGATGGCAGCTGTGGACAGCTCTTTTGAGAGGCTATGTCATGAAGGAAAGTCATGGAATGAGACATGATTCCTGAGAGGGTATTTCTCAGTAAGTGGGAGAAGTTTATGCCCACCTTTCAAGATGCAAAGAGCCTATTCACTCTCTGTTTTGGAGGAAATGTCTCAAGAATTGCTGTCTTTGAGTTTATTAATACATCTGCTTACAATGCGCCTCTTGAAACCTAACTCATTCGTAAATACAGAGCTTCTGTAAATGATTCTTTCTCATCAAACCTAAACAAGAGTTTAAAATATTTTGGCAATCTTTTTCCTCTAAGCAACTTGGGGCAGCAATTCGCATAGCAGGCCATGTTTCAGCGCAGACCAAATACTGTTTTATACTCAGATGGAAAGTTTCCCACTTCAAAACGATTTTATCTGCCAGAATTATTCTTTATCGTCAATGAAATGGTGCAGGTAGACAGATAAGAGAGAAAGAGGAGGGATGAAAAATTCTCGATGATTCCAACAAAGGCACGGATATTTGAGAAACACTATTGCTGGCAACACTCAAGGCCATTAATCACCATCCCTTGAGGACTTCAGCTTGGATCATCAGGTTCTAGTCCTGAAGCAAATAAAGCAAGAACAGTTCAGGCATCAAAGAGGAATAGACAAATAAAGACCTTAAGTTTTTGAACCATTTAAAGAAGGCACTCCACAAAATCTTATCAAAAACTCTAATAGTGCTCCATAATGATCTGCTGTGCATGATTTAAGAGTTTCCTCAAGACCTCCTAATTTTAGTTAACAGTATCTTCCTGGTCAATAAATTTAGGGCAAAACGTGGTTTAAGAGCATGAATAAACTGTTAAATTTTCTCTCTAAAGACACGCTGTATTCTGTCTCTCCAAATAAAACACACACCATTCAGAAACCCACGCATGCTCAAGCTAAAGCAAGATGGCTCCGTGAGGGAAGCTGCCTCGTGACATCATCCCAGCTGCTTCTACAGCCACAGAACTTAACTCTCTCCAGATGTAACCCTTCACTCCTTCTCCCTCCTCATAATTTTTGTCTTGAGTAAAACACAACTGAAGGAGAATTTTTTTTTTATCATGTGAACTCAAAAGCAGGAGACACTGAATTGCAACTTCGGTGATAAATCCTCGGTAGAGTGTAGTTTTTCTCCTTCCTCTTGGATAGACATATAAGGGTAATGATATGATGAGGAAAAAAGAATACTTAGAGTTGGGTCAAAAGGACTAGACTGAAAAAAATACGATAATTTATATCAAAGGAAAATTTTGGTTCTAAACTAAAAAGCACAAGTTACTTTTAACAGCTCTCTCAGACAATAGTATTAAGGATGGAGAGAGAGAGTGGTGTGTGCGTGCATGTGAGAGAGAGAGAGGAGGAGAGAGAGACCCTGGTTAGGCGGCTAAAACAATAACTTATGCAAAGGCTCATTCAGGTGGTGTTAATGGGATGACTTCAAGAAACAGAAACCTTGGAGGGTCATAACTGATTGGATGTGAGGAAAGAGAGGAACGCAAAGTGACACAAGAGACTCAGGCTCTGCTTCAATACAGACTAAGAGAGGAAAGGATGATGAGGCTCCGAGCCCTTTTCTCTGATACTCAATGCCTTGATGAGTGTAATGGCTGTGACCTCTATGAGGGGACAAGACTGTGATGAGGAGTGTCCAAGACATGACACCAGAGAAACACTGTGGTCACCGTGATGGGAATGTTGAATTAGACTTTCCTTCTTAAAACTTCAGATTTCCAAATCACCAAGCACAGAATGGACTCTAACTTTACATTGAAAGTGATTTGTGGGCACGATCCAAACAGCTGGAACCTATAATCTACCTTAGAGTGAGGAGTCCAATAGCATATCTGTGTGTCATCAAGAGAATGTCATTTTAATTAACCGACATATGCTTGTTCTTAGCTGGTAGAAATAAAAACAAAACACGAAATGTCATGTGTCTCTTTGTGGTATGTATTGTATGACTATATATGTTTACTTGCCTGGAGAAGTATCTGAAGTCCAAAGGAGGATTTTTAACGATTGGGCAATTTCAGCCTTGTGGTAATACTGTCATTATAGGAACAGTTAGAAGCCCCCTTTGAAGGTGACAACACTTCAAAGCACATGAAAGGTTGCTGACAAACTAGTTACCTTGTTTACAGTCCCATCCATATCTACCTATTATACTTGCCCATGCAAATTTTTGAAATGCTCAACGCACATGCAATATGTATATATATTACTTCATTGTACTTAAATCATGACTTGTAGCCCAAGAGGTATTTTTCCCTGTTTTTTGCATGAGAACCCTCCTATAGTGTGTATCAAGGGGAATTATTCCACAATTATCTCAAGACCTGGCATATGACTCGGTGCGGGGTAAGGGGAGTAGACGGTTGGGAGGAAGCTCTTTCCTTCTTCCAGGTCACCATGGGCCGCTCCTACCACTGGGAAGCTCTGGCCATGGCCCCATCAATGGGATGCTGCTCCCTCCACACAAGCTATAGTGGGGGTGAGACTTCAGGGCATGTCAGGCTTCCCTCTACTTGTCCTGCACCTTCATCCTCCAGAGGAACTGCATAGTGTAGTGGCTGAGTGTGGACTCTGGATTCAGGCCCCTCAAGCTTGTCTTGCTCTCAAACTACTTATATTATTATATATATTACTTGTTTTCCCCTCTCTATCATACAGGGAAATGAGTTAGGAGAGATTCATTCTTATAATTGTACAGCTAACATCTTGATTAAAAAATAATGTGTATCATTTCAATGTCACATAACCTGAATTATGTGTAAACAGACATTGATGCTAATGCAGTTAGCAGATCTCCTGGGTAGAGGATTAAACTGGAATTCTATTTTCCAGGGGTTAATCCTTCATTACCTCTGGTTTCCAAAAGATGAAAACAAAATAACAGATTAGCCTCCTAAGCAATTGTTTGAGGCCTTGGCAGGACGTTATGTGAAGTCAGTTTCCCGAAATCAAACTGAGAAAGCCTAGATTTTTCGATCTGGCAAATCAAGTTTATTCTGCCATTTAGGCTTCTAAGCAGTAGCTTTTTGGTGTGAGGAAAACTACTCAAACTCTGAAATCCCCATGGTTTTGGGAATCAGCTTCGATCTTGGCAAATGACCTAAAGAATGAGTTTCTCTATCTATATATTCTGAAAATTAAAATAGCATGTGTCTAACTTTTGAGGTATGGAAAGATGTTGAGAATGGCTCATTATGTGCATGAATCTAACGAGAGTTTGGAACGTAGAAGAGGACAGAAGTTCTGTGGTTCTAATTCCCAACTCGGTAAACTCGGTGATGGATTCAGCTTTGTACTTTCGTACCCAGAAACCGTGGTTATTTTTATTCTCTAGTTCTGGGAGAATTTAAAAGCAACCATCAAGGTCATGAAAAACCATTTTAACCCCATTTTCTTAAGTGGTTCCTTCTCTACTTTCAGCCTGGAATGCTGTCGGTACTCCCAAATTGTTGGAAATGGCAGGTTGTATGGTCCTGGCCTCTGGAGTTAGGCAGACCTGGGTTTCAATCTCAGTTCTGCCACCAACTAGGGGGTAAACCGTCAAGGTGCTTGCTCTCTCTAGACCTCAATTCATCTGTCACATAGGGCTAATCCTAGACTCTGTCACATATGGTGGTGTGAGGATTAAATGAAAAATGCGTGCAAAGCACTTACCAGAGGACTCGACCCAGAGTGAAGGCGTAAAGCACTTCAATTGTTATTACTTTCATTATTCCATCTCAACTCCTTCCTACCTCTACTTCCTCCTTCTCCTAACAGTCCTTCAGATACTCACAGTCAGCTATCTTTTTCCCTAGACATTCTCTTCTCCAGGTTAAACGACCTCAGGTCTCTCGACTATTCCTTGTAGAAGCTTGAGGCTACTACTCTTGTTGCTCGCAGTAATGAAATAATGGCCAGTGCAGCCAATGCCTGGAGCTTGTCAGCTTGGATAGACTCCCAAAGCTGAGTGTGGGGAGAGAAGCCACTGGCCAAATACTCAATGCCTTCCACCTGGAGCGGGAGCCATCGCCACAAGTAAATGGATGGACATTCCCCTACAAGGACTGGGAAAGAAAATGGTGGGAAGGGCAGAAGAAAGGGAGAAGATTTCGTAGTGGGCTCTGACTCTGGACTATTGGCCAACCTGTGCGACCAGACCGATGTTCATGGACAGTGTCTGTGGCACTGAGGGACCAGCTGTCTTTTGGCAAACTCCCTTCTACCACCAAGTGTGTGGCCTGCTGCCACACACAACATGTGCCCAGTGAATGCTCATTATCTTTGTTTGATTTTCTTGGGTCTGTCATCTATTGTGGTAGCTGTTGTTCTCAGCTCTCGGTCATCGCAGAATTAAGCAATGCCTTCCCTGTGTTGAACAGCTGAGCTGGGAATCAAGTCCTACAGCCCAAAGAGAGGGACTTCCCTTGGCTTCCCACCAGCTCAGAGATCAGCACTCTTCAGTTTCCAACCAATGAGGAATATACTCTCTCCTATTGCAAAACTCACATTTATCCGCATTGTCCATGAGAATAAGATGATCATTTCAAGGGAAAAGAAAAGTGGAGAATGAGGATGTGTGTGGTGGTGGCGGGAAATTTCAGAGCAGAGCAGATGAGTAAATTACATGAAAAATGCAATTGTCTTGATCTTCTAATATGTGCATGAAGGCAGTAAGTAAGGGGAAAACATAAATATTTATAAATCTATTATGTTCTCGGCAACACTAGTATACTACCTGAGTGAGCAGACATCAAAAGACTGATACAAAGATACTGTCTTTAAACGCTTAAGCCTACCCTTGATCCATATGTGCTTTGTAATTCTTGGAGTCTCTTGTTAAACTGTCCTATATGACAGAAACCTTTTAAGGAGGATGTTATGAGTTGAATTGTAGCCTCCCAAAAAGTTATGTTGAAGTCCTAATCCCCTAATATCTCAGAATGTGACTGGATTTGGACATTGGGTCTTTACGGATGGGATCAAGTTAAAATGAGGTCCTTAGGGTGGACCCTAATCCTAATCCAAAATGCCTGGTGTCCTTATAAAAAGGGGGAAAATGGACAAGGAATTCCTGATTCTACCAGAAGCTACAAGAGAGGCATGGAAACCACTCCTTGCCTAGCACCTCCAGAGGGAGCATGCGCTTGCCGCCACCTTGATTTCAGACTTCTGACCCTGACAACTGTGTGACAATAAACTTCTGCTGTTTGAAGCCATCCAGTCTGTGGTACTTTGTTTCGGCAGCCCCAGGAAACTAATTCAGCAGAGAAATATAGAGTTTTTCAAAAGTAAACATTCTTATAAAAATAAAAATCATTAACTAGGCTCTTAGCCTTCAGTCAATTAAGTGAGTGAAAGTTGAAATTTAAAATTTTAAAACTAGGGCGGTTCACTGTTACTGCTTAAAAAAAATGCCATGTAAAGGTTGGATAGCAGGGCAATTTGCTAATGACTTGGTTTTTTGTACAACACAGTGCACAATCAAAACAGGTAACAGCACAGAGCTATTAAGAACATTCCTACTGTGTCATATCATGGTGCCAATAGGAGTTAAATCCAAGAATTTTTATTGTCAAGAGGCACTAGTATCAGGCTACATTTCCAAGTGGATTTTGGCCAACAATCATAAATAACAGAGAACTTGCTCATAAACAACTCCAAAAGGCAGTGTGTCAGGCAGATGATATTTTGGGGGTGGGGTGAGGGAGAGTTGAACATGGCAGGCAGAGTTGTGCCTTAAGCGCGCTGGCCATCCTGAACTCCCCGTTGACTTAAACATCACTGGGGGGTTGTGGTTTTACTCAGCTCCCAAATGAGTCTAAAGTTTCATGAAGTTTAAACTTCTCATGCTAAAGAAATCAACCTTTTAATATCATCAGAGTTCTGAAGGAGAAAATCTGCTGTATTTGGGGAAAAGAAATATTAGACTCTAGGGAGGTACTATCTTTGCATTCATAGGTATCAACCAAAGGTTTTCATGTTTTAGCTCTTCCTGAGGGCACCAGGATGCTGTGTTCTATAGGGATAACCCGTGAGTACAGTGCAAATTTCACAGAGGAAGTGTGCAACTTGTAAGGGAATTCTACCTTGAACAGAATTCTGCAAGGAGTGATCCCTATCTCATTTTGCCCATTCTAAGCACCCAAATCTCGACTCAACGTTTAGAAAGTGTTGACATAGTTTAGTGTCTACATATAAAATGGCTGGAAGTGACCAAGATATCGATAGAATTTGTTGAGAAGACTGAGCTCTCACTGCACACATCCAACTACAAAGCATTTTACTACCACAAAGGACATGGTGAGGGTTCTTTCTGCCTCACTAGGAGCATGTGCGGGCTGTAACCAGTGGGGGGGCCCAGAATGGATCTCTCCGTGTGTGCTTTGGGGAAGTCTTGCTCTACTCAGAGTCGTTCGTACTGGGAAGGTGCTTTGATCTTTGGCACCAAGATTATTGAATCTTAGATTTGGTTTTGCATGTTTTCATCTAGGATACATAGGGACCTCCGGACCACTCTAAGCCTTTATATATGTCTAGGCTTCAAAGTGTGAGCAATATACAACAGGAAGTGAAGGATTCATCCTACTGCTTGCTGTAGGCCACAGGAAAAGCATTTTAGGCACTAAGTTCTTCTTATTGGGATTCATGAATGCCAGACAGAGAAGTGGTATTTCATTATCTTATGGAGTACGACCAATAAATTGATCTATATTGAATAGTTGATAAATATTAGAAGTCAAAATTAAATGTGTACATTAAATGTTCTGAATTCTAGTGAAATACAAATTAGAATAAAGTAATATTTGAAAAAAATTACCGAAATATTTTAAAATACTGAGAATTATGAAGGAAATGGTATATTTATGTTGATGTAAATTAATCGAGTGCTCTTAAGAAACAATCTTATCAAGAATGACAAAAATCTTCATATGCTTTGACAAGGCAAGCTCATTCTTGTGAAGTTCTTTCATTGAAATAAGCAAAAAGAAGCTTCATCTATGAAAGTATTCAATTTAATATTATTCTCAAATATGAATCTGTGAACAATTGTTCCCAATAAGAAGGAAAGAGTTAAAGAAACAGTGGTCCACTAATTGAATAGAACATTGGGTAACTATTACGATAACATCGCATGAACACTATAAATAGGAGGATGTAAAGTCCATGTCCCCTGAAGCTTTGAAATGGAATCAGATCACAAAAGTACATGTTGCCCATAATTGGTACTGTGCACCTATATATTCATTCATTCATTCTGGAAATGTTTGTGAGCACCAGCTGTATAATAGTTGTTGGTGCTAGGTGTAGGAGACACAAAGGTGAAGGTGTGATTCTTGTTCTCATTAAAAGTCAGCCAAGCTGGAAAATAGTCATGCAAACAAAGGAGAAACGTGTAGTAATTCACAAAACACCATCGGAATACACAAGGAACCTTTGAGTTGGTCAAAGACATATGGGAAGGCTTCAGAAAGAGGCTAAGATTTATACGCGGACAAAATTTGAAAGGCAACATAGAGAAAATAAACCAGTTGTATAAGGGTAGAAGTATTAGAAATGACTTAAATTTTTAAACATGTTTATTGAGATTTAATTCACATACCATAAAACTCACCCATTTAAAGTGTACAATTCAATGTTTTTTAGTATATTCATGGAGTTGTACAAACATGAACCACAATCTGTCGAGAACATTTTCATCCTCCCGAAGGAGTGTCATATTTTTGCTCTTTCAAATTTCTTCCAATGTTAAACGTGTTTATAATAAAGAATCAAGGTGTAAAGACAGAAGCTTTTGATGTCTGCCATTGTGGGAAAGCTTTACAATGCTTGTGAAACAAACCACAAACACGTTATTGTGTCTTTAATTTTATTAGTGACAAGGTAAATAGATACATGAAAATCTTCACAGATATCTACAAGCATTTAAATAAAACAAGAAAAGAGTTGAGTTCAGAGTGGGATTTCAGTGGCGACTAGTCCATGTCGTTTACTTATAAAAATCTCCAAGTTTATAAAACTTGATTTGCCTATTTTTCCACATCTTAAAAACCAGCTGTGAGAATTTCAAGAGGGATATCTAAAATATACACAGACTCTAAGAGAAGCTTGGCATATGATGAATTATGAAAGTGATTGGCAATGCTATGAAAAGCAGATCCACTCAGTGCATTGTTAGAATATTCTCCATGTGGACGGATACTCAAGAACTGATGACTGGAGGTTCGCCTGACCTCAGTTGTTCCTCTTCCTCCATTTGCTTCCACATCTGAAGTGGCCGAGAGGGCCGTTGCGTGTGTGACCACCATCTGTGAAAGCCTGCAGGTAGCAGTGCCCATCCCTCTAGAGGGGGACCACTTTTGGCTGAGGCTGTGAGGAAGGTGTAGTTTGCCACTGAAGCCCTCATCCCTTGCTCTGTTCTGGGTCCCAGTCTTGCTCCTGGCATCTCTAGTTTCCTCCAGGTGTCTGTACAACCTGGCTCACAGGGGCCTACATTTATCTAGCACTAAAAGTTTCAAGTTCCTTCACAAATGTTAGCTTAAAAGGCATCAGGTGCATTTTCTCAGGGACCTTTTATGACCAAAAGTCCTGAGGAGGTAATCTCGATTGGCCAAAAGTCAGGCACGATGACAAGAGTTAGGGCATCATTTGGGGAGCCGAGAGACCTGTCTGGCATTCCTCCAAGCACATCATATGGATGCCACCTCCTTGTAATACCAGTCCTTCCTAGATGACTGACACCTAAGACCCCCAGAGGCTGGTGTGGGACTCTCAAACTGTTTGAGGCACGTGCAACTCTCACCCACAGTCAGCCACACACCCTGAGAGCCAGACTTCAGTTTCTGACAGACTCGAAACTGCTACCGTGACAGGATTTAATTCACAAGCAGGAAGACTAGAACTGCACCCGTGTATCCTTCCACATGCCTTTCATTTGGTTTCCAGTGAAGCTCTGCAGATGTGGCCAAATGGCTGGTCTCCAGGTTAAGGCATGACAGAAAATTTAGTGTCTGTGAGTTTGGCTCATCTTTCAAATAAAGTGTGATTGTTGAAATTGGGATACAAATTTTCCAACTGCTTTATAAACTTAAGGATTTTGGTCTGCTTGTTCTATCATACTTAATATTCAGGATATTAATTAAAAATAACTAATGCCAGTGTACATATGCTTGAGATACATAGGTCTATAAAATATTGCACATAAATATAAAATCTGCTCAGCATTTCTTCATAGTAATTTTTCATTGTCATAAAAAGATTACAAAATTTTGCAGACTATATGAACTTGGCTGGTCAGTGTTACTTCAAAAATAATTGTATTACACATGGTTATGCATTATTTACAAGAGTTTTATACATCAAGTTTTGTGATGGTTAAATTCAAGATGAAGGGAAAATAGCTTAAATCAAGATTACTTTCCAAAGTTATGTACTATAAAGGTTAGCAGTAAAAATGAATAGTAAAGATGGAAAAGGCAATTCTAAATAAAATCCTTAGGAGTCGGTTTTCTAGGTTCATCTCACATCTGCATAATTTTGTATTTCCTCCCTATTTATGTTTAACATGTCTTCTCGGTGTATGTAAGTTTGAGGTATAGTAGAGAAAATAGGTATTTAAAGCCAAGCTAAATATTGGTGTTGCTTCTTATAGATATTAAAAATGATATGCTTACCCATATTGTTAAATTGCCTCTTTATTAATGAACTTGAGAAATTTTATCATCACTTTTAAACACCCCACAGGGTCAAGAGTACCTTAAAATTTGTGTATTGCTAATTAAGCCAATGGAAAGATTTTTTTAATAAAAGGAAATATAAATGTAACTTTTTGCAAAGCTAAATTAAGCAGATGTGAGACCCTGGAAAGTGTGAATAAAAGTAATTTCAGGTAGAAGGCAGCAAGGTATTAAGTGAAACTGTCTCCTAATACCAATTTGCCTTGCCTTAACACTGTTGAAATCCTGAAGAAACTGTTAAATGATCTATTCTGCACAAAATGGTTATCTTAGAAGGAAAGTTAGTGAGTGATTTTGAAAACCAGCTAACCAAATCTTAATTTCCAAATCCTCTAGATGACCAGAATGTCAGCCTAGAGAAATGGAAAATAAATAAATAAACTGTTATCCTCACTTACAAGATTATCTTTGTCGTTTCAAAAGTACTTTCACAGTACCAACAACATATGCTTGTCTCCCTGAGCCAGAACGTCAATAGAAATGTTTCTTTTCCATAGGGAGGTGTCAAATATTCCACTGGATACAGTAGTGTTGGAAGGTTCGGTCCTAGTTCACCTTCTAAATTCTATTGTAATTCAGACATTTCGTCTTTGTGATCTAAGTTGGATTGACCTGGAAAGAAACCTCAGTTCTCATACTCATTTCAAAGTGTATGCCAAATTCAGAATGACTTGAGCAAAAGAAATCTTCCATGATCGTCGATTGTTTCTACAGTGTGGAGGATGTTTCCTTTCCCAAGTTCCCAGGATCACTGGTCTCCATGGCAACTTCTCCAAAGTGTGGCGGAGATGAGGTGATATTTTTGGGGGCCCTTCCATTTCCTGGGATGCTGGTAAGTATAGGAAAACCCTTATTTAACCCTTAAGCTCCTCCTTGTCTTTGTATAGTACCAGTGTTTGAGTTTTTGGGTCACTGGTTTTCCCTTTCATGCATCAGGGGTTTTCTCATTTGTCAGTTGTTCTCTGTCATTCATATCATCTTGGGGCGGTCTTGCTCTGTCAAAGAATCCACACTATGAAAAAGGAAAACAGGTCATAAAATCAAGTCATTCTGGGAATTTGCGAAACCTCTCTAAGAATTTTCACTTTATATATTTGCTAAGGAGCTCTCTGAATATAATCTGCCGAATTTTCCAAATTAGGAGGTGAAGGCAGAGTGTTCTTTGCCTGCAGAGAGGAATTCATTGCATAGGGCAGAATGTCTGGCTCCTTCCTCCTGCCATGTCACGGTAGTGGGAGAATGTCTCTGTTTTATACAAACCACTTATGGACCTTGCATATTTTCCTGGGATTACAGCAACATGGTCCAAGGGGTGCCTCTCTGCCTTTCTGCATGTTTTCTGGAGCCAGCAGCAGTGTTAACTGCTGACCAGGGAAGGGAGATTCTCCCCTGAAGTGTACTGGACGCTCACTCTGGATGGATTATAGGAAGAAGTGAGGAGAGGATGCTTGCATATTCCTCTGCTCTTGATGGAACATACGGTATATAGAGGAAAATTAGATTGGTCATTCATTTCAATCCAAGAACATCTTAGTAACTTTCCAAAGATCAACCAGCAACTCAGGGCAGAGGTGATCAGAGAATCTCCATCCTTCTGAATTTCAAAGTAGTATTTGGTTTAGGAGAATATATCTTTTTCTGGAATCCTGGAACCTAAATTCTTATTTATTGTTTCTTAAGTTGGATGGCTTAGAACTATGAAGTCGTCTTTCTTTCCTAGTGCAATAATCTGTCAATTGGCACATATCATTGCCTCACTTATGGAAATAAAGTTACTATAAATGACAGAATAACACAAGTCTCTAAAGGTAGAATACACAGTAGACTATGTGGGCTCAGGACGGCACAAAACAGCTGATAATGATCGGGAAAGCCATTATTTAACTTACAAGGCAAGGTTTTCTCAGTTTATTAAGCATGCTGTGCATTGTTTTAAAATAAAAATACACTATGATTTTCGAGAACCACAACAATAGTGGTTAACTAAGATGTGACTGGATTAATTACTCTTATAGTCACGTAAGTGTGACATCGTCTCTATTTCGGAATGGAAAGCTCTGTGAAATTTGGCAGTCATGTTGGTTTGGGGACCAGAAATTAACCCCTATTCTAGAATTTTAGAACAAACTTCAGTAAAACACATCAAAAAGTAAGTTAAAGCTTCCTAATGAAGACAGACTAATTAGCAAGACTAAAAAACAAGTCCAAGAATATTATAACATGCATGATCTATTTGGTCTAATTGATAGTCCAAGTGAAAAAATCAGAATTGACCTGTAGTAATTGCGTCTGTGTAGAGTTCATAAAGAAAATTCTCAAAGAATTGATGATAGAACCAGGTCAATAAAAAGCTTAAGATCTTGGTTAATTAAACAAGAAAAAGAAGTCTTCATAATAACATTATCACTCCAACCATACTGGAGAGATCACAGGTCTTAGTTAATAAAATCTAACTCTTTACATATTTGTTTACAAGAAAATCCAAGATGAAAGCAACATTAAACACTCTCAGTCTTCTTAAATGTCAGCTACACAAGCACATAGAGTTTGCCAAAGCAAACAAGACATAATTTTCCCTTTATGTCCTTTAGACTGTTAAAAATTCCTAAATCATGCCTCTAGCATTGTCTTTTGAAATTCCTTGGTATATCCTTCTAAATTCCCTCAGCGGCCTCTCCACTCAAAAGGAAAAAGAAAAGAAAGAAACTTACCTTCCATAAAGCTAAGGTCAAAATGGCCAGAACCAACAATCCAAGAAGTATTGCTAGTATTATTACCCATAACGGGATGGAGAAGGAAACATTTGGGGTTGCCCAAATAACTGATGTCTTAATCTGAAACGGAAAAGAAAGCAAATGAGCTGTACTTTGAAAGCCATTTGGTGAAATAAAGCAGTAATTACCAATATAACACTGGGGGTAGTTCTGAAAGGATCCATATAATAATCGAAGTCATCCCAGGGGAGATTGGAGGGGGTTACAGCACTTGGACATGGAGTCTTAAAAAGCAGTGTATTCCCAGGTGGAAAGTCTAATTGGAAGTTGGTGGGTGTTTGACTTATAACAGCACAGAAACCCTAGACTAGAATTGAGGTGGACCAGAAACCAACAAGGTGGAAATGAATGACCTTAAATTGGGCAGGACCTTTTATGGCAACAATGGCTAAAAGTAGACCCTACAAAAGGCCAAGTTGGTCCCAAAAGGCTGACACATGTTTCTCTATAGGACTGAGCTGACGTCATTGAGAGGTGAACTTGTGAACAACCCCAGACTGTTGGATGTGTAAGAAGGTTGGAATCATCCAACCCCCCATTTTACAGATGAGAAAACTGAGTCCCAGAGGGGCTAAGTGATTCATACAACTAATGAGCGTCACCGCCTGTTTATCCCTAGGTTCTGTGCTCTATTAATGAAGGATAGCCCAAAATCTTGCATTTTATGGAAGTAACTGCAGGGAGCCAAGTGAAAGCTAATTGTCCTGATGCTGCCTTCGACCCTAAATCCAATTTTCAGATGCTCCTGGAACTCACTTCATTGCCCACTGTTGCAAGGGAATTGGAGGAGAATGAGACCTCCTCAGCAGGACTGCACGCTCAGTGTCTATGAACCACCCCTGCCCTAAGTGGGCAGAAGATGTGTTCCTATTGCCCATGTGCTGAGGGCCTTGCCTCCGGAGACCCAGACAGCAAAGGAGCTGTAGACCCTCAAACCAAACCAAGGAGAGACAAGAAAAGAGAAATAGAAACATTCATGGATCCAAAATGTTATTCACCAAGACAGGACCATCCGGTTTTGAGAGAAGTAAGCATTATCTCAGCTAAACTGGTCCAAGCATTCCTCATTTTAACTGCATTGGTTGGAAGGATCATCAGTCCAGTCCTGACACATGCTCAAGGACCCTAGGCCACCATTCTCTAATCCACCAGTCAGGAGAGGACGAACTCATGATGAAGGTTGGGGGCTCTGGAACTTTCCACAGCTGGAAATATATGGGTGTTTTCACAGTCGGCACCCTGGTATCGGGCCCTGACCATGCTCGATTCTTTGCTTCTGCCTTCTTGACTAGATTTGAGCATCCTGCCTACACTCTTGTCAGCCCATCAGGGTTTTTATCGCTCCTTCCTCTTGGTCCACTTCTCCTATGCAGCGGATATATTGATGACTTGACTCACTTGATTCTGCAGTCTCGAATATCATTTATATCCAAAATTAATGGCATCCACAATAGTGAGACTGCTAGGCATTCCACATAGGTAACAGTGCCAGGGACTTCATTCATGCTCTTGATGAGAAAAAGGCCGAGTGTTACCACTATACTTTCTTCCTCTGCCTGTTAACTTTCCTTGCCAGCTTTGTCCCTATTCCATTGGACATATCAGTAGGAAGCGTATCATTCCATGACCACAATGGGATTACACTCACCCTGCTTGCCACAGTTTAAGGACAGGACGTGTGGTACGTATACTGAAGAAATGCATTGCAAGGACCCAAAGCCGTCACAATGCCACCCAGGTCCCCAGGCTAAGTCATTTATTCTAAAATGATCCTTTGAGTGTATGTAGCTACATGAGCAAGTCACAATCTAGATCACTTCTCCATCACTTCTCTTTATATCCTTCTCCTTTAGTGAATTACATCTGATAACATGTATGAAATCAGGGCTCAATCCTCACATCGTAAGGTGTTCAAAGAAAGCGCGTGAAGCGGTATTATGAAATGATCCTGATGTTACCGGAAGCGGACTGACACAGTTTTGGTAATGAGAATTTCAGAATTTTGGAACTACAAGGGACAGCAGTGATCATGTATTCATGGGCCAGTTACAATGACCCAGGAAAGAGAAAATCTGGAGCCATGAACAATTATGAGGTTTCCTATAACTGCTTCTTCTCCCTAACCTGTTAAGTCCACTGAGGAAACCACACTAATTTCAGTCTATATTTTGTGCGCGTGTTAGAGATTGCCGCAATTTACCGACAGGTAATTTACGGTAAGATAAGCAACAGATGCTTCTCAATCATCCCTCTCCTGATTTATCTAATTAATTCTTAAGTCACTTCCAGCTGCTTCATGTTAAACATAGGAAACCATTCTAGTTTTGTAAGTTAATAAAAAAAAAGCTAAAGAAGTTGAAATAAGGGCCTTAGAGTGTTCAAATCATTAGTTCACTAAAAAGGAATGGAATGGAATGAGAGAATACCCACTGAGCACTTTGCTGGGTTCCTTTGCCACTTGGCTATTGCAGGTTTTGATGAATTGTCTATAAAACTGGTCTATCTGTAGAACAAGCAGAGGAGGTCACTTACAAAGACCTAATGATGATATCTCAAGGGGTTTTTGCAACAGTGAAGGAAAAGTACAAATAAAACATTAACTTGACCAGGATATGCTGATTAGGTTCCCTTGAAGCAGAAAACAGCTTTGTAGATAGGGCTGCAAAATCTACCGGCTTTTTATTTGCATTTGCTTCCAAAGATTCTGACAGCAGAGTCTCACAACAGTCTAGGAGCAGATGATCACGACTGTCCTTTTGAGTCCCCCAAATTCTGAAATTTTCGTATTCAAAACTTGTCGGTCTGCTTCCAGTAACACTACGTTCATTTAAAAGATACCACTTCATACTCTTTCTCTGAGTACTTGAAAGTGTTAGGATTATGCACGTCATACACGTTTCCTATAAGTCATCTTATGTAGTTAACTAAGAGGAAGGGACGTAAAAAGTTTTAAAGGAAGGCAAACTCAGAGCGACTTTCCTCCTGTGCTTGCTTTCTGCAATCTTTGCCTGCTGCCTTTAGGACATCCATGTGGCACTGAGGGTACCCAATGTTCTCAATCTAAAATGGGTGCAGCTGCAGGGACCATCCTTCGTCCTTGGTGTTTTCCTAAACATCTAGGCTTTTCGCTGCATAGTCAAGAAGTCACTGTAGTAAGGATAGAGGAAATACAGAAAACCAACAACAGCGCCCTGAGCATGCCTTCAGATTTCCAGTGCAGGGGAGCTAGATGGATGTTGCTGGAAAGAGGTGGACAAAGAGTCAAGTGTAATACCTCATTGGAAGAGGGATCTATGTCTTGGAAAGAGAGGTCTTTCTGAGAACACATTGACCAGGGAGTCATGTGATGTATTCATGTCTGTAAATGGCAATGGGGCATTTCATCTGCTAGTGGAAACAGGTAAAGCAAAGTTTTTCCTGATACTCGATGCTGTATATAAATAAACTAGAAACTTCAACTGTATAGGCAAGCTTAAAAGGAAAAGACTCATTGATCACTTTTATGGGACCAAAGTTTATTTAAATCTGTATTAGTGCTGCGGAAATTGCAGAATGGTTTTGGGAAAGCTTGGCCAAGAAATAAAATGTTGAAAAATACCGAAGCTTTGTTCTTCCTAATATTTATATTTGTCTTGCTGCTCATTTTGACAAGCCCACAAGAAGCTTAGATTATCCATTGGATAATAAATAATAGAAAATAGGTTTCATTTTTAGAGTTTCTAATGACTAAATACTGATTTATAGTAAAAAATTTTCATTCATTTCAATAAGATTTATTAAACACTCTATGATCTCTGAAGTTCTGTAGGTATTATCATCAGCTCCAAGCTGGAATCTTCTCTAACCCTGCTCTATATCAATGCTGTCCAACAGAAATATAATGCAAGTCACATGTGTAACTTAAAATTTTATGGTAATCAATTAAAAAGGAGTAAAAAGAAACACGGGGCATTAATTTTAATAGTATATTTTATTTAACCCTAAATATGAAAATTATTATTTCAACATGCAATTGAGATAAGACTATTCATAAGATAGTTTACATTCTTTTTTTATTTTTACTAAGTCTCCAAAATCCAGTGTGTATTTTACCCTTGCAGCAGATAACAATGGCTAGATTTTTCAATGGCTAAAGTAGAATGTAGTCTTATCAAAACAATCAAGCTCTGTTTAATGGAAAAAGTATTTATGTGGCTACAGTTTTATTTACATTGAAATGAGTTAAAATGAAATACAACGACTAGTTCAGTTCTTCAGTCACACTAGCCACAGTTCAGGCACTCACTATCCACATGTGGCAAGGAGCTACCATATTGGACTGCACAGCTCTAGAACATAATCACATACAATGGTGTCAAAGCCAAATTACTCAAGTCCTTCTTTATAAGACCCATTCATCAACAAGGTGGTCAAGGCAGAAGATGGGGTATATTTTGGACTAAAGGATTTCTTTAAGAACACAGGCTTGTGATTACATATTTCAACTGCCTTGAGAAAGAAGGGTAATGTTGAGTAACTGAAGGACTTAAAATTTAGGGAGAAAAACTCAATTGCATGCCAACTAATCAACAAACTATTTTAATTGATTTTTGCATATCAAGATCCTGTAGCTATTTAAAGAAACAGTATAAACTTTCAACAATTCAAATTTTATAATTAGCTGCAATTTGGGGAAGTGGGATCCATAAATTGTAAGCAGTTCATATTTTCTTAAAGTGATGTTTAACGGAGAACATTTAGTCTTACCTTCATCATGTCATAAATCTTGTTGTTCTTTATTAGGGTTGAAAGACCATAAATAAATCTTTAATATGCCTACATTTTATCATTGACATTTATGATATGTTTTTGTATATTTTGACAAAATACCAAAGTAGAAGGAAAAAGCTCCCTTGTATGTGCAACTAATGTATTTGTAATTAATGTTGACATCTGTATTTATGTATCACAAAATCTTGTGTAAACATGCTTCAGTGGGGTCACAAGAATGTTTCAAATAAATGTACCAAGACACTCTACCTACAGTGCTATTTAGAACTAAATAATAACGTAAAGTGGACCAGCTGAACACACATTTTTACAACATTTAAATAGCCCCTCTGAGATAAGCAATCCCTATTAAGTTTGAACCCAAAACAATTGTTTAATATAAGAATTCCATTTTAAGGTCGTGATGTTTTACTAACAATTCTGAAAATCAAATGGATTCCCAGTTCATGTATGTTTTCAAATAAGGGTTCTCAGAAAATATTTTATAATAACTACCTTTGAGTTACACTAGACAATAATATTCTCTTCCGGATGTAAATGAAGGAATTCGGCTTTAGTTGCTTGACCCAGAAATGCCAAAGTTCATTGGTAAGTAAAAAAAGTGTTCAAATAACTGAATAATTTTTTTCTGCTGCACTGTAATGATTCTGTGTTCAGTCACATCTCTTCGCATCATACAACCTTACTCTCACCTCTGAACACGACAAGAGTCACATCGAAAGGAGTTCTTTTGTTACAAACACAGACCCTATGCAAGCAGCAGATGAGGATTGCTATTGTCTTCAATAGGTAAAGCTTAGGTAGGGCTCAAGAAATGGTTGAATTATGACCATGTTGAAAAGAGTACAAATAAACAAACCACCCCACACAAGGACCTACGAAAACAAGCAAATATTGAGTCTCACTACAAAATAAGGAACGGAGTGACTATCTCCAGTGGCGGAGTATAAATTCGAACTCTGATGATTCTCAAACTCCCTATTCCAATGGATTCTACCGCCTTAAAGCAATTCCCTTCTGCTGGGCTCTTTTCAAGATAATGACAAGACCTTTGAGAAGAACTGTCTATAAAAAATGTCTGCCAGCTCCAAGTAGAGTTCTTCCAAACCAAGCCACAGAAAAATCGTTGCCCTGTAGTGCCTAGCTAATCTCCAACTGGCACGATCTTCTCCAGTTAGTCAGGTATTATTGGCAGACCTGAAAGCATGTCCATCCCTAAACGTTTTTCCAATAACCTTTCCAGAAATGGTGTGGTAAATCATCTACATGAGATAATAAGACTTTTTAAAAAATGCAGTAACAAGGGTGCTGGGTATGGGGAAAGCATGTATCTGGTATTTCACGGATCTTTTGAGTTGAGTTGAGAACAGCAGGCTGTCACCTGTGGCCAGTATAGAAAGATGCAATAAGGTTGATGGAATCAACTGTAACATATGTTTCTGTTATGGAACATATGCTCAGAGAAAACAAAAGGGCCCAGATTTATCTCCCTGAGAGCCACAAGCCTTTGAACCTCTTTGGAGGAACATTCAATATTAAAAACCCAAAGCCTCTGTTTTCTAAGTGGAACATAAATCCAAATGACAGAAGACATCTCATGAGAGAGAGGAGAGCTAAAAGAAGAAAGATGTGGCAGTGCTTGCCTTCGAATGCCACCAAAGTTCACCGAAATATTTTGACTGTGCAAATCTATCGACATTTTCAACTTGGGCTCACTCGATTTAGCCAGAGAAGGTAAGACGTTTGGGGAGGGTTACTATTATTGAGGTTTGAGATTTACCTTGTTCCAGGTACAAGGCTAGGGCTTTGTATACATAATTGTATTAATCTTCTTAACAATTCTTCCAGGTGAATATGGTGAACAACCTCAGCAAAGCAGCGCGAGCTCCCAGGTTTCCTGGTTAGAGCGGGGTGGAGCCAGGATGAAGCCCAAGAGAATCTGTCTTGAAAGCTGCGGGGTTTCCTCTGTGCTGCCTGCCTGTGCTAGATGTTCTCTACCCTAGTTTCACTGCAGAATCGTCACTGGTAGCACAGTGCCAGCGCCCCACGCCAGACATACTCAATCTTGATTACTTGGGGTGAGGTTTTAGCACGTATCTATCTTTAAAGTCACATGAGTGATGATTCTTTGCACACTCAAGGCTGAAAATCACTAATCAACAGGTTCATTTAAATTATTAAAAGCAGATTAGATTAGAAAGAGTAAATATTTCCAATTATGTTTCAAGACCTCGGCTGATAAGAAGTGACCACAGTACCAACTAATATATCATCCAAGGCGGTGCTTCTCAAACCTTACAGGGCACATCATGCTCTGAGGATTTTGATTAAACGAAGATTCTGACTCAGCACATCTGGAGTGAGGCCTCTTTCTGAATGTCTAGCATTTTCTTAGGTGATGCCGACACTGCTGGTCTGCAAACTGTACTTTGATGAACAAGGACCTGGGGACCAGTGTTCCAGCGGGGGTTGTAAATATCTATGGAATGACTATGCAATGAAGGTGTAAATCTAATATTGTTTGCTACAGCCCTGGCTGCTGCAATCACTTTCACTGCAAAGGTGGAATTTCGGTGACTATGCCTGCTCATCCCCTGTCATCCATTCTCCACTTCGTTCTGCATGGCCTTGTCAGGTTGCTGATGATGTCAGCAATTGTACTGTGAAGATATTTATGTGTCACTAATGCGTAAAGCTTCAAATTTTTCTTTTTGAGGAAGATTAGCCCTGAGCTAACATCACCACCAACCCTCCTCATTTTGCTGAGGAAGACCGGCCCTGAGCTAACATTCATGCCCATCTTCCTCTAATTTATATGTGGGATGCCTGCCACAGCATGGCTTGACAAGCAATGCATAGGTCCACACCCAGGATCCGAACCTGCAAACTCTGGGCCACCAAAGCTGAGTGCGTGAATTTAACCACTACGCCACTGGCCAGACCCCTCAATTTTTTAAAAATAACATTTCATTTAAATTAAGCTCATACTATATAGGAAAGATGACTGTGCACGGTCATGGGGCTGGTCCGTGGCAACATCCCTAAGGAAGAGAATCCTCTCTCCTCACGTCACTCACTGAACTGTCTTTAGAATTCAACCATCAGTACAATTTCCTTACAACCATCGTCGCTATCTGTACTTCTTTCCAACACAATGGCTTGATTAAAAAATGGTATTAGTCCTGTCCTGTGATTTTTTGGGTAAAAGTTTAAAAATTTGATCAAATGAAACTAAGAAATTTCCAGACTGAAATAAGAAAATAGTGATCTGGAGAGGAAGCAATTAAACCTAGCATAAGCCAAACAGTGATTTAAAACATAATTATTTCCATGCAATTATTTGTGCCTATATATTTTTAAGGTACTCACTGCCATGCTTCCTTCTGGGAGTTTTGCTGGCTGATCTCTATAAGGCATCTTCTTAACTTCAAAGGACACCAGGGATGCAAGAGAATAGGGATCATTTTTCCTCTGAAATTAAAAATGTTTATTCAAATTTATTCCACGTAAAGCTTTTAAACATTATACTGGCAGCTACGCAATTGTTTTCAGTGTTGATATTTTCCACAGCCTGCACGGGACGGCTTCATCCATCCTGGTGGACAGACCACATGAATGGACAATGAATGAAAACGTCAGAGGTTTTGGTTATTCCACCCCCATCCCCCAACCTACCCATTAGATAACACCTTATAAAAGGTTTAGCTCTTTCGATTATTGAATCAGACCCCCTCTGCCATTCACTAGATTAGGAAGTTCAGGAAGTTGCAAGAGAAGGTAGTGATATTAAGTGAGGGCTGCAGCTCATGATAAGGGACTACTGACATGCTCTCGCCTCTGCTATTTAATTCAGTGATGCAAATCGACAGTCTGGGGCCTGATGAAACTCAGGGGTAGGAACACAGCCTGTCAATCATATAACTCATAGCTGGCTCTGCTCTTTATTTCAACTGATTCTCCAAAACCAAGGTTTCTTCCACCCTTCTCAGAGAATAGGAAAAAGCTTTTTTTCTTTTTTCCTTTTTCTAAGATGGGCTGGAGCACCAAGGAATGGGAACTGTGAGGTATTACACTATGATAGGCTGAGTGGGCATCAGAATACACCAGTCCTGTGGTTGTAGGTCAAAGGCATGACACAGGTAAGTATTTATTTCATGAAAAACAATTAAGAACAGAGTCAAATTACTGGTTCCATGTTCAAAGTTGAATGCTTTCAGCCACGCTTGTTCATAATGACTATATTATTCTTATGTTAGAAAAAAGATCTCTTCCATAAAGCGATCTACTCCTGTAATAGCAATCACTGCCACACTGTAGGCAGCTTAGGATTGCGAAAGCAGCTGGAGTTAACATCCCTTGACAATATTCTTGGACCGTCAACCTGCCCCTGCGAGCTATTAATCCTCAGAAAATGCCTAATTCCTCTGTCATGGCTGCATCATTTAAACTGTGGTTTGCAGCCCACCAGCTGCCTCTGTTAGGTAATTTAGCACAATGATTTGCTTATGGTCACGGTACTAATAAAAATAACATTTTGGTAACGAACGGCATGGAGAGCGAGGCTTTTGAATCAGTTAAATACTCAGTGCGGCTGATAACGTCACAAGCTCTCCTCCTCCCATCTTCCCGCAGGTTAATTCCTTATCAATAGTTATCCTTAACCACATATCCATCTTATGCAGCCCATGTATAAATACTGATCATTTACCAGAAAGAAAGCCTTGAGAGATGACCAGACCTAAGCAATTCCTGGTAAAACTTTAAGGGGTAAAGGAGGTTGCTGTTTCAAGCAACAGTCACAGAAAAGGGCGTCATTTAGGATTACTCGAAATAAAACCCTTTTCTGACCAGTTTGTATGCTCACCAAGAGGACAGAAACAAACATAATACAGCAAATCACGTCCACCAAGAATTGTAAACATTCTAGCCCGGATTAGGAAGGCAGAAAATGTTTACCTCCTTCTGAGTTGCATGACAAAACTATTAAGGACCTCCGATACATAGTATATTCTTTGAGAGAGAGAGTTGGCAATAATGCACTCCTCGCTGGCAGTCAGCTTTCAAGACTGGAATAAGCAGAAACCGCGGATGTACAGAAATGTGGGCTATGGCCTCGGGTAAACACTCGGTGACTTGAGCCACTCTATCTTGTATCTTTGCCAGTGGCACTTGGCTTCAGACGTCCCTGCAGCTTGTTCTGGTCTGGCTCTATTTGTACTAAATTACTTATTGTTTGCAAAGTCCCTCAATGGCTATTGACATCTTCCAGACTCACTCAGTCTTCTTTAACAGGAAAATGAAGATGCAATTTTCAGTCTACAGGCCTTCTAATGGAATAGATGCTATGCCTAGACCTGACACATGCCGTATAAAACAATCATTTTTCCCTTGACTGTAGTGTCGTAATGATTTTAGTCCTGCTTTATTGAAAAGTTGTCCTCCCTCATTTCAGTAGGATGTGATGTCCAAAGAAATGGGAGGGATGTATGGTTATCATTTAGATTGCGTGGATTTGGGAAGTCAGTAAAACTCCTCTCCCCAACTATTAGATAAGAAGTAACAGCCAAAGAGCAGAGTGACCTTGAGCAAATGATGGAAATGCAAGTGGTCCCTGCCTCATAGTTGGCATTCCGTAAATATTTGTTGAATGAATGAGTAATGGTTTAACTAAAAAAAAGAAATCAAATAAATTGTGCACTACACTTCTCCTTAGGTTAGTGGTTCTAAATTGAGGGTGGTTTTGCACCCAGGGGACATTGGCAATGTCTGAAGACATTTTTGGTTGTCGCAACTGGAGGTGGTTGCTACTGGCATCCAGTACCACCGACAGAGATGCTGCCACACATCCTGTAATGCACAGGACAGCCCCCACAGCAGAATTATCTGATCTGAAATATTAACAGTGTGGAGGTTGAGGAAACTCTACCTTACGTTCAAAAAAAAAAAAAAAAAAGCAAAATGAAAAGGTTTCGCAGTAACCTTCTAAAAAACAACTAATTTTCCTCCTATTTATTTTAGAAGCAAAATTAAATAAGATTTGTGAGACTATAGAAGTATTTTGAATCAGCAAACATGAACATTTAGAGATGCAAAATTCTATACTTATTAGCTAGACTCAAAAGGATTTTACCATTTGATTTTTTATGGCAAATGAACCAAATGAATTTTTTTAGTAGTTAAAATAAGAGTATAAATGTACAGACGTCGTAGGAGTTTAATTTAGGTTTTCTTTTCCTGAATTCTTCTCAAACAACAAAGTCACAACACAGTAGTCTTATTTAAATAAATAGCTTTTTCCAAATGGAAAAATTCATCTGCTTAGTATAAAAGAGATTTCAAGTTTTAAAATGCACACAATCAATGGAATTATCTGTGGCAGTGGGGGATGCCAAGGTACAGACGGGCCAAAGAAACGAGGAATCTACACATCACACGTACCTGGAGCTTTACTGAGATGCCATCCTGGCTGGAGCCCAGGCTGTGGGATCACCAGATAAGAGGAACTTTCTAGGACAATCTCCCTTTTCTCTTCTAAATTGATTTATAGTTTTACTTTTCTGGGCATATGACTTGAATTGTGTTCTTGTACTCACCATCATTTCACTAACTAATATTGACAAAGGAACTATTATTCTATAGCAGTGGGCTAAAGAGATTTGCTTGCATCTAAGTTACTCTCTGAAAGTCTTAGGGACTTGAGGTATTTAAATTGTCTTTACCTAAAATATGGTGTATATAAACATATATACATACACACCCATAGGAGTACATCCAATGGAATATTAATCAACCATAAAAAAGGAAGAAATCCTGCCACTTCCGACAACATGGATGGATCTTGAGGGCATTATGCTAAGTGAGATAAGTCAGACAGAGAAAGACAAATACTGTATGAACTCACTTATATGTGGAATCCAAAAATTCCAAACTCCTCGAGAATAGAATGGTAGTTGCCAGGGACTCAAGGATGAGGGAAATGGGGAGATACTGGTCAAAAGGTGCAAACTTTCAGCTGTAGGATAAATGAATTCTGGGGATCTAACGTACATGGCGATTATAGTTAACAATAGTGCGTTAGATATTTAAAAGTTGTTAAGAGAGTAGATCTTAAAAGTTGTCACCGCACCCACACAAAAAAAGTAATAACTGAGGGGATGGAGGTATTTGCTAACATTATTGTGGTGATCATTTTGCAATGCATGCATGTGTCTAATCACCACATGGTGAACCTTAAACTTACATATGTTATATGTCAATAATGTCTCAGAAAAGCTGGGGAAAAAAATTGTCTTCACCTGATGGGAAAGATGACCTGCTAATCTTGGCTTAACTCCACAGAACTTTCTGATTAAAAAATTTTTAAAAATTTAAAAGTTAAAAAAATTTAATTTAAAATATTTTTAAAGCTTAAAAATTAAATATAAAAAATTTAAAAAATAAAAAATAGAAAAATTTTGAAAATTTAAAAGTCATTAGGAAAAAAAGGAGCTTCCCACTGAAGTTTTGAGGCGAGGTTCCCTTGGAAGGGCGTGTACGTGTGTCCGTGGTTTTATTACCTGGAGAAATGTCTTGGCCCATAAGCGTGATCTGACCTTCACAACGGCACTTTCCCCTCCGTCTAGTCGTCCCACTGTGCAGGAGATTTGCAAGCACTCGATATTTGTACAATTCTGCAAAAAAGAACAGCAGCAGTGGCAAACTACTGTCTTTAAATTGTGGTAGAAATTAACACTGAAGTCAGTTTATTTATATTTTATTTCCTCAGACGTCATCGCCTACTCCTTAAATTATTAATTTAAATAAAGAACAAATACATTGAGACAACCAAGAAAAAACAGTTTGGTAGTAATGACGTATCAACTTCAGTGGTAATACAGAGATAAAATGGAACATAAAATACAACATAAAATTTCAACTCTTCTCTAAGGACTTAATCTTCCGGCAGCTGCGATTGGCTCGCTCTGTTTCATTTTCTCAGAACTTGGGGAGACATGTCTTATAACAGTCACAACACCTGACCCTGGACCAAGCAAGTCCTGAAAAGGCTTCAGAGGAAGGTCCCTGGGGCTATATTATCTCAAAGATCCAATGTTATTAACCCATTGACAAGCATTTGTTCTGTAACATTCTTCTCTCCGGCTAAATTACTTTCTGGTTATACAGCAGGATTTTCTGAGAGTTCCATCCATGAAGCTGTTTTTAAACTAGTTTCTGGGGTTGCCCAACTTATAATGGGTGATCTTTAATACATGAAATGCCTGTCTCTGGAAAGTATGCACTATGATGACATTCTATCTATTGAATAGTATTTTCTGATTGGATCCCAAGTATGGAAATAAATGGACACCTCACATCCATTTTTTGTGTGCCCATGTATAGGATAATACTTTTGAATTGTACTCCCTTGCTCATTTGAATTTACCTTGTGGGCTCTGCTTTATTCACTTTTCATGTCTCAAGCACTGAGCACCAGCCTGTAGATGCCTAATAAAAACCAGTTTATTGCATATTATGTGAAGTAGTTGACTGAGGCATTTCAATTTCATGAAACTGATAAACCAGAGAGTAAAGCAAGGAACACAGTACCATGAAAACCTTTTTTGAGAACCTCAGGATTCTCTCAAATCAAAGCAATCAGTAATGTGTATCTGATACATTCCAGTAAGGCCAGATTTCTACACGATGTTTCCAGATACAGGTGGGAGGCTGGTCTCCTTCTACTAGAGTTGGGCACTGAGGTGTCTGGGGTTTTGTGCCTCCAGCAGGAGCAGGAATTCTCAAAGTTGTGCAGTTTGTGTCACCTGCGAGGACTCTCATGTTTACCTATGCTCCATTATTGACAGGCTATGTGTCTCCAATCCCACCATCTGGAGGCAAAAGGAGGTACTTCTTATAAACTCCCTGGAGATGGTGATCCCAGTTAGCTCTGTTGGAGGATCTTGGAGGTGAGGCTTAGAATAAATCTTGAAGGGTGGGAAAGAGTTACCTAGAAGGATGGGATGATGGAGACATGGTTTTGCTGAACAAGATCAGGGCGTGTTCAGGAAAGAGGAGAAAAGGGTAATTGGGGGTGAGGTGGACAGATGGAAATGCAAGATGATTTTTAACTTCTGAATATCCTAGAAATGTATTACTTGCAGATGAGACTAAGAGGGGGAGGGAGAAAGCCCAGGTGGTAAAGAATCTTTCTATTTGTGCCAAGCAGTTTAGATCTTATTCAGAAGGTCCTGGGGCGCCCATGAAACTTTTCAAGCAAGGAATATGATCACGTCTGTATTTTAGGGGACAGGTCGTATGTGAAGAAAGAATGAAAAGAGGAGAGTGGGAGGCAAGGATGATGATAAGGGCCTTTTGCAAAAGTCCAGGTGAGAAATGATGAGGCAGTGGGAATGGAGAGAGGAGGACGAATTTTAGGGAAGTTTAGAAGGTAGATAGATACTTGGTGACCAGTTGGAGGTGAAGACCAAGGAGGGGGAGGGGCAGAGGGAGCTCTTTTGGCTTGGGGACCCGGGTAGATGGGTACTGACGTTACTGAGATTGGGAATTTTAGAGAAGAAGCACATTTTGGGGGTCACGGAGACAGAGAGTGTTGGACATGTTGGGACTGGGGTGTTATCAGACATCCAGATGAACATATACATGAGCCCTTCAAGTCTACAGCGCAGTAAGGGAGGGCTGAGATGGCAGGAGGCACGTAGACGTGACTGGAGTTCTGACCAGGCAAGCAATTTCCCTGGAAGAGCAAAATCAATGAAAGGGAAGAGAACGGGGCTGAGGATGGACTCCTGAGGGAAGGAGCATTGAAAGATGGGCTGAGGAGAAGTCCTTGAAAAATTCTAAGAACGGGCAGGTCAAAAGGTAGGAAGAGAACCAGGAGAGAAGGTTCTAGGGGAAGCCAAGGGATTGGATGGTTTACAGGAAGTGTTCAATAGAATCAGTTGCTGAAGAGGGTTAGAATGATAGGGTTTCTGTAAGCTGAGCAGTGAAAAGGAGGAGAAGAAAGCTGGGACAGGAGGAGCTGGGGTCATAACTGGGGCCCCACAGGGGCCCAAGATGAGAAGGGCAAGGTTATTCTTAGGTGGAGGAAGAATGACATTTCAGTGTTCCAGGTACAAATTTTTCCTATGCAGATTGGAAATTATGATCCAACACAGGAAGCTGGCATTTTGCACTTTCAAATTCCTAATCAGAAATGGGATTCAGTAAGTTGTTTTTAACTAAACAAAAACTGTAGGAGGTCTTATTTAGCTTTTGATTTTAGAATAAACTTTGCATAATCACTTTCTATTCAGAACTGTTTTGACTCGAGGACATGGGGAGGTGTACGATTTGCAATTTTTGAACCAATGAGAAAGAAAGGGAAGAAAACACGAATTAACAAAATCAGATATGGAAATCAAGGATTGCCTTACTCTCATCTGCAAGTAATAAGTTTCTAGGATATTCAGAAGTTAAAAATCAGCTTGCATTAAAAATCTTTAATAAGAAAGAGTAGGAGGGAAAAGAAACTTGACTCTACATGAGAAGTGTATATAATTTTTGAAAGAATTTTAGTTACTGATCTGCACTGCCTCAGTGTACTCCTGAGACATACGCTAAAGTGGAAAGCGAAAAACGTATTTGAATCTTGATTTTCCAAATTTTTGGTCCCCATAGGTTTGGAAATTGTTATTCTAGAGGGCTCTCTCGTTGGTACTGCACATTAGGATTATATAGATGTCAATCGTTGTTTTCTTTTTTTAAAAAGATTATTTATTTATTAAAATTTTTTTTCTTGAGGTGTAATTGACATACAATATTAGATTGGTTTCAGGTGTACGACATGATTTGATATTTGCACGTATTGCAAAGTAATCACCACAATAAGTCTAGTTAACATCTGTCACCACACATAGTTATACACTTCTTCTTGTGATGAGAACTTTTACGATTTATTCACTTAGCAACTTTCAAATTTTATTAGTCACTAGAGGAACCATGCTGTACATTACATCCCCAGGACTTAAATCATTGTTTTCTGTTCTATTGTTCTTCCTGGAAGCTTTTTAAAAGTGATAATATGCAGAATTTTATTAATTTGTCCTAACCTCATAGCATATTGATTCCTTACTCTTACATTTTTAAAACATTGCAGTGTCATAAACATTTACAGGGACTTGAATCATAATCTGCCAACTGCCACAGCTTTTCGTCAGGTAATTTCAGGTAGTTTTTTTTTTTAAGTGTTTTTTTTTTTTTTTGGTGAGGAAGATTGGCCCTGAGCTAATTATCTGTTGCCAATCTTCCTCTTTTTTAATTTTTTTCTCCCCAAAGATACACAACATAGTTGTATACCCTAGTTGTAAGTCCTTCTAGTTCTTCCACGTGGGATGCCGCCACAGCACAGCTTGATGAGCGATGTGTGGGTCCGTACCCAGGATCTGAACTGGCGAACTCCTGACGGCCAGAGTGGAGCACGCAAACTTAACAACTCTGCCACCAAGCAGACCCCAGGTACTTCCATTAAAATAAACAGTCCTCTCTAGTTTTATGTTTAACTGATTAAGTTAGACTTGCTTATCGTATTTTCCTGTCCATTTCCATGTTTGAAATTTTTTATTACCGTCAAGATGAAAAAACGAATGTGAGAGCATGTTCAAGACACACATTTTTAAAAAGACCATCCTAACCATTTATTTTTTATTGTTTTTGGTGAGGAAGATTTGCCCTGAGCTAATCTCCATTGCCAATCCTCCTCTTTTTTGCTTGACAAAGATTAGCCTTGAGCTAACATCTGTGCCAATCGTCCTCTATTTTGTACGTGGGATGCCTCCACAGCATGGCTGATGAGTGGAGTGGGTTGGCACCCAGGATCCAAACCCACCAACCTGAGCTGCTGAAGCAGAGCACATGGAACTTTAACCACTTGGCCACAGTGCCAGCCCCCATTGTAACCACTTTTAAGTGTACAGTTCAGTGGCATTAGCATTCACATCGGAATGAGAGGGAGAAGTGCATTGAAAATGCTGACTCTTGAATGCTGTCTACAGTTTTACAAAGGGCTGACCGAGCTCAGGCTACAGCTACCACAGTTCTAAGACTCTGCAGGGGTTTTGGCCCAGGAAATCTGAAAACACCATTCTCGTCTCTTCCGGGTGGCAGAGGACTCTGAGATGCAGGGACAGGTAAAGGACCCCGGGGACCCATTACATGGACACAGCTTCTTCAGGTTCACTTCCAACTCTCACCTGCTCAGTGTCTGGGGACCAGCTAAGAACTGAATCTGCATGTCCTGGAACTGCATTAAAGGTCGCATTTTATGTTTCTATCATTATTTCCCTAATGTGGCCTGTGTGACAGGTTTAGGAGAGTGAAAACGTTCTGTTGCAAATACTCGTTAGTCCCCACAGAAAAATCCCTTTCGTTTCTCACAATATGTACTGCCAAAACCCGTTAGGCATATCCAACCATGGGAGAAGACTGAAAAACAATACTTGAAGTTCAAACCATCTGCATGTGGGAATTCTGTCCAATGCAATCTTTCCTCTCGGTTCCGTGCACACTGGAATAACTCACCAGTATTTTTGCAGGGCTCTGTCTGTGGAGCTTGGGCCCCGGCACGTCCCTCTTTCTGACAAGGTGAGGGATGGTGGAGTTTCGCAAAAAGGCGCTCAGCTCGGGGGTGTCCTCCGCAGGGGCAGCGGGCTGCAAACAGAAGGCAAGAGCTACTACCCTGAAAACATTAACACTTTATCCTTTTCCATTAGCCTTGAACTCCAGGCATGCTTTTTTCTCTGCTGCATATGATTCACATGAGAATTCAGACACGTGCTGACGTACCAGGAGCATGTTCCACAGCAAATGCACTGCCCTAACGAGGAGCAAGCCTTTCCATCCTCCAGTTATAGGAATCCATGAAGCCTGGGGAACACAATCCTGCAAAGTTTATCTTGTAAGGATAAGATGTTAGGCGGAAGTGATTTCCCCATAAGGACAGAAAACACGGAAGTGACTTTTTAAGCATGAGTCATTATTTTCTCGAACTTTCCTCTCATTATATATCAGGATTGGTTAAACTGAGGAACATCTGTGTGGTGAGATGTCTCCTGAGGTGGCATAAAAGTGAGGCGCTGGGCTGTGGGAAACAGCCAGATGTGGTCAAGAACCCAACTCAGGCATGTCTGACTCCACAATCCTGTAGCTGTAAGAAGTGTTCCCTCAGGAGACAACCATGTTCTAACGAAAATGACTTTTCCAAAGCACGCCTCATGAAACTTATGCTGTAATGGAGATTGTTTTCAGCTCTGAGTTTGTTTTGCAAGTGTTCTAGAACTTTTGATTTTATCTCAGGCTCCATGTTGGGTACATCCGATCACTGAAAAAATATTTTGAGAATTCCAATAAATTACACATAATAGCCCATAAAAATACTTTATTTTAGACTGACTGAATAGACAACCCTAATTTTCTGTTCCCACGCTCCTGGCAACCAAATCTTCTTTTACACAGTTTCTCTTTGTAGTCACAGAAGCACTAATAGCATGCTCATCTCTGTGGAATGAAAAAAGATATTCCTACATTGTAGATGTAGGATGTACCGCAAAAGATGAAATGATAATGCTTAGTATGTCCTAAGAACCTAGAAAAATCTACTGGATAAGCAGAAAGACAGAGTCCGGGCTCCTTAGTATGACATGCATGGTCCTCTATGAGCTGGCCTCTGCCTGCTTCTCCAGGCTCATTTCTTACCAAGTGCCCCTGGCATGCTGATTCCCAGCATGCAGAACCACTCTCCACTCCTGACCTTCCCCAAAATAATTCCGTGAGCCCGGAGCCCTGTTTGATGTTCCACATGATGTCTCTGTTCCCCATCGGCGCCTACCAAGCTGTCCTGTCATTGCCTGCTGACGAGTCTGAGTTTCCCAGTGAGAAACTGTAAAACGAGAAGCACAGAGTCACGGATAATATCCTAGGAAATGTCAGAAAACAAGGCAAGGAAGAAGATCCAGCAAGAAAAAGTAAGATGGCAGAAATCAGATGTAGGTGGGAGACAACCCAAGAAAGTATGATTCTATAGAAGCCCAAGGGAAAGAAAGTTGCAAAAGTAAGTGACTAAGAATGTCAAGTCCTGCAGAGGAATAAAGAAAGGTGAGGACTAAAAGTATGCATGGAATTTGTCACTTAAGAAATTATGGACATATGATCCAGCAATTCTGCTTCTGGTTATCTATCTGAAGAAAACAAAACTAGCTTAAAAATGTATTTGCACCCCCATGTTCATAACAGCATTATTTACAGTAGCCAAGACATGGAAACAACCTAAGTGTCCACCAACAGACGACAGATGACAGATACAGAAGATGTGGCATTTATATACAATGGAAACTTATTTAGCCATAAAAAGGAGATCTTGTCATTTGCAACAACATGGATGGACCTTGAGGACATTATGCAAAGTGAGATAAGTCAGACACAGAAAGACAAATACTATATGATCTCACTTATATGTGGAATCTAAAACAAAGCAAACCAAAATGAACTTACAGATACAGAAAACAGACTAGTGGTTGCCGAGATGCGGGGGGTGGAGGGGGGGAGAAAAATGGGTGAAGGTGGTCAAAAAGTACAACTTTCCAGTTATAAAACAAAAAAGTCCTGGGGATGTAAGGTACAGCCTGGTGACTATAGTTAATAATACTTTATTTTATATTTGAAAGTTGATAAGAGAGTAGATCTTAAAACTTCTCATTACAAGAAAAAAAATTGTAACTACGGGAGGTGATGGATGTTAAACAGACTTATTGTGATCATTTCACAGTGTATACAAGTATCGAATCATTATGTTGTACACCTGAAACTAATATAATGTTATATGTCAATTATATCTCAATTTGAAAAGAAAGCAAAAACTTATGGATGCCCTTTCTCAAGCAGGGGACTGGTATAGATGGAAGAAACTAAAGGGTGAATGGGTTTGGACAAATGGATAATTATTTGAAAAGTATAAAATTAAATCTTTATCTTATTCTCATATTAACTAATTCCCAATGGCTCAGAAACAAGATGCAGCCTTATCTCCCAAATAAGAAAGCACTAAAACAAAGAAACACAAAATAAAACATGAACATTCTTAGCAGCTATTTATAATGGAGACAAAAGATAATAACAGAAAACTGAATGAGTATATATAGGTTACCGGTTAAGTAAATTATGAAATTTGTACAAAGACTATCGGATAGTTTTTAAAAATGATGATAAAGAGTTAGATATTAATTCAGAAGATACATAATCTTAGTGGGGAGAAAAGGCAGGTTACAAAATAGTAAATTTAATAAGATTGTATTTTTTAAAATGGATGCATACTTATATTGTATATCTAAAAACAGAAAAAAAATCTGGAAGAATAGTCACCTAAATGTTACTAGTGGTGGAGTTCTGATGATATTAAGGAAGTTTTGCTAAATTCTTTTTAGGTATGATAATGGTACTACAGATTTTTAAAGAGTATCCCTAATTACGGGCATCATACAGTGAAATGGTTATGGGTGAAGTGGAAAAATAAATGAGCGCATAAATAAATAGGAAATGTAGCAGTAAATGAGTGGTGACATAGTTGGAAACTTAAAATTTTCTTCCTTATGCTTTCACATATTGCCTGATTTGGACATTTAATATTTTTTAATATGAACCCCCTGCAAAAAACATTCTGTAATTATAATAAGAGTAAAAGAGAAGTAAGGATGTCGGAATAGCAAGGACAGCTTGGCTAAAAATGGAAGGGCAAAGGAGCCCCTTCTTGGAAGAGGACGCAGAACCAAGTTATTTGCTACTGTTTGTGTTGAAGATGGAGAAAATTTAAGTACGTTTATAGGATCCAAGGAAGGAACTCGTAGAGAGGAAGAGGTTGAAGATTCAGGAAATGGGGGGTAGGGAGGTGGGGGATGGGGGATGGGGGGATACTTGATGTAGCAAAGTTAAATTTGGAACTGGAACTAAGAATCGTCCTTCCTCTGAAAGTGCTGGAGAGGAGCCGAGGACGGGGGACATACAAGTAGATGTGTGTACTGGGGGGAGGATTTGGGATGGAGAAATGGATCATTTAAAGATTCTCTTGTTTTAAGGTCACCTACTACTAATAATGCTCGAGAGAGTGGAGAGGAGGTAGCAGGAGAGTAGCGAAGGTTTGGAGAAGCCCGTGAGGAGAACGGCTGGAGAGATCATCAGAGGGCAGACAGGAATCCTCCAGACGCTGGCTGCCCAGTGAGTACTACCTGCCATCAATCTGTAATGGCGCCCCCAGGCTAAGGGATCAAGGAGCCAAAATGATCAAGATTGTCAGGGCAGGCACTTGGGAAGGACAGAGTAACGGAGTTTGTCAAGGAATGTTTTAAGCAACTTGAATTGCAGGCTTGGCAGGAAAAAAAGGATGGCCAAAGGCAGTCTTGAAAGGGGTGGGTTAACTGACTCAATGAAAGTCTCCACATCAAGGAAGAAAAGGTCTAGTGGAGAAAGGAAGTGAGAAAAAAATAAAACAAGGAAACTAAATAAAAAATAAAACTTGGAGGAGGTTTGGATGTTGAGTTGAATCTTGCAGAGGCAGGGTAGCTAGAGGCGATGTTCAAAGCACTGGGATGATGAAGTCCATGGAAGTGAGGTGAGGGTCAGCCCTATGGACTCTGGAATATTCCAGGACCATGGTAGGGCCTGGCACAGTGAGAAGGAGTGTAAGCCACGAGTTGCTCAAGGATGCTCAATCATGGAGAATTTGATAGAAAAGCCTTTATGGCATAAGATTAAAATTTGAGCTTAGACAGAAAACTCAGAATTGAGGAGATCTCTCACTAAGATTCCCTTATATGTTTTCTAGCATATACTCTGTGTGTGTGTGGTTTTTAATTGGAGATTTATCATGTGCAATTCCTTTCTTTTTTTACTGTCACTGGGAAATATATTACAGAGTTAACTTTGAAGGTAACCAAAGTACAGAAAAGAAGTGCTGGAAAGAACCAGGGAATATTTCCTTATTCCCAAGTTACAGCCCATTATTATTATTATTATTATTATTATTATTAATAGTGGTGGTGGTAGTAGTAACAGTTGGAGTAAAATTATAGCTCAAAGAGATCAAAACGTTTTGACTTCCTGTGTGGTTATATGGGATGCACCTGTGTACAGACAAAGACACATCCTAGAGTAGTGGCCCCCGGTAAACGATCATTCATAAATATTTACAAATAGTCTCAGTAAAACACAAGACTTGCTCTGAGCTAGAGAATGAATGTATCTCATAGCAGGGGTTGATAAAATGTTTCTTTCTTTTAGCAACATTGTTTTACAAATAGAGGAATGCCACTCTCAAATAGCATTATCAGAAAGTCTTCAAAAAGCTTGCAAGCCAGTTTTCTCAAATGGCATTCCAGAAATTATTTCAAAATACAAAAACAAAAATAAAACCCAAAAAACAAAACACAAGGAAGAAGTTAGCCAAGAAGTGTAAACAATAGTTAGAGTCTATTGTCCAGATGAAGTTTTGGAATCTATTTCACAATTGTTCATGAACCCACAGTTCATGTTTTTCCTGAATCTGAAATAATTAGAGATGAGGGGAGCTGGCCACTTAGCACCCATGTTAGACAGACATTCAGCTCAGGGTATAATTTGCTAAGTGCAATGACAAGCTGGTGGTAAGCACTAAAATGTCTTCAGAACAAATCTGCAAATTGCTCCTTTCTGCAATAAGGAAACAATTGCTAGTAAATATGGTCCTTCCCCAGCTGCTACTCAGATTTTGACCCCAACAGGAGTTTTCTATTTTCATAACTCTTCGCTTCAGTATAGGTTTAAATTGATGGGTTAAAGGGATACTGTGGAGCCGGAACACACAATACAGTTGGAAATGCAGCTTTTGAAGAAAGGAGTTGAGTGAAATAAAATTAAGAGCTCTGCGAACCCAAGCAAACCCAATGCACATGCTTTTTCTTGTTTGTAATTTGTCTTCGGATTTCAGGTATTTCTAAGCACACAAGAGACAGTGGACTTCTCCCACATAACTCTTCGTCTGTAATCAAATGCAAGTAGAGACAAGCCCAGGAGGTCAGCCTACCATGTAGACTTTTCTTAAGACATAAATGTTAAGGGTTGGCTGGGAGAGAAAAACACCATTTTTTTACATCCTGAAAAGTTCATGCAAAACATAACTAAAAGAATTGATTCACTCCATTGGTGATTCTGAAGCTTTTCTTAGCTGTTGGACATGGGTTTTCACATTTTAAAATATACATGAGGACCTGAAGACCTTCTTAAATAGAAGATAAGGCAGAGAAATTGACCCCAGAGAGTGTATTCTCTTTGGTGGCTAAAAGTTGGACCTATAGGCAAAGAAAGTAAAAAGCAAAAGTTAAAAGGTGAGTGAAATTTTTCTATCAGAGGGAGCATTTCTGAGAGAGAGAGAAAGTTGGGAGATGTTATTCTAGAAAGTAACGTGTCCCCGAATTCTGAATTAACAAGAAGCAGTAAGTAAATGGAGGCAGTTACGAAGGAAGAAAATTCTCTTAAGGATAAGACAAAACTATGCAAATTTGCCAGGCCAAGCCACTGTCTGTGGGCTCACTGATTGAAAAAAAAAAACGAACAATGGTCTGCAGGGCTGTAATCCTTGATGAAGGGTTTCTGAGTTTCTGCTTTCCGTGTCTGCGCTATCTGGTGGTAATTTGGACTTCCTGCGGGAGTGGTCTTGTTCAGGAGACGAGTTCTCAGTTGTAACTTCCTGTTTTCCATGGCTCCAAAGACAGTTCTTTCCAAAACACTGGCTTTCTCTCTTGCTACGGTCATTCTAGTCTAATCTGTCAGGTCATTTCTACCTCAGGATTCCTGTTCCTTGAACTTAGGCCCAGAATGTTGTATTGTGACCTTAACAGGTTGAATTTGAACATCTCATTTGTCTTCCTCTCCTCGGTACAGTCTTACATTCCATAGACTTTTCTCCCAGCATCTCACACTTGGCTGTTCATTGCGATATCTTGCCAATTTAAAAAAATCCTTTACTCTCTATGCAACTTTGGTTCCTACATAGTGTTTACTTTTTCAACAACATCTTATCTAGAGATCATAGCCTGTTTGAAGGACTCTCCAAACCCCAGGATAGGGTCCACCAAAATGAGAAAATTAGTAGTTTGAAATCATTATTTTACTGCCTTTAGAATAGTTGAGAAATACTTTACTCAACTCTAAAATTTTATTCCAAGAAGGATCTGGAATGAATTAGATTTAATGGATTTGTCTGAATGCTGCAGACAGTTGAATGTTTCAAAATGTTTTAGATGGTAGAATGTGGAGAAACTGCCATTAAATCCTCTATCTCTGACCTGGATCACGAAGCCTGGAGGCAGAACTTTCGTGGCGATCTGCTTATGCCTCAAAATTTACTGAAGACAGAGAAATGAACTTGACGAAGTGAAACTATCATGGGAGGAACAGAAAACCAAAGACAGCAACCATTTCATTGGGAGGCAAAAGTGACAGTAGGAGTGAAGGCAGCCAGGGCCCTGCCACATCTCCATGCTTGCTTGAGCTGGGCGCCTCTGTGGTCTGTGCAGCTCGCTCAGCTTTTCCTGAACCTCATCATCTCTCCATGATTCTATTTACCCTCGTGATCAGACGTTTGAACAGTGTTGACGAAGTAGGCTAAGTGAATCCCCACAAAGCCTGCTTTGAGGCAAGTATTTAAATAAAAACTGATTGACTTCTAGTGGCATCTGAGGGTGTCCTTATCCCCAACCCCACCCTCCAATTAAGTCTCTGATGCTCTGTATTTGGGCAACAAGTGAGGTGGATGTGGGTGGATGCCCATTGTCTCTTAAAACAGCCACAGGTTCCAGAACGATCATGGTGGCGGCTTCCAAAGGCAGTCAGTGTCTGTTCTTCAAACCTTGGGGACGTTAGGGTAAGGTGGGATAACCAAACTGTACTAGTTACTATTGTGAAAACTGAACCCCATTCAGGCCTAATCAGACTCTGAGGTTTATGGGAGGGGGAGCCATATTTGGAACGCAAGTTCAATTTATAGACGGGTTGTTATTTCAGAAGTTTTTAGGCTAGATGTTTGGCACTCAGAATGCATTTCTCTTTAGAAACAATCTTTTAAATAGAGGTTCAGTTCTCGGGCCAGCCCACAAACAAACCTACTTTCTCCACAATATGGCTTTGATGCGTAAAATGATGTACTTGCAATAAAAAATAAAACCAGGTCGGTTGCTATATAAGTAATTTTAAAAAATAGAAAAAAATCATCCTGTTAAGTAATATTAAATGCTGGTAGGTTTAATTAGACGGAAATGAGAAATTATGTGGAGACGTTGTGGGGATTCTGCAGGAATATCTGGGGAATTTCAAAGGTTTTAGAGTTGGTGGCACTGGTTCTGTGGAGTGGGTGGCCTAGAAAACGTTTCTGAGGAAATCTGGATGGTTTCCTTTTCGTAAGCAAATTTCCTTAGAAATTTGTGAGAGTTGGAAAGAGGCAGGGAAAGAGGGAGCTACTTTCAGTGGCTAAGCGGTCACAAACGAGAATAAATGTGGAAGGGAGAAGTTGACTCAAAAAGTCTATGTGAACGCGAGCCAGAGGGATTTTGCAGAAAGGAAATCAACCGAAGGGCTGGAGAGGAAAACATGGTGGGGAACTTTGAAAATCCTCCAGAGGGACTTTAGGAAGTTGAGGTGGTAGTTGCCCCTCTGACAGGTCTGCGCTTAGCCTGGGTTATTTTAGTGGCTATCCAAGTGGGGAGTGGAGCATCCTCAGAAAGGACTGGAGAAAATGGACTACTCACGGATGGAGAGGTTTTAAGAAGAACTCACTACGTATCCTCTGTTTATAAAGAAATTGAAGAACCAAATACAGTCATGTGCTGCATAACATTTTGGTCAATGATGGACCGCATATATGATGGACTGCATATATGATGGACCGCGTATGATGGATGGACCATACAGCCTGGGTGTGCAGTAGGCTATGCCATCTAGGTTTGTGTAAGCACACTCTGTGATGTTTGCACAATGACAAAATCACCTAACAATGCATTTCTCACAACGTACCCCCGTCGTTAAGTGACGTGTGACTGTAGTAAGGAATTTTATCTTCGTCTACTCAGTGTGGAAGATTTAAGATTAGGATTTAATTTTTGCCTATACAAATATATTTCTGCCCCCCCATTCCTTTTACTAAAACTACCCACTCTCTGCTTCTTAGTTAAAGAATCAAGTTAAAAAAAATAACTATAGATATTTAAAAGCAAAACTATTTATTCCAATTAAAAAAAACAACAGTAATTAGCTTTGATGCAAGAATCTGAAATTGACATTAAATTAAAAAATTTCCCAGACCTATTCTGTTCGAGATAACAAGATACAATAAATAATTTGTTCTTTACTAATTTCATATTTAAGACAGAAAACAGATTGGTTAGCTTTGCATTATCTAGGAAGAAATAAATTGCCAAATAAATTAAAAGCGAATTCGCCAAGAAATTATTTAATATCTTAAAAGGAAAATAATTTTCAAGTACTCTCAATTGTTTATAGCTGCTGGTATAAAATATACTGACAATCAAGTTTTAAAATCTGTTTATTGATAAAAACCTCTTTTGGACTCTCTGGTTCTATGAAATATAGGTAAAAGTACTTTGAGAACCTGAAAGTAAAAACATTTCAAGTTTTTCATGAATTCAGAATTTCAAGAACTCGTGAGTTATAATTTGTTATTTTAGGGAGCTATTAGTACTTCATATTGTAATTAAATCTTCTTAAATTCAACTTCCATAGATTGAGAGTTCTGTAAACAAAAGTGTAATTAAGTTGCATTTCAAAAATTGCTAGCCTCTGACAGACTTCCAATGGAAGCCTATACTTTACAGAACAACTAGGTAGCAGGGAATCCCGGTGCTTTGCATACACTCCCATCCAGTTTGCACCAATCTGTCAACACTGAAGGCACGTTATCTATTGGTACCCTTCCAGGCACGCACGGTAAATGATTGTTAATTGCAACAAAGAAAAAATAACTCACAACCAACATGGTGCACATTAAACAAGTTACATAATATATACAAACACATATAAATAGCGTCAGAGATAAACTAAACATCACACTGGGGAGAGTAAGGAACCTTCTGAAGAATCATGTGCTCCAAGAATCTATGACTGAAGCGGAGTCTGTTAACTACAGAGCAGGATGTGTGAAAGTTTTAATTACTTAGATGTTGTAAGTTAAAATTTGAAGATGTTATTTTATAATAAGTTACTGGCCTTGGAGATGTTAAAATCATCTCAATGAAAAGCAAAGAGAGAGGAAATGGAAAAATATTCCAGAGAGGAAGTATTTTAAATAATTTTGTGGAATACAAGTGGCCTTATTTATCACCTCCCCATAAAGAAGAAGGCTTGTTGACCCATAATCCTTTAATACTGAACCCTCTTCTAGTCCTCCTCTCTTTGAATAGAAGGCACGTTGGGTTGAAAATGAAAGCCTTTCATAACAAGCAATGTCCCAGGGCCACTGGCTGCCAGTAGAGGCAGCCCTGTACCCCAGATGGTTGAGCTGGTATTTCACGACGCCTGCCCTCTGCACCATTTCCAATGGGTCCAGACACTGTGTCTCTGGAGCTAAGACAATGTTCTCACTTAACTGAAGTTCTCTTTTGAAGGCAACATCTGATGAACAAAATTTTTTTTAATTCAAATATGACATTTGCAAGGGCTTATGTAAATTAATTTCCTTCCTTCCCAGAAGGAACCTGAAGCCAAATTTGGATCTTAATCTGGAGGGCATCAGCGCCAAGGACACTTGAGCTCCTCATTAGTTGAAGTGTGACCAGCAAACCAGCAGCGTGAATATCAGTGGGCGGTTTACAGCGAGGCAGAATCTCAAACCCCACCCCAGACCCTGCGGTTTAACAGACCTCCAGCTGACTCACACACAGCTCAGAATTGGAGATGCACTGCTCTAGGCTTCTCGAGAAGCTGCAGTAGAGAACGGGCTCCTGAAAGTGACAGTCCGGGGGTTCTCTGGGCATAGAGATTGGCTTTGGCAAATTACCCCATTTCACCGCTTGCTATCGGCAACATCTGGAAAAGCCCTTTTTGGCAAAGACCCTATGTCTTTTGGCAATATACCAAAAAGACTTTAAAAATAGCATTTTGTATGAATTCTCCAAAACATGACATGTCTATTTATGATTTGGGTTTGGTTGTGCTGTCAGTCAAACCATGTGCAAAAGGTACACATTGAAACAGGCTAAATAAATGACAGCTTTATCATGAGGAATAAAACTAAGAGAAATTTCTAGGAGTGATATTTTAAGTTAGATCTGGCATTTTAACTATAACACTAAAAGAAAAAGTCCAATTACCATTGAAGTAACTTATAATTACTTTGCTTTTTTTTTTCCTACAAGCCACTGTTTTTATTTTTTCCTTATCATAAAAAATAAAGCCGCCGGTTAGACTAGGCTCCTACCTTTATATCCTGTGGGTTGATATCAGGATTTGTTTGACATCGCAGAGGTCCCAGAGTTTGAATGTGAAAAATGTAGAGGAGAAATTCATCCCGGGCAGAGAATGGCCAGCCCACCTCTAGCAGGGTGTCACTGATGCTGCTTGGTCCAATATTATGCAACTACAAGCAAGAAACACATTGTGTAATGTACAGCACAAGGCAGGAAGATGAAACCAAACTCCTTATGTTCTGTATCCATTCTAAAAAGAGCGCATTTTTGGTTTTAAGTCATCTGGACTGTGAATGTGGAAATAGGAAAAGAGAGGGCAAAAGAGAGTGTATAATAGAGTGTATAACAGCGTGTAAAGAGCATGTGGAAAGAGGAAAAGAGAAGCTCAGAAACAAGATGTGCTGCTGATGTGCTTACAGAGGACTCTTCAATCTGGGAAGCTCTAAGGGCAGATTTCCTTAGCAAAGACCACATTAACCATGTCTGATAACTGTGATGTTTACCCCAAATTTATATTAATTTGATCGCTGTGCGAGAAATGCAATGTTAATTATATGCTTTCAAAACCTGGTTATTCTTTTTTTTACATTGAAATCTGCCTCTTTCCTGACTACTGACTTGTCAATTGCAACCATATGGGATGGACTCTTTTTCACCCTCTGGAAAAATGGCTATCCATCACATGCCAAAGACGGTGAGGCTCACCACAGTTCACTTCAAGTGTGCATTTCAAAGCTGAGCTCCTTCGGTTTTAATCAACGAATCTCGAGAAAAGAAAGGCCACATCTCATAAAGAGATGAACATTTTGAACATATGAATCCTGTACTCACAGGACACAAAACAGCTTTCGAAAAACCTGAAGTGTATTTAAATTTACTGTGGCTTTGAAAATTCACTTCAAAGTTGGCAGAGAACTTCTTGTCTTTTTTTCATAGTTCTGACAATTATAATGGTCAATAAAACAACTTACACTTGGTTTTGCTTATTAGTTGGCTCATTTAATCCACATTATCACAGCAATGTGGCATCTATCGATAACACTATATTCCGAGACATGAGATTAACATGTAAGAAACATTCGATGACTGTTTTTGGCACTACTGGTTATTCCCCTAAAATTTTATGATCCGTTTATGCTAAGATTAGAACCAGGGCTGTCCTGAGAAGGACTGGGTTGGAATATGTTTTCAGACTTTAAAGTTTCACCATCCTTAAGCAGGAACTGGTGCGCACAACATTGAATAAATTATTTGGTAGCATTTTATCCAGTGAGGTTCTTAATCCGAGTGGCCTTGGGGACTGTCTTATCTATATGCTATCAAGAGAGCTTAGGCAAAGCTTTGATCCAGCTTTGGACAAGGGCTCCTGATTCGAAACCCAGGTTGGGCTGATGACAGAGATTTCCATGTTAACACTGTACAGGAGTGGATGCTTCTTTCCCATATGTGTAAACAGCTCATCAGTTTTGAAATGGCTTTCTTGTTAACCTTAGAGAATGCTATTCATGTCCCTTGTAGCTTGAGATAAAAGTCATAGTCAATTATTAGGTCAGTGGTATGAGTTACATAGGAAAGGGACAGAGGGCATTAATCAAGAAGGACCCTCAAACAGAAAATGGCTTGGAACATCGTTTTTACCAAAATTCCATTCCTGGCCCCTTGAAAATGACTAGTAATAACTACTCTCTACTGATAGCATTTAATTTATTTTTTAAAAAAAAGGACAACTATTAAACTAATTCTTTACTATATCTTGGTTTCTAACTGTAAAAAATTTGAATGTTTCAGAATACGTGTCAACAAAGCTCTTCTCTATTTATAGTTTAACACTGGAAGTGGGAAAAGATCTTCAGGGCTTTTTCATGAGCCACTGGTTTGCTCCTGGAAAATATTTTACCAATCAATGGACTATTTCAACTCTCAGAATAAGTTATTCATGTCTGATTTGAGTTATTTGAATGAACAGTAAAATTATTCTTATCTATCTACCATCCACTCATATTATATATTATGCATGCATTTTTTTGTACAGTAGTGAATAATCCATAAAATTTTCTCTGTCTGGTACCTTCTGGCTGGTGACCCTCAGTCTAAGAGGTGCATAGGTTTTAAGGATATCTGAAAATGTACGAAGAAGCGAAATAAAGGCTAGGAAGCTAGTCATTTTTATGCTTAGGCTGTGCAAACATTAAAAAGAGAAGAAACAAAGAACACTTGAAAAAGAACGGAAAGAAGAGGTGGGCCCAGTGGCAAAGTGGTTGAGTTCATGCTTTCTGCTTTGGCGCCTGCGGTTTGCCGGTTGGGATCCCGGGTGTGGACCCATGCACGGCTAGACAAGCCATGCTGCGGCAGGCATCCTGCATATAAAGCAGAGGAAGATGGGCACAGATGTTAGCTCAGGGCCAATCTTCCTCAGCCAAAAGGGGAGGATTGGCAGTAGATGTTAGCTCAGGGTTAATCTTCCTCAAAAAAAAAAAAGAACAGAAACAAGATAAATTGTTTCTCACTATACAATGTCTCTCACCACTAAAAAGCAAGTAATCGTATAATGGTTACTTAACAAGACATCTTACCACTACCCTTGCAATATAATAGCATAACAGCACCAATCCAGGCAGTATATAAAGCTCAGATCTTGGATTGAGGGTTTTTAAAATGCTACGAAGAGTTTATTAGTAAAGCGCATAAAAATAAACCCCTAACACAACTTCAACAGAGACAATAGCTACCTCATAAATATGTTCCACCAACGGTCCAACTCCCTCCTCTTTGCGAGGTTCCTCTTCTGGTTCCCAGTTATGAATGGGCAGAACAATCTGTGGGGGGTGGGATACTCTGAAACACGGAACGTTAGGTTAATCGCTGGTGATGGCGCATGTAAAGAATGCTTCACTAGCGCACAGTACACTAACAGCAGGGGACAAAAGTGGCGCTCAATTTATTTGAATAGATATTGCCTATAAGGAAAAAAGCGTTGACAGTGATGTTCAGCAAAGTAACTAAAGCAATAGTGAAGGGTCTGAAACATTTAGCTTAGGCTCTTAATTACTGGTCTCTAGCTCAAGGATTGACTATTTTATGGCATCTGATCTCTTGGGCACTAGGGGGCAGAGCGAAGAGCATTCCCAAGCTGAGATGGATAAATTTAACAGATACATATATAAATATATACATTTATCTGTAGATCCTCTGTAAGAGTGTGTGTGTGCATATATAGGATATATAACTCCTGCTTTAAGCCATATCAAGTAATCGGATTTTTTTTGTGAGTAAAAATTTAGAATTCTGTGTGGTGCACTAAATGTCCAGTTGTGAAGAAATATAGTTTCTAGTTAACTACTTCGGAGTAGAAACATGGCCATTTGTATATTTCTCCTTCTTAGATTTCTTTGCTTTTCCATTAATGCAGCCATACCTCTCACAAGGCCAGGACTAGAGTCAAAACAAAATAAATCCTGTTTGAGTTCTAGAGTTGTCTTACAGATATCTCAAGGTGAGAGAGAGAGGTAAATGGTGTAATCAGGTAAATAGGATATTAACTGATACATAAATATTTTTGCTTGCAACTTACACCTGGAGAGTGAGCGCTGGATTACTCAAACACAATACATGGTATTATTCTATATTAAAAACTGATTACAAACCAAATTCTTATTTTTAGATAATCTTAAAAAGGATAATTCTCCAAAGACCCAATGTTTTCTAAAAATTTTTAGGTAAAGGGTATCTTTAAAAGAACTCCTAGACCTTCAGCTAAAAGTAACTTCAACAGAAAACACCTTATTTGGCAATCAGATGTCTGAAATGCCCTTTTAAGGTATCCAGTAATTAACACAGCCTCTAACAACTTCAAACGTTATCTTTATCTTCCCCTCTGGGTAATCCTTTTCGGAAGCAGAAAGCAAAATTTATGGGGTTAAATTCTGACCCCCAAGGCAAATAATTTAATTTCTGTGTGTCTCTATTTCCTCATCTGGAAAATTATGATAAACTCTTTGGGTTGTACACCACAAATGATTGGAAAACATCTCAAATTCTTCTGGTCAAAGTTAATTTGGCTGCATTGACTTCTAGGGGTGGGTGGGAGAAATAGATTTTTCAAACTGACAACCCACAGAAATGTCACTAAATTGTAAAGCCCTTTGTATTCACCCTTAATGTGCAACTATTCAATAAAAAGGGCAGGGAACAGCTTCCTGGGCTCATATGTCAGCATTCTCTACCCTTAGATTGGTTTGCTGTCATGCCATGCTCTCTTTCCGACTTGATTTGATTAAATCCTGTTCAGATCAAACATAGGGGACTGGGTGACGAGAACAGTACAGAACATGGCAGGTTGCTTTCCTCAGAGGTAAGCCCAGAGAGCTAGGGGCCCATTCTCAGGGGGTCTGGATGACCTCACCATCCCAATCTTAACTTTGCTCTTAGCTTGGCAACAGAGAGTTGATTCCATGCTCCACGTCCATTGTGAAGCTCTAGGGAACTTTCTTTTTTTTGCATAGAGAACAAATATACAACAGAAGCTGGGCACATTTTCTCTGAGAAATTTTGTTCTTATGGTCATCAATCCTGCAGGACTAGTCCTAAATCCTCTAGGACCACAGAACCATAAATTTAGATCTCAGAGGGAGCTGTAGAGACAATGTATTCAAAACCCCTCATTTTACACAGGAAAGGAAAACTGATGTCCAGGAATGTAGAAGGTTAGTTGCACGTGAAGGCTAGAACTCAGGTTTACTGAGTACCATCCACTCATTTCCAATATGCAATGCACCACAGGGGCCACTGAGCTGCGGTGGGTTCAGAAAACACAAGTTAAAGAAACTTCCTGGCCCATTTCTGTAACAAAATCGAATAGAATTCTATAAAGAAACATAATATCTATCACAGGGCATGGCAAAAACTCAAAAAATATGGTTCACAAAAATCAGTTATCTATGGGGCCAGCCTGGTGGCGTAGTGGTTAAGTTCATGCTTTCCGCTTCAGTGGCCCTGGCTTCACAGGTTCAGATCCCAGGTACGCACCTAACACCGCTTATTAAGCCATGCTGTGGTGGCATCCCACATAAAATAGAGGAAGATTGGCACAGATGTTAGCTCAGGGCCAATCTTCTTTACCAAAAAAAAAAAAAATCAGTTATCTACCTCTAAGACCTTTTCAAATCTAGGGAAAGCAGGGCAAAGAATGACTCTCTAAAGATCCCAACTAAATAAGTGAAACACTGTTCACTGTTTTCAAAGTTATTTATTTTTTTAGAAAGAAGGAAGCAAGCAAGGAAGCAAGAACATAAACAACTAATTAGCCTAGGAGGAACAGCCAGTGCTGTAAACTAACAACCCACACTGAATAGTCCTCACATTGTAAGATGGAGGATGGAGCGTTATTCCACTGAGACCCTCGACTAATAAGATTGGGGTACTCAGTGGTAACACTGGACATTAGGAAGGGATTTAAAGGGAAGCAAGGAATTCAGCTTTTGAGAAGTCAGTCTATGTGCTACCAAGAAGTTCAAATCTGATGATTTGGTAGTATGGTGTGAACCTATTTTCATAACTCTGTTTTCAAACCCTGTTAGTCCCAAATAGCAAAGAGTATCATTTATTGTAAGAACAACGTTGGCTGTACCTGCTGTGGAGAGTATCTATATAGACCATGGTTATTCATTATTGTAGTCCCTCTTAACAAAACACAGTCAATCCCGATTATTTTATAGAGGACGCAAATTTTATTACTCTTGGTGAGCTCAGTATATGTGCCACTGCCTCTTATGGCCAAATTTACCTCTTACAGACCCATGCTAAATTAATCCTTTGTTCCAGCAAATGATGTATAAATCTGCTTAAAGACAGTGTTGACATTTCCTGGCTTTGAAACGAAGTGGGACAATTCTCACCACTTCTTTTCCCATTCAAAGAAATAAATCCATTTGAGTTTACTTTTAAAATTATAGAAATGGCAGTAAATTAAAAAAAGAACTGTGAGAGAGAGTTGCATGATAACATACATTGGAGTAAACACATTGGCCAAACCAAAATTAGATTTTCCTGAAGACTGAACATGGAAGATTTTCAACACAGTAGCTCTTTGTCCCTTGAAGAATTAAACACTGGAACCAATGTTTTCAGTGAGTGTTTGGAAGAAAGAGTTTTCCTTTGTAAAATGGCTAAAAAAGAACTTTAACACTATCTTAGAGAATAAACTGTGGTAAATTGTTGGACATTAATCTAGCAATTAAACTAATTGCACTCACAATGAGAAATATAATTTTAATTACCTGTTTTGCTTATTGGAAGAACAAATAGAAAATTTCCTTCTTTTTTTTTTTTACCTCGAAACATTGGTATTACAAGTGATAGCAGGATACATCTAAAAATATTAATCTAATAAAATGGAAATGTGAGAATAAATACAATTACATTAAGCTCTTAGTTGCCTTGGACTGAATTATGTCTACGGAACAAAAACCATTCCCAATTTAAAATTTATTTTGGAATTAAGAAACAATTTCAATTTATTTTTGGTTAGAAAACAAACATAAGCTAAACTTAAAGAAGGAGGCAAAATTTCATATCCACTAGTTGTAAATTTTAAAAAAGATATAAAAATAAGATAGTAAAAAATAATGTTTGTGTTTTCTTCTCTAATTTTTTAAAATAGTGTTTGTTCTCATCAAGAGAAGAAGGGGGGAATTAAATTAGAAATGCACAAAAATGAAACATCTAGATTAGCTCCAAATACCTGTAAATCAAACAAGTCACCTCCTTTGAGTCAGCTCATGAATTAAAGGAGAAATCACAAAGGAAATTAAAAAAATATTTTGAGCTGAGTTATAATGACAACTCAATATATCAACATTTTGGTATCCAGCTAAAGCAGTTGTTAAAGGGAAGTTTACAGTGCTAAATGCTTGTGCAAGTAAAGGAGAGAGGTCTCCAAACAATGATCTAATTTCTACATAGAGGAACTAGAAAAAGACAAGAAAATCCAACCCAAGGTGAGCAGAAGGAAGGAAATAATAATGGCAAAAACAGAAACCAATGGAATAGGAAACAAAACCAAAAGCAACACAACCAATCAAAGAAAGAAAGAAAGAAAGAAAGACTGATGAAACAAAAAACTGGTTCTTTGAAAAGATCACTAACCTCTAGCCAGACTGATCAGGAGGAAAAAAAAGTGGGGAGAAGATACGAATTGCCAAGATTGATGAGGGGACATCAGCAGAGGACCTACAGACGTTAAATGGAAAATGAGAGAATAGAAAAACAACTTTATGCCAAAACATGTAATAACTTAGATGAAACAGACAAATTCCTTGAAAGACAAAGTCCCAAAGCCCCTTTGAGTAGAAACAGATAATATGAATAGCCTTCCATCTAAGAATGAAATTGAATCGTTAAAAATTTCCCTATAAAAACAGCCAAAAAACCAAACAAAACCCAAGAAAGTCCAGGCTCAGATGGCATTACTGGTGAATTTTACCAACTATTTAAGGAAGCAATAATACCAATTCTATACAAATTCTTTCAGAAAATAGAGCAGATGGAGGAATACTTCCAACTTATTTTATGGAGCTAGCAACCCGCTGAAACCAAAATCACAGAAAGATATTGTAAGAACAGTACAGATCAATATTTCTCATGAACATATAGGCAAAAGTCACTAAAAAAATTTTAGCAAGTGGAATCCTGCAATATATGAAAAGGATAACCATGATGGTTAAGTGTGCTTCTTCCCCAGAATGCAAGTTTGGTTTAAAATTCAGAAACAAAAATTTGTCAAGTCACTACTTTAATAGACAAAAAAGGATAAACCATTTAATCATCTTCAGAGACACAGAGAACACCTTTGACAAAGCTGAATACACATTCATGTTAGAAATTCTCAAGAAAAGTAGGAAAAAAGGGAGCATCCTCAACTTGATAAAGGCATCTACAAAATCCTTGCAGCTAATATCAGACTTAATGGTAAAAGACTGGATGTTTTCCTCTTAAGATCAAGACAGGATCCAAGAACAAGACAAAGATGTCTCCTCTCACTGCTTCTATTCAGTCTGCATTGGCAGTGCTAGCCTATGCAGTAGGAGAAGAAAAAGAAATAAAAGTCATAACTACATAGTAAACAATTTAACTTTGCCGAAAAAGAGGTCTGGCCTTTGCCTTCAGCTTCTGGGAGGTAAGCTCCAAGCTCTCAAAATTTTATGATCGAAAGGAAGGAGTATCATTACCTGAACAGCTTGGCTCACACTGAATATTCCAACAATATGATTTAGGGTAGGGGTTGCCCACATCAGAAAGGCCAACAATGGGAACAATAAAGAAACAGACTACTGACACATGCAAGAACGTGGATGTTTTACAAATGCATTATGCAAAGTGAAAGAAGCCAGACGCAAAGGCTACATTCTGTATATTTATACAGTTTTCTGGAAAAGACAAAACTATAGCAACAGAAAATAGATCAGAGTTGCCAGGGCGTGGGGGTGGTGGAAGGGTTGACTACAAAGGAGCATGGAGGAATTATGTGGAGTGATGGTGCTGTTTTATATTGAATGTTCTCATGGTGTCATCACTCTTCAAACTGCACACCTAAAAAAGGGTGAGTTTTACTTTATGTAATTTACACCTCAATAAACCTGACTTTAAAAAAACCGTCAAACTCCATAGTCTGTGAAAAGATATTTGTAATATATATAACCGACAAAGGATTAGTGTCTAAACTCTAGAATATAAAAGAATGCCTCTGAACTAATCAGAAAAACTCAAGCCTGTTAAGAGAAATGTGTGCAAAAAAAATGAACAGAAATTTCCTTGGCTGGGAAAAATAGAGTCAACAAACACACAAAAAAGCAGCTCAATCTCCTTTAGAAATCAGGGAGCAGCAAATTAAACCTTCAGCTAGATACTACTTCTTATCTATTGGATTGGCTCAAAATTAAAAACTGGACCATTTTGAGAGTTAGTTAATAATATGGAGCCATGAAAACTTTCATCCACTTCTTATGGGACTGTAATTTGGTGTAATTAATTTGAAAAAACAGTTTGATATTATATATTAAAGTTAGATAGTGTATACTCTCTGATCCTGACATTCCACCTCTAAGCATATACCCTCTGACACTCTTCTGCGTGTATGCCAGGAGATGTATACACAAGAAAGTCTGTAAAAAAGAAAAAAGAAAACCCCTAAATGTTTGCCAAGAGTAGAATGGATAAAGACGTTGTGGTATAGCTTTACAATGTTATATTCTTCCGCAATTAAAATGAATGAACTATAGGCACATGCACTTCATGGGTGAATGTCAAAAACACTCATTTGGATGAAAAAAATCACAGAGGCTCACACAAAATAAGATTTTATTTGATAAGGTTCAAAGAACTCTATCTCATAGGCTGTATGGCATGATCATTTATAAACATGTGCCTGGAGACAGACTGCCTGTGTTTATGTGTTAGCTCCCCACTTCCTAGCTGTGTAGCCTTCAACTCCTTGTGCCAAAATTCCTCACTTGTACAGCGAAGATACTAGTACATATTAAGATGTGCTACCATGTTGGGGTAGCACATGAAAGTATCAATAAATGTTAGGTATTACTAATATTCTCGGTGGTACCAGGACAGCAGACAGCGCACCTCCCCATTGAAAGCAGCCGGGGCGGCAGTAAGAGAATGCAAGGTGACAATAGCTCTGAGTGTAGAAATCTATAGTTGCCATCATGGAGGAGTGTGAACCACTCAGGACATATGGAAAAGGAAAGGGAACTGGGGTTGCTGAGCCCCAATGACAATGCAGCCCCAAACACCAGCTGACATTTTTTGCCAAGTCCTTCATTGTTATAAAGAAACAAGAATTATAATAAAATCAATGTAGCCCATGCTTGTGCAGGATAATAACTACATGCAGTCCATTTCTGATTTCTCTTTTTCCTCCATGCATGGATTTCCCAGATGGTAGTTATTCCAAGCCTTTTAGTTGACTGCTGTCCTCCTGTGTCTCGATTACTTATTGGCACCCTCATCAAGGAAAAGGACAGAAGGAAAAAGATGGAAAATGTAGATCCCATTGACTTTTGCATCTAAGAGTTAGCCATGTATTAAACCCAAGATGTGCTACGGTGAGGCTGAATTTTCATGATGCTTAAATAATTATTGGAGAAGTGAGATTTTCAGGCAATCATGCATTTGTCTATTTTAACAGGCTTCTTATCCCTAGTTTTTATAGTTTGATTACTGAACCGTCAGTTTGGGGAATAACACAATCTCTTGTTTTGATATCCTGAGAGCTAATTATCATACAAAGTTTACTCTGCTTTCCAATGGAAAGCTAACGATGGGTAGAAAAGGATGAAAATTTATAACTGGAGTGAACTGTGATCTCCACTGCAGTAGGAAAAGTCCATATAGTTTTTACTAGTATTTTATCATAACTCTTACCTAAAGAAAGCTATTATTATAGTATAACTACTACAATATCTTGTTTGTTACTTACCCTCTTATTTCTACTTGAGCTACAGCAGTGATGTTGATTTGCAGGCTCACAAAATTGCTATCTGGGTTGTCCTTGTTGGAACTAAAACACAGTGACATATGATTGAAATATATTTTCTCAGACATGTTACTATAATGTATGCTCATAAAAACATTCTGTATATCACAAGTGCAACACATATCGCCAATATGATCATTGAGAAAACAATGGCATATTCACTTTACAAAATCATAACCATTTGTAAACAGAAATGCTGAGATCCTCTATGATCAAGAGTAATGTAAGAACTTTCCACGAGGAGATACCTTATCTGAAAATATAACAGATATCAAGAGAAGCTAACACTTTTTTGGTTCAATGGCTAAACCAAAAAGTCAGCGAGCTGAGTTCATTTTACAATTTCTGTCTTGGACACATTCCTTAATTTCTCTGTGCATTATGTTCTTTGCCCATCAAATGGGAAAGGACAACACAGTCAACTCCCGATTTTCCATGCTAATTAATAAAGAGGAGAACTGGCATGAATAATCCAAGAGCAGCACATAATGGAAAAAGCATTTGCATTTGGTTCTGGAATGCATCATATCATACATTGTTTTGGCAGCAAATTTATCTTCCTTACAGTTTATTTCTTAAGTAATATTAAAATAAGTGTACACTCACTGCATGCTCACTGGCTGACTAGGGTGGGGTAGGGTGAATAAATTAGAAGCACAGTCAATGGTGAGAAGAACCAAGACCCCAGGAAGTTGGGCAGTTCAGACAAAGGCAATTAGGAGATGACACGGATGTTTGTCAAGTACACCAAGAATCTCAAAATAGAAGGTGTATGTTTAATAATATTGCTTTCAACAGTGGCAAAATTATTTTTAAGTTTGCTGTTTCTTTCTCTCAAGCAAATACAATTGGCTATGAAATTGAACTTAAAAAATGCATGCGTTAAGCAGCCAGTGCTGTAAGGAAAACGAACCATGTCTCCCAAGAGGTTTGACCAGTAACTAAGCTTTGGATGCAGACGCCATTTGCATTTATTGTCCTACTGTGCTTTCATCGAAGTCACCCTAACATCCCAAAGGATTACGCAGCTTTTAGCATACTGAGACGTGGCCACACCACCACTAACGGGTCATGTTTATATTCAGGTCTCATTAAGAAGAGAAAGCCCCCTTTTTTTCGTTATCGAATCTCACGCAGATTCAATGGACAGGCTCTCATACTGTGATGATGGTAATGGGGTATATGTCCTGACTAGCTCTTAAAGCTTTCCAAACGTGGGAGCTGGAAAAGATATGAGAAAAGCCTGCTTTCAAAGGAGGAGGAGACAGAATTGTTCCCACCAGGCTTTTGAAAAGTCCTGTTCGATTGTATAGACTGATAAGCAACTTAAACTGCAAACACACATAAAAGATATAAACAGGCAAATGTCAGGCTCATTTCCTGTAACGGGGTATCGCTGCTAAGCTGGTGATGAGCCTAGAGGGACCTGTTCACCAAAGTTTGAACCCCAGTGTCCAGGCCACTTTATTACTAACACATCTGGGGAGGATCAGTCAACTACAAGGGTGTTTTTTTTTTTTAAAGGCAGGATTCTGAATTACTTCCCACTAAGAAGTCATTAACTAAATGCACTTGTTGCAGACTTTGTGGTTCCAAATGCATTACAGAGAACTCTTTAGTTTGGAAACTTAAGTCTAATTGTTCCACAAATTACCCCAACTTTGTTCTATTTTCTAATTCACTACCGCTTTGCAGCAGTGGAAATTAGAACAATGGGGAAAAAAGTTTCATTTAAGTTATCCCATAATTCTACTGCATTTTGTTTCCAAGTGGTTGAAATAACACGATGTTCATTACTCGCCACACCCTGAAAATGTAAATAGATGTCAAGCACTGAAATTGTCTCGTACAGCAGTCTAATGTGAGGCTTACAGAGGCTGTTTTGAAATGCAACAAAAGCAATGGCAGACTCAGATGATCAAAATCATCTTGTGTCACCCACACTTGCCATGACACTTGGTCCTGCAACCAGGGGTGTCAACAAAATCTTCTGGTGAGAAAGACACCAGGCTTGATACATAACTTAGGTGCTATTTTGACCTCTTTCCTGGAAGGAAACCTCCCTCCCTAATTCTACCACTACATTCAAACAAGCAATCCATCACTGCCCTGGATGCTGAGCTCTTTTTACTGTCGGTGCTAGCTCTATGCAACGAATGATGAATTTCCTCTCCATGACTACACACTATGTTGTACACCAGACATAAACATGTTTTTCACTTACTGCTCTGATGCAATTTTATTTTTTTCCTTATTGTTTCCTATTTCCTATTTTCTATTTCTAGAAAGCACTCCCTTTATGCTTTCTGTGGTCTTTGCAATGTCAACAAAGACAATATGGTGTTCATTTCACCATAACCGAGGAAGCAACATTTCACCATAACCGAGGAAGCAACGTTAGCGATGCTCACAATGACCTGTTTGAACGTGGGAATTGCTGAGACCCGCTCCACACAGGGAGGAAAATGTTTATATGTCACCCAGAGCTAGGGCCTGGAGAGATCACTTAATGCAAACATTTGGTAACACTAAATATTTTAAGTTTATTAATTTATAAAGCCCATTTTTCTTTTGGGTTCTATTTGTGGAAAAGGGCATTAAATGTGGGTAACAGTGGTCAATATGGTCAAAAGTTTTAGACTTCAGAGCTTGGTTTAATTTACTTGTCCTTTAAACATTTAAAATGGATGCAAACCATCTATTAAATACTTACTTATGTCTTTGGAGAATGCCAGCATGCAGATAAATGCTCACCTCTCAAATAAATAAAATAAATCTCTAAGATTCAGCAGAAAATATTTAAGTTAAATTCAAAAAAGACCTAATTAAGGTCAAAAAAGGACACTGAGGGTAAGTCAGAAAACCTTCCTTCCTAAAAATCTAGCATGAAGTTTGGGGGATGTGGTTTGTGACATAGGTTGAAGATTTTTTAAAATCTACACTCTTATAGAGTTCATATATTTTTAAAAAAATCCTAAATTTCCAATTGAAGTTGCTATTAAAAAATAATCCATTGCTCAAAATAATTATTCTAAAAGTCATCACACTGTGATGACAACTTCTTCTTGTAGGACAGAAGGTATGTTTAGAGGTTAACCATATTGCACACTAGCATTTGAGAACCAAATTGTAGATGCTGACTTCCGAGTCATTTTCATATTAGAACACACTGGGCAAGTTATAAATTAGCTATGGAAGGTCTGCATGTGCTGTCTATAGCAGTATTTTTCAAACTTTTTAAATTGCAGATGACAAAATGATATATACACCTCCCAGGGTGTCCTTCTACATATATTTACATTTATCCGAAAGCAATGTCTCATGAATAGGACTCTCATATGTTATATTCATTCAATTTCCTTTTCTTTTAATATGAGTCTAGAGCCATTAAACTGATCCTATTATTGGATGAGTTGAAGTCCAAAATTGGGAATTCCTGACCCTCATGTACACTGCTTTCTCCGAGTCTTCGTACTCGTGAAATATTATTTTTGACCATGAAGGAGCAAATAGACTAGATGGTGAAAGGGTAAAGTCACACTTGAATCCTTGAACAGGGTCAGCCTTACAAAAGGGGGCAGCCACCTACAAGGCCTAGCTTACAGGTGCCAGGGAAGGCCCTGCCCTCTGAGTATATGGTCTCATCTGCATTCTGCCTTCATGCTCACAATTAAACCATCAGAGACTCACTCGTTCTTGAAAAGTTAGGAGACTTCAAGATTGCAAATGTAAAATCTATGGGTTTTTGCAGAAATTTTGTTCTTACGGCTTGGCTGACCCCAGGTGAGAGCATGGCAGGGGTGTGGAGGGGGGTGGGTGTGGGTGGGAGAAGACGTGTGTCAGAAGGAGCAAGAAGGGAGGTGAAGACGAGAGGGAGGTGCCCAGGACAAAATTTTACTCTCATAACTTGGCCTACAGCATGCAATCTCCTTTTAAAAAACAAAAATATTGAAAAACTGAAATAACTGAGAAAAACAAAGAAAAACAGTCTGGGAAAAGTCTGGGTTCTAATTTCAGAAGAGCTTTTAAGGTGAAGGAGCTTGACCAGTGGCATTCATTTCACTATGGATCTCTTTAACATTAAGCGTTAGGTATTTTAAAGTCTAACCTTTTGATTTGGAGATCAAAGTTAATGCTAATGTTGGTTTTCTCAAGCCGTGGAACCGTGAATCGGAGGCCCAGAGAGTACTGAAAAAAAAAAGTCACACAGGACACTAAGTTATTACATAGGAGGGATCTTACACACAGCATGAATTTTTTTTTAAACTATCCCTGCAAAATCCCAGCCTGGATCACTGGCCCTTTCTCTGCTTCCACCCCAGGTGGCTGAGCGCTGAGAGGAGGTCAGGCAACCGAGACTGCAGGGCCCAGAGGATTCCAGTGCCCATACATTTTGGTTCCTTCTCATCATATAGCTCAATACCGACTCTCCTCCTGCCCCCTTCCTTGTGTGATAAATTAAAAACAACCCAAATGTGAGAGAGGAGACTGATTCAGAAAACTCTGATGCTTCTGTTTGATGGACATTTATGTAGTCATTCAAATTATGGCTGTGAAACCTATGCAACAATGCGGGAAATGCTTCTGAAGTGATGATGAGCAATAAAGAAAAAAGGTTACAAAGTTGGATGTGCAATGTGTTTCAGCTATGGTTTTAAAAGTTTATAAATGGAAAAATTACTGTACGGGAGTGAGGGTATATTCTAAGAAAACTCACGAAAATATTATGCTATAGTTACGAGATGGATTGACTCATAGAGAAGGATACAGGCATGAACCTACAGGAGCTGAGTAGGGCTGTTGAGGACAGGACATTGTGAACATCACTCATTCATAGGGTCGCCAGGAGTCGGAGCTGACTTGATGGCATTAACAACAAATGTTAAGCTTATGAGTGTTTTGATTATTTTTTCCACCTTTCTCTATTTTCCAAAGTTTTAAAACTGCTTTTATTATTTTTAATTTAAAAACGGATTTTTAAAACTAGGGGAATAATAAATCCAATGATAATATGAATAAGGAAGTAAAAATAAGTGCTAAGATATATCATTATATTACGTACTCTCTCACGCAGTGTACTAAGCCTTACGTGCGGGGTCTCACGTAATCACGACAACCACTCTGCGAGGTAGATACCGTGCTTGCTGACCTTTTCCAATCGAGCAGCAGTCCGAGGATTAGAGAGATTAAGTGCCTTGCTCCAGGTGCAGAGCAAAGAAACTGCAGAGTTGGAACTGAAACCCCTGCAAGCTGACTCCAGAACCTGTACTCACAGCCACTACACTATGAGAATCAGACCAGTAATTAAAAACTCATGTTCCTAGGAACCAGTCATAACACGAACCAATATCAAATTATCATTTTTATCTAAAATCATCATCACCATTTCACTAGCCCTTACTGAATGTGTTACAAGCCAGGCACTGTACGACTGGTCCTACATTGGTCCAGGCATTGCACCAAGCCTTCCTGAAAATAGGTATTCTCCTGTTTCAGTATGACTTGCCCAAGATATCACAGCTGATGAACGGCAAAGCTGAGATTTAAATCCAGGTGTGCCGAAGTATTAAGACTTTGCATCCTTATACCCCAGCCATGATGAATTCTTTCATAATTCCAAATGTGCAATTTTCTCTCTGACCTCTGGGACTTTGCACATGCTCTTCTCTCTTTGGAAACTTTTTAGGACTTTTACTGCTTTTTCCACCTGGAGACCTCCTATTTATGCTTCAAAGCTCAGGACAAGAGATATCTCCTGCAACACATTCTCCAATCCTACAGGTCGGTCAAGTAGAAGTTTTCTCTCTATTCCCTGTCTCCTTTGCTATGCTCCCATCTCTCAACCTATGATATTGCTAATTCTGAGTTTCTTATTGAATGGGGCTATATAATTTCCTCTTGATATTGTCAGACTCGAGCTTAGTTACTCTAGCTTAGGCATACAGAAGGGGTGCAATAAAAATGGTTGAAAGAATGATGAGAAAGAAGGTGCTGTTGTCTGCACATTTCCAGTTATGGGGATCTTACAATACTGTGATAAAGCTTGCCTAATTTTGGTCTTCCATATAGAACAATTCAGCATGGGATAAAGATACAACGAAGGTGTGACAATTTCCTACTGGTAAGAGACACATATGTTCTCAACTAGAACCAAACATCAGATCTCTGGGCATTGATTCTAAAGAGCTTTTGTTGAACCATTATTTTCTTGTTTTCCTGCTTGATTTTGCAAGTTTCTACGAATCTTATTGGCACATAAATATTTTATATTATTATAGCTAGTATATGAAAATGACATTACTACTTGCAAATCAGAAGAAACCTTTCTGCACACTACCTTGAATATTTTAAGTTAAAATACAAAGTCACTTGAAAACTATTTTTGAAAAATATTAGGACTGGAAGAAATATTCCTCGTGATTTATGATGCTCTTTAATATTTAGGACTGCTTTTACATTTGGAATTTTACTACAGTCCACTGAGAGTACTCTTTTAAAAGTACAAAATGAAGAAGTAAATAAATCAAAGTGTTTTATAACAAAACAGAATGCAATAAAAGTTGATGTGTTTAAGGGCATTAAAGGGTGAGATAAGAAAGCTATTAAGTTTCTTCTACTATAGACCTCAGAGATAAAGGAATACAAACAATTTACTTCCTTGACTTCTAAAGATTATTTGCTGGTAAAATGGATCGACATCCTTTCACATAAACACACTTGTGGTTAGGACCACACTGCCATTTTTACCCTCCGCTTTGAATGACACTGGTGGCCCGTTTTTGTTCCAAGATTATCCTTGTTATTGATGCTCTTAGATCATCTCTGGGCTAGATTCAACTTTTAACACTGAAAAAGGAATGAGTGCCCGGTCCCCTACAGATGCTAATACCACTGCCACCATGTCAATTCAATTTTCTTTGGCCTTGGGCAGGTAGACCTCTTCCTATCAAATCAGCTGGTTGGATTTTTCTTGAAACTAGCAAAAGGCTTTATTAACTTCTAAACAAAAGGAATCTAATGAAAAATGTTCTGATATCTCAGCTTAGACGTTGCATTCTATCTTTCATGGCTTCGTTTAAAAATCTCATCTGGGGGCCGGCTCCGCGGCCGAGTGGTTAAGTTCGCGCGCTCTGCTGCGGCGGCCCAGGATTCGGATCCTGGGCGCGGACATGGCACCGTTCGTCAGGCCACGTTGAAGCGGCATCCCACATCCCACAACTAGAAGGACCTGCAACTAAGATATACAACTATGTACGACGGCGGCCGGGGGGGGCGGGGGGGTGGCGTTTGGGAAATAAAGCAGGAAAAAAAACCAAAAAAAGATTGGCAACAGTTGTTAGCCCAGGTGCCAATCTTTAAAAAAAATAAAAAATAAAAATCTCATCTGTTTTTATCCAAGTATGTTTCACAACTTTGCAGATCGGATAGAACATGGGCCTGGTTCGAATCTTGGTTCTATTCCTCATTACCCGTGTGACTTTGGGCAATTCATTTGACTTCTCTGAGTCTCAGTTTCCTCAAACATAACATGGGAGAAATACCTGACTCATAGTGTTGTGGGTTGTTGTGAAAATTAAGTGAGATAACATAAAAACGCACCCAGTGATGGGTTTAAAACACAGAGGGCAATCAATACGTGTTAGCTAATAAAAATTTGTTGTAAAAGTTTATCTTTCATTTAAATATTTACCTTTTTTTGACCCAAGAAGTGAAATTACTAGACTACAGCTTGGCACATGTTTTTAAATACCCAGGATCAATGGAATAGTATTTATTATAGTGTAAAAAAGCAAAAATATTATTCTAGCACGATATCCTAAAGTACAAACTGGGAATAGGTATTACTTGATAGAAAGTTTTAAATGCTCAAATAAATGTGTGAAATACTGGGCTAAAACATTTATTTACTGCTGGACTTCTCAGCACCTTTAAAATGCAAATGTGCACCTACATACCAGAGGAGAATATGATGTTCAGCAGGGACTACAGAACTCCCTTTTAAAGGCTTATCTAAAGGGATTAGGCCTCTGGAATACACTTTGGGAAGCTGCTCTAATACAAATCTACGCAATTATAAATTTTCATGAAAGTTTTTTCAAACAGGCCATTTCATCGATAACGATAAACATCTAATTTAAAACAGAGGACTATGTATGTTTAGTTTATGTAACATTTAATTCTATAGTATTTGCAGATTTCAGGATTTTTTTTCTGACTTACGACTTCATAAAATAATTATTTCCACTAGGGTATTTATTACAAGAAGTTACCATGTGTATACTTAAACGGCAATTGCATAAAATAAATTTATTGTTCACAAGTCACCCTGAATGTGAAGTTCTTAAATCTGGAAGCAAAGAAAGAAAAAGAACTCCTTATGCTTTCATAAACGTGTTACAGATCATTATTAACCTTTTCTTTTTCTTGCTACGAAGAATTTTCCATATCATTCTTCAAGGAAGATGCATAGAAAATATAGACCTGGTAACGCTGATTAAAAAACTGGACTATGGTAATATTTAAATATGAAAACGCTATGAATGATATTCATGTGGGAGGTATGTTGAAAATAAAAGTTCAATCCTCTTTGCTAAAATCTTTAATTATATGATTTCTTAAATCCTTTACATTGTAGTTCTTTTTGAATTCAAAGAAAAAATTTGTAGTGAAATTCCAAGAAAAAAACATTCAAGGAAAAAATCTGTAGTAAAGAAATAGTTTTCACAGATTTGTTGAGCCTAAAAGACATGTAAGGGTAATGTCAAAAGGGAAAACATAAAAGTATTCATCTTTTTGCGTTTTTAACCTCAGATTATCCACTCTGTGTAGGTTATAGTGCTAAACCCCCAAACCCTGGTAATTTCCTGCTTAATTCGTTTTAGTTGCTCTGTGCTCAGTTGCTGAGTGCTAAGTGGGGGGCTTTCCACTAATTCTCTTTAAAATTCAATTAGATGGAAATAAGTAAGTGCTTCTGGTTTTCTCTTACATTTGTTCCAGCCACCATAGGGTTCCCAAGGTCACACACCACCATTCGGGTTACATTTTCCATCTTATACTCGCAGCTCAGTGGTCGCAGTCCCTGCAAAGGGAAAGAACACAGCGTGGAGTCCAGGGGACAGAATAAACCACATCCTGTCACAAAAGCAATGCTGTGGGTGGAGAAGCTTCTCTTGATTTCAAACACCTGTCAAACACCTGTGTGGGTAACTGTGCCCAAGAATTAATTTGTGACCATCAATTCAGAAGAGAAACTTGAGAGTAAAGAGCAAAGTTTAATTTTAGAAAGGAACGTGTTGGATTTGTAAATGCATTTACATTTCATTGGGGAATGTTTCATTGGCGAAGAAAATGCTTCATATAGTACCTACATGAGCATTTTAGAAATTATGTTCGCTTATCGTTAATGTCAAATTTGGGCCATGAAGATCACGGATAATTAAACACGACTAAACAAATTGATTCTTGCAAAAATGAAATGACAGTAATATGTATAGATTATCATTTGACTAACTGACCATTTGCAAGAGAACTGCTTTGAAGACAAATTTCTACACAGTGTGGTCCCATTTTGATATTACACAATCTTAGTTCAACCCTCCAAATACCTAAGATGGGAAGAGAACATTTTTATGTTTACCCAGTTCTTCCTGCGTCCCTTCTTCCCTCTGTATTCTATTCTGATTAGAACGTATAAAAACTGAAGTTTGAAGAGGTGCCTAGAACCATGTGCTGGAGGACGTCTCAAGGTTACAGCAGAGAAGACGGGGAAGGAAAGGAGATTTATCTTTGAACTTCTTCCTCTGCTCCAGCTCCACCTCTTGTCTTCATGCTACTCCCAGCTGCCTAGAAATCCACACCTTGCTCTTCATCCTGAGCCCCTTTCCATACTTTAAAGTCTGAAGTCCCTGTGGCCTTGCTCTGCCTTTGGTGATAGCTTCTTACATTCATCCATTCTTTGTTAAGTGCTACTAATATATTAACTGCCACGCTCATTCCCAAAGATAAGCTTGCAATATAAGGACTTTCACAAAGGACCAACCTTTTGGGAATTTCTGCCTCACGAGAGGTCCATGGAAGAAGTTTTCAAATATGAGGACCATTTATCCAACTGTCAGCTCTACTGAAATTTCATTTAAGGAAGTAATGCGAATTTTTAAGTAGAAGTTTCAGAAACCATCCTCTGTTCCGTTCTTTCCACTTTATTAACAAAACCCAAAACCCCAAATCGAAACAAAGACAAGCCAAACAAACCCCAGACATCTAGTAAAGAACTCTGTAGGTAAATCATATGCTTTGAGAAAATAAGCTTCAGAGGGGCAGAGGTTTTTGCGTCTGTTCTATTCCCGGTGCCTGGAACAGTGTTGGGCACAAAGTTGTTGATGGCGTTGGGAAACAGAGAGCAGAAATAGCTCACACTCTTTCCTAGGAGGAGCCTGGAAGGAAATAGACAAGGACACAACGAGCTATAAAGCCTCCTATAAGCTCCATGGTGGTCCTCTGCCTTTAATCCCCCATTGAAAGATCTGTTCCAACTAATGAGAGAGGAGTGAATCACCGACATTTGGAGGCCATGTAATACATGCTCCTTGCACATAAACTGAATGACATGTTAGTTTTCTTGATGGAGCTAAGAAACATTTTCAAAAAGCTGATAATATTCTCTCTTAAAGATAGCTCTAGCCTGGATTCACGTTCTTAAGGATTCATAACCGACTCTGGCCGTACAGAGATGCTTTGTATTGGAATTATTAACTCAATCCTGAAAACAGAAAAAAAGAACGCAGCAAAAGCTTAAAAAAAAATGCCCATGTGTCCTCTGAATATGATTCAAGCATTTAGTTTCTATAGTAAATATTTTTATCTTATCTAAAGGTTAAAGGTTATATGTACATTTTTTTCAGCTTTCTAGAAATAGCTTTTCTACATCAATCAAAGATCTTTTTTCTCTCCCCGACTGCCCCCACGCTTTTTCTTTTTTTAACCTTTATTTCCTCTCTCTGAGTGAGAGAAACAATGATTGTTTTTCTAGATATTTCCAGGTTATTTCCCTCAGCTGTTCCAGGGACAATCTTGCTTAATCCATTTATAGCTCTTAGAGTATTATTCATTCATTTATTCGTTCAATGAAAATATTTACTGTGTACCTGCTAGTTACCAGGCATTGATTAAAAAAAGACCCTTTTTCCTTACTGAATTTCTAATTATTATAACAACTGTAATAAGTAATCACAAGCAATTGTAACAAGCAATGGAAACACAATTAGTACAGTTTAAGTTTTATGATAGGAGAAATTCCCAGCAATAGAAGAGGACATGCACATAGATTTAAGCAATCAGAGAAGGCTTCTTGAAGGAAGTGACATCTAAGTTGACGGGGGGCAGTGCAGATGGGTGATTAAGAACACGAACCTAACAAGTTTGAATCTTGGTTCTGCTATGTAATAGCTGTGTAACTTTGGGCACGTTACTGAATTTCTCCTTATTGATAAAATGTGGCTCATGAACATCTTGCCATTTCTCTTTAAGGCTGTTATAAGGGTAAAGTAAGTTAAATACATGCAAGAGCTCAAAGCAGTGCCAAGCCCATAGCAATGGCAAAATAAATGTTAGCAGTCTCAATCGTCATCAAGCTCAGGCCTGAAGGATAAGCAGAAAGAAGTAGCTGGAGAGAAGGGATGACAAAGTAGAGTTAGTGTGTCAGAGAGAAAGAACAGCAGGTGCCAGCTCTCTGTCGTGAGAGAGCACACAGGTATTACAGAAACTGAAAAGAAATTCCATCCCCTGGAATTTAGGGTGTGGAGGAAAGGAAAGAATCATTGACTAGGGATGAGGCTGAAGAGGTAAGCAGAGCTGATATAATTAAGGACCTTGCTAGTCATCTTAAGGATCTGGACTTTATCCTAAAAGCAATGGGGAGCTAGTGAGGGTTTTAAGCAAGAGAAGGACCTGGTCAGATTTGCATTTTGGAAAGATGGCTTCCCTGCCTGCAGGGCACTGGAAGTAGGGGAGATGGGGTGATGAATTAGGAGACTGTTGTAGCAATCTTGAAAAAAGGTCATGCCAGCCTGGATGAAGGCAGTGACAGTGGCAGTTAGATGGACAGAGGACATGGACTGGGCAGATTTAGAGTAACAGAGGCTTTAGAAACTAGGTGGACACTGCCATTTTCTGAGACAGGCTATGCAGAGGAGGAGAAGCGTGAGCCTGGAAGATGAAAGTCTAGTTACCGACACGCTGAACGGAAGGTGGGTGTGAGACAGAGGAGTGGAGTGCATATGAGGTCCCTAGAACAGCCAAATTCACAGAGACAGAAAGCAGAAGGCTGGTTACAAAGGGCTGCTGGGAGGGGGAACAGGGAGTTAGTGTTTAATAAGTACAGAGTTTCAGTTTGGGAAGATGAAAAAGTTCAGTGTTGGATGGTGGTGATGTCTGCACGACAATGTGAATGTACTGAATGCCACTGAACTGTCCACTTAAAAATGGTAAGTTTAATGTTACATATATTTTATTACAATAATCATAATAAAAAAGATAAAGCACATAGGCCTTTGTTCCTAGAAAAATTCAGAAGAAAAGTCACCAATGGGAAGTATGAAGGCTGTTTCAATTAAGGTTTCAGAGAAAGAGAGGATCAGCATCCACATTTTTGAAAAGACGAATGTTTTCAACAAAAGAATAACAAAACTTACAATCGGACAATCTCCAATTCTTTTCCTCTTGAGAGAAAATTGTTTAAAAAAAACTTGAACAGGGTTTAAATAAAAAGGGACACAAATCTCAAACTGCTTAAAAACAAAGAAGAAATTAGAACGTGGTTTAGTCATGTAAAATTCAAAGACCAAGCTTGGTCTCTGCCCACAGGAAACGGATGGAGAAAAAAATAAAGACTCATTTGAGATTATGGATAATGTCTGTTGTAATGTTTACAGCCAAGTTAGAAATGATAAATGCTCTCCCATGTTTTCCATGTGACAAGGTGAACAGTACACTGGATGTTTTGCTAAAGGACGAACACTTTAGAAGAGACGCTTTGTTTAATAGAGTCGAGGGTGGGATGATATGAAGGGAATTGAAATCAAAATTTGAGTAGAGCCTTGGAACATTTTTTTAAAATAATATACTTGAGCTTCCTTTTTCGGTTTTATGTATTATTTGCATGCCAGTATTCATAGGTGATATCTTCCTATAAATTTCTTCAACAAAAACACGTAATGATTTTATGACTCTCAAAGATACTTCATTATTACTCATCTGGATTAACTTTTTTACTGGGAAGATAATTCAACCAAAACATACACCATGAGACTAGAGGTGTGAATAGAGAATTTTGTATTCCCTACATGTTTAAAATACCAACATTGCAACAGTTGTTAACATCTTTTTAGAGGAATTATTTTTCATTAACTTATTTAATCATTAGAATGTGACAGCTACTGTGAGTCAGTAAAGTAGACATTTAATAAATCATAGTTAAATGAACAAATCCATCAGCAAGTATTTAAGGAGCACCCACTGTGCCTAGTTCTGTGTGAAGTGCAGTGATGGCCACGAAAGGATGTTAAACTTGGTTTCTGCCCTTAATTGTGAGTCTGTGTGTTTCTGACATGGAAGGACTCTCTCCGTTACTCTACAATGTATTTCTAATGGTTTTCTAGACCAAGCGATTAAAAACACGGGAGAACCTGAGGATACTCTGAGTGGAAAGATCCATGTTCTGATAAGGCAAGGCATCGGTGTCAGCTTAATAAATAATGGCACTGCAGGACTGGCAAATGACGAAGCCCTGGCTTTTCTTGGTCCCAGTCCAGAAGAGGTGGACCAAAAAGAAGGAAAAAGGAAGGCGTTTCCTTTCCAGTGCCTGTAGAGGCTGTTATCAGGGCTCAGCTGGGATTGGTCGGACCTTCTTCCATAAGCAATAATGAAAACCAGACCTCCTGGGACCTGCTTGAAACATAAAGGAACTCAAAACAAAGGCCTGAAAACAGCCAGAGGCGGTGGGAGTTAGTATGGGAATTTAGCTGATAGAGCGCATTGGTCAGCTGTTTCTTTCAACCAGTTGTATTCTCTTGCTTGCTTCAGCTCTCAACTTTTTGCCAACTTATCTTTGCATTATGGCCAAGAAAGATATTAATACCGCTTAAGACCCCTCCCCCTTCCTGGCTCGTTGCGATTATGATTAACAAAGTAAGGTGCCATTTTGTTCTCTTTTATTTAGAAAGAAACTCTCAGCTAAGATGGCTCTATTTCACATTGAATTGCCTTCAGAAATATACCTAGCTCTTTACTACTTTAAATAATTTGCAGGTATTACCTTGTGGCTGCGTTCGATCCCAACATAATCTGCCTCTTCTGGTATTATCACAAAGAGTTCAGCCTCATAGGCTCCTTCTCCTTCATTTCTTGCGTTGATTGCGAGCATAAGGTGATTTTCATCTCCAATGATTACCTGATGCTTATCTCTAAAAATGCAGTTTAAAAAGAATCGTTAGGTATGATACATCTCTGGATTCGTGGGCATTTTATTTAAGGACTTATCTGGGAGGACAAGAAGGAAGATGGGGAAATGCAAGAATGGGACAAAAAGAACATGGCTTCATCACAAGGGGGTCGTAGGAAGAATCGAGAGAACCATTTCTGGATGAGAAGGGCAGGAAAGCATCCAGTAGGGTGCCGGGAGATGTTAACAACCAGCTCTCCAAAAAAAAAAGGAACGATTCGTAGTACTTGCTGATTCCAGTGGTGTAAATCCTCCCACTATAATCAATTTCAAGCTACCAATATACTTAATAATCTGTCAGCAAAAACTCCAGAACCATTGGCTCACAGGCCAGAATGAGGCAGCTCCAGCATATCACTGAAAACATCCAATAGGAAAATGAGGAGTGGGAAGAAAGGGAGAGAGATGGTTTAGAAACCAAGCGGGGGAGATGTGTAATGCAAAGTGGACACTCACAGGGCAGAAACAGGCAGATACAAGATCTCAAAGAGCTGATTGCGGATTTTGAGGTATTTTGAGGAAATTTATTCCACTCTAAACTTCAAATTCAACCAACATTTGGAAATGCCTATTCCACTTTTGACCTCTAATCAAAGCTATTGCTTTCGACATTGGCTAAATTGTGAAGCCTGGAAAAAGTCCCCTTGAGAGGTTATCAAGAAGATTCCAAACACTGGCAGTGAGATAGTTCCCGGGGGTTGGGAGTGGAAGAGCACAAACCAGCTTTTTCCACCATAGGATGTTTTACATCTTAGCCCCATTTCTTTCCGTAACATAATGCAATTACTGGTGCTGGACCAGTGACTCTACATTACTGCAACTGGGAAGCTCTCTGATTCTTATTTGATTTTGTGACACCTTCCGCCTTACTCCATAGAGTGCCATTGAAATTTTTTTTCAGTAAATTAGAATTGATTTTGTGTGTGTGTGTGTGTGTGTGAAGAAGATTGGCCCAGAGCTAACATCTGTTGCCAATCTTCCTCTTTTTACTTGAGGAAGATTGTCACTGAGCTAACATTGGTGTCAGTCTTCCTCTATTTTATGTGGGATGCCATCACAGCGTGACTTGACGAGCGGGTGCTAGATCCGCACCAGGGATCTGAACCTGTGAAGCCTGGGTGACCAAAGGGAAGTGTGTGAACTCAACCACTACGCCACCAGGCCAGCCCCAAATCAGAACTGATTTTGTTTTGACAATTTTAAAGATGGCTTTGAGTCATGGGGCGCTGCAAAGACCAGCTCAGCGAAGGTGAAGTGGAACCAGACTGTCCGAATCCTTTGCTCACACCACAGAGTCAAGTAAATACAACCTGAACCACCCCATAGATGAGTTTACTTTGAACACAAACACTTTTTTTCCACCTTTGCTGAAAGATGAAATGGCCCAGGCAAAATCTTAGGGCGTGTCACTTGACACCAGTGACAAAGAACTGACCCAAACCACAAGCTAACCCAAGCATCGCCAAGCTCAAGAATTTCACGCAGCATATTTTTCTGTAATAGTTGGAAGTGTATCCTTTCTCCAGAGAAGCTTGAAACAAACACCTGTATTCCATTAGATAAAACGTACAAGTTTATTTATTTAAACTTACGGTCTAGCTGACAGCTTCAGGTCAGGAATGCACATGTTGTCTTCTCCACAGTCCACCAGGATGTGAGCCTGTGTTGTGCAAACACGTATCAGGAATAATCTTGGAAAACCTGAAGCACATTCTTTTATTGAAAATTCTGAACGATTCCACAAAGTAAACCAAAGCTTTCTTTTCACTCTGCATGATTCTACTCAGCTAGCAACCCCATGTTAGGTAGTGACCTCCCAGGATAGGCTAGTTTATGTAATAGCCCAATTCTAATTCATTCTGAAATGTCTGTAAGGAATGCTACACTGGCAATGTTTTGAGGATTACAGGCTTCATTGCTTCCATCACAGGCACATTTTGAACAAATTAAATCTTGGTTGCACAAGGGGAGGGGTTTTGGAAAACACAACAACGCAGTGTTTCAGGAAACATGTTAGGAAAATCTCCCAAATGTTAAAAGGATAACAAAAGGAGCTGGATTTCATCTGCAGGTCACAGGAGCAATGCCCAGGGCCTGACCGAGAACATACCATCCAAGACCGTCAAGAACCAACCTGTTCCGTGACGACATTTTCCCTGTAGTGGTCCAATATTGGTTTCACCTCCAGGCCATCTTTAAAGGTAGAGTCATCCAAACTGTAATTCAAACTAATGTTGATTGGAGATAATTTGTCTCGGAATTCAGTTTCATCCTAGGGAAAACAATCACAAACTCAAGAAAGGCTCCCTCTGTTCAACAGCTGCAAGATGGTGGTCTGTGAAAGGCAGGCCGCATTTGATTTCAGTCCCTGAGAATGAGTGATGAAGCAGTTATCACCTCCGCAGGCTGAGGCTCATGCTGATGGATGTGGTGTATGGTAGCCAGCTTAATTAACATATGTTCGGAGATGAAATCACTTCGAGCGGTGGTGGCTTCGTTGAAACATGTGCTTCTGGAGGTAATCTTTAGGTTCTCCTAATCTTCAGCAACTCACACAGATTGGCCAAATAGCATACGTAAAAAATTTTACTTACATATGCAATAAATGTCATTCAAAGTTTCATGAATTGGGATTTTTATTTTCATGAGGTTGGCAGAATTTATGAGTTCTCTTGGGCTCACAGGAAGAACACATCTTGGTTCTCCCTTTTTTTTTTTTTAAAGGTAGATTAGCCTTGAGCTAACTGCCACCAATTTTCCTCTTTTTGCTGAGGAAGGCTGGCCCTGAGCTAACATCCATGCCCATCTTCCTCCACTTTATATGTGGGACGCCTACCACAGTATGGCTTGCCAAGCGGTGCCATGTCCGCACCGGGGATCTGAACCAGCCAACCCCAGGCCACCGAAGCAGAAGGTGTGCACTTAACTGCTGTGCCACCGGGCTGGCCCACACATCTTGGTTCTCTTCTCTTATCATCTCTTTTAATTTTTTTATTTTACTGAGGCCACACTACTTCATAACGCTGTGTACATTTCAGGGGAATATCATTATATTTCAGCTTCTGTCTAGACTGTACTGTGTTCATTACCAAAAGCCTAGTTTCCATTTGTCAGTCACCATACATATGTGCCCCTTTACACTTTCACCCTGCTCCATCGCCTTCCTCTCTGGTAAACACCAGTCTGTCCTCTGCATCTATGTGTTTGTTTGTTTGTTTATCTTTCACATATGTGTGAAATCATACAGTACTGGTCTTTCTCTGTCTGACTTATTTTGCTTAGCATCATACTGTCAAGGTCTATCCATGTTGTCACAAATGGGATGATTGCATATTTTTCATGGCTGAGTAATATTCCATGGTACATCCCTTTTGCCCTCACTTGCAGGAACTCCAAAATACCTTCAGCATATTTGAAGTTCTCTCAGAAAAAGAAACAGATTTTCCCCAGGGGTGAAGGGGGAGCATCAGCAGCAAGCTTTGAGCACAAAAGAACATCTTGGACCATGTAGTGGACATGCTACCCTTCAGTTGTGTATCAGTCGTGGTTACAGACGCAAAGGTCACGAGCCCAGCACTTCCTTCTAGAGCATGTTTCTGGACTTTGCCTTCATCCGGTTTCTCCTAAGTCTCTTCAATGAGGAGATGCAATGAGAATGCGTGTTAACCTCACAACTGCTGAGAAGGCAGAATAGTTGTGCTATAAATATTTTGGCTTTCTTATTTCATGGTAGATTTTGGAGTTATGGTAAAAAGGCACTGCTTTAAAAATATAATTAGGAATTACTTTTAATAAAGGCTTTGAGTGCCTAAATGCTTTCTTGACTTGGCTCTAAAATGCATTGATAAAATCTGGCCAAACCTACTCATGCAGAATAAAAATTCAAATAAATTGTTTAACTTTTATGTTTTTTTTGGGGGGGGGGCAGCAGTTAGAAATGAAAACCACCTGAGTTAGTGCTATTATCAAGATTGTGTGCGAAACAAAAAGAATCCTCAGGAATTAACAGCAATACATCATTAGGGTAGCTGAAGTAAGGCTCCAGAGGGGAGTATGCAGCCTTAAGCTTTCCTCCTATAAGATGAAAATAGATGTGGATCCATTTGGATGACTATGACGGTTAAATGGAGTAAAAGGGTTGGAATTTGGAATTGATTGTTAGAGGCCAGAAGGGTGATTCTGGAACACTTACTCGAAGGTAGACAACAAAATCCCGGCATTGGAAGGAGTTCTGCCGCTTTATCACGAGAGGGAAGACGAGATGTGGCTGATGATTAGCAAGGAAGAGCGTGCGTTTAACGGCTCCTTTTTGTTTCAGGGAATCTAATTGCACCTCAACAGTCAGGCCTAAAGGACAAAAACCAAGCAAATACGATCAGGAAAGCAAAGGCATTCAGTGAATGCAGTGCTTTATCAGAGACACAAATTCCTATTTCAACTTGCTTATTTAGAAAACATTTTTTTAACAGTTGAGATCAAAAACAATAGACGAGCTGAAAAAAATTTTACAAAATATTCCCCAAGTGAAAAAAGTTGTTCTGTAATGGTTTTACACAAATCATCATTTCTTCCCATAATTGTGTCTATTTTTACAGATACTATTAATACCAAGTATTCAAGTAATATTTATGTAGACATTTCTATATATACGACAGAATCTTGGTACTAATAAGGGGCTCTTTAAAAGTTTTATAAATGGGGCAGAGAAATTTCTGTGCAGAGAAATGCTTACTGCTAACTTTTTTTAGTCCATTATAGGAGTGTAAAAATGCAAACACGCTCACCTATTGTGTTTGAAATGCTCTGGCCTGCCGCAGATGCACATACTCTTAAAGAAAAGCTATGGAAAATAATAGTCAATAATATATTGGTTAATAAAGTTTTGAATCTAAGTAGAAATCTTTTACTTCACCTCAGATAAAATGAATACATCATTTTCCCTCTACACTTCTCTTATTACACACACACACAACTAACTCAAGAAATTTACATATATAGGTTTATTTATAAATATTTATCAAAAATATATTTACTTATCTCTCTCTCTCTCTTGCCAGTTGGCCACAACACTAATGCAGTTAAGACAGGTGACATTATTAAATAGCAAATATTACTAGAGGTCAACTCATTTAATCAGTGGACTAACTAATCAATTACTTGCTGTCTTGATTCAATAAATACGTATGAATATTTTCCATCTGCCAGGGAGTGAAGAAATGGGCAGGACAGCAGGAGAACAGCTAGTGATACAGCCTAGAGATCAGCAAGAACGTGACCCCACTTGAGGAACCTGAAGAAATTCGCTGTGGTCGGTGCATTGGAGGAAGATGGGGACGAGAGAGGGGGCGAGGCTGGCTGATAGATGGGTAGTGAATAGGGCTTTGAAAGTCATGTTAAAGAATTGGGATTTAATCCAAAGAGGCATGGAGCACAAGAGTATGATTAACCCGAAACCCCACTCTGCTTGGAAGGAGATGGGAACTCAGGGTAACTTGGTGGGGGTGGGGTACATTTTGAGGCAGAAACACTAGAAGAGAGAAGGAAGAGAGAACATAAGGAGCTCAGAGTGGCTGTCTCAGGCCAGGTAGGCACAGTGATATGGCGTATAAGACAATAAAAAGAGGGCAGATGTGCACGAGAGACACTATAGTTTTGCTCTGAACATGCCCCAGACTCATCAAGGGAGATGTGATGTCTGACATGGCTGTCCGACCATCTACACTCGAGCCCGTTCTGTGCCCGTGGAGGGAATGAGAAATGGCCAGTTGTCTCTGCCTGACTTGTCTGAACGTGCTCACCTCCCTCCTGAAAAATGTCAAACCCCAACAGCCAGCATTAGAAATGCGGCCTTTTCACATTTCTATGAAAGTAAAAATATAAGAAAATACTTACGTATGATTTAATGACACTCTGAACATTTTTACTATAAAATACTATAGCATGATTTGAATATTTCTGCAGAATTCAAAAGAGTAAGTAATCCCTAATCATGCTTTAATTATGCGTCAGCTTCCTGTGTCAAGCGTCAGGAAAATGTGTCACATCTGGGATTCATCCACCTACCGTGACCTCAGTCAATGTCTCCCTTCAGGGTAAATAATTTGCCACATGCCATTAAGCCAAAAGTTTCCTGATATGTCTCTGCTATTGCAAGTGTTTGTACCACCTCCCCAGAGAGATCACAAATTCCAGCCCACTTCTACTTCAACCAGAATTATTCAAGAGAGACGAATAGTTAATCACATCTTTCAATTTTGTAGCAGTCTCACCTTCAAACTTGGAATTTTTTTCTGTGTCCAACCTTTTTGGACGTACTTGGTCATGCGTTAAAATTATAGACAAAGGTCATTAGCTTTTATAAGATAAATTCCTACTGGTAATGAAATTATCAACATATGTAAATTAAAATCATTTCAGATATGGTATTTTGCTTAACATAATTTAAAAGAAATAAAAATTTGAAAAAGAAATAAATTGAAGCCGTGAATGAGAACATTATTTCCTCTTTGTGAGAAGGCATTTGATTGAAAAATGACATTATTGGCTAAAGGGTTACTCTTGATTTATGAATTATATGTCAGTGTTATTCTGTTTTTCTTTCTCAGTTTCCCCTTTCTGTTATCACTAACTGGATAACTTTATGTTTTTCATACAAGTTCAATATAACCGCTACAACTTACTGAATTGTTGATAAGAGCACGCCAGCCTAAACCTGCCAGTTTATAGATGTCTTTAGCAGGAAAGAATTGCCAAATTACACCTTTCCAGGCGCCTTGTTCTGATCTAAAAAGAAGACCTAGAAATTTTATAGTAGTGGACTGAGATATTCATTTTGAATTTAGAAGAACATATAACATAACGTAATGTAAACACACACACACATGTGTATCATGTGTTTTATATATCAGAGAACTCGTTCACTTACAGCTCTACACCTAATTATAAAGTCCACTATTATACTTATCAGGGAAAGCTGTGAACTATTACTAAATTAGAATGAAAATTTCCAACTAGAGTTTATGGTTGTCATCAATATGAATACGTCTGAGTGGAACAAACAAACCTTAAACCAACCCAGATCCCTCCTCACATAAATTCTAAATGAAATTGTCTGTGGTGCTTCTGCTATGTCAGAAAGCAGGACCATACACTGCAAATTCTCTAACGCGAGTCCCGCCCCAATGCAAGAATGCTGGATCAATGATTCTGTGATGCGACGGTGCTCATAGCCGGGCGTGACAGAGAAAGAATGAGATAAATGTGAAACAGGATTTAAAGGCACCAAGCAACTCATTTCTCAATCGAACCAATTCAATTCTATTTCAATGATAGCAAACATCAGATTTTACCTAAAGTTAGGCATATCTGAAAAGTTTTTTTCAGATTTGAAAAGTGGATAGTTACGGACTTCTACAATTATAAAATGAAAATTTTTAACTGAATAGTTCTTTTCTAATTACTCAATAAAAATTATATTAACATTTATTGGGCTGGCTTTATTTTTCTTTTCCTAATTTAGAAATGCCAGTAGCAGATAATTTATAAAACTGCACAGTTATTTGAAAGATACAGAAATTCACACCAGTGGAAGTAAAGAACTATTTCCTAGAGTCTACTTAATAGTTTTCAGATGTACAATACAAGGCTATATCAAACACAGACAAAAATTACCGTGAGAAGATCAACAAATGCCTTTCAATCATTTTGGAAAAGCTAAGCTAAATTCGGAGAATAAATTTAAAAAGTATCAGAGAAACATATTCTATATTGAGCCAGCTGTCAAGTTACCATCTTCTAATAGTCTGAGCCGCCCATTCAAAATATTTGCATGTAAAAATGAAACATCTTTCAGAAAATGTATGCAATAGAATTAAAGAAATAATTGTGACGACATATACATGTGCCCATATAACAAATTGCATTTTATCTTAATAATATGATTTAATGCAACAAGAAAAAGGTTCATGAAAAGAAAGACATTTTCTTGTAAAAAATAATATTCTTTCCATAAAACCAGGTCTCATAATCTGTTAAAAACACTTAAATTTTGGGGCCGGCCTGGTAGCACAGCGGTTAAGTGTGCACGTTCTGCTTTGGCTGCCCAGGGGTCGCCGGTTCGGATCCCGGGTGTGGACACGGCATCGCTTGGCAAAGCCATGCTGTGGTAGGCATCCCACGTATAAAGTAGAGGAAGATGGGCATGGATGTTAGCTCAGGGCCAGTCTTCCTCAGCAAAAAGAGGAGGATTGGCAGTAGTTAGCTCAGGGCCAATCTTCCTCAAAAAAAAAAAAAAAAAAGCTGGTTAAGGAGAGGACAGCTCCTTGAAGAGGGAGCTCCCAGTAAAGAATGTTTTTCAAAGAATTTTCCAGGGTCCTCCTCACCCCCCACCCTCTACCCTCAAAGGCTTTGACTCTGGTATGAACTCCTGTCAAAAGGTCGTCAACAACACACTGAAAATGGCTGGAAATAACTTCTTTGGGTGAGGACTGGTTTGTTCTGCATTCTGACATTCTCAGGAAGCGAACATACTGTCCGAGTTAGACCACGTCTTCTGGAAAATGAGGGCAAATCTCAAACACTCCAAGTAATTGTTTACTTTTCAGAGGACATCCCCCACTGCATTACCCAATATGACAGACTTCTGACCCTTGAGGACCCACATATTGAGAAGCAAAGTGGCAACTTCCTGAGCTGTGTTACAATCAAGTCCTAATTCATCGTCCCTTTGGACGACGGGCGAGATTCGGAAGGCATGCTTTCAGCAGCTGTCTAAGTCATGTTCTCCTACGGCCTGGGCAAAGGAACCATAATTCTACGCCATTCCTGATGATGAGATCATGGCCACAAAACTACAGCTTAGTCTACCTTCTGCCTAATTGTACACACTAAGTTAGAAAACTGACATCTGTTTTCAACACAGGAAACCGAGTCATTTAATACAAGCTTGACTATTGAAAAAGAAGGACAATATATGCCCCAAAGTGGTATCCATCAGCATATGCAAATGCAAAAGTCAAGGTATTTTATTACATCTTCAGTTTGGTTAATGTTTATTTTAGCATGTCAAGAATCTAAAAGAGATCTCCAAGACTTATTTCATTGGGAATTTTCCCAAATGTTCTTTATGCTTCTTATGTCACCTGGAGCCTACAGATTGCAGAAGTAGCCTTCATGTGATAAGTTGACAGCAAAAGATTGGCATCAAGTCGTAGATACTTTCCTTTTTTTTGAAAGACTAACTCCTTGCTACTCAAATTTGGTGCACAGACCTGCAGCCTCAGTATCCTCTTGGAGCTTTTTTCTAAAAATGCAGAGTCTCAGGGCCCACCCCAGACTTACAGACCCAGCATTTTCACAAGATCCCCAGGTGGTCTGAATCCACATCAGAGTTTGGGAAGCACCAGACGAACTCACCAGGCCACAGATGTCGTAGCCTCTGGAATCTGGCAAGTTTTATTTTCAAGATTGATAATCATCGGGTGCAGCAGAAGCTGGGCATCCACAGTCACAACTGGTCTTGCTCTGCAGGGAGAAAACACGGGGTTTTAATGAGCCCCATGAGCAACAGGCAGAAGCCCGCTCCACTTCTAGACGCCACTGCCAACATTCCCAGCCTTTGTGCCAAGAATGTTCCTTACCACGTGAACAGGTGGGCACCAGACTCAACCAATTCCCTCAAGGCACATCTGGCAGCTCATGAGTACAAATAAAGGATGCTGTGGGCCCGTCAAGCAAAGCCACCTTCACAAACCTGTGTTGTCGATGGAGTGGGCTCGTGGTAATTTGGCGACATTGCTGGGAGATGCTGCTCTGGGATCCGCTAGTATATCTACATTCGTATTTGAGGAAATACATCATCGTACAGTCACTTGTGTCTGTAAGTACTTTAGTTTTGCGAATTTTCTCACCTTATTGGCTGATGATCTTTTATTTTGATTGATACTTTTCTAGCCAAGCTTTGCAGAGTTAGCTAAATATGTGAGGGTAGGTTGACAGAATCATCTATACTTTGCACAGAGAGTGGTTCTCAACCTTAACTGCACAATAAAGGCACCTAGGGAGGTTTAAGACAGGTACTACGCCAAGGCCCCACCACAGATGGATTGAATCATGGGCTCTGTGGGTGAGGGCCAGGCATTGGAATGTTCACCAGACCCACCAGGTGATCCGAATGTGCAGCCAAGTTTGAGGAAAGGGACTAAGGTGGCCTAAACTCAATTCCAATCACCCAGGCGAGGATAACCGGACCAGAAAGTAAGTCACAGGGAAAGGGAGCAGGGCAATTTTTAAAGCTGGGTTTCCAGCAATGACAGCTGGGAGCCAAGTCTCCAGATGCCACAGGCTATGATGCTGCTTGGTACAAGTTTATCTCTGACAGGAGGGAGGCTGTGCCCTGGGACAGCATGTTGTTTAGGGCACTACTTGAAACAATTTCATGATGACCACAATGGGGCCCACTGGGAATTTCTCTAAACTCCTTTATGCTAGTTATCTGTACTCTGTTGCCTAATTTTGTTTTCAAGATTGTGTTAGCTCCAGTCCTTGGCAAAGCAAACCAGAAGACGAGATTAGCCATGCAAGAAATTTATTAGGGCAAACACCTATGAAGGAAAAAGAGAGGGAGGGAAGAGCCAGTTGGCAGACTGTGTTGCAGGTGTGATCCCTCCCATGAAGGAGCGAGGGAAGGAAAGAGGACTGAGGAAGGAAGCTCCAGCCAGGGCACTGGGGAGTCCTTGAGCCAATTAAAGGAACTCCCTCCAGGTCTCATGGAAATGGCCCTTTATATGTAACCCTGTTGTGTCCAGGTATTGGCTGGGAGCAGCTCAAGGAAAACATGGCCTTGGGGCCAACGTGGTGGTGGGTTCAGAGTGTAGCAGCTGGACTGTGAGTCAGTTTCACTCCATCATCTCTCAATGGTGCATCTTCATGGCCACCACAAACACAGCCCCATCCTTCAGATACTTTGACAGTTTCAATCATCTGATTCTCTATAACCTGGAGAGTGGCTGGTACAAAACAGTGTGGTTTATATGCCTCTGAGTATGTCTTAGGACTGATGAAGAAGAAAATGTTACCTCTTTGAGGAAATCTAACTTTAGAATCTCTCTGGGAGGTAAGCTAGATCTCTGCCTTTTGTTTTGATATCCTGACCTAGTGTCTTGCATTCCTATAAAACTTTTTGTACGAAGAAAGAAGAATCTAAAATTTTTTAGCATCAACGGTCTACCAGTTACTTGCTGTTCAGTGTACTTTACATACAAATTCTCACTTAATCCTTTAAAAATAACCTTATAAAGTAAGTATTATTATCCTCCTTTTACAGATGAAAAATCTGAGGCTCAGAAATTTATAGGAACTTGCCCAAGATTACAAATGACTGAGTGTGTGGAATGGCCAGGTTCTTGAATCCAGACCCGTCACCTTTGAACTGTGGTTCAACACTTGCTTTTGGAGGTTACCCATTCCTGGCATGTTCCATTCTCTGACTTAGTGTCCACGCTTGATTATAGAGGCCAGGGAAGTAGTAACATTCTCCTACCCCACACCCCTTCTCCATAAGCACATTTTAATGCATTTCCAAAGCAAGGAGATGAATTCAAATATAGTAACATCTAAAAAGTGCATAATTTTATAAGTTTTGCCAAGATTCATATCTTATTTAACATTATGTTAATAGGGGCTGGAAGTTTGGTCATGAGGTATGAGAATAAAAAGACGGAGGGATGATAGAAAGAAAAAAACTTGAGAGCAAAAATTCCTCCAAACTTTAAAAGGAGTATCTAAATGTTCCCCAAAATAAATAGCTGGGATACACTCTTTAAGGCAGAACTAACAATAGCAAAAAGGAAAAGCATTTGAAACAATTAGAAGAACATTTGCATACCACCAACCACATACCTGTAAACAGCTACTTTTCCTGTTCCGAACGCACCCACAATTAAATCTAAAAAAGACAAAAACGCAAAACACATGCACGATTTTATAGAAACAATCTAAGCTCATAATCATAAATAGCACAGAGAGCAACCTGAAATGCCGATAGCAGGGTGAGTCACAAAAACAAGAATAGCAAATCGCACCTTTCTTAAGACATTTTGGAAAGATATTGGAACTTCACTATACTAACTCAGCATGGCACATAAATCAATAGATCTCAAACCCTTCTGAACGAAGGAAGGCCAGCTTTCTAGAAATGTGTAAGAAACTCATCATAACACCATTTCTCCTATCCTCCAGACTCAAGGCAAACATCTTATAGGAAGCAAAATGGAAAGAGCATGCGCTTAGTGCCTACTGTGTACCAGGCTCCTGGCACGTACTGTTTTATTATTTCTCTACCAGCAACAACCCTATGAGGCAAAGTGGGACATTTTGACTGTCATTTGGGATACAACCATTTGCTGTTTACAAATAGCCTTGATGGTGAGTATACTTTTGGCAAAGTGATCAGTAGTATGTGAAATAACTGACATATCATTATAATGATCTTCAATACAACAACAATGATAATAATAAATAGCACATATTGAATACTTACTCTAGGCCAGGAATTCTTCTAAGTGATTAACCTTAATTGATTCTTAACAGGAATTTAGGAAGTCTCTACTAGTAGCACAATTTCGCAGAGGAGTAAATTGAGGCATGAAGATGCTAACCTATAAATTCACTAAAGTTCATCCAACTAGGAGGAGGTGAAGCTGGGTTACAGCAGTCCTGGGCAGTAGAGCAATCTTAGACTTTTTGAGGAGTAATACTCACAGTGATTAGCTACTTTATAGGTAAAACTCTGTTTTCCTTATTCTAATGGATAATGGTTATTCTTGGTGGATGCAATCAAACAAAAATAAAAATGACAATGGCTAAATCTGTAGAGTAAAATTTAGATGTAGATGTGAGTAAACTGAACTTGGTAGAAATAATGGCCACAGAAGAAAACTTACAACAGTTGAAACTATAATGGGTTAATTCCAGTAGAATGGAAGTGAAAATGAAAAAATAAAAGCGGGGGAACTGATTTGGCCATGCCATATGGAAAACCGATCAAGGAATTTAAGGTATCATGGAGTTCACACAGGAAAATGATTTTTAGCCACAGTCCCTTGGCACTCACCTTTCCCATCCATAGAAACAGTGTCAGACTGTAAGAAGCTATGATTCTCCTTGGAGGGCCAGAAGTGACCTGGGCATAGCCCTCAGCCAATGATGGATGATGGATGGGAACAGATGATGGATGGGAATGGATGATAACTAGGCATGATAGCCAGCACAGCTTCCTTACCCCTCAAGTAGGATAACTGAGGCATGTTCTTCCCTGACTCCCAGATTTCCCCAGCTATAGTTACTCATAGTGTCAACCTGCTTGACAATCATCTTTTATTGCATCCTTCCTTTGCATGTCTCTCTTGCCTACTCCCTTAGCAATGTTTCTTTGGACCACTTCTCAAGTAAATTTCTTCTTTTCTAATCCTTGTCTTAACGTCTGCCCTGGAAGAACCCAACCTAAGACACAATAATTCTTGTTAAAAATGTTTGTTTTAAAAAAAATGGACTAAAAAATCTTCAGGCTTAAAAACCACAGTCAAAACGTCTCCTGTTTTATTGATACAGAATCAGATTCAGATAATATGCTCAGAATTGGGCTCCAAAGCTCCACACTTAAAAAGATGTCTATGCTAATGTTTAAATAAGTCAAATGAAGGTCATCTAAGGAGCGCTGTGTTTGTGAGATTAAAGAACACACTAAGAAAAGGGCTACAATTTGCCCAACTATGGCTCATGAAATAAAATAGTTATTTCCAAGGGTTTCAGTCTTTGAAGCCAGAAGCCAAAGTTTCTAAGTCTACCAACTTTAAAAATTCTATCAGAATTTCAACTCTTTCAACAATTTTCATATTTATTTTTTCTGTCACATTCATCTCTTCCAGCATACAGTGCACTTTTTCTAGGGCAGAGGAAAAAGAGTTAGTGATGCGAAGACCCATGAACTCTGTTCTTCCTGTGTAACCACGAGTTCCAATATTTAGACAAGTGTAGCTCAGGTGGCCCTCGGCCTGATCCACATCTGTTAACATGACTCCAGACAGGAGAGTTCTGTTATGAAAACTGATGCAAGAGAAATATGTGCTTTGTTTTGGGCTCCAAATAAGGTGAAATATTTACATACCAAGATTAGACATTTTATAGATAACTGATGAATTTTCATAATTGACTTTCTGGAAGCGGCAAAGAAAATAGGACTGTAAGCCCTTCGAGGGCAGGAATCTTTCTTCAGGTTTGTGTATCACAAATACTTGATGGAATGGTATGGGTTGGAATAAAGGAAGAAAAAAATAATCTTTTCATCCAGAGTGCCAGATACAGGTCAGGGACTTTATAAATGCCTGTGAAACAGGAGGATGAGTAATAACAAGGAAATGCACTAGAGATGAGAAAGAGAACGAAATGAGACAATTATTAAGACAGGCTAATGCAAACTGCAGTTAAATTTTGCTGGAGTTTTGCACATGCACTTGTAAAGTGTTGAGAGAGAAACACACACACACAGACTCCAGATTCTAGAAAATTCTAGAAAGTAATATAGAGGCTGCATCATGACTAGATCGTCATTATAGACGAGAAATTGAGACACATCCTCCAGATGGTCATAAGCAAGAGGACTTTTCCTTTAGGAACTCTGACTCCTGCGCCTTAGGGTGGGAATTTTCCTACTCTGGAAAAATAAAATAACTGGCACAATAGGCCACAATTTTCTTCATGAGAATGTGGCCACAGTTATTCAGAGGCCAAGAAAACAGTTATCTACCACCAAAGTATGTTTGTCTTTTGAGACACCACCTTGGTATTGTGCCTGCTGGAAAAACTTAGAAGCATTTATGCTCCGGACCTTAAAATTATCAGATTTCTCTAGGGGAGGAGAATTCATCTACTGATTTGTGTTTCTAGCCAACTTGTCCTTCCAAAACATGTGATTTGCTTTGATAAATACTATGCGGTTTCCAGATATACATGGAAATGTTATATATTATAATGACACATATCTGTAATGACACATACTTGTACATATGTGTGTCTGTACACATATACATATATAGCCACATAGTTTTAAAAAGTCTTGCATAATTACATCATGCTTAGGAATTTAAATGATAATCAGAAGACAAAGAAATTTTGGTGTTGATATTTGGATTCATAACTACAAACTTTCTCCCTCATTTTGAGACATCTTATGTCATTACGCAATGTTTACTTTCCTTTCTTATAGAAACGTCTTAAAGGGAGATTCTGAGACCAAAAAAATGAAAAACTTTGCCTTTCTTTGTACAAAGACATCTAGCCATTTTTTTTTTCTTGGAGAAATAACTGGCGACTAAAATTGGTTCTTTCCCCTTAATCAAAAACTGTTTTCAAAATGCTGGGATCCTTTATCACCTCCCATTGCCTGAGAAACAGAGTTTATTTTCCTTTCGGCCTTTGATGGCACAACTGAGTACTTTTAAGGATTCAAAAAGGGGCATTAGCATGAAGGCAGGATCAGTTGGCAAGAAAAAATAACCTTAAAAATGTGAGGTCATAGGAGATGTCTTACACCTCCGTTTTGTATTTGATTTCTCCCAAATTGTTATTTTTGAATGGGGATGAAGCAAAGAGCCAAGCTTTTGGAGGGGTACTTGGACTACAGAGTCTGATTTCATTAAGCTATGAAGGAAATTTTAGAGTTGGAAGAAGTTCTGTGTGAAAACATCAGCTTTGTTTTGAGTGTGGATTTGAAGCTTGGGCTTAGGTGGGTAGAGAGGAAAGAGAGAGAGTGGACACTTCCTAGGAGAAGGGGCTGCAGACAGAAAGGGAAGATGACAAGAAGAGCGGTGACAGTATTAGATTAAACAGTCACCCAGAGTCGTTTCATGGGGGAAGTCTCCACGGCCACCTAGGTGGCCACATTTCATAAGCTGTGAGCTGCCTTATCTGCTACCTTCTTACTTCTCACTTCTGACTCTCATCTTCTTGAGCAACATACTAATGCTGAAGTCTCTTGCTGAAAATGCCATTAGACACTTTCTTTTTCATTTTGGAATTACAAAACATTTACTATTTTAGAATAATTCCGGACAATGAGCATTGCCATAAAGAACTTCCAAATAAATGAGAAACATGGAAATGTCAAACTAAGAGTTGTATGAAAAGATTACGATTACTCAAAAGGGAAGGCCTCCGTAAACATGACCCCCAAAAGGTAGAAATCACGAAGGAACTTTGGAATGTACACTTCTTTTGCAAAATATTGGAGCGAAGTCAAAAGAAAAGTGAAAGAAACAGAGGACGATGTTTTATCATTTATATGCTAGATTAAATGTGAACATTTTCCAGTACTTACAACGTCTCGCACCTACTACAGAACGGATGTTTATTATTATTAAACCTAATTCATAACAAACCTACAAATTAATAATAAAACTATCAACATTCTAATAAAAAGGTTATGAACAGGCAATTCACATACAAATAAATAGCTATGACCAATAAATACATGAAAAGATGCTCACCCTCATTAGTCTTCAAAGAAATACAAGTGAAAGGAACAATGAGATATCATTCTTGACCTTTCAAATTTGAAAAGATGAAAAGTTTAGCACTAGGCAATTTGGGTAGAGCGCAGGGGACCAGGAACTCATATGCTCTGTTTGAGGGGATATAAATTGGCACAGTTTTCTTGGGAGTTTCTTGAGGGAATATAAATTGGCGCAATTTTCTCTCACCCAGCATTTACATTTCTAGGAATTTATCCTGTGGATAAATTGGACAATGGTGCAAAGTATGGAACAAAAGGTAATTTTCTAAATATTTTAAATGTACTAATTCCTTTGTTACAACAATCCCATGAGGTAGAAACTTTAATTATCCCCATTTGAAAATGAGGAAAATGAGGCACAGAGAAGCTAAATACAGTAAGTGGCAAGGTCAAGTTTTAAACCCAGAATGTCTAGCTGTCACCTATTTTTACCACAGTGCCTCCCAGGAGCATAGCTACAGGCTATTTTTTCTCTTTTCAAAATTTTGAAAAATTAAGGGATATTTTACATACAGTAAATTTCATCCTTTTAGGTGTCCTGTTCTAAGAGCTTTGATAAATGTATCTGGTCGTACAACAACCACTACAATCAATATATAGAACAGTTCCACCATCCCAAAATGTCCCCATGCCACTTTCTAAACAAGCCTGTCCCCACCCTTAGGCCCCTGCATCTACTAATCTGTGTCCAGAACGTCACATAAATGGAGGCATACCGTTGGTAGCTTTTTGGATCTGGCTTCCTTCACTCAGCTTACTGCACTTGAGATTCATCCATGATGCTGTGTGTGTCAGTAGCTCACCCTTTTTATTGCTGAGTAGTATTCCGCGGTGTGAATGGCTCATGGTTTGCTTATCCATCCGCTTGAGTTGTTTCTGGTTTTTGGAAAGTAGCTATAAACATTCGTGTACAGATTTTTGTGTCCCTACAGGCCGATTTTTATCTGTAAATTGTCTCTCGTTGAATCTCTCTAACATCTTTGAAGCCCTCTTTTAAATGCAATGTTTTATTTCAAGTGGAAAATTACTGAATGGAGGGGAGAAATTCAGGAATTCTAAATTGCAGTTCATTATGTTGAGGTATTTTCCTTCTATACCCATTTTATTTAGAGTTTTTATCATAAATGGATGCTGTATCTTGTCAAATGCTTTCTCTGCGTCTATTGAGATGATCATGTGATTTTTATTCTTCATTTTGTTAATGTGGTGTATCACGTTGATTGATTTGCGGATGTTGAACCATCCCTGCATCCCCGGAATGAAACCCACTTGATCATGATATATGATCTTTTTAATGTATTGTTGTATTCGATTTGCTAGTATTTTGTTGAAGATTTTGGCATCAATGTTCATCAGTGATATTGGCCTGTAATTTTCTTCTTTTGTGTTGTCCTTGTCTGGTTTTGGTATCAGGATAATGTTTGCTTTGTAGAATGAGTTAGGAAGCCTCCCCTCCTCTTCAATTTTTTGGAAGAGTTTGAGAAGGATAGGTATTAAGTCTTCTTTGAATGTTTGGTAGAATTCACCAGGGAAGCCATCTGGTCCTGGACTTTTATTTTTTGGGAGGTTTTTAACGGCTGTTTTAATCTCCTTACTGGTGATCGGTCTATTCAAATTTTCTACATCTTCTTGGTCCAGTTTTGGAAGGTTGTATGTTTCTAAGAATTTATCCATTTCTTCTAGATTATCCAATTTGTTGGCCTATAGCTTTTCATAGTATTCTCTTATTATCTTTTTTTTTTTTTTTAAAGATTTTATTTTTTCCTTTTTCTCCCTAAAGTCCCCCGGTACATAGTTGTATATTCTTTGTTGTGGGTCCTTCTAGTTGTGGCATGTGGGACGCCACCTCAGCGTGGCCAAACGAGCAGCGCCATGTCCGCGCCCAGGATTCGAACCAATGAAACACTGGGCCGCCTGCAGCGCAGCGCGCGAACTTAACCACTCGGCCACGGGGCCAGCCCTTATTATCTTTTGTATTTCTGAGGTGTCCATTGTAATCTCTCCTCTTTCATTTCTGATTTTATTTATTTGAGCCTTCTCTCTTTTTTTCTTGGTGAGTCTAGCTAAGGGTTTGTCAATTTTGTTTATCTTTTCTTTTTTTTCTTTTTATTTATTTTTTTATTGAGTTATTGATAGGTTACAATCTTGTGAAATTTCAGTTGTACATTAATGTTTGTCAGTCATGTTGTAGGTGCAGCACTTCACCCTTTGTGCCCACCCCCCACCCCACCTTTCCTCTGGTAGCCACTAAACTGTTCTTAGTCCATAATTTTAAATTCCTTATATGAGTGGAGTCATACACAGATTATCCTTCTCTTGCTGGCTTATTTCACTTAACATAATTCTCTCAAGGTCCATCCATGTTATTGCAAATGGAATGATTTTGTTCTGTTTTGCAGCTGAGTAGTATTCCATTGTATATATGTACCACATCTTCTTTATACATTCGTCTGTTGCTGGACACTTAGGTTGCTTCCACGTCTTGGCTATTGTAAACAGTGCTGCAATAAACATTGGGGTGCATAGGACTTTTGGGATTGCTGACTTCAAGCTCTTTGGATAAATACCCAGTAGTGGGATGGCTGGATCGTATGGTAGTTCTACTTTTAATTTTTTGAGGAATCTCCATACTGTTTTCCATAGTGGCTGCACCAGTTTGCATTCCCACCAGCAGTGTATGAGGGTTCCTTTTTCTCCGCAACCTCTCCAACATTTGTTGCTATTAGTTTTAGATATTTTTGTCATTCTAACGGGTGTAAGGTGATATCTTAGTGTAGTTTTGATTTGCATTTCCCTGATGATCAGCGATGATGAGCATCTTTTCATGTGCCTATTGGCCATCAGTATATCTTCTTTGGAGAAATGTCTGTTCATGTCTCCAGCCCATTTTTTGATTGGGTTGTTTGATGTTTTGTTGTTGAGTTGTGAGAGCTCTTTATATATTATGGATATTAAGGCTTTGTCAGATATATGACTTGCAAATATTTTTTCCCAGTTAGTGGGTTGTTTTTTTGTTTCAATCCTGTTTTCATTTGCCTTGAAGAAGCTCTTTAATCTGATGAAGTCCCATTTGTTTATTCTTTCTATTGTTTCCCTTCTCTGAGAAGGCATGGTGTCCAAAAAGATCCTTTTAATACTGATGTCAAAGAGTGTACTGCCTACGTTTTCTTCCAGAAGCCTTATGGTTTCAGGTCTCACCTTTAGGTCTTTGATCCATTTTGAGTTTATTTTGGTGAATGGTGAAAAAGAATGGTCAATTTTCATTCTTTTACATGTGACTTTCCAGTTTTCCCAGCACCATTTGTTGAAAAGACTTTCTTTTCTCCATTGTAGGCCCTCAGCTCCTTTGTCAAAGATAAGCTGTCCATAGATGTGTGGTTTTATTTCTGGGCTTTCAATTCTGTTCCATTGATCCGTGCACCTGTTTTTGTACCAGTACCATGCTGTTTTGATTACTGTAGCTTTGTAGTATGTTTTGAAGTCAGGGATTGTGATGCCTCCTGTTTTGTTCTTTTTTCTCAGGATTGCTTTAGCAATTCGGGGTCTTTTGTTGCCCCATATGAATTTTAGGATTCTTTGTTCTAATTCTGTAAAGAATGTCATGGGGATTCTGATTGGGATGGCATTGAATCTGTAGATTGCTTTAGGTAGAATGGACATTTTAACTATGTTTATTCTTCCAATCCATGTACATGGAATGTCTTTCCATCTCCTTATGTCGTCATCCAATTCTCTCAGAAAGGCCTTTTAATTTTCATTATATAGGTCCTTCACTTCCTTAGTTAAATTTACCCCAAGGTATTTTATTCTTTTTGTTGGGATTGTGAGTGGTATTGTATTCTTGAGTTCTTTTTCTGTTGGTTCGTTACTGGAGTATAGAAATGCTACTGATTTATGCAAATTGATTTTATACCCTGCAACTTTGCTGTAGTTGTTGATTACTTCTAACAGTTTTCCAATGAATTCTTTGGGGTTTTCTATATAAAAGATCATGTCGTCTGCAAACAGCGAGAGTTTCACTTCTTCCCTCCCTATTTGGATTCCTTTTATTCCTTTTTCTTGCCTGATTGCTCTGGCCAGGACCTCCAGTGCTATGTTAAATAAGAGTGGTGATAGAGGGCATCCTTGTCTCATTCCTGTTTTCAGGGGGATGGCGTTCAGTTTTTGCCCATTGAGTAGATGTTGGCTATGGGTTTGTCGTATATGGCCTTTATTATGTTGAGGTAGTTTCCTTCTATGCCCATTTTGTTCAGAGTTTTTATCATAAATGGCTGTTGGATCTTGTCAAATGCCTTCTCTGCATCTATTGAGATGATCATGTGGTTTTTATTCCTCAGTTTGATGTGGTGTATCACTTTGATTGATTTGCTGATGTTGAACCATCCCTGTGTCCCTGGTATGAATCCCACCTGATCATGATGTATGATTCTTTGATGAATTGCTGAATTCTGGTTGCCAAAATTTTGTTTAGAATTTTTGCATCTATGTTCATCAGTGATATTGGCCTGTAGTTCTCTTTTTTCGTGGTGTCCTTGTCAGGTTTTGGTATCAGCGTGATGTTGGCCTCATAGAATGTGTTAGGAAGTGTTCCATCTTCCCTAATTTTTTGGAATAGCTCGAAAAGGATAGGTATTAAATCCTCTCTGAAAGTTTGGTAGAATTCCCCAGGAAAGCCATCTGGTCCTGGGGTTTTATTCTTTGGGATGTTTTTGATTGCTGTTTCAATCTCTTTCCTTGTGATTGGTCTGTTCAAATTGTCTGCCTCTTCTTGAGTGAGCTTTGGGAGATTGTAGGAGTCCAAGAATTTATCCATTTCCTCTAGGTTATCCATTCTGTTGGCATATAGTTTTTTGTAGTATTCTCTTATAATCTGTTGTATTTCTGCAGAGTCTGTTATTTCTCCTCGCTCATTTCTGATTTTGTTTATTTGAGCTTTCTCCCTTTTTTTCTTTGTAACTGGCTAGTGGTTTGTCAATTTTGTTTATCTTCTCAAAAAACCAGCTCTTTGTCTCAGTGATCCTTTCTACTGCCTTTTTCATTTCAATAGTATTTATTTCTGCTCTGATTTTTATTATTTCTCTCCTTCTGCTGACTTTGGGCTTCATTTGTTCCTTTTTCTCTAGTTCAGTTAGGTGTGCTTTAAGGTTGCTTATTTGGGATTTTTCTTGTTTGTTAAGATGTGCCTGTATTGCAATGAATTTTCCTCTTAATACAGCTTTTACATATGAATTGGTATGGCATGCTATCATTTTCATTTGTTTCCAGGTATTTTTTTATTTCTTCTTTAATTTCTTCAATGATCCATTGCTTGTTCAGGAGTGTGTTGCTTAGTCTCCACATGTTTGTGCCCTTCTCAGCTTTTTTCTTGTAATTAATTTCTAGCCTTATAGCACTATGATCTGAGAAGATGCTTGTTATTATTTCAATTTTTTTAAATTTGTAGAGGCTTGCCTTGTTTCCCAACATGTGGTCTATCCTAGAGAATGTTCCATGTGCACTTGAGAAGAATGTGTATTCAGCTCTTTCAGGGTGAAGTGATCTATATATGTCTATTAAGTCCAATTGTTTTAGTTTTTCATTTAGCTCCACTATTTCCTTGTTGATTTTCTGTCTGGATGATCTGTCCATTGATGTGAGTGGGGTGTTGAGGTCCCCTACTATTATTGTGTTGTTTTTAACATCTTCCTTTAGGTCTGTTAATAGTTGCTTTATGAATCTTGGTGCTCCTGTGTTGGGTGCATAGATATTTATAAGCATTATTTCTTCTTGATGAAGTGTCCCTTTGATCATTATATATTGTCCCTCTGTATCTTTACCTGTCTTATTTTGAAATCCACTTGGTCTGATATGAGAATTGCAACACTTGCCTTTTTTTCATTGCTATTTGCTTGAAGTATTGTCCTCCACCCCTTCACCCTGAGTGTGTGTTTGTCCTTGGGGCTGAGGTGTGTTTCCTGGAGGCAACAAATTGTTGGATCGTGTTCTTTAATCCATTTTGCCACTCTGTGTCTTTTTATTGGAGAGTTCAATCCGTTCACATTGAGAGTGATTATTGATGCATGTGGACTTAGTGCTGTTAATCTGTCGCTCATTATCTTGTTTTCCTGCATTTCTTTTCCTGTTTGCTTTACACTACCCATTTAATACTGCAATTTCTTATGCTGGGTTTCTTAGATTTTTCCTTATTTATGATTTGTGACTCTGTTCTGTACTTTATTTTAGTGTCTACCTTGAAGTTTGTATTTAGAATCTCGTGTATAATATAGTCTATTCTCTGGTGGTCTCTTACTTACTTGACCAATACTGATTTAGACCCTTTGCTTTTCCCCTCCTAAATAATTATTTTCATTTTTTATTCCAACTCGTCTTATTAATTGGTAGTTAGAGTGCTAAGATCATCCTTGCTTTGGTAGTTTCCTTACCTTTACCCTAATGCTATAGTTGAATATTTGCTATCCTGTTCTGGTTCTATCCGTCAGTCTCCCTAGTCTGTGGATTGTGTCCCCTTTCTCTCTTTTTTCTTTTTTCAGGTATGAGAGCCTTCTTGAGGATTTCTTGTAATGGAGGGCTTTTAGTTACAAATTCCCTTAACTTTTGTTTGTCTGGAAAAGATTTAATTTCTCCCTCATATCTGAAGGAAATTCTTGCTGGATAGAGTATTCTTGGCTGAAGATTTTTATCCTTTAAAGCTTTGAATATGTCACTCCATTCTCTCCTAGCTTGTAGGGTTTCTGTAGAGAAATCCGCTGACAGTCTGATAGGGGCTCCTTTATAGGTTATTCTCTTTTTTTTTCTTACTTCCCTGAGTACTCTTTCCTTATCTTTCCTTTTTGCCAACTTTACTACTATGTGCCTTGCAGTAGGTCTTTTTACATTGACAAATCTAGGAGATCTAAAACCCTCCTCTACACACATTTCTCCGTCAATCCCTAGATTTGGGAAGTTCTCTTCAATAATTTTGTTAAGCACACTTTCTGCTCCATTTTCCTTTTCCATATTCTCGGGAATTCCTATGATCCTTATGTTCTTACTCCTCATTGAATCCATTATCTCTTGGAGATTTTCCTCATTTTTTTAAATTCTTAGTTCTCTTTCTTCCTCTGTCTGGCACCATTCAGCCTGTCTATCTTCGATTATGCTAATTTTCTCCTCTATGTTGTCTACATGGGCATTCAGGGAATCCATATTCTGTTTTATCTGGTCCATTGTGTTTTTCATCTCAAGTAATTCTGTTTGATTCTTCTTTATGATTTCAATCTCTTTTGTGAAGTAACTCCAGAACTCGGCTTGTTTCTCTATCTTTCTCTCTACCTCATTGAGTTTTTTGATTATAGCTGCTCTGAACTCATTATCACTTAGTTTACCTAATTCCAAGTCCTCAGAACTTAATTCTATGTTTTTATTGTTTTCCTTCTGGTCTGGGGCTTTTATAAATTGCTGGATGGTAGAGGAGTGGTTTTTTCGCAAGGTGGTAGAATTCAGTTGCAGTTACAGCCTGTTGCCACTAGATGGGGGTCAAGAGCCACGTGTTATGCGCTCACCGCCTTGGGGCAAGATGGCTGCGCCCACTGGCTTTGCTGGGGGAGAGGGGCTGTTACTCACACGCGCCGGTCTGGGTTCAGATCAGTTCTGTTCTCTGGTCTCCCAAGGCCCTTGATTTATGGGGTCCCCGCAGATGGAAGCTTTCCCCCCATCAGTGGGTCTCCACTGAATCAGAGGCAGGAGTCCTGGATGATCCCCCTGTCGAGCTGCCCATCCCCCGCTCCTTCCCAACCGGCGCCACAGCCATCGCAGACTCTAGGGGAGGGAGCGATGTTCTCCTACCGTTCCAGCGCCTCCAAGGCTGTAAGTAGGTTTTATGATCTCTGCCTTCTTGGTATTGTAGGTCTCTAACGAGCTGGCATTATGTCTATTCTCTGAAATTCAGTTCTTCCAATCTTTTGTTGTATTTTGGAGGGGAGAGAATCCCGGGTCAGCTCACCCCGCCATTTTGCTCCACTTTTTTTTCTGTTTATCTTTTCAAAGAACCAGCTCTTGGTTTCATTAATTTTTTCTATCGCTTTTTTTTTTAGTCTCTATTTTGTTTATTTCTGCTCTGATTTTTATTATTTCCTTCCTTTTGCTGATTTTGGGCTTTGTTTGTTGTTCTTTTTCCAGTACCTTTAGGTGCACTTTTAGATGGAGAAAGGAGAGTCTCTTCAATAAATGGTGTTGGGAAAACTGGACAGCAATATGCAAAAGAATGAAAGTAGACCATTCCCTTACACCATGCACAAAAACCAACTCAAAATGGATTAAAGACTTGAATGTAAGACCCAAAACCATGAGACTTCTAGAAGAAAACATAGGCAGTACGCTCTATCACGTTGGTCTGAGCAGCATATTTTCAAGTCCCATGTCTGACCGGGCAATGGAAACAAAAGAAAAAATGAAGAAATGGGACTACATCAAACTAAAAAGTTTCTGCACAGCAAAAGAAACCATCAACAAAACGAAAAGACAACCTAACAAGTGGGAGAAGATATTTGCAAACCACATATCAGATAAGGGGTTAATATCCAAAATATACAAAGAACTCATACAGCTCAACAACAAAAAAACCAACAATCCAATTAGAAAATGGGCAAAAGATCTGAACAGAGATTTCTCCAAGAAGATATACAGATGGCCAACAGGCATATGAAAAGATGCTCAACATCATTAGCTATCAGGGAAATGCAAATCAAAACTACAATGAGGTGTCATCTCACTCTGGCCAGAATGGCTATAATTAACAAGACAGGAAACAACAAATGTTGGAGAGGGTGTGGAGAGAAGGGAACCCTCGTTCACTGTTGGTGGCAGTGCAAAGTGGTGCAGCCACTATGGAAAGCAGTTTGGAGTATCCTCAGGAAATTAAGGATAGATCTACCATATGATCCAGCTATTCCACTGCTAGGTATTTATCCAAAGAACTTGAAAACACAAAGGCATAAAGGTACTTGCTCCCCTATGTTCACTGCGGCATTATACACAATAGCCAAGACTTGGAAGCAACCTAGGTGCCCATCAAGGGACGAATGGATAAAGAAGATGTGGTATTTACACACGATGGACTACTACTCAGCCATAAGAAATGACGAAATCCGGCCATTTGTGACAACATGGATGGACCTTGAGGGTATTATGCTGAGTGAAATAAGTCAGAGGGAGAAAGTCAAATACCATATGATCTCACTCATAAGTAGAAGATAAAAACGACAAAAAAAAAAAAACCCAAACACATAGCAGTGGAGATTGGACTGGTGGTTACCATTGGGGAAGGGAGCAGAGGGGAGGGCAAAAGGGGTGATTAGGCTCACATGTGAGGGGATGCACTATAATTAGTGTTCGGGTGGTGAACATGATGTAACGTACCAGAACTTGAAATATGATGTACATCCGAAAAAATAAAAATTAAAAAAAAAAAAATAATAAATTGCAGTTCACTTTGCCTCTGGCTTCCTAGTGACTCTGGACAAGCCGCTATTCACTGCCAAATCTCTGGTGAAGTCTTCAAGGTGTAGATGAAGTCTTCTTCCAGATGAGAAAGCCAAGAGCTCAGTAGAATAAGTTGAGGTTGCATGGCTATGATTTCTCTGCTCTGATTTACAATCCAGGACTCTCCTTTGCCTCTTGAGTCAGCTCTGCTCCTGCAGGGTTTGGATTTCCTTTTACCTCCATTATGGGATAGCTAATTTCTGGCTTTTTCCCTGGCTTAACCAGACCTGGACATCAGACGTGCTCACCTCCATGACTCAGCTCCCTGAGCTCATCGTCCGCAGACTTCTGGCTCCTGTCTTGGCATTGCTGACCCTCACAGCTCATAGTAGCTCTTCCAGGCACTTCTCATCATGGTCCAGGCTCCATCTCTGCTAAGCCCTTTCCCACAGCATACAAGTGTTTTAGAGAGGAAAGAAGGTTGTCAAGGATAGTTGTTTACCTGGACTCACCTAGGGTCTGCTCACCTTCATATAAGGATGATCTTAAGGGAAGTAACAGGATTAAAGACAGCATGTAAAACGATGGGTTAAAGATGGTGTGTAAATACGGCAATGTTGACTTATAAGTGGGTTATGAAATTGGCTTAAGTGTTTGGCACTGGAAAAGCAGCTCATGTCTGTGGGAAGCAGGCATTTAGATAAGTCTCCTTGAGTTTGGCAAATGTGTTAATCTAAAAATAGACAGAGGCTGCCTTTCTTCCTTGCTTTTTTATTGCAACATGCAAAACATTACTGAGAGGAAGGTTATGAGTTGAGGAAGAAATTTTTGGAAAATAAAATGCATGATTTTATCCCAGAAAGTAATAATCCTAACAATCTGTCTGAAATGCTTCCAAATGAACTCTGAAGAAAAACATTTATGAGTTGGACCGTGGTCTTAGGTTGCAACATTCTAATTTGCGGAGGGTTTATTTTCCTTTAAAAAAAAACCCACAAAAAAATAACAGTGAAGTATCAAATGATGAGTCTGTTTCATGAAAATAATTTTCTATATGCTATTAGCATCCTGTGGCTGTAAGAATCACCCCTTTCTCTCTACTATTGCTTGATGTTTCTCATGTCGCATTCCATGTTACATTATCCTTGTCATAGCCACACTTACAATATGTGTGCTGTCCAGTCAGTTGCTAAAAGTCCTGGAGAAAAGTTTGTTTCTTTAGGAGCAGTCCCATTTATAAATGGCTGCCTACTGGGAAGGATTTCACAGTCTCCAGAAGAACCTAGTATCTCGCAAGATGACACTTCCCCGACATCCAGCCTGACAGATAAAACCCTATGATTAAAACCTTAGGGGACTACATAAGTTTGCTAAGTGTTATGGGCTGAATGTGTCCCCCCTCATACTCACATGATGAAGTCCTAACCCCCAGTACCTCCGAACGCAGCTCTAGTTGGAGACAGCGTCTTTAAAGAGATAATTACTTTAAAATGAGGACATTAGAGTGAACCCTTATCTAATCTGATTTGGGTTTCATAAGAAGAGGAGATTAGGACATAGACACAGAGGGAAGATCATTTGAAGACACAGAGGGAAGACAGCCACCTACACGCCAAGGAGAGAGACCTCAGAAGAAACCAACCCTGCCCACACCTTGATCTTGGATTTGCAGCCTCCAGAACTAAGAGACGATAAATTTCTGTTCAAGCCACCCTGTGTGTGGTGCTTTGTTATGGCCGCCCAGCACACTGACACACTAAGAACCACATTGATAGAGTTGCAAGGGAGGCAGGAGACGAAGGGAAGAATATTTATGCAGTTGTTCACCATCCTGGGCATCCTCATTCGACAACTCATTATTGAACACCCACTAGCTCACCATGAGCCAAGTCCTGTCCCAGTTGCCAAAGATTTAACAGAAAGCAAGTGGACGAAGTCCCTGCCCTCGAGGCACTTAGAATCTAGCAGTCGACTCTCCAGGGGGGCTTATGAAAAATGCAGGCCAGCACCCACTGAATTAGAGTCTCTGGGTGCCACCTACTTCCGCTGGATCACTTACATCCTGATGGGAACAAGGATATTAGAGCCTTCCCCACTACATGTTTAAGAAAAGGAAATGTGTAAGTTTCTGCTGCTGGTGTGGAGGAGCTCTTGGGAACAGAAAGAAAAGGAAGCAGCAGATGAGAGAGACTGAGCATCCCCCAAAATGAGCTTTACCTACTTCACAATCAAGTCTGAAGACGGGCCAGACTCCAAGCTTTCTGTTGTACACTCACATTGTCATGAATTTCTGTTAGGGTTGGTAGTTTTTAGGAAACCAGCTATTAATGATATCATCACAGCAAAATGTCAGTGGGAAAATATATGATGGCTATATAGAAAGAAGAGCATCACATGGGCAATGTTTGCAAACAGGAAGTATGGAAGAGGATTTTGCTGCTGCGTTAGTCATTTTGAAAATCTCTCCTCCCTCATAGGCTTTAGGCATAAATTACCTGAGTCATCACCTGAAGGCTCAGGCGTAGGTCTGGAGCAAAGAGTCTGGATTTCAGCATTAGAGCTTGTTTCTGGTCCCTCCCACCTCCATTTGGTGGAGAGTGTTAAGAAATAGCAAGAATTGACTGTGCAGAGTGCTTTAGAGTTTGCAGATAGCCTTCACAACAATCCTGAGGAGTGAGAAACTGGTCTGATGACCTGCCTTTTATGGCTAGAGAAGCTAAGGTTCAGAGATGTAAGAGGTATGTCCAAGATGGCAGAGCTGATAAATAATGGGAGAAGAAATGAGAATATGGGCCCCCTGACTCCCAGTTTGGTGTTGTTTCTACCATGCTGGCTACCAGCTCTCCTGGTCTAGTAGTTTGAACAACCGTTAGCACTTAAATGTCCAGTGGATACAGAACTAGGGTCAAGGGTTCTGCTTGTCAGGAGTGAGCAGAGCCTCTCACGACCCCAGGAGAGGATGTCAAAATACTTAAAAAGACATCATTGTCTCTACTTACATTTCTATTCTTATTCTGCACAGGAATAAAATAGTTCCCTGCTTTTAAGTAGAGTTGGAAGATAGTGGCCAAGTAAAGAGAGAGGAGAGCAATAGTTTATATGCCAAGATGTGTGGCTATGAGGAAATTGGTTTGTTTATTCATTCACTCCTTTATTTCCATTCATTCATTCACTCATTCAACAAATATTTACTAGATGCCTTTAGTGCCAACCACTGCTTGGGGGCACTCAGGACTCCATAATGAGCAAAAGTAAATCCAGTACTTGCTTTCAACTAATAAAATGTCAGGCCTAGTGGGGCAAAAGAGGCATTTATCAAATAATCACACGAACGTGCAATTCAATCTGAGATAAGTATTTTTAGAGAAAGGACAACAGCTAGGGAAGGCTTCCTGAGGAAGTGACATTTGAACTGAGTTCCTAAGTGGGAAGTGAACTCCCGGGAAAATGTCCAGGGTGTGCAAAGACAGAAGGCATGCTTCAAGTGAATTACACTAAAAGATGGCTTTTAAATCATATATTAATAAATTAAAAATGACTCATAGAAAGAACATGCAGCAGGAGGTCAGAAATAATATAGGGGTTCTAAGTACAGGAGAATTTATTCCCACTCCTCCACATCCTCCCATCCCCCTTGAAAGGAACCAAGGCAAGCCAGTGAGTTTTTATTAACTATATATTTACAAGCGAGATCTAGTATAAATGATATCCTGTCATATTTATTGGTGCCTTGAGTTTCAGAAAGAAGCCAGCTTCTACAATTGAATGTTTGGAAGGTAGTTAGTTCAAACTTAAACCGACAGACTTCCGGTTTCTGGGCTAGTGTGTAAAAATCTTGGAAGTCGCCACTCCATCCTAACAACAAGTAAAAAGCCTAACAAGCTGAAAAATCAACCACTCTTCTTGGATCCATGAGAAGTGAGGTCACAGGGTAAAATGCTGCCCCCAAATTGGAGAGACTGACAGGCAAATACAGAGAATCACCACTTATCAGAGCACCGACCTCCACGGCAACCAGTGCGAGGACAAGGAAACCGAAGCTGTAACTGGTGCATCGCGGAAGGCTCAGTGTGGACAAGGCTGAGATAAAAATGCCAGAGGCCCCAGTCTCTGGGGGTGGGAAGGGGCACGGTTTTGCGAGTTTTATTTCCTGGATCTCTGGCCAGTTCTCAAGTGGATAACAGAGAAACTCCCCTTATGCTTTGGGCAGGGAGAAGGGGAAAAGAACCATTTTGAAAGTGCCAGAGTGTTGTGTTCTTCTTAACAAGGTCTGCCTGCAGGAGAAACTAGTTAACCGGAGTTGTCTAACTGACCTGGGGAAGGGAAACTCCCCACCCCAGCCAGCTCTAGCCATCCTGTCCTATCTACACCAGGAGAAGGAAACTGAGAAGCATGTGCGGGTCCACAGTGCAGAGGCATGGGCTCACTAAAGATGGGGACCTAATCTTAGGACTCTAAAACACCTCCCCCAACACCTGCTGCCACAGGACTAAAGGCCTATTCACGGCAGTTCCTTTTACCCAGAACATCATGCCCAGCTATCAAAAAAATATTACGAAACATGCTAAAAGGCAAAAACATAGTCAAAAGAGACACAGCAAGCATGAGAACCAGACATGGCAGGGCTGTTGGGATTATCAGAGCAGGAATTTTAAACAACTATGATTAATATGCTAAGGCCTCTAATCGATAAAGTAGACAGCAGATAAGAAATAGAGGGTAATGTAAGCAGAAAGATGGAAATTCTAAGAAACAACCAAAAAAAAAAATGACAGAGATCAAAAACATTGCAACAGAAATAAAGAATGCCTTTGATGGGCTTATGAGTAGACTGAACACGACTGAGGAAAGAATCTCTGAGCTTGAGGATGTCTCAATAGAAACCTCTAAAACTGAGGAGCAATGAGAAGAAAGACTGGAAAAAAAGCCCCAGAACAGAACATCCAAGAATTATGGGACAACTACAAAAGATGTAACAGGAATACCCAAAGAAGAAAGAGAAAAAACAAAAAGAAGAAATATTTAAAAAATAATGATCAAGAGTTTCCCCAAATTAATGTCACACATCAAACCACAGTTCCAGGGATCTCAGAGAACCCCAAACAGGATATATACCAAAAAAAAAAAACTACACCTAGGCATATTGCTTTCAAATGATATAAAATCAAAGGTAAAGAAAAGATTTTGAAAGAAGGCAGAGGCAAAAAAGACCTTACTTATAAAGGAGCAAAGATGAGAATTACATCTGACTTCTCCCCAGAAACCATGCAAACAAGAAGAGACTGGAGTGAAATATTTAAAGTGTTGAGAGAAAAAACCACCAACCTAGAATTCTTTACTCTACAAAATTATCCTTCAAAATTGAAGGAGCAACAAAGACTTTCTCAGACAAACAAAAATTGAAGGAAGTTATTGACAATAAGCCTGCCTTGAAAGAAATGTAAAAAGAAGTTCTTTAGGGAGAAAGAAAACTACATAGGTCCGAAATTTAGATCTATCGCTCTAACATGTAACAGTTCAAAACAATAATAGCAACACTATATTCAACTAGGTATGCTTATGTATATTTACATACAATTTATAAATTAATATGTAATATGTTAATGTAATTATATGTAATTATACATATATACTATGTATATACATATATACTATGTGTAAATAAAATGACTGACAGCAATGATATAAGGGACAGGAATTAAAATTATTTTGCTATTTTAAGATACTCTCACTACCTGTGACGTGGTATAATGTTATTTGAAATGGACTTGGAGTGGTTGTAAATGTAAATGCATATTGCAAACTCTAGGGCAATCACTAAAAAAAGTAAAAAAGAGAAGTATAACTGATTTGCTAAGAAAAAGGAGAAAATGGAATCATATAAATGCTCAGTTAAAACCTCAAAAGGCAGAAAAACAGTGGAAGACAAAAATAGCAACAAAGAACAAGGGGCCAGCCTGGTGGTGTAGCGATTAAGTTCATGGGCTCTGCTTCGGTGGCTCGGCGTTTGCTGGTTTGGATTCTGGGCATGGGCCCACATACTGCTCATGAAGCCATGCTGTGGTGGCATCCTTCATGTAAAATAGAGAAAGATGGGCACAGATGTTAGCTGAGGGCCAATCTTCCCAGCAAAAAGAGCAGGATTGGCGATAGATGTTAGCTCAGGGTTAATCTTCCTCAAAAAAAAAAAAAAAAAAAAGAACAAGGACAACAAATAGAAAATAGTAATACATATAGTAGATCTTTTTATTTTTTAAGATTGGCACCTGAGCTAACATCTGTTACCAATCTTATCTTTTCTTCTTCTTCTTCTTCTCTCCAAAACCCCCCAGGACATAGTCGTATATTCTAGTTGTAGGTCCTTCTGGTTGTGCTATGTGGGACACTGCCTCAGCGTGGCCTGACAAGCAGTGCCATGTCTGCGCCTAGGATCTGAACCAGCGAAACCTGGGCTGCCAAAGTGGAGCATTAGAACTTAACCACTTGGCCACGGGGCCAGCCCCTGTATGGTAGATCTTACTCTAACTACATCAATCACCACTTTGAACGTCAGTGGACTAATTACACCAAATAAAAGACAGAGACTGCCAGAACAGGTTTACAAAAACGATACCCAACTATATGTTATCACAATAAACCCACTTTAAATATAATGGCACATATAGATTAAAAGTAAACGGATGGAGAAAGATATACCATGCTAAGACTCATCAAAAGAAAGCAGGAGTAGCTATATGAACTTCCAGATAGTGCAGACTTCAGAGTGAGGAAAGTTATCAGTGATAAAGAAGGGCATTACATAATGATAAAGGGGTAAATTCTCCAAGAAGACATGATCCTTAACATATATGTGCCTAACAACAGAGTGTCATAATACATGTAGCAATATAGGCAACTGATCTTTGACACAGGAGCAAAGGCAATACAATGGAACAAAGATAGTCTTTTCAACAAAAGTGCTGGAACAACTGAAAACCACATGCAAAACAATAACCCTAGACATAGACCTTACACTCTTCACAAAAATTAACTGGACCACAGACATACATGTAAAACACAGAACTATAAAACTCCTAGAATATAACATAGAATACCTAGATGACCTTGGGTATGACGATGACTTTTTAGACACAACACCAAAGGCACGATCCATGAAAGAAATAATTGATATGCTGGACTTCTTTAAAATTAAAAACTTCTGCTCTGTGAAAGACCATATCAGGAGAATAGGAAGACAAGCCACAGACTAGGAGAAAATATTTGCAAAAGACACATCTGATAAAGGATGTTATCCAAAATATACAAAAAACCTCTTAAAACTCAATAATAAGAAAACAAATAACCCCATTAAAAAAAACTAGACCAAAGACCTCAACAGACACCTCACCAAAGAAGATATACAGGTGGCAAACAAACACATGAAAAGATGCTCCACATTATAAGTCATCAGGGAAATGCAAATTAAAACAACAATGAGATAACACTGAACACCTATTAGGGTGGCCCAAATCCAAAATACTGACAACACCAAATGCTGACAAGGTTGTTAAAAAACAAGACGTCTCATTCACTGCTTGTGGGAATGCAAATGGTATAGCCTCTTTGGAGGATAGTTTGGTGGTTTCTTACAAAACTAAACATACGCTTGCCATACAACCCAGGAATCTCACTCCTTGGTATTAACCCAAAGGAATCAAAAATGTATGTCTACACCAAAAACCTGCACGTGAATGTTTATGGCAGTCTTATTCATAATTGTCAAAACTTGGAAGCACGCTAGGTGTCCTTCAGTAGGTGAATAGATAGATAGAGTGTGGTACATCCAGTCAATGAAATACTATTCAGCACTAAAAAGAAGCGAGCTATCAAGCCACGAAAAAACATGGAGGAAACTTAAATGCCTATTACTAAGTGAAAGAAGTCAGTCTGAAAAGGTACATAGTGTATGATTCCAACTATATCACACTCTGGAAAAGGCAAAACTATGGAGACAGCACAAAGAGCAGTGGCTGCCAGGAGTTAATGGGAGAGGGAGGTATGAATAGGGGAAGCACAGAGGATTTTCAGGGCAATGAAACCATTGTGTGTGACACTATAATGATGGATATATGTCATTATACATTTGTCCAAACCCATAGAATGTACAAACCCAACAGTGAACCTCAATGTAAACTATGGACTTTGCATGATTATGATGTGTCATTGTGAGTTTGTCAATGATAACAAATGTACCACTCTGATGGGAGATGTAGATAATGGGGGAGGCTTTGCACGTGTGTGTGTGTGGGGAAACTGGGATCTCTCTGTACTTTCTGCTCAATTTTGTTTGAACATAAAACTGCTCTAAAGGGGCTGGCCCCATGGCCGAGTAGTTAAGTTCGTGCACTCTGCTGCAGGCAGCCCAGTGTTTCGTTGGTTCGAGTCCTGGGCGCGGACATGGCACTACTCATCAAACCACGCCGAGGCAGCGTCCCACATGCCACAACTAGAGGGATCAACAATGAAGAATATACAACTATGTACTGGGGGGCTTTGGGGAGAAAAAATAAAATCTTTAAAAAAAAACTGCTCTAAAAAATAAAGTCTATTTAAAAAAAAACTTAAACTGACAGGTGGCATGTAGCATATAAAGGTAATAGCCATATGGTTAGAATTCTGTTATCTAGTGACATATTTACTAATTACAAGTGGGATATAATTTGAATCTGTCTAGGACAGACTCTAGGGTTAAGTATTTATGAAAGATTTAATCTTATTTGTGAAAAGTTGTACCTCATCATACTTTTGCCTGCTAATCTTAGCATCTCTTGATGATTCTCACCTACACCAATTATTACTGCCTAATCAATATTTTCTATTTTTGCCATTCTTTCTATATTAATTGCAATTCTAATGTAAGAAAGTTGTACCTTAGAAGCTAGTTCAAGTGTGTGGAGGGACGCAGTTCAGGTGTGTGATGGAGTTCTAACGTAATTTTTACAATCATCGATAACCAGCTTTGGATATAAGACACAATTTTTCAATATTGGCTGACTCTTCAAAGATGAGGCAGGCAAAAGTATGATGAGAAACAGGATAAGCATAGTCTCATAGTATCTCTCCAAAGATACTTATTATACAAGGGGAAAATCAGTAACTTTACAGCGGGAAACCTGGCCAGTATCACCACAAGCAAGTGATCAATGTGCAAAAAGACAGCAGGCATCATGGACCTCCTGCTATCATGTACCAAGATGGGCATGGCATCACTTGTGTGGTATTCTTGCCAAAAATACATTCCTCAATCTAATCATGAGCTGACATCAGACAGATCTAAGTGCAGGGACATTCTTCAAAATGTCTAGCCAGTACTCTTCAAAAGCATCAAAGTCATGACAGCAAAGCAAGATCAACGGACTGTCACAGATTTAAGGAGACTAAGGAGACATAACAATGAAATGCAATGTGGGATCCTGCATGAGATCCTGGACTAGAAAAGGAACACTAGTGGGACAAATGGTGAAATTCTATTAGAATTTCTACTAGGTCTATAGATTAGCAAATAGCTAATTGTACTACAGTTATATAAGATGTTAATATTAGGGGGAGGCTTATGGGACTCTCTGTACTATTTTTGCAACTTTTCTGTCAGTCTGAAATTATTTTCAAGAAAAAGTTAAGAAAAAAATCTTGTATAGTTTTACTCGTTTTTTTTCTTTTTTCAGGGATAAAGGGTTAATAATTTAGCCAATATTACAGAGAAATCTGGGAGGCGGTGAGTGTAGATTTTGAATTATAGAATCAGAGAGCTCCAGAGTTTAAAAAGACCCTTGGAGAAGCATTCCATCTATCCACACCATGTTCAAGTAAGGAAAATAAGACCCAGAAAGGTTGAATTACTAAAGTCACATTGTCTTGGGAGAACAGGTCTAGAATTCAAGTCTTTCATCTCTGCATTCATTTTTACTTCTACTTTATGACACTACTCAATTCAAATCCTTCAAGTCCAAGAACTTTTTCAGTTGACGTAATTAAATCAATTTAATCTAAATTCCTAAGATATTTTTACAAGAAACATAATATTCTAAATTCTAACGTGTTTATAATGAAACTATGAAAATCTCGCTCGATGAGAATACAGTGTTTTGCTTTTCATCAAAACTTGAGTAGTAGTTTGAGAAGTAAAAATAAACTCTGACTATAAGATCTGAACTTAGTTCAACTAAACTTCAAATCAATTTCAAGGAGCTCAAGGTTTGATTAAAATGCATTATTCCTTTTGGTTAAAGCCACCCTTTTATTTGTTCTCTTGTGTAGATTTTCTCTTGCTTGGCTGTTTGCTTTATACACACACACACACACACACTCACAAACACACAAAGCACTCATTAAAAGAGATGATGAGTCATTTTACTTCATTTGGTTTAATTGTCTGAGGCGGCTTCATGATATAATCATCGTATATTAGGGGCCTGAACGAGACGATAGTCTTGGCATTCAGCCCATGTTTTTCTTCAGTTTTACAGCCTGGGAGATTTCTGCTCCTCAACCAAACCTGGACTTCCCCTCCCCCACCCTGCGACGTCTGGGCTGTGCATTTAGCAGATGGCCTTGTTATACAATCATGTTTAATGGGATTAGACAAGATGAGTGAATTTTAGGGATTCCTGACTATCACAGCTGTTTCTTCTCTGAAATGCTTTCACTCAATTAATGTATACAAGATACTCCCCTAGTCAACCCTAGTTTTCCAATGAGCACCAACATAAAACCCGGAACACATCTGTATTTTGAGTAGGAAAAAGAATTTTGGTGCCAGAAACAAAAATATTTATGACCCCCATTTATATATGTGTGCTGATGACCATATTTATTGTAAGAAGTCTAGAGAATTACTGAGCGGTTAAGTTAGATGTTAGGAAAATTATTCAAAGTATTATTTCTATAGTAGAGTCTCTATATTTCCACAACGAAGTCTCTGTATGTCTGTCCATTATACCAAACTTTTCTTGGGTACCCTGGATCAAAATTCCAGAATCATCTTTAACATCACCTCTTCCTTACTCACTCCCACCTCCTCTACCTTCCCTCTCAGCCAGTCCTTACTAAGTCTTGTCTCCTTTTCATTTTTACATTATTTCCTCAGTTCCTTCCTTTCAATTGCCATTGTCATCACCATAGTTAGGGCCTAATTTACATGAAATGAAATATTCTTAAATGGCTAAGGGGCTGAGCATTTTTCATTCCTGGCACTCAGTATGTCACAGTAGTGAGATGTATAAGAAGTCCATTATGCCTCATCTCCCACTTAAAGGTGGAAGTAGGATGGGGTGAGTGGTGGAATTACATCTTAGGAGGGCAGCAACTTATGATATTAGGGAAGCTTCTAGTGAGGGTGCAGCAGCAGGAATTTTATGAGTGGTTCTCAACTGAGCAGAGTCTCAATAGCTATGTTCATATTCTCATATTCCTATTTGTCTGGAACAGAGGAAGCAAGTATAGCAGTGTAAATTACGATTGGGTACCATGGAAATTGAGTAAGCAAAAGAAGATATCAACTAATATGCATAAAAAATACCTCCAAGATATAGAGTCTTGTCTTAAAACTTGATTGAAGAGTTGCCATTTATTAAACTATGTTCTACATAACTCATTTTAGCTTAAATGTATCATCTCATTTCATATTATATAAATAATCTCATTCCCTCTTTATACCAACATATTATTATCTAATTTTACAGGTAAGGAAATTGGAGTTTAGAGAGGTTAAGAAATGGCTTCACTCTTATACAGCCAGGAAGCAGAGGAGTTAAGTTTTAAACCTATGCTGTCCATCTCCAGAATCCTAGAATGCAGTTTTTCAACATCTTATGTGGCCCAATAAGTCTGTGAAGTATAAAGTAGCTTTGATTCTGTTCATGTGAATCAAATGGATTTCCGTTCCTATTCTAAGCCGTTTCACAACATTTTGTAAAAATCCTCTCCCAATCCAGACAGTGCAAGCACACGACCCAGGGAAGTAGGTATTATTAGCCCCATAATACCAGATAAGGAAATGGAACCTCAAATAACTTGTCCAGTGTCACAGAGCTCATCAGTGGTGGATGGGACTCTGAACCCAGGCAGCCAGATTTCTTTTCTCCTGTCCACAGCCACTCTGCTAACTTTAATATGGTGATTTTTATATTGGTTTGATGTTTCCCAAAAAGAAAGAAGTGGGGTGTCATTCAATCTTACCCCATACACTCTCCTGCTGTGCACATGCACGTAAATACAAAAAATACACACACACGCACGCACACACACACACACACACATATATATAACTGTGAGTATATGTATGTGTGCCTGAGAGAGATTCAAAAATAATATTCCAATGGACATGAACTGTATTTTCCAGCAATGGCTGGAATGCTTTGGACTCTTAATTATCAGTAGTAACAGTTGCTATAATTCCAATAATGTTAGTAATTAATTGGCCCCATGCCTGCTCTTTGCTAGTGTTCGTTTTCCCTAAGGCAAGAAGACTATCTGGTCCTGCTCAAATACAGAACATCTGTAACGTGCAGAAGAGATCGTGTGACGAAGAGTAAATATAAATCAAACCACCTTTTGCACGTCTGTGCTTTTGATTATTGCAGGTACTCTGTGAGCTGATTTCTAGTCAGTCTGGGGATGGAAAAAATATATATCAAACATCATAATCAACTTTATTCTTTCTTCCTGTAAAAGGCAGCTGGGTTGTGTCAAGAACATGGAAAGAGTTCTTGCTGCTGTCTAACAAATGGGGCCATGTGTGTGCCCCGCCATAATCATAGGTAGATTTCATAGCAGCTGGCCCATAAATGGATAAGAAGGCAGGTAACGAAGACCGGGGAAGCCAATGCTGCTATGCTTTTAGAAATAGCTGCTAAGCATTCGGGCACCTAAAATGAGTGACAAGTGTTCACTCAGGAATGGGTAAAAACCCACCTGAACCCCATCAGAAACCATCTCTTTTGGTAAGCACAGCTTTTCAAGTGTGTTACATACCATAACAATTCCAACTGGTTTGACTCATTCGATTCAGAATCTCAAACCTGTTTGCTTCACATTGTTTTCGCATGAATTCTGCAGGCGACCGGGTAGGTAAAGTGACAGGGTTTGGGATTTTGTTTCTCATCTATTTAGAACGGAGGACCCAGAACAGGGCCACTGAAAGCCCACATCATGCCTGTGTGTGCGTTTAAAAAGACACCCCTGTTCCCTCCCTTGGTATATGAATTTGCCCCCACTTGTCTCTTGGCTGGGCACAACCTGCATATCATTTGCAGCAGCCCTGATCATGGAATTAGCCTGGGTTCTGGAAGTAATGTCAGGAGACTCGAAGGTGCCTGTATATGAAGCCACAGAGCTTGTACTTTTTCTTCAGGTGATTCATTTGATTAAGACCAAATAATTATAAGATGTCTAAAGGCCAACAATATTTTTCTCATAATATGCTTTTAAAATTCACAAGCATAATCTTCAGCAACTGTGCTTGAAGCTTTTCAAATGTTATATACTATTCTATTCCAAAAAAGATCTGTATTTGAATACTTAAATATTTCACAAATTTGCAAATTCTTCTATTCTAGGATATCCTGGAGAAAGCCAACACAACAGCCAAGATACAAAAAGAATTATTCATCAATCCAGTGTGAAGGCACCACTCACGTCCTTCATTTCCTGAGTTTATAATTTGACAGACTGAGAAAAAGACCCTGAGCAGGTGACAAGAGGGTTCAGAAAGCTTTGGGCAAGGACTCCAGATCCTAAATCACTGATGAGGAAGTCTGACCAGATCCCACTCACTCCTTGTGCTGGCGTCAAGTACAGCCACCACCTCAGAGCCTGCCCCGCTCAGTGCCTAGAGACCCTGGCTGAGCCTTGGGCCTCCCATTTCCTGGAGCATCCTACCCATGCTACTCCGCATCACCCCTGCATGGGCCAAGACATCTCAGACTCGGGGGGGAAAGATCATCATTTTCCCCACAGTTCTGCTTCTTCTCAACATTCCCTGTTTCAGTGAATGCACCACCATCCAGCTAGCTGCTAACTCCAAAAAACTGGGAGTCACTCAAAATCCACCCTCTCTTTCGCCCTTGCCCCCACCTCCCCATACAACAGTCACTAAGTCCTGTTGAGCCCATCTCCCAAAAAACTCTTGCATCCATCCACTTTCCCACACCCCACTGCCACTGTGTGGGTTCAGGCCACTGTCATCTCTAACTGAGCTGCATCAATAGGGTGCCCTACCAGTCCATTCTCTGCACCACAGCCAGAGCGCCACTTCTAAAGTGCCTTCCCATTCTCCTCAGTATAAAGCCCAAATCAAGAATGGCTTCTCCATCTGGCTCCAGCTTACCTCTCCAGCCTCACATCCTATTTATATACCAGTGATGCAGAATGGCTTTTAGTGGTTCTGGTAGCCATGCATTCTTACTAGCTCTGGGCTTTCACATCTGCTGTTCCCTCTGCTTGTCTCTACCCTGTGGCCATCTGTTACTCAGCCTTCATGTGAGGTTAACTTAGAGGTGTCTTCATACGGGAGTCTTCCCCCGCCTCTGTAGATGGGGAAGAGCATCCTTCCCACAGGTCCCATGGTAAGCTCTACTTTTCCCATTACAGTGCTGCTCACATTTTGCTGTAATTGTTTAACTGTCTGTCCTTCTTCCCTAGGATGTCAGCTCTGCAAAGGCAGTGACTGTGTCTGCTTGGTTTGCCACTGCACCACCCCCCCAAGTCCCAGCACAATGTCTAGTACAAAGCAGATGCTAATACATATTTTTTGACTGAATTAATTTCTTATTTTTCCTTTAAACATTGAAACAAAAGGAACACAAAAATATTGCTGAGCAATTTGAAAATCATTTTTATTATTTCTTTTTTTTTCTTTGGTGCGCTAATGTCTGTTACCAATCTTCCTCTTTCTTGGTTGAGGAAGACTGTGTCTGAGCTAACATTGTGCCAATCCTCCTCTATTTTATACGTGGGATGCTGCCACAGCATGGCTTGATGAGCAATGTAGGGACACGCCCAGGATCTGAACCTGCAAACCCCAGGCTGCAGAAGCAGAGCATGCGAACTTAAATGCTATGCCACTGGGGCGGCCCCTATTATTTCATTTTTAAAATACAATAAATTTTTCTTTTATTTTTTTCATATCTTACTCTAATTCCTATTTCCTAGGGCCATTTTTCTTTGTTTTGTTTTGTTTTACAGGGCAGTCGGAGTGGATACCTATTGGAATACCTGCACAGTCCCCAAGTCAACTTGTATTTTTTTGGAAAATGTCACCCTTTGCCTCAGAGCCTGTCAGATTCCCTTCCCCAGGATGTGGGACTAAGGTAAACTGGAGACAGTCTCTTTGAGCGAGTACAACTGCTACATGCAAACTGTGGAACTCCAGTACTATGTGCTCAGAGAAATATGGTCGGCAGAGAGAGGAAAGCAGATGGTCAGAGAGAAGAAAAGACCAGAGTAAGAGAAAAAAAGAAAGTCCTGACAATCTTGGATCCCAGTCAGTCCCTGTCAGGGACCTGGCAGAGTCCCTGTCCTTAGGTTCCCTTGAGATATTCCTGTAGCCTTAACATAAATATCTCCTTTTATGGCTTAAGCCAGGTTAAAGTGTGTTAAGTCCTAGCAAACATGATACTATATTTTAAATGAAAGTCAGTGAGGCATCATTTTAAATGCACAGATAACTTTCACGAAATGTAGAGGAGTACATGAAAAGTTAAACATTTTCAATGGGCCTTCCTTAATCTTCCCAGATGAGGCCGAAGTGTGTGGTGCACCCGAGCATCCCCATGGTGGTCACCTCACAGAGGCAACCTGGAGAAAAGAGCCTCGGGTTGGTTGGACCCCCCCAGTAAAGAACAAATGAAATGCCAGAGCTTAGCTAACAGGTTCTTGCCAAAAGAAAAACAGCACATCTGCCTACTGTAGGCATGGGAACCGAACACAAAGACTTGAGAGCAGCGTTTCTCAAAGTAGGGTCCTGGGTAAAACCACAAATCCGTGAACCCCATCCCATACTTGGTAAATCAAAACATCTGAGAGGTGCCGTGCAGTTAGCCATTATTAAGAAACAGGAGGTGACTGGTGTGCTCACTGTTTCAGAGCTCGTCACTCAGGATGTGGTGTGAAGACCAGCAGCAATGGTATCAACTGGGAACTTGCTGGAAATGAGGACTCTTTCTCACCCAAATAACCTATTGAATCAGGATCTGCATTTGAACAAGGTGCCCAGGTGATCCACATGTTCATCAAAGTGGGGAACCCTTGCTCTAGAGCCTTAGTTCCCAGCTGGCTTGTACATTGGATTCACCCAGGTCACTTAAACACGTTACCATAGTCTGAGTTCCACCCATAGAGATTCTGACTTAATTGGTCTGGAGGGTGACCTCAGTACATGCATTTTTTTTTTTAAAGATTTTATTTTTTTCCTTTTCCTCCCCAAAGCCCCCTGGTACATAGTTGTATATTCTTCATTGTGGGTCCTTCTAGTTGTGGCATGTGGGATGCTGCCTCAGTGTGGCTCGACGAGCAGTGCCATGTCCGTGCCCAGGATCCGAACCAACGAAATACTGGGCCGCCTGCAGTGGAGGGCAGGAATTTAACCACTCAGCCATAGGGCCAGCCCCCAGTAAATGCATTTTTGAAAGTTCCCCAGGTGATTCTAATATTCAGCCAAGATTGAGAACCATTGCTTCTAGAGGATGACCAGATAGACACATCCTAGAAGGAAGTCAATTTGTTGAATGGATTTTGAAACTCATAAGAAGGCACAAGAGTCTGAAGGCAGAGTTCCTTTGATTTGAAAGAGCAGGATCCCAGAGAAAAGGAAAATTGTATTTCTTTTTAAGTTCCAGAAAGGACTGGTTTGGAAAATCACAAGACAGATCATCAAGGCCTAGAACATAGAGTTTATAAAAGGAACTTTGGGTTTGGAAAGAATGCCACCCAATAAAGAAGGCTTTTGCTACTTTCCAGGCAAAACCCAAGAAGACTGAAACCCCATTAAGTGCTGAAGTAACATGGTGCCTAGGTGGAAACTGGCAATGGCTAAAGGAATAATCTAGGTATATAAACCTAAGGGCAATCTCAGAAACCTGAGACCCAACCTGAGAATATCTGAGTCCCAACGGTGGCACCACTTGCTGAAAGTGGACCAGAAGAGGCCAAAATAGGATGACAACCCAGGACATGTGGAACTTTTGAGAGTAGTCACTACACAGACACGGAATTAACCAAGGAAGATTGAGCAAAGACCACGACAGATGGAGCTATCCTTCAGCTAGAGGCCAATAATGACAGATGATGCCCTGGGGCCAGATGCTTCTTTTCCAAATCCCCAGACAGAAGGCACATCCCCTGCTACTCCATTCCTTGGGAGAGTGGCTGCTGAGGCAGGAAGGAGAGAGTCTTAAATCTGAATGAACGTGTACCCAAATGAGCTTAAGTCTGAATCTAGAAGTGACTGCAAGGTTAGGGTTTTCCACCATGATGGACCTGGAGGCTTGAGAAGCTAAATGGAATTCATGTATAGGAAAATGAGGAAAGTTATCTGTCTAATTACTGAATTATGCCTGCAAATTTCAAATCTGCTATGCCAGTGGACAGGACCTTGTCACCTGTCTATAAGGCAGTTTCCCTTTTGATGGATTCTTGGCAACTTGACGTCAAGATAAAAACGCGTCTTTGAGTGGCATTCTTGGCATTCTTTTTGCAAGAAGACGAGGATTAGGGAATATGTTATAGGATCATGAATCACAAGATAGCCATGTTCTCATTTGAGAGGCAGAATTGGGACCAGAACCCAGGTCTAGTAACTAAGATGTAGAGAGAAACTCTGAAGGTCTCAAGACTATCTTGAGGGATAAAAATTCAAAGAAGCGGCATTAATGGTCCTGTCTTAGTAAAGAATTTTTACTTTACAGACGGACAGGTACACTGCGTTAACATCATTAGTTATTATAAACTGAATCAGATAAAGTTATCAACCAGTGAATGGCTTCAATGACCTTTTTCTGATTGTTAAGAAGGGATGCAAAGGACGTAACTAAGAGGTGATCCATTACTAACATTGCACTTACTTTAACTCCTCTTTTCCCTCCACAGCTACTTTTTGCCCCTCCTCCCTGGAGAGAATATTGAGAGAAAAGGTGCTTCATGTTCCTTTCCTTCTTGTCCCTTATTTAGGAGACTTCAACAGCAGTCAATGGACTGGCTATGCATCGGTACATCCTTATTTCCTTTACGTTGTGGAGGCACAGCCATCTGTCCATCAGATTTCCTTGGTACTAAGGGAAGACGATGGCAAGCAGAACGCATAGCAATAACTTTCTAAATTAACTGTTTATCTAAAGTTGCAACCCAGGAGTTGAATTTCATTAAGCACCTTGACATATTTTGGGAAGGAATCACATAAAGGACCTAATTTTTGGATTACTTAAAATAGAATATATTATGTATGAGTCCCTCAGTAAAAAACTAACCATTATTGATTAGACTAATATAATATAAGCTGAGAAAATAAATTTTAGATACTCTTGTAATTGCCACAGGAAGAAAGTATTGGCATACAATATAATACTAAATCCGCTTTGAGCCCACTATGATGTCTTTGTTAGTGCCATGAAAGATTTCTGGCAAATCTATAAGAATTTGTTGCAGTATTTTTGCCTAATCCCCGAGGGGAAGAAAAAGCCAAAGGATTGAAATTAGTGATGTATATTTAGGCAGTCAGTTGATTGGAACGCTGCCCCAAACCAGAGAAAGCTCTACATGTGGAAAATATCCACTTAGGGCAGGGGTGGGAGAAAGAGACAAGGTTTTAATAAACAGTTAAAGCTGTCAGTTGACTATTAATGATTTCTAAGAATTTATTGAAACCATCTTAAAATAACCAACATAAAAGTAAAAATTGAACCATAAAACCAAGAAGTCTAATGTTCTCTGCTAAAAACCCTGATTACTCAATCTCTTCAGACAAATCCATATTTCCATATAGTATGCACAAAACATGAATTATCTCTGTGCTGTATGGATTTCCATGAGTCCTCAATGTGAATTAGGTAATCACCAATAGTTTATGATCTCTATCATGAAGCAGTTCTTTCTGTTCCACTCAAAAATATTCAATCTATCTTTGGAAAACCACAAAACATGGCTGGAAAATACATGTGCTCTAAAAATGTGAGCTTTCCAATAGAAATGCTGAGACTCATAAGTTAATAGGCATTATGAGCTCAAAAGAGAATTACAGGGTTAATATAAATTTCTTAGGAAAGAATCTGATGCGAGCTGTCTTTGTCAATGGAGACCAGATTACTGAGGGGTTTCAAATAAAAACTTGTTGCAAAGTTGACAAGTTTTATGTGCACTGCAGTTTTTTAAAAGCATCTTGCCTTTCTAACATTGTCTCTTGCCAAGAAAAGGAGGGTTTGTTTTGTCTGCCTTTAGATTCTCGTGAAGTCACTTTGGAATCATACACAAGAAACCTGTGCCATTGAGCTTTGCCCTTGGCTTTGTGAAAGAACTGCTTGCACATGATGCATTTTCCAGAGAAGGGGCTCTCTGGGCAGTGGATTCTTTCTCTTGGGGAAAGAAAGAAAACCTTACCTGGGTAATCATTCTTGTCGATGTCTGAATCTCCTCTTAAAGTAAAGCCGAATCCGGAAGGGACGGCCTGTGAGGCCCACACTCCTTGCAGGATTTGGGAAGCCTTGGTGTTTAAGCCATCCTTGTTCCCGTTGTAAATGAGCACTTTGCCTCTTTGATCCTTGCCTGCAAAGGGTGCACCGATGGCAATGTCTACAAGCAGAGACGCATAAACATATTTTTGAAATAAAGAAGAGTGTTTTCGAAATAGAATTAAATATCATTGAAGAGCATTATCATGAAGTCCAAAGGGCTTATTAAGTTTTCCATAAAAATTTTGTAGTCACACAGTAACGATAAATTATTTGTTCTCTGTTATCCGTCCAGCAAATATTTACCAAGTGACTACTCTGTGTCGGATGCAGTGGGTACAACAGTGAACCAGACACTGCTTTTAGAAAGTTGACATTCTAGTGTGGATAATACACAATTTGGATAAATAAATAATCAAGAAAAGATGAAAAGTGACAAATGCTATGTAGAGAATCTTAAAAGTGTTCATGTGATGGAGAGTGGCTGGATTCTTCTTTAGATTAGGAGGTCAGTCAAGGTATCTCTAAGGCCGATATTGAAACTGAAATCTAGGGACAAGACAGAACTGACCACGTGAAATCAGAGGGAAGCGCAGAAGGAACCGCTGTGCAAAGGCCCAAAGGTGGAGGGAGCTTGGCCCATTTGAGGAGCAGCCAGAGGGTAGTCTACATGAACACTTAGTGAGGGACAGCGAGAGCTGGCTCCATCACTGGTGGGTAGATCAGGTGAGGCACCTGGGCAGTGTACCTGAGAATTTCTTGTTAAAAGAAACAACCTCTTTCACAAAGGTTATATCCTTTAATGAATGATTACATCATCCCATGTGGTAGGCAAGACCCATTTTATAGTTGAAGACACTGGGAAACCTAGAAGGAGCCCTATTGCCCAACTCCCACTTAAATATAGTACTGAATGATAATAACCTTCCACACATTGTGTTCATCAGAAGTCTTCTAAACAGTACACACAAATGCTCAGTTTTACATGAGAAAGATGACCAATCACACAATAACGTAACAGTCCACCCAAGGGAATGACAGTATCTGTCCTCATTTTATCATTCATTCATTTCTCTTTGTTCCTAAGTAAGTCTGTTAAGGCTGGATAAATCGTGAATTTTGACCACATGACCATTATGAGGCTTCGACCACAGAATGAGGATCATAAATCCACTTTCATTTAACAGGTAAAGATAAGTGATCTAAAAACTCAGAATGTTGTAGAAAATAAAGATATTGTCACATGGTAGGTAAGTGGAAAGGGGCACTTTCTTCACTTCCTCTAAGTCAATGAGTCTACATCTGTCCCCTAGTTTTGCCCCAGTTTGGCATTATTTTACCCTCTTTATACCCAAGGACCACCAAGGCTCATAGAGGCAGAATCCCTTTTATGTCATTAAAACTGCCTCTCTTTCCTCTTAAAAATATCATTAAGGGTGTTAGAGAAAAGACAAACAGAAAAAAATATGATGAATATTTAGATAATTTACCATTATTTATTTTACTAGGATGCTCAAGAATAGGGCAGTTTTGGAAAGCAGTAAATCAGTTAAAAATGAGCTTGTTTTTTCAAAAAAATTTTCCTGCTACCATGAGCTTTTAATATGCATTTATGTTTTATGGGACTTTAAAAATGGCTTAGCCATACATTGCTGAGACATGTTTTTTCAAAGAAATCATAAAAGTACAATACCACTTGCCAAAGGTACTAATGAATACTGATCTGATGCAAATATTCCCTAGGCTATTTTGTTGGAACAAATTACTTCCTCAAACTTCAAGAAACCCACCATTCCTTGGTTCTTAATTTAAAGGTCCTGAAAATGGATGAAAAATTTTGTGTGAGCTTGCACATTTTTCTGAGGACAGGGTACTTAGCAGGCATTCACAAATTCCTAACTTAAAGAACCACAATCCTAAACTAGGAATTTAACACTACTTTACTGCAAACCTTGAAGCTACCTTCCAGCTGAAGTTTACAGACCAATTAAAATTCAGCCTAACCTGTATATAACCCATACGGGTTAATCAGAAGGCAGCATACTTGCTGATATATCGACATGTATTTCTTTGTATAGATTCTGTACATATAGAAGATATTCTAGTTCTCTTCAAGTCACTAAATCCAAATATCAATTTGAAAAGTAATTGCTGCCTTTATTTAGAGCTGTTATATGACGCCCTACACCAAGGTGAAAAAATTTCCATGTAACATCCATATCAGCCAAAACGTATAAACTCTAAATTGCTTTGAGATTTTTGATGATTTATTAAAAACCAATAATAACTGTACCACACACACCACTGAGAATACTTTAGGATGCCCGTTGTTTACTTCATATAGCAGTTGCATGAAATTAACGTAAACAGTTACTTAAACTACTTGCACACGTTTGTGTGAATTACCATTGTATCCATCTTGGTTCAGATCTCCTAAATGTGCCACAGCACTACCGAATCTCCCAAAAACCTCAGTGCCCGTGAGGACCTGTGGGTCTCTGAAGACAAGAGCGCTCACTTGCAAATACAGATAAACTTGTCCTACTTCTTTAGGGTTGCTCTCAAATTCGCGTTCCATAAAGAGAGGTGCCCCAATCAACACGTCATCCATTCTGCAGGGAACAAAGAGCGAGGTCAGTGCACTGGCAGGCGTGAGATTCTTTTCGGTACTTTTTAATCAAATAGATTAGTACATTTCCACTGGTATTTTTCCTTTTCCAAGGGACATTTCACAGTCATCATATTTCTTTCATTGCTTTGTTATGTCTATGGAATAGGATGCTGGAAGGAAATAAGAGTTGTTAAATTATCACATTGAGCTTTTTAACTATGTTAAAAATGCATAGAAAACTTTAAGAAAACCACAGATATTTTACCCTTTTCAGCTTTTTAGTGCATTTCCAGAAACTTTAGTTACCCAAGTAAAACATACCAAAAAGACCTAAATAGGTTTTTCTAAAAGTAGATTAGAGGTTGCCTACAATTTATATAACTATACATTTAAACTATGAAGTTTTCTTGTAGTAATAAGGTTTAAAATAAATTTTGTTTTCCTCTTTCCTCTGGTTACTTCCATTTAAATAAAACAGTTCAGAAGGGGTTATAGTACTGGCTAGAAAGAAAGAAAACAAAATTTTCATCCCTAATGAGAATTTATAGTTATTTTTTACAAATGGAGATATTATAGTAGGATACTAATACATAATTTTTAAGGTTGAAAAAATTCAAGAAACAAACAGCTATGCAAATTATTTAGAGATGACGACATAGCTACTAGGAGAACAAAATATAAAAGTAGTTAAAAGTATTTTCTTCGCAGAGAGAGCCAGATGGTCATGAAGAGAAACACAACAAAGAATTCTAAGCGATTTCATTTTTTAAAAACATATGCATGAATTATTTTTATTTTGAAGTTTTTAAGAAAAGTCACATCGACCAAAATTCATAATTTGATCTATACTAATGACCTCTACGAAAATTCGTCTGAAGACACACCTATCCTGGGATGTGCCATAATCCGAAGAATGACCTGAGGCAGAAATACAAATCTGCATTTGACTTTTATGCCTATATAGATTAGGTAACACGTGGAGGTTTGCCAAGTAAACCAAAAATATTATCATTAATCTAAAAGGCAGGGATGAGGTGGGAGCAGTTACTGAGAACAAGAAACCTCCTTTAAGATCTGAGCAATCTACAAGACACTGCAATATCACTCTGATTTGCCTCTCTCCAACTTTCTTGCCTTCCCTGTAGTGTTCCTCTACTGTCTGTTTCTCAGCATGATTCAAGAGACATCCATGTCCCGACTATGTTTAAGATATTGTGATAAGTAATGTAAAGAAAATAATGACTATTAGGTCAACTCTGTTCCTAATTAATTTACAAGTCCTAATCAAGTTACAAATTGCTACTCATATAGTTATAAACAAGGCAGAGTGGGAAAAATTAGATGAATAATCCAAACTCAATGCTGGAGATCCCGGATGGGGGAGAGAGCTGGCACTTCAAGAGAGTTCATGAAGGCTCATGGAGGAGATGGCTTTGGACTTGGGTGGGATTCTGACAGGTGGATCTAGAGGAAGGTTTTCCAGGTGGCAGTGCTGTAAGCCAAGGCAAGTGTCCCTGAGTAGAGTCAGGGAACAGTGAGTGGTCCAGGTGGGCTCCATGCTAGAAGGGTGCCAAAGATTTTAATTGGAAAAGTAAAATATACAAAGAATTCTTAAAACTCAATAACATGAAATAGCAATAATAATAATACTTAACATAAAATATAATCTAATTATATATTATATGACACTATATATAATCAATATTATATGTATATAATATATAATAGGAACAATAAGAAAACAACCCAATTAAATATTGGGAAAAGATTTGAACAGATACCTCATCAAAGAAGATATACAGATGGCAAATAAGCATATGAAAAGATGCTCAATATCATATATCATTAGGGAATTGCAAATTAAAACAACAATGCCATATCACTACACACCTATTAGAATGGCTAAAATCCAAAACACTGACAGCACCAAATGCTGACAATGATGTGGAATAACGGGAACTCTCTCATTCATTGCTGGTGGGAATGCAAAATGGCACAGCCACTTTGGAAAACAGTCTGGTGGTTTCTTACAAAGCTAAACATAGGTTTACCACATGATCCCATAATCAGACTCCTAGGTAGTTACCCAAATGAGTTGAAAACTTACGGCCACACAAAAACTTGCAATTGCCAAAAATTAGAAGCAACCAAGATATCCTTCAGTAGGTGAATGGATAAACAAACTGTGATACATCATATAACAGCATATTCTTCAGCAATAAAAAGAAATGAGCCACCAAGCCACAAAACAACATGGAGGAACTTTAAATGCATATTACTAAGTAAAAGAAGACAGTTTCAAAAGGCTACAGACTGTATGATTCCAAGTTCATAACACTCTGGAAAAGGCAAAACTGTAGAGACAGTAAAAAGATTAGTAGATGGCAGGGGAAAGAGAAGTGAGAGGGATGAATAGGTGGGACACAGGGCATTTTTAAGGCAATGAAACTATTCTATATGATACTGTAGGTCAATACATGACACTAGGCAGTCAACAAAACCCATAGAACTGTACAACACAAAGAGTGAACCCTAATGCAGACTATGCACTTTACTCAATAATGTATCAACATGGGTTCATCAATTGCAACCAGTGTACCACACCAATGAAAGAAGTTAATAATAGTGGAATCTGAGGGTGGAGGGGGCAGGGAGGAAATGTGAACTCTGTGTACTTCCTGCTCAATTTTTCCATGAACCCAAACTACTCTAAAAGAAATAAAGACTACAAAAAACAAACAAAAAAAGATAATTGGAAAAGTAAGTTGAGTCCAGATATGAGAAAAGCATGAGTTTTGATGTCATTTTGATCTAGATTTAAAACCTGGATCTTTTAGTAACTAGTTGTGTCGTATTGAACAAGTTACATTACCTCAAAAATGTGAATATAGAAATAAGTTACTGCAGTGGATACATCACTAAAGATCTCTCTCTTTGCGTGTGTCTCTTTCACTACAAATGTGCACACACACACATACACACAAGTTAGACAATGATATTTAATAAATGATAGGTATTATGAAGGCACTGGGCTAGCCGTTGAAGGGAATACACAGTATTTTTACATTATAGCAAGGTTAACAGAAAGAGTTCCTGTTAAAATGCATTCCCCTTCTCGCTTTCCCACCTTGTAGGAGCCAGAAACAAGGTGAAATGTAACTTTGGGATAGTCTGGGACTTCGAGCCACTTCTAGAATAGGGTCTTACTTGTCTCCCACAGTAGGAGACACAACACATGGAAAAGCCCTTGAGCTGTTACTTGGCCAACTTGTAAGAAGGAAGTGGGGGCTGTGATAGACAGACCCGAGGAATGGCTCTTATTTTGGTTTCAGATTCCAAAACATAAGTTGGATTGCTATACTTAGGTAAAACGTTTTCTTAAAAATGTTCTGGGTACGTTTACTTAAAAAACAAATCCCATTGCTTGCCAACCTACTGTGCTTCAGGCTAAGAGGAGCAAGGATTGCCCCTTTCCAGCCCCTGGACTTCCCTTGCAGAAACCTGGTTGCCTTTCTTTCTGTTATTATTATTGCCAGTATGAAGAAACATTTGTTAAACACCCAGTTGTGTGTGTTGCTGCCTTATAGTTCAAAGATGTCTAAGATCATTGGTTCTCTACTGCAGAGATTGAGCGGGGCCATTTTCTCGTTCTATAAAGAAGGAACAAAGCCATATAATTGGTCCCTGAGGGATGAACATGACTTGGGACTGACACAATTGGCTCAGTACATTTCTCACTGGCAACACTAAGTTCTAGAAACAGGAAATTATTCGACCTATCATTGTGAAAGATAGCACATCCCAGGACTCTTTGGATTCTGGGAGTATTATAACAGCATTGATTTACTTTCTTATATTTCCCTAGATATTTAAGTGTAAGTCTTCTAAAATTTTCCAAAGGCCAAAAAAAGAGAAAGGCATTTGTTTTTAATTTATAATTGTGTTCTCATAAGGGTGAGAGACAATAACTGTCTTAGAGTTAATTGGTACAATGTGCCTTGTAGAATATTTCGCACTTAGTGTCAATATGATTTTATATTAGCAACAAAAGAGCCACTTAAGACTACTATTGTTTAGAATGGTGTTTTAAATCTTGATTTGCAACTCATTAGTGGATTGTGAAATCAATTGAATGGGTCTTGACAAGCAATTTTTAAAAACAAAATAGAATACAATAGAAAATATCAGAGTGAACGGCTTACACATAATAAGGGTAAATATTGTTCCATGAAACTTTTGTTTCAGTTGTATGTGTGTGTATGTACTGGTTTGCAATGGCAAACGTATTTTTTTATTCCGGATCACAAGGCAAAAAGTCACTGCAGAGGGTTGTATGTGCTATTAGGCTATTTCAAAATTTATTTGTCAGATCCTTTTTTACTGTATGCCCAATTCAAGTTTAAAGTTTTACAATATTTATTATTAAAGATGTTTTTCACTGACTTTCTGATACATATTCTGATAGTGATTTTCTGATATGTAATAGTTTCACTAAAAAGCATCTTCGCTGTTTGGGTCATGTTGGTAGTTTGGGATAAGATTTAAGTTACTGTGTAAAGGCATTTAATAATAGTAGGATATACACAGTAAATTTCATTTTATCTGAAATGTTTAATGTTTAAGTATAGTTTTCTTTAAATCTCTGTGTAGCATTCACACAGTTTTTATTTGTGTTTCTTTTTAATGTCTAAATCCACTCTAATATAATACAATGCAAGGCTCAATTTCTTATCCTTCACGTGTTGTTTGAGATAAAAGCATTATATTTTCCTGAAAAGCAAAGCATTAATACAGTGATAAAGACAGAGAGAGGGTGAGAGAAACCACTGATGAGAATATTCAGTATGAAGAATCTGAATTCAAGTTTTCTGTAGCCAGATGGTGTTAATTGTGTTGATTTAACATGTAAACTGTTTCTTTTTTCCCAATAGTACATATTGCATGCTAATGTCCGTGACTGATTTTCAGAATGCTGTTATTTATTAAAACCATGCAGATTAGGAGAGTTGATATTACCAGAGTTGATATTTAATCAATTTAATTGTTTTATGATAGGCAAGAACTAATACAGCTTATCAATTACATTACACAAGTCAGTTTAATTCACAACTTCTTTGTGTTTTGGTTTTCTAGATTTTCTACTTAATTCAATCATAATGATATAACTTGTATAAGAGAACATACTTGGACTAAATCTAACACAAAAACACAATTAGCCAAAGCTGCTTCCTTTTAAATAAATTTTCTCTAAAATGCTCTCAAGTTAATTGCTAAGAATCTCTTTAAATTTAGCTCCTTTTGGCCCTGCAGAGGCTAGAAACAACCCAATGGATTTAATTATAATTCTGTGAATTTCTGAAATAGTAGAAATACCACAAGTTTCAAAAGCCATAAGAAGAAAACAGCTTGCTTAGGTTCAAGACGAAAAATACCGTCTCCATTTGTTGTGAAGTTTGTCTAGAAATTCCTTACAGAGTTTACATTGACTGAGTCTGTAGTTCTGGCTATCTTAAGATAACCAAACTGAAGTTAATTTCGCCAGCTTGTTTATATTTTCAAAACAGTCACAGGCTTGACAATGTCAACCACCAAACAGCACGCACATGACTGTTCTGTCTAAGCTGTTGGAGTCTGCTCATAATACTTGGCGATTTTTTTAAATAAAAATTATTGGAGAAAATTCCCACCAATTTACTTATTAGGTCACATTACTTAATGACACTGTCTTTTTTTTCCTGATGGTGAGATTTTGGAGCATTCCTAGGCACCTTGCTTTTGTTGCATAGTGGGTAGAGAAGATGATGTATGTTGTCAAAGAATGCTCACTAGGAAGCCTCATGGACAACAGTGGTTATTATCTCTCGGCTGGAGAAAGGAAAGTCTGGTTCAACATCACAAAATGCGGGGAGTCCCAACTTCTGAATTATGAACAGTCAACTAGCCAAGTGATGTTCTGAATCAATGCACAACACCCACTCAGATCCAGGGTTTAAAAGATGCAGGCCTGAAAAAAAAAGGCTATTGGAAAATTAGGAATTTAGGTAAAAAGTGAGAATTAAATCTTGATTCTAGTACTGAAGTCTGCTGGGTGATTAATGCTCACTGATTATTCTTTGATCACTGATAAACGCTGGGAAAGCTAGAAAGGGCTTTGTGAATTAGAAAAAAATTGTAGGAGTTACAGAGTCTGTAAAGTCATTTATGAATCATAACCAATGACTCAGTGAAATGCAGCCTATCACTGCAGCTATTTTTAAGATCATGGAGCAAACTGAGTTTTCTTATATGCCATGACACTAAGAACTATTTATAACTGAATTTTCCTCATCAGTCAGTTGTTTTTAGCATCATTAAAGACAATCTTAAAGTTCTTTGGGTGAAGATAACTTTGACATTATGATTTTACATTTTTATAAAGTGGAAGACCTTGTTTATAAAAATAATGGAAATTAATAAAATGCACACTTAGGCAATAGGAATGTAGATTCTTATCAATAGCCAAAATAGAGTAAAACACTTAAACACATACACCGGTTATTCTTCTATCACAATCCTTATTTAAGGTTATTGGAATCTATATGGATTTTATATGTGTATATAGACCATAGCTATATGTTTTTACATATATGTATGCACATATAGATAGACAGATCTATATGTGCATAAATATATGTGGAATCTAAAAAAGTTGAATTCATAGACTGTAGAATGGTGGTTACCAGGGATGGGGAGGTGGGGGAAATGGCGAGATGTTGGTCAAAGGGTACAAAGTTGCAGTTATGTAGGATGCATAAGTTGTAGAGATCTAGTGTACTGCGTGGTTATATTAACTATAGCTAATAATACTGTATTGCATAATGGAAATTTGCTAAGAGAGTAGAGCTCAGGTACTCTCATCATACACACACACACACACACACACACACACAAGATAACTATGTGAAGGATGGATTACATAGTTGCATGGATATAGATGGACCACCTATATGGATATGTTAATCAGCTTCAATGTAGTGATCATTACACATATGTGACATATATGCACATCATATATGCTATGTATATGTATATATATATCAAAACACATGTTGTACACCTTAAACAATTTTTATTAAAAAAATAAAAAGGTTATTGGATTTCTTCAGTGACTAATATACTAATTTATCCCATTTCCCAGTTTTTAAAAGTAAGTGAAAAGCATGCCAGTCATTTTACTCACCCATTAGATTGAAAATTGCTAATACTGACAGATCATAAACACTTGAAGGCTGAACTTAGATACATATTTTCCCTACTAGGTATTTTATAAAGCTCATTAAAAAGTTCTCTGCATGTAGTAAAGAAAGAATTGTTGGGTAAGTCAGCAGAAGGTCTGGGAACTAATCAAGACCTTCCCCTAATTACTGTGCGATCCTGGGCAATTCACTTAACTTCTGCGCCTCAGTTTCCTCATGATGAATTTTAGATAGCTTCACCGGATTGTAGTATGGATTGTCCTGTGTTATTAGACGTATTACACATGGAAGCTCTTCGAGAGGTAAAAAACATTGTCTGCTAATCATGCATGATAAAATTTTGTTGCTTAATAGCAATATTAGGTCCTACAATAGTTTCAGTGGAGAATAGAGATTTATGCATTTGGAACGGCTAAGACACTCGGCAGACCAGATATATAACATTCAGGAAAACTTTGAGATAATCATTTGTGTTTAGAGCAAAATCCCACGCAGCCTTAGGATGTCTGCTAGAAATCTTGTCAGAAATTGAGAATGACAAAAGCACTCTTTCTCAAAACGAGCCCACATGGCGCCTAACATGGAGCCGTCACAGGAGCTCAGGAAAAATCACTGACACACATATGATTTACTGTCTTTCTTTTCTTCTTCTGCTAAGATTCTGAGGGACTAAAGGTTTGTGTCTCTGCCCTGATGGGTTGTTTTGTACCATCCCTGAGGATGAGCACCAATCCAGGGAGGTGAGGACACCAGTTGTCACTGTTATTAGTGATTTCAGGCCCCCATCCTGGGATCAAAGATAATGCAGGAAACACAAAATGCCATGCTTTCCTTGTTTGTGTCTATTTGAAAGCCAACAGTATCAAGTGATTGTTCTAGACACACAGGTGCTGCAAAGTCAATAGGAGATTATATCTTCATTATTATAATCACAGACTTTATGTGAGTTGTCTATCTTCAGTTGGGATGAAAGGTTCTCAATGACTTCATAACATACTCATTGATAATAAGACCTTGAATTTACATAGCACCTCAGTAATGAAAAACAGCAAATTACATGCAGACTAAGAATCTACAGGTACTTTATCTCTAAGAATGGCAATATTAAGATAATGGATGCATTTTTCAATGCAGTCTAAAGAATTCAGCATATACTGCCTAAGAAAAAAGAAATAGCATGCATAGCAATTTTTAAGAACATCAAGAAAGAACAAATCATCACCAGAAAATTCCCATGTTTGTGACTACCATGTTGTTTTGATCAGCAGGAAACCAACGATGTCCTTTTCTCACAAGTTTTCTATTTTGTTCTTAACTGGCAAAAAACGTACTATAAACATTGTCACAAAACTTTGCTATAGACTAGAGTGAATGCGAGACAGTGCGCTGCAGGGCACACACTGTGAAACTGGGGGAGAGGTGAAAGGATTCAAAACAGAGTGAACTACGGAAGGGAACACGTTGAGTTAATCTGTGCCTTATCAAATGCTGCCTGGCTCCCAGGGGGGAAACCCTTGTGCTAATTGTGTCGCCATTTTTGAGAGACTTGTGTCTATGTGTATCACAAAGGCCACTGTGGGATTTTTTGTTTTCACTAGAGAATGGGCTTCCTAAATCTGGACAACATGCCATATTTTGGACTCAAGTTCTTCTTTAGCCATTTTCTTTCTAAATTGCTAAAAGGCTTTGATGACAAATACATCCAGGTTGGAAATTGTGAATGGTGATCCTAGTTGTTACTTTTCTTTCATAACCCAGACAGCTGAAGATTAAAGCAATTTAATTTTAAATTATCTGCTTCCAGGATAAGATTGCAATTTGACTATACTTTCAAAATATATCCAGAGTGTAACCACTTCTGCTTCTTGCCACTCCTATTGCTCTGGTCCAAGCCGCTGTCCTGCCTCAGCTGGTTGTGGCAACGGGATCCCAGGAGGCCTCATGGCCATGGAGACCCAACAGACAGAGCACGCCTGCTAGAACCAAAGTCAGAGCAGCCTACTCCCTGGCTTAGAATCCTCCAGTGGCTCATAAGATGATGCATCCTTCTTGGAACATTCTATCCATGGCAGAATCTGTGTGGCACTGTGTAAAGCAGGTTGAAGTAAAGGCAGGAGCTCACAAACCATCATGATTCTGTGCCCCAATTTTACCTCTCCAAGCCTCTCGCATGTTCCTTGAATATGCCAGCAGCTGCCGCCTCCGGGAATTTGAATGCTCTTCCTCACATACCGCGGTGACTTGCTCCCTTACCTCCACTAGATCTTTCCCCAATCATAACCTTAACACCGAGGCCTTTCCTGTCTACCTGATTTAAAATTGCATCCCTCCCCATCGTCCCTATCCCCCTTCTGGTTTTGTTTTTGCAAATTTAATTAATAGGCTTTTTTTTAGAGCAGTTTTAGGTTAAAAGTAAAATTGAGCAGAAAGTATAGAGAGTTCCCAAAAACTCCCCTCTACCCCCATGTGCCCAGCCTCCCCCACTGTCCACATCCCTCACCAGAGTGGTACATTTGTCATAATCGATGAACCCATATTGACACATCATAATCACCCAAAGTCCGTAGTTTACATTAGGGTTCACTCTCGGTGCTGTACAGTCTATGAATTTGGACACCTGTATAATGACTGGGATTCACCACTGTGGTATCACACAGAGTACTTTCACTGACCTGAAAATCCTCTGTACTCTGCCTATTCATCCCTCCTTTCCCCACTGACCCCTGGCAACCACCTTCTCCATATTTTTGCCCTTTCCAGAATATCATATAGTTGGAATCATACAGTATGTGGGCTTTTCAGACTGGCTTCTTCCACTTAGCAATATGCATTTAAGTTTTCTCTAAGTTTTTCACAGCTTGATAGCTCATTTCTTTTTAGCACTGAATAATATCTCAGTGTCTGCATGTCCCACAGTATACTTATACATTTACCCACGGCAGGACATCTTGTTTGCCTTCAGCTCTTCTATTTTTTTTCCCTACACAGTGCTCATCACCATCTAACATACTCTTGACTTGACTGACTTATTTTTTGTCTGTAGCTCCTACCCCTCAACTCTAGTATAACCTTTATGAGGGTGGAGATTTCTATATTGTTCTCTGCTATATCCCAGCACCTAGACAGTGCTAGTTTACAGTAGATGCTTAAGAAGTATCCGTGGAAGGAAAGAATAATAAAAAGATATTTTCCAAAAGGTTCACAAGTTACCAAGTTTATCTCCAATCACATGCCACCACATAATATATAAAGTACATTTCTAGCTATGCGAAGGTCACAGCTAATGCCTGTCAATGATGTAGCTAAAGTGCTTAGCCCAATCCTGGATCATTGTCAGGATTCTTCAGATATTTGTTTTCTACAAAAATGTGAGCTCCTCGAGAGCAGAGACCTATTCTGCTTTCTTCGTCACTATATTCTGGGCACCAAGAACAACACCTGGTACATAGTAGGTGGTCTAACAATATTTATTGGAGGGGTAATCAGTTCATCTCAATTTTATTGGTTTTCTTAGTTATATCTGTCAGGTGCTTTTAGTGAATCAAAGAGATGTTTAATACTAATTTATTTTTGAAGTAATGACTTAAACATAACCATAACTTATCATGCTGTTTGATCCAAGCTCACTTGTAATTTACTGCCATAAGCTGAAAAAATAACATTATTATTTCATCTTCTCCGTGGGTGTTACTACTATGTTGGTTAAAGCAATGTCAGGAGAAAACATATTTACTGCCGTCCAAATGTTTTATGAATATATCACATAGCATGGGGTGAAGAGAGACAGGGGAGAAAATTCTTCAACGGCAACAGATTTTGAATGGCCAAGAACTATTCAATTCATAAATTGAAAAATAAAGATAAAACTAAGTAAACGTCTTTTTCTTGAAGTGGCAGATGCAGAAAATTCCAGTAAAGATATAAAACAGGATGACAGATAATTCTTTAGTAGATGTAGCTTCTTGCCCTGAACCAAAAATAGTTAAAACAAGAGAGCCTCTATCCTGTTGAGGAAGTAGGAAGGATGTATTTCGTGAAGTTAAAAATATAACATCTTTATGGATGAATATAATACAGGGTGAGGAGGAAGTTCTTATAAACTTACCCATCATTGTTAACATCTGATACTGCAACCGTATACCCAAAATAAGATGCCATCTGCAAAGGGAAACCATAAGACGACATATTTTGTGTTCAAAAAATCATTTTTTAGTCATCTTTCAGTTTTCCCTGAAAGATAAATGTCACTGCAGCACATTTTTGCATTTAAATTCATGGACTCTTGGACATGGACAGAGTCTTGGTGTCATTTAGTCCAACCCCTGACCTGGTGCATAATTTCTCCCTTAAGACCCCTGACATCTGCTTGGATATCCTCTGGAGATGTTCAACAATCAGCCCATTCAATCTGTGGACACAATTATTAGAAAGTTCTTTGCTAAAACTGGCTATTCTGTAATTTCTAGTCCTTAATCCTACCTGGTTCTGCAATTGTGAACCTCACAGTAGAAATCTAATTCCATATCTATATGAATCTCATATGAAATATTTTCAGCTAGTTCACCATCCTGGTCCCTCTTCCTTAGAGGTACCACATGCGGTATCAAAGAAAAGATGATACCCCGTGAGCACACTGACAGGAGAAGAGTAGTAAGTAGGATATAAACTCCCTGCTTTGGGTTCTGTATATTACTGAAGCATAAAAATTGTTTTAATTTGGGGGGGAAACTGTGTCTCATTAACAATTCACATTGAATTTATCGTCAACTAGACTTCCTAAGTCTTTCTGGGTATAACTAGTGTGCCTTAATCTCCCCACATTTTAGCTCTTAAGTTTTTGTTTTTCAACCTATGTTTTCAAGATTTATAATCTTTTCAGATTTGGCTCATAGTTTCCGCGTGCCAAGATTTTTTGTTTCCATATTCTGCCATCCAATGCTTTAGCTGACTTGGCCTCCCATCATCTACTAATTGAATCGGCCTACAATCCTCTAGAAAGTGTGCTCCATAGAAGGCAGACACTTTGGTCTGTGTTGTTCACTTTTCCATCTGCACTGCCTGACCAGTGTCTGGCTCAAAGTAGGTGCCAGGTACTAGATACTCTTTGCAGAGGGAATGAATATATAAGTTAACAAGGGCAATAATTTAATTCTCCCACCTCTTTTCTCGATTTCAAACATACTATTGCTACGGATTGAATGTTTCTGTTCCTCCCTCTCCAATTCATACGTTGAAACCTAATCCCCAATGTGATGTTATTAGGAGGCGGGGCCTTTGGGGGATGATTAGGTCATGAGGGTGGAGCCCTCACGAATGTGATTAGTGCCTTTATAAAAGAGACCCCAGATTGCTCCCTTGTCCCTTCCACCATGTAAGGACACAGTGAAATAGCTGTCAACCAGGATGAACCAGGAAGTGGGCTCTCACCAGACATTGAATCTGCTTAAGCCTTGATCTTGGATTTCCCAGACTTTAGAACTGTGAGAAATAAATGTTTGTTGTTTTAGTCACCCATCTATGGTATTTTAGTTATAGCAACCCAAACAGACTAGGACATAGGTGCCAGATGCCAAATACTCTTTGCAGAGGAAGTGAATGCATGAGTTAACTACGTTGTGCAATAACTCAACAACTCAGTTCTCCAACCTCTTTTGTCTATTCCAAATATATACAGTGACATTCTTATTCTTGGTGTGGTGTGTGGCCTTCACGCAGAGAAATTTCATCATTTATGCATTAAGTTCCGAGGTTCAACATTGCAGAACTAGGTGCTATTGAGGATGAGAAGTTATAGAGAGGCCAAATTTAACAATGTGTGAAGAGCTTCTAATGACAAAAAATGTAAAACAGACCTGGACAAAGGAGAAGTCTTGCCAGATTTTCATTAGACCATTAATTATCACTGCTTGGAAAGAGTTGTTCAAAATTGATAAATCCATCCAACTTCCTTATCATTGCAGCCTATTTCTCCATATTTGCCATAAGATTATCATGAGAGATGTTGTTAAATCCTTTGGTGAAGATTGCCGAGTAATGGGGAGACTAAAGCCCCAAATTTTGGGAGGAAAATGTCAAAAATGCTCTGCATTCATTAAAAAACTCGATTAATCAAAATTGCTTGGTAAATATGTTATTCCAAAGTTGTATCTCTAGCTAAGAGTCGAGCACTTCAGGATCTTAAACTATGATTCTGAAGGCCAAGATGTAGCCTGGCCAGATTCAAATGTGAGGCTTTCTAGAAGCTCAGTAACCTGGGTTGGTGGTTAGGAGAGAAAATTGGTTGCCCAGAGAAACTAATTCAACTCACGAGTGGCTCCCTTAGACGGCAATACCACATTCACTGTTTACAGAAATGTGGCAAATTTCAACAGGTCACAATACCCAGGAAAACCCAGGGTGGAGGATGAAGTGTGACCTCCGGCTATGTTAGATCAGGATGACAGCAGCCTGTTTTCAGGCAACTGACCCATTCATAATGAGACCTCAGCCAGTGAAAGTGGGTGAGGAGCAATATCTAGGCCCCGGGAGGAGGGGACCAGAACCAGATAGCTTGTCAACCTCCATATAATGTTGAGATCAGGGGAGGGCTCCAGCCACAGTGAGGAAGGGAGGCAGAGTCCAGGCCCACTGACTCCGACCAATACAGTGGGACCTATGAGAAGCCTGTGTCTTCTCAGAGGGAAGGCGGGTATCTAGAAAACACCAGCAGGCACACTACATACAGGGCCAAAATAGAACAGGATTGCTCTCAGATCCCAGCAGTTAGTGGCATTTTAGCTTTCAAGGAGCATATTCTGCCTGCATGTCACTTGTCACAATCTGAAATTATCATGGGCATTTATTTGCTTGTTATTTAACTGTCAACTCCTCAACTGCCTCCCCGCACAGCTGCATGAGCGCTGGGATCTTGTCTGCCTGATGCACGGTTATGTTATTTAATAAATAATATTTATTTATGAACAAATAAATTATATAAATGTTAAAAAATTAATATCACAATATTAATATAGAGTAACATTCATTATTTGATATTAGAATGTCTTTACCTGTTCACCAGTGAAATTCTGAATGAAGGTCATATCTGTGGAGTTGATGATTGAAACCTGAAATCACAGAAATTAGACAGGTTACATCATTGACATAGAATTGGAGAACATTTATTTAAATGACAATTTGTATCATTTAAAAATTTTTGTGAAGGGGCTGGCCCCGTGGCCGAGTGGTTAAGTTCGTGTGCTCCGCTGCAGGCGGCCCAGTGTTTCGTTGGTTCGAATCCTGGGTGCGGACATGGCACTGCTCGTCAGACCATGCTGAGGCAGCGTCCCACATGCCACAACTAGAAGAACCCACAACGAAGAATGCACAACTATGTACCGGGGGGCCTTGGGGAGAAAAATGAAAAAATAAAATCTTTAAAAAAAAAAAAAAAAATTTTTGTGAAGAGTGATAAATGATTAGCTACATGTAAAACAAAAATGTAAGTCCATAAGAATGATCTCAACAAAATCCGATTGAACTTTTTGTTTATGGTATGTTTATTCATTTGAAGTGGAGAAATAAAATTTGAATTCAAGAATGTTGAGAGCAATTAATCTGATGATCAGTCAATTGATCTAATCAGGATTTTTATCTAAATTCATTTATGTGCGTATGATTATGGCTCTCTGCAAAAAACATAGGAAATTTTAAAATGTCATCCATATAGCAAAAATATTCCTTTTAATTCTATTCAGCCAACCCCAAATCTACAAATATTCCAAGTCTACAAGACTTTAAAAGGAATAAACATTATTTAAAATCTAAGTTTTTCTTTTCATAAGGTCTACTTATTTTCTTTTCCTATTTTGGGGGTAACTAGTTATAATGGATTGGAACATTATCCCTCCAAAATTCATGTCTACCCAGAATTTCAGAAGGTGACCTTATCTGGAAACAGGGTCTTTGCAGATGAAATAAGCTAAGGATCTTGAGATAAAGTTATCCTGGATTTAGGTGGGTTCCATATCCAACAACTGGTGTCCTGATAGGAAAAGAAGAGGACACACATAGATACAGATGGAAGAAGGCCATATGAAGACCGAGGCAGAGATTGGCACTATGCTGCCACTCCAAGGAATGGCAGGGGCCACATGAAGCTGGAAGAGGCAAGAAGAATTGTCCCCCAGGTGCACTGGAGGGAGTGCGACCCTGCCGACACCTTGATTTCAGATTTCTGGCCTCTTGAACTGTAAGAAAATAAATTTATTTTGTTTTATGCCACCCAGTTTGTGTTCACTTGCTATGGTGGCCCTAGGAAACTAATACAGTAATGAAATTACAATTGGTTTTATTATTTTTACCATACGAGTCATATTAAAACACTGATCATGTCAACAATGGGATCCTCTGCAATTATTCCTGGATTATGCACAAGGACAGGGCTGGCTTCATGGGTGTGTGACCTGTGTAGCCACACAGGACCCCATGCTCAGATGAACCTCACCCTTGATTTCATGCCCAGCTATCACTGTCCTCAAATTCTTAATAATTTTGGGCAAGGGGCCCTGCATTTACATTTTGCACTGGGTCCCCCAAATCATGTAGCTGATTCTGCACATAGATCAGAAAAAAATCTAGGCTCCTTTTTAGAAAGCAAACAAGCATGGATCAGTAGGGGCTCACTATTAAAGGACATTTTAAAAGATTTAAAAGTTGTATGAAAAAAACACATTTCTTTGCATATATAAGAAAATATCCTATCGTGCATTCATAGTACTCACATATCCAAAATTCTGCGCTCCTCTTGGAACTCCAGCAACCAATTCTGGTGATAAAAATAGTCATTTAGAAGGGGAATTGCTTACATACTTTAAAGTTATACAATAAATCAGTTAAAGATAGTGCTTTTTGAATGAATAACCATTGTGTAGAGAGCTGGCAGTTTGAAATCATGCTTTTGTGCTGGCTTTGTTTTTGCTACAGACAATAGAAAACAGAAGACCAAAAGTCGTCCTTTGAGATTCACTAGCCTCCATCACCAGTCTCCATGTGTTTCTGCCTCTAGAACATAAGCCTGGGTTCTCAGGTCCGCGTGTGATTTGTAGGTTTTACTCCGATTTCTCCAGCTTTCACTGTCGTGACATCTTTTGTACTAATGTAAAAAGTAACAGCTCCTGTCACAGTAACATGTTAAAACAATTTTGGTTACCTAAGGAGAAACCACATATCGTAAATGATATAAGTATGACCCCTGGAACTGTCTGTTGGCAGCAGAATTAGGAGGCAACCTGGCAGCCCAGGGTGCCCCGGGAAGGAAGCTTCAATAACACAGAAGAGGAAGCAACTCTGGGGGAAGCTGGAAGCATATTCCAACACACAACGATCAGGCTTTAGATTCAGAAATCAGTGGTTTTAGTCCTTGGGTCTGCCACGGATCAGGGATGGAGTCATTGAACTTAAGTTCTTCCAGTCATTTGCAATAGGTAGGAGTTGGAATCACTGATTATCAAAGATTTTTCCAGCTTTCATTTTCATAAATCTAAACTAAGCTTTGACATTCATTAAAGTTAAAAATGTAGCTTAATTTAAAGAAGAACTTGAAAGAGAGTCTCCTTCCATTCAAATTGCCCTTCCCCCAATCCTGCCCCTAAGGGTATCACACAAATTCTAGCATGAACTCTATCTGGGCTTCTGTGCTCTAGTAGAGCTGGGTGCTCATGCTCTTGGCATTAATAATTAGAGAAGATTCATTTGGGGTTAGATGCTGGACTTTACAGTCATAAATTCACTCATTCGATCAACAAATACTTATAGGCAACCATAGGATACAGCGGTGAACAAAACAGAGAAAACTCCCTCCTCTCATGGCGTTTATACTCTAGTTGGAAGAGGTGATCTACTTAAAAAATAGAGTCAACTAAACAGTATATTAGAAGAGAATGAGCACAGTGGAGAAAAATAAGCAGTAAAATGGTACTGAGAGTGCTGGAGTTGGGATAGGGAAGGACTTGTAGTTTAGTAGGGTAGCAAGGAAGGACTTAGCAAGAAGGTGACACTTGAGCAAAGATTGAAGAAAGTGGGATTATCAAGAGAGAACTCAAAGAGTCGAGAAAGAGTCCAAGTATTTAACCCTGGAACACTTCAATGAGGTAAGGGAAATTAAAAGGAATCAATAAAAGAGATGGAGATGGGGCTGCCAGCGTCTGAGAAGTCAAGTAAAGAAATGAGGGGGGAGCCATCAACTCTGTCAAGGGCTCCTGACAGTCTAGGAAGATGAGCTGCATGGAGGCCACCGGTTTGCTTGACAACAGCAGTTTCAACAGAGCAGTAGAGGTCCAGTTTAACAACAATGAGTTTAAGAGAAGGGAGGTCAAGGAACTGGCAATAGAGATACAGGCAGAAAAGAGTGACAGCACTTTTGAAGCGAGAAATACAGGTGGTAGACAGAGGGGGAGGCGGGATGAGAGATGTTTTTTAAGATGAGAGAAATAATGTGGGAAAAAAATGAAAGGGAAAAATTGATGACGTGAGATCAAGGATCAAGAATTCCTAGAGTCCTATCTCTGAGTCACAAGAGGGGATGGTATCTCAAAGTGGAGGGGTTATCTTTAGACAGAAACATGGAGAGTTCACCTATAGCAGCAGGAGGGAAAGTAAAGCATGTTTTTGAAGCATAAAACGAGGTTCAGAAAAACTAAGCCATCTGAACAGATTTCCAGGAAAGCTATCTGAACTGGTAGGATACTACTCAGTTTTCAATAATCTGTATTTAGTATGAATCAAATTCTCCTGGCGCCTAAAAACAGACCACAGTCACATATAATGGAGTTGACTGATTTCAGGATCAGGCTTGTCAACCAGGAAAGATTAAGGGGATCATCTCATTTGAGATACTTGGCAACTACTACTTCTCGCATCCCACAAACATTCAGAATTTTGTTAAAAAAAAACTCATCACATTCAGTAACTTTGGAGTCTGAAACCTCATATGGCCACAACACTAGGGAGTTATTAGATGTAACGTTGATTAAAAATGTTCATAGTTATTTAAAAACAATCAAGACAGTTAAATTGCTTGGAGTTTAAGGCAAGCTAGGAGAACCGTCACTCAAGTACAAAAATATTCTGTTGGGAGGAAAAATAAGAGACTTTGCTTAGATCCATTCCAATAACGCATGGCAAAACCTTCAGAGGTCTCTCAATATCAATAATATGTTCAGGAAATTTTAGATCCCTGGCCTCAAAATATATGGCTTGGACGTCAACCCCACTAGCAAGAAGCAGAAAGGAGGCTAACATTTGTTGAATGTCTTCTACCCACTGGACAGTGTGCCATGTGCTTTATAATAGTTCTCTCATTTAACCCCTCAAAAGTAGGCATTCATGCCCCTTTTTGATATGTAGGGAAACTGAAGCTCAGAAAGGTTCGGTCACTGTACATAGTTGGGGAGTAGTGGAACTCAAGAACTGGCAGCAAGTCAATATTCTTTCCACCACATCAAATGACTCTCCCAGAATTGGTTAGGGCCAGATTCCTTTCTTGGATTTTAGCTCACCATATCTGACTCTAAAAGGAGAAGAGAAGACCTTAATCTTTTTTGAGTCATGAACACATTTGAAAAGTCGATAAAAGTTATGGATGCTCTCACCAGAAAATTCACATGCTTACAAAACCTGGCATATAATTTCTAGGGGTTCAAATCCCATGAAATCCATCCACATAGCACCCAGAGTCCAAGGATTCCATATTACAGAGCTCTCATCTAGATGACATGTCGTTGCTTCCTGGTTTTGATAAATTCCCACTCCTTCTAGTCTAGTTAAGTAAATAGTGAACACAGGCAGTTTGGTCTTGGTGTGTGGTCTGATGAATAGATCATGATGTCTGATAGTGCCTTTACTTTAGATATCCACAAATGATTCAAAACTTGGACCCAATTTCTAGATATTTCTGAGATCTGATGGAAAATCACTATGATTTTCTACCACCTTTCCTTATGACGTGCTGTCATGCATCATAGTTAATTTCCTTCAGTCAGAACTAAATGCTCTTCTGGTGAGCTTTCCAACTAGAGCCCTGAAGCCATGTTTAAAAATCATTTGGCACATTTTACAGTTTCCTTTATTAAATCACTGAATGAATGTAAGATTTGACTTTTTTAAGGTACTAATTATTCAATTTTATCTCTGATGGCCCTAACCCAAGGGTTCTTTCTTATTACAGCTAATATTTAAATTGTACATATTGTGTATCAGGCATTATACTGTTTCAGGAATATATAGGAATAACTTGTTGAATCTTCACAAGAATCCCATGATGTAGATGATATTATCATCATCATCATCATCATCATCATCATCATTCCTCTTTTAGGAATAAAGAAATGAAGACAGTGAGATGTTAGGTAACTAGGTCACAGAGCTAGTAAGTGGAAAAAGTGGAGTTGAAACCTATGTAGTCTAGTTCCAACAGCCAAGATTTTAACCACCACAATAGATTCCCTTTTAATATTTTGAAAAAAAATTTATGGAAAGAGAGGACCTTTAAGAATTAGCTTGTATTTAAAAAACAATTTTTTTAAAAGAAAAAAACCCTCTTGTTTTCAACCTCTACCTAACTGCATAAAGAATGTTTTATTCTCTACAAATTTCTGTTTTGTATGTCTTGTCAACATGAAACCATTAAAAGAACTGTGATGATTCCTGGAGATGGCCATATTTCATTTACTCTCAATTTTTTGTGAATTAGTTAAAATACATTAGTGGAAAGTAATGTTCATATGGAACAAGACGGAAAATGGCAAATATTGACTGATGATTGAGCCATTCAATAAATATTACTAGTAAAGAAAAAGCTATCATTTATTGTCTTGTATATGATTGGTATTACTATGGACTGAATGTTTGTGTTCTCCCCAAAATTCATATGTTGAAATCTAACCCCCAACATGATGGTATTAGCAGGTGGGGCCTCTGGGAGGTGATTAGGTCATAAGGGTAGAGTCCTCATGCATGGGATTAGTTCTATGCCTAGAACTTTATTCTAGCACTTACTACAACTTTTAATCAGGTATTTTGTATTCATTGCTTAATGTCTGTCAGCCCCTCTAGTCTGTAAACTCTGAGATTAAGGACCATTTATTCACCTCTGTGTGCTCAACATTCTGCACATAGCCTGGCGCGTAGTGGATGCTCAGAAAAGTCACTGATGAATGAATGAATGATACATGCTTTTGGAGAGAGAAAAATGAGATGATATAGAAGTTTACAGAAGGAAGCTAAAGAAGGATTTCTGGAGGAGATGGCATTTGAAATGGGGCTCAAAAGAAAAAGTAGCATTTGGCCACTGAATGATGAGAGTGGATAGCGGATGCAGAATCAGAGGCCTGAAACCGTCAAGACAGAAGGGGAGGGCACACATGAGAATAGGGATTAGCTGGTTCTGTTATTTTGGGTTTGGGGGCGTCCAAAGGGAAAAAGGAAACCACGTGGGGATGCTGGGTTGGAGTCAGGCGGGGATTCAGCTTGGAAACGTCCAATATGAGATCCCAGAAATTAAAGATGAGGGATTTCGACTTCTCAAATTTGATCTGTCACTAACAGCATGGCTTTCGGCTAAGTCATTTAATTGTCTGTATTTTTTTCATTCATAACACGGTACTATTGGACTAATTTTTTTATTGCTTAACGAAATTTCATGAAGATTGCTATTCATGCTTATGAAACTCCTTAAGACTTAAAAATAAAAATCCATGCCAAAGTGCGTTTTTTCTACCAAATATTATCATATACATTCTGAGATTCCTTTGATATCTATTTTGTGTAGCAAAGAAAATTATATTTGTAAAAGGACTTTTCGGTCATTTTACCCTTCCCCAAGCTTTATAAATGACTTAAATTCGATAATTTCTCTCACCTTGCTGAGAGTCTGCAGTGAACTCGCCAGCAGCAACTGAATATCCTGTTTTAAAGAAAAGAAACAAACTAATCAAGTATTTGAAGGCTTTACAAATAAGCTATATATCCAGAAAAATGAAAGAATCACCATAGTATTTGGCAAAAACCTTGACAAATACTGTTGAGAAATCTTGAAAAATACTGTAACATAAAAGTTTATGGTTCTATAAAGGAAAAAATTAATCAGACCAATATGAACACTTTTATACTAAATCCTGCAAGCATAATAGATCTGCTATTTCTGAGCATGGCAACACAATCAGATTCTGAGGTCCCCCCGTTTTTGTTTGTTTTTTTTTTTTTTTGCCGAGGAAGATTTGCCCTGAGCTAACATCTGTGCCAATCCTCCTCCATATTTTTTTAATATGTGGATTGCTGCCACAGCATGGCTGCCAACTTGTGGTATAGGTCCATACCCAGGAACCAAACCCTGGCCACTAAAGCGGAGTGCATTGAACTTAACCACTAGGCCACAGGGCTGGCCCCCTGAGGTCCCTTTTAAAGCAGGAATGCTTCATAACTCACCTTAAAGTGTAAACGGTGGCTACTGCATTTTAAGAGTCGTTGATTCATGATCAGACATCATGATCTGATATCAGACATGATACTCTGAAAGGTATCTTTTGTGCTCAGGTTTTGCTATTTCTGATCACCAACAAAGCCTATTTCCTAATTTCTTTAATGACAGTCTTCCACAAATTTCCCTTAGCTTTAAAGTGAGGTGAGGTGACAAAACATAACCAGAATTTTCTTTTTTTATAATTCATCAAGTAATCAAAATGCCAATAGGATACCAAAGGTGGGAAATGATAGCAGTGAGGTAACATTGTGTAGTTTGCAAATAACAAAATTCGAGAACATTCTAGCAACTGGAAAGCTTCTTCCTGCTGCTCTGAAAACCAGAAAGGGCCTCTATCATGCTGCCCCTGTAGTATTAGGCAGCTCCATTAACATATATATCTACTACTAGCAAAATATTTTATGTGCAAGAGACAGTTTCGAGCCTATAAAATAGCTCTCAGATCATGTAAGTTATATACTATGACTGAATCAAAGGTAAAGAAAAGAAAATTAAGAGTCCACTCTCAGCTAATAAGAAAAGAAAATTTGAATAAGATGCCAAATAATAGGAGTACATGAAGAATAGAATTTGCATCTACATTTAATACGTTATCTTTTGAGCAACCACAAATGTCTCGAGCATGGATCTCACCAAGGTAACTATCATCGTAGGAGGCTGGAGCCACTTCTGTCTGTTTTTCTCGAGCCAATTTCCTTAGAATATCCTTGAATGAGTAATTGGCAATGATATCAGCAATACTGGCAGTGATCACCTGACCTGTGTTCAAACAAATTCATACATTAACCGAATGAACACAAGAGGCAGGCCCTCCCTCGGCAGACACACAACGTCTGAACAACACATACTTCCTGAAAATAATCATGGAATTACTTCCATTTTCGATGAGGAATTTTTCTGCCTGCCACTAAAGCTGCAAGGTAAAAAAGTTGGTTATAGCTAGGTAGAGCTTTCCATTCTAATAGGAGGACCAAAGACGAACCACATAATTTCATGTCTTCACAATACACTCTCCCGTTACCTCCAAATGATAAAAACATCTAAGAGTGAAGACATCTATAGGCAAGATTTAGGTGATTAAATTTTTATTCTAGAACATTCTAGCTAGAAGAAACAAACATCATCTGGCTTTGAGATCATCTAGCCAAAATATAGCTTCTTACAGGTGGGGAAACTGAGGCCCAAAGAGTTTGAGTGCATTCTCTGGAGTCATGTGGTTTTGCTATTAAGGTATTTGGCATTACAACCAAGGTTTCCTTTAGTATTCTAATAAGACTTCTTGTGTTCTCACAAAATACAGATGTATTAAATCTAAATCGCTTAATTAATAGATTGTGAAACATATCAGTCAGCTATGTTAAAGGAAGGAGTTACATAATCTTTGAGCCATTTGCTTGTTATGCTAAAAATGTATACATAGAGCATAAAATTAAGACAATGGAAAGTAGTGAGGTCCAGTGAGATCCAGAATTTTAGCAAAAAGAGAAAACCACGGCCACCAACATGGTTGTGGTAAGAACTCTGGCTAATCTTTCCCAAATAAAGTCACTATCAGAAGTCTTAAAATATGATTGCATTGGAATGGACAAGAATCCAAAAGATGGCCAGCAATTTCCTGCTACAATTTTTATGCATTCCAGTACTTATTAGGGACCTCTAAGGAAAAAGTGTGATCTCATGTTCTCTGGGAGAAAACTGGAGGAATGCTTTCAGGAGATTAATATTTAATATTAATTTTAAAGCCCAATTATTCTTTTGGAATTCACACATAATTCCCACAATCTGTTTGAAGTCCAAAAGGGACAAAAGCGTCAAACCAGGTCACAGATATTTCCCAGTGATGGTGCCTGAAATGACTGGTCTTATATTAAGACAATGGTTATTTACACACGAATTCCTAAATGACATCTGTGGAATTTGTCAATTTTCTCTGAGTTAGACCTGAATCTTCTTTCCTTCCTCCCGCATACACACCACCTTTGCTGGTTTCCTTTGGCTGCTTCTATAAGCATTATAATCTTAAGACTGGACAAAATTTTAAATTATCTATCTCAGACAAATGCCTCTATATTCCCTTGATATGGCTAATTTTCAGCAAATCATCTGTATCAGACATTTTTCAATTTTAGGAAAGGAAAGAATTATGGGAAATTAATCAAATGAATTAGAAGATGATCTTTTTAAACACACATGATTTTACTTTATATCCATCCACTGCATAAAATGTACCGGTTCTTAGATTGCAAAATAATTTTGAAGGGCTGAAATGCTAATTATTTGATGTTCATAGCTGTATATATATGATTTAAGCTTAACAGTAATTTCATATAAAATGTTATCATAAATCCATTCCTCCTTTATCTTTCCCATGGGGTTTTAAACATGCTGAGGTTTCTTTTATTAAAAAAAAATCCTCACTCAACTATTCATCTCTCTCAGACTCTACTCTATCTTTATCGTAAACTTCACAGCCCAACTTCAGTCTGTATTCTCTGTGATTTCTCTTTAGCATCCCATCCACACCAATGGATTCAGTTACCACTGATATGCAAGGGATGCAAGTTTTTATTTCAGCCTCAATATCTTCTCTGAGAGTAAGCCCATACACCTAAATACTAAGGTCAAAACTAGCGGATATCTCAAATGTTTTCATACTCAACAACCAAAAGCAAACGCATGATCTTCCCTCTCCAACCCTGTTCTCTTCCAGGGTTCTCCATCTCAGTGGGAGGATAACAATTCAGTTGGGAAAGTCGGAAACACATCCTTTTCGTCCTCCCTTCCCTCACCCCCATATATCCAATCATGCACTCCATCATCCAGGATGTTCACTTTCCCTCCAAAGCACTTCTCAAATTTTTCCTCCTTATCAATCTGTACCATCACCCCTCTAAGAAGCAACTATCTTCAGCTGACTCTTATAGCTAGTTTACCTTATAAACTTACAACTAGGTAATAACCTTATGACTAGTTTGCTGATACTTCACTTTGGCCAGCCTCCAACCCATTTTCCACATTGCAGCCAAAAGGATCTTTTCAAAACACAAATTTGATCAGAGCATCCCATGCTTAAAAGCCTCCAGTGGTTTCCCATTATCCCCAGGACAAACAACAAATTCTTACTCTAGCTAAAGCCATCCGTTTAAACTTCTACAACCCACGGGGGATTTCTCATTGATTTAGAATAAAGATAAAACTGCTTATCTTGGCCTGCAAGCCCACATGGGTGGTGGGGCCACTTCGGGCCGCTCCACAGCTCTTCCCTCCTCCCTTTGCTCTATATCACCTTGACTTTGCTCCCTTCTCTCCTCACCTCACTTCTTTATGCTGCAGGACATCTTCACACAGTCTCTTCTCTCTTGGCCTAGCTAACTCCCTCTGAAGGTTCAGATCTTAGGTCAGGGGTGCTGGCTTCCAAATAAGTTGACCTTTGGGCTGCTGCTGGCCTAGGTAACACCTTTATGAGAATTAGCAGACATCACCCCTCTGGGCTGATGCTCTCCTGCACCTGGGCTCAGAACACAGATTGTATTTCAGCTCCCTGTCCGCCACTGTTCAGAGGACAAAACACACCTGCAGGCAGCCACTCTGGAGAAGCCTTGCATCCTCTCACGGCCCCTCCTGACACACCTTTCCTTCATAGTGAGCATCACGCCTGGAATTTCTCAGGACTTGCGTGAGTATTCCCTTACTGCCTGCTTCTTCCCCCAGCTATTAGCCTCTGTGAGGGCAGGGACAACATCTGTTTCGACTCACCACTGTATCCCCAGCATCTAGCACAAAGCCTGGCACAGCCTCAATAAATATTTGGTGAATAAATGAATTAAACTGTAACAGTTTATCATTTATGTAACAAAGTACAATGTGAAATGATGCTTCAATCATTTGAAAAACTATGGATATGGATATAAAATTAACATAATAAAAAGTCAACATTTGATGTTACTTCTGCTTCATCTCTTTGTTAGCAACAAAAATGGGCATTTTTTTCTCTGCCAACAGAACATACCTTGCCAATAAAAACTGCCAGGTCCTCCTACTATAAGATCTCCATTCTACAAAACAGAGACAGCAACAACAGTTAGAAAAGAAAAACTGAGGGTTTTTTAATGGGTGACAAATCATTGTTAATAAGCATTGCCCTAACAATTTGTTACACATAAAAAAGCAATTTTTAAAGAGGTACTTACATCTGAGCCATGTAAATCATTTTCTTGCCTTTTTTGCTTGCAATTATCTACTATGTTATATTAAATCATTTTGACTCTATTAGGTAAGTTGAATTTTCTCCTCTGAGAATATATAAATTCAGTTTCTTGGCACTGCCTCAGGTCAGCAAAATATCTACATGTTTAACGCTGTGCAATTTAGCAGACGTGGTCTTTTGAGCCTCGGCGATGAAAACAAAAAACTCAGTTCCTATTTATCTCAAGGCCACAGTAATGCCTATTTTTTCCATACATCTGCACACCCACCCCTTCCCAGGAGAGAGAGCAAAAACTCGAGACTAGCAAATACAAATTTTCTGTTCTACTGACAACCCCACCTTCCATACCCTACATTCTTTTTTTTTTTCCATCAAGATTACCCCTGATCTATCATCTGCCACCAGTCCTCCTGCCTTTGCTGAGGAAGATCGGCCCTGAGCTAACATCTGTGCCCATCTTCCTCTATTTTATATGTGGCACGCCTGCCACAGCATGGCTTGAGGAGCGGTACATAGGTCCGTGTCTGGGATCTGAACCAGTGAACCCCAGGTCACTGAAGCAGAGTGTCTGAGCTTAACCACTGCACCACCAGGCCAGCCCCCCATACCCTGTATTCTTAACTTTCAGTGGGGAAAAAAAAAGACAATGATAAAAAAGACAATAGAGAGTAAAACTTCATATGTTAATGAATTTTCTGTTCTATCTTCAAAACCATGGCATCTTTGCCTCTTATGTTCTTACTAGACATCTCTGCTTTTAATTTTGTGAAAGGGTATGTGAATTTTAACACTAGTTTTAAATCTAATTGGTCAATTACAGCTAAGAGATAAAACAATGTATAGATTCTTGTGCTCTTTTCAGAACACACTTCTTTAGTGAGTTTTGGAGATTTTTCATTTAAAAACGATTGCCACAAGGGTGGGAAGAAAGACTGTTGCTTTTCATCATATGTATTTCTCTATTATTTAATAGGTTGTTATGTACATAGATTAATAATACAGAGAAAACATAAAAATTTAAAGAAATGCCAAAACAGGGTTAGATATATATCCAAAAGTTCTTCTGATATTGTTGGTTATGGAGGTTTGAAGGTGGGAATGAGACGCAGAGGGTGGGAAAAAAAATAGATAAAATAAATAAGAAAAGCTGCAAGACCAATGGAATTCACCTTATAAAAATCCAGACTAAATCCTGCTTGGCAGTAACCCTGGCCTTCAGGATCAGCATTGCCTAGAACGATCAAAATATACAAATGTTATAACGTCATCATTCCCAAGATACAGTTTAATGACCAATTCAGAATATTCTATTGTTTTCTCTATAGGCTTCTAAATTTAAAATGATCAATATGTGTTTCATATTTATTTTTAAAACTCATTCTAAGCAATTAATTAAACATATTTCAATCTACTTTCTTGTTTCAAACACAAATATCGTTGTGTTTCTATAATAAGATCAATAGGAATAACATCTCTTGGAGTTACTCTATTGGGTTTTACTACTCATGTTTGTTTGAAGAAATAGAATCTCCATCTCTCAACTCTGTTCCAAGTTCTCCAAGTGGCAAAATGTGTTTTAATGTGTTTCTGCATTGCCTGTGTGTTCTCAGTGAAGGCGGATATGTCATTCCTTAAGGCAATGTCTTGAGAAAGGGAGAGCTAAACATGGTCACCTGGATAGATGCTTTCTGCTCGGGGCACCAACAAGAATTCCAATTTTTATGATCTCTAATAGAAAATTAATTTTAAATTATCCTATTATGATTAGGTAAATTTGGAAATTGCATTTCCAGTCACAATGAATCTCACAGGGACATTGCAATGCTAGTGTTCACAAAAGAGAAAACTCTCTAGCAATGGCTTATTTTGTACTCTATCCACTATAACTCACTGACTGAATGTCCAATAGGACCTTATCGGACAGTGTTTTAAACTATAGATAGGTCAACATGTGGATTCCCAGGATATTGTTACAAAAATTCTGTCAAACATCAGGATCAGGAATTTACTACTTGTAACTTGTACTTTAAGAGTTTCCACAGCTTCTAAAGTAGTCAAATTGAAACCAAAATCAAACCATCATGCTGTACACCTTAAATTTACACAGTGACGTATGTCAATTATTTCTCAGTAAAAGGGCAAAACAATTAAAACCAAAATGTAGTTCAATGGGGGTAATCTCAACCATTATATAGTCAGATATGAAAATGCAAATAATTGCTCCTTTCTTATCAGGAATATTCCCGAATGGAAACTAAAATAAGAGGGCAGGAAAGGAAATGTACGCCATCACAGGAAAAACTTTTCTTATAGGCTGGGCATATGCCTGTTCCAGAAGCTTTTTGAAATGGATTTGCCCTTTCCAGCTTTTCCTACAAAGTCTTCTGATTTTCCTCTCCTTTGGTTATTACTTAGCTAATTTTAGCATTGTCATCATCTATCTTTCAATGCTCCCTTTATATTTGAAATACTTTTCCACATCATATACTATATATATTTTTTTTAGATATTAAGATCTGTTTTTAATTCAAATGTCAATTAATGCTTTGTGGTTTTTTAAAGCTAAGTTCTTTTTTTTCAGCTTTATTGAGGTATAGTTAATATTCAAAAAATTACACATTTTGATGATTTTAGACATGCATACACCCATGATATCATGACCACAGTCAAGGTAATAAGCATTTCTATCATCTCCAAAAGATTTGTCGGGTCCTCTTGCTTTTTTTTAAAATTTGTTTTTTGTAGTAAAAACACTTAACATGAGATCTACCCTCTTAACAAACTTCGGAGTATACAACACCTTACACTGTATTCTAACAAAATTTGTTTCTTATTTTACAACTATATTTTGTGCTTTATAATTATGAATGCTATTAAGTTCCCTAAAAGCTCATCTGTATAACCTCAAATGTCTGGGTACCATTTTTCTAGAAGTTCATGTATGTAAATGTTTGTATGCATCCAGAAATATATATGAATATATGTGATTATGTGAACATCTATGTGTAATCATGAGTATATTTAAGAAAAATATTTTTTAATGTACAAACCTTTTCAAAAACTCTTTTTAAAATCAACTCTGACTTTTTATTTTTGATATTGTAAACTATTCAAAAAGGAAGAAATATGACCATTCTTTGAAATTATTTTGCATCAAAACAGGAAACTGAAAAAATTAAGAGAAAATAGTAATTTTTTATAAAATTCATTGACAAAATAACCAAGTTCAAATGTTTGGTTTTTAAGCAGTGATTATAATAGAAGATGAGGTTCTTTCCTTTGCAAGTAATTTTTTCTCTTAGAATTATAGTTTATAAGAGTTGAATGAATCTTTCTTCTTGGAACATCAGAGCGCCTGTAAAAGTTACAATTATGTCCCAGAGTGAACTCAGGAATCCAGAGAGTCATGCTGATCACTCACTACTATTTGTTGGTTTCCAAAGTAGAATGGAAAGGTGTGTGTGAGCCATCTCCACCTGATTATGAATGATCACGAGAGCTTCAGGCATGTCTTTAATACGATTGAGCAGATTAGCTCCCATATTGCTCAAAGCGTCAGTGGAGTGGGTCTGTGGTGTGCAATGAACAAGAGAGGGCTCTTTAAATTCTCTTTTGAAAATAACATTGCTGATGTTCCTGTTCCGTGACATTGACCATGTGCTCATGAACAAGCTGGCTTTGTGTTAATGAACTGTGAACTGAGGGAAGACAGGAAGTCCGCTCCTTGGGTCGATTTGAGGAGGAAGTACTCATAGCAAGAGAGAGAGAGACCTTAAGGATGTGAAAACTATGAATGCATCCTAGAGTGGAAAGAATTCTTGGCAATTTATTTAGCTATTCTGAAACTCAACGTAAACTCTACTTTTACCTTTATCAAGCTATCCTTTTATTTAAGGAAATAACCAGTAAATAAATTGGCATTATAATGTGCCCGTGTAAGTTGAGAAACAAGCCTAAAAGAATTTATATTTTCAGATAATGGTTCAAACTCACACTGCAACTCTTACCCCACTAGTCTAAATGTCATGTGCTGAATTTTAATCTGAGCTCTCTCATCACATCAGCAGTCAGGCAAGAAGGCAGAACAGGAAGCAGTGACAAGTTTATAAACAATCATCTTCAATGTTCGTTGGAAGAAGATATCACCAAGGAAAGAGGCATGTGAAGGATGGACTCGTCATTTTAACTACAACAGTTCACTGTTATGGGGAAGTATCCGTAGCAAACCATGAGAAATATGCATGGATAGGATTGATGAAACAAGTTTGTGTTAAATTTCAGCTCTTGTTGTTTTAGATTCTGCATGTAAGTGAGATCATTCGGTATTTGTCTTTCTCTGTCTGACTTATTTCACTTAGCACAACGCCCTCAAGGTCCTTCCATGTTGTCACAGATTGCAAGATTTCCTTCTTTTTTATGGCTGAATAATATTCCAGTGTGTGTGTGTGTGTGTGTGTATACACACACCACATTTTCTTTATCCATTCGTCATTGATGACCACTTAGATTGTTTCCATGTCTTGGCTGTTGTGAATAATGCTGCAGTGAACACGGCTGGGGCATTATCTCTTCAAGATAGTGATTTCATTTCCTTTGGATGTATACCCAGAAGTGGAATTGCTGGATCTGAACTTATTTATTTACACGTTTGTTGTCTGTCTCTCCCTCTAGAATGTAAGTTCTTTGAAGACAGGGATTTGTTTTCTCATGTTCTGTGTTTTTTTCCCTAAACATAGAATGATTAGTGCTCAATGTGCTCAATAAACACTTGTAGGATGAATACATAATTAAGTCTCATTATCTACAAGGAACTCCTGTTTTAAAGCTATTTAAAATAAAATCCTTATTTCACAGACTATGTTCATTTAGCTGCTATTTGTCATCATGTGAAGAAGTGGCTGATTTGTTTCACTATTTTTAAACAGAAAGTCATAATCTTCTCCTTGCCCAAATCCTCACAAAAAACCATCAGCGTTAAACTGTTCCACCCCCAGTCTTTTAGATGTCTAAGTCTCAGCGGCTTCTTTGCTAACCCTCTGACATCACTGATCCATTCTTTATCTTCATTGTTGTATTTCTGATATTTACTCATTACCTTGCCTAAATTAATCTTGAATTTAAAAAATATTCACACAAAATAGGGAAAATTTACTTATAGTTTCAGAAACCTAATTTGGGATTGAGTTTTAAAAAATCAATATCCTGAAATCAGTCACTAGAATGTTCTTTCTAATGACAAGTCTTTCTTCCCTGTGGTCTTGCAAATGATCAAGAATAAGAATGAAAATCCATTGGTTGCTTTCTGATAAATCCCAAAGATTTTTGTGACACAGGGAAAACTGGAGGAGTTCACAAAAGGACTCTGAGTAGATCGATCAACCACTAAAACTCTCAAAAAGTTCTTGAGTGTTCCACCAAGATGCAGTGATTAAACAGAAGTGCCCCAAAGATGGCACTTGCCTTAAAGGATGCTTTACTGGAAGATTCCTAGAACTGCGAAAAGAGACGTGGACTCTAAGTGCATGGTCTTTTTGAAAAATGGGGACTAAGCACCTAAAGGAGAAAAGTGTATCATGTAGATAATCTGAGTGCACAGCTGCCAAAGAAAGCAAGAGCCATTGAGAACCCAGGCTGGACAGAAAGCTGACACGGAATGTGTCCCCAGTTCCAAGCATGCTAACTACCACCATTCCTGATATTAACAGTAAAGTGGGCAGTCAGCATTCTTTAGATCCCAGTGTGAATTTTGAACAGCATCTGAGAGTTTAAGGCCAAAATAAGGAAGCATTCGATTCTACCGCAGATATCTAAAGCCAGAAATTTTCCGTCACACGAAAGAGGATCAGCAGAATTTCACATCTTGGCCCTCATGTCACAGCAAGACATCCCATAAGGCTGTCAATAATTTTCACTCCCCATCTCTTTTTCCTTATCCATGGTGTTTTCACATTACCTGCACTGTCCACAACAGAAAGGCTCTTGAGCTAAATTTCAGTTTCAAGGAATAAAAGCAACTTACTGTTCCGACAAGGAGAGTACTCAGCATATGCACTGAAATTCTGAATGGCTACATAGCAAGTGCCAACGGGGTCCTTTTCTGGTGTTGGTTTAAGAGTTCTCCAGTGATACAAAGGAGCACAGGCCTGCGAAACATCAAACACAATACATATTTTTTTTTTTTTGATGTAGGTTCCCCACACTATGATTTGATTTGACTTCTTGATTAATGTACCTAAATTTGTGACAAATTATGTTATATTAAGTGAATTAACTGGCCTCCAGCATGCTAATGAGTACCTAAGTGGTTAGAGTTAAGGCTAATTTTTTAATATTAATGCACTGTAGAATCAGAATAAATTAAACATATACAAAGGAGTGAATTTTTCTCCCCTAGGATTTTAAATTAAATAAGTATAACCTGGCAAAAGCAATATTTTCTAAAAGGAAAGAACTCATATTTTCCTTTTTTAAAAAAAAAATTGGACCAACATAAAAGCAAATGATCATTTAAATAGTGCACGAATCAGTGTGATGTCTTAGAACGAGAACTAGTTCCTTTCTTTGTCTAATTGTTGCTTTAAAAAAAGCCACTTTTAAATGAAAGGATGCAGACAAGTTTGTAAACTTCTATTTTGGGGACTCCCCTAGTTTATCACTGAGCGTGCATCTGATGGCTTTTAAACAATGACTTTCATTTGGACACGCTACCCCCATAACACAGTATTCTGGCTTTATTTTTCATGTCATGGCTTTTACTCATGTTAAAACCAAAGGGAGAAGACAGCATCCTATGCCTGTTTTAGCAATTTTATAAGAGGCGATCAGAAAGTCATTAAAAGAGAACATGCGTATGGCCTACAAGCATTTCCACGGCATTAAATACTGAATGTGAGGTAACTTAAGGCTTTGAAAGACCCTGCATGTTATGAAGAAATTTACTGAGAAAAACTCCAAGGAACTCAGACAATTTTTTTGAGAGCAGTGAGTTATCGATTCATTCCATAAATGCCTTCTCAATTCTGTGAAGGCAAAACCCCAAAAGGCTAGGAATGAAATGTTCCATGCTTATTTCCAGTGAACCTATAGAGTGGTAAACTAAATAATGGTGTCGACTTTGCAAACACTTGGTCACACACTGGAGCCTCTTTTAGAATGTGTTTAACTGCCTGCAACACTTAACACAGAGCTTTGCAAATAAAATTTGCTCAATAAATGTATGTTGAGTTAAATTAAATCCATGGCCACTAGGTAGAAGTTGAAACATAATTTTACTACACCAAATTATGATGAATTAGTTGTCATCTCTTTGCTTTTACGAAATATAATTTGTCACATCAGAAGTGTATACGATGCCTCATTGATGCCTTCTAATTTTAGAAACATTCCTCTGGAGAAAATAAGACCTACTGCCTTATGATGCTGTTTCTAGGAATATACTATGATAAAAAGAGAGAGCTGCCTCTAAGTTAATTTGCCAAATATCAGATATTTTACCAGCAAAAATTAATTTAAGCAACAGTAAGAAAGACGTGATGCTTGCGTGAAATATTCTGGTTGCTTCTTCAGAAGCTTGGATTCTAACAAAAGCACGATATTTGAAAGCATATCAAATATGAAAGAAGATATATGAAATCCTCTTTAAGTAAATTAAATAACATTAATATTGCTATGAATGATAAAGGCAGTAAAAATAAATGCATAGAAAACACGGGCACCTTTTTGTCTTCTGTATTGGTTACTTGAATCCTCCATAAGTGTGTTTTACCTGATTATTTGAGCTCTCATTTCTAAGGACACAGAACTACAGAATCCTAGAATATGGAACCACTAGCCTATCACCTAATTTGAGGACATCACACTTAAAACAAACCCAATTTTAAAGTCCTTTCGTGATTCCAAACGTGTTCTTGGTAATCAGTCCAATGTGTAACTACTTTTAGCAAAGATAACCTATATTCTCAAGGAAGAAGGATGCTTCCGCAACTTAAGATTTTTGGTTTTGTCTCTCTCTATATTGTGAGCTCTTGGCTAATACCTAAAAAATCCCTAACTCACTAAGTTCCCTTATCTTAGCACCCTCCCAGCAAACTGACAAGTTACATCATTAATACATTTAACATAGGTGCGAATGGTGCAAAGGAGCGGTTTGGGTAGCGAAAGCATTCACCTGGGTGGCTGGGTTCATGACAACTGGCCTCACCTTCCGTCTCACCACAGGACATTTAAATACCGTGAAGTCTTTCCAGTGCTTGCCTGCTGACAGCTCTAGGAAGTCATCCTCTTTATATCTGCTTAGTTTCACACTGATGGGATAGATCTGGGTTTTGACCCAAACTTAATATATACATACATGATACCTGGATATTCAAAATGATACTTCCGCTCACAGCCATTTTGCTGTTTTAATAATTGTCACATAGGGTAGAATTTAATTCCTTATTCTGCTAAGTTTCAGTGCTCAAAGAAAAGAGTCAACTTGAAATATATTTTATATTATCCTACTTTCTATCACATAATTTTGAAAATGCAGGCATGCCCCCAAATGAACCATTTTTATTACGAACATTGTGTATTATTTTATTTTCCATGATTCGAAGGCGTCTACAAATATTGAATAAATGCACAACAATTATGTTACAGGTAAATTTTCAAGGCTTAAAAAAAAATCAACGCAGTTCCCCAAAGATTTTTTTAACCCCAAATAGTTTTTAGATGGAATTAGCTTTTCAATAGTAATTTACATAAGTCATACACCACTAAAAGATAAGAAAGTTTCTACCAATTCTGGAATGTGAAAATTATCTTATTGCAAATACAGCTCTACAGGGAACATATTGTAAATTCTGGATTTATAACTGGAAAGGGCTATCTATATTTTATACATTACCTGTTTTATGTCAAAATCTCTTTGGGGGGGTTAACCACAGACCAAATAAAGCAAAGCATTCCCTTCAGAAACGTATTCTTATTAAATCATAATTCAAACACCTTTAAGCAAATCCTAAAAGCCAAAGCTATTTCTTCATTGTTGTAAGGCAATTAAAGCCAACAGTTAAAAAAATTCCACAAACTAAAGAAATTTCCAGATCAGCTTAATATGGTCATTTATTTCTCAATAATTTAGACATGCTATCATTGCTCAGAAGAATGAGAGAATAGAAGCATAAAGTCATAGGCCCTTAAAGCTGAAAGATCTCTATTTGGGAGTGAGATTTTTCACTTAAAAAGTATTAATGTACTCAGAGAACCATGTAGTTAGTAGTTATATTTTTAAAGAAAGCTTTCCTTTGGTTCTAAAAAGGATCAACTACCTCACAGTAGATTAACGTTTTAAAAAATCCTAACAGTAGTAGTCCTATTCCTCTGGTCAATTTTTAATCTGCTCTTTAATTCAATCTTAAGCAGTAAAATATGTACCTCTTTAAGATTTTGCTTTGTATTTTTCTCTCTTCCTTAGTTGTTTTGAAATATCTGAAAATTCTAATTGATTTTCCAGAAGACAAGCTTTATTTCCTATAGCTTTAAATAATAAAATAAATTCTTTAATTTTAAGCACTAAATTTCTTTTTTATAATGCTGATAAGCTTAATTTTGAAAAGCTGACATGTTCTTACAGGACAGGATTTTTGCAAACACGATTTTAAAGCATTTCAGTGTACGTATTATTCCAAAACAACCCCACCAGCGCATGATTCATACTCACCACAACCTTCCCTTTGTGTGCTTTCACGGTGGCTCCAAACCATTGATTCGATTTAAACTCTATAGGTTCCTTGGTTCCATTAACTTTGATCTTTCTGTTGTCTGACAAGGAGGACATGACTTGTCAATAATTTGTAAAACGTGGCAACCAATTCAAATGTCATAATGAATCTGTCATTCATTAAAAATACTTGAAAAACAATTTTCATACACAGGGGGATTTCTCTCTAAGTCTTGGCTGGACTTTTCATTTAGAAAAATACCAATCAAATGAAAATACACATTTGAACATGACAGGTCACAACTTAGAAGCACTTTTTGAAGACTTACATTTTCAGAGAGAACTGTAAACGATGTGGACTCTGACGTCTCGAATCTACGCTTTTGTCACTGCTTTGTATCAGATGGAAAACCAAACGTTTATAATCACTCTAAAGAATTCTGAATCCTTCTCAATAGGGAAACACGTGGGAATCTCTGTGGTCGGGGACGCACAGGCTTTCTCGGCATCGGTTAGCGGGAGTCAGCATGAGGGGCTCCATGGCCTTGGTTTTGAACTGAGTAACACGTGTCCACACAGGCACAGAAAATAACACCTCAACACAGCTTTATATGCACTTTGCAGATGTCAGCGTGAGGGGGGCCATCTGGGTGGAAACTCAACCCAATTATAACACACTTCAGGTCTTAATAAAAAGCAGCTATCTTTTCTCTCACTCCTGATCCCAGTTGATGTATTTCCCACGTGGCTCTAACCACATGGTTCTAACTGGAGCTTTATCAGTAACAGCAAACGAATTTCGAAAGACATTTGTACTAGGGCTCCCTATTGGTATGTGTTTCTTTTGGTATGCATTTTATTTTTCCTCCTTGACTCTATAATAAATGCATTACAAAATGAACTTTTAACTCCTATTAAGTGAAGCCAAAATATACATGTAATTAACATTCAATTGAGTTTATATACGATTACAGACTTTTAAAAAAAGAATAAGATATAAATATACTCACTCTTAACCTAAAATTTGCATTTTAACATAGTAGTAGACAATCATGAATTTCCTTCTTAAAAATCTTATGCTTTCGATGTTTCCAGACTTTTCTAAAAAAACAAGTTCTGGAATTCCTTACCCAAAATGAACACAACCGGCAAATAATTGGAGCATCTTACAGATTACAAATTGAAAATATAAACATTTCTATTCGCATCTAGGCACTTTGGGAGATTGTAGAACTCAGAGACGAAGGATTTTGTCACCATGAACTAGGAGATCTTGGGCAATTCACTTAATTTGTTGGAGTTTTGATTTCTTCTGCAAAATGAGGCTGAAAATACTTTCCCCCTTTCCACCATCACAGATGACCAAAGTCATAAAGATCGCATGAGAGAAATGAACGTGAAAGTGCTTTATAAGCTGAGAAGTTGTAGACTACAGGAGTCTTGGAGCAACACAACTGAAGGTCAGACCCTTTAAAAAGCTCCCTTAATTAGAAACCGAGAAACTCAACCTCAGTCCAAGAATCGGAAAGGACCTCACAGACTCACAAGTGTATGTTATTATTAGCGATGTGTGGTACTCAGCAATGAAATTAGTGACGCCTCACAAGATTGTCAATGTGGCTTTGATTAAGAACAAGGAGAAAGTACCATAGTGGCTTTGAAATTTCTAAACTACTAAAAAGTCATGAAAAAAAGACCAGCTCCTCAAAAATTCAAATATACTTAGATCCCAAAAGGACTTAAGAAAAGCAGGCTGCCGTGAGGAAGGAAATGGACTATGGGGAAAGACAGAAGCCAGCCCCAAATTGGCCTTTTTTTGCTGGAGAAAAAGATGTGACTTTACCTCCGTCTCCTGAGGCATCTTTTCTGCTATAATAAGGTCGAACTGTGTAATAACTTGATGAAAAATGTAAACTGTGCATTATTTTCCAGCAACAAATTCCTTCTGGACCGAGAATATACAAATGAATGGACTTCACTAATTGCATACTCCACCCTAAGATTACAATAGAGAAGAATCCACTGTCTGAAGTCTCGATTTTCTGAGACAAGTTTTGATCTACATGTATCATCCTTTCTTTGATCTTTGAGGTGGACAAATCACCTTTCTAAAATTCTGCTTTATTATTTTTATAAATTCACTGACTTTAAACCTAATATTGTAATTTCATAAAATTTCAAATGAGTAATATTGGGGTTGATTGTGAAAGTGATCTTTTTCAATTTCCCACCTTCCTTTTCTGAATACGGCTCTCTCATTCCAAAAAAACCCAACACAGGGCTTAGTACTATCTCTTGCACACTGCTGCTCAATAAACCTTTGATGTTTTTCATTTGATTTGATCTAATTTTTACCGAAAACAACCCCCGAGTAATATTTGCAAACACTCAGCATGATTTCTGCCCTAAGCTGTCTTCTGTATGGAGAAGAGCTGAAAGCCTGGAACATACATTTTCCAGACCCTCTTAAAAGCGGGATTCAGGTTGAATGAAAGGCTCATGAGAGATATAGAAGGAGGAAAAGATGGAGAAGCCATTATTTTCTGGTGGCAGCTGCAGGCATGCACGTGGGCATCACTGACGATAGACGTTATGCTTTTCCTGCCTCTCCCCAGTAACCTTTGACAATCACCCCATTTTGGTGCTGCAGGCAGCTGAGATCAAATTTGCAGGCAGTGACCTTCCTGACATTCACATCCACAGTCTTTCCAAAGGCCATGTAAGCCTCTCAGTCTCTCCATGAAATTCCTTCCTAGTTGTAATACTCAGAGCGATTTCTGTTTTCCTGATCAAACACCCAGTGATGCACTGATGACATGGGACAAAGCATTTAGGATAGGACCACATGTCCTTCTGGAGTAGAAGGAAGGCACTGGTTACCCCAAGAGCACTGTCAACCCCAGAGAACTCTTAGAAGGGCCAGTGGTTCTGGGGGATGTTGGAGACCATTAGTTACCTAAGCAATTCTCTCCTTGGCCTGTCACAAACTACGGAGAAAGCAAAGCAATAAGCTAGGAAAAAGTTTTACAGTGACTGCTTGTGACCTAAAGTTTCTCAGTGACAGGAGACTATTACCAAAGTTAATAAATAAATGAAAATCCAGATGAAATTTTTTTCAAGGGAAGTATCAGTATACTTAATATGTAAAAGAGTTATCCAATCAATAAAAGAAAAAAACTAAAATTCTATAGAATAAGTTCTAAGGACCTGAACAGGCATTGCAGGGAAGAAGAAATCAAATAGCTTGTAAATTCATGGAGAGACCCTGAGCCTCAAATTAAAACAAGAATAACTTAACTCTTGCCACGTGCCAGTGTGGCAAAAAATAATAACAGTCACTCTGTTTTCAAGATAAAAACTCTAGGGGCGGGCCCAGTGGTGCAGTGGTTAAGTGCTCATGTTCCGCTTGGGTGGCCTGGGGTTCATCCCAGGTGCGGACATGGCACCACTTGGCAAGCCAAGCTGTGGCAGGCGTCTACAGAGGAAGTGTGGGCATGGATGTTAGCTCAGGGCCAGTCTTCCTCAGCAAAAAGAGGAGGATTGGCAGCAGTTAGCTCAGGGCTAATCTTCCTCAAAAAAAAAAAAAAAAAAGATAATGGGCCAGCCCAGTGGTGCAGCAATTAAGTTCGCAAGTTCCACTTCTCAGCGGCCCGGGGTTCGCTGGTTCGGATCCCAGGTGGGGACATGGCACCACTTGGCAAGCCATGCTGTGGCAGGTGTCTCACATATAAAGTAGAGGAAGATGGGCATGGATGTTAGCTCAGGGCCAGTCTTCCTCAGCAAAAACAGGAGGATTGGCAGCATTTAGCTCAGGGCTAATCTTCCTCAAAAAAAAAAAAAAAGATAAAACCTCTATGCAGCATTTTGGAAGGGCCATTTGGCAACAAATATCAAAATTTCAAGTGTGTGTATAAAATATATATATATATATATTTTTTTTTTTGGTGATGAAGATTGACCCTGAGCTAACATCCATTGCCAATCCTCCTCGTTTTGCTTGAGGAAGATTGTCCCTGAGCAGTGTGACAAGCCATGTGTAGGTCTGTGCCTGGCATCCAACCTATGAACCCTGGGCTGCTGAAGCAGAGTGTGTGAACTTAACCACTATGCCACTGGGCTGGCCCTGCATATTTTTTTTTGACCCAGAAATTTGACTTCTAGTATTTTGTTCAATGGAAATAATTACACAAATGCTTTAAGATGCACTATGAACATGTTTGCTGTGCTGGTTGTGGCCGCAAAATGGAAACAACTGAAATGTTCATAAACAGAAGATTCCAAAAGAAATTTCTATCTATAGACCACTATCCAACTGTTAAAACATATATGATAGATTTGTATGCACTGATACAGAATAATGTATACAAAATATATACATTTTTTTAAAGCTTCAGTGCATGGTTGTGTCTCCTAGTTGTCAGTTTAGTCCTCTGTGTGACCCGCCACCACAGTGTGACAACCGACAGATGAGTGGTGTGGTTCCATGACCGGGAAATGAACCCGGGCCACAGCAATGAGAGCACCGAATCTTAACCACTAGACCAGCAGGGCTGGCTCGAAAATATATTTTTCTTTTTTTAGCTTTTCTGAGGCTTTAAAAAAGTATGGAAAGGTACAGGACTTAATATAACAAACACCTGTATTCCCACCAGGCAGAATTGACAATTGCGAACCTTCTTCACATTTACAAACATTACGGCATCCTTTGACATTGATCCCCAGACCTATTCTCCTCTCCTCCTCCTCCAGAGGTAGCCACATCATGAATCTGATGTGTATACTCTTGGCCATTTGAAAAATAACGTCCATGAATAATACAGAACGGGCACCTGTAAGTTTTTTCTGTAAAGGACCAATAATAAATATTTTAGGCTTTGCACTCCATGGTCTTTGTCGCAACTACTCATCTCTGCCCTTGTAGCAAAAGCAGCTGTAGACAATACCTAAAAGGATGGACCTGGCTGTGTTCCAATAAAACTTTACTTATGGACAGAAAAATTTAAATTTCATATGATTTTTTCATGCGTAATTAAATATTATTCTTCTAAAAAATTTTTCCAACCATTTAAAAATGTAAAAACTACCCTTAGCTGATTGGCCATACAAAAACAGGTGGTGGGTCAGATTTAGTTGTAGTTTTCCAACATTTTATTGAGTATTCTTTTGTGTATTTTTGTGTGTTTGTGTGTGTGAGGAAGATTGTCGCTGAGCTAACATCTGTGCCAGTCTTCCTCTATTTTATGTGGGGTGCTGCCACAGTGTGGCTTGACAAGCAGTGACCAGGATCCAAACCTGTGAACCTCGGGCCGCCGAAACTCAACCACTACACCACTGGGCCGACCCATTGTGCATTCTTTTTAACTGAAAAAAATATTATACTATCTGCATGTAGCAGTCTCTACTTGTGTTTGACAGTTAACTTTACGTTTGTTCAGTGATAACCATGTTTCAATAGATAAATGGATAGATAGGTAGATAGATAGATCAATTGATCAATCTAGCTCATTGTTTTTAATTCCCTTATAGTACTGTATCTTACTGAATAGCCATCTACATTTTATTTATCCATTCCATTCACACATGACCGTTCAGGTTTTATCAGTTTTTCCACTACCACAACAATGTGTGCCAAGCATCCTTATATGCATCTCCACCTGCATGTGTACAGGAGTTTCTCTCTGGCACTAGACTAGAAATGACACTGCTGGGTCATAGAGAATTATCATATTTGTTTTATCGGCTATGCCAATGATCTTCAAAGTAGCTCCCATTTCCATGTGCACTGGAATGAGAGAAAGACCACCAGCTCTCGTTAATGCGGGACTTTTAAGTTTTTGCCAATCTGATGGCTGTGAAATGGTACCTCATTTTGTTTTCATTTGCATTTCCCAGATTATTAGTAAGGGTTATCATCTTTTTACACTTATGAACCATACACTTTTTTCTCCTGTGAATTGCCAGTTCATATTCTTTGTCCATTTTCTTGTTTAGTTATCAGTTTTATTGATTAGTAAGAATTTGACACATATTCTGGATATTGATTCTTTCCCCACATACATGTTGCAGATATCTTCTGTCAATGTTTGCTAGTCTTTCAACATTGTTTATGGGGATTGCTGTCCTTCTGGAATTTATTTTTGTACATAATACGGCTTAGATATCTTACTTATTTTCAATAGGAGAAGCTGGTTGTCCCAATACCCCTTATTGAACAATCCATCATTTTTCTCGGAAATTTGTAATTCCACCTTTTCGATAATAACTCCTGACACAGGCGAAGGGGCCCAAGATGATCTGGCCCCTGCCTGCCTCTCCAATCTCAACTCTTCCCACTTTCCCACGCGCATTAGGCTGCAGATATGCTGATCTGTCCTTTGAACATGCCCAGCCTTTTCTGTCTCTTCATTGTGTTTACTCTTCCCACTGCCTGAAATACACTTCCCACAGTTTTCCACATGGCTGCCTCCTCCTTCCCGTTCAGGTTTCAGCTCAAATGCCACTTCCATGAGCAGCCAGTTCACGCTACTCTTTGTCATTCACTCTCCCACTATCCTTTATAATGTGTTTCATGGCATTTACCACTATCTGAGATGATCTTATTTGTTCATTTGCATGTTTATGGACTGTCCATCCCCTCCAGAATATACATAAATTCCATGAACAGAGATGTTCTCTGCTTCACCTCTCTATTTCCCACTTCTAGAACACTGGCACACAGAGACTCTCCATAAATGTTTGTTGAAAGAATGACCAAGCTCCCAGCTATTCCTTCAAAAGTTTGTCTAGGATATCATTCAGTACAATCCCACTTTCATTTAAAAATCCAACGTTCTGGGGCCGGCCCAGAGACGCAGCAGTTAAGTTCACATAAACCGCTTCAGTGGCTCCGGCTCCGCCAGTTCGGATCCCGGGTGCAGATCTACACACCTCTTGTCAAGCCATGCTGTGGCAGGCATCCCACATATAAAATAGAGGAAGATGGGCACGGATGTTAGCTCAGAGCCAAACTTCCTCAGCAAAAAAGGGGAGGATTGGTGGCAGATGTTAGCTCAGGGCTAATCTTTCTCAAAAAAAAAAAAAATCCAATGTTCTGTGTATGGGGGTGTGCGTATGTATAGACACAGAACTGTTAATGATGATTATCTTGAAGGCAGGGAATGTACACAGTTCAGTGGCTTTTTATATTTCAGCTTTGAATATTTCCGTATTGTTGGAGTTTTCACAGCGAGCATTCCTACATCTACGATCTGAAAAACAAAAACCTAAAGATAAAATCAAAAGATTTGTTGGCCAATCTGAGAAATTTAGATGGGTGGGAGCAATAAAATTGATTTGGCTTGTCCTACATTTCTGGGCTTTGAAGCCATCTCTCTTAAATTGGCAGCTCTGGTCTCTGGACAATCAGGATGAATCCCAGTGGGTGGCAAACCTACTAACTTGGTTCCTTTTTCACAGGAATATTCATTTCAGAGCAGGAGTGAGGGAATGTAGAATATGGTGCACATATGGGCTAGAAGCAGGTTTTTCTAATCTTTTAGCTTAGTAAAATGGGAGAAATGACAAGAGGTGGAGATCGATCCCCACAGGAGAGAGAAGAGCTGACAGTGACACAGGTGTGCCCAAACGTTTTGGCAGATGGGGTGATTTTTGAAAACTATTTACAAAGTCCTTGACCTCATAGTAGGAAACAGTAAGTTCCCCTACAACCTTCAGTCATCACTTCAAGAGTATTGCCTTAGGGATTTTCTTAAAGCTGTTGCAGGAGCTGTCCAGACATTTTTAATCAGGAAGAGGGGAAAGAAATCTTTAAACGTTTGTTTATAATTTTTCCCATAGTCAATGTATGCTGTGAAAGTTTCATTTAAATGGAAACTATGTATTTGAGAACAGGGAATATTCCTGCGTAAAACGCAAAATAAAATAGCTGTGGCGGGAGAGCTCCTTGTCTAAAAGAAACGAATCCAAGAAAAGAACCTGGTCTATTTTTACATCCTGGAAAATTAAACTTCCAAATGCATGGCTCCTAGTATCCAAAAACCACCATTAACAATTATTAAAGAAAAGACCTCCTCTGTAGCCTTCATACTCTTGATATTGTGAATTTTCAAGTATTTAAGGAAATATCACACTAATTCATTTTTCCTATGTTCAAGAAATGTGTTCTTCCTTTTTTTTCCAGTTTTGTTGAGATATAATTGACAGATAGCACTGTATAAGTTTAAAGTGTAGAGCATAATGATTTGACTTACATATATTTTGAAATGCTTACCACAATAAGGTTAGTTAACATCCATTATCTCATATAGATACAAAAAAAAGAAAAAATTTTTTCTTGATGATGAGAATTCTTAGGATCTACTCTCTTAATAACTTCATTTATATGATAAAGCAGTGTTAACTATAGTCACCAAGTGTACATGACATCTCCCGTACATGTTTGTCTTATTACTGGAAGTTTGTACCTTCTGACCACCTCCATCCAATTCCCCCTCCCCCACTCTCTGCCTCCGGTAACCTTTTTCTAGGAGTTTTGTTTGGTTTTGTTTTAACATTACACATATAAATGGGATCACACAATACTTGTCTTTCTCTGTCTGACTTATTCCACTTAGTATAATGTCCTCACATTACATCTATGTTGTCACAAATGGTAGGGGTTCCTCCTTTTTAATGGCTGAATAATATTCCATTGTATTTACATACCACACCCTCTTTATCTTTTCATCTGTCAATGGACAGAAATATTTTATTTGATTAAATGAATATTCTATATAGCTGAGATTTATTATTTATGTCACATTTGTAAATTTTATATACAAATATGTGTGTATGCATATGCATGTGCACACACTAAATAGTTTTCCTGTCTTTACCTAGTAGATCAAATCTAAACACCCCACCCTCCACACTGTGGGTCCTGAACCCCACACTTGATCTCCAGGTATGGTGTTTCCTTCCATTCAGGTAATGTCCTCTCCGTTCCCTATTGAGTCTCACTTCCAGACTTTGTACCATTCCTCCGTGTTTGCCCACTAATCCAAATCACTTCCTTAAAAACTTGTTTTAAAATGTAGGGCCAAAAACTCTTTCTTTTTAAGTTGAATTCTTTCAGAGAGAGGAAGGGGTGGGGGGAGGGCAAAAGGGGTAAAGGGGCACATGTGTACAGTGACAGATGGAAACTAGATTATTGGTGGCGAACATGATGCAGTCTATACAGAAGCTGAAATATAATGATGTACACCTGAAATTTACACAATGTTATAAACCAATGTGACCTCAATAAAATAATAAATAGCTAGCTAAATAAAATATTCAAACAACATAAAGTAACAAAACTTGTATAAGGAATTATATAAGGTGGTAAGTGAAAGGCCATTGGGATCCTACTCCCTGGACACGCTTGCTATTAAGTTTGCAGCCAATTATGCAGACTTTAAGAGGCTTCTAGCTCATTCTCCTAGTTCAAGACATCTCTTTTCTGGAAATCATGAAACTTTCATTTTAAACAATTTTTTTTCATATCACTACTGAAATGTTTGGTTCCCTACATAACCAAATAACTAATAAAGCTAAATGAGCTGAATGCATGCTTTTAGAGTTCTAATAATAATATTCATAAATATGGGTTTGGGAAACAATAGTAAATATTTCACTAGATGAGAATATACATTTTCTGCTGCAATTATTTCCACATCTATATCGTCTTCCTGAGAACAGAGATCACGTTTCCAACTTCCTGTTTTTAATAACCAATAGTGCCTGGCCAGTGTTCTTCAAACATTTGTTTAGTAGTAAATATGAGTGAGTTTTATACCTCATATCATTTCATTTGGCATGTTTTTCATATGTAAGTTGACTCAGGTTGTATGTAAGGTTTGTTCTGAAAATACACATAGACTTTTGTGGGTACGATCCCAGAGATTTTTTTGGGTGTGTGTTCTGCTAAGTTACATGATGAGCTAGAGGAGCAAATGTTAGGAAATGAAAGAATCATCTCTTCAAAGAGCAATGATAAGCCATCCATGGCCGATCAGATGAAAAGCAAAAAACAAAACAAAACCTCGCCTAGGAGGACACAAAAGTCTGAAAGGCAGAGCTGGTGACAATTGGAATGTACAGATTGAGACATCAACTTTGACCTCATCTGCTACAACCCACTCCACCTCATCTACACTGACTAGAACAGTGTTGTCTCCCAGCTCACCCACCCCCAAGACACACACCAGCACACACATACAGCCACGTGTGCACACACACACGCATCACTCCTCTGCTCTGACCTTTAATAATGGCCCCTCTGAAAAGCCGTCCCTGATTCACAAAAAGCCCCCTTCATTTGGGGACAGGAGCCCTTCTTTTGCATACTTAAGTCCTTCTTCACTTTCTACTGTGACAGCACTGATCCCTAGATTACAACTAGCAGGTGCTAATCTTCTCATCCATCGGACTTGAATATTGTGAGGCCAGAGATTATATCTTTTATACTATTTATACCTAGTTTAATGGCAACTCCATTAACCAAGCCAGTAGCTTGGAATGCATCCTTGACAATCACCAATCCTGCACTCCCAAATTCCATTCAGTAATCAATTCCTGTTGCTTCTTCCTTCTAAAGCTCTCTCAAGTCCATTGATTTCTTTCCATCCCTGTTGCCACTTCCCTAGTTGTGATCACCATTTCTTAAGCCTCAGTTTCTGCAACGGTGTCCTAACTGGTTTCCTTTCCTCCAGGCTTATCACCTTCAAATTCATGCTCCATCCTGAAGCCAGAGTTATTTCTAAAATGTAAAAATTCTTAAAACCTGGCTGACCTCACCCTTACCTTGCCAGCGTCATCTCTTGTCATTCCCAACCATAATGATTTTCTTTCAGCTCCTTGAATTTTTCATACCTTCTCTCATCTCCAGGTCTTCTCACACTTGGAATAATTAACTGGGATCAAATATCTTGGTCATAGATACAGCTGGGGAAATGAGAACTCTCAATACGGCTTATATGTCACCTTCTGATTGGCAGGAGCACAGAATGCTTCTGTTTAGTGTCTAATAATTTATTTGTTTCAAGAAGTAATGGAAACCTCTCAGCATGGGAATCTCAGGAAGCAGGCTAAATGACATAAATCTCTTCAATATGACCTCAAAGCAATGCTTTTAAATACAGGATATGATTGGGTTTCAGGATGAAGCCTCTGTAAACTTGCCTCCGAATAGTACTTGAAAACGTATTTACATTAGCTCCTGTTGTGTGGTTGTATCTTCCTCAGGATCTCATCCCTGTAGCCAGAGGACCTTGTAGTAAGAAGGGTCCCAACCATCCTTTAACAAAATGGCTCATTTTGTGGTTACAAAAAAAGAATCACCATTCCCAATGTTACATAAAATAGACACTTTAGCATTCAAACCTTCTGCTTCTGCAATGTATCCTTATGAAAGGTTAACACTGAAAATGGAATTGTTCTCTGGGAGATCTTAAATCCTACCCCAAACAAGTAGGACCATCCTATATGGCGAGCAGAGACAAAAATGTATTCCTTCCACAAATAAATTCAGATTTATAAGTTCACGTGGTCTCTGTGCACTGCCTGGTAATCCTATTACTTCACTACTCAATTCATTCTGCCCCTCTGCCACTACCATTCACTTTTCTCCTTCTCCCAACCTTACCCATCTACCTCCTCACTCACAGCTTAACAACCTTGGCTTCTCACCTCACTGAGAAAATGCAAGGAATAAAAAAAAGTCTTTTTCTTCCTCCTGCCCCCAAATCCACCAAACTACTCTCAGTTGTGTCCTCTCTCTGCCTTCTCTTGTCACTAAGGATGAGCTACCTTTGTGTCCCTCTAAGGTCAATTCCTCCATCTGTGTAAGAATTCCACTCATCCCTTTGCATCTACTTAGGACGTTGTCCCTGCATCCACCCCTTCTCTTTCAGTCATCAATGTTTCCCTCTCCACTGGATAATTCCTATTCGACTACAAACTTGCTCTAATATCCTCTTGACTATTACATTTCTGTGGTTCCATTTACAACAGAACTCCTCATGAAAAAAATGGCTACACAGACTTGCTGTCTCCTCTTGGTCTTCTCCCCTTCTCTCTTGACACACTCCACTGCAACTGCTTTTTTCAGTCATTAATCAATTTCCGTTGCCAAACCAAATGTTCAAATTTCAGTCCTCAGCTCTCTCTACCTCACCAGACTTCTTCATTGGCTTCATTACTTCTTTTACCCAACTGCCAACTCCTTCTTAGTGTTTTTTACATATCTTCCTCAGTTCTCCAGTATTTCTCTAAATGTCAGGGTGTTCCAGGACTCAATTTCAACCTTGATCTTTCCCTTTTTTCTTCTCTTTTCTCTTTGCTTCACTGTGCTTCTCCTCCTCCCATCTTGATCCACACTCATTCCCTAAGTCATGGCCTTAAATATCATCTACAAACTTAAGACTTCCAAATTTAAATCTCCAACCCTCTTGCCTGAGCTCCAGGTTTATTTATCCAACTGCCCATTTGACATCACTTGGAAGTCTAATAAACATCTCAAATTTCACATATCTGGACTCAATTGTTGATATTTTATCCAAGACTTGCTCCTTCCCCACTGCTTCTTGTCTCAGCCCCATTCCTCCAGTTACTCAGGTCAAAATTTTCTCTTTCTTCTGTACCCTGCATCTGATCCATAATGAAATCCTACTAACTGCACTTCTAAATGAATGCCAAACCCAACCATTTCTCAACCTTAACTGCTATCACTCAACACAAACCATACTTCTCTTTCGCTGGGCAATGGGAATGCCTCTTATCTAGTCTCCTTGTTCTGCTCTTGCTCACCTTAAGTCTATTAAACTGATCCTTTTGCAAAAATAATTCAAATTATGTTACATGTACTCAAAACCATGGTTGGCTGCTCATCACTCTTAGAATAAAATCGCAAGTGCTGACCCTGGCCTGTAAAGCACCATATAATCTTGTCTATACCTGGCTCTCTGGCCTCATTTTCTATCACTCTTTCCTATAAGGGAGATTACCCAGGATTATCTGGGTGGGCCTAACATATTAACAATGATACTTTAAAGTGGAAGAAGGAGGCAGAAAAGGAGAACCAGAGATGTGGCAATGTGAAGAGGACTCAGCTGGACATTGCTGGCTTTGAAAATGGAAGGAGGCCAGGAACCAAGGAATGTGGGCAGCCTCTGGAAGCCGGAAAAGGCCAGAAAACATTCTCCCCAAGAGCCTCCAGAAGGAGCAGAGGTTTGCCAACACCTTGATTTTGTCCCCATGAGACTTGCTTTAGACTTTGGCCTCCAGAACCATAAGATAATCAATTTGTGTTGCTTAAAGCCACTAAATGTGTAGTACTTTGTTACAGCAGCAACAGAATACTAATACCCCATCCAATCTAAAATAAACGCCTGCCCAAGCACTCACACACGTGCACACGCCCTGTGCTCTGTCCTCTCATGCTTACTTTACTTTTTCTCAACTTGTCACTGGCTATTAACCACAAGGGTAAAGCCATGGGCTTTGTTTGTGGCCAAACTTCCAGTGTCTAGGACAGTGTTTGCTTGGAGTAAGTCACTAACACTCTTATGGCATTGATATTTAATTTTACTGTTTGCTAACAGTAAGCTTTATTTTCAACTCCATTGTTCCCTTTAGATAATATTTCATAAGTAAAAATGGGTTACAATTAACCAAAGGGTGCTTTGAGGGGGAAAAGACATTATGATTTAGTAACATGTCACCCAAGGAGCCTGACTGAAAGGATGAAGGGCATTCAGTCTTCCAGACAATATCTGAGGCAGACAATGGAGACCAGGTAGAAGAGGTTGAGGACTGATTATTGGTATTAAAGTCTCACTTATCTCCACAGCTGTTGAAACACCTTCATTTCCTTGTCATGTGTCTGCTCCCTACCATCAGTGTGGGGATTGGGACTGTAGCCCCAAAGAACTATGCTATCAAGGGTCCCAAAAATATGTCTTACAAAATACGTCCATTAGAAATAGAAGAAAATCCCGTTTTAATTGCATTTCCAAAGGCAACCTCTTTAATTGCATTTCTTTTCTAGTATTCTTTTAAAGGTTGTAGATGCAGTTTTGATAGATATGGATAAATAAAGTGTTAGATATATTTAAAGAAGTCAGCACGGCCAACCTCCTAGGCATGCGTTGGCCTACCAGATGCAAGAAGAAGTAATAAATGTCGATTCAGGGTGGAAGCTTAATAGACAGTGTGCAGTTTGCCACATCCCCCTTCCGGCTAGACTTGATCTTGAAAGCATGCGTCAATAAAGAACCTCCATGAGACTGAGTCCTTGGATGACCTGAATAAGCAGAGCATCCCTACCAACTCATATTAAACATAGTGTGAGTGGGCAATAAACCTTGGTTGTTTTAAGTCAGAGATTTGGGGTCATTGGTTACTACAGCAGTACCTGGGCATGGTTTGGCCTAAGAAATATGAAGAGAAATAATGACTATCAATAAATGTTCTATCCTATGAATGCAATGGATCTTTAGTTCATGAATTCTCAGTGCCTTTTCTAGGAGAATATGCATTGTGAGTCTCATAGGGGGTGTGATAGTTAATTTTATGTGTCAACTTGGCTGGATCATGGGGTGTCCAGATAGTTGACTGAATCTTGGTGGGTCTGTGAGGTGTTTCTGGATGATATTAGCACTTGAATTGGTGGACTTGGTAAAGTGGTTTGCCCTCCCCAAGTGAGTGGACATCGTGCAATCTGTTGAGGGCCTGAATAGAACAAAAAGGCAAGAGGAAGAGGAATTCAGCCCTTCCTGCCTGACTGGTTGAGCTGGGACATCCATCTTCTGCCATTGGTGCTCCTGGTTCTCAGGCTTTTGGACTCAGACTCAGTCATACCACTGGCTTTCCTGTGTCTCCAGCTTGCACATGGCAGATCATGGGAATTTTCAGCCTCCAAAATTGCATGAGCCAATTCCTTAGAATAAATCTCTTCCTCTCTATATATATCCTATTGGTTCTGTTTCTCCAGGGAAACCTGACTAACACAGAAGGGGAGTGAACGCAGCCATTTCCAAACTTATTTGGCATGGAAATTCTTTTTGCATGCTCACCATAAAAGACATTTTGAGAAATGATGCTGCAGCCTTTACTTTGCAGTTCCCTGATATCCTCCCACCAACTTCTCATGCTTTCCACCTCAACCGATATTATCGACAAGTATGTTGACAAACTCTACTTATGGAAACAGACAGGTCTTAGGTCTACAGAATATTTACAAACCTGACTTGGGAGTGAGTAGAATGGTGTGTCTCAGAGGAAATATTCTAAATAGACTTTATAACTGATCCCTGGCACATATGAAATGTTTTAAAGGAAAAATATCTGTTTATTGCACATAGCAGATCAAGAACTAAGCACCAATCCACATTGTGAAATTTCATACTGCTTCATGAGTTTACCTGGATGTTCTGACTCTATCAAATGCCTTCCACATTCTAAAGTCCAGAGGATTATCTGGATCTATGGTCACTCTGATTTTTGCCAATGGCCTCTTATAAAAAGTTCTGTGAATTGATGGAAGTATCAACAGATTGTCAATTAATTTCTTCTGGTCTGCTCAGGTTACTCAAGCACACTCAAAAGCAGTTCTACTCACAAACAGCTCTCTCATTCTAAAAGGCATTAGAAACTGCCATGTCAGACCATCAAGTCTATATGTTTATTGATGTAGAGCCAGCCGAGAATGAAGACGGGTGATACACTGCATCTTCTTATTTTTACACGTATAATTGTTACTGAAAATATCCTTGGTTTTCGGTATTTTGAAGCATAAGCACCCATATGTAAATAAATACATTTCTAAACTACTTTACCATCTACACCCAAGACAAAAGAGGGAAAAACTAAGATTGTCAATCATTCTGGTCTTTTACTGTTAATCTTTATAACACTTCAGTGAACATAATAATTTCACTTAGAAATTTTTGGATGTTTATTTTTATCATTATTTTTCCTGATCATAAATAAATACCTGTTCATGGTTTTGAAAAATTTAAAAGAATGCATTAGGGGGCTGGCCCAGAGATGTTTTGGTCAAGTTCATAGACTCTGCTTTGGTGGCCCCAGGGTTCGCAGTTCCAGTCCTGGGTGCAGACCTGTGAACTGCTCACCAAGCCAGGCTGTGGTGGCGTCCCACATACAAAATAAAGGAAAACTGGTAAAGATGTTAGCTCAGTGAAAATCTTCCTCAAGTAAAAAGAGGAAGATTGGTGATGGTGTTAGCTCAGGGCCAAGCTTCCTCACTAAAAAAAAAAAAAAAATTTAATGAATTAGAAAAAAGAAGAAAAAACCTAGTTTTAATCACATTTCCCAAAGACAGCCTCTCATTGCACATCTCTTCTTGTATTCTTCTGCAGCTTGTAGATACAATTTTGAATTTTATGTTTTTCACTTAACATTAAAACAAAAGTATTTTCCCACATTAATGCTGATTCTTGGTTAGACTTTATTTTTTATGGTTAATAATACTTAACTGTGTGAATATGCCGTAATTTACTTGACTATCCATATTCAGGATGTTTGAAGACATTATTTTTTAGTGTTATACGCCCTTTCTTCTAAAAAACAATTTGCAACAACCTTAGAATTAATTTCTAAAACATATTTCTCATGGCGAATTGTAGGAAAAAAGAAGCCAGAAGTTCCAGAAAATCACTACTGGAAGGTAAGATGTTCTGGGTGGTTAAGGAGGCACCAGGACACAGGCCCCGGAGAGATGAGCCATGCTGTGATGCATGGTGCTAAAGAGTTAAGCTGTGTAAGCCATGTGGCAAGAGGAGGTGGCTTAGCTGGAGACATCTGGGCAAATCATAGGAGATGACAACTGAGACAAATCTGAAATGGAGCCATAAGCTGGCCAGGGGGAGGTGGCTTCTCATCTGGGACACCTGGGGTGAGGTGCTGTGCATAATGTGGGCTGCAGGGTCCTTGCACAAATCTATTCCCGTAGCAATGGTGTGTGCCCTTCTCTCTAATCTCTACATGGCCTGGAGGTCAGGGCAGAGCAATACAGAGGCTTTTGTAATATCACATACAAATCTGTGTCCACGTGTCAAACATCAGAGCTAAAGAATAACACTGCCCTAATGTTAATAGCTATACACCCTGTGGTGCAGTTATGCTAATTTTGATAACTATAATCATGTGTTTGAAGCAAGAACTCCTTAGTTGAATGACTACCAACGAGGAGATCCCATGCCTGAATTTCATTAAGGATATGAGAATTACACAAGTGTGATGCTTCATTGCAAAGATTTATTCTCACTCAACATGTTTTCATTCAAAGTTCTCTTACAAACACATTCTGAACACATTATCCTTTATTCAAAGCATGATGAAGAAGGTCCTACCTGATGAGCTGACTAATTGTTCACTCTATCTAGGGGCAGTAGCCTAAGCTTTTCAGAGATAATATGTGTCCTTATACTTCCAGTTATTAGCACATCAGACTTTCCCACAGTCTAAGAGCTAAATGCCCACATGCCTACAGCAAAGGTCACAAAACCAAACTGAATCAAGATATCAAATACGTAATGCTCCAGCAATCTCCATAATGTTTTTTTCCTCATTTTTTTAATTTACATGCAATAAAATTCATGTGATGGACAGAACACAAACATGTACTTTTAGTGATGTAAGGTCAATGGGTTTTGTCAAATACACACAGTCACGTATCCACGACCACAGTCAACACGCAGAGAGTTCCATCACCCCCCAAAACTCCCTTGTTCTGCCTCTTTTGAGCCAATTCCTCCTTCCCACTCCCAATGCCTGGCAACCATGTCTATAAAGACTTATAAAGACTTATCTTTTATATCGATGCCTTATTTTTACTAAAACAATTCAAAGCGTAAGTGATCACTTTCACCAGTGTGTATGGATGTAAAAAAGTTTCTCAGGTTGACAGATGTTTGGGGCGATACACTAAATATCAGAGATCCAGGAACCAGTCTTTCTGCATAGCTGAGGTTGACTTCTATGCCTTCCTACACAACAGGTAAAGTTTGAACACACGTGTCTCAACTGGCCAGCTGAAATGCTGAAGTGCGTTTTTCTGCTTTCAGAATAATTTCAAGACAATTTCCTATTTTTTCCGCAGAACGCTGCAGCTGCTGCATGGACTATTCCTGCCAAGAGCCTGGAAGCCTGTCCCATCACACAGATTTCTAGCTTCTTGAAAGAATTTTGCAGATTAAGCAACAGGCGTCTAATGCTCATACTACTCAACTAGCCATAGAGCAGATCTGTTTCCCATTTTTAGTTGGAGTTTCAAGGACTTCCGCCTTCTAATTGCTTCCTCAGTTGCTATGAGCTGTAGGGACCGCTGCCTCCTCCCTTCTCGTATCAGGACTTGGTTGCATTCTGTCACATGGAAGTCTGAGCCAACTGGGAGAAGCTTAGGGATGTTGGGTGCATCTATCAGTCCGACATATCAGGCATCCTAGAATAAGGAAACCACCCAGCTAAGCCACCCTTGATGATTCAGCAGAATCAACACTCAGCAGAGTAAGCTTTCTGCCCTAATGTATGTATATATTTTTTTCTGAGTAGCCAAACTTACCCTAATTATGGCATTATTAATTCCTAAAAGCAACAGGTTATCTTCAGGCTGCCTTCTCCCTTTTTTCACTTTTAACTGAACTTCCCAGAGCCCATATTTCTGCTGTCCTTGAGTTCTGTCACATTTGTGTATTTACTCTGTCATTTATCTGGGTAGCTCTGACTTACATTTTTTTTCTTTGTTCCTGAACGAAAACTGATTTCTTTCTGAGGAAGTTAAAAAAGCAAGACTTATGCGACCAATATGTTTCCCAACCCTCACGTGAGAAAAAGGGCACGCCGAACCCTATCAAAAAGCAACCCTGAACCACTCACAGAGCCAGATGCTTTGAGCTGCTTCCTATTGTGGGCTCATTGAACGCAAAATAAAACAGACCCCCCCAAACCAAAGGCTTCCGGTCTCCAAGCTAAAATGCAATTCCAACACAAATCATACTATCCCAGAGCTTTGAAATATCCTAACCATTTTAAGGGTTGTTTAAACACACACACACACACACACACACACACACACACACACACACACAAAGATACTAAATTAAGGCCAGGCAAATTCTAGGAGTCTTTCTCAGATGACTTCCAAATCTCAATGGCACCTCCCACCTCTTCCTGTTCACTCTTCACGTGGGTCCTTAATTGCAAGTGGTTCCCAGCTGCATTGCCTCTCCATGATTATTAGTGCTATGACGGCTAGCCTCATCAATTAGTGCAGGCCATTGTCTTTCTCCTCAAAATGTTTCCTTTGAGCATTTAAAACAAATATTTGCGTAGTATGCTTTTGTTATTATGATTGCAATTTGCCCTTTCCTCAATCCAAGGATAAGGTGTCAGTTTCCTTCATCCCCTTTCAGCTGGAGGGCTGTGATCTGGAGGTTCTTATTTACTCCACACGTGGGTTTGGAAAACGTAGGAACAAGAAGAAATGAACCTTGGAGCAGATTTAGAAACGAGAGGCATGGATTTGGCAGACGCGATGTTTTAAGTTAAGACATGGGGTGCAGTTTAGAGAGCTGCTGAAGCAAAAGTGAAAGAAAGCAATTTGGTGATGGGGGAATTTTATCCCAGTGTAGTAAGAGGGAAAGACAGAAGGGAGATGAGAGAAGTCCTTTTTTGGAACCACTTGATTTTGTACAGAGCAGGAAAATTATCTATTCTTAGCCCTTTGCCCCTCCCCCACTGCCATATGCCTTTCTAGAGTTTCCTTTCTCCATACTTGAAAGGACCACAGATTTTAATAGTATTCATGCATTTGAAGTGCGAGGCCATTCTCAGCTTCCTCTGTTTTTGCATTTACGATGAGAGGTAATAAAAAAAAACCCAAGTTATAGGATAAGGTAAAAATAAAAGAAATGATTATTTAATGAAAAAAATTTCAAACTAAAAGGCAGTTAAAAAAAAAAAAGGCAGTTGACCTTAAATAAACTGAGGTTCAAGATCACAACCAGATTGAGGGACTAAATTCTAGGCCAGTCTCCTTCAATGTCTGCCAGAGAGAGTTTAGTAGGTTACTCACCATAGCAGTAGTAAATTGTAGACACCCGGGGGGCCCGAACAAGTTGAAACAATGTCATTAAAAGGTCAAAGTGACATAGAATGTCCTGAATTCAGATGTTAATAGTAAAAACAGACAGAGTTAAAGACTGTCTTTAGAAGAATATTTGCAACCTAATATATATTTATGCCTGACACATCACACTCTATTATGTGAATGTGAGTCTGTGGGTATCCAGCATTCGCGAGCACTACTTTGTCAAGCAGAGAAATTTTCTTCTTCTTTGTGGGGAAATGGTACCTTGCTGCCAAGGGACAGAGAATAAGACAGGAGGCAGCTGATTGGGGCTTCCACTGAAGGGGCATGCTGTGAGGAGCTACAGCAAATCAAGGGCATACACAACCCATCATTCCACCAAGACAAAGGCTGCTTCCGTAACCTCTGGTCTCTACAACCCTCTACTCAAACTGCTCTTCCCTTTCAGATCTGCTCTGGATGGTCCTTTTAATTGGAATTTGTGAAGCTAACATGGAAGCCAGGGAATGGAGGAGAGGGAGGGAGGCAAGTGGTGCCTCAGCTCCATAGCATCTGACCATGAACTTGAATTCCATTAGGACCAGTCCTCTCTCCATTCCTGGAAGGGAGGCAGGGCCCCCAGGTAGGCTTTGGAGCAGGCTGACCTCTTTTCCAACCTTGCATCTACTATTTACCCTGTGTGGTCTTGGTTGTATCTTTTGTAACACCTTTGATGTCAGTTTCCTTATTCATAAAACGAGTTTGTTGCTTTGTTTTCTGGATTAGAAACAATGTATATAAGTGACTGGCACATAGTAGGTGATCCACAAATGTAATGCACCTAGTATGTTCACTGCAAGACCCTGAGTCAGCAATGCCTTTGTTTCTGCCTGTCCTCTGGTTCCAAGATCACACTCAGCTCACAGAACCCATGCTCAAACTGGAAATAGCTACACTGGCTCCTGCTGACCCTTCCTCTCTTTCACAGCTTTGCAGCAAATGGCAGCCACTGGCAGTTCCATCGTCTCAGGGCGCATGGATAAAGTTATTGGTAGAAACCATGTGTGGTGCGCTGGTGCCCACTCAGTAGCCAAAACCTGAGCTGTGGTCCTCTGATTCCTTTTCTCCCACCCACTCTCAGGCCATTCTCAGGAGCAGCCAAGGTTCCTGGGCCCACAGTACCCCCTGATGGCTAACATGGGGAACTTTCTTTTCTCAATGATTCTTATCTTCTCTCTCAAGGAAACTCCCCCGAGGCTTTCACAGGTCACTGCTTTCTCCTTTCCCTCATTCATTTCTCACAAATGTCGCGTGGCCTCCTTTGCCTTGCTTTTTTTTCATTTCCTGCTCAATTATTTCAGAAACATCTATCTCCCTCCCTGTTTCTTCCTCTCACTTTTTTCCATTTATGAATCTCAAATTACTGCAATTACGGTTTCTAAGTATAACAGTAGAACGAGTGCATTTGTCTATCAAGAAAAAACTCCATACATTTAGACGTACAATAAGACATAGTGTAGCACCAACAGCATTAATCTCTAAAACCCTTCGAGATACCCAGAGGTCTTCTTCAGAATCTGCACAGAAGATGCCATCTGCTCCCTGTTCTTTCTCCAAGTAATTCTGATCTTTTCTTGACACTCTTATTATTTCCCTGTTTTTTTAATTGCCAAAGTTGTACTAGTTTCTGCCCTACTGTTTCATTGAAAATATAATTCAGCTACAATAAGGGTTAAGTGCATTCCTGTGGGCAAAGCTGGAAACCAAAGCACAATCTTTCATCATTAGTTCTTTACGGGAAAGTGAATTCTAAGCTCTAAATAGTTGCTTTAGAATGAACTTTTGGGAAAATGTTACCTATTATCATTTAACATTGGAAATTTTGGGTTGGGTGTGGTCAGGATTTAGTAATTCATATTGATGTCTATATTTTCTGGTTTTCATTCATTGAACCACGACATCTACTGGAATTAGGATGTAGAAAGGTATTCAGGTGCAACTTATCTGGGCATTGATTCTTCCTTTATCAAAGGAAAAACTATTCTGACCAGATCCTGATTTGATATGTTCTGGGAATGTTCTAGAAGGTTATTAAATTCATGTCCATGACTATAGATTGCTTCTTGATAAAAATACACAAGTACATCAAACATGTCTCAAAACGTAACTGCTTATTTCCCTTAAGTTAAATTCAAATAATACCAATGATTTATGTCTTCATACTTTTTAAAATACAAACGATTTTGATGTAGATTATTAAAATGCCCTTAATTTTATGCTTAATTCTTCTGATTAGAAACTTTATTCTCAAGCTAGAAGTCTGTAATTAGAAGCACCTAAAGTCCTGATTAAACAACTAACTGAAAAATTTCTTTGACAAAGTAATGTCAAGTGGCTTAATTTTTCCAGTTTCTAATAGTCAAAAGTAAAAGCTTACAAAAGTTGGTATGAAATAACTGAATTACTTAATAAAATGGTAAATGAGCTATTGTGACCATATATAGACACATAAGAAAAACATAATTTTAAAACGTTTTTATAAAATATTTTCCTAATTTGGTCATAATTCAAGGTCATGCTTGCACAGGATTTTTTTCTTTGAAATGATTTCCATATTCATAGAATTGAAATTATGTTCTCCTTTAAAAGAAAAAAATGCAAATCAGTTAAAGCAACAGGCAAATACCACCCATCCAACTTAATCAAAATTCTGTGAACATGGATTTTCTACATAAATTCTAAATGCACACTAATGTAACAATAATGAAGAATGATGTCATAAAATAGTTGCATGGTGCAAAGGTATTTGAAATGATCATTCATCAAAGAACATTATTTGAGTTGACATACTCACATTTTTCTGAAAAGAGGTATTTGCTTTTGGATAATGTATACCTTTCGAATTCATAAAGTTTTGAAGGTACAAATTAAAACATTCAGTGTTAATGTTTTTGGAAGCATTACGTATAAATTATTTTCTCAGGACCCAAAGAGAAAACACCAGAGGAAACATAACCAGCCTGAATTGTTTAAAATGTATTTTCCCTTTAATTAAATAAGAAACATCTGTCTAGGGATTTTGGAAATGAATGTAATCCATCCACACTCTGCCTGTACGAATTTGCTTCCAATGTCCAATATTTTGAAAGAAAATTCTTTCTTTCTGTAAAGAATTAAACAGCAACATGGAGCGATGTCTGGGTCTGTAGCAGCTGAATCTTGCCTCCGGAGATTGGGCACGGGAAATGCTAAGAATCTGTGTTTTCCCAGATTTGTCCTTGGAAAGCAACCAAATTCTCTCCATAATGAAGGTTAGGGTGTAACAGTTGTATTTCTCCAAAGCATCTATTCACCCCGAAAATGCTCATCTCAGGACAGTAAGGAAACAGAAGTTACTAGAATGCATTCGAATACTCAAGGTCACAATATTGTTCCCTCTCTGGGGTTCGCTCAACATTTTCCTCCCCTTCGCTCAGGCTTAAAAAAGCTGATTTCTCTAGGGACCTACACAACCCACAACACAGACCCATCAGACAGGCCAAATGAGTACAAAGAGAGTGAGGAGTGACTCGGGGTCTGGCTCTGGTTCTTTGAAACCAGGGCCCACAGTTGGGAATGACAAATATCACTTACTGGTGTTGTCAAACGGTATCTGTTTGCACTGCACAGACCCCTCGGCCGGCCAAGGACAGTAATAGACGGCTCCTCCTTCCACGATGTCTGGCTGGCTGGTGTTGGCCTTGGGCGCCCCCACCAAGACGCTCGCTCTGCGAAAGAGTTGGAGAAGATCACTCCTAGGGAATCATAAAAGTGTGCGCATGCGATGCTGTCTCTGTAGCCGCATGCTCACACTGAGACTAGGGTGGAGGTGGGAGCAGAAACGTATTTATGATGGAGACCGACTGTCAAACTTGATTTCCTCTTGGAAACCTAAGGGCGTCTGAAACCTGCTTTGGAGGAGCGTGCAAATAGTCCTAATTCTTCTCTAGGTGGAGCTATGTATACAGTGAGAGGAGAGCAGAGAAGAGAAAAAAAAAAAAACAAATAGCAAGGACAGAGCCCAGCTGCTTGTAGCAGACAGCACTTGCGTCCAGACACTTAATTGTTACAGGCTATGTATAAACAGACCGTGTTGTGGTCGTTGTTTTAACTGGCTTGAGTCTGTGCAGTCCCGTTTTCCCCTTTGTATGATGCTCGAGTCTGCACCAGGAAGTCCCCAGAACGTGCGTATTCTATATGCCAGTGGCACGTCTCTTGTTCCAAGTTCACAGGGTACATCTAGCATGGAAGGGGAGAGAGGAGACTGGTGTCGGGGAGCCGGACGGGCCCCCAAAAGTGGGCACCAGGATGGAATCTCAGCAATCGCCTTCCATCAGGCTGCGGGGACAGGCGCGGGTCCTCCGGTAGCGGAGCAGGGACCCAACCTGTGGTCGGGTTCGTCCCCGCGCGCGAACTCCCCGCGCCCGGCGACTTACGTGCGAGCAGTAGGTATGTGGAAGTCCACCGCGTAGCCGAAGTAGCTGCCCTCGGGGCCGCTGTACACCGTGAACTTGTCCACGTCCAAGTTGAATGCCTGCGAGGCGGGGGACCACAGCATCCCCAGCGCGGCGGAGAAGCACCAGAGGGGCGCGAGCGGCTGCGCCCGGCTGCCCCGGGGACCGCGGCGGGCCCCGGCAGACATTGCCCTCCGCCCCGGCGGGTGCTCACCGGGGAGCGGGTTCCGAGGACCCCGGCGGGGGAAATCGCGGGGGTGGCGGCCGGCAGTCCCCAGATGCCCCGGTCCCGGGTCGGTGCGCGCGGCCCGTCCGCGGTGACAGCCCCGGGCGCTCCGCCGCGCGTCCCCTGCAATCTGCTCCCCGCGCGCTCCCCGCACCGGCTCAGAGGCTGGCCGAGGGGATCCGAGCCCTCCTCTGGCAGCGGGAGGGGGCCGGCGCGCTCGCGGCGCCTCCTAGCGGCGGGTCCGGAGCCGGTGACTCCTGGGCCACCCTCGCCCCTGCTGGTGGCTGGTGCCAGGCGCTTGTTTTGGCCGCCTGGCTTTCTATTGCAGCCGCATCTCAAGGACAATCTGAGACTCGCACATGCCAATTGAAGCCATTGCTTTTGGAAGCAATACCCCCCGCATGGGGCGAGAGTTTGCTGCAGTTTGTCCCAAATGGAAGAACGTGAAAGCGTATCCCACCACGAGGCTAGACCAAGCCGTGATCTATGCATCACTTCCGCAGCCTGAAGAAGCCTCAGGGTCTATGCGTTTGCTCGTCTGTCACTGAGAGTTAAAGTTTGCATCCAAAAATCCTCTCCTTCACCATACCTCCCCGCAGAGCTAATTAATAAATGAAGAAATCCTCGAGACCTTTTTTTAGGTCTTTCTCAAAGGCACGGGGGAGGGCATGTTAAATGACTTGGTAGTAAATCTTCGTGACCCTGTGTGATTGTGATGAAGACTGGCAAAGTTTACAGTTTACCCTCAGCAGGGGTGGGAGGTGTAGGTTGGAATCTACAGGAGTTCAAACTTCAGTTCCAATTTCTGGGTATTATTGATCTCTTTCTGTGTCCTCCTCTTGGGGGAAGGACTGAAGACTGAGTAGGGAGAAGAGAAACATGGTATAGACGCGTTTATATAACATGTGGTTTCCAGGGAAACAGGACTGATGCAAAAACACAGCAATGAAGCATTAAACTGGATGGGGCTGGGGTTAAATGTAAATGTAGAGACAGGGGAGGTAGTTTCCAAAGTACTTTAAGGAGAGTTGGTGGCAGATGTCGACTTGGGCGGGAATTTGAATAGGAGGCTTACATTTGGGCATCGTGGGCGGAGAAGTTGAGGAAAGTATTAAAGACATAAAGGCTGCGATGAAATGGTTGCCAAGGAATTAGAAATAAGAGAGTGGGTTAGGGAGCCCTGGGAAATAGGATTGAATCTCTTAAGACAGGATCTTAATAACAAGAACATTTATTGAGGCAAAGGGAGTCAGTTCTAGAGCAGAGTCATGACATGCCTACGGGGATTCAAAAGTTTAGTGACAAGGCTGTATCTTTGAGAGGTGGGGAGGGAGGCAGTTGTTAGAAGGAAGAGGAAACAAACAAGATGCTGCCCATAAGCTTTGGGTGATGCGGACCTCGATGCGATTAACAGAAGAAAGGGAAGGCCGCAAACATGAGGATAAGGAAAAGGATCCAAAGAGTCATGGCAGACAAAGTGGAGGAAGCAAGCCAAGATGAGTCTGAAGGTTCCAACTTAGCAGAGAAGAATTACAAACAATAGCAATGGGGCCAGAAGAGCGGGATCGGAAGTCAGTGGTGACTTAGATGCTGGACTTGTGGAATGTGAGTTACTAGTGGGGTCCCCAGCGGTGCTGGAAGCACAAACTACACTTCAGGGCAGTGGTTAGTCTGGCGGTGTGGATTTGGGAGTCTATCCACAGAAAATCTCTGATCCCACTGGAAAGCTGGACTTTCCCATCTCCCTTACTTCAGATCCCACTTCATAGACTGGTTTGAATTTTATGTCTTTATCTTTGCTTGTCTTATCCCTGTAAAAATACTACCAATTAATAAGCCATCAGAAGATTACCCGGCAAATCATCACCTCTGGAAAATTACCTAACCAGATAGTCCTTTCCCAGACAAGGACTTAAGAATAGATGGTAGAATACTTTTTTCTCAGTCCAAAAGTCCATTTGTGTTGGTCTGCTGTTCTGGTCAGTAAAAGTGATGCTCCATAGAGTAAATTTCAATGAGTGATTCACATGCAATACACACTGGCGTGTTCAAAGTTTTCCCAGACACTGAGGCTAGGGAATAACCTCAGCTTGATCATTTTACTGACACTGGCATAGTGAAATTTAAAAATTTGTCATACTGCAGGCAAGCTTTAGGTTGAAATGGAACACCTGAATAGGAGAAAGTAATAGCATAATTCTAAATGTGCACTAGGCTCACATACCGCCTTACTGAGCAGAAGCAGCTATATATTATAAAATCCTTCGATCTGTGTTGGGCAGCACATCACCAGGGTATCCCCTTTTGTACTCCCTTGCTTTGCAATATTTCCAGTATATTCCTTATCTTTTTATTCAAGATAGGGGAGGTAGGGAAAGAAAATTCTACTTATTGCCTCAGAACTGGATATACGTACTTGTTCCTTTCTTCTAAAACACACTTGTCCTTGACTTACCCCACAAACGTATATTCTTAATAGTGTCACTTTCCGCTTTACAGATGAGGGCATTAACGTTCAGAGAGGTACGATAATATGCATATTCACAAAGAAAGTAAGTAGTATTATTTGAACCCAGGACTGTTGGATGCCAAAACTAGTTCCTCATGCTACGAGGTCTATAAGAATTTGTTTAAGTTATAATAACAATGAGAAATCACCTTTCTAGAAATAATAAGCTATTCTCAGCTGACCCTTTGGGCTTGCTGGAGAGTGGTGATTGAGACGTGTCATCACGCAGTGTGTACTTTTCCAAGAGGTCTTAGGAGAGGGTGGAGTGACACCTTGGTTTTCACAGAGTGGAGGGAAAGCAAATTAACTCAAAACTCTTTGACTTCCCTGGGAGGCCAAAGCCTGGGAGAATAGTAAATCTCCCAAGAAGCAGGAAAAAAACCTGCAATAATTGCAGGGGCAGGATTGGTCTGAATAAGAGTCTTGCACACTTCACTATTCTGACACATGGGAACCACGCCGATCAGCAAGATCTGGGATGCCGTCAAAGAAACACATGGACAGTGACAGGTCTCACGCTGAATGAGAAGTTTGACATTTTAAAGATCTACTAGCACTGATTTATTTGTCAGAAAAGCGAGTCTGGGAATTGTTTATCACGTATGTGAGTATGTGTGTATGTTTAATACTGGGAAAGGTACACATGGCTGTTTCCCTAAAAAGAAAAGAAAAGAACCCAAAGGTCAAAGATGGAAGAGATTTGGCCCAAACTTTCCAAAATAAATAAGTAAAGAGTACCACAGGAAAAGAATGATCTCTGGGTTGCAGCCATGTACAAAGTACTTAAAAATAGAGATGTTGTAACATTTAACCATTAGTGCATACTTTTTAACAGAAGACCAAATACATTTGTAATTAATAACCAATTATTATTCCTGATTACATTTAAATCCATTTCTTTCTATGATAAAATGTGATTCTGCCTTCAAGTAAAGAAGTGTGAGAGTCTCAACATGATTATTTCATTAATACAATCACATTGTCAATATGTGAAACTATTTACAAAATAAGCCAATGTCGAAACAATGTGTTTGTGAAGGTTCCATCAGATTTAAAAATGAATGCACCAGAAATGGAAGGCAGCTTTTCAACCTCTTCTTGTCTTTTGGGTAATTGAGGCCATCTCAGGTTTTTCTTCCGCCCAGCTGTGCTCAGTTTTTCTGCAATATCAAAAACAACTGATTAGTAGAAACTGATCCGTTAAACCTATTGAAGGAAACAACTTTTCCATCCGTCAGTGTCTCTGCTAACATCCAGCTTATGTCTGCAAATTTTTATTCTCGTCCCTGGAGGGTGCATCTCATCATAGCAAAATCATTTTGTTTTCCTTTTTGATGATTTTGTTCGTAATTCTCTTTTATGATTTCCCTTCATGATTTTATTAGCCACTTTTAAGTTAAAAGTGCTGCAGCAGTGGCCTTGTGCTGGCAGACGTTCAGGCACAGCCAACAGTTAGTTTAGCTGCAGGAAAATTCCCACTAGTCAAAACCAGACTCCGACTTGATCTCTTTTTAGAATGAACCTTTTAAATACAGCTCGGCTTTAAGCAAAAATAAAAATAAAGAAAACAATTCTTCCTCTAAAGGGAAGGTAACTAAGGAAAGTGGTGTTCTTCCAAAGCCTTGACATTTGGGGACAAATCTTCCTGGATGGTGAAGCCCCAAGGGCATCTGAACTTACGCTCAAGATCTTGAACCATTTGCAGATTTCAATTAGGGCCAGTTCGCTCCAGAATCCTGAAAAAGCTACACATGTCTGATGGGTTGGCAGGATGGGCCTTTTAGGTAACTATTGGCCAAAAGAGACTAAAGCAAACTTCCAGAGGAAAAAACTTATAACATCTTAGTTGTAAATTTGGAGTCTGGCAATGGGGAAGTCTAATTTCCCAGGAGCTTATGTGTGAGGCCGGTGCCAAAGGAGGCTGTGGGAATATTTTCAAGGGGATTTTTTAAAAATTATTTTTAAATTTTGATAAGGAGTTTAGGGTTCAGGGCAGCTCCCCTCTGGTCTTTGGAAATAACAGTCACTTGAAATGGGGATCACGGCATTCCCCCCACCTGTGCACGTGCCAGGTGTCTCACTCCATCTGGACTGCCGTAACAAAATGCCATAGACTGGGGGGCTTATGAAAAACAGAAATTTGTTTCTCACAGTTCTGCAGACTGGAAGTCTAAAGTCAGGGTGCCAGCATGGTTGGGTTCTGGTGAGAGGCCCTTTCCCAGTTGCAGACTGCTGCCTTCTTGTTGTGTCTTTACATGGCCACATGGTGGAAAAGGGGCGAGGGAGCTCTCTGAGGTCCTCTTTGTAAGGGCACTAATCCCCTTCACAAGGGCTCCACCTTCATGACCTAATTACCTCCCAAAGGTTCTACCTCTTACTACCATCACGTTGGGGGTTAGGATTTCAACATAAGAATTTTAGGGGGACACAAACATTCAACCCATTGCACCAGGACTTGAAAGCAGAGGCTTCTGTGAACACAGAGCTGCAGCCCCTCTGTGGACCCAGGACAAGGGCAACAGTGATGGCTGTGGGTTCCTGGGGGAGACAGCAGCTATGGCCTTCTGAAACAGCCAGGCATTCCCTTATTCAGCCCTTGAGGGAGGCTGAAGGACTCAGGTGAGACAACAAAGATCTCCCACAAGTAGGTGGGGAAGTCAAGGAGGAAGTCTTTCAATTGTGGGAGGAGGTGAGGCCGGAGCATCTGATTAGTCAGTGTGAGTGTATTTTAAACCCCAGGCTAGGTTGCTGTGTTTATTCAGCCTTTGGAAGACCCCACAAGGGTGTCTAGGCCAGCCCTCTAGTGTCTGTGATCCTATTAAAGTGTGTGAGATTTTCTCATGAAAAATGATTTAGCCTCACAACAATTTAGATGATGTCTTTTCATTAAAAAGTTTCCAAATATTGAGTTGATCTCTCCCACATTTATCACCATCTTTATTTCCTTGAAACAGCTTTGCAAATCATTAGGCAAAAAAGAAAAAAAAGAAGAAGAGACACAAAGAAGATGGAAGGAAGGAATTTGCCCATAAAAATAATATTTTATATTTTCCCAACTAACTGCAAAATCCAAATCAGATTTCCATGTCATCCATGCAAGGACTATATCCTGCTCAACTTCACTTGTCTATCTGATCTTGTGATTTGTTTATTCACTCTTTTTAAACATTTAATAAATCTGCACACTGGCTATGTCTTAGGTGCTGTGCCAGCACTGGAGATACAATTGTGAGCTAAAGAGATGTAGTTCCTCCCTTCGAGGAGCCTGTGATCTACTGAGGAGATAGGTGTCAAACAAGCTAGCAACCCGATAAGGATATAAATGAATCCACTGATAAGTGCCGGGAGCAAAACTAACGGGGTGTGGTTAGAGACTAATGGGAGTCGGGGTAAGTTGGGGATGCTTTTAGGAGACAGTTTTCCTCAAGGAAGAATATAGGCACATGACAAGCCAAAGAAAAAAATGGACTATTCATGATACAGCTTTAAAAAAATATATATGGTTGAAATCCTGCTCACCCAGATCTGGAGAACAAGGGACCCTATGACTTGTGTGGGGCCGTTGACTTAGAAAGGCTCAATTTTAGCAGAATTTATCTGTACACATAGAATCAAGTTAAGATATTCAGTGTCCCTATAAAATGCCATATGCCTCCTGGGAATCAGTGTATTTTGTCATCTGTGCCACTCACTCAAAAAGGCCTCTTCCTTACCGTGACAGGAGGTTATCCACGCCCATGGCTTAGATCACTCTAATTGTCCCTGTGCAGGGATGCGCTAGGCTGTGTCCACGGTTAGCAGTCTTCAGGGGGTTGGAAGGGAATTTGTCTTCTACTTACATTGCTTCAAATGTGCCTAACTGACTTAAGTTGACCTTTCTGGTTTTTATTGTTTTGACTTACTGAAAAATGTGTCTTTTTCCCAAAGGCCTCTGGGCACATGCACAAAAAAGAGAAATATGACAAGTTAAATTAAAAGCAGCAGATGAAAGTTAAAATAGTCTCGTAAAGGAAAAAGAAAGATGCCAAGTAACCTTACTGGAAGGAGGAAACAAAACCAAATGGATCAGCTGAACCCATTTTTCAGCTGTTTTGTGAGGAAGACTTATTCAAAGTAAATGTTAGAGTAACATCCTATAAAATCCTTGGAAAACTTTAGCCACGACTTATCACTCCAGGTCAGGGAAACAATGGTAATCCCAGGGCGAGCAGGGATCCAAATTATAATTCTTTTGATAGTAATGTTAAGATTGCTGTCTAGCCCTTAGGCACCATGTGATCTCACTCATTTGCATCTCACTTTTGGTATGTGGGAGATTAGCGCTAAGCATAGTTAGCTTTTCTTTCGTGAACTATAAATTCCTGCTGTCAGCTCAGTCATAGTACGATTCTGTTTGGAAACGAGTGTTGCTCACACATGGAGAGGCAGTACAATGGAGACACTAAAAACATGGATGTCTGGGTTCCTAGCCCAGCTTTGCCTCTTACCTGTATAACCCTGGGCACGTTATTTACCAGCGGTATGCCTCAAGTTTCCCCATCTGTAAAATACAGAGGCTAACAGGGACTTGTGAGGACTAAATGAGCGAAAATGTATAAACCTATAGGAGAGTCCATACAAAAAGCAATTCAAGTGTTAGTCATTATTACTTACATTTCTAATTGGTTATGGATTACTAATGGAATGATGTTATTTTTTTCTTTCAATTATCCACATATGCCTGCCCTTCACCAGGGACCTCAAGTATTCACTATTTGCCAGCACTCAGCCTGCAGATTGTCATACTGTTGAGCACGGTGCCCTGCTGTCTTGGTTGAGTCTTCTCAATTAATACTCTTTCAGGCAATAACAGGGTGTAGAGAGGTTATCAAATTATTTTGAGTATTTTTTGGTGTTTTAATGTATTAAATGATATTTTAGGAATATTAATTTGACAGTTATGTAAATGAGAAAGAAATAGAGAATAGTTTGAACATAATTATAATAGTCTATATGTGAAAAAAATAAAGGTCAGAATTAGGATGGGGCAATGCAGTGGGGATGGGCAGTTAAAAGTTTTGTTTTTAGTGCTTTTAATATGATGTGTATGGTTGTGATGTTGTTTTTATTAATACTACCTAAGTAATAGAACTTCTTGAATCTGTGGGTTAATATCTTTCATCTTTAAAAAAGATCTCAGTTATTATCTCTTCAAATATTGTTTCTTTCCCATAGTCTTTCTCATCTCCTTTTGAGACTCCAATTTAGTGTGCTTGACATTCTCATAGTCTAGCCTATATTGTTACTATATTTTGACATTCCCACCTGTTTAGTTCTACATGTTTTATCTTAATATTTTTCTTCTGATTTATCTTCCAGTTCCCTGATTATCTCTATAATTGTGACTAATCTACTGCTAAATCAATCAAGTTCTAAATTTTAGTTACTGTATTCTTAATTTATAGAATTGCTATGTTATTTTATTTTTATAATTTCCAGTTCTCTGCCAAAGTTTTCAGTCTTGCTTTTTATTTTTTTGAACATTTGCAGAGTTATTTTAAAGTTGGTATCTGTTAACTTTATCAAGAATAATGGGGAGGGGTCTGTTTATATTGTCTGTTGTTTCCCTTGTGTTTTGATCACATTATCTTGTCTCCTTGTGTGCCTCTCACATAATAACATTTGTTAAAAATTAAATGCCAGATATCACATACAAAAAAGTATAGGAGTAATTTGAGGCCTAGAATAATACTCTCTTCATACAGATAGTGTTTACACTTATTTCTGGCAGACTTCTATGCGCAATAATACTGCTCACTCACTTTAATCAGTCTTCAGGGATTGAGATGACCCAAAGATGGGGTTCAGTCCCTGGAAGGGTCAATCTATTTCCAATTCATCCTTAGTCTTAGAGTGTAGACTTTTGGGGTCTCAACCCTAAGTTTAAGTGTTTACCATCGAAAAATTTCCTTGCAAGACCATGGATTGCAGTTTTTGTTCCCTTCGCCCCATTGTTCCTTCCCACCCCAACCTCTCAGTATTCCACTTCATTGGAAGATCATGAGATTCTTCTAGGGAAAAGTAGCTCTAGATATTGGCTGCCAACTCTGAATTTCCTTCTTCTCCTGGACATTGGCCCTATACTTCCTTAGTACCTTATAAATGCTGCAATGCCTTTAAGACTATTGAAAAAAATACTTTCTCAATATTTTAAAATTGTACTTAGCAGAAGAATTCGTCCAAAACATATAGTCTGGCATAATCAGAATTTGAATTTGAATAATTTGGGGTGAATTATTGTGCTCCTATTAGAAATATAAAATTCTAATGCGGGACTTGATTCAGGGAAAAGAATTTAGCTTCAGATATTTTGAATTTGAGGTAATATCCATACATCCATGTAGAGCTGTCCAATAGTTGGTTTGAAATTTAAGACAGAATAAATAAACAAATCAACTGATCCTTACATTAGATTTTGCATTTGCAGAAAAATATTTGCCAAAGCAATTATCTCTTGCTCAAAAGTTCCAAAATTCAGAAAGATTGGGTGACCCCTTGATACTAAGGGGTTACTAACATTTACTGGTCATGAGCTTGATGCTTTGCTTTGCCCTTTATATAAATAATCTCTTTTAATGTATTTTTAATTATTCTCATTTCAAAAATGAGGAAACCTAGACTTTATGGGGTTAAACAAGTTGCAGGAGGTTACGTGTCTGATAAGTGGTGAAACCTGAGGATACGTCACAGACTGTCTATCTGATTCCCAAGAACTTATCTTTTTTATTACTCCATTTCTATTTTCTAGGTTTGGGATAAGACACTATCATGATCCTCTTTGAAAAGTCAAAATAGTGGGCACTAAAACAGGTGCTATTACTGAGAGACCTAGAGGCAACACCACCCAGCAGCAACAAGCAAACCCAGGAACCAGATCTTGGTTTCTAATACCATTCTCCAAGAAAAGGAACCAAGGTCCCTTGGCAAAGTGGCTGATTCTAGGGCTGGGGCAGGTAATATACAAGATTAACATGGAGCATCTTGTGATGGAGAAAATGAGGGAGTGCTCAAAAAATAAACTGATGGGGGTAAATCAAGGGGACACAAGAGTCAACTGAAAGAGCTCCCAAAGGCTACTTGAACAACAAAATAATATTGTATTGGATTATAATCCAAAGTATACAATAAATAATCACGAGCTCTGTTATGGCTTGAATTGCGTCCTCCTCAAAATTCATGTGTTGAAGCCCTATCACCCAATGTGAATGCATTCGGAGACAGAACTTTAAGGAGGTCATTGAGGCTAAGTGAGGTCATAAGGGTGGGACCCTAGTCCAATAGGACTAGTGTCCTTATAAGAAGGGGAAGAGACACCAGAGACATCTTTCTCTCCACATGCACACAGAGGAAAGGCCAAGTGAGGACACAGCAAGAAGGCAGCCGTCTGCAAACCAAGGAGGAAGTCCTCCCCAGAAATCACCCCTACTATTACCTTGATCTTGCACTTCCAGCCTCCAAAACTGAAAAAATACATTTCTGTTGTTTGAGCCATCCAGTCTGTGGTATTTTGTTACAGCAGCCCTAGCAAACTGTTACAAGTCCATTCTGATATAAATAAATAATTGAATAAGTGGGGAGAAGAGACAAATTCCCATACAGAAGAATTTTTAAAAAAATTTATGTAGGGGCTGGCCCGGTGGCACAGCGGTTAAGTTCCCACGTCCCGCTTCTCAGTGGCCTGGGGTTTGCTGGTTCGGATCCTGGGTGTGGACATGGCATCACTTGGCATGCCATGCTGTGGTAGGTGTCCCACATACAAAGTAGAGGAAGATGGGCACGGATGTTAGCTCAGGGCCAGGCTTCTTCAGCAAAAAAGAGGAGGACTGGCAGTACTTAGCTCAGGGCTAATCTTCCTCAAAAAAAGAAAAAAAATTTATGTAGATACTGCCCTCTTAGGAAGGTGGAGCATAACTTCCTACCCCTTAAATGTGGACAGTACACAGGGACCTTCTTCCAAAGAGTACAGTATGGAAAGGAGGCAAATGTGCAGAAGATTAATATCATCAGTGGTACATCGTGGTGATATTGTACCTTTGATAGGATGTGATGAGAATGGCACTTTACCTCTGTGGTCTTCCTTCCCAAAACCATAATCCCAGTTGAAGCAAGAGAAAAAGATCAGACAAACTCAAGTAGAGGGACTTTCTACAAAGTATCTGACCAGTATTTCTCCAAAGCATCAAGGTCACCCAAAAGAAGCGGAGTCTAAAAAACTGTCGCAGTTTAGAGGAGCCTAAACAGACACGGCGACTAAATGTGATGCAATATCCTAGATGGGATCCTGGAACAGACAAAAGACTAGGTAAAAATTAAACACATCTGAAGAAGATAGGAGCTTCAGGTAACAATAATGTATCAATATCGGTTCATTAGTTGTGACAAATGTCTCATACTAATGTAACATCTTAACAACAGGGAACACTGGGCACTGGGTAAATACGGAAATAGCCTGTACTATTTTTTTGGCAAGTGTTCTGTAAATCTAAAACTATTCTAAATTAAAAAGTCTATTTAAAACAAAAATGCGGGGCCGGCCCGGTGCCCAAGTGGTTAAATTCGCGTGCTCCGCTGCGGCGGCCCAGGGTTTCGCTGGTTTGGATCCTTTGCGTGGACATGGCACCGCTCGTCAGGCCACGTTGAGGTGGCGTCCCATATGCCACAACTAGAAGGACCTGCAACTAAGATATACAGCTATGTACCAGGGGGGATTTGGGGAGATAAAGCAGGGGAAAAAAAAAAAAAAGATTGGCCACAGTTGTTAGCTCATGTGCCAATCACTAAAAAAAAAAAAAAGCAAAATTGTACATTTGTTCTGTGTGATTTCTCTTTTATATTGTTTCTCTGCATATTCCAAAGTGAATATTCATTTGCTTTATCTTGGGAGGAGAGTTTAGTTTGTTTCTTCTCATTGAGCAGGACCCATTCTTCGGTCAATATTCTGCCACATCCTGGCAGAAGCCCAGGAGATAAGGCTTGGGGGTGGAAAGGGCCAGCTGAAAACTGAGCATGTTGATCTGTATAAGTGAGGAATTCCTGTAGGTATACCTCCCAGACGCGTGTGCAGTCTGTGTATTTGAAACATCTTCATGGCTTTATCCCTCTCTCCTTTAGTCATCAATTTCTTCCTCCCTTTGTAGAGAATCTCTGAAGATCCCTGAAAACAATATTTGCTTTTAGATGTTTTGGATTAAATCCTCTATTGTCTTTTTCCTTTGAATCCTCTTGTTCTTCCCTTTCCCACAGAGAAACTTCCAGATTTTTCATTTTAAGATTATGTTACTGAAACAGATGATCCCACTTCATCCTTTGCTTTTCAGGCTCAAAAAGAAAAAACAAATGCCCGTGCTGTGGGATTTTACAAACACTTGTACCTCTTCTCTTCCAGACCCTGTCAGCTGCTCTGTTCCAACAGCTTTCAGAGTAGATCTACAACTCCAAACCCCATTCCTCCTGGGTTTTAGCACTGGCCGTCGACCAAGAACTTGCTCCAGCTGTACTGGCCTCTAGTTTCCTTAACTCTTTCCTCTTTCATACTCTGGGTTTGAGAGTTAGAGATGGAGGAAAGGAGATTCCCCACAAGTGTTCATCAACCATCTATTATACGTCTGCCACTGAAGTTACAGCAGTGAATAAGGCCCGCGAGGTCCCTGCCCACAGAGAAGCCACATTCTAATGGCTGGGTAACACTATGAAGTGCTTATAATTGCTGCAATATTTATTTCTATGCCTGATTTCATCTGGTCCTAATGATGTAGGCACTATGGTTATCCTCATTTGCTGAGACACAGATGCGAACTGACTTACCTGAAGTCATGCAGCTAGTAAGAGATGGAGATACAATTTAAATCCAGCGACTCAGATTCTAGAACACTCAGGTTCCTAACCATTATAATATCGGTAAAATTGTTCTTTTGGGTAGATAAATACTGTCCTATTTCTATCTCTTTCTGCTCTAAAAAAAAAAATCATACGCCACTTTAAAAAATATCTGTAATGTCTCCTTACTCAATTCTAAAAAGAAAAAGATGTTCTTTTTTAAAGACAATGGTGCAGTTGGCATTGAATAGTAGCTTATGAAGCATCCATCGGTTCTCTTTCCCATTTCTATGGTGAATTTCCCTTCCCGGTCTTACCTTTCCTCCTTCCCCCCATTGCAGAACATCGAGCTGGTTCAGGTGGGATAGAGCCCCACCAACTCTATGGGTAAGCTCTGATTGGCATAAGCCAAACAGCATGTGCATCTTTCTGGCCACGTGATTGGTAGGGATCAGCTTAGTGCCCCAGGCATCAACCAATCAGTGCCTTGTATTTTAATAGCCACCATGATTGGTTCGGTTTCTGTAACTAGAGATGAGATTGTCTCCTCCCTACTGGGAAAGAGGAGGCGCCTAACTCTAATCGTGCTGGCAGCCATCGTGGAGGAGGAACAGAGAGAAGCACAGATAAACGAAGCCAGAGTTCTGGCTGAACCACATCTGACACCTGCCTGGCTTCTCGACTTCTCAGTCATGTGAGTCCTAAATACTCTTTATTGCTTTAAAGTCATTTTGAGTTGGAGTTACTTTTAGTTTCATTCAAAATCACGCCAGCTGATGCAAATAATTTCTTATATTAAGTATATAAACTCTAACTACTTAAGTAGGTTTTTCAAAAACAAATTTCACAAGAAACTAAAAAAAAAAAGAATTCTAAAGTATCCAGAGAGCTTCCAAAATCTGAAGAACATTTGCAAACAGATTTGTATCTCTGACTTCTGTGAAAAAAATAAGATAAAGTAAAATAAAATCCACCCAGCCCGGGTGATTCCTCTGTTTCACACATGAAGGTAATCAAGATTGTGAGTTAATAGTTTAGGGCCAGATGTAACAGATGCTCAGTTAATTGGCCCACGATGTGCAGGTTTCAGATTGTAGCATACAATTGTCTTGGATTTTGTTGCTAAAAACACTCCTGTTTTTGCCAAACAACACTGTTTTGAAGGATTGCCACCACAAATACAGAGAGCTAGCTGGGATGAAGTTTTGTGCTTTTGGTGGGACCGCTAGATTATTATTATATGAGAGGCAAGACAGCAGCCTATATGTCTTCAATTAAACACACATTACCCAGTAGATTTAAAAAAACAGCTTCATTCTCAATAACTAGTAACTAGCTATGAAGATAATAGTGATGCGATTCCTTTAAAATGCACTAGAAGTTGCATTCTATCTAAGAGCGTGTACCCATCCAAGGACATTCTCTCCGTGACCAATTTAATGTTCCATGGAGATCTTAGCCTCTGAGGACACAGGGCCAAAGCTAATCAAGAAATCAGTTGAGATGTAGCACAGTAATGCCCGATTTTTACCAAACTGGGAAGATAGTCTGGAGAGAGGTTAGCTCTCTAATAGGAGACATCCCATTATGTTCTCAGCTTCCCAATTAGCTTTGTTGGCCCAAGATGGCTCTGTAGAATAACAGTGAAAATGGTAGCTTTCCACTCTGCTCTTAGAACAAAATATTAGGAAAATAGAGGCAGTGGTAAAAACAGAAGTGGTTAGAAGATTTTACCTTCCATTTTTATTTCTTTTAGTGTTAACTACTGTATCTGACAATGGGGACATGGATAGGCATAAATCATATGTTTATTTCCATAGGAATAAAATACATCTGGATCTCTGCTCTATTAAAACTAATGAGGGTGAAACGCATGTCTAGTGCAAGTATAACGTCATATGCAAGTGTAACATCATATGCAAGCAGTGCCTGGGCTCTGAACAGATTGTGCCCCCAAAGCCAGTTTTTATGGGTTGTGTAAAACTTGGAACATATTTTTTGATAGGAACAAATGTGATTGTCAAAAGGCCAGCCTGTCTGGATTGCTCATAATGGAATAGTATACCACAAAACCCAACCATGACGTTAATGGTGCCTCTCGGGAGGAAATGATTCAGAGCACACATGGGTGGTTGTTTTTCTCCCTGGTGGCAGAGGCATTGGGGTCCTTCTTGGCTGTTCCATAGGGACATAGTTAAGTAGTGTGGAGAAGGTTGTTGATGGGTGGGAATAGGCAAGGACTCAAGTATGGAAGGGAATGGTACTGAGGGGCTGGGAGAAAGGGGATAAGAGCATTATCAAGCCAGGGAATGAGAAAGGCAGCGGCTCCTAATAGCATGAGTCCTCAGGTCTCTGCTTGTGATTCATCTCCTTTGCAACAACATGGATGGACCTTGAAGGTATTATGCTAAGCAAATTAAGTCAGACAGAGAAAGACAAATACCATATGATTTCACTTATAGGTAGAAGATAAACAAACACATAGATAAGGAGAACAGATTGGTGTTTACCAGAGGGGAAGAAGGTGGGGGGAGGGTGAAAGGGGTAAAGGGACACATGTATGGTGATGGATGGAAACTAGCCTTTTAGTGGTGAACACAATGCAGTCTATACAGATGCTGAAATATAACGTAGGCCTGAAATTTACACGATGTTATAAAGCAAGGTGACCTCAATAAAGTTAAAAAAAATTCTTGCATTTTCAAGGACAACATCAAGCATGCAGATTTTGGCTAAAGTCACTTCATAACAAAGGAAATGATGGGGCATTAACTCAATTCTAAGAATTCGGGAGTTCTAGTCAATCTGACATAAGCGTAGGCTCTTCTGACACTGAGCTATAGAATTTTGATTTTATTGAACACCTCAGAGTTTTGTGTATTGGAATTTTCAGCACTTAAATGGCCATCAGAAAGAGAAGTCAAATTGAATAAAGGTCAAACATTACTCTGACATGAAAATCGCATAACAAAGGCCTCATTAAAATTTCATCTTCCTATTCAAGGCAAACAAAATTCAACTTCTCATTGAAATGGAGCAGAGTTAAACTTTTATTTTTATTGTTTGTAAGTTTTAATTTAGTTCAATTTTTATTTCAGGGAGTACACACTAATTTTTCCATGAAAAGCATAAGTACACATCTTTTATATATTTTGTCTATGTGAACAAAAACCATTTACAATGGAATAAAATAAATTGTATAAACTTTTTTCTTGGGAGAGGGCTCCATACCTTTCATGAGTTCCTCAAAACATTCATGTCCCCAAAATGGTCAAGAGTCACTGCTCTATGAGATTGAAAGTACAGGCATTAATTATAGATCCACTTACACTTATAATGTGACAGATGGTTTTTGAGAAGAGCTGGAGATTTTTCAGCAGCATTCCAAATGGTGACTTGGGCTTATTCATCTGAGAGTATTAAATGCCTCAATTCCTGTTTGAAGGTGACAAATGCAAAATTTAAATATACTCGTAGGATTTTCATCTATGAGTCAGCAGTTTAGTAAAGAGAAATTTAGTCGAAATATGTAATGTTTATATGTAAATATAATATTTATTTATAATATTTATATTATAGGTATTATTTAAAGGTACATATGCATATGTTATCCAAGCTGATAATAATGCCTGATTATTAAATTGTCATTTTTTCCTATGACACTTGGTCCAGGCTGTTGTTAATGAAAAAGTGTAACGTATAAGCTCTTTAAGATTGAGGACTCTACCTTCCATGTTCTTTGAATTTCCCTAAAGGCCCAATCTGTGGCTCTCCATCTTTATGTGTATATGTCATCATCTGTTCCACATCTGGCAGGATAAGTAGTCACTGGTGGTCCAGCTATCTTTCTTCCCTTTTGTCTTCTTACTACTTCCCCCTGCTCAAAATTCTAGTTATTCTCTTCAGATGTTATTCTGTTTGTCAGTATCCTGCGTTACTCCTCTTAATCCTTTCTGATATTGCTTTGTATTAATCTTTGCTCTCTTTACCAGCTATCTGTTTTCACAGGCTTCCTGAAATTCCCGCACGCTCCAGTCTCCCTGCTCAGCAGGAAAGAAGCGAGAACAGAAGCACCTGATAACCATTGTCTGAGCATACTCTGTGGATGTCAGGCGATTTGCTAGGTGCTGGGGATAAGACATGCAATCTCTGCTCCCAAGGAGTTAAGATCCAGGCAGGTTAAGCAGCCTGGTACGATCTTCCAGGACCTTCTGTCTCTCTGCTAGGGAGAGAAAGGGCTGTTGTGAACGAATAGTTTGGGGGCTGTCCATTCTGCCATATTTACCTATCAAATGTGTCCCCGAACATTGGGTGGGTATTAAGTAAATATGTCATTCCCAGTCTCATTTTACAGGGGGGCAAGCAGACATGCAGAGATGGGGGTCATTTTATAAATACATTCACTTCAAAAACTAATCACGCTGAGAACATTCCAATTTTCCTTCCCAAAGGAAAGTCCCATTTCTTTCTGACCACTATGATGATGTGTCAATACTTTGAGGAAGATTGCTTTGGACTTTAATTAATCAGCTGAACAGTCAGTCAACAAATGTTTACTGAGTGCAGGGTGATATGTGCCAGATTCTGGAGACACAGCAGAGAACAAGACAGAGAGCCCACCTTCAGGCGTTTGCAACCTACTGGGGAGAGAGCAGATGGGGGATCTGTTGTGTTGTCACTTGCCTCATTTCTCTTAGGCCTAGTCTAATTTCTTTCAAGTCATTTAAATCCCTTAAATAGTTGATTTGGTTCACTCAGTGGAACCAAGCTTGGAACTTCTGACTCCAAAGCGTCCCCGATGTGACAAGGCCTCTCACAGTGGCTCACTCAGCAGCAGTAACAATGGCTTCTCTGCTGCTACAGTTGATCTTACTGGCTCTGCGTGGATGGCTTTTCAATATCGAGACGGTGGTAACCTTACCTACACTGAATTGAGTCACAATAGTGTTCTTTTGCCAAGTTCTTCTACAAGATAGACTGTCTCCTCTTCGTGTACTCCTGTGAAACTCATAAAGGTGGACGTGGTCCATAATATGACTAAGAGTTTTTCCAGAGATGTTTTAATTTAATTTCTGGGAAAATAAATGGTAAGCAAAAGCCTGGGATACAGCCTTCAAAGCATTTAAAAACAAATATCCTAGCAGAGTGGGGTTTGAACTGTGTGAGGTTCCACTCCTCCCCTCATCCTAATACATTGATGCGCTTTGCTCCAGTGCACCTAGAACATGACACATGTCCCTCTATCCTCATTCAGGACTCTATGCTGACATGCACTGGGAACAAGGACTTTCATCAAATGGCACTATTGGTCTCTCTCCTATTTTCCAGCACTGTGATTTCCAGAGGGAATGAATACTGTCTTGGGCAGATTGGTGGTCTTATTGGTTTGGAGTCCATCTAAACCTGTTCTTTTAGCCACCCAAAATTGGCCTCCTGTTACTGACTACCTGTGCCTGATACTCTCTGATGCTTGAGGAACAGTGGCCTTCTAGGCTGATTAGGGAGCCCGCTCAGCACTTGAGTGGTTAATTTTTTGTGTCAACTTGGCTAGGCCGTAGTGCCCAGATATTTGGTCAAACATTATTCTGGGCGTGTCTGTGAGGGGGTTTCTGGGTAAGATTAACGTTTAAATTGGTAGACTTTGAGTAAAACAGATTGTTCTCCATAATGTGGGTGGGCGTCATCTAATCAGTTGGTGGCTTGAATAGAACAAAAGACCAACTTCCCCTAAACAAGAGGGAATTCTGCCAGAAGACAGCCTTTGGACTTGAACGGCAACAGTGACTCTTCCTTGGGCCTCCAGCCTGCCAGCTGACCCTGCAGATTTTGGTCTTGCCAGCCTCCACAATTGTGTGAGCCAATTCCTTTAAATACATCTCTCTCTCTCTCTTTCCATATATATCCATATCCACGTGTATATATATATATATATGTATATACCCACACACCCCTACATCCTTTTGGTCCTGTTCTCTGGAGAACTTTGACCGATATACTTGGTCAACGGATACCTGGGATACTAAAGTACACTCACAGGAAGTCCTTTAGCCCCAAAACTTTGTGATGCTATAGCTCTGACTAACAGGATGATAGCTTATGTATAATGACCCCTCCCTGAAGCGAAGAGGCAATCATGGAAGTTGAAGGGTATAGAAGAGAGAATATGGAGTGAGGGCCCGAGCCATGTCCTTTGCCTGTGCCATAACAAGACCCCAGCTGACCACTGGGCCCATTCAAAACATTAAATGTGATCCAGCAAGACTTTCAGTGGCCTTATATCTGCCATGACGTTACACTATGCTGTCAATTAGTGACATGTCCATGGATTGATTTAGTTAGAAGAATTTGGACCATTGGAACCCATTCTCCTCTTGATCGAATTAAGCACTCAACACTAGGAACTTTCAAATGAAATGTGACCTGCTGATTGGAAATTGTGGTCAAAGAAGGGAGTGGTGGCAACAACAGACTGTTGATCGTCTCTTCTTCTACCCAAGCTCCCATTTCCGTGGGTGGGGATGTATATGGCTGGCAAAGGAGATGATGTTAATATCATTATACCCTGGAGTGATTTCACTAAGATATCATTTTTTCCTTGCTTTCCCTATGGGGAAATCATCCAGAAGGAGTTCACTTTCTTAACTGACATGTTTCCTGCAGTGGTCCCACTTTTCAAAGGGCTCTGCTTTCCTATGTGTCCACCACTCCTCCTCCTGTCCCTCCCCTCCCATTGCTATCAGGGTAGAGCCTTGTTCCCCCTGGTTGCTCTTCTTGTTCCCATTGCCATCGACCTGTTTACTCAAGTCTACCCAGACGGTGACTCAAATCCTATTGTTGCAACTTTATTTACCTTAATGAATGAACTACTTAGGAATAAGAGTTGTATCTGACTAGATCAAGCTGACCAGGACAAGGTTATCTCTGCTTGATTATATATCTTCAAACATTTAAAACATTACCCATATCTAACTTTAAACAGGTTCACAGATTACCTAAGCATGTAACGTCTCCACAGATTACCTGGCCCCATAACATTTCCACAGTTTAACTGACCACCTAATATCAGAATTTGTCCTCATCTTGTATACCAGTTTTGTAGAGCATTGTTCTAGAATGGTAGTTCACCACCTTGGATATGCCTCAGAATTGTGTGGGGTTTTAAAAAGTGTGTGCCGAAGTTCCACTTCTGAATATTCTGATTCGGTAGATGTAGAAGGAGGCCCAATGATCTGTAGTCTAATTTCAAAGGTGATTCTGTCATCAGACCAAATATCCGATTGTTCTAGATAATTCTTCCAAGTCCGGTTCCATCTGCCCACTGTATACAGACTATCAGCCATATGGACTGTGTCAATTGATACTCAACTATGAACTCCAGAATAGCACCTCTTACTAAAAAGGACAGATGCTCTGCATATTCACAACAGAATTCAGTTGCGATGACTCACCATAGCTCACTGGCCAGAACACTCCCTTTTGTATCACTCATTGTTCCGCCTCTGCTGGTCCTCTGCCATCCCTGGCACCACTGTTACCCTAACAGCTGGTCAGTATTAAGGAAACTGTTGCCATATACATATAAGGAGTTCTATAACTAGTGCTGGGCCCTGGGAAGGTGAGAGGGTCAGGGGAAAGTTGAGTCTGCTCTTCCCTCCAGACACAATGTACATTCTGCCCAGGACAGCTGCTCGAAGACCACGACTTCTCCAAGGTAATGAGATGCTCTCTTCAAGGTCTTCACACTCCACCCTTCACACACGCATTCTATTAATTCTCAGCTAGATCCCCAATATTCGTGACTTTCTTCTCCACCTGGTACCCCTAGGTGTATGTTGGAAAAAGTTCTGGGCATCCAATGGCATTAAAGTCAGCCACTGGGAAGTGTCTAGGTCAGAGAGGTAGGTGAGGGAACCCCTCTCCCGCCTCAGAAATGTTCTAGGGAACATTAAGGTCTGCCCTGGGTAAACCTGGGGAAGTACCATCACTCCCTTCCTAGTGGAAAAGAGTCAGCCCAGGTGGGAGGTGGTGTCTCAGTTTGGGGAGCCCCTCTTATGACATCCTCGTAAAACTCAAGAAGTTGAGTTTAATAAAAGCTACTGTAACTATTTTCTGTGACTTGGGGAATGTTCCCAGACTCTGTGCCCATCCTCTGGTTCAAATCTTTTCCCTTACCCTGACTTCCTTGGCTTCTGGGTGGTACAGTCACCCTTGTACCTGCATTTTCTCTGCATCTCTACTCTTTTTCTCTAATCCAGGCCTCTTTGGACTGAATTTCCGATGGAATGTTCTACAGAGTTCTGATTTAAATTCCTCTCAAAGATGCTGGTTCTTGGGTCTCTAGTGGTCAAGTGACTTTTTCCTAACACCCTTCCTAGGTCTTTGGGACAGAACATAACAACTCAGACCCAACACCCAAGCTCCCATTTTTTGGGCAGCCAAAGTGGCTAGACCCAAAACATCCAGCAAGACTCAGTAAGAAAAACCAATACTACCTCTTGCATTTAAGGAAGAAACTGCAGAACACTATCTAGTCCAATGGGGTTTCTCCTGCTGATTCCCCCAGCAGGTACCACCAGTCCTGAGCTCTCTCTTATTTCGTCATTATTTAACTCTTGATTTCTTGTCTTGTTTCTTTTATTTTACTAGATTTTTAGCCCTTTGAGGGCAAGAATAACATGGTATATCTACTCTGTGTCCCCATAGTGTCTAGTATAGTCTTTTACTTGGACTAGGGGGCCAAATAAATATCAATATATATGTAAGCACTAAGAAATATGAGAATATACATAACTAATGCTATTTATATATACGAAGAAAATGTACCAGTTGAATAATCAGAGGCCTCTAGAAAGAGTCAGTGAAATATAGGAAGGATCTACCCAGTCCTTCTGGGAAGGGGCTGGTGTCTTCCAAATCCAGCAAAAGGGTTTATTGAGAAAGAGTGTAAGTTCGCCAGAGAGGACAGCTATATGCAATTAACTATACATTTTTCCAGATCTCTCCCCCAAAGCTGTAACAAACGTGTAGTGCATTGTGATAACCATCTTCGGTTCTTACTTATTCATGAACCCGTGACAGCACTAACCAGGGTGGGCTAGAGCCTGTGTCTGGAATCTTCTTATTCCAGGCCTTTGTTCTGCACCAGCTGTGCTGTGACTTTTTTTTTTTCTTCAAAGTCCCTATAACTAAGCACAGAAAATAACTAGTCTTTGCTTATGTCACTGCTCCCACTACTGTCTCTGATGAATCTTTATGAATTAATTTTTAGGGAAGCTTTTGCTTCTCCCAATGTGTTCTGCAAATGTTGGCTGGACTCTTCAAATTGATGTTGCATCTCTCTATCTAGATTAAACTGTGTTTGAATACTCTTTGCAGGCTTTATTCTCTTTGGGCAACGAGGATCTCTTTGTCCAATTAACTTACTCTGTGCAGTTGTTTTAAACAATTGGGTGGGTGCAATCACTTTCTGCTTGGATTCTGAGTTTAAAATGGATCATCCTCTCTGCTGCCTTGACACTCCCTGTGGCTCAGAATCTAACAGCTCAGGGATGTTGCCACCGTCTGCTCACTTTGTGCTCAATGGCCTGTGGGAGGCGTGGTTAATAGGTGATGAGAAGGAGGGTGGGTGCTGCTGTTTGTACCTGTAGATGAAGGTTGTTGGGTTAAGGGGGAAAGGAGTGCATAGTCAAGATCCCCTATGATCCATAATCAGTTTTATTTGATCAGAAAAATACATACACTTTAATCAATTTAGAGCCAGTGATAAATTCTGTGGATGAAGGTAGCATAACAAGAACACTCTGAGGAGGTATTTTTGTTTCTAGATAAAATAGGAGGAGGCAGAGGCAGGAGGCTTGGGAGGAGTGCTCTGCAGGAGGTGCATAGGTTTACAGCTGCATAATGAGGAGAAAGCAAATACCTGGGCCTGGCTAATGGAATGGAGGGAGCGTGGGAAGAAAGGTTACCACGAGGTCCAAAAGGATGCTGCTCCCAACACTTGGGAAATGAGAGAATGTGGAGGTGGGCTCTATGCAAGTTAATCAGCTGCCTGATGACAGCCCCTTCAACCAGGAGGTCAACCGCCCACACTCCTTGGCACGTTACTCAATCTTGGGTCCTCGAGTTGGCATGAGCCCCACCACTTCACTTCGGGTACATATTTTGCAGACCTCTTGTTCCCCATGCCTGCTTCTTTTCTATCAGACTTTCTACTGCCAGTTCATAGAACCCTGCTTGCTGCCAGCTCATATGTCTCTCCAAGGACTTTCTTTCTGCTCCAATTCTATGAAAATAAGGCTGCATCTTCTCTAAGGGGATATTCCGTATATACCTCACATAGCTTCTTAAAAAATTATAATAGTGGACAGAAAGTAGATTTTCCATGAATTCTTCAAAAAAATCTACCTGGTTGCCTTCCTTTTCAGTTTGCGTGTGGCGGGACGGGGGGTTGGGTGAGAGGAGGAGAGAGGAAGAACAACACGGGAGATGCATTCTTGGCGATACAGGAAGAGTATTTTGTGGTGCAGCCTGGCTTTTGTTTTTGTTTTCTTTCTGAGAGCAGTGAAGCCCCAAGCTCAATTTGTTTTTGATTAGCTGCAATTGCTGAAAAGAGACCCTTTGTCTTGGGCAAGGCCAGAGGGAAGTTTATAGAGCAGTAATGGAATCCCAGATCTTGATTTGGGCTCCGTAATTGAGGCCGCCAGTGATAAAGGCGGACAATTCTCTATGGTGGGGGCTGAGGCAGTCAGTGTAAAAGGCTGAAAATTGTGTTAGATTCAAAAGACAGGCTTTTGATCACTTCTGGAATTATGGTTAAATTGCCTCTTGTAAGATAGGTGAGCCAGTTAAATCAGAGGGCCTGGGTTTCTGAATAGGGCCGAGTCACAGTGTTACATCTTTTTTCACGAGTTCCTGGCCCACAGCCCTGGGTGTGTGTGTGTGTGTGTGTGTGTGTGTGTGTGTGTGTTTTGTGTTCAGCTCTAAGAAGCAGACTTAGGGAATCAGAGGCTATCTTGTGTGCTTCCAGTGTTCCAAAAATATTTTTTTTTCTCTTAACAACTCAGACGTTCTAAATCTCATGTGGAAGTATTCAAAAATACAGTAACTGGAAAGACTTTAGTCAAGCCATTAACAGCTTGCTGGCACTAAATAAGGAAATGTGAGACGATCCCACTGGTAGTGATGAAACTTTGTGTAGGCTGAGGAGCTTTTCGTAGTCTCAAGAAGAGGCTGGCCCACGCTTTGTCCTTTCCTCTCACATCTGTCTTCCATGCAACTTGCAGCCCCCTGGGTACTAAAAGAATAATGAAAATATCTTTTTCTTCTCATGAAAGTTCTTAGACTCCCCGACCACCCCCCAAAAAAAGATACTTCAAGGTATGTATTTAAGTGAGGAACACTTCAAATTTTAAGGAAGTTAAATAGAAAGAATAACACTTCTCAATTTAAGTATAAATCACAAAATCCATCTTTATGCTATGAAGTTCATCACATCATTGCATAATCCTAGTAACCAATGGACTAAGTATTAACACGTAAGCCATAGCCTTTGAAATGATGACGTCACAAATGTTACTGTATAAAATGGAACAGAAGCATGGAGAATCTCCAGTTTTTACTGACAGCACTAAAAACATTGCATGTGCATGTAACTGCATAACTTGCCTTTTTTAGCCACTTATACTGTATTTTCCATGCTAATTGTCAAGACATGAAAGCGCAGCAAACATGCACGGGGAACATTTCTTTAGTGCTGGCAAATTGATACCAGGTCATGTCTTGGGGCTAGAGGATTTTCTCATCTTGTGATTGCTAATATTTGACTCATTCTGTATTTTGGAAATTATTCCACAGCTATTAATCATTCTAGAGGCTGTATTCAATTTTTTGGTGTCAAATTGGAATAAATGTGGGTTTTTTTCTTATTATCATAAAATGAACACATACATTTATGGAAAAAAATTAGAATATACACAACTAGCGTAGTAAAGAAAATAAAAGGCATCTATACACTTCCCACCCAGAAGTAAGTGCTATTAAGACCTTGGTGTACAGCTTCCTGGTCCGTTGCTATATGTGTGTGTAGTAGGGTGAGCAACCATCCAAATTTGCCGACTAGGACTTTGCTGGGATACGAAATTTTCAGTTTTAAAAGTAATCAGTTCTGGGCAAAGTGGGAGAGTTGGTTTACATAGATGCACTCGAGTGCATGTGGACACACACACAAACACACATATACACACACAGTAATGAATAAAACCATTTTTATTAGAATTTCAAGTGCAGGGCCAACACTTAGCTCCTTGTGCATTATCATTGTTCCCATTTTTCAGGGAAGGAAGCTAAGCTTACAGAGGTATTTTTTCATTAGTGAGTGTGACCTTTTATGTCCTAAGTCTGTTTTCCCATTGGGGCAGGATAGTGACATACATCTTTGTAAGCCAGGTATGTGCATTTTTTTTTCTTGTTTGTTGTTTTCTTTTTAATTTTACTTATGGTTTTCTACATACAGAAATTATAAAATTTTATGTCTCAATGCTATCATTTTCTCACTTTGTGTAATGCTTAGAAAGTCTTTTTCCATCCAAAAGTCATATAAAGTCACTTAGTACTCTTTCTAAAAAAATATTTTTTATCTTTCCAGTTTTATTGAGATATAAATGATATGTAACATTGTATTAGTTCAAGGTGTACAACATAATAATTTGATATATGTATATACTGAGAAATGATTACCACAAGTTTAGTTAACATCCATCACCTCACATGGGTACAATTTTTTTTCTTGTGATGAGAACTTTTAAGATTTACTCTCTTAGTAACTTTCAAATATACAATGTAGTATTGTTAACTATAGTCACCATGGTGTACATTACATCCCCAGGACTTATTTATCTTATAACTGGAAGTTTCTGCATTTTGACCATCTTCACCCACTTTGCCCACCCCCCAACCCTCACCCCTGGCAACCACCAATCTGTTCTTTGTATCTATGAGTTCGGTTTGTTTTTTTTAGATTCCACATATAAGTGAGATCATAAGCATCTTTGTCTTTCTCTGTCTGACTTATTTCACTCAGCATAATGCCCTCAAGGTCCATCCATGTTGTTACAAATGGCAGGATTTCCTTTTTTTCTTTTTTGTAGCTGAATAATATTCTATTGTGTGTGTATATATATCATACACACACATATATATATATGTGTATATATATTATCACATTTTCTTAATTGATTCATCTGCTGGTGGACACTTAGATTGTTTCCATATCTTGCCTATTATAAATAATGCCACCGTGAACATGGGATGCAGGTATCTTTTTGAGAGAGTGATTTAGTTTCCTTTGGATAAATATCCAGAATTAGAATTGCTGGATCATGTGACAGTTCTATTTTTAATTTTTTGAGGTGCCTCCATGCTGTTTTCCATAGACACTGCACCAATTTACCTTCCCACCAACAGTGCACATCTGTGCCAGCACTTACCTGACATCCATGCCAGTGCTGGTTACCTCTTGTAGTTTTGAAAATAGCCATTCTAACAGGTGTGAGGTGATATCTCATTGTGATTTTGATTTGTATTTCCCTGGTGCTTAATAACATCGATCACCTTTGTATCTGTTGGCCATTTGTATGTCTTTGAAAAAATGTCTATTCGTATCCTCTGCCCGTATTTTAATCTGATCGCGGGTTTTTTTGCTGTGGAGTTAAGCTCTTTATATATTTTGGATATTAGCCCCTTATCAGATACATGATTTGCAAATATTTTTTTCCATTCCATATGTTGCCTTTTCATTTTGATGATGGTTTCTTTTTCTGTGCAGAAGCAGTTTGATGTCTCACTTATTTTTGTTTTTGTTTCCTTTGCTTTTGACATCAAATCCAAAAAATATTGCCAAGCCTGAAGTCAAGAAGCTTACCTTCCATGTTTTCTTCTAGTATTTTTATAGTTTCAGATTTTATGTTCAAGTCTTTAATCCATTTTGAGTTGATTTTTGTGTATAATGTAAGACATGGTCCAGTTTCATTCTTTTGCATGTGGCTCTCCAATTTTCCTGACACTATTTATTGAAGAGACTATCCTCTCTCCATTGTATATTCTTGGCTCCTTTCTCATAACAAGTTGACCATATATGTGTGGGTTTATTTCAGGGATTTCTATGCTGTTCCATTAATCTGTGTGTCTGTTTTCATGCCAATATCATATTGTTTTGATTACTTTAGCTTTGTAATATAGTTTGAAATTAGGAAATGTGATGCCTCCATCTCTGTTCTTTCTTGAGATTCATTTAACCATTAGAGGTCTTTGTGGTTCCATATGAAATTTAGGATTGTTTGTTCTATTTCTGTGAAGAAGGCGATTGGAATTTTGATAGGGATTACATTAAATCTGTAGATTGTTTTGGGCAGTGTGGACATTTTAACAATATTAATTCCTCCAATCCATGAAGACAGAATATTTTTCCACTTATTTATGTCTTCTTCAATTTCTTTCATCAAAGTCTTCTGGTTTTCAGTGTACAGGTCTTTTATCTCGTTGGCTAAATTTATTCCTAGGTATTTTATCCTTTTTCTGCAATTGTAAATGGGATTGTTTTCTTAATTTCTGTTTCTGATAGTTCATTATTAGTGTATAGAAATGCAACAGATTTTTGAAAATTGATTTTTGTATCCTTCAATTTTAGTGAATTTGTTTATTAATTCTAACAGTTTTTTTGATGGAGTCCTTACGGCTTTCTATATATAATATCATGTCACCTGCAAATAAAAACAGTTTTACTTCTTCCTTGCTAATGTAGATGTGTCTTATTTCTTTTTCTTGCCTAATTGATCTGGCTAGGACTTCTAGTACTATGTTGAATAAAGTGGTGAGTGGGCATCCTTATCTTGTTCCTGATCTTAGAGGAAAACCTTTCAGTTTTTCACTGAGTATGATATTGGCCGTGGGCTTGTATATATGGCATTTTTAATGTTAAGGTAGGTTCCCTCTATACTCAATTTGTTGAGAGTTCTTGTCATGGATGTATATTAAGTATGTCATGTGGTTTTTCTGCATCTAGTGAGATAATCATATGATTTTTATCCTTCATTTTGTTAATGTGTTGTGTCATATAGATTTATTTGTGGATGTTGAACCATGCTTGCATCCCAGGGATAAATCCCATTTGTTCATGGTGTATGATCCTTTTAATGTATTACTGAATTTGGTTTGCTAATATTTGTTAGTGATTTTGCATCTATGTTGATCAGGGATATTGGCTTGTAATTTTTTTTTCTTGTACTATCCTTGTCTCGTTTTGAAATCAGGATAATGCTGGCCTGGTAAAATGAGCTTGGATGTGTTCCATCCTCTTCTACCTTTTGAAGAGTTAGAGAAGGATTGAATGATGGGTAGAATTTACAAGTGAAGCCATCTGGTCCCGGCCTTCTGTTTTTTGGGAGGTTTTCGATTATGAATTCAATCTAATTACTAATAATTGGTCTGTTCAGATTTTCTGTTTCTTCGTAATTCAGTCTTGGTAGGTTGCAGTTTTTTTAATTTTTCCATTTCTTCTAGGTTGTCCAATTTTTTGGCATAATTGTTCATAGTAGTCTCTTCAAAGCCTTTGTATTTCTGTGATATCAGTTGTAACATCTCCCCTTTCATTTTGGATATTATTTATTTGAGTTCTCTCTTTTTCTTGGTGAGTCTAGCAAAAGTGTTGTCAGTTTTGTCTATCTTCTCAAAAGCAGCTCTTAACATAATTGATCTCTTCTACTGTCTTTTTAGCCTCTGTTTCATTGATTTCCACTCTGATCGTTGCTATTTCCTTCCTTCTACTAACTTTGGGCTTCATTTGTTCTTTTTTAATTCCTTGAAGGGTAAATTTAGGTTGTTTATTTGATATCTTTCTTTTTTTCTTAGTGTAGGCATTTATTACTATAAACTTCCCTCTTGGAACTGCTTTTGTTGTATCCCATAAGTTTTGGTATGTTGCATTTCCATTCTCCTTTGTCTCTAGATATTTTTTTATTTCTCTTTTCATTTCTTCTTTGACCCATTGGTTGTTCAGGAGAGTGTTTAGCCTCTGCATATTTGTGAATTTTCTAGTTTTTTCCTTGTAATTGATTTTTAATTTCATACCATTCTGATCAGAAAAGATGCTTAATATGATTTCAGTCTTCTTAAATTTATTAAGACTTGTTTTGTGGCCTAACATATGATCTATCCTGGAGAATGTTCCATGTGTACTTGAGAAGAATGTGTATTCTGTTGCTTTTGGATGGAGTGTTCTGCAAATGTCTGTTAAGTCCATCTGATCTAACATGTAATTTAAGTCCAATGTTTCCTTGTTGATTTTTCATCTGGATGATCCATCCATTGATGTAAGTGGGATATTAAAGTCCCTAACTGTTATTGTATTGATCTCTACTTCTCCCTTCACGTCTATTAATATTTGCTTTATATATTTTGGCACTCCTATATTGGGTGCATAAATGTTTACAAATGTGATATCCTCTTCTTGGATTGATCCCTTTATCATTATATAGTGACCTTCTTTGTCTCTTATTACTGTCTTTGTTTTAAAGTCTATTTTGTCTGATTTAAGTGTAACTACACCAAGTTTCTTTTGGTTTCCATTCTTGTGACATGTCTTTTTCCATTCCTTCACTTTCAGTCTGTGTGTCTTTAAAGCTGTGAGTCTCTTGTAGGCAGCATGTAGTTGGGTCTTCTTTTCAATCCATTCAGCTACTCTATGACTTTTGATTGGAGCATTTAGTCTATTTACCTTTAAAGTAATTATTGATAAGTATAGACTTACTATTGCCATTTTATTAATTGTTTTCTGGCTGTTTTATAATTCCTTTTTTCCTTTCTTCTCCTCTTGCTCTCTTCCTTTGTGATTTGACAATTTTCTGTAGGGGTATGCTTAGATTCCTTTCTCTTTCTCTCTTGTATATCTACTATGTAGGTTTTTGCTTTGTGGTTACCATGAAATTTATGTAAAACATATCTGTAACAGTCTGTTTGAAGCTGGTAATTTAAGTTAGAATGCATAATAAAGCTCAACATATCTACCCTTCCATGTTTCATATTTTGTATGTCACAGTTTATATCTTTCTGTCTTGTGTATCCCTTAGCCAATTATATAGTTATAGTTATTTTTAATATTTTTGTCTTTTAACCTTCATGATAGATTTATATGTGATTTATCCACCACCATGACAACATCAGAGGATGCTAAATTTAACTATATGTTTACTTTTACCAGTGTGATTTATGCTTTCATATGTTTTCCTGTTACTAATTAACACCCTTTTGTTTCAGCTGAAGAAGTCTCTTTAACATTTATTGGAAGCCTGGTCTAGTGGTGATGAACTCCTTCAGCTTTTGCATGTCTGGAAAACTCTGTATCTGTCCTTCAATTCTGAAGGACAACTTTGCTACATTGGAAGTTTTTTCATTCAGCTCTTTGGATATTTCGTGCTACTCCCTTCTGGCCTGCAGAGTTTCTGCTGAAATGTCTGCTAATAGTCATATGGGGCTTCCCTCTTATATAACAAGCTGTTTTTCTCTTGCTCCTTTTAAGATTCTCTCCTTGTCTTTAACTTTTGACATTTTATTTGTAACGTGTCCTGTTTGGGTCTCTTCGGGTTCATCTTATTTGGACTCTCTAAGTTCCTGGATCTGGATGTCCTTTTCTTTCCACAGGTTAGGAAATTTTTCAGCCATTATTTCTTTGAATGAACTTTCTCCCTCTCTCATTTTCTCTTCTCCTGCTGGGACCCCTGTAATACAAATATTGGTACACTTGATGTTGCCTCTTAGTCACTTAACCTCTCTTCACTCTTTTTCGTTCTTTTTTTCTATCTGCTCCTGTAATTGCGTGAATTCCACTGCCGTGTCTTTGATTTCACTGATCCTTTCTTCCACTTTATCTATTCTGCTGCTGAACCCCTCCACTGGATTGTTCACTTCAGTTATTATATTCTTCAGCTCTTTGATATCTATATGGTACTTATTATATTTTCTCTTTGTTGAAATCCTCACTTGCTCATGCATTGTTCTCCTGACCTCAGTGGCCATCTTTATGACTGTTATTTGGAACTCCTTATTAGGTAAATCATTTATCTCCATTTTGTTAAGGTCTGTTTCTTGAGGTTTATCTTCTTCTTCTGTTTGCAACAAATTCTTCTGCTAGGGATGGGGTTTATGGAGAGATTGTGTCTTGTCTTCACCTACCTATTTCAATGTGGGTTTTTTTTTTTTTGTTTGCCCAATATGTGGGAGTCACTCAGCTAGTTTCTGGATCTTTTCCAGAGGGAGTTGTTCCATATTTAGCTGTAGATTCATTATATCTATGGGAGGAGGTGAGTTTAGGAGCCTCCAGTGTTGCCATCTTGAACCAGAATCCTTACTCAAGGGTGTGAAATCCATTTGGGATATATTTTAGTACAGGGTGTGAGGTAGGGATCTAATTAATCTTTTTCCTCAAATAGATACCTGTTGACACAGAATTAAAGAATCCATTCTTTTCCCTTTTATTTGATATACCACATATTAAACACACACACAACATATGTGTGTTGTATGTCTGCGTGCATGGGCTCATTTCTGGATCTTCTGTTCCATTCATCTCTCTGTCGATTCCTGTGTCTGTATCACACTATGTTAATTATTGTGGTTCTATTAGGAGGATAGAAGGGCAGAAGAGGTGTTAATTAACCCTAACCCTAATTTAGGAAATATGAGAGTAAATATGCACCTATAGATAACAACTTAGCTATGAAAGATTTCCTCCAACTCAACTGTGGTTTATTGTGTTCAGTGGGAGGAACACTGTGTTTCAAAGTCATGTGTTGATGTTTTTCAGTTCCCATAGAGACAGGCTGTGGAGATATACAAGGAGATTTTACCTTGCAATGTTCTTAATAGCAGTAACAGACAACTTTTAGCCTCATGTCTGTTTTATTGCTACACAGCACACCACAGGGTCTGAACTTCTAGTGTTCTCTCACATTGAGAGTACTGAGATACTGCATTCATTTTTTTACTAGGTTCCATGTATTTTCTGGCTAAACAAGGAAGTCTGAAGGGATGGTAAAGACAGGATGGCAATAACAAAACTGCTGGAAAGAAATAGCTGCATTTGTAAGGGCATCGCAAACCCTGGAATTTAGGTCCTGTTCTCAAGTGGCTCAATGGAGTAGTCCAAGTTTTCCTTTTCATTCTTTTTGTGTATGTGAGAGGAAGCTTGGCTCTGAGCTAACATCTATAGCCAATCTTCCTCTTTTTGCTTGAGGATGATGGTCTCTAAGCTATGCTGGTCTTCCTCTACTTTGTATATGGGATGCCACCACAGCATGGCTTGATGAGTGATGGGTAGGTTTGTGCCTGGGATCTGAACCTGTGAACTCTGGGCCACTGAAGCACAGTGTGTGAACTCAACCCCTATGCCACCAGGCCGGCCCCTCCTTTTCATTCTTAAGTATGATATTAACAATAAGTAAATAAAGATAAAAATGAAAATATCTGTGGGACTACCGAATTGCAACAATAAATGTTTTTCCTTTTAGTGGTGCTGTTAAATGCCTTAAGCTGGTTTTATCTGTTTGCTCAGTAAGTGTAATTTAAGCTATTTCACAATTGTTTAAGGCACTGAGAAGAAAGACAAGTGATTTCTCACTTTTCTGTAATTTCTAAGCTGTAGCAAGTTGATGTCTTACCGTAAACATGCTTGGCTTTTTTTTTGTGACTTTCTTCGGCTGTAAACTAATGATAAATGCAGTTTGAAAAGTTTATCAGGTTTTTCTAAATGTGAGTGTTTTGTGTTCAAGTCCTTGAGAGTGTGTAGAGTTTTTTGTTTTTCCTTACGGTTGCAGCATTGCAGTGTGCAAGCAAAGACATCCAAAAATAACCAACTGAAAGACAAAGACCTTCTATAATTCAGGCTTTGTTGGAATTTATAATCAACTCCATGCATCCTAAAAACTTAATTTACTTCATAAAGGTTGCATCAAGCAAATGAGCTTTAAAAGTCAAATATAAGTGAAAGATATAAAACATATATCAGGTTGGTCAGTTGGTGCAGAATAATCAAAAGAGGCAAGAACTTCTGTAGTCAATAAAATAGTGCAATAAGCCATTTGTTCTGAAATTACATAGCAAAATTGTGCTAGGAGACTGCTATAGACAGAATGTTTGTGTCCCCCGCAAATTTCATCTGTTGAAACCTAATCCCCAATGGGATGGTATGTGGAGGTGGGGCCTTTGGGAATTGATTAGGTCATGAGGGTGGAGCCTTCATGAATGAGACTAGTGCCCTTATAAAAGGGACCTCAGCGAGCTCTCTGGCCCCTTCTGCCATATGAAGAAAAAGGCCATCTATAACCAGGAAGCGAGTTCTCACTAGACACTGCATCTGCTGGCACCTTGATTACATACCTCCAGTCTCCAGAACTACGAGAAATAAATTTCTGTTGTTTATAGCCACCCAGTCCATGGTATTCTGTTATAGCAGCCTGCACGGACTAAGACAGAGATATTTTACCATCCTCAGTCTCTCACTTTTCCAATTTCTTTTTTACATCCACCTTTAAAATTTCAGAATTTCTTCTATTAGCTCATTCATTGATTCATCCAACAAATATTTTTCAGACCATAGATGGATGATCACATCATGAACAGATAAAAGTCCCTGCCCTCATGAGGCTTACGTTCTAGAGAGGAAAGACAGACAATAAAATAATGAACCAGTAAAGACACAATATACCAAACAGTGAAAAATGCTATGGGGAAAAATGGCACAAAGTAAGGGAGATAGCAAATGCCTGGCCAGTAGTTGGTGGGGGAGACGTTGCTATTTTCTTTAGGGTAGACAGGAAAGGCCTCCCAATAAGACAACATATGTAAAGATCTGGAGGAAATGAGGGAGTGAGCCATGTGGATATCTTGGGGGAAAGCATTCCAGGCAGAAAGAGCAAGAAGCACACAGGCCATGCCCAGCAAACCCCCAGAGCACAGGGAGGTGGTATGGATGAAGCTCAGAGAGAGAGGGCCAGGAGGTGAGGTGAGACTGACAGGGAAGCAATGAGGGGGCTATACAATGTGGGGTCTTCTAGGCCATGTAATGCTATTGGTTTTACCCTGGGATGGGAAGCCTTTGGGGGATTTTGAGTGGAGGCAAGACTTTGGGCTTAGGTTTTAATAGGATCCCTCAGCTCTTGTACTGAGAATAGATTCTGAGGAGTCAAGGTGGGAAAGGCAGAGGTCTAATTAGGAGGCTACTGCAGTAATCTAGGAAGAAGACCATGGAGGTGGGGAGAAGTGACTAGCTTAAGGATGTATTTTGAAGGTACAGCCAACAGTATTTGTTCGTGGACTGGATGAGGGATATGAGAGAAGGAGAGGAATGAAGACAGCACCATGGTTTTTGGCCTGGGCAACTAGAGGGATGGAGTTTAGCTAACAGATAGAAACAACCATGCTTATCTCACTGATTTCTCTGGCTGTGGTTTGGCATCTCTTTCCTTTTACTTCAGGCTACATCACTCTACTGATTCCATTTTTTTTAAATTAATAAACTAAAAAGAGAAGTTTTAGGTTAAGAGGAAAGTTGAGAAGAAAGTACAGAGATTTCCCATGTACCCTCTTCCCACCCCACAATGCACAACCTCCCCATTATCAATACCCCCACCAGCGTGGTACATTTGTACAATTGAGGAACATACATTGGCACATCGTAATCACCCAAAGTCTATCATTTACATTAAGATTCACTCTTGTTGATGTACATTTTGTGGGTCTTGACAAATGCATAATGACATGTATGACATGACCACTATTGTAGTATCTTACAGAGTAGTTTCACTGCCCTAAAAATCCTCTGTACTCTACCTATCCTTCCCTCCCTCCCTCTCCACTAATGCTTTGCAACCGCTGATCTTTTTACTGTCTCCATAGTTTTGCGTTTTCTAGAATGTCATGTTATTGGAATCATACAGTGTGTCACTTTTTCAAATTGGCTTCTGACACTTAGCAATAAATGTTTAAGGTTCCTCCATGTCTTTTCACAGCTTGACAGCTCATTTGTTTTTAGCACTGAATAATATTCTATCATCTGAATATCCCACAGTATATTTATCCATTCACCCACTGGAGATATCTGGGTTGCTTCCAAGTTTTGGTAATTATGAATAAAGGCTTTATAAACATCCATGTGCAGGTTGCTGGGTGAACATTACTTTTTGACTCCTCTGGGTTAATCACAAGGAGTGCAACTGCTGGATCATATGGTAAGAGTGTGTTTACTTTTGTAAGAAACTACCAAACTGTCTTCTAACGTGACTGTACCATTTTGCATTCCCACTAACAGTGAATGAGAGTTCATGTTGCTCCACATCTTAGCCAGCATTTGGTGTTGTCAGTGTTTTGTATTTTGGCCATTCTATAGGTGTCTAGCGGTATCTCATTGTTGTTTTAACTGACTCCATTTTCACCAGTTGCCAAGAGTTCCTTTTTAAAAATTAGTTGGCCATTTCCAAGACCTCATCCTCCTGGGTCACTAAGGCCTTTGGCACTTCCTCAGTTTTCAGAAACGCTCTCTTGAGTCTCAGATTAGACAAACCAACAAACAAGGCCCTGTGTTGGGCATTGTTGGCAGACAGAGTCATCTGAGACCTGGAGTCTGTCTCTGTGTAGCTTCAGCCCACTTGACTCTCTCCCTGCTCTGACCATTTGTCTCTGTGAATGGCCCTCCTTCATCCTGCTAGTTTCTAAACAAGAATATTCCCTTTGGCATGACTTTCTGTTCCTGCTCTATGCATAGTCTATTAGAGTGCATGAACATTTCAACCATCATATTTAGGATAATAAGTCTCAAATCTACGTCTCCAGTCCTAACCTTTCACCTAAATTCTAGTCCTATATTTCTAGATACCCAGAAAATATCTTTGTCTTGAATATCTTGCAATCCTTTCTTTTGCTGCCTGTGAAATTCTGTGTGTGTGTGTATCTCTCTACTTCCTTCTCAGCGTCTCTCTCTGGGGTCTGCAGGTGCTAGTCTTGCATCATTACTCTCTTTTCCTCACAGTCCATCTTGAATCCATCAGTGGGTCTTTCATCAAAGCATACCTACCAACAGGACAGTTCTCAACTCCTCTGCTGCTAGCACGCCAATCCAGACCAGTATCTCTTACCTGGAATCCTGAGATGGCTTCCTAACTGGTTTCTGCTTTTGCTCCTTCATGATACATCCCCCACAGAGCAGCCAAAGTGATCTTTTTCCCCCCAGCTTTATTCAGATATAATTGACATATAACGTTGTGTAAGTTTAAGGTGTACGACATGTTGATTCAATACACTGATATATTGCAAAACGAGTGATCTTTTAAGTCAGATCCTATCACTTTCTTGTTTAACGTTCTCCGCTGGTGCACCATGACTATCAGAATAAAGTCCAAACTTCTCACCGTGCCTTAAAGCCCCTAGATTATCTGCCTACCTTCCCCAAACTAATCTTTTGCCTCATCTCTCATTTCCAGCTTTCAAACATGTGAAACTAGTTCCCACCTCAGGGCCTTTCTGCTTGCTATTCCCTCTGCTTGGAATGCCTTTCCCAAATATTCCCTTTGCTAGCTCATTCTCATCATTCAGGTCTCAGGTTTTCTCTGACTTCCCAAGTAATGTGGTTACCACTTCCCCTATCAGTCCCAATTCACTCTCTATCCCATTTCCTATTTTTATTTTCTTCATAGCATTTATAAATTATCAGAAATTATCTTACTTTATGTTTACATGCTTCTGTGTTTGCGTTCTGCCTCTCAAGTAGAACGTAAGCTCCTTGAGGACAGGAACCTTGTCTTATTCCCCACTGGAGCTTAGAGCTTAGAACAGTGACTGGCACATAGTGGGAGCTCAAAAAAATATCTGTTGAATGAATAAAAATATTTGAAACTCAACACAGTCCATAGATAACTCATCATCCTATTTCTTCCATTCAATTCCAAATGATTTTCTTTTCAGTTTTCATTTTTTCAATACCCTAAACAAAAATGTTGGACTCCTCTTTGTTTCCTCCCTCTTTTTGTGCCCCATATCCAATACAACCCCCAAAGTAAGTCCTGTTGATCTTTCTTCCCTGTGATTTTTCAGATTTCTTCTTCCTTTCCCTAGTCATGGCTCACATCACTGATTTATTTTTCCATCTATGATCTTTCTATATTTTCCTTACGTTTTAGAGAGTGATGCTAGACTGATGTTTCTAAAAACTTGTTTTCAAATTTTTATGCCCAAATAGGGTACATTCCCTTAGGTACTGGAGACAAGTACAAAAATATCACTCTGTACAACTGATGCATCAGCATACAGGATCCTTGAATTTCATCCAGAAACCATCGATTTAAATTCAAACAAGTAGAAGATGTGTCTTTGGTAGTCTGGTGGTATTTGATTCTGGAATAATAATTGCACAGGCCCATATTAAGTCTTTAAAGAAGAAATTTAGAGAGTGAAATCCAGTTTCTCTGTCTAGCATTGGCCAGGGGCCTCATTACTTTGACTTTAATAGCCATTTCCAGTGATTGAGATAGAAATATGCTTTATAACATACTAGGTGTTATTAGCTTGCTATAAATGCCCTTTTGACAAGACAGAGTTTCATTTTTACTAATTCTTTGCTCAAGTGACCTGCAATTTGGTCTCCTGTTGACCCCGCCACAAAGGACCTGCTGCCTGTATATATGTGGTACTGAATTTTGAGATAGGCATATTTCCAAAGAAAAATTAAGAAATTCACATTATCATTTATAAATCAGGCTCCTGCGAAGATGGTTTGTGTGAAATGATCTCTCAGAGGGGTTCACGCTTGGATTAAGTGATAAATTTGAGATGGTAGATGTTCAATCTGTATTTGGTCCAGACACTCCCTGAGATGGCTGTGAGAGGCTGTTCCTTTGACCGATACTCTGTGATGCTCATGTGCTGGTGCAGTCACCTTCCTCAATGTTTCTCAGCTTGGCAGTGTGTCTAACCTTGGCCAACAGAACATCAGCAAACAAAATATAAGTAGAGCCTTGCTTGGCATTTACACTTTGGGGCTGTCCTCTTAGAACACTTCTTTTTACTTTTTTATTTTTATTATTTTATTTTATTTTTGAAGAAGATTAGCCCTGAGCTAACATCTGCTGCCAATCTTCCTCTTTTTGCTGAGGAAGAACTGCCCTGAGCTAACATCCGAGCCCATCTTCCTCTATTGTATATGTGGGACGCCTGCCACAGCATGGCTTGACAAGCAGTGCGATGTCCGCATCCGGGATCTCAACCTGTGAAACCCGGGCCACTGAAGCGGAGTGCGCGAATTTATCCTCTATGCCACCAGGCCAGCCCCAACACTTCTTTTTAGAAACCAGCATCATAAATAAGTGTATCAGTTAGCTTAGAGTTAGTTATGTGATGGTAACAACCTAAACAAACAATGACAAAGTTTACATCATTATATGGCCTTTGTAGGTTAGCTACTGCTCTGCTTCTCCTTCAAGGTCAAGGAGAAATCCCTCCCTGGGACATGCTGATCTCATGGCAGAAGGAAAAGAGATGTTGGAGCTGTGCAATGGCTCTAATAGCTTCTGCTCAGGAGTAGCATGTATCACTCCCTTTCACATTTTATTGGCCAAAGCAAGTCAAGTGAACAGTCCTGATTGGGCAGCAAAGTGAATAATTGGGAGCATAATATACACTACTGCAATTAGCAAAGTGCGTTAGATGTAGATAAGAGTTAAGTAGAAAAATAAAGAAGAAAATGGGAGGGAGAGTGCTGAGACCTAGAGAAGCAATTAAATTTTAAATAGTATGGACAGGGATGGATTTATTTAGAAGGTGACATTTGAGCAAAGATCTGAAGGGGATAAGGGGGTGAGGCTTGGAATATCTGGGTAAAAAGAGTTTTAGGAAGAGGAAAAGCAAATGCAAAGGCACTGAGGCAGGAGCACACATGGTAATGTGAAGAACAGCAAAGAGGTCAGTTGTGGCTGGAACATGAGTGACTTTGTAGGGTAATTAAAGGAAATAAGATCAGAGAGGAAATGAGGGTGGTTGGGTACATACCATGTATGGCAATATTGGCCAATGTAAAGACCTCAGCTTTGATTCTGAATGAGAAGGGCAACCACTGGAGGGTTTTGAACAGGAGACTGATATGATCTGAATTGCATTTTAATAAGGTTATTCTGTCTCCTGTGTTAAAAATAGGCTGTAGTGGGGCAAGGTTGGGAGCCGGGAAACAAGTGGCTTGTTGCAATAATCCAGGCAAAAGAGAATGGTGGCTTGTACCAGAATGGAAGCAGTGTAGTGGTGAAAAGTGGTTGGATTATGGACGTGTTTTGAAGGTAGAGCTGACAGGCTCCTTTTGATGACTTGATTGTAGGGGGAGAAAAAGAATAAAGGATGACTTTAAGGTTCCTTCACTTTCAGCTCACTTACAATTATTAAATCAATCTAGTCAAAGTTTCCATTTCAAACTCAATGTCAATCTCACCTCCCCTCAACCCCCTCCCCCCAAGCCAGTATAGGCTGAACTAGGACTCTGACTACTTGGTTTGGCAATGGGGGAAGTGCTTAGATTGATGTTCCAATGTGCTGAGCAAGGATGGAGGAGCGGGAAAGGGATGTACTTGGAAAGCCTTGCAGTTCTCTCCTGGCTGGTTGTCATTCCTCTCCTGGCTAACACTGACACACGATTGACACTCTGAGTTCAGTGGGTTCCCAAATGCTACTCTCTCAAGAGGGTACATGGATGAATTCTTTAGACTGTGCTGAAGGTCTCCCTTCTGCACAGTTTCATGATGTGTGAAATACTAGATGCTGGTGGGCAGCCATCCCAGCTGGACCACCTGGAGATAACTCAAGCATGCCTACATCCCCTGGTGCCCCCAACAAGCAGAAATGCAGGATGCTCCACCACCATGTCACCCCGTCTCCAATTCTCTTCTTGCCCAGAAGGGCATATCCACATTTCTGCTGTCTGAGGAGGTGCCTCATTCTTGCAGGCACCTGCTGACCAAAAACATGTTTCTCTTGATGCCTCTCATTTGGTTTCAGCGAGGAGAGACCACCTCCAGCAGCTCCCAAACCCTGCATGAGGAGGGGATGCTCTTTCACCGTGAATAGTGCACTCCCACAAAGATGGGCGACCCCAGGGAAGCCTCTCTGCTCCTCCTCTTAGCCCATTCATTTTATTTTGACATATAACACTATAATAGTTTCAGGTGTACAACATAATGATTAGTTATTTGTATATATAGCAGAATGATCACCAAATAAGTCTAGTTAACATCCGTCACCATACATAGTTACAAAAGTTTTTTCTTGTGATGATAACTTTTAAGATCTACTATCTTAGCAACATTCAAATATATAATATAGTGTTACTAACTATAGTCACCGTGCTGTCACCCAATGAATATGTATTTTATAACTGGAAGTTTCTGCCTTTTGACCTCCTTCACCCATTTTGCCCACACCTCCGCTCCCCACCTCTGGCAACCACCTATCTGTTCTCTGTATCTGTGAATTCCACTGTTTTTTTAGATTCTACATGTAAGTGAGATCATGTGGTATTTTGTATTTGTTTTTCTCTGTCTGACTTATTTCACTTAGCATAAAGCTTTCAAGGTCCATTCATGTTGTCACAAATGGAAAGATTTCATTCTTTTATTTGTGGCTGAATAATATTCCATTGTATATATACACACCACTTTTCTTTATCCATTCATCCATCCGTGAACTCTCAGGTTGCTTCCATGTCTTTTCGATTATAAATAATGTTATGAACAAGGGGGTGCATATATCTTTTCGAGTTAGTGTTTTTATTCTCTTTGGAAAAATACCCCAAAGTGGAATTTCTGGACCATGTGGTAATTCTACTTTGAAATTTTTAAGGAAACTCCATACGATTTTCCATAGTAACTGTACCAAATTACATTCCCACCAACAGTGCCCTAGGATCCCCTTTTCTCCACATTCTTGGCAACACTTGTTATTTCTTGTCTCTTTGGTAATAGCAGGTGTTAGGTGATATCTCATTGTGGTTTTGATTTCCATTTCCCTAATGATTAGTGACATTGATCATCTTTTCATGTACCTGTTGGTGATCTGTATGTCTTCTTTGGAAAATGTCTATTCAGATCTTCCGTCCATTTTTGAATTGTGTTGTTTGCTTTTTTGCTATTGAGTTGTATGAGTTCTTCATATATTTTGGTTATTAATCTTATCAGATATTTGATTTACAAATATTTCTCCCATTTCGTAGATTCTCTTTTCATTTTCTTGATGATTTACTTTGCTGTGCAGAAGCTTTTAATTTGATGTAGTCCCACTTGTTTATTTTTGCTTTTGTTGCCTTTGCTTTTGGTGTCAGATCCAAAAAATTGTCACCAAGATTGATGTCAAGGAGCTTGCTGCCTATGTTTTCTTCTAGGCGTTTTGTGGTTTCAAGTTTTGCATTCAAGTTTTTAATTCATTTTGAGTCAATTTTTGGGTATGGTGTAAGATAGTGGTACAGTTTCATTCTTTTACATGTGGTTATCCAGTTTCCCCAACTCCATTTGTTGGAGAGAATTATTCTCCCATTGTATGTTCTTGGCTCCTTTGTTGTAAATTAATTACCATACATGCATGGGTTTATTTCTTGGCTCTCCGTTCTGTTCCATTGATTTACGTGTCTGTTTTTAGGCCAGTACTATACTGTTTTGATTACCATAGCTTTGTAATACAGTATGAAATCAAGGAGGATGATGCCTCCAGCTTTGTTCTTCTTGCTCAAGGTTGCTTTGGACTTTTGAGGTCTCTTGTGGTTCCATACAAATATTAGGACTGTTTTTTCTATTTCTGTGAAATATGCCGTTGAAGTTTTCATAGAGATTGCATTGAATCTGTAGATGGCTTTGGGTAGTATGGACATTTCAACAATATTAATTCTTCTATTCCATAAGCACAGAATATCTTTCCATTTATTTGTGTCTTCTTCAATTTATTTCATCAATGGCTTCTAGTTTCAGTATACAAGTCTTTCACCTCCCTGGTTAAATTGATTCCTCAGTATTGTATTCTTTATCAGGCAATTGTAAATGGGATTTTTTTGTCTTAATTTCTCTTTCTGATAGTTTGTTATCAGTGTATAGAAATGCAACAGATTTTTGCATATTGATGTTGTATCCTGCAACTCTACTGAATTTGTTTATTAATTCTAGCAGGTTTTTTTTGTGGAGTCTTTAGGGTTTTCTATACATAATATCATGTCGTCTGCAAATACAGACAATTTTACTTCTTCCTTTACAATTTGAATGCCTTTTGTTTCTTTTTCTTGCCTAATTGTTCTGGCTAGGATTTCAAATACTATGTTGAATAAAAGTGACAAGAGTGGGCATCCTTATCTTGTTTCTGATTGTAGAAGAAACATTTCTTTTCACTATTGAGTATGATAGCTGTGGGCTTGTCATATATGACCTTCCTTATGTTGAGGTACATTCCCTTTATACCCACTTTGTTGAGAGTTTTTATCATAAATGAATGATAAATATTGTCAAGTGCTTTATCTGCATCTATTGAGATGATCTTCTGATTTTTCTCCTTCATTTTGTTAATGTGGTGCATCACACTGATTGATTCATGGACATTGAACCATCCTTGCATCCCAGGGATAAAACTCACTTAACCATGTTGTATGATCCTTTTAATGTATTGTTGAATTTGGTTTACTAATGTTATGTTGAGAATTTTACGTCTCTATTCATCACAGATATTGGCCTGTAATTTTCTTTTCTTGTGGCATCCTTGTCTGGTTTTGGTATCAGGGTGATACTGGCGTTGTAAAGTGTGTTTGGAAGTGTTCCCTCCTCTTATATTTTTTGGAAGAGTTTGAGAAGGATAAATATTAATTCTTCTTTGAACGTTTGGTAGAATTCACCAGAGAAGACATCTGGTCCTGCACTTTTGTTTCTTGGGAGGTTTTTGATTACTGATTTAGTCTTCTTACCAGTAATCAGATTGTTCAAATTTTCTGTTTCTTCATGATTCAGTCTTGGTGAGTCTAGCTAAAGGCTTATCAATTTTGTTTATCTTTTCAAAGAATCGGCTCTTAGTTTCAATGATCATTTCTTTTGTCTTCTAAGTCTCTATTTCATTTATTTCCACACTGATTTTTTTCCTTCATTCTACTAACTTTGGGCCTTGTTTGCTCTTCTTTTTCTAGTTCTCTGAGGTGTAAAGTTAGCTCGTTTATTTGAAATTTTTCTTCTTTCTTGAGGTAGGCATTTATCACTATGAACTTCCCTCTTAGAACTGCTTTTTCTGTATCATTAAGTTTTGGTATGTTGTCTGTCTATTTTCATTTGTCTCATGGTATTTTTAAGTTTTTCTTTTGAATTCTTCTTTGACACGTTGGTTATCCAGTAGCATGTTGTTTAATCTCCACATATTTGTGAATTTTCCATTTTTCGTCTTGTAATTGAAATTCTAGTTTTCATACCATTATGTTTGGAAAAGATGTTTGATATGTTTTCAATCTTCTTAAATTCACTAAGACTTGTTCTGAGGCCTAAGATATGATCTATCTGAAAGAATGTTCTAAGTGCACTTGAGAAGAATTTGTAGTCTGCTGCTTTGGGATGGAATGTTCTCTAAATGTCTGTTAGTTCCATCTGGTTTAACACGTAGTTTAAATCCAATGTTTTCTTATTAGTTTTTTTTTCTGGATGATCTAGCCATTGTTGAAAGTGGGATTTTGTAGTACCCTACTATTATTATGTTGCTGTCTATTTCTCCCTTCAGGTCTGTTAATATTTATATACTTAGGTACTCCTCTGTTGGGTGCATAACTATTTACAAACGTGATATCCTTTTGTTGGATTGACCCCTTTATCATTATGTAATGTGTTTCTTTCTCTCTTATTAGAGTCTTTGTTTTAAAGCCTGTTTTGTCTAATAAAAGTGTAGCTAACCTAGCTTTCTTTTGGTTTCCCTTTGCGTGGAATCTTTTTCCATCCCTGCATTTTCAGTCTTTGTGCGTCCTTATGTCTGAAGTGAGTCTCTTGTGGGCAGCGTATAAATGGGTCTTGCTTTTTTATCCATTCAGCCACTCTGTGAGTTTTGATTGGAGGATTTAATCTGTTTATGTTTAAAGTAATTATTGATAGATATGTACTTATTGCCATTTTGTTAATTATTTTCTGGCTGCTATGTTGTTCCTCTCTGTTCCTTCCTTGTTCTCTTGCTCTCCTCTTTTGTGGTTGGTGATCTTCTTTAGTGATATGTTTAGATTCCTTTCTCTTTATCTTTTCTGTACCTGTTGTAAGTTTGTGCTTTGTGATTAATATGAGGCTTATATGTAACAACCTATATTTATAATAGTCTATATTTTAAGTTGATTACAGCATAAGTTTGAACACATTCTAAACTCTGCATGTATTCCCCCCCCCAGGTTTTATGTTTCTGATGTAACATTTCACATCTTTTTATCTTGTGTATCCCTTAACTAATTAATGTAGTTATAGTTATTTTTACTACTTTTGTCTTTTAACCTTCCTACAGCTTTATAAGTGATTAATCCACTACCTTTACTAGCAAGATTTATACTTTAATATGTTTTCTTGTTACCAATTATCATCTTTTATTTTTAGCTTAAAGAAGTCCCTTTAACATTTCTTGTAAGCCTGGTTTAGTGGTAATGGACTCATTTAACTTCGGCTTGTCTGGAAAACTCTTTATCTCTCCTTCAATTTTCAATGGAACTTTGCTGGATAGAGTATTCTATAATGTGAATGTTAGTCCACTTGATGGTGTCTCATCAGTCCCTTGTGCTATCTTCACTTTTTTTCATTCTTTTTTCTATTTGTTGCTCTGATTGGGTGAGTTCCACTGCCTGGTCTTTGAGTTCACAGGTCCTTTCTTCTGCTTCGTCTAGTCTGTTGTTGAACCCCTTTAGTGTATTTTTCAGTTCAGTTGTTGTATTCTTCAGCTCTGTGACTTCCATTTGATCTTTTCTTTTGTTTTCTGTCTCTTTGTTGAAATCTTCACTTTGTTCATCTTTTCTTCTCCAGAGCTTGATAAGCATCTTTATGCCTGTTATTTTGAACACTTTATCAGGTAAATCACTCATCCTCAATTCCTTAAGATCTTTTTATGAGGTTTTATTTTGTCCTTTTGTTTGGAAAATAGTCCTCTCTTTCTTCATTTTCTTTGACTCTCTGTGCTGGTTTACATGCATTTGATAAAGCATCACATCTCCCAGGACTGAAGAGAGTGGCCTTGTGTAGGAGATGAACCTTATAATTCTACCCCGTCCTAGCTGTTGGTTGTCTCTCAAACTTTTGTGATTGTCCAGTAACCTATTTTATTTTTAATAGCTCTCAGTAGGTGAGGGTGTGCCAAGACCTGTCAGTATCCCAAAGGGGAGGATCTCAGCACCAAGATTCAGGCTGATTAGAAGCCAGACCCTCAGGCAGAAGCTTTTAAAGTATGCAAATAAATACCATCCTGTGAGACCACAAGCATAAGCCTTGCTGGCCACCAGAACTAGGCAATTTGGAGGTGTTCCCTGGTGGTAGTCACAAAAATGGGGGTTCCAGATGGTGTATAAGCTCCTTTCTGGGAGATATAGAAAGCCATAGTGAGGAAAAGGGAGAGTGCAAAGATGGTGTCCACTAGCCTACATTCCCTGAGAGCACCTCCATATGGCTCTAGATGTGTGCCACACCTGAAGCCTGCCCCTCAGGCCAACCTCCTGACAAGCAAATAGGCCTCTTTCACAGAAAGTCTGGGGGTGTGTTTTACTCTACTGTGTGGGGAGTGTCCTGGGGGTGGTAGCCTGCCAAGAATTGTCTATTTGATTTTTATAGTCCTGTGGGACCCAGGAATGCAAGCCACCCTGGCCTCCAGAGGCAAGTGATTAAGGGGCATCCCCTGGTGGCAGCAACAAAAACTGGGGTACCAGACGCATGCAAAAGTTTCCCTGCAGGAGACACTGGGACTCAGCAAGATGGCGCCCACCAGCCTCTGTGCCTGGAAAGTATTCCAGCATGCCCCTAGATGTGTGTTAAGTTAGACACCTGCCCCCAGGTTGATGCTTTAAGATTATCAAATGAGCCTGTTTCACATAAAGTCTGGGCATAATTGATCACTTCCACACTGGGCTCTCGGGCGAATGAGTCCAAGCACATGAGCCCTTTATGACCCATTTCTCAGACTGCTATAGCCTTGTGGGTCTTGTGGATGTGAGCCCTACTGGTTTTCAGAATGAGATGTTTTGGGGGCTCATCTCTCAGGTGCAGGTCTTAAAAGCTGAGGTGCCTGATATGGAGTTCAAACCCTTCATTCCACAGGGAGAAGCTCCAGGTTTTGAGTTCCCTCCTGGCTGTGCATTGTTGTGCCAGGGGTGGGATTTAGGGTAAGATTGGGTCTCAGCCTCTCCTACCTGCTTCCATGTATGTTTTTCTGATTTGTGTGATGTATAGTCATTGTTCAGCTAGTTTTTAGGTTATTTTCAGAGGAAATTATTTCATATATAGCTGTAGATTCAGTGGAGGTGAGTTCAGGATTTTCCTATGTGCCATCTTGAACCAGAAGTGTCTCCTTTCATTTTCTTCTGCAAAGAAAGGGGTGGGAGGTGGTAGGACAGTGGCTGGTGAAGAAGTGCAACAGAGCTGATCTGGAAGTATTAAAACTACGCTAGGTGGCAAGGAACCCATTGCAGAAGGAAGGGTAATAGTGTGCTTGGCTCTCTGTTCCTGGAGGTCATGGACTCCCTACTTGTCAGCCTAGCCTTCCTTAGGCTCAGGGACAAGCAGGTCCTGCTCAAAGACGTGTGTTTGACACCCTGCTCTGCCACTTACCAGTGTATGAGCTTAACCTCTGGGCCTTTGCTTTCTCATCTGTGTAGTGGGGCTATAACGTGAACTCTAAGTGTTCTCTACCTGTCCTTCTGGACAGCCCCTCGTGCCTGCTGTGTGAAGGTTTCCCCATCTTGCATTCCACCTCTTTGGGGTTGTCTGGTTTTGGCTTCTAAATACCCCCATCCTGGTTAAGATACTTTTACTTCTTAAAAATATTGAACTAGGTATTTGCATTTGACCTTATCCCATCTCCCTTTCTGCCAACCTCACCCACTTCCCACAGCCTCCTCCTAGACATCTAGGTACCAGAACTCAACTCCTCATTTGAAGAATCTACCCTTAGGTCCCAGGTGCTCCTGCTCCAAAATTATAAAACTCCTCTGCAGCCAAACTAAAGCCACTGTCCCCTTGAAGTTTGGCTCCAGATTAGGAGAGAGAGAGAACCCTTTTCACCTAAAGCAATCTTTCCTATCCCATTGCCTGAGGTTTTTACCTAATCGTGTAACCGACTGTGCTTCAAATTTCACCAATCAGGATTTGTTAGGGTCACCCAATATCCTCATGTTTTTGGAGTACAGGAGTTCTAGTCAGTTGAATCTTAATATGTTGCTTTATTCTATAGTCATCTCTTATCCTAGTTGTGCTAGGAATCACATTTACTGAGGACAACAGGGGGAATCTCTTATAACCCCAGCAGTTTAAGAGGAAAATCAGTTCATGAAATTTCCCTTACTTAGACAGGTAAAGATTATAATGGATTACCAATGGATATTATATTGAACAACAATTCAACACAACACTGTTGACTCCCAATTTTGTTCCATAAACTGTTACTAAAATTAAGATGTGACTAAAATCTGCTTGCTGCCTCTGAAAAGCTCAAAGCTTATTGCAGTGATTCTTAACGTTGTAAGGGAGGTCACAAATCCACTTCTGGGAATCTGCTGAGAACTGTTGCCCCATCCAAAAAATTTGATTGTTTGGGAGCTTAAATATTTTAAATGTAATTATATTTTTTTTATCTAGTCCCAATGGATTTGTGCGTCTCCTTTAGATAGGTAGTATTTTTGGTTGATCAGTAAGCTGATAATCCATAATAATGATTATAATACTTACCAATTAATTACTTTGAGTCAGAAAATTCATGCAGAATATTTAGAATTCTCACAGCAACCCATTTTTCAGGTGAAGAAAACAAGATAGAAACCAAGCAACTTATTCAAGGATACGTAGCTAGTGAATGCTAGGATGCATGTCAGGGGTCCATTCTGCCTTCAGAGGCATCCACTGCATTAATTTCTGGTTCCAACCTCTTGCAAGGAAATACTGTGTATTTCAGTTAGGATTTCGGAATTCTGCCACATGGGAAAAGATGGTACTTACCTTTTAGGAATTATAAAAATGAGTAGATAAGAACTGTGACAGAAACTAAATAAGACTATATAGGAAATGTAGTAAATAAAAAGAAACACCAGTTTGGGTTATTTTTTTTGTTTGTTTTTACAGAGCAATGTGATTTTGACATGGCATATTTCCTCTATTAAACTTTAACAAGCTTATATGTGTATTTATAGACAAAATGTTTTAATTTAATTCTACAAGACAGCTGGAAATTGCTCACATTTGCTTTCTCACTCAAAATATTTGTTTAGAATTAGTCAATTGATTTAATATGTAACATCAGTTAGTGCTAACAAGAAGAGAAGTGCTACTGACAGAGAAGAAAATATTATTGTTAAATGTAACCATTGTGTTGATAGAATGAGTCACTGCTCTTCAGTAGAGATGTTTAGCATTAATTGCGATTTGGAACATAGTGAAAAAAATATTTGTACGGTCAGTCTTATACTCAGATCCAAATACATTCATGGCAAAATATTTTTTTTGTGCTAAGAATATTAAGTTACTTACCCTAATATAATAAGTACTATGTTATATGACAGTGAGTAATGCATGTAATGTGCTTTTTCTTCGATTAAATTGATACTTAGTTTTAGAAATTCTGGGCTGGTATAAATTTGGTGTGTGGGGCAAGTGTCTCCCGGATACATACGATAATTCTGTGATTTCCACATTCCATCTTCTTCATGAGGAAGAGGTGGGCAGAAGGGAACAGACACTCGTTGATTGTCTAGTACAATGCTTTATATTTAATACCTTATTTGGTATGTACAGCAATGCTCACTAAGATCTGAATGAAGATGAGTATCATTTCAACCTTATTTTACATATAAAATACATATAAAGTGTTCAAGTAAATTGCCCAAAGCCACACTGGAAGCAACTATTCAGAGATGAGGGCAGACATTTTTCTACCTCATTGTACTGAGCTGTGCACAGTTGTCCCATCTTTGAAGGCATAGGTGACATTGACTGTTCTCTGGGCTTAGCGCCGCTTTGGCTCACTGGCGTTCAGGGGCAGGGTACTAGGGACGGTCGGATCAGCCTGGGGTCTCAGTCCTGTCGTGTTCTTGTGTGATTATGGGCAATAACTTCATCTCTAAACTTCAGCTACTGAACCTGTGCAACAGGGAAATTTGTACCATAGAGTTGTTAAAGGTCTTCAAACAAATCCAGTGACTGATTCAGAGACACTGTAAAAACTGTATCTATAGTTATAATGGAAAGCCTTTGAGAAACTGTAGGAACTAATGCTGGATTTACCCACCATATGACTCGTTTTTTCTAATAACTCTCTTTTTTTTTTCTGATCATTATCAAGAATCTTTATTCTTAGGAGTTAAGCAAGAGAATGTTTTCAGTCAACTATTATTGAATATGAATGGGAGTAAAGAACCGTCAGAGCTTATCTCATTTAATTTTTATAACAAACTGGTGAGATAGGTATAGTTATTCCCATTTTATAGCAGAGGAACTAGATTCCAGAACAGTAAGGGGACTAGCTAGTACCTTGCCTGGTGCCTAACAGCTAGTCAATAAATGCTTGCTAAATGAATACAGGAGTAAAAGAAGTGATGGAATGAGTATATACAACCAGATTTTATAATCTCAAGTCCAGCACTCTTTCTGCTTTATGGTTCATCTTCCTGGCAGGAACTTCCAGGGTGAGCCTAAAATATCAGTGGTATATCCTGTGTTATTTATTCAATAAGTAATATTTTATTTTGAAAGAAGAGGAATATCTTGGTTTCATTAGGCTTTATCTGTCTCTTTTGCTTACTTGGTCTATAATTATTTATACATCCCTATACTTAACCTACTTTTTTAAAAAAATTGGTATATAATTGACATGTGATATTGTATTAGGTTTAGGTGTACAACACAATGATTTAACATATATATATATGGCAAAATGATTACCACAGTAAGTCTAGCTAACATCCATCACACAGTTACACTTTTTTTTCTTGTGATGAGAACTTTTAAAATCTACTCTCTTAGCAACTTTCAAATATGCAATACAGTATTATTAACTAGAGTCACCATACTATGCATTACATCCCCAGGACTTATTTATCTTATACCTGGAAGTTTCTACCTTTTGACCACCCTCACAAATTTTACCCAACTCCAACCCCCACCTCTGGCAACCACCAATCTGTTCTCTGTATGTATGAGTTCAGTTTGATTTTTTTTTTTTTTTTTTTTAGATTCTACATACAAGTAAGATCAAACAGCATTTGTCTTCCTTTCTCTGACTTATTTCTCTTAGCATAATTCCCTTGAGGTCCATCCGTGTTGTTGTAAATAGCAAGTTTTCCTTCTTTCTCATGGCTGAATAATATTCCATTGTGTGTGTGTGTATATATATATATATATATATATATACACATATATACATACCACATTTTCTTTATCCATCCATCCATTCATCCATCGATGGACACTTAGGTTGTTTCCAGGTCTTTGCTCGTGTATATAATGTTGCAATGAACGGGGGAGTGTAGATATCTTTTTGAAATAATGATTTTTTTCCTTCGGATAAATACCCAGAAATGAGATTGCTGGATCATATGGCAGTTCCATTTTTTTACTGAGATATATTTTATGTAAAACACTGTGGAAGTGCCATTGTAGCATTAACTAACACCTCTATCATGTCACATAATTGTCATTTCTTCTAGTATTGGGAACAATTGAGATCTAGTCTCTTAGCAAGTTAATGTTTATAAACAGCCTTGTTGTCTATAACCTCTGGACTATGTATAAGATCTCCAAGACTTGTCTACTAGTTGCAAGTATATACCATTAAACAACATCTCTTTCTTTCCCCGACCCCGACTCTGCCAGCCATCATTTCACTCTCTGCTTTTATGAGTTTGGCGCAAGTTCTATTTTCAATTTTTTGAGGCACCTCCATACTGTTTCCCATAGTGGCTGCACCAATTTACATTCCCACTAACAGTGCACATGGGTTCCCATTTCTCCACACCCTTGCCAACACTTGATATTTCTTGTCTTTTTGATAATAGCTATTATAACAGGTATGAAGTGATATCCCATTGTGGTTTTGGAAACTAGAAATCAAAAACATAAAGAAACCTGGAAAATCTACAAATATTTGGAAAATAAAACATTACTAAACAACTAATGGGTCAAAGAAGAAATCAAAAGGGAAATCAAAGAGTATTTTGAAACAAAGGAAAACAGAAACATGACTTACCAAAACCTAGGGGATGCTGCAAAAGCAGTTCTGAGAGGGATGTTTATAGCAATAAATGCATATATTAAGAAATAATAAAAGTTGCAAATAAAAACTTAACTGTACATGTGAAACAACTAGAAATATAAGAGCAAATTAAGCTAGCAGAAGGAAGGAAATAATAAAGATCAGAGTGGAAATCTATGAGATAAATGCTAGAAAAACAATAGAAAAGATCAACAAAACCAAGAGCAGGCTGTTCAAAAATATAAACAAAATTGACCAACCTTTAATGAGACTAACTAAGAAAAAAAAAGAGACAAGACTCAAATCAGAAATGAAAGAGGAGAAATAATAATGAACACTATGGAAATAATAGGATCATTAGAGACTACTCTGAACAATTACCTGCTAACAAATTACATAACTTAAAAAATAATGGATAATTTCCTGGAATCATGAAACCTACCAAGACTGATCCAGGAAAAAATAGTGATTCTGAACAAGCAAATAACAAGTAATAAGACTGGATCAGTAATCAAAAACCTCCCAACACAGAACACTGCAAAACCAGATACCTTCATGGGAAAATTCTTCCAAACATTGAAAGAATTAACACCAATCCTTCTCAAACTCTTCCAAAAAATTGAAGAAGAGGGAACACTTCCAAACTCATTCTATGAGGCCAGAATTGCCCTGATACCAAAGCCTGGTAAAGACAGTACAAGAAAAAATTACAGATCAGAATCCCTGGTGAATATCAATGAAAAAATTCCCAACAAAATATAGCAAAAAAAAAATTCAAGAACTCATTAAAAGGATTATACACTGTGACCAGGTGGGATTTATCTGGTTGCAAGGATGGTTCAACATATGCGAATTAATGAATATGATACACCACATTAACAGAATGAAGGACAAAAATCATATGATCACCTCAACAGATGCAGGAAAAACATTTGACAAAATACAACATCAATTCATGATGAAAACCCTCAACAGATTGGATATAGGAGGAAAATACCTCAATATAATACAGAGCATATATGACAAACCCACAGCTAACATTATACTCAACAGAGAAACATTGAAAGCTTATTCTCTATGACCAGGAACAATACAAGGATGCCAGCTCTCACCACTCTTACTCAATATCGTACTGGAAGTCCTAGCTAGAGCAATCAGGCAAGATAAAGAAATAAAAGGCATCCAAATCAGGAAGGAAGAAGTAAAATTGTCACTATTTGAAGATGATATGATCTTATTATTAAAAATAACCTCAACAACGTGGGTTTAGTGGGAACATACTTCAACATAATAAAGGCCATATAAGACTAGTCCACAGCTAAGATCATACTCAACAGCTGTCTTTATGTTTCTTTGGAAAAATGTCTGTTCAGTTACTCTGCCCATTTTAAAAATTGGATGTTTTTGCTCTATTGATTGGTATGAGTTTTTAATATATTTTGGATATTAATGCCTTAGCAGATATGTGATTTGCAAATATTTTCTCCCGTTCAGTAGGTTACCTTTTCATTTTGTGGATAATTTCCTTTGCTGTGCAGATGCTTCTTGTTTGATATAGTTCCACTTGTTTATTTTTGCTTTTGTTACCTTTGCTTTTGGTGTCAAATCCAAAAAGTCATTGCCAAGAGTGATGTCAAAGAGATTACTCCTTTGTTTTCTACTAGGAGTTTTATAGTTTCAGGTCTTATGTTCACATCTTTAATCCATTTTGACTTGATTTTTATGTATGGTGTAAGATAGTGTTTCAGTTTCATTCTTTTGCATGTGGCTGTCCAGTTTTCCCAACACCGTTTATTGAAGAGACTGTCCTTTTCCCATTGTATATTCTTGGCCACTTTGTTGTAAATTAATTGACCATGCCTGGATTTATTTCTGGGCTCTCTGTTCTTTTACATTGATCTAAGTGTCTGTTTTTATGTCAATACTATATTGTCTTGATTACTATAACTTTGTAATATAGTTTGAAATTAGGGAGTGTGATGTCTCCAGCTTTGTTCTTCTTTCTCAAGATTGCTTTGGCTATTTAGGATCTTTTGTGGCTCCATACAAATTTTAGGATTGTTTGATCTATTTATATGAAAAATGCCGTTGGAATTTTGATAGAGATTTCATTGAATCTGTAGATTGCTTTGGGTAGTATGGGCATTTTAGCAATATCAATTCTTCCAATTCATAAGCATGGAATATCTTTCCATTTGTTTTTGTCTTCCTCAATTCTTTCATCAGTGTCTTATAGTTTTCAGTATATGTGGCTTTCACCTCCTTGGATAAATTTATTTCTAGGTATTTTATTTTATTTGATGCAGTTATAAATGGGATCTTTATTAATTTCTCATTATGATAGTTTGTTGATAGTGTATAGAAACACAACCGTTTTTTGTATATTGATTTTGTGTCCTGCAACTTTACTGAATTCCTCTATCTGTTCTAATAGTCTTTTGGTGATGTCTTTAGGGTTTTCTACACATAATATCATGTTGTATACAAATAGAGATAGTTTTACTTCTTCCTTTCTGATTTGGATGATTCTCTGGCCTAGTTTTCGTGGCTAGGACTTCCAGGGCTATGTTGAAAAAAAGTGGCAAGAGTGGGCATCCTTGTCTTGTTCGTGATCTTAGATGAAATGGTTTCAGCTTTTCACTGTTGAATATGATGTTACCTGTGGGCTTGTAATACATAACCTTTATTATGTTGAGGTACATTCCCTTTTACACTTTGTTGAGAGTTGTTATCATAAATCTGTTTAATCTTGTCAGGTGCTTTTTGTGCATCTATTGAGATGATCGTCTAATTTTTATCCTTCATTTTGTTAATGTGGTATATCACATTCACTGATTTATAGAAGTTGAAACACACATGCATCTATGGAATAAATCCCACTTTATCATGGTGTATAATCCTTTCTATGTATTGTTGAATTTAATTTGCAAATATTTTGTTGAGGAATTTTGCCTCAGTATGTCTATGTTCATCAGGGATATTGGCCTGTAATTTTCTTTTTTGGTGGTGTTGTCTGCTTTTGGTATCAGGGTAAAGCTGGCCTCATAAAATGAGTTTGAAAGTGTCCCCTTCTCTCGTATTTTTTGGAAGAGTTTGAGAAGGACTGGTATTAATTCTTCTTTAAATGTTGGTAGAACTCACTAGTGAAGCCATATGAGTGTTCTGTGTTGGGAGGTTTTTGATTACTGATTCAATGTCTTTACTAATAATTGGTTGTTTCAAGACAATCCACAAACTGTGAGAAAATATTTGCAAATCGTATATCCAACAAGGGGTTAATCTCCAAAATATATAAAGAACTCATACAACTCAGCAACAAAAACACAAACAACCTGATCAAAAAATGGACAGAGGATATAGGCAGACATTTTTCCAAAGAAGATATACAGATGGCCAACGGGCTCATGAAAAGATGTTCAACATCACTAATCATCAGAGGAATACAAATCAAAACTACAATGAGATATGACGTTACACCGTTTAGAATGGCTATTTACCAAGATGAAAAACAACAAATGTTGGAAAGGATGTGAAGAAAAGGGAACACTCATACACTGCTGGTGGGATTGTGAACTGGTGCAGGCACTATGAAAAACAGTAGGGAGATTTCTCAAAAAATTAAAAATAGAAATACCATATGAAATACCATACTGCTTATCCCACTACTGGGTATTTATCCAAAGAACTTGAAATGAACAATTCAAAGAAACCTATGCACCCATATACTCATTGAAGCATTATTCACAATAGCCAAGACATGGAAGCAACCCAAGTGCCCATTGACTGATGAATGGATAAAGATGATGTGGTGTGTATATTCAATGGATTACTACTCAGCCATAAAAAAGACAAAATTGTCCTTTTTGCAACAACATGGATGGACCTTAAGGGTATTTTGTTAAGTGAAATAAGCCAGACAGAGAAAGACAAACACCATATGTTTTCACTCATATGTGGAAGATAAGCAAATATGTGGACAAAGAGAACAGATTAGTGGTTACCAGAGGGGAAGGGGGTTGGGGGGTGGGCATAAGGGGTAAAGGGGTAGATATATATGGTGACTGACAAATAATAATGTGCAACTGAAATTTCACAATGAAATAAACTATCATGACCTCAATAAAATTTAAAAAAAAGATAGTGGGATAAGCAGGGAAAAGCTGTATATGGGCTGTATATTAGATAATAGTATTATATCAATGGCAAATTTCCCCTACTGTGATATGTCATTGTTCTTAGGAGATGCATGCTGAAGTGTTTAGGGTGACGTGTTATGATGCCTGCTACTAACTCTCAGATGGTTTAGCAAAAAAAGTTTGTGTTTGTGAAGAGAGAGAGGGGAGGGAGGGAGGGAAAGAACTAAAGCAAATGTGGCAAAATGGTAATAATTGTGGCTCTAGGAGAAGGGTTATGGGGTATGCATTGTACCCTTCTTGCAATTTTTCTGAGGGTTTGAAATTTCCCAAAATAAAAACTTGATATAAGTATAGATACCCCAAGTTTCTTTTGGTTTCCATTTGCATGGACTATCTTTTTCCATCCCTTCAATGTTAGTCTGTGTGTGTTCTCACATCTGAAGTGAGTCTCTTGTAGGCAGAATGTAGTAAATTTTGTTTTTTTGGCCTCTCAGCCACTCTATATCTTTTAATTGGACCATTTAGGTAATTTACATTTAAAGTAATTATTGATAGGTATGTACGTATTGCCATTTTGTTAATTGTTTCCTGGTTGTTTTATAATTTCTTTACTCCTTTTTTCTCTTGCGCTCTTCCTTTGTCTTTCAGTTATTTTCTAGAATGGTATGTTTAGATTCCTTTCACTTTATCTTTTGTGAAGGTACTGTAGGTTTTGCTTTTTGGCTACCATGAGGCTTACATGCACATGTTATAACAGTCTATTAACTTGATAACAATTTATTTGAACTCATTTTAAAGATCTACATATTTACTCTCTCTCCCCACATTTATGTTTTTGATGTCACAATTTACATTTTTTTCTTGTGTATCATTAACAAATTATTGTAGTTTTAATTATTTTTACTACTTTTATCTTTTAACCTTCGTGCTAGATTTATGTTATTAACCCACTACCATTACAACATTTAAGTATTCTAAGTTTAACTATATATTTAACATTGAGATATACCTTCATATGTTTTCCTGTTATTAATTAGCACCTTTTTGTTTTAACTTAAAGAAGTCTCTTTAAAATTTCTTGTAAGCCTGGTTTAGTAATAACGAACTCCTGTCGTTTTTGCTTTAGTCTAGGTGTGTAGTAGGCTATACTATATAAGTTTATGTAAGTATACTCTATGATGTTCACACAATGATGAAATTGCCTAGTGATGCATTTCTCAGAACATATCCCTGTCATTAAGAAACACATGACTGTAATGGTAATGTGTCTCATAGTAGCCCTATTTGGTTTCCACCTATTGGGGGTCCATTGAGTCTCATGGATCTGGATGTCCATTTCTTTCCATAGGTTTGAGAAATTTTCAGCCATTATTGCTTTAAATATACTTCCTTTCCCTTTTTCTTTCTTTTCCTCTTCCTGAAGTCCCATAATACAGATATTGTTTCTTTTGATTGTGTCTCAAAACTCTCATAGTCTTTCTTCACTTTTTCATTCTTTTTTCTTTTTGTTTCTCTGACTGGATAATCTCAAATGCCCTGTCTTCTGGCTCACTGATTCTTTCTTCTGCATGGTTGAGTCTGGTTTTGAAGCTCTCTATTCTTCAATGCAGTCATTGTAGTTTCCAGATGCAGTATATCTTTTCTTTTCTTTTTTTTTAATGATTTCTGTTTCTTTGTTGAACTCTTAATTTTGTTTATTTGTTGTCTTCCTACTTCTATTTAGTTGTTTGTATGTTCTTATAGTTCACTAAACTGCTTTAAGAGGAGTATTCTGAGTTCTTTGTCTGACAGTTCATAGATCTCCATTTCGTTAGGATCACTTATTGGAGCTTTATTAGTTTTCTTTAGTGGTGTCATGGTTACCTGGTTTTTCAAGTACCTTCATTCCTTACATTGGTATCTGTACCTTTGAATAAGTGGTCTCCTCTTTCAGACTTTACAGGTTCCCTTAGGCAGAGATAATCAGTTCAGTTTGGGTTTCTGTATGTGTCTGCTGGTAAGATCCTTGGGCAGATGGGGCTTGCTATTGGGGTCTAGTTTTGGGCAAGGCCACTACCCAAACTCTGAAGTTGAGGGAGAGTGTGCTGCTGGCTGAGAACAGTTGAATAGGACTGCTGGCCTGGTTCCCTGTCCAAGCAAGGCTGTAAGATGGGCTCTGTGGTTGCCTGGGTTCTTTGGGCTAGCTTCCTAGACAGTCTTAACTGTGTACTATACTCAACAGTAGATGGGGCTATGAATTAGCTTTCTTGCTCTGGTGAGGCAGCAGAATGGGCCTGAAGATCTGCACATTTGTTGTTTGGGGACCCGAGTCAGGCAAGACTGTACACTGAGTCCCCTGGCCAGATGGAGCCACCAGTAGTGCTGTGCAGTTGGAGAAAGCCAAGGGCTGTGTTCTGTGTTCAAGTTCCACTGTAAGCAGAGCTGTTGGATGGGCTACACAGCTCCCTGTGCTCTGTTTAGGTTCCCTGTTTGGTAGGCTGAATGCTATATTCTGCAATGGGTGGAGCTATGAATTAGTTTATCTGCCTGGGCAGAGTGGGAGAACTGGCTTGGTTCTCTGTCTGTGGTCTTGCCTCAAGCTGACCTACACCCCATGTTCCCTGGCTGAATGGTGCCACTGGTTTTGCTCTACAGACAATCACCTCTGCCTGTTGTACTCTCAGCTCAAGCATTGCTGAGCTAAGAAGTTTCCAGGTGTTCTGACCAGGCTTTCTGGTCAGGCTGGGCCTGGAGTTACACTCACCAGTGAGTGGGGCTATGAGTTAGCTCCCCTGCCTGAGTTTTGCGTGTTCTTGACCTTCATATATTTGGAATCACACACATGTACTTTTTTGTATCAGGCTTTTCATGGTTCAAAATTATGTCTGTGAAATTCTTCCATGTGTTGCATGCATCAAATTCATTATTCCTTATTAAGTGTAGTTAGCCATTGTATGAATATGTAACACAATTTATTTACCTGGTATTTTGATAGACATTTATTGTTCCCAGTTTGAAGTTACTATGAACAAAACTGCTAGGAACATTTTTGTTTATGACTTTTGATGAACACAAACACTCATTTCTTTTAAACCGAGGAGTAGAATTGCTGGATCATAAGGTGTGGGTATATTCATCTTCAGTAGATATTGCTGGACAGCTTTTCCAAAGGTGTCACATCAAATTATGTTCTTCTCAGCAATATCTGAGATTTCCAGTTTTTCCACATTGTCATCAACACTTTATATATGTGTGTGTGTGTGCATACATATATATATATGCACACACACACATGCTGGTCCTTTTAATTTTAGCTTATGGTGAAGGTGTAGTGGTATGTCATTGTGGTTTTATTTTGCATTTTATTGATGGCTAATGAAGTTGAGCACCATTTTATTGCTTATAGATCATATGGAGATCTTTTGTGCGATGTCAATTCAAAGCCCTTGCCTAGTTTTAAATTGGGTTATCCTTTTCCTTTTGATTGTTACGAGTTCTTTATAGATTCTGGATACAGAAATATATACATAGTGTAATGCAGATATCTTTTTCTGGTCTCTGAGTTGCCTTTGCATTTTATTAATGTCTTTTAATGAACAGAAGCTCTTAATATTTATAAGATCCAATTTATTCATCTTTTATATTTTGTGTGTCCTCTTTAAGAAATCTCTGACTACTGCAAAATCACAAAAATATTCTTTGTTCACTTCTAGCAGCTTATAGTTTTACTTTTAATATTTTTGTCTATTATTTCAAATTAATTTTTGTGTATGAAGTAAGGTACTATTTAAGGCACATTACTTTCAAACAAATACCAATTGACTAACACTATTTATTGATTAGATTGTCCTTTTCCTATTTAGTTGGAGTAGAGCAGGTGTTGAAAAGCAGGTGTGTTTGTGAGTCTGTTTCTGAACACTCTATTTTGTTCCATTGGTTTATTTGTCTATCCTTGTACCAGTACCACATGTAACTATTATAGCTTTATAAAACATCTTGAAATCTGGCACATTAAGTTCTCCACATTTGTTTTTCTACTTCAAGTTTATCTTGGCTACTTTAGGTCTCTTTCATTTTCCATATGCTATGGTTTGATTATTTGCGTCCCGCCCCAAACTCCTACGTTGAAACATATCCCCCAAGGTGATGGTATTAGGAAGTGGGACCTCCGGGAAGTGAGTAGGTCATGAGGGTGGAACTTCATGAATGGGATTAATGCCCTCATGAGAGTGGCCTGAAAAATCTTCTCTGCCCCTGCCACCATGTGAGGAAAGAGCTGTCTAGGCCATCAAAGAAGTGCGGCCTCCCAACACCAAATCTGCCTCCTCCACGATCTTGGACTGTACGGCCTCTAGAACTGTGAAAAATAAGTGTCTGTTGTTGAACAAATATTTTAAGCTCCCTCAGTCTCTGGTATTTTGTTATAGCAGCTCTAATGGACTAAATACCATATAAACAGAAATAGCTTGTCAAATCCACACACATGCAAAACCTGATGAGATCTTGATTAGGATTTCATTGAATTTCAATCTGAATTTGGGAATTTGGGAAGAATTGACTCAATATTGCATCCAGAAATCTATGAGCATGCTCCATTCATTTATTGCTTTGTCTCTCAGCAATTCTTTCTAGTTTTCAGAGTAGCAACTTGTACATTTTTCATTGAATTTATTCCTAGGTATTTGGTGCTTTTTGATTCTACTGGAAATGATATATTTTATTTTCTAATTGCCTATTTTGTGTCTATAAAAATATAATTGTTTTTGTATACTGACTTTATATCCAGTAATTGGCTGAATTCCCTTATGCATTCTAAATGTGTAGATTCTTTTGCATATTATTTATGACTAGTGTTATCTATGAAAAATGATTTTTTAACTTTTTTCTTTCCAATTGTCTTATATTTTCTGTTTGTTGCCTGATTGTACTGGCTAGGACTCCACAGGACAATGCTGTACATAAGAGATGAAATGGGCAGTGGTGATACTCCTGAATTTGGGGGAGAGAGTGTTTAATATTCCACCATTAAGAATGTGTCTTTCGTAAACATCCTTTATCATATTTAAAGGGTCCTTCTACTCTTATTTTACTGAGATTTTTAAAATCATGAACAGATTTTTAATTTTATCAAATGCTTTTTCTGCATCTATTGATCTAATAATATGGTTTTTCTCCTATATTCTGTTAATGTGAAAAAATATTAATAATTTTTTATGTTGAACCAACTTATCACTTCTGCAACACTTCCTAGTTATGAGGTATTACACACGAATACACATCCACACACATCTACACATAGATAAAATTTATTAATACGTTTCATATTTCTATAGGATTTTTGTGTCTATGATCATGGGAAATATTTATAATCTTTCTTGTAATATCTTTGTCAGGTTTTGCTATGCTATCAGGGCCACTCTGGCTTCAGTTGTGAGCCCAAATTTGTTCTTTTGCATGTGAATACCTCTTTTTTATCTTATTTACTTTCTTTTATTTACTTTGGGTTTCTTGTTCTTGAGATGAAAGCTTAGCTTTCCAATTTCCAAACTTTCTACTTTCCTAATATTATTTATTTGAAGCTATTCACTTCCCTCCAGGCATTGCTTTAGTTACATCCCACAATTTTTCCTATGTCCTATTCTCATTATCCTTCAGTGAAAAGTATGTTGTAATTCTCATTTTAATTTCTCTTTGACCCTTGGGTTATTCAGAAGTGTGTTGCTTAATTTCCAAACTTTTGGGGATTTTCTAGACTTGCTTTATGGTCCAGCATATAGCCTATCTTGGTAAGTGTCCTACATGCACGTGAAAAGAAAATGTATTTGCATTGTTTGGTGTAGTTTTCCACATTTATCAGTTAGACCAAGCTAAGGTCCCAGTCACGTGAGTAAAGCCACCTCCAGTCTCCCAGCTGGGCCTCGAGATTGAGAAACAGACGAGCTATCCCCACTGTGCTCTGTTCAAACTTCTGAGCCACAGAATTTGTAAAATGATTATTTTATGCCATGAAGTTTTGGGATGCTTTGTTAGGTAGCAATAGTAAGAAGAATTTAGCATTTTGTAGGCTCAATGTTTATGAGAAAATCTTTGCTTTTTCATAATCCTTATAGAATTTAGGACTAGAGAAGTAATTCTAGTGCAATGTATTTTATATACATTTGGAAGTAGCCAAGATTAACCAAAAAAATGGACATTTTACAGCTGTCATTCTAGTAGCTAGTATCACACTCTTGAACACAATGTTACCAAAAGTTATACAGAAAATCTTGTGCCACTTTTTTCCTATGCAAAAATCTACTTAATTATTATAATTGTTAATGTCTATAAAAATAAAGCAAATTAAATCACAGAGATTCAAAGAGGAAATACATATTCGACTATGCTGTTGAAGGCAAAGTTCAGTTCTGAAATTCCAAGAGGATACTAAAAAAACTGCTTTGCAACTGAAGGAAAGAGAGTTATCTTTGGCTATTCATATTTTAGATTTCTGGGCAACTAAAGTAAATCTCTCTAGAACAACCAGGCTGGGGCTTCTGTATCTTTGCCCACTGGTCCACACAGCTGCCACCCAGGTTCTAGCGCTTCTGGCTGTGTGGGTGAGTCATAGAGCTCTTGGGAAGCAGAAGGTCTGGTCTTCTTTCAAGGTGTTGTGTGAGTCCATTAGGCACTTGTTCTATACTGTGCTCTCAGGATTACTGGGCAGAAACGTTTAAAAGTATTTATTTATTTTGAGTCACTATTGTAAAAACTAATGCAAGGGTACAGTTAAAGAAAAAAAGTGTTTATTTAGGCCATCCACTAGGATCATAATAAATAAAGCAGTATACTAATGTAATAACAGATGTTCTCATGCATTTATCACATTTATAAATATACAAGAAAGCTGGCTTACAGGGTTCTTGGGACAAATTTGGAAAAGTGTATTTGGCAACACAGTGAAATTTAACAGTGTTAAGACTATCAAACAGATTCTCTTTCCTATCATTTTTTAAAATACATCCTCTATGTATCTGTGAATAAATGGTAATGTTCCTTTTTAGTTTCTAGTTTTTATAAACATGCCAGTTCTAAGCCAACTGTCAAAGGACCCAGGTTGATCATTTGTTATTTATCAATATTGCTAATGGAAAACAGATTTTAGAAAAGAAATAAAAATTAATTCTTCTGCATTTCAATGTGGAGGCTGATACACTGTAAGCCAGAATCATTTAAACAGTAAAATGTGCCTAAATGAAATGAACCCCAAAGTGGAAGTTCATAAATAGGAACTCTGATACTCAATATACGAATGCTATAGCATTATGATTGTAATTTGATGAATGACCAATTATCTGACTGCAAAAGTGATGAACTTTGATTAATGCTTAATTTTGCTAGTAAATTTCACACAGAGTTAAAATAGGGTAACCTTTAACATAAATAATTTAAACATATCTTAAACACTGAAAATGTGTTTTTAATTGTTATTTACAGTTAATCAATGATACCAGTGTATAGCTTAATTTAGCCAATTGCCAGTCTTGCATCCCTCTTTCCACATCTGCTATTACAATTTTCTTCATAAATACTTAGGCAAATCAGTTTAGTGAAGGGGAGCGATCTGTGGTCCAGAGCAATTCGATGTATGGCCATTTGGTTTGGAGACAGCGTTTAATAGGAGTGTCATCCGTTTGCAGCATGGGATCTTCAAAACCCATAACAACTGCAGTCCCTTCTACATACATCACCTGTTAACAAAATAAAGCCACCAAGGTCAATCAATATTCTTAGCAAATTTTTAAGAAAGATACAAAAATTTTCATAGGCTAGCAGATAAGACATAAATGGAACTTTACATCTAATTTTATTATGATAGAAATTATGACCAAGAATAGCTGCTTACTGATTAATGTGAAAGTATATTTGGAAACAAGACGGTGACACAAATTTTAACTGCTAGGTGACCAGTCGATTTTTAGTTTTTAAGTTCACAATTTAAAAGAAAGCACATGTGAATCCCAAAACACATACAGTTTCTGATAAAAGACATATATAACATATACTACTTGGAAGAAATTTTAAATTATTTATGTAACAATTTATATAATTCCCACTGTTTTAATATTGAGGCCCTCAAATCATCATGCTGCCTCAGGAAATGGAAAGCTGTAACAGAAATATAGCTGTATATTCTGAGGCTTTACTTTCTCCTCTCAATTTAGGTGCTGAATTTCCAGAGCTGAAAGCAATCTGGATGTTTGTCAGTGAAATTTGCTATTCGCTGTATTAAATACTTCTGAAAATGCTGTTCCTGAATGTACTTTGTACTGCATAAAAAATCAAAAAGAAGTCAGGACAGAAACAAAAATCAAATAGAAAAAAGTTAATATATAAACTAACCGGGTACTTTAAATGCAGTGACAATGATCATATAAAACAGAAACTGGCAGGTGGGTATCAGAAAAAAATTTTTTTCTGATTAATTTATAATGACAGTCTTTTAGATGGATCTATGAAATAACATACTTACTAAAACCCTAACTCATTATAAGGGGTCACTGTGTACATTAAGCCATTCAGTCATTAATTTCTTTTTGTACCAAGAGAAATTGATTGTATGATCTAAAAGGAATAGATATAGACTGCCTTTTTCCCAAGTATGTATACTTATTTTTATACATTCAATGGCTGATAGATGTGATTGTAATTATGTTCTTCCAATATAAAAGTCCTAAGTTATTTGACTAAGAAGCCAAAAGAAACAACTTTATTAGGCTTAAATGAGAGTTTCCTTAAAAACACACTAAATACAGGAATAGAATATATTACTAGGTTGGATAGTTTGGTTTCATGAATCTACTCATTTTTAGGAAGCTCTAAAGAATACTTTAATGTGAAATACATTTGTTTTTCATTTTTATTTTGGTTAATGTATTAGTTTGTTTCTAGTTTTGATGAAAAATATTTGCCATTAAAACTACAACTCACGCTTTTTAACTCCCCAAAGCAAATCTTCCTTTTCTGAAAAACTGTCCATAAAGTACAATAACTTGAGTTATTATAATTAACAGATGAGACAGACCTTTTTCCACAAGGAATTTCACTTGCTCCTCGCCTTAGAGCAGATGTGCTGGGTGAAGTACCATGACCTACCTCTGCGGCCTCCGCCACCTGCGCCACCTGGTGGATCCCGCTCCCTCCCGCGTGGCGAGCATTCTCCTTTTGTCAGTTTCCTCAGGTAATTGTAATAGTACCTCACTATGCGGTCTACCGTGTTTCTACCTCCTGAGTAACTTCATAACGTTACCTCTGCAACTTAATGACACACATGCTTTGCTTTATAGTTCTTACATACTATTGTCATGTTAATATTTCATCGCTGATTTCTGATCTTTTTGTTAGTATGTCAGACGCTTGTCACAAGCATGATTTGAAAACTTACTATATACAGGTAGCGTGGCCAACAGATCAAGGACAGGATTGGGAATCAGGAACTCAGTTCCAATCCCTGCTCTGCCAATGACTTGCTGTGTGACCCTGGGTGAGTCGCTTAATCTCCCTGTCTCAGAGGCCTCATCTGTAAAATATGGACAATATTTGACTGACCTACTTTGCAGGATTGTGTAGGTGAATAACTACTTAGTGACTATAAAGCACCTCCTATTACAAGGCTACATAAAACTTCCAAATCTAGAAGAAGCACTCATTAACACATATTAGGAAATACCGTCCATGTTTTCTTATTGACAATTTATATTTTTTGCTATATACATAGAATAATAAATTATCTTCTTGTGAAAACATCTTTAGAGCTAACTTAATAAAACTTCGAATTTACATTTTGTTATGAACATAGGAGTAAATTTTAGTCTGTTTTAGATTTGCTCTAACTAAAATTACGTATTTAGTGTACATTAGGACCTATTTTCTGTAGCCACCCTCAGTTTAGATAAGTATAAAAGCAGCATGAGTATTTCAAGTTAAAAAGGTATGGTAGGCTTTATTCCTTCTAATATTAGCTCTATCTACTGTGACTGTTACTTGAATAAATGCAAATATAATAGATATGGCGTATGTGTAGACAAGCTAATATTTAATCAAAAAGGGGGGGTGAGTGAGACAATGGTGATTGAAACCCACTGAGTACATCGGAAGTGACTCAGGCGGCTTTGTCAATGAGTCACAAAGGAAAGCAGCAAAGCATGGTGGGTAAAGTGCAGGCTCTGAGACAGACTACCGAAAAGTTTCTGCCGCTTCCTGGCTGCTTGACCATGACAACTTGCTTCCCTCTCTGTTTCAGTTCCCTCCTCTGTAACCTGGGGCTCTACAGACCATACTTACTTCCTAGGGTGGTGTGAAAACAGAGAAAGCAAGTACTTACTACATAATTGCTCAGTAAATGCCCCAAAATGCTAGCTATTGTGGTTATTAGTTTATTACATCTTTTAAAAATATTTTTCTCAAAAACCTATTACCCCTTTCTCCATTTAAATGGATTAATAATTTTCACTGGACCCAACTATAATGTTGATTTAGTCATATTTACACAGCCAAGGGTAACATGTATACAGATGTAGTTATTTGTTACAGTGAAACTCTTGCTCCAAAATTCCAATGAAGATCTCACTGAAAATCACATGCTGCTTAAATCAAAATATGACCAGTTCTAAGATATGTTGTGACAGTAAAGAGACTCCTGGAATAATCTCCTTAGGTAGCAATTTTATGGGAATCAAACATTGTTATATATCCATATTTCTTTTATCAATCCAGGTAAAGACAAATAACTATGTGAATTATCATACCTTTTCATTATAATTTGATTGCTTCAGTCCATTGTAGTGGTAGACAGTAAAAGACTCTGGACCACTCGAGCCCTAGTGTAAATAAAGTACTATTAAAACTTTCAATTATATCTTCATATCAGTCAATTTCTAATTAGCAATTGAAAGTAAAATGCAAGTTTCTTAAATCCTCACCCTTATGATTGGGGAATCATTTGGTAAAGCAAGAAAACCTAAAAGCTGAAATAGCTGCTCCTGGGGAAGAGACTGGAAAGTGGGGAAGTGCTGATTTTTATTATAAGCTCTTCTGACTAGACTTTATTTTATGCTTTTAACTATGATTTTTTTAAAGGACAAGGTTCTAAAACACAAAAGTATTTCCTACAATGTATCTCTGCTTTTTCTCTAGTTGTAAGTAATTTGTTCCTCTCAACTACAGAATAGGAATAATATCCCATTTACTCAGACCACAAACATATATGCACCAACACTTCCAATCTATTGGTTCACAATATGGAATTAGGGCTTTCCATTCCAAAAAATATCATTTGAGTATTGTCAACTTTTAATTAGTGAAGAGAGCATTGTGAGAAATGAAACACACAATTATAGTGTTTAAAGAAAGGATATCCTGTAAGTCATTATCAGATTAAACTTTAAGAAAAACTGATTGATCATGTTATTCCCACTGTCTTAACCTTGGTTCTCAATTAGCTAAAGATCAAGTTCAACTCTCTTGACCTAGCATTCATGCCTATTCATGGCTGGGCCCCACTGAAGGTGCCCGGCTCCCATGATTTCCCTCAGGGCCTGAGTGTCCCTGTGCCTGTCCCTCTTGTCTTTCTGGCCTCATCCGACTGATACAAGGATGGGCATGTGATTCAGGCTGGGCCAAAGTCCCTCCTTAGAATTTTTTCAATTGGAACAAAGGGAAGACAGCTGCTGGTAACTGTAGCTTCAGCTTCCTAGAGAAAGATCGATTGGTTGAGAGAAGGTACTACTCTGGAGAGAGAAAGGGTGGGAGATGGAGACACTGCTCCAATCTTGGAGGCTCCTAGTGCTACCTTCTGGATGCTTCCTTCTTCAATTCCTCTGAGCTACTCCTTCCAATTCATATCTTTCCTTCCCACTTATGTCAGTTCAGGCTGGGGCTCTGTGATTTGCAACCAAGAATCTTACAATACACAGTCTAATCTACCTTTCCAGTCTTATCTGCAACTACTCACCTTTCTGAATTCTCTGTATTAGACAAGCATATTTCTCATTTTCCCATGAAAAGACCTTTTGTTGTCAGCTCTTTGCACATTCATGAGTTTTTTTATTCCTCTCTAAAATGCCCTTCTCTCTTGCTCTTTTCTTCTTTTTCAAGACCAGGTTCAAATCTTACTTTCTCTGTAAAGTTTGTCTGGACTCCAACACTAGCTGGATTCTTTATTACTTTGGGACCTTTATAATAACAAGTGTCTCAATATTTAATTTGGGAACAAATCATATACGACTTTATACTATCTCTTCAGTTATTTTGAAAGATTGTTTAAATTTTTAGCTGTTTTTTAACTTTTCATGTCTTAGATTCCCAACTAAAATCCAACCTCTAATTTTTTGTATCCCACTGAAAATGCTCTAAAAAAAGACAGAAAAATCAATAATTTATTTGATCACTTTCTTAATTATATGACTCAAAGCAATTAGTTACTTAGATAAATAATTTGGCTGTTGATTTCGAGTTAACATACTTTAACTCTCAAATACTTTACTGTAATTGAATACATTTTCTATTCTCTAGTTCCAGTCATTAATAATTGGCATAAAATACTGAAATATCAACAAAAGGCAGTATAACACAGTGGTACAATGCTTAGTCTCTGGGGTTAGATGACCTACGTTAGACTTGAATTAGCTACTTACTAGCTATATGACCTTAAGCAATTTTCTTAAGTTCTCTAATCTTCAGTTTCCTCATTGCCAAAATGGGGGAAAATATTACCTAATTTCTAAGGCACATAGTGCCTGGTGCACAGTACATGCTTAATGCATGGTATCTGCTTCTGCTATTCTTGTCATAAACAAATTGCCTTGAGATGGTTATGAAATTCCCACGGCTCTTTTCCCCCTGCATCTGCTCTGCCTTATGGCAAAGAAACGTTCTTCCACAGCACCTACTTTAAGCATTTGTAAAGATTATCAAAGTTAGATAAAGATTTTCCTCGCTGTGCTTCTGACTCCAGTTTTGCAACTTTACTTCATTTATTCCTGGTTGAGTGAATCTTTACTGGGTGTGACTACATTGGTCTGTTAGGTACAAACAAGTATATGAATAATGGCCAAAATGAGTGAGAGATCTTTTTTTCTGACATTATAGTCACAAAATGTAAAATGACTCTACTTTTTATGAAGCACTTAGCAAATTTTAAAAAGTCTAACAGCTATATTGTGATATTCTTAGTTACTTTTTGAATTTTACTTCACTCACTTTCTTTACCCACAGTAACCATAACAGATAGATACAGGTTTAGAAATACAGGTTCACTTTCTTTTTTAATTACCATGAATGAATGACAATAATATTGTCTACTCTGTTAAAGAAAATTTAAATCTGAGACATCAAATTAACAATTATAGCCTTGAAATTTAATAATTTTATCTTGATATTTTCCATCTATCATTTCATTACAATTTTTCTACTTGGCAATACATCCCTTTTATAATAGAGTTGGAATAGAAATTAGCAGTTTTATTAAAACAATGAACTTTAATTTAGACCATGCTGTTATCTGATGAAATGATCTCAATATACCTAACTAAATCATGTGGAAATTCTTCACTTTCACAGGAAACAGAGAAGAGAAGACTGGAGCAGGCTGTGGCATTGGGTGTCAACAACGTGGATGTTAACTCAGTACTGAGACCAGCAGGGCTCCTTATTAACTGAGGCCCAATCAAGCCCAGTGGAAGACATGTCCCAAGGTGACGGCACAGCTCTACTCAAAGGCTTTCCTTCTACTCAACTAAAATCCTGCTGGAACTTAGGTTCACGAGTAGGGGCTTCCACTACATATAGGCTCCTTACCTTCTTTCTTTAGTACTTAGAAAGTTCGAAAAAGACACATACCAATCTATTAACAATAGTTACCTGAGAGAAGGAAAATAGGGATGGGAGTGGATAAAGAGAATCTCTCTCTTTTTATTCCCCACACTTCTGGACTTTATCCTTTCTTTAGAAAAACAGTATCATTATGTACATATATTGGTGAATACACTATCTTCTACCACTCCCTCCGCCAAAGTTCTGCATTACTGTGTTAGAACACACATACCCTCCTAGCCTCTCTGTTTGGGAAAGTATTTACATAACAGTGCTGTCTTAGTCTTATATCTGCATGTCAGAACACTTTAAATTAGTAGAAAAGAATGTTGAAACAATTACAAGATGATCATCCCAATAGAACAAGACAATAAATATATTCAAGTATGTTACCTGATCAGGAAAAAATTCTTGAAGAAATGGACCCAATAATATGATTCCTAATCCTTCTGGATCTAATTTATTCTTCATAAGATTTATACTATGGGGAGAAAAAAAAGAAAAACAGTGGATACCAAAGGAAAAACTTATTTTCCTTCTTTCATGATTAAATTGCTGGTACTATAACACATTTGACTGCCAAAAATCCTAAGAGCTGTCCTTTTTAGACTCCTAATGACAAATACGCAGGAATGACATCTAATTTGCCAAAACTTGGTTATTTTTAAACCAGAGTAATCTGTTACTATTTAGAATTGAAATGATGACGATGGCTTTGGAATATTGTTCCTTATTAGGTAAAGAAACTTAAAAACCTAGGCTTATAAATGCAGGCGTTAACCTCCCAAGGCAAATTCTCTTTGCTTCGTAGGTATGCCTGAGTTTAACAATGAAATGAGGCATTTGACTTAAAAAAATGTTTATTTTAAGCCCAAGGAGAACAAGAAAGAGCATCTAAAGGCAGTGGCACATCAGATAATCAAAAACATCTCCTAAAAAGCTTAGTTTCCAGAACCAAATGAGGTGGAGGCTTAAAATTCGCAGACAATGTAACTTGAAGGTCAGAGAGGTAAGCTAATCCTCGAAGAGCTGAAGTCCCCTGAGTTACACTGAGCGGTATGGACTCCACTGCTGCAGTAGCAGCCAACAGCAGATTGTGCTTTGCAGAGCCCTTCCCATTTAGGTGTAGCCAAGGCTGGGGAAAGGTGTTAGGTGCAAATAGAAAGAAGGCAGAGGGAAGTGGACTGCAGTTTGAAGAGTTTTAAAAATGAAAATGGTCTTTTCAGAAAATTTTCCTTCTCCATGTTATCTCCCAAAGTATAAGTGCCAAGTTAAATATACCTTATTATACAACATGCAAAAGCCAGGACATTTTGATGGGTGTGAGTGAGGCCAGGAGGTTATGACATGACACAAAGAAAGGCATGGTCATATGACACTTAATATATTTAATTTACTAACCCTTAATATGGCCCTGTTAGTTCATGGGCCATCACATATTATGAACGTGACTAGACCACTGAAGTACAGAGTGAACAACTCAGTCCAATCTTTCAGCTACTTGTAGAAAAACAATCTAACTCAATTGTTCTAACTTTATAATTTAAGGTGTGTTATGTATTATGATGAAACAAGGGAAATTAAGTAGATGATATATAGCTATTTATGCAGGAATTTGGAAAAAAATTTAAGAAGCTCATTTTAAGGATGTCAAGTCTCTGTTATCATACTGATTAGGCTGATTTCTTCCTAAATCTTTGCTTTATATAAAGTGCTGTGCTTTGTACATGGAGGTTTAGATTAAAAAAAGGGCAAAATTGTGTATAAAGTTTTAAATTTAATGGAATCTTTGTAAAATGGTTAAATAGCATTTCCCATTTAGCTTACTATTCAGGATCCGAAACAAGGTCCAATGCTTTCATCACATCTTCTAAAAGTGAATCAGGTATGAATCCATTATCTGGGGGAAAAAAAATTCCAGTAAAAAAATCACATAGAAGGGATATAAAGAGTTAAGGAACACTATATTAAGTTTATTTTAGGCACAATGCCTATTATTAGACACTCCTGTATATTAGTTTTCTTGGGCACATTGGCAAAGTTTTTCAAGGTTAGTTTCTAATAAAAAAATATATATAACTTCTACCTGAGAACTCCAAGGAAACCTTAAAGCCAAACTACTTTTTAAACAGGCTTACAAACTTAAATGATAAAAGGTTTTTCTACTTAAAGATATAAGAAATATTTAGTAATTAAGTATATCTTTCAATAAACAACAAGCACCTTTAAATTCCCTTTACGAAATCCAATTAAAATAATTCTTTATGAACAAATTCCTTTTAACACGTTTTTTAACTTTTTGAAAGAATGTTAATGATCCACTGTTACTTAAATAACTGACTATATAAGAGCAAGAAAAGATATCCCTATAACAGACTTGATTTAAATAAAAGCCACAGATTTAATGGGAGAACAAAGTTCAAAGTTGAAATGCTGAGTGGAATTAAACGTTGTAGAGTAGTTTATGGAAAATACTCCTTTTCTTTGGCTTGATGAGGAAATAGCATTGGTAAGCGGCCCAAACTCTCATGATGAAACAGAACATGACACACATAAAAAGCTTCTAGGGCAGTTTGAAATCACAGTCGTTTTAAACAAGCAAGTTGTTTGTTCCCTTAAATGTACAGTGCCTCAGTGCTCTACCCATTTACTCATTCCTGAAGACTGTTGCAGCTTTAAATCAACTTCCAACACACTAACCTTTTCAGGGATTAGAAAATTTAAAAAGAAAATCTTGTCATGGAGAAAAAGATGTCCAAAAACCCTGCTTCTACAACCAAACTACAGAATAAAGTACAGTTGCTCTTTCAGGATGTGGCATGCACTCTTTCTCTATCAGAAAGGAAATAAGGAAGGTATGATTTTAAAATAGGTTCTTTATTATTTTATTTAAAGTAGGTTATTTTTTATTTTCATAGGTTCTTTTCTATTCAAGAACCTCATAAGCAGATGCTTACCCATTTGAAGACAGATTGGCCTTGACTAAAAGGCTAAGAATCATGTAGGATACTTAAAAATGTACAATTTTTTAAAGTGAAGGTTTAGAATAATTCCAATTTGTCAAGTCACCAATAATTTGAGGTATAGAAAATAAAGAACTTGTTGTAAGGTACTTGTGAAAATATTCAATCTTTGTGAGCCTAAGTTTGATAAATTTGAAAGGTAGAAAATAATTATTTTGCAAGTCAGAGCTAAAAGCTCAGCATCTCCGAATGTAAAACAGGCTTTGTTTGGCCAGTAGCAGACAAGGAGAATGATCCGGACAGGCCTCTGTGTTCATGGGCTCTCATGTATATCCCCTCGCCAGAGCCAGTGTGTGCTACCATGTTCTCAAGGAGCAATGAATGGCGGACACGCTTCCCTCTTACCGTAAATGGAGACTCAGCTCCCACCCCCAGAAAGAGCAATTGGCTGTATAAAGATGTAAACAACAACTAGGAAAACAACAAAGTGAGCTTCAAAAGCAGATGAAACTTTGGTCATCTAGTATTTAGTCTACTAATGCCCTAGAGAATAAGGAAATCGAGACATGATGATGATAAGACGACCTCAATACCAACAGCAGAGGAAATCTGAGAAAGGACAATTTGTTGACTAGTCAAGCAGACCAAGCCCTAAAAGAAAAAGCAGAACTTGAATGCATTGGTAAATTAAACACATTAATATAAAATGGACTTCTACAGGCTTTAAAGCTCAGAAGAATGAAGAATTGAGGTGGGGGTTCAGAACAAAAGAGGCCACAGTTGCTGAGATGGAAGGTAGCTACTGTGTAAATATTCCAATACAGGTAAATAGTGTTTTAAAACATTTGAAAAGGAGGAAAAAAGCTGTTTAGAAATTAAGTTGTTGTTTTTTTTAACACCAGCAGTCAATTTAGGGAATACAAGGAAAGGCCTGGCCAGTCTCCTCTCACAGAGGCGCTAGCTAAAGCAAACATTGTGGAAGGAGAGCGATGCCAGGAACTGAGCAGATGGCGGGGCGGAGCACCTGGCACCAGGACATTTTAAACCACTGTAGGTGAGAGAGAGTAAAGTTTCTTGGGTATAGAAAAGAAAATCAAGATCTAGTTATTAAGGCTTTAATAACATATACCTACAATTTAATATAATTCTTACTGAAAAGCATATGTGACTTTTGCCCCTAGGCACAATGAAGACAGCTTCTCACTCCAGCTTTCCCCGGTGTCTTCGCCTCCGTGGCACCCTGGCTCGCTCCTGGCTCCCAGCAGAGGAGGAGCTCCCAGGTGGCAGGGATTCCATACCCCCAGGGCCGAGCGCAGCAGCTGCTCACTAACACTTGTTACATTTAATTATTCAAGCTAATTCTAATTTCAGCTTTAATCAAAGTACTGTTCAGGCACCAGGGGTGTATCAAAAACAGCTTGGTGAACTGTATGTATAAAGTTCAGAAAGAAATGAGCAGTTAATTTATGGCTTCTCCCGCACAACCACTTGTATCATGGATGTGATGGAAAAGCTGCAAAACACAGACAACATGATGACAGGGGACAGGAAAACTGGCTGGTGCAGCATGAAAGAAACAGTGACGACAATGCCACAGTAGCGGGGTGAAGAGCAGAAGTGACACGAGGGGAGCAGCAAAGGTCTAGAGAAGAAAATGTCCTTTAAAAGGATCAGAAAAGACTGAATTAAAAGGCAATTTCTAAGACTGTCTAAGGACTGGCATATATTCATCTACAACAAATAAAATTATTCTTAAAGATTAAAAAAATGCAGCCCACTGACAAAAGATGGCTGTCGACATATATTTTAGCAACTTAAAAAAAAAGTATTTAAAGGGCCATTTTAAAATCAAAATATAGATCCCTTGCCAAAATAGTGTTGTTTTCTGAAATGTAATTCTATAAGGAGGAGGGGTGAGGGAGAAGGGAAGAGACAGAGAGAAAGAGGAAAACAAAACCAAACCCCGTTACACGTAACGCGAAAACCTGTGACTGATACCGGCTCAACACAAGGTTGACATTAGGGAAGCCATATTGTAGAAAAGAGACCATATTGTAACTTTGAATGACCTCTAACTGACCAGCCCAGGGGATATGCACCCTCCAGGAGATCTACCTGCCCTGTAGATATTATGACCCCTGCGTGTGTATGTACCTCCCAGCTGCAGTAAGACGATAACTTTGTTCTTTTGAGTTCCTTAGGAAAGTGATGACCCCTGGACAGAGTCTATGCTGACAGCTGTCATCAATGACAACTGAAAGATCTGGTGTGGCGACTCCCAGTCTGTAACACCAGAGGGTCAACATACCTAACCCCTCCCCTATAACGCACTGGCCTATATATCTGTTTCAAGGTTCTGTGCCCCCCTTAGGACACTAGTCCCCCCATCATCTGATTTGCTAGCTTATTTCTTAATAAAGTGCCCTTTCTCTGCCACCATCTTGCCTCTTGACGATTGCCTGTCGCCTTGCAATGAGCAGATTGTGCTCTTTGTGCAGTAACATGACTATTATTTCAAATACCATCTATGTAGAATTCAGTGTCTTTGAAGATACTGAATAAGGTCAATGCCACACACTTTTGGATTTTTTAAAAAACAGTAATATGGTCAATCTATTGAGTACTTGCATAATTATGTAGAGTAGATATTAAGTACACTTTACAGATGATAAAACTGAGGTTTGGAACTCACCCAACATCACACACTAATGAGTAACAGGTGGGACTTGAATCCAGGCTGTCTGATACCAACTGGAGTGCTTTTAGCAGTTTAGATACAGCCATTTGTTGCTGGTAGGTGGAAGGACTCCAAAATTCCTCTCGTCCAGTATCTTTGATCACATTTATCAATTTACCTCCATCCTACTTTTTATTTTACTGTTATTTAAAAAAATTCCTGTAAAATGTGTACCTGGATACAAAGCACATATCCAAACACTTTCCCCCACAAAAGAGATGCAAAAAACAAAATAAAACTAGGAACTTTCTCCAAAGCCCACATGTAACACTTTGTATAGGTCTGCTTAGGCTCTGAGCATACATACGAGTGTTTATTTTCATTTCTGAATTTGGGATTACTCATTAAACTGAACCAAGTAATTAGATGTGATATGTCAAGGTCCTGCTGAAATTAAAATTTTGATAGTATTACAAAGGAGAAATTAATAGTTAAAAATATTTTTTTTTACCTCATTTTATTTGTATGCTTGGAATCAAAATAATTATTGAGCTCCTAAGATCCAAAAGAATCTGAAATGGAGATTATTCTAATTGCTCAATGAGAATGAGAGTCAATATCAAATCCTTATTTCAATAAATTAATAATAGTTAAGGGGTCAGCCCTGTGGCAAAGTGGTTAAATCTGCACGCTCCACTTCGGTGGCCTAGGGTTTCACCGGTTCGGATCCTGGGCATGGACATGGCACTGCTCATCAGGCCATGCTGAAGTGGCGTCCCACATGACACAACCAGAGGCACTCACAACTAGAATATACAACTATGTACAGGGGGGTTTTGGGGAGAGGAGGAAGAAGAAGGAAAAAAAAGTTAAAAGTAGATAAATTTAGACAGGTTAAAAAATACCTCTTTATGACTTCAGCCTTTAAAAAAGACACTGGTAGTGGAGAGAGGAGGAAAGATGGCTAATTTTCTGGAAGAACACCTAGAATCTGGCCTCAGTTCTCAAAACTAGATAGGTAGCTCTGAAGAAGTGACTTCAACTGTCACAAAGTTGGTTTTCCTACGGACGAGATGGCGATGGTAATCCCTGCCTACCTCCTGGGTTTACGGTAAGGTTTTAATGAGTCTATGCAAGTAAAGTGCTTTATAAATTGTAACATTCCACGCAAAGGCCAGACATCATCATCATCATCATCATCATTATTATTATTTTTAGACAGATGCCCACTTATAAATCAAGTTTATGTTTCAAAAGATCATAATAAGTCAACTGTTTAGAACACTGAAAATGCAGTCTCATAGAGGCAATGCTATAATCGGTGCTTAGCCTGCAAGAACATATAATTCATAATATGCCTAAAGCATGCTGCTCACAGAGCTTTTACAGGTCTACCTCATTGTCAGACACATGGGTAGATGTCAGAGGTGGGCGCTATAGTCGGGTGGGGAATGAGATCAATACAAAAATACTCAAGGGTACCGGAACTCAAATCTCTCTCTTTTTTTGTTTTTTAAAGATTAGCACTTGAGCTAACATCTGTTGCCAATCTTTTTTTGTTTTTTTCTTTTTCTTTTCCTTCTTCCCGAAACCACCCAGTACATAGTTGTATATTCTAGTTGTAGGTCTTTCTGGTTGTGCTATGTGGGACGCCGCCTCAGCATGGCTTGAGTGGTGCCATGTCTGAGCCCAGGATCCGAACAGGCGAAACTGTGGGCCACTGAAGCGGAGCGCACAAACTTAACCACTCGGCCCTCAAATTCCCTTTTCTTCAGCTTCCTTCTAGGTCAATTTTTCTACAGATATTCTGAAGAGAATGACAAAGGACAGTTGTCCCCACACCAGCCTCTGCTAAATGGAAACCAGAATGACCCAGAAGCTTGTAAGAACTGTTAGTATACTAGGTGTTCTGAGAAAGCCTGATTTGTCTAAATCTTGAAATAAAAGCATGATATGTTTGGGGAAATAAATTCAATTAACAGATTAGCTGATTAGCTTCCAAGTGACTTTAAAGACTAAAAGTGAAGAATTTTCTGTTTTTAACCCTTCTATGTCCTAGAGTCGACTATATATAGCTAAACCATGAACAGTGATATTCAGATGAGAAAGTGGAGTTTATTTTCTTCATAATAGGTCATATATAAAAAGATACCTTTTTATATATGACTAAACAAGCAAGGCTAAACAAGTTTTGCTTGCTTTCTTCTTAATAATTCAAGTTGTCACAGATAAAACTATAGAAATGAAAAGTTTCAATCAATAATTTTCTTTCTCTAGTAAAAACACAGCCAATTTATTTTCAAATGTATCTCTCAGGACTCATTTTTGAAAAACTGCCACTGATTATAAATTGGTAGTAGTATTGATATAGTATTGGTAACAAAAGAAATTATAATTTTGCTTGTAATTTTGTAAAACAAACTGAACAGTACAAGCCTGCGACCTCATTAATGATTTAACAAAATTGCAAAAAGGAAACAAACAGATCTACTGCTATCGACAGTAAGAAACTAAACTTTAGTTTTAGTATCTTTGCGTTCCTGGTGGATTTTTTTAACCAGCCTTCTAACATTAGCTTTTTTCAGGTCCACGTCTTCTACGTCTGTGAACACTCCTTTCTTACTCAGAAGGCATTTCTTTACACCTTTGTTCATTAACAGTTATTATCTCCTGAGATCATCTGATACTCTCCTTTTGTGTTCTTTTTCTCAAGGAGCTCATTCACTCACAGTTTCAATTTCTGTTCTAAAATTTTCACTAATGAAACAAATGTGGCAGATCCAAAAAGGTGGATTATGGGGAAGCCGTATGTTCAGTTTGGAATGGTGGTTACACAGGGATAAGAGTGTGCTTGATATCGTGGACCATCACTTCAAATCAAAATTACCCAGTACTTTAAAGATCTGATTGTGGAAACTCTGGGAGGATGACCAGTTTACCCATCATGCCATCTTACATATTTCATCATATAATGTATTCTGTTCTGGAAGGAATCTACCTTTCATACTGTAATTGATATTAGTATGGGTAGAAATAGTCCTCAACTATGTCCTGAAACAGAGCAGGCATTTACATATGTGCATGTATGATCGTGAAGTGGTACTCTCTCCATTGGAAAATAAGGTACAGAAAAGGTAGGCATCTAGAAGGGGCTTAGAGGTGGCAGGAAAAAAACCATATACCTTAAATAAAATCCTTAAGAGGAGATCGCTCAACTCATTCTCTGAAATATACTTCTTTAACATATAAATCCAAGCCGTGACCATTAATTTCCTTCGTTATTCCAATAACCTCTTGCCTCTAGCATGACTTCTCCTTAGTAAATGCTACATAATTATTTTTCTTGTGCCTTGTCTTTCTGTTCAAGTCAAACACTTAGCAATTTATATGCAAAGAGTAGACAGCAAATCTACTTGTGTTCATAGATACATCACTTAATCTTTTTGCTTCATTTGCCAACGTAATCTTTCCCTCCTCAGGTCTTCATAACTCTCTAACTGATCAAAGTTCACCTTAATCACAACATTTCTTTTAATCTTACACTATTTATATCAATTTTATTTTCATATTAACTTGTTATGGTTTCCAAAAACTGTACTTTATTAAGTTTGATCCTTAGCTCAAAATTTATTAAAAACTTTTAGGAACAGAAATGATTTGTTCATTGCCCCTCTTTTCTATCAAAGGATTCAAAGTGGTAAGAGAATGGTTACAAGTCCTTCACCCTCCATGACGTAGTCCATGTGCTACACATAACAATGATTCAAGATAAAGTTGTTGATTTATTATAAGGCTACTTTCATTCAGTAGTGGGAAAATGTAAAGAGGTAATCTCTTTTACTTGCCAACAAAAGATTTAGAATGAAACATTTTCGAAAGTTTAAAAGATTATTAATTCCAAGAGGAAAGGAACTTCTATGTTTCTTAAGTTAGAGAAAAGTCACAGTGGAAGAAGCTAATTCAAAGTCTACTCACCAATACAAGCACCACTTAGCCTGAGGTGTAGAGAGAAAGGCACTCCCATCTGTTAAGTGCCTACTACATGTTAACCACTGCGCAAGGTGTTTTCCACAACATTATTCATTTAATCTTCATAATGACTCCAAGAAATAGGTGTGGTTATGCTCATTTGACATATAAGAAAACAGGTTTATACACCTAAAAGTAACTAGCCTAAAGTTATCGTAAGTGGTAAGAGAAAAGATGTATTCCTAGAATTCGTGTGACTCAAATGTTCAGAGATGAAAAGAGGAGATCCCCAAGAATAAAAAAAATTCAAGATAGAACAAAGTATTCATAGATAACTGGATGCATTCAGGAGCTCACAAGGACTTCACTGATCCAATAGTGTGGGTTCCTACATGGCAATTTACAATGGAATTTAAGGTGTGACTTGATTTTAAAGTTATACTTGACAAGTCAGTGAGTTAGGTAACGGTTATGACTAAACTATAAGAGCTAAGTACATAAACACAGAGATGATCAAGACAACCTAACTAATGACGATGTAGCGGACATTATAGTGATATATATGTGAACTTTTCAAAACTATCTTCGCTAGTTTGGTAGAATAGCTGAGCTCAGGCTCAAAGGAGAATCATAAAGATGATTTATTCTTCTCTATCTTTCCTGGCACAATCAATTATACAGAAATATTCCAGGGAGTGACATCAGCAAGATGGAGGGCTAGGAGTCCCCAACACATGTCTTCCACACAAAACAACAACAACAAAATAAATGTAAACAACTACAAACTGAAGAAAATAGCTCAGAGACAAAGTTTTGGACTATAAAGAAGTAGGAGCAAAAACCCTGCGAAGCTCAAATACTGAGGATGGTTGCATAAAAAAGTACAGGAAGCATATTACCTGTGTCACCCCATTCCCCAGTCAAGGGCAGCTTGGCATTAGGAGTGGTCCCTCCAGAAGAAGTTCACCACGTGGGGAAAAGAACAGGAGAACCCGAGCAAGCCTCAGCTCTGTGGCCATTTGCAGCCTTTGCTACAGTGGACCCCACAGTCTTCACCAATGCTGGTCCCAGCTAACAGAGCTGCCCAGAGTCCCCCCACCCTGCATCTACTCCCAATGGCTGGAGCTGTCGTTGCAGTGAGACCTGCTCTCAGAGACCCCAGTCACTCTTCTAACCCTCTCTCCAGGATGGGGCATCAAAGCACCTCACCATATATGAGACTGGAGCTGCCACTGTTCTGTTCCCCACCTCTGGCCCCAGGTTGTGGCTTTGTTCCACCATTACCAGGGCAGACACTGCTGCCCTGAGCCCCACTCCCCGTCCCACGACAAGGCTCTGACACATCACTGCTGGGGCCATGTGCCACTGCTCTGAGCCCAGCTTCCTGGGTCCTGATACACAGCTTTAACAGACCAACAGTGGGGTCCTGCTGCTGGTGACCTGTGACTGCCCCCTAGGGCCAGAGTTGAAACTTTAACCCACCATCCCCAGGCTGTGTGCCACTGTATCTGCCCCTGGGCCCAAACTACCACTGCACCTTGTCATCCCAGGGCCTGTGCCACTGCTGTGTGCCCCCATGCCAACCAGAGACACTATGGTGAACCCTGAAAACCAGGTTCCAGTTCCATGGGAGATCTGCACACATGTGCACCCCAGACACCAGTGCCACAGCTGCAACAAGTGCACCTGTGCCCCAGGTACTGTGGTAGTTCTGGACGTGCCTGATCCTGGGACGCAGGCTCTGATACTGTTCTGAGTGCCAGCATGCCAGGAAAGGAGCAGAGAAGGATCCTCTTGGTTAAAACTTCCCCCCATGGGCAAAAAAAGTAAGAACAGGAAGACTTGAGTAGCCAGAGCCTTCACCTCCAAGGATCCCAACAGCACTACCTGTCACTGCCACATGTATGACCTCTGCAATCTTGGCCACAGAAGATCTCCACAGTACAGCCCTTGTCAACCTCAGCCAATGAAGCTGCACAAAGACTATGCCACTGTGCCTCCTAAACAACCGAAGACACTGCATCCCACTTAGCTGGTGCTCTTGCAGCCACCTCCAGGTGAAAGTCTTTCCCCACTGGAGCCAGTCCTAAAAGGCTGGAAAAGGTAACTGCAACCTCAAATGTGCAGACATCAATGCAAAGCCATCAGAAACACAAGAATCCAAGGAAACATGACACCACCAAAGGAATACTGTAATCTTCCAGTAACTCTCCCCAAAGAAATGGATATCTATGAGTTACCTGAAAGAGAATTCAAAATAACTATTTTAAGGAAGCTCAGTGAGATTGAAGAGAACATAGATAGACAACTCAATGAACTTAGGAAAACCATACATGAGCAAAATGACAAGTTCAACAAACAAATCGTAAAAAATAATTAGAAATTCTGAAGCTTAAGAAAACAATGAATGAAATGAAAAATACACTAGGTAACTTCAACACCAGGGTCAATCAGGCAGAAGAAAGAATCTATGAGCTTGAAGACAGATCTCTAGATATTATCAAGTCAGAAGATAATAAAGAAATTAGAATTAAAAAAGAGTGAAGAAAGCCTAAGTAAATTGTGGGACACCATTAAAAAAAACAATGCCCATATTATGGGAGTCTGAGAAGAAAAGGAGAGGGGAAAAAAAGGACACAAAACTTATTTAAAGTGATAATGACTGAAAACTTCCCAAATCTGGGGAGAGAAATGGCCATTCAGGTACATGAGGCCCCCAAAGAAATTCAAACCAAATTGATCGTCACCAAGACATATAATCAAGCTCTCAAAAACCAAAGACACAGAGAATTCTGAAAGCAGCAATAGAAAAAAGACTCATTCCTTACAAAGGAATCTCGATAAGGTTATAGGCAGATTTCTTAGCAGAAACCTTACAGGCCAGGAGAGATTGGGCTGACATATTCAAAGTGCCCAAAACAAAAACCTGTAAACCAACAATAATTTACCCAAGAAAGTCATCATTCAGAAATGAAGAAGAAATAAAGACTTTCCCAAACAAAAGCTGAGGGAATTTATCATCACAAGACCTGCCCTACAAGAAATACTAAAGGGAGTTCTTGAAGCTAAAACAAAACGAAGCTAATTGGTAATCTGAAAACAGATGAAAGTATAACATTCACTGGTAAAGGTGAATATATAGTGAACTTCGACATACTCTATTGGAGGCGTAAAGTGAGGTTATTATGTCAAGTAACAACCTCACTTTACAATTCGAGTAGCTAGAAAGAAAAAATGAAGCCCAAATTTAGTAGAAAAAAGGAAAGAACAAGGAACAGAGTGAAAGAGAAGAAAAAAAATAGAAAAGATCAATGAAATGAAGAGCTGGTTTTTAGAAAAGATGAACAATCTACCACCTTTAGCTAGTCTCACTAAGAGAAAAAGAGGACTCAAAATGAGAAATGAAAGAGGAGACATTATAAACGATGCCATGGAAATACAAATGATCACAGGAGATTACTATGAACAAGTAAACACCAAACAATTGGACAACCAAGAAGAAATGGATAAATTCTTAGAAACATACAACCTACTGGGACGGAATCATGAAGAAATAGAAAATCTGAATAGAACAATTACTAGTAAGGAGATTGAATCAGTAATCAAAAACTTCCCAACAAACAAAAGTCCAGGACCAGATGGCTTCACTGGTAAATTCTAAACTTTGAAATACATACCGATTCTTCTCAAATTCTTCCAAAAAAGAGATAAGGAGGGAATATCTCCGAACTCATTTTATGATGCATTACCTGATACCAAAACTAGACAAGAACATCACAAGAAAGGAAAATTACAGGCCAATATCCCTGATGAACATAGATGTAAAAATCCTGAACAAAATATTAACAAACTGAATTCAACATTGCATTAAAAGGATCATACATCATGATTAAGTGGGATTTAATCCAGAATGTAAAGATGGTTCAACACCCACACTTCAATGTGATGTACCACATTAACAAAATGAAGAATAAGAATCATATGATCATCTCACTAGATGCAAAAAAAGCCTTTTACAAAATTCAATATCCATTTATGACAAAAAATTCTCAACAAAGTGGGTATAGAAGGAACATAGCTCAACATAATAAAGGCCACATATGACAAGCCCACAGCTAACATCATACTCAATGGTGAAGAGCTGAAAGTTTTTCCTCTAAGATCAGGAACAATACAAGGATGTCCATGCTCACCACTTTCATTCAACACAACAGTGGAAGTCCTAGCCAGAGCAATAAGGCAAGAAAAAGAAACAAAATTCATCCAAATCAGAAAGGAAGAAGTAAAACTGTCATTATTTGCAGATGACATATTATATAGACAAAACCCTAAAGACTCCACCAAAAAACTGATAAAACTAATAGTAGTAAAGTTTCAGGAAACAAAATTAGTATACAAAAACTTATTGTGTTTCTATAGACTAATAACAAACTATCAGAAAGAGAAATTAAGAAAACAATCCCATTTATAATTGCAGCAAAAAGAATAAAATACCTAGGAATAAGTTTAACCAAGGAGGTAAAAGCCCTGTACATTGAGCTAGCTTTCTGAAAAGATAAACAAAACAGACAACCCTTTAGCTAGAGTCACCAAGAAAAAAGGAGAGGACTCAAATAAATAAAATCAGAAATGAAAGAGGAAACATTACAACTTGATATCATAGAAACACAAAGGATCAGAAGAGACTGCTGTGAACAATAACACACACAAATTGGACAACCTATAAGAAATGGATTAATTCCTAACAACATACAACCTACCAAGACTGAATCATGAAGACACATAAAATCTGAAAAGACAAATAACTAAAAGGAGATTGAAGAGGTAATCCAAAACCTCCCAACAAAGAAAAGCCCAGGACTAGATGGTTTCACTGGTGAAACTACCAAACACTGAAAGAAGAATTAACACCAATCCTTTTCAAACTCTTCCAAAAAACTGAAGAGGAGGGAACACTCCCAAACTCATTTTACAAGGCTAGCATTACCCTGATACCAAAGCCAGATAAGGACATTACAAGAAAAGAAAACTACAGATCAACATCCCTATAAATATGGATGCAAAAATTCTCAACAAAATATTAGCAAACCAAACTTAACAGCACATTAAAAGGATCATATACTATGATTGGGTGATTTAGTCCAGGGATGCAAGGATATTTCAACTTATGCAAATCAATAAATGTGATATGCCACATTAATAAAATGAAATAAAAAAATCATATCATCTCAATATGCAGAAAAAGCATTTGACATAATACAACATCCTTTCAGGATAAAAATGCTCAAAAATTTCCTAGTACAGAAGGAACATTCCTCAGCATAATAAAGGCCATATACAACAAACTCACAGCTAATGTCATACTCAAAGGTGAAAGGTTAAAATCCTTTCCTCTTAAGATCAGGAAAAAGACAGGAATGCCCACTTTTGCCATTTCTATTCAACATAGTATTGTAAGTCATAGTCATAGCAATTAGGCAAGAAAAAGAAATAAAAGGTATTCCTATCAAAAAGGATTATCTTTGTTTACAGATGACATGACCTTATATAAACCCCTAAAGATTCCCCTAAAGTACTGTTACAACTAATAAATGATTTCAGTAAATTTGTAGGATACAAAGTCAACATACTGATATCAGTTTCATTTCTATACACCAACAACAAACTAAGAGAAATTAAGAAAGCAATGCCATTATGATAGCACTGAAAACAATGAAATACTTCGGAATAAGTTTAAGGAGAAGTGTAAGACCTATATATTGAAAACTATTAAGACACTGATGAAGGAGACTGAAGAAGACACAAATAAATGGAAAGATGTCCTGTGTCCTCAGATTGGAATAATATTATAAAAATGTCCACAGCTGTTTAAGGGTGCAAATTTGCAACTGTAGATAGATAGGCTCTGGAGAGCTAATGCACAACATAATGATTAAAGTCAACAATACTGTATTATAAATTTCAAAGTTGCTAAGAGACTAGATATTAATTGTTCTCACCACAAAAAGGAAATGATAATTATGTGACATGATGGAGGTGTTAGCTAATGCTACTTTAGCAATCATTTTGCAATATATAAATGTATCAAAAGCAACACATTGTATACCTCAAACTTACAGAATGTTATATGTCAATTTTTTAAAAAAAGGTTTATTTAATATTCATTTGAATAAAGAAAGAAAGAAGGAAACGACTTACCTTTCAATGAGCTTGTTCACAAGCCGCTATTTTTTCCTGTTTAACACTGACTGCTGAAGGTCAAGATTCAAGTAACTATTACTTCAGTACCTCAAGTAACATGAAAACCTTACAACATCTGCGGACCTGACAGTCACTTAAGGATCCTACTTTATTGGTTCCCGTTTTCAGCACTTCCCATTTAAAATTTTCAAGAAATGCAACCCACATTTCACTCAATAATCCAAAACTCTTTTGAATAAAACTCAGGTAAGTATCAATATATTTCAACTATATAAAGATATGAAACAGAGTCAATGTTAATAAAATAATAAAATCTCTTACCTTCTGGATCATAGGTTTGGAAAACTCTCCTGGCTTGCTCTGAAGGAGCCTCAGGGGCAACTAAAGCCATATCCTGAAAAGAGAAAAAGCACACTATGAACCAGCTACAATATGATGACAGTAAAAATAAGCAAAACAATTAGGACGCTAGGTGAAGAAATGACGGCATCTGCAGTCAGAAGACTTGGAGTTATACTTCTATCATAGGTAGGTGACTAGATAAGTCACAAACTCTCTGGGCCTTAATTTTATTTCCAAAAATGGGAATAATACTTAACTACAGAGATTTGTTGTGAGAATGATGTGAAGTTTTACAAAAAAAACACTTGAAAATTTTAATATAATTACTATAAAATGAAAATCTGCAAATATTAATGATATACATTTGTTTTACATTACAGTGCAAGTAAGAAGAAATATCTTAAAATATACTCTAGTTTTCAAGTATTTAAAAATTAAATCCATAGATAAATGATGGCTAACAATTACAGATCAATATATTTGACATTTTACTTTAGTGAGCATGTTATATCAATACCTAGCCAAAGATCAACAATCAAGTTCTGCATGTCCAGAATTGAACTTTTCTTAATTCAGAGGAAATACCCAAAAGGCAGAATTATTCCTTGTCCATAAAACTAATTTTCTATCATGACTAATTTCCTTACACAGTAAGCAACATTACTATTTATCAAAAATAAGCACGAAATTTAGTGTTATCTTAGACTCTTCACAAACCTTTATGCCACATATTTAAGATACTATGAAATTCTTACTAGACTAACACGAATCTAGAACCCAGGCTCCAGCCGTGATCCTCTATTCGCAGCTTTGGTCTAAGCCTTCATCCGTAATTGTGTTCACTCAGACAAACCTTATTAGAAAATAAGTTTCCAAGTATCCCTTTTTACCATCTTGAATCCTTTTTAAGAAGTTGTGGGGTATAAATGTTAAATACAATTTAAAATGCTGTTTCTCTGTGGAAACAAATTTTTGTAAGAAATGTACTAATTGACCTTCACCCTAATCATTCCATCCTTACCCTGTAGGAGTTAAGAATCAGAGTAGTTCTTATCCACCCAGGAGACTAGATGCCTAAACACCTTAACGTTCAGTTTATATGGGAATATAAATCAAAAGGGAATGGGAATCAAAAGAAGGCAATATATACAAGCCTTTATGTATTTTTCATATATTAAAATAAAAGATAAAATTAAACTATCTGGTATTTTACAAACTAAAATTCCGTAATGCAGTCATTTTCCATTTACCATCCTTAATAGCAACTTTTAGGGTCTCCTTTTCCTGCATTTTCAGTATTTTGCAGATAATATGCACGTCAAGTGACATGTTTTCGTGCCCTTTCAATGGGCTTTCTGATTTTACAATCCAGCCCTTTACCGCTGGTTACTAGGATTGTGTCTTTTTCTATTATAAACAATGTAGCACCAAATAAGCCTGATCATGTAATTTCATACATGTACGGTTATATCTGTAGGACAGAGCATCAGAGTAGGATTGCTGGGTCAAAGGAGGAATATATGTGTAATTTAGGTAGATATTGCTAGATTCTTGGGTTTTGTTTGTTCATTTAATCTTTTCTGAACATATTTCTTAAAACCCTTTCCTTTAGATCACTAATACAGCCTTAGCTCTGTAATTAACTTTGTATCAAAGCTAGGATTGCAGTGTTAGCTCTTAGGTTTTGGGGAACAATTACAAACATTGGGGCTACTATTATTATTATTCCTTAGCTTCTTTTATCACTCCGAAACCTTAACTTCAAAAATTTCTACATGTATTCCCCTATAAGCTTTGGCTCCCTTAACTATTTCCAACCTTACTTTTTTCTTTCTTCAATTCTTCCCTTTAGAATGACTCGGAATTTGTGGATGAACACCATAACTGAGTCACGGAAATAATGGCAGAGGAGCAGGCATACAGCGGCAGATGAGGTTGTACGAAAGGGGAAGCGCACAGGGGCTCGAGATGAGGATACTGTCATTTTCTCTATTCACCGTCTGTTGCATTTCAACCTTTGTAACTTAGTGATGAGGAAAAGCTTGAAATGAGTTTTAAAACATTACTTCAAATTTTCCAAATATCATTTAAAAACTATGATCTAAATAGAAGAAAAGGGAATACTGTTTTTCTTGGTCAAAAACCAAAAGAATCTTTTTAGGGGAAGAAGTGGTGGAGAATACAATTGAAGCATTATTTCAGTATTCCTACAAAGTGAAGTTTTGGGAAATCACCACTGTTATAAAGTTGAGGAAACAAGGAAGATTCCAGTTTTAGCCATAGAAAAAGGTTTACATTGACTTCTCTGGCATTAAAGATTTCAGAAAATATAGGAGCACAAAAAGAATTTAAAGTGAACTACCTGATGCCTTATTTCTAAGTTCCAAGTGCTACAAAAAAAAAAAAAAAAAGTACACTACGTTAATGTAGAAAGGAATTAAAGCAGACCGAATGAAAATTTCACTGCATATCTCTTGCCTCTGGTTATGAATATATAACAAACTTCGGCTTTAGAAAATGTTATTCTTCTTTGAATAGGCTATATATGCTCGCCTGATATAGAAAGATGGGTAAAACTCCTGATGTACTCTGGTTTAACAAGTGTTCCTTTCGAGCAGGGGTTGGCAAATTTTTCCTGTAAAGGGCCAGAGAGCAAATATTTTAGGTTTTGCAGGCCCTTACGGTCTCAGCAGCAAGATAACACAATAATACATAAACAAATGAGCATGGCTGTGTTCCAATAAATATTTCACAAAAATAAGTGGTGGCTTGATTTGGCCTGTGGGCCATAGTTTGCTGACCTATGATTTAGAGAATATATTTTTTTCCCCAAATGCTCTAACACTTATTAAACACTCCTTGTTTTTGACACATCTGGGGATATAAAGCTGTCTTAATCACCTTAATAGGTTTTACAGAAAAGATATTTTGTCTCTCATCTGAAAGAGAAAAGAAGGTAGAGAATTCAGCTAGAAGGAACAGAATCATGAAAGGTAGAGAGATGTGACATAGCAGAGCACGAGGGGAACCGGAAGACTCGAAAAGGACTGAGAATTGTGAGGAAAAAGGAGTAGTTACAAAGGGAAATCAGCTTTGATGGAAGAATGAATTTAACTGTGAACATTTAGAGTTTGGAAGTGATGGTTAACATCCAAGTAGAGCACATGGAGTTACCTTAATGTTTGCACACTATGAACACTTAATGTCTGCCAACGGCACGCTTCTTGCAGGCTGGGAGAACTAGCACGTAAGCACTAGAGCTTAGGGCTGGAGAACCTACCAGGGAACATGCTGAACAGATGAAAGCACGTTAATGCAAAGACGTGGGGATAGACTATTTCCAAAAAAGGAATTCAGATAGCAACTTATTGGGTAAAGTTTAGAGGTGTGAGACAAGTATCTCAAAACCCTGTATGTGAGGAAACAGCAAAAAACCCATATGTGACCTACTTACAGAGAAATTCCTTTTTTCTTCCCAAAATACAACCCAGTAGTACTGGTCAGGCTCCACATAATAAAACCATCAACTATAACTGTCATTATAAATAAAGCAAATTGTGTCTTAAATGATGAAAAACAAATATCTTGGTTTGCTCCTTTGGTCTCTATTTTAATAGCTAATTTGCTAAACTCCTTGGGAATTAACTGTTCTTAATCATACTGCTTATTTTAAGATGTGTTTATACTAGATGGGGGAAAAAAAGGAAAAGAAAAGAAAAAAAAAAGATTACAGTAAACTCTAATGAAAACATTCCAAAAGTGTTCATCCCCAAATTAAAACCAGTACAGTCTTCCAAATTGATTATTGGCTTGCTTATTTTGAGTGTTTACAGTGCTTTTTAGATTAGTGTAGAAAACAATCCCTTAAAGCTTGTTTCAATTTAAATGTTTAAATGTTTATAGATGAAATCAGGAAAAGTTACAAAACTACCTTCCATTCCCATTAAAGTGTTTCATGTTAACTCCTTTTAACTTTCTAATTTGTCTTAAAATTCCAACTCTAATTTTTACCAATTTATTTAACTTAAACAATTCCGAACGAAGCTCCTAGTTTAAAGATCTGTGGCAGAATCCATGTAACAAATTTGGTAATATATTAATATTAAATATATTTCATATTGGACAGCAAGTTTGAACAGCAAGCAGAGAATTCCATTCAATTGGGAAACATTTCTTTAGAATCTTAAGACAAAATATTTTATTCTAATTTTTTGTTGAGGAAGATTCACCCTGAGTTAACATGTGTTGCCAATCCTCCTCTTTTTTGCTTGAGGAAGATTGGCCCTAACATCTGCGCCAATATTCCTCTATTTCATATGTGGGATGCCGCCACAGCACGGTTGATGAGTGGTGCAGGTCTGCACCTGGGATCCAAACCCGTGAACCCGGGCTGCCGAAGTGGAGCATGCCAAACTTAACTACTATGCTATGGGGTCGGCCCAACACAAAATATTTTAGTGAGAGAAATATAACTGCTATACTTTTCTCACTGCACATAAAGGAAATGATTTAATTATAAAGAACAAAGTAAAATAGAACTCTCATGTAATAATGGTATAAGTGTGAAGAATAATCTGAAGAACAGAATTCTACCCCTCAGATTTTCCATTTCCAATACCTAATACAGCAATAGCTTTCAGATTACATATTTCTTTTTCCTATATAACCATCCACACACCCATAATGTTTCGAATACTGGTAAGCCCATTAGATAATAGAGAAAGACCTAGCTGTACATTTAAGGTCACAATGTAATGGATGAGAGAAAAATATATGCTTATTTCCATGAATATTATTAAAATTATCTGAAGAAAATTACCTTCTAAAATAAAATTCAAACATACATTAACCTCCATCCTCAAAAACCATTGGATTATAAATAAATAAAGAGATTCCAACGATGTAATTCCAAGTTATCCAAGTCAGCAAGGGCACTTCTAAGCATTTTCTCTTTTTCATCCCTAGCTGTAGCACTTAGGAGAAAATTTCAATGTGTATTGCACCTGAAACTCTTTCAAGTACCCCCAACTAGGAAAAGATTGTAAATATAAGAGGCAAATATTTAGTTAGCTATTTAAGCTGTGATTTACCATCACAATTATTTTTTACTCTAAAAGCAGTTCTCTACATTAGCCAAATATAATTAGATGCTTTTATCAGAGGAATGTTAGTGCAAACAATTTCTATTTAGTCAATTTACTGGTCAACAGGGACTGCCAAACAATATAACTTTTAAAATTATCTAGCCTCACCCACTTTCCTTAAAAGTGCTACAGAAGAGAAGGGAAAAAAAAAAGGAAAGCTGTAATGGGACTATCTAATATCCTACAGTCATGAAACAAATACTTCTTCATGTAGCCTTGTCTGTACTATCAATATAATTATTCACTGTTCACCATAAACCTTTTAAAATGTTGTAACATTAGCTATCCTAAACACCTACTGAAATATAAGGGAGGCCTGTGTTCAGTTAGCTGGCTAGGTCTAAGTAGTTCATTACTGAAAAGGTCTTTAAAGTTTATTCATTTCACCTTTCACCATTATCGAGAGCAATCTGCTCCCATGAGTAATCAAAGAACCTCCAAGAGCCTAACATAACCTTCAGAAATGATCACGCATATATAAATTACATTTTAGCTTGCAGATGACATTTTATAGTGCTGCTAAAAGCTCTTCCCCCAAAAAGATAAAGTTAACTGGTATATATATAATTTACCTTTAAGCTTTAAGTAAAATTTCACTTTAAAATCACTTTATGTTTCATATTGACTTCACTATACTTATGAAAATAATTTGGGAACCACTATGAAATAGATTTTGAATCAATTATCAAATGCCCTCAAGTATATATAACGTTCTTCAGTGCCAGTGCTGGAAAGAGAATTCAGTTGACGCCATCAACAGAAAGGAGGTAGGACAGCGGTCTTTTTTCTTACTTTTTCATTATTTCCCAAGCAATGTGCAGAAGTCCCAGGCTCTCTCCACAACAGCCCACTGCTGTGTGGCACTGATTTGTGTCGTATCCAGAGAGAGGTCAGGGTAGGAAGCAGGAAGCAACGCCCTCTAAGGTTCTTTCTCCATAAAAACAAACTCTTTAAGCGTACAAGTGGAAACAAGGCAGTAGGAGAAGTCTCCAATGGATATGATCTACTGTAATCATTACAAGTATTAATATTAATGAATGGAATTCTTTTCTCTCCCTCTTACCATAACTGTACAACTCACTTTAACAATCCTTCCAGCCTTTCTTCACTGGTTTCTGCCAGAGAATTCATCCCTAAGGCCTAAGACGTCCACTTTGTGTAATGACCCTCCTGTGCATCTAGAATCACTTTCTGTGTTCTCTCGTTTATAGGAAGAACTGGGCCGAGAAAAGCTGTTAGCTTTTTAACTACTGTATTTCATTAAGAAAACAGCTAACATAAGCCATTACTCTCTAGGCACATGAACACTGACATAATTCAAGAAAAATAGTTATCTGACTTTTTTTAAATGGTAGAAGTTAATACTATACAATCACTTGGGTAAAAATCAGTCTGACAGGTGGCTGGCCCAGTGGCACAGTGGTTAAGTTCACACACTCTGCTTTGGCGGCTTGTGGTTTGCTGGTTTGGATCCCAGGCACAGACCTAGCACCACTTGTCAAGCCATGCTGTGCGGCATCCCACATAAAATAGAGGAAGACTGGCACAGATGTTAGCTCAGGGCCAATCTTCCTCACACACACACAAACACAAAATATCAATCTGATAGTCAAACATTCCTCCTTACTTCTAAGTAAAGACTATACATCATTTGAATTAATTTAAACTCGGTTAAATTACCCAGAGACAAAGTAACCTCTGGTGATAGATGGTATTATTCTCAATTCCTTCTGGCTCTTGTCTTTGTAAGAGGGTTATACATCACTGCTTGTTGCTATAGGACCTGAAGTGCCTCTCTGTGGGAAGGGTCTGCTTCCTAGCTCCACTGACATCAGGTTTGGCGAGGTGACTTCTTTTGGCCAGAGAAATATAAGCAGAAGTGACATTATGCTAGCTCCTAGAAGAAGCTCTAAGCGCCATCTCTGGCTCTGCCAAGTGTCTCTCTTTTCCCTCTGCCAAAAGTGCACATTCCTTCAGTCCAGCTCTTAGAATGAAAATGCACGCGGAGCACACCAGCAGCCAACATGTAAATTAAGACAGAAAGAAGCTTCACTGTGTGTGTTTGGGGACGGGGGTATGGTGGGAGCGGTGTGCCCCAGTTCCGACAAAAACAGGGTACACTGGGGGCTGGCCCCGTGGCCGAGTGGTTAAGTTTGCGCGCTCCGCAGCAGGTGGCCCAGTGTTTCGTTGGTTCGAATCCTGGGCGCGGACATGGCACTGCTCATCAAACCACGCTGAGGCAGCGTCCCGCATACCACAACTAGAAGGACCCACAACAAAGAATATACAACTATGTACTGGGGGGCTTTGGGGAGAAAAAGGAAAAAAATAAAATCTTTAAAAAAAAAAACAAAAAACCAGGGTACACTGTTTGTAGAGAATTTAAATATAATAAAACTGACTTTGTTGAATTCCTTTTTATTATCATCATATGTAGGCAAATCTAAACAATTTCAGAGGTCAACATCCCTCCTACCTGGGGTGGACTGTTCTCATTGCCCCCTTCTTGAATACTACCATGTAAACTGCTGAAATTTTAGGGTTGTTTGTCACTTCAGGAAGTTGCCAAAAGGAATTAAAACCTAACATTCTGGCAGGGGTTTTCCTTTGCTGTGCCACCTGTGTTCCATTTGCTCTTCCTATTCATACTTGGCCGACTTCTTCCTCTCGTCTCTTCCCTCCTGCTACCCACTGACACTGATTTTAACCATATAAGCTGTATATAAGGGAATCTCCACATATCTAGACCTCATATATTTCATATGAAAATGAAAGCCTAAAAAGATTACTCAAAGTGCAGTCCGCACAATATAGTAATTTAAGCATGGTGGGCTTGGATTAGTAAAATGCAAAGTGAGGGACACCTCTGCCCCTCCCTCTCAAATCCTACTTCCTTTTCTACTATTTTAAACAAGATTTCACTGTGAAAAATAGTCACAGCACTCACATTCCTAATATTGTTAAGTTTTACTACAGCCTCACAGAGGTTTTTACTCTTCACTAAGAAAACTGTTCTCCTTTGATTAATACGCTACACATTCATGCCTTGGATAGTCACGGCTTTCACATCAAGGTAAGTACACCAACGTAAGTATAGGGAAGATGGTTTGGGAATCAATGATTATTCCAGCTGGTCCTAAGTCTGATCCTAACCTTTGCTTTCATCCGAATATCCTAGCACAACTAGTATGGTTCAGCCATAAAGAACCAATTACTATTCTCCAAATATAGCATGAATTTTCCCATCACACATCTCTTGTCTTTTAGCTTAATCTTTTTTCCAAGCCTAGAACACAGCCCTCATTTCATGTGAGTCTAAAACTTACCACGTTCTTTAATTCAAGTAACATCTCCTCTGCACCCACCTTTTCCCTCTTCTAGTCTCTACTCTTGCCTAGTATAATTTTTCGGTTTTTGTTTTCCTAAGCGCGGAGAAGTAGTGAAAAGCTCAGGAGTCAGAACATTTGAGTTTGAATCCTGGCTCTAGCACTCACTAGCAAATAACTATGGAGATGTGATTTTTCACTGGCCCCAGACTATGAAATGTAGATGAAAATGGTACTTACTTCAAAGGGTTGCATTGAGGATTAAATGAGGAACGCACGTAAAATGCTTAGCACAGTGCCTGACACACAGAAAACACTCAGCAAATGTAAATAGTCAACTATGACAATGTATCATTAATCTTTGCATTTCAACAGTACTTAGCACAAAGCCTAATGTAGATCTATTAGGTACTGTGGGGAAAAAAGGTAAATTAAGTAGTATCACAGATCACAAGAAGGTAGGAAGTTGGAAGAAATTCTAAGAGCAACAGGGGGGTGAGAAAATCAGTAGTCACAACACAGAAGATGTCAAGGCTGGACCATGAATGCTAAGAAGGATTTTGATCACATTCTGGGCAGAGGATAACATAAACAAAAGCATAGAAAAATAAAATCATAAACTTGTTCACACTATCCTGCATGAATATATAAGACCTTGTGCCCTATTCTGCTATCAACTCTATTTGCTACAATTACTTTCAAAATTATAGACAGACAGCTGGAGGTATGGATTTACCAATGCTGATTCTAATGAAAACTCAGACTCATGACAGGGCACCTTTGGGCCTTTCTATCAACGATATTTTATCTTGTTTGGACTATTATTTGGGTTCTACTGTAACAAAAAATTCTAAGAAACAAATTCAAAGGGAAAGAGGGACCATGTTCAGTAAATAGGCTGACATCACTGATATGATTGAGATAACTGAGAGAAAAAGAAAATTCATAAAAATTATAAACCAGATACAGAAACGGCTGCATGAGGGCATTCAGAATAGTATGAAAGAGTACATAAGGGCAATTAATTTTCACTGTGTTTAAGGAGGTAAGAATATAATATATTTTGAAAGATTTCTGATCAAAATAATAAAAATAAAGTTTTAATATTATGATGGCACAAATCATTGGCATAACCCAATGATAGCTGATAAGGGTTAGCTCCAAAGTGTGCTAAGCAGTTAGGAAAGAGTTTGTGGTTAAAAATTCATAAGCTTTTAATAATTCAAATAATTGAAAATTGTTAGCCCATGTAGACTTCCACCCAAAATTTCCAAGTAGTTCAAATAACAGATTAACTTCAGTATCTTTTGTCTGAAGTCACTTTTTTTATTTTGGAAGATAGGTGTTAAAAGTCACATGACAACTTATGATTTAAACTATAAAATTAAAATACTTTAGCTGTTAAATCCATTTCCTTTCTGTAATAGATAAGGCATGAAATTTAAAGATGTATACATACTCTAAAATTTACTTAAGATAAATGGATGGAATGATTAAATCACATTAATACAAAGGAAAACTCGACTACAAAATGCCCAACTGTGAATTTCATTGTATTCCAAGTCCCATGATTTTTACCCCAAAATTAAAGATACGTAGAGGTGAATTTTCTTTGTAACAAATAAAGTCTATAAAGCACCACTTTACTTCTTTTCCTTAAAATTGTGTTTATTACACACAGAGCAGTGCATTAATGGCAAAGTAGTACTGTTCAGTTTTTAAACACCTAAAGAAAGGGCTCTAACATTTAACTGCAGTAGTCTTCCTAATGTTACACCAAAGAGCCATACACAAAAGGAGCCTGCTCTGTAGAAAGAATTCTATCTAGACTCCCAGTAACAGATACCACTGTAAGAATAGTCAGCTCACGCGGGAACAGTTCAATGTTTTGTTTCTCCTTTGCATTAAATTCAGTTTCTTTATATATCTGCGATTAAAAACAGTAATGTGTTTTCACGTGTTCTTACCTGAAAGGAAAACTGCTTTGTCATAGGAAAGGTCAAAGGTGATACTCTGCACACACATACAAAGAGTCCTTTTATAACCATAAAAGAGTACAAAAAGGGATGTAAAACTCATCTCCCCAACTTCAATAGAAAGTTTGAAATGGGTTACGAAGGAAATTAGTCACTAATCTTCTGAAGATGAAACTAGATGTTATCGGTAGGCCCAATTTTTATATTAGATCAGCAGCTGTCATTCCACACTGAGATTCAAATGCACAATAAAAGCAAAAAAGACAAATTTATTCTGTCTACCATTTTATACAGATAATTCTAATATTATTAAAAGTATTATATTTTCAAATTTAAAGCCCACCTCTTGAATTTGCATTGAAAATTAATTTCATAATTTTAATTCAAGAGGAAATTATGAAAGTGACCCAAATAATTTAATCTTAAAACCCAAATATAAAAAAGGAAGACAAAGAATCAAAGGGTAAAATGATGGTTAGAGAGAAGAAAAGGGTAAGAGGACAAAGGTCATAATATTCTATCAGGTAATATTTGCGCATTTAAAGTATATTAAAATGTCTCAGTATGAAAAGGCCTGACTCCTAAAAGGTGGCAAGATGTAACATATTATAAAACAAATGTTACACAGCCATGTTTTAACAATAAGAGCTATGTTTTCTCTTGAAATTAAGGGAAACAATTAAAAAAAAGATAAGTTTAAATATACGTTCTAAATTCTTTAAGCATCTACTATTGAAAATCATTTCCTTTACCTGTGCAGGAGGTTTGCAAGTTTTCAGCTAATCTCATCAAAAGTACCATGGTTATGATTTCTGAAGACATTGCCCATGCCCACAGGGCATGCTCCCTCACAATGTACAGATCCGAAGGTTTTGTTCTGCCATAGCTCAGATGACCTGCGTGGAAAATTCTCCACCCTACTAAATAGAAATTAAGTTTCCTACTTTGAAGAAGTCCATTTACGTACAGCATTTCACCTCACCCACATCCTCTTATTAGAGAGTTCTGTGGGGCCCCTGCTGTTTGATGATTCTGAGTCCTTATAAGGTCCCTGCAGATAGATTCTGTGCATTCCCCCTCAATATTAAGTATAAAACTCCCATTTATTTAGAATGACTTGCTTCTATTTTTTGCAACCACATTCTCTAAGATACATCAAAGAGTACAATATCGATGTTGTTTCACAGACACACATGGTTTAGTAAGATAAAAAAGATCACTTTATCTCAGATAGAAAAGTAAGATGATTGTTAAATTTAAAAACTTAATAAAGAAGATGGTTATAAACGATTAATCTGAAGATTTACAACCTGTTCATAAAAGTTAATTATTAAATTTATTTTACTGTAGATTTTCAAATAAAACTGAATTGTAAAAAACCTTTTCCAATCCGACAAAACATGTACAATAATTCTCCATGGGTCAGGAAGACAGTTCCAATAAAAGAGAAAAAGGTAAGTTCTGGGCCACTGGACATCTCAAACATCAACTGATAACTTTTAAGTAATTAGTTTGGCACTCAAACTTAAAATCACACACTTACATCTCTTTTAAAACAATATATAGTTAATTGCCTAAATTCTAAAAGTAAACTATCCACTTCAGAAGGAAAAACCAAAACAGACAGTTAAGAAGTTATTAACCGAATAGAAACAATTTTCTTATCCACCCTCAAACCGTGAACATAAATCTTAATTATGTTAGAGTATATGGTATAACAATGTTTATTTATAAATACTCATCAAAGTGTTTATTGACTAATCTGGAGAAAGAGGCTGTATGTGTGTGCATTTCAGTTGATCGGGTAGAAGGGCACAAGTTAGTTCTGTTTTTGTCTCTATATAGGATATTGAATGCATTATAACTGCTAGTTCTTGATTTATAAGCTTAAGGATCTACTGCATTATTATAATCAAAGACAAGTTAGAACTCTTAAGCCCCCTTAAACCCCTTATTAAGTACCAACATGACTACATCACAATCTTTGATGAGATAAATCTTCAGGGTTTCCTGCAATTTATTTATTCAACCAAAATTTACTGAGCACCAACACTGTGGCTGGCACTGTTCTAGGTGTTGGGAGAAAGGAGACAAAACAGTCAAAAAACTTACCTTCATAGAGCGTACTAGTGAGAGAGACAGACAAGAGATAGAACAACAAGTAAAATATACAGTATGTGCCTGGTAACCAGAATATATTAAAAACTCTGACAATTCAGGTACAAAAAGACAGACAACCCAATTCAAAAACAGGCAAAGAAGTTGAATAGACAGTTTTACAAAGAAAATATACAAATGGCCAAAAAGCACATAAAAAGATGATCAATGTCATTAGTCTCTAGGGAAATGCAGATCAAAACCACAGTGACCACTTAACAACCTCTAGGACAGTTATAATAAAAACAAAAAAGGAAAAGAACAAAAGTTGACAAAGATGTGGAAAACTTGGACCCCTTGTACGTTGCCGGAGGGAATGTAAAATGCTGTAGCTGCTGTAGAGACAGCTTGGCAGCTCCCCAAACAGTGAAACAGAACTGCCATATGACCCAGCAATTCCAGTCCTAGGTTAATACCCCAAAGAACTGAAAACAGGGACTCCAAACAAGTGCTTGTGTGGGAATGCTCACAGCAGCACCATGCACAATAGCCAAAAGGTGGAAACAAACCAAATGTCCACTGATAGGGGGATCAATGAACTGTGTTATATACACTGAATGAAATATCATTCAGCCAAAAAAGGGAATGAAGTACTGATACATGCTACAATGAAGACAAATCTCAAAAACATTATGCTCAATGAAAGAATCCAGAAACAATCCAGTCACATATGGTATGAGTCCACTTATATGAAATAACCCGTGTATGCACATCCATAGAGACTGAAAGCAGATTGGTGGTTGGTGGGGCTCTGGAGAGGAGGAATGGGGAATAGCTGCTTAATAAATATGGGGTTTTATTCTGGGAAGAAGAAAATGTTCAGGAACTAGATACAGGTGGTGGCTACACAAAACTGTGAATGCACGAAGTGCCACTAAATTGTTTACCTGCCGTGGTTAACTTTCTTATGTGAATTTTACCTCAATTAAAAACATATATATACATATCTATTTGGAGAGAAAGAGAGACTATTAATGAAAAGAGGGAAGAGAAAGGGGTTGGAATTTTAGAAAAGGTGGCCAGGCAAGGCCTCACTAAGGAGGTGATGTTTGAATAGTGACCTGAAGAAAGCAGGAATCCTTTATACAGACATCTGGGGCAAGAGCATTTTAAGCAAAGGGAATAGCACATGCAAAGGGCCTGCCTCATTTCTGAGGGAGAGGACAGGCGAGTGTGGCCAAGAAAGACAGGAGGGGGAGTGGCAGGAAATGACATTAGAGAGGCAACAAACACGGAGTCGGATGGGGGGAGGTAGGGCCCAGGAGGTTGTTCTAAGGAGTTTGGCTTTTACTCTTAGTGAAAGTGGAGTCAATGCAGGATTTTGAGCAGGAGTGTGACATGAAGTGACTTCCATTTTAACGGGGTCGTTTTAGTTGCTGGATTGAGAAGATATACAGCACTGTGAAGGGCAACAGTAAGGGCATCTATCACCAAGTCCTGTCAGTTTAACTCAGGAATAAGTCTTTCAAATTTACCCACTTCTATCCATCTCTACCTTATGTAGCTCTATCCAACTCTACCTTTGTAACCCTGGACCAAACTACATTCTTTGCTTACCTGAAATACTACAAAAGTCTTGTTCACCCACTCTCTACATATGTCGGTCTTCCACAATTAGCCAGAATGATTTTTTCAAAATGCAAATTTAATCCTTTCCCCTTCCTTCCTATCTCCCTAAAACTACCACCACCACTGATTTTTAGAAAGTCTAGTGGTTGTCATTACTCTTAGCATAGCGTCGCGTGGCCTGCCTACTTCCACAGCCTCATTTGACACCTTGCTCCCCACCCCCAACTTCTGTGTTCCAGCCCTCCTCTTTCAGCTTGTTCACACCATAGCCGTCTCTCCCCCAGCCGTTTGTTTGCTCTATTTCCTATGTAAGGAATGCTCTTTTCTCTCTCTTCTCCTAGTTTAATCTTACTGATGACTCAGTGCTCATTTTAGACATCAATTCTTCAAGGAAATACTCCTTATCTTCCAAAACCAGGAGAAATTTGTATAGCTTTATAGACCTGTGCTTTGTCAGCATTCATCACAGTTGTAATTTTATAAGTGTGATTCTTTGATTAATGCTGCCCCTCTCCCCCCATTAGAACACACACTTCCATAAGAACAGGAGCTATGTCTACTTTTGCTAACAACTGTATTCACAGCACCCGACATAATGCCAGAGACATGCTATATGCCCAGTAAATACGTGACAAATGAGTTTCTATATGAATGAAGACAGTGGCAACTATTATCACCTCCAGTGTATAAGTCACATGAAGAATTCTATTACTTTTCCAAGGCATTTTACAATGGGAATTTACAGATTGCCTTGAAAATTGTGACCTTAAAACAAGATTTTTACTTAATCATAATCAGTATAAAGAACTCAGCACATGAAATACATATCTAGGCGAACAAATATACCAGTTTTATAGAAAAAGACATCAACATTTACATTAAGTTGCTGGTGAAAAAAAACCCAACGCTTGTTTGTTTCGTGCCATAGAACATAAAGCGAACAAATCCACCAAAAACAAACAGACCAAAACTCAAAAATAAAAAATAACAAAACCAAATTCACAGCCAAAATCACTTGGTCAATTTTAGAAATATCAAAGAAAGAGTGAGCAAATAATAGATCCTGCTATAATGTAATGAACAGCAAAATTTGCCGTATTTTCTAAATGTCGAAGACTACAAAAATGCTAGTTTATTAAAACAAATTTTAAACCAGACGTAATAAATGTTATCCAGTATTACTGATCTCATTTACCATTTACATGATCTTCTGGCTTTATATTATTTTACTTCAAAGGGGAAAATTCTTACTTGCAACTCCTTTTAAAGATAACATGTTCAACCAATCCAAATTCAATTCTTCTAAAATAGACTGAAAAGGAAGTACCCATGCTTTTAAGCGGCTTCAGAGTGAGTCATGAAGAAGTATTTTTAGAAGTTATAAATGTCACTGGAACCCAAGTGTGGAAAATTCATGCAAAGGCTTAATTAAACTGATGAATCCCCTACACTACATGCTGGATTGTATACCAGATCCGGAGAATTCAGAGGTGGGTATCAAACAATAACAATTAGTATAAAATTCAAGCGTTCCAAAAGAGACATAAGGTATGGACATATGAGATTTATCATAGTTGAAGAACCTAAAATCTTACTATAAAATTCTGTATAATCACTTCACGTGTGTGTATATTTTCCTATCATGACTATTAGTAGCATCAGGGATACAAATAAATGAAGACAGACTTAAAAACCTGGTCTGACTTACATGGCATACATTGAGTTTGTTTGGTCAGGCCTATAGCTGGTGTGGGAGCGGTCTGTGTGTTTCTCTCTGCACACTTCATGTCACTAACTCAACATTTCGTTGCGTGTGGCTGAGATCTATGGATAAGAAGATGAATGAGAGGAGTCCCTGTCCTGAACAAGGCTCACTTGCCCCAACAAACAGTGTGGGACGTAGGAACTATGCATTGTGTGACAAATGCAGCAGCACAATGGGCCAAGCACTATAAGAACAACAAAGACTACCAGGACAGGTAGGTAAGAAGTGTATACAGTGGTCCTCCATATCTGTGGGTTCTGCATCTGTGGATTCAACCAATCACAGATCGAAAGGCCTACGATGGCCATGTCTATACTGAACATGTACAGACTTTTTTTCTTTGTCATTATTCTCTAAACCAGACAGTATAACAATTACTTACATAACATTTACATTGTATTAGGCATTATAAGTCATCCAGAGGTAATTTAAAGTATACAGGAAGGTGTGCATGGGTTATATGCAAATACAATGCTGTTTTAGAAAAGTGACCTGAACATCCATGGATTTTGGGATCTGCAGGGTCCTGGAACCAACCCTCTGGGGACACCAGGGATAATTGTGTTTCAGAGAAAGGCGGGTATAATTCACTCCCACGACTCTATCAACATACGTAACATTTAGATGCTTGAATACAAAATGTGTGCAAATTTACACAGCTCAATTGACACTGCTCCTTGATCAACCTTCTGTGAAATCTCTTCTGCTGTTTGAACAAAATCAGTTCTTAAATATCAATCATAAAATTTACGATTTAAAATAGTTTCATCTTTTCTTTTATAGTAAAACTTACACAGTTTCATAGAATTTATTAGTTTTCCTAATGCTAAAGAATAGGGTTGAGACAAAAATAATTAATAATTGGCTTGAAAATACATTTTTGTATGTAAATTGGAACAAATTGTCTTTTCTGGACATTTATATCACTTGAAACAAAAATTAGTCAAATGATGAAATCTTCACTCAGGAATGAGAAGTTATTCAGTTTCTGTAGTTCACATTATGCTTTTAACTTCTTCCCCTCTACTTTAGGAGGGAAATAAACAGCAGAAGCTTTCAGGCTAAATGTAACATCAGTAAGGTCTGTCTGTACTTTTAGAGTTGCACTTTATAGCCTTTCCTCTTTAAGAAAAAGTATCTTGCTCTAAATCCACTAGCTGGACTTTTACCAGCACAATAAAAGTAAATACAGTAACAAATAATGAAATAGATCCACAAAACTTAGCATTGTCAGTTCAGTCGTTGGTACAATTTATATAATTCGTACTTCACACACACACAAATATACATTAACAGGTACAAGCTAAAAAAGCTCATGGAGTAATCAAGAAAGTACATTAGAATTAAGAAACCTCACAAACACAATTATATATTTTCCCCTGTGAGTCCAACATCTAGTAACTCTCTCTAAGCATACCAGAGATGTTGAATAAATGTTTGTAGAATAATGAAAACAATGATGACGACAACGGCTAAGATTTACTGGGCATTTAACCTGTACTAGGTACTGCTAAATGTTTTATATCTAAGCTTGACCACAATTTTAAGAGCTAGGTACTACTATTAATTCCTATTTTAAAGACATAGGAAAAGAGGTTGAATGATGCTAGAAGTGGCAAGACTGGGATTCAAATGAAGGCTGTCTGACTTCAAAGCTAAATCTTAACCAATCAACTGTGGAAAAAGAAATACTATAGTTAAAGACTGGGATTTAGAAACAGTTAGTTGTAAGAATTTTAAAATAACATATTTAAATGCATTTCATCTATTTCAATATTGTAACCACGCAAAAACTGTAGGAAACATTCCATCTTAAAAGAGCACCTGACTTCTAGACCACTGAACTATTAACAGATTTTAAAATATTTTCCTAGGTGATGTAACTAAAATTATTTTATAGCATGTAAATTGGATTTTTATCCTCTCTACAAAAGTGCAATCCAAAGCTTTTAAATTCAATTATTTTCACCATAAAACAAGTAATTTCTGAAAAAAATCAAAAGCCAAAGCTCCAAAGTCAGAAAAGATAAAGAAATTATAACCAAATCACGACAGATTTTATTGAAATGATTCTAAAACTAGAACAGTATAACAACATGTTATTTAGTATTAATTTTTTAGATTTTGGAACAATCCAATTGTTAGTGGGAATACACCAAAGTCTGCACAAAGACCCAAACTAAATATAGACGCATATTACTTGTTTGCCTGACGTCATAAAAACATCCTGCTGTAAGCATACCTTGGCAAAAAATACGGTGAGGTGAGTTTCACTGCCAACAATCCAAATAGGGAATTTTGGAGATTTCAAGTAAGAACCAACCTAGAACAAATGTAGCAAAATAAATAAACAAATGACAATTTTATACTGCCTGTTATATATTTGCCCATGAATATCAGAAGCGTAACTAAAGCGTCTAATTCATATTTAAATGGAATAATGTATTGCATCAGAATGCCTTACCCATAAACGCTGAATGGAAAAACGAATGTTATAAGGACTGTCAGGGCTCAGCTTATATAACACCTTTACATGAGAACAACAACAAGACAGATTTAACACAGCTAAAAATAATTAGTTCAGCCCTAAGAATCATTCTTAATTTTTTTGCTAACATTCCTAGATAGAATGACCACTTCTAGAATTTCAGCTTGTTACCTCAAACCCTAAAACTACAAGCTTGATGATAATTACTTTATAAGGAGAATAATTATAAATTAACAAATGAGTAGACTGAGGAATAAATAAGGGAAAAAACCTTAAGAACATCCTTGTCTTCAAAGAATCTAGGGCAATATAATAATCTCTCTCAAGAAAAAGATACAACCTAAAACGTTTAAAAATATAAAAGAATCTTGTCACTCGACTCTTCATGGTGGAAGGTAAGTTCCAGGTTTTACAATATGAAGTCTCTTTAAAATGTATAAAAAGTCCTAATTATAGCTGCCTTTAAGGTTATGTATTTAATCCATAAAAACTACAGTACCAAAAATCTGAGTGTCTCATTCTGTGTGTATAACTGAGAAAATGAAAGCTTCAACAAATAAAAAATAGACTTATGAAATCCAATCATGTTCACATCAATCAATTCCATACCCTTATGAGGACAAAAGCTTTAACTTAAAAATAACCAACTTTACCAATCAAATTCACTGAATTTTCTTGTCTCACACAGACTGCCTATTACGGAGAAATTCCAAGTGGCTACCTGCAGTGGTCAGAGCCAATTCTTCCCTAACCAGCCAGCAGTCCTGATATGATGCCCCACCTTCAACCACCACCATGGCCTTTTGGAATCTGTGATTATCCCTAGGCGGGAAGTGGAATGTAGGAACTCTTTTGTCTTCACGCATAGAAAAACTGCTATCTTTGTCCTATGATGGGAGGGATGCGTTGGGTACGCTGACGGCAATGGTGAACCAGCAGGGTAGGAAGGATGGTTTGGGGAGAAAAGAGAGAATAAAAGCCAAAGAAAAAAGAAAAGCTCCCATCACAGGCTCAGAGTAGAAGGGATCTGAGAAGGGTGCAGTGCAAGTCCCTCAATATTACATAAGGAAACTGAGAAACACCAGGGATCAGTGCCAGGTCTGAATTCAAACAGCTAAGTAGGATAGCACTAGAGTTAAAACTCAGGTTTGCCGGCTTCTAATCTGGTAGCCTTCCATTATGTCACACTGCCTCTTGTGGGGAAGGTTTAGATGTTTAATTTCTCTTTCAGAAAAAGCATGTGGGTGTGTGTATTTAAATTAAGATTGAAGTAAAAGACAATGATTAAAATTATATAAAGTAGGATGAAAGGATAAATGAATGCTGAACTCATGAATTGTTTTATATAATAACAAAAATAAATAAAGCTGCACAAATAGTGCAACCACTTTGGAAAACAGCTTGACAGTTCCTCAAAAAGTTAAGCACAGAATGACCATATGACCAAGCAATTTCAATCCTGGGTATACACCCAAGAGAAATGAAAATGTGTTCACAAAACACTTCTACACAAATGTTCATAGCGATACTATTCATAATAGCCAAAAAGCAGAAACAACCCAAACATTCATCATTTGATGGACAGATAAACAAAACTGATACATCATACAGTAGAGTATTATTTGGTCATAAGAGGGAAGGAAGTACTAATACATGGTAAAACATGGATGAACATTAAAAAGAAGCCAGACACAAAGGCCACATATTGTATAATTCCATTTATATGCAATGTCCAGAATAGGCAAAACCAGAGAGACAGAAAGTTGCCAGGGGCTGAGGAGGAAGGGGAAAGTGACTGCTAATGAGTTTAGAGGATCTTTTTGGGGAGAAGAAAACATTCTGAAATTAGATAGAGGTGATGGTTGCACAGCTCTATGAATATAAGGAAAACCACTGAACTGTGCACTTCAAAATGGCAGATTCTATGGTGGGTGAGTTAGATTATCTATTTAAAAAGAGGCACAGTCAAAAGCACTTGGAGCTACTTTCTTCTTTGCTTGCATGTGTATGAGTGTGTATATATATAGAGAGAGAGATATCATTTTATTTGTATTAATGAATACATACAGTCAAAATAATATGAAAATGTTAATTTCATTTCTAAAGGGCAATTTGCTACACAAAGAAGAGGGAAATGTTCAGTTTTACAAAACTAATACAAACACAATCATTTCCTTAATGCCATTTCTCTAAACATCCGGCAGAAAGTAAATGTATGTAGATTTGCAGAAGGCTATCTACAGTTATATACAGATGAACAGCACAGTGTAATGTAGTGTTTTTTCAAGAAAATGCTGTCTTGACTCAGTTTTGGGGCCCTGGCTAGAGGCCAGTCAGTTCCCTTAAAAAGTACAGTTAAGTCCACACCCTAACCAGTTCCCTTACAGGCCTCCCACACTCCAGGTTACTATCATCACCTTAATTGCCTTTGAGCCAGGTAACAGACAACTAGGGAGGGACCCCAAGCCCCAGAGCTCACAGAAACTATTCAAATTAGCCCATCCACAGGGAACCCAGGAAACCTAGCTGACTCCATCCCAATTCCCATACACAAGCCCCCCCCCCATAGCTTGCAGCTTGCTGTTGCCCTGTGCCCAGGTATAACCCCCTCTGGCCCTGTCTGGTAGCCCTCCCTCGTTTGGAGCTATAAGAAACAAACAGTTCTGCCTCTCTTCTGTCCGAGTAGCAGTGTGTTGATCCCACCACTAAAACAATCTTTAAATCTTACAAAACACCACAGTTACTTAGAACACTAAAACAATATGCAAAAGGAGAATATACAGCAGCCACTGCCTTCCCAATAAGATCCTGGGGGAAAACAGACATTCCTCTGTTCTACCTAACAGTTGAAGAAAAGCAAAAGCACACATTTAGAAAAGTTTACAATTCTAGTGAAATTGTCCATTCATTCAATCAACAAATATTTATTGAGCACCTAATATGTACCCAGATGACAAATGTTCCTGCCTTCAAAGAGCCCATATTCCATTAGGGATGACAACAGGAAAACAAATTCAAGATTAAAAAAAATAAATAAACAAAAAGGATCATTATAGAGTGATTATTCCTATGAAATAATGTGAAAAAGAATCACTGAGGGAATGATCAAGGAAAGGGTCTTTGAGGCACCATTTGAAGTAGAACCTGAATGGGAGAGTGAGCCATCCATTTAAGAGCTGGAGTATTCCAGGCAGAAATGTTAGCAAGCACTAAGGCCTATCACACAGCAAAGAGCATGGCATGTTTGAGAAACTGACAGGACACCTGAGAAACTGGCTGGAGCGCAGTGATGGAGGGAGCAATGCAACTGGAAGGACAGGCATGATCCAGATCACCAGGGCCTTACACGCCACATGGTGAAGATTTCAAAATATATAATCTCCACACCCTATCCTCCTGCAAAACACGCATACTTTTATTTTTTTTTACCAGTTCTACTGAAATATCTTTGACATACAAATTGTATATATGTAATGTGTACAATTTGACATTTTTGACAGATGTATACACCTGTGAAAAGAGTGCCACAATCAAGCTACTTAACATATCCATCATCTGTATATAGCTACCATTGTTTTGTGCACACACACATTTTTAGGATACATGAATGTTGGTGTGTGTGTTGGGGGGGAGGGGATGCAGCTTGATTCTCTGGTTGCCAGGCTGCCTCAGAACAGGTTTAGATTGTGTCACTGAAGTCACTGAAAATAAGAGTTGCTACTATTTAACAATATGATCACTAGTAATGAATAAGAGCAGGGTGAAACCTAGCTGATTATCATACCCATATCACCCCTGTCCATGTGCTGTCAAGAGGGCAAGACACTACCAGTAACTACTATTGTTACTAAAAATAATCACCACCACCAGAACCACTGCTACGGAACCACCATTTTAAAAAGGAAAAGAAAATTAGATCTACTTCTTGCTTTCTCCAAAATCAGGACATCTTATTAAGTGTACATCATTAATGATTTAAAACTATTTGGAATATCCAATAGTTATGTCAGATTGTGTAGGAAAGCAATGAAATATATTGCAATAAATTAGAGTTTCATGGCAGTGCCTAACCCTAGCACATGTGTTAAAGAGTTTAATGTTGTGAAATGCTTGAAATTTATTTTTTAATGTGAAATCATTTTTCAGATGGAATAGACAAAAGTTAGAATTTCAGGCATTTGGCAAATTTTTTTTCTTTGCCTGATGAAGTATTACTGGTTACTTCAGTGAAGCATACTGATAGTGAGGAAGAAACAGTACATTATTTTCCCTCAGTTTACCAAAAAGTATATTTATATTCAATAACAGATGTCTCTATTTTTATAAATGATTTTGTACTGGGTTCTTCCCCCCACCCTCAAAAGGAACAAACCTCAAAAATAGGAAACTCAGCTGGATTGGCCAGCTTAATGAAACCCTTAATAAGGCTGTCATTTTAGGAAGGCAGATCAGAAAGGAATTGAAGAGAGTATATAGTAACAGTAGTAGTCTAAAATATTGTCACAGGAGAAAACTACTATCCACAACAATGGATATGTGAATAAAAAACACTCAAAGTGCCTTAAAAATCAACTTACCTTACAGTATCTTAAAGCTTCCATCAATGTTAAGAATCCTACAGCTGCTTGTTCATGTATACCAAGAAGTTCTGGGGGGGGGGGGGGGAGGAGAAAAGTTATCATTGCATTGGGATATAAAATCTGAAAAGTAATTATATGTAAATATATACTCTACACCAAAACCTTTACTTTTACCTAAAACTATACTTGAAAACCTAGCAGTGTTAAGAGTTCATATCAAGTCATCACTACTCATTATAAAATACCATTAGATCAGGTTTGTGGTGAGTAATGACAATTCAGATGTACACTGAATGCATTTATAAAACTTTATATTCAATGTTAACTTTTTTTAAATAAAAGCATTTCCCCCCCTGAAATCCAAGGAATTGTTGGCAAAAATAAAAGAAGAAAAAGACACTTAATAATATCCATGCAAAACGGCTAATTTGAATTGACTGATTAACAAAAACAAATGTATATGCTAATCATAATTTGTAAAATTTATCACTGGGTAGCAGTGAACCTGCCTGCACAATACTTAAAACACGGACATATGATACCACCCCTGTCTCCTACTAAGTAAACATGGGCAGTGTGCTTAAGATTGGGGAAATAAAGACAAAGAGAACACGGTATCTGCCTTACAAAGGCTAAGAGTTTATCAAGGGAGTTGGATGAAAAAAAGCTTGCTCTTTCTCTGTTCACACACACACATACACACACACACTATATATCTTCAGAGATATAAGTGCATCTGCTTACTGTGTTAGGGAAGACGTAGAGAAGGGGTAACATCTGATTTGTATCTTGAAGTATATGTGTGAATTTCCAGATGAAGAAGAGGGTAAGATTCAAGGCAGAGGAAACAGCAAAGAGCTATGAGAAATCAATGTATTTATGGTGTGAAGAATTTGTCAAAGCTTCCTTAAACTTTTCTAGCCTGGGGTACCTGATAAATGGTGACTAATTAAAAGAAAGGATTAAGAAGAAGTAGGTTTTGGAGTCCTATGAAGAGAGAACATGAGTTTGGTTTTAGACCAACTGGAACTTTGAGACTTCTAGCCAGAGACGGATACACAACTGGAAGTAAGGCTCAGGAACATAGGACGAGAGGTCAGGGCTGGATACAGAGCTTTGGGAATCATCAGCATAGAAATGAGAGTTGACATCGTGGTGAGGATAAGATAAGGTAAGGCATAGAAAACGAACAGACAAGAGATTATTTCACAACAGAGAAGTAATTGCGATGATAATAAAGTCTCCTCACAGACTATAACTTTCAGCTAATGTATAGTAAATAGAACTAGAATAATAATTTGGGTCCATATATATATATATACATATTTTTTAAAGATTTTATTATTTCCTTTTTCTCCCCAAAGCCCCCCGGTACATAGTTGTATATTCTTCGCTGTGGGTTCTTCTAGTTGTGGCATGTGGGACGCTGCCTCAGCGTGGTCTGATGAGCAGTGCCATGTCCGCGCCCAGGATTCGAACCAACGAAACACTGGGCCACCTCAGCGGAGTGCGCGAACTTAACCACTCGGCCACGGGGCCAGCCCCGGGTCCATATATATTTTTAAAAAGCATTCTTTTCTGGTTAAAAATGATGTCCACTGTAAACACAATGAACATATAACTTTGCATCCTTTTTATCATATGTTCCTGTTGTCCATTTTTCTTTGAGGATATTATGTTTTCCTCATCAATTAATGTAATAATATTAACTCAGTCATTTTTGTTGTAAACATTTTACTATGTATCCTTAAGTACAACAATCAGATGGTGTAAGCCAAGAGCTAATAGTTTAACCTTTTGGATTTATAAATTCAAAATTAATAGAAGGCACATATACATATAATTTGTATTTTATCACTAGCTTCTTACAGGCAGAGAGGAGGTACAGCAATAGTTCTCAAATTGTAGTTTAGGATTCTTAGGGGTCCACAAGACCATTTTAGAGACCAAAATGATTTTCATAAAAAGATGTTAATTGTCTTTTTCACTCTTAGTCTCTCATGAGTGTAGAGTGGAGTTTTCCAGAGGCTAAATGATATGCCATATACCAACAGATTGAATTTATAAACAAGTATGTGAATCCAGCTGTCTACTAATAACCTAGACATTAAAGGGATTTGCAAAAATTTAAAACAATGTCACTTTTCTTAATTCTTCTCCTGTTTTGGAAAACAGTTATTCTTCATTAAAAGATTTATACTAACGGGGCCAGCCCCGTGGCCAAGTGGTTAAGTTCGCGCACTCCGCTGCAGGCGGCCCAGTGTTCCATCAGTTCGAATCCTGGGCGCGGACATGGTACTGCTCATCAAGCCACACTGAGGCAGCGTCCCACATGCCACAACTAGAAGGACCCACAACGAAGAATATACAACTATGTACCGGGGGGCTTTGGGGAGAAAAAGGAAAAAATAAAATCTTTAAAAAAAAAAAAAGATTTATACTAACAAGTAATGGGTATATTATTTTTTTCTAAAATGAATTAATACATCTTTTTAAATTTCTCAGTCTTAATTTCTAACAAGAAAAATATTGATCATTATTTGCTTATAACCCCTACAAGTAAAAGCTCTTTGGGATCCTCAATAATCTTTGAGAACATAAAGGGCATGACCCTAAAAAATTTCAGAGTCATTGGATTAGAGCATTCAAAGGAAAAAGATAGAGTAGAGATGGGTAGCTCAAATAAGTAGAAATGGTGCTCACCAGCCTTGCAAATTTTTCCCTCCTCTTCCTTTTGAAATGTAAGCAGCATTAAATGTTTTCACATTCAAAGAAGAATACATACATTGAGAAACATTTTCACACCTTGATTTCTAAAATCAGTTACCACCACCTAGTGTTATGGTTAGATAGTACATCGTCTCTTTCCTTGGAATTTTAAACAAAATCTAGATTAGTATATTTATAATATCATGCTGCTAAATATAGCAAATTAGCTGTTCATAACACTTGGGTAATGAATTATTCAGATTAGGTCAGTAATTACATGTTTAGGCATGTAGTTTGGATGGTCATATTTTAAAAAATGTACTACTCCTATTTCCTTAAACAAAATGTATACTTAAAATTTTTATCTTCTTTTGATAGCTAAAGTGTGTCATTAAGATACTACTGTACAAAGTTGTAATTGTAGTGAGGATATAATATTCTCACATATTACAACTTGTAGAATTTACTTATATGAAACTTTTCTCAATAAGTCTCAAAGAAATCTACTTACATTTGTGGAAAATTCTAATAATTATGTCATTATATTTTAGAATTTTTTGTCTTTGTTTCCTTAGCCTAGCATTTAAAATTAATCATGATCAGTCCCTATCAATCCTTCTCTGCTTCAATCAGAGTTTTATATTCCTGAGTTTGCTTTTTCATACTCTTCTTCTTCTTCCCCACTGTCAGCTATCACTTCTCACTGCTGTCAGGGTGTCTACAGGAATCCCTGTTGGGCCTTTCAGATTTGATGCTGACTTGGGAATCAGATAACTGCATTACATTTATTTAACACACACACCCTGAGTGCCAAGTACTGAAAAGAGCAATTGCTAAGCATAGTGCAGGAATACAAAGATACCACAGGGAACACAAAGATGAAGACCAGACCCTCTTTGCAAACCATATTTCTGATAAGGGCTTAATATCTAGAATATATAAAGAACTCCCACAGCTCAGTTGCAAAACAATAAATAACCCAATTAAAAACTAGCAAAGGACTTGAATAGACATTTCTCCAAAGAATGTATATAAAAGGAAACAGTATATGAAAAGGTGCTCAACATCTCTAATCATGAGAGCAATGCAAATCAAAACCACAATGAGATATCACCTCACATCTGTCAGGATGGCCATTATCAAAAAAACAAAATGTAAGTGTTGGTGAGCATGTGTAGAAATTAGGACCCTTGGACACGGTTGGTGGGAATAAAAAATGGTGTAGCTGCTATGGAAAACAGTACGGAGGTTCGTCAAATAAGTAAAAATAGAACTGCTATATGATCCAGCAATTCCACTTCCAATAATCCAAAATTGAAATCAGGAGCTCAAAGAGACATCTGCACTCTCACAGTCATTGCAGCACTGTTCACAACAGACAAAATGTCAAAAAAACCTAAATGTCCAGCAGTGAATAAATGGATAAAGAAATTATGATATATATATATATGACGGAATATTATTCAAGCTTTAAAAAGATGGAAATCCTATCATATGCAACAACACAAATGAGGACATTAATGCTAAGTGAAATATGCCAGTCACAGAGGAGAACTATGCATGATTCTACTTATATGAGGTATCTAAAATAATCAGATGCATAGAAGCAGAGAGTAGGATGGTGGTTGCCAGGAGCTAGGAGGCGGAGGAAATGGGGAGTTGCTATTCAATGGATATAAAGTTTCAGTTATGTAAGATGAGTAAGTTCTAGAGATCTGCTGTACAACAATGGTACCTATAATTAATACTGTATCTTACACTTAAAAACTTGTTATGAGGGGCCAGGCCCATGGCCTAGTGGTTAAATTCGTGCACTCTGCTTCAGAGGCCCGGGACTCACCAGTTTGGATCCTGGGCGTGGACCTAGCTCTGCTCATCAAGCCACACTGTGGCGGCATCCCACATAGGGGAACTAGAATGACCTACAACTTGGATACACAGCTATGTACAGGGACTTTGGGGAGAGGGGGAAAAAAAAAGAGGAAGATTGGCAACAGATATTAGCTCAGGGCCAATCTTCCTCATTAAAAAAAAAAAATTCATTATGAGGGTAATCTCATGCTAAATGTTCTTACTAAAATTTTCCAAAAAACAAAACCCCAAACAATAGGTGACAAAGCAGAATGTGGTAAGTGCCATAAAAACAAGTGCTCAGAGGCAGGACAGATCACTGTGAGCTGTGAGAATCAGGAAGCTCTCCCAGGAAGGAACGGCATGGGAAGTGGACACTGAAGGACTGGACAGGTATAGATGGGAGGTTTCCAGGTATAAGGAGTAGCATGAACAAAGAAATGAAAGGAAGCAGCATAACTTCCTTCAAGTATATAGGTTCATGACGCCTGAAAAGTAAGATGTGATGAAATTACGTAGGGTCCCTGAGTAAGTAAGGTAAAGAATCTGTAGTTAAAAAAATGAAAAAACTGACTTATTTACAAGGATGTTAGAATAGCTAAAATAAAAAGCGATAAAATCCTAGGGAAGGCTTGGTTATTTCATTTATAGGTAAAGGTACAGTAAATTTGAGCCATGTACTTTGTGAAATCTATTTTTGAAAGTGAGGAGTTTTTAAAACTCACTTACTGGTTTATGTTGTATTTCTAAAAAGTCAGGTTGCTAGAGCTGGCATCTAGCTAGGGTTGTCAGATTTAGCAAATAAAAACACAAGACACCCAGTTAAATTTAAATTTCAGACAAAAAAATTTTTTAGTAGACGTATATTACAAATACTCGATGGGACTGACTTATACTAAAAATGATTCATTGTTTATCTGAAATTCAGATTTAACTAGGAGTCCTGTATTTATTCTGGCAAATTGGTTCCAGCTAATTAAATGTATTTTTACAAATAATAAAATTTGCAGAAAAAAGTACTTCTGATCTTTTCTCACATAAATTCTGATAAACCAAATACTTTTCAAAATTTGTATAGTGCTTAGCCACTTAACTGCAATTCATATTATTTAAAAAATACTAAAATTTCAAAATGACCTTAATCTCCAGAGTTTAGATTCTCTTATTGTCTATGTATGATGAGTTCATCAACTATGCCTAGATGGACTGTGATATTGATTTCAATTAAAAAGAAAAAAAGAAACAAGGAAAACTCCACGTTTCTGATTTACCGACTCTATTTCAATCCCATAAAATGAAGTAAACATTAAAATAAAAATAATCATCAATTATACAAAAATAAATGTACAATACGCACAAAAACAAAGAGTGTGCCAATACTGAGGGATTTATTTAAGATAGAAGAGAGACCATGGGAAAGCAGATCTATAGGAAAACAAAATCAAAGAAAACCTCAGCTCGATATATATGCAGTAGTACAAAATGAAGAGAGAGGCAGGTAGACAGGTGCCAGGCCACAGAAGGATTTGAGCCTTGGCAAGGAGTTTGTATTCCATTTTAAGTGCATGGAAAGCCAGACATTGAATTTTTTTTTTTAAGCAAGAGAGTATCATGATCTGTTTTAAAAATACCATGCTAGCGACTTGAAGGACCAAGAGGGTGGGCAAGAATAAAGTTAGATAATTAGTTTCACTGCAATTTTATTTCTATTCTATCGCAGAAGTAAAAGATAGTTCTAAGAGTTGAGGTAGAATAAAGTACACGGATTCAGGAACGATTTGATCAATGGTATATAATTTCATTAAAGACATAAAAAAATCTAGATGGAAAGACAATACTATAAAGATATCACTTCTTTAAAATAATCTACAAATTTAATGTAACCTCAAACAAAATCCTTTAAGGTTTCTTAAAACTGTATCTTAAAACGGTGAAAAAGTTCAACTGGAATAGATAATCCAGAAATGACTATGATAATTTTGGAAAAGTACATTAGGAAATCTGTTAACAAATAAAAAAATATATTATAAAACTATGTAACAGTGTTGTCTTGGCATAATGACTCACAAATAGATTAGTGGAATACAAGAGTCCAAAAAATGACTCACACATATGGGAAAATGTACTTGACAAAGGAGGTGCTCCTATGTGTGGAGAACTGACCTGAGTTAGGATATTAGGTAATTCTTTGGTAAAAAGTAAAAAGGATGATCCCTACCTCATACTACTCACAAATAAATAATCCAGATGGATTAAAGGGCTAAACATTAAAAAAATAAAGCATATTTGGAGAAAACACTAGAGGATATTAGTTTAACCTTGGGGTAGTGGAAACATAAAACTGATACATGAAAAAAAAATTAAAAACAAAACAGAAGCCATAACAGAAAAGATCAAATGATTTAACTTCATAAAAATGAAAACCTTGATAATAAAAGATACTACCGGCAAAGTTAACAGAGACAAAAAGAGCTGAGAGAAAATATCTGTAACACAGATTTAACACACAAAGAACTAAGAGAGAATTTATAAAGAGCTCCTAGAAATTGTCAAATAAGAGAAAATAACCCCTCTCCACAAAATGCCAAAAGGATAGAAAGACACAATTCCCAGACAAAGAAATACCAAAAGCTGACAAACACATGAAAAGATGATCAGGCGCAGGCTCACCAGGAATCAGAGAAATGTGAATTAAAATAAGAAATGTGAATTAAAATAGGCTATCACTTGTCAATAAACTGACAAAATATTATAGATGGATAGTTCTGAGTGTTGGCCAGGACGCAGAAAAATAGGAACTGTCTTACAATGCTGGAAGCATAAGTTAATACTTTTCCAGTTGGTAAAGCAAACTTTAGAAGGTAATTTGGTATTATCTGTCAAAGTTTAACAAGTGTTTCTCAAAAGGTTAAACACAGAGTTATCACATGACCCAGGATTTTCACTCCTAGGTAGATATCAAAGAAAAATGAAAACCTCCATCCTCACAAAAATTTGTACATTAATGTTCCTAACCACATTATTCATGATGGCCAAGTGGAAACCAGCCAAATGCCCATCAATTGACAAATGAATAAATAAAATGTGGAACATCCATACAACAGAATATTATTCATCAATAAAAAGGAGTGAAGTGCTGGTACATGCTAAAACATGGATGAACCTTGAAAACATGCTAAGTGAAAGGAGCCAGTCACAGAAGACCAGAAATTGTATGACTATTTACTAGAGATGTCCAGAAAACGCAAATCTATAGAGACAGAAAGCAGATTAATGGTTGCTAGGGGTGGAGGGGAGGAAATTATGGGGAGTGACTGCTAATGGGTACATGGGTTCTTTTGGGGCAGATAAAAATGTTCTAAAATTGATGTGGTGACGGCTGCACAACTCTAAGAACATACTAAAAACCAGTGAATTGTACATTTTAAATGGGAGACGTATGGTACATGAATTATATCTCAATAAAGGTATTAGTAAAAAAATTAAAAGATGCCTAAATTTTTAACACACATTCTACTTTTAGAAATCTGTCCTACAGGAATACTTTACTATGCACAGAAACACTTATATACAAAAATGTTCACTGCAGCACTGTTTCTAACAGCCAAAAATGGCACCAATATAAATGGTCACCCTAAGTAAACTAAAGGCAAAAGACAACCTTGGGGAAAAAATATGTTTATTATAAATGTGACAGATCAAGCATTGATGTCCTTAATAAATAAAGGAAAGAAACCTGCCCCATTTATCTCTCATTGAACCTTCTTAGCCTTTCCTGGATAATACATAATATTCTCTCTTACTGCAAGATTTATGATGAGTGCTAGAAAAAACCCTAACTATAAGCTTTACTGGTTGGATCCACTTGAAATAATTCTATAAGCTCATCTCAACGCTTACTGCTGATTGCACATTTAAAAATTTCTCTCATAATCCCTTTTTATATTCCTTCTTAAAGCAGTCGATTCAAACCCTTTCTCTCCTTTATATGCCTCTAACTTTACCTCTGTCCACTCATTCTCAGCAGACTTCAAAATCTCAAGAGTTCTCCCCATTTCAATCTATCATACTTGAAAATGCCTTTTTCTTTCCTCAACGCATTCTTTCTTCATGTTTTAGAAGAACTGTGCATCTTTCCAAGGTTACTGTTACTCTTGACCCCATTTACTGTCTCTTCTATTAAACGCAATTCTCTTCCCTTGGCCGACAAACCATTTAGGTGACTTCTATCCCATAAAACAAAACCTATGTATACCATTTCTTGGCCTTGTTATGAACAGACAATAGGCTCCTTTCTTTCCATCTGTTCCCCAGAAAAATTTCTGTGCTTACATTGCTAAAATATGTACTCCTTATGATCTGGCTTCTATCTCAACTGCTCTTCTAAAGCAAAGACCTTGTTAATTGCTAAACTCATAGCCTATTCTTAGCACTCATTCTCCTAGAATGAGGTATACAGAAGTGGCTCATTCACTAATTCTATATCATGGGAAAGAATCTTTGGATTAAATTCTCAATCTCAGCTTCTCTCTATAAATGAGGCAAATAACTATCTCTCAGGGCTACGGAGAAATTTAGTAAGATAAGCTTTTCCACATCATCTCACATATTTATTATCACACTCAAGACTGTTAAGTGTAGGATAGGAGGCAGTAAACCTAATGATTAAATATGCTGGTTGTATGGAATCAGCCTATATGGTTAAAATCTCAGCTCTGCTATTTACTAAACCATGTGAAGAGAAGCAAGATACTTAACCACTTTGTGCCTCCATTTCCTCTATTCTATGACCTTCATAGAGTAGTTACAAGAATGAAGTGAGTAAATGGAAAAAAAAAGTCATTAAGTTCTAAGAACAGTGCTTGGCATTGTTAAATAAATGTTTGCCACTGCTACATAATGAGCATTCTTAACAATCATCAATAGTTATAATTGTTCTTTAAAGAAAAGGAAATACTTGAGGACAAAGATTGCTTTTTTTGCCAGCAAAACATACACAGTGACTTCAAGCCAACTTACCGGGATGTTTCTTTCACATGTTCATTTACTTAATAAGCTTTATTTGAAAACCCACTAGTTGTTTGCACCTTACCCTCATGTATCTAAATAGCTGCTGAATTCTACAGATTCTACTTCCCTGTACTCTCTCTCACAGAGGCATAGCAGGTACAGAGGGACAGCAGGAGAATGTGCTCTGGTGGAAGGAGCACTGGCCTTGGCTGTGGTCAAAAGTAGTTTATGCCTCTGCTGTTTGATGTTGTGCAAATTACTAAATTATCTGAGCCTCAGTTTTAGTAACGATACATTGAGGTTAAGAAGATACATATCCAAAACACGCTGCTTAGCACAAGTTCATAAATGCTCATTGCTCTCTTCTTTTTCCTTTGCCACGCCTGGTCCCACCTCACTACGTCTCACCTGCCTAGACCAGGGGCTACAGCTTTCCACCTGTCAGCCCACTCCGACACATTCTACAAACTCACAGATTCATGTTCCTATTTTATAAGTCTTATGTTACTGCTCTGTTCACATGCCTTCAAGGACTCTCTTCCTAATGCTTGTCAACTAATGTTTAAACTTCCTAGTATTCAAGATCCTCTGTGTTCTTACCCAACCCTGTGTTTAGGATCTTTCCTCTTACTAGTCTCCTTCAGAGATCTAATGCTCTTATCCATTGGTTCTGAAGGCTGGCCGCATATCAGAATCATCTAGGGATAATTTTTAAATTATCACGCTGAGGCCCCATCACCTAGAGATTTTAATTTATTTATTTATTCTCAGCTTGGGCCTAAATAGTGACATATTTTTAAGCTCCCCAAGTGATAATACGTAGTCAGGATTAAGAACTACTGCCCTAATCAGATGGATCTGCCTCCCTGTCCCTAAACACAACCTATATTTTTTCCAAAATGCCCTCTTGCTCATTCCATCTGGCTCCACTAAAATATTAACTTCCACTTATAGTCTCTCTGCTTACCCCAAAATAAACTTACTAGGAAAAGTTTTCTCCTTCCTCTGAACGTCCATAACATTTTATTTCAACATGCTTCATTTCACCTTGCATTATGCTTATTTGTGTGCATGTTCGTGTTTCCCCAAACTAGGTGTGTACACTTTTGAGGGAAAACCGCATTCTTCCTAGGGGCCAGTTTAGGCATTTTAGAAATTTGGTCTTAATCTTCACAACACCCCTTGAGGAAGGCATTATCTCCATATTTTATAAATAAGGAAACTGAAGCCAAGAGAAGTAACGTGGCTTGCCTAAGGATTTTAAAACTAGTAACACTTTAATTATAATTTTCCTTTGTGTGTTACATATATTCCAACCTCCTCCCATGCTGTCAGAGGAGAAAAACATCCAGTACATGCTGAATGAATGTATGCATTTTTATGTTAAGCTTGGTGACTGAAAACAGATTCAAATGCAAGTCAACATTCCTATTGATTGAGAGAAAAATGCAAGAAATAGCCTGCCTATTTCCTTGCCCAAGATAATTATTTCAAAGTCATTGCTTATTTTGATTTTTAAACTATACTTAAAAGAAAAGTCCACAGCAAGACAACAGCTTTGAAAGCCAATATTTCAATAAACAGAAAAGGATGAATTTGTACATATCAAGAGCCAAAACTTGGATAACTAATATTCTGTAAAGGAAGTAACAACTTCACAGCAAGAAGAAAAGCCTATGGGAAGCTGGGTGAGGAAAAGCTTAGGGAGACAGAAAGAATATTCTAGCTCTGGGAGTAGGAGGGTTTGGGAACGTCTGCAGAATGCACAGCAAAAAGGACCATGACAACTAGCACTGAGAGCCAGAGCAATGCACAGAAGACCAGGTGGAAAGAGTTAGGAACACAGCACACAGCAGAAGTATCAAGGACTGAAGCCAAATGGGATGAGACACCTCCACCAAAGTTCAGCCAGAACCAGATATTCTTTCCCTAATCATCTGAGATGATATAAGACACCTAAGGGCCTAGAAACCATCACGGGGAAGAAGAAAGAGGGGGTGTGTAGAAGCAATCGTGGGTAGTTGGGGGAGAAATGTGCATATTACTCAGGAGAGACTGACATACTGTTAACTGGCAGGATTAAATGCTTTCAGCTATCAATCAGAATGAGGGTTTAAGAACAGGATGGCTCAATTACACAAAAATAGAGCAAGATAACTTGTGTAGTCTTTTTGTCCATAAATTTTACTGTTTAAATTTTGATCCTTACCAGAAATTAGCAAAACTAGGTTCTTGTTCCAACCTCATCACTAAGTGAATAATTCTGCATATATTACGTAATGTAGGGAGGGAGGGTAGTTCTTAAATTTCTTAAACAGTAAAATAAAGGGTTGGATCGTGATAAGGTGCTTTTTAATTCTGAAATTCTGTAATTTTTACTGATTTTTTTCCTTACTATTGCATCCTTTCATGTATCTGTTAATTAACTACACACATATTCCTAAAATTTAAGAAAAATTCAAATTTAAGATCAAAATTCACTCATTTAAATTGAAGCAAAAAGCAGCAACTATTATTTTCTCAATTATAATATTTGCTTCTGTCACTTGGTGACAGTTTCATCTAACTACCGAAGAAAGAAACAAACATCCCTGTCAACTACAGGAACTACAGGAGCTTCCTGTCCCATGCTACATACTTCAATAGGAGGCACATGGCAGTTACTCAAGATAAGTTGAGTGAGTAAATAAATGAATTTAGACTGACCCAGTAATAAGAAGGGAATTTTATTTAGAACTATATATCAGCTGTCCTTAACTGAATGGATTGGCCAAATGTGTTTCATTTCAATGTCCCTGGCAACATGTGAAGCTATAGGAAAGGAATAATTGAGAGCAGAAATGGAGGTGGTGATGGTTTAAAATTCTCAGACAACATTAAATTTGCCCAGCGTTTTAAAGGCAATTATGCACATAAAAAGTAATACAGGAATAACCACCAGACTTTCAAAGCAACTATTTTAAATCACAATACTTGTAATTCTAAATTTTAAGCAAAACGCAATAGTGTCCCAGACATATAGATACCACTGGACAAATATGTACAAGAAATACAGATACCACTGGACAAATATTAATATATATAAAAGATCTACTTATTACATTTTCTAAAGAAGTTAGTCCTACAATCCCAATTTCATACTAGAGAAAACTGAAGGTTTGAGAAGTTAAGTAACTTTACTAAAGTCATACACTTGCATACAGTTACTGTTAACTGGCAGGATTTGCAATTGAACTCACGTTTATCGGCCTCCAAAGTCTCTGCTCCTCATGTTATAGTGCCTTGAAAACTGTAAAGGATTCTTGTACTACAAAGCATTTATCTTAACCTCTAAGTAATGTAGAGCCATTAAATAAATGAATAACAATAACCTGTATTCTAGTGCAATATTAAATCGTAAAAGAGGTAAACAATAAAAAATATACTTACTCATTCCTGAGCATTCTCTATCACCATCCCATACATTAGAAACCGCATGCCCCGTCAGTAGGAGGTTAATTAAACTTTGGCTATTAATAAAAAGTAAGTAAAACATAAGTAAACAAGCTTTCAAATCAAATGATCCCTACAGTAAGGCAAACAGTAATGACTTTTTACATTAAATTATGTTGTTTAAGAAACAAAGTTACAGAAAACTTTACATTTTTCATTTTATACACTCAACTGAACAACAGCCTTGCTAAATGTATCATGAAGTGTATCACCACCGGCATCTCTTGCTCTTCGTACTCATATAAATTTAACAATTTTATCCAAGATACTGTATTTAAACAGATGAAAAAAATAAATGATAGTTAAACTGATAAAGTACTTAATATTTAAAATCGTCTTTACAAATACATATACAATTGTTATTATTTTGTGTTTGATGGAAGATAAGTGAATTTTAACCTCTGAGTCAGAAAGACCTAAGAAAAGGACTTAAGTATTAGAGTGGGTTAACTTTCACTGTTTTATTGATTTTAGTAGAAACAGCTATAAAAAGCTTGAGAGGGACAGTGGTCTCAGAGAAAAATAAGAAAACATTTTTTTCTCCCAAGCAGGAAAGCATTTACAAAGAGGTAAGGATATATTAATTTCTAAGTCAAAATGGGTAAATTTCATCTACTAAAAAATTTCATAAAGGAAACATCAAGCAGAATTTGTTAAAATACCTTCCTGTTGTCATCTTAAAATAAAATACTTGCCACAATAAATGCAATATATACATAAATCTGAAGTGGAGATTAACATTTCATACATAAAGTAAGCAAGGCATAAAGCACAAGACTGCTCGAATTCATAGTCTCTATGTTCTCAACACTTACAAGCAAAATTATCTGACTCAGTAGTGCTTTATTTTCAGTGAAGTTCCTAAAAACTGAAGTCCACATAAGGAGATAATAGATTTTAGTTAATTACCTGCCATGTCCATATACAGGATCTATCAAAGGTTCACTTGCATCTTCAATTTCATTTTTTATGTTTTCGATGCCCTAAAGAAACCAAGAATTCATTGGCTTATTTTAAAAAACGAAAATGAAAATTATGGTAGTTTAAGAACTGACCAGTTTGTACTACAAATAAAATAATTATTTAAGTAACTTTTCTCCCAAAGAATTACCCAGATTTGAAGTGGGGGTACATTTGAGATGATAATGGTAAGAAGTAGTTCTTCCAAGAATATCTTTTAGTTTCTTTCATGGGTTTTATATAAAGAACTCTAATTGACTCATGGGTAATAGATCTAATGTTGGTAGTTGGTTAAAGGGGTAGAGAGACAGAATGTTTAAGCTTCAAGAGGAGGGAGAGGAAAATTATTTAATCCAAGTTAATATTCATTTAACTTTAGGCTAAATTAAATTCAAATCTAATATAGCTGGTAAGGCATCTGATGTATTTTCTTAGTTCACCTAAGAAACTTATTGGTACTAAATAATACACACATGAATGCTGATAGAGATATAAATTTAAATACACAGAAGGTCTAACTGGTACATAACAAAATGGAAGGTTTGTTTCTGATTGTGCATTCTCACAAACATGGGTAATTCAAATGCATACTGACAAAATAAAATGTAAACCAGGAGGGCAAGAAGCTTCTTATTTTCCTGAAAACCAATCTTCTGATATTTTAAATTCCCCAAAACGTTACCCAAATCCCAATGTCCAGATCCTGGCTAAGTATAAGAAGACTTAGGCATTTTAATCCCATCAACTTGAAAATGACAAAGATAAACTACCATTCATGGTGCTAGTCACCCGACTGTAACCATTGCTTCTACCAGATTATGGATCATTTCTAAGGATTAAAATGATGACTAATGAACAATTAAAATATTTAATGACTGCCCAAATATTGTAGGAAGATACAAGCATGAGATCTTGCACTTGCCCTCCTTGTAAACAATAAAACAAAGCAGCCTATGATAAAACTAAAATGAATAATATGAACAAGTGACATAATCACTGGGGAGGTAGTAGGACAGCATTTCAAAGACCAGCTCAAGGACGACCAACTAGACCTGATGGTTTCTTCCTGGTAAAGGACAAGAGACAGAGGAGGTATCAAAAGTTTTGAGCATAAAAACCTGGGCGAAAAATGAACAGTCAAGATGGACTCAAAAGAAACCAGTCTTCTTAGATGCTATCATCATTGCTATTCACCACATCTAACCAAGTACCAAGTACTTTTGGTTCTTTCTCTTAAACATGTTCCTAAATGTTTTAAAATTCCTAAATTTAAAACACGCTTCTAAACATGCCCCTTTTCTGTTCCATTTCCAGGGTCACCATCCTAGCTTAGGTTCACCTATCCCAACAGCCACTTTTCTAGTTTTCCTGACTCTAGTCTTATACTCCACACACCAACTTTCTCCAGCACGACTCTTATCCCAATTTAAGGAATATTTTTGTCAACAGAAAGATCTTGTTACTTTCCTGTTCAAGATTTTTGTTTTGTTCTAATTTTGGCCAGATGAAAGCTAAAGTGCTTTTTGCACAGTTCACAAGGGCCTGCAAATTCTGAGCCCCTAAGTGCCCAGTCTCATCCTCCATAGTTGCTCTTCTAGTGTACGATGCTGCAGTAAAACTGAACTGCCTACAGTTCCTCAAACATGTCATACCTCCAATCCACTATGTGTTTATACTTGCGGTTCCCACTGCTTGGAAAGCCTTCCCACAGCTTTTTCATCCAGAAAACTTTTCCTCATTCATCACATGATCCCTGTTATCTAAAGTCTAGGCTTGATTCCACCAAATAAACTTAGGCATACCTTCTATTTCCCACCATGCTTTGTGCTTGCAACAAACACACACACACCAAAAAACATTGCCATAACGGCAGTCATTATTAATGTGTCAAATTACTTTTTACAACACTGAAGAGGAACTATTAAAAAAAATGTATTCCACATTTTAAGTCCAGTCCCTAGCAAAGATTCAATGCTCAGTAAACATCTGTCAAATGAAAGTAATTTATTTCGGACATGGTAAATCTGGTAGGATACTCAAGTGAGACTAACAGGCCACTAAGGGTATGAGATTGGCACTTGGGGAATAAAGGCAGGCCTGGAAGTGTACAGACTGGAATTAACCACATAACGGTAAGCTGAGGAATAAAATAACCATGAAAGAGCATGTAGGACATAGGAACTGAAAATTTCTGTAATATAAAAATTTAGAGGGGCAGAGAAAGGTGCAGGAGATAATTGGTAAAGAAGGAAACAAAGCTATCAGGAAAAACTCCTGAAGAAAGGAGTTGTGAGACATAAAAAAAGAACTAGCACAGTGATGTATCAGATAAGTTAAGAAAGGGAGTGGGGGTCAGAAAGAGTTTCCAGTAGGTGTGAAGGGCTCAAATGCTAGACATTGCTAAGATGAAGGAACATAAAAATCAGAAGAGCTGAGTACATTTCATAATTAGAACATTATTGATAAACTCTATAGTCCAGAGGATCAGGGGTGAAAGCAAGTTTAAAAGTGATTAAGTGAAAGTGAGTGGTGACGAAAGAGACGCCGATTCCTTATAATCAGCATAAGATATGATTTTTATTCTGAGATTCAGAAACAGCACCAAGAATAAAATTACTCATCACAGCAGGAAAAACAGTACTAAACTCAAGCTAATAAAAGCCAAAAGAAGCATCTTCTTAAACAAACCTTTGTCAGTAACACAGAATACAGAAAAAGCAATACTCCAAATTTATTTCCCCACATTGGATACTGGTCCAAGACAGCATCTTTTAATTCTGATAAGCTTCTGAATGATCTTTTCCTGGGGGGGGGAAAAAGAATTAAGTATTAGTACCATGATGAGATCGACTACACTCATAAATGGGAAAATTTTAAAATTGTCTTACTCACAAAAATATTATATGTACAAACAGGAGACTTTTGCAAGTGTCTCAAGTTATCAAATACAAATTTAGCCATTAAAAGCAAAAGGTATTGCAGACAACTGTCACTATACAATATACACTATTAAGACAGAATGCCTACTTGGCAGGGAAAGTTTTCATCTCCTAGGTGAACTGTGGCATCGATATATTCTATAATAATTATACAGTTCTTTGGAGAATGAAATGGTTCTCTTCTAAGAAGTGTTTAAGAACAAACAAAAACTTGACTTTTTAAAGCCTGAAAATAATTTAATAAATATCCGAACACCAAAAATAAGGTGTAGCTTTGAGGCTTCTTTAAAAGAAATTAACGTTATATTCCAAATCAAATGCCACCCATAATTCTATCAACATAGCTATCCTTACCTTTCACTTTGCAATAAAAAGTCTGAATGCTCTAAGGAAAACATTGCACTTTTAACGAAAATTATAGAAAGCAATTTTGGCAAACAAGAAATAATAATCTGAATATTGATCCTACCAGAAATCTTTATATTCACTCATGACAGAGAAACATTAAGCTACAATGATTTTTTTCATTGTAACGGTGAAAAAGCTTTTAATGTTACAAAAAAGTGTATTTCAGTAGTTAGCTAATTTAGGAATCAAAATAATTTATGTATACATTTACAAATTATTATTTTTTTAAATCCGAAAACAAATTAATCCTCAAGCATATAAATCTAAGTACCTTTCCACAGTATGAATAGACTTAAAAATGGCAATGTGTCCATAAGGTAAGTATTTTAAATGTTCCAATGTTACTTACTGAATTAATGCATGAAATCGCTCAAAGCCAAGCTCTTCGACAGCCAAGGCAGCTATACATAAAAGACACTTTTCAGCACTACACATGGCAAATAAATGACACAAGATACACACAGCAGGCTGTAAATATTTTCAAGCAATCAAAATTTTCCCTCTTTCCTTACTCCCTTAAAATTCTCAGTTTATTTTCAACTTTACTATAACATAAATTTATATTTCAACATCTTGGTTACCATAAATATAACTAAAATGGATATAATACTGAGAATGTAAAAGGGTGACTAAATAATAAACATTTATTTTCAATTCAGTTATGCTAGGATAGTTATAAAATATGAGAAATTATTGACAATCATAGTGCTTCACACATCACTGAAATGTGTTCTGCACCTTTAAATAATCTTTCAATTCACAGATCCATTTTCATCAAGTAAAATCATCATAGCTAATCTTCCTCCTTTATGATACAAAATATTTATGTTTAATGCCTAATTATTAATCAAATGTGTATTAAAAAGGCACAGCACTTTGAAACTACACAGGTTCAACGACAGCTTTAAGTTTGTTTCCTCATTTATTCATATGACTGTTGAGAAGTTTTCAGTAAGTTATCTAGATTATGTTTATTAATACGGTACAATGATAAATTTTTAAAAAATCAAAAGAAAGCATTTAAATGAAAGGTAATGTTTATTCAGCACTTTACTAAGTGCCAGGCCCCTTTCTAAATGCTCCACCGATCTTACCTCATCTACTCCTCATAACAACCCGATTCTCCCCCTTTTACAGAAGAGGAACCTAAGGCCCAGAGAAGAACCCTCCCGAGAGCAGACAGCAATCATCGGCAGAGCTGAGATCTGAGCCCAGAGAGCCGTGGCTCCACCAAGATAAGATCTTTAAAGATATCATACATGAATCCAACGCCTAGTCTAATTTATCGCAATGTTCATGGACATTTTACAAAGCAAAGCTTAATATTTTCAAACATTATTTCTCACTAGAGAATTAGAGAAATTGGTTTTTTATGAATTCAAAATCAGGGCTTTCGATTCACAATTTAAAATGTCACATCATGCTACCCTTTCGAGGTCTAGTTTTAATTTTCAAATGTTTCAAATTACTTTTAAAAAAATCTTCAGACGTCCAAATGGATTAATTTAAATAATTTTTTGATTTGTGTAGGAAACAAACTGAAATTGAACCTGAGTATTCACTACTGCAAACAAGTGTGCGTTACCAAGAGCCAAAACCATACACACCACACAAGCCAATGAAATTAATGTCGGCACAGAATGTAAAATTGACAAGAGGGAAAACACTTCACATTTAAACTTTCAGGATAAAATAAAAATTCTACCCAAACTTTTCCAAATTGTACTAATTGTTCTGCAGTGCTTATCTAAATAATTTTAGTGGGTATATACTATGAAATAGACATAAAGATAATTTAGAGAAAAGAGGCAAGCAAAACAAAAAGCTTAGCAGCCAAGATGGTGGAAAAATATAAAACACAAGAAAAGAACACAGTTGGGAATAAAGGAAAGAACAGGTAAAATAGATTTTTACATGGAATAAAAATTTTAATGTAAGTTCATTTCATTTGTCAATATCTAAGGTAAATTTTCAGTGAACAAAATTTTTCAAGTTATACAGGACTAAAAACAGATTTAATATATGGCTTTATTTCATTTCCACTTTTAAAATTAGGCAAAGTAAATTGGAAAATTACTAAAACATGTTTTTTGGAGAGGAAATCAATATGCCCACCTAGATTAGTTACTGAAATACCAAAGTTAATGCATTATGAGGTCATTTAACCTAGAGCAATTGAACTTATCACTACAGAAATGTACAGCATATTCCACAGCAAGCATATAGCATACTACTAGATACTAAGGAAAAATGTAACAAAAAAGATCTTACTATTTTCTTAGATATTAATACATAGATTGACTTTAAGCACATTCTTTAAAACAACTTTTAATTAGCTCAACTATTTCTCTGTCAAAATTTTAATAATCTAAATGAAACTATTAAACATGCTTAAGTGCAACCCAGTAAAACCTGGAAAATATTTCAAAACCCATCTTAAGGACATTTTTGATTATCATCCTTGTGAATATTTTCCACTTGTTTTCTTCAACTGTCATTATCAACTATTCTTTTTGAAAGTCTACGTTTGAAAGGCCTGAAAAGGAAACATCATTCAACCGTTCAAATTTTAAAAATTATTCTTTGCATATGTACTACTATTAGAATTTGCCATTGTAACTGCAGAGGTAGGAGAGAGAAGATGCTGACATCCCAGGGACATTTCAGCCCATGGAGGCAATGGTGCCTCATAAATAGTTCTATCTGGAAGGCAAGATGTGTGTCACAAGCAATCCAAGTTTACTTCCTATAAATAAGGGGTCTAATTTCTTTAAAAACAATTGCTGCAGAGATGATAGTTAACAGAATGTATTACAGGCAGAATAAGCCACTTATTCAAAATAAGCACCTGGAATTACCAATTATCAAAAGCCATCTACTAGCAATATAATTCCTGAAAAGAAAAACAGAAAAGTGATTCTTTTATCTAGTTTCCATACCACCAGAAGTCTCCATTAACTGCTCATTCTGGCAGTTTTTAAGTCAATTACAGAAGAATTTTCAAAGGCTAAAAATCTCAAAATATATACTTTTTGGAATGAGAATAGCTATTATTTAATTTATTTTAAAGAGAAATCTTCAAAGTATGAAAAACCTGAATGAAGACATAATTAAAATTTTGAATTAAGACTACTTTAAAATAATCCATATATAGTAACAATGTCCAAAAAGTTCAGGAGGAAAAGAATGTGCAATGAAGACTAAAGTTTCCACCTTTGCTCTAGGAAGCAACTAAAGATATTTAAGAAATTTTCTAAGGTCAAAAAAAATTCCTTCTTTTTCCAATAACAAAATATTAAGGCATCTGAAACTAAAGTATATAGAAATACTTTCTTTAAACTTTCTAAATGAGGGTTCCAAAGCTCAAAAGAGATTGTCATCAAGCAGAAGTTAACTAGAACTTTTTAAAAAGTTTAAGGGACACATTTTCTTTTCTTTTTTACAAAAATGAAAGCAAAATACAAACGTAATGTCCTCTGGTAACTAAAATAACTGAAGGGGAAATGAAAAATACTAAGGTTCATGAATTAAGCTTAGGCTAAAAAACAGACATACGAAAATTTAAAATCTTTTTTTCTTCCAAATTTTCAATAGTTTTATTAAAACAAAGGTACAAGAAATTACTTCAGGAAATAAAAATGTATCTTACAAGAATGTTCCACTTGGCAACTAGACTCTGCAGGACTCCCAGAAATACTAGCGGTCTCCTCCGTTGTCTTTCCTCTTAACCATGAAACCAAGCAGTATGATCCAGAGTTGTCACAACAAGCACTTTCTAAAATGTCACATAAGGTATGACAAAGGAGTTCCTTCCGCTCTTCCTCTAAAAATAACCAAAGTATAAGTTATAATGGTTTTCTCTGTAAAGAAAAAATCCTGCCATGAATAACAATACTAAGAATGTATCAAATTAATGATGAAAACCAAGCATTTTAAGTGGAGAAAAAAATCCAAAAACAAGTGACCTTAAATTTTATTTTAGAAAAACAATGTGCTTGAGGGTTAAAGTCTCACCATGACTAAATATTGCCACTAATGAGAAAAAGAATCCAGAAAAATGCAGAATTAAACAGCAGAAAGAATATGCTACTCGGAATAACCTGATACTGATCGCTCCTTTCTCGGGCTGCAAATGGAGCATTAAAGCCAGGAGGGTTCCTCTCTGCGGAACCAGGCTAGTGTAAGGGCCTGTGGAGACCTCTAGTTTCCTCCAGTTCTGAATTAGTCTAATGCCTTTGATCTCTCTGTCCCACAGGGCTAAGGATAAGGAGATAACGCAGCATCAGCAGATACAACTCTAGTTCCGTTAGGTTAGCAGAGGCCATGGTGTTACAATGCATCCTACAGAAGCTACTGACACTGTATTGCAGTGATTTGAGCATTAGATTTTTATGGAAAACAGCACAAATGCTCAGACAATTTCTTCCTGAACCTTAGCCGCCCTTCCCTTTTCAAGCAGTATTACTCCTAGAAGTAATACTGCTTTCTTAAACTTTCAAAGGGGATAAGATGTGTACATATTCTATGAAAAATTTTATGCTATAGGGAGGTTTCTCTCTCTCCTGATAGATTAAAAGTTCTTTAAAGGCAGGAATTATGCCATTCACTTTATAAACTACCTCAACATTTATGACATTTATGATCATGCTATATAAATTTTTTATCAGTGTGAATATATTTTTGTCCAAGGAATATAAATTTTATTAATAAAACGATGTTAATAACACTATGTCTTTAAAAGTTTCTTCTCTACTATAATTTAGTTTGCATTTCAGCTTTTAATAACAAATACATGACAGTGACACTTTAACTCAACTTCAAAATCACTACTAGATTCTATTGGTATGATGTGCAATGGAAACTGTTTTGCTCTTATACACAACCCAGTATACAAAACTGAGTTTATATTATATCCTACCTTCTTCCAGAAGTTATTGTCAGGTTCACATGAAATTGTGTAAGTGAAGGAAAGATCTTTGTAAACTGTCAAGTGGAATGCCAATGTTTATTATCAGGGAGCACCATATAGCTCTCTGACTTATCATATTGCAGAAGCTATGACAGCTTCATTTGCAACTTAATTCAGAATGTTTTGCAGTATTATTTGCACTGTGTAAGGCACTGTACTAAAAGACGCATGAATAAAAAGACAATTCTGAGTTCTTGCTCAGAGCTAAATAAGACAAAACAAACCAAAATAAATGACTATTCCTTATGGTATGCTATTATTTAACAGTTCAGGGAAATGTACCATGTTTTAGCAAAAGGCCAAAGGTTTTAACCTTAGTTATGTTATCCTATCTTATACTTCTTAGGTAAACCAAATTTGGAAAAATACATTTTAAAATTTAGAGTCACTATTCATGAAGCTTTCTGAAACATTAAAAAAAATCCTCCAGGGGGGCTGGCCCAGTGGTGTAGTGGTTACGTTCATCGTGTTCCACTTCAGCGGCCCGGGTTGTGGGTTTGGATCCCAGACATGGACCTACACCACTCGTCAGTCATGCTGCAGCAGTGAGCCCACATATAAAGTAGAGGAAGACTGGCAAAGACGTTAGCTCAGGGCCAATCTTCCTCAGGAAAATAAAATAATCCTCAGGAGAAAAATATCTCATTGATAGTTTACTTTGCAAGATAGATAATTTCAATTAAACTATTGCCAGTGAATGCTGCATAGTCACCTATAAAATAGAGGATGGAGGAAAAGTTTATAAAAGACAGCTACCATACCTGCGCAATCCCTCCAAGAAGACTTCTCAGAAGAAAACAGGAGCTTCTTCAAAAGAAATGCCTTTATACAATTAAAGTAATAACTATTAGAATGCATTATAAACATACCTTACATCATTCTTTTATTTTAAAATGGAAAAAAACTAATTTGTACTTCCTTTCTGATCTTTTGAATAGTGCCATAAAAATTTCAAATAGTTTCCCTTCACGTCCAATAGTAACTGAATATAATTATTTATTCAGAATATACTACTATAAACTTGATTCTACATCAATAAAATTCTTCTTTCATAATATGTATTTTCCAGCAAATAGAAGAACTGACTCAAAATAAGACACAACTGGGAAATTAAAGACATTTACTGCCCCATTCACAAAGTGAAGGTCCTACAGAACAGGAACAAGTCCATTTCCCTCTTAGATTCCTTGGGGGAAAAGAAATCGAAATGCAAAAGTGGTTGTGCTTTATTAGCTCTGATTTGTGATATAAGAATACCACGAGGAGTGTCATCACTTTATTATAAGGAGCTCCTAACTTCCTGGCTTAATTCAAAAAACTATGAATCATAAGAAAAAACAGACTGAGTTCTAACCCTTCCTTAAGTGAGCCAACTACTCTACATTGGTGATTTGATTGGAAGCAGTTCAGGGTACTACAGTGTTTCCTTCCCAAAGTGTAGTTCAAGGGCTATTTACATCCTAGGCACCTGACTTGTTAATTTAAAACGCAGATTCTTAGGCTTCACCTATTGTATCTGAATCTCTAGGGGGCAGATCCAAGAAAAAGAGGCCACTGTGGTGCTTGTTCCTCACAGGTGTTTGAAAGCAGCAGTGTACAGATAACAGGACTGCTTTTAGTCAGAGAGACCTCGGTTTGAATCCTGGATCCATTACTTTACTAACTAAAAATAATAATAGCACAAACTTTAAAAGGTCGCAGCGAGGATTACGAGATAATTTGCGTAATGCACTTAGCACAGTACCTGCCACCTAATAAGCAATCATTTCAAAGTATTGTAACAAAAAACTAAGCAATGTTCTATAATATTCTCATAGAAATAAAGTCTACAAATGCTATAATCAAGTGCTTTTGATTTTCCCCCAAAACGACAACCAATATTTCATGTTTAAACTACATTATTGTACATAAGGGTATTTCTAATTTTTTTTTTACTTCTCTAAATATAAAAGCTTGCTGAATACAACCTTTTCCATATTAAGGATTATTTCTTTAGGAAAGATTTATAGAAGTACAATTAATGCATCAAAGATTATGCATTATTATGGTTCCAATTATAATGTAAAATTCCTTCCCCAGATCAAAGTACAAATTTGTACTAAATAGCAACACCTAAGTGTGCCAGCATTATCCTACCCTTAAGTGCACTGGCAATTATTTCATATTTAAAAATCAGAAAGAGTAAGCAACAGAATCGAGTGACAGTTTTATCTGTACTTTCTTGGATTCCTAGTGAGGTTGAACATCTTGATTCCCTGGCTGTCCAGCATCGTTCCACGTGCTACAATTGCATACACATGCCCATTTTATCACGACGGTCTTAGTGTTTTCCTAACCAATTTGTAAAAGTTCTTTATATAAGAAAGACAATATCCATTTATTGCTAATATTCATTGCAAATATTTTCTGAGCTTGGAACTCATCTTTTCTCTTAGAGGGTTGACAATACATTATTTTTATTTCTTCTGTGGTTAAATATTATATCAAGAATATATTTGGTATATGGTATAAGATGATCTAAATTCATGTTTTCCCCTCAAACTTCCAACCAGTCATATCAGTGACATTGATTAAATGTCATTTTATTGGACCATTGATTTGTAGTTCCTTCATCATAGTAGGTGATAAATTCTTGGTAAACTGTTACATGGAATGTAGTCTACCACTGTAGTATCTATTCAGTTCCATAATATGCCTATTTTTCTAGCAGTAATATCACGTTCTAATTTTTCTAGTTTAAAAAAGTTTTAAGATCCAGACTTGCTTATTTCCCTTCATTACTCTTAATGATTTAGTTTTGACTTTTACATTAAAATACTAAAATAAACAAAATTCTCCTATAATTGAAAAGATTTATGTGACTATGCAACTAAATTACTATCTCAAAGACACATCAAGATTTTGAACATTACAATTATCCCTTGTTACATAGCAACCCCAGTTGCAAAAACAACTATCACTTTGGAAATACATCGAATTTTATAAAACAGGAAACTCCTGTGGTACACTTTGCATTTAACTAGCTTCACAGACTTTCAATAAAAACCCTAGGGTACTATTATGGCCCAAGAGAAGCAGTGTTAATATAATTTAATTTGCATACGGACAGGACAAGGAATCTTCAAATTCAGATAATAAGCTTCCTACTAGCAACGAAAATCTGTCCCAGTTACTCAGCATAAGAGCTCTAATTACTAATTTAGTCAAATTTTATTCTTTATATTCAGTAACTCCCAGGCAAAGTTCAAACATTCAAATTTTTCTCAATTTTTTTATAGTTCTACTAATGCAAAAAAAAATCAACTTTATTCTTTAAAGAAATAAAACAATGACTTATAAAGGCTATATTTTGGAACCCACCATGAAAAGAGACTTTTTCCTCCTTTACACATTTTTAATTTAATAATGTAAGTGCATGGAGTATAAGGTTTGAGAGACAAATTTATTTTGTGGCTAACAGTTCAGGAATGCATTCTTTATGCCCAATGAATAATATATATCACATTAAATATGTATTTTCAAAGCATGCTGATTAAAACATAAACAATAAATTCCAGCTTCTTTTATAACAGTGCTGAAATTACACTGCTGTTAGATATTTCTAGGTATTATAGTAAACTGAGAATTCAAATCTTGGTTTTAACAAAGTGACCATTTACAGCAAATCAGCCTTTGAAATTCAAACAGTGTAATACATATATTCAAACACATATATTTGGATTAACCCTATCTTTTGTGCAAAGAAAAAAATCTTTTCTTATTTTGGAAATTCTGTTTGAAGTCAGTTGCTACTAATTTTATCTTAAAGGTCAAAGCTATAGCCTAAAGTCCTATATACTTACAATGTATTTTAAAAATTTATAAAGTTTTAGGCCATGAAGATACTAACTCATCTTCAATCTTTTAGGAAAATCATTTTTACAGACAGAACAAATGAAAATAATACCATTGCTACAACGTACCTATCTATATAAAATGCTATTACTCAACAGGATCATTGTATTAGAAAGATGTCATCATCAGTAATTCCTAATTTTCTGAAAGTCAGGGAACACCTATCATGTTTTCTTGAAAATAAAGATAGTCAAAAGGGTATTGTTGTGTAACCTACCTATGTTCTGAATTCATTTTTATTTTGCATATTTATAGCAATTTATATGAACAAAAAGTTAAGAGGTAACTGATCATGCCTCATTACGCAGAGTACAGATACCAGAAAACAAAGAGCTAAGTATGAAACGTTTGAACACGTCCCTCTAAGGAGTTGGTAAAGCAGTCTGTGTTACCTGAACAGGTGCAATAACAGCACAGGGGCCGCCTTCAAACTGTTCTAATGCAGATCCCTCTGATTCACTAAACACAAACCCTGAAAACGAAAGCAAGTAGCAAAGATTACAAATATAATTCAAGTAGCAGCTAAAAGAATTTTTAATGTACTTTGAGAAAGATCACTTATCACAACAGCAAAACATCTTCAAGTCAGTTGGTTGCAGTGGTTCTTAACTTTTTGGGGGATTAAGGAACCCTTTGAAAAAGATATGGAACCTATACTCACCTCCGAAAAGCACATAAATGTGCGTGCAGACATACACACACACACACACACACTTGCAAACACAAAATTTTGCACCCAGGGAGCCCTGTAAGTGGACTGGGGGATAAACTGTGGACATTAGTAAAAGGACTAAATCTGACTTTTAAATAATTTAATTTACTTGAAGGAAGACTAGTCTATCTACTGAATTCAAACAGAATTTTTAGGTCCCTTTCCATACAGTATCTTTTTTCATTCCCATCTTTGAGTCACATTACATAAGCCAAAATTTAAATGGCATCATAGACAGTGAATGCACTCCTCTTGGCTCAATCTTTATTTAAATATTACCCAACCAGTACTGACTGAAAGCAGTGAGTAGAAGTTCCGGCAGAGAGCACTGACACACTGCGGGGAGCACGGGGTCAGAAGTCAGGAGAAGTGAGTGACTATCTGTATAACCTTCAGGAAGTCATTTCACCTCCATAGGCCTCAGTGTACTTATCTTTAAAATGACCACTTCCAATCCAACATGCTAGGAATATGTAAAGCTTCACTAATGGTTATAATTCAGTCATTCATCCAACAAACATTTAATGAAATACCAAGCATCTAGGAGATATGCATGAACGACAAAGGCCCAAGTCTGCAGGAGCCGACAGTCCAGGTGGAGATGGACATGTAAACAAATAATTACTAAAATAAAGGAATAAATGAATGTTACAACAGATGTATGAAGAGTGTCGTGGATACAGAAAGAAATTACTTACTCTGCTTGAGTCAAGTCACAACAGGTGACTTTGAGCCTGATCTTGACTAGGAATTTGCCAGAGAGACAAGGGTGGGAGAATGACTTTCAGGTTAAGAAACATCTTTATTAAGGGAAAAAGGTTTGGTAAGAGCAGGGCAAGTTTATGGATCAGAGGGAAATTTAACATAGCCAAAGGGTAGTACGGGGGAGATGGGAAATGGGAGGAGGGGAAGCTGACAGGGGTTAACACTGGGAAGGGCCAGACCATGACAAGTACTAATTAAAGTAGTAATGTGATCATACTTCGTTTGTTTTTGTTTTTCTTTTCTTTTTTAAAGGAACAGAGTGGGGACGAGGCTGTTTCAACAGCCATACAGAGCCAGTGTTAACCTAATAAAAGCAACATTAGTGTGTAAAGAAACTATATCCAAACAATATTTCTGAGGTAAAAATTAAGGTTTGATGAGTATGTGTAAGTGGGGCAAAGGCTTGGTACAAAAGAAATTCGAGCTGACTCTGAAGTTTCTAGCTTGAGACACTAGGTGATGGCAAGTGAGATAAAAAATACTGTAGAGGATCCCATTCCATCCCATCTCTTCTCTTTACCTTTCAATCTCTCTTTTTAATAGTATTTAAAAATGTGTCTCACATATTTAAAAACAAAAGCAAAAAAATCCTCCTTAAGTTTCCACCGAAAGCTCCCTGGTATTTACTCAAAGGAGCTGAAAACTTACGTCAACACAAAAACCTGCACCCTGATGTTTACTGCACCTTTATTAATAATTGCCAAAACTTGGAAGCAACCAAGATATCCTTCAGTAGGTGAATGGATAAATAAACTGTGGTGCATCCAAACAGTGAAATATTATTCAGTGCTAAAACGAAATGAGCTTGCAAGCCATGAAAAGACATAAAGGAACCTTAAATGCATATTACTAAATGAAGAAACCAATCTGAAAAGGCTATATACCGTATGATTCCAACTATATGATGTTCTGGAAAAGGCAAAACTATGGAGAAACTATGGTGCCAGGGGTTAGGGGTCGAGGGAGAGATAGGAGATGAATACACAGAGCACAGAGGGTTTTTAAGGTGATGAAAATACTATGATACCATAACAACGGATCCATGTCATTATACATTTGTCCAAATCCACAGAATGTACAACACCAAGAGTGAACTGCAATGTGAACTATGGACTCTGAGTGATTATCATGCATCAATGTAGGTTCATCAATTGTAACAATGTACTGCTCCAGTGAGGGACACTGATAATGGGGGAAGCTACGCATGTTGTGGGAGCAGGAGGTATATGAGGAATCTATGTACCTTCCCCAAAATTTTGCTGTGGACCTAAAACTGCTCTAAAAAAGTAAAGTCTTAATTTAAAGAAATCATTTGACCATAAAAAAAAAATTCCACCAAAAACTCCAACTACTACTCTCTCAAAGCCCACCTGGTCCTCTATATCACTGTCTCAATCTCCCTACCTCACGATTTATCCAATCTACAATAATCTCGTTTTCAACCTGTGACTACACCAAACTCATTCTCACCAAGTTCACCAATGACTAGTACAGGCTAGTTCTCAAGTCTTTTCTTTTTTAATCTCCCAGAGAATCATCTGAAATGCTGACCACTGACTTCTGAAAAACCTTTGCCCTTTGGTTTTAATACTCTCTTGTTCCAAGTTTTCCTTCTCTGTTTCTTCTCAGTCTCCTTGATCTACTCCTTTTAAATGGTACTGTTCCTCAGGTCTTGGCTTTGGGATTTACGTTCTTTTCATTCTATACCTTCTCCCTGGGTAACTCATCTACTCCCAGATTCTCATTATTGGTTATAATCAGGTAATTCCCAAACAGAGCCCAGATTAGAACTCCAGAAATAGACAGGGTCTAAATTCTTTAACGTGGTTCTGTATGATCCAGCTTCGGCCTAACTCTTGACCTCATCCTTTGCCACGCTCCCTCTTTAGACTCCAGGCATGCTGAGCTTCTTTCAGGTCCTCAAATATCCATGTTCTCTCTGTTTTTTCACCCTTTGAACATGTTGTTTCCTTCACTTGAAACACTTGCTAAGCCTTTCTTTCTCTGTAAAACTCCAACTTATCTTTTAGGCTTCACCTTAAGGTAAGGACCTCTTGGTTCAAGGCTCCAAAACATATCTTGTATCTGTCTATTTCTATCCCATCTCTAGTCCACTTTCAGGTTCAAACCACCATCATCACTTACCTAGAATACTGTTAACAGTTTCCCCCCAGATCTCCCCATTCTTCCTCACCTGCCCCCGCAACTCAGCCTTATCTGTTCACCATAGATTTACCAGAGGAATATTTTAAACATGGAAATCAGATATTGTCACAGCCTGCTTAAAACATTTCAATAGCTTCTTACTGTAATTAGAAAGCAACCCAAACTCCTTTTCATGGCCTAAAAGGCACTATGACCTATCAATCCCACCTTCCCTCAGTTTACTCCTACCTACATCATCTACAGTGACCTTAAGCCCTTAGAACATCCCAGGGTCTTTCCTTTAGGATTGATGCTCACTGTTCCCTCTGCATGCATTTCCTTTCCTCTTCTCTCATCATAAAGCTGAACTCTTCTCATTCCTAAGGACTCAGTTTAGGAGTTAACTCCTCAGAGATAATCCCTGACACACCTGTCTAAGTAGGTCTCTCCTTGCATCCCCCAGCACGAGCAGTACTATCATAATCTCTCATTTTACTATTGTTTATTTGTTTATTGATTGTCTTGCATTACAGGTACCTTGTCTGTTCTACTGAACACTGTTCTCCTAGTATGTTATATAGTTACTACTCAATAAATGCTTGTTCAAGTTTTGGGAGGGAAGATAATGGGGGAGTTTGTTTCTAGGAATGCCAAGTTTAGTTTCAAGAACATGAGCCAACAATTTGGCAACATTTAGAAAAAGTGGTAAATAGGGGTCTGGAGATTAGACAGGGGTTAGGATTAGAGATAGCAATTTGACTCATCCTAAACATGGCAGTTAAAGTGAATGAGAACATGTAGAACAAAGATAATGAAACTGGGAACATTAAAAAGTGAGCAAGGGCTGAGTCAGCAAAGGAGACCGACAAAGATTAGAAAGGTAAGAGAAAAATACACTGAGGTCCTAGAGAGCAAAATCAGGAAGCAAAGAGTGGTCACCTGTTACAAACGCTGCTGAGTTCAGTAAAAACCTAAAATACTAGATTAAGCATGTTACTGGGAATATTGAAATAAGGAATCTGGAGCAACAGAGAAGGCAGTCACATTTTAAAGAGCTGAGGTGTGACTCAGAACACAAGGAGGAAGAGTAAATGCAAACTATTTGTTCAACAAGTGAGGGAAAAGATGAAAGCTTGAAAGGTAGCTGGATAAAGAATTATTATTTTTATAGACTGAAGGGTATGACTTTAAAAAAAGGAAAAGTGTGATTATACGGGAAAGACGAAGTTTAAGGACTCCAAGTCCTGAAAGAGCTGACAAAGTGTGAGGTGGTGGTGGTGGGATGGGATAAAGAGGTCCTCTAAGTGTGGTCTCTAGACCCTGGAAGTCCTAGAAACCCTTTCAGGGGGCCTGCTAGAGGTTAAAATCATTTTCATAGTAATACAGACATTATTGGCTGTTTCGCTGTGCTGACATTCACAGTGATGGTACAAAAGCAGTAATGGGTTAAACTGCTGGGGCCTTAGCAGACACCAAGGCAGTGACATCAGGCTGTACCAGCAGTCACTGTACTAGTGAACATCACCACCCTCTCTTAAACACACAGAAAAAGCCAATTTAACTTCAGAATGCCCTTACTGATGCTAATTTTATTACATCTTGACCTTGGATATAATATCCTTTTAAAAAAATATTTTGTGTGACAAAATGGAAACTACCCATAAAGCACCTCAGCTACATACCTTGTATGATGACTGACAGTTGTCTCAAGGAAAACCACACGTGTAATTTTTTGAATCGAGAGCTGAACTAACTGCTTTTTTGTGGAGTGCTGTTTTTACTTCGAAGAGCTACTGACAAATTATGATTATTCAAACTTGGGTATTTGGTAGACAATTTCTCAGAAGTGAATGAAGTGAGACTGATACTTCAAGGAAAACAATTGACAAGATTTTTGCCAGTGATTAAATTTCAAGCTTTCAAGCAAGAACTAAAATTTTGGAAAACTTGTGCCCAACACTGCGAGCTTGACAGCTTCTCAAAACTTAAGAGATTTTTCTGATGAGATCAGTGGTGACAGGAACAAATATGACTTTTGATATCGTATAACAAAATGTGTTAACATTTGGAAGATCTGCATAAACCAGCGGACCAACAACTTCCAAATGACCGATGCATGCTAGTAGAAATTAAGGCATGGGTAAAAGAGCCATTCAAAGTAGAAGACAAATCAATGGCTCTCAACTAAACAGAGAACAAAAAGGTCACTGATGTGCATTCAGATTCTGTACTATAACAAACCTCTAAGAAACTACCACTGCTGGAGTTTTGATGGAGTATCAAAGAATATCCACAATTATCTAAAACTCCTACCGTGCCAATTACATATCTGTGGAAGGCTGGATTTTCAACATACACTTCAACTAAAACAATACGTTGCAACAGACTGAATGGAGAAGCAAGTGTGAGAATCCAGCTGCCTTCTAATGAGCTAGATGTTAAAGATTTACAAAAACGTAAAACGATGCCATAGGTCTCATTAATACTTTTATTTTCCATAATGAAGTCCTTGATAATTTTTAAGTGTGTAATGGGGCCCTGAGTTAAAAAAAACCCTGAGAGCCATTGGCCTAGGAAAAAAAGTAAATCTTAGCAGGCTTCTAAGTTAAATATATAGGCAAAGAGGAAGTGAAGAGACATTATTGATCCAGTGAAGGGAACAAGACGGGTAGGGAATTGTGGAGAATGCTAGTTCTGAAAACATAAAGCTGACAGGATAAAGAACTAAGAGAAACACTGAGGGTTCAGCTAAGGTTTAATTACTACATTTGTATTGATGTTAAACACAATTTTCTCCAGCAAGACACAGCAGCCTGAGAGAAACAGAACAGATGACAAGCTAAGTGGAGGATGAGAAATAGGTAGGAAAAATGAGAACTAAGGGTGCTGGTTATCATTTAAGCCAACCAAATCTGAAGTCCTGTCTAGGAACAAGAAGTGAAGCCAAGAGGCCTCCAGTCTTTGTCTAGCTCTTCTCCTGCTGGGAATAAGGAAAGGGTCCCTGGTGTTGGGTCTAAGTGCAGAGGTAAGACTAGGCTCTGCCAAACTTTCAGGGTATGTAATAAATACCAACCAGTAACGGATTCTTGCCTTCCTTAAAATTACTAATAATGTTATGCAATTTTCAAGATCCATGGGTGGAGATTATAGTTTGAAATGCATCATAATGAGTTGTTTTTGTACTTTAGATGTAAAAACCCCATGGAGAGAACTCTAGGCAGATCTGCTTTATGCCAAATTCTGTTGAATTACAGTATACGTGTTTGAGTGTATAAGTGATAACAAACAAGGCTACTAGAGCTTAAAATGAAATAAAGTCAGATAAATGGAAATTAAGTATTCTATCCTAAAACAAGAGTATGCTAAGTAAGCTTCTCCTTTTATAATAAGGTTTCACTGGAGTTTGGACTTTTTAGGACATAAAGTTATTTTTCTTGTCCAATGTTCTCATATTCAAATTATTTCCTAGTTTTAAAAGGAATTAACATGATAAAATGGCTGTTTTTTAAATCTTGATTAGATCCAAAATTAGCCATCTAAAGCATCTGATCCTAAATGTACAATTTTTGTATCAGCTTCTACAGTACTGCAGGCATAGAAGTTTTTCTCAGCTTTATAGCTCATAACTAATTTCAACCTGAGCCACGAACCCCTGCAATTTTCCAGTCTTTCACACGACTTACTATGCATATATACATTATTCAAACCAGTTTCACAACTACTGCCTCTTCCACTCTAGTCTCCCATGTGAACAAAAGGCCACAAAAAGACTTGGTTTATCCTTACAAGTTAGACGATATTGGTTAAGTAAAATCCAAACTGAGCCTTAGTTTCCTCATCTATAAAAACGAGGATAACTACATTTATCGTTTGGTATTCTCATGGTTGTTGTAAGGATTAAATAAGACTTTCAGAAACTATAAAGCATAATACAAATATAAGATATTATGATAGATACTTTGAACTAAAAAACATATTATGTATTCAAAGTACCAAGAAATTATATTGTCACATAAGCTTACAAATTTTTAGTTTAAAAAAATGGAATTTTAGGTGAATTATGACTTAGTTTGGAGAAAGAAAAATCTATATTTGAGAGAAATACAAGGTTTCCAACAACAACAACAATCTCTGAAATGATATGATCCACAGTATTAATTTATCCTCACTTTGGAAGAAAAATTAATGATACTGGTGTATCATTTTATTACTTTGGTAAAATGTTAAATCACATTATAATAAACATCTAAATATACTTTTGAGCTTTAATCCAAATGTGTTAACTCCTAAATACATTTTATATTTATATTTTAACTGATCCCTCACTTTCCTAAGTTATTTGTTAAACCTCATTTTTTTATATTACACAACAAAAATTGTTCTATACTCAAAGTCCAAAATGCCAGTTTCAATCAATTACAGCTCCACTTCCCCAAAAACACACTGAACTGCTATAAACAGCAAAACTGGATTTCTCTCTTTCTGGCTAATCTCTAGGTAAAACAATAAAATAACTTAAAGCTTGGAGGAAGGTGGGAAAAAAGGAAAAAATGGTTTCTCAGAGTTTATAATTTGGATCAGGGGTTGGCCTGTTTTGTAAATGCAGTTTCGGAACAGAACCACACCCATATTACCTAGGGCTGCTTTTGCTCCAACGGCAGAGACAGAGATAATAGAGGCCACTGGCCCTCTACAGAAAAAGTCTGACAAACACTGAGCTAGACAATCAAAACCACATTCCCTACAGGTCAAAACGTTTCCATTTATTACAAGATTAATACTCACTTCTGTTAGATCTAGGTGACTTTTATTTTGGTTCTGCTGAGATATGGACAATCCAACCACTTCCTACCATTTCACTACTACTATCCTGGTCCACGCCACCACCTTTCCCCCCCTAGATTAGTGCAACGTCTCTCATTTGATCTTGCTGTCTCACTCAATCCATTTTATCCTCAAACATAACAGTCAGATTAATCCTGTAAAAACTCGTCTTGTCGTGTCTCTCCTTCGCGCCAAAGCTTCCAATGACTTCACATTTCATTCAGAATAAAAGCCAAAGTCCTTACAATGGCCTTTTGAAAGCCTTATAATATTTTTATATCATCTTTTAATACTCTCCCCTCCCCTCATTCTTTCTCTAGTCAAACTAATCTTCTTCCTGTTCCTTGAATAAAAAGCCAGGCATATAGGGCATTAAGTCTTTTATAATGGCCACTCTCTCTGCCTAGAACAGTCTTTCTTCAGATATGTACATGACTAACTCAGTTACTAAGTGTTTGCTCAAATCTCATCTTAAAATGAGGCCTATCCAGGCTACCCCATCCCATAATTCCCTATTCCTTTACCTTCTAACTATTATATATACTTCATTTATGCTAGATTATGTTTATTATTTGCCTTCCCTCCCACTCTACCGGGTCTGAGCTGCAGAGGCCTGGAACACTGTTGGAGTTTGTGGGAAGAAGGGAAGGTAGGATGAATGGTGCTTATGACTAAGGAGATAGAAAATACATGATTTTCTTTAAAAAGTGTTACAGGCAATAGATCACGGAGGAAGCAGGCAGGAGTAGAGGGTAAATTTCCACATTCAAAATACCAACAACTTCAAACCTTTAAATTATGTGACCTATTGCCTTTAAAATAAAAACTGGCACGCAAAAGATGACCACAAAAAAAAAAACCCTACTTTTTCTTTAAAGAAAAGAGACTTGCAGAAGAGAATTATCTAAAACTGCCAAATGAATTAAAAAAAAAAAGTGCCACTCCTGCAGCTAACTGCTTTAACATATTATCTAAAACTGCCAAATCAATTAAAAGAGAAAAAAAAACCCAACTATGTGCTGCAGCAACTCCTGCAGCTTATTGCTTTAACATATCCAAAGAATTTAACATGATCAATGAATATAGTTTCATAAATGGAATATCCCTGGACATAATTTTATAAATATTTATCCCAAACAACTTACACCTAAAACTTGCTTCCAAAAGATCAATGAGATGACAGTTGTCAATTAAAAGCACAGTTATAGACTATGAGATAAAGCCAAAGTTGATGTCACATTACAAATGCAGTAAGGCAAGTACAGCAAAGCAGTGTCTTGTGCCCACTCCCATAATCCCAAATGACTGCCACAGCAATCTTTAGCAATGATTTCTGCCTCTAAAAATGAATAAATCATACAAGTTAACACAGCAAAACCAGTAACGACATCCCCCTGATTCAGAGGTGGTAACTTAAAAATACACATTTAGTTGCCTTAAAATCTTGATCAATGTAATTCTTGAAGAATTACATATCCCCAAGATAACTGCACTCTCTGAAAAGCAAAAAAAAAAGAGAAAGAAATCCTTTATTTTGAAATCGTATTGATTGAACAAATACTGAAGGAATTTCTGTATAACTAAAAGATGGCAGAGGATTCTAATATGTTATTATAAAGTTCTATTTTAAATAATGACTAACCATCAAATAAACAACAATTTCTTGTAATTGTCAGGGCACAGTCAGAGTGATCTTTGGCTTAGTCTTCAATTAAACGCTTAACTCCAGCTACCATCTTCTGAGCATTTATTATATGTCAGATATTGTGCTAAGTGCCTGAATGTATTTACATGCCTTTAATCCTCACAACAACCCTATAAGGTTGACACCACTATTATCTGCATTTTACAGAGAAAGAAACTGAGGCTTAAATAAGTTAAATATCTTGAACCTAGAACCCAAATATGACTATTCCAAAGCCTGCTTTTAACCATTACTGGAACTGCCTCTCTAAATTCTCCTTGAATCTGCATCACAGTACTAATATAAATGAGGCCGACTATTACCTTATTTAATGCTGTAAATGCTCAATTAATGCTGACTAATTACACAGGAAGTAAAATTTTTCTTAGTCCTTCACTGTCTCACGTACTTTAGGGCTGTTCACTATTAGGATAAATAAGTCAAAGAGGAAAGCAAGTTTTAAAATAAAATCTGCAAATGTGAGGGTCCAAGATTCCAGAAAGTATTAAAGTGACATAATTAAATGTGTAAAAAGAGCCAAACTAATTACACGTAGGGTTTAGAAACTCAAAGGAAATGAATGAAAACAGCTGTATTAGGAACTGGGAGACTTCCAATTCACTCCCAGTTCTAACAATTTGTGCAAATGTCACCTGGTCATTTAGCCTTCACGACTCATCTGCAAAACAAAAGTGATGGACTAAATAATCTGACTGTAACACATTATGCTTCTAATTTTACCAGCTCTTAAAAAAGACACATCTGGGAGGGAAAAGAGATTACTTAAACCCTGATTTTTTGTTACAAAATACACATCATGATTTAGGTTTACTACCTAAAATGCTCCTAAATCCTTTGAGAATAGGGATTCTCTAAATAAAAGTTTTAATAATAGTAATAAATAGCTATTATTTACTGGACTGTGATATTTCACATACATACATTACCAATCCTTCTGACTTCAAAGACTATGCTCTTAACCTCACTTAACTTCACCATAGTCTTTCTTAAGTCACCTTAAGTAATGTGTCTGTTGTGTTTTAATATTAAAACTTCAGAACTAGGATAATTACTAATATAACGTGTCCAGCGCAGGAATTTAATAAATGGAAATTTTTATTTCATTGTTATTCATACTATTAATAAAACTTCTTATATAACTCAAAACCCTGTCTGAGTAATTAGACCGGCAGTCTTCCTTCCAACTGAAACAGATATTAAACCGTCTCAAAACCAGGAAGACTTCGCGTCAAGAGAACACTTTACAGCAGGCAACGTTGTATTTATGCATCGAAGACCACGCCCAGCCACATAATTAAAATACAAACAACAAAATTGCTTTCTGGAATTGGCCGCCTGGACTCTCCTGTGGACTTCCCTCTCTGCGAAATTAGACCAAACACCAGTAACATGAAGCCTTGTTAGGGGGTCAAGATCCAGGCGGCCCCAGCACTTCCTGAGAAATTGACACCGGGCCACAGGGCACACCATCATGTCACACACTGCGGCCCAACCACCACCCCTTCTCCTCTCCAGCCGAAGGGCAGCCCAGGGAGTGGGAGAGGCGTTTCGGGTCTTTAGAGGACAGCTGTAACCCTTCTCCTGCTCAACCTCTCCCCCGAGGGAAGGCAGGGCGTTTCTAGACCAGTTTCAGAGCTGGGCACGGGAAGGGGGACAGAGTGCATGGCACGAGAAGGGGCTGGCGCGAGAGGAGTCACAGCTAGACTCTCGCAGGGCAAAGGGAGCGGCGGCTGGAAGGGAGAGCCCAGTCAGGGTACCTTGCGTCCAGCGGCAGAAGATGGTGTCAGAGAGCCCGGGGCTGCTCTTGGTGCCCCACACCAGCTCCATCAGCTCTTTAGTCAGTTCGGACATGATGGGGTACCGGCGGGCGGGTCTTCGCTTTCACGACTCCTGCCCCGGAACATGGGGAAGGGGCGGTTTCGGAGACACGAGATGCGGGACGGCAGCGGCAAAGGAGTTTGAACGGTAGACTCGGGGAAGGCGAAAGGAGACAGGGCTGCTGGCAGGCACCGAGCCTGTCAAGCCGGGCGGAGCGGCAGCAAAGAATTTCCCGTACCGGAAGTGCCTGGCTACTTCCGGCTCCTCTTTCGCTACCGCCCCCACCCCCGGAGGGCCTGGGAGTCACGTCCCCGGAAGTGGAAGTGGGGGGCGGGAATAGCTGCGGACCACTGTGGAGGCCGGTAGCCTCTGGGAGCTCGGTGCCTGGCCCTTTCGTAGGGTGGTCGCTTCGATGTTAGCGGGCACCCCGTGTCTCGTGGGCGTTGGCATGTTCCCACCATCCTGGAACACTTCCCTCTGCGCGCTGCTCTCGTCTTAGCTGGAGGCTCTGAGGCCCAAGCCCTAGGGCCTAGAACATAGCCCGTTCGTTAAAATGTATAATATTGATTATGCTACCCTACAAGACGATGGTTGAGTCCGAGTGAGGAAACATCCATGTCTTTGTAGAGCCTCCCATAAATTGAAGGCTATCAGCCTCTGGACCTCCATAAATCGTATGAAGTTGAACCGACATTAAAAACACAAGTGAAAAGTGTGGCTTAACGTGCATTAGAAATGTCTCTTCCAGGTAATGCAGAATAACAAAGCTATTTATAGGAAAAGAGATTCAAAGCAGCCTATTTGTAAATGCTAGAGCATTTTCATCTCCAATTTTTGAGACTATAGAAAGTGTGGAGGCAACACCTGGACTAATGTCCAGGTTTTAATCACTGACAAGCTTTTGGTTAAATTTAGTTGGCGCGAAACTTCTATTTGTGTAGCTTAAAAAGATGAGAACTTATATGGGGTGACCTTTGAATAGAAAAAAAAGGGCGAAATCTGGTAGGTTCCTTCTAGGTTGCAAGTAAGATGGTTTTACTAATTTATCCTTTATTTCCAATTTCAGCAACCTTTGTTGTAGGTAAGAGGAATTGTTCAAAGTACCTGAACATATCCATGGCCTTCTTCCTAATTTTTATTCTCTTTAAAATACCCTTTACCCTATTTTTGCAAACCAAATCTTACCCATTCTTCAAGGCATAGTATAAATGCCACGTTGTAACAAAACTTCGTCCTGTCGTTATAATCTAAAGTAAAAATTTTAGCTTCTGAAATTTCATAGCACCTTATCTGTAACTTGCTTATGACAATTGTCATCGTTGTATTTGCCAAGGATTATTTACTCTTTTTCTGGGATATAAATTTATGGAAACCAAGGACCTGTGTTATTCATAGTACCTATTATGGAGCATTGAACGTTGCTGGATCTCAATAAGTATTAATTGAAGGAATGAAACTTGCCTATACTGGAACTTAAGAATTGAGTATCTTTCAGCAAGTGAGGGACCAGGGGAAGTGGTATTGACTGGTCCAATTAAATATCTGATATTTGCATGGTGATTTACAATTCACATAATTGTTTCACTTTCTGAAAGTCACAGAAGGGTGTATGTTGATAGAGCCTGTAAGTGGCAGACCTCTAAGTTCAGAGGTGTTTGCCACATTTGTTTTCATTCCATTAACATGTGGAAATATTAATGGCATAGTGTATATAATACCACTTCACATTTGTTTTGTTTCCATTAATATACAGATAATAGTTATAGATTTGATTATCTGTAGATATACAGAAAAAGCTGTAGTTTCAAAATGTATTCTTATAAATGGAATATTTCTTGATCTGTGATTTTTCTTAGTTTCCAGCTATGGTAAAGCTGGCAAAATCTTGGGTAGACATTGATATGTATGTCCTTTCCACCTTTAGGTTTTATTCTTTGTTTGCAATGTTTAAAATTTTTTGATTAGCAGTACATATTTTCAGCAAAGAATATTTGATAAATGTTAAATTATTTATGTTGCTTAATTATTCGTGAGTTATAACATTTAAATTGTGAACTTGCTTAAACTATAATAGAAATGCAAATTAATATTCATTTAAAATTTTCTTATTCAGTAATTATATAAAAATAATAAATATTGGAAGCAGTCAAGTTTGTTGCATCTGTATCTGGTAAGGACAATAATGCCTTTCTCTTTTATTAGAATGACTTGAAAATTATGTTAATTTTCTTTGAAGTTTTTTTATTGGTCCATATTTTAGCATATTATGTTTTTTCTTAGGACCATCTATGGTTTTGATTAAACTGATATGTATCATTAAGATATATGTAGGTTGCATGAATAACCTTTAGTCTGAAAAATCAGAAACTTCCTGTTCATATGTAAGTTTTATGAGAAATACTTCTCTTTCTCTCGAATTCAAATCAGGGCACTTCCATAAAACGGGGCTAAGATTTCCGTCATGATTAATTCTCTTTAGCCATCTTTACTACTTCACAGCAACAGAATTACTCATTATCAAACCCTAACTCTGTGTTTATTTTCCTGTCTTTCCCAAAATTTCCCTGTTGAATAAAAGCACAACTGCCTCATTAGCTGGTTCCTAATAGCTACCATGAAAAGAACACATTCTCTAATTGGACGCCTTCGACTCCTAATTTAGTGTGCTCACACCACCACTTACCTAGGAGAAACCAAATCTTCCAAAAACCCACCCTACCATAAGATTAGTAAGTTCTAGGCGGGTTACTAGAACAATCTCATACTCATTTATTAATAAAACTATTTCATTATGTGCCCTTTGTCTTGCAAAACAGCATAAATCTATCAAACAAATGAAACTCTTCCCTTTGCATCATCCTAACCTCGTCTCAGAAGAATAATTTTCCTACCAAGCATACTAAGTTCCTTTGAAACCCACCATTGTCATACTCAAGTAGAGCATAGGTGCATCATTTCCCAAAGCATTTCCTACTAGCATTAATACATGGTGGAAAGGGGTCCTATCATTAAATGCTGGGGTAAGTTAAACAACTTGATCACTGCAACTTTCCAGGAGAGGAGATTGTATTCAGGGTTAAAAGACACCTTTGAATCATTTTGTTCACTGAGCTTCTCACATAGTTTTTGTTCTGCAGAATACCATTTGGTAATCACTGGTATAATGGAATAGACTTTTGATTGGAATTAGAAAATCTGAATGTTAACTCTTATTTGGGTACTAATTGTGACCTTGGATGAGTCATTTAACTAGCTATACTGTGCTTTCCTCATCTATAAATTAAGAGGACTAAATTTAGATAATCTATCTCATTCACTTCCATTTCTGTCTGTGTCTATGATTTTAAAAATTGGCTGTTTAGAAGAGTGGGAAGAAAAAGAATGCTGAGCAAGTATATAGAAACAAATAACTTAGCATTATTCTTCACTAACACATAGAATAAAAGAGGTTATTTGCCACTTATCACTTACTTGCACCAACATTATGAAATGAGAAGATCAAATCCCAATGTGCATGTTAATACAAGACTGGCTATATTAAACTAGTATATAATACTGGGACACTTGGATGTGTTATAGGCACCTGGAACTCAATATGTGTCAAATAAAACATTTTTTCCTATAAAACTTGCTCCTCTATCAATGTTTCATAGTCAGTGAATGGTACCATCATCTACAAAGCAGCACATTTTTCAATGTTCTCAATTTCAATAAAATGAATAAACAAACTCTTTGAGGCTCAGTTGTCACTTTAATAAAATAAGCTTATTAATAGTTACACTATTGGATTTAACAGAGAAGATTTTATGTCAAAGAAATATTCACATTGAAAAATACTATTCTTATGTTACCATATTAATGGTTTGAACCAAGAACTATAGGAGCAAAGATGGAAAATGAGTTATTTCTGCATTTGAACTAGAAAAAACTTCAGAGACGTTTAAACTGGATAGAATTTTGACTAGAGAAGAAAAGGAGAATACGCATTTTAGGTATGAAATACTATTGTGGCAGGATCCTGGCATTTGTGTCATCAGAGAGAGATGAGTCAGGAACGTCAGGTTAAAGAGGTGCCGTAGACTGAATTCATCCCCTCTGAATCCATATGTTGATGCCCTAACCCCCAATATGACTGTATTTGGAGTTAGGGCCTTTGAAGAGGTAATTAAGGTTAAATGAGGTCATAAAGATGGGACTCTAATAGAATAGAACTAGTGTCCTAATAAGAAGGGGAAGAGACACCAGAGATCTCTCTCACTCCACGTGCACACAGATAAAAGACCATGTGAGGACACTGCAAGAAGGCAATTGTCTATAAGCCAGGAAGAGAGACCTTGCCATTAACCAACCTTGATGGCACCTTGATCTTCTTGTACTTGCAGCCTCCAGAAGTTTGAAAAAATTTTCTATTGTTTAAGGCACCCAATCTCTGATATTTTGTTATGGCAGCCTGAGCAAAGTGATATAAAGGGCCAGAATCTTAAGAACATTGAATATTATCTTACATAATTATAGCAGCTAATATTTATTGATCAGTTTTTGCAAGCTCTTTCCATGTATTACAATACAGAGCTCTCACAACTCTGTGAAGTAAGTTCTACAATGATCTTCTAGAAGGATAAGGACTTTGCCCTGGGTCATGCAGTAAATGGAAAAACTAGGATGCAAATCTAAGTTTTTCTAACCCAGAACCTGTGCCGGAACAAGGTTCAGAACACATGTGATTGGATTCCAGAGCCTATGGCCTTAATACTACTTGGTTCTTACAACTATGAACTTTATTCTAAATATAACAGGAGCTAGTTAAGACTTTTGAACAGAGGAGTGATAAAATCATCCTTACATTTTGTAATGATAACTGGCAATATACAGTGAAGACAATGATTTAAGATGTGAAAGCCTAGAAACAGCTAAACCAGTTAGGAGGTTACTGTGATAATCCATGAAGAGATGCTTAAGGCTTGAACCAGAGCAGTAGCAGTGCCATTAACCAACCTAATGAACAGCTTCATCTCCATGGACAGTTTAGAAGTAGAATGGATAAAATTTGATGATGTACTAAGAAAGGCAGGTGATTTGAAAAAGTTCATAAAACATAACTATGCTTAAATACAAGATAAGCATCTCTGTTGACCAGAAACAACAGAAACACAAAGGAGATTAAAGCTTAGGCCTTATTGGTTCCAGGTGTGGAAATAAGATTAGATGAGTAGGAGTCTGACTTCTGAAGGCTGAAGTTTCCTGAAGCCACTACTTGAAAACTGGAGTTGAGGAGGGGGCGACACTGCTCCTGAAAGGAAGTGATGACCACTGTATAAAACTGTGTGCCTAGTAATAAAGAGAGGATAGCAGAACAAGCAGGTATGAAAAGAAGAGGGAGCAAATGTATTAGTTTCCTCTTGCAGTCATAACAAAATACCACAAAATCTAGTGGCTTCAACAACGCAAATGTATTATCATACTTCTGTAGTTCAGAAGTGAGACATGGGTCTCACCATGCCAAATTCAAGGCAGTGGCAGGGCTGTTATCCTTTCTGTAGGCTTTGGGAAGGGTTCATTTCTTTGTCTTTCCAGCTTCTAGAGGCTGCCTGCGTTTCATGGCTTGTCACCTCCTCCCTTCATCTTTAAAGCCAGCAAAAGCGAGCTGAGTTCTTATAACATCACATCACTCTGAGCTTCTCCTCTTGTCCCTGTTCCACTTTTAAGGGCTCTTGTGATTACATTGAACCCACCCAGCTACTCTGGGATAATCTTATTATTTAAAAGTCAGCTAATTAGCAACCTTAATTTCATCTGCAACCTAATTCGCCTTTTCCACATAATCTACACAAGTTATACTCACAAATTCCAGGGATTGGGACATGGATCTCTTTGGAGGGGTGCATTCTTCTGCCTGCTGCAAGGAATGAGAGGTAATGAATGATCAGTGTCTTGGGGGTGTTGAGATGAAGCTGTTCATTAGGCAATTAAAATTTGGGGTCTAGCATTGATTCATCCAACAAATATTTACTGAATGTCTGCTATGTGCAGTCACTGTTCTTTATATATTGGGGAATCCGGCAGTTAAAAAAATTGACAAATATCCTTACCCTCATCAAATTTACATTCTAACATGGATCACACACAAAAAACAGATAAATGAAGTATATAGTGTGTTACAGTAAATCCTCTGGAGAAAAATGAAGCAGAGACAGGAGATAGAGTGCTGGGTGAGGATTGGGGGATTGCAATTTTAAATACAGTACTTTCCTGACACGTGATAAGGTACCATGTAAGCAGGGACATGAAAGAGTGAGCCAAGATATCATGAAAGAGTACATCAGGCAGAGGAAATGGCAAGTGTAAAGACAAATAGAGGATTTTCCAGGACAGTTGGCAGAACTTCAAAGAGGACACTGAGGTTGGGGACATATGAGGAATTGACCTTTGTTTTGTCCTGCAACTTTCCTATTGGGGCTTGATAGGGATCCACTCAGCTTTTTTCTCTCCCACAGATATCTTGGGACCCACAAAATCTGCAAGATTATATGGAGGAAGGGGCAGAGTTGCTTTTACTGCAGCCTGAACTTGCAGTAAGGTATCTTCTTGTGCTAGGTTCCATTCAAGCTACTGTGTCACATGATAAATGAGACAGAAGATTACACTCAAGTATGGAATGTACTGCCTCTGGAGCAGTACTACTGCTTCAGCAAAGCAAGCTACTAAGCATTGTGCTTCTTTCTTAGTGGTAGGAGGCACAAGTTACAATAACTAGTCCTTTATTTTGGAGGGATGTCCTGAAATGCCCAAACCACTGAACACACAAACATTTCACTGACCTAGTAGGCCACTGAATCTTGGTAGAGTTTATCTCTTACCCTCTGGATCACATTTGTTACCAGGCATCTAGAGTACTTGCCACTTGTTAGTTATCAGGTCTAATTAATAAGATGTCATGTGTGGTAGCCAGCCTCCAAGAATGTCCCCAGTGACTCTCTTCTCCTGCCATTCCTATATTTGTGTATTCCTCTCTCTCACTGAATAGAGTTATCATTTCCAAGGCAAGGTCGGAGAGGGTGTCAAGATGACAGTGTAGATGGACTCTGAACTCATCTCCTCCCATGAACACAATGAAGTTAACACTATTTTTGGGACAACTACCCCTAAGAGAGTACTGAAAACTGGATAAAAAGAACACTCACAACAAGGGACAGTCTTGACTGAGGTGGAAGAGGCAGAAATTCCTGTCTGGAGAGAAAAAAGTCACCTTCCCAAGCAGCAGAGCTTCACAGCTGGCCAGGAGCAATCCTAAAGTATACAGCTTCCCCTGAGGGGTTGGGAGCCCTGAGCAGGGGCGTGTTGCCACTATAGCATTCTTCAGACTCAGCACAACTATGAGTCTCATAATATCTGGCTTTTCTGGCTATTAACTACAACAGGGAATACCCCTAGAAAAGCTATCAGACATAAGTGGAAAAAAAGCCAGCTCTTAAAGGGCCCATGTACAACTTCACCCATTTCAGAAAGCAACCTAAAATCACTAGAAAGGTGCACAGTCCTTTGGTGAAAGGAGATTCACCTGATAGGCTCTGGGTGCATCTCAGCACAAGATGAGACCTCTCTAGGGACTGAGACATTGGCAGCAGCCATTATTGTGACCCAGTACCAGCATGCTGACACAGCCACTGGCAGATGCCTTTGGAGTTCTTCCCCTGGCTTATTAGCCCAAGGTCTGCCTCATCCACTAGGGCACTGATTTAATCCAGCTCGGCCAGGGCAGGCAGATTACCCTAGGGACTAGCCTCACCCAACAGGAAGCCCTTGGGTAACTTTTCAGCCTACATATACAGGGTGTCTGGATCCTCTACAGGCAGGTGAGTGGGTCCACCTCTGTGGGGCAAGGCATGTGTGAAGAGTGGGTGGAGAGTGTGGGGCATTGGTGGAGTGTAGGGGGGGTCTCTGCATTGGGGTGACTGGGTCTGCTCCAGGAGATCAGGAAGTGTACATGGGCCAGGACTGTGTTGATAGTGGGTGTGGACCTGTGGGCTGTGGGGCTTATCAGAGGCAGAAGACCTGTGCTTCTTAAACAGCCACATAGGGGATTGGCCTTGCCTTCCAAAGCCTGAAGCAATTGGGTACTCCCATGCCTGGGGCCAGCCTCACAGAGCTGCAATCCTGAAAGAGCTGATAATAACATTGCAGGCCAGAGGCCTACAGCAAATGTAAGGCCCTGAGCCTCACAACAAGCCACGCTGGGGGCCTACTCACTTAAGAGAAAAACTGCAACAGGAATGTACTATTAGACCTTGCAGACAACTGTGCTGGGGCTCCCCAAACCAGAGAACCTGACTGAAGGGCCCATAGCAGCCACACGCTGCTGAGCACTACAACCAGCCTGTTGGGGGGACAGCCTAGACTCCCTGGGCACCTGCATCAAGATCAACTCTGCCACAACAGAAGGACACATGTAGCCCATGCAGCGGTCACTCCTGGAACATTTGGAACTGGTGAAAGAGGGAGGCACACTGCTGGGCCACAAAAGATGTATATTACATAAGGCTGCTCCTTCAAAATCAGGAGACATAGCTGATGCACCTAATATATAGATATAAGCACAAAGAAATAAGCAAATTGAGGAGGCAAAGGAATATATTCCAGGCAAGGGAACAGGAAAAAACCCAGAAAAAGAACTAAATGAAACAGAAATAAATAATCTACCTGACAAAGGGTTCAAGCAAAAAGTCATAAGGATGCTTACTCATCTTGGGAGAAGAATGGATGAGCACACTGAGAATGTCAACAAAGAACTGGAAAATATAAAAAAGAACCAATCAAAAGTGAAGAATACAATACTGGAAATGAAAAATTCACTAGAGGGACTCAATAGCAGAGTAGATAATACAGAAGAATGGATCAATGAGCTAGATGAAAGACTAGGGGAACTCACCCAAGCTGAACAGATAAAAGAAAAAAGAAATAAAAAAAGACGAGAATAGTCTAAGGGAACTCTGAGACATCAAACACACTAACATTTGCATTACAGGTGTCCAAGAACGAGAAGAGAGAGACAAGGGGCAGAGAATCTATTTGAAGAAATAATAGCTGAAAACTTTCCTAACCTAAGGAAGGAAACAGACATCCAGGTACAGGAAGCATAAAAAGCACCAAACAAGATAAACCCAAAGAGGCCCACACCAACACATGTTATAATTAAAATGTCCAAAATTAAAGATAAAGAGAGAATCCTAAAAGCCACAAGAGAAAGGCAACAAATGACATACAAAGGAAACCCCATAAGGCTATCAGCTAACTTCTCAGCCAAAAACTTACATGATCAAAGGGAATGGAATGATATATTTAAGGTGCTGAAAGGAAAAAACCTACAGCCAAGGATATTTTACCTGGCAAATTATCATTCAGAATGGAAGGAGAGGTAAAGAGTTTCCCAGACAAGCAAAAATTAAAAGAGTTTATCACCAAGAAAGCAGTTTTATAAGAAATGTTAAAGGACCTTAGTTAAGTGTGAAAGAGAATACCACAAATAGGAATAAGAAAATTATCAAAAAAGGAAAGGCAATAAAATCACTGGTAAAGACAAAAATACAGTAAAGGTAGCAGATCAGCCACTTATGAAGATAATATGGACATCAAAAGACAAAAGTACTAAAATTACCTATTTCCATGATAAGAGGGTAATGGATACACACACACACACACACAAACACACACAAAGAGGTTAGATATCATATCAAAAACATAAAATGTGAGAGGAGAGGAGTAAAAGAGTACAGCTTTTAGAAAGAGGTCAAACTAAGGAGACCAGCAACTCAATATAGATTGCTATATATGTAGGTTATTATACATAAACCTCATTGTAATCACAAACCAGAAGCCTATAATAACTAACCAAAAAATTAAGAGAAAGGAATGCAAACATGATACTAAAGAAAGCCATCAAACCACAAGGGAAGAGAGCAAGAGAAGAAGAAGGGAACAGAGAAGAAGTACTAAAACACCCCCCAAAAAGTAATAAAATGGCAATAAGTACATACCTATCAATAGCTACTTTAAGTGTCAATGGACTAAATGCTCCAATCAAAAGAATGATTGGATAAAAAACAAGACCCATACATATGGTGCATACAAGAGATACACTTCAGACCCAGAGATACTCACAAACTGAAAGTGAAGGAATGGAAAAAGATGCTCCATGCAAATGGCAAAGAAAAGAAAACTGGGGTAGCAATACTTATATGAGACAAAATAGACTTTAAGACAAAAACTGTAACAAGAGATAAAGGAGGGCACTACATAATGATAAAGGGAACAATCCAACAAGAGGATGTAATACATGTAAATATCTATGCACCCAACATAAGAACACCTAAATATATAAAACAATTATTAACAGACATAGGAGAAATAGATAGTAACATAATAATAGTATGGGACTTTAACACTCCACTTACACCAATGGATAGATCATCCAAACAGAAGATCAATAAGGAAACATTGGCCTTGAATGACACATCAGACAAGATGGACTTATAGATATATAGAGAACATTCCATCCGAAAACCACAGAATATACATTCCAATGCACGTGGAACATTCTCCAGGATTGATCACATATTAGGCCACAAAACAAGTCTCAATAAATTTAAGAAGATCAAAATAATACCAAGCATCTTTTCCGGCCACAAATGTATCAAAGCAGAAATCAACTACAGTAAGAAAATCAGAAAAACCACAAAAATGTGGAGAGTAATCAAAATACTACTGAACAATGATTGGGTCAATGAAGAAATCAAGGGAGAAAACAACAAATACCTGCAGACAAATGAAAATGTAAATACAACATACCAAAATCTATGGGATACAGCAAAAGGGTTCTAAGAGGGAAGTTTATAGCAGTACAGGCCTACCTCAAACAAGAAAAATCGCAAATAAACAATCTAACAGTGCACCTAAAGGGAGTGGAAAAAGAAGAACAAACAAAACCCAAAATCAATAAAAGGAAGGAAATAACAAAAATCAGAGCAGAAATAAAGGAAAAGAGGCTAAAAAAATAGAAAAAAAATCAATGAAGCCAAGAGCTGGTTCTCGGAAAAGATAGACAAAATTGGCAAACCTTTAGCTGGACTGACCAAGGAAAAAAGAGAGAAGGCTCAAATAAATAAAATCAGAAATGAAAGAGGAGAAATTACAATAGACACCTCAGAAATGCAAAAGATTATATACAAGAGTATATGCCAACAAAGTGAATAATCTAGAAGAAATGGATAAATTCTTAGACTCATACAACCTTCCAAATCTGAATCTATTTCAAGAAGAAGTCGACAATTTGAATAGACCAATCACCAGTAAGGAGATCAAAACAGTAATCAAAAACCCCCAAAAATGAAAGTCCAGGACCAGATAGCTTCCTTGGTGAATTCTACCAAACATTCAAAGAAGACTTAACACCTATCCTTCTCAAACTCTTTAAAAAATTGAAGAGGAGGGGAAGCTTCCTAACTCACTCTACAAAGCCAATATTACCTTGATACCAAAACCAGGCAAGGACAACACAAAAAAAGAAAATTACACGCCAATGTCACTGATGAGCATCAATGCAAAAATCCTCAACAAAATACTATCAAATTAAATACAACAATGCATTAAAAAGATCATACACCATGATCAAGTGGGATTTATTCCAAGGATGCAGGGATGGTTCAATATCCACAAATCAATCAATGTGATATACCACATTAACAAGATGAAGAATAAAAAGCACATGATCATCTCAATAGATGCAGAGAAAGTATTTGACAAGATACAGCATCCATTTATGATAAAAACTCTAAAGAAAATGGATCTAGAAGGAAAGTACCTCAACATAATAAAGACCATATATGACAAACCCATAGCAAATATCATTCTCAATGGAGAAAAACTGAGAGCTATCCCTCTAAGAACAGGAACCAGACAAGGATGCCTTCTTTCACTACTCTTATTTAACATAGTATTGGAAGTCTTAGCTAGAGCAGTCAGGCAAGAAAAAGAAATAAAAGGGATCCAAATTGGAAAGGAAGAAGTGAAACTGTCACTATGTGCAGATGACATGATTTTCAATATAGAAAACCCTAAAGATTCCACTAAAAAACTTTTAGAAATAATAAATGAATATGGTTAAGTTGCAGGATACAACTCAACATACAAAAATCAGTTGCATTTCTATACACTGACAATGAAGTAGAAGAAAGAGAAATTAAGAATACAATCCCAGGGGCTGGCCCCATGGCCAAGTCGTTAAGTTTGTGTGCTTTGCTTCAGCAGCCCAGGGTTCTGCTGGTTCAGATCCTGGGTGTGGACCTATCACCACTCATCAGGCCATGCTGGGGTGGCATCTCACATAGAACCACTAGAGGGACCCACAACTTGAATATACAACTATGTACTAGGGGACTATGAGGAGAAGAAAGAGTAAGAGGGAGAAGAAGAAGGAGAATAAGAAAAGATTGGCAGCAGATGTTAGTTCAGGTGCCCATCTTAAAAAAAAAAAAAAAGAATACAATCCCATTTACAATTGCAACAAAAATAGTAAAATATCTAGGAATAAACTTAACCAAAGAGGTGAAAGATCTGTATACTGAAAACTATAAAACATTGTTCAAAGAAATTGAAGATGACACCAGGAAATGGAAAGCTATTCCATGCTCTTGGATTGAAAGAATTAACATAGTTAAAGTGTCCATACTTCCTAAAGCAATCTCCAGATTCACTGCAATCCCTGTCAAAGTTCCAACAACATTTTTCACAGAAATAGAACAAAGAATCCTACAATTTATATGGAACAAGAAAACACCCCAAATAGCCAAACGAATCCTGAGAAAAAAGTACAAAGCTGGAGGTATCACACTCCCTGATTTCAAAATATACTACATAGTTATAGTAACCCAAACAAGATGGTACTGCCAAGGCAAGGTCATAAAAGCTTCTTCCTTGGTTTCTTAGGGGATGCCGGCTGCTATGTTATAAGGACACCCAAGTAGCCCTATGGAGATATCCGTGTGATAAAGAACTGAGGTTTTCTCTCAATAGCCAGAACCCTCTTGCCAGCCCTGTGTGAGCCAATGTGAAAATTTGACCTCCACCACCAGTCAAGACTTCAGATGACTGAAGCCCTGACCAACACTTTGACTTTAAACTTATCAGGGACCTTGAGCCAAAACCACTGAGCTAAGTTGCTCCCAAATTCCTGACCAACAGAAATTGTGTGAGATAATTAATATTAATTGTTATTGAAGCCACTAAGTTTTGGGGCACTTTGTTATGGAGCAGTAGATAATACATCACCAATATACTGTACCAATGTAATGTTATGGGACTTTCTAGATAGTCCTGATCTCTTGGGGCCATATTCTAACAGAGAGCAGCAGAATTAATGCAAGTTTGGGGCAAGACAGTCCATATGTACTGTTGTCTATTCCATGTGAATGTGAACTGCCTCTGATCCTCCTTCCAGATAGGTACTTAAGAAACATATTAATCTGCTGTAGTAAAGATACCACAGCCCATGCACCAGCTGCAGTAACGGATATTCTTTAGCTAAGTTTGTAGTAATCTATTGACATCCACATTTATCCATTCAGTTTTGACAGGAGTGAGACTGGTGAATTAAATGGGGAATATGATGGGGATAATTATCCCCTGCATCTTTTCAATGTGGCACTAATCTTTGACATTCCCCCCAGGGTGCAATATTGTATTTGATTTTCTGTCTTGGTTGGAGGGAGCAGTCCTAGGGGCTTCCACTTGACCTTTTATACTTCCTACTCTTATTCTGTAAATAAAAATCAAAATATGAAAAGTCTGCTAAATGCTAGGTATGTCTGTGGTAGCCAGGCTCCCAGATGGCTCCCAATGACCTTTATCTCCTGCTATTTATGCTCTTTATAGTCTCTTCCAACAAAGAATAGGGATGAGCTGGGTGACCAATGTGATATTGCAGAAATGACGCTGTGAGATTTCTGAAGCTAAGTCATAAAGAGTCTTGCAGTTTCTCCTTTAGTTCTTTTGGATCACTCACTCAGGGGGAAGCCAGCTACCATGTCATGGGCACACTGAAATAGTCTGGTGGAAAGGCCCAAACTGAGAAGAACTGAAACCTTCCCTCAACAGCCAGCATCAGCTTGAAAGCAATGTGAGTGAGCCATCCTGAAGTGGCTCCTCCAGCCCCATTCATGTCTTCAGATCATTGCAGTCCCAGTTAACATCTGACTGAACCTCATGAGAAATTCTGAGCCAGAAGTGCCTAGTCAAGTTGTACCCAAGTTCTTGCCTAAAAAACTAAGACGTAACTCGTGTTTATTGTTATTCTAAATCACTAAATTTGGGGGTAATTGGTTATGTAGCAATAGTTAAATCAGATTTTAGTACTGGGAGTGTGATGCTACTCTAACAAAAATCTGAAAAATCTGGGAATTTCTTTGAGACTATGCAATGGGTAAAAGGTGAAAGGCCTTTGAAAGGGATGTTAATGACAGCCTAAATGGCAGCAAAGAGACTGCTAGTGGAAGCCAGGTGGTCCCAAGGAGACAGAGTGACAGCTTAAAGGAAAGTGAGAAAAATATTGCAAACTAGAGAGAAGGGGATCCCTATGTAACATGCTGTCTCCTGCAGTAATTTGGAAAGTAGAAAGTTTCCTTAGTGAACTGAATGATCTAGCTTAGAAGATTTCTAGGCACAGTGTTGAATGTGCCAGCTGGCTTCTTCTTATTGACTGAAGTAAAAACCAAGAGAAGAGAGAGATGTTCAGGAAATAACTCTTAAGCATAAAAGATCTAGGACTTGCTGGTTTAGAGAATTCCTAGACTTTCTATATGACAAGTGATGTTAAAAATTAAGAAATGGCTTCCAGGCAAAGATTAAATACAGGGAAAGGTCAGGAGAACATGGTCTAAGGATGAAAAGAGGAATGTGACTGCAAAGACCTTAGGAAAAATCAGTCAAACAAAAGACCCTCTAAAGATTTTACGGGTGTGTCTCATGGATCTTCTATTTTAACAGTAGGGCTTCCAAGAATCTAAAGTGTATTATACTTCAGCAGCTTCATCGGGAAGTCCAATTAGAAAAAGTCTTATCTCAAAGAGACCTGTGATGTGACTATTACCGAATGCATTAAATTTTGGTAAGGTTCACAGAAGACCCACAAAGTTTTAAAAATATTCATACTTGTGGAAACAGCACCAATTTGGACCGAAAGGAACAGAGACAATAAAAATAAAAACTGGACTTTGAACACTCAAATTTATATAGGAAGAAGGCTAAGAAAACTACCCAACTGCAAACATGGTAAAGGAAGAATGAATAAAAGGATAGAACCAAGAGCTCAGAGGGCAGATCCAGAACTAGAGGCAATCATTCCCAGGACTTAAGTCCTAATAGGGGAACTATGAACATGTGTCCTTCTAGATTTCAGAAATGTTATGGGCCTATAACTCCCATATAGCCCGTCTTACCAGTTTTGGATGAAAGAGTCTGTTGTGGTTATCCTACCCCTGCCCCACCATTATCATGGGTGTGTGGATCAGGTAACTTGTCTCTTAGTTTACAAGTCTTCAGAAACTACACTCCAGGGAGCTCATACACCCTTGTATCTAATTTAGATTATGAGATTCATAGATTCATGCTGATGCTGTAATGGTATAAGACTTTTAATGCCTTTAGGCATGGGGCAAATACATTCCACATGTAGGAGACACTTGAATTAGTAGAGGCCAAAGGGTGGTCTGTGGGAGCCAGCCTTCAAGATGTGAACCAATGATCCATGCCTCTTGATATTCATGCCCTTAAGTAGTCCCGTTCCACACTGAATGGGGCTGAACTGTGTGACCAACACAATATTGTGGAAGTAATGGTACGTGATTTCCAAAACTAGGTCATGAAAGGTATTACAGTTTCTGCCTGATCTCTTGGATCTTCCACTTTGTGGGAAACCCACTGTCATAATGTGAGGACACTCAAGCTCTCTGTGGACAGACACATGTAGAGAGGAACTGAGGCTAGATATCCCCATCCCAAGTCTCTGGATCCCACTTCTTTATTATCAGGGCCCTGGATGACCTAAACAAGGAGAAATTGGCCTTCTCTGAAGTTCTGCTACTCTTACAGATAAATTCTATAACTGGCCATCAGCTTTGTGTGCTCATTCAATGCAAGAAATGTGTTTTTTAAAAAAATGCTGCCCAGGAGAATTTTTGACTCTCATACTTTGTCTTAGTTTGCTGATTAATAAATATGAAGCTGAAATTTTCTTTCTTCAATGTCTCAATGGTATTTAAAAAAGTAGTAAGTCTTTGTAATCCCTTGTCAGTCAGTCATTAGACGTTTGTTGCCCCAGTGGCTCAAGTTTGGTCAACGGTAATTCTTTGTAGGAAGGGGCAGCTGTAAACTTTAACTGTCAACAATTTCCAGTAGCTGGGGGATGGCTACACTGATTGGTTTGATGAAAGGAATCGGGTGGAGACTAATAGCATCCATTACAGGTCCCCAAAATAAAAAAGCCTCTGGCAATATCATACTTAGTGGAGAAACCAGAAAAAATTTTCCCTTTTAGATTGGCAACGAGATAAGGATGCCCACTATCATCACTTTTATTCAACATAGTAAAGGAGATCCTAGTCAGCAAGGCAAGAAATAAAAGAATTAATAAGGTAGAAACGAAACTATCCTTATTCATGGCCTGTCCCATGTTTTATTCTATAGATAGCACTTTTTTCTGCGTTTCTAAGTTTTTTTTAAAATAGTTTTTTGAGGTTTGTTTAGATTTATTCACATGGTTACCACTTATTTATTTATTTTTTTTTACCATTGCTTCTTTTTGGATTTAACTCATTACTTCCTAAAGCACATATATATTTTGAATTCTTCTAATGAGAAGGTTTTTGTGGTCACTAAATATATCTGTAAAAATGTCTTGATTTTATCATTATTCTTAAGTGATAATTTAGCTGGGTATAAAATGCCAAGTTTTAAGTTCTTCCTTGCCATGTGATTTTGAGAATGCTACTTTACCTCACTGTTCCTCAATTTTCTTATCAGTAAAATGAAAGCTTAAAATTGTACCTACCTTATGGGGTTTGAGGATTAAACTGTATCAATTAAATGAGTTAATATTTGTGAAGCTCTAAACAGTGCTGGCTCATAGAAAGTGCCATGTAGATGTTTGTTAAATATAATAAAATACATGAATAAGGTGAGAGTTGTTTTCTCTTATTCCTTAAAAATAACATTCTACAGTTGTCTGCTGTTTATTCTTACTTTTGAGAAGTCTGTAGTTTCTCTAATTGTCATTTATTTTTAGGGAACCTCTCTTATCTCTCTGTTTGCATTTGGAAGCACTCCTTTATCTTTGGTTTTCTGCTGTTTCATTGTGTTATCTAGTTATGTTCATTTATATTTATCCTGCTTGGTGTTTGTTGTACATTTTAAAATTGGAGATTTATGTCTTTCATCAACTTGGGAAACATTTCAGCCATTTAATTTTCAATATTTTCTCTCAGTCATTTGCACTTATTGTCCATCTCTCAAAATCTGAACAGACGTATGTTGGGTTTAGTTATTCTATCTTCCATATCTCAACTTATCTTTCATATTTTTCATTTCTTTATTTTTCTCTGCAGCATTACATATTATATGTGAAATAGTTTTCTTTTTATTAATTCTCTGCTTAGCTCTGTCTTACCTGCTTTTAACCAACTTATTGAATTTTAAATCCCAATGATTATATTTTTTATTTATACAAATCAAAATATTCAATTGTTTTCTAGATTTTCCAGAACTTTTGTAATAGTATTTTCTGACTCACTTAGGATGAAATGTTTCTTTGTTAGTTTTATGATTGTGGATTAGGACTTTATTTTCAGTGAAGTTTTATTTGTGGGAATCTTGTATGGCTGTATAATCTAGATTGAATATTTGTCTTTCAAATAGATTTTTAATCTGATTGGTCCAGGCATTTCAGTGATATTGTGCAGTAACGCAGCCATAGACCAATTTTATGTTACATTCTCAGCTGAAACATTTCTGGACCACATAGATCATGGAAATAAGAACTTCAGCCTGTGTGACAAAAACTCCATTATCATAAATTCTCAAACATGACTTTTTATTGATCCCTCTAGATCCCACGTCAAGACAGACAAGGTTCTTTGTTATTTTCCTGAGTTAGTGGGCATATCTTTTTCTATTCTTCATTTTTACTAAAGGTATAGACACTTGAAAGGCTCAGTTTCAACTAGTGATATCACACAAATTCAAGTTATTGTCTTTTGATTCAATGCCTTAAAACCCAAGAACTTTGAAAGCAATCTCACTCTTCAACACACACACACACTTTCCTACAGGACAGCTGTGGTATATTCAGTTCATTGGCTTATTGCTCTTCTTTTGGGGTTCTTTTTCAGGTTTTGTCTATGGGGATCTCTCTTACTTTCTTGCAAGTATAAGTATGCTCCTGAGAGTTTGTTTTCCACGTTATAAAAGTTATTTTTAAATGTGCTTACTGGGTATTGTCCAATCCAGCATATCTCCAGAAAACAAAGTCTAGATTCCCCAAAATGTATTCTTCGGATCCCTACTGTTCAATCCAACATGACTATGTGTTATATGAAAAACCATCTTACAATATTTTCTTCCAAAATTTACTTTTAAATATATGCAAGAAAACTAATCTTAATTATACATTTTCTTGTGGTCAAGCAATGATTAGGTCTTAAAGAAATGCTGTGCCATTCCATGGAATTCCAGGAAGTCAAAGAAACAACTGATGTAAACAAACCAATTACCATCTAGCCATCTCACTGATACATGTCATCTAATCAATGGTCAATAACCTATGTTCTATACCTTGATTTGTAGTTCCAGTGAGTATTTGATATTGTGTTGTTTGTAATTTTAGGATTTCAATTCTGCCATTTCATCAACAGGTGGTGCCATTGTATTGTAGTTTGAATTTTGTGAAAGAAAAAAACCATTTGAAGTGATTGCACCTATAAGCATCTCACCTGCTCTAAAAGCTCTCTCTCTGCTTTTGCATCCTAAGAAACTTTGATTTTAGGGTTTCTTTTTAAAAAATATGTATATTGTTAAAATTATGTTTTGGAACAAAATTGGCTGAATTCTTCTAATGTATATTACACTTCTAGAAACTGAAGGACATATGTGTGCCATTTTGTTTACAAAGCAATTAATGACCAAAAATAATATTTATAATAGGTAAGTATATATTCTGATATCTACAAGGCCAATATCTGCTTTAATATTTTAGATCATCATGAGTTCTCATTTTAAGTTTATGATTTTTAACATAATCCTTTATATTTGTAAAAACTCCAATTTTTTTTTATACTGACAAAAGCAATACAATATCCAATGCCTATGTGTATTTTTTCCTTTACAAATGCTAGTAAACACAACATTGGTCACAGCTCTCTGTCGAGAGATCTCTTTGTAGTTAAGTGTTCCCAGAAATAACACCACTGTGGGGATCCCTTTCATGTTGCAGTAAGTCACGCAGAGTCAGCCTGGAATGGGTAACCGCATATGCCCTGGTGTAAAGGGAACAGAGAACAACACTGGGCTCCATCCGTTTCCTAGTTCTGCCTTTGATTCACTATGTAAACCGGCCAAGCTATTTTGGTTGTCAAAGTCACAGCATGATCACAGAAGGTGGTAGTAAGAAGCTGGAACTCGCTGACAGAGAGATTGGTTTATGGCTTCTTGTGATTCTCCTCAGTGACTGTAGGAACAGCTAGCTCTTCTAAGTCAATTAGTCTTGCGTTGTTGATATGGATGATCTGAGAAAAAGTAATTGAAAATGATACAGTTCTTGAGCCATACCAAAAATGTAGGCAACACAAATACTAAGAAATGAAACAAACATATTTAAGATCATTTGCATCAATTAGATGAGTAGATCAGCAGATGGAAAATTCAGTTCAAAGTTGACAAAATAGAATTCATTTCGGACCAGAAACCCAAGTTAAGAGCTATATGTTAAATGATGCAATTATCAATACATGGACATATTTTGTTTTATTTTATTAATAAACTAGAGATATTCTTAAAATCATTTTCCTTTAGTGTAAGTTTTTTTGTTTTTTTGTTTTTTTCATATAGAAGATTGGCCTTGAGCTAACATCTGTTGCCAATCCTCTTCTTTTTGCTTGAGGAAGATTGTTGCTGAGCTAACGTCTGTGACAGTATTCCTCAATTTTGTATGTGGGACACTGCCACAGGATGGCTTGATGAGTGATGTGTAGGTCCACACCTGGGATCCTACCCTTGAACCCCAGGCTGCCAAACTGATGCGCATAAACTTAACCACTATGCCACTGGGCCAGCTCCCATTTAGTGTAAGTTTTAATTTATCGTTCTCATTTATTAACATATTTCTATAGTTCAAAGAGATTTTCAAAATTACTCTGATTTATTCTCATTGATTCTTATTCTAAAACTCTGGAATTACCCCATTTTATCCCCATTTCACCCTCATTTCACAATTAAGATAAATTTTCAAAAGTTACACTAAAAGCAGGTATTGGAGCCCAGACCAAGCCATAAGTATAACTTATATGCTCCTTTTTGTCACACAATGGGGACCGAAAAGATTAAATTTTAATTACAACTATACTTGCTCTGTAGTACAGTAGGGGAAGAAGTATAGAGGACAAAAGCAGTGCATAGAACAGTACAAATGTTATTTTTATTAAATTGTGATAATAGATAATATGTACACTAGCCTCTCCATGAATTATCATACTCTATTGTGATTCTGTCTTTATCGGGGTTTAAACCCGGCAGGCAGGATCTCTTTGGTTTTCAAATCTGGCACTTTTTCTAGTTGGAGCGGTAAGTGAGGAGTGGAGAATATAGTTTTTCTGGCACAAAAGAGAATGAGGGCATATCTCAGACTTATTTTGTTAATATTCAATTCCAATCTGCCATTATGCTCTTTTCCATTATGCAGGTCCTCATCCATTCTGTGAGAGATCGTAAGATTTTACCTTTTTCCTTTATGTCAGCGAAATGAGTAATGATTTTTTAAGGAACTGGACTTTTTATCTTCTTTGAGACTTTGTATTCTTTGATAGTAGAAAGCATGCTTTTATTCATTGAAAAAACTTTCATAATTTTTTTCACAGAAATTTTATGCAAAGTGGTTATATATATGTATGTTGTATGTAAAATATGTATAACAATTGAAGTTTATGTAACTAAGGAACCAGGGAAGAGTTGATGCTATAGAATGACAACTTGCTTCCAATGGGAAATACTTTAGGAAGTAAATTTCAGGACATCATTGGCATCCTTAGCAGAATACAAAAAGAAATGCCCTTTATTTATTAAAAAATCATAAGGATAGATAATATGAGTAAAAACGTCAGTAGGTAAGGAAGAAAATGGAGATGAAAGATACAAAATGGATACACATGGGGAGAGGATTGTGAAGAAACTAAAAACGATCTGTGATGAATGCAATAAAAAGCATAAATAGTGCTGTAGAAAATCAGATCAGTACTGAAGTGGACAAACTTGAACACGTCTTCAAGAATGCAAAGGAAAGGGGCTGGCCCTGTGGCTGAGTGGTTAAGTTCGCGCACTCCGCTGCAGGCGGCCCACTGTTTCGTTGGTTCGAATCCTGGGCGCGGACATGGCATTGCTCATCAAACCACCCTGAGGGAGCGTCCCACATGCCACAACTAGAAGGACCCACAACGAAGAATATACAACTATGTACCGGGGGGCTTTGGGAAGAAAAAGGAAAAAAAATAAAATCTAAAAAAAAAAAAAGAATGCAAAGGAAAGATTAAAGCAATGCATAAAGTGATGATAGGTAAGGTAGACAGAAAATTAAAATAAAGATAATTGGCCAGACTAAGCTCTATGAGGGGAAGGAAATAGCTTCTGCTTTGTTCACTGCATATAGGAGAGTGCCTGAATCATAGTAGGTATTCATTATATATTTGTTGAAAAATAACTAATTGGTTAGTGCAACAGTTAGGATGCTTTCATCTCCAAGTCACAGAAAACTCAAAGTCTTAAAATCAGTAGTGGTTCACATAACTCTAAGTCCAGAAGTAGGATAAGGCTCAAGATTGGTTGATCCAGTCGTTTGACAATGTCATCAAGGACCTATATTCTTACTATTCCTCTGCCCTAGTATACATAGTATATGCTTCATTTTAAAGCTGGTTCCCCTTGGGGTTTTAGGACGATGGCTACAAGGTTGCGGTTGCTATATGTATATTTTTAAAAGATTGGCACCTGAACCAACATCTGTTGCCAATCTTCTTTTTTTCTTCTTTTCCCTAAAGCCCCCGAGTACATAGTTGTATATTCTGGTTGTAGGTCCTTCTGGTTGTCCTATGTGGGATGCCACCTCAGCGAGTCCTGACGAGTGGTGCTAGGTCTGCGCCCAGGATCCGAACTGGCGAAACCCTGGGCTGCCGAAGCGGAGCAGGTGAACTTAACCCCTTGGCCACGGAGCTGGCCCCTATATTTTTTGTGTACTATCAAAATTGAGTATGGGAGTATCAAGTGGCCAAATGGATCATCTGGGCACCAAACATATTACTCCCTGCCCTGATGATGTACAAACAGTCTTGCCTTCTCAAGCGAGGGTCAATTACCCATGCTAGAGTGATAATTCCTCTTCTTTCCCAGTGGTCCCTTGACACACTAAGACCAAAGTCCCAAACATCAGCCACAGCTTATACATTAATGGGCCTTTTGCAGTGAACTTGGAGGAAATTTCCCTTCTTTGAGAATCAGGATCTCTGTACCTACAGAGTCTAAATTTGCAAAAATGGGAACACAAGTTGTCTAAATGAATCCTCTACTGAGAGTGATGGTTAACGGAGCAACTCCAGCTTCTTCACCTTGGTTCCTGGACCCATGTACTATTCCTACTGGGGAAATAAGGCCATATAAAGGTCCATGATTTAACATTTATACTGCACCCTTTTAAATGGTGCCTCATCCTTGTAAAGCATTACCTCTGAGCTAGCACTTCAGCTGTGCCTTTAATAAGTCATTCCAAGGCAGGACAGCAGCTTTTGGGTGACACAATATATGTTCAGTAGATCCTATAGTCGTGAACTTACTATCACACTTCCTTTGCTGTAAAATGAGTCCCTTGATCTGACATGTTATGTGGGATCCTCTGCTGGAGCATAAAGTCTTTCATAATTTCTTGGTGCCTGTGGTGTCTATTTCTAGTAGAATAAATTCCAGTCCCTTTGAAGGTTGAAGGGGTCTATTGTGGTCCTGCTGTTAGCAAATTGCCAGGAGATAGTGCCATATCAGGGACTCAGAGTTAGCCTCTTGCTGGCAGGTGGAACAGTAGGTAGCAACAGCAACTAGATCATCTTTGGTAAGTGGAGTCCACATTTGCTCCATGACTATCCTCAATTTCTGCCATTATGGCCATTTGTCCATTGTGTCTGTAGCGGAATAGGTATTGTCAGAGGCTGACTGATGTCATTTGGTTGAGTCATTATGTCTACTTGGTTGTTTCGTGCTTTGCCCATGATGGATACACTCTGGTGGACATTAACATGAATGTCTTTACACTTCATGCTCATTTTCACATGACCATCCTCATGCCTCTATACCAGATTTTCTTGTATCCAATCTTCTAATCTTTCTTCTTCTTCTGGGTCCCTGGCTAGTTGATCAAGCCATTTGCACTGCCCAGGAGTCTGTGTGCATATATTCTAACTTCAAACCATCTCTCTTTCTACATAAAATGGATGGCCAGGTGCCTTGTCCAACGTTCTGCCTACTAGGAGGGTATTTTCTTCTCCACTGTTTTTCAAGACTGCACCTGAATGGAGTTATTGTGCAGGTGTTATCTATTTTCAGCTTGCACCCACATTCCAAGATGATCAATCCATGAATCAAGCTTGAGCCTTTTCCTCCCCCATTACCTGGTCATAAGGAATTCCTCAGTGTGAACTTAGAGACAGGTACTAGTACAACAGTGGGGATGAAATGGAGGTCTGGGCTACCTGCTCATGGAACTTATTTATGCCCTCTGGTCCTCTCTGGTTTGATCCCAGATGTACCACTGCTACCTATGATGAATTGTTGTTGGGCTTGCCCAACATTAAGACTTGTTGAGCCTAACAGAAATCTCCACAAGATGGTCAGTTGCAGCCATATGATCTCTTGTTGCCTCATCATCAGGCACACCATCTTTACCAGGGCTCAGTGGCATATCTGAAGATTGGATGATCTTTCTCCAGAACTCTAAGGCTCTGTATTATGATTATCTCATTGGGGCTTACAAGAAACACCACATGGCAACTTTTCCCAACATTGATGGCTTTAATACCATAGATTCTAATGGATTGTTTAGATCAAGCAGCAGGGATGTTTACACCACAGCCTGTACCTGCTATAGAGCCCTTTCTCATTCCAGGCCTTTTATGTCACCCCGTGTATGGATTGGAGCATATACCAGGCGTGGAATAGGCTGCTTCTAGGATCCAAAGTGGCCCAACAGGCTTTGTGCTTCCTTCTTCTTGGTGAGAGTTACAAGAGGTAATAAATTGTCCTTTATTGCAGGTGGGATATTCTGGCATGCCCCTGCTCACTGTATATATGCTCACTAAACCCCTATATATTTTACTGATGTGGTAGGCCCCTGAGTATTTGCAAAATTTATCTCCCACCTTCTGGAGTGCACATGTCTTATGAAGGCCTCCAGCATACCAGCCTCCTCTTGCTACCTGGTATGTTTTACATGATATTACTAATATAGCGGATCAGTGTGATGTTCCGAGGGATGTTCAGATGTTTTTCAGACTATATTTTAACAAAAGGTGGAAGACTTAGACCCCTTGGGAGAACTTGTAAATCTATTCCATTGTCTGCTTCATGAGAATGTGAAGAGATTTTGATCCTCCATAAGATTTTAAAAAACTCATTCACCAAATCAACAGCTGCATATAGCTGAGGCCTTCTTAATCTGCTCCATCAAAGTTGACCACCACATCTAGCAACCCAGCTGCAAGTGAGTCTAGTACTTGGTGGAGTTTGTGGTAGTCTTCTATCATTCTCTGGGCACTATCTAATTTTTCAAGGCCAGAATGGTGAGTTAAATGATGAGACCCATCACTCCCTCATCCTTGATCTTTTAAGAGGGGCATTCATTTCTGCCCCCAAGCCATGCCCAATATGATATTGTTTTTTATTTACTACCTTAGCCCAAGGTGGGGAGGGCACATTCAGAGATTTCCACTTGGCCTTTCTCATTATGCTAGATCTTACCCTATAGGCCAGGAATCCAATGTGGGGGTTGTGCTAATCTCTAAGTGATGTCAATTCCAATTATACTTCTAGGATCTAGGGAAATGACTATCAGGTTTGTTCAAGGACTTAGTGAACCCCTTGGGAATTATACCTTGGCTAGGATTTATTGTATTGAGTTGTCCTCATATGCCTCTGAAATAATAGGTGTCGATGATGATGTTTCAGGTCTCTGGGTGTCAGTGTCAACTTGGACCCTGTGTTTAATAGAGTTCTAGAAATGTTTGGATACTTCCCTTTCCCCAGAGTTCTAGAAATGTTTGGATACTTCCCTTCCCCCAGAGTTCTAGAAATGTTTGGATATTTCCCTTTCCCCAGTGCATGGTAAAGAGCCATGGGTCCGGTTGGGGAAGCACTAGGGAATTATAACTATGTGCTCTTGCTGCATTGTTGCAAGGTCCTTTTTCCTAGGGATCCAGTCTCTTCTTCAGTCAATGCATTCCACGTCTGACACCTGGTTTATGTCTGGAAGCTGGTCTAAAGATAATCACTTTTTTTAAAAAAAATTGGGGCTTTTTCCTTCAATCTCCATCCTTTCTTTTGATGGGGCAAATTGAGTAGTATCCTTGTTGGCTGCCCATCCATTTTGCCCCTAGGGACACCATGTTCTATTAAACCATGTCTACATTTCTCTGTGGATCAGGCCCACCTAGCTGGCCCTCTAATCTTTCTATCCATTATAATTACACCCACTAGTTTTCCTATGACTATATGTTTTCATCCGGACTCTAATGTTAAGGGAGTCCTATCACCCCATTCACTATCAGGGAGCCTAGTTCTTTAAAGGACTCCCCTACTGTCAGTCCCAGATTACACAGGAGATAGACTACTGAAGTTTCTAATGACGCTGGTGATCTCTCACCAGTGCATTTCCTATGGCCTGAAAATAATGTCTCTTCCAGAATTTCTCATAGAACATAATCATTTGATAGGTTTTCTGACCTTCTGTGAAAAATCAGCTCTAGCATGCACACTTCTCTGAGCCTTTTCTTCCCTTTTTCTACTATGTTCCATGCCAAGTGTAGCATTTCAAATTCCCTTAGTGTTGGCCATTGCTTTTTCCACACTTTTAGGAATAAATTGTTCCATATTCTGGAGTCCTTGCCAAGACATTAAATCCTGCATCTTGGGAATAAGCATTCAACTTTATAAAGTACTCCCTTTATCAAACTCTTTTAGAATCTAATCCCATGCAAACTTTCTGGGTTCTTTCTAGTACATATAGGTTAAATTTTATAGCTCCTTTGAAGTATAGTCTCTTTTTTCCCTTAAGAGGACCAGCATATCCTTTACTGGGTTATGCTTTAACTTAATCCTAGTTATAGGCCTAGACACCAGGCGAGGAAGTGGGGCAGATCTTGACAGAGGCACATGTTACCTTGTGAAAGAGAGGTTTCTGCACTATCTTCAAGTAAGTTGGGGCATGCTGCCTCTTTAATAGGAGTGGGGTACTTGTGTAGGCTCAGAAGGTTCAGAGGAATCTGGGGATTCAAGATTTTTGAGGCCATCAAACCAGATGTCCCCCTTCCACATAGGACCCGTTCTTTCCCGATCAGATCCTGACCTTGACCTGTCTTGGTTTTGAGTTAAACTTTCTCTAGAGCTCAGTTACACTGACAATTCATTCCTGGACATAATTGTCAGTCTTCATTGCCCTCCCAGTGCTTGGTATGCTACAAACAAAGCCATCTGGATTTCAGACTTAGCTTTCAACTAACCATTAATCACGTCAGCTTTTTGTTATCTTTTTCTAGCATTTAATACAGTTTAACCATACCCATCCAATTTCATTGTTTTTGTTACTATTTCCCTCATATTTCTCAAATGCCTGATACACCACACTGGTTAGTGCATTCTCTTCTACTGGTATACCATCCCAGCTCCTCACCAGTGAAAGTTTTAAAAATTGGACTGCCACCTTTTTCCTGGGACTTTCTGTGCTCTGCCTATCACCAATGATGTAGCCCTCGTTGCCGGCAGGTACAAATAACCCAACTCCGCAACCCCATCTTATCTCCTGCTTTCACAGATTACTCCTAGTACCAACTGTTGCAGATTGGCTTCTCTGGGAAGCAGCCTCTGCGACAGAGCTTAGGATTCTATATGTTTACTAGGAGTGCACGTGGAATCAACACCTGTGGAAGGGAAAGTATCGAAATAGGAGATCAACCTGCTTTGCAGATGCAACAGCTGTCTTGGCTGACCACATGGGAGCTCTGTAGCCAAGATGGCCCTTTAGAGTTGTCCTGAGTTGAGGTGAGATGTTAGGCCTTTATATTACTGCATCAAGCAGTCATTGGATGTGGACCACTCTTGGAAGGGGCATGACCTTAGTTGAGGGTCCCTCTGTAGCTAAGGTGATATCGAAGAGTGCTGGCAGCTGAAGGCTGTACTCCCAGAATACTGGACTTCAAGTCCTTCATCGAAGGGGGATCTGAGTGGTGCATCACAGTGTCCACAACAGTAGTCAATAAAGGTATTGCTTAATATACGTATTCAAAAGAAATAAAGAATGGATGACCAGAGGCTGAGGTTGGTACCCCAGTGGGAAATCATACATCCTTGTTCAGTGACTACACCTGAGCCAGTTTTCAGATCCTGAACTCATTGACTGAGAAAGAGGTCTGGTTTCCACTGGGAAGGACTCTGCAATTCCACAGTTGGTGTGTAAGATAGCAATTCTCTTAGTACTTCAACAAAGAGAACTATGACTATTTATTTTGATAAAATGTACACTGAAGCAAGAAGAATTACCAGATCATTTGCAAGCTGTTGGATATACGATCCAAGTTGATGCTGATATCCAGGGACCCACTCCTCATTCAAGAACAGGTATATGGGAGCAAGGTAATAAGTGAAGTCTATGCTCTCTTTTTACTATTGTTTTGGAAATTCTAGTCAATGCAATGAGACAAAGACAAAAGGAGGCAGGCAGGCAAGCGGGGAGGAAGAAGAAGAGAAGAAAAAATAACAACAAAAATTTTTAAATAATAGAACAGAGATGATCATATGATTATCATCTCCCTGAAAAGTCTAAGAGGACCAACAAATGGTTATATAATCTTGGAATACAGGAGATATTTCTAAGTATATTCTCAAAGGCAGAAATGTAGAAGATAAAGATTGCTATATAATAAGTTCAGAAAAATTTAAAACAAAATGACCATAAACCCACCACAGCAGAAAATTAAACATCAAATAACAAAGAAGGGAACCATAAGTGCAACACATATGCTAAAGCAAAGGACTAATATTTTAACATTTTGGTGATCATTTTGCAGTAAAGTATTGAATCATTGAATACAAGCATTGTATACCTGAAACTAATACAATGTTGTATGTCAATTATACCTCAATAAAAAAATAATTTAAGAAGATCTTTTACAAATCAATGAGGAAAAACCATACACCCTTACAAAAATGAGTTATGAATATAAACATACAGGGCCATCCCTGTGGCCGAGTGCTTAAGTTTGTGCACTCCACTTTGGCGACCCAGAGTTTTGGCCATTCGGATCCTGGGTACAGACCTAGCCTTGCTCATCAAGCCATGCTGAGGCAGCGTCCCACATAGCAGAGCAAGAAGGACCTACAAATAGAATATATAACTACGTACTGGGGGGTTTTGGGGAGATGAAGAAGAAGAAAATTAGCAGCAGATGTTAGCTCAGGACCAATTTAAAAAAAAAAGAGACTATAAGCATACAAAAGTAACTAAGGGAGAAATAAAATGACCCACATGTGAATAAATATTCTCCTGCTCTAGTGATCAAAGGACCACACCTTAAAACAAGATACTTTTCTCCCTTCCTATTGACAATAATTTTAAATCTTTATAGCTATTTTTTATGAACTGCTACATATTTCCTAGACAACAATTTGTCAGCATGTCTCAAAAGCCTGAAAAGAAGTACATACTCTTTTACCCAGCATGTGTGCTACTATAAATTTATCCTAAAGAAATTATCAAATAAGTATACAAGATATACGTGTAAGCATTGTTTTTGAGAGCAAAAAATTTATAAAAATAAGGATTGGTTAAAAAGTTATCGGACATTTATTAACACAAAACTATGCAGTTATTAATGTAGATTAGGTAAATCTATATTTATTAATATGAAAAAATATTCTTAGTATATTACTGAATGAGAAAGAGCAGGTTACTGAACGTGTGTGTGTGTGCACGCATGTGTTTGATTGCAAAGGAAAAAAAAAACAACTTGAGCTAACCAAAGCAAAAGAAAGGGAATTTATTAAAAAAATTAAGAGTTGTCTCAAAGATTTCAAGGCTACTTCTTAGGAGAAACTTCTTAGGAAAAGACTAAACCACATTTTAAAATGTTGTAAGCATTCTTCATCTCTCAATCTCTATTTTTCTCTTCCTAGATGCTTTGTTCCATGATCCATGAGATGATTTATGTCTTTCCTAGGCCTCCAAACTTTATATATTATAATCAAATTACATCTAGCAACTGCCTAGCATTCTTTAAATTCAAGTTCCAAATTCCTGGAAAGGCTTTGGGCTAAGAATATATGAACATATGATGTCCATCCTTAGTGTATTAAGTATGGTCAGAGGAATAGAATTGTGTCAGACAAATGCGGCTGCCAGGAGCCCTTTAGTTTTGGGGAATTGATGTTATCACTGGAAAAAGGGGAATGATTATGACTGGGCAGAAACCCCAAACATATTCTTCATATGAAGCTGAGTCACCTATTGGTCTTTGTTCAAATAAATAGCAGTATGATGTTCTCCAAAAATTTGAGAAGATATAGTGGCATACTCGGCACACATTCCTTAGTTTCTTCTGTGTCCTCTCTTTCTCTCTCTACACAATCACACAAATCACATCTGATACTCAATGATTTATCTTCCCTCTTTCCAGATTATCTAAACTCTCTCATTGCAGTCTTCTTTTCTCTTTTCTTTCCATATTCTGGATCTATTTCATTCTCTTTCAAAGCCCTTTGCTATGTAATCATTCCAGGAAGTTTTGCTTCCTTTTTTTTTTTTCTTTTAAAACTGTGGTAAGGACAACTTAACATGAGATCTACCCTCTTAACAAATTTCTAGTGCACAACACAGTATTGTTAACTATACGTACAAGGTTGAACAGCAAATCTCTAGAACTTATTCATCTTGTAAGACTGAAACTTTGACCCTGTTGAACAACAACTCCCCATATCTCCCTCCCCTCAGCCCCTGGGAACCGCCATTCTATTCTTGTTTCTGAGTTTGACTATTTTAGATATCTCATATAAGTGGAATCATGGAGTATTTGTCCTTCTGTGACTTGCTAATAAATGGAAAGACATTCCGTGTTCATGGGTTGGAAGACTTAATATTGTTAAAATCTCCATACTACCCAAAGAGATCTACAGATTCAATGCAATCCTTATCAAAATCCCGATGGCATTTTTTTAACAGAAACAGAAAAAACAATCCTAAAATTGATATGGAATCAGAAAAGACCCCAGATAGCCAAAACACTCTTGAAAAAGAACAAACCAGGAGGCATCACATTTCCTGATTTCAAAATATATTACAAAGGTACAGTAATTAAAACAGTGAGGTACTGGAATAAAAACAGACATATAGACCAATGGAACAGAATGCATATACAGTCTACTGATTTTCCACAAGGGTGCCAAGAATACACAAGGGGGAAAGGATAGTCTCCTCAATAAATAGTATTTGCCAAACTGGATATCTATGTGCAAAAGAATGAAATTGGACCCTTATCCTACACCATTCACAAAAAAACCCACCTCAAAATGAATTAAAGATTTAAATGTAATACCTGCATCTATAAAACTCTTAGAAGAAAACATACGTGACAATCTTCATGACATTAGTCTAGGCAATGATTTCTTGGATATGACACCAAAAGCACAAGCAACAAAAGCAGAAAAAAGGCAAGTAGTCCTACAGTTTTGCTTTATTTTTTATATCTCCCCATCTCTTACAACTGCATTCTGCACTATAAACACCAAAGGACTCTGCTGCCAGACACAGTATTCTTCTGAGCCAGCACAGAACCATGGATGCTCTATTTTATCCTGCCACACATAATTCATTTATATGTATGGGAAAAGGATCGAAAGATATAAAATGAAGTCTTAATGCTCTTTATTATCAGCATGTGAGATTATGGATTTTAAAATGCATTTTATCTGTTTTCCTAGTTTTTTTAAATGATAAAAGTGTATTAATTGTAAAATAAATTAAAATCCACAATATGGAAAATAAACATAAAGATGCTTATCTTGTGCCAATGATTCGCATTAATATTGCTAACATATTTTTATTTTATCTCTATTTCATTCCAAGCAGATCAAAGCTTCCCAAATATTTCATTTTCTATAATATCCTACCAAAACATCTTACTTATAAAAGTAGTTTAATAGATATTTATTTAAGAAATGAGCAAGTAAATATTCAAATGCATAAAATAAAAGTTACTTCTGTAGTTTACATGGCAACCAAAACGGAAGTACCTATGAAAATCATGTAACCAAGGCTGAGATTGCTTCAAATCATAAAAAGATCTAGTGTAACCATTATGTGAAATTGATTTCTACAAGCAGTAACTCCATCATTTTGCAAAATGTTGACAAAAATTAATATCCTCTATTCAGCTGGAGTTGGATAAGAGTTTAACAAAATCCACTGGTAGAAATAAATATAATGTACTGAGCTAGAAGCCATCTACTTACTGTGAAGTTTTGTTGTTGTATTTTGTTAAAAGCTGATTTTCTTATTTTCTTTTAGACTTTGCTTTTGACATGCTTATTAATGTTGTAAGAAACCCTGAAGGACTTGAGACATCAGTCTTTCCCACAGTCATTTGCATGTCTTTGTCCCTGACAGTTGTGCCTCTGCATCCTCACTTTCATTCTACTTTCCCTGGTAACTGTGCCTCTCCACCCCTCTTGATAAAATCAAGTTGCCCATACAATGGTTGCTAACACGCAAGGAGAATTCCTCTACTCCCAGCACTAGCTGCACTAGCTGACATTGGAGATGCTCTCCTTGTAGAGCTCTGTGCAACATCCCACCCTCCTTTCCCAAGAGAGGGTACCACTTGGGAGCCTTCTCCCGCTGGGCATTGTTGAATAAAGGCTTAGGCTGACAGTACTCTGGTAGAGTTTCTTCCAAAATATGAATAATTATAAATATTCAGGGAATTAAGTTAAAAGAGGACATTGTTAAAATGTTTGCTGATGCAACAAGGATTCTATCTGATCTCAGAGAGTGTGTGTTAGAAGAAGAGTGTGGTTCAGAGTGGGAATGATATTATTATTATTTTCTCATGCAAAATGTAAGTTTTGGTACTTACCACCAAAAAAATCACTCCTAAACCATCTCCCATAGAAAGAGTAGAGGCTGTCTGCCAATCAGCAGACCTCAAGCCAAAAGATAGGTGTTCTAGTTTGCACCAAATGTTTGTGCATTTAGACCCTGTTGGTAGATTAAATTTTAATTTTATTTTTATTCTTGAAGACTATTATTTGCTAATTATCCAAAGTTCCAGAAAGTGTCTACTTGTTAATTCTCCAAATTCTCCAATATATCTAATATCTTAGCTGATATTGAAATGAAGATTTAAATACTCTTACATATGTTGAGAAAAATTATTCACTTATTGTATTTTTTGAGGCAAGGAGAGATTGACTTTTCAATGTGTCAAATTGCACAGGTACCTTATCTCATAGAAATTTGTCTGACCTATTTTGTGGATACCAGCTGACTCTGGGAGTTATTCTTGGAATAGGAGATGACATCCCTTAAATTGTAGAAAATCCATTTTCTAATATTATGTCAGAAAGTAATATATCATTCCTTTGTACTATTCAATGAGCTTTATGTTTTTTGGTAATTTTGCTAACCCCAGGAAACTCTGTAAATTCTGTAACTCTACAAGACCACAGGAATTGGGTGCTATGAAACAATGTGAAGCTCCTTCATAGCTCTACTCTCTCCTCATATCATACACTTGGAATCTTCATCGAGTCACTGAAGTTGTAGACAATTAAATGTAATTAACTGAAACATTTCAATTTGACAAATATTTCCTTAACACTTGTGCTGACGACTACAGTAGAAACAGAAACAGAGTCCTTGTTTCAGGAGATTTAGTTCATAAAAGGTTATGTTGGGACAGGGTATGGTATAGTAAACTGAGTTGGTATGACAATGGTGATTAAAAGGACAATTAGATAAGTAATTTGAATACAAGGAAGAATGGGCTAAGGACTCTAAAAAAGGCAAAAATGAATTGGATTCCTGAGAGGAAGAAGACATAGCATCTGTTTGGGAAGATCATTTTTTCGCAATAGCTGAGATATGGAAAGAGCCTAAGTGTCTGTCAACAGATGAACGAGTAAAGAACATGTGGTATATGCATATATATAATGGCACATTATTCAGTATGAGAAAGAAGGAAATCCTGCTATTCGCAACAACATGGATGGACCTTGAGGGCGTTATGCTAAGTGAAATAAATCAGATTGAGAAAGACAAAAACTATATAATCTCACTTATGTGTGGAATCTAAAGAAGCAAAACTCATAGTAGCAAAGAGTAGAGTGGTAGTTACCAGGGGCTGGCGGTGGTGGTGGTGGGCGGGAGGGAGTGAAATGGGAAGATGCTGGTCAAAGGGTACAAACTTCCAGTTAGAAGATGAACAAGTTCTGGGGATCTAATGTACGTTATGATAATTATAGTTAATAATGCAGTATTATATACTTGAAAGTTTTTTTTTTTAAGACTGGCACCTGAGCTAACAACTGTTGCCAATCTTCCCCCTTTTCTTTTTCTTCTTCTTCTCCCCAAAGTCCCCCAGTACATAGTTATATATTCTAGGTGTGGGTGCCTCTGGTTGTGCTGTGTGGGACGCTGCCTGAGCATGGCTTGATGAGTGGTGCCATGTCCATGCCAGAGATCTGAACCGGTGAAACCCTGGGCCAACAAAGCGGAGCGTGCAAACTAACCACTCGGCCATGGGGTGGCCCCTACTTGAAAGCTTTTGAGAGAGTGGATCTTAAATGTTCTCACCACAATTAAATATTAATTAAATATCAATAAAACTGAAAAAAATAAAGCAAAAGCAAAACAACAAAGCTTTCTATGGCTGGTTGGTATTGAAAATTGGACAGGTTTCCTAATACCTCACGGTTAAAATAGAATCTAATGAGGTATCTTGTTCACTGTTGTAGTTCCCATGCCTAGTATAATGCTGGTACATAGTAGGTACTCAGAAAATATCTTTTTTGGTTGAATAAAATAAAATTCTTTTTGAGAAATTTAGATATTTGAGAAGTTAATTTTTAGAAGTCCTAAATTTCCCATTACCTTACAGTGATATGAATTTCTGAAATTATATCCATTGGGAAGATGACATTAGGCTCCTTTACATTTTTACTAATATTTCAATTTTTGATCTTTTCTATTCAATACTGTTGCCCTGTCTTCTTGTAAGTCAGGACACTTGAATGCTCAGTCTCCTCTCTTTCTCTACTTCATAGATTTTGACAGAAAACTATTCTGGGGGAAGACTAGCTGAGCTGAAACTTCAAATAGAATCTCATGAGTCATACACATGTCTGGTAACATGAGAGAGATGAGGATGGATGTACAAGTACAGAAAATAATGGGAAGGGAGTTATTCAGTTGTTTTCTTCTCATCTTAATCAGGAAATACTCCTTCCTCCCTCCCTTCTATTTTTTTAAACAATGTATTTCATCGACAAGAAGACACTTAATGATGAGTCGCTTCTAGGAAGCAGGCATTTGATTTTCTAAATACTTAGTTCTTTATAGTTCGCAGAGATCCAACGGTGACATTTAAAAATTATTCCATTTCTGTAACTTGGCGAGTCTTTAAAGTAAGAGCACGATGTATGTAGAACAGTGTACACCTACGTGATAATTCATGTCAACCATGCACTTACTACAAAATCTCAAATGCTTCCCCACGTAAATCAGTTCTGAGACCTAAGAATCTAACTCATTAAAATTTACTTGAGGTTCCTGTAACCTTTTCTCAGGAAGCAACAGCAGGTATAAAATGTGCAGTTTTTTTTTTTTTATGTGTGCAAAGGTTTAATTCTAGTCTACAAAAGAAAACCTTTTTTTGTGGGTAGTTGAAAAGTCTGGTAGAGGGCGGGCAGGAGAGTCATGGAATTTGGAAGTATGACATAGTAGCTTACGGTAAATTAGAAATTTATCACAGAATGGTGATGGAGGAGATCCCAGGCTGAATCAGATTTTCCCAGTGCCTAGGCAACAATCCAGTTATAAATTAGGTTCCTTTGAAAATTGCGCTAACATTTTTGGCCACTAGGTCATTAGCATTCACTTCTCTCAAATGCAGTAATGATAACAGTGAGTCAGTCTGGGTATGATGGAACCAGTTAATTTCATAGTCTGGGTGTCAGTCATTTAGAGGAATCTCACATCATTTTCTTGTGTAACTATCCATGACTGTATCTCAACTACAGAGTAAAGTAAAACTTTCTTAGCATGATATGCATGGCCCTCTGTGATCTGGTTTGGTGCTTAGATATCATCATCTTATAGTTCTATCCACCTAAATCCTACATCACGATTCAGACCCATCCCTCCCTCCTTTAAGCCACCACTGTGCCTACTAGAGTGTGTTGCATTCACAGTAAAGATTTATTCATAAGTTAGTCTCCTTGAGGGCACAGCCATGGTTTACGGTATCTTTTGGTATGAGCTATACATAGTATAATGTTGCTGTGTCATAAGTGTTTGTTGAATTAATAAGTATATACTCCATACTTTTTTTTAAAATAAAGCATAACTACTAAGTCATACATTTGACACATATGGTACTCAGACCCTAATAATGACCCCTCTAACCATTGCCTTTGTATCATTCCCTCCCCTTTGAGTGTGCTGAAATCTCTGCTTATGAAGAGATACCACTCCCATTATTATATTATGTTAGATGGCAAAAAGGAGATGATCTGGGTGGGCATAGTCTAATCTCATAAGCCCTTTAAAAGCAGAGTTTTAAGTGACTGCTGGAAGAAAAGGAAGTCAGAGATCCAAAGCTGGAGGGACATTCGATGCATCATTACTAGTTCTGAAGATGGAAGGGACCATGTGCCAAAGAATGCAAGTGACCTCCAGGAGCTAAGAGCCGCTCCCAGCTGACAGCCAGCAAGGACATGGGGACCTCAGTCTACCGCTGCAGAGGAACTGAACTCTGCCAACATCTTGAATAAGTTTGGAAGTGGATTCTTCCAGATCCTTGAGATAACAGCCTGCTGACACCTTGATTTCAGCCTTGTGAGACCATAAGAACACAGTCATGTCATCCCAGACTTCTGACCTACCCAACTGTGAGATAACAAACGGGTATTGTCAAGAGCCATTAAGCTGGTACTAATTTGCTTTATAGCAATTAAAAGAACTAGTGCAACTAGGGTACGAACTCATCAGATAAAGTGGTTATATATGCTCTGCTCCATTTTGGTGTATGTGTTTATTTAATTAATGGATAATAGGTGCTCAAATCAAGTAACAAATTATTTTTGGATATAGTCCACATTTCATGCACTAGGCGGGGCTCTGGCTGAAGTCCAGTCCTGAATATAATACACATAGAACAGCTTGATGTTCTAGCTCACAATAGCAGGGACATAATCTCAGACAGAAATTTTATGTCCAAGAAGTGAATATAATTGTGTGTGAATATTCAGGGGACTTCTGCTGTAGCAAGTACATTTACTTTTTAATTACTGAAGTACTGTTTGGTTCTGTGTCAAATATGCCTGGCATTTTAAATTTTTTGGCATTACATTTAAAAAAAATTTTGAGTAATATCCCGATTCTCTTATTTTTAAGAAATAGATTTTGAATTTTTTAAATAAATTCTATTTATGGTAGTTATTAGACAACTGGAAATTTGAACACGAGATATTTAATAATATTAAGGAATGTTTTAGATGTAATATTGGCGTATAGTTTTGTTTAAATAAAGGTCACTCCATTTAGAGATTCATATGTAAATACATATGGATGATATAAGGGATTTGCTTTCAAATAATACTGGATGTATAGAAGCAGATGGGAGTTTGGATGGGGCCATGGATTGGCTGTGGTGTGATGGTTTTGGGCTGGGTGATGGGTACATGACAGGTTATTTTAAAAAAAGATTGTCTTTGATGTATCTGAAATGATTGCTAATATTTATATAGCATTTATAATGCTTTAGTTGTTAGTATTTTTTTCAGGTTAGCTAGTCAGTTGGGTAGCTAGGAATGGAAGTATTAATGAATTCTTTAGGTTTGGAATTGCTAAAGTGACTTTATGTTAAGTAAGGCATGCTTTGATTGAAGCAATATTTTAAAAAGAGTCGTACCCTAGCAGCCTGAAAACATTAACATAACATTATCAAAATGCTGAATATCTTTGGACTAGGAATAGTAGGGAGCAGTTTGATACTGATGCTCATGATTGTGGTAAACTCCTCCAATAACTATTAAAGAGCTTTAATGTACACTGAGTCGTGATAGGTCCCATGAAGTCTGCAAAAGGTTAAAAGAAAATTTCCAAACATTTTAGTTGAGTAGCCAAGACTACCTCTAATATACAGAGAGCTGGCCATGGGGTCAGCCGACCCCACAACTGCACTATCATGTCTGTAGGGTGTGCTAAGCATCAGAGAAAAATTAAGACCCAGAAGATCATATTACCAACACTTTTCTAAGAGTATGCTCTGTGTGCGATTGGAATAAAGATTTTTGAGTAATTTCTTGGTGCTGGCGAGGAGAGCGGTGAGATCATTAGAGGGCGTGCCTTGCTTCAGGGCTGGTGTTTGGGGGAGCAGGGTAGGAAAGTTTTGGAACCAGTGCAGTAGTGGCTGAACTGTGGGGTCCTCCCGTGTCCTCCTCCCGTACCACGTTAGCCTCTCCTTTACATAAAGGTTGAACTAATATTTAACTAGTATGAATTAGAAGGTTGCCAAATTATTAGCCTGCGGGGGATGCCCACACATGTATTGGCTCATAAATTGATAAGATACCAGTGAATACGACACAGCATTTAGGAGCGAGTCTAAAACCTGAACAATGTGTGGGATTCAGAGCGTTAAGACCACGGAGGGCACAGACGTCAGTAGATATTGAGACCTGAGCGGAGCCTTGAAAAAAGTGGGAAAGTTACATTTTCCTTTAGGGGTAATTGTTCTGCTGGGGGATGCATGGCAGAGTGGGGACCAATAAGAGACAAGCCTAGCTGGAATCGGGCTTCGGATATGGATGTGAGCAGACGAGACGAGACCAGCTGGTGGAGAGCCTGAATTCCTGCCAGAGAGAGGTTTTAGAGTTGATCTAATAGACAGTAGGGAGCGATTCACTTTTGTTAAACAGGTGGTGCTAATTAATTGAGGATAATCAGGAGTCAGCCGTTCAGCAACAAGTTAGCTGAAGAGTTTTAGTTTATTAAGGAAGATTTGCTTCCGAGAAGTGTTTCCCAAACTAGTCTATGAAGAATCACTGGGGAGCAATTGGTAAAAGCACAGATTGGAGAGATCCTCTTCTGGCGCTGATGTTTCAAAGGATAGGGGATGGAAACAGTATTTTTACAAGCTCGCAGAGTGAGTCTTATTTATGCATAGCTCTTTCTTATGCATAGTTAGCAAATGAATTTAATAAGAGATTTAGTGTCTGCCCTGATTTTCAGTCAGCTTAGGCAGAAAAGACAACCGTGGTGAGGAAGAAAGTACTTTGGTAAGCTTCTTTTATGTCATTTGGCATTTTCCATTTAATGGCTTTAAACAAATTCCCCCAACTTATTGAATCTTTTCTGTCCCTAATACGTTTGTGAATTGTGGTATATAGAAAAAAAAAAAAAAACTCCTGGTTAGCTTGAAAGAAGGTAGTCCAAGATATTGCCAATATCACTAGATGGTTTAGAATGGAAAGTCCAGTCTTTGTCTAACCATTACATTTATCTTTGGTATCAACTGAGTATTTTTTCTACTTTTGACCAGTAGAGGGAACTATAACTCTTGATATAAATATCAGTCTTTTTTTTTCAAGGCAGAAATAACACTACCAACCTATGGTATATTATTGAACTATTGTACCCTAGAATTTATAATTAATATCCTAGAAATGTAATGCAGTATTTCCTCCATAATTTGTAACTTGAGACTTCTGCATAGTTTGTTTGTGACACCCATTTTAACATATTTCCCAGAATGAACTTCTTTGCCAGCTGAAATAAACTACATTACTGGGATATTTTTGACCTTTTGTTTCCCATCCACCTTTATTCATGCTTTCCACCTTTTCTGGAACATCAATTGTTATTATCTATCTAAATCTGGCTTACTTGAGACCCAGCTCAGAACAACTCTTTAATGAATCCTTCTCTGATCTCCCACCTCTCAACTTGCATAGCATGGTTTTTAAGTTCCTGTTTTATAGCACTAATACAACTGTCTACGTTGATGAGAAGAAATAATGGCTTTAATTACTCTTCCATTATATCATAATTGGCTTGCCAGATAACATATTGGATACCCAGTTAAATTTGAATTTCTGATGAACAACGAATATTTTTTTTTTAGTATAAGTATGTCCCATGAAATGTTTGGGAAATACTTATACTAAAAAATTATTTGTTTATCTGGAAGTCATATTTAACTGGGCATTTTGGTTTTTTATTTGCTAAATCTGATAACCCTAATTATAAACACTTTGATTATAGAGTTTTTGTGTTGTTCATACTCATAACCACAGAGCACAGAGTCAACTCAAAGTGATTGCTCAATAAATGAAAAGGTCAAAATGTAATACGTAGCTAAGTTATTAGAGTATGAAGGACTATTACTTTTGAGCAAAGCAATAATGGCTTTGAAATTATCCACATTAGCATCGCACTCATGTTGACAGTGAATTTTTATTCATTGTAAAAACGAAAGAAAATAGTTGTAAGAAAGAACTTTGTGTTAATTAGAAACTTCAGGATTTAAGAAAAATTGGAGGGAACATTTGAAAGATATTTAAGTGTCTTAAAATATCTCTTTGAGTTGTTAAGAAACATTATGTGGTTAAGAAAATTCTCTTGCAAAATGATTATGGATCCCTTACAAGGAAAAAGAAAGTAGTATTTTTAAAGATGTATTATGTGTTGAATCAAGACAAGTCATAAAAAGATGGTATCAGTGCTGCTCATGGTTTAGAATAATGAGTTTATTCCCATATTTTGCCTTTGAAAAGGAAAGGAACAGTGTTATACACACACTGCCCTGTTTGAATAAATGAATTTTGTACACTGAATCTAGAATATCTGTAAGACTGGCTATCTTAAACTAAACCTAGGGCATTTCTCCACAAATTTCTTAAGCTTTCTGACTTACTAATCTAGAAAAGAGAATATTCATAATTTTCCTCTATCAAAATGTAAATACTGTACAGTCTCTAACGCCTCCTTCAAACAGTTGGATAACCTTATGACTAAGTTCCATTGTACTCAGGATGACGTGACATTAGTATGTAAAGAGGTGAAATTATACTGATATAGCCAGCTTAAAGAAAAGCTGTCTACAACAATTGTTTGATACACACTCTCTCACAAGTGACTGAAAGTTGAAAACAATTTTAATCTCACTAGATTGATACACCATTTATAATAACGATGAGACACAATTTGTCACCTATTGGCTACAATTTTAAAAAATGGTGCTAGTCACTGTTGGCAACACTTCATAGACCGTTAGTGGGAGTGAAAATTGGTCCATTCTCTCCAGAAAAGATCTTTAGTTGTGTTTATGTATATTACAGACTTTAAAAAGTTCATACGCTTTACCTGGAAAGAGACCTTTTATAAATTCTTGCTGAGGAAATATACAGAAACTTATACAAAGGCAAATGTGCAGATAATTCCATTACATTTTGAACAAGGAAGGGACCTTCACAGCTCTCCATGGCAAGGCCAGAAGTGACTCTCAGAGCTCCCCCTGCTGGTTATTAGGTGCTATGAGCCCAGAGTTTGCGTTTTCTCATGGGACCCTTCACCTCTAGACCGGCTGTTGCCTCTTGCTGAGATCTCCCCTCCCCTCACATATTAATCCTTAGCCCTCCTGTGTGGATGACCTCACAGGGGTCATAGCGCTTTATAAGAGTTCAGGCTGCTATAGCAGAATGCTATAGATTCGGTGGCTTATAAAGAACAGAAATTTATTTCTCACAGTTCTGGAGGCTGGAAGTCTGGGATCAAGGCACCTGCAGATTCAGTGTCTGATAAGGGCCTGCTTCCTGGTTCACGGACATCCTTTCTCTTGCTGTGTCCTCACTTGGCAGACGGGATGAGAGAGTTCTCTGGGGTCTCTTCTTAAAAGGGCACTGATCCCATTCATGTGGGTTCCACTCTCCTGACCTAATCACGCCCCAAGGCTCTCACCTCCATATATGATCACATTGGGAATTAGGTTTCAGCATACGACTTTTGGAGAAACATGCATTCAGTCTCTAGTGCCCTCTGGGAGGGGCTTGCTTTGTTTCTATTCTCGCGGCCTATGCAGACAGACTCTCTTCCTCCACCCCTTTTGCAGGAAACAGTTGAGAGTGGATCTGGAGGGTGAATGTAAGATGTAGCGCATGGTAATCACTGTTAGTTATAAAAGAGGTTTAGAGATTAGGAACTACATGTCCATCTGCACTGACTCCTACAGTGGATTGAGAGGAAGGCCCATGATAAAGCGGACATTTGGACAGATTTTCTCGGTGTTCAAGGCTGCTGGTGGTAAATCCAACCTGGTACTTCTGACAACTCTCACGCTCCTAGTTCCTTGGTCTGAGGGAGGCTATAATAAATGATTTTTCTATAATAATATTTTGCTCTCTGAAAATGAGGTCCACTCCACCCCTTTGCCAACTATATCATATGCATATTATCTAACTTGCAGACATTCAAATTTGAAATGCATTTTCAAGAAAATTTTTTATATTACTGTTCTTTCAATTTAGACAAACTTGAGGACTATGATTCCTATATTGAACTTCGCTTTTTTTCCACGGCCTGCTGTTTTACAAATAAGTCTTCAAAACTGTATTCCACAATTTTGTAGACCTTTTGGCATTCCACCCAATTTCAGCATTCTTCCAGTTTATTTAATTAATTTTTTCTACTTCATTGCCATAGAATGATATATTTTCACGGTATTCCTTATGGTCATTAAAATTTTAAAATATCAGGTATCTGGCTCTTACCTGTTCAAAATGAATCCAGATGTTCACCCACTGAAAGAGTGCCAGTTATTTTTTCTATCATAGATTTAACTTTGGAGAATAAATTTGGAAGAATTCTGTAGGGACCATTGGTCACAGATGGCTAAGTGATAGTAAATCCTCAGGTTGAGATAGAGTCCTTCTGGATTGCAGCACTGGAACTGATTTTAGTAATTAAAAATGCTCTACCTTGCATCTTCCAAGGAAACAAAAGGGATCTCTTGGCTAGGTATTTCTTTTTTTTTAAAAAAAAAAAAAGATGTGTAATTAGCTTATGACATCTTAATTTTGTTCTCTTTTTTTTTCAGGTGTACATTATTATATGTCAATGTCTGTATAGACTGCATCAGGTTCACCACCAATAGTGTTCTTACTTTTAATTCACTACTCTGGCATCTCTTCCAGGAATTTGCTCCTTCCCTCCAGGCCATAAAAGGATGCAATTTCTTCCATCTTAAAAAAAAAAAAAATCCCTCTTCCTTTCGCTGGTATTCCCAGGCTGAGTTTTTGTAATGTCTTCCTCTTATTCATCATCATCCTTGTCACATGGCATTATAATTACCAGTTTGTACATCTGAGCTCCTTAGTGGCAGGGGCTGTTTATCAATTGTTGTACCTGTGTGGCTTAGCAGAGCCCCTAGTATATAATAGGTGCTCAATAAAGAAGGAAGGCTAGCCATTTAAGTCAGAGGTTTATATCGAGTCCTTTATGTTGTCCAGGAAAGGCTAAAGGAAGGATTTAGTAAGTTCTTTTGTCATTTTAGTTAAAATGTTTTAAAGTATTTTACAAGCAAAAGAGAGGTTATACATTCCTGACCCACAGAAGAATTTGAACACAACTTCTAAATGCTATGGTGTCACATATGAGAACTTAAAACACTTTTTCTTTTCTTTCTTTTTTTTTTTTGTGAAGAAGATTGGCCCTGAGCTAGCATCTATTGCCAATCTTCCTCTTTGTGCTTGAGGAAGATGGTTGCTGAGCTAACATCTGTGCCAATCTTCCTCTGTTTTATGTGGGACACTGCCACAGCATGGCTTGACAAGTGGTGCTAAGTCCACATCCCGGATCTGAACCTGCAAATCCCAGGCTGCTGAAGCGGAGTCTGCAAACTTAACCACTACGCCACTGGGCCGGCCACAAAACATTTTTTCTTATATTGTTAATTTTATAGATTAGGACCCTAAGTAGAACCTGATGGCACACTCAAATTGGAATCATTTACTGGGGCGTATGTTTCATAGAAAAGGGATGATCAGAGTGTAGAGAAATTCCAAGAGATAGTGCAGTACCTTGGGGCTAACATCAGCAGGGATGCAGCCACCTCCAGGACCAAAGAGAAGAGAGGAGAGAGGAGTACTGGAACTTGAAAGGAGAAAATCATGTGTTTTGAGGAAAACTGTCACCTTACATTATTATCTCCTATGGGGGCTCCCAATTGGCCAACCCCACAGCAAGCCACAGAGCAAGCAACCACGTTGCTGTGGTCCTTACAGGCTGACCTCCTATTGCATCCGTGGAGAACAATGGGCAGTAGATGGGGAGGGTGAATGGAAGATAAGGGCATGGTAATCACTGTTTATTACAATGTAGGTACTTTCTCTGTGGAATATCCATATTGCTTAAAGGAAGCCATAAAATCAGCAAACAAATGCCCAGTGTAGTGGTGCTTGCCTTGTATTTGGTTTTAAGTTCAATTAAAGCAATCCTAACCTTCAGGAACTGCACTGGGTGACAAGAAATGATGAGCCCATGAAAGCTTTCAATTGTACAATATTAGCTGGAATGGGGGTGAATTGAGTAGCACAGATCGCATTGCTTTTGACCTCAGGTTCGCCTTCATATAGACTCCATGGCCACATTTGCACTAATGGGATATTTCATCCCATAAGGGAATACGTTTCTCTATGCACTAAAATGCTTTCCTCTTGCATTAGTCTTCTTAATAATGTGGAGAAATTTCTCCAACTGGGTTCACTGTGTATTTCCTGCAATATGTAGTTTTTTCAAATACTGTATTATTTTAGTCTACCTCCTTCAAATTAAATTTGAATAATGATGCTTTATTCTGTGAAAATACTCTTTATCCTTTGTATTGGATTTAAGTAGATAATTTTCACACATCTGGCTAAAAATAATATTGATCTCTAAACAGTTTCAGAATAGGAGATTTTATACATATTGGTTTCATCAAACAACAGATATGAAGTGTATATTTGATGCTTACCTGAAATTGGCATACTGACATAGCAAATTAATGTCTTTAAAAATATTTATGCATAAAATAGAAAGCACAGCTTATTCTTCTTACAAACATGCCAATGACCTTTAAACAGGAGAAGCACCTGATTTAGGCAGTGGACTCTTGACTGAAACTAGTGGTTTAAATGTCCCTAGACCATTTGCAAAAATAGTAGGGTCAAACTTGTATGTCATCATGAGCATTGTGTCCCATAACTGTGAAATGCACTATATTTAAATTTGAAAAATCTGAAGTCCTTTGGAAAAGATTATTTAGCATAGCTAGCAAGTTAATCAAACACATTTTAAGTAAAATTTCATGCAGTGAGAAAGTATTGTCTGTTTAGTTGGTTTTGTCACAGTTGAATAAGATGGAACTGACTAGTTTTCACTAAAAAGCAACTCATTTAGGTAACTGCACACTTTGACTCAGCACATCAATACTTCTATATGTTTTGAAAAAAATACAGTGCTTAACTTTCTAACTAAATAGTTATGGAAACAAAAATATTTAAGATGAGCCTTTTGCAACGAGAACAAGATTTAGAGTCAAGACATAGTTCCAACTGAACTGATTGCATTTTAGAAAGGGGACAGCATAGTATAATGGAACCCATCTAGAAAGAAGAAATCTAGGATTGAGTCCTTAACATTTTTTCCATTGAATTGGAAGTGGTGGTTAGTAGCTTGAACTCTGGAGCCTGACCACCTGCATTTGAATACAAGTTTGACCCTTTACTAGCTACACAAGCCTGGAAGAATTACTTAATCTTTCTGTGCTTCGGTTTTCTTATTTTTAAACTGAAGATCCTAAAAGGCCTACTAAATAGGATTATAATGGGCCTTAGAAGTTAATATACGTAAAATTCTTAGAAGAGCGCTTGGTATATAGTCATGTTGTATAAGTAGTAGCTATTATTATTAATTGTTGAATTGAACTGAGTACCACTTTGTTCACTGTCTTGAGTGACTTTGCATAGGTTACTTAATTTCAGTACAGTTCAATTTAATTAACATCAAAGTATGCTAATGGGAGCTTCACCTAATTCTTAAAGTTTTTGTGACCATATATTCATGCAACAAAAGTTTATTGAGCTATTGCTCCATACTACACTTGTGATAAATATTGGGAAAAGCATAGTAAGAGAGACATTGTTCCAGATATCATGAAGGTCACAGTCAAGCAGGCAAAGATGATACTCTGATGAGTAAAGCTCGTGGTGCAATTGTTGGGTCTGAATATTGGGAGATGCCCAAACTGCCATCTTCTGAAGCTTCTAGGTCCAAGGCTGTCTTGTAAATCTTATATTTCTCCAAGTTGTCAAGGAAGTCCTGTCTTATTCTTCAAGTCCTGGAGATCCCTTCAAGGTTTGAAGCTCTGGGTCAATAATCCTCAATCGTATCCAGAGGAAGGCACAAGATACTAGAACCCCTCTTTAGACACACCACCGAGAGCGGGGTGTGGGCAACGTGAGATTCCACATCCCAATCTACGCTTCTTCATTCCAGTTAGCGGCCTTCACCCTCCCTGCCCCCATGACTGTCTCACCCCAAGGCCTTGTGAGGGTGATCCCTTCAGTACCTAGGAACAAGGCTTGAAGACTCTTGCCTCACTTATCATTTCTCCTAGGGTCCCCTTCCTAAGTCAATTTATTACAGGTGATTTTTATAAAAAGAATTACCATTTATTTGATTGATTTATTCTTAGTTTAAAATCTGTTTTGTTGGCACTAATGTCTGGAGCTCCTTTGGGTCTAATTATATTGTGTGACATTTCTGCTCCTTTTCCTTCATGTGTTCATGCCTCCATCAGTGCTTAGCTATTGTTTAGTTTGTGCTGGATGTTTCAGAATCATTTATAGAAATAACTTGAGGCCTTGGATGCTCTTCTCTTCCTCTAGAGAGGGCTTTACATGGACTTTTGCCAGGTCCCTAAGATCCCTAGCAATTGGGTTCATCTCAGTTTAGTTTCAGAGACTGAGATGCTCTGAAGCTGGACTGTGCTTTCTGCGAGGGCCTGCTAACTCCCCATTCACCATTACTTCAGGAACGCCAAACTTTGGGTTCCCAACCTAGAGCAAGCCGCTCCTCCCCAGTGTGAGGATCCCATGCTCAGTCCCTCTCCCTTGTCCCCAAGGCTGTCAAAAGTATTTCTCAGCCTTTCAACTGCTCCCTCTGGAATCACTGGTACTTCTAGTGGAGAAGTGGCCTCAAAAACAAGAGGAAGGAGGAGGAGGAGAGGAGAAGCAGAAGGAGAAGCAAGTGGTTTGGAGGGAGAGGAGGTGGAGGAGGGGGCGGAGAGAGGAGGGAGATGAGAAGGAGAAAAGGAGGAAAAGAGGAATGAAGGAAGGAAAGAAAAAGGTGCATAAGACAAGTTTCTGTCTTTGAAGGAGTGTAGGCCAATAAAAGAATCTATATTTCTGGGGAACCTGGGTCAAGGAAACACCAGAGCCATGAATAGAAGCAAGGACTTTGGTTCTGTCCTGAAGCTCATTAAGTGATACAAAGAACCCTTCCCTTCTCCAGAAAACTCATTGGCCAAACTTTACAGAAAATGTTTCTCCAACTTTCTGATGACTGTACAATGAGCTAGGGACTCCTTTGTAGACGCTGTAATGAGGGTAAAGTGAGCTGGGGTGAAGGGGGTGGGGCGGAAGGATGGGGATGGGGCAGGATGGAAGATTGGGAAATATTTTTAACTCAGATATAGACTTCACTGTTGGAATATTTTACTATGACTAGACAGAGGGGTTGAAAGGTGGGGAGGTCAAGGGTTGCTCGTCATATCATAATTATTTTTGTATTTTTCTTGTGGTAAATAAAGTGCTACAAATGAGAAAATTGGATGTTCACAGGTAAATGGTGAAGCTTGTAGATTAAAGGTGGTTTCCTGTGCCCCCATCCTTCAAAATTACTTTCCATTGTGACCACTTATATCAGTGTTGTAAGAATTCATGATTATTTCTTGTACAACATATTTTTTAATGTAGTAAAATATTTATAATGCAACATTTGTCATTTTAACCATTCAGAAATGTACAGTTCACTGGTATTAAATATATTCACAATGTTCCTGTACAATGCATCTGCACATAGTGATTTTGTTTTATATTTGATTACTAATGATTTAGAGAAACTTCTCATGTGCTTATTGTCATTGGTATATTATTTTTTTGTGAAGTGTCTGTTCAAATCTTTTGCTCTTTTAGAAAATTTGGGGTGCTCATATTTTTATTGATTTTAGGAATTCCTTAGATATTCTGAGTATGAGTTCTTTTCCAGTTACATGTGCTGAGAATATATTTTCCAAGCATGGGCTTCCCTACTTAGTTTCTTTTTTTTTTTTTTTTCCTTTTTCTCCCCAAAGCCCCCCGGTACATAGTTGTGTATTCTTTGTTGTGGGTTATTCTAGTTGTGGCATGTGGGACGCTGCCTCAGCGTGGTCTGATGAGCAGTGCCATGTCCGCGCCCAGGATTCGAACCAACGAAACACTGGGCCACCTGCAGCGGAGCGCGCGAACTCAACCACTCGGCCACGGGGCCAGCCCCCCCTACTTAGTTTCTTAATGGTGTCTTTTGATAAAAAGTCATTTTTAGTTTTAATGAGGTCTAGATAATCATATTTTTATGGTTAATACTTATGTTTTTTTTTTTTTAAAAAAACATTGCCTATCCTTGATTGTGAACATCTTATGTTTTGTGCCAGTATCTTTTCAGATTTTTGTTTATAATTTATCTCAAATTAATTTTTGAGTATGGAGTGCCAATTGTCCCAGTAACATTTCTTGAAAAGTCTTTACCATCCGCATTGAAATGACTCGTGCTTTTGTAGAAAATTGGTTGATTCTACATGCATAGGAGACATTCTGGACTCTCTATTCTGGCTGATCGATCTATTGATCTATTCTTATGGTCTTATAGTACAGCCTAGATTAATATACAGATTAATTAATATTGGTAACTTTTGAAATAAGATAGTGTAATTCCTCCACCTTTGTTTTACTACTTTAAGAGTTTCTTTACTAGTCTATGTTCTTTGCATCTCTGTATAAATTATAGAATCAGCTTATTAATTTCCTCAAAAAAGCCTGCTGGAATTCTGATTAGAATTATGTTGAATCCAAAGATCAATTAGGGGATAACAGATATATTAACAAGATATACAATCAACTTAATCTATTTCTCTATGTTTAGATCTTTCATTTCCATCAGCGATGATTTTAGTTTTCTGTTTACAGATCTGTCATTGCTTGTGATAGATTAATTCCTAGGTATTTGATTTTTTTAAATGCAATTGTAAATAGTATCCTATTTTTATATTTCATTCTCCAATTTGTTGCTATTATCTAGAAATACAACTGATTTTTATACGATGATCTTGCATCCTGAAACCTTGCTAAGTTCTCCATAGCATGTACATAATCATATTGTCTGCTAAAATTGAAAGTTTCACTTCTTACTTTCCAATATTTATGAAATTTTAAAATCATTTTCTTTCCTTAATGCACTGGCTAAAACCTTTACTATATTATTGTGTAAAGTGGTGAAAGTGGTTATTCTTGCTTTTTTCCCAATCATAACAGTTTAATATTTCACTATGAGTATGATTGTAGAAATAGTGTTTTTTAAAAAAATCAATAAAGGGTGTTGACTTTTGTCAAATACTTCACTACATATGCTGAAGTGACCATCTGAGTTTTTTCTATTTTATTCTGTTAATGTATTGAATTACATTGATCAATTTTTGAATGTGAAACTGACCTTGCATTCCTGGATAGGGGATTCACTTAGTTGTGATGTATTAATCTTTTAATATATTACTGAGTTTGATTTACCAATATTTTGTTGATTGTTGTTTCCATAATCACAAGGGATATTTGTCTGTAATTATATTTTTGGAATGTTTTTATTATGTTTTTGTTTTTTAGGAATACACTGGCTTTATGAAATGAGTTGGGAAAATTTTTGCCTCCTCTATTTCCTGAAAAACTTTGCGTAGGATTTTTATTATTTCTTCCTTAAATGTATGAATGAATTCAGCATTTAAGCCATTGTAGGCTAGAAATTTCTGTGTGGGAAAGTGTATGATGACATAAACGTTCTTTCATAGATATGGGCTACTTAATTTAAAAATTTTTCTTGTGTCAATTTGGATAAGTTGTATCTTGGAAAGAATTATTCCATTCCATCTGGTGGTCTGGTGGTTAAGATTTGAGGCTCTTTCCACTGTCACCTGGGTTCGTATCCTGGTCAGGAAACCATAACACCTGCTTATTGGTTGTCATACTGTGGCAGCTGCGTGTTGCTGTGATGCTGAAAGCTCTGCCATCAATATTTCAAGTACCCAGAGTCATCTATGGTGGACAGGTTCAGTGGAACTTCCAGACTAAGATAGACTTGGAAGAAGGACCTGGCCACCCACATACAAAACCCATGAACCTGGGCCATTGAAGCAGAGAGTGCTGGAGTTAACCACTGCACCATGGGGCTAGCCCTGATAGATTTTATTTTATTTAAGCTTTTTAATTAAGCTAATCCATTGACTTCTGGACAACTACATGTAAAAGAATGAAACCTGAACAATATTTTACACCATACACAAAAATTAACTCAAAATGGATTAAAGACTTGAAGGTAAGACTTGAAAACATAAAACTCATAGAAGAAAACATAGGTGGTAAGCTCCTTGACATTGATATTGGCAATGATTTTTTGGGATCTGACACCAAAAGCAAAGGCAACAAAAGCAAAAATAAACAAGTGGGACGACATCAAACTGAAAAGCTTCTGTACAGCAAAGGAAATCATCCAAATGAAAAGGCAACCTACTGAATGGGAGAAAATATTTGAAAAACGTATATCTGATAAGGGGTTAATATCAAAATATATAAAGAACTCACACAACCCGACAGCAAAAAAACAAACAACCTGACTTAAAAATGGGTGGAAGATCTGAATAGACATTTTTCCAAAGAGGATCTACAGATGGCCAACAGGTAAATGAAAAGATGCTCAAATCGCTGTCAGGGAAATGCAAATCAAAACCACAATGAGATATGACCTCACACCTGTTAAAATGACTATGATCAAAAAGACAAGAGACAATAAGTGTTGGGAACCCTTGTGCACTGTTGGTGGGAAAGTAAGTTGGTGCAGCCACTAAGGAAAATGATATGGAAGTTCCTCAAAAAATTAAAAATAGAACTACCATATGAGGCAGCAATTCCACTTCTGGGCATTTATCCTACGAAAACAAAAACACTAACTTGAAAAAATATATGCACCCTCATGTTCACTGCAGCATTATTTATAATAGCCAAGATAAAGAAACAACCTACATGTCGATTGATGGATGAATGGATAAAGAGGATGGGTATATACACATATACACATACATATATATGCCATTTACGACAACATGGATGGACCTTGGGGGCATTATGCTAAGTAAAATAAGTTAGACAGAGAAGGCAAATACAGTATGATCTACTAATACGTGGAATCTAAATAAAAATAAAACAAAGCAAAACAAAACAAAACCCAACCAAGCTCATAGATACAGAGAACAGATTGGTGGTTGGGAGGTGGGCTAATGGGTGAAGAGGATCAAAAGGCACAAAGTTCCATTTATAAAACAAATAAGTCATGAGGATGTAGTGTGCAGCACGGTGACCATAGTCAATGATACTGCATGTCATATTTGAAAGTGCTGAGAGAGTGGACCTTAAATGCTCTTATCACAAGAAAAAAAATTTTGCAGCTAAGTATGGTGACAGATGTTAACTAGACTTATTGTGGTGAACATCTTGCAATATATACAAATATCAAATCATTATGCTGTACATCTGAAATTAATATAATGTTATCTCATTTATACTTCACTTAAAAAATGAAAAAAATTCTTTTCTAAGATTGGCGTATCCCACAAATCTTACTGATTAAAGTTTTCTTTATCATTTAAATATTTTCTAATTTTCTTACTTTTTTTTTCTGACCTATGGCTCTTTAGAAGTTATTGTTTAATTCCCACATGTTTGTGGTTTGGGGAATATATTTTTGTTTTTGACTTTTACCTTAATACCATTGCTTTCAGAAAATTGCTTCGTATGTTTTCAATCCTTTGAACATTATTGAGACTTTCTTGTCTGAAAATGCCTTTTTTCCCCTTAACTTTTGGTGGAGTTTTTTTTTGCTGGTTATAGAGTTCTAGATTAGAGGTTGGCAAACTATGACCCAAATCTGGTCCATGGTCTGTTTTGGTGACTCGTGAACTAAAAATAGTTTTAACACTTTTTAAAAGATTTTACGTTTTTTTCCTTTTTCTCCCCAAAGTCCCTTGGTACATAGCTGTATATTCTTAGTTGTGGGTCCTTCTAGTTGTGGCATGTGGGACGCCACCTCAGCACGGCTTGATGAGCCGTGCCATGTTGCCGCCTAGGGTTCAAACCGGTGAAACCCTGGGTCACCGCAGCAGAGTGTGCAAACTTAATCACTGGGCCACGGAGCAGCCCAAGTTTTAACACTTTTAAATGTAAAAGGTAAAAAAGATGGTCCTGCATCAAGCACTTTTATAAGTGCCTTATATGCATGAAATTATGTAGTCCTCACAAAAGAGCTAGGAGGTAGGTGCTGTCTTTCATATTGGAAACATTGGAGGGAACACAGTTAAAGTATGGAGTTTGCTATTAGTTTCTGATACTGTTTATCAAGTCAAGAAAATTTTTTTCTATTCTGAATGGATGATGAATTTTCTCAGAAACGTTTTGGCATCCATATAGGTAATTATATTACTATAGTACGTTATGTTGAGGTCTCTGTATTCCTGGAACAAACTCTATTTGATGTTGATATGTTAGTTGCTTAATTTTAATTTGATATATTTGCATATTTTAGACAGGTGTATGGTATTTTTAAGCTGTCCACTTTTGATCAAAATTATACTGACATCAATGAATAAGCTGGATGATGATTCTAATAATATTTTCATTGTCTTTGTGTAGTGCTTTAAACTTTGATAAACACTTTCTTTTACATTGCTTCATCAATCTCCAGGTGATACACACATTTAGCATATTAACTATTTTACTCCATTTGGCTGCTATAACCAGATATCACTGGCTGGTACTTTGGAGGCTGGGAAGTCCAGGATCAAGGCTCCAGCGCCGTTATGTTGCGATGAGAACCCTCTTCCGGGTTTCAGACTTCTCTTTGTATCACATGGTGGAAGGGGCTAGGGAGCTCTGTGGGATCTCTCTTATAAGAATGCTAACCCCATTCATGAGAGCTCCACCCTCGTGACTTAATTACCTCCCAAAGGCCCTCACCTTTGGGATATTCTCCCCTTTGGAGGTTAAGGTTTCAACATATGAATTTTGGGGGTACACAAATATTCAGACCATAGCATTAACAGGTTATTTAATGGATTACCCTGTGCCTCTTAAGAAAAGCACTTATATTAAAAACTTCCTCATCTATTTCTGCATAGATTTAGAATACATTTTGCCCCACCCATGTGGCTTCTGCTGGGGCACACCATGAGAACAGGGAAGTTTTCACTACAATGTATGCTTTGAGGACAAGGACCATGTTCGTTTTGTTCTTTGTATTCTCAGTTCCTAACATAGTATGTAGCAAGTAGTAAAAGCTCACTAAATATTTGTTGAATAGATTCGGTTACTCTGGTTTGGGGGAAAACTAGATTTTACTTCTCATTATTGACTAGATCTTAGCCTCAGTGTTTCAATAACTCTCCTTAGATCTTCCCTTTCAATGACAACTAAACCTAGAAGAGAAGCAGAATTCTGGTTATAAGAAATTGTAACCTGGTGAAAACATGGCTGTGCAACAGTGCTTTTCTGTTGCAATGACAGTGTCACTGATGTTAATTCCTACTTCTCCATGCTTTGATTAGAGTAAAAGATACAGAATAAGCCATGAATCACATCACCTAGTGTACTTCTTTGGGTGGGCTTTATTATTTAAGGCAGATTTTTCCATGTCAAGTCATAAAATGATAAGCATATGGTCTTATTATTAGTTTTTCTGGAATCCAGTCTCTTTATATATGACAAAAATCTGTTACTAGTATTTTTTGAGCCAAAGAGTCTGCAGTCTATAAATTTAAATCTGATCTTGAATGTAATATATGCCTCCTGTAGATAGAAAAGATCTTCCTATTCACACTGGTACTGTTACTTTGGATTATGATTTTCAGTGTCATATTTTTTTAAATAAAATGTTTTAATTTTCTTCCATCTGAGCACTGCAGGCTTTATTTTTAGGACTGAAGATTTAATTCCAACAGGATATGTTTAGAACTCTCATGTACTGGCTTTCCGAAAACACTGAGTTTCATCTTATTATGAAAAGTGTAAACAGGTTACAGCTCAGAAACAGGTGCTAGAACACTCAGCTCTTTCAACTTCATAGGACTGTCTTCCAGCAGCGCACAGCAGGCTGTTCACACGTGATTTCAAAGAACATTGAATTAAAACCCTACGTCTTTCCATCTTTTCCCCACTTTGTTTGTTAACTGGAAGTCCACAACGTAAGCTCCATTCATACGTTAAATAAAAAAGCATCTCCTTCCCAATTTTGTCCACATATTTCCAAAGGAAACCACACGTCAAACTAAGCAAAGGAAATCTACAAAAGAAGATTTTCAAAAATAAAAAGTTAGTTGTGATTTAGTACAACTGTGCCTTTTTTTACATTTAACAATGTTTACTGGGCATCTACTATGAGCCAAGTAATCTTCAAGGGCTAAGAGTACAGTTGTGAAGACCACAGTCAAGATTCCACATCTTGTAGAACTTGCATTCTGAGTAGGTAGATGGGCAACCAACCAACCAAACAACCAACCGAGTCTTTCCAGTTAATGACAACTGTCATGGAGAAAACAATGCAACGTGTGCTAGAGAATGGGCCAGGGATGGGAGCATGGGAGGGTGTGGCGTAGCTGGAGTGGGAGCAGGTTTTTTTTTTAATTATAGTAATTCTAAGACACTTAAAAGGAATTTACTGAGGTTATAACATTCTACACATAAAATATGAACATGGATTTCTAAAAAGAATATTTTATCACATAGACAAAAAATTACATAACATTATCATACTTAATAAAATTAACAATTCCTTAGTGTAATCTAATAGCCAATCTATATTTAAATTTTCTCTATTGTTCCCCAAACGTCCTTCACAGTTGATTTGTATAAACGTTATTGAATCCAGAGTCATATATTGAATCTGATTGTGGTGTCTCATAAGTCTCTTTTGATCAAAACAGTTTCCTGACATGGGAAATTGACCAACTGTCTTGTGGAATATTCTATGTTTTGGAGACTACCTCATTTCTTCAAGTGTCATTTAACTTTATAACTCAATACCTTGTATTTTCTGTAACCTATAATTTAGTTCCAATGTCTTGATTAGATACCAGTTAAACATTTTTAGATAGAATGCATCATAAGTGATGTTGAATATTTCATACTCCGTTATATCTGGAAACACAAATATCTGGTTGTTCTACCATCATTGAAACTAAAAATTGGCCACCAGATTAAGGAAAATACAGCTTCATCCCTTCACTGCACCTTAAAATTTCTCTTTACAACCAGGTAATGATCCGTGTTGTACACTTTGTCACAATATACACATCCATTTCTCATCAACCATTTGTGTAATGGTTTTAAAATCAGTTTGTAATTATTGTCTAGATACATAATTTTCATTGGACATTGCAAAGTGATGATTCTTTTCTAATTTTCTCCTTTCTTCCATGATTATTATCCAGCAGTCTTATGTAAAGTAGAGCTTTCTTTCATGAACCGGGTCTTACAGTTATTCTGAAATACAGTTCCTATTAGAAAGACAGATACATGCATCTAATTTTCCCCTTTGATTTCCAATTTTCAAAGAAAAATTGATTTAGTAGCCAATGTAAAAGGAAACAATGAGTTTTTGTCTGATTTTTTTTCTTTTTTGGGTATTATTATGGATCCATGGATTTTTATTGATTCAATGGTTTATTGAACATTCAACAATCATATTATCATTCTTTTCAATGCTCAAAACTGTCACAGTATTGGCCAGTGGAAAACTGTTAAAGCTGGCTCTTGGGTTCTTTTGATATAACTCCATTGTGGTATTGGTTTGGAAAGTTTTCATGAAGAGGACACAGAAGTCACATCCCTAAAATAAAAAGTTGATAAAATGGACTTCATTAAAAGATCTTGCTCATACAGAAAAGCATTTGACAAAATACAACATCCTTTCATGGTAAAAACCCTCAACAGATCAGTTATAGTAGGAATATACCTCAACATAATAAAGATAATATACCACAAACGCACGGGTAACATTATACTCAATAGAGAGAAATTGAAAGCTTTTCTTCTAAGGTTGGAAACAAGAGAAGGATACCCACTGTTACTCAGAATACAATTGGAAGTCCTAGCTAGAGCAATTAGGCAAGGCAAGGAAATAAAAGGCATCCAGATTGGAAAGGAAGAAATAAATGTTCACTATTTGCAGAAAACTCTAAAGACTCTACCAAAAAACTGTTCAAACTAATAAATTCAGTAAAGTTTCAAAAAACAAAATCAATTTACAAAAACCTACCGTGTTTCTACACACTAATAACAAACTATCAAAAATAGAAATTAAGAAAACAATCCCATTTACAATTGTAGCAAAACGAATAAAATACCTAGGAAAAAATTTAACCAAGGATGTGAAAGACTTGCACAGTGATAACTGGTAGACTTTAATGAAAGAAATGCTGGGAGAACTTGAGTTTATCTCTGTTGGTGCTTCTGTGTTTAGTGGCTTACGGTTTTTCCCATCTTGCTTGGCAAAAGTGACAGCCAATTATCCATTGATGGACGTTTAGGTTGTTTCCATATCTTGGTTATTGTAAAGAGCGCTGTAACGAACTTATGGCCGTGGGCGTACTAATATCTCTTTGAGATCTTGAATTCAATTCTTTTGAATAAATACTCACAAGTGGGATTGCTAGATCATCTAGCAGTTCTATTTCTAATTTTCTTGAGGAATTTCCATGCTGTTTTCCATAGTGGCTGCACCATTTTATATTCCCACCAACAGTGTACAAGAGTTCCAATTTCTCCACATCCTTGCCAACACTTATCTGTTGTTCCTTTGATAATGCTGTATTGTATACTTACAATTAGTTAAGGGGGTAGATCTCATGTTAAGAGTTCTTATTGCAATAGAATAAAGTGACAGCCAAAAGTGAGTGTCTATCACTGTGGTTAGTATTTGTTTCGCCTGTGTGTTACAGTTAATGGTTGGCTCTGTGCAAATCACTGTTTAGCTTCAGTTTTGGAATTGGTGAAATCTGTCTGGGACTAAAATCTATTAAATAAATACAATTTCTGTGCAACTAGCAAAGTATTTCTTGTGCTATTGTTCATAAATAATGAAGCACTGTGAAATGAATACTTAAAGAAATATAGACCTATTAAAATAATGCACTATTTTTCTAAGTTTATGCAGTTGGCAGGATTTACTATAACAGTAAATTATTTCAAAATTGATTGCAGTGTTCCATAAATTTAATGTGTGGATAATGTGGCAAGCAGTACATTAACAAAACAAAATAGGAGAAGCACTAAGTTGTTTCATCTACTTTCCCTAAGTTAGACTTATAAATCATTTTTTGCCACATTACAGCCTTATGTAGACATCTAATATATTTTACATTTCTTAACATTTCTGTAAAATTATACACATCTGCATTCATTTTTATATATGTGTGTGTGTGTGTGTACATGCATATATACATGCATTTCATGAGAAAAGTTCTTAGATTACAAAGAGGCTTTATTTTCCCTTTTTTTTCTTTTTAACTGTTGGTTTATAAGTCTTAAACCTTTGAAACCCAAAGTAGATCACGATTTTTGTGCCCTGTGACTACAGCTCCTGGGTTAGTTCCATTTTGATGAAATCTGTCATTGATAAGAGTTCAAGCTTCTGTGAACCAATTAAAATGTTTTTGCCTCAGGAGGTAAATAAAAGCACATGATGGAACTAAGGCAGAGTGGAGAGTGGTAATCAGCACCATAGTTCAGTATTGAACAATATTGAACACCACAACAATAACATCTAATAAATCATTCTGAAAGGTACATTGGATATGTTTTTTTCAAGGACAAATAAAGTATACCCATGAGGATCAGAAGGATGCCTGTGTGATTTTTATGGTCTATTTTAGAAAGTATTGATGATTTCTTCTAAAGTAAACTTTAAATTCCTTTATTATATAAAACATTCCTCAAAATATTTGAAACCTGTCATATTATGTTTAGATGCATTATGAATTGAGACGTAAATCAATTTAAAGATTTATGTAAATCTATTTGGAATCCTACTTAAATAATTGTAAAGCCTTTATGTTTTAAAAAATATTTGTACTACTTTCACCATGAAAGGCATTTTAATGTTTAATGCAAAGCACAGCTATTATTAACTTCTCTTTAAGAATATCATATTTTTCATTTAGTTTCAGAAAATGGTACTGTTAAAATTATTTTTATAATAAAATTAATGCTAATGGTTTGCTTCTGCTTTTTTTGCTGCTTCTTTTTGGTAAGAATTTTCCAATTATCTGTGGCTCAATGATTATGATGTCACAATTAGAAGATAATGGCTTTGAGTGAGGATGTGAACATAGTGGTTTTTTTGAGAAACATGTTTGGTGCATTGATTCATTTGCTCATCCATCCATCCATCCAGCATTCCATTCAATGTTCCTTGCATCCATCCATCTACCCTTTCATTTATCCATCTATCTATCCATCCAATGTTTTTGAGCCCCTGTTATGACAGGCACTTTTATTTTTCTGGCAAATGACTTTGATAATAGAAACAAGAGAAAACTCTGAAATGCACAGTAATTTTGGAAGAAAGAAAACACAAAGTATGGAAGTTAGCTAATTTATTTCTTGTTTGAGGGGAAGTGTACACGTTCTTGAGAGCAAATACCTTCATTAAGCATATACTTAGCATTGTTATTTAAAGTAAACCGGTTGAAGCCCCAGTAGCACTTTTCTCTAACAGATTTTTATAAATATTTAGATGTTAAGAATTTGGTACAGAACTCACTCTGTAACTTGGTTTTAGTCACGTAATTGCATGAAGTAAAACGAGATAATGATGCTGTTTCACACAGATTAACTATGATAATAACCGTGAAAGCCTATGCATTCTGTTCATACAGTGTATGAGAATGGCTATTTCTTCACATCCTTGCTAACACTGAGTTCACCCTTCTTTTTATCCTGGCTAATATAAGTGGAAAAAATTTCACTGCTCTTGTAATTAAAATTTTGTTAACTATTTATGATGCTAATCTTCAGTGTATACTTAATGGTCACGTGGATTTCTATTTCAGTAAATTGTATATTTGTGCTCTGATATTTACCCCTTTTCTTATTTGAATATGTCTTTTTTTCTTACTGATTCATGAGTGCATTGTATATTAATGCATCTAAATTGCAAATATTTAAAATTTGTTTATTGTAATTTCATATATACATTAGTTTAATTCTTTATATGGTCAAATTTATTTATTAATATTTATAAATTAATCTTTTTATTAATATTGTTGGTGTTATGCTTGGAAAATATTTTCCCACATAATACAAATATCCATGTGTATTTTATCCTACTAAAATACAACTTCAATTTTTACATTTAACTCTTTAATTTCCTAGAAATAGTGCCAGTTTGTTATCCAGGGGGAAATCACTCTTTATTTTTTTATTATTTGGTTATTCAGTTGTCCCAAATTGTGGGGGAACTTTTATGAAATTAACTTCTATTTTAGAATAGTTTTAGATTTACAGAAAAATTTCAAAGATAATACAGAGATTTTCCATATATCCCTCAGTTTCCTCTATTGTTTACACGTATGGTGTACTTCTCACAGTTAATGAAACAATATTGATAAATTATTATTAACTGAAGTACATAGTTTATTCAGATTACCTAATGTGCCTTTTCTGTCCCAGGATCCCATCCAGGATAGCACATTATCTTTAATCATGTTTCCTTTGGCTCCTCTAGACTGTGAGAGTTTCTCAGACTGTCCTTGTTTTTGATGACCTTGACAAATTTGAGGAGCACTGTCAGGTATTTCGTAGAATGTTCCCAGCATACAGTTGAGATTGTTTGCTGTTTTTCTCATGGTTGGACTGAGTTATGGGTTTTAGGGAAGAAGACTGCAGAGGTAATGCGTTATTTTCATCACATTATGTCAAGAGTACATACCCTGAATATGGCTTATCACTGTTGATGTTGACCTCGATCACTGGGCTGAGGTAGCGTTTGCCAGGTGTCTTTACTGTAAAGTTGCTCTTTTATGTCCTCTCTATACTGTCCTCTTTAGAAGGAAGTCATTATGTGCAGCCCACCCTTCTGGAGTGGGAAGTTATGCTCCCGCTACCTGAGGGTGAGATGTCTACATAAATTATTTGGAATTCTTCAGCACAAGAGATTTGCCTGTACTTTGTAGAAGCACTTTTGGTCCCTATTCCCTGAAGGAGTTGACTTTCCAAATAACCACTGCCACTTTGGGGTCCCTGAGATCAGTTGATACTCAATCTTAGCCCCCAATTACAACTTGGTGCTATTGGTTTTGGTACAGATATTTTTTCTAGGGGAACTATGTCTTTTGAGTTTCAAAAATATTTGCTTTATCTACCATTTCTATGAATTTGGGGGCAAGTAAGATTTCCATGTGAATTCTTTTCACTATTTTTATTAAAAGTCCTTCAGACAGATATTATTTATCTTTTTGAGAAATTACCCTAATTCCATTTTACTGGAAGTGTTTGTTTTTAAAAGTAAAAATGGATCTTATTATTTTCCTCCACTCACGTATTAAATTATATTAGTAGATTTCCCAACATTAAATCTTCTTTGCATTATGAGAATAGTCCTACATGGCCATCGTATGTGTGTGTGCATGTATATATATCCACACTTATGCATATACATATATGGCTATATACATATTTAAACATTCCTTCATTTAATTTGCTAATATTTTACTTAAGGTTTTGCATGCTATTCACAGGTGATATTTGTTTATTTATTGTTTCTACCTTTATCTGTTTTTGTCTTTTTTTAATAGCAAGATGTCTTATCAGTGGGTTCCCGTAATAGACTGCAGCAAACTGAGTGCCTTATAAACAACAGAAGTTTATTTTTCACCATTCCGAAGGCTGGATCAAGATCAAGGCATCAAAGAGTCTGTGTCTGGTGAGGACCCATTTCCTGGTTCATAGATGGCCATCTTCTTGCTGTGTCCTCATGTGGTAAAAGGGGGATGAGAGAGCTTTCTGTGGTTTCTTTTATAAAGACACTAATCCCAGTCATGAGGGCTCCACCTTCTTGATGTTCACATCTCCCAAAGATCATATCTCCAAATACCATGACAATAGGGATAAGATTTCAATATATGAATTTGGGGGGGCTCAAACATTCAGTCTATAACACAAGTTTATTCTTGTTTTGTTAAAGAAATTGTGATGCTTCCCATCTTTTTGTTATGGTGAGCTCCTCACTCATCTATTCAGGAATTCCAGATACCCCCCAAATCCAACAGTAACAGTTTAAACCTAGAAGTCTGGAAATGTTTCATAGTACAGTCACACGTTGCTTAACAATGGGGGTGCATTCTGAGAATTGCATCGTTAGGCGATTTCGTCATCGTGCGAACATCATAGAGTGTACTTACAGAAACTTAGATGGTATAGCCTACTACATGCCTAGGCTATATAATATTAATCTTATGGGACCACCATTGTATATGTGGTCCATCATTGACTGAAACGTCGTATGGCTCATGACTGTACATGTAGAACTCAGCTGCCCTATAGTAAATATTGTTTTGCCTACACCCACAGTAGAAATATCTAATCCTGTCTCAGTCTAACTTCTAGTACCAGGTCAAGTTGTACCTATGAATTTTAAGTCCAGGCTGCAGCAGCCTCCACTCTAGGGCTACCTGAACCTCAGTTGAAGCCGTTATGGCTGGCATTTGCCTACTGACCCTGTGTAGCTGGTGTTTGCTTATTGATACCTAAGTGGGAAACATCTGCTGAGGCCACACTGTGTCCAGAACCCTTGCTCAGACTATGCTGCTTCTAGAGCCCATGTGTTTTCTGAGGCCTTTGATATTGTTTCAGGAAGGTCACACCCATGAGTCATATATTTATGGTCTGGCAAATGCAACCTTGCCTCGACACAATAGTCCATGCCTGTGGATGAAACCATCATAAGATTCAGTGACTTCAAAATGCAGAAGCTCCATGGTACTGTGCTGAAGACATAAAAGAAATATAGATCCACAACTGTAAAAAGCAGGCATGTGGCCCAAAAAAGTCTCCACAAACTGCCAAGGTCCATGTGCTTAACTGCAGTCCAAAGATGAGGCTTCATTCCCTGGCGCAATTTGTCTTCTCCATAGTATTATTTTAATCCCTGCTTTCAAGTTTTTATCGATTTCTCAGGGTTCACTGCCCAAAGCATTTGATAACAATACCACCATTAAGATAAATTTACTATCTCTCTTCCCCATCAGGGGGAAGATGCTCTGAATTTATGGACCTGAATGCTCTAAATGTTACGGCTTGGATGAGACAGTGGAACATTAGCTTCCTGTGGGCAGCTAGGTCCCTTTCATCAGGGAAGCAGGGAATGAATGAGGAGCAGAGGCCAGGGTGTTCTGTGAGTGGAGCTCTTCCGTGTGGGGACAACAGCAGGAAGGGGAAGTGGCTCTGCCTCCTCCAACCCTCTTGCCCTCTGTTTGTTGGCTTGCTTGCATCTGTCCTTCATATCTACTGCGTTTTTTCCCCCCATTATATGCACTTTTTTTTTCCCATTGCATTTGGAATAACTGTTCTCTACATCACTGTTCTGATTTTCTGCACCCTGAGTTTTGCTTTTTACTTTTATTTATTTTGAATAGCCCTATATTCATTTCTTTTTTTGTTTTCTTTTTCAGCCTCTTTTTTCCACCATCTTATGTTTTATTCGCAGGCTATCCTGACATCCAATTCTTGTTTCGTAATGGATATATCTTCCTGCATTCTATGGGGCTACCAAACAGGTTCGCCCTTCGATGCAGAATTTCCTTATGGATCACATAGTTCATCAGTTTCAAAGGTACATGGATGTTCCTTCCTTCCTTTTGTTCTGAAGTATTTAATTCAGTTTCCTCTTTCCCCCACATTACTTCACCTTATACTCATACTCAAGTGGAGGAATCTTTCCTGCCTCAATATTTGTAGACAAATCTTATGGGTGAATTGATTTCCATCATGTTCTTTGCCCAATTGTTTGGTAATTTAATTCCTCTTAGATCTCTATTTGTAGAGTAGGTTGAAACTCACAAGTTGTGGTCAATTCTCTAGTTTCCAGCCCAATTTTTCTTCTATTCAACAGAAGCAGCATTACCCAGCTCCCTGGTTTTTAGGGACTCTGATAGGGTACATCAAACTCTAATTTCTAGTATTCAGTTATACTAGAATTCTTCCTTCAGCTGCCTTCAAAATGTTGCTTTGGCTATACAGCTTGAATACATATTTCAGTACGAAGACATGTACCTCCTGTTAAATCATGAAATTTTTCTGCAAGGATGGGAAAAGTTGGTGGACAGGGAGGCTGTGAGAGTGAGGGTAAGAGAGGAGAAATGATCATAATCTATCATGAAGCACAGCACCCAGAGGTAGAAAGGTACAATCGCTAGATCTAACTGTGAAAGAGTCTTAAGACTCTTAAGAATCTGAATCTTGGGATGATTGGTGTGAAAGACATGGAACATATTGTTACCATTTTCCAGGTGGTCTCTGTTTCAGTATTCAAAGCTGGTCTATGCTCTTACTTGACTGTACAATGACTAATTCCTCCCAGACCTTGAAATTAGATTGTCAGTTTTAGTTTTCATTGTTTGAATTCTTATCTTCATTTTTTTGGTATTCTTCTTTTTTCTACTCTTATAATAATTTAGTGAGAAGCTAATTTTAACTTTACACCATGGTGGACCTAAAGCTTGTTTGGTCTTTCCACACTATTAAGCTTGTTAATAAATGTGCCTTCCAAAGTGTGCCTTCTTCAAAAAGGTTTTGAAAATACTGTTAAACAAAATCACGGAGGTTTGTCTATTACAGGACTTCTCAACATCTTTAAAATGCCAATGTATTTTCATGTATTGTGAAACGCCAAGAGGTACACCAAGCAGCAGTTCCCTGACTTGTTTGACCATGGATTCTTTTATTCCTTAACAGTGCTCTGCAGATCACTATTTTGGGAACCAGTATACTCACTGTGTACTCTGTACATAAATGCCCCAAAGTCGTTACTACTCTCCGGTCATGAGGAAGATGCTTGGAGAAACATAATTTATTCAGACTTCCTGGTTACCATTTTCTGGACTGATGCAGAAAGATATTTAACTCTTGAGCTTATCTGAAAACATCCTTTGTTTTAACATTATTGTTTAACTCAATGACAGTTTGATTCAGTTCCAGGGTCTCTATGAAATATATAAACAAAGCAGGAGCTCAGTGAGTTTCTTTTATTCACTTACGTCATCTCATCTAGTCTTCTGTATTTGCTTTGTCAACTCTAGATAATATTTAAGACTAACAACTTTGTTCCATATAATTATAAGCACATGTATACCTTTGTGCCACAGTGTTGTACCCTGTGAGAACATGATACCTACTGAATGATTTATTAAACCATCACCTTAAAATGGCAGAATTCAATGTTTGGCTCTGATTATTCTAATGTGATTTCAGAGTTGCATATACAGTAAAACAAACTGGCATGTATGTTATTGTACTATATACATTAATTAATAATTCTAGACAATACTGATTTTGGAAGTGTTATAGGGAGTCAAATAAAATATTTGTAGAAATAAAGTGTTATGCTTTTAATAAAATGATTTAAAAAAATAAACTAAAAGTTCCTGGGGATTTGAAGAACTTCAGCAAGAATGTAGAGCAATTTCAGTAAAACTAAGCTAAGATGATTTTGCATTGTATTAAAGAGGAGAACAGGACATTCAGGTAGTAAAACTCTTTTTATGGTACTGAACTTTAAAAAATTAAGTAAAATAAATAAAACGGAAAATAAAAATTCCTCTGTAGCTCTTCTCCTTTGACCTCTCAAAACAAGCAGCACTGAAATATGAGCCACATGATAACGATAAGAATTCTTTTGATGATGGCTATTTTTTTTGTAATAATAGCCTGATGTTCTTTATTTTTAATTTTTTTCCCAATTATTTTTTTGAGGTCATAATAGCTTATAACATCGTGTAATTTCAGGTGCGCATTATTTTTTATCAGTTTCTGTATATACTGCATTGTGCTCACCACCAATATAGTCTAATTATTATCAGTTGCCATACATATGTTCCCCTTTATCCCTTTCACCCACCCTTCAACCCCCTTCCCCTCTGGTAACCACTAATCTGTTCTTTTTATCCATGTGTTTGTTTATCTTTCACATGAGTGAAATCATGTGGTGTTTGTCCTTCTCTGTCTGGCTTATTTTGTTTAATATCATACCCTCAAGGTCTATCCATGTTGCTGCAAACGGGACGATTTTTTTTTTTAAGATTGGCACTTGAACTAACATCTGTTACCAATCTTCTTCTTCTTCTCCTTCTTCTTTTGCTCCTCCCCGCTTCCCCGTCTCCCTCCCCCTCCCCCCTCCTTCTTATTCTTCCTCTTCTTCTTTCTCCCCAAAGCCCCCCAGTACATAGTTGTATATTCTGGATGTAGATACTTCTGGTTGTGCTATGTGGGATGCTGCCTCATCATGGCCTGACGAGCAGTGCTAGGTCCATGCCCAGGATCCGACCTGGCGAAACCCTGGGCCGCCAAAGGGAGTGCAAACTTAACCATTCTGCCATGGGGCTGGTCCCTGATTTTGTCTTTTTTTATGGCTGAGAAGTATTCCATTGTATGTATATATCACATCTTCTTTATCCATTCATCCGTTGATGGGCACTTGGGTTGCTTCCACATCTTGGATATTGTGAATAATGTCCAATAAACATAGCGGTGCATAAATCTCTTTGAATTGTTGATTTCAAGTTCTTTGGATAAATACCCAATAGTGAGATAACTGGATCGTATGGTATTTCTATTTTTTAAAAAAATTTTAATTGAGTTCATAATAGTTTACATCAATGTGAAATTTCAGTTGTATATTATTTGTTGACTGTCACCACATAACTGCTCCCCTTTACCCCCAGTGCCCCCCTCACCCCCCTTCCTGTAGTAACCACTGAACTGTTTTCTTCGTCCCAGTACTTGTTTATATTCCATATATGAGTGAAATCATCTGGTGTTTGTCTTTCTCAGTCTGGCTTATTTCGCTTAGCATACTTCCCTCTAGGTCCTTCCACGTTATCGCAAATGGGATGAATTTGTCTTTTTTTCTGGCTGAGTAGTATTCCATTGTATATGTATACCACATCTTCTTTATCCAGTCATCGGTCAGTGGGCACTTGGGTTCCCTCCATGTCGTGGCTATCGTGAATAGTGCTGCAGTGAACATAGGGGTGCATATGTTACTTTGGATTGTTGATTTCAAATTGTTTGGGTAAATAACCAGTAGTGGAATAGCTGGGTCATATGGTAGGTCTATTTTTCGTTTTTTGAGGAATCTCCATACTGTTTTCCATAGTGGTTGCACCAGTTTGCATTCCCACCAGCAATGTGTGAGGGTCCCTTCTCTCCACACCATCTCCAACATTTGTTATTTTTAGTCTTAGTGATTATAGCCATTTTAACAGGCATAAGGTGATATCTTAGTGTAGTTTTGATTTGCATTTCCCTGATGATTAGTGATGTTGAATATCTTTTCTTGTATTTATTGGCCTTCTGTATATCTTCTTTGGAAAAATGTTCATATCCTCTGCCCATTTTTTGATCAGATTGTTTTTTATTGTTCAGTTGTGTGAGTTCCTTATATATTATGGATATTACCCCCTTGTCAGATATATGATTTGTAAGTATTTTCTCCCAATTGGTGGGTTGTCTCTTTGTTTTGATTCTGGTTTCTTTTGCCGTGCAGAAGCTCTTTAGTCTGATGAACTCCCACTTGTTTATTTTTTCTTTTGTTTCCCTTGTCTGAGAAGACTTGGTATTCAAAAAGGTCCATTTTAGTTTGATGTCAATGGGTTTACTACCTTTATTATCTTCCAGGAGTTTTATGGTTTCAGGACTTATCTTCAAATCTTTGATCCATGTTGAGTTTATTTTTATGTATGGTCTGAGATAATGGTCTACCTTCATTCTTTTGCATATGGCTGTCAGGTTTTCTCAACACTATTTATTGAAGAGACTATCGTTTCTCCGTTGTATGTTCTTGGCACCTTTGTTGAATATTAGCTGACCGTAGATGTGTGGTTTTATTTCTGGGCTTTCAGTTCTGTTCCAATGACTGTGTGCCTGCTTTTGTACCAGTACCATGTTGTTTTGATCACTATGGCTTTGTAGTGCATTTTGAAATCAGGGATTGTGATACCTCCAGCTTTGTTCTTTTTTCTCAGAATTGCCTTAGCAAATCGGGGTCTTTTGTTGTCCTAAATGAATTTTAGGATTCTTTGTTCTGTTTCCCTGAAGAATGTCATTGGGATTCTGATTGGGACTGCATTGAATCTGTAGATTGCTTTGGGTAGTATGGACATTTTAACCATGTTTACTCTTCCAATCCATGTGCATGGAATCTCTTTCCATCTCTTTATGTCATTATCAGTTTCTTTCAGTAATATCTTATAGTTTTCATTGTACAAGTCCTTCACCTCCTTGGTTAAATTTATTCCTAGTATTTTATCCTGGTATTTTATTCTTTTAGTTGTGATTGTAAATGGAATTGTATTCTTGATCTCTTTCTGTAAGTTCTTTATTAGAGTATAGAAAACCAACTGATTTTTGTAAGTTGATTTTGTACCCTGAAACTTTACTGTAGTTGTTAATTATTTCTATTAGTTTTCCAATGGATTCTTTGATGTTTTCTATATATAAGATTATGTCGTCAGCAAACAGTGAAAGATTCACTTCTTCACTCCCTATTTGGATTCCTTTTATTCCTTCTCTTGCCTAATTGCTCTGACCAAAACCTCCAATGCTATGTTGAATAAGAGTGGTGATGGTGGGCATCCTTGCCTTGTTCTTGTTCTCAGGGGCATGGCGTTCAGTTTGTGCCCATTGAGTATGACATTGGCTGTGAGTTTGCCATATATGACCTTTATTATGTTGAGGTAATTTCCTTCTATCCCCATTTTGTTAAGAGTTTTTTATCATAAATGGCTGTTGGATCTTGTCAAATGCTTTCTCTGCATCTATTGAGATGATCGCATGGTTTTTATTCCTCAATTTGTTGATGTGGTGTATCACACTGATTGATTTGTGGATGTTGAACCATCCCTGTGTCCCTGGTATAAATCCCACTTGATCACGATGTATGATCCTTTTGATGAGTTGCTGAATTCCAGTTGCCAAATTTTTGTCGAGGATTTTTGCATCTATTTTCATCAGTGATATTGGCCTGTAGTTTTCCTTCTTTGTGTTGTCCTTGCCTGGCTTTGAGATCAGGGTGGTGTCAGCCTTGTAGAATGGAAGTATTCTAGGAAGTATTCTGTCTTCTTCAATTTTTTGGAATAGTTTGAGAAGGATAGGTATTAAATCTTCTTTGAATATTTGGTAGAATTCTCCAGAGAAGTCATCTGGTCCTGGACTTTTGTTTTTTGGGATTTTGCTTACTGTTTCAATCTCTTTACTTGTGATAGGTCTATTCAAATTCTCTATTTCTTTTTGATTCAGTTTTGGGAGGTTGTATGAGTCTAAGAACTTATCCATTTTTTCTAGTTGTCCAATTTGTTGGCATATCGTTTTTCAACGTATTCTCTTATAATCCTTTGTATTTCTTCAGTATCCATTGTAATTGCTTCTTTTTAATTTCTAATTTTATTTATTTGAGACTTCTCTCTTTTTTTCTTAATGAGTCTGGCTTAGGGTTTGTCAATTTTGTTTATCTTCTCAAATAACCAGCTCTTAGTTTCATTGAGCCTTTCTACTTTTTTTTTTAGTCATTTCATTTACTTCTGGTCTAATTTTTATTATTTCCCTCCTTCTGCTGACTTTGGGCTTTGTTTGTTCTTCTTTTTCTAGTTCTGTCAGTTTAGTTTAGTTGTGCCTGTATTGTGATAAATTTCCCTCTCAGAACCACTTTTGGTGCATCCCATAAGAGTTGGTAAATTGTGTTTTCATTTTCACTTGTCTCCAGGTATTTTTTGATTTATCCTTTGATTCCTTCATTTATCCAATGGTTGTTCAGTAGCATGTTGTTTAGTGTCGGCATATTTGTGACTTTCATAGCTTTTTTGTTGTAGTTGATTTCCAGTTTCACAGCCCTGTAGTCAGAAAAGATGCTTGATATGATTTCAATCTTTTCAAATTTATTGCGGCTTGCCTTGTTTCCCAACATGTGGTCTATCCTCGAGAATGTTCCATGTGTGCTTGAGAAGAATGTGTATTCTGTTGTTTTGGGATGAAATTTTCTGTATATATCTATCAAGTCCATCTGACCTAGTATTTCCTTCAAGTCCACTATTTCCTTGTTGACTTTCTGTCTGGATGATCTAGCCATTGATGTAAGTGGGGTGTTGAGGTCCCCTACTATTATTGTTTTGCTGTTAATTTCTCCTTTTAGGTCTGTTAATAGTTTCTTTATATACTTTGGTGCTTCTGTGTTAGGTGTACATGTATTCATAATTGTTATGTACTCTTGGTTGAATGTCCCTTTTATCCTTATATACTTCCCCTTTTATCTCTCATTGCCTGTTTCGTCTTGAAGTCTACTTTGTCTGATATAAGTATGGCAACATCTGATTTCTTTTGTTTGCCATTTACCTGGAGTATCATCTTCCATTCCTTCTCTCTGAACCTAAGCTTGTCTTTAGAGCTGAGATGTGTTTGCTGCAGGCAGCATATTGTTGGGTCTTGTTTTTTAATCCCTCTCACTGCTCTGTGTTATTTGATTGTAAGAATTCCATCCATTTACATTTAGAGTGATTATTGATATATGGGGGCTTAATACTGCCATTTATTTCTTGTTTTCCAGTTGTTCTATGTTAACATTGTTTCTCTTCCCTCGTATTTCTGACTGCCATTTCAGTTTGGTCGTTTTCTGTGATGGTTTTCTCAGTTCTCTCTTTATTTATGAATTGTGGCTCTGCTCTGATTTTTTGTTTAGTGGTTACTTTGAGGTTGGTATAAAAGACCTCATAGATGAGATAGTCCATTTTCTGATAGCCCCTTATCTTCATTAGCCTAAGCAGGTTCCATCCCTCTCCTCTTCCCCTTCTGAGTTATTGTCACAAATTTTTCTGCTTTGTGTTGTGAGTCTGTGACTAAGTTGAAGTGTTTATAGTTTCTTTTGATGCTTTACTTCTCTTTATCTTTTATTTTATAATTGTGTTTGTTAGCTTGTTCTGATAAAGAGCTGCAATTTTCTGATTTTGTCTGTCTATTTATCTCCTTGCTCAGAGCTTTGCAAAGCTTTGTCTTTTCGTTTCAGGTATGAGCGCTTCTTTCATCATTTCTTGTAAGAAGGGCCTAGAGGTGATGAAGTCCCTCAGCTTTAGTTTATCTGGGAACACTTTTATATCTCCATTGTGTCTGAAGTGTAGTTTGGCTGGATAGAGCATTCTTGGCTGAAAGTTTTTGTTTTTCAGTATTGTGAACATATCATTCCATTCTCTCCTAGACTGTAAGATTTCTGATGAGAAATCTACTGAAAGCCTGATTGCTCTATAGATTATTTTCTTCTGCCTTGTTACCCTTAACATTTTTTCTCTGTCATTGACTTTTGTCAGTTTTACTATTATATGCCTTGGAGAAGGTCTTTTTCCCTTGGTGTAATTAGGAGTTATATTGGCTTCATGTACTTGTAAGTCCAGTTCTATCCACAGGTTTGGGAAGTTCTCAGCTATTATTTCTTTGAACAAGCTCTCTGCTCCTTTCTCCCTATCTTCTCCCTCTTGAATACTTATAATCCTTATGTTACTTTTCCTAATTGAATCAGATATTTCTCAAAGAATTCCTCTTTTTTAAATAATCTTAGTTCTCTCTCCTCCACTTGAAGCATGTCTGTATTTCTATCCTCTAAATCACTAATTCTGTCCTTCATAACGTCAGCTCTACTTTTTAAGGTTTCTAGGTTTTTAAAAAATCTCATTCATTGTGTTCTTCATATCCAGAATTTCCATTTGGCTTTTCTTTAGAGTTTCAATCTCTTTGGTGAAGTATTTCTTCTGCTCATTAATTTTATTCCTGAACTCCTTGAACTGTCTTTCCGAGTTTTCTTGTAACTTGTTGAGTTTCTTTATGACAATTATTTTGAATTCTCTGTCATTTAGATTGTAAATTTCTATGAGTTCAGGATTGGTTTCTACAGACTTGTCCTTTTCCTTCTGCTCTGAAGTGTTACTGCAGCTTTTCATACTGTTTTATGAGCTGATCCTTTGCTGGAGGATATCAGGTCACAGATTCCACCTGCCACTGCTGGGGCGGAAGCAGGAGCTGTGTTTCTAATCCTGCCCTGTCTGCTGGAAGTTGTGCTGGTACAGCTGCCCTGCGTTTGTGTGGGCTGGCCATAGCTGCTTGTCAGGTTACTCTTGTGGGGGTGGGCCCTCTGTGCCTCTGTGCTCAATGGGCAGGCTGTGCAGGCACAGGTTGGCACTGTGCTCACTGCTGGTTTAGCTAAGCTGCTGTGCTTGGTAGGAGGAGCCCTTTCATGGGGGCCAAGCTGTAGCTGCTCAGTGGGGAGAGTTGGCACTGGTAGGGTTGCTTGGGCATGGTGAGTGCTCCCATAGGCCAGGATGGTGTTCATGCACAGGCTGGGCTGCCTCTGCTTCCTCTTAGAGTCACACTGGCCCCTGTGTGAGGATCCACGACCTGGCTCACTGCTGCCAACAATAGGTAGGGGAGCACTCACCCATCTCCTCTACTCCCCAAAGACCTATTCCATACACCTCAAGATGTATAGCTGAATGGGTCTCTCAGGCATCCTATTGTGCTGTGTGGGTATCCTGTGTTGGCCAATGAATGTCTGTTCAGTTCTAATTCAGGGGGAGAGAGACAAAAGAACAGCTTTCTTTTCCATGTTGCTGATGTTACCTTGATGATGGTATTTTTGACAGTGAGATCTTTTTAAGAAGTTGCTTTTTAAGTCATTTAGCTGAGGAAAAGGCTAATATGCACAACTCAAAATTTTAACCTGTGAACATCACTCCCTTATTTCTCTCCAATATTACGTATTTATTTTATTGAGTTCATCTAGCCTAGGGTTACTTCCTAATGTCATTTAGTTGAATGTACAAGCCCAGCCTTTATGATGTACAGGTGGGAAAATATTTTCTTGGCCTGAGATGGAGCCATAATTTCATCTCTTCAGAGAAATTGGAGAAATGTGTCTGGTCTTGTTATATCCTCGAGCTTTAGCAGGATTCTGTGCCAAACATCAACACACGTGGCAGAAGGACTGACTCTAGAGCCCCTAGACTGTGAGCTGAGTTGAAGTTTCAGCAATAAATTGGTAAGTCAAGGGAGCACAGAAGGTATCTGAAGAGCTACAATTAGCACAATTCAAGGGAAAATACTGTATTAGCTTTTTATTGCTGCATAGCACATTACTAAAAATGTAGTAGCTTAAAACAACATCCACTTATCATCTCAGAATTTCTATGGGATAGATGTCTGGGCATGTAAACATCTAATCTTCATTTTCTTGATACATAATAATAATTCCTTGGGTAATGGGCAGAGGAGTGTGGAAGGGAAAGCAAGGAGTGTTGAGCGATTGATGGGGTCCTGGAATCTGTTTTTTGTAGGCCACCTGGTTAAGGCTTTGGGAGGGAAAATAAATGAAATAAAATTCTGATAGGTTTGGGGAAATCCAGACGCACAGAGTACTTGTCCTTTCTCTTCCTAGGTAGAGGTCTGAGAAGCAAAAATAAAAAACAAACAACTTAGAGGAGGAAGGGCTTGCATGGCTAAATTGGGGCAGAAGACTTGAAAGCACTTCACAGTGTGGTGTGAGGGCAGCAAAATGATATTTCCGGGCCAGAGAGAGACTCAGGGCAGCGGCTCCTGTGCCCAAGCCTGACTCGGGAATGATGTGTTGATATCCGAGGGCACTGAACTGTTAGAGAAATCTAGATCTGGAGGGATCTTGAGGTAGAATGGAAGGACAACAGAAATGACACATGTAAAACAGCAATTGAGGGATTTTTGTCACAAAGGTTTTTTTTTTTTTTTCTCTTTTGTTAAGAAAGCCTTGTAGTTGCTATGGTCCCCAAGATACTGAAAGGTCAATATCTATCTTCAAGATATTGAAATTACCCATTTTTTTTCCTGTAACAGATGTATTATTGAGATGTAATTCTCATGCCACACAATTCACTCACTTAAGGCATACAGTTAATTGTCTTTAAGCATGTTCACAAAGTTGTGGAAATGTTACCACAACCAATTTTAGAACATTTTCATCGCCCCTAGAAGATCCTCCACACCTCCAAGCTGTCACTCCCAAGCCCCTCATCATCTCTGGGCCCTAGGAAATCACTAATCTACTTTTTATCTCTGTAGATTTACCTATTCTGGATATTTATACAAATGGAATCACACAATATGTAGTCCTTTGTGACTGGCTTCTTCCACTGCAGCATAACATTTTCAAGGTTCATCCATGTTGTAACAATGTATCAGTATTTTCTTTTCTTTTAGTGCCTAATATTCCGTTGTATGGCTATGCCACATTTTATGTATCCATTTATCAGCTGATGGACATTTGGGTTGTTTCAATCTTTTGGCTCTTATGAGTTATGCTGCCATGCAGGTTTGTGTACAAAGTTTTGTGTGGACATATGTATTCATTTCTCTTGGGTATACTCCAAGAGTGGAATTGCTGGGTCATCTGGTAACTCTATGTTTAACCTTTTGAAGAACTGCAACAGTGTTTTCCAAAGCGACTGCACCATTTTTCATTCTCACCAGCAATGTATGAAGGTTCTGTTTTCTCCATATCCTTTCTAACACTTGCTATTACCTCTTTTTGATGATAGCAATCCTAGTGGCTGTGAAGTGGGATCTCATTGTGTTGATATATGATTTGCAAAACTTTTCTCCAATTCTTTGGGTTGTCTTTTCACTTTCTTGATGGCATCTTTTGAAGTACAAAAGTTTTTAATTTTAACTTAACATTAATTTATTACTTTTCTTTGGCTACTTGTGCTTTGGGTGTCATATCTAAGAAACCATTGCTTAATCCAAGGTTATGAAAATTTATGCCTGTCTATTATTTTTAACTGTGTGTGACATTTTGGCTTGGTATTAAGTTGTTGGATCACACTTTCTCTTTTTTTTCTTCAAGGAATATTAGCCCTGAGCTGACATCTGTGCCCCTCTTCCTCTATTTTGTATGTGGGATGCTGCCACAGCATGGGTTGATAAGTGGTGTATAGGTCTGCATCTGAGATCCGAACCACTGAACCCCAGGCAGTCAAAGCAGAGTGTGTGAACTTAACTGCTACAACACCGGGCCAGCCCTGGATCACACCTTCTTTATTTAAGGATTTTGTTCATGTTCCTTTTGTATGAAAGATCTGTCTCTCTCAGCCTTACTTTTTCTGGCATTTTTGTGTTGGATAGAACATATGTGGAGATTCCTAAAACTCTCTCAACATTTTTCTGTTTTAAGAAAAAGATCATTTCTGGGCCCTTCATTGCAATTTCACCTATAAGAGGAGATTTTGGCAAGCAAGATACATGTGATATCGAAGATCTATGCCTCCACTCAGTATCTCCCTTAATTCTTTCCCAATTTTACTGAATCTGTTAGCTACCTTTCAGAATTTTTGCTTAGTGTTGTGACCATATCCTATTCTATTGAAATCGGAATTTTCTTGGTTGTTTTTATTATTGTTTGCACTTTGTTTCACAAAAGATAGTGGCCTAGAAAGGCTCTTAATGCATCCTCTTATATTTTGACTACTTTAAAAATGGTGGAGATGAGAACTGGAAGGATCCAAGCAAGACTAAAACTGATCTTCATATAGAAATGGAATGGAGTTGATAGGAGGGGAAGGATCTGAGAGGAAGGAGACGGTTGGAGGAAATAGGGCAGAGGGATTATGTAGAGAAGCAGAAAGCCATAAAGAGTTGTAGGAGAAGAGAAACCCAGGGGTGGAAATTTGAAGAGAAGAAGAGATGCTCAACGAGCATTTTGGGGTAAATTTTACCATGTATTGTGTAGTGTAATTCATATTTCATTGTCTCTCCAAGAGATATTCAGTAAAAACTCACATCACTTTTCATTACTCTGAATCCCTCTTTCAGATTTGACACTAGGATAAAGCTGTCATTGAGTGGCCCAATATTTTCCTTCAATCTGGGTTACATTATTAATGTTTACTTACAAAAATAACAGTTGTTTTTGTATTTTCTAGAGATTGTGATTTCTTTAGGATGCGAGCAAGTTTTTAATATACCTCCCACAATGCTTAGCCTTTCATACAAATATTTCTAAATATATTGTCAATATTTAAAATAATGTTAAAAAGGGCCAAAATTTTACTTAGCACAGATTTAAGCCTTCTAGTAAATTCAATAGACACCCATAATTTAATCCAGTATTGAGTTATAAAAAGAAAAGTTTTAAATTCTACACATTAAAAAATAATCTTCTAATTAATATTTTAAGTATGCCTTTTAAATGACTTTTTTTCTGACAAAGTAATACATTCATTGCAGAAAATGTGGGTTATAGAAAAATGTACAGAGAAGATTAAACTTGCCCATAATCTTGTCACTTAAATATTTTGTAGCATATTGTTAAAACATGTATATATCGTGTTTTTATACATATGTGTACATTCCTTTAAAAAAATCTGTTTTCTCTTGATGTATTTTTACATCTCTGCATTTAAAAATATACTTTTAAGGGGCTATTCTGGTGGCGCAGCAGTTAACTTCACATGTTTCACTTTGGTGGCCTGGGCTTTGCTGGTTCAGATCCTGGGTGCGGACCTATGCACTGCTTGTCAAGCCATGCTGTGGCAGGTGTCCCACATATAAAGTAGAGGAAGATGGGCATGGATGTTAGCTCAGGGCCAGTCTTCTTTAGCAAAAAGCGGAGGATTAGCAGTGGATGTTAGCTCAGGGCTAATCTTCCTAAAAAAAATACTTTTAAGACATGATTTTAAGTGATTTCATAGCTACAGTTTTTTTTTTGAAGACAATTTTAGATAATTTGTTGTATAGGTAATCTATATTTTGTTTAACAAATTTCTTATTTTATAAATAAGAATGGGATGCATATCTTTGAATATACATATTTCTCTTTAGCTCAATTTACTTCATTCTGGTTGTCTTATAACTGGAATTTTGGCAATGCTCTCTCAAATGTTTCTATTCTTCCTATTCCGTTCTGCCCATCCTACCCATCCAGACAAACAGGTGTGATGTTTGCCTCAATTTTTGCCCCTAGCTTACTTTCTCAGCTAAGAGGCCATTGTCTGGCTCCCCAAGTTTCTAAGTTTTATGAACTGGAATCAGGCCCTGGTATCGTCTCTTGTACACAGTAGGTGATTAAAAAATGTACCTGGTCTTTTGCAAGGAACTTAGTAAATAATTGTTGAATGAATAAAAGTTTAATTTTACTTTGAGCTGTGACAATAAAGATCTTATTCATGTTAGATGCATGAAAATCTACTTGATCAGCCTTTGTCTGGTTCTTATTGCAGTGTGTGTGTGTGTGTGTGTGTGTGTGTGTGTGTGCCGCCCTTAATGCAGAGAAACAGATTCTAGTAAACTTGCCCTTTCCTCCCATTTGCTTGGCATGTAGCAATTTTAAAAAATTATTCATGTATTTATTTGCAACACATTTGAATTTTACTTAACTCTAGCTTGGGATTAGAAAAAAGGATTGATAAAATTACAGAAAAAACTTAAAAATACTCAGAATTGGATAGGAATTCGACGTGTTTCATTACAATTATGATACAATATTAACTATATCCATTGAGAGAATGTTGGCTGATAAATTATTAGTAGTTATTTGCAAAGCTAGTTCTTAAATTTTAATGGTTTCAAAACTAATCCTATATGCAAAAGCCTCCAAAAGAATGCAGAATTAAAGAATTATAGTCTAATATCAAAATTACATTTACATTATGCTAACATGATAGAAAAACTGGGCACTAGAACATTTCAGGATGTAAAAGGATGAATAGATACACTTTAAAAGGTTTGAGTTGTGGTATTAGCTATATTATTTCCAATTAACAGTGGAAACATTGATATATTTTCCATTAGTGCAAAGGTAAAAGTATTTCCCCACTAATAATAATAAATGGTAGCATTTAGCATATAAATGGTGTAAGCTCTTAAATTACCTTTACTTTTGCTATGTAAGTGCAGCTGAAGAGAATTTAATGCATTTTTTACATGGTGTAATTTTATCTTGCTCATACAATGTGAGACGAGTAATAATGATATTCTAATATTAATGTAAGTACAAAATATACATATTGATGAATAATAGCCATGTTTTTTGGACCTCCTTGCCAAGTCATATTAAAATGACAAATAATTGCAATTGCTTCCCAGAGAAATGGTGCAGGATCTGTAGTCAAAAGCACATTAGGGACCAACAGTGTCCATTTGTTATCCTTTGTCAGGAAAACATGGCTCCTAATGAAAGTGAATGAAGGAACACTGATTGAGGACAGTGACACTAAACCTTTTCCTCAAGAAGAGTCATGACATGGGTATTAATAAGAGGATTGAAAGCTGAAGGCAAAGCTTTGGTTCTTAACATTTCTGTATAATCTTGATTTTCTTTTTGTTTGATTTTTTAAATACAGTCTGCTACTTCTGAGGGCTAGAGGGAGTGTAGCTATTGGGGGAGAAAGTGCAGTATAAAATGCAGTGGAGACATCCCAAAGACATTCCCGGGTCAGCATGTTCAGGAAGGATTCCCCAGGTAACTTGGTGCGATGTTATGTAAAATCTGAACAGCTCTCAAAACAGAATCTGAATTTCTTTTTAAAAAAGAAAAACTCCACTATCTTTGTTCAACCTATTAAACATTCTTTCCTCTCTTAATTGCTTTACCTTGTTGAAAATTATGGTTTCTCTATGTAAAATATTGCTATAAGAAGAATTTTTGACAAGGGAAATGAGTAGCCTGTTAAAAGGAAACAGAAAAACATAATTCCAGTTCAGGAATTTCTAGGCACAATTTTCAGGAATTATGATGGCTTTGTTATAAACCCAGGCATATATAGTTTCCTTTCATTTTATACCTGCTGATTCCTCTTCCTGTAATATTTAAGATTAGCAGTCCCTGTCTGAGATGGTATCGATATGCAGGTACATATCTCTGTGCATAAAGGAAAAGTACCTTGCAGATCTTAGTAATTTATTCAGTGTTTTTGTATAACACATCATGTACCAGGCACCGTGCTAGGTACTGGGAATATAATTGCTCACAATCTAGTGGGGAGAAAAAAGCGAACGAATAATAGCAACTAGCACTAATTGAACACATTACATACCAGGAACCTTGCTGGGTTTCACAAAGATGATCTCACTTACTACTCACAACGGCCCTCTGAAATAGACACTGTTATCATTGCCATTTTGCACATAGGGCCATGAGGCACAGAGCAGTTTAGCGTATTGCTCCAGATCATAGAGCTGGTAAGTGCTGGAGCCACATTTTAAACCTAGACAGATTCCAGAGCCTCTGCTCCTGACTATTATGTCTTTATATTTATAATATACAATATATTCTCTGTGTCTATACGTACATATATAGACACACACATACATTAAAACCTCACTTATCCTAAGTTAGTTTCTTGACAAACTTAACTGTCTTTGATAGAGCTAAGGACCAAAGAGTGAGCAACAAAAGAGCTCTGAGTACCCTGAATAATTTTATTCATTCCATAAATAAGTGAGCCTATAGATACTCGTACACAATTGTGATCAAAACTGACTTAGCCTGACCCTGAGCCTTTGTGCTACAGCTAGTATACTTTCCAAACGGAGGACCTCCTTAGGTTCTCACTCAGACAAACTTGTCTCTTATTTTCGAGGCAACTTGCATATTATTCCCTTGTCTCCTATTTTCCAGACAACTTGCATATTATTCCCTTGTCTCCTATTTTCCAGACAACTTGCATATTATAAGTGGCAGTTTTCAAGGGCGGGAGAGTTGGAGAGGAAAAAGCCAGACACGGGTACAGTAATATCATGAAAAAGGGGAAATGAAGAAAGACATGAATAAGACTAAGAAATTAAGAAAAGATCATCAAAAGCCAATAGCTCAATATTTCTCATAGGCTCAAATTATATTGGAATGTAGCATATTACAAGAACAGAGTCTCCTCGTGATCATTCTGAAGTAATAAGAACATACAAGATGATGTGATTATTGTTTAAGATAAAATATACTTTAGCAGAATTTTCAACAAAAGGTTGAAATTGTAAGTAGTTTTGACATTTACAGCTGTTTAAAGGGGTTAACCTTAATTAACTTACGATGAACATGTCCTTTTGTAACAATTGCAATATGAACAAGATAAAATCGTACTTCACATACTAAGAAAGATGTAGCGGACGTTTGTGTTGCTATTCTCTTTTCTTTTGGCAAAACACTGAGGTTTTGGGGGGAGCTGTTTTTCCCGCTGCCTCAGTCTGCTTGAGGGTCTGCCTCTAGTCCTGGGGTGGGGCGTGTGATCCACACCTAAGCGAATCAAATCATCACATTTTTTCAACCACACAGTGTTATGTTCAACAACGTGTACCATTGATCCGGTAGGAATGAACCTCAGAACTATTGATAGGAATCCTAAGGAAAGGCTCTGTCTCTTTCTTGCTGGATGACAAGCTGGAAGAATGTAGCTCCAGGATTTGCTGGCTACCGTCTGTGACCAGAAAGGGAGAGCCAATCTGAGAATGAGGTTGGCAGGGAGGAAGGAATGCTGAGAGAGAAAGAGTGAGAAACCAAGTCTTGATAGTATTGTGTAACTCTGTGAACAAATTTATTCCCTTCTTGCTTAAGCAGTCTGGTAGCTTTCTTTTTAAATTTGTAACGGACAGAATGCTAACTAATTCAATAGATAACATACACATAGCAAAAATGAAAACGAACTACAGTTCTTATTATAGGTGAGAATGTGGGAAAAGTATCTGTAAATGCTTTGAGCTAGAAATATAAAGTGTTGCAGTCTTTCTGGCAACATCCATTAGTATTTCTATATATAAATATAAATTATGTATATATATCTATATACACACATAATGGCATATACATATATCATTCATTTTATTCCCGGGAATTTACACCTTAGAAACAAAAACATACACAGGACATATATTTCTAAGAATTGAAGTTGTTTATTACAGCATTTTTCATAGGAGCAAAAAAGTGGAAATAAAGTGAGTGTCCATGAATGAGGTAATAGCTGAAAGTGTTACAGCGCAAGTCACAGCATGGACAATTAGGACTATTATGTAGCTTTACAAGAATGAATTAAAGCCGTATCAGATGACTTGGAAGAATTTCCATAAGGTATTTTAGAATGAAAATCAAGATGTAGAGAAAACAGTGCATCATGACTTCACTTTTAAAAACCAAGATAATCCCCAACGCGTGACTATGCGTAACTATATAGGATTACAGGCATAGAGCAAAAAACATGAATAATATTCGATTTTTAACACGGATTATTTGAGGGAGGGTATTTGAGGTCAATAAAGTGGGAAGCATAAGGGAAGGAGGAACGAAGCAGAAGAGAAAAACAAAAAATTTGTTCTTGACATAAGTATGTGTATGCTCATGCTTGTGCATTTATGTAAAATTATGTGTATATGGAGTATATGAATGTATAGTAGATATTCTAAATTATGTGTATGTACATATATTTATATATGAGTAAGGAAATTAAATACAAAATGTATTTTAGGTAGACTCTAATTTTACTGTTATCCGTCATTTTAAAAAAAGTGCTAGTTTGGGTTTGAAGGCATGTGTGTCCATTCTGTTGTGGGTAATCTGTCAGAGCTGTTGGACCCACACTGGAGGGTAGTCCAAAGCCTACGCTTCTAGCTCACCATGTTTAGCTTCGCAAGAACTGAGCTTTCACAGAAGAATTACTGGTAGTTCTAAATAGGTTCATCCCATGATAACATCAAGGAAGAGAATCAGAGTAGGGCAGAAGACAGACAACTGTTCTTACATTTCTGACTCCCAGAAGACTGGTTATGAGCTTGATTTCCAAGTTGGCTAGTGTGATCCTTTCCTAGTTACATCTTCAGTATCCACCCAGAGTCATGTCATGTCTTGTCAGGTCATGCTCTACTATACTCATATTATTACATTCTGCACGTATTACATTATATTATGATATGTTATGTTATATTTTTACTATATTTTGTTGTTTTGGGGGTGATGCATGCCTTTTATTAATATTTTAAATTTTCCACTGCCCAATTTATTTTTTTGTTTTGTTTTCACTTAGGCCCTGGGTCCGGAGTTTAATTTTTCAAGATTTTTTTCTTAATAACAGCTTTTTGAAATACAATTCATATACTATAAAACTAACCATTTTAAAGTGTGCAATTCAGTGCTTTTAGTGCATTCACAGAGTTGTACAACAAGACTATCTAATTTCAGAATATTTACAACCCCCCCCCCCAAAACACTTCACAGCCATTAGCAGTCACTCTCCTTTCTCTCCCACTCTTGGCCACAACTAATCCATTTTCTATCTCTGTGGATTTGCCTTTTCTAAACATTTTTTATAAATGAAATCACAAATATATGGTCTTTTGTGACTAGCTTGTATCAGTTACATAATATGTTCAAAGTTCATGCATTTTGTAGCGTGTATCAGTGCTTCGTTTCTTTTCATTGAGAAATAATATTCCATCATGTGACTATGTTTATACATGCATCAGTTGATGGACTTTTAGGTTGTTCCACATTTTGGCTATTAATAATAATTATGCTATAAACAATCATGTACAAGTTTTTGTGTGGATGTATTGTTTTCATTTCTCTTGGGTGTATAGCTGGGAGTGAAATGCTAGGTCAATGGTAACTCAATTTTTAACATTTTAAGAAACTGTCAAATTATTTTCCAAAATGGCTGCACCATTTTACAATCCCACCAGCAATGTATAAGGATTTCAATTTCCCCACATCCTGGTCAACACTTATTTGTCTTTTTGATTATAGCCATCCTACTGGATGTGAAGTGATATCTCATTGTGGTTTTGACTTGCATTCCTCAGTTATAATGATGTTTAACATATTTTCATGTGCTTATTGTCCATTTGTATATCTTCTTTGGAGAAAAGAGTATTCAAATCCTTTGTCTATTTTTTCAATTGGGTTATGTTTCTTTTTATTATTGAGTTTTAACAGTTCTTTACATATTGTGGATATAAATCCCTTGTCGGATACATGATTTACAAGTATTTTCTCACATTCTGTGGGCTGTCTTTTCAGTTTCTTGATAGTGTCTTTTGAAGCACAAACATTTTAAATTTTTGTGTAGTCCAATTTATTTTTTCTTTTGTCCCTTATGCCTTTGGTGTCATATCTAAGAAAAAATTGCCTAACCCAAACTCATGAAGCTTTAGATTTAGGTTTATTGATTTCGAGTTAATTTTTGCATATGATGTGAAGTAGGATTCAACTTCATTCTTTTGCATGTGAATATCCAGTTGTCCAAACACAATTTGTTGAAAAGACTATTCTTTCCCCACTGATTTATCTTGACATGTTTTGAAAATCAATTGACCATAAATGTAAGGGTTTACTTCTAAACTCTCAATTCTATTCCACTGAACTACATGTGTACCTCATGCCAGTACCACATTGTTTTGATTACCGTAGCTTTGTAGTAAGTTTTGAAATCAGGAAATGTAGTTTCTCCAACTTTTTTTCAAGAATGCTTTGACTACTGGATCCCTTGCATTTTCAAATTTTAGGATCATCTTATCAATTTCTTTAAAAGAGGCAGATAGAATTTTCATAGGAAATGCACTGAATCTGTAGATCAATTTGGGGAGCACTGCCATCTTAATAATACCGTCTTTTTATCCATGAACATGGAATTTCCTTCCATTTATTTGTCTTTAATTTTCCAATGTTTTGTAGTTTTCAGTGTACAAGTCTTGTACTTCTTTTGTTAAACTTATTCATAAGTATTTTATTTTTTTGATGCTATTGTAAATGGAATTTTTTCCTTAGTTACATTTTCAGATTGTTTATTGCTAGTATACTGAATTGATCTTGTATTCTGCAAGCTTGCTAAGCTCATTTACCAGTTCTAGTAGCTTTATTGGTGTGGATTCCTTAGAATTTTCTATATATAAGATCATGTCGTCTGTGAATAGAGATAATTTTATTTCTTCATTTCCAATCTGCATATCTATTATTTCTTTCTCACCTAGTTTCTCTGGACAGAATCTGCATTAAAATGTTGAATAGATGTGGTAAGACCAGACATCCTTGTCTAATTCCTGATCTTAGAGGGGAAACATCCAGTCCTTTGCCATTAAGTATGATGTTCATTGTAGGTTTTTTATCAATGCCTATTCCTAGTTTGATGAGTGTTGTTTTCATGGAGGGTTGCATTTTTCTATTTCTCCATCTATTGAGATGATCATTTTTTTGTCTTTTATTCTATTAATATGGTATAGTGCAGTAACTGAATTTTGGATATTAAACCAATCTTACATCCCTTGCATATACCAAACTTGGTCATGGTGCATAATCCTTGTTATATGATGCCGGATTAGTTTGCTAATATCTTGCTGAAGAGTTTTTTTTAATCTGTATTCATATGGGATACTAGTCTGCAGTTTTCTTATGATGGTTTCTTGTGAAGTTTTCTGTCTGGTTTCAGGGTCAGGGTAATACTGGTTTTACAGAATTAGTTGGTAAGAGTTCCCTATTCTATTTTTTGGAAGAGTTTGTGGAAAATTAGTATTGGTTATTTACACATTTTGCAGGATTCACCAGTAAGTCATCTGGGCCTGAGCTTTTCTTTATGAGAAGTTTTTAAATTAATAATTGAAACGCTTTACTAATTATAGGTCTATGAAAAGTTTCTATTTCCTCTTGAGTCAGTTTTAATAGTTTGAGTCTTTCTAGGAATTTGTCCGTTTCATCTAGGTTATCGAATTTATTGACATAAATTTGTTTTTAGCATTTTCTTGTAGCATTTTGTATTTCTGTAATGTCAGCTAAATGTGCATAATTTTTATTGATCTTTTCAAAGAGTCAACTTTTGGTTTCATTATTTTTTCTCTATTGTTTTTCTATTCTCTATTTCATGTATTTCTGCTCTAGTCTTTATCATTCATTTATTCTACTTGCTTTGGGTTTAATTATCTCTTATTTTTATGGTTTTTAAAGGTAGAAGGTTAGGTTATTATTTGAGATATTTCTTATTTTTTAATATAGGCATTTACAGCTATAAATTTCTCTCTAAACATTGCTCTAGCTACATCCATAAGTTTTGGTATGTTGTAAATTTACTTTCATTTATTTGAAAGTATTTTATAATTTTCACTGTGATTTGTTCTTTGATCTATTGATTATTGAGTATACTGTTTAAGTTTCACATATTTGTGAATTTCCCAATGTTATTGATTTCTAATTTTATTCCATTATTGTTGTAGAACATATATGGTATGATTTAAATCCTTTTACATTAATTCATGCTTATTTTATGGCCTTAAGTTATGGTCAATCCTAAAGAAAGTTCTATGGACACTTGAGAAAAATGTCTTTTCTGTTGGTTGGAGGTGTCTGTTAGGTCTGGTTGATATATGGTGTTGTTCAAGTTACTATTTCTTTGTTGATCTTTTGTCGAATTGTTTTATCCATCAATGAAAGTTGAGCATTGAAGTCTTCAATTATTATTCTTGGCTTGTCTATATTTACTTTCAATTACATCAGTTTTTATTTCATATATTTGGGGCTCTGTTGTTAGGTATATATATGTTTACAATTGTTATGCCTTCCTAATGGACTGAACTTTTTTACTTGGTCTAAAATGTCCTCCTTTGTCTCTAATAATAACTTGTCTTAAGGTCTATTTTGTCTGATATTAATATAGTTTCTCTAGTTTTCTTTTAATTACTGCTTGCATAGTATATTTTTTCATCCTTTTACTTTTAACCTATTTATGTCTTTGAATCTTGTGTATCTCTTGTAGACAGCATATATTCTCATCCATTCTGTTAACCTCTGCCTTTTGATTGGAGTGTTTGACCTATTTACATTCAATGTAATTACTGATAATGTACATCTGCCATTTGCTATTTGTTTTTTATGCCACATCTTTTTTCTCTATTTTCCTATTACTGCTTTCTTTTTCATTAAAACATATTTTCTAGAGTACCGTTTAAATTTTCTTATTATTTCTTTTACTTTATTTTTCAGTTATTTTCTTAGTAATTTTAAAATTAACATTTTAATTTAAAACAATTTAGTTCATATTAATACCAATTTAAATTCAACAGTACAGAAAAACTTTGCTTAAATATAGTTCTATCCCTTCCCTCACACCTTTCATATTATTATTGTTATACAATTTGCATCTCTATACTTTATGGGCACTTCAATGTAGTTTTACAAATACAGTTTTATGCAGCTGCTCTTTAAATCAGAGAAGAAAAGTGTTACAAACAAAAATACATTTATACTGTGTTTTATATTACCTATGGAGTTACTTTACTGGTGATTTTATTTTTGTGTGAATTTGAGTTGCTCTCCAGTATCTTTTCATTTCAGTCTGAAGGACATCCTTTAATATTTCTTGCAGGGCAGGTGTGATAGTAACAAACTCTCCAAGTTTTTATTTATCTGGGAATGTCTTAATTTCTCCTTCATTTTTAAAGGCTAGTTTTCTGGATATAGAATTCTTGCTTGACAGTTTTTTCTTCCAGTGCTCTGAATATGTCGTCCCACTGCCTTCTGCTCTCCATGGTTTCTGATGAAAATTGAGCTGTTAATATTATAATTTTTTTTCTTGATGCTCTCAAGATTCTGTCTCTGTCTTTGGCTTTGAAAAGTTTAACTATGATATGTCTAGATATGGATCTCTGAGTTATCTGAGTTTGTTGAGCTCCTAGATGTATAGGTTAATGTTTTTATTAAGTTTGGGAAGTTTCCAGCTGTGATTTTTTAAAATCATCTTTATGCTATTTCTCTCTCTTCTCTCCTTCTGGGACTCTCATTATGGTTATATTGGTACATTTGATAGTATCCCACAGGTCTCTGAAGCTGTTTTTTTTCTTACTATTCCTTAAACTGGGTGATCTCAATTAACTTATCTTCAAGTTTCCTGATTCTTTTTTCTTTCAGCTCAGATCTACTGGTGAGTCCCTCTAGTGAATTTTTAATTTTAGTGATTATACTTTTAAACTTTAGAATTTCTATTTGGTTGGATTTTTAAATAAATTCTATCTCTTTATTGATATTACCTATTTGGTGAGACATTGTCTTCATCTTTTTCTTTAATTATTTAGATATCATTTCCTTTAGTTCTTTGATAATATTTATATGAGCTTATTTTTTTAATAAACCCAACATCTGAATTTCCTCAGGGACAGTTTCTATTGACTGTTTTTTTCTCCTGTGTACAGGCCATACTTTCCCATTTCTTTGTGTAGCTCATAAGTTTTGTTGAATTCTGGGCATAAGGTGGATACTCTTGAAATTAGATTCACTTCCTTCTCTAGAGTTTGCTGGTGTTGCTACCATTTGTTTGTTTAGTGACTTTCCTGGACTAATTTTGTAAAGTGCGTAGCCACTGAAGTCTCTCCTGGTCAGCTAATGTCTGGACAGAGTTTCCTTAAGTTTCTTGGCCCAATAACTTTCCCAGCCTTTACTGAGGAGTTCTGTGTTTGACTCATAGCGTGATTGGAGCATTCAGGCACTTTATCACTCTGCCTCAGCCTTCACCTGCTGTCTGTGCAGAACTCAAGGTCAGCCAGAGCCAAGAGATTAGGCCTTTTTATGTGTTTCCTGTACCTGCTTGTAGCCCTCTAGATCTGAAGAAATATCTTGAAGCTTGCCCTCTGTTGATATCTTAGTACCTAGATTTTCGTTTTAAGGGTTTTGGCCAGCCTCTTGCTGCCCCATCTGGCATCATCACTTCAGGCAGTGATGTTAAACAATTGCTTTTTTTTAGACTAACGACTGGGGATAGGACTTTCCTCATTCACTGATTTCTGCTTTAGGTCAAATAAAGACAAGTCCCATGAATGGCTGTCCCCTTTCCAGGGAGCTTCCAGACAGGTGAAATAGTCACAATTATCTGAGACTGGGGCCTTTGGGAAGCTCTAAACCTGTTTGGCTTCATTCAGTAGCTGCTGGGCTGCTTGTTTCTTCAGTTAGCATGGTTGTAAGGTTGCTGGTCTTTGGGGTGATTTTAGAACTAGGGAGAGGGAGCTGGAAAAAGGAAGTTAAAATGCCACAAAGCTTGCTTTGCACTGTTTTCCTTGAATAAATGCTCCTTAGATTGTTCCAACACGTTGGCTGATTTTCGGAGTCCTGAAAAAGTTGATTTTGACAATTTTTGCTGGGGTTCTCATTGGTTTTACGAAGGAGCAGGTTTTTCTGAGGTCCTTACTCTGGCATTCCAGAAGTGATTCTTTTTAATTTTATTCCAAATGACCCATTTCATTCTGCCTTGAATCTGATCTTTTTAATAGAAAAAGAGAGTCTCTGAAAACATCTTTCTTATATAGAGATTATCAGTGTATGTTTATCAAATGGCTGCTCAGTTAGGCATATAAACTCAAATCTGGGACACATGTAGCACGCAGAGTCTCCCCCTACTCACAATCCCAGATTTCTTAATGATACTAAATGAAATACTTCATTTCAGGTTGTGAAATCCTGGGACATTTGCTCATACATCAACATTTGATTTTTTTAAAATCACTTTTTCTACTGACTGGTAAATAAAAACATCACATATATTTATTGGCATGATTTATTATTTTACAATGGACCCAGCTTATCTTCTTAAGTATGCTATTTTTCAAACTGTTAAGACTAATGTACTAAATCAAACAAAAATCAATTAAAATAACATTTGGCTTTTCATAAATGAAAATAAACACACATTAGCAAGTTCTACATCAGAATATTTAAACTAGAGAGAAGTAATCCACTCCTTACTCCAGTCTAAAGGTTGAACTCATTTCCTGTATCAGGAATAACATTCTTTTTCTCCCAGGGACACACTCACCTTTCAGAGTGTCATCTAGATCTAGAGAGACAAATCCTTTATTGATATATTGGAATCTGGGCTATTCGTCCTCATTCATGAGGTAGGGGATGCATAGATGAGGGCATAAGAAAACCATAATATGAAGCGGTATATGCCCATAATGCAGGAACACTTTCATAGATTTTGCCTAAACTATTACATACAGTTTGGTCATAGACTAACTCAGAACCATTTTCCTTGTTAAATATGAAAAACTCATGTACTAAGTAGAGACAGATTGGGGTTCCGTTTCTGGCTATACAATGAATTATTGATGTGGTCTTGAAGAAATCATCTGATTTCTGTCTGCCTCAGTTCCTTTTATTATAAAATGAAGTGGATAGAAAAAATGTCTTACAGGCTTATTTCCAACTTTTGCGTTATATTTTAATGTGATTTCTCTTAACAGTCAGAGTTAGAGTGGGTATGAGGAATTGGTATGAGGATGGTAGAGTAATGGAGAATTTAGAAGCATTTTTTTTTCCCAAAAGAGAAAGGCATTTAAATTCTGTTGTATGAAGGATAGACTCATAGAGTTGGATGTGAGAGAGTACTTGTAGCTTCTTCTACTCTACCCTTTTCTTTCTGGGATTACTTTTTGCTAAACCATTTAGCCAGGCTCCTGCCTAATCACTTATATGATTTTTATAGCTTTTCAGATAATGTCTTGAAAAACCACGATTATTGTTTCAGCTTCACCATTAGGGCCTGTTACTTATGTAAACAAGAATTTTCAAATGTGTGGTTAATGTAATGCTTCAAAAAACCAAGTTGCTATTTCTCCATATCATATTTTTCTAAATAAGTGAAACCTTGAAAGATAGAAACACTCAACGAACAAGAATGTTTCCCCAATACCATTTTTAAAAATCAGGCAGCAAATCTCCAAAAAGTAAGATAACACTAGGGGTTTATGACATAATCAACTCTTTAAGGATGTTCTGGGTCTACCCATGTTAAATCCAATCTTCTATACCTTTTTCTATACGTTTATAGAATTTTTACATTAATTTTTGATGTCCAAATGAGCTTCTGCAAGATCTAAATCATCATAGAGCAAACTAAATATGGGACTATATTCCTTAACATGCTACTTTATGAAACAAAGCATCCTATGTTAGAAACATCTTCAAAATTAGAGATTGAAATAAGAAGGTCTTTCTTAAAATTGTTCTAAAAACTCAATTAATTGAAACACAGTATTTTCTGAAAATTCCATACCACCATTTTCTCCCTAGTATCTTCCAAAGTACTTGAGTTAAAGTTGTCAGGCCATCAATATTCTGCTATTCCTTTTCCCTTGTGAACTACAATCTTTTTAACTTGCCTGTCATTTTCTATCCCTTGTGTGTGTCTAAAACAACCACTCAAGTACCCTTGACAATTTCTTAAGTACACACACTTATGCATGTTTTTAAATGAGGATCATCAAGCCCTGATTTGAAATCATCTTCTATGTATGCCCCACTGTGGCACTGCCAGCCAAAAAGACCCTTCCAAGGATAAGAAAACCTCCAAAGCCTAAATCACACTAAGTAGTACAAAAGAACAGAGAGAGCAATTAATTTTTGACCCATGACAAACTGCTTATTTCTTCACACATAAAAGTTATTACCCTTTTCTAAGCAACAATCTTACACAAGTAATTATTGGCCATAAAATTATCCATAAAAGCTGTTGAGAATCCAAATAATTAAAATTGCCTTTGGTCATAACTGGATTAAATACTCGAAGGTGATATGTTAATATTTTCCAACTTTGGATTTGCCTTAGACTTGAAAATGTCGCTTAAAAGGAAGCTCTTGAAAATGATATAATTAAACGACATTTGTGTTTTTAGCAGAGGTGTTTTATTTTTAAATAATGAAATATTTAAAAAATTCAGTGTTTTAGTTAACATGTACATTAATTTTTGTATTACTGTATAACATTCTCCTAAACTTTTACTTAGATTTATTTTATTTAGATTTTCTTTCTTTTTTTTCTTTAGATTTTCTTTTTTTTGTTCTATTCTAATCTTGCCCTTTCTCTGCTTTAATAGAAAAAGCATGCAAGGATGCTATGCAGACAAATGTGCAGCAGTGCTGTTAGCGTTTAATCTCTTTTTAGATAAATGCAAATATTGCTACTAATGGTATTGGACCCTTGTCCAGTAATCATTTGGGGAGCTTCCTCATCCATTTTTCAAGCTGTGTCTGTTACAATCAGTCACTGAAATTGTGATCTAGAATATTTGTTCTTGATGAAAACAATAGAATTAAGCTATAGGGCTTTGGAAAATTGCTTTCATATTCAAGCAGAGATACACATATACAGACACCTTGTTGATGATTTTACTGCCTTGAAGAAAATGTATTGCTACTGCCACAAGCCTGTCTTTTGGCACTTTATCACTTACAAGTGATGATAAAATTGCGACAAAGAGACTTCTTTTTAATCTTATAGGTCACTGCTTGTAGTCTGGACTATCCACCCTTTTGTCCTCTTATTTGGGCTAGATAAGGTGGAAAATTCCCTTTAGTTGTCTCTAAATTTCATTTAAACAGTATGAAACGCAGACTTTGTCTTCTGATTTTCAAGTCCCCAAATCTTTTAATATATCAATTTTATTTCTTCATATTTTAAAATAAATTTTTAGAAAGAGTTCTGTATGTGTTTGAAATGGTTTTTATGAAATTAAGTTACTGGGTGTATTTTGAAGAGTTCAAATACTTTTATGAGTCATAAATTTAGAAAATAATCCATTGACATCATAAGAATACTGACTATAAAATAATTTTGTTATTGAGTTTCTTTTCATTATTATAACCATTGGTTTTTACTAACTTCTCCCATAAGAATATTTATACAGATATCCAGTCTGGCAACATATAGTTGCTCAAAAAATAGATATTTATGAATAAATTTGTCTAATCATTGAGTCCTTGTATAAGAAACAGTGAAGCATACGATGAAGAAAACTACTTATTTCTGAGCTATTTATTTCTCTTGTTCTTTGATTTTGGAACTTTCTTACAGGTTTTCTTCAGAGGATCCTTCTAGGAAGTCACGAGTGAATAGCATCATGGTTTATTTCTCTGCCACAGATTTTGTGTGTTATTTTAACAATCTCTCAGCAATAAAGGAAGCCTTTGGGAATACACTAAAGCTTACAGAAGAATATTTTATATTATATAAATGAAGAGAAACTTTCATCTCAAGGCAACATTTGAGTTCTACTAAAGTACCAAGGATGCAATTCAGAATGTCTTTCTCTCAAGTGATTCCAAACCGTTTACAAATGTAATTTTTCTCTCTGATTTAAAAATGCTCTCTGGCCTGCTAGCCTCATTTTACAGGTGGGTAACCATTAGAAAGGAAAGTTAGCGACTTTTTATGTGTTCATTAAGTCAGGATAGAATGTTCAGATAACAAAAAACAGGTAGGGATGAATTCTTACTAAAATGCTGTTAGCGACAGCTTCCATTTGTTGAGAACCTACTATGGCAGATACTACACTGGGTGCGTTACATACGCTATCTCTAGTACTGGCTGCAATCTGGAGAGGTATGTATGACCATACCCACTTAACAGATGAGAAAAGTGATGCGTATTGAGGTTAAGTATCCAGTTAGTGAAGGACAGAGCCAAGATTCAAGTAATAGTTTATTAGTTACTAAAAATGATCTGAACAAACCACGTTGTACTTTCTCTTGCTAACGAACAGAGGCTTGACAAAGAAGCAGAACTAATAGGAACTCAAAGGAGACTGACATTGGGCTTCCAACAGTTTGCCATGCCCTCGGCAGGGTTGTCATTGGCTCTCAGTTTCTAGTTCTGCAGTCCAGCACTCTGTCTATAAGACCCATTTAAATTATCATGCATGGGATCAACTTCTAAACATGGCTTCTGATGAGTGAAAACTTTTGGGGGGGGTTTTGTTGGAAGAGGCAGCACTTGATTTTTTTCATTAGTTTTTATTTCCTCGAGTGTAGGGCCCACATCTTAGGTGGTTGTCTGAGTCGGCATATCTTCTGATATTGTGGGTGTGATTATGTACACCCACATTTATAGAATGACACCCACTCTTTGCCTCTCATTGCGTGTAGCTCTGTGCAACCATATCTTTGTTGAATGTCTTACAGAGTCAAATATAAAGAAGAAATGGCAAGCAATTTACTCAACAGTCACTCTTCTTTCCTATCTTCTTAACATCACCATGAAGTCTTGTCTAATAAATCAGAAAAGAGAAGACCACACCACTGCTCTGACTCCGTAAAAATGCTGCTCTCATAAGTACGCTTAGAGATAAACAAGATAGGCAGATCTGTTCTTGATCTCTCTTTAGGTGTGCTTTTAAAGTATGATTGTGTTTGTAAACTACGTATGAGGTGATACAGAGGAACCATGACTATTTCAAGCAACTTTGCACAGTGCTTAGAACTGTACTCTGAAGGAAAAATCACGGAAGCCCATTAACTAATATTTGTAATGCTAGAAGATTGCTAGAATCTCCACTTCAGGTGGTTTCTGTTTACTGGTATAGGTTTCAGGCTCACAGGGTTATTCTGGACAAAGTGCTTGCAATGCTACCTCAGAATTTTACCTCCTCAAAAGCTGGTTTAAAAATCACAAAAGTACTTGTAAATCCTAAATAACTTTTTTCTGTTGTGAGTTAAAAGTTTTATTTTTGCTTCTAGCAGCTTTTTTTGGATTTTCTCCATAATTATAAAAAGATGTCTGTATGTGTGACTATAAACATTTTAAACATTCACATTCACATTCTTTAATGGTGAATGTTTAAAGATTCTAAAAGAGGAATAATTGGGTCATTTGTAAAAATATCACAGTCTGTGATTTACTAAAGAATGCTTTTGCCTCATGCAAATGGAGAGGTACTCTTAAGATTTCCTTAAGAAAATGAAGCATTCCTCAAGGAAATATAGCAAAAGCTTTTAAATCAGAATCCTTCTGCTGAAATTTTGCTTCAAGAGAAATTATCATTATGTTGAGGGACGCAGGAGAAGGCTGGTGCTCAGAGGACGCAGTAGCATGGTGGTGTGGTTTAGTAATTTTATTAGGAACTAAGGTTCATTTCTCTAGACTTGAGGTCTAAAAACTGGATTTCATTAGTAAAATCAGAGATAATTTGATTCATGGGGACTTACATTACACAAGACATAAAAAATCAGGTCAATTTATTAATTTTAATGTGGGAGCTCCAGTGACTGGATGCATGTATCTCCTGACTAGGTCATCCCTTTTCCCAATGTCAAGATTCCTGGGAAGCTAAGGAGAAATTTCCATGGTCATCACAGATGAGTGAAAACCTTCAGTAATGTCTCATGGTGAAAGTTTATGGAGATATACTTTCTCCATAGAGAATGATGTGTCTCTCATATAGGAATACTTGCCCACCCCAGACTCCGCCTTTCTTTTACTTATACCATGGGAGACACAAGAGCCACTTAAGATATACTAAATGGAGACAGATTACTATCACTATTATTGTTATTGTTGGTTCTTGAATCTATGCGTTAATCTTTTTTTTGTCTCATGCCTTATGCTCAGGCTATATGTTATCAGTTCCTCCTGTTGTCAATTTGTTGCCTTTAATGCCTTTGACTTCTAATTTATTTCTTCTCATTTCCTATAGATAGGGAAAGCAAATAAACAAAGCAGTTATGTCTAAAGTTAATGTTAGGTCCAGAGAGTAAAGGCCCAAAGATTTCTTCCATGAGGATAGAGTTCGTAAAGTTTGGTCTATATGTGGTCTATTTTGGCTAGTCAAATATCTTTATTATCTGATATTTGTTGTTTTCTTGATAACAGAAGTTACTAGATAAATGACTTCTGAGTCTGTGTGGTGTTATTGTATTATTATTTCAGATGGTCAGTTCTGTCTCAAGAGGCCTCATTAGGATATGTCAAGTTAAGCTATGTAATAAATGAGTCTCTATTAAAAGAAAGGGTACACGACATTTTAGGGGTGGCACACAAAAAAGAAATGGTTCTTTAAAATGCCCTAACCTAATACCACTGTAACTTGGTTCAGAGCTGACTATGGTCATTTTAACTTTAAGTTATAGCTTTCATCTAGAGAAAAATATACTACCCATTTTGAAATATCTCAAAATACTGCAAAATGTTCATCAATCAGCGTCCTAAAAATATTTATGATTTTTATCCTTTGGAAACCCTTTGCCATAATTTTGTGCTACTATTTAGAGTAGAGTAGTTTAAGCAGTCAACTTGCTGTTGACTCCCCCCACCCCCACCAGAGGTAGCAACTACACACTTTTATACCTTCTCATAAAACTTTATCATATAATCAGCATAAGGTCAAGAGAAGTTGAATCTAGTAATGAAACAGTTCTCAGGAGATGACTTATTTTATCCCCCAACCTTTTTTTTTTTTTTTACAGATTTTTCTTATTCATGAGATGATTCAGAAAGTTTTCTGTTGAGCAACATTCAAGACACCTATGGAATATTTCTCTCCTACATCCTGTGATGAAACATAATTTATTTTCACTTTTCCAATAAAATGCACTTTTTGCTATAAGAATATAATATCTAATAAATTCCTTTGGTGGTAATATATCTGCAAGGTACATGTTGACATCAGTGATTTGTAAATAAATGACTTTATTTCCTTCAAGTCCTCAAATAAATTTGTTCTTTTAAATCAAATTTACTTTTAAACTATATTGCAATTTTTGAATAAAGCCTCTGGATCAATTCAATGTTTTGCTTTCTAGAGGAAAAAGTATGAACAATGTAGTGCTCAGTAATGTATTTCAAAGAAGTCGTATGAATTATGGTCAAATCAAGATTCCACTTAACTTTGAAACCCCTTTAACGATATCATTTAGAGTAACATAAAAATATTTTCTCCACTTTGCTCCAAACCACCACCATACTTTAAAGCCATTGTATTTATCTTTATAAATTTCCTAGCATCACACAAAATAGTTAAGAATATTAAGCTTTTGGGGCTGGCTCCATGGCCGAGTGGTTGAGTTTGCGTGCTCTGCTGCGGGGGCCCAGGGTTCGGATCCTGGGCTCGGACATGGCACCGCTCGTCAGGCCACATTGAGGCGCGTCCCACATCCCACAACTAGAAGGACCTGCAACTAGGATATACAGCTATGTACAGGGGCGGTTTGGGGAGATAAAGGAGGAAAAAAAAAAAAGTTTGGCAACAGTTGTTAGCCCAGGTGTCAATCTTTAGGAAAAAAAAAGAATATTAAGCTTTCAATTAAAAACTATTTCCTAAGGTCATTTATATATCTTAACCACATACTATTATTTCTCGTAACAACTGCAAACACTTGTAAAAAATTCAAGTGGTATAATAGTGCATCAGGTAAAATATTTAACATGCGAAGTCTCTTTAAATTCCACATCTCAATGTTTGACGGATATGTTGAGAGTGTAAGATAATGAAGTTGCTTTTTTCACCAAAGAATGAAATGTTAGACTTGTACTTGGATGTCATCTAATGTGAGCTAATACGAGCATTTGAAGTTTGTGCCTTGAAGCTGAAACACAAGTATACTTGAATGCTAGAGGATAAGGAATGAGAAATAAAGAAACTAAAGAAATGACCTGGAGAAATGTAATATGATCTGTTATCGTAGTGTCTCTGGCGTTGTTTTGGGATATCCATTCTCCCTATCTGTCTTCCTAATCTAGTGATCTCTTTTTTCCTTTAATAACAGTAAATTTTGTTTTTTCTTATGTTTCATTTATTTTCCCTTACTGTTTAGAGATACGGATCAGAACATCCAAGGAGTCAATTAAAAAAATAATCAAACAGAAATCCTAGAAGATAAGGACATCTGTGGGGTGTTAAGACTCCAAAGCTCATAATCAGATTTCATTTGCTTTGACTATTGAGATGATGCACAGGATGGAAATGGAGTGTTCATCTACCCATTTGTGGCTGTCCCAACAAACTTCTTGAAAACCTCCCTCTCCTAAAATACCAAATTACCCTTAAAAAGCAAAGAGGAAACCATGAAAATGATTCGCAACGTTTATGACAGAAAAAAGCCTCTTAGTAACCACACATCAAATATTCAAACCAATAAGAAAAAACATATATTGCCCTGATAGAAAATTTTTATAACACCTCTGTGTTAAAAAAAAAACTTGTAAGATTGGGGCTGGCCCACTGGCATAGTGGTAAATTCACGTGCTCTGCTTCAGCCACCCGGAGTTTGCTGGTTTGGATCATGGGCGTGGACCTACACACCACTCATCAAGCCATGCTGAGTCAGAGTCCCACATACAAAATAGAGGAAGACTGGCACAGATGTTAGCTTGGGGACAATCTTCCTCAGGCAAAAAGAAGAAGATTGGCAATGGTTGTTAGCTGAGGGCCAATCTGTCTCACACACACACACAAAGTGAAAGATTGACACCAACTGAAATGTCTAACAGTAGGGGATTGTTTAATGAGTAATGAGATAGTAATATGCTGGAATACTATGCAACCATTTAGATAAGGATTTAGAAATGTGTTCACTATTTTAAAATCACATTACGGTTAGCAGGATCTGCCATAAAATTGTTCCTGTTCTTAGGTAAATGGAATGCATCTTTGAAGAATAAAAAAGAAGTTGAGCCAGAAATGAGAAACCTTGTTTCTCTGAGAAATGTTCAGGTTAAATAAGGCAATAAAATGGGTAAAATGCAAGCTCCTGTATGGTGGTCATTAATGCTATTCACCACATATCCCGCTTCTTTTAGATTTGGTAGGATTATACTTCTCTGACCACTTGCAGTTAGGATTGGTTGTGTGATTTTCTAAAGCTAATCATATATGAATAGAAGCAGTAATGTCACTTCCGTGAAGAAGCTTTCCAACCCAGTGTGATGTTGATGCACTCTCTTCTTTCCCTCTACTCTGGCAATATCTAGATGGTGACTGCTCCATCAGCCTGGAGCAGTCTGGAACGAAGGTAGCACAGAGCAGGCCCACAGCTGATCCAGGATAGATACGTAGAATTCATGAGAAAGAAATCTCTGTTATTTTAAGTCAGTGAGATTTGGGGTTGCATGTTACTGCTGCAGGACCCAGCCTATCCTTGCTGATACACCCTGCTTCTGAAGTAACAAGCTTAGTGTCTACTGGGACACATCCATCTAGCTCCTTATCCTGGCTATTCCACTAAATAGCTCTGTGATCTTGAGTAAATTATCTAAATGCAATTATAAGCCTCAGCCTCCTTACCTTCATAGAATGAAGAGACTAACACTATTTCATAGGGTTACTATAACGATTAAATGAAACAATGCGTGGCACTTGGCACACAGTAAACTCTCTTTAGACGTTAGCTATTATTATTACCATCATAATGAGGACAGTTAGGGAATATACCCTTTTCTGATGGACACAAGTTGGTAGAAGTGTTTGGGTGGGAAGCACATTCTATCAGAGGCTTGAGGCTGGACTCTAAGGTACAACTATTTGTTTGAATGATGAGATCAGACTCCAGTCCATCACTTTCTCTTTAGAACAAGTAACTAAAGAGGACCTAGCACTAGCCAAGTCGATGTGCAAAAGACAAACAACTTACATCCATCTCCAAGCATGCACAACCTAAGGAAGAGGATCTTGAGAATGTCTTAGTTTGGCAGCATGGCAGGAAATTAGGAAACACAAGAATTAGTGCTACCAATTTCCTTTACCTTTATCTTTGTCCAATAACCGGTAAATAGGCTTATCCCGCCCCGCCCCACCTTTTTTATCTGTGTGATGCTAGGAGTATTCACATCATTTTTCCCGTGTGGGTAGTTTGGAGGACAGTTGTAGAAGGTACCTTGGTTGAAGTCTAGCTTGTTCAAAGACATCTGAAACAGCAGCAAACATGGCCAGGGACTCTTTCCAAAATACCATTGATTCTCATTATTTGCAGATTCTGCATTTGTGAATTCATCAACTCACTAACATTTATTTGTAATCTCAAAATTAAATGTGATGCTTTCACAGTCACTTACAGACCATTGCAGAGTGGCGAAAAAGTTGTCATGCATATTACCAGCTGGAGGTCAACGGGATAATGCCTGCCTCCTTGTTTCAGCTCTCATACCATTAATAAGTTACCTTTTCACAGTCTATTTAGTGCCACATTTTTTTTTTGCATTTTTGTGCTTTTTCTTGGTGACTTTGCTGTTTAAAATGGCTTCCAAGTGTAGTGTTAAAGTACTGTCTAGTGTTCCTTAGCACAAGAAGATTGTGATGGGCTGACAGAGAAAATATGTGTGTTAGATAAGCTTTGTTAAGGCACGAGTTATAGTGCTGTGGGCTGTGAGCTAGAAGATAATGAATTAATGATATATTCTAAATAAGATGTCTTTATTCAGAAACACTCATAAAACCAAAGCTGTATATTGATTGGTTGATGAAAATGTCATGACCAGAGGTTCACAGGAACCTAACGTGTATTTTCTCTAGGAGCAATGGTTCATTATTCACTAATTTAGTGTTTGTGGGGACTTTATAGAATGAATTTAACTACCAACAATAAGAGTCTACTTTAGCTTCTTTCAAGTTTCTGTTAAGTTATCCAAGAAGGTGCATAAAAAGATGAAAATGTGGCAACAGAATATGGAATTAAGGCTAACACTTAACCATTTTCTAGAGTCTGGAAGGAATTTTCATAAACTACAGGGTAGATGGAGCCAGATTTTGGAGTCCTCACTGAACATAGGTCAAATCTTTTTATACCATGTCAATACTCTTACTCAGTCAATGAACATAAAGAGCCCCCAAAATTGCTTGAGTGAGGATGACTGGAAGGAAGCTTGATGGAGAAGCAAGTTGGAGATAATATACTTTAGCATTTCAGGTTCCTTGAGTGCCTGGTCCCATAAATACCACTTTCACTTAACAAGGAAATGCGGCTGGGTACAACTAGACTTGAGGCTTGGCAAATGGAGAAAGCTCACACTGTATGATGCACTGCCCAATTTGCACGAACACCAGGTATCTCTCAGGCAGTAATTCAGTTTCCAGCAAAGCCTAGTCACATGCAAGAACTCTTTATCCAAATGATGGTAGCTATGCATTGAAGAGGTCTTGGTTTTTTTCTCGCAAATCCAGTAGCTCCCATTATAATACTTTATTGGATTTACCATGGCATGCACACTGCATTTGGTCTGATACAAAGAGAACAAGCACTCTAAGGTTCCTTGAGTCATGGGGACTGGCGGCAGGCCAGCTAATGGTATAGCCTGGGTTACTTATAGAGCCTTTCACTGCTCCTGGCTCCCTTGGAAAGGTAAATGAGTCAAAGAAAGTCTCCCAGAAGGGACAATCTGCCTTCAAAATCCAGAGTTACTCAGTAGGTCATGGGTAAAGAGTTCAAGATGTCAATTTGTTCTTTTCCTTGGAGGTAAAATTCCTACATGCCCCACTGGATCTCCATAAATGTCACTAAGGCTGTAGCTTCTAATCCTATACATGTTACAGGATGCTTACTATTTACCCAGAGGTAACCAGTGTGATGTCATAAATTTATTAGCTCGAGATGATATCCAGTGAAAGCATAAGGTGGACAGAAAGCCATTATATTGCCAATGGCAGGAGTAAGGTGGCTCCACAAAGCCCTTCACGCTCTTGCAGAGGCCATCTCCACTCTTCTAGCACTCAAGTTTTTACTAGCTAACACATGGTAAGACCATTTCTATCACGCTTCTCATCTACTTACTTCAATCACAACAAGGGACTCAAAGTTCCCACATCTTCCCTTGTTATCTGGACTGTTATCCCCAGTATGTTTCTGTATGTTCTCTAATCTGACTCCATCTCTACACATTTCCATCATTCAAGACCCTTCCACTGTGCCCTCTGTAATTCACAGTCCATCATCAGCAAATCCTCGACGCCCTCAACCTCTTTTCCAAATGTTCCCTTAAACTTCTCATGCTCCTCTCCAGGGCACTGTTTCTCTGCAGCCCTCAGAAGGTGGCTGTTTTCTCTCTTACATTCTTTGCACAGATGGGCCTCCTTGTTCTTCCCAAATCATTCTCCCTCCATATCCATAATTACCCATGCTCACCATTTTCAAACTCATGCCATAGTCTGAGTGCATATTACATACTTAAACCCTCCTTGTTTTAACCATTTATAGACTTCCAGGTTTCTACTCCCATTTCTTGAGGATTTTAGCTTATGAATCCTTGTTACTGTCTCTAATACTAGTTTAATGATTTATAGTCATTTTAGTGTATAAATAGATGATCCTTCCAATACCCTGGCCTCTCAGTTACCTAATATGCTTTCTGTGAATGGCCTTGTTTCCCGCCTCCCCCATCCCAGGGCCCAGTAGTCATGCCCTAGACTTCATCATTACCAGTAACCGCACAGCCTCCATAATTTCAGCGTCAAGGGTCCACTGTTTTACCACCACTTTCAATTTTGCAGCTCATGTTCTTTAGCATCCTTTGTCCAATAATCCTTCAACCCACTTGGATCCTACAATTCACAGCCCTACTAACTCTCTAATGTCCCCCAACCATCTCTTGTATTCACCTTCCTTCTTACCTGACTTGGATTCCATGGTCCATCATTATAACTCCATTACTTACACCCTCAGTCGGCATGCCCCCTACTCCATTCCATTGTCTTTGATAGTAAAACTTCAATTGTGCTTAAAATCAAACTTAGCCTTTTTAAGGCCTACATCTGTGCTGCTGAACCTGACTGGGGAAAAATACCCAGCTACGCTAACTGGACCACCAACCTCAAATGCTGCCTGAAAATGCTGTATTGCCCAGTCCATTCACTTTTTATCTCCACTGATGATTTTATACTTAAACATTTCTTCTCAAACTTTCAACAACCCCTTAGCAATTCTCACTTATTCAGATGATTTTGCTTCCTATCTATCTGACAAAACAGAAACAATATGAACAGAGCTTCCACAAGCTCTCATCCTGTCTTACCTCCTGTTTTCCATGGATGGATTGTCTGGGTTCCTACCTAAAGCCAACACCTCCCCATTTGTATCTTGGATCTGATTCTCTTTTGTCTACTCAAAGACATCACCACAACAACAGTCTTCTCTCTCCTTTGGAAAAAGACAACCTTCCCATGCTTCTGCACGCCTCACTGCAAATGCCCCTTTCTCTGTTCCCCTTTGCAGCAAAACTCCTTGGAAAAGTTGAATCTCTTTGCCGCCTTCACTTTCTCTCTTCCTATGTCTTTTGGTGTTGGTTGAAAAATCTTCCAAGGCTGGAATTCAATCACAGGAAAAGGAAAGTGGATGAAGAAAGAAAGAAGAGAGATAGACAAATAATCTGCAAGTCACACTCACTGGACTCCTATCTTTTTAAATCCAATCCTAATAAATACCAGCTGCCTGTCTAACCCCCTGCCCAGATCTTCCTTTCCTGCTTTCTTACCATTGAGAGAATCCTTATGTCAGTGCCTGAGTCAGAGTTTTAAGGCCACTGACCTACACTTTTCTGCTGGACAGAACCAGGAGTAGACTCTTCAAGCAGACAATAAATCCCACGTAACATATTTCTCCAAACTTCTGTTCCCTTTTGGTCATGAGGTAAATTATGAAGTCATACAAATTCAATTTGGGAAAAATAACAGTTACTTACCTTACAAAAATTACGCAAGCATAGGATAGGGCTGCAAGTACAAATTGTTCTCCAGTTTATTTTTGAGATTTTTGGACTGTACTGCTTCTTAGCTACAAAGAAACAAGAGAATTAAATGGGTAGTTCACCAGGATGTGTTTTAAAATAAAAGACTGACAAATATTTTGCTAAGGCTATATTTGTGTGCTTAAATATTTTCACTGTGTAAGTTGCATAGACTGTACAGGTAGCTGTATTCTCTACACAGCATGCCTTTTTGTTTGTATTTCAGCTACAGCAAGATAACTAAGTAAACACACAGTTTTCTGGATTGAAAACACTTCTATGCTTATTCCTAAAATTCTACAGGTTTAAACTTACATGATTTGCAAATTACTTTGTTTAATGAATTATGTATCTTCTAAAACTTATGAGAAACAGATTCCCTTTTCAAGCTCCCTTAATATGACCCATGAGACACCTTTGAATACTTATTTTTAGCCTATCTAATCTTGAATGATGAAATACTTGAAAATATCTAATCAAAATATTCAGAAAACTTTCTGAGATGAATTTGCAAAGTCATATGTTTTGCTTTCTTTGACCCCAAAAGTACAATTTATGCGTCCTGATTTTTCTTTTGAAGAGAATGGAACCAATTAGTCACATGCTAATCAGAACTTTTGGTTTGGACATGTAATGAATCATTTTTTGAATTGATCATTAATTTTTATCAAAGAGCCAACTCTGACACAAATTGGGACAGATCATTGGGGAAGGGATAACAAGAAGCAGGCTCTACCAGAAGTGAAAGATGATCCATATATTTTCCAGAATCTTTCAGCTTCAAGAGGCCCTTATCTTGTTGATTCTTATTCTTCCATGTCTAAATTTCTGGGCTCATATCCCAGAGTTTCTGTCCCATCAGAGAAGAGACAGTTATAACCATTAAGTGTTCCAAAATGTCTTTTTATTTTCAAGGCTCAACCTCTGCTCTGGACAACCATGCCAAGGAAGCTTACTGAGAAATTTAATTAGATATCATCAGTCCACCCAGCCCTATTACCACTGAGAAGTAAGAGTGCTTAGTTATAAACATTCATCCATTCATTCATCCATTCCCCTATTTATTCAACAAGCATTGTTGATAATGTCAGACTCTGTACCAAGCACTAAAGAAACACATGTGATTCAGACATAGCTGGCACCCTCAAGGAGCTCACACTTAGTGTAGGAAACACAGGTGAATAGATAATAATACAATACAATCTGTAAGAGACTATTGTAACGTTCCATCTAGGTGATTGCCATCGTCCTGCCAGAATCCTCTTGAAATGGATATTTGCCATTCCTTTTGTCAGCCCAGCATCTGAAATCCTTCTGTTGTAAGTTTTGGTAGGAAGGAGAGCCTGTCTCCCCCTGTAGAGGTTAAACATGCTGGATCTTTCCTTTCCCAGCCTCTCTTGCAGACAAATTGTGAGCTCATGATCTAGGCTCCTCCAGTTGGATGCCTCCATCATTTAGCTTGAGGTGGGGGCCATGTGGTGGCAGCAGTTGGATCGTACTGCTTCTCAGCTACAAAGAACTATGAGAATTAAATGGGTAGTTCGCCAGGGTGTGTTTTGAAATTAAAGACCCGTGGTGCTAGCGGCAGCATAGAGGATTCAGAGCTTGAGGCGTCAGAAGTTCAGCAACAATGCCCTCACCAAATTGTTCAGTTGTTTTCCTGACCGCACAGCCTCACACCTGGGTTTTCAGTCCTCCTAGCTATACTTTGGGCTACCTATTGTTCGTCTCTTACAGTCCTTTTAATGAATTTCTTTTCTGCTTACGTTAGGCAGATATTTGAATTTTTAAATGTGTTGAGAAGCCAAAATTTTTGTTTGTTTTTTAAAGGGGGCTGCTTGCTTTGTTTTGTAAGGTAATGATCTAGATACCAAGTCAATAGGAGATGTTTACATCGTGACATTATTTAGAACTCAAATTATTTGGGTTTAGTTCAGGGATACACTTAGATCATTTACCTTAAGGCCCCTAGCTTCTGTAACCATGAAATTTTGAATTGTTAAAGCCATAGTCATCAGAAACTTTCACAGGCTTTTAAACTAATGATCTTGTTGAGCAAAAAATTTTAATAATCCAAAACATTGATTATGTTTTATATTGGTTTTAGACATTGTCTTGAAAGATCAGTTTGATATTTTTTACCATAAACCTGGATGATTATTTTCTCCTTTTTTGTTCTCTCTTTTGGATGTTTTAAAAAATTTTTTATCTTGGTTTATTATTTTTTAAAGTATATTTTCAAGAACTGATTTGTTCTTTTATATAATGTTTCAAAATAATCATGTTAGAACATCAGTGTTGGGCAGAGCATAGCACAGATGCTGAAGGCTTATTTACAAATTATTTTAAATAACACTTACAGTGATTCTTAAAGGAATAAGCTTCCAGAAGAACACTGAAAATGACTTTTTCAATAAGTTATATCTAAAACTCCAAATGACCATCTAATTTGGGCAGTTATGAGTTGAATTATGACTCTTCTTACTGCTCCATTAATATTGATATTGATGTTTAATTTTATTTCTTACTGGATTAAGGAGGAATTAACATAAGGCAAAATTTTTTTTAATAAATTTTATTTAATGTGGGGTATTGCCACATTTTCTTTTCCTGCTTTTTCTCCCCAAATCCCCCAAGTACATAGTTGTATACTTTAGTTGTGGGTCCTTCCAGTTGTGGCATGTGGGACACCACCTCAATGTGGCCTAATGAGCGGTGCCATGTCCACGCCCAGGATCCAAACCAGCGAAACCCTGGGCTGCCCAAGCGGAGTGCGCGAGCTCAACCACTCGGCCATGGGGCCGACCCCTGTAAGGCAAAATTTTTAGTGTACTTAAATATGAGAATTATTTTTTACAGGAAAATACAATAGCCCACTGTGTGAAAATAGTAACAGTTTTTTTTAACTTTTTTTTTCTTTATATAGTTTCTGAAAGAAACACTAACAAAAGGTCACCCAAATGCATTTTTCCTATTCTTCAAATTATTCTAATATTTCTTGAGTGTTTTATTTTAGGAGTTCATGAAGTTTGTGCTTTATATAATGAAAGGACTAAGAGTGAGTCACACAAAAATTATTTTTAGGAGCAGTCATGGTAGATCAGACACTGCTCCATGCAACGTCTCCAGAACTCGGACTGAAGAGCTGTGAATGATCATCTTCTGAGAACACTTAGAAAACTCCCTTAACTCTATGTCTAGTGTCTGTTGCTCTTAGCTTACCTTTCTAGGCCATTTTGATAGGGGACAGTTAGAAATATATTTTTATTAGAAGGAGAAAAATAAGTCATGAGCCCATACTGATATTTACAATTAAATTACAGTGTTTTGACTTAACATATTTCATTTTATCCTATATGTCTTCTCATATGTTGATCATATTGGCTCCTAATTACATTAACATGTGGTTTTGCTTTATCCTATAATATAGTCTTAAAATTTCAATATAACAGTACTAATATTACTGCTAATAATAAAATACTAAGTGAAATTTGATTCCTTTGTAGCTCTTTTGCCTTTAGAGTATATTCCATTAAGAATATACACTCAAAATGTTATGTTTTAAAGTCAGTTGAAGAAATTCAATTGTCAGGGTGGCTATCCCATCAACTTTATATATTATTTATATGTACAGAATAATTTCTTTCAGTTTGTTTTTGATATTTAGGAATTGTTTTTCTTTCCTTTCAATTTTGTTGTGTTTTTTCTTTGCAATTGTATAAAACATTTACATGATTTCAAAGCCAATACAATAAAGTATTTTCATAGAAGTCTTGATTCGATCTCTGTCACCTCCATCCTGTTCTCTTTCTCCCAATGTAGGTCACCATTTTTATCAGTTTTTGCTTTATTTTTTACAGTGATAATTTTGAAAAATATAAGCAAAATATACCTATACCTAAATATATTGATCTTTCCCCAATTTCTTAATTATGAACACTATTCTGTATTCACTTAACAACACATTTTGGGGGTCACCCCATATCAATGTAATCATCTGCCTTTCCCTTTACAGATGCCTAATATTCTAATTTGAGGATATTCCAAAGTGTATTCAACAAGTCCTCTCTTTTTGAGCATTTGGGTTGTTTTTGGTCTTCTGCTATTATAATAAGAGCACATTGAATATCCTTAAATATATGCCATTTTCTATTCTGGCCTGTGTATCTTTGGGATTACTTAAAATAGGATGACTGGGTCAAAGAATAAATGTATATGTAATTTACTGTAACTTTTATTTTTTGATATGATCTCCTTGTCCTTATATATGTATATTTTACATAATTTCACTTGTTTATGAGGATTTTTGATTTTTTATTCACATTTAATGCAATAAATGTTTCTCTATGTTTCATACCTCTTCATAATTATTTTTTGTCATTCCATAATAGTTAATCATTGAAGAATGTTTCAAAATCATTTTTATCTTCTCTTTCTTTCCATCCTTCCTAACTACTTAATCGATATTTGTTAAACTGAAAGGAATCAACAGTATTTCGTAACTGGTATAAATCACATGAGGAAGTATGTTTGTGTGCGTGTACACACGCATAACAATTTCTGTGTCTCTCTCAGAACATCTAATTGCCCATACATTTATAATTTTTTCATTTGAGAATGTAAAATTTTGCAAACTATTGGATTTCAGATTAGACCATCTCATCTTGTATTACGTCTATCAGGTGATTAAGAGGCAGACTGGGTCCATGTGATATACGTCCATACGCTTGGAGCATATGGACTCACCATGACCAGGAACTCACTTACAAAATTTTTAATCACCTAAATTCACCTCTTCTCACTTACTTTCCACTATTTGCCTCTCACCTGGCTGAGTGGATGTGCTGTGGGTCAAGAGAAAGAATTGCTTCCTTGGACCTGATACACTTGACTCCTTGCCACTAGTACTTAGAAATCCAGTCCCTCTTCCTGTGCGTATGAGCCTTTCCTAACCACATTTGTGCCTGGACTCTCTCTTCTGTCCTCCCAACTTATCACAGAAGTTTTGTTGAAAATTAAAAAGCAAGTTATTGAAAAGCGCGCATTGAGAAGATCTACTTGGTTTGACATCAGAATCTCTGTGCAATTTAGAAAGTGCATTTTGCTAAATTCTCTGTCTTAATTTTCTACTTCATATAGCAAGAATCCTCAAACTTAAAAAAATTGTGAAAATTAACTGTAAGAAAATATAAAGAATAATTTAGCTGTTAAGCTATCATGTCTTTTAAAAATTATTTTCTAAATGTAACTATAATCACTTTGGGATATTTAATTTTATATTTGTTAATCCAGCTCATAACCATTGTGACTTTTCATAGAAGAAATCGAAACACAACTTGGTTAAGTCTAATATAAATCACTCGTATATCTATAAACACATGATTTACACAGTCAAACATCATATTCCTTAGCTGTTTTTGCATTAGAAACTGATTGTCATGCAAAAACCCATAGTTTTTCTCTTAAAATACATATCATACAAATAGATAAGTAGAAATATTTTATTATAATTGCCAGCCTCATATTTTAATGGTAAAATGATCCAAAATTAGTAATATATCGCAAATGCCAAGACAGATATATTTGTTACAGATGAAGAAATCCATGAAAATCATGTTAAAGTGGATGTGAAAATCACTTAAGATTATTTACAATACAATTACCTAGGACATTCAGACCAAAAAGGAAACAAAAAGGACATAAATGAACAAAAACTTAATTGACAAAAAGAACGACATTTTTCCTTAATGGGAAGCCAGTAAGGAAGGGAATCAGCAGCATTTAAAATGTAATATAGCTGTGTGCGATTTTCTTCCAGGACCAAGAGCCACAGCGTTATCTGGTGAAAAATGAATATGAGACATTTATTGCTGCCGAGGGATTCCTTGGGCTGCCTGTGATAGGTGTGGACTGAGGCTTTGCTTGAAGGTTATGTGAAGACTTTGTCATTCAAAGTCAGCCCCACTGACAAGCACTGTCCTCGGTGGGGCTAGCCTGAGCTCTAGTGGATAAACAAAGGGGCAAGATATATTAGAGAATGTGTGGAATCCTTCTGCTGCCTCATGACTGCTCGTTCAAATTTATGGTGTATGATTTTGACTCCTTCTGACCAGGGTCACTGATCGTGCTCTAAAGAAGCTCATTAACAATAAATACACATTGGTCACATGTGTCGAAATATGCACAAGCCAGTGTAGACATCACAACAGAAAAGCAGTCATTAAATTGTGGTCATACTCCTTTTAGATCCCCAACAATCATTTCCTACTTTGGCCAACCACCATTTTCAACAGGCCCAGTGCTAAATAATTTTTTGGCTGTTTTTAACAAGCAAATCCACCGTCATAGACTAGAGATTTATTGCTCCAGAGGATATTAAGAAAAAATATTCTACAGGTTTTGATGGCAGTCTTTAAAAAGAAGTCTCAAAACAATTTTAAAATGCCAGCACCATTGGAATAAATGAAAGATTTCTCAAGATGATTGCTTTGAAATAGACAACTCTAATTTGGATTTATATGTATGTATTTGTAAGTTCTGAAATCTTCATCGAAATAGTTGTTTTAGCTTATACTGTCTCAACAGTTGATTCTGCACTTACCCAATAAAAAAGAAGACTTCTCATCCATTAATCTTCACCATTTCAGTAAATGGCTTCTCTACTAGTTTGTCTTTCCAAAAACCTTATGGTCATTCCTGGCTCCTTTTAAGTTTTTGTACCCTATAACCAATCTAACAGCAAATCTGACTAGGGCAATGTAGCAGTTTAGATGTTTAGAGAAATCTTTCCAGGAACATTTTATCTAAGTTCTAACCAAACTATAATTTTTAATGCACAGTTGAGATGATGGAAAGTAAAGCAACTCTTTGTAGGTGAATAATGAAAAGAATATATGGATCCTGACTATTGAGTATGCTCTGGGGTAAGTGCTTATGCCCAGTGGCCTCAACCCTGCATTTTGAGGGGTCACAAGAGCAGCGGTGAGGAGTCAAATGAGAGATCTATGAGTGGCGGGAGGTTATGGGAGACTTGGTCCATGAAATCTTCATATCGTGCCATGGTGAGGACCTGAGTGAATGAGACAACATAGTCTCTTAGGCATTTCTTACCACAAGCTCGCATTCAGAGGGATTTACGGTGGAGTTCATACTATACATATGGTGCCAAAAGATTAAGCCAAAATTTTTTGTCACTTCTTAGTTTCCTTTGTGTCTTCACTCTCTTCTCCTTGACCACTTAAGCCTGAGCACTTAGTTTTTACTTTTCTCTATGCTCACTTCTTTGTGCATATTCACTTGTAAATTTATGTCTTCCTCTTGTCTAAACTCCAGATATATCCAACTGCCACTAGTCATCTCTTCTTGGTTATCTAAGGCTTTTCAAACTTAGTAGCCTAGAAACAGGCCTACCTGTAAGTCGAGATATGATATATGCCAGAACTGGCATTGTAGCTCAGTGTGGAAAGAATAGACAATTCAGTGAATTATATTCTGACAATTTCTTATACACATGGGAAAAATTAAACCCATTCTTTCCCCATAACATACAGAGAAATCAATTATAGATGGTTCGCGTTTTAAGTATTAAACACAAAACGTTAAATTTCAAAAGACAGTATACATTTTTATAATCTTGGGAGCAGGGAATGGTTCTTAAATAAGATCCAAAAGCAAAAATCATAAAGAAAAACATTGATAAATTTTACTACATTAAAGGTTAAAATTTCTAATTATCAAAAGGCGAGAAAGAAGATGAAGGCAAAAAACTGGAGAAAGATATTTGTATCCCATATAACTAATAAGTGACTAGGCTCCAGAATATATGAAGAACTCATGGAAGTTAACTAGATAAAGACAATTGACCTAATAGAAACGCGAAACAAAACCGTGAACTGGTCTTCCTCGGAAGAGGAAACGATAATAGCTACTATATAGATGAAGAATAAATTAATAAACTTAGAACACCAAGCACTGCTGAAGACACAGAACCGAAAACTCTTCAACGTTGTTGAGTGGAGGGTAAATTGGTTTAACTACTTTAAAAAACAACTTGGCATTATCTAGTGAAGTTATAACCTAGCAGCTCTGCTTTTGGGAATACCGGTAATCAATTCTTGAACAAGTGCTCCAAGAGCCATGGATAGGAATTTTCATGTTAAACCATCAAGTCAGGATCTGTGAAGGCATCTGAGATTATATCCTGCTTGCAAGCTAACTAATTAGCTGGTAAGAGTTTCTCAGATACTGGCAGAAATACACGAGGGGTCAGGGTTAGAGACAAAAGAATGTTTGTTATTCACAGCAAAAGCAATGGTCAGAGTAACATTGTAGCCCCCAATTCCCACAGGATGATGTGGTGAGGGCCAGGTGTTGTTTATACAAGCAATGAGAATATATTATAGAGAGGAACCCTGAGATTAAGAGACACTGATCTTATGTAAGGACTGTTGACAAGCCAGCCTATCTCCTTCCAGAAAGTGACATTATGGTATTTGCCTGAAACATAAGCAGTTCTCCCTCGGGAGAAGTGGGAGGCATCTCTATTTTTATTATCCTAGAATGTCTCCAGGGAGGGAGATGTCTCCATCTTTATCATCTGGGAAAGTAAATAAAGTAGCCCCAGGGCAAGTCACTGTGCCCACCTCTCCAGGGATATTTGCTATACAAATATTCCTAAAATAATAATACTGGAACAAATTGGCTATTAGTGCCTAGATGTTTAGCAACAGAAGAGATTAATGGAAACTTGTATCCTGACAATTCATAACAGCGTGGTTTGTAATAGTAAAACAAAGCAAAACAAAACCACCATGCTTAAGGACAGAAGCCTGAGTAAATATATTGTGGAGTAGCCAAACAAAGAAATGATATATGAGTTAAAAATGAAATGAATTACAACTTTCATCAGCATGCATGATCCTACTTTAAGAAAAAGATAAATACACAGAAATACATGTTTATTTGAGTTCAGAAACATGTAAAACTAGTAAGATAGTTTGGTTAGAGTTGTACATATAGGAAATAAAATTATAAAGGAAAACGAGAACAAGTAACATAAAATAGTGTTTAACTCTGAAAGAAAGAGAATGGGATTAGGAATGGAAAGAAGATATTCCAAAGGTATTGGCAACACTGTATTGAGCTGGGTGATGGGTATTCTTTTTATTAATACTCTTTAAACTGTACATGAAACTTCATGTGTGATATATTTCACAAAAAACTAAAAAATAATTCAAAGAATAGATTATGAATTAGATAGAGAGAAAAGGGAACAAAAAGCTTCCACATGGAGGACTCTCAGATCAATATTCACTGCATGCCTGCACAGTACAATTGAACTTTTTGAGATGACTGAAATGTTCTATAATTCTACGATGTTCTATAATTGTACATGGTAGCCACTAAGCTATTGTGCGCTTAAAATGTGGCTAGTGCAACTGAGAAACTAAACTTTAATTTTAAAATTTAATTAATTTATATTTAAATGCCACACTTGGCTAGTGGCTACTATTTTGAACATAGCAGATGCAGACTACTGGATTTTAAAAAATCTTGTGAGCCTAACATAAGTGACAACCTCTCTTTGAATTATCAAAGACTGATTCTCTCTATTTCTTCTCCTCTTTTTTTTGCAGCAATTATTATACTGGTTGTTTTTCCCTTAAGTAGTTCTAAGATGGAGATAAGAAAGAAAAGAATATACTTATAATAATAATAAGTAATACTAAAAGAGTTAGGGTGATAAGAAACAACATGAGTATGGGTTTTGAATTATTCAGTAGTGGGTTTATGCAGAAGAATGAATGATGAGATTTGTACTCTGGTAAGATAACTAACTGTTCTGGTGGTATAAAAAAGCACTTGGGAGAGAGACAAAGCTAGGCAGAGGTATTGCTCCAAATCATGCAGCAAATACTTACTGAGCACCTCTAAAGAAGACGATGATGAAGACAATAATAATTTCTAACATTTGTTATTTACTTAGTGATTAGTGCCATTGCATGTGCTTTATGTGCACTGAAACTTCATGGCAACTTCTATATTACAGATGAAAAACTGAAGGGTAAAGTAACTTTTCTAAGATCACATACCCTCTGACCTCCAGAGTTAATGGCTTAGAAGGGAAAATGGCCATTGAACATGAAATCAGAAATGTGATACATTTTATAATAAGAAAGTACTGGAGCTATGGGACTGTATAGTAGGAAGATAACTTAAGAAATCGATTATTTTTTTTTATTGCTGTGTAACAAATTATCCCAAAATTTAGTGACTTAAAAAAACAATAAACAACTATTATTGTCATAGTTTTTGTGGTTCAGGAATTCAAAAGCTGCTAGTTGGGCAGTCTAGCTCAGATTTTCTCCAAAGACTATAATAAAGATGTAAACTTGGAAAAATATTTGCAAACCCTATATCTGATAACGGGTTAATAGTCTAAATATATAAGCAGCTTCTATAATAGCAAAAAACAAACGAAAAACCACAGAAAAACACAAAACAGCAAAACCCCCAAACACTTAAAAAATGGACAAAGGTCCTGAACAGACATTTCTTCAAAGAAGGCACAAATGGCCAATAGAAAAGTGCTCGACATCACTAATCATCAAAGAAATGCAAGTCAAAACATAAAGATATCACCTCATGCCTGTTAGGATGGAAATCATCAAAGAAACAAAAGACAATAAGTGTTGGCGCGGATGCGGATGAAAGGGAACCCTGGTACATTATTGATGGGAATGTAAATTGGTGCAGCTGCTAAGGAAAACAGTATGGAGTTTCCCCCAAAATTGAAAATAGAACTAACATATTATCCAGCAACCCACCTGGGTATTTATCCAAAGAAATTGAAATAAGGATCTCAAAGAGACACCTGCACCACCATGTTTGTTGCAGTGTTATTACAATAGCCAATATTTGAAAACAACCCAAATGTTCATTTACAGATGAATGGATAAAGAAAATATGGAAGAGTGACATCACCAAGATGTGGCACAGGTCATTCTTAACTTTGCTCCCCCTCACAAGAAGAATGACTAGCAATTATTCATGAACGAGACACCAATGAGAAAATCCTAGAGCATGGGCATGAGGCTGAAGCACCCCCTGCATCACAGAGACTGAGACTGACTACATTAGAAGGGTAAAGGGAGTGGCTGGCTACACACCGACCACATTGCTCCTCTCCCAGCTAGCACAGCACCATGCCTAGAGGTCTCCCTTGAGCTTATGGTTCCTTCAGTGGAAACAGAGAGCCCAGGGTGGACATCCAGCTCCTTCAGCATTGTGGGTAGCTTCTTGGGAGTCCCCACTCCAGTCTTGACTCACAGAGATCATGAGGGAATCTGTGGCACTTGATCACTGGGAATCTGATTGTGATGGGGAAGGAAGGAGGGGCTCACAAAAACCAGCTCTCAGATCAAGGTCCTAGAGAGTCCAAGTAGTAGTCCCAACCAGTGGCTTTCTCATCTGCAGAGCCACGATGGTGGCCAGTCTGACCAGGGAACTCAGCAAGGTGCAGGTCTGCCTGTTTTGGGACCTCCTATGAAGAGCTTTGCCATCCCTGGAGCCTGGTCTGCCCCGTTACCCCACCCAAGTAAGGGAGCTGAGTCATAGCCCTGTCCACTGCTGAGTGTAGCTCCTGGTCTCACCTGACCAGGAAGTCTGGCCTGAGCATCTGGGAAGCTGTGTAGCCCAGCAAGACTCAAGTGGAGAGCCCAGTCAACAGCACTATTCATTAGCAGAGCAAAGAAGCTGTCCCCATTTGATCAGAGAACTTGGGAAAACCCCAAAGAATCTTGCTAACCTTGGAGTTGGTTCTGCCATTGCACTCAGGCAGGGAAGCTAATTAATAGCCCTGCCCACTGCTGAGGGTAGCTTCTGGTTCTGCCTGACCAGGAATCCTGGCCTAAGCATCTGAAAAATGGTTTGACCCAGTAGTACTTGAGCACAAGGCCTGGCTAGCAGCTCTGTCCATCTTCAGAGACAAACTGGTGATCTCATCTAACCAGAGTTGGGTGCACAGGTCTGCCTGATTAGCTCCCCTGAAAAAGAGTCTTGTCAGCCTTGGGGCCTTCTCTGTTGCCGCAGTTGGGCAGAGAAGCTAATTTGTAGCCCTGTTCAAAGCTGAATACAGCCTCCAACTCTACTAAAATGGAAAGCTAACCAGAGCTTGTGGGAATCTTGGTAACTTACCCAGCAGCCCTGATTACAGCAGCACTTGAATGGAGGACCCAACCAGTAGCTCTGCATCTGCAGAGCCAAGACTGTCACCCTATCTGTCCAGGGAGCTTATTGAGCAGGACTGTCTAATTTGATTCCCAAAGAGCCTTGCCAGCCCTGGTTCTGTAGCCCAATCCAGCAGAGAAGCTAATTTATATACCTGCTCAAAGCCGATTACAACCTCCAACCTAACCTGACCAGGAAACCTAAACAGAGCTCTCAGGAATTTGATAGCCCATCTTGCAACTCTGATAGCAGCACTTGAGTGGAGAACCTGGCCAGCAGCCCTACCCATCTGCAGAGCTAGGACTATGGCCTGTTAGGCCAGGGAACTTGGTGCATAGTTCTGCCTGATTTGATCCCCAAATAAGAGCCCTGCCAGCCTTGGGGCCTATATGGGGCCATGCCCAGTCAGAGAAATTAATTTGATGCCCCACCCACTGCTGAATATAGCCTTCAGCTTGCCTGACCAGAGAACCTAACCAGAGCACACAGGAATTTGCATAGCACATTCTACAGCCCTGCTTACAGTGGCACAGGAACAGAGAGGATATCCTGTGGCTTGCCCCATCTATGGAGCCAAACTAGTGGTCCCATCTGGCAAGTAAATTCAGTGCACAGTCTAGCACTGATTTAGGTCCCCAAACAATGAGGAGTGCTAGCCTTGTGGCCTGTTCTGCTGCCCCACCAGGGCAGGGAACCTAATTCATGACCCTGACTACTGCTGAGTATAGTACCCAGTCCATACCATCTAGGAAGCCTGACCAGAGACTCCAGGTAACTGAGGAAACGATCTGACAGCCTTGCTTGGGCAGGGAAACAAGCCTGTAGACCTATCAAATGTTCTCAGCTGGTGGTTCCTCCCTCAACTCAGAGCATAGGCAGCAGTCTCACTCTGAAATTGACCCTGATAGCAAGCTCTACCAGCCCAAGGACATCACCAGCAGACACATCCAGAACACCAAGGGGAGTGGAGTGGTGAAGGACTGTCTCTGCCAAAATGAACCTGTAAAATCTGGAAAAGGAAATTGCTTACTCAAAGGTGTAGATACCAATGTAAGGAATCAAGAACAAAATTATCAGGTAACATGACATCACCAAAGGAAACTAATTAAGCTCTAATAACGGATCCTAAAGAAACAGAGATCTATGAATGGCTGGACAAAGAATTCAGAATAATCCTCCTAAAGAAGTTTAGTGAACTACAAAAGCACACAAACAACTAAACAAAATTAGGAAACAATGCATGAACAAAATGAGAAGTTCAACAAAGAAATACAAACCGTAGAGCTGAAGAACACAATGGCTGAACTGAAGAATTTAATAGACAGCTTCAAAAGCAGACTTGGCCATGCAGAAGAAAGAATCAGTGATCTAGACATAGGACATTTGAAATTAACTAGTCAGAGGAGCAAAAAGAAAAAAAATGAAACAGAGTTAAAAAATGCCTATGGGACTTATGGAAAAAAATAAAAAGAAACAATATCCACATTATGGGATTTCCAGAAGGAGAAGAGAAAGAGAAAGGGACAGAAAGTATATTTAAAGCAATAATGGCAGAAAACTTCCCAAACCTGGGGAGATAAATGAACATACATGAATCCCAAAAGACCCCAAATAGGTTGAACTTGAATATGCTACATTGAGATACATCATATATAAGTTGTCAAAAGTCAAAGTCAAAGAAAGAATTTTGAAAGCAGCAAGAGACAAGAGAGAAGTTACATACAAGGGAACCACCATAAGACTATTGGCAGATGTCTCTAAAGAAACTTCCCAAGCCAGGAGAGAAAGGGATGACATATTGAAAGAAAAAAAATTTCAACCAAGAGTTACATACCTGGAAAAAGCTGTCCTTCCAAGATGAAGAAGAGAGAAAGATTTTCCAAAACACATAAAACCTAAGGGAGCTTACCACTACTGGACCTCCCTTATGAGAAATTCTAAAGGGAGTTCGTTGAGTGGAAGCAAAAGGATGCTAATTAACATTATCAAAAATATAAGATGGTAGTGTGAAATTCACTGGTAATTGTAAATAGATAGTCAAAGTTAGATTCTGTAATATGGCAATAGTGGTGTGTAATTCAATTACAAGTCCAACTTAATTGTTAAAAAACAAATGGAATAAAAATAACCATAACTACAATAATCTGTTATTGGATACACAGTATAAAAAATACGTAAACTGTCATATGTAATGTAGGGGAGGAAGACATTTCCTCTTCCCAAATGTGGGTTCGTCTGGCTGGAGAATGAATTAAATTCACATGAGACAGAATAGCAAGAGAAAATTAAACAAAGCTTTATGAGGAACCATGGCCTGGGGCCTTTCTTCCCAAAGGAAGAAAGGGCACGGAAGAAGTGGGGTGCACAGAGTGGTTATATACCCCCAAACAGGATATTTCACATATGATTGAAATGTACCTCCCACAATAGTCACAAGATTGCCCCTGTCGGCACAGTGCTTGATGGACACAGCAGATAGTGGTCTGCTATCTCAGTGGGCGTAGCAGGAGGCAAGTCTATTGTCTAGAGCTGGGTGGTCACAGGTGAGCGCAGCAATCAGTTCCTAGCCTAAGGAAAGATGCTTAATCCTTAAAGAAATGCCAAGGTTGGGAGGGGGAGGGAAGTCAGTTACAGGAGGTTACCAGACAAGCGCAATAAAATGCAGATTTAAGTCCTTGCCTTTGGTATTGCTTAACAGTTTCTAGAAAGAAGGTCATCTCCTTTCTTCTTCCTGGTACAGAGAGGGAGGCACCTTTTACAGACAGAGATTTACCTTACAAATGTAAATGTCTCCTAACAAAGGGAAAGCTCCATTCCTCAGAGCCTCCTTCCCTGTCCCAGTTTATCAAAAGCAATCAGCCTCAAATCATCCTGATGCCAAAGAGACATATCTTGGGGTGGCCATTTCCAGGTCCCCTACAGTAACCTCAATAATCTAAACTGTGAGGGTGAGGAAAAATAAAAATGTAAAGTTTAGGAATGCTATAGAAGTTATCAGTTTAAAATAGGGTATTAGAATTTTAAGATATTTTATGTAAGCCTCACGGTAACCACAAAGGAAAAAGCTATAGTAATCACACAAAAGAACGTGATAAAGAAGTCAAAGCATATTGAAACCAAAAGACATCAAAACACAAAGAAAGACAGCAGGATAAGAAAAAGCAAACAGTGGATCTACAAAACAGTCAGAATACAGTTAAGAAAATGACAATACTAAGTCCTTACCTATCAATAATTACTTTAAACCTAAATGGATTAAATTCTCTAATCAAAAGAAATAGAATGGCTAAATGGATGTTTAAAAATCTAAAAATATGCTGCCTACAAGAGAATCACTTTAGCCTTAAAGACACACACAGAGTGATGGAAAGGGATGGGAAAAGATATTTCAAGCAAATGGTAACCAAAAGAAGGAGGTAGATATACTTATATCAGACAAAATAGACTTTAAACTAAAAATGGTAAAAGAGACAAAGAAGGTCATTATATAATGAGAAAGGGGTCAATCTATTGATAGAATTGTCATCAATATAGCTGTCAATAAAACAGTTGTAATATTTATGTACCTAACATCAGAGCACCTGAATATACAAAGCAAAAACTAACAGAACTAAAAAGAAAAATAAACAGCAATACAAAAATAGTTGGAGACTTTAATTCCCCACTCTCAAAAATGGATAGGTCATTGAGACAGAGAATTAAAAAGGAAACAGCAGATTTGAACAACACTACAGACCAAACATACATAACAGTCATGTACAGAACATTTTGTCCAACAACAGCAGAATACACATTCTTCTCAAGTACACATGGAACATACTCTAGTATAGACCATATGTTAGGTCTCAAACAAGTCTTAGCAAATTCAAGAGGAATGAAATCATACCAAGTATCTTCTCTGGCCACAATGGTAGGAAACCAGAGATCAATAGCAGGTGGATAACTGGAAAACTCACGAATACATGAAAATAAACCAACACTCTCTTGAACAAGCAGTGGATCAAAGAAATTAAGAAGTATTTTGAGACAAACAAAAATGGTAACACAACATACTAAAACTTATGGGATGCAGCAAAAACAGTTCTAAGAGGCAAGTTTATAGCAATAAACACCTACATTAAGAAACAAGAAAGATCTTAAATAAAAAACCTAACTCTATGCCTCAAGGAATTAAAAAAATAAGAACAAACAAATCCAAATGTTAGTAGAAGGAAAGAAACCATAAAGATCAGAGTGGAAATAAAGGAAATAAAGAAAAAAAAACAATAGAAAAAATTAACAAACTAAGATCTGGTTCTTTGAAAAGATAAATAAAATTCACAAATCTTTAGCAAGCCTAACCAATGAAAAAAGAGAGAAGATCCAAATCAACAACGTTATAAATGAAAGAGGAGAGATTACAATTGATATCAGAAATACAAAGGATCATAAGAGGCTACTATGAACAACTATATGCCAATATACTGGACAACCTAGAAGAAATGGAAAAATTCTGAGAAACATACAACCTACCAAAAGGCTTCCAGAGTCCTAATAACATGACACCTGACTTCCCTTAGAGTGAGTGATCCCAGAGAGAGAGAGCAAGGTGGAAGTTATAATATCTTTTATGACCTGGACTTAGAAGTGATGTACTATCGCTTCTTCCATGTTCTAGTGGTCATATCAGCAGATCCTGATATGATGTGGGAGTGAGAGGGCACTTACATAAGGGTGAATACCAGGAGTCAGGGAACATTGGGGGCCATCCTGGAGGCTGGTTAACACGAGAGATTGTACCAATATTTTTAGCCAGGAATGATGAAGGCCTTAATGAAAGGAATTGCAGTGGGGGAAGAAAGTAGAGAATGAATTGATAAATATTTAGGACATAGAACTAATGGAACTTGGTGATTGGCATAGTATAGGAGAGAGGAAAGGGAGAATTAGAGACAATCTCAGTTTTCTAGCTTGCATACCTGAGTAGGAGATAGTACCTCAAAATTAGGAGAAACAGCACTTTCAGTGGGAAAATTTTTTTCTTATTCCTTATCATCTCCATCAATGGCTTTTCTGAACACTCTTGCTCTCTTCAACCATCATCATATCCTAAGGTCATCTGATTCTCAGCTGATAACATAGTCTCCTTTCTTACAGAGAACATTAAGACAATCTGATGTTGAATTTCTTCAACTTTTGATCTCACCATCTCAAGATACCATGTTTCTTTGGTTTCAAGACACATTTTTTAATGTTTAACATAGCTGAAATGGGGATATATAGTCCATCTAATTATGCTTTAGATTCAGTGAAATATGGCATATTGGTAACTTTATTTTTTCATGCTTTCTTTTTTCCTTACAAGAAGACAGCATTTTTAAAACAAACAAATGCATGCTTGACTGTCCACTGGAGCTCTTGTGTCTTAGGAGAGTCAATTAACTGCTTTATTTCAGTCTGCTTTCTGAATAGTCCAGGCTTTCTATGTCCCTAGATTCACCATCAAGATCTGTGCACCAAGAAGACACATCAAGAAGAGGAAAATATGAATGAATTAAATTGTGGTGTTTTATTTATATTTTTCCAAACTACTCCTAAGTCCCCAAGAATTCCTGGGATGTTTATACTCCACACTTAAGCCCGTATATAGTTGTCAGAAGGCTTCTCCTTAAGATAGTGGTGGAAGCATTCCCATCGAAACACTGTTCCCATCAAAACATTTTTCAAGTTTTGGGTACTTTCCTGGCAGAATAATAGACAGTGCAAAGGAAGGACATTTGATCCCTGACAGCCAGGCCAGACAGTCCAGACCTCCAGCTGTGCTCTCGGCTGGCTGTCTTATTCTTCTTGGCATGAGGCGTCTTTTGTGTCCTGCAAGAAAGGAGAGACCCAGCAAGGACACCTCATTGTTTAATTAAACCTAACAGAACAGGAACCATGGTCTAAACCTTATGAACCATTTATGGATGGAAGAAAACATTAATGAGTTTTCATCAACTTAAAAGAAAAGAGTACAATACCTATTCCGCAAGGGTTTTTTTTTTCCCCCACAAAAACATTAAATACTCTTAGCTGAAAATACCTTCTTTTAAAACTAGGAGACGAGCTCTGCAAAATTCTAATACCAAGATCTTGTTAAACAAATCTTGTGTGTGATAGATTTCTCTACATGACTTTCTGAAAAATATTTAATTTTTCCTAAATGAGTATGAGTGATCATGATACAGCTTTTCGAGCATAGGATCTAAGTTTTTGAGAAAAATTTCCCACAGCTTTTTATTATATCTTGACACCATTCCTTTCTTGCTCCATCTAGTGTTTCTTCCATCTCCTTTGCATCTCTTCCTTGCCATCTCTTCTCTGAGCTTCTTGCATCCTCATGATAAAATCTTCATGTCTCCACTCACTATGAAGGAAAGAAACCCTTTTGCAGATCCTGATACTTCTTTTACAATTTTCTAATCCATCTTTCCCTTTGGTTTCCTAAATTCTTCAAAAATGATGTGACACCAACTGCCTTCCTTTCTCTTCTCAAACCCTTTGTAATCTGGCTTTTGCCCCAGTGGTTCTTCGAAACTACCCTCTCAAAAATCCTGAGTTCCTAATTGTTAAACACTTTGGGTTTTTATGATTTTCTTAACATCATTGACTTTCCTCCTTTGTACACCTCTCTTTTCTTTTTTTAAATTCTGCCTACTCATCTCCTCTTCTTCATCTTTCTAAAGTGAAACTTGGTAACATCATTTCTTTGTTCTCCCCATTGGCCTCAGCATCACGTACAGACTCTCCAGGTGGTTTATAGGATCTACCATTGTCTGGTCCTTGCTTATTATATTTCCAGTTTCGTCTCTTTCAACATCCTGCCTTACACTCCACATTTCAGCTAGGCTGAATTACTTGTAGTTCCTTAACTACACCAGGTTTATTGTGTCCCACCTTTGAACTTTCAGTATGCTGTTCCTCCTTCTGGAACATTCCTTCATATTTACTTTTATTTTTATTGTGTTATTATTTATCTCTGTCCCCTCTTAGACTGTAAGCTCCTAGAAGCAAGGGCTATACATCTTTTCACTGTTATATTGTCATCACTTAATGCAATGCCTCTCACTTAGTAGTTGTTCAGTGACTATTTGTTAACTGACTGCATGGATTATGTAAAAATAAATGCAGCATTTGGTCTGGCCACCAGGACTCAATGCTCTTTTGCTTTCTTTTCCTATTGGCCTTAGTCTTGTTTAACCCCCTTGTATCTCTTAGTACCTCATAGCAACCTCTTGTCTTATTTCTATTTCAGAGTCTTTCCCTTGCCTTGTCTGGCACACAGTTGCAGAGGTTCATAAGGAACAACTCTGAGCATGCTGCTTCTTAGATAAGCAATTTTCAATGACTCCTCACTGTTCGCATATAAAGGTCAAAGTCCTTAATACACGCCTAAAGAATTTCTACAGGCAGTGATATTCTTTCCCGGTTTTCTCTCTTACTAGTCTGTTCTACTAACCTCTACTCCAGTAAGCAGAATACCTGCTCCATGATCTGCTGTGTTCTTCTCCCCTAGCCATTAGAGGGACTTCCTCTCCCTCTAACGAAACTTTAGCCATGCTTCAAGGCTCAACTCAATTGCTAGTCTTCCATAAATATTTCCCTGACTTCCCTGGGGGACGATACAGTTTCTTTCCCCTGTGTTCTCAAAGCACTTTGTTTTTGCCTCCTTTAGGCATTTGTTATAGTTTGCCTTATGTTAAGAATATTTTTTATTTGCAATTCAGTGATAAGATGAAAATGGATCTTATTCATTTTTGCATTCCCCAGAGTGTCTTGCCCATATGCACTCAATAAATGTTTGTTGAATCAAATACGTTAATTAAAAATATTAAGACAATGTTACGCTTTAAATCACAGGAAATTATATATCTTACTTTTTTCCCCCCAAAATGTGGATAGTGACCATACCTAAAAACTTAGTGGTAGTTATGTTAGAGTTTCATTAATGCTTTTCTTTTTAAGGCATAGGACCATCCCTAACTTATAGGAAAGGAAGATTAGTTTAATCTTATTTGACCAGGGCATGAAACAACATGAATATTTAACATGTTTCCATGTTTAAAAAATTGGTTTAAAAATACAGTGGCTAAAGCATTCAGAAAACAAAGGAGACTCATTTAGTATTTCAGAGATTGTCCTCAGTTATGTCTTCAAACTCTTTAAATGCTGTAAGGTTGTCAAAGGAAAGAACTGCTCTTTCTGTTGTATTCTGCAATGGTGACCATTCCTTTTGGACTGTGCACTCAATAAAATATTTGTTGCTTAAACAAACCAGCACCAGTGTTGCAGTGTAACAACCAAGAGTCCATACATTTCTTTCCATTTCTTCATTTTGTGTGTGACCTTGGAAAAGTCATCTCATCTCTTTAGAAGGGAGTTGCCTCATTAGTAATATGGAGATACTAATACCATATCTGAATGAGGGCAGGGAGCTTGCTTAGATAACCTACGACACTCTCTTACTCTATTTTATTTTTCACTTCCTCTGAAGTTTTCATTTAGTCATGGGTACCCTAATCTCTCTTAATGAATTCTTCCAATAGTATCAATGCCATCATGGTCACAAATGCTTTAATGAAGGTTGATGGTGTGCTCAATATTGCATGGAGCTTACTAGTAGACTTCATTCTCTGCCACCTAGAAGCACTCTCTAGATAAAATAGAGAAATCAGAAGACTCTGTAGGAGAGGCTGCAGACAAGGCAGAGATATCTATGCCCTTGTCACGTCTAGGGATGGTCAAACATCACAAGAGACTAGTCTTTCAGATAAAGGAATTCGCTTTTATGAACAACCCTCAAGAATGGACTCAGGTCAATCTGGCGTCTGCTACAGAGCACGCATATCCAGACGAACTGCTTTAGGTCAGTAGTCAGGAAGGATTTCTTCTGCTAGAATGAACCTCATGCGGAAGTCTACTCTGAAATCTGAGTCCAAACACACATTGAGTATCCTCTACAAGTGACAAAAATTATATCTGCTCATTAGCGGGGTTAATAGGCACCTTTAGCAGGTCTTCTTCCAAATTGTATTTTGTCAGGCGTAAATGAAAGGGCTTTCAAAATTTAATCAGGCACAAAAAAGTCACACATACTCGTCCTGTGATAATTGTGTTGACCTGATAGAAACATTACAAAGCGACCTATGCTTTAGTGGCCTCACCATCTTTTCACAGAGATCTATAGGCAACCACAAATAGACTGTAGCAATCAAATCAACATTTTATGGGTGGCCTCTTTTGCTAACCTCAGTTGTTAGATGGCCGCGTATTTTGATTCACTTCCTCTCAAGAGTCACTAAATTGATGGGATGGCATGAACATACTGCAAGACTCTTTCTTCCAGTGGGAAAGACAGCCATTTTCTCCTGAGTACATGGGAAACTGATAAGTATGGAGATGGAACCTGTGATTTCAAAGTGGGGTTTTCTGGCTGATGCTTGTGTGGATGAATATTTACTACAAGTTACAGATTAGCAGAAATCCTTTTCTTCTTATTCACTCATGGGCAAGTAGAGTAGAACAGGACTGATTTCCTTCTTTTTCTTTCTTATTGTGGTAAGAACACTTAGCATGAGACCTACCTTCTTAATCAATTTTTAAGTGTACCCACAGTATTGTTAACTATGGGTACAATATGTGCAGCAGATATCTAGAACTTATTATTTTATGTAACTGAAACCTTAAACTTTATACTTGTTGAACAGCAGCTCCTCATTTTCTCCTCCCCACAGCCCCTGGAAACCATCATTCTACTCTCTGCTTCTATGAGTTGGACTATTTTGAATACCTCATAGAAGTAGAATCATGCAGTATTTGTCCTTCTGTTACTGGTTTATTTCACTTAGTATAATGTCCTCCAGCTTTACCCACGTGGTCACATATGGCAGAGTTTCCTTCCTTTTTAAGGCTGAATAATATTCCATTGTATATATACATCACGTTTTCTTTATCCATTTATCTGTAAATAGACATTTAGGTTGTTTCCATATCTTAGGTTTTGTGAATAATGTTGCAATGAACTTAGGAGTACAGCTATCTCTTTGAGATCCTGATTTCAATTCTTTTGAACATATATCCAGAGGTGGGCTTGGTGGATGATATGGTAGTTCTATTTTTAGTTTTTTTGAGGAACCTCCATACTGTTATCCATAGTAGCTACACCATTTTAAATTCCCACTAACAGTGTCCAAGCATTCAAAAGTCTCCACCTTCTCATCAAGATTTATCTTATATATTTTTTAATAGCCATCCTAACAAATTTGAGGTGAATTCCATTGTGGTTTTGATTTAAATTTCTCTGATCATTAGTGATTTGAACATCTTTTCATATACCTATTGGCCATTTGTATGTCTTCTTTGGAGAAATACCTATTCAGATACTTTGCCATTTTAAAATCAGTTTATTTATTTATGGCTGTTGCATTGTAGGATTTCCTTATATATTAACCCCTTATCAGATACATGGTTTTCAAATATTTTCTTTCATTCTCTAGGTTGTCTTTTCACTCTGTTGACTGATTCCTTTGCTGTGCAGAAGCTTTTTAGTTTGGGGTAATCCCACCTGTCTATTCTTGCTTTTGATGCTTACACTTTTGTTGTCATATCCAAGAAATCACTACCAATACCAATGTCACAAAGCTTTTACCCTTATGTTTTCTTCTAGTTTTATAGTTTCCAGTGTTAAGTTTTTTAAGTCAGGTTGACAACAGACTTCTCATCAAGAACTGGATTCTAGAAAATAATGGATCTAATTCTTTAAAGTTCTGAGGAAAAATGATTTTGAATCTAGAATTATATATCCTACTAAACTATCAATGAAACATCATACATGTGTGGGTTTATTTCTGGGCTATCTAGTCTGTTCCATTGGTCTAAATGTCTGTTTTTATGCCAGGACCATACTGTTGTAATATTTGTAGCTTTGTAATACATTTTGAAATCAGTGAGTGTGATGCCTCCACCTTTGTTCTTCTTTGTCAAGATTGCTTTGGTTATTTGGGGTATTTCGTGATTCCATATGAATTTTAGAATTGTTTTATTATTCCTGTAAAAAAATGCCACTGAGATTTTGATAGGGATTGCATTGAATCTTAGATCACTTTGTGAAGAATGGACATTTTAACAATATTAATTCTTCCAATCCATGAGGGCAGGATGTCTTTCTATTTACTTGTGTCTTCTTTACTTTCTTTTATCAATATTTTGTAGTTTTCAGTGTACAAATCTTTCAACTCTTCAGTTAAGTTTATTTCTAAATATTTTATTCTTTTTTGATGCCATTGCAAATGAGACTGTTTTCTTAATTCCTACAACTGTGTTTGATTTTTTTTCTCTGAGAAATTTCTTTTATCAGCAGAACTCACCCTCATCCATAAGAAAATATGCCGGGGGGCTGGCTCAGTGGTGTAGGGGTTAAGTTCACACACTCTGCTTCGGTGGCCTGGGGTTTGCAGGTTCGGATCCTGGGTGTGGATCTACACACTACTCATCAAGTCATGCTGTGGCCACATCCTACATCCAAAATAGAGGAAGATTGGCACAGATGTTAGCTCAGGGCCGATCTTTCTCACCAAAAACAAAAAAGAAGGGAGAGAGAGAGAGAGAGAGAAAAGAAAATATGCCAGGTGGTAAGTGGCCAAGTCAAAAGGCCTATATTCAATGTATTAATCTTTCCCTCTCTTAAGGTCAATTAGTATTTACTGAGTACCTAGTGAGTGGTAGGTAGGTAGGTATAGCATTAGACCCTTACATATGCTATTCCATTTGATCCTCGGTTCTCTCTGAAATAGATATTATTAAACCCACTTTACAGTTAAGCAAACTCATAGTTAGAGAGGATAAGCAGCTTGCTGAAATTCACACAGTTAGAAAGTGGTGGGGCCAGGATTAAACCCAAGTCTATCTAACTTCAAAGTCCCACCTCTTTCCATAAATCTGCTCTAAAATTAAAGGACAAGCCTTGCTTAATAATTTTAGTATGTTGTGTACCAGAAAAGATTTCTAATATATGCTAAAAATTTATCAGATAAGGGGTAATTAAAATTATTTTAGTATTGTTGAAAGATATTTGTAGAGTTAAGGTTTTTCTGCAATGAAGTTCTGTATTTTGGCAGTCTTGGTAAGCTGCTTAGAAAGTAGAAAAGCATTCTTCTTCCCTAGGTTAGGGGCTATCTGGTCAATCTGTATCCAAAGGATTCTTTGATTCTTTTCTATTTGTCATTTCTCTTTGTATTGTGGTGTTGGATGTGACCTTGGAGGTCAAAATGTCTTCCACTCATTTTATGGATAAACAATCCAGGGAAAGCTCTAGAAAGGCCAAAAGTTGATTAAGGTCACATGGCACTTTGTGGCATAGCTGGGAACAGCACTTAAATGTCCTAACTAAATCAAATGCCTCTCTTAGTGAAATTATTACTTTCTGAACCGGGGCTCATATTCTTATTGTATAAGGTCAGTTTGGCCACTTCTGGGTAAACATCTTTCACGGATTGAGTACTTCCGCTACAACTACCAGTTACCCTGTTTTTCTCACACGTATAGTAGATATTCTTTATCACACATTTGAGTCAAAATTCTGACATGAATTATATATATGAGCTATCCAAACACATATTGCATCTCTGAACATCTGCCTGGCCCCTTTATGCTAGAAACTAAATTTCTCGAGAAACTGCATCTTAATTATCCTGTAAGTACTCAGTCATAATATCTATGAGTGCTCATTAAACATGAGTTGATTATGTTGTTTACTTAACATTCTTTATCAGCACTAATGTACCTTAAAACAAATCCTTTTAAGAGCAAACCATTATTAGGTCAATGTGTGCATTACACATAGCCTTATCAATACCCTTGGGAAACAGGAAGAGATGTAGAGGCATTGGTTTGTACAATCTTGCCTATGCCCTTGCTAGTAGAGCATAAGACTTTTTTATTGAAAGTGAAAAAATAAATGCTCTCCTAATCCCAGACAATCATGTTGACCAAATACAATAAAGCTTAGCTGAGGGCAGAAAAGAATACGAAACGGTGGCCAGAATGATGAGTCTGCTAAGTATTGAAGTTATACCATGATGTATGGTATTTGATTCAAACTTCAGAGAATCAGTTGAGAAGGAAAATATAGATGTAGGATTCCAGAAGGCATGAACCATCTTGAACTGTTAAGTTCCTTTGAAAAATGATCTCAGCACAGCTGAGCTATAGAGTGAAAGCAAGTTGATTTATGTCGAAATAAATTACTGGGTGCCATTTCTGAAGACCCAGAGGACTCTGTGGGTTGCATATTAGCGGGTTTATATCTAATTTTAGGGACAAGAACATTTCTGTTCACTTTATCATTTTTCTTACTATACTAAAGGAGATCAAAATGAGTGCCATTTACTGAGAACTAACTGATAGCTTCCCCAGGTTGCAATGTTTTAATTAGAGAGATAAAAAGAAAAGGCCACATTCTGCTATTCAATGAATGGAGTCCTTTATAAAAGCCTTATAAAAGCATGAGACAGATTTTTATTTGATAATGAGAAAAAAATGTGTAAAAAAGAAATTGGAAAAAAAAAGACTTTAAGCAATGGAGTGGTACTAGACGGACTTTCATTTTTGGTAAATAACTTTAGAGGAAATCGGTACATTTCGAAACTAGATTTACTTTTGCAATATGGAAAAGCAACAAAACCTTTTGGACATGCCTAGAGTGATAAATAAAGTATAAAAGCTGGCCTCTCTATGATTTGAAATATTTGCTTCTTTTGCTTTTCTTTTCTTTGTTTTATCAGTTTTTTCATCACTGTATTCCTACTGAGAAGATAAAAATATTTAAAGTCACATAGTTTATAAGGAGGAGTGAATTATTTTGATATCTGGATTGTTCAAAGACACTAACTTACTGTATTTTAGCTGTATTATTTTAATTATGGCAACAAAAGTGATTTGAATTATAAGTAAACATTTTCTTAAGCCAATTTTGTGCAAAATATTTTTTATAAATAAAAGTTATATAAATTTTACAAAAATAAATTTGCATTTATATCAAATTCCCAACTCAGTTTTAATAATGCACTTGCTAAATTTTTTAACCACAGATACAATTGTCTAAAAAAAATAAAAAAGGAAATAATTATCTCATGGCACCTGTGAAGAAAGGCCAGAAAATTTCACATTTTTCAGACATCCACTGAAAGTAAAGTAAATTAAAAAGAATAATCGACCTTTTCTTTTTCTATCCTCTCCTGCAAATATAGAGCAACACGTCAATCTTATTTCAATAACTAACATAAAAAGCAAAGCAAGTAAACAAAAACATGAAGTGTACTTAGTCAGTTAGTTTCCTCTGACTGTAGCCCTGGACTTGGATCTGGATGTTTTGGGACAAGAAACCAGGCCTGCTTTGCCTTTCTATCTAATTTTACAGAGAACTATGACAATGGTAACATGTCATCACTGAGGGCATGCTGTGCAAGATTTATCTTCCTGTGTTCAAACAAATCATTAGATTTATCTTTTTTGGTATCATAGGTCTTCATTGAGTCAAATAAACCATATTTTGTTTACTACACTGGAAAGATATAAATGCTAAATACTGGTTAACTTTATTTTATGAGAGGGAATATTATATTCTTCTTTCCAGTGACCTTTTATTGCCTCGTGAATAAAGAAATAATTTGCTAGACAGAAATAGCAGCAAGAGAATGATGGAATTTATGAGCAGACCAACTCTCCTAAAACTGAGAGATAAACATGATCATTTCAGAATAAAAATAGAGAATTTTTCTGTACCCCATTCTCAAAAGTTTTACCAACTTTATATGATACAGTAAATAACACACAAGGTTTAAAAGGTAGACAACTCATCAATCTTTTGTAACAGAAAAGTAAAGTCAAAATCATTGATAGCTATGATACTTTGCCAAACTCTTAAGGATTTGCTCCTTTAAAAATATCAAAGAAAGAACATAGAAAAACACGCAGGGAGAGTACCTTTCACAAGAGAAAAAAATAGCCCAATAACACCAAAAGGAAAGAGTACAGTATAGTGGTCAAGATGGGGGCTTTTACAACTTGATAGGACACTTTATAGTGGCATGATATTGGGCAAGTCACTTGCTTTCTGAACCTCAGTTTCCCCTAGTATAAGTGGAGATCATATCAGTTCCTACCCTATAGTGGTGGTAAGATAATTAAATGAGATGAGAAATGTAAAACACCTTGCAACGTGCCTCGTACCTTTTAAACACTACATAAATGTTAGCCATTATTATTAGTTTTAGGTAGCAACTTGATTTTCTTACCAGATTGCCATAAATCATGATCACCTATGTTAAAATTGTGGCCAGCCAGCAAAAATTTGCAAGACACAGCCCACTAATCCACTGTCCAATCTCTCTCAAAGTGTTCTGGAAAATTTCTTTCTGAGATTTCCTGATCTTGATGTTGTGTCAAAATTTTATAGTCTGAAAGAAACTTAAAAGTCAAGAATTCAGGGATTCTGCTTAAGATGGGGAAAGCTAGAAAGAATATTGCTACTACTTTTACAATAAGAAAAAGATGCGTCTACGAAATTTCAACCTTTCCTGGCATTAGAGAGTTGAGATCACAGGGAAAGCCTAAGGCTGATGTTGTAACAGAATATTAATAAACATACTCCAGAAATGTAGCTATTATCCGAAGCTCAAAGTGCCACTAGAGAAATTTGCATCCTTGGATACACTAGGGGTAACCATGGCAAAAACAAAATTGAAATCCAGGTCAAGTCATCACTACATTGATTCACCTCCACACTAACAACCTAGCAAATGAAGATGCGTCACTATTTCTAGGTATGAATACTATTTATCTCAGACACTGCTGTGCAGTACAAGATGTCTAGTATTCTAGTATTCAAATAAGAATTGTAAGAAATATAAAAAGGCAAGAAAAAAATGACAATGTCAAGAAAATCAACATAACTAGACTCCAATACGATACAAATGTTGGCGCTGTCACACAGGGAATTTAAAATAACTATGATTAGTGTATTAATATGATTAATAGAGGAAAAGGTGGACAATATATGTGAACAGATGGGAGGTTTCAACAGAGGGAATAAAACTAAAAGAAAAAATTAAATGGGAATATAGAAATAAAATATACAACAGAAATGAAAAATGCCTTTGAGGGCTCATGAGGAAAGAATTTGACATGGATGAGGAAAGAATTGGTGAGTTGAAGATATGTCAACAGAAATTACCCAAACAAAGCACAAAAAGCAGAAAGGGTAAAAAACTAAACAGGACATTCAATAGCCATGGGACAATATGGAGCAATCTAACATAGATGTAATTGGAATCCCAGAAGGAAAGGAGAGAGAATGAAGCAGAAAAAAACGTTTGGAGGAATAATAGCTGAGAATTTTCCAAAATTAGTGAAAGAAATTAAAACACAATTCCAAAAATCTTATAAGAAACCAAGCAGGATAAATACCCTGCTTTGAAACATACCCAAACAATCCATCTGCTAAAAATCAAAGACAAAGTCTTGAAAGTATTGGGGGAAAAAAGGCAATTACATTTAGAGAAACAAAGTTAAGAATTGCATCAGACTTGTCTTAGAAACAATGAAAGATAGGACATAGCTCACTGAGATCTTTAAAATGCTGAAATATATAAAAAAAAAATCAACCTCAATTTCTATGCCCATTGAAAATATCTTTCAATAATGGAAGGGAAATAAAGAAGTCTTCAGACAAACTAAAACCGAGAGAATTCATAACCAGAATACATGTGCTGCAAGAAATGTTAAAGGAATTTCTTCAGGCAGATGGAATATGATATTAGGCAGAAAGTAGCATCTACATAAAGAAATTAAGAGTGCTGGAAATGATATGAATGAATGTATATCTAAAATTTATTATTTTCTTATTTAAATTGCTGTAATAGAAAATTGTCTCTCTAAAACAAAAATACATGGTAGTGGTGTATTGTGTATATTGTATATAGCAAACTTAAAAAACTATATATATAGCAACCATAGTCCAAAAGATGGAAGTGAGTAATTGGGAGTACACTATTGTAACGTCATTACACTACAGGTGAAATTCTATATTACTTGAAGGTAGGCTATGGTTAAAGGTGTATATATAAACTCTAGGGAAATGATGAATGTCTTTTTAGGAAGCTATAAATGACAAGCTAATAGTGGAGATAAAAGTGGAATCATAAAGCACTCAACCCAATAGGAGGCAGAAAAGCATGAAGAAAGTACTAAGGAACAGATGAACAAATAGAAAATAACTAGAAAGATGGTTCATTTTTATTAAAACATCAAGAATTACATTAAATATCAAGAGTATAAGTACATCCTTTAAAGGCAGAGATTGTACAACTGGATTAAAACTTAAATGACTCAACTGTATACTATCTACAAGAAACTCACCATCAATATTAAGACATAGATAGGTTAAAGAGAAAAGATGGTATAAAGAAACATTCAAACAATAATCAAAATACAACTAAAGGAATTACACTATCAGAAGGAGTTCATCTTATAACAAGCAATATGTTGAGGGATAAAGAAAAATATTATTTAACAATAAAGGACCAGTGTACCTAGAAGATATAATCATCCAAAATGTGTAAGCATCTAGCAACTGTGCTTAGAAATACATGTGGCAAATACTCAAAACTAATAAGGGAAATAAACAAAGCCACAAGTATAATAAGAGATTTCATGTTTCTCTTGCAGTAATAAACAAAACAAGTAGGTAGAAGATCAGCAAAGATACAGAAGATGTAAACAATACTGTGAACCAGTTTGATCTAATTGACACTTATAAAACACTCCACTCAATAACAACAGAATAAACATTCTTCTCAAGTACACATGGAATGTTAAGCAAGATATTCTGGACAAAGAAAGAAAACACAGAAAATTTAAAACAATAGAAATCGTGCAAAGCATTTTCTTTATTCATAACAAATTAAATTAGAAATTAACAGAAATATATTAGAAAATCTCCAAATACTTGATTCCAAGACTTACTATAAAAATATAGAAATCAAGATATTGTGGTGTTGGCGAAAGAATAGACATATAGATGAGTAGAACAGAACAGAATCACATATATGTCAATTGATTTTCAACAAAAGAGAAGTGGCAATTCACTGGAGAAAGGATATTTAGTGTAATAAATGGTGCTGAAACAATTAGATATCCATATGGATAAAAGTAAACTTTGATTCACATCCTGCACCATACAAAAAATTAACTCAAAAATGGATCATAAACCTAAATGTAAAATGTAAATAAAATCTATAGAAGGGAAGATAGGAATACATCTTTGTGATCTTGGGTTTGATGATGATTTATTGATATCAAAACACAATACACAAAAGGAAAAATGTTAAATTGGCTTTCATCAAATTAAGGAAAAAACCAAGCTCATAGATACAAAAACCGAATTGGTGGTTGCCAGAGGCAGGGGATGAGGGTTGGTCAAAAAAGGGAGAGGGTCAAAAGGTACAAACTTCCAGTTATAAAATAAATAAGGCTTGGGGAGATAATGTACAGTATGGCGACTATAGTTAATCATGCTGTATTATATATTGAAAGTTGCTAAGAGAGTAAATCTTAGAAGTTCTCATTACAAGAAAAAAACATTCTGTGACTATGTATGGTGACAGATATTAACTAGACTTACTGTGGTGATCTTTTCACAATATATGCAAATATCAAATCATTATATTGTACACCTGAAACCAACGTATAAAGTTGCATGTCGATTATACTTCAATTAAAAAAAAAGAACTTTTGCTCTTTGAAAGTCACTGTTAGAGAATGTAAAGACAAGCCAGAAACTAAAAGAAAAAACATTTAAAACACGTTTTCGATAAAGACCTTTTGTCTAGCTTATAAAAAGAACTCCTCAAACTCAATAATAAGAAAACAATCAACCCAACTGAAAATAGGTAAAGGCTTTGAAAAAAAACAATTCACCAAAAACACATATAAAGGATAAGATTAGTAAACTGGAAGACAGGTCAGCAGAAAATATACAGATGGAGGCACAGAAAGAAAAAGAAAAGGAAAGGAAAGAACAGAACATAAGACACATGTGAGGCATAGGAAAAGTTCTTAAATTGTGTAATTGGAGTCCTAAAAGAGAGAATATAGCCGAGTATTCTTTGAAGATATAGTGGCCAGTATTTTCCAGTGCTGATGAAAAATATCAACCGACAGATTCAAGAAGCTCTGCAAGCCTCAGCCAGGATAAATAGAAAGAAAACCACCGCTAAAACATTAGTCAAACTGCTAAAGATCAAAGACAAAGAGAAATCTTAAATAGCCATAAAAAAATGACACATTAATTTTAGAAAACAATGTTAAGACTTAAAGCTGATTTTCCAACAAATCATAGATGCCAGAGAAAAATAGAATGACATCTTCAAAGTGATGAGAGGAAAAACTAGAATTTTACAACCAGAGAAAAAATTTCTTCAGTAATGATTACACTTTTAAACAAAGAAAAGTAAGATAATCTTTCACCAGATAACCTACACTAAAATAAGTTTTAAGAGAGGTTCAGTGGAAGTAATATGATACCAGATAGAAATGTAATAATGAATGAAGGGCCCTGAAAAAGGAAAAAATATATATATAAATATAAGTCATTATTGACTGTACAAAACAATAGATACTAGTTTGGGTGTTTAAAATTTGTGTGACACAGCAAAAGAAACCATAAGCAAAGTGAAAAGACAACCTACAGAAAGGGAAAAAAATATTTGCAAACCGTATATTTGATAAAGGATTAATAGCCAAAATATATGGAGAACTCATACAACTCATTAGCCAAAAAACCAATAATCTAATTAAAAAATGGACAAAGGACCTGAATAGAAATTTGTCCAAGATATACAAATGGGCAACAGGTACATGAAAAGATGCTCAACATCACTAGTCATTAGAGAAATGCAAATTAAACCACAATGACATATCACCTCACTCTTGTTAGAATAGCCATCATCAAAAAGACAAACAATAACAAATGCTGTCATGGATTTGGAAAAATGGGAACCCTTATGCACTGTTGGTGGGACTGTAATTTGGTACAGACACTATGGAAAAAAGTATGGAGTTTTCTCAAAAAACTAAAAGTAGAACTACCAAATTATCCAGCAATTTCACTTCTGGGAATATATCCAAAGGAAATTAAAACACCAACTTGAAAAGATATCTACACCCCATGTTCATATCAGCATTATTTACAATAACCAAGACGTGGAAACAATCTAAGTGTCTGTTGATGGATGAATGGATAAAGAGATTTACACAATGACATATTATTCATCCATGAAAATCGGGACTCCTTCCATTTGTAATAATATGGACAGACCTTGAGGGCATTGTGATAAGTGAAATAAGTCAGACAGAAAGACAAATATTGTATGATTTCACTTAGAGGTGGAATCTAAAACAAAACAAAACACCAAACTCACAGAAAAAGAGATTAAATTTGTGATTACCAGAGGTGGGGGGTGGGGGAATGGGGAATTGGATGAAGATGGTCAAAAGGTACAAACTCCTAGTTATAATATAAATAAATGCTAGGGATGTAATTACAACATGATGACTATCGTTAACACTGCTGTATCACACATAGGAAAGTTGTTAGAATAAATCCTAAGAGTTCTTATCACAAGAAGAAATATTTTCTTTTCTTTTTGTTGTATCTATATGAGATGATGGATGTCAACTAAATCTATTGTGTTATTCATTTCACAATACATGTAAATCATGCTATCATGCTGTACCCATTAACCTTATACACTGATGTATTTCAATTATTTCTCAATAAAACTGAAAAAAGTGTGAAATTAAACTGTATTACAACAATAATACAAAGATGTGAGAAGGGAAATGGAGTTAATAAGGTGTAAAACTCTAGGCATTATCTTGGAAGTGGTCAGGTAATAATTTATATAAGATTTTATTAAGTAAAATATCCATATTGTAAGTTATAAGGCAACCGTTAAAGGAATAGAAAAACAGTGTAGAGCTAATTAGCTAATAGAAGGGAAAATTAAATAATAAAGACTTTCATTAGTCAACAAGACAAAAGACAAAATAAAACAGTCAATAAAACAGAAAGAGGAATATAAAATGGGTGGGGGCACAAATAGAGAACACATTTTAGGTTGCAGTTTTAAACACAAATACAGTTGCAATACATGAAGTGTACATGGGCTAGATAATTCAATTTGATGTTGTTTTGTGTGTATGAGGAAGATTGTCCCTGAGCGCCAGTGTTCCTCTATCTTGTACGTGGGATGTTGCCACAGCCTGGCTTAATGAACGGTGCATACATTTGCACCTGGGATCTGAACCTGTGAACCCTGGGCCACCAAATCGGAGCCCAAGAACTTAACCACTATGCCTGCCCCTGGGCCAGCCCTTAGATAATTCATTTGGAAGACTAAGATGGACAGACTGGTTACAAAAACCAAATTCAATATAAGCTGCTTAACAGAAACGTATGCTAAATGGAAGAACAGAAATGTCGGGGAAAAAATGAAAACGAGTAAACTATACAAACACTAACCAAAAGTTCCTGTACTCATACTAGTAACTGTTACAGAAGGTTAAGGCAAAGCTAGAAATAAATAGGACTATTTCCTAATAAATATAGGTTCAATTCACAGTGAAGATAACGCAATTCTAAATCTGTACCTACTCGATAAGGTAGCTTTAAAATACAAAAATCAAAATTTGCAGAACTAAAAGGGAGGCATTATAAATTCACAATTATAATGTAAAATTAACATCTCTCTCTCAATAGCTGATAGAACAAGCAGACAACAAATTCAAAAACATCTATTTGTAAGACCTCGAGCAGTTATTGTTTGTTGCTAGGTGTTTCCTACAGAAGCAAGAAAAAAGTGTCTGCATTTCCTGTCTGATTGCGGCAGCCAAGATTGACTGGGGGAAGATAGGAATTACAAAAACATCGAGGCAGGGAGATAATTTTTGCTACTCAGATATAACCTTGCAAACAGTGAAGAGCATGTTTTTTTCCAAAACAGGAATCTAAAACTTGAGTTTACATGAGAAAATATAATTCAATAAGGATACAGAAAATCTGAATGACACAATTAACACACTATACAAAATAATGACAGAAAACATAGTCTTTCTCAAGTGCATATGGTTATATACTAAAATTGACCATATTCTTGTCCAGAAAAGAAGCTTTAACAATTTTAAAAAATTGAAAGAATTTATAGCATGTTCTTTGACCACAGAATTAAGCTAGAAATTGATGTTAAAATAACTGAAAAATATCAAACTATTTAGAATTTAAATATATACTTCTGAATAACCCAAGGACAAGAAAAGAAATAAAAGTGGAATTTAGAAAATATTTGAAGTAAATGATTTTCAAACTGTGATATACAGGAAAATAAGTGCCTAGAGGAAAATTTATAATCTTAAATACCTTTCTAGAAAAAATATAGACTAAAAATGGGTTATCTCAGCTTCTATCTTAAGAAGCTAGTAAAAAAGAACTCTACAAAAAAACCTACAGAAAGCAGAAAGGCGTAAAAAAAACATAGCAGAAATCAAAACAATAGAAAATGTAAAGAAATTCAACAAATCCTAAAGTTGATTCTTTGAAAATATTAACAAGAAAAAAATCACAATTTCTCTTGATAGGAATGAAAAGCTAGATACTATCCCAGACACAATTTTCATTAGAAGGATAATGGAAAGATACAAGCAACTTTATGACAATACACTTAATAATTTAGATGATACTGAAAAATGTCTAGGAAAATAGAAATTTTGAGTAGTTCTATGTATATTAAAGACATTAAATCATTAAAAACCATCTCATTAGGGAAACTCCACAATCAGATGGCTTTACTGGTGAATTATTCCATATAGTTAAGAAAGAAATCACATCGTCGTATAAAAACTCTTGCAGAATACAAAAAGAAGGAACACTTATCAACTCTTTTTATGAAGCCAGAATAAACTTGATAGTAAAATCTGACAAGGACATTAAAAGAAAACAAAAGTAAAGGCTAATTCCTGTCAAGACACTGGATGCAAAAATTGGAAATGTAATAATAGTAAATTTAATACAGAGACACAGATAAAGATTATATGACAGTACCAAGAGAGACTCACTTCAGGAATACAGGGTGGCTTTACCACTTCATAATTGGTTAATTTAATTGATCATCTTAACTGACAAAAGAAGAATATGATCAGCTTGATAGATGAAATAAAAGCATTTGACAAACTTCAATGCTCATTCATGACAAAAATTCTTGGTAAATCAAGAATAGAAGGAAAATTCCTATTTTGATAAAGAGTAAATATAAATAAACCCAAGAGAAAACTTTATGTTTAATGATGAATTATTGAAATCTTTTCTCCTGAAATCAAGTATCAAAGTTATTTGCTATTATCATTTGATTTCAGTATTATCCTGGAGATCTTAGCCAGCGCAGTGAAGTAAGACAAATGTTATAAGAATTGGAAAAGAAGGGAAAAAAAGTCACTATTTGAAGATGGAATTTTTGTGCCTATAGACAGACTATTGGAATTAATAAACAAACCTACAAAAGTCACTATATAGAAGGTTATAGAATCAGTTGTATTTCTATATATCACTGGCAAAAATTGTAATAAATTCATTAAAATGATATCATTTACAATAGCATCTAAAATATCAAATAGGAATAAATCTAAAAAGTTATGTCAAAATGTGGCTTTACTACACTGAAAACTATAAAACATTATTGTGAGAGTTAAAGAAGACCTAAATAAATGGATGAATATGGCATGCTAATTGATCCGAAAATTCAACATTGTAAAGATATTGACTATCCCTGAAACATTCTGCAAATTTAATGTAATACCAACAAAATCAGAACTAGTTTGTTTGTGGAAATTGACAAGCTAGTTATAAAATTTATATTTTATAACCAGAGGAATGGTTTAACCAAAGATCTAAGAATAGAGAAATCTTAAAGAAGAAAATGCAACTGAAAGATGTGTATTACTAGATGTCAAAATCTATCATACCCATACATATATCATAAGACAAAAGTGACACTATAAAGCAGTGTTGAAGAATAGCAAAAAATTAAAAATTGATTAAAAAACAGAGGGGAATATGTTTAGATAAATATTTCTTAAACAAGACTCAAAAACTCTAAATATAAAGAAAAATTTGGGAATCTGACCTCACTAAAGTTAATATTTTCCATGCAATGAAGGATGTCATATAACATTTTAAAAATGAGGCAAACTGTTGGAATGTATTTGTAGATAACCAAAAAGAACACAGATATACAGAATGTTTAGGAAATCCCTACAAGTGAATAAGAATAACAAAATAACTCAAAAGAAAAAAAACGAAGTGATAAATATGGGCATTACACAGGAAAGAAATCCCAAATAACCAATAAATACATGAAAAGATGATTAATCTCACCAAGATCCGGGAAAATATAATTTGAAGCAATAATCAGATATAGTTTTGCATTCATCAAATTGGCAAAAATTAAAAATCCTGATAATATCAAGTGCTGGCAAGAATACATGGGAGAAGGATCTCTACGTGTTGGTGGTGGAAATGTATTTTGATGAAACTCCTGAGAGAGCAATTTGACAATTATTCCTAGTAAAGCTGAGTATGCACATGCCTGGTAATTCATTTACAGATATATAATCTAAAGAAATTTTAATAAGTATACAGGAATTGTGTTGTTTCAATACATATTGTATTAATGAAAAACTTGGAATAGTATAAATCAATAGAGGAATAGGTAAATTATAGTGTAATCATTCAATGAAATTGATACATTAATTAAGAATGACTCATCATGGATTAGTCTCAAAGCATAATATTAAGTGATAAAAAAGCCAAATTATCAGAGGATATATACATCATACCATTCATGAAGTTTTAAAGAGTCCATGCAACTATATTATATATTATTAACATAATGTTTTATGCATTAACATGTAAAACATTGATATTTGTTATATCTGGGTGTTTTTCACAGATATTTCTTTCTTTTATTTCTACATTTTTCTTTAAGTTTGAAATATTTTATAATCAGAAATAAAACATTAGAGAGTGAGTGAACCTGATCCAGGATAACAGCAGTTCAAATGGAGAGATGGGAAACACTTAAAGAAACTGAACTGGTAAAATTCACAGGTCTTGGCGCTCGATTAGCTAACAAGAGAAAATGGAAAAAGACGAAGGGACAGAGAGAGAGAGAGAGAGAGTGAGAGAGCCAGGAGGGAGAGATAGAGAGAGAGAGAGAAACCAAAAATGAAACCAAAATGTTAATCTGATGCGGGAGTTGGCGAGGGGTGGGTGAGGTGGGGAGCTGGATTGGGGATAATGGTGCTGTTAAGAGACAGAGAACGTGGAGCAAGAGGCTCAGGAAGGCGAGGATGAGTTTAATTTTAAAGAGTGAGTTGGGGATATTGATAAGACATCCACTTATAGATGGAGCTAGTCACCACGGGGAGAGAAATTAAGGATGAAGCTATCCTGTTTGACAACAATAGAATTGATAACCAAAACCATGAACCAGCGAAGTTTCCGTGAACGTGAGGGTTATGAGAGGAAGAAAAAGAACCATAGGAAAATCCTGGGCACAACCTGTACATTGTAGAATGGGCTTCTAAAGAGTTGCCAAGCCAGAAGGGCTAAGAGACCAAGGCGGAGAATCAGAAGCCAGGGGAGAAGAATGTCATGAAGTGGTGGTCATCAGTGTTAAATGTTATTGAGAAATGAAAGAGGTTAGCTAAGAACAGAGGTAAAGCTGTTGTGTTTAGCAACCAGGAGGTCACTGATGACCTTAGGAGGAAGATAAGGAGAGGGATGATGCTGGCTATTAGGGTGACTGCCTGGCAACTAAATGTATGCAGAGAGGACCAGGGGGCAAAATGAGTCACTGCTTCCTGTACCTTCTGTCAGCTGCCATCATCCTTTCTGCCCATTCTGGCTGCTGCTCCTGAGACTGGCATTCCTCCAGATTCGGTGAGTGCTCATCTAGAGGCTGCCATCCTCTCACCTTCCTCCTGTGGGTCTGAGCTGGAGAGTGTTGGAGAACTGACTCAAAAATAAAACTGTTTATCCCAACCCTGCATAAATAAATGTCACTTCACTATTCCCTGGATCTGAATCACTGATATCCTATATTTCTCTGATCTTGTTTATCCTTGAAGCTCTCCTCAAACATTTCCCTTTCTCCTGAATTGCATACAAATGGGTGAATATTTGAAAAAGTGTAATTGCTGTTGTTTGTTATTTTGTCCTGCCACTGCGCTTCCTTATACCATCTGGACTGGAGGTGGACTTGTTAAAAAAAATACCCAGAAAGGACAGTCTCACAAATTTGAGGCTTAAAGAGAGAAGGAAGTCCTTAGTCTCTCCCCAGAAAGCAGATCTTTACAGAGTTTCCTGGCTGAACATGCAGCCAAGATGTTGCTAAATCTGGGAAGCTTATCAAGTGCAAACTGTGAGTCTTCTCCTCACAACTGTGTTCAACTACACATGGTCTGTTTGTTGCTTTAAATGAACATCATAGGAATAATCACAACAGACACCTGTATGGCCCTGTGTGCTTTTCAAATTATTTCCACGTGCATGAGATAATTTCATCCTCCCAACAACTTTGTGAAGTTCTGAGACTCTGAAAGGCTACATGATCAAGGAGAAAAGCAATGCAAGTCCATGGTGGGGCCAGGGCTTACCATTTCCCCCGCAGTACTCTGCATCACTGTGACTCATCTTCAGTAGACCCCTCAGCTGAGACTTGAGATATCTGTCTTTGCCTACAGCAGCACTTAGGCAGGAAGAAATGAAAGGCAGATGTCCATCCTACATCGAAGATATATGATTGATTCACTGTTTCTTTGTGCAAAAGTTACAATTAAATATGTTCACTAGTGTTCCTTTCAAGGACAGCAGTGTGCTTGTTTGGAGGAAATTACTCAATAAACTAATCATGCTGGAAGCCTGGATCACAATGGAGCTTGGGTTTGCCCTGTGAGAGGCCAGGAGAGGACTATTTTGATTGAATCAGGAGGAAAGGGGAAGAAAGAAGGAAAAAATAACAAGGGGCAGAGCCAGGTAACGATGGAAGCCTCTATGTTTTGTATTATGACCTCTCTCCCTGATCATTCAAATCTGCAGTTAAATTATGAAGCACATGGAACAGTTGGTGTGAGTGCATGATTTGTGGACAATAGGTGGATTCTTTGTGTCTAGGTTTAGGAGGACGGACCCACCGGGGGCGCAGAAAGAAGAAGAGGAATTCAATGAGGATGGCAGAAGAATTGTGGGGAGGGCTCTAGACTGTCACCAGGCTATGGATTTGGGATTTAGGCCAAGTTCAGCCACATTTCTGAAGGGCAGGAGGCCTCAGTATGCATCTGGGTTACTTTAGAAATCAGAGAGAATTTTCAAAGTATTTACTTGCATATCTTTGATCCTGTACCTAATTCAATACCACAAAATAAATATATTGAATTACATAGTTATTTATACTTAGATATGTGTGTGTATGTATATATATATATCAGCTAAGGCATATATATATGTTTGATAGATATATATATATGACAGTTATGTCAATATATACATATATTTTCTTAAAATAATTGGTTTAGCCAAGAAAAATGTATCATAGTGATATACAATTTCAGTTTAAGTGAAGAAGAACATTATATTTTTCATTGCACTCTCTCACAAAGGCAGCTTTGTCTAACAATGAGTGGTTGCTCATTGGAAACATTTAAGAAGATGCTGATGATATCTGTTGACATTGTAGAGACAGTCTCTTCACTGCCGGAACATTGATTCCCATTGAGTGTAAAATTTGCCCTTTCTTATTTTTAATTAGAAGAGAATAACAGACTATGAAGCCATCAGAAATACCACTTATGGTAGTTTCCAAATCTTAATAACAACAAAAGATAAGCATAGCAGAGAATTAAAATACAATTTGACCTTATGTTTCAATTTCTGATAAGGTTAGTTTTTTTCTCCACTGAGTTGTAATATCAGCTTGATCCTGAATCTGTTTATTCTTTGACTCAGACATTTGGATTCTGAATGAAAGAACTAGAGAAGGTTCTATACACTCATAGGATCCATTTCAGATCTACTATTTCACATTAAACATAGACCTTTCCTCTTCTTCATTATTGCTGAGGAAAGAGATGTGTGTCTAGTTTTCATTCCAAAAGAAATATTATACAGAGGTGTTTCACTTGCTGGAAAACTCTAGGGTAAAAACAAAACAAAACAAAAAAACTCAAACAACAAAAATGAAGAAAACCCATCTTTCAGTTTTGTCTGCAAACACTGAACAGTGAAATTGAGCTGAGCCAAAAACTGGTTCCAGGTGAAGAAGGCAGACAGGCAGAATTGGCACCATGCTTCCTGTGAAAATTTTGGGGTGTAGGGAAAATCTGTAGAATTTAAATGTCCAATGGATAAGATCATCAGCTTAAATTATTTGAGACAGGAAGGGAGCAAGCTGTAAGTAGAATTGACTGATGCAGTGAAGAAAGTGAGAGAGGAAGGATGGAGAAACTCTTAGAATATGAAGGGGACATCACAGGGGGACAAGGGGCATAAAAAATGTATTAGTTTCCTTTTTGCTGCCGCAACAAATTAACACAAACAATGGATGAAAATAACACAAATTTATTATCTTCTAGTTCTGGAGGTCAGAAGTCTGACATGGGTCTCTGTCGGCTAAAATCAAGATGCTGTAGGGGAAGAGGAAAGAGGGTGAATGAATGACTTAACCAAGCCTATGGATTATTCAGTCGAGGTTGGGATGAAGGACTCGTGTGGTTATGAATAGCTTGTTCAGGTTACATAAACATTATCGATTCATTTAAAAAAAGGAATTTATTTGCCTTGATAATTTTAGATTTTATTGATTCATGATAATCATAGTACCTGAATAGCTAGGATGTGATGTCTCCCACCTAACTCAAAGGTATACGTTTTGAGTAGAGATATGTAAGAAAAGGCCCATTATCCCATTTCTTGTCTCACTGAAAGTTTTCGTAATCCATACATTCTTGGTTTCAGCCTTTTACTATAATTACAGCAACCAGCTGCATCGTCAGGGACTAGTCAGCTTGCTGCTGCAATCTTTCCACCCACTTTGGAGATATTTTTCCTGAGAAGTTTCTTCCTCCCTTCTTTATATGACATTTAAGTAACTTACGAAAATCAGTTTCTTGACTTGGAGCATCTTATAAAACATCAATAGATTAAGAAAATAGCCCAAACTGGGTTAGTCAGAGGTAGGAGTGGGAGGTATAGGAATTTGTCCCCTCAAGGAGTTGTGGCAGAAAAATGTGACTTTTTCAAAGTACCAACGTCCTTGACCCCAGAAATTCTGATGTACCCCCAGTACTATGTAATTTCACACCTGCCCCTAGCGCCTCCAGAACATTTCTTCAACAACTCAGTGTTCACGGTACTGGGACAGAATAAAAGGGAGTACATCTGAGCTGGGCCAGTTATTACCCGTTGATAGTTAAGGGAATGCAAGATGATGGAGAATTGTAATTGTATAATTAAAGAGACAAATTAACAAATTATTTACCAGGATATCAAGTTCAATTAAATTAGTTTTGCCTTTACGTTCACAGAGTTCTACATAAACCTTGATAGAGGTGGGAAGAGAGAGAGCATAAGGAAGTGTCATAGGGAAGATTCTTCCATTAGGAAGGCAGATATAAAATTAGATGTCAGACAATGATGGAAAAATACAACACAGTCAGCCCTTCATCTTCTGGCAAGGTGCCAATTTGTGACTCCTTTGTCTTGATGAGCAAGCTGATTTCAGAATCTCTGAAAAGTCTCTTGCTTTTTCTTTCCCATGCTCCAGATTCAAAATTACTTTGTCTTCACTTATTCTTTCAAGGGAGATACAAGAAGTTATGAAAGAAAAAAGATGCAGGAATGGGGGAAATCAGAAAGTACCATCAAAAAGTCATCAGAAGGCAAATACATAGACATAACACACTTATAGAGAGATTACAGTTAAGTAATAACAATGAAAAGATCTCCTCCACTTCTAAACATAGAGTAAGGTAATCACGTGCTCGCCTTTCATATTATACTTCAGTAGCTCTGAACTGTACGTAGTTGGGTACACATACCATCTACGCTCATGTTACCCCCAATGCCTAATATCCATCCTCACTTTTTCCTCCAGTAAATCTTATTCAAGCTCTAACACTTGGCTTAGTGAAACTCAAGGTACTGATATATAAATTATAGGTCAACATATTCTGGTCTTTTTTTGGGCTATTTTAGAAATAAAAAGATTAGGAGACTTGTGAGGAAATGTGACTTTCCTAGAATGAGAACAAAAATGCCACAGATAAGTTTTTCTCTTGTTCTGAAGGTAAGTGGTTTTTTAGCATCATTGTTTTAGCTAATGAACTCCTTTGGCAGATGGAACCTTACATGGAAATCTGATATATAAGACAGATCAACGGGGAGGAGACCCCCAGTGTCCCTCTCAGAATGCCAAGGCACTTTCATGGAAACCTTCATGTTCTTTTGAGCACATTTCAAGTCAAGTGCTCCAAGGTAATTGGAACTTTAGAAAAAGAAAGTCTCCTCAGTTCATTTTTCAAAAATATGTCGTTTTAATTTATGAGGAAAATGGTCTTATGTAGGTGTGGAGTATCGTGATGAGGCCTATAAAATCTGTGTGTAGTATTGTCACCATAGTGCATAGCAGAATTAGTGGTATTACATTTTTCTCAGCTGTGAAATGAAAATAATAATACATAACTTACTGACTTCATTGAGATAATTGAAGATCATTCAAGAAAATGAAGATAAAAGAACATTATAAACAATTATGAATTAAATAATATTTGTTCTTTCTCTTTTCTATTTTTGAAGTAGAAGCTAAAAAAGTGGGGCCGCTGGATTAAAGTAAAATGTCACTTTATTGGAAGTAGCAGAATTTAACCACAGACACATTTTTCTTTGTTTTAGAAAATTAGGGATAGATAAAAGAAAGTCGATAAAAGTTCTACAAAAGTCAGTTCCATGTTTTTTTCTGTTCTCCTGGAAGTCACCAAAAACCTAATGGAGGATGAAAACAAATAAGGTAAAATCCATCTTCAGTAATCTTAGGAGATAAGTCTAATCAACGGTTGCCAAAATAAGTGTCAGAGCTGCCAGAAACAGCTGAGATCGGGCAGAAGCTGTGTGGGAGAAAGTGATAATAAACGTGGAGACTGGCAAGAGGGCTCGGCACTAGCACCTCAAAAAAGACACCAGCAAAATACACTTCTTGAAATTAAGAGGCTACCCGCCAGTACAGAAACTATATTCTTTGCTTGAAAAAGTGGGTGTAGGAACTTGAATAAGAAGAGCTGAAGGTAGAAACCTTCTAGAAGGTGCTTTGATTCAGAAAAGCCAAGGCAGGGGGTGCATAGAATCCTTCAGAGAAACCTTTTTAGGAGTAGGAAGCCAAAGAGATGAAAAGAAACTTTGGAATGAGAAATCTGTCTAGTCTGGAAGGCTATCCTGGGCTCTTTCCTTTGCTTGCCCTTCAACCTTTTATCTCTACCCCCAAACTTGTGGAAATATCTGGTCCAGAAAAATCCATTTCATTCTATCATGAGTTAAAAAACAGCTATCCCAGTATTAATTCAAAGATACAATAAAAAGAATCAAGGGGGGAACAAAGCAGTATCTATTATAAAAAGAAAATGCATCTCCCACCATTGTTATAAGCCTCCTCATCTTGCTTGTATTTCTGTCAGATTTTGTTTGATATATTTTATGATGATGTTATCGAAGGCTTACAAGGAAATGATTATTTAATCACCTTGGATTGTTCCTTTTAGTTTTATGAGATGCCTCTCCCTCTCTATCATTATTAATGATGTTTATCTTAAATTCCATTTTATTTGCTATTAATATTTCTATACTAGCATTCTTTAAAAAAGGCAACCATGGTACAAAACTATGATAAAATATTTTTCCATAAATTTAAAAAACTTATTAACCATTTGCTTCTATAAAGAAACACCAAAAGCAATCATACAAGAACTCAGAGAAGAGATGGTAAAACAGAAAATGAAACCTGAGTTAGCAGAGAACAGGAAAGAAAGAAAAGAAAATGTATTTCAGAAAGGAAGACAAAATCGAAAGGAACAAAAGGGACAATAGGTGCAAAGAAACACAGTAAGGAAACAAAAACCCATTCAAATAAAAGGGAAATTAAGTTTTCAAAAGAATTAGAAAAGAATGAAAAATAAAGGAGACCGGCAAAGGAGACTCAACACAAGCATAATTGCAGCCCCTGAAAAAGATCAAAATAATGACCAAAACAATATAATAGAAGAAAAGATTGAAAGATATAATTTCAGAAACTGCTCTAAATAAGTAAGACTTGAATCTACATTTTGGGGGGGCAGATTATATTTTAAAATTATCTCAGAACTTTCAACATCATTACGTACCATGAGAAAGTTAGTGAACTTTAAAGCTAAAGAAAATCTTTTTGTTAAGTGTGCAAAGAATCAAGTCACTGTAAGGTAGGATGGTCATACAATTCATCATCTACACTAGACACTTTTGAAAGTGAAAGGGGACAAGGCAAATGCTAAAAGCAATGAGATGCTAAGAGAGGCATATGGCAAGACTGTCTTGGACAAACCAGGACCTTTAGTCACTCTACGTTAAGAGAGAAACATTAGGTCGATATCAGGATTCCGCAACATTCAATGTTTGAAGACAGTAGAGCAGCACTCTAGATTTTCAAAGAAAGAAAGTCAGCAATTTGATATCCATAAAGTTCTTCAAGTATACAGACAAAAAGCATCAAATATGCCAGAATTCAAGGAATATTCCTTCCCCAAATAATTCTTGAATTAAAATATTAGAGGATAACGTCAGCCAAGCAAGGGAGGTTTGGGAAATTACAAGAGTACTCACTGTTGGTGTGCACTGAAAATATTTAACTGAAGAATTAACACTCAAACAGTTGTGAGGATTGGGGTAAAAAGAAAAATAAGTAAGTATTGTATGCCCTGATAGTGCACAAATACCCACAGATGTAGGAATTTGGGAAGGGAAGAGAAAAAAGTAGGAGCTAGAGTGAGTTTACTGATTCCATGATCTATGATAGTTGAGAATTAAAAGATATCATTTAAAGACAATAAATCAAGAATTCAACTTTATTTAAATAAAAACGTTTAAGAATACAAAACTTAACACTAAAGAATATTATTGGTTGAAACTGAATGGCGGAAGAGAAACAAAGGAGAAGATTAAAGTATTGATCTGATCAATGTTTACAGCAGAAGACTAAAAGTATTACACACAAGTATAACCAAATAAGAACCTTTAGAACAAGTAAAAACCTTATACATAAGAGGAACTAAACTTCAACAAAGCAAAAAAAGTAGTGAAACTTGTTTTGAAAACTATTAAAAAAAATTTCAAAATGGATAAGAAAAAGCCAACAACCCCAAAGAAAAATGAACAAAGGACATGAATGGAGTTTACAGGAAAAGAAAGTCTTTCATTCATAGTACGAGAAATGAAAATTACAATTTCTCTGAGATACTATTTTCACCTAACCTATCGGTAAAAATGGAAAAGTTTCATCATATATTCTATGAGGCTTTGGGGAGCCCCTTTAAAATAGACTTTGTTTTTTAGGGCAGTATTAGATTCACAGCAAAACTGAACAGACTGTAGAGTTCCCATGTACTTCCTGCCCCTACACACACACAATCTCTTTCACTATCAACATCCTACATGAGAGCTGTACATTTGTTACAATAGATAAACCTACATCGACACATTATTATCACCCAAAGTCCGTGGTTTACATTATGGTTCACTCTTGGCATTGTACATTCAATGAGTTTTGACAAATGTTTGATGATGTGTATCTACCGTTATCAGACAGAACAGTTTGATTGCCCTATAAATCCTCTATGCTCTGCCCATTCATCCCTCCCGCCTCCAATCCCCTGGCAACCACTGATCTTTTCCCTGTCTCCATAGTTTTGTCTTTTCCAGAATGTCATATAACTGGAATCATACAGTATGTAGCCTTTTCAGAGTGGCTTCTTTTACTTAATGATACATAGTTAAAATTCTTCCATGTCTTTTTCATGGCTTGATAATTCATTTCTTTTAGGGAGACATTTTTTTGTGAGAGTGTTGTTACAACACTTACAGAAGACAGTTTAGCACACCGACCAAATTTACAAATGCATAGACCATTTGATCTAGCTTTAATGGTGAGTTCATATCAGGGAGGGCTATGTGTGCCAGGTTAAGTCCTCTGAGTAGTGGGAGACATGAAGATTTATCAGTATGGAAGTGACATAATTAAATTTGTGTTTTGGAAAAGTCAAGTGGTAATGACATGTAGGCTGTTTTGGAGCAAAGAGAAATAGAGTCAGAGTAATTTTATAGGAGACTATCTTAGGCAGAAAATAACGAAGGTAAGAACGAAAAGTGTGATGGTGAGAAGTGAAGATCCCAAAGTAATAAACAAGGGAATCTGGAAACATTCGGATATCTCTTAAAGATTTATTTATTCATTCACTTATTTAACAAAAATTTATTAAATATCTACTATGTGTCAGCCTGTGAAGTTAATACTTGCATATTTGGCTTGGAATTAAGCAAAAGAAAAAGTGTAAATATGTTGCAACACGTTGGAGATAAAAGGTCTAAAGCTCAGATGAGAGGTTATACTTAAACTTATTTTTGAGAGTCATTCTCAAGATAATGATTGAAGCAAAGAGGCTGGGATAGTTCATTCTTTTGTACACCTAGGGACAGGATCAGAGGCAATCCAAGACCTGAACTGTGGGGATTTTTTACAATTATAGAGGAGAAAAAAGAAATAGAATTCAACAGAACAGATACCGATAAGAAGAGATTCAGTAATGTGCCTAACCATGGAAACAAAATGTGGAGAACATCCGAGAATAGGAAGGTTATCGAAAATATCAAAGTCCATAGAGAAGTTGCTAAAAAGAGATCATTTAACTTGGCAAGAAATGTGTCACTGGTGATTTTATAGATTATAGAAGCAGAATTACAAAGATCTGGTAAGTAATGGGTCTTGTGAACATGTAAGTGGTGGATAGAAGTTATGAATTTGAAAACTAAAAGTAGAGAGAATCATAAGAAGGGTAACAGAAGAGGAAGAAATTTGAAAACATTTTTAAGAGAGGTGGAAAATTGTGCATGTATGGGGACACTGTGGAAAGTATCAGTGAAGGAGAGATTTGAGATTTAAGAGAGGGGAGGATATAACCATGGCTCTAAGATCCATGGGAGATCAAGTGCATTTTGATCCAAAAATACGTGAGAAACCAAGTACTGGACTCTTTAGGATAGCATTGGCCTTGGAAATAACAGGAGAGAAGAAAAATTTTGATTAAAAATCCACAGTGAATCTTTTATTCAAGAGATTCGGATGAAATTGTATAACAGAGCTGCTACCATAGGTCCTGTTTTCTTGTGTTTGAAACTCTCTGGAACATCAAGCAATTTGAAACTAAAAGGGGATATATTCATTTAGCTCTACTTGAAATCATGGAGAAGTATCCCGTCAAACCAGCACCTCCTCTAATGTAGACATAGCTGAATCAGACAATGTTGTGCATTTCAGTGACGAGAATGTGAGAAATACATCCAATGTGCACTACTCATTAAATAAAATATATTAGGAGATATTTCTACATAGAATGAGCAATCTCCTTATCCAGTGAAGCATAAACACTGTTCCAGCTAATCACCTTGGTTGGAAAAAAAAAATGAGCATTCTCCTTTGTTTCTCTTTCCATGTACACACTGTGGGTCAAGTCAAGTCAAGGAGCACCCACAGATATGGTAGAGAGATTATGCATATGCCTACTAGATGTACCATGACTTTCATTTTCAAAGCAAGAGGGAACTAAATCTGATCATGATTCTGATGATTAATAATTACTCACTAAGTATCGTCAGTTTATTAGTGATAAGAACATGGGTAGTTAGACTGTTTGGAAGTATGATAGTTATATTTTACATTCTAAAGTCAACAAAGTAATTGAAAACTTCATCTCCAATGTTTCCCATTCTTCCAGTCTTGTAGTGGGAAAAATGATCCCAAGATTTAAATCACTATCACCATGAAGGGGTTAGTTTGGCCAGTCAAGAATTCATGTGGACAGAAGGCCTTTCTGGTAGGGTGGTAGTGGATGGCACCTACATGAATTCACCACATTTATCCAATAACCCACACAATACCACATTTCATTATTTTCTTTTTCAGGAGTCCTGAATTCAAATTTCCATTTTTAATTGGGTACCACTTTTTTAGCCACTGAGTCTTTTAGATCCTCTGCTATTAGGAATTTGTCTATGTTCTAGTGATTCATTGATTAAAGTTCTTCTAATTAATTTCAAGGGCCCCAAATAAATTTCTTTGGTAGTGTTATAGGTTACCTATAGTTGTAGGATTAGAGTTTGTAGGGTTGTAATTGTATTTATAAAGTATGTCACTTTTTATCCCTAATGAATAACTATAATAAGCTTTAAAATATAAATTTTATTAAAAGTATGTCATTCTTTATAATCTGTATGGCAACCTTTGTATCTAAGGTAAAAATAATATTAGATATCGTTATAAGTTATCTTAATGAAGTTTGATTTAACATACAGAATTTTACTTAATTAATGCTCCTCCAGGCCTGTCTCAAACTTACATACTTATGCAAACTTTCTTTTAGAGTCTACTTTTTTATATTTGTATTTCTTCTATTTCTCGATAAGAATAATTATTTCCACATTGACATAAACAGCTATGACATGTAACACTCTTTCTCATTTAGTTTCAAAGACACCATATTAAAATTATTGAGGTCAGGCATAGCGATTCTATATAAGAAAACTTTTTGGGGGCTGGCCCCGTGGCCGAGTGGTTAAGTTCGCATGCTCCGCTGCAGGCGGCCCAGTGTTTCGTCGGTTCGAATCCTGGGCGCGGACATGGCGCTGCTCGTCAGACCACGCTGAGGCAGCGTCCCACATGCCACAACTAGAGGAACCCACAACGAAGAATACACAACTATGTACCGGGGGCTTTGGGGAGAAAAAGGAAAAAATAAAAAAAAAAAAAAAAAAAAAGAAAACTTTTTGACTTGATTTAGTCTATCATTATCATGAGCCAATATATACTCAGCTCCTGGTATGAGCGAGACATCCTGATAGGCAGTTGGGCTATGATGAGGTATAAGACTGAGTCTTTGCCTTCAGTATTTTTCATGTAGGTGAGGAAACAGAATTTAAACTGAAAGAAGACAGTAAAGGGACAATATATTAACATATTTTAATTGATAGAAGTGATATACATAAAGGCCCCTGAAGGAGAGAAATGAGGAATAGAACCACTTAAACATGTGAAGGTGGAATGGCATGAATAAATCAATCTGTTCACACTCCTAAATAATTATCACACACAATTATATGCCAAACCAATTAATTCAAATCATTAACAATATGATTGCAAACAACAAAACACATAGGAGCATCAACCCATAGGACAGTGGGATCATTTAAAAACATGCTTCTTTAAGGAAAGTTACATTTACCGAGTGCATGATACTGTATACATGCTATCTCATTCATTCGGTTCCCTAGATAAACCTATGGAGTGAACTCAGAGAAGGTCAACAACTTCTTCAAGGTCATTTAGCTAGTAAGTGTCTAAGCCAAAATTCAAATCCAGATCTGTTTGATATAAAAGCCAATGTTTCTTCCACTATTTGCTTTTGTCTCCTTTCAAACATAAACCACATGGGATCCCTTTACATCAAGGATTATTCCTTTACTGAATATACCCAGACTATGTCAGATCAATGTTTTCTGAATGTCATTAATTATGTCCAGTAAAAGTTGATATAAATCAAAACTCTCTGGGACAACTTTTAAACTCATCCATTTCCAACATCAGCACCAGTAATTTATGGTGTCCTGGGACATGTTATTCCCTGTCATTGGAGCTTGTGCCTCTCTTTCTTCAAATTAGTCCAGCTTAGTTATACAACGTTCATAGCTCTAGTCAATAAACATTTCCATGGGGAACCTTTCACTATCTTCCTAAACTATTTAAATTTCCTTCTTAGACACTCAGGACTCTTGAACACTACCATGGTGTTTAAGAGGTGTTAAGCTATTTCCCTCTCCATCATAGCACTTATTGCACTAATAGTTTTATATCTTTTTGAGTGTGAGGATTTGCTGGATGTCTCTCCATAAATTCCACGAGAATAGAGACTACGTTTTTGCTCAACTTTGTATCCTCAAGTCGTATCCTCAACAATGTACCCCAGCACCTCACATCTGGAAAAAGAGCTTATAAATATATGCTTAATAAATATAGATATTCTCAAACGGTCTTGTACAACGGGGTCAATTATTAAATGATGTTTAGTGACTTTTCCTGCATGTTGGAGTCTTTACTTTCCAGAAAGTAATACTAGAGTCAACACACATACTGGCTAGCATTTCACAGCACCATTTGAGATAATTCAGATTATGATCACTCAAATAACTCAGATTATGAAGGAGTCAACAATCTGTGAGCACATAAAACACGGTCAACATTCCTTACATCTGTGGATTTAAATTATTTTATTTACGTAAAGATGAAAAACCAGAGAATGAAAATTAGAGTGACAGAAAAAAATAAATTCAACTTTAGACATTGGTGGAATCTAAAAACTATGTGTTGTATATATGCATAATACATTTATGAAGTTCTTAATACATGGAGCCATTCGATAGAGAAGGAATGGATGAATGATATCATCCTTGCCATGTGGAATATATGAAGGGGCTAGGCAAGCATAAACTTGTTAGGACTGTTTTAGAGGTCACAGTGGATCACAGCATACTTGTTTTGATCTTTATAGGGGCTGCTTCTGTGAGAGCTTGCAAATAGAGAGTTGAGTTTGCACAGTTTTTTTATTTAGGTTTGGAAAGTTGAGAGCTGACATTTTTTTATTTGAACCAAGACCCATTGGAAACAGTGTTCTTTAAGAAGCCATTGTAATATCTTCTTCAGATCCTATCAAACACACGTAAGTAACTGTGGACCAATCTCATGGGATTTTTAGCACACAGAATTTATTGGGTTTATGGGTAGGGTTTAGAATATCTGTATTATTGTGGCTAAGCGAAGGAGTATAAAAAAGGAAACAGGGGCTGAAAGAAAGTTAAAGAAACAGTTATGTACTTACCCTTTCTGATGGAGCATAATCTATGAATATGCTTTGCAAAGATTTCTCCAATGGACTTGAAAACAAGATATATGAATCCTACATTGCTTAAAAAAATCTTTATCGAATTATTTTTAACTAGCTTATCTCAGCATTGCAAAGATACCTTAATTCTTTATTTATGAAAAATGTGATTGAGCACCTACCATGTGTGTATGTTATGGGTACAAAGATAAGTATGACATCTAAGATTCTTTGATTGGGATTTCATACACATATACAAAGTATAATGCAATTTTCTCTTTTAAAAATATTAAGTTTCTGCTAAACACTTTATATATATTACTTCCTTTTTCACAACTTTATGTGGTATATTTTATCACTGTCCTCATTTGAGAAACTGAGCATCTGAGAGGTTAAGTAACTTGCTCAAGTCACCCAGACATTGAATTTTGAGACTAAGATTGGAACTAACTTCAATCTAACTCCAGAGCCCACTGTTCTTCTCATAAAACCTCATTACTTCCCAATACATGCTATGAGAGAGGAATAGGCAACTAGAGGGGGGAAAGTTTCATCCTGTCTAGGGATGGGATTGAGGACAATTTCTCTGTTTGAACAATGAGCAGATTTTCCCAGTAGAGCAAACACGAAGGTAATAAAAGTCCACAGGTGAATAGAAGGCAGTAGATGAGGTGAGGAAGGACAGCTGGATCTGGATTGTGAATGCTCTTGAAGGAAATACTAAAGAGCCTACATCTTTATAACCAACGGGGTGGCCTAGGAAGGTTTTACACAGGAGAGTGATGAGCAGAATTGTGTTTACATTTGTACTTTGTGAAGGAATATGGGTATGGATTGGATCTAGTGAGAGACCAGAGTCAAGGAAACTAATAGCATCTCTACACAACCAAAGTGAGAAGTGGCAAAAACTTTCAGTGGCATCAAGGATGACCAAGAAAGATGGGGCTAATTCTAGAGCCATTTTGGGAGCTATTGTCTACAGGCTTGGAGATCACTTACATATGAGGAATGAAGAGGAAATCATTTCAAGTTTTCTACCTCGTATTACTTGGATGAATTGTGGTGTTAACCAAAATAGAGGTCTTTGGAGGAGGAGGGTTTGGTGTGTAGAGTATTGATAAGATAATAAGTTTAGTTTGGGGCATCTGCAATGTATCCAGGAGGAGAAAAATAGTTGTCAAGTGGAAATTTAAGTATGAAGCTTAGTAGAAAAGACCATACAAGGGATATGGATAGGGGGCCATTAAAGTCATGCAAGAGCATGGGATTGTGGGTAAAAGGGTGGAACTAGACAAGAATAAGACCAGTGATTGAACAATGGGGGATATATTATATTTAGTCAGGAATCATGACCATTTAATTTACTGCTCTAACCTGCACCAGGACAGTATCTGGCTCACAGTAGACAATATCTGTCTTAAACGAATAGATGATGAATAATGAATACATGAAAGAAGAGAAGTCAGTAAGAAGTCTGAGAAAAGACAAAGATGAAAGTAGTTGAAGTGAAGCTGAGCAGTACAGCGTGTGGAAGGAGAAAGTGTTAGCACGGGGGGAGTGATCAATATATTAGATGCTCGTTTAATTTAATTTTTATTAGCCACTCTATGCACACACGTCAGGGTAATCTTCCCTAAACTTTATTTTTTAAATTATGTTATTACCCTTCTCAAAAATCTCACATATTTTCAAAAAAGATGAAATTCAAACTTTTCCATGGGACAATTAAGATCCCCTACAATTTGGCGCTGACATGTATCCAGCCAAAGTGCTCACTGTTTTGAATCCCTCCTTCTCTCTTGTTCTTTTCTTCACTCTTTCCAGAACAAGTCAAGGTTTTATCCAATTCCAAGATTTTGGTCTATATTCCTTTCCCCTGCCTTTTATAATTTACCTTCTATGGCTCAACTAGAGTCCCATTTCATTCATGAGAGCTCCTTGACTGTTTTAGCACATACTCCTGTATCCTTTCACTGAATTCCTTCTCGCCTAGGTCATGCCCCCTGACATGTGTTTTGAGCATTTATAAAAGCGAAGAACAACTACGGATTTTTCTTGCTATAAGTCACAGCCAGAGCTGCTCTCCCTGAGTTTTATCAGTCTCTATAGGGATTTGTCAAGTGTGAGCTGCTCATCTGCTTTTGAAGTTCCTTCTCCCAGTGCTCACAGCTATAGCAACACTAGAAACAAAACCAAAAACCAACAAAAAGAAGATAGCTGCATGAGGGCCATTTTCTTGAAATCTTGTTATATTTCTACTTATCACTCTGGGGGCTAAGAAATCTTGCTATGTCTTTTTAAAAATCTTTCTATTGACTTATCAGGGTAAAGCCAGTTGTGCTGAATGATGGGAGAGTGTAGATAAGGGTGTCTGGATGGCGATGCTCATCATGGGCGATGTGGATATGAAAGCTGCATGAGGATACTCATGAGAGAATGTAAATATAGGTGTGAATGGTAATGCAGTAGAAGCTGATTTGGCTGCAGTTGAAATGTTGTCTTCCCATCCTCACCAAGCAGCCCTTGCAGAACACCCACTTTTTTCTTTTTCAAATTCAATTATCAAGTCCTCTGAGAAATCTTTCCTGATCTGCATTGTAATAACATTGTTTAGGTGCTCCCACCATATCTTTTATGGTTCATGACACACTATATTATAACTACATGTTTAATTGTTGTTTATCCCACAAGAGGATTTGAGAGAAGAGGCCATATATTATTTAAAAGAATATTTTTCCCAAAGCCTAGCATGGAACTTGAATAGTTGTGTTGAATATATATTTGCTGCATGAATAAAATCAATGAATATGATTTCTAGGTCTTTCATAATTATTATAGCAATCACTTTCATGGTACAAGCCTCTTAGTTTCTGTGAGTACCATACTTTGCTTTTAAGTCTCTGAGCAGAATTTTAGTCTGCTCAGAAGATTTACAAAAAGGAAAAGAAGAGAAAAGGCATCAGCAATAAGGGTCTGAAGGTGATGTTCAACACCAGTGTTGAATTTAATGGGATTTCTTGGTAAGATACTGAGCAGAAAATAGTGATTTTAATGGCCGCCTCCTAGATTTCCATTGAAACAACTAACTGAATATAACAGAAGGATATGTATAGAAAGGTGACTTGAAAATCCTTCTTATGAGAGAGAGAAATCCTACTTATAGGAAATCCTATTCACTTCCCAAGAAAGTAAGTGAGAAGATAATGGCAGAATCCAACTAAAACGTTAGTCAGATGGATGACAGAGGGACAAAGCAAAGGTGGGTACTGGGGCCTCCAGGAACTCACTGCAAACATTATGTCAATCAGCACCCTGAGAAGCCGCCTACACTGGGGTGACTCGGATTTGCACTTGGAGTGATGGGCTATAAAAAAATGAGTGGCAGCATTGTGGGGGACAGGGGCACTACCTTTGCCAGATACTGCTGCAGCTCATACCTGGCACTGGACTAACCAAACAGATATTGGTTATCCTGAGAGCTGGGACCCAGCGTGGCAGTTCGCTAAACACAGAGAATAAATAACATGGAGACTCAGATCTTTGTGGAACTGCCCAGGGTTTCAGCTTCTGCTCCACTTCCCTCCGGCTGCTGTATTGTGGACTGGTAATGATAATTTACAGTAGATTTATATTTTTCCTTTCCCTATTGTCTAAACATGAAAGAATTGGGCAGAATTCCACATCAGTCTTTGACAGACCCCATTTCAATGCCGAATTCAGCCAGAAGCCAGTGGATCTCTTGCTGTAGTGATAAGCACGCAGAATTGTTATATACCAGAGCTGGGAGGAAATATTCCAGTCCCAAATAAGAGGGGTACTACAAAGAATGAGAACAGATATCTTCTCCTGATATAGATTTACTGAAAGAGACAAGGGAAAAATTCCTGATTCATGTTATTTACATGACTCAAGAGAATATAGCATTCAAAACAAGAGAAAAAACTGAGATCAAGAAAGACTGCATGGGGTTAAAAATGATTGCAACATAAAAATCAGACTGGTGGCATGTACATCAGCTTGGAGGCTGCAAAAAATCAAATTGTAAAGCAGAAGGCAAAATTAAAAATTTTTTCCAGAATTCAGCGCAAAATAATAGAGAATAATGAAAGCCACAGGGTATAGATCTAGGAGATTTTAAGAGTGTGTGAGCCATGCTACAAATGCATGCACACAACCACTGCCAAACCTCCACGATGCACACACACACACTCGCATGTAATTTTCTTTCCGTTTTTTAATCTGGTAAGAACACTTAACATGAGATCTACCTTATTAACAAGCTTTTAAATGCACAAGAGTGTCTTTTTAACTATAGGCACTATATTGTACAGCAGATCTCTAGAAATTATTTATCTTGCATTACTGAAGCTGGATGACCCTTGAACAGTAACTCTTGGTTTCTATGCACAAGGTGACACATTCCCTTTTTCCCTCTGTCCAGGGGCATAGTCCTTGTCCTCAGCCCACAGGAGTAATCGGGAGGTCATAGAAGACAATAAAGAACCAAGATTTATTCTCCCTGAATTTCCTATTATTTAGACAATATATATATATATATATGCGATCCCATCTTGTTGGGATATCTTTTTACTCTCCCAGTAACATGACAACTGGGTTTGTAAAAGCAGCAACTTTCTCACTACACAGCATCTTTGATTTACCTCATTTCCTGGCAGCTGCTCATTGGAGGGAAATCGTATCATCTGCTCTGAATGGCCACCAAGGAGGGGCCCGTAGATCTCCTAAAGCAGCAGACTTCAGACTTCCAGTCATGCAGAAATTATAAAATTGGTCCTTGCAAAGAAATTCTCTCAACTGTTTCGTCACATCGAAGAGGACGAGATTAGGAGGGATTTATATTCCTTTTTAGTAGAGAGTTGGATCATGTCTCACCTCTCTGTGGCGGGTTTTGATATAATTGATGTCTTTTGTGCCTTGGCCGTATAAGACCTTGCTCATCTCCAGACTGATAGGAAACAGGAACCAATGTAATCTAGAAACATCTTTGCAAGACACACTACCCTCACAGCTAGAGAAAGAAAAGTGGAGCAATCTGTATGATCAAAGGCCAGGTCTCCTGGGCCCAGTGGGATAACCATCCAGAGCTACCACCGCAACTTACAAACTTGCTTGAGGATCAGCACAGAAAGATCAGCAGAAATGACCACATATATGTCTAAAAACAAACTTCCCAGACCAGGGAAAAGAGTCGAAGTCACAAATCAAAAATGTTAACTAAGCAGCAAAAAAAAAAAAAAAAAAAAAGTCCCCATATGTAAACTATGTGGTAAAAATTGTGTAATCAAGGGGTTGGCCCCGTGGCCGAGTGGTTAGGTTCGCGCGCTCCGCTGCAAGCGGCCCAGTGTTTCGTTGGTTCGAATCCTGGGCGTGGACATGGCATTGCTCATCACACCACGCTGAGGCAGCGTCCCACAGGCCACAACTAGAAGGACCCACAACGAAGAATATACAACTATGTACTGGGGGGCTTTGGGGAGAAAAAGGAAAAAATAAAATCTTTAAAAAAAAATTGTGTAATCAAAATAAAGTTCTACAAAATCTAAGTAGAAAGAGCAAGAGTCGCTAAGGTAATCATCAGGTTTGTTTCACAAAATGTGAAAAAATTTGGTGAGAGAATTGAAGGGAAAATGGGAAGCCCAAGGATTCTACATAGATGTATGGTACATATATAAAGGAAACAGAGAGATTTTCTTAGATATTTAAGGGCTGAGGAAGTAAACAATTCTTATGTCTTTCCTAAAATTGTCACTCAAAATTTTACTCTCTGGTACACCAATAGTGAATCAAACAGAAATCTTTAAAGAAGGCCAACCATGTGGAACCACGTCAGTAAGCACTGAAATCAGATAAACAGATTTAAGCTTAATAAATGTGACAAATATACCTACAAACCAACATAGAAAGTAATTCCTAGAAGAGAAAAAAAAATACAATATGTAAAAAGACTCAATAGATTTCTGCCTCAAGGAGGACGCAACAGATCTACTTCTCCCTATTTATTTTGTTAAGTACAACTGAAAATCCTGGAAATTTCATATAAAACAAATCTAAGAAGACTCTAAAAGGTGTAGAGAAGTAGATAGAGTGGTTAGAGATCTTGAACTCCAGAAATAATAAGGCAGAGCTCCCTGGGTTTTCTTTTTGACTCATATATCCCAGACCTGGAGCTGAAAAACCTAGGAACCTAGAAATGCCAATGGGTATGGATCAAAAAAAGTTCCAACAAAATCCTGTTCTCTTGGGGCTGGCCCAGTGGCATAGTCATTAAATTTGTATGCTCCGCTCCAGCTGCCTGGGGTTCGTGGGTTTGGATCCCAGGTGTGGACCTACACTCCGCTCATCCACCCATGCTGTGGCAGCAGCCCACGTGCAAAATAGAAGATTAGCACAGATTTTAGCTCAGGGACCATTTTCCTCACCAAAAAAAAAAGAAAAATCCTGTTGTCTCTAGCCAAAGGACCAGGAAAGGGACAGTCTGCAAGGACAGAAAAGGTCTAGACAATAGCTGCTGTACTCCAGCCAAACACCACAGATAAAACTATGACCCCACCCATGCTGGCAAAGGATAAGTGGGGAGCCTTGACTTCCACCCTTGTCAGACAGTAATGAGGCAGGCAAACCCATTCCTGGGATGGTGTCACAGTAGGCCAAGTACAGGTTTGACACTTCAGTTTCACTGGGTAGTAATGAGCCATTTACCCCTGTCCTGCTGCTGTGGTATCAGTGGAGATCATGTCGAGGGCCTTCTACATCCATCTGGCAGTAACGAGATATGCCATTCACCTCCTTGCTGGGATGGTGTCAGAGTAGGCCTGTGTTCATCAGGGAGTTTGGCCTGTAGTTTTCTTTTCCTGTAGTGTCCTTGTCTGGTTTTGGTATCAGGGTAATGCTGGCCTCATAAAGTGAGTTTGGAATTCCCTCCTCTTCTATTTCTTGGAAGAGATTGAGAAGGTATTAATGCTTCTTTGGATGTTTAGTAGAATTCACCAGTGAAGCCAAGCCATCTAGTCCTTTTGTTTTGGGGGAAGTTTTTGACTCCTGAATCATTCTCCTTACTAGTAATTGTTCTGTTCAGATTTTCTATTTCTTCATGATTCAGTCTTGGAAAGTTGTATGTTTCTAGGAATTTATCCATTTCTTCTAGGTTTTCCAATTTGTTGCCATATAATAGTTCATAGAAGTCCCTTATGATCCTTTGTATTTCTGTGGTATCAGTTTTAGTATCGCCTTTTTCATTTCTGACTTCATTTATTTATTTTTCTTGGTGAGTCTTGCTAAAACACTGTCTGTTTTGCTTATCTTTTCAAAAAACCAACTCTTAGTATCATTGATCTCTTCTACTGTCTTTTTAGTCTCAATTTCAACGTATTTCTGCTCTGATCTTTGTTATCTCCCTGGGTTCTCTTTTGTGAAGTGCTTGTTTATGAATTTTGTCCTTATAATAAAGAGTCTGGCTCCATTTTCTATGTTTGACGAGTGACAGCTTTCAAGCCTCACCCCCGTCTCTTACCCTGGTTCCGCATATCCAGGCAAGAAAGAAAGCCATACGCTTACCCCTTGGCACTTTGGGTTGTTGGGACCATGCAAATCCTGGCCTGCACTCACCCAGGCCCGCCTCCTAATGACAACAAAAATCCAAGCCATGGTATATGTATACCACATCTTCTTTACCTCAATAAAAAACAACAAAAACCCAAGCCATTTTCAGACTGGACTGAGTGTCTGCTCTACTTCCCCCAGAAAGCTTCCACACGTGAGTAATAAATCTCTTCATTCTCCTTCATGCATGTATGCTGTCATCAGCCTTGACCTCTGAACCAGGTTTGAGTGGTGGAAATGGTGAGTCCTCTCTTCTGCCGGGCAACCACGAGACAATCCATTTTTGTAGTAGGTTACTTACATTTTGCAGAATGATTTGTAGGAATTCTTTATGTATTTTTTTCTATTCAAATTTGCAATGTCAACTTTTTATATTGTCATTGTCAGATTTTGGTCAGATTTATTCTAGCTTCAGAAAATGAACCAAGGAGTGCCCTCCTTTTTTCTATACTCTGGAATACCTTATTTACAATGGAAATTATTTATTTATTGAATGTTTGGTGGAATTCGCTGAAGTGAAGACATCTGAGCCTGAACTTTTCTTTGTGGAAAAATGTTTGATCATAGTCCCACTTTCTTTTGTTTCTTCTTGAGTTTGTTTATATGTTATATATTCTTAAGTTTTCACACTTTTGGTATAAAAATTGCCCACAATGCGAAATTATTACCTTTCATTTAAATGATGGGATACTGTCCTCTTTATTTATTTTTGTTAAGGAAGATTGACCCTGAGCCAACATCTGTTGCCAATCTTCCTCTTTTTGCTGAGGAAGATTGTCCCTGAGCTAACGTCTGTGCCAATCTTCCTCTACTTTATATGTGGGACACCTGCCACAGCACGCTTTGTAGGTCCGCACCCAGGATTCAAACCTGTGGACCCGAGCAGCCGAAGCAGAGTGCATGAACTTAACCACTATGCCACCTGGCTCGCCCCAAATTATTACCTTTTTAAATGTCTGCCGAATCCATAATTGTTTTTCTTTTTTCATTTTGTTATCGTTTATCTTTTCCTTCTTTCATTTTCTTGACAAATATTGCCAGCATCATTTGATTTCTATCAATCTTTTCAATGAATCAATTTTATATTTTAATCTCTTTTTTTATTCCTCTAGCATCCATATCTTTTAATCTCTCTTTCATATTTTCCATCTCTTCATATCTCTGCGCTGAATTCTGGATAATTTAATCAAATCTAACTTCCAGCCTTCTATTTCTCTCTTTTGCTGTTTAATCTGTTAAATCATCCATATGATTTTAAATTTCAATGATTATACTTTTCATTTGTATTTGGTTCTTTTTCAAATTCTGCTTGGGCATTCTTTATAGTTTCCTTCTCTCTGCATACATTTTCAAGCTTTTCTTTTATTTCATACACATATTTAACATTGTTTTTTCATGATCTGCATTTGATATTACAATATTTAAAGTACCTGCAGATTTATTCTTGCTGACTCTTGTTCCTGCCATTTCTCTTTTATCAGAGTGCTGTTTTCATTTGTGTTTGGTTAATTTTTTCTGTGAGCTGCTCAGTTTCCTTGGGATTTCCTTTTAGAAAATCTTTTAGGCTGAGATCAGAATCATAATTAAAAATATTTCACAACTGCTATGAAACGGGCACTATGAAATCAAAATGATGCTAGTTCCAACAGACCTGATATTAAAAATATTTAACAACAGGTATGGCATGGATATCAAGCAATCTAAAAAGATGCTAGCTCAATTAGAATCAACACTAACTGCAAAAAACTCATATGAATATACTAGTCTGTTCTGGATAAGCAATAGCCTCTCCTGGAATGACAGTAAATTTATTTGCATTTGTTTTTTCTAGGTGGCTGGCGACACTACTGTCCAACATCATGTTAAACTATATTTAGCTTTGGCATTTTTTTGGATCTGAAGTTGTGCGAATGTCAGCTGTAAACTCTCCAAATGGCCATCTTTTGGTTCTAAGTGTTCAGTGGTTACTCTCCCCACATTCTGCTTAGCGCATGGTTTGAGGTAATTTATTCTCTGTGAGAATTCAAACAGGGGATGGATTTATTTCTGGTTCACTCTTACAAAAGGACCCTTTTGGTGGTCCCAGCTTTCCAGGAGGAAAATCTATTACACTTAATGCTCTTGATGGTTGTTGGGTTTCGTTTCCTCTGCCCTATACCACCCGAGTCCTAGAAAATTGAAGCACCAATTTATCTTAGGCAGAGGAGCACAAGGCGAAAGCCAGCTACAGGGAGGAGTCCCAACCACTCTGTAGATTTTTGCCATGAGAAGTTCTTTCTTTCTTGCCAGTTCATCAGTGAATTTGAGACATTTTTAAAAACTCTATCCATAATTATTAACTTTTTGATCTATGAGGGGATTGAGCTAAGTGTTTATTCTTCTTGTTCCTGGAAATTAAATTCCAGTAATAATATTTTTCTTAATGCAAAGCTTGTTTGACTACATATTGCTTAAACGCATGACCATAACATTGTTTTGACGGGACTTATCAAATGAGTTAACTAGATGAGGCATGCTAGTTTAAGTATCCTTTGCTGTTTAGTGAAATTGTGACAAAAACAACAAAAGGTTGACTTTAAAGGGCTTTGTTTTCTAGGAAGGAAAACTAATAGTTTGCTTCTAAATTAGATGTAATTTTTTATGTTGACCAGTGTACAAATGTGGTTGTAAAAATCCTTGACATTTAGAGAAAGGAAGAAACACACATATCTTAGATGTAAGTGATCATGGCTGGAATTGTTACATTGATTACACCATTTAAAAAACTTTCAAACATTGACTTTGAAGCTTATTGGTCTGTTCATCATGACATATGCATAATTTGTAGATAATCAATGAAATTGTCATTAAATCACCCAAAAGATTTAGCATTATATCCATAAGAGGTATAGAACAAATTCCCAAGAAGATCTATCCCAGCACGTCTTTATTACATGCAAACTAAGGAATGAACACTAAGCTAAAAGTGCCCAATAATGTATGGGCTCAAATATCTTCGAACCGAGAATGTGAAATCCTTATTGCTATATTTCTCACAGTCGATAGGAAACAGTTTGATTCTATAAGTACATTTTACCTGAAGCACTCGCCCCAAACAACACTGGGAACACAGAATTAGCTCTGAACACAAAGGGATGTGGATGAAAGATATTCCTTGTTTTCCGGTTTAGTGGGCAAATTACAACTCAGGAGAGAATTAGAAGAACGTTGGGATTATTTTAAGGGAAAAGAGAAATCAGATTTCCATTCATATTGGGAGGAATTTGAAAAGAGTAGCAGAATAACTGATAGGTTTTATGTTCTGATTAAAAAAAGAGATAAAAAACTAACCAAATAATTCTGATCTTTGCAAAATATCTTTATTTAATAAAAAAACAAGGGCTCATGGTGAAAGTCCTATATATATATAAGATTTTGGACTATATATATACACCATACATATGTATATATAAATTTTATTCAAATCAAATGAAACATCTAGCTCTCTGACATGCCAGCATATAGTTCTTCAGCAAATGTGATATATCCTTTCTAAAATAAAGACATTTTTATAAAGCTCAATTTGGATGAATTGCATTGGGAAAAAAAGGTTTTGATTAATGTATTGTGGGTAATTATTGGATTTGCTTTATTTTATATCCATGACATTTAATATGACTAACAAAGATGTAGCACACAATATTTTCTTTTTGCATGGCTGCTATAAAATCACACTGAAGGCTGATGAGAGCCCATTCAACTGTTTTGAAAAATTTTTCTTAAAGCTCTTCTGTTGCTTAAGTTTTCCCCTGACCATTGGTTCTAGAAGAGTATTCAGTTAAATAGCCTAAAAGCTTCTCTCAATCTTCCGATGTAAGTGTATTTTTTTAACACCTCCGCTATGCCCATCTTAAAAAGAAATGAGACAAAACAAAGTGATTAGTCATACATAAGGTCAGAAAAAAATCTGTTTGTTATGGATTGGCTAGATATTAGATTTCTTTCTATTGGGCTCTAATAAATTTCAACTCACAGTTATTTTCATTTCTGAAATGGGGACCGAGTGGAACAGCTTTCCTGTAATGTTTGAATCCCTGCTTCCTTACACAGTTCTCAATCTGTGAATGCTGGATCTCTCCAAGGAACTATCAGCAGGTTTGGTCATAAATCACAGAGCTTTCTGTTTACCCCTATGACTGATCTCTAAAAACTGGATCAATGCACTTCATTCCTGAAACCTGAAAACAAGTATCTATGAGAGAGAGTGTCAAGAAAGACAATATTAAAAAGGTCAAACCTTAATTCACCTTGCTTCCCAGAAACAGTACTTATAGCTTTTTGATGAAAACAATTTCATAGCCCTTCATGATTACATTATAACAGTCTTGCAGTCAGGAACATTAAAGCTAGTTATATGCTCATTTTTATCCTAAAAATTCTTAGCTTTGCTAAAGCAACATCTCCCTTTCCAAGACCAGGAACTTATATAACAATTGACCAATTTCTTAAATATAGATTCTCCTATAAATACTGATGTGACAGTGTAGCTTCTATCAAAAAGAAGAGTAATACCATTTCCAAGATGTGTATGTTGTCCTTAAAATGTGTGCAGAAAAAGAAACTAAAAGTAGTATATTCTTATTATATTTTACTGTCTTTCTTGGTGCGTTCAATGACAATTATATTGCAAACATTCTCTCTCAATTCATCTGTGTAAAATATCAGTAAAATTATACTTTCAATATGAAGCCTAAAGAAGAAACTTCCCATTTTTACTACTTTAAAATATACTCCTTGTTCCAGAGCCCACCATTTTCCAAAATACGCAGTTTGAAGAAACAGCATTGGCAACTTGTTACATAAAAAACTTTTATGAACGCAAACTTTGAGTGATTTTTCTGGTTAATCTAATTTATTTAAATTAGCTTTATTTAATTACACATACAGCTGTTCTGTGCCCTGAACATAGCCCAAGGGACTATCTAAAGTGCTTAAGTCTAAATGTCATGTTTTATCACTATGTAATATGTAGCAAACCACAAAAAATTTCTGTTGTTCACTGGATAGTACTTCAAGAATACAGCATTCTTTTCCTGGTTTTTTCTCTGATGTGATAATAGTTATAAAGCTGTAAGTAGAACTGACTTTCCTTTCATCTGAACGCCATATGTGCCATATCTTTGCTCAGACAGGTTTCTTTCATTCCAATGCCTTTAATTACCATCTATGACTAGGGTTAACAAAATTCATATCACTAGCCCAGAATTTCTCTCTAGTTCTCTAGACTCATAGATCCAATGTCAACTGAACATCTCGTCTTATATAGTCCAAATGTCCAAAGTGCAAGTTATGATCTTTCCTTCAAATGGCATGTCTTATTCTATTCTAATATCACCAAATGAGGCTTCACTGACCATCTAGACTATTGGTTATCAAACGATGTTGGGAACGAGATGGCTTAGACCTGACCTCATCTGTATCCTTACACAGAATAAACTTTCAGTTTGGCATAATGGAAAGAGCTTGGACTCTGGAATCAGTTGATTTAGGCTTGAATACCCGCCCTACTGTTATTGACAAAGTGGTCTGGGGCAAATTATTTCTGGAAACCTTGGCTTCCTCATCTACAATAAAAATATCATCAAGCTTTCCAATGCTAACTAGAGAATTCAAAGAAAATACATGTGAAAGTGTTACATCAGGCATAAGGCCTTATGTAAATATTAATAATTTCTATTTATCATATTCCTAAAAGAATCCAATGAGAGGGATAGGCTTAAAGACAAAATAAACCATCTTAGTTTATAAAACAATAGTGTGCAAGCCATCATTATTGAACAACCACCTAATGCAATTTGGTTCTCTGAAATTTCATTGCATCTTGCCCGATTCTAGTGCCAACTAACAATGTGAAGGGCAAGAGTATTCATGAGCCAAGTGAAGACACATGCTTCAGAAACACTTGATCCATGTACATATATCTTTAGAAAAAGAAAGTTGTTTTTCCCAGGTAATATATGAATCGTTTGAAGACAGTAGAAATAAATCGACAATTGGCTTGCATTAAAGCAGAAGTCAGAAAAACAGCTCCTTAATTTACAAACAGGAAATGGCTCAGGAATTGGGAAGAAACAGAACCAAGATGTGACTGTCCTCAAATTTTGGCTTTTGTTCCCCCACAGGATCTTCCAATACAATTAAATTTAAATGAGAGTCTGTCATCAGCCCCACTGTATTATTATGCCAGGAGGTTCACCTCCTCATTCCTGAAGTTGGCGTGTGAGGTTTTGCACAGTACTGGTCTCCTAGAGTATAATTTCATGTCATGACTGTGATTAAACTGGAAGATCTGGTGAATCCCCTGATGACCTAGTCTCAGCACGTTTCAACATCCCCAAAACTGTTGAGAAACCTCTACATCCAAATGACATTCCAATCCAAGCATCATTCCAATAAGTAAGTCACTTAGCCACATACACAGTCACTGGGTCTTTTCCACTTTGAAAAAGCAACTCATAAAAGTATCTGAGAGGAAAATTTTAATCTTCTTTTCCTCCCAATAAAACAATCCAAGGTCGCCTGTGCTATGCATTCAAATGCTCGTATCACGTACACACCCAAAACAGCCACACTGTCCAATTTTCATTGCACTGTCATTGAACTTGTTTGTACAGCTAGTTTAATCTCATGTTCAAACTTTTATCCCCCCAAACATTTGAGAGCTGACAGTTTTATCTCCTTATTGCATTATGTCAGTCCCTAGCAAGCAAGATAGAGTGAGGACCTGAACATCTTGGGGATAATTACTCTTCCAATAATTTGCAACACTAATGATACTTTTCCAGTTTTTTTTATGATGCAAGTGTTTTATGCTTTATTAGTTTGCACTTGGTCTTTTCTTTGATATTTTCCCTCCTGTCTGAGATTTTACAGGTCTACTGCTTGTACTATTCCTATGAAGAATGTATTCTACTTCCAAAGAAGAAAAATGGTTATGGTAATACTGAAAAGGCCAGATGCTGGCCTTTGTAAGAAAAAAATATATTATAAAACTTGGTTTTGTGTCTTTTCTAGAATTAGAGGTTAAGTAATAAGCAGAGTGAGGCTAGTTAAGGAGTGTGTGCTTCGAGGGGATATACAAACCAAGATGACTGCAGGAGGCTAGTGTATATTCAAGAGACCAGGTCAGAGCAGGAGATCACCTCCCCTCAGTACTAAGCTCTGAGATCTGGTCCTACACAAGATGCATATTCTCTAGGATGAGAGAATAGGTGGAGCAGACCAACACAACAAGATAAGATGAAGCTGCTAGAACTCCACTTTCCGCCCCTGTAGTTTTGCCATTTCTAGAATGTCATATAAATGGAATCATACAACATATTACCTTTGGAGTTTTTCTTATTTTACTCAGAAAAATGTAGTTACGAGTCATCCCTGTTGTTGCATGAATCAGAAGTTGTTTTCTCCTTTTTATTGTTGAGTAGTGTTCCATTCTATGCATACAGCACAGTTTGTTTATCCATTCACTTCTTAAAGGGCATCTTGTCTGTTTCCAGTTTTTCACAATTATGAATAATACTGTTATAAAAATTTACATTTATATTTATATTTTTGTGCGGATACAAGTTTTCATTTCACTTAGGTAAATATCTAGGAGTAGGATTGCTGTGTTGTATGGTAAGTATATATTTAACCTTATAAGAAACTGCCAAGATATTTTCCAAAGTGGCCGTACCATTTTGCATTCTAACAGCAATGAATAAGCATTTTTACTGCTACTCATTTTCACTAGCATTTGATATTGTCAACAGCTTTTAAAAAAAATTTAGCTATTTTAGGATAGAAACCTTGTGATACACACCCATACACACACACACACTCTGAATTATTATCCAACCTTAAAAAGGAAAGTGTTTCTTTTATGACAACATGGAAGAACCTAGACACCATTATGCTAAGTGAAATAAACTAGACAGAAAGAAAAGAACTGCATGACCTCACTTATAGATAGAATCTAAAAAGTCAAACACATAGAAGCAGAGAGTAGAAGAGTGTTTACCAGGGGTGAGGAGGTGGGAGGAAATAGGCAGGTGTTAGCCAAAGAGTACAAAGTTGCAGTTATATAGGATGAGTGAGTCTAAAGATCTAGTGTACAACATGATGACTATAGTTAATAATGCTGTATTATAAACTGGAAATTTACTAAGAGAGCAGATTTCAGGTGCTCTTACTGCACACACAAAATGGTAACTGTGTAAGGAGATGGATATGTTAATTAGCTTGACTGTAGTAATCACTTCATTATGTACATGTATTTCAAAGCTTCATGTTTATACTTTAAATATATATGATTTTTATTTAAAAAATTTTAGCCATTTTAATAGATATGTAGTAATTATCTTATGGTTTTAACTTGTACTTCTCAAAAGATTAATGATATTGAGCATCTTTTCACATGCTTATTTGCCACCTATATATCTTCTTTGGTTAAGTGTCTGTTCAAATCTTTTACCCTTTATCAGTTGTTTGTTCACTTATTATTGGTTTAAGAATTCTTTATATATTCTGGATACGCATCCATTAAAGGTTACATGATTTGCAAATGTTTTCTCCCTGTTTATGGCTTTTCTTTTCATTCCCAGAATCTCTCACAGAGTAATAGTTTTAATTTTGATGCAGTCCAGTTTATCAATTTTTTCATAGCTTGTGGCTTTGAAGTCATATCTAAAAATACATCATTAAACCCAAGGCCACATAGACTTTTATCCTATGCTTTCTTCAGGGAGTTCTAAAGTTTTGTGCTGAATATCTAGGTCTGTGATCAATTTTGAGTTAATTTTTGCATAGTGTGTGAGATTTGTGTCAAGGTTTATTTGCTGCCTGTGGATGTGTAGTTGTTCCAGCACTGTTTGTTAAAAGGATTATCATTTCTCCACCAAACTGCCTTTGCACCTTTGTCAAAAATCAGTTGACTATATTTGTGTGGGTTTATTTCTGGGCTCTCTATTCTGTTTCATAGGTAGACATGCTTATCCTTTTGCCAAAGCAAAACTGTTTTGATCACTGTACTGTATAGTAAGGCTAAAAATCAGGCAGCAACAGCAGGTCTTGCTTCCACGCAGTGTGTCTCTGACTTTGTTCTTCTTTTTAGAATATTTTGACTATTCAAGTTCCTCTTCCTTTCCATACAAATTCTAGAATCAACTGGTTATTATCGTCAAAGAAGCTTGCTGGTATTTTTATTGCAATTGAGTTGAACCTATAAACCAAATTGGGGAGAATTGACATCTTAACAATATTGAATATTTCAATCCGTGAACATATCTCTCTCCATTTGTATACATCTTTGATTTCTTTCATTAGTATTCTGTAGTTTTCAGCAGACAGATCTTGCACATATTTGGTCAGAAACTTCATTGTTTTTGTTTTTATTGTGAGATTATTTTTCAACTAAAAATTCTAAATATTCATTTCTGGTATATAGGTATGCCAGACTGATGTTTAAAGACTGTCTTTGTATTCTATGACCTTTTAAAAGCTGTTTCTTTAGGATTTTCTACACGGAGTATAATATTGTCTGAAAATCCTGCTATTTTGCCTCACAAAATCATACTCAGTCTGCAACTTCCACTCCATATGGAGGAAACCAGTTTCTCCAATCACTTTACTTACAACACTTTGCTCACATCTGTATTCTGCACTTATTACACTGTAATGCAGTTATTTGTTTACTTATTTTTCTCCTCCACTAGTTGTCAGATCCCTGGAGACAGGACCTACAGTTGTTGCCTTCTCATTTCAAGCACCTATTAAAGCATGAGAGACATAGGAGGAATGCAGTTGTTTATTTATTAGAGGATAGAGAAAAGAAGTCAAAGAAAGAAAGATAAGGAAATAGCACAAATTTAGACTACAAATCAGATATGCAAAGAAAACATAACTTTTTTTTCATAGTACTGATCTATTAATCTTCCTCATAAGCCTCTCTCTACCGGAGCTTCAAAGAGGGGAGAAGGACAATAAATTTACCAATTAAATGCTTCCATCTCCTTTAGATTAAACCTTTCTGTTCAGACAACTTAATGTGTTTGGGTAAATGTTCAGTGTTTCAGATGTTTTCCTACATCCTTCTCTTCCCCAAGATGGCATCTGGGTGATGTTGGTATACCCAGGCCCTCATGCTGCAGAGGGACCTGGGATTCAAACTCTGTATTCTTAGACTGCTATTGTTCACCTCTGGCCTCTTATGCCATGGCCCTTGGTTGCCTTGTGGTGACTGCTCTGCTGGCATCAACTACTGACATCTTGACTGAAGTCCGTAGCTGACAGTCTAAAGTCTGTACTTTCTCTTGGTTTGGTCATGGCCTGGGGTTCTCCTTTGATCCAATACCTTCTGCTATTGCTGGCCCTGAACACTCTAATAGTCAGCTGCATTCTCTTCCTGGCCTCTGGCTTAGGAATTGTGCACCCCACATTCCCTGGGTCAACTTATCCCTTGCCTTGGCTGCCTTCATGGAAAGTCCAACATCTCACTCGTAACTTTCTCCTACCCCACAGGCTAAACAGGGGAACATTTGCATTCTCTCCATACTACCTGGGAGCCAAATTAGACTTAGGAGGCCTTCTTTCTGCCTACCCGTGATATATGTTATACATGGTATAGACCCATCCAGCATGGTGGTCTCCTCTTGAGGTTGGGTGAGAACACATTTGTACAATTCCATTTAGAGATTTAAATGACATTTTGGAACTAGGAGAGTAGATTTCAGAATGGGATGGATATGCATCTTTCCAACTAGATTGGTTATTTTAATTTCTTTGGTGATATTAACCACCTCTTTGTCCCACTGTGGCACAGAGTGCAATGCGAATACAACCTGAGACAGTAAGATCTAGTAGGGCAAGCATCCAACTAATCAAGAAACTGGAAAATGTAACTCTAAATCCCCTTTGTAATGTGGATGTGGTTGAAGCTATAAATATGGGAGAACTTATTGAGAAATGTGTTTTTCTCCTTCACTTCTTGCATTGGATTTCAAATTTTCCCACTTTAGCAGTTATATAAAACACTCTACCTTTGCCATATCTTACTATAGCTAATGACTCCACTGTGTGGTAAGTCAGTTTCTAACAGTCAGTGCTCCCCATTCTCAGTGTTTAACTCATGGATTTTTTTCCTCAAACTACCAAAAGCATAAAAGAACAGCATTTGAAGTATCTGATATCTATCTATCTATCTATCTATCTATCTATCTATCTATCTATATGTTTGTATGTGGCGCATCAGACGACACACAGTCATCTCAATTCCTAGTATACTGTACAATGAAAAACAACGATTCCTATATTTTCATGTGGTCTCTGGATTCTATCACTTTAAACTCAATACTCGTGAAAAATTTCCCAAAACAAATTGACTTCCATCTTTTAGTCCTTAAGGGGCAGTTTTCCAGTCCTCAAACCTCATGCTTCCTGCTTTATTAACGCTTGAAGTGGTGCTCCTCCTAAATCAAGAACTCTTTCAAACGTTATGTTTCACTCCATTTAAGTGTAGCATTGCATATTAAATTTGTCTTTCTGTGAAATTAATTTTTCTAAACTGGCCTGGTTTTGTTTAATTAGGCCATTAGCCTATTCAAGTCAGTGCAAACCCCTTTTCACAAGTTCCCTTCTTTCCTGCAGACACACAAACACCTTCATTCCATGTAAGTGTTGCCACAGGAGTTCACAGTTACATTAGGGGAGAGGATGCGATTTCAGTTGAAAAAGCTCCCGTAGAAAGCTTAAGAGTTGTAATGGTTTCAACACTGATAATTAGATTCAGGTCAGAAAGTAATCACTCAACTGGTCCCAGTCGCGATGAAGTCTTAATGTGATTATTAGGGAAAGATAACTGATGAGCAGGTGGCTTATCTGAACTGTTTTAGATCACATAATTTTAAAACTGAAGAGGTCCATATACATCATCCATTGTAGCACTTGTAAAAGTGTAGGGCGTGTGCTGCCTGTAGTTTATGAGGTAGTTTTAGGCGGTACAGGATCAAATATCTTGATCTAGGTATTTATATTTCTCTGCCCTTGCAAAATCTGCCTCAGTAACACAAAGACTAGGAAGCGGGGAAAGGGAAAAGAGATGAAGGAGAGAGGAAAGAAAAAGTGAGCTTGAGTAAGAAGAAAGGAGAGGCCAGGAAATCCATCTAGAACTAAGGCTGAAGCGTTGGGCTCCCAGGACACTGTTGGCTGTGAGCATTGAGAGTATGAGAGAGAGAGACAGAGAGACAGAGAGACAGAGGCAGAGAGACAGAGAGAGAGAGAGAGAGAGAGAATGTGTGTGTATGTACATGTGTCCAGGGGAGAGGGCAGATGGAGAAAGCACCAAAGGGGGAAATGGATGCCAGTGACACGTATTGACTTCTTAGTCCTTCCATGACACTCTAAAAACTCTGGTGGTAGAACTCAGCACCCCAAAAAGGAGAAACACCCCACTGAGAGTAGAAGGGAAGAATGCTTAGGAAAGCAAGTGGGGTAGGAAAGTATGGGGAACAGGAAATAGAAAGGCATATAGAATAGAAAATGGGCAATAAAACCTTCAGAGACAGAGAAACAAGAAATGCCATTATGAGTGGAGGAGTTGGAATTTCTGGTAAATAGAGGCCTAATGGGGAGCCAGAAGGCTGGCAAACTGCTAACGACATGAGAGAGGGTGGCCAAGGGTATGCTGAATAGAATTCTGGGCTGGAAATTGGAGCACTGAGATTGTCTTCCCGACGTGCAATGAAACCACACTGACATCTGGGGCAAATTAGTCCGACTCCTCTGCCATAATTAGAGATACTTAGAGCTATTATTACTCCAATGTTAATAATTATTTTCGAATTAACCACCTTATTTTGTATCTTTTTAATGTTTATAGTAACTTTCTATTTATGCTGATGACATTGGTTTTCCACTTATGATTGGGACAAAAGGTTTCCTTTAAAGTAAATTTATTAAAAGAAAGAATTTATTGATGAGAATTTATATTGAGAAAAAAAGTTAAATAAATTACATTACAACATAGTGAATAACCATATGAATCCTGGAACCAGCCTGTCTGGATTGAAATCCAGGTTCTGACACTTACTGGCTGTGTAATCTAGGGTCATGATGGTACTTACAACACAGTGTTGATGTGAAGATTGAATGAGCTAATATATCTAAAGTTCTTAGCAAAATGTCTGATATACTTGTGTGTATTAGTTTTATATTTGAACACGAATATGATAAAAATGACTTAAAAGTTACCAGAATGGAAAACACTTTTCTATTCAAGTATTATTCTTATTCTACAGAGATTTAGAAATTTCACCAGTTGCCCAACATGAATTAGCATCTGTTTTTCTTGAGTCCTGTTTCTATCTTCTAATTTTGCTTATTTGTTTATCATCAGTTTTTACATTGCCACTGCCACTTGAACAAGCAAAATAAAGCGCTGTTACAATATGAACTTCAAACTATAAGGAGAAGCATGCCCTGTAAGCAGAAAAATATCATCACAGAAGGAAAAGTTGCAAAAATAGCCATTTTATCCAAGAATCTCAGATCTCTTCTATCATGTAAAACATGATGATTATTACTGTTTCTGGTTTTCAGAGAAAATGAAAAAGCAAATGGGTGTCTGTCCAGTAAGCGATAAAGACAGCAATACTGAGTGTCTCTTCTCACAGCAGTGGATAGCTTTGCAATGTAGATAACCTACAATCGTCAGCAACCTCACAGATTCACTGAAAGATCCCACAATTCTTAATTCTTCATTTGCCATATTAACCATTGGACCATAGATCTTCCTTTAACCATTCATTTGTTTACTGATTACATCAATTAATAAGTTGTATTTCATTAGTTCAATCATTTTAATGATTCTGTTTTGGTTAACACACACACACAGCAGGAAGCCACATAAGAGAAAAAATTAGTCTTTCCTTAGTATCTCTCCTAACACTTCACGTTTTAAAGGACAATCAGAACATGAACCTCTGTCTTGTAAGGCTGGGTGTTTCCCTAAATGAGCACAGTAATTGTATCCTTGTTAGGATCATCTTAAAAGCTTTCAAGAAAATACAATTTGAGACAAATAATGCTGATTAGACACCCTCTCATGAAAGAAATAATAGAAAGGGATCAAGTGATAAATGAAATGAATGTTGCTCTATCAGTGTAAATGGTGATAAATGGAAGACCAATGCTGTTGCTTACACTGGCACTTCTGTAAGCTGGCCAGACTATTTATAATTGTGTTTTAGTGTATTGCAGACCAGTCACTTATACTAACGGTAACATTAAAGTGATAAATTAGGAAGAAGCTGGTTGTCTAATCAGCAGATAAGCAGTTATGCAGCTTGAATCAAAAGGAGAATCATTCTGCTTCTTCTCCATGTAAATAATTAAGGCATGGAAGGATCATTTGGTTTGAAAGGGAATTTGCCAAATATGCAACCACTCATGTAATTAAGTTATTTTTATATTTCTTTTTGAAGTAAGTTCCCTTTTTATTTTAGTCCTCCTTCAAATAACCTACCTTTTAATCACCTGAAAGAAAGAATTGCAGTAAGTCAGTGCTATTAAAAAAAAGGTGTTTCTTTTACCTTAACTATTAGCTGTTTCAAAAATTTAATATTAACCCCAGACCATCCTACTGCGATTTGTGATTTTGCAAGGAAAGCATAGCTAGCAATTTCGTACCAACTGTTGGATTTTGATATACCAACTATTAAGTACATTTTTAATTAAGGTTATATACATCTCATAAGTAATGGAAAAGATTTTCAAGGAAATATATATGTGCATTTTAGTGTTAAAATATGTATTTACCAATAAAAAATGAATATTCACTAATAAAACTGCCCACCATTGATAGTGATTCCATTTTATGTATTTTTACAAAGTAACTTTATTAATGATTAAATACTAAAGTTTATTCAAGCAGAAAAATTATATTTTGTTAACTCTTTGGTATCCTGAAGTGATTTTTTTCTGGTTCAGAAAATAACTTTTCTTTCCTTCAAGATTAAAAAACCTAGCTTCCACTTTGGGGATTCTCATGTGCTCTTATTTCCAGCCAGATCTCAATAATATGTACTATTAAGTTTTGGTTTTGGTTTTGTTTTCTTTTTCCCTTGATGTCTATAGTCTGGGAGTACGATACCAAGTGATACCAAATGTCTCTGGCTCCACTGTGCACACGTGTTTAATCTCTAATTTGAAGGTATTTTACTTTTTTTTTTGAGGAAGTTTAGCCCTGAGCTAACTGCTGCCAATCCTCCTCTTTTTGCTGAAGAAGACTGGCCCTGAGCTAACATCCGTGCCCATCTTCTTCTACTTTATATGTAGGACGCCTACCACAGCATGACTTGCCAATTGGTGCCATGTCCACATCTGGGATCCACACTGGTGAACCCCAGGCCACCAAAGCAGAACGTGTGAACATAACTGCTGCGCTACCAGGCTGGCCCCCAGTATTTTACATTTTTTATTCTAAATTTTGTATTTATGTATTTATTACTTACTTGGTTTTGAAAATACCAGAAAGGCAGCACAATTACATGAAACAACCAAATAGCTTAAATACAAGGGAGAAAGAAAGGACAAGGAGAAAAGTAAATAAGAAAAGTAGAAAAAAGTAAGAAAAACATAGAAATGAAACAGAACCATAATCGAGACTTTGTTACAAAATTATGCCAATAAAGGGAATGAGCAAGCTACAGCCCATGGGCTAAATCCAGTCTACTATTTTTTTTTTTTTTTGGTGGTAAGAACAGTTTCTATGAGATACACCATCAACAAATTTTTAAGTGCACAAACCAGTATTGTTAACTATAGGCTGAATGTTGTATAGCAGATTTCTAGAACTTATTCATCTTGTATAACTAAAAGTTTATATCCACTGAGCAGTAACTCTGTATATTCCCCACCCCCAACTCCTAGAAACCAACATTCTAATCTCTGTTTCTATCAGTTTTATTATTTTATATCCTGCATATGAGTGGAATCATACAGTATTTGTCTTCTGTGACTGGCTTATTTCGTGTACCATAATGTCCTCCAGCTGCACCCATGTTGCTGCATATAGCAGGATTTCCTTCCTCTTTAAGGCTGAATTACATTCCACTGTATGTATAAACCACATTTTCTTTACCTGTTCATCCAATGATGAACATTAGGGTGTTTGCATATCTTGGCTATTGTGAATAATGCTGCAGTGAACATGGGAGTGCAGATATTTCCTCAAGATCCTGATTTCCTTTCTTGCGGATATATATACAGAAGTGGTGGAGCTTGTTGAAACGTATGGTACATCTATTTTTAATTTTTTGAGGAACATCCATACTATATTCCATAGCAACTGTACCATTTTCATTCTCAACAACAGAGCAAGAGTTTTTATTTCTCTACATCCTTGCCAACACTTGTCTTTTTTTTTATTAATAGCCATTACAAAAGGTGTGAGGTGATATTTTGTGTTTTTGATTTGAATTTTTTATTATTAGTGATATGAGCATCTTTGGAGAAATGTCTATAAAGTCTTTTACCCAATAAGAGACTACCATGAAAAGTTATACATCAACAAATCAGGTAACCAAGAAGAAATGGATAAACTCCTAGAAACATACAACTTCCAAGACTGAGCCATAAGGAAATAGAAAATCTAAATAGGTAAGTTACTACTAAGAAGATTGAATCAGTAATCAAAAACCTCCCAAGAAACCAAAGTCTAGGACCAGATAGCTTCAGTAGTGAATTTTATCAAGCACATAAAGAAAAATTAACACCAATCCTTCTCAAACTCTTCCAAAAAATAGAAGAGGTGGGAACACTTCCAAATTCATTTTCTGAGGTCAGCAATACCCTGATATCAAAGCCAGACAAGAACACTATAAGAAAACTATAGACCAATATTCTTCATAAATATGGATGCAAAAATTCACAACAAAATATTAGCAAACTGAATTCAACAGCACATTAAGAGGATCATACACCATGACTAAGTGGGATTTATTCCTGGGACACAAGGATGTTTCAACATATGAAAATCAATTAATGTGATATACCACATTAACAGAATGAAGGATAAAATTCATATGATGATCTCAATAGATGCAGAAAAAGCATTTGACAAAATTAAACACAAGGTCATGGTAAAAACTCACAACAAACTAGGTATAGAAGGAATGTAGCTCAACATAATAAAGGTCATATATGAAGAGACCACAGCTAACATTATACTCAAGTGTGAAAAACTGAAAGCCTTTTCTCTAAGAATAGTAATAAGGCAAGGATTCTCACCTTTGTCACTTCCATTCAATATAATACTAGAAGTTCTAGCCAGAGGAATGAGGCAAGAAAAAGAAATAAAATAGGAAAGGCAGAAGTAAAATTATCTCTGTTTACAGATGAATGATCTTATAAGTAGAAAACTCTAAAGATGCCACAAAAAATTATAAGAATAAATAAATTCAGTAAAGTTGCAGGATCCAAAATCAACATAAAACATCACTTGTGCTTCTATATACTAACAAGGAACTATATAAAAAAGAGATTAAGACGACAATTCCATTTACAATATCGAAAAGAATAGTACACTTAGAATTATCCTAGCCAATGAGGTGGAAACTTGTACACTGAAAACTACAAAACACAGATAAAAGAAATTGAAGAAGAGATATATGAGTTGAAAGATATTCCATGTTCATTGATTGGAATAATTGATATTGTTAAAATGCCCATACTACCCAAAGCAATACACAGATTCAACACAATCCCTATCAAAATTCCAATGACATTTTTCACAGAAATAGCAAAAAAATTTCTAAATTTTGTATGGAACGGCAAAAGACCCCAAATAGCCAAAACAATCTTGAGAAAGAAGAACAAAGCTGGAGGTACCACATTTCCCGTTTTCAAAATATTGCAAAGCAGTAGGAATTAAAACAATATAGTACTGACATGAGAACAGACATATAGATCAATGGAACAGAACAGAGATCCCAGAAATAAACACACGCGTATACAGTCAACTGATCTTTGACAAAGATGCCAGGAATATACAATGGGACAAGGACAGTCTCTTCAACCAGTGGTTCTGGGAAAAGTGGACATCCACATGCAAAAGAATGAAATAGAACCCTACACAAAAATGAGCTGAAAAGGGATTAAAGATTTAAACATAAGACCTGAAACTGTAAAAATCCTAGAAGACAAAATAGGGAAAAGGATAATGACATTGGTCTTGGCAATGATTTCTTGGATATGACAGCAAAAGCACAAGCAACAAAAGAAATTATAGACAAATGGGACTACATCAAACTAAAATCTTGTGTACAGTAAAGGAACAATCAATGGAGTGAAAAGGCAACCCACAAAATGGGAAAAAATATTTGCAAACCCTCTGTCTGATAAGAGGCTGTTATCCAAAATATATAAGAAAACCCTGTAACATGTGTTTTATATTTGACCTACCCATCTCTCTCTCTTTCAGATGATTTGGGCAGAGTTTCTTTTCAATTTTACTGCAAGTGTGGTATTTATGTAAAACAATATTACTTTATTGTGAATTTAAAAGAATAATGAAAATTTCCACCTTCACCAGAAGCTCAGAGCGTGTACACACTATCATGGGTGCTAATAGATAAAAGAGAGCTCATCTGCTTACTTTGGTTTGTATAAGTTAAGTGCTAACATTTTAAGTCTATTTACGGACATAGAAAGAGAATGTGAAAAAATTTAGAATAGAGAAAAAATACAAAAGAAATCAACAATTTTGACTATAATTATTTCTTTGAATGCCATCTATTTTCTTTCTTCTATAACTTATTAGTTTCTATTTGTCTTCCAGTTTTCAGCTTAGAAGCCTATGCCTATGTTCTCCTGTATATCTTCCCAGACTCTTCAAGAACGAATTGGATACCCCACCAGTTTACCCTAACAGTACCCTGTCAGAGCCCTTTTTGTAGCACTTAGAACATTCCTTGTAACGGCCTATTTTTTGGTCTATTTCTCCAGTGGAATATCACTGCTATGGTAGGAATGTGTTACCCCAAAATGTATCTGTTGAAATTCTAACTCCAACATGATAATATTAGGAGGTGAGCCTTTGGGAGGTGATTAGGTCATAAGGGTGGAGCCCTCATGAACGGGAGTAGTGCCCTTATAAAAGGGGCCCCAGAGAACCTTCTTGCCCCTTCCATCATGTAACGAAAAAACAAGAAGGTGCTGTCTATGAACCAGGAGGTGGGCCCTCACCAGCCACCACACCAAATCTGCTGGCACCATCATCTTGCACTTCCCAACCTCCAGAACTGTGAAAAGTAAATTTCTTTTTTTTTAACATACATTCTTTTTAAAGATTGGCACCTGAGCTAAAATCTGTTGCCAATCATTTTTTTTCTTCCTCTTCCTCTCCCCAAAGACTCCCAGTACATCGTCATATATTCTAGTTGCAGGTCCTTCTAGTTGTGCTGTGTGGGATGCCGCCTCACCATGGCTTGATGAGCAGGGCTACGTCCACGCCCAGGATCTGAACCTGCAAAACCCTGAGCCACCGAAGCAGAGCACACAAACCTAACCACTCAGCTAGGCGGCTGGCCCCAAGAAGTAAATTTCTGTTGTTTGTAAGCCACCCAGTCTGTGGTATTTTGTCATAGCAGCCCAAACAGACTAAAACAATCACATTGAAGGCAGGGACAGAATTATGTTCACTTCTGTATTCCCAAGAATTGGCTCAGTGTTTGTAAGTGCTTACAGGGTAAAGCTTTGTGACTAATTGAAATGGCAGTAATTTTGTCAAGACTGTGATCACACTATAGAATGAAGACTGGAGGTCTCCAGTCAATATCATCCTGGAAGACTACTGACTTAGAAGACCATAGAGGATACGCTGTCAGGAGACTAGGAGTATCGATTTCTCTTGTCCGTTTTTGCTTTCATGAGAGTCAAGAGCAAAGGTCTGATTTCCTCTATATGGGATTTTGAAAGCCCCAAACAATAAAGTTTTATTATGATTCTTATTGTTGTTATAGTAGATGGTAGAGAATTCCAATGAGCTTTTTCCTTTAACATTTAAATATTTCTTTTCAGGAAGTTTCTCTTCTATCAAAAGACAAGAAGAGAATTACACATTATATTTTCTCACTTGTTTATTTGCATTTGTGAACTGCTTTCAGTGACAGGAGATAGGAAATTTGAGCCAAGGTGATGACTTTTACCTGACCTCTCACGTAACTTTAATATTTAGCTTGCGCACAATCCAGACCATGAGGAGAAAGATGCCTGGTAATGAATGTATTGGGAAAGTATTCACTACTTTGTGCCTGTTTTTGCAAACAAGCAAACAAAAAAAGAATAGCTTGAGCCAATGTTAACATAAATGGGTATCTCCTTTGGTTTTCTGATCTTTCTCTTTTTGGAAATCAGAAAAAAAATGCCTGTAAATTGGACCCATTCTTCTTGTGACACGAACAATCTATGGAGGATGGCTGAACTTTTTCCTTGTGAATATCCCTTCTATCAAAGGCCTCCGTACTTACTTGAATGGGCAGCTGCAAAGTTTTGGATAGAAAATTTGTGACTTTCATAAATTTATATTTTTTCTGCTTTATTTGTTGAACAAATATTTACTGAATGCATCCTATGGTAAAACACAGTCCCAGTCATCAAAGGGGCTTACTGTTATGTTTGTTACTGCAAGTGTTACTTGGTTGTTACTAAGATTTTTTAAACATGCTAACAGTGAGATAAGAAGGTCTTGAGTTGGGTTAGGTACAAAAGAAACAAGGCTCTAAGTTCTAAATTGGAAAGGCTCAAACTCTAAGTTTTAAATTGATAAGGATAATGTTCTAAAACCAAACACCGGTTCTTTAATTAATAAGACTAAGTGTATTTCTGTGTTGCATGTTCAGGTTTATTTTTACTGTATTTTCTTAACAATGGCTATTAGTAATGAATATCAGACTGATTGAGATCTTCCCTTTCTTTGCTTTGGCTTTTTGGCAGCTGAGTGGGTACCCTGGCTACACATGGAAAAATAATGGGAGGTGAAATACAGGGCCACTAAATGAGACAATAAAATCTTTTCCAAGGGCAACAAGCAGGCTTTACTTAGCATTCAGCATTTGGAAGCATGCTCATTATTTCAGCTAGATTAAAAATATACAGGAACCGAAAAATATAATTAGGAAAAGCCTAGAGCAAAGCACTTATAAAATATGGTGGGTGAAAACAATGAAGATGATTTTGAGACGCCTGATCTGGTTGAGTTCTCTTTCTCTCCAAACAAAGTATTAATTAAAAAAAGGACAGGCTTCGCATAGTGAACTGTTTAACTTTCTACAGCATACCTGCAGCTCCGATAACGCTAAGCACTTGGGATACTCAGCATCCGAATAATGCAGCCTTTTATTATACAAGGTTTCCTTGATAAGGGGCAAAAATTACATTTTGGATTCTGCACTATCTCTTGCATCTTTGCCATAAATTGTCCCCAGATTAGTGTCATTAATCATATTTTGTAGACAAAGAAAGGAGATACACAGTAAGGAGTGACTTTCTCTTAAAGATTTTTAAAGTTTGGGAGATAAAAAAGATTTTACATTATCAGCTTCTTGTTCGTACTAATCTTTAAAAAAAATTCATTCCTTAATTTACAAACAAATGTGTAAAAACAACAGTAAAAATTGGAAAATGCTGTCATTCTGTTAGCATTTTTAGTTAATAATGAGATTACTAATAATTTATTATAATCACTTACTGGTATTGAATCTAACACTTTTATTAGAAAAGTATTTTCGTTTTAATATATAACCTACTTAAAGACAGAGTCAAAAATTTGGTTGCAGAAAAATAATAGTTCCATATTGATATCTCATATTTATTTCTGCAAAGCAAACATCCTTCACTATGGGGACTTTACCTAAAGCCGTATTCCACTCTTCAGATGCTGAAGGCATAAGCAAAGTGCTTTCCTACCGACAAGCAGTCTACTCCTCGTCATCCTTAAGGATTGACTATTGGAGAGCAGGTTAAGTTTTGCACCCTAACTTTCCACTAACAGCATTTACAAATGATGTGAATGGGCTTATTGGTTTGTAAGAGACATTCTTTCTACCCCACTACCTAGAAATGTTAGCTTTAAAAAATATATAAGTAGGTTTGCAAGATAGAAAGAAAATTCTTTAGGTCAAAGAAATGAATAGGGAATAATAAACCAGAGGAGTAGGCCTGTGAACTGATGCTGAATAATGTATTTCTTGCTTATTTGGAGGATGAATTTACATTGCCTGCATGCTTGGGAATAAAAAGTTGAAAATAAAATATTAAAAATTGGTCACAAGTGGAACAAAGAAGAGCACATTAAACCTAAAGCCAGCAGAAGGAAGGAAATAATAAATATTAGAGCAAAAATTAATGAAATAGACAATATAAAAACAACAGAGAAAAATCAATGAACCAAATGTTCTTTGAAAGATCAACAGAATTGACAAACCATTAGCTACTCAGACTGAGATAAAAAGAGAAGACTAAAATATCTAAAATGAGAAATATAAAAGGGGACATTACTTATTGGCCTCACAGAAATAAAAAGGAGTATAAGAAAATACTATAAACAACTATATGCCAACAAATTAGATATCTTGGATGAAGTGGAAAAATTCTTAGAAAAACATAATCCACTGAAGCTGACTCAAGAAGAAATAGAAAATCTGAATAGCAGTATAACAGGAAAAGATGTTGAATTGGTAATGTAAAAACTTCCCACAAAGAAAAGTTCAGGCCCAAATGGCTTTGCTGGTAAACTCTACCAAACATTCAAAGAAGAATTAAAGCTAATTATGTTCAAAATCTTCCAAATATAGAAAAGCAGGAAACACTTCCCAACTCATTCTATCGTCAATATTATCCTAATACCAAAACCAAAGACATTATAACACAGAGAACTAGAGACCATTATTTCTTATGAATATAGGTGCAAAAATCCTCAACAAAATACTAGCAAACAGAAACTAGCAACATATAACAAGTATTATACCCCATTATAAATTGGGATTTATCCCAGGAATGCAATGTTGTCTTACCATTAGAAAATTAATTAAGGTAAAAACTCATTAATAAAATGAAGAACAAAACCACGTGATGATCACAATAGACCCAAGAAAGGCATTTGACAAAACTGAACATCCTTTATTATAAAAACACTCAACAGGGGTTGGCCCGATGGCATAGCCGTTAAGTTCGTGCCCTCTGCTTCAGTGGTTAGGTTCCCCAGATCAGATCCCAGGTGCGGACCTATGAACTGATTACCAAGCCATGCTGTGGCAGGCGTCCCACATATAAAGTAGGGGAAGATGGGCATGGATGTTAGCTCAGGGCCAATCTTCCTCAAAACAAACCCAAACAAAACAAAGCATTCAACAAAGTAAGAGTACAAGGGAATTTCCTAACCTGATAAAGAGCATCTATGAAAAGCCCACAGTTAACATCATACTTAGTGATGAAAGCCTAAGCTCCTTCCCCCTAATGAAAGGAACAATAGAAGGATGTCCCCTCTTGCAACCTATTCAACATACTAGTGGAGGTTCTATCCAGGGCAATTAGGCAATGGAGTGAAATAAAAGGCATCTAGATTGGAAGGAAGTAAAATGACCTCTATTTGCAAATGGAATAATCTTGTATATAGACAATCCTAAGGGATACACTAAAATATTGTTAGAAGTATTAAATCAGTTCACCAAAGTTGCAGGATCCACATCAATATAAAGATCAATTACATTTCTATATAAAAATGAACAGCTCAAAAATGAAATTCAGAAACAATAACATCAAGAGAATCAATATTTAGGAACAAATTTAAGAAAAGAAATGCAAAACATATACTCTGAAAACCACAAAATATTGTTGAAAGAAATTAAAGAGGACCTAAATAAATGGAAAGACACACATTCATAAATAGGAAGACTCAATATTCTTAAGACAGTAATATTCCTCAAACTGATCTACACATTTATTCAAGAAAATACTTATCAAAATACCAGCTGGCTTATTTGCTGTTGACAAGCTGATCCTAAAATTTATGTGGAAATTCAAGGGATCATGAATAGCCAAAACAATCTTGAAAAAGAAGAACAAAGTTGGAGGATTCGCAATACCTGATTTCAAAGTTTACTACAGAGCTAGAGCAATCAAGACAGCGCAGTACTTGCAAAAGGAAAGACAAATCGATCAACAGAATAGAGGGTACAGAAATAATTCATCACGTTTATAGTCAATTGATTTTCCACAAGAGTTCAAATACAATTTAATGGGGAAAGAATAGTCTATTCAACAAGTGGTGCTGTATATCCACAAAGAAAAGGATAAAATTGGGCTGCTTTCTCATACTATACACACAAATTAACCAAAATAGATCAAATATTTAAATGTAAAAGCTAAAACCATAAAACTCTTAAAAGAAAATATAGGAGCAAATCTTTGTAGCTTGGGTTAGGCAAGGACTTCTTAGATATGATACCAAAAGCACAAATGACAATAGAAAAAATAGATCTATTCCTACTGTTAAATATATGAAACGTATTCATTTTTAAGGCTGAGTAGTGTGCCATTTTATGAATGTATCACAACTTGTTGATCCATTCACTTGTTGATTGTCTTTGGGTTATTTGTAATTTGGGGATATTACAAATGAAGCTGCTATGAACCTTCAGGAATATGACTTTGTATGAACACAGGCTTTCATTTCTTTTCAGAAAAAAAAGGAATGGAATAGGTGGGACAAATGGTAAATATGTTTACAAATCACTGAACTGTTCTCAATTGTTGTTATACCATTTTGCATTCACACCAGCAGTGTATGAGAGTTCCAATTGCACCACACCCTCATCAACACTTGGTATAGTCGGTCTTTTGTATATTTGCCATTCAAATGGATTTGTAATCCTATCACATTATGCCTTTTTTTTTTGAGGAAGATTAGCCCTGAGCTAACATCTGCTGCCAATCCTCCTCTTTTTGCTGAGGAAGACTGGCCCTGAGCTAACATGTGTGATCATCTTCCTCTACTTTACATGTGGGACGCCTGCCACAGCATGGCTTGACAAGCAGTGCCATGTCCGCACCTGGGATCCAAACCAGAGAACCCTGAGCCTCCGAAGCAGAACATGCGGACTTAACTGCTGTGCCACAGAGCAGGCCCCTGAGTTATTTTTTACTATTGAGTTTTGAGTGTTCTTTATATATTCTGGATGAGTTATTTATCAAATGTATGATTGGTGCAAATATTTCCTCCCAGTTCTGTGGCTTGCCTTTTTATTCCGTTAGTAGTGTCTTTTAAAGAGCAATCTTTTTTAATTTGGTAGAACCACAATTTACCTTTTTTTCTTTTATGGACTATGCTTTTGGTGGCTTACTTAAGAAATTTTTACCTAATACAGGTCACAAAGATTTTCTTCTGTGGTTTTTGTCCAACTATTGTAAAGTTTAGGTTTTATATTTAGGTCTATAATCCATTTAGGGTTAATATTTATATGTGATGTGAGGTATAGATTGAAGGGTTTTTCTTTTTGGCACATGGATATTCAATTGTTCTAACACTGTTGGTTGAAAAGGTATCTTTTTTCACAATGGACTACGTTGGCATCTTTGTCAAAGTTAATTGTTTATGTATGTGTGGGTCTATTTCTAGATTCTCTCTCTGTTTCACTTATTTATCTTTAGGTCAGTAGCATGCACTTTTAATTAGCAACACATTGTAATAAACCTTAAAACCAGGTAGTGTTAGTTGTCCAACTTTGTTCTTTTTCAAAGTTGTTTTGACTTCTCCAGGTCATTTACACTTCCATATGAATTTTAGAATGAGTTTGTCAATTTTTACCCCCAAAAATGCTTAATAGGTAATATGAAGGGAACTGACATCTTAACAATATTGAGTCTTCCAAACCACCAAGTGTTATCTCTCTCCAATTCTTTACGTAATTTTCAATTCCTATCAACAATATTTTGTAAATTTCTATGTATATATCTTCCACATCTTTTATCAGATTTAGCCCTAAATATTTCACATTTTTATGCTACACTAAATGGTATCATTTTAAAAAATTTCAATTTCTGATTGTTCAAAGCTAGTATAGAGAAATACAATAGATTTTAGCACTTCAATCTAGCGTCCTGCAACCATGCTAAACCCCCTTATTGTGTTCTAGTAACTTTTTTGTAGATGCTACTTGATTTTTTTGCATAAAGAATCATGGCAATGAATAAAGACTTTCCAATCTGGATGTCTTTAATTTATTTCCTTGCCTTATTTTACTGGCTATCATATGTGTAATGTTAAACTTAAGCATTGAGAACCGACATCTCTGTCTTGTTCCTGCTCTTCAAGGGGAAACTTTCAGTATGATGCTCAGCGGCATGTTTTTCCTAGATGCACTTTATCAGTTGGTAAAGTTCCTTCTACTCTTAGTTTGTGGATGGTTTTCATCAATAATGGGAGTTGGCTCTTGTCAAATACTTTTTGTCGGGAATGAGAGTTGGATTTTCTCAAATGATTTTTGTCAAAAATGGGAGTTAAATCTTGTCAAATACTTTCTCTGTGTTTTGATATGATGATATGATTTTTCATTTTTAGTTTAATATGGTGAATTACATTGATTATTTTCAAATGTTACACTAACCTTGCATTTTGGAGATGAGCCTCACTTATTCATAAAGTACTATCCTTTTACTATATTATTGCATTGATTTGCTAAAGTAGTTTAAAAGAATTTTTGCATCTCTCTTTTTGAGGGATATTGGTTGGTAATTTTCTTTTCTGTGATGTCTTTGTTGGGGTTCAGTATCAAAGAAATAATGCTGGTCTCATAAGATGAGTTGGGAAGTATTCTGTCCTTTTAAATTTTCTGTAAGACCTTTGTAGATTTGTTACTATTTCTTTGTTAAAGAATTTGTCAGCGAATCCAATGGGCCTGGGGTTTGCTTTACAGGAAAGGTTTTCAACTAAAAATTTATTTTCTTATTTATAAAGATATTCAGGCTATCTACTTCTTCTTGAGGGAGCTTTGGTAATCTTTCAAGTAATTTGTCTGTTTCATCTAAGTTTTAGAATTTATCAGCAAAAAGCCATTTATAATGTTCTCTATTATTCTTTTAGTATCTGAAATTGTAATGATGTCATTGATCTCAGTCTGAGATTGTTAATTTATATCTTCTCTTTTTCTCTCTGACCTGCCTAGGTAGAGTTTGATCAATTTTATCGATCTTCTCAAAGAATGAGATTATTTTTGTAACAGTTTTATTGATATACAATTTACAGTTCATCCATATAAAGTGTATGTTTCAACGGATTGTAGTATATTTGTGGAGTTGGGCAACAACTACTAAACCAATTTTAGTAGATTTCATCAGCTCAAAAAACCAAAACCCATACCTTTTACCTGTCACCCTCAAATTTAACCAAACGGCCCTAGACAATCACTAATCTACTTTTTATTTCTATAGATTTGCTTAATCTGATATTTCATAGGAATGGAATCACAATATGTCATGTTTTGTAACTTGTTTCTTTCACTTAGCATGTTTTAATGATCATTTATGGCGTAGCATATATCAGTACTTCATTCCTTTTAGTTGTTGAATAATATTTAATCGAATGGATTTACCACATTTTGTTTATCCATTTTTCAGTTGATGGACCTTTGGGTTGTTTCCACTCTTTGGATATTATGAATAATACCTCTGTGAACATTCATGTTCAGGGACTTGAAACCAATGGCTTCTCTGGTTCTCAGACCTTTGGGTTTGGGCTGGAACTACTCCACCAGCTTTCCTGGGACTCCAGTTTGCAGACAGCACTTTGTGGGACTTAATCTCCATAACTGTGTGAGCCAAATCCCTCCTAGTAAATCTTTTTCTATATATCCATAGATATCCTATTGATTCTGTTTCTCTGGAGATCCCTGACTAATACAATAGCCTTTGAAACATAAAAAATTTTAACTTTGATGATGCCCAAAAAGCATACTTTTTATTTGGTTGCTTGGGATTTTGGTATTCATTTAAGAAACTGTTGCAAAATCTAAGGTCATGATATTTGGACCATTGCAAAATCATAAAGTCATATGTTATCTTCTGAGTTTTATAGATTTAGAACATACATTTAGGTATTTGATCGATTTTGAATTAATTGTTTGTATGGTTCCTATTTCCTATCATCCCCACCCCTAAGAAAACAGTGAATTTATTTGTTCTAGTGTTTTTCATTTGTGAATTAATTTGTCTTTATTTTTTTATGCAGATTTACTTTTTGTTCCTTTTATAATTTCTTGCACTAAATGTTCATCATTTTTATTCTTTCCTTTTTAGTAACTATTAAAGGCTATAAAATTTTCTCAAAGCATTGAATTAAATATTACCCCATTTGTCTTTAATTATGTCATTTAAAATAGCATTACAAATGCAATTTAATTTTTATTTCCTCTTTTAACCCAAAGCTGTTTAAAAATTCAATCAAATTTTCAACATCTCAGGATTTTTTCTTCTACTTTCATGGTTGATTTCTATATTTTATTATTTTTACAGAATGTGACCAATCATATTTCTTCCTTTTGGAATTTGTTTACTTCATCATCTAATACATAAATATTTTTATGAATATGTAAATGATACTTGAATGGAGTGCTTTAGGAGTGGTCCTTTTTATGTGAATATGCATGTAATCTCCAGGTAGTTTGGGAATTTTAGTTATGTTTTTGTTATTGATTTCCAGCTTAATTTCACTGCAGTTAGAGAACATTTTCTGAATTATTTCAATCACTGAAAGGTATTGAGGTTTTCTTTATGGTCAGCATATGATCATTTCTGGGATATATTCCATCCACATTCGTTAGGAATGTGAATCATCATTGTTGAGTAGTGTGCTACATATGTGTCAATTAGGTCAAGGTTGGTAGTTGCACTGATCAGAACTTTTATGTTCTTTCTGATTTTTTCTGCTTGTTTTGTCAACTCTTCAAAAAAATGATTTAAAGTTCCCGACTATAACTTGATTGTGAATTAGTCTGTTTCTCCTTTTACTTCTATGAACTTTTCTTTTTCGTGGTGTCAAACCAAGTTTTTATAGGAATGTCCTCCTTTGTCTTTGGCCACCCATGCCCCTAGATTTTGTTGTTACAAGACAATTAAATACTGGTTGAAAGTTTTAGGAGCATATCATATACTTTTAGAAGTATCTACATCTGCTACTTACATCACCTCCTGTGCCCTCCCTTAATTTGCTTCAAATTTTGCACTAAATTTTGCACTAAATATATTTCTTTCGGTGTTAGAGTTATGGCTATATCCTACTTTCACTGAAGATAGTGTTTTATTTCTAATCTTATTTTTGTGGGTTTTGGAGAGCTTCAGTGAGTGCAATAGATAAAAATATCTATACTACATTTTACTATTACTAGTAGCCTCAATAATATGGGCTTTAGAGTTACACAGATGTGAATCTGAATCATCACTCTTCCACTTAGTAGCCCTGTATATACGTCACTTAGTCACTTTGTACCCCAGGTTCCTCTCTTGATACTGTACGGAATTCTTGTGAATACTAAATAGAATAATTTATAAAAGACCCCAGGACCCATTCTAGGACCATAGTAGTAGAGATTCAATAAATAGTAGGTGATTTTAAGGTTTACACATCTTTTTATTTTTAATGGCACCTACCAAATAAGCAATATGGCAGGTGATAGGCTGGACTGAGGGCACTGTGAGAAATTATTAGAACATTGCAGGGGTAATTCAGACTTAAAGTCTAAACAACCTTATCTTGGAAAGAATAGGGATGACTAGAAACAGAAACTCTACCACTACCAGGACCTTCTCACCATCTCTGGTCTGTGTCAGCTTCCTTCTTTCACACTAGTTTCCTCTGTTTGGCAGTGGTCACAGCTGATAACGGCTCTGGGCTCATACCTTCAGCTTCATTACCAATGAGGAGAGAAGTGTCTCCAGTCCAGCCACAGGGGAAAATTTTTATTGTCTTGAGTTGGGCATGTGTCTACCTGGCTGGACCAGTTACTGAGGGATGAAAGGTTGACGGGTATTAGACGATATATTCTAAAACAATATGTTTGATGCCTATTATTTTCTTTGCTTTCTCTTTGTACTATGATGATTTCCATTCAAACTGAGAAAACACAACTTGCTTCTAACCTAATCCTGAGTGTTCTGGGGGATTGGAGATGCCCCAGAAAATATTCAGTAATCTCTCTTTGCTGTGTGCTTGGCTATACTGTGACTATAAATTCAACAAGACCAATAAGTACTAGAATAAGGGGATCTTTATCATGATATCCATACCACCTCCTCTTCTAATTTGAAAGTTGAACACAAGCATTTTAAACCTTTGTAGCCTTACAGGGAAATATTGCCTGATATTGATTTGTTTCTGCAACTTTCCTTCGCTTTCTCACCTGCATCAGACCTTTTGCCTGAAATAGCATAGGGATGATGACATGACACTTTCTGACAGAGGACAATAATCAGGAGTGACAGTAGGCTCCATGTTACACAATACTTTGTGTAAAAACTAAGAACCACAACTAATAAGAAAAGGTAAAATGTACTGGGTACTTAATATGTGCTTGATGCTTTGCGTGACAATCTCCTTTAAGTTTCACCACAAACCTATGAGAAGTCACCATTTTACAGATGAGGGTCCGGCAGGGTTGAATGATATGCACAAGGTCACCAGGTCCATAGAAGCAGTAAAAGAGAGCCCACAGCTGGCCAGCTGTACCCAAGCTCTTTATCAGTACATTATACTCCCTTCCTGAGTTTCAGCAAAGAAGAAGCTAATATTCACCATTTAAGAGAAATGGCATTATACAGGATTTTTTTTTTTTTTTGCTTTAAGCAAGTTATTTGTTATGCAAATATAAGTCTTTTCACATATGATCATGAGATCTTTTTGGTAATTTAAATTCCCTTCCATCTTACTTCTTTCATTCGGGTGATTTATTCAAAATATTTATTTTGATTTTATCAAAAGGGAAAGTTCTTTTTTGATTCCTTCTTAGAGATTGGAAGGCAGAAGAACACCAAGAGCAGAATAGAACATTATTGGCTATTGCTGCGATCTTATCTCTCCAAGAAGCAGAAGCTTCCTCCTTCCAGCTGTTCCAGTCATTGCCTCTGAGACACATATCTCATGGGGAGTCTGGGCGGTTGGTATCTGTTATTTCATTTCATCACTTTAATGAGGGCCAAGAATGGTTTAACATAGAACATCATTTAGACATTATTCTCATTTTAACCAATTTATAAATTATATATATGAATTCATATTCCTATAAAAGAATAGCATTTGTGGTTTTCTGTCAGTGCACTTGTGTGATTCCTTGTGGAGTCCCAGGGAGCAGAGAGCTATAGTAGCATACCTGAAAGATTTTTGTGAGTTCCTGTCCACCTGCACCAGAAAGAAACTAAAGTTTTCATTATTAGAGTTACAATATTTGCTCCTCAAATCAGAAGTATACTATTTTGCTGAGTTGGGTGATCGTGAAAGGTAAGTAACATCCATCTTGTAACCAACTTTAGTCAGACCCTTTAATTAATGGCTGGGGAATCTGCTTTTTCTTTTAAAAGGATAAAATCTAATTGTGGTTCAAATTAAACAGTCTAATGAAAGTGACCACAAAGCAATTGATCAAAACTAATGGGCGAGTAGTTTTGCTTTCGTTAAATGAACCTCTTGTTTGTTTAGCATAAATACCTTAAGGGGCTTAACTCTGATTATTGATATAGCAGAACCTCCAGAGGAAGAATAGTCAATTATTGTTGGGCTCTTTTTACAAAGGAGAACTGAGCTTAAAAAATAAAAGGTATGTTTTCTCATTTTCCTATTCAACAAACATTTATAACATTTCTAATATATGCTATATGTTAGCAATAAAAATGAATAATACAGCCGACGACAACAGTAGGTAGAACAATGAAAATGAGAGCAGTGAATTTTGGCATCTTGAAATGATTGTTTTCAATGAATTCTATTCTTCACGCTTGTCTTTCAAAACTTCCTTTCTAAATTTCAACTTAAAATTTTTCCCTTTTTGTAATATGTATGATGTGTTGATTATTATAATTACAACCACAGTTTATAATAAGCAGCATTATTTTGCTTATCCTAATCTTCATGGCAAGGAATCATCTGAGAGTCTAGGAGGTTCATAACACTGGGAGTTTATTTGGTAGGATAATTTTCTATAGCCTCCTTTTCACTCATACATAAGTCCCTATTTTCCATCTCTTATTGTCATTACCTCCACACGTTAGTTGTAAGTAGTTGTACATTATACATAGTTATAAGTAGAGCCATTCAAAAGTCACTCAGGCTCAAGTTCGTAATTTGCTTGGGGGACTAAACAATAGATTGAGTTATAGAAATCTAGCAACTTAATCTTATGATGCACTTCCTTCAAAATAGGAAGTACTAGGGAGCACTAGTTCTTCTTTCTTGAATGATTTCTATGGAAATATGGGTGACTACTCAGAAACTTTTTAAAATTACAATATATTTTTCCTCCCATTTTGTTTATCCAATATTCCAGACTAAAACTATCTAAACTGACTCACTGTAGAACAAGAAAACTACCATATAATGGAGCTGTTTATTTTATTTTTAAATGCATTTTTAATGAATTTAAATGAATTTTTAAATGAATTTAGTATCTCCATTTCTTTTAATTATAAGGAGTAAAGTATTATAGATTTTATTTGGGAGATAAAATAGTAACCAAAAATATAAGAAATTGGGGGTCGGCCCAGTGGTTCAGTGGTCAAGTGCGCACATTCTGCTTCAGCGGCCGGGGTTTGCTGGTTCGGATCCTGGGTGAGGACCTATGTACCACTTGTCAAGCCATGCTGTGGCAGGCGTCCCACATATAAAGTAGAGGAAGATGGGCACATATGTTAGCTCAGGGCCAGTCTTCCTCAACAAAAAGAGGAAGATTGGCAGCAGATGTTAGCTCAGGGCTAATCTTCCTAAAAAATTATATATATATGTATAAGAAATAAAATTCAAAATTAAAAATGACAGATTGCTTACTAAAAAATAAAAAATCTTTAAGAAAGAATTTACACTAGTCATGGGTATTTCTTAATGAAGGAGATGGTTGGTCTTTTTAAGCATTATTCTACCAAATCTTTGTTTCAAAGTGTTTGTTTTTATATAAATTCTCCTGAAAAACTCTGTGTAGTAGAAACAAAAATCTATTGAAGATATGGTCATTTCCAATAAGACTTGGCATTTGCTCTCCACATCCATGTTTATTTTTATTATAAGTATTTTTCTTAATCCTTACTTTGATATGGTTTTCTGTGTCAAAGATAAAAATTAAAATTCACAATGTACTTCCACAAACTTAAATTACTGCAGAAAATAATTCTCAACAAATATTTATTGAGTCATTTTATATGCCAGGTGTTGTTGTAGGCACTTGGCATGCGTGAATGAAACAAGAAGCCCTGGCCTGTGGAGCTTATATTCTAGAAGAAAAAAATCAGATCATACACAATATATGTGATAAGTTAATAACTTATACAGAATGACAGGAGTTTTATATGTCATGGAAAAAAAGAAAATGTTGAAGATGCTTAAGGGAAGTCAAAAGTATGGGAGGTAGCGTGAGAAGTGAGTGTAAATAGAGGAGTCCAAGCAGACCCTAATGAGAGGATATCATTTGAGCAAGGACTTCGGGGCAGTGAGGGGTGAGCCATGTAGTAGTCTGAGAGAAGAGGTTTCTAGGCAGAAGGAGTAGTCACTGCAAATGCTGTTACTCAGGTAAGGTTTTCAAGGAATGTGAAGGATGCCATTGTACCTAGGTGAGCGAACAACAACAATCATAGCACCTGAGTTCAGAAAGGGAAGGGAGGAGAGGCCAATCATATATACAGTATGTACCAGTGGTACCCAATCTCCAGTGCACACAACAATCACCAGGAGGCCTGTTCAAGATGCAAGTCCCTAAGACCCTCTCCCAGAGGTTTCCACCCAGAAAGTCTGGAATGAGGCCTAGGACTCTGAATTTTAACTAGCACAACCCACTTGACACTAGGGATTCTGATGCAGGTGCTCCTCAGTAAGTACTCTGAGCAATTATTATACGTCACTGTGAAAACATTGGCTTTTATTAGGAGTAAAATGAGATTTATAGCAGTTTTGAGCAGATAAGCATCATGGACCAACAAATTTTAAACCATTGATTTTGGCTGCTGTGTTGAGGTTAAATAATAGAGGGCCAATGCCAATGCCAATAGCAAATAATCCCTTTAAGAGGTGAGTGACAATGGTGGCTTGGATGATAGTGACCGCAGGGGAGGTGGTGAAAGTGGATTCTGGGTAATTTAAAGGTAGAGCCAAAAAAACTGGTAACAATTTGCATGTGAAGAGTGAGAGAACAAGAGTCAAGAATGACCCCAGGTCTTTTGCTCTGAACAAATGGACGTTTGTAATCAACAGAGGTGGAAGGCTGTAAGACGAGGAAATTTGAAGAGAAAGATCAGAAGTTCCATTTTGGAAATACAGAGTTTGAGATGTCTATAAAACATACAAGTGGGGAGTAAAGTTGTCACTTGGATGTGATTTTGGAGTTTAAGAAAGAGGTTTGAACTTAAAATATACATTTGAGAGTCATTATCATATAGATGAATGAGATAAAACAAGGAAATAAACAGAGAAGAGTAGAAGTCCAAAGCCTAGTCTTGCACTTTCCCCAAGTCTGTCAAAAATGGAAGACTAGAAGGAAGTGAAGAAAGTAGGAAAACAGCAAGAGCACTCTAGAAGTCAAGTAAGAAAAGTCTATCAAAGAAAAGGAGTCCTCCTCAACCCAGTGGTAGTCTTGGTCTTGAAATAGCAGCAGCCTAATTTCCAGTTTCCTCTTTTGGACCAGAGGAAGCAGAGCAAAACTTAATGCAAATTATCACGTATGTCTGTTCTAACTTGTCTGGGGAACACCTGAAGGATTGACACAAGGCATTGTTCTAAGTCAGAACTAAGACAGGAAAGTTGTAGGCACGGCTCACAAAAGCTAAAGGGTGACTGCAAACCCAAGACACCTGTGACAAGAGATTAGGAGCAAAGACGTAGAACTTCGGAGGCCCAGAGAAGATGTTAGGGTGAGACTCTTTGGGAAATCAGGACATTCAAAAGCAGCTATATATATGAGGGAATTCAGAAAGAGATGCACAACCCAGGTAAGACCCACACCAAGCACATTTTAATCACATTTTCAAAATCCACGACAAGAGAATTTTGAAAGCAGCAAGAAACAACTCATCATGTACAAGCGATCATCAATGAGATTATCGGCTGCTTTCTCATCAGAAACCTTGGGGGCCAGAAGGCACTGAAATGATATAGTTAAGGTGACAAAAGAACAAACCCTGTCATCTGAGAATTCTATATCTGGTAAAACTATGCTTAAGAATGAGGGAGAAATTAAGACATTTTCAGATAAACAAAAGGTAAAGAAGTTACTTCCCACTAGAGTTGCTCTACAAGAAATGCTAAAGGGAGTTCTTCAGGTTAAAATGAGTGGATCCCACACAGTAACTCACAGCCGTATGAATAAACAAATGTTTTTGGTAAAGGGAAAAACAAATGCAAATATAAAACCAGTCTTATTTTAATTTTGGTTTGTAATTATGCTTTCTATTTTCTATATAATTTAAAAGAAAAATACATAAAAATAATTATAAATCTATGTTTTGTGTACATGGTGTAAAAAGATGTAATTTCTGAAGCCAATAACATAAAAGGAAGAGGAAGCCATATAGGAGTAGAGTTTTTTTTAAAAATGTGATTGAAGTTAAGTTGGTATCAATTCAAATTAGATTGCTATAACTTTAGGATGTTATATATAATCCACATAGTAATCACAAAGAAAATATCTGTAGAATATACACAAAAAGAAATGAGAAGGAAAGTAAAATCTGTCACTATAAAAAAATCAACTAAACACAAAAGGCAGTAATGGAGGAAACAAGGGACAAAAAAACCTATAAAGCTTATAAAAAACAGATGGCAACATGGCAGAAGTACGTCTCTCCTTATTAGTAATCACTTTAAATGTAAATGAATTAAACCCACCAATCCAAAGACAGAAATCAGCAGAATGGATTAAAAAATAAAAACACAACCCAACTACAAGCTGTCCACAAAATATTCACTTTAGATCTAAAGACAAAAATAGTTTCAATGAAAGTATAGGAAAAGATATTCCATGCACATAGTAACCAAAAGAAATCTAGGATAGCTAGACTAATATTGGACAAAATGGACTTTAAGTCAAAAACTCTTACTAGTGACAAAGGACATTATATATTGATGAAGAGGTGAACTCATCAAGAAGGTATAACAATTATAAACATATATACCCCAATAAAACAGAGCCCCTAAAATATATGAAGAAAATACTGATAGAACCAAAGAGAGAAATAGTTCTACAATAATAATTGGAGACTTCAATACCCCATTTTCATTAATGGATAGAAAAACTAGACAGAAGATCAATAAGGAGATAGAGGACTTGAAAAACACTATAAACCAACTGGATCGAACTGACATTTACAGAACATTCCACCCAGCAACAGCAGAATACACATTTTTCTCAAGTGCACATGGGACATTCTCCAAGATAGAACATATGGTAGGTCATGAAAAAGTCATAATAAATTTTAAAAATTGTTATCATACAAAGTTTCTTTTCAGATAAAAAATGAAATGAAACTAGAAATAAATAACAGAAGGAAACTGGAAGGTTCACAAATATGTGGAAATTAAACAACAAACTCTTAAGCAACCAATGAGTCAAAGAAGAAATCGCAAGAGAAATTAGATGACATTTTGAGACAAATAAAATAAAACACAGCATATGAACACTGTGGGAGGTGGCAAAAGCAATCCTAAGAGTGAAATTCACAACTGTAAATGCATACCTTAAAAAAGAGAAAGGATCTCAAATCAATACCTTAACTTTACACCATAAGGAACTAGAAAAAGAAAAGTAAATCAAACTCAAAGCTAGCAGAAGGAAGGAAACTTAGATGAAATGGGCAAATTTCTGGAAACATGCAATGTACCAAAACTAACTCAAAAAGAAATAGAAAATCTAAATAGACCTATAACTAGTAAGGAGATTGAGTCAGTAATAAAAAAAACTTCCCCAAAATAACAAAAAGAACTGGGCCAGATGGTTTCACTGAGGAATTTAGGAAACATTTAAAGAAGAATTAACACCAATCCTTCTCAAACTCTTCCAAAAATATTTAAAAAGAGGGAGCACTTCCTAACTCATTCTGAGGCCAGACTGCCATGATACCAAAGTCAAAGATGCCACAAGAAATCTACACGCCAATATCCTCTGTGGATATTGATACAAAAATCCTCAACAAGATTCTAGTACAGAATTCAGCAGCCTGTTAAAACAATTGTACACCATGACCAAGTGGGATTTATTCTTGGAATACAAAGATGGTTCAACATATGAAAATCAACCATTATAATACACCACATTAATAGAATGAAGTCATAAAACTGCGTAGTCATCTCAATATTTGAAGCAAAAGCATTAAAAAAATTCAACACCCTTTCATGGTAATAAATAAATAAATAAGTAAATTCAATAAACCAAGAATAGAAGGAATCTTCCTCAATATCATAAAGGTCATATATGAAAAACTCACAACTAACATCTTACTCAATGGTGAAATACTTAATGCTTCCCCTCTAAGATCAGGAACAAGACAAGAATGTCCACTTTTGCTACATCTATTCAACACAGTATAGAAAGTTCTGTTCAGAGCAATTAGGTTAAAAAAAATTGAAAGGATAAATAAATTAAAAAACCCGAATTAGAAAGAAGTAAAAATTATCTCTGTTCATACATGACATAATATGTAGAAACCCCTAAAGATCCCACAAATAAACTGTTAGCATGAATAAACAATTTCTGCAAAGTTGTAGAACACAAAATCAACAAAGAAAAATCAGTTGTGTTTCTATACACTAGCAATGAAGAAACCTAAAGGAAATTAAGAAAATAATTTAATTTACCATATCATCAAAAAGACTAATATCCTTAGAAATAAATTTATCCAAGGAGGCAAAAGACTAGTATACTGAAAACTACAAAACATGGCTGAAAGAAATTAAACAACACACAAATAAATGTAAAGACATTGTGTGTTCATGGATTGAAAGTCTTAATATTGTTAAGACGACAATACTACCCAAAGCTGTCTTCAGATTCAATACAATATCTACCAAAATCCTAATGGCATCTTTTGCAGAAGTTGAAAACCTATCCAACGTTCACATGGGATTCAAGGGACCCCAAACAACCAAAACATCTTGAAAAAGAACAACGTTGGAAGACTGACGTGTCCTGGTTTTAAAACTTGCTACAAAGCAACAATAATTAAAACAGTATGGTACTGGAATAAAGACAGACATATAGATGAATGGAATGGGATAGAGAGCCCAGAAATAAATCCTCACATACAGTCAATTGACTTTTGACTAGGGTGTCAAGACCATTCAATGAGGAAATTACAGCATTTTCAACAAATGGCGCTGAGAAAACTAGATATCCGTATATAAAAAAGAACGAAGATGGACCCTTATCTTATACCACATCCAAAAATTAACTCAAAATGAATCAAAGACCTAAATATAAGAAGTAAAACTGTTAGAAGAAAACAGGGAAAAGTCTTCATGACACTGGATTTGGCAGTAAGGTATTGTAAATATATTTAATGATGCTGAATTATATTCCTAAAAATAGTTGAAGTGGCAAATCTTATGTTATATGTATTTTGACACAATAAAAATAGATAGCCTTAAAAAATAAAGAGAAGGGAGTGGCCAGCTGTGTCAAATGCTCTCCTTGGTCAACTCCAACGAGGGTTCAGAACCGGATATTGGTTTTAGTAACAGAGAGGTCATTGGTGACCTCAGTGAGACTAAATTGAAGGGCTTTAAGAGAAACTTGGAGGATAGGAATTGGGGACAGTGAGACAATAACTCTTTTAAGAAATTCTGCTGCAAAGGGGGACAAAGAAATAGGGAAGTAAGTGGTAGTGAAAGAGGGATCAAGAAAATTATTTGAAAGTAACTTCAAAGAAATAATTATATATTTGCATACTGATAGGAATAATCCAAGATAGCACAAAAAGTTGATGATGAAGAGAGAATTGCTCAAGCAGTGTTTTTAAGTAGGTGAGGTAGGATGGAATCTAGTGCTCAAGGTGAAGGATTGCCTTTAGATAGGTACATTTATAGTCCAACTGTGGTTCAAGAATGAAGGCAGAGTATTATATGGGTGAAAAGGGGCAGAGTATTATGTGCACAGCACGATTGTCTAGTAACATTAAGAATCCATTTAAGTGTGGTTTTGAATTTAAAGTTATACCCATCAGTGTGATTATGTGTTTTTCTCAAGTGAGGTTCAGCTACATTGGTGCTGGTGCAGAGTTGGTAGAAAACTGTAATTAACGAAGGTTGGGGTTTTCCTAATTGTGTATGAAAAAGGAAGAGTGATGCAAGAGAAATATGGGTGTAAGTAACAGAGTGTTTATAAAGACCAAGAATTCAAGGAAGAATGTGAGGAAGGGAGAAAGAACACCGAGTTGGATTAAGGACAATTAGAGGTTGTGGCATCAATGAATTGGTGGTCTCAATGGTTGCAAAGTGTTGTTGGAGTTTGAATAATATAGGAAGGAGGTAGCTGTAATGATAGGAGGTAGTGGTCATAGAATGGAATTGAGATTTTGGAGGGGTTCTAGGTATCGGTCATGTGAAAGTCTAAAGTATGATCATGAGAGTGAGAGGCTGAGGTTGGATCAAGTATAAGATTATTGCAGGAAGCAGTTCATGGAATTGGGATACTAGGGGATTGGAAGGAATCTTTGTGTACTGAATTCATAAAATAATGTTGGAAAGAATTACCATAATAAAATAGCTAAAACCGTAGAGAAATAAAGAGGTTCACAGTTAACATCGACACTGAGAAACGGTAGGTGATAAAATCTTATAATATGGGATGTGATTCAAAGTTGGAGAGATAAGAGAGAGGAAAAATGGTCTGGAAACTGCATTAGAGAGCAAGGACACAACTCATCTCCAGGTTCAGTGGTCTTAGGGCTGTGGAAGTAAACCAGTCACCACTTCAGAGCCAGGCTTCCATCACAATAAGGAGAAAAGAACATGCAGAGAAGAGGTTGCAGATAAAAGGGATTTTGCTAGTAATGCACTATGAATTCTGAGGACACAGTAGAAACACTTCAGGAGTTGGATGGAGGTATCAGAAGGGGACAGAATAAAGGATATATGGAGCCTTAGAGAGATTAAGTGTGGAAGAAGACGGACGATCCAGGAGTCTGGAGGCTTTGTGCTATTAGATAGGTAAAAATATAAAAGGCATAATGAAACTATTCTAGGTAGATTTAAGACAGATGATGGTGGTATGAACGAGGCTGGGAGCGTTTGTCGAGTCAGATATTATTTTGAAGTCTCTCTATTTTCCCCAGATAATTAGCATAAGAGGTCCAGGGAGGCATGGTCTTTGTCTCAGTGTACACGTTCACGCTTGATTCCCTAATGATAGAGGGTATTTGTGTTCAACATAAGCATCTATCTTGATCCCAGTTGAAGGAGTTGGACTTTGGTGACTCTAGACACTATACCAAGTATAAGGCTCCTTTTCACCTCTTATTTGTTTTGTCTGTAATCCAATCAATATGGGTAAAACTAGGCGTCTTCCCATTCCCATCCAACTTTGGTTTGTTACGCTTCCATGTTTTCACGATTTTATTAAATCTGGACCATCAGGTAACCACCACATGTGACACAAGATAGAAAGTTTCACCCAAGACAGCTTGTCTTCTTTAAAATGTCATTTTTGTTTATTACAGGGTTGTTGAGCATGGGTTACATTACTTTCTAGGGCTACAGAGTAATTTTTTTAAAAAAATTATGGTCAAAAGAGTAGAAAATATTTTAGGAAACAATAGTGACAATATATTTTTGGTTTTCACAAATAGCATTTTTCCTAATACCATAGACTACTAGGTTTAACTGTATTTTAGATTTCCATTAAATGTTTTTGGGGGAATTCTGTCTACTTGAGAGAGATTTTTTAAAAATCTCCATGGTTCTGATGTTGGCTCTAATGCTTTTTTCTTAGTTAATCTTATTCCTAGCTTTCAATTTTGCAAAGCATCCTGCAAAATATTGAGAGTAAGTTCTTTAATTTAGTCATATGCATCAGGTCCGTTAGACCCTATAAGCTATTCTGCCTTAACTTTATTTTAAAGAGTTTACTGGGAAACCTAAACTGTTATACAAACTTGAGTTTGAAAACCTGATCACATAGTTCAAAAGGCAGTAGTGAATTTGTCGAAGATTATGAGAATTTTGCACATATATCTTCTGTCCCACTCAAATCTTAGCAAAAAGCACGAATTTAATGCACATAAACCACTGCCAAGCGGCAATCAAGATTTGCTTCTCCAAGTGTCTTCCAATTTACCATATGTCAAAGATATTTCTATGTATTAATCCCAATTACGTGATAATATCTATTCACATTGTTCAACAAGCATTTATGTGGGATGCATAGTCACATTTTATAACAAATTGGCTGCAGAAACAACTATTTATGAGAAAATAGTAAAAAAAATTAAAATGTGCAATAACTTTGTAAGTCAGGGAACTTTAAAATTTTATTATGGGAATCATGGCTCGCCAGCAAATCATGTTTCTATGGTTTTAATTTTCAAGGGTCTACACTTTGGAAGGTCATAAATAATCGTAACAAGAAGTGCAACAGCATCGATTCACTCCAAGATAACGGAAAATTAATATCTAAACTATGGGCATGTCTTCACTAATGAGGAACTGTTAAGAAGGATGATATAGATTTTTTTAAGTGTATATGCAATAAACGCCTTATTTATAGGTTATTGCATAAAGCTCAGAGAGGCAGTGGAAATCAGAAGGGAATGAATTTTCTTCTTTGCACACAATTTCAGTCTCTAAATTATGAGCCCCAAAAATAAAACCAATGAATCAGCATCACAAGAAATGAAATAAGAGTAGGGGACAGTCCTTTTCTCAGTAAAAGTGGTAAAATTCTGCAGAAGCACTAGATTGACAAATTGAGCTTTTTCTGAAAATATATCTGTCACATTCATTTCAATTTTAAGAAATTCCTGAAAGTGATACTCATTTATCTGTCTTGTTGAGTAGGTACTCTTGAGGTGAGAATAGCAATTTAGATGCATAACCTTTCAGCAATTTATTTGTAAGGTGATTCTTAGTTTCCAAACTGGCAGGATATTACTATCTTACTCTGCTGGATATCAAAGACATTTTGGTTGGTCTATCGCCTGCATGCTCAATATTCTCACTTCCATCTACTAAATTTCTTTTTCCATTTTTTTCTTCTCTAGTGGTCTCACAGCTCTGGTCTTTGAAATCAGATTATTAATTCCTTTTTTCCATCCAATTAAATATCTTTGCTTCCTTTCCTCTAATATACTTTCTTTTATGATCCATAACTGTCACATTATTACATGTAATTTTATTGCTTTTATTCTCTTGTATACTTTTCATGGTTTTTTTTTTGTATGAATAATGGATGTTTTAGTTTTTAATTTTCTAGAAAGTACTCTGCCTAATTAATGCAACAGAGATTCTTTAAATAGCTGGATTCTGAATTCATATTGTTCTGATGATCTTGATGCAAAGAATACTGTGAAGTTTGGGGTGGTGTGAATTTTAGAATGACCTCCCATATAAAAGTACCTGAACACAGGTAGTTAGTTTAAGAATTTACTTTAAGAATAGTTATTCTATTGTCTCAAGGAAAAATTAAGGAAGGGGACAATCACTTTACCTATCAGTTAGGATTATGGCTGCAACTAACTGAAATCCCAATAAATTGCCATTTAAAGAAAGAAGGATATAGTTAATTTCCTCATGTAACAAAAAAGTCCAAAGATAGGAAATCAAGGCTGATCCAACTGTTGAACGTCATTGACCCAAGTTCCTTCTATATTTCCACTCCTTGATGTGAGGACCTTCATACTCATGATCTTTAGCTTCAAGTCTCACTGTCATAATCTAAGCAAAAAAAAGTGGAAGACCAAAGACACAAAAGAGCTTTCTTCTTGAGGGATTGGGACTTTTGGTTACATCTTATGGTCCAGAAATGTATCACTCATCATCCACAGCTGAATTTGGGCTGGAAAAGTTAGTATTTCACCTTTCCAGACACCTCAGTCAAAAAGGACAATAAAGAAGTGGCATGGCTGTGGTTTGTGACTAGCCAATTCACAGTTCCCTCTGTTTATGTCAGGTCTACCAAAAACTAATGTTCCCCTTCCATTTGTAGGACTATTGGAGGAAAATTGCTGCTACGTAGAAATTACATATTGTTGCTTACTCTCACACTGCTTAGTGCATTCAGGAGCAGCCATATGTCTTTTTATCCAGAGTATGTTACTGGTGTAAAGATAGAAAATAGATCAATGGAACATAACAGATTATCTAGAAAAACACTCATTCACATGCAATCAATTTATTTTCAAGAAAATTGCCATAGCAATTCGACAGGTAAGAAAAACCTTTTCAACCAATTATTCTAGAGCAACTGGATATCCATATAGAAAAACATGGACCTCTATCTCAATTTCACACTGTACAGAAAAATAATTTGAGATGGGTCATAGACTAAGTGTGAAAGCTAAAAATATCAAGCTTCTAGAAGAAAATCATCGGAGGCTATTTCCATAACTTTAGGTTAAACAAAGATTTTTTAAAGTTAGACACAAAAAGCACAAACTAAAAAATAGAATAAATTGATAATTGATAAATTTAGCACCAACGAAATAAAAACTTGTGCTCATCAAAAAATACCATTAAGAAAATGAACAGTAGAGCTACAGATTGGGAGATACTATTCTCAATACATCTATCTGGAGAAGGTGTTGTATCCAGGATATATACACACCTCCTACAACTCAATAATATAAAAGATAATTTTTTTAATAAGAAAAAGATTTGATGAGATACTTTACAAAGGCAGATACATAAATTGCCATTAAGCAGAAGAAAAAGCACTTAAAAAATATTAGACATTAGGTAAGTGCAAATTACCACCAAAACAAGATATCACTCCTCAGTCAGTAGAATGAGTAAACTGCAAACAACCCAAAGGTAACCTCAACAGAAAAACAACTAAAAACATTTTGATATTCAATCAATGGACTACTATACAGTTGTGGAAATGAATGACCAATTAATACATGCAAGCATATAGATGCATCTTAAAACATCATACAGTAAGAAAGAAGCAAAAAAAATTCATACTGTATGATTCAATTTATGTAAAATTCTAGAACAGGCAAACTTAATCTATGGTGGTCAAAATAAGAAAGGCAGTTGCTTAGAGGTGGGGAAATGAGGAAAAGGACATGAGAGAACTGTCTGAGATCATGGAAGTAGTGTTTGTCTTGAAAGTAGGGTGGGTTATACAAGTTCATATATTTGTACACTTAAGTTCTGGTCATATCATGACACATAATTAAACCTTAATTATGAATAATAGACTGCAATGAGAACAATCTTTACCCAATGAGACTGACAAAAATCTGAAAGCTTGACAATACACTCTTCAGGTAAGTTTGTGTGGAATAAATACTCTCATATATTGGTGCTGAAAATATAAATGAAAATTGATATAATTTTCTATGGTAGGGAGTCTGGAAAGATCTGGAAAGCATTCACATGTATTTACCCTTTGACATAGCATTCATATCTCTTGGAGTCTATTCCAAAGATATGCTTGCAAAAATACAAAATGACTGATGAATAAGTTTATTCATAGTGCATTGTTTTTAATAGTGAAAAATATAAATAACTTAAAGCTCCATTCATAAACTTTTGTAAATCACAATGGATTTACACAGGACATACTACGAAAACTCCTCTTAACCTTTCCTTAAAAAATGGAAGGCGACTAACCTGAATAATAGTACAAAGGGAAGGGAAATAACCGAACTTTGGTGGTGGGTGGGAAAACACAAATGGATGCTTACACTAAGGAAACACTATATGTTAATTCATAATAAAACATTTCAAACAATTATAGAATATTTCCAAACCATACTAAAGAAAATTTGTAAATTTAAAGTTCATTATTAAATATAAATGAACTAAGGAGACAATTCAAGATCTAAGGGAGAAGACAAGAGCCACTATTATATCATGAGAAAAGAAATAGTAAATGTAACAGCACAACTAGCAGAAACAGCCATTTTGATAAAAAAATGTAACGGCTGTATCTTTAAAAATATTGGAAATACATCTATTGCAAATCTAAAAAAGAGCAAATGCAAACAGACTGAGAGAACAAATATAGAGGGAATTAAGATCATAAAAGAATAATATTCATAAGAGTGGCTGATATATTTGAAAATCTTGAGAAATCACTTGGTTTTCTAGAAAAAATAAGGTGACCAAATTTATATTCAAGAAATTGAAAACTTGAATAAATTTTAAAATTTGTCTAAGACTGTCCTCTAAAATACAGTCTTCTCAGTGTAATGAATGATTTCTCTCAAATAAAACTTGTAGTTTTAAGGAACAGAATGCAAAAAATAAGATGGAACTATTCATAACTGAATCTAACACAGAAAAGAAACCATACTAATCTAATTTAGGAATGTGGCTGTTAAAATCCTAGATAACACAAGTAGCTGAAATCCAACCATAATGTATATTAAAGAATAATCCAACACGATCAAAGAGGGTTTATCCCAGAATTGCAAGTGTAACTTTTTTCTTCTTTCTCTATTTTCTCTTATGTTCCTCAAAATATTCCTGTGGAATATATTAGTTAGAGAAGCACTAGAATTTCAAAAAGTCACTCTACAGGCAGGTCTCTCTAGGCCATGAATTCTGGCAGAGAGAATTGGAATTGTAATGGATGGGGATAGGAGATTTTTGGAGCAGCTCAGCCTAGAAGCAGACCTTAAACAAAAAAGGGAATTGAGTATAGGCAACAGAACAGGTATAGTCATTATAGCCTTAAGAATTGTTCAAAGTGCAGATATCTCTAGTTATGGATAAATAATCACAGGGCCCATAGAAATAAAATCAATAAGGAACTCACTAAGGATTTACTTGGTTTGCAACACAAAATTTCATGAAGATATTTGATCTGAGGCCTAACTCGAACTACTTGTCTAGGTATGATCCTTTAGTGTATTCTCAGACCAGGCTCAGTTCACAAATGCAGAGCCCCTTGTAAAGGAGGAAGTTCACTATATCTCATGAAGGATTCTGTTTCATAGCACCAGAGTATACCATGAAAACTCTCCTAGCCTTTCCTAAAGGGATGTGGAGCTCTTAATCTTCATACTAGTACTTGGGGAAAGGAAATAACCAAAAGTTGGTGATGGCAGGAGGAGATTAGTGGATGCTTATGCTAATGCGGCCAACACTATTTTCTTTGGATTCATAAATTCATGACAGTCAAGCCCATAACTGTGGACTATCAGAATAGGAATAAATGGAGTTTCAGGTGACAAAGGGAGTTTTGACTAAGAATATTTTGGAGGTCTAATGTACCCAAAGTTATATAACGAAGTTTATCTAAGTTCTTGGATAAATACATGGAATAGCTGCCCTGAACAACTGAAAGAATTTCCACACTGACTGCCTGACTCATGGAATAAGAGATATTGTGCTACAAAGGCAATAGGTGAGAGGCTGAAAAGTTTAGAAGAAAGTTGTGCTTGAATTGGCTATAAATGGTCATCAGGAGTAATGGCCATGGTAAAAGCTTCAAGATTCCAACTGAGCCTCTGAAAAGGCAATACCTAAGTATACAGATAAACTTGCGATAGATATACCCCAAGAAAGACTGAAAACATACTTTTGGATTCAAATGAAACTTTGTTGGCTCTAAAGTGATCTACCTATATCCTAAATGCCTGCTAGAAAGAAAACTACATCCTCTCTGAGGAAAGGTATCATTATCTAGTTCAGAGAAAGTCAACTAGGCAAACCAAAAATGAAAATGATGAGTAATAGAAGGAAAAGCAGTGAGCTGAAGCAGATTCAGAGGAAATCCAAATATTGGATTAATCGAGCACAGTTTTAAAAATAGCTATGAATTTTGTCAGGATTGAAAACTATCAAAAAGAATCTGAGGGAGATTCTGAAACAGAACAAGGTAACAAATTATGAACTAAATAGGTGAATTTAACAGCAGATCAGACAGCCAAGACCAATTTGGTGAATTGTATTATAGATAAGAAGAAAATATCCAATCTGAAATAAAAGAGACAAAAGATAAAAAGACAAAAGTGAACATAGGAGATATATGATATATGGTTAAAAATTTTTAACATATGTGAAATTGGAGTCCTAGAAGGAAGTAAGAAGGAACAGAGAAGAATCAATATTTGAAGAGATAATGGCCTAGAATATTAAGAAACTGACAAAAGATATCCACAGATTGAAGGACCGCTACAAACCACAAGTGGAATAAAACAAAAAGTCAGACCTATGCTTATCACATTAAAATGTTGAAAACAAAAGACAGAGAGAGAAACTTAAAAATTGCCAGGAGAAAAATACACCATATCTTCAAAGGATAAACAATGGGACCAAGAGCTGACTTCTCAATAGAGACAGGAGAAGACTGTATTAGTTTGCTAGGGCTGCCATGACAGAGTATCACAGACTGGGTGGTTTAAATGGAAATTTGTCTTCTCACAGTTTTGAAGGATAAAAGATCCAAGATCAAGGTTTCAGCAGGGGTGGTTCCTTCTGAGGCCTCTCTCCTTGGCTTCTCCTGGTGTCTTCATATGTTCTTCCCTCTGCGTCTGTATTCAAATTTTCTCTTCTTATGAGAACACCAGTCATATTGGATTAGGGCCCATGCCACTCACGTCATTCTAACTTAATTACTTCTTTAAATACCCTCTCTCCAAATACAGTCACATTCTGAGTTAGTGGAGGTTATGAGTTCAACATAAGAATTTGGGAGGGACACAATTCAGCTCATCATGAAACAGAAGGCAAAAGGTTGAAAGAAAAATACCTGCCCATCTAGAATTATAATTGCTCCCCAAAATATCCTTCAAAAATGAAGGTAAAAATAGACATTTTCAGAGAAAAATAGAGAAAAATTTCATCAGCAGCAGACCTGTGATAAAGAAAAAGAAAATTCTAAAGAAAACCCTTAGGCAAGAATGAAAACTCTTAAATGAAAGTACAGAGAAGCAGGAAGAAATGAAGAGTTAAAAAAAGGGTTAACAAGTGGAAAATTAAATGAATATTGACTCTAAAAAAACAATAATAATCTTGACTTCCAGCATTCAAAATTTATGTAGAATTAAAATACGTAATAACAAATAGCACAAAAAATAAGCATAGTGAATAGAATTAAAATGTTCTAAGATCCTTAAATTATGCAAGAAATGATAAAGTACAAATTTGTATTATAATTTAACAAATCAGGGATGCATGTTGCAATATTTAGCTACCACTAAATCAATTGGGAGAGAATAACTAATAGATGACAATTAAAATATATACATACATGTATATATAATATATGTATCAATTGACTTTCTATATTCAAACAACAAATGATTTAAAAATGAAATTTTAAAAGTTACCTTTTATAATAGCATCAAACATCAACAAATTCCTAAGAATAAATATAGTAAAAGATGTGCTAGACCTCTATACATAAAACTGAATATCTTATTGAGAGGAATTAAAGACCCAAATAAATGGAAGGATTAACTGTGTCAGAGATCAGGTTATAAAGATACCCTTTCTCTCCAAACTGATCTATAGATTCAATATAATTCTAATCAAGATCCCAGTAGGTTTTTTGTTGTGAAAATTGACAAGAAGATCCTAAACTGTGTCTAGAAATGCAAAGGGCTAAGAATGGTTGAAAAATCTTTGAAAGCACAAAATAAAATAGAAAGACTGTTGGACAACAAGAATTATTATAAAACAGTAATGAACATAGTTTAGAATTGGTGTAAACACAAATAATCAGACAGAGCAGAAATATACCTACACATACCCACACCTATACAGTCACCTGATTTATAACAAGGTTATACAATAACGCATTGGGGAAAGAATGATTATTTCAATGAATCATGCTGGAGCATTAGGTTATTTGTATGGAAGAAAACGAACTTTGATCTTTACCTTGTGCCATTACAAAACCCAAGTCCAAACAGCTCATAAACTTAAATGCAAAATATAAAATAATAAATCTTCTGGAAAGTAACATGGGAGGCTATGTTCCTGATCTTGGAGTAGGGAAAAGTTTCCTATATATACAAATCCTATTCATAAAAGAAAAGGTTTACAATTTGATTTAGTTAAATGTAAGAGCTTTTCTTCATCAAAAGATATCATTAAGGGAGTAACAGGGCAAACCAAAGGGTATTAAAAGATATTTACAAGACATATACCTGAGAAATGACTCATATTCAGAATTTATTTAAAAAACTCCTTCAAATCACTAATAAAAAGTTAGTCAATCTAATAGGAAATTAGCAAAAGACTTAAACAGCCACTTCCCAACAGTGGAGACCCAAGTGGCCATTAAATATATGAAAAGGCGCTCTATCTTAGGAGTCGACAGAGAGATGCAAAACCCAGAAACCTAACCTATGGTGTTAGTAGTCAGCATAGCAGATTACCCCTGTAGTGGACAGCATAGCGATTATGAGAGGTCTGTGGAGGGCATTCGGATGCTGGTAAGCTTTTCTCTATTATTTGAATGGTGGCTATATGGGTGAGTTTGCTTTGTGAAAATTCACTGAGCTAAACACTTATGATTTATACACCTTTGTGGTATATTCGTAGGATAAGCTTATTTTCAAGTTGTGAAAATGAATGAACTAGGGCTATATTCAGCAACATGAAGAAAACTCAGTAACGTAACTCTGATGAAAGCAAGTCTCGGAAGACCACCTAGAGTATTATACTCTCTTTAACCATTCAAAAATGAGAAAAACTATACTATGTTATTTAGGCCTACATATATGTGAGTAAAAGGAACTAAATAACTAAGTGAGGGAATAAAAAAAGTACAAAAATCAGAAAAATGGCCATCTTTGGGGGATCAGCAGACAATGGGAGAGGGAGTTGAGCAGAGTTTAGATGTAAGTTATTGATAATATTTTAAATACTGAAATGTGTGGTGGGTATATGGATGTTTATTATTAAGATGGATGAGAGCCAGCCAGCCCTGATGGCCTAGTGGTTAAAGTTCGGTGCTCTCACTGCTTTGGGTGGCCTGGGTTCAGTCCCAGTCGCAGAACAACACCACTCAAGTGTCAGTTGCCATGCTGTGGTGGCAGCTCACACAGAAGAACTAGAAGGACTTCCAACTATGATATACAACCATGCACTGCGACTTTGGAGGAAAAAAATGGGGGGGGGGGCAACAGATGTTTGCTCAGGGCAAATCTTTCCCTGAAAGAGAAAAAAAAGAAATAGATGCAATGACTAGAGATGACAATGTGTTATGAAATGAGGATTATGATTAAATTTTATGCATTTATGGCCAAATAATAAAAAAATTAAAAACTGAATACATCTCAACAAATTCTGAAACCAGTAACTTGGATAGAAAAACTAGGCAAGATCATCATAGAAAACTATCTTGCTGAACCTAACTCAATAATATGCAAAAAAATAGAAAATGCACATGACCAAAGTATATTCCAGGAATCGCATAGCACATTAACAGATTAAAGGAGAAAAATTATATAATTATTGAATTCAAAGCATTTGATTAAATTCACTACCTATTCATTATTTTTAAAAGTGCTTACAAACTGGAAATAGAGAAGTAAAATTAATAAAAGATATAAAGACTGGAAAGGAGGAAAAAGTTCTCTTACTTTCAGACAATATGATTATCTTGAAGATAATCTCCATATAAATTATTAGAACTTCTAGGAAGATGATTAAAAGAGTTCAGATAATTCAACAGCTGAATAGAAGATCAGTATTCAGAATCTTTACTTCTATAAACAAGCAACAAATAGAAAATGCAAATTAAAAAGCTATGACACTTTCAATTGCAATAAAAAATAAATTAGGAATATATCTAGCAAGAGATATTCAGTACCTCTCTGATGAAATTATAAAACTTTATTAACAGTCTGTAATAATTCTCTATCACTGCATAACAAATTACCACAAATTTAGCAACATAGCATCACGCAATTATTATCTCACAGTTCTATAGATAAAAAATACAGGCATGCCCAGCTGAGTTTTCTGCTTGGGGACTCACAAGGGCAAAGTCAAGATATCAGTCAGGCTTGGCTTTTATCTGGAGCTCTTAGGAAAGAATCCATTTCCAAGCTCCTTTCAAGTTTATGGTAGAATTGAGTTTCTTGTATCTGCAGGACTGAGTACCCCTTTTTCCTACTGGCTGTTGTCTGTGAGGACTGCTCTAGCGACTAGAGGCTGCTCTCAGGTCCTTGCCCTGTGGCTCCCTCCATTTCAGCAATAAAACTCCCTCACACGGAATCTCTCTCATGCTTTAAATCTCTCTGCATTCCTCTTCTGCTACCAGCCAAAGAAAATTCTCTGCTCTTGAAGGGCTCATGTGATTAGGTTAGACACAACCAGATAATTTCCCTATATTAAGGTCAATTGATTAGTAACCTAAATTACACCTGCAAAATCCATTTACAATGTAATAAAACATAATCACAGGGTTAAAGTCTTTGAAGCCATCTGAAATTTCTGCCTACTATAGGGACATTAAAGCAGAAAATCAATGGAGAGATATACCATGTTCATGAAAAGGGAGACTCAATATTGTAATGATTCCGTATTTGCGACTTGGTCGAGCTGTAAATAATAGAAAATCTCAAAATAGAAGAATTTTACAGAAAAATAAACTATTTATATTTCTCTCCTGTTTTACTTTATATCTATCTTTATCTCAATACCACACTGTATTAATTGTTATAGTTTTATAGTAACTCTTGAAATTAGGTAGTATAAGTCCTCAAACTTTATTCATTTTCAAAATTGCTTTGGCTACTCTAGAAGAATCTTCTAAGAATCTAGATTTTTTAAAATTTCTTTTTATTTCCCTATTGCATTAGCTAGGACTTCTAGTACAATTTCAAATAGAAGTGGTGAGAATAGAAACTGTTATATCCCAAATCTTCAGAAGAAAATGCTAATATTTCACCATAAGCATGATATTAGCTACAGGTTTTTGTAGATGTTCCTTATTAGATTGAGTACTTCCCTTTTATTCTAAGAGTTTTATCATGAATGAGTGTTGAATTTTATCAAGTGTCTTTATATATTTTTTCATTTATTGAGAAGTGTCTATGTTTTTTCTCTTTATTTTGCTAATGTGTGAATTACGCTGATTGGTTCTTGACTGATAACTCAACCTGATTTGTTCAAGGTATATTATCTTTTCTATGTATTGCTGCATTCAACCTGCTAATTTTAAAGGAGTTTTATGTCTACTATCATGAGATACATTTGCCTGTAATTTTCTTATAGTACTATTTTCAGATTTTTGCATGAGGATTATGTTGATCTCATAAAACAAGTAGGGAGGTATTCCTCTTCTCTCTCTGAAAGTGTTTGTATAAGATGGATAAACTTTCTGAAATGTTTGATAAAATTTACCAGTGAACTCATCTTCTATACTCCAAATTCCCATGCCAGGCTGTGGGCAGCTGTTAAAAGTCTAGTTGGTTTCTTCTCGTCTCAACAAAGTTCTTCTGCCGATGGCAGGCACCCTTCTCCTTCTGCTCATGCCTTGAGATTTTGCAAATGTCCCAGTAACAGAAGCAGCCACTGGTCCCTACTTACCAACGAAAGACTTGTGTCACTCTAGAATTTTGTTAATTTAGACTTCTGTGCATCCACACTTTTTGATGCATCTAAAGAAAAAGTATGATTTTTTTTAAGTTTACCCAGTGTTTGCCTTTTGTTACAGCCAAAATGATGGCCTTTTGTGACCATATAGAACTTTTTCAGAAGCAAAACTCTCTATTTAGCCTTTTTAATTTCAGTAACTCGATTGCACCAAATTCTCTGTTTTAGGATTTAAGAACTCCTGAGCAGCCTACTCTCATTTCTGCTCTAATTCCAATTCTAAAGAGGGGCATGGATAGGTAGACTTATAAATTCAGTCTCTAGAGTCCAACCACCTATATCCAAATTCTGAATCTACCATTTTCTAGCTCTAGAAAAGGTAGTTAAACACCCCAAGCTTCATTTTTCAAGTTTTTTATAAAGATAGTAATAGTATATATCATATACAGTTAAAAATACACACAAAAGACTAAGAACAATATATGGCAGAGAGAAAATAGTCAATAAATACTAGATCTTTGTATAAAAACGCAAAACAAATTACAACAAACATTTAGTTAGACCTGAGATAGGATCTGCCTAGAGGTGGCTCTGGCTAACTGTTGATTTCCTATCATTTTTATCTGTGAATCCATTTAATAATTTCTTATTCTTTTCATTGCTATTAAATATATGGGATTCAGTTGGAAGGTCATCTCCTTCTAACTACTGACCTTATTTGGCCCCATTAGGACCAGATCCCTGTTAAGAACAAGACTGAGAGAAACGTGAAGCTCAGTCTGACAGTACTGTGTAAATGCTGCATGAAGACTCACTGTTTACTACGCAGTTTGCAGTGGATGGCAGGTTACTGCTGGTTTAACAGCTACCTACACTAACCTAAGCCTCATAAGGTTTCAAAGTAATTTTGGTTGCAGATATTTGCTTTGAATTTACTACATGGCTAATGATAGGGATATTACATTTATTTTTTAAGCTGATAGCTATTCCACCAAGCAAATGATCAATGTCAAACAAATCTCTTAGCTGACTAAAAAGATATTGCTTCTATGAGGCTTTCCACAACCTGAGGCAGAAGAGAAAAGAATAGGATTAGGATCTAAAAGAGATTTGATGGCTGTCATTTCCACAATAGGAATGTTGACAGGGGGAATAAATAACTTCTGGAGAGCAACTTGTTAAACTGGGTTAAAAGAAGATCAGTATGGTGATGGCCAAGTCTGATGCCGCCTGCCAATTTGATTATATTTTATTACTCAGCTGAGCTGTATTCCATGATTCAGTTTGTGGTTATCTAAAGGGGTCACAAGCTGCAGGAGCTCATATTTCCTGAACATATTTTGGCAGAAATTGTGGATTGTTTTAAGAGAATGCCAACTAGTGTGAGAGATAAAGACAAAGAGCTTCCTTATAGTTATCTAACATTATCAAACTACCAACCAATGAAAGGCAAATAGCCTCCTTTGTGGGATTCCAGCATACATTCAGGTACATCAGAGACAAAGAATGTTCTCTTTACTAGAAAACTACACTTTACATACACAAGACTTATGCATAAACACTATGAAAGCCTCGTCTTTAAATCCAGTTCCTCTGGATATCTCCACGTTGTGTTGTTTTGATATCTCCATCCTTACTTAATTTCAAGAGCCTCCCCTCGGTCATCATTCACTTTTTGTATATTCCTAAAATTATTAGCTCAGATCTTTAATTTTTCCAGCTACCTTATTCCCATTCTGATCTTATTGTTTTCCAATTCTGTGGCTTCTCTTTTTTGTCCTTAAGCAGTATGTCTCCTTCTGGCTTTACATAATTTACCTATCCAGTCTAGATCTCGGAGTTAACCAATTTATCTACCTTCTTACTAGCCTCATCAATCCTTTTTCTCCCTTAGCCTTCAGCAACAACTGTCCAATCTTGGGTCAAGCTAAACATTCACTTACACTTTCTAATACTGAGGGTGCCCGTGCTGTTGAGAAGATTGTTGATACTGGAAATGCACAACTTCTGGTGCCTAAAGCCTGTTGCAAACTCCTAGGTCATTCTTCGAAAACTTCACCCTTCTTCTCAAGTTCATCCATATCCTATTGCCTGTACCCTCTCACATACATATACTCAAAAAATGATCTCTTTCCTCCTAAAAAAATTAAAGATTATCAGGATTCAACACTTTCAACTTAGAACCTATCTCCAGTGACTTATCTGTATCAGAAACAACTTAGCAGTGTGATTTAGATCTGGGTCATGGTGGCAGCCGAGCCTGTTTACACCATTGGTTATGTATGTGACCTTCAGCAATTACATAACCACTGTAATCTTTGGTTTCCTTTCACACAAACTGATGAAAATAAAGGTACTTACTTTCAAGATTACTTTCAACTAAGAATTTAAAGAAATCGTATATATGTATATATATGTATATACATATATATAAAGAACTTAGCTAGTGCTTCCCAGTTAGTGAGGACTCAATAAATGTTCACTATAAAAATAATTTATATTGTTACACCTACATTCACCCCTGCATCCTTCTCTCCTATCTCAGAGAGATCTTCCTTATTCTAGGCAAGACTAATTTCTCCATCTTTTCATGCTTCATTGATGCCACATTCCATCAATTCTGCCTATCTTATCACCTATTTTCCAGTCTCTCAGCACATAAACGAATTCATACACACACACATACCGCCTGCAATCCTATTCAATCCTAGCTCTGACTTTCTTTTTCCTTTCCACAAATACACGTCTATAAAAAAATAGTTAACGATCATTAATTTCCTTTCTTCAACTCTACTCCTATTGCTTCACCAAAAAAATGAAATTTGACAAAATAATCGATAACTTCCAAATCATTAAGTCCATAGATATTTAATGTCATTTTTAGGTTACCACTTATTGAATTTATGTGCCTAGCATGGTACAATGCAGTTTTGCATATATTTGTAGTTTTTAATTCTCACAACAATGCTAAGGGGTAAGTATCATTACTATTATTTTATAGAAGAAAGAGTAGCTAAGGGGTCTCTTCCATCCAGTCACCATCTGTTCACTGAGCACACACTATTCAATAATCACTGTTCCTGTTTTCCATGGAGCTTACTTTTTAGAGAGGGAGGTAAATCATAAACTGGTTAACAAACAAATGGCTCTATTATACCAACTGACATGAAAGCTGTAAAGCAAATAAAGAGTTCTATGATTGACAACCAGGAGAATCCCCATTGGAAACATCAGGAGGACCTCTCTGAGGATATGCAGTTAAGCTGATAGCTGAAGATTGGAACATGTCTGCCATGCAAAGAGAAGTGGAAGAGAAGTCCAGGAAAAGATGCCGTGTTTGAATCTAATGCCGTGTTTGGACAAGAGCTTTGGGAGTTCGAGTTTGGTTCCAGCCTTCACTAATGACCCCAGGCGGGGTCAGCCATAGATTTTCCTCTCCTATGATGCTGTGTGCATCATTTCCATGTTTTTCCACTAGACCATAAGCTACCTGAGGACAGGCATGCAGCGCTTACCACATGCCTAGCATACAATAAATGACAAACAATAAAAACAATGTTTATTGAACCAAGTAGTGGCAATTTATCTTAACAACTATTGCCCGCCTACTTTTGGGGAGGGGACTGAGAGTTTGGTCATTTCAAGCAGGGTCTTCACATCTTGTGTGTCCACTGCCTGCTCCTCAGCATTCTTTGATCTGGTTGGTCTAGTGAGTTGTTTGCAGTCAACTGCTGCTATCTAGGTGATTAATGAGGCTTAGAGATGGAGATCTGTGTGCCATCTCAATACAGTTTCAGTATTTCCCCATCACTACCAACCATTGGATATTATATCAAACAGCCACCAATTAGCATCAAACTTTGGCTGATGAAAATATTGAGGAACGGTAGATTTTTCTTGGGAGACTTATGAATATGCATGTTAGAAGCTGTTTTCCTTCAGTGTGGCCTCCTGGAGAGAATACTAAACTGGAAGGTCAAAGCCCTGAGTTTTATTCTTGGCTTTGCTATTCACTCCCTCGGTGACCTTGGACAAGTTGCTTAGCCACTCTGCAGGTAACTGTTTCTTTGTTGATAAAGATGTGAGTAATGACAGCTGAAACAGCCTTCCATATAGGGAAGTTGTGAAGATTAATGAGATAGTGTTTATGAAGCACTCTGAACTCCCTGAAAGAAAGGCACTGTATAAATACAGAATGTTGCTATTGTTATTCAACAGCATCTTTACTGCAAATTCTCTGTACTTTTCTCAAAACCTAGGAAGGGTGGTGAAGCCAGCATGCATGGATTATTTCAAATGACCTGCACCTGTTTCACCTCTGGTAAATTGTCCACTGAGTTTGCGTCTATCATATTTCCTATATGTATAACTTTTCTTTGAAATAAAAAAGATGTAATTTTTAAAATTCAAATGATTTTAGAGGAAATCATCTTCAGTGGTCATTTGTGGACCATTTGCGGGAACCATTTAAGAGTGAAGGCACAAGATTGATTTTCATGATAAGTTACTCAAGGGACGAGATATGGGTAATACCTCCTGATTAATGATGATTTCAATCTAACCCTGCATCCACATCTCCCAAATCAGTAATCAAGCAATGACTCGGAAACCAAATTGCCTGCTTTCATTTTATTTCCTCTCCCTGAGCTTGAAGGTCCTTCAGTGGAAGGGGCAAAAAGAAAGAAAAGGAAAACAAGAGACAAGGATCATACTCTCATTCATTAGTCCCTGAATAATCAAGAGTTGACTCCACCGTGGTCATATACACTAAAAAAGTGAGACTGGCTGCTATTCCTTTCATTTGTATCCATTATACTTCAAATACTGTGTTTTTCTGAACTAGCTAGTCTCTTAAATGTGATACCTTAATATTCAGAATGTGTGGAATGTGGGAAAATTGATGTTCCTCTGAGAATCTCAATCTTGCATTAGCAGACTCTTTTGCATTTAATTTTGTCCCTTGTTTATATTAAAGGCAGAAGAGGTTCCTTTTGACATGAGAAATTTTAAAATGTATGTAGGTAAAGTCCTTTAGAGAATCCTATTTTTCGTCTGCTTATTAGGACCAATGGGAACAGCTCTTTTCGCAGATTTTAAAGTTCCAGATGATCCACAGTTGTTTTAAGTGCATTGGCCTTATGGTGTATTTGTTTCTAGAAGAGAACTGGAACGAGTAATCTGCTAAGTGCGTGCAGTTGGAGTTACTCTATCAGCTTTTGAAAACTACTGATTGTCCCCTAAGATATGTTAAAATTTAGGAAAGAATATGTTCAGCTGTCAAAAGAACTTCTGAGTTTAGAGGAATTCAGCCAGAATTTGATAAAATCTAGAAAATAATCCCGTGTAATAAATTCTTCTGTTTTTAATTAACATAGTTGCATGTTTTGTTTTGTTTTTTACTATGGGAGATTTATGTTTTGGGAGTTTCCTAAATGATATGTTGTAGAGCAATACATTTCAAGATAACTAAAATTATTATTCCTAAAATCTAGACACTTTGAGGCATGATCTTTGGATTATCTCTATTTTAGACCACAGTTTTTCCCTGAAAGAAGAATGGGATTGATATATGTTTCAGTGTCGATAAAAAGGCACCAGCCATACTTATATTTCAGATCTGTAGCACAAAAACAGAAAGTAACCTTTCTGATTCTTTGATAACAATGGGAGAGTTACAACTAGGACCCAGGGTTTATAGTTTATCCTTCCATTTAATCTTTCCAACACCCTCGAGCCCATTATTTCTACTAGGTTCAGATCTTCTTATGTTGAGAGAGGGAGAAGGAGGAAGGGAAGGAGTGAGGAAAAGAGGAAGACAAGAAGAGAAAGAAAGGAAGGAAAGATAGATTAGGCTATTTCATTCTACCAATTTTGCTATCAACATTACAAAAGAGAAGCCATTTGTTGTAGCCTGAAAATAGTTCCCCAATGATGTCCATGTTCTAATCCCCAGAACCTATGAATATGTTGCCTTATTTGGTAAAAGGGACTTCTTAAATGTGATTAAGTTAAGAATCTTGAGATGCGGAGATTATCTTGTATTATTCCAATGGGCCCAATGTAACCACAAAAGTCATTATAAGAAGGTAGTATTACAAGAATCAGAGGGGGGGGGGAAGACAGAAACTAAGGTCAGAAAGGAGAGAACATGTTACATTCCTGGCTTTAAGATGGAAGGAGTCATCAGCCATGAAATTTGGGTGATCTCTAAACGATGGAAAAGACAAAGAGACAGCTTCTCCCCTGAAGTTTTCAGAAAGAACACAGGTCTACTGATATCTTGAGTTTAGCCCAGTGAAAATGACTTTGGACTTCTGATCTCTAGAACTATAAAATATTGTGTTGTCTTAAGCCACTAAGTTTGTGGCCTCCTGTTACAGTAGCAATAGGCAACTAATACATCATTATAAAGGTGATCTAGCCAGTGTCATTCCTACTTCAACATGAGTTAAAGAGCAGTGTTCCAAGTGGACTATACACAAGGGGCTGTAATCTCTACTTTGACCCTCACCCTATAGATGGAAGCAGAGTGTACTGCCCCAGAACATACTACCCAATGGCTGGAATTCTGAAAGTTGGCAGCTTGCCCTGGAGGAGGAGCCCATCATGGTCAGAAACTAAAAGGTACTCAGGAAACACTAGACCCACCTTCCCTAACTGTCCCACACTCCTCAGATTTACATAAACCGAAAAATATTATACTGCTTTGTCAGGTCTCATCTTGGGATTTCAAATATGATTGATATGACAGTAGCATTCTAGAAAATAGTCAGCTCAGTAGGAAGCAAGAATATTTAATAGAAAGGCATAATGCAGTATGAGTAAACTGTGTGGGAGAATTCATGTTATGGGGTGAGAGAAGCAGATGCTGCAGAAAAATACCTCTAACAAAAACAAAAAGCATACATATAAAAAGGGACAAGTACAAATTTCTAAAACATTTACTAAAAGACTCACCAAAACTAGTTTTTTGGTTTTTCTTTTTTTGGTGAAGAACATTGGCCCTGAGCTAACATCTGTTGCCATCTTCCTCTTTTTGCTTGAGGAAGATTGTCACTGAGCTAGCATCTGTGCCAACCTTCCCCCATTTTGTATGTGGGATGCTGCCATAGCATGGCTTAATGATCAGCATGCAGGTCTGTGCCAAGGATCTGAACGTGCAAACTCAGGGCCACCGAAGTGGAGTCTGTGAACCTAACCACTACGCCATTGGGCAGCCCCACAAAACTAGTTTTTAGTGGTTCCCAAAATATTTAGGTGTGGCTTATAGTAACACCTCATAATTTTATCAAATTTTTGCTGAAAATAATATTTCAAATTGCTGAATTAAATTTTACATTGCAGCCATGAAAACTTTGTGAAGGTATTTCATGAATACTATTTACCACTCGAAGGACTTCAGCATGGTACAGAAGAGCGAGCGCAAGATTTAGAAGCAGGTAGACTTTAGTCGAAAACATCATTTTTAGAAAATGCAACAATGTTGTTGAACCCTGCCTTGGTGTCTTTGAAGAAGCTATGACTTCTCTGAGCCTCAGTTTTCTCATCTCTAAAATAAGGGTAACAATATATCTCCTTCATAGAATGTTAAGAGGATTATAATAAATAATGTCTATAATCTACTTTTCTTTAATTTTCACTTTAATTTTTTTCCAAAAAAAAACTTCAAAAGTCAACAGGGAGAATTGCACTATGTCACAGTAAGATGAGCCAGGTGGGCAGGAGCAGGTATCTGAAATTAGACTTATTCATTGATTCAAGACATTGGAGCCAGAGAGAAGTGACCCAGCAGCAAATGCTCACGGACTTCCCATCTGAGATGCCAATCACTGTTTCCAACGGCTCTCATCATCATGCCCAGTTTCAGTCCAGGCAGGCAACTGACGACACGGAATCTAAGCTTGATATAATGACTTTGGAGGTATCTACAGGCAAGAAGAGAACTATGTAGAATTGCTACCCATCAGGACAGGGTACCAGTCAGGACACAAGACAAGAAGTGGGCAGCTTCCTAGAAAGAAAATTGAGAAACACGGACCAAGGCCAAGTCCTACTTATAAAAATGGGGACATCTCAAGGGGTACAAAGGTGTAAAGAGGTGCAAAGAGGTGCAAAGATTTCATTGCAATCAAGTTGGAGCTCAGGAACTAGATGGGAGCCCCAGTTTTATCAGGATCAGAAGAGCAGTAAGGAGATCTTAAGAGAAAACCCTCCCACCACCAGCCAGGATTGGTCAAAACAACAGGGAAAAGTGTCCGATCTACGGGTATATCAAAGAAAAATTGTACTGGGCTGAATTAAACAAGCAAGGAAGACTTTATTTAAGACTATTACAATAGGACAGAGAGAGAGCTCAACTCCACTGAAACAAAAGGTGGGAGAGTTTTAAGCACTGGGATGGGCTAGGGGAGAAGTACTAAAGAGTTAGTGGGGAGATTGATCGATATGACCAGTTTGCTAATTGGTTCTTATGGAAACCAGGCTCCTGTCCTCCCACAGACACTGGAAGGCAGGGGTGCTATCTTTCTTGATGGTTACATTTCAAAGGGAGGGCTCCCAGGTTCTGGAGAAAGATGTCCCTGGATTATAAAACTGCAAGAGGCTGGGAGAAGATTTATATCTCAAAGGGCCAGAGACAGGATTTACAAATGCAAGTTTTTTTTAAAGTAAATGCTCTAAGAAAAGAGAGGTCAGGGTTTATGATCAGGAAGAAACTTGTCCAAAGTTTAGTCAAGCTGAGGGGAACCTTAAGGACGTTTTAGTAAGTAGAGAATAAATAGTTACAGCTATGGGACTCTTAAATATGATCCCAAAGAGACCTGAATAATACCCAATTCTAACATGGTGGATCAAAAAAGAGTGGTCTTTCCAGTGTCTGGTAGTCAGTGGCATACAAAGACTAAATATAGAAACCATGGCTCCTCTTCATTTTCTACAAAGGTCTACCCTACTACATTTTGAAAGTTTTTTTTTTTTTTTATTCCCAAGTCACATCAGTCTAAGCATAAAATGGGGCCACCTAAAAGTATTTCCTAGGCTTTATTCCTCCAACTGTGAAACTTCTGGAACTCCTTTTATTCCCTTCAAAGTTTCCATCTCCTTCTACCAGCTATTTCTAGGAGCTCCTGGGGATCTGGTATTATGTACTCACAAACAAATCCTTTGAGCTAGCAAGAGGCAACTTTCACTCTCCTTCCCTCCTGCTCTGACCCTCTTTGGTGATCTCAAGCTGAGCCCTTGTTCCTGCTCTTGCTAGAGGTCCCCGTCAAGGAAAATCTGAGCCAATGTCACCCTTTGTTCCAGTGTCAGGCACCACCAGGTTCCACTGGCATTGCTTCTGGCTGCTGCCTAAGCTATGGGTGATGGAGAGCATCAAGAAATGCAGACTTGGGCCAGCCTGGTGGTGCAGTGCTTAAGTTCTCACGTTCTACTTCAAGGGCCTGGGGTTCACAGGTTCGGATCCTGGGTGCAGACCTACATACCACTTGTTGAGTCATGCTATGGTAGGCGTCCGACATATAAAGTAGAGGAAGATGGGCATGGATGTTAGCTCAAGGCCAGTCTTCCTCAGCAAAAAGAGGAGGCTTGGCTGCAGATGTTAGCTCAGGGCTAATCTTCCTCAAAAAAAAAAAACCATGCAGACCCTAGTTCTCACTGCAACTGGGGTCATGGTGGGAAAGATGTGCTGGAACCTAAGGTGTGTCAAATACCGGATACCTAAGGGGACAGAATGCCCCCTTCCATTGTAATCCAAGATACTCTGGATTTCCAGTGACTCTATTGAGTTTATGAGAAAACAGCTTATTCAGTTTATTCTAATAGCTGTCCCTCTTTTAGGTCTCAAAGGCATGTAGGTGGGTGAATTGGCTTGGGAAAATATAAGTGACAAACAACATACTATATTAAGATTTTCTCTGCTCTCCCATGCCTGAGACACTTTAAAGAGTCAAACTGAATATGCAAGTCTCACTCCTCCCTTAAGATGAGATCTTCCCCAAGAGGCTATTCAATTCTTCATACAAATAAACATGTCCAGGGCGTGACCTATCTGTCTTCCTTGTTTACCCAGACAAGTCTAATTGCAGTGGGCTTGTCAGTCTACACCAGCAATGAGCCACTAGAGGCCCAGGATAAATACAGCTAGCCCAGATTGAAGAATAGAAAGAGGACTCTCTTTTGCCACAATTGTTGACTAATTGGTTAATTTTAGTGCCTAGAATTCAGTGTCAAGTTTCATTTTGGCCTTGTTCTACTCAGTGAAATGGATAATTTCACCTGCAAGAATATGTCTTGCTTCTGATGGTACTCAATATATCTAAGATAATCATTTTGAATTTTGGGAGGAAAGAAATGTGTCCCATTAACAGTTTTCTTTTTCTGAAAGTTGTCTTTGTGCAAAAAGTTTGCCTACCACTCATTGAGAACCAAGTACTCTTTGCCCTCACCTTTATATTTTCTTGGAAGATTAGTTCTAATCAATTTGGAGACAAGGAGAGAAAATTTAAAAGCAGAGCTGATTGAAGAGGCTTGTGTTTTTCAGAGAGAAGTGTTAAGGAGCTCATGGACAGTAAATGCTCCTCTTCAGATCTACGAGAATCTCTTTCCTTAGACGGTTGAATTGAATTCTCACCCATTTTAAAGTACAGATCACCAGCATGGATAAAATAATCACAGAATGGGATTTTTCTCATTGTATGGAGGACAATGTATCCTAATAGTAATATAGTTTTCTTTTAATTAAGCACGTTTTTTCAGTTGTTGTTAAGAATGCTAGCAAGTTAATTTTCTATAGAAGTTGAAAATATTTTTGAAAATAATCTCTGGATGACATGCTTGTTTACCAGGTATCCCCAGTGCCTATTACAGTGCTTAGAACAGAGTAGGTTCTCAAAAAATAAATGAATGCTTGGATAAGTGAATGAATCTCAGGATTTACAAAGAGATGTAGCTGTTTCAATTTACAGATTGAATGGATTCATAGCCTGAGGTCAGCTCTGGATTCTGTTTTGTTTCTCTACTTTTCCAATCTGAAGCTAGTTAAGCAACATCTAGGACCTTACACAGATCTTTCAAACTCTTGTGGCTTCTTAGTTCCCTCATGTAAAGTTCAAGTTTTGAACAAGAAGGCTCTAAGATTCCTTCCAAGCTCTGTAAAGCTAAATTTTTCAGTTGTGATGCTTAAAGGTACTAATGACCAAAAGTCAGCAAATCTGTGCTATTTAAGTCTTCCCCCGAGAAAAAAAGCAGGTTGCAAATTGCTTCAGGTCCACTAGGGGGCAGGTATTGAGACACAATAATGGTTCAGAATGATTAGAAATACAAAACAGTAACACGTGAGTTATTGTGGCACAGAAATGCAGGTTGTATAACACTTCACACTTGAACATCACAAAATATTTTACAAGGAGAAAACATTGACCCTATTTGGCAGATAATGGAGGCAGTGGTGTATTCTGAGCAAACGACTTGCTTGAAAACAGAAATTTCATCAAAACTATGGTCTAAGATTTTAACATCTTGTCTCTTAGCTTTGAACACTGACTCTCACTTGACCGAATTACAGAATGATGGAGCTTGAAAGTTATTGGAAAACCCAGAGGTTGTTTCACCCAACAGGTAAGATAGAATGAACAACTAGCTCATCTGTTTTACGTTCCCCAACCCACAGAGCAGGCTGAGAAACCAAGCTGGAGGTGCCCTTCAGGGTGACTTCCTTTTGAGGCAGTCAGAAAGAATTTTTAAAATCAAAGAAGAAAACATCTTGAAAAAATTGGCTGCTGGTGGTACTGTCTCTTCCAAGTTGACATCATCCATCAACCAACAGTGTAGGAGCACTGTCAAATTCCAGCAGCATGAGGGACAAGAGAAATAGTCAGACACCTGAAAAATGGAAAGCGGCTTCACAGCACAGCTGGAGCCATACGGCTGTTATTTGGGGGAAAAAATTTAGTGGGGTTCGGGTAGAAAAGGGGAAGTTGTTCAGGAAAAAGAAAAGCATCAATTAGAATGTGCCTGATTCATAATTTTCTCTATTTCTTGGCAGAATAACTTTCTGCCCTATCTAACGCATTGTGCACGGCTACCTCAGAATTCATTTTTCCCCTGTTATTCATGCTTCAGTTTGGTGTTTCTGAATGTATTCTTCCTCACAGTAACTGTTGACAGGTCCAGCCCTGTAACCATCTGGCTCCTGCAGTAATGAGACCAAATCAAATGGAGCTTGAAGAAATTAACATTCTTTCCTTAATCTATTAATAACTGAAAAGTGTTGATTTTGGTGACAGCTAGATACTTTAGTATGAGGCATATTGGTTAATTAAGAGCATCATAATGAAGGTTATAGGAATGCATATCCCTCCATAAATATACATATTTTTAATAAGCATAATTTGATTCTTCTCACAGGCTCAAAAACAGTCAGTGAAAATGTTATGCACAAAGAAAGTCTCAACAAAGAATAAACAGACAATTTTGTAGATGTGCACCGCAGTTATTGTTGTCTTATCATGTTACGTGTGCCTGTGTATGTCAAATACAGCTGCTATATATCAGTAGAAGTTGCAAATAATTATGGGTCTTCCAACTTCATCAACCTCTTGTCCCATGAATCCTGCCCTATCTGTTTACTCTCAGGTGACGTTTCCAGCTTTATAGAGTCCTTATTGGAATGGGGGATCATCCACTTTGCCAAAATTGAAAACTCACAGACTTTGATATTTAGGTCATAGATGATATTTCCTGTCTCTTCTTTGATGTTTGCAAACAATTTCCTTTTGCCTATAAAAATTTTACAAAAACTCTATTTTGCACACAGACCCATCATTAATAATCGATTGGGTGCTGCATCTTTTTTCTCACCTTTCCCTCAGAGTTCTGGGTGCCCCCGTTGCAGTATTGATGTGCAGCCACAGTTCCTCCAAGAATTTGTTCCAAGATCTCATCAAGAAATTTTACTTTTTCTGTGTTTACGGTCTTTGTTCAATTTTGGTTAACGTATGTATGCACTTTTTAGGGAAGTTGAATGTCATTTTTCTTCCTGACTGATGTCCCATTAAAAAACACCCACAAGTAGATTCTTAAGGTTTTTCTCTACTGAACGTGTAAAATGATTTGTGGATGTGTTTTCATTGCACAAGTTGGCTGCACGACTTCATTCTCATTCTCCCTTTCATTTTTCCATTGTCTTTCCACTAGCTAACCAAGAAATCCCCATGGAAAAGTCGATTTGTCTCTCTTGCTCTTTCTCTCATAGGACATACCAGGCAAGACTGAGTAGAAAAGTAAGGTAAAGGTCTAGATAATTCAGGCAAAAACTGGCTAAGGACAATCAAGGGTGTCTTTTTCTACTTTTGGCCTCAATTATCCAGTATGGTTTTCAAAGTTGAAAAATTACTGAACCAGGACCATATCTTTGATATAAATATTGCCTTTCTGAACAGAGAGAATGTATTTCCTCTTGGTTCTCCCATTCTCTTTGTTGTGTTTGGTCTTCCTTTAGGTTCTTCTTTCTTATTATACTTCACAGCTTCTCTCCATTTTTTCCCATCTTTTGTATTGTTAATGCCAGATGTGCGTCAGCACTTTCGTAACATTGTGCTCTCAACATGAAACTCAGGAGGCATATGGGGAACACACTTCATCCTGTGATCAGCATTTCAGTTAGTCTCTAATGGGTACTTATTCCTATTTTGGGGGGGAAGTAATTCTATTTTCCAAAATACAATTAAAATTACATTATTAAGCAGAATATTAGAGTCAACTTTACTTAGGCTATAGAGCACTGTGGATGGCCTTCTGGAATTCCCAGCCAGGGCTCTGCATATCAGGATGACCAGGCTGAGGAACTGAAAACACATTCAAGGGCATTGTGAGGTCTGGGAATCCTTATCTGCTGTGACCACAGTGAGGCATGATTCCAAAGCAAGGGCAGAGGATCCTCCATATCACTGTCTGAACTAGGGGCCAGAAAACTCATAAAGCAAAGTCAAGAAGCATTAAAGCTGGGTCAAGGTCACTCTTAGTATATTTGGCACCAAGAATTGGAATAATAGTGCTCAATTATTCTTACAAAAGATTGGGATAAGAAAAAAGAAGAAAGAAGACTTTGTTGGAGAAAGTTCTGTCTGAATCAGTGACCCCCTAACCAATGACAGAGAGTGGACTTCACGGAATGATCAAAAGCTATGCTTGTCTTTATTTTAATGATGCTGTTTCTAGCTCACTCTGGACCCTTTGAAATGGTTCCATCCCTCTCACACAAATACTGTTATTGAGAGGGTACAAAAGTTCAGCACAGGCACAGCTCCTCTCTAGGATTCTTCCACACTTTTCCACCCTATGTTTCCATTACCATCAGAAACTACTTACTTTAGATCTTTCTGGTCCTCCTATGTCTTGGCTCTCACTCTTGCTCCCAGGTTCTGTCTTGTTTCTTCAGTTCTCTTTGTCCTGACAACCCATTTAGACACCCTTCTCTGGCTTGAACCCTCAGTACTACCTCTTGGTCAATATTTTATTTATTTTCTTCTAGAACTATAAGCACTGTAGTGAAGGGTAAGAAACGTTTTTGCTATTGAATTCAGCTTGCAAAGATTTATACCTACCCCACCAGGTAGGAGAATGAGATAGCATTCCCTATACATCTGCTATAATTTCCAGACTTAAAATATTACTTTACAGTTTGTTTAGATCTTCAAGAATAAAAGGACCATGTAGAGAACATAAGGCTTTTAAATGATTTGCAGATGTTATGGGACACATGGTAAAACACTGATGTAATCCTATAAATATTTCCTGCGTTTCCAAAGTTGAAGTAAAAACATTGGGTCATTCCATTTTGTTACAAGTGAAATGGTGTAAAGGGAAGTCCTCTAAAATTAGGGTAGAAACTTAGAATCTTGTATGATACAAAAACAGAATAATGGTTAAACCTATAAAAATTTCCAAATTCAAGCTAAAAAATTTGAGACCAAAGTATTTAGAACCACATGGATTTATTACGACTGGAGCTAAATAATTACCTGAGAATTAGAACAACACTCCTTAAACACACAAAATACAATCAATGCTATCTAAATGAGGCCTAAAAATACTACTAGAACTATTTAGAACTTAGATAAATTAAGTTTCTATTTCACACTACAACTTGCATTTATTATTTATTTTGTACCACACTAACTCAGAAACATACAGCAAAAAGGATTCTGGGAAATGTAGTTCATCTTAGCCCTATTGATATAATACAAACCACTACAATAATATAACTTCATTTAGTTTAATGAACATTTTGTTAGGTATTATAGAGGATGCAAAATACATAGCATACATAGCCCATGTTTATGGGGAGGACATCATTTCAAAGGAGAGACAAAATGGCCCATTCAACAATGCAAGGTGGCATTTCACAAAGTATCAGAATAAATGCCAGAACCAAAAATTAAAAGTGCTGAAAAAAATTGCCTTAAAAGAAATGTTTTTCATATCACATTTGTTTCCTACTTAGTTCTCTTCTCTTAATAGCTCTAAAATCTTCTATGCAGATAAAAAAGAGAAGGGTCTACAATATGCACAGAGAGATCTGAAGAGCTTGCCTGATTTCCCTCATTAGAATTAAAGAATTCATAAATTTTTATGGTTTCAGAATAACCTTTGCTATATCGCATTTGCAGAACATATGCTCTTTGAGTAAATGTGAACCCATTTTGTTGAAAGAATAATGTGTTTTCTAAGTTTAAAACCTTTTCATTGGCATCCAAGAGAAACAGACTGAGAACCATAGGGTAAACAGCTTTGAAATCTGTTCTACTTACCAGATGTGTAATTTCCAAGGCTCTCCCTTCTTAAAAGCACCTCAAGGGAGAGGCACATCTTTGAGAGAGAAGCAGGAAAGAAAAGATCAGTCTGAATGATAATGAGGCTTGCAAAGGGAGACCTTTACCTTTTTTACAAGGGGACAGACTGCTTTTTTGATGTAAGTTTAGAACACCCGTTAGCTATGATAGGAATTATAGGTCCATCAAGAGAAGAATATACCCCTATGGATTAGGTAGCAAAGGTCTCTCTCTTTGAGCTTCATTATTGTTACAAAAGGCTCATTCATACAACACTAGTCGGAGGTAGACACATGTTTCAGAGAATAGGTCTCATGGGATAGAGTACCACTCAGCCAGTTTCTAATTCATGCACACATGGAAAGAGAAAGATTGTTGCTGTGTTTTCATGTAGATTCATCCCTTTTCTACTTGTTCATCACCACAACACTCTCCTCTCATCCTCTCCCACACAGGGATAGCACATTGAGGTGGTCCACCAGTCATCCTAGAAAAGCCCCCTGGACTTGTTAGATAGGGCATGTCTTTCCTGGGCTGTGTGGATTGTTCTCTGTTCCTAAGAAAATCAGCTCCAAATTTGTATTTGCAGATCAGATCCTAGGAGTAGAATGACCTTCTGAATGTTTCAATTTTTGGACAACTCTTTGACAGAGCCAATAAGTCTTAGCATTACACTTTATTTGGATTGGGGAATTGGTTGACATTATTTATCACAATGTAGAAATCAATTTGGGAGCATTTCCAAATGACACTCAGGAGAATCAAAATGATCACTTCTCTTTTGGGCCTGAAGGGAGAGTTCAAAGTTACCGCCTCTTATATAACCACAGTCCAGGTACCTTGTGGGAAGAGAAGGTGGTGAAATATTTTGATACATAGAGAACTTTAGCATGGGAAGTCTGTACCTTCTAGAATTGTTTCACCAAATAAAACTGGTTCTGTTTCTTCCTTTTAATCTCAAAGTAAATGTCTCTGGGATAAGTGATGTGGAGTAACAGCAAAGAGGAGATTAGCTCTTAGCTAATCTCATTAGCTGGAGAGAGCACGTCAGAGAGAGAATCAGAACTCACAGAATTAATTGGGAGCATAGAGGCCTGAAACACCTGTACATAAAAAGAAAAACAAATATATGATTACTGGTACAAAGATGTTAGCCTGTCTGAGAGGATTTTATGAACTGGTCTGTTAACTGTTGGGTTTGGCTGTACATTTTGCTATGTTCTCACTGGCTAAATTTTTTTAACCTACTTTATGTTTTTGAGTCTGTTGTTTCTGAGGTCATCAAAATAAACCCATCTGACCTAAACAAATGATAGCCATAGCTCAGACTTGAGGGCAGTCTCCTGGGTTTCTCCCTAAGCATGCATTCTGCATCAAGAAAATTCTGTTTCCAAAGGTCAGAAAGGATATACATATTTATGTTGCATGCGTTAATGTGTCTATAAACATATAAATACTATAAATATATTTTATGAGGAGAGAAGGATTATTTTCCATTTAGAATCTTCCATTTTAGTATCTTTTGCTTTTACTAGTTGAATACTCATTGTGCTTCCTTTTTGGGGGGTTTCAGTCAACAGGAAACATTCCTCAATTCTCTATCCTTTGCTGACATGAAGTTAGAAGGGGCCTCAACAGGTCACCAGAGCTGTTTCTTCTCTAGTTATTCTTTTCAAATTAATATCACTCCTGTTGTGCATTAGGTGGGCTTCTTACAGTTCTAATCTCCATAGAGATGGAGAGTAGTAGTAGGTCATAAGTCCAAATCATCGTAAAGTCCATGATTATGCCAGGTGCCATCTCCTCTTTAACCTACTAAATAATTTTGTTCCATTTTTGTCTTATAAGACTGATTTGTGACCATCTTTCTAATTCTTCTTTAGATTCTCTACCTCCTCATTTAGTCAGGAAGCAGAATCAAAACCATTGCTTTAAAATGGGTCAGAATAAGGATGAATATGAAAAAGGGCCATCCCTACAATGACCTTAAGGATTCATCTATTTTGTCATAGAAATAACTCTTCTATCTGGTAGGAAAGTAGTCTAGAGCCCTATGTGCAAACTGACACACACCAATCTGAAACCAAACTTATTTTTAGGTTCTATTACTTTTTAAAATAAAAGTTGAATTTTAATGCATTTCAGGTGAGGATGTACCCTCCCAATTTTCTTTCATCTCATCTAATTCACAGATTCATTTTAATTGCCTACTCCCAGCATCTGAGTTTGATATCTTAACAATATTGCTACTATACTGATCCGTGCCTAATTTGTGGTCCTACAAGGTTTTTTTTTCAAGTCATACATACCAGCCAGTTATTATCCTTATTTAACATTCTTTCTCTCTGTATTTGTCTGATTGGATTACCATAACAAAATACTACAGACTGGGTGGTTTAAGCAACAGGTATTTATATTCCCATAGTTCTAGAGTCTAGAATTCCATGACCAAGGTGCTGGTGAATTCAGTTTCTGGTAAGAGCTCTCTTCCTGGCTTGTAGATAGCTACCTTTTTGCTATGTCCTCACATGGCCTTTCCTGTGTGCTTGTGCAGAGAAAGAGCCCTCTAGTCTCTCTTCCTTTTCTGATAAGGACACGAGTTCCATCAGACTAGGACCCCACCTTTATCATTTCCCTTAAAGCCCTATCTCCAAATACAGTCACATTAGGAGTTAGAGGTTCAACATGTGAATTTTGAGAGGAGACAATTCAGTCCATAACTCTCTCTATGTAGCTTAAAGACTATTCTCTTTGTGCCACCATCCAGGTCATAGATGGATGTGCCACAAATAAAGACTTTTGCTTGCATTACCATGACTAAAGCATGTCCTTGAACTGTGGTCAGAGAGGTGACTAGAATTTGTTTAATGACAGAAATACTAAAAGTTCAATTAACATAGAAGATTTATCTGAGATTTCTATGTTTACTCTCTGGTTGACCTCTAGGATAGTTTGAATTGTTGTTGAGCAAATACACACGTTCACCTCTTCCTGTAGGTAGAATATGATTCCCTGCCCATTGAGTTTGCTTTGGCAATGGGGTATTAGCTGACATGATGTAAGTAAACGTTTGGAACATGTTTGTGCCAAGGTGCTTGCCTTCTCATGTTTCAGCCATTGCCATGAGAAGAATATGTTGCTCCCAAGAGGATGAAAAGTGTGTGGAGTAGACCTGGGCTCAACCTGCATCTTGGAGCAAGGCCAGCTAAGCCTAGCCTTGATGAACCAAATCCAACTAACTCATACACTAATAGCAATTAAATAACTGATAATTATGTATCACTGAGTTTTTTGGGGGGTCTTGTTTAAGGCATGATAATGAACTAATATAGATATCAATAGCCTTAAGTGGAGTCCTTCTGTAAAAAGCAAACCTAAAATATGTGACATAGGCTTAGGATGTAGGCAGTAGGGGATGAAGAAATTGTGATAAAAGACTAGATAAATAGTGAGGAAACCTATAGGAGTCTGAGAAAATGGTGATCTATATTATATAGGAGCACAATTTTGGTTAAAGTCAACTGAAATAACCTAGATAATAGAAATTACACAGAATGAACTTTTCTCATTGAGTGAGGAGATTTTCAGACAAAAATCTTGAGTTTGGGGGAAGTTTAACAGAAATAGCTAACTAAACACATTAATAAATAATATAGAATGCTTCATTTTGGGTGGCAAAATCATTTTTCCCCAATAGCGTTAGAAGGTGATATCTCTTCTCTTTTTATATAATGATACGTCACATCAAATGCAAAGAGAAAGGAAAAGTGTAACCTCTCCTCCAATAAGCTATATGTTTACATTTCTTCTCAGCATTTAAAGCATTTTCTTTTTTTTTTAAAGATTGGCATCTGGGCTAGCATCTGCCGCCAATCTTTTTTTTTTCTTCTTCTCCCTAAAGTCCCCCAGTACATAGTTATATATTCTAGTTGTAGGTCTTTCTGGTTGTGCTATGTGGGACGCCACCTCAGCATGGCCTGATGAGCAGTGCCATGTCCACACCCAGGATCTGAACCGGTGAAACCCTGGGCCACCACAACGGAGTGCACAAACGTAATTACTCAGCCATGGGCCAGCCCCTAAAGTATTTTCAAACTAAACTTAAAATGAGGTGAAGAGGTGTAACTCTAGAGTCACACAAGACATTACAAGCATAAAAATATGAAGCAAGATTTACACAAAAGACTATTGCAGTGCTTTTTAAAGTAGAAATAAGGTTCTGGACTCAGCTTCAACTTTCTCCGGAAAGATTCAGAAAACTATAGATTTATTTGTCATGGTGTCATAGTTGGTGCTCTTGAGGGATAATCAGTTTTCCTTGAAAGAAAAAGTTCAAACTTGGAAGAGTGAAATACTATTAATAGGGAATTTGAAAGTAAAGTAGGAGAGAGTAGTAATTCTTGTAAGAGGGTTTTCATGGTCATCTGATTCAAATTCTAAGACACCAAGGGGATCTATAAATGTGATTGCAGAATCACTGTTTAGTGCCCAAAATGCAAAAGATGTCATAACTTTTTTGAGAGGGGGTTCAACAGAATATAAGGTTATCATAATCCTGGAGGTGGGAGAAGGTTTAAAAAAATGGGGGAAAAATGAAGAAACTATAAATCAGAAAGATTAACAGTAGAATCCTGCAAAATTGAAGAACTATTAAACAGATGGCATGTGAGAATTTAAAAAGAAAACAATCATTACTAGGGTCAGAAAGTTTGGTGGTGGAAATAATTCTACACTTTTAAAATATCATATTTCATAAAACTGAAGAAACCATTGATTATGAGAAGCATCATGATTTATATGACATTAAGAAAGAAAAACATTACCACTTGAACCATGACATGTCATCTGTTCCAAGATTCATAGCTATTTCAAATATGTTTAAATGTGAAAGAAATGTGCATCCCAAAGTGGGAGAAATATGATGTTGCTATTTCTTTTCCAGGTGACTCCTTCTCTGGGGCTGTCAGAAAAACAATGGAAGGCTAGAGGAAGCAATAGGAAATTTTCTTCTTGCTTTGCTTTCTATTTCCTATTCATTTCATCATCACTCCAGCAATACCACTTCTTTATCCTGGATCAGCATTTTGTTCCAGTAGTAGCAACTGTCTACAATATCCAGGTTTACAACATTCTCATAACCAGCATCATCACCGCTTCTCAGAGACATTAGCCCCAGCCAGGTGATATCCCCTTCTCAGAGGTCTCAGTATTAGCTCCATGGGGTCTCACCTTCAAGCTATCTGTATTTCCAATCTCATCTTTTTTTCTCTCCTAGCCCCAGAGGTGGTAACTGATCCTACAGATACTAATCAGTGATATCTAAGTGGTCAGTATTTGCCTTTCTCATCATCCAATACCTAGTTAACAAAAATTTATGTCAAATTATCTGTTAAAATAATTCATGTGGTTTCTGTTTCCTGATTAGACCCTGATTGATACTACATGTGTGTGTGCACCATATATGAAAGAGACAGAGAAGGAGACGAAGATAAAGAGAAATAAATGGGTACATTGTTGACCTGAATAGAGAATTCTGCTAGGTTGGAGGAAGGGAGTCTTATGCACTGAGTCACTTAGTCTATATGTCATCACATTGAACAAGATCATGAACCTGGACCAGCAGTAAGATAGGGAGAATCTTTTCTCAAAGCAGTATCTGCTGGCCAAAAACTGGATGAGTTTCTGAGTAACATAAATTAACTATCCATGGACGATCAATTGACTGTAATTATGTCCATATTATGTTAAATGTTTACTACAAGGCAGCCAGTTGGGAAAAAATCATTTGGGAAAAAAAATCATTAAAGCAAATACTATGTGTGTATATACCTACTTTATTATTCACATAGAGATCTGTGACTAGGAAGTCTAGAATAAGAATCACTATTATTCCAGAATGGACTCCACTTGGATTAATCTCCCATATATCATTAAATCAAAAATTACTAGTTATGCTAGGAGACAGAAACAATACTAAAACACTAAGAGAAAAAATAGACAATGGAATAGACCCATAGGTGATGAGAAAAACATTTTAAATACAATGATGATTAATATATTCAAGAACATATAAGAAAAGGTGGAAATATTCAATAGAAAAGTGAAATATATAAAAAAGAGTAACATACAAATCCTAGAATTGAAAGATACAATGATTGAAATCAAGAACCATATTTAGTGATTGGATTTAATGGCATGTTAGACACAGAAGAAAGGATTAGTGAACTAGAAGATAGGTCAGTGAAAAGAATCCAAATCGTAGCCTAGAGAGAAGAAAGGAAGGAAATGTGAAAAAGAAAAAGGAGCATAAGTCACATATGAGGTAAAGAAAATGATTTCATATGCGGGCAGAGTCCTAGAAAGAGGGAAATAAGGAATGGGACAGAAGAAATACTGGAAGGCACACTGGCCAAAATTTTAAAAAAATTATTAAAACTATCACGCTACATAATTCAGAAGGTCTGCAAACCCAACACAAGTAAAAAAGAAAACTACACCTAGGCACATCAGGTTAAAATTGTATCCTCCTCCCTTGAATGAAAGAAAGAAAGAAAAAAAAAAAAAAGAAAATCTTAAAACAGCCAGATGATCTTTGACAAAAGAGCAAAAGCAAAACAAGTGAGAAATGATAGTCTTTTCAACAAATGGTGATAGAGCAACTCGGACTTTCATATGCAAAAAAAAAAAAAAAAAAAAGAAAGAAAACAAACTAGACACAGACCTTACATTATTCACAAAAAATTAACTGAAAATGGATCATAGGGCCTGCCCGGTGGCACAGCTGTTAAGTTCGCACATTCTGCTTTGGCGGCCTGGGCTTTACAGGTTCGGATCCCGGGTACAGACGTGGCACAGCTTGGCACACCATGCTGTGGTAGGCATCCCACATATAAAGTGGAGGAAGATGGGCATGGATGTTAGCTCAGGGCCAGTCTTCCTCAGCAAGGAAGATTGGCAACAGTTAACTCAGGGCTAATCTTCCTCAAAAAAAAAAAAAAAAGAAAAGAAAATGGATCATAGACCTAAATATAAAATGCAAAACTACAAAACTCCTAGAACATAACATAGGAGACAACCTAGATGACCTTGGGTATGGAGATGAATTTTTATAACACCAAAGGCATAATCCATGAAAGAAATAAACTGGACTTAAAAACCTGTGCTCTGCAAAAGACCCTGTCAAGTGAGTGAGAAGATAAGCTCAAGACTGAGAGAAAACCTCTGCAAAAGGCACATCTGATAAAGGAGTATTTTCCAAAAGATACAAAGAGCCTTATGAACAATAAGAAAATGAACAACGCAAGTAAAAAATCTGCCCAAGACCTGAACAATCACCTCACCAGAGAAGATATACAGATGGCAAATAAGCATATGAAAAGATGCTCCACATCATACGTCATTAGGAAAATGCAAATTAAAACATCCAGACACCACTACACATCTATTAGAATGGCCAAAATCCAGAATACTGACACCATCAAATGCTGGTGAAGATGTGGAGCAACAGGAACTCTCATTCACTGCCGGTGGGAAAGCCAAATGTTACAGCTACTTTGGAAGATGGTTTGGCAGTTTCTTACAAAACTAATCATGATAATGATTGATAACCACCTGCATGCAACCAGATGAATATATCTCATAGACATGAATGAAAGAAATCGGACACAGAGTAATCACTGCACGATTCCATCTATATCAAGTTCAAAAACAGTGAATACAAATCTATAATGATGGAAATTATAATAGTGGTTACTTTGAGGGCTGTAATAACTGGGAGGAAACACAGAGATACTCTGGATGCTGCTAATGTTCTATATCTTGATCTGGGTAGTGGTTACATCTTATGAAAATTTGTACACTTTTCTCACTTATATTAGGGGCGTGTGAGTGAAATCCTCCTGAAAGCTCTCAGTGCTATACAAGTTTGAGGTTTATATTGTTTTGTATTTGCATGCATTAAAATAATTTTTATTGCAGTAACATTGGATTATAACATTATATAAGTTTCAGGTGTACATCAAAATATATTTCGAATTCTGTGTAGATTACATCATGTTCACCACCCAGAGACTAATTACAATCCATCGCCACACACATGTGCCTAATCACCTTTCCACCCTCTTCCATCCCCCCTTCCCCTCTGGTAACCATAATCCAATTTCTGTTGCTATGTGTTTGTTTATCATTGTTTTCGTCTTCTATTTACGAGTGAAATTATATGGTATTTGATTTTCTCCCTCTGACTTATTTCACTTAGCATAATGCCCTCAAGGTCCATCCATGTTGTCACAAATGGCTGGATTTCATCATTTCTTATGGCTGAGTAGTATTCCATTGTGTATATATACCACATCTTCTTTACCTATTCCTCCCTTTATGGGCTCCTAGGTTGCTTCCAAGTCTTGGCTATTGTGAATAATGCTGCAATGAACATAGGGGTGCATGCATCTTTATGCATTTGTGTTTTCAAGTTCTTTGGATGAATACCCAGCAGTGGGATAGCTGGATCATATGGTAGATCTATCCTTAATTTTCTGAGGAAACTCCATAGTGTTTTCCATAGTGGCTGCACCAGTTTGCACTGCCACCAGCAGTGTATGAAGGGACTCTTCTCTCTACATCCTCTCCAACACTTATTGTTTCCTGTCTTCTTAACTCTAACCATTCTGACTAGAGTGAGGTGATATCTCATTGTAGTTTTGATTTGTATTTCCCTGATAGTTAATGATGTGGAACACCTTTTCATGTGCCTGTTGGCCATCCATATATTTTCTTTGGAGAAGTCTCTTTTCAGATCTTTTGCCCATTTTTTAACTGGGTTGCTGTTTTTTTGTTGTTGAGATATATGAGTTCTTTGCATATTTTGGATATTAACCCCTTTTCTGATATATAGTTTGCAAATATCTTCTCCCAATTGTTAGGTTGTCTTTTCATTTTGTTGATGGTTTCCTTTTCTGTGCAGAAGCTTTTTAGTGTGATGTAGTCTCATTTATTTATTTTTTCTATTATTTCCCTTGCCCATCAGACATGATATTTGAAAAAAATGCTGCTAAGACCGATGTCAAAGAGCATACTGCCTAGGTTTTCTTCTAGAAGTTTCATGGTTTCAGGTCTTACATTCAAGTCTTTAATCCATTTTGAGTTGATTTTTGTGCATGGTGTAAGATAATGGTCTACTTTCATTCTTTTGCACGTGGCTGTCCAGTTTTCCCAACACCATTTATTGAAGATACTCTCCTTTCTCCATTGTATACTCTTGGCTTCCTTGTCAAAAATTAGCTGTCCATATATGTATGGGTTTATTTCTAGGTTCTCAATTCTGTTCCATTGAACTGTGTATGTGTTTTTGTGCCAGTACCATGGTGTTTTGGTTACTATAGCGTTGCAGTATATTTTGAAATCAAGGAGTGTGATACCTCCAGCTTTGTTGTTTTTTCCTCGGGATTCCTTTGGCTAGTCAGGGTCTTTTATTCTTCCATATAAATTTTAGGATTCTTTGTTCTATTTCTGTGAAAAATATTGGAACTTTGATAGGGATTGCATTGAATCTATAGATTGCTTTAGGAAGTATGGACATTTTAACTATATTAATTCTTCCAATCCAAGAGCATGGACGATCTTTCCATTTCTTGTGTCTTCTTCAATTACTTTCAACAATGTTTCATAGTTTTCAGTGTACAGATCTTTTCACCTCTTTGGTTAAATTTATTCCTAGGTATTTTATTCGTTTTGTTACAATTGTAAATGCAATTGTATTCTTAATTTCTCTTTTTGTTACTTCGCTGTTAGTGTATAGAAACGCAACTGATTTTTGTATGTTGATTTTGCATTCTGCAATTTGACTGGATTAATTTATTATTTCTAAAAGTTTTTTAGTGTATTCATTAGGGTTTTCTATATATAAAATCATGTTGTCTGCAAATAGTGACAATTTCACTTCTTCTTTCCAGTTTGGATCCCTTTTACTTCTTTTTCTTGCCTGATTGATCTGGCGAGGATTTCCAATACTATGCTAAATAAAAGTGGTGAAAGTGGGCATCCTTGTCTGGTTCCTGTTCTTAGAGGGATAGCTTTCAGTTTTTCTCCATTGAGAATGATATTAGCTGTGGGTTTGTCATATCTGACCTTTATTATGTTGCAGTATTTTCCTTCTATACCCACTTTATTTAGAATCTTTATTATAAATGGATGTTGTGTCTTGTCAAATGCTTTCCCTGCATCTATTGAGATGATCGTGTGATTTTTATTTTTCATTTTGTTAATGTGGTGTATCAAAGCAATTTTAACTTCAGGAAAATCAAAAGATTGTACAGGAAAGAAACAAAATGTGTCAACTGTTAACAATAATTAAATAGTTACAGGAACTTTAAAAAAAAAACCTAAATATTGATTTGAGCTGAAAGGAAGTGTTTGTGCGTCTGTTTGGAGTACTTGTGTGTGTGTGTGTATTTACATCTAATTTTCTTTTAATGTAGGATAATAGATAGTTATATACATGAAATTTATAAATGTAGAGTTAAATAACAGAAGAAACAGCTACAAGAGCTTTAATTTCTGTTTCACTGATAGTGGAGAAGGATGTTATAGAGCAAGGATTGACACACATTTACTATAAAGGGCCATATACTAAACATTTCAGCCTATGTAGGCCATATGGTCCCTAATGCAACTACTCACCTCTGTCCTGTAGTGTGACAGCCACCACAGGCAATACGGAAAAAAATGGCCATAGATATTGTCTGTCAATGAAACTTTTTTTTTTTTTACAACAAAAACAGCTGGTGGGGTGTAGTTTGCTGACCCCTGGGAGAGGGTGACTAATTTTCATTATAATAATATTACTATTATTTAAAATTTAAGTTCTATGTTCCCTTGAGAATAATAAAATTATTTCAAAGGGAAAAAAACATAGAATCATTAGTAGGTTCTTTATAGAATTTATAGCAGTAATCTTCAAATATTTTTCTCCTGTATCCCTTAAAATTATTTTGAAAACCTATGCACACTTTACATATTTTTAAATAGTCATCTAAAAATCTTGATCATGAGTTTCAAATCATGGAAATTCCAGTTTTATAAATGTTATCATTTAAAAATAAAACTAGTATAATAATCTTTTAAATGTAGCCAGTGAAAACATACAAATGGTCAAGAGGCATATGAAAAGATGCTCAATGTCACTAATCATGAGGGAAAGGCAAATCAAAACCACAATGAGATACCACTTCATACATGTTAGGATGGCTATTATCAAAAAAATAAAGACAATAAGCGTTGGTGAGGATGTGGTACACTGTTAATGAGAATGCAAAATGATGCAGCTGCTATGGAAAACAGTATAGAAGTTCCTGAAAAAATTAGAAATAGAGGTACCATATGATCCAGCAATCCCACTTCTGGGTATATATCCAAAAGAATTGAAATCACGATCCCAAAGACATCCGTAATCTCATGTTCACTGCAGCATTATTTGTAATAGCCAAGACATGAAAACAAATTAAAGATTTGTCAGTGGATGAGTGGATAAAGAAAATGTGATATATACATGATATGTATCTATATAGGTATATTTATATCTACATGTAAAATGGAAAATTATTCAGCCTTAATAAAGAAGGAAATCCTGCCATTTGTGACTACATGGATGAACCCAGAGGATATTATGCTAAGTGAAATAAACCAAACATAGGAAGACAAACATTGCATGATCTCACTTATATGTGGGATCTAAAATGTTCAAACTCATAAAAGCAGTGAGTAGAATGGTGGTTGCAGGGGCTGGAAGGAGGGGGAGAGAGGGAGATGCTTGTCAATGAGTATAAAGTTTTGGTTATACAGGATGAGTAAGTTTTAAAGATCAGCCATACAACATTGTGCCTTTACTTAAGAACATTACATTGTACATTTAAAAATCGGTTAAGATGGGGCCAGCCCCATGGCTGAGTGGTTAAGTTCATGGGCTCTGCTTCGGCAGCTGAGGGCTTCACCAGTTCAGATCCTGGGTGTGGACCTAGCACCATTCATCAAGCCATGCTGAGGTGGGGTCCCACATAGCATAACTAGAAGGACCTGCTTTGGGGAGAAGAGGAAAGAGGAAAAAATAAGATTGGCAACAGATGTTAGCTCAGGTGCCAATTTGTTAAAAAAACAAAAAAACTGTTAAGAGGGTAGATGTCATGTCAGGTGTTCTTACCACAACAAAATAAAAATGAAAATACACGTATCCAATGGACTCCAAATGCCATAATAATTTAATACCCACAACTTCTAGAGATTTCTCCAAAGAAGATATACAGATGGCCAACAGGCATATGAAAAGATGCTCAACATCATTAGCTATCAGGGAAATGCAAATCAAAACTACAATGAGGTATCACCTCACGCCGGTCAGAATGGCTATAATTAACAAGACAGGAAACAACAAATGTTGGAGAGGGTGTGGAGAGAAGGGAACCCTCGTTCACTGCTGGTGGCAGTGCAAACTGGTGCAGCCACTATGGAAAGCAGTTTGGAGTATCCTCAGAAAATTAAGGACAGATCTACCATATGATCCAGCTATCCCACTGCTGGGTATTCATCCAAAGAATTTGAAAACACAAAAGCATAAAGATACTTGCACCCCTATGTTCATTGCGGCATTATACACAATAGCCAAGACTTGGAAGCAACCTAGGTGCCCATCAAGGGACGAATGGGTAAAGAAGATGTGGTATTTATACATGATGGACTACTACTCAGCCATAAGAAACGACGAAATCTGGCCATTTGTGACAACGTGGGTGGACCTTGAGGGTATTATGCTGAGTGAAATAAGTCAGAGGGAGAATGCCAAATACCATATGATCTCACTCATAAGTAGAAGATAAAAATGACAAAAAACCACAAACACATAGCATTGGAGACTGGACTGGTGGTTACCATTGGGGAAGGGGGGACGGGGGAGGGCAAAAGGGGTGATTAGGGTCACATGTGAGGGGATGCACTATAATTAGTGTTCGGGTGGTGAACATGATGTAATGTATACAGAATTTGAAATATGATGTACATCCGAAAAAATAAAAAGTAAAAAGTAAATAAATAAAAATAAACACACAAAAAAATAAAAAATAAATAAAAAATCCATGACTCTCTTTTATTAGGAAAACTACACAAAATTCTATTTTTCTCCCTGACAATCTATTTTATTTCACCTTCCCTACATTTTAATCCTCTTGTAATTTATTTTTATTCTTGAGTCCTTTATTAATTTTATAAAATATATGTCTACCACAAAAATTTATATAAATTAAAATTTTATGTTGGTTAAATTCTCTCCGACCATAAGGCTAGGAATGTTTAAAAGTTGTTTTTCTAGATTGAGTTATTATTAGAATTGTTTGTAATATATTAGTATAACAATTAATACAACAAATATATTGCAAACTTGGAAAGCAATTTAAACAAAAAGTAGGGTTTAACTGAAAATAAATCTCATAATGAGATAATTAGGGCTGCTTTTTACTTCAAACAGTTCGCGTATAGATGGAACAAATAATATTCATTGTTTGTTGCTAGAGTGAGGTGGGGTAGGGCACTGATCCTATTTAATTCACTTCGCTTATTGTGGTTAGGCCTGAGAGACTTTCCCTATCTAAATAAGTAGACAGGAGTGGAAAGAATTTTACAGCAATGTTACTTGGTTCTTCAAATTTTTCTTGAGTGTATGCCAAATATCATATAGTGATGTATCATCAAACTTATTTTTAATGATGTATGAGCTGACAATTTGAATAGGTCCTCCTTCAGATGCTTTGAAAGGAAAGAATTGGAAATGACCTGATTTGCAAAAGCATTTGTTACTTGGTCAATAGAATCCTTCAATTTCTCAACTTCTGGGAAGTATACCAAAAGGCTTCACTAAGATTTATCAAGTGTCTATTAATTATGCCTGCTCCAGGCACTTTGCATAACCCAATGGACTCCAAAAGAGTAGGAAAAATCTAAACATTGACTACTTCAATACAGCTTTGCTGTAATAATATTTTTTGTTAAATACTTTTATTTTGTCATACGTTTAAATAACTTTTTCAATCCAAATCTTGGGGCTGCAGATTTAGCGCCTTCATTTTGTGGAAAATACAAAATGTCTAGATACAATCTAATAAACAAATCCAGTTCTCTATTGCCAAAAATCAGTTCAATCTAATTTTCAGGAAAATTCTGAGTTCATTTTTCAGTTCAGATAAATGTCTTAATATTCATATCAAGGAATGGAGAACAAAAGGCAGTATAAAATTAAAATTCTCCAGTATAATTTACTTATCTGCATTGTGCTAATTTATAAAAATAAGAAAATTCATTTCTTATTCCTTAGCCTATTGTAATCCAAATATATAGTCTAATTAAGACTATAATTTATTTAAGTAAGATATGATATGCCTTCTATAAATTTTGCTTAGCATGTAAGCTTAGCATGTGAGAATAATTAAATAAAAATCACATTTTAAAGCTCTGAGATAACTCTCAATATTCTGAAACATCATAATGGTACTTCTATATATTTAATAAAATAGAAAAACTATTGCTAAAAAATAATTTGTCGAGCATTTAAAATATAATTGTACTTTTTGTAACAAGGTGGAAAATATTAAACATTTTATAATGTGAAATAAGTGGATGATAGGCTATACTCAGCATTTTACTATAGTATAATTTTTATACCGTACAGTTCTTTACGTAATTGGGTATAGTAGGTTTTAAACCCCTTTTGTATAATGTACATAGATCCTAAAGAAATCATGCAAAATATAAAATTTTATCCATAGGTTTTACTCAGTGTACTTTGAAAATTTTGATAGTCCCAGAAAAGATTCAAGTAACTTTTAAGTGAATCAGTCTCATTAAGCTGCTTCAGTATTTTCTTTAAAACACTTTTCTTTTAAAATCTGTTTCTTTCCTGCTAATATCAAGACCTGGAAATGGGAATTGAAAATAGCTTTTTAAAATTGTTTATATTTAAACGTCCAAAAAAAAAAGTCCTTCTTAGTGTTCATTATTTCTTACTGGAGATGCTTTTTCTATTTTTTTTTTTTCTTGCTTGGCATTTGCCTCTCCCTTAAACAAAGAGGCAAATATCCTTTGAAGGGAAGGAAGCTGAAACATTAAGGGACTTGCACAAAGCTTTTCCAAGGACAGGGTTAGTAGTGGCCGATGCAGTGGTTCACCTGGTCATGATATTTTCGTAAAATGTGAAACAATAAGATGGTGTAGCCCTAACTGCTGTTTCTTTTCACTTTGACTCCCTTCATCCTTCCCTTTGTGCTGGAGTGGGCTCAGGCTTTTTGGAGGAAGTGACTAAAGGAAAGGAGAGTTGAAGATACGTTTACTTTGGGTTTAATGAGATATTTTTCTATGGTTCACAGTCAGGTAGTCACGACCATGTGTACTTATTTCTTGAGCTGTCCTAATATAGAAATGTCCTTCAGTAATACTCCCCCCATTATGACATGATGTGAATTTCTAGGACCATGATGTGAACTTGTCTGATGAAGCTTGCTACCAGAAATCTGTGGGCAGGGTAGGAGAAACAGGAAGCTAATGCTAATGTTTCTTCCAAACTCTACAGCTTATCTAAGAAACTTCATAGCAACTGTCCCACTTTTGACAACAATCCTAAATAGTCACCATATACTATCAATAACGTTGTTGTAAATCTGATGGAAAGTGTTCTATACTATCAATATTAAGAAAAAAATTTCCATCAATCATGCTAGAGGAAAGATTGAATTATCTTTCTATTCTGTCCAGAGGAAATGATGTTACCAAACTGTTAAATGAAGAAGTGATCAAAATAGAAGCAGGCAAAAAACAGAGAAAAAAATTAGGATTTTTTTAATTCAGGTAGTTAATAATACGTTATTTTTCTGAATCTTGTGATATGTGTGGCATCTGTCAGCATTTCTGAATTTGAAACAAACATAATTTGTGGGTGTTTTTTTCTCATTCTAAATAGTCACTATTTTTACATAATTTTCTAATAACTTTGTATTCTTTTTCATAATGAGAGCTCCCCCAAAACAATATAAACCTCAAGCCCCCAAACTTGGATGGACCCCTGCTCAAAGAACAATGCGTCCTTTTCAATAGTTGGGGAATGGAAGAAGTGAGGTAACTGAACAGAAATTGCCATTATTCCCACTACTCCCACCCACAAAAGTTTTAGTTGCAGAACATCCCAAGAAAGACAGAATATTCCCTTTCTAATATTTTTTAACAGAAATGTGTGTGAGACCATGGGAGACTGGAAGGCTGACCGTTTTATGGTGACTTGATTGATCATTAAATCAGGTTCTCCAAAACAATATCTTGAATTTTTTTATTCGGTACCCTGGCTTGTTTTTCTAATGTACCTAGGAAATGCATCATTGGAAGACTCAGGATGGGGAAGGGGAAAATTTTCTTTTGTAGACTGTGAGAAGAACTGCTGTAAAAAGGAATATGGGAAAAGAGAACCTACATGATGTTAAGAAGGGGTATCAATGGAAGCTGAAGACTTGGAAATCAGTAACTTTAAAATCATGCTAAACCGTGAATTGCTTAGAAAGTCCATGAATACCTTCCAGGGCGGGTGTACCCCAGTTTTAATCCCTCTGCTTTATAATAGATAGAATGGGGCTTTAGACAAACGGTGACCACATCCTAAAGCCAAATGCTACACCTAAATGTGACGGCCAATCATCACTACATCTCTCTCTTGCTCTTCCTTTCTCCCTACCGCTCTCTAATTTATTTTTCCTTCTCTTTCATCTCTGGCTTTCTCCCTTTTTCCTCTATTTGTTCCACTGTGCATCCCTTTGGTTTGAATGTCTCTTCCCCTAGCTGCATACCTTACTTGCCTCTTCCTTTTACCCACCCCCCCCATATAGTCTTTCTTTCTACTTTTCCTCTTCTCCTTACATTCTCGTTCTTTTTAAACAGTTATGAATTAAAGTTTTTAAGTTAGTGCAATTTTTTAGAGCAGTTTTAGGTTTATAGAAAGAGTATGCCGGAAGTGCGGAGAGTTTTCATAAACCGCTCCCCTCCCACACACAGTTTCTCGTATTGCTAACATCTTGCATTAGTGCAGGACATTTGTTACAACTGATATACCAATATTGACACATCATTATTAACTAAAGTCCATATTTCACATTAGGGTTTACTGTTTATGTTTATAGTTCTATGAGTTTTGACAATTGTCATATCTGCCATTATAGTATCATACAGAATAGCTTCACTGTCCTAAAAATCCTCTATACTCCACCCATCCATCATTTCTTCTCTCCCCCTAAAATTGTTTTTTCTTAAAACGCTACTACCAAAACCAAAATTTCCCTTTGTGGCCATCGACAGAAAAGAAAATTGATTCGTTCATTACCAGGCATTCTTATAGATATTTAATAATCCTGACACAGATTTCAGTGATGCATACAAGTATTGAATAACTTATATCTAAACACTCATTGTGAGTGAACTTTTAAATATTCTATGATTTTATCATCAGTAGACTAGAATATTTTCTCTTATCCCCAACCCTCCCATGCAATATTTAGGGACACATTATCCTTAATAAAGTGTTGTACCATACGTTTTACAATCTAATTTCAGTTAGATAACATCTTGGAATATTTTGTTTCAACTGCAATCCTTTACCTGTATATTTTTATTTCAATTTTTCCAACATTCTATATACTGCTGATTCTTAAACGAATGATAACTTTTTAACCTGTGTAGAGATAGACTCAGCTGTGTTTAGTTTTACAAACCCTTTATGTGATGCAGAGAGTACAGTTTTGTTTATGCTGACAGCTGTGTGTGAATATTTTTACTATTTTGAGAAGTGAACATGTTGAATTTTTTGGGTGTACAAGCAAGTCAGTACATTGTCATTGGCACAGTAGCACTTCCTTGCAGGTTAATAATAGATTTTCTCCTTAATTCTAACTTTTTTTCAGTGATACTACCAGATCATGAAATGTATAATAATTATGTATAACTTTCAAAATTTTTCACTAGCTGCAATCATGAAAAATCTTTAAAATTTAGTTAGTTAAGTGATTAGTCATATTGGCAAACAGCATTAAAGGGTGGGATGACTCAGGAAATAATATTTGAGCGAGATTCTTATTCTCAACTCTCTTTTTGTTATAAGCCAGACATCTTTAGGGGCTGCTGTTAATTCTTTCAAGTGATTAGTACACATCAGAATGACAGCTAGCGTGTAGCTCACTGAATGATGTTAATTGGCCATTGCATATTAAATTTCAAAATTATACCATGAAAACGATTCAAATTGTTTTGTTAGTCATGGGACTGATTTTTTTTTAAAGCTATAGACTTTATTTTTCAGAGGTTTAAGATTATTAAAAAATTGCACAGAAAGTACAAAGGTTCCATATATATACTTTATCCATCTATCCCACCTCCAGGCACCATTCCCCTGTTGTTAATATCTTGCATTAGTGTGGTACATTCATTAACATTGATAAACCAAATCTGATGCATCATTAGTTTAAATGAGGGTTCACTCTTTGTGTTGTAGAGTTCTGAGTCTTCACAAATTCTAATCATATATCCACCATTACAGTGTCACCCAGAATACTTGCATTGTCCTAAAAATGCCCTGTGCTCCACCTATCCATCAATACACTCTCTCTCTTAATGCCTAGCAACCACAGATATTTTTATCCTCTCTATAGTTTTGCATTTTCCAAAATGTCATATAGTTGATCATACTGTATGTAGCCTGTTCTGACCAGCTTCCTTCATTTAGCAACATACATTTAAATTTCTTCCATGTCCTTTTGTAGCTTAATAGTTTGTTTTATTGCTGAATAATATTCCATTGTATGGATGTACCACAGTCTGTTTATCCATTCACCTGCAGAAGGACACTTTTCTGGATTCTATTTTTGGAAATTATAAATAAAGCTTCTATAAATACTTTTGTGCAGGTTTTTGTAACAACGTAAGTTTGCAACTCATTTGGGTACATGCCCAGGAGTATAACTGCTGGATCAAATGTTAAAACTAGGTTTAGATTTGCGGGAAGCTGCTAAAGTGTCTTCCAAAGAGGCCACACCATTTTACATTCCCATCAGCAATGACTGTTGCTGTGGCTCCACAGCCTCACCAGCATTTGATGTCATCAATGTTTTGGATTTTAGCCATTCTAATGACTGCAGTAGTATCTCATGGTTGCTTCAATTTTTATTTCCTTATTGACATATGACATTAAGCATCTTTTCACATGCTTACTTGCCATCAGCATATCTTCTCTGGTGAAGTATCTATTCTAGCCTTTTGCCTGTTTTTTAATTGGCTTATTTGTTTTCTTATTATTGAGTTTTAAGAGTTTTTTGTGTATTTTGGATAACAATCTTTTAACAAACATGTGTTTTGCAAATATTTTATCCCTGTCTGTGATTTGTCTTTTCCTTGTCTTAACAATGTCTTTCACAGAGCAGGAGTTTATGATTTTAATGAAATATAACATTAATTTTTTCTTCCATGGATCCTGCTTTAGGCATTTTATCTAAGAATTCATTGCCAAACCCAAGGTCACCTAGATTTTCTTTATTTTCTAGAAGTTTTGTAGTTTTGCATTTTATATTTAGGTATGATCAATTTTGAGTTAATTATTGTGAAGGATATAAGGTCTGTGTAGATTCATTCTTTGGCATGTGAGTGTTCAGTTATTACAGCATCATTTGTTGAAAAGACTACCATTTTTTTCACTAGACTGCCTTTGCTCCTTTGTGAAAGACAGTTGATGTTTTGTTTGGGCTGGTTGCTGAGCTCTCTATTCTGTTCCTTTGGTTTGTTTACCTGTTCTTTCACCAACACCATACAGTCTTGATCACTGTAGCTTTATAGGAAATCTTGAAGTTGAGTAGTACCAGTCATGTTGGCTATTCTTGTTCTTTTGCCTTTCCACATACACCTGAGAATCAGTTTGTCATTATTCACAAAATAACAGTCTGGGATTTTGATTGGCATTGCATTGAATCTATAGATCAAGCTGGGAAGAACTGACACCTTAACAATATCAAGTCTTTCTATCCATGACCATAAAATCTCCCTCCATTTGTTTAGATCTTTTTGGTTGTCTTTCAACAGCATTTTGTACTTTTCCTCATATGGATGTTATACATATTTTGTTAGATTTATAGCTAAGTATTTCATTTTTTTTAAAATGTAATGCTAATGCAAATAGTATTTTGTTTACAATTTCAAATTCCAGTTGTTCATTGCCCACTCATATATTGGAAAGCAATTGACTTTTGAAATATTAACATTCTATTCTGCAACCTTGCGTTAATAATTTACTATTTTCAGGTTTCTTTATTGTTGATTTGTTGGTATTTTCTACATAGACAATCACGTCATCTACGAAGAAAGATACTTTTATTTCTTCCTTCCTAATTTGTATTTCTTTTTCTTGCTCTATTGCATTAGTTAGGACTTCCAGTACTGCAGTGAATAGAACTGGGGAGAGAGATGTCCTTGTCTTGTTCTCAATCTTGGGGAAAACATCTAGTGTCTCACCATTAGGTATGGTGGTAGCTGCAAGTTTTTTGTAGATATTCTTTGTCAAGTCGAGAAGGTTCTCCTCTATTTTCTAGTTTGTTCAGAGTTGTTATCATGAATGGGAATTGGATGTGTGAAATGCTTTTTCTGTATCTTTTGATATAATTATGTAATTTTCTATCTTTAGTCTATTGATAGAGGTAACGGTTACATTAATTAATTTTCAAATGTTGTACTGGTCTTACCTACCCAAAATAAATCACTCTTGGTCTCAGTATGTAATCCTTTTTATTTTATTTTTTAATATATTTTTAATTAATTAATTTATTTTTGGAAGATAAGCCCTGAGCTAACATCTGCTGCCAATCCTCCTCTTTTTGCTGAGGAAGACTGGCCCTGAGCTAACATCCATGCCCACGTTCCTCTACTTTATATGTGGGATGCCTGCCACAGTATGGCTTACAAGTGGTGCCATGTCCGCCCCTGGGATCAGAACTGGCAGAACCCCGGGCTGCTGAAGCGGAGCATGAAAAATTACCCACTGCGCCACTGGGCCAGCCCCATGTAATCCTTTTCATACATTGTCGGATTTGCTTTACTAATATATTCTTGAGGATGTTTGCATCTATATTCCTGAGAAGTATTGGTCTGTAATTTTCTTTTCTAGCAATCTTTTTCCACTTTGGGTATTAGGGTAACGCTGGCTTCATAAAATGAGTTAGGAAATATTCCCTCTATTTCTGTTTTCTGGAAGAGACTGTAGAGAATTGCTATCATTTCTTCTTTAAATATATGGTGGAAAGCACTAGTGAAACCATCTTGGCCTGGTATTTTCTGTTGGGAATATTATTAATTGTTGGTTCTATTTCTTTAATAGATATAGGCCTATTCAACATCTATGTCTCTTTGTGTGAGTTTTGGTTGATTGTGTCTTTCAAGTAATTGGTCCTTTTTATCTAGGTTATCAAATTTGTGGGCATAGAGGTTTTTATATTTTTTAATTATTATTTTTAATGTCCAAGAAATCCGTAGTGATAGTCCCTGTTTCATTTTTTGTATTACTAATTTGTACCTTTACTCTTTTTTTTTGCTTCGCTATCCTTGTGAGAGGATTATCAATTTTGCTGATCTTTTCAAAGGACTAGTTTTTGGTTTTTTTAATTTTCTCTATTAATTTCCCGTTTTTAATTTCATTGATTTCTACATATTTTTTTCTTCTACTTACACTGGATTTGATTCGCTCTTCTTTTTCTAGTTTTCTAAGATGAAAACAAATTCTTGATTTTAGTTATTTCTTCTTTTCTAATATATCCTTTTAGTGCTGTACATTTCCCTCTAAGCAATGCTTTGCTGCATGCCACAAATTTTGATAAATTATATTTTCATTTCATTTAATTCAAAATATTTTTAAAATTTATCTTGGGATTTCTTTTTTGATCTGTTTAGAAGTGTGTTGTTTAATCTCTAAATATTTGGGGATTTTCCAGTTCTCTTTCTCTTACTGACTTCTAGTTTAATTCCATTGTGGTCTGAGAGCACACTATGATTTTTATTCTTTCAATTTTATTAGGATGTGCTTTATGGCCCAAAATGTGATCTACCTTGTTGAATATCAAAGTGCTTGTCCAAGAACTTGTGGAGAATGTGCATTCTGCTCTTGTTGGATAAAGTAATCTACAAATGTCAATTAGATCCAGTTGATTGATGGTGCTATTCAATTCAACTATGTCCTTACTGATTTTCTGCCTGCCGGATCTGTTAATTACTGATAGCAGGGTATTGAAGTCTCAACGATAACAGTGTATTCGTCTATTTTCCTTTTAGTTCTATAAATTTTTTCCTCATTTATTTTAATTCTTTGTTAGACACACACACATTGAGGATTGTTAAGGTCTTCTTAAAGAATTGACTCATCCTTATGCAATGCTCCTCTTTATCTCTGATAATTTTCTTCACTGGGAAGTCTGCTTTGTCTGAAATTAACACAGCTATTCCACTTTTCTTTCCATTAGTGTTAACATGGTGTATCTTTCCCCATGCCTTTACTTTCAATCTATTTGTTTCTTTATAGTTAAAGTGGGTTTCTTGTAGACAACACATAGTTTGGTGCCATTTCTTTATCCACTCTGATAGTCTCTGTCTATTAATCGGTGTATTTAGATCATTCACATGTAAAGTGATTCTTAATACGTGTGGATTAATATCTGCCTTATTTGTAACTTTTCATTGCCTTTGTTCATTGTTTATATTTTTTTCTTCCACTTTTTTTTCTGCCTTCTCTGGTTTTAATTGAGAATTTTATATGATTCCATCTTCTCTCTTCTCTTAGCATATCAATTTTACTTCTTAAAATTTTTTTGTTGGTTGCCCTAAAGTCTGCAATATACATTTACAACTAATTTAAGTACACTTTCAAATAACACTATATGATTCATGGGTAGTGCGGGTACCTTATAATAGATTATTCCCAGTTCCTCCCTCCTGTCCTTTATTCCATCGCTGTCATGTATTTTACTTATTCATAAGTTATAATCATTCACTACATTGTTGCTATTATTATTTTGAACAAATTGTTATCTATTATATTGACTGAGAATGATAAAAATAAAAGATTTAATTTTACCTTCATTTATTCTTTCTCTAATGCTGTTCCTTTCTTTATGTGTATCTGAGTTTCTTATCTGTATCAGTTTTCTTCTCACTGAAGAATTTCCTTTAACATTTCTTGCAAGGCAAGTCTACTGGTGATAAATTCCCTCAATTTTCATTTACTCCAAAAAGTTTCTGTCTTCATTTTTGAAGGATATCTTCACTGAATACAGAATTCTAAGCTGGTAGGTTTTTTTTCTTCCGACATTTAACATTTAAATCCATTATTTCTTACCTGCTAGTTTTCTGAAGAAAAGTTCGATGTAATTCTTATCTTTGTTCCTTTATATTTGAGTTTTTTTCCTCCTCTGGCTTCTTTCAAAATTTTCTCTTTGACTTTGATTATCTGCTGTTTGAATATGATATGTCTAGGTGGAGATTGGGTATTTATCCTACTTGATGCTTTTTGAGCTTCCTGTATCTGTGGTTTGGTGATGTCTGTCATTAATTTTGGGAAGTAAACAGCCATTATTACTTCAAATATTTTTTCTGTTTTTTCTCCTTTTGCAATTATCTCACAGTTCCTGGATATTCTCTTTCATTTTTCTTCTCTATGCTTTTCAACGTGGGAAGCTTCTGTGGACATACCTTCAAGTCCCCTGAGTCTTTCCTCAGCTATGTGCAGTCTACTGATGAGCTCAACAAAGACACTCTTCACTTCTGCTACTGTGTTTATGATTTCCAGCATTTCCTTTTAATTCTTTTTTTGGAGTTTTCATATCTCTGTTCATTTGACCCATCATTTTTGCATGTTGTCCACTTTTCCATTAGAGTCCTTCACACATTAATCATAGTTATTTTGAATTCCTGCTAGGATAATTCCAAAATCTCTGACATATCTCAGTCTAGTTATGACACTTTGTCTCTACTGACTGTCTTTTTTGCCTTTTATTTTGCTTTGTAATTCTTTTTTGAAAGCTAGACATGATGTATCAGATAAAAAGAACTGAGGGAAATAGGCCTTTAGTGTGAGGTTTTATGCTTATCTTACTGTGAGGTTTATGTTTATCTGGTCAGGAGATTGGCAGTGTTTACTGTTTGCAACAGTTACAGGTGTTAGAGGCTGCAATTTCCTTGATTCTCCTTGTTTTTGTTTCTCATTATTTTGGGGTTTCCCTATAGGCTCCTTCTTAAATAGAGTCTGAGCCCTGCAGTTCTTTTAGTTGTAAGCCCCTGTTATAATACAGGAGCCCTACTGATGTTGTGGTAAGGTGTGGAGGGAGGAGAAACTTCTATAATCTTAGAATTAGGCTTCATCCTTTCAGTGGGCTTGTGCCCCTAGGCTGCGACCTTCACAAGTGCTTCTCAGCTCCTCCCCAATACTTCACATCACACAGGAAGGCTAGAGGGGGCTGAAGTTGGGTATTTCCCTTCCCCCACATCCATTAGGCTCTGTTAAATATGTTTGTCCGTCAGGTTTTGTTAAATATGTCTATTCTTCAGTCTCATGAAAGTATGAGGGAATTTTTCTCTGATCTTTACCCTGAAATTCTAGTGGGGCTCCTGGAGGTAAAGCTCATGAAAGTGTTGGGGCCTTTGAAGGGTGGGATCCCAGGCATTTTTATCTCAAGCTATTCTACATTCAATCCTCAGCAATTAATGAATTACTGTTTAAGTTTTCCTACCAGTTGCTGGTTTCTGGTTGTTTTTGCTCCCAGTAAGCTGTGATTCTCAGTATTTGCCCATCTCTCCAATGTTCATGGCAGCAATTTGCCCTGTGATCTCAATTCTCTGACAGATCTAAGAAAAGTTGTTGATTTTTTAGCTTTTTTCTTGTGAGGATGGGAGTAATGGCCACCAAGCTCTTTACACATCTGACTGGAAACAAAGATTTTTTTTATGTTAGTTATGGTGCTGTGATAGAAGATTATTGATTAAGAAGAAAGTGGTTGTTTCCGTGAGTGTCATCAAGTTTCTGCACATTGGGGGTTACTGTGAATTAAGGGTCCCAAAAGTTTTCCGGGCTAGCAATTTTCTATATTAGTTCCTTAGGGGATGATAAGTTTTGGGAGAATTGAGTCTCATAACCCAAGACAGGAGAGATTGACGTGTAAAAGGGAAAGCCAATTTATAAAATAATCATTAGAAATGTAGTTGTTGTAATAGTCATGTATTTAGAGCAAATGACCTGGGTGGGTAGGTCAATATGGGAAAATCAAATATGAATTAGGGTTATAAGTGAAGAAGTAAAGGAGAGGGAACTGCATATTCACTCTTACGGAATACTTCTATCAAGCAACTGCAGCCTTCACAAATTACCCCTGCTTCTCTGAGGATACTTCTGTTCACAGATGATCTGTTCCATCCATACTGAGTCATTTATACCAGAGTGCTCCTTCCCACCCCCCATTAGTGTTGCTGACACAACATCAACATTTTCTAAGCTTTGGCTTTCTTTTTCTATATTCCATGTGGACCACTACACATCTTTTGTGGCAACATCATTTAGATAAACTTAATTAACTAAATAGCAGTTTATCTTACATTTTCCTTAGTCACAGTTAGAAAGGCCATATGTTTTAAGGTAAGATTTGAGATTCCTCCCTTTGGTCTTGATCACATGAATCAATGATTATTTATTGAGTGACCAGTATTAGCCAGGCATTGTGCAAGTAGCAAAGGATGAGGTGATAAGAGAGACCCATCACTGTCCTCACAGAGCCTACCCTTTACAAACTATTCATTTAAGATGCCTGATACATCCATTTCCTCCTGCTTCTTATTACTTTCCATTTAAAAGGTGACTTTTTTTCACCAGGTATTAAAATTATGGAAATAGGTGCTATGCTTTCTAAGCTCTGCCTTATCATTGAAGATCAATCCATGAAATCATATTCCTTTTGCTGAGCAGCAAAATTGTATAGGTCAGATTTGGCAAGATGGGGATAATGCCAAATCAGCGTTTGCTTCTAATCTCCCCAAAGAACAGAGGCTCTCATCCTCTTTCTCTTCAGTTATTAAACTAATGAGTTATCTTGAAATCAAGATCAAAATGGCCATGAAGTCCCCTAAAACAGAAACACACCAAGACCTGAATAAATCATTGATCCAAGAGTCAGAGAAGTCTATTCCACCCTCACCTTTGTAATTGCCATTTATAACATATTTGCTATAATTTGTTTCATTTTCTGTGCCAGGAATCATGGTATTAAGAACAGTAAGTAAAGGGTATTATGATCTTCACTTGATAGACACTAAGTATTAGAGTTTTATTAAGAGTGCCTTGTCTGGCTAATCAATTTTTTACTTTCTTTAAAATTAACATAAATGCTTATTAATGCAACATCTTTCCTTTTTTATATACAGGAAAGGAAAGTTCAGAGCATACAGGACTTGGTAAATTTCCAGAACTACTAGAATTTGTCTAATAGAAATACATGCTTATACACGGCTCACTCTTAGAAGCATGTAATTTTTATGTACTTTCATTTGGGCTGTGCTTGAGCTTATTTTTAGTCAGCGAGTGATTGTGATTTGAAATGTTGTTGTATTCCCCGGGAAGGGATGGTTGCCACACTCTAGCTTAGGATGGGCAAATAGCACCACATTCATTCACCTAAAGCATAGGGCAATCAAAGTGCAAATACCAACCAAATTGGAGTCTTTTCCCCAGCTTGTAATTGTTGATGTAGTTAAGTGCAGACTGTAGTGAGCGAAAGTGTCTGATATGATTTTGAAGGGCAATGATGGAGCAAACAAAAGATGTGGTCCTGTCCATGATATAGTTTCCTCAATGAAGAAAATCTAGAGTAGTTCAATGGACCTCTTTCTGCAATGATGGAAACGTTCTCTATCTGTGCTGTTTAATAGGAAAGCTACTAGACACATGCGGCTAGGAAGCATTTGTAATGTGGTTAGTGTAACTAAGGAATTTAATTTTTAATGTCATTCAATTTTAATTAATTTGAATTTAAATAACTTCTTGCTGTTAGTGGCTACAGTATTGAATAGATCTAGAGAGAAAATCATCACACATAATGAGGTCAGATTTGTGGGGAATAAAGTTACTAAAGAAGAATTACATAGAATGAGAAGTTGGATTTAAAAGATTCTTTATTAAAAATGGGCGTGTATCTCAAAGTCAGACAAGCTGGGTTCAAATCTCAGTTCTACTACCTACTGATTTTGTGAATTGCATCAGTCTATTATGTCTCTGACAGCTTCAGAGTCCTACTTTGTAAAACAAGTTAATAAATATAGTAGTGCTCAACAAACTCCCATTCAGGTTGATGCGGCATTGTCAAAATATTTCACTCTTACTAAAAGAAAAGAGATGCCTAAAGTTGTCCAAGGCAGCTTCTAAAGACACTTTGAAAAGAACTTTATTATTAACAACGATATAGCTCCATAACATGTAGTGAGTTCTTAAAATGTTTCAGCCATACATATTATCTTGTTTTACCCTCACAACTGTATGAATTGTTTTATTATTCTTTGCTCCACTTTAACATGAGGATTTTCAGACTAAGAGATTAAATAATGTGCTAAAGTCATATAGCTACTAAGTAGTAGAAATGGAATTTGAATCAGGTCTCTCTAGTTCCCAAGAACATGTTCTTTGGCACATGCTTTAATGACTCCACACATTACAATAGTAGAAACTATCATATCCACTTACAAAAATAAGGTGTACGAGATATTCTGATAACTCCTCCCATGAAAAATATCTCAAAATGCTAGAAAAAAATACAACAAACTTCCTAACACATACTTGAGCCTGCACAAAAGTAAGATAAATCCCCAAGGGCTCAAAATAAAGAAGTTAAAACATAATTGGCCAGTAAAGAAGCAGCCCAACGATTTCTTAGATATGACACTTAAAGTACAAGTAACCAAAGAAATTGTACTTCATCAAAATTAAAACCTTTCTCATTTCAAAAGGATACTATCCAGAAAGTGAAACATCAATCCACAGACTGGGAGAAAATATTTGCAAATCATATATCTGACAAGGGCTTGTCTTAAAACTCAACAATAAAAAGACAATTCACTTAAAAAATGGGCAAAGAATTTGAACAGACATTTCTCCAAAGATGACATACAAATGGCCAATAAGCATATGGAAAATCACTCAATATCATTAGTCATTGGAAAAATGTGAATAAAAAACATGAGATGCCATTTCATCCTTACTAGGATGGCTATAATAAAAAAGACAAATAGTAACAAGTATAGGCAAGGATATGGAGAAATTTATACTTTCATACATTGCTGGTGGGAATGTAAAATGGTCCAACTGCTTTGTAAAACAGTTTGGTGGTTCCTCAAAACATTAAAGATAGAGTTATCATATAACCAGGAAATTCCAGTCCTAGACATATACCCAAGAACAATGAAAAAACCATATATCCCCACAAAAACTTGTACATGAATGTGCATAGAAATAATATTAATAATAGCTCAAAAGTGAAAACAATCCAAATGTCCATGAGCTGATGAATGAATAAACAGTATGTGGTATAGCCACACAATGGAATACTATTCAGCCATAAGAAGGGAATGAAATATTGACACACGCTACAACAGGGATGAGCTTCAAAAACATTATGCTAAGTGAAAGAAGTCAGACACAAAAGCCTCTCATTGTATGATTCATTTTATATGGTATTTCCAGAAATGGAAGATCCTTAGAGACAGAAAGTAAATTAGTAGTTGTCAGGGGCTAGAGGAAGAGGGGATGGGAAGTGACTACTAATGGGCACGGGTTTCTTTTTGAGATGATGAAAATATCCTGGAATTACATGACGGTGATGGTTGCACAGCCTTGTGAATATACTAAAATCCACTGAATTTCACACTTTAAAAGGATGAATTCTAAGTTATGTGAATTATATCTCTACAAAAGAAAAAAAAAAGTCTAGATCACCCTAACAACATCTGCTTACTAAAATTCTAGCGGTTGGGAAGGAACAAGAGACGAAACCTCAGGAAATTGGGAAGTGAGATCTTCACTGAATTATACTTTCAGTGAAAGAGATGACTATAAAATACTTACCTACTGGTGTTCCTTGTGTGGCCTGGAGTAGGTAAAGTCAAGAAATTAATTTTGGATGTGACAGAAACCCGGGTGAAGGACACACATAACCTCTCAGGCAGAAAGCATTCCCTTGGATATTGCAGCAATATTTACAATAGCCAAGATGTGGAAACAACCTAAGTGTCCATCAAAGGATGAACGGATAAAGAAAATGTGGTGTATATATACAATGGGAGATTATTCATCCACGAGAATGAAGGAAATCCTGCTGCTTGCAACACAGATGGACCTTGAGGACATTATGTTAAGTGAGATAAGTCAGACAAAGACCTATACTATATGACATCCCTTATATGTGGAATTGTGAAAAAAAAACAAACTCAAAAAAACCAGAGTGGAATGGTGTTTATTTGGGACTGAGGGATGGGGGAATGGGAGATACGTTATTTAAGGGTATATACTTGCAATTAATAGATAAATAAGTCCTGGAGATCTAATACACAGTACAGGGACTAAGGACAACAAAAATGTATTATAAACATCAAGCTTGCTAAGAGACTAAATCTTGTTTCCACCATTAGAAGAAATGATAATTATGTGATTCAGTAGGTGTGTTAGCTAACTTACAATGGCAATAATATTGCAATATAATTGTATCGGGTAAAAAAAAAAAAAGGAATTCTCTTTCAGCTAAGTTGTCAATCCAGAACAATGTTGAATAAAGATATTTCAGGAAGACAAAAGCAGATTCACCACCAATAGACCTTTCTGAATAGAATTTCTAAACTATGTGCCTCAAAAATTCCAGAAGAAAGGTTTGAGATGCAAAAGGTAATGCACAGAAAAAGTAAGCAAAAAAATTGTTCAAAATTTAGGCCAAAGAAACTAGAGATATCCACTACTGCCTTTGCAGGTATGTGGGTCAGTAGTTAAGAATTCAGAGAAGATTTTCCTGAGCTGTCTACAGAACTAAATTCTGCCCTCAGTATTGTCATTGGGTGCCCACAATAGCCTGAGTGTTTTCAGCCGCTCCAGTGTGTACATGTTTGCACGTGCACGTTTTCCAAGGGCTTATAAATACCCGACATTTTCATTTAATTCACTGATTTCTCTTTGTCCTTTGCCAGAAACTTGTGGTGAGTTCATCTACTTCTGAATGGGCAGTACCTGCTCTGTTTTACACACAAATTCTATCTACAGGGTGGCGTGATCAGTGACAGATATTTCCAGGCCTCTGAAAATCATAAGATCCTAGAATTGCAAATGAGAATTCACAATTAGTTATTCAAGGTTCAGAGATAATTGGAAACAAAGACTATATGCAAATCCACAGCCTCTTTCTACTCAGGGATAGTCATTTCATTTTCAAGATTAACTGAAAATTATCACATCTCTAGGTTTTAAAACAGTTAAACCCTAGACTTGTTATATAGGATATATAGTCACTGAATTAACTTATTTTTTTCTTCCAGTTCAGGTTCCATGATTTTTTATGGTCACTGATTTATTGATAAAGTGAAAAGACTGAGAGAATTATTTTGACTGTTGGATGAGAAAACCACCTTTCAGAGTCCACAGAGCTCATGATAAGGTAGATCCTAATGTGAATTAGGTTTTCTTTTAACCACAGTTATTGCTCAATAAAGTGATGACTCATGTCCAACAAATAGTTTGTCATCTTCAAGGTGGACAGAAACAAAAGAGATGATTCACCCAAGTAAAGTTTTTAGCTTCTCAAAAATATTAGTACAACTGGCCATCAGTATCCACGGGTTCCGTATCCACAAATTCAACCAATCACGGATTGAAAGGCCTATAATAGTTGCATCTGTACTGAACATTTATAGACTTTTATTTCCTTGTCATCATTCCCTCAGCAATACGTTATAATGACTATTTACATAGCATTTACATTGTTTTAGGTATTATAAGTAATCTAGAGATGGTTTTAAGTATACGGAAGGATGTGCATAGGTGATACACAAACACTATGCTATTTTACCTAAGAGACTTCAGCATCTGAGTATTTTGGTATCCTCCGGGGTCCACAGACACCGAGGGATGACTACATGTTAGAAAGGGGTATGTTCTGACAGTTGTCTTAGTCCTATGGTATAATTTTAGGTATAGAAAAATCTTACAAATTTCATAAATTTTGCTATTGGAGAGACCACCTCACACCATCAACTAATCAATAAATAAATACATAAGTAATTAAATAAAACGAGTGGTGAAGCTGACTATTCTAAATGACTAAGCTAGTTTGGAAGAAGTTGCCTTCCCAATAAACTCAGGGTACTTCACTGCCCTCATGCACAGGGCATTCAGAATACATGTAAAACATTTGTTTTTATTAGCTTTTCATTCGTTTAACTTCTTTTGGCAGTTGTGGTTTTCACAGCAAAGACGATATGACTAATTTATGTTTCCCTAATTGGACAGCTAAATATTCTTGTATGCAGTAATTTTGCACAATGCCTAGATGTTTCCAGAGAACGCTAATAAACTAATTAAATAAACCAACACACAATCCAATTTATGATTCATCCATCATTCATCTGCTACTGATTCCAATATCTCCTTGCTTCCCTGGTGTGCATGAGTTAGCAGAATATATTAGGAGAAAAACAACACTGTAATAATGCTTTGTATTAGATTTCCTGTAATGGCTGATAATTAATATTAGCAGGTTGTACTTCCATTAGAGAAAGAGCTGTACAATATCCAATACTGGGCTAAACATCCTTCATTTTGTGTTTTGAGGCAGACTAATAGCAGAGCTACCAACTTATAATAACGAAGTCTGTCAGTTTCCTCACCCCCTACCCAGTTAGGGACAGCTGCCCTTCACTGGCCAGTGAGCAGAGGAAGAGGAGAAACTATAACTCTTCTAATTTTTGTGATTAGAGAGTGAATTTGAAGAAAGAAGGACAGTGTTTAGCCTCTCAGTGGCCTGGCAGCACAGGTATTTGCTTTCGTTAATGCCTCCGTTGAAATAACCCATCTTCTACAACAGACAACTATATATTCCTCATACCAGAATCTTAGTTTAAAATTCTGAAATATTTTGAAAATCCACTTTGGAAATGTTTCACAGACAGGTAGATTATACATATATCACAGTATGTATGAAATGAATTTATCAGGAAGTTTAACATTATGGTCCTGAATTTTGTCATTGTTAACGAAACCTTAAGCATGATAATCTGCTCAAAGTATTTAAATATTCCCCAGTTTAACTTTCTAGTCAACTGTATTCCAAGGAGTTATGCTAAAAACAGGGAACTGGAAATCCTGGTGATCATTATCTAATACAAAATCCCCAAGGATTAGAGAAAATGTAAAATTACCTGCAAAAAATTATTGAAAAGACCAATAGATAAAATTTGCTTGCTCTCCTTTGTTTGGTTTCAATAATTCCCTACCCCTGAACTTCTCTTGCCAAACTTAATTACAAATTTAACAGTCTCTTGTATAGGATCGACAATCAGAAAGCCTGAGGGAAGTCTATACATTGCCATCTGCTGGTTAGTTTTCTGAGGTTACATGATCTGTCTTCTTGAAGGTCACGTTTAAAATGTAAATCTCCACAAATAAACTTAACATTACAAGGTGAGAAATTACCCATTTCGTTTGTATTTTATTAATTTGGATTTCCAGATCACAGCTTGAAAAGTGGAGATATTTAGCCAGGTCATGAGTATGGTAGTTTTACTAGGTGGCTTGTTAATCTCGCCTCATTGATTATGGTTCTTAATTTTCTTTTAAGTTGCTGTGTATTTGCGTAACCAGACCAACAGTGAATAGAGACCAGGGACAGGGGAAGAAAAGAAAGAACTGCTGGCTAGCACCTGTAGGGGGTGACACCACTTATGAGACACACGTCTTGAGGCATTTCAAATTATTCTTGGCAGGTGTATCATAAACAGATCGTCAGCCTATGCCAGGGTGTGTGGCCGTTGTAATTAAAGTTACATTATAAAAAGCTCCTGCTGGTTCCTTTTTCTGAAAAATGCTGACAGAGACTTCCTCCGACAAGTATGACAGTATTTCCAACACCTCTGCATTTGCTATTCCTGTGGCTGCAAACAACAGCATGCACCTTTACATCAGATACAATGCAAATCAGGGAGGGCAGCGAGACACAGCCAGCATCACCGTACAGAGACAGGACAGTGTGCCTTCGGGTCGGAGGGCAGCCTCTTCAGAAAGCGACAAGGAAACGAAAGCCAATGGGTTTTCTAAAACTTGAAAGAGAAAGCACTTTTCTGAGCTAGGAATTAACTCAAATTTCACAAGTAGGGATAAAACATAAAGAAGGTTGCTAAAGCTTAGGGATATGAGGCTTTGGTGTGATACCAAAAGAGGTAATGTCATTTTATTTCATTTCACGGAAATTTTAAGAATTTGGTAGAGAGTTATGTGTCTGGAATGGTTAAATACCTAGAGATAGAGCAATAAATTAAATGGCTTCTTTAAGACTTGCAGTCATTTAACTGTAAATGATAAACGCGTGCAATAATGCTTCAGCACCCTGTATCTAAACTTAGTACTCATAAGAACTAAAAATAGGGACAAAAGGTAGCAGCTGTTTTCTGGATCAAAATGCTAGCTTTCCCCATCACTAGAAGACAGTATTAGATACTTTAAAAAAATAGTGCAGATGAATTACTTATGGAAACATGAAACTAACACCAAATATTATAACTAGGAATGGGAACAGGAAATACCACTAAGAATTTGCTCTTGTAATTCTGTCTACCCTCCTTAGTCTTGACACGCCAGCTTTCCTAACTCTCAGTGAGGCTGTCTACAGACTTGTTTTAACTATGGGCTCACAAAACCTCACCATAAAGAGAACAGTCTTAAATTGTTAAGCATAAGGTAGTGCCCATCAGATCAGGTTGCTTTAAATAAAAAATGTTTTTACCTTAATAATTTAAGAAGTACATCATTTTTTATCCTTCCTTGTGTTCATGAAGCTCCTTTCAGTCATCCTTCATTCATTCACTCATTCCCATCAAAATGTGTATTGAGTATCTACTCCGTGCCAGTGATATATCAAGGTACTGGATAAAGAAGAGTAAACAAGTCAGATGCAATTTCTCCCCTTATGGAACATATTCTTGTGGGGAAATCAAATATGAAGAACTAAACAAACTGATGAATAAATAAATAGGCGATACAAAGATGAACAAATTTGTGGAACTACAAGAAATATTGAGCAGAGTCAAACTAGGATATTACCATTGGAAAGTGTATACACACAATCCCACAATAAGTAAGCAATATAGTCTTGTGGAGAAACAGCACAGCTGCGCATGTGTATTTGGAGTTTAAAGGGGATGGTCTTTGACATTTAGCGTCAGTGTATAAATTTCCCTTTTTGTAAATCTAAGATAATTTTTGCACATACTTCATAACCAGCGTTCTGTGATAGTAATATTCTGTTTCATGACAAGGAAAACAGACTTAGCTTCCTGGGAGTTAGCATGTGTTACATGCCACATAACGACATTTTAGTCAATGATAACCGTATATAAGATAGTTGTCCCATAAGATGAGTACCATATAGCCTAGAAGTGTAGTAGGCTATACTATCCAGGTTTGTATAGGTAAACTCTATTATGTTCATCCAATGATGAAATTACCTAACAAAGCATTTCTCAGAATGTATCCCCATCGTTAAGCAAAGCATGATTGTACTTTTATCCTATAGAATTTTGAAATTATCCAACTGCTACATCCGGGTCCCTCTGTTTTGACTTAGAGCCCCTTGATCACATTGCTTTCCTCAAGGGCTGTGTATCCTAAGTGTGCATGATGAAGGGAAGGCTAAAATTCTAGACGTGACTGGGGAGATGACATATAAAAACAAGATAATATGAAAAAAGGACAGAAAATACCAAGTGTTTGCATGAATATGGAGCAACTGGAGCTTCATATTCTATTGGTGGGAGTGTAGACTGGCCTGACCATTTTGGAATACTGACTGGAAGAATATACTGAAGCTGAATATGTACATGCCTCCTGTGAGCCACCCTTTGTGCTGCTAGCAAAATACCCAACAGAAAAGAGAATATATGTTCAACAAAAGAATCTCCATAGCAGCATGATCTGTAATAGCCAAAAACAGTGAACCCTCCAAATGTCCATCGACATTTGAATGGACCGATTGGGGTATAGTCACAAGATGCAATACTACACAGCAATGAGAATAAACTACAAGAGACCATATGGATGTCTCACACATGTAATAGTGAGCAAAAAAAGTAGGCGTGAAAGAGTAAATATGATATGATTCCATTTACAGGAAGCAGAAAAGCAGGAAATAAACAATGGTAATAGAAGAAAGAAAAGCGGTGACATTTGGGGTTGTTGGAACTGGAGGGAAAAAAACTGGGGGCTTCTATGTCACTGTTACTATTCATTTACTTATCTGGGTGCTAGTTACATTGACATATTTGTCTTTTGAACTTTCATGCATATGTACACTTATACATAACATATATAGAAGTTTGTTGTACTTCAACTAAATATTTCTATTAAAAAAAAAACAGACGAGAAATACTAAGAAGGTTCGGTATTCCTGGGTCTCCTGGTCTGTCCTAAGAATTAACACCAACTGAGCCAGTCTCAGCTTCACAGTAACCTGCATTCTTCTCCCTACAACCCCAAGCCTCTACGAAAACCAGCCAACTCTGGAATCATTTGGTAAGCTTTTCTTTGTCATTGTCCTTCCTTTACCCTTCCCATACTTCATCCATTCACTTTAAAGTCAAACTGTGATAACGATTTGTGACTAAAGACCATTATATTAATTGACAAGTTTCCATAGCAGATTGCAGTGTGTTACTATTTCTGAGGCTCCTTCGGCAGACAGGAGTGCTTTGGGGTTCTATTAATAGCGGTTTTAGAAATAGCAGGTGAGCAACTCCACTGCTAGTGGGGATTAAATAGTAACTTTTGGTTGGAACAGCTTTTGGGAATTAGGGGCCAGGGTGAGGTGACACACCATTAAATGGCCTGCCAATAGAAATTGAATAAATCAGTGCCTTAAAGTGTCTACAAGTTTGCTTAAAATGGAAAACCTTCTCTCATCTCTCTCTATAAATCCCTTAATGGTTTCCTATGATCTTTCCACAACCAATTTTCCTTCTCCAAGACTTGACTTCAAAGTATACTCCATGCCCTTTCTCTATAGTCCAGTATGGCATTTAAGAATGCTCCTTCTGTTAGGTAATAATCGTTTTAGTAGAAGGACTAGTGGTATTCGTATCCTAACAGTTGATCCTTCGCATTACAATTTCATCCCTGCTTATAAGGATTCCTTTAAGTAGCCTTGTTAAGTCATGAATGGAGACAAATCAGTTTCAGGCTATTTTTCAAGCCATGGGTGTCTAACCCCTACCATTCCTGCTGCCTTCTCCATCCGTTTTCCTGTTTTCTCTAGAATCATTAGAATGGAGTGATTGAACTCCACCTTCACTTGAGCTGGCGTCCTGTGAAGTTCTTCCCTATGAGGCTAAACATCTGCCCAGGTATTTCCATGTTCCGTTCTGGCTGTGATGCTATATGGTAAAAAATATATGCCCCACCAAACTTCTTGTTAATGAAACAGCAGCTTGACAGTTGGGATAAGCAGACAAGCAGCAGTGTCAGAGTTCCAATGTATCATTAGTTTTTCTGCTCTTCCGTGGGAGAAAAGTTAATCAAATTGGGAAAATCTGAATTAAGACTCAGACCTGAATATTAATACATATTCACCACCTCTTCATTCCAGGGACTATTAACAGTAGTTTTATTGAGGACAGCCTGATACAAGGAACAACAGTTTCAGGTGAGTATTGATACAACCTGTATCAACATAGTTTATCTTTTGGGACTAGACATTGGGGTCCTCTGTGTCAACATGACTTGATAGTTTATTCCAGGAAGATCAAACCTTAAACTAATAATATTTCTTTACTATCTCCTTCAAGAAATTCTTGCAAAACAATTATCCAGGCTAATAGTTTGCTTCTGTGTGCAAATTGCTCTCCTACTGGGTCAATAGATTGCTCACTTGAGCAAACTGCTCACTTTTCAGAAAACAGTTTACTTATCAAGACTTACTATAGGCTCTGATCTTGTTGTATCCACAAATTCTAATCACTTACGTCACAAATTTGTCTAAATGCATCATCTGCCTACCTTGAAAACCCTGCCTTCATTCACTTGAGCCCAAACCTCCAAACTGTGTATCTCCTCCAGACTTCCTACTTTTCCTATATACTACTAAGACCCTTCCTTCCTTCCATCCGACTGTCTGCTGTCTGTCTATCCATCCATCCATACACATCCATCCACCTATCCACGTAGTGTTCTTTCTCACTACAGCAGGTGCGACTTAGCTTTGCTTGATCAATAGGGTTTTTTGGTGGTCTCATTGGGAGTCTACAAGTCAACAAGCAACAGAAAGGAATATTACTACATTGTTATTACGGTTTGGTTATCAATAACAACAAAGAATTGTTGTATTTTAACCACAATGAATGCATGCTTGATAAATTCCTTTCTTTCATATGTCTTCATCTTATTAGTCATAAATATTTTGGATGTTAAAAGTTGCTAGATATATAAGTATCACTCAACTTTTTAAGGGCTTGACTAAACAGGAAAGAAACTGTTGATTTGACTTGCCTAGACAAATAATTAATTCAGTTTCTTGCTTCGCTTGGGTTATAAATTTGCACTGTAGTGAAGTCTATGTGTCGAAAACTTCTACAAATCCAAATGTTCTTGGTATATAAGTTGCTTCTACTCTTGGTGGTGTTTCATTAGTTACAAACCACTATTTAAGGAAAGAAAGGAAGAGTTAAGAAAGAAATGAAATGGTAACAAATACCCACTCAGGTACTCTAAAATCTTCCCATATATTTTTCCATCATTGCCCTTAAAGTGCACACAATAAAACAGCAAAGACCCTTCAAATGTTTGCTTTTTCACATTATCCCTGTCCTCCCATAAAACATGCTGTTGTTTTGATATTTTTCTACACCTCAGCTTACTATGATCAGCAAATATGTTTTAGTGGTTTCCTCAATATTGGTGAAGGATTCACATCAATATTGAGTGATATGATAGTTGATATGATGGTTAATTGAATGTCGAAAGGATAGAATATGTAGTCAGGGATAATATCCATGATCTTGGTATCATTAGCCTATTTATGACAGATTCCCACATATCCCCATGTAGAAATAAAGATGTAATGTCTGTCCAGGCTTTCTCTGTAATGGGGGCAAAACTATTTTAAAATATAGTTTTTCTCTTTATCACTTTCATCCACTATGAAATATCTGCGATATAAACTACTCTTTCTCTGCTGGACAAACAAAACACGCTGCTTACAAGAACATACACTCAACATAGTCTGTGGTCCTTAGCTATTGTCTCTCTCATCGCTTCTATTTGTATGCCCCATATTTTCTCTTATCTCAATTCATACAATTAATCAAGAAAAATAGAATGTAAAACACAATACCCAGTAAGCGTATAATTAATCTTTTAGCTTTGTTTCTTTTAAATTATAATTTTAGGTCAATATCCATGTCTTTCTATATACTATACAAAGTTGCTATCAGTCAGGGGACTTTGTTGCTAATCATAGGTATATCCCATAGCCATTACAGAGCCCTATTTTTTAAAAAAATCTGTCTTTGTTTATGACATCTGGTATTTTAATCGATTTTGAAATTCATTATTTTTCTGATTTAAAAAATAACAAATGCTCATTTTGGAAGTATATGACTTTTTTAAACCTAAAAAAAATCATTTATAATCCCTTCACTCTAAAATGCCACTGGTAACGCTTTGACGTACAGTCCTCGAGCCTTTGTTTCTACCCACGTGTACAAATTGAGATCACATTGCACATAGCTTTACATACCTTGCTTTTTTCACTTAACAGTATATCACAAGAGTTTTTAATTCCCCTCTGAACTTCAAAAATCATCAACATTTTGCCAGTATTGTTCCATCTATTACTCCACCTACATTGGTGGAGGAGTAGGGAGCACTGGAGTATTTGAAAATACATCCTAGAAATCTTCTCAATTTGTCTATAAATATTTAAGAACAAAGCTCTAAGAGTTAAGGGCTTTTCAAAACCTAACCACAATCCCATTGTCACTCTACCAAAATTAATACCTAATTAACACATTATAATCTCATAATATCAACTAAAATGCAGTCCAAGATAAATGTAGCCTGTGGTCTCAGAAATGTCTTTTATTCATATGAGGATCTAAACAAGGTACACGAACTATGTTTTGTTGATTTTTCTCTCAGTACTCTTTAATACATAACAATGCTCCCCTTCTTTATTTTTTTCTATGATATTTACCAGCTGAAAAGAATGTCATTTGTTCTGTAGATTTTCTCACATGCTGAATTTTGGTAATTGCCTCTGTATAGTGCCATATAACTTATTTTTCTATCCCCTGTATTTCCTGTAAAGTGGTAAACGGGTCCAGGGCAGTCTTTCCCAAAGAATTTTCTGCCATGATGGAAATGTTCTATAGCTATGCTATCCAAAATGCTAGCCACAAGCTACATGCAACTATTGAGTACTTCAAATGTGGCTAGAATGAAATTTTAATTTGTTTAATTTAAATTTAATTTTCAGTAGACATATGTGGCTAGTGATTACCATATTGGACTTTAGAGAAAGGGCTTGAGATATATCTTTTTTCTTTTTTGAGAATATACCTTACAGGTAATACTGTGTTCTTCCAGTGGTATAGTATAGGGCACCAGAATTTCTACTTTGAGGATGCTAAGATAGATCAGCGAGTCAAGGTGTTGTTAACCTGACCTTTCAGCTTTCAGCTTTTTAACTATGGATTCTGCATCCTTTAATTATCGTTACCTGGATACATTATTCCATGAGGGTTGAACAACATGGTGGCTTTCTAGCTTGAGTCTACCTGACAGTTAATTACGATTCTTCTATGAAGAACAGTCCCTAATTAGCTCTTTGAGTAACATGAAATGGTTTTATATGATAGGCAGAATAAATCCTCAGTTATCCCTTTGTTTACCGTTTTTATCTTTGTTTCTATAATTATGAACTCATGACCTGTTCTACGTTTTTTGTGTCTTATTCCATTGCTATGATTAATCTTTTTGATACTCTCATTGTCTCATAGATAGGAGGAGTCCCTACAAGTTGTCCTTTTTTAAATACACTTCTTATTGTAGTAAAATAGATATCACACAAAATTTACCATTTAGCCATTTTTAACTGTACATTCACAACGTTGTGAAATTATCCCTATATCCATTTCTGGGATGTGTTTATTGTTCCAAAAGGAAACTTGTACCCAGTAAATAATAACTCCCCATTGCCCCTTCTCCGAATCCTTAATAATCTATTTTCTGTCTCTATTAATTTGCTTATTCTCGGTACCTCATATAAATGGAACCACACAATACTTGTCTGATTTATTTCAAGTAATATAAAGTTTTCATGGTTCATTTATGTAGCAACAGATTTTCATCCCTTTTTGAGGCTGCATAACATTCCACTGTATGTATACGTTTTTGATAGTGTTCCACAAGTCCCTTAGGATTGGTTCATTTTTCTTCATTCTATTTTCTTTCTGCTTCTCAGAATTGATCATTTCAATTGCACAATCTTCAAGTTTGCTAATTCTTTCTCCTGCTTGCTCAAATCTGCTTTTAACACTTCTAATAAAATTTTCATTTCTATTATTGTAATTTTCAGTACCAGAATATGTTTGGTTCCCTTTTATAATTTCCATTTCTTTATTCATGTGCAGTTAATGGTTTGACAGAGATTTCCTTGAATGCTAGCAGCAAAAACAAAGAGAAGAAGAGTGGAAAAAAACCACCTCTCCCAGTCTTTGCAGATTGACTGTGTGTTGGGACACTCTTTCAATTCGTATCTAGTCTTTCTCTGAGCCTGAGGTAAAAGCTTAAGGTCTTTTCAGTTCTTTTCTGAGCATGCATGTTGCCCTGGACGAGCACATGGCTTTCTAAATTTCCCCCATATACATAGCTTCTTTTAGATGCTCTAATTTCTCGAAAAATCTTAGCCAAGCTTCACTTCTGGGCTTTAGGTAGTTTATTGTGTGTCTTAACCCTTAATCTCTTGCCCCAGGCATTTGGGGGTCTTGCAGCTTTTACAAGTAGTGCCTATTGCTTTTCCCACCTGAGTTCCAAATCAGGTGAAACAGATGAGTGCTTTATGAAATTCTTTCAGGCATCCCCCAGACAGGTTAGAACAGATTCGCACAATAACTTATAAATAAGATCTGCTCTGTTTCTTTCTACTCAAGGTAGGGAACTGGGAACTCAGCTGCTTCAAGACCAAGACCACCACCATTATGGGGAGACGGTAGGACCAGGGTGAGCAAAAATGCCACAAACTTGTCCTACTCATTTTAAAGGTGGCTTTTTCTTGATTGGATGTCTTCTTGGTTGCCAAAAATTTTGGACCGTTTTGCAGAACTCTAATAAAGTTGGTTCTGCCAGTTTCTGCTTGATTTCTCAGTGTTTCTTGGGGCAGGGTGTAATGACAATTTAGAGTTTCCTAGTCCATCATTTTGCTGCTGTTGCCAGCTCTTATGTCCTTTTGATAAATTCCAATCATCATTAATGGCATTCTTGCATTTAATGCACAATATGTTTCAAGCTCATCACGAACATTTCCTCCTTCAGATCTGTTATCAGTCATTTCTACAATACACCGTGGTTATTTTTAGTAGAAAATGGTATTTAGAGAACACAATCTAGTTCCTAGAGGCTGCTTATTGCAACTAAGCTATTATTGATTCTAGGACTTTTTAGTGGTCAAAGCTAAGAAATACACAATTTCAGACAAAGAAATATGTCATAAGTTTATATTAATAATTCTAATTCAAAAACTTTGATTATAGAATTTAAACATAACTTCTGCAGTTTTATAATTGTACGACTATTCTCTTCAATTTATTATTTTGGTTCCTAAAGTATTAATAAATTATTTGTTTATTTGATCCTATAATTGTTTCAAAGTAGAATGAAAGTAAAGCATTTTAAAGTCTTTGAAATTAATTTTCCTCCAGGAGGCTAGTCCAGCAACTTTATAGACTTTGGTCCATTAGCTTCAATTCATTTTCACTTTATAGGAATTGTTTCTTCCCTTTTATAAAAATTGTGTTAAATTTTGTCAAACGTCTTTTAACATCTATATAGATCATCATATTGATGTTTTTCTCCTTAAATCATTTACTATGATGAATTGTATTAATATATTTCCTAATATTGAGCCATTCTTAGAGTTCTTGGATGAACAGTAATATTCTTTTAGTACAATGTGAATTCTTTTTACTAATATTTTATTTAAGATTTTTGCATCAGTATTTATAAGTGAAACAAAGTTTTTTAAATGTAATATTTGTCAGGTTTCATATCAATATTATATTAGCTTCACAAAAAGATCTTAGAATTCTTCCTTCTTTTTCTGAGTTAATAATTTAATTTATAAATAACTTATTTATTCTTTCTTGGAACAACCATCTTTATGTATTATCTCCATTACCTTGCATCCAACTTTTAAAAAAGTTAACTACTTTATTAATTATTCTCATTTTCTCTGCATTCTGAAAGTTTTAAAATTTATCCTCCAAGTCATTTATCTATATTTTAATCCACTACCGTCTCTGTTTCTATGCCCTCTAGATTCTATATTTACCTCCTTCCTTTGCCCCATATTCTTTCTTTACCTCTATATCTTCCTCTGTATTTCTGTCTGCTTTTGAGCAAACTTCATTTTTTATCCCATTCTGAAGCATTATCATGTTAATTTTAATGAATTGTATCATAAATTTCAAGTTTTCTTAAATTTGATTGAGAATATAAAGCAAAATTACTTTTAAAATTATTTTCTTGTGGTCAATCATTTCTGAATTTATAATCATCCTATGCAAATTTTTTTCACTTTTTATGTTTCAGAATGTTTTCATGAGCTTCTGTGACGATTTTTATTTATTCAACCTTAGACGAGGAAGTCTTTCCAAGCAGGGATTTGTCCATAAACAGGGTTAATTCTATCCCTTGTCCCCATCACTATCTACCAAGAGTTTTCACCAAGAGGATCTTTTTTTATGATAAACTGTTATTACAAGTTTAGTGAGTCAATATTTTGAGGAGAATAGTTAGGAATCTGGAACCATGGATACCTTTTTAGTAAAACATTATTTGAGAAATGGAAAGCTGAAGGAAACACTACTTACAAAACAGTTAAACTGAACAGAAACTACAGTTAACTCAGCAGAAACCACAACATACAATGAGCAAACTGTATAAGCACAGCTTGTTTCTACCAGCCTCACCTAGTGTCCCCAAATGCTTGATTACCTGGCTACGGTAGTGTTTGTTAGGTTTCCCCATTGTAGTTACTCCCCCCTTCTCCAGGCTGTAGTGTTTGGAAGGAAGTCACTATGCCCAGCCCACATTTAAGGAGTGGCAAGTCATGCTTCCTCTCCTTGAGGACCAAGTAACTACAAACATTATTTGGAATTCTTTTGCATGGGAGATTTGTCTCCCTCTCACTTATTTATTTACCCAATATTTTATGTATACCAATAGGGACTCATGGATATTTATTTTACACTTTGGGTTAATTCCTAATACTAATTTATTTATTTATTTATTTATTTATTTATTTAATTGCTCAAATTATTCTAGCTTTGGCCATTGGGAATGCTTTCAGTTGGCTCCTATGACCCTTTGACATCCCACATTATTGTGGGGTTTTTTCCTTTTAGCATTTCCTTGTTTTCTGATACTACAAGATGCTCCAGACTCATCTTGTATATTCCTTGCCCCAGTCCTAGAATCGATCATTTCCCCAAGGAGCCCTGGTCCCTTTTATTGGAGAATGGTATTAGAAACCAAGATCTGGATGCTAGGTGTGCTCTTTGCTACTGGGCCTTCAGATTACAGAGCAAGGAAATATATGCGTATATACATATATCCATAAATATTTCCATATGTAGCAGTTTGTATCTACACTAAGATAAACATAAGTTCATACCGATGTCCCTAACTCTAATGAATTAATGAATTAGCACATGGATCACTTTAGCCTCTTCCCCTTGGCTATCTGTGAATTCCCCTGCCTGAGGTGTCTTTTGATCATCGTCTACTCCAGGTTCATGACAAAGTCATGTCTGGTCTCTTTCCTAATGTTGCTACCTGCCATGTGTCTAAGAGAAATCATGATGACTTTCTGCTTGGTGTAGTCACTGCTCAAATCCAGAGCCATTGGTACAGCTGCTTTCAACAGAACCTGATCATTAGTGTTAAGTGGATTCCATGTGATATGTTTCAGCCTCTCCAGTGGCCCATCCTTGTCTCCAGCCTCCAAACGATGCTGATAGCAATGTTCTGTTAGGAAGCACTATATTGATTCCTGTAACACTACCAATTTCTCAGGGGAAAAACATGTCTTTTGCTGTCTTATTTGTGGTTCAACCTATGGATCAGACAGGGTTGAAGGGTCAGACACCTGTGATCATGCTGATATAACCAAAGGCTACATATATCATATATGTCATTAGGCTTAAAGCAGAATGGATTCAGGTTATTTTCTTTGTCTACGAGTGTCCAGATGCATGTCGTCTCTCAGATGGGCCACAGTAAGGGATTAGGAATACAGGAAGAATCTCCTCTGTAATGACCCAACTTGAAATAACCCTAAGTGAAAGGCAAATGTGTGCTGTTGAAATATTAGTTCATTGACCTTGTAAGTGAGTTAACAAGGTTGGACACATTCCCAGATTTATTCTGGGAAGCTACATTCCAATTCCAATTCAATTCCTATTTAATAAAGAGAGAAATGCAAGTGGGAAAACCGTCCTACATTTCAACTTATATTATTGGTTGGATTTCTAGTTCTTGTTCCTTTGTCTTTCTCTCAGCCAGTTCATCACAGCAGCTACGGGTTTCCTACTTCCTAAATTACTTTTCTCTTTTTCTCATCTTAGTATTATTTTTACCAGATTTCCTTCCTGCTTTTCTCATGTAGCTCTATCTCTACTTCCCCAATGTCTCATTTTCTGGTCTTTCTGATGAACAGTACCTTTCTTCTCTTTCCTCAGAATTAATTCTACTTTTTAAGTAAGATCAACTCTTGCAGCCTCAAGGTGCAAGTGAATAAGTACTTAACCATTCCTACTATCTTGCTTAGTTTGGAAAGATTTTGTGTTCCCTAATCCTCTGCTTTGTTGCAGCATACCATGTGGCTTTTGCTAATGTTGAAAGTAACAATGTGTTTTTAATCTAATTTACTAATATGGAACAGCTTTCTTCTGAATCACAGTGGTGTAACCATTGACAACCAGGGCTTTGGCTCGTGTTGAGTGTGAGCGCGTAGGATCAGGAAATAAAATTTTCCAGTATCTCACTATCCCAATTTCATCTTCATCAATCTTAGTGAATTAATTAGCAAGTAGTAAGTGACGCTATATCAGTAAATGTTTATGAACAATTGTGTGGTGTCTTTGAATGTTTATCATCCAAAAGCCATGCCATTGAGTTCAACTAGGCTTTTATTGTTGCCACTATTCCTTTCACTGTATTATTTTTAAACTTTTTGTACACAGAGCAAGTGCATGTTCAAAGTATTCTTCTTCATATCCTCCATAAAACTCTCATTCTAACCATTGACATCACCCCTTATTCACCTGACACTTATTTTTTCCCTTTAGATCTATGCTCTTATGGTTTTTTTTTTAAAAGATTGGCACCCGAGCTAACAACTGTTGCCAATCTTTTTTTTTTTCTGGTTTATCTCCCCAAACCCCCCCATACATAGTTGTATATCTTAGTTGTGGGTCCTTCTAGTTGTGGCATGTGGGATGCCGCCTCAATGTGACCTGAGGAGCAGTGCCACGTGCGTGCCCAGGATCCGAACCCTGGGCCACTGCGGTGGAGCGCGCAAACTTAACCACTCGGCCACGGGGCCGGCCCTCTTATTCTTCTTTTATGGAAAGGACTGTCTTACAGTCTTTCTAAAGTGAATCCCCTCTATCTTCACTCTTTCTATTATGTGCCTTCCCGCCCCCTGCTTTGGGGCATCTACAGCATTTCTCTCCCCTCTCTTCTCTGCTTTGAAATAGGCTCAAGTCTCCTTTGATTTGGGAAAGAAGCCAAAAGCATGACCACTTTGAACTTTTAGGCTACCATCATATTCTCCCTATGTTTGTTGCCAGTTTCTTAAAACTCGATTTGATATTCCTCACCACCCGTTCTCTTTAGCATCCAGAAATCTGTCTTTCCTCTCTATCGTTGGACTGACGATGCTCTTGCAGAGGTCACCAAGGGCCTTGTCATCAATTTCATGACATTCTGACTGTTCATTATCTTTGTCTTGACATTGTCAGCTTGAGATTTGTCTTTTGAAACTCCTCTATTGGTTAGTTTACATAGCACCATAATGTGATGTTCCTTTTACTTGTTTCCCCCTTTCCAATTCCGTTTATTTTTTCATGAGGAAGATTGTCCTTGAGCTAACATCTGTGCCAACCTTCCTCTATTTTGTATGTGGGATGCTGCCACAGCATGACTTGCTAAGTGGTGTGTAGGTCCATGCCCAGAATCTGAACCTGTGGCCTCTGGGCCACCAAAGAGGAGAATACAAACTTAACCACTATGCCACCAGGCTGGCCCCTCCAATTCCCTTTTTTGATTTCCCTACTCCCTAACTATGGCTATTCACAAATTAGTCCTCACTAACACTGCTCTCCTTTATCTATACTTTCACCTACATAGAAACTCATCCACACTCAATAATTTAATGGGAATGATTTAATATGTATCTATAGACAAGTTTAATCTCCTGAGTTCCAGTCCTGGATTACCTACTGGCCATTTTCATTTGGTTCCATCCTTCCAGCTCAAACTCAGAATGTTTAAATTAGAGTTTGATGTCTGGTGGTAGGGGTGAGGGAAAGGGAAAAATTAGAAATAACTGCCAATTTCAAGGATGGTGATTTGTAGAAGTGTGGGAAAAAATTTATGGGAAAATAGAACTGTTTTGAGACAGAGAAAGTTTGTGATTTCCATTTGAAATATAGTGTGTTAATGATACTCTCACATAAATATGTCAAACAGACAACTTGAGATACCTAAGAATTTTTAAACAAAGGATTCCTTCTGTAAGCAATTTTCATGGTCTTTCCTGAAAGACATCATAGAGCCAGATATGGCAAATAGTCCTTTACTGAGTCCTCTATTAGAGCAAGTAGGGACTACAGATTTCAATCACGTATCAGGTTCAGAAAGAATGATCACAGACAATAATAAATTATCAAAATTATGATAAATCTAGAAAATATTCCTTTACACATGGCAATATTCCTATCTTGTTTCTCCTGGAGTGAATCAAGGAGGTGAGGAAAAGAGAGGAGTTGTTAATTCATTCTCATTATTTATGTTCCAAGAAGTGTCAGGCCATAACTTTTTATGATGTTCACACTCACCACCCTTTCCACCCACTAATCCATGCATTACTCCCCCCGTTCACTTTGTCTTTATTTTGGGTACAGAGAGTCGGGATTTCAATCAGGACTTTTTTTGTTGTTAAAGCAGTGCTTTCACTAAGGACAAAACAACACACACACAGGTCTCTATCACTTCCAGAAGCAGAGCTGTCATTCTGGCTTGATGCACCCTTTTAGAAATTATTTATTGTTTTATGAGTAAAATGTAAACAATTTTATACCTGCCCAACTCAAGGAGACTGGGTTCCTATCTAAGCCTTCAGAGGATTCAGCCGAAATTTTAGACAAAGAAAACTGTTACAAATACAAGTACCTAATAGAAATTTAGGGGGGCCAGCTCCATGGCCGAGTGGTTAAGTTTGCGCACTCCGCTGCGGCGGCCCAGGGTTCGGATCCTGGGCGCAGACATGGCACCACTCATCAGGCCACGTTGAAGCGGCATCCCACATCCCACAACTAGAAGGACCTGCAGCTAAGATATACAACTGTGTACAGGGAGGGGGTTTGGGAAAATAAAGCAGGAAAAAAAAAAGAAAAAGATTGGCATCAGTTGTTAGCCCAGGTGCCAATCCTTAAAAAAAAAAAAAAAGATTGGCAACAGTTGTTGGCCCAGGTGCCAATCTTTAAAAAAAAAAAAGAAAGAAATTTAGGGCAGGTGGGAAAAGAGTAAGATCCAGGGCCCATAGTCTTAGGCCAATATTAACCATTGTACTCTCCAGGATGCTCACAAGCAGAAATCAGAAATCTGTGCTCTATACCTGGGTCTCATGAGACTGGTCTTCCAGCCTAGGACACACAGTCTAGGACAGGCTGAGACTCAACACAGTAACTCTAAAGCCCAAACATGTTCACTCCTAGGATCCCCTTACGGGCAGCGGGACTTTGAAGGCTTTCAATTGCTCAAAGAGCTTCAGCAAAACCATCACACAACTCACTGTCCAAAGCAAGGTTTCCATAACAGATGTCCGTTTTCCGTCACCAACTTATTTGCCCAACTTCAGGGAAATGGCACAGATAGTCATTTGGAGACTTATGTCTGTTTTCTATCTTATTGACACCTGCGCTGTTCTTTAAACACAGGTGACCTCCTCCACCTATATTTAAGTGCGGCCTTGCATTTGAAATTCAATAACGGCCTTAAATTATTCTGTTCTTCAATTCTGTTTAAGTCTATAGGTCATACTTGCACCACCAAATATCTCTCCGTAGGCTACCATCTGACATGAAATATAAATATAAATATGAATATAAATTTAAATAAAATTGTATGGCACAATTGCATCGAAACAAATATGTTCCTCAGCCTCAGAAAAGCTTAGAGTTACCTTTTCCTCTAACAAACCAAGTGGCCTCTGAATATGCCCATGAAAGACAAAAGGCTATCGTACTTCTTTTCCCAGAAGTTATGCAAAAAGAATGTCATTGTCCTCAATTAAGAAAATGGGTTTCTGCACATTCTTTCCTGGGCCTGTGTTACTGGCAAGGTCAAATCTACGGTGGAAATAAGGTAATATGGAATAACCATGGGCTTACCTCACCCTTTGGACAGCCAACAGGATTTTCAATTACAGCAAGACTTTTTCAGGGTCAAGTTGTCCATCGTTTCAAATTTAGGGGCAGGTCTCTCTCCTGTAAAGTTGAATGAACAAAAAATGTCAACCTCAGGTTATTGCTCAGCAGCTTTTTAAAAACAAACATTAATTACATGCCTTTTATGTGACAGGTACTGCCTAACAATATGAATTATTTCCTCTAACGTTCACAACTTTGGTGGGCGGTGGTTGAGTCATCAGGACCCACTTTTCCTTGTCAAGGTACCTTGTGATCTCTGAGTAATTTAAAAGAAAAGACTAACGTGCCTGGAAATAACTTGGGAGGTTTTATTTTCTTTGAATAGCGAAAGAACAACATGGGAGGTTGTCAATACAGGAGATTTTCATACGACTTAGACGACAAAAACTCTTTTCCGCAGCAGAGCATTACTCAGACTTTTTTCCGCTCTCAGCTCCATGCCAAGACAATATCATAACTACCCACAGCATGTGACAAAGGCTGGAGGGATTATATCAGGAAAGACGGGTCGAATCACCTGCCACTGCTCTATTTGTGACCAGAAAGATGCTGGAGCTTATCCTTGTGATTTCTCAACATTTTTCGACACTCTGTTCTAGGAGACATCCTAGCATTTGCGTCTCTACCCACAGCAACCCTCCACTGATACAAATATCCAGAATCACTAGATCCTGCTTACCAAACATGTGAAAAGCAAAAAGAATTTTAAGATGGAATAGCATAGGTTACTATCAGAGAACTTTATTGAATGGATAAAGGAAAACAGAGAAATATACTATTGCTCAAACCAGAAGGCGAGAAGCTAGAACGTTGCCTACATGTGGAGCAGCAGATTCCAGACTTTCACTGCTTAAACGGGGAGCACAAGATATACCCTCGATTCTGATGCAGGTTCTTAAAACCTACTTCAACCACTTATACTGTGACTAAAAATGTTTATTACAATGATAAAAATTCTCACGACTTATTTTTAAATAATCACGTGGAATTTTGGCCTAAAGAATGAATGCTCCACTTATGGATAAAGACTCTCACTTAGTGAATACTTTCTTTCACACAGTTTCAAACTGAATTTCAGACAGGCCCTACACAAACTTTTTATTAAGGAACCGCTTTCCTTCATTCCAAGTGCAAATACTAGAATGCTTGACCAAATCTTTATTATCTTTCTACAGTAAGCACCCCTGTATACCTGGTATAAACTAATTTTATTTATTTATTTATTTATTTATTTATTTATTTATAATTCTTCTCTTATTGTGGTAACAGTGGTTTATAACATTATATAAATTTCAGGTGTACATAATTATATATTCCAAATTCTGTGTAGATTACATCATGTTCGCCACCCAAAAACTATTTACAATCCATCACAACACACATGTGCCTTATCACCTCTTCCACTCTCCTTCCTCCCCCCTTCCCCTCCGGTAACCAACAATCCAATTTCTGTTTCTATGTGTGTGTTTGTCATTGTTTTTATCTCCTGCTTATGAGCGAGATCATACTGTATTTGACTTTCTCCCTCTGACTTATTTCACTTAGCATAATGCCACCAAGTTCCATCCATGTTGTCAAAAATGGCCAGATTTCATCAATTCTTATGACTGAGTAGTGTTCCATTGTGTATATATACCACATCTTCTTCCTCCATTCGTCTCTTGATGGGCACCTAGGTGGCTTCCAAGTCTCGGCTATTGTAAATAATGATACAATGAACATAGGGGTGCATGCATCTTATGCATTCGTGTTTTCATGTTCTTTGGATAAATACCCAGCAGTGGAATAGCTGGATCATATAGTAGATCTATTTTTGATATTTTGAGGACCCTCCCTACTGTTTTCCATAGTGGCTCCACCAGTTTGCACTCCCACCAGCAGTGTATGTGGCTTTCCTTCTCTCCACATCATCTCCAACACTTATTGTTTGTTTCCTGTCTTGTTAATTATAGCCATTCTGACAGGAGTGAGGTGATGTCTCATTGTAGTTTTGATTCGAATTTCCCTGTTAGTGATGTTGAGCATCTCCTCATGTGCCTTTTGGCCATCTGTGTATCTCCTTTGTAGAAATGTCTGTTCAGATCTTTTGCCTGTTTTTTAATGAGGTTGTTAGGTTTTTGGTATTAAGACGTATGAATTCTTTATATATTTTGGATATTAATCTCTTATTAGATACATGGTTTGCAAATATCTTCTCCCAGTTGTCAGGTTGTCTTTTCGTTTTCTTGATGATTCCTTTGTTGTCCAGCAGCTTTTTAGTTTGATATAGCCCCATCTCTTTGTTTTTTCTATTGTTTCTCTTGCCTGGTCAGACATCGTACTTGAAAATATGCTGCTAAAACCGATGTCAAAGAGTGTACTGCCTATGTTTTATTTGAGAAGTTTAATGTTTCCAGGTCTTACATTTAAGTCTTTAATCCATTTTGAGTTAATTTTTGTGTATGGTATAAGTAGTGGTCTACTTTCATTCTTTTGCATGTGGCTGTCCAGTTTTCCCAACCCTGTTTATTGAAGAGACTTTCCTTTCTCCGTTGTATGTTCTTGGTGGTACAACCTAATTTTAAATTCTTATTTGACTTGATAAATGAGAATTTTGTATTTTTTTCTACTTCCTGTAGTATCTTTGAAAAGTAGTTTCTCTGCTTAAGAAATGAGTTTTTAAAGGGAGAGGATAGTTCCATGCACCTTTATTCGTATTACACACTTGCACTACACTGGATATAAAATGGCAACCTCTGACTCTATATTCCCCTTTCCAGAATTTTTGAATTTTCTCTTCTGAAAGAACCAGTTGAAGCCTAGTGGAATTTCTATTTTCTCTAGGGCCTGTCCATAGCTGATACACATTTGAGACCTGAGTACAGGAAGTTATGTTATACCCAGTGATCCAATCAAAAGGTTACACACAGCGGGTTTTCTGTGTTGTTGGAATGCTGGAGAGTGAAATTCTACTCATGTGGTAGATCGGTGACCCTGACGTAACTGATCATTTCCCTGAGATCTAGAAGAGAGAAATACGGGATCTCCAATTAAAGTATTCTCTCTCAAATGTATGATACGCTTGATTAAATTAATGTATGTTTGGACATTATTTAGGAGATAACAAGATTATAGTTCTTACCAGGTTTCTCCCTTGACTGGGTAGATGAACAAGACTGTGGTTTCTCTGTGCCTCCAATAAGTTTATTAAACACTTACTAAATAAAGGATGTTGGGGAAACACATGAGGAACCTCTCAGAGGCCCAGGGTGTCACATTTACTTTTGTAGGCCCAGCACCTGGTACAGTGCCCCACACAAAGTAGTACTTAGTGATTTTCTTTAAAATTGCTTTCGGACAACTGAGGAGAAAAGAAGACCTCTCTCACTGAGTTTAGAATCTTTCTGAATATATTGAATATATACAAAAGAAAGAGTTTGAGAACAATTACAAAGGAGAAAGTGTATTCTCACCAAAGGAAATGGCGAACTGCGAAGTTTAAGAGGGAGTTTGGCAAATGAATTATCCTTCCATAGATCAAGAAAATTCTTATTGTTTCCATATCTAAAACGGAGACTCTAGAAATGTATCTCTAAGTGGTATGTGAACAGAGCTAGATTAGAAGGGCAAGACTATAGCCAAGGTTTAAAGAACTTTCAAGAAATCCAACAGGCTATTGCTTTTTAGTAAACCCAGGTATTTGAATTGCCAACAGCTCATGTAATGAAGGGAGGAGGTAACATTTATCATTGACCTGGAAAGAAATCTAAGAATTTGTAGCTCATTATCTCTTAAAAGGTTTTTGTTTGTTTTGCACACAAGGGCATATTCACCAAATATCTAGGCTATCGAATTCCAGTGTTTGAGTATTTCTTGAGAAATTTCAGGAGATGAAGGGGCGAGTTAGACATTAAAAACCTTGTTATACTGAGGATTTCCAAAGAGACAGAATTCCAAAATGGTAGTGTTAAACAATACACATAAAGCAATACAAATGCCCAGAAATGATCTAAGATAACCCTGTGACAAATCCCTTATAATTACTTAAAGGGCCTTGACTTAAAAAAAAAAAAAGTATTTATTTAGATCTTATTTATTTATTTAGATCAGTTAATTCATACAAGTATCGCCAAATGTTTAAAGGTTCAGTCTTCCTCACCTCCTAGTACAGCCGTCTCTCGGCATACGCAGGAGATTGGTTTCAGGACCCTGGGGGATACCATAGTCGTGCATGCTCAAGTCTCTTGGTCGACCCTCCATATTCGCGGTTCCATATCTGCGGATTTGGCATCTGCCCCCTGATCTCAGCCCTGAGATACATACAGATTTTGGACTTTTGGCCTCCAAACCTGTGAGACAACAAATTTCTATTGTTTAAGCCAAAACTTGTGAGAATTTATTACTGTAGCCACAGAAAACTGATAAATATATTTTTGGAATTCCACTAAATTTAATCTGTGGCAATCATCTTTATAGTATTGAACCTTCCAATCTGTGGTCATGCATATACCAATCATTTTATCTAATCTTCGTGTACATTTTTTGATGCAGTTTAAAATTTTTCTCCCTAAAGTTCATGTGCAGCATCATTGTTATTCCTAGGTTATTATTATTCTCGTTATTAGGTTACTGTTATCCCTAGGTTACTTACAGTATTTGTTTCTATTGTGAATTAGATCTTTTTGGCATTATTATTACATTTTCTATTTATTACTCTTTCGGCCAATCAATTTTAACATATCAATATTATATTCAGTGTATTTTAAAAACTTGTATTTTTTCTAGTAGTTTGTAGACTTCTCTACATTTCCTATTTAGAGAAGCACATAGTGTGAAAATGGTAAGAATTTTACTTCTTTTTTATGATTCATTTTCTGATTATTCCTTTTTTTTTTCCTTAGGACAGTACCTAAGACTCTCATGACTGTTAAATTGCCTTGGTAAATAGAAAATATCCTGCTCCTCCCTCGGGCTTATTTTAAACAAAATACTTCTGTCTCACCATAAAATAAGTTGTTTCCGTACACTTTTGAGAGATACCCATTATCAATTAAAGAATTCCCTTTTTTTTTTACTATTTTACTAGGAGCTGTTATCATGATTGGGTGCAGATTTATCCAATGATTCTCCTGCTTGGAACTGATCCTTGCAGATGGATCCTTGACAATGTGGCTTACTGTCTTCCATCACTTTGGAAAAATTCTCAGCCATCAAGTCTTCAAATGTTGCTTCTGCTCGTTTCCTTTCTTCTCTCCTGGGGATTATATATATTCTAAACTTTCTCCATGTATTCTCTACTTCTTGCAACCATTATTCTATTATTTTAGAATAATAGAATCATTTTTTCTCTGTACTCTTTAATCTTCATACATTTTTCTAATCTATCATCCAGTTCACCAATTCTCTCAATTTATAATTAAACCATTTAGTCCTATGCATTTATCTGTTAATTTATTGTTTTTTCAGTTCTAGAACTTCTGTTAATAGTTTCCAATTCTCTGCCCAAATTCTCAATGTAATTTTTTATCTTCTTAAATAGCTACTTATTAGTCTTTCAAAACATATTTGCCTGTCTCATTAAGTTCTTTCAAAATTTTTAGGTTGTGTTAATCCTCTTTGTTATATTTTCTCTATTTCATTATTTATTATTTGCCTATTTTCACTTTCTTTGGCTTTACTGTACTGTTTTATTAATGTCTCGAGTTGAACACTTAGGGCATTCATTTTCCATCTTTTTATTTTCTAATATGAATTTCCTAAATTTACTATCTGAAGTATCATCATACATGTTTTTATATGTAATATGTTCTTTATTATTTCATTCTAATGCCTTTGAATTTCTTATTTTTTCTTGGATCTTTGAGTTATATGTTTTTAAATTCCAAATATATGATGTTTTAGATATATTTTTATTATTAATTTCTAAATTATATTTTACTGTGGTAAAAAATGTGTTCTATGCTAAATTCTTTGATATTGTTGAGACTTTGTTGGTGGTCTAGCAGATAATTGTTTACCATAAATGCCCGTTGTGCTTGAGAAGAGTGTGTATTTTATGGTGTAGGTTCTATATATGAATTTCTTGATTGTGTTATCAGATACTAGTTCATTAACAATTTTTGGTGTTCTTCACCTAAAACTTACTAAGAGAGGTATGTTAAAATCTTCTATTTTAATTTAGGTTTGCTCATTTCTCTTACCAATTGTGGCAATTTGATGTAGTTTAAGGCTATTTTATTAGAGGCATAGAAGATGATTTATAATGACTCTTGTATCCTTAAAATGTTTGTTGTTGTTCATTTTGTCTTGCTTTATTTTCTGCTTTGCCTGATCTTAATATCTCTATACAATATCATCACATTCTATGTGCACTGGGCTCTTCTTCCGTCTCTTTACTCTTTTATCCTTTTACTTTTTAAAATAACAAAATAGGCATATGCTATTTAAAGAGGTACATCTAAATCTCTTCTATTAGGTGAATTTAATTTGTCCACATTTATTGTGATTACTGATATAATTAAATTCATTTTGTGTTTTGTATTTATCATGTCTTTTTTCCCTTATTTGTCTTGAAAATGATTAAGGTTTATGTCTATTTTCAGGGAGCTGCAACTTCACTAAGATGAGTCTAGATATGGATTTATTTTTATTTATTATACTCTTCAATATGAAGTTTCATGTCACTCTCCAATTCTATAACACTCTCAGCCATTTTGCCTTTTTCCCACTAGCTCTATTCTGTCTTTGGGGAACTACTACCAGACTCATGTTGGAGCTTCTCACTCTATCCTCCATGTCTCTAAATCATTTTACAGGGCTACATTCTGTGTAATATCATCCAATATATATTGCAATTTACCGTGTCTCTCTAAAATTGTATCTCCTCCACTTTTTTAAAGTTTCTTTTATTCAATGGCTCTGTTAACAGCTATCACTGTATATGTTCTTATTTGCAAATCTTGTTTCTCAAAGCATCCTAGTCTATCATATGATTTTAGCTACTTTCTTAACGTCCTAAACATTTTTAAAGCCCTTTACTCTCTTTCAGATTGTTCTCTTTTCTCAAGTCCTTGAGATGTTAATCTTCTTTGTTTTCAAGATGGCTGTGTCTGAGGAAATCTCTGGTTCTCTGGGTTATGGACATGTCCCAACAGAGTGGTTTTACATGTGCTTCTGTTAGCTGCCCCAGGAAGTTCACTGGCCCAGAACCCATTATATGGTAATTTCTCAGCTTGAAATTCCTGAACTGTGAAGTCACGATAAATTCAGACACCACACCTGCATATGCCACATATTGGGAGTTTCAAGTCTTACGATACTTTTATATTTTTAACCATAATCTTAAGTAAAGGCAAAATTTTTATTCACTAAATTTTTAGAGTCTCTTATTGATAACGGGACACCACGTCTAAGATTATTGAAAGGATAGCATGTCCAGCTCATTGCCTTGGATGGACTCAAGGCAATATAGTCCATCTCCATACTGCCATTAAAACCTCAGACCCAGATCTTTAAAGCCTATTTCTATGTCCAATACTCTTACGGATCATGGCAGCTTTCTCAGTTTGTGAGCCTAGTAACTCGATTCCCATTTCCTCTTAATTTCTAGCACCTGGGCTGTTTCCGTTTTTGTTTTGGTTCCTTTTTTGAGTTTGGTATGTAAAGAAATTAATTATGCTTCCTATATTTTATTCACCATTTCTATGTGTTTGGGGAAAGAGGGAAGTTGGTGTTATCTAACTATGCCTTATTTTTAAATTCCTATTTATTAACATAGCTACATACTGTTTTGTGCCTTAAGTTTTTCCCCTAACGATTAATCTTGTGATTATTCTGTATCAATAACTCTAAGTTGCTTGTCTTTTTAATGGCTGCATAATATCCCATTGGCATAATTCAGAATAATTCATGTAACCAGACATTGACTATTTCCAAGAATATTTTTAAACTAACAAAACAATGTTTTCACGGCACAAATTGTGGAAAAGATAGAACATGTTGGTGAGTGTTTCTAGCTCTTTTTCTTTCATATATATTGAATTTCTATGTAAACTAATTATATGATTTGGTAACCTAAACTATCATTTAAAAATGGCAAGCACATTTGATATCTTTAAATATTCTTTGGTACCTACTGCGACTATATAGTAGTACATTGCAGGTATATATAAAAATTTATTTAACCATATCATATTTGGATCTTTAAGTTGTTCTAAACTAGTCACTAATATAAATGACGTCATGATGCACATCTTCACATGTAAATATTTTTATGTCTTATTATTGCTGATTTAGAATCAATTACTATAAATGGAATAAGTTCAAAAGCATAAATATTTTTATGACTTTTGACACATGTTGTGAAACTGCCTTCTAAAATTGTATTCCAAATTGCCTAAAATCTCTCCAAAAGAGTACAAATGCCTATTTCCTCATATCCTTTTCAATGTTTTCACATTTTAAAATTTTTACAAAAACGGTGGGTAAAAAGTTGGCATTTCATTGTTTTAATTTACATTTTGTTAGTGAAGCTAGGGATCTTTCCATATGTTTACTTTTATTTCTTCTGTGAATTGCCTGTTTATCCTTTTGCCCATTTTTCTACTGTAATTTTTTTTTTGCCATCCTCATCATTTGGTTGTCTATAATATGCCATATTTTCTGAAGGGTACATAAGTGTTTCATTATGAACTCTTGCATACCTTAGAATATCTTTCTATTTTGTCATGTATGAGTGACAGGTTGCTTGGTATAGAATTCTTAGGTCTCATAGTGAAGCAAGAAAAGTTCATCCAGACTTGAACTTTCCCACTTGTCAGGAAAATATGTGTGCTCTCTGAATTCTCTCACAGTACACCGATTTTCAGTTATAATCTTCCTTGGAGTCTTAAACTGCCAGGCTGATTAATCTAATTTTCAGTTCAGTCTTCACTCAGCCTGTATAACTATGGATAAAGCCTGCAGTATGGGAGCCCCAACCAGAGGAATCACATCTCTGACCAGTTTTTCCTCCATGATTGTTACCAAGCAAAACTGTGGGACTGGTGCTCAGATTTTTGCTTGGGCCTCCCTGGTGTCATTCACTCATCTTCATCCATATGGTGCTTTGTCCACCTATGTCATGATGCCCTCATGCACAACTGGCTCTCTGTGGGCCATCACCACGGAAACCGAGGAGTTTGTACATGGGTGAGGTTGAATGCAAGTTATCCAAAGTGGTAGATGGGATTTCACATCCTACGCTCTCTGATATCATCTTGTCCCCCATGACAGTGGATATTAGCAGTGCTCTGCTATGACTTTTTTTTTCTCCTTACTCGCCTTAAAACTCTACTGCCTTCTCTAGATGCTGAGAGGTCTCTTCAACATCTAGCTCAACTGAGTCTCATCTGTACAACATCTCCCACAAAATCCTAGGAATTTTTGGAATAGGACTGACACCTTTCTCATTTTCCCATCTTGGATGCAGATTTTTGATTCTTTGTCATTCCTTTTGCCATTTGCTTGGAGATTTGAGAGGATGGAGTAGAAGTCAGACAACCGTGAATTTTATCATCTCACCAAGAGTTCAGTCTCTGACTTTTTGAAGTGAACCAATGTGGTCAGGTACTGTGATTTTCAAATGTTGATGTATATAGAAGTTACCAGGGGTAATTGTGTACAACAGAGACCCAGCATCTTACCTCCAGAAGTTCAAATTCAGAAACTCTAAGATGCACCAAATAATCCATATTTCTAATAAGCAACTCCCCTCCAGGTGATTCTGATAGGTCCTGCCACAGTTTGAGAAACCCCAATGTAAAGGAAAAAAAAAAGAACAGTGGTTCTCCACGTGTGACCCGTAGACTGGTAATTAAGCCTGTAGGTCAGCTTCACCTAGGAACTTGTTTGGAAAGTAAAATTTGGGGCCCAACCCAGACCTACTGAATGAGAAATTCTGGGGGTGGTGCCCAGTGATCTGTATTTTAACAAGCCCTCCAGGAATTTCTCCTGCACACTTAAGTTTGAGAACTGCTGAGCTAGTAGATGAGTCAGAAATCTCATGCTCTAATCTGAGGACTGTCTCTTAACTAGCTCAGTGACCAGAGAAAATTTGCTCAATCTCTCTGGACCTCAACTTCTCTATTTACGATATAAGGATGAGAGGCCAAATACCTCCAAGGCTTTTCAATGCTTAATCTCCAACTATTTTGTAATATCTTCCATGTTATATTGTATTTTTTCATGGAATAAATTGCATCTGGTTGAGCCTTGAGTACTATTATTTGTATTCCATGGCATGCTCCAGGAACCAACAGCAAATATTCCCACACAGCTAATCGATTAAGCTCAGAACAATTCAAAACTTACACACCAATGTTAACAATAATCCTGAGTGTGGATTGCCAATAAATCTCTGAGTAGTGCATTGGCAAATAGTTGTTTTTCTTTTTTTTTTAATATACAAAGGCTGGGTTCCATGTGCATGTGGTGCACCCAGCTTATTTTCTTCATCTGGCTCATTTGATCTTAATTACTAGGGCTAGTTCTTGAATTGAAGCAGCTTGTTTTAAGGAGCATATGGCAGAAGGTGCTAAGCACAGGCAGCAGACAATGTGTTACTAAAAGGAGAAGAAATTTTCCTTTACATAAGAAGCCATATGCAGTCCAAATTTATCCATACTGTATCACTGAAATGTGTATTTTAGAACTTCATCTATGATTTTTCACAGGTATTGGTTTTATCCTTTGCTTATTCGACATAGGCTCTGCAAAGAACAGGTGAAGATTTTAAGAGTCCATTTCAAAATCCCAGATTGTTTCTATCAGCAACTTTAGGGGCCACCATCTGTTGCCTCCTCTTGGAAGGTTTCACTAAAAACTTAACACCCTCTAGGGTGTCCTTCTCCCAACAGCATCCTCAGTTTTCAGGTCTCAAAAGGTCTTGATGTCAAGGTGGTCTTTCCCTGAAAGCAGCAAAACTGTGAAAGTTATCACACTTCTGCTTTATGAGAGAAGAGAGCAAAGAGTTTACTCTTTATGTCCTGACTCCTTTGTCTCTCTCAGTGAGAGACAGTGGGTCTCTGGAGCTTCTTTCCTCTACTCTTTAGAGAACACCTGTGAAGCATCAAAGCCACAGATGTGGCAGAGTGCCAGCCATCTGGATGTGGCCTTCTGCAAATTGTCGTCATCAACACACTTCTCCTTTGAAATCTTATCGTGAACACTGCATCCCTTTTCCCCTCACCTACCTTCATTTGCTGTCACCCTTCTTCAACAACTGGCCTCAGAGAGCACACAGTAGACACTCAGTCTTTCCTGAGATTCCTTTTCTTTTACAACAACTGCTCTCTCATCCCCATCCTTGGAGCTTCAGATTCCCAACTGTGGCACCTCCAAAATCTAATTGCTTGGCACCACATTTCTGACATCACAGTCTGTTGCCATGGAAAGTGCCACCAATTCAGCATGATGACTTCCCTGCCAGAAGGAGAGGATGCACTGAGAAGGAGACAACATTTGTTTAAGCATAAATATCTTTGATATTTAGCAAAGAGGCAAGAGACTATATGGAAGACAACAGAGGAAGCAAAAATTCCAATTTATATCATGCTTTGCTTTCAGGGCTCGGCTTCGGTAAAACCAGGTGTTCAACTTTCTTCAGGTTTTCATATTATACCAGAATTTTATGGTGATTATTTCTTTGACTTTCTAGTTTATTAAGAATAATATTGGAGTTCAAAAGCATTTAGAGTTTGAAAAGCAGAATGTCCCTTCAAATGCTACATCTGCTTTTTCATGTTGCTATCGGATGATTATCTTGGTAGAAAGATGAGCAGCAGCCGTTCTAAATAGAATTGCTCATCTCAGCACAGCCTTTCCAATGAAGCCAGTTTACAGAAAATTTAAGCTAGCTTCTCCCTCCTGCATTTCTGCTAAGGCTCAGGCCCCCATGTCTGCCAGGAATAAACACTCCTAATAATGTCTCCTGTTGAATTTACAGTTTCCATGAACAGTTTTTGCAAGGTCCTTGCCAAAACTGAAAATCTGCTGTTATCACATGGATGTAACTATTAAATGGAAACTTGAGAACACTGTGTCTGAAAAATTACAGAAGTTATAGTCTATTTTTTTTCACTGTTACCTGATGATAACTTGTAATTTGCTACTTAGGATTGTGGGTAATAGAGCAAATTTGAATGAATTTGTGTAACTCTCCTAGTCCATTTTCTAGATTCCTATTAAAATGAAATTTTTAAGAAGAGGACAAAACTATATTATTTGGTAGATACTAGATACCCCATATCCACGCCAAGAACTTTGAGAAATTTCTGCAAATGGAACTGGATCAAAGACTAGGACTATACAGACCATCTACTGCCTGCAGGAGAAGTAGCAACGTGCCTGAGAGGCTCTCCGGTGGAACTCTACTAACAACCCTGAAGTTAGACAGGCAAAGATTGCATGTGGGTGTGGGCTATGGGTCCGTTAGGGTCTCACCAGGCCTGGGAAATGCAGGCACCAGAGGACATGCCTAACAGGAAACCCAAAGGGGTGCTGACTAAGTTTTTCTTGTAAAGGCTCCTACTGGAAAGTTATAGGGATCCTGAAAGAGGCAAGTGTGTTGAGTGAAGGCTAAACTTGAGCAGAGAAGGGGAACTCTTAGTTGCCAATCTCTTCTGTTCTCACTCCTCACTTTTCTTCACAAGTTGTTTGGATATCTGGACTATAACGTAACAATAAACCCACAGCTCCTCTTTCTCTTGATCTGATAGGTCTGGAGTATTCGAACAGGGGTCACAAGTTCTGAGAGAAACCATGTTGGCTGGCAATGCTAACCATAGATCTATCTTCACCAGTAAGGATTAAAGAGTGATCATAGGCTATGTGAAAAGGTACTGAAGTTCTAAGGCAAGGAACGTGCTGAGGAATCAACACAAAAGTCTTCTATGAAATGCAAGAAACAGAGATATTTTGTAATTTGCTTTCAAGAAAATCCAAGAGAACTTTTCATGTATTGCCAGGCAACGTAGAGTATTGGTTAAGACTCGAGGCTTCAAGACGTTCAAATAACAGCTCTGCTACTTATGAGCTGTTTGTGATCATCAGTCAATTACTGAAACTACCTTGTCTCAATTTTTCCATCTGTGAAATGCAGTGGTAATAGTATCTACCTAATAGCCTTACAGTGCATTTTAAAGGAAATAAATCACTTATGCACTGGAAAATATATGTGATACATATTAATTATACAATAAAAATTAATCATTATTACAAAACTAGAGCAATCATAAATAATGAGAAATCTAAAATCGGTAAAGACACCAGGATGTAAAAAACATGAGTGCTGTAACAAAAAATAAAGAAAAAAGCAGACTGACTACTACTAAAACAGAGCTGTGAAATAGATAACAAGTGATAAAATTCTCAAAGTCAGAGAAAAAGGATAAAAACAGCAAAATGATGAGCATGTTTAAATACTAATGAAAAAGGTGATATAAATCCAAATATATCATATAATAACCATTATAACGAAAGGAAATTAAAAAATGGAGAAAAAAGTTATGAAAAAATTGTAAAATAAAAAATTTATCTTCTGATCAAGATTAGGCAGTAATTTTATGCTACGCGCACTCCTCATACAAACACCAGTGATGAATAAAGTTTAACAAGAGAAAACCCAAAAGATATAGGTGGAACTAACAATCTAGGCAGATATCTAAATGGACACCAAATAGGATAGAAATAATAAGTGGTAAATAGATTCTGGGGTAGAAACCGGCAGTGGAAGCTAAGAGTTCAGCTCCTGAAGAGTAAAATGGAATAAATGTATCCCATTCAAGATGGCAGACATTTATCCTTTCAACTGATATTTACTGAGCTGGCACTGTTGGAATAATTGGGGATACAGCAATTAACCAAACAAATCCCTGTTTATTGGAGCTTACATTCTAGTGAGGAGACAGGCTCATTACAAGAAGTCATAGGCTGAGTGCAATTTACCCGCTGCCTAGTGCACAGGGGGGACTTTTATGACTAACTGAAAGGAGGGAGGAGGGAGAAAAAGCTAATGAGTTGGCTCAGTATGTGGAGGCAAGCCAAAAACGGATAGCGCCTGCTCTTGAAGCTGTTGTCTCAACAAAGTGAGGGAATGATCTGTTGAGAGCACAGTGAGGTGTCCTCTCAGAGAAAGTCCCCTTCTAAGAGGGGCACCATCCTCCAGGATGCAGTATATACTCTGAATCAATGATTTTTGATGATTCTATATCCCCCATAGGAAGAAAACATGAGCCGAGGAACAAAGGTGTGAAAGAAGCAGGCTGGCTTATCACCACTTCTAGTGACCCACTTGAGCATGTGGGCTTCTTGTCCATACAACTCGGGCCTCTGCACATATAGGGGACCTGGTTCCCAAAGTGAGGACCTGATTCTCATAGGAGTGACCGCAAGAATCGTGGTGAACTTTAAGCTACAGCAGCTTCCCAGGCACTTGGAGCTTCTCAAGCCAATGCGTAATCTGGCCAGGAGAGAAGTCAAAATCTTAACAGCAGGAGCTGACCGAGATCATCAGAAAATAATAAAATAAAACAAAGGCAAGGGTCTAATATATCAGTAACAACAATAATATAAATGGATTGCATTAATATGCTTCAAGACAGAGATTCTCAGGATAGACTTAAAAACAAAAAAATAAAGTTATCTGCTGTCCTAAGAGATACACCTAAAAGAAAACTACGACCAAAGTTTAAATAAATAAAAATTGGTAAGACAGGGTAATCATTCCTGAAAGTTCAAATTTTCTGAAAAGATATCCAACTGAAAAACACCAAAATGCTACATAAAGCCTGACAAAAATATTTTAAAGCATTGTAGCATTCTTAACAATATAAGAAAAAATATACTAAAGATAAAAAATCTAGGTCATTAAACCAGAGTGATAAAGGATCTTGGAAACTGAGAAGACTCTAAGAGTAAATGTCAAAATAAAAAAAAAAAAGAAAGAAAATTCAGAGATTAGTGTGCAGTGAGACAGAAGATGTGGCATTGGACGCTTGTACGGAAGGCACCTGAACTTGAGATGTCTGCGTAAAGCTGGGAACACTAAAAGGCTTTCACCTTCAGCAGAGAAGTTGGGCTGGAAAAAAGAGAAGAGATCTTCATTATGAAAACAAGAAACTCTGTCTCAGACACAACTGGAAAGGACATGGGGAAGTTTCCCCCTGAGAAGCTATAACCATTGGCTGTTCTCACATGGGGCTGGCTTCATGTTTATACTTCCTACAAGGTCCAGGAAACCTCAGACAGAAGAACTAAATGAAAGTGATCTTCAATATTCTAAAGTCAATGCAATTCACCACAGTAACAGACTAAAGATCCATGTTCAAAAATATTTATAGGAATACAAAAATATCGGGTCCCAGCAAAATAAAATTCTCAGTGTTTGCATCCAGTTAAAGACTATCAAGCATCAAAGAGTCAGGAAAATATGACCTGTAATGAGGAGAAAAATTAATAAATACAAACCAACTCAGAATTGAAAAAGATGTTAGAATTTTCATACAAGGACATTAAAATATTATTATAACTATATTTCATATGTTCAAAGAAGAGAAAAGGCCTAATAAATAATATTCAAAATATAAAAATGGACATAAACTTATACACAGCAGATAATAAAGACAATAACAATAGTAAGAACATATAACACAAAACATTACATAAAAAATTTGAGGGGGCCTGTCTGGTGGCATAGTGGTTAAGTTTGTGTACTCTACTTCAGTGGCCTGTGGTTGGCAGGTTTGGATCCCTGGGATGGATATAGCATGGCTCGTCAAGCCATGCTGTGGTGGCATCCCACATAAACTAGAGGAAGATTGGCACAGATGTTAGCGCAGCAACAATCTTCCTCAAGCAAAAAGAGGAAGATTGGCAACAGATGTTAGCTCAGGGCCAGTCTTCCTCACAAAAATAAGAAGAAAAAGAAAATTTGAAAAGAGACAAAACAAATTTCTAGATGAAATGTGACTTCTAAAACTAAGTCAAAAAGAAGTACAATACTTTTTTCCCAATATATCATAGTGGTTAAATGTGCAGACCCTGGACAAGATTATCTGGGTTCAAATTTCAGCTCTACCACTTGCATCTTTGTGACCTTGAACAAATCACTTAAAGTTTCTGTGCCTTGTTTTCCTCATTGTAAAATGTGGATAGTAAACAGAACCTACATTATAGAGTTATCCTGAGAAGTTAAATGAGCCTATATAGGTTAAGTATTTAGAATAGTGCCTAGCACATAGTAAGAACTACGTAAGGACTAGCTCCTTAGTGGTATTCCATTAAGGTTATTGTGCATATTACAAGGAACTCTGCTTCTTGATGCAAAACCTAGAGAAACTCTCACACCTGTGCGCCAGAAGATGTATGAATGAATATTCATTGCAGTACTATTTATATTTGTGAACATTTGGAAACTAACTAAATGTCCATCAACATAAAAATAAATTAATTAATTGTATTTACGTAATGGAATGAGGCAGCACATTACAATGAATAAAAGAGATCTGCAGCTACCTCCATAGAAGTCTCAAAAACATAACGTAGACTGGAAAAAGTAAGATTCAGAAGCATTTATGCGATATGATTCCATAGTATTTAAAGTTAAAAGATGCAAAATGAGAACATATTTTTTGAACTCATGTATATATAGTATAGAGAAATATATAAGAAAAATGAACACAAAAGTCAGAATAGTTTTTACATTTAGGTTTAAAAGGGGAATGGAATAGTGTAAGGATGCACAAGAAATTTTAACTATAGCTGTAAAATTTAGTTTATTACAAATTGTTTGTGGTGAACTATTATGATTTACTAAAACAGAGTGGTACTTATAGGGGCATTCATTCTAAAGATTTTATTCTCTCTTCCACGTGTTTTAAATATTTCATAATAAAAAGAATTTTCTGACTCGGAGGAACATTTGAGTATTAAAATTGAAAGAGGTCGAGAATTACAGACAAAATTAATGAGAGGAGGCAAAAATCTAGACATTCCTTGATGAAATTTTTGAATTTCAAGGATAAAAAATATTAGAGCAATCCAGGCAGAAAAAAGAAGCTACTTACCAAGGAAAAAAATCTTAGGGGACCCAAACATCTCTGCAACAATAATGGCAAAAGTCACAGGGCAAAGTCTATGGAGTTTTGAGGGGAGACGGAGTACTTACTCCCACACTCATAGGACTCCAATTTAATAACAGTGGATTACAGCTGAAAGAGTTGTAAGACAGAGATTCTCTCTGAGGATGAGTATTTAGGGATGCCCAAAGTTAAGAAGGAAGAATAAAACAAGGATACTAGAAGAATTTGAAACATCCGGTACATATAGCAATAGAAAACATGAGATGAAGCCCAATCTCTAACGAGAGCATGAATATCACACTGGAGACCTATTTATCTCAATTTCTATTAAACAATACATGTCCAGCTTGCGACCAAAAATTTAAAATATGCCAAAAGGCAAGAGAAAACACAGTCTAAAGAGAAAAGCAAGCTTCAGAGTCAGATTCAGATCGGATACAAATTTTAGAATTAGACAGGGATAAAATAATTATGATTAGTATGTTAAGGGCTCCAATGGAAAAAGTAGACAACAGGCAAGAACAGATTGCCAATGGGAGCAAAGAGATGGAAATTCTAAGAAAGAATCAAAAGGAAATACTAGAAATGAAAATCACTGTGACTGACATGAAGACAGCCTTTGAAAGGGTCTCTGATAGACTCAACAGGATGAGGAAAAAATTAGTGAGCTTGAAGATAGGTCAATAGACACTTCCAAAACTGAAACACAGATGGAAATACGAGAGAAAAAATAGAATACTATATCCAAGAACAATGGGACAATTTCAAAGGATGCAACTTACACGTAATTGGAATACCAGATGAAGAAAGACAGAATAGAGCAAAACAAATAGTTGAAGTAATAATAGCTGAGAACTTTCCAAAACTAATGGGGACATCAAACCACAGACCCCAAAATATAAAAGAAAAAAAACAAAAACTATACCCAGAAATCATATATTCTAACTGCAGGAGACCGAAGACAAGAATAAAATCTTGAAAGAAACCAGACAAAAATACACTTTGCATAGAGAGGAACAGGATAAGATTTAAAGATTTCTTATAAGAAACCAAGCAAGCAAGAAGAAAGTGGAGTGAAATACTAAAAGTGTTAAAAAAAAAAAAAAACCACCAAACTAGAATTCTAGTAAAATTATCCTTCAAAAATGAAGTAGAAGTAAAGACTTTCTCAGACAGTCAAAAACAGGAAATTTATCACCAGCAGGCCTGGCAATGAATAAACGGGAAAATATCTTCTTCATGAAGAAGGAAAATGATATGCATCAAAAATTTAGATATCTATAAGAAAGTAAGAACGTCAGAGAAGGAATAAATAAAGGTAAAATAACATCTTTTATTTTTCTTATTATTAATTGATATAAAATAGAACTCTAAAGTAATAACAGTAACAATGTATGGGCTAGTTTAGCACACCGATAAGTGAAATGAATGACAGCAATGTCACAAGAAACAGGAGGGAGGAATTAGGAATGCTCTGTTACAGGGTACCTGCACTAACTTGAAGCAGAACAGTGTCATTTGAAGGTGGTGTTAGGTTAGTTAAAATTAATATTGTAAACTCTAGAGAAACAATTAAAAATATTTTTTAAAAGTGTTATTGGTATGCTCAAAAAGGAGATAAAATAGGATCATATGAAGTGCTCATTTAAAACAAGAGAAGGCAAATAAAGAAACCTCTGGCAATGAATACAAAACAGTTACAAACATGACTGCTATTAATTCGAATAGATCAATAATCATCTTAAATATTAGTGGTATAAATAGACAAAAATAAAAGACAGAGCATGTCAAGGTGGTTTAAAAACATAACAAGAACAAGACCCAAATCCATGTTGTTTCTAAGAAATTCACTTTAAATATAAAGATGGGTTAAAAGTAAAGGGACAGAAAAAGATATACCATGCTAACAGTAATGAAAAGAAAGCTGGAATAGCTTTATTAATTTCATACAAAGTAGATGTGGCAATCCTAACCATGTATGCACATAACAATAGAGCATCAAAATAAACAAATCAGAACCTGATAGAACTGAAAGAAATAGATATATTCACTATGATAGTTCGAGACTTCAACACGCCCTGTCAGTAATTGATAGATTAAATAGGCTGAAAACCAATGAGGATATAGTTGACCTGAACAACGCTATCAATTAACTTGAACTAATTGACAATTTTAGAATACTCCTTTCAAAAAAATCAGAATGAACATTCTTCTTAAGTTTTCATGAAACATTCACCAAGGTAGACTACATTCTGGGCCATGGAACACACCTCAACAAATTCAAAAGATAAAAATCATACAAAATATGTTCTCAGATCACAATGAAATTAAACTAGAAATCAATAACAGAAATATAGCTGGAAAACCCACAAATATTTGGAAATTAAAACACTTCAAAATAATACATAGATGAAAGAAGAAATCTCAAAAGTAATTTAAAATATTTTTAAATGAAGGGAAAGAAAATGCAAATTACCGGATTTGTGGGCTGCAACAAAAAGCAGTGCTTAGAAGAAAATATATAGTATTAGATGCATGTATTAGAAAAGGAGAACAATCTAATATCATTAACCTAAACTTCCACCTTGGGAAACCAGGGAAAGAAGAGCAATCATAAAGCAAACAGAGGAAAAGAAATAAAAATTAAGCATAAATTAATAAAATTGAAAATAGGATGACAATGGATAAATTCAACAAAACTAAAACCCAGTTCATTGAAATGATCAATGAAACTGATAAACTTATAGCTAAGCTAACAGAAAAAGAAAGAGAGAATATGTAAATTAGAATTGAAAGGGGGTCATAACTACTGATGCCATGCATATTAAAAGGATAATAAAGCAAACTATGAAATGTTTTGTCTCCCCCCAAATTCATAGGTTGAAGACCTAATGTCCAGTACCTCAGAATGTCACTGTATTTGGAGATAGGGTCTTTAAAGAGGTAATTAAGTTAAAATACCCATAAATTTGCCTGCAAATTTGATAATTTAGATGAAATGCACCAATTCCGTGAGAGATGGAACTGCCAAAACACACAAGGAGAATGAGATAATTTGAATATCCCTGGATGTATTAAAGAATTGAATCAGTAATTGATAACCTTCCAAAAAAGAAAGGACCAAGTCAAGATGAATTCACTGGTGAATTCTACAAAATATTTATGCAAGAAATTATACCAATTCTGCACAATATTTTCAAGAAAATAGAAGCGAAGCTAACACTTCTTAACTTGTTCTATGAGGCCAGCATTTCCCTAATATCAAAACCAGATAAAAACATTACAAGAATGGAAAACTACAGACCAACATCTCTTGTGAACATAGATACAAAAATTCTCACAAAATATTAGCAAATAGAATCCAACAATGTATAAAAGAAATTATACGCTATGATCAAGTGTGATTTATTCTAGTATGTAAGGCTGGTTTAACACATGAAATCAATCACCACATCAACAGACCAAACAAGAAAAATCATATAATCATATCAACTGACACAGAAAAAGCATTTGACAAAATCCAACACCCAATCATGATAAAAACTCTCAGAAAACAGGGAATAGAGGGGAATTTCTTCCACTTGATAGAGAACATCTATACTAAAATCTACAGCTAACATTAAACTTAATGGTGAGAAGCTGGATGCTTTTGCCCTAAGGTCAGGAATAACACAAGATGTCCCCTCTCATCACTCCTATTCCACGTTGTAGTGGAAGTCCAACCCAGTGCAATAAGAACTAAAAGATACACAGTTTGGAAAGGAAAAATAAAGCTATCTTCTTTCACAGTTGATATGATCATCTATGTAAAAAACCCAAAGAATCAACAACAACAACAAAATCTCCTAATCTTGAGAAAAGCATCAGACAAGTCACAACTGAGGGACATTCCACAAGATAACAGTACTTCTGAAAACTGTCAAGGTCATCAAAAATAAGGAAAGTCAAAGAAACTGTCATAGCCAATAGGAGCCTAAGGAAATATGACTAATAAATACAATGTGGCACCCTGGATGGAATCCTAGAACAGAAAATGGACATTAGGGAAAAAGCAAAGAAATGTGAATAATATATGTATGGGCTTTAGTTTATTTACTGACAATGTGTCAATACTGATTCATTAATTGTAGCAAATGTACCATACTAAGGTAAGAAGTTAATAATAGGGAAAACTGGATGTGAGGTATATGGAAGTTTCTGTACAATCTAAGATAATTCTGTAAATCTAAAATTATTCCAAAATTAAAAGTTTATTTAAAAATATAAAAATACGTAACTTTTCTTTCAATAATACAAGTGTGTTTTTTCTGTTGTTTTTAAAAAGACTAGTAACACCCAATGTTGGTGAGGAACATTCAAACTTTCCTGGTGGAAATGTAAAATGGTACAACCACTTTACACAGTGATTCTAATCTCATGTATTTTTTCCAGGAGTAATGAAAACATTTGAGTACACAAAGGCTTGTACAAGAATGTTCCTAGTAGCTTATTCATGTTAGCCAAAGGTTGAAAACAGTCAAATATCCATCAACAGGAAAATGAATAAACAATTCATGATATCTTCATACAACATAAGATCCTTAGCATTAAAAGGGAGTGAACTACTTATGTTTTCAACAGCATGAGTGAATCTCAAGACGTTGTGTCGAACAAAAGAAGCCGGACGCCAGAGAGTACACACTGTAGGATTCCATTTCTATGGAGTTCTAAAACAAGCGAAAGGAATCTATAGTGAAATGATTGAGAAAGTTTTGTCTCTGGGTGAAGAGGGGTCAGCTGAGAAGAATCTGAGAGAAATTTCCTGGGTGATGGAAATGCTCTATATCTTAATGGTGGTATGGGTTGCATGAGTATATACATTTGTCAAAATTCATTGCATTGTACACTTAAGATTTGTATATTTCATTGCATGTAAATTTTACCTTTAGAAGGAACTGTAAACAAAGAAAAAGCAATGTCAACGTAGCCATTTTTGTTTAGTCCTTGAAATAATTAGCCTCAAATTATATTTTGATTGTCTCATTAATGTGATACTCGCATCCATATATGATTTAAGATGATTTACAAAGTTATAGATCAAAAGAATAATTTAAAATTCAATAATTAGCATTTTGGGGTGTTTACTATGAACCATCACCGTAGCAAAACACCTGCAAAATAAGAATTATTATTCCACTTTACAGATGAGGAAATTAGGGCTCAGAAAGAAAAGTGAGGTATTCAAGATTACTCAGAAAGGAGCTAAAATTCCCACTGTCTACCAATATCTTTGGAACTTACTCTTAATCAGGTGGTGGGCGGGGTAAATAGAAGCCAAAGATAATAACATAATTAAATAGTGAATTCACCTCTAAATTTTCAGGAATCCAGGGCAAAAGGGACACAAAACTGAGATGCGTAGTTTTATTGCCTGATGTAAGGAATTATACTAGCTCCCCAGGAGAAGCAAGCATTTTTCTGACACTAAATTCAAAGAGGAATGTAGAACTTAGCCCAGGAGTCCTTGTGTAAGAGCTATGGAACAATATCATGCACAATGTATTAACTAAGGAGCAGTTTTACAGAACATGCAGACACATTCTTGATCTGACCCTTTCTCACCCTCATGTTCCAATAAAAACTGAAAACCTGCTGCAGCTGCCTTGCTCAGCTCAGGACCTTACTGTTCACGTGGTTTTCCTAGGAGCTCAGTTCCAACATATCCTATTTCAGTTATTGGAGTTGCCTTAATCAGCCTATTAGTAATCATGCTAATTGAACTATTTGTTGTGAGTTCAATCTGATCTGCTACTTAGGAAAATAAACATCTTGGTTTATCCATGACATGTGTTCTCAAGAAATGCTTCACTTAGCACCCAGCTGTAAATCTGAATAAAATTGAGAAGAGAAATTTTCATAGACAAATGTTTTGGCTAACTGTCTCCTTTGGCATTTCAACTGAAATCTTCTCTTTAAAAAATATCGCTGCCATTTGAACCAAGATTTCTTTAGTTTATTTCATTTCCAATTAGTGGCTCAGCTTTGTGTTGGCATTTCTGTTTTAGCAGCTGCAGTGAAATCGTTGGACCAAACGCTGCCTCCTCCTTTTTGCCTACATGCCACTTTTACTGATGTTCACAGCCAGAGCACAAGTACCAGAGGGCAAAAGCTGCCCCAGAATATCTACTGTCCTATTCATTAATGCCTCGATGAGTCAGTGACAGCAGTAGAAATCAGTCAAAAGTTTTCTGAAGAACATAGATAAACCCACTTATGGCTCAAACGAAAGGTCTTACTTACAAACAAGGGGTTGTTAAAAGCAATCACACAATAGCATCTTGGGGGGGCGGAGAAATACTCTTTTTATCCCCCCACCACTGGGAAATCATGTCACATAATAAAAATAGTCATATTACAAGAAAATTTGAAGACTCCCTTTTAGAACATACATTGAATCTATTTAGTAAGCATCTTTAAACTAGAGATTCAGCAGTGTGCTGGTCCTGCAAGTGTTAATCAAAAGCAGAAGTTATTCTTTCTCCTTCTGCAGTGATGCTAGAAATATGTGCAATGACTAGATTTTGAAAAAGAAATGGAGCGAAGGTCTAAAGAGTAAGAGGTGTGGCTTCAACTCAAGAGCTTGAGGCATTGTTCTGCACCTCAGATACCTTCCTCTCCCACTTGGGGGTTTGGGGTTCATTTCATGGGGGTGAGTTAATGACTGCAGAATAATTCTCCTCTAATCTAGGGGTGGGACGAGGTGATCGCACTTTTCTCTCTTAGGATGTGACATTATGCCAACACCTATAGTAGCTAACTGCAGCCCTCCACTGCACTGTCCAATATGGTAGACACCAGCCACATATAGCCTAACTAATTAAAATTTAAAAATTAAAAAGTTTAGGTCCTTGGTTGTACTGGCCGTACTTCAAGTGCTTTGATAGCAGGGAATAGAACATTTCCATCATCATTGGAAGTCCTGTTGGAAACACTACTCCACCCAACTGAAAAGGCTCCTGAAGGCACTGCAGCAGATAATTCTGGTGGTGTTCAATTCAAGATTCTCCCATTACAGAAGACCTGGTACATGATAGAATCTTGGGGTCTGACTGCAAAATCACTGATGCTCAATTGGGGCAGGCTCCCACTTACCACAATATCAACATGACCTTATCCACCACCCTCTTCAAAAGCTGCAGCATACTGAAAACTTGAATCTTGACCTCAGGAAGCTTACAACTCGAGACATTTCTCTCCCTCTTGCCTTTCTTCTCCAACTTCTTTGTCCGTGGTACCTCTCTTTATTACCCACCCTCTTTCTCTGATTATCTTTTCCCTTGCCTCCTCATTGATGAAAGAAATCTATGCTCATTTATGCCCCCATAAGTAAATGATTCAATATGAGAAGACTTGTTGCTAGGATTGAAGACAAAAGTTTTGACACTATAAGCCTGCTCCTGAATGACTTCTTTGCATATTGTTATAAAAATATTTCTATTTCCTTTCTGGCAACTAATAGCATCCACCAAGATACAGTGAAAGCTTTGGGTATGCTGCAATGTCTTGCCAGACAGATGAACTGGTAACTGTCCAAGCTTATCAAAATGCTATTGTGATGTCAAGACAGCTGCAAGACTGTTTCTGGGAAGCCTAATTACAGTGGCTGGGAGATGAGCTTGAAAGGATAAAATGCTGTCCCTAAGTAAGATAAGCAAGTGGAACTTTACAAATGTATATTCTTGTCTTCCTTGTCTCCTCTGTTGCCAACAGGCAGCCAAAAAGCCAGCGGGGTTTTTTCAAAGGCTGTCTTTCCATTAGGACTTCAGTGGCATTGGCAATGAAAGGTGAGACAGAAGGGCATGCAAAATGGAGCTGAATGCCACCCTGGAACCAAGTTTATTATGCTGAGAACATACTTGTTGCTATGCTAATGGGACAGGATTATATTTCTCTATTTAAAATTTTCCAGCACAAATGAGGCAGTGTAGTGGTGCTGTTACATCATGGAGCTTTCTGAAAGGGCTGGTGCCTCTTCTCCATTCACACCTCCTCCTCTTGCACATGGCCCCTTTCCTGGTGAGAAGATGCTTTTGCTTTTTACAAAGTGGTCCCATTTGCTTGGAAAATATCATGAGATTCAATTAGGATTTATAACAGCCCGATTTTATCAGGACTCCATAAAGGTAAAGATGTCTTGGCCATATTCCAAACATGTTCAAGGTCTCCTACCGCCACCTCTCACTGCTCCACAGCTCCTCCAACACTAGGGGAAAAAAAGGCCATTCAACTGAAAAGAAGCATCAGAGTTTAAAGGTTTGGTTTGGACTTATTTTTTTCCTCCAAGTTAATTTGAGTTCCCCTGTGTGGAGAAGATGACAGCAAAGGAAGATAAAGCGGGAGAAAGTTGAAGAGGAAGAAAAGAAGAGCCTTGTGTTTGAAGAGTTTATCATTTATTGAGGATAAGTTTAAAAACAAATGGTGAACATAATGTGCCTGTAACAAAGAATAACTCAAAACCAACATCTATATCTTTGTGCCTCTCAAATCTGTCCACTTGTCTTAATTACTAGCACTATTGTAACCTAAGCTAGCATCTTCTCGCACCTGGATTCCAGAGTCTTCTCCCAACTGCCTGACTGGTCCAACCGCTCTTGCACTGCTTCATTTAATTCATTCTCCTCTCTGCAGCCCGAGTGATGGTTTTACTTCTGCTTAAATCTCTTCAATAGTCTATGGTGCTTTTAAGATAAAGACAACTTTCCATAACACAGTTCACAGGCTTTTTAACTTCCAGCCCCTCCCAACCTGTCTGAGAAGCTTCAGCTCACACTACTGTCACAGGCTTTCTCAGCCCTGCACTCTGTCAGTCTCTCTTAAGCATCATGCTCCATCCAGTTTCAAGATATTTGTACATGCCTGTCTCCTCTCCCTGGAACCCTTTTTCTACCTCTCTTTATCTATTTAACTCCAATTCAATCTCTGTATCTCAGACCAAAAGACTCTCTCATCAGAGAGCCTTTCCTAATCTAACTAGGCAAAAAGCCTCTATCTTCTATGTTTTCTTTGTATCCTGACCTCACCTTTCTAATTTTTATCAAGGTTTCAGTTTCACATTCACTGTGTGAATATTTGATCGCTGCTTCTCTCCCACTAGCTTTGTAAGATCAGGGAATATGTCTTTCTTGCTTGCTTATAATTACATTCTTAGGATCTACCAAGAACCTGGGACTTAGTAGCACCTCAAAAATATTTGAGGAAGAAATAAAGCCAGAGAAGGAAGTGAGGCGGGGAGGGAGGGTGGGAGGGAATTGCCCAGATGTAATAAAATATATTCCCTGAAGGCACAGGATCCAGCACATGACTGTTTGTGCTAAGTTCTCCATAAATAATTGCTGCTTTATCAAAAGCAGTTAGCAAAGATTAATTGACAGAGGAAAGATGCAGGAATAGCAGAAAGAGTTTCCCCGGGTACAGCAAAGGACACACCTAGGAGGAGAGAAGTGCACCTGTGAAGGGCATTAGTACAGGTTGGCCAGATGTGGCTGTCCTTGATTTGGTGGATTTTAGTTGAGATGAGGCAGAATCAATGTGTTCTAAGACACTTGACCAAAGGCAATTGTGAGATCTTTCCTTTGAGGAAGCAGACCTTGCTGAACTTGCTTGCATCAGATATTAGAAGCAAAAAGATGGATTATAGGGCCTCTACCAAGCCCTCAGATCTCCAAATAAATTATTCAAATGCTACCCATGAGCATACTGAAGGGATAGTTGGAGAGTGTTAAAAGGAATACCTTCCAAAAATTAGACAAAGTATGATATTGACTCCATTGTTATTTTCCCAAATAGAGGAAAATTTAGCTTACCAAATAGGGTAAGTAGAATATGAAAGAGTCTAACACTTTTCCTGGTATATTATTAAATGGTAATTATTTAATCAATGTTCAATCTAATACATGTTATGCAATGGTATTTTGTTTAGTGTTTGCTGAACTGAAATGATAGCTGCTCTCAGAACACTGATGTAAGGTCAGCCTGGATCTCCATCTAAAACATATTGTTCACTTTGCAACACTCAACTCGTATTTGGGGATGCATGCTCCTGTGTATAGTTCCTTGGCAGCCATGGTGACTCTCGGCTCTAATAAGGTGGATCTTACCTTGTTCTACTTAGATACTGTGCTGAATCTTACATTTCCACATTGTCAAGTTGTCATTTCTAAATTGTATGAGCCCTGCAAAGATCAATAAAGTCTTAACTCACAATGCTAAATCCATTATTAATCTTCCTTATTGCAGTCCATGGCTAAGGCAAAAAAATGAATATGGAAAATTTTACTTAACAAAATTAGTTCATGCTCCATTTAAATTCTAGCATTCAGATAAACTATAAGCTTGGATTTAATGAACTATTTTGTAAATAAACTTGTCTAAGTTAAGAAGTACTCTAATGTATGATATTCTTGAATTTTATTTAGCAATTTTATAAAATATATGAAAAAATAAAGAGATGTTTGAATTAGTTTACATCATTCTTCAGTGGTTAATTATAGTATAAACACCATGATTTTGGATACTGAAATAGAAAAGAATATCCTTAGAGACATGTTTAATCATTTGGATGTAGTAGTGCAGTGTTTATTCATTCATTTTTAGTCCATTAGAGTGTAAATTAGATTTGATTTGCTTGCTCTGATTGGCTTAATTGCCCCAGTTACAGCTGAAGTACAAATAAAATTGTAATAAATTGAACAGATGTTTAACCTACTCTACCAAGATCTTTAATAGTCAATTCCAATTGCAATTTACATTCAGCAATTTAACAAGACCCTTAGGAAACATATTTGATTATTAAAACAAGCTGTTTCTATGTGTAAGGAAAGCAAGACCATTGTGTCATGTGTTTTGGCCTGGTGTGAATTTTTTTGGTTTTTAATTTTCTTATCTCTTGTTAAGGGAAAAATCCATACACAGACACAGACAATGAATGCATGGCTATAAAAGTTAGTCTGCCAGCTTAACAAAATGGACATCACATTCAAATTGATGCTAGAAGGGAAATTTTCCAGAATTATGGAATATTTTATAAAGAAACGAATCCTGTTACATTTCCCACAAGCATCTTCACTGAGAGCCTTTTTTATAGCCAATGGAAACAATCCTCAAAGCATCTATTAGAAAACAATCAATTCCGTTATTCAGATTCTACATGTCATTCACTCAGAGCCCATTTGGAAATAAAAAGTATTCTTACAAAACATGCATGGTATTGCACTGTCTTCTACAGTCTTTTCACCTTAATTTAATGTGGCTGTTAAGATATCGCATAACTTTTGTGTGATATGTTCTTAAGAATGCTTGGCAGAAACTGGCACATTGCATCTCTTGTATTTCTTCAGAAAGGAATTTAGGATGGACTTTATGTCTAGTTCTATAAATTTATAATGTGAGCTTTCAAAGAGATTCCCAGTTACTACACACTGAGGCCACGTTTGGGGAATAGGAAAGTTAGTTTACTAAAAAGATAATCTTATAGGATGGATATAGAAATGCTGAATTGAAAATTTAATAGACATTAAGAATCAGCTAATCCTGGAGCCAAAACTCAAATATGTATAGGAATCATGGAAACAGCCTAAATGAGTAAAGCTCCCAGTGGGGACAATGGTGAATTGGAGAGTGCTCACCTCTAAAGGGGACAGACGCACTTAGCTCCGGCCAATGGTCATGACAGAATGCAGGCCAGGGGTGACAAAGATTCTGAGTTTTCATGAAAAGCCCAGAATCCAGATTTTTATAAAATTTTCTTTGGTTAAAAAAAAAAGTTTGCAACTACTTCAAAAAATTGTTAACGTTTTGCCTGTTAAACAGCAACAACAAAAATCTGTGAACCAAGTACATCTCTAGTTTATAGATTGCTATTTACTCATGGATCTATCCAATCCTAGTATCTTACAGTTGATGACAATATGGACCCAATAATTCAAGTGACCTTACACACCTTAGGGGCAAAACCATAAATGAGAACCCCTGTCTTCAGGAAGTTAAAATCACCCACTTTGGATTCAAATCCCAGTAGCTACACAACGTTGAGCAAATTACTTCATCTCTCTAATCCTCAGTTTCCCAATGAGTAAATTAGAGATAGTAATAGCACCTACACCATGAGCTTATTGAGAGGCTAATGTGAGATACTGTCTAGAGAGCACTGAGCAGAATGCCTAGTGCCTGGTAAACCTTCAAAAAACAGAAATTATGATCATTGTCATCAGCATTATCATTCCAAGTCTTTCTGAAAAAAAAAAAAGTAAATAATCTTAAGGATAAATCCCAATCTTATTGATAGGACATTTTATTAAAAATATATATTCAGACAAGAAACCATAAAAATCCTAGAAGAAAACACAGGAAAAATGCTCCTTGACATGGGTCTTGGCAATGACTTTTTGGATATGACACCTATAGCACAAGCAACAAAATCAAAAGTAAATAAGTGAGACTAAATCAAGCTAAAAAGCTTCTGCAAATCAGAGCAAACAATTGACAAAATGAAAAGTCAACCTCTGAATGGGAGAAAATATTTGCAAATCATATTAGCTGATAAGGGGTTAATATCCAAAATATATAAAGATATCAAAAACTCTAGCAAAAAAACAAACAATCCAGTTAAAAAACTTGCAAAGGACCTAAATAGATTTTTTGCAAAGAAAATATACGAATAGGCAACTGGTGCATAAAAAGGTACTCAACATCACTAATCATCAGGGAAATGAGAATCAAAACCACAATGAGATATCACTTCACACCTGTTAGAGTGGCTATTATCTAAAAGATAAGAGATAAATACTGGTGAGAACATAGAGAAAAGGGAACACTTGGGCACTGTTGCTGAGATTGTAAATTGGTGTAACCACTGTAGAAAACAGTATGGAGGTTCCTCAAAAAATTAAAAATAGTACTGCTATAGGATTCTGCAATTCTACCTCCAGGAATGTATACAAAGGAAATGAAAATGCTATGTCAAAGAGATATCTGCGCCCCCACGTTGATAGCATTATTTACAAAAACCAAGACATGTAAACAGAGTGCCCATCAACAGAGATGTCCACCATTAAGTCAGGCAGAGAAAGACAAATAGTGTATGACCTCACTTTTACATGGAATCTAAAAAGAAAAAAAAAAAAACAAAACAAAAAACTGAAAAACTAAACTCATAGAAAAAGAGATCAGATTTGTGGTTACCAAGAACAGAGGGGAAGCGAGCGGGAATTGGATGAAGGTGGTCAATAGTCAATAGGTACAAACTTCAGTTATCAGATAAATAAGTACCTGGGATGTAAGGTACAGCACGACTATAGTTAACGCTGCTGTGCGGTTTATTTGAAAGTTGTTTAGAAAGTAGATCTTAAGAGTTCTGATGACAAGGAAAAAACATATTTTTCTCCTTTGTCTTTTTTTATTTATATGAAATGATGGACGTTAACTAAACTTATTGTGGTAATCATTTCACAATATATGTACGTCAAATCATTATGCTATACACATTAAACTTACACAGTGCCGTATGTCAATTATATCTCAATAAAGCTGGAAAGAATGTATCTCAAACTACAAGGAGAGGTTACATGGAGGAAATGCCTCCAGAGTCTCCAGTTCAGTCAGAAGTTAAAGAAGAATGATGTAAAAGGAGATAAAAGGAAAAGAGAGGCAAAGGAGATGTCCCTAAGAAGCACTATATTCACAGAAGACTACCTTAAGAACCTCACTTCCAATAAATAAGGAGACCTTGATCAAACAATATCCACCCCACCTGTGACCCTCAACTCCTTTGAAACAGGTATTAAAAGAACTACTAATCCAGGGAGAAAATGTTCTTCTTACTAGATGTTTGAGTTCACCATTATGAGGCAAAGTGAAAAACAAAATAAAAAGGCAACTGTCTCAGTTGGAAACCATTTCATTCAATCATGTCCTTTTGCTCCATCTGAGTCCATGGTGACATAACTCTTACTCAACATGCCTTTATTATGGAGGACTGTTTTTTTGCTAACTACTACGTAAATATGACACACAATCTCTCACCATGTATAAGCTACACAAAGCCCAGAAGTCACTTCCCAATTATACCATTCCCGTCAAAGGAAAGAAAAAACTAAATGCTTATCACTGGAATAGCAAGTATGATCCTTTTCTTATTTTCCAAATGATCAAACAAGAGGAGGTTTGAGTAATGGTGAACAAACCTTGCAAACAGAGAAAAATAAAGAGAATATTGGGTATTACACAGTGACATTCTCTTTCCTGAGAGCTACTGTTAGATATTCACCTCAGCATAAACTGTGGTGTGCCACAGCTAAAACGGACTAAAATCGTGTACAAAGTTTAAATACGGGGGAGTTAAAAAAGAATCTGATGCTTTCTCAATTATTTCTAAAAATTGCAGCGCTTTTGTAAACAATGCCCCATGCTTTTTTAGAAAATATTTTCTATGATTTCGAAATAATTCTCTTTGTTTGATTTCACTGTATAGTAAAATGAACCACTAACAATATGTAAGCAACGACACTTAAGATTAGATTTTCGGCATTATGTGTGATGGGTAGCTTCAAGGAAAGGCTCTGTTGACTGACATTATAAGGAAGCATACATTCTTCTGGTAGCCCATAAGGAATAGTCAAAATATAAAGCAATACAAGAACTAAATCAAACCCTGAGGAAATAAGCTAAAAATTCATGGTATTTTTCCTAGTCCTCACATAAAAAATTTTTTAGGAAAAACTTGAATTATGAATGCTATAGTTATTTTATAATATCAAGGGGTAAAATTCTGGTGAAATAACTAAATTGGAAATTGGATTTCCAATTGGACTTCTTTTTGGAAAAATGTGTTGGGAGTCCCATCATACCTAAAATTCCTTCTAATTGAAAATATTGCCAAGTACCTTCTAATTGTGCTCACTCTTTTTGGCACCTTTGGCTTGCAGAATACCCTATATAGGACAGATTCAGGAAATGTGTTTTTCTGTTAATAAGAGGAGTCCACAAGCATTCTCTTTGGATTCAGGGCAAAACAGTCTGGCATTTCCAGATCTTCCTCTAGTTTCCACCATAGTAGCTGAAGAATCCACGACAAACAAACCATCTGTTCTTCTCAGAGTTCCATTAACCATGTCTATTTGGAAACCATTAATAAGTCTTTTAAAAGGTTTCTCTACCTTTTTGTCCTGAAGGATCTCTCATTCAATCTATTTCCATTCCTTTCCTGGAAATGTTGGAACTCAAGAGTAACAGAAAACACTTTGCCTCTGTGGCTAAGGAGCCCATATGAAGTTTCGGGAGACATTCCCCACCTTGACACTGAAACACTGTGTCCATGTTCCTCCAGAGGCCCATCCAGATAGCTATGCAAAGTTGGAACCTGTGTGGTATCCTTAGGCAAACTTTTCAAGCCTATAGTTCAAGTAAGGTAACAAGGGGCAACTGAGAAGGTCTCTGCCTAGATTACTTGAAGGAATCCTTACCCATTTATGAGAAAAGCATCCTAAAATGTTCAGTTCCTCACAAATTAAGGAACTGCTTATAAACTCCTCTCAACTTAGGCAAGTTTACAAAAAATCTGAAGTAGCTGTTGACCTGTAAGAAACCCTGAAGCATCCTAGAATGGAAATCCATAGAGGCCAGTGTGTGCTTGTATGTGTAAGAATATAAGCATTCACACAACGGAGCAGGCAAGGTGGTTGGGTCCAGCACTTATTCTTTAGTTAACATTACCGTGGATTATGTTAGCATATTACTGGTGATGAATCTGCCACATGGAGAGAGAATAGGCTTCAAAACTAACAAGAATGTTGCATTAGTTTCCTACTGCAAGCTGTAACAAATTACCTCAAATTTAGTGGCTTAAGACAACAAAAATTCATTATCCTACAATTCTGCAGCCAGAAGTTTCACTGGGCTGAAATCAAGGTGTCAGTAGGGTTGAGTTCCTTCTGGAGACTCTAGGGGTGTTATTGACTGAATTGTGACCCCCAAATTTATGCATTGAAGCCTTAACCCCCTATGTGGCTGTATTTGGAGATACTGCCTTTAAAGAGATAATTAAGGTTACTTGAGGTCACAAGGGTGGGGCCCTAATCTGATAGCACTGGTGACCTTTTAAGAGAAAGAAGAGACACCAAAGATCTTTCTCCACAAATTCGCAGAGGAAAGGCCATGTGAAGACAGAGTAAGAAAGCTGCTGTCTAAAAGCCAGGCAGAGAGACCTCGTCAGAAACCAACCTTGGCAACACCTTGATCTTCAATTTCTAGCCTCCAGAACTGTGTGAAAATAAATCCCCATCATTTAGGCCACCAGCCCAAGATGTTTTATAGAAGCCTGAGAAGACTAACACAGGGAGTATTTAGAAGTATATAGAAGACTCATACAGGAAGAACCAATTTCCTTCCATTTTCCAACTTATAGAGGCTGTCTGCATTCTTACCTCATGCCCCTTACATCAGCTTCAAATCTCTCTCCCTGACTGACACTCTGCTTCTAAGAATGGTTGTGATTCCATTGGGCCCACTCGGATAATCCAGGATAATCTATTCATTTCAAGATGCTCAATTTAATCACAACTGCAATGCCTCTTTTTCCATGTAAGGTGAAATATTCACAGGCTTAGGAAATTAGGATGAGGACACCTTTGGAGATTCATGATTCTGCCTACTATTATGTTGAAATACACACAACACCCAACTCTGCAAGCCAGGAGTCTTCTCTCTGGTGCAGATCTCTGACTAGTGAAAGCAAGCGTGGCTCTGAAGCCATTCCATAAAGAAGAGAATGGAATGATTTTAAATCCAAGGCCAGTCCACTTCAGGCTGAATTAGAGGTTGTGATCAAGATAAACTTCTTCAGGATATAAACTGAAAAGCCCCCAAATTTTGTCCAGCCCTGAGAAGACTAGGTTGTGCCCTATATTCCAACTCAATTATAAATTTTTTATTTTTTCCTTTGATCCACTGTTTCTTTACATCTCTTTTCATTATAAATTGCACGGAAGAGAAATCATAATACGCTATCATTCTTCCACTGAAATTATTTCACTGACCTTTTTTCACTGAGTATTTTTCTTAAAGAGTGGGATGGATTTGCAGTAATTTACCACAGCGAGGCTCCCTTTTTCCCAATCTACATATTTGCTTACTAGAGACAGAGATAAATTTAATGACCATGGCATAAAAACACATAAAGACTGAACTATTACTTTGACTCTCTTGCAAAATGCCCCACCTTTCTGCATCATGATTGAGTATGTGTAGCTTCCAACACCAAAAACTACTTTAAAGTTCTTAATGAATTCCATCATTAATACAGTCCACATATTCAGATAAGAGTTGAGGCTTTTTGAGAGGAAACAGTTTTTGACAGAACTTTAGAAACCATGTGAAGAACTTTTTAAAAAGGTATGTCTGATGATTCTATGCTATGGAAAAGCTTTCTAGTACATACTTAGAACAAAACAAATGCCGTAGGCATAGGCACAAAGTAAAATGGAGCCCTGAGACTGTTAATAAAAACTCAAAACAGATTTCTTCTTTGATCTGTTTAAATTATCTAGTTTTCCTCCACTCTTAATTTCATTTTATATGTTTTGCTAGAGAAATTATGTTTCCAGAGCTTTTTTCTTAAAATACTTCAAATTTGAACTTTAAAAATATTTCAGATAAAGTGCCTCATGTTTTCCTCATAGTTTGTGTGTGTGTTTGTTGTGCAACAACTTTGTTCAGATATAATTCACATTCCACACAACTCACTCACTTAAGAGTACAATTCAATGGTTTGTGCAGCCATCACTAGAATTAATTTTAGAAGATTTCACAACCCCAAAAAGAAACCCCATAGCCATTAGCAGTCACTCCCCATTTCTCCCCAAGCCCTAGACAATCATTAATCTATTTTCTGTCTATGGATGTGACTGTTATGGACATTTTATATAAATTCAGTCATACAATATGTGGTCTTTTATGACTTGTTTCTTTCACTTAGCGTAATATTTTCAAGGTTCATCCATGTTGTAGTATATATTAGAACTTCATTCCTTTTTATTGCTAAATAATGTTCCGCTGCATGGATATGTCACATTTCATTTATTCATTCATCAGTAGATGGACATTTGGACTTCTCTACTTTTGAGCTATTATGAATAATGCTTCTATGAATATTCATGTACAAGTTCTTAATGCAGACATATGTTTTCATTTCTTTTGGGTATTTAGGAGGAAATTGCTAGGTTAGGTAGTAACTTTATGCTTTTCGATGAACTATCAGACTGTTTTCCAAAGCATCTGCATCATTTCATATTCCCGTCAGTGATGTATAGAGGTTCCTCTTTCTCACCAACACACATTATTATCTGCCTTTTTGATTATAGCCATCCTACTGGGTGTGAAGTGGCATGTCATTGTGGTTCTCATTTACATTTCCCTAATGGCTGACGATGTGCGCTTTCCCCAAGTGCTTATTGACTGTATCTATTCAGATCCTTTGCTCTGTTTTCAATTAGGTTATTTGTCTCATTATTGTCATAAGAGATTTTCACATATTCTATATACAAGGTCCTTATTAGATATGTATTTTGCAAATATTTTCTCCCATTCCGTGGGTTGTTCTTTCACTTTTGAGCATCCTTTGAAGTGCAAATTTTTGATGATGTCAAACTTATCTATTTTTCTTTTGCTCTTGTGCTTTTGGCACCACATCTAGGAAAACATTGGCTAATCCAAGATCAGGAAGATATATGCCTGTTTTCTTCCAAGAAGTTTATAGTTTTAGCTATTACATTATTTTTTGGTATTTGATTCAATTAATTTTTGTAAGTGGTATGAGGTAGAGGTCTAATGTCATTCTTTCACAGGTAAATATCCTGTCAACGCAGCATTATTTGTTGAAAATATTCTTATTCTCCCCTATTGAATTTGCCTTGGCACATTTCTTAGGAATCAATTGATTGTAAATTTGAGTTTTATTTTTTAACTCAATTCCATTCATTGATCTATAAGTCTATCCTTACGCCATAGTTAATGTTTATTTAAAAAGTACCTCTTTCACAGAAATTATAGTTCATGGAAACAATTATGTATTCTAAACTAAGACCACCACCAAAAAAAACCCAGCCAGAATTTTTGTCACAATCTGTATGATACAGAGCAAGAAAGGCTTGGAAATGTTAAATGACTGCTTATATATTGAAAACAGTCAAACTAAGACAAGAAACAGACTCAAACAGTAAGCTACATCTAGGTTACATGATCTAAAGATTATGAACTATTGCCTACACGTAAGGTATTTTTACCTAATCATCATAGCAAATTGTACTTAGTCATTAAAATCAGTGCTTATGGTAAATTAAGTAGAAATATTAAAACAAATCTAAATTCAAATATATAGGAAATAGTACAATAGTATGTTGTACTCCAAGAATCAGTCAAAATAACTAACATTTATTATGACCTACACGCTTCACCTGCATTGGTGCATTTAAGCCTTGTAATAACTTCACAACCCAGGTGAAGGGATTTCCTCAATTTACAGGAGATAAAAGTGAAAATAAGAGAAGTTAAATCATTTCTCAACATCACAGAGGTAGTTAGTGGACAAGTTGGATTTCAGCCTGGATTAGTCTAACCTCAAGAGAGTTGTTAATAACTACACTTCTATTTCAAGCCTAGCTGTCCAACCGCTCTAACACTGTTCAACCTAAGGGTTGAAACCTCACACAAAATTTAAAAATGAATTCCTATTGTTATTTTAACCCAATCATCATATCAAGTTGTTCTTTGTCATTATAATTGTTCCTTATGGCAAATTAGTAAGTAAGATTAAAACAAATATAAAATCTAGGTTCAATAAGGATTTATAGAGCTTCTGGATCGGTAGTTATCTGACAGCTCACCTAATCCAGCCCTTGGTTTTACAGATAGGAACTGAGACTCAGAGAGATTGAGTTGTTCAAAAGCTCAATATGCTACTTAGTGGTGAATCTCAGCATAGATTTCAAATATCACATTTTTTTTCAACCATTCATTCCACTATACTAAGCATCTGTTATCAATTACTGTCTGATCCAACTATGAGTCACATGTTTTAGAATCTAAAAGCTTCCAGGCTATACTTTCTCTTGAACTTATCTTACTTCAGAGCAGCTACCATAGACATTGATGTGAGCACTCGTTGACCCCCCTGCTGCTTTGCATGACCTTTTCCAACCTTCTCTGAAGCTCTTCTTTTCACCACTCAGAGAGGCAGCTCTTGTCTTCTGCTCTTTTTCCAAATTACCATTCCAACCCAACCTATTTCCTGTAGCTTGCATACTAAATAGGTCTTTAACCTCTTTGGTTTCACTTACTTACCCCTTTGGCCAAAACACAAAAGAAAAACACCACTAAGGGTGGCTCAATGAGTTGCCATCATACTTCGTACATTCCAAATAGTGTGTATGTAGTTTCTTCCTGCCTTTAGCTCTGGAGGACAAAGCAAACTTTTAAGTTTATTATTATTTTTTATATTATGTATATACATATTATTATTTTAACTTTAATAAATGGTAAAATTTCCACATTAGCAAATTTCTTTGTCTTCTGGAGTCTCTTTTCCAATTCAGTTTTTAGTAGACAAAAATGATGTCTTGCTTAAGAGTTTAGGTATTTGTGTCTATGAATGATATAAACAAATTTAGAACCAAACATAAAGGCCAAAAAAGATAGCTCACCGTATTTCTTTATCAGTTAAGAGATTCAAGAAAAATCCAAACTCTTTTCATTATTCTACCTCTCTTGTAAACAAAAGTTAAATTATTTTTTAATCATTAAAATTTCTGTGCAGAGATTATCTTAATTCAGTCACTTTTGTACCTAAGTTAAAATACAGGGCACAAAACTGGCTAGTAATCTACATTTCCAGTTGCCTTTTCAAAGTTTCCCTTTATTCTAAAATCTTCTGCATATCAGGTAATACCACTTTAAAAGAAGCAAGCATTTTATTAAAGTGAGATTCCTACACATGGGGAGCAACATGGAAAGCTGTGATCTGAGATGACAGTTGGTTTACTCTTACCATTTGATCACAAAATTTCTATGCCATCTGTGGGAAGCCACACAGGCAAATGTGTCATCACATCTAATAACGAAAAGAAAAAACAGACAGAACGTGCTGGAGAAACAGACTGCTTTAATTACCCCCTCACAATGCTTCTTGAGAATTTGGAAGAAAAGCATTGTACGTGCAAATTATTTATTCAAAGAAAGTAGCCAGTGTTGAAGATTTTTTAAGATCAGGATGAATGCCCATATAATTCTAGGATGTCCAGTTGAGAGTGGAAACAGATGTATGGTAAAGGTTGAGGGGAAAATCTTGTTAAAAAAAACAGACTTGCTAAGAAAATAAATAGTATGATTATTGCTTGTAGTCTACTACTTACATGCTAGAATCTCAAAATTACATTCTTTAAATTAGAATATAACCTGTACTACAGTTCTGCAGTGGAAGTATAAGAGGAGGTTGGAAGTATATAAAAACAACTCTAACACACAAAAGCTTGACCTGCCCAGCATCTAAAGGTGAAACAGTCATTGGTCCTCTCTTCTTTCAAGTCTAGACCAGTGACGCATGTTGTAACTCTGTTCCGAATCTCCCTTAGTGTTCTCAGAAAGATATGAGAGCACGGAAACCTTTTTCTTTCTTCAAGAATAACACAAGTTGTGTCCTGGATAGCTAAAAACAGACGGCAAGACGCAATGACTCATGACTTGACCCTCATCAGTGTAACTTCTATGACTCAAGACAATTATAATCACTTTCCTCCCTTCACTCAGATTGGTACAAATTATCCACCTTCCCTAACCAAAAAAGAACCATTCATTTCTGCTCACTTTCCATTCATTTTTCATTTTATTTCTATTCATCTTTACCCTAGTTGTCTTTGTAGCTCCACTAACCACCACTCCTGCACCCTCCACTAGTTCAGTAATTTCTTCACTCAGCAATGGGCGAATCTTCTCAAGACCACATCTCTAACTGACAATGGGACTTTGGTGTGGAAGTGAACAAGGAAGAGGAAACAGGAGACTGAGGAAGTGAGCAATGAGTGGTCTTTAGACAGTGACAGATATGCACAGGACGTTAGGCTTACAGCAAAGGTATTATAGCACCACCTTACAATTGTGTCCTGGAAATTCATTCTCACACCAGCTTGTGTTGGCCTCCCTCTGAAACTTTATCACTTATTCATTCAATAACTATTTTGGAGCGCCAACTATGAGCTAAGTTCTAGCGACACTAGGGTAACAAAGAAAACAATTTTAATGAATATCATTGACTACGAAAACTCCTAGTCTAGTTAAAGAGAATCAAACATTACCACAGTGCACTTTTCGCAACATTTTCCCCATTTGATAACTTGGAAAGTAACATAAACATTGCAAACTCCCATAAAAATGATAAAATACAAAAATATGTAAAAATATTAAAAGTGACAAATGATATATAAATGTTTCAGCAGAAAATATTTCCTTCTAGATTGGTATATTTTTATTATAAAGTTATCCTATAATTCTTTTTCCAAAATATTTACTGAGCACCTGCTAAGGGCCAGGCACTGTTCTAGGCACCACAGATACATCAGTGCATATGACAGACAAGATTCCTGCCCTCCTGAAGCTTACATTCTGGTGAGGGAGACAGATAATAATTATGATTTTTTTGAAAAGTAAAATTTATATTCTGTAAGACAGTGAAAAGTGCTAAGGAGAAACTAAGCCACAGAAGGATGATTGCAGGAGGGATGATAGGGGATGTCTTGCAACTTAAAATTGAGTGGCCAGAAATGGCCTCACTGCCAATGTGACTTTTGAATAAAGACCTGAAGTAAGTGACTCCATGAATCACATTGATATCTGGAGGGAGGGCATTAATAACATTCAAACTAAGTACAGATAAATTTTGACTTGTTTTCCATTTAACACGTACCACAAGTGTTTCATTTTGTTTTAAATTTCATAAGAAAAAGCATAACCTGTCAACACATAAATTTAATTATGACGTGTTTGGTTTGAGAATTAAATATATATTAAAATGTAATATAAAATTTAACTACATGTTACACACTATTTAAAAAGGCATAAACTGTTTTCAGCATCTGATATTTGGTAGTTTTGCATTTTGTGCTTAAAAAAACAAATCAACAGGTTTTACAGCCGTATTTGCAAGAACATTTTTGTAAATAACATATTGTGAGTGGGGATAGTCTTAATTCCTGATAAGTAAAAAATCAAATTGGAAATAATCATCAGTATGGCTTCTCCTTTTCAACATTAGATTTTGAAGTATCGGTTCTATCTTGAAGTTCACTGTGAGACACTCGACCACATGAGTGTGATTAATGGCTCTTATGAAGTCCATGGAGAAGTGGATTTGTAGATTCAGCGTCATTTGTATCTCCCTATTAAATAGTTGAATTTCAAAACCAGATTTCTTTGTATTGCATAGAACTGACTGTTATGGATACAAATTAAATAACATGTGGCCTATAATATAAAAAATGCACAATTTAGAGCTGTATAACGGTCACTACCACAAGATGAGTAGTAAAGTTTGGCTGAATAATAAAATACCTGAATTATCGTCTCTGGGTCATGCTAACTGATCTTCTATAACTGCCTCTCGTGATCATCAATCCATACTTGGAAACTCTCTGAGTTGGTTTTAAAGGGAGGAACAGGCTTAGATAATTATTTTACTGCTTGATAGCTTAGATTATTTTATTGCTAAATGGACGCCATTACTCTCTTGAACACTGTGAGCCATTTGTAGTGCTTTGGGAAAACTCAAGTTGGGAAATACTGCAATTCAGCAACTTGATTGCAAAGCAAGAGCTATAGTAGAAGAGAGTATTAAGTTCAATGGGGGCAGAGAAGAAGGACCCATACTCAGTCGAGCCTTCCATGAAGAGTTCATCTGAAAGGTAAGTAAGAAATAGGCGGGTGGAAGGAGGAGGAGCTTCCACACAAAAGCACAGAGACATAAAGAGGCTCAGTGGACTTAGGGAACAGGCTGTGATTCAGTATGATGGGTCCAGATGTAAATTAGACGAAGCAGCAGACGTTGAAGAAAGAAGACGGCAGATCACGAAGGGCCTTGTACGCCATGCAACTAAGTTCGGACTTTATCCTGAGATGGTAGGGAGCCACCGATCTATTTATAATGGAGATAAAGTATTCTAATTGGTGTGTTAGGAGGACTGTTGAGGTTTGAGGGAGGATAAGGACTAGACACAAATAATATCTTGTTTTTATTCTGACACCTATGCGATACGAATTACAAAATTTAAGGAGGTCTAAAGAAGTTTGCTAAAGTAATGTCTTCCTCCTCTTCTTCTACCTTCTTATATATTCCAGTTAGATGAAAGCGTTGTCTTCATGCACTCTTGGTTAAAAATCACTAAACTCATCAAAATGGAGCAATAAGAATTATCAGTCTTTGGTATTTTTATATATTATTTTTCTCCTACAGTAAAGAGAAGCCAGCGAGGTAGATGGGAAGGACAGTTTCAGAGGCTTGGTGGTTAGTAGCCTATCCTAGGGGAACAATCAGTCTTTTGTAATCAGGAGGAAACAGGTGGTCCAGAATTTCTGGAGATGTTAGATGGGGAAAGAAGATAAAAAGGTGGGAAATTGAGGAAGGCAGGAAATTGAGACTGGTCATGGTAAAGTGGAAAGAATGTAGGCATGGGAATTTAGAACCCTGAATTCTAGTTCTGACTACCAGTGGATGTCAGGAACTATGAAGGCTCTGAGATTTTACCCTACATGCAAGCTAACAAGTTTCGAGCATGCTGCAGAAGACAGGGGACTCTTGGGTCAGAGACAAAGAACAATGTTTTACTAACAGCAGTAGCAATAGCTACAGTATCATCATTGCCTTGCCCAAGTTCCCTGACTTCCACTTCCTGTAGGCAATGCAACAAGGACCAGGTGATACCTGCATACGTGGTTGGTTGAGTTCCAGGAGAGGAACCCTGAGGTTAGGAAACCCCAGTCTTCTATAACGAGCAGCAAACAAATTGTCCAACCTTTTCTCTGGAAGGAGACGTTATCTCTGTCTCCCAAGATGATTCACTATACAGATATCTTTGAAAAGTTGGTCCAGAACAAAAGACTCAGCCTACAAGACATGCAGAAATGCTAGAGATCCATGAAGAATGGTCTCTCAATAGTGGCTAGCCATATGTTCCTGGTCAGATTATCTGTCTTTATTGCACTTGTTTCCTCATCAATAAATTGGGGAGATTATTACTCAATGCATAGGATAATCTAAAGTAAAATATTATTCCAAGCTAAAAAAAAAATAAATTGATAAGTACTTCACTTTTTATATTATGCCAGAGCATTTTCTGATAACCTTGCTGAAAACATAATTTTGTTGTCACCATATATTAATAAGCCACTAATAAGCCACAACTAATTAAAACACAGGTGATTCCAATCCAGTAAGATTAACTTCTGAAATTGATGGTGTAGAAAGTTGATTAATTGTAAATCTAATTTAGCAACTGTACTCATACATTTCTGTCTTTACAAATCCCTGCTCCTAAACCATTCTTTGAGCTTGTGCTTTGGTCTTCTTGCTGGTTGCCTCTTAAGGAATTATTTTAAAATTTTACCGATGTTAACAAATAAATTTGTTTAAAAAGTTTGATTTTAAGTTTCTTGTGGGGATTAAATGAGATAATATAAAGTGTCTGAGGGTACCCAGAACATACTAGGTGTTTAATAAATATTAGTCCTTTCCTATTATAGTTCTATCCTTCTTTGATTTGAGGGTACTGAGACTATATCATGACAACTTCACCATTTGTAATTAAAATCATAAAGCCACGTTGTTTCCTAATAGTTTTAAAACAATGACCATTTTCACAGTTTCCCATATATTTTCAGAATCAATGTAATTCTCACTGCAACTACTCACAAAAAATGATATATAAGTGTCCCCATTGCTATTATTTGCATCTGCAGCATTCTTTTAATTATCTCCTTCTTCATGTTTCCTTTTCAGTAAGCTGGTTTCTCTCTCCCACAAGTCAGTCCATCACTTTAGTTTCAGGGGTGGAGGGAAGGAACATGTAACCTTGGAAGAGGGAAGATACACCTTACGAGATTATCCCACCCAGGCCAAAAGAAGAAGGTAAAAATGTCTGTCCCTTCCCCTCAGTTGTTTGTGGGGGGAAAAAGAGTGACATAGGTAAGAGTGGGAGGCAGTCGGATACACACGTGCGTATCTGCAGTGCAGGGCTTGAAACCCCAGTGTGAGGAGGAGTGCAGTACTCTGATTGAGGAGGACGTGGAGAGCACAGGGGCTCTTTTCCAGCTCCCTGTTTGGTGGAAGCCTTCATACAGAGGGCCCTGAGCTCATTTCAGACGGCCCTGACATACCCAAGTGGGCATGGCCAGAAAAATTGAACATCGAGTTTGCTAATTATTCTTTGTTTCCTGTGTGGTATGGACAATAAGATGAAAGCCACAGAGCCTGTTATGGAGCCCACTATGGGTCAGGGCAAGGTAACTCGATAGCAGAGGCTTTGAGGTGGTCAGCATGAGCCAGGGGCCGGATGACAGATATGGCAGTGACTCAGAGGCATCTTCAAAACCTATGAAGGCCAAGGGAAGGCTAAGTCATCAGACAGGGTTTTCAAAAGTCCCAAGACCCTGAAAATCCATGTACTGTGAGTTTATTCACCAAGATGTCCATAACAGATATAGCCTAGGATCAGAACCGGCTGAGCCAAATGGTAGTGGACCTAAGTTCACATCAGGTATCACACTCACCCATCCCTCCCAATTCCTCAAAGTCTTGTGGTCCTTACCTCATACTCTTGGCTGCCACCTTGGAAAAGAGCAAGGACAACATAAAGGAATCTGAAACACAGAACAGTTGTCCAAAGAATCAAGTTATACCCAAAGAAACAGATAAAACTATTTTGTCTCACTTTGTTTTATATTATACTAGGCTAAGCTGTTTTATTTTTTCCCCTACCCAACAGGTAAACTCTTGATAAGAAAGATGAACCCCATGAGACAAGAAAATTTGTGACCCCACTACTTATTTTTTGAGCTGTTCAAACATTTTCCATTATTACTGGGTGAGGCAGCAGTTAGAAAAGGCTCGCAGTGACAGAGGAGCAATCTTGAGTTTTGCTTTTTTTAGGATTTCAAACTCCAGCATTGTGCTATTTTTTCATAAAACATCAGCCATAACAGCTTTAGGGTGCAAAGTTATAAAATTAAATAAAAAGTGCTAAGAGTAGCTGTACAAATTGCTCACTAAGTTGATCACTTTTTTTTATGCCAGTTAAGCATTGGAGAGGAGAGACCAACCCAGCCAAAAATCTACAAGGGATGTTATCCACAGCCTGAACTGACTGGTAAATAAAGCTGTCAGCCTGTCAGCTACTGGCATCAACCTCATTCAAATCAGATAAGTAAAACCTGGGTCTGACTTATGGGTAATGCAAAGCACAGCTCTTGGAAAAATGGAAAGGTTTGCAGTGATTTAGAACCTGGTCATTTGAAAACTTGATTATAAGGTAAAATATGCAGAAGCTCTAGGAAAGGTATAAAAATGTCATGCAAATAGGGGAGCAGTCGGGGAAGAGCTGAGATCAAATAAAATTCTCTTATAAGGTGTGCCGCTTTACTTTCCTGCACTGAGAGGCAGTATATTGTGACGGGGCACAGGGCCGGAAGCCAGGCTGCCTGTTCTTGAGTCCCGCTCTGCCCCTTACTAACCTTCAAAAAGTCACTCAAGGGGCCAGCCTGGTGACGCAGGGATTAAGTTCGCACATTCTGCTTTGGCAGCCGGGGGTTCACTGGTTTGGATCCCGGGTGTCAAGCCATGCTGTGGCAGGCGTCCCACATATAAAGTAGAGGAAGATGGGCACAGATGTTAGCTCAGGGCCAGCCTTCTTCAGCAAAAAGAGGAGGATTGGTGGCAGATGTAAGCTCAGGACTAATCTTCCTCAAAAAAAAAAAAAAAACAGAAAGAAAAGAAAAAAAAAAGTCACTCAACCTCACAGTGCCTGGGTTTTCTCATTTGTAAATAGGGATGATAATAATAGGATAATAATAATACTGGCTTCACTAGTTGTTGAGAATTAAGTGTTACTGTGTTTCAAGTGCTTAGAAGAGTGTCTAAGATGTAGAGGACACTATGTAAGTCTTTGCTGTTACTAATATTATTATTACTAGGACACTACCACTAGTGTGTGTGAGGCACAGGTGACCCCACGGGGAGCAGAATTACCACGACCCCTATCCTCACAGAGTTTGCTATCTAGCTACTGGTACAATATAGGCTGAACAACCTTTGAAGTTTTTCCATTAACAGAGCAATAGGCTGTAACATCAAAATGAATTGCATTTTTTTAAACGATTTTATTTTTCCCTTTTCCTCCCAAAAGGCCCCTGGTACATAGTTGTATATTTTGAGTTGTGGCTCCCACTAGTTGTGGCACATGGGACCCTGCCTCAGCATGGCCTGACGAGCTGTGCCATGTCCGCGCCCTGGATCCGAACCGGCGAAACCCCGGGCCGCCAAAGTGGAGCGTGCGAACTCAACCACTCGGCCATGGGGCTGGCCCCTGAATTGTATTTTAAATGTAAACTGCAACACGTGTTGAGAAAATTGAAAACTACTAGGTGTTTTTCAAGCTGTCTGAGAAGCCCTGTGGTTTGAGTCGTGATTCTTCTAAAGGAAGAGGAGGAAGTGGGTAGAGTAAGAGGATAAGGGAGGGGGACGATGGAACTCAGTATTTCTTTTTTAAAGATCAGTCTTTTCAAAAATTAGCAATCAACAAATAAGATGTTTGAGCTTGCCAATGACACCTGTAACTGTCTAAAGTGCTTGGAAAATCGAGTCTCTTAAGCAGGTTAAGAATTCTCCTCTCACTCTTGTTATTATTAGTTAATTAACAAGCCATTTAGATCCTGAAAAAAAATTAAAAGTTCAAACTGGCTCTTCTTTATATTGTTAAAGATTCCTGAGGTCAAATTTACTTATGATTGATCCAAAAGCGTTGGCCCCAAAATACATCTTTTGTATTTGTATTCTACTTTTTCCCAAAAATCAAGTAATGGTGGTCTCCTCCTGATTCACTGAAAGAAAAAAACGTACCATACTTTTGTACAGGAATCTCTCATGTAAGTTTTTCTTCCATAAATTTTCTTCGGTGCTTGGTGCCTATTACCATTACTGAAAACAAGCGGTAACAGAATTAAATCAGAAAGTAGTGAATGACAGTTAATGAAAAACCGGGAAACTGACCAGGCTCAGCTGGTGTATTTTCACAGACACTTGGGCTATGATTTTATAGAGCACACGTGTTATATTGTTCTACTTTTGTTCCCAGTCCACTTGGCAGAACTGCACACGTCAGTATTTCACAGAGTCCCACACCCCATAACTTTCAGGAGCTCAGACATCTGCACGGGTCTGAAACCACCACAGAATACGCTCTTAGAGCGTCAGTACCATCTAACAGAGAACCTATGTTTTCAATCCCAAGAGCCCTCCTGCTGACTTTGCAGGCTATTTGAGAAGCTGCCGGGTGATAATCAACCATTAACATCAGCTGTGCTATTTGTGGTCCGTGGAGACCGATCCACTGGGAACAGGACTGAGAACATTGTATCCCAGAACACTGCATCCATAGCCCCGAAATGAACAGCAGTTTGATTTGATTGCAAAGCACGGCGGGAGAGTTTAGAAAAGCATAGTGTAGCTCTAATTCCATGGGGCCTGTCTGCCTTCCCAACACTCATTTGATTATTAGGAAGGACTTACCAAAGTTGTAGGACGGTTCACGTCGCACATGGCACCTCAAGCAGGAAGGCTGGCATTCCACGTCTGCGTTGTGACCTTGGGGAAATTATGAAACCAAACTCAGCGAAATGCGAGGGGGAGTTGATAATGATGCCTTTCCCAAACATACTGTAGAGGAGGAATTTTGGAAAGAAGAAGGAAATTATATCTATACTAAGAATCTCTAGCCTCAATAGCCCATGACAACAAAACAAGATTATACTTCCCAATTTCCAGAAATTTGCCCACCTCAAAGAGGTCCCACAGCTCTCTCGAGCATTTCCCCGGGAACTTTCTCTTGTGTGCCCAGGACCCAGCCCCTCAGAACTCATCAGTTCTGCTGTCTCTTGCTGTTGGCTTGCAAGATATCGCCCCCATGCCCCAAGGGGGCTGGCCACTAATAACCCAGCAGCAGAACTGAGACCAAGCAAGGGCTTTCACCAAGACTTTATAACAGGGAATAACTTAAAAACGCTGTTGTGAACCAGCTACTCAAGAGCCTGCAAACCTAAACTGGCCTTGGGTGCTGTTTGGCTCTCGCTCATTGGTTTGAGCTGTTTTTCTGCTTTTCTGTTAGCTTTTTCCTGTCTTCTTAACTGGGAGTTCACGAGGGCCTCTTAAAGTGCCAAAGTACGACATTCCTCAGAGGTTCCAGAAACTGGAAACCTCGAATGTACGCACCATGAAAACAAAATAAATGGAACACAGTGTTCAAAAATGCATCTTGAAGTATGTTAGAGAAAGAGAAAATTACAGGGCCATACCTATTTCCAAACATATCCTACACATAATGTGCTTTGAACATCAGGAGACCTAAGAGATGTCCACAGTCCTGCTCAGTCTTCTCATAAATTTCTCATCTTGAAGCGTCTTTCAAAGATCCTAACTGTGTAAGTGTAGATTCTGCAATCGGAAGATGCCAGGATTATTTGGGTCTCAAATTCAAGGCAAATTTACATTAAGTGGCAGAACCTGCAACTCAAGCTTCAGCGAACGTGATGGGAATAAGGAGAGATTGTTAACGTGTTGGATTCATTTGAAGCACTTTTCACTTTATAATTTTTCGCATTTTTCTTGCTTATTGTCTGTCACACTCACGTTGGACTATGAGCTCTACTGGTGACAGAAAATACAACTATTTTTCTTGGTAATTTATACGCAGAAATTAAGTCTAGCACAGAGTTGGCACTTAAAAAATATTACTGAAATGACTGACTGAAGGATGCGGGGAAAAGTGAATGCAGAGAAAAATGAGTGCACCTGGCGAGTAACAGGGAGAGGAAGAAAAGCTGGTGGAATCTGTCAGTAAAGGTGCAGGTCCCCATTCTGTGACAAGTCCACCTGAGTAACAAGGTAATGCCAGGGGAGTGGAGGAGCGAGAACTTGGACCTGGTAATTGGAGAATTTTCTAGTTGGGAGGGATAGGAGATAAGCTTAGTGACTTTTCTGTGCTTACAAGATCAGGTAGTAGCCAACTTTGGGGAGAATCCTGACTTCTAACTCCTGGTTTGAAGTGTCATATTCTTTGAAGCAGTGGCTGCCAACAGGAGATGTGAATGTCAGGATATGCTGAGGCTCCTGTCAATTGACCCGCCAGCTGCCTTCTGCCTCCCTCGGTTAGATACAGTGGCCTCCTGGTCCAAAGACTTAACTTAAAGGATGAGAAGAGGCACAACTTGTGGAGTTGATCCCTGAGCCGAACAAAGGTGAGAGATGGGGGAATTTTGTGTCAGTGTTGGGGGCCTGGCAAAGAGGGAGTGTACACAGGGTGTGATGTTGGCGGGTTGGCAGGAAGGACAGTGGAGGAAGGTTCTGGGCTTTGAGAAAGAACATACACAGAGAGGGAGTACTGTGCTGTGTTGTTACAGCGGCAGCTGGGCGTGTGGGAGGCCTGTAAAGAGATCACAGAGGGGGAGCTGTGGAATCCTAGCGGCAGTGCGAAGCTAGGGTGTCCTTGATCTTCAAGCCCTTGACTGCTCAGCAGCATGGTCAATCATGAGGCCCTGGGGTCTCCAGCCAGTCTCTGGTGGAGAGATCCTGGCCTCTTAGACCCTGGCCCCAGTGCCTTAGGGACATGTGGATATTCCCACCTTAGTCCCAGTCAGAAGCTGGTCCTCTCAGGGGCCTTTCACGTCACTTCATTAGAAGTATAACTCAAGCATCTGTTCCCATTATTTAATTTTTAACTCCAAACGTTTAAAGGCTTCACACCCACTGCTGCTTCTAGTCTAACAGTTGCTGCTTAACCTGAAGCCAGAAAAACTCTGCAAGGAGAAGTACTGAACTTTCTTTATGTTTAAAAAAATAAAAATCTGACACAAAGTCTGTAAAATATAAGGGTGAGCAAAAGGAACATTTCCCCTGACTTAGCTTATACTTGCCAAATGACAGAATGATCCTGCTAATCTAAGCTTTAAGCTACAATTTCTACTTGCAAAGTGATTTGTAACCACTTTTGCAAACCTGATGGTGACAGTTTGGAAATGTGGCTGAATTCCATGGTTATCCGCAGGTTACAAATAAGGATATATTTTTTTGCACGTGGCTATATCTTTTGGCATTTGCTCTATTTTGTAAACTGTGTCAGTATGATCTCTAATAGCATCTTGGATTTATCTGGCAATATTCTTCAGAAAAACCTCAGGATGCTTTTCACAAATGTCATTTCTTTTTTCTTTTAGGACTTTCATTGAAGAGATTCTTAGAGGCAGGCATAAAATAAGAAATTCGTTCTTCCCTTTGAGAGCTCTATGAAGCCTTTCCTATTTCAATGAAATTCTCTTCCCATTTACACATATTCTTCGGACCCTTCATGTTTGTGATTTTTCTCTCCAGTCTTCTATATGCACCCATTGTTCTAAGCTTATTTTCTCTTAGGACTGTCTCTTTTTGGTTCCCTGGATCTCAGTGTCACCACCTTGCCATGCTCCCATTCTTTTTCTTTGCCTGAACAATATCAGGTGCAGAAGATTTCATTGAATACTCTTTCCATTGTTCTTTTTTTTTTCTCCTTCACTTTCTGAAAACCAAAATGTGAAAATATAATTCCAAAGTGAAATTCTGGACAAATTTTCACAGCTAGGCACTGAGTGTCAGCAGGTTCAACATTTTAAACGTATTACCTTATTTCAGAAAAGCAAACATTATAATTTCAGCAGGGATGACACATAGTTGCTTACCATAATTTTTTAAATTAGACTTAAAACTATTTGATGAGTTGAATGTTCTGCTACATGGATTTATGTGGCACATAAGAAAAGATTTTTTCTTTCTTTTTCATGCTCATTTCCAAATACTTAGTGAGAATCCATGATCTGTGTGGTTAATAGCCTAGTTAGTAACTTGGGTTTGGGGGCTTTCTTCGCTACAAAGAGTTTGCCATCTACATCCAACTTCCATGGAAGCCCTATCACTCTTTTCTTAATAAATTTACTTGCAGCCATTTTTTTGTGCTCATTCAACAAAAAGCATTCACTAGCACCTATTGTGTTCAAGGACAATGCTAAAGACGGGTAATGTGGTGACAATCAAAGCTATTCAGTCTTTCTGTTTCCTTTTGGGGGACTAAGCTACTAGTTACACTTTTAAATCTAAAACTATAAACTGAAAAAAGCGCTCAAAAGGCAAGAGACAGGGCTCCCTCTACAAGATCATGGAACAAGGGGGCAAGACCTTAAATGGGAGCAGGTGGGAACCAGAGAAAGAGTCACAATAGAATAACACTTGCCTATACTCACTATGCTCTGCATTAGGTCTCTTGAACTTGACTTCTAGTTGCAAGTTTGTGCCCTTTAACAACATCTCCACAATTCCCACACCCCCAGCCCCTGGCAATCACTTTTCTATCTCTTGTTTAAGTTCCACATAATTGATATCATACAATATTTGTCTTTCTCTTTCCAGCTTACCTCATAATGCCCTCAGGGTTCATCCATTTTGTTGCAAATGACAGGATTTCCTCCTTTTTCATGGCTGAACAATATTTCATTGTATAGGGGTTGCCCCTGCAACTGAGTGGTTAGGTTTGTGCGCTCCACTTCAGTGTCCCAGGGTTTCACTGATTCAGATCCTGGGCACAGACCTAGCACCAAGCATCAAGCCAAGCTAAGGCAGCATCCCACATAGCAGAACTAGAAGGACCTACAACTAGAATATACAACTATGTACTGGGGGGCTTTGGGGAGAAGAAAAAAAAAAGATTGGCAACAGATGTTAGCTCAGGTGCCAATCTTTAAAAAAAGTAGAATTCCATTGTATACATGTACCACATCTTTATCCATTCATTCATTGACAAGCACTTAGGTTGTTTCCATATTTTTGCTATTGTGAATAATGCTGCAATGAACTTGGGAGTGCAGATAGCTTTTTCATATCCTTTGGATTTATACCCAGGAATGAGATTGCTGATTCATACAGTAATTATGGATTTATTTTTTGATGAATTTCCATACTTTTCTCTATAGTGGCTGAACCAATTTACATTCCCACCAACAGTGCACAAGGGTTCCCTTTTCTCCATATCCCTTCCAATACTTATCTCTTGTGTTCTTTTTTTTTAAGATTTTATTTTTCCTTCTTCTCCCCAAAGCCCCCCAGTAAATAGCTGCATATATTTTAGTTGTGGGTCCTCCTAGTTGTGGCATGTGGGATGCTGCCTCAGCGTGGCCTGATGAGCAGTGCTAGGTCTGCTCCCAGGATATGAACCAGTGAACCCTGGGCTGCCGAAACAGAGTGTGCGAACTTAACCACTTGGCCACTGGGCTGGCCCCATCTTGTATTCTTGATGACAGACATTTTAACAGGTGTGAGGTGATATCTCATTGTGGTTTTGATTTGCATTTCCCTGATGATTAGTGATGTTGAGCACCTTTTCATGTCCCTGTTGTCCATTTGGATGTCTTCTATGGAAAAATGTCTTTTCAAAATTTCTAAGATACTAGATCTTAAATGTTCCTACTACAAAAAAGAAATGATAATTACATGACATGATAGAGGCACTAGCTAAAGCTACAGTGGTAATCATACTGCAAGATCTAAATATATCAAATGAACACTTTGTATACCTTCAACTTACACAATGTTATATGTAGATTATATCTCAATAAAAAACAAAAACAAAGAATAACGCTTGACCTGAAATCTGTAGAATGTGAAGAAGTTAAATAGGAGAACACAGAGGAGGGAGGTCCAGACTAATAGGATGACTTGCATCGAAGTCCATGGTGTTAAGGGTAGGACTCTGACACGTTTGAACATAAGAAAAAGGCCTTTATGTCTAGACATGAAGAGTAAGAGGATCAAGACTGAGAGGCCAATCCATAGAGGCACTAGAGAATATTTTTTTTAGTTGTCGAGGATCGAGGTTCAGGTGTTTTTATTGATGGTGGCAGGTTTTTTATTGGTATCTTGAAAACACTCTGGCTGCAGTGTAGAGAAAACAAGTCAAGGTAGTCTAGAATGGATGAGTTTGGATCTGTTAGAAATCTATTAGGAATCTAGGAAAGTAAGGAAAGTAACATAATTGGGATGGTTGCATTTGAGATACAAAAAAATAGATTACTTTTAGAAATATGTAGGAGGTAAAACTGAGAGATTGGTAATGGATTGTATTTGAGAGTAAGAGAGAAGGAAGTGTCAAGGATGGCACTTAAGTCTTTAACTTTCACAATTAAGCAGTGGTGCCAGATTAGGGAAATGGCAATGTCGTATGTTTTTATTTTGAATTTTTGTGTTTTTGAGAGGACCATGAGTAGATATAGAATTGGCAATTGGATAAAAGAGTCTAGAGTTCAGAGAACTCTGGGCTTGAGATATAAATTTGGGAGCCATGAGCAAATACTCTGTTGTTGTTGAGATTCCCCAGGAGATAAACTAGGATATAAACTTGATGAAAAAAACACAACATTTAAAAGTACAGGAGAATATACACATGCACTCAACATCAGAGTAACCCAATATATAAAGCAAATATTAACAGAACTAAAGGGAGTAATACACCGCAATACAATAATAGTAAGGGACTTCAATACTGGACTTTCAACAATGGACAGATCATCCAAACAGAAAGTCAGTTACACTTTAGATCAAATGGACCTAACATACATATACAGAATATTTTATTCAACAGCAGCAGAATACACATTCTTCTGAAGTGAACACAAAGCATTCTCCATTACAGATCATATGTTAAAACAGAAAATAAATCTTAATAAATTTAGGAAGATTGAAATCATAGCAAGTATCTTTCTTAACTACAATGGTATGAAAATAGAAATCAATAACAGGAGGAAAATTAGGAAATTCACAAATATGTGGAAGTGAAACAACATGCTTCTGAACAACCAATGGATCAAAGAAGAAATCAAAAGCAAAATCAAAAAAATACCCTGAGACAAATGAAAATGGAAACATAACATACCAAAACTTACGGGATGCAGGCAAAGCAGTTCTAAGCAGGACGTTTACAGCAATAAATGCCTACCTTCAGAAAAAAGAAAGATTTCAAATAAACAACATAATTCTACACCTCAAGGAATTAGAAGAAGGGCAAACGAAGTCCCAATTTAGCAGAAGGAAGGAAGTAATAAAGTTTAGAGCAGAAATAGATGAAAAAGAGAATAGAAAAGATGAATAAAACTAGGAATTGGTTTTTTGAAAAGATAAGCAAAACTGACGAATATTTAGCTAGACTAACCAAGAAAAAAGGAAAGGAGATTTAAATAAAATTATAAATGAAGAGGAGGCATTACCATTGATACCATAGAACTACAAAGGATCATAAGAGACTAATATGAACAATTATACAACACCATATTTGATAACCTAGAAGAAATAGATAAATTCCTAGAAACATACAACCTACAAAGACTGAATCATGAAGAAATGGAAAGTCTGAACAGACCAATAATGGATAAGGAGATTGAATCGGTATCAAAGACCTGTCAACAAAGAAAATCCCCAGACTAGATGCATCACTCGTGAATTCTACCAAACATTTAAAAAAGAATTAATATCAATCCTTTTCAAGCATTTCCAAAAAACTAAAGGAGAGGGAGCACTTCCAAACTTATTTATTTTATGAAGTTAGCATTACCCTGATACCAAAGTCAGAAGTGAACACTATAAGAAAAGAAGTTACAGGTCAATATACCTAGTGAATATACATACAAAAATTCTCAACAGAATCCTGCAAACTGAATTCAATAAGACATTAAGAGAATCACACACCATGATCGAATAGGATTTATCCTTGTAATGCAAGGATGGTTCAACATATATAAATCAATAAATGTAATACACCACATTAACAGAATGAAGGATAAAAATTATATAAGCAACTAAATAAATGCAGAAAAATCATTTAACAAAATTCAACATCCATTCACGATAAAAACTGTCAACAAATTAGGTATACAAGGAACATACTTCACATAATAAAGGTCATATATGGCAAGCCCACAGCTAATATTATACCGCACAGTAAAAAGCTGAAAAAGCTTTTCCTTTAAGATCAGGGACAAGATAAAGATGTCCACTCTTGGTACTCCTATTCAACATAGTACTGGAAGTCATAGAACAATTAGGCAAAAAAAGAAAAGAAGAAGAGGAAGAGGAAGAAGAAGAAGAAAAAGAAGGAGGAGGAGAGGGAGGGAGAAGGGGAGGGGGAGAGGAAGAAGGAAAAGTCATCCAAACCAGAAAGGAAGAAGTAAAATTGCTTCTGTTTGCAGATGACACGATCTCATATATAGCAAATCCAAAAGATTCCACCTTTTTGAAGTAATAAATGATTTCAGTAAAGTGGCAGGATACAAAATCAACAAACAAAAATCAGTTGTGTTTCTGTATACTGACAACACACTATCCAAAAAATAAATTAAGAAAATAATCCCGTTTACAATAGCATCAAAAGAATAAAATACTTAGGAATGAACTTAACCAGGGAGATGAAACATCTATACACTGAAAACTATAAAAACATTGATGAAAGAAATTGAAGAAGACACAAATAAATGGTAAGAATTCCATGTTCATGGATTGAAAGAATTAATATTGTTAAAATGTCCATGCTACACAAACTTACCCATAGATTCCATGCAATCTCTATCAAAATTCCAATGGCATTTTTCACAGAAATGGAACAAACAATCCTAAAATTCTATCAGAACCACAAAAGACCCCAAATAGCCAAAGCAATCTTAAGCAAGAAGAACAAAGCTAGAGGCATCGCACTTCCTGATTTCAAAATATATTACAAACTACAGTAATCAAAACAGTATGATCCTGGCATAAAAATAGACAAATAGACAGAACAGAGTAGACAGCCCAGAAATAAATCCATGCATCTACAGTCAACAAATCTTTGGCAAGGGTTTCAAAAACATGCAATGTGGAAATGATAGCCTCCTTGGTAAATGGTGCTATGAAAACATCCACAAGATGAAGAATGAAATTGGACCTTTATCTCACACCATATTAAAAAATCAATTCAAAATGGATTAAAGCCTTAAACATAAGATCTGAAATTGTGAAACTACTGGAAGAAAACAAAGATAAACAGCTTCTTGACATTGGTCTGGGCAATGATATTTTGGATACAACCTCAAAAGCACAAACAACAGAAGCAAAAATAGATAAGTGAGATTGCACCAAACTAAAAAGTTTCTGCACAACAAACAATCAACAGAGGGAAGAGATAACCTGCACGATGAGAGAAAATATTTGCAAACTCTGATAGGAGATTAATATCCAAAATATATAAGGAACTCAAACCACAACCAAAAAAATTTTTAAGCTGATTAAAAAATAGGCAAAGAACCTGAATAGATGTTTCTCCAAAGAAGACATACAAATGACCAATATATATGAAAAGGTACTCAATATCAGTAGTCAACAAGGAAATGTAAATCAAAACCACAAACAGATATCACCTCACCCCTTTCGGAATGGCTATTATCAAAAAGACAAAAGGTAAGTGTAAGCAAGAACAGGGGAAAAAGGGAACCCTTGCACACTGTTCATGGGAGTGTAAATTGGTACACTATTTGCAAAAGAGTATGGAGATACCCCAAAATACTAAAAATAGAAGTAATCAGCAATCCCACTTCCGAGTATACATCCAAAGGAAATGAAATCAGTATCTCTAAGAGATATACGCATTCCCATGTTCATTGCAGCATTATTTACAACAGCCAAGAGATGGAAACAACCTGAGTATCCATCAACAGTTGAATGGATAAAGAAAATGTGAGATGTGTATATAGTGGAATATTATTCAGCCTTAAAAAACAGGGAAATTGTGCCATTTGCAACAATGTGGAAGAACCTAGAAGACATTCTGATAACTGCAATAAGCCAACACAGAGAGAAAAATACTGCACGATCTCATTTATGTATGGCATCTAAAATAGTTGAACTCATAAAGGCAGAGAGTACAATGGTGATTGCCAAGGGCAGGAGGGTGGGGGAAATGGGATGTTGGTCAAAGTGTACAAAGTTCTAGTTATGCAGGATGAATACATTCTGGAGATTTAATGCACAGTATGGTGACTATAATCAATACTAATTGTTATATACTTGAAATTCGCTGATAGAATTGATCTTAAGTCTTCTCACCACAAAAACAAAACAAAATAGCATCTCTGTGAGGTAATGCATATGTTAATCAGCTTGACTGTGGTAATCATTTCCCAATGTATATATACACCAAAACATCATGCTCTACATCTTAAATAAATACAATTTTTATTTGTTGATTATACCTCAATAAAGCCGGAAAGAAAAGAATATAATTGTTTCTACCTTTCCAGAGCAGTGCCTTCCACATAGTAGGTACTCAATATATTTGTTAAATGAATAATACTACTACTGATAATTATGGCTCTATTCATTGGGCATTGATACGTCAAATATAGTTTAAGAATGTGACATACATTAATTCAGTTAATAAAAATATCAACAATTTTTAAAAATTAAAAAGAAATAAACTAAACTCTTATTCAACAAAAATCTCTCTGATGTGAATTAATCATCACTGAAAATAGGCATATATTTATTATTCACATAACTTTTCCATATCAAAGATTAATTCATAAAATATTGTCACCTTATCACCAAAATAAAAACAAAATGCATAAAAATTTTATAGATCTTAACAACTCCTCAGGTACGCATTCCATGCATACCCAGAGTTAGCAGGCCTCAACTTAACGGGACTGCAGAATGTACAATGCTGTTGTGTCTGTTATCTATGGCTGGGTGACAAACCACTCAGAGATTTGTCACTGAAAATGACGATCATTTATTTGCTCACAGCTCTGCAGCTCAGCCATTTGGATTACAATCATCTGGATGGTTTTTCTGCTAGTGTCACCTGATGTCACTCACAGGGCTGCAATCACCTAGCAGCATATGACTAATTAGGGCTCAGTGGTCTCAGAACCTCATTTGTGTGTCTGGTAGTTGGTTCTGACTGCTGGCGGGGAGCCTCCGTTCTCTTCCATGTGGGCTTCCTTCTTCCAATGGGCCAGACCAGACTTCCCTACATGGTAATGATCAGGCAGCGTTCTACGAGGACAAGAATGGCAGCTGCAAAACTTCTGAAGCCTGGGTTCTGGAACTTGCATAATATCACTCTTGCCATAAGCTGTTGGCCAAAGCAAATCAAGAAGCCAACCCAGATGCAAGGAAACAGAAAATGGACTGCATCCTTCATGGGAAGAGTAGCACAGTCACAGTGCAAACAGACTTGCCAAGAGAAACGGGAGGAGTTACTGCACCCATCTTTGCAAGCAATCTATCAGGCGTGTGTTGGACTTCATTGTCAGACTGTTGGGCTTGATTTGCTGTTACTACCCTCTGAGATTTAGGGCTGTTTTCCGTATTATCTTTCTCATAGAACCCTGTTCCTTTTCTTCTGAGCTGCTTTCTCAGTTTGAAGTTATAGATTGGAAAGTGTGGTAACTAGGTATCTCCCCTCTTGTTTTCACTCACTGTTGTATCACCAGCACTTAGAACTGTGCATGTGACATAATAGCTAGTCGACAAATTTTGTTGAATTATTGAATAAATGAATGGATGAATGAATGTCAAAGACAAAGGTAATAGGTGAGCTCTATTTTGAAGGCTATGTCTTATTTCATCAGGCAGAGAGGAGCCAGACGAGTATATTAATTCATATGAAAGAATCAACATGCTTAACTAAATGGCTAAATTTCAGCATGAATTCCAAGACAAAGGCCATTAAAAATGATCATTTTTAAAAAGTGATAATCAGATACAATTGTTTGAATACATTAATATAACATGCTAGAACTAACAGAAAGTTGTTAAAATTGACAAAACTAAACAACTCCCTAAAAATAGAAAATTATGGAGCGTTAATGATAATTGCATACATAGGAAAAGACATTAATAATAATAAGCTATAATATAATATATATTACATATAAAATGAATAAATTGAAATATACATTTTTAAATTCTGGGCATATATCAAAAAGAGAATCTACCATACAAATAAGAAGGAATAAAATTATCCTATTAAAATAAGTGTTATAAAATATCTTTAGGAAGTAGATAAAGACTAGCACAAATTATACCATTATACATCAATATATTTGTAACAGCTACATAAAAATCATAAATTCAGGGAACTAGCCAGGCAAAAACTTTGTTAAATAATTAATTTCCCTGTAAAACAGAGAAAATATTCTAGGATAGGGCATATGGAAAAAACAAATGAGCATATCTATTTCTCTTAAAGAAGCTCTTGTGAGGATATTATCCAAAGAAATTCAAAAAGAGAACTTTAATAATAAGGATATCTTTAGCCACAAAATACATTGTCATGCTGGGACCCAAGAATAGAGCTACCGATATATATATATATGAAGATTTTTTTCATCCTCGGGGGAAATCTATTACACAAAAGAAAAATACATGTAACAATTTTATTGAAATTTGGAATCTCATGTACAACCTAACGGAAAATAAAAGTTTAGATAAATGACATAAAAGAAATATACTCTTATAGATATGTAAAAAAGACCTTTTTGAATTTTTTCCTGCTGGAAAAAATAAGATCAGAGAAGTTCTGTAAGCAGCATCTTTAAAATAAACACATACACCCCTGTATGTACTCCAACTTAATTAAAGAGAAGAACCAGAAGCGAAATTGTCTTTAACATTTGTAGGACCCAGGGCAAAATTAAACATGGAGACCCACATACCATTCATGGAAATACTTAAAGGTTATAAATCATGATAACAAACCATTAAATAAAATATTTCTACCCGTTTACCTTCACAAAATTTCCATTTTGATTCTGAGATTTCTCAGTACTCCTCATTAGAACACGACCTACCTGACCTGCACCCTTGACTTGCTACTGCCAGCTTCCTCTGGCACCACAGGGACCTCATAGACATGTATGCAAGTGCCCTAGCTCAATGTCACAGTTCCATTCACATCTTCTCAAAGTATTCTCCTTAGGCCACCATTTGGGTCTAGGGGTATGCACATTAACAAGACAGACCTGGGAAAGAAGGCTGCTTAGTTCCTGGAATCAAGCTTGGGGCAGATCAAGCGGAGAACTGAACAAAATCCAGAAGGGAGGCTGTGCAGGCTCAGAGTGAACACCTGTCCCCTCACCCTTACTCTGGCTTCATGGACTGCTCACATCTTTGGAAGGACATGACCAAAGCAGGGCCAGAGAGGGGCACCATCTTACCCAGTCCGAGGTGGAGCTAAGCAACAGAAATGCTGGGCCATCAATAAACATTATGGCATATGCACAGAATGTTCTAGATCCTCACTAGATCCATTGGGGGTGTTTTTTTACTATTTAAACAATTTTAAGTCTTAAAATTTCTGGTGTTTAAAATTTTAATATGCAAAATATCTGATAATCCAATCCAATTGAAAATATATATTAAAGATTACAATAGGCAGAAGACTATGCTAATTGCTGAGGGCATGGAAGTAAATGAACATGACTTCCACTTCAAGGAGCATATAATCTGGCCCACAGACTGTCACCTACCTTCAGTTAACTACAATAAAATGTGATGAGAGCAACAAAAGTCATATGAATAGTGATATTACATGATGTGCCACCACTTGAACGTCACTTCTACTGAGCCGGAGATTTTGTTTCTTTTGTTCTCTCCTTGATCTACCAGCACCTAAACTAATGCCGGCCCAAAGTAGGCCGTCCATCAATATTTGTGGAATGAAGGAAGGAAGGGAAAATAGCAAATACTGGGCACCTGCTATGTAGCGGGAACTTACAGAATTCACAGTGGCTATGAAAGGATTGCCGTGATTCCACCCACTAAATGCTAGAAGTGCCTGGTATCATTCAACAAACAAAAACTCCTCAGAAATTTACAAAATGCTACAAAGAGGGCAGCGCCATCTCCCAGGGAACCACCGCCTTACTGGTCCTCGGTAAAGAGCTATGAGAGCCCAAGGAGAGAAACTTTAATTGGGCCTGCTTAGTCTGGGCTTCAGAGATTCAGCAAAGGCTGCACAGCAGGGAAGGCAAAATGTGAGCTGAGGCTTGTCACCTGAGGACTTCTCCAGACTAAGACTCGGGGAGCACTTTCCCAAAGAAAGCCTGTGGGGAAGACTCAGACAGACCTCCTCCACAGCCAACCTTGTTGATCCGAGCTGGGCTACAATGCAAAGCTCCAGGCTATTGTCAAGTCCATGTGCGGAAAATGTAATTGTTGACTTGAATAAATTCTAATGACCTCAGCAGGAACTAGTGAAGTCAGGTTCTTACCCCCCAGCTCTACAGGGATATTAGCAAGCGTATTCAATAGAAACTGGGTGGATTTTTTTTTTAAAATCTCCTTATAAACCTACTCAGCGATATAATTTATCAGTAACATTTTGAGCACCAAGCACATTAGGCTGCAGATTTAGGAGAAGAAACTTGACCGACCATTCGTGTGGACTGTAGTTTTTCTTTGTGAGCTGGATGCTGTTTCTCTCATATTTCTGGAACACAGTTCCAGTTCACTGATACCTAGGGCATATCTTAATCATGAAGCTATGCTTAATAAATGTCTCTGTTTGATTTGCAGTCTCATCTACTGTATTGAATCAACATAGCCTTGCATTTGTGCCCGCATGTGTTGGAGATGCTGTTCAAGCATCTGTCCAAATTAGCACACTTAGTTTCGTTTCTTTCCTTGGGGGAATCCTGTAATTTTTCTCACTCTAGAGTTTTTTAAGAGGCCCTAATTGTTTATATTCCTTGTTGTGAATGTGTCCCTTGGAACTGTTAACAAATGACTCATAATCAGTTGGACTAGATGATCTCTAAAATTCCCTCCCAGTTCTAACATTCTATGATTTTATAAGCGGTACATGAATTCCCGTAATTTCTACAGAACCCAAATGCCACAGGCAGATATTGGGAATATACAGTGGTTTTTGGTGAACTGTTACATACTTTCACAATTTGAATACAAGGCACACTGGGAAGGGTGTTCAGGGACAAAAGAACTACTCATGTGCTTAAAGTCATTACACCTGGGTGGTGCTTAGAAAGATTTCACAAAGTAGGATTACTTTTTAAATGTTTGGAGCAGAGAAGAATACCATGTATTGGCTTAAAGAGGCTTAAGGAAGTTCTATTGGAAAAGCGGAATGATCCAAAAGGGGAAAAAAGAACACAAAACAAAGATGTTTGAGAGGCGAAGTTATACATTTACATAGCAGACATTGGCAATTAAACTCCACAAGTAAGTTTTTTTCAGTCCAGGTGATTTTACATGGAAAAACAGAAATAAACACTTCAGATTGTTTCCAAGGTCCTGAAAGTGGATTTGCTGTCAATAGAACCATCTAAGTCCGTCATCTGTGAAGGATTTGGCTGCGCTATAAAAGAGGATGCTCATGTTTGGAGAAAGGCATCATTGTTTCACTTTTTGCCATTTTCAATTTTCTTGAAATATATATGCTGACCCAGGTTACTTTGATTTTTATTCTTGTTACTGGAAAGTAGAGAGAACTATTTTCACCTTTCTTGTCTTAACTATATATATATATATATATATACATATATAGGGGGTTCACAAAGCTATCTACCCTCATTTCTGAGACCTTCATTTTCACTGGATCTTTCATTCCAAAGCAAATGAATAAAGAAAATTCACATCTATTCTTCTAATTCGCGTATTACTCTCTAGTCTACCTTACCGATCATCATTGGCTTTCTATATCTTCTTTATTTCTAGCTGCATTTCCAATTTCCTTTCTCCTATGTTCATTTTCTGTCCTATATCTTTCTCTCTGAGATTTCCTTAAATGAACGTTGGCTTATTCTGTTTATTACTTTGTCATTCACCTAAAACAATCTCTTTTCCCATTTCTTTATTATTTTCACGCACATTCAGTTTGGGGAAGTTTGTACATTGGCTCTTTCAGGATCAGCCATATCTCTTCTCTGACCTTCTGAGCCACACTGCTTTCCTCATGGAGTTTCCATCTCATTTGGGTTTATTCTATTGTTTCCTTTTCAATACCCCCTTGCTGCTATTGTCCTTCCATGCTCATGGAGACTCATTCTCCCTCTCTCTCTGTCACACACACACACACATGCACACGCAGCTGCCACCACCTCCATGTTCCTCTTTGCCATTCCCTTTGTCACTCAGTTCTATTTGCTATCTTAGCATGGAATATGTAAGACCTTCATTCTTACTCCAATTCTGCAGTTTAATTCTCATTTCACCTTCTGTCCTGTTATCCAACCTCATACCATCATATACCTATCCATTCTCATCCCTTTCTCCTGTCAGGAGATCATTTCAGTAGTATTTATAAGAATAGACTATTGATTTACCACTTCCACGATAATAACCCCACCTGCAAACTACAATTCAAATATTAAGACACAGAATTGACTAGAACCTACTTCTTCATTTACGAGATATGTGCTGAGTATGGCACTGAACTAGCTCCAGCCTTGGGAAAGGGAATTATGAGACTTGACATCTACCCTCAGGGAACTCTCTGCTTCTTTAGAAATCATAAAATCACAAACTAAATGTTATTGCTCTAAAATGTCTGAAATTGGGGAGCTTACCAGCCAAGAGGTCTGAGATTTCTGTCTAATATGTCTTATGAATGTTAACATATTTAAGGCAGAGGGGATTTCCCTTGGCAAATGGGAGTTTTCATTAAAAATGCAAATATGTTATTGATCCCTGAGTGAAGTTACTGCAGATTGAAAAGGAATGAACGAAACGTATCTGCGTAGGATGCTAAGGAGAGATAATGTAGGTTTTAGAAATAACACTAAAACCGAAACCATACCTGAATGTGGTAGAAGATACAGCAACACACCCAGAATGTATTGACTTGGGACAAAGTAGGAGGCTCAGTAATTACAGGTGAAGAGGCTTTGAGCAACCTTATTTGCTGAAACCAGAGCAGCTGGTCATACCTCTTCATGGTTCCTCCTCCCAAGTCTTCAGAGGCTCTACCAAGGAGAAAGTGATTAGTTTCTGGGGGGCCCCGTGCCCTATCAGAACTGCCAATAACTTACCATCACTCCCTCCCTTCTTTCCTACATGGTCACAACCCACACACAAACTGAAGTTATTAGGGGACTAGTTTCTGGAGAAGGAGGTGACTTCATTATTCAAGTTACTAACTTCAGAGTAGTTACTTGAGAGAGTCTAGACTTGATTTCCAAAGCCTGTGAAGGTAGAACCCCATAACATATGAACAAGAACTCTCCCTCTGAACTGTTGGTAGATTAATAGGGTGTCTTGGAAGATAAAATTCTCCCTGTCAATGGAAAGTTTCAAGCACATGTAAGATGATTGCTTGGCAGGGATGCTATAGAAGGGATTCAGGCCTTTGATAAGAAGTTAAATTAAGTAACTTCTCTGGGACTTTCTAGAGAATTATATTCTTTTCATTGAAAATTCAGTTTTTCTCCTGTTACAGAATGAATCTAGGTAAGTTAGTATATTACTTATTCTCTTATCTTTTTGAAAACTCATTTTGCTTATCTGTGAAATGGGAGCATAATGCTTATCTTGCAGGTTGTGTACGGATTATATCTCATTATATGGGTTAATGAGGAAGTGCTTACTACAGAGTCAGTCACAGTCAATAATTGTTAGTGGACATTTCCTTGACTCTGATGTTTGTATAGTGCTAATTTTAACATATGTGAAGTAAAAGACAGATTATTCATGGGGTAAAACTTCTCGGTGCTTCAAAAGGATCCTCAATAGGGCTCATTTGGTAGGGCATACTTACACTTCCTACCCGGCACAGAAACCAGGGAAAACTGAAAATTGGCTATAAAAAGAGGATTTCTAGTCAAACACAGAGCAAACCCCATAAAGACTAAGTTTTGTTTCTCAGAATTCCCACGGCTCTGTATTTCTCTGCCTCATTTTTTTGTTGCTGTTACGGAAAATTTGCCTCAACAAACCATCATGCATAAGATCTTATAGGAAGATTCTCACAATAAAAAGGAATCTATAAGCAGAACACCGCTCTGTTTACATTCTTACACTGCAGTTGAGAAAACGGAAAAAACCCAGAATCTTTGAAAATAATCTGCAATCAAAAAATTAGAACATTGCACTGAGATGAAAAGAAAAAAACACATTTAAAAGATTTATGATAGGAAATGGAAGCAAACAGCATTTGATATGTCCCTTCAAGAAAAAAAAAGCAATGACTATCAAATAAGAAATAAAATATGCAATGATAAAATAACAGTAACGGGGGTGGGAGAAGAAATGGTTATAAAGCAGGTAGAGATAAAAAGGAAGCAGAATGAAACAAGGAAAGAATGTGATGTGAAGGACAAGCTTGAGTCAGAAAGTAGGCCAAAAAGTAGCAAAAAAAAAAAAAATTGAACTCTGATTGAGTCAATATCACACTGTTAATTATTGTAACTTTAGAACAAGCTTTCAGATCTGGTTGAGTTATTCATCTTTCAGTATTCCTTTTTAAACACTTAAAAATACTTTTATACTTTCTTCCTTTTGAAAAAACTTTTTAAGATCTAATGAGTAAAAACATTGCTATAATTTTATGCAAACAAAATACGTATTAATTTAACTAGAACTTATATTTTTCTTACATAGAATCAACTTCATATTTTAAGTTTTTGTTCAATGACTAAATTGTAAACTTTTTTCATGTAGGTATGACACATTTTTATTAAATTTATTCCTATGTACTGTAATGGTTTAGCTTTTATTTAGGACCCTGAATTGACTCTTTCTTAAAGTGAAACCTAGGACTAGGCACGTTAATGTAAGAGTGTGGGGACCTATGGTCGGGATGAGTAACCACGTTAGAAAGGCAGTATGAAGATAAACTTGGGCACAGCAGGGATCCCCAGTTAATTAGAAGCAGAGCCCAGATCAGAACCTAGTTTCTCAATTTCCATCACGGTGCTTTCTGGCTATATGCTTGAACTCAGGCTTAGTGAATTGCTGGATATGGAGTCTGGGGAAAAAAAGAATCAAGGATGATTCTGAGATTTGAGACTGGAAGAACCATGGTACTATTGTCATAATTATGAACGTCAGGGGGTAGTCCTTGCTACACCTCCTTGGTGGGAAGGTTTAGCTTTCCCTAGGGAGTAAGCAGGCTCAGCTCTTAGAGAAGGGATTTGTCTGTGCCTGGCGCAAGGTATTCTTAGAAAGCCCAGCTGGCTTAAAAGTTTACATATCAGAGTCAAGGGATTGTTGGAATGTTGGTGAGCAAGGCTGTGCATATAGCCGTAAGCCCACAGTAGAAAGAACACACAGGAATGATTAGACTGCTCTGTAACCAGCAGTCTGAGAAAGAACCAGAGTGAAAAGTGCTGTTGAGAACATTACGGCATATGTACAATATTTAATAAGAATGATTCTGTGGAACTTCTGGGACATAAAGCAATAATTTGGAAATGTTTGTAACAGCAAATAAATGTATTGCTTTTTATTTATTTATTTTTTAAAGATTGGCACCTGAGCTAACAACTGTTGCCAATCTTTTTTTTTTTTCTGGTTTTTCTCGCCCAATCCCCCCAGTACATAGTTGTGTATTTCTAGTTGTGGGTCCTTCTAGCTGTGGTATGTAGGACACCGCCTCAGCCTGGTCCAATGGGCAGTGCCATGTCCAGGCCAAGGATCCCAACTAGCAAAACCCTGGGCCAGCGAAGCAGAGCGTGTGAAATTAACCACTGGGCGACCCGGTAGGCCCCTATCGCTTTTAAATTATACTGTTGGGTCATTAGCAGAAATCAATGATTACCACAGCACATGTAGCAGCGTGAGAATGAGTTACAAATCACAGGCAGAATGTAATCCCGTAAGGGCAAACAGACAAGAACTGAAGTGGCTTGAACACATACGAGATCCTTTCCTATCATTACTGTGATGTAGCTGCCAAATTTCTCAAACTCCTGGGGCTAAAATGGTTTCAACCATAATGTACAAGAAAAGCGGAGTGGATGGGACTGGTGGGGGGGAGGAACAAGGTAATTATAAGGGAGTAAATAGATGGAAGTTTGGGGAGGTAGTTATTTGAAGTATAATTAGGTATCTATATTAGACATGTTTAAAACCCAGAAAGGGTCCTTGAGATATCCTTGTGCAATTCAAGGGCTCCGAAAGTAGAGAAGCCCTCTAGGCTGTAGGCATCCAGTGAAACTGTCAGCAGCAGTTACACGTGTCAAGTGTCTACGGCTGGTCCATGCTGCGCTGTCTCAGCACCCAGAGACAAACGAAATGCCTCTACCACCCTTGTTCAGTGTTCAGCCCTATCTGTGGAGTTACGCTGATACCTTCTGTAAGGAGAAACATGGCAGTGGTAAACAGAACTGTGCAATCACTGAGGAAGATGATCAGGAATATACATGGAAATCAATTAGGAAGACCTGGAATCTTTAAAAATTCAGGAGGACCGAAGAGGGCTAGGCTTTTGAGTAATTAAAATTACCCATGAATCTAGTTATCCATGACAAATCCAAAGGCAAAATTAAACTAAATGATCCTTAGTAGTTTGAAAATTAAATTAGATCCCCCAAAAGTGGGGAAAATGAAACCTTAGGTCTCTTGAAGTAAAATAAATACAGTAAAAATAGATTTTCCCTGGAATTTAATGGCCATCTCATAAACATGTAGGAAAAATACCACTAATTTCAAGAGAAAGTAATAAATTCAAGAAAGAAGAATAAAAACAAATGGACCTTTACTGATTGTTTCAGTGGATTTTAAAATACTATAATTTTTCAATTCACAAAAGCTATTGTAGCAGATCATAAAACAGATTAAAGGAACAGTCGAGGGAAACCCCAACTTGTATTTGCATAGGGAAAGAATTCACAAAATCAAGCCACATACTCTTGCTTATAGAAGGATATCCTAGAATATTTCATCCTTTAAATACTGTAGCTCTGAACCAGACAGCACAAATGTCAGCAATTATTCTATGTTGCATTGCTTTGAGTATTTTTAAATTAATATAATTCAGACATATTTCAGAGAACAAACAATTTTCTCAGCCAAGAAAACTGATAAAAAATATTTTGGAAATCACTCTATATCTTTCTTTTTCACCCTTCAAAAAAGACACATTCCAGCATCTGATTCTAGTGATTTGACTCTGTGAAAAAAAATTAAATTAAACTCAAAATGTCAACAAACAAAAATTTCATAAAAAGTTTTTCTTTGACTTTGAAATTAGCCAGTCCTCAACTGCGCAGGGTGTAAATCGTGGGTCCCACAGAAAGGGTGCTTGAGACAATATTTTATAGTGGGCTTGTTAAAGATAGAAACCTGCATAAGTACCTCTACTTAAGGATATAAGAAGAAGCATTATTTCAAACAGTGGCAGAACCTCTCTAAACTATTCCGGATATAATTTGTACCACCACATGGTTTTCTTGGAGAGGTCAACACACTGGGTCATTTCTGTGCCTTTGCTAATCAGAATACCATATAGAAGAACTTAACCAATTTGGTCTTCTTAAAGTTATAGTAAAAAATGAATATGATTCAAATGAAACAGTTTGATAGACAAGGGCTTTGTGGAAATAGCCATGAGGGTGGTGATAATGAGATTCGAAATTAAATCAGTTCAATTCAGCAAACATCGATTAGCTTTATATTTAAGACTGTAGAGGTGTTCTAAATTTTAGGAGATACAGAGATGAGTAAGATGAGTTTCTTTCCGTCAAAGTCTTCACAGCTTAGAGATGAAGCCAGCTGTAATAAAGGTTTAAACCACAGCGCTATAGACTCATAATCCTCAGAAGAAAATTCCTAGCGATGGGGGGACCTCTAGGGAGAAGACCTTCAGAAAAGGTAGAATTTGAAGAAGTCTTTCTTTTTTCTTTTCCTTTTTTTTTTTTTTTTTTTTTTTGAGGAAGATTACTCCTGAACTAACTGTTGCCAATCCTCCTCTTTTTGCAGAGGAAGACTGGCCCTGAGCTAACGTCCATGCCCATCTTCCTCTACTTTATATGTGGGATGCCTACCACAGCATGGCTTGCCAGGCAGTGCCAGGTCCGCACCAGGGACCCCAACTGGCAAACCCCGGCCGCCGAAGCGGAACGTGCGCACTTAACTGCTGCACCACCCACCAGCCCCTGAAGAAATCTTTCAATGGAAGGAGATGGGAGAACAGCAAAGAGATCAGAAAAGTGTAGGTGTGTTCTTGGAATGGCAGAGAATCAAATGGGAGGGACACACACAGGCAGGGTGGGATCTAAGTCTAACAATAGTGTTTGGGGCTAATTGGTAGAACTATCAATCCTAAGCTGAGGGATGGCACTTCGTTCTGCAGGCAACAAGGAGATAGCACAGGCTTTTGAGCAGAAGAACGATACCGTTGGACCGCTATTGCAGGCCAAGCATTTAGGCAGCCATGTGTGGGGTGGATGGCAGCCAGGAGCGATGGCCCCAGGAGGCCAGTTTCAGAGATTGTTGCAAGATTCTAGGTGAGAGGAATATGAGAGCTGTGGAAACAGTAAGTGGGGTATGGCCAGAGGGAAATGAAATGAGGCAAGAGGTCCAAAGTCAGATGACAAACAAGAAACAACGGGACATGAGACTCTCTTGGTTTATGGGGATCAGAGGAAGGAGTGGAAGTGAAGATGCCTGAAGTTATTCTCTTTACTTCCTATTTGAAAGTAATTTCAGACTTATAGAAAAGTTGTAAAAATTACTATAAAGAATTCCTATGGCTTCTCACCCAGATTTCTCAAACGTTACATTTTATCATCCCCTCTATCATTCCTTCTTTCTCCTGTGGTTTCTCATCCAGATTTCCCAAATGTTACATTTTATCATTCTCTCTCTCTCCTTCTTTCTCTCTCTCCCTTTCCCTCATAACATCATTGTATTTTTTTTTCTGAAAAAAAAAATGTGCTTGACCTCTAAATACTGAAGACGACTGAAGTTCTGAGCTTAGAGGTATTGAGAAATTTGTGCCAAATTAATCTAGAGTGTGAGTATGAAAGAAGATAGGCAGGGTGGGTTGGGAGATACAAAGAACAAAGAGGCTAGGAAAGAGCCCAAAAATACCCTGAAAACCCTTTCCTCATGTTTAACTCACAAGTGTTCCTCTTCTGACTAGAAAGTTTACCCTTTTCTAGCAAGTGTACAACTCTGAAAGGACCACAGACAGAGCAATAACTGAGATGGAGGGGCACATATCTCTCCAGCTAGTTCAGCCAAATGCATTGTGGTGATTGGATACTGCAGTAGATCAAACTAGACATTAACCTAAGATATCCTCTCTCCAATTCTGAATCTTGTGTTCATTTATTGACTCAACAAATGGTTATTAAGAGCTTAATATGTCAGGCACTTTTCTACATGCTGGAAATTCAACAGTGAACAAAGTGAATTCCCGTGTTTTAATGAAACTTACATACCTAATGGGGAGAAAGAGAAAATAAACAAATAAATATGCATTGTGAGATGATAAGGACTGTGAAGAACAATTGAGCTGGATTAAAAAGTAAAGACCAGGTTTAGAGAGCTACCTTAGATTAGGAGGTCAGGGAAGGCTTCTCGGATAAAGTGGTATTTGTGCAGAGACCAAATGAAATAGGGGAGAGAGACATGTAGACATCTGCATGAGGAGAGCATTTCCAGCAGAAGGAACAAAGAGCAAAGTCACTGAACTGGGAGCATATTTAGTGCGTCTGGGCAATATCAAGGAGACTTCTTTAAATTGAATGTATACCTAAAGCAATCACCAAAAAAACCCCCAAAGAATTATAGCCAATAAACCAACAGAGGAGATTAAATGGAACCATAAAAATACTCAATCTAAAAGAAAGCAGAATAAGAGTAAAAGGGAAACAAAAAATAAATGACACAAGCAGAAAACAAATAGCAAGATGATAAATTCAAACACAATCATATCAATAATCACATTAAATATAAATGGTCTAAACATCCAATTAAAAGGCAGAGATCATCATATTGGACAAGACCCAACAATGGGCTGCCTATAGGAAACATGTTAAATATAAAGACACAAATAGATTAAAAGTGAAAGAATGGGAAAAGACATAGTCTGAAAACTAACAAAAAGAAAGTTGGAGTTGCTACATTAATATCAGACAGAGTAGATTCCAGAACAAAGATTATTTTGCAGGATAAGGAAGGTCACTTTTTAAAGAATAAAGAGTAATGGATTAGTTCATCAAGAAGACATAGCAATCTAAATGTTTAGGCCTCTAATAGCGGCACTTCAAAATCCATGAAGCAAAAACTGTTAAAACTGCAGGAAGGAATAGAGAAATCAACAGTATAATCAGATATTTCAAAACCTCTTTCACAACAGTTGTTGGAGCAAATACTATATTGAGCAAGAATACAGTAGACTTGAACACTATCAGCTGATATGACCTAACTGACATTTAGAGAATGCTCTATGCAAAAACAGCAGAATACACATTCTTCTTGAGTACACATAGAACATTTACCAAAATTAGATACATGCATCACTCCAGGCAAAAGCATTCAATGATCAACTTGGTACCCTCTCCACTCTGGCTCACAGGGAGCCTCTTGTCTTCTGATGTCTTCTTTGCTTTGTAGTTTCATAGATAAAACAAATACAATCACAAAGTTCCTACTCTGCCAAAAACTAGCTCAGTCCACTCATCTTATTCTCTGGTCCACTTGTTTGGTTAGTCAACGAATCCAAACTCACTTTGTTTCTTCACTTTAAGGGGTAATGTTCATCCTTAAATCATTAACTCCCTCTAACCCCAAGTGAGTTTGCACCATATTGCTCTGTTTGAGAAATTTTCAGTATTCACTACTCTGGGATTGCAATAGACACCACTCATTTGAGATAATCACATCTAACATCATCAAATTAATGAAAATACCATCCAGATGTAGGGTTGCCAGATTTCGCAAATACAAATACAGAAGAGACACTCAGTTATTTTTGAACTTCAGATAAACAACAAATAATTGTTTAGTGTAAGTATGTTCCAAATATTGCGTGGGGCATCCATATTTTAAATCACCTGGAAATACAGTTTAGGAGCACATGGTAAATTCTTATAGTGAAATATCAGAAGGCCATAGTGCCTATATGTACGGGGAAGTAAATAACTATGAGATCTAAAACAAAATCAAAACAGAACAGAGGGACAATGAGAAGCAAAGAATCAGTGCAACCAATATCTGACACAGGAATAACCTCTGTGACTTTCCCCAAGAGGTGGCCCATTTGGCCCCAGCATGAACACCAGGACAATTAGTCAGAGTGTAGCCATGAAAGCCTACAAGCACAGTGCTGTGTTTTTCTTGAATCTTTCTTATGCTTCTACATGCAGTAATTAAAATAATTCTGCTACTGCTATTTTTATGGCTGCATATTGCTCTGACTTTCAAAATGAAAGCTTTAATCTATGATCGCACACCAAGGCTCTTGAGCAAAGGATACGGTCTTTATTCATAAAACCATTTCCTCAAGTAACTGCTCTGCGTGGGTCAGAATAAGGGAGAGAGGGAAAAGAAGGGGGACAAAGGAGGAGGAAGCAAGCGAAGAAATATGAATAAAATTGCTTTTGCTAGTAATGAACTAGTAGTTATAGGAGGCAAGGAAAATGGATATGCTTTAAGAATTCCTCAGGGATAAGGCAGTCATTATTTTTACATTTTCAGCCTCTAATTTGAGATCTCTTTTATAAAAAGAATAAAGCCATACGATCTTAGAATAGTAGTAGGCTTATATAGCATTGAGCACACTACTCTGACTGCCACAACCAATCCTATTGAAAACAGAGACATCAAAACATCATTTGGTCCCCTATCTTCAGACAAGACTGTTCCTATATCTCTCAGGCCAAAGAGACTTGACTCTAATTTTGGAGGAGGGACAGGAAAAACTCTTAGGGGAATGAGATTGTACGTCTTCTTTGCTAAATTATTTTAGTCTTTCCTGCCAAAAGAGGCAGGAAGTTCTTTCGTATAACTCACCTCAAAAACTCCTATTTTAGTTCAGGTTGACATCCTGTGAGACCTATTAATATATTCCATGGAGAAAAAGAATAGGTAGTTACTATCTTCTGGACAGTCCTCATTCAGGTGCTGAAAAATCCTGCCTAAATAACTCCATCAGTCTTCTCGCAGATTTAATCATTTCAGGTCTTGTAACCTTTGTTAATAAGTTCTATTTTTCAAGGCTTTGTTCATTTTTAATGATTAGTTACACCATGCATAAAAATCAGTGCGTAAACCCTTTGAAAAAGTGCAAAACTCAAATAATTCATTCCAACAAATGAAATGCTAATGCTGTTGCTATGTGGCAACACGAGGTTCATTAGATGCCTTTGCTCAGCATACCATCTGCAAATCTCCTTCTTTTATCCCACCAGCCTTGGAACATTTTAAAGGGTGGAATGTGTCATAACCCATTTATTTTGACTAAATACCAAATCACATCTCTGTTTTCTATAAGACAAAATGAAGCCTGTCACACTTGGACTAATAGTTCTTAATGAGGATTATGTTCTTTGTGATTATTTTTTAACATTCTCCTAAGAGACACATTTTCAGTTTGAGTAATTGTTTAATTAATGACTAAAGAGCAATTTGATGAAACACAAATAGCATTTAGCACAAATTCTCAGTAATCATGACTGTTATTTTGAGCCAAATGGACTGAATTTTCATTATATGAGGCATGTCAATAAAATAATTTCTTGTAAGCCTCAACAAGGCTCTGGGAAAACTTGCGAAATAAAGCAAGCAAGTGAATTTGTCCTGTTAGATTCTTATTATCCACATATGTGTTCTGTCCTCACCTCCTGAACTGTGCCCTCCAGCCCATAATAGGCTCTTCAGCTTTCCTGCCCCTTCTGGGTGCCAGGACTCCTGCAACTTCACAATCTCTTCACTCTATCACCACCCCATGACTGATACAGTCCACTCTGGGACAGTGATCCAAATATTTACTAAAATCTACCTCTCCTGTAATTTATTCCCCAAAGACTCTTCTCTGCCACATGTTGAATAACTAGTCCAATAAATTCACCTGCTCTAGCAGCTAATAAATTCCTTAGGAGAAAATACTATAATCTGAGAGAGTAATTTTAACGATTGGGGGAGCATCCTTTGACCATCAATAGAAATAGTTGGGGCTAAGCTTTTTTAAACTCATCTCATGAATTCACAAATTTATCCACATTTTCATCTTTCCCATAACTTCATCTCATACTATAGATACTAGCTTCATTCTTTCTAGATTGGCCTTACATACAGAGAGGCAAATTTCCTCTCCTTTTGGCTAATGTACCATATTGCTGATTCATTAACATTGAAGTCACAGCCAGCACACTTGAACAAAGCTTATCTAACACACATATTTTCTTTGTAGGGTACATCACAGCCTTCTTGCACTTAGGAACACTAGACAGCACTTCAGCATTATGCTTAGGGGTCATTTTAAACAACAAAATTACCCCCAAAAAGCACAAAAATGTGAGAAAGTTGCTACTAAATAGACCTTGAAAAAGACACTTGTTTACAGTATGAGAACTGAAACAGGAAGCTAGGGTATTTGCCTTGTTCAACCCCAGGCGGGAGGGAATGGGCAATTGGGGAGCTCATATTAGTTGCAGCTCTATGACCTCAAAATCCTCCGAGCATTGATTTTGGGGTAATATGCATCAAAAATAAAAAAATATTTAGGCATAAATTTAACCAAGAAGGAGAAAGATCTGTATACAGAAAACTATAAAACATTAACAGAAGAAATGAAGGCAGACACAAATATATGGAAAGATTTCCAGTGTTCATGAATTAAGAGATTTAATAGTGTTAAAACACCCATACTGCCCAAAGTCATCTACAGATTTAACGTAATCCTTATCAAAATTCTGATGGTATTTTTCACAGAAATAGAAAAAACAATCCTAAGGCAATCTTGAGCAAGAAGGACAAAACTGAAGACGCCACACTTCATGGTTTCAAATTGTATTACAAAGCTCTAGTAATCAAAACAGTGTGGTACTACCACAGAAACAGACATTTAGACAGATGGAAAAGAATAGACAGCCCAGAAGTAAACCTACACATATATGGTCAAGTAATTTTTGACAAGGGTACCAAGAATGCATAACGGGGAAAGGACAGTCTCCTCAATAAATGCTGCTGAGAAAAGTGGACATCCACATGCAAATAATGAATTTGGACCCTTATCTGACACCATACACAAAAATCAACTCATACTGGATCAAAGATGTGAACTTAAGACCTGAAACCTTAAAACTCCTAGAAGAAAACATAGGAAACAAATTCCTTGACATTGGTCTTAGCAATACTTTTTTGGATATGACACCGAGGGCACAGGAAACAATAGCAAAAATAAACAAGTGGGACTATATCAAACTAAAAATCTTCTGCACAGCAAAGGCACCCATCAACGAAATGAAAAGACAACCTATGGAGTGGGAGAAAATATTTGCAAACCCTCTATCTAATAAGAAATTAATATCCAAAATATACAAGGAATTCCTACAACTCAAAAGCAAAAAAATAAATAAATAACCCAATTAAAAAATGGGGAAAGGACTTGAATAAACGTTTCTCAAAAGAAGACATGGTAAGTCCAATAAGCACGTGAAAAGGTGCTCAATATCAGTAATCATCAGGGAAATGCAAATCAAAACCATAATGAGATATCACTTCACACCTGTTAAGATGGCCATTATAAAAAACAAAAAACAAGAAAACCCAAGAGATATGTGTTGGCAAGGATGTGGAGAAAAGGGAACACTTGGACAATGCTGGTAGGAATGTAAATTGATACAGCCATTATAGAAAATAGTATGAAGTTTCCTCAAAAAATTAAAAATAAAACTACTACATGATCCAGTAATTCCACTTCTGGGTATATATCCCAAAGAATTGAAGTCAGGATCTCAACGAGATATCTGCACTCTCACATTCATTGCAGCATTATTCACAATAGCCAAGATATGGAAACAACCTAAATGTCCATCAACAGATGAATGGATAAAGAAATTATGGTAGACACATACAAGAGAATATATTCAGCCTTAAAAAAGAAAATGCTCCTCTCTATACTAGTTCTGTGACCCTAATGCTCTCATTTTCCTCTGTAAAACAGGAATTGTAATACTGATTTCATAGGATTATCTTGAGGATTAAATGGGATAGTTAGCGTAAAGAGTCTAGCTCATAGTAAGCAATTGAAAATTAGCACGTATTACTCTTCAGTGTTTATTCTTTTGGGGCCTCCCAGAACCTGTTCAACAAAGGGAATTTCCATCATTTGGTTTCTGCATACAGGCTCTTAAAAATCAAAAGCAAAAGCAAAAGCAACCATCACTTCAACCATGTCTACAATAATAACAGCCACGTAGCCACGCAAAACTCTACCATGCAGCTCTAATTATGCTCTTCTCTTTGTCAAGAGCAATGTGTATGTGTCATGCATCTGTAGTAGCTCAAGGGTGGAGATCCCAATACTTCATCATCAAACAAGGCTTGAAAACAAACACAACCCCACTTAGAAATGAAAGCTAAGTCTGCTGGAACAGTTGTTTCCAAACTTCCACCTCTTTAAAAAGGAATTGTGTTTGATTTTAAATTCTAGTTCAGAAATCACTCCATCTGGACTGGCCAATTATAATGCATAAGAAGCTCTAGGGCCGGCCCAGTGGTGCAGCAGTTAAGTGTGCACGTCTGCTTCGGCAGCCGGGGTTTGCCAGTTGGGATCCCGGGTGCGGACATGGCACCGCCTGGCAAGCCATGCTGTGGTAAGTGTCCCACATATAAAGTAGAGGAAGATGGGCACAGATGTTAGCTCAGGGCTAGCCTTCCTCAGCAGAAAGAGGAGGACTGACAGTAATTAGCTCAGGGCTAATCTTCCTTAAAAAAAAAAGAAGCTCTGAATCTACTTGGTGTATACATATAATACCAAAGGATGTGTTAATGTAAAAATGAAACAAAGTTTGAAATAATGCAGGGGAAACATGATAGTATCTATCGATAGTGTAAATCTTCAGAGATGTGTAAATCTTGTACTCTTCTATGCCATGAATTTGACATATTAGCAAGGACTGCACTCTTAACAATAACCTCAAAAGGGAATCAAATATGATTTTTTCCACAAAACTTTCCCTCAACATCCTGAGCCAAAGTGATCACTTTATACTCTAAGTTCTTATTACACTTGTCACTTGTTCTTTTAACAAGAATTAATGTATTCACTTTTTCATTTGATAAATACTCATTGGACTCCTATATAGGTGAAGCATGAAATAGACACTGGGATAAAACAGGATTCCTAAAATTACTTCCTGCCCTCCGGAAGTGTTACCATTAAGTAGAGAAATTGAAATACACACAAATATTGTAATTGCATAAAAGCAGTAAATAGTGCCATGAAGCTACAAAAGGAGAAAGACTGCCTCTCAGCAGGATCAAAGAAGGCTTCTCAGTGGATGGGCTTTAAAGAATGGATAGTATTTTAATAAATAGCACGAAATAAGAGAGAAAAACACAGGATCTTTTGGTCTCAACAGACACTTATTAAGTGCTGCCTTGTATTGTTCATTATCTATTCACATTCTCATCTTATCTCATCTCCTTGACAGCCACAGGGATGGTGCATTACTTTTCTCTACTACTCCCACATCATATAACACACAGGGTTCTATGTACATTTATTATCGAGTGATTGATTTTTAAGTCCAGATTGGACTAGACTAATTCAAAGAGTACTTGAAGGTGAGAATCTATTCTGCTTTCAGAGATCCAGGGAAAGGAACTCTATGACACCTTCAAAGTCAGAGTCCCTACCTTGGGGTCCTACAGCTACCTCCAAATACCTAAGGATTTAGTCATCAGCCATGACATGTCTGCATACCAACACCAAAATATGTTCATATTGTAGGTGTGATGTGTGCCTCTTCACATCTCCTATGTTCTTTGTGACCTCCTCTTTCTCTTGAGTAAAACAAGATGCTTTGAAGGGATGTCGTCCATCCCTGGCCAGGAGATGGAGTCCTGGGCTTTGACACAGGCAGCACCACTTACCTTCTTCGTTAGAATTTGCACAGAGGGTCAAATTCAAACCCTGTTTCAAGGCTGACTTCGTTTCTAAGGCAATATCAAGTCATGAAGTTACTACAGCACTGAATTAGCATATGTTGTTGCAATTTTTTGGCATGAGTGCAGTTTTTATGTAGTTAGAAAAGGTTATTACTATGGTTTTTGGAAGAGAAAAATAAATGGTTGGGGAAATAGATCTGATATCATTTTTTCAAAAAAATATATGTATTCCAAACTTCCAGCAACTATCTCAGCACAGAAAATATGGCTCTAAATTTCAACGCGTTTGGAACAAGGGCCCCAACTCTCTGTGTATCAGCAGCCTTAATGTGACATCATCCAATCCACATATGATGTATTAAGCAAATTGGAAAATACTTTTCACTTCTTGGGATGTTCTAGGATTGTTTTTGTTTTATTATTTTCACACTGTCACGTTGTTTTTTAATTACTATTGTGGAGGCTTGAGGTGAGAACTGATTCCTAAGCTTTGGGAAAATCCTTATATAATCCTTATTATAGAGGACAAACCAGCCAATTCCTATTTCAATAGCATGTTCTGGTTTTAAGCAGAGATAGTGATCTCACTGAATAAATGTAGACCAAGTTTCTAGCAAAGTCAATGTAGGTTAGTAGGTAGGTTGTACAGGAAAAGCTCACATGTCAGAGTGAATGTCACTATTACTTTTGGTCCAATAAATATATCACCATAACTCTTGGCTTAACTCTTGGGAATGTGTTTCAGGTAGTGTTGGAAAGATATTGGTACACATCGATCCTAAGTTTTTAATCTTTTCTGCTGAAATCATAAGTAAATAGAAATTCTAGCCCTCTTTTGAAGTACTAGAATTTAAAATGTGTCTCCCTTACCAATTAAACAAAACACTCACTGTCTCTTAGAGTTAGAAGAAAATTCAGAGTTTGCCTGATGTAACTCTTGCTTTCTCAAGGTCTCATGACTAGACGGTAGTAGAGCAGCTCCCAGAATCCATGCTAAGTCACTGAACTCCTAGGTAATACCCTTCACCCTGCGTCTGTGTTTGTATAGTGACAGAAGCAGAATAGTTTTATAGGCTTGCATCCCCTTCTATGGTGTCAAGCTCCATCTGGTAGGCAAAATAATGGCTACCCCAAAGATATCTAGGTCTTAGTCCCCAGAACCTGTAAATATGTTATGTTACATGACAAGCACAAATTAAGATTGCAGATGGAATTAAGGTTGCTAATCAGCTGGCCCTGAACTGGGGAGAGCACCCTGGATTATCCAGGTGAGCCCAATGTAATCACATGTCTTTATAAGGAAAGAAGGAGGCGGGAGAGTTAGAGTGATGCTATGTATGAAAGACTCAACCTGCTATTGCTGGCTTTGAAGATTAAAGGAGGCCATGAACCAAAGAATGTGGGTGCCTCTAGAAGCTGGAAAAGGCAGGGAAACGTTTCTTCCCCTAGAGACCTCAAAAAAAAGCAGCCATGCTGACAGGTTAATTTTAGCCCAATGAGACACATTTTGGATAATTGAGTCCCAGAACTGTAAGATAATAAATTTGTCTTGTTTTAAATTACCTAAGTTTTTGGTAGTTTGTTACAGCAGCAGCAGGAAACTAATACACTGTCAAGGGTGTATTCTGTTCAATTTCCTCTTTGGCATATAGGAAGGCACTAAATATGCTTTCTCTTACTAGGCACAGAGAAGAAAAACCCTCATCAATTATTCCCAGCAGAAAATTCTCTGTGGAGCTCAACAAAATCAGTCCTTGGGCTGTAAGAGCCATCTAGCTCCATCACACTCGCTCAGAGAATCTCTGCATCTACCCCAAGCAGCATAGCACCCAGACAAAAGGTGCAAACCACCCTGTATCAGTCAGGGGCCTAGCAGGGAACAGATGGCTCGTTCAAAAAGGGCGGCTGAAGAGAGCTTGTTAAAGTGATTGTTTGCAAAAGAGTAGGCAGAGTTAAGAGTAACAAAGAAGGGCTGATGAATCAGCTAGGGATAAGCAACAGAGAGAAACTGAGCCTAGGAGTAAAGGGGAAAGGCATGAGAGCAGCTACTGGAACTCACTGAGGCTGATGCTGTAGAGAGGGCTGTCCAGGAGGAGCTGTAGTGTTTATAGAGAAATAGAGCCCCTGCCAACCTCAGACAGTGGAGAGAGGGAGCCAAGGGAATACATATCTTGACTTTTCCCTCTTCCTACACTCTGATTTCCCGCTAGTGCCTCCCATTGGCTGAAACCTAATAGAAGTCAGAGGGCAAGAAAGAGTGGTTGATGTAGTTCACAAAGATCAACCTCCCAGGGCACAGACCAGGGGGAGAAGGGAGAGGCATGAATCTAGAGGACCAGAGAAAATACAACATCCACTTCCCAGCTCAATAGACCCTTCTCCCATTTTCCCAGAGTATTAGAGGTCAGATAGGCTTGCTCCTTGTCTTACATAGTGTAAAGATAATGTATGATGATAAAATGGGAAAATATTTCAGGAGAATTTAGATAAAGCTTTTCCACTTTTATAAATCCATAAAATTATTTCAGAAAAAGTAATTAGTAATGAAACCTCCTTAAGTTAAAAAATCTGGGCACATTTGAGATTGGCTTACACTCCCCTCAAAAAATCTCGTTTAGAATCACAGTCAGGGATAAGACGCTGGCTGGATGCACCATTAATCTGGCCCAGTATGGCATTTCTTATGGTGCTGTGGTTTATGGGATTATGATTTTTTAGCCAAGAAACAACATAAAATTTATTAAAATTTGTTTGCTTGGCCTTCTAATGTTGCAATAAGACAGATTTCTATGGACTTTTTCCTGTTACATTTACAGAAAATAAAAGACAATCAAATTGCCTAAGGACCAGGAGTGAATCCAAGGCAGTAAGCTTAATTCACTTACTAGGATTCTTAAACTGACTAGAAGACATTTTTCAGCTCCTGGATGGAGGCAGCAAGCTCTGCTGTCTTCAATCCCCCCAACTCATCCCCTCCTAAGTGTTAAGGGAAACCAGAGAGAAGCAGCATTAAGATCAGCATGAGCCCTGAAGTGCTGGAAGCCTTCAGTCATTCAGTGGCCATGGTGATGAGAGAAGCCTCATGATGTGTAAACAGCCCCCTGTGGGCTGCAACCAGTGAAAAAGACTCAAGCGAAAATTGGTCATAGATTTAGAGTGCTTGCAAATTACTCTCCAGTTTTCTAGTAGTTATTCATGTCCTTGTGGTTGGGGGGATATAGCGTAAGGTACATTCACCATAGAAACAAAGGACGCAGTTCTGGTGGTGAAAATGTAGGGGTCATTGAGGACAGAATTTGGCTTTGTATCAAACACGTCCAAAGAGCTAAGTTTCCCTGTATTCAATTTCCTAAGTATCACTAGCTTCCAAATTGCTTATATTTCCATGCCACCTTTTCATGTAGAAGAACTGACAAGATGTATCATCATATAAATGCTACTTCTAACATTACTAAATGTTCTTTAAACGTTGATTTGACAATTCCACAAGATATTAAATAATATCCAATGCTTTGTAGATGCCTCCATTTCCCGTTGCCAAAATATTTGGAGAAAGTACTCACCATCCAAACATACAGTGGAGTGAATGAGCCAGAAAAGAATGTTTTTGCAATTTATACATAAGGTGATATTAACATTAATATGTTCTGAAGGCGTTTGGACCTCCAATTCCTCCCACACATATTGGCATAATTTCAGATATAAAAACTTTTGACATTTAATCTACTTAGCAAAAATCTTAATTTCCCTACTAAAGTTTTGGTGGTCATTAGCGCTATTCACTTCTATTTATAGTCCTATTCATCCTGGGTACATGGCAAACTATGTGTCCCCTTGAAGTCAGATAAAACCGTCTGATTTACTTTAACCAATGAAGAGTAAGCAAAACTAATGTGTGTTAATTCTGGGAAGAAGCCTGTAAAAATGTATGCATGATCTGCCTTATCTCCACTCCCCTGCCATAGGTACCTGTGATATTCCAGTGTTGGGTCTCAGTCTGGGTCTCAGAGTGAGGACAATATGAAGCAAGGTCCCTGCTGACCTGATATGAATACATAGAATGAGCGTGAAGCACACCCTGTCTGCACTCAGCCTACTCTCTCTGCTCTCTCTGGAAAATAACTAAACTCCTCAGTCAGAAAAAACTACCTCACAGCCCTAAGGTCTAAACACCCTTTCACAGCAGTGCTGTATTTCACAGCCCACATGGGCTCTTGAGATACTTGAGATTAGTGGGGTTATTACCACTGCACAGCCATGCCTCTCCTGACTGATAAAAGACAACTTTGAAATTATGACAATTTACATCACTTACAACAAAGGGTCAATGGACAGCAAAGTGTAGACAGTGCATGTTAGTGAAGGAATTATGAGTTTTGTGATCATCTCAGTCTGTTTGAAATCGAAGGTTCATCACTTATGGTTTATCTGATCTTATAAAGCCACTTAGATTGTTTGAACAATTTACTTTCCTCATCCATAAAATGGGATAATATTACATATTTTGCAGACTCCTGTGAGGGATAAAGGAGATAACTAATCTCAAGTAACTACTCAAGGTATATAGTAACCATCAGTGTCTATTCTTTTCTCCCACTCCAATCCCTTCTGATTACAAAATATTGGAAGAACTGACTAGATCAGGGGTGGACAAATCATAATCCACAGGCCAAATTTGGCCCACTGCAAATTTTTGTAAATAAAGTTTTATTGGAACACAACCACACTTTCACTTATGAATTGTCTATAGTTTCTTTCACATTACAAATGCAGAATTGAGTAACTACAACAGACTGTATGGCCCACAAACCCTAAAATATTTACTATCTGGATTTTTTCAGAAAAAGCTGACCTCTGGACTAGATTCTTTCATAACCTGGACAATTCAATTTCTCACATGAATCTAGTCTTGGGCTTCTTTCCCCAGAACAAGTCCACATTGTGTTGTGTAGTAGTTGTAAATTATATTCCCCCTGGAAAGTCCTAATTGGAAACGAGGTCAAATGACCACTGCTTGGGTGTGACAATGCCCAAGATTTTACAGTGGATTATCAAGCATACTAATGGACAACCAAAAGGTTGCTCAAAATCTACTCCCTGAATGTTCTACATAAGCACTTATGTATTCATTTAATAATTCATTCAACAGACATTTGTTTAAATGCCAGTTTTATGCCAATAAACTGTGCTAGGCACTGAGGATATGAAAATGAGTAAGGTACAGTCTTGCCCTTCAGAAGCTCATAGTCTAGCAGAGTGGCAAATATGTAAATAAATGAATAATTACAATACAGTGAGTTGACAGCCAATAAATTTATAAATTTATAGGATTTATATACATTGGTAAGATACACACATAAGCAAACAGTAGCAAGAAAATGACAGAAGGAGATATCTGAGCAAAACATACCAGATTCCTTGACGCAGAGCATCCAAGAGTGAGAATCTCTGCACATGGGGCATGTGGAACCAAAAACTAGCTAGAGCACCAACAAGGCATCTAGCAGACCTCAGTGTAGTTGGAGGGTACACCTTCCCTGCTCTTGTTTGAGATTTCAGACAGTACTTTTTTCTGCATCCTCTTTGGTTCCCCAGCTTTCACTTCTGGGGAATATCTTGTGACATTTTTCTTGTCCTTGGAGTTTGCTCCTCAATAACACCACAGCTTGTTCTTGATGACACCTGGCTTGGTTCTTGTCTCCCAGATCTGGACTTGCCCAGAGTCATGCTTGCTCTGCAATTTGGCTCAGAAATCCTCACCCCAGCTTTGGACTCTCTCTTACCCTACCCTGATGAGCTAACACTCTTATTTCTGACCCAGATGTGACAGTGAACTTTACCCTGCTTCTGCTGTCCAAATCCCAATTTGATTCTGTTGAGTGGTATGTTACAGAAAAGAAGGATTTTTCCAAGGAGCAAATGCAGACAGTTATAGTTTCATGGAACAGAATGTTTAAAGTTGCAGAGGTCTGAAAAAGTAAGGTGTGTTTAGTAACCTAAATAAATTTGATATGGATTATATATAGACTATAGAGCAGAGAGGGACAGAAGATTAAAATAAAAAATAGAAAAGTGCCCGATTGTGGAAGACCTTGAAAATAACGCAAAGGAACATGTATTTCATTCTGTGGCTAGTGGAGAACCAATGTTGGATTTTAAACAAGTTGGCATATGATCTTATTTGCATCATAGAATGGCTCTGGAGGCAATATAGTGTATGGCTGGAGGAAAAGTGGAGAGGTTTAAGGAACAAGAAAGCAGTTACCTGGCCACTGTCATAGGTCAGGTAAGAAATGAGAGCCTAAACCTAAAGGAGAGAAGAGAATGGATTTGCAATATATTTAGGGAATATTTCCGCTTTCATGTCTTCTTAGATAGTTGATAAGGGGAAGAATAGTCTAGAATAGTGCTTCTCAAACTCACTCAGTGAAGTCTGATTTGTAGAATTTCCAACCATCGTAGACCAATATTATTGTAAAACAAAACAAAAGAAAATGATCTTGTGCCTAGATGTTGCAGAAATGTCAGGTTGCTATAAAAGTTTCAAATGCTCACTTTCAATTTCCATACTTATCTTGTCACAATGGTAATCTGTGGCCCAATGTTCACCTGCAGACCACACTTTAAGTAGCACTGTTCTAGAAGCACTCCAGGGTTTCTGGCTTAGATGACTAGATGGAAGGAGATGACTTTAGCCAAGTTAAAGAACAGAGGACAAGTGGATTTAAAACTTGAAGATGAGTTCCATTTTGGACATGTTATTCTTGATGTCCCACTGGAACATAGATGGAAAAATCTATGAGGCTGCTAGCATTTCAGCTTGTATGCACTTCATTTGTAGAGACTATCTCACATATGGCAGGTATTTACTATGGTTGTTTAAATATATAAATGGAAGTAAAGTTCCCATTTTATTGTCCATGAGGTAAGTACACTGTGTCTATTGGAATAAGCAATGGGAGGATATTGGAATAAATATCATCTAATAATATCCTCTCAAGCTTCTGAGAAATTACACCACAATCTAAAAATATGAATAAGAAGACTTTTAAGACAGTGCATAACATGAAAAGTTGACTTTTGCACAAAGGAAAAATGGTAAAAGGCAGCCATTTTTTCTCTCTGCTTCACGTACTCATTTCTCAGTACCACACTTCACGTGTCAGCTGTGACACAGTTGACTGGATCCAAGTTTACTGAGGAATCACAAAGGTTGACCATATTGTTGTGGTAGAAGATACAAATCTCAGTCCACACTCAAGTGCAAAAATCATGTAATGTTTTCTATATATTACATTACTTTTTATTTGTAACCCATATTCTGCCAGGAGAAGAAAAATTAATCTGCCTTTTACTCAAAGTTGCATCTAAATAATAAGAGTCTTATAAAATGTTGGCATGGTGTGGGGTGTCTGATTGTTGGTGGCCAGTTGTCCACCCTGCCTTATTCTCAGTCACCCCAATCATCCGTCCACAGTGCTCAGAGCAAGTGGCACCCCTTGCTCTGACCTCATGCTTTCTCAGGTTGAACTCTTTCTCAGCCATTTGTGAGCCCTCTTCCATGCCTCTCTTGGTCAAGATTTTCAACTAAAATTGTGCTACTTTTCTCACTTGAGGAATCATTCTGCTATTTTCTACACTGTAAAGCAATCCATTCAACAATCTCTATCAGCAAATAGTTCTAAGCAACTATTATATTCCAGGCCCTATTCTAGACTCTTGGAAAACTTCAGTGAACAAAACTGACAAAAATCCCTGGCTTCATGAATTATGCATTATGGGATGAAGAAATAAGTAATAAATAATAAGTATAATAAATGTCTAATTGTATAGTATGTTAGAAGTTGATAAGTGCCATGGAATAAAGCAGAACAAGGTAAATAGGATTTAGGAATGCAGGCTAGGGATGGTGGTTTGAAATTTTAAATAGGCTTGTTGGAATAGAGCTCATTGTGGGCCAGCCCTGGTGGCCTGGTGGTTAAGTTTGGCACACTCCACTTCAGCAACCCAGGTTCACTTCCTGGGAGCAGACCTACATCATTCGTCTGTCAGTAGTCATGTTGTGCTGGTGGCTCACACACAAAAAGAGGAAGATTGGCAGCAGATATTAGCTCAGGGTGAATCTTCCTCAGCAAAAAAAAATAATAATAATAGAGCTCATTGAGAAGGTGATGTTTGAGCAAAGACTTGAGAGGTGAAGAAGCTCATCAAGTGGACAGCTGGGAGAAGGGCATTCCAGGCAGAGGGAACAGTAAGTGCAGAGACCTGAGGGCAGGAGTGAGCCCACTTGAGAAACAGCAGGAAGGCCAGTGTGGCAGAGTAGAGTGAGCAAAGGTGAAAAAAGCAAGAGATGCATTTGGAAAGGCAATGGGGAGGGGCAGATTGGCTCAGGCTTTTACTCTGAGTGAAATGGGGAATTCATGGAGAGTTTTGAGCAGAAGACTGACATACTCTGACTTAGATTGTAAAGGGATTACTCTGGTTGTTATGTTGAGAACATACTGTAGAAGGAAGGTTGGAGCAAGGTGACTTATGAGCTATTTCAGTAGCCGTGGAGGTGGAGAGAAGTGTTCGGATTCTGGATATATTTTGAAGTTAGAGCCAACAGAATCTCTCATGGGATTGGTTACAGGGTATGAGAGAAAGATGAATTGAAGATGATGCCAAGATTTTGTCCGAACACTGGAGGGATGGAGTTATCATCAGCTTGAAGGGCAGACCGTGGGCAAAGATTTTGTAGACTAATATCAGGCCCTATACTTTTGCTCTGCACATTGGCATTCCCAGTGCAAAATGCGGTGTCTTCCACTAGGTAGGCAGAAGATACATGCTGAGTGGACAAATGAGTGAATGGATGATTAAATACAATCCCCACAGGGCAGGCAACCAGAGGCCTCACTGCTTTCCCAGGTTCTACCCAGGAAGCACAAGGCAAAATTCCTCTCTGTTTTCCGATTCTCCCAAACTATCTGAAGTTCTTTCATCTTGTTCCATTCCTATCCTGGGACTGTCAGTCTGGCATAGGGGTAGAGTCATGGCCCCATTCTCAGAGACACGTATCTCAGTTCACTTGCTTCCCTCCAACTATTCTTTCCATCCCCCAGTCCAGACAACCTTTACCTATTTCCAAGAATAAGGAAAACTACCTGCTTATACATTCTTCCACATCAAAAGATTTTATGCTTGGTTTTAGCTTTTAAAACACCAAAGTTAAGAATCGTACTCTTGTTCTCTGAGTTTAAACCAGTTGATTCAAATGAAGCAGGATATTTTCATTTATTAACCAATAGTGTACCACCAGCTGAATCAGGGAAAGGCAAGAGGTACAAGGGAATGCCAGGAATGAAACACATGAGTTAATATATCAAATATTATGCTGCTTCTTTTTGATCATTTAGATAAAACACATTTGCCCCTAGAATAGGCTGTGTCTACAGAATCATCTTATAACTGTTATCAGCTTGCCCATTGATCCAGAGTAAATTAGTTTGATGGTATTTAAGTAAAACAGATTCTGTCCATGAAATTATGCAAAATGTAACAATGTTGACACTGGTCATACTGTGCAAGCTAATAATTAGACATTGTCTGTGTCATTTTCTGAACTTTCAGAGAGAACATTAAACAGTAAGGCATTTGTTAATGGTAGAACATTTCCAGGGGAAAATGGCTGGCAGGAGAATTGAGGGGAAAGGATCAACAGTACACAGCAATGAGAACAAAATGCGAAGGGGGGTTTTGAGGAGAGAACAGAGAAATGGACGCTTCAATAATAGGACAGAGCGTCCTCTGCGTTTAAATTCTGCCAGTGTTAATATCCTCTCTAATTAATTCTTTTTTATAGGTTAATCTCCGTCTCTTGTTTGTGAAGATGCCAACTCCCCATGAGCTCATTAAATAACAATAGATTCTTTAACTCATGAGGGAGAGTGCTTGGAACCCTTGAAAATCCACAAATTCATAGAGACTGTCATAACATATCATTTTCCCCATGCAATGTAGCTTCTTATAACTGTAAAATTATGTGTGAATGATCCAACTTCACCTGATGATCAGCTTTGTTCCTGGCTGAAACACTGAATCCATTTCACAAAATTTGCTTTTTCTAATTTTCACAAAGAACATATGGCTAGCTTGTTTATATCAGAGACTCTAGTCACCAGTGAATTTAACATTTCACTCTTTATCCTAAAGGTCTATTTTCTGGCTGATAATTAATACTTTTTTAGTCTTCTTGACTTACCTCATCATTCTGAAAGTTGTCTTCATTTCAGGCATCATTTATCTATTTTCTGCAGAGAAAAAATTTTTCATACACACACAAGGTCCTAAGTTGAGGCCCACCTCACCCCTAAATGCAGACATCCTGGGCTGCACACTGGCTTCTGGCCACATTATTCTCTAAGAGACTCAGTCCTGTTCACCAGCCTCTAGGAGTCAAATTAATCTCTCAGCAAAATTGCAAATTATTTCATGTCATGAACTTCCACGTCACCTGCAAAGAGACAACCACAAATGTTAAATTCATGAAGACAAAGGTTCTACTCTTGTTTCCTTTGAAAACAGAGCAATTTATTTGAAGAGAGTTTACACAAAATCATATTAGCACAGGCTAAATTTGAAGAGCTCTTTCATTCATTAAACAAAAATTCAATATAAGCTCCCGGCTACCGTGAATCACAGAGAGATGATTCTCCCATGGCCCCTGCCCCCAAAGAGCATATAGTTTGTCTTAAAACTTAACCATTCGTTCAACAAATGTTTGTTGAACAACTGCTATTTGCCAACCGTTCTCATAGGTACTAGGCATACAGCAGTGAACAAAATAGACAATGCATCTGCTCTACTGCAGGAAGGCAAATAATAAACAGAAAAACAAGTAAACAGCAAGTAGTGATAGGTGCTGTGATAAAAATGTAGAAGGGTATTGTGATCAAGAATGACCTGACCGGAGAAGTTGCTTTAGATTAGATAAGAGATCAGGCAAACTGTTGTCTGAGCCAAATCCTGCCTGCCATCTTGTTTTGTATGTCCCATGAACTGAAAATGGTTTTTCCATTTTTAAGTAAAAAGGATCATTAGCTTTCCATGAGAACAGTTGCTCAAAGCATTGAAAACATTGCCTCTGCACCTGCAAAGCCTAAATTCTTTGCTATCTGGCCTTTTACCAGAGAAGTTTGCAGACCCCTGGATGAGGTGACCAGGATAGGACTTTCTACGGAGGAGAAGCTCCAACCGAGGACCAAACGGCAAGAAAGAGTCAGCCTTGAAGAGATGAGAGATGTGGGGGAAAAAAAATGCCAGTACAAGATCTCATGGTGGAAATGAAATTGACATATTCTAAGAAGAAAAAGAAGGCTAACGTAGCAGGAGGGTAGACAGTGGGAGGAGTTCAGAGATGAAGTTGGGGAGGAGGAGATGGGCTATACAGTGCAAACCAGGCCTGGTGAGATGAGATAATTCAATTCAAAATACACGAAAGTGGAAAATGCAATCCTCGATGGCTGCATGGTATTTCATCATGTTGATGTTCCCTAATTTATTTTAACAGTCTTCAATAGATGGTACACTTCAGTTGTTTCCAGATTTTCTAACTTACAGCAAAGCTTCTATAACGTCCCCGTGTAAGTATCTTGGCAAACTTTTGGAAGTAAACCAGTAAGGTAAATTCCCGGCAGGGGCCAAATATTATGGACATTTTTAAGTCTGATGGTAAAGTGGATGTTATGGAAAGGAGTGTGAGAAGAGAGAGAGGAGGGCATTTGTGGTAAAAATGTTGTGAACAAAGGCTGGGAGTAGAAATCTCGTTGGAATGCTTGGGACAGAGTGCCAACACTGGGTGGGCTGGAGCAAAGAAAGTGTGTTATTTAAGTGAGTGGGGAAAAGGATAACAGCCATAACATTGTTTTATAGAACATATGGAACCAATTTAGATAGAGTAGGGTAGATGACCCCAGTGTTTTCACATTCCCTGCTTCTGCGACTGATCTGAGACTAAGAGGGAAGAAGGAGTAATTGTTCTTTTGGGTCTCCTGATGCTTTTCTTAAGAGTTGTCTTCAGAAGATGTGGACTATGATGGTAGTGGGGAAAAAATGGGTACTGTTCCGAGTTGAAGAGCAACTGGAAAATGCTTAGCTTTGGTTACCTAATTTTAAATGATGACCTTCCTTGACTCCTGACTTCCTCAGCTTCAACAGTTTGACACACAGTTATTGCGTTTCTATTGTGATGGGAACTGATAGTTCCAAAAGCAGGGGGAAAATAACTACACTGAGCTGCTGCCCTCAATGAGTTTACAAACTATTTGGTTTCCCCAGGAAGAGTTAGTTGCCTCCTTCTTGGTGGGGTCTCAGCCCATTTGCACCCCTCTTTACAGCACTTCTCACACACATTCGATTGCTAATTTTTCAGAAGATCATCCCCACTGTGAGCATGTTGAGGATAGTGATTCATCTTACGTGTATTGGGTCCCCAATGTTAAGCCTAGTTGTTGCTACCAACAAGGTGGTAGGTACATATTGAATGAATAAACAGGCAAGCAAAAGACTAAATATGATCCCATGGTCATTCTACAGATGCTATAGAGGAGACACACACACTCACTCGTTTCCTATTAATCTATGGCTTGTAGGTGACAATAAAACAACCTGTCCTTCTGGTTAATCCTGTGAGGGCCAGGATAGGAGGGGGGATCAGTCCATCAAACCTGTCAGGGTTGATCCATCTCTCCATTTAAATGCTATTCTAGTTTCACCAGTAGATAAATCTCTCTGCTTTCCAGTTTCTCATCCTGAGAAGCCACAAGGGCAATCAGAATGGCAGACATTTGGAGCCAGCTGGCCAGGATTCTGAATGCCAACCCCACTGTTTACCTCGGGCAGCTTTCTCTGTACCCCAGCTCTTAAGTAAAATAAGGATAAAAGCATCAGCCTCACAGAACTGTGGTCTGGATTGAAAGAGAATACGGTTAACACAGAATCTAGAATACAGGAGATGTTGAATATATATTTAGCGTGTATCATTTACATACTGAACATGTGTGCCTTTCTCCATTTCTTAACTAGATTGGAAGCTCCTTGAAAGCAGAGCCCATGTATTACAACTTTGTATCCTATCTCAATTCTTAGCACATGAAAGATGGTACGTATTCAGTAAATATTTGCCGACTGTTAGAAGAAAGCACTTCAATAAGCTAAAGAGTTCCATTTGTACATTTCTTTTTAGAAAACATAGCTTACCGTCTTCTAATCATAAAACTACTATGTGATCATTGTAGATAATTTTAAAAATACAGATAAGTATACAGAAAAGAATTAAAATCACTCATTTTTCCAAATCAAGAAATAGAAATGATAACTGAAAATGTTTTGATCTATTTATTTCCAGTCTTTTTTTCTATGCATTTTTTATGTATGCATATATTTTTTTCTTTAAAAAAAAAAAACCCTCATTCTCTTCCTATTGACTTGTAGCCTGATTTTATTTCTCTGCTTTGCCTTATATTCTAAGTATCTTCAAATAGGTCTGTTTTTTGAAAACATGATTTTTAATGGTGGAATATTATTCCCTTGTACCATAAGTTATTTACCATTTTTCAAATGTTGGGCATTTACACTTTACATAATTGTGTGTGTTACATTTCCAATTTTTCACTATTTTAAATAATACTAAGATGACTAAACTTGTACATAAATATTTAATCACAACTCTGATTATTCAGTGACATTCATGCATTCCTGGGAGGCCATCTAGCACAGTAGTAAAAAACCTCCAGACTCTGAAGACACCCTACCCTAAGCTAAAATTTGAGCTTTACTACTAACTACAGTTATATGTCCTTAGGCAGTTAATTACCCTTTCTGAGCTTCAGAAATGTATGAATGGAATGGACATTTCTGTGTATGCATATTTATGAATATAAATTTACAACTGTGTAATATAATTAAATAAAATACAAATAGTGAATACATTATGCCATGATATGCATGCTATACCAGCCCTTGTTTTAAATACCAGGACACCTACTCTTAGTGCAATTGAAACATAAATAAGTATGCATTCTAGAAGTATGAGACATTTTCTTCAATGTGACCATTGTTTACAAGTTCAAATAGATGTGGAATGGTGAGCAATAAGTGGTATATTTCACAGAGTGCTGTTAATTGAGTGATTTTGCTAACTGATAGACTACATCCTAATGGTGAATGGATAGGGATGTTGTTTGTCTTCTTCATTACAAAGATGGAGTTAATGCCAAGGATTTGAGACAAATAGCACTTAACCTCTTGAACTCTGGATGAAAAGGGAGATAGATGTTTACTTTTGATCATTACAGTCTTTTCAGGATATGAATCAATAAGTACTCCTTATAGCTTTGAGTCATGGTTCTAATTAGGAGTTCTCCTGATCCTAGTTTACAAAGTAAAATATAAATCAAATCGTATTTGTAAAATCCAACAAGCTTTCTGGGCTCTTGCCATCGCAATGAAATAGTTTAAATGCCACTCCCTTGTTAAAAATCCTCTCCCCTATGCCAAAATATTTATACTAGAAAATTCAAATTACATTTGAAAGAAAAGGATATTTTTAAGCTATGACTATATTACATAATGCTATTATAAATAAATGGGTATATGATAAGTAAGTTCATAACTCAATAGAGAAAATGTGTCCATATATGTCAAAAACTTCAGAATAAAAATTAATAGGAGAGTGTGATGATTATGAAAGGACAGAGTAAGTGGAATATCAAATCCAGAAAAAAATATTCATAGGAGTAATCACCCACAAAAATCCCTTGCCTTGCCAAGCTACAGAAATCAAAACATAACAAAGTGAACATTGGCCCTGAGTTTTGCCCAAACATCTAAAACAACCACCCCAAATTAAAAAGAACTTTTTATTCCAAAATTGTAAATTCCCTTTTATGAAACAGAGGGGTCTATACAATGCTAGGGTTAGCTAGGAATTATTTCTTTTGCTTGCGAAATGCAAGTAGGATGCTTGAATTGAAGATTAGCCATTCAGCTTAGCAATTGCCAATTCTCTGTTCTGGGTATGACCACAGTGCCTTCTCAGTGTGTTGCTTGAACAAGTCTCTCACATCTTTTAATTGGTTATTTGGTATGCTGTAGGGATTGCCCCACTAGACGGTAACCCCCGTGAATCAGGGACAGGTCACCTCTGTAACTTCAGCATCTGGAGCAAAGTAGGTGCTCAGTACATATATGTTGCATGAATGAATGCATGCATGAATGAGTTGGGGTGTGTGTTTCCTTCATCCTCTCTCCTGGGTAGGTCAGTGAGAAGATAACTTCTATTTCCTGTCTTACAGGCTGCAAATTGGAATTCCTATTTTCTGAAATTGCCTCCTGACTTTGCCCTAGAACTATCCTATTTTGTAATGGGCCTGCAATCTGCCTCTGAATGGAAGTCATGGAAAGGATCAAAAATGACTGACCAGCGTTGGTGGAGTTTGGGTTTTTTTTAAATAATAGTAGGTATTAATGTAGCACACTGTATTTGTAGTGCTTTGAAATAAATATCACAATATTATATGTAAATATACATATAACCAAACACATATAAGCTAACAATTCATTAAAATAAAGAATTAGTATCTTATGTCTTTTTGGTGTCCAAAGTGAAACCACTAGGCTCCTGTGGGATCCTAAGGATCTACAAATTACTGAGCACCGCCTCCTCCCCAGGTGAGTGATTTTTTTGTAAGCAGGCGGTGCCGTACCCACTCTTCCCTGATCTGTGGCTCTGAAGGCCCGAGAGGCATCAACTGCATGGATGTTTAAGTCAGGAAGATTGAATGGACTGGCTCCACGCAGTCCCTTGAGTTGCACAGAGTGAAGAGGGAAACCCTAGTTTCTCTTAAAAAAATTCAAGTCACTACTAGTTTAGCAGCAACCTATTTGCTTCACATTCTTCACAGACTTTAACCTCTTATATTGAACAAGCAGAAGAATTAATGTGAATCCTAACTCAACAAAAACCATCATCTAATCCCAGGCATTTTGTTTTTCCCATTCTCTTGTGTCATAGAGACCCACTTACTGCCGTAAATGATTTCTGCCTTCCAGACATGGGCAAACCTTTCCTAAATGAACAAAGACTGGAAGCCAATTTCATCTCAGGATCTCTCTTTTTTTGATGTCTTTCTGAATGTACCTTCATTGGTCAAAACACTTACTTCATAAATATCCACTGCTTTTTTAAAAATGTTTTTAACTTTATCAGAAGGCAAAGAAAGGGCAGTATCACATTAGTTTGAAATAAGAACCTGTTAGGAATCCCCAGCTTCAGCATAAGGAGTTTCTTGGACTCACGGTGATAGAAAGTATTATCCGGTTTTGCTCTTATTTTCTCATTTTACTGTTCACCTTGAAATGGCATATCGCAAAATCATTGGATTCCTTTGTATCTCAGTCTCATTATCTCTCAAATGAAATTAAGATTATCCCCACTTATTTCACAAGGATAAGAGGGAGTCTGGGAAGACTTAAAACAGAACCTCTAGGAAAAGTTCCTCAACAGACTGCTTTTTGCCTCTGAAATGCACACCATGGCTTCATAGCCAATGAAGGTGCAGGACTGGAGGGTACCGCAAACTAAAATAATCTTCCCAACTCTCTCACCTCTTTCAGCTTTCAGAAATCTCTGGGTCTCTTGTCTCTGTCTGATCTTAACTTTTAAGCTCTTGATTCCAGTTTATTACATGGGGGTTTCCATAGCCCAGGCTTCAGAGTTAGCCAACCCATGTTCAGATCCCTATTCTTCATTGGGTTGCTTGTTGTGTGACTTCAAAAAACCAAATGAAATTTGAGTTTCCTCATCTGTTAATTGAGGCTGCTAATGCCCCAGAGGAATAGAGTGATTACTCAAAAAATGATAACTTAATATTAACATCACTTAGCTAAGTGACAAAGGTATAAATGATCTAAATACTATTGGAATAATGATGGCTAAGTCAAGGACATTTCTCTTACTACCTGGACAAACGTATATACAGGTGTTCCTAGGTGAGTGGAAATAACTATTTACTATACCATTATAAGTTAAAGTCAGCATCAATGAAAAAATTAAAACTGCAAATAATAACTAGAAGAAAGGGTCCTATTTTTTTCTTACCTACTTTTCAAATAGTCCAGAGCTCTATCAGCTACATATTGAATGTCTTTACTATACTGCCATGCTATCTGTAATAGGGAAATAAGAGATAGTGTAAGACAGAGTTTCCCGAAAAGAGAAGATAAAGCTGATACAAATCAAATGATAAAAAAAAAAAACCTACTATAAGGCGACTAAGATTTTAGAGAAAATTATACTAGTTGGAAACGTCTTTTGGTTTTAAACTTGGCCATGAATGGGCCCAGAGTGTTTCAACAAGAGAGAAGGAAGAGTGGCCTTAGCAAAAAGAGCATCATGACCACACACTTGGAGAGAAATACCAACATAAAATATTTGGGCACATTGGGTGAGGGGGGTGGGGGCCTCACTAGATGTAGTTTGAAGGTACTGCTGCAAGGTTACGGGGACCACACTTAGACGAGCGGGCTGGGGCAGTGTCATGGAGAGCATTGATGCACCATTCATTAAGGAGAGAGAGCCACTCCAGGCACTTGAGTGGAGCAAGAGCATAAGCAAACATGTTAAGAATTCTTCACATGCAGAGTGGGGTAGCGACAGAAGAGGCAGAAAGTAGGAAGAGTTAGTAGTGGGGCTACAGTTTTCTAACTTATATCATAACTCATTTATGCAGAGAAAATGCATTCCTAAATTTGGTCTTTAATTAATTTGGCCTTTCTACACCTACAAGTTATTGGAGAAAAGATCAACTAAATGCCTAATCTGGTTTAACCTTAGTCCTATCTAATCTAACCAGTTCTTACCTCTGTTGCTCAGTATCTCTTGGATTGTGGCACACAATCTCTGGCAGTTTCCCTCTCTGCTTCTTTTCTAAGATATATCCAGGAGTATGAAGGAAGGACGGTGACCTATGTGTCCCCATGGCATTGGGGAGGAGGGAAGGGGCTTTCTATTTGTCCTTGAATGGGCACTGGCCTACATCCACTGATCTCAGGGACAAAGTCTTTTGTCTACTTGTATGTCCCCTGCCCAGCTAAATTTGCAGCTGAAATCTGCCTTTCATGTGCCTCGTGATCTGATCTTTCTCAGCTTGTTCAAAACCCAGGAAGACACCCCAGCTGACTTGGCCTCATTTCTGACTTACTCCAGGCACACGTGGTATCAGTCACACCACCTTCCAATTTACTTGCCCAGTGGTCTGTCCCTAACCTGTGTTACCCAGCCCGTCTCCTTGAGTGGTGGGCCTAGTGGCAGGCCATGACTTTCTCATCAGGGTTTGAACCAGGCCGACGTCGAGAATAGCTATAGAAGGACTATGAAAAGCCATGAGAACACTAAACCCCAGATCCTCCTTCCGTCTGACATGTCGTGCCAACTAGTTTAATTTCCTGTAGCTGCACTCCAGATTGACACAGGGCAGACCTGCCTATTCTTAATTGTCAGTACCTAAACTAGAGAAGAAAGAATTTGGACCTCTATTATTTTTTAATGGGGAAACATAAAATTTTATTGAGTGACAGTAAAGAAGACTAAATAAATGGTATAATATACAGTGTTCATGGATTGGGAAGCAATATCACAAAGACAGTAATTATTGCTAAACTGGTTTATCATTAAAATGCAATCAAAATCCAAATGCAGCAATTACATTGTGAAACTTGGCAAGCTAATTCTAAAATTAAGCCATCAATGTGATATTACCACGATCACCAGATTAGCTAAAATTAAAATGTCTGACCATAATAAGAGTTGGAGAGGACATGGAGGAATGCAGTCTCTTGTAAACTATGGTAGCAGTGTTAACTGGCACAATCATTTTGGAAGCCATTTTTGTATGATCTACCAAAGGTAGATTAATATGCATTGTGAGTTGAATTGTGTCCCTCCAAAAGATATGTTCAAATCCTAACCCTGGATATCTGTGAATGTAAACTTGTTTGGAAATAGGGTCTTTGCAGATGTCACCAAGTTAGAATTAGGCCATATAGCAATGGGATGGTCTCTAATCCAATGACTGATTTCTATGTAAGAGTAAGGAAAGGGAGTTTAGAGAAAAGAAGCAGACATGCAGGTACAGAAAAAAAGGTCATGTGAAGACAGAGGCACAGATTTTTATGCTGCTGCAAGTCAAGGATTTCTGAAAACCACCGGAAGCTGGAAGAGGCAAGGAAGGATTCTTCCTTAGAGCCTTCCAAGGGATCATGGCCTTGCTGACACCCTGATTTCAGACTTCTGGCCTGCAGACTGTGAAAGAATAAACTTCTGTTGTTTTAAATTGCCCAGTTTGGGGGCCAGCCCAGTGGCACAGTGGTTAAGTGCGCATGTTCCACTTCTCATCAGCCCAGGGTTCGCTGGTTTGGATCCCAGGTGCGGACATGGCACTGCTTGGCAAGCCATGCTATGGTAGGCGTCCCACATATAAAGTAGAGGAAGATGGGCATGGACGTTACTCAGGGCCAGGCTTCCTCAGCAAAAAGAGGAGGATTGGCAGTAGTTAGCTCAGGGCTAATCTTCCTCAAAAATAAAATAAAATAAAAATAAATTGCCCAGTTTGTGGGACTTCATTATGGCAGCCACAGCCACAATATACATACCTTACGACCCAACAATTCCACTCTTTGGATATACTGTACAACTTTATACATGTGTATATCAGAATACATTTAAAATGTTTATAGCACACTGTTCATAATAGCATCAAACTGGAAATAACCCAAATGTTCATCAATGGGTAAATGGATAAATTAATTTTATTCACTCATTCAACACTACGCATGGAATGTACTAAGCACTGTTCTAGTCCCTTGTAGAACTTATATTCCAACTAGAGGAGACAGAGCATAAAAAATATACATGTATAGATCAAACTGTGTACTCTGATAGAAGTTGATCAGAGCTATGGAAATGAAAATGTAGGACAAGGTAATAGGGATTGGAAGTGCCAGTTTGGTGCAAATTTGAACATTACATCAGGTGGTCAGGTGTTGTAGACGAAACTGCCACCTACCAAAATTTATATGTTTAAAGCCCTAACCCCCCATATCTTTCAAAGTGACTGTATTTGAAGATATGGCCTTTAAAGAGGAAATCTTAAATAAGACCCTTAGGGTGGGCCCTAACCCAGTCTTACTGGTATTCTTATAAGAGGAGGAGGTCATAACAGACAGAGAAACACCAGGGATGTGCACGCATAGAAGAAAGACCATGTGAGGACACAGTGAGAAGATGGACATCTACAAGCCAAAAAGAAACCAAACCTTCTGACCCCTTGTTCTTGGACTTCCAGCCTCCAGAACTGTAAGAAAATAAATTTCTGTTGCTGAAACCACCCAGTGTGTAGTATTTTGTTATGGCAGCCCAAGCAAATTAACACATCAAGTTAGGCCTCATAAGAAGATGGGAATTGCAAAGATATTTGAAGGAGAACCTGGAGAATCTGGGGGAAGAATGTTTGAAGCAGGAGAAACAGCTACTTCAAAGTACCCAGAGCCAGGAGCTTGGCTTACACATTTATGAGCAGCAAGGGGGCCAGATGTCTGAAGGACAGTTAGTGTTTGGAGGGAGGGGTTAGTAAAAGTTGAAGAAACAGGGTAACAGGCAACATTCAAGTAGAGCTTAGAATACTATTATGAGGAATTTGCCTTTTGCTCTGAATGAGGGAGCCCTTCCAGCAGAATATTGAGGAATGAGATGCCTCATAAACCACTGATGGCAATGCAAACTGCTACAACCATTTTGGTCTGATTTAGGTTTTAAAAGAATCATTCTGTTTCTTCTTGTTCTTTCTTTCTCTTCCTCAATAATTCAGCCCAAAAGTCATCAGGTAGCGTGAAGTAAGACAGGCACTCCTGCCAGCAGAATAGAAGGATGGGGTCACGGCAACCCAGAATGGGTGTCAGAGCCCAAGTGAGGTGAAGAGGGCATCCACATAGGAAGCCTGTGCAGCACAGAGTATCAGAGACCAAGCAGGGTGAGGATGGCATCTCCATGGAGGGCTAGCCTGACATGGGTTTTGGATCCCAAGCAGAATGAGGAGGACCACCACGTGGGTGGCACAGTATGAGGAATCTGAGTCTGAGGGTCTGTAGAAGGCACCTCTACAGAGGAGTAGCCTGGTATGGGGAATCAAAGCCCAAGTTGGATGAGGAGGGCACCTGCGTGTGGGAGGTACAGGGTGCAGCCTGGGAAGTGCTATTATAGCCCAAGTTGGGTGAGGAGGGTGTCTATGCCAGGGAGCAAGTTGTGGTGCAGATGGAAAGTGGTTACAAATAGTGAAATATATTAGAGATAATGGGAGCCAAGTTTCTCATGGTTACAGAAGGGAGTTATAAATATGAAAGGGAGAAAATTAGAATAAACCCTGTGGTGTTGGAAGGTAATTGGCAAAAACTCTTGGTTTTCAATATATGTACTTATGAAAATAATCTAGATGTGTGTGTATACGTACTTTTCCTAGCACATAAGGTCCCTAAATCTGTCCACTAAGAGGGCTAAGGCCCCAATACCAATGAGCACTCCGAGGAGATCACGACTTCTAAACACTATATGTCACTATAAGGAACTAGGGCTCCTTGGAGAAACAGCTGCTTCCAAAGCTAGTGCAAGCAATGAGATGAGTCTGGAACATTTTCTTATACTGGAAATCACAGAAGCATTAAAAGAATGACATGTTAAAAAGACACAGCAGCTTTTTGAAGGGGTTCCCACTGGCCAAATATGGGGCAATTTGAGCATCATAATAAATAATGATAGGAACCAATTATAACTCACTGAGCAAAATAGGAAATTATAAGTCCATTCAGATATAAATAAATGAATAAATCGGAAATTTGATGATAAATTGGATATTTACACAGTTTCAAAGTATCTCCTCCCTGCAAAACTCTTGCTAATTATAAAGGAAAAGAGTACACACTACCAGTGATTGAAATCTTCAAGCATCTGAGAGAACAGAGCACCATTTCTGTGATATCCTTGACCAAGATGTATAATCGAAATCTAATCATGAGGAAACATCAGACACTCCAAAATGAGGGACATTGTAGAAAATCACCTGCCTGTAATCTTCGAAAGTATCATTGTTATATGAGTCAAAGACAAAGGAAGTGTTTTAGCCTGAAGGAACCTAAAAAAGACGTGACAACTAAATGCAACATGTGATCCTGCACTGAATCCTTTTACTGTAAAGGACATTATTAGGACAATTGGGCAAAACTTGAATGAGGTCTGAGGACTAGAAGGTAGTAATACATCAATTCTAGTGGTTGTGTTATGGTTACTTAGGAGAATGTCCTTGGTTATAGGAAACACATGCTAAGATATTAGGGAAAATTTGGGCATAAGGACAGCAACATACACTCAAATGATTCAGGAAAATAAATGTTCCTAATACTGTTCTTGAGCTTTCTTGTAAGTTTGTAATTGTTTCAAAATTTAAAAATAATTAAAAATAAGGACTCAAACAAATAGTTGTATACAAATGTCCATAGCAACAATATTCACAATAGCCAAAAGCTGGAAACAAACCAAATGCCCATCAATGGATAAACGGATGAACAAAATGTGATATATACAAACAGTGGGATATTATTCAGCCACAAAATGGAACGAAGTACTGAAACATGCTACAACATGGATGAACGTTATAAGTGAAAGCAATAGTCACAAAATGTCACCTATTGCATGATTCCACTTACATATATAAAATATCCAGAATAGGCAAATCCATCGAGACAGAAAGCAATTCGTGGTTGCCAGAGGGTAGAGAGAATGGGAAATGAAAGGTGATTGTTTAATAGGTATGGCGTTTACTTTTGGGATGATAAAAATGTTTAGGAACTTAATAGAGGTGGTAATTACAGAGCATTGGAAATGCACTAAATGGCACTGAATTGTACACATTAAAATGATTAGTTTCATGCTATGTTAATTCCATTCCAATAAGAAATATTAAAAATAAATATATAAGTATGCTTCTCATTCTTGAAAAAAATCATTCCAGCTGCTATATTGAAAGAATTCTGTGTAGTGGAGTGTTTAGTATATACTTCAGTTAGGACTTTACTGCCCAAAGCCAGTTCAAGCTCATAGTATATTGGACCAGGGTGTTAGCAATGGAGTTGGTAAGAAATAGTTGGATTCTGAATATATTTTGATGGTAGAGCTGTTAGGAATTCCTTAGGGATTGGACATGAAGTGTGAAAGAAAGGAATCAATAATTCCAAGAATTGTAGACTTTGCAACTTTAGGAATATAGTTGCCTTCAGGTAATATGGAAAGGCTGAAGCAGAGGCTGAATAATTAAGAGTTTAGTTTTGGCCAAGTTGTGTTTAAGATGATAACAAGATAACTGAGCAGAGATTTGAATAGTCATTTGGATATGTAAGTCTGGAGTTTGAGAGAGAAATTTTGGCTGTAGATGTCAGATTTGGAAGTTGTTAGTGTAGTGATATTTAAAACTGTTAGATAGGATGAGAACATCAATGAGGTAAATGCAGATCCGGAAAGGAAGAGGAATAGCGGCTGAGCTCTGGTACACGTCCATATAAAGAAGTATGAGAGAAGAAGAGACGTTCACAAAAAGGTACTAAAGAGTATTAACCAGTGAGGAGAATTTTTAACCAGTGGAAGACCATGAAAGTGTCTGTTCTGGTAGCTATGCAAACAAAAGATATCAAGGAGAAATGCGTGGTAATTTGCGTCAAATCCTGCTGATATCTTACATAGGGAAACAGATTTTTAAGATATGTTATTACATGTGCTTGTGTACATTTAAGGTTATTATTATTTTTTTATACAAAATAACCATTTTGATATTTTGCAATGTCCTTTTTTTTCTCAATTATTTTGTTGAGGTCATAATGGATTATAACATTGTGTAATTTCAGGTGTACATTATTATCTATCAGTTTCTATATAGACTGCATCGTGTTCACCACGAATAGTCTAATTTTTATCCATCATCATATATATGTGCCCCTTTACCCCTTTTGCCCACCCCTCAACCACCTTCCGCTCTGATAACCACTAATCTGTTCTCTTTATCCATGTGTTTGTTTATCTTCCATATATGAGTGAAATCATGTGGTGTTTGTCTTTCTCTGTCTGGCTTATTTCATTCAACATAATACCCTCAAGGTCCATCAATATTGTTGCAAATGGGATGATTTTGTCTTTTTTGTGGCTGAGTAGTATTCCATTGTACCACAGTATACCACACTTTCTTTATCCATTCATCAGTTGATGGGCACTTGGGTTGTTTCCATGTCTTGGCTATTGTGAATAATGCTGCAGTGAACATAGGGGTGCATAAGTCTCTTTGAACTTCGTTGATTTCAAGTTCTTTGGATAAATACCCAGTAGTCAGATAGCTGGATTATATGGTATTTCTATTTTTAATATGTTTTGAGAAATCTCCATAATATTTTTCATAGTGGCTGCACCAGTTTGCATTCCCATCTGTAGTGTATGAGGGTTCCCTTTTCTCCACATCCTCTCCAACATTTGTTATTTTTTGTCTTGGTAATTATAGGTATTCTAATAGGTGTAATGTGATATCTCATTGTGGTTTTGATTTGCATTTCCCTAATGATTAGTGACATTGAACATCTTTTCACGTGTCTACTGGCCATCTGTATATCTTCTTTGGAAAAATGCCTGGTACTGGCACAAAAACAGACACACAGATCAAGGGAACAGAATCGAAAGCCCAGAAATAAAACCATACATCTATGGATAGCTAATCTTCGACAAAGGAACCAAGAACATACAATGGAGAAAGGAAAGTCTCTTCAATAAATGGTGTTGGGAAAACTGGACTGCCACATACAAAACATGGAAGTAGACCAGTATCTTACATCATACACAAAAATTAACTCAGAATGGATTAAAGATTTGAATGTAAGACCTGAAACCATAAAACTCCTAGAAGAAAATATAGGCAGTACACTCTTTGATATCAGTCTTAGCAGCATCTTTTTAAATACCATGTCTACTCAGGCATGGGAAACAAAAGAAAAAATAAACAAATGGGACTACACCAGACTAAAGAGCTTCTGTAAGGCAAAGGAAACCATGAACAAAATGAAAAGACAGGGGCCAGCCAGTTGCGCAGCAGTTAATTTCACATTTTCCGCTTCAGCGGCAAAGGGTTTGCCAGTTTGGATCCTGGGTGTGGACCTACGCACCACTTGTCAAGCCATGCGGTGGCAGGCATCCCACATATAAAGTAGAGGAAGATGGGCACAGATGTTAGCTCAGGGCCAGTCTTCCTCAGCAAAAAGAGAAGGATTGGTGGCAGATGTTAGCTCAGGGCTAGTCTTCCTCAAAAAAAAAAAAAACAAGAAAAGACAACCCACCAACTGGGAGGAAACACTGCAAATCATATATCCAACAATGGGTTAATTTCCAAAATATATAAAGAACTCATACAACTCAACAAAAAAAAACAAACAAACCAATAGAAAAATGTGCAGTGTCCTTCTTTATTTTTTTACTTTTGGTGAGGAAGATTGTCCCTGAGCTAACATCTGTTGCTAAACTTCCTCTTTTTTTCTTTTTGGCTTGAGGAAGATTGTCCCTGAGCTAACATCTGTGCCGATCTTCCTCTGCTTTGTATGTGGGATGCCACCACAGCATGGCTTGATGAGTAGTGTGTAGGTCTGTACCGGGGATCCAAACCTGAGAAACCTGGGCCACCAACACGGAGCACATGAACTTAGTCACTACACAACCAGGCCAGCCCTTGTCCTTCTTTATTTTTGATAAGGCTCTTTGCCTTCAAGTATATTGCCTGCTATTAATATAGCCACATTAGCTTTTTTATAGTGTTTGCATAGTGTAACTTTTTTAATCATTTTACTTTCAACCTACCAGTGTCCCTATATTTGAAAGGTAACTCTTATAAACAGCACACAGTTGGACCTTGTTTTCTTATTCAGACTAGCAGAATCTGACAATGGAGTACTCATTCCTTTTGCACTTAATGCAATTACTGATATGGTTTGTTTTAAGTCTATCATCTCTGTTCTCTAGTTGTCCTTTCTGTTCTTTGTTCCTTTGTTCATACTTCTCTGCCTTCTTTTAGATTAAGCAAAAATTTTATACTTTCATTTTGCTTTTCCTTTTTAGCTCTACATTTCCATATTTTGTTCAGTTGTGACTCTTACTACATGCATCCGTAACATCTTCAGTTTGCCCTGAATTATTATTTTATCACTTCATGTACCAGAACCTTACAAACCATAATTTCTCTCCTCTCCTACCCTTTGTGCTACTTTTATCATATATTTCACTTTTACATATGTTATAAATTACATAAACATTCAATAGGAAATATTCAGAATATTTTTAAACTACCTTTTATGTTACTTTCCATTCATTCCTGGAGATCGGTGCTTCAATTTGGGAATGTTTCCTTTTTTGCCTGAAATTTTTTATGTACTATTTCTCATAGTATTGGATCATCTGGCAAAGAATTCTCTTAGCTTATGTTTTTCTGAAAATGTCTTCATATTAGTTTCTTTTTGGAGTTCATTTTTGCTGAGTATAGAATTTGATGTAGGTATATTTCTTACTCACTACTCCAAAGGAGTCATGCCACTGTGTTCTGACTTTCATTATTTCTGATGAGAAGTCAATCTCATTCATTTGTTGTTCCCCTGAATATAATATGTCTTTTCTCCTCTGGCTGCTTTTAAGATTTTCCCTTTTTCTTTGCTTTTAAGCAATTTGACTATAATGTGCCAGGGTGTAGCTTTCCTTGTATTCATCCAGATTGGAGTTTGATGAGCTTCTTAAATCTGTGGCTTGACATTTGTCATCAATTTTGGACATTTTTCAGCCATTTTCTCTTTAAATATTTATTCTGCCTCATTCCCTCTCCCTTCTCCCTCAGGGCTTCCAATTACAAGTATTATTCCATTTGTTATTATCCTTATGTCTCAAAATGCTATTTTTTCTCCATTCTCTTTTCAACTTCTGTTTCAGTTTAGATAATTTCTGTTAACCTACAACTTTACTGGCCCTTTATTTTGCTTCATCCACTCTGCTGTTAAGCCTATCCAATGAATTTCTAACTTCATATATTGTATTTTTTTCAGCCCTAGAATGTCAATTTGGTTCTTTAATAGCATGTTCATTGTTCTTTTAAAATCCTCTCTTTTCATTCATTTTTTCCATCTTTTCCTATATTTTCTTTAAAGTAATTTTAATTATTGAAGTCTTTAATCTGCTCATTCCAACATCTGGGTCACCTGCGTGTCAGCTTCTTTTAACTATATTTCCTCTTGGTTATTTTCTCATAATGGTTTGCACATCTCATATTCTTGTTATTGTATGTCAGATATTCTGATTAAAGAACTATAGAAACTGGAGTAAATAGTATTTTCCTCTAGAAAGAATATATTCTTTCTTCTGTCTGGCAAGTGGGGTGAGTAACTAATTACTTTGATTCAATCACGAATTTCACTGGGTTGACCATGAATTAGTTTTGTTCACTCTTGTTTCAAATGTCTTGAAGGCAAGATCTGCTCTGTGTGTATTGATCTTTCTCTGCTTTCCAACTCCATCTTCAGCTTCCCACATCTCCTGGTCCTCGGCAAAATTCTAGGGAAATTTGGGAGTATAAACAGGAATTATGGATAATTAGCTCCAAATTTGAGGCTATTCCATGTTCTAATCTGTCACCAGATGATTTAAAGTTCTGCTGGTATCTCCTTGCCCCAGAAAGTCCCTCTGCCTGTGGCAGGCCTAATAATTGTCCTGCCCATGTGCAGACATGACAGTTTGCCCCTGAGATCCTAAGATGAAATTGGCTTCCAGTCTTTGTTCACTTAGCAAAGGCTTGCCCACCTCTGGAATGCAGTTCCTTTAGATTTCTTTGCGTCCACAGCTCTCTGCTGACTTTAAAATATATAGAGATTTTATGGTTATCCATTTTATTATGACAACAGTGATGGTCAGTCATGAATTTTTTCATCATAGCCAGAAGACAAATTTTTGACCCATATCTTCTTATTTAACACTTTTTCCCTTTACCTCTTAATTTCCTTCCCACAATCTAGGAAACAGAGGTGTTTTATACACCTCCTTCTTTCCAATTCCAAATGCTTAGATAAGCACTAATCACAAATGTTGGTATTTTCTATTTTGAGGGTACTCTATGACCTGAATTCCTAGTTTAGCAATTAATATGTCAAAATGCAGGGAGACGAGTGCCAAAAAAATGTATTAAATTCCTTTTCAACTAAATAGATACACTTAAAAGGCAATTATCTTGGCTGCAAAGACCTATTTTGAATGTCAAAAGCTGACATTATTCCTATACCTGTAACAAACCCTAATTCTTCTCTCCTCCCCCAACTCCCACACCCAGGAGATGGATGTCTCAAGCCAATTCGAGTCAAGTTCATGGACTTGAGAAAGCAAAATAGATCAGATTACTCATCTAAAAATATTAGCTCTGTATACTAGAACCTCATCTAGGGTAGTAAATTAGAGTGAAAAAAAAAAAAGGAGAGCAAATGCAAAAGACTGCTTTAGTGGCAGATTCTTTAGGAGAGTGCAAACTCACTTTATTTCTTCTTTTTTTGAAAATCAACTTCATTTATAGTTGTACGTGGTTGAATAGTGTCTCCCCAAAATTCACATCCACCAGGAAGCTCAGAATGTGACCTTATTTGGAAATAGGTTTTTTGTACATGTAACCAACTTAAGATGAGGTCATACTGGATTCGAGTGGGCCCTAAATCCAATGATTAGAGCCCTTAGAAGGAGAGGAAGATCTGAAGATGCACAGAGACACAGAGGAGACACATAGGGAAGAAGGCTACATAAAGAAGAAGGCCGAGATTGGACGGCCAGCCCAGTGGTGTAGTGGTTAAAGTCATGCACTCCTGCTTCTGTGGCCCAGGTTTTGCAAGTTCAGATCCCAGGCACGGACCTACATACTACTCATCAAGCCATGCTGTGGCAGCGTCCCACATATAAAAGAGAGGACAATTGGCACAGATGTTAGCTCAGGGCCAATCTTCCTCACCAAAAAAAAGAAGAAGAAGAAGGAGGATTCAGAGATTGGAATGATGCAGATGCAAGCCAAGGGATAAGGATTGTCATTAATCACCAGAAGCTAGAAGAGAAACATGAAACAGATTCTCCCTCAGAGAACCCAGGAGCAACCAACCCTATCAACACCTTGATTTTGGACTTCTAGCCTCTAGAACTGTAAGAAAATAAATTTCTGTTGTTTTAGGCAGCCTATTTTGTGGTAATTTGTTAAGGTAGCCCTGGGAAACTAACACAGTAGTTAATTCTCTCCTTTAACACAACCCAGTGGAAGAAAAACAAGAAAAATTTCTAGGTTTTTGTTTTTGTTTTTTGGTGAAGAAGATTGGCCCTAAGCTAACATCTGCCACCAATCTTCCTCGTTTTGCTTGAGGAAAATTGTTGCTGAGCTAACATCTGTGCCAATCTTCCTCCATTTTGTATGTGGGATGCCGCCACAGCATGGCTTGATGAGCAGTGTGTAGGTCTGAGCCCAGGTTCCAAAGCTGTGAACCCCAGGCCACCAAAGTGGAGTGTGCGAACTTCACCACCACACCACCAGGCCAGCTCCTCAAAATTTCTAGTTTAGTTTTTCCTTTCTTTCCCTCTCTGATATTGATCAAGCCTTGTAGTGCAGGGAAAGGACTTTGTGTATATTTATTTATTAGTTTATCACATGTATCTATAAAGGATAATCAAATTTCTAACTAGGAAAACAAAAAGAAATAATACAGAGTCAAAAGTGATACCAAAGTGCTTTGGCTGAAAGATTGGTGACAATCAGAAAATGTTCCAAAATATCAGGTAGAGACTAACAAGGATATCAGCAGGCTGATGAATATGTCAAGCTTGAGAAGGCAGCATGAAGTCGTGGGAAGAAATTGTAAACGCAGTTAGAAATAACACAAATCCAAATTACTACTGAAGACAATGACACCATTTACCGAGAACTATCCAGCGCTGTTACTTGCTTTATGTTTTCTAATTTAAAACAACCTATGTAGTAGATATTGTGATCCCAATATTCAAATGAGAAAAGTGGAAGCTCTGAAAGTTTAACTCGATGCATATCACACAGGCAAGTGGCAAAACAAGGATTTAAATTCCAAGTCCGTAGGAGTGCAAAAATCTGTGCTCTAAGTCTATGCTTCTATGCTCCACCATCTCATTTCAAGGGGAAAAATAAAAGAGCACTGGAGTATTAATTTAGATGGAAATTTAGGATTCTTCTAACTTTCTTTGAAAAATATTATAAATGATTTATATGATCCTTCTCTAAATCTTGAGGAAATATTTGATTTGATATTTGCTTTTTAACCTCTGATTCTCTTACAGAAATAGAAAACTTTACTTATTATGGGGCATACCCAGAGTGCTTGATGGGTCCGTTCTTCAGGATAATTAGAGAGGCAGAGTGAAGCTTCTTCAGGAAAGTTAAGTGAGTAATGGCAAATTAATGCAATCGAGCATTCGTAACCATATCTTTTCATCTGAAAAAAGTTTTTGTAAGAAAAAATTGCAACACTTGAAGGCAAGGAAAGCCATTAATTAAAACTCAGGTGCAAAACAGCAATTTTTGAAAACATATGTTATTTCAGAAATCAGATACTGTTGCTAGTAGATTTTCTTATTTGGCCTGAAAAAGGAAAATTTGGAGCTAGAAGAAGGGCATAGTTTGGATTCCTTCAGAAATTCTTATCTTTTTCGAAGGAGAAATATTTATTAAAATTGTACAAATTACAAAGTGCAATTATACATCCTTCCACTGAGTGTGAGGACTCCTTAAGTCTGCTGAGGATGCAGATGGCTGTCATTACTGATTGTTGGTCACAAGTCCTGCCAGTTCACTGCATCCCCTCTTCAGTTGACCAGACATTGAAATCTGCCACCATCCAGCTCTAACAAAGGGAGATAAATAGCTGAGTGCAGTGAGCGAGTTGATGATTCCATTGCCAACATTTCCTCATTTCTCGAGTGGTATCATAGCACATTTAACAGGAGAGATGGCTGGAAACAGATTCCCAAGGCACTCACTGAGATAGAGTCCTCTAGACTAGAATTTTCTATTGCCAAATGTTAAAATGGCCAATTATCTCTGGCACTTTCTCCAGAGCTGCGATTGCCATGAAACCTAGGCAATTAAGCAATTTTATTGGTGTGAAGTTCTACCATTCTTTTTGAGTTTAAGTAGATGACAGAATTGATTGTCTGAGGTCATATGTAAGGTCAGTACTCAACAATCACTCCACAAATACTCAATGGTGTTTGTGATCAAGTCAAGTGAGGAGCAAATTGGAGAATACAACTCTCTGTTTGTCTAATGCTTTGCTTAGACTTAGAGACAGACTTCCAATGCAACCTTTCTCCTTGGAAGCACGGAATGGGAAATACAGCTCCAGACAATTAAAATAATAATCAGTGAATCTACAGTTATCTAAAAAAATAATAATTTTAAAAAGATAATATTGAGTCCTCTTTTTTGTCTGTGCTTGGTATATTGCTTTTTTGGTCATTTGAATCTGCTAATGAACACTTTATTTCACTTTTTGAATTCTTACCTGCTCATTTGACATTTATTGCTGTTTCTGTAAAAGATGTTTGAGCGATAGTACATGCTTGGTCTGCTCTATGGTTATTTATATTTCTAAGGATTTACTAGACCTTAAGAGCAGAGAATAGCCATAGAAAATGATAAGTCAAAATTATATGGTTGGTTATAAACTGATTATTAATTCTTATTAAGTGAATTTTAATGTGTCCATGAATTAGTTAAAGACTATAAGTGAAAGGTTTAAGATTAAGAAGAGCATATTTTTAAAGGCCATGTCTTTTTATTATTGCAGCACCACTCATTTTTGTTGGGTTCTATTTAGAGTAAAATTCCTTCCATATTGGTCATTTAGGACACCTCAGCTACATGAAACAAAGCACAACTCAGAACGCCATAAATAATGATATTTATTACAATGATTAAAGTCCACAGGTAGGCCTTTTGCAAAGTCGGTTAACTCTGCAGCTTGACGATAAGGAAAAAGATCCAGTCTTGTCTTTTCTAGGATGATCAGCTTGTCCCAATGTGCCAAATACATTCCTGGTTTTAGTTTTTCAAGCTCCAAGTCCTGGAAACACCCTTGCTCCCAGACCAACTAGGATGGTTGGCCACCCTATCAACACTTCCATCCTTAGAGTGTTAGCTTTAGTCCTCAGGCTGTGCCCTTGTCACTAAAAATGATTACATCAACTCCAGTTCTGTCCAACAGACTTCACCAATGTCCCATGGTCAAAACTGTATGACATCTTTCCTCAACCAGTTGTTGGCAAAGGAGACGGAATTGGCATGACAGGCTTAACTTAATGAAGATTCAGCCTCCTGGGTCTGGGAAGTCATCTTCCACGAGCATAGTAATGAGGAGAACAAGGAAGAAAGGTACAGAGTGCTGATGGATTTGGGTAGTGTCTACGTAGCGGATGTTGTTGGATGGCTGTGGGCTTTATTTTTTGATTTATGCTTGCCTCCCTACCCCTATGGGTCGCTTGGGATAAAGAGATCTCTTCCCCATCCACATTTTAGGATGTCTGGGGGAGGGACGGAGTGGGACCTTCCCAGGTGATTCTGAGACTCCTTCTCTCCTCTCTGCATTGTGATTAGAAGCCATCGCAATACAAGATAGACTTCCACGACTTTAGATGAATGATGTTAGTATTTCTACAGTTTCCACTCTCCAGGAAAATAAGACTCTAGCTTTTCAGACCTGAGATTCTTTTTTTTTTTTTTTATTGAGGAAACGTTGGTTTAAAACATTATGTAGATTTCAGGTGGACATCATTATATTTTGGCTTCTGTATAGACGGAATCGTGTTCACAACCAAAAGTCTAATTTCCATCCATCACCGTACATATGTGCCCCTTTACCCCTTTCACCCTCCCCCCATCCCCTTCCTCTCTGGTAATAACAAATCTGTTCTCCTTATCTACGTATTTGTTTGTTTATCTTTTAAGTATGAGTGAAATCATATGGTATTTGTCTTTCTCTGTCTGACTTATTTCACTTAGCTTAATACCCTTAAGGTCCATCCATGGATAAATTCCCAGAAGTGGAATACCTGGATCATATAGTAGGTCTATTTTTAATTTTTTTAGAAATCTCCATACCATTTTCCATTGTAGCTGCACCAGTTTGCATTCCCACCAGCAGTCTACGAGGGTTTCCTTTTTTCCACATCCTCTCCAGCACCTGTTATTTCTTGTCTTTTTTTAGTAATAGCAGTTTGGATGGGTGTAAGGTGATATCTCATTGTAGTTTTGATTTACATTTCTCTAATAATTACTGATGTTGAACATCTTTTCATGTGCCTATTGACTATCTGTATATCTCTTCAGAAAAATGTCTGTTCATATCCTTTGCCCGCTTTTTGATCACGTTGTTCATTTTTGTTGTTGTTGAGTTGTATGAGTTTTTTACATATTTTGGAAACCAATCCCCTATTGGATATATGATTTGCAAATATTTCCTCCCAGTTGGTAGGTTTTCTTTTCATTTTGTTGATGTTTTCTTTTGCCCTGCAGAAGCTTTTTACCATACACAAAAAAATTAACTAAAAATGGATTAAAGACTTGAATGTAAGACCTGAAACCATAAAACTCCTAGAAGAAAACATAAGCAGTATGCTCTTTGATATCAGTCAGCAGTATTTTTTTTTTTGATGTGCCACTTAAATTTTTTTTTGTTTTAAAGATTGGCACCTGAGCTAACATCTGTTGCCAATCGTTTTCTTTTCTTCTTCTTTTCCCCAAAGCCCCTCAGTACATAGTTGTACATTCTAGTTGTGAGTGCCTCTGGTTGTGCCATGTGGGACTCCACCTCAGCATGGTCTGATGAGCAGTGCCATGTCCACGCCCAGGATGCAAACCAGCGAAACCCTGGGCTGCAGAAGCGTAGCACGCGAACTTAACTGCTCAGCCATGGGGCTAGCCCCAGCAGTATCTTTTTGAATCTCATGTCTCCTCAGGCAAAGGAAACAAAAGAAAAACATAAAAAAATAGGACTGCATCAGACTAAAAAGCTGCCGCAAAGGAAACCGAGATTCTTTATAAAGATCTGTTTGTTTCCTTACATTGCACCCCTCATAATTTCATAGTCAGTAGCATCATCATCCCTGTCTACCATCAAGGGGTTGAAATGTCACCAGCTAACATGGTATCAGAGGCAGAGAAATAATGTGGAGTGGGAATGGAACAGGGGTCTTTCACATGGCCTAGTGTTTAGTTGGTAAGCTACCTTAATGTTTGTATCATAGAAAGCTAGTCAATAAAAAGCTTACTGGTAGAACCACCAATTTTTGTATGAAATATCCCTCAACTGGAAAGAATGTTCCGCCTTGTCTTTCACAGCCAAGACTCATTTAGAATTCATTTTCAATTTTTTCCCAGATTCTCAATAGCCAAAACATTGGATTTAAGCCTCAGTTCTCTTTAGCTGTAGCATTTCAAAGATAGACTGAAGCAGATCTAAGTTACAGGTTAAAAAAAAATTTTAAACCAAAGGTGTCAAACATTAAAGTAAGCCATTTTTCTGCCTAAACTGGTAGACACCTTTGTGAGACTTAAAATGACTGAAGTAATACCTTCAATATTTTCAATGAACTGCAATACAATGACCCTGTTAGTCGCTTTTTTCAGGATGTCTGTCCTGAGGATTTTTATCTGCACTTACTCTCCCTCCACAGAGGACCTTACATGCCACATCTGCCATGTCACATCAACAGTAGTGAATGTCCTTTGCAAATGCAAATATTTGTAAAATATTCGCAGAGTAAGTGGGGACAGAGTTTGCTGATAGTTTAGAATAATTAAAGGGGCTCCATGTGCAAATGTCAAAATAGAAAAAAATTGGCAGGAAATAGGGCACAGTGACAATACAAATGGGCAGATCTCCCTATTATCACTTGCTGTACATCGTGCAAGACAGCTGATTCCCCACTCTGTATGGGTTCCAGCATCCAGTGATTTATTGGGTAATTCAGCATTTGCCAGTATGTCTTGTGCTAATTAAATGCATCGCACTCTATTCAGAAATGTCACAATTGATTTGTCTTCTTCAAGCACTGACTTTATTTCAATCTTCTGAAAAAGATTTTATGAGCCCCAGATAACTTACCCTGGCACATTCATCTCCCAGGGTAGCTTCTGTGTGTGAGGGTAGTCAGAGAGGAAACCCTCGGTGAACATTTGATACAAATACCTTTGCAGACATCTCATTTATTCGCTATATGCCATATAGCCTAGAAATGGCATAGGTATAGCAAAATTACCAACTGCCCCATTCGCTTATAAAAGCATTTAAACATGACAGAAGTTAACATAAAATGATATTGGCAGATCTTATTGGATGATGTTAGATCAATGCAAAACACACGTACTTTGAAAGTATGTTATTTATTATGGGGTGTTTACTTATTCACAAATTGATTTTGACTGAATTTAGTTATTAACTAACTCGCGTACAAGAGGAAATTGCATAATGTCATTTGAGGGGCAGGGAGCGGAGAGGAGAAAATGCAGCGTAGCGGAGTTTTTAGGAGACGTAATACATTTCACACTCGTGTAGAATAACAAAGGTCACAGACTGACTACTAGCTGTTATTTAATTCTGAGTAGCTTTTCCCAGTGCATTCCACCCTCTGAACCCAGTTACAGCCTCCATGTTCAGTGTCTTCATTAAGGATGAGCCACAGGAAAAATATCCAACTTAGGCCAGGGAAAATCAAAATTCAGCCCCAAACAGCCACTGCTTATGAATTGATAATCTGAGCCACAAAAAGAGAAAGAAGACCATATATGTCCTATTGGAGAAGAAAGATCACTGTCTGTACATGACAAGACAAAGATTACTCAAGGAAGAGACATATGCAATCTTCCGCAGAGAAATTTTAGAGGGCATTTTTCTGGAAATGAGTAACTCACTAGCTTGTATTATATATTCCATTTTTCTCCTTGTTTATATTAACATTTGGGTTTAGGCGCAAAAATGCATGTCTGAAGAATAATATCAACTTGCAGAGGCCATTTCATCTTCTAGTAAAGACTTACTTTTGCTTTGAAACCAAATGTAATGCTAATCATGAGGGCAGAATTTTATGGGGTTCAAGTAGGTGTTCCATTGAAATGGCCATTGCTTTTTAGCTTCTATCTATTTTAGGGAAAATGGAGTCCATATGAGGCTAATTAACTTCTTCAGAGGTCCTTAGAAACAGGCGTTTTACCCTGCTTCTAAAATGGTGCAATCAAATATTTTTCAAGTCACTCCATAGGATTTGGTTTGTGAATAGCTGAAGTAAATCTACAAATGACTACAGAAAGTTCTTCTGCTAAAACACAAAAGGAACGTATAAAGTAACAGTTTAACGACTAATTTCTTATGCCTTTAAACTTTAAGATATACTATTCTTTTCTTTGAATAGAATAGGAAACTGAGATGCAGATTCATTAAGTGATCCAACTTACCAGTATACAGAGAGAGGTCAAATGGCAGAACTGAAACTCAGAACCAGACTTCTATCTCCAAACTCCTTCTCTTTCCATCATAGCACAGTTGAAACTGTGTTGTGGGGCATTACATAAGCAAAATCAAAACATTATCAAGAAAGATGGATTAACCCAATTCTAAATCATTTGGCTTAAGATCATATCTTCTTAACGACAGAGGTATAGTGGATGCTGTGGTGTGTTGTCCAGATCCCCACTTCAGGACTGAGGCCCTCATCCTCCAGCTGCTGGAGATGTTAGTGACCAAGTTCTTAGCTCAGTCCCTCTCCAGGAACTGCCCTTAGTCCAAGGTCACATGCCCTTCCAGAGAGCAGCCCATATCCAATGATTGACCCAGGGAGAAGTATAAAATCTTGACCCCTTGCCTCAAGGTGAGACGACTCTGAAGAGCATCTCAGCTTTACAAGTCCCCATGGGAATCACTGAGGTCTCTGTCATAACTGCATTGCAGTTTGACTTCTTCATGAATCCAATTTGGCTTCACTCACTCCTTTATAGGTATGGTTCCTAATAAACCTCCTGCAATCTAAGCGCCATCTCAGAGCCTGTTTACTAGGAATGCGACCTCTGACAATAAGCATCAGATTGATCCCAAAAGTCATAAAGAATATCACATTTTGAGTGCATACGAACTAACTGTGCAGATATATGTTTTCTAAAGATTACTTTTACCAATTAGTATCTTCCTATTTTTGGTCACATATTTTTCACATTTATTTTGTTAACTTTATTTGTTCTAACATTTGGAGCAACCATTATCTGAGTTGTAGGCTTATAGGAAATAAAACGACTCATACAGACTGTAATAGATTGAAAATATAAGAGGGTTTGAGAGTTTAAACATATGCATTGAGGTATTACCCACAAAAAAAAAAAGCATGAAAAGTAAAAGTGGTTTTAATCAACTTTTAAAAGTTATAAAATGTGAACTGAATAAGCATACTTTTTTTTTGCTCAGGACAATAAAATAAGAGTTGGCTAGAGTTTGGAGGGAAATATGCAAGTAAATACAAGAAAGCATCAAATTAGATTATTCAGGTGATGGTAGAGACAGAAAATAAAAGTAGGTTCTTAAAAAATTAATGAGCCTTCAGATAAATCTATAAAAAGTGATTGAGAGACAATCATCTAAATAAGTTCCAAAAAAGCACTTGTGAAAATTCAGTACTCATTCATGACAACAACAACAAAAAATGCTTAAAAAAGACTAGAAGGGACTTTTCTAATCTGATAAAGAAGGTCTCCAAAAAATCCATATTTAATTGTGAAATATTCAAAGCTTTCCCCAAACTGAGAGAAAGACAAGGATTCCTAATAATAATTCTATTGAAAATCATATAGTTCTAGCCAGTGTGATAAGGCAAGAAAAAAAAGCCTGAGAATTAGAAAGCAAGAAATAAAAGTATTCGTTATTTGCAATTAACATGATTTTTGCACATAGAAAATAAAAAAGAAAATAAAACTATTAGAATTACTAAGTAAATTTAGCAGTTGTTCATTCCAAGGACAGTATATAAAAGTCAATTGTGTTTCTAATGACTAACAACAAATAAAAACTTGTACCATTTACAATAGCGTCAACAAACATAAAATAAGTTGGAGATAAATCTAAGGAAGGGTGTGCAAGACTTTGAAGGCTACGAGATATTATGGGGAGATATTAAACAAAATTTAAATAGATTGATAAATATATCATATTTATGGATTATAAGATCAATATTAGAAAGATGTCAGTTAATAAAGCTAAATATATACCTGCTGTATGATCCAGCAATTCCATTCTCAGATATTTACTCAAGAGAAATAAAAATATATATCTATAAAAAGGCATCCAATAATGTTCATACCTGCTTTATTCATGATAGCCAAAAACTGGAAATAACTCAAATGTCCATTAATAGCAGAATGAATAAACAAATTGTGGTATGCTTATATATTGGAATATAGCTTAGTAATAAAAAAAGAACAGGCCACTGACAGGCACAACATGGATGCATCTCACAAACATTATGATGAGTGGGAAAACAGACACAAAGAGTACATACTATATATTGCTAGTTATATAACATTCTAGAACAGGCAAAACTAATCTGGAGTGACAGAAAGCAGATCAACTTTCGCCTGGGTCTGGGGTAGAGAAGAGAAACTGGAAAGGGACACAGACAACTTGTTGGTGTGACTGAAATGTTCTTTAACTTGATTGTTGGGGTGATTACACAGGTAAACACATTTTTCAAAACTCAAACTGTACAATTTAAGTGGGTACAATAAATTTTATTTCAAAAGTCAAAACATTTTTTAAATCACTAGTTACAAGCATATACAGAGTGAGAACTCATTCTAAATAAACTCGATGTATTCATAAGACATATAGCCATGTGCTGTCTCCAGGAACAAGGAGATCCTGCAAGTTTTAGATGGGTACTTTAAACTCCATATCAATATTCCAACAAAAAAGAAATGACACACTCACATTAGGTAATTTGAGGAGAATTTAATCAAGGATTTTATTTTTTATTAAATAAAAGAATTTATTTAAAAGACATGGGCAGAGTATAGGAAAACCAAAAGAGAAAGTGCAGTAAACCAGAGGGTTATCACTTAAGACCAAAGAGACAGGAAAGGAGTGGGTATCAGGACACAGAACAGAGTCCGCACGGAGAGGTTTGCCTTAATAGAACCTTCAGGAGGGAGGTCCCCAGCTAGAAACAACCTGCAGGGACAGGGTGGGGGGAATAAATGTCAGGCTCAGCTTCCTCCTTCCCTCCCGTCTCCTGCTAGGGCTTCCCTTTGCTGAACACACCTGGAAGCCAGGAAGAAGGGTGCTCACTAATGTCGTTTGTACAGATCAGCCTCTTGGGTACAAAGCAGAGTGGATAAGACTGAAGCGTGGATGCGGAGAGGCAAGTGGAACATATGTAGCACAATTTCCAACTCCCCCAATGCTTCTCACTGCCTCCAAATTTTTATTTGGTAGGTCAACAGTGGGACCAGGAATCTGAGTTTTTAAAAGCTATTCAGGTGATCCTGATGACCAGCAAGCACTTGGATCACTGTACAAAACTACCTCTTCGCGTTAATCATCGACACATAAAATTTCTAATATGGACGAACAGACACAAATTTCATGGGATTCTACCCATAATTACACATTTTTTAACATTTATTTGTAGGTTCCATTTACCTAAGAATGTAAAAGAGGCATTGAATATTTATTATGCATGCTTTCTGAGAGTCTGAGGGAGTCAACACCACCAGCAAAAGGCACTTCAGTGACGATTAGAAAATGAAAATATTGCAATCGGGACACCTGGAGAGGTAGAATTAGGCTCCTTCCTCTCTGAGAACTAAGGAGCTACTACTCAGGTCTTTACCCTTGAAGCTTCCTGGAGAGCAGCCCCAAAGATCATAAGAAATGTGAGAAATCAACAATATCAAGCTACTCAACTGTTCAAGAGATAAGATGATAGAGTCATCAGATAGTCACGAGCAGAGACATCTTCCTATAAAGGCAGCAGATGTTGGGTCTAAGGTATCAGTGTTGCTCAGAGTCATCCTTTATCTTCTTCTGCAGCAGGGAGAAGGGGTCTAGGAATAACTAAGGGGGTCATTTCACTTTCCAGAGTTGTTCCACTGCTCCCTTCTTCATTCTGAGCCTTTTCATAGAATGAGAAAATAAAGGAGGAGGTGAGAAGGGCACTGGTTCTCAGGTGCTAGGCAGAAAAGTTCAAGACGTGTCCCTAATGGCAAGTCACATGGTCCCCACTTAGGACTTTCCAAATTAATTTCACTGACAAAACAGAATAAGGTGAGAAAAATTCAGCAAACTTCAACATCAGCACAGATGCAGTCACATTTTCACAGATGTATTTTTTTGGTAGTACAAAAAGCTCTGTGTTTTTACTTTTAAAGTACTTAAAAGGAAAAAATGGAACTGAAATTAGAATATAAATTCTGTAAAGAATGTACTTTGAATGTATTTTTATCTTGAATTCACGTAATAAGAGTATGATGCATACCTCATATGAGAGGACACAGTTACTAATGCACCTACCATTCTTCCTTTTTCATTTAAATTCCACAGTAAGTAGATGCATAACATTTTTGTATAGGAATAGTACATAAATTTGTTCATCCTCAAAATGACACAAAACGTAAGCACGATTTTAGGTAATGACATTTTTTAAGTGTTCCTAATTTCTCCCCACAAAAAGACATCAATTCTACTCTTTTTTTAGGAGAGTGGGTATTTTTAATTCTACCATCTAATTTCTATTTGTTCCCTAGATCAGTATTTGACACAATTCTACTAGCAAAGGATCTGTTTCTATAGAGAAGGACTGCAAGATAAAGAGGGAAGCTACAGAAATTTCTGAGATCAAGGAACCTGAATATGGGACCACAATTAACTGACAGAGAGATGCACGAGTCAGCTTCTGTGAGGTCAGTGTAGAGGAAGCAATTTCTGTCATGTGGCCATAAAAGACGTTTCTATAAAGTTATCTCTAGAACTCAGGGGGGGGATGAAAGTAATGATTTCTCTGTGGATGCTCACTCTGTTTCAGTCTAGACCTGTCCCTAACATTTGCGGGATGGGAGTTAAAATGACAAACGCAACACATATTATGTTTGTCTAAATATTTACACATTAAAATTCAGACTAAAAAACTATGAAGTAAATTATGTCTACCACCTTAATAAATACATCTTCATAATAACAAAATAAAAAAATGTATATAAAGCTATGGCTTTTATAACACTGAAAATCAGCAAAACAGCAAATGACTAAATTTAATTTTTTTGTATATATCAGGATATTATGTTGATGCATCAGTGAGTGATAAGATAGAGACATATAACATAAGTTATATATTTTTCTTTCCACAAAATCAATAATCATGTTTTTATAATAAAGATATTTAAATAATTTTTGTTCAAATAGCAGTAATCACCTAAAGAATTGTTTACTGTAGTGATTTTAAGTAATAAAACTTGAATATATTTTCATCCAAAATGTAAATTAATGTAAAAAAAATCTAAAACCATTTTTTCACATACCTTTTAAAATATTTTTTTCTATAATAGATTAATTACAATTAAAGGAAAACACAAATTACCTTTAATGCATACCAAAATTTTAATTTGATCAATTTAACTAAAATTTTTAAGCAAAATCATTTAAACATTCATTTATATTTATTGAGATTTAATTTCATTTTCAAAAACTATTTATAAACTATTTTTAATTCTAGGGTTTAATGTTCATTTAATTGCCATTGTAAAGAATTGATATCTATGCTTCACACACCTAGACTACATGTATACAAATTTAGGAACAGAATGAATCATTTAATGTCACAAAGTGTTCCTCTACTGAGACCTACAACCATTGTGAATATCACGCTACTTTGTGAGTGCCTTTAGGAACATGGATTGGAAAAGGAAGGAAAGCTAAAAATTGCACTGTAGGTTCCACTTGGAAATTACACTTTTTATGTTGGATTTATATTGGATTCATGCCATCTTAGAGAAAAGATGTGGTAACCTAATTAACTTCTCTTCCCCTTAATTGATTCCACTATTCAAAGTCCACCCCAGTCCTCAGCCCTTTCTCCAGTCCAGCACAAGTCATCAAACCCACACAAGTTGAGGGCATTGAAGGGCAATCACCTTTTGTTTCAAGATGAGAGAGCAGAAAATGTGGATCAAGTTTCCTTGGGGCCTGAAGGGTGTTAGTCATCTCTGCAGATGCTTAGGATCCAAGGAGTAGCTGGGCCAATGCTGAGCACCAGCATTTATTTGTGGTAGGGATTTGCAATTATATGGGGCTCCGCAAAAGTTCAGGGCTGGGCTTTAGACTAGAGCACCTCAGCCCACTAGACCCCACCACCACCACCACCACCACGAAAGTTTAAACTGATTTGTTTCACTAATTCACAAGTTACTTTTGGATGAATAGATCAGAGATGGGAGAAATATGGGAACTAGGTAAAGGGTACACAGTAGGAATGGTGGAGCTTGTGGCAAACTGGAAAGGTCATGGCTACCGGAAGGCATTTCAATTCAAGAGCAATTTGTCAACACTTCAGAGTAGATTTTAAGTGTTCTCACTACATGGAAATGGTAACCATGTGAGGAATGGATGTGTAATTAACTTGACTGTGACAGGCATTTCAGTGTATACATTTGTTAAACCATCATATCGTACACCTTAAAAAATCACATTGTACAACCTAAATATATACAATTTTTATTTGTCAATCATACCTCAATAAAGCTGGAAAAAAAAAAATTCCTGGCCAGGGGCCGGCCCAATGGTGTATCAGTTGGGTTTGCGCATTCCGCTTCAGCAGCTGGGGGTTCGCCGGTTTGGATCCCAGGTGTGGACGTGGCCATGCTGTGGCAGGCGTCCCACGTATGGGGTGGAGGAAGATGGGCACCCATGTTGGCTCTGGGCCAGTCTTCCTCAGCAAAAAGAGGAGGACTGGCAGCAGATGTTAGCTCAGGGCTAATCTTCCTCAAAAAAAAAAAAAAAAAATTTCCTGGCCAAACCTGGCTGTTGGCAGCAGAATTGAAACCACTATGACCCATCCTACTAGACTGTTACAGAATTATACAACATAATTTGTTGTGCAATAACAAATATGCATGTTACAGATGTGATGCTTGTAGGCGCTACTCAGGAAATAGCTCCCAAGTCCTCAGTCCTAATTTAAAAACAAAATTCAACCAAACCCAGAAGCTTGAATTTTGAGAGCAGTGTTTACTTCTTTAATTCAGCAGGTCTCTTGTAAAATGTATATATTTCCAGAAGAAGCAGTGAACATTTTTAATCACTCGGTATATTTGAGTTTTCAAGGATATTCCCCAGAAACTATTATTTCTCATAGTCACTGTCCCTGAAATTCAGGAAAGCTACTATCAGATGGGCAATAGTGCCAAGCTTATGACGCCATGTTCCGAACAGCTCAACAAAGCGAATATAAGATCTTTTTGAATTTCAACTACCCTACAGTTAAGCCTGCATAGATGGCACTATTTAACATGATTTATTATTTAGGTTAAGGTTTCAATTTAAAAGAATATCCTTTTGGACTATTATCAATATCTCTTTATATTGACCCTCCTTATATTTCCAGACTTGGGGAAAAATTCCTTTTCTGATTTACTCTAAAACTTATTTATTCAAGGCTAATCAAAATTTAGCTTAGGTTAAATTTCACTTGGAGTTAATGAAAACGGTGCTTCCTATATAGCTCAGAAATGAGTTGTATCTGGTACTTTTTTCCTAAACGTGGGAAGATCTTAAGTCGTAGTCTCACCTCCTAATGAGCATTCTAAACCATCAAGAGGTTTTTATCTAGTTTTAAAACATGAACAAAAGCAGAGTGAACAATAACCCCTCCCCAAACGAAATATTTAGCACGTTATATACTATATGCTCTACTCATTTATTCCTCAGAACAACCATATGAAGTCTATGAAGTATGACTACAATCATCTCCATTCCACAAGTGAGAAGGACAGGACAGAGTAGTTAACTTACTTGTTCAAGGTCACACAGCCAGTAAATGGCTTAACCAAGACTCCAGACCATGCCTGCTAGATGTCAGAGCTCATTCTCATCTTTCTCTGTTTTTGCTTGCTGGACCTATCCGTGCCTCTGATTTTGCACTCAGCTTCCCTACATGAACTCCATGTCTATCTCAACTTTTTACGCATTCAAGTTCTTCTTTTTGTAATTTTTATTTTGAACACAATATTTAAGCCAATTTTTTAAAACTACTATGGTCTCATCTTGGATATAGACTTTTAAAAGAATGAACTCTTTTCTTCATCATGACATTTGAAGCACATTTCAATAGAAATTAGCAAGGAATTTAAACAGAGATATAAACATATTTCTCTACAGAGAACTTGGAACCATAGTTTATATCTCCTAAGGAGATCAAGGAATGACTTGGGAGATTAATGGAATTAACTTTAAAAAGTGATGAAATTTTTGTAAGGTGGAGATTCTCATAAAGTATAAAACAAATAAATATAATTTAATGAATTTTTAGAGGTGAAATTTTAGGGCTATCTGAAACTATCCTTAGTTCAAAGAATCCTCTGACAGATAAATAGGGAGGTATGTTAAAAGAAAAAAACTTACTGAGGAGTACAAAGGTCCAGGACCACTGTTAACTAATTTTTATTACATTGCTGATCCATTTTTTTGACCTATACATGACTTTCTGCAACTTGACTCAACCGGTGGTTTAACCCAGACCAAATGGTCGACATTTACTTGAAAAGTAAATAATCATCTACAGAAGGTTTTGATTCAGAGATGACTCATTGGTGACCACTGTCCATGGAGCAATGTCCCACATGGATTGACATTTGCTTCATGAGTAACCTCTGCTATGGGCTCAGTTGACTTGGAGACTGAGCAAATGATTAATGAGTGAAGAATTTGTTTTTTGCTCTGCTGCTTATAGTGTCTGTACCAAGAGAGAATGCTATGGCAACCTGAATATAAAGAAGTGATGGAAGGATGTTGCTGAGTGATGACAAAAGCATTTTGCAGGAAGTAGTGAAGCTATGGGAAAATGAATATGAAACAGAAATTAAGTCTCAGGAAGGAAAAACTAAACAGAAAATGAAAGGTGAGGAAAAACTCAGTAAAGCTGGACCCTTAGGAGAAACAACAAAACTTCACAGACATTAAGAGAAATTTCTAGATAACACAAAATAAATAATAACAGAATCCACAATTCAAAGAGTTTTGAGGCCATCAACTAAAATTAGGTAAATTTTCAATCACATTTGAGCATGTGTGACTTGCTAACCAAATGTCATAAACCATAACCATCATGTTCCAGAAGCATCTAGTACTTGTCAATTGTGCATGACAGCTGAGGTCCTGTTTGGTTTTTTTGCAAGAAAATTTCATATTCTCAGTTTTTTACCTACCACATCTCTTTGATACACATTAAGTGCATAAAAGTTTGCCAGTTTTTTGTTGGGCTGACCAAAGATCATCAGGTATAGGAATAGAGAATAGGAAAAAATAATCATGAATGATCTAAAATATGTCACTCAGTAGTTATTCAAATGAATGCACCTTGGCAACATAAAGGAAGATGTACACAATCAAGATGGCACCAAGGAAAGCAACCACTGAGTTTAACACGCTCATCATGAGGGGAAACAGTGAGCTGTATTCTCATCTCTGGGAGGTTTGCAGAGACAAGGAGGGAATTCAGGAGCATTTCTAGTGATCAGTAAAAGAGAAACAGCTCAATGTCCTGGGAGAGACGGGTCTCTAGGCAGGGCCTCGGCCAGCTTAAGCAGGCATGTGAATGAATGACCCTCTGTTTATATGCCTGAGATAAGTGTAAGCTGTGAGCTGAGGTATAGGAAGACATCAGAGAAGGCAGAGGTAAGACTAAGATGACTGAAAAAATCCATATTTTGGGGTGCAGGGGTGGCCCTGTAGATTAGAATATTCCAGAATGTGATGCTCTTCTTCTTTGCTGACAATCTTGTTTTCTTTTGGCATAGAAGTCCCAGTGGGGAAAAAAAGTATTTGAACATAGAAGTCAGCATAGCTGGAAGCACGTAAGACTAGCCCAGTCCACACCGAAGTTGGAAAATCTGAACGGAAAGGAATGCAACCGAGGTAAATGCAATCTTGTGACCATCAAGAGTACTTGATTTAAGGCAAAAGACTTTAATAGTAGTCTTCCCCCTTCCTCTAATTGGCTGTATCACCACTTAAGGCAAGTCCCTGCCAACTTTTACTCAGGGCCTATAGATACAGCATAGAAAAGCATGCACATATGGTAGAGAAATTAATCAATCAATCAAGCCTAAGAACCCACCTAAACTCTCATTAACAACTTAAACATCCATGCTGAAATCTGTCTGAAGACTGCAGTAGGAGCTCACAGAGGGCTGTGGCGCTCAAACCCACAATGGACTTTCTGGCATCAGAACAAGGTTGATTAAGTAATGCCTGCAAGGACAGGGCGAGGTTCCTAAATCCAGAATGATGCTCATGAATGGTTCGTTGTCTATGGCAGAATCTCAGCCAGAACGGAGGAGGGAGGGAATGTGGTCTCCAGCTGGGCTGATGTATAGTAATTGGTCTCTAAGAAGCAACAATTACTTTTCAGGTGTCTTGTGAATGAAGCCCTAAATACATGCTGTACTCTAAAAATTTCCCAACTATTCGTTATCTGCAAATCCATTACTTGCAAATAGCCTACAGCTTTTGGCCCTAAAACACTGAGATTCACCTCCTTGCTGCTAAATATCTAAAAAGGGAAGAAAAGGACAATGGAGCAAAATATGACTAACCCATCAGCCAGGTCACTTCTGTGACTATTTCTGCAGACCCTTTGTCCTCTGTCAGTCAGTATTAACCATACAGTCCAATTAAATCTAGAGCTGCTCGTCCACAGGGATTCCTTTCACACAAAAATGCAATTCTCTCCAAGATTCTCAGCATTACCTAATAGCCTGCATAGAATCAGTTTGATGGTCTCTCTGGCTGGTTCCCAGGGGACAAATTGATCACCATGGCAATAATCAGAGGCTCTCACCCCACAGAGGGGCAAGGCAAAATCCACAGTGTGGTGGAGACAGCATATCTGATGATCTCAGAAGGGCTGCCTCCTTGGAGCAGGCTGCTGTTGCCGATTAGGCCGATCTTACACACGCACGTAGGGACTGTGCCAGAATGTGCAACGAGCCATATGGTTGGAAACTGTGTGGGGAAAACATGCCAACTTCTGATGCAGCCCAGCTGCCTCGGCTCGGGTGGTCCGGGTCAACGCTCTGCGAATAAGACCTGCTCCACCCCAGGAAAGGGTACAGACACATACTTGCAGAAATACAACTGGTCTGAAATTAGTAAACCGCTCCTCTCGCAATATAGGAGGAGGAAGATCCAGGAAACACGATCCTATGAAAATGTTAGAGACAGTAATGTGAGCCTAAACCGAAACCCTACTATAATTATAAACTGTTACATTTTACAATGCTTTTGTAGAGACTATAACTGCTAAAAGAGGCACTGTATCTAATTTAAATATTTTTTCTGCTATATGGCGCCTAAATAGATTTGTGACTTTTGCTGGAGACATCCTCTGAAAAGAATTAGTAATTAAAATATAGATGAGGGGAGAAATGTAAAAGGAAATTCACACCTGTACTGTAGAACCTCTATAGTATAACAAAGGCCCAGGGGCCCAAACAAGATCAAAAATCGAGTTTCCTACTCTTGTGTGAAGTTGGCGTGTTCACACTGCACAACGCTGGGATAAAATCATTCCACACGGAAGTTAATGTAAGCGCTCTCATTATTACCTATTGTAAGGTACGTACACACTGTTCTTTATTACTGCTCATTCAAAGGTCTTCAAACTATGCATTCACAACCACTACTTTCCTCTAGTGTTGAGAACAATCTAGAGACAGTTTTCTATAGATAATCAAGGGAAAGAAATATTTTCTAAGCCCTCATGGAAAGTTCCCACCCTCGTAATGTCAGGGGCTGACATATAGCCCCCTATGACAGGCAACACGTGAGCTAGCAGTCAGACTGCTTCTCAAGGGGGCTGCGTGCAGTCAGTTCTGGATGGAGAGATGGTCCCTTACAGGATTTTAACGAGCTTGCTGAAAATCGTACTCAACCTAAACACAGAATGGTTTCACAATTAGAAGTTGGAATTGTCTATTCTCTTACTTTTCTGTCACATTTTTGTACTGGGTATTAATAGGTCCTTCAAACTCTTTTTAACTAACCCCTTAAATAGACTGCAATTAAAGAATTGCAACGATGCTATACCATATAGGATAAATCATATTTTATATCTGTGAAAATAAAACTTTTTTTTCAGAAAACCACTATCTTGTGTTAAATTAATTTGTGTTAAAATAAATTCAGATTTGACATGGTGTTTCATAGAAATTTTCTTTATTTTAAACTGCTGCCATTTAAAATAAATAACGTTCCCTTCTTTGCTGTGGTAGTAACATAGATTGAACCGATTTACTTAATCCCTGAGTCTCAGTTTCCTCAATCATTGGAGAAATTGAGATTTGTGGGTCTGTCCCATGGGTTGATGGTGGGAATTACATGCTTGGCAAGTAACAGTTTCTCAAAAAATGTTACCTATCTCTTCCATTCACTAACAATCTTTTGGTCAAGACATTATGTTAAACATCCTTAAATAATAAAATTCTATTTTAGTTCTATTGGCTATTTTATGAGAAAAAATGCAAAAGAAAGTAGTCTTTAAACCCTTGGATCCATAATTTAGTGAATCTTTGTGAAAGTGATTACAGGGACTAAGGCAGAGCATACCCATCTAGAAACCTCAACGTAGATCTTTCTATCTTCCAGATCAACTCAATGGCCTTTCTCCCTTCGAATTTCTTCATTCTTCCTTGTCCTCAATTCAAGGTGTGCAAGGACATCCTACAACAAGATGCCACCAAAACCAAGGGCAGCTTGGAGCCATGGGCACATGTCATTTAAAGAGGTCCATTGTTACTTGGGGGTGTAACCTTTGGAGTGAGGCAGATCTGGGTTCAAATCCCATTCTACCATATTCAGCTATGTGATCTCCAGCAAGGTATTTCAACTTGTTAAGTCTCGATTTCCTCAATTGTGCATTGCTTATAGACATTTATCTCTAAGCATTGTCAAAGACCCAGGTGGATTTGCAGCAGAGCTAATGAAGGTTCATCTCCAGGACTGCTCACTTGCATGGGTCTCTTTAAGGCCCTGTGCTTGTACTTGTTATTCCTTTTCTTAAACAGAGCTTCCCAACCTGTATAAACTTCAGGCCCCACAAATCCCGGATCTACCCTTGACAATTAAACAGGATGATAAATATAAGGTAGCCGTTCCATAGCAATTATCCAGTAAATGGTATTATTGTCACCAGACTCACAGGCCATGTGCTTGGATCTGGCATTAAGTAAATGCAGAGAAGGCTGCCACATAATGGTATTGCTTGTAGGTTACACGAAGCTTAACCCATCCTAAAATATGCCACACCAAAGCCTGGTGAGATGCCTGAACCAACCTCTAGCAACACATTTTACACATATTTAATGTGTAACCATATTTGGGTATATTAGGAAGTTAGGTTCCAAGCACATGCATCACAGGATGAGTCAACTTAAATGTCAAGGAAGAGATGTAAAAGTCAAGAGCAAATTATGCCATTTGCAAGGGTACCAAGGGGAGGCCTCATCATGGAGGGAGTGGGGGATGGGGGGGCTAGTGAACAAGAGCCAAGACCAATGCTCTCCATGGATTCAGTATGACACTGTCCACATGTTATCCATCTGCATCAAAACCACCTAAGGAACAGTGATGGAAACACAACCTCCTCGACCCTTCCCTAGCCCACTAAATCAGGACCTCTGGAGGTGGGGTCTGGGTTCTGCACTTTTAACAAGCTACCCCACCCAAGTGATTCTGAATTCCAGTTAGTTTAAGAACCCCTGCTTATGGATTAAACCTAAAATAAACAACCGATTAGATATTTTCCAGGATTCCATATAAGTTCCTGCCTGGTTCAGAAGAAAACCGATTTTCTACAATGCTTCCCTTCCACAGTTAGAGGCGAGTGTCTGGTTTGTACATTTTCTTTCTTGATAGGTCTCCTACAATTGTAGATAAAGAGCATCCCATTCAGACATATATCACAATTTCAGCAAGATCAGGTACCGTTATATACATGTGGATAAGATGATTTAATGTTAGCTGAAATGTGGATCTATGACACAGAGACGTACAATCCTCCTGAAGAAGGTGGATTACCAGCCACAAAAGCCTGAAACAAGGTTTCTTGTGGAAAGACAAAATGCTTGCTCTCTGGCTCTTTCCTGTTCAATCATGTTATCAATAACTTGGATGGAGACCCAGGAAGCATGCTTACAAGTATGCAGATGATGCAAAATATGGAAGGAATAAATGTCCAGAAAAGGAAAAAGATCAAGCTAGAAAATAATCCCAACAGGTTGCAATGAGAACCAAAAACAAATAAAATCATGAACTTGATGAAAAGAAAAAAACATCAGGACTGTTTCAGGAGAGTATCATTGATACAAGTTTTGTTTGAGACAACAGTAAAATACTGTTAGTTTAATGCTGTTACTGATATTCTTATATGTGCATTTTTTTTCAGTATTTGGAAGAGAATATTTCTATTCTAGTCTGTGCCATTCAAACTATATTTTTTTGGAACAGATTCATTTCCGGCCATGACGTTTTAAGAGGAGACATGCTCAAATTACCAAGCAGACTAAAGGGGATTGCTAGGATGGTGAAGAGTCTAGAAACTAATGTATACCCCATATGATAGTTTGGGGGGAAAAAAACCTTTTTCTTCAAATAATGGATTTTCTGTAGACTTACTCTGTTGGTGCTAGGCAAAACCATAAATACATGATAGTTGTAAGAAGGCATATTAAACTAAGTGTAAGAAAAGACAATGAAATAATCAGTTAAATATCTCCAAAAATGCAATGGAGAATCCAGAATGGAAGTGAGCTCCCTGTTGTAAAGGTAATCAAGCACAGACTAAATAATGACCCAGTCAGAATTGCTATAAAATGGTTTCTCTCTACTGATACTGTTTGGAGAGGAGAGTGGATAAATCAGAGATGCTTTCAACTCCATAGAAAAGTTTCTATTATTTGTTCTATCTTAGCTCAGGGTTTTGGCAGCAAGTTAAAACAGGAAAGTGAGAAGAAAGCAACTAGGAGCAGAAAGAAAAAGCAAAAGGGGAATATAGATCTTCCTCAACTTACAATGGGGTTAGATCCAGATAAACTCATTGTAAGTTGAAAATATCTTAAGTTGAAAATGCATTTAACACATCTAATCTACTGAACATCATAGCTTAGTCTAGACTACCTTAAACATGCTCAGAACTCATACATGAGCCTACAGTTGGGCAAAATTATCTAGCACAAAGCCTATTTTATCATACAGTGTTGAATATCTCATGTAATTTGTTGACTACTGTACTGAAAGTGAAGAGAATGGCTGTCTGGGTACAGAATGGTTGTAAGTGTATCGGTCATTCACCCTCATGATCGCGGGGCCTACCGGGAGCTGCAGCTTGCTGCCGCTGCTCAGCATCACCAGAGAGGATCCTACTGCATATCGCTAGTCCATGAAAAGATCAAAATTCAAAATTCAAAATACAGTTTCTACTGAATGCCTATCACTTTCTCACCATTGTAAAGTCAAAAATTTGTAAGTCCAACCATCGTAAGTTGGGAACTATCTATATAGACAGTCAATAAATACAGTCTTGCATCACTTAACAACGGGGATATGTTCTAAGAAATGCATCATCAGGTGATTTCGTCGTTGTGTGAACATCACAGAGTATACTTACACAAACCTAGATGGTATAGCCAACTACACACCTAGGCTCTATGGTACTAACTTTATGAGACCACCGCCGTATCTGTGATCCATTGTTGATCAAAACATTGTTATGTGGCACATGACTGTATGTATGGAGCAGGTACTAAATGACAGAACCTATTCTAGGCACTGGGGATACAGTAGGAAAAAACTCCCACCCCCAATCCCTGCCCTCATAGAGCTTATATTCTACTAAGAGACAATTACGAGAGGTGGTTTGGTAATTTCCTCCTGCTGTGAGAATGAAGAATGAAGTAAAAGGGAATGTGGGAAGTGAAAGGGAAGCATAATTGTGCCAAGAAGCACTTATTTGAATGAATACTTTTAAGTTTAAATCAATCCTAAGATTGCTTATCAATTAAATCTATCCCTTATTAAGATTTCCCTGGCTTCTCCGAAGCACTGTAGTCTAATCATTTAGAGAGGGCACGTTTTTTGACCCCATCCCCTTTTCAAACATCCCCAAATGGCCATCTGACTCTATCAATATTGACTTCTTTACAGGAGGTCACCGCCTACCAGATGTTCCATCCATCACTGCAAACAAGTTCCCCTTGACATATTGATTATTCATTTTTCTTGTCTTTCGGCCAGAACCTCCTTTCTAATTAATGTATTCTTGGTTCTATCAGTGTGTACATCTCTGATGTTCCGAAGACTGAAGACATCAATCACATATTCAGCTGCCTAACTCTTTTATAGCTGCTGTTTCCTATCTCTGGCTTAATGATCTTGAACCCTGACTCTGCTTTGCATTAGGAGAACTAGGAACACCTTGCCAAATCCCAATTCCAGTATTGCTTCAGTTTACATTCGTATCTTCTAGGGTAGACTATCTCTTCATTGCCCACAGGCATCTTTAGCTGTGAATGGCTCTGGGTCTGAGTCTTACATAATCAGATAAACCCCCTACTTTCTCTCTGCTTTTATTTCTGGTTTCTGTTCAGTTCTGTTCACTTCCAGGAATAGAGTTGTTGGGCTCTCGAGGTCAACTGTGAGGGCGTTTGAGTTAATAACCTCAGCAAGCCACTATACATTGATCTCTAGTCTCCTAGTGCACTCATATTTCTCTCCCTGGAATTAGAAACTCAGTTATCTGCCAGGGGACCTCTTCCCAGACAGTCTCTGATTTGAACTATCTGAGGACTCCTCATCAAGCTGCTATGGGAGACTAACAACCCACATAGCTCATGCTGTGTACTCCACTCTTGGTAAAGGGTGCGCATTCTTGCCAACCAATCAAACCAATATCTCAGTCATAGAAGATGAATGTCTCTTTGCTTATATCCTTGACGGGGAAAAATAGTTAATGTGATTCTCTCCTTCATAAAGGCTTCTATGCAGTAAGTGACTGGGATTAAATTATACAATCATGTCATCTATCTGTTTGAAAGCCTGTCACTCTTATGCTGCATTTGCCAACTTGTCCCTCTAGCAGAGGGACTCAATACTGTGAGAAGTGGGAAAGGGAGCATTATGATGCTGGGTAATATAATTCTAAATACCATCAAGGCCATAAAATGGGAAGTAAGTGATAAATAATTTATATTTATCAGAATGACTGAATCTTATTACAAGTTCAGCAATATGATATCCTCCCGTACAGCACAGGCACGGATGGGGAAAGAGATCAGAATTTCAATAGTTTGCTAGGGTTGGATTGAATTCCTGTTTAAAGCTCTATGAACCTGGTATAACCTCATGGTATTTTTTTCACCAGTCCCTGGAAAAGAGAGTGCTATTCTCATAACAAGAGAGGAAGCAAGTGGAGGAAAGAAATCTAATTCAACAAGATATTTGGAAAAGATAAGAAAATACAGCAATAAGCAAAAAAGCTAAAATGCTATTGTTGTTTCCATTCTTTTTTCCATTCCAACTCTACCCTTATTCTTAATTCATTTCCTCATTCATTCATTCACTTTCTTAAACACCTAGGGAGGGTAAGCTACTGTATTAGGAATTGTGGAAGATGAGACAATTAAGGATAGTTAGGATTCTCAGCTTCAGTAGCTTACACTCAAACACAGCACTCTGGAATAAACTTGGGAAGTACAACTCCAGCTTTCTAAAGGAAAATGAAGCATACGTCTGAGCTAAACAATAATAAATTATCTTCTTCTTCATCCTTCTATTTTGATGGTATCTGCCTAAATCAGACCTGTTCCCACCTGAAAAATTTTTCCCTGGGACCTAGTTTAAAATGCAAAAGCTCAAATCCACTTTCATTTCTCAAATTGTATAATCAGAGCAAAGTCATTTCTCAAATGATCAATTACACTTTGTCTAACACATTTTTTATGACGGAACCAACTATCCGAGAGGCATATGCTAGGACAACAAACTAATCTCTACATGCATGACCAAACTCCAGACTGACTTTTTTTGGCGGGATATAGCTCATATATGAGCACAGTGTAAGGTACATAGTTATTTTTAGTAAATACCTGATAATGTGCTCGATTAAAAATACCAACCTCTTTTTGCCTTTTCTGCTTAAGGGCCAGCGATCTGCTGTAAGCAAAGTGTTAGTGGTAGTTCAGCTGACTGAGCACTCTCCTGGCACCTGCCTATCTTTTCTTTTAGGGAAGGCTCCCAGAGTTTATTTTCTGGCCCCAAAGAGTTTATTCAATAAATTAACACTAAGATCATCATACCATTTTTGCAACATTTCTCCCCATCCCTGCCATAGCAAGCTGCACTTAAGAAATGACCCAGATGAGAAAACAGCGGCACCAGAGGGACACAGCAGCAGCCTCTAGCTACCAAGTTTCAGAGACAGCAAGCAGAGGTGCTGGGTTGGTCCCTTTTCTTCTAGCCATAACACTGAGGGCTTTGGGGAATATGAGAGAAGGAAGTGCCACTTCACCATTACAATGGCTGACAAATGTATCCCCTTCTCCTCCACACACATTCTACCTCATTCTCTCCCGTAGCCCAGCTGGAACAGAACCTCAGTGAGGCATTAGCAAGTGAACGAACAAATTTCAAATTTGCCCAAACGCACTAAGCTCTTTTGTGTCTCTGAGTCTGTTGTTGCACTGCTCCCTCTGCTCAGAATGACCTTTTCTTCCCCAACCCTCTCCTAATCCCAGAATACTACCTTACCTGTCAAACTCCAGTTCAGGAACCACCTCCCATGATCCTTTCTACATCTACTCCACCTTAGAGAAAATACTTTCTTCTGGTTAGTCTCCCATTGTTGCTTTAACAAGTTATCACACGCTTAATGACTTAAGACAACAAAAATTTATTACCTTAGAGTCTTGAGGGTCAGAACCTAAAATCAAGGTGTCAGCAGGACTGTGTTCCTTCTGGAGGCCGAAGGTGAGAATTTGTTGCCTTGCTTTCCCATCTTCTAGAGGCTGCCTGCATTTCCTGGCTCATGGCCCCTTCCTCAAATCACTCTAATATCTGCTTCCCTCACATTTCCCACCCTAAGACTGACTCTCCTTACTCCCCCTTTCCCTTATTAGGACCTTTTTGATTATATTGGGCCCACCTGGGTATTCCAGGATACTCTCCCCTTCTCCAGATCCTTAACTTAATCTCATCTGCAACATCCCTTTTGCATGTAAGGTAACCTACTCACAGGTTCTGTCGACTAAGACGTAGACATCTTTGGGGGTCCATTACTCTATCACTCCTCCAATTGAAGCCCCACTCTCCTGTTTCAAATGTCCATGTCAGCCACATAACACTCAGGTGCACTTTGTTTATAAAAGTCACCCCATCAAGCTATTGTCTCCCAGGAGGTAACTTGGGTCTCTTTTTTCTCCAGTGTCAAGAATTTTGCTGGTTTCTTAGCAGTTATTCATAAATCAAACTGAATGTTTGTGGAAAAGAAACTCAGAGAAGACAAAGAGTAAGGACAATTTAATTGTAAGGCTATTATTTGACAAGAAAATATAATAAACAAATTTTTGCATCTACATGGATGCCGAAACAAATGCTTGGAAGAACACAATCAAATTCAGTATTTTGGCATAATGTTTCATAGACAATCACAGAACAACAAAATCTAACAGGTCTAGATCAAGAGTCGGCAAACTACAAAAACTGCCTGTTTTTGTAAATAAAGTTTTATTGGAACACAGCTGTGTCCATTTGTTTACATTTTGGCCATGGCTGCTTTTGTGCACCAATGGCAGACTTGAGTAATCGCAACAGAGAATATATGCCCTGCAAGCCTAAAATATTTCGTATTTGGCCCTTTATATAAAACATTTGCTGACTCCTGGTCTAGATAATGAAGAAGATTAAATTACAATTTTGTTCCAGGCAGGTTAGATTCAGCTGAAACTCATATTCACATATTCAACTATCATGGTGGTTGAACACCCAAATATTTAGCTGGGCTCCCTGTTACCTATTAGATTAATAAACTGATACTCTACTTCAGTCAGGAAATTATAAAGCTGGCCAGCTGATGTATTCTGACTATCTTAATGATAGTTGAGATAAGATAGTGGTGTGACCAATTTCCTATGCAATGATCAAACTTCAAATTTCCTAACTCCTTCCTTATGAATGTGGACCAAATCATCCTGTCAATGCTTAACACTGGCACCCTTAGAAAATTGTTCAGGATGGCATTCAGGATGCATCAGTTCTTCTTCCTGCTTGCCTTTTCTGAATGTGTTCACAGACACTAGGGAGAAATAACCACTCAATTTTCTTTGATAAAAATTAACCTATTTGTAAGAGGAAATAAAATGAGGATGAGAAGAGAAGTCAGGAAGAAAAACATTTTTTCTAAAATATTATCTCTTAACAAAGATAGCTTTGTAGTTAAATAAAACAAAAGCGACTATTTGCAGTATTTGCATGAAGTTAGAACTTTTATCATATTTGGTCTGAGAGAAAATATTGGCCAAGTCATTTTTTCCATATCATTTTAAACAATGCTCTTTTTTTAATTTTGAAAAATGTAACATTGAACATCAGAAACCACTATTATAAAATTACTAACATTTAACCGAATTTCTAATTTTCAAGAATTGAAATTGTCTTGGGTCATAATTCCAGTTTTGCCACTTAACTTGCTGTGTGAACTATAAGTCACATAAATTTCCATGGCCACAATTTCCCCATATGTAAAATTATTATAATAATATGTTCCTCTCCTAATTCATAGCACTGCTGTTATGATAAAATGAGGTAATATTTGCAAATTTGTGCAAACACTATACAAGTGAAAGATATTACTATTATCTGATTACTGCCTTAATGTCTACCCAAATTGTCTATGATATTAAAAATATTATGGTCATAAACATATATAATAGTGCTCCATAGTTGACTATGAAATTCTCCTTGTGAATTTCATAGTTTAGATTTTATTTTGATGTAATAAACGAGTATAATTAACTTTTATTGTGCACATTATTTGTGGGAATGTTTTAACACGTTAAGTATAGCCATCTATCTCAGCAATACACAAGGATTACCAAACTGAGAAGTGCCATCTTTAAAAATGGGATGATTTCATTTGGAGATTTGAGTGGTTTTATTGCTCAGATTAATAAAATGTTGCTATTTAAAATGAAACTGTTTTCTTTTCAGCACTTCATATTTTTGCTTGGTTAAAGAAACAGCAGTAACGTGATTAGATGTCAGTAATTAAATATCTTTGTAGAACAGTATCTTAATAGCATATATTTAGAACACAGCCATAGCAAAAACATTCAATTACATAGATACAGCTTTAATATTTAACAGCTTGTTTCTTAACTACCAACCTTCTGGTGAGCTGATGTTGACTATGTATAAAGGAAAGCAAGCAGCTTAGTGTCAAATTAAGGGAAGTGGAATATATTATAATGGTACTTTTTATGTTTTGCTATTCTCGGATTCAGCCAAGTACAATGTTTTTATTTAATACATTTAACTATCGATTCATCTCTCTTATTTTTAGCAACAGGAGCCTTCAATTTTCTCTAAACACAATGAAGCTTTATCTAGGGACCAAAGGAGAAAAAAAATTCACTTAACTTATGCGTTATGGGGAAACAAACATGTGTAAGAGGCAATGCGCATTAACCCGGGGCCCAATAAAATTCCCGGAAAATAAAACACTGAAACCACTGGGAAGGAATCTCAGGAAGTGGAGAAAAAATGGCCTTATACTTCTCACTTAGAGATGGGAATAAAGGAAGCCAGGCTCCAGTCAGAAGCCTCTGCTTCTTCTTTTACCTGATGTTAAGTATGAGTTTGTGAATAAATGGAGTCATTCCTAATTTATTTATGATGCATTTTGTTTTTGAAAAGAACTTAGCATTTTCCCCAAATTTTGATTTTGATTCCAGTTTCACACTTACTGTAAGTCAGGACTCAGTTCTTTTTAGTAAAAACTAAAGAACTACCCATTCACTATAAGAAGTAGGGTGATCCTCAATAATCCATGAGAGTAGAGACGTGATTCATACTCTTTCTACGTCCCCAGAGCAATAATGACCAGGATGGTTCGGAGAGGAAGATGCCCATCAAATACTGATTCATTTCTCTGATTGGGTAGCATAAGCCCATCTGTCAGATAGAGAAAGCATAACTGAGTTTGAAGCTAAACCATTAGGTTCAAACTGCCATCACTTACTGCCTTGTGACCCTGGGTAAGTTGCTAACTATCCAAATCGCAGTCTCTTACCTGGGAAATGAGAGCTAATAATTACCTATTTTTTGGAAATGTCAGCATGTCTAAGCCTAGTATGCAATTAGTGTTCAATAAATATTAGAAGAACAATTAGAAGTGAAACGTTGCTAGAGAAAATTCCAGCAAAAGGGAAAAGTTCTGTGGAGAGAGACTCCCTGTTTGGACTAGAGCAAATCTTTTGTGGGCAAGGCACGTAGGAAGGAGCTATAGAGAGAGGTGACTTTTACAGTCGTTGCACAGAAGAGCGAATAAGACAATACTGCACCCCCAGGTTCTGGATCCCTCGTATCAGTTACCGTTCTTGGAACAGTTACCTGGAAGTGAGAAGGGTTTGACTTAAGTGCAGTGTCCTTCCTCTTGACCTTTGATTTTTAAAATACGGTTCATGGCTTCTGGCCTTTTGAACTTAATTATGATGACAATAACAATGCATGTAGATCTGGAGCAGACTACATCCTTTGCACGCTAACAAGTGGGCACAATCCTCATTACTCTGTTTATTAGGGAGCGCTGGATAAATATTTGTGGATAGCTGATCTTTCTGATAATCTTGCAGCTATTCTGCACCATTATCTGCCAAGCATCAAGTACCTTGTACAGACAGGGGGGAGGCCAGAGGGGCAGCTCGCATTACTTCTGGCAAATGAGGACACAGAGGCCCCCAGTGAGATGCTGCTGAGTGACTCCGCTTTGTGAAGGCAGCAGGTTGTCAGAGGAAAGATGAGCAATGCAGCTAAGAACCGCTCCCCTCCGTCCTTCTGCTCTATTCTCTATCCAAGATCATAATCAATATCCTTTAGCACTGAATGGCCTATCAATGGCTGAAATGGAAAAAAAAAAATACTTTATTTCTGATTCATCTTTCAAGACCTCCAGAGGAGGGGATTTTGATAAGATGGTAAACATTCTCCAGGCTGTGGAACCAAGAGAGGACAAACACTGTCTTGTTCAATCTGTTAGGAGGGAACGAAAGCTCTGCTGTGGAAGCAATATTTCTATAAAATCTTCCCTGATCTTTTCCACCAGGGTCTGCCCAGCTTAAAAGCCACGCTATTTAAAAAGAAAGAAGAGCGGGTATTGCTACGAATAATGTGAACATGTAAAGGAAAATCACGGGAGAATAAGTCTGAGAGATAGTGTGAAAATGCCTTTTCATATTCGACATAGAAGAAAGCTTATCTTCAAAAAAAAAAAGTCTGATGAATATATGAGCTGCTAATACTCTGCTATATCTAAGATTCCATCTTGGAGGGAAAAGGAATGATTTCATTGTGGTATTTTGAAAAGAAACCTACAGAGAACGAAGAGGCAGTGTCTCCACTTAAAGATTGGATGGTGTGATGCCACATTCTGAGAAGTTGTCTCCTGTCACCAGCCATAATAGCATCCCAAATTTTATAGGATTTGACACAAACAGAGGCGAGGTTGCAGAGAAGGCACTTTTTTTTTTAACCTGTGGTTTAAAAACAATGGGAAGAGTGAAGATGTTCCCCTGAGCACAGACAAATCAGAGTGCTATTTTTAAGTTCATAGTTACTTCAGAGTTACTAGGGCCCAAGAACATGGAGAGAAGAGAGATTACTAAAGACTTTGCATCTACAGCATAACAGCAAATTAGCTATCAACCCATCAGAAACGAACAAGCGGAACACTGCTTCATTCATTTTGAAATAATTTAAATCCAACTCATTGAACATAATTAAGTGAACACTGTTAGCCCCACAAAGAAAAATCAGTGCAGTGAAAAGGACCATGTTGGAGCAATATTCTCCCACTCTGACACCTCCAAATCACCCTAGCCAGGAGTTTTTCATTATTAACATTTTAGGCCAGATAATTCTTTGTTGTGGGGCTATCCTGTGTGTTGTAGGATGTTTACCAGCATCCTACAACACATCCTAGGATGTTTATTGGGATAAAACATAGACCAAAGGAACAGAATAAAGAGCCCAGAAATAAACTAGATTATACAATCAACTGATCTTTGACAAATGTGTCATAAATACACAATGGGGAAAGGATAGCATCTTCAACAGTGGCCTCTAACCACTAGATGCCAGTAGCGCCCCCACCCACAATGTCTCTAGACACCGCCACATGTTCGGGGCGGGGTAGGGGGTGGGGTGGGAAGGGACATGCAAAATCACCCCAGTTGAAAACCAATGCCCTAAACGCTGTCTTGCTTTTCACTGATCGGTAGTCTACAGTCCACTCAGATATCCCCTAAGACTTATCTGACATCACCATCAATTCTCAAATATCTCAGGCCTCATTTCAAAATGTGCTAACCCAGCCTATCCTTAGCTAATCACCCTTTATTTCCTCTGAGATGGTCCTCGCACAGACCACTTTTCTTTCTTAGGCCCTGGGCTGCCAGCTCCACCAAACTGTTTTAAGGCCTCTAATGAGCACTCGTTGCACAGTTGGCGAGCCCTCAGTTCAAATCCTGCCTTTGGCACTTAGAAGCTGTGAGACCCTTAGGCAAGTCATTTTCTTTTCTGAGTTTTGGCTACTTATATGAAAAAAAAAAAGAATAATTATCTACCCTATAGCAATGTTCTTGATTAAATGATCTTATGTAAAGCTCTTATCAGCATCTGGAGGTACTTATTTCATGACAGCTTATAAAATTGGAAACTTACGGCTTAGACACAAAGAAATAATCTGAGGGTAGTAACAGGATGCCAGTTGGAGCAGAAATAGTATTTGATCAACTAGGACAAGATTCAAAATCAGCAGTGCTGAGAATGAAGGAACAGTCAGGGAAGAAAGGCAGGAATGCAAGTGGATACAGAGCATGTGGCCATTTGCAAGCAGCGTAATGATTATGATGGTCAGGGCCAGGAAATATCAAATTATTGTGTACAAAGATGGAAATATAAATAGCTGGCATTGAGAGAAAACACTATGTGTGCCTAAAATAGACAAAATGAATCAAGGAGTAGATTGATGATCAATCATTTTTTTGTTTCATTGTATTTCACTAGCCAACTATTTTCATCTCACTGATTTTCTTGCTAATTTGGACAGGGTCACCTGTTTGTAAAAGAACTCCCTATTTCCTTTAGATTAATTTTTACCTGCTTAGTGTTTCTCTGATGGGTTCATGACTCCAAAATCAAAACATAGTATTAATGAAATATAACATTTCTATAACACCTATTTTTGTAATACATGCAGAAAAAAGGGGAGGGGACCTGAAAATATGTCGGTTACATATAAAGTCATTCTAGGCTATATTCTTAAAGGAAAGGTAAGCATTAAAAACCCAACAAGTTTATAGAATTCGATTTCAGACAAATAATACAAAAGGCATTACACTGTTAAATCCATTTCTAAAATGGATTTCTTTATGGTTAGGATTGTACACTAACGATAATTAGGTAGGGTTTGAAGATAAATGCATTTACAATCTTCCCTTTAAATTCAATATTAGTATAAAATTTCTTTGTTGCTTAATTAGGGGCTGAGATGGTAGGCCAATATATCCTTTAATGTAACAACAGTCATGAGAGAAATTATTGAACAGCATCAAAATAATAAACCAGTAGCTGACAGTTGCATTTTTCCATCAGATGCATTCCTAATAGCTTTACACAATCACTATTAGACCAAGCCACGCTGAGGAGTGTCAGGAAAATTAAAACAGACAGGCACCTCTTTAAGGCACTTGGTACAATTTAGTTTGACTTAATAGGGTCTTTCTCTGGGAGTCTGAAGAGACGTACAAGCAGTTCCACCAAAATTTTCAGATCTTATTTGTGTTACAAACGTCAGCTGCTTTTGATCATGTTGATCATGGGGTCGTTTAATTTGACTTATACATAAGGTTGGGCTCCTACAAGATACTGTCTTGGTTTTCTATGCATTAAATGTTTCTCTGCTTTCATTTCAGTTTAAACAAATGTGCATCTGGTAATAACCCACTGAATTATGAGGTCCTTCAAGTCAGTATTCCGTGCACATCTTTGCAGCCACGTCTCTTCCATTGCTTTGTCTCTCTCTGTATCCATTTTTAAGTGTCATGTATGTTATCTCCGTTATATCCAGTTTTATCACTCTATTTTCAAGCAACTACAGAAAAAAAAGCAACTATAAAAATTACAAATGGAGACAACTTATTTTCCATCTTAATAGAAGAGAAGTCCTTTAAATTTTATTTTCAAATGCTACCTCTGCTTTAAATGTTTAGAACAATGATGAATTTCACTTTTATGGCATTGTCTATTCCATTTTTGAAAACAGTTTAGGGTGCATATCTAGACTGTGAAACTTTCCATAGCAACAAGATATAAGAAAGGACATGGCTTTCTTTTACATTTTCTAGGATAAACGGCTGTGAGCTAACTTCAATTTTTGCCTGTTAAATGCATTTCTGCAACATTCACAGATAGGACAAACCTTAAACTTTATTGTGTGTACCTCAGAACCAACTGAGTAAATTATTTCTATTTTCTAACTATATTTTTAATTATCACCAGTGTTAGATAGTGAATTTCAAGGAAGTAAATTTCTTGTACTATGTACTCACATGAGAAATGACATCATTTTCTTTTTATATGATCTGGCAGATAGAGAAGTTAGATGTGTGTTTAAGGAAGCTGATCTCTCTCACACACACACATATACACACACATGCACACACACGGTTATACGACCTCTAGGATCTGAAAAGTCACTCATCTACTAGCAGGAAACTCCTGCTTTCAATAGCGTGGCCAAGAAATCCAGACTCAACATTCACACAACCTGGTGTTCTCTGGAAGAATAGTTCTTGCCAAGCAAGGCCTGGATAATGATATTTAAAAATGAATAATGGCATTCATGATCACGGAGATGGGGAAGAGTAAGCCCTAATTTTTAATATTTGCAAATAAAAGGAATTTGCGTTATTCAAATGTAAGGAACTAGTAATATCTCTAGAGGGTGATGCTTTGGAAATCTGGCACCAAATTTTTCTGTTTGCAGAAATGCATAGCTCTCACAATCCGTGTTTATACCATTCTAGTTTACTTTAGCAAAGGTACCTGTTACATATTTGTTGATGTTCTCTTACCTTGTGTTGTTGATGCTGTTTTGGTTTTATGTGAAGAACTACCAGGCACGGGGTTCTGTTTCATGTTTCTCATGAAACATCTATTTACTTAAACACGAATGTCTGTAAAGAAATAGAGAAAGGGTATGGAAACACGCACACAAGAGGAGAAAAATTTACTGGACGTTAAGATATGCACATTCTCAATTGATTTTTAATTGTTTTTATTAAAAACTACATAGATATAAAAGAATAATTATGACGTGTCTATAAAATATGATGAATTACTATAACATTGACAACCATGTGCCCACTGTCTAGGACAAGAAATATAGTATTTTGGGCACCTTTGAGGAATCCTATGTGTCACTCCAAGATGTCATATTGCCCCTCTCTGGAGAAAAGCACTACCCTGAATTTTGGCTTTATCATTCCTTTGCTTCTCCTTGTAGTTTTGCACATATGTCGATAGCTTCAAACAATGTGTAGTTTAGAGTTGAATGTTTTGAGTTGATATAAATGGACTCACCGTCTGGATTCTTCTGCAACCTGATTTTTTCACTCGATATTATTTTCTGAAATGCATCCAACTTCGTGTGTGTAGCTATATTTTATTCTTTTTCACTACTGTATAGTATTGTTACATTATTTAATTTTAAAAAACGTAAAAGGAAAATTGGCTGTAAAACAACATACATCTTCAGAATCTGTTGTTTAAGAGAACTTCTGTCTTCATTTCCGTTTTAGCCTTTAACTCAACTTTATGCTTCCCTGGAGTAAAAGAGAGAGACACTATTCATTAGTGCTCAGGGGGAATTTAGAGATGACTTTGCTCAATTATCTCACCTCGTGTATGAGGTACCTGAAACCCAGGTAAATGAAGGGATTCATCCAAGATTACACAATTGTTGGGTCTTCGGGCATCCAGTCCTTGTTGTCATTTCAAACCTCCTCAGAAGAAAGAAGGGCTTACTTCTTGTATCTTCTCTTTTCTTCAGGAATAATTCATCAAGGTACTAAGAGAGGGTCTGTGTCTAGACTCACTTCAAAATGACCACAGGTCCTGATTTTTAGGAAAAAATACAAGGACTTGATTGTAGAATGCATGTTCATACTTTCTTAACTTCTTGTTTCATTCTCTGTCATCTAGAAAATAGGTTCTTTGTGGATTGCAAAGTTTTCTTTTCCCATTTAGAACAAAAGAAACTAGTGAGAAAAGTAAGTTAAAAATACTAAGTAGTTCTCAAACTTCAGTATGCCCAAGAATATTCTGGAAATTCTGATTTTGAGGCGACACTCTCAGAAACACTGATGTAGAAAGACTATGGCAGAATCCAGGAAACTTCACATTTAACAAGCACTCATATGATTGACACCATCACCCAGGAGCCCCCTTGAGAAAATATAAAAAGGAATTATATTCTTTATATTCATTATATTGTTATTTATTTTATAACTGGAAATTTGAAATTTGTACCTTTTGACCCCTTCACCCGTTTTGCCTCCCCACACACACACCCTCCCCATCCTCACCTCTGGCAATCACCAATCTGTTCTCTGTATATATGAGCCCTTTTTTCTTTTTTAATTCCACATATAAGTGAGATCATACAGTATTTGTCTTTGTCTGACTTATTTCACTTAGCATAATGCCCTGAAGGTCCATCCATGTTGTCACAGATGGCAAGATTTCCTTCTTTTTTATGGCTGAATTAAATTTCATTATATATGTATATATAATGTATATATATATACACACACCACATTTTCTTTATCCATTCATCCATCAGTGGACACTTCAGTTGTTTCCATGTCTCAGCTATTGTAAATAATGCTGCAATAAACATGAGGGTGCATATACCTTTCCAAGTTAGTGTTTTTATTTTCTTTGGCTAAATGCCCAGAAGTGGAATTGTTGGATCATATGGTAGTTCTATTTTTAATTTCTTGATGAACTCCATACTGTTTTCCACAATGACTGTGCCAATTTACATTCCCATCAACAGTGCACGACGGTTCTTTTTTCTCCACATCCTCATCAACACTTACCATTTCTTGTCTTTTTAATAATAGCCATTTAATAATAGCCAGGTGTGAGGTCATATCTCCTTGTGGTTTTGATTTGCATTTCCCTGATGATTAGTGATGTTGAGCACCTTTTCAGGTACCCATTGGCTATCTGTGTGTCTTCTTTGGAAAGATGTCTATTCAGGTGCTGTGCCCATTTTTTAATTGGATTTCATTTTTTAAATTTTTTGCTTTTGTTTTTGCTACTGAATTGTGTGAGTTCTTTCTATATCTTGGATATTAGCCCCTTATCAGATGTATGATTTGCAAATATCTTCTCCCATTCTGTATGTTGCCTTTTCATTTTGCTGATGGTTTTCTTTGCTATACACACGGTTTTTAGTTTGATGTAGTCCCACATGCTTATTTTTATTTTTGTTGCCTTTGCTTTTAATGTCAGATCCAAAAGATCATCACCAAGATCCATATCAAGAAGTTTACTGCCTATATTTTCTTTTAGCAGTTTTATTGTTTCAGGTCTTACATTCAAGTCTTTAATCTATTTTAAGTTAATTTTGGTGTATGGTGTAAGATAGTGGTCTAGTTTCATTCTTTTACACGTGGCTGTCCAGTTTCCCCAACACCATTTATTGAAGAGACTGTCCTTTTCCCACTGCATATTCTTAGCTCCTTTGTTGTAAATTAATTGACCATTTACACATAGGTTTATTTCTGTGGTCTCTCTTCTGTCCCATTCATCTATGTATCTGTTTCTATGCCATTACCATACTGTTTTGATTACTATAGCTTTGAAATATAGTTTGAAATCAGGAAGCATTCATTGATTTGTGGATATTCAACCATCCTGACATCCACAGAATAAATTCCACTTGATCATGGTTATGAACCTTTTAATTTATTGTTGATTTCTATTTGCTAATCTTTTGTTGAGGATTTTTGCATCTATGTTCATCAGGGATATTGGCCTGTAATTTCTTTCCTGTGGTGTCCTTGTCTGGTTTTGGTATCAGGATAACGCTGACCTTGTAAAATGAGTTTGGAAGTGTTCCCTCCTCTTCTATTTTTTGAAAGAGTCTGAGAAGGCTTGGTATTAATTCTTCTTTAAATGTTTGTTAGAGTTCACCAGTGAAGCCGTGTGGTCCTGGACTTCTGTTTATTGGGAGGTTTTAGATTATTGATTCAATCTCCTTACAAGTAATTGGTCTGTTCAGATTTTCTATTTCTTCATGATTCAGTCTTGGTAAGTTCTTTGTTTCCAGGAATTTATCCATTTCTACTAGGTTGTCAAATTTGTTGACATATAATTGTTCATAGTTGTCTCTTACGATCCTTCGCATTTCTGTGGTAACAGTGGTAACATCTCTCATTTCTGATTTTATGTGAGTCCTCTTTTTTTTTTCTTGGTGAGTCTAGATAAGGGTTTGTCAATTTTATTTATCTTTCCAAAGAACCAACTCTTAGTTTCATTAATCTTTTCTATTGTCTTTTTAGTCTCCATTTCATTTATTTCCTCTGATCTTTATTATTTCTTTCCTTCTACTAACTTTGGACTTCATTTGCCCTTCTTTTCCTAGTTCCTTGAGGTATAAGTTAGGTTGTTTATTTGAGGTTTTTTTGGTTCTTGATGTAGGCATTTATCAATATGAACTGTCCTCTTAGAACTGCTTTTGCTGTATCCCATATGTTTTGGTATGTTGTATTTCCACTTGTCTTAAGGTATTTTTTTATTTCTCTTTGATTTCTTCTTTGGCCCATTGGTTGTTCAGTAGCATGTTGTTTAATCTCCACATATTTGTGAATTTTCCAGTTTTCTTCTTGTAATTGATTTCTAATGTCTTGCCACTGTGGTCAGAAAGGATGCTTGATGTGATTTCAGACTTCTTAAATTTATTAAGACTTGTTTTGTGGCCTAACATATCATCTATCCTGGAGAATTCCATGTGTACTTGAGAAGAATGTGTATTCTGTTGCTTTTGGATGGACTGTTCTGTATCTACCTGTTAAGTCTATCTGATCTAATGTGTCATTTAAGGCTAATGTTTCCTTATTGGTTTTCTGTCTGGATGATCTATCCATTGATGTAACTGGGTAATAAAGTCGTTTACTATCACTGTATTGCTATCTCTTTCTCCCTGTATGTCTGTTTATATTTGCTTTATATATTTAAGTGCTCCTACGTTGGGTGCATAAATATTTACAAATGTGATATCCTCTTGTTGGATTGACCCTTTTATCATCGTGTAATGACCTTGTCTTCTACTACAGTCTTTGTTTTAAAGTCTATTTTTTTCTGATATAAGTACAACTACCCCAGCTTTTTTTGGCTTGCTTGGAATATCTTTTTCCACAGCTTTTATTTCAGTCTGTGTGTGGCCTTACATCTGAAGTGAGTCTTGTAGTCAGCATATAGATGGGTCTTGTTTTTTATTCATTCAGCCACTCAATCTCTTTTGATTGGAGAATTTAGTATATTAACATTTAAAGTAATTATTGACAGGTATGTGCTTATTGCCATTTTGTTAATTGTTTTCTGGCTGTTTTGTGGTTCCTCTCTGTTCCTTTCTTCTCTTGCCCTCTTACTTTGTGGTTTAATGACTTTCTTTAGTGCTATGCTTAGATTCTTTTCTCTTTCTCTTTTGTATTTATACTACAGGTTTTTAATTCGTTGTTATCATGAGGCTTACATATAACAATTCATATTTGTAACAGCCTATTTTAAAGTGATAACAACTTAAGTATGATCCTAACCTAAAGCTCTACATTTTTACTCTACCCCCTATGTTTTATGTTTTTGATGTCACATTTTACATCTTTTTATCTTGTGTACCCCTTAACTAATTATTGTAGTTATAGTTATATTTACTAATTTTGCTTTTAATCTTCACACTAGTTATATAAGTAATTAATCCACTACCTTTACTATATATTAATCTTTACCACTGAGATTTATATTTTCATATGTTTACTTGTTACTAATTAGTGGCCTCTCTTTTCAGCTTAAGGAAGTCCCTTTAACATTTCCTGTAAGGCTGTTTTAGTGGTGATGAACTCCTTTAAGCTTTTGCTTGTCTGGAAAACTCTTTATTGCGTCTTCAATTCTGAATGATATCTTTGTCTTGTAGAGTGTTCTTGGTTGGAAGTTTTTCTATCAGCACTTTGAACATATTATTCCACTTCATTCTGGTCTGCCAAGTTTCTGCTGAAAAATCTGCTGATAGCCTTATGGGGATTTTCTTGTACACAACATTGCTTTTCTCTAGCCACTTTTAAGATTGTCTCCTTGTCCTTACCTTTTGACATTTTAATTACAATGTGTCTTGGTGTGGGTTTCTTTGGGTTCATCTTTTTGGATCTGGATGTCTATTTCCTTCCCTAGGTTAGGGAGCTTTCAGCCATTATTTCTGCAAATAATTTTTCTGCCCTTTTTTCTCTGTCTTCTCCTTCTGGGACCCCTCTAATGTGAATGTTAGGATGCTTGATGGTGTCCCATAAGTCCCTTAAGCTATCTTCACGTTTTTTCATTCTTTTTTGTTTTTCCACTCTGATTGGGTGAGTTCCACTGCTCTGTCTCAATCCTTTCTTCTGCTGCATCTAGTCTGCCATTGAAGCCCTCTAGTGTATTTTTCAGTTCAATTATTGTATTCTTCAGCTCCATGACTTCTATTTTGTACTTTCTTATAATTTCTATCTGTTTGTTGAAGTTCTCATTATGTTCATCCATTCTTCTCCTGAGTTCAGTGAGCATCTTTATGACCATTACCTTGAATTATTTATCAGTAAATTACTTATCTCTGTTTCAGTAAGGTTTTTCTCTGAGTTTTTATCTTGTGTTTTTGTTTGGAACACATTACTTTGTTTCTTCATTTTCCTTCACTCTCTGAGTTGGTTTCTATGCATTAGATAAAACAGCCACTTCTCCCCATCTTGAGGGAGTGGCCCTGTGTAGGGGATGATCATTATTCAACTCTGACCTAGTTTGCTGTCTCTCAAACATTTGTGATTGTCCAAGCAACCTATTTTATTGTTAATGACTCCCAGTAGTTGAGGGTGTACCAAGACCTGTCAGTGTCCCAAAGGGTAGTATCTCAATCAGCCCCTAGATTCAGTCCATTTGGAAGCCAGACCCTCAAGCAGCAGCTTTTAAAGTATGCAAGTATATACAGTCTTATGGGACTGCAAGCCTCTCTGATCACCAGTGCCAGGCAATCTAGACGTGTCTCCTGGGTGGCAGTCACAAAAATTAAGGCTCCAGATGAGTATATAAGCTGCTGTCTGTGAGATACCAGTGAGCCATAGTGTGGCAGAGGGAGAGTGCAAAAGATGACGTACACTGGCCTATATTTCCTGAAAGCACATCCATAGGCTCCTAGATGTGTGCCAAACTGGAAGCCTGCCCCTAATGCTGACACTCTAGGACAAGCAAATAGGCCTCTTTCAGAGAAACACTGGGGTGTGTTCCTGACTGCTGTCTGTGCAGTGCCCTGGGGGGTGATAGCCTACTGAGAACTATCTCTCTGATTGTTACTGTCCCATGGGACCTAGGAATGCAAGCCTCCCTGGCCAACAGAGCCAGGCAATCAAGGGGCATGCCCTAGGTGGCAGGTGCAAAGACCAGGGCACCAGAAGGAAAAACTGGGGCGGGAGATGTGTATGAAAGCTCCCCTCTGAGAGATACTGGTGCTCTGGAGCACAGCAGAGGAAGAGCACAAAGATGGCACCCACCAATCTCCATCCCCCGGGAGCACCCCAGCAGGGCCCCAAAGGTGTGTCAAACCAGATGCCTACCCTTCAGGTTCATGCTTTAAGAAAAACAAATGAGCCTTTCCCACACAAGGTCAGGGTGTGCCTCAAAAGGCTGCTTCTACTCTGGGCCCTGAGGCAGATAAGTCTGAGCACAGGAGCCCTATAGCCTGTGGGTCTCATGGATGTGAGTCCCATTGATTTTCAAAGCTAGATGTTTTCAGTGCTCATTTCTCAGGTGCAGGTCTTAAAAGTTGGGGGTTTCTGATGTGGGGTTCAAACTCTTCACTCCTTAGGGAGAATTTCCAGGTTTTGAGTTCCCTCCCAGCTGGGGGCCACCATCCTGGGGGTGGGGTCTATGGGGTGATTGTGTCCTGGGCTCTCTTACCTGCTTCAATGTATGTCTTCTCTCATTCACTCAATGCATAGGAGCCACTAAGCCAGTTTTTAAGTTTTTGTCAGAGGAAATTTTTTCATGTGTAACTGTAGATTCAGCGTGTTCATGGGAATAGGCGAATTCAGGATCCTCTTATGTCACCATCTTGAACCAGAACCCCTCTTAAAAGCTATTATTTCAATGGCGGCAAAGCAAGTCTTCTGATAAGATTTTTAAAAGAAAATCATTCAACATCAGAGCATACCACTCTTGCAGCACAGTTATACTTCTCACACAGCACAATATGAATTACCTGTGTAGTTGCTGCTAATTGTTTTTGCCTTCTGTTTCATGTTGGTTTTGGCTACCACTATCTGGACCTTTTCCTAACTTGGATAATACTCATCATGTGGGCATTGTTAGGAAGTAAAGCCTACCTCCTACTATGGAAGCACAAAACACCAAATATTCACTTTCACCACCTCTCTTGTAACTAGGCATTTGTTCATAAGTATTCCCGATCTGTCAATACACAAACTCTTGAGTTTGAATTAGGAGCTAATGACTCAAATCCTTTGTTGGCAGAGGTAGCAACATCCAATTTTCAGAGGTAATAATAGCATATTTTTGTTGGTAGTGTTATTGAGTCAATTCCAACTCCTAGCAACCCTGTGGACAGCAGAGCGGAACCCTGCCTTGTCTTTTTGCACCATCCTCTCACTTTCCAGCGCTCTATCAGACAATGCTCCACTGCTATTCACAGGGTTTTCATGGCCAATTTTTTTGGAAGTGGGCAGCCAGGTCCTTCTTCCTACTCTGTCTAGTCTAGAAGCTCTGCTGAAACCTGTCCACCATGGGTGACCCTGCTGATATTTGAAATACCAGTGGCATAGCATTCAGCACCACAGCAAGAGACACCCACCACAATGTGACAACTGACAGATGGGTGATGTGGTTCCCTGACCAGGAAACAAACCTGGGCTGTGGTGGTGAGAGTGCTAAATCTTAACCACTAGACCACCAGGGCAGACAGATTAGACCTGCATATATACAAATTTAAGAGTAACATGAATCAATAATGCAAAATTTTCCTCCCATACCATGTGCAACTATAGCAAATACCACATTAATTCATGGGTATCTTCAGGGCCACAAATTAGAATGTGAAAAGAGACAGGAAAATAGATGTTCAGCATTGCTAAGAAATGTTATTTCCCAATGCAAGACTATGTTGCACCGATAGTATCTGAGATGGACTATACAAGTAATTTCTCTCTTCTCATACCTAAGTTATTTTGCTGCCCAAATTCTCCTTGTTCTCTGAAGCAGTGTCCCTCTCTCATGTTGGCAGTGGGCACCACCTGCAAACATTCACACCATTGGGAATAGTCGTCTTGTTTCAAGGACGTAGAGCAAGAGATGTGGAGAAGTGTTTTCCCAAGGCCTGAACAGTGTTGGTTTCAAGAACGGATGTTTATGATTACGAGTCATGCAGTGCCAGAACTGAGTGCCAGATCCCAAATGTCAGGGATGCCTATACGTTCTTTAGTGTGTATGTATATGTGTGTGTAGTACGGGGCCCTCTAATACATAGGACCCAGGCAGGGACCGCTCTGCCCTAGATTTAAGGGCAGCACTCCCCACAGCAGCATTGAGAGGAGGGCAGTGGTGACATAAGTGGCTGCTTGCCTGAGGAGCAGCAGTGACTGCAATGACTTTCCCAGACTGGTTCTGTGGTCCTGCATGTTGCTTAGGCTCCTTTTGCCCCTTATATATGGTCTTATTCCCCTACCTTCCTGACATTCCTTGTTATTGGATATCTATTCATAAAATGGACACTTTACTACTTAAATTCATCAGGGTCCATAACCCATCCCAATATTCCATAGACACCACAGGCACAATTGAATTTGCTGGATCATAAGGTCCAAGTGACAGAATGACTTGTACTGAGGATCAGCTAGAAAGTTTCTCTTTCTTTCTCCTCCTGGTAAAGAGGTGTGGAGAAATAAAACTTCCCTGGAATTTTTCAGAGTTTCTGTAAAAATCCCTAGCCTCCTAAGAATCCTCAGATACCAAGAGAATTTGATCTGTAGCCATTTGTCTAGCTAATTGCTCTGATCCAAAGGGCACTAACTTTTCCTTTCTCTTGAAGTGGACATAATAGTTACAGTCCAAGTATGTCCCTAGGCTAAGCCCAAGGTGTCTAGAAGACGGAGTGCTATCTCCCTAGAGATTTGCATTACAAAGAGTGATGACTCCAGGAACTTAGGGAGTTCTCAAGGTCACAAAAGCAGAGGTTCTCAGGGCTACCAGGCTCCTGGAAAGATTATTCACATACAAAAGGAGTAAGGAGGAGACCCTTTCTGGTAGGGAGAGAACAGCTGTCTTCCAACCCCTGATAAACAGGGAAAAGTCAGTTTCCTCATTTCTAGCCTACTCCTGTAGGACAACTGATCTGGCTCTCAACACATCCCTTCAGGATAAGACTGATCCATGGGGTAAGGGGACAGATACACTTATTATTTACCATGAGATATTTAATATGAAATCTGTCTCTGATCCACAACACTGCATGCGCATATTCAGGATAAATTTAATAAAGATGAATATTAACAAGCCAACGATAAGATACAGGCAGGGTCTGTCAGAGTGCATTTGCAAACCCCCTGCATGAAAATCACAAGATGGACTGATGGTGGAGGGTAAGAGGAGTGGGGTGGTGATTTTTAATTAGGAAGATTCTTGATCCTTATCCCAAATGAACTGAATCAGAATCTCTTGGTATGGGACTTGGGAACCTGCATTTTAACCAATACCCACATGGGGGATCAGAATTGGCCACCTCAAGATGTGTCTCTTTTGCAGGAGGATTATTTGTGACTGGTTACTTTTAAGAAACTGCAGACAGGGGAGAAACTCTGAAAACCAAGTAGAAGTTACCCTTTGTGAGAGACATTTACATTTGTCAGGGAAATCTCCATTTGTAAAGATATCTCCCTCTCTGTACCAGGAAGAGGGGGATGACCTTATCTCTAGAAACTTTTATCAGTGTGGAAGGCAAGGACTTAAATCTGCATAATAACCTTACTCTTGTTTACTGTCCTTTTCTGGTAATCCCATAAGTGACTCCCCCTACCTCTAACATCTTTTGTCTTTATCTGAAGATGGTATTTAAGGTGGCAGCTTTGGCCGTTCTGGCAAGTTACCCAGTTTTCTTGGGTTTCTCCCATGTATACATGTTATAAAGCTTTGTCTGATTTTCTCCTGTTACTCTATCTCAAGTCAATTTAATTCACAGCCCAGCCAGAAGGACCTAGGGGGTAGAGGATTTGTCTTCCTCTCCTACACCTCGCATTGGTAATTCCTATGCCCACCAAAATGCAAAGAAGTCTAGTCTTTAACATTTTATATTAAAACAGCAGTTGTCTAGCTCACTTGGGGTTCCTGGGTCCCTTTCTGGGAGTCGATGAGATCAAAACTCTTCTGATTCTAATACTTTGATGTTACTTGCCTTTTTCACTCTTATTCTCTTACAAGCCTACAGTGGAGCTTTTCAGAGACCACATGCCATGTGATGACTTTGTTGCTCTGACAGCTCAAGGAAAGTGTGTTAGGCATTCTTGTGTCCTAAAAAAACTCCCACTTTTAATTTCTAATATGATAAATACTGAGAGATGTAACCAACACAAATAAAAGCACTTTGGAATCCTCAATAATGTTTAAGAATGTAAAGACATCCAAGACAAACAAAGGCTTAACCACCACTGTTCTCAATAGCGCCTAGTGATTGAGTCTATCCAGAGGGCATGTGCACAAAATGAACCTCTAATTCATTAATATACTGGGGAAACTTCTTCAATTAGAACTGCTTACTGTCAGTGGGGTACTCCTGTCGCCCTTTCATGTTCCATTGTCAAAAGAAAAGGATTAAAAACTCAGTACCCTTTTTCTAAAAGGTCACTATTCACCTGGATTAGAGTAAATATTCACTAAAAGGCATTCTGGTCAGTTTGAATGTGTTTGGTAATATTTAATGACAATAAACCACTAACAACTTCTGTTTAAATCCAGGTTACGAAGAAAACCTTTTCATTTCAATCCTTATTATTGAACATCTTTCCAGAATGCATCACTTCTTTTCTTAGAAGGTAAACAAAATATTCTTTAGTTTGTTTTTATTAATCCAAGGTCGGCCAGTGTTTTAGGATAAGCATTCAGAACTCCAATTCTTGTTCTGGAGCACAGGTGTTGAAGGCATGGATAGGTTGATGGTGTAGTGGCATAGGGCTGTGGTTTTGTTTTATTGTGTTTTTCTAAATAGAATAGCTTGCTTTCTTATAATTTCTCTGAAAAGCAATTTGAATTATAATAATAGTAACTTGATCTCCTTAGTATTTTTCTGTTATAAAATACATTCACATTAACATAACTCATAAAACTTACTATATGCCCAGTATATATCCCCTTTTACTGAGAGGTACATTGACACTCAGTGGAGTTCACCAAAGCTTTCAGTTAGTTGAGTACTGTACATTTTAAAATTAAAGTTAAAATTTAATTTAAATTTTAAAAACTGTACATTTTTAAAATTAAGCTTTTTCTCTAACTTCCTTTTATTAGTAATATTTAAAATTTATGAGGAATAGTTTTATAAATCATATTAAATGGTAAGGAAATATAGAAGTATACACCTTCTCCATCATTTTAGGACAAACATTAAGATTCTAACGTGTGTCTTTTTCCTCCAATACTTGTTTGTCTTTAATTTCGTTTTGGTTTTGGCTTGCTTTTGGAGAACAGTATCTTTCCCCATAAGTTCTCAAATAACGTTGAAGAAAAGTACTGTTGGATGGGCGAATCTACCTTTCTAGACTAAATTATTGCAGTATTATTGCCTTTATGAAGCAGTGCATACTACTTTCTTTTCACTAGAAGTTATATATCCTACAGTAGTTTATACTAAGAAGCATTTATGCTTTTATTAATGTTTTTCTTTCCAAGTGAATTTATAGAGGCGTCAAATTATTGATGCCCTCTCAAGCAAGGTTCAGACTGACCAGGTGACACTGATCCCTTACCTAGAGTGCTCTTCAGACAGAGTTGCTGATGGGAGAATGAAAATGGATCCTGAGTGAAAAGTGGCTCTACCACTGCTCTGCCGAAAGCACGGGAGAGAGATGTTATTTCCTTGGCACATTCTCTGCATCCTAAGCCCAAATAACACAAAGATACTGATCCAGATAAGAGCAAGCCATTTCACAGGCATGCACACTGGGACAGTTCAGCTTTGAAATGGCAACTTGATTCCTTGAGAAGCAGCCACCCTACAACCCACACAGCTTCTCCAACAGAGCGATGCATGGTAAGGGAAACATATTGCCTGTCTCAGTTTTCTAGATTGCAGCAATGACTGCTTGTCTACAGGATTTGAATCGGTGGGAGTTACATGCTCAAAGCAACAGTCCTTGATAGCACAGATTCCCTCCTCCAGGTGAATAGAAATGGTCAAAAATTGGCAGAAGGAAACAAAACGAGGCCTTTCTTTCTAGAAAGAAAAGAAAATACACACTTATTCTTTGTAGAAAGAAAATACATACTCCTCTGTCTTGGACAAGCTGCTGGAGAGGGCTTTAAGTTCAACGATGATGTAAACGACAGGTGAATGATTTGTTTGAATACACTTACAACCAGAATTGATCATCTATTACAGTAAACTGGATAGGAAAGTCAAATACTCATAGATGGAGAAGACAGCTATTCACACAGTGTGACTTCAGAAGTATTGAAAGACAATCGAACTCTAAAATGCTTACCCTAAGCGCCACCACGGTATCTGACATTCACACCATTGGACAAATCATACTTTCGATTAAGGAAGTATATCTCTAAGTGTTCGCCATGGAGCATTAATAGGTGTTATACTAAGAAAAAAAATACACACAGATAGATATGTTCATGATGTTCATAAATTTGGGAAAATCACAGGTATAAACAAATAGCTATCTTTACCGTAGAACTTACTTGTGCTTGGAAAAACTACAGTGTTATGAATCTCTAATAATGGACGTAAATAGGTAGCATTTTCCAAGCTTGATTGGCCATGGGACATTTTTTTTTCACAATGTGTCTTATTAGATCTGTTTTCCTCAGATTAGAAAATGTATCTTTCCCAGATGACCCCCAACAGTATGCAAATGTCGTAACTAGATGGACAGCTCATGGACTCATTAGCATTCATGAATACAAGAGCATGGAATCTTTTTCCATCAAAATAACTAGCTTCTGAGAACAGAAACTGGCGGCGACAAGGGTTTACATTTTGGTGCGATTGAAAGAGTATGGGTGGTACCTAGAGGGTGCTGGTTGTGGATGAGGAGTATTGCTGGGCAGGTCAACTCAAGTGCAGCACTCCCCAGTAAGAATGACTACAATTCCCAGAGTGAGGAGAGAATGCATAATGAGGGGTCCAGAGAGCATGAGTGAAATCACCAAACAGACTAAAATGGAAGTGAATAGGAAAAACAGTGGGAGTCTTCAAAGGCAATTTTTGTTCATGGAAATCTTTTACCCTTACCAGGAAAAAAATTCATGATTTCTTGTTTCCAGAGGCAGCCAGCCATTATAGCCATCCCTGCTTCTAAGTCCTCCAAATGTAATTCTTTCTGCAGTCAAATACAAATGAGTATCACTATAGTGTGCAAAATGGTGGAGACCTTCAGGAATACAAAGTTCATGCCTAACTTTCAATATATTGTGACTTTCCAATGCTCTGAAGTTTAACATCAACCACATTTGAACTCCTCCCTTCTACAGAAAATGAGTTAATTTCACTAATTTAAAATCATTACTCAAAACCACACAATTTTTTATTCTGTCTTTTGAATTTATTCTTATGATGAGAGTTTAAGATTCACCTTTAGGGAAAGCACCTATAATAGTTTCCCATGGATAGTCATTTCTACCGTAAAGTGAAGTTTTAGTCCAGACTCTGAATTCGTATGTAAACACCATTCTAATTTTAAAATTAAATTTCTCAAATATTTTAAATGATTAGGGATTCACGTGAACTTAAAAGCAATTTATCTACATTGCTCCTCATTATAACTGAATATAGTTCAAAAGAAAATGGTGACAGAGAGTTTATTGGGGGAGATGAGCACACCAGGTCAGCACCACAACTCCATGAAGACACCATCCACGTGTGGACCGTTACTTTGAATTGTATCCTTTTCCGACTGAAGAAAAACTGTGTCTTGTCATAGCAAGAGGGTTTTTTTCCTTCCTCCCACCTAAAGTCATGTTTTCCACCTTAATACTCACGTTCCATGAAATATTTTCATGTGAGGTTTCTACTGCCTGTCAAAAGGCGCAATCTGCCTGCTATATGATGTGCGAAGATATTTGTACCTTACCCACTGTTAATTACCATGACAGCCTGCAACTTTTTTTTTTAATTTAGTACAGCTCTTGGTGTCTAGTCTTAGGTTAAAAGTGCAGGCTGACATAACTCCTCTCTTCTTACATTTACTCCATGGTCTCTGGATGCTGACAGAAATATTTTTTATGCTGATAAGTCGGCTGTCCTGTTATCTGAAAGAGGAAAGAAGGCAAGCAAAAAGTTACAGAAATAAACATTTCCATGACTTCACCCATGCCTGTAGGAAAGTAATAATCCCACCTCTGAGGGGGTCTAAGTGATATTTTATTCCTACGTGATTTATTTTAAAATATTGAATTTGCCTGATGTTAAAAAAGTGTTGTTTTTCTATCACCACAATCAATGATGTGAGTAAGAATAGCTTGCCCTTTTAAATAAGTTCCTGATTAATCTCAAATCCTGTGTTTTCCACCTTGTTTTTCCTCTTTGCCTTTCGGTCTATCCCCCACCAACTAGGAAGTCATCTTTAAATAAGGCTGGTTTAGGATCATGAATCTGAGCAGAACCACAGGAATCGCTCAGGGTAGGTGTATCTGCAATGTTAGGTGTGGGCAACGCAGAGCCAGACTGGATTTTCATGCAATCTACAGGCAAGAAACAACTCCCAAATGAAGCCAAGGGACTTCTGTCCAAGCTGCTGGTCAGGTAGCAGAATTTTATGGCAGATTCTTAATAGCACGTGGCTGCTTTTAAACAGGGCACAACATTAGTGTCTTAGAGCAGACACACATTAACCATCAACATCTCCATACTGAAAGCTTTGCCAGTGTCATCACTAGAACATCGTTTCCAGAGCACACAACCAAAGGCACCTAGAAAGGTACCAAAATTTGTCCCAAAATAGGACACAACCAACATTACCTTTCAGACCATTGATACAAAAATACTGCTCCAATCAAAATAAAGAAAGAAATTACTTAATATCATTGCCCGTTTTAGGGAAGCAAAACACAGAGCCAGCACTTGCGGGCATTGTCTTCTCCTCTCCATTCCCCCTCCACTCGCTGACAACGCCTTCTTATCATGCCTTCTTATCTCAAATCATCATTGGCTCCAGGTCTTGGTTCCCATGCTTCTTTCTGTGCAGTGGCTCAGATCAGGATGTTTAGCTGGAAGAGCCCCAGCAGGAGTAAGGTGGAGCACATGAAGCACGTGTTATCCGTAGTATTCCTCAGGTACCACGGAGTTAACTGAGGTCCAGCGTGACCTGTGATGGATCTGAAGCCTTTCCTGGTGCCCCTCCAAGCTCAGGCTCTCAGGATCTGCCCCAAATTCTAGCACGGAAGCCAGTGAGGCCAGAACTGCTCACATCAAATTCTTATCCTCTTGCAAAACTCCCTTGCCCCACACCACACCTATAAAAAGGAAGTTTGTGAGAAGTCTCATATAGCGTTTCACCGGGAAAAGCATGAGACCTCTGACTTAAGGAGCAGAGGCGTAAGCCAAGAGGTCTTCTGCCTCATTCAAAATCCGCCAAATGCAAAACAGTCTTCCTTGCCAATATGTATTTCATCACGTTGTTAAGCCTCTGTACACTCGTGCTCTGAATGTTACAGAATTTTGAGTATTAATGTTAAAATAGTCTTCTCAATATGTAACTATCGTAGACACTATTCCTTGGGGAATTATAATCCCTATGAGGCTGAAACGAAGTCAAGTTTATTAATTTGTTATGGTTTTTAACCAGCATACTATGTTTTTAATTCTGTTTTTGAGGGAATTTTATAAGTCACTGCTGCTTTATTTTCTATGCCTGTGAGAAGTACCATCATTAGCTAATTTTAAAGACAAGTTAAATTGAGACAAAACTGTGTTAAGAAATAGGGCATTTGCTGTCACTTTGCAACTCTGATTTTTAACTGTAATACTTTCCCTACTCTTTGGAATCCTACATCCAGGAGATGGTGGTGGTGGAGGTGCCTGAAATACTGGATATCTCTAAGAATAGCAAGAAAATAATTAACATAAAATTCAGGAGAGTGGCTGCCCCTGGTGAGGCGACAGAGGAGAAGTAATGATACCAGAGAAGGGGAAGTAAGGGAATCAATGGTATTAGTAACGTCGGGTGGTGGGCTCACAGATGTCTATTTTATTACTGGGCTTTGTAACTTACAGAATATGTATTTATTTATTTAAAGGTATGCTTTTTTTCTTTTTTTGGTGAGGAAGATTGGCGCTGAGCTAATATCTGTTGGCAATATTCTCTTTTTTGTTTTTTTCTCCCCAAAACCCCAGTACATAGTTGTATATCCTAGACGTAAGTCTTTCTCATTCTTCTGTGTGGGATGCTGCCACAGCATGGCATGATGAGCAGTGTGTAGGTCTGCGCCCAGGATGTGAACCTGAGAACCCTGGGCCACCAAAGCGGAGCCCGCAAATTTGACCGCTACACCACCAGCCTGGCTCCCATAATATTTATTGAATATATTCTTCAGTATCAATTAAAACTGTGTGTCTGATATTTAAATAAGACTGTTAAAGCTTCTCCAAATTTATGCAGTTTATGTTAAAAAAAGGGATTTTGTTTATTAAAAGCACCACACCATACTCACATCCTATTATCATCCAAACATCAGAATAGTGAAATGCTCTATTTTAAGGAAACTTAAGGAAAAGAACGCCAAAGCCTAATACAGAAATTTTCCTGTTACAGCTGTTACTATTAACACATATTCTAACCTCAAGCTCACACATATACCATGATTATGGACCTCTTTCTGACTCACTCTCCTTCTCTAAAGTTAAAACCTTTCTCTGGAACTTCAGATTCTTTGAGTGAAAAGCCCTTTTGAATTTACTTATTTCTCAGCAGTCAGTGCCTTCTTGAAATCCCAGTGAATGTCCTTTGCCTCCTTCCAAGAGGAGAGGGTGGGACACTAGATTGTTGTTAAGATCTTCTGGCTCTAAAAATCTCCGATTCTGGGACAATCAAGGAAAGTGTTAGCTTTTCTTTCCAGCTTCATTGTTCTCAAAGCATCCAGTTCCTTCTCCACACAATCGAAGAAAAAGATGAATGTTTGGAATTAGGAATGACTTTGCCTCCAGACAATTCACTTTTTTTTTCTTTTTTTCTTGAGGAAGCCTGGCCCTGAGCTAACATCCCTGCCCATCTCCCTCTACTTTATATGTGGGGTGCCTGCCACAGCATGGCTTGACAAGCAGTGCCTAGGTCCCCACCCGGGATCCGAACCGGTGAACTCCGGGCCACCGAAGCAGAACGTGCAAACTTAACCACTGCTCCACGAGGCCGGCCCCCTGACTTTTCACTTTTTTACTCTCCAATGTGAATCACCAGCAGACCATCTCTATGTCCTCCCACCTCCCCAGTGCTCTCCCGCACCCTAGGTATACACACACACACACACACACACACACACACACAGTATATAGGGAGCCTGGCCTCACAGAGTCTCCAGCTTAGGTATGATCTTGCTTCTGAGGATGTGAGCCAGATACTCATTCCCTTGTCTAGATAATCACAGTAACATTTATTGATCCCTTTGCTCTGTCCTGTGCTGTGCACTTTACTTGGGTCACTGGGTAGTTAGTTCTTAGCCTTTGGGTTTTGGAGTCAGCTAGTGTTAGATTTGAATCTCAGCTTAGCCCTTGATTAGCTATGAGACCTTGAGCTAAAAGACTTCACATCTCTGAACCTCGATTTCCACGTGTGCAAAGTAGGGATTATGAAAATCTAAAATCTTAAAAATGTTTACAAAGAGCTGCTAGAATAGAGACTGGCACAGAGACCATCAATAAATGATAGCTATTTTTGTTACAGTGATGAGCATTATTGCCAGTCCCACTGCACTGGCCGATAGTCCTAAATTCTTGCTCCTAGGCTCCTCGCCCATGGCTCTTATACTTGATTTTCCTGCCTGCAGCCTCCCTTCTCCTGACCCTTGGGATCCTGGGCTTCTGTCTGATGCTCTTTACATAGGTGATCTCATTGAGTGCTGCAACCTGAGGCCCACCTTCCCTCTTATCTAAAAGCACATTATTTACTTCATTCACTTTGCTGTTTCTGACTTCTCTATACTTAAACCCTAATGAACCCTCCTATCTAGCAACCTCCCAGTAGTGTTCTGAAGACTCCAGATAAGACACTTTCGTATAACATATCACTTAATGCACACACAAATCCTATGAAGGTACAGGATCTCCACCGTTCTCAACATATAAACTCCATCCCTAGTCCCAAGGTAACTTCTTCAGTTCTCATCCCCTCCCAGTGGGATGGGGCACATACCACAGCTGCTAAGTCACACAGCCATGCCTAGCTGCAAGAGAGGCGGTGAAGTAGAATCTTTAACTGGGTGGCCATGAACTCTGCTAAATTATTAGTGTGAAAGAAAAGGAGACTGGGTCTTAAGAACAACCAGCAAGCTGCCAGACGGAGGTAACAGTATTTTCACTCTATATGAGGACACCGTGGCTCAGGGAAATTAAGAGTTCCCACAGCAAGAAACTAGAGGCTCCAAGAATTGAAGTCAGGTCTATCAGGCTCTGTCACTACTTCTGAAAGTACTGGTCGGTATTCCCTGGTTCCCCATGTTCATCGAGAGTGTAACTGCCTCCAGCACACTGTCAAGAGATTCATTTCAACAGAAGTCTCTGATTTTCCTCCTTATTCTAGCTAGAAGGTTGAAGCAAAGTCTTCCCTGCAGTTATTTTCGCTACAACATGATTTTTATATACCCTAGTATATTTTTATACACCTTAGTATACAAGTACCCCTCTTAATCTTTACTAAGTGATACAAGTTTGCCAACTACTCATACAGAAGAGTTCTTTAGGAACCAACGTTGCAAAGGCTGTGTTCCTTACATAGCACAAAATATTTAAAACCAGTATTTAACCAAGGTTTCTGAATAGCAATTTTAACTAGTTCCATGGTAAACACAGACATACACTATTAAAAAAGATCCTGAGGGGCTGGCCCCGTGGCCGAGTGGTTAAGTTCGCACGCTCTGCTGCAGGCGGCCTGGTGTTTTGTTGGTTCGAATCCTGGGCACGGACATGGCACTGCTCATCAAACCACGCTGATGCAGCGTCCCACATGCCACAACTAGAAGAACCCACAACGAAGAATATACAACTATGTACCAGGGGCCTTTGGGGATAAAAGGGAAAAAAAAAAAGATCCTGAAATGAAAACAAAGAAATTACCCATATTACTTAAAGGAAAAAAAAGTCAAGCTATTTAAATTATAAATTCAAGTCATCCTTTTAATGTTTGCTTCAAGTCCACGTTATTTTGTTTTTCAACACAGAAAGTTACCATTTGGTATCCTTCAGAGACACACATGCTTGGACTTACGGTTAATGACAGCTGTCCTGCTGACTTTTTTTGGGCTTAATTTCATTGTGTTTAACTTAGCTCTCAACACTGTATTTATTAGAGATCAATAATCACATTATTGTCTGCTAATAGATGCCTCTGACACTTAAGTAATTCTCTTAAAGATTTGGAAGGCATTTAATATTAGTTATTGCTGGCTGGCTAAAGGAGAGTGGTTATCACTTTGCACACGGAACCACCTAACTCTCCTCACAGGACGAATACTGTGTTAATCAGTCTAGCTATCTGCTGTAACAAATAATCCCTGCATCTCAGTGACTTAGGACAATACAAGTAAATTTTTCACTCACCTTTCCTCACAGTTAGGGTTGTTAGGAGGGCTCTGTTCCACATGGTCATTCAGATACAGCCCCTTTCTCTCCTGTGGCTCCATCCCCAGGTTCTAGGAATTCTCTCCATCCTGCCCACAGATGGAGAAAGAGTGGAGAACGGTGAGTGGGTGGGAGGTTTTCTTATAGGCCAGTTCTGGAAGGCAGATGTCACTTCTACCACATCCCACTGGCTGGCACTCAGTGCCAGGACCACACCCACCTGCAAGGAAGGCTGGGAAATGTAGTATAGCTATGGGTCCAGGAAGAGGAGCAAATGAGTTTAGTGAGCACCTAGCCACCAAATACCATTGAGTTTCCGTCACAAATACCAAAAGGAATTGCCAGACCAAAAAAACCCCAGGCAATTTAATTTAAAAGTTTTTTAAAATTAATGGTGATAGAATTTAACATTATGACTTTTTTATTTATACTAGCAAATCTAGCGAGAGTAATAGGTGTTCTAAATTCAAGACAACTTTTTACAAGGTATTTACAAATGGCTGTCTAAAGTCAAAATATTTTATAGTAGTAAAATATTCATAAAAAAATTTAACCTTTTTATATACATAGTTCAGCAGCATTAAGTACACTCACATTACTGGGCAACCATGACCACCATCCATCTCCAGAATTTTTTGTGAGGAAGATTAGCCATGATCTAACATCAGTTGCCAATCTTCATTTTTTTGCTTGAGGAAGATGGTCCCCGAGCTAATATCCATGCCAATCTTCCTCCATTTTGTATGTTGGATGCCACCATGGCATGGCTTGATGAGTGATGTATAGGTCTGTGCCTGGAATACAAACCGGAGAAACCCAGGCCACTGAAGCGGAGCATGCGAACCCAACCAATATGCCACCGGGACAGCCGCTGCAGAATTTTTTCATCTTCCCAAATTGAAGCTCTGTCCCCATTAAACACTAACTCTCCATTTCCCTCCTACCAGCCCCTGGTAACCACTATTCTACTTCCTGTCTCTGTGAATTGGACTACCCTAGGCCCCTCATATAAGTGAAATCATACAATATTTTGTGTTTGGCTGATTTCACTTAGCATAATGTCTTCAAGCTTCATCCAACTTGCAGCATTATCAGAATTTCGTTCCTCTTTAAGGCTAAATAATATTCCATTGCATGAATAGATCACATTTTGTTTACCCCTTCATCCATCAATGGACACTTGAGTTCTTTTCACCTTTTGGGTGTTGTGAATAACGCTGCTACGAATATGGGTGTACAAATACCTGTTCAAGTGTGTTCTTTCACTTCTTTTGGGTATATACCTAGAAGCGGAATTGCTGGATCATACAGTAATTCTGTATTTAATTATTTCAGGAATTGCTCTACTTTTTTCCACAGTAGCTGCATAGTCATAACGTTTTTAAAGACAAACTTGTAATTGGCTTCTACAAAAGATTGTAGTGATTCATTTATAAAGGAACAGTCCCCACTAAAAGGCCCCCTAAATTAGGGGATTATGTGTTTTCAATTTAGCTCTTTAAGACCTAGAATAGTTTTAATTTCATTTTTTCCTTTGCCTCTAAGTCAAGTAATAAAATATAATGAACAGTTAGCTGTATTCTCTGGGAGATATAAAGAACAGGAATTTGATAGAAAGATGTGTATTGAAGGCTCTGTTTTAGCCCTCTTGTGACACTGGTATCCAATAGATATCCTAGAAATGATGGCATTAGTTTATCACACCATGACTAAAACTTTAACCAAGAAAATCTCTGCAGTACCGTGAATTTTAACTTCCAATTAACAATTACAACCTGACAGCAACACCATTTACGAATTGATATCATCAGCTGTGCTTTTTTTCTGCTGCTCATCTGATAATTACCCGGATGACTTGATATTTTGTCCTCTCCAGATGTTTTTCTACAATTTTTGCGTAAATATTTAAAACAACTAACTAGGCTGATGAAAAACTGAGTGCTTTCCACAAGTTTAACCCAAACAGTGAGAGGGTTTTGATGTTTGGTTTTGATTTCATTCTTTCTGCCAATTTAGTGTTTCTGAGTATAGAGACTGTCAAAATTCAAAGACCCTATAAAAATGAAAAGCAGGTACTGTGGAAATGAGAGTGCATTTGAACTAAACCCTTAACTGAGAGACTCATTTGGAAGCCTTTGGTTCCTTAATAATGTGATTTTTAACTTGGCTATTTCATCATAGACATATGACAGTGCATTGACATTCTGGGTTTCAAAAAAATCTCCAAGCTAAGCTTTTCCAGGAAGAAATGCTGAAAAATGAAGTTGGACACAAGCCTTGATGCCAGATTATCATTTCTGATGGCAGAACATCATAAAAGACCCCTTTCATCCATTCTTGTCTGCCTATCCTCAGGGTTAGTAGATGTGGGGGCCAGTACTGAAGAAAGTTTAATTATTTTAAAATAGGACAGTATTTGCTACTTATCTATCAGTAGTACTTATATCACTTAGGATGTGAAATGAAATTACAGTATATACTCAAATGCTATATGCCACCAATGTTTTGCACTGTTGTACACTGAATTTGCATGAATTTCTCTCCCCTAGTGTGAACACACGTGCTCACCATAGTTTGATAAAGTTCCTGAAATAAAACTCCTGCATATTAATTTGAGGTTTCTTTGACGCTGCTTCTTTCAGAGAAATAAAATCTAGACTAGTTTCTCTTTAACACTATCTTCATTTTGAAGGAGTAAAGCCATAGAAAAAGAGCCTGCTTGTGAAATCCATCACAAATCTTGCACAATGGGTGTAATGTGGGCGGTGGAGAATTTAGTAACTTTCATAAAGAAAAACTGAAGTCATTTCTTAACATGAATCTTGTGTATAATTTCATGTCTAGCAGCACGGACTAGTAAAATACAGAACATTATAAATAATGGACTTCTAGGTCTCTCCTTAACAACCATTGTCAGGTACACATTTATATGGCTTCATGGCTGCAGCACAGGCCATCAAAGTGGTAGCCAGCACTGAAATCACTCCGGAAGCCTTCCTTGATCCATCTGTTCATTATACAATCTCGGTATGAGCCCCACTTATTCCTAGCAATATTCAACTCTCTCAATACTCCTCCCTCTGGAGTTCTAAACCTCTACATTTATTCTTGTCTCACGCACCCCTGGGCCCTATTTTCAACCCCTTCCCTCTTCCTTAGATTTAAGTAGCCACCATGCTTAAGGACAGCTGTCTTTTCTCCCTGCTTATCCCTTACCAACCAACTTCTCATTCTTCTACTCTCCTTAAAAATCAAAACACACACACACACACACACACACAAAAACCTTTATTTCCTTTTCTTCTCTTTTTCTGAATTAAAAATATTAATGTATTTCCTAGCCTCCTATCAAAGTGCCCCACTCTCTACCACAAAGGTGTGATGAGTTGGGTTCTAGTCCTGGCCTTGCCCAAGGCACTTCTCCTTCCGAGTCTGTTTTCTTGCCCGTAATTGGAAGCGAAATTGATCCTATCACATGTAGGCTGTTCTAAAAATTAAGCAAGATAACATATACAGAGTACCTACAGTAGCAGGGTTGGCCTCAGGAAACATTTATTATTTTTATTATTAAATGTTTACCTTCCTTTCAAAAGACACCTGGAGGTTCTTCCATCTGAGTACACTTCCTTTTTTTTCTCAGAATTCAGGATGAAATCAATTGAATATAGTGTAATACTAAAAGGTATTACTCTGTATTGTGACAAGTGCTCCCAGCACCATGTTTTGAGACAGACTCGCCCATATTCACCAAGCCAATCTGTCGCATGAGGTGCTGGAGCCAGTTCAAGTGCTCCAGGAGACTCTTATTTTAGCGATGAGAAACCTCAGGCCCAGTGGCATGAAACAACGGAGGACTAACCCAAAGTTGTCTATGTTCAGGATGGTGAGCCAAAATCTGTTTCTGACAACAAATGACGGGGCACCCCTCCGATTTGTTAGTTTGGAGAAAACTAAAATAGCTACTCAAGTCTCCATGTTCCAGGCGTTTCTACGGAGAACTGGGATCTGGGGGAAACGCAGCTGCTTCCTTTCTCCTTGGAGGTTCGAGCCCCTAATCCTTGCCACTCAGCGAACCAGAGAGAGATGAGAAACCTCTGCTTCCAGGATATTTGGAGGGTATCTACAATAGACTCATGCGCGGAGGAAGTGGGCTTCAGCCCAGCAGCTTGGCGGCCCCTAGAGCTACAGGCCTGCTGCGGGGTCACGGGTAGGGCAGGCAGGCTGGAGCCCAGGCTTGGCCGGGAGGCGGGCGGGGCACTGCTGGGGGCCCCGGGCGTGGCCGAGAGTCAAAAGCGAGGCCTGGCTGGAGCCCACTGGGAGTGGTCTTGGACCCGCGCGAGGCTTGACAGGCACTACTGGGCGTGGCCTAGGGCCGGGCAGGGGCCGCAGGGCGTGGCTTAGGGCCACGGTGGGGCGTAGCCCGTGGGACTCGGCCCAGGGACACAGGGGCGGGGAGAAGACGCCGGAGGGTGAAGTGGGAGGGGATCGGGGAGAAGTTACAGGTCCGGGAAGTTGGCCCTGGCGGTCCCGGGGGAGACGGCGGCGCGCAGCGAGCGGAGGGCAGGTCCCCAGGAGCCGGAGCGGGCGCGGGAGCTGTAGGCCGGGTAGGAAGTGTGGGGTCCCCCGTGGGGAGCTTCGGCGACCGCGCTCTGCGCGTTAATCCCTGCAGCGAGCTCCGCCCTGGGGAAGGAGGTTGAAATCAGCCCGCGCTTTGGGGAGCCTTTCCCCAAATGCTGGGGACGCTGCAAAGACGGGGATCGTGAGGCCGCGCGAGGCCTAGGGGGCTGGCCTGGGCGTGGAACTGGTTGCCCCGAAGTGTAATGTCTGGCGAAGCCTGACTTGAAACCCGAGGCCCTGAGTCCGGGCGGAGCGAGGCCCAGGGGCCCCGCGTGGCGCTAGCTCAGTGCTGCTCGGCACAAACGCTTCGGGTCGTCGTCGGGCAGCTGCGCCGGGGTGGAGAGCGTCTTTTCCATGCTGGTTCTCCTTTAATAAGCTTTGAAGCCGTACCTCTAAGCCTTGTGCCGCAGCTTTGCCCTTTATGTTACCGTCTCCCGGTTTTTCTATCGTAAAGGTATTCCAAACACACTTAGGTGCGCCTTCCCTATGGACGGAAACATGGTATTTATAGAAGCGAGGTGGTGACATTTGTGAAGGCGCCTCAGGCACAGTGATACCTCCGAGGGGGCACGTTTACAGATGAAAACTTCCGCTTGTGTAAAAACACGAGTCCATTCGTTCTTAGAATCGCCGATACAGTGGAGGAAGCTGACAAGCCTGTACTCCTATCCTGAAGGATCACACATTCTTTGTTACATAGAATGAACGTCAGGAAGAAAAGAGCTCTAAGACTTGTGACACCTACTTAGCCAGTTACATTTTATTTTGCATAGACCGGGGGGGGGGGGGGGGGGGGGGGGGATACAGCAGTTATCCTAAAGGCCCTATGTAATTCCAGAAATAACCAACCACCTTCAAAAAGAAATCTCAGCGCACACTGCAAAGAAAAAGATAAGACAATTTGCTGACTGTTGATAGCAAGAGAGCAACTTAATTTTAAAGTGATAATTCAAACAAAGTTCACGAAGTGCTACTGTATGAAGTTATGTTTTCATTTGTGGAGGCTAGATGTTGCTTTATTATAAAAGCAGATCACACGAATTTTTTGGTTTCCTGGTGCATATAAAATTTGTGTATACTGTAGTCTATTGAGTGTGCAATAACATTATGCCTAAAAAAACAATGTACATACCTTAATTAAAAAACACTTTATTGCTGGGGCTGGCCCTGTGATCTAGTGGTTAAGTTCAGCGAGCTCCATGCTCCACTTTAGCAGCCCAGGTTCAGTTCCTAGGTGCAGACCTGCACTGCTCATTAACAGCCATGCTGTGGTGGCATCCCACATACAAAAATAGAGGAAGACTGGCACCGATGTTAGCTCAGGGTGCACCTTCCTCAGCGCAAAAAAACTATATTGCTAAAAAATGCTAACCATTGTCTGAACCTTCAGCAAGCTGTAATGTTTTTGCTGGCGGAGGGTCTTGAAAAAAAATGCAATATCTGCAAAGAACAATAAAATGAGGTATGCCTCTGAACAAATATATATATTTTTAATATACATATTTATATATAGTCTTTTTAAATTTTCATCATCCTTCCAAGTTTTCCAATACAGAGGAATGTTCATGGGTTCATTGTTAGGAGATAATTCTTCTCAAATATAATTATCCATAGATGCATTTCAGAAATTATTTTGTCACCAAAGGACATTTGAAATGAATCATCCATACTTACCATTGACTCAGTTTTTTAAAGCAGCTTCAAAGAGTATTTTAAATATGATTTCTTGGCTATCCTATTTCAGAGCCAAGAGTGTCAGACCTAGGTTTTGCTCCCAGCGTCTTGGCGGCAATGTGTTTGCTCTTTGCCTCTGACTGACACAGAAGGGAGCGGGCAGCGGGCAGCGTTTTGCTTTGGGGAGAGCTGTGCTGCCTTCTTAGGGATGTTGGCTATAAATTCACTCTCCCTAGAGGTTAGCAATCAAAGTTCTCCCCCTCTCTCACTCAGACGAGTGATATGATGATGATAAATGGCTTGGACATGACTGCCCCAAGCACTAGCGTGATGAATTATGTTGTTTAGGGCATGACCAAAGATTCTCCATTGTCAGTCTGCAACCCTGAATATTGGCAGGATTCATAAAGAGCCTTCTGCCAATTTTGGCCTTCGCTTTGCATATTAAATTCTCTGTTTCCACAGGTCATGTTTCTTAGTTCTTAATCATCTCTGTCTTCCCCTGAATTCACTTATTTAATCAACCTTTTGTTTTTTCTGTTCCCTACTCACTAGAAGGGTGGAGTGGTCTCACATTTGTGTTCAGTAAACATTGAGTCTTTCTTCACAGAAACTGTTAAAATAGTAATTAGTAGTCCTTTTCACTAAATCCAGAGTAATAACAGCTTATCTTGCAGTGGCTTAATTGGGTAATTATTTAGTGTTTGAAAAGCCCTTTGAAGAGAATATTGGTAAATACTGTTGTTAATTTAATGCTCCTTTGTGTAACTGAAAGTCTGCTGCATCCACGAAATCCTCAGTATTATTGCCTACTGACAAAGATTTCTTTCTTAATTTTGCTTACTATTTTCAAAATTATATATGTATCGATTTGTGAAATATTTAAAATATTTTCATCAACTCTCCAAGTTATCATCTTTATACCATCACATTTCTACATGTCAGCTATGACTTCCTTATATATCTGAAAAGTTCCGTTTTATCAGTTGTGCTCTCTAAAATTTGGAGGAAATATACAGCTGGACCCTCCAGTTCAGGGATATTTCACATCCTACCGCTTCTACGTATGTTGTGTGTGGTATGTGCTTTTCAGCAAGCTTTCCTATTAAGTGCTGACAAATAACTGAAATAATGATTTATTTACTCTGAGTCCATGCACTGAGCAATCACCTGATTGTCATCAAAATTTGTCAACAAGGGTTAGATTGCATTGCACATGCCTGGCCAGCCCTTTTGATGAATTTTCTACTCACTCTATAGACCCAGAGCCCCTACATGTAATTAAAGGCCACTTCGTAGCCTGGATTAGACAACTTTCATTACTGACTGTATTAGTTTGCTAGGGTTGCCATAACAAAATAGCACGGGCCGGGTAACTTCAACAACAGAAATTTATGTTTTCCTAATTCTGGGGCTAGAAGTCCAAGATCAAGGTGTTGGGAAGTTTGGTTTTATACGAGGCCTCTCGTGTCCTCACATGGTCTTCCCTCTGTGTTGTCTGTGCCTTAGTCTCTTCTTCATTTAACTACACAAAATAGTCACATTGGGTTAGGACTAACCCAGCAACCCCGTGTTAACCTAACGACCTCTTTAAAGGCCCTGTCCCCAAATACAGTCACATTCTGAGGTCCTGGGAGTGAGGCTTCAACATATGAATTTAAGGGGACACAATTCAGCCCACAGTACTGACCTACAGTAATAGTGGTCTCTGGAAGCTACCCCTTTTGGAGTTATTTTCTTTGATCATCAAATTGGAGCAACCAAATGATGACTACAAATCTTTGGAGGGTCCACTTAGTTCAGGAACTTCTCCTTACCATTACGTGGAGGACAGCTTTATGCTTGTGACTTAAAACATTGAAGTCATTAGCTAAAAACTGAAAAACCTGAAGCAACATTATTAAATGAATTCTATATAGCTGTTCACCATAAAATGTATATAATCAAGTAGACCTTGCTAGCGGAAATTATAACCATCCAAATATTTGTTATTACAACTCACAAATATTTCTACCCAAAATTTCCTGTCTGAATCAAGAACTTGCTATGACTAGTCCACATACTTGTGCCAACAAAAAGGGCAACAGGGGGCCAGCCCACTGGCGCAGTGGTTAAGTTCACAGGTTCTGCTTTGGCAGCCTGGGGTTGGCTGGTTCAGATCCCAGGTCCGGACCTACCCTCTGCTTGTCAAGCCATGCTGTGGCAGGCATCCCACATGTAAAATAGAGGAAGACGGGCATGGATATGAGCTCAGGGCCAGTCATCCTCAGCAAAAAGAGGAGGCTTGGTGGCAGATGCTAGCTCTGGGCTAATCTTCCTCAAAAAAAAAAAAAAAAGGGGGCAACAGGATATAGAGTGTGCTGTGGTCTTATCTCACATCTTCTCCCTAGAGGGTGACATCTTGTCTCACATTGTTTAAATGTGCTCTGCATTATTGCTTCCAGATTATCAACTGAAAATGTCTAAGAAAGCAGAAGGGTCTCTGAAGAGAGTCAATGAGCCTCAGAAGCTAGAAAAGCTTTCACATTTGAAGAAATATTTGGAATGTGAAAGCATCAAAGACCTCAGTTTGACCATTTCCTGTCCACCTCTCCCACACAGCCTATAGTTGATTCTGGAAAGCTCTACAAGGTTCTGGAAAGCTTTACAGTGTTCCTCCAGAATAGAATAATAGTGTTTTTTTTTTTTTTAAGATTGGCACCTGAGCTAACAACTGTTGCCAATCTTCTTTTTTTTTTTATTCTTCTCCCCAAAGCCCCGCAGTATATAGTTGTAGATTCTAGTTGAAAGTGACTCTGGTTGTGCCATGTGGGATGCTGCTTCATCATGGCCTGATGAGCAGTACCAAGTCCGTGCCCAGGATTCAAACCGGCGAAACCTTGGGCCGCTGAAGTGGAGCACGAGAACTTAACCACTCGGCCACGGGGCCGGCCCCAGAATAATAGTGTTTTTTTAATTCTAAAAGAAAAATATCTTTTGTAGTTAATGAATAGCCAGAAATTCTTAGAGGATTGTTACGTTGAGGATATAAGAGTAAGTAATATTTGGGGGGCTGGTCCCGTGGCCGAGTGGTTAAGTTCGCGCGCTCTGCAGCAGGCGGCCCAGTGTTTCGTTAGTTCGAATCCTGGGCGCGGACATGGCACTGCTCATCAGACCACGCTGAGGCAGCGTCCCACATGCCACAACTAGAAGAACCCACAACGAAAAATACACAACTATGTACCGGGGGGCTTTGCGGAGAAAAAGGAAAAAATAAAATCTTTAAAAAAAAAAAAAAAAAAGAGTAAGTAATATTTGGGATAACTGGTTGGCAGTTTGAATGAACACCAAAACATTATTTTCCCTTTAAGAACTGTTTTTATTGGAATTTATTGTTGAAGCTGTGTGATGGATACACAGGGGTTCATTATAGTGTTCCCTCTACATTTGTAAACTTTTGAAAATGTCCATATTAAAAAGTTTAAATAAAATAAACAAAATGTCCATATGGAAAAGTTTAAATAAAATAAAATTTTTTAAAAAAGAAGAAATGAACAAAATATATAGTTTCCAATAATGCAAAATTTGATACCATCACGTTTTCAGGAACAGATTAAATTTGAATAATGAGATATGCATGCACATGTAAGACGACGCACAGGTAAGCAGAGTGTGGTTTTTACTACCAAGCTCCATTGTTAAAAGCCTTACCCAGGAAAGGCTACAAGAGTGCTAGTTTTGACCTAGATTATCTGACACATGGTTTTATTTATCGCCCCCTGGTGTAGGGCATGCCTGTCACTTCTGGTGAGTTGGTTTCTACCAGTTCTAGAGCTTCCAGGGCTGCATTTTCTCCAAGTCCAGTCTTTAACTTCAGAGACTTTCCATTTGACCCTGTACAAATCCCTTTCACACAAGTCAAGAAGAGGCCACCCACTTCCAACGCACCATGCCCGGCTAATGCCTTCTGCCCAATGCTTTCTATAAAAATGTCCTCCACCATTGCAGGAGAGATCTCTACAGGCCGACACTAGGCAAGAAAAGATCTCAGCTCAGAGTCCTTCAGAGGAACGTTACTTCGAAGCCCTGTCTCCTGCCTGTCACTGCAGGTCCCCATCCAGCTTCTCCCAGCTTCCACATGTAGGATTAGGAATTGTCCTGGGCCTCGCCTTGAGTCTCACTCACGTCTCTGCACAATTCTAAGGCCTGATGTAGATTCCCTTTTGCTTCCGTGTTGCTTTGAACTTGCCCCGTTATCATTCGGGAAAGCACATCTTCAAGGTGTTCTTCTTTCTGCTGGGTAACTCAATGTTTTGGAGCAATTCAGTACATAAAAAGTAAAGAATCTGCTCTTTTAAGTACTGACGTTACTGAGACTTTGAGTTTGCAGCCATATTTGATCTGGTGGGTGTACGGGGAGGGAGAAGTTTCCAGCAAATGGAGGGGCAGCGCCCCATTTTGACATTCTTCATTCCTCCCACGGATTGTCTTTTGACTTTTTGTCTATTAGTGTATTTCAGTAGAAAGATCAAAACATCTCTCAAGCTAAAAGATCCAAGTTTAATATGATCTCATTGAAGATTCTATATAGTTCTATATATTCTTGTTTATGGAATTTCATTTAATTGTTAAATTTAAAATATACAAAAGAACTATACAGTTTCTAGCATTAGGAATACTTCATGGACCTTCACTACTACTAATTTGTGAATTAATCAAAACGATTAATTTCTAAATTCCTTTGCTTTTTGATAGCCCAAGTCAGAATTGTAAAAGATTTTTTATGTGGATTTTTCATAATACATTATTTAGGGATACTATAGATTTTTGTGAACCTGTTTCCACTTCTTTATTTCTATTTTTGTGTTAGTAATACCTTGGCTAAAATATGTTTTCAGTAATTATTTCTATATAATTTAATGGTTTTTCAACATTAGCATTAAAGGAGAATTTCTTTCTTTGTTAGTTCTATACAAAGAATGATGTATTAAACTTTAGAGTTTATTCTATAAAAATTAGAAAGCTTACCAAATGGCCGTACTATGTCTGACCATAATGTCTTGATCCATATTCTTTATGTGACACGTATTATCATATTTCTATTTTTAAATCAACATCATTTATGTCAACAATTATAGGATCAATAAAAAGGTCTGAAAGTTAAAAATGGAGAACAGGTTTCTCTGCCTAATTAGAAGTCAAGATTATATTTCTGATGAGTTGGGGGGAATCTTATCCTCGGAACAGGAATTAGTTCTTTAATAGGCCAGAGAAATTAAATGTGTTACAAGACATTGTAGGGATGTTAAATGTCCTTTAATTTTCATACACTCAGTATAATATTCATCAGAATGAAGGAATAAATTCATCATTCATTAATATTCATCACATTTGTCAAATTTGATTGATTCTTATGTCATCCTTAAGAGTGTTTGCTATGCCTTTGCTCTAATTATTTAATATTTTTCTTTAAACCAACACAGTGTTTTACTTCAGCCTCATCCCTTCAATAATGTCCATGAAATCACTGGCTTGCAACGTCTATTACTTTTTTCTAAAACACATTAAAAATAAATAAATATGTGTTTAAAACATTTTTAAATGCCCATGTATCACCTAAAATCAGTTGGAACCACTAGTGGGAAATATATCACACCTTCTGAAAACACCGACAAAAACCAAGCAGATTATTGTTGATTATTTTTCACTTATCTCGCCATCCACTAAAGAATATAATAATTCTTGGTTGTAAGGTTGGCACAAAATGGTTTTCAGAATAGTTTCTGTACTTGTACCATGATGATTAGAAAATGTTGAAACTATATGTGTGTATGTATATGTGTGTGTATATATATGCACACACACACACATATGTACACACACACACATATACACATGTACATGGATAGATAATGGATTGTTTTAGCTGTTATTTGAGAAATAGCCAAGAGTTTTCCATTGCTGAGACAGTACCATTTATTTGAAGGCTAGTTGAAGCCACCATTATTTTATACTAGTGCCTCTATCTTACTCTTATTCATAAGCAGTATAAAGAGTGATAATTAAAAAGTAATAATCTGGGTTGTGAGGTATTTTTATTTCATTCTTCCCTTAGTAATACTCTGTAGTTTATAGTAAAGTAAATACTGTAATATGGTTTCTTAGAGTATAGTTTGCCCGGATGGGAGATCAGAAATGGAATTAACATAGAGAAAGATATCAGTAGGTTTCACATTCCTAGTATGGAAATGTTCTGCCTCATTTTCCACTACACGTCTCCCCGTTCATTTAACGTCTAAACATGGCAAACTAATGGGGAGCTGTGGCCAAGGTTGTGTAGGGGTCATTTAATGGCTCTTCACTTAGAATCATAGAGCTTGCATCTGGAAGCAGCTTTGGAGATCAACTCATTCAACTCGTTCGTTTAAGAAAACTGAGGCCCACAGACTAAGTGATTTGCCCAAAGATGGACTTTTAGCATATCAACTTTTTAGTAACATTTATGCAGTTGGCAAAGTTCTAGCTTTTCTTCCTAATTGGGGAAATAGTGATGTGTTCTTAAGAGCAGTATGTTGTCCCAGCTGGGTGCATTCGTCCATTTTTTAAATATAGTAAGTTAACATTAATCTTTAGGGACACTCAAGATATTTTATAGCCACTATTGTTTGTATCAAATAAAAGGGTAGCCTCTTGAATATTATCAGGAATCATTTCTGTTGCCTTTAATACGTTTGAACGAGAGTAGTGTCAAGATATATTTTACATAATAAATAAAATTTCTGTTCTTAGTGCACTTAGATTCAAACATCCTGAGTTCTTGATTTTCTGGGGGTTTTTTTTGTGAGGAAGGTTGTCCCTGAGTTAACATCTGTGCCAATCTTCCTCTATTTTGCATGTGGGACGCTGCCACAGCATGACTTGATGAATGGCGTATAGGTCTGTGCCTGGGATCCGAACCTGCAAACCCTGAGATGCTAAAGCAGAGCATACCAACTTAATGACTATGCCACTGGGCTGGCCCCATTGGTTTTTAATCTGTATGTCTAATAACAGAGCAAATAATAAAAACTGATAATCAAATGTGATAAAAGTAAGTTTCCATATGAATTCATAATGAAAAATGTATGAAATGAGTTAGTATGAAGAATAGGCCAAGAAGTGAGAGTTTGGTTTCACATGGTGCCTAAACAAGAACTCAAGGAAGAACAGGATAACAGGTGCCATCGACTTTACCTATGAAGTTAAAAATAACTCCTAAAGAAAGGATAGCTAATTGTCTTTATGTAATAAGTTTATATTGCTCCACAGCTTGTTGGTGAAAGTAGCCTTGAGCTCTTAGAGAGCAGATCTTTATCCTCATTGTGTTCCAATTTAAAATGTGTTATTACTTCTTTTTGAAAACTGAGCCATGGAGTAGTTCTGAGATCTCCCAGGCACACACGAGTCGAGAAAGGGAAAATTAGCAATCGCTACCCCTCGGAATGCTGTGATTTGCCATAACCAAGAAGGCAAGCGAGTCTTTAATAATACAGGACACATTGCCAGTTGTTGATTGCTCTGCTGTTAATGCTACTGGAGAGGACTTATTCCAAATCTGTTCTCTGTGTTTTCAGACCCACAGCAGCTCTGAAACTGGTCCATTTTTTTCCAGTCACGTTAATTTACTCACCCATCCTTAAACATTTATCGAATGCCTGCTATGGGCCAGTCGTGGTGCTGAATGTTGGCTGTGACATTGTTCTCACTTAAACGTTGAGAGGGAGGATTCCTGGAGAGTTATGACAGTCTGTTTGCAGTTCTCCTGGGGTGTCCCCAGAGCGTTCCGGAGGATTAGAGGCCCCTCAAATGAACACATTCCCTGCCAGTCTCTGCAGTGTGTGCCATTTGTCACTGACACAACATAGTCATTTTGCACCGTGGCTTCAAACTAAGGAGAGTATGGGGGGCTAGGCAGTGCTTTTCTGAGCAGGAGTTTCCTTTTTCTGGCCTTTGACCCGATGCTTCAAGAGAACATCTCTGCTAGTCCTTCTCTTAGCAATAACGAACAAGGTTCGGCTTCCACTCTATGCACTGAAACCAGTAGAGATCAGAGGAGCAGTTTCCTGCCTATAACCTGTTCTCGCTTCCTCCTTGGGGTGGCGCTGTGTCTGTGTCCACTACTAGTGTCTTTGGTGGCCTTCCTTCTTCCCTGAGTTAGTGACTACAAAGACGCCAGCTGGACTCTTAGGAACCCTGACAACATGCACCCCCATTTCTGCCACACCGTCTTTATGTTTAATATGTTTAACCCTTTAGTTATTATCAAACATTTTCCCTTCTGAACACTTTATTTATTTGCTCTCTCCCCTATGTAGTGCCAGTTACTTCAGAGTACTTTATCATAAGAGTATTAATTGTGTTTACCTATATACTATATATATAATTTGTTGTAAACCTGATTAAATTATAAACTCCCTGAAGACAGGGACCATGTCTGCTTTTTCTTTCTATACCACAGAGAAGGGCTGAGCAAATTTATTACTGTTGCGTGAGTCCTAAACAAACAAAAAGGAAAAACAAGCCAAAACAAAAAATTTACATCTTGTGAAAGGACAGCTATTCAATTAAGGGCAGTATGGCAAATCTTACTGCAAGATGCAGTGACATTTTGAGAAGAGAAATGCTTTACTGCTGAGCATCACTTTTTTTTTAAGCTTTCATATCATAACAACATGGCTCCATCACAATTAATCTTATATGGTAATGCAGTGACAACGAGATGATTTCTCTGGGGAATCTATGCTAATACTATTAAAATGCTCTTACAATGTCAAAATGATTGCAGTGAAAGCATGTGGGGACTGTGCTTATGTGATTATGATATTATAGTGATGGGCGATTACCATAGGAAACTACTAATTCAACTCTGCGGGGACTTGCATTATGAAGCCATTATAACATGAGATTATAATGACACAATAACTGGGATGCACATTCGTGAAGTGAAAACTAAAAGCTAATTTGAATGCAAGTAGTATTTCCATTAAGTTGTAATTAAACACTGAAAGCAAAGCTTGTTTAAATTTGAGACAGAGACATACAATCCAGAAATGAAAACTGGGGGTGAAGAATGCACGCCAAGTATGAGCTTAAGAATGGCTGGAAACCATGTATAGCTCTGCCCTTTAGTACTTACGAGGTGGGAAGCTCACATCCAAGTGGCCTCCCCAGACTTTCTCCCTCTCTGCTGGCCCACGTAAGTAACCCAAACCAGGATCAGGATACAAGAATCTTGGAGCCAACTCTCATTTCTACCACTCCCACCACTTCACATTGCACGCCTTCTTGTTTCATTTTGAAGTGGGCGTGATAGTACCTTATCAAGAGACTAAAACAAATTAAGTAAACTTTTTTATATACAACAAAATTAATCCATGTTCCAAATCAAACTAAACAGATATTGAGCATAAAGGAGAAGACGAAAAAAACTAAAAAACATTCTACTCTCTAGAAATGACCAGTATTAGTATCTCTGGGTATTTTCTTTCACTATTCTGTATGCATACTATACACAGTTTTTCTTCAAAAATAGGTATTATACAATACTTTTAAAATCTTATTTATTCATCCTGTCCCTCCCAGTTGCAAGATCTATTCTTATCCAAGAGAATCCAGTTGATAAATTTTTGTTTGTCTGTAAAGGTCACCTCAAGCTGGACGATTTTACATGCCACCCGGGAAGCTCTATTTTATTATTGGGAGTAGTATTTGGCAGGGTTTATGCTCTGCCTAGATCAGCTACAGGACGGTTCTATAGTAAATTCCCCAGATTCTATTAGCAACACTGTAGGTACTTCATTAGCCCTTCTCTCTGTTAAAGAATTAATAGTGCATTTGAGAAGTCGTAAGAGTTCTAGTTTGTTCTCAACTTGTAATTATTATATGGCTTAGGTCAACATAAAGATAGATTATGAAAAACTAGGAAAACTTAGGAGCTACTGAACTTGTTAGATATCCTCCTGCATTTGCTTGTTCAGATGGACACACAATAGCTAATATATACTCCCTCCAAATTATGACTCAAAGTGGTTATTACTCCTTGGTTTAAATATAGTTAAGATGAGCTTTTTGTTATTAAGTATTTAGTTCACATTGAGATATGCTGTATGCTTTAGAGTTATTTTTATTACCCCTTCTTGCAACAACCAATTTAAGTAGGTAAGTTTAAATTACTTGAGTCCTTATTTTTATAATTAGGAAAAGGAAAGCACAGTGCAATTAAGTGGCTTGCTTCCTGTTATCCAGTCAACAGTGGAGTTGCAATTCGATGTCCTGGTCCTGGATAATTGTAGCTTCTTCCGTAGACCAGTGAGTGATGTTACCTCTGCATAGTCCTTCCACATTAATGGACACCAGGATCACTTAATGTGCTGTTTATGGTAAATATCCACATGGTTAAATATAAACAACACTAGCCTGACAGGTTGAGAGACTGGGTTCTAGTCCAGGCTATTTGGCCTTCAAAAGATCAAGGATTCAGTTTTTGCATCTAAAAATGAAGTCTTTGAATTAAACAATCTCCATAGTCCCTTCCAGCTCAAAAATTCTGAGATCAAATAGTAATTAACATCTGGGGCCGGCCCCGTGGCCCCGTGCACACTCCGCTTCAGCAGCCCAGGTTCATGGGTTCAGATCCAGGGTACAGACCTACACCACTTGTCAGCCATGCTGTGGCAGTGACCTACATATAAAGAAGAGGAAGACTGGCACAGATGTTAGCTCAGGGCTAATCTTCCTCAACAACAACAACAAAAAGTGATAAAGGGGCCAGCCTCGTGGCCGAGTGGTTAAGTTCGTGGGCTCCACTTTGGCGGCCCAGGGTTTCACCAGTTCAGATCCTGGGGATGGATGTGGCATCACTCATCAAGCCATGCTGAGGCGGCATCCCACGTAGCATAACCAGAAGGACCTACAGCTAGAATATACAACTATGTACTGGGGGGCTTTGGGGAGAAAAAGAAAAAAAAAAAGATTGGCAACAGATGTTAGTTCAGGGCCAATAAAAAATAATTAACATTAATTGAAACACATATTTTAATGGTAAGTATTATGCATTTTAATATTTACTATTAACAAAAATACTTATTTTTACCTACTTAAAAACCATTCATCCAAATTCAAAACCGTACCTTACTTAGATGCATTTAATAATTTGCCGTGTTTCAGCAGATTTTTAGTTTGACTTACAATTGTCTTTTTTATTTAGGAAACTAATTAAAATTATTAAAGTGGCAGATATAAATCTAATCCAAAGAAGAGATTAAAATTATAGCCCTTTGGTATACCTGCAGTATTGTTAAAGTACGGTTAGAACTACAATGAAGGTGACCTCTGCTTACATAATTGTACAGATAATTGTATTGAATAATATTTAAAATATATGACATTCTGTGAATTCTTAGGAAGCAGGTGATAGCAACGATTGAGGTATCAAGTTAAAATATAGTGCTAGAAACCTTTCTAAATCTTTTAGGACACCTTATTTTTATGGGGAAAATAAACAATTACATTCCCTTTACATTCAAATGGCAAACGTGTGCATAGGGATTAGTTAATGAAAAATTTGTTATTCGGCTTTTGGAAATTTTCCTGATTTTGTGAGGCTTTTTATCCTGAGAATTGAGAATTCCATCCAAACAGTTTTTCTGGCATTTCAAAGATTGGGAAAGAGTGATTATTGCTCTATGACACACGTAGTTATTACAGATTTGCCCTTGATCCTATTGTAGTAAATCAGTTTTCAGGAGTAGAAATAAGCTGTTTTTTACTTTATTTTTAGTGCATCCCATACTAGTCTTCCCCCCACAAAAAGCTTTCTGTGTCTGGTGTCACACTCTCTTAGGACCAGGCAAAATTTGTTACCTTGCCTTCTTTTCCAGACGCATTTGTAAAGCCTATCTCTAAAGCAATTTTTCTCAAACTTAAGGGCGCACAAATTCTCAACAAATTTTTTTGTTTTTGAGGAAGATTAGCCCTGAGCTAACATCTGCCGCCAATCCTCCTGTTTTTTGCTGAGGAAGATTGGCCCTGAGCTAACATCCGTGCCCATCCTCTTCCACTTTATATGTGGGACGCCTACCACAGCATGGCTTGCCAAGCGGTGCCATGTCCGCACCTGGGATCTGAACTGGCAAACCCTGGGCCACCGAAGCGGAACGTGTGTAGTTAACTGCTGCGCCACTGGACTGGCCCCTCGACAAAATTTTTGATTCTGTGTTTTCATTTTTATGATAATCTAAACAACTCTGAGCATATTCTGGATCAATATAACCATCTTACAACCAAATATTGCCATGGGATTTCATTATTTGTATCTCCATTTGCTTTTCAGACTTCAATGATACAAAACTATTACCTAAAACCACAGCATCTATCTTTTTTTATGATTTTTTTTTTCCAAACTGCAATCTCTGTTTCCCTGGGAGCCATGACTGTATTTTCTGGGACATCAGGAGGTAGTTGATGGAGAGAGCGGTGCCATAGCCTGGAAAAGTGGTTTGAGCTCCTTAATTTCCTTTATTAGAAGGAGAGTTGGTTTATAAACTAGATCATATATGATAACTGCATGTAGGTTTGTTTTTCAGAGTCTGATTTTAGAATCTCTCCCACTATCCTAAGGGTAGAACCAAGAGTCAAGACTTGATCAGTTTTCTGGTCTTTTCCATTTTTTCTAGCCCTACGATTTGTACTGTCTTTACCATAACTAACTTTCCTCCCAGCATGACCTCCTTAGGACCAGGGCCCACTCATCTCTCTGTTGCTGAGAGAAGTATGTGGATACAGGGAAGGAGGCTGAGACAACTCAGCCAAGCTTCTGATAAACCAGCCAATCAAAGCCAAGAGATTATACATCATGATAAATTGGGATTCTTGTCCTGTGTTCTTTTGCAGGAAAAGGGCAATGCATATTTTCTTTGGGCACGTTTTAGGTGTTCATTAGTAAATGTTGGTTGAATCTCAAAGGCAAAACCTCAGAGGTCATGGTTTTTATATGCTATTTTTAAAGGCCTCCCAGGGGATGTTTACAGAACCAACAGCAGCAGACTGCCTTCAGTGAAAATGGAAGCTAGCTCATCATCCTTGCCTGAATAACAGCCCCATTTCCTCATTGGTGAAATGGGTACAATAATAATAAAAGTGGATTTCATTTCAAAGTGTGTCCTATACTTTGTGACTCACCTTCTGGTGGTCCCTTGCCTATTTCACAAGGACATTAGGAGATTTAATTAACGTGCAGTGTGCCTTAAGCTCTTCAGAGAAACACACAGCATTATCACTGTAGATCATACTTTCCATACTCTATAATCTGTTGAAGGTAATGAAACCAGCAATATAGAAAGCCAGGGCTTCAGTGCAGAGTTCGTGAAGACATACTCATACAAGGTTATATGAATAGTGGTCGTCATTGTTTAGAGAGTTGAGTTCAATTGCTGAACTTTCTAATTGTTCTAAGTATTTTGATTTAATTTTTTCCCAGCAGTATTCAAGTCATGCTGGTTTTAGTCAACTTTTACAACTTTCTAATTTTGTTTTCAAACTATGATTGAGAAAAGTACCTTATACAGCTATCATTCTAACACTTTTGTAAGTTAGAGGTGGGGGGAAAAGAGTGCTCATCCAGGCTTCCTCTCCCCTGAAATGTATTCCTGCTCTTAGAACCACTAACAAACAATGAAAATTGTTTTAGTTTCCTAACTCATCTCCTGGCCTCCTGTCTCCAGCCTTCAGCCTGTGCTCAGGCCGCCCATTCAATTACCATCCCAACAGGTCTCATCCTCTGGGGCTGGCCCATGCATCATTGTTTTCTGCTATGGACCTGACGTGCAACCTGTGTATGAGCCTCTACAGATTGCTTACCAATGCTGAAACATGCCCTTCATTGCTCATGCCACCAGAATGCCGCCTTGTAAAAATCCTCTTACTGTTTCAGTTTCGCCTAAATGCCACCTCCTCCAGGAATCCTTCCCGATGTCTCCAGTACTGGTGAATGTTGTCCAGACAATACTCCCCAGAGTGCTTGCTTTGTACCTCTTTTCTAACATTTTCTGCACTCTGCTTTATATCATAGGTGTCCCACTAATATAAAGAAAATATCAATCTTGCATTGAATGTTCACCACATGCTGGGCACTGGGTTGGGGCCCTTCAGCCTCCTGCAGCAAGACTTTTCCTTTTTAATCTTTGTTTCATCCTCCTTGGGACATAGTAGGTCCTCAGCAAACATTTGCTACATTGAATTGAGATGAACTCAGGCGAAATTTGTGGGTGCCTGGGAAGCAGGCTCCGTGATGTTGCCTTCCTGTGCTCTGAGAATTTAAGGCCCAAGCTATCCCCTCAAACCTAGGAATCAAAGCTGCTTTTCTTAATATTTCGAGAAGAATGACAAGAGCTGATCACATGGCTATAAAGAGAGGCCACAATGCTAATGAAACATGAGATTGCTTTTGGCTGAAATTATGTCCCATCGGTGTGGAATTGAAGGGTGGATAGAACTCAAACTGCTCATTGGTTGAACAGATATTTATTGAGCATCTGTTCTTGCCAACACCTAATACAGCTCAGAGTTGGTAACTACTTTTCTGTGTGTGGGAATGGAATCAAGGTGGAATGGAATCAAAACAACAGATAGTTATACATATGACTCCTTTTCATTAAATATGGCTTAGCATTTCTATCAAATATGGCATGGACACATGGGGTCCGAGTAGGCAGCAGGTCATGTTTTGGAAGTCACTAGAACAGGGCAAGGGGGGCTAGGATGAGGCCAGAAGAGCCTCAAACTCTCCTTGCAGTGGCTCTCAGACCTTTTTTGCACGACTACCATTTTTTACACCAAACAGGCTAGGTCTGACAGTCTAAAAGCACATACATGGCACTGATTCTTTTTAACTCTGAATTAGCTAAGTAGGGTAACGAAAATCAAGACTTTTGCTAAGAGTCTACTATGTGGTCTTCAAAATAAAGGATTTGAGATGATTTTATGGGAAATATCTTTTAGACAGATAGTTTCTCATGAAACTAGAAGGCTTCCTGTTGTTCGAGGAAGATTATTTTAAAATTAAACTGCCTTAAAAAGAAATTAGTGCAGATGGTCCATACTTTTAAAAAAATTAGCCTAAGAGCCATTATTCAGCTTTACTCCTTGTAAAGGAGTAGCTGCAGCTGAGAATCACTGCACTAATTTTTCTAAGTATTTTTAGTTTTCTGATTTATAATTGGCTTCTACCAATTCCGATAAGAAATCTCCTTGAAGATAAAGTCACCTGCTGTTGTTTATACATGCTCGAGTCTCCCTCTTATTAAATAAAGAAAAGTTAAAAAAAAAAAAAGCGTATGTATTCCTATGTACTATTGTCTTGGGTGCAGAAGAATAAGCTAAAATGGCGTGTTTACTACATTCTGAGAGCTTAGAGTGTGAAGATATAGGAAAGTTGAAAAAACAAACATGGCATCAAAATCTATGGATTTGGGGGAAATACTTTCCATGCTTTTTAATAATTTTTAGCTGTTTTGACTCAGAGAAATATTGTGATATGTCATAAAAGGGTTGTGCTATGATCTCAGAATTATCTATTGTCAGAAATATATTAAAGAAATATTCCAGGAAAAAAATTTTTTGGCCCTTTTCTAATAACCGTTAACCTGTTTTACTTCTCTGGGCCTGATTCTACTTCCCTGTATAATTTCCTTGCTCCTTTCCTTAATATTTGTTTCCTCGACTTTATGTGTCTTTTGTGCAAATTACCTCAAATCCTTTGTGGAATAAGGCTGGATTAAAACAAGCCAGCGTATAAATGTTAATCAAGTACTAACTATGTGCCAGGCACTGCAGGGGCTGCGGGCCGAGAGACAGACATGGACTCAAAGTCTGATGGAGAGTCGTGAACGTAAGGAGTGAGTGTGAAGGTGCCAGGAGAGAACTTAGAATCAGCATCTGACCCAGACTGCTTGAGCAACAAGGAGGAACATCAGGAAAAGCTTCTAATTAGCAAAGATGCCAAAGCCCCATCCTGAAGGCCTAATAGAAGTTAGCCAGGGTGGGAAATGGGTTGGAGAAGCCAAGGGGGAGTGAGCTGGATCTGTAAACTCAGAAAAAAGAGGCAGAGACGCATTCAAAGACCTTGAGACAGGCGCAGACATGTTGGCTGTCTCCCATAGGCCCTACCTGCCTGGCCCAGGTCTCAAACTTAAGGAATCAGTTCATTAAGGAATGCTCAATAAGTATTTGTCAAATCTATGATAACTATTTTTTTATGGATAGAGAAGCAAGATGCTAAAGGGTTAATCTGTGGGAGGCTTCTGCAGAGAGGTAGATTGGGTTATGGGGAGAAGGTCCCCCAAGCGCCTTGTGACCAGGAGGGGTTGTAGAGAACGTATCTAGGGACCCAAGTCTAAGGTGCCCTCAGGACCAGACAAGCTTGGAAATAGAGAAAGCTTCTGAGGAAATGATACTAAGTTGAGAATTTAGCCAGAAAATCAGTGAGGGAGAAAACACAAACTGAAATTTGTAGGAATACCCTACGGTGAAGTCTGGTTTTGTGTTTGTGTGTGTGTGATGAGGAAGACTGGCCCTGAGCTAACATCTGTTGCCAATCTTCCTCTTTTTGCTTGAGGAAGATTGTCCCTGAGCTAAGATCTGTGCCCGTCTTCCTCTATTTTGTGTGTGGATTGCCGCCACAGCATGCCTTGATGAACAACATATAGGTCTGCATCCAGGATCCAAACCCACAAACCCCGGGCAGCTGAAGTGCAGAGCAAGAACTTAACGACTACGCCACCAGGCCAGCCCCAAGAATCTGGCATTTTTAAGTAACTGAAAGGCCAGGGAGCAGAAGGATCAGAGAGAAAGGGTAGAGTGTGGAATGAAATAAGTTTTGGAGAAGCAGGCAGGAACTAGATCATGCAGTGCCTTATAGGTTATGCCAAGTATTTTGGACTGAATCCTAAAGGAAATGGGAAACTTTTAGGGAAAATTTTTAAGCAAGGCAGAGACGTGATCAAATCTGTTTTATCAGGATCTCTAGTCTATGGAGAACAAATAGGAGGGGGACCCAGCGGATAGAAAACTGTTTTTATTTCATCTTTCTTATGTTTTTCTGCTAGCCTACGAAAGGCTGTTAACTCTCCTTAAAAAAACAGATTCTTTTTATAGTTTTATCCTTATGTGGTTTATCTTTACTTAAAATTTATTTTGTTTTATCCCTCTTTTTCACTTGTAAATAAATGATGACCCACGCTTCATAATTTCTGACATTTTCCCATGAAGTGTCTCTTTGACAACCCCTTATCTGCACTCCTAACCCCACACAGGGTGTACTCAATAGTGGGACCTTGGTCCTTGTGTGACTTGATTGTCATAAGAATTCCTCAGGCTGCTGAACCTTTTCCAAAATTCTCACTGGGCTCGAGGACTGCCATGAGAGTCAAGATCAGCCCCTGAAGGACCCGGTCAAACAGCTCGAATTAAATCAGAGTGGACCATAGCCACTGCAAAGGGATGGAATTTGATCAGAAATATTTGCACATGAACAATATCAGATTTCAGGCATGACCAGCAATTAGCAATTCTGTGATAACAAAGAAGAATCTAAAATAGCTCTTGAGTTCATAAATCTTTGTGTGTTTCAGTTGGAAGATTCAAAATCTATATTCTATTATTTTACATGTGACATTAGCATAGGCATCAGATAGTTTACACTGGTAAGATTGATCTTTTCCCATTTTACCCTCTTTTACTGATTATAAAGGAAAAAGATAAACGTAAAAAACTGAAAAGTACATTAAATCGTAATGAAGAAAAAATGGTCTGTCTTTACTTCTTCTTCCCCCCAAAGATACATATAACATTTTAGTATTTCTAGTTAAGCTCTATGTATCTGTAGATATATACACTCTCCATACATTTATAATACTTCCAATACAGTTTTGTATTTTGTTTTTTCACACATTATAAGAGTATTTTCCTAGGTCATTAAATATTCTTTGAAAATACAACTTGAATGTTTGCATAATGTCCCATCATATGTGTAAACATTCCCATATTATGAGATCTCTTGGTCATTATCCTAATAATGCGACAATGAAATCTTTTTTTTTTTTTTTGAGGAAGATTAGCCCTGAGCTAACATTTGCTGCCAATCCTCCTCTTCTTTTGCTGAAGAAGACTGGCCCTGAGCTAACATCTGTGCCCACCTTCCTCTACTTTATATGTGGGATGCCTATCACAGCATGGCTTGCCAAGCGGTGCCATGTCTGCACCCAGGATCTGAACCAGCGAACCCCGGGCCGCCGAAGTGGAACATGCAAACTTAACCGCTGTGCCACCGGGCCAGCCCCACCACAATGAAATCTTTGTGTATAAATATTTTTTACATGTATCTAAATACTTTCTTAAGACAGATCCCCAGCAGCAAAGCAAAATTTTAAGACTCCAGATACATATTGCTAACCTGCTTTTCAGAAAAGATGAGCACATTGGCACCTTTGCCAGTGTCACTACGGGAGGGCTGTCGTGTTGTCACACTATGATCTTGCTTATGTTTCACAAACCAGTCAGTGATCCGTCGGTCAGATTTGTTCTAACTGCCTCCCAAGTGATGCTATTGCACCCCCACAACATGACCACTTCTGCCACCTTTTAGGACCACATTGCCATTAAAGTGGAAAGCTTTACTCCTGAAGTATGAAGCTAGATTTCTACTCATGAAAAATTCTAAGTGATTATTTGATGTTTCCTGTGTTGCAAGTGTAAGTTAATTTCCTTACAAGTGTTATGCCTTTTAAATGTTTTTATTATTTAGCACTGTCGACACAAAGCTGAAATCAAGCATCTCTCTCCCCCCACCATGTCTTGAGGCTTATCTGGCCACAGTAATTCCTCCAAAAAATCCCAGTTATTTGATATTTGGACATTTGAAGAGCTATTCGAAATTTGGACAGTTTCCCATTATGTTGTATCCTCTGGAAATTATTTTCAAGAAATACATCATGCTTTAGGGTTTAGTTTGTAGGCATGAGGATTTTGTGTATGTAGCCACTGCCCTCTTCATTTATCACTCAGAAGGAATAATTTAAACTAGACTGTCACATTTGTTTGTGTATAAAAGAAAAAGTAATTATTTGTGGGATATTTTAGTCCAATGGGATTTGAAGTCTGGTTCTATATATTTTTTGTTCCAGTTCCACTTTCAGACTTCAACCAAAAAAAAAAGAAAGGGAAACCTTTAATTATATTGGCATTTCAGAGTCATGGTAAATTTCATTTTATTCACTTTAGAACGAAACTTTTTCACTCTTTCATTCTTTAATTAAGGCATAAACTAATTCCTTTCTTTTTCTATACTCAGTTCAGTTCCGTTTCACAAATGCAAACCAAATGGTAGATTCTATATAAGTTTAGGGGACAAAAGAGAGAGCCCCAATTCCCCTCCTACACACACACACACACACACACACACACACACACACACACAGAGCACATAGTCAAATGGAGACAAATCTCTGAATAGACCAATTCAGTACGTGACGTGCTGAGATAAGCTGTTGAATCTCATTATATGATATATTCATTATAAATGCCCCTCCCCCAGTTAACAGGTTACTTAGATTAACCAAATCCATAGTTTGACCATTGAAAAGTTAATTCTTGGGGTTGGCCTAGTGGCACAGTGGTTAAGTTCACACATTCCGCTTCGGCAGCCCGGGGTTCGCTGGTTCAGATACTGGGTGCAGACCTACACAGTTTGTCAAGCCATGCTGTGGTAGGCATCCCACATAAAATAGAGGAAGATGGGCATGGATATTAGCTCAGGGCCAGTCTTCCTCAGCAAAAAGAGGAGGATTGGCGGCAGATGTTGGCTCAGGGCTAATCTTCCTTGAAAAAAACAAATTAATTCTCATTCAAGCATTCCTATTTCCTTCATACTAATTTCTGTTCCTACCTAGCATCTTAGCATGTTTTGCTCCATCTCTGGCTGATTGCTGTAAATATTTATAAATATCAAGTAATGTGATACAAATAGATTGCAAAGTAAAATTGAAACCTTTAATAAAAGGGAGCAGTTTGTCATGAAGTGGATGAAAGTGATATTGGAGAACTGCTAAATGCCGAATGAGGATGTGACAGAGTTAGACCCATAACAACCCAAGAAAAGAAATTGGCATGGATTAGGTCAGAACAAGTGTTTCAAAAGAGAATAAGTTGTGGGGCCGGCCCTGTGGCCTAGTGGTTAAGTTTGGCATGCTCTGCTTCGGTGGCCCAGGTTCGGTTCCCAGGCGTGGACATACACCACTTGTCAGCAGCCATGCTGAGGTGGTAACCCACATACAAAGTGGTGAAAGATTGACACAGATGTTAACTCAGTGACAATCTTCCTCAGCAAGAAAGAAAGAAAGAAAGAAAAGTTGCAATAGCAATTGGTTAATAAAGGACCTCAGTAAAACATGGTAAAGTCTTCAGAAATACTTTTGCAAAAATAATCTTTTTCATCATTGGGGCGCAAAAGTCAAGTAAAGGATGTCATTTCACATAATTTTGTCCAAAAAATTATACCCCCTGCCCCCAAAATCCAACATTCAATTAATTCTTTGTTCTAAGAATTAGGATATTTACAATTATGACTTATTCATATAATATTTATTTTATTTTTCTAATTTGCAATCTTAATCAATTCCTTTCAATATGACTTCTTATTCAATGTTGGTCTCTGTATATTTTGGTTATCTATTGCTGTGTAACAAACCATCCCCAAAACACAGGTTTCAAACTATTGTTTGACTATCTCCCATAATTCTGTGGGTTGGCCAGACTCTGCTGGGTTGGCTGCAGCCGGGCCTGTAGTCATCTGGGGTCTTGGCTGGGTTGGAGTCTTCAAGATGATTCACCGACTTATCTGGTGGCTTCATAGGGACAGCCACAAGGCTGAGCTCAGTGGGGACCCTGGTGTGACTGGGGGGTTCTCTCTCTCCACATAGTCTTAGGGCCTCTCCTCCTCTGCAGGGGAAGAAGGCAGACTTCTTACATTACATGTCAAGGTTCCGCAAAGCACAAGAGCGGAAGATCCTTCCTTCCAAAGATTCAGGTTCCAAACTGGCGTAGCGTTACATCCACCACATTCTGTCGGTTAAAGCGAGTCCCAGGCCAGTTAGCTTCACCGTGGAAGAGGGCTGCCCGAGGATGCGAACATCGGAAGGCACAGCTCACCCAAAGCCACCGCTGGAGGCCAGCTAACACGCTGTTATTAAGCGAATTCATTTAAAAAGGCATTTCCAGTATCAGTTACTCTTGGATAATGAGGACCTTCTCTAGCTGCAATCACTTCAGCAGCTCATTTCCAAAAAGCCTAATGAGTTGTGATGTCAATGGCAACAGTCAATCTGCTTCTAACAATCACAGGCCTCCAGGAAGGGAATTTATTTATACGCAAATCAGAGCCTCCGTTTGATTCATAAACTTCCCTGCCGAACCTTGTCATTAGTTTGTTTAAAGAACATGTGTAGGTTCATTTGCCTGAGGATACTCAGCAAATATCTGGAAAATAATTCAAAGTTTGGCATCTGATAATTCCTGAGTGTATACTGTTTTATAATTTAGGTAGTGCTTTGAGGTACCATCTTATTTGCTTTTCATTTCAAATCTTATGCTGTAGGTCAGGCAGATATTATTCCAGTTTTCAAGTGAGAAAACTAAACTCGTTGTCATCTTTTAAATTTTCCACAATCACACAGCTAGGAAACATTGGAGCCAGGACTCAAGTTCAGAGTTCTTTCAAACCAACCATTCCTCCTAGAGTTCTCTTTTATACTTAGAAGGGTCTGAAACTGAAATTCATTCATTCTCTCTCTCTCTGTGTCCATGTACATGCATGTATGTGTGCACATGTATATAAAATATACATTTTTATATCCATTCTTAAACTATAGCCTTCACTGATAGTTAATGAATGAAATTCATTCATTGTCTCATTACATGTATATGCATGTATGTATGCACATTTTAAAAACTGTTCTAAAGTACAGCCTTCTTTGCTAGGTAAGGATCCACAGAAAGTCAGTAATATCCATTTCAAGGTAAAGGGTCTCATAGAACCATGGATGTCATCTGGTCCCCTTCATTGCGCAGATGAGAAAATAGGCCCAGAGTGGTTAATTTACTTGCCCAAAGTCACACAGCTATTTAGAGGAAAAGCCACGAGCTCTTGACTCTGAACTTACTGTTCTTCCAAGTAAACCAAGCCACCTCAAGAATAGCCTTCCAAATGAAATTGTGTAAGGAATATAGATATTTTATGTGTTTAAAACATTAATTTGTAATTTGCCAGAAGTTAAAAGCAGCAAAAATTTTAAGTTCTTTAATGACTAAATACAGTTAAGGACCTGCTGGGCAATTTGCTCAAAATGTTGCTTCTGGATGACAACCTATTGCTAGGAATCCACGGAAGAGAAAATTCCCTCTATACAAAGCTGAGAACTAACTTCAATGCCGAGAGATCTTTACGAAGAAAAAGAAGGTAGAAATGTTGTATCCAGTCACTTGGTATGTTTCACGCCCAAGCCTACATGTCAGGAGCAAAACCAAAACATTTACATCCAACGTTCTCACAGCACTGTGTGTGGAAGCTTCTTCTGAGAACAAGAAGGGCCGGGATTAGCCAGATCTCAAGTTTTTCCAGTGAAGAAAGCCATAGAGGTCAGTTCTGCAGGCAGTGTTGTGACAATATTGCATTTGTCCCAACTCTTGGGATGTTACTCTAAGTAGTGAATAATGTTGCACTTTGACCTGAATGGGATAATGGGTTTTCCTGCCCTCCCTCCCCCATCCCTCTCCCCTCCTCCCACCCTCCTTTTCCTCCCTTCACTCCCTTCCTCCTTTCTCTCTCCCTTCCTTTTATTAAGGAGAAAATATTTTCATCTGTTGACTAAACAGATAAATTCTAGAAGCCACTAGTACTATTTACCAAAGTCATAGTGTGTGTGACTTGAAGGATTGAGCCATTAGCACATGTTTGACTAAAGAGTCAGTTAAGCCACAAGCCAGATCCCTTCAGCTGATGGGCCCAGTGTGACATCTGACTTGAAGGAGCACTGGACTGAACTGACCTATCACTTTAGATAAACCGTTCATCTCTAGGAGCGCAGGATGGGGAAGGCCTGAGCTGACCAGAGGGTGGGACCTCTCCCAGGCAGACCTGTCTGAATGCCTTTTTCCATGATTGTCACCTCCTGGGTACATCTCTGCCACCACGTTCATATTTGTTCTTTGGAATTCGGAAATATCCCCAGATTGTCTCTCCTACTTCCTTAGTCAAATAGGAAAAAAAAAAAATCTTGGAAATGAAACTCACCATTCTCCTCTGAATACAAGATACAAGCTGCTCGTGTATATCTCGGAGTGGTTTTGTTTTATTTATGTCACATTTCGAAGAACTTGCTGGGTCCCATTATTGCTCTGTGTACTAAGGCGGTTGGATTTCTTTCTCTTTACTCAGGCATGGTTATTGACTTTGTTGACAATGTTTAATATGAAAAGTTCTAAATCGCTATGCAGCAGAGCCATTTAACCATAAATATCTGGGTGAGTGGACGTGTGGTGATGTGTGCGAGGAGGAAATCCTTGTGTCATTGTTGTTCAGCCACTGAACTGATGCTGTTTAGGAGAAGACGTGTCACAGGTGTGAACTTGCACATGATGGAAATACTCAAACAAGCTTTAAAAATTATTATGTGGTTTTCAAACTATTTTGGTCACAAATCAAATGGCAGCTTTTAAGTGCAGTGTTTATGGAGTATGGCTGCTCTGTGTGATGTAAGCCATAAAAAAAGAGAAGTGCTCACACATTTGCACCAGACACTACTCTTTTCTTAGGAGTCCACTTATTGATACTTTTATAGCACTGGCAAGTCGAGTTGGAAATGTCCATCCGCTGTACCTCGTACTGCTTCTACTTTCTCACTGTCTCCACTGGTGTCATCTCCGCCCAGGGCACCACCTGATTTTTTCCAGACTCTCTCAACACCCTGCTGGTTTCTTTCCAGGCCCACTGGCCCCCCTTCTGTCCGTTCTCCACATGGCTGCCAGGTTATTCAGTTCGTTTCTTCTCCTGCATAAAACTGTGAAATGCCTTCCCACTTTTGATCAGTTAGGGTTTAATCAGGGAAAGAAAACAGCTATAAGTGAAACAGAACAAGGGATTTATTATAGGGATTAGAACTCACACAGCTGCTGGAGACGTGAACTGAAAATGAACTCACTAAACATCAGCTTGCCGATTTGACCATCGCTTCTAAAATTGTAAATTGAGTACCTTAAACCAGGTCTAGGAGCTGGTGCAGCAGAGGCAGGGCAGGAAAAGGGCATATGTGTATGCAATAGGGAGGACTACATTTAAGAGAAATTCCGCTCATTCATATGTCAAATATTCAGAGTTCCAGAAGTCCTGCCTTCTGAAACGCGAAGTGTAACCGAAATGGATATTCAGCCTAGGTAGACAGAAAAATCTTAAGAATAATGGCCAGGTTGAAAAGCTGCGGCAAAGATCTCAGCCAAACTAAACTAGAATTGCCCCCAAACTACCCACTCACCACCAAATCTTTGATAATTCAACCAACTTGCTGTATAGTTGAAAAAAGTTAATTTATGCATATGTTTTTGAGAAAAAACAAATCCTACATATTGTGTCTGGTTTGCAGCTCAGTGCTGTAGTACTGTTCTCTGATTCTCTTCTTTCGTTCTTTTTATTTTCCCTAAAGTTCGATGTCTTTTTTGATTCCATACCCATTGAGATGAGAACGGTTGTTTCCTTTGACCAGACTGTCATAGTAACTGCAGATTACCCTCAGTCTCTCTGACTGCTCACATTTCACATCTGAAGTACAACAAAGCTTTCGGCAAATGTGTTTATGGCTCTGGCTGTCCCTTCTTCCGCTACCTTCCGTGCGGGTATGTGCAATGCGGAAGCTTCCCCTGGTTGCTCTGCAGAATGCCTAAAGCCTGCTTTCTGCGTTGGGGGTTACTCCTGTCTGCACAGTTGCGCACTGCCGCTCTCTTTGTCCATGATCTTCCTCCCTGTTCGGTGAACTCTCATCTTGGTGGCAGAAGGCCATTAATAGCCCTTTGCCTGTATATTGGGAAGAGAACAACTTCTAGGCTGAATGTAGACTGAAAAGGGATTCCCACACAGGAACCATGAATTCTACACACATATTTTATCCCGCTAAAAGACACATTCCAGCTTACAGCAGTGTTGGCTACAGTTTGTTCTTTAATCTTTCCTTATCCTTTAAGTATGGGTGACATTGTGTACGATCATAGGAAACACCAACCAGCTCTGCCTGAGAGCGTTAGAGGAATTTCCCAGAAGAGATGACATTTCTTAAATGATTTTTTTCCGTGAAGACTCACAGCTTGTGAGCTTGAAACTTACCAACATTGCTCTTTCAAATCTGTATCAATTAAATATAGTTGGGTACTTTTCTAGTATAAGTGATAGTGTTTTATCAATTTATCCAAGTTTCTGGCCCCCCAGTGACTCTAGAAACACGTCTTTGAGCGGATCAGCCAGAGGAAGGAAAGAGCAAATGAACCCATATGGAAGATTGAATCTATTATCAATAGTACTCTGATTTCATCAACTGAAGGAACTAGCTACATATTCCTGGCTCTCAGTAACAAGGCATAAGGCATGGAACAGTGAGTTCCTCAACATCGTCAGTGACAAATAATGTCCTGGGTCGTGACTGGCAGCTACACAGTGATTCTCTAACCAGATGCCATCTTCTTTCATCATGGCCACCATGTGAATTATTTAGATGTTGGAAGCGTGGCTTGCAGAAGAGCACTGTCAAAAAAAATTAGAGGCCATGCTAGCCATAAGTCCTAAAGTGCTGTGTCAGACAGTCTAAATCAATCATTTATGCATTGTGGGCCAATACAGTCATCCCCCAATACCCACAGGTGATTGGTTCCAGGACCGCTCCTTGATGCTAAATCTGCAGATTCTCAAGTCCATTATGTAAAATAGTGTAGCATCTGCATATAACCCATGCACATCCTCTTGTGTACTTTAAATCATCTCTAGATTACTTGTAATACCTAATACAATGTTAATGCTCTAAATAGTTGTTATACTATACTATTTAGGGAATAATAAAATAAAAACATCTGTACATGTTCAGTACAGATGCAACCACCATGAGCCTTTCCATCGTGGTTGGTTGAATCTGCGGATGCGGAACCCCTAGATATGGAGGGCCGACGGTATATATCAAACACCCTAGTTCCAGATAATTGCAGTCGCTTGAGGTAAATTAGCCTATAGCTCAGTACTCTCTTTTCTCCAACGCTGATTGGTTTTCACCTTGTTTCATGTATACGCTAGACCCATTACAAGTTTGTCGTCTACCCATGGCTCCCTCACAAGATCTCCTCTCTAATCAAGCACTTCCTCTGAAAAGAAATTACTTAGGAAATACATAATAGTTCCCAGAACTAGCTTAACAAAGCTACTATTTTTTGAACATGCACTGTGTGCCAAACACATTTACAAGTCTCTTTTATCTGTGGTCTCTAATTTAATTTAATTCTTATGACAGCCTACGAAACGTGCATTGTTATTCTAATATTACAGACAAGAAAACTGATGCTCAGAAAGTCAGAGAAGGCCTTCAAAGGGATGTGGGGAAAAATGATTTCAGCATGTCTTTTAAAGGGACAATTTGAGAGCTTTGAAAGATACTCTTTTACCTACTTCCCAGCCCACCTTTTTCTCTGTCCTCTGAGTGTGTCTGGCTGGTGCTCTGTGTGGGACACTCTTTCTAGAAAGCTGGTGGTTTTGCTCTTGGCCATGTAGGTGTTTGTCTTTGGCAGTTTCGGGAGTGCCGTTTTCTTTCCAAGCGACATCCCTGCATTTAGGAAATGCGCTTTCAAATGGAAACACTGGAATTGGGGTTCTTATCATCACTGACAGAACCTTTGTGAATACTTAATTTGTGTTACAAATGAAAGAAACAGAGGTTAAACAGAGAGATATTTCCTCATTTTAGAGAGAGCAGATTTCAGTTTCGATAAATCCTAGTCACTTTCATTATGACTAAGAATTTTTGCTTTTGCCTATTTTTGAAGTGTATTTCTGACCGTGTGCTGTAGACAAAATAAAACGTCAAGAGTGGAAAGGTTTGTTTCTTTTTGTTTTTCTTCTTTCATTATTAAGCATAGGTGTGCTCTCCCCAGTTATTTTGAGGGAATAATCTGTAGAAATCCTCAAGTTCAGAGATTTTGTCGTCTGCCTCTTTATAGCTCCCATTTCTGGCACTTGGTGGATCTTCCACAGAAGTTTGTCCACTTGGATAGTGAATGAGTAATGGAACAATCCATAGCCTCAGCATATTTAATTTAGCTGAAAAATGACAAGTGAAACAGTTTTTATACATGCCTGGTTCTGATATAAGTTATTGATTATGAAAAGTTTTTTTTCATGGAGATTATTTTTGAATTATCCAAGGAAGCATAGCTATAACTAATGAGATAATATTAAGCAGAAGAAAAATGTGAACTGAATAACAAGAAATATTTCCAGGAGATGAGTCTGGGATTAAATCAGGCAGAGGAGTCCCAGTGGAAGTGGCTGGGGGACATTTAACACCATGCACGCTGCTTGGAGTTGCAATGAACTTAAGCAATTTACAAGGGACAGACTCTGACTTTGGCAGGATTATAAGAGAGATCGTATCTCAAGTTTCATTGATTCTCTTTCTTACATGGGTATACGTTCGCAGCCTCTCATCCTTAGGGACAAAATTTATGTGTGTGCTAAATTTCTGATTATAGTTTTCTTTTTTCCAAAAAGCACTCTTTTTAGATCATCTCCTGCTGCCATCAGAAATGTCTTCCTTAAGTGGGAAAGTCCAAACCGTTTTGGGCCTTGTGGAGCCAAACGAACTGGGCCGCACTCTGACCCATGAGCATTTGACAATGACCTTTGACTGCTCTTACTACCCGCCGCCTCCGTCTCATGAAGTTATCTCTAAGGAACCTATTATGATGAAAAATTTATATTGGATTCAGAAAAATCCTTATTCCCATAAAGAGAATCTTCAGTTGAATCAGGAGACGGAAGCTATAAAGGAAGAACTGTTGTGTTTTAAAGCCAAAGGTGGGGGAGCCTTGGTGGAGAACACAACCACCGGGATTAGCCGAGATGTGCAGACTCTGAAGTGGTTTGCAGAAGAGACTGGCGTCCATATCATCTCCGGAGCTGGGTTTTATGTGGATGCAACTCACTCTTCAGAGACCAGAGCCATGTCAGTGGAGCAGGTAAAAAGCCCTAAGTTCTTTGACAATACTTGTGTCTAATTTCAGAATAGCCAGAACTTTAGACATGGGATTGTCCCTACGTGTCATCGACATTTGGAAATGTCATTGGCTCAGAGGTAGCTGGGCATGCTACAGAAATTTGCTAGCTAGCAAAAACATCTACACTTGAGACCCAAATTAGGAACTTTTCATTTCGTAAAGAGAAAGTGTCGAGGAAGGAGATCTTAGTGCCCTAGCCACCAAAAAAAACCAACGTGTTAATACTTAGATTTGTATATATCGTATCTTTGCTCAATAGTGGTGCCCCAGTGTGTTTGTAAACCTCAGTTTTCCATTATAAGCTTCAGTTATGCAACCTCAATTTTCTTTCTGGATTTTATAATCACCAGCAATAAAAATTCACTGTAGGGTGAATCTCGGCAGGCAGAGACTTGGCACATGGGCGAATATGTTTCTTTCTCCTTTTACAAAACAGGAGGGGTGGAAGAAAATCCCTTCCCCATTTTTGTCATAATACCGAGCTTAAGCAAGAATGGGCAGGAGGAAGTAAATCTTTCAGGGACAAAAGGAAAGAATAAGCTGTAAAGCTGTTTTGCATGTGTTTGTGCTCTCTTTCTATACATACATATATGTGTTTATACATGTTTATTCACATATGTATATATTTGTATGTATCTTCCATTGCCTCTTTGATAGGCATAGCATGTCAGCTGCAATCTTTGCAAAGAATCAGTTGATCTTTAAAAAACTTGTATTTCAAAGTTTTATCTGTGTTATTTTCCAATTAGGCCATTCCCTTTTTATATGTTTCTATTATTTGTAGACTGTCCTGATGTCAGGGATTACATATTCTTCCAACTGCTCATAGCAGTAAATATAAATACAAACCCAAAAATATAATATTAGTATTGTGTGCTGTGAATTTGCTATGCTGTAGAGGGTAAAGGACAGAATAAATAGGGAGAATTAGAGAATTACTTGCTACAGATGATGTAGATTCGAGGGCAGACTTTTTATGTTCAAGATACTCCTCAGGTTAAATTATAGATTTTTTTCTCAATCTGAACGTACTTTCAATAAGTCACTTTTTTCCCCTACAGTGACTTTCCTAATTCCATGAATTTCTTTTTAAATAATCACAGTAAGATATTATGAAATCTCTCATTTAGAATAACTTGTTGGATTTGAGATTTGGCCAGCAAAATGCCTTTCTCCTTGGCCAATATTAATTGAATGAATGATGAATACATTTTTAAAAGAATGAATGACTAAATGAATAAATTCATTCACACACTGTGGTGACTCTAGGTTGATAAATTCCACAGTCTATAAAATATTTTCTTTTTTTTAAGGCTTTTTTTTGAGGAAGATTGGCTCTGAGCTAACATCTGTTGCCAACCTCCCTCTTTTCTGTTTGTTTGGGTTTTTTCTCCCCAAAGCCCCAGTATATAGTTGTAAACCCTAGTTGTAGGACATTCTAGTTCTTCTATGTGGGATGCTGCCACAGCATGGCTTGATGAGCGGTGTGTAGGTCCACACCCAAGATCAGAACTGGCGAACCCCAGGCCGCAGAAGCAAAGCGCACAAACTTAACCACTCGGCCATGGGGCTGGCCCTATAAAATATTTTCATTCTCACCCTTCCTTAGCTTACTGGTGTCCTCATTAATGAAATTCTCCATGGGGCCGATGGAACCAGTATCAAGTGTGGCGTTATCGGAGAAATTGGTTGCTCCTGGCCTCTGACCGAGAGTGAAAGAAAGGTTCTTCAGGCGACAGCTCATGCTCAGGCTCAGCTTGGCTGTCCTGTTATCATTCACCCTGGAAGGAATCCAAGTGCACCATTTCAGATTATCCAGGTGTTGCAAGAAGCAGGTGCAGACATCTCCAGGACAGTTATGTCCCACCTTGATAGGTAAGTAGACTAACTACAAATCAGTGCAAACCACCAAATGGTTATGGATGATCAAATAAATAAAGTCACCAGGTCAATGACATACCAGTCAACTGGAGAAAACCACTCGCTACCTGGAAGGTAGTATTTATAAAGTTTTACATTAGACATTAATAAAAGTCAGTGCTGCCATTTTTGTGTCTCTATTCTGTGTCAGATAGTATCTCAGGTGTTTTGTATGAGTCATTTCTCTTAATTTACTTAATCCTTCATAACCCTTCAGAGTAGGTGTCACTGTCTACTTCACTTCTTTGTCTCAGGGTCTGACATCACAGTAGCTGCCAATTCCACATGCTCAGTATTTGCCAGTAGTTAGAGCAATAAATTTATCTGCAAATATAAAGGGAAGGGGAAACCACAAATATAAATGTTCAGGTTTGCTGTTGTGACTAGTGGTTTGAGTCATCTGAATTTTGGAAAATGCAGTTATAAAAAATAATAGTAATAGGTATATTATTTGGTGGTATTATGTCTTAGTTTCCTATGAGTACTGTAACAAATTATAAGAAACCCGAAAGGGGCCCGCCCTGTGGCATAGCAGTTAAGTTCGGCGCGCTCCTCTTCGGTGGTCTGGATTCGCTGATTCAGATCCCAGGCATGGACCTACACCACTCATCAGCCATGCTGTGGCAGTGACCCACATATAAGTGGCAGAAGATTGGCACAGATGTTAGGTCAGTGCTAATGTTCCTCAAGCAAAAAATGAGGAGGATTGGCAACGGATGCTAGCTCTGGGCTAATCTTCCTCAGCAAAAAGAAAAGAGAAGAAAAGAAACTGGGAGCCTTAAAACAATAACAATTTATTTTCTCATAGTTCTGGAGGCCAGAAGTCTGAAATCAAGGTGTTGGCAAGGTGCCTTTCCTCCAAAGACTCTTGAGGAGAATTCTTCCTTGCTGCTTCCATTGTCTCATTGTTCTGGGCATTCCTTGGCTTGTGGATGCATAACTTCAGTTTCTGCCACTGTCTTCACATGGCCTCCTGTCTGTCTTTGTCTTCTCCTCTTTTGTTTCTTATAAGGACACTTATCATTAGATTTAACCCCCACTCAGATAATCCAGAATGATCTCATCTTAAGATCTTAATTACATCTATAAGGCCCTTCTCCCAAATAGGGTCACTTCCAGAGGTTCAGGGGGATAGAACGTGGACATATCTTTTTGGGGTCCACCACTCAACCCCCTACGCATTATATTAGATGGGGAGGGGTCAGCACAATAATTGACTAAATATACAGATGTTGACTGCAGGTCATTTTATGAAGAAGCCTAAGTGTTGCAAAGGCTAGACATTAGCCTTTTGATTGAATTGATCAAGGAATTAACACAGTACAAATGAATCTAATAATACCTTACAATTATTTCTATCTTGCATATTGGAATAAAGCCATCTTAACAGACTGATAAATCCTCATCATCACACCTGACAATCTATTATTTAATAAACTAATGATCCCACAGAAGGTATTGATAAAGTGCTTCTACTTAATAAAAATATTGTAAAATCCTATGCAAAAAAAATTAAACAAGTTATAATTGTGGCAGAATTGACAAGCCAGTATTAATGGAGAAACTGAGTAATATCAGAGTAAAGGCAATTCTCCTGGCAACTGGGTGGGTATCAAGATCAATACTTGGCTGTCTTACAGAATCTTCTGGTTGTACTGATAAAATAGAGGGGGGCCCCTAGATACTGCTCATAGAGGTGGTGCATAATAGCATGAAGAATAGAATCTTTGGACCCAGAAACACCTGCTTGTAAATCTTGCCTCTACCATTTGCCATGAGATCTTGGATATTTTCATTTGAATTTAAAATAATGTATTTAATAATATTACTTTGTAGGATAGAGAATACATATAACACCCTAATCAAGAAGGATGATTTTTAAATACTTTTTAAACAGTGTGAAGTATGTCATACATACAAACGAGTATAGATAATACATATTTTTAAATTTTATAAATATTTCTTAGGTTCTTAAAAACACTGTATTCAGCTGTTATTATATAAATGCTCTATATACGTCCATTAAACTACAGTTATTAATCATGTTGTTCAGGTATTCTATATTCCTACTGATTTTTTTGTGTCTGTTTGTGAGGAAGATTGGCCCTGAGCTAACATCTGTTGCCAATCTTCCTCTTTTTGCTTGAGGAAGATTGTCACTGAGCTAACATCTGTGCCAATCTTCCTCTGTTTTATGTGGGATGCTGCCACAGCATGGCTTGATGAGAGGTGCCAGGTCTGCGCCCGGGATCTGAACCCGTGAACCCCAGTCCCCTGAAGCAGACAGCATGAACTTAACCACTATGCCACCGGGCCCACCCCATTCCTACTGATTTTTTGACTGCTCGATCTATTGGTTATTAAGAGAATATGTTAAAATCTATCATGGTAGATTTTTAGTTTCTGTTGTACATACTTCAATTTTTTTCTTTATATATCTTGAAGCTATATTATCACATGCACACAAGTTATTATATCTTCCTGGTGAATTGAGATTTACATCAGCATATACTGAACTGCTTTATCTCTAGTAATTCATGTAGTGCTTTTTGTTTTAAAGGATGTTTTATCTGATATTAATGTAACTATACCAATCTTTTTGTGTTAGTCTTTATAATTTAGATGTGTCTTATATAAGGAGGATGTGACCAGGTTTTGGGTTTTACCCAATCAGACAGTCTCTTCTTTTATATGAAAAGTTCAGTTTATTTACATTGACTATGTTTACTGATATGTTTGTTCCACTTTTTCTTTTTGTCTTAGTTTTTGTTATCCTATCTTGATTTCTTTTATTGATTTTTTTTTCACCTCCATATTCTATTTTTCCCCTTTATTCCTTTGGAAGGTATGTACACTATTTCTATCCTATTAATGGTTGTAACAGAAAATTTAACATGTACATTTATGATATCAAATTTTACATATAATAAATATTTTTACCATCCTTCCTAGTAATACAAGAACCTTAGGACTCATCAACTTCAGTCACTCAACATCTAAGTTATATGCTGTTTTGTCCAGGATGTTGTGTCCACTTGATTTTTTTAAATCCAAGTGATTAGATATTATTTTATTATTATAAAACATATAAATGGTCAGTGTTTCTGTTTGCTATTTTCTTTGCTCACCATTGCATCTTAGATCTTTATCCCTGAATTTCTCTAAGTACATCATTTGAAGTTCCTGTAGTACAGGTCTGTTTTGGTAATAAGTGCTTAGATTTTACATCTCTGAAAATGCCTTTATTCCTTCATTCATAAGACATAATTTAATAGAATAGATAATTTATAGTAATTAATGAGAATAGGTAGTTCTATTTAAAAGGTGTTTTTTCTAAGCCCTTTAAAGATATTCTTTTCAACTGACATACATTGTTGCTGTTGATAAGCCAGCTGAAACTAATTCTACTTCCTTTGCCATGATATGCCTTTTTTTATGACTACTTTTAACATGTTTGTCTCTGCTATTCTGTATTTTCACTGTGGTCTATCTCAGTGTGAATTTCTTCTTATTGTGCATGCTTGGGATTCCTGGTTATGAGGCTGTATCTTTCATTGGTTCTGGAAAACTTTGGCCATTGTCTCTTCAAATATTGTTCCATCCACATTTTCTTTATTATTTGCATCATAAGCTCCAATTTAATATACGGAGGATCTTATTACCTGTCCTCCATGTCTCTTCACATCTCCTTCATATTTCCATCCATTTGCATCTTGGAGCTATAATTTCTTCAATTCTATCTTCTTGTTTACTTCTTCTCTCTCCAGCAGAATCAATCTGTTGCCTAGCCTATCAATTTGGTTTATAATATTAAGAACCATAGTTTTATTTCTTTCTAGAAGTTCTACTTGGTTACTTTTCAAATCTGCTTGGTTAATTTTGATAATTTCTTTTCCCTTCAACATGTTTTCAATTCAATCTTTAAAAAATATTAAACATGCAATGTTTACCTTGTAACTAGTAAATGTAATTTCTTCTGTCTTTTTTCTCTGATTAATTTATTTTGTCAGTTCTTCTGGCTCTCGTTCATGTGAGGTTATTTCCTTGTATTACAATAAATTTATTGTGATCTTAGATTCCCTGCAAGTGATTATGAGTCATAGGTTGGAGGGTTTTATTCTTGGATTTTTGTTTGTTTGTTTTGTTTGTTTCTTGTGGGCAGTTAGGGGGCACTATGAAATTGGGGCTACTTTAAATTAAATTTTTACAAATTAAAAAAAATTTAATCATGGTAAAATACACACAACATAAAATTTACCCATCTTCCTATTTTTAAGCATACAATTCAGTAGTAAGTACATTCACATTGTGGTGAAACCAATCTCCAGAACTCTTTTCATCTTGCAAAATTGAAGCTGTGTACCCATTAAACAACAGCTCTTTCTTCTCCGTCTCCTTAGCCCATGGCAACCACCATCCTACCATCTCTCTCTATGAATTCGACTACTCTAGGTACCTCATACAAGTGGACTGATACAGTATTTGTCTTTTTGTGACTTTTTAAAGATTTTATTTTTTTCCTTTTTCTCCCCAAAGCCCCCCGGTACATAGTTGTATATTCTTCGTTGTGGGTCCTTCTAGTTGTGGCATGTGGGATGCTGCCTCAGCGTGGTTTGATGAGCAGTGCCATGTCCGTGCCCAGGACTCGAACCAGTGAAACACTGGGCCGCCTGCAGCGGAGTGCGCGAACTTAACCACTCGGCCACGGGGCCAGCCCCCTTTTTGTGGTTTTTTAAACTAAACTTTTCACTTGAGGGGTTCGAACCACACAGGTGCTGTGAATTCTGGCCCCTGAACTCAGTGAGTGTAGGCTTGTGGTTATGGATTCTCAGGGGAGACTTTTTTCTCAACCTGCCTCCCTTTCACCAGAAGACAAGGCTGAGAAAGACATGTAATCTGCAAAGACTCCCTCTGCAGGCCAACTTTTTACCTAGTCCATCCAACTGAGTGTTCTCTTTGGGTGGGAGGGGTACTCCCTTTACGTGCTGTGGAGGCTGTGTCTCCATTTTGTCTTCTGCCCTATTCAGGCCCCAGCTCTCTCTCTCGGCACATTAACCTCCTGACCCTGCCCCCAGGCAAATGCTGTCTCTAGGTCCCCTTCTACTCCTCATTTTCTCTGCGCTCGTATTGTTTCTGCTCCCGTGAGTAAGTCCTTTCCTTTCCCAGCAGCTTTACCAAGCATTTAAAAATATGATTTTTTTTTCCCCTTCATTTTATTCAATATTTTACATGTACTATGCTGGAAAGGTTTTCTGTGAATGTTTCGTCTGCCATACTGCTTGAACTGGCTCACGATGATTCTTAGAGAAGAATCTTTCTAACTCTATCGTTTATAGTTAGACATGTAGGTAAATTAGAAAATTATGCTTGGCATGAAAAGAAAATAAGCTTTTGTTGGAAATTGTGAAATAAATTTTAACTCCTAGCCCAGTAGGACATCCTTTCTCATAAAATCAAACTATATATATATATACACACACACATATGTATATTCCTTGCTTCTAAAATCAACATATATATACACATATATCTATGCACACACATATGTATATGTATTTTCTTTTAAACAATAAAGCTGCATTACCTGATTTTCATTGGCTGCCATTTCAGTGCCTCCCTCTAGAATGGAATGGAGAGGTTGACCTGGCATCAGACAAACTCAGAGCATCCTAGAAAATCCTGCGACCATTTCTAGAGCAGCCACCCATTCTGTCCCTATTTTAGGGATGATTCAGGGTTCCAGTGCCTGAAAAAGAAACACATAGAAGTCTGAACATTTCAGTGGAGAGGCAACTGGGAAGAAATGGCTTTAGAAAAAGTAGTGCATTTGGAAAAACAAACCAAATAAAGTACCAGGAAAAAAAATAATCAGGGAGGCAGATACGGGCAACTTTAGCTTTTTGATCTGACTGTTCACAGCAAGAGAGTTGCCAGGCTGACGTTTGATGAGGTCAGCCTTTTACAGGCCCTCTGAGGGCTGCTGGGTTGCACACACAATCTGATCTGTACTGAAAGGGCAAGGACTTCAGCTTTTCTAATGGGGACAAATCACAAAAGGGCATGTATTTCATGCAACAAAATGCACAGAAGACACACAGAAAAAGAAGAGCATCCTGAAAACAAGGCCTCCAAGAAAAAAAAAAAAAAAAAACCCAGAGAAATCATTTTCGTTCTCCCACTGTGCCTCGGTGGGTGGGAAGGAGAAGGAAGGTTCTGAACCCACGGGCGGTTGGGATGGTGAGGTAGCAATTCGAGGTGCTGGCTCTGCCCTGTGGTCCCTTTTAGAACACTGGGCTCTCCAGCAGGACTGACGCTCAGCCCCGACTATCTGTAAAATTGTTCATTTATCCTCTTAAAGGCAGGATTTCTAGCATTTGAGAATACAAAATAAAATATTCCGGGATGTCCACAATCACACTGAAGCAAGTAAGTATTCTTGAAGGTATATAAATCATCACCAGCATTCATGCGTAAGGCATTTTATTTTAAAATACATACACGCACACACAAACAACAACAAAAACAACAAAACTGCCATATGCCTATCTAAAAGAAGCAGTTGGGACCTTGAGAGAGGGAAGAGTTAATGAATGGCCATCACCTTAGGACACCTCTGAACCACATGGTTGTCATGTGACCGTTTGTGACCTGCTTAAGGTCATTTACCTGGAGATAACAGCCTGACAAGATAAATCTGCTTCTGTGTCTCGGCCCTCCCCTAACCATCTGTTCTCCTTAAGAAATACAGGCCTGTGGAAGTGCCCGTTGACTGCTGTGAATTTAGCTCTAGGGAACATCGTAGGGGGCTGCCCTTGACAGTTATAGCCACCCAAAGTCAACATTTATTGGAAAATCACATCAGCACTTAAGTATTCCTGTTTGGGCTTTGAATCCACAAAGGCTTTATGCCTTTTAATCATTTATTATAATTTTGCTACCTATTATAATTCCATCCGCATTTCCAAGTGGCATATAATCACAGCACCGCCTCTGCCCCTAGTCGAATACAGGGTATATGTGATTGAAGACACCCCAGGCGTAGTTTTTTTGCCATTCATCTCCAAGGAAGTCTTATCTGTAATGTACTATAGGGTAGCTGTAGGTATTTTTATGACAGCGCAATTATTTCATTACCAAGGAAAGTTGGGTAGAATAATATGGCTGGAAGGTATTTGGGTACTAACTCTTTATGGATTAAACTTTGAGTCCTTGGGAAAGCAATAGACAGGTGCTATGCCTCAATCTCCCTTCTGCTTGGCTATGTATTTACCAAACCAAAGGGCTTTGATGGAAATCCAGAGCCTAGAGTTTGATTGGGGAACAATGATAATTAAGTGCAGGAAAATGGCACATCTCTCTCTTTGAAAATTGCTCCCTGGGGAAGTTAGAGGAATTTGACCCAAGCATTTCTACAAGAAGAAAAGAGAGAGCACAGGGGGTGGGCTAACAACACATTTTATACTTTTTACCCCTGATTATTCCTGCCAAAACTCACCAAACTCTCTAAAGGACACAAATTTGATACATTTTTTCATGCTCTTAATTAGATGAAGTGAGTGAGTGGAATATCACTTCATTCATTCATTTATTCATTCGACAAATATTTATTGAGTGCCTAATTACCATATACCAGACACTAGGATGTAGTAGGGAGCAAGACCCATTGTCTAAATCACTTCAAAACGATTACTTAATTATTATCATGGTGACTTTTAACCTTAAGGTTGTCTTTGTAAAGCCACACAAAATAATTATCTGGTATGCTTGGAATAGTACACTTTTAATTCCTATGAATACTAGTGAATTAATGTGAAAGCATTCAAAAACAATTTCAGGGAAATGTTTGGCAAACTGAAATTTAGCAAAACATCCTTATATATTTAAATAGTAGTATGGTAGCAGTTTTTAAAAAGAACAATTGGAATGCTATGCACATGAAACGGTTTATAACATTTAGAATCCTGTGCGTACGATGCTGTATTTCTTAACACTTTATTATTAGGAGTATGTATATGCATGCATTATGAGCATAATGTACAGTATGCACTGAGAAGAATGAGTGTGCATTGTATAGTATATACATTGTGCATATTATGAATAACAAAGACAACTTGTTTAGTTATATTGGCTCAGAACTAAAGAAATTAGTTCAGGCAACAAAGTAGGGGCCTGATGAGCAAGTGGAAACTTTTAAAAATATATATTTACTAATAACACTTCCCTTTTTCCATTTTCTAATGTCCAATGACATTTCTTCTATTATTACTATGGCAGACGATGGGAAAATATAAGAAAAATTAGATGCTTCTAAACAAGTTATCATGGACATTTGTATATACTTGGGTATGACTGTGGCTCAATTTTACAGAAAAATCTACACTGGATTGTAGTGAGTACTCCCTGACATAGAAACACAAACCTTGAATACATTTCAGATTGAAATTGTGTGATGACGTTGGTGGCAACTATTCTTTTATTCAGGCAATGTATATCCTATGTCTGCATGGGACAATGGAGAAATAGGTGGTGCTGGGGTCACATTGCTTAATTTGTGTTCTGTGTGACCTTGCTGCATGACCTTGAGCAAGTCACTTAAGACTCCAAGTCTTTTGCTTATCTGTCAAAAGGGGTTAAGAAAAATTATTTTTAACCTTTAAAGTATTATGCAAATATCCCCCCTATTATTGTTTATCATGAATTTCCTTTCATTGCAGGACCTGTTTTAAAAGATATAGAAAATCTAGACAAACATTTGACAAACTGAAATGTAGCAAACCTTCTCAATATACATAAATAGTGCTGAATAAAATGCAATTAAGTTATGCTGGTAATTGATATTTGTTGAGTATCCCAAATTGCACTCTTTAATGAGACATTTGGTCAGACCAGCTCAATGTCGGGGCAAAGGAGGGCACTGGCCACGTAGTCTTTCCAGTACATTATATCCACCAAAACCTTCCACAAGGAATTTTTTTCTTCTAAAGCAATTTTTTATGACTCTGACGGCATTCCCATGAAATGTGACATTTTAACAAATAGGATTGCCATGTCTATGAGATTTATCTTCACTCTCTTCAATACCATCATTCCTTGAACTGTGTATCGCCTTACATGAAAAACGCACCCTCTTTTGTGCTGTGTGGCAGCTGGAAAGTTCATATGGTGAAAAGCTCTTCCTAGGGTGTATAAACTGTGAAATGTATTTAAAAATCAAGTTTTAATTACATTTCGCAATTGGGAGCCAACTTCTGGTTTAAGTCTAATTTAAACAAGGGTTTTTCTCTCTTGCAGCCATCTGTTCCTTTTGCTTAAGCCTACACTTAAGTCATAATATTGAAAGTGTGACATCATTCCTTCCTGTGATGTCATTAAACATCTGGTATGGACCCAAGCACTCAGAGACCTGAATAATGTGAGAGGAAGATGCTGTTCAAATATAGATATGGAGAATAAAATAAATATATGGCAATCTGAATTATTTTTCTATTTTTTTCATTCCTAGTTATTTTCTAATATTCAAAAGACTTCCATAAAAGTAATGCCTTGACGCAAAAAGAATCCTATAAAAAAAGATAAATGAACCTGTAAAATATCTACATATATGGGAATAAACTAGTATATTAACGTGAATGCACCATTCTTATTGATGGTTTTGCGTTTGTGTGAAACCAAAGTTCTTGGTAAATATTTAATTCAAGTAATAAATTATACTTTCTAATCATAGACAATGGGTAGGCCATACATTAGAAACTTCCATCATTCTATTCAGTTTCTATTTTCAACATTAAAAAATAAATTAACTGAAATTCATCAATTAGGAATTTTTCAGATTTTATAGTTAAGGTGGAACTGACATTAGCAGTATAGATTCCTATACATGAATAGTGTTTTCAAATTATATTAACATTAAATTTATCAGATTATAGTAATTTATATATTAATTTCTTTTAAACATTGTATTATAAATATTTAAAGATTTATTTTAGGTTATCATACGAATAGTTCTAGCTGAGTTTAGTAATTCTGTTACAATATTCTTGAAAATCTCTCATAAAGTAATAAAGAACCCCACAAGACACTAGCTGTACGAATATCCATTCATTTTAAATTGAGGAATTCCCTGGGGAGGGAGACAAAGAGTTTTTTTGGAATTACTTTTGTGGTAAACACTTTTTATAATAATCAGCCATTGAAATTCACCATTGTTTTTAATAAATTAGTTGTATATAAGCATTTCCTTATTATTGTATTTGTACTCCAATTTATAAAAATTACTTGGTCAAGTTCCTAAGTTTTAGCATTGGATGTATTCTGTGTTTCTATACATCTCAGGCCCTGAGCTAGTCTGGTCTCATAATAGAGCTGCCTGCATGGTGCTTACCCTCTAGGCCCAGGAATTCATAGATTGGAACAGCTGATGAATCACAACAAAGTCACAGCATGGTATTATGAAAAGTGCGCTAGCCTAGGAGTAGAATACCTGGGTTCTTGATCACTTATAAGACCCAAGCTTTAGTTTCTTCATTTATGCAGTAACGTCAATATGTGGCATAATTATTTCACCAGTTGATTGTGAGTTTCAGAACCTGCTCCTCCCATGTTCTGGGTATCATTTAATGACATCAACATCTAATCGATTGCCTAAGACAGGCCCTGATTCTCCTCCATTGCTGTCACTGTGGGGACAGAGTCCCATCGCTTACTCTTCCTGCTGCTCATCCTAGTTTGGTCAACAACAGCATTATTCACGCAGATGCTAGCCTAAGTTCCTCCCTCCCGCTGCACCCCAATGTGATAAGACGTGTCCACCTCACTAAGGTTTCTGAATACAGCCACTCCTATCCGTTCCTCTGCTGTTAACTTAATTCAGGCCCTCATTTGACACCTGAACTATTGTAATAGTCTCCAAACAGGAGTCACTCCCTTAGCCTTGCTCCCTAATCTAGCCTCCACATTGCTACGGTTTTGATCTTTCTAAATGCGAATCTGATTACATTCCTCTACGCTATTTACAATGCTTCAATGGCTCTCCTTCACCTTCGGCAGAAGATCCAGACATCTTGGTCATCTGGTCCCCACCCAGCCCTCCAACGCATCTCCCCTCAGTCTCTAGTGCACACACAGAATCTGGGCCAAAGCCACACTGACCGTGACCTTGAGTGCCCTGTGCTGACTGTTCTTACATGCTGCTCACACAGGCTAGTCCCTCTGCTGCAAATACCCTATTCCCCCTTATCTACTTGGCAGTCTTTCTGCAACATGCAGCTCATCAAAGGTTTTCCTCTTTATGGAGCTTTTCCTGAACGAGCCAAGCAGTACTGATATCTCCTTTGTGCCAATGCAGTTCCTAATAGTACTTTTCGTATTACACCTAGTAAGGTCTGTAAAGCAATTATTTGTTTCCATATCTCTTTTCCATAGACACTGAACTTCTTGAAGGATGGGACTCTGTGTTATTTGTTGTTATTTTTCCAGTTCATACCTCATAGTAAGTAGATGAGCAACAATTTCTTATTGGATGGATGGATGGATGCCTCTCCTCTCATGCACTTTATCATACTCTGATAAATTACAGGCTTATCTTCCAGAACAACAGCTCTTTTTTTTTTTTTGCCTCTCAACAGGTATTCTTCTGGATCATCCATCCCTCACCCAACACCTGAACCCCACCAACCTTTATCTCAACAGTATTCTTCAAGACTCAACTCAAATTGCTTTGTATTTGTTTGTACTATAACAAGTTCTCAACACATGTAATTGTAATTATTAGTTTAAATATCTATTCCTTCCCTACACTTTAAGTTCCTTGAGACAACAGCTTAAATTTCATATTCTTATCTGTATCCCCAGCACAGAGGCTAGCACGAGGTAGGTGATAGTACAAGACAGTAGACGTTTCCTGAATTAATTCATGAAGGTGTGCTTGAATGAATGAAATGAAATAATGTATTTGATAGTTCTTTGCAACTATAAAGCCCAAGACAAATTTAAGGTATTGTTATCATCTTGATCACCCCCACGAATCATATCCTTTCCTCTGCTCCTTTGTTCTTTCTACCTAAATAGACCCTTGTCTAAATTATCACTTCACACAGGCTTCTCTGCTCCCAGTCAGAGTGCATTTTGACATTAAACTAAACCCCTCAGCACCTAGATAGGATCTAGAATATAAAGAGGTTTGAAAAACAGAATCAACTATCTTGCATTTTAGCACCAGTCTTAAAACACTAGTAAGTGATAACTGTATTCTGAAAATGAAGAGAGCCAAATCGCTTGAGATACCATTTTCTTAGCTGATGGCAATATGTTTGCCAAAAATTTATGCCTCTTCCTTATATAGAGAGAATTTGTTTATCAGTTGAAGAGCAAAAGTGTAAAACATGCAACAGAAGAAATGAAGTGATATGAATGACAAGAACAAATACTTGATATAAAGATCTCATCTTCCTCCTGGGAAATCCCAAGATATTTTTACAAATGACACAGCAATCACTTCATCCACCTTGAAGAAGGTGAAATGCAGTAGCTCTTCTACGTCTGACAACCACCTCAGTGACTGTTTCGGGCAAGAGGTGAAAAATACTTACCTTAAATGCTGGGGAAGATTGGAATAAGAAAGAATATAATTATTCATGGATATAGAATATGGAATGACCAGAACTGGCGGAGGTTGACACCTCCACTCTTATGATAAGTGCTATGAGATCATTGATGACTGGGAGGGGCAGGACCTCTGTTTAATCCTCATCTGAGAGACGTCAAGCAGAGTACATTTTCCCATGGTACCATTCTGACATTTGGGGTCAATCCTTTCTCCAAGTGAAAAAAAGTCACTTGCATAAATGCCACAACAGTAGCACCTTGCAAGTCTCTGGAAGTCATCCAACTGAATGTCAGTTTAATATAGTTAAGTCACCTTGTTAGACATTCATGGTGCAGGGTGCCCAGAGATGTCTCTGTGATGGGGCGTATTTCTCCATGGGTAAGTGTTGGTGAGAAGGAGTGGAGCTGCTGTGGTGGGTGGGTGCTCTCACCACAGAAGGGGCAGTATAGCCTAAGGACATGGCGTCTGAAGACAAATGCAATCTGGGTTTGTTCACAACTCCTCATTTTGAAAGTTGAGTTACCCAACTTCTCTGAGACTTAATTTCCTCATCTATAAAATGGGGATGATCATACCTTTGTCATATAGTTTTTGTAAGGATTAAATGAGATAGGGCTGTTTTAAATACTTGGTAATTATTAAGTGTTTATTTTCTTGCTTCACCTAATTCTCCCATCCTACACATTTTTTTTTTTTTAAAGATTTTATTTTTTCCTTTTTCTCCCCAAAGCCCCCCGGTACATAGTTGTGTATTCTTCGTTGTGGGTTCTTCTAGTTGTGGCATGTGGGACGCTGCCTCAGCGTGGTTTGATGAGCAGTGCCATGTCCGCGCCCAGGATTCGAACTAACGAAACACTGGGCCGCCTGCAGCGGAGCGCGCGAACTTAACCACTCGGCCACTGGGCCAGCCCCCATCCTACACATTTTTAACATCTAATACCAAATTCTATTTTTTCAGGACTTCCCTTTGAAAAATATGCGTGATTATTGACACTACTTTTTCTCCATGGATTTTGCACTTTAGTAAGGAGCATTTAAGTGAATTCATTTCTTCATTCCTTCACACTAATGTTCAGTTATCCAGAGAGTGTCATATCACTAAATGTCAGTAAAAATAATAATTTATCTATCTGTCTATCTCCTGGCTTTTTAATGACAGCAAATTTGTCTACCTTCTAACTATATTTTCCTAATGTCCAAAATACCAGCTTAATTGCTTCTCTTCTGAAGAAATCTTCTCCTTCCTTACATGTGACTGTAAAATTTTTAAGAATGTTTTACAGAGGGACCATTTCCTTCAAAGTCACACTCCTTTCTATGTGCTGTTCTACAGGATAAGAATTCCCAGGGGTTACTTTTGAAAGTTACATGTATAGATGAATCTCATTGAACATGTAGTCTTCCTCCAGAAAGAGATCTCTACCTATGGTGATATTCTTCAGATAATATTTATAATATAGGTAGCATTTATATGTAATTGACATCTGAAGAATTGGATCCCTACATTCCCCCTTCCTCCCTAAGATGCAGCTTTGGTAAGACCACATCCAAAGAAATCATGTAGGGTCTCATGAGCCACTATCAGGCTTTGGCTTTTTCTTGGAGGGAAATGGGAAGCCGCTGGTGGGTTTTGAGCAGAGGAGGGACTTGATCTGACTTAGGTGTGAAGATAGGCTTTGGTTGCTGTATTTGAATAGACTATAGTAAAACAAAGGTAGAAGCAAGAAGAGCAGTTGGGAATCTATTGCAGGGATCCTGTAAGAGATGATGGTGATTTGGACCAGGAGGGTAGCAAGGGAGGTGGACTGGATTCTGGTCATATTTTGAAAGTTGAGCCAGAAGTTTATCCTGATGGGCTAGATGTACAGTATGAGAAGAAGGAAGCAGTCAAGGATGATTACAAAGTTTTTGGCTTGAACAACTGGATGGATGGAGATGACATCAACTGAGATAGGGAAGGATGTTGGAGCAGCTGGTTTAGGGTGGGACATGAGGGATTTAGTTTGAGACATGTTAAACTTGAGCTGTCTCTTAGACATCCAAGTGGAGATGGCAAGCAGGCAATTAGACATGCAAGTCTGGACTGCAGGAGAGAGGACTGATCTAATGGTAGAAGACCCTTAAGATGTGCCCCTTAATATTTGTAAGACGTTTAGAGCAATGTCAGGCTCCTAGTAAGAAAGTAAGCAATGCTCATGATTAATACAGTTCCTTCTCCTCCTTGACCATGTCATTCAAATTGTCCAAAATAACTGTAATGATCAATTCCTGTCTATCAGATGTAGTTATCCTCTGAGCTAGCAATGAAAGACCTCCACAAAGCAATCCTTTCTTACTTTTTGGGTTTATCACCCCCTGGGCCCCATGCTACCCTTTGATGGTAAATTCCCAATTTTGCAAGTGCCATTTGAGGGTACTGTGGGAAGGGAATTAAATTTCAAAATAAAAGTTAAAAAACACCATGTGCACACATAGTCAATGTAATTCTGGAAAATGTCCTTTGAGTATAAAATATGTAGCAATAGGAGCTGAATATGACATGATAGGAGCTAATTTGATAGTTAAGAGCGTAGACTCTAGCCTTGGACTGAATTTATATTCCAGCATATCACCTTGAGAGAGTATCTAATCTCTCAAGAACCAGTCTCCTCATCCCAGTTTCCTGATGGGATTATGGAGAATATTAAATGGGACAATAAATATAAAGAACTTAGCACAATGCCAGACACACAGTAAGTTCTTGTAATTTTCAGCTATGATGATGATGACAATGATAAGCAACTTTACTTTTTGTTTTCAGTTGGATCTAAGACTGAAGATTTTCTTGTGGCTTTCCATTTACTATGGACTTTTCATTGAACATATTCCTTGATATATCACTGAAAATTTAGAAAACTGAGTCTCAAGGCAGTAGGCCCAAAGAAGAAGACATTAGGAGCAGAAATGAGTCTGATCCAACTTGTTATTGGCGCCTCCCTTTCCTGTTTTGACTGCCCCCTGCTCCTCCCGGTGCCTTGCCCATTTTGGTAATTAACAAACTGAATGAAGTGACTCAAAAGAAAAAATGCTAAACTTACCTCTTCCCCCTTATGTTATTTTAATTGTGTATATTTTGTTTTTAAGCATGGTTCTTTAGGGGAAAACAGAATATGTTTACTATAGAAAAACACATATTCTTTTAGCCTAGTAATTTTGGAAGCAGAAGATGGTCTCCATGGTAAGAAGATGGAAAAGAAGTGGTATTAATAGAAGATAGCACAGAACTAACGCACATTTTATAATATAAAGGAAAGATTTTTTAGCCTCCTTGCCTAAACAACATTGTGAACTGTAAGTTATGCTAAATTAGTGAATAAAATAAAAAGGAGCCAGCTACCATATGATTGCTCTGAGTGAAAATCAATAGTCAACTGCCAGGAAGCATCCCAGGACAGCAGAAACCTCTCGCACTTGTGACACACAGAGGCTTAATTGGTATTCCTATGGTTTGGAAGATTGGCTTTGAAAATGCTTCTGACCTCTTAGAAGCAGATTTATAGACGTATAATAGTGCTTTAATCTTTGCATCCTGGAGTTGCCAAAGTAATAGAATATCAGAGTGGCTAAAAGCCTAATAAGATAATGATTGTCTGACATTCCAACTCTTCTCCAGGCCAATTTGGGGTCCCAAACAATCACTTCCTTTCTCTTGGTCCTTACTTCCCTTCACACAATGTCTAAAGGGGTGTATTTTCCCCTCACTTTTTTCCGTATTGTTTTCCATAGGATTGTTTTTTTCCTTTCTTTCCTATTTCTGTGTTTGAATCTCTACCATGGTATTTTTAGGGTTAACCCAATGCGTCCTTTTTCACTTGTTATAATCTAAATTTCTTGTAGTAATCTACCCTTGCTCCGGACTCTATTCCTCTGGCTGTAGCCTGTAATTCTCTCACGTTTCTCTCTTTTCCCATTCATTTACAAAGTCTTATATCCTAAATAGTGATATTCTTACTATGATCTCTATTGAGGTGAGAATATATCCATAAAAGTTATCATAAAACAATAAGTTCTATTTGAAAAATAAGCACAACAGAACATAAATATCTGTAGGAGTGTTGCCCCCTTTAAAAAGGTTGCAATGATAGTCACATACACTTTGGCATTCATTTTAGAACCACTTTCCCATCTTCACCAAAAAATCACTCTATTACCTCCTCTTCGCTTCATGCTTTACCCAGATTAGTATTACTCACCTAATTCACCAGACCTGATGTCAAATTCCCTTGATAGTTTCCATTGTTCACAGCAGTTCCATTAAGTATTTTCAAAAGAGTATGGAACACATCCTGAAGACAATTCTCAAGGAGAATTACAAAATTGTTGTTGAATAATGGCAGTGTAATTAAAATGTCTATGGTCTCCAACTACTTTAGATGGGAGAACTCCTTTTTTGGATGAGTAAGTTCTCTTATTTCTGGTAACAAATTGAACTTACTGTTTTATAGTCACCCTGTAAGAGCAAACTGAAATGTTCTTTTATTTGACTTGAACTATATTTGAGTAACTAGCGTACCTAAAACTTTTAATCTGTGTATGTGGAAAATATGCTTTTGCTAATAACAATATGTCTGTCTGATTGTCTCTAGGACTATACTTGATAAGAAGGAGCTACTGGAGTTTGCTCAACTTGGCTGTTACTTGGAATTTGATCTCTTTGGTACCGAACTCCTTCACTACCAATTCAACCCGGCTATTGACATGCCCAATGACAATAAAAGAATTAAAAGGTAAATAGGATGAAATCTCTCATAGCATTCCCTTTTACCAGCCTTTTTTGATTTTCACCTCTGGGTAGGTCTTAGCAAAGATTCAAAAAACAATAAGTAGGCTGAACCAGAGACTTGCAGAGAAAAATATATCTATGTTGTTTCAGGGAGAAAATCTCTCTATATTATTTCAAGGAGAAAATGAGTCATCCTAAGTAGGCAAAAGCTTAGCAGAGCCTTAGAAGCTCAGTGCAGATGGGCAGCTGACAAGAAGCACGGATAATATTCAACCCCTGCCATGACAATAAGAGAACAAAAGACGTTTTTCTCTTTTTATCCCTAATGAAGTAAGCTGTTGCTTTCCCAGGTTGACCATGCCAAAGTCATAAGTTCCTACAATGAATTTTTGAAATGCTTTATTAAAAGTATCCACTAAAGAGTTGATTGTAACTTAAATGCTGTAAGTATAGTATCTAAAGACCAAACATCACATAAAATCCAACCTCTCAAATGGTGGAGTGGTGAAAGCAAACATTTGTACCGGTCATTCTCTGCAACCAAGTGGAAAACTTGGGGAGTCAAGGATGGATGGCTACATGGTTTGTCTTAGTTACAAGGTGATATGAAGATCGAATGCACCAAGGTAGGGAATCTGAGAGGAGAAAGAGATTCGGGATTGACAACGATGAATTCAGTTAGGGAATTTGTAAGTATTACTATCCAGCGGTGCCCTTGGATAAGGGTGTGGAGCTCAGGGCAGAGATTCAGGCTGAGACATAAATCTAGACATGGTTGATTTGTATGTGATAGTTGGAAGTGTGGGAATGAATGAGATCAATCAGAGAAGAGAATGAGGACAGAGCCCTGAGGAATACCTTCATTTAAGGGGTGCACTCAGGAACAGTCACTCAAGGACAGGCTGAGAAGTTTTCCAAGTGATAAGAATATCAGGGAAATGCGTTGTTATGGAAGTTGGTGGAAAAGAATGCTTAAAGCAGAAGGGCTTGAACACTTGTAATAGGTGGCTGATATCAAGTGAGATAAAGACTGAAAAGTATCCATTGGATTTCACAACCAGGAGGTTCTCATTTCACAATCAGTAAGTGCAGTCTTGGTAGAAAAGGCTTGAGGAACGAGTAGGAGGTGAGGCATAGGATAGAGAAGGTGGTGGTTACTCTTTCAAAAAGCTGGGTAGTAAAGGGAAGCAGGAGAGTAGGGCTGAAGCTAGAAGAGAAGACCAGATCAAGGAGAAGTTTTGTTAGGAGCTGAGCAGTGTTTACGTGGCTGAGAGAAGACAGAGAATGAATCCAGGGAAGTAGTGCCTATGTTACAAGTTTGTTATAGAATTTGTATGAACTAAAGTATTCAAAGTTTTTAGCTGCGTGTCTGGTATAGAATATGGAAGTAGTCAATCAATATTACCTTTAAAAAATCTGGAGAGATAAGAGATATAGAGCAAGGCTCCTAAAAAATAGGACAAATAGATGGAATCTTGGGAAGCAAATAGGAAGTTGGTTGAAAGGAGGTGTACTTCCTACATTGAAATGAGACGAGGCGAGGTAAGTAATGGGGTGAATGCAGATAAATGTCTTGGTGGGAGGAACAGGAAACTGAGCACATAAGCCCCATATGTTCTCTAGTGTGCTGGTGAAGTAGACATGGTCATCCCTGAGAAAAGAAGGAGTGGATTCAGTGCAGGACCTTGTAGAGAAGGATGAAGGCTGGGGATGGATGTGGAGTGAATGAGGGATATACTGACTAGGGACATGCTATGTGCAAGATCCAGTTGAGGCTAAAATCAGAACTGCACATTGGCACCAGTGCACTTCATTTGGTGATTATTTTCCCCAAAAATGTTTTGTATTTTGGTAGCAGGACAAAAAAATCTTTGTGAGTAGAAGCAAAATAATGTGAATAGTTAGAGAGATTGACGGTTGGGATTCTGTCTGAAAAACGTGATTGATACCCAGAGGAAAAAGGAAGAGGTTGAGATGAGAGTCACGAGGTCCAAGATGGACGAAGAAGATACAGAGAGAAATGGAAAGATATATAGGAAGTACGTAGCAGGGGCAAACAACTGGAAGCTTTAATGAAGTGGGTGAACACACATAGTAGAAGAAGTTCAGTGAAAAAGTAGGAAGATCTAACTTGTGGTCAGAGTGGGAAACTGAAGATTGAGATTTCTCCATGGAAGTAGTTCTCCGTGATGACCAGGACCAGAATGTGGTTATGAGGGTAGAAATCTGGTTGGACTGGGAGTATGCACAGCTGGAGTTGAGAAGTGACGTCCAGAAACTGTGAGGCTCAAGGAGTGATCGTTGAACATGCCCACACTGGAGTGGAGGGAAAGATCTTGAGCCACTGGCCACAGCTGGGACAGCCTTAGGATCTTTCCCCTAGACAGGGGACCTTTCCATCTGTATGTCTTCTGCTGTCCCTGTGTATTGGCACTCTTCTTTGATTACCTCATTAACAGTAAAATATGCTTCAAGTTTAATATCATTCGAGAGGGCTAGTTGATCGATGTTGCGTTAGTTACATAAATATGGAGATGCTCAGCTCTACATGAGCAATCTGCTTTGGCTGCCCTGATCAATGAAGCTAGCCCCTTTTTATTTGATAAACAGATTTATTGTTTCTTTTTAGTTTTATGATTTTAATTTACTTGCCCAGGAGCACCATTCAATACAGGCAAACAGGTTTCCCTAGGGCCCTAGTAGGTGTGTCATACTCAGAGGCGACTATTCTCTGGAATTTAAAATGGGGTGCTGGGGTAGGTCTTTCTCATCTTTCATGATCTCAAAACCATGATTTCCTGAAGAATGCCCTCAACACACATTTTATAATTCACCTTGGAAATAGGAAGGTTCCTCCCAGGACCCGCTTCCTTTTTCTCAGCCTGTTTGTGGCTGTCAGGTGTACCTTTTGCACCCGTATGCCTTCCATGAGGCTCCCAGACCTTGTGGAATAACAGCGATGGGTCTGCAGAGAGGGATCTATGCAGGAGATATTGGGGAAGGACGACCATCAGCTCCCCCTGTATTCCTTCTTAGCTCCTTTTGGCTACAAATTCAAGAACGGGAACTTAATTTTGGTCAGCTTTCATTGTGCCAAATGTAAACATTCTAGATTTACAGAAATACATCAAAAATTATATATAATATACTTGTGTGTTTATGTATATCTATGTATATGTGTTTGTATGTATACTTAATCTTCCTTAAATTAAAATCGTGCATTAGGTCACTTGACTCAAGCGCAGCTCACGGTAATTACTGAATGACATTTTGGCTGTGTGTGCCCCAGTACCCCCTTGTCCCCTATCTCTCTGGCACTTGATTTTGATCATTCATCAGCAGTCCTTTTCTGAGCCCTAGAAGCCCTAAAGCTCTCAAGTGCAAGAACACAGAAGCACGCTTCTGCCTACCTCTGGTTTTCAGCCCCAGAAAGTCTGTGTCTAACACCTGTTTTCAATCTTATGCTCCATTTCTCAAATCTTATTATATCTCTGCCTTTTCACACTTTGTAGTCTCTCTCTAATATTTGTTTGCAAAACACTAACTCATTTGTATTTCTATAATTACCGTGATTTTTTGTCTTCTCATCTGTAGCGGCTCCTTCCTTCTGGCAGCATCTCTGGAACTACTGTTCTTCCATACAATGGCACAGCATGAGAGATGATCTCTGATTTTAGGAGTGACCAGGCAGTTTTCTTGATAGTCAGGATGTAATTATGTTTCTAGACCCACAGTATTATCTTTCTTATGAGAGAACTAGTCTCCAGATTCTCGACTTAATGACTTCTAAGGGTTCCCATTTTCAAATGAGTATCTTATCCATTATATTCTTTTCTTACTATGTCACAATTCAATAACTGCATTTCAGGGACGACATAAGACCTCCTATCCATACGATATGCCTCTGTAGTAATAAGATATTTTTTCTCAAACAAGGAAAAGAGACAAAAACTTTGGGAAATGCTCAGAACATATAAGGGGGAAAGTGTACCCTAAAATTTCCTGTAATATGATACTCCTTTTCAGTTGTGGATCAAGGTTTGTCACACTAAGTTTCAGGATTGTATACACATTCTGTCAAATCTTCCTCTTTTTTTCATAAATGACTACATAAATCTCTTAGATAATTCCCTTAAAGAGAGTTTGTTCCAAAAGTAACTTCTCATCAGAACTTTTGGACATTATACATTTTTTTTTTTTTTGCCGGGGAAGATTTGCCGTGAGCTAACATCTGTGCCAGTTTTCCTCTATTTTGTATATGGGTTGGCCCCACAGTATGGTTGCCGATGAGTGGTGAGGGTCCACGCCTGGAACTGAAGCTGGGCCACCGAAGTGGAGCCTGCTGAATTTAACCACTAGGCCATAGGCCAGCCCCCTAAGACATTATACACATTTTAAAGAGGCAGATAACCATGCCTCTTGGTGACACAAATAGCATTCCATCTACTTATAGGACACACATGGAGTACATGTGATGTGAACGCAGATTTCCAGACAAAATGCCCAGGTTAACTTTTCTTCTGTGGCATTTGCCTTCCTTTGACCTGCAAACACAAGATCTAATCTTATAATTATTATAATTAACATTATTAATATTAAATTAATTATAATTTAACATGTATGTTCTCAGAAGCCAGGGCTTTGTGCTTCAGGGGTTTTTTTGGGCAGTATCCCACATTTTGCTTAGTGTGGTAGTTATTAAATATGACTCATGCACTGGACTGGCAAGAAATGCTATCGAAACAAAAAGGATACCTTTCAAATAATTAGCCCTTGGAAGAAGATGCTATCCATCCATCTAGATCCATTTGGGAATCTAAAGACTGACAAGACTATATAGAAAATGCCAGAGAAGAGTCATTGTCCCCAAGTTGCATTGCCTGCCATCAGAGACCCATGGAAGTCACGACAGACGCTGCCCAGAGTCCAGACACATACGGATGGTGGCCGTCAGGAAGTGACTCACGCTGGAGATTACAGCATTTAACGAGGCAAAGAGGGGTGGATGCTTAGACAGTAGTCAGTAAGCCGTTCTTTAGTCAACTGACTATAGATTTAAAGAAAAGCCTCATTATTTATAGCAATCTTGTTGAAATGGAAGGAAGACAGAGTAAATTTTTATTGGTCAATTTAACCCAATGTTGTAAGGCTACTACTAAGTCAAAATTCTCCTGGACTTCAAAGGGACAAATGCTCAAAATACAGAGGGGCCGTTGCTGACCTTTTAAAAATGACTGCTTAACTTATCATTTGCCCTTCACTTTCAAAGCCACTGAGTTTGCTCCCAGAATGTTTTACTTGTATGAAGATTCCTTCCATATCCCTATTTTAATAACAAATAGTCATTGACTTTATTTGCTAGGAAAAAGGAGAGAGAGAATGAGATCTGAAAAATGGGCCCACTAAGAGGCATTGCAGAGTGGAAAGCTGGCCACTAATCCAGAGCAAAGTTATTTAGTGAAATGCTGAAGGGGCCATTCATTCACACTGGCATATCCTATAAGAAGCTATCTTTAATGCAGTATTGCCGGGCATTGTCGTAAGTATGATAGGCTAGAAATTTCTGTGCACATGGAATAAGGATCATGTTCCTACTAGGATACATCAAAATCTTTATCATCACCATGGAATATTTAGTAAGGGTCTCCCAGTACACGTGCCACAGTGGAAGGTGGTATCTTTACGACAAGCACAATACGTTTATGAGTAAAAGTTTAAAGCACGCTGAAAATGTTAAATGCGAGACAAATGCCACATAATGAGTTAACATTTTTCACAGGGTGCGTCTTCTGGTGGATGAAGGCTATGAAGATCGGATTCTGATGGCACATGACATACACACAAAGCATCGGCTGGTGAAATATGGAGGTCACGGCTATTCTCATATACTCACCAACATTGTTCCTAAAATGTTGCTTAGAGGTATAACTGAGAATGTACTGGATAAGATCCTAATAGAGAACCCTAAGCAATGGCTAACTTTCAAATAGGCTGGTTGTTTATGAATTCACACCTTGAGCATAAAGCTTGCAGAGAACATTCAGTGATTTCAAACCCACTGTGAGATATTAATCGGAGCTACGTAGGACTAATGACAGATCATTTCCTTTTTATGAGATTTAGAAGAGTTTTGCCTTCTCAGAAACTGGCCGACTATTACATCTGCACCTTTAGGGAGTTACTGAGCCTAATTGAGCCCTACCATTTTGCCTTAACAATATAAATATGCAAGTACCTATTTCCAAACAATGATCTACGGTCTATATCCCCTAATTTGTTTTGTTTTGTTTTCTTAATCTATCAGCTGCACTACTTGAGAAAATTTAAAGTGTTTCTAGTTAAATTACCCCCTTCTGGAGCAATCTAATGTTTCTTGTAATATTGATGATCCTACTAATTATCCTGCTGTTCTTTAATTAATGCTTAATGAATAATATGGCACTTTAAAATAGCTTCTGCAGCAAGGGAAGTTAAATTTTGAGTCTTTTTTCTTTTCCTAAAGGATACTGTAATACAATTGCCAATTCACAACGGTCAAAATAGCGTGGAAGGTTAATTATATGCTGTCACCTATCTGTATATACTTATAACAAATCGGTATTGTTGCCTGTGGGTTTCTGGTGTCCATTTTTGCTGTTAATTTTGTTGTGTTTTGAAAAATTTGCATAAGGGGGTGTGAACATATAACATAGTACTGAATTAGAAAAATTCAATCATAAAAGTCAAAATATATTACATAATATAGTTTAATGAATCATTACATTTATAATAACAAAGGCCACAATTTAATTAATTAATAATATATAATGCAAATAAAAAGAAATGTTTGCCTTATATATATTCCCTTTATTTCCTTTACCTTTTATTTGTTCTTCCTTGGGCCTCAACAGAAAAAATAATGCTTATTTATCTGAAGGAAAGGTCAGATCTATTAGAAATGACAGTCTGATTCTGGAGCCTACTCTTTAAAAGGTACCCAGCCCTGAAGTTTTGTGTAAATAAAGCCTTTTGAAAAACTCTTAGTTGCTGTGGAATGCTGTTTATAAATTAATATTTTGGTTGAATCCTTACTATGTTATTTGTTATCTAAAAAACAATTCTCCAAACCCTTGGTGCCAATTCCTCTTTGATAAATATATATTGTTAAATGAAATAAAATCCATTGCAACTCCTTTATGAGTTATCTTACATATTAGAAAGGCCAAATAGAATTAGTCATTATTCTTGATGAATGGGCTGCTTTTAATCATATAAATCATGACAGTTACTCAGACCAAGGCATTTAAACCAAGCAAACAGCACCTTCAGATGGGAACGCCATGCATAACTCTTTTGGAAAGTTGAGGTTTGCTAAATAAAAGATATTTCTGTGGATCAAAGATGATCAAGCTTTCTGTGTATTAGAACAGAAAGTACCCAAGAGGAATGAGCCAGGAGAACAAACTAATTCCTTTAAATGAAAAAATGCAAATGTCCTTCACCAGTAAAAAAAAAAAAATAGCAGATTTTTAAAGCTCTGTTTTTGAAATTTACTTGTCAAAGAGTCTTCACAGACAACTGAGAGGGGAACAGATTTTTCACTGTAATAGTCGAAGTTGTCTAATAGTTAGGATATATCAACATGCATTTTTAATCTTTTTCTTAGATTAAAGAGATGGCTTTTGGCAGTGTATTTTAAGCAGAGAGAAAGGATTTGCACTATTCTCAAAGTCTACTTTACTGTGAGCTTCAATCCACCTGAGAAAAAAGAAAAAAACTGATAATTCAAATGCATATAATTCATAAACGTGGCAAAGAAGAACCACTTTGTTTCTCTAGTCCTCATATTAACAGTCTGCCACAGAATGCAGTGAAAGTATTGATTGGCATATGGTAATGAAGAAGCCACAGGCTTAATTTACAGACATGTGATGTATAGGGCATTGTAACCTAATAAAATTTAATTTTCTGGGTAACTCTTAAAAGATAAGTCATTTAAATTATTTTGCTACTCCATATATTTTTGTCATCCAAAATATACTTCAATCCAAAATAAGTCAAATAATTTATGTGTGTTTGTGTGTGTGTAGACACATTTTTTTAAATTAAATTTTTGAGGCTATACAGCCACTGTGCCTATGGTCTGAAGCCATATATATATTATATTTCATCGAACATATATATATACACATATATATGTAGCAGGTATTTGTATAAAATATATACACTTTGTCGTCATATCGGTTATATGTGAAATTGTTCATCTTGAAATAACCTCAGGCCACGATTTGTAGTAACTACTTGAAGGCCTTACTTAGTGTCCCCTTGGTGACGCATGCATTAGCTCAAATTAAACCTCTGTGCATTGGATTAAGAATACTCTTTTGTTCCAAAGAAGGCAAAAGCCTCAGTCTGATTTAACACCAAAGAATAAATATCTCCAATTTTCCAAGTAAATCTAAACGCATTCCACTGACAAAATGGACACACAGGGGATTTCTAAATACCATACATAATTACACATTTTCACACTGGGAGGGTAATCCTATGATACAATTTCCATCTCTATTTTTAAAGACTATCACCAGAGAAGAGAGAAAAGAAAATTCGTAAGAAAAAGAAAATGTGAAAATGATCATACGCTTGGGAATTCCCTCAAATCCAGAAAATTCCAGGTTAAGGCTTGAAGTTGAATCATTCCCAGGTCTAGCTCTAAAGTTAACAAGAGTACAAGGCAAACGATTTCTTTGGACACAAGCAGCATTGTTTCAATTCGACCTTCTCCTGCAGGGTAAAATCATTCTTCCCCACACTATGAATGGACTCCAGGTGTCATAATAAGCAAGGAAACTCACGAGAACCAAAGCTGACAAATGGATAAAAGCAGCAAGATCACAGTACACCAAAGGATCATATATATTGAAGAAATAATTCAGTGTCTTAGATTTTTCTATAAAAATTTGTGATCTATATAGGACTTCATTCACATGGACACTAACGATAAGGAGTATTTGCTTTGGCGGTAGAGAATCACACATCTGCTTATCTTGCCTTTAATATTTTTTTACATCATGTTTCTGAGTATACAGATGTGAGTCAGGTAGCATTTGAATTCCCCACATATACACAACTGAGGGGCCCCGCAACTGGCATCCCCTGGGATCCTTGATTCATTGACGTTAGCCGTACGAATCCAGTGTCCAAACTCAGACTAATAAGCTTAGTTTCTGCGTTATCAGTCAGCATAAATAATAAATCCAGAAAATGTGCTGTATTTATTGTTGTTTCCTCCGTGGGCTTTCCCACCATCTAATTTGATGTAGACTTCGTCTCCTGGCTCCAAATGAAGAACCACACTGTTACTGGCGTAGTCGTAATTCTGATCAGCGTCTTGGGCAATCGCACTAGCACGCACCTATGTGAAACAGACAAGAATTAGAATTTGTCACAGAGAATTCTCAAGTTTTCTTTTTTGCTGTTCACTCAGCATCATAAGCAGACTTGCTGCCACGGCACAGAATTTAGTGCGGGAAAGTCCACCTTGAACTTGGAGCTTTATGAGGATATCTTTGTAACAGTTTGAACTATGTCATTGGAAAGGAGAAAATAGTGCTTTCGTGAACGTCTTTCCAGTAGTCTTTTCTTACTATATGTTGTAAACAATGCATACCAATCTATCCTCTTCCTAAATCACGACTTTTTCTAATTCCCTGAATCTTTATGCCCAATCACTTCCTGAAATGGAAATAATAATATTTTTTTTGCATTTTAATTTAAGCCACATAGTAATATTCTAACCAGCTGTTTATGAGGACAGAAGTTCAATCCAAACTTCAGTTGGTTCTCACGATTATTAGAAAATTGAGATCCATAGTAGGTAAAGACTCAAAGAAATACCACCATTCTAAGTCTACTATAGAAGAAGAAAAAAGGAAAGAAAGCCTTTTGACTTGGGGCTTTCAAAATTGAATTCAGGTAAAGCCCCTTTTACCAGAAGCTTAACCCCTTTACACATCTTTGGTTATACCACTCAGGTTTTCAGAGTTCTTTTTCTATTTGTGCCTTTTTATGACGTAATTGTGACGTGTGCACTGAAATCAATTATTTAATTTCAACATATCTAAAAGTTACAGAAGGAACTAAATTTCCATGATTTGAGGTCTCTAAAATTTCTAGAATTTTCGAATGATCTCACTGAATACCCTTTTATATCTAGGTGATTCTAAATGTGTGGTTTGCTTTGAGGATGAAGGCTGTTAATAATCCACTCAGGTTGAGCCTGTAATCTCATTAGTGACTTGATAGACACTTCGAAACAGTCAAATTGCCCATCTTATCAAGTAATATGGACATTCTGTCACATCCTCAACTCAAATTAGGCTTCATATTCATTTAGCTACATTTTGATTCTGCCTTGGAAAAAAATGTTTCAATAGGCAGACTTGTATTTGATTTATTTTGGTAAAACATCTTCTACTTTGTGGCTTGTTTCTATTCCACTATAATGATATTTCCCTGAATAACGTAGCAAGTGATTTAGTGGTTTTGTAAACCTGCGCTATGTAATAATGCATGACTTGGGGTACAATATGCTGGGTTTTATCACTTGGCAAAATGAGGGAAATGAGACATAAGTCAAGAATTTCCATGCATTTCTTTCAAAACTGAAATGATAGGTTTTCAAATTAAATTTTCATGTGGCATGTTCTCACATTAATGCTGAAATGTTAAAAAAGGAGAAGGCTCTTTGACACTGCTGAACTTGTAAAGTAATTTGAGTAGTATTTTCAAAATTTCTTTCTCGATATCATGTAACAAAAGGAGAAAAGGGCTTTAAGGATTTAGAATTGCTTAACGCTGTGCTGACACTAATAGAATGAACGCCATATACTATGCAATTATGCTCAGAAGCACTGACTCAAATGTACACACCAATTGAGTGAGGTGGTTTGTTTTGACCATTAAGTAATAATACAATTTAATGTCGTAATATTTCCTAGGAATTAATCAGAAGTTTATGGGAGTTGAAGGCTTTGATTCATTAATTTCACCTAGTCATTAATTCCCAGGAAAAAGAAATCTGCAAGGAGGATAGTGCTATTACGACCTGATTTCTTTTATGTGTGGATTTGTAATGGATGAGAAAAATTAAAATATAAAATAGTAATTAGCCATATTAGTAATATATTAATTATCAATCCATAATATACTTCTCAACTATTATTAATAAGCAGACACATTTTCTTCAGTGCTTCAGGTATTTAGTATATGTTCGATAGGTATTGTGCTTTAACATTGTTTTCTATAGGGAGGCATTTGGGAACCAGGACTCATCAAAATCACTTGATTTAGAGACAATCATCTTAAATATATATACACTGCAGTTTTTATTCTATAGGGTATAGTCACAAATCCATGTAAATGTTCCCATTTTTATTCAGCAGGTGTAACCACAGAAACCTGCAAATGCATTAGTGTGATGCCACCGACTGGAAGGTTACCCTTTGGGGTTTCACTTCCTTTGTTGGATAAAACCAGTGTGACTGCTTTGTAATGAAAGTGATTCTCTAAGATTTTAACCTATAGCGTACCATTAGATTTTCTCAATTAAATCATTGCCATACTCCAGTGTAATATGCATGACTTTAGTGTGTCTGCTCACCTGATTATACTTTAGACGTATAATGGGACTTGAAATTTCATGCTCTGGTGTCCAGCTCAGTGACTTCCAACAATTCCTCCTTTAAGCCATCAAACTATTGAGGAAGGTAATGCATCCACCCATGAGGCTATTTTCAGGTTTCTAAATGTACACTGATTTCAGCATTTTCTCTGGGAATATGATGCATCCTTTCCTTAGCCCGTTAGACCCATTTCTAACTAAATGGACTCTCAAATCTTTTCCTATTGCAAGTTAACCATTTAGATTCTGCCTGATCTTTAGTGCATGGTTCACTGCCCCTAAAAAAATAATTAATTTGACATTTCATTAATCTTGCTAATCAATGAATATCAACCCACAAACTATTCTTTGTTTCCAATATATCTCATGTTCACTGGTGCCAGAACTAATAAATTCTTAAGAGTAAAAATTGGTCTTTAATTATTTTATAGTTCTCATCTTGAGCCAGTTTTAGCTTTTACTACAGTGGCTTATGATAGTGATTGTATTCAAACAGCAATACTTTTCTATTCAGGCTTTCTGCTAAAAGTATACCAACATATTAAAAATATTTCCTGTCTCTATGTAAAGCTATTTGAGTCCAACTTTTACCTTTAATGTGCACTGTCACGGGCTCTCAACAAATGGGAAGATGAAATTTAGGTTGATGGCTTCATAGGGAATATGAAAACCGTGGTCTTTTTACTGGTATGTTTGTGAGAATGTTAGAGGTTGTACAGCTTTAGCATTATCTTATTAGTGAGGGCTTATCATTAGAGACAATATTTATGGTAACATTTGCTAATTTAATTAATTGCTACTGATGTTCTCATAATTTCATTTTCATTGTACTTCTGTGGAACCATAAACAAAAGGTTAAGTGGCGCATCAGGTTAATTTACTGGCCTTTGATGTTTCCATCTGTGATCCTGCATTCAACACAAAGCATAAATAAAATGGTTCTCATATGGTTACGGTCCAGAGGCATCCCTTTATCCTAGAGTGAACTACATTTTTAGTTTAATTTTTGTGCTTCCCAAATCCACTTAATCCACAGAACATTACGCTGACATGGATCTCTGAGTTTCTGTTTTATGAAAACACATTAGGTCAGCTCAGAGGGGGAAACTGCCATTCAAAAAAGTGATCAGACGAGAGCATAATTGAAAATCAAGGATAAACTATTTATCTAATATTAATTTTAAAAAGATTTTATGAGATTTCTCATTTGCAACTGCCTGCACACCAGACTTTACAAAACAGCCCTATTCTAGAGATAAAATTCCTTAACATTAATACTGTGATAACCATTTTCCAAAATAGTCCATGCTGAACTGGAAAATATATTGTTCGCTACTGTATTTATTTTTCTGAATTACTTGTTGCACACCTTCTGCAGAGGGAGCAGCATCATCATGCCAATGGCAAACATTCTACATTATAAGGTCAGCTGGTCTGCCTTACTTTTTCCCTGATCTTCATGGAATGCACATGCTAGAATGATACCAAGGAGCATCTTACACTCCAAACAATGAACTAATTTTAAAAACAAAATGCCCATAGAACACTATATGGAATGATTTTCTTGGGATCAGTGCAACACACCCGGGCTCAGCAGTCTAAACATCAACACTTAAACTAATTTAAATGGTTCCCGGTTTTTCATGCAACTGCAATTTCCAGATATTTAAAGATGTGAGCGTTTTTACACATTGGCTGACAAAACTTGAATCTTATTCCATTTTAACGAATACCTCTAAAAACAAGCTCTTCCGCCTGATAGTATTTTCCAGACATAACCTTTGAGTCAGAAGAGAGCCAATTAGTAAATAAATGGGTGCCTCATTGCTGCCGGCTGAGGGGCTGTTCCTAGACCATTTTGTAAGGGTGACACAAGCGCTCTGTTCTGGCCCAGTGAGTCATGCCCTTCATGGCCATTTACCTACAACTATCCCACGGCTCTGTGAATAATTTTTATTTTATCTTAATATTATTTTCGTGCATAGTAACTATAATAAACAACCCTGTCAGTGCCTCCTGGTGGCCATTTCTCCCCTTTTTGTTCCACCTGTCCTGAGAGCCCCTTAAGCCATTTACTTCTAAATTCCTTTGGAACTCAGGGGCCGCGTGAAGGGGCAGGGACAAGATCTTCTGTCCTTTCTCTCTCTTAGACATTTAGGATGTTCGCCTTAAACTCTTGAAAGAATTCTGACACTCAGGTCTTTGGAAGAAATCTTGCTTTAACGGTGCTTAATAGAAACCTGGGTTATAGCTAAACAGGTCTGAATTCCAGGGCCAGCGACCTGAAGCCCGATAGCCTTTGTTAAATCAAAGTTGGCCGTGGCAGGGTCGGGAGCCCTTCCCTCGGCCACCCGGTAAGCAGAGTTAAAGCCGAAAAACTCAGCCCAGGCGGCAAGGCCTCTCCCCAAGGGGGCTGCTGATTCAGCGCGTGCAGAGGATCCGATTACACTTTTAGGTAGTTACAAATATTAGTTTCCCCTTGTGACTAAGAGATCGGATACTTTGCTTTTGCAATAACCGTGAATTTCTCAGGCAAACGGTAGAGCGGCCCCAACATAAAACTGCAGACCCGTGCACCGCCCTTACGCCAGCGCCGACCAGCTCAGGAGAGCAAGTCCTCGTGGCCGTGGCGGAGGGCTAATCTGAGGCTATTTCACAGTCAAGGCCAAGGCCACTTTCGAGTGTGAGCTACGAGGCAGGGGCTGCAAAGCCCCTCACTCTGGCAGTGAGGCCCACAGCCCCGGGGCTGGGCTCAGGCCGCCCGCCCTCCTAGCCACCTGCCTGTGCGTCCTTCTACTCCAGCCAGCGGAGTTTGGGTTCTGTGTTTGGGCGCGTGTTTTACGGCGTAAACCCAGGAGTGTCAACTTTTCCTTTTGTTATCAACACTCATTACCTCTCCCCCTTCTCCTTAGGCTGAAAACTAACCAGAGTTTGCGTCTTGAATTTGCTGATAGGAGTTTCCCGCAGGGGCCTTGAGACCGCCGGTGCAAGGTCCCGCTTCGGCCCTGGACGCGACCCCCTTGGCCTCGCTCCTTCGGGCACCTTCTTTCTCCCTCGGGCCCCTGTCTTTCTCCCCTGGGTTTGTGACCCTGGCACGCCCATTCCGGACTCTCCCCGACGCTCCCGTTCCCGGCAAAGCCTGAGAGCTATCCTACGCTGCTGCGGATCCCACGGCCGGGGGCGCTTCCTGCTCCGGGACTCCGGGTGCACACGAGGTCCAGGGGACCGCGCTCCGGCTTCCCGCCCCTTCAGGATCGCGCTCACACTCGCGCGCACCGTTTGCGGGTCCTAGGCTCGGGAACCGCCCTCTCCAGGCCGCCGGGCGCCCTCTGTGGTGCGCGACCCCCGCCTCTCCAGAGTGGAACAGCGTCCCCCCTCGCGTCGCTCCCGGGAGCCGGGCTGCCGCGCCCTTCCTCCGCGGGCTCCCACCCCCATTTCCGGGGTCTCCTCCCTCTCGCCCGCACCTTCGCGCTCTCCCTCCCCGCCCTCCCCGCTGCCTGCCCGCACTCACCTGGTTGTTTTTGCAGAGATCAGCCCACATGCTGGTGCCGTCCCCTCCACGCATCAGGACGTGGTAGGTGAAGAAGTAGATGCCCGGGATGGAGCAGGTGAACTTGCCCGTGGTGGGATCGTAGTGGTTACCGAGGTTGGTGACCACGTCGTCGAACTTGAGCACCTCATAGCCTTCGTGCTGCCGCTTGAGGCCGGCGTAGAAGGCGATCTTGGGCACCGTGCTGTAGGTGGCGGCGCTGATGGCCCCAGCCGCGTTCAGGCCGGGCGCCCCGGGCGGGCCCGGCAGGCCTTGGCGGCCGGGCTCACCCTTCTCGCCCGGGGGGCCCACGGGGCCCGGCGGCCCGGGCTCACCGGGAGGCCCACGCGGGCCCGCCTTCCCGGGCCTGCCGGCCTCGCCTTTGGGGCCCTGGATGAAGGTGGGCAGGGACTGCATGAGGCCGCGGTCCGGCGTGGCGGCCGTGCTGGGCGCCTTGGTGCCCCCGTAGGGGTCGCAGACCATGCGGCAGGTGCCCAGCATCTCGTAATGCGCCGACGTGCCGGCCGAGCTCACCAGCACCGGGATGAGGATGACCAGCAGCAGCACCATCACCACCCCCAGCGCCCCGGCGGCGATCAGGCGCCTCCTGCTGCCCACCAGCCGGCTCAGCGCGGGGCGATCCTCTTGTCTGCTTTTGGACAAAATTTTGATGGTTGGGCGGGGACCTCCTCAGAGCCGAAAACAACCCCCTGCGAACCCCAACTCCCCTGGGCGGGCGCGCGCCGGCCGCTCCTCGCCTGCTCCTGCTCCCCCCGCTGAGGCTGCGGCTGGGGAGGGAGTTCGGACGCCAAGTGACTTGAGCTGAAGTCCCGAGCTGGGGGTGGGGGCTGGGGGAGGGGTGCGCAGGGCGCCCTCTCGCCTCCGGCGAACCCCTTCGCACCTGTGGCTGCCGCCGGCGCCGGCGCGGCCACCCGGAGGGCAGAGCCAGCCGCCGCCTCTCGCGCCCGCCGGGCCGCTCACACTTTTATGCCGCCGCTGCCAGCGATCGACTTTTCCGTTTTTGCAGACTGCGCCAGTTCGCACCAACTTTCCGTCTGAAGTTGCCTTTTTCTGCCTCCTCCTTCTCTTCTTTCGCTCGCTCTGTTCGCCCTTCCCCTGCCTTTTTTTTTTTTTTTTTTGGTTTGTTTCCTCCTTTGCAACCACCGCAAATCTAACAGAGGTGCATCCCCAAAGACCCGCGCTGGCCGCGCGAGCTGGGACCAGCCGCCCCCGGGGCGGGCGGAGCGGCGGCGGCGGGCACCGGCGGCTCGGTGAGGCTCCGGGCTGGAGCGGAGGAGCTAGCGAGCAGCGGCGAGCGCCTCGCGGCCGGGAGCGGAGCGCGAGAGAGACTGAACGCTGAATTCTGCCTGGGTACCACCTGCCAGGAGAAGAGGAGGCTGACAAACGCGCGCCGGAGCAATTTATAGGCACCCAAGGCACAGAGGAAGGGGAGCCGCTTTGGCATCTCCTAGCAGCATCTGCTCTGCTCATCCCACTCAGAGAGAGTTTGGCATTACTCTGACAATGTGGGATTTTTTTTTTCGGCCTCTCTTTTTTTCCCTCTCTGCACATGGATGAGCAGTGAGATCCTGAATACTCCCTTGCTGAACTCAGGCGATGGCAGCGCTGTCGCTGGACATACCTGGGGGGAGCGAGACAGATGTGCACTACCCTTCAGCACTCAAGGGTCACACTTTAAGTCCCCTAGGTCCCCACAGCCAGCAGCCCCAGTTGAAGGGTGGAGGTGAAGGTTGAAAGGCAGGTGGCTTGGTTGACAATATTTCTCTACTGGCTCACCCCCAATCAGTGCTTCAGGTGTTTTTTTAAATGCCACTTTTAACAGAACGAGGGCCCTTTAGAATATTCCAGATGGTAGATGTGACTTTTTTTTTTTTAACCTTCTGGTTTTCCTCGCCAGTCTTCTAAAATGAAATAAGATGTTACCAGAGAACAGAAAGGTGTGTTGAAAAGCCAAAGGACGTTTCTCAATGACTTTCAGTGAACATGCCCACAGAAAGGGGGGCTGGGTGGTTCTTTTCACAAATGCTGTAACTGGTGAATGTATGCGTCTGTACTCCACTTACAGGCTTACAATTCTAGCAACCTTTCAGGAGATGCTGCCATTGGATTTGAAGTTGCATTTACTTAAAGGCGCTACATGCACGAGAAATAATCACTTGTCAAAATGCCTTCAAAAGTCTTAACATAAAACAGGCAGTGTTTATAAAAGTACTGGGGGGCAAGACCTGTCCCCAAGATATAAGCTCCATAGCACATTTCCTGCATGTGTGATGGGGGATGGGGAAAATAGGAAAAATATGGGAAAGAAGACCCCATTTGCAGTGGGAGAGCAGGAGAAGGAAGATCCTGGATTTATAATATTAATGGAAAGCCCCCCAGAGTAGATAGATATTAGCAAGTTATCCCAGCAACAAATACATAAGACACATAAGAACAGCTTTAAATAAACAAGTAGAATAGATGCGTAAATCATACTTTTCCATTCAGGAGCAAAGGATGTCAATCAAACGTGGTTGACGTTTGCTTGTCAATACAGGGATGATAGCTGGGAGGGTGGTGACTTATTACATCAGGGCGAGAATCTCAAATGAGAAGCAGGAACAGATAAGACTACAGCAAGCAAACAATAACATCCTCCAAATGATCAGTGGCCTGTGATCTTGTCTGTGGGCTCCATTCCACCGACATCTTCTCTGTTCCTTCTGCCTACCCTTGGCCCCACCCGACTCGTTTCATTCTTTCTTTCCTTCTCTGTTTTGAAACAAAATAAGGTCAAATGAACAGGCAGAAGGAAACAAAGATTCATTGATTCTTTTAAGAGAAATGTCAGCAGCTCCTTCAGGTCTTTCCCGGGAGAATCAACACCGAGGGTTAGGCTGTGGGGCTCAGCCTGGCCCAGGTCTCCACATTCTCTCTCCGCCTGGGTGCTGAGAGAGCTGCTGTGCCTGCTACTGCCAAACAGTCCTTCCCGCTTCTCAAACCTTTAACTTTTATTTTAGGGTAGTGGTTTTATACATGTGTGTGTATATCTTGGGCATAATTATATATATTTATTTCAGAATATTTTGTTCGCATGGCCTACCTTATTTTTGTATGTTTAAGCAGAAAAAACATAGTACGTTCTTTCCCGGCCACAACCTCTATTTTCCTAACACACCTTCTGGCTTGCTTCTTAAAAGTCACCTTTCTTTTAGGGGGACAAAATAGCAAAGTGTGATGTCAGCAAGGGAGATTAATGTATCAATGAAATAAACTCTTTACTGATGCACCAAATTATAAAAATTTATAAGACCTCTCTATTGCTAAAGAGAGTTCAGTGGGGGATGAAAGGAGAGTTTTTAAAAGGAGGAATTGTATAAATAAGTTCTCACTGGAAACCTCAAGACACGTGGAGCTTTCTGTTGAGGAATGCTCATCTTAGAGAGGAACCCATCATGGATAACATGAAACAGCAAAGTTGGAGTGGACCCTAGAAGGCTAGTCTCCACGTGCTCACTTTGCAGACGATGAGACTGAGACCCAGAAGCGGGACTGGAATCATGGGCATCCAATGAGCTTGCTGATACGCTCTCCTCTACACCGTGATGTCAATACAGCCCAGCCCAGCCCAAGACCTATGGTACTGTTCCCAGTAATTGAGGCTTCCCTCTTTCCACTTTCTCTGATGCCAAAGCAAAGCTTGATTTTGCAAGGGAGGGCTCTAACATCTTACAGCTCTGCTGAGATTTAGAAAGGTGCTCAGTAGCCATCATTCATGATGAAGGCATCATCTCCCAGGCCACATGGCTCATCCTATTCTACAGAGCGCACAAACCCAGGCAGTGCAGGGACATTTGGCTTTTTAGTGAAGTAAGTTTCAATTATTGGTCTCCTTCCTTTCCTCTAGAAATGTCCCACCATGTACATCACGGAAATCTTTTCCCCCAACTAAGATTTTCAGGGGTGACTGGGTAGTCAATGAACTTATGACTGGTTACTGCCACTTTCCACTGCTTGAATTTCTCACAAGAGTCTCTGGAAAGTTACTCACGCTTCAGCCCTTATTCTGACAGTTTGAATAAACCATCTGATATGGCATATTACTCATCATCTTTATATGTATATAATAATAGAAAATGTGTCAATTAAAAAAAATATTTGATTCTCTGCAGTCCTCATCTGAGAACCAAGTTTTCTCTCATGTTTGGTATTAATTTTGGAAGGAGGCCCTCGAATCTAATTTTCACAGCGTTTCTCAATCATTTCTGAAGAAAACACTAGACTCCATATTCCCATTCCTTTAGCTTCTGGGCCTTTGGGACCCTTAAATGTCAACAACAGAAACTCACAGGTTAGGTGATGATCCTGTGATTTCCACCTCCCCACATCATTTCTGTCTGTTTCGGAGAATAGAGCAGATCCTAAGCACATGACTCCCACACAGACGTGCGCAGCCATCCATTAATCTTTATTGAGCACCCACTGGCAGCATAGCCCTATACTGGGCTCTTATTAGGCAAACAAATATTTAGTCACGAGAATGATCTCCAAAATCCAGCAGCACTTAAACAGAAATAGCATTTCTTATAAAAGAAAAAAAAAAAAAAAAGAATTAACAAACCCAAGGGCTATCTAGAGAAACAGATATTAAAAAATGTAAAAAAAAATGGGACTAGAGTGGCTATTTATCCTTAATTTCTGGGTCTCCAAATTGTATTTCAGAACACACACTCCTTTGACTGAAGAATTGTAGCTGCCCAGCCAGAAAGAGTCTGCTTAGAGTTAGGTAAGGAAGCTTTGGAATCAGATGGTCTTAACTGGAATCTTAGCTTCCTCATTTAGTAGCTATTAAAGTTACTTAACCTACCTGTGGCTTAATTTCTTTTTCTATAAAATGGGAATAACACTAATACCTAAATCATGGGGCTGTTGCGAAGATTAAGTGAGTTAATGCTTATAATTACAATGATACTCAATGCATAACAAGAGCCCAAAAAAGGTCAACTGTCATCTTGGAAGATTGTAGGACTACTGAGTAGTGTATGCGTTTATGAATGGGATGGCAGAACACAAGGCTTAGTAAAGGAAGCTTAAGCTAAAAGGCCAGACTTAGGACAAATGGCCTCAAATGGACAGTAAGTATCACAGACTTAGACAAAACTAGAAAGAACACAGAAGTTCTCCAGAAGAGTTGCCCACATGTATCCTTCTATAACATAAAACAAAGCAAAACAAGGATCACTTTACCCTTCTCTGAAGTAAGAAAATAAAGTTCCACAGCAAGTCGTCTGAATCCCCTGCAGTTTGATAGACCAAGTTTTTGGATTTAGAACCTAGTAGGAAGCGTTACAACATGCTTTTTGTCCTCTGGAAAGTTCCCCAAGTCAGCAAGTTGCAAGTGTACTTAAAAATCATTGAGGTAGCTATTCAGGAACTGTTCCTGTGGATGATGATTCTCAACAAAGCAAGTATACCAGAGAGGGCTGCTTTGTATAGGCAGCCAGAAGAGCAATCCCCTTGAAGGAGACCTAACTCATAACCACATTCGGTAGGGGATTTTCAACACAAAACTCTCCAGAGAAGACACTGAGTTGGAAAGCTAGCTCGGAGGTCTATTGACAGAAAATTATCGAATAGCCAGATGGAGATGGTAACTAGCACATTACTTAAGACTCGGTTATAATATATGGCTTCAAGTTGGTCCCAAATTCTTGCTACATCGATCAATAGAAGGATGAAGTCTCTAGTATGGATATGATATTTTGTACTCGCTTGCCATGGGTTGAATGTTTGGTCCCTATGACCCTACTTAATGTAGAATTGAAGGGAAAGTTACCAAGAATGAGATCTAAGAGATCAGCAAGTCCTCCTAAGTTATGCTCGTGGTAACTCAGTCATACAAGGTAGATGGGTGAATCCAAGAAAATAAAGCCACTGCCACTAAACTATAGGGAACTTTCAACAAAAGATACATTGGAGGGACACAGTTGAGAAGCTGGGCAGCAGACAGATCAGCTGAGCAAGCAGTGATAAGAATTGAGGTAGTCTTATTGTTTTATTTTGCTTTAAAAAATCTAAAATTGTGTATTCTGAGAGCAGAGTTTACAGAGAATCCCCAACAGGACCAGACCCTGCCAAGAGTAGCAGATATTCTAGAATCTGGCTCTGAGAGTAATTAGGCTGGAGGAGGCATGAAGACATAAGTGCACTCAGCCCCACTCCTACGTGAGTGTAACCCCAGAGCAACTCACCTGCAAATGTGGATAGCATGTCCTGTGAATAAATACTGTGTCCCTTGGGTATTTGTATGTGAATAGACATACTAGCTTTTCCCTATTGCAGGCAGTTTCTTGGGAATAGTCTTAAACTATGTGAAAAGAGATATAATTTGGAACCACAATCCTAAAAATAAATTATAGAGGTAGTTTAGATCTGTAAGAAGCTGGAGGGAAAAAAAAAACAAAATTAACCTATTGTAGATAGTTGTATATTCAATATAAGTAGTTGTATACTTCAGTGTTTCCCAGTGAAAGTATTTGTAACAATTCTTAATTTAATTAATTACTTTATCTTTGGCTCTGCAAAGTGGAAAAACTCAGTGAGAGTTGGTCCTACTTAAGTCAGGGTTTTGTGATTTTCTTTTCTTGTACAGCTCAAAATACAAGTGGAAATCCTTCCACTTGTCAATATCCACAAAGGTTCTATGGTTTCACTCAGGTCCTCCTCATCCGCATTAGCAGGCAGGAAGATCCAGAAGGTGAGCTGCTCCACAGATGCTAATCATTCTGGGTGTTTTAGCCTTTTATTGCCTGCTGCCGCCTTGCTGGGACCATTCCAACAAGCCAGCAACTTCATAGAGGCAAGCTTTTTCATTGTATTACCAATGACTGCTTAGACAAATTTTTGGTAAATTTTCATGACAGAAAATTTAAAACTATTGGCTAAATTAGAGGATTACCCGAACATGTCTATTATCCCATATCTTCCATCATGTATTTGTGTGTGTGTATTCCTGATTATATATACAGTCACACCCCGCATAATGACATCCTGGTCAATGACAGACCACATATACAATGGTGGTCCCATAAGATTAGTACCATGTAGCCTAGGTGTGTAGTAGTCTATACTATCTAGGTGTGTGTAAGTAGACTCTATGATGTTCGTACAATGATGAAATTGCCTAAAAATGCATTTCTCTATGTATCCCCATCTTTAAGTGACTCATGACTGTGTGTGTATACATATATATGCCCATATATATACATATGTATATATATATTTTATATATACATATAATTTCTTTTACATTTACTCTTAAGGATTTGTTTGCGTGGGTGGGGAGAAGGTCTCAATAGCCAGATAATGACAGCCAGATAGGGACTACCTGTGATGGTTTTTCTTCGTTGAAAGCCCCAGATCATGATTTCAGTGCCAGTATGTTGTTTTTGTTTTTGTTTTTTTAGGAAGACTAGCCCTGAGCTAACTACTGCCAATCCTCCTTTTTTTGCTGAGGAAGACTGGCCCTAAGCTAACATCCATGCCCATCTTCCTCTACTTTATATGTGGGACGCCTACCACAGCGTGGTGTGCCAAGCAGTGCCATGTCCGCAGCCAGGATCCGAACCCGTGAACCCCGGGCTGCAGAGAAGCAGAACATGTGAACTTAACCGCTGCACCACCGGGCTGGCCCCCCCTGTACGTTTGATCTAGATTACACAGACCACTGACTGGCCCTCTTTGCTCATTTACCCCGTGGCTGAGGGTAGCATCTACATGGTCCCTTTTAAAAAAGGCCTTGGGGCCGGCCCTGTGGCTAAGTGGTTAGGTTCACATGCTCCACTTCGGTGGCCAGGGGTTTTGCCAGTTTGGATCCTGGGCGCAGACATGGCGCCGCTCATCAAGCCATGCTGAGGCGGCATCTCACATGCCACAACTAGAAAGACCCACAACTAAAGATACACAACTATGAATCTGGGGGCTTTGGGGAGAAAAAGGAAAAAACAAAATCTTTAAAAAAAAAAGGCCTTCAACAGAAAAGAGAAAAAAATCAGGAGCTAATTCAAAGGCATTTTAGGGGAAGTGTGGTTCTCAGAGAAAATCAAGCAGCAGGTCTAAACTATATAATTAACTTCCCCTTCAGAAATTCAGAACAAGCTTGGAAGGCCGTAATCTAATGTTTTATCTAGTGTTTGACTGCACTGGTTAGAATGAATTCTCTGGCTAAGTCACTTCTATTATCTTCTCATTAATGTGTTCAATTTCATTTCATTTAAAACATGTAAGAAGAGAACTGGGCTCCCCTGTCCATTTCCTCTTCCTCTAGTCTCTCCCATCTCCAAACCACCTTACACATAGCATTTGCAATCACCTTCCTTCAGCACTTCAGGAAGCTCCACTCCAAAACCGCCTCCTTCATACCTCATCCTAATAGCACCTGCCTACCCTCCCTTCCTCTCCCATGGCGTCTTTCTCAGGCTTGCTTCCCAGGTGTGCTGTGTGTCCCTCCTCTTACATTACATACTTCCTTCTGCTTTGTTTTAAGCCCTTGTCCTTTCTCCTGTTACCGAGAGAAATACCAGGCAGTTCTTTTCATCTTTGACTTCATTCCCAAGCCCCCACTCCCATCCACAGGCGCTAAAGACATGTTTACTAGGGGCTAAATCCATGTTTGGGGATTTGAATTGTTGAACTGGGAATAAACAGCATAGTTTTCAAAAGAACTTTTTAAGATTGAAGAAATCTGGACGTCGTGAACAAGCCTGGACTGGAAATTAGACATTTCCAAGGACTGAAAACTCTTTAAACTGCCCAAAATGTTAGATTAAGAACAAGATGAGTATCAATTCTTTATAAAAGAAGTGAAGATAAGAACTCAGAAGTAAGCTGTACAAGGGCTGGAGTTTGAAACGTATTAGGGCCTTAGATTCAGACGTCATATGTGCGGACCACGTGAGAAGGGATGACTCATCTGTATTTAGGACCCGTTCTAATAGGTTAAAAATGCTACTAGATGTGTTTAATCATTGAATTTTCCAAATGCCTCATACCATGTGCATGGTGGGGAGCAGAAATCACCCGTGATTACCAAAGGGGAGCGTGAATTCCTCAGAGAGGATGGCCATGTGAATGACCTAAACTATATGCCCACTGGATCTCCTCTGGGGTTCTTCCTCTCATTTCTCTAAGATTTGTGGAAACGCCTTCTGCCTATACTCTATTTACTGTCAAGAAGAGGAGACAAAATATTTCTTCTAAAAGAAAAAATGATCATATTAATTCTTTTAAATTTTACCCATTTCCAATGAGCTATTTGAAGTTTCTGACAAGAAAAACAAAAAGAGACATATAAAATAGTTCCTTTAAAATAAAAATTAAAGAACTAGAGCTATGTGTCTAAAAGAAAGGCTGCGGAGAAGCGAGGAAGAATTGCAGCAATGCAGTAAATGCTGTCACTGGGGTGACAGACCTCAGCGAAAACAAATGCAAAGAAATTCCACATGTCTGTTTCCTTCTGGTATGTAATTTGAAAAGATCAGTCAAATATGATTAGCTACAGAAAAAAAAACGAAAGTTAAACAATTTGGCAGATTTGTTCCCAAGTCATGCCTATAATATTTTGACCCATGAATTACTACAGATATAAAAGTGTTACTATCATATTATAAAAACACAACGTTGGGCAGATAGGAAGTTAACTAAATCACACCTAAATCTCCAATTTTGAAAACATAAAATGATTCCATATACTATTTGATAACAATATTCATAGACACCAGGAACTACTCATGTAAAAAATTAACTATATGCACCCCTGTATGCACCGATCTACTTACTGCAAATACAAAAATCACATTTCTCCCTTCACATTTAATTGGCGACATATAATTAAGAGTATTATTTCAACCCCAGGAACTCCTTAATTTAGCCTATAGTAAGTCATTGGCTGTTTACCCACAATCTCTAAAATATAGACAAGTGTATGCAAGGTGAAGTCATTCCAGAACTCCTGAGACAGCCAATGACTTTTCTGAAGACTTTTGAGCATGCAGAATAATACGAATTTTAATGGCTTTCAGCTCCTCTTAGATCTATACACAAATATAGAAATATGTATTGTGAAATGCAAATGAACTTGAAAAGGGTTCCGTGGATGGTAATGCCATCCCCGTGATGGATGCATTAATACTCGGGACCAGCAATCATTCCAAAGGTAACACTCTCCCATCAGCAGAAGGTAAAAGGTAAACGGCTCTTAGAAAGTGATAAACAGTACGTAATACAAAGGGGAAAAAGAAATACTCTTTCATGACACAAAAGGGAATGGGGCCAGGGAGATAAAAATGCAAGAATAAATATAGGTGCTTTAAACTAGCACAGGAGAACCTGAATGAGAGAGAAAAATGACTTGCTGGTTTTCTTTCTTTGAGGGCTGTACATACCAGCTTACTTAGAATAACTCCAGTTTCAAATATGGCAGCCTATTTAAGTTTGACATTTACATTTCGTCATGGTCACGGAAAGATTTTGAAGCAATGTGAGCATATCTAAAGAACTGGAATGCCTTGGAAGTCACAATTACACTATTTATCAGTGCAATTGGAAATAAGCAACAGAGAGGAGAGAGGAACAGTGAAGATTCGCCATACAGGTGTCTACCATTTCCTTTGACACACTCGAAATCTATTGATATCCTTAGCCAGCGCTGTAATAGCATGATAAACCATGGCCCTTCACACTCATCAGGAGCCTGATGGATGCACAGCATCAATGGATAGGTGGGAGTGGGGCAACTGCAAATTAAAATCTTCCCTGTTTTGTTGGCCAGGAGATTCATTTTTGCTGTCATCCAGTCAATACACTCCTCCCTTTGTTTCCTGATTATTAATGTTGGAATCATTAGGGATTTAATTTTTTAACCATAAACGCAATTATTTTAATGATTCATTTGTGTAACATTTTTAAATTTAAAGTAGAGAGTTCAATCTAAACTGAGTTCTCTGAAACGAAGTGGCCTCTTTATGGTCGATAGCATATTTTAAAGGGGTTTGAGGTCTTTGTGTGGAATTTAGCTGCAATCATAGAGCTCATTGTTACAGGATGATTGAGGTATATATACACGCTGACTTAAAGATAATCTACAAGATTGAAGATGGAAAATTCTTTTTGGGTGAACTATTCGTAAAAGTGGAGAATTACAGGATTTTTCTCACTAACATAAAATTGCGGGCTTTGGCAAGATGTCATTATAGCTGATCTTGGCAATAAAAACTGGTTAAAGTAAATTAGATGGTTGTTTTGGAATGGAAAGCCTTCAGTTTGAGGGTTGTTTGTTTTGTATAATTTTTCATAGTGATGAAGCAGAAAAAGAATAAAAATATTTATTACGGTTGTGAAAGTAAAGGGCAAAGAATCCAGTGAAACTAGCCTCCTTTCAGCTCTCAAATTATTCAGTTTTGTATAGAACAAGATTCTATTAAGGGACTAGGTATACTTATAACATAACATACCTCATTCCTTTTTATATCTCCCATAGCATCTATACCGGCACCTGGGCACCAAGTCAGTCCTCAACAAATGTTTGTCAGAATAGGTAAAGAGAACCATCATATTTGCTACTTGTGCTCTACTAAAAGTAAAGATCAAAGCATATGCAATGCTTACTATGCAATGGAAGGTTCTGGATCAACCACTAAAGAGAAACCTTTATCCAGAGCAGTGGACCTTGATTGAGATGGTGGCCCCAGTCACAGTGACTCCTTGTTCTCTGAGATCATTGGGAAGACACAGGGGTGGATATCCCATGACCATTTTGTCCTCTTGGATCCTGCTGCCATCTCTTTACCAGCCAAATTTGGCTGCATAGGTCCTTGTCTCAAAATGGGCCATTCAGATTCTCTTTCCTGATTTTTGAGATGTGCAATAAAAAGTCTTTGAAATTGACAGCTCCATAGAGGAAAGGCCCACAAAAGCCAACTGCTAAAGTCCTTGGAGCTGCCCTTGGTTCTTTCAACTGTCTTTCTGATCCTGTGGGATATTTTATATCTCCCAATAAGGCCCACCACCACCTTCCTATTCCTTTTTTGTTTTTTTTAACTTATTCTACATAGAGTGGGTTTATGCTGCTTACAATCAAGAGAACCTTAACAAACCCAGCCAGGTTGGGGCTTTAAGGGAGGGTTAAGCTCTCTTCTATCCCAGCACTGTCCAACAGATCTTCTGTGAGGATGTGCGTGTTGTATCTAGGTGCCGTCTAATAAGGCAGTCACTCTCCACACGTTGGAGTGAGCACTTGTAATGTGGCTCCTGCAACAGGGAAACTAAATTTTTAAATTTACCTAAATTTAATTAAGTTTAAACAACCACAGGTGACTAGCGGCTATGTATTGGATGGGGCAGTACGATGAGGATGATCAGAATTCTTTTCCTCTGCTAGAAGACAGAACAAGAGGAACGGACTTCAGTTGAAGCAATGAGGCTACCGCTGTGAGCAAAACCTCAGAAACAGATGATCAAGAAGGTTCCTGGACCTCTCTGGCATGCTCAGAAGTAGCCATCAGAATAGAACGGTGCATTAGTTTGCTAGGCTGCCATAACAAAGTACCACAGACGGGGGGGCTTAAACAACAGAAATTTATTTTCTCACAATTCTGGAGGCTACAAGTCCAGGATCAAAGTGTTGGCAAGGGTGGTCCCTTCTGAGGCCTCTTCTCTTGGCTTATAGATGGCTGTCCTTTCCCTGTATCTTCACATGGTCTTCCTTCTGCATGTGTCCATGTCCTAATCTCCTTCTCTTCAAGAACATCAGTCCCATTGGATGAGGACCCACCCATATGGCTTCATTTTATCTTCACTACCTCTTTAAAGCCTCTTCTCCAAACACAGTCACATTCTGAGGTACTGAGTCTTAGGACTTCAACATACGAATTTTGGGGCACAAATTCAGCCCATAACTAATGGTCTAGGTGTGCATATACCTGAAAGACCAAGGAATGATGAGAATTTCAACTGGCAGCAGGACCAGGGACTTGCCGTCCCTTGAGCCTGGAGACCTGTTCAGCATTTCCAATCCAAGTTTGGCTGCATTTTCTGCCTTTTAATTGCAGCAAGAGATGAACTATGGATATAGGCATTGCTCCACTCTAGGTTACCATTTCCAGGGAGTTTAATGAGTATGACTTATTCCATGTTACCAAGAGATCTGAATGCCGACTTTGACACGGTCGATTCTTCCTTTGAAATTATCTCTAATTTTGAATGTTTCTTCCTCCAATGGCTGTCAAAAGCAGGTCTTTATGACCACATGCCGGGCCCCTCATAATAACTTCCTGCATGATCGCCTGGCCTCCAGCTTGTCCCAGTTCTCATTCATTCTACATACCGAGTTTAGATTCTTCTTCCCAAGAGACTGTGTTCATTGTTCCTCCCATTTTCCAGAATCTTCAAAGGACTCTCAGCCTAGTTGTCTCAAGATAAATCCCAAATTCCTAACTTCATGCTAAGGGCACTTTTATCACTTCACCACCCCCTGCGTAGGCCTTTAATTTCTACTGCTACAGGAAAGAACCTCTGAGTCTCCCTAGATCTATTTCCTCACTCTCTGCTGACACATCTCATACACGTTTCCAAGCCCAAGTCCTTGCTTATGTTACCCCATCTGGAATATCTTCAAAGGCCCCAGTTCTTAAGGGACTCCCTATTCATTAAAAGAAAACTTTTCCTTAACCATTCTGTCTAAATAGTGCTCCATCCATCCAAATCCTATAACCGTGCTTTGTTTTTCTTTATGGTTCTTTATGGGCTGAATTGTCTCCTTTTTGGAGACAGGGTCTTTAGAAATGTGGTTAATTTGAAATGATGTCATTAGAGTAGGTAGGCCCTACTCCAATGTGACTGGTGTCCTTATAAGAGAGTAGGACGCAGATTCACACAGAGGGGAGACCAAGTGAAGACACAGGGAAAAGACGGCCACCTACAAGCCAAGGAGAGAGACCTGGAACAGATCCTTCTCTTGTGACTCCAGAGGAAACCAACTCTGCTGACACCTTGATCTCAGACTTCCAGCTTCCAGAACTGTAAGAAAACTAATTTCTGTTTTTGAGGCCCCCTCAGTCTGTAATGGTAGCCCTAGAAAACTAATAAAGGTGTATATATCCTTACCTAACTTTTTTTTTGTCTGTTTCTCCCAATTAGAACATCAAGTTTATAAGAGCAGAAACTTAACTTTGTTCACTGCTGTCTCTCCATATCTAGAGCACTGCCTGGCATATGGGAGGTGTTCAATAAATAGAGTTTGGAATCCCATTCTATATGCCTGGCTCCAGCCATCTCTGCCTAATTCTGGGGTTTAGCAAAGGAAGCCCATTTGATTGCAGATAAAAACTGCATCCCCACCCCAGCCTTTATCAGTAATAAAGATAGCACTGTGGTCTCCGTTTGCTTTATGTTATTTCTCAGTTCATTTACAACTGGGGCAAGGAGGAGGAGTGCTGGTTATTACCCTCACCTCCTAACAATCTGTGGTATCTTGCGAATGGCAGGGACTCAATGAATATTTTATCCAGAAATGTCCTATTTACACTTCCTTACAATTTCCATACATGTATATTCTGATTCCCAGCTTCTAGAGGGCAGAGATTGTCTTCCATGCCTTCAAGCCTGACCTCGTTTAGTAGCGGCTCAATAAATCTCTGAATGAAGGACCAACATCCACACTCTGTGGAGCCCTGAAGAATGAATATTAGTGCAGCTCCCAACGGCCCCCAAGGATTTTCTAACTTCTCTACCTGCCAGCTCTCCTCCACAATGTACAGAGCATGGAGGTGGCAGTAAGTGAGCTTATATTGAGAGCCTCTCTCCTCTTCCCCTTGGCCACAGATACGGGACCAGAGATGGACACTGTGCCACTTCAGTTACTCCTCCCAGACACTTGGATGGAGATGAAGAGACTCATGATGGCCTCTCTGGCTACAAGACTTACAAGACTTATTTTTTTGTATACTTAGGCAATGAAAGGAGGGCAGTGGATGCCCACATGTGGCACAGAGCAGGAAAGACAGGTCACAGAGAAAGCAAAGGAGGATGCAGTCAGGCAGAGAGGAGCAGCAGGGAGCCCTGAGGGCTTTCCAGGCGCTTCCTGAAGTCAGCTTCCACTTCTGCCCATCATTTCCACTTCCACAAGACACTCCTGTGTCCCTGTCATCAATTCCCCTTTCTTTGTTTAAATTAGTTTGTTTCTGCTGTTTGCAAAACAAAACACAAAGAGAAAACAAAACAAACAAACAAAAGCAAAGCCATTAACTCACTCACCCTTATGATAGTTTTTTGAGAAAGAGGGGTCATTCCCTTCAGAAAACAAGGCATAAAAAGCCCTGGCCCCCTCCCCTCTCTCTCAAATCACCCATTAAACCCATTGACTCTGAAATAATGGAGGAGCCGCTGCCATGCATCAGCTAACGTACAGGGTTGGACAGCATTTCTTTGCAATTCTTTCCAAATAGAAGAAAGTACACCTGTGCTCCAAAATCTACCAGGAACACTCAATGTTTTTAAATCTATCTTTTTCTAAATTGCCTCATAAATTCTCGCTGTTCTCGGGATCACCTTTCTCAACCACCCCAGCTGAGATGAACTCAGGTGGTTACCCCAACAGTTCCAAGACATTATATCTGAAATGCTAAACAAAGATCTTTATGGGAAGAAGGTGTTCATTTTGTTTTTCTTGTGTTTACAGCTACACTGTTCAGGAGAAAAAGGCAGGGGAAAAATCCTTGTATATGAAATGAAATCCAGATTGGCCTGAAAGGACAAAATTGTTGGAATCATCTTCAAGGACTCCCACCCATCTTCATTTGTATCTTGTTGATAACGAATTAGGAGGCTGCTGTAACAGATCAGGTCAGATGGCAGCCTAGACCAGGAGGTCTCAGAGGAAATGGTGAGAAGTGGTCAATGACTGCCCAGTGAGAACAAGAACCCGGGGGCCAAAAAGGAAGAACTAGATCATAGACACAGAAATAAAACGCACAAAGCAAGGGGCAATTACGTGAAGAAAGTAAAAGCAGGGGGATGCGACAGTGCCCTGTGGATACTGGTAGTCAGGGAGGATTTCTTGGAGGAAGTGATATATAAACTGACTTGGAAAATCTCGGGGCATAAAAAGAATCCAGGCTGAGGAAGCAACTGGCAAAAGACCCTCTGTTGTGAACAAGACTGACATGCTCGAGAACCAGAAGGAAGGTCAGTGTGGCTGGAACAGAGAGAGACAAGGAGGAGAAGTCAGGAGAGGGGGAAAAAGGGACAGCTCCTCAAGGCATCTGGTAATGTGCAGCCATTCAAGGGGTCTTTCCTTTTTTAATGTTTACATAGGCTCTGTCCTTTTTAAAAAAATCAATAAAGTTTATTTATTTATTTTTCATTTATTTTTTTGAAGAAGATTAGCCCTGAGCTAACATCTGCCACCAATCCTTCTCTTTTTGCTGAGGAAGACTGGCCCTGACTGAACATCCGTGCCCATCTTCCTCTACTTTATATGTGGGATGCCTGCCACAGCATGGCTTGACAAGCAGTGCATAGGTCCACACCAAGGATCCGAACCCGCAAACCCCAGGCCACCAAAGCGTAACATGTGACTCTAACCACTGGGCAACCAGGCCAGCCCCAATAAAGGTTATTTTTTAGAGCAGTTTTAGGGGTACAGAAAAACAAAGCAGAAAGTACAGAGTTCACATATACCCCCTCTACCCTCCACACACAGTTGCCCCTATTATGCATATCTCTGCATTAGTGTGGCGCATTGATTACAACTAAGGAACGAGTACTGATTCCTTATTATTAACTAAAGTCCATAGTTTACATGAGGGTTCACTCTTTCATTAACGAGGCCTTAGCATGGGTAGGGGGATGGAACCGACACGGTCTGATTTACAATCCTGGAGGACTCAGGTTCACAAAGCTGCTGTTATTGGCTGAATTGTTTCTCCCCCCAAAATTTACATGTTGAAGTCCTAACCCCCAGTACCTCAGAGTGTGACTGTATTTAGGGTTTTAAAGAGGTAATTCAGGTAAAATGAGGCCATTGGGGTGGGCTCTAATGCAATATAACTAGCGTCCTTATAAGAAGAGGAGATTAGACACACACAGAGGGAAGACCACAGGATGACACAGGGAGAAGACGGCCACCTACAAGCCAAGGAGCGAGGCCTCAGGGGAGACAATCCTGCTGACACCTTGATCTTGGACTTCCAGCCTCTACAACTGTGAGACAATCAGTTTCTGTTGTTTAAACCCCCTAGTCTGTGGTACTTGAATATGGCAGCCCCAGCAAACCGATACAGCCATGAAGGCCTGCCAGAAGAAAACCTACCTGATTTCATTCAACCAAGTATTTTCCAACAATTAAAATCAGGGGACTCTCTTTTTTCTATCGACTACTGATCCTCCACAGATTAACATTTTGTAGGTCACATTTTGGGACACCCTGAACTAGAATATAAACTCCGTGGGGGGAAAGGATGTTGTTCTCCTCATTGCCTATCCCAGCACCTGAAATCATGTCCCGAATTCACTCAACATTTGTTGAATAACGAACTAAGCATGTGATTTTATGCCTTTCCATGTACATCTATCTCCTGTCCCTGTTCTACTCCAGGTTCCCTTTACAAATCTTGGTACCACCTGTCCTCAGGTGAAAGGTGAGAATTACCCCACAGCTTTCCTTTATTTTCTACAAACAGTTCACAGGGAATGGGGGTCAACACCATCCAAAACCAGTCCTATACCCATGCCCGTAGCTTCCACAAGATTGAAAAATGCCCCATGCTCCCTGGTGTTTCCTTTTCATCTAAACTTTATAATTTTTCTATTTACATATTTTCTACAATGCTAAAAAAAAAAAACTAACTAAAAGGAACAGCCATAAACGAACAGATATCAATTTTTTGTCACCATTCTAACCCCGGAAGTCTCTAGAAGCAGCTGGTTCTCCGGGCGGTGTGTACCAGGTAACTGTACTCTCTGGAGAACTGCTGAGTCGTCTGTAGAGTGCTAGCAAGGCAGAAAGACTCTATTCCTAGAAACCCAGTCTATGTAGCACCACATGAAAATGAAAGGTGGTCATCTTTGTACTATATAGGTGTAAGAGTAATTTATAAGATATTTCAGAATAATGACAATACCTGTTCCAGGAATTACCTGAGGCTATTTATAGTAGTCTATCGTAATCGTATCTGTAGTCTTCCTGTGGTACTAGGATTATTCCAAAGAAGGAACAGAGGCTCAGTTCAGCAAGTGAAGCAAAAGGGTGCGTGTCAGAAAAACACACATGGGCTAGAGCAGAAACCAGCAAGAAGTATGATGCCTCCAAAGACCGGCTTGATTTTTCTAGTGTCCACCTTCTCTCTTAAGTGTCCCTTCTTGTTTTCCTAATTCTCTCTGTGTGCGGCCTCAGTTTTCCTCTAGATCCTAATTGCTCATTCCTTTACCTGTTCTCAGATTCTGGAGGGAATTAGTCTTCTTTGCTTATCAGTGTAGTGACTTTGGGCAGAGTCCCTTGGATGAGGCCATCTCAGGTCATTGGACAGACTTGTGACCAGGCTGCCCAGGACCATCTCATAAGCTCTACAGGTTGTCCAGTGCCTCTGGGGCTGCCCATCGGCCACATGCACACCTCTGGTCGTCCAGGCAGAGGCCACCCTTTCCGAAGGAATAATTGGAATGTTTGTGACCATGGAGGCATGTCCAGGATGCTTTCTTTTGCATCCCATTTACTTGAATCTCAATTGCCACTTAAGTTCTTTCAGGCTCATGGTCTGAAACGATACACAAGCTTAAGATATCAATGATGATCTCTTTATTGGTTATTTTCATATCCATTAACTTTATTTAATTTACTTTGCAAATTACATTTCAGTTGCACATACGATAGTATATGCAAATCCCAACCTTGTCTAAAAACTTCAACTATATCTTAATTGAATGCAACATCTTGACAGCAATTTTTAAATACATATCTTATCTTGTAAACAAAAGCCTGATAGTAAATATAAAATGTGACAGTAAATACATGGTTAAAACATTGTCAGGTAAACAATGCTTTAAGAAGCTGACAATGAAAACTGACGTCTCGATTTCCCTTGCCACCTGAGTGAGAGAGCAATGTTGGCTCACATGATTCTAGGAAAATGGAAAGTTTCCAGCAAGAGGAAGCGTAACTCTGTCCCTCTATAGTCCTTTCGACTGAAGGACACACTGTCGTTAAGTCTCAGACAAATGCCCTCGTCCCAGTCCCTTGGCTTCATCTGAAGGTAGGCAAAGAGGAAAGAGTCTGTCTCCTGAAAAACAAATTCTGGAAGTTCCAAAGATCATCTCAAAGAACCTAATTTATTTTCTAGCAACCTCTCCTAAACCCAAGGGCTACTGGATCTCAGTAAAAAAGATAGTTCTTGTACAAACCAAAGCATTGGGATAAAAAAATATACATAAAAACATTTAGTCGTTAAAAAAAACATCTTAACAGTACTTTATAGATGTATAAATATCTTATGTAAAATTTTCTTGGTTATTGGAAAGAAAAGAGGCGCCAAACCTGAGAAATGGCAGCTCCCACCGCACGTGCGAACAGGGAGAAAAGCTGTTTTGTATTTCTCACTGTCTTTCTGAATCCTGTTTTCACTGGAAAAAGGCTGTCCTGTTTCTCTTTTCACTATACACTTAGCAACTCTGCAGCCAGATTTCTTTCAGAGGAGTGAGGGAGACGGGTGAGAAGCAAAGTATGAGTTATCCAGCAATTGCTTGGCATTCTGCTTGGTAAGACGGGTTATGTCACTTCCTATTTCCCAAGAACCCCAAATCATCTATTTAAAAAGGATGGAAGATAAAGACAGAAATGAAACTTTTTTTTTCCAAAAGGGTAATAATAGCAAGTAGGTGTTTTGCATTTTAACATGATCTTTGATAGTAGAATTTTGGTCTTAGAAGTCCACTTTTAATTTTTTAAAAAACACCTGATATAAATTAGGAGTCACATTTCTGCCTCTTCCCTTCGCTCTTACTCAGCCTGGATTCCTTTGGCAAGCATTCTTCTATTTCCCTTGGCTTGGGCGACAACATATGCCAACTACGGTGTTTCCTCCATATTTCCTGCTTGTCAAAAGCGATGTTGGTAGACTGCATCTTCAAGCATCAGTGTTGTGTTAAGGGAAAGGGCTGCCGATGGCAAAAAGTAAGCTCCCTCTGCCGGTTGTGGGCTCTCTCTGCAGAAACGAATGTCTGAATATCCATTTAGAGGCTGGATTCTCTCATCCTCCCGCCCCGCCACGAAAGCCTTTCTCGCAATGGAGGTGAAGAGGGTCAATGGACCTGAGACCTCGGAGAACCCAACAGGCAAATGCTGGAGTGGATCCCTCTGAGGAGGCTCTCTGAGGTTTTACATGCAAAACCTGGGATTCTGGACTGAGTTAAATTACAAGGTTTATCGCTCTGAAAGGGACAGATGGCAGACCCACCCTGAAATAGCTTTTCTGGAAGAGTAACACATGGTAAATTGCATTAATTGTAATAATTGCTTTTTATGCCTTGATAAAAACTGGCAAAGACCTTCAAAGATCTTCTAATCATGGCAAATTAGCACAGCTCCCCTTAGCAGTGACAGAGCTGGGGAGCTATGGCTTTGGCTTCTGCTCGGAAGCTGCAGGATTAAAAAGCATAGGAACCACTGACTCAGGAAAGAGACAGGCAGTTGAGGCCCCGGATATACACAAGCCAGAGAAGTACTGAGTCCTCTTGGGGGCCAGGTGTTCGGTATTCTCGTGGGAACATAGTTGGTTAATTTAATAGTCATGATACATAAGGATTTGGAAAAGCTCCTTCCTTAGCATATACTTAGCAGGTGAAGGTTATGTTAATGTCACAACTTCCTTCCTTTCAAGCTCAATGGAACAAAGGAGGATGGGTGGCGGATGGCAAGCTTTCCTACAACATTCCTACATTTTTCTTCTGTTATTTAACTAACTGCGTAACTCAAGGAGCATTTCTACTATTTAACAAAAGCTTTCCAGATTTTCCTTTTCTCTTTCTTCTATGAAGACTTTTATGTCTCTGCTTTACTGCCCCTCCTTTAAGTATGTTCAGTCAAACGTCTGCTTTGTGCATGGAATTAGTCTACAACTTTGGGGATTTTCACTATTTTAATCTTCCGGGAATATTTATGTCTTTTTCTCTTCACTCCCTCCTTCAACAAATGTAGGAAACCTTTATGGAGAATGCACTAGATTTCAGGCACTCTAACAGTATGAGACACTTTAATGGCAGGTGGGATTCCAAGATTATTTATAGCTCACATTTTTTGTCTCAGACACTATTCAAAGTGCTTTTGTAATATCTCATTTAATCCTCACAGCAACCCTGGGAGGTTATATCATCATCCCTGTTTTGCCAATGAGAAACCTGAGGCCCAGACAGATGAAGTGACTTTCTCAAGGTCACACAGCTTGTAAGTGGCGGAGCTAAAACTTGAAACCAGGTGGTCCACTTCCAGAGTCCCAGTTCTTCGTGGTCTGAAGGACTAAGACTATGATCATGTGGGTGAGCAAACTGGTAAATAAGCAAACAATTTCAGCCCAAGATGTCAAAGGCCCGATTATCCATATGCAAATGTTTTAGGGCAGGAGTTAGCAAACTTTTCCTATCAAGGGCCAGATAAGCAATATTTAAGCTTTGTGGGCTACAGGGTCCCCGTTGCAATTACTCAATTCTACCATAGTAGCAAGAAAACAGCAATAGATGACATATAAACAAATGAGGTGGCTGTGTGCCAGTAAAACTTTATTTATAAAAACAGGTGACAGGCTGGATTTGACCCACAGGACTGTAGTTTGCCAACCTCTGTGCTCTGTGTTAGGGGATTATAAGGAATTGAGCACCCACTCTGCCTACAGATAAGAGGGAGACATCAGGCAACAAGGGAGAAAGGCATTCCAAGCAGACAGAAACATATTTGAGAACTGAGGACATCTGATAGAAAGTGGATATTTGGGAAAGATGTGAACTTGTGAGTGACTAGAGATGTATCAGACAATGGCAGAAAACAAGTGGGGAAAAGAGGATTTGTGCCTATGTTAACAAACAGTTTATTGAGAAATAACTGCTTTCTAAGTGTGCTTTATTTTATATTTTTTGTGGGCTTTTTGTTTTCCTGTGTGAACAACTTCTTTCTCTTCCCCTGATGTAACTTTGATATTTTCCCGTTAATGCGTCACATGGAAAATGTCTTCATATGCAATTTTATCAGCAAAACAGGAAGAAGAAAAATCATAGAGGGTCTACCACCTACACACAGATAAACATGGTCAAAGAAACATGGTATTCTAGAGATGCTGGACTGAAACATTCTAGGAGATGCTCAGATAGAAGATGAGGACAAATTTTCATCTTTCGTAAAACCCCGTGGGTGTAATTTTGCCATTAGTCAAGATGGATGTTTCTATGTTGAGACATGAGAAATCTTTGAAATATCAAGGGCATAACAAGAATGCTGCAGGGAAACGAAGTTGATTCCATTCTTTTTCTTGGGCTGTAAGTCAACTAAAGTTGCTTATGACAGCTTGCTGATGAAACATGATTTATAATGTTCATAGACACTTGTCCAAGTTATTAAGTTTATTAGAATTATGGCATAGGTCTGAAAGCTGTTGAGTACAGTGTTGGATTCTAGTCTCTAAAATCAAATGATCTTCTCAGGAGTATGTCTGGGACAGCTTCTCACAATAATTGAGTCTCTCTATGAAAGAAACAAGTGGGGGCTGGAAGATAGATCAGTTTCCCTCAAAACTTGGATATGTCCTCTCTACGCCATCAGGAGATCGCCTTGATTTTAAGATTCCTCATCTGGAAAAAATAAGTAAGTTTCAACTGAAGCATTGAGTTAATTGGATGATATTTCTAAGTCAGGTGCCAGGCCAAGATGCAAGTTTTCTCAAAAGTGAAAAGGAAAAAGGATTGCATCATTCTTAAACCCCTACACACATCTAATGACTAAAAAGGGGATATAAGAGAACTCCTAGGGTGCTTTGAGCCCCACTTCACCACAACAACCCAGGGGAGCCGGGTAGAGAGACTGTCCCTGCACTTCAAGCCTCGTGGAGCTTCATCAAGACTCCCACAGTTAGAATGACATGGTGGGGCTCAGTGGACTGGTATCTGACTTCTACTCCTAAAGAGTGGAAAACAGGCTGGCTGGCTGAAGGAAGGATGGCTGAGCTGGGGACCACCCTGCCTGCAAGAGTTTGTCAGAGCAGAGGACCCACCAGTATCTCCTGTAGAGTGGAAATGGGTCGATTGAGAGAGAGCAGACAAGTGATAGTCTTAATCCAGTCTAAGATGGCTGCATAGCAGGTCAGGGAACTTCAGTGGAAAGAGGCTGGAGGTGAATCCAGATTCACAGAGGTTGAGGAAACAGCCCTTAGAGACCAGTGGGAAGATAGCCTCAATCTCCCTCACTAAGGGAACTATAGGTGGGACAGCTCTGAAGATGTCTTTGAAGAACCCACAGAAACATCCACAAGGGAGAGAAAGTGTTCAACATCTGCCAGGCCCAGAAAGCAGGAAGCCAACTTTGATAGCCTCAGTCAAATATGAACTTTCCAGCTCACATTCCACACTCACTTTGTGGCCCCTCCCTTCCCTCTGCTCCAATGGTGGGGGTGTGAGAACCTGGACTTAGCAACATGGGGGAGGAGGAGAGCAAAGTAAGGAAAGAGCAGGGCTAATCACATCATCTTCCCCAACGGCAGCTCCCAGACTCCACTGGGCCCAAGTTGGGAGAAGGAGGAGAAGCATCAATTTTGACCAACCCTAAAGTATCAACTCTTATTTGCAAATGGACATTCTCATTGCTAAATTGCCTCAGTGTGTTATAACCTAAGAATGATCAGAGAAATCACAAGGTCTGCCAACATTTTCATCCAAGGTAAGCAATTAAGGAGACTCACTAAGGAAATTCAAGCAAAAGGGAAATAAAGTTGCTTTGACTTTGCATTTTGTGCTGGTCCTGGGCCTGGTTGCCCCCAGATCCATTTTGGTTTTTTGTCCCCCTCCACTCTGGTCAGTGTCTCAGGGCTGTGGCAGCAGAATTCTAAGATGGCCCCCAAATCTCCAACTGCTGATATATACACTCTGCATAATCTCCTCCCCTTGAATGGGGGCAGGATTTGTGAAAATAATGGGGTACTCACCCCCTTGATTAGGCCATGTTGTAAGACTCTGCCTTAGCAGACTGGAGAGGGAGCCTCTCCTGCTGGCCTGGAAGAAGGAAGCTGCCATGTTGTGAGAGGGCCACGTGGCCAGGACCTGAGGGTGACCTCTAGGGGCCTCTCTAGACTCCACACTCAGCGAGAAAACTCAGTCCGACAACCAGAAGGAGATTAATTCTGTCAATAACCTGAATGAGCATGGAAGAGGACCAGAGCCTCATATAAGAGCACAGCACTGGCCAACACCTTGATTTCAACATGTGAGACCCCGAGTAGAAGACCCATCTAACCCAGGGAAAGTATGAAATAATAAATATGTGCTGTTTTAAGCCTCTAAGTTTGTGGTACCCTGTTACACAGGTATAGGAAATTAGTACAAGGGAGTTGACTCTGGGAGGCTGCTTTCTAAGGCTCCCATGCCAGTTGGGCTCTAGCTGGGTTTGGTCAATGAGAAGTGCTGCAGAGGGATGGAGGTGCTGAAGGGGAAGAAAGCAGGGTATTTTTCCCTGCCTCTCCTCTGTGGAAGGCCTCTAGGATGTTCGCTGTGTTTCCTTGGTGGTTCCAGCTGCCACGAGGTAACTGGTCAGTTAAGAAGTGTCTTCTCCCATCCACCCCATATCCTTCCTTCTTTTCTCCTCTGATGGTTCGAAATGTCAGAAACTGTGATTGGCCAGATGGAGAAGAGTAGAAAAAACAAAGGGACAGAGAAAAAGCTCATCCTGCTTTTCCCTGACCGCAGGCTCCAGTAATTCCACCTCTTCTCACCATCCTTCTTGCTCCCTGATGTTGCCAACTTCTGGCTCATCTCACCACCCCCTGTTTAGCTTCTCAGCTATTCCACACTTGGGCAACCCACTATCTGAATTATAAGTCCCGCTTTTTTGAAAACTCAAATGGTTTCTGATTCCTGGTTAGACCCTGACTGATAGAGTATCCCATGAGTCATGCAAGTCTGTGTATCTGTCTACCCATCTACCTACCTATTTATCTATGTATATAGGTAGGCATATGTATATATGTGTGTCTACATATTATATGAATATATATGTGAGAAATATTTTTAGGAAGAGAATGAGCCAAAGCAGAGTCAATGGACTACCACCACTTCCAGAATGCTTTCAGGTTGGTAATAAACTTCTAAAAGAATGTATTTACTTGCGTTTAGTAAAATAACATGCCAAAGGTTTGCATAGACCGATCTTTGATTTGACTGGGAATCCCAAGCCTAGTCTTGCCATCTAATCTATGACATCACAAATCTTTGGGTGTCCTTAGTCTTCTGGACTAGAAGCTAAGCCAGTTCCAGGGACTCTGGGGAAAAATTCTACCTTCTCTTCCTTCCGCATCATCCTCTTATGCCTTCAATACGAACTTGCATTGCTGGCCCAAATCCACAAAGCTCAGAATTAGCAAGCACCAGAAGCAGGGACACCTTGAGCATCCTGGTCACTCAACAACATATTTCATCCACAGTAAAAGAAGACATTTCACCTACTCACATTTGGCTATGCTGGAAAATTCTGCTGTAAAGTGGAGATACTTCCTCAAAGAGGTGAATTCCTAGACCATTATAAAACTTCAACTTTCTTGCCCCTTTTATGGCATGCCATCTATGGCTTAAATTTACCAAAAAAAAAAAAAAAGTGTCATGAGGAAGGGACACTCAGATACAAAGACTTAATAACCCAATAAAAGTGAAGCTGCCGCACCATCCATCTATTTTATTGTATAGGTATATCTCACAGAGGTAAACTGTTTTCTGAATGCTGACTCAATCATCAGGCCTAGCCAGGTGTCTCACCCATCAGTAGCCCAACGGTAGCATTAAGGAGACAGAGAAGGAGAGAACGATTCATTGTGTCCAACTCATAATAGAGGATCAGTTCAGCCACCTCTTGGTACACAGGTTTTATTTTCTATTGGCTACCCTACCCAGTGTTGCTGGGGAGAATCATGAATACTGTGGGTAAATCAGCCTCTGCCATTGTCTACCTTGGGCCATGACAGATACTCCCTCATGTGAAGAAGCTTGGTTATAAACCAACAGGCAACACAGAGCACTTGCCTTTCTGACCTTTGATTTTGAACTCACAATGATGCTGTGGATAGAAAAACCAACAACAACAATTCAAATGTGAGCTGATTGTTTCTACAGAATGCTTCTGTTGACTTTTGACAAATTCTTGGATCTGTAGCCAAGCTCCGGCTGCAAATGACAAATGAGCATAGTTCTGACATGAATGTTGGTTGATACTTTTGTTTACATTAATGAATAAGAGGAAAGTGGAACAAGAAAGAAGATGTATGTTGGAATTTCACTCATTCATCAATGACATAAGTGACTTTGCTGAATCAGGTAATAATATTTTTTTTATTTTAGATTGCCACCTGAGCTAACATCTGCTGCCAATCTTCTCCTTCTTTCTCTTTTTTCTTCTACTTATCCCCAAAACCTCCCAGTACATAGTTGTATATTCTAGCTGTAGGTCCTTCTGGTTGTTCTGTGTGGGATGCCACCACAGCATGGCTTGATGAGCAGTGCCAGGTCTGCACCCAGGATCCAAACCAATGAAACCCTGGGCCGCTGAAGCAGAGTGTGCTAACTTAAGCACTTGGGCCCGGGGCCAGCCCCGGGTAATAATTTTTGAACACTAGAATACTGCTTCCATTTTTCATGCTATTCACAATGAAGTAGATACAACTATAACAAACTTTGAAGTTTAATCCACATGGTTAACATTTTCTCCATCACTTAATCTGAAGTTTAGAAAATCAACAAAACCATTAATCAAGCTCAGATCTGTAGTGCTTGCCAATTTCTGTGGTGTAAATCTTAGTACGTGACCCTCCAGTATTAATCATTAAGCTGGAAGCTTGATGACGGCAAGTCAGATCTTACCTGCTTTGCGTAATGCTCCATCCCCAGGGCTTTGTACAGCTAATGGCGTGGGGAGATGCTCAAAAGATAACTACTGAAAGAATGAATAAGTCCTCTCTAATTCCCTATTCTGAAATAAAGAGAAAACAGAAGCACCTCACGTTTGGGGAGTTATTTTATGAAAATTCCTTGTTTAAGAGAGTTTCTTGTTACTTTTTGTTCCCAATTTGTAACAGATCTGGCAATCCCAACAGAGCCTTAAGGGTGCCTTGCAACACTTTTCCCTTCCTTGGTCGAGAACAGAGATGGTTGCAGGAATGAAGTGAATGAGAAAATCGAACTGACATTTCTGCTGCTTAGTTCAGGACAAATTCCCGGTTGCATGTGGACTTCTGTAATGAGGAAGAGATTAGTAATCCATTCTGAACTTGCCTTCTTCCTCCTCATATTTGTATCAGTTGCAGTTTTTCTTTCCCACTTACTATCTTCATTCTGGTCCTCAGTGAATACTGCCTCTTTCGGGTCTTTTCTTAAATATAACTGTAGGTAGGGCCTCCGTTGGCCACTGTATATAAACAGTCCTTATCTCAGATCACCATAATCTCTACCCCTTTCTTTGTTTTTCTCTAAAACACTCTACATAGCTATATATTTTTATATATAAATTATCTATATAAAAATTTATGTATTTTTCTCTAAAATCCTCTATATACTACATCTAAGTTTATTTGTCCATTTTCTGCCCATCCCACTCCAACTAGAATATAAGTTCCATGAGGGTAGAGATAAATTTTTTTAGTCTATTTCACTTACTGCTATACCTCCAGCTCCTCAAACAATAAATGTTTGTTAAATAAAGGGACAAATGTATTAATCATCTCTTTGGAGCCATAAACTGTGCTAGGTGCTATGTCACCACTATCATAAAACAGTCATGATTCTTACGCTTAAAATTTATACTGTCTAGGAAGGCCATTAAACAAAAATCACACAATTGATTAATTAATTAACTATAGTTTTATGTAATTTGAAGGGAAAGTACAGAGATATTAATGTAATCTTAAAGTTATAGAAGGCCTCACTTAAAAGACACTGATTTTTAGGCTGAGAGCTGAGGAAAGGTAGGCAGACACAACCAATAATCAAGAATAGCCACAGAAAGTAAGATCAAGCACCCAAGGACGTACTGAGCATGGCGTCATGAGTCCTTCTTGAACAAAGTTACCACTAACAAGATCCAGCCAGTCACGAATAAACAAAAATTAAAGCTTTAGGAATAAAGAAGCTATGGTGAAAGAACTAGCTGTGAGCATTGAAGCTGTTTAAATAAAGGGTTAAGAGCAAATATAGTGGGAATTATGATTACCGGCCACAGGGAAAATGTTATAAACCTTGACAACATAAAAATACTAAAATAACCACAAAAATAGGAAGAGGAAGGAGAAATCATACGATGAAGTGTAAGAGCTAACTTGCTCATCTTTTGTAGCAAGGAGTTAGCAGATTCTGTTAAAATCAAAATAGTTAAAAAAAATTATCATGGGTTGCTTGTTTTCTTGAGTTTTGAATTGTCTTTCTATATCCCAGACACAAATCCTTTATCAGATATGTGCTTTGCAAATACCTTCTCCTAGTCTGTGGCTTGTCTTTTCATTCTCTTAATGTCTTTTGAAGAGCAGTTTTACAGTTTTGATGAAGTCCAATTTATCATTGTAATGGCCCCAAGTTGGAAATAACCCAAATGGTCATCAACAGGTAGTGATAAGCAAATCATAGTATGGACATACAATGGATGGAATACAATGCAGCAGTCAAAAGGAATAAACTACGGATGCACACAGCAACACAGGTGAGCCTCAAAATAATTATGCTGGGTGAAAGAAGCCAGACCAAAAAAAGAGTACATACTGTTTGATTCTATTTATGTAAAACTCTAGAAAATTCAAACTAATCTATCTGATGGAAAACACATCCCCTTGACTGGGGAAGGGAGGCAGAGAGAGATGAAAGTGAAGGATTTACAAAGGGGCATGAAGAAACATTTGGGGGTGAAGGGTCTGTTCACATGGGTATGCACACATGCAAAACTTAACCAAATTGTTCATTTTAAGTGTGTGCAGTTTATTGTATGTCAATCATACCTCAATAAAGCTGTTTTAAAACAGAATGATTCTGTTAATATTTTGTGTTTGTCTTAACTTTATAGGAGTTTTCTAGGAAATAATATTACTTATGGTGAAGAAACCTTTATCTAAAGTTTATTCTTCTTTCAGTTTCTTTTTCTTTTTATAAATTCAAATAAATGTAAAACTTTGTTTTTGAGGAAGATTAGCCCTGAGCTAACATCTGTCACCAATCCCCCTCTTTTTGCTGAGGAAGACTGGCCCTGAGCTAACATCCGTGCCCATCTTCCCCTACTTTATATGTGGGATGCCTGCCACAGCATGGCTTGACAAGTGGAGTGTAGGTCCACACCTGGAATCCGAACTGTGGAACCCCAGGCCGCCAAAGCGGAATGTGTGAGCTTAACCGCTGTGCCACCAGGCTGGTCCCTAAATGTAAAACTTTTAACTTAAAATACTATGTCTAATATAATCCCATTTCAATAAAGTTTTAAGAATCTATCCTGCCATCCATGTAGAAATATATAGGAAGTACATTTTATTTGTATATATGTATATATTATATATGTGTGTATATATATTATATATAACTTGTATACATGTGTATATATAAAGTTTGCAATAATGTTAAATGTGAATGATAGTTATTTCTAAGTGGTGGGTTAATTTTTTAAAAATTATATTTTGAGCTTCTCTGTATCACTTGAGTTTATTTCAAGCATGTATACTTTTTTGTAAACAAACATAGCTATTATGTTATTATGAAGAAGAAGGAAGGAGAGGAGAATGGTAGGCAGAGGATGAGCGGGCAGGAAGAAGGGCATTGAGGCACCATTGAGGGGAGGACTTTCAAGAACAGCCTGCAGTAGGCGGCTCTTGGCATGGAAACCAAACAACCAACCAACCAACACAGTGGAACATGAGGGAGTGGCCAGAGATGAGGTGAGGACATAGAGGGATCCTATCTACTCAAGTGGCTGCTGTTTTACAGAGGCTTAGTAAGAGGAAAATATTCATTGCTAGTAAACTTAATTTAAAAGAAAAAGAAAAAACACATCAGCGTTTTCGCCTGAAATGACGTGCATTTTTTCAGTCTTACTGGACTCATCTATGCAGTCAACATGTCTGCCCTAGCTGGCATCTGTGGCACTGAAGTGGATTCTGGGTTTTGCCTTTGGTTCTGCCATCATCAGGAGATTATACAGACATAGTCAAATGTATGTTTTCCTGCACAGCATGAAAATCAGGCTTTGATTAATTATAAAAGGTGAGTTTCTCATTTAAGACAGGCAGAGAGAGAGAAAGGAAAGGAGGGAAGGGGAGAGGGGAGGAGATGGGAGAGAGGGAGGGAGGGAAGGAGAGGGGGAGGAGGGGGCAGGGAGAGAGGTGAAGAGAGAGAGAGAGGGAGAGAGAAGGCTAGGGAGGGAGGGGTGGGGGGAGTAGAATGGGGAGAGGGAAAAGAAGGGAGAAGGAGGGGGGAAGAGAAGGAGGGAGGAGGAGGGGGGAAGAGGAGCAAGGGGGAGGAGAGGGAGAGAGGAGGAGGTAGGAGAAGAGGGGAGGAGGAGAGGGAGCAGGGGAGAGGGAGAAAGAGAGAAAAAACTGCAAAACTAAGCATGGTTGAATGAAGCACATAATGGAGGCGAAGGCAGAAAAAGAGACTGAGAAAAAGGAAAAAAAAAGAAAAGGAAGGAAGGACGGGAGGAAGGGTGGAGAAAAGAGACAAAATAAAATGAAAAGAATCTAAAGCAGCAGTGGGGGGTTGATCCCTTCAGGCCCCCGTCTTGCTGTAATTATTTAGCTCAATGGGTTTGGGCGACAGGCGATGGACCCTGAAGGGCTTGGATGAGACCCATCGCTGTGACCAATTAGTTTTCCTGCATCCCTGCTCTGCCTCAGCCACTTTGCATCACCTCAGGTCATGTACTTCAGTTTTGCAGTTTTTGACACCTCAGATTATTTTTCCATAAAATGGGAGCAGCAATATTTTTTTCTACCTCGTGGGATGGCTTTTAAAAATCTGCATAATTTACTTGAAGGAAGCCAGAATGTCAATGTTTAAAAGAATTCTGAATTCAGAGTTAATGGTTTTGCTTTTCCCAGTTTGTCAACAAACAAAGATTCGCTAAGGGTCTACGTTTGTATTCAAAAAACTCTATCCAAATTTCAAAGCTGTGGAGGAGACATGAGCAGGTATTAAAAAGTGCCCTTTTTCATCAAAATTTGTAACTGCTGGTCTTCAAATGACAATGTTAAGAAAATGGAAAGGCAAGCCACAGACTGGAGAAAATATCTGCAATATATATCTATCTATCCGAAAAAGGACTATATCTAAAAAATACAAAGAACTTTTACAAGATGAACAGCCCAATTTTTAAAAATGAGCTAAAGTTATGAACAGATACTTCACAAGGAAAGATACATGCATGGCCAATAAGCACATGAAGTGATATTTAACATCATTAGTCATTACCCACAATTAGCTATCACTATACACTCATCAGAATAATCAAAATTAAAAAGATTTGACAATACCAAGTGTTGGCAAATATATGGAACAACTGGTGATGGGGATATAAAATTGTTCAACCCCTTTTGAAAACAGTTTGACAGACTCCTATAAAGTTAAATATACACTTACCACACGTCCTACCGTACTACTACTACAAATTTACCAAAGAGAAATAAAAACATATGCTCACACAAAGACTTATTCATGAATGTATAAAGCAGCTTCATTTATGACAGCCAAAAAGTGGAAACAAACTAAATGTCCATCATCAAGTGAATGGAGAAGGGATACACACATGTGCCACCTTCACGTAATGCAATATTAACAAGCCAAAAAAGAGGAATGAACTATTGATGCAGGCAATGATATGGTTGAATTTTGAAAGTCAGACACAAAATACCGCAGTCTATAAGATTTGATTTATACAAAAACTAGAAAAGACAAATCCAATCCATAGTGACAAATTAGTTTAGCAGATGCCTAGGGCTAAAGAGGAAGGGAAGTTGACTGGGAAGAGACAAAAGAGAACTTTCGGGGTGAAGAAAATGTCCTATGTGTTGATTGTGGCAATGGTTATAAGGGTGTGTAAGTTTACCAAAACTCACTGAAATGTATTCTTAAAATGGGTACACTTTATTGTATAAAGTATACCTCAAAAATGGATTTTTCTAAAAAAAATATTGAATCCTTATATCAAAGGGCAGGCAGTCTAAGAATCATTGTATCCTTAGGGCATTTTATTCCAAATTATATCAATTTGAGGAGGGGGAGAATTTTCTAGTAGGGGATCTTAAAGGCTGTTCTAATATTAACATACTTTCTATATTAATGTTACCATCAATCATAACTCAATCTATAAAGTGACAAAGATGCTAAGTAAATCACATAGCATACCAACTCCCTCTACTGACATCTCGACTATCCTTTATAATGTCATCTTCCTTCAAACAAATCAAATTTTGTCCTAAGAGGTACTATTCATAATATTTGTGCCATCAGTTTTTCATTGACTGTGCATACTGGCTAATAGCAAGGCTTTTTAAGCTTAAGAGACTTAAGTGACATTTGAAAAATATCTGAGATGAAAAATATAGTAGATGAATAATTTCCTTAATCAGTATAATCTCCAAGAAATTGATTATCACAGTTTGTAACCGGTTCATGGGAATATTTTTTAAAGTCTGGGACTACTGTCAAAATAAATGTGTTACAAATGATCATTTATATTATAAAAAGAGAATTAATAATAAAAAAGTTACTTTCTCATATCCCTTCTACTCAAATTATTTCCAATTACTGTCACTCAATTCTTTTGTGGAATTTCTCGCCCTTACCTTTTCATGACAAGTCTGAGCTCTGGTGTACCCACAGGGAGCGAGAACTGTCGTGCCACTGCAGAGAGCGCTGCTCATAGCAAAATAACAGACTTCAGTTACCCAAGAATGACATTTCCCTGCTGCCTTAATCCTTGTGGAAGTTTCCTTGTCTGGCTCATCCTAAAGGTGCTGACTATAACCCCGTCAACCAACATGTGGAGATAGGTCCTTTTCAGTCCTAAGATAAAAGAGATTGCAGTGTTCTGGGGGACGCAGGGATCTGACCCCGCCGGCTCCCCTTTTGTTTTAATTGCAACTATTAGGGAAAACAAATGATAAGAATGAATTGAAAGTCTTCTAGAGTTAACCAACACCAAGACTCTGCCTGATGGGGAAAATAAGATATTTGGTCTGGCATCTCTTTTTGGATCATTTTGAGTAATAGGTTTCCTTCTTGCTTGAGCCACATCCATCACTCCCTTAAAACGAACCACCAAGTGTCTGTTGTTTGCTAGGTACTGTAGAAAGAGTGTTAATCTCTGAACCTCTCTACAAAGCAGTCTTGACTGTTATTTTTTCCATTTTGCATAAAAGGAAACTGAGACTCAGAGTGGTTATATAATTTCCCCAAGGACACACAGTGAATAATTAGAAGAGGCAGGAGTCAAATCTAATCTGCGTGACTCCAAAGTCACCAAGGCATGCTACTTTTCTCATTGGGAAACTTGGTGGCTACTTATTCAGACATCAAGGACAGTCTGATCATGTTCAATGGGAGAGAGATTTTGCACAGAGAATATGCAAAGACTCATACTAAATCTAAAAGTCAATTTGGGATATAATTTTGACCTTGCAATATACTGCACGATATTAAAATAAGAAAAGTAATTATATATGTTCATCTTCTACTAAAACTGTACTAATTTTCAAAAAGGTTGATCCAAATGGATTCATTTTTTTAAGAGCTAATTAGCAAATATTCTGGAGGGTAGATTGGCAGCATCTAACAAAGTTTAGACTGTGCATTCTTCTGACTCAGCATTTCCACTCTAGGATCTGTCTTCCAGGAAAACTTGTACAAGCACCGAAATACATATATGTACAAAAATGTTCTTTGCAAAGGTGATTATAGGAGCAAAAACTGAAAAAAATCCAAGGAGCCATCACTGGGGATTGGTCAAAAAGTTTTGCTATATTTATTGAATGGCATTACTATGTAGGTTTAAAAGAAAGAGGTAGATTTATATGATGTAGGAAGTTATCCAAAATATATTAGGTGGAAATATATGTTGCATAACAATATGGATGCTATTTTTGTAAAAATAAAAAGATATATATTTGTATAGGAGTAGAAAAATCTGGAAGGATACATGCTAATTCGTTAACAGTGGTTGTCTCTGTGGGAAAATATTGATAAGATAAGGAGAGGGGAATCTTTTGTCATCTTAGTTACTCCTACATGTTTGTGATGAAAATGTTTGTGTCTGTGAATAAAAGCAAAGTATTGGAATGTACATTGCTCTTTACTTTTTAAAATATATTCACACACATATATACATTAAAAAACTGAATGAATAGATCAAAATGATAACAATGGTTATCTCTGGATAGTGGGGCTAGGATTTATTTTTAATTTTGTGCTATACATATTTCTATACTTTAAAATTTTCCTTAATGAATATGTATTAATTTCATAATCATCATAAATTATGCGAATCCCTGGAGAAACGGCCTCCTCTCTGGAATTTGGCTCTATCAGCCAGCCCAAACGGGTTAGATTGAAGGAGTGCAATATTCCTTTATCCTATTAGGCAAAACAACACATTCTCAACCTGAAACATTTGGCTTGACCAAACAAAACAACGTGTTTTGATTTTCTGAGCATACATAGGCATATTCCTATGTCTCAGGTGGCTTGGGAATATTTGCTTGGGAATATGATCAACCAATCAATCACCAAAGACTTCTTAGGCATTTGTTTTGCTCGGTAGGCAAGGTGCTGGGGGGAATACAAGAATGAGACATAGTCATCATCTTCAGGGAGAAGCCCAGGGTCTATCTGAGCAGAGGAATACACGTACAAGGAACAGCCAACAATATCCAACACAACCTCTGAAGGTTTAAAGCATGTAGCACAGATTAACAAGCGTTATAGGCATTAAGGAGACTCAACAGGGATGCAAGGGGTGGACAGAGCTCATGACATTGTAGCCCACTTGTCTCATTTGACATACAAGATGCCTCAGTCTTAGGGAGCTCAACTGAAGTTACTCAGTAGAGTTCTGATTGAGTCCTGTTTCTTGTACTCATTCTACTCGGTGAGGTTTGCATAATCTTGGCACTGGTGACATTTTGGGTCAGATAATTCTTTGTTATGAGAGGCTATTCTGTGAGCTGCAGAAGGTTTAGTGGGCTCCCTGGCCTTTACTCCCTATATGCTAGTAACATTTGCTTACCCAGTTGTAACAATCAGAAATGTCATTGCCAAATGTCCCCTGGAGGACAAAATCATTGTCAGTTGAGAACGCTGTACTAGACCAGGCTGATTTTGGACAGGTTAAGAGGAAAGAGGGAGCAATTAAGATAGGGGATGAGAAGAGAAAATATGCTATCCATTTTGGGGAGATGGGCAGGAAATCAGCCAGTCTGCTGGAGCCAATGTATGTTAGTAAAGAGTGGAAAATATGGTTACACTGGCAAAGTAGGATAAGTCTCCGGGAATATAGATGTACTTTGGTATGAAAGGAAATATGAGGCCACTGTAAGTTTGAAGAGGAAAACATCATGATGATATAACGTTTAAGGAAGACTGGTTCATGTGCAATGTAAAGACAGATTTTATGGGGGACAGACTGAATTCAGGGAAACAAGATGAGGAGAAATAATAGTATCCTCAGCAGCTAAGGGAGTAAAATGGGGTGGTGGTAACGGGAACAGAAAGGTGTGGCAACAAATTAGATATATTTTAAAGGGAATATGGACAGGACTTGGCTTGATATAGAAAGTGAAGGAGACCAATGAATCAAAAGTCACAAAGTTTTTGATCCTGTGTGACCACGAGGATGGGGAAAAAAGTGACAGGAGTGGGGGAAAGTCAAAAAGGAAGGGAATTTTCGTTCATCAGTGACTATGAGTTTCTTCATAAACATGTTGAATTTGAAGTCACAATGAGACATCCAAATGGAAATGGCTAGACAATTGGAGACAAAGACCAGGGTATTAAGATAATCATTCCACATTTACCAGTCCCAAATGTGGAGATACGACCTCAAAACAGTGAGATCCATTTCGTGGATGGCGTGTGGGCTTGTGAATCTCTTTTTTGCAAATCCAACTTGCACAAAGTACAAAGAACTTAAACTCACAAACTTAAAAACAACAACAAGAACAACACCTATCTGGCCTGGACCACAGGTACAAAACATTTCCAATCCTATTAATTTCTCATTTAGCCATTCCCTCCTGAAGAGCATACAACACACAGGCTGAGAAGAGAAGATTATTTCTCTGAGGACTTCACTTTATGTTTTCAGATATCATCATCATACAGAGGGATTTATTTATTGCCAAATTAAACTCAAGCTATATCAGGTACTGCACAAAGATAACAGCACAGATGTGGTCCCTGGCTTCTAGACTCTTACTTATACAAATAGGTAAAGTATTCATAAATAGGATAAAAAATTCTAAACAACACAGAAATAGGAAGTATGCACAGCGTGTACAAGTTGAAAGCATTGGGGACGAAAGTAGTATTGGGGAGAGAATTCCATAATCATACAAAATGGCACCAAAAGCAATGCAGTGTGAAAACGAGGTGGTCAGGGGACCCCACCACTCCACTGAATCATGGAATCACTCCATGATCTTCAGCAAATAAAGCAAATTCATGGAGTTTTCATCTCTCCATCTGTTAAATGCCACTGATATTATCTGTTTGAGGACACGTTCATCTATTTACTTGTTCAGCAAACACTGACTGAATTTTACCTCCAGATACTGGTCCTTTGAGTGGATCTAGAAATGTAAAAATGAAAGTGACAGAACCCTTTCCTTCAGAGGAACTTGGTAAAATAACACAATAGGAGGGAAATGTATCAGTTAGGATGCTCTTGACTACAAGTAACAAAAGATACAACAAAACATAGCTTAAATAATAAAGATAGTATCTCACATCAAAAAAGGTCTCAAGACAGAAGTTTCCAGGGTTGGTTAATTTGGTGACCCTGTGTTATCATGAAGGACCCAGCTATTTTCTGTCTTTCTACTCTGACATCCTCAGTAGGTTGGCTTCAGTCTTTAGGCTTGTCCCTACTCATGGATGAAGATGGCTGCCACAGCTCCAGGCATCATATCGTGAGGCAACTGAGATTGAGACCTCGAGGCCTAAGAGAAGTAATGCATATATAAAGCATAGGTGCTGGCACGTAGAAATTGCTCAATGGATGTTAGCTTTTATGATTTTTGATATAACGTGATACTATTTTGCTCCAGAGAAGCTGCTCGTATTAGTTTACCCAGGCTGCCATAACACGGTATCACAAATTGGGTGGTTTACACACCGAAATTTATTGTATCACAGTTCTGGAGGCCAGAAGTTTGAAACCAAGGTGTCAGCAGGATTGGATCTCTTCTATCCTCTCTCCTTGGCTTGCAGATGTCTATTTTCTCCCTGTGTCTCTTCATATTATCTTCTTTCTTTGGGAGTCTTTCTCTTCATTGTCATTCTTTTTATAAGGATGCCAGTCATACTGGATTAGGGGCTCATCCTATTCCAGGATGACCTCATCTTAACTCATTACGTTTGCAGTGACTCTATTTCTAAATAAGTTGTCACTCAGAGGCAGTGGAAATTAGGACTGCAACATATGAATTTGAGTAGGGGGCACACAATTCACCCCTTTTCACTGCTTATTAAAGTGCTTCCGTTCAGAGGTCCTATTTACTTTTTCTTTTAAAAGAGAGGAAATATTTCCCCCTTAAGAGAGAGGAAATAAGAATTTGGCCAAGTCTTCCATGTACTAGAGCTCCCTTCTCGGTGGCAAATTCCCTTTCTCTGACTACGGGTGGATTCATGATCCACTTGGAGGAGAAAGCCATCGAGGGGAATTTTACACATACTGAGCTCTTTTTATAAAGAATTATGTTTTCTTGGGGCTAGCTCCGTGGCCGAGTGGTTAAGTTCACGCACTCTGCTGCGGCGGCCCAGAGTTCGGATCCTGGGCGCGGACATGGCACCCCTCATCAGGCCACGTTGAGGCGGCGTCCCACATCCCACAACTAGAAGGACCTGCAACTAAGATATACAACTGTGTACGGGGGTGGGTTGGGGAGATAAAGCAGAAAGAAAAAAAGAAAAAGAATTATGTTTTCTTCTCCTAGTTTTATTTCCTTTACTCTTTTCTCCTCCAACTTCATCTCACTTATTTTCTTGTTCTTTTTAAGAAAAGAAAATAAAAAGTCCTATTGTATTCATTTGCATTTCTTCCCAACATGGGGGAGAAAACCAATGGCTAAGAGTCTATGAATGTGCTCCTGTTTGTTGCCATCTTTCTCTTCTGTTACAAACTGTGCCTGGAATTCGGCCATGGTTTATGTCTATCATAGAGTAAAACAAAGAAAGCATCATACTTTTTACCAACTCACAAGTTCTCCCGGGTGCCGGAAGAGTTTGTAAGCTATTAAAAGTTGAGTGAGGGCTCTCAGTTGCGTGAGGGTAACACCAAGACCATCTGCATGGCCTGTCCTTCTTTCACGCAGGGCCATAGGCACTCTGTCCTCGGCCTGGAGGAAAGCTGGATGGAAGAGAGCCCTGGGTTTCATTTCCGGAAAGAGATGGAAGCTGAGAGGGGACCTAATAGGGACTCCCCCTCCTGCTCCTCAGCAGGACTGCAGACTTCTTCATTATGTCAAGCTGAGAACCAGTCTGGTCTCAGCTCCCTCTCTTACCCCAGCCCCTGTCTACCTCCTTCTGCTTTCATCTTCCTTTCCACCAGACCTACTAGTGTTTAGGAACCCGAGCTTTTTAATTTTGCAAACCTAAACCATCCAACCTGGAGCTGCTTCCACTCGTGCACCCTGGCACGTTCTCTGCACCCACTCGGCAGGATGCAGCACTCAGCATTTGCCCTGCCGTCCAATTAAAACAATCAGGTTTGTTCATTGTGGTTACTCACAGACGCCTTCTTCACTTATACGCACAATTTTTAATCTCAACCTAAGCTCTCTGAAAACCAAATTAAATACTTTTCCTTTCTTTTTTAATGCTTACCATTAATATTTTTTAAAGAGAAATGAGAAAAGTTTTAGCATATCCAACAGTGTGTTCCATGAGTTTCCTGGTGGGAGGTGATAAAGGCATTTTTTTTAACTGACTAAAAATGGTTAGCCACAACACCATGAAAATATCTCAGAATGTTTTAAAATGAAAAAACTCTGTGACATGGAAATAGCAATTTAGAGGGGGGTCCAGGGGTTGTTGGCAGCTTTGAATGGCTGATTTTAGTCTTCTCTGGACCTCCCTCATGATTTCCAAACCAATTTCCATCTACTTCAAAAAAGCAAGCCTCCTGAGGTACAGAGGAGAAAAAGAGTATGGGACCATTTGTTATTTTGGACACTGATGATTCCAACTGAGGGAGGACATTAAAATGTTTCAAGAAACACAGCCTTTGAAATACAGCCATAGGCTCACATCTATAACAGACTCTTCCGTAATAGAAACCCCCTCAATCGAGGGCAGAACCCTTTTGTGACTCTGCAGGCTTCAGATCCCATCCCCTAGGCACCTTTTTAAGCAGTGGAATTTAGCTAAAGCCTCTACTGACGCTTAACAACTACTTGTGCCACACACAGATCTAAGCATAAAATTATGGTAGACAACATCATTCTCAAAACTTCTACCATTTTAAAATTTTCTGTCGAAAAGAGGGTGGAAGTACGCTGCTTTGCTATAGATCCCCACAGGGGGATTCAAACCCACTTGTAAAGTGCTTTGAGTCCCTTAACAAGAAGATTTCAGTTGATATGGCTGGAAACCCAAAATAATTTAACCTAATTTGCATGTTCAAAACGGAGGTGTGATGAAGGAGACAATTATTATTTACTGTTACTTCGAATACCATGGAATAAAATGTGAATCCCATTGCTCCTGTTGTTAATGACCTGAATTATTTTGTTAAGATGCAGATTTTTCATGACCATCTTTCTGCTACCCTTCTTTTTCTTCTCAATGTCATCCTAGTAGTTCTTGGCTTTGGATATCCAGGCATCAGCCTACTCAAGGGTTTTCACTCAAGCATCTTTCTAGATGCTTATTTATTCTGGTCACTCCTTATTTTTCATTTACTCAAGCTCCCACTTACTTAGGGAGAGCTGCTTAGGGCTTGTAACCTTCTCTTGGAAGACGTGAAGGGCGTCAAGGGCTGGAAGAGACAGCAGCAGGGGAGGCAAAGCTACAATAAGATGCTTCTGTGCATTTCAACAAGATTTAATGTTTAAGCCATTTTAGAACAATGAAAAAAGAACAATGAACTGAGACATGCAAACCTATCTTTTAGCACTACCATATGGCATTGGGGTTCTTTAAAATTAGGTGAAACTACACACAAAGACCCAGGTACATATTAGGGGCCAGGTGAAATGAGAGATAGTCTCCTTTTTTGGTCTTCTATCTCTCTGTTACTTTGGGAGGGAAATCCAGTCCTAGCAAGAACAGATTGGCCTAGAGAGACCTGCTGACAGTACACATCTCTGTTAAGTCGGGTTTTTACTCAAATATAGTGCTCTGCTTCAGGCAATCTTCAAAATGTGTATGAAACCACCCATTCCATTTCACTAGCCCTTGATTGCACTTGATCTTTCTCTAGGTCTTTCCAACAAACAATGCTCACCTTTGGAAGAGTTTTCGCTCTATTTTTCTCAGACAGCTAAGGAAGGTGGTCTGTTTTTTCCCTCCCACCTCAAATAAATCTCTGGGATTATCCAAATAACTGTCCTGTTATATCATGTTCCAGATCTGGGGGCTTTTGTCATGCAGGCTTTGCGCGAGCTCTGATTTGATCCGGTGGTTTGGCTCCAGATGCGCTGGTGGGGCTGAGGGCTTTGCACTTTAGCAAAATAACTGGTACGCCATGTTCTTAGGCTCTGACACCCCGCCTTTGGCAACTCCAAGCACTCCCCAAAGATCAGATCTCCTACATCAGGCAGCTCCTCAGAGAAGAGACAGAAGAGACAGGTGCTGTCATTCTCACTTTTTGGATGAGGGAAGCGAGGTGCACTTACGTATGGTGATTATGCAAGTTCCGAGGACAGACCACATTAGCATACCTTTCCTTGGTTTGTTTCTATTCTTCTCCTTTAGTATTTTATTAAGCGTTCTCTGAATTATGTCTGGATATCCCAATTCTTGTCTGATTTGGCCGCTACGTAGCTCTGAGATTTGAATTTCTGGGATCACTAGATTCAGGGCTTTAGTTTTCTGTTCAAGTTTCTCTTCGGTTTCTCTTCAGGGGTTGGAATGAGATGATCTCCAAAAACCTCGTCTGAATGAATCCTCCAAGGTTCTTTGACATCCTTTTTTTATACTATGATCTTTTTTTAAGAGGAGGGGGGATGTGGATAAGATGGCAATATTTTATTTCCCAAATCTTTGATTAAACGAAATTGGCTGAGTAGGGAACTTAGATCTACTTCTGTCTCCATATATAACGGCATAAGTTGCTAACTATATGCAAGGAAGCATTTCTTGGGAAAATGTGAAAAATGTAAATGTGGTAAGAACTCTTATTATGCACATATATGATCTCTACTTTATAAAGTTGGTGATCTCTGTTCTCTTACAGTCAGAAATCATAGAGAAAAAGAATCAATGAGCTGCTAGGAGGGCTATGTTAGTGGCCTTGAAGAGTAAAACAGCAAAACAAAAGTTACAACAGGAATATCCTTAATTGATTGAGTGTGACGATTTGGTGCCTGGTCTTATTCTGGTATTGTTATATAGCCCTGCATTTATAGCAGTTTGCTAAATGATGGCGCAGTGGGGAACTTAATTTGTGCTAATTGCTCTTCCTGGTAAAATGAAGTTGATTATCTTTTTAAAAAGTCAGTGGTAAAAACAAATAACCAGATTAAATACCACTTCTCAGTTTTTGGTTTCCTACAAAGACTTTTAACAGCATGGACACACCACTGCTGTGGAATAGAATGGCCGCCATTTTGCTATTTGAGGCCAGAAAAATAAACATTGGTATTGTTAACCTTGGTATCCACGCAGCCAAGTAGCCTGACAGAGCTCATCACCTAGGTTCTACTGCGCCAAGGCAGCCTGATACATCTATTCTCCACTGCTCCAAAGTGGTCTATTAAATATCTACATCAGATCATATGAATTCTCTGCTTCAAATCCTTCAACGGATTCTGTTTGGGCTCCTGATGAAATCCAGACTCCATAAGACGGCTGAGAAAGCTTTGTATTTATTTCCCGCTGTGTTTCTAGTACCAGGCATGAAGGAGGCACTCCATGAACATTTGTTCAATGAATGAAAATCCTGTGAGATCTGGTGCCTGCTCATCTCTCCTACCTCTTCCCTCTTCTCCAGCCACTCTGGCCTTTCTCCAGTTTGAGAAATGTACCAAGCTCCTGTTCGGCTCAAGGCTTCAGCTTGACTTCCTTTCCCCTCTTCTTGTCTGGTTAACTTCTACCTTCTTTCAGAGAAAACATGACTCCCTCAGGTTTTCAGTGATGCCCCAATCTTGTTCAGTCCCTTGTGTTATTCTTTCTTACAGTACCAAATTCTTCCCTTTCAGAGGATTATCAAATTTGTAATTTTATAATTATCTGTGTGCATATTAGTTTATCGATGGTTTCTCGCATTACACTAGACTATTAAGTTCCATGGGGGCGGGGATGGTGTCTGCTTTGTTGAAAAACTGTATACTCCATAGTTAGTATAGCATCTGTATGTAATGCATGCTTGATAAATATTTAAAAATTATTTTAGAGAGACCATTGGCATGCTAAAGTTAAAATTCTATTTATTTATTCTAAATATTTGATACATGTAGATAATTTTTTAAAGAGTAGACAGTGAAAAGTAAATCCCCAGTTTCTGTCCCGAGAGGCAACCTCTGCTGTTACCTATATGCTTCCAGAGATAATCTGTGAGAATAAGCACATATTCTACATATAGCCAATAAATGTTCTTTGATGAATGAATTAAAGAATCACTTCTATTATCACAAACCCATTGTGAAAGTTTTTCAGGGGGCAACTGGATGAGAGCTTTTCATTCTGTTCATAAAACTGTACCTAGGCAACAAAGAAAAAAATAAGATAATTTAGCCAGCTTGGAAAAACCCTCTTCATGTTGATTCTTTTTGTCTTTGTTTATAGCTCTGCATCAGAAAATAAGCGTGAATACAGCATGTCACCCCACACCTATAAAGAAATGAGATTTCTTTAATGAAGTAACCAAAAGCTTTTCTTTCCTCAAAAGAGATCATTCCATTTTTAGCCTTTTTCTGCAGCAATAGAAGCTACCCGATGAAGTAGCAATCATTCAGGTTCTTAACTGGGGACCTGGATGCATAGCCAGGAATGGGGTAAGTCATCTCCCTTAGCACTCCAGGGACACAGAGTCTAGGCCAATGTGCTGGATCCCAGGATGGTGACCATACACAGTTCTGGGCCTGCCAACAATGGAACGAAACCACAGACAGCCCTAGTCTGCTCTGGCTTCTCCATTCTGATCAGAGGGGCAGTCACTGCTGGCCGCACATCATGTTCTGTGGTCCTCGCTGGCCTCTCGCAGGGAAGCAGCCCAGGTCTGCCCTGAGCTGGTTCTAGATGCCTGTATTCATTTCCCACTTTGCCGTAACAAAGTACCACCAACTTTGTGGCCTAAATCAACAGCAATGTATTCTGACACAGTTCTGGAGGTGAGAAGCCCCAAATCAAGGTGTCAGCAGGGCCATGTTCCCTCCGAAGGCTGTCGGGAAGGATCTTTCATTGCTTTCTCCAGCTTTTGATGTTGCCGGCAAACCTTGGCATCCCTTGGCTTGTAGCTGCATCGCTCCAATCTCTGCCTCCACGGTCACATGGTCTTCTTCTCTGTGTGCATCTGTTACCAAATGGTGCTCTTACAAGGACATCAATCATTGGATTTAGGGCACATCTAATCCAGTATGACTTCATTTTAACTTAACTAATTACATCTGAAAAGACTATATTTCCAAATAAGGTTATATCCTGAAGTTCCAGATGGACATGAATCTTTGGGGGAACCCTATTCAACCCAGCCTAATACCCAAGGCAGGTGACTTCTGACCAAGGAAAGTCAAAGCCCAAGCCCATCTGAACACCCCCATCAACGTGGACGGCTCCCTCCAGCAGCAGCTTCTTCCTGGCCCGGGGGAGCCCCAGCATCTTCATGTGTGTCCTCCATGCACCTGAAATTTAAGCCACCACTCCCTCAGATGGTTTGTTTTAGGATCAGGTGTGATTTTTATTGCCTTTCACCCAAAGCCCTTCCATCACTGATCCCAACAAAACAGCAACAAAAAAGCTCCACCCTATACTAGAACTGCTAAATGGTTAGAGAATCCGGGAGCTCAGAGCTCCTCATCTACAGGCAGGGCCTTCCCTAATGGAAATATCAGTCTCGCGGCTGCGTTGTGCGACTTAAAAAGTAGATCTTTGTTAAAATCGTGGTTGCATAGTGACAAATACAGCAGCCCACACAAGCAGCGAGACTGTCCGCCTGGTGTGGCAGGGCTATTTTCGGTGGCACTCCGGGGGAGTTATGAATGGATTGGGCTGCTTTCCCGACTTTCAGCTGTTAGCCGTGGAAGCTGCCTTCCTCCTGGGGCAGAGATGAGCCGGTTTTGCTGACAACACCTGTATACGGAGAATGCCAATTTCACAGCACACTGGGCAGTAGAAGCATCAAGAAGATGGTGCCTCTAGAGACATATAAAGTTGGTCCTGTGAATGTGTAAACCAAGAGGGTTTCTGGGATGGGAGAGAATTCTTGACCTCAGGGAGCTGTGTGTACTGGCAGCTGCATAACCGAAGTCTTGTTGGGTTCTTAAGCAATTGGGGATGAACAAATTTCCTAACTAGAGGCCTTTTCTGATAACACTACCTTCTTACCTGACCCTGCTTACTTAGTTCACTCTCAATTCCTGGGCCTGCAAGCTTATTAGATGTACTGCCTGATTCTTCAGAAAGCCTTTAAACATCCCATTATAAGACATGGCCTCTCCATTTATCAAATGAGAATAAACACATAGGTAAAATAGCAACAAGATGTAAGAAATATCCAGTGGAAACAGTATTCATTCATTCAGTAACATTCGAATGTCCAAAATGCTCTATGTGCTCTGCGAGGTCTGAGCATACCAGGGTGAATAAGATGGGGTCTCTCCTTGGTCTGTGACTGAGCCACTAGAAACAAAGTCACAAGGAGTCCAATCATGCCAGGCCAAAATTCCTTGAAAATGAAACCCAAAGACACTTGCCACCTATTTCAGGAGGGACTGCTCTTTGGGCGGGTCATGTGAGAGAATCCCCTTTGGAGGGAAATCCTTCCTTGATGGGACAGTGTGTGAAGTGCTGCGTTCTGGACGAGAAAGGAAAAGCAGTGCTATTCTCAGGAGTGAGGCTGATCTGCTTTAGTCAACACATCACTTGGGCATCAGAGAGATGCTGTCACCCTACCAAGCTTGGGGGACAGAAACAGTGGAAACCAAAGGTCCAGGATGTATAGAAATGGGATAATGCTTCACCGACCTGGCTGTCATCATGCCCTGACTTAACAAGTTAATAAAACGAACATTTCAGGAGATCCAAACCAGAAACTCCAATTTAAGAGACGATGGGAAGGGAAATTGCCACCTTTTGGAGAGACTCAGGGAGCCATGCTTGACAGCAGAGTGGCAACGTGGGATTGAGGAAAGAGTATTTGCTCTAGACTCAAAAGAATTTTCTTCTACATCCTTGCTCTGCCACTCACTAGCTTTGGTCCCTTAGGAATGTCCCCTAATCTGAGTCAAATTTCCTATGAAATGAGGATGACCACTGAACGAGAATGAAAGAAAACATAAAGTGCCTGAGACATGCAAGTCACTCAATCACTAAGTGCTATTAGTAATACAAAACATATTCAGGATAAAATCAAGCAATGGCAAGTCACCAAGTTCAGTTATGTATGAAATAAGCATGAAGTAACAGGTACTATCACAAGATATGTATATGCAGTATTAATAGAAACAGGACATTTGTAAAGGGCACAAGGGTCTCCTATTATTGATGGAAAGATCAATGACACACGCATATATATTTGTGCATCTATATGTATATATGTAAGTGTATATATTTGAAGATCATGACACAGGACACATATATACACTACACATACCTAACTATAGTATACTACATAGCATGATCTTTTGTTGACATTGTAGGTGGAGAAATATACACATAATTGGTTAATGCCTAATTTGAGGTCACAAAGTGTTCAGAGTAGACAGAGACCAGTAGTATTTTGGCTGCTGGTCCTGCTGTCTTTAAACATCATTTTCCAGAGACGTGGATTTTGGTGAAGATCCACAGGCTCTTTTGACTTATATTGACCAGAGCACTTTGGATTTTACTTTTGGGCCCTTCCTGTGGACTCATAACAGGTACATTGGGGTGCAGGGCCCTTCAAGTTCAAGCTGCTACAGAAGAGATGAATGGTTATTGGAGGAAGGTTTTAAATAATCAAGTGTGTAACAATTGGGTCCTTACAGGAGAACCAAAAAATTCAGGTAAAAGTTTGTTTGAACTTTTACAGGGTTGAATAAAGTCTCACCTGTAATATTCAGAGACTGTTTTCCACTTACGGAAATTTGGCCTTGATAAAATAGACTCAAATTACAAAACAGAAAACTCTAAAGGAATGTCTAAGATTTTCCCCTTCCTTCTTCCTTAATGTTAGCTTTATATTAATGACAATAGTATTGAATGTAATTAAACAAACATTTATTGAGCTCCTGCTGTACATCGGGCACCATTCTAAGTGCTGGAGATATAACAGTTAATGGAATAATCAGCAGACTTTTTCTGTAAAGGGCCAGACAGCAAATATTTTTGGCTTTGGGGGGGCCATATAGTCTCCGTCACAACTAGTCAGCTCTGCTGTGATAGCACAAAAGCAGAGACAAGATGTAAATGAATGAGAATCGCTGTGTTTCAGTAAAACTTTATTTACAAAAACAGGCATGGGCAGGATTTGACTTGTGGGCCATAGTTTGCTGATTCTTTTCCATCCATTCTAGGGACGATGGAGCCTATATTCTAGGGATGATGGAGCCTACATTCTACTACATTCTAGGGATGATGGAGCCTACTTTCTAGGGACAATGGGGCATACATTCTAGGGACGATGGAGCATACCTTCTGGGGGTGGGGACAAGTAATAAACAAAACAAACTGCAATTTAAAACAGGGGGCAGGGTAGGCTTTATTGAGAAAGTGACTTTTTAACAAAGATTTGAAGGTGATGAGGAACTTATATTTGGGGACAGAACATTCTAGGAAAGGATCAAAAGCACAAAAGGCCTGAAGAGGGAGGCACCTCGAGGCCAGGGTGGCTGGAGCACAGTGAACGAGACAAGCAGGAGAGGGACAGCAGACCACATAAGACCTTGCAGACCAGTCACTGGAGCTTTTACTCTGGGTGAAAGGAGACAAGGAGACACCGGTGGGAGATTCTGAGCAGAAGTATCTTCTGATGTCTGTCTTAAAAGGATCACTCTTGATCATAGAGACGGTAAGAGGACAAGAGTGAAAGCAGACAGCCAAGTGGAGGATATTGCAATAATCTAGGTGAGAAGTGAGGGTGGCTGGCACCCAGGTGGGAGAAGAAGGTGAGAAGTCTGCAGTTTGGTTACATTTTGAAGGTGGAGCCTAGAGGATTTCCTAACAGGGTGTATGTGGGATATTATTATGAAGCTTTGTCAGAAACTTAACTGTTATAAACTTACATTTTCAACTCAGTGCAACAAACAAGTATTAAGTGCAAGTAAAACAACAAGAAACATAATATGTGACTGTAAGTAAGTAAAACATAGAAAGTTGGGGTCGACTTCTATATTTCCAGCATTTAATATTGACACAGTGACTTAGAGAACCCAATTCCCTCTGGATTCATAAGATTTTCATGCTATATCTATTCCAACTTATCAAAGTGAGGATTCACCTATGCTAAGTGGTTTCCAAGGAGCTTTGATTCCACAGAGGGAATCTGATGTGACTCCAGGCCAGACGCTTGATCCTATAGAGCGCATTTTCCAACACGGGTTCTACAGATTAAAAGTACATTGTAATGCTCAGTGAAAAAAGTGGTTCTCTGGTCAAATTGCCCAGCATACCATAGCTCCTTCTCAGAGATACAAAATGCACAGTAAGATGGCAAAGTCTCTGAGTAATCCTGCAACAAAAAAACCCACAAAACCTTTTTAACAACGAACTTCTCCCCCAACCCCAACCTATTCCAGTTGCTTCCACTTTTTCTACTTGCTCCTATCTTAAGTGGGAAAAAAAAAAATCAAGACTCATAATAAATGGAACAACTTCCAGCAAAGAAAAACACTTCTCTTCCACATCATATACAATTATACAATTTATTCCTAAGTAATCCTGCCCTGCCCATCTCACATGGTAGTTGCAAGGACCGAATACAATTATGTACACAAAAGTATTTTGCATGCCACCTCGAAGGTATCCAGCACATGGGCAGGGTCAGTATTTTATATAAGGAGGTGAAGTATGAGGAAGGATGTTTCAAACAAGGATTAAAAAAATATCCATAGTTTCCCACTTAGGCTCAGAGCACCACATCAGAGGCTACCTTGAGAGACTACAAGGCACCCACAGCAACAACCAATCTCATCGTTGTGCTGAAAAGATCAGGTTCTCTTTGTTAAAAAGATACCTTTTGGAGAGAGTGCCATCACCAAAACGGCGACGTATGTTGTTCCTGACTTGGCTCTCCCTCACGGGAACAACTAACAACTATTCATGGACAAGACACCACTGAGAAAATCCTAGAACCTGGGGGTGAGGCTGAGTCGACCCCTGCACCACAGAGACCAACACAGACTGCATTAGAAGGGTAAGAGGAGCAGCTACACACTGACCGTGTTGCCCCGCTCCGAGGTCAGCACAGAGCCACATGCAGAGGTCTCCCCCAGCCTACAGTTCCTCCAGAGGGAAAAGAGAGACGAGGGCAGACATCTAGCACCCCTAGTGGGTTGCTTCTTTGGAGTCTCCACCTTGGGTGCACCTCATGGGGAACAAGGGAAATCTGCAGGGCTTGACCACTAGGAATATGATTGTGATGGAGAAGGGTGTAAAGGCTTGCAACAACCAGTGCTTGAATTTTGGCAGAATAGTTCCTACCTGTAGAACCCAAGGAGTAGTCCCAAGCAGTGGCTCTGTTCATCTGCAGAGCTAAAACTGAGGTGCAGTTTGACCAGGGAAACTCAGTGGGGGGCAGGTCTGCCTGATTAGGGTCTTCAAACAAAGAGCCTTGCTGGCCCTGGAGCCTGGTCTGCTCCCAGCCCAGGCAGGGGAGCTGAGTCATAGCCTGGCCCACTGCTGAGTGTAGCACCTGGCCCCTCCTGACCAGAGAGCCTTGTCGGAACAACTGGAAGCTATGTAGCCTGGCAACACTCAAGCAGAGAGTTGGGCAGTCAGAGCTAATCGTCCACAAGTCAGAGCCAGTGGCACAGTTCAGCTAGGGAACTTAGGGTGAGGTCACCAGAGTCAAGACCACAAACAAAGAGCTTTTCCAGGCTAGGAGCTGGTTCTCTCATTCAACCCAGGCAGGCGAGCTACTCAGAGCCCTCACTGACTGCTGAGTGTTGCTTTTGACCTGATCTGACCAGAAAGCCTGATGGTGAAACCTTCCCAGGTTTCTTGGAGGCTGCTTGGAGCTGACTTCATTGCTTCATCCAAAAAGGGGAGCTAATTCAGAGCCCCACCCACTGCTGACTGTAGCTCCCAACTCGACTGACCAGAACACCTGGAAAGCTGCATGGCCCAGCAACACTGGTGTGTAGAGTCTGGCAGGCAGAGCTGATCTACAGGGCAAAGCCAGTGGCACCATTCAGCCAGGGAACTTGGGGTGCAGGCTGCCAAAGTAAAACTACAGAGAGCGTTGCCAAGCTTGAGCTGGTTCCCCCACTCCTCCTGGGCAGGGAAACTAATTCATAGCCCTGCTCATTGCTGAATATAGCCTTCAGCCTGGCCAACCAGGGAACCCAACCAGAGAACACATGAATTGCATAGCCCATCCCAAAAGCTCTGCTTACAGTGTCCCTTGAACAGAGAGCGCAGACCGTGTGTTGCTCTATCTGCAGAGCAAAACTAGTGGTTTCACCTGGCCAGGGAATTCAGTGTGCATTCTTGCAGGATTTGGGTACCCAAACAAGCAGCTTTGTAGGCCTTGGGGCCTGTTCTGCTACTCCACCAGGGAAGGGAAATTCATAGCCCCACCTACCTCTGAGTCAACTACTCAGTACTAATTGTCTAGGATGCCTGAGCAGAGAACCAAGGCAACTGCAGAACCCATTGCACAGCCTCACTTGGGCAAGGAAGCAAGCCAGCAGTCCTAACCACATGTTCTCAGCCAGTGGCAACCATATCCGCCACCCTCAGAGCTCAAGCAGTGGCCTTGCCCAAAAACTGATCCTGAAAGCAAGCCCTACTTGCCCAAGGACATTATGAGTGGACACATCCAGAGACCTAAACTGAGCTGACTGGTAAAGCACTATCTCTGCCAAAGCAAATCTGCAAAGTCTGGAAAAGAGACCACCTACTCAAATGCAAAGCTACCAACACAAGGAATCAAAGATCATAAAAAATCAGGTAAACATGATGCCACCAAAGGAAACTAATAAAACTCCAATAAATGACCCTAAAGAAATGGAGATCTCTGAACTGTCAAAGAATGCAGAATAGTTCTCTTAAAGAAGTTCAGAGAACTACAGAAACACACATACAGGCAACTAAATTAAATTAGGAAAACAATTCATGAACCAAATGAGAAGTTCAACAAAGAAATAGAAACCATCAAAAAAACTAGACATGCTAGTGATGAAAAATACAATGACTGAACTAAAGAATTCAATAGAGAGCTTCACAAGCAGAACTGGCAGCGCAGAAGAAAGAATCAGTGACTGAGAAGACAAGACATTTGAAATTATCCAGTCAGAGGAGCAAAAAGAAAAAAGAATGAAAAAGGGTAAAGAAACCCTATGGGATTTATGTGACACAATCAAAAGAAACAATATCCACATTATGGGAATTCCAGAAGGACAAAAGAAAAAGAAAGGAACAGAAAGTACATTTAGAGCAATAATGGCTGAAAACTTCCTAAATCCATGAAGCCAAAAGGACCCCCAAACAGGATGAACTCGAATAGAGTCACACCAGGACAAATCATAAATTGTCAAGTCAAAGAGAAAGAATTTTGAAGCAGCAAGAAAAAAAAGAGACAAGATATTTACAAGAGAATCCCCATAAGACTTCTGGCAGATGTCTCAACAGAAACTTTTCAGGCCAGGAAAGAATGGGATGATATATTCAAAATATTGAAAGAAAAATACTGTCAACCAAGAATTCTATACACAGGAAAGCTGTCCTTCAGAAATGAAGGAGAGAGAAAAACTTTACTGAATAAACAAAAAGCCAAGAAGTTCATCACCACTAGACTTGTCTTAGAAGAAATGCTAAAGGGAATTCTTTGAGTGAAAGTAAACAATGCTAATTAATATCATAAAAACATAAGAAAGTAGTGTAAAACTCATTGGTAATGGTAAACATATAGTCAAAGTCATATTCTGTAATACAATAATGATGGTGTGTAATCCACTTACAACTCTTACTTAAAAATTAAAAAACACATAGTAAAAATAATCATAACTATAATAATCTGTTATTGGATATACAATACAAAAAATTTAAACTGTAGCATCAATAACCTAAAATGTGAAGGAGAGGAGAAGTAAAAGTGTAAAGTTTAGGAATGCTATCAAAGTTAAATTATCATCAGTTTAAAATAGGGTATTATAACTTTAAAATATTTTATGTAAACCTCATGGTAACCACAAAGGAAAAACCTGTAGTAATTATACAAAAGAACATGATAAAGAAGTCAACACATACTGATACCAACAGACATCAAAACACACATAAAAAATAGTGGGATGAGGAGAAATAATGGATCTAGAAAATAGCTAGAAAACAATTAAGATGGCAATAGTAAATCCTTACCTATCAATAATTACTTTAAATGTACATGGATTAAATTCTCCAATCAAAGACATAGCATGTCTGAATAAATTCTTGAAAACAACCACCAATGATACGCTGTCTACAAGAGCCTCATTTTAGCCTTAATGACACACAGACTGAGAGTGAAGGGCTGGAAAAGACATTTCAAGCAAATGGTAACAACAACAAAAGGCAGGGGTAGCTATACTTACATTAGACAAAACAGACTTTAAAAATGGCAAAAAGAGACAAAGAAAGTCATTATATAATGAAAAAGGGGTCAATCCATCAAGAAGGTATAACAATTGTAAATATTCATGCACTCAACCTCAGGGCACCTAAATATAAATATAAAGCCAAACCTAACAGCGCTTAAAGGAGAAATAAACAGAAATACAATAATAGTTGGGGACTTTAATACCCCACTCTCAACAATGGATAGATCATCCAGACAGAGAATCAATAAGCAAACAGTGAATCTGAACACCACTATCAACCAAATGGACCTCACAGACATATACAGAACAGTCTATCTGACAACAGTAGAATACACGTTCTTCTCAAGTGCACATGGAACATTTTCTAGGATAGACCACATTAGGCCACAAAACAAGTCTCAGAAAATCAAGAAGACGGAAATCATACCAAGTTATCTTCTCTGACTATAATGGAATGAAATTAGAAATCAAGAACAGGACAAAACTGGAAAACTCATGAATACATGGAAATTAAACACTCTCCTGAACAATCAATGGATCAAAGAAGAAATTAAAGGAAAAATTAAAAGTATCTTGAGACAAACAAAAATGGTAACATAACATACCAAAACTTATGAAATGCAGCAAAAGCAGTTCTAAGAGGGAAGTTCACAGTAATGAAAACCTACATTAAGAAAGATCTTAAATAACTTAACTCTACACCTCAAGGAACTGGAAAAAGAAGAACAGTTAGCAGAAGAAAGAAAGTAATAAAGATCAAAACAGAAATAAAACAATAGAAAAGAATAACAAAACTAAGAGTTGGCTCATTGAAAAGATAAACAAAATTGACAAACCTTTAGCTAGACTAACCAATGAGAAAAGAGAAAGAACCCAAACTGACAAAATTATAAGTGAAAGAGGACATATTACAACTGATATCATAGCTATACAAAAGATCATAAATATCTACAATGAACAACTATACAACAGCAAACTGGACAACCTAGAAGAAATGAAAGGACAACCTAGAAGATTTCTAACAAGAAATCTTAGAAACACACACTCTACCAAGACTGAATCAGGAATAAATAGAAAATCTGAACACACCAATTAGGACTAAGGAGATTGGCTCAGTAATCAAAAATCTCTGAATAAAGAAAAGCTCAGGACCAGATGGCTAGGCGGGTGAATTTTACCAAACAGCTAAAGAAGAATTAACACCTATCCTTCTCAAATTCTTCCAAAAAACTGGAGAGGAGGAAATGCTCCCAAACTCACTTTACAAGGCCAGTATGACCCTGATACCAAAGCTAGAAAAGGACACTACAAGAAAAGAAAACTACAGGCCAACATCTTTGATGAATACAGATGCAAATATTCTCAATAAGGCTTGCTTTGCTGGTATAGTGGTTAAGATTTGGCATTCTCACCACCACGACCCAGGTTTATTTCCCATTCAGGGAACCATGCCACCCATCTGTCAGTTGTCATACTGTGGTGGTTGCATGTTGCTGTACTGCTGAAAGCTATGCCAATGGTATTTTCAATACCAGCAGGGTCACCTGTGTGAAAAGGTTTCAGTGGAGCTTCCAGACTAAGAGAGACCAGGAAGAAGCTCGCCACCCACTTCTGATAAAACTGGCCATGAACACTGTGAATTGTCTGATCTAGTGCCAGAAGGTGGGAGGATGCTAGGGCAAAAAAACTGGGCAAGGTTCCACCCTGCTGTACACAGGGTCACTACCAGTCAGAGTCAACTCAACAGCAGTAAGAACAACAAATTCTCAATAATTCAAACTGAATTCAGCAGCACATTAAAAAGATCATTCACTATGATTAAGTGGGATTTATCCCTGGGATGCAAGGATGGTTCAACATGCACAAATCAATCAATGTGATATATCATACTAATAAGATGAAAGAAAAAAACTGTATGATCATCTCTATAGATGCAGAAAAAGCATTTGACAAAATTCAACATCCGTTCATGGTAAAAACTCTTAAATTAGGTAGAGAAGGAATGAATCTCAACATAATAAAGGTCATATATGATAAGCCCATAGCTAATCTCATACGCAATGGTGAAAGGTTGAAAGCTTTTCTTCTAACATCAGAAATAAGACAAGTGTGCCCGCTCTCACCATTCTTAGTTAACATAGTCCTGGAAGACCAAGCCAGAGGAGTCAGGCAAGAAAAAGAAATAAAAGGCATCAGAATCGGAAAATAAAAAGTAAAACTGCCTCTATTTGCAGATGACATGATTTTATACATAGAAAAATCCTAAAGACTCCACTAAAAAAGGTTCTATCTAATTGATGAATTCAGTAAACTTATAGGATACAAAGTTAATACACAAAGATCAGTAGCATTTCTATACACTAACAAATTATCTGAAAAAGAAATAAAGAAAATGATCTCTTTTACAATAGCATCGAAAAGAATAAAATAGCTAGGAATGTATTTAACCTAAGTAAATATATTTACTTAGGAATATATTTATATTTATATTTAAGAAGCCAAAAGATCTCCACACTGAAAACTCTAAGACATGGATGAAAGAAACTGAAGAAGACACAAATAAATGGAAAAGTATCCTGTGTTCTTGGATTGGAAGAATTGATATTGCTAAAATGCCCATACTACACAAAGCCATCTACAGATTCAAGGCAATCCCTATCAGGAGTCCAAAGGCATTTTTTATGTAAGCAGAAAAAAACAATCGTAAAATTTATGTGGAACCACAAAAGACCCTGAACAGCCAAAGCAATTCTGGGAAAGAAGAACAAGCTGGAGGCTTCATGCTTCCTGATTTCAAGCTTTATTATAAAGCTATAGTAATCAAAACAGTATGGTACAGGCATAAGAACAGACATATTAACCAATGGAACAGAATTGACAGCTTCCAAATAAAGCCATGCATATATGGCCAACTAATATTTAATAGGGAACCAAGAACACTCAAAGAGAAAATACAATCTCTTCAATAAACGGTGCTGAGAAACTGAATATCCACACAATGAAATATTACTCAGCCATAAAAAAGAAGGAAATCCTGCCATTTGTGACAACATGGATGGACTTTGAGGTGTTATGCTAAGTGACATAAGTCAGAGAAAGACAAATATTGTATGACCTTACTTATGGATCGAATTTAAAAAAAAATTAAATTAAAACAAAACAAAAAACCAAACTCATAGAAAAAGAGATCAGATTTGTGGTTACCAGAGGCAAGAGGTGAGGAAGAGGGAATTGGAGGAAGGTGATCATAAGGTACAAACTTCTAGTTATAAGACATATAAGTACCAGGGATGTAATGTGCAACATGACGATAGCTAACACTGCTGTACGGTGTGTTTGAAAGTTGTTAAGAGAGTAGCTTCTAAGAATTCTCAACACAGGGAAAAAACTTTTCTTTTTCCTTTTGTATCCATATGAGGTGATGATCTTAACTTATCATGGTAATCATTTCACAATATACGTAAGTCATTATCCTGTACACCTTAAGCTTACACAGTGCTGTATGTCATAATCGACAATCTCAATAAAACTAAGGGAAAAGAGCTCCCTTTTCAACTGTGGATATTTTGTTGAACTAGGTATCAAGTAACCAAGTGTATATAAAGGTGTGAAAATCCGACTTTACTGACAAAAGAAAAAAAAGAAAGAAAGAAAATCACCCCAACATTTTAAATTATGCTTTGAATTTAAATATATGATATTTTCTGGATTACATAAAACAGCAATTTTATTTTGAAAAAATATGCATTTAATATTTTCTGATTACAAAAGTATACATGCTCATTATAGAAAATTTAAAGTATACAGTAAGTATAAAAAGGAAAATTAAAAAAAAATCTTAACCCACCATACAGAGATAATTTATCAGCCATAAAGTCCCAAGTCATTTCATTTTTCTGTGCAAACATAAACACAAATTCCTTTTTAAACAACTGGGGCTATCCTTACACATCATCCTTAAACATTGCTTTTTTACTTAAATGGATGATATGGTTACCTTCCTTCGCCCTTAGATATTGTTCAATCATTTTTAATATCTTTGTAAAAGTTTATCACGTGGATACCACAATTAACCATTCTCCATTGATAGGCATTTGCCTTTTCCCCATGTTTCCATTGTGTATACAATGCTATAACAGCAATTGCCAAACTTTGCCCTTTTTGTGTATCTCTGACAATTTCCTCAGGATAAATTCCTAGAAATAAAAATCCTGGATGAGAGTATATAACTTTATGGTTTTGCTACATATTGTCAAACTGCTACCACCTTTCTGGAGAGAAATTTACATTCCCAATAGTGGTGCATAAGAATGTGTAGCTCATGTTACCCCTTTACCACCTGATACTGCCTTAAAAAATATTTGCACATTTCTCATAGTTACACATACCTTGATTTTGCTTTGATTAGTATTTTTTTGATTACTAGTGAGTATGGACTTCTTTTTTTCATGTTTCTTAGAGACATTTCCTCCTTGTGAATTTATGTGTATTACCCATATTTCTATCTAGAGTGTTCTTTTTAAAAAATTATTCCTAAGAGTACATTGTTATATTTAACTAATGCTTTGTTGCTAGTTTAATTTTCAATGATGTCTTTCCAATCAACAACAGTAGAGGCATTGTTCTTCCTCTTGCAATTTCATGTGCTACAAATGAATTTTAAAAACTCAGGCTGGGGCAAAGATTGCACCTAGGAAAATCACATCAACTATACCCCCAAACAGGTGATGGCACCTGGGGATCCCTTTTCCCACAGTGAACTGTTCTATCAGGAAGTTACCCAGAAACTAGAAGCATAGACCTTGATCAGCGGCCTCTTGATTCAAATGCAAAGTCCATTTCCTAAGTAACTCAGGATTTTTGCGTTCGTTTGATTCTGGCTTTTTACATGTTCCAGTCGTCCTGGTCCTGGGAGTTCAACTGCAAAACTGAAAGGAGATGACGCGGGGTAAATACACCACAATCCATCTGAGAGTACGTGACATCTTCACACACCTTCTGTTTCAAGACGTTCTGGTGGTGGCAGCCCTCTTGTTAGCACAAAACTTCTGCTTGTATTTATTTTCATTTACATACATATTACTGATTAGAACAAAGCTGCCTATCACAGATGTTAAACAATTGGATGTTTAATGACTCTGCAACTGCAGTTTCTACACTGGGTGTGGTAAAGAGTGTGCACATGAACACAATTTCTTTGGCATCATCAAAGTCACTTAGAAGAATGCTTTGATATGAGCAGATTTTCTGCAGTGACAAGAAACACACTTGAGTTTTTTTCTCTCTCCATTTCACAGCTCTTGTCTACCAGCCACTGGCAGAAGTCACCATTTCTTCAGCTAAGAAATGCTGCTTTCCAAAATCCTTTGGCAGAATATCCCAGAGATTTGTTTTTCTGCTCCTACCTAATTTAGAAACAGTCTTCAAAGAAAAAAAAAAAAACCTGACAAATCGATGTGAGAAGACTCTAACTCTGATTTAATTTTGCATTTTTTTCATGGAAAGTTTCAGAGTTTATCATCTACAACCAGTAAAATTGGGCAAGATAATTTTGGGGAAAAAAGTAAACAAAAATGTGTATACCCCAAGATCAGATTGTTCTTTATTCTATTCAAGAAGCAACATGTGACACAAATGCAAGATTTTATTAAAATCACTTGTAAGTTAGCATAATATCTCGGTGGTGAAGGAAAACTTTTAAGAAAGCAAAATAATGAGTTATGTGAATAAACAGAGGAATGAACAGTGTTAACTGTGACATTTAAATGATTACATGATTTTAATTATTCTTTTCATAACAAGCAACTCTGTGAACATCTATTCAAGGCACTGAAACCTGTGCCTATTAGGGAATTTGCAGTTGAATTACAGCTTTTTTTCCTGCCTTTGGTAATTTTAAGGAAATGAATGGAAATGGTTTCAAGAACTTATAAAAATCTAGCACCTACCAAAAGTATTTAAAAGGTAAGGTAGAAAGCACTAGAAAGAGAAAGTGAAAAGAAACCTCCCTCCCCCACACACACTGTATTTATTTGTGGGATAGAGCAGGAGAGAAGAGAAGTCATAATAAGAGAAGTGACCAGAAGCCCAGCTCATGCCAACCCCTTATTTGTTCTTGGCTGTCAGGGGTTTCCGGCTGATCTTTTTCGATTTGTCATTATTTTTCTTCGGCGGTTCTGGGTTTGCCTGCATGTGTCTGCCGTAGAGGCTGAAAAGAGAGAGGGGGGAAATGGTGAGATCCACCTTACTAACACAAGATAAGCTTCTACTGGTAGAGCTTTAAACAATTAATCCCCAGGAATATTCAGTAAGCTGAAGAAAACGAAATGATCACTTCTGTTTTCTCTGGGTTATACACTGTATTTAAGAATTTAAAATTCTCTCATACAAACACACAAACACACACAGAGCATGCCATGAAGTCTGATTCTGGACAAGTTTCCTGGCATTTCACAATCACTGGGCAGAGCATGAAACACCAAAGGAAGAGAGAGCAGGACTGGGAGACCCAGTAACGCTCAGCCCAGCCTTCCAGACTGAGGCTCAAAAGGCTGGGAGTGTTTAAGTCGATAGTGACAAAAATTGGGTTGAACTGAAGAGATAGAGTGTCCATTTAGTGAAAAGTGAACATTATGCCTGGCCTGGAAGCCCACGGGCTGGATAATGTGACAGAGAGCAATGGCATCCGAGCCCGCTCTGGCTGCTCACGCATGATGGATGGTGCTGGGATGGCGGCCACACATCAATGCCACGTTAATAAGTACCGCTGATTAAATGTTGACAAAGCACCCTACAATTACGGCGGCAAGCATTCATCGCAGAGCGAAGCCAGCTCTGCAGCTGAGAGGACTGAACCGAACAGTGACTAGTAATTAATCGATAATTTATGAGTAATTCTGATTAAAGAAAATTAAAAACCACCCTCAAATAAACACAGCTCAGCCTTAACTCCCCTTATTGATATACCTGTGTCCCCGACAGAGCTTTGTGGGTGCCTCAATTCCTCCAGGGGAAAGACAACACCTGACTCTGCTTGTTGCAATCGCCTGTGCCAACAGAACAAGGGTTGACACAAAGACTGACCTCCCTACAGGAGGTGTCCCTTGTTCTAAGGTCCACTCAAGGAAGTGACACCTTCCCCTGACACTCGCATTTTGCTAGGCACACTGGTGGCCATGCACAGTGTGGCACGACTTAGCATATACTAATGCTCTTCATGACATCAGCAACCGTGGTTGACCGGTCAAGGGATGGAACTGGCATAGGGAGTTGTCCAACTGATGGAGTAGTTAGGGAAAGTTGGATACTAGGGTTTTGATAGGTTATACCGTACTCTATCTTTGCCAGAAGCTTCCAAGCGTCTCCTTAGAACAGGTTCTACCAACAGTGGTCATGACCATAGGTCTCTGCTCCCAAGGAGTTTAGAATGCAGAGTCTGGAGGTGGCAGCGGACAGACCTACAAGCTGGAGAATGTATGTCCCGCCAGGTGCTGGGAATGCTCTCCAGGTCAAGGAGAAGGCCATCTCTTGTGTCAAGGAGGTACCACATGTCCTAGACAGGTAACATCAGAGCCTGCGAGTTAGCTTTCAACTTCTGCAGAAGTTAGCTTAAAAGGCTTTTTGCTAATCTAACGGACAGAGGGCCCAGTCCTGCTTGGCCTGACAGAGGGCCACCCTGTGTCCCCACAGGAGGGACACGTCCTTCCCCAAGAGAACCTGCCACCAGGAAAACGGTTCTTTAAAACCACACAGGTCCCCTCCTCCACACTTTGAAAAGGGCCACTGATCCCCTGAAGGCTATGTCATGGACACCTGGGGGCCCTGCATCCCAGGTAAAGAACTATTAGTTCAGGCAGAGAGGAAAGTTCAGCCACTCCAGCTTTACTGCTGTTGCTGCCCCAACCCCGAGTGGTGTCCCTGTCCCAATGCCTGAAACCTGGGACTGTCATCTTCCTTGGCAAAAGGGATTCTGCAGAAGTGATTAAGTTAAGGCTCTTGTGCTGGGGAGACCATCCTGCATTATCTGGGGGGAGGGGTCCAACCTGCACACCCCCTTCCCTCACCCCTCCTCCAGCATCTCTCCCAGATGCATCAAACAGGTAGAAGAAACCCTGAGCCGAAGGGGACTGGTCCTTTATATTCCTCACCTTTATCAACGAACACTCTGAAACATACCTACCCTCTACTGGTCCCTGCCCTTCCCTCCTCCCAGGACGTTGACTTCCTCAAGCTCAGGGGCTTAGCGCTGCAGTGTGACAGGTCCCGGAGGCCTCTGGTCTCCAAGCTCCTCTCCCCTGGCCCAAAGCAAAGGCGTGAGTCTGCTCTGTGCATTCCCATGTCTCAGTATCTTCAGTTAAACAGCCTTCTTACAACAGCCTCAGTATCCTCCACTATTTCCCAAATCTTCATCTCCATAAGGGACAAAACAGACACGTTTTTACTCGCAGACAACATCAAACTTGAAGGGTTACAAAAATACAACTCCATAGTTCACGCACTTGCAAACCTGGCAATAGTTAAGTGCCAGGAAAGTGGTATCCACAAAAAGAAGAGGTCAGGGAGAAAGACAAGAAGTAAGATTTGGTAGGGGCCTGCCATGTGCCAGGACCTGAACGAGGAAGAGCCCAAGTGGGCATGGAAGGCCTCCCAGAAGGAGCGGCTGTTTTGCTGGATCCTGACGGTGGAAATCCAGCAATGTCATTTCAGAAGGAGACGCAAAAGCTGCTCAGGACTCAGCAAGGCTCCTCTCCTTTTTAGGAAGGAACTGGAATGTTCCAGTATTTCAATGCCTGCCTTTTAATACTCAGACCTCACTGTGTGCCTGGGCTTCCTGGGGCTGCACAGCAAGGCACCACAAGGGACCACACGGGAGACAGCAGTCCTGAGCTTCATGTTTAAGTCCTCATTTTGCCACTCGCTAGCTGACGACCCTGGGCAAATGACAGTGACCCTCACCCCCACCATGCCTCAGTTTCCCCATCTGTAAAATAACAATGTCATTTTCCTTGCAGGGTGGCCGTGATGGTTAAATAAGCCTGGCACCAGGCCAAGCCTACTGGAAGTGGTCAGCGAATGCTGGTGGAAAAACAGGACTGACGCAGGGTTAGAGTCAGAGTGATTAAATAAAGATAAGCAGATGATCACTGCCCTTCTTTAGGGCCTTTTCCTCTCAAAAATAACATGGTGTTCTCTATCCCCGCCAAATCCCCAAGCATCTTGGGAAGAAAGGTTTTAAGTTCCCTTTGAAGAAACCAACTGAGGCAGAGCTCAATGCATCGCCCCACTTGCTCGGTGAGTCACGGCAGAGCCGGGCCGAGGCTGTCCTCCTCTCCTGGTCCCTTCACTCCTCCACCGTGTGGGGTCGGCACTTCAGAGTGGCTGTTCCCACACGGAGACATCGCTGTGGCAGAGCAGTAATGACCGGCATCTTAGGGCCCAGGGTCTCTGGTTCCTTTCCTGGCTCTACCAGTGACCAGCCATCGGGCTTCCATTTGGTAAGTAAGTGTGGTAGGCAGAATTATGGCCCCCAAAATGTCTGCGCTCTAGTCCCCTAAAACCTGTGCATATATTATATCGCAAAAGGGACTTTGCAGAGGCGATCACTTAAGGATCTTGAGCTGGGAAGACTATCCTGGATTATCTGGGTGGGCCCAGTGTAATTACAAGGGTCTTTAAAGAGGGAGGCAGGAGGGTCAGAGTCAGAGAGAGATCTGAACACACTACTTTGCTTGCTTTGAAGATGAAGGAAGGGGCTAGCAGCCAAGGAATGCTGGCAGCCTCTAGAAGCTAGAAAGGCAAGGAAGTACATTCTCCCTGGAGCCTCCAGAAGGATGCAACCCTGCGGACATCTTGATTTCTGACTTCTGACGACCAGAACTGTAAGATAATACATTTGTTTTGTTTTCAGCCACCAAGGTCATAGCAATTTGCTACAGCAGCAGCAGAGAATCAACACACTAAGTAACCTCTCTGGGACAGACAGGGCAGGCTATCAGTGAGAATTCTGCTTAATTTCAGCGGGCAAAAATAGAAAATTTCTGAGGGTAGCAGCTCACTGAAAAGAAGGAAAAGTTAAAAACGATGTTTCAGAAAGGGCCAAGTGTGCCCAAAGGAAAAATGGGTGCTGTTTCTACCAGAAGAAAGGGGACAGGCAGGTAAGCTAGCCCCTCTCGACTACAGGTAGCCTGGATGGCCCCTGCCCCCTCCATTCTCTGATGACGCTAACACCCGAGGCCCATGTTTTGGATACTCCTGGAATTTAATTTACAGAGGTGACTGAGTGACAACATGGAGAGGTCACCGCCACTGAAAGAAGTTTTATTACATGCCGTTCCCAAGAGGAGGAAACATGGCACACCACAAAGGGCCATGCCGCAAAGCCCCAGGTCAGTCAGGAGGCAGAAGGGGCAGAGCAGACAGGTGGCCCAGAGCCTTTAAGGTGGTTTCATGGGAAGGAATGGGGGAAGCAGGGTAGGCAAGTTGGAGCAAGTTCAGAATTGGATACATGAATAATTCCCATGGGCTCTGGACTCTAGGGGTGGGCTCCAGTTGTCCAATACCTGGGCCTAGGGTGATTTAGGGCAAGGGAAATACCGGCTTGGTGTGTGCAAGTTCCAGAAAGGAGGCGGTTGGGGGTATGGGCCTTGGACTGGTTGGTTTGCACATCAAAGGCCAGCAGAGAAGTTGTCCGCTGTCTCTAGGAGTTAAGCTAGGCCTGAGAAGGGCAGTCTCTCCTCAGTCAGCAAGACCCCCAAGAGATCAAAGCATCATAAGATACAGGAAGTAAAAAAGATGATTAATTAGTACAGTCCACGGCCTTGAGGATGGATTGTTGTCCTCCTGACTGTCTCACATCCTCCTCTCATGATGTGCTTTTTCCCTTAGGACCTTGGTGAATATACCTTCTCTTGCTGGGTCTGTTCCTTCCACCTCCTCCACTTGGGAAAATCCCAAGCATCCCTCAGACCCTGACATACACACTTCCAAAACCGGCACGTCCCTTTAGTGCTCTGCTCAGGTGCACCTGTCTCGCCCTACAGGAGCCCACAGCACCCTGCCCAGGGGGGACCAGAGAACAGTCTCAGGGCGTCACTCACCCCTGCACTCTTGCACCCTGCTTCACCGTGAACGACGTGTGGCTTTGGGACAGTGACTACAGTCTGATGTTTTCATCTGCAAAACGAGGGTGAAAATTCCCAGCTACCTTGCAGGGCTTGGTGAAGATTAAACCAGACATGGAAAGGGTCTGCTGTGCAGGCACATAGCAGGTGTCCCAGAATGGCAGCCGCCACCTTTCACCTCTCATGAAGGTCAAGACTCAGGCTAAGCTGGCCAGCCTCTTCCACTTTTGACGTTGCCATCACGCACAGAGCACAGCCAGCAACCCTGCTTTGCCGTCATGTGCCTCTGGAGCAGATCCCTTCTCAGGGAGGTTGTTTGTGGGCACTGAAACCTGGCCCTGCCAGCCTGAATGCTGACAAAGGGAGCCTGGCTCAAGGTTACCAATAGGCAGCAGCCGTCAGTGGGCAAAATGCTCAAGCCAGGAAATGGAGGGACCCTATGGCACGGAATCTTAGAAAATCTTTTCTCCTCTGAAATCTGAGGTTTATAGTGGGTAACTGGGAGATGATTAAGGAGGGGAAAACCAACAAAGAACAATCTAAAGGGACAGCAAAGGATTCATTAACACTCAGGAGTCTGATGAGCAGTCTTCTGTCACCAAAGAGAATCCCAGAGGGGAGATGCCTGCGGATGCTCCGCACTGTGGGAGATGAGCCAGCCAGCACTGCTGGCTCACAAGAGCTCTCCACCCTCATCCATGTGGGGGGGGCCCGCCCTGAGCAGCCACCGGAAGAACCCCTGTTGAAGACCTTCACTGGAGGAATCATTTTGAAACGATTCCGCGGACTGCCGGGGTCACCAGAGTGATCACTTCAGAGGCATCTTGTTAAAGCAGCCGGCAGGCTGGTCACTTTAAGCTCCATGCACCTGAACACTCAGCCCACTGACATCTAAGATTGCAGAGTATAACTTCCAGCCAGCCAGAATCAGAATAAACTTTTCAACAAACATTATATTCAGCAGGATGATATCCACACTTTTCTATTATTGATACATAAATTTTATTTAATATGGGCATCTTCATCTTGGGGGAATAAAAATATGAGTCTTCTTGTTTCTGTTGGATCCAAGGGTCTCTTGCAGCAGATCTTCAGCCCTTCATAGATGCTGCAGTCAAGACCACTGTGGACCACCCACTTTCTCCGTGACAATCTCCTCCCTTGGCTGCAACGCACTAACTTGGTTCTTTTTCTCTCTCCCGATACTTTAGTCCTGTGTTTCTGCTTCTCTCTCTTTGTATTCTCTTCCCTAGAAAGATCAGTGAATTTTGTAGCTTCAACGATTCTCTCTAAGCAGGAGCCCTCCAAGTCACTGCCATTTTCAACCCCTGCTCTGCCATATCTCCCCTGGGATGCTCAGTTATTAAACCCAACCAAAGCATGTGACAGTTCCCCATCCCAACTTCCACGGGTCTGTCCTCCACATCCCCAGACCTTCAGGATCAGAATGTCCAAGCCACTTTGACATCTGCCTCTTTTTTCTCAGTCACCACATGAATCAAGTTTGACTGAAGTTTCCTCTATTGTAGAAATTCTTAGCTTGGGACCAGGGAAGCATCTGAAACTCCAAGCAAAACTGTGTGCGTTTTCTTCAGCAGAAGGGGAACAAAGCTTTCATCAGCTTCTCAAAAGGTTCGTAACTCAATGGATTACTTAGCTGCTTTAGGTGCTTCTTCTTATTTCCATCATCCTATGATTTTATCCATTCTCTTTTTCCTTGACCCTAATACAGATCCATATTACATAGCCATTTGGTTATTAAAATGGATTCCTTCTTGGTCTCCTTGATGCTGACCCCTTCCTGCCTCCAATATGTCCTACACATGACCAACAGAATAATCACCCCATGGTTAATATATGGAAAACAGCATCCACTGCCCAGTGGATCAAATACCCAGCCCGGTATGTGGCACAGAGCAGCCACAGAACATGCCACGTAATGCTTAACTTACTCAATTTCATCTCACTTTGTTTACTAACAGACCTGAGTACAGCCAGGCTGGTCTGGAGGAAGGCCGTGGGGAGTATAGGAAAGATGGAGTGAATGTGAGTCCTGCCACCTGTTAGCTGATTAAACTTAGAGACCTACATCCCTCCAGAACCTCTGTTATCTTAACTGTAAAATGGGAATATTTGCACACTGTCTACCTCACAGGTACTTTGGCAATCAGACTGGCTTAGGCTCACTAAAGTGTTTTGAAAAATAAGTGCTAAATCAATTGGAGGCCTAGGGTTAGCCTTTCCTGCCAGCCAGCATTCTTTTTGGTGTCTCTGTTTTTTGCTGATCTGTGTTACTATTGCCTGGAATGCCAGCCTGGGTTCTTTCTGCAATTCAGACCTTACCCATATTTTTAGGTCTTTCACCGCTTCCACCTCCCTCCCCACCCCGATTTCTTGTGTTCACAAAATACTGTCGGATTAATCAGGATTTCACCATTGAGTCTTTGATGACACATAAAGCAATTCTCGTTCTTGGCTCATTATTTCGAAGCATCAGCAGAATGCTTTGATACCATGCAATCTGCATTCACATCACAACAATCCAGTGAGGTAGGGGTTTTTATTATTATTTTTCAACTGAGGAAACTTAGGAAGTTTAGGCTTGGATCAAACCCAGGCAACTATTCCGAAGTTCAAATTCCTAATGCACTAAGTTATCTTGTCTCCCATCCTTCTGGATTTCTCAGTTCTGTCTTCTTAATAAGCCTACCATTTTCTTGAGGGTGGGGACTGAAGACTTCACTTCTTTTGTGCAAGAGTTCTAGAAGCACATTGTGTGCTATGTAAATATTGTGTTTCAGAATGCCAGGTACATGAGAGGTACAATATGCTGCTCTTAAGTCATTTGCTCATGTCGTATGCCTCCCTCCTGTTGTTTTGGGTGTTTCCATGGAAAGTCCTCATACAGACCAAGAAAAGAGCCAATTTTAAAATCTAAGTATATGGCCAGTGACAATAATGGAGAGAAATAATTTTTGCTTATAATCTGTGATCTTATGGTAGGAAGCTAAATTTAAAATCTCCCCAAATAAATCTGTGGACAAAGTGTGAAGCCTGGATTATTAATAAGCATTTGCAATATCTTTATTTATCCCATCTAGCAGCTATGAGGGGCTGGTGACAGAACCTTAACACATAAACTGCTGAGTCTTAAAGAAAAAAAAAATTAACAGTTACCATATTCCCAGGAGAAGTCTCGTTAATTCAAAAGGCAATGATTTTTTGAGATCAAGCCTCTAAGAGATGGTTCTATGCAATTTGCTAATGGCCATATGTGTCTCCTACATTCTTCTCCATTATAACCCTCACTGCTCTCTGTCCCCAACACATTGTGTAAAATAAAGTATAAACATACACGTGCAAATGGCACCCTTATAAATAGCCGAAGGGAATTTGTAGCTGGCTTAGGACAGATATTACGCTATACAAAAATATAAAATATAAAGCAGGTTTAAAAACACCCCATGCATTCTAGACTCACTATCTGCCCCACTGGAGGGGAGAAATGAGGATGCTGGCAGAGCAAAACTAACAATCTCATGCACAAAAGATGCTCATTAAACTTCATCATCCTGTCTACTCTAATGATGCTTTCACTTAATAAAAATTCCCCGAGCAGTTGCAAGGATATTAGGCAAGGTCTTTGGTTATGTATCAGAGGTCCGAGCTGTCACCAGCAAGCATGCAGTTCAGGGGGTATGTTCCCTGGGGAAGGAGCAAATACAGCTTTCACGGAATACATGCAGACCAAAAATCGATAACTCCAACTTGCTTCCCTGCTTAAGCATTTAAGAAAATAGGTAATCCTTTTAAATTAAACTGCAAAGTGCTAAATGCTGCAATTTCCAGAATAAACTAAAAGACAAAGGGAAACAAGTCTAAGGGCATTTTTAAGTTTTCTAAACAAGCTACTTCCTTAATAGACTTCATATCTAGAGTACCGGAGAATATTTTTTATGAAAAGAATTATTGTGTGATCCAGTACTTGGCACTGGTAGAGATTAAAAAGGAGACACCTAACCATATATGTCTGGATGTGTTTGTAATACACACATAGACGTATAAGCTATTCATAAATACGAGGAAGTGAGGAATTACTTTTACATGAGCATTTACCCCCTTTAAAAATTACTTCTGAAAAAACATTAATATTAAAATTCTCTAACTTGAATCTGGCTCTCAAAAGCTAAATAGTAATTATGTAATAGACCCCTTAACATGAACAGTTGTAATGTTAACACAAGATAAGCACAAATTATTGCTTTTGTCCATATCATATAACCCACTTTAAATTTCACATCCTGCCAAAGGGACTTGGCTGCAGAGATTACGAGTTGGGGTAACAGTGAGGCATTACCCTAAAACTTGAATTTAAAGGCAATAAGAATGTCTTTTCCGTGTTAAATATCAACACAAAATAGATTAAAGCAGAAACATGAAGAGTCACCCCAAATTACACCAGCACAACTCTGAGGCAGTGAGACTTGACTGGAACCAGACCAGGGGTACTAGCAAAGCTGGAGAGAGAACTGTCCATCAGAAGAGTGTTGCTGTTGGCCAGCAAGGCAAACAGTGGGTGACGGTGGCAGTGGGCACCCTGCAGAGAGGGGCGGTGAGGACCCAGGCTGTGAGTTCTATGCAGGCCCGACAGGGCTACGTCTCTCAGAGGAAGCAGAGAAAACAAACATGGCGTCACCACTGTGTGGTCCGGCCTTCTGGCACCACCCTCCACGTCCCCACTCCCCAGCACAGGGTGTAGACAAGTCAGGTCCCTGCCTATTTCTGAGGTTTGACCTTTCTATCCACTCTGCCTGGAATGTTCTTCTCCAGGTCTCCCTGAGACAGGCACTATTACCACCTCCGTCTTACGGGTGAGAGTAAGGACGCACGAGAGCTTAAATAGCTTCGATGTGAATGGCTATGCTGACCCAGTTTTAGTGTCAAAACAAGACTCAGTCTCAACCCCCTCCCTTTGCCCTGGGCACGGTAACTAGTTCATACACGAGCCTGTGGCCACTTTAAGCCAACTAGAGAAAGACCTCAGACCTCAGCTCAGACTGCTGGGAAGAAAAGTTCTTTCTTTCCTGTTTTACTTGAATTAGGAGCCTAGATCTGCTGCCAGCCATGTTGACATCTTGTGAAGAGAGCCAGCCTTGGAGAGACACCAGCCCAGCCCAGACAAAGCAGAACTGAGAGGGGGAGAGAGATGGGGTCCAACGACACTGAACCCCGACATCACGCCATGCCTGAAGTCTACTGTATTGCTAGATTATTTTTACATAAAATAACCAAATAATCCCTCCTCCTCTTAGGCTTTGTGTTCCCTGTAATCAAAGGAATGCTGAGTCCTGAGCAACACATCCCTCTGGTCTACTTCAAATGTGAATTTCTAAGAGAGGTCCTTTTTTCCCACATTATCCATCTTTGACCACATTCATTTCCTTCACACCAAGAGTCACAATATAATTAGTTTGTTTATTTGATTACTTATTGTTAACAGAGTTAACTCATTGTTTCCTGCCTCCCTTAACAGAAGACTAACTCAGAGCAGGAACCTTGTCTGTCTTATTTAGTATCCTCTGTGACTGGTGTGCCATGGGCGCACAATGAAGGTTTGTTGACTGAGTGAATGAAAGCAGACATCACTGCACCTACTAGGATGTACTAAGAGTATCTGACTACATGAACGTCTTCCCAACTGGAACAGGGACTGTCTGCATCATTTTGTTTCTCCAGGGCCAGCCAAACACTAGTCACCCAATAAATATTGATTGGTGAATTAAAAGAATATCTTAGGCAAGAAACATTTTCCAATGTCCTCAATTCCACGCCCTTCAAGTGATTATACATCAGCTTCCCATTTAGAGCTGTGTACTGAAAGAAGACGTGCCACGCAGGCCAAGGCAAGTCTTATAGTCTTTGGAGGCAGTTATCTTGTTATGGAATTCTGGTTCCTACATCAGTTTCTTAAGTGTTTTCCTCACTTTCTGCAGGACTTCTCAGGGTGAGACTGGGCAGTAAACGCACCATGGCAGCATGTTGAGGCCACTGGGAGCCCAGTCCATCATCTTCATGTGGAAATTCTCTTTCCCAGTACTGTGACCAGGGGTTTCCATTGAATTCCTTTAAGTGCAATGGGTTTTTTATTGAACATTAATTACCTCTGATATGAGTAAAGCTGAAGATAGTAATCGTTTATAAAAGGGAATTAAGTTAAAATGAACACTAGGAAAATAGTGGGTTTTTTAAATCCTTTCCTTTAGACAAATTAAAAATCAAAATGAATTTTTATTATCATGGAAAGATAAGAGTCTTTCTGGTCACACATGGGTCCTTCGCGAATGGCTCAGCATTGTTCACGACCTCTGAAGTTGTCGAGCTGGTGATGACAACAGCAAAACTCATGCAGCTCTTACTACACATGAGCACTGACACAGGAAGTTTCTATGGCATTTTCTAGACATTCATTCATTTCAACCTTAAGCAATATCACATGAACAAAACCATGTAGGGTGCACACTTGTCCCGTGGCTCTAGATATAAATAATATTACAAATACAGAGCTAGTGTCACAGGACCAGGAAGCCCAGTGTCTAAACACAGATGCCTCTGCTTTTCCTTTGTTTTGGTTTTACCGTAAGGACAAACAGTAAAAGCATATATAGAGGGATTACTACTACTATTTCTCCTCCTCTTTGAGGCTCACAATTTGGACTCTCTGTTCCTGAGACTGTTCCTCTCTCTCTGTTTCTTGAGCTCAGGTGACTTGATGATTTGACCATGGCAGGTGACCCATGGCCAGGTCACCAGAAAGCCAGACAGCTCTTTAAATTTAAGTATAAGCCTATAAGTTCCAGAGTGCAGAGCAAGTAACACTGAACTGGAACTAGGAACGCTTTGGAATAAATCCACTAATTGGGTGATCTGTGTTTCCCTAGATAGAGAGTGGGGTGTTTGGACTTAAACAGCAGTGGTAACTACTAGCACGCACCCTGCTGCACCCCCTCACACATCGACTGGGCGCTTATCAGACTACACCCAGAACCCACTCAGATCAAGTGCTCCAGGCAAAGGCTTCAACCTGCTCAGAGATGGGCATTTGAATGGAACTCGCGCATGTTATATATGAAACTTGTATAGTGCTGTCCTTTTATTAACTCATTTAACCCTTAAGCAAAATCATGTTAAATGGAACCTTAAAGGGCTCGAATCTCTAAGGTGGCCCCCGTGCTCTGGTCAGATTACAGCATGATGCCTGAGATTTTAGCCAGCAATGTATCATTTGCCCCTCCTCCCCGTCCATGGATTTTCTATAAGGTGAGTCATGTTCCACTTACAGACAGAGCAAGGAGATAAAAAAAAATTTTTTTAAAACAAACCTTAGGAATCAAAATCAAGAGAGCATCCATCTACCTACGGGTGGACTTTTCCAAACAGTGTTTTAGCCATGAGGCTCTCACCAGGTGGACTTCAGGAAGCAGCAGCTAGAGACAGCTAAACTCGATTCATTCCCTTAGGCCACTTCCCTGGCAAAGCTGAATTCCCTCATGTAAGCTGGGCTCTCTCTCAAGTGGCAAACCCCACCTCTGGAACATGGCATGGCAAGATGATCTGTGCTTTTCCTCCATTCCTGACCCCAATCTTGGAACTACTGACCAGTGGTAAGGGGAGGCTGGCAGAGGGGGCGGAGATCAGCTTTAGGTAGGCAAAGAAACAGTGGTACTTGGGAACAAGCCAACAATTGTCAAAAGAATAACAGAGAAGACACGTATGAGAGCTTAACAGTAGACGAGTCTTTGGATCCCATCTTTCCTCTAGTTTCACTTTCATGTTTTGCGTAAGATGACATACTCCGAAGAGACATGGAAGATTTAAAAAATATTTTTAGCTCTGATATATTCAGCAGATTTAATATATGTCATCCCATTTCCTCTCAGTTTTTTTTAATCAGATTTTTAAGAATCCCAGAGAAATTTATGGTCTTCCAGTGCAAAAAGGTTAAGAACTAAGATGTTTGTGGTTTATGCTTGATGTTAAAAACAGTCTAGCAGAGGGTTCCATGCATCAGCAATATGTCTGGGTGGGGACCATGGGAATGCGTCAACAGGAGGATGGACTCTCCCTGGGGGCTCAGGCTTTAGTTGTTTGTTGTCCCCAACAGAGACCTGTAGACTCAGCAAACGTGTGGCCGTGGGTGAGGAGAGAAGAGCTAATGCTTGTCACAACAGACCTTTTCATCCAAGAATCTCAAGTGTTTCATCCAGGAATCTCACCCACAAAACACTCCTGGAAGGTGTCAGAGCATCCTAGACACAGATGGTAAATGTGAAACAAAAGTAGAAGCATGCGGTGGAGATGCCAGAGGACCAGGGCATCTGTGGACCACCACCTGGGGCTGCTCTGTAGTCATGGTTTCCAGTACATCGAGTGGGTGTGGCCATGATGCGGCCGAGGCGATGACACTTGGGTGAAAAATCACAAAGGGAATGCATGCATGACAGCTATTCAAATATTAACAAACCATGTTCTGTAACGATAGTCTCAAGCTGACCTATGTTTTCATGGAAAAATACTCTCCCCTGAATAGCTATTAATCAAAATTGCTATTTTCCCCGGAAAGGTAAAACAAGGCTCTCTTAGTCAGTCGTACCTGCTATATTGAATACCTACAGGGAGTTCATTTCCCCCTCATATATATTTCAGGAAGTTATGTTTTAAATCTTATTTTTAAACACATATTAGTACTTCTAATTTGTAGAGACATATTCCATATTTTCACATATGTATAGAATAGCTCTGTCCAAAATATGAGATCAACAAATGTAACTTTAAATTTTCTAGGAGCTACATTAAAAAAGTAAAAAGAAACAGATAAAGTCAATTTTAATTATATATATTTAACCCAATATATCCAAAATACAATAATTTTAACACGTAATCAAATACAAATGATTGACCTATTTTATCGTTAAATTATAAATGACTTAGTATATTTATCATATACATCTAATGACAATTTTTGTACTATGTCTTCGGAATCTGGTGAGTATTCTACTCTTACAGCACATCCAATCAGATAAGCTATAATCAAGAGCTCAGGAGCTGCATGTGGTTAGCAGTTACCAGATTGAACAGCACAGACAGAGACCATGTGAATATGGTACAATGCCCCATCTTCTTGGACTTAGATGAAAGGAATTTTGAAAGTTGATGGATCCTTTCTTGGCATTTGGTTACTTTCAGTGCTTTAGAAAAAGGAAGGATATATATACACACAGATTCACAAACACACTCTATTTTTTTTCTAAGTAATCTCACTTACCTAAAGGTTCTCTCAATATTTTTAGTCATTTGTAATAGTTCTGAGGATGAGCCTGTAAAGGGCCAACAGAAATAACTCCTGAAGCCTATGAAGACTGCTTGGGTGGAGGGAAGTATAGTTAGTCCCCCTCTTCCCAAAAAGGAAGAAAACATAAAACAACTGTAAAAGGCAAAAAGTCATCAACCGGCACTGGCCAGAGCACCATCTGGGAGGCGTGAACTAGGAGGGGCTCAAGCAGCAGTCGCTAGAGGCCACGTTATTCCTGAGTTTTGCCATTTCCTAGGCAAGCTGGACTTCCTCACCAGCTCTGCTCCTTCTGAAGTGGCAAATACTAAATCTAGCTTCTGACACTTCCTGATGCCCCATCTCCCTGCCCATCTCTGATCTCTGGGCCAGCGAGCCCCGGGGGTGGGCTGCAGGGAGGTCGACAGAAGCCCACTGCAGGTGGCCCTGAGGCGAAACATCACAATCAGGCTTTTATAAAGGAGAGATAGAACAAGGTGCTCAGAAGAGAGAGAGGACAAATATTAAACATGCTGGCTGTATCAGCGCCAAGAGTATTTTTAAAGTTCCCATTCCTTGTTGAGGTATTTTTTCCATAAAACTCAGAAAGACAAAATTGAAAACTAAAGGAAGATGGAGATCCAAAGAGTCATCTACTGCGGAGCTCCCACAGACGTCCTCATCGTTCTACTCACTTGTTCCAAACTCCACTGCTTCTTTCCCTGCAATGACACAGCCCCTAACCCGCGAGCCTCTTTGGGTTCCCTTGCTCTGCTTGCATCGCCCATGTCACTCAGGGCTGCCACCTCCGCCTCTGGTTGATATCAATGGTGAGCCTTTCTTGTGGGAGGACACTTTGCAGAGTGGGCTTTGAAACAGCCCACAACGAGCAAGGCTGGTCTGACTCGTGAAGTCCAGCTGAACAGAAGGGTTCTGGACAGAACGTGCAGCTGTGCAGCCTGGCCTACTCTGAGCCTCTGTTTTCTTAACACAGGAATTATACTTGAACCTACTGTTTTCGGTGGTGAGGACTGAACGAGGAAATCACGTAAAGGGTCTGTCACTGCGTCTGGCCGCACATTAAACTTGAGACATTTCTTCATCACAACCACTTGTAAAAGAGGTTAAGTCACTTTTGTAGGATCTCATATCAAATGGAAAAGAAAGGTCCAAGCCCTGATTTCAAAAATCCAGCCTGCTTTTGGCGTGTCTGTGTGTGTGTGTGTGAGAGAGAGAGAGAGAGGGAGAGAGGAAGAGAGAGAGGGAGAGCGGGAGAGAAAGACTCTCTCTCTATGCTCAGTACCTGTTTGCAAGTAAAAATGTCTGGTAGACTGTTAGACCAGGTTTTGAAGTTCACCTCTAATAACTGGCAGCTCGGCAATCTTGGAGAAGTTACCGAACCTCTCTGAGCGTGCTTTCTCATCTGGAAAATGGGCTGGATAATAATAGGACATACCTCACAGGGTTGGTGGGAGGATGAAATAACATAAAGTGCTTAGCAGGTACCAAACAGATGCTCAATAAACCAAGGCTATTACACACTGTGCTCAGAACTGGGGTTGTCCATTCTCAACTTGGTTGAAGCCCCAGAGGGGCAAAACGCCTTACGGTTGTATGCCCAAAGTTTTCCACAAAACACAGTTTCTTTCCAAAGAGATACATTTTTTTAAAAATGTTGTAACATGTATATACTTGAGGAAAATATCAAATGGCAGAGAACATAAGGAGTGAGCCTTGGATATAAAACTACCAATAAGTTTAGTCCATTTGTAAGCCTGGTCTTCACTGAACGGAACACATAACCATGCTAGTCAATGCCGAAGATAATGATGGAGAGTCTTCCTGGAAGAAGGTTCAGTCTCTCTTGCTCTGTCCATGGTTCTGAATGGATGGCTCACTAATTGAAATTTCACTAATTGAAAAAACGAATAAGGGTATTGAGTACATCTTCAGTCCTCCACTTGCTTCAGCTCTCCCATTCACAGGCTAAGCTGTTCTCAAGTCTATTCAGATGGGAACTACATTACGTAAGAGTCAATAATCTTTATGGTAACTCTGCAGTGAAAATGTCATTTGTTGTAATGAACACTGATCATAAGTTAAGCCCCTAGCTACTCTCTCTGTTATTTTTCATTACACTGTTCCTTGCTCTGTTATATTTCAGGAGTACTGAGGGAATTCATCCAACCATGTTCGCTAGTCAGCTCTTCGTTACTCAGATTAGATTCTGCTAAGATGCAACGGAGCAATTTGCAAACACACTGATTCTTAAGGAAATGCATCAGATGCTGGTTATACGTTCTCCTCTGCCAATGCCAGTGGGCACCCCCTCTTCTCTCTGGTTATTTGTCCCCTTAATTTGCTATTTTTCTCTCTATCTATCTTCCATTCAACTCACAGTATGGTTCTCCAGGCCCAAATCCGAGAGAGCATTAACAACGTGTCTCTAGATACTTTTTCCTTTAGTAATGACGCTTTGCTCAATTCCACACCCAGAATAATGTTTCCAAAATCATCATCACCTCACGCAGCTCTCACTTGCAAACACTGCCGTGCTTACATTACAGTCATTCCCCCCTCCGGCTGCTTTAAACGGCACTAATTCCAAAAGGCACACCAGCGAGGGAAAGCTGGAATGTTGCCATTTTTTAAAACCCAATATGAAAAATTCATTTTGCATGTTGTATATTAAGCTTGAGAGTGGAATTTCCATATGCCTCTGTGCTCAGTGCTCTTGGAATTGCTTGTAAGTAGGTTGTGAGCCCTCAGAGAGACTATGCCACTGCCACACCGCAGAGGTCACCAAAGGCTTGGAGACAGCTTGGGTTGAACTCTTGGCCATGAACACTTGGAGGCTTTACCACTCTTACTGGGTATGAGGCTTCAGCCCATCTCCATCTGTTACTGGGCATCGCAACTTTTCATCAGGCCATTAGCTTTGATCCTGTCTGCCATGGTGCCAGAGAACAATTTAAAATATTAAGGATAAGAAAATAGCACCTGCAGGCACCAAAGATCTGGGCTCACCACCCTGGGTATCTTTTTAGACCAGACTTGGCTGGGAATACTCCCTTTTCAGGGAAATCTAGCTCAATGAACTGAAATGTATTCAGACAGGCAAGCTGCAGTAATGCCATGTTCTCTGTTACTGTACTTTTCTCCTGATACACATCAGAGAAAAGCTGAGAAGAAATTTTTATTAAAATGTCTACAGCTTTTTAAAGACAACATTAAAATTTTTTTTTTTCCAGACATGACACAGTGCTTCTGGTGAGTACAGAAGACTATCTATTGATGGATGTGAAGATCATGTGTATGGTAAACACACAGGAAACGATTCCAGATCAGGTCATATTCCTTGGGAATTTCATACTTGTGGGAAAGGTGGGCACAGAATCAAGGCCAGAAGAAAGAGCCCAGAATACAGGCAAGGAGGATGATTCCTTTAATGTTAAGATGAACTGTACACACCCTAACATTATGAACAAGAAAGACAGAACTGGCAAACCACATTCTCCTGTACTTAAGGGAAATAATCATGCTGGGTAGGTAATTAACCAAAATCACAATTTCAAATTAAGAGTAGCACATGAAAACAGTAAAAAAGCAAAAAGCAACAGAAAATTTTAGTAGATATTAAATCAAGAAACAGCTAGCATTTGACAAGATTAATTATACACACCAGAAGCCAAAAAGAGAGCTCCTTCGGAATGGAACAATAGACTTACCCTATATTCAAGAGGAATCACTCAGGAATATATCACCGTACAGAACCACAGACGTGAGCATCCTTAATCTGTTTGAACCTCAGTTTACTCATATTTAAAATGGGCATTCTCTCTGCCACCTAATATAGTGGTCATGAGGATGAAATGTCAGGTACTCAGCACCTGAAAACAATTCCCCTTGAACACAAGGTTCACAACTGTTACCAAAATACTCCACTCAAAGCACATTTGTCTACTATGAAGTACTAAGAAATTAAAAGTGAATGGAAAGATATAGATGGAAGGATGTTTAAATAAAAATATCATTTGAGATAACACTCATGTAGTTAAAAATGTTCTAGGCATTCTGCCAGCAAGTATCTACTTTTCTTTGTAACAGAGTACGTCATGTTTTCACTTCACAGTCTTGTCAATTTGTTACGTTACAGTTATGAGTCTTCATGAGTGTAAAAGCTGATAGCGACTTAGTTCACTGTCAATAACTCCTCCGTGACAGCAACATGAATATAGTCGTGCTCCGAGTAACGATATTTCAGTCAACGACAGACCGCCTAGATGATGGTGGGCCCATAAGATTAGTACACCATATGGCCGAAGTGTTTAGTAGCTATACCATCTAGGTTTGTGTAAGTAAACTCTCACAACAACGAAATCGCCTAATGATGCATTTCTCAGAATGTGTCCCTGTCGTTAAGTGACGCGTGACTGTAACTACTGTCACCAAGAATGAATCAATCTAGGCATGCAGCAAGTTCCGTGACATTTTTTTGGTTGAAGGTTCAATCTCATCCCAGAGGCATTCATATTAAAAAACAACAACAATAAAGAGAGGGAGCTGACCTACTGCCTGCTTACATCAGTACATGTTATTTTGGCTGGGTACCCCAAGGAAGTATCCTGTGTGTTTCTCTCCTTCAACCAGACATGGCAGGCCAGCCCTTTGCCCCAAGGTACAGCAAATCAACTCTGAAAGATGGCTGACTCCAGACATATGGACACATGAACATCTGTACATGTGCAGAATACGGACCTTTCTTAGCTAGAATTATAGAGAAAAAAGAACTTTGGCAGTAATCCAAACTATATCTTTCTTCATTTTTAACTTATAAATTTCAATTTTTTCAAAGAAATAGAAATATATTACAACCTATTTAGAAATTCAGAAGAGGGTTAAAAAAGAAAACTGCCAGAAGTCTCCTAGTTCAACATAATTTCTATTAGTATTTTGGCAAATTTCTTTCAGGTTTAAATCTGAAGCATTTTTTTAAACAGTAATAATCAGTTTATAATTTTATAGCTAGGTTTATAATTTCAAACAAAAGTCATAGCATCAGTATCTACCACATAATCATCATCACAATTATCGACAGGCTACCTATGAATTCATACTGCATTTCATAATTAATGCAAATATTTCTTTGTTTGGGGACAGACTGCTTCCAACATTCTTCTTTGACAGAAAAGCCACTTTAGCTGTGTGGTTTGGGGCACGTCATTTAACCTATCTAAGCTTCAGTTTCATTGAAAAAAACAAGGACAAATGATACTAATCAGCATCATTAGACATTTGTGGGAGCTAAAAGAGATAATACATTTAAATTAATATCTCGCAAAAATGTAGGCCTCTGTTTTTGTAAATAGGGGATAACACAAGAAATCATTTTTCACTGGATTGTCTTAAAATGAAGCATATTTCTATATAAGCCAGAAACATATGAGGAAGGAAGGGAAGACCTAGTCTTTCATTTACGAAGGAGAGGCCTTTGGGAACTGACAGCCAGTGGGGAGACTTACCTCGCCTCTATGGTGAAGGGACTAGGTGTGCCCCAGCAGGTACCAGGGGAGGTCAGGCCCACTTCCACTATGGAAGTAGGGGAGTTAAAGGCATGCTCACAAAGATGCTACAACATGGTCTCAAAAAGTACGAGCATCTTTTAAATACGCATACTTAACAAAGTAACAATTTAAGACAACAAGGATAATAAAAGCAACGTAACAACTCATGTATAACACAGTGGATCTCAATCAGGCACCATTTTCCCCTCTGTCACGGGCCATTCGGCAAGGTCTAGAAATAACATTGGTTGTCATACCTGGGGAAGGGCTACGGGCATCTAATAGTTAGAGGCCAAAGATGCTGCTAAACATCCTAGAGTGCACAGGATAGTCTCCAACAAGGAGTTATCTAGCCCCAAAGGTCAATAGTGTTGAGTTTGAAAAATCCTGTTGTAAACAAAACTTACAAGTAAAATTAAACCTTAAGTCCATATTGGATGTTAAAGCCAGAGAGAAAGGGGTCTGTTTCCCTCATCCTATCTAAGCCCCCACCAACGTAACATCTCCCCCAAGTGATGTCTCACGGAGGTGTTCTGTGATATGACTCCATGTATAATGAAGGACACTTTACATTCTAATTACTACGTGTGTATTTCTATTAACTGCAAGTGCTGTCAATTTACCATCTAGAATACTGCTACACAGTTTCTCTTAAACATAAATTTAAGCATGTGAGTTGATTTAAGGGAAAATATTAAACCTTGTAACAAGGTAAGTGCTACTGGATATAGCAAAATCATTCTCCTAACTTTCTGTACTTATTTTTTGTAAATATACCATTCACATGTAGCCATTTAAATTCAATAAAAGGCTGGTACATGAGGTTAGCATTCTCCAAGTTACAAAATGAAAAGCACAGATCCTCTATTTCTAAGGTTTCTTTTTCTCTGAAGGGAACTGTGCTTGTGGTAATATTCAAGGATTGCAGGACCACAGCATAGGGCAGCATTCCAAAGGTGGCCACTGATCAGGACCTCATCTTAAGCAACAGATAGGATTCCGAAGTGCTCAGGGAAAACGTTTCTTAGCTGGGAAGAAGATTGCTCTGGATGTCTGGATTTCTTGAAAAAGGTTGTTTATACACCAGGGCTAGAGAGGGTTGCCATACACACACAGGTGTAAACTGCACGAGAATTAGCACTCAAGTGGAATAGATGTGAAAAGAAAGAGTTCAGCGGCAGAGTTTGAGGAGAGAAAAGCTCATCAAACTCAGCTCCCTCAGATTTAGACTTAGATGTGAATGACCTTGTGAATGACCACTTCTCAGGCTTGAAGTTAAGGATCCTTGAGGATCATCTGGAAGAAATACTAACTACTCAAGAACGTCTGTGAAGGAGCATGGAGAGCTGCAGATTTGAGGGCTCAAGGCTCCTGCATGAGAAGACCCACAGCACTGGCCAGGCAATTTTGTCCATCTACAGATATGACTCAGAAATCTCAGTTTCTAGGTATGAAATTAAGAGAGAACTGCAAATTGGACTACAATTCGAGCTCAAAAAAAAACCCTGTGAAAATTAACACTCTATGTAAGGCAAAGTTGAAAGAAAGTACATTCCAACTGAATCTCATAATCCTTCTTCAATTGCTAGTGATTGAAGGAAATAGAATTCAGTGGATATTAACACATCAATGTCAAAGGAGACTTAGAAAGTTGGAAAATGGACAGGGATTTTGAGGTGCTTCATCTTAAGCCCTTCATTCTAGGCATAATTTTATTAAGAAGCTGAGTGATCATGCCAGGAATACACCGTGGACAGAGTTTCTGCTTCAACCACTCCCCCCACCTCTAGCTCAGGGTACTAAATCCATGTAGGAGGCCACGTTTGAGCTTTTTCTTTTTTTTTTTTTTTACATTTTAAGTAGGTACAGTTTATTTTGAGTCAATTATCCCTGCAATAACCTGTTCAAAAGATACATATAAAAGCTTCTCACTTTCTTATCATTACACATTTTTTTATTTTCTATGTTCCTGAGGTTATCTGCATCCACTGTATCAGTATGCCAGAAACAGAATATAATGGTATATATACCACTGGTAACTATTCCTAACACCGTGTTCAATGACATCATGCAGGCAGTTTTAAAGTGGCCATGGTAGAGGGTTTACACCAGGGAAACTGGAAAACGCTACAAATCATGGGTTGATATATGGTATTGTTGCATATCCAGACTTAAGAAAGTGATCAAGGATATGTTACTAAAGCAGATCACACTTAAAAGTACATGCTATATGTGTGCACTGCATTGTGTACAGCACAAAAAACATTCAGGAAATATTCCCGTGTTCAAATATACGCATGTGGAGGCATGAACAGCGCCAAGAGAATTATTGATGCAACAGCTGGTAGAGAGAGTCAGCAGTGAAGAGCTGAAGGTGACATACCAGGGTGATGTCCATGACCTCCAGTTGGCCTGCTCCCTTCCTTCCACCTCTGTGGGCTGCCCACGGCTCCGCACCCATTGGAAATCTTGTCCCTCCACTTCAGAGCCCAGCTGTAGTCATCTTGACTATTTCTGCCCATGGTCATCGTTCTTTCCTTTGAACTCCAACTCTCCAGTTTGTTGGGTGGCCCTCAACCTTCTTCTGTCTACCCCACCACACCTGGGGATATAATACCCCTCCATCACTTACACTGGCAGGCTCCTGTGACCCTGGGAGAGGGAAGGCCCCCGCATAGTTTGGAAAAGCTCCCTCCCACCACACTGCCATACTCCCCTTATGCCACCGATATGATTCAGAGGATCTTTTACTTCAGTGTCCTGAAATACTGGGTGTCTCTGTTGGTACATACTCCTCAGTTAGATGGGGATTCTCAAGGCAAAGACAGTATCTTATAAATCTCTGTCCGCACAGCCTGGTCCCATACACACAAAGTATACTTAACAGACAATTGCTCATGCGCTGATTGATTAAAAGAGGCTCTGACTTACTCCCTTCACAGGTTCGTAAGAAGAAATATACCACGAAACTGAAGGATACAGCTGGCTTCCTAATTAATATTAGTCACTTGGCAGTTGTTAATTAAGAACTCTAAAATGAAGACCCACCTTTCTACCATGCCAAGTATGTATCACCTTCATTAGTATTTAAGAGATGCAACCACAACTTCATTTTTATGCTCTTTTCTCAGCCCTGCCAGATGGGAACATTAGTTGCATAGTATTTATTAATATAATAAACAAAGATAAGCGCAGGAGCTTGGGGAAATTCAGGCAGAATTAGTCACTCGTACTCCTTCAGTACAAGCTTTACACGTAAGTTGAAGGAACGGTCCTGCTTCTAAGGGAAAGAGGACGATGCTCAATGCAGGCAGCAGGTTCTTTCCCCCAGCCATCACCTATGAAGAGGTTCTGTCCCCAGGGGTCCAGTGTGTCCCCACCTGGCCTGTCCCCCGCCTAGTCTCATGATGCCCTGAGATGAAATATGCAAGGCTTGCCTGTCCAAGTGTCATGTCCTCTTGACATGGGTGCGGAATTTTTAAACTGGAAAAGATCTCAAACGAGAAAAGTTACTGTCCCTTTCAAGACGGTCACATAGCCATTGGGAGTAGCAAGGCAGAGTTCCGTGAGAGCAGAGTCCCCAGTGTGTTCCAATTGGGAAGCATGTGGTCCTTTTCTAGCTCCGCGTATGAGCACCAGTGATAAACTGGTGAGTGCTCCCTTCTTCAAGGCCCTGAAATCGGCATCACCGTGTGACCCACATCCATGGGCTGGTCTAAGAGTGGCAGCTTTCACTCTCAAGAGTGTCCTCTTTTGGCCAGTAAATTACTGAGGCACCTTACTTATCGGGTAATGAGAAAGTAGAAGAAAATCAAGAAGGGGTGGGTGAATGCCATCAACAAGTTATACACACTCCCTCCTCCTGAGGGCCCATCCTAGCTCTGAGGAGTGGGAGCAGGAGCTTGCCTTTGAAGTCAAAAGGAATGTGAAACCCAGTTCTGCTCCTCACAGACCGGGTGACCTTGGGGAAGGGGCTCAGACTCAAGCCTTCTGATCTGCGAAAAGAGAATAAAAACACTACATTGTGGGGTTGTTGTGAATGTTAGACAATGTGTGCAAAGCGCCTGGACATAGATGACAAGCAGTGGGTTTTCAATAAATCCTTTTCCTCATAACATTACAATTCTAAGAAACGACCCATGAGGCCCACACGTGCTCCCACGTGGCGCGACTGGCCTGTCTCGATGCACGGGGGACGATGGAGAGGCGGGTTAAACGCAGAGATTCTGGAGTCAGAAGGAACAGTCTGAATCCCAGCTCTGCCACTTCCTAGCTATGTGCTTTTGGGCAAATTACTGACGCTTCAGTTGCCACATGTGGAAAATAGGGATGAAAACCACAGTACCCTTGCCTCATGGGTGGCAATGTTCCCTTGCAGAATTGCTGGAAATCTGCTGGGGTGTCTGTGGTTGTCCCAATGATTGGGGGCTCTAAGGGCATTTACTGGATGAAAGTCTGGGATGCCATGTCTTTGGATATGCAGGCCAGGCCTGCAACATTACGAGTGGTCTTCCCGGATACAGGACCTCTCAGTGTCCACTGAACATTCATGTAGACGGAAACTCTAGAACCTAAACCTGCTTTAAGTATGAACACAAAGTATTTTCTGTCCAGTATCAATGTGTACTGGATATTCCAGCAATGCAATTTTTGTGCAAATTGCACTGGGTGGGACTCCCCGAGGTGGGAGTATAGTTTTTTCTGTTTCTGGAGCTTCACTAAGAACTGTTCCCCGTTTCGGCAAATCGCATCACCGACATCGAGACCACTTACAGCATCTGAGCAGCTACCACCTCTGCTCTCTGTCAGTCTGCAGTGAGCGCTGTCAAATTCCCAGAGAGGACTTCCACGCCCAGATGCACACACCTGACCACTCCTCCCCATCCTCTGGTGTAGCCAGGAGCAAGTGTTTATAGACCGAACGCACTCACTAACAGGCTGTATTCCTTTTATTTCTCTCTATGTTATAGTTGGGGAATTACAATGAGTTTTTAAAAACAATTACACGTGGAGCAGGTTATGTCACCTACGAAACCTATTTCAGGATTGTAGTGGCAGGACAAAAATATGGGTTACACAGAGGATCTGAGAGGTTTGAGAAACAGTGCCCTTTCTCACAGGGTTGCCGAGAAGATTAAATGAGGTAACCGAAATCAAAGCGATGAACACAGAGCCTGGCATGCAATAATTGCTCAAGAAACACTAGTTACTATTAATACCATTAATATTACCAGTAACGCCCTTTTCCACCTAACCGCGTGTATAAAATGAAATTCACTTTCTGCTTCTCCCGATACTCCATGGAAAAGTGAGATCGGCAACAGTGAAGGGCATTCTTCTCTGCATCAGGGGGAGACTAACAATGTATGGCAAGACGCCCAGAAGGGAGAGAGATTTTTCCCAATAGCTCTGACACTCACAGAGGGTACTTCATTAGCCTGTCTATTACAGACCACTTAAGACACATATTTATTGACAGCAATCTGCCAATTGATTAAACATCTCAATATATGAAGCTGACTCTAGATTAATTAGCAGTTTGGAGAACACAATCCTAGAAGTTGGGATGGATGGTTCTGGAAATCCTTCCAACATTTCCATTTTGCTTTAACCTTCTGTAAAATAGCAACAAATTATAAAATCAAGGAGTAATAAGCTTTCTTCATATCAGAACACATCATGTACACACATGTATTAGCACACTTACATGCTCACATTTCACAGTAGATTCGATTTACATTATAATCAATTTATGTTTTGAACACAATACTTAATTTTTTTGAATATATAAACCTTAAAGACTTCACTGAACACATAATTTAACTTCCTCTAAATGAGATAAGCTTCAATTTTAACTTAGTAGTTAGAATCAACTGATTGCAAAAAGTTTTCCACTTTTTACTCTATGCTATACAAAATTTTTGTGCATTTAAGAAACAGCCACATGAGACAAGGACAAAAGGCATTTGTTTCTTGATACTGTGTATTTGTCCTTAACCACAAATATGACTAATCATTTTACACGACACAGGATTTTTCACTTTGGAGTTGTTTTATAAAAAATGCGAACTTTTAGAGGAAAAAACAAAGTGGCGGGGTATCCTCCAGTTAGCTCTAAAGGACAGCCCTGAGAAGTTTGGTTTATCACTAAGTTTTCGTCTTCTCTCTGTTTTTTTTTGAGGAAGATTAGCCCCGAGCTAACATCTGCCATAAATCCTCCTCCTTTTGCTGTGGAAGACTGGCCCTGAGTTGACAGCTGTGCCCATCTTCGTCTGCTTTATATGTGGGACGCCTACCACAGCATGGCTTGTCGAGTGGTGCCATGTCCAATGCTATTTTTTGACATTCACTTGTCAGAAATGTAAAAAAAAAAGTTTTTGGTTGGGTTTTCTTCCCCATTTTGGTAACAAAATCATTGGATTAAACCTTAAAATCACTAGTTTTTATCTATTAAAATAAAAGGCATAGATTTAAAAAATTTAGGATGATCTAACCTCACTTTGTTTAAACGTCTTATTTTACAGATGAGAAATTGGGGCTCGGCTGGGGTAAGTGAGTTGGCCAAGGTGGCAGAGGTGGTTGGTGCCAGAAATATGCTCCGAACCTACTGGGAGCCTCGGTCCAGGCTCTTTTCAGATTTACAGCATCACTCTGCCCAAAGTCACTCAGAAGGTCTCCGACAGAGTTGATGGAATACAGAGACATTCACCTATGAGACTGCTGATGTATGTGGTTTTCCAATCTTTGAAAACAAGGAAGTGCAATGTTGTAATTCTTGTGTCCATTCAAAACAGATATGAGCCCATCTGGTAATATGGCTCTTGGGCTGTAGTATTAATTTGGCTCCTCTGTGCTTTGCCTCTGTTGAATGCTACAGAGCTGCTGCAAGGCACAGTTGGGAACTGAACCCCTGGGCTAGGGGGTATGTTTTGTTCCCCACAATGGGTATAGCTTCTGGCACTCTCGAACTCTCAGCAAGTTTTTGTGAACCAGCTAGCGAGTGAAGGAGGGCGTGAATAAGCGAATGTGGAAACTCATGAACAAATCCAGGTGTTCATGCTGTTGGCTTGGCCACCCACCCACCTCACCCCTCCCAACAGAGCCAAACTGCCAATCTCTACCTGTGCCAGGTGGATCTCTGCTATGGCACGGCCTCCCTTGGGCAAACTAGGACAGACTGAAGGCTCTGAGTCTCTTTAAACAGAGGGCTTTCCTCTCTGGCTCATGAGAAGGAGAATTGAGGTGAGTGAATTGCTGCATGGCAAGAATTAAAATTATCAAGAAAAAGTTGGAGGAGGCAAAGAGAAATGAGATTTAATAAATATAATTCCCTTAAACTTCCCTTTCATCTTATCTTGCATTTGTACCTTGGAAGCAAGAAAAAAATATCAGGAAATTCAACCCAAAGCATAATTGGAGAAAAATTTCAAGGACTTTAAAATAACCCGTCATAACAGAACTGTGTCCTCAACTACACCCTGTTCCGCCATGGAACAATGCAATGTATTTTTATGCACCTGTCTTTGTCTATGTGTAAATTTTCCCTGAGAAATGAGGCTGTGCTAAGAGCAGTTCATGAGTGGGGACTCACTGTGCTGCTGCATTTCGAAGTAAAATCTAAAGGGAAGTTTATGTTTCTGCAAGACAGTCTGTCTGATGATTATCTGAGATGCAACAGTTAGACAAAATTTATTTCTTATATTATTTTATATTAGCCACCTAATTTAATAACAAATTATGAATTCCTAAACTTTCCTTGAGAAAAACCCTATTTAAAAAATCCATGGCATCTCAAAAGAAAAGTAGGTGCCTTTTGTTTACTTATTCCTTAAAGATTATTCTAGAAGGTATGCTGGAACATTGCCTGTATCATATCATAAGCCCTGCTAAAGAAAGCCAACTTATTCACATACCTCTAGGAAATGAGAGGAACTTTCCTTGTTCTTCTTTTCTCTACTTTTCTGCTTTCCCCACTAATACTTGATCCCCTTCCTACTTTTTGACAATCTCCCAGTGGCTTATCACCCCTTCCAATGATCAAGGGTCTAGTGGCCTCCTTCTTGTTTGCCCCCAATGAGAGCCAGTGACAGAATCCACATTCTTGCGTCACACGGCCTCCATGAAGGACCCACCTGCCTTCGTCTCTACACCTCATTAATGTAACTGTTGATGGGAAAGAATTAAATGATACCCAAAGCCACTTTTAGCAGAGGCTGACTTCCAAACCATCCCTCTGTGAGCTGGGCAGCTTTGTTCACAACATGACCCCACACTACAGGTGCATTTCATGATTCTTTCTCCAGCGGTCATGATCCATTTAAATGAAAATAATTCTTCCCAGTGGAACCTGCTAGAAAGATTTCACAAACCTGGGACACAGTGTGAAGTCAAATTGGATAATCAAACTTGGACATTCTGAGAACACCTCCCCAAATGTCACCTCAAGTTTAATCAATGCCAATTTTTTGCTTTGCATTGAAACATCCAAACTCAAACCTCTCTTTACCAAAAAGTAACAATAAATTAACCACTTCTTCCATCCCTTTCCTCACAATCACGGGTTGAGTAGTTTTAACTTAGCTCATAGTTAACTCAATCAAAATTTCCTGGCATAATCTGCATTGCTTTCAGTTGTTCCAAAGAAAAAATTCCTTTCATATTTTACGTTTTTTCATTTCTACCACCACCAACAAACATCAACAGATTTGGGTTTAAGGGCCCCAAAGGTTCCAATCACAATTAGCATCCAACTGTCCGCCAGCAAACCATTTCTGACAATTAATTCGCCGTCACAGAGAAAACTGTCATGTTCCATGATAGAGGATCAGAAGACAAGCTTTTGCATGAGAGCGGCAATGCCATCATCGGCGGGGGACAGTACAGAGCGTGTCTCCAGGGGGAAGAATTCAGAGCACTGAGATGATTTAAGCCACAAACAAGCCCAGGGTGCAGCGGTGCTGGGTCCCGCTAGCACAGCAGGGAGCACGGTCACTCTTCAGAGAGTGCCCTTGCCCAGTGGCGCCCACCATAAGGCCCTCCACTACGTGATTCCATGAGCCTCACAATAAGAGGAAACAGAGGGGGGTGATTTTTTTTTTTTTTTTTTTTTTACCATGAATAAATAGCTCTACCAAAGGAGAATTTCTGGAACATCTTCAAACTCCAATGGATCCACCATTACTTAACAACAGCTCCCTAATTGTAGGTTTGCCATTTTCATTTAAAAGTGAAAATAGTCATTTAATAATTATGCATACAAGCCAGAAAAGAAAAAGAGAAACTCACCTGGCGGTGCAATTCAGAATCCCATAGCCCTTTGTCTATACTGCTGGTATACTACCACCGTATTATTTCACTGAGTTACATTTATGGTGGGCCTGGGACTCCTCCTTGACCCTACTTCTGCACCCCTAAAGGATGTGTGCTTCCTGTTTCTCTTCTAATACCCCACCCCTAGTGCAGACAGGCAGCACAGAGTGGGCACCCTGGAAAGGTATATTCCATCCATTTTCAAGCTTGGATTGGTTTCAGCCAAAAGAAGGGGGGAGGGGGGAGCCTGAACTGACACCCATGGAAATGTGACAGGGTGCATGCTTCTGGAAGCTGTCTAGAGAAGCACTGGGGCTAATCTAATTAGCTGCTGCCTTGACTGACAAGCTCTTCTGCATTCTTCCTCAGCATGGGTCCTACCCCAAAACGGGTGAGAGGGAAATTATTCAATGCTTATGTCTGTTACACTACTATTACACATCAAGACTTGAGTTGATATTACTTTTGCTTCTCTAGATGATGTAAGAAAGAACTCAGGATTTTCTTTCAAAACATTTTCCTTTTGTCTCCCCTACTACACAACAAAAGCAACGAAATAAAGCCCCTACCAACAATAAACAATACACCAGATTTAGAATTCTAGGTAAACTGTGGAAAACAAATTGCTTTCTGAAACTGTATGAATCAACTATTGAAAGAGCAAAGTCTTTTCAAACACTTTGATCCTCACTGCTCATTCTTCTCTTTTAAGTGGAGGGAATCTATACTTCCTTGGTTTATTACTAATAAGTTGGACATATCTTAAAAAACCTGGAAGGTCTTTTAAAAATAACTGCCTAATCGGCCCAGTGGTGTAGTGGTTAAGTTCACGTGCTCTGCTTTGGCAGCCCAGGGTTCACAAGTTTGGGTCCCGGGTGCAGACCTATACATCACTCATCAAGCCATGCTGTGCGGTCATCCCACAGACAAAATAGGGGAGGATTGGCACAGATGTTAGCTCAGGGCCAATCTTCCTCACACACACACACAAAACCCCCCAAAAACCAAGTGCCTATTTAGGATTCAAAGGTATCCACCACTGTGTGAGGAAAGATTAAAGCAAGCGAACTGCCCTGTCATCAGTGTCATATTACAACCACACCTCAAAACTGATGCTCAATGAATTGTTTCCCTGGCAAACTGCTTGGTTCCATTAACTCTTCTGTAATAACCCTGAAGACAAATATAAATGCAGAAGCTCTTCTGTTTTTGAAATTAAAACACTTGAATCTTCCTAGATACAAATAAAGCTATGTGTCAGAGCAAAAACTTGTCATCTGTGCTGGCCACCATCGGATGGTACTACTGGTTGGTTGGAACTACTGGTTCTTTTAGATTGGAGTGTCTTAATCCCAATGCAAAGACATTTTGGACCAGATAATTCTTTGTTGTGGAGGGCATCCTCTGCACCGTAGGATGTTTACCAGCCTCTATCCCAGTTCTCTACCTATTAGATGCTAACAGCAGACCCCCACACCAGATGTGGCCACCAAAATGTCTTCAGACATTGCCAAATATCCCCTGGGGAACAAAACTGCACTGGCTGAGAATCTCTGCTTTAGAATTACAAATAAATGGACTTTTGAACAGCTATGAAGAATATAAGCCGAATGCGAGAAAGGATTCATCTTTACAGATCAATGTAAAGATAAATCAGGGCCACACAGGATATGATGGTCCCTGCCTGGGGGGGAAAAAAGCTTATTTGTGCTTCTTCAGATGACCAAGAAAGAAAGGAAATAAAATGCGTATGGTGCTTGCGATCCATACCCACCTAGGGGGAAAAATGAAACAAAACCAACCAGAACTCCCACCCCATGCTAGCTGGGAGTATGCTTTTGTTTTTAGATTCTTTCCTCCTGTCATGGAAGAAAGGTGAGCACTGGCTTGGGGAGGCTGTACCCTGGGGGAATGTTCTGGAAAGCATGTGTCCTAGTGAATGTGCTGAAGAAGTGAGTCACTGTAGGTATTCAAGCAGAGGACAGACGACAATCAGGCCAAGGATGCTGTGGAAGGGACTCTACATGCCACAAGAGTTTGGCCTAACTGACCTCTAACATTCAAATCCAACATTCCATGGGCCTATGAATGCCTTCCAACGCTCAGACTCTTCAGAGCCTCCTTTGAGAAAGCTGTGACAAGCAAAGGGCATTCGCCCTGCCCTGTCAGGGTTAGGATCTCACAACCCTAGAACTCCAAGGGGTGACGGACGCCAACTGGACACCCATCTTCCCCACCACCCACAGTTTAGCCAAGGTTCCCCACCTGGTTCAGCACTATGTCCAAATGGTTTTCCTCTCCCCACTCCTAATTATCATTAACCCGAAAGACAAATTATAGAAGAATGTGATCTCACACTGATGTTCAATCTGTCTTTCCTAGCATCCTCTATTTATCAGATGGCTTCGATCAAATGAACCATGACTCCTCAGAGTCTGCTAAAGTGTACCCTTCACCACGCAGGGCTGAAGTATGAAAACAGGCAGCCAAGAATTCGCAGAGATTTGCACCAACGTATATTTAAATCCATTTACAGACAAGATCTAGTGCAAGATGGCTATTACTCCTGTTGCTGGAAGGAAACAGAAATTTTCTCTGCTCTTGGCTGGAGAGAGCCCAGGTAAATACAACACTTTCCCAGCAGTTCTGCAGAAGTAAGAGGCCAATGTCTTGTTATTTTAGTTTCAAAGCAAGCCACGACAATCCAACAGTGGATGTGTAAGCCTTTTTCCTTAAACCATCCAATTGCCTCTTCCAGTATTTGTTCTAACTAGAGCAGAATGTTATAAGTATACAACTTTTTATATTAAATTTTGAGTGGAATCCTGTATCACCTAACAATGATTTCTTTTAAAGAATATGTGATTTTCACACACAAGTATGTGCATCATTTAAGCCTAATCATTTTGCCTCTGCACCATATGTTCTAGATTTTCTTCTTGTGTCCAGTATATTAAATGCTGCTCAACTCCCACGGAATAAAAATGTGCCGAAACGTGGCTTTCTGTCTGTTTATTACCATGTTGTTGAATTTCACCAAAATTCACAGAATGTGGGATCTGGAAGGGACCTTGTAGATTACCTAGTTTATTTCCTCCATGCAGCTTTCAAGGAAATTGAGCGCATAGTAGTTCCGTGGCTTTCCTGATTCGCTAATGACTAAGCTGAGACTCTGAATTTCAACTCCCTTGCACTTTCCATTTACTATAGCTTATTTTCCACCCAAGAGGCTGAAGCATTTGCCTGATTACTTTTGCAGAACCACTTTAGAAAACTGGCAGTTTCTTACAAAGTTAAATATATATCTAGTCTATGACCCAGTGATTCTGCTTCTAGGAATTGACCCCGGGGGAATGAAAATATATGTCCGTAAAAAGACTTTTTTACAAGAATGTGCATGGCAGTTGTACTTACTAACAATCGCCCCAAATTGGAAACGACATTAATGTCCAATAATAGGCAAATGGGTAAACAAATTGTGGTATATTTCTACAATGGAGTAGTGGTTAATTTTGCAGATATCCTGGGCAAATTCTCCTGACACAGCAAGAAGAAAGAGACAGTTCAGTTCTCTTGGATTATCACCAGAAGCCCACTCCTGGCCATCCTACCTCATTTGTCCAGTTCACTCTCTCTCCTAGCCAACTGTTTTATACTCTCTTTTCTCTCTCAAACTTCTAATACTACACTACTTCCTCGACCATCCTCCCTCTCAGCTGATAACTTGGCTCCCTAATCTCACTGAGAAAATGGAAACACTCCAAAGCGAAGTTCCATCCAGTCCCAAGAGGAGGTTATAACCTCCGTGCCTGCTCCCTATACGCTGCCTTCTCTTCCGTCACTGGACGAACTGCCTGGACCCCTAGCCAAGGCTAATTCTCCACTTGCATTCTAGATCCCAACCCCTTTTCCCCAAGTGATGACACTGCTCCAGCAACTGTCCCCTTTCCTCCCTCCATCATCTATTTCTCCCACTCTGCTAGCCACTCACATTAACCTAAAACACACTGTGTTACTGCCCATCTTAAGAACGTTGTTCCTTACTTAACCCAACATCCTCCTACAGCTATTGCCCATCTCCTTGCCTCCACCTGGAGGAAACTCTCAAAAGATTTATCTGTGTTGAACCCATTCCAGCTAAGCTTCCAACCTCATTTCGTCCCCAAAAGAAGCTCTGAGCTTTGATGAGACCTCTACAGTGTTAACTCCAAGGCCAGTCTCAATCTTCTCTTACTCCAATTATCAATGGCAATCGGCAAAGCTGATCAATTCCACCTTGTTGAGACCATTCATTCACGTGGTTTCCGGGACACTACGCTCTCTCGGTTTGCTTCATGATTGACGGCTCCTTCTTAGTTCCCTGTGCTGGTTTTTCTTCTTCTCACTGACTCTTAAACACTGGGGTGCCTGGGGCTCAGTCTCTGACTTCTCCAGACACAACTATCAGTCATTCTGGACACCACTGACACTCAGATTTATATCTCCAGCCAAGATCCCAGTCCTGCCTCCAAACTGGCAGGGCCACCTGCCAACCGAACACCTCTCGCCCTGGCTGTCTGAGAGGCAGCACCCCCTTAACTGTTCCCAAACTTCTCCATCTCTCATATCCACCCCACTCCCAGGATTGATTCCCCATTTTAATAATGCCAATGTCATTCTTCTAGTTATTCTGCTACAACATAAAGTCATTGCTGACTCCTTTCTTTCTTTCTTTCCCATCACACATCCAATTCATCAACAAATTCTGTCAGCCTCCACCCCTTCTAATAAATAACCAGCATTGTCCATCATTTCCACTGCTCATCATTTCCATCTGGGCCAAGCCACCATCATCTCCTGCTTGGTTATTGCAATTGCCTCCAAATTGTTGTTCTCCTTTTCACTTCTTGGTAGCCGTGATCTGTCTGAAAGACTAACCAGGTTGTGCTACTTTTCTGCTCAGAACACACCAATGGCTTCCTGTCTCATTGAGAACAAAACCAAACTCTTGTCCCTGTCACCTCTTTGGCCTTAAAATGGCCTCACTGCTGTGCCACGAGTCTGCACCTCCATGGGCAGGTGCACCTGCTGACCCCCTGTCTGGAGCCATCTCCCCCTACATTTCTGCACATCCTTCAGGTCTCTGAGGCCTCCTTTGTCCCCCTCCCTCTTATCACCATCTGACATAACACCCACCCACTGTTCACTGATCATCTCCCCAACTAGAACACAAACTTCACAAGGACAGAGACTGTGTTCCATTCCCTGTTGGATCCAGGGTGAGTAACAGACACTATAAATACTGGTTGGGTGAATAAATGAGTAACAAAAGAATACTATGCTTCGTATTGAGTGGCACATGTTCCTTCTACTTCCTGCAACAGAAGCATTATCAATAAATTCCATTATCAACACCTTAGCTCACTGAGGCCACCACTGAAAGCTCTATGTCTCCAAATGACCCTAAGAGAATCAACAGCATTGAAGGAAACCATGAAGAAATTCAATCTTGCCTCTACAGGAAATCAAAACAGCATTTACGGTATGCAAAGTTATGTATCAATTAAATCAACATTTATGAATATGCTACCACGAGCACGAACTAAACAGGAAAAGGCAGGCAGCTGGAGCCAGCGGGAGGTTTCTCGTAGGGCTCACCGCCTACCTGTCTGTGTAGTGGGAATTCGTTGTGAATTGCATTCTCTGCCCACCCCACCTCCCATCTTTTCTAAAGCTTAGACCAATCTGGAAAAGTGAGTGCAGAAAACAGAGGGGACATACAGATAATTATAGGGCTGCATTAATATGAAGAAAAGCCATTCTAGGCATTATTAATAAATGACAGTGAACACTTAGAAGGCAGTATAAACACAACTAATAAAATCACTGAAAATGAACACTCCGATCAACCACAGACTAATGATAATTTTCCGCAATTAGTAATATGGATCCTCCAACAAAGAAGAGATTTTCCCAGCATCAAAGAAAGTGACGGGAAGAAAAAAGGACACAAAGAGCAGTATCCACATCACCAGAACCTGAACAATTAATGAATTTGGCACATCGTTTCTCTGACATTCTAGTTCTACAATGATCAAAGGAGAAAAATAACCGTAATTGGTTACATTTTTATGGTACGTTAGAGCTTGAAAATCACACGAACATACATCATTTCTTCTACCCTGACAAAATTTGTGCTGTGGACAGAATAGTGGAACCATATACTTTCTACATGTTTTATATATATATTTTAATATTTATATATTTTATAGAGTAAGAAACTGAGGGTAAGAGACTCTTCCAGAAAGGGTTCTATGGTCAATAAAGTTTGGGAAACGCTGCACCCTGTATGCCCTCCCTGGACACTAAAGATGAACACCTGGAAGTCAGAAAGTTTCCCCAAGGTTTCTCAAGCTTATTTGAACGTAACACCCTTTTTTGGCTTAGAACCTATTAATATCCTTGCATCTTATGCAGATCACCGTAGCCCAAAGATTCTCAAATATCACTTCACGGCCTCAAAAGACTTTCTAGAACTGAAGCCCCAGCGCGCTTATGATTTAAAATAAAATCTTCATGAAAATGACAAGTATAAACTAGCCCCACGTCTGTCTGCTGTAAAGCAGTCAATCACGAGTGTGACTTTCCTTGTTCCTGTGCAGGGACTGGGGCCCAAGGTGTTCTCACAGGGGCTCCTGAAGAGGTTAGTTTTAGAGATGAGATGAAGACTGTGCTTTCCCTGAGATGGCAATGGACGCCAGAAGGTGAGGATGCACCGAGGCTTTGCAAAACCCAAGCTAAAGTATAACACACATGCCATTACACTACACACAGCTCCATCTAGTCCGTGTAACGGCTTCCGACACGCACTGAAGCCTGGCAGGACTGGGGGGAGAGGTAGCGTCAGAGAAGAAAATTCTACAATACAGCATGAATTCAAATCCCTTACAGTTTTCACAACTGAAAGAATGGATGTAGACCTCACTGGGTAATTCATGCTTATTAAATACGTGTGAAATTACTGTGATTCATCTTCTCTCCTGTTTCTTAAGTGACTTTGTGAAACCCAGACTTGGCATCCACAGAAATAACGTAATGCGGTGTCAAATGATCTCATTATTAAAAGCATCCTTTTATGCCAAATGATCTCGGAGAGTTATTTGCTTGGGATCCTGAAGGACCCTCTTCCTGTTGATGAGTGGTAATGTATGGGGTAAATTATTTCTTCGATATCCTGCAAATGGAACTTCTGAACTCATGTATAAATTATTAAGTTATAAAACATCATTGCTAATAAAACTGTGGCTACAATAAGTGTGATTAAACTCACCGTGACCTATTAAACAAAAATGTATCAATTCATAGAGCTGTATGCAGCTTATCCAGTTACTATAATTAAAATATGCTTCATTGCTAATTGCCTTACCAACCCTTAAATTTCCCTGAAACTATTTGCAAATGATGGCACAACAGCAGCTCTTGCTATGTATGTCGTCTAGTACTGGTAACTAAGAAAACCCTTGTAATAAAAACCTTTCTCTCTCTTCTAATGCAATCCTATGGATCAGTAATAGATTCACAGCTGGCAAATATTTTGGTAAAATTAATGTGTGTTTAAAGGTAGGAAAAAAATCCATGCACAGAAAATGAGGGGAATAACAATGTTTCACATATTTCTGCCAAAACATTAACTAACACAGCAAAAAAGATCCTTGATATGTCATTTCCTGACTGATGAGAGCACAGCACTGAGACTCAAGCACGGAATTTTATTGCTGAAGACATTTTCATCTGCAGCCAAATCACCAGGGAAACACTTTGTCAAACAACTTCATTCTGCACGGAGACTTTGTGACAATATTGGCATCCTAAGAATTTGTTCGGGTTTTTCCTATTGCATCTACCTGTCTGTGCCCGGAAATATTTACAGCAACACTGCAATTCACGCAGACATTCGGTTTAGCACCTAGAAACCACCGAGCCAGCTCATGTTTTATGTCACCAGCGAGTTTAAAATAAGTGCTCGGAAGTTGTATGCTTTTCATATAAATGAGACAATATATTTTAGAAAGGTTTCATACCAAACCCCCATTTCAGATGAACGGGAATGACCTAGCATTGGGCATCTGCAAAGTTAGGGACCGAAGTTTCTGTGTACGCACCCAATCTTTCTGCCTGAGTTGAACCAGAAAGGGGAAAATTAAGAAAGAAGGAAAGAGGAAGAGATGAGGAGAGAGGCGGGGACAGAAAGAGGTGGGAGAAGAGAGGAAGGGGAAGAGGGAAGGAAGGGAAAGGGGAGGGGGGAGGGGACAAGACCCAGGGCTTATTGGATTCTGGTTATTTTGAATTGTACTTTTAATTTTAGGCCCTGTATTTATTCTAACTGCGATGAGAACACAAGCCCTCAAAACAGTCTTGGACACCTCACCCTTCCTCCTGTCCAGTCATCACATAAGTCTTCCCAAATTCTCAACTCTAAATAACTTTCTCAACCTCTTCATCACCTCCTGGTCCAAGTGCCTGTGTCTCCCATCTAGGACCCTGAGATGGCCCAGCAAGGAGTCTCTCCACTTCTACTGGCCCCTTCACTTCGTTCTATACTGTAGTCTAAAGTGATCTCAGAAGCAAATCTGGTCCCACTCCTGCCCTTCACAGTTTCTTCCCTTCGCTCTGGGATAAAAATCCTCAACACGGCTACCAGGTACCTTTGCCCAGCATTCCGACTTCACCTAGGACCACTCTCCTTGCTCCAGGCAGAGTCAGTTCCCCACAAGGGCCTTGCCTTCTGCTGCCATAGGGCCTTTGCACGTGTGGCTTTCTCTGCGGGAAACATCCTTCCACTTTCACCCCTGGACTCCTTTACCTGGTTCCCTCCTGTCACTATTCAGAGCTTTGTTCAGTTGTCAAGTCCCCTGATACAAGCTTTTATAGCATAGTACATTTCCTTTCCCATACTCAATATAGGTTATAATACACATCTATCTATGAGATTGATTAGAGTGTGTCTCCCCTACTCCACTGTACAGTTCATGTGGGCAGGGGACATATCTTTCTTTACCCATGAATCCGGTGAATGTAAAGCTGGTGCTCAATCAATGCAGCTGAAGGAGTGGAGCTCAACAATGGGTCCTCTCACACTAATATTAGGCAAGAAGACATCTAATGTCCTTCCCATCATCACCATCATTAAAATCAAGGCTCTGCAGAGCCACACACGGAATCACTTGACGGGACAACCTCCCACCAACACACAGGTTTTTTCCCTCAGAGCAGAGAGAAGAATTTTAAAAAGTTATTTATACACACACACATACACACACACACACACAAACACACACACACTCTCATATATAGTATTAGTTGTTTGAAACACATCTTTACTAGGACCATCACAGAGCAAGGACATGAGTCAGCCTGTGAATGGGCCTGGCTCTCAAGGAGGGAGGATCAGAAGCCTGCCCCACATGGCAGATGAGCAGGGGGTCCGTGGCCTGGCACAGGGCTTCCTGGAAGCCGGCTCCTGTAAGTTTAAAAGGGTCCTAGCTGTTTCTTTCAGCTCGAACAGTCTAGGATACAGCTCACGTTTGTAAACTTGGCATTAGATGTTTACAGAAACATCCTACTCTTGACTCTTCATGGATATGGAAACGGAGATCAAAATGATCATGGATGTCAGTTGGATTTTGTCTAATTTTGATTTCCTCTGTCACCTAACATATTACCTGGTGATAGAGAAGAATACTGATGTTCAGTTTCCCTTTAATAAAGTGACTAAAAAGCAACCAGATGCGCACAGGCAGGGGGTGGAAGGGGGAAGAAGTGATAGACAGGGTCATAGATGATCTGGAAAACCAAACCCCGAATAATCTAGAAGAGCTGTAGAACAATAAAGAGCTGCTCTGTGGAGATCCACAGAGGGCATCTCAAAGGCAGAAACCGCACCGATGCCAGCCTTTGACTTTGGATGCTGGTTAGCAATTGAAATCTACCATCAGCTACAGAATCTGGGTCTCGAACTTCATCCATGAGTGATTTTTCACAGGTTGTCTGCTGCGTGCTGAGGAAGAGCCACTTTCTTTTGTCTTAAATTTCCTGGCCATTAATTATATCTAGGATGGCATGTTTTCATACACTAAGTAAACAAGAAACATCATTCTTGGCGTTGGAGGAATAGCACTATTATGTAAAATTAGACCATTATTCTTGAAACCCAATTTATAACATTCTTGTCTCTTCATATAGATATTCTCTAAAAGGACCCTGAAATAGCAATTTATTATATAAAACCACTAATCTTAAACCTATTTCCAAAAGACTAACCACCATATAGAACAAAATCCTTGCGAATTCTCTATTTTGAATTTATATATGATTCTTTGCTCGTCTTGAGATTTCAAATATTAACGCTTTCCTTTCCTTTTTAAAAGTCAGGTTTACTGGGATATAATTTATGCACAGTAAAATCTCATGCTTTTTCTTTAAATAACAAGCCAAAACAAAAGTTTATCAATGCTCTAAAATTAAAATGTTATTTCTAAGAGGTGAAGAGGTAAAAAGTCCTTTTTGATCAGTGCATGTGTTTATTGCTTAATTTACTCACAAGACAAAAACAAGTGATCAGTATTTTCATAATCAAGGGATTTATAAAACAGGATGGCTATTCAGAGAGAACTACCATGAAGGATAGTTAAGAATCTGTACAGACCTGCTTCATTTAAGAATCAGAGTACAATCTGAGAAGTCAGTCCAATAACGCCCGGCCATGTGGATCATACAGATTTGTCTGGACAACGTCAAACAAATAATGATGATTTATAGGAAAGGATAACAGATGTGATCTGTTACTGAAAAGAGAAAGAGCATCATGGCCACTTTACTTCAAGGGGATTTCCAGTGGACACTTGAAGATGTAAAAATTATTTTCAGTATGTGAATAATGCCCACATATTAAAGAAATCATTAAATTAGTTAGCTTTGCACTTTATGAACCAAAGTTTCATTTATGATAATGAATGAACTACCTAAAATATATTATTATATGAATTACATATTATATGAAAAATAAGTCTAGGGAGAAGTACGTGGTGAACTCGTTACCATACTCTGCCTCCTTCCAAGATTTAAAGTTAACAAACAACTTCTGAATCATAATTCACTCCCACCCAAATAACATAAAGTTATCATTCTGTATAAAATGACCCATATAGTTATCAATTCTGGTGAAACTTGTATTAACTATGTGACTTTGGGAAAGTTACCTAACTTCTCTGTGCCTCAGTTTCCAAATCTACATAATAAGGGCACTTATCTGGTAGGGCAGCTGTTAAGCTAAGTTAGAAAATACCAGTACAGCACACCGCCTGCCCCCTACTCCTGAGCCGCACCTGGCACAGGCCTTCAATGATCAACAACTTATCCACTACACACCCGGATGGAGATGACTTACAAATAACACAGGAAGTTCATGTTTTCAAAGGGAGTTATCACCACAACCAAAATGTTTCCTAATAGTTTAAGGGATCTGAATTTCAACATTCTCCTTTCCCACTAAGTATATTTAACCATAAAGACAGCAATCATAGGTTATATGATGGGTGTGGTACACGGTGTGTCCCATGTGCCAGGCACTCTGCCCTGTGCTTCCCAGGTGCTGTCTTCTTTATTCCTCACAGCAGCCACAGGATTTACATACTATTACTGATTTTACACGTTACAAAAGAGGAAACTGAGATGTAAGAGAAGCTGAAGGACTTGCTCAAGGTCACGAGCTAAAAGGTGGTGACACTAGGATCTGAACCAGACTACGGGTCTCCAAGGCCCATGGAATCAACTGCCACACAGATGGCAAAGTTCCAATTTGTGCATGCTAAACGGGTCTGCAGGAAGAAGAGAAGAAAGAGGAATATTTATGGTGAACTGTAGAGCAATACTCATAGCAGAAGGGAGCAGGAATGAAAGTTTTCTCAATGCTATTAATAGAAGTGATGGTTTTAAGCAAAAATATCTATTATGATATGTTAAATTACATTTAAGAAAACACTAGTACAAATAATTGAGCTTTAATTATTTCATGGTACTTCTGCAATAGCCTATTTTTTCATGAAAGCATTCCAGAAAACCTTTGTTCCTGATCTAATTTTATCTATAGACAAATAAAGTCAAAGAAATTGACTGATAATATTTAATAGCTCTGATTTCTCAGCACTCCCTTTTTAAGGGGGAGGAAAAAAGCAGTGAAGTTGGAAAGATTCCAGGAGTTTCAAGACAGACATTTATCTTTCTTTAAGCCATCTCATGTCATAACCAATGGGCAAAATCATTTTATATGGCTTTCTAAAATATCATGTCAGAGTTGCAATTTTAGTAAACATAAATAAGGATTTGAGCTAGTCAAGGATGCTGAAAGTCACTTCTCTTGTATATCTTTAAAGACTATCCTGGAGAGTCTTTAAAAGACAGAAATGTTCTGGGTGACACTTAGTACAAAAGGGAGTTTTATTTGCATGCTTCCCAGAAGCTGATCTTTTTCTCCAAAAACCATCATAAAAGCTAGCAGAAAGAGAAAGAAGAAGAATAATTAAAAAATCCCTGAAAATCAAAACATTTAATCATAGGCAAATAGTAATACATTTTCCAAAAGAAAAAAATTTCTTTCACATGTGCAAAGGACCTAGGGAGGTCATTTCATATTTCATAAACTGAAGATTACAAGTCACACTTTTTTCTAAAAGGAACTCTTTTTTTTCAGATATCCACCTGGCAATAAAAGAGATTCTTACACGCATTCAGAAACAGAAACAATAACAAAACAAAAGTAGTTTCTGGACCCAGCAAATGGACCCAGCTCTTGTTCAGTTGCTTTGTGATATCTTGCCCGTCTTACCCAATAGGAGAAAACACTTTCCCCAATCAGGAAGGTTGGAGTAGAGGAGAAAGACACCAGGTCAGAGGGGCTATGTTAAACTGTGGCGTAAAACATCTGTACTGTCAGGAATCAAAAGCCACAACAGCCACTGATCGCTCTTAATAGAGTCAGGAGCTCTGTCTTCCCATCCTTGCATCCCTCCTTCTCGGTTCAATGCCTGAGATATAATTGTTAACAGATAAATCAATACCACTTCTGTGACATTTCTTTCCTGATCAATCCTCTTCTCTCCAGCAGGACTGAATGCTTCCACCTTTAGGTACCCACTGTTCTCTGCCCACACTTCCATCACAGCTCCCCAAAGACTTTATTTCATGTATTTGTTAACATGTTTTTTCCTCCCTTCTACCGTGTAGGTCACTGAGGCAGGGTGCAAAGCTCTTTCCAGCTTCAGGGGTTAAGACAGCCACGGCACATGTTTGCAGATACTTCTGAGTATTAGTTTCATTGAGTACTATGGTAGTGAGCATCAGTTTGTAAGATACTGTAACTAACAAAATTATAATTTGTCAATAAGCGCATGAAAAGATGCTCAACTTCATAGCTATTAGGGAAATGCAAATTAAAACCACAATGAGCTATGATTTCACACCCACTAGGATAATTATAATAAAAAGGACAGAAAACAACATGTGTTGGCCAGGATGTGGATACACTGGAACCCTCATACACTGCTGGGGGGAACAAAAAACAGTGCAGGCGCTTTCAAGAACAGTCTGGCATTTCCTCAAACGGTTAAAAGCAGAGATACCATAAGACCCAGCATTTCCACTCCTAAGTATATAGCCAAGAGAAACAAAAATATATGTCCACACAAAAACTTGTACAGAAACATTCACAGCAACATTACTTATAATAACCAAAAAAGTGGAAATAACCTAAATACTGAGCAACTGATGAATGGATAAATAAAATGTGGCACAACCACACTATGGGATGTTATTTGGCCATAAAAAGGAATGAACTACTAATACGTGGTATACAACACGGACAAATCTTGAAAACATTATGCTGAAGTCAAAGAAGCCAGTCACAAAGGACCACATAGTATATGAGTCCATTTATATAAAATGCCCAGAATAGGGAAATATATAGAGAAGGAAAGGAGATCAGTGGTTGCCAGGGGTTGGAGAAAGAGTTGGGGATGAAGCTAAGGGTGTGGGTTTTCTTTGGAGGTAATGAAAAAATTCTCTAATTGACTGTGCTGATGGATGCAGACTCTAGAAATACACTAAAAGTCATTAACTGTACACTCAATGGATGAATCGTATGGTTTGTAAATTATATCTCAATAAAGCTCTTATAAAACCCAACACTACGTGAGCTCTTTGGCACACGCACAGGAACTGGGACGGCCACTAACCTACGAGCTCACTTCAGAATGCAGTCTCTCTGAATCACTTTTTTCCTCTAGTCTCTCAAAAACTGATCACCTGGGGGGAACTAAGGCAGTTCAAAGACAGTTAAAACTATCAGAATCAGGTAATCTGACTTCTCAGATGCTCACTAATTTGCTGACTCTGCATACGCTGCTTATTGCTTTTCTGCTTCATGTTACCCGTGAAAATACGTCAAGACTTGTTATGAGCCTCTGAATTGGCAATACTTCCAGGAGTAGAAGCCGAATCTCCAGTTAGTCAAGTTTATAACTTGTTTGAGGAGGCAGGAAGGAGATAATAGAGAGGAAGGTATACGGATGGCTAAAACAAACTAAAATCCATTTTTTCTGAAATTAAATAGGAAATTCAATGATTCGCTCTCATACTTAAAAACAACAGCTTACAGAGAATCAAATGCACCTGGAATATAGACAGAAGATTCAGAACAAGAGTTTCTGTAATTCACACTTTACTGTTGAAATCCAAGATACTGTTTTTCAATTACGAGCATTGCGTAATCTAACTATTAAAAACAGGAGACAGTGGGGCGAAAAATGTTAAATTTGCCCAAGTCACAAAGTAGAAAAGCATTAGTTATGGCAAATGACTTTTATATATCAGTTATTTACAAAGACAGACTTTTCTGTAGCAGATTCATTTTCTTCTTTCCACTAGATAGCCTAAAAAATGAGATTCTGTCTTGAGACTTTTAAATAGTTAAGGGAAATCCATTTAAATATTTCTTCAAAAAAATACCATGAGAACCTTATGAACTTGCTTAATCAGAGATTTAAACAATCTCATCTTTATTTTTAATTTAGTTTTTGAAGCATCAACGCAGCTTTCACTTAAAAAGGTTTTCACTGAAAATTATTCATAAGCAAGACAAATACTCTAAACAAAACGTAGATTAGAAGTGGGCTTTGTGAATCACGAAGACAGAACATGCAGCATGTGTGAAAATTGAGAATTAAATTACTCTCCTTCTCTGAGATATGCATCTTATTTCTGCAGTATCCAAACAACTGGGATAACTTATTTATCCAAATCAATTAACAAAACTAAAAAGAAAAAGCATATTCAGAGTGGAGAATCTTATCAGTATTTAAAAAGAAATATTGTACCTGAAAGAACCCAAGATACAGCTTTGTAAATCCTAAGAGCTACTGAAAATCAGAGCTACTAAAAAAAGACAAAGCAAACATAGAGAAATTTTAACTTTCCTGTATGGCAGAGGCACAAAAAGAGAGAAAATTAAATCAAAAGCTTTGTTACCACTATCTTGCAAATCAGGATGGGGAAAACACCAAAGAAAAGAACAATCATCTCTTGTCTTCCCTATTAAGTTCTTTACAGGCAAGTGATTTTTTTAGGGGACCTCAATCCTTCATGGATTCAGTATCAAAACGCTCTGCAGAAAGAAAATACAACCACCTTCACAAATTGTAAATGTTTGACTAACATCCTAGTTTTACTGGAAATCACTCCTTAATCTTGTTAGAAATGAAACTTTATGAGACATAAGGACATTTCTCAGAAAAAACAAACTCTATGCACACACAGGGATAAACCAAATTCCCAACTTGCCACTATCAAAAACTTTTATATTTTAGAACTTTTGCTTAAAACAAAACAACAAAACACACCTTGCCATTTAAAACTCTTTTCAAATTCCGCTCCCTCCAAAGGATGAATTAGGACCAGGCATTTGTCATCAAGGAGAAATACACTTGTAGAGTGCTTGTAAAATCACACATATGCAATTATCTCATTAATTTTGACAATAACTAATTCACTCTTTCCCTCAGGCTCAATCCATAAGAATGGAGTCAGGCTAATACAAAATGAAATTAAAACGTGCAGGCACGTTCATTTTGTAAATGCAGACACCATCTCTTTAGCTTGACTGTGGTTATTTTTTAAATTCCTTCTATTTGCAGGCACATCACAAGGTTGACAAAGGCATAAGCAGGTTCATAATACAGTCTCATTAATCACCTTTCTGTTACAATAGAGTTTAAATAAAGACTACACAGCTAAGCATCATCTTAACAACACTTTGCTTCCTACGCAAACTACTACTGACCTGTGGTCAATGCCAAACATGGCACACAGCAGGTGCTTCATAAATGTTAACCGTTATTGATAAAGGTAATCATAAAGGTATCTTTTGAGAAGAGACTTACAAGTAGAGAGAAACAGAAAACAAGTGAGTTTAAATTAACACACTGAAAATCAGCAACAGCAAGGAGTTCTGAAAAACTTTTAATGTTTTTATCTAAAAAAGAGAGAGCAGTGAATTTTTCATAATATATATTTCATTCATGTTTTTAATATTTATAACTGACACACACGATTTACGAACAAAAACGTGGACGATGGAATTTATTTAGATTTGATTTACTTGAATCATCTTTATTAGATAAATTTTTTATTGTCACACATCCAAGATGATCTTCTGCACATGAATTTTTACTATGAAATAGTTTAAAAATTTAAATGCTATATGCATTAAAGTTTTTACTACTGAGCTATCATGTTTCTTTTTATGTATTTATAAAACTTATTTTTCAAGCTTATGTCAAACACGGCATATATGACTGAATTGATGATCTGAAATAATCTCTTTATTCTTTCCTTTCTAGGTTAAAAGGTATTCTTTCTGGGTTAAAAGGTGGTCTGTGTTTAATGATGAAACTTCCTCATTCATTTATTTTGCCAGCTTATCATCTAAAATTTATTCAAGGAAAAGTCAGTTTAAACTTACATTATTTGAAGGAAAAACGCCAAATGCTCATCCTTCAAGATTATATTTTTTACCTTTCTTTAGCATAAGCAGATAAATTCTCAGTGTCACTGCTGCTGAGTCTCCCTGCTATTTTTATTTTCTCCTGACAGAATTTTCAAAGCTGACAAATGCTGTAGAACAGACATAGTTATTAAAAGCTTCAATTTACAGCAAATAGTGACAGTTTGCTTTTGCTACTCATAAAGCAAAATCGAAGAGGTGTAAATACACAGGGAAGGTGGAACAAACACACTTCAGATACTTTTTAAAATAGTTCCAATAAGCAATGCTCATTTGAAATATTCACCGCAAAGGTATTAGTTTAGGTATTGATTCCAAGAATAAAAACAGAATGATGGCTAGCAACTCTCAATAGTACTTTGAAAACTTTACTTATGGAAATCTTTTATATCTAAGGAAGGCTTTTTAAAAAAAAGCACAAATAACTGACTTAAATAGAAGAGGAAGAGCTTTGAACTTAATCAAGAATCGTCTACTTGAAAGAGGGGGAAAAAGTGAAGCAAATAAACAAAATATTTATTTCCACTGCACAAGAATGGTTGGTTCGGGGCCAGCCCCAGTGGCCTACTGGTTAAGTTTGGTGCACACCGCTTCTGCGGCCTGGGTCGGATTCCCGGGCGTGGACCTACAGCACTCTTCTGTCAGTGGCCATGCTGTGGCTGGTGGCTCACATACAAAAAAAAAAAGGAGGAAGATTGGCAACAGATGTTAGCTCAGGGCAAATCTTCCTCAGGAAAAAAAAGAATAAAGAAAGAGTGGCTGGTTTGCCATTGAGTTGAATTTCCTACAACTGACAATAATGCAGCCTTTTACTACATTTCACTAAATTTTTTGAGGGGAAGAAAGCATTTACGTATACAAAATCCAAATAAATTCAGAGTGATGGCAGGGGTCAGATAATTGAAGATAAATTTCAGAGACAACACTAAAACGTTTCTGATAGGGAACCCTTCATAACCCTTAAATGACTTCTCTGGAGGCTGATTCACAGTGGTGCTAAACCGAGAAATATATTGCCAGTAGCAGTTAGAAATGGGAAGAGAGACGTTAGGAAAAAAAAGACAGGAAAATTCACACAGAAAAAGCAAGCAAACTTTCTCCCATTCAGAAAGCATGTCATCAGCAAAAGGAGGTAATTCAGAAAGTTTGTCCTGAAGCCACGGAAGCAGCCCTGACAACACGAAGAGGTGATTCACCCGCACGAAGGCAAGAAAACCAATGAGTGGAGAACTGAACCATAGCCAAACATAGACAATCTTTTGCCAAACTTTCCAAGGTGACGAGAATGTTCTATATCTTAACTGGAGTGCTAGTTACATGGATATATTCACTTGTCGAACTCAAGGCGCTACGTACACTTATGGCCTGTGCATTATATGTACGCAAATTATACTTCAACTGAAAAAAGAAAATGTATGCTTATTTTAATGCGGCAGATACAAAATTAAGAGACTTCTGTTAATAGTTTATTGTCTGTGTGAGGAAGATTGGCCCTGAGCTAACATCTGTGCCAATCTTCTTCTCTTTTATGTGGGATGCTGCCATAGTATGGCTTGATGAGCAGTCCTAGGTCCGCGACCGGGACCCAAACCTGCAAACCCCGGGCCACTGAAGCAGAGTGTGTGAACTTAACCACTACACCACCAGGCCAGCCCTTCTGTTAATAATTTTTAAAAAACCATTGTTAAAGAACAGAAGAATATTAAAGGGACCAATAAGGAAATCTAGAGAAAAAAACAGGAGTGGAAAAGAGAGAGAAATCATTAAACTTTGAGTCACCATTGAAAAAATATCTCTTTCCAAAGGTTCAAATAGTACTCATGGAGGCAAGTGAAAAAAGAGAAGGAATAATCCCTCATATTTGTGAACTGTGACATACATCATCTACGTTTAGTAAACAAGCTTTTGTGTTGTAGTAGGCTATTACCAGTATCCCCATTTTAAAGTTGATGCACTCAAGAGAGGGTGGTTCCGTGATGTGCCAAAGGATATAAAATGAGGGAAGAGCCAGGATACAAATAGATCTCAGACTCCTACATAGAATTCATCTCACAAAACAATACTCTGTGTGCATGTCGTGTGTGTGGTGTGTAACACATAAAAATAAAACCACTGTTAGCTTTATATAGTAATGATGAGGCTTCCCGCTTTGCCTCTACAAAGGATGGGTGAGTATAAATGTGTTAAAACCTAACCACACGAAGTAAAACAATCAAGACGTTTTTTTTCCTTAAATATTCATTCATTCATTGGCTTAAAAATATGTAACAAGTTATACTTGGGTATGCAAATATGTATCAGCTAAAATACTTAGAGCCTAAAGGCCTCTTTGACTAGAAATGTTGAGAGTAATTGTATTATTTTAGTAAAACTTTTATTATGATTTCATTTGTTAGTTGTACTTGATTTCAGAAGAGAAGGAAGAAGGTAATGCCAGACAAGATTGTCTTTTCTCTGGATTAATTACTGGGATGTGCTTTTTGAAAATTTTATAAAAAGTAGGAGAGAATGGTACTCTCAAAGGATTTCACAGAAGTTCACCAAGGCCCAAATGTGACGGCAGAGCTAATGGATGCTGGTCCTGGAAGCCGTGTTCTCATTTAGACCCCTCGGATTCCTAAACACGCGAGTAAGATTCTGCAGTAATAATGCCCTCCTTTCCACACGCCCTGCAGTAACTCCAACTGCCCAGCCCAAGGGTCAGCATGACCTTGAAGCACAAATGGTTTCCCGTACTTGGCTCATTGTGCTTCTCCCAACTTAAAACATACACACGCACACAGACACACACACACGCTAAAATGAAGGAAATCAGTTATTCATGGATTTCAAAATCACAATCATTGATACAACTCATGCGTACTTCTCCTTCCTAAACAGAAAAATCCATCTGGCATTATTCAACAAAATGTGCAAAATGCAACCTAACGCTTAGTCAACGGATATTTGAGGATATTATATAGGTGTGAACCATCTGTTTCAATTTAATTGTGACAATCCCTAAAATTGTCTCTCAAATGAAATTTTATCTTCTTCTTCCAATGAGAAATGGGAGACCAGAAATGGGAATGATAAAGGCAAAACCGTTGCTAATATGTAACAATCACCCCAAAAAATACAAGACAGAAAAGTGTGGTGCTTAAGAGCATGGGCTTGGGTCTCAGACAGACTCTGGTTCAAAGCTGGGCTCTGGCACTCAGTAGCTGCATTACTGAGGGCAAAGAACTTAACCAGTGGAAGCCAAAGTTTGCTGATCTATAAAGTGGGGACGATTACATTTTCTGTCGACTTCAAAGAGTATTCTGAGGAATCAATAAGAAAACCTGCAAGAAGGGCTTAGCGGAGCATGTGGCACACAGGTTCAATAGTTATATAATTATATATAATTTTGTATATATATAAACACATAATGCATATACAATTAACAACTCATAATTCTTTTGAATACTGCTGTGATGATAAAAATACAGAAGTATGAGGTTCCTTTTTTCTTTAATACTTTTTTAATTATGAGATTTTATTAGAACATTTGCCTATTGTTAGTGAAAATGATAAATAATTAAGTTGCAGGTAGTTAGAGAAAAATTAGAAAGTAATAAAAAGCATGAAGAAAGAACAAAAACCACATATCCTACCACTTCAGAAAACTGCTATTAATATTTAAGGCATATCCTTTAAAAAAGCTTTTTTTAATACAAATTTGCATATAGGTATAGGTATATAGTCTGTTTTTTAAATTTGTAATATGTTATGAAAATTCTCCAAAGTCATTAGTCTTACACAACATGATTTTAAATGGCTGCATTGGATTCGATCATATTGTTGCATCATTATTTAATTACTCAGTCAAATACTGCGGGACACTGTGACTTTGGATCATTGCTATTATAAATGAGGTTAAGCTTTTGTTTGCTTGTTTATTTGTTAAGATGATTACTACTTCATGTACAAAATAAAGTAAACACCAGATCAAGAATTTCATTTCTTTTACGTTTTAGCCAGTGGTTGTAGGCTGGGGCTGTTACGAAGTCAATGTGTTTAAACAAGTGATTTCTTGGTAACTTCAGAATTCCTTTGCATCTCGTGGCCTTGATCGATCAAGTGTACACAGCGTGTGCCTAATTGTGTACTTGAATTAACAGAGGTACAACTGGAACAATTTACTTGACTTAACAGAATTGGCTTACAGGGTACTTCCATATTATATAACACACAAAGAAAAGTGGCTTTAACAAAAGTCAGAAATTTTACTCAGCATTTTAGAGAAAATTTTATGGAAATATGTCATTTAATGGAAATATCTCACTTAATAAAAAAACTTTCCTTATTTCTTGTACTATTTAATCAACAAAATTAGCAATCAATGGAAACAAAATGAGAGACAGACATTTTAGTAGCTGTCGACAATGTTCTTCAGTACCATACACATAGAAGAACCTAACAAATAATGTTTCAAGGAAAAACACCTTTTGCTTTAAATAATGGAAATATGCAAATACAATATAGCTTCCTATGCTCAGAAAAATGGTACCTTATTCTGCAGAGATTTTTCTGTCAATGTAACAAGCTAAAAACAAAATATGAATGACAAGTGCACATATTTCGCTGATGGAGAACACAGGGTCCACCAGGAACCACATTAATCTCGCATAGAGGTTATGTGACTTCCAGGCAGAAATATTGATTCAGACCCTGTCTACTGCCACAAAATTTGATGAGTGTTCAAATCTGAGCTGGGAAATTTCTCCCCAAGATGGTAACTTCTAGTACTTCCATTAGTTTATCTGGCTAATGAGGTAGGTAACTTGATCATCTCGTTTAACTCAAGCATTGAGAACTTCTAATAAACAGGCTGTTGGGTAGTAAGAGTATGTACACATACACTTCACTAGATACTAAAAGTTATCTGAAAACTAAGCATCGAAAGAACCAAGCAACAATGTCCATGAACTTATTCCAGGTTAGACTTTTAGAATTTGTGGGGGGTTCTTATTCATTGTTTAATATTACCATAAATCTGTATGATACTCCACAAAAAGAACAATTCTAGGTTAGATTTTCTTCTTCTGGACCAGACTTTGGTGTTTGTTTGCATAAACTAAAAGTTCAGAAAATCCCCTTTATTTTCCCCTTCCCACCATCTTCTTCAGCTGCCCTGGAGGCCATCCCTACAGACAGCTCTTATGCCTGTGGTCATCAAGTTCCTGAATCCTTCCCCATTGGTCCATGACATGGCACAACTTAATACTCTACTGAATTCTTCTAGTGGATAACTGGGTTTTGTGGCATGATTTCTCTTCATCTCAAACACAAGGATTTTTAGTGTTTTATGCCTTTCCCTCTAATCACTGGGTACCTTATGTGTTTTCATTTTGTACGCCAATGTATCGAGTTCAATTACACCAGAAATAAAAGCACAATATATGGTCCTATATGTGATCCTAGAGCAAATTAGCCTAAACTATCACTCGAGGCAAAAATGATAAACTGAGGCTGTCCTCCTTGGGCACATCATAAAGAAGGCAGGATTCTTTGGAAAAGACAATAATACCGGGAAAAGTAGAAGGCAGCAGGAAAAGAGGGAGACCAAAGATGAGATGGACTGACTCCATGAAGGACGCCATATGCATGAGTCTACAGGAGCTGATTGTGGCTCTTGGGGACAAGACACTGTGGACATCACTCATTCATAGGGTCGCCAGGAGTCAGAGCCAACTTGATGGCACGTAACAACAATATTTTAGAAGACTATTCCTTGAAGTTCTCTTTTGAATTATCTAAGCTTGTGGGTTGGGATGAAAAAAGAAATGATGGGGATCACCTTGTATGTTGTGAATCTTTCACTGTAGATATTTCTTTCCCCTTGAGAATATAAACCACGCCTGTCCTCATGTTCAAGGTTTGACCAGAGAGCAGTTTGGCTTCAAAGATAACTCAGTGCTTATTAAGAAAAACAGAGTAACACTTTCGTTAAATTACTTTTCTACTTATGCTTGATACAACACAAGACAAGTTAGCCTCTACTTGTCTGCCTGAGTCTTTGAGGGGATGAGATGAGAACATGAGAATTCCTGTGGCCCCAAGTCCTTGTCCACAGATAGTATGGTTCTCAGTTTTAATTTTGCCAACCTGCCAGACACAAAATAGTATCACTGTGGTTTTAATTTGCAGTTCTCTGATTACTAATGTGGTTGATCATTTTTCATGCTTATGAACCATTCATATTTTCTTTTGTTTGAAATGTTTATTCACACCTTTTCCCTATTTTTACTTTATTCATATAATTTCTTTATTTGTTTTAGGTACAAATCTATTGTCAGTGATATGTGTTTCAGATTACTTCTCCTAGTTGTGGCTTATAATTTCAATTTGTTCATGGCATCCTTTTCTTTTCTGTTTTTTTTTGGTTGAGGAAGATTAGCCCTGAGCTAACATCCACCACCAATCCTCCTCTTTTTGCTGAGGAAGATCGGCCCTGAGCTAACATCTGTGCCCATCTTCCTCTACTTTATACGTGGGACGCCTGCCACAGAATGGCTTGATAAGTGGTGCATACATCTGTGCCCGAGATCTCAACAGGCGAACCCCAGGCCGCCGAAGTGGAGCACATGCATTAACTGCTGTGCCACCGGGCTGGCCCTTGATCCTATGACTTTTATCCTTTATTTTGTTAATGTGGTGTATCATACTGACTGATTTGTGGATGTTGAACCATCCTTGCATCTCTGGAATAAATCCTACTTGATCATGGTGTATGATCCTTTAATGTGTTGTTGAATTCAGTTTGCTAATATTTTATTGAGGATTTTTGCAGCTACATTCATCAGGGGCATTGGCCTGTAATTTTCTTTTCTTGTGGCGTCCTTGTCTGGTTTTCGTATCAGGGTAACTGATCATGTTTGATGGTCTCTTATTCCTCGCTCAGTGTTTTTCCTGATAGATTGTACATGCAATTGTTTTATATTTAGTATTCAGCATCCCAGCGTCATAAAGCGCAGGGGATCCAAATCTGTTTGTTTGTTGTTTCTGTTGACTCTTGTGAATTTTGGTTCTGTTATTCCCTGTTTGGTACTTGCTTTGTTGAGTGCTTGATATTTTTTATGGTGACCTCATAGAAGATGACTCTGTATGAATTCTGAGGGAGCTGGATATGAATGCTTTCCTCCTGAGAGGATTTACCCTTATCTCTAAGAGGTGCCAATCATTTTATTTAAATTTTTTAGGTTAAGGTTTCCATGACCAGGCAAGAAGTCTAAGTTTATATCCCAGACTCATCCAAAAACAAGCTTATAGTAGCAAAGCCTCAGGGGAGATGATTACGACAATTTCTGTTTTCCTCTCCTTAGAGCAGCAGCAAAAACAGATTTCCTCCTATGCTCCCTTTGTGGGTAGGCTGATTTTTTTTCCAGCTCTGACTGTAACTGAGTGTGCAGCCTCTGTGAATGTTTTAGCTTTGTGAGAGTTTACATGTTTGGCCCTCCAACTTTACCCAGGCCGAGGGCCTACTCATCTCTTTTTCCCCCAGGGCAATTAAGCTGTGAATTCCTTACACAGGCATTGCTAAGGGGGCAGTCCTGGTCTCTTTAGCACACCTCTTTGGTTTCAAATTACTATACAGACTTTTGCCTCTTGGGGTTCCCTTACTCTCTTACAAGTTCAACAATACATCTAAAAACTATGTTTCTCTGATTTATTCTGCACCTAGCCTTTCACGATGAGAAGGATTTCAGAATATCTGGTTCCCATAAACATCAAGTTTTCTTTTTTGTCCACACATCTAAAAAATGGGCATCTTTTCCTTTTTGCAAGTGTCTTTTAGTGATGGTTAAAATTAGTTGACCATATGAGTAGGCAAGAGAGGCTTTGAAATAATGCTTCTCTGTAAATTACAAAGTTTAGATCAAAAGTTTCACCCATAAAGCAACATCCATACAGCTTGTATAATCTAATATACTTATCAGATTGACATTCCTATTTTCAGTAAGTTTATGACAAAGCATTTTCACTGACCACTTTACCTCATATGCCCTTGGTGTCTATAGATAGCATTTCCCCTTGAGAAACACTGAATTTTTTTAATGAATTTCTGATAGACTAGAAATCCTCATGAACCAATATTTATTTGTTTAAGAGACATCATGAACTACTACTTCATACCTGAAAGAGAAGTTACCTTATATTTTTGTTAAATATATACCATAGCTTCTTACTGATTCCACAAAGACTTCTCTATGTTCAGTTTCCTAATAAAATCACACTGCCACTTTTTGACTGTCCTTCATGTACACATTCTAACCTGTCTTAACTCTTAACAGACTCTCGGGTGTCTTGATTTCGGCAAATTTTAGTCACAGTTTTAGAAGCACATTTTTGGTGACTTGAAATATATATTTTTTCTAATTTCAGAATATAGGAAAGAAGAATTAATAAATGAAAATGCTGTTGAAAGTCCATGTGCATTTAAATCAAAGAAGCTTCCAGATTTCAATTAGTTAGACACTCTCTAATAGCTCATATCTTAATTAAAGAAAAAGCTGGGAACAATGTTTTCCTATTTTAAAATTAAAAGACAAAATAATAGAAAAAACTTACCAAAAGATGACTAACTATGTGAAGCTATAGATAAGATTACATTTGACTATAATCCATGACTGAGTGAGATGTCGGCAGGGGTAATGATAACAATTTTGGGGACACCTCTCAGGGATCCTTCAAACAAACCCCTCTAAGTTTGAAAGGATGAGACCATATTTGCTCAGTATAAAAACTGAAAGGAGGGGGCTGGCCCAGTGGCATAGCAGTTAAGTTTTGCACATTCCACTACGGTGGCCTGGGGTTTGTGGGTTCGAATTCCGGGCGCAGATCCACAAACCACTAATCAAGCCATGCTATGGAGGCATCCCACAAACCCAATAGGGACAGAATGGCACAGATGTTAGCTCAGCAAGTCTTCCTCAAGCAAAAGGAGGAAGATTGGTGGCAGATGTTAGCTCAGGGCCCATCTTCCTCACCAAAAACAAAACCTGAAAAGAGCCAGAAATAGCGATATAAAGAAAAGCCCATTCATGTTCCTCAAACAGTTGCTTTTCACTCCATGTGGCCTGTACACCTTTAAATATCTCCCAGCCAGATCTGTATGCACCACGGCCAGCCTGGCAGACGTGTTCACTATTGTTCTGAAAAGTTTATTCTGGATGGCCCACTCAAAGCAATCTGTAATAAACAGGGGCACTATGTGTTCATGTACACCAGGAGGAAGGATCATTGGTAACACTCTAGCTTCTTTTGCCCCTTTTCATGCCCTCAAAGAGGAGTCTTTATCCTGGAAAGATGAAGGGATTCAAAATAAAGATGGATTACTATTTAAGGCTAGAATTGGCTTATTTGGGTATCTACTCTCTTAAATACCGCATCAAGACTCTTTGAACATTTCCTCCTAATGCTCTTGGATAATGGGTTAAAAATATTCTTCACTTAAGCCTCAACACTGCTCTGCAGAACAAGCCTGGGATCATCAGCTCAGCTCTCCCACTGTGCAGTACAGGAGGCTGGTGGGCTAGGCGGCCATGCTGACAACCAGGAATGTCAGAAAAATAGCCCCTCATTGAGCTGAACAACTACTTGTGTCATCAGTAGGCAAAGGTCTCCCATTGGTCTTTCATATTTTCACGTGTGGTCTCCATAAAAATACAGGAGAAGGACTCCACTCGGCATACCCCACAAACTGGCATGACGACAATCTTTTCGCTTTAACCACAAACAAAAAACTGCGGCCGAGCTCAAAGGGAAGCTCGATGCCCATGCTGTTAACGAGGTGAAATCAGCTCTTTTCATTTTCCCCTTTGGTGAAACGCTGGCCCCAAAACTGGGGTGGTTAGTACTCCTAAGAAAGAGAGCGCCCAGGTGACAGCGGGGTCATTTTGGGAGGTGATGGGTAATGGGGAACTGTCAAAGAAGAGTAGTTCAACTACAATACACTCCAGGAATCACAAAAGGGACTGAGGTTAAATACGCCTCCATTAACGCTCTTTACGGTACAAACTCTAACTTTTCCTTTATTGAGAATTTTATAGAACCTACGAAAATATACAGCTCAGAAGCATCTAATGCATCTCCTTTAACACATGACTCTGTTTTATAAGGAAGAAAGGCTTCATTTTAATTTTAGAAGTTTATGAGATCCCCAGGGAAATTCTAGACAACTCTGCAGACATTCCCTTTTTCTGAACTCTCCCCAGAGCTACAGCTATTGTCCCATCGAGGCATTCAGATGGAGCTGCTCACACTCATGGAGGAGGGCACCAGCTCTGGGACAGTGAATCATTTTCTGCATGACTCCTGGGTGTATGGAAAGATGTTTCTAGAGGATTAATAATCACTAGGACACCAAACCAAGAGAAGCAAAGAAGTCTTATCTACTGGATAAGATGTCACATACTTCTTAGTTCCTAATACAATGACCACATCTAGGAGGGCTTCAAGGATAAGCCAGTGCTTTAGAACAGATGGAGCACTAACCCGTGAGCCAGGAGAGCTAGGTCAGAGTCTGCAATCCTGGGTGCGAAATCCTGCGGCAACTGCCTACCCTTTCGGAGCTGCACTTCCAACCCTTGCCAAGAAAGAGGGCATTAAACTAGACTACCTGAGGCTCCTTTGAACTCTAGTATATTATTGTTAATATTCTAATTTAAAAAGGTGTATTTATTCTTCTTTCCTAGCATCATCTTCGAAGTTTTTACCAGTTTAGAGATATGTTACTTGAGATAAAATTTCTTTACCGTATATTGTCGCTGAAACCCCAGACCTCACTTTCTGTGGCATTCCATGATACGCCATTATTATTATGAACACTTACGGCACCTGATATTTATGAAGTGCTTACTACGTGCCTGGTCCAGTTCTAAGGACTCTATATGCATTATCTCAGAATCCTCCCTAACAACCCAAGAAGGCAGACACTATCATTCAATTTTACAGATAAGAAAATTGATGCTCAAAAAGTTAAATAAAATCAATACTAAGTGGTGGACTTAGGCTATGAACTGAAGGAAGTCTGACTCCAGAACTCACCATCCTAACCAGACTGACCAGAGCAGCATATTACACTCAACAAATAACACCTAAAGCAAACAGTTCTCTATAAAATCTTCACGAAGATCATAAACTTCTACTATTTTTCTACTCTTCCAAAGAATTCACATCTTCTCTGAATTTTTAGGTAGCAGGAATATTTTGATACTGAAATATTAATGATTTATAATAACTTTTTGTATCGAATAAAGATATCTGTTTAAAATTTATTCCCTAAACAAAAAAAGCTGTAGTTTTTCTAAAGAGAGAGATGATTTCCCCTCAACCTATGTAAAAGACCATATTAGGCAAAATGGATATGATGAAATATGTATTTAGGAGATGCTGATACTGAAAATATTCCATGGATCACTCTAAAATTTAGACAAATTTCTATGACAGTACCATGATAAAACAGACAAGATAATATATTGGATCAAGGAATGAGACCTCAACAGTTCATCTAGGCAGCCACGCAGTTATGAATAATTTTAATAAATATGCAAAGCTGGTATTCTGCCACATAAAATAGCTAGTCAATCGTGAACCTGAAATTTATTTTTAGACTATAATGTGTCTGTCCTTGGAATTAAATAATTAATTGTCACTTTCATGAATATCACTATTTTGATTCTAGGATATCTGCATTTTGTTTCATGCTTTTTTTAAGATTAATTTTGATCTCTTTGCCATTTTATCTGTGATGATTTTATAATTTTATAACAATTTTTATTCTACAGCTAGCGTCTGCACACTAGAATACCTTGCTGATCACTTGCAAAATGCATCTCTACACCCTAGAGATAGTAACACTGCTGAACTAAGCTCAAGGATATGATCTGAAATAATAAGTTCTATCCGCACCACACAAAACAGACAAAGGAAGACATGGAATACATGTAGAAACAAATGCATATAAAACACCAAAGAAAGGCTAGAGGAGCAAGAACTCATCTACTGCAGCTGAATGAGGACAGAACAATTACAGCCTCAAAGAATATGCTGATTTGAAAAGGCTCACCTTAGCCTTTCCTAAGGGTTCATGCTCAGGAGACTGGTTCAGAAAGCTACCTGCTAACTACCACTGGGTCATAAAGACTCTGCATCTGTCTTGGTCTCAAGGATGAAACTGACACTTATTAAGGATGAAACTTATACTTCAGCTGCCTATTTAGTTAAGAAATCAGCTCTGTGAAGCAATATATTTTCTAAGACTCACTTTTCTAACTATGTTCATGATGGGTACAAAAAGGAATAGGGACTAAAAAGAGCACTGAACATGGGTTCAGATTCTGTCTTGTGCTCTCAAGCTAAGTTATCTCTAACCCTGTTTACTATAATTAGAGCCCCACAGTTACTACACATTTATCAAGTGACATGAACTAGTGAGCACTGAGTGTGCATCTCTCACTTAGTTCCCATGACAGTGCAGCTGTATATAGTACTCTATGCAATTGTACTCCAGCACGATGCAATTAGAACAAATAATACCATAAAACATACTATTAACTCCATTTTATATATGAAAAATATATGTAATGAGCTGCTAGATAGACATTAGGCACTTAGGAGCTAAGCAAAAATGATGAATCAAAAGATACATGATCTGAGCCCTCATGAACATTATGATCTAGTAGGAAAAAATGTATTCCATAATCAGAGAAATAAATACATTAGGAGCAGCGAGCACTAAGAGAGGTACAAGGTATCCTAATAACAGACAACTGACAGAACCCTGTGGGGAGTGGAGCTCCGATTTTGCAGTGAGGCTGCCTGCGTTTGAATTCTGGTTCTACCATATATTGATTGTAACTCTGGCCAAGTTACTTAACCCTTTGTATCTCAGTTTCTCCTTCTGTAAAATGGGGATAAACAGTACCTACCTCACAGAGTTGTTATGATCATTAAATAATAAGTGTTCAATAAACAGTTGGGGTTGTTTTCTATTATAATTATTTGACCTTGGCGAGGGGTGGGGGCAGTGGTCAGGGTCAGAGAAAAGGACATATGACCTAAAATCTGCAGCACAGCAGGAATTAACCAGGCCACGGGGGAGGACAGGTGCAGGGTCGAAGTATTTCAGGCAGAGGTAAGAGCATTGAAAGACAACATGAACTAGCTAGGTTATCTGAGATAGATCATTTAACCATTTTGAGAGTCAGTTTCATCATGTGAAAAATAAGGAGGGAAATTAGATTATCTCTATGGTTTTGAAATCTTCATAATTCCATAAAACTTGAATACAATAAAACAAAACATTTGAACGATCTCTTTTGGGGTTTTTTTTTTTGGTGAGGAAGATTGGCCCTGAGCTAACATCTGTTGCCAATCGTCCTTTCTTCTTTTTTCTCCCCAAAGCTCCAGCACATAGTTGTATACCCTAGTACTAAGTCCTTCTAGTTCTTCTATGTGGGATGCCACCACAGCATGGCTTGATGAGCAGCGTGTAGGTCAGCGCCCAGGATCCTAACCGGTGAACCCTGGGCTGACAAACCAGAGTGCACAAACTTAACCACTATGCCACCAGGCTGGCCCCAAAACAAAACATTTGAAATGGACTTTAATTTGACATGTTTTACTCCTTTCCCTGGTTCTAAATGCAGTCAAAAGGTCCTTAGACGTAAATTTTAAGAACATTCCTGTTTTCTCTCCTTTCTGCTCCCCTTGCCCCGATCGCCCTCATTATTAACTTTCCTACATCTGTAAACAAAAGGAATCACACTGCAGTGACCGGTTTTTCTGTCTTTGAAGGTGGTCGACATTTCTCCAACTGTAATGTCAATTTTCTGTGTCAGGAGAATCACCCGTCGACATGACTCCAGGCAGCTATGTCTTATCAGAGGGTCTGCTGTATACCAACATGGCTGGAAACACATTTAAACTAACCAAACTGCTCATGTAACATTATACACATTCATGGCCATATGATACATCAATTCATTAAGAGGCCCTGGGCTTTTCCTTCAACAGTGTTGTGTAGTGCTTTCTGCAGGAGGTCAAGCCTATTTCAACTGACCGTCTAGTAGAGTATCTGAAAATTCTACTGTTTAAGATGGATATTTATACAAACTTCAGAAGTGTGTGTTGCTGGTGGTATCAGAGCTTATTTTCAATAACAAATGTCAGACTAGGTTTACTCAGAGTGTGGCCCATAACCCTGTAGCCCATAATAGATTGCAGAAGAGTAAACACATTCAGACCACTTAAATAGGGTACTCACGAAAACGTGGCCACCCAGATTGTGGAGCTGGGATTCAAATCCATGACTACCTCACTCTAAAAAAGCCCACACAAATTCTCTTGTAGTGTCTTCCTGAAATTAACATTTTCTTTCTTTTTTTCCCCAAAGCACTACACTGCTTTTTAACCATTTTTCATTAACTTCCATTTTGGGATATCCACCAGCTGCTGATCTTTCAGACTTTCTTTACCCATCCTAGGGAAAGCCAATGTCATCTTCTCAGCTCATCAAAGAGAAGACTCTACCCAACGGTGACACCTTATTCACAAAAACAGTGATTTCTTCATCTTCTCTTCTTCATTCTCATTTATACACCAATAGTCAGAGGGAGGCAAAAGCGCTGTTATTTATTAGCACCCAGTACGCGTTAGCTCATAGATTGATTGAGAGAGGTCCCTAAAAATTACAGCTTGATCACAAACGGTTTCTAGGGCAAAATTTTAAATGATAAAACTAACATCTAGACAAAGCAGTCTCTATTCAGGCCCCTATAATACAAATCAATTCAATTTATTGTTTTCTTAGGCTGACCAGGTGAATGTTTGTATCCCATTGCTTATGCCAGAACCAACTAAGGAGAAAAACTTTGGTATATTTTAAATCATACAGGAGAGCACAGGGGTTGGTAGATTTGGCTTGGTACCTAAAAGTTGAAGAGATAGAACTCAGCTAATGTTTCCTGTGCTTGTTACATAATTGTACATGCTAAAGATTCCTTTTTATTCCATGGTCAGATCCAAAATACAGGTACTCAATCTCTGTCAAATTCCTCAAGTCAGCTAGCAATGTATACACAGAAACATGAATTGATAACCTGAAAACCCACCTCTTCGAACCAAAAAATCCAACAGTTAAACAGTCTGTTGCTGCAGTGTCTTGGGCTACACTCCAGTGAGGGGATGGCAGTAAACCCCTAGTAAAAACAGGGGCCCTGGAAGGACTTAGCCAAAAGGAAGATGAACTCTACCTTCAGCCTAAATTGGTTTCCTGAATACTAGGCTCATAACATCTCTCCTCTGTGACATCTCTCCCCACTCAGAGGTATCAATAAACCTCAAATTCAGTGTATATAAGACCAAACCCATCTTTCATGCCCCCTGCCTTGCCTCCAACCGTTTATTCTAGTGCGCCCTTGACAGCATTGGTCAGCACCACGGAGAGCTCTGCAGGGATCTTTTCTGGCTCTAAATTGGACTGAAATGAAAGAATACTTTAGAGCCTGGGGAGGAAAAATGGGGTGCAGAGCATGGGCTCTGAGCTATTTTTATTTTCTTTTTTAAGGTCGAGTAATGTGATAATGACTTTATAGGCAATAACCTTAGAATTCTATGATACAGACAGTATTAATTTTTTTTATTATATTTAAAATATTTTTAACTTTATTTGGGAAAAGTTTACCCATACACAAAAGTCAAGAGAACAATCTAAGTCACCATGTACCCATCATCAACTTCAAAAATTATTTATTCAGGGCATGTCTTGTCTCACTCACTTTCACTTCTACTTGTCTCCCCCAACCTGCACTAGATTATTCTGAAGCAAAATCCCAGAAATTATATTAGTTCATCCATTAACATTTAAGTATATAAACACAAACTATTATCACACATAAAAAATTAATAATTCCTTAACATCATCAAATATCCAGCATTCAAATTTCCTGATTATCTCCAAAAGGAATTTTTTTCTACACCTTATTTGCTTGAATGAGCTTTTCAAAAGCCACGTTGGACGTGTGTTAATACACTGAAGTTATTATTATTACTGATATCCAAACTATCTGTTTTTGGCCAACTGGAGCCTATTCAAGTTGGCACCTTGGGTTCTTTTGATACCATCTTTGATAGCTTCCTTGCTTTCTGGATTAACAAGATATTTAAGGCTCCTGATAGAGATCTTAGATTAGCCATTTTTCTAAAGATCCTGAGTTCTTTTGGTGGAAAATGGTATTCAAAGACAATGATCCAGGAGCTAGGAGTGCTCATTGCTGCTGTGTTGGTCATTTTTTTTCTAGGCCTCTTTGGTGGACAGAACAAAAAAAGATACTTTTTTGAAGGAAAAAAATACATCATGAGTTCTTACTATATTTCCAATTAAAATTTAGGATTGTAGGATTTAACCAACATGTCTCATTTTTCTATTTGTATCTCCTTTCTCTTTTGCTGAAAATTTTAGTCTCTAATGATACTAACATAATTACTTGTTTGCTTTAAACTATAACATGCAATCATCTCAAAAGCAATAAAAATGTTATTATTAATACATCTGAAAACAGTTATCATTTTTTGCAGTTCTTTTTGTCATTGGGGTTTAATCCAACAAAATGCACAACCAAATCACTGCATTTTTAAGTCATTTAAAACATTTTTTATACAAATGTTTTTCTTTTTACTTTTTATTTCTTTTTTTAAAGATTGGCACCTGAGCCATTGGCAATATCTGTTGCCAATCTTTCCTCCTCCTCCTACTCCCCTCCCCCACCCCCTTCTCTTCCTCCCCCGCCCAAAGCCCCCCAGTACATAGTGGTATATTCTACTTGTAGGTCCCTCTGGTTCTGCTATATGGGATGCCACCTCAGCGTGGCCTGATGAGTGGTGTCATGTCCGCGCCCGGGATCCTAACTGGGGAAACCCTGGGCCACTTAAGCAGAGCATGTGAACTTAACCACTTGGCCACAGGGCCAGTCCCCAAAACATTTTTTAAACTGTGAAAATATGACTGTTGCTAAAAAGTGCATAAAACATGTACATTCCTTGAACTAACAGGAGTTTAATAATGAAGGATCATGTAATAACCATCACCTAGGACAACAAGGAGAATGAGGTGAAACCCCTCTTCTTGAAATTTCCTCCCATTCCTCTAGAGTTAATCAGTATCCTTACTTTTGAATGATATAAAAGAGACTCAAAAACCCACAAGAGATGAAAACTATAATGGATGAGATGAAGAAAAGATGAGGAAATTTTAAGACAAACAGAAATGATCTAAGATGAAACTCAAGAGAAAAAAACAGGATTAAACAAATGAATGGAACATCACTGAGCTGTGGAACAACCACAAGAGGCTAAAACATATAAATAGAGTCACAAAAAGAGAGGCAGGAGTGTGGGGTGGTTAGAAAAATACTGGAGAAATACAGGGTGAAAGTTTCAGATTTGATGAAAACTATGAACCCACAGATCCAAGCAGTTCAGCAAACTCCTAGCACAAAAAAAGAGGAAAACTGCACTATGGCACATTAAAATCAAATCGCTCAAAATATAAGATAAAGAGAAAATTTTAAAAGCAGTCAAGGTGAGGAAAGGGTTATATACAAAGTAACAAAGATAAAGATACAGCAGATTTCTTGTCAGAAACAATGCATGTGAGTACATAGTGGAACAAAATCCCTAAAGTACTGAAAGATAAACACTGTCTATCCAAGACTCTATATCTAGTGAAAATATCATACAAAAATGAAGGTGAAATAAAGAGTTTTGCAGACGTGAAAATCTAGAAGAATTCATATATGGCAGATCCACATGACAAGAAAAGTTAAGGGGAAGGAAAATTATACTAGACAGTAATATGAATTTTTACAAAGGAATGAAGAGCACTAAAAATTGTAAATACATAACTAAATAGATAAGATGCTTTATTTTTATTTACATCTCCATAAAAGATATTTCACTATTAAAACAAAAATAATAAAAATGTAATGTGGAGTTTATGACATTAGTACAAGTAAAATTTATGAAAACAAAAGCATTAAAGCTTGGGAGATGAGAAATAAAAGTACATTATTTTAAGATGTCTACATCATATGTGAAGTGCTATAACTTCATTGTGAAATGTCAAAGATGTGAACTATAAAAACTAAATAAAGTATATACTAACATTAAGAATAAAAGATCATAGCTAATAAGCCAACAAAGGAGATAAAGTGACGTCCTAAAAAATATACAACCCACAAGATACAAAAGAGGGAAAAGAACAGATGAAACAATAGGAAAAAAATAGTAAAGGGACAAATTCAAACCTACCTATATGACTAATCACATTAAATGTAAACGGCCAAAATACTCCAACTGAAAGAGATTGTCTACTGATATGAAAAAAGCAATATCAAACTATATGCTACTTATAAGAAACCCACTTTAATGCAAAGACACAAATAGGTGAAAAGCAAAAGAATGGAAAATTATATACCATGCTAACATTAAACAAAATAAAGATGAGGAGCCTATATTAATATTTGACTAAGTAGATTTATGGCCAAAGAATATTACTAGGGTTAAAGCATTTCACTTATCATAAAAACGGGTCAACTCAACAAGAGGACATAAACAATTTTAAACATTTATCAATCTAACTACAGAGTTTCAAAACATATGAAGCAAAAACTGACAGAATTGAAAAAATAAGAAATCCATAATTATAGTCTAACATTTCACTCTCTCAATAACTGACATGACAATTAGACAGAAAATGAGTAAGGGTACAGAAGATTCAAAAAAATAAAAAAAATTCAACCAACCTGTACCCAAATGGTGCAAAAATATTAGACATCTACGTACAAAAATATGAACTTTGATCCATATCTCAAACCATATACAAATTAACTCAAAATGCATCATAGACCTAAATGCAAAACCTAAAATTATAAAGCTTCTGGACTAAAACAAAGGAGAAAATCTTGTGAACTTGGATTAGGCAAAGAATACTTACATACAACACCAAAAGCACAATCCATAAAAGAACAAATCGATAAACTGAACTTTAAAAACTTTTATTCTTCAAAAGATACTGCTAGGAGAATAAAAAGACAAACCACAGAAAGAGAGAAAAGCTTTGCAAAGCATACATCTGATAAAGGATTTACATCTAGAGCATAGAAAGAATCTCGAAACAATAATAACAAAATAAACTATTCCATTAAAAAAATAGATTTGAACAAAAATTTCACTAAATAAAGATATAAGGATGGAAAAAGCTCAACAACATTATTCATCAGATAAATGCAACTTAAAACCATAATGAGAAACTACTAGAACAAATCTTTTGAAAAACTGACCATACCAAGTGTAGACAAGGATGTGGAGGAACAGGAACTCTAAGACAGTGCTGGTTCGTATAAAAACTGATACCACCACTTTGAAAATGGGTTGGCAGTTACTTAAGAAAGTAAATCTATACCTACCATATGATCCACTCATTCCACTCCTAAGTATTTACAGTGACAGCACATGCGAATCAAAGACTTGTGCATGAAAGTTCATAGAAATTTTATGTCAATAGCCCCTAAGAGGAAACAACTCAAATGTCCAGCAACAGTCCACTTGATAAATGAATGGTGGTATACCCACTCAATGGACTACTTCTCAACAATAAAAAGAAATGAACTATTGATACAAGCAACAATAACCACTCTCAAAATAACTATGCTGAATGAAAGGAGCCTGATTTTTTAAAAAAAAAGATTACACACTATATGTCTATATTTATACAACTTGCTACAAAATGCAAACTAACATGTAGTTAGAAAGTAGGTCAGCGGTTGCCTGGAGATGGGGGAAATGAGGGGAGGGGGCAGGAGGGAGGGATACAGGCACAGGAAAACTTTTGGAGATGAGGAATGGATACACTATCTTGATTCTGGTGTTACAAGTATCCATATGTCAAAATGTATCAAATTGTATACCTTAAATATATAGTTCACTGTGTATCAATTGCTCTTCAATAAAGGTGTTAAATTTTTAAAAAATCGAATTGACCCAATGTCACAAAGATGGCGAAAGGTAAGAGTGGGATTCAAACCCAAGCAGCCTGCCTCCAGAGCCAGCACTCACACCCACTGTCTATACTGTGGAGGGGACTTCTGTGTGCCTCCTGGAGCTAGGGTATTCTCCAAGGTAACACCTGCCTGACATAAAGTGGCTAAGCCCCCCTCTGCCTGTGTTCACTCCCAGGCAGTATCCAGGAACATTTCACAATTTGTTTACATTTCCTTTGAGGATATTCAGAAGCCCTTTGGCCCCACAGAAATCTTCTCCAGGGTCCCCAAGATACATTGGCAGAAGCGTGCCCCTCCAGGACCTGGCAAGCCTCTGAAACCAGAAGCTGGGTGACACTGGCTGCAGTTCTGACAGTTGCCTCTGGTTCTTTTTTGTAAAGGAGGCAACTCCACTTATTTTCAAAAGCAGGAATTCTGGCATAATGGAAACAGAGCAACTACACTTCTTTCTTCCTCTCCAGCCCCCTTCTTTCTTTCTTTCTTGTGCACATAATGAAACTAATCCACACTATTTCCACATCTTAGGAAAAACACTTAAAACGTCATCTTTTTGTCCTCAACACTTAGTTGGCAATGAAAATTTGACTAGGAGAAATGTGTTTGAAATACACAAAATTAATGCCAACCTGTGAGAAAATTTAGTATCAAATTTGGAAGCGGGGTATTGATAGGATCCTTCTGTGTGCAGACAAGCCACAGGTTTTTTTAAGCACACCATCACTCCTCACCTTTGCTGGGCATCTCCTGAGTTCGACAGCTCAGACTGCCTTTCGGTGACACAGATGGGAAGGACACACAACTTACAACAGGTTAGGACCCCTTCTCAATGCAGAGATAGGAGGCCTCTGGTTCCCCAAGACTGAGTGACAACTGAGGAATTCCTGACGTCCTTTCGCAGCTAGGTTCCAAGGTTCACAGATTGGGCTCAAAATGGTTTTTCTGACTTATCAACAAAACACATTTTTAGGGCTGGGAGGAAAACTGGCCTCCCCCATTCTGTCCTCTCCTCTGTTGTTTATTTCTAAGCAATTTCTATAGTTCAAAGCCTGCCAATTCACCTTTTATAGACTCTCACACTACCATGATAGAGGACGAAAGCCACATCTGCATCCTGAGGTGCTCAGCAGCCAATATGTAGGTCCCACACACAAGGTGTCTGTTAGAGGATGGAGCCTGGCTGATTCAAAAATGAAAACAGGCTAATGGGCTGAGTCCAGGTCAAATACCCTCTTACAGTTTGGTATTTTTTTTTTTTTTCCATATCATCCTCTAAAATTTCATGTGCGGAGTTTCTTTCAAAGCCTCACTAAAAAGAGCTACTAGATTTGATGGGAAATAGCTGGCTAGGGAAAGTTGCAGCCTTAGAAACATCACAGAAACATTTATGGTGATGGAAGTAGCTCTAATAATATCATGAAATCTTAGCAACTCAGACACAAGAAGAAAAAGGGAAACACTAAAAATGTGTAATGGATGTGTGATGGAAGGCTTTTAAAAATTTTCCTCTAGCAGAAATGTCTCACTGTGGGCTACAATGTATAGCTGAAAGAATAACAAGTCTCATTCATCAAGTATTTTGAGAGCCGAGCAGGTGCCAGGCGCTGTCTGTGGCTCCTGGGACACGGTATTGCATAGAATAAAGTCCCGGCTCTTGGTGGGACCCAATCTAGGGGGGCAAATCAGCGTATGAGGGACAATAAAGTTAGGGGCAAGGGTGGATGGTGGCTGCGGGGTCTGTTTTAGATAGAGTGATATGGAAAGTGTTTTCTTGAGATGACATCTGAGCAGAAACTCAAATGAGATGGAGGAGAAAGCCAAAGGCCATTTATGAATTCAATATCAGAGTAAAGCTGTTTGTGTTAAAAGACAAATATGAGCACCCGAGAAAATGGACAAAACTTCAAAAGGCTGTCCTGGTACATTTTCCCCGATTCACTGTCACTGTCTCTTAATTGGATGGAATTCTATCTAGATACCAGGTGATCTACATCTTTCTATTACTGAGTGGCCCACACTTTTGGTTTCTTTAGTATAAAACCTGGAAGGAGGTTACTATTTCTTTTTCTTTTCAGGTGTTCTGGGGACAATGACAAGATTCTCTGAACTTAAATGTTTAGCAGCTGATTGCAGAATATTTGAGTCTGGGGACAGAGAGAGAAGAAACTGAAGACATGCAAATGTGGGATTACTAGTCATGTAAACACATGAATGATTTAGTACATACAGCCTGGCAAAGGGGGAACTGGAATAATAAATTCCAATAGTAGAATAAGGCCAAAACAAACTTAACACAGACACAGGTGAATGGGAACCATTAACATGAATGTATGCGTCTTTGAAAACAGGTAATTCTTCTGCTTTGTCACTTAAGTGGGTGGCAGATCTCATGTCACTCTACTCTACCCTTGATGCTTATTTGGAAAACATGCACTCCTGGACCATAGATTTTGGATTCTAATGTTATTTTCCACTTAAAGGAACCAAGACTCCTTGGATAAGAGTCAGTTCTTTGTTGGGATAAACGAATTAAAACCTGGGTCTGGAGCTAATAAGAAAACAAAGACATGAAGAAGGGACCATGGAGAAAGCTTGGGGGGAAATGAATCTGATTTCAGTCACTGGTACAAGATGTGCTGAGAAAGTCCAGGAGTCCATAATGATGCCTACAGAGATCAATGATATAGTACGGTAGAGAAGGGCCACACCCTTGAATATGCATTAAAGAACTGAATCCAACTGTAAAACAAGATAAACATGTAGCACACAGTGGATGGATACACATCCACTGAACCAGAAAGGGTAGTGGCAGGAAAATGGATTTGTATTTGTCAGACCAGAACCACTCACATATCAGGATATTAAATCAGAATCAGGGTAAATGCAGGAAGACAGGCTTTCAGGGACTAAAAAGCTACAGCAGGGACATGTTTAGGGACCCTGAATGCTGCCTATGCCTACAACTCTAGGATGAGATGTAGGCATGGCAGGAGGCTGAATCTGATTCAAGAACCACAAAAGTCAAATGATTATGAACGTACCCTTAATCACCATGCATTAACTTCTCTTTGCGAATGCCAGCATAAACTCAGCATTTCTTCCTTTTCTTCCCAGGTATTACCCAAAAGCAACAAGGAGAATACGAGATAGTGTTCTTTTATCAGAGAGAGTTTGATTTCTGAATCTACCACATGGGTTAACCATTGGTCATTCTACATAACCTGTGATTGTCCATTTTCTCATCTGAGAGCCAGGCGAATACCTACATCTCAAGGAGTAATGAGACTATAGGAGCTGAAGCCTGTGAGGAGCCCACCAGGGCCTGGACCACGGCAGGAAGTCAACAAAGGCCAATTCTCTCTCCTTAGTGTAATTGAGGCAACCTCTGTCACACACTAATCCACCTGGATGTTAGTCCATGAAGAGAAGAAAAATGGGGACAAGGGGATACTGGGAGTGGCTGACTTTATTGTGCAAGTTCTGAATTTCTCCAGTAAAAGCTGCTCAGGATTCTGAGTATTTCAACCACAGTAAAAACAAAGCCACCTTGTTTAATGTGTTTACACAGTGGTCTTGAAGGAACACTTTCCCCACATGCCATTATTTCTTTCTCTAACCATGTTCCAGTAAAAAATTAACAGTATTCCATCAGCTTGATGACCAGTATTTTTCTTGTTGCCCTATCTTGTCAATTGAACTTATAAAAATAAAGCAGAAGCCGGCTTCAGAAAACTTTAAAAAATACAGTTCCCAGATTTTCAGTATTTCACAACAAAAACTTTTATTGACAAAATTTACATTCCTTTGGAATTATCTAGAATTTAGTACCAAAATAAATTTGCCAGTTGCAGGACACATCTATTAAAAGATCACCATTCACGCAGTTTCTATTGAGAATGCACAACAGCAGATTAAAAATGCTCATAATCTCACACAAACAGTCTGAAACACACACGTCATCTTAGCTTAGAGCCAAAAAAATGAAAGGAGAGAGAAGAATTGAAACAAAAAAAAGTCCATGTCTCATATATGCGAACCTGAAGCCCAATCCCATCCACTAATATGCAGTCAATTCTTTTAAGATCCATTCTCCCTTATTTCAAACCCTCAGGACCTTTCAAATATAGAAAAGCTTATTTTTCAATTACTTAAAATCTTAGAAGGGAAAATACCCCTGAATAGAGAAGCTCAATACAAAATTACATTTTCTGGTTTTTTTCCCTATTCCCTTTTGTTAGGTTTTTGTGAATGACCACCTTCTCCTGTTTCACATCGGATTGTGAAGGGAAAAAGGATTGTTCTAGATTCTTCCAAGGGTACAGGAAAGCCTGATGTTATCTGAGAGGTGTTATAAGTGATGTAAGATTTCACAGTGCTTAAGCCAAGAACAGGAATGACCGAGGCATTAAGTGAGAAACTTTCTCTCAAGCTCTCATTCAGAGTTGCTTTCCAACATTCAGGACACAGTAGAAGAGGTGACATCACCTGGAAGGTTTTGGGTGCACCTGGTTAAAGACAGACGAGTAAGAAGGGGTTCCAGTCAGGCAAGGAAAATGAATAGAAAGAGGACATCACAGCAGACAAAACCAATCACATAGCTACATTCTTTGTGCTTTCTTCCTTCCTAGCTTCACGGGCCCTACTGGTAATAATCTAGTCAATAGAGAATAGAACATTCTTTAGGTCCAAAGGGTAAAAAGTGAAGAGAATGTGCCCTCCCCTCCTTGTCTCTAGCCATCCAGTTTCCTCCCTAAAGATAAGCACACGTACTAGTTTACTGCATCTCCCTCAGAAATACCTTATCTAAACCTTTACAAACACAATCACACCTCACACACCCCATCACACACTCCCCTGAAGGACAAAGAAAAGGCAGACAAAATGAGCACAGAGCCTGCAGGTTCACACAGAGGAAGGTCTCACATTCAAACACCATCCATTTATCTGTGAAGTGAAGGGACTGTTTCATTTCTAATGAGAGCAGTGTGGTACCAAGAAGAGATCTATATAAATAATGAAAGACTACTGTGAAAACATAATCTTTGCTTAACATTATATATTGAGAACGCGTTTTAACGTTTCGAAGATTGTTTATCATGTACCAGCAAAAACAAAGAACTACAACTTGGTCCATTCTGGATGCCAGAACAGTCTTCCTTTCAGAAATCAGGGCAACCTGTCAGAGGCCCCTCTGCAGAGACAGTTCATTTATATAAGACATTTGAGGAAGGCCGCATGTGAAGTCCAGTCACAAAGGAATCGTGAGTCTTGCTTTCAGAAAGATTCTAGTCTCTTAAAAGACAGAAAACATAATATAACTGCACCCCCCCCAAATATAAGTAGTATTCACAGAAATAAACACTGAGTTATAAACTGATGAATAGCACATATGAGTTTAGTGTCACACGGTAAGTATGCAATACTGATAGCCATTATTATTACTATTAAAGCTGCTACTAAGGGAAAGTAAAGGCTTTGAAGAAAACTGACAAAAGGCACCTAGAGTAGATGAAACACTCAGAAAAAAGGTCTCTGAGGATGCAATATTTAACTAGATACTTTAAGAATAATTGGGCAATCAATCAGCAAGTATGGGAGGAAGGAACATTCTAGACAGAGAAAACAGCACTTATGGAAATGTGAGGTAGAAAGAAGGATGCATCTTTGATGAGAGGTAACCCAGCCTTGTCGCTCTGGGTCCATTCCCAGTGGGTTTGCATCAAGGCTCTCCAGTGCCAGTTCAGCTCTTCCTCAGCCCACTGCTATGATCCTTCTGTCCTAGAGGATCATGTGATTCCAGCACACTCAGGACAGGGCAAGAGTGATGGAAAAACTCCCCTACAAGCAGCTCATCTCACATGATGAAGATCCAAGTCTTTTACTCTACCTTCAGGGTGGTGTCAAAAACAGTGCCAAGATGAGAGCAGACAGAAGCCCAGGTCTCACATTAGTCAGAAGACACACATGGAGTTCATCCCCAAGAAAGGCAATTGGTCTGCTGCTATTTCCCATGCCATTTCCAAGAGTTCAAGTTTAGCAACCTTATCCCCAAGGGAAGGACTGGGCTTGATAATTCTTAACTTTGGATGACGACCGTAATGAAATTCTCAAGAAAAGGTAGATACTGTTTTAAAACAAATGCTGTAAGCTTGACATCAGAACATCAGAACATGATGTATCCTACACTTCTGTATATTTAGCTTCCTCAGTCGTACAGTTAGACCAAACACAATATTCTACTGGAAAAAAACAAAGAGACAAGGTTGTACCAAAGAAGATAACTATCGCCCTGCTGAGTCTTTGCATGAAATTATGAGCAAGTTCTCTGATGCTGGTTGTAAATATAACACACAACTGACAAAAAGCACAGTCTTAAACGATCCTTTACATGCCACTTTCTCTACCCTATTAAGATGCTCGTTGTTTCTTTGATTTATCTGATAATAAATTTTTGATGACTGGTAAGTCTCATAAAATTGCTCTGGTGCTGACTACACTGATTAATAAGTCTGAAGAATCGAAAGTGTCAGGAATTCATGTGTACGAATAAGTTACTGCCAAACATCTATTAGGTATTCCATAAAATATAGAATAAAAAGGTTGATCTTGTAATTTTATCTTGTATCCATTTTCCTGTAACAATTTATATTCGGGGTCATCATCACTTTCCATTGCCTTTAAAAAAAAATCAATAAAGTAAATCCAGACGGTGGGCAAATTCAAGAATTAAACTAAATTTAAAAAATAATGAATTGATATAGACACTAAGACATGCTTCCCAGAAAAATAAAGAACCCAGAATTAGATATCATTGCTGGGGGACGCTCTGGGATGATCCAGTTTGAACCTCTGGCTTTGAAGGTGGGGACGCCAAGAGTGAGTGTGATGATGTCATTTGTCACTGATAGCCCTGGGGCTAGGTGCCAGCTCTAAGGCCAGTCCTCTCAGAACAGACCTTGTTTTCTGTTTTTTCCTCACAGCGTCACAGCAGAGTATGTCACTGTGTCTTTACACCAATGGTGCATCATAGGAAAATATACACTCCATCTCTGACGTCCCTCTTTGCGCTGGTGAAGCAAACCAGCTTTAATTACACGAGAAGAGAATTCTGTGACGCATTATCAGTAGTCTTGATCTTAACCATTCAGACTGCAGAGATTTCCCGAGACAACATAGGAAAAATGGAACAAAGGTTATAAGGGCTGCAGATGTGGCTACTGGAACTCCAAGATGAGAGAGGAAATCCCTGACCCCTTTCCTCAGAGGGCCAATTCCAGTAGCTACCTGAGTGGTACTGTAAAGTCCCAGGGAGAAGATCCCATGCACACCAGCAGGGGTCCCATCACAAGAAGCAGCCAGGAGTCACAAAGGCCCTCCATTGCATCTTCCCTCCCTGAGATTCTTGTGAAAGACACCACATGGGGCCCATGGTTGGTGTTCTCTGTGACCCTCCCTTCTTGAATTCTCTAGCCAAATATGACAAAATAGGGAGTTTTGTTAGGTGCCTTTCATTCCCAAGGGATCTTCAAATTCTAACCAGCTTCTGTTTTAACATAGCCCGTTCTTAAAGATTAGAAATAAAAACACTGACCCTCTGCCCAACACTGAAACAGGAACTTATCCTACGTGTCCCTAAAATGAAACAGCAGTGAGTCTGCATCTTCTGGAGGAACACAGAACTGCGGAAGCCAAGCATTAAGAGGCATGGCAGGGCTGGGGGTGGATCAAGTCTTATAGAGTCACTTAAACACACTCACTAACAAACAGAATTTGCTACCCATGAAGTTGTGGGGTCTACGAGAGAAGAGAGTCAAGACAAGGTGGTAGAACAGACTGATAAAGAATTGAATGCTGTTTCTGGGCTTTAAGATTAACAGTAGTGTTGTGGGTTGAATTGTGTCCTTCTCCCAAAAATCTGTGTTGAATCCCTATGCCCTTGTACCTCAGAATGGGACCATGTTTGGAGACAGACTGCTTACAAGGGCAATCAAGTTAAAACGAGGTCATTAGGGTGGGCCCTGATCCAATATGACAGGTGTCCTTATAAAAGGGGGCTATTTGGACTCAGAGACAGACACACACAGAGGGCAGGCAAAGTGAAGACACAGGGAGAAGACGGCCATCTGCAAGCCAAGGAGAGAGGCCTGGAACAGATCCCTCCCTCACAGCCCTCAGAAAAAACCAACCCTGCTGACACCCTGACCTGGACTTCTAGCCTCTAGAACTGTGAGACAATGCATTTCTGCTGGGGGGCTTAACCAGCCAAAATTAATTATCACCAGGAAAAAAGAAAGCCACAAAGCTTATTCAGAACAATTACCATGTAAAATAACCAAAACCTCAAGACAATTTATTTACTCTCTAAACAAACACTATCTAATAGGATAGAGAATTAAAGGTCGGTACACTTTAAAGGTGACAGAATTGTATATGTTCCAAGTAAGGCTATTTAAAAATTAACTGTTAGAGTGGAAAACAAGATTTTCTTGACCACAAACTTTTTACACCATGAGTCTTAAAAACACATATGAAATAATGTACAAACACAAGAGAATAAAACATGGAAAGTTATTTCCTTAATGCCTGATGAATACACTGGGGCATTGACAAACTCCTGTGAACACAATTCACGTGGAAGCTTTTTATCTGATAAAGTTGATTAAAATTCCTTTCATAATATTATGCAGTCTAAATCAAAATATCTGATAATACCCTTAACTGACAAAAATTACCAAAAAACTCCAAAAACCTATATAACAATGCTGGACTAGAATACGAGAGCAAAGCTCAATAAAAAGCCAGCATGTAATAAAACAAGATATTACTGTGTAGAGAACAGAAATCAAACAATTTTGCCTTATTATAAAAGCGCCACTTGTTAATTTATCACTCAAATAAAAACAGCAAATGTAAGCAATAACTCATCCTGACTGGAGAGAAAGCATCAAGCATTGAACTTGAAAATTACTGGGAGTTAATAAAGGTTATCAATAGGTAGGGTTGACCAATTTCATTTCATTAAGTAGGTCAATATTCAATAGTTCCACAAGATTATAACAAGTGAATATCATGTAAAAATGGAACTCAAAATAGCTCTTCTTGAAGAGGAAGTAACCTGACACATTTTCTTTTTGGAGTGTAGATTGAGTCTAGCCTGTGTTTATTTTCCTTCTGTCAAGTGAGACAAATTATCTATATTCTATTTACCTTAAATTGATACTGTAACGTATCACGCTGTACATTACAGCCATACAAGACAGGCTGAATGCAAGCTTGATAGTCAACATGAGTCAGGAGGAGATAAGGGGTGGGGGCGGGGAGGAACATGATAGTTCTGCTCTTCAAAATCATACGTAAAAGCCTATTGTAGTGTGAGGTTCAGAATAAACCTTACTCTTCTCCCTTTGAGGTAGCAGTTGTGTTTTTTCTCCATTCGCCCCTCTTAAATTTATTCACAACTCTTTAATGATATGTGCGCTAGCCATTGAGTAAAACGCAGAAAGATTGACAGCGCTCCTGCTCATTGGTCAAGCCTGATCTCACCAGGTCCCTGCAGAGCTAGCAGGCCAGCACAGCGTGCCTGAGGTGTGACCACATTAGAGGGCCAGAGAATGAATGTGGACATGGAGGGAACCTTTTCCAAGGCTGCATTTGTATCTAAGGCACGTCAGAGAGAAAAAACGTTCCAGAATATGTATAAGATGGGCTTTCCTAGATGCCTTCAGGAATACTAGCTAGCCTCCTGAAGCTGGTTTTTAAACCCATGCAGGGTTCACCTTTGACCTTCCCAGGTTTGGTGGGGAGGGTGGCGAGGTTGCCCTCTGTACCTCTCCTAGAATCCAGGTGCACTGGAAATGTCAAAAGGGAAGCAGCGTCTATTTAAAAAACTGAACCATTCTGCATGAGCTATGAAATTACAGAAAAGTAAAGCCTTTAAAAAGCTTGTAAAAACTCGATGTATCAAAGAAATTGTGAAAATGCAGAAAAGCAAAACTCCTTTTAAATGTAAAATACATTAAACAATCTATCAAAAAACTTGGAAGAGAGACAAAACTGTTATGTACTTTTCCTCAAAAAGTCTGTTTTCTTCCTATTACCTTAAGAAGGGAGGTCCTAATTTACCAGGCCAATTAATAGCTCATGGCCACACTGAGAAACAATTGAGTGACTAAGTCAAAGATCAACACTTGATATGATGCCCTGACTTAACATTCATTCAGTAGAATAAACATTCTTTAACTGTTTGCACTTGTAACATTCTACCTGGAGAAAAAGGAATACTGTGTAATTTTACCATACAAATTCAACATGAGATAAGAGATGTAACATCATCCTACCCAAAATATAACATATTTTATGGGTTTCCCTCTTCTCTTTGATATTTCTTAGCAATATGAGTTAAATGCAACATATTTGCATGCAAATAGGTCCAGAGATGTCAAAAGTTTGAATCATACTTTGTATTATGGAGGAAATGTGATAATACATTTATTAACTTAAAAAAGGAACCCAAATATACATGTGCACCATCTATAAAGGAAATATAAATTACCAGGAACCCAATACACTGTCAACTTTTAAAAATAAAAACAATCTTTATGCCAAAAGCTTTGGGGAAAAGAAAACGGTTCTTCATTTTCATGTCTACTATATAGAAATATTGTTTTTCTCTGGCTTAATTTGAGCTATTTTCATACAGAGTAATGAAAAAGAAAAGTCTTACATTGTTCTGCATACTGACTGTCACTATGTAAAATTCACTAACTGCTGGAAAGTTCCTGGCAGGTTAACCCTCTCCTCCATCCTTCTGTGATATTTATAAAAACATCTGATAGTTCTGTGCATCCATTTACACTTCATCAGAAAATAATAACGTTTATACAGTTTTGTTGGATATGATTTCCTTCTGCAAGGGACAGTCTTAATACGAATGGGGTCGCCCATTAAATTTGAAATGCTTTAGCCTTTTGGTAGACCAGACATATCTGTTATTTAAGGATCTTGTAGGCCACTGACTCAGCAGCCATTTGATATAGTAGTTGTTTAATAAAGCCCATTTATGTCCATCTTAGCCTCTGCTAGGTTTGCACACAGTACAGGAAAAAAAGAACATTACTTAGTTTTAATTTCACAAGTAAAACAACTGGAGAAACAATAAGCAGCAGATAAAGTCTTCTTCCTTATCAATTAAACAGGATAATTTATTTTGCTAGATTTCTAGTGAAGAGAAATTGCCAGCATTTTCCTCACTATTGTCCACCATTCACCAGGCATTGCTTTGTTAAAATGCTTCCATTAACTAACATGAACAATAGTATGGCCATGTTCATTTAAGATCAAAAAACAAAATAAAAAGCGAGTGAGTGTGGCACCTCTCCCTAGAGCGAAAACATAGCCACAAGACAGGAAGAATGATGAAGCATCCTCGGTGTGATGCCGCCCTGGAAATGAGGCTTTAGGCCAGCCATGCTTTGCAAATTGCAGCCTTCATGACGATGCCTGTTTCCCAAACGCCTCTTTCAGCCAACACGTTCTCAGCCTAACATTTGTCAAACCTCTTCTTTTGTTAAGAGTTAAGTTGTCAGCTTCTAAAATGGCTTGCCGTTCTATCCACCTTCCTTGATGGAAATGTGAAAAGTGTGAGTTACTCCCTTTCACAAAGAATCTTGTCAAGAATCCTGACTCCAATCTGACTTCTCCTCCTGGGGAAAAAATTCCACCTTCTGGAAACTTAACAAGCAGTGACTATTCTATCATCATTCTGCTCCACAGAAATAAAAGAGGTCAAACCTGGAGAGAACCACCCTCAAGCAGGGAGTAACTCAATAGCCCTAATGTACTTGTAGGATCTGATCCTCAACAACCCGACCGAGCAAATTCCTTTACTCTGACAAAGGGAGATTAACTGCAAATGCAATGACACCAGCCAATATTCCCCCCCCCCACCCACCCCGTGCTGAAAGAATGATAAACAAACAAAGAGCTATCTCCACCTGAGAAATGATGAGGAGGACATGATGAATGCCCAAATGTACTCCAAAGACCAATGTCCTCAAGAAGTATACCTCCCCACCCTCCCAGCCACACCTACCCACATCTCCTCCTGTGTAAGTGCACAAGTTCCTACCTCCATCAAGTTAAATTATCACGAACTATTTTAATTCTTCTAAACACTGACTTCACTGTTTTGTTTCAAACATCCATGTCTCCTCTTGGAGTCTATTAGAGCCTGGAAATCAGATAATCCATCTTCTCTGCCTGTCGCTGCTCTAGACTCAGAAGGCCTCCGAGGATGTGCTTAGAACACGAAGGTCGCTGTGAAAGTCGACCACAGACGTGAATGGAAATGAAACTGGAAGGGTGGTAAGTTCTTTAGTGCTCTCACTGAGGTAATGGGTCAACTGGTTAGAAAAATGAAAAAAAAAAAAAGGAAGGCGATGCACTGGTATTCTAAGTGCCAAAACAAAATTAAGATATGCTTTCGTGGTACTCTGAAGATCTATATATAAAAAAAGGATCTTTTTTATTCGGAGGGGTGTACGTGGCTTACATGAAACAGACAAAGAAGTGAAGACTAGAAACTACAGGTTTTAGAATACAAGATCTAAGACTAAAGTACTGAATGTGAAATTTGCTTTTTTTAAATAATACAAGTGTAATGAATAAATTGCCTCCTTGGAGGTCGCCAGATGTACAGCTTTAAAGAGGTAGCCAAAGGGCCACCTGGTGGTGTAGTGGTTAGGTCTGCACATTCCACTTTTGCAGCCCAGGGTTTGCAGGTTCAGATCCCGGGCGTGGACCCACACACTGCTCATCAAGCCATGCTGTGTTGGTGTTCCACATACAAAATGGAGGAAGACTGGCACAGATGTTAGCTCAGTGACAATCTTCCTCAAGCAAAAAGAGGAAGATTGGCCACAGATGTTAGCTCAGTGCCCATTCTCCTCACACACACACACACACACACACACACACACACACACACAAGTAGCCAAGTACCTAATAATTAGAATACTATTTTTTCAGATACTAAAAGTCCTCTAATTATGTAGTGGCTGCTTAAAAAAATTAGAGAAGTTAGAGTCTAGTCACATGAGGATATAGTAATATATATCTATTCATATAAAAGAGGACCTTAAATTTTAAAAATCAGTGAAACATAACAGTGGCATTTCTGTACAAGTACTTTTTAAACAAAGACTAAGAGAGCCAGCCCTGATAGCCTACTAGGTTCAAGTTCCACACTCTCTGCTTCAGTGGCTGGGTTTGCTGCCTAGTCACGGAACCACACCACCTGTCTGTCAGTTGCCGTGCTGTGGTGGTGGCTCACATAGCAGGACTTACAACTAGGATATACAACCATGCTTGGGGCTTTGAGGAAAAGAAAAAAAAAACACTAAGAGTTTGACGTAGCATCTTATTTAGTTAATAGTCCGTGTTTTGGGCTGGGAGAACGAGAATGGGAGAATGAGAGGACAGAGAAGCTGAAATACAGGAGTAGTTACCATTCTTATATTCCCAAGGAGGGGACAACAGAACTCTGAGGGAACTCGCCAAGTGCCCCTGTGCTCCCAGAGCTCAGCGCAAGTGCATTCTCCCAGAAGATGCTCACAGAGACACCTCTAAAACCAGTGCATGGGGTACTGACTGGTCCCCCTAGAAAGGGGACAATGGCTCTCCTATGCTTACTTAAGATTTTTAATGTTGACCTAACTGTATAAAAGATAATATAATTCCCCATGAGGAAATCAAACACAGAAAAAATAGCTGGTAGGCAAATTGCTTAGATTACTCCAACCCTCAAATATAGAATGCTAATAATAGAGATAAGAATATACACATCAACTATGTTACTGATTAAAATGTTGTATCACACATTCCCTTTCAGATATTAACTCATTCAAAGCAACGCACCTCTCATTCATCCAGAATCCTAACCATGTTCAAATAAATAGAAGTAGTTTGTAATGGCATATAATGGTAATTAACTGCCTAATGATGACTCTGAGGTAATACAAAATCCATAAATTCACAATTTAATCTTTTAAAATGAAATTAAAATTAGATGCACTTTCTTATGCAACACATTCTAATTCTCTGTAAATTATAAATTAATGTATGGAAAAATAAAAAATGGTTAACTAGAATTATAAACAAAGTATTTCCTCCAATTCTGGGTTAATAGGAGCTTGTTTGTGTATTTTTATTTTTGTTAAAATACATACAATGATTCTAAAAAGATACACTACAAACCAAGCTCCCATTTACTAACAAAAAATTAGACTTCTATCTAAAACCGATGATAGCGATGATTAACAATTTAAGAGCAACAAAATGAACAATAATCTGTTAATTTGCGATTATATTTTCACACATTTTCATAATTAACTAATTTCCAAGGCTGAGCTATATTCATTTTTTAAAAACTATATATCTATAATAACTGCACATAACTATGGGTCTCATAAAACAATAACACATCCTATATTTGTCTCATTTTACTCTTAAGGTAAGTCTTCAAGATATATTTTAAATGTCACGGTATTATCTTAAAAGAAATCTAAACCATGCTTTAAGCTGCTTTCATATATGAGGATATGCTCTCATTTCGGTCATTTTAATCCATTTAGTTTCAATGCCATTGTCCTTCACAGCTCCTCTTCTTTGTGATCCTGTCACATGGAAATATGAGCACGCTAAGTCCTAAATGTGGGACCACCACAAGCATGGCATCCAGGGAGGAGGGCTACAGAGCCACGGCTGGCCAATCATAGGCAGGGATTCTGCCCTGTCAGTCAGTACTGACCCACTAACCCCAGCACAGGTTCAGTCAGGGCTGGGGGCTGGGTGGGGCGGCATTCTTCTGACACCAAAAAAAGAGACTCCTAATGGAACATGACCTTTAACAATCCTCCAGCTTGCCTCTAATAGTTGGCTGCTAAATTCTCAAAAGTTGGTAATGGACACAAAAACAAATTAAACCTGACTATGGATTTTTTCAAGTCTTTTGAATTTTCTTCAAACTAGAGGTAACTCGATTGAGATGAATGTTCACTTCAATGTGGGGGGGGGGTGGGATGAGGGGCCAACAATGACAGAAGATGTCACAACAGCAGAGCAGGTGCAAGTAGCAGAATTCCCTCCAACCCCGACACGGTGAGGAAGAGAGAGGTGGGAACAGTTAGGTTTTGGGGCTGGCTCTCCTCAGCTACCCTTGTCCCAGCACCAGGGCTTGAGATTTTGATGCTGCGACTTCAAGCTAGCTGATTCCTCTGCCTTGGTTTCTGCCTTTCTTCTCTTAGAGAGATTATCATCTCCCATGAGCAAAAGCTTCTAAAGAATAGAATGATGCTTCCTTGTATTCTCTATTGATTTTATAAATAAGCTGCTTCACAATTTTGTTCATAACATTTGTTATTCTTTGCATTCAAAGGAGAAAAAGGTATGTTCTGATCTTGATGTGTCTGGAGAATTTCCTTAGCACCACGAATATTCAACTAATATAATACCTTAAAAATTTTCTATACAAAATTGGTATAAATCTCCTTTGAAATTGTCACTTAAAATAATCTATAAATACAGGGACAACTACTACATGTGGTGATTAATAAAACATTTAAAAATGTTATGAACTAACTGCCACCAATACAACATCACATGATGGTTTTTCAAAGGGCATAATTACAAATAATATAAAAGCACAGTCTATCACTTTAAAAAATCATAGTCTACTTACTATTTATACGTCTCGGAACGGATATATTCAAACACATGGGACACGCCAAGCTGGAACTGGTCAGCAATCGGGGTTACCCAGGGATTGTTCTCTGCTTTGAAAACCTGCTTCTGACCCGTTAAATCTAAGTTTCCTGAAAAAAGGGAGGGAAAAAAAGGCGAAGGTCATTTCATCCAACACAGACCAGGATAAGAAGTCCTGCCCAGTAACCACAGGAAATCCTAAGTGCCTTTTGGGTCATTTGATCTGATTTTTTTGAATTTCTTACCATAAATCATTACCGGTACAGAAGCAAAGTTAGTGACAGTACCCTAGTCTGAGAAATTAAGAACAAAGGAAGGAAGAAAGGAAGGAAGGAGGGAGAGAGGTAGTGGAAGAAGGAACAAGGCAGGAAGAAATTAACCTGGAAGGAATTCTTACAAATGTAGCATATGCTTTATTTTTCTAGGTATTTGCTACAGAGACTAAAATGACCCCATCCAAGATTGAGAGAAGTGTTAATATTAGAACCTCCTGAAACTCTGTCTTGACAATGTACATCACTGCTTGTGCAATTCTGATCTAAACCAAATCGGATCAGCACCACTTTTTTCATCATCCAAAGCAGACTATGAGTCAAGGAAGATAAGAATATCGCCCAAGTAAAATGATTATTGCATTACTCAGGCACCATAAGCACATCTCAGAATCAGCACTAAATGAATCTCGTTAACATGGTAATGATAGAAACTCACATTTGTATAGTCCTTATCACTTTACAAATTACCTTTTTTAAAGCATTTCCTCATTTGATTCACCAGCAATCCCTAAGGTCAGTTATTAACATCACTTTATCGGTGAAGAAATGGAAACTTGGGGAAATTAAGTAATATGTCCAAGATCAGAAAACACCAGAATGGGGATCTGAACCTCAGGCTTCTGACTCCAAATCTTGTAGTCTTTCTATAACGGCTGGTGAAACGTTCAAGGTTACATGTCAATGTAGATAAACCAAGGATGAGTTAACGAAGGTAGCATTAAAAAGCCAGCAAGTGCCACTCATCTGTTGATGATCTGTCAACTCTATTCTTTTTTTCTTTTTGGTATATTCAAACATGGAAAAGGCAGTGTGCAAAAGAATTTCCTATAACACGCTCACCTAGGAAAGAGAGACATGCGGCAGGCAAGGTTAGCAGCAGAAGATGTACGCGGTTTTACTTGGCAACAGACCCACCAAAGGCCTTTCTCTAAAAGTCCTACTGAGGAATTCCATTCTCAGACTCCTGGTTTACAACCCAAGCCTATTTGAACACAGATATCCAGCAATTATTCTTTCCAAGACACAACCAAAGTAACATGTTTGTCCTTTTCTGAGGCTGTACTGTCAATTTTGTCATAACTGGTAACTCAAGATAATTGAAAACACATTCTGGGATGCAAGTATACCATGAAGCACATAATTTCCTAGTTGATCTGAGCTTTAGAAATGAAAAGGTAAATAAAAATTTTTACTAGAAAGATGATGTAACATTTCTTCTTAAAACAACTGATACTTTGAATCTGTCTTCTTTTTGGTATATGAACTTGTAACTACTCAGAAAAAAATGGAGAAAGAAAAGACCAATATAATAGTGTTTACAATTTCATAAAAATACTCACAAAGAAAATAGATACTACTAAATATTAAGAGTAATTCATCATGATATTTCCAAAGCTACTTAGAATTTGTTGGTATTAAGTACAAAAATAAGCAGATACATTTCTCTCCAAGATTATCAATATGTCAATTTCTTCAACTTAACAGTTAAACATTGTTAGTCAGATGTTAAATCATTTGGGAAATTAATGGGCTTTATTCTCTAAACCATGAATCAGAAAACTGCCTAGAGTAATGAAAATCTAGGACTTGCACATATTCTGCTCAGCTGGGTATCTTACCAGGTGTGACCTTGTTGGCAATGGACTGGCATCCATCTTTCTTTTGGTTTTACCTTTACTTGGAAAGGGGGGTTCATTCTTTCCCAAGAATGCAATTGATTGCTTGTTTAAATTTCTCTATAATTTTTACTTCCTCTTAGGATTTCACTGGTTATACTCTATATCCTGTCTTTCAGATCATTCTCATTACTTCTTTTTCTCCAATTTCCACTTCTCCTAAAAATGAATATAACAGAAATTTCTGGAAAAAGTCTTCCATTTAAAAACAAGTCTGTATTTCTGAAGTGTTTTGTCTTAAATGTGTATACGGTGTATACGTTGCCCACTGTTCTTAAGACGCATGGCCATTGAGAGAAGGGCCTACATACCAGGCAACAGTACCATGGTGTAGCAATTCACTAATAAGTTAGGGGTGGAGGCAATTGAGGTGAACACATCTGTCTTAAAACATTCGCCTAATAAGCTATCTATGCTTATACAAAACCATCTTCCCGCCTGTAAGCTCTGCCCACTGACCTCAGCATAGAATCAACTATGGAAAAAAAACCCTGACACCTTCAGAAAAATATTATGTATTCCAAAGTGGATAAGGAAAAAGAAGCCATGAAAAGTATAAATTGCACAAGGAAATGAAATGATTCCTAAGTAAAGGGGAATCTCCGTATTTGTGGCGACTCTGCCCTGAATATCTTTCTTTCTTGTCCCCTCAAATTGGTCATCCTAATGAGAAATACAGTCTGAATTTCTACTGGGTAGAATTTTATCTGTTGAACAACCATCCTGGACTCTCCATCATTTACCTGTTACCATGGATTAACTCAAATGGATTGGCTTCCCCTTGATATCTGGTTCAGACAGGAATCACAGGAATACGATTTTTTATTTTTTTATTTTTTTCACTCTGGGGAAGAAGAGTGGCGAGAGCTATATTTGAAGCACAGAGCATTTCTCAGCAAGCTGAGAGTGAGAGCAACGTGGACCCAGCAGAGGGCCTAGGAAGGACCCCACAGAGAAGGCTCAGCTATTCCAAACTTGCCCAGGAATGAGTTCCAGGGGACAGCAAGAGAAAGAAGATTCTGCATCATAAGCTCCCTTCCACCCAGGTCCAAGGCTTGCTCCAATAATCCAAGAGTACAGGTATCTTATGAGCAAAGCAGGTTTTAATGGAGTATCCTTGAACTTAACATACAGGTGCATATTTCTGTGGGAAAGAAGAGCCTGCCCTTTACTATCAACAACCTATTAACCCACTTTGGAAGGTACACAGCCTCTTGTTAACCTACTAACAGCCTCTTACTAAGCCGACAGTTTTTTCAGGGGCAATCCTCTGAAAGTAACATACTCGAGTTCTACGCTCCCTGATCGCCACACACGGAAGATAGACCTAGGGGAATAATGCCAAGAAAGGTCAGCCGTGTTCTCTGGGCCCTTCTGTCTGCAGACTCTAAGCCCCTGGAGATCTGTCAATCCCCAGCAATGTCTCTATTTACGTGCTGTCAGCGGAGACAGAAGAGGCATAGGGGGTTGCTAACGACATCTGCTAACTGGAGCAGGCAGGAAACGCTGGATGCGAGCTAGACACACTCCCTTCAGGGAAAAGGAGTCTTATGCTGATGTCTGAAAGTTGGGGCACACGGAGAGGACCACGGGCTATTCATGGGTATCTTCATTTACATCGCTTCAAAGTCAACTGTACATTCTAGCTGCAGTGGGGGTGAGGAGTGACTGGGTTACCCTCTCCCACCCCCAATTGTTTATTTTAGCATCAAACGACAACGCTACTGAATCAAATTCACGGGTGCTTCCTAGAGCTACCAAACTGAGCAGCCTAATAGAAAACAACAGTTCAGGTTCACTGGGGGAAAAAAAAAACAAAACAATAGCTTTATGGTTGAGGCTGTGCTTTCTTTTTAACAAAGAACCATGAAAATCATGTTTAATGTCCATAGCAAACCTTAAAGCAGGCAGATGACAGAGATGGAAACCGCACGAGCCACACCGAGCACTGACTCTTCAGAGTTATAACCGGGCTTGGCATAACAGGGTGTACTTATTTTGTTTCTCAACTTAATGTCACCGGTGGATAACACAATCTCTGCTTCTGTGCAGTTCTAATCCTCCCTGCCGACTATTTGTCTCCGGCTCTCTAACCTCACTCTGTGCCAGCCTGGGATGCAGCAATTTCAAAAGAGGGTTAATATAATTAGAGTAAAGCTGGGCCATTATGCTGTGTGAAAGGAGGACACCCGTCTCCTATTGCCCTAGCAACAAGTTACCCTTGCCTCGGCAAGGCTCATCTGTCAGCTGTCGGAGGTGGGTTCCCTTTTAAGTAATAACATGCAGGAAGCATCTTAGCCCACTGTCAGTCAGGCAGCAAACGCCCTGACTGCCGCACGCTCCAGTGCGTCTAGTTAGAAGCCCTCACCCAACTCTTTTATTAGAAGCCCGAGCGGCGCGCCGGTGGTGTTCTAACAAGGATCAGGCAGCAGGATTAAGCACTGTGACAAAGAGGATCTAATAAGCTAGAGAGTGGTGCATCTACAGACACGCTGACTGGCTCCCAGACAGAGATTCACTGTGCTCACTCTTCAGCGGGAAGGCCCGGGCCACAGGGGAAGCCAGCCCGCACCACGATTAGCGGTGACCCTCTGACCAATGCTGCTATGAAGATCATATATCACTCAGAGGCTTATTCTGCAATTGCAAATTGGATTTTCCATTTTATTACCTGCACAAGGACCACATATGCTTCCTCCCAAAGCCACTAGGAGAGTGAGCGTTGCCATGCAACTATAATTTTGTAAATACTAAATCATGCAAAACCCTCATTCTCCTTGCTAGTTACAAATGGGATTGAATGCAATAGGCAACTGCCGCCCCCTTAACAAGCACGCTCATTTTCACTTATGGAAATTGGTTGTTTTCATAATCACATGGTTACGAATTCTTCCCGAGCACTCAATATCCTGAAACATGTGGCCTGTACCATTATTTATCACATATTAAGCAGGCGACGGGATCTGGGCAAATTTTTCAGGTCATCAAAGCAGCATTCCCTCCCTTCCTAATTCCAAAATACCACAGGCGCTTTTTAAATTAATGCACTCTAAAAGCCAGACTATCTCACTCATAAAAATCTAAGGCCACAGACTAACAAGGTAAACTTAGCAAACCATGCTGACTGGGGAGTCCATCATTAGTACGCTAGAGTCGCCCAAACTCAGGTAATTGATTCGCTCTTGAAGGAGTCTAGTTGGGGTATCATGACAGTTGAAAGATCATCTCTGCTCTGCAGTGAAGCCACACGCAGAAGCTCACCACAAATGACTTCAAAATAAAAGCAACGTTTAGGGCCGTGCCATATATGAAGAGATATTCTACACATAAACCTCTATAATTCATACTGCTATGTACTAGACTACTAATTAGAGAAGTGCATGATTCTAGATAATAGCTGAAGATGGATGGTTCCTACTTTTTCATTTCTTTAGCAACACATTTTACTGAGTGGAAAGTGATCAGAAGGCTTATAAAATGATGCTTACATTATAACAGTTAATGCTTGCAGTGATGAAACACTAGAAACAACCAGAATGTTCAACAGGTGATAAGCAGAATAATGTATGCTACAGCCATACAATGAAATGTTATGCGCTATTAAAATGAATGAAATAGACTTATTTGTACGTACTGACCTAAAAAGAGGTCTACACTATAATAAAAAAAAAAAGTTGAAGGGTATACTAAATCTGCTAGGATTTAATTTTTGAAAAAAGTACAGGGGAAAGAAATCTCGTTATGGATGTATGAGAAAATGTTCATGTGAAAAAGAAAGAGAACGATACATATCAAATTGTTAATGCTGGTTTCCTAAAAGAGGGGAGAGTAAGGTAAGACAGGGATTTGAACCAGCAGAACAAAAGGTAAACTATTAATTTTCTCTTTCGAGAATTTCATGTTATTACAAGTATGGATTATTCTTATAATTAAAAAAGAATAAAGTGCATTAAAAGGAAATTGTCAAAAACAAGTTCAAAATACATGAGATAGACTAATTAGTACAAAGAAGTGCATCTTATTTAAAACGGCATCATCTGACCACAGGGAATACCTTGCTTTATAGGTGACGGTCTGGGAGGCCCTAACTGGACTGAGCATCTAGGTCTGAAGCTGTTTCTCTTTCTGTGCATCATGAGTGCAATCAAAGCAAGCTGGGATGCCTCATGACAGCTCTCAAATTTATTCCGTGGGGAATTCGAGGCCACAGTGTCATTCTGGCAACTGTCTGCCATACGCTTTCTGGCCACACATTTCTATTTTTTGTTCAGTTAATATATACAATGCATTGTTGCTCTATGCTATGTACTTAAATAAACTGTTACTCTTCTGATCTGCTCAGGAGAAAAGTATAATTTCAATAAAAAAGATTTGAAAAAAAAACAAACCCTGCCAAACGGTTCCAACAGAAGCGGCATGTGATCTATGCGTGTGCTGGTGTGAATGGTCTAAAAGCCCTTTTACCAATGAAGAAAAATAGCATTTTACGTGGTTTCCCTCTGGTGCTCTTCTAGGCCATTTGATATCTGTGTTCCAGGGTCGGACGGAATAGAAGTGTCTCCCAGTCACCTATAAGTATGACTACCCAGCAAGAGAGCAGGGGGAACCCCCAACACACACCACCACCATTGCTTTATCGTGCAAGTCCCCTTCTATGGATGTTAAATAAATACTTCATGTTTTAAACCTGGCCTGATATTCGTGTCAGATTTCCTAATCATTCTTCTCAGTGTGGGAGGTAATCTTTTCTTCTGCTTGCCAGATTTCCCTTTTATTGCTTATGTAATACTATCAGCTGTAGACAAGAGCTCAGTGGATGTGGCCAGACCTGACTTCTGATCCCAAGTACCATTCATCAACTTCGCGATCCAGAGATTTTGGATAAATCCTTTTGCTTTTCTGAGTTTCAGTTTCCTCATCTGCCAAGGCGGGGGTAATAGGACTAACTGATAAGATTGTGGACAGGAGCCAAAAAAATCATATAAAATGGTTCTATAAACTGGAAAACACCATATAAATATAAAATATTCTTTTCATTATTCATCATTATAAATGAAATCTGCAAAAGAGATAAAATGCATATTTGAAAACAACTTGCCTAAAACAGGGGCTCACTCAAGGAATTCATAACCTCTTGAAACTGAATGCACAGTAAGTCTTTATATGCATGATGGCACTCTTCTGGGAAAGGGCTCCCGTTCATAAAGCTTCTCAAAGATCTGGGATCAAAAGTAGGTTTAACAGGGGCCTGCCTGGTGGCATAGTGGTTAAGTTCACATGCTCTCGTTCAGCAGCCCAGGGTTAGCAGATTCAGATCTCAGGCGCAGACCTAGCAAGGCTCATCAAGCCATGCTGTGGAAGCATCCCACATAAAACAGAGGAAGACTGGCAAAGACGTTAGCTCAGCAACAATCTTCCTCACACACACACAAAAGTAGGGTTAATATAAAATTTAGGAACACTCATGTCATTTCCTAGAAGGCCGAAAGATTTCTAAACACCAGCAGTCTGCAGCACCCCCCTGGGGTAAGATCCCAGAGGGCACTTCCTCACCCTGATCCTCAGTTCATGGGGGCCGAGTTAGGACATCCTTCTAATCACCTGGGAAGCTGGAAATGTCAGCACCAAGGGAGTCCCAGTTAACCTGGGGACCCAGGGAGAAGTCACTGATTAACGCAACATAAACTAAAATAAATATATGTTCAAGGAGTAAGTTTCAGTATCGCAACTGTTTATAGGATCGATTAAGTTATCACAAACCAGCCTTCACCACAGCTGTTTAAGTTAAACATATAAAAGATGGCTGCCTTAATGATAAAACATTTTTTCAGCTAATTTAGCATTTAGTTAACAGTCTGTTTCAAATCCCTTCAACAATTCCCTCACTAGTCAGATTTAATATTAATAACAGTGTTACTTAATTGACTTGTGATACTACAGACAGAAACAATTTGTTTTTCTCTTCCTAGAAGGCCCTCTGATCCTCAGTAAATCCCTAAAGCTGGAGGAACATGGGCTCACCATTACACCCAGGATGCCCAGCTATTTTTATTCCAGAGCACACCTTTAGAAGAGGTGCAACCCCCTTTCAACAAAACTTGCAGAGTCTTTGTTAAGTGAGGGGCAGGCAGGATGGGAAGGGCAAAGTTTTAGAAATTCACAACCTGAATGTCTTAGCACCTACCATTTACATTTGTAAATACAAAACTGTCAGCCACTACAAAGACTAGAAAGTGTCAAGTTATATTCTACTCACTTACAATTCATAAACATCCTCCTATCAAACTGGCACATGTTCAAAAGGACTGCAATTCCGAAGTTAGTCCAGGGTTCAAGGATTGGACACTTCCCTTCACTGCTCGTTACAGTACAAATTGGCATCTCTTTTCTGAAAGTTAATTTGGCAATATATATTAAGAGCTATAAAAATGTTCCTACTGTTTGACCTAGTAATTCCACCCTGGTAATAAATTTATGCTAACGAAATAATCATAGATATTCACCATGATTTATGAATACAAATTTTCAATTCAGTGTTGCTTGTGCTCCTCCTGAACATCTGGAAACAAGTCAAATGTCTAAGGGGTTGGTTAATAAATTATGAGACACTCATAGGATGTAGCCATATGATTAAAAATGTTTTCAAATAAAATTTAATGACATGGGGTAATGGTCATGACATAATATTGAGTTTAACAGTAGGCTATAAAACTCACATAGTATGATAATACGTTTTTTAAAAAAACATAAGTATATACACACACGCTTAGGAAGAAGAGTAGAAGAAAATACACACATAAGTATATACACCCATGAATAGAGAAAAGACTAGAAGGAAATATATTCAGAATCTTAACAGTGATTATTTCTGGATGGTAGGATCATGAAAGTTAGCTTTTTCTGTGTTTCTCAGATTTTCCAAAGCAGTGGTTTTCAAACTTGAGTGTGCATCAAAATTTCCTGGAGGGCTTGTTAAAACTTTCAGTTTTTGACTTTAGCAGGACCTGGGTGAGGCCCCAGAGTTTGCATTTCCAACAATTTCTTAGGGGATGGTGATGTTTCTGGTCCAGGGACCATACTTAGAAAAGCCGCTGTTTACCAATAATCTTGGTGATCATTCTATACTGTATATCAAATCATCGTGTTGTATGCTTTAAATATATACAATTATATTTGTCAATTATTCCTTAGTAAGTTTAAAAATATTTGAATAAAAAGCCCTTGAGATTTTAAATAAATAAGCAAAAGAATATTAAATCTATTTAGAGTACTGAAAAAGAAATCCGAATTTTTAGATACTTCTTACCAGTTCTACTAAAGATGTCAAAAAAAAAACCCCTAACCCACAAACCAATGAATGCTGACCATTATCATCATCATAATGATAACAGCTATTATTGGTTGAGCATGTACTATGTACCAGATGTTGCTTCAAGAGCTTTGCACATATTATTCTAAGTAGTTACAACAATCTTGCATGGAAAGTACTATTATCTCATTTTAAAAATAAGCATCTTAGGGAAATCACTAGATGATTATGGAAATTGAAACTACCTAGGGAAATTTTTGATCAGACGAAAAGGCAGAATAGGTTGGAGTCTGGGTAGGACCATCACAGAACAAGCCACTGGGGACAGGTGAAGGGTGGCAGGTGACAGGGCCAGGGTGTGGATGTTGGAGTGGTATATATTAATCTCTCTCCAAAAATGGAAACTTCTACACTACTGCAGAGAAACAGCCACGACTCATGTGTCACAATGTCCATGGCTGACTATAAGCACTCTGAGAGGTCTCACATGCTTCTGATAGTTTTAGGGGAAGACAGGGGTGGAAGGCAATGGGATTATGCCTCCCTCACTCCCATCTCCTGCTACCTCCTGCCACACTGTGACATCAGGCCCAAATGAAGACACCGGATCGACGTGACCAACAGATCTGAGATTCTTCCCTTTTCACCCAACACCTGTAACGGTACTTTGAGAGTCCGTGACTACAAACATTCGAACTGTAACATTACTTAGATGGGATCTGTTCAAGATCTGGATGCAGGTACAACTCGAGAACTGATTAAAGAACATCTGGATGGTGTGAGGGGTTTGTGAGGATGGAGTCGTACACATATCCAGATTTTCATCGACTTTGAATTTCCCAATTGTGTAAAAAGAGGAAATGACTTCTTAGATAACTTCATAGGAGATAAAAGGTCAAACAAATATAGGCTGATTCAATCAGCATGAATACAATCACATAATCTTAATAATAATTATCTTAATAACCTTCCCAAATGGCAACAACTCATCTTTCTAATGTCCAACCTCAAAAACAGTTGCTAAAAAAATACAGCAATTTTCCAGCCAATAGGACTAACACTGAAGTTAAAATGTCGTCGTAACATATTACTAGGCACTTGCTCATATGGAAGTATGAAATGAAATTAACTTTATTTTTTTATTTATATATAAATACCCTTGAATCCAATTTTATTAAAGGTTAAGTAAGGGATCAACCTACTACACAGAACCTAAACTTAAGTTATATGTAAAAATGGCTTGTTTCGGCTTTGCTTCTCGCTCGAGAGCTTATATTTTTATTACTTTGGTGCCATGTGTTGCACTCTCTGCAGAGCTGGAGATGGTAAGAGTGCAGATATTATGTCACATAAAATATGTACTAAGATAATTAAGAATTGTGAGTGACACAAACGCTAAGTCTACAAGGAAAACTGCAACAATTGTAACGTAATTTCCAGTGAATTCAAAACTATTCACACTAAAAAATGCGCCAAATGTTTTTTAGTTTATGTACTGACAATCCATTTTAATGTGTTTTGATGAAGCTTACTTTCACTTATTTTCAAGTTTAACAATAATAGAAGCAAGATGCAATGGGAAGAAAATCACAACTCTCTGCAAGTGGTATATCCTTGTGTGTAAATACACAAAGACATGTAGACACCCACCTACACACTCACCCTACTTCAGGACTTAAGAAATACGATAAAAGAAAAACTGCATGCCATTGCAGAAGAACCATGTAGTTGAAGAAAGAAATTGTTGTTTCTACTTTTACAGATAACTATATACTTTTCCTCAGTATAAGTGATATAAGGTACGTCAACATCTCAAACCAACATAAACAAGAGTGTCTTATCATCTCATGCTAATTCAGAGTCAAGCATAAGCCAAAGATATAAACTAATGTGTTTCAAAAATTTAACAGTAAGGCTCAAGAAAAATGAAAGCAAAATAACTATATATACAACTCAAGGAAAAAAAAGTCTTACTCTACTTCCCAAGGATTTCCTTAGACAATTAACCAGTCCTGAAATGAAAAGGCACTCACTATAAATAACAGAGAGAAAAGGGAGATTTACCACAATTTGGGAATTCGGGTGAGATGATTACATCAGGAATTTGTTTCCAGTATTTTTGGCAAGCCAACTGTCTTGGGTTAAAAATACGCAATACCGTCACAGTTAACAAACAATAAAAAAGGAAATTACTATGATACTCTCTACTCAAGGGAAAAAACAATCAATAAATACAAAATTGTTTTCAATGTGTGAAGGTGTTTCAGAAACTCAATCTATTTACAAAAAATTAGAGCTCAAATTAGCCTAGCCCTGGCGTGGCTCCAGGCAATGGCACTTGTGAATAACTCTACTGGTTGCTACTGGTTTATACAGTGTTGTCAACCCCGAAATTCCAGCTTGCTATGTCAATTCCCAAACTTCAGACTATCCTAATATTCCTTTTCATTATTATCATGAAAACTGGTTTGAGAAAATAGAGAAATAGAATTAATGTATTTTCAATGGCAAGAATTGTTCTAAACAAAAAATTACTTTAAGTAGTAAGTAAATTATTTATATGTGCCATTTTATACATTATTCACATTTATCATTTTATTTAATCTCCACGATCTGCAGACTGAAAGGCATGTTCACATGGGAAAAATTTTTGTTTGGTGGTAATTTGACATCAACAAAGAAGAACAAATGGCGCCCTATGGCTTAATCAAGACCCAGGCCCCCTTAGTCAATGATGTAAATTTAAAATAGTAAATGATGACGTCTAGGATAAACAACCTGGGCCCTGCACAGTGGTCAGAATCATGGCTTCAACTTTCAAACAATTGTGCTTTAAAAACAATGTCATGCAAAAATCATTCACATGTGAATATGATGGAAAGTGAGACATCGAGACTCGCTTCCCGTTAGACACAGTGTGTGACTTACTCGCAATGACTCAAATGTACCGTGGCCTTTCTTGCTTCTGCACCTACCCAAATGCCCTCTCCCTTGCCACTCCTGACAAACCGTCATTTCACTCAATGTCACCTCTTCAGAGAAGCCTGCCTGGACTTCCTCAGTGAAAGGCGATCCCTGTGATTTTTCTATCACAGCACCTATCTGTTTGTTTCACAGTACTTACTACATTTCATAATTATCTCGTTGGCCTTTTTTTTTCTTGGTCTGTTTCTCCAACTCCACGGTAAACTCCATGGACACAGAGGCCATGATGGTCTTGCTCTGCATGGTGCCTGGCACCAGTTCAAATGCCCTTTCTCAGAGTTTCGTCCTTGCTCCTCTTATAGCACTGACTGCTGGGTCCATCCTCCCATTACATAACCACACTGGAACTATAATCACTTTGCTTCCATTCCGGCGTCCCTCATTAAAGAGGATGGGAATTCCATCTTACTCATTTTTCTCTCCCTGGTGTCTTGCATATGATAGGAATGTGCTTTTCAAATGGGATGAGATTTGATCCCTCTAAGGCTGTCTCTCCCATGATCTAAAGGGAAAGGGTGTTAAAAACAACCATACACTTGTTGATCTACAACTCACCCAGCCCCCACCACAGATTCTGCTATGCCCCCTCTGCCGCTCCGTTGGACAGTAATGACACCTCAGAGATGTGAGTGAGCCTGCGTGGAACAGAATGCCTGGGAAGAGCAGAGAAAAGAGACAGAAGGTGCTGTAGCAAGCTCTCAAAGGTGTGCTGAAGTGGCTATTAGCACGCACTTACATGCGTGATTCAACTTCACCCAAACACAAAAAGGAAACAAAACGTTTGGTTTAAGCGATTATCTAGTATTTTGAGAATGGGGAAAACGCTTTTTATGTATTTATATACCAGAGACTAGCCTTGATGCTTTATGCATACGACCTCAGGCCTCAAAGGAATCTGCAACCTGAGGAGGTGCCTCACAGTTAGGGATAATGAGGTTTAGAGAGAATTCCATCATTTCCTGAAGACCAGAGAGCAGTACACGGGAGTGCTGGGATTCGAACCAAGGTCTGCTCCTTTCTACATGCCACGGGCAACTGTCAGAAAGGACTAGTTTGTCTGTTTGCTCATTTTCTTCTCTTCTCCTAAGTCTTGCCTATTTTTCCTCCTTCGCCTCTAAAGAAAAAATGATAGTGACAACGCCAAACATACTCTGATGCGCATCAGGCTCAGGGCAACTGGCTGATGATGCCTAAAACAGCATAACCATGGTTATGATATAAAATGTACATAGCTCATCATATGAAATAGCCTGGATAGCAAATAAACAAACATATATATTATATTATATATTTTATATAAATAAACATATATTATATATATTATATAAATATATATTATATAACATATTAATATATATTACATATAAATATATAAACATAGTATATAAACATACATATAATATATGCTACATATATTATATATATATTATACATATTCCAGAAATACATCTATAAATATAAATACCAAATAGAAACCAATATCAAATAGAAATGCTCAGAAGCACTAAATCGCTACAGATATTGGTGAATTACACAGATGATGTTTGAGTATTTCACAATACAAAACAACACACATATCACCAAGAATGTTTAGGGAATGAAAAAGTCTTATTAATTTTATAGTTAACTCAGGTTAAGCAGAAAATTCTCCTTACTTCTATTCTTGCTAAACATTTTCTCATGTACTGGAGTTTCTCATATGAGTAAGTCTGCTACATAGAAAATGAATTATTCCAAACACGGCAACTCTCTCTTTCATGCGTGTACATATGCACGTGGAAGTGGGCGCACACACACAACTCCAGATATCACACTGGTTTTCAGAAGTTATTTTATATGCCACTGTATTGTTTGCTAGTCCTACCATAATAAAATATTGCAGACAGGGTGGCTTAGGCAACAGAAATTTACTTTCTTCTAGAAGCTGGAAGTCTAAGGTCAAGGTGTCAGCAGATTCGGGTTTTCCTGAGGCCTCTCTCCTTGGCTTGCACTGTGTCCTCCATTGTCTTTCCTCTCTGGGCGCAAACCCTGGTGTCTCTCTGAGTGTCCAAACTTCCTCCTCTCATAAGGCACCAGTCAGACTGGATTAGGGCCCAACCTAAGGACCTCATTTTAACTTCATCACCTCTTTGAAGGTCTTATCTCCAAATACTGTCACATTCTAAGGTGCTGGGGTTTCAGGTTTCAACACATGGATTTTAGGGGGGCCCAATTCAACCCACAACAGCCACGATATTCATTTTCTTAGTAGTCAAGTAACTGGAGAAGCAGAGAGAAAATCTGCTCTAGATATCTGGTTCTGACTAATCAAGGTACTTATCTATTCACAAACATTTGTTTAGTATAGTTTGTGTCACGATAAAGAAGAACTGTTCCTAAGGTGTTCATGGTCTAGTGGTTCAAATGGATACACACAAAAAAGATAATCAGAACACAATAGCACTTGATCTAGAGCGGAAATGGTGGCAGAGGTAAGGAATGACTCTCTAGGGGCCAATGGGACTTAACCAGATACTTAATCAGTAGAATCTCTAGGAAGAGGGGAAATTCACCAGAAGCAAAAAGCAAAAACCACAATGAGAACAGGGAAGAATGGGAGTCTAGAGAGGTAGGCAGGGGCCAGATCATGAGGAGCCTGATCAACCACACTAAGGAGCTTGGGCTTTATCTGCATATGCTCTGAAACACCAAAAGGTGTAAAGCAGGAAAGCTGTAAGGTCAGACCTCCGTTTTTTGATAGAGTACTTTACTCATTCTGTACAGAAGAGGAGTCTTTGCCACAAAGACACACAGGAATGTGACAGTGAGTTCTGAGCTGTTTCCCAAGCAATTTGTTACTAAAGAGAGTTGAATGATCTATAAAATGTTCTTTATAAATTAGGCTGGATCCAAGACTAACCCTCTAATATCAACACGCTCATACATTTGAGCGAGAAATGGGCGGAAAACAACTAGTGTACCAATAATTGCAATGGGAAGAACGCTCTGGTAACCCTTATCCATTTCCATATATTTCCACTCAAATCCCAGACGCAACATTTACCAACACTAAGACTTTGGACAGGTCATTTATTTATCCTCTCGGCATCTCAGCTGCCTCTTCTGCAACAGGAGGATTTTAAGTGCTTACCTCATAGGGTTCCTAAGGGATTAACAGTTATTTAACGTGAAGCTTTTCAAACAGCGCCTGGCACACAGCAAGTACAACAGAAATGTATTCTATTACTACCACGGTGATTGCTACCACTACTCGACTACATCACAAAAAAGATAAAAGATGAGAACTTCTGATCTAGAAAACTGATTTGAAAAAGCAAAGGAACTGATACCCAGACTTTCAGTTGGCAAACGTATGAATGGTGGTGCCCCCAACTTAAACAGAGAATTCCAGAAGAAGAGGAGAAGTGATAGCACTATTCCAGGTGTGTTAGATGCGATGTAACTGTGGAACATCAAAGTGGAAACAGCCACCAGGCAGTAAGGTATCTAGTTTGGAATATCAGGCCAGAGAACTAGCTGGGTTGAGAATACGGAATTAGGATTCATGAATAAAAATACAAAGTTAAGCATCTTCAAGATACAGGCCATATAACACAGAAGAACCCAACAGACAATATTCTGGATAATATAGGTTAGAGGAAATCAAGCTTTCCAAAGACCACACTATTTGTATGTAACAACCTACTACATTTTATATATAATTTATTATATGAATTGACGTAATTTGAGCTGCGCGAGTAAAGTGCATGGCAGTCTGACTTCAATTATTCCTCCTGGTGTTTTCAACTCTGGGTACCATTTTGGTGGATCCAGAAAGAGAAGGATACGATCAGATATAAAGGTTGAATTTCTCTTTAGTTGTCTAATATCCAGGCTTTTTTTTCATCCTTTGGATAAAATCTTTCCTTAAACATGTTGCTGTCACTTTAAATCTTTGTAAACTGTGTATATTCTTTAAAGAAATACTGCTCCTTTGTAAAAGTTACGGCTGTATCTTCAGGGGGCTGCCCCATTGGCATCAAATTAAGCACAAGAGAACAAAAAGCACCTCACTACAGTCCAATGAAGCAGAGAAGCAGGAGCTGTGATGGCAATTTTCAGACGCTTTTTGATGATGAATGATAATATTAAGCTCCTACGCAAAGGCAGCATACAATAATTCTCCATTCCCTGATATTAAAAACCTATAAAGGAACATAAAGCTAGCCTCATACTATAATTTACCCCTTCTGGTTAAAGCACTCTTCTGAGATCAGCAGCTTCAAAGAAGAATGGGAAGTTTCAGCTAGAGTGGCAGGTGTTCTGGGCTACCGTAGGACAGAAGAGAGGTAGATCTGCAAAAAGATGGACACAGACGGGTGGAGGCACAATGCCAGTGAGTAAGATGGAAGAAGGCCGACTGAGGTGGCATGAAAAGCAAACTGAAAAGTCAACCCACGCTTCTCCCATATTGGTTAATCTGCACCACGAGCCTTAGATTTTAAAAGTACTCACTCCCAAGGTAACTTAGGAGACATCCAGTTAAACAGGATGGAATGCAAGCATTTTCCTATATTCTCCTTCCTTAAAAATCTACTGGGAGAAGGGAGAGAATGATTTCTTAAATGAAACAAGTAAAAAGTCACGACCTACCATCACAAACTATGACAAACTAGCTGAATTCAGGGAAATTTAGACGAAAAAGAGGGAGAACATTGGTAGTTGACAGATAGCATCTCAGAATTCAAATATCACATAGATTTTTGTCACAGTTCTATAAGCACCATCCAATGAGCCTTCAGTTGAAGTGCCAATAGCTAAGGGTAATGGTTTGCTAGAAGAAAAGGTGGAACAGTGAGCACCTTCATTGTCTGAGAAGGAAGTGACCAAAGGAGGGACAGGATGCAGTGGTGCCATTGACGTGAGCCTGAGAGCCTTTCATTCCACTGCTGGCCCCCAATGGGGAAGGTCTGAAGAGTGAGAGGGATGTTGTTTAAGCAAATACATACAGCTCAAATAAGAAATGGGGCTGATGCATAGATAATTCATATCATTGGAACACAGAAAACAAATAAAATACAGCTATATGCAACAGCATAGATAAATCTCAAACATAACGTTGAGTGAAAGGAGCCAGAATACATACTGAATGGTTCCATTTATAAAAATTCAAAAACAGAAAAACCAAGTCATAGCATTAGATGTTAAGACAGCAGTTACTTTTTGGTAGAAAGGCAGGCCTAATGATTGACTGGAAGGAGGCCTGAGGGGCAGGCTGAGACTCTGGCAGTGTTCTATTTCTTGACCTGTGTAGTTGCTCCTTGAGTTCTTGCAGGTTGATAATTCATTGAGCTATAAGCCTATGTTGTATACACATTTTGGTATGTGCATTATGCTTTAATAGATAGAGGGGAGAGGGGGTGAGCACAGAGGAGAGATGGGAAAGGACAGAGGGGAGAGGGAGAGAGAAAATAACTGAATAATCCTATAGTCATCCTTGTAGAAAAAGCAAGTCTCCCAGTAAGTGGAAAAGATCAGGCTGGTCTCTGATGTCTCTCTGGCAACCTTCAATGTCAAGAGACAACGTCTACAAAGTTTTAGGAAAAGAAAAGGTGAGTCAAGATTTCTATACCCAGGCAGAGTATAAAATAACAAAGGACAGACATTCTCCAGTATGCAGAAATTCAGGACACAAAATAACCCGTGACAAAAAGCTACTTAACAATTAAATCCAGCCAATTAAACAAATCAAGAAACTATCAACCTATCTTGAAAAATAATATACTTAAATAGGGGGCCAGCTCAGTGGCACAGAGGTTAAGCTCATACGTTCCACTTCAGTGGCCCAGGGTTCGCTGGTTCGGATCCCAGGTGCGGACCTATGCACTGCTTATCAAGCCACGCTGTGGCAGGTGTCCCACATATAAAATAGAGGAAGATGGGCATGGATGTTAGCTCAGGGTCAGTCATCTTCAGCAAAGAGAGTAGGAGTGGTGGCAGATGTTAGCTCAGGGCTAATCTTCCTCAATAAAAAAAAAAAATATATATATATATATATATAAAATATATATATACTTAAATATATTTATGTATAAAAGTTGCGCATGCGTATATATATATAGACTATATATATAAAATGCCTCAATGTTGTCCATAATTTTTATTTTCACTTTTAGAGTGATCTTTTAGGAATTAATATCTTAATATTATTGGGCACAAGCAGTAAAACTTCAGTAATTTCTTCATTTGATTTTCCTTTCCTAAATTCAAAAAAAAATTTAGCATTTAAAAACTATTATGTTTTTCCATTTATCAATATAGTTACCCTTCTAACTCTCGACTCACCCTTCTGTTCGTATCAGAGACATACCTAGAATGATGGCCACCAAAACAGAATTGCTATTTCAAGTTGGTGAGACTTTAAGTGAATTTCTTAAGCTTTCTGAATAACTCATGTTCATTATTTGAAAGAACTAAACATTTTATAATAGCAAAACATTTTTTTTGTCAAATTGAGCTAGTTAGAACCAAAAAATGGTGTCCTTTCCTTTTTCCCACCACCAACCTTCCTACCAAATTAAAAAAAGGCATAAAATTAAATGTACCTAAAAAACAGACCTCATCATCTGCGACCTACACATACCCACTGGATGAAGTGAGCCACAAGGTTCAAGGAAGATCAAGCACCTTAATGACAAAACTGGATCCCCCAAAGAAAAAGAACTGTATATGATTTGACTATTTTACAAACAAGATGATATATTCCAATTAAACTTGTTTTCCTGTTATCAAAACTAATACTCTGAACTCCAGAACATTTTTTTCTAACAATTTACCTGGAGTTAATGAGGGGAGAGTTACAAGTAAATAATTAATGCACCTCCCTCCCAACCCAAGCTGCAGTTGGTAGCAGGATGCTACCCTCTCACCTGCAGTGACAGCAGCCGTCGACTTGAGAGTCAACTCACCTGGGTTCGAAGAGTGATGATGTTCCACCTGGATGCATCTTTAGTAATAATTACACAAAGGAGATAACTGGGATGGGGACAAATGGATACAAATTCCCCCAAAGCACCCAATTCAACTTTTATGTTCAACTTAAAAACAAACTCTAACTTTTCTGAGATAACTATGTGTTTCTGGCAAATTCATAATCACAATGAAAGCCAATTAAAGTCCAAACCGAAGCCAGCAAGAATTTTAGAATTCGTTTTCCTTAGACACGACAGAAGGCTGTTCAGTTGTGGATTACAGCTACACACATCTAAGTATTACTGATCCTGCAGGGTAATAACGGAGCTGGAATTTCAAAGTTCACAGCTCTCAAAATACACGAAATGTTTAACTCAGGCCACTGCTTTTGGCACAAGTTACAGGAGACTCTTAGGGAGAAGTTTTGCATTTTTCACTCCGGATTCATACTGTGAACTGGGCCCTGAAATTTCCAGTGGTGAAATGAGTAAACATTAACAGTAAAGTGATAAAATAAGAAAAATTTTAAAACTGTATTCAAGACACCACTAACCAAGCGGCGTCGTGCTAATGACTTCTACTTTTAGATGACAAGTCGTGCTATTTAAACAACCAAATTTCACTGCAGACATCCTTCAGAAACAGGTACCAAGGCAACCACGCTGATGCCAGGCTGTGGGGAGCTGTGGGGGACGGTGGAGGATCAGTATATGCACTCTATATACTGATAATGATCCAAAACTCCACCACAAACTTAAAAAAATTATCTGAAGAAAAACTAAAAACTGGACTTAATTCAACATCCATCTGGCATCTTTGAAAAAGAAATAACTTAGGGCTCCCTGTCTTTAAAAAATTTGATATTTCAAAACTGCAAGGAAGGAAGATTCAAGTTCTCTGAATGAGATTATTCTAAGGAGATTTTGTGGTTGACATTTTGGTGTTATTTCTGGACACGCTGTCTTTGGCTGCTTACTCAGGTAGGGAATATTAAGCTAGTATCCCCTCTTACTCCTGTAAGAGCAGCTAAAACTATGACATTGCTCCTGTCAAAATACGTCATCAAAGACTCCTATTTCAAAATAGTCTTGTGTCAAAAACTATTAATCATAATATCAATATATAGAATGAGGGAGACAAGCAGTATGAACTTCATTTCTTCCCAATATGAATAATGAAAATCAAGTCATACATACACCTACACACTTCATCAAACCCAGACCCAAATCCCAGTGGAATCAGGACCCTGCAGTCAAGAGGTACCATGGAACCACCCAGCTTACACAACCCCGGAGGTTGAGAGTGGGCCCACCAAGAAGTGGGGGGAAGAAATGATAATTCACAAATATGACTGCATTATGAAGCTCATGTGTATATTACTATGTGTGATAGGCTGAATAACGGCCTCCTAAATATAGTCATGTTCCAATTCCTGGAACCTGTGAATGTCAGCATATACGGCAAGGAGGACTTTGCAGATGTGCGTAAGTTAAGGATCCTGAGATGGGAAGATGATCTGGGTGGGCCTGACGTCATCACAGTGGTCCTTCTACGGGGGATGGGGAGGAATCGGTTTGAGAGAAGACAACGTGATGATGGAAGCAGAGACTGATGTGATGCACTTTCAGATGGAGGATCACAGACCAAAGAATGCAGACAATCGCTAGATGCTGAAAAAGGCAAGGAATTGGATTCTCTCCTGGAGCCTCCTGAAGGAGCCAACTCTGCCGACACCTTGATTTTAACTCAGTGAAACTGATTTCAGACATGTGATCTCCAGAACAGTAAGAGAATAAATCGGTGTTGTTTTAAGCCACTAAGTTTGTGGCAATCTTCTACAGTAGGAAACTGAGACACTGCAAAAACATTCTGGGTGCTTATCTATATTAGCTCTCTCAGCTATCTCAACTTAGGAAACTTTTCAAGGCCTCAATATACTATTCACCAAACGTCTATGAAAGTTGTTGCCTCCTATTACACAGAGTGAGAGTAACATAATACATTTTTACCCTGGCACACAAAATCTGCAAATTAAATATGTTTTGATGCTTACAGAAGCTATAAAACATTATTAGCAATATTACAAAAAGAAATACACACTATTTCCACATCAGACCCATAAAATAGGCATTCTTCTGTTAAACTTCTATTAACTTCCATGTTGTTCTCATTCTGTTGGTTTTCTTCTGTGTGGTAGAAAGTTTCAGTTACAGAGAAAGAAAATTAATGGACAAGCCCAAGCTCCTGGCTACTGAAGCTGGGGAAGGATGTGGTAGGGGAAATGAAGCTGGAAAACTATTCTCTTCCCTGCTCATTACAGCCACAAAGGAATGAAAAGACAAGAAGATAAAGTCACCACAACATAAAGATACTATGACTCTCAGAGGCTGTAATTCAGGACTTCAGGATAGTTAGGTGTTTCTTTTTATTTTTCTAATGACATTTTTATCTAACTGTTTAGGTCAAAGACTGCTTGCAAAAATGGCTGCAAAAATCCTCTCCCCCAGCCCATTCTTAGTTCCTTTGCACATTGACTCTGGGCTTAGTCATGTAACTTGTGTTGGCCAATGAGGCATTAACAAATGTGAACCAAACACAGGCTTGGAAAGTGCCCGTGCACCTGGGCATTGTGGAGCCTTGGCAGACAGCCTGCCAGCCCCAGATACGTGAGTAACACCATCCTGGATCATCAGCCATCAGCCAACCCCCAGCTGACCCCTGAGCCATGAAGATTCAAGTAAGTATCCAATGAGACAGTTCTGACCAACGTATAAGCAAATAAAATGGCTTTGTTTTAACCCACTAGGTTTTGGGGTAGTTTGTTATGCAGTAAAAGCTAATTTGATATAGTTTATAAAGCTAACACAAATACATTGCAAAACTTCTGAAAAATTCTTTTGAAAGATAAAAATCACCTAGAACCCCAACATACAAAGACATTAATCAATAACTTTTTTTATTCCCTATAATTAGAATCATACTATGCATTCAACCTAATAATGGGTTGTTGTAAGCACTTCCCATGTCATTTTATATTCTATAAGGTAACTATTTAACTATTCTTATATCATTGGACTCTAAGGTGGCTTCAAAATTTTCACTATTATAAAGACTGCTACAAAAACATATTTGTATAAACTTGTCCGAGTTCTTGATTATTTCTTGAGGACAGGTTCCCAGAAAGGCATATACTGCCACAAAAGATGGGAAGCTTTCATAGTGCCTGATATATACGGTTAAAATACAGTCTAGGACATCACATTAATTTACAAGCCACCAGCAGTGTATGAAAACGTTCATTTCCCAAGCCCTCACCATCGCTTTATATGATTATTTTCTAAAGTCGTTGTTAGCTGATACACTAAAAAATGGCAACTTGTTTTAATCTACATTGCTTTGATTGCTAGTGAGGTTGACCAGTTTTTCACATGCTTGGCCATCCATCTTCCCTTGTGAAGCATCTGTTCTTGCTAATTTTTTCCTACTGAAGTATGTAAAGCAGCTCTGCCATTTATCTCCAACACCTCCAAGAGTGGTTAAAATAAGCTGATAGTGTAGGGTGGGGCCAGGATGGACGTTTTTAAGCCCAGTTCCAACGAGCATGTATACACTTTTTTTGCCTAGGGAGAATCCATAGCTTTCATTAGCTTCCTTAAGTAGCCCATGATCTCACAAACTCTGAGAACCAACTGGGCTAAATGGGGAGGAACAGCATGAGCAGCATCTCACTATGGGGATGCTCAAAGTTGTCCAACCAGTCACAGAACACCTAGCTATGTGAAAGGGAGAAGTTTCGATGAGTGCTGGAGGAGGCTATACTAGGAGATGACTAAATTTGTATTTAAGTCAAGAAATTTAATATACACCATTGCTTTTCTTTTGTCTTTTATTGTTGCGGCTTCTGCTAAGGGCCAGTTGACATCTCATCTCTGCTTGCTATGGACTGTCTCTCCCATTATTCTTGAAGCTCTAACCACCAATGAGATGCTATTTGGAGGTGGGGTCTTTGGGAGGTAACTAGGTCATCAGGGTGGAGCCCTCATGAATGGGATTAGTGCCCTTCTAAGAAGAGACAACTCTCTCTGCCACGTGAGGGCCCAGCAACATGGTGTCCTCTTGCAAACCAGGAAGAGGGTCCTCACCAGGAACCAAGTCAGCCGGCACCTTGATCTTGGACTTCCTGCCTCCAGAACAGTGCGAAATAAATTTCCATTGTTTAAGCCTCCCAGGCTAAGGTATTTTTGTTATGGCAGCCCAAGCTGATGGCTTTTTAAACTATCCAAAGCCATGCTGATCTTCCCCAGCCTGCAATCCTACTGCAATTACATTTGGTGTCCTAATTTAATAGCTCCTTAACCGTTTTAGGTTTCATTAGGCTATTGGCTCTGTGGGAGAGAGAACTGCATCATACCTTTTGTGTCTTTCACAAGGTCTGGAAAGATATTAGGTAATAAGCATTTAAGAGACTCCAGAGAACATAAGTAATGGTTAAAAGCAAGGAGTCTGACAGAGAAGAGATTTTCCACCTCTGTGACTGTGGCAAGTCACCTTAAGCTTCAGTTTTCTCATGTGTAAAATGGGTGACACAGTAGCTCCACCTTATAGGAAGACCTTATTTAGAATTAAATATCTTATTTAGGAGATACAAACACTCATAAATGGGAGCTACTAGTGTCATTATCATCATCATCATCATTATTGGCACATTTCCAACTTTATTCACTTATAAAAACTGACCAATTTAAGACAATGAAACACAAAGTTATAAAAATCTTATTAACACAGATAATTCAATGCTATTCAAAGTGGTGTTGGCCGCAGTTCAGGAAGTCATCCTGAGGTTACGACTTGACAGTGCACAATCTGGCAGCCTGAAGAAACAGAAAGTTGTGATAAACTGAGATTCAAAGAACTGCTACGAAGGATTCAAACACGGACCGGGAGATTTTTGTTAAATAAGCAGGTGAACAGTTAAGTCAAAAAAGTTTACAGGGCGAGCAAAAGTTCTGTAATATCAATGAAAAGCATGAATGAAAAGAACAAGCTTGATCTTTTGGTCACTGTCCTAAGGAACACAGTAAGCTGAGAAATAACATCCTCCAAGATGTTGTAAAGTTGGGCAGCTCACTTTTCTGTATTCTTTTACAGCAAATTATAGCTAGCGAAGTCTCTTGGATAGCAATTGCTTGGATCAACTGAAATGACCAAACAATGAACCTTTAACACCAACCATTGATCTTGCTAATTGCATCTGCCACTTTATTTGCTTCTTTTGTTTCCAGGCAGCCCTCTTTTCCAACACTGTTCCAATTGTTAAATGGTCAGAACACACAAAGTGACAGATTTAGTGTTTCACTGGCAATTTATATAACTGACTGCAACGCTGTTGTTGTAGAGAATCATGATTTATTTGTCTCACATTGCAGCACATAACCTTTTAATGCAAGGGGAAAAAAGCGAACACCCCTTTAAAGTTTATATACGGCCAGCTACCGTTGTATCCTATGAACTAGACTCAAAAGAGAACCAATCAAATGAGTGATGAATGTCTTTCCTCTTTCTCCAGCTATAACGTCATGCACAATCCATTCACATATCTTGGGCTCAGTCATTGTTTTTTACCTGCATGTGATTCAGAAGAAAGTCTGGCAGATATATATAAATGATAGTCAGCAAATAGAACCCAGAACAAAGGGTTAAAACTAAGAATATCTGGGGTGGAAATTCTACATTGAAGGGTCCATAGATGGATTTGGGAGCCTTTAAAATTCTCGAAATTATATGTAAAGTTTCACATGTGAAAACATATTTTGGGGAGAGTGGCTCTATATAGGTTTCACTGGTTTCTCAAAGGAGTCAGTGATTCTCGAAAAGATAAAAAATGATGGCTTAAAGAAACCTGACCTATTGTTGCAAAATAAAAGGGATCGACAGCCATAAGTAGCCATGTGAACAATGACACAGTCTCAAAGGACATCAAGTTTTACACCAAGTTTTATAAATAAAGAGATGAGAGAAATGATTGGTGCTACGGGCTCAATTGTGTCTTCCATCCAAAAGTTCATGTTGAAGTCCTAACTCCCAGTAGCTCAGAAAGAGACTATATCTGGAGACAGGGTCTTTGCAGAAGTGATTTAGTTAAAATGAGGTCATTAGAGTGTGCCCTCATCCAATACGACCAGCATCCTTATAGGAAGAGGAAATTTGGACACATGGAGAGAAACACCAGACATGCGTGCACATCAGAGGGACAACTATGAAGATACAGCAAGAAGGCGGCCGTCTACGAACCAAAGAGAGAGGTCTAGAAGAGATCCTTCCCTTATAGGCCCGAAAAAGAAGGAATTCTACTGATACCACCATCTAGAACATCTAGCCTCCACAAGTACAAGAAAATAAATTTCCGCTGTTTAAGCCACCCGCTCTGTGATAATTTGTTACAGCAGCCCTTGCAAACTTATATGGCTGGTCTTAGCTGTAACAGTGGCTTAAACGATAATCCAAAAAGCAGTCAAGACCAAGAGATTATTCTAGGGGTTAAAAATGTGGTAATATCAAGAGTGAAAGTGGAAATGGTCTTACTGAACATTTGGAAGTAACATGGAGGATGAAAAGCATGATAATACTTCCATGTCTGCTACAACACCAAGCCAGTGAGTGCAAGGTTGAAGGGATAAAGTGAATTAAAGTAACTTCTTGAGGCTGTGTAAATGAGCAAGAAAGAGGCAGAAAAATAACTGTATTCATTCATTCACTTCACCTGCCCACAGTGAAGATTACCAAACACTAATCCTGACTTCTGCTTCGAGCTATGATGAAGTAACTGGACAAAATGGATAACTGCTTTTAGATACTGGGCAATAGGCAGCCCCAGACTATAATTCCTGAGAGAAGTGAAATGAGAAGAACCCCACGATTACCCTAATTTTCTCCCAGAAGCAGTTCCAGACAGTCATGCAGGAAGTGGGGGATCAAACCACAGTGGTGTTGCAGAAAGATCAGCATTTGAGGCTACCAAGGTAATGGGAATTTTCGAGGCAGGGTGGTAGAAAGAAAGGAGCTAGAAAGGAAAAGAGCCCCAGAAACCTGCAGAGAGTTCCTATGACTCTTTGGCTGAATAATAACTGCAGTGTCCAGGGCAAGACTCCTCCAGGCTAGGAAAGAAAAATATAAACTAACAGGGAACGAACTATAGAGGACATGTAAGCCAAACAATTACTGGAGTTTGCACAAGGCTAGGAAACATTCACTTTCTGATCAGCCAGAGAGTAGAGACCTCACTGAAGAGCCTGTTCCTTAGATAGATATCCTGAAAGTCTTAGGAAGAGGGCTGATCTAGCCCTGGAGTAAAGGCTAGTCCAGACCAACCCTAGTCAAGGTTAAAAACAAGCCTTGAAAGAATCAAGCTGGTGGGAAATAAATTAATTGCTTCCCAGAAGGAAACTCAACAGCCTACGAAGAGAGATTATAACATCCATCCAGTCAAAAGTATACTATTCAAAATGTCTACCATACAGTAAAAAAAAAACACTAGACATGTAGATAAACAAAAAAAGGTGATTTATCAACAAGAGAAAAATCAGTCAACAGAAACAGATTCAGAAATTGTGTTAGCAGACAAAAATGTGAAAACAGCTATTTAAAATGTGTGCAAGAAATTAGAGGAAAACATGAGCATAAGCAAATAAATAGGAACTATTAATAGACAAATAGAATTATGAGAAGAACTATATGGTTACAACTGAACTGAAAAATACACGATCTGAAATGAAAATTTCACTGAATAGGCTTATCAGGCGATTAGACACTGCAGAAAGAAAAACCAATTAACTTGAAGACAAAGCAAAAGAAACTATCCAACTGAAGCATAAATGGGGGGAAAAGGTTGAAAAGAAACAAAAGATAAAACAAAAAGTTTTGTGCAGATGACTTGTGGAAGACACCAGGCAATCTAACATAAGTGTAATAGGACATCCAGAAGAAGAGACGGACATGAGGGACAGCTAGCTAAATAAGTAAACAAATAAATATAGAAATAATGGCTAAAAACTTATCAAATTTGATAAATAGTATAAACTCATATATCAAAGAAGTTCCATAAAACCCTCAAGAAGAAGGAACAAAGGAAACCACAGGAAGGCACATAATGAAACTGCTGAAAACCATTTATGAAGAGAAAATTTTAAAAGCAACTGTAGAAAAATAGACATATACAGAAAACACAAGAATGAAGCCAAAACAACACAAACCAGAAGACAATAGAACACTACCTTCGAAGTGTTGGAAGGAAAAAAACCCCCAAACTGTCAACTTAAAATTTTATACCTATGAAAAAAAATCCTTTAAAATGAAGGCAAAATAGATATTTCAGATGAAGAAAAGCTGAGAGAATGTGTGGCCACAAAGGACTATACTAGCAGAAGTATAAAAGGAAATTCTTCAGGATGTAAATGATATCAGACGGAAACCTGTATCTACATCAAGGAATGAAGAGCACCAGAAAAGGTAAATATGTCAATAAACACTAAAGATATTTTTCCCTTTTCTTATTTAAAAGATAGCTGACAAGAAAAAAACTATGCTATTGGAGCTTATATCAACCAATTTGACCTGACATTTACAGAACACTGTATATAATCTCACAGGGTACATAATTTCACATAGCGAGTGCACATGGAAAAATCATTAACATGCTAGGCCATAAAACAAGTCAATAAATTTTAAAAAGTTGAGAATCATATAGATTATAATTTATGATCATAATGTAATTAAATTAGAAATCAATAATAAAATGATTATAAAATCTTCAAATACTTGAAAACAAAACATTTCTAAATAACCCACATGCCAAAGAAGAAATTACAAGGGAAACTAGAAAATATTTTGAACTGAATGATCATGAAAACAAAAAATGTGGGATCTAGCTAAAATAGTGATTAGAGAGAAATTTATTTCTCTAAATGCTTATACTAGAGAATAAAGATTCAAAAGCAATGATCTATGCTTTCCCCTAAAGAAGTTAGAAAAAGCAAAGCAAATTGTACTCAAAATGAGCAGAAAAAAAGGAAGTCAATGAAATACAAAACAAAGAATAAAGGAATTCAATGAAACAACAACACGGGTTTTTTTGAAAAGAGCAATAAAACTGATGAAATCTAGCTAGATCAATCAAAGGGAGGAAAAAAGAAGCACAAATTACTAGTATCACAAATGAAAATGGGGACATCATTATAGATGCTACAGACCAATTTAGAAGAAATACACGAAATCTGAGATATGCAAATTACCAACACTAAAAAAATAGAAAATCTGAAGAGCTTTCTATGAAAAAAAAATGAATACATAATTCAAAACTTTTTCACAAAGAAAACTCAAGACCCAGATGGCTTCACTAATGAATTCTTTCAAACCTTTAAAGAAGAATAATATCAATTTTACACGTTTTACGAGACCAGGATATTCCTGATACAAAAGCATACTGTAAGACAAGAAAAAAACTACAGACCAATATCCTTCATGAACAGAACAAAGTGGAAGAACTTAAAACAAAATATTAGTAAATCAAATCCAGAAATACATAAAAAGGAAAATACCAAAAATAAAAACCACATGATCATCTCAACAGATACAGAAAAAGCAATGGACAAAATCCTACACCCTTTCATGATAAAATCATTCTACAAACAAGGAATTGAAGGGCACTTCCTAAGCTTGACTAAGGTCATCTACAAATAACTCACAGAAAACAAACTTAATGGGGAAAGACTGGATGCCTTCCCACTGAGATCAGGAGTAAGATAAGGATGTCTGCTCTTGCCACTTATATTCAACATTTGGGGTCTCATAGCTCAACAGAGTACACTAAAGCATTCCAATCTCAGAAGTGATATAATCCTATTTGGGATTTTACAAAACCAACCTGACTACTGTGTGAAGACTGGACTGGAAGGAGCCAGAGAGGAAGCAGGGCAACCAGTTCGGAGGTTCTTAGGGCAACCCAGGTGAGAGAAGAGGGTGGCGTTCTCTTTTCTCTGAAGGAAGCAAGCTCAAGTGTAACACTGGAGCTGACCTTCTAGCAGATCTGGGTATCAGTTTAATTTCCGTTTTGTCATTTTCGACTCTTTGTTTAGTTGTTTCTTTCAAAGATTCCCCTTATAAGGGCAGAGATTATGTCTATTTCATTTACTGCAGTTCCCCTAACCCAACAGATTACAAGAAAACACCGTATACAGGGCCAGAGGTCAGAATCTGACACAATAAGGTAGCTAGGGGCTGTCCAAGGACAAGAGCCATTCTTCTTAAAACAGCAAATCTAAAAGGCAACAGAGAGTACTGATGCCTATGAACATCGCCAAACGTGTACTGACAGTGAACATGGGCGTGTTTAATAATATTAGAATGCGGGCTGCTGCCGAAGACTCTACAGAAGCACAAATGGCACCACTAGATGCTTTCGTGCAGTAGGTAGTCAACTTATGGAATTAACACTTGGTTGAAAACGTGAATGATTCTGGAAAGGTCTAAATAAACATAACTATGATCCATGAGGAGTTGGACCCAAAGCTCTGGCTTATCCTATCACTAAATTTCTGGTGTTGACAACATGAAGGACATCATCCTTCGCCCCTTCCAAACCCCAACCCCTGCAAAAGAAACTCACATTCACACACACACAATACCATTCGGGTCTGACTCAGTATAACACTGCTTATTTTTAATATAAGAATAATATTATACATGAGAGAGGCTTTGAAGGTGATGCTACATAAATGCAAGCTATTATATATGTGTTCAGATGATAGGAACTGTATTTACAGATACGCCTCTGGAATAAAAAAAAAAAATTACATCTGGAATCTCAGTACTGCCGGCATTTCTCCCAGGGCAAGAATACATTTAGTGTCCTATTAAATCAAAGGATGGTCCACTGCAAACAGTGGCATGCTTTCCCAGCCGGCGTTAACACAGATTGATGCGCATGTTCAATCACAATGAACCTGACATTCGGCTTCCTGAAATTTATAAGACAGAATGGAAACGTTTTATGTGTTGCAACTTCCCACCCCCTTTAAAGCAATAACTCACCAGGCAGAAATATAATTCGCTTAGCATTTTTAAAATCCACACTTAAAGCATTTTCTGGGGCTCGAGATTCGCTGAAATCGAATATATAAAATGGAACTTGTTAAAAAATATCATGGAGGAGACCTGACGGGAGTCATGTTTGATTATCAACCTAGACCACGGGAATCAAAGAATAGGATACGTTATTTTTTGTGAAGTATGGCAAAAGGAATATTAACACAGAAATACAATGTAAGAGCATGTGATATAATTCAAGTCAAAATTCAAAGTTTGGTAAAGATTTCCTATCCCTCACATTTTCCATATTTTTCAAAGAATAGAATTAAGGCATATGTTTAGAATCACGATAATCTGTCATCTAATGATAAATGGTGACTTTTTTTTGAGAAGATTAGCCCTGAGCTAAGATCTGCCACCAATCGTCCTCCTTTTTCTGAGGAAGACTGGCCCTGACCTAACATCCATACCCATCTTCCTCTCTTTTACATGTGGGATGCCTGCCACAGCATGGCTTGATAAGTGGTGTGTAGGTCCACACTTGGGATCTGAATCTGCGAACCCCGGGCCACTGAAGCAGAAGATGCAAACTAAACCACTGCACCACTGGGCAGGCCCCAATGATGACTTTTTATTGGCTCATTGTTAATACATTTATGGCTATACTATCAGGAGGAATACTTATTTTTGAAGTCAAAAGATATGAACTAAAAATCTGACTCCGTCAGTAACAAGCCATGTCAATAACATAGCTTTGGCTAAGTCACTAGCTCCCTATACATCTTGGTTTTGCCATCTTTTTTCCTTTTTACTTTGGCAGGGGGAAGATTCACCTTAAGCTAACACCTGTTGCCAATCTTCCTCCTTTTTCTGTTTCTTACTTTTGACCCCCCATAGCCTCAATACATAGTTGCGGACAGCTGTAAGATCTTTGGTTCTTCTATATGAGCCACCACCACACCATGGTTACTGATGGATGAGTGGGGTGGTTCTACACCCAAGAGCTAAACCCAGGTCACCAGAGCAGAGAGCGCCGAACCGTAACTGCTAGGCCATCAGAGCTGGCTCAGTTTCGCCATCTTTAAATGGTGGCCAAAGAGCTCTCCTTGCCTAGATTATAGAGTTGAGATAAAGTCTATAAAATTATTTTGTAAATGATGATATTTTGTGTAAAAACTGAGGTATTTACAAATTCTACCTAGCTTAAAAGTAACTTCAAACATGTTCGTGACCAATTGACAAATTCGATTTTGCACAAGTGGCAGCGTCTATAATTCCACGCAGAAAGTACCTGCCGCTTACCACTCTATTAAGCTAACATCTCATGGCGTTTGGCAACCATTTCAGAGACTAACAGTTATGTCTTTTGGAGTGCATATCTTCACTGGTATCTGACCCACAGAGCCTTTTATTCATAAAAATGTTATTTCTTATATAGACTAATGTTATTTTTCTCCTCAAAGCCCCAGTACATAGTTGTATTTTCTAGTTCTATGTCCTTCTGGTTCTTCTATGTGAGCTGCCACCACAGCATGGCAACTGACAGATGAGTGGTGTGATTCCACGACCAGGAACCAAACCTGGGTCACCAAAGTAGAGTATGCTGAACTTTAACCACTAGGCCACCAGGGCTGGCCCTAGACTAATATATTTTGCTTTGTTCCAGAAATGGCACAAAACAGAATTAGCAAATGGTCCTACCCTTGGTTAACCTGGCGTAGTTAGCACAGCTTGTGGCATGTGTTCTACAGGCCAGCTCTAGTCTAACTGGCTGTGTGACCTCAGCAGGTGACTAAACCTCTCAGAGCCTTATTATTCCCCACCCACAAAATGGGGAGAAAGCCCCCAACTTCCCACAGCTATTGTGAGATTTAAATGAGAAGACATATAAAATGCCTAATGGGACAGTTTACATGCTCAAGAAATATTCGCTCTCTCCTCTTACATTCTTTTGGCTTCTTTGGATCAACACAAAACACTAAAATGATAAACCTTTAATCCATAAAGGATATAAACATGCAAAGACGTGCACCAGCACCTCCTGCCTCCTTTCTCTTCCTTCTCCCTGACTCCTCTCTGAAGACCTGCACCCACTTCTCCCTGCTCATCACAAGCCCTTGTGCCAGACTCCTCCATCTCACCCAGTTCTTGACAGCAACTTTCTCTGAGGGCTTCCGGGAGGAGGATCTCAGAGCCAGAATCAGCCACTTCTTCTAAAGGGGAGAGACAGAGATGAAGAGCACTACTGAAAATATTGATAAGATGAATAACAGCAGGAGCAACTGTTACGGAACCAACGGGCACCGAATGCTTCCTGCACCCAGCCACTAGACTCCTGCATGCGGCCACTGTTTCCAACACAGAAAGACTGGGTCCAGGAGTAAAATTAGCATTTACAAACTCAAGTGCATACAGAGGCCAGTGAAAGGAATGTAGTAGGAGGAGCAAAAAAACCCCAATAATGCAAGTGAGGAGTCTGGACCAATAGCACTTCCAAAAAGTCTCAAATTCTGGGCATTTTCTACAAATGAGTTTGAAATGAGACTATGTTTATTGTATAGTTTTAAACTCATGCATCATTATCCAGACCACATCGCCAGCAGCATTCCAAACTAAACTTTATGAATCCTACAACTGTCCAGTCAGTAATAGGATCATGATATTGTGCTATATTTTTGTATATTAAAATTAATTTTAAAAGGAAAACAAAATATACAAAACATTGTATAATTCTGTTATGTAATTTCTTCATTTTCATTTTGTCAGGAATCTTAACTGGGTCAGGTGAGGATCTCAGTGAACTAGAAACTGTACCCCCATTGGAAAAAGGCCAAGTGCTACTTAATTATGGCCAGTGACTACCATATGGGTAAGTGACACGCTCAAGGTCACCCATCCTGTGATGAGTAGAGACAGGACTGCACCCTAGGCAACCTGGTGCCACATACCGCCCTCTCAATTACGCAGTCCCATGTCTTGACTTCATTCACAAGTCTAAGATGGACATCATCAACAAAATCAAGGAGAAGAGAAATAGGAAAGATGACAAATTCAGAAGGACCACTTCTTAGCCTAATTAACAGATCGTGACCCATCTCTACCTTTCACAAGTAACAGGATTTAGATAGAGAAAACCAATTCTGATAACAATATAAAGTGGCCTAGGGTTAGGGTGGATAATTATTCAGAATAGAGAATCTAGAAAATTTTTTTAACTTCTTACTATGTCCTTGGTGTCTGATTATTCTAGAGATGGTTAATAACTGCTGTTACATCTTTTCTTAAGAAAAGAGTTAAAAGATTGCACAGCATAGCTAAACTAGTTTGCCCAACTCCAAAGGAGTCAGACATCACATTCTGGATCTTTAACAGTTTTCATTTATAACAAAATAATAAAGATTTAGAAAGACGGGTTTAGTGTGCTTTACATGTGAAATAAATTACTAATATGTAGACAAGTGGCAAAAGGATTACAGTGTATGCACACATCAGTAATATTAAAAAATGTGGACAATTAGTTCAGAACAATGCTTATCACAAGTTCTGGGAGGAGGAAAAAAATCGTCAATGAAATGAGCACTATCACAAAAGGTAACATAAGACAGGGAGAAATTAAACAATTGGAAAACAATTGCTTCTTGCAGAGAGGCAGTTTAATATCTTAATATGGGATGAAGAAGTGAATCTAATTCGTGCAAACACTGCGAAGTATTCAATACTTAGGGACAAGTTTATACTCATACAAAGGATGTCAAAAAGTGAACAAGTGAATGAATGAAGGAATTAAGGAATGAATGAAGCCACCAATGGTCCAAGCAAAAAGCTAACCACAGAGCTTTCTAGGTGGAAGAACCAGGTGACCTGCTCCCAGCCTCCATATAAACTCACAAAAAGGCACAGACTTGGAAAATCACTAGTGAAATTAAAAGTGTATTATCGGGGCCAGCCTGGTAGTACAGTGGCTCAGTTTACACACGCTGCTTCGGCAGCCCAGGGTTCACAGGTTCGGACCCTGGGCACAGACCTAGCACTGCTCATCAAACCACACTGTGGTGGCATCTCACATAAAAATAGAGGGAGACTGGCACAGACGATAGTACAGCAACAATCTTCCTCAAGCAAAAAGAGGAAGATTGGCAACAGATGTTAGCTCAGGGCCAATCTTCCTCACACACACACACACACACACAAAGTATATTATTAAAATTATGATGATGCGATTGAAAGGGTGGCAGTGAGATGCTTCTTGCCAGCCTCCTGTCCACTCTGTGTGCCATGCAGAGCCACTCCCTCTGATCTTCACCTTCTCCTCCCCCTTCTCTACCCCGGCCTCTCTCTCTGACACCGCCCAGGCTTCTTCTCAGCTTGTACACCGGAGGGTAATTCAACAGCCTTTCTTTTAACCACCTGATAAACCCACCAATCACAGCGGGCAACAGACACTTCAGGTCTTGGACCTTCTCGGCCGTTCTCGCTGACGGCTAACTGCTTCTCCCCTGTCAAAGGGTGGGATTTGGGGCGACCACGATGCTTAGACTGTTTTAGAAGAGCCCAAGTTTCAGAAAAGCAGCCTTTAAACAGCCAGAGTTTAACAGTATGAAATCCACTGGGGTGTGTGTACATGTATACACACTATACACACCCATACACACGCACCTGTGTGCCTGTGTTCATTTACCTAACATTTACTGAGCGGCTGTACTTACTCCTGGCATGGGGCTAAATTCTTTACACGGATTATTTTAATCCTCACAACAACACTCTGAAGTAGGGTTATTATTACCCTCATACCACATGAGGCATGGAAGATAAAATAACTTACCCACAGTTACAGAGCAAGGAATTGGGATAGCGAGCGAGACTGGAGCCCCAGCCCAGTGAGGAAGAGACAAAGCTTTACCATCTACTGCATACATTTCAGCACGTTGTAAACCTCTGGATGAGATCATTGGGAATCAACTGACAGAGTGACAATAACACAGGAGAAGATAAACAAGACACTTATAACCTGGGACTTGATTGACCAAAGAGAGAACACTGCATTGCCTTCTTGCCTGCCTCAGTAGACAAAAGATTTTTCTGCAGCTTCTCAATGCCCATAAAGAAAAGGATTAAGAGGTGTAATGGAAGGATTTTAGGCTGGTACATCCACTCTTTCTGAATTCTGTCCATTCTGGAAAATACAACTGGAGGGAAACTCATTCACGACAACATTTACTCTCTGAATGGGATTAATATTCGTTTCCACCGTTCACGAGCATGCTAGAAAGAATACATATGCTTCTCATATTTCTGTAATAAAAATTGCTATTGATTACTGACACATACAGTAGGTCAGAAAGGCAGTGAGCCCAGGTGTATGTAGCATTGCTCTCAAAGGATACACAAACTGGTGTAGATAAGGTTCTGACATCTCAAACACTTTGGTTTCTTGCATGCCTAACTGACCAATGCAATTTCCTTCACCAACGGCAATTATCTGGCTGACAAAAGCAGGAGAAGAGGTCTCACGACCGTCTCGAAGCCAAGAAACCAGAAATGATTCCATCAAGAGCAACTAACTGAACCCTGGAAAACTTAGGAAAGAGACCATACGAAAACATACATCTCACATCTCCAGCTCATAAGACCACAACTGTCTCACGTGCACGCGACAAAATGCAAAAGCAGAACAAAAGATGGCCCACAGAGACACGAGCTCTGAAACCACCATAAGGCTGTTGACTCCGCAGCTTTATCTCTTCTGAAGATTGGTCAGGATGCCTGCCTTCCCTTCCTCCCCTACCAATGCAGGCCCTTTCTCCACTCCACTAATTAATTCTCCCATTAATTAAAAGTGGGCGAAACTTCAGTTAGTCACACTGCTGCTTTTTAGAAGCAGAGATTAGCTGCTGGCTGAAAATACGGGTCCAAAGAGACTTAGATTCAGGCAGACTCAGGAGACCATTTCAATTGTGTCTATTTCACTCCTTCGCTGGCAGAGTTAGCAGGGGTCAGGAAAAAAGGAGCAGCCTCAATCTGCCTCATAAGGGAACCCATTTTTCCTATGAAGCGAAAGCATACCCACTGCATGAGCACACGGGGCCAGCCAGGGGCACCACAGCCACCGAGACTGCCACAGATGCTCGCCTGGGAGGCAGCCTGACTCATAATGGTCTCCAATCTTTCTGCTTTCAGTGTTTATGAACCAGTGCTTCACGGCTCTCTCTTCCACCCTTTACGGTCACATTTAAGGGACCTCATCCAATCTGTGGCATCACATTTAAGCTGATAACGCCCCAAATTATACATGCAGCCCAGATTTCTCTCCTGAACTCCAGATCCTAATATCCAGTTGCCTTCTCGATTAGACATCCAAAAGGCATCTGAAATTGAGGACACCCAAACTCAGCTCACGACTCGCTCCTCTCCTCCCACATCTCCCCAACCCCCCTTCCCACTATCTTCCCCATCCTGCTAGTTCCCCAGGTCCAAAACCTCACAGTCAATCTTCCCTCTCTCCCCTTTCATCTAAAACATCACAGATTCCCGTTAGTTCTACCTTTGAAACAGACCCAGAATCTGACCACTACCACCATCTGGATGAATGCAGAAGGGTTGCACTCCTTCTGGAGGCTTCAGAGAAATTCTACTGCCTTGTCTTTTCCAGCTGCTGGAGGCCGCCCATGTTCCTTGGCTCCTGGCCCCTTCCAGACATGATTCCAACCTCTTGTTTCTGTCATCACATCTTCTACTATTGTCTCTGATCCTCTTGCTTCCCACCTCTAAGGACTCGTGATTACACTGAGCTCACCTTGGTAATTCAGGATAACCTCCCCATGTCAAGATTCTAAGTCACATCTGAAGAGTCCTTTAACCAGGCAATGTAACATCTTCCTACGTTCTGATGATAAGGATGGGGGCATCCTTAGGGTACCCTTATTCAGCCTACTGTACCATCTCACTCAGAGTGAAAGCCAACATCCTTACGATGCCCTACAAGATCCCATGTGACCTAGTCCCACTTCCTATCTAAGCTCATCTCTTCCAACTCTCCCCCTCGCTCACTCTGTTCCAGCCACACTAGTCTTGCTGTTCCTCAAGACACATGCCCACCTTTGCCCTTGCTCTTCCCTCTGCCAGGAAAACTCCCTCCCTTCTTTGGGTCTCTGCTTAAATGACACCACCTTATGAGTGAGGCTTTCTCTGATCATTCTGTATAATACAGCAAGACCTTCCCCTCTATGTGGATACCTCCCACGCTTAATTTTTTCCCAGAGCACTTAGCATCATCTGATATGCTTGCTATCTATCCATCCATCCATCTATCCATCCATCCTCCCCCACTAGAATGTCATAAGGGGTGTTTTGTCTCTTGATTTATCCTCAGGAAATAAAACATGAAGCAGGGACTCAATAAACAGCTGTCGAATAAGTGAATTTTACTTTATTGGAAAAGGAACTTCCTTGGAGACAAAACCTGTTGTAAAATAAGAACTTAATAAATGTTTGAAGGAATGAATAAATGAATGGGTGAATGACAGACCCAACTGCTATCTAATTTCCTATAGGAATATGGACTAACATCAAATCAAGTGCTTTACAGTTTAGGAACCAGGCATAACGGTTAAAGTAGCTTATTCAGGGATGCACAATAGGAAAGTAATACAATTACATAAGAAAACTCCCACCAAGCCCCTGACTTTATTTTGTGTCATCCTTGCACGTCCTTAGATCTGACAAATCAGAACTCATCTGAAGTCTCTTGCTTGGTTCAAATACTCTTACCAACAAGGTCTCAACTTAAGAAACTCCAAATTTATTTTTAAAGGAAACTTCACAGAAATCTCAAAAGCATTTACCCTGCATATTCAGATATGTAAAAGAAAAAAAATGAATACACAGGGGAGAGATCACTAGCTGTACTTTAAAATGGACCCTGCAGGGGCCAGCCCGGTGGCACAGTGGTTAAGTTCGCACGTTCTGCTTCTCAGCGGCCCGGGGTTCACTGGTTCAGATCCCGGGTGTGGACATGGCACCACTTAGCATGCCATGCTGTCAGAGGCATCCCACATATAAAGGTAGAGGAAGATGGGCACGATGTTAGCTCAGGGCCAGTCTTCCTCAGCAAAAAGAGGAGGATTGGCAGTAGTTAGCTCAGGGCTAATCTTCCTCAAAAAAAAAAAAAAAAAAAATGCACCCTGCAGCCAGTGGGTGCTGTAGGAACAGACATAATAAGCTTCAAGTACTTCAGTCCCTACCACAGCTCGTCAGCCAGCCAGGCAGCTCCAGATCACCTCAGATATGGAGTACACAGCCAAACAAAAGACATTCCTCCTGTGGCTGGATATTTACTGAGGGGAAAGAACCTCTGGGACAATGCAAGTGGCCTGGAATGGAGTACCAGCAGAGCAATTCGTTTTGCAGATGCCACCTCATCTGCATTTCGCACAGTGTTATTCTAGCCCTGCTGCCCCCATCCTGGTGCCAGGCATGCAATTGTTCACACTGTATCACTCTCCTCCTGCCACCATTGTGGGGCGGGGGCTGGGCAGGTGTCGTGTTTTGTTCCAACTTGGAAACCGCATTCTAGGAATCCTCTTAGTAGGACACAGATGGGAAGAAATAGACTGCAGAGGTTAGGAATATGGGCCTGGAGGACAGACTATCAGGGTCCAAATCTTGCCTCCGTGACTCAATAACTGGATCCCTATGGACAAGTCAGCAACCCTCTCTATGCCTCAGTTTTCTCTCCTCTAAAAAGTTGGCTTACTATTCTTATGACGATTCCAGGAGACAGAGCAGAAAAAGCACTTTATCATAGGGCCAGGGCACACGAGGCCTTAATACATACTGGCTGCTATTATAATAGCTACTATTACATGACTGTGTATTATTTTATTCTTGACTTGAAAAAAATCACTGTCCAAAAATAAATAATACATCTGTCTCCATCTTGAGTTGAGATTTTTAACAGAAACTCCCAGGGGTTTATCATTTATTTCTAGCTAAGTGTTTGCCTGCAATTAGGGAAAACTGCCACCAGACAGATGTTGAGATTAAGCTTTTCTAGGTATAGCTCGCAAAAATAAAGTCATTTAACAATTTCCTTCTCAATTCTACTCTGTTTTTTTTTATTTTTTTATTTTTATTTTTTCCTTTTTCTCCCCAAAGCCCCCCAGTACATAGTTGTATATTCTTTGTTGTGGGTCCTTCTAGTTGTGGCATGTGGGACGCTGCCTCAGCGTGGTTTGATGAGCAGTGCCATGTCCGTGCCCAGGATTCGAACCAATGAAACACTGGGCCACCTGCAGCGGAGCGCACAGACTTAACCACTCGGCCACGGGGCCAGCCCCTCTCAATTCTACCCTTGAATAAAAAATATCTAACTTGTTATTGGGGAGCTTAACAGAAACATGAGACAAATATGACTACAGGCAGGATTGAAATAAGATAGGCAATATGAGTAAGATTCCAAAATATTTAAGTACATATGTATATGTGGGTTCAACTAAGTATTTTTCTAACAAATTATTACCTGATGGAAATCATTGATTAATCTAATGACCTACAGTGCCTCATGGCTTGAAAAATGAAATAAAATAAAACGACAACAAAATACACATTGTTTTTTTCACTTCTTTTCATCACACTAACCAAGTATGCACGCCAGAAGCACTGAGGGAGCGTTACCAACTACACAAGAATTAGTCTCACGTGTGCAGGTTCTGATTCAGCAGGCTGGGGAGGGAGCAGTATCTGTAGTCTGCAAAAGTCCCAGGTGTTACTCATGCTAACACCAATGGTTCACAGTCACCATACAGAATCTTTCTTTTGACGAGAAGTTTTGTGCCTTAAAAACTTTTGCAAAGATCTTTTCCTGATCCTTTAGCCTGTAGCCTGTTCCTAAAGTGAGACTTGGCTCCTTGTAACTTAGAGAAGGGAAGGCGAGGACCTGCCTCAGCCCTTAAAATCAATAACAAATGCCTCTAGACTTTTTACACCAACGAAGGAGCTAAAGCAGATGGGAAAAGCGGGGGTGAAACTTTACATTTGTTCCATGAAATCATGTGAATGCTCTTCCTTTGGACCAGTGCTGCCCAACAGAACTTCCCTTTGGAAGTACTGATGGAAATGTTCTCTATCTGCATTTTCCCATGGGGCCACCTGTGGCTACTGAGGACTTGGAATGTGTCTTGTGGCTCCCATACTGGACAGCGCGACTCTGGAGAGCAGTCAAACTCCGCCTCCTGGTGGCCTTCCCAACACCTTGCTATCTGAGGTCCTTGTTTCATTCACTCATTCAGTACATGTCCCTTGACACCTACTTCATACCTAGCACATGACAGGCACCGGGGACAGAGCAGGGGACAAATATAAACTTCTGCGCTCATGGAGCTGCCATCCTAATTGAGAATAACTGGCCTCTGTAAAACCACCAGACGCATTTGAGGTACTTCCTCAAAGAACTTTGGGTTGAATGTGTTTTTTAAAACTATGGTATTTTGGTGCAGAAAAGCAAATAGTCATAGTTTGGGAAACAGTGCAGTTCAATGTATTGAAGCAATGAGAGGATTCCGAGAGTCTACACGAGAAAAGAAAAGTGAACTCATGAAACTTTCCCAGAAGAGCAGCATAACCTCAGTCACAGAATAACTGGTCTGGACGTTATCTCTGAGGGATGTCGTTCGCCCACCCCGGACCATCTGAATGACGAGGCAGAGTGGTAAGATTCAGCCACCCTGGGAGCAGGACTGGGGAATATCAGCTGGAATATGTTTCACAGTTCCCACTGGAGATGGAATCAGGAGAGAACCAAATTCATGACTGGAAAAGGTATTTTCAAGCAGCTATCATAAATACTTTAATTATTTGGTAAAAGTTTTCAAGGGATTAAAACAAAAAATTAAGGGATTAAAAAAATAAGAGTGATGGTTTGATAAAAACAAACATCACTAGCTAGTAAAGGAGGAGCCATAAATGAGACTATTACCACTATCTCAGGCTCTTTCCACTACCCTGTGCAAGCAGCTGAGCTGGGTCATCTTCTGTCTGCAGTTTCTGAGACACTGGATGCTGCAGCTGCTGAACACAGCATCAGGGCAGGTCAAACCCATAACAGCTAACCTCTGGCCAAGGACAAATGCTACTAGAAATGATCAGAATTGGGTGCCTCGGTGGAGGAGATTTGCCAAGAAGACGAGAGAGGGTTGTGCAGAATTGCAGCATCTGGATCATCATTATTAACTAAACCCAGAACTCAGATCATTCATCAGCAACCTTACCTAGTTCTGGGGGCAGGACGGTCAGGCGGTTCCCCTGAATGTGGAGTTCCTTGAGCTGAGTAAGCTCCCCGATTTCCTTAGGCAGCGAGATCAGGTCGTTATCCCTAAGGCTGAGCTAAATATAAGAAAACAAGGAGTTGTCAAAACAATTTTCACACCAAGAGGTGCTCAACAGAAACTCTTGTCCTCTTTCGTGCCCTCTCTTCTTACAAGGCTCAATCCTTCCAATTTATTTACAAGTGTCTGGAGATGAACAAGAAACAGTTTCAGGAGTAGTGGTTTATTCCTGCAAAACAAACCACACTCCTGCTCAAATTGACTTGATTCTGCTCCTACAAGGGCTGCAGAAGCGAATTGATTTTCTGAGAATTTAGATAAATTACTTACTATCTGCAACTTTGTGAGCTTCCCAATATCTGGAGGCAGGATTTCAAAATCGTTGTCACTTAGATAGAGTGCACGCAGGGTGGCTGCAAATTAAACAGCAATATATAAACAGGGTGGCATGGAACCCAACCATTTGAGGTCTGATCAATACAAGGGAGTCAGCTTTGATTAATAACCTTGGCTTGGTGAAAAGCCAGTGACATACCTAGGGCTCACGATAATAACAAGCAGGTCAAACTTAGATTTACTGGCTTATTGTGGGGCTGGTGTGTTCAGGAAAACAGCTATATCCAAGAGGACTGACACAATTAACAACTGGGGACCAGCAGTTTCTGGCACGGAGTCGCAATACGCTTTCAGAAAAGATAGCTACTTTTCTCCTATTACTTCCGAATCACATTTATGGCTTGATTTGCATCCAAAGTAAAACAAAGAAAACCACTGTGTCATTTATATCAGTACTTAGTGTAAAAGGGCTCTTTCACGTAAATGCAACTATGTTAAAAAGAAAGAAACAACTAAAAGGCTTTCTGGTGATGAAGGCCACAATCACTATTTCATTGTTTCCACAATCAGGCTATATTATTATTACTTGTTTCTATAGCCTTAATGACAAAAATAAACGAAGACAAAGGGGCTAAAATAATGACATGGAGTTTAAAAAATAAAGAAAACCCTAACTTAGACAGAATATCAGTAATCAGATTTGTTCACAAAATAACACAATACCATGAACCCAAACTACTGAAGGCTAAAAATCCTAAACCATCTTTTTATCCTCAACCAAAAAGGAGGAGTATAATCTGATGCATGTTTGGTTTGTTGACATTTAACTATAGTCCAATGTTTTAAAACTTGACAGAACTGTATGTTAACATACGTAATAGAAACAATTGCTTCCATGGCCCCAGAAAATATTTTAGAGTTGGTTTCAGGTGCTCGAGAAAGTCTGAGAGAAGAGTCTAGATAAGGTAAAAAATGAAATTTTAGAGACTAGCTCAGAAAATTCAGAACTCCTAGATGCCATGTATGTCACTATTTGGAAAAGCAGAACTCTCACTGAAGGAAAACAACTCTTTCCTAAATATTTCAGGAGTTCTCAGAAAATTCCGTTTTTCCTAATTTTTATGAGCATCTGCAGCAAGAAATCTGCTTGCGTATAAAAGGATAAACGGTGTCCATCTGCGACTAACAATTTCTTAATGTTTGTATATTAGACAATATAGACTATTATCAATAAGAGTACTTTTTTAAAGGCCTAAAACAAGAATTATGGCTGGAAATTTTTAAAATTCTGTGAGAGTTTATTAAAGGATATTTTTAGAAAATGCTTGGGTAAACAGCCTATAAAAGCAACAGGAGAGGCCACATGTTTTGGTTTTTTATTTTTATTTTTTTTTCCACATTCTTTAAAACGAAAGCCAAGTTCCTTAGCTAAATATGAGACTTGACCTCATTTAGGTACATAATCTGTCCTGGAAAGTTAATATGACATTACCAAGTCTACTCCAGCACAATGGTGTCAGGTAACTATATATCATATATACATACTGCTGAGCTATGGAGGAATACTCAAAAGGAATCTGTGAAGAAAAAAATATAGATTCCAATAATTTCTCTGGGAGTTTGGGCCCCGGCAAATAAATTTCCCTTTTAGAACGCAAAGGACTGTTTTAAGGAGATTTATAGAATTAAAAGTTTCTTACTCAGGTAGAAGAAGTTTCCAGGAAGAGAACTTTCATTCAAGTTGTTGTAAGTCAGATCAAGGACCTCGAGAGCCGGGAGGGAGCCAAACCCGCGAGGCAAAGTGTTAAGTCTGTTCATGCTGTTGTTGGGGAAAAAAAAAAATGCAAGATGTCACACACAAAACATATATTCAGACAGAACATTCAGATCTCCACAGACCCAAGAGCCACAGGCGAGAGGCTGAAAGCTTAAAAGAGGCCATAATTCTATAATCACTTCATGTTATTTTAACCAACCTAGTAATTTTGGTCAGAGAATCTGTATGTTCGGCAAACAGTTGAAAATGTCTTAGTTGTCATTTTCTCCAATGGTGATGCTCAATCATTGTTTTACATAGAAACTGAAATCATCACAAAACATCTGTCCTTCTAGAGAAAAACTTCCTTATGAATGAGCAATAATAAGAGCTCCAAAGATACAATCTAAGCTGACAGTTTTCAGATTTTTTGCTTTACTTATTCCTCCCAACGGGAAAAAAAAAAGTAACTTTTTGTGCAACTACTAACATTCAAAATTATCTCCCAGGAGAAAGGTGGTTGCCAGGGGCTGAGGGAGGGGGAAACGGGAAGTTGTTTAGTGGATATAGAGCTGTGTGTGATGAGAAACTTCTGGAGATACGGCTGCACAATGATGTAAATATACTTAACACTACGGAATTGTACACTTAAAATGGGTAAAATGGTAAATTTTATGTTATATGTATTTCACCACAAGTGAAAATAAAATACATATATATTGCCAATGAAATCGAAGGGAAATTGTCTATTACTATCTTTTATTATTTTCTTCAAGATCCTTATTTTTCTTAATGCAGTTCCCTTTGAGCATACTTAAAAGCTGACAAACATAATTTTAAAAAAAATCTAATACAGGCTGACAGATACTGAAAGGTGGGAGGGACTGTGACACTAAAAATAATTCTAGACATCGATCCTTCTCCTACTAGATACAACCCTGTCCACACGCACCAACCAGGCCTCATAAGAAACAGCTCAGAGCAGAGACAGAAGCCAAGAGAAAAGTGATTGCCACCTCTTGATGGGTATGAAGTCCTAGGGTAACCTCACCCTCAGCAAAATAACCTCCATGACAATTTATTGTAATGACAACAACTGATATATCTGCGAATTCACAATCTGTGAAGCACACTTATGTCAAGTATTCCACCTGGGTCACCAAAACTATTGTGTAACACAGGCAGGACAGTGCTTACAATTATCTCTCTAATGCTGAGAGGAAGAAACAGGCCAAGAGAAGGTAAGTACCAAGGACTTCTGACTGCACGGATGAGGTGACAGGTGTCTGAGAGCACCTAGCGCTCACGGAGGCCAGAGCAGCCCCAATCCCTGGACTCCAGCGCAAGGATTCTGAGTAAACCAAAGGAAAAATCAGAGATGGTGAGAAAAGCACAGAAGTATACAGCAGGTGCTTCTTTCTTTACATGTTGCTCTAAGTTTCCCATTTCTGCAAATCACCGATAACTTTCTTCTCTCCAAAGACAGAAGTACACTTTTGAAACATGAGGTACAGGAAATGGCAAAAGTCTACTAAATTGCAGGTTCTCTTTCTTCTTGAGCAATAAACCAATCCCGCCAGCGTGTTAGGAACGCGGCAGAGCCTCCATGCAGGTGACATAGTAGTGATGGCAGTGGGCCCACTAACCCGCAGGCAGAAAGACAGCTCTAACTTCAATGCTGCTGGAGGTCTGGAAGCAGTGCTGACACAGTCCCAGCTACAAATGATGCAAGGAGCTGCAGGGACTACTGGCTGTTTCTCTTGACACCAGCACATGCACACCAGCAGACAGCACATCTCTCTGCAGAAGGACAGGTAACAGGCGCTGGCTTCCCCTACAGTGGGTGCTAACATCCATCAACATCTACACATGTGGGGCATCTATTCCCAGGGCCCCCTCCAAGAATGCTGGCACTCAAGGATTCCATGAGAGGTTAAAGGAGGGGAAGTGGAAGAACAGAGGCCGGTTAGAAGTCCAGCTAGCTGGATGACCTTGGGGAAGTTACTCAGCTTCTCTGAGGCTCAATTTCTTCAACTGTAAAATGAGGATACCAACAGCTTCCTAGCAGGATCACCAGGAGAAGGAGAAAGAAAACATGTGAAGCATCTGACACAACTTGTGACTTACAAGTACGTTCTCAAGAAATGATAGGTATAACTACAATTATTTTTCAGGAAGTTAGAGATTTTGACCCAGCCTCAAACAGGCAAGCTCACATTAGGAGAAGACCACGGTGGAGAGCCTGAACTATCAGGAAAGGCTTTCCTATCTGCAGCACACCGGCTTACTCTCCGATCACTCCAGGTGTTTCAAGATAAAGCAGCTCATGGCTCAACCATGCCAAATGGTATAAATTCTTCTGTTCACCAATGAACATTTTTCAAATGTGACTGGAAATGGGAAAATGCCTGCATATGATGGAGCAATGTATAAAACAGATAGTCAAAGGCTGTTCAGCATCTTTTTTCCTTCTCTTTTTCAAAAGCTGGGAAGACCCAATCTAATGCTTCCCTTTTGGAACCTTTTGATCTCTGGACATCCTCTTGGGCAACTCTTGCTTCAATAAGACCTCCTTGGCTAAAGGCAAAAATGTCTCTCACCTCCACCTGCTCACACATTTAGCAAAAAAAAAAAACCCCAGAAACCCACAAACAAAATCCAAATCCACGAACATTTAACCCTTTGCTTGGTGAAAACTTCCAAGTGTTCACGAGATGAGCTCCGGCATCCTGCTAGGTCAAAAGCTATTCCAGAAGAGTTGGACATGGTTTATCATCCCAAATCTCACTATATCCTATAAAGTAATAATTACCAACACGTAAGCCTAAATATGACTTTACATTTTTGCAAAGTAACTAAGATGAACCACATTTAAAGAATTAATAACATAATTAAACTTTCCTTTATTTATTCAGATGGCCAAAAAGTTCTTTCAGGTCTTGGTAATCAACAGAATAAACAGCAAATACTATATAAAGCTGTGAAAGCAACTTCTAAGAGGATATGCTGTTTGGATCATGCATACGCGTGGCCTAACTGCTCTGCTGTAGGGTCTCCTGTGTATGTTTTTATTCCGGCTGCTTGTTCTACAGAGTCCTCTCTCTGTGACTTGCCTTAAACAGGGCTGTGCAGGTGTAATTCTTTATGCCACTTGAGGACAGAAGTATCCCTTACTGAAACCCATGTCAATTCCTTTCCCAAAGAACTAAGAATTTTGCTCCAACTTTGACCACCCTATCTATGCAGCTTTGTAATTAAATACAGAAAGCTGTACACAATCAATAAAGCACCAAGAGCCAAAGATGTGAACAGCTCCGAAGACGACAAAGAGGCAACTAAGATGCATTCAATCAAAAAGGAAAGTTTAAAACTTTGTCCTAAGCCACCTCGAACCCAGCTGAACAAGCCTGAGCTGATCATCTTCTTCCTGAAGCTGTCTCCATCTCCATCTCTATTGCAGCTGCCCCCGACAGACATCCAGGGATTGTCCCATCCCATAGTTACTGTCTTCCCAGTTTTACCTCCTATAGAGTTCTCATATAAAACCCTCCCCTGCCTCCACTATCACTGCCTTAGTCCACCAGGAACGCTAACCTAGCATCTTACGGGTCTCCTGACCTCCTGTCCAACCTCTCCTCCACATGACCTTTCATATGAAAATCTGACCTCATCTCACACCGCTACTCCACTGTGCAAAGTCCTACATGGTCAGCAGGATAAAATCGGAGCTCTTTCAAATGACATACAAGAGCCTTCACTAGCATGTCGACTCCGTGCCTTTATAGACATTTATTAGTTTTTAGCCTGTGTCCCCAACCGTGATGTACGCTCCTTAAGGGCAGGATGGCCAATACTGAGAACAGAGCCAGGCGCACAGTTGGGAGCTCAAGAAACGCTCATTAAAGGAAGAGAAGACATTTGTGCTTCTCTGTCTGGCCTCACCTCCTATCTTACCACTCCCTGCCTCACATGTTATGCTCAGCAACACCAGGAACTTGCAATTCCTGGAACATGCAGTGCTCCGAGCTTTTAAATATGTCATTCTCACAAACTGAGATGTCTTCCCTCTACTTGTGAGGTTGAGAAATTCCTTCTCATGCATCAAGTCTCAGCTCAAATGCTACCCTCTGTAGGAACCCTTCCGAGAGTCTCATCTGTGGTCTAACAGGCTCCTTGTCCTTCTCTCCCACTGCCGTTCAACAACTTCCACACATCAGTGACCAAACTGAATGCTGTCACTGTTCATTTATAGCTGGCTCTGCCTCCACACTGAAGGCCAGGGGATGTGACTTTCACCTCTGATCCCCAACGCCAGCAAGCTTCCTGATGCAGAACTGGCACTTACATGGTCAAGAAATAAATGAGTAAATAAAACAATGATGATAATAATAGGTAACACTTATGTACTGGTTACTATGTGCCAGGCACTGTTCCAAGCACCTTATACATAAATAATAACTCATTTAATAAATGATGAAGAAATTAACAGTAAGAACATACCTAGTTTTATACATCTAGTATATATGCCTAGTTTTAGCTTATTTCTTACATGTAAATTAAACATTAAGACTTAATAATTTTCAAAACAAAGATATAAATGCAGGATCCTTTCTTTTCTGCTTTGCCAGATGGGTATACAGTCTCCACTACTTGTAGTAGAAAAAGCCATATGATCTAAAGTGATATTTCCCCTCCTTTAAACTCTACTTCCCCTTAGACATTAGGAAAAAGAATGCTGATGGATCTTACAAAGATTGTCTCTTAACCAGAGTATACATCAAAATAAGGTATCAGGGCCGGCCAGGTGGCGCAGCAGTTAAGTTCACATGTTCCGCTTCGGCAGTGTGGGGTTCAACGGTTCAGATCCTGGGTGCAGACATGGCACCACTTATCAAGCCATGCCATGGGAGGCATCCCACATACACAGTAGAGGAAGATGGGCATGGATGTTAGCTCAGGGTTGATCTTCCTCAAAAACAAAAAAAGAAAGAGAAAATAGGGTATCCACCCAAACTCCCCATGCAAAAAAGGAACTAAAAATCATTCCTGGAATGAGATTTTTTTTTTTCATGATGGATTCCTAAGAAGTCGATAAATAGCTGGCCAGCGTCTATTGCCACTCCATGTAAACCACTAACTTAACAAGAGCATTTCATGGCTATAATTTAATGAATATACTACTTCCCAAAGAGGATGAAGCAAGAGTGAGCAGTTTCATTTAACAGCTATAACAAGGAAGCTGGAATTCAGAAGCCCAACTTCTGGTGGCATCTGTGGGATGTGATGGAGAGGGCATGGATCCAAGACAACGGGGTTTTCTGTCCAGCTTGGTCACTAGCCTCAGGGGCAATCAGAGCAAGTTCTTTAACCTCCCAGAAAGGGCTTGGCTTCCATTCCATGAAATGAAAGCAACAAGCTCCGCCCTCCCCCCACCCATCATTGTTGAGAGGGTCAAATACTGGCAAGAAGACTCTGAAAACTGCAAAGCAATATATGGTATTATTAATATTCACTGCTACCTGGTTCTCCAACCTCAGCTGAGTCCAAACTCCTCTCTTCACTTTTGTATCAAGAAAGACACAGGACTATAACCTCTCAACCATACAAAAGAATTACAAGAATCAGTGAAGAAGTGTTAGGAAAGGAACCCTTCCCTCCATAGAAGAAAGGTGCTTTGTGAATTATTTCTATTTAATACAGAGAGAAAAATCGACCATATTCCAACTGGTCTGAACAGTTAATGTTATGCCAGTAAGTCCCTTCCTGGTCAACATAACTGAAATAAAATTTTATTGGAAACAAAATACAGTAAAAAAAACTCCCTTATTGCGCCAACAATTAGCTTCTCGATTAGCTCTCAAATAGATATGGGCTAATGTAGGCCAATAGAAAGGATGTATTAAAACAACAAAACTTTTTTAAAAAACCTAAAACGTAAAAGAGAAATTAGAAACCAGCTCCTCCAAGGCAGTAATCCAAATGGCGCCCCCGCCCTCACCCACAGACCACACTCCTCTTCCGCTCTCTCCTTCTTTTCCCTTCTCCTCCTCCCCCAAGACTCACCCGAGATTCAGGTGTTTGAGTTTTTGAAGGCTGCTGATCTGTGTGGGCAGCTCCTCGATCTGGTTATTAAAAAAGTTCAACACTTCCAAATTCTTCAGTTCTGCTATGTTTGCTGGCACAGCTAGGGAAACAAAAACGCTGAGCGTGAATGCGGGAACCTGCCTCCTCACACAGGGAATGCCAACAACACATCTTGTTTTTCTTTTCACATGAGAGAGAGCTGAAACTCCAATATGACCATCTAATTCACGTCTAGAGCTTGCTTATGTTTTGGAGGTTTTCCTTAGGTAGTAAACTCACCTCCGAGTAGAAACGGAAATGATTCTTCAAAGGGCAAAAGAGAATTTCTGAGCCAACCACAGCCTATAAGTGAATATTACAAAGCATATATACTTGTGTAATTGTCCTATAATGTCTAGTAAGTGCAACTGTTTTCTTCCTTTTGGCTTTCTCGCAGCTCCACCAGAAGAAAGTAAACCCCATGACCCTTCCCGAGTCATGATACATTCATCAATCTGTTTCAATAATTGGACATCTGAAGAGCTGCTCTATTCACACTGCACTAAATCACAACAATTTAAGTTCAACTTTAAATGATGAAATATTCAACCTATCCACTTTCTGATTTTGGCTTCTGGCCTTTGCACCTTGATCAATACACACACATACACACACACATAGAGGTTACATCAGATTAGTAACAGATCAATGCACTGTTATTATATAGAAAAATGAAAAACCAACTCAGTGGCATGATAGGAATACTAGTATGCAGATCAGAGGTGAAAATAAACCACTGGGGGCCTGAAAGTTTCCTCCTTCCTTGGAGTCTCTACTTGCAAATACCAATTTAAAAGCCAAAGGCATCTTTACCCCACAAGTACTAACTCTCAATTGGTACAGAAGGACGTTCAACAGATGGTACTTCACCCATCCCCATCGCTGATTCAGTCCTTCTACAAAGATTTGTTATTGGCCATGAGCTTGTCCACAGTTCATGTCAACTCTAACACCAAGACTATCCAGGTAACTGAAACCACTGACACGGGCCTTGAGTGGAGCCCAAGGAAGTGTCCTGTCTTATGCCAGTACCTTTAGCTCCCATACCCCAGCCCCCTCCAGGGCCTGCTTCAGAAGACTGGGAATACCTGGGAGCAGCTTTGCTGAGAACCATTACAAAGGTGTACATAAAATTCCAGACATCTAAAATATTCAAGGAGATAGCCATTCCAAGAAGTCCAGTGTGTAACTCCCAGGGGGACAAAAGTAAAGAGGACAGCACGCTGTCCACAAGAGTTCTGAGTCGTCATTCTCAGCTTTATAAAATGTCTTAAAGTAGCAATGACCTGATTTCTTTTAGTGGGAATGCTTGGTAAAAGGGAAGGGAAACGGTTTCATTGGAGGAAGGGAGTGTCAAGAATACGAACCAGTGTGGACTAAGACGCTCGGGAAGAGGCAGTGGTCCAGAAGGAAGATGAGCAAGGCATCGAGTAGTTACTGAAGTGGCTGGTTGTGAGGATGGAGATAAAAGGATGGATTTTAATGGGATAATTGAGGCAGCTGGAAATTACCTAGAGAAACCGTACTCTTGGATACCAACATGAATGCATATGAGCCCTACCTGGACAATTTCGCTGCAAAAGCACATTTTTAAATGTGTAGTCAATAACACACTTCTGTGTGAATGAACAGTATTCACTCTGTGCAAAGGATCAAGAAGACATTCGTCAGGCTGCGCCTGCTGAGTCGCTGAGTGGCAGCTCACCCATCCCATCCCCGAACCATGAAGTGTGGGAAGCACAGCCCTACAGATGATGACAACCCTGCTTGGAGACCTCACCCCTTCCCGTTCACCCTCCAGCTACCACTAAGCTTCTCCCTCTGCATTCATCTGATTAGTTTGAAGAGCAATACAGAAAGTTAGTGCAACCTGGAGAAAATGATGATCTCAATTTAGCCACAAACCAAGAATAATGCAGCCAGAATTACTGCTGCTTTCCCAAAGTTACTTTGCCAATGCAATTAAACCCTGGTCTGAAGGTATCGCCCTTTTGACAGGATGAGAGATTATTTCACTCTCCTTGCTAAATCAGTCCAATTTAAAGCCACAAATTATGCTAAATGTGATTTAGGGCTTCGTTTTGTGGACACAAACAATAACCCCACATTCAATTTACTAAACCTCTCGCAGCCTTTTCGGACACGTGTGAATCTTTTTGTTTAAGACTCCATTCAAGCTAGAGGGGAAAAAAATTACACAGCTAATAGTCTCCTTAAACTATAGCATTTTTCCCCCTGGCCATAGTAAAAATCAAAGAAATTAACTTTCAGACCAGTCTGGATAGGATAATATTCAGTCTTTCAACCAGTATTTAGAGAATGTTTATTACGTGCACAGCTCCATACTTCCAGCATCTAGCATTTCAGTATTTTTGAGATAAAGTAAGAGAGGCATGCAATTTAAAGAAAGTTAGTTACAAAGGAAAGAGTATCAGAGTTGAGAAATGGAAACAGGTCTACTGCTTGGAAAACAAACTAATCCCCCAAAACACTGTCCAAAAACATCCCCAGTTAACAATATGAGTTGTGCAATACCTAAATCATATATATACAAGGCATGAACAAGTTTAGCTAATATGAAAAGGTAAGCGGCATTCTGTCGCCAGCCAAAACATCCTGGTAGAATTTTTCAAGACATGTATGTGACAGGTTAGCAAGAAGAAGTATTTTATAAAATAACTAAACAGTGAGGATTATAATTCTTACTACACCTTTGAAATGTTCCTTTCCATTAATCTGTCCAGATTCTGTGACCCCAGCTGTACACATCTGGTCTACAGACAACAAGGAGCTGAGCACAGAAAGGAAACAGAGGGGCGGTGTGATGTACGAACACAGGAATCCTGGCCTGGTCCTCTCGGGCTGGCTCTGGCCTCCCCTGACTTGGCCCTAACTCGCTGTGTGTCCTCACTCAACTCACAACCTCTCTGGGCTGCGAGTGTAGAATGAAAAGGCTGGACTAGGATCATTTCTAAATTCTCTTCTGCCTGGCTTTAACATTCTATGATTCTAAGAAGAGCTGGATTATGAAAATCAACGACATGAATTTAAATAATGCAACAAATGGGGCCCTCAATTAGGAAGCTCAGTCACGCAGAACTTTGCTGGTGACAGAGAATTGAGCATCATTTTCTGTCAATGACGGCCGCTTTCATTTTGAGACTTCAGTTGCTAGATGTGCGAGCAAGATCCCTAACCACAGTCAGGTGTTCCCTGACTCCTAAAATGCCCCCTTCTGCTCCAGTTACAAGATCTGATGACCACTGGGGATGCTCTTGGCCCAGAGCTTCGACTGTGTTTTGGAAGAAGTGACAAAATGTGGTCATGCCAGGAACTATGAGAACAGAGACTGGACTCAAAGTGTATCTTCGGGCATTTATAACAATTCCAACTAACAAGCCCAGCAGGGCTCTCTTTCCCTCTAAGCCCTCCTAAATCTAAGAACCTGAGTGTTATTCTAGAGTTTCGTCTATCTGAGCACAGCGTGCCAGCCCCACTCAGCAGTCAGCCCCAGCACAGTCTCTGGACACTTCCACAACAAGAAGCCCAAAGTCCATGGGGGGCTCAGCAGTGGGGGCCAAGAAGCCAACTCGCCTAATCTTCTACATGAATGTTTCTTTAAAAAGCTCCCTCGGGCAGGAAGGCTCAGAAAACACTCTGGACACAGCAGACAGACCACAGTCCTGACACCAAGACCCAGCTGACCCAGCTCTATTCCTGAGCAACAGCTTGACTCCTTTTCAAAGGACATTATCCGTCCTCATCAGTTGTATTTACCAGAGGCATAGCTACCACGCACTGCACAAGCTGGAGCGTATTCACAAAATCAACATCACCCTCAAGAATATGTGCCCCCCACTAGCTAGCGACAGCTCCCCAGCTCCCCCAACAGAAGAGCCTGAATAAACTACTGTTACAGCAACGGGAGCTTCACTCCAGGAGCATCTGATCCTGGGATCTAAAATTAGTAATTCTACAACCAAGAACTTATTTTTAAAGCATTTTAGGAGTTTATCCTCACAATAATAAACAGCAGGGCATGCTCTGAGGCTGGGCTGGGCAATGTGCAGTCACTAGTTACATGTGACGATTTACCTTTAAATCTAGACTGGGGATGTAAATTGGGACAGCCGTTATAGATAACAGTATGGAGGTTCCTCAAAAAATTAAAAATAGAACTACAACATGATCCAGGAATCCCACTTCTGGCTATTTATCTAATGGTAATACAATCATTATTTCCAAGAGATAGCTGCACCCCTACATTCACCCCAGCATTATTTACAGTAGCCAAGACATGGAAACAACCTAAGTTCCATCAATAGATGAATGGATAAAGAAAACGTGACACGTGTGTCTGTGTATATGTATTCACACACGCACATACAATGGAATATTATTCAGTCATAAAAAAGAAGGAAACTGCCATTTGCGACAACATGGCTGGACCTTGAGGACATTCTGCTAAGTGAAATAAGTCAGACAGAGAAAGACAAATATTGGATGATCTTGCTTATATGAGGATCTAAAAAAAAAAAAACAAACAAACTCATAGAAAAGGAGATCAGACTTGTGGTTACCAGAGGCGGTGGGTGGGAAGTGGGGGAAGTGGATGAAGGTATTAAAAGAGAAAAAAATAATAAATTTAAATCTAGATGAGTCGAAATTAAGTCAAATTAATAATTCAGTCACTTGGTCACACTATCCACATTTCAAGGGCTCGACAGTCACATGTGGCCAGTGGCTACCATACTGGACAGCACAGAGAAGAATCCTTCCACTCCAGAAAGTACTGGGTCGTGCTGCTCTAGAGCAAAGGGTCTCAAACCTTCCATACATCAGAATTACCAGAGCGATTGTTAAAACAAAGGAGGGGGTACCTCAGCGTTCCTGATTCAGTAGCTTTGGGGTGGGGCCTGGGAATGTGCATTTCCAGCAAGTTCCCAGGGGATGCTGATGCTGCTGGTCTGGGGATCATATTTTGACTCAGAAGACTTTTAATTCATTGGTGACATTAAAATCATTACTCCAATACATATGTCCCTTACCCCACACAATAACGCTGATCAAGATCATAATAATTAATCTGCTCCAAATTAAGACTCCTCTGTCACCTCAGTGAGCCACTGAGGCTGGGGGTTGATAAAAAGTGAAAAAATAAAGAGACACTCTAGATATCTAATCCACCCAACCTGGGGGCTGCAATCAAACCATTTCCCATCAACTTCTGCTTCCCCACACAGATCTTTATGGTGAAAACAGTATGAAGTAGTGTGAACAACATTCAAGGGGAAAAAGTACTGAATTCCCCAGTTCATCGAATTAAGTCACTTGGCAGCAACTCCATCGTGCCCAAGGATGGTCATGTGAAGAGATGCCACTTGCTATATGTCTGGCCTTCGAAACACTGAGGCCTAACTGTAGAATGCTGGGTGGCAGCGACAGTACAGACCAGCTGGGCTGCAGCCGATCCGGAGGCTTTTTGAGCAAAAGCACTGTGTGGCCCCTGAGGCAAAGAAAGAAAACTGTGACGAGTGACAGGCTCTGGGAGCAGCAGGCACCACGCAAAACATAAGGTCAGGAGCTCGCCTGCAGGCTGCCCACGGAAGAGCCGGTGGGTCATGCATTGGTCTTTAGAGCCATATGGTGGGCACCAACAGCCGGGTCCTCTTCAGCTACAAAAGGGTAGTCGTAGACCCTGCACCATGTATCCGCCCACGGCCGCTGGGAAGCCAGAAGCTGCTCGAAACACATGTAGGATTTCATCATGAGCACTGGCATGAAATCCGGAGGTGAACTCTATCCGCCACCTCTACCAAACTTCTGAGCAGTTAGAACGACACTGTGCCCAACAACTTCTGCAGAAGCATCCAGACTGCCGACAGCTCTGGTGAGTCCTGCAAAGGAGAGGCACTAGGCTAGGGATGGAAAGTCAGGGGACCCTGCTCACACGCCTCTTTGAAAAACTGAATCCATGGCTCGGCCACTGCCTCCTTTATGGGAAATGTGGGATGGACTGCGAACCACTCCAAGTGCAAGAAGAGGGAGTCTCAGGGCTGGTACTTGCTGGGAACCAGCTAGCTAGAATGAGGGCAAAGACTGGTACACGGCCCAGAGGTGGGCACGTCCCTCCTGCAAGGGGTGAAACACTACTGTCTCATGCCCATGCGCAGTGACTCCAAAGTCCCACTGACCCTGGGACCAAACAATGCCCGAGGATACCACACGGGATAAAGCAAAGCAAAATAAATCGAATAGCACTGCTTCCCCAAACCTGACACATTTATGTTAAAAACAAGAGATTTTTGTCTGTTGCCGTAACAAATGCAAATGCCTGGTCAGATGTTTATGTGCTTCTGCTGCTTTAAAAAATGTCTTTAACAGAGAAGGATAAAAGGATGGTAGAAGATATTAAAATGAGCCCAGTTATCTAGATTCCTAAGTTACAGCGCTACAACAAAGTTCCTAGAAAAATCGCAAAAAACGTGAAAATACGTGAAAATGAGTGAGATTATTCATTCTACATAGAGTGGGGGGTGGGGAGACCACTTAGGAGTTAATGTTGAAAGCAAACATTTCTTTGCCCCAATATTTGAAGATTACGATACTGGACAACAACCATCCCCCTCTGGCCTGAATGAGAGAAGACGGGAAGAAGCCAAATTAACAGGAACTATAGTCCCTGTGCCGCATAACGACGTTCCAGTCAACGACGGAGCTCATACACCTCAGTGGTCCAGTAAGAGCAGTGCCATACAGCCTAGCTGTGTGGCAGGCTGTACCATCCAGGTTTGCATACGCACACTCTGTGATGTTCGCACAACAACAGGATTACCTAGCGACGCCTTTCTCAGAACATGTCCCCGTCATTAAGCGATGCACGACTGTCACTGAAACATGACTTGGAGCATTCTTGGTCAGAGTAAAAGGACAGCCCTTTGAATCCTCAGCTACAATGGCTGGAAGACATTAGTCTATTCATACCACAGAGGCGATGTCTAGACTAATTATACAGATGCCAATTCTTCCAGCAAATTAGGAATCATAGTCCCGAATCTCATTTTAATGATTATGTGTACGGAAGAATCTCTTCACTCTCGCATACAAATAATTACATTCTTCAGAATTTTATATGCAAAAAAAGGTCATTTGTACTTAGAGTGATTAATGACTTTTGTTTTCTGGCCAAAAACACAAGGTGGATAATGAACTAATTATATCTTAGCATAAAAATTTGAAGTTCAAAAGTAGACTAATGATAACTAGCTTTACAGGCTTTATGGGATCTCCCCCAAAGGAGCTATTAGAACATTGAATTACAGTAGTTATGATTATTTAAAAACATAAAGTTTATGAAACAGTGAAGCAAATTCTCATTTAAAAGGATCTACATGTTTCTCAAAGCAAAATAAAATAGCAAAATATCTAAACACTCAAGCAGTAAAGGCCAACACCCCTCCAATATTATTAGCTTTATAAATGACAATACTTTCAGTTAATCAACAGTATTTAGGAGCTGGCCTGGTGGTGTAGTGGTCAAGTTCGCACACTCTGCTTCAGCAGCCCAGGGTCTGTGGGTTCAGATCCTGGGTGCAGACCTATCCACCACTCATCTAGCCATGCTGTGGCAGCATCCCACATACAAAGTAGGGGAAGAATGGCAGAGCTGTTAGCTCAGGGACAATCTTCCTCAGCAAAAAAAAAAAAAAACAAACCAAAACACCAGTATTACCCACACCTAGAAGTACACACTTATTGTATTCTGTTATGGGCCTCCTTAAGATTCTGCAGTTTAAGTAATTTTACTAAGCAAAAATATCCTTGACTCAATTCACTGCAAAAAAAAAAAAAAAAAGGTCCTACTCTTTCAGCAGCAATGAGAATAATAAATTATACAAAAATTAGGGGAAAAAAGTTACAAGCAAGCAGTAGGGTAGATTTTATAGTATAAAGTCAAATATGCAAAAATATATGTCCCTGGGCTATAAAAAGTGTGTACACACAGCCAAACAAATCTAAAAAGCTGACAAGCACGGATTTCTTCTCCTCTGAGGATGCAAAACTTAGTTAATTCTGAATCTTGTATTAACCTCCCAGAGGGAACCATGGAATGGTCAACACGGTCCTCAGGATTCCAAAACCCTGAGTTCTTACGGGAACACACCTTCTAAACTACACACCAGCACCGAGGGGCTATACCACCAGCAAGCCAATCCCTCAATAAAGAGGTGTAATTTGGGCCCTGGATTAGAGAGGCAGGACTAAGAGGAAAGGCAGTGGCATTCCATGGTCTGGGAGGAAGAGATATCTAGTGACGGGCAAGAGAAGGACAGAGGCTCCTCGGGGAAAAATGCTAAGAAGTTCCAAAACCCCGTGAAGGGCACGAAGGCAAAGGAGAAACTTGAAAAACCTTCAATCAATCAATGGAGAATGCAAGCTCAGAGTCATAAAAAGAGTTCTCTAGGCTCTTAAACAAACAAATATCATTATAATATATTTTATGCATACACACTCTCAATCCTCCATCATTAACACTAAGAGGGATACAGTAGACAAGTCGAATTCTCACGCACACACAAAACATGCTTGCCAATAGTTCATGTCTTCTTTTACAATGAAGAATGACTTCAGCAAGAGGCCACACTGGGGTGCTTCTCTTCCTTCCTCACCTTAGGTGTCCATGCTGAGGAAGGGAGTAATTACATAAGGAAGGAAGGAAGGGAAGGAGAGAGGAAGAGAAGGAAGGAAGGAAGGAAGGAAGGGAAAGAGGCAAGAAGAGAAGAAAGGAAGGAAGGAAAGGAAAGAGGAAAGGAAGACAGACAAAGGTGGGGGAGATGCCCACTCTAGAAAAATCCACAAAATCCACACAGCAGCTTTGATATCCTCCCCCCACCAACAATAACAACTCTGTCTTTTAACTTTAGGAATTCTCCCTGCTTTTCCACGTGAACAAGTCAAGACCCAGAGCCATGGGAATGCTTCATCCAGGGAGCTCTTGATCCACCTGAGTGGGACGTCTGAACCGTACACACGCATCATGGGCACAGGAACAGCGAGCACAGAGGCCTGGAAGCCCTAAGCCCCACCACCTTCCAGCTCTAGTTACTTGACTACTTTCAGCCTGTTGCTTCCACCAGGTACAGAGTAGGGCGTCAATGAACGCTAGGTCTCTTCCCTCCTTCCCTCCGCACCGAAGTCATGGTGCATCTGGGGTGTGGTCCTTCAGAGTCTAATGAGCTGTGGGGTGCCTGATCCTTTATTTTCCATGCAGCACTGGTTCAGTTGGCTGGAAAGGAGAAAGGTGAGAATTCACCTCAACTTTTTGAAGGATGAGCAAGATATGCAGAAAGGAGCAGGCACTCAGAGAAGAATCAGGTGATCAGAACAGAGAGTACACAGACAGGAGAAAAAGGCTAAAGGAACAGCGAAAATTTAGATGAGAGGGTTCAGGTTGAAAGTAACTGAAAAGGAGGGTGATAAGTTTGCTAACTAGTGGTCAATACTATCCCCAAATGGTGGTTTGTCCTATTAAGCTGATTGACAAAGAGAAAGAAAAATTGAAACAGAAAGGCATTCTTAAGGTTTTATTGGAAGGGAAAAAAACAATATATATATGTATTCCACTCAAGATTACAAATTCTTATTTAATAAAATTTAAATTTAAGCAGATAAATTGGGTAGCGCTTATGAATATTTTGTAAAAGCTATCAAGGAGTTTCACGTTGCATTAAAAATCATCTTTCTCAAGTTTTTACAAATTTCCAGGAAATACGTCCTTTTCAGAAAGAGTATCAGTGTATCTACACTACAAATATTCTAATGTTATCTTTCCACTCCTGCAGGATTTCTAAATCTGAGTTACATGCACCTCTCAAGAATTCATGGATGGTTTTAACCATCCACAGCTCTGTCCAAATTCTAACCATTATGTGCATTTTTCTAGATGGACACAGCTTTCACCCTATTCTTAAAAAAGGTCAGTGACTTACGAAATGTTAGGAACTGCTCTAAAAGAATGTCTATACCCAAGTACTGCACCTCTTAGAACGTCCTCTGCCACCCTCCTTCCACACAGCACATGTACACACACACACACACATTATCCAGGAGAGACAGTCAACAGATGGTTTATACATAAAATGTTGCTGGGGGCCAGCCCAGTGGCATAGTGGTTAAATTCGCACCCTCCACTTTGACCACCAGGGGTTCACTGGTTTGGATCCTGGACACGGACCTACACACCGCTCATCAAGCCATGCAGTGGCGGCATCCCACACAATACTAGAAAGACTTACACCTAGGATATACAACTATGTACTGGGACTTTGGGGAGAAAAAAAAAACAGGAAGATTGGCAACAGATGTTAGTTCAGGGCCAATCTTCCTCACCAAAAAAACCAAAAAAGCAAACCTAAAAATGTTGCTATTAAGTCAATTCTGTTTGAGAGCTCTATTGTAAATAGCCAAAGAAACCCTTCTGAAGATCAGCTCCCCCAAATGGACTAGTTTTGATTTGGAAAATGACAGGTTCAACCTGCCCTCACATTATTTTCTCCACAGCATGCCACCATGCTGAAATTCTCATAATTGAAATTGTTCTGTTTAAAAATATAATGCGAAGGATTGATTCACTATGCTCCAGCTGACTTCCTCTTAGCACAGAGCAGGACTCCAAGAAAAGGGATTTAAGAATAGGTACATTTTCATTGGTGGGGCTGGCAAGAAAGGGATCAGAGGACCACAGTTTCTGAGCAGAGGGCATACCATGGAGAGCCAAGACTTCACCCATTTGGCCTTGACTGCCCTGGTTCTGGGCTATAGACTAGTCAATTTACACATGTGAAGATCTTGCATACTTACTCACTTACTAAAATCAAAAATAACAACAAACTCCCAATTGCAGGCAATTTTTTTATGGTAACCTAACCACTGGTACCATCCAACAGATACTGTTTAATTAATAGCTGTCAGATTCAAAAATACTATGTATACATTTTTTCAAATCCAATCTTTCAAATGATGGCACAGTAACAAACTGATAAATGTGCACTAATTGAAAAAATAAGCTATTGATCAAAGCCTCTGTATTATAAATACATTTATACCCCGTTAAAATGCAAACAGCAAGTTGTTTTGATATCGTCACAAGATAAATTCATGACACAGAGACGATTTATTTTGCATACCCCCCCTCATAGTTTAATTTCATACAAGCCATGCACAGAACTTTTGCATAAGCCATGACAAATAATCTATGAACAGGGAAATAACTAGAGACCTCGGAACAGGAAGGTGTTAGAAGACTGGTGAAGGTCATCCTTATGAGTTGGGACAGTTAATTTTTCTCAGTCATCTCAACAATCTATTATGTCTGTAGAAAAGGATTTCAATTTATTACACTTTTCAGAAACTGCTTAATTTTCTTCATTATAATTGAATCTGCATATTTTGTGAATGCAATATTTTCATGTGGAACATGCTGCTTAATTCATTCATAATAACACTTCTGGTAGATATCCTATTATATACATATCTGCATAAAATCTTAAAACATTATATTAGCTTCTATGTATTCAGAATATCACGGATAAAGAAATGACTGAAATCACCAAAAAAAAAAAATAGCCTAGCATTTCTTATTTACTATAATTTCGAATTCATACATAAGCCATAACTAATAGGAAATAGTCTGTTAAAAACACACACACACACATTTTGCCATAAAACTTATGTTTACTGCCTGCCTAGCCATTTCCGATACATTAAATGACAAGATATGGTCACCTTAAGGCCTGAAATTACGGGCAAAATGGCTAATACCTCAAGACAAGGTTTTACATGACAGTTGAAAGTTCCAAGTATAAAACTAAATAACCACATTAGAGACCCACATTCAGGAAAGGTTGACATAGAGTTGGCTTCTCAATGTTTACACAAGGCAAACAGCATTTTTTGCACAAATATGAGCACTTAATCCTCAATATGCATGAGTCACAAGATGAAAAATACTACTCTCATATTTAAGGTGCTATCAACATCTGTATATGGGCTTTGCTGTAAGAATAAAATTATTTTTAAAATTAAGAAAAGCTTCACATTAAAAAACTAACGCTCAGAGATTGTTGTATCGCTGATGCAGAATGTAATTCATTTCAAAATGCAGAGTATTGTGCCCTACACGATGGCATTTAGTAGAAGAATCAGTATAAATATGCACAAAATGCACATCTTCCTGAGTTTTACACGGTTATTTTTGAATTAAAATCTGGTTACACACAGGCATATTTTAAACCGTCTTCCACAGGAAAAAAGATCTCACATATACTCAACACAAAATACTACAGAAGGCAATAACATTCTTCCAATTTAAAGAGAATGGAAGAAATTAAAAGTTTCTAACTTGAGAAAGTAGCCATAATAAACACTAAGAAATTATATGTGAAACTGAATTCATAATTTTAGGAGCAGAACAAAATTCACATACCTCCTCATAGAAGGGTCTACCTTAATTTTGGTAAACTTCACTATGCAAATGGCAATAGCAACATACCCTGTGGGACAGAGCCGAATTGCTTGCAAAACATTCATCTGATAACACAGATTTGGCTCTTAATCTTTAGGCACAAGACCCGGGAAAAATGCGTATCTCAACAGTGACCCCTAGTGACGAGTCTTAAAATGGCTGTCTCAAAAGAAATTGTTTAAGAATGAGAACAAGCAGAAAAACATTGACAAAACTAACACTCCCCAAACACCCTGACAATCGAGGACCAGATTAGGAGATGACTGAAAAAGACAGCTAACTCTGGCTTACAAGGAAGGGTAATCACAGAGAGAGAGGATGGAGGAGGAGGGCAGGGACACAGGAAGACAGCCTTTAGAATAGTTGCTACGTTCCCATCTTTGGAAACACCGAGAGCAAGCAAGCCCTTGCGTGTATCATCTCAGTCAGCTCGGACTTAGAACAACTCATCTCCCACCAACCCATTAATCAACCGTATTAACCAAGAGTCCATCTCAGTTCAGCGTGCTTTTGGCACGTTGGGACGGGATACAAAATAGCATCAGACAGGGTTCCCGACCTCAGGAAACTCACACAGCCAGGCACCGCTTAATGACGTTCCAGTCAACGACAACCCCGCACACGATGATGGTCCCACGAGATTAGAACCACTAGCCTAACTGTGTAGTAGGCTTTATCACGTGGGTTTGTGTAAGTGCACTCTGTGATGTTCACACAACGACTAGATCGCTTAACGACACATTCCTCAGAAAGTGTCGCATGACTGTAATACAATTAATTATATGAAGAAATTAGTAAATAATTTGCGACCTTTAACATACAAAACTAACTTTAAGCGAAAGAGTAAGAGACCCAGAAGCTGTGACGCCTACAATTGTAAAAGGAGGCTTGACAGAGAAGTGGAACTCGGCTGAGCCCAGGAGGGCTGTGAGGTGGAGGAAGTATCCACGCTGGTCATACCACCTTTCCTACCTGCCTGAGGAGTGCAATGCCACGACATCATTCCTTAACTATGAAAGGCCCTGACGACTATAAAGGTGAGAGGGACATCAATTTGCAGAACACAAAAATAATGTTTCTTTAGAGCGCCCGCAGTCCACCACATTTGAAATGAGCCCATAACAAGTAAGAAACAAGGAGAGGATGTGGCGGGGGCAAGGGCAAAGAGGCCACTGCAGAGCAGAAGGGAGGGGGCAAGGCAGCACAGGCGCTGTGGCAGGGCTGGGCCTGGGGAGAGAAGGTTCATCCATCTTCCTACCGCAGCATGCAGGGAGAAGAGGCTGGCTGGAGAATGCGGCCAGATCAGGGCAGGTTCTGAAAGGCAGGCAAAGAACGCGCCTTCCGCCAGATGTGTGGCATCACAGGGAAACTGGTGTTTCCAAAAGGAGAGTCTGGCAACAGAACCTCAGCTTTACTCTGAAACCAGTCCGTTGGGCCAGAAAGAACCTCTGTTGGGTTCCCAGATAGCACCTGCCCAGTCACACAAAAAGGCAGAGGAAAAGATTCACCTGCTACTCTGCCTCTCGTCTCCTTAAATACGTCAGGGCCACGTGTACATCTAGGGAAGCTGCTGCAGGCAGAGCGATTCCCCACTGACTCCACAAAAACCCATCAGCACTGCCCCAATCCCCCAGGTTCAAACTTACATAGTGTCCTTGCAGTAATGAGGTAGCCAGCCCTGGTGGACTAGAGGTTAAGATTTGGTGCTCTCACCGCCGCAGCCTGCGTTTGTTTTCCGGTCAGGGCTCCACACCTCCTGTCTCGTTGTCATACTGTGGCGGCCGCATGTTGCTGTGACGCTGAAAGCTCTGCCACTAGTATTTCAAATGCCAGTAGGGTCCCCCATGGTGGACAGGTTTCAGCAGAGCTTCCAGACTAGACAGACTAGGAAGAAGGACCTGGCCACCCACTTCCAAAAGAATTGGCCATGAAAACAGGAGTGGAGCACTGGCTGATACAGTGCCATAAGGTGAGGGGATGGAGTAAAAAGACCAGGCAGGGCTCCACTCTGCGGTCCACAGGGTCGCTGGGAGGCGGAATCCACTCCACAGCACCAACGACAACAATGATGAGCCTCTAATAGCGATGAGCTTGACAATTTTGAAATCTCTTTCATGAACCCTAATATAGAAAACTTCAAGAATTTCTGCTCACAAAATCTTGGGGGAATTTAAGGATCATCAGCGACTTTCAGCTTCCTCATGGCCTCACTTGTCCTGCAGAGTGGACCTGTCGATGTCAAAGCCACCAGCAGGGAAAGGAAGTCACCTCAGTGCCACAGTGAGACTCTGATGAGGTTCTGATGACCCCAAAGATACTGAGTCGAGTGCATGGAGCCAAAGAGTGTCCCCAAATCAGGTGCCAGTATGAGTGAGCCAGTCATTCCTTCCATTGTACGCAGTGGAAATGTCAGAGGGCAGTGTAACTGGCATACTAAGAGAAAGACACAAATAGTTCTCCAAGATCAAAGCAGTGCTGAGGGGTTTATCTTTTGAGTCCCAGTGGTTTTAATGTAGCTTTGTCAGGCAGTTCCTATTAAACACCACGGCAAGTGAAAGACACTGATTACAATAAAAAGTGACAGGAGGGTGTGCTCAGCCACTTACATTTAATGCATATTTATATTTCCATCAAATGGACATATTTACTATAAATACTTGAAAAACCATAGCAAAGTCATTCATTTAAATGCCAGAAAAATAGTAAAAGATGCTAATTTGACCTTAGTGGAACAGATCGGGTGTCACTGACACTACTCACAATGGCCTGAAACAGAATTTACCAAGACGATTAATTAGAGTTTACTGGATTAGGTCAAGACTGTCTCAAATGGAAAGAAAAAAAAAAAAACCAGGGAGGGAAGAAATAGGAAGTTTGGATCCATTCACAGCCAATCTCTTCAAAAGCAGATACAATTTAACTCCGTATTTATGCCTTTCTAAGTTGATCCCATATTATTTGCCTGGAGAAAGAAACTGATCCACCGGTTTCTGAGATTTCTACCTTCGTGCACATATAAAAAGAAATAAACTACAACTATCTGAAGGATTTTTTAAAGAACAGAGCAATTAATGATATAAAAGGAATAAAAATGGTTTGCCTTTTTGTACAAATGTACACTGTTTTCACTTTAATAATGACGTAGATCTAGCAATGGTGAGCTTGGCAATTAAGACATGCTTTTATAAACTACATGATGGGGAGCTTCAGAAATTCCGGGATCGTCCAGTTCACTCTTCAAAACGACCTCAAACCCACTCTGGGCTGGGGTTAGGGACTCAGTGGACAGGAGGACCATCTGCTACAAAAGCCACAAGTGTAGCAGCATATTACCTGTTACAAAAATGCCCAAATGTGACTGGTAGCCCACGCTTTCAGCATCTGGGGCCACCACTCCTCAAACATGACAATCAAGCCATTCTGCCTTTGCCTTGCAAACAGGCGCTTTTTGCTAAAAACGAACTAATCTGCCTGTCTCCTGCACATGAGGGGCCCTAACTGCCACTCTTAATTCTCAATAATCAACAGCTCGGTGACATTGCTTCGAGCTGTATATAATGCACACACACACACATAAATTCATGACACAAATCCCTCAACGTGACATTCTGCTCAATTTCACCAGACTCAGAGAGCTCCCTAACAAATTCTTGCCACATGATTAGAAAATCATTCAAGTCTGCAGGAAATATGGCAAGCACAAAGAAGTGACAGTCAATTAGGAAGGAGAAAGGAGAGTGGGGTCCCTGTCATTAAAATCTTTAAAGCCACAGCCCTAAGAATAAAATGGCCCATATCATTCACACAAGATATTCTTATAAAAACCATTATTAATTCTACCGTATCGTTAACTATACCATGGCACTACCAACGCCCCAGAGAATTTTTCTTGGAGACCAGACTCAAAAACTTGAAAAATACAGATGCAAATATATATACTTTATACAACTTTGCGAGTTTTTTCCCCTATCAACCATGGAAGAAACGCGTAAAACAGTTAAGTACTCCCCTTTTGAGGGGGAAGTATAGATGAAAGCCAAGAATTCTTATTAAGCTTTTTTTTTTTCGTGAAATACTAATGATTGGCCCAGCAGTTCAGGTCACTTGCAAAATGCACCGTCCCTGAATGGGGCCATTTCCAGAGAAACGACGTCATTCTCTTTCTTCAATTCACACACGATAGGAAAAAATCCTCAAAATAGAGCAAAGCACAAAATATTGAAGACAATGTGCTCCTATATCTTAATGTCACCAAAATAAATTTTAGGTTCCCCCAAATAATCATTTGTCATTACTATCTTTAAAGGAAACAAGAGAATCAGCAGCATCACTATATCACCTAAAAGGTGGAAACTGTGCAACGAATGATGACGGTAACTCACTTGTTAGCTTGTTGTGGCTGAGGACCAGTTGTGTGATGTGAGACAGGGAGACTGTAAAAGAAGAAAAAAAGAAAAATCACACAGTCAGTAAATGTATCCAAATTACACCTACACTCCTACAAGACAAAGTGCTAAATTCTTTTCGCAGGTGGAAGTGCTACCACTCCCCAAAATAGAAGCAAGGATTCATAGAACACTGTCTGTTAAATGTTAAACCAAATAAGAAAAGTCATGCAATTAACAGTGCAATTAGCAAAGCAAGTTAGAGCTAATGAGATTAATGTCACAGATCAAACATCAAAGGGCCAGCTAGCTCTGCTCAGAGACCTGGTCTGCTGGCCCAGCCTTAGTGACCCATGTCAATAACACGCGCTGGTCAGAAGAACCAGCCAAGAGTGTGGAGGGGCACAAAGCCCTGACCTGTGCAAAAACCCATCCCATCAAAACAGAAAGAGCACATGACAGAAGGCTGGCAGCACACGACCGCATCTACGTCCACTGTCGACCCAGAAATTCTTCTACACACTATCACATGATCAGAATTTTAAAAACCCAATTTTCCTCTAAAAATATTTTGGTTGACATTTCAAAGCACGTGCAGATTGCTTGCCAGTTTCAAACATTAGCATGAAGGTTTAATCTGCTGAACAAGATGAGCTTTGCTTAAAAGATGGTTTTTCCAACTCTAAAGGAGGAAAATAGTCACAGCTACACACATACACACACACACACACACAGAAAAACCCCTGAGAAAAAAGTGACCTGCCTTGCGTTTTGGATTCTAAAACTTCACTGTATGATCAGTATGATATATATACACACAACAATATATGTTTTACGTATATAATTATAATTTATATGTTAGTTAAGAAACATATTCAGACATTTTTCCAATATTCTTTCTATGAGAATATTACATTAATGTAAGAGAGCTTTTTCCTGAAGGGGATAAGAAGATAAAAACTTTCTCAAGAAGGGTCTCAGTGTTGGACCCCAGCATGCTTAGAAGAAAATGAGACTGTATCAATCTTGACCACAACTTTTGAGTATTTTTCTTTTTATTAATCATCACAAAGTTATAGAAAAGCTCAAAATACAGTATAAAGACCTGTTCTCCTGCCCTGAACCATTTTAGATTAAGCTGCTGGTCTCATGCCCCATAAATTTAGGATATTCCTACCAAAAAAAGGCATTCTCTTACATAGCCACAATTCAGCCATCACAATCAAAAACTTAACACAATACCTCATTACCATCGAATCCTCAGCCCTCATCCAAGTTTTGCCAAACGCTCCTACTATTTCTTTAAAAAAAGGATCCAGTTCAGAATCCACATTGCATGTAGCTACCAGGTCTCTCTAAGTCACCTCCAGTCTAAGTTTCTCTTTCTTTGACTTTCGTAACCTTGGCAATGATGAAACTTGCAGACCAGATTATTTTGTTTACGTCTTCCTTGTGGATTTGGCATTTGTTTATTCTTGACTAGCTTTAGGTTGAGCATCTTGGGCAGGAATATCAAAGAAATGCTGTTCTTCTCACTGCATCCTATGAGGTGGCACACGATTTCCATTTGGCCTGTCACTGATCATCTTCCCTTGACCACTTCTGTCTGCCCGGCTTCTCCACTGTCAATTTATTCTTTATCTCTTTATAATTAGTATTTGGTGGGGGGGATAGTGGGGATGAGGAGGGAGAACACTTTGAAACTATATAAACATCCTGCTTCTCACCGCACCTTCAATTTATTCGTGTGTTTCGTGGTCCTCAACCAGGGCAATTTTGACCCTCATGGGACATTTGGCAACGTCCAGAGACATTTTTGGTTATAACAACTGTGAGCACTGGAAAATCTAAACTTTCCTATGTGGCTTGCATTATACTTCTTTTGGACAGGACTGGTCTAAAGTAGTGGCATCCGGTAGGAGGGACCAGGGATGCTGCTAACCAACCCACAATGCACAAGGCAGCCCACCCACAACATCCCGTCTGAAAGGGCAATCGTGTTGCTGCTGAGAAACCAAGATGTATTTATTTATACTTGCGTAGCTTTGTGGATTCCTATTTTAGTCAATGGGTTATAAACAATCATTATTATTTATGTTGATGTTCACACTGCCCCTGATTTGGCTGGGGGAGCCCATCGAAGCTGGCTACTAAGTCCTTTTGACACATCCCCATGGTTTTTTGAGCAATTCCTTACTTTCTGGCACAAGATATTCGAGTTCGTCCTGTACTTCTGCCACTGCCCTGGAATCAGCCATTTCTCCAATGACTTCTGATTCCCTTTTGCAGAAAATGGTATTTATAAGCTAAAATCTGGGCACTAGATATCTCGGGGTCAGTATTCTCAGTCCCTCTCAGTGGCCAGAGCTAGAGAATAAACACACACACATCCCTATATTGATTTCACTATGTACATTACTGAAAACCATGAGTCCACACCAACATATCCAATTCCAATACACTGCCACACGATTCATGCCTGTTTCCTGCCTTTCCATATCTGTAACTCCCTTCTCTAACAGCAAGAACTCTGGCTTCCTTTATCTTCAACCTACTTACTTACGTAATCAATACTTCTATATATAACTGCATAAAACACAGCTCTCTTACAGCTAGACTGGGACAGCTCCATGCACAGCTTCAGGGACCCCCGGAAGCCTGGTACTGATTCTCGGTCAAGATGAGCACGAGCACCCTAGCCAGAGACGTGTAATACTCAGTTTAAAGCTGAGAACGACCTGGAGCACCCACGGCCAGCTTGTTCACGTTTGGAGATGTGTAGATTGACGGCTTACATCTGACTACAGGGTGTATGACCAGTCAGGCATAAAACACACTGCTGAGCATTTCTGTCCAGCCTCTCCGGAACCCCAGATTCCTCACATGTGTCTTGATGGCTCATCTCTGGAAACGAAGTATGTCCTGAACAATGAAGAAATGACACCTGGGGGTCACCAGTGAGCCTCTCGGGCCCCTGATACTGGCTGTGCTTTCTTGCTCTTCCTAAACCATGCCCTGTGCCTATTAAATCCTAACACGAGGAGGCTCTGTGGAATCTTCTGAGTCCTTCCATCAGGGTGAACTGATGCAGTATGGTGAACGATGCAGGAACCAACCTCCCCACACGCCCTCCTCCTACCTGGACACCCGCCCTCTCGGCTCAGACTCACCCTCCCCTCCTCGCCTGCGCCCTCCACAGCGACGCCCTCCTCACCCTCGGACCTCCCAAGCCAGGCTCCCCCACCCTGCACAGATGCCCAACTCACCCCACTCAGGTTCCCACACCCTACTCTAGGCCACTACGCAACCCCCAAACCCTGAGCACCTCTTTCTGTCCCACTTGCTGGCTTTGGACTGAACTACTGGGGAAGGGGGAATGAGAAAGACAAATGGAAAGAGAGCACTTTTGTGGTTTTTAAAACAACCACAATGGCAGCGTCTCACAGGATGTTTAAGATTTTAGATATTACAGAACATCTCAGACTTTTTATTTCTAAGAGTTAAGATTTCTTGTCCACCAAATAAAGCATTCCTCTACCTCTCAGGTGTACAGTCTGATATAGGAAAAAAACACCCTCAAAGAGTTGCCCTCGTACCAAAGCAAATGAAACAGATTCATAGCTGTATGAATTAAGAGTAAGGTCAGCTTCATGTGAGAGCAAACCACAAATAACAAGAGTTACACAAAACAGGAGTTTCTCTCTCACTTACACACAGGCAGTCCAAAGGTTCCTGATATCTTGTTGCCCAACCATCCACACTGCATGGATCCTACCTCATGGTCCAAGATGGCTGCCTGAGCTTAGTCACCATGCCTGCATTCCCCTCAGGAAGATGCAAAGGAAAAAGAAGTCTTCCTCCTTTAGAATGCTTCTAAGAAGTGGCACGTGGCACTTCCACTTGCAAGCAATTAATCAAAACTTTGTAGCACAGAGACGTCTAGCTGCAAGGGAGGCAGGGAAATGCAGTTTGTGTTCCAGGTGACCATGTGCCAGCTAGAAATTCAGGGTTTTATTACGGAGAAAGATGACGCAAACACAAACTGGAAGACTACGAGTAGCCTCTCACACTAGCAGACCACTCCATCTGTCACAGAAGGTCATTCTGATTACAGAAGAAAACTGACAATCCTATCGCCCCCTGCCTTAATTTTTCCTAAAATATTACAGCTAATTAGAAAAACAAAAACTTTTGCTCTTCTCCCATCTAACGTTCACAATGAAAGATTTAATCAGAGAAAGCTAGTTCTTTTCAATCACTTCACGTTGTGCCCTTTCAACAAGCATTTAGAAGGAGAGAAAGTGATGAAATTTGAAAGTTTTTTTTTTTTTAATAGAGAAGAGAAATTCAGAATTGCTGCTTCACCCGTTCACAGCACTGGAATGTATTTTCCTTTCTCACTATTGTTACAGGGCTGCATGCTAACAATAGGTAAGAGGAGAAAAATTAGAGTAAAAAAGAAAAAGTTCATAGAAGATCTTTGAAGGAATATTTAGGGCAATAAAGGACTGAAGGCCGGGTCTCTGGGGAGGGCAATTAGGCTGGGCAGGATCAAAATCACAGAATGAATCAAAGCCTGGTACAGGCAAAGACCAAGGAGTGACAGATGCATTTATCCGACCCGCCACTCCCTTCCACTCGGCAATGGTGAGTTCATTCTGAGTCTTGTATGGAAACTGTGCTGCTAAGAAAGGGGAGAAAAGGTCTACCAAAATAGAATGGATTATTTAAAAATACAAAAGCCCCCCTAGTCAAACATGTTGGGAAAATTGAGCAGGCTGTCCCCCTCCTGACCTGCCCTGCGGCCTTAATCACACGCTAGGAGACCCTCCACCATGTGAATAACATGCTCTGATGGTCCAGCCCACCATAATTGTCGAGAATGAGCAGCGCCACAACCGTGAGAGCACACTTGTATTAAAATTCCTACAGCAATATTAAACTATGCTTTACCCAGGCATTTTCAAAGCAGAATCTATTTCAAAAGTCCGTTAAACAGCTAAGAAGTGTGTTGACACACACGGTCAAATGTTATGGTGCCTTGGCTATTATTTGGCCTCTAGCCTTTAGAATGATATTTTGGTGAACACTGTATCAGGCCAACAGGAACAGTGGGAAAACAAAATCATTGGGAGGGAGGTGTTTTGTAGGGGAGGGTGGAGACGGGGTGAGGCTGCTGGCGGTGGACCTATGATTTATGATCGTTTGTTCTCTAGCCAAGAAGGGAATGATAGGAAAACGCTCAAAAAGGAACTGGTTGGTTCAATAATTTCACAAGAAAGACAATCAAGAACTCATGGGGGCACTCACTGACTGGACACTCACTGAGCATGCTCAGAGTGCCAATAGTTTCTACCTTGGAGATTCCCTTAGAAGTAATGTCGACTATACATCCTGGATAGCCTGGGACAGTCCTGGATGATGCCTAGTTTGGATGACAAACTACAGAGTCACTCAATTTAGAGAGCAAAGAACATGTACCAAAATCCCAAAATGTAAGACATAAAAGGATCATGGATACAAGAGAAGTCTATTGGAAGGGATAATGGCAGTTCAGAAGGAGATGTTAGTTCCTGGAAGATGACACATCCAAAAATTCTTTAGGGCAGAGGACACAATGCACTGAAGCAGGACGTGAAGGACATATGGAAGCTGGAGAGTATGGAAGCAATTCCAGACTTCTTTGAGCAAATAGATGGAAAATAGGGAAGATACAGGACTGGAGGGGGCAGGTAGTGTTTTAATGGAACAAATCCAGAAAAATCAAAGGACTAACTAAACACTACAAGAAAAAGAATCACCATTTCTAGATAATACATGGGAGCAATTATTATTATTTTTAAAAGGTTCAGTTTCCCCCTTCTTCTTCAGCATAAAGTAGGCAGCACGAAAGAAGAAAAATCAGCATGATGAAATTCTCAGTACCAACAGATGACATTATAGACTTGTTTCCAAAATAAGCCAACATATCACAATGATGTAGCACACTGGAAACTGTCTCTACAGTCTCCATTTTGGCAAATTAGAAAGTAAATTATTCCTTTGGTAGCACTTCCAAGAAGGTAAAAAGTTTCAGCTTCACAGCGTGACATTTATATCCAGAGACGAACACACGGCCAGGAGGAGACAAGGGGAATCATATGGGACTTGAAAGTTTCTGCAATCTTGTCACAGGTCGGAATGGGCCACCCTTGGGTTCCAAATGAAAGGTCTGTAATGCTCGTCACAAAAACTGGACTGGGACCACCAGTTCATTTTACAGACTGTGTTCCGAATGGAAGCAACCAGAAAAATGTTGCTATCATGAGAAGGCACATGGTTTACCCCTTTATGACAGTTCCTGTATCAAGTATCGCCATGTTCGAAGACCCATCATATGTCCTGGGATATTCAAAGAGGGCCACCTTGTTTGACAACCCCAGGGGGCACCATTCAAATTCTGTGCCACTCTACAGATTACATTGCAAACAGCATCCTCTGTTAACTGAATTCCTCTCAAAGTTGTAGACCAAAAAAGAAGAATTAATTTGAACTTAAAATACAGGATGGTCCAAATGGTTTTTCCATTTTGGCTCCCCACTAAGCTAGAAACAGCAACAGCCCTAAATAACCCTGATTCAGAGACTCCACAGGGATGTGGGAGCCGGCCAGATGTCAGCACCAGGAAGCCAGGCTGACCCATTTGGGTTTTGTGTCTCCAGGATGCATGATTAAAATGCCTGCCCATGTCGCATGGCTGGAGTTATTTCACCCCTGGTAGCAGGCTACAGATTCAGATCTTCTTAAATATGTGGCTTTGGACAATATATTAAAGCAGAGACAGACAATAAAATGTTTGATACCAAAATATAATACAAATATCATATTCATCAACACACCCAGAATCATAAACAGACTTCTTTTGAATTTTGTTCATAATATAAAACTTCAAAGAAAAATCACCATGGTATGAAAGCTTTCCTTTATTTCACAATTAATTATTGTGGAGAACTGGAAGTTCATTAGTAGCAAGTTTTCAAAATTGGCTACTTGACTGAATTCTCCTATTTGCAGATAAAGGGTCCATCAACTGTACTTAACTGCTCTTTCATTCAACAGAAAGCAATTTATCATACGTGACTGCTGGGAGCCGTGGCTACATCATTTGATCGGCTGTTTGACAGGGTCCATCCGATTAACGCCGAGGGGTGCAGGGTCGCCCCTTGGTGAAGAATAACTAGCCAGCCCCTCACATAGTTCTGAAACCTGTGCTGCTTCTAATTGCCCTTCATTCCTTTTCCTTTCTTAACCTCCAGTTTTCAATCCTTTGGGTGGCTGCTTGGAAGGCACTACCTCCTGGGAAAATTAGATATAGTAAGAGAATGTGACCACCTGCAGGTAACTTTCAAGATATTTTTCAGTTAATTATTGGAGGAGCACACAGTCCCATTTGAGACAAGCAGAAAGGAATCCTGCCCAGATAAGATGTCGAATTAGGTTTATGGCCTCCATCTGGTTAATGTTTCCTTCTCCCTCCAGTTCTTTGTCTAAAAATATATGCATCGTCCTTCTAAGTTTGCTGGTTAATTGGATGATCAAGAAGTATCTATATATTATTCTTGACCTTCTGCTTTCTGTTAAAATGTTATAGAGGTTTTCTCCTAAAAGCAATAAATAATAAATAATTGGTGAGTAGAAGGGCCGAGGGGTGCAAGAATGCCCCTCGGTGAAGGATGGCTGGCTGACACCCCTGATATTTTCTGAATTATATGCATGCTTTCTATCAAGGTTATGTGTATACTTATTTCTCTTTTTTATTCCTGAAGATATATACTTTAGCTTAGCTTTTCAGCCCTTTACTTTACTAACAAAGTGATACTTTCTCCGGCAGTGTACTTAAGGGACCGTTAGCTCTACAATCTAAAAGACAAAGGAATGCTTCCACCCCCTAAAGGGCGCGCAAAAGTAAAGATGTTTAACTGCCCGCTGAGAATGCAGATAGCCCTGGGGATAAGACACCCTGGAGTCGCCTTTTGTTCCCATTAACCATCTACACTAATGGCGTAAATGATTGAGGGAGGCAGGGATGGCTCCACCAGGTTGCAACCAGACGGACTGCTGTCCTGTCCGGAGGCCTGGACCTTCTCTCTTTGATTTAACTTTACCATGAATTACAACAGACGCCTAGGTACCTATCTCCTTTAGCTTAGAGACAACAAACACTAGTTAATTGCTGAGAAGACTACCATTAACCTTATGCTCTATAGAATAGAATGCTAATAAATATTCTTGTGCTCGTTTTTTACTTCCTTATTTCTCTGAGAATATATGTAGAACTATTTCTGTACTAATCCTGAAAAATATATAAACGACACTGGTGCACAGTAAAGTCGGACTTGCTAACACCAACCCAAGTCTCACGTCCCCCTTATTTTCCCCTCTTTGCGCCGATGCCGTCCATCCCTCAGGAACCTGGACTCCGCCGGGGCAGGACCCCGGCACGTGACCACTGGAAAAAAGTGATAACTCTTTCTATACGTAAAAAAGGGCAGAGAATTCATGTGGGTTGAGAACCCCCAATGAGCTGCTCACTGACTAGGGGCTTTGCATCCACCAGGACATTAGGTCAAAAGATCCTAGACACAGGGTACTGTGTTACTAAAAACGTGGAGCCCACATCGTTCCTGTCTGAACACCTCCCTTTAAAGTCTCTCCTTCCAAAAAAAGACAAAGAAAAATTCTATTTCTGAAGATGTCTGAAGAATTAAAGAGAAAAATATAGTAAGCCACCTACAGTATGCAGTCATTAACCGCTCTAGATTTGTAAGTAGGATGGCATTAACAAATGCTCAGTGAATTAGGACTGTTTTGCAAGGCACTGTACTTTGTTGGTGATGCGGTAGATGAGTGAGACACAGTTACTGCCCCCAAGGAGCTTACTCTGTAATAACAAGGGGATGCAATTAATAAGGAAAAGGTGGCCCAGAGAGGTAAGGTGATTTTTCTAAGGTTCCACAGACCACCAGCATGAGAACCGAGAGTCCAACCAAGGTTCCCGGATTCCAGATCTGGAGCTTCTTTCCAAATTGGGAAAATAATATTCATATCTGGAACGGAGAGCTCTTTTCAAGATGCTGGAAATTCCTATCATAACAAAAAGAGGATAAACCTGAACGCAAAAATTCCTTTCTCTCTTGAATAAAATATGACAGTTACGTAAAGTGACTCAAAGCAAAGAAAAGGGAGTTTCAAGCAGTGTGAGACCCAGACTGTAATCCCACGAGATCCTGAAAAATATCACGGGATTTTTCTGGAGCACAAATTCCTCATCTTGAAAATGAAAGGCTGAATTAAATTATCTGATGCTACAAAACAAAGAAAATAGAAAAGATAAGAAAGAACTAGTATTTATGGAATGCCTACTACATCAATATGCTCTGCTGGGCACTGTATAGACATCCCCTAGAATCAAAAATGATAAAACAAAATAAAGTAATAACAATAGCTGATGTTTACTAAATCCTTAAAACGTGGCTGGCACAGATCCAAGAACTGTATCCCCTCAACCATTCCTCACAATAACCCTACATGGTAGTACTGTGATTAACCACCACCCTCCCAGTTTTAGCTGAGAAAAATGAAGCACAGAGAGGTTAAGTAACCTGCTCATGGCTGCAGAGCTGGTAAGCAGAGAGAACCCTTTCAAAGCTGTTTCCAAATAAGAAGCTGATTAATTCTGAGCCTATTTTTTTACTGGCCCCAAAAACAAAGAAAATATCTACAAATGGCCAATTGTATGCCATTTTAAGATGTCCAAAAGAAAAAAAGAAGTCTGAGGTCATAGGTTCATTTTTTTCTGCAAAATGAAGACACGGGTAGTACCAAATGTGCATGCTTTCCATTTCAGACAACATGGGGTATTCTCAACTTCCATGGATCCCTAGCGATAAACAAGGCAGCCAGGTGAGGCAGAGGCACTCTCTTTTCTTCCCAGGGTCCAATGGCAGACATTTCCGACTCCTCACTTCTCTCGAGCAGTGGTTCTCTGCCTCCACCTCAACCTTCCTCCACACTTCTTATCCTCAACCCAAGAGCCCCACATGTCCCGGCAAAGGCAAGTCCCTCTTGAGAAGCAGGAAGAACTGGAATCCTAGACCAGCTGCCTACACAGAGCCAGGTGGCTCTCAGAGTTCAGAGTCATAAATCCTTCAAGAGTCACTAAATATTTGAGGACCAGTGTACCACCTGCTCTCACCTACACCAAAGATAAGATTTGGTCTGATGGGCAGCTCATCGGCATTTTCCCATGGGCTTTCAGCTTCTCTCCCCACATCATCCCTTATCCTGACTTCCAAGTGCTGCCTCCTCCAGTCCAGGATAACTAGTCTCCTGCACTGACACTCGTCATCAGCTGCCCTCTAGGTCAAACTTGGGCATGTTTTTTCTGACCACCTACAGGGTCTCCCTAGATCTCCCCAGCATGATGTCTGTTCCCATCATCCTACTCCAGCCTCTTCCATCTGCCTCTCTCCTCTCAAGACATAGATCCAGCAAACACAGGTGCCCCAGACAGCATCCACAGATCCTTGCCTCCACTCCTCAGCCCAAAGGCCATTAGGCTCTTACCCCCAAACCTCCTGCCCCACCAGAGCTCCCACCACGAGATCTTCAAAACAGCCTGTGCCAGCTGACAGGGATCCCGGCAGGCTCAGAATACACAGCTCCTGCCCCCCCAACCAGTGGCAGCAGGTGAAATCTGCGACCAGATACTCTCACTATGCGAAGGCACAAATCCACCCCATCACACAGTATGAAGAGGTATATTAATACTCCAGACCAGACAGAAAAAGACAAAACACCCAGAAATCCATCCCGAAGGCACACAAATCTATAATCTAAATGACAGGGAACTCAAAACAGCCATCACAAAAAAGCTCAATGAGTTACAGAAGAACTCAGAAAGACAGTCCAATGAAATCAATAACAAAATTAATGAACAGAGGGAAGTCTTCACAAAAGAAAGTGAAACTATAAAGAAAAACCAATCAGAAATGCTGGAGATGAAAAACACAATGAACGAGATAAAGGAAAATCTGGAGTCCTTAAAAAACAGAGCTGATATTTTGGAGGACAGAATTAGCAATTTAGAAGATAGGAATATAGAAATGCTTCAGATGGAAGACAGAGAACTACGACTAAAAAAAAAGGAAGATATACTTCAAGAAATATCTGACTCAGTTGGGAAATGCAACATAAGGATTACAGGTACTCAAGAAAGAGAAGAAAAGAATGGAGCAGAAAGCTTGTTCAAAGAAATAATAGCTGAGAACTTTGCAGACCTGTTAAAGGAGCTGGAATTACAAGTAAAATAAGCTAACAAATCTCCTAAATATATCAATGTAAAAAGACCTACTGCAAGGCACATAGCAGCAAAACTGGCAAAAGTAAAGGACAAACAAAAAATATTAAGAGCAGCAAGGCAGAAGAAAATAACCTACAAAGAAACCTGTGTCAGACTTTCACCATATTTCTCAGCAGAAACCTTACAGGCTAGGAGAGAGTAGAACGGTATATTCAAAATTCAGAAAGACAAAAACTTTCAGCCAGGAATACTCTATCCAGTAAAAATATCCTTCACATATGATGGAGAAATAAAAACTTTTCCAGATAAACAAAAGCTGAGGGAGTTCATCTCCACACGACCCCCCGCCCCCCAACACACACACATGAAAAGGAATGATCAAGAAGGCCCGTATACCTGGAAAAAAAAAAAAAGAAAGGGTTTACAAAGCCTCAAGCAAGGAGATAAATAGGCAGACAAAATCAGAAAATTGCAACTTTCTATCAGAACAGATTAGCAAACAATTATAACATAAAAGGAAGGAAAACATAAAGAATGAATATAATCATTTCACTTTAACCACAAACTCACAAGACAAAACAGAATAATTTGGGACAGCAATAACTTACAAGGGGAAGAGGATAGGGATGGAAGCTGCTTAGACTAAGGAAATAAGAGGCTATCAGAGAACGGACTATTTCATCTACGAGAGCTTTCATACAAATCTCACAGTAACCACTAAACAAAAAACCAGAACAGAGACAGTAAGGATAAATAAAGAGAAAACTAAGAAAACCATCATAGACAGCCACCAAACTGAACTGGCAGTCCAAATACATGGGACAAAAATCAAAGGAAACACAGAACAACCAGAAAATAAGTGATAAAATGGAAGCATTAAGCCATCATATATCAATAATCACTCTAAATGCAAACAGATTGAATTCCCCAATCAAAAGACACAGAGTGGCTGCATGGATTAAAAAACAAGACCCAACAATATGCTGCCTCCAGGAAACACATCTCAGCTCCAACGACAAACACAAGCTTAGAGTGAAGGGATAGAAGATGACACTCCAAGCTAAGGGCAAACAAAAGAAAGCAGGTACTGCCATACTTATATCAGAAACAGTAGACTTCAAGATAAAATCGACAAGGAGAGACAAAAAGGGGCAGTATATAATGATAAAAGGGACAGTCCACCAAGAAGACATAACACTTATAAATATATATGCACCTAAGACAGGAACACCAAAGTACATAAAGCAATTATTAATTGACCTAAAAGGAGATATTAACAGCAACACAATAATAGTAGGGGACCTTAATACCCCACTTTCATCCACAGATAGCTCAACCAGACAGAAAGTCAACAAGGAAATAGTGGAACTAAATTAAAAACTACACGAGATGGACTCAGTAGATATATACAGAACACTCCATCCAAAATCAGCAGAATACACATTCTTCTCAAGTGCACATGGAACATTCTCAAAGACAGACCATATGTTGGAAAACAAGGAAAGCCTCAACAAATTTAAGAAGATTGAAATCATATCAAGCATCTTTTACAACCTATGAAACTAGAAATCAACTACAAGAAAAAAACTGGGAAAGTGACAAACACATGGAGACTAAACAACATGCTATTGAGCAACCAATGGGTTACTGAAGAAATTAAAGGAGAAATCAAAAAATATCTGGAGACAAATGAAAGTGAAAATACACCATACCAACTTATATTGGATGAAGCAAAAGCCATGCTGAGGGAAATCATAGCAATTCAGGCTCACTGTAACGAGCAGGAAAATCTCAAATAAGCAACTTTAAAGGACACCTAACAGAACTAGAAAAAGAAGAACAAACAAAGCCCAAGGTCAGCAGAAGCAGGGAAATAATAAACATCACAGCAGAAATAAATGAATTGAAAGCAAAAAACAGTAGGAAGGATCCATGAAACCAAGAGCTGGTTCTCTGAGAAGACAAAAAAATTGACAAACTCTTTGCCACACTCACTAAGAAAAAAAGAGAGGAGGCTCAAATAAATAAAATTAGAAATGAAAGAGGAGACTTACAACGGATACCACAGAAATACAAAGGATGATAAGAGAATACTACGAAAAACCTATGCCAACAAATTGGACAACCTAGAGGAAATGGATAAATTCTTAGCCTCATACAACCTCCCAAAACCAAATCAAGAAGAAATGGAGAATCTGAATAGATCAATCACAAGCAAAGAGATTGAAACAGTAATCAAAAACCTCCCAAAAAATAAAAGCCCAGGACCAGATGGTTTCTGTGGAGAATTCTAGCAAACACTCCAAGAAGATTTAGTACCCATCCTTCTCAAACTATTCCAAAACATTGAAGAAGACAGAATACTTGCTAACACATTTTACAAGGCCAACATCACCCTAATCCCAAAGCCAGACAAGCACAACACAAAGAAGGGAAATTACAGGCAAATATCACTGATGAATATAGATACAAAAACCCTCAACAAAATATTGGCAAACCGAATACAGCAATACATCAAAAAGATCATACACCACAATCAAGTGGGATTTATACCAGGGACACAGGGATGGTTCAACATCCACAAATCAATCAATGTGATACACGACATTACAAAATGAGGAATGAAAACCACATGACCATCTCAACAGATGTTGAGAAAGCATTTGACAAGATCCAACAGCCATTTACAATAAAACTCTTGGGCCAGCCCCATGGCCAAGTGGTTAAGTTCATATGCTCTGCTTCAGCAGCCCTAGGTTCACCAGTTCAGATCCTAGGTGCAGACCCACACACCACTCACCAAGCCATGCTGTGGCAGCATCCCACATAGAAGAACCAGAATGACTTACAACTAAGATATACAACTATGTACTGGGGCTTTGGTGAGCAAAAGAAAAAAGAGGAAGATGGGCAACAGATGTTAGCATTCCCCTGAGAACAGGAACAAGAGAGCAGTGCCCACTCTCACCATTCCTATTCAACATAGTACTGGAAGTTTTTGCCAGAGTAATTACGCAAGAAAAAGAAAGAAAAGGTACCCAAATTGGCAAGGAAGAAGCAAACGCTCACTGTTTGCAGACGACATGATTTTACATACAGAAAACCCTAAAAATCCATTGGAAAACTGTTAGAAATAATCAACATTTACAAATCAACTTACACAAATCAGTTGCATTTCTATAGTCTAATAAGGAACTAACAGAAAGAGAACTCAAGAATACAATCTCATTTGCAATCACAACAAAAAGAATAAAATATTTAGGAATAGATCTAACCAAGGAGGTGAAAGACTTATACCTGAAAACTGTATGACATTACTGAAAGAAATCGATGATGACATAAAGAAATGGAAAGACATTCCACGCTCATGGAATGGAAGAATAAATAGAGTTAAAATGTCCATACTACCTAAAGCAATCTACAGATTCAACACTATCCCATTCTGAATCCCAATGACATTCTTCACAGAAATAGAACAAAGAATCCTAAAATCCATATGGGGCAACAAAAGACCTTGAATAGCTAAAGCAATTCTGAGAAAAAAGAACAAAGCTGGAGGCAGCACAATCCCTGACTCCAAACTATACTACAAAGCTACAGTAATCAAAACAGCATGGTACTGGCACAAAAACAGACGCAGAGATCAATGGAACAGAATTGAAAGCCCAGAAATAAAACCGCACATCTACAGACAGCTAATCTTTGACAAAGGAGTCAAGAACATACAATAGAGAAAGGAAAGTCTCTTCAACAAATGGTGTTGGGAAAACTTGACAGCCACATGCAAAAGAATGGAAGTAGACCATTATCTTTCACCATACACAAAAATTAACTCAAAATGGATTAAAGACTTGAACGTAAGACATGAAACCATAAAACTCCTAGAAGAAAATATAGGAAGTACACTCTTGGACATCAGTCTTAGAAGGATCTTTTCAAATACCATGTCTACTTGGACAAGAGAAGCAAATGGGACTTCATCAGACTAAAGACCTCCCGTAAGGCAAAGGAAACCATGAACAAAATGAAAAGACAATCCACCAATTGGGAGAAAATATTTGCAAATCATATATCCAACAATGGTGAATCTCTAAAATATATAAAGAACTCAACAACAAAAAAACAAACAACCCGATAAAAAAAAGAGCAGAGGATATGAACAGACATTTTCCAAGGAAGATGTACAGATGGTCAGTAGTCACACGAAAAGGTGTTCAACATCACTAATCATCAGGGAGATACAAATCAAAACTACAATGAGATATGACCTCACACCTGTCAGAATGGCTATAATTACCAAGACAAAAAAACAACAAATGTTGGAGGTGGTGTGGAGAAAAGGGAACCCTCATCCACTGCTTGTGGGAATGCAAACTGGTGCAGCAACTATGGAAAACAATACGGAGATTTCTCAAAAAACTAACAATAGAAATACCATATGATCCAGCTATCCCACTACTGGGTATTTATCCAAAGAACTTGAAATCAACAATTCAAAGAGACTGACGCACCCCTCTGTTCACTGCAGCATTATTCACAACAGCCAAGATGTGGAAGCAACCCAAGTGCCCCTCAACTGATAATGGATAAAGAAGATGTGGTGTATATACACAGTGGAATACTACTCAGCCATAAAAAAGACAAAGTCGTCTCATTTGCAACAACATGGATGGAAATTGAAGGTATTAGGCTAAGCAAAATAAGCCAGACAGAGAAAGACAAATACATGATTTCACTCATATGTGGAAGATAAACAAACACATGGACAAAGAGAACAGATTAGTGGTTACCAGGGGAAAGGAGGTTGGGGGGTGGGCACAAGGGGTAAAGGGGCACATATATATGGTGACTAACAAATAAGAACGTACAGCTGAAATTTCACAATGTTATAAATAACTGTGAATTCAATAAAATAAAACAAAAAACAGCCTTGTCTCAGCTTCACAAGTGCAAAATTTCCTAATGACTAATTTCATGACCATCATTTTTCGAGTACTTACTCCACACCAGATACAACACGGACATCATCCTTTATTTGAGGAGCAGCGTATTTTCCCATTTTACCAATGAGGAAACTGACACCCAGAGACGCCAGCTGATCTTTCCAAGGACTTATTAATAAACACCAAAGTTGGGATAATTAGTAAAGACTGTGACTCCCAAGTCTGTGCTTTGAGCCATAACATTATCCTGGCTCCTGATATCAACCCTTCAACCACTGAGGCATCAAAAAAAACACCCAAACAGGAAGCATTGTGACAATGTCTCTCTCCTTCTGTGGAAGGTCTAAGACTCTAAGTGGAAAAGAAACGATGGCAGACAGGGAGAGGACAGAAGGTTTCACCCGATTTCCTCTCATCCACTGAAGAGGGTGGAGCAGGTGCTGGGCCCCTGGCTAACATGACCTTGTCCAGCTTCCCCTCCAGAGACAAGGAACAGATTGTCCCCTGGAGCCCCCAGAGCAAGCAGCCTTACCAACACCTTCATCTTGGACTTCTGGCTTCCAGAACCATGAGAGAACAAATTCCCATTGTCTTAAGCCACACAGGTTGTGGTCATTTGTTACAACAGGCACAGAAAACGAATACACCCAGACTTAAAGAAAAAGTAAAAAATCTTTTCAGCCTCCAGGAAAAAAGACTAAATGTTTACAGAGAAAAGAAAATTAGATTATCCTCAGACTTTTGCACAGCAATGCTTTATGCAGAAGAAAATAGAATAACAAATGTACAAGACCCCAGGAAACACATTGTGAGTCTTTACATCCAGTAAGGCTGACTTTCAAGAAAAAACGACACAAACTTCCACCTATCATCAATGTGCAGCAACTCCAGTGGTATTACGCTCTTGACCTTTCCTGAGGAATCCACCACAATGTAAGCTTCCATCTAAATAATGGGAGGAATCCTGACCTAAGGACTGGTGATGAGCATCAAGAATACAGCTCCCTGTATGGTGGGTTCTTCCCAAGGGAACTTGAGTGGAAGCGACATGTGCCACTTCCAGACTGAGACCCTCAGGGCAGTGGGTTTGCTCCCCCACTCCACCATTTTGGTGGGTCTCTTGTGCGTGTAGCTTCACCACTGACTTTAATCATCACCATTTCATCGCTAACAGTGAAAACTTTCGAAAACCTCACAACAGCCACATCTGTGTGGCAGAGCAAGACGTGGGAGGTAGACAAGCTGGGAGACCCCACAGCTCAGGCTCCCAACATGCAGGCCAGAAGACAGAGGTGCGCGTAGCAGAACAGGAAGCCCAGTGACCAACTCCTGTATCTGCTACATTAAAAACCAAGTCTGAGGGGCTGGCCCCGTGGCCGAGCGGTTAAGTTCGCGCGCTCCGCTGCAGGCGGCCCAGTGTTTCGTTGGTTCGAATCCTGGGCGCGGACATGGCACTGCTCATCAAACCACGCTGAGGCAGCGTCCCACATGCCACAACTAGAAGAACCCACAACGAAGAATACACAACTATGTACCGGGGGGCTTTGGGGAGAAAAAGGAAAAAATAAAATCTTTAAAAAAAAAAAAACAAAAAAAACCAAGTCTGAGTGAGTGCTGGGAAGATGGGGCAGGCACGGCCGCACATTTTAGGAATCTTGACCCCCACATAAAAATAGAGTAGCCAGATAGCAATCAAAGATCCAAGGACACAACTCACAACTAATCTAGGAATAAAGTGTCCCCATAAACTCCCGAATACAAGTGCCTGGGGAGAACCAACAAAGGACCAACATGACATCAGCATCTGTGGTGAAAGCAGAGAGAAATAAAATGGCGCCTCACCAGCCTCAGAAGAGAGAACCCCAAAAGAGCCAAGCCAAGTTACCGGAAACCCCTAGTATCTCCGAATGTGACCGTCTTTGGGGACAGGACTTTAAAAGGTGATGGAGGTAAAATGAGGCTGCTGAGGTGGCCCTAATCCAAGCCAACTGTGTCCTGATGAGAACAGGAATGTGGACACACAGACGAAAGACACAGCGAGAAGGCAGCCGTCTGCAAGCCAAGGAGAGGCCTCAGGGAACCCAAGCCTGCTGACACTTTGGTCTTGGAATTCCAGCCTCCAAAATGGTGAGAAACACATGTGTGTTGTTGAAGCCCCCCAGTCTGGGGTATTTTGTTTGGCAGCCCGAGCAAACTAGTTAATAAATAACATTATACTATCATTTGTCTCTTTGGCTTCACCGACACCTCAAATCTAAAATACTGTCTTACATTATTAAGCATCTGGTGAAATCTGGCCGAAGGGGACACTGCGAATTCTCTTTCGCCCCCATCTGTTGTGGGAAACACGCTGACAGACCAGCACCCCTCCATTCAGGAGCCCCTGAGCCTCCAGCAGAAGCTTCAGACCCGCAAGGCAGTTATGAAACAGCTAATGTCGAAGATGCTTTGGATCATAACAGAGGGGAGGTTTCTTTGACGGTGAGCTTCACAGATAAATTACCATAAAGGAGGCTCTCTCTTTACCCGAAGGAGGCGCTGTGAGGAAGGCGGAAGGAAGCACCTACCGAGGCAGCAGCAGCTGAGGGGGCATGTGATGGTGAGGCTCAACACTGACCCCTGCTGGCCAGGCGCTGGATCTGCATGGAATGTTCCTCAGCCACATTGTTCTGCCATCTTTTACTTTAAAAAATAAAAAACAGACCAACCTGTGCAAACTCGCTATTCAAAGAAGTAACAGGCCTTGATGTGATGTAAAAAAATCACCTTTAGTTTCTTGCTTTAGAAAAGTGGATCTCATATATCTAGATCGGGTTTTCTTTAAAGTGGGTTCACATAAATTTATGAAAGAATACAGGGTCTGGTTTTCAACTATTATCCACATCAATTCTAGCACCAACTACTGCAATTAAAAGCTGGCTATCACGGCAAAGCAGTGGGTGTTATGGTGTCTAACGGTGAAAAACCACTTCAGATCCATTAATTTTCTTAACACAGCAAATATTAATTTATCACTGGATAATTTAGAGATTCAATATGGTAGAAACTCCCAGAAAGATCCTTAGATAGTGCCCATGATAAAAAAAAATACATTCAATAAACAGCTATTGAATGACATATAGTATTTTAATTATTAGTTGAAAAACTGCCAAGTTTTTAATTCCTGCCATTCTCAACAGACACAAGCACGTTACAACTAAAATCCTGTGACATGCCCTGCTGTCCTCCCAGCTACCTCCCCACACTGCCGATGGCTCTGAACTTGCCCTGTGAGGCAACCGTTTCTCCTCCTGACCCTGTCACACTGGGCATGCCCATCCAACTTCGCCCGGGAATTCTGAATCAGGAGAGGAATGAGGCACTGGGGGCCCAGAGACGATGAAACAGTGGGACACACAGGCAAAGGCTACCGGGGAAGTGCCATGCCCAAGAATTCCAACAACTAAAGAGACGTTGTTCTGCATTTTTTACACAATCATAGACAAAAAAGATTTTAAAATACTAACAATAGTGAATATTAAGACTAATGTGCGATGCTGCAGACTGAACGTCTGTGTCCCCCCCAAAATTCACACAGTGAAATCTAATCCCCATGTGATGGTATGAGGAGGTGGGGTCTTTGGGGGGTGACGAGATCATGAGGGTGGAGCCCTCATGAATGGGATTCGTGCCCTTATAAAGAGACCCTGCAGAGCTGCCACTCTCCTTGTTGAGGACACAGCAAAATGATGCTGTCTGTGAACCAGGAAGTGGAACTTCACCAGACACGGAATCTGCCAGTGCCTTGATCTTGGACTTTCAGCTTCCAGAACGGTGAGAAATAAATGTCTGTTGTTTCTAAGCCACCCAGTCTGCAGTATTCTGTGACAGCAGCCCAAACGGATTAAGACACTCCAGATGGTATACTGGGCACTTTACAATCCACAGCAATTCTGAGGTAGCTAATGTTATAGACAAGAAACCTGAGGCACCAAGAGGTTAAGTGACCTGCCTAAGGTTACACAGCTAGTAACACAAGAGCTACTTACAAGAAAGAAGCCATGGCTGACTGGAGCAGAAATGTGGAATGATGGAAAAATAACAGAAGGTCATTATTAGTTCAGTTACACCAAAGGGGTCACAAGTTTTCTTTATGTTTATTTCCTATCTGGATGCAACATTTTCAGTTTTTACCCTGTCCTAAAATCAAAAATTGAAAACTGAACACTTCTAGGACGTTCCTGATGGGTACAGACTGCTTTCCCTCTGGGAAGGTGGGGAGGAGTCTGTGGAACGAAGACAGTGGATGCTCCCTCTCCAGGGCCACACTTTCTACCCTAGCTCACCTGAATTCTTAACCAAAAGCAATAGCATCCTTCAATAAACTTCTCCCAAGCACAATGCCAAGTGCAGAGATAACAGAGCTGTGCACACCAGGCCAGACAGGATGCTGGGTTAAAACTGAAGATTGCGGGGGGCCAGCCCAGTGATGCAGCAGTTAAGTTCGCATGTCCCGCTTTGGCAGCCTAGGGTTTGCTGGTTCGGATCCCGGTTGCGGACATGGCACCATTTGTTAAGCCATGCTGTGACACACATCCCACATATAAAGCAGAGGAAGATGGGCATGGATGTTAGCTCAGGGTCAGTCTTCCCCAGGAAAAAGCAGAGGATTGGCGGCAGATGTTGGCTTAGAGCTGATCTTCCTCAAAAAAGAACAAAAAAAACCCTGAGGATTGAGGAAGCTTCTCAGAGGTGGCACAAGAAGGGAGTCATGTGGATAGACAAGTCATTCTTTCTTTCAACAAGCGTTCATTGACAAGGCGGGGGAGGAGGTGAGCTGGAGAGAGAAAAGGGAAAAAGATTCCCAGGCCAAGATATCGCACGTTTAGAGACACAACGGTGGACCTATACACACAACTTAGGAGTAGTAAAAAAAAATAAAAGGTCTTAATAAAGCTAAAAAGACCCAGTCTTGCAGCTCTTTTATCTTTTCCCCAAAGACAGCCCAACCGGGTGACCACTTCCAGGCTTCAAAAGGCTTCTGGAACAGCCCTCCCTGATAACCCATGACTGTGTGTGTCAACTATTTTGCATGGTCCTTTAGAAAGACCACTCCCTGGGAGGCAGGTTATTTTTCTGTTTTAAGGTTTATTTGAAAGATATTTCAGTCTAACCTGACAAAAGAAAACTGATAAAGGTTTGACCGCCCAGAGGGCAATAAACCTGAAGAGATTAAAAAGTCACAGAAGACTTAAGTAAAAGAAATGACAGAAGTCTCCCAGGCTACTGATGGGACACTGGTCAAGCGGAGGCTGCCTGCAGGACCTTCAAAAGCAACTTTATCACCCAGGTGAGGAGAGTGATGCTCTGAGACAGAATGTGTGTGTGGATTACATGCCATGTAGGAAACAAACAAAGGAAAAGAAAGAAACTGAAGAGTCATTTCAAAGAAACAGTAATCCAAATCAACAATAACAACAACAAGCAAACATATAGATACAGGGATTAGATTGGTGGTTACAGAGGGGAGGAGAGGAGAGAGGAGGGGAAAGGGGTGACTAGGCACACGTGTATGGTGGTGGATGGTAATTAGTCTTTGGGTGGTGAGCATGATGTAGTCTACACAGAAATTGAAATATAATGATGTACCTCCGAAATTTATGTTATAAACCAAGGTTACTTCCATAAAAAAATAAATAAAAAAGAAGAACCCTAGGCAAAAATGCCAGGCAGTCCAGGTTCTCATAAGCCACAAAGAAAATATTAGCATACGACACAAAAGCCTCAGCCAGTCTAACAATCCACGCTCTTCTCGGTTCAGGCCATGGACGAGGCTGGACCTGGTTCCCGAGGCTCGTGGGGCTCTATGCGGGTATTCGTGTTCACAGCGAAACTTCACTGTGCGCTCATCATTAGCAGCAGGTGCGGTGCTGAGCAAGCAGCTGACACGCATCAGGGCACTTAGCACAAAACCAGCCCTACGAACGTGGTACTTACGCTTCCTCTTAACGATGCGGACCTTGAGGCTCAGGACGGTTAAGTCGCCTCTCTCAAGCTACACAGAGGTAACAAGGGGATGGAGAATCTGAAGCCAGTCTATCCAACTCCAAGGGCCCCGCTCGTGAGCACCGTTCTCTTCTGCCTCACTGGACAGGATCTGACCACATCCAGGATCTGGCTGGACTGGCCGAAAACTAGAGAACCTGTCCGCCGTCTGTCCCCAGCCCAGGAAGTTCTCCCCATCAGAAAGCTTTTGGTACCTAAACTGAAAAAAAGTTTTTAAAAGGCAATTTACTGTCTCAGAGGAAGTAAAGCGCTGTGTTCATAAGACACAACTCTCCCAAGCAGAAAGACGGACATTTCACATGCTTAGAATATGCACAAAACTTCCACTCTTATCTTCCAAACTTAATTCTGGCTTATGTTTTGAGAAATTAAACAGTCAGGATAATGAAGGGAAAGCTTGAGATGCAATAACCATTCTCTGTCCACACAGATGACTAGTCTCTTGTACTTAATCTTGACACTAATACATGAAACCTCATGATCACAGTTAAAATTTTATAAGTAAAGGAACATGAAAATTCTCATACTACAGTTAATGTAACCACGTCAAATATTTTAATATGTAAAATATTAAAATAGGGGCCAGCCCCATGGCCTAGTGGGTAAGTTTGGCACACTCTGCTTAGACGGCCCAGGTTCAGTTCCCAGGCGCAGACCTACACCACTCGTCAGCAGCCACAGTGAGGTAGTAACCCACATTCAAAGTTGAGGAAGATTGGCACAGATGTTAGCTCAGGGCAAATCTTCCCCAGCTAAAAAGTAAACAATAAAATAAAAAATTAAAATATATACAGTAAGCATTATGTGCACTTCTGATAAATGAGCCCCAATTGAGAAAAGGTCTTCAGAAGGCAGCCAGGAACGCTCCAGATTTCAGAAGTGCACAAGTCAGGGAGTTACGGCAGAAAGCAGCCACTCTGGGTTTACACACAATACAGAGGCGGCGGAATCTCCACATTCACTTCCACGAACTCCCCAAGAAGAAGTGTTGCTCTTCCTTCAGCCACTTCTTTAGGAAAACTTAAGAACGCTCTTGCTTTTCAGCACCTAATACTACACCGGAAGCATCTTTTTAGGGAAGCAAGTGGCTATCTTTTCTTCTTCAATAAAAGCCGAAGCTTCAAAGAGATAATGCAACTGAACTGAAATAGCTACACCACATTCCCCCTACTTCTAAACATTACATAGAGAGTCCTCTTCAAAGCTGACGAGGGTAAAGTTCCTTTGCTAAAAGCATCCTCTTTCTTCCACCCTCTGAGAAAAAGAGAGCTGAGAGCAGAAAGCCAGGGGCCAAGAGCACAGCCGAGCCAGGCCTCCCGCCTGCCACTGGCCATCCTCTTGCTCTGTTGCAGAGCACTCTCAATGACCATCACGACCACAGCAGAGCTGGGCAGGGCAGCGCGGGGACACATCCAAATCCGTAAGTGCCGATTCAGTACCAGAGACCTCCGCTCTGGTGCTGCCACCAAGAAGCCATCACCAACGCAAGGACCAAGACAGCCCAAGGGGCTGAGATGCTAATTAGTACAAAAGCTAAGTTTAACAGCAGGTGTCTTCCTAAATTGGCTTACTAAATGCAAATCGGCTAAGCTTTTCATCCCCTTGGCTTTGGCCAAGAAGCTTCCATAGCACCAACCCCAGTCTCTGTCCCAGGGACACAGCATGGATCCACAATAAATGTGAGCCCACACCCTCCATGCCTAACAGGCAATCCATCCTCGTTTAGGGTCTCTTGACCATCTCCCCTTCTCTTCCAGTATCACATGCCGGTCTTGATCTCATGAACTCGAAGGCCTAATCCATCATTCTTTCCTTCATTCACCAAACATTTCTGAGCACCCACTGTGCCCCAGGCACTACGGTAAAGGCAGCAAACTTGAATACCGCACAGCCTTAGTCTCCCAGGGGAAAGAGAGATGTTTAGATTAAGAACACATTACAATCCTATGTAACCAGAGTCATGACGCAAGGCACGTCCCACTTCAGAGAAGGCAGCGACTATGCTAGCTTGATACAGAGAAGGCTTCACATAGGCTGTGATGTCTGAGCTGACCCTTGGCAAAGTAAAAGGCTTTCAGGTGAACAAGAGCAGAGTGAGAAGAAACAATACTTGTAAAGGCATGAAGACCCCAAAGAGTGTGCCCTGGTTCAGGAAGGGCAATAGGTTCAGTATGGCTAGGACGCCAAACGCATGGAAGAGAGAGGAGCTAAGGTAGGTTGTGGTCTGATTCAGAAAGGACTTGCGAGTCACGCCAAGCAACCTGGAGCATGCCTCTTGGTAATGAACAACCAGGAGAAGTGTTTAAGGGAGAAGGTCCAAACTGAAGCCACATTCAGCCTGAAGAAGTGTTTTATTTCACCTATAAAGTATTTTTCAAATATTGGGATTAGTTGCCAACTTCTAAAAATTAGAAAATTTCATCCATATTCTTGGCTTCTTAAAAAAAAGAAAATCTGGCACCTCTGGACCAACATCCCCAGGGGGCAACACGTGTTTGGATCTGAGTAGCAAGCATAGCAGCTGCCCCTACAGATGGGACACTGTTAAGAAGTTCATGACCACCCTCACCTGGCCCCCGCAGGCATCTGAATTTGCAATCCCTGGTCTAAAGGACAGCGTAACACAATAAGATGTGTGTTACAGGAAAATAACTCTGAAGCAATACCGCGACTCAACTAGAGGAGCAGTAAAACTGGAGGCAAGAGGGAAAGATAGAAAGACATCACAATAGCACAAGGAGGAGATAACGAAAGCCTGAACTAAGTTACGGGCATAAAGACCCCGAAAAAGGTAACGAGTCAAGAAACATTTGACATACTCCAGGCACTAGAATACTTATCACAAAACTTTTGTGTGGCATTTGTTTAAGGGCCAAAGACTATATAAGGCGAAAGGAAGAAGGATTCAAAAATGATTTTCAATTAAAACATAAAGTGGCTATTAAGTACACTGTGTGGAAATTCCACCCAAATGCCATAAATCAGCATAGAGATCTGATGAGGTACACAGCAGCAACAGTCTGCGTGGTACTGGTCCTGGCTCTCATGTCCGTTTTCCAGTAGGAACAGGATAAATTCTGACTGCAAACTTTATGAGTTAAGCGCTGGACAAGTGGTGTTTACAAGCAGGGGTGGGATGTAAACCACTGCCTCTCATACCACGACTGGCAGTTATTCGGAAAACTTATAAACCCTTCCAGCTCCTCCAAGGGGAACGCCCTGCCCGAGCACTTACACAAGCCGTTGACATCCAGCATGTTGGAGATGCCCCGGTCACTCATGTCCACTTCCGGCTGGTTCTTCTCCCGGCTCTCCTCCACCAACTTTTTCAGGGACTTGGACATGATCTGTACCAAATGACAACAACAAAGCACGTGGGCGACGGCCAGGAGGGTGCAGAGACAGAAAGGAGAGAACGCCCTGGCTGGCGCTTTCTGTTTTTCCCCTGGTCCTGGAAAGTGGGCACCAGCGGGGCAGGGTCCGGGTGCAGGGAGGGGGATGGGGCAGGGCGGGGGCAGGGGAGTGGGAAGGGTCCAGCACCACTCCGGACGCGCGGAGAGAAGCAACCCCAAATGCAACGGCACACACACTCACCGCGAGGGGCAGCACCTAACAGGTTGGGCGTGGGAGAGACAGGCTTCCGCAGGGCGCACTTCAGCGGCAGGAGATACACTCGGTCTGAGCAAAACGCGCACCCGGGCAAGGAACACGCCCTGTCCCAGCGCTCGGCGCAGGCGCACAGCGCGCCTCTCGCCGCTCCACGCCCCGCCCGCACCCGACCCTTCCCAAATTAGGAGAACAGCTCACTAGACGAGGCCCAGGGGCGAGGCTCCGCCCCTAAAAGAATGTGTACCCCGAAGCCGGCCAATCACGTCCGTTACTCGGCCTCGAGACTCCGCCCCACCCCGAGGTTAGTCCGTCCCCCTGGAATCCCTCGGATTTGGGATTCCGATTGGACCGGAGTTGGCACGTGAACACCAGGGTTGGCGCAGGCTCAGTTCTTAGGTCGAGGCGCAGAGTGCTGTGGGCGGAAGCCGGGAAGTTTGGGGAGAGACTGCGGAGGAAGGGTCGTAGCTGAGCTTGTTTGGGTTCTGGGGAAGGTAGGAGTACATTTCTCTGGGTGTCCTGCTTCTGTGATCGGCTCAACTTAACCCGAGGCTGCTACCCTGAGTCCTTTCTCCACAATTGTGCCTCCTGCTATTTTAGGAACTCCTCCAAGACAAGAACTCCGTGGTGGTCTGTGTGTCCCCGGCGGCCAGCTCGCCATCCTGGACCTCTGTGTCACAGGAAGCTAATATACCCGGATAAATAAATGACTTTTCTTACACTGCGCTCAAAATTATGCCATATTTTAGTTTGCTTTCTATTGAATGATGATTTCCTTACACAATTTTCTTTTTTTTTCTTTTTACTAGAGCGTCTAACTGCTTCTCTCTTCCTTATCTCTAAGATCTAGCAGCTTTTCATTCCTCTTCATTGCTTGAAACCCAATGAGTTCTTCTTGAAGACTTTAGGAACCCACTAACTTACTGCTCTAGTTTTGATTCTTTCTGTCCTTCCAGCTGGGTGGTTATCTGTGCTTTCTTTTCACTTGGTTCCTGGGTTGAAACCGACATTTCTTGTCTACATCTTGCTGGAGTACCTCTCAAGTAGCTTTCCTTAAAAGGGTGGTTAGGAGGCACAAATTTTGAGTAGTTACGTGTTTTAAAATATTATTTTGCCCACACCTTTATTCATTTGTCTGGCGTGGAATTCTACGTTCAGAATTAATTTCTCTAAAATTTTGAAGGCATGGTTCTACTGACTTCTGCTTCCAATGCTAATGCCCAGAAGTGTGTCAGTGTCGTCACCAGTCTTTGCAGGGAACTATTGTTTTCTCTTAGGAAGCATTTGTGATTTTTAAAAAATTATTCATCATGTTCTGAAATTTCACCATAATATCTCTGTTTGGGGGTCTTTTTTGATTTAATCTGTTCAGCACTCATTGGGTCCTTTTTAGCTGAAGATTCATTTCTCTCTTCCTTCCTGGAAATTGGTTTCTGCTATTTCTTTGAAATTTCTTTCCTGCCATTTTCTCTGATCTATCGCTCTTTCTGGAAATCTCGTTACTCAGATGGCAGCCTCCTGGGCCAATTTGCTAAAGTTATCTTTTCTTCTCACATATTTTTTCATGTTTAGAAGTCTCTTTAGCTTAAATGTTCTGGGTGATTACCTCAACTTTATCTTCCAAATCTTCTATTAAATTTTTAAAAATTATTTTGGCTATTAACAAAAGATACTTTCTAAGTCCTCTTTCTTGTTTTACAGTATCCTGCTTTTGTCTCATGAATGCACTCTTTTCTCAAATATCTCTGAGGATAACAATTTTTAGACCTCTGTCTGTTTGCTAAACTATGTGTCCTCAAGTGTCCCTTTTTATGCGTGTTTATCTAGGATTTTTCCCATTCATCCTGCTGGAAGTCTTCCTCTGTCTGCTGCTGCTTGGTTGTCCTTTCATATTCAAGCATGCAGTTTGAGCTGACTTTTCTAGATAGCTGGTGCGGTTTCTCTCCTCATCTGTTGTGGACATTTGCTTTCCTCCTGGGTCAGTATTAATATTCCCCAAGCTGTTTGTTAAATTTCCTTAGAAGTGAGCACCTAGTCTTACACCCACATGTAATCACAAGGCTGCCTTCACTGGTGGAGGGAAATAGTGAATTCTGAGCCACTGATACAGTTCTGTTACTTCCGGGCTCACCTCCTCACGCTGCACCTGCCAGCCCCATCTAGCTAACACCTGGAAAATCGATTCCCAATTCTGCTGCATTTCTCTCTGGAAATTATTTTGGGCTGCCGTTTCCTTCTGTTTCATTTGTCAGCATGCTTCCATTCGCTTCCTGTTTTCCAGAAATTTGTTTTCACTCCCTGATCATTTTTCCCTCATACTCTTCATTTTTACCAGTGCTATTCTGAAGGAAATGTGTCCCTGAGTTCCAGATTTTTATAAGATGGAAACAGGCTCAGCTTCCTCAGTATGTGACCTGTGCAGTTTATACAGAGCTCCACACTGAGATGGGCTCCACACTTGGTTTAATGCTCTGCTGTCACCAGCTTGAAACGTTTAATAATTTTTTTAACAGGAGGCCCTGCATTTTCCTTTTGCACTGGGCTCTGCAAATTATGTAGCCAGTCCTGCAAGGAAAAGTCAATATTTACGGAGCTTAAATCCTGCCACAGCGTCACTGCCAAGTGCTCTGTGCTGACGTAGAGTCTATCCTTCAATACTTCCCATTAGGAGGAATGCCCTACCGCTGCCCCCAGGCTCACAGAGTATGCCGATCAAAGATAGGGCATGGAAGATGCCTGGTCCACATGAGGCACGTCAGACTACGACAACTGGTAAATTCACACAAGTTATTTCATAAATCATTAATTTAAAAAATGCCTTTTTTCAGCCAGCCCTGATGGTCTAGTGGTTAAAGTTCGGTGCTCTCACCACTTTGGCAGCTCAGATTCAGTTCCCAGTCAAGGAACCACACCGCTCATCTGTCAGGAGCCATACTGTGGTGGTGGCTCACAGAGAAGAACTAGAAGGACTTACAACTATGATGTACAACTATGCACTGGGGCTATGGAGAGGAGAAAATAAAAAAAAGAAAAAAGAGGAAAGTTGGCAATAGATATTAGCTCAAAGTGAATCTTTGCCTGCAAAAAAAATGCCTTTCTTAATTTCTAAACTGTATTTATAATAAACTACTTACTAGTGACATAAATAAAATTTTCAAATTAGAATTTGAAAAGCAAATTTTTCATCAAATATCCAACAGTTATCATATCATTTTTCTTCCAATAAGTTCCCCATTAAATTGACAGCCATGGGGTAACTTGTGGTTTCAATAAGTAAAAAACGTTCTTCCATTAACATTATTTTTTGACACTGTATAATCTCTAAGTTTTTACTGAACTAACAGCAATTACATTAAAAATTTTTCTAGGTCATATAACAGTGTCAATCTTTTTTTAATAACTTCAATAGATCTATGAGAATAGTTTGACTGTCATATTTAATAAGTTCACACCTAATCCTTCAGGCCGGATGGGAGGCACTCTTGGGTGGTTCCTGAGGTTGGAATCACAGCTCTGTCACTCAAGTGTTATATAATTTTCCATACCTCATTTTTCTCAACTATAAAATGGGGCTGATGCTTCTTAGTATTCTATTTCAGTGAGTGATGTATGAGAATAATGCCTGGTGTAGAGCAAATGTTATATGGATATTAACTCTCATTTTTCTTAATAAAATTAATGATGTTAGTACTCCCAATGTGAGTACGTAGCAGATTTTTAACAAATTCCTCCCATAAAATGGAGTTGAAATTTAATAGGAAATTATTTCAAGTAGAACCCATATCCTGGGCATCTCCAAGTCCCAAACTGTCATGGGCCCCCTTCATCCCCTGGGGCATTCTTCACAAGAATGCCTGAAGTGCCAGGATATTCCACTGGGTACAGAGAGAGCCTGTGGTGGCCTTGCACTGAGCTAGCCCAGCCAGTTCCCTGGAGGCCAGATGAGGTGACTCTGGCCAGCGATGACTAGACTTAACCTTGAAGATTAAAAGGCATGAGCACCATTCTTATTACTATGGTCCAGGTGTTTAGGGAGACAGGGGAAGGGAGAGAGACTAGACGGTGGGTAGAAGCCTGCCCCCGCCTTCCTGTCCTGGTTTCCAGACTATGAGCATGTAGGGATGGGTATCAGCAGGAAAATTGAATCAGAATGGCCACCAGGAGGTACTGGAACGGGTCCTTCAGCCCCCTTCTATGCTAATACCCTTGGGTTGCTGGACCATGGGGAGGATGGAGGGAGGAGGTGGTGTTGGGGTTTGGCTCTTGTCCCTGCCCTTCTCCTTCTCAAGTAGGGTGTCTAAAGTTCGCATTCTCACACGGAGTAGGATGGGGTTAGAGCATGACCTTGAGACTTTCTCAATTCAGTACATGATCAGTTGTGGACAATAGACATTTCCTTCTCTTTACATTTGTGCTTCTTTAGGTTCCTTCAGATCCATGTTGAATATCATTTCCCATTAACTTCCAAGTAAGACCTCCCCTCACCCACTCCTCAAATCCATTCATTTTACACTATGGCTTTGGGATTCCTCTTATGGTCTGAAAGCAGCATTTTGGTGTATCTCAATATTTTCACAGCCAGAATGCCTGTACCAATGTGGACTAGTTGATTGTTAGCTCTGTCCAGGGGTCTGATTGCTAACAATGGAGCTTCATGGTGACGCGATCTGGGAGCAGGAAATTACCACTTAGCCCCTAGATCTGGGAAGTTGGCTTAATGTAAGTTTCACCAGATAAGGAAATTGAGGATTTTGTCTCAGGACTGGCTCACGAAGTCAGGCAACATGGAGCTGGGAAGCAGGCTGTTTGCAAGAGGGAGACATCAGTTGACGGAGCGTATGGCTGTCTTGTTCACTGGTTTATCCTCAGTATGCTCTGTACCTGTCACATAGTCGATGCTCAAGAAACATTCAAAAATGAGTGAAGTAAATGTAAAGCAGAACCAGAAGAAATGAGATGGGCCTCATATACAGAAAACCCTAAAGCCTCCACTAAAAAAAACCTGTTATAATAAATGAATTCAGTAAAGTAACAGGATATGAAATCAACATACAGAAATCAGTCGCGTTTCTGTACAGTAACAATGAACTGTCTGAAAGAGACATTAAGAAAGCAATTACATTTACAATTGCATCAAAATACTTAGGAATAAATTTAACCAAGGAGGTGAAAGACTTGTACACTGAAAACTATAAAACATTAATCTAAGAGATTGAAGAAGACAAACAGAGAGATAACTCATGTTCTTGGATCAGAAGAATTAATATTGTGTGAAAATATCCATACTACCCAAAGCAATCTACAGATTCAATGCATTTCCTATCAGCATTCCAATGGCAGTTTTCATAGAAATAGAAAAAACAATCCCCAAATTTGTTTGGAACCAAAAAAGACCCCTCCTAGCCAAAGCAATCTTAGAAAGAAGAACAAAGCTGGAGGCATCACGCTTCCTGATATCAAGCTATGTTACAAAGCAATAGTAATCCAGACAGTGTGGTACTGGCATAAAACCAGGCACATAGATCAGTGGAACAAAATAAAGAGCCCAGACATTAACCTCCACAAATACGGTCAACTAATTTTTGACAAGGGTGCCAAGAACACACAGTGGGGAAAGGATAGTTTCTTCAATAAGTGGTGTTGGGAAAACTGGATATTCCCACAGAAGAGAAGGAAACTGGACCTCTATCTTATACCACTCACAAAAATTAGCTCAAAATAGATCAAAGACTTAAATGTAAGTCCTGAAATTGTAAAACTCCTAGAGGAAAACATAGAGACAAAGATCCTTGATATCAGTCTTGGCAAGGTCTTCTTGGAGAAGTCACCAAGAGCACAGGCGACAAAAACTGAAAGAAACAAGTGGGACTACATTTAACTAAAGAGCTTCTGCACAGCAAAGGAAACCATCAATAGATTGAAAAGGCAACCTACAGAATGGGAGAAAATATTCTTTTTTCCTTTTTTAAGTATTCAATGTTAAAATCACACAATAATATTGATTATGCTTTCTTCAACCCGGTATACACACCTCCTCGATATTCTAATATGCCTCCTAGGAAAGCAGGTCTCTCTGACTGAAAATGACTCGTGTCGATACCATTACTCTCATGATGCCATCTAAGATCAAATCCTCTTTTATTGTTTGATGGCTGCATGTGTTAATCTTGTTTTCAGATAAAACTCCTATGTCATTTCACATGTTATTGTTAAACTTTCTCCATATTCTACATCTTCATGACTCATTTTTAGAGAAAAGAGCAAGATCCTCCCTCTATCCCCATTAAATTTCATCTTAATAGTTTCAGTCCATTGTTCCAGCTTGTCAAAACCTTCTGGTTTGAAGGTGTTATTCATTACATTCACTTTTCTTTCCGATAGTGTGTCGTCCATAAAGTTGATGTATCTATCCATCCTACAGAGTTAAAGGAAGCAGGAATTTTTAAGGTGAGAATGTCATATTTATGTGGCTCTATACTCTGTGCAGAAATAATTTCTCTGGCATTTGAGTATTAGAGTAAGATGAAGTCACACATTCCATAGCTTCTTTCGTTCACATGTCCCACGTTCTTAATAAGACAACTTTGCATATTTAACATAAAGTCTCTTGCTTTGTTGAAGGCAGCAGAAAACTTTATAAAAGCATTGCTCAACTATTTATAACTTCACATCTTGTGTTGTTAAACTAGGAATAGATAACAGTGGTGGTTACGGAAACTGAGGCACAGAGAAGTTAAATAAACACTTAATTAGTAGAACTGAATTCCATCGGAGCAGCTTGGCTCCGGAACTCCTTTCCTGAAGGATTTACGTACTGCATCAAAATGTAAAAATTCAACCTGAAAATTTATTTGTATTCCATAGTGAAAGACTAAATTTTAATGTGTGAAAAATTAATGCAGCATCATTGTGTACAATTCAATAACGTTTATTATGCATAATTTGACATTCACGGTCAAAATCAGACTTCTCTTTTATCGTTCACTGTGGAAAATTTACATCACATATGCCATAATCATTTCCAACTCTTTAAGTTCTTGAAATTTTTCAGCTCAAAATATTAGAAGTGAGGATGACATGGACAGCTAAGACTAAAGAGGCTGCATTCTACATTCAAAAACATATATACAAATATTGATTCCACACATATTTTGGTGAAAAATGTAAAAGTTCAAATTATCCTCAGTGGCACAGGCAGGGGTCATGTGTCAAGATGGCGGAATTTAACTGTCCCAAATTAATCGGATTGCTGACGGGCGCGCTGCATACTCTGCATGAAATTTTATGAAGACCCGATTCGAGGAGGCCACAAAGGGAGCTACATTAGAGTCCTAAAATTGCAAAAAAAGAAGAAAAAAGAAAAGATATAACAAATTATATTTTTCACAAATTTTAACATTTTTCTACAAATGTTAGCATAGCAAAAAAGTACTACATAAAGAAGCTGTATAGAATTTAGAGTAAACCTACATATATTTCTGGAAGTAGTCTTGCTACGAATTAATGTGGATACTTCACACAAGAATATTGCTGGGGGTGGGGGGTCGAGAGGCTATGGGAAGTCACTGCTAATGAATCCAGGGTTTCTTTTGGGGGTAATGAAAATGTCCTAAAATTGATGTGGCGACGATGGCTAGACAACTTTGAATCTACTAAAAATTAGTGAACTGTACACTTCAGGAAGATGAATTATATGGTAATGGGTTATATCTCAATAAAACTGTCATTAAAAATGGGATTTTCAATCCAAGTTCTTACTGAAATTTTAATTTTTCTGATGGAAATGCATACTTACATTTGCAACTAAAATGATCATATGAGTAAAGTAGACTACTTTTCCCCCTTCACATCTGTAGTTTCCTTTGGGGATTTACTTCCATGTCCCTTCTGTGGAACGATGTGTATTTTATGTGTGTGTGGTAGGGGACAGGGAAATGGGGCTCAGTTTTCTCTCATTTCCTAATCATTTATTAACAAATATTTATCAAGAGACTTCCATGTCGCAGGTATTATTTTTAGCACTAAGGATATAAAAAATCAGCCAAACAGACAAAAAGCTCTGCTCCCATAAAGCCAACATTCTAATGGGAGGAGGAGAACTTGGAACCAAATCAGTCAGCAAAATACACAGTAGGGTGAGGTCGTCCTGGAGGCAGGGCGCAGCCACCCCAGGTCAAGGTTGCACTTGGTGATTCTGCTCCTCTGCTCTGCAGGGTCCACTGCCGCGGTCCTACCCAAGAGTCATCACAACACAGATGCATTTCCAAGACAGAAGATTATTCAAGTGAGTGCAGCACAGAAGGCTTTTTTCCTAAGAGGTATATCAAGGTATACACAATATTGTCTATTCCCAGGTCATGCGCTTTTTCCTTCCATTTTAATCCGCTCCCAAATTTCCACTTGTTATTCTATGTTGACAAACTATTGCGGAGAGTTAACCAAAGTTTTAAACTCTGCTTTGATCCTCCTTATTTTTCCCGTTATTCTCTCATTTTTCTAGAAGTTCAGATTCTGTAACTGAGAGTGATAGAGGACTTCCCCCTGAACAGTGATATTTAGCATATCACAAAAGTAAACATCTTCAAATCATTGTTTGATTAGCAATCTAAGGAGCGACTTCCACCATCACTCTGCAAGTAAACTGACTTTATTGGACTTAAAATACTAAGTAAGGTGGTAGAATCTTTAATCTAAAAAGGAAAATAATTACACTTGAAACTATGTCCACATTTATAAAAGAAAATGTACAACTGGGAAAATAATGTAAACACCAACAGTTTAGAAAAACTGACATAGCCAGTTATAGACTTCGATTTAATGTGATATTGGCTTAAATGTCAGTAAGTTCTTCTCTCAGTGCCTCAGTTTTCTTTTATCTGCAAAGTCCAGGTTATCCTTGTTTATTCTAGCTCACAGGATTGTCACTATGGGGATCAAATGGGGTTGTATGTTTGAAAGTCACTGAAAACCAAAAAAAAAAAAAAAAAGCCATACAAAGATAAACTAATGGTATTATTAAAATGGTCTCTTTTCCTCCCTTTTGAAATGTTTACAGATTTCAACTAAATGTCTAAGACCTAGTCAGGTTCTAAATCTGGTGTGACACACTTACTGGGGTCTTTTTTCTGTGGGCCCCCTGTGAATAACAGTGATACAGTATCTACTGGTCAGGCAACCAAAATTTCTCCACAAGTAATTAACTCTGTCTATAAGGATGTAGCTACCAGAGAGTGTTATCTATAAGCCAGAAGGACTTCGTTAAATAAATTAGGCCCTATCTATGAAACACAATGATTAAATATAAAACACCAGTGGTTTTATTGATATGGTAAGACGTTAATAATATGTCCATAAGTGGCAAAAACGACAAAACACTATAGAATATGTGTGTGTATATTCAAACATATTCAAAGAAGGGTGTTTTGAAGAATACCTGGGAGAATTCCCACGGTTTTGAAAAATTTATCTATTTTCTGATATTTCTGAAAATAAAATTGATCAATTTTACAGTGTCAGACTTTACAAAAACTTTCTAGATTTCCAGTGGATGTATTGCTCTGTCCAGTTTGATCAGAAAGCCTAAGTGAGTAAAGAGCAGAACAGTAGGAACAGGGACCTCTCATCAGCAGTCGCATCTCCCTTACTTGAAAACTCTGCCCGTATCTACTTTCAGGTAGAACGAAAGGGCAGATGCGAACAATACTGAGGCAATGTCTGAATTCCAACTTGATGTTTAGGGGAGATCTGGTCCATCAGAACTTTACAAAAACAATCACACTACTGGTCACCAGACCAATCCTTGTGTGTTTCTTAAAAGAATTCCCATGATTTTCAGCAAAAGTAGATGAAATGAAGCCAGGTGTCCAACTTTTCTAATCACGTGGAAATAAACATGGGTATTCAACCACTGAAACCACATGCGGAGCTTTTAAAAAAACAACGTGCCACGGCTCCTCCCCCAGAAATTCTGATTCAGTGGGTGTGAGCAGGGATTGGAAGTCTGTAATACAAGAAACCGCTTAGGTGATTGATGCAAAGTCCAGTTTGTAACTATTACCGTTAATTTAACGCAGTGGCCACTAGGTGGCACTCGAGCACCCAAAATAGAGAAAGTCAGAAATTGTACAGAATTTGTAAAAGTACGTTGTGCTTTGTGCTTTGCATGTGTCTGCCTTTTAAAGGGTATATTGTTACTTTCATTATTTAAAAATAATAAATGGGAATGTTAAAATGTTTGTTGTACTCACTGCACCACAGTATGGTCCAGAGGATGGAGAATTAGCATCCGGTCCATCATAGAGTAAGAGAGAGTTCTGGACGCAGTCTCCAGGATCGTCAATGCTGATAAAGGGAAAGCTGACGGTAACAGGTCTTCCCGCAGGAGCAATGAGGGCCCATTCGCAGTGAGTGTTGTTTGGGTACGTGCCGGGGTAGCCAGGGCTGGTGACCGAGCCCCTGTCTCCATAAAGGGTTCCGCCACAGCCTGCAAGGAAACAATGTCGGGAAGTTTGAGTCAACCAAGTAGAAACCATCCCGTGTACTTTAGTGCATTTGTAAGGAAATAAGACGGTTGTTATTTTCTTAAGGTGCTGAGACCCTCTGTAAGAATAGGGAGGTGGAAACCCTTTTCCAGTTCCTTCTTTGGGCTACATCGCCCCTCACCACCTCGACCCCCCGTCCTCCCCCCTTCCCCCCCATAGATTCCTTTCCCTGCACATCATGACTCAGGGACAACTTCCTCCAGGCCTGCTCTTTGAAAATAGTGGGTTGAGAACACAATGGGAAAACCAAGAACTTGATAAAGCATCTGTAGGAGAGAGTAATTAAAGCTGCCATGTCCTTTTGATGGTGCAGAGCTCTCCACGTGCAGTGAGTTGGTGATGATGCGGGTGAAGTAACATGAAAAGTGAAATTCCAGGGCTGAACTGAGAGAGTGGGTTATTGTAGGTTTTTGGCAGTGATTACTTTAGTCCAAAAGTGACTTCACCAGGCTTATAACTGACAGTTTCAAGACTGACATACTCAAAGGCAAAGCTCTTTAAGTATCGGTGCTAATTTGTTCAACCTGTTAATTTGTATACTAAAGCTATCATTATTCAGACCAGATAGTCCTGGGGATCCCAATCTGGTCCACACAGGAAGAAACTGCATGCCATCAATAAAAAGCATGGGACTGGGAGTCTGACCGCTGGAGGTCTAGTCCTGCCTCTGCCACAATCTTGGTGTGCATTTTGGGAAACTCATTAATCCTGGTGTTTTATTTCCTCATCTGTAAAATTAGGGCATCGGAGATCATCTTGGAGCATCGTTAGGTGCCAAGATTTCATTATCTATAATTGACTAGATAGAACCCTTTTCTTGTCCCTCAGTATATTTCAAATGAGCCATTTTTATCCTCATTTTGAAAGTTTTTAGATATTGGGGGGATATTTCGTAAAGGTATTTCTCCTCATGACAAATTTCCTTCAGTTATTTGATAAACAACCAACCAAAAATGCAGAATGATACGTACTACCCTGGAAAAGCAATTAATTTCCAGGACTGCCAAGAAATGACAGGGACTCAAAGAGGATAGCAGCTTATGTATACATAAGTATGTGTGGGAATTTGGCCTTTTGGTAATTTTTTTTTTTTTTAATTCTCAGAGAACGACCTTGATGGTGAAACAAAAGTTAAAAATATGACAAAATCAGAATTCATAAAGGAATTTTTAAATCTTTATACTTTATATGTAAATCTATATTCTTTAATATATAGTAATATATAGAAATAATGAGTAAAAGTAGAATTAAAAAGAATTTCTGTACTTTGCTAAAAATCTCCGTTTTATCAGAAAATGATCAAGTACACAGATGACTAAAAATATGAGGTCACTTTTCTATTAGACACCTTATATTTTTCTCACCTACATGACTTTCCCTTACAGAGGGCACATGTCTTACCAGAGGGTGATGAGGTCCAGATAATTTCATATCCATGGCTGGAAGTTGCACTGTCACTCTTAAATCGTAGGTATAGCTCATTATTCTGAGAGAAGACCGGATTTGGCAGCAGAGTTCCACAATACGTGCCGAGTAATGGTGAACTGCTAAAACTTCCATTTCTTACCTTTAAAAATGAGTCATTAATTATTATATTTAAGCATATAATACTGTCTTCTTTGACTTATCATTGCTATACATTAAGACATGAAACCATTTGAATGACACCTTTTCTGGGAAAAGCTCTGTCTTTTTACGTACTTAAGAATGAAAGGTTTTCTGAAAATTCACCCAGAAGTCATCTTGACTTGCAAAGGAGAGAAACATTCAATGTGTAGATCAAAAAATACTTATCTTTGCGTTCAGAGATATCTGTGAATTTTAAAAAGATGCAGGGAGAGAGGGGATATTGTTTGCTCTGTTTCCAGTCAACTCTGTAATACTTTACTCATTGTTCTGTGTGTGTGTATGTTTTTTCCCATTGAAAATTGGTTGGCTATAAAGGGGCCATGAAAAAAACAGTCAATGTACAAAATATAATAAAGTTCAAAACAAATTTCTGTATGAGAAAAACACATAACTCAATAAATCTATAACATTTCTGTTAGATATGTTTTATGAACACATTCTAAAGCTCCATAGAATTTTATTAGTTCACTGGCTGGAGTAGACACATATAAAAACAGGAAATGAGTCAGTGTGAGTGTGGGTAACCACACTGTGAACTCAACCACATTCTGTTGGTGTTCTTACTAGGCTTCACAACCAGCCCTACTCCAAGGAGCACTCTTGAGGAGTGTTAGAGAAATGTCACCCAGGCTATATGGAGGTGGAACCAGCTTGTCAGGTGTGAGTGCTGATTTTACTGATACATGGATTCAAAAACTTGGAAAGTCCTCCATTCTCTTTATAGTTTCATAGTTTAACATCTGTTTTTTGCTAGTTGTCTTGAGTCATAGAGTTTCTTCAGAGGTGCAATGGCTAGTCTTGTTGGGAGGTGTCGATCCAGAGAGATTCCTTTCAGGTCTATGTAGTAGTCAGTGGGAGAAAATAATGCCTTGCTGGTGTTTTTTTTTATTATTCTACTAAGTGTTTAAACAAAATGACCTTACCATGGATGGAGTAGCCAGGTTGTCTACCAGTCAGCAGAGAGGGCTGCCATATTCAAGAATGCTGGAGGGCTTGACCTACCACCACTATATTCTTGACTCTGGGCCCTCTTTAGAAAGCTGATGCTCTACCAAGGTGCCCATCACGGGATGAATGGATAAAGAAGATGAGGTATATATACACAATGGAATACTACTCAGCCATGAGAAATGATGAAATCCGGCCATTTGTGACAATATGGATGGACCTTGAGGGTATTACGCTAAGTGAAATAAGTCAGAGGGAGAAAGTCAAATACCATATGATGTCACTCATAAAAAGAAGATAAAAACAATGACAAACAAACACATAGCAACAGAGATTGGATTCGTGGTTACCATAGGGGAAGACGGGGGAGGGAAGGCAGAAGGGGTGATGAGGCTCACATGTGTGGTGATGGACTATAATTAGTTTTCCGGTGGTGAACATGATGTAATCTACACAGAATTCGAAATATATTACGATGTGCATCTGAAAGCTATATAATGTTACAATCCAATGTTATTGCAATAAAAAAAAAAAAGAAAGCTGATGCTCTGAGAGGAGGTGTGAGATATAAATTCCCACTGAATGTGCTAATGACTTGTCCTATTCATTTCTCTCTTCCCAGGAGGAAGGGGAAATTAGAGCAGTAGACATCTCTGGGACTTCAGAGGATCCTGAAAGGGGAGGTGAAGTCACTGAACTCAAATGCAGATTCCAGATGTAATCCAGAACGTGGCCTTCACTTGGTGGTAACATAGTCAGAATCCTCAGTAAGAAATTTCCATTTCCACCATAGTTAACATGAATGGAATGCTGAGGCTTGCTGGGATGGCTGCCAATAAACCATCACCACAACCTTCCCACCAAAAACCAGACGCAGCTGCACTTTATGGGCCTGAGTTGCAGTTTCCTGTCTTTGCTTATTGGACAGGAAGTTTCAGACCCATTTCTATGGAAAATGGTAGGGCAGTGAGGAGGAGGAGTTCCCGCCCTCCCATGCTGGAGAGCTAGCCTGTACTTCCCAGATCCAGAGGCAAATGGCAAACGTTAACTCCAGTTAATAACGGTCAGCTCAGGCTTGAGGCGAACCGAGAGCAGCTGCAGTGTGACTCTGAACTGATGGGGGGTTAGTCCATCCTTTCTGCATATCCCACTCTGCCCTTGTTTCTGCTTTACACTTCAGGTGAATGTTCAGACTCCGTGGTGGGTGAGGTACAGATGTTTGAGTTTACTACCCTGGTTCATACAGACAATACTGTATTTCTTTCCTCCTCTCCTCCTTGCTACATCCATCTCCTCCCAGTTTCCTGCCATGGCAAGTACCCTCCAAGGAAAAGGCATGTGCTTCCTCCAAGTACTTGTTACACGATAGGCTGAGAATACTCATTAACAAAGGTCTTAGATTAATTCTATAGAGGAGGGCTCCCCAGGATACTAAAACTCCGTAACAGGTGGAGAGGAGCAAATGAACTTTTTGGAAACCCTACCGAAGACTTGTGTACACGAAACAAAGCCCATTTACAGAGCTTCAGGCTAGATCTAAATTCAAGTTCAATTCACAGAGGAATTCAGCATCTTTGTAGATACAAGTCTTATGTTGCACCTCAGTTTATTTTCTAAGAATGAATATATTTCCAACAGAGTTTGCAAAGGACACCCCAGGGAACTCGGGGTTTTGTGGCAAAACATAGGCACTGAGCTCCATACACCACCTGCATCGGTTATGGGCTCATTCAGAACATCTTCTTGTGAACAATAACATAATAGTCCTTCTCACTTAAACAATGGAGGTGATGTTGGCAGAAAGGACCAGAGGAAGCTCTTCTGGTGGTACTGGAGGATCACAAAGGTGCAAGCGCTGGGCTGGAGGAGCATGGCCCTGCTTGCTCCAAGCATGAGGAGTTTCTCTCTTGGTGGGTTTGGGGAGGAGGACTGGAGAGTAGGTGGCTAGGGGATGTGCAGACTGCAGAGTCGCTTCTTTGTTCAAATTAGTGTCTAGTGGTGGTTGAGGAGGAAGGAACAGAGCATTCCTCCTACCTCTACAGACCACCAGGTCAAGGAAACACTCTCCTTAGAGAATACTGAAGATGCCCAAAACTTACTGTGGCCATCAGGGAAATTACACGATTTAGTATCATTTAGTTTCATGTTTATCTCCACACAAAGCACACTTCTTAAAGTCAGTGCCATCGTCCATCTTCAAAATAAACACTTTGCACTTGGATGTCCCTCTGCTCCTTCCAGTGTGAACTCACACATCACCTCCCTCAAGAGGCCTTCTCTGTCCCCAAACTGAATTAGGTGTCCCTAACTATGCTGACTGTTAGTCCTTTCCACAATGTGTGCAAATTGACTATTTCCTGTCTGTCTTTCCCATTGGACTATGAGCCCCTGGAGATCCTGAATATGCCTTGTTCCTTATTGGATTTCTGGTACCTGGACCTAGAAGATGCTTGCTACATATTTATGTTATTAAAGAATAATGAATAATGAATTGAGTAAGGGATAGATGATTAGCAGTAGTAGAAAAAAAGGTAAGAAATCTTAAGTGATCCACTATCTTTTAAATAATTCATTTACATGATCGTCAAAAGCATGTTACCTCCAAGAAATCATGTCTACATTCGCTTGAGTCCTCGATTCCAAACGAATGAAAGAAGAGGGAAATCGTGTGGTTCTGTGGGGCTCTGAGAATAACAGTGCAATCCATGTTATCGTTATAATTATCCGGCCATCCGGGACTCTTCAGATTGCCAAATGCCTTGTTGTATTCTCTGTTGCAACCTTAGAGAAAAAAAAAGTTCATGATTAATGTATGCATCCCAATATTTAGTGCTCTTTCAGCTTGACAGGACTAATTCAGAAAGATTATTACATTTAAGCTAACTTTAGAAAAAAGCTAATCCAGCCTCTTCATTTACTTTTGAGGTAACTGGGATCCCCAGAGGTGCAGGGAATGTCACGTACAGCAAACATAGGGCAGTGTCTCAACAGAAAATCCCCAGGTGAAATAGGAAATATGAGCCCTCTCCTTTGAAGATGAATATTCTAGCATTCTCTGCACTTTTCTTGTCACATTAAGGTGCAGTTGGCTGACATTCAGACTTTTTCAGACATAAAGTCTCTAACTCCAAGACAGAGTTTTGCATGAGGATTTCCCTTTGAATCCCTTGGTGTATTATTTATTCTGAGAGAACTGGCAAATTGTTGTTCTTTACCATTTTTGGTAAAAAACCAAAGTATTCTTTTTTTTGTTTGTTTTCATCAAAGCCAGGTATAGTGTTAAGTTCAAAATGTACATTAAGTAGAGTGTTCTCTGGAAATAAAATTCTCAGTTACAGTAATCAAATAACCTGTTAAGGCTTCTTGGTTTTTACAAAATAATTTCCTAAGATCTAGTGACTTCTATATATGGTCAAGTGGATAATTAATCAAAAAACTGGTATATTTTTAAATTACCTACATGAACTTTGAAGAATATGCTGGCATTCTAAACATTTTAATTCATATTATAGTCACTTTACCTCTTTAGAAACCAGCGTTGGTGATTTGCTAAATTGGGCCTGGTTTCTTGTGAAGAGTCCTACCTCACAGGGGTGTGGTTTCTGTTACTCACAGGAGTCAATTCTGGCAGTGATTATCATGGCAGCAGTTTTTCTGAATAAGTACAGTTCCAGGGCTCACCTGCAATCTGATAGGTGAAACCCACTCTCGAGTTTCTGCTAAATGCTTCAGATTTGAAAATGACAATTGCAGTAGTCATGGAAGAATAAAACGTGGGTGCCGTGGACGCATTTCTGCCACAGAACTGAATTCCTAGATTTCCATTGCTCTGAAACGAAATGGAAGCCAGGTCACATTAGCTTTAGTTTGAAAAGAGAATAGGCCATAGCAGAAATTAAACTGCACATAAAAGTATGGCTTAAATATCCAGCCATGGAAACTAGTTATAGAGTTTGAGGCACTCTGCAACAAGACTCACCTTGGTCCTGGAAACCACAAATGTCTCACATTCCCTGAGGGGCGAGATGGGGGGAGGCCAAGTTTCTGCTGAAACTATGAGACCTCTTCCCCTCTCGATGCCGCTCCATAGCCAAGGCCTGTGCCATTGCTCTGAGCACGCCTGGGCTGTCCGGCTCATGGTAGCTCTCCTTCTGGGGCTTCTCCGTAGTCCTGAACTAACCCACACTGCTCCTTGCCCTCGCCACCCCTTAGCAAATCTAACCAGACCTTTGAACTACTGTGAATCCTGCAAGGCAGCCAGCACCTGTAATGAGGGGCCTGTTTCCCTTTGCAAAACCTGGGCAGTCCTCATCGCTCTCAAGAGACTGAGATAAATGCAGTCTGACGCCTGTCAATCCTTGCATGAAAACAACCCACACCAAAGTCAGAACATTTGCTGCCTCTCACTCACGGGTATGCCTCTAACACCTGCAGTTCTGGGGCATCTGCTGAAGGCCCACTTCCTACCCCTGCTTGCAAACTCCTGTTATTGATGTGTGCTTCTACCCACAAGTCTCCTGGGGTTGGTCCTTGCCTAACCTTGCCTCCTGTATCCTCTGAACTTTGACTGCATTGTTAACCACCTCCTGTCTATATCCTTAGCCTTTCCACTTTGTGACCTTGAGTGACACCTGGGTCTCCAGCAGCCTCCTGGTGGAGGCCATTCTTTTCCCACACTCCACAATACATTGGGTAGGATTAATGGTGGCTAGTGGGCGGGTTTCTCTCGGTTGCTCACTGCAGCATCTATCCTTGCATCAAAGCTAGTTCTCCTTTGAGGGTCTCTACATTTGGCCAAAGATACTCTCTGACACTTCTCAGTCTTCTCACTTACTTTCCTGCTGGTTACTTCACTTCATTAATTAAAGACTTGTGGTGTCTTAGCTCATGGTCATTTTCTGTATCCCAGTTCCTTTCTGAACCCTTGGAGGTCTCAGTGTTCTCACAGAGGAGCCATTACACACCCTAATTTGCATTCCTTAATGCCAGTGTCTTTCATCTCTACTTTCTGTGGTCTCCTACCCCAAAGCCCACTATCCAGACAGATCTTTTCATCATCTATATGCCTCCACCACATGATTCTGTCATGATCTCCCAACTATATCTTCTCTTTCTGCTCTTGGACACCTTGAGAGTTCCAGATTCTCCCAGTTATCACTTAATTCCTTATTGTTCTTCCCTACCTACCCAAGCTGGAACCCTTTGTTCTTTCCCTTATTCATTCAGTTAAAGGAAATTATTCATTCATGACAAATACTGAGTCTTAAATATTTGAGGCCAGTCTAGATGCTATGATCCAGAGCTGCCTTCTGCCCTATGAGTAGCATTTCTGCACCCAGATGTAAGTCTTCCCTGATGCCCCTTGTCTCAGCTTCATCAAGCAATGGGAAGTTGAAAGAGATTTAACCAAAGGGCCTTGTTCCACTCGGCTCTAAGTCCTTCCAGAATGGGTACCACTGGGGAATAGGAATCTCGTTCCAAAAACCACTACCAATGGAATGATTATAACCTAGCACCTTGACCACTGTGGGAGCCTAGGATGGATCTCAGTGACTATGCTTTGTAAAATTTCAGCAAATCCAGTGTCTACTCAGCAGCCAATCACTTCTCAGACCTCTCCACAGTGGAATCAGCCAAACTTGATTTTTCTAGCCCTACTAAAATATGTGTGCAAACCAAGGAACCTTGGATTTATAATGGAGAGGACCTTGAAAACTTGCAAAGTGATAGACTGGATTTTCTATTACTGCCAGCATGTGTGGGTTTGAATATGACACTCTTGGAATGAACTGGGGTAAATTAGTGGCTCCTCAAACTGCAGAGAGACTGTCCAGGTCTTCCCAGGTGTTCCCCCAGGTATCCATCCTCAGTTCATGACTCCTCACTTTACATACTTTCCTTACACAATCTCATTACTCTCATTATTTCATCTACCGACTCATGACATGACACCCAAATCTTTAGGCCTTCTGTCAATATCACACTTTTGTGTCTAATTGTCTTTCAACATCTTATCCCATGGGCAATCCAGACTCATCTTTTTTTTTTTTTTTAACCAAAATAACTTTTTCTCTCTTACATTACCATGAATATAGTCCCACAGAACTGATACCAAATGGCCTCTTAACTGATTTCCCTGTGTTCCACATTGTCCTCTTCAATTCATCCTATACATAGATCCTGCTAACTAGAGAAGTGTTTCTCCAAGCATGGTCTATGGAGCACCAGTATCAGAACACCAGGATGCTCATCAAAAATTCAGATTAATGGGAGTCAGCCCTGATGTCCCAGTGGTTAAATTTCAGCATACTCCATTTCAGCGGCCCAGGTTCGGTTCCCAGTCGCAGAGCCACATTACTCATTTGCCAGTAGCCATGCTGCGGCAGTGGCTCAGGTAGAAGAACTAGAAGAATTTACAACTATGCACAACTATGTACTGGGACTTTGAGTGGGGAAAAAGGAAGGAAAAGGAGGAAGATGGGCCATAGGTGTTAGGTTAGGGTGAATCTTGCCCTGCCAAAAAGAAAATTCAGATTAATGGGCACTCTGTGGGGAAACCTGTGTCTGAGGTTGGGGCCCAGGGGTATGCACTTTTATTAAGACATTCAGATGTTTCTTATGCACAGGAAAGTTTGAGAGTTCCCGACCTACAGGTTCAAGTCCCTTAATGCATAAATAGAGGGTTTTGTATATGGCTGAAAAATGCATTAAGATGGCAGTAACTTTGAGAATTTATTTAATTATGCCCTTATTACTTCAAGTGTTTTGCAAATACTGGTGAAAAGGTCACTAAACGTGACTGTCATTCATCCTACAATTATTACCTCCGGTGAGTCCTGGAACTCTAAGTAATTCTGGCGGCAGTCTTGAGATTGCAGCTCTAAGGCCCACACAGTTATCTTGACTTGCTGATGTGGAGGAGCTTCAATGACCCAAGTACAGATGGAAATTGGGACCTCTGAGTTTGATGAATTGGGTGATGAAATACTTTGTGGGCTCCAAGTTGCATTATATGTTCCACCACAAGGCACTGAGATGGGAAAAAAGAACAACTTACAGGATAAATTTTATTCATGTGTCACCCCACACACAATATTTAAAATTCTGCCTTGCTTACCCCTCTAGCCTAAAGGAGCTAAATTTACATCATTCTATAAAGGATTTAGGGAATATATTCTTGACTAAGAATTGTATCAAATTTGTATCACGGATTAAACACAGAATAATTAACACAGTGTTTAGTAATTGACATTGAGTTTAGATGGTAATCAACATTGAGTTTAGTAATTAACATTGAGTTTCGTAATTAGCATTGAGTTTAGATATAAGCATGGCATTATTTTTAGTGCATAAAGACACATGTATTTCATAATATATAAAAATATCTCAATTTACTCACTGTCCACAATGGTATAGGTAGCATTAAATCCTTCCCTTTCTAAAGTTAGGTCACTGACGAATTGAACCGTAAGGAAGTTACCAGAAGAGACAAAGGGAGCAGGTACAGTGGAACCACAAAATGTTCCTGCCAGGTTGGCATTTTCACTATCCCCATCATATAACTGAAAAGAAAAATAGTTAATTAGTTCTCCATTATTCACAAAGAAGTTGAATATTTTACACTAAAATGTACGCAAAGCTACAACAGGTCATGATTCAGATTCTTACATTGATGTTCCTAGAGCTAGTCTTAATTTAGGGACAGAATTGCTATTGAATGGATTATATTATAATGATCTTCAGTAAAAACCTGGTATGATGCCTAAAATTTTTTTCTCATTGCGAAAGTAATACACGATTTAAAAAATAATGTGTCCTTAGAGTCAGCAAACCCATCATGGTCTTCAGCTCTGTTCTCCTTGCCCGTCCAAGCCTGTAATCTCTTACCCGGATTCTCATAGCAGCCTCCCCACGGAGCCCCTGATTCTGCTCTTGACCCTCTTTGCCTGCTCAACATGTCAGCCAGAGGATACAGGTAAAATATGTCGGACCAGGTCACTGCTCAGCTAAAAACCCTCCTAACTGCTTCCCACCCACTCAATTTAAAAGCCAATGTCATTACCACGGCCTTCAAGGTCTGATGCAATCTGCTCTCACTCCCACCCCTGACCTTTCCCCTCTGAAAATGTACTATCTCCACTTTGCTTTCTCTGCTCATTGAGCAAACCAGGCACACTACTGCTTTATGTCTGCTGGATTTGTTGTTTCCTTGGCTTGGAACATTCTTCTATATATCCATACGGCTTGTTCCCCTTTATTCCTTCAGGTCTTTACTCAAATATCACTGACCCCGTGAGGCCTTCCTGGTCCAGGCTATTTAAAATGTAAACTCTCCCTCATTCCTTTTCTCCTTTCCTGCTCTATTTTGTCTTTAGGGCGTGCATGACCTTTACATATTAAAGGTATTACATATGTTATCATCTTCCGCTCTTAAGCGAACGCAAGTTCTGTGAGAGCACAGATTGCTGTTCTGGTTACTGCTGTTTCCCTGGTTTTAGAAGAGTGCCTGCATTGAAAGGCATTCAATAAGTATCTAATAAATGAGTAAGCGGTTTGGTTCCTCTCCCCACTACCACCCATCCCAAACCTGCTCTCCCCAAGTCTTCTTCACATCAATAAACGGCTCAAACCTAAACTTCAGTCATCTTTGATTCCTCTCTCTCTTCCCCGACCCCATACCTATTCCATTCTACCCTCAAAATCTACCCCAGAGGGCTCCATTTCTATTGCTCCCACCATCGTCCTTCACCTTTGTTATCATAATGTCTTCCTAATAGATCTGTTTCCACAGAGCAGCCACAGTATTCTCCACGCAGCTGCCTGAGCGTTTGCAAACTTAAATCAGGTTATGCTCCTGCTGGGCCCAAAATGCTCTAGTGGATTCCCACTGTACCTAAAGGAAAACACAAACTCTTTATGGTGGTCTGCAAGCACCTACCTACCTGGTCTGGCCTGTGGCTGCTCTCAGCCGGCCTCCCACTCCCCTGCTCTCGGTAACTCCTCCGTCCCAGGACAGTCCCCACCCAGGCCTTTGCACTCCCTGCTCCTCCTCCCGGGAGCACCCCCTCCTCAGCTTGGACAGACCACTCCTCCTTGTCATGGTCTCAACTCAAGTTCAATCTCCTCAGAGAACCCAGCCCTACCTAATGGTGCCCTCCCCCAGCGTCTTCCTGTTCTAGTTTCTTATTATAATCAAAATGCATCTTATTTGTTGTTTATTTACTTTTTCTGGTCTCTCTCCCAACAGTCTCACACGGGGAAGGCTGATTATTCACTGTGGTGTCTCCAGCACCCAATGCCTCTTAAAATAATGGGTGCTTGGATTTCTCTCAAATACATCACTAGAAATCAAAGTTTTCTCCAGCTGAATAATCTTCATGGTATTTCTGAAACGAGTATGTGTGTGTAGATCCACATGTTATACTTACAACAGAACTATGATGTGTTATAAACCTCAGAATGGCCGTGACCACAGACATTATTTTAAAATGCTAAGAATATATAAAAAATTGAAATGGTTAAAAAGAATCAGTTCAAAATAAACAGAAAAACAAATCTACCACTAGATGGCACTGTCTGTCCTGCTGAAATGTGATTTTAGTAAATTGAGAGGCAGAAGAGCACAAAGAGTTGGGTTATCTAATGCCTCATTTTGTAGAACAGTAGATTTGCCAAGTTTTAGGTAATGCACTTTTTCTGGTAAGCAAGTTAAAACTGTATTATAATCATTGCTGCCTTTATCATCACATTCATAATAGCAAGCCTATTTATTCTATGTACTTTGTGCCTGGCCTCCGTGCTGGGTCCTAGGTATGCAAGGATACATCTTATCTCTTATCTGTGGTTCCACTTTCTGCAGTTTGTTACCCATGGACAACCATGGTCTGAAAATATTAAATGGAAAATTTCAGAAATAAATAATTCGTAAGTTTTAAATTGCACGCCATTCTGAGTAGCATGATGAAATCTCACACCGTCCAGCTCTGTTCCACCCTGGATGTAAATCATCCCTTTGTTGGATCCCTAACCATCGACACTGTCTGCTCCTGACATTCAACCACCGACATCATCATGGCTCCATGGTCCTTTCTCTGATGGATAGTCAGAAGGTCAATGGTAGCCTAAGGCTACGTCGCAGTGCCTACACCATTCCCCTCACCTCACCTCATCACATAGGCATTGCACTGTCTCACATCATCTCGAGAAGAAGGGTGACTACAGTATAGTAAGATATTTTGAGAATGACCACATTTGTGTAACTTTTATTATAGTCTATTGTTATTATTATTCTATTATTAGCTATTGCTCATCTCTCACTGTGACTAATTTATAAATTAAACTTTGTCATAGGTATGTATGTATAGGAAAAAATATAGTATACATAAAGTTCAGTACTGTCCTTGGTTTCAGGCATCCACTGGGGGTCTTGGAACTTGTCCCCTGCAGATAAGGGGGGACGACTGTATGAGGCACTTTCCATGCATTTAAGACACAATGGGACACTCACAAATTAGTGAGAGAAAGATCCATAAATTAAATATACACCTATATATATTTGTGTGTGTGTGTCAATTATATATAAAATAAAGAAAAATAAGTGTTATAATGAAAGAAGTAAATGTAATAGGGGAACCCAGAGAATGGAGTCAGGAGAGAGCTTACAGAGACATTTGAACTGCTATGTAAAAGCAGAGACCTTCCGGACCTACAAAAGAGGAACATGACACGGAAGGCTGCAGAAGCATAAAAGCCACGGCATTCTCAACAACTCCTCACCCTTTGATGTGTCTGGGGATTCGGGGAGAGAATAGAAGTGGGACTGGGTAAGTAGATTAGGATGGGACTGAAGTTCCATACATTTCAGACAAAGGGACCTGCATCTTCTCCTGTAAGTTGAAGTGAATGATCAGACCATTCACTGCCACCATGAGATTTCTCCCTATTGAGTTGAAATAGATTGTAGCCTCTGGACAACTGGCATGGGCTCCTGGACTCCTGTGTACCTGAAGCCAAGATCTTCTCCATCTGCTCTCCCATTCCCTGGTAATGTGAAATCTCCACTATGGACTTTCACAGGGTAGCTCGAGACTGTGTTGCAGGAGGTACATGGTACAATGCTGGAGACAGGGACACATACAGACCAGGGCACAAACAGTGCCTGGAGGACTGCGCCCTTAGGGCTTACACAACCACATGCTGCTACATGCTGCATTCTGGGGGCATATGTTGCCTGCACAACTGCTTTAGACCTGGAGATTGAATTATGTTCTCAGTCTTGTGGATGTGGATAAGCGCTGAGAAGAATTTTGTATTTTCTCAGCTTTTAAAACTCTTTGAGAGCAGAACATATTAGAATCTACTTAGGATCCTGAAGGAATTGCACAAATAATTTAGCAGAAGACAGCCTCTGACTGCAGTTACTGTTAGATCCTGCAGTTTATCCGGCCATTAATTTGAGCAGGAGAAGAAAGGGGGGAAGGAAATTTTGGGATTTTAATTTCTACGAACTTTTAATGCAAAAAGGCAATCGAATTTGATTTAGGACTTCAATTCTTTTCAAAGTTAACTTAATAATTTTAGACATTAATTTCCTTAGGACTTTATCTTTAATACTCCCCTGGGAACTTGTTTACAGGTGGATTTTTAGATTCTTATTTGTAGCATCTCTACATTGCGTCTTAGAGGATCTTCATGAATTCTTTGATTTTATTGAGAAGCTTCCATTAGAGTCTACTGGACAACATGCTTGGGCATAATTTGGGATGGGAAAGAGAATAGAGAGTGATTTTTCAGGCTTGGGGTTGAACTCTGATCCATTTCAGAACCTTCTGGAAAGAACTTTTACTGGTCCCAGTGGTCTCAGGAAGAGCCACAAGAAGCAACGATTAAAATCAGCTCTGTAAATATAGGAATTTTTATATTATATTACTATTATATCTCAGGGTTCTTTTCCAGTGCTCGGAACAGTGTTTGGAAAGTAGTAGGTGCTCAAATGAACATTCATTGACTGACTGACTGACTGAATGAATGAATGAATAGTAGGAACCACCTCATCAAGATAGGAACCTGAAGCCTTGACAGATTGCCGATTTCCTCCCCAAGATGGACAGCCCTTCCTCCCAGTGGTTCACCACAGACTGAATGCTTAGCCCAGTGGGTTAAGACAGATGTTCTCAGTGGGGACAGTACCATCCCCTGGGGAATGTTTTGCAAAAGTGTGGTGTCTTTTGGGTCATCACAACAATTTGAGACCATAACTGGCATTTGGTGTTTAGAAGCCACATTGCAGAACCCCATCGTGCATTTCACAGGAGTCCTGCAAAGTGAAGATGCATTCTATGTCCCACACAACTTTGGAATGCCCTGCCAGACATTTCTGTAATAAAACTGTTTATAATTATACGATTCCAGAACCTAAATCCACTCTATATATAAACACAGAAATATTTTTGTACAGGTTTAATATGCAGCAAATTTCCAAGAATGCAATTACTGTGTAAGTTGAGGGAAGACTGTACTTTGTTTCATTTAGAACTATTTCTTTTGAGTTTTCCCACCATTTTGGAAATTCATATTGCAGATGGTGATGCTGCCATTGACATTTAAGTTGCAAACGCAGCCCACTCATATTAGTTTCACTTTATACTTTTACATTTGCCATGATACCACATAAAAAAAGAATCTGACTGCTCTGCCATGTGACTTAGCATAGTTGTGTCAGAGCATTTACATATTGAAATCTGCACTGTTTTATATACTTTCCTTTTATTTTTATTTTTCATGGCATTTAGTACATTATGTTGATTTTTTGAAATTATGTATATAGGTAGGCTATGGCATAAAATCACTTTCACTTCAGATGGTCAAGGGAGCGTCACCAAACGCTGGCTATAAAACAGGCACTGAACGGGTCAGGGAGAAGATTTCCTTCCTGCTGGTTCCATATTTCCCAGCAGCGGAACATCAATTAGGGTCAGAGTCCTGAGCCCTCTCTGCCGTTTCACTCACTGCTCACCACAAGAGGAGTGACTTTCCTGATCGGTGAATTGGTGTCATAAGCTGGGCAGATGCTATGTGGCTCACAGCCCCTCCTTACATCCTTCTCTTTGGTACCCAGCTTCCTACAAGAAGCATGCTTTTGTGACCTTCCTCCAAAACCCAGCTCAGCTGTCCCATCTAGGAAGGCTTTCCTGAACCTCAATGAAGTCAATCATATCCTCCTCTACTCTACTTTTTTCTGATGTTCATATTTATCATTTTTGTCATGTTGTATAGTAATTTACAGGCTTACATGTCAGTCTCCTCCACTCTACGGCTCCTTGAGGAACCACGTCTTTAATTCTCCACATCTCTAGCTCGGGGTACAATGCCCAGCACATAATCATGCCACATGATTTTTTCTGGAATGGCTGTAGTGTTAATTTCAACCACTCCGTGAAATACACTATTCACTACATACTGCAGTTATCTCAATAACTTTCAAAGTCAACCCTTTCAAAAACAATAGCGATACAAACACGAATGAATAATGGAATTGGCGAGTCTTCACTTGTATATCTACCTTCAGAAGTGAATTAAATTAGCTTCTCTAAAAAGTGATTTGATTATAGTAACTAAAAAACAATCTAAAAGGAATCAAATGTCCTATCTATCACAGAATCTCTTTAATAAAGATACCTCCAGGCTTCACATTCCAAGGACTGTTCTTTGATTTACCAGTTTAGTATAAGCTGGAAAAGTTGCCAATTGAGGAAAATTGCTTTTCCAAAAAGGAAAACAAAAGTAGATCTGAACAGAATTTCTTTAAAAAGGGGGCGGGGGGGCCATTTTATTTTGAAGCTAGAAAATAACTCCTTGTTTTTGATATTGCTATTTCTGTCCTAAATGACTTGAGGGAATTCAGAAAATTACTAATTGTTGTAATGTAAATCAGCAGCTCAGGGTTTGCCAGTTCAGATCCCGGGCATGGACCTACGCACTGCTTGTCAAACTGTACTGTGGTAGGCATCCAACATATAAAGTAGAGGAAGATGCACATGGATGTTAGCTCAGGGCCAATCTTCCTCACCAAGAAGAGGATTGGCAGTGGATGTTAGCTCAGGGCTAATCTTCCTCAAAAAAAAAAAGAAAAGAAAAGAAATGGATCTTGAGTATAAGTCCAATTAACCCTCCTCCTGGCAGGACCACACCCAAAACATCATATGTGAATTTATATTTCTAATAATGTATATGTAAATCAATTATTTTTAATATTTTAAGAAAAGGAGATTTCCTTTTCCTTCATGCCCATCGGGAATTACACAAAGGGGGGGAGGGAGAAATAAATTTGTTTACTAATTATATGTCAGGCCCTGTGCTGAACCTCTAGCATACATTATCTTTATCCTCAAAGCAGCCTTGCAAGGGAGATGCGATTACGTGATTTTTATTTTTAACAGAAGAAGTGATGAGGAATCGGGGAGATATGGAAATCTGTCGGGTGGCAAAATTAAGTTTGAGTCCATATTATCTGTCTCTAAAGCTTATTTCCCTTCTGTAAAATCAGGGTAGTTCTTGAACAGTCTTGAACAACAGCGTTACTGTTGCTCTGGCCATTTTGGTCTCTATGTAGAACAGAAGAATTCAACCTGAACTGACTTCCTTGTTATCTCTAGTCTTTCATGAATTCCCTCTGACCTGGCTTCTGTGCCAAGACTTTATTTAAATGGCTGGCATCCAATCTAATGAATTTTTTCTTCATCTTAAGCTTTCTTGACCCCTAATTTACAATTTAATAGTATTGACCACCCATCCTTGGTAAAAGTCTTCTCTCTTGACTTCAGTCATACTACATTATTCCTGGTTTTTACATTTTTTTCGTGACTCGCCTGTTTCTCGTCCTGCCTGTCTTGTCCTCTCCAACTGCCTCACTGTGTGCCTCTCCCAGAGGTGAGTAGAAGCATGGCTTTCTGGCTCAATATGGTCTCCCTCAAGGAAAGCATCATTTCTCCTGATTTGAGAAGCGCTCTTTTGCTGTCTCCTCTCTTTTCGTGCTGCTGTGTTCTTGCTGGAGCTCCCTTCCATTCTTTGTCCACAGGCAATCCCATCTGTCTGCCCTGATGTCACCCAAAGTGAACCAATACCTTACAAAACTACAATCTCCTCCTAATCATACCGACATTCTTCTGGTCTCCCTGGCTTGGCGCTTTTCACAGTGAAAATATAAGACAGTACATAATTAAGTGCTCAAACATGTATTCCATCAAAGACTTTTCTTTCCCTTTTTAATTTATTTTTTATAATTTTTTTTTTTTGAGGAAGATTAGCTCTGAGCTCACATCTGCTGCCAATCCTCCTCTTTTTGCTGAGGAAGACTGGCCCTAAGCTAACATCCATGCCCATCTTCCTCTACTTTATATGTGGGACTCCTGCCACAGTGTGACTTGACAAGCTATGGGTAGGTCTGCACCCAGGATCCAAACCAGTGAATCCCGGGCTGCCAAAGTGGAACGTGTGAACTTAACTGCTGTGCCACCATGCCAGTCCCTCTTTCCCTTTTTTAGAAAGAAACAATTTCTTTAAAATTTAAGACAATTTTGAACTTAAAAGTTTCTCTTGCACCAGGCTTGTCATCTCCGCCATCTCTGCACTCTCCTTACCTAACAGTAACCTCTCCCTGGGGTCTTAACTCCAAACACCCCTTGACGATGGATCCTGAATGCTGATTCTAGATTAGCCTTCCTCAAGTACTGCTTTCAGCATACCGTCACTCAATGGAAAGTCTGCAGCCACTCCTTATTTCTAACTGCATAAAATCTAAATTCATTAGTTTGACTTTCAAGATGCTTTGTAATCTGGATATTTCTCCACTTAGGCAATCTTATTTCTTGCTACTTTTTAGTAATATTCTATTCTAATAAAGGCAGCCTCTTCACTCTTTCAAGAACATGCACATTCCAACTTCCATGCCTTTTTTTTCTTTAATGTTCATCGTGCCTAGAATGCCTTCTCTCCTGACTTGAACAAGCTTTCCCTCATGCTATGATGTCTTTTTTGTTCATATCAGATTATCATGAACCTTCCTCCCTTTTAAACTTGCACATGGCTTCAAGCCTGTACCCAATGCATTAGTTATCACTTAAACATCGACTATCCTGAGCTGCTCATTTTGATTTGCATGTGTCGTCCATTAATTTTGCAACCAGATTTAAGCTCCTCATGAGCAGGAATCTTGCCATACTTGTTTTTCCCCCAAGAGTATAGTAGTATATATTGATTGATGCTACTTAGCACTTTTAATCTGAATTTATAAAGCCTGAAAGATACAATAATTTAATATTAATCAATAAAAAATTGAATAGAAAAGTTTCTTGATTTACTTTTAATAGCACTTCAGAACTAAGAAATTTTTCACATCTAAAGGTACTATGAAAAGTAAATATATAAACTTTAAAAATGGATAAATTAAGGGGTGATTATTTGCATATAGACATTTCCATTTATTTTACAATTTGCCAAAGGTCCTTTGAGTATTTCTTTCCACACAACCCATTCTCCCATAGATCATCTCTTGACAAGGCACGATGAATAGTAAATCTTAAAGCCAATGTTAGAAGCCACACAAAATCTTTGAGTCATCCATATGAAAGACTAATTTGATCTGAAGACAGAGCATCCGTAACATTATATATCATATCATCGAAGAATAGGTCATTTAAAAAATTAGTAGTACTCACAATTTTCAGGACATCCTGTGTGGTATAAACTGGGGAACATGACATAAATGTCTGGGATTAGAAAACTCTGTTAAGAAATATAATAGCCTTACCTTTACATAGTCATAAACGCATCTTTGCAAAGTAGTTGCTGCCTCCAGAGCAAAGGTATTGAAGGTGAGTTTAATTAGTTTGTTTATAGGTGCAGTTATGAACCATATGCAGTTTAAACTCTTGTCGTATCTTCCATTCGAATCAGAATCAGGAGAGGCAAAGGAATAATTTGAGCCTGTCAGATAACCGCCACATCCCTGCCGAGGCCCTGTGTTAGAACAAAGACTCATCACCATGCAGACCAGGGAGACTAGATCTTAAATTTTATGTGGAGGGTTTTAAAAATCATATAGTTTCTATTTTCTGTCGCACTTTTATGAACATTATCAGATTGTTCACTGGGCTTCAGTGGGCTGATGCACCTGCCTTAGCTTCTTCACTACTTACTTCCTCTCTATTCCTGTCACCAACCTTCAGGCCCCTCCTTTGCACTCACACGTAGTTGCCTAGGTAATCAGATTTGCTTCCACGCGCGTGTTTAGAACTGTTGATGTGATTGATCGAAGCTTGTTCTATCTTTGAAAAATCCAATTTTATACAAAATTAAGTACTTTGCATAACAAAACTGGTGGAAACTGTGAACATGTTTCGCTTTTATGTTCTGCTTTGATGAACACTATCAGATTATAAACTGAAATTATGAAGAATTGACCCAATACTCCAAGGAAATTGGTTCCAAACAAACTTTTTATTTAAATAGTCTGTTAGAAAGAGACTGAGAAGCATTTAACACTACAGTCTAGTTTATATTAAGTCACATTCTATATTTGACTTTTTCTTTTCCGAAAAGAAAGGGAAGCTGAAGAAGACCTTTACTGCAGAAAAAAGTCTACTTTGAAATAAAAATTTGAAATTCAAAATAAAAATACAAAAGAGATAAAGAATATTCTCAACATGACTAAACAATCAACTATAAATGTGAGACAAAATCCTCCGAACATAGGACTCAGATTCGTCCACTCTACAGCCTAAGCTGATGCCTCAGAAATGATGTAAGAGCATAAAAGAAAGAACAAGTTATTGACAATTTCAAGAGAAAGAGTGAGGATGAATTAAGCTCAAAATAACCCTAGTAAGAAGAGGGATTAAATAGGTACTCAAAGTCATGTTCATAAAGCTTGCATTCTACCCAAATATAGATCCTTACTAGTTCCAAAATTAAATTTCACTGACGTTTTCCTTCCATGTGTCTCATTCCATCTTTCTCCTAACAGTGAAAGGATTGCTTTCAACACTAGGGGGCGCTATGATTATGGACTTGGAGCTTGGCCTGAAATGTGAACAATGGCAGCCTTCCTCAAATGCAAAAGATATCAGATGTGCAGAGTTTCTCAGTAGAGGTGCATTATTTAGTAGATCAGGCTGCCCCATCTGTAGCTTCTAAGTCAGGTAAAACTATAGCTTATTTGCACATTTCCTGGAGTTGAAATGCTTCCAAAGGCCTAGTCCTTGATGTATCCATAGATGGTACCTAGGACAAAATTATTCCGAAACCAAAGCAATGCACAGTGCTGCACTATAGACTGCTAATAATTCTGCTCATATGAAACAGGCCTACACACTAAAGGAAGAACTGGACCTTGCACAGCTTTTATTTCAGTGTAGACTGATTGTTATTTAAGGAAACCACTTAAGCTTATTGACATGTATAGCAGAAAAGAACAATTAGGGTATTTATGAATTGATAAATTTATTTATCTATTAAATATTGTTTTAGTATTCAAGGAAATATATTTAGTATTGAGGTGGGAAAAGGTGATAAGACATAGATAAATGATGATACAATTTAGAAAATGATAGATGCCATAAAAGTTGTGAGTTTTTCAAAAAGGAGGAGATTACTTCAGGCTATGAGGATCTAGAATGTTCAAGGAAGAGGTGACATTTGATTTGGGTCTTGAAGGATACATAGGACAAGACCATGTAGAAATTGGATCAGTATTGGCCAATTCAGGCTGAAAGAATCTCACAACCAAAGGTTAAGTGGACAAGAATTTACATTCTAGGCATAGGAAAGCACAGTTCTGTTGCAAAAACAATAGAGTACATGAAGGAGAATAATGAGAAGTGAGATTAGGAAAGAGGACGGGCTGTTCCATAGAAGGCCTCCAGTGTCGGATCATAGAATGTGACCTTTAGACTTGATTCTGTGGATAACGGGGATCCATTTGAAAGGTTCTTGATCAGAGGAGTGGGAGGGTCAGAGCACACTTTCTAGTCAAGTATGACCTAAAAATGTATCTGGTAGCAGCATTTACCCATAAGGGAAGGGGACCACAGGAGATGAGATCAGGTAAGAGGACACTGCCATGTTCTGGGCTGGAGGCAGCAAGGGGCGATGAAGAGTTGGAGGTTTGAATATAGGAAAATGGTGTTGCTGGGCTTTATTCTATTCATACATCACCTTCAAAAACTAAATGCTATTTTTAAAAGTTCAAGCTATATATTTTGTCACTACTTGTTTATTAATATTACTGATAAATTAATAAGGGCAAAATGACAATTGTTGTTTTGGGCACAGCAAGTGCCATTATACATACTTATTATACAATACTTACTACTGATACTAATAATAATAATAACGTCATAAGTCAGAGACACCCTCCCCACAGGGAACCCCAGAGCAAGAATCTGTAAGTGGTTCGTGAGTGCTGCCATAGATTGAGTGGCAGGTTGGATGATACTTAATTCTTCAGTCCCTCTCTTTGCAGAGCACTAGAATGGACAGAGTATATGTTTCTTTCCACTTGATAGCAGGCTTGGCCATATGACTTGCTTTAGACAATGGAATAATAGTGGTCATAAAGTAGGAAGAGGCCTTAAATGGGTCAGTGTTTTTTTGGGTTGGCCTTTTGTGCTCCTGTGGTCCACAAAGAGCTTATGCCTTCAGGAACTGCTGGAGAAAGAGAAAGTGGATCTAAATAGAACAGACCTGAACCCAGCCTGAACTCTAGAGCTAAGCACAGTCAACCTGCAGCCTGGAACACAGGCAGGCAAACCAGTCTGCAGATATGTAAGTGAGAAAAAATAAATGCTCTAGGGATAAGCCATTAAATTTTGGATGGCTTGGTATGCGGCATTATTGTGGCAAGAGCTGACTAATACACAAGTAGCTTGTCTGAGTTATCAAACTGTAATAGAGCACGTTGCTTTATTCATAAAATATACACACAGAGTAAAGAAAACGGAGAACTAACATTATCATCATATAATCCTGACCAAAATAGTCAAATAATTGTGGTAAAGACAACATTTTATGAGTGAATTATATAATTCATATTATACACGAATAATATTATATGAGTAAATATAATATTAAATGAGTGAATAGTCAAATAATTGAAGTAAATGCAATATTATATTAGTTAACACATTCTGGTGTTTATGTGGTACAGGAAATGGTTATAATTGCTCTAATTCTCCCACTTTTAATGTTTGAATATAGTACAACTACTCTATTCTTTTGCTCCTCCTATGGCACAATGGGAATGTAAACACATACGTCTTTAGGGAAACAGAAAGATGAATAATAACAAAAGAAGAGTTCTTTACCAAAAAGTGCTATTGCCACATTATTTCTATATTCAAACAATAGCAGTGTATATGGGAAGAATAAGAACTCTGTGACTATGACACAGTTTCATGCATAAGAAGATAACATTTGTTTCCCATGTTGATACTTCAAAATTCCTTTTTTTTTTTAAACTAGTGTAAGACCTCAACCTTGACACGTTGTTTAGCATTACAAATCCATCATCTTCCTTGTTACTGCACATTTTTCTACCAGCCAGCGAACTCCCATCCATCAGCAGCTACTTCATCAGTCAAGCTGCGTCAGAAGCACTCTGTAATGACACTCCCTGTGCCCGAGAACAAATGTCACTCTAACCTTCTTCCCCAAACTGGAAACACTCCCTGTAAAAGATCTATTTCTTTAGAGAAAGAAAATGTTTGGTTAAAGAAATATTGGAACTCCAAACCCATCACAAGCTGTGAGATCTGGGTCGAGATCTACTTAATTAAAAATCAGTAACTGAATCTTAAATGATTTCCCTCCAACTAATCAACTTCAGAGTGAAGCTGAAGCCAGAATAAATCTGATAAACTAGGAAATAGCTATATTATCTCAGAGAAAACATCTTGAAGGCTTTCGTGGAGTCAGATGCATTTCTAAATAGTTATCTTGACAATTGACAATTTTGTGGCTGACGTTACAGGTGGCCGGCATTTTATTGAGGTCTTCTGGAAGGATCTCCATCCGTCTCTGGACAGCGACTCCTTGCACAGGTGGTGGATGGCTGGCCACACTTACAGATAAAGATCAGCCTGACTTGCGGCATTTTCCTGTCCCCAGTGAGCCAGCTGGAGCTTTAGGCTGTGGTTGATGGAAGCACAGTGAAGCATAGCAAGCAGAACACAAATGCACCTAAAGCCGGTGCCTTAGGGCAATGGGAGCGCACAGAGACAGCTTCCTTTCCACCACGCAGGGACCCAGGGCTAGAGCTCATAATCCTCCCTTTGAATAAATCTTACTCTGATTTTCATAGCTGCGGGATATACAACTGCCCTAGAGCAGTGAGCTCATTTTAAAAATTCAACTAAGTTTCAGATGCATATGTTTTGTCTTTTTCACTAAAAGTAAATTGGATTATTCTACTCCCTAACCTCAAACATGTACAACCTTTTAGGGATTATATTTATGTTAAGCAAGAAAAAAATCTTCATGGTTTTTGTAACATGAGTTGTGTGGGGGTTTTTTGTCTATTTTTAATAACTTCACTCAATTGGCCTCACTAATTTGAGACCCAGCCTAACTTCATGTAGAAAGTGTATGTAGTCTGGTAATATTTGGCAAGCATAAAACTAAAACACTAAAAGAAAGTTAATTTACTAAAAGAAAGGTAATTTCAGCAGCTAATCAGCAGTTAGAATGGCGAGAAAAGGAGCAATCGAATGTATAAAGAACTTAGAATAAGGAAAATTTTATTGTTTTCAAAATTTATTTTGCATTATTTAGGTATTACTGACAATACCTTTTGTACCTATCATTAGCCCTAGTGCATTTCATGAGAATCATTCTCACCAACTTTGAAATTTTAAAAAGTATTTATTAAGCAAAATGATATGATCATATCAATTGATACAGGAAAGAATTTGACAAGATCCAACACACATTCATGATAAAAATTCCCAGCAAATCAGGAATAGAAGGGAATTTTCTCAACTAGATAAAGAGCATCTATAAAAATTCTATAGCTAACATGACACTTAGTTTAAAACTAAATCACGAGATTAGGATCAAGGCAAGAACATTTTTTTCTCACCACTCTTATTCATCAGAGTATTGGAAATTCTTGCTAGCAGGTAAGACAAAAAATACACACACTGAAAAGAAAGAAATAAAATTGCCACCATTTGCAGATGTAGAGAATCCCAAGGAACCTGCACAAAACCTTCTAGAACACTTATTATAAGTTCAGCAAAAACTCTGGATATAAGAACAATACATAAAACTCAATCACATTTCTATATACTAACAATGAACATGTGGAAACTGAAAATAAAAACACAAATGCTCCAGAGAAAATGTAATACTTAGGTATACACAATGAAACGCACACAGGATCCATGTTCTGAAAATTATAAAATGATGAAAGAAATCAAAGAAGATCTAGATAAATGAAGAGACATGTGTTCATGGATTGGAAGACTCAACATAGTAAAAATGTCAATTATTCCCAAATTGATGCATAGGTGAATACAATTCCTATCAAAACCCTCACAAGATTTTTCTGTCAACATAAAAAAGTTTATTTTAAAATTTATATGGAAAGGCATAGGCTCTTGAATAGCTAAAATAATCTTGAGAAAGAAGAGTAAAGTGGGAGGGATCAGTCCACCTCATATGAGGGCTGAATATATAGCTATAGTAAGCAAGACAGTGTGCTACTGGTGGAGGGAAAGACACAGAGATCAATGGAACAGAGTAGAGAACCCAGAAACAGACCTGTACAAATAGGCCCAGCAGATTTTTTTACAAACATGTAGAAGCAATTCAATGGAGGAAAGATAGTCTCTTCCACAAATGGTGCTTGAGCAACTGGACGTCCATAGGCAAAAAAATTATCTTCAACCTGAACCTGAGGCCTTAAACAAAAATTAGTCCAAAATGCATCCTAGACATAAATGAAAAATGTAAATCATAAAACCTTTTAAGAAATACAGCAGAAAATCTTTGATGCCTCAGGATAGGCAAGAAGTTCTTAGCCTTGATACCAAAAGCATGAAATATAAAAGGAAAAATTGATAAATTGGACTTTATGAAAAGTAAAAGCTTTTTTCTATGAAAGGCCCTTTTAAAAAGACATAAAGATAAGCTATGGACTGGGAGAAAATATTTGCAAACCACATACCCAAAAAAGGACTACTATTGAGAATACATAAAGACTTCTTAAAACCCAACAGCAGAAAAACAAGTAATCCAATTAGAAAATAGGCAAAAGATATGAACAGATATTTCACCAAAGAAGAGTTACGTATGACAAAAAAGCACATGAAAATTGTTCACTTCTAGAAAAACGCAAATTAAAACCACAATGAGATATTAATACATGCCTATTGGAATGGCTAAAATTAAAACACATACAGAGTGAGAGTTGATTGTAGAGGACAGCACTCTACAACGGGATGACCAGAGTTGAGGATCCTAAAGTATAGATAGCACAGAAAGTACTCTACAGGGACTTTCCAATCAAAACGATAGAATCCAGATGACAACGGAGTAGCATCTTGAAGCGCTGAATGAAAACAAATGCCAAAACAGAATTCAAACTAGAGAACACATCCCACAAAAGTTAAGACAAAAGAAAGTGGTTTTTTTTGAAAAACAAAAACCAAGAAAGGTTTTTACCAGACAATTTGCAATGAATAAAAAAACACTAAAGGGATTTCTTCACAAAGAAATCGATCCCATACGGAAGTACGGAAATTCAGGAAGAAAAAACCAACAATGGTAAAAATACATAATTCCTAATTGAACAAAACTATAAAAATGTTTTATGTACTTAAAATACATGTAGAATTAAAATAATTGACATTAATAGCACAAAAGACAGGAAGTGGGTAAATGCATTTAAAAAGTTTGAAGGTCCGTGCACTTATCATGAAGTGGTGAAAGGACTAACTTAAAATTAGATTCTAATGCGTCAAGGATAAATACTGTAACGTGTAAAGTAGCTACTAAAAGAAGAGGAACAGAAAGTGTAAGTAATGATTCTAAAAAGAGAATAATAAAAACCAATCAATTCAAAAACAGGAAGAAAGGATAGTGAAAGAAATATAAGAACATGTGGGACAAACAGGATCTGACTATCACAGTGTTCTATTAAAATCAAATAATGTTAGTAATTTTATTTCACATAAACACATTTAATTCTTCAGCTGAAAGACAAAGCAAAACAAAGCCCAAATATATTTTTTGGGCTAGAGAAAAGTTGAAAGTAGAGACGTTGAAAACTATACCACGCAAACACGAACTGAATGGAAGCTGGGGAAGCTGTTCGAAATCAGAGAAAGTCGATATCAAGACAAGAAGCGTTAAAAAAGGATACTGCAGGTTGACACAAGTCAATTCCCCAGGAAGATAGAATAGTTTTAAATGTATATGTGCCACATTACATTGCCCCATAGTACAAAGAACAAAACTCTAGGCCAGACCATTCTACTGAGCTTCTCATTGTCATATCTGATGGATTTCTAGGTGGAAGTCTTAAAGACATCAACTTCTCCATACCAAACCAAAAATTGTTATTTTCTCCTACAAAACCTGGCCCTCTCCAGGTAATTTTATATTTGGATAGAGGTATCACAAGACACTCTCTGAGAACCTTAGGATCATCATTTGTTCCTGTTCCCTCACCACCTTGTTCAAAGACTGCTGTGTCCTATTGATTCTACTTCCTACGTATTTCTCCTTTCAACTCCTTTCTTTATTTTGACATTGCCACTGCTCTCATCACCTCCTGGCTAAATGATTGTGATACTTCCCTAATTTTTCCCTGCCTAAAATGCTGCTCCTACTTCAAAACATCATCCTCACAGGAGCTGGAAGGTGCTTTCTATATTCTAAATCAAATCTAATTAGGTCATAGTACTCTCCAGCTCAAAACAATGACATACCATACAGGGCCCTCCACGACTGGCCCCTGCTTCTCTCTCCTGCCTCAGCTTCTATTGTTCTCCACCTTATACCCCAAGGTGTTACCAGACAATGTGCAGGTCTGTCTGGAGCCTCTGAATTGGGATGCATCTGCAACTGCATACATGCTTTATCTTCTCCATAGAAGGTCTGCTTTCCCAATGAATGCCTTCTCATCCACCCAAGTTAATACTATTTACAGCTAAAATTTATTGCATGCTAAGCGAATGCCAAGGAATATTTTAGTTCAATCTTCACCACAGCCCTATGAGGTCGTTACTATTAGTGTGCCCATTTTACAGATGAGAAAATCAAGACAGAGAGAGGATAAGTCAGTCCAAGGTCAAACTAGTTGGGATGTATAAGAAATGGGTTTGCACCTAGGAAGTCAAGCTCCAGATCTTACCCTCTTAACCATCACACAATAATTCAGCATTCAAATTCTCTGTGATGCTTTCTCTCACAATCCTGAGGTCTCTTTACTCAACATCAAAGTACCGCAGACCCCTTTTCTGCCTCCACTGTCCTCTGCACATGCTTCTGTCAAAAAAGCATTTATCATACCGAATTCACAAGTATTTGCTGACTCTTCTACTTGAGTGAACTTCTCAAGAATAGGGACTTTGTTGAATTCATCTTTGTATCCCCAGAGGAAAGCTCATTGCTGCATAGTAAGTAGCTAGTGAATATTATTGAATAAACAATGAAGGAATGAATAGAGAATATAAATGGCTCTTATTAGATGGATCTTTGCTTTCTAGTCTAAGTTTATAATGGGAATTCTTGAAATTAAACATATTTCTTGATTTATAAAGTTTTAATATATTATAAGCACATTATGTATGTGTGCATATGTATGTATATATATATGCAAAATTTTTTTAACAAAGTGACTTTTTGGTCCCATGTATTAATCTGTTTTTAAAGGTAATTTAGTTGACTTTTATGGTTTTTTGATTGTAAAGAAAACACTAGCAGACGACCAAAAATATCACCAAAAGATTTAAAACACTGCCGAAGGGGTATTTTTGAGTAGGAAAATGCTTCTTTAGCTGAAAATTTGCAATGATAAATGATGTTAGGTCTGTTACTCACGAAAATTGAATCTCCGAGTATTAGATTTCAGCAGGCAGAGAATATTCAATCATTTGTAAAATTCTGGATACATTAATGTGCAACAACACAATTTAAAAGAAGCATAATTTTATTTACTTAACATTGACAATTACAAAATTGAAAGTTACCAAAAATTTGAAAACGCTGTTTTGAGAGCTCAGGATTAATAGCAATGTACTATTTAGTAGTCATAAAATAGGTTGCAATATGAAAGATGTGGAATTCATAAAACCAGACCAAATATCCAATAGCTTTTTAGTAATAGTTTAAACAAGGACACGGAATTGTTGTGTTGTTTTGTTGCTATTTTAGGCTGTGCGTTGTGTTATTGATGTTCCACCGTTTCTTACTCCGGTGGCCGTACTATTTAGTGGAGACAGGCATCACCCTCCCAGTTCTGCTCAAGACTTGCTAAGGGACCTTGGAAGTCACTTAATTTCTTTGTGACTTAGTTCCCCAATTTGTAAACTAAACTATATGATAAGAATACTAATCAGGATTACATCATAAAAATAAATGTCCAAATTGTTTTATTTTGTTAGAATCCTGTAGTAAGGAATTTACTAAACTGGAGGCCATAATTTGGGGCTAGAGTTTTTTTGTTATATAGAGATTTATTGCCCTTATACTGAAATGCAATTATATTCCACACAACTGTGCTAATTCTTTACCATTATGTCATGAAAGCTGATAAGAGAGATATGACTTTGTCTTATGGGCTTTTACTGTAAATATATACATTGTATATAATATACTATATTTATGTATTATATTATAATTTTCAATCATAATATACGTATATGTATATAAAATATATGCATATATTACATATACATATATATGATTCATAAATGTAAATATTATTTACAATATAATTACTATAAATATGTAAATATTTTGCATATCATAAAATATATACCATATATTTATATAAATATATACATATTATATAATATTTATATTATAAATAATAAAGCATATAATAAACACAACTATTTTATAATACGAAATTATAAGAAAAATATATATTATAAATATAAGTACATAGTTATACTATATTATACTATTCATAAATAGTATATTTTTTAAAATATTTTTCTTCCTTTCCTTAAGCACAGGAGGAAACAGTGACTGCTCTAGTTATGTGCAATATTTATGTAGTAATAGGATATAACCAAATACACTATTTGGGACAAGGTACAATTTGGAATGCTGCTTCTAGAAACAGGCAGTGTCAAAAAGATGAAAGTGAAGAAAAATAGCGGCATCTACCCCAAAGAGTAAGAAAAGTCAGTCAGTCCTATCTTCAAGGACTTGCCTTTCAGAAAGCTCAGCCCCAGCATCTTTCTTCGTCCCTGGGGATGTTGACAGATGGCCACAGAGGTGATGAGGACTGATTAGGAAAACGATGAATTTGGAAGACAGTGCTACCTGGTTCAAAGCTCAGCTTTGACCACAGATAAATTACTTAGTCTCTGGACTTCTTATTTTCTCCTTTGTAAAGTGGGGTGATGCCTGTCTCCTGGGTCATTGTGAGGATGAGACGAGAGAACCCAGGTAAAGCCCTAGGGTGGAGGCTCAGTGACAGGCGGTCACTATCATTATGCACTGGGATTTTATGACAAGTCTCCCCTTGGGAGTGAGGAGAACATAAAGCTACCACACCAATTAACGGATTTTTTCATGTATCAGAACAAAGAGAAGAAAACAGTCCCACAACCCTACTAATGTTTGTTTCTAAACAATTGGTTTACAACCAAAGAATTTGTTAAAATGTTTATTGTTGACCAGACATAGTTTGCTTTTACGCTACTGAGAACACTACATCAAAGCTGGGCCAATCTGAGTAAGGAGACTGATCATTACAGAGAATCTATGGGTATAAATAATTAACCCAAAACGTCCAGTTATCTGAGACAAAACTGGGTTGCATTTTGAGGTGTGGCTTAAGTTATGAAGAATAATTGCTTCCCAGCTCTTGTTCACTTGAGCGGTTTTCAAAGTGCTATCTTATAATTTACCGTTAACTCACTTTTATCACTCAGCTTGGTCTCCACCATACCATCTGGTTCTATTTTCCAGCGACAGCCCTCCTCTTCAAGACCAGGAGCAGCAATGTGGTCATTCTGGGGGGGCACAGACTCTGATGCTGGAATATACTTTAATAAAAGCCTTTCCTTTCCTTTTGCTGATCTGGAATTTTGCTCCCGTCTACTTGCTTTCATAAGGTTTTGGTGAACTAAGCATTTATTGGCTTCTTTATCATATTCCCACATTCTCAGCTCAGCAAAAAACCCTTTTCAATAAAACCCACAAAGAATAAACTTCAGATAACCTTGTCTTTGGCATCATCTCCCAAGGGAAGTCCAATCACCAGGGAAAGTTACAAGGCTTAAAAAGGGCGGAAATAAGCTTAGTCTAGTTTTCTGCAAATGGGTTTGCAATTTCAGCTCATCTCATTTTCAGACTCCATCAGAGGGAGCAAATGACATTAAGAGAACAGACAAACAACATTGCTTTCGAGTAATACCCCCATTATTGCTAACCAGAATGTTATTTGAGTAGAGATTTATGAAATTATTCAAGTTAGAACTCAACTATCTTACTGCACTTGTACTCTTAAAAGTAATGTGGTTTGGCAGTTTATACCAGGCTGCTAAGAAGCACAGAGACATAAACACATTGGTATTTAGTGTCACTGAATGTTCTTAAGTTTGTTCTTCTATTGTTTAGCTACAGAATTTTAGAATGCCTCTTAAAGATCAAACGTAGCACCAAAACCGTCAAACTTAAAAATAACTAGAAGCCGAAGTCTGAATTTGACTTGTTGTTATATTTTTCTCTTTTCTTGTGACCATATTTTCCATCTTTGGGGTCCCAGAGTCTCATCAGCTTTCTCTGTCTCCTTTCCCTTCTTTCCTTATTCCCTCTTACATAAACCCCATTCAACTCCCTCGACTTCTTCCCACCACTGCCACCTGTCTGCCACCTGTCCTACCTCAGTACGTTGGAGAGACATTTTCCCGAAGTTAAGACAGCAGGTAAAAATCCAGAGACCAGACTCACATGACGCAAATGTTGAGTCTGATGCTGTATTCCCAATTCTCTAAGGATGAAAGTGATCTGAGTTACTACCCTGAACAGTAGCTGAACTATTTGAACCATGATGCCTTTTGAGAATGAGATGAATCTACACATAATGTATATCATATATATTATATATAATGTAGTTATGAAGTAGGCATAATTTACTCATTCTTTAATTCACTCATACAGCCAATACTGATGGAGTAACAGTTATGTGGTAGGCCTCTGCAAGGCCTTAGAATTTAACTAGAATTTAGCTTTTGGTTTCAGATTTTAGTTATAAAATGTACTTTAGGGTTTACTGGTTAGATTTCAGTGCAAAGTGAGTAAAAAAGAATAAGAAATCATTGCACCATAGAGTGATCCTGTTGGTAATAATGACCCCTGTCACCCCCTCTTCCACTTTGGAGATAAGGTGGGGTGGGTCATGGAGTCCGACAGAAATCCCGGACTCCAATATCACTTTCTAATGTAAACCATCTTTCTCTTTGACATCTAATGTACTTCACAGGACTTATCTACGTCATCCCCATCAAATTCTTAAAAGACAGAAAGTGGCAATAGGTCAAATGGGTCTTTTTTAGTGGATAAAACTTGAGCTCAGAAATGTTATAGGACTTTCCTAAAGCATCTCACCAGCCGATGACATAGTGCAGCAATAAGAGTCATGGCCACCTGCTTCCTGGTCTACAGCTCTCCCATGTGGGTGTGCTTCCACCTTTGTGGACCATGATTCACTTTGTCCTTGTTAAACATATGCTTTGGTATTTTTGCCTTTATCTCATAGCAAAGGTCTGTGAATCTCACCTAATGCCACCTGACTCGTTCTCTACACAGCAAATACCCCGGATGAAGGAAGACTGAGAGGGGCCCTCATTTTCAGCAAGTGGGCTGTGGGCAACAGGGAGCCAAGAGCTTTAGCTGCGTGTCCAGGATTTACAGCCCTAGGTGAAGTGAACCTTTAGCTACTGTTATCTCCTTGTCCCTGATATTGCCACCTTCTCCAGGGTGACAGCTTAGTCCTTCTAGGACATGTCATCCTCAAGGGGTAACTCTTCACTCTCTCTTTGGCAACTCACTGATCCAAATGCCTACAAACCTCATACCTAATGGGGCCAAGTTCAGTTTTTGACCTGACATTTTGCTAAACTGTTGTGGAATATATTACTTAAGAAAACAAATGAAATGACTACGGAACTTCACAGTAAATAAACGTATTTTTAATCCCTGATCTAGTCCTGCATCTACAAGTCTGGTTTCTGATGTCATGTGCATGTCATGAATAGACTGATTAAGCAGCTCCCAGCACAAGACCAGCAGAGTAAGAAGCAACTGGGGATCTGATTGTTCGAAAACACATTTGCAAGTCTGAAACGCTTCATGAGTGTTTTAGACAAGCACAGTCATGGACAAAGACCCTGGTGGTGAAGGAGGGGCAGAAACTCAACTGGCAGAAGTTAATAGAATAAAAGGTCCTGATAAGTGTCAATTTTGCACTATGGAGCATGCCCATTTCAGCCAAATCCACAGGATTGATGGCTTTTTAAACTTTATGGGATCACAGACACCATTGACAATCAGATGAAAGCTATGCAGTCCCTCAAGAAAAATGCTCAGATTTGCAGATAATTTCAGGGTTCCTCAGATCCCCAAGGCCCATTCTGATCACTTTGCTGGTTATCGGTCATTTAGGATCAGTTATCCATGTAGTGCTGGAGCGCCTGGGGGAACCCGGAAGGCGGATTGACATTGCAGGTAGAGCTCAGCTCCTGGGAAGAGCCTGCACTGCTTTCCCTTACCTTATATCCCATGCAGGTGGGCCCCCACAGCAGGAGTTCCAAGAAAGGAAGAGATGCAATGTCACTACATACTTAGTAATTAGCAACAAACTAGGGAATATTTCCCCCAAATCTGCTCTGACCTATTAACAATGCAAATATAACAAATGCACGAGAAGTTTACCTAACCTTTCCATAATTACGTAGACCAGCTCTTTACTGACTTTTAAAAAATTAAAGTAGATGTATATAAAATGTTGCCAAGTGTATAATCTAAACAGCAAATTTGCAAAACTCTAGTGTTTTAATCAAGATAACTAAACTGAGCTGTCGCAGATTAAATGGTCTCTTCTTTACATGGGTTATTTACTCTGTGAAGATACTGTTTTCCAGGTTGAACAGACAGCCTTGGAAATGAAAGTCCACACAGCTGCTTTCCCTGTCTATACAGCGAATTCAGGGTAGTTTGAAATGTACGAAATGAAGGTGAAAGTTGCAATCTATTGGCCAAGTGTAAGCTTTTTATCCAGATCTGATACTAAAGATTCTATAAACCCTAGAATTCGATCTATTCTTACTGTTCCTCCTCTTTCCCTCACCACAAACAATAAAAACAAACAAACAAAACAAAATTAAAAGTTTACACAGAATGATCAGTAAACTTATATGTGTGGTCTGAAAAGCTCTGCAACAGCATACAATACAAAATTATAACACTTAGGTTTTCAGTAAGAAATTACCATTAAAAATTACTTAAAATCACTTCTAAATATTTCCAAGTAGCTGATGGTGTTTATGCAGATGGAAGAAGAGGTAAAAGGCATCGTGGTGAAACGCAAAGACAGCCCCACGCCGGCAAGTACTGAAATACCATTTCCACTCTCCGCACTTAAACCTTCTCTCTAACCGTGACCCGAGGAAGACAGTAGTTGACCGAAAGCGTCCAATGCTCATGGATGAACAGGGCCTCTGACAGAGTACGGCCTTTCCTTCTGCGCTACCTCAGCTCAGTTTGTCTTCTATGTAGTTCAGAAAAGCATAGTGATTTATCAAGGTGAGGGAACACGGGCTAACTTGGGCAGCTTATGCAGATGACAACTGTGTGAAGTGTTTTAAGATTATTTCAATGGTGATGTGAGAATACATTAAGGAACAGACAAACAACTTGAAGGCAAGTAGCAAGAGCAAATGCCATTTGATTCTAAATTCTGTGCTACAGGCAAGAATATAGGAGCGCTTTTGTGCAAAAAATCTCCAAAGGAAAATTAATTTTTCTTTCAAACTAGCCTTCTGTGTTTTGGATGCCACTTTACTCAGGCAATTCTATTAAGTCAATACTGTGTGTCTGCCCGTGAGATTCGCTTCAAGTTATTGTTGATACAGCTAAGTGGGGTAGCCGGCAAAGTTATTTTCTGACACAATTTGTCATGGCACCTGCAGTTTACTGTGAAGCCCTCAAAACACAAATGTCTAATTGCTTCCCTCTAGAAATGCACAAAAAAATAACACGCCAAGCGCAAAGAAGTTTAAGGTAAGCTCTGCTTTGTATGAGAGGGATGAAGGTTATCCACAGCATGGAGAGAAGAGAAAGGAAGAGTTTGAACAGGGAGTCAGGATTTTTTTCTTTTTAAGAAGAGCACATTTTTTCACTTGGAAAGATTCGCCCTGAGCTAACATCTGTTGCCAATCTTCCTCTCTCTTTCTTTTTTCCTCCCCAAAGCCCCAGTACATAGTAATTGTAAATCCTTCTGGCTCTTCTACATGAGCTGCTGCCACAGCATAGCTACTGACAGACGAGTGGTGTGGTTTCGCAACCAGGAGCTGAACCCAGGGCTGCCAAAGCAGAGTGTGCTGAACTTTAACGATGACGCCATCAGGCCTGGCTCTCAGGAGTCTTATTGTAGAAAACTTTCCAGGTTTATCTGAGTCTTCAGAGAGTATGTGATTTGTTTGGTGAGCTGTTTGATTTCAGAACACTAATCACATCTCAGTTCAACTGGAAGAACCAAAACACTTTCTAAAGTCAAATACAAATTATCTTAGACTGTGCCACTGATGCTACGAGTATAGATTAAACAGAGTACTGATTGACTAACTTATATTTTAAATGATTCGAAGTTCTGAGTTAATTTTGCGGAGATAATTATTTCTCACATGCAGTGGGAATAAACTGGGATGCTATTTTCAATTTATCTTCACACCTAGCTTTTCTTTTCACTTCTAGATAACTCCCAGACCGCTATCTCCAGCCCAAATTGCTTTTCAAGCTTCAACTTCCTCCTATATTTCTCTAGGTATCTCATAGCCCCCTCAATCCAAAATGCTCCAAATCTACAATATTTCTTCCCTAAATCTTAGCCTCCTAAGGCACCATAATCCAACAAATGACTTGTAAGAAATCATCCTCAATGCATGTCCTCATGTAATGCATCATCAAGTTCCAAACCCTGCAGTTCCAGAGTACTCTACCTTCTGAATATCTCTGAGATTTCTACTCTTCCTTCTATTTTCATCCCCACTATGTTAGTCTGAGCTTTCAACATGTCCTGCCCAGAATTCTGTGAGAAGCTTCTTCCTTCTCAGGTCTTAGGGTCCCCCAAGCCTTCCTCCACCCCGCTACCACTATGATCTTTCCAGAAGTCAAGTCTGGAAAGTCAAGAAGTCAAGTCACACAGTCTTCACTTAAAATTCTCTAAGGCTCTTCACCATTTTAAGGAAAAAGTCAACACAGACTAGGAAGCCTTCCTTCTTGATCTGGCCCTTGCCTGCCTTTAGGCTCAACTTCCTCCATTCCCATGTGTGATAAAATGAAGCTCAGGTCTCATTTGAGATGGTTGTGTAGACAGACTTTACCTTTGTATACTAGAGAGGTACATTTGTTGAGTGCTTTTTTACAAAGAAATCGAAATACATCACATGTAATTTTTAAAACCAAAACTTTACATGACATGTTCCTCTAAACTTAAATGGAAAGCAACTTTAGTAAGGTGAAAAAAATGAAATAAAGCAGAAAAATAACAGTCATGAAAAATAGATTTACACGTCCAAAATTCTTACCCAGTGTCTGCTGGAAAGATACCTTCCAACCTCTTGCTGTTTGAAATGAATCTGTCTTGAACACCAGGAGCATACTATTATTGCTGCTCTTAACATTTGCTGGAAGTTTGGAACCACAGAATTTGCCAAGAAGAGAATCACTGATGTTAGAACCATCATGAATTGCCAGGTAGTCTTGGGAGCAGAAAGTGGAGGGAACCACGTCAAAATCACTGAACCTGTGAAATGAATCTTGTTAATACTGATATTCTCCATTTGGATTTCCATTAAATCATAACTTTAGTTATTGTAAAAAAAAAAAAAAGACAATACAAAGGCTAAAAGCAGAACATCCAAGCTTTCCTTCATAGGAAATATTAGAAACAACATACCATTTTACTTATCAGTTCAAAAGTTGAGTCAACCTTTTCTGAGTGACTACAATATGTCAGAAAGTATTGTGGGGGACAATAAGATGAGTAAGATACATCCTCAACTTCCAGGAGTGTATAGTCACGGACATATTAAGTCTACTTGAGATTAAGTTTTGACAGGTTCAACTGTTTTTATTTATCATTTCAGCAACACTTTAGTTTTCCAGTCTCATTAAAAATATGGTATTTTTGTGCAATCAAGTGGTACTATTATCCAAGTTTTTACTTATGGGAAGCATGCTAACATGATAGAGCGGAAGAAATGCTGGTTTCAGAATCACAGCTCCCTTCTCATTCTCACAGTCTCCGTATCCCTCTTTTAAAGTGGAGTTTATAGTAAGGTTAAGTGCAACAGTATGTAAAAATCAGACTATGGTATCTGGCAGAGAGTAGACGCTCAAAAAAAAAAGTGATCTTATTATTATTTTGAAATCCAGGAATAAGAATTAAGTTATTCCTCATAAAAGAGATAAAAAACATAAAAATCGGTGAGAGAAAAGAGCGAACTAAACTCTCTTGGGTTTCTTTGGATTGCCATAACCTGAAAGGTACATTTAAGACCACTGTGGTAGTCACTGGCACTTCACCACACCCCCCAGCTCTCCGCCTTCCTGACACTTGCTAGGGCTTCACTTCCATGTACACTCTGAGGTTTGACATGGCCATAAGACTGGCTTTGACCATGGAAACATAAGTAGGAGTGATGTGTATGTCTTTCTGGAAGAAGTTTTAAAAACTATTACTCAACTTGCCACATTACCTTCCCACTGCAGTGATGATCATGGAAGCTAATGTAGAAATGAAGTTTCCATCAGCCTGGGCTACTGAGTGACCATGAGAAGCAGAGCCTCCTTGCTGGGCCACACTGGACATACAGTCATACATCACTTAACGACAGGGATACATTCTGAGAAATGCACCGTTAAGCGATTTCATAATTATGCAAACACCATAGAGCGCACTTACACAAATCTAAATGGCATAGCCAACTACACATCTAAGCTCTATGCTACTAACCTTCTGGGACCACCATCATATATACAGTCCGTCGTTATCCGAAACACCGTTATATGGCGTGTGACTGTACTCACGTGAGTGAGAAATAAACTCGTTGAGTTAAAGTGCTGTGCCTACGAGTTGTTTGTCACCACTTTTAACCTATCCTAACAGATATAAACCTAATTTTTCTTTCACGGCCTAACACAGTATTTTAATCTAGGTTTTACACTTTGTCATTTCAAGTAACTATTCCCAGAGTTCCCAAACAAGCAAGGCTTCCTATATGGTTTATCTTCGAGATTTTATGGTGAGTTTATTTTTTTTAATCTGTTTAAATTATTTGATATCCTGTCCTCATTTTTGGAGGTCTTCTTTTTCATGTTTTTTTTTTTTTGCTAGCAGCTGTAATAAATAATATATAACAGAATAATTTGAAAATATCTAATATGAAAATACTTCCTTTTAAGAGCCTTAAGAAAAAAAGGATCAGTTAATATTTTTCAAAAAGGTTTTGATTGGTTGAATCTTTTTAGACTGATTATGAAAAACAAGACAAAAAATTATTTATTTCCTTTAACCACACGTAACATTTAACATTCTTGTAAAAGATGAGGGCAGAATAATAGCTAGATAATTTCCCCAAACACTATATTCGTGTTCAGACATTTATCTTCCACAACATGAATCCACAAAGAATGATAAAGATTTGAATTTCCAAGAGGGCTCAGAGCTGTTTCAGTTTTTTATTTTGAATCATTTTTCCAGGACAGCACAGAACATATCTGGAAAGTCCCATTGACAGAAAACCTTATGAGGCCAGCATATTTTGAGAGTCTTGGTAGGATCGATGTTTTACTAACGTCTGCAACTTCTGCAGCACCTAGCGTGGTGTCTGTTTCATAGAATGTAGGTTCTTAGAAAGAGCATAATAAATAATTTTCCAAAGAAGCTGATGTGATGTTTGACTATGGTGAACCCTGGGGCCCAGGCAAGAAACAGAAGAAAAAAAATACACAAACACACACACACATATCAACTATAATCCTAGACATGTAAGAAGCAAATATTGTGCCACAATGGCAAACGACAAGAACCACCACTTACACTTCCATTCTGGGCAGGTGATCCTTTCACACCCCTCCTGCTCCTGGCTATCTGGCAGTCTTTGTTTATTCTTTTAGTCCCAGGATTTAAAGGACTTTTTGGCCCTGATGCATCAGCTTCCTTACAAACAGTCCCAGATGGGATCTGCAGTTTTCTTCAAGGTCCAGCCCATAGCCCACATACCATCTGATACAGGAACCAAATCAGGCTCGACGAGACCTGTCTCACAGCCCGAGGACCCATTTGATATATGAGGCCTCTTGAGGTAAATGGCAGAGAGTCTATGATTTTTAGGGCAGAACATGATCATAGACATATAAGACGAAGGGACGGAGGAGTGGTCCTAGCCCACCAAGCTTCCATAAAAAATTCTACATTGCCGTGAACTCTGCCAACTTTCAGAGTTTCCCACCACATACTGAAACACAAGAGTTAGAAACATGTCATCTTAGACGAAAGCAATTTTGAAGTGTATCACCCTGGGGAACTGGAGGTGGCGTGCCCTTAATCAGTGTTGCTGGCAGTCAGCAGGACTAGGGGAGAATTTTACTGATGAGGGAACATATGGCGTGTAGCTCCAGTTTAGAGGTGTTCTGATAGTCAAAGAAAATAAATTTCTGAAGTAGTTAGAAAATTTACCCTTTGAGAGATAGCATAGGTAATTTTTTTTTTTTTTAAGATTGGCCCTGAGCTAATATCTGTTGCCAATCTTCTTATTTTTTTTCCTTCTTCTCGCCAAAGCCCCCCTAGTGCCTAGTTCTATATTCCAACTGTAGGTCCTTCTGGTTGTGCTATGTGAGATGCCGCCTCAGCACAGCTTGATGTGTGGTGCCATGTCCACGCCAAGGGTCTGAACCAGTGAAACCCCAGGCCACTGAAGTGGAGCGCGGGAACTTAACCACTCGGCCACGGGGCCGGCTCCAGCATAGGGAAATATTAAGGACATGGTTTTGGGAGGAAATCTGATATGGATTTGGATTTTGACTCTTCCTTTAGTACTGTATCACTTTGGGAAAATGATTTGACCCTTGTGAACCTCAGTTTTCTGATCAGTAAAATGAAAATAATAATACAAATCTCATGTGACTATTTTAAGAATTAAATAAGAGGATTATGGGAAGTGTTCATTAAAGTTCCTTGTGTATAATAAGTGCCCAGCAAATGGAAACTGCCTTCTCTTGCCTTCCCTACAGCCTTTGATTTCAAGATAGGTAAATAACTTTACACCCCATTATATGACTCTCCTTTGAAACTGCTGGAAACTTCTAACAAGGGGTTTAATTGGTGGAGTGCCTGCCTTTCCCCCTTAATTACTACTGGCTTGTGTGGAGGGTAGGAGGCCCATTTCCCAGGTTTATACTACCAACCAAGAACCTCACTCTCCCTCCCTCTAGATTCCCTTATACACCTCTGATGAGAATCAGTGCTGTCCATCTTTAAAGGAATATCTTTGCTGTAAATAGAGCTGAAAGGATTTTCCTAAGGAGGTACATTTGTCTTACGTACTTGAGCTGAACCACTCTGTCATCTCTCACGGTGATGCTATACAGACAGTACATATTGTTGGGGTAGTCTGAGTATGAATAGGCAGGGCTCTTGATGGTTCCCGTGGAGAAGTTGAACACACCACCACAGGCTGTAACAGAGGACAGGAGCAGATGCGGAGAACAGTTATTGCTCATAGACTGGAAAAATAATTTTAAGATATTCTTTACTCTTGTACTTTTTTCCCTGAGAGATAATAGTTATTTGTCTTAAAGAAACTTAAACTTCCCTTCATTGTATTTAAAAATAATTCTGATGTTTCCACGGAGGTGGGGGGAAGAGACAGGAAGGGAAGAGAAGCAGGGAAGAATGTTTTACGGTACAGCTTGGAACAGAGTAAGTCTGAGTCAAATGAATGGCCAGAGTGAAAGCAACGAAAATGAACATTTCATGTATTGGGGTGTAAGTGTCCTTTCTCTATTTTTAACAGACAGATTCAGAAGGATTATAGTAATAACTGGAAGTTTAGAAAAGGTGTGCAGAATCCAAGAGATGCTGTGGCATATGAACCCAGGAAGGACTCCTATCTAGAAATCCTCAATAATATAGATTCAAGTCTCCTCTGTCAAAGAGAGACTGTTATAAGGTGGAGTATTGGAAATCATTTTTGAGATGTTCAAGTTCAGTTCCCTCTGTGGACTCAAATGCATAACTCTCGGGTCCTATGTATTTCTACTTAGTTGTGAGACTGTTAAGGACTCTTCTTGCCCAAATCTGTATTATTGGTCCTCAACAAGCATGAGAGAGGCCCACTCCCCTGTCTGACTCTAGCAATCAACAGTCCAGAGCCCTTAGTTATTGCCATCAGTCAATAAAACAAGAGCGCTAAAAATATAAAGCCCATTACAAAAAATATAAAGTTATTGTTATGTTTGCTTGGTCTTACATATAAGGAGGATCAGATTCTGCCATCTAATGACAGACAGTGCCCTACTCTCATTGCAGTGAGAAAGGTTTATTTTATTTTATGATTCTAAAATAATAATGGGGTTAGTATATTCTGATGATATTTCTATGGTTTATATATTATCTATGGACATATTCCATTTAAATCTCATAGGAATGATAAATTGTGGTGGCCACTTAAGATTATTAAGGTTACTTATTAGTTTGTTTGTTAGCTTTGCCTCCACTGAGCCCACATTGTGGGGAAGGCTATTCTCTATAAGCCCATAAGTATTCACGCGCTCAGACCCCTGAGTTCATCTGTAGTGAATTCAGTTTTAGATTTACATAGCCTTATTCTATTGCATCTGGTACACGACTGAGTGGTCTCTGAAAGCTTATCAATGCCTAAATAACTCCCAAATTTGCACACTGTCAGGACTTGAAATATTAACATCAAAATACTCTTTAAATGAGACTCTCCTAGTAGACATAGTGAACTTGCACACAATGTCTTAGGAAAATGAGGATTAAAGAGGAAAAGGACATCAAGCAGGGATGTAACTCTCCAAAACACCAGTTGTGCCGAAAGAATAAAACACACTAATCCCTCCCTTTATTCAACAGGACAATTGAGGGAGGGGATGTTGGTTGCTCGGTTGTATTCTGTTTGTGCCAACAGACGTACAAGACCACACACACTCAGACTTCACAAATGGGGGTCAGGACTCAGGTAGCAGTGGATGAATTGTGAATGCCAATGAATTGTGAAGGCCTTTTTCAGGAGTAAACAAACATTTTCAATCTTCTCTGTGGATGGGAATAGCAATTTACTTGAAAGATAATTTAACTTTCTACCTTTAGCAGTGGGTTTGGTCAAGCAAAGACAAAGCAAACCAAAGATTCTGCGAGATGTGTGTGCCCATTTCTCTGAAGTTGAGATGGATGATGTAGGATCAATGCTATCAGCTAACTGGCCAACCAAGTTCATTGCAGGAGGGGAAAAAAGACTACTCAAAATAGGAAAATATGGCCTTATGATTTTCAAGTGAAATAGATCAAATTGTCTATAAAGAATGAAAAGGTTCTGGTAGCTACAAAGGTCTTTGCCCAGCCTGTGACTTGTCTTGTCACTTTGCCTTGATATGGAGAGGCTGCAAATTATAACGTAGTTGAATACATCAACCTTTCCCTTTTCCTTTAAGGCTTGCGCTTTTTGCATATTGTTAAAAAAAACCTCTTCCTACCAGAAGATCATAAAGACATTCTCTTATATTTTTTCTAAATTTATAAAATTTTGCTTTTCACATTAGCAAAGCGACTTGGGGAAATGAAAAGGCATCTGGATAATCTGGGCCCAAAAGCCACCTTTACGATGTACAAACACTAAAGATAGCAGAAATGTTCATTTTAACTTTAATCATCAAAATAAATCTTAATTCTCCACTTGATTTTCAAAGAGTAGTTCCAGCCAAAGTTTATGAAAAAGGGCCTCCCCATTTTTCAAAAGAGAAAAATGTTGAAGTGTTTTTGCACCATGCACCTAATTGATAATTTTTTCCCATAAAGTCTCTGAATCTTCCAGTTGGTGATGCATGAATCACAATTAAAACTTCTTATGGAAATTGCTCAAGAAAAGAAACAAAATTCCAAACTACATCATTACTGTGACTCACAGGTTATCCTGTAGGAAAACTTGAATCCAAAGTCCGTGGTATGTGCGTTAGAGTAGAAGTTAAGCAGCATTGGACCAGAGATGGAGACAGGAGACAGGCTCTCATCGCCACACACAGTGGCGAAAGGTGTGGAAGCTAAGCTGTAACCCCTGATAATGTGCACGCCGTCATTGACACAGCTTCCCGTCACGGCAGAGCGAGCTGTACGAAGCAGGGAACAACCAACATTATAATCAGATGCAACAGAAACAATCAATGCTGTAAACATTCAAACAAAAATGTGAAGATTCATGCAATTTACATAGAAATTAAAATGAGAATCAAGAGCTGTTTTGCTAAGTCGCCATCTGAGTTGCTTTCCTGATGGAAGGGCGTTTACCCTGGTTGCAAAACCAGCAAGCACAGGTCTGAGAAAACAGGTAGAACTTCACAATAGACAAATCTCATTTTGAAACAACCCAGAATTTTCTTCCTTTATAAAATGGCTCCTTTAACTCAGTGATTATAAGCTGGGGACAATTTTGCCCCCAGGGTCATCTGGCAATACCTGAAGACTTCTTTTTGCTGTCATGGTGGGGTGTACCACTGGCACAGAGTGGGTAGAGGCCAGGGATGCTGCTAAACATGTTGCAATGCTCAAAGCAGCCCCACACCCTCTGTCCTCCCACTACAACAAAATTCCCGGGCCCAAAATGTCAACAGTGTGCTATTGAGAAGCCCACTGTAACTTGAATCTTACATACAGTGAGGGACTCTCTTTAAGAGAATTAGAAATCCCTTAAAGTTTATCGGACAACCATAACATGTTCACACAAATAATATTAGCTTAAGAGTTTAGTGTTGTATATACTCCAACCCATCCCAAAGAGAAATACAAAATAGAATAAACAAAAAATTTAGATCATACTGAGCATGATCTTTCATAATCTAATTTTTATTAGCATAAAATAACATCATGCATTTTTAGGTGATTAAATATTCTTTTAAAATGTTGAATTTAATATATAAAATTATATAGATGTGCCATAATATGTTCAATTAATCTCCTGTTGCTTGAAAATTCTATCTTTTCCACCTTTTTTGTGATTAAAAATACTTCAAACAAACATTCTTGCACGTGAATATTTGAGAAGTTTCTCATTATTTCATTAGAATAAATTTTTAGAAGTTGAGTTACTGGTACTAAGGTAAGATTCTTTTCCAGAATTATCAAATGGTCCTTTGGGAAGGTGTTACCAGTTCAAGGTCCCGCAACACTTTAGGTATCTGATGTTTTCCCTGATTCTACATTTTCATTCTCCCATAGAGAAATCTCATACCTGTTAACCATCACTCCCCATTTTCCCCTCTCTCTTTACTGCTCTCCCAGCCCCAGGCAACCACTAACTACTTTCACTCTCAATGGATTTGTCTACTCTGGACATTTCACATAAACACAATCATATAATAGGTAGCCTTTTGCGACTGGCTGCTTTTACTTAACATAATGGTTTTGAGGTTCATCCATGTTGTAGCACGTGTCAGTACTTCATTCCTTCCAAGGCTGGATGGTATTACATTGTATGGATGGACCACACTTTGTTTATCCATTCAGCAGCAGATGGGCATTTGGTTTGTTTCCACCTTCTGGCTACCATGAATAATGCTGCTATGAACATTCATGTACAAGGTTTTGTGTGGATGTATGTTTTCAATTCTCTTGGATATATAAGTAGAAGCGGAATTGCTGACTCATATGGTTAACTCTATATTTAGCATTTTGAGGACCTAACAGGCTGCACCATTTTACCATCCCACCAGTAATGCATGAGGGTTCTAATTTCCCACATTCTCACCAACACTTGTTATTGTCTGTCTTTTTTATTTAGCCACCCTAGTGGATATGAAGTGGTAGTTTACTGTGGTTTTGATTTGCATTTCCCTATAACTAACGGTGCTGAGCATCTTCTTACGTGTTTATTGCTCATTTGTATATATTCTTTGAAGGAATGTCTATTCAGTTCCTTTGCCATTTTTAAATTAGGTTATATGTCTTTTATTCTTGAGTTGTAAGAATTCTTTTACATTCTGGATACTAGCATGGTCATAAGTTTTCATTTATTTGGGGTAAATACATAGGAGTGGAATTGTTGGGTCATAAATTAGGTGTGTATTTAATTCTATAAGAAACTGCCAATCAATTCTTCCAAGTGGTTATATCAGTATACATTCTCATCAGGTAGTATGAAACTTCTAGTTGTTCTGCATGCTTGTCAACATTTGGTATTGTCAGTCTTTATAATTTTAGTCATTCTGGTGTGTGTGAAATGGTACCTTATCGTGACACTTAATTTACATTGTTCTGATGGCTAATAATGTGGAATATTTTTCATGTTCTCATTGACAAAAACAACAAAAAACACTTTCATTTCATATAGATGCTAATTTCAACATATATCCTCCTCCACACACACACACAAACTTTAACCACTTTCAAATTCCCCATTGGAACTGGCCAAAACTGTATTACAATATTTTATAAGAGCACATACTATGAGACAGTGGACTCTGAAATCAGACTGACTGTTTGTTGTTAGAAAACTCCTATAAATTAATGAAATTATGATATACATTTATTTTATAATTTCAAGTCTCCTGGCCATAGATCTTGGTTCAAGGGTGGGCATGTGACCTGGGCCAACTCAATTAGGGTAAATTTCAAGACCATTGTTCAGAATCTGAAATAGACAGTTCCCTGTTGGTAAATATAACCAACTCTCCGAGGGAAAGAAAACAGTCTTGATTTGCAGCATCTGCCAATTTCCATGGTATAAATACTCCCATGATAGCCAGTTTCGAGCTACAAACATGAGGTCATTAAATGCAGAATTTGAAACAGGGGAGCCTGATTGTCTCTTGCAAGATGGTACAAGCCAACTCCAGCATGCCACTAGACAGACACCCTCTCCCTTCCTGGATGTGCATGAGAAGCGCACAATCCACCGTGTGAGAGCACAGACCCTACAGCCAGGTGAGGAGCCACCCTTAAGGTGAGGCTCACACTGGAGTGGCACAGAGTGAGAATAGAAAAAGTAGAATATTTGATGACATAATTAAAATGCTAGATTAAGCAAATTTGAGGCACACCCAACTTTGAGGTCTTCAAGAAGTAAACGCCAAATGTCCTTTTATGTTTAAACCAGGTTGAATTAATTTGCCTGTTAGTTTTCCCAAAAAAATTCCTAGTAGATATAGTATGTATTATCATAATCATAATCATTGTTGTTACTAATTTTTCTAGAACCCCATCATTCTGAGCACTGTTGATAGATTGATTGATTACTCCAACGTAGGATGTCAGACCCAATCGAGGCCAATCAGATGTGTTCAAAGTATGACTGAGTGCGAGGGAGTCAATAGTAGGAACCAATGATGTTCAACTTGGAAAACAGCAGCAGCCGGCTCCTGACACGTGAAGGAAGCCAGGCTATATATGGTAAGGGAAAATGAAGTTGTCATGCAGAAAGCAGCAAAAAGAAGGAGGAAAAGAGAGAGCATTCTGAAGGATTCTTCTTACTGCTTTTACTTATTCTGGAAACCCACGACTCCCCTTCTTATTTTTAAACCTTCCTTTAATGAGATAACCCAGTGTCCTTCTTATACACTCTACTTTATATCTAAGTTAACTTGAAGATAATCTACCATTTTTAACAGGAAGAATCTTGATGAATGCATTTTTTTACATATATGTACATTAAAAACTCCCTTCCCCTTTTTGGATAGAAGATTATCTTGGAGAAAATTGATATTTTTATCAGAAAACATCTATGTGATTTAAATCTTAAGTCATTTTAGGAATGCATTTGGCTACTTAGCTAGGTTTCTATTCAACTTGAAGAAATCTTGAAGTATCAATTCAAGACATATTTATTAAATTAACTCTAAAGAATTTCTTCATTATGAAAATCCTAGAATAGAAATGCTTCTAATTGGGCATAAATCTACAAGTTAAAAATGTGAAAGACTAAACTTCAATGACCTTACCATGCAATTAGAAGCAATATGATCTTGGAAAAATATGACTAAAAAGAGATACACTAAACTTAGATTTATGGTTTGAATACTGCCAAATTATGTACCTTAACTATAACCTCAGAATTTGTCTTCCAGACACCAAAAGCTCCATTGGAATTTTAAAAATTCAGAGTAGGTTAGTTTGAGAATCAAAAAACACAAGGCATTAGCTATAAAAATATCTCTAGCCAGCAACAATATATAAAGTCGTAAAAGCAAAATCACAGAATGAAAGGAAATATTGCTGATGCTGGATTAAAATCTCAGCATCACATTGGTCAGATGGCTGCCATGCAGATACCCCTTAAGCATTAAAGAGTTAGTTTTTGAGTTGTTGGCCTAATGATGTAGACTATCACAGTGGTGGATATCTTAGAAAATTATGGAAAGGCTGTGAAACATAAGGTAAAGTGTGTCATTAGGTTGATTATGTTTCCAAAAAATAATTAAAGGAACTAGTTAAATTATGGAAAGTTCACTCATGAAATAGCAATGGTATATCCATATTGAGACATAACTAAAACTCACTAAATCTTTATAAAAGGCCTGTATTCAACAATGATGAAGTTGGGCAGGGGAAAGGCAGAGGAAGTTGAGAGGAGATTTTAATTTTTTTGTGGATGGCAATAGAATATCAAATAACTAAACAAATCATTCAAGACAATCTGCTCATTCTCAAAGACTGACTCAATAAATTATGAAGTAATTATATTTAGTAAGTTGCTTGATGGATTAAAACATTTTTGTATCCTTTCCAGCAGTCATTTCTTTAAGGTAGGATGTCCTTCCAAATTTTATCCATAAGAAATAGAACATTACATAATATCAGAATTTGTAAAGTTACCTAAAGTCTAAGAACATATCGAGGATTAGCATAAACAAGGTAATATACAAGAAAATTAGATATTAAGATATCAGTAGGCATCAAGTAATTCACAATACATTTATCTTTTTCTCAAGCTCTCCATGTCACATCACTGCTCTAGATCAATGATATCAGCCTGATTCTTCAATGAGAAGACACTTGGTGACAAAGACCACAGGCATCATAAAATAATGATATTAAACACTTTTCCATAATCATAGGGGGAACCAATTGATTACATAACCAAAATATACACAAAACTCTCAAGTAGAATATAATTAAATTCAACTTGGATGACTGTCTTCCAGGAAGAGAAAGGAATATAGTCAAAGTTTGCAAAAAGTTCTTCAAGGAGTAAGATAGATATCAAAGCTAAGTTTATGGCCAAGAGGTAGCATTCAATCAAACATGTGGGAATTGTCAGGAAGAGAAGTACCCTGAAACTGAATGACACCTTCTCCTTGGACTAGAGCCCATGTCATGGGACAAGGAGCTATAATTATTCTTAATTTTATCTTCAGCAAATGTTTTGATGTACATTTTCTACTGAAATCTCTGAGATTTAAAACGATCCTTCATGATTTATTTTATGACTCTTTTCCATCTTCCTGAAAAACTTTAAACATGTTTATTGTTTGAAATGGGTAAGGCTTGTCCAACATATTGAAATCTAATTTTTATCATATTCTTCTGGGCTTTATTACAGAGCAATGTTCACTTCTGGATTCCATCATGATTCTGAGAACTTGGAGAGAACTGAAAGGAAGCCAAGGATGAGTAATTCAGCCAATAGCATAACCTTGTGGCATTTCGGTTCAGAGTGCAACTTTTCTTTGGAGTCATGGATAGAGAGAGACAGAGACACCAAAGAGGACCAGAGATGGGGGAAGTCCTTTTGGTTGGAATATTTTAATACGGTAGATAAAATAAAGTCTTTACGATAAAGTAGGGGAGGTTCTAGGGAGAGAGACATGAATTAGGGAGCAGCACTGTCTAATTAACTTCACTCCGAGTAGCTTGGAGACTGGACCCGTCAGTGGAGGGGTGACTCAGCAGGAGTGAGAAGCACAGTGTGTGCTAGTAAACAACCATATACAATGTGCTAGTATGGAACTCAGCTCCACAGAGCACGAAGGCCCAAGTCTTATAACACAGACAAGATAAGCAAGGACTCTCACGTAACTAAACCATCTCCTCTACCGCGTGCCAATTTGAACAAAATATCAGTAAGAACTATTTCAAAAGAACCATTGCCCAATGCTTTCTAAAATAACGGATTGCAAAATATGCCAACATTCTGATTTCTTTAAAACAATTGAGCAAGCAAAGAGAAGAAATGGTAAGTAATTGAGTAAAGCTACTTTATTTTTTTTAACTTAGATTAAATGGTGGGGGGAGATGTGAACTAAAACAGCTGACAAAACTCAATTGTTGTGCTTCTTGATGGAAGAACGGGCGAAAGGAAAAATCTAAAACTAAACTTTCTTTACTTGTTCTTTTTAGCTCTATACTAGGTGTAGCCTGTAAACCAGGACTTTTACGTTAATAAAAGTGAATTCAGGCAGATATGATGTAGGATTTCTCATCTGGCTACTCTGGAAATCTAGCCCTCTTCCTCTTGGGGCTTCTGAGGCCATCCCTGGAGGACAGTGAGCAAAATATTTGCCCTTCGTTTCTCTCCAATTCCTCTGTTAAGGCGCTATTTTACTGTCCAGTTCTTATCAAGAGATACTCTGGATCTGAGAAAAACTGAGTTTAGAATTTACCCAGATGTAGATTTTTTAGTTAAGAATTTCTACACCCCTCATTCTCACCAAAGTGAATCAATGATATTATCCAATTTCGATGATAGAAAAATCAAGGTACAGAAGGCATTCACTTGCCTTAGGTTACCTCATCTGTTAAATGCTTTATCTATGAAGTAAAAATAAAAATAACAATAATAATAATAATGGCTTATAATCTTCCCAGTAACTTAGAGGCATCTACTTGGCCACATAAATAATGAAAACACAAAAGTATACTTTTAGACTGCTCAACATTGGGGAAAATAAAATCAGTATTTATTTAATAACATCTGATTCCAAAATAAGTATGAACGTCAGTATTTTCTCTCTCAGGCTTTGTTGTTAGCTATTGTCTGTTTCTGGTGTTTCATTTTTAACCAGAAGAAACATTTTGAATTTGTCAGTTCTCTATTTTATTTTACAAACTTCTGAAGACGCTGTTAAGAATACCGAGAGCTATTTTAGCCTTGAGATTACATTCAGAAAGAAAAAAACAGTTGTAAATTCTGAAATGGAAATTTCTTCCATCTCTTCTAATTGATTTCGCTGGAAGTTTTATGCTTCAGTAGTGATTACATAGAAAATATGAGCAGTCTGCCGTTCGGAGAATGACTAGTATTAGAGATGTAATAATAATGAGAAAGTTCAGAGAAACTTAGGCCAACATAAAATATTATAACATACTTTTAGAGCAGCTTGCTTTAGGGGAAAGTAGGTCACTGGACCTTCGTACCCTCCCCGTGTGGAAAGTACCCGTGTGTAGCTGAATGGTCAGTATGCAGGCCTGGATAGTAAAACCTTTCGTAACCAGTTGTCGGTGTTTAGTAGATACAAGGTATGGACCAGTGTGTTTCCCCAGAGTATTTTATAGCTTGGGATAGCCCATTTTTTTCTTGCCAAATCTACCTTTTTTGCTAATGGCCCACCAAAAGAGCGGATCTGGACCCCTCATCTCTTGCTAGGCCAAAGCTGGCTCTGCTGGCATGTTGGGCTCAGAAATGCTTAGTCATTTGGACAGAGTCTCTCAGAAATAGTTCCTATTGCTTATAGCAGCTAGAAAGGCCAAGGCTCCTGCAAAAAATCTGTGTTTTTTTTTTAGAGCAAGTGTCAATTTTATCACAATATACTGCACGTGAATTCCTCAGGCTCACTTTAGAAGGGGGAGATGGCTATTTTTACTGGAGCTAATGAACCTCTAGCTTGTTGATGGTATTCAATCAACATCAGCACTCATATGATTAGTAATAAGCATCTAATTTTAAAGTAAATTTGATTAATGTTGGGAATCATCATAGTCCAATTAATCCATAGCCTGACATCTCTCACTTAGCAGTTTGAAAATGCTGAGTACTTTTAACACTGGAAACGCACAAGACATTATCATAAGGAGATAATTTCATAAAAAAAATTAGCCTCTTCAACTGGCTGAGGATTAGCAAATTCATTAGTAGAAGCAGAAATTTAATCTGGCAAAACCAAATATCTCACTTGTGTGAGGGCGTGTCTAGAGATCCTGACTGGTGGCAGCAAAAACAATAAAATAATGGTCATTCTGATGAATTATAGTTCACAAAATATGTTTCTACAGGCATTATCTGATTTTCGTAACTACTATTTTATATTTTTAAAATACTAAAGTGATTATCAGAAAGAAAGGATATCTAATTTGCACTGTCGTGTGACTGGTAATTGGCCAACCTGGCATTGCGACCCATCTTAAAATACTGTGCTTTCCCCAACATCCCCCCATTAGGCATCCACAGGACACTACCCTTTATCCCACCTTGTCAGCTAAACTCAGGAAGTCACTGTTTGGGGCCAGTGTAGGTTCCCTTGTAATAACCCATATACCATCAGGTTTGGCAGGGCTTTTTATGGCTATCCTAAATAGCATATTTACCAGCATCTCCTTTTTTAGTCTAAATGATATTGGCATTTGACATTCTTCTGTTTATGAAATTTAATGAGAACAAATGCACATAAAAATGCAGAATCCGAGCCCTGTTGTTAAAACAACGTTCCCCTGATTATAAAATTATAGAAAAAGTATAAGGAAGAAAATAAATATCATCTATAAATCTATAGCACAGCAGTAACAATTCTTAAAGTTCTGCTTAATAGCCTTACGGATTTTATTCACACCCCTAAATATGTTATTTTAAATAGAAAATTAGATCATCTTATATAAACTGTCACCCTCCCCTAATACTGTATATATCATGAACATCTTTTTATATCACTGGGATTTTGTGTTAGCAAACGCAGAAAAGATTACGTTTGACTTCATATTCCATTTTTACAGCGAAAAACATCAATTTACACTAGGCATTTTCTAGCAAACACATGTGCCAAAAACTATAACTTGTAGAGATGTAGGAAAAAGAGTTCATAGAAAAAGGATAAAGTGAGAAAGGCTTTGTACAATTTATCCATGTATCAATACCGACATGTCATTTTAATTTTTATGAAGCATAAATTTCCCAGATGCTGGATACCGCAGAACTTTTTGCTAAGTGTAATTTTTCACTGCCATGGAGACTAACGCAACCAGAGGGAAATTCTGATTATGCTGCGGTAGCTTGATAAATTTACACATTAATTGCAATGTGGAAATGGAAAGTTACTTTGTCAAAAATATGAGTATGACTGAGTGGTTGAAAATACCCCTTTACTTGAAGGGATCTTTTTCTGTGGCGTCATAGCATCCTTTAGATAACCGAGTAGTGTCTAAAGAGGTCACAGCCCAGCCCAGACCAGCAGCTCCACGTTCCTTTTGCTAAAATCTATTTCCTAGAGCCAGGGAATGACCCCAAAGGGGCACCTGTGGTTAGGGATTTATCCCTATGGGATTGATACAGATGAAAAAGAAAAAAGAGATGAAAGAGTGTCCCATGGTAATATTTTTAAGAAGTACAGCACAGATATTTATTAATTTTATTAATTCATTCACTCATTCCACATTTATTGAGCACCTGCTTTGACTGAGCACACAGTTTCTCTTGCTAGTTATAGTGTGTGTGTGCATGTGGGCGCACACCTGCACACGTATGTGTGTAGAATAAATGCAAATGAATAAATTAAAGACTATTATTAACATGTAATACATTTCAGACTTATTCTCTTTAAGCAATTTGTGATGTTTGTGTTGTTAAAGCTTGTGTTATTTTTTCACTTCTGGATGGAATATATGGAATGGTACATGTGTTCTTAAAATATTGGGTGGAATTTGAATCAAGTTTACATCATATATACCATGCAGCATTTTTAATACTTTCTTCAAATGGTGATTTCAAACTCTCTCTGCCTCTACTCATCATTCATTCATTTATTAAGAATCAACTGTAATTTACATAAGAATAAACTTACCTTCCAAATGGAAAGACACAAAAGTCAAAAGGACCACAGACAGAGGATCAGCCTCTATGAGGTAGGTGCAATTCATGTTGTTGTCATATTGCTTTGGGTAATTCGGAGAAACGACGTAACCTGAAGGATTAGTAAAATTACGCCCACATCCTATGGGGGAAGAAAAAGGCATTATCAGAACATTGGTTCTCACATTTGGTATCTTTTTATCAGTGAGAGAAAGACTCACATTTCCTAAATTCTCTAGAGACGTATTCCCTGAGATACTCGATGGAAGAAGCAATATCTAAGAGAGCGGAGCTCTGATTTAAAAATAAATATACACGAAAAATAACATCATACATTTTTTAGAAAATGATGCAGAGTTTTGGGCTAGTAGTAGAAATTTTACCACAAATCCTGTGCAAATCACTCAACGTTAAGGTATTGAAAGAAAGGATAACTTAGCAAAGATTTAATATGATTCATGTAGATGGAGAAATAAAAGTGATGAAAAGTGATTTGGATCTGATCAGTACACCTAATGGTTTAAAAATATCTCATTATATTATTAGAAAACCATGCTATTTTCATTACCATTGTCATAATAACAACACCTGTTTTAAAAAAAATGGGTGAATTTACTAATCCCAACTCTTATCAAATTCTCACATAAACCCCTTGTGTCAGAAATAGAGAAAACTATCTTTTTACCACTAAAATGACATATGTTTTCATAGAAGCACTAATTAATTCACATCACTCTCTATCACATATGAAGTATCAGTATCCTTCTAAACTGATGTTAAAACACACAGCACTACACACACAACAAACAAGTGAAACCCAAGATGGGTCTGGGGTCGCCTCCTTTACACCGCACTCCTTCGCTCATTCATGTCTGCAAGACCCCTTCTCCGTGTTACTTCCTCTAATTCCTTTCATGAAGCCTTTTCTTAAACAGCGGTTTGAAATTAGTGGCTACTTGAGTTAATTCAGCCAACAGGTTCACACCATTGCTTCTCAGGCTTGAAAACGCTACATTTCCCACAGATGTAATTTGTGAATGGTGGTCAGAGAAGGAAGAGAAAGCCCTGAGGAAAGTGGCTCCCCAGGGTGACTGAGCATGAGAGTCACCTGGGTGAGAGCTAAAACTTGGGAAGGTCCCACATGGAAATGCTGAATTCCGAGAGGTCTGGGGTGAGGCCCCTGGAATCAGGGTGTTGTTAAAGCCTCAAGGGATTTCGGTGCAGGCAGTCAACGCGCTGCATGCCAGCCACACAGGCTGATGTGGGCTAGTGGCACACAGGCCTTTCACATCATTTCTCAATTGACCGACCATTGAATTCAGTTCCATTCTCAGTGATTTTGCAGGAAAGTTGTACTCTCAGGATAAGGTGCCCAGCCACGCTCTTCCCCTTGGACCCCAGTTCCAGCCAACCCTGGTACAGCCCCCACTCTTCCCCAAGCTTGCCCGCGGCAGCCATACCCCATCGAGGACCTCTCCGTTGGGCTTTAGGGCTACTTACGGCTTACAAAGGATGCAGAGAAGCCCTGAGCTGGAGCCTCCTGAGACTGGAACACGGCAGTGAATGCGTTTCGTGGTGTGATGATGGACCCGGGAGCCACGTTCCCACAGCCTGTGGCTAACAGGGCTTTGTCGACCTCCTCCGTTCCTGCCCACACCTAGCAAAGCCACAAACGAGACAATGCTAGCGGTTTTCCCCGTCCATGTTTTAATGTGCTTAGGCTGGAAATGAATGCTACTCAGGTGAATAGAGGCCTAAACATCATAGTAAATAAAACACATGCAAGTCTGCAATATTTTCTTCGGAGAATATTTTTTTAAGCTGCTTTTTTATAGCATATCCCATTCTTGACTCTTCCAAGGAGATTGTGTTCAGGATTTTGTGTAGCTAGGCAGTGATTTTTCTAGAAAATTGATCAGTATGCAGTTTCTGCTTACCTTCTCCTCTCACCTTCACCTGATCTGGCTTGCTAGGTGACAAGGGAGACAGACAGCAATGTGTGCTACTGTGGTGCTTACCATTTCTCCCTCCGGGGATGGCAAATTGGGGGTTGCAGGTAGAGAACATTTACCAAGCAAGAAGCCCATGGAAATTAATATGTTTGTGGAGCATGAAGAAAGCGGACATGAATTCCAAACACTGTATACAAGTAATTAGCATGAATTGAAACAAATCATAGGAGACTTCCTGGCAGTGTTAAATTTTAAGGTTCATTTTGAGGAAAGGATGCAATTCAGTCATTATGTGCTATTATGCACTAAAGACTGGGTTGGCAACTCCCAAGTAGACTGGGCTGTTACTTAATTAGTTTGGCCACTTTAAAAGAAGTAATTGATAGACTCATTTGAAAAACAGTTGCTGAGGAATAAATCGTGAGCCTCAAAATTCCAAAGCAAGCTAATCCTAACCTGGGGGGAGGACATTAATCATGGAATCACAAATTTAATTGCAAAATTTCAACTCTGAAAGGAGCTGTAATGCAGCTGTTGAGAGGGTATGATGAGTTGCTTGACCTATCTGGGAAGTGGTGAGGCTGCCGGAAGAAGCCCTGATGGTATGGAAGAGGCGTGGCTACTTCAAAGAAGAGAGAGAAAACTGAGTCAGGTGTGAGATGAGGCTGCGGAGTCCACGCAGGCCCTGCGGCATGTTAGAGATCCAGGCCACTGTCCTGAAAACGGCACACAGCCACTGGAAAGCTTAAGGCTCAATGATGCTTGGTTTTTGGAAAACACTACAATATGGAGACTAGGAGGGAAAAAGAAGACGCTGGGAGATCAGCCAAGAGGGTTTTGCAGTAGTTCAGGCAAGAGATCATGGTGTCTAAAATGTTGAGTCACTCAAGGAAAATATTGATGTTAGGTAATGAAAACACATTGAACATGTTTAACCAGAGAAGATCCCCCAAGTTGAGTGAGTCTCAACGGGGAGCAATGTTGCCCTCCACAGGGGACATTTGGCAATGTCTGGCGGCATTTTTGATTGTCACGTTTGGTGTGGGCAGTGGCATGTAATGAGTAGAGGCCAGGCATGCTGCTAAACATCCTAAAATGCACAGGACCACCCCCCACCTCCCAGTTAAGAATTATCTATCCAAGAAGACAAGAAGGTAATTGGGTTTGGATTAGTCTTATGTGACTATTCAACATTTTCTTCACATCAAATTATATAAAATTACTCATTTGAACATATCACTTTCAGGAAGATTACTCAAACAAAGCAATAAAACATCAAGCCACTAAAAACACTTCTACTGGCAAATCAGTCCATAGCAGGAGGTGTGAAATAGCACTGACTCATTATTTCTCAGTTCTTTAAAGCCATTTCGTTTCAAGTGATTTTCAAACACTGGGTATCCAGCTGTTAGTCATCTTACTGAAGTCAAATTATATTTGCCATTTATTAGATATGGGAGGTGCCTGGCCTGGAGATATGAGAAGAAAAGCACAGATATCCTACCAAATATCTAAGATCAAAAAAGTCTTGGGAAAGAAATGCACCCTCCCAATTTTCCCTAATATCCCCTTTGAGAATTTTTACCCCGTTAACTATCCAGGGAAACAGTGTACAGAAGTTTTCTATCCACATTTAGTAAAATTATAAACATGACTTACTGAGAGATAGATAACTGCATAGACTATTTTTGCAAATATTACTAAAAAGGTCAAGTGATAAGAGGTAGGACTTTGAATAAAGAATCTCAAGATCTTTAATAAAGAACTCCAAGAATGCTCAAATGCTTGTACTTTTCTGAAGTCATTAATTAGGGACCTGACACCTCTATCTTCTGGCCCAAGAACATAAGGGTAGTAATGACAATAATGGCAAAGAGTTATTAAATATCCATTGCTGCCTTGTCAGTCAAGAACTCATTTCATTGGCTATATGACCCAGGACTCATTGAAACTGTATTGGATCTACAAAATGCCACGAAATTGTCATCAGGTCAAAAATTTTCTAACTTTTCTTATGATTTTGTACAATTCTGCCTGGCTGCATGTGATATTTTATCATTTGAGTAATTTTTTTTTTTTGGTAAGAAAGATTGGCCCTGAGCTAACATCTGTGCCAATCTTCCCCTTTTTGCTTGGGGAAGAGATTGTTGCTGAGCTAACGTCTTCCTCTATTTTGTATGTGGGATGCCACCACAACGTGGCTTAATGAGTGGTGTTGTAGGTCTACATCCAGGATCTGAACACGTGAACCGCTGAGCAGCCGAAGCAAAGTGCATGAACTTAACCACTATGCCACCAGGCCAGCCGCTTGAGCAGTTTTTGCAAAAAATAAATATTTACTGAGATAACTGCAGATTCACATGCAATTGTAAGTTATAATAGAAATACCTTATGCACATTTCCAGTTTCCCCAACATTGATATCTTGCAAAACTATAGTATATATTGTAACTAGGATATTGACGTTGATACAGTCCACCAATCTTACTCAGTTTCCCAGTTTTACTTGTACTTGCACATGTGTGTCTTCAGTTATATACAAGTTAAATACTATCACACTGAAGGTTCTGGACAGTTCCAGCACCACAAGGATCCCTAGAGTTGCCCTTTTACAGCCACATGCAATTGACTTCCATACCCCTGTCTCTCTAACCCAGCTGTCTGTCCTCCATTTCTAAAATATTGTCATTTCAAAAACATTACATAAATGAAAGAATATAGTATGTAACCTTTTGGAATTGGCTTTTTTCAGTTGGCAAAACTCCCTGGTGATTTGTCCAAATTGTTAGTCTGTCAATATTGAGGAGTTCTATTCCATGGTATGTATGTACCAGAGTTTGTCTAATGATTTATCTGTGGAAGGACATTTGCACTGACTCCGTTTCCGGCTATTACAAATAAAGCTGCTATAAACATCTGTATAGGTTTCGGTGTAGACGTAGTTTGCATTACCCTGGGAAAAATGCCCAGGAGCGCAATTGCTGGATCTTATGGTCAGTGCATGTTTAGTTTGATAAGAAACTGCCAAACTATTTTTCACAGTGGCTGTACCATTTAACAGTCCCACTAGCAATGGATAAGCAATACAGCTTTCTGCATTCTTGCCAAAATTTGGTATTGCCAGCTCTTTTTAATGTTAGACATTCTGATAAGTTTGTAGCAATATCTGATTGTGGTTTTTTAAATTCACACTTCCCCCAATGGCTAGTATTGTCAAACATCTTTTCATATGTTTATTTACCATCTGTGTATCCTCTTTGGTGAAATACCTGTTCATATCCTTTGCCCAGATTCTAACTGGATCCTTTGTATTTGTATTGCTGGGTTTGAGAGTTCTGCATATGCTCTAGATAGCAGTCTGTCGTTAGAGACGTAGTTTGTAAACCTTTTCTCTCCGTCTGTAGCTTGTCTTTTCATCCTCTTCACAGAGGCTTTCACGGAACAAAAGGTTTTTAATTCTGATGAGAAGAAATTTATTAATTTTCCTGTGGATGGATCGTTCTTTTGCTGTTTAGTCTAAGAACTTTTCACCTATCTCTAGGTCCCAAAGGTCTTCTGCTATTTTTTCCCTTAGAAGTTTATAGCTGTATATTTTACATTTTGGTTTAGGATCTATTTTGAGTTACTTTTTGTGTAGGGTGTGAGGTTTGACATTGCTCACTGTAGCTGGGTCCCTCTTGCTGGTTCTGCCCACAACTTCAGGATCTCCTGGCAGAAACAGGAGTCTCGGGCCCAGCAGGGAAAAGAACGCTTCCCCAGGTTACTTAGTTTTTATAGGGCTCCAAACTGACCTCACGTGTTAGTGGTGTTGGCTTTGTCTGATGGCAGAGGGACTCCCATTCAACCCAGAGGAGAAATGGGCCTAAGTCATTTTTCAATGCCATTTGAAGAACTTGCAAGACTTTACTAACATCTACACACTTAATGTTGACTCAGTCCACGAGAGAGAGAGTTCATTCGTTCCATGAAAATAGCAATTAGAAAAAGAGTATATTAAATATGCTTTATTATACACATATTTTATATACATATGGGATTTTTATTTAAACAGTAAGCATGAATCTATCAGATATAAAACATAATTTGAGAGATGGTGTAAAATAATAAATAACATCAACAATAAAAGCCACTTCTATTCATTAGTAGGTTTTATATACCAAATAGTGAGCACAATTTGTATTATATCATATTACCTCTAAGGCTTTAAGCAGTCCTGCTAAAGTAGAAATTGTTCTCTTCATTTTATGGTTGAGTAATTTAAAGTCCAAATGCTTAGCTCATAGAGGAACATTCAGGTGGTAAATACAAGAGGCTATGTGAACTCAAGGCTGATGTTCTTTCCACTAAAAGGTGCAGCCTCTTAGAGACAGAACATAGAAGACGTAAAATAGCACAGATGGAATGAATTTATAACGCAGTCATCATAGTCGTAAATCAATGAAAAGCAAAGTCACTGCCATGTGAGCAGTATTGGCAACTTTTGAGAGAGAGCGCCTTACAGATGACCCCACTGCCATCATTTCACATGGGTCTCTCATGGTCTTTTCAGCTTGTGGCTCTTAAGGCCAAGGTGAAGGCTGGCAGTATTGACATCTCTAGCCTTCTGTAATTTTTATAGCATACTTTAAATGTTGCCCATAATATGTCTTATATTTGTTTTGTCCCTGAGGATCTATTAGAGAAAAACAAAGAGAGAAAACAGAAAAAAAGAAAAAAGATTTTCCCTTCTCTCTTTCGCTTCTACAGAAAGGAAGAACCATAAATGCTCATGAGAATTTAATAAGGCCAGAAAACAATCTCCTTAATTATTTTTCCTATGTATTAGCAAGTGAAAAGTCACAGGGCAATATGTCTATTGTGGCTGAAATGTTAACCCCTAAGAGCTGAGGTTTCTCATGTTTTCATTCAAGAAATCCAAGCAGCAGCAAAATTGTCCTTTTCTTACTTTGAGAGGCAACGAGCCATTTCTAGTGTAAACGTTTATATGTTCACAAAACCAGATCGGCTCCAATTCAATAAACAAGCGCACTAACCTTCACAAAGCTGTTCTGACACTGTCCATCACCACTGGGGATTAGGAAGTTGCTGTCAAAGCTGATCTCCAAGTGTTTACTTTCGTGAGTAATGACCGTCCAGGAACATCTGCTGTTTTCGGGAAAATTCTGAGGCCAGTGGGGGGATTTGATTGTACCATTATCTGAATGAAATATTCCACCACAACCTTAAAAATGGTCATGGAAAAAGTCATTAATTTGTGAGGCAAATAATTTTGGTAACCCAAGACTTTTGGAGAAGACACATTTTTAGATGTGAGATTTCGGGTCATCTTTCCTTACATGTGGGTGACTGGCCTTCGAGGCAGATATGCAACAAGAACTCTCAACAAATGTAAGGTGCATTGAATCCACACGAAGCTTCAGCTGTTACCGTTTTGTTACACTTATATGAACTCAATTGAGAACACTAATCCTTGTCATAAAGAGGATAGACTTCTATCCTGTCTTCAAAGAATAGCAGGAGTTTTTATTCCCTTTGAGGCTCCATATTATTTGTAGCCCAGAAATCCCAAGTTCTGTATTTTATTACCACCAACTCATGAGAATACAACTCTAAACTCATTGGTAATTTTACCCTAACATACAAGACTAGAGAACATGATTTTGAGGAGGGAAAAATTCTCCCATCAAGCCACTTGGTTCATTCATATTGAAACATTCATGGATGAAAATAAATTACATGGATTGACAGAAAGAGAAATCTGAATTATTTTACCCTATTCAAATATGTACGTCAGACATGACAAAAGAAAAAAAGTACAAACTCAAAATTAAGTTCAATTAAAGAGTATTCCCTGTATCTTTTGCTTTTAAACCCTTGGAAAAGCAGTGGTTTAATGAAAGAAAGTTCGACTTATTCCATTAAGATCTTCATAATAACTCTGACTCTCCTAGAAAGAACTGCCCTGTGTGTGTGTGATATTGCAAGACTTTAAAGAAATCTTGACTAAAGTAGCTGATGCAAATTCTTGTATTTTCTGGAAATTTCCATGAAGTTCATACTTTATATGCACAAAATCTACTCTTTTGAAATCAAATCTATGATATTTTGCCACATACTACAGACAGAGCCTTCATTCTAAATCACAAACCTTATTTCATCACTTTGCTGCTCTAAACCCCATTGCTTAAGAGATAATATGGAAGCCAAAGCTCTTCTTGATGTGGACTACTCATCTTCCTGCCCTCAGCTCACCACTCAGCATTCTGCCTCCAAGCTCCCAATATGTGAAATTACTTGTGATTCCAGCACATCTTTTCTATTACTTGTCATTCCCTGGGTGTGCCATGCCCTTTTGCCTATGGAGGCAGCATGGTGAAGTGTTAAGATCAAAGTTTCCAGGCTCCATTGTCTTTATTCAAATCCTGACTCTACCAATTATAGGCTACATGACCTGGGCAAATTATCAAGCCATTTATTCTGAGTTTCTACCCACGCAAAATGAAGAACATATGAGTCAATGTTGTGTCTTCCTTACAGGGTTGCTACATGAGATGACACCTGTAGAACTGGGTCTGACAGAGAGTGGGTCCAAATGTATACTTGTTGAATAAGTTAATTAAATTTTAAAAATACCTCAATGAAAAAAGACAATGAGTGCAGAGGATGTTTCTTTTACCTAAGGTTTGTGCGCTCCACGTAGCATAAAATCCACCATTTTGCACCGAGTGGTCCGAGTTAAAAATCACCACCAGCTGGTTGGAACCAGACTGGATCGTCCTGGGATTTGAACTTCCGCAGTATTGTCCTATTATGGGCGATCCAGGAGAGCCACCATTCCTGACAGTCACAGAGTCCCAAGCACAGGTTGAATGGGCTTCAATATCAAAGTCAGTAAATGTAAGCTGCAGGAGAAAAAAGAAATAATGAGGCACTCCGAGTTATAAGTGAACTTACCTACCCAGAGTTAGATAAGATCCTCACAAATCCTTTGATTTGGTTTTAATTTATATAATTTTGTATTTAGGTCTCTTATTTAATTCTCCCCTGTCCTCCTCTCTTTTTCCTTATTGAAATTTCTCTTGGAAGTTTTGAGAGAGAATGTTTCTCTAGAAACTGGAGCCATTAGGGGGACCTCCGCAGTCCCCTGGGCTTGGATGGCAACTCATAGCAAGAACATGAACACCCCTCTCTGTTGGATGAAGAATTGTCTTCTAGATATACCTCCTCCTATGCTTGACAAAGAGACTTCATTCTTCATTCACTGTAAACTTGCAGATGCCAATGTATGTACTCTCATGAGAGAATTTTAGGGAGAAAATGATCTGATTGCAGGATCAAAGCCTATTCTAAGCACTTGCTCATTAAAAATACTCTGTTCAACACAGACACAATATTGTAGTTTTATAGTCTCCAAAGTACTGTACCCAGTCATCAGAACTCACAGTGATGGTGTGGCCTTGTGGGGCTTCCAATAACCAAGAACAGTGGGTCAAGCTGTCATAAGAGGCTGGATAGTTGGGGCTTGTGATTACTCCACTCTCACCTGTCTGTATTCCACCACAGTCTGAAATCAGATTTGTAACCCTCTAAATAAGAGAAAAGGAAAAAACAACCCTGCAAAGCCAAAGCAAGTAGTACTTACAGCTATCATTCTTTATGATTTAAAAAAAAAATCCAATAAATGAATAAATAGATGAAATTGGACAAAAGCACAGTAAAACTGGGGGGAAGATCGGAAATAAACAGAATCCCATACAATGTTAATTACACAGAATCACATAGTGAAAACAGGCTCAAGTTTAGTACAAAGGAGAAGGAAGATAATCTGTACCATAAATGGGGAATAATTAGATGTGTGTTTGACAGTAAATGCACTAGGGACAAAGTAAATAATATTGCCTTTCTTGAAAAAACTAGGCCAATGAAAATAAATATAAGCTTGAAGAATATGATCAGCACCATAATTAAAGACTTTGTCATTTGATAATAAGCACGTGTGTCTGGAGTCAGCTATCAAAGTAGACATTAGCACAGGAAGTTGAAAAACGGATCTATTTCTAAAGCACAGTATGATCTGAGGCTCCACACGAGTAATGCTGCTCCTGATGCCTGACTCTTTTCTTTCAATTTGATAAAGAAAAAACAAACAGCGAGATGGTGGATTGAGCTGATAACCAATCTCGCTCCTTCCCCCAATCAACCATTTGATTATAACTCAAAGAAATGTTAGATAAAACTATAACCAAAACATATTTTGAGTTATAGCCAAACTTAATGGAAAGAAAGGAGTCTCTAAAATCTATAAACAATAAGTGTATTCAAATTCCAATGAGAAATCTCAAAGAGAAAGTGTGACAGCCAGAGAGGATATAGAACCAAGATGTGGACCCCAGAGGTTTTGATAACCAGGCCGAAAGAGAACACATGGCTTTGGACCCCCACAAAAGGAAGAGCTGGAGCTGAGTCTTTTATATAAAGTTGGGAATCTAGAAGGACTGTCCTGTTAGTGAAAAAGGACTGGAAAAACTTCAATGGCCTGGAGAAGCAGCAAGGATAGTGCCCTTTCTTGGGCTAAATTTTCAGGCACAAACCAAATGTTACAGATGCAAATTCAACACAAAACATTAGCAAATAATATCCAGTAATGTGTTCAAAACACACTTCATGACCCAGTACAGTTTATCCTGGAAATGAAGGGATGGTTTAACAAGAGAAAAGTCTTTCAATATAATTTATCACATTAACATATTAAAGGAGGAAAAAACAGGATCACCTCAATATGCAGAAAAGTCATTTGATAACACCCGGTACACCATTATACTCATTCGCAGTAAAAAAAAAAAAAAAAAAAAATGTACACTAAGAATTGAAGGGACATTATTTAATGTGATAAAGAGTATTTCTTGAAAATCTGAGAGCAACCAATATATTTAACAATGAAATGTCATAAACATTCACATTCAGGTCAAAAACAAGATGCTATCATCCCTTCCATCCAACATTATGACTGTGGCCTTAGCCAGTGAAATAGACAAGAAAAAGAAATAAAGCTTTGGGGTCAACAGAAGAAAAGTACTACCATTTGCATAAGATATGATTGTTTACATAGAAAAACCAAAGATAATCTAGACAAACTACTAAAACTAATAAGACTATAGCGAGATCTCTGGGCTACAGATGAATGTATAAGAATCTTAAAATTTCTGGGTATCAGCAACAGCAATTAGAAAACAGCAATTAGAACAGGTAATTTAGAACATCTCATTGACGTTAGCTACCAAAACCAATAGCTACCTAGAAATAGGCCTGCCAAATATATGTGAGATCTTTATGGAAAAAATTATTATCTATTATTTTATTGCCAGAGTTTGAGAGCTTAATCGTAAGTCTTACCTGTAAAGGAGTACTCTGCATGGAAGCCAACATGCTCTACACGTTCATTGGTGACAAAGTGTATCCATACCTGAGGATAAGGTATAACCAATGGCATTGCAGGACTTGAAGGACCACAAAGCCTCCACATCAGAGGCCCATCAGCATTACCTGAACAAAACAACATGCCAAGCGCCATTGTTTGTATAACTTTTGAGAAATACAGTTGATGAATTCAGAAGGAATGAATAATAAAAAACATTTTAAGATATTCATTGACATTTGTCTAAATTTTCCTTTAGTAGCAGACATTTCATAGATTTCCTTTCTATCTTTGTCCACTGCAAAAGAAATATATGTGTACAAAATATTTACCTCCAAAAGGGTAAAAAACAAACAAAAACATGCTTTTTTCATATGAGCCTCATTCTCTATTGTATGTGCTGTTTTGTCCCAATTTGTGTTTTCATAATTATTTTAGCATAAAATTTTGTGATAACATGGAACTCAGTGAAACTTGGACAACACAGATGTTACTTTCCTCCACTAAGGAGCATCAATGTAACGATAGGAGCAATTTGATGGCTAACCTGTGCCTTGACTACAGGAAAAAGCTAAAATGGATTCATCTCCCATGAATGCAGATTTTTAAAAACTCTCAAGAAAATTATGGTTTACCAAGTGCAGCTCAATCCATTTCTACCATGAAAACAAAGACAAACTTGACTGCTTTGGGCATAATTCCCCAAACAGCTTCCATGTGCTTCTCCATCTGGTACATCGCAAAACTTCTTTGGACTTCTAAGTCCTAAGTAGAATTCCACAGCCTCTTTTGTGAGTCCTGGAAACCACCAACACATTCTGACCACTTTATGTTCTAGTGTCTGAGGAAAGGAGCCTTGAACAGTAGATGAAAGTTGAAGGGACCACGTGAACTCACTAACAGAAAGACAAACCAGAATCTCTCCTGGGTAAATCTCACATCAATTGAATTATAGGATCTAGCCGTAAACACCGGTCCATCCCACTCACTGTTCATAGGGCATTGTTTTCCTCAGCTGGGCATACACAGAATTACCACTTTGTCTGACAACATTCTTTTGGATATTATGTACATGTATTATAGCCATTTGACTCCTTTCCAATGTTGGTGGTCTTCAAGCATAAGAGGGTACTGTAGATAAATGGGAGAACGTGCTCCTTGATTGAACTCACCCACTCGGAACTCTAGGACATCAAACTGACAGTCTTGGTGACTTTCTAGGTAAAAATCCTCAAAACGAATGAAGATGGATGAATTTCCCTGATTTGGATTGCTGACAGTCCATTCACAGTTTAGGTTTCTCAAGTAATTACTGACTCCATTATAGCCAGGAGAAGTAAAGTTTCCTTCAGGAGAATTTGCAAGAGACCCGCCACACACTAAGAAAACAAAAAGCAACAGAGAAAGTAGCAGCAAGATTCACACCATCATAGAAGATACAAATAATAACAAAAATAGCAACAGTAACATTTTTATTACTTTGACTTGTTTTTTGAGGCGAAGTCAAGGTTGTGGGTGAAGGGCTGGCACATGCATGCAAACAATGGAAGAAGTTTCCGTGGGTTTAGAAAGAAAGATGAGCAAAAATAAGCAGCTCCTTTATTTCCCTGTAGATTAGGGTGGGGTTTGGCTGTGCATCAGTCTCCTAATTTAGGCCTATTGTTCGCTAATATTTAATTTAGAGGAATATCTAAATATAAGGGTGGTCCCAATGGCTCCTGGTTAGCATTTCTCCACCTCACCTAAGAATTTATTTGAATCAAACAGATAATATAACATTGGAGCACCAATGAATTTGCCCCTTTTAATAGGGAACGAATGCTCCTTGTATCAATGAAATAAATGTTTTTTTAAATATTCAGTTCCACTCTTCCTAAATTTTAAAACTCTTAGATAATAACACCAATCCAGAAAGTAGGACAGATTTAGAATAGAAAGGAGATATCTTGCTTAATTTTTAAATACTCTACATCAAATGTGAACCCCTCATTCATTTACAATGGCAATATATATATATGGATGGATGACTAAGAAACAGTAAAATCTGTCTGTCTTCAATTAAATTAGTTACTCTCTGGGAGTAAGTCACCTTCTAAGAGGTAGATGATGTCTTTCAACACAAAATAATTAACCAAGGACTGCGGAACTGGCAACCAACTGTAATGGTGACATAGCATGGAATTGAGCTAGCAGCTTTTCTAAATACTTCTAAAAGTATTTTGAAAAGTTTTTAATTCGCATTGGCAGTTTTCTCTCCAAAACCAGAGGTTTTTTTTTTTTTTTTGGTCTGGCATGGGTTTTCTAACTGGTTATGTATGCTTGTCTTATGTAGAGACCCCAGGTATAACTGTGACCACTAAAGGGAAAATAGATGGCTCTGCTGCTGTTGGCAGTAGCTGTGGGGCATTTGCAATGCATACGACTGAAATAGGTGTATTTATAACATCCTATATTACCTGCATCTTCACTGGATGTGTAGGAAGCAGAGAAGCCTCCATATGGCCTGGATCCATCAGTGAAATAAATGACTTTCATAGTATTTCCTGAAGATTTGATCTCGTTGCTGACGTTCACGCTGCTACACAGTTTCTCTAGCTGAGGTGAGTTACTTCTAATGCCATTGAACACCTGTTGGAAAACAGTTTAACCTTTAGACACGCAGTCCATCTTACCGGATATTTCCTAGAAGGTTATATTCCCAGTCCAGACACACTTCCTTCTAAGGAAACCCTATGCTACAATGAATTACTTAACAATATGGGCTCCTAGCCCAGTGCCATAAGCCACTATGTTATCTGGAGCATATTTTGTGGCCTCAGGGTCATTTCACTAAAATGAAAGTATTGCAGTCATGTCCTCCTGCCACGTGGGGACAAATGAAAAACTGCTGTACTTTTTGCAACTGGAAACTGTGCCCTAAATGTCAAGCAGAACTGCCAGCCTGCTTACGTCCTAGTTCACAGAGTTCACTGATGGGCAATTTTTCTTAACAATGCATCAGGACCTTTGATATTTAGAATGAAGGCTTAAATGTTAGTCTCTGATGATTTGTAGTATGTAATGACCCAAATATTTTATTTTATTTATTTTTTGTTTTAATTTTTTTAAGATTTTTTTAAATTTTATTTTTCCTTTTTCTCCCCAAAGCCCCCTGGTACATAGTTGTGTACTTTTAGTTGTGGGTCCTTCTAGTTGTGGCATGTGGGATGCCACCTCAGCATGGCTTGATGAGTGGTGCCATGTCCACACCCAGGATTCGAACTGGTGAAATTCTGGGCCGCCGAAGCGGAGCGTGTGAACTTAACCACTCGGCCATGGGGCCGGCCCCTCAAATATTTTAAAACGCCTTGAAAAGTAATTATAAATATCAATCTCAAAATCACTATAATAGTTCTTTCCTAATTACTTATGGATTTTAAGCTTCAATTTTTATACTAATTTGAAATTTAAAGACTGGATTAGAGTGCTGTTGACTCCAAAATATTAAACGATAACTCTGGTTATGCACATAGTCATAATAATTGGCAAAGTATTATTTCACTTCTGTACAAAACCAAGGGAAGGTTTTAGCATGGCTGGTTTCCACAGTTCAAGAAAGACCCAGAAGTAAGTGAATAACAACTGATTGAGTGATTGATATTCCTGTTTTTAAAAAGGATTTGAATGGCTCACAATTAGAAATAATGATTCAGAGTGTGACACTAAGAGCTGACAGAGAAAGAGAATGCACCCCATAACAAAAGATGTAAGCATTTTTATTTACTATAATTGATTGTTAAATTGAGCTCTGGGGGTGCTCCTGGTTTAAAGCGTCTTCTGGCTCACAGGACCAGACGTAGCATTTCTTGTCTTTTACTGAGTGCAGACAAAACGCCAGACGCTGCTAATAACCCACTTGGATTACCTTATCCAATTAACAGAACACCCTCTCAGACACATAATGTTATCCGTTTCTCAGATTGACAGGAGAATTCAGACAGATTATACAATTTGCTGAATTTCAAAGAGCTAGTAATAATAGAATTGGGATTCAAATCATCCCTCTGATTCCAAACCACGAAGTAAGAGTATAAAGAAACAGAAGATGACAAATATTTCAATAATACTGAAAACAGGAATAGGCAACACGTTGCCAGAATGAAAAGTGATTATTAGCAATTACAGACTAATGGAACATGTTGGAAACCATGATCAATGGCCTTTATCCTTGCCCCAGTGTCTGCCCTGAGCTTAGAATCACAACGACTAAAAATTGTGCAGGCGTCCATTTATCACATGAACTCCTGCTTTTTTTTTTGGTGAGGAAGATTGTCCCTGAGCTAACATCTGTGTTAATCTTCCTCTTTTTTCTATGTGGGACGCCACCACAGCACGGCTTGATGAGCAGTGTGTAGGTCTGTGCCTGGGATCCAAACTTGCAAACCCTGGGCTACCGAAGAGGAGCATGCGAACTCAACCACTATGCCACCGGGTAGGCACCTGAACTCCTGCTTTTAGAGGCAAGAACCAGAGTGCTGTTCCCACTTTCCTCCTCCACTCCTGTTTGTACTCGGAAACTACACTCCCAGAAAACCATGGGGTAGGAAGTAGGCATATGAGACTCAGGACAAGCTCTAAAATTTTCTATAAGCAGGAAGAAAATTGAGCACACGTCTCATTGTAGTGCACACTGGATGGTGTAGCTATTTCTCTTCTCCATTTGGACAGAGAGTCAGATAGACAGCTGGGTTTCAAGGACTTGTCTGCTCAGGCCAGCTGGATAAGGTGTTGGTCTAGAAGCAGTGCGCTTAAAGCCGGCCTCGCTCAACCTGTAGATCTTATGAAGTCTTGCTCCCTCTCTCCCTCGCTCTTCCTTCCCTCCCTCCCTCCCTCTCTCCTGACTTTCTTTCTTTCTTTCTCCATTTTTTTTTTTGACAAGTTCTCAAGTAAATAAAGAGTGGGCAAAGGAGAAGCCACATCCCCTTGTTTAGAGCAGAGAGAAGAAGAAACAAAACAAATATCTAACTTATAAAAATAGATTTGAAAGAAAAGGAATGTGGACTTCATATTAAAGATTCAAAGAAGAAATTAATTCTGAAAGTGTTTCTTTGCTGGAGTTTTAACCTCCCCAGGAGAAAAGACCTGTAGATAGGATATTTATAGTTTTTCCTAATTAAATGATCAAGTCCCTCCTCTTTCACCTCCCATGAAGCCCACAGGTGACAGCCCCAGTTGTGCACACAGGGCTTCCAATCAGCCTATTAGTACTTGATTCTTAAATATGAATCAACGGCCAGGGGTCATCAGACATTTAGGGAAACGTCTAACATAAAAGGCAGAGACCAATATACATCAATAGGAAACAGGAACTTGAAGGAGAAAGACCCCAAAAGAACAAACATAAAACTTGAAAATTATGATTAATATATTTTTATATGTAGATTAACATATTGAATATATATATGACATTCTAATATATAATATATTCAAAGAATGAGAGTAAAATAAGGATAATTCCAGGTATACACATTCTCAAAAGACTTGCACCCATGCCCACCTCCTTAGGGAGGTATAAGAGCATATGCTTCACCGAAAGGAGGAAATCAACAAAGAGAGGGAAACGCACATGTCATAAAGCCAGGTATCAACCCAGGAGAGGAGTGGAGGGACTTGCAAATTTGATGGTGGAATGAAATCCTGGTATGACAGCTGGCATCAGGCTCGTAGCTGATGGACAAAGGCTCAAGGAAGGCTATTGCTAAGGAAAATGAACAGCACTGATAGCTGTGCTTTCTTGTATCAGGTGGAGACGCACATCTGGAGCGGAAAGTGTGGGGGAGAACTAGTGATGGATGCATAGGAAACCAAGAAAATGCAAAAGGACGCAATTATTATTATTACTTGGAAAAGCAAAAGCAAATGCTACCATAGTACACTATTTGGCTTAATTGGGAATGACATCTACGAAATCATAGTAATGTAAACATTGGATAACAATTTAAGCAAAATCTGTGACATAAGTATTTTGGGAGGAAGTTGGGGGTGTATGTGAACCATGCACACCCTTGTGTGCATTTTCGGTGGTGGTGGAGGTGGTTTGTGAAGAGAGCTAAGTCCTCATCTTCCATAGTTGGATGTAGACAGATAATGTCTAAGACCAAAAAATAACCAAGTAGCAGAACGGGAATATTATTTTGAAATAATGACATAAATACAACAAGCAGTAGATTAAAAAGTTGAAAGTGGATGCCTTTGGCATCTATGATTCAGAGATGGGAAATGACAAGATGTGATTCAGAATTTGTGGTTGTTGCTATAAATTTTATCTTATTATTTGAGTTCTGAAACTATGACTTTTCATATTATCTTTCCTGTAGGGCATGTGAATCTTCTGCTGGTAAGACTCCTAATAATCATTGTATTTCAATATGATCTCAAAGGAAAAAATACTATCAGCATACACATCAAAATTTTAACAACGGGCATATAAAATTCCAAGTATTTTTATATTTTTTATTTTCTGAACTCTCCAAAAATTGTTCAATAAGCATCCATTGTATTTATAATCAGGAAAATAGATTAAAATTAGTATACAAATGAATTTATGACACATGATTACAACTACATAATATTATTCATTGCAAAGAAAAGATAAGAAAGAGCATCAAAATACAGTATAGAGACAGTGGTTAATTTTTTTTCTACTTCATCTTTGTCTTTGTGTATTCATTAAATAATAAAAATAAAGTTCCTTTAAATAAGGAAGCTTAGTCCAAAATTTCCTAACTTTCAAATAAAAGAAAATGCACTGGGTTCCATAATTTTCAATATCTGATAAAAGACAACATTTCAGTCCTTCACATATCAGAACTTCAGAGCAAAATTTGAAGCTTGAATGACATCAGTTTAGGACAATACAAAGTGATGTTTCATAGTTTTGAAAGTCACTACCCAACAGGAAACAAATTGAAAGCAAAAGTGGCTTGTTTTAACAAAGGATAATGATAGTACTTCTGCTATTCATTCATTCAGCAATTACTGTCTCAATTACATGCCAGGCACTGAGGATTCAGCACTGAATGAAACTAAATGCATGTCCTAATGGAGCACACCTTCTAGTGGGGGAGAAGACGATAACCAGACAAACAAACAAATAGGTGAAATGTCAGCTGGTGAGAAGTGGGAGCATCTTAGCATATTCAAGGGATGAAAGGAAGCCAGTGAGACTGGATCCTAGTGAGCAAAAGAGGAGGGGAGTTTGAGATAAGTACAGGTAGAAGGAAAGGGTAGCAGATAGCGTAGGGCCAGCTGGGCCATAGCAAAGATTTGGGATCTTCCTCTCAGTGAGATGAGAGGCCATTAGAGATGACAGCAACATGATCTGATTGACATTCAAACCCATCACACTGGCTATGAGTGAGTGGTGATGGCATCAATAGTGGATATGACGAATAGTTGTAAAGATACCACCAATGGGGCTTGCTTATGGATGCAATATAAAGTTTGAGAGAAAGAACTCCAAAACAGACATCAAGTTTTTGACTTGAGCAACCAGAAGTTTGGAATTGTTATTTACTGAGATAACAAAGACTGAAGAAAGGGCAAGTTGGGTAGGGAAATAGACTAATATTCATCTACAGTTGATAAAGTATATATGTATATATATCTGTCATTTCACAGTTAACGATCTTCTTTCACACTCTTGGATCTCATTTGCTTTATTTTGCTCAGGGAAGCTAAGAATGCTGAGGGTGTATCTCAAAGCATTTGAGCTTGGCAACATGGAAGGCAGGCAGCTGCATCCTACAGAGGAGTCACTCAGTACCTCTGGCAAAGAGCAGGAATGGTGCAGGACCACTCACCTGCTTAAAACTTTTGGAGGTGGCTTGTTCTGTGTCTGGTTCCATTAAGCTATGTGCTACCCATAGACTTAGCTTTTCTCTGTTTCCCCAGTCTTGGCATGTATAACGATCCTTTGCCCTTAAAATTTATCCTACCTATGACCCCACTGTATGATGTGACAACAAATAGTCTCTTAAAACAGTTTTTACAAATATTATGGCAGCTTATTGTGATTTTGTTCTATCTGAAATACTTAGAATTTGTCTGAGATACAGTTGCACAGATGGGAATATTCCTGACCTAGTTCTCTGACTATGATTTATGGGTCAATAAACTCCTTAAACAATGGAATAAAACATCCTTGCCTGCACGGGACACTTACTGTCAGACGCTCAGTGTTGCAGGATGGATGAGCGTCCAGCCTCAGGTTGTTAAGAGTTAAGGTGATCTGCCTTCCTTCCTGCCCGGTGATTCTCCACTCGCAGACCCGGCCATGCTCATTGGGATTGGGGTAGTTGGGAGACGTAAATGTTCCGATAGGGCCCTGTAGATCCCCACCACACTCTGAAGGGGAAAAAAAAAAGAAAACTTCCAATCCAATCAAAATGACCCCTTCTATAAGGAATGTTCTTGAAATTAAAGTATTTTTTTTATTATCACATTAGACAAAATCACCACTCTTACTTATAGACAAAATCATTGTTCTTATTTACCATGATATGTATGTGAGGACTTATAGAGAACACTTGTATTCACTTCCTATGTCTAATATCTAATATTTAATCTTTTTTTCCATGGATGATAGTTTACTGGCAGCATTTTATAATCATGGCCCAGGAAATATGAGAGACCAATAAATGTGGTAATCTTAAGAGTCAGGAAAATCAGAAGGCTAAAGTAATTATTCAATATTTTTACACAAGATCTTTATTTCACCTGTTTGTCAAGGAATTTGGAATGCAAATTCTGAGCAACTGTAGGACTAATGGACCGGCTTTATAAGACAAGTAACACAGTACAACTCTCATCTCCTTACATCTCTCATAGTGCCAGTTCCTTTCCTTTGTAGCGTTGATCACAGTTGTGATTTTTCATTTATTAGTAACTATTTGATCAAATTCTGCCTCTCCACCAAACTGTAAGGTCCAAGAAGATAGGGGTCACGGTTTGTTTTGTTTTTTCCCAACTACTGTAACACTAGTGGCTAGCATATGTCTATCTGGTATAGATGCCCAATAACATACATTTTTTAATGAATTAATGAACTTACCTTCCCTGCTGGATTCAAATCGTAATCTGAATCCTGAGGCAGTAAGAGAGCCATCTGTGACAAACCTGACCAAAGCCACATTGCTGGAAGTGTCTACACTGTCAGGAATGGTGTTTCCACAGTATCTGCCCAATAAATTTCCTGTGAGAGTGAAATAATCAAGTACGTATATGACCAAGTGATTGATTTCATTTAACCTCTACTTGAGATGTTCTGCAAATATGAAGAAAATAATGAAAGACAAGACCCTGCCCATGAAGACATGGTCACTTTTGTCAAGAGAAGTAGGACAGACACAAATAAAAATCAACATATTCAAATAGATGAAGTGTAACAAAAACGGCAACCGATGAGGGCAAGCGTGTCTCGGCACAATGAGGAAGTTTGGCTCATTTGCTTAAAGAAATGGTTCCAGGCAACAGAGTCAAGTGTCCCTCTCATATTATTTCCAGGAGACACTACCCTTTCCCTTTCTTCCCTACAGGATGTCCCTCAAATAGCTGCACATGGCCCTGGGAGTCTCAGCAGGAAGAGGGTGCCTTCTCAACACAGTGCTCTCTCAATGTCTCCAGGAGAATCTATCTAAGGACACCCAGGGCTTTGGAAACCATGGTTTATGGGTAGGAATGCAGGGAGAGAAAAGCTGGCACTGCCCAGAGCTGATGAATCTGCACTTCTCTGCAAGGAGTAGACATAGTTTTGCTTTTCTTGGGAGTAAGGAAACTTCAGCGACTGAATGAGCACACATGAAAACAAACACCCACAAAAGACAGCAGAGATATTTCACTGACCAGAGGTATGGTTTTCCCAGATCTCCACAAAGTCATTTTCACAGCCAGAGGAATTCTGGAGGTTAAAGTCTTCAAAATGGATGGTGAGATAGTGTCCTGAGGGACCTTCGAGATGCCACTCACAGAATAAATTGTCTCTATACAGAAGGGTTGGGTATCCGATGCTTTCAACAACACCACTTTGCCCTGTCACTGTTCCGCCACACTGGGCTGCAAAAAAAGAACAATATTCTATTAACAGGGTTTTTTTTTTTTTTTTTAAATTTAACCAGCACGTTTAAAAACTCTTGGGTGCCAAGTGAAAATGAGTTGAAGTTTTAAAAATTCTGAAAATGTTTAGTTAATGCTTCCCCGATTATTTGAAATCTACTATTGATATAAAGACAAATGATAGTACAAGTCCAGTCCAACAATGGCAAATGGAAGACTGAAAGACTGTTGAACGGCATATTCTGTAACGTCTCACTAATTCTCTTGGGACACTATGTAAGTGCTATTAGTTGCATGTGGGTCTCATTTCAAGAACCAGTTGATAGATTGATAGGGCCTGCCTAGTACCCTGTGTTGGTGATTCTCAAGGTAGTCCAAGCTCAGCTGGAAGGGGTGCTGTGGTTGATTAGTGATGTCTGCCATTCCAAGTTTAGTAAATGAACGTTTTACTGCAGTAACTGGTATCTCAGGGTCATGGAAATTACTATTCAATTGTTTCTTATCAGCTGGATATGATAGTTGGATTGACTTATGTACAACTTGCCTTAGGCTATAAGATGACCTATGGTGTAGGTTAAATATTGTTATAGCTAGGCTTTCCAAGTTAAATTAAATATGTTTCGTTAGTGTTCAGACCCACCAGATACTAAATTCTATGTAATTGTGACCATATCATAGTGAATCTCCAGTGTGCATATTTATAGCTCATTTTTTAAGCAAGAAAATGAAAAAAAAAGAGAAAATAAAATCAAAACACTGAGGAGATGTATTTGCTTTTTGTCTAGTGACTGACTTGGCACTTATTTTAGAGGAAAAACATCTCAATTATCTATTAGTGATGAGTTCAAAGTCACTGTTTTAAATAGAATTATTTGATTACTAAAGAGTTTTACTATTTAAATATTATACATATTTCATGATAAGAGGAAGAAACAAGAATGTAGCTGAATATGTTTTTCACAAACAACTTAGGCAAAACTACAAAATACTCAAGTTTAGTAAACAGAGTGTTTTAAAATGGCAATCAAAGTAGAAATTAAAATTGATAAATGACTTTGTGGTTTTAAACATTTACATTCCTTATTTCCATTGTTAAAATAATTATTAAAATTAGGCAGATAGAAAGACTTCTTTAAACACAGTATAATGTTTTTAAAGTTTTAAGGTAATTATTCGATCACTACATTCTTCTTGAATATAAAAAATATTGTTACCTATAGAATACTTGGCCTTGAATCCCACATGAGTGGGGCTGCTGTCAGACCGAAATCTCAAATACATCATGTCCCCTGAGGACAACTGACTCCTGGGCAACGACGTCCCGCAAAGCTTGGAAAGTACTGGTGCATTTGAATCGGCTCCATCTCGCAACTCGAGGTAATTGGACGTACAGCTAAAGGGGAAAGAAAATTCTGCTTAATATACAAAGTCAATTGCTTTGACATATTTTGCTAACGAAAATTTCACTTTCTCCAAGAGCATTACTAAATCATCATTTCTATAGCAGAAAACACCACAACAGAGTCAGTTTAAGTGGTGTGTCACTTCAGAATGCTGTACGATATTTTTCCTAATTATAACACACTCTTTAATTAGTAGCTCAAAAAGATAAGTTTTACAGGTACTACACTGAAGACTATTTATTTGCCTTCCATATTCTGTATTAGTTTTACAAATAGAAAAGTCATTCTCAAATTAACCCTTGGGAATTTCAAAAAAATAGATATATTGTTTCACATGATGAGATGACACATTTCACATGACAAAGATGAACTCTCTCAACAGTTCTGTGACCTGGGCTAATGGAGAATCTCAGCTGGAATTTTCTGGGTCCATAAAAGTGGGCAAGTATTTACCCAATATTTCTTATGGGAGTCAGTCAGCCAATTACAGCTCACCGAGAGGGTCGTATGATATCAGGTGCCCAGAAACGGTGAGCAAAAGCTCTTGTACCTAAGTATTGTACCATACATATGTTCATGCAAATGTATACAAACTTTTATTAAATGAGAAAAATGCAGGGTTTTTTTTTTAATATTCTATGTAGTTATTCCTTTTGTGTTCAACATAGTAAAACTTACTCTCTGGTTTGTAATCTTGTAAGAATTCTTATTAAATAGAGATTGGGAAATTGTACTGTACTTGCTTTAGTCCTGTCTCTGACACTGGTGACCCCTGGCATCACATAACACAAATTTCCATTTGTTAAACAGATACTTTATCATTTATGACACTGAGTATGAGTCTGGGCAAATAAATACACATCTACCAGAGACACTATATTTTTCCTGTGGGAGGAAGAACGGATAACATAAATCTCAAACAGCTCTCCTCAGTGTCTCTAGGAGGATGTGCACAGGGTCACGAGGGACACTATCTGTGTACATAATCTGTGGGCTGACGAACGGGAGAGTAGCTGGCAGGCAGTGTTTTCAGGCTGGAGGCGTTAAGCATTTCCCTTCGCCATCCTTGGATTTCCTATGCAATATATGCTGCTGAGAGAAGACGAAAGGAATTGTTCTGAGACAGGACAACTAACTCTGAGTAGGAGAAACATTAAATGGAGGTGACCTACTTGGGTGTTACTTCGATATTGAATTGACCTTCAAACTGCAGTCTTACGAGCTTTCCAGGAGGAGCAGCTATGAGCCAAATGCAATCAGCATGCTGGGGATAATTGTCAGGGTGGTTGGGGGAGGTCACATATCCAGCAGAATCTGCATCATGGATGTAGATATTGCCCCCACAGGCTGTCAAGAAACACAGTTAAATCAATCTACACTCTAGACAAAGAGGATGCAGCTAACAGCCATGATCATTTTTAAAAGTCTCTTTATCTGTATTTCCAATTGCAATTTCCTTTCATCTGGAATTATTCTCAGTTTCTTTTTAAGCAAATAAACCCTGAATTTGCTATTGAGGGAGCTACCAAGTGTGTCACTTTTTAATTTGCCAAACTATATATTTTCATTGGAAATTTCACTTTCCCTTAAAGCCGACAAAATGATTATGGCGCACAGTGCATGCAGTAGAACATCACGGAAGCATCAATTCATACCCACCACGTAGATAAGCATGTAAATGTACCAGCCCGTGGAGCTGCCCAATGACTGTTCAGTTCAACAGAATGATGCAGAGGGGTGATCTCGATACATTTAAAAGACTAAGCAGATATATATTTGTACAACTCTGTGGGCATTTGTTCATTATGTTTCTTCAAGATTTAGATGCATTTGAAGGGCAAGAGATGAATAGCATGACAGAATTAGCCAGTTTTTACAAGAAGATAAATGAGGTTTTTATACTTCTTTTCTAAAAGACCAAAAAACTTTGGTCTTTGGTCTTTTTACCAAAAAGTTTTTGGTAAAAAAACTTTCCTTTTACCAAGAAACATTTTTTGGCAATCTCAATAATCTAACCAGGCAGGAATAAACTGGATACTTACCATGCCAATGAAATTAGACAGTCTGATAACAGCCTCACAGACACCAGATCTGCTAAATTCTATTGACATTTATTTTCCCTGTCATTCAATCACTTATGGTCATATCCTGAATTTTTTTTCTTACCCAGAACTCATTTATCTCTGAAACCCTAACCTGCAAATTCCTTTGACCGTCTTTAACTCCCTCACCCCTGGTCTTTCCTTCAGATTCTCCTTGCAAACTCCCAATTCCATGGTTGTATTCAATGCAAGCCATTCATGGAAATTGATGCCACTACAAATTCACGTTCTCCACTGCCAAACAATCCTCCTGTTTTTTCATATAAACTAGAACAGCTATTTGACACTTGTTCATACTCCCTAAACCCTTTATTCTCCCAATTCCCTCTCTGGTCTCAGCAAACTGTTTTGAGTTCTCCTGTGGAAAGATAGTAGTGCCGGCCCGGTGGTGTAGCGGTTAAGTTGGTGTGCTCTGTTTCAGCTGCCCGGGGTTCACTTGTTTGGATCTTGGGCGCGGACCTGGCACTGCTTATCAGGTCATCTGACGGCAGGTGTCCCACACATAAAATAGAGGAAGATGGCCACAGATATTAGCTTAGGGTTAATCTTCCTCCAAAAAAAAAAGAAAGAAAGAAAGAAAGAAAGTGGAAGAAATCAGTTGAGAACTCCCTCAATTTGTTATTCCATATTTGTTACCATCCTTGATAAATTCACCTGCATTGCTACCCTCCTTTATTTTTCCCCGTACACTGTCTTCCTGTATCTCTGGATTAGGCTCCCATTCCATTCTGTCTCTTCAGGGACCTTGCTGTACTTAATCTCTCCACTTATCCTGTGCTTGTAATCTCAATCAATCTCTGTCTGTCTGCCTCTCCTTTCCTCCCCCCTCTCTCCTCCTTGCTCCTTTGATCTTTCCATGTATCACAAGCTCAAGTAACTTACAGTCACGTTCTCTACTTCCTCACATCCTCTTTCCTCCTTCCTTCTTGACTTCTCAGCCCTATCAAAGCCCTCTTGTCCAGGTCCCCAGTCGCTTCACAGTTGCCTAACAAAGATCTTTTAATTTTTTTTAATTTTTAGTATTATTTTTTGCTAAGGAAGATTAGCCCTGAGCTAATATCTGTGCCAATCATACTCCACTTTATATGTGGGTCACTGCCACAGCACGGCTGACAAGTGGTATAGGTCCACAGCCAGGATCTGAACCTGCAAACTCGGCCAACAAAGCAGAACATGCTGAACTCAACCACTATGTCACAGGGCTGGCCCCTCAAAGCTCTTTTTAAATCTTTATTCTGCATCAACAGCATGTAACGTGGTTGACCATATCTTCCTTCTTTACATTTTTGTCCCTTAGCTTCTTGGACACTAAGCTCTCTTCCTCCTTCTTTTATCCCTCTCACCATTCCTCCTGTGGCCCTTGGGTGCCTCTTTCCAGGCTTTTCCTGCCATTGCTGGAGATCCTAGGAATCCCTCTGTAGGCCCTTCATCTTCTCAAACTAAGTACCTCTCTGATTAATGTCAGCCATCTTCATGACAAATGACAACCAGTCTGACAAAGCTTCCATATTTCTAGATTCAGTCCAGATCCTTCTTCTGACCTCCAGACTCCTGTTCCAACAGCCTACTGGACATCTCCAAAGGATGTAATTCAGAAATTTCAAACTGAATATGGCCAAAACTGCCCTTGTTATCTACTCACCATCCAGAGTTCCATATAGAGTGAACGACAGTATCATCTCCCCTTCTTACTGACTCCCTATCCATCTTCACCATCTTGTTTTTCTCCTTAATACATTTTACTATATGACATATTATGTACCTTATTTATTATCTGTGTTTTAACCATAAAATTAAGCTCTGTGAGGATATGGATTTTATTTGGTGACTGCTAGATCCTCAAGACCTAGTACAGTGTCTGTCATCAGACAAGTTCTTAAGAAGTGTTTGTGGGATGAATGGATCCACCTAGACAGAAACCTAGGGGTCATCCATGGCTCCTCCAATCTGTTCCCTCCCCTCCTACAGCCAACTTACCTCCATGTCTGCTCAATTCCATATTTATGACATCTCTCAATATGCCCTCTCTTCAACATTCTTATTGCCGCTACCTTAGTTCGGGAACTAACAATTGCTTCCTGAGTTACTCTTCCATCTGGTCTCTCTACTTGAGTCTTTCCCCTTCCAATGTGTTTTCAGTGCTGCAGCCACACTGATGTTTCCGGTCTTATCATGCCATTCATGCTTTGGATTAAAATCTGTCAATGGCTCCCCATTATCTTTCAGTTAATATCTTAAATCATTAAGGTGGCTTCCACAGCCCTTAGCATTATGATTCCTGCCTGCTTCCTCACCCTTATGTTGACCTCCTTTTGACCCCATTGTCCCGCAGTAGTGGATTCTTTCAGTTCCTTAGATATGACTTCTTATCTCATAACCATTGAGTCTTTACATGTTGTCGCATCTTTCCTTCACTGATTGGCAAATCTCTATTCATCCACTTCCTCTGGGAGCCTGCTCTGATGTTTGAGGCTAGGCTAGGTGTTTCTCTACGTGTTCACATAGCTCTTCACACATTCCTCTATCGAGTACTTATCATACCATGCTCTACTTCTGCCTTTGCTTGTCTGTCTCCTCCTCTGCACTGTGAACTCCTTGAGAGAACTTGGTAGTTTGCACAATGTAAAGCACTTTGTGTTTACATTTGATTAATTAATTAATAAACCCATTAATGAGGTGAGGGAAAAAAACACTGCAAGAGTGTCTCTGGAGAAAGATGGTATAGAACTGGGTAAATTTGCTGTCAAAGTTGTTCACAGGGGACTAGCCCCAGTGGCCTAGTGGTTAAGTTTGGTGCACTCTGCTTCAGTGGCCCAGGTTCAGTTCCCAGGCATGGATCTACACCGCTCATCCGTCAGTGGCCATGCTGTGATGACGGCTCACATACAAAATAGAAGAAGACTGGCAACAGATGTTAGCTCAGGGCAAATCTTCCACAGCAAAAAAAAAAAAAAAAAGTTGTTCATGGTATAACATATGTTAAAACTGAGAAATGGGAATAATATAGAAGTAGTATGGTGGAAATATAGATAGGGGAAGTGGGAGGCTCGCTATAAGGAAATGGTTGAATTAGAAAGTCAGGAGAAACTAGAGTGATCATATTGTTTGGGGTTGCCCAGCAATAGGTTTTGAAATCAAAAGACCCTTTAAGTTTAATATTAAGGTCAAACAGGTGGAGAGAAGGCAATGACTATATCATTCTTGCATGAATAGAGAACCCACAAAGGAATAAAAGAGTCACAGTGTTTGCAAATAGACCCTTAGCCTATTACCTTAGTGAATTACCACTAAACGTTGATTCTAAAAATGTAATTCAAGACTGAGTCATCTATCCTGGGTAAAGATGGAAAAGTCAACTTCTGTGGGTGGGCTGAAGTCTACTGCCTAGGCACAAGGCACTGTTACTTCATAAAGCCTCAGTACCAGGGGAATCTTGTCCATTTATGACACAGCAGCAAAGCTCAGCATGGAGATAGGGAGGGGTCAGAAATCCCAACCTGTAAAGTAACGGTGCTGCTCTGTGCCAGAGCTGTGTGTACTGGGAAGTAACCACAGTACATTCCCCATAATCATGGAACCTACTCAAGATATTGGATGATTTTCTGTGTCGGTTGGTAGAAACCATTTCTTCTCCTCCTCCAAAATGAAGAAATTGTGCTGACTTTTAAATTCTCATATTTTAGAGAATGTACAATGAAATAGATGGCTTCATTTAGTTTAATACAGTTTTTGAAATATATTCAGGAATCTGGGACCAAGGTCATAGGATTATCCTGAAATCCATATTATTTAACTTTGGGGGCACAAGCAAAGATTTACTCTCTACTGACATTACCCTCTTTTTTGAAGCTATACTTATTTACTTATTTATTCAATTAAACATTACATAAAAATAAATGTCACGAAAATTAGATCATTATAGTAGAATTAAATATAATTATAATCAAACATAATTAAGTTTAGGTAATTAAGTAAAGATCACTACTGTAATATATAATTAAATGGGTTATCATAGAATTACAGGATTATGTGTTCGTTTAAAAGGAAGCATACAAATGAATACAAAACAAGGTAATTATCATTCTTACAATGTTTCTATAACTGAATGTAACTTGCAATTAGACATTTTTTTACTGGCAAGGACTAGGGAACTTCAGGGGATCATTAAAATCAGTTCAATTTGTACTCATGGAGAATTGCACTTTGTTCACTCTCTTGATATGCAGCCTTGGAAAAATCTAAGCCTCATTTTACTTATCTGTAGAACGAGGATAATGATACCTCCCTTAAAAGCAGTTACAACAAGGTACTGAATGTACAAGCACATAGTAAGTGCTTGATAATAGGTAGTTGTGGGGGGTCAGAATTGGCCACCACACAAGGTGTCTCTGTGGCTTGATTATTTTTAAGAACAAAAGACTCTAAAAGAAACTTTGACTTTCCCTCTAATTGCCTAAAAGAATTTAAAATAGAAGGGCCTGTTCCAGGAAGGAGCTAATACCATAAGATAATTGTAGTGTAATGTAAAATGTGTCTCTCGGGTCACATTGTCTATAGTTGGCCCATTTGTGTTTCCATCTCCATGTAAATTGCTTTCCTCCCCCCCCGAAGTCCCAAACTGCTACCCCCAACATCCTCCTTTGTCTTTGGCTGATAATGGTATTTAAGGTGGTAGCTTTGGCCATTCTGGCAAGTTGCTCAGTTTTCTTGGGTTTCTCCCCTGTATACATGTTATAAAGCTTTGTTTGATTTTTCTCCTGTTATTCTGTCTCATGTCAATTTAAATCATAGAGCAGCGAGAAGAACCTAGAGGGCAGAAGAATTGTCTTCCTCCACTACATAGCTGTTCTCATTAACATTATTACTCCTAGTTCAGAAATGAAAACGATGTGTTTTTTTCTCAAATCTATTTAAACAAGGAAGACCAAGCAATTGCGGGAAAAGTACATACATCATTCTCAGGAAGATACTCACCCAAACTCTTTGCCTCATATCTGATCTTAAATCCTTGCCCTCCATTACTATTATCAGAAACAAACTGAACAAACATTTGATTATCTGAGGTGAAGAGAGTGGATGAAGGACGACTGCCACAAAAATGACCATTTCCTCCACGGGGTCCCAAGGGTGGAGAATAGATATCAGGTCCATTTTTTAGCTGGCAAGAGAAATTAAAATTGCATAAATTCTTTCATATTGAGAAAGATGGAGTGCAAAAGTTCCATCGATTTATGTCCCTAAAGAGAAAAGTCATTTTGTTTTCTGAATGAGGTCCACAGAGAAAGTAAAGAGAAAAGGTAGCAAGCACGACCTACCACTAAGTAATCCCCTTGGTTGCAGGAAGAATCTCCATTTGGGATCTGGAAGGGCTGTTCAAAATGGACAGCGATGGTCAGACCACTCTGGACCAGGACATGCCAAGAGCAGTTGAGATTGGGAGCATACGTCTCCGGGTACTTGGGTGATGTGATAATTCCTCTGTCTGCATGCAAATATCCGCCACAACCTTCCCAAGAAGAAACAAAGGCAGCTTGTGTAAATAACGTTTACAGCTGGATTTTTATGCTTTCCTGTTTTTCTTAAGGCTTTTCAAAGTGTAGGGAATAAAATGTGGTTTGAAACTAACCGTGACCAAATTATAGGAAATGATTAGCACGACAATAATGTGTCGAACACGCACTATTGGGGGCTCATTTTATTGTTATTGCTAACGTTGGGATATAGAAGTAAGAAATAGCTACAAATTACTTTCGTGAAACTTAGTTTATAGATTAGTAAAACATACAATAAATACATATATAACGTGCCAGATGGTGATAAAGTCTGCAAAGAAAAATGAGTGAGGGGAGGGAATAGCTCTATGTTGTCTGGGGATGTTAGAGAAGGTCATGTTGTTGAGTAACATCCGCGCAGAGATGTGAATGAAATGAGGGATCAAGCTGTATGTCTTACTGAGAGAAGAGCACTGCAGTCCAGAAAGCAGTTGGTGTAAAGGCTTGATGTATTAGTGGTACATCATAGAAGTCAGAATAGATGAGACAAAATGAGGGATCCAGAAGGTAGCAGGCTAGATCGTGCTGGAAACTGAAAGGACTTATTTGGAGTAAGAAGGAGAAGACGTCAAAGAGTTCTGAGCATCAGAATGGCACGATCTGAATTAAATTTTAAAATAATCACTGCATCTGCAATACTTGAACTGTAAGGGAGGGGCAGGGAAAAGAAGCAGCAGAAGGTCCAATAAGGAGGTGATTGCTGGAGTCCAAGGAGGGATCATAGATGCCTGGCCTAGGGTGGGAGCAGTAGAAATGGTGAAAAGTGGTTGGAAGTTAGATACATTGTGAGGGTACAACCATTGTGATGTGCTGATGATTGGGATTTATGGTGTGAAAAAAGACTCAAGGATGATGCCAAGCTTTCTGGCTTCAATAACGAGAAGAATGTACTTTCCATTAACCAAGATTGTGAAGAGCGTGGAATGAGCATGTTTGGAGGGTGGGAAAGGATGGGAATCAAGAGAGTGTGTGTGTGTGTGTGTGTGTGTGTGTGTGTGTGTGTGTGTGTCTGTCGTACATACATATGAGAGAGAGCGAGAGGTTGGGAGTTGAGGAGAGAGAGCACGTGGAGCGGGCGTTAACTTGCCAACTGTCGGGGACTGAACGACCCATCAGCGCGTGAGTGTAGCGAGTTCACGCAACTCGTTAAATTGCAGAGGTGGAAAGTGATCTTAGGTCTAATTCCAAAGCCCACCCTTTTAAATCCCTTGTGCAGCCTGCCTCCCTGAGTGTGAGGAAGACCATCCATCTTCAGTTGCTCCCTACTCTACAATAGGTGTGCATAACAGTGGAGGAAACAGTAATTTTTAATGTCTAGATTGAGAATCTACTTTAAAATTTTTTTCAGTTAAAAATATGAGAGTCTTTTGGTATTCCATAGTCCATGGACTACCTTTTTAACTTCGATCTAGTTCAGGTTTAAAGTTATCATGGGACTTCACATTTTGTCAAGTTTTGAAAGCCTCAGTCATACTACACGATAGCCTCTCATACATTGTGCACATTCTCTGACTCATCAAATTCATATTTCAAGAGGAACAAACTCTTCCTGCCAACCTTCAAGCCAATGACTTCAACAAAGGGATTTATGAGGATATCTTCTATCCTACTTTGACTATTTATTTCTTAGATTGAAGATAACGCTGACTGATTGCTCCTTTGATGCATTATGGATATGTGCGGTCTTGTAGTTCCAGTCCTCAGCTAGGCTGAAAAACGGTTTTAAAGATCTTACTCTTGCTCCTCCCATGAACACCTCTCCTTTGGGGGGAAGATGCCCCCCCCCCAGAGACCTTCAGCCAGGGGACTCTTTTGTACAATTTGGCCACAGTTTTCTGGATGGGACTCAGTATCTGACATAAGGATAGCCATCCAGAGGCTGGGCAGGGACTGGCATGCACTGACTTATAATCTGTGTCGCGGCATGGAAAAATGAGCAGCGTATACTAGGGAGGGAGAAAAAGATGATGAGATGAGGTGAGATGAGATGAGGTGAGATAAACAAAACTACGAGAACATGTTACTCTTGTGAAAGGATGCATTAAAGCCGGCTCCGGTTACACTGAAGTCGGAGGTGAACCGGAGCAGCATGTACTCTCCAGTAGACCGAATGGGTCCAGGGATCTCTCTGCCACAGAGAACTGCTAGCTGCTGGGCCAAGTTATCGTCTCCTATGAACAAAGAAAGGAAACATCAGCATGGAAATATCACATCTTAAGAATCTCTTCCACCATCATTTGCAACCCGTCCAAAGTGGTACACACATTTTTCTCAGAGCATCGCCATTCCTAGGAGATAAGGAGATTCTCAAATACAAGGACATTCCAGGGGTCACATCATTCTGGCTCTAGCTTGGAACGGTGCTGCCTGCCTTTTTCTTTACCCTTTTTGATAAAGCTTCTTTGACAATTCCCAGTGTCTTTCTAAAAACTGGCCAACACTTCTTTCTGCAGCTAAAACTTAAAATCAGAGTACATGGGATTGCGAAGCGATGGAGGACCAGTGTTGATGGGTGCGTTAGAGACAGTTCCAGATGACTCTAACTGCTGAAGGTCAAGTACCTAAGAGAGAAAAAAGCTTGGCTCTTCAGCCTCAGATCCAATGCTAATGTCATAGGGCCATTTCTCAAGAGATGTGAAACTTTCACAGGACCCTTTCTTCAGCTGCAGAGGGTTTTTTGGTTGTGTGTGGGGTTTGTTTTGTTTTGTTTCACTTTTTTTACTTTTCATTTCTTGGTTGTTGTTTTTTCATTTTGCTGTTAAAAGAACACACTTCTGTCCATGTGTGGAGGATGAAAAAGATTGTTTCAGCAAGTGTGCCCCTCCACACTTGAAGGAGAGCTGGGTCTCCTCCTGGCCCTTTTTCCTTTTGTTTCTCTTGGATGTAAGTCTCGATCAAAGCAACCGTCACAGTCAAAGCAGGAATGGAGCAAAGGGGATTATAACAGACTTGGACTCTTTGGCTGGAAAAATATGTTGTTTTTTCCCTAAGGCAGTGAATTAATGAATTTCAAGCTTATAAAAAACAAAAATAGAATATGAGACATGAGGAAATTTGCCCTTTTACCCAACCAGCAAAATAAGTCCTTTTGACATTGACTACCACCTCAAACTCACTCATTATTAACTACTTCAGAAAACAAGTTATTTTCTGTGATCACAAATGTAACGGCATAGCTATAAATCCAAGAAGCCTGAAAAGGCATTCTTGGGAGGGTTTCAGACCTCTGGAAACATTTGTATTTTTTATGATTAAAAGTTTATCTCTTTAGGGGTTGGCCCCGTGGCCGAGTGGTTAAGTTCGTGCGCTCCGCTGCAGGTGGCCCAGTGTTTCGACGGTTCGAATCCTGGGCGCGGACATGGCACTGCTCGTCAGACCACGCTGAGGCAGCGTCCCACATGCCACAACTAGAGGAACCCACAACGAAGAATACACGACTATGTACCGGGGGGCTTTGGGGAGAAAAAGGAAAAAATAAAAAATCTTTAAAAAAGTTTATCTCTTTAACTCCTTTTGCACTAATTGTCTTCAATATGCTTTTTGCTACACATTTCACTCCAAATTGTTTTTCTCTAATTACCCATTTTACAAAATTTGGAAGTTTATTATCGGTTATTTATTTCATATGAGTATATTTTATCTCTCAATGAGACTGGGTACATTCTGTTGATTTTTACCTTTTGTTTCCAAACTTCACTTCAGACCGTCTGATGTAAGAATGCTTATTTTTAATACCTTATTGATTAACTAACTGATTAGTTGGTAGATAACCCAATAACCACAAGATAATTTCTTCCTCCTCCCAGTGTCCATAATAAATACTAGGGTATTTCTAGAGCCTTCCACAACATCGACATATGGATTTCCGCAGGCATGAACCCCATCTTTAAAGAGAGGGACAAGTCAAAGAACAGTGAAGGGCTGGGTCTAGAGGGTAGTTTGGTGATTCTCTCTCCGGTCCCACCTTTCCATTTTAGAGATGTGGAAACTGAGGTCCCAAGGACACTGGTAGCTGATATTTCTTGAAAAGTTACTATGACCACTTTGAGTACCTTACATGTAATATCTGATTTTATCTTCACAATAACGCTGTTAGGTTGGTATTATTAGTATCTCCATTTGGTAGATAGGAAACAGGCTTAGAGGGGATGCATGACTAGCCCAAGGTCACAGAGCATAGGAGTCAACAAGGGTTTGAAACCTTGGACAGTTAACTCCAGATGCGCAAACTATGCTAGTAAATGAGCTCTTTAAGATGATAAAGAAAGTACATTTCAGATCTAAGAACTGACCAAAGGATTACTGATTTTTGACAAAATTTTTTTTTCTTTTCTCTTTCTTTCCTTTTTTAAAAAATTTTTTTCTACACCCAATGTAGTTTCATGGCACCTCAGTTTGGGCGAATCTTTGGATGCAAAATTTGTTGGTGCATGGTCTGGAAAAGAATGATTTCATTTTGAACCACGACAACTCTACAAAATGAGTAAGCAGGTGGAAGAGCGACTCAGCTCTGCAGGGCCCTCTCTGGGGTGGCTCAGAAACATCCACACCACCCCAGGAGCAAGAGCCAAGGGCCAAGGGCCTGTGATGACTGGCCAATTGCACAAGTGACTACAGGTATCATTGCTTGTTGTCAATTGGCTTTAGATATTGGCTTCAGAATGGTATACGCCCCTGCTCCTCAGAAGCAAAAGACTGGATGGACAGAGAACAAATAATTGAAGTGGAATTTAAAATTTAATTCTGAAAATAGATTAATACTGTGCAAATGAACAAAATACCAATCAACTGACAGATAGTAGGCACTGAACTATTTCTTGAGTGATTAAATAAGCAAATAAGGAAAGATGGAAGCCATTGGTTGTCTACTCATGGTGTTGTGGATAAAAAGGAATCTATATGGATGGGTCATACAATCAATATAAAATACTGTCTTTGTTTTGGCATATACCTCAATTTGCTGAGCTCTCTCAAGCAGCTCTGTCTCAGCAAGAACAATTCATTCGATAAAGAGGATATGACAAAACCTCTCTTAGAAATATCTCTAACAAAATTAATTGAAGTCTAAATTAAATTATTCTGAACTGTGCATCTACAAAATGCCAAGACTTTTGCTAGAGAATTGTGCATTCATTTCGTGAATCCTCACAACAACCCCACGAGGGAGATATTATTCTCCCTTTCACAGATGATAGAACAGACTTGGAGCCATTTGGTGACTTGTACAAAGTGACACAGAAGGAGAAAAGGACAGCTCTTAGGTTTCAGGCTTCCAAGAACGGTTATTGGTGAAGCAAAAAGCAACTCCATAGAAAGTGATTTTTAAAAGAATAACCACAATTTACTTCATTGACATGGTTACCCACCGAAGATTTTTTTTAAAAGTTCCTACTGGGTTCTGAACCGTCATAATATGTGTGCAAGGACACACTGATTTCATTACATGGAAAGTTTTAAATTTTAACATCCACAGGAATGCCTCAATGAGAGGAAAATGATAGTTCCTCTGGGCAATGTGCTGATAGCTGACAGTCGATAGGCAAAAGGGGGAAAGCTAGGGTTTAGCGTCTCATTATGTTTGTAGTATTGATTCGAGTCTTTACTTAGTGTCCAGCCTCTGCAGAAGGATAATGAAGCACCTCCACCATTGGATTTTTCTCACTGTACTTAGTGGAGGCCCAGGGTTGAGGGCATCAGTAAGATAAGAGTTGCACCCTAGTAACCTATGGGCCAAAAGCAGACACATGTTTGTTTGGTCCACAAAATGCTCTGAAGAATTCTTCATAATTTCCAAAATTTAACAAATGGAAAATTTCTACAAAATTCTATGTTGCTCATATCTCTTGGAAAATAGGAAGACCCATAACACTGAGCCTGCACTCCTAGTAGCCGCCCATGTAACCATGCTCTCTGGTTTAACACTTTTCTGGTTATGTTACCTGTTGTCTAGGTAGGCATTGGAGGTTGCAATATCTTTATCAGGCAGAGCAGTGGCTCTCAGATGTTAGAGACCATCATTATTGCCCACAGGCAGGGACTAAGGTCAGGTAAGTGAAGCACTTGCATCATGGGCAAAATTTAACGAGATGCCAAAGACTTTAGAAATCAAGATAAATAATATTTTAGTGTAATATTTAAAAAATTGAAATTTAATGTAAAATTATCAAAATTCAAAATTTTAAATAAAAACAGAACATGACTCTGTACTTTGCATGATCCTGCCTTTATTTCCTCACCCTAAACTTGGCCTTGCCTGGAAGATTTTTAAATCACAGATCTGGGATCCATCCTCAGAGTTTCCAGTTTAGTCCATCTGGGGTGCGGCGGAAAATTTTGCATTTCTAACAAGTTCCCAGGAGACACTGATGCTGCTGGTCTGGGGACCACGTTGTGAGAAACACTGATCAGAGGATATGGCCTGCCTCCTCTCCTCCAGCCCGTGCAAATTGTGAAGCACAATTTTGTGCACGTTGCATGTTAGCACAATTCACATCCCTCACTCATTGCACAGCAACACCTCACTTGCATATAGAGGAAACAATGGCATAATATTAGCCCTTCATTCCACCCATTCTACCCAGAGATTCAGGAGACAGAGAAAATTGAATACATTGCAATTATAAATACTTTTTCACACTTGGATCTTAAAGCCATAGGTAGAAAATATCAAGATTTATCTCTAACATCTTTCAACAAGAAAGCAGCACAGCCTGAAAACTCAGATTATTATTTCCTACTTAAGTCAAAGGCGGTGTTTTCTCTTAGGAACATAATGCTGTCCCTGACTTAGTATGTGGATTATTTTATCACAGGCCATTTCATACTTTCCTTACATTCTTTACAAATAATAGCCAATTCTGATATTTGGTGCCTTCATTGATCATAATATCTGTGAAATTCTATGCAAAATGGACAGAGGTAGTAAACACGTATGATTATAATTGAAAGTAACTAAATTTGTGTCAGGGTTGAAACTTTGTAGTTTTCTGTTTTGTTTTGTATTTTAAAATGTTTCTCACCATCTCTTATCACAAGTTTATCGAAGTTGCAGGTTCTGTGAGCTTCAATGTCCATGGAAAGGATGTTGAGTTCTACAGTAGAATCTGGAGCCTGAATAAGCCACATACAGTCAGCTCTATTATTGTATCTTTCAGGCCAGCCTGGGGAGAAAAGAAAGACCGGCGCATCTCCTGTCCTCAGGAATCCACCACAAGCACCTGGAGAATGAAAAGCACTGCCTGTGAAATACCTCTGACGGAAAAGCAGCCAGCCACGTCCACATCCACTTTAAAATGGTAGTCTCATACTAAAATGAAACAGCCAATTAAAACAACTTCTCAAAGAAATCTATAAATATTTCATTAAACCCACTGATTCAGACAGCTGTGATTTCCATAATTTAGTTTTGTGTCAGAAAAACACATTGTATTCTACTTTTTTTTCGCCATAATTTTGCCACACAACCCATTAATTAATGAGAGCCTATTATTTGTCAAGCACGAAGTAAGTGCACATAGAAGACCGACGTGCTCAAAAGTTGATTTTGACAATTTTTGCAAACGTTCTCATTATTTTTATGCAGGAAAGGATTTTTTAGAAGTCCTTACTCCACAAGTTCAGAAGTTTATGATTGTTATACCAGTATTTGTTTGCATCTCATTGAAACCACCACGAAGTGAATGTACAGTTTTAGAGGACTAGATCCTAATTCCTTTATCCTGTTACTACATAGACTACAGAAGTAAAGGAAAAAGCACATAAAGCAATTTCCAAGTGGAAGATCTTACTATTATTCAGTGTCTTCAAATATTAAGATTTTCCTCTATATGAAATATTTCTTGCTTGAATTTATGAAGGCACTTGTCACATTAACTGACTATGGGTCATCAGGGCTGTTTGTCAAATATTCCACTTTTCTTCACTTCCAAACACAGTTTCACCCTGTGAATTGCACTTTTGTGGTTAAGTGAGGCCATTTGACCAGTTGTGTCCAATGAATTATGAGCAAAATGACTTGTGTCCCTTTAAGCAGAGCACTTTTAGACTGAGACATGCCAGGGCTCTCTTTCCTCCTGCCATGGTCACAGGCAATGTCCCGGATAGTGGCAGCTCCAATAGCCTGGGTTATGGAGTGATGATGACAAGGCTCATAGTTAATCTAAGTGGGATATGTAGCACAAACCAGAAAAAAATCTTGTTTTCTTCAGCCACTCAAGACAGTGGAATTGTTTGTTACTGCAGCATATCTGAGCATGTCCTGGCTGATATGCTGACTCATGTTTCCCTACTTGACATGTTTAATTTCCTTCAGATGACCCTAGTCCACATTAGGCTTAGTTTCCTTCATTTGCTTTTTTCCTGCCTGTACCACCTGCTTTGTCATTTAATATTTTAATTACTATATTGTTTTTGTTTTTGTTTTGCTTGAGAAAGATTAGCCCTGAACTCACATCTTCCTCTACTTTATATGTGGGATGCCTCCACAGCATGGCTGATGAGCAGTGTAGGTCCACACCTAAGATCTGAACCCACTAACCCAGGACACTGAAGTGGAGCATGCTGAACTTAACCATTATGCCACGAGGCCAGCCCCACTATATTGTTATTTAACTGACATATGAATGCTTTATCTTTCCCAATTTCTTTTAAGCTCCTAGAGAGGAGAGATTATGTCTTGGTTTGTTTTCTTAGTCACTTCAGTTTATCTATAAAAAATTTTCAATAAATATTTGTTGAGGAATTAAATATATGTATGTATAAGAAATGCTGATGGTACAATGCTTAATATACTAACACATTTTAAAATGTTAAGCTTTTTTTTTTGGTTTTAATGAAACTTTCAGAATATGATGTCATCATACCAACTAGATAACGAGTAAATTATAAAATTCTCTTACTCTGTTACTTTCCCCTTTCCTTGTTCTTAATTAGGAAAAATGAGATTTATGATACATATTCACTCATTCAACTAAATCATAGAATTATAGAACATAAGTATGAGATAAGAATTTGTTATTTTTTTGAGTACTAAATTATATTTGTTGATATCATGTTCTACATGAGTAAGCGATGCCTTCTCTAACTTGAGATTTGTGGATATGAAAAAAGATGAACTCAAGTTTACTTATAAGAGCCATCCAGAATTAAATGGGTAGCTCTAAATTACATTCGGCAATCCTGCTGACGGTTCTCTGCACTTAGATAAATATATTAATATTTAAAGGAAGAATTTCAAGCACTTTACAAGGGAAGTGAAAATAACATCTCAGGACAGAATACTAAGGAGCATTGAATAAAAATAAGTATGAATTATACCTTTATCAGCGATACAAATTCCCAAGAAGTTAGAAGCAAAAAGACTCTAATCTTTTGGGTCTGTTTAGTTCTAGGACAAGTTCAAAGTTAGAATATTCTTCAATGGGATCCTATGACAGTGTGTCCCACTCAGGTATTGCAAGCACTGAAAATATCCTCTGAGAAATGTCTGCAGAATTTCCTCTATGCCAGCCCTCAAATTCATAAGAGCCATTCAAAATTATTTAAACAACTTTTCAAGGAAAAGGACAGTCTCCCCAAACACAGCTTACTAAAGGAATTAAAGATGTCTTAAAAATAGTAAAATAAAAGTTCAAAAATTAGGCCAACTTGCCTTGAAATCTGAAGGTTTACAGCAAGCTAAGGAGAAAGTGGAGCATTTCTGAAAGCACGTTGAAAATGAAATATAGAGAAAAAAAGTTACTTCTGTCTACTAGTTTGTGTGTGTGTGTGCATGGTATTTACAAATCAAATGTTCAGAGATCTCTAAAGTGGTCTTTAGAATTGTAAGTAGAATATTTCATGGATACTAAACTCCTAATTAATATACAAAATATAACACAAAACAGTTTTTAGAAACTAATGTACAATTTTTACAAAATGTAGTATTCATGAAATTAAAAGAACACATGAACATATGAGGAAGGGTTTGGGGGCTGCAGTTACTCTCCTTACTCTTTTGTGTATTTGGCTCCTATTATGGTACGACCCTTTGAAATATTGGCCTACACATATCACCTCCTTTAAAAAAAGAATTCCATTTATTACCAGACACACCTGTAGCAATAGTAGGTAAAGGTCCAGCAGAGACATTCATTGCAAACCACTCCAGAAGAAATCCTTTCCCTGAGACTGAAGAGTCAGAAGAAAACTGAAATGTCAAAGAATTTCTACTGGAGCTGAAAGATTCGGTCTGGGTACCACAGTAAGTCCCAATTAGGCGGGAATGAACGCCAAGCCCATCATAAATCTGCATGTCAAAAAGAGATAATAGAGCATTAAATTTAAGCAACTGAGCAAGGTTTTTCTTGATAGAAGAGAAAACTAAAAGTATGCCTTATGTTATTATAATTTTGTCATAATTAAAAAAACAATAAGTGTATATATAAGCAACAATTATGTATCAGTTTAAAATGAAAGTGCCATTAAACATAAAATATGATTGGAAATAATTTAAAGTGTTTTAAAATTACTTGTACCTTTGCTGCAAAATGATATTAATAAACATGTTCTGTGTGATATAGCTCATTATAGGACTTACAGTAAAATTTGGGGGTGGAAAAGTAGGAACGAGTCTAGCTGCACACAAACAATGGCACCTGTTGAATGTGCTTTGGGGCCTCAAGCGGAGGAATTAGGAGGAAAGGGAAAAAACAACAAGAAGAAAGGCTTAATGAGAGAAAGTGGCAGTATCCTACGGGACTTCATGTCCCCACAGAAGTAAAGAAGCAGAATTAATGACAACACAGGAATCACAGTTTACAGGCCCTGCACGCATCGAAACACTCAATAAGCCTTTATCACGTGGTTGAAAATATTAAATTACCTATTTAGAGACATATTTTGTGATAGTTTCCAAACACAGACCATGGAGCACTTTTTTTTTTCCCTGCACATGTGGATGGATACTATTCAACCACATTTCCTACCCTTCTCTCCATCTTCTTCTGAATCATTTGGAACAAATTCATTGTAATGGTTATCATAAATTTCTCTACTGAAGCTACTATATTAGCTCAGATTTTCATATTATGTAATAATTATTTCCACGCACACTGAGCATTTATCAGGTACTGGGTTCTATGGGAGGCATTGTGGACTCAAGATGAATAAGATAGAATCCTGGCCTTCAAGTATTTTATAGCAAAATAGTCAACCTCATAGAAGCAAAGAGTAGAATAACACTTGCTAGGAGATGAGGCAAGAGGGAAATAGGGAGATGTTGATCAAAGGATACATAGTTTCAATTATGCAGAATGAATAATTCTGGAGATCTAAGTACAGCAATGCGACTATAGTTAACGATACTGTATTGTATACTTGAAATTTGCTAAGAGGGTAAATCTTAAGTATTCTCTGTATGCCAAAAATAAAACCAAAACCAACCCAAAAGATAACCATGTGAGCTGATGGATATGTTAATTAGTTTGATTGTGGTAATTATTTCACAATGTATACATATATCAAAACATTAAGTTGTACATCTTAAATCTACACAATATTTATTCGTCAAATATACCTCAACAAAGCTAAGGGAAAAACAAGAATGTGATAGTGTTTCTTTCAGAATTGATGCAGTAACCAATGTCTGTACGGCAATGATCACCACAACTTTTATATTATTTATTTTAAAATGATCCTGAAAATTTTTAACACTCTAACATAAGAATAAATAGGAAAATGGGATATAAGATAGAATAAATAGTTAATTAAGCTATATATATATGCTTAGACAAAGCCCAATAGGTAAATTACAATAATGCTAAAATAAAAAACCCTTAGATACAGAATCAAAGATAATAAATATAATACTGGAATTACCTTTGTATAGGGGTAGAAAGGGTAATCATGATTTAGGCAGACCATCCCATATGATTTTCAAATGCTTGAATAGACATTAACTTGGATTTATTTTTGCAAATAGCAATTTACCAAACTTTATAAACATCAATTGCACTTGGAAACTCACCCTTAATTTGTCATAATAGCAGTAATTTGCTGCTTCGATGTCCATCTCCAAGATGCTCCCGTGGATAACTTGAGACTCGTCCACATTCACTATCCATTGGTAGTTGGAGTTGTGGGGGTAATTTCCAGGCCATAAGGGAGAGGCAACTTTCCCATGAGTTCCCACAATATTATCATTGCCAAATACTAGGAGGGAAAATGGACAGTAAATCAGACCTACTTAGAACAGCTCTTTAATCAAATAAAAGAAACAAAAGGCAAGGGATGTCGAAAGCGATAGACTTTTAATTGACTAGGATTTCTTTTCTGAACACTGAAAGAAATACTGCTTCCCTTTTGGTTTCTGTACTGTGGATTAATTCCTCAGAGAAGGGTGATTTTGTGAATGGAATTCCCCCTCCTTAAAAGGTTGCATGGTGAAAAAATAGATGTAACTTCTCATGGGATCTGGGGTTCCCACACCCGCAGGGGATATGGGGACATGGGAAGGAAAGGGCATTACCAGCCCATTTTTAAATTTTGGTTTACCTATTCCACTTTGTTTTATAAAAGAATGGAACATGTTTTTAAAAATCCAATAAGATAAGACAAACTGGCATTTTGGAATCATGTATAGAATAGCTAATTATGGAAAAGTTGAGTTAGAAAATAAAAATATTTAACATTTTATCCTATTAGAACAATACTGTGTTGTTACAATATCTGAGCAATATAAAATGATAATATATGTTATATATCTTAATATATAATATTATCTTAAGTCAATATAATAATATCTTAAGTCAATCCTGGAGTAATACTAAATGTTTTGAATTTGAAGAATATAGAATTTATGGGCTCAAAAGAAACACATTTCCTATAAATATGCCAAACCTGAACTATAATACATTAGAAGACTCTTTAACAAAATATAATGAAAAATATTTAATTTAACATTAGGTAGAAACTAGAGCTTAAAAAGAATGTTAGAGCCATTGAGAATGCTCTCCCTGGTTCTTAAAGAGCCATTCATATATAATTTAGTTTTTCTAATATATTTTATCATGAAGTGATTCTACAAAGACAACAAATATAGAATAATGTAGAGTTCAGAATTGTTTTTATTTAGTGCACTACTGAAAAATTTGTTATCCTTTCTAGGTTGTAGGACACATTCTGGAAGCCATCACTAAAACAGAAGCAACTTACTGTTAGTAAACGTGGCCTGGAAGCCTGTGCCACTGCCTGAGCCATCTGAGACAAATCTTATCCACAGGACATGCCCAAGAATGGACGAGTAATTGAGGGGGAGGACGCTTCCACAGTATCGTCCCACCAAGTGACCAGTGGCGTTTCCTTGCCGGATCTCCACAAAATCTCTGCTACAGTCCGGAGAATCCTCCAACTGGAAAGCTCTGGTTTGAAAAGGAAAACAAGTTTTGAGGGATTCAATTGACAGAACAAGCTTTGGGATTATCCTGACTCACATGCTAGGTTAACCTGTTCGCTTTTTTAAAACTTTCTTTAACTTTAATCACTGTATCTTTCAGCTAACTCAAAAAGTTTCCTTCACTCCAATTTGTTGAAATGTCTATTTAAGAGATACAAATATAACTAATAAATTAATTAACCTGTAAATAAGATAATTAATAAAGATAACTAATAAAACTGCCTTCAAGGAGTATTCTTTACAGGGGAAAATTGGGCAAGAATACGGAGAAAAATACATTATAAGGCAGACTATCATAAGTGCCATCAGAGCTATAAAGTGGTATAAGAATTCTGAGGCAGACATCACATTTGATTGTGAGGCTCAGTAATAGCTCGATGGAGAGATTTTTTGAGATGAAAATGCTAGATTTAAGGTGCAAAAATGGTGGGCATAAAATGCATGTATACAAAAACACATATGCAGAAAAGGGTGGGACATATTTAGAAATCTGTGAGGGGTCTAGTTTGGTGAGAACGTTGGGTACCTTGAAGAAAACATTTGGAGACTTAGCTGGAGCAGCATTATGCACTAATTTTGGCAGAGCTTAAATGCCAGTCAAAGGCATCTATACTTAATTTCTGCAAAGGTAGGAAAAATATGGAATTTGTAATAATACAGGCTAGTGCTCAGAAATGTGGCCTACTCAACTTGTATTATATTCTGCAATTATGATGACATGGGGGAATGAAAGATAGGAAATAATATCTACCTCATATGACTGTCATTAGTAACATATACAAAGAGTCTGGAATATCTACTTCATAAGATTGTCATTAGTAACATATATAAAGAGTTGGAAACATGTGGGTGCTAAGTGGATGCTTTTAAAACTTGGTCTTAATGCTTACAAAACTTGGATATAATCAAGATAGTGTGGTACTGGTGCAAGGGCAGACAAAGAGACGAATGGAACAGAAGAGAAAGCCCAGAGAAGGGCCCACAAACATACAGCCAACACAACCCAATCCACGGTGCCAAGACAATTCAACAGGGAAAAGAAAGTCATTTGAACAAGTAGTGCTGCAATAACTAGATATCCTTATGGAGGAGAAAAAACAAAACACCACAGCCTCTGCCTCTCTCCATACACAGAAACTCATTTAATATTTCTCATAGATGTAAACAAAAAAACTAGAACCATAAAACTCCTAGAAGAAAACAGGGAAGAATATCTTTACAACCTTGGAGTAGGCAAATATTTCTTAGGTAGAATGCAAAAGACAGCCATAAGATTTAGAAAATTAGTAAATTTGACTTCATCAAAAATAGAAATTTGTCCTCATTAGAGATATGAATAAGAAAATGAATAGGCAAGTCATAGACTGTGGAGGAGGGAAGGAGAGGTAATTGCAAAATGTATATCTAACAAGGGACTCATATCTGGAATAGAAAAGAATTCCTACAAACAAACAATGAAAAAACAAATGACCAAATTAAAAGTGGACAAAAGACTTGGACAGACACTTCATAAAGAAGATGAGTGAATGGCCAATGTGAAAAGTACACTACATCATTATTCATAGAGTAATGTAAATTAAATATCACAATAAGACACCATTTCACACCCATCAGAATGGCTAAAACAAAAAAGACTGAGAAGATGAAACATTGGCAAGTCTGCAGAGCTGCTAGAAGTCTCAGATGTGCCTGGTGGGAACGTATACTGATGGAACCATTCTGAATAATTATTTGGCAGTTTCTTATAAAATTGAATACACATCCAATTAATGCCCCAGAAATACCACTCCTAGATATTTACCCAAGAGAAATAAAGACAAAGGATCATGCTAGTATCCTGAATATAAAAGAACTCTTATAACTCAAAAATAAAAAAAACAAATAACTCAAAAAATGGGAAAGGAATTGAGTAGACATTTCTCCAAAGAAAATATATTATTAATGGCCAATAAGAACATTAAAAGATGCTCGACTTCATTAGTTATTAGGGAAATGCAAATCAAAACCACAATAAGATAACACTTCACGCCCCCCAGATGGTTATTATAAAAAAAATGGAAAACAAGTGTTGATGGGGATATGGAGAAACTGGAACTCTAGCACATTGCTGGTGAGAATGTAAAATGGTGCAGCCACTGTGGAAAGCAGTTTTGTAGTTCCTTAAAAAGTAAACATAGAATTACCATATGATCCAGTAATTCTACTTCTAGGTATATGCCCAAAGGAATTAAAAACAGGGACTTAAACAGATACTTGTATATCAATGTCCACAGAAGCATTATTCACAGTAGCCAAAAGGTAGAAACAACTCACGTGTCCATCAATAGATGAATGGATAAAGAAAGTGGATAAACAGATGAATGGAAAAACAAAGCCATATATGGTTATACATATCCACATATATATATATATACAATTTGTTTGAGATATTTAACTTATTTGATAAACAAGCAAAACAAAAATATATAACCATTTATATATTTGTATATATAACCACATTTTATATACACACAGTAGAATATTATTTAACCTTAAAAAAGAATGACATTTTGATACATACTACAACACAGATGAACCTTGAAAACATTATGTTAAGTGAAATAAGCCAGACACAAAAGGACACAAATTGTATGATTCTACTCATATGCAACAACTGGAATAGGGAAGAGAAAGAGACAGGAAGTAGAATAGAGGTTACTACCAGGGGCTGAGGACAGGCGGAATGAGGAGTTATTGTTTAAAGGGTACAGAGTTTTTGTTTAGTATTATGGAGAAGTACTGGAAATGGATAGTAGTGATGATTGCACAAAATTGTGAATGCATGTAATACCACTGAATTGTATATATATAAAGGGGTAAAATGCTAATTTTTATGTTATGTATATTTTACGACATTAAAAAACAATTAGAGGAATTTTGAGTGGTAAAATTAGATGACCACAGATCTGCTTGAGAAAATTATCTTCAGTAATGTATAATGGCAATATAATATAACAACATAATGGCTGGGGACAGCAGAAAGATGTAATTTTGTCTTTTGCTATATTGAATCTAATATAACGGTGTATCACCCAAGTGGAATTATCTATTGGGGCTAATATGTAGGTCTGAACTTCCGAAGAGACCCTGGGGCTGTACTCGGAAATCACATGTATGTATATGATAATAGCTGAAAGCATGGCTAGATTGGGAGTTTAGAAATGAAAAAGTGGGAAATAATTAACAGAGAAAGAGATAAGAGATGAGAGCAGAAGCTTAGGGGACACCCATATTTTGAGTACAGTGAAAGGTAGAGGAAACAGTAAATACAGGAGTAGTCTGAAAAGCAATTAAAAACAAAGTCAATGTCACGTCACAGAAGCCAAGAGAAAACTAAGGAGAGAGTGATAAAGTGATGAAGAGTGTCAAATGAGGCAAAGATCTAGGCCTAAGAACAGGTTACAGGATTTGGTTACCAAAAATAAGTTAGTAACTTTTAAAGTAGCAGTTTCAACGAGTTCACGACAGAATTCTTTTTCAAACATACTAAGGAGTAAATTAGATGATTTTTGTGATTTCCACAAGCTAGTGAATTACAAAAACAACAACAGTAACAAGCTTTCTACAACATCCAACAATTAAAATTCAAAAATTCTCTATAGTTACTCTTTTCATGTGTCTATTAACATGTATAAAAATGTATCTATATAGTTGACCACAAATCAAGTCTCAGAAAATATTAAAACTATTAAAAACCATGTTCTTGAGGCTGGCCCCGTGGCCAAGTGGTTAAGTTTGTGCACTCCACTTTGGCAGCCCAGGGCTTCGCCACTTTGGATCCTGGGCGAGGACATGGCACCACTCATCAGGCCATGCTGAGGCAGCGTCCCACATAGCACAACCAGAGGCACTCACAACTAGAATATACAACTATGTACTGGAGGGCTTTGGGGATAAGAATAAACAAACAAACAAACAAACAAACAAAAACCCATGTTCTCTGACCACCATAAAATTAAATTAGAACACAGTAACAAAGAGATAACAAAAAGGTCCCACAATTTGGAAACATAAAACAACTTTCTATATAAATCATGTGTTAAACAAGAAATCATAATGGAAATTAGAATATATTTAGGACTGAATGAAAGAGAAAACATTATATATTAAAATTTATGGGATATAGTCAAAGCAATATGTAGAGGGAAATTTATAGCCTTAAGTGCTTATATCAGAAAAGAACAAATATTAAGAAAAATAAACTAGTTGTCTAACCCCAGAAGTTAGAAAAACAAAGAAGAAAAAAACACAAAGAAAGTAGAAGAAACAAGACGACATCTGAAATTAATGAAACAGAAATGTAGAAAATACTAAAAAAGATTAAGGAAATCAAAAGATACTTCTTTTATAAGACCAATAAATTATAAACCTCTACGACTAATCAATAATAAAAGAAAGCTTAAATGAGCAATACAACTAATAAGAAAAGAACATAATTATAGATACAGTAGAAATTTTTTAAACTATAATGAAATCTGTTAACAACCTTATGCCAATAAATTTGAATTCTTAGTTTTTTATGAAAATAAAATAATACAACTAGCTGAAGAAAAAATGAAAAACCTGAAAAGACCAATAAATCAATAAAAATTAGTAATAAAAATTACCCACAGACAAAGGAAAATAAAAATCCTAGCCCAGATGATTTTATAGGGGAATTCATCCAAGGCTTCAATAAATCAATATCCCACGCCTAATCTTCTGCAAAATGTAACAAAGAATAGAAAAGAAGGGAGAATCTCCAACTTATTTAATGAGGTTAGTATAACTTTGAGAGCAAAATCAGTCAAAGGATTTCGAAGAAAGAAAAAGTTTAAGTCAATCTCACTTAACAATATAAATGAAAAATTCTATTTAATATATTAAAACTAATCCATCAATTTGTAAAATATATAAATCTTAAGCAAGTTGGACTAACAATGGTTTAAGATTAGAAGATCTATTAGAAAATTCACCACACACAAAAAAAAATTAAAAGAGAAAAATACATGCAAATATGCAAATTATATTAAGGGAGAATCAATGACAATTGCAGAAAAGCATTTGATAAAACTCAACACTTACTCATCATAAAAGTGTTAGAAAATTAGGAATAGAAGGAAATCTTTTTAATTGGATGAGAAATGCTTACCAAACAGCTACAGCAAATACACTTATTTACTTAGAGTTAAACATTTTAAAACATTTCCTTTAAGTTAAAAACAACGCAAGGAAACCTGCTCTCATCACCTTATTGCACATCATACTGAAGGATTTTCCAGTGCAATAAGACAAGAAAAGGAGAAAACAGGTTGTAAGGATTGGAGAAGAAGAGCTATAAATCAATATTCAAGAGAGCTCGTTCATTCATAAATATGTACTAAGCACCTTAATGTGTCAGACCTTCTTCTAGGCTCTGACTATACAGTGGTAGACAAGAGAGACAAAAATTTTGTCATTCTAGAGGACAGAATGGTTGCTAGATAAGATATTACACAAAAATTAATAGAGTTCACTTATACCAGCAAACAAAAATTTAGAAACGTAACTTAGTCAACATTCATTCAACAAATATTTGACTCTACCATATTACCAGACATTGTCACAGGGGTTAGGGATAGGACAATGAAGAAAATAGACAACGTTTCTCCCTATGGGGAGATGATATTCTAGAAGGAGAGATAGATAATAAACAAATTACTAGATATATAGTGAGGCAGGAATAAGCTCTAGGAGGAAGAAATAAAATAATTAAGAGGTGATTATTTTAGGTAAGGTGAACAGGTTACATCTGTAATTTTTAAGCGGATGCCATATTCAATAGCCACAAAAAATAAGGTGTGTGAGAATAAATATAACAAAATATCTATAAGACTATTATGGAAAAAATATGAAATTTTAATGAAGGAGTTAAAAGAAGACTAAAATCGATGGAGAGATACTCCAAGTTCAAGAATATGAAGAGTCAATAAATATTCTCCCAAAATTAATTATAAATTCAATGTAATTCCAGTAAAATCAATAAGTATGGTTCCATTTGTGTCAAATGTAAAACAGAAAACAACACTATGTAGTGTGTCTGGAGATATATATATATATATATATATACACACACACATTATACATGTATATGTATGTATATATTTTTATGTATGTATAATATACATATATGTATGTATATACACTCAAGTGTCACTTAATGTCACTTAATTAAATGACATCACAATGACGAGGATAAGTTCTGAGAAATGCTTCATTAGGCAATTTCATCGTGTGAACATCAAGAGTACACTTACACGAGCCTAGATGGTGTAGCCCACTACACACCTAGGCTCTATGGTACTAATCTTATGGGACCACCGTCATATATGTGGTCTGATGTTGACCAAATGTCATTATATGGTGCATGACTGTACTTTACTAGTAAAAGTAAAAAAGCATGCACGCAGGTGAAACACAAAAAATCCAAAATATGAGCTACCTCTGACGAGAAGGTAAAGGCAGGTAGATGGGGGACTTTTGCTGTCTTGTGACATTTTATTTATTTAAAATTAATTTTTAAAGAAAAAGTAATTCAATGGTTAAAAAAAGTAAAGGAGGTGAGTGCAAACTATTATTTTTTTCAGAACTAATTGGAGGAAGTTTTTGCTGAGAAGAGGAAGAACAAGACAAAGAGAAGAAAAAAGAACAACCTAGTAAGACTATAGAAAAAAACTGTTGGAAAGGAAAAAAAATGTCTTGAGAATAGAAAATGTACTTCTCTATTGTGTGTATCTTTCAGTCAATGCTCAACATTATGTGTTGCAAGATTTCACGTGATGGTAAGAACAGTGCTCACCTGTGGCTCTATCTCAGCTAACGGATTAGGATGCTTAAGGTAGAGACAACCAGTCCTGAGACCCTGGCCACCTGAAGCCCCACTACATGATCGGCGTATCAAGTGCACCTCTGAGCATTCACTGCTGACCAGGTCAGTCAAGCTCTACCACTAGCTTCTCAAGCCAGATACTAGCACTGGTAGGTCTCTAGCAATACGAACAGTCAGTCTGTGGCTCTCACAACCCCATCAAGGCAGGCTACTACAGTGTAGATCATCAGGATCTATATTCTAGACACAGTTTTAGCATCAAGCTGTGACTGATAACTGAGCAGCAGAAGAAATCAGGAAATAGCCACATCAGGCTAAACAAACTACACATTTGTCTTTCCCTCCCTTGTCTTCTTTGACAATTTGATTCTTTATAATGCAAATTTACATCTACAATCAGTTTTGGCAAGGAATTGTTCTGAATCCATTTTAAGATGGCTGCTAAATTTGGTGCTTAAATTCACCCTCAGTTTTATTACCCATGATATTATTACCGATGTGAAATATGCTGAAGTTGTTTTCTTCTGCTTCTCAGAAAGCAGGAAGGGAAGGAAGGGAGATAATTTTATTCACCAGGCAATTTACATAAAATCGCCCCTAAAATCTTTCCACTCAAAGTGCAGCGCACGCTCCAGCAGCATCAATATCACCCAAGAGCTGGTTTGAAAGGAAGAATCCAGCCCCGCCAACCTACTGAATGAGAATGTGTATTTTAGCAAGATCCCAAGTGATCAATATGTACGTTAAAGTTTGATCCATTGGTCCAGAAGATTACTAAGTGCAGTTCTCTTCTGTTTTAGTATCAGACTGCTATAATCCAATGTGAAATGGTAGAAAAGACAATTCATTAGAAATGATGGTAAGACGATAGCTATAAGAATGTAATTAAACCTGTTAAAAAGCTTTATTGTTCTTGGAAGTCTGTTATAGGCCGGTACATTTTATAAGCAAATCTACGCTCTTTCCAAACACTTTGGCTAAGATTGGTTAGTAAAAATATGATGTGGAACAAAAATAATGCAATCTCTGTTTCTCATTATCTCACTTTGATTTTTGAAACAAGATCAATCATTTTCTAAAAGCGCTCTGTAAGCATAAAATATACTTTCTGTTAATGCCTTTAAAATACTTTCTGTTAATGCCTTTAAATAGCCGTTTGACAAAAATCTCCTTTTTAGGTTTTATTTCTACCCCCCTCCTTTTTGTTGCAGATTCAAACGTAACTTCTGCAGTTTTTCTCCCTACTCAATTTCACCGCAATGTCCACAGTCCAAACCCCACATTTTAGAACTTGATGTATTCCACATGCTTCTCATACGCTTCTCACAAACGCCAGGGGAATGTTTCCAAGCACCCATCTGGACATAGTTTAGACCAGAGCAGAAATAACCCACAGGCCTTGCCAGAACGCCCTTCTCATTTTCATCTACATAAAGAGGAACATCTTGCATTCTACAAAATTTATTTTAAAAATAAACCTCAAGCAAGTAACTCAAGATAATTAAAATTAACTTCTTATGGACGAGAAAGGAAAAAGCTGAGTCATCAAGATTTGTCTATACAGTAACCAGGCTTTAGTGTCTGTTAAACAGTAAAATGGATGAAATTTGCTTTTTGTGTTTATCTCCCATCTTCTAGAAGGAGAACCTAGTGTTGTCCATTTGGGTTTAACTCTGAACTGCCACACCAGATACTTTAGAAATGGCAGAGTGAGAGAGTTTAACACTGGTTGAAATCTGGCATATATCAGCCTTACGTTATACATTCCAAATTTGACATCTTTCACCCCATCAGAGGCCCTACGTGTATATTATTATCCCCTATAAACGAAGTGAATATCTTTAGGTTTTAAATCAATAGCTTCTTGACATTAATTGATGAGACTGCCCCGTTCCTGGCAACCACTGAGCATCAGATTGGCAAAATGTGAATGTGGTGGAGACCAAGAGGAAAAAGAGCAAAAATAACCCCTATTATTTGGCAATTATGAGGCCTAGTAAGCCATGTGAAGGACTTTGGACTTTATTATAAGGACATGATCATGTTTCATTCATCATTATGTATAAAGTATCTAGCATGGGAGTAACATGTGCCGACTATGAGCCAGCGCATAGAGGGGCTCCATAAATATTTGCTGAGTAAAGGAATGCCTATATATCAGGTAAAAATTATAGGTAGATAGATTTCTTCCCATACAGAACGTTGAGCTTTTAGTAGAGACAAACGCAAACAAAACCTCTTTTCCCTGTGGCAGCTTAAACTCTGCACTGCCCTTCAGCAGGCAGAGGTGTCTCTGTTTTAACACAATGCGCCTAGTCCCCTGAAGAGGCCCCCTCTGACTGATGGACTGAAAGAAAGCAACTTGAGATGTTGGAACGTGGTCCACAAATAGGACTGTTCTCTCATTTTTTTTAATGCATTCTTGATGTAAAGAATGCCATGTCTAGGAGGAAAAGCAAGACTTTTTTGAATAAACAGGCCAGTATCCTCAAAACAATCTTCTCTCAACTGTAAGTTACTTATTGTATTCTCTTCAAAAACAGAATTGGAAATCCCAACCATAGCCCAATAATATGCAATATAGTATAATAAATAACTTTTCATTTAAAATGGCAATCTAAGGGGGCCAGCCTGGTGGTGTAGTGGTTAAGCTTCCATGCTCCACTTTGGTGGCCTGGGGTTCACAGGTTCAGATCCCAGGTGTGGACATACACATTGGTCATCAAGCAAGGCTGTGGTGGCATCCTACATACAAAAAATAGAGGAAGATTGGCACAGATGTTAGCTCAGGGCCAATCTTTCTCACCAAAAAAAAAAAAAAAAGCAATTTAAATACCAAAGTTTTATCACTCATAGTTGGTTAAGCATCTATTACCAGTGTGGCAGGTCACAGGGACCTCTCTAAAGATTGATTAAAAAGTCTCATTTTACTTACCATGTGCTTTTCACTATCTACTTCTAGAAAATACATTATTGTTGTTGAATTTAATCTAAGACCACTGAGAATGTGGAGGGATCCTACTGTTATTTCCATATCCATAGTCCCTCTTCAAAAAGTCTTACAGTTCAGGGCGGGCCAGTGGTGCAGTGGTTAAGTTTGCACATTCCTCTTCTGCGGCCCGGGGTTCGCCGGTTCAGATCCCGGGTGCAGACCTACTCATCGCTTATCAAGCCATGCTGTGACAGGTGTCCCACATATAAAGTAGAGGAAGATGGGCACGGATGTTAGCTCAGGGTCAGTCTTCCTCAGCGAAAAAGAGGAGCATTGGTGGCAGATGTTAGCTCAGGGCTAATCTTCCTCAAAAAATAAGCCTTACAGTTCAATGAGGAACATGAGAGTGATTTTACAAATCAATTGCTAAGTTCCAAAAAACTTCCAAAATCCTTCTTCTGATAAGAATAGAAGGAAAGGTGGATTGGAGTGGGGAAAAACTATATGGGTAAAGAAGACTTTATTGAGGTGGAGATTTCTGCTGGAAGAAAGAATGTTAGTGACTCTGGAAGAATCTAAATGGTCCTAATTCAAAAAACGATAAAATTACTATTCTCTGCAAATGAACATTAGACAAATTAAGGCACCAAGAGCTCAGGCATGTACTTCTGGTGATGTTAGGCTGGACTTGAGAACCATTCTTGGGAGAATTTTCATGCTATTTATAACCCAAACTATGACTTAAAACAGAGGAAATTTGGGAACACACGTCCTAAAGTTCCCACCATATTTTCTAATGGTTGCTTGGACACATGTGCTGTTCACTGTCCATCCTATTAGTAACAGAGCTTCCTTCCTGCCGATTCATTCGCACTGAAACAATACACCATAAAAAAAGATTTACATAAAAGACAGCTGGAGCCGGTTGCCAGGGGAACTGACAATGTTCCAGACACATTCCACATTAGAGGGATAAACTTCCGGGTAGCCAGGGCTGTTGACCGTGCCTTCAGCCATGTGGAAGTTTCCACCACAAGCTGGAAGAAAAGAGAAACAAAATGAGTGCCAGAGAGAAATCAAATACAAGACACCATAAGATAAAGGAGAAAGAACACGAGAGGAACTCTTAGCAGAATCAAAGGAGAGCCTATTTCCATTTCACATTAAAAAAAAAAAATCCCTGTCCTCTTTAAAAAAAGAAAAGATTCTGAAAACAGAAAACTGACAGCCACAGGGTATGATGGATCAAAAAGAAATCTCTGTAGTTTCTTTTCTAAAAGCTTTTTCTCCCTTAACTATAACTTTATGTAATAAAAGACTTAGGGTTTTTTTGGTGAGGAGATTGGCCCTGAGCTAACATGTGTTGCCAATCTTCCTCTTTTTTTTCCGTCCCCAAAGCCCCAGTACATAGTTGTATATCTGGGTCGTAGGTCATTCTAGCTCCTCTATGTGGATGCCACCAGAGCATGTGGTGCTTGATCAGCGGTGCTAGGTCCGCGCCCAGGATCCAACCTGGTGAACCCCGGGCTACTGCCGCCTAAACAGAGTGTGTGAACCCAACCACTATGCCACTGGGCCGGCCCCAAAAGACTTGTTTTAATGCTATGAGCACTCTGTATTTCTTACCAGGATGATGTTTTTAACCCTGGCCTAGGATGGAAGGCAGTATTCCAGCTCTTCTCTCTCAGGAGAACACTGAGAGACACACAAATCTTGGTGTCCTACGGCTTTTAACTGCTAATAACCAGGAAGCCAGCCGCTGACAAACAGCACCTTCCTGGCTGAGACCCAGTACTGGGTGGCTCCTTTTCCCCTCCTTCCGATGTGCCACCATACATCCTGCATCAGTGACAACACCCACACCCTGCCTGAGCCCAACTGAGAGGCCAGGGAGAGTGTCCGTCCATAAGAGATGCCATCAGACACTGTCACTCAGGGGCTGCCTTAACAAACATGTCACAAGGGAGAAATAAGATGCTGATAAGCAAGTCATCTAAGATCATTCCAACCAATTCTCTCCACTTCCAGAGTCCACTATTAGCAGCATTAGTCACAAGAGCCAAGACATGGAAACAACCTAAGTGTACGTTGATGGATGAATGGATAAAGACAATGTGGGACAAAGTTCACTACTGTTAGAACTTACAAGAATGTTAACCTACTTTGGAAGAAGGTGAGGTTAGTCACAGAGGTGATGTCAGGAAACTAGTTCCCAAATTTGTAGGTAAAAGAGTCGCAAATAACAAACCGAGGATTTCCACCACATTTCCGTTAACCTAGTAGCACCATTTGCTAACGTTTCTTACCCGATGATGATGCGGCGTATGTAGCATGGAAACCATCAAAATTCATTCTAGAATCAGAGATGAACCTCAGCGTGAGGGCGTTGCTGAAGGAAGTGATGGGATGGGGCATGGAGGTGCCACAATAGCGGCCTAAATAATGAACATAACAGCAGGGAGAATGAACGATGACATGGCATAAATGTGTCTTTACTAGAATCACAAGAGACCAAAGCAAACAGAAGAAATCACTATTAGGAGAACCATTTAAAACAGGATCCGTGTTTGAGACAATACCTGAGAATTAAAAATAAACTATAAATACGGGCTTAGGAGAGATGATGATTTATAAATACAACAAAGAACATTAGGGGGCGATAACAAAAAAGCAGATGATCTAGCTCCAAACGTCTCGAATGCTAAAATCTCCTGCACACTAGGGACCTGCACAGACAAATGCACCAACACTAAAAGCAACATATTATAGCAGAGAAAAGTGTGGCTGTTGGAATCAGAATGCCAGGATTCGACTCCCAGCTCCGCCATTTATTAGTCACGTGACCTGAGTCAAGTTACTTAAGTTCTCTGTGCCTCAGTTTCTCCACTTGAGAAAAGGGAATACTGACAATCATGAAACCTACATCATAAGGGTCTGAGGATTAACTGAGTTACTATTTTTAAAGTTCTTAGAATAGTACTCAGCACAAGGTAAGTGCTATATTTGTTGGTTAAATAATGTAACCTCATCCTCAGTCAAATTCTTATAGACAAAGTCACAAGCAACACGATCAGAAGTGTGCATGGAGTGGGCATTTTCATCAATGGCTCACTATTGTCTCAGGCCCTGTTCTGGGCACTGGGAATAAAGCAGTGAGCAAAATGAAGTCCCTTCCCTGATGGAGCTTGTCTTCTGGGCAGGATGAGCTTGTAGGACAAAGCTCACACCGGAGTAAACTCATGGGGAAAGTTTAAATAACCTGCGACGATTTTGCTTGAGGCCATTTGAGAAGCTAGACAGCAGGACCCTCTCATTTTACTGGGATGTCTTACAAACAGAACTGCAGATGACTTATTCACTTATTAATATTTTTTTGCTTCCACTGAGGACAAAACCGGAAGAGACACGCTCAATTTGAATATAAGAACTGTGGTCGGACACGAGGAAGAAATTTCTCACAGAATGCTATCTAATGCTGGAATGGATGACATTTCACCGCTGTCTAAAGCAGTTGCAACTTTTAAATATTTTTTTAAAAAAATACATAAACTCTTTGTATCCTTGAATATGAACAAGCCGAGTTTCTTGAACCCCATGTTCAGTCCTGCTTTCTTACCCTCTAATTATCTTTACCTGGCTTAAGCTGTTCTTCTTTTTTATCAAAAGTATTCTAACCTCGAATGGCAGCATAGACATACATAAGTACGTAAATAAAACACAGCCAAGGCCACAGATGTAAACAAGTGAGCGCCACAGTACCTCGGAGGGGCGCGTCATCATAACTGCCATCCAAAATTTCTAAAAAGTCCTTTGTACATGGTGTGCTGCTTTCAAGTCCAAAGTGTCTGAAGGAGAGAGTAATATGATTGACTGAAAACAAAAAAAGAGAGAGAAGGCAATTTAATAAAGTACTTGCAAATAAAACTAATACCGGGAGGGAAATTTCACCTCTGATAATGTCACATGCGGGGTCTCCAGGGGGAAGCAAGGAATCTGGAAGATTTGTACAGGGGCTGAGTGGCTATAGAGGGAAAGTACCGATGGCTCTGCTAAAAGGTTTCCTTTGAAGAGCAACAGAATGGATGTTTTTGAAAGTGCCTGTAGAACCTGCAAGTCTGGTCGTGGTAAATCAGAGGCCCCTTGGGCAGGTGCATTCCATGGACTATGGGGAATGTCTTGCTGGAATATATCGTCTTTACATGGTTTTATATCAGCCATTGCTGCATTCCTCTCTGAAGCATTTTTCTCAATAGAACTGGTTCCCTAAACTCTGATTCTTTACCTGTACTTGTAAATCAGACTCTCCTCTCCCTGGCACACATATCGTAGCAATCTGAGTTTTACTTTAAGACCAGAGCCAGGGCCCTGGAGCTTCAGAGTCATTTATAGGAAAAGCTTTGAATTACTTGCAGATCCGCAAGTGCCTGGGTACGTTTTCCTTTTGTTCTTCTGCCAGTGTCCCTAATCTTCAGCACGGGATCTTTTCCTCCGGCTGTCCTTGGACCAGTGAGATCTTTCATCTCAGTACTTTACAAATCATTAGAAATTATCCGTAGGTGCAACCCTGCTGGGCTCAAGGCAGGGGGCTTCTTTATCCAAGGCTCAGTTTCTGGCTGGCTGACAACTTTCTTTGAATAAGGATTACATCACCAGGCCCCAAATCATATGCATGTCAACAAAGATATCTTTTCGTTAACTCTTAACATCCCTAGGGAAAGTGTTAGAGAAGATTTAAGCCAAACTCTTCATTTTTTAGATTAGCCAATGGGGCCTCATTAGTTTAAGCGACTTGCCTATTGTTACACAAGTCATTAATTATAGAGTGGAGTTGAGAACCTAATGCCTTTCCCACATTATGTCTGAAATCATAAATTTTTCCTGAAAACCTCAAGGAAGGGCAGGGCTCATCTGACATAGGATTCATAAGGGCCCCAGGACCATCCTTTGTCATCATTTTGCTTGAGTCCTGAGGGGTCTCCTCACTTTCTCTATCTGTAAAATGTGGGCAGTAATCCTTACCACTAGATTGCTACTCAGAAAACAAGATTCTAGGACTCCACAAAGGAAATAAGGTAAACACTTATTAAGTGTTTCTTCCAGGCCTATGCTCGGATTTTTTAAATACATGCATTGCAAGAAAGATCAGTTTTATAATTAGCTTCCACTTTGACTGAAGATCAATACCCTCATGGCATTGCATTCCCAAACTGTGAATTATTAATTTTCCAATCTATAGTTCTTATTATTCATTTATTCAGTTAGTAACAGTCTTGAGCATCTATGACACTCAAGGCACACTTGTCAAAAACTATTTATTTATCAATTATTTTTGCTTACTCCTTATCTCATACGCCTGTCCATACAGCAAGGTCATAGGTTTTTTTTCCTTTGCTAGGCCTTGAAACTCAAAAAAATTTTTAAATTAAGAATAAACAGTAAAAATTGCTTCCTATCAGATTAGGAAACGCCTGTTCTCGTGCACATCAGGCATTAGGACTTCCAAAAAAAGAAGAGGAAGGCCATCAATTGTTTCCACCAAGAAGATAAGAACATTAGTCATAGAAGGACTTTCCCACAGACAGCATCCATCCTGGATTCCTTCTCTTTTCTGTTTTTGTTACTTACATGGAGGCTGAGCTTGAATTATCCAGCTGCAGTTCTGATTGTTTGGATACTTGGCAGGGAACAATGGAGAGGATATAGTATCAAATGAGTCGGTGAGGATGTGGCCTCCACAGGCTGAGGAACACACAAACACATATGGATGTCATACACTTTTGATTTCTACTGACTGTATGCAACAATTATTTGATGAATGAAAACATAACTGCTTTTCCTTATTTCTTTGTTTTTTGAGAAAGATTAGCTCTGAGTTAACATCTGCGACCTATCCTCCTCTTTTTGCCGGGGAAGATTGGCCCTGAGCTAACATCCATGCCCATCTCTCTCTATTCTGTATGTGGGAAGCCTGCCACAGCATGGCTTGATGAGTGGTGTATAGGTCTGCACCCAGGATCTGATCTGGTGAATCCCAGGCAGCCAAATTGGAGCACGCAAACTTAACCACTATGCAACGGGGCTGGCCCCACCTTATTTCTGAAATGCATGCCAAGGAAGTTCTCTGCCAAGGAAGCTGTGTGTAAACCTTCAAAAAGTGGAACACACTGTACGTTTATAACAATATTCTTCAATCACGGGAAGTGAGGAGTGGCATAGAACAGCAGATTAAATGGCTGTGAATTGCCTGAAACATTCAAACACAAATCTGGCATTGATTCACATATACTGCCCACTCATGAATTATAGATATAGGGATAATCTCTTTATGGATGACTTCTTTTTTTAGGAAAATAAATACTCAGTTGAACAAGACTTCACAAAGATGGCTGTGTATTATCAGAGAAGTGAAAAGCTCTACGGGAACCCCGAAGAAGGACAGTCTGCTGCCAGTTGGAGTATAAGAGGCTTCTCAGGAAGGGGACAGTGGCTGAAGGAGGAACTAGGGGTGAGGAAGAGGAGTCCAGGGAGAGGGCAGCCTGAGCAAGGACACAGAGGGGTAAGGGCTGCATATACACAGATGCGGCTGAAGCATGGGGCGCTTGAGGGGTGTCAGAAGTGATGCTGGAAAGAGATCGGGCAGGTTCTGGGCCCTTGGGTAACATCTAGAGGAGCTCAGACTCCATTCCCTAAGCAGTGTGGAGCCAGGACAGACATTGGAGCGCTCAAGGGCATGATCAGAGCGGGCTTCAGTGAGTTGACTTTGGAGGAAGATAGGGAAAGGTGGGAGAGATTGAGGAGGCTATTAACAACAGTCCAGATAAGACCTACTGGGGACTTTTTATTAGCATGAAGCAAAATATAAGTGAATAATTAAGTGAAAAAAATACATTAAGAAACTTTTCTTTCTTTGAAAGCATGGAGAGGGATTGATTTCTGCAGACTGTCTCACTCCAAAGCCTACAGTGCATCTTAGGGAGACCCGGATCCAGAAACCATCCCTAGCCAAGGCTCCTCACTAGAATACAAGTAAATCCCCAAAACAGACTGACTGACTAAACAGATTAAAGTGATGTGGAAGGACGAGGATCATCTGAATAAACATCAGAGGCATATTGAAGCCAACCAACAACCCCTCCAGCTCTGAGTTTCATCTCTAACAGTGGGAGGAAGGGTTAATCCTAAGAGTCCCGGATGAAAGGCACTGGGTGGAAGGTCTGGGAGGAAGAACTGAGATGTGATGATTTCAGAACAGAAACAATGGAAAACGGCACTGATTCTTCAGGCGGACAATGGCAGGATTCAGAAGTGAGAAACCACTACCTCGAGGGTTAGAATCTGACTCCACATTACAAGCAAGTCTTGTAATTGATAGCTGGATATCTCCTTCTAGTGTAAAACCTTGGATAAATGCTAGATAATTCACCTATGAATGAATAGGAGATGGGTAAAGTAGAACGAATGAATTCAGATAAACACTTCCATAGTGTCTCTAATAGCAAAGATACTTTTAAGTCTTATTCTGAAAACTTGTTTGAGAGATGCATAGATCCAAAGGAAGTTAGCATCATCTAACAGTTAGACAGTAGTAAATTTAAAGGATCAACAGCTGGAATAGTTGAAGATCATAGTTCCTTTGTTCTATTCAAGTTGTTGCATGTTAAGCAGAACGCCGGGACCAATTTCTGAGGGCTGGTCTCATTTTATTGTATTACCAAGAGGGGCACTTAAGATCAGGTGGCCTGTGCCTTGGGGAGACCCACAGGTACTTGCTTTGCCTGAAGCGAGCTCGGAAGCCTTTGCTCTGTCTGGAAGGGCCAGACCGAAACCGCACAAACAGGCTGTTTCCTGAAGAGGTGATGGGGTTAGTGAGCTGCTGTCTTCCACACACACTGGCAAGGCGGGTAGTCGTGTGGGTTACATCATCATACACCTATAAAGAAAGACGACAGGGAGAATAGTGGCTCGGAACTTGTGATTTACATCTAAAAGGCCCATGTTCCATGAACTATCTGCACATTGGTGAGCTGGTGGAAGACAACACGTTTGCTGGACCTAGTGCTTTATTTCATGGTCTCATCACACAGTTCCATGGGAGTGTCTGAGTCTTTGGTCATTTCTAGGGAACTTACATGGATTTCAGTAGGAGTTTCTCTGGATATTTTTGTCAAGGCCATCATTTTCACAGCCTTCTTTCCTCCCCTGACCCCAGAGCAGTCACATCATGGGCCATATCCACAACATGTGCTGAAATGTTTGATGCAACAATGAATATAGGACAAATGGACGAGAAATAATTATGAGCAACCATTCATTTTCAGAAACCCAACATTTGCTGGAGCTTTTTTGCTCTTCATAGGGTCATGATCAATAAAAAAGAGAAAGAGAAGAATTCTTTCAAATGATAGAGTGATATGAGCCTAATTTAGAAAATTATCTTATTAATTTAAAAAAATACATTGGGCAATGGGTCTGCCCTGTGCTATGCTGGGATTCAGCTGACCCTCCGTTAGTGCCAAGGAAATAGAGGTTCTGTTACACGCACCCCAAATCACTGTATTGGTTTGTGAAATTGAAGCTTGCTCATTTTCTTGGAATTCAGTGTGTCGGGTGTGAATTTTTTAATGTTCTTATGTATAAACTGGGAGGAAATGAATTCCTTCTCTTGGATGATAATAACAGCAACCATTCATTAAGTGCTTGCTATATGCCAGGAAACGGATTCAACTCTTCACATATGCCAATCCCATTTTCTCCTCCTGAAATTCCTTCCATTTTTAAGAAAAGGACAACTGCTACACAGAGAGCCTAGGTTATGTGGCCAAGTCACACAATTTCTAAGAGAGACCAGGTCATTTTGAACCCAGACAGCTAGATTCTAGAGTCTAGAATTGAAACTCTCATTGTGTCTAATGCAAGATGTCAATCAAGCAGGATAGATGCATCAACCGCCAACCACCAGAGTGGGATTAAAATGTGAAGTTAAAATATGGCTGTTTCATTCAAAATAAATGGTCACGTATTTCATAAGAAAGTCTTGGGGAAAATAGAAAGTTCAGAGATTTAATACAAAGGAGATACACACAAATGACTTTAAATATCTAGTGATGATTATAATCAGTGTTCTTTTTAGCACATAAGTATGATTGGGAGGGTATTTTCAGTTTAGTTTATGCAAGCACACAAATCAAAGGTCAATTGGATTTTTAACTCTCCAAGTGGGGGCTACAGCTTTTACAATAATGAATTTTAAATAAATGTGGTTCTTGAGCATCACTTCTTTTCTTTTTCTTTGTTTCATTTAATGTTCAAATTTTAAACCAACATATCTAGTAAATAAAACTTTAAAACTGATTTTTATCCAACATTTAAAGACTGATTAAAGACGAAGTTACATTTTCTTAACCAATTCAAAAAGTAGTTTCCAATCTAGTATGGCTGCTTCCTTTGAACACTTTGAACACCTTAAACAGTAGTAGCCAAAATAACATACAAACCATCATCATAAAACTTCTTACCATGTTTACACTTCAACCTGCTCTCAAATATGACCATCAGTGGTTTAATCCAAGCCTTCATTATTTCTATACTTGATTTTATACTTTCCTAAGGTCATAGCTATAATATCCTAAGATTTCAGTAATGTTATATTAACACTGTCTTGCTTTAAAGAATACCTTCTAGAATGTCTGGGATTACAGGCTCTGGGAAATATACCAACTGACTCTTGGTCATGACTACTTGCTTCTCTCAAGGTGATCTGTTTGTTTGTTTACAGCACTATTTCCTAAACTGTAGTGGAACACTGGGGTTCGATGAAGTTTATAGACTCCTCCACCAAAAAAGCAACACCAACACACACACATTTTTGCAAGACCATGAGTTGGCAAAGGTAAGACTCTTCTAGTTTCTTTTACTTCTCCCCAAATTCAGAGGTCTAGTGACTAAGTAGATAGAGTTCCTTCCCTTTCTAAGTTGTTTGCTTTTCTCTGAATGGTTGCAATCCTCTTAAGGCAAAATAAGTAGTGGAAAGTTAGGTTAGAAAGTTTGGAAAGTCAGATCAATGAGCCATTTCCCTTGGTACGCTTTGAATGGGCACACCTTCCAGGAAGTGTACATTTCCCAGCCACCCCCCTCTCCTAGAGACCCTCGAATTACAGGACCACGGCTGAAATTCATATGGCTGGGGAATTACAAGGAATAGATTCAAGGTAGAAGGTTTCCAAACGTTCCTGAATCAAAATTATATATCAATGGCACCCTAAATTTGATTAACATGTTGTAATCTTACAAGCACCAACACAAATGTCCTAACCTAGTCCTCAACACCTTGCGAGTTTTTTTAATGAAGAAAGTGAGACACAACAAGTGTGCCAGCTATTCAAGTACTGTCACATTCAACGAAAGCTAGTGACTCATCCAAGATCGCATAGCTAGTGAGTAGCAGAGTCAGGAACTTAATTCTTCTCCCTTCAAATTCTGCATTGTATCATGCTTCTTCTCTTTTGTTGTTAAGGTATATTGTAGGTACCTAATTGTCATTTTATGAAAGTACAAGACAGGTTATCACAGAGACAGTTGTTTTTTCCCAAAAGTTTAGAGTAGCAATTCTTTTATTTGAGTGTTCTTAACACTTGTAATATCAAATCAATTTGTTTTAATTTATAAAATTGTAAGAAAAAACTTCAAGGAAGAAAGTATGAGAAAACTTGTTCCCATTTATTTAAAATTCTAAAGTCATAAAAATTATCAATATGCATTTTCTCTTACTTCCATTTAGTTTCCAAGATAGAACCAGCAAATTATATTACTATTGGCTACACATGTAACAGATTCACACAATTTATATAATTCTTATGTAAGTCTACTTCCAAGAGTTTTCTAGGCCTGGGAATTGATTACTCGATCTGTTGTTTAATTGGTAAAAGTCAGATAAGTATACAAAATAAGAAAAACCATAAATTTCCACTAACTCATTTCTAGACAATACTAGTAAAATGAAATTTTGAAATTGAAACCACAGAAGAAAAAGTGGCCACCAACCCAAGGAGTTTCAACTACCAGGGCTCTAAAAACAGAGGCAGACCTGGTTTAGTGGTAAGCTAATTTCTACAGGAAATTTAATCAGCCTCTTTACACAGCATCCAGAGTTTTGTCCAATTTCCAGATGCCAACACATTCATTCAAAATACCTAAACTTACCTTTATCCTATAAAAATTGGAGACTTTTTAAAAGAGTAGAACCCCACACATAACAGACAATGAGTGTTTGATGTACAAATGAGTAAATGAATAACATAGATGACAGTAAAAGGCCTTTAAGAACAGAGGACTAAGATTGAGGAAAACCCAGAGTGAAGCAAAAGCTGGCCTCTCCCTCATGGACTGGAATGCACAAATTCATAGCAGGCACGATAGTCGGTACAAGAGGCTATTCACAGCCAGAAAGAGGTCAAGTGGGGCTGCTTTCTGGGCAGGCTTTCCACATTCTGGGCCCAAAGGGCAATGGAGGAGGGTCTTGTCACAGGGCACAGGCCACGTCACACACACAGCTCCCGGGTGCCTTCTCACTGGTAGTGCCAGCCTTTCGCCAGCACGGGGAGATAACATGGAAGGCAGAAGGTGGGCATAGGACATCAGACCCATCTCCAAGGCCCAGGGTAGTCCGAACACATGACATTTTAAGGTGCTATCGGGGACCCTCCATACCCTAAGTTCAAGCCAGAAGTTAGAACTAAGCTAAACATTTATGAATCTTAATACTTGATGCTTTAATATCTTAAGGAGATTTGGTAAATGTCAACCCTTTTTCAAAGTTAACAAGCGTCAGCTCCGGCATAAAGTGACATGGGGAGGAAAACCGTTGAGGTAAGAGACTAGCATGCCTTTCTAGATTTTTATAGAGGTGTACGTTCAGTCTGGGAAGGACCCGTAATTTGAGAAAATCAAGGAGCCAAGCCAAGGGAGGCTTTACTTTTCCACACACTTACCGATGATAGAGATATATATTATTTAACAGTATGCATTATTTAAATGCTGATGGCAGAATTTTCTTTAGGGAGAAAAACAGTCTTTATTTAGCAAAACACCTTCATAGGCTCTCGGAGAAGGATTGCGATAGGAGAAAGGTTATTTTGTGTTACCATGGACAAGTTTCTATCCCTACCTTCCTAATCAGTAAAATGGGACTGACACGAGTATACAGCGCATATTGTTCCTCAAAATTAAAAGAGTTACAAGATATAAAGTTCTTAGGATAATTCCTGGCACTTAGTAAGTACTTAACACATATTTGCCTCTACTATTGAAGTGAGGCAGAGAGATGGCTAAACCGCTGTTTAAAACATGAATAAAACTTTGGAGGGAGGGAACTAAAAAGCTGTGGAGGCAAAAACCAAAAGAGGTCCAAGCGCGGGAGTTTGTGCAGCAATATAGATGAGGCGGGAGCCTTAATGGGAGGCATAATCCGTGAAAATTACCCCACTGGGATTGTGGGGTGCGGGGTGGTAGGCAACTGCTGACCTGGCTCCCAGTGATTCATGCCCTTGTGTAATCGCCCCTGGAGTGTGGGATGGTCCTAATGACTGGCTTCTAATAGATAGAATACGGCTAAAGAGATGGGCTGTCACTTCCATGATTAGCTTAGGAAAGATGGACTCTTCCACCTTGCAGGCACTCTCTATTGCCCTCTATATTGCTTGCCCTGATGAGGCAATATGCTGTGTTGTTGAGATACTCCATCAAGAGGCCCACATGGCAAGGAGCTCAAGGAGGCCTCTAGCTAACAGTCGGCAAGGAACTGAATCCTGCCAACAGCCATGTAAGTGAGCTAGGAAAGACCCAGGCAAGCCGCATCTGGATTCCTGACCCACAGAAGCTATGACGGCTATTGTTTTAAGCCATTGAGTTCTGGGGTAATTTGTGATGCAGCAATAGAGAACTAATACAGGGGGTATGAAATGAGGGATTGAGGAAGGAATGAACAATGGATTTTTAAGGACAAGGATGTCTAATATCACATTTTAACTCAACTGCTATGCTGCTCTTTGCAGTAATCGCCTGCAAGCGCCTGGAACATTTAGTCAGTCTACTACACAAAAAGAGTCTCAAGTGTGTAGCATTTTGGAGAAATAAAGAAAAGAAGTCTAAATTCTAACTTTCTCTTAACAAGGGGTAGAGAGAAAGGGAGCAGCCATAAGAAGCAAGAAACAGAAGGCTTGAAATTTTACCAGTGGCAAGAAATGGACATCAGGGTGATCACTTTCCTATCTCCTCACTTCGCCACACAAGAATTCCCGAAAATATTATGGGGGGTGATAGGTTTCCTAGACCTCTGCGTCTCCTTTTGCTCGTCTGGAGTGATCAACTGTGTCAAACTCTACTGAAGAGACCAAAAATTATTCGTGGAACTTGGTGACTTGGAAGTCACTGGAGGTCCTAGGGGTAGTTTGGGTGTAATGATGGAGGCAGGCACTAACTGAGGGGGCCAAGCTGCGTGTGCAGAGAGAGGAAACGGAGACAGTGTGACACTTTCACTTTCCTCTTAATAGCTGGCTCTCCTGGGGTTGGAGTGAGGAGTCACTGGGGAGATATGTGGTGCCTGGCCTGTGGTAAGCACTCAGTGAATGCTAGTTACCCTCCAGGGAATCCCCAAAGGGAAGAGGGAATTCCCAATGGGGAATTCCATTGTTCTCTTTCTTTACTGCTTCCTTCCTTTTTGGACAGTAAGACTATAACAAGTTGTTCAAGAATTCATAAGATCTATTAATGTACCAGGTTGCGTTGGGGATGACAAGGTATCCAGTCCAGTTCAGGAAGGGTAGCGATTTTTTAAAAAGATCTGTGTTCCTCCCCAGACACCTTCCCTACAACATCTGACCCGCTCCACAACACAGTTTCATAAATACCCAATCAGTGGAGCCTAAATGGATGTTGACATCCACGCTCAGCTCAAACCACATAGTTCTCCTTTCAGTTGCTCAGCTTTGGCTGACAGGCCACATACAGGGTTGGGCCCATCTGACGTTTTCCATCTGACCAACTAAGGCCAGGGGGAGAGCACACTCATCTCAGATATGGAACACCTGGAACGCACTGGCTCTTATGGTCAGAACACCTGGAAGCACTGTGTTCTTAGAGTCAGGACATCTAGAGTCGGATCCCAGATCCATCCGGTGTATTTGTTTGTTTTTGCCGGGCACTTCAGAAGCTTCTGGTTATCAGTTTCATCATCTTAAACATGAGGGTAGATAATTCCTCCTCCCCGCCTCATCAGTCAAATAAGACGATGTACTGAAAGTCTTGTGGATATTACATATTATGGATATGAAGACAAGTTTCTCCTATTTCATTATAGAAACTCTCAAACGTACATTTTTTTAGTGGAATTTGGAAACATATAGTAAATGTAGAAGCTAGCACTTTCACTTCCAGGGGTCCACCCTAGGGAAACTCTTGCACAACTGGATTCCAAAATACGTACAAGAATGTTCACTGCTAAACAGTTTGTGATAGCAAATTATGGAAATAACTGAAACTTGCATTAACAGTAGAATGGGTGCATGACTCTTGGTATATTCATAAAAGGGATATTTTATGGTGGCAAAAAGAATGCACTAGATCTGAATGCATCACAACTTTTTTTTTTTAGGAAGATTAGCCCTGAGCTGACTGCTGCCAATCCTCCTCTTTTTGCTGAGGAAGACTGGCCCTGAGCTAACATCCATGCCCATCTTCTTCTACTTTATATGTGGGATGCCTACCACAGCATGGCTTTTGCCAAGTGGCACCATGTCCAAACCTGGGATCTGAATTGGCAAACCCTGGGCCAGCAAGAAGCAGAACATGCGAACTTTGCTGCCCCACTGGGCTGGCCCCACAACTTTTTTATTGTTACTGCCATCCAGTCCACTCTGACTCCTAGTGCCCTCTGTACAGCAGAGTAGAACCCTGCCTGGTCTTTTTGCACCTTCCCTTCATCTTCTGGTGCTGTATCAGACAATGCTCTCCTGTTATTCATAGGGTTTTCATGGCCAATTTTTCCAGAAGTGAGTGACCAGGTCCTTCTTCCTAGTCTGTCTCAGTCTGGAAGCTCCACTGAAACCTGTCCACCATGGGTGACTCCGCTGGTATTTGATATGCCAGCTTTCAGCATCCTAGCAACATACAGCCAGCACAATATGACAACCAATAGACAGGTGGTGGGGTTCCCTTACCTGGAAAAGAACCAGGGCCGGGCAGTGAGAACACCAGATCTTAACCACTAGACCACGGCATTACAATGCAGAAAAATGTTAAAACCTGATTATTGAGTGAAAACAGCAAATGGAAGAGATGGATTGTGTGGTATTATTTACATAAAGTTTTAAAACATGCAAAATAATATTATATACTGCATATGAATGCACATATAGAATGAAAAAAACATAAAAATAGCCATGAGAATCAAAAACCCAAGTTGTCACACGTGGTTTCCTCTTGGCTGGGGCCTGGAATGGTATCAGTGCAGGCAAGAACTTCACTGTCTTTTTAGCAATTCATTTCTTTTGGGGAAAAAAATGGCAAAATATTAAGATTTGGCAAGTCCGGATAGTGAGATGTTTTTGTTCATTAGATACTTTATATGCATTATGTGGTCCATGCTTTTCCATGTACTTAAAATATTTCATAATAAAGTTTTCAATAAAGAAAAGAGAATCTATGTAAAGGAAATAATAAGAAATGTAGACTAAGATTCACATATAAATATGCTCTTCAAGCATTATTATAATAAGAAAAGAAATTCAAATGTAATCTAAGAGGTCACTAGTCAGCTAGTGGTTAAGCGAATTCTAGTATGTTCATATAATTGATTATACAGCCAAAGAAACTATTTTTAAGAAGAAATGTATTAAATAATGCTAAGTGAAAAGGGAGGATACAAAACAATGCATGGTATCATCTTAACTATCCATGTTTATGTGTATACAAGTGTGCATGTGTGTGTTTGTAGCTGTTTGTTTAGGAAATAAGCCAAAATTTTAATAGTTTGTGTTGCAATATTATGGTTGGCATTAATTTCTTATTTCTTCTTTTCCGTATTTTAGAAATTTAATGTGAGGAGCATGTGCAATTTTTAAATAACATATATATTTTAAACGATTGAATTTTTAGCCAGTCAGACATGTAAATAATCACATAGAGAGACAGGAAAATACACTATTCATATAACAGTACTGCAGCGTCTAAGCCAGAGGGATATTAATGCCACTTAATCTAGTCTTTTGCTACCTGACAGGAATGTATTGAGTTAAATGGCTATGGCTTCTGTTTTAAGATCTCCAAGACGTTTGTTAGCTGGCCAGTATCTACAACTGTGTTCCAGACCTCTCTTCAAGCTCTAGGATCCCATATCCAACAGCATTCCAGACATCGCTGCTTGTATGGGCCCATAAACCTTGAAAGTCAATGTCTCAAACTGAAGTCAGCTCCCGCTCCCCTAATTCCTCCTTCACCTTCATTTCTTGCCCAGTAAATGCCAGAAGCATGTACCCAATTACCAACCCTTTTTCGATCTCTCCCTTACAGCCCGCCCCCCCCAACCCAACGGATCCTTATGTTGGGTCAAGGTCAATTCGCTGTCTGATGTATCTCTTGGATCCCTTCTCATCACCTCCCCCGCCCTCAGGGCCTCCTCTTGGTCTTAGTGTGGGACCTTATCACATCTCTCCTGGGTCACCACAGCAGCCTGAACTTTTCTCTGCCTAAATTTATGTCCCCTTTAATTGTCTCCAAATAACTGCCACTGTGCAGTGTGCTCTTTCTAAAATGCAAAAATCCGCTACAAAAGGAAAGCTGAGTATCCCAATATTTTTTTAAATTGCACTAAATAAAGACAAGCAATCGCTGATGCTTTGCTTACGAAGTGGAGAACAAGTGCCTGATTCGGATGCACAGCACTTCAGCCGCAGCCCCTCCCCCGCGATCTAAACGCCGGCTGATGGAGTGACTCCTGATCATTACTGAAATAGTCATCACTCACAGCCCAAAGCACATGATTGAGGGGGAAACGCACATCAGCTTCCTCAGTAACGTTTGCATTTTCATTGCCAGAAACTGGAATACATTCCCTCAGATTGTTGGAGAGTAGGAGGTAGGAAAATATTTCTACTGCATCTCCCATCTTCTCGTTTTACTAAATTTCATTTGCTCAGGGAGAAAATAAACCAACTAAACGTGTGGGTTAAAATTATTACAAACTAGAGTAAGAAGAAACTATTTTAATTCAAAAGCAAAACACACAGCATGTTTTACAATCTCCAAAGTACGACGGTGCTGCACAGAAGCTTTCAGAGTTGAGCTTTCCATGCAAACAAATGATGGGTGTACATGAATATGCTTTTATTTTCATTTTCTGCACTATTCCTTTTTTCCCTCTTAACTGTTTTGTGAATCTTCCAAAAGATATCAAAATAGCACACGTATGAAGTGATAAAATTCACTGAGATGACATATTGAAGAATGTGTGAAAAATTTATAATATGTATTTTAAGATTTTAAAAAATATTTTAAGATAAAATAAAATGAGTCTGTTCATGAACTAATGATGACAGTTAGCAACGAACTGAGGATCATGGATCCCAGTTCTGTGTACCTAAGGTTCACAATTTCTAAAAAGATAACAAGACCTTTAAGATAGCATTAGTATAACAGAAGGAGTAGTGGTAGTAACAGAAAAATGAGGAATAGCAGCTAACACTCCTCTACGCCAGACACTGAAAAATGCTCTAAATACGACATTTTTAAAAAGTCAATCCTTCTTACAATTCGATTTTGCAGTTGGCAAAATTGAGTATCAGAAAATATCAGTAACTTGCCCACTGTCACATGCTGACATACAAATTCCATCTGTCTAACACCTGATCATTTATCATCAAACCAAGCAAAAAGATAAAATCAAGTTTTCTTCGTTGAGAACAGAATGGTCAGAGACCATGATTCTATGAAGCTAAGGGAGATGTCCTTGGACTCCTAGAAAGATCCCCATGGAAGCTCTGGAAACAGAGTGGAAGTCTCCTCTCACTTATCCAGACCTTACTGGCATTTTAGAAAGTCTTATTTTGGGCCCCTGTGGATTTCAGAGGGGGCGGCACCTGTCGTGCATTCCAGCCCACAGAACATGCATGGGATTCCCAGCATGGCTAACCTCGAAGACTGTGTAACAAAGGGCACACTGTCCAGGACCAACAAATAAACCTAAAATTTACATCCCTGATTTCTGAACTCGATTCTATTCTTGGATTCAGATATAAATCCACTCCTTGTCCCTTTCTGGTTTAACCACAACCTAACTGTCTGGTCGGGCGTGGCCTCTTTCCTCATCTTGCCCTTGGCCTAATTTAGCTCTCAACCTGGTCTCTACTTTCTACTTCATTTTTAACCCCTTCCCCCAACTCCTGTCTACTGCTTGGGATTGCCTTAAAGCTTCTCAGGGTGAAAAATGTGGGGATGGGTAAGAGATTTAGGGTACAGAAGACATCCTTTACATCAGGGTGCACAGTCAATTTTGAGGATGAGAAATATTTTCACGTGTTGTGTATGGTCGTATAGTTGCTAATGGAATTCCCATTTTGGAATGCGTACTGCTCCAAGATAGAGGAAATATTAAGTGATAAGGAGGGGAATCCCTCAGGAAATTATCCAAGCTGTTAAAGTCATAAATGTAAGTGAGGAAGGAAATGAAAATATTACTCATTTTAGCAGTTTTTCTCGGGGGTGGGGAGGGAGGAAGCATCAGTTTCCTCAGTCAGTGATATTTTCCAGCTCCGCTCCTCTGAAATGAAATCCCAAGTTAAATTCTCAGGCACACGTGTCATGTCAGGACATTGTCACTCCTATTCCTTTGTTCTACATTATTCCTCTCAGTCTTCAAATGTTACAGGAGGCTAGAAACTGTAATAATTTGCAGTTGTTGCAAGCAGTGACTCCAAGATTACTGGAAATATTGATATGAGAAGAAGTGCAAGAAGCTCATTTTTTTTTTCACAAATAAACAAGCATTTAAGGAGATTCTGAGCTGAAATGTAAGCAAAACAAAACAAGCCTGTATGCAGAGATTGCAGAACTGTGGCTTCAAATGATTTTTGCTTTGGGGATATAAAGGATTGGCACAACTCGTGGTGGCTAACTTGGCCCTGGAATGCAAAATGGCTAAATAGGTTATTGAAAGCAAGCCACAAATTAAACATTTTAAGGAGATCGTCCTCAAGTATCAAACGGAAACTAAACTTTCTGTGGTGAGGAGCGAAGGAGAGAGGGAGAGAGAAAGGGAGGAAGGAAGGGAGAAACAGATTGATTTCCATCATAGATTTATTTGTAAAATGATAAATATTTAAAGACTTGTTTCCATTGTCTCTTTGAAGCACTGAGTTCTATTATTCCTGTGTCTACTGGCTCTGTTTTGGAAATGATCAATGTTTTAAAAGGAAACATATCATGGGTAGTCTCTTAAAAAAATAAAACAAGATATGGAGACTGCTTTCCGGATTTGCCCTGTTCCATCCTGTGCCTGGTGGTCAACGTGAGCAATAACAGGCCCTGCCGCTTTGGGGTGGGAGTGGGGGAATCTGGTTTTCTTCAGTTTAAATCTGACACTTTGCTTTCTTTCTCCTAGATCAACACAAAACGCTTCAGAAAGAAAACAGTTACTCATCATACGCCCCTTTTTTGTACTGGACTCTGTTAGTTCTAGTGTAGATTTTCTCCAAATGAGAGGCTGGATCTGGACTGTGGTCTTCCTGCTTTTATCTTTTTCTTATTGATTCTCACAAGGCAGACATTCCATCGTGCTGAGCAAAGAGGATGCTGAAATCAGAGGTCAAGAGTCTCCAGGGGCCGGTGATGCTGCTGAACTGACTTCTCTCTTCCCATTCTCACACGGAGCTACAACCAGTATTTCTCAGAGATCAATAAGAGCTCACAGAGCTACATGAATTTTAGGTTTAGAAGAGAGATTCTAATTAAGCAATTAAACTGTCAGCCGGAGGTCACTTTAATACTCAGCCTTCGTGAAAGAAGAGATAATGGAGCCATTTTCATGCTGACCATACACAGTCATGCCCAGCCGGTGGGTCCCACTGCTGCCTTAGCAAGAAATCCTCACAATGTGTCATTCAGGGGAGCCTGAGGTTAATTACACTAGCCACTCAACAGGGACTCAGCAGAAAGTGCAAACATATTACCAAATTAGTTGAAATCTGAGCACAGGTTGAGTTCTCTGATTAGCTCACCATGACGCCATTGCCCCTTCAATAGAAGTCAAAAAATTCAGCTTCTCTCTTCTTACATTATAGCAGCATGAAATTCTAGAAAACACACTTCTGCGATGTTATCTAAGCTTTCATGTGGCTCAAAATAGTGAGATTATATATCAAGAATGGTGCCAGGGAGTGAACTCAGCACAACACATTCTCAAATGTGTCGTCTGCAATTTTCCCCTGAAGTACGGATCTTTACAGGAGTAGAGACTCCAAAACTTCATTTATTCATTTATTCAGCCATGCATCTACTGGTAATTCATGCATCAAACAGACTGATGCCTTGGGGATGCAGACTACTGCTGTAGCTTATATGAAAGGGGGTGGAGGCTGTGTATTACTGTTCCATTTTTAAATTTTCATTCGTCTCTTCCACTTGCTGGATTTTGCCTTTAGTTCCATGAAGCCAAGAGTGATAGCACGGGGTTAGTGGTGGGTTTACCCTGCCTCCAGGTGGGCCCACTGGGGACTCGGCCTACTACAAGAAGAGCTCTCTTCTGTGTAGCAAGCGGAGTGCGGAGACGACCTCCTGCCCAATGCCATGGACTTGCGCCCAGAGTGAAGGGAAGCTCAGTGCTGTAGGAGTCTCTTGTGACTTCCGGAATGAACCCACCGCTGACATGGCCTGACCCTTAGTGTCTGTTTCTTCAACTCCCACCTTGTTCTCCTCTTCCTACTCACAAACACAGCTCCTAACGGGATCCTCTTCCCTGGTTTCCCTCCTCCTGGTTGGGTTCCCCAGGCACTCGATTCTATAAACAAGAAAACTAAGCTCGCCAGGCCATGAAGAGAGTGAGAGATGGTGCCCAGCAGTGGCTGGCACATGGTTGACACCACAGATTGAATGGATGAAGGGAACCCAGACCACCTGACTTCAAAGCAAAGACACTTGCCACTTTGTATTTGAAATCCGAACACTTTTCCTTATACTGATAAATAAAGTCTGGGTTCATCTGAAAGAGAATTCAAAATGGTCCCAAAGTAACCCTGGTTTTATTTTCTCCTCCTGTTTTTTCAGTTCCCCTTTATGCTGTGATTCATTTCCCTGCATGTAGACTGTAATCTTTATATTTTACCAAAATACTTGTTCTTACTTCAGGCTTGCTTGCATTTTAACACTGGACCTGCTATTAATTTCTACCTGCTCTGGATCCCGACCCATCTGAACCTCAATTTTCTTATTTTTAAAATAAGGAAATGACAGTAAATTATCTTAAATCTCTCCTCTTTGAAACTTAACATTCTACGTATCTATGTGTTTATGGCTATTAACCATAATGACTGTTAAAACTAATATTGCCACCTCTGACAATCCAAATTGTTATAGGAATTCTAAAAAACATGATGGCTGGTCCCATCCAAGCATAACTGACCCTAGTATTGAATAGTACACTTGAGCTCTATGAAAAATCTCATGAACACAAACGTTATCTGGCAGCATCATTGGCAGCTGAATATTTTTCTCTTTGTTAATGACTGTCTAAGCAATAGAACCAAGAAATGGACTTGAATGTCTCCAGAATGAATGAATGGCTTTGTATGAGCTTAAACTGCAGAGATGTTATCTAAGATATTAGACTTTGGAGTACATTTCACATCCAATGTCCGTCTAGCTATAAAGGACAGATGGTTGGTCCCTCAATGCTCGCCTCCACAAACCCCTGGACAACTAACTAGAACTTGGAGCCAAGCTTCCTGCCTCGCCAGGGCACTGCCTGCCTGGTTCCAAACCTCACAGACGTCCCATCTCCACAACTGTGTGCACCTGGCAAGCACACACAGTAGATCTCTACCCCAATTTAGCTGAACAGTCCTCTTTCACATTTCTTTATCTTTCTATAAAGGTGATTTATAAATGGTGCAAACAAAAATGCCTTGGCTTGTACATGATTTATGCAATTTTCAATATAAATAAATTTGCTAATTTGAGAGAAATATCTTATGGTCGGCCATGTGTTCCAATTTCTCATTCTGAAAATATGAAATTTATAGAACCAGTCTGTCTGTTCTTCAGGTCTCTCCTCTGATAATATGACTTCACCAATTATTCCATTTATCTCTTATATTCAGCTCCTCTTTTCATACCAGCACCTGGTCCTTTCAACATGCTTAAGATTTTCTATCATTAAAAAAAAATGACATGGGCCGGCCCGGTGGCTCAGGGGTTAAGTTTGCACGTTCCACTTCGGCGGCCCGGGGCTCACCAGTTAAGATCCCAGGTGCGGACATGGCACCACTTGGCAAGTCATGCTGTGGCAGGCGTCCCACATATAAAGTAGAGGAAGATGGGCACGGATGTCAGCTCAGGGGCAGTCTTCCTCAGCAAAAAGAGGAGGATTGGCGGCAGATGTAGCACAGGGCTAATCTTCCTCAAATAAAATAAAATAAAATAAAATAGCAACAGCTTCCCATTGACCTTGCCTGACCAATAGGTTATGACCTTTTATCCCCCTAAATCATTGACTTCCATAATTCTGGGGAAAAGCTAAGCTCCTGCACCTCCTAACCCATTATGATCTGGAGTCTTCTACTACTACCCACAGCAATCCTGCTCCTTACAGGCCATCAAAGATCAAATCCAGTGGCATCGTTTCAATCCTCATCCTAGCTGACCTCTGTGGATTTGACACCTTTGACCACCTACTCTTTAAAATTGGCTTCTCTCTTGGTTTTTACACTATCACTCTCTACTGGTTCTCCACCTGCCTCTCCGAGTACATTTCTCAGTCTCCTTTACCTCTCTTCCTCCATTTGCCCCTTCAATGGTGATGTTTCCCAGAGTTTACTTGGCCCTTTCCTCTTTACAAGATACTCCTATAAGTGACCACCCCCACTTCTGTGGCTTGAACACCACCAAATATATAGAAATCATTTTCCATTGTATAGATCCAGCTCAAACTCCTTCTGCCCGCTGAACTCATATGTTGAACTCTATAAGGGACATAGAGTAGACTTTTAAACTCAAAAGTTTCCAAATCAAACTCATTCTAGTCTGCCCCTTTACTCACTTACTTAATGGCTTCATCATTCACCACTCTTCAAGTGAACAGTCTTTACTCCCCCATCTCTATCCCCGACCTCGCTCTCCGCATGTAATTAGCCTCTAAATTTTGGTGACTATATGACCATAAGAGTTCTTCAGTATGTCTCTTTCTCTCCACTCCCAAGGCCATGGCCCAAGGTTTTTCCACAGCTTCTTTCTCTGCCAACTCAGTCCTCACATGGCTGCTTGTTATGCTTGTAAAATAGTTTTGAGCCTACTAATCCTCGGATTTACAGAAAACTTTCACCAACCTCGTACTGTCTATAAGATAATTTAAAATTCTTCACTAGAGCATAAAAGAGTTAGTTTGTCCAACTTGGATGTCTCTGTGGACCCTTGGTCTCCACATGCTCCCCAACATATAGCTACAGTCCAGGCACAACACTCCCCTTTCTTATTCCCAAATGTCCATGCATGTTCATACCTCTGTGCACAATTTCCCCCATTCTTTCCCCAAAGACTCCTCTCCTGCCTCATTACCACATTTCCATTAGTGAAATTCTGCCACTTAAATGTCATCTCCAGTGAGAAACCTTCCCTGGCTTCCAGACCCAAATGAATCACTCCTGTTTTCTCATGATTATTATTAGAGTAATTGAGTCCTAGGTACACTAAATGCTAGGTGCTGTGCTAGGAGAAAGGCTCATAAGTAGGTTCTTCTTTTCCTGATGACCGTGAGGCCCAGGATTACAGACAGGAAGTCCTGGCTCCTAAACCCATTGCCCCTCCTAGTATTCCATGCCACCTCCTCTTCTGGTGCTCGTCGAACCTGCCTCTGAGGGCACTCACCATCAGCATCATTATGATTATGGCCAGCACAAATTAAGAACTTTCTACGTGACACACAGTTCAATTTCAGAATCTCAAATATCCCAACAATAATATCGACACGGTTACTCTTATTATCCCCATTTCATAGTTAAGGAAACTGAAGCTGAAAGATTCACTTTCTCCCAGGCAACAAAGCTAGAAAATGACAAAATCCAGGCTCAGTTCTATGCCCACCCCATCACAGAGCTAGACTTCTTAACCATGGCACCACGCTGACTCTTGCAGTTGGGGCAGTTTACTTCTTATGTCAATGTCTTGCTCAAGGGCTTAGTGGCATCTGCTTCTTGATGCCCCATCTGCCCACTGGCGGGAATACTCCACCCACTTCATACAGGATTTTCTGATGGACAACTTGTTGGGACTATTACATTTTATATTTTACCTTATCTCCCAGACTGGACTCCTCCCAGCACCTGGCTTTGGGTTTATTTTCCTGTCTCCATGCCTATGACCAGATGATATTTGAGATTTCACTTCCTCCTTTCTGTTGCCTCCTCCCAGTTTGTTAAGTCAAGCCCAGCTGCATGCTGAGATATGGCAGTGGTTAATAGTAAACCCTGTCTGTATATTTATATCTCATGGAGGTGGAAAACCCTACTCAAGACCACAGGAGGGAAAAAATGCAGCCATGCTGGGTTTGCCTTTGACCTAGGCTATGTTTTTTTCATACACCTTTGTATGTTGAATTCTATGGATTATGGACTTTACCAAAGGGAAGAAACTGTGCCTGGCAACATACAGACTGGGAGAGCGAGCAAATAGTGGAGACATGCCCACTGCAGGCAAAACCATGAGGTAGGCAATTTGTTTCTGGCCCATTCAAACTTTTCTTGAAGGCTCCTCTTCTGCTTCAATGCTTTATTTCACCTTCATTCTTAAAGACTATCTTAGAACAGTATAGAGTTTCTGACGGGCAGTTGTTTTCTTTCTTCAAACTAAACATACTATTCCACTGGCTTTTTTTTTTCCTTCCAGCTGTCACTGTTGAAAAGTCAGCATTCAGTCTGACACTTCTTAAAAGGCAATCTGTTCTCCCCCTGACCCACTCCTCTGGCTGATAGTAATATTTTTCCTTTATCTTTATGTTTTTTAGATAAGTATGTCTTTCTATTTCTATTTATTTGGCTCTTTGGGTTCCTTGGGATTCTTGTTTTTGTAAATTGGTGTCTTTCATCAGTTTTGGAAAAGTCTTAGTCATTAGCTCCTCCAATATTGCTTCTGCTCCATTTGCCTCTTCCTTTTCCTTCTAGGATTGCAGTTAAACGTATGTTATACCTTTTATGTGTGTCCTCTACGTGTCTTAACCTCCCTTCTGTATTTTTCATCCTTCTGTTTATCCATGCTTTTTCCCCAGTAGATTCTTCTGACTTATCTTCCAGTTCACTATTTCTCTCTTCATCTCTGTCTAATCTGTCTAATATGCCAAAAAACTCCTTGACTGAGATCTTAATTTCAGCTATTGTATTTTTCCAATCCAATACAAAAAAAAGTATCTAAAATTTTTAGTTTGCTCTTTTTCATATTTGCGATGTCATTTTTTTTAGTTTGCAGGTCCTTGCTGAGAGTTTGACTTTTATCTCCACAAGCTTAATAATCATAGTTGCTTACCAATCTCGCATATTAGTGTGTTTATTTCCATTGTCTATTATTCATGTTGTATCTCATTTGTGATATACAAGTATCTTTGATAGTGTGCTGGCTATTGCATATGAAAAATTATTGTAGGAATGACATCTAGGATGTTCATATCCCCTTGGAGAAGATTTTAAATTGCTTTGGGTGGCTGTCCAATGCCTAGATGCATTAGCAATACAGAGTTCCCTCTCATTATTCCATGACTTAAGATTTTGGGGGCCACTCAGGTGACTTGAAGCTGGGGTACAGTCTCTGTGAAGGCTGTTTTACTTTCATTTTACCTAGGACATGGGATGGTTTCCCAGGACTTCCACTCTATTGAGGCCCTAGACCCAAACTTTGCTCCTCTTTGTCCTGAGAAGCTCTCAGAAGTGCTGTAACTCCTTCTGGATCAGCAAATGCCCAACAGGCAAAAGCAATCCCAAAGACGAGGTTCATATTTCTCTCAGTTATTAACTCAGAAATTTCATACTGCCTTGTGAGTGCTTTGCTGCATTTAGGAAGATGTTTTAAAATATCAGGCAAAATTTTTAAATTGTTTCTGTCAGGAGAGTCGGTCCAAGTTAACATCATGGAAAATGAATGTCCCATACCTTAAGTTTGTATAATGCTTTTTGCCAACTTAGACTCTGCAGACTCATTTAGAAAGTTAATACAAAGTCATAAATCAACTGATCTTTTAAGTAGCTTAATGATCTAACCTTGTAAAATAATACTTGAAATCATACCATTAGACTGGACTACTTTGAAAAATGTGAGAGAGCTTTTGGGCTTTTTTAAGTTAAATTTGGAAGCTAGCCAGTTGGAGTTTATGTAAGAAACTGCCAGGAAAGTAAAATAAAAAGATCCATTTGCCAAGAGAATCTGGTTTATATTTGAATGAACTGTTTCTAAATACAAATGAAAGATGGAAAACCTTTTGTTAAAAAACATAGGTAACCCAAAAAATTAAAATAAAAAGAAAGCCTCAAAATAAAAGCTCACTCACTTTTCCATTAAGCACAAAGCATTAGTTTCAGATGAGAATATATTAAAATTATTGGTAGTAATAGAAACTTTCTGTCATCTAACCAACTAATAGCCACATCCCTTCTCCTCCGCCCTCATCTCTCAAACTATTATGTCCTATCAGACACAATTTATTCAAGTAGCCGAGTGAGATACCCTGATCTCAAGAAGAGTAGAACCCTGTGAGAACCCTCAGAGGCTTAATAATAATTGATTTAAAGTAGTTATGATAAATCCTTTCCACTACACTTTCCAAATCGCTCTTGATATCTAATGGGAACTTCTGTGAAAATTTTGCTTTCTTGATTAAAAAAAAAAGGACAAAATGGAAACAATTAACACTATTCCTTCTCCCTTTCTCCAGATTTGAATTCAGACAGGATGTCCAGTGCTTCTGCAGCCATTTTTTAACCATGAGGTAATAAACACAAAATGAAAAGGCAACACAGTAAGAATGGTAGAGCAGGAATTTAGTTGCTAAACAAACCCTGCAATTATCTACCTGCTGATTTGTATTTAGATAAAAAATAAATATCCTTATGTTTTAAGTTGCCAATAGTTAAGTTTCCCATGATTTGACATTGAAAACAGCCATAACTGATACATTCACTAAATATGTTGATGTGGCAGTGTTTTGACCCAGATTTGACTAGAGATAATGCTTGAAATTTATGTCACTTACCACAATACAAGAGTCCTGAGGTTCAAGGTCCAAGTCAGTGAAGTTCAAAAGAACACGGTGATTTCTTTCCACCCGAATGACCCAGGAACACTCCGTGTTACTTCTATAAGGACTGGGGTAATTTGGGGAATGAATCTCTCCACTGGGAGCCTGGAAAACCCCACCACAACCTGTAGGTGGGAAACCCAATTCAATAATGAGAGGAATCCCTGATGCATAAAACTTTACACCATGACCTGGTAGCACAGAACAATAGCTACTTGATGTCACTGCCAGCATTAGGTAGTCTATGCTAAACATTTTGAAGAGCTGAATATCCACCATTAATTCATTCATCCCAACAAAATGAAGAAGGATGACTAAGAAAATACTTCAAATACTTTAAATACTGATGCCAAAGTTATTTCAAAAATACTGAAAAATAAGTGCAAATTAAATCATGTTTTCATAAAGCCATGAAATGCCTCTTCATTATTCTCTAATAATACAGCCTTCTGTAAGAATAATATCTCCTTCTAAGAATTTTGATAATTCAGTAGTGTATGCTTTTGTAGATAATTTAGCATCTTCTTTTTAAAATTTAATATTCTGGACTGGTACAGTTATTTAGTTTTTTTATTCCTATGATGTCATCAAATACCTTTCAATGTCTACCTCTACGACCCATCATTTCTTGGGTTTATGATGATATAAACCAATAATGGACAAATTTAGTATTATTTTCTAGTAATTTAGAATCAGTTTGGGGTAATTTAAATACTATGTATGTATAATTATATATTTAATTCTCATTAAATTCATGCATGGTTAACATTAGGAGAGATCTAATATACCTACCGTATTACCTTAGAGTTCTAGAAGTGGGGCCATCTCTGGGGTCACATCTCTGCTTTGGCATTTTCTAGCTATGTGACTTTGGACAAGTCACTAACTTCTCTAAGCTTCAATTTCCTCATTAGTGAGAAGAAGATATGAAATAAACCTCCCTCATAGGGTGGTTGTGAGTTTTAAATGAGATAGTCCCTGTAGAATAGAAAAGTGCCTGCCACATAGTAAACTCAATAAACATGGCTATTACTAGTAGCTGTATAGGTTAATAGCTGGTAAACTTTTTGTGCATTAATTCTTTATTTAAAAAATCTGCAACAGGTAATTTATTTAGACTGCCTAAGATCCTGGGCAGACTGTCACTACCTGACACATGGTAACTCCTTGGAGTGCACAAATTTAACATCTACAGTTTTGGCATTTGCCAAGCATCCAGAATTCTATACTACGGCATGAAGTCATTTACCACTTTGCCGGTGCCCAAATTTGAGGCTGGCGAACAGGCGCAAGTCCCTTGGAGAACAAGTGTTTAACCAATCACCCTGCTTTCACCGTGGACTTGCACACTTGCGTGGACTCGTTTTCACATACAAGATGACTCTTCAGAAGTAAACTCTACCACATCTTTTTAGGGAACAGTCTAGGCCAAAGCAGTATTTGCCATTTGGGAAGTCACAGAGTTGTCAGGGTGTAGCCTTCACACCTGTCTCCAACCCTTCCATGAAACTTAACAAGGGTTCGGCTTCAGTATTCTGACATACCTCCTCGGTCCACTCACCTCCAGGGACTGCTAGCCAGGAGACGTTGAAGCCTCTCCCATTTACGGAGCTGTCAGTCTTAAATCGAATTGCTAGTTCATTTCCAGTGCTGGAGATCTGCATGGGATTCTCCAACGATCTTTGGGCACACAACTGGGCTATTCTGGGAGAGTGGAAATCAGGGCCTCCGTAGACCTAAGATGGGATGTAGAAAAAAGGACTTAACTCAAGAGACATATTTAAGCAATTACAGCCCTTCCCCGACTCCCTTCTGCCACTAGCTCTTGGCTTTTATTATCATTAGAAGCTGAAATCTCAGCCTCCCTGGGTGGGGATGAACTGTAAACTTGAGCCGGATTTTCAGAGGCACTCCCTGTGCCCTAGGAACACACAAGTTCAACCACCAACGAAATGCCTTCTTATTCCATCAGCCAGAATTGTAGAATTGAACTGAAAAGATTAGTCTGGAATCTTCCCTCTCTCCCCTCTTTCTCTTTTTCAGTCTTCATAGGAGTCCCTGCTTTCTTTGTCAGAAGCATTGCAGTCTGATTTTCTGACTCTTCTAGGCACATAGGAACAGTCTTAGCATAAAGCCGTTCTGTTTGTGTAAGTCGAGTTCATTGAAGGCCATTGATCTCCTCATTACATTTTTAGGATTCTCCACTTTGCAATCTGAATATTTTATAAGATTAGGCATCTAATATAATATTTTTGCTTCTTTGGAGGGAGTGAAAATATAACCTCTATCAATGTGTCCAGTGGTATCCTCAACAAGGGAATCCCTCAGATGCTCTCTGTGCCTACTCCCAGCACGCGCACTCCCAGGGACATGACCGAGAGCATCTCACTTCCGCTCGGGAATTGCCTGGACTCTGCGTCAGTATCTGGATGGCTCCCTCTAGATCCATCCCACTTGTCCTCAGGTCTCCTAGGCTCCTCCAGTTGGCGACTATCTGTCTGACTGGGATCCAATACCCAGTGACGCATTCCCCCAGTAAGTGTCCCCTTGGTCTCATATCCAGCATCTTGGAGGGAAGTCTAGCCCAGCCCAGGCTGGGGCTCCAGGATTCCTCACACCCAGGTTTCTCAACGGCTCCTGGGACCTGTTTATCCAGTATATGTGGTGGTGGTGGAGGGCAAGGGGAGGTGAGGAGTGAGGGGAAGATAAGAATCAAATAGAAGATACTGACCCTCCCACCTTCAGGTCTTGCCAAACCTGAATGTGTAGAAGAAAGACCATTGTTGGTGACAATGTACAGGTATGTTGGTATTTGGATCCTTCCCTGACCCCCACATGTATATGTACATAATTCCACACCCAGGGTCAGAACCAGAACTAGGAAAGCAGTGCTCTGAGAGATCTATGTGCAGGGCCCTCCCTCCTCTGCCATCCGTGTGGCTCTCCCACCTCCGTGGACTGCCCCCGCCCCCATTCCTCAGGCGCCCTGCAGCCCCTGCCCACCCTCGGGGCAGCTGTTGACTGACAGAGGAATCACTCCAGTGTTCTCTAGGGAGAGAGTGAGAACAAGAAGCCTGCTCTTGGGGAGCAGTACGTGATTTGAATCTATAATGACTTCTTTGTCTGATGAATTCCCCCCAGCCATGCGGGAGAGGCCAAAGTGAATGAAGCTGCTGTTCCGCAGAGTGCTGAGCACAAGGACCGTAATTGCAAAGGAATGAAGCAGTCTGGCTGCTTCATGCTTATTTTCATTAGGAGGAGCGATGTTTGCGGGGCCCCCTAAGTCCCATCAATAGCCGGACTTTAGGAGGAGCCCTGTGTGGCCCTTTACACGTACACATATGCAAATGGAAGAAACAGGATCCTTCTGGCTTACAGAATCCTTTCTCCTTTCAAAGATTCCCTCTCACCCAAGGCGCAGTCCTCAGAGCTTGAAACCGACAGCATGTGCTCCTAATCATCCGCGCCCAATAAACAGCACATATTTGGAGAGAACACTGAGCACAAGGGTTTAGTTCTAACAAAGAAAACTTGCGCGTCGGCAAAATATTCTTTGTTTTCCCTGCTCGGGGTCCCCTTGAGATCTCAAACATAACCGGTACATGTTGGCTGGGCCTAGAAGCCTCCAGAAGAATAAACACTGTTGCTTTTGACCTTCTTCGCTTCCCCTCTTCCTGGGCTGGGCTCACAAAAGACCATCGCAGAGAGAACAGAGGGAGCTAACTACCCACACCAAGCAATTGTCTCGGTTTATTGCCCCCAGGAGTGGATTTCCTTTTCTGCTTTATACCGGTTCAGGCTCCTTTCTCAGAGACTCAGGTCTAATCAGCCAGAGAGTTTCTATGACCAACACAATAGAATGGTACTTTTGGCTTCCACAAACAAGACCAATAGTTACGGCATGACTCTTCAAAAGAGGAAAAAGATGGAAAGAATTTCAGGGTGTGGTTCATTCGACTACAGCGTATGACTAAACTTTGGGGGGGAGAAGAATTGGTCTGATGATCAGAGATTTAAAAAATGTGTTTTTAGCAAATGCTCAGGATATAGAACATTTCAAAGCCTATGGTTTTAATCTGTTTTGAACATTTCTTTCTGCTCTGTTAGCTCCATTTATTGTTACAATCAAGTCAGCATTCCAGGGTCATGAGTAACCACACACTGTTGCTTAACACAACTGGCCACTCTCCCGCCACTGATTTTTGAGGGAAAAAAATATTGGTTCCTGATTAAATTTGGTCCAACCCAGGTAAGCCCACTGGTGACAGTGAGGTCCTAGTGGGTTTTGCTCAGCAGAACAGGAAAGGATAATATGCAGGCTGAGAGTAGACAGGTCAAGAAAGTCAGCAATGTTTCTAGGCCATTTATCCAAAATTTTGAAAACTTGCTAATATGTCATCAGCGTCTATGGCATGAGGGATGGAAAAAATCATTTTATCGATATTAGCCCAAGTTTATCACAGCACATTCCATCTGACTTGAGCATTTGCGGAGATGTCAGACAAAGTTTTCAAACAAAAGGGGGGTCACTCATTTCTGCCTTAACCAAAAAACTTTCCCAAAATATTTAAGGGGCTCAACATACTCCTGCAAATCCTGATTTTGAAGGAACAGGGGAAGCCCCCTCGTCCTAATAAAAACAAGCCACAAGCAGTGTGCAGCCTCTTCTCGCAGCCCATCCTGGGCAGTCTCAGGACCCTGCTTGCCTGCTGCTGCCGGAGGCTCTGCATTGTCCCTCTGCTGCTTGCAGGGAACAGCCCCAATCTTTGCCTTCTCATGTAACGGGTGTGACAAAACCCAAAGCACAATGAACCCATTTACGTTTTGCCAAGTGGGCAACAATCACATGTGCTCTGGAATATGAAAATGAAGGGTTAGGAACATTTCACATTACTGTGGAAAAGTCTGCTGCCAGCCCTTTGTAAGCGTCAGGGGGTTTTATGCAACTGAGAAATATCCTTGCTAGCAAGAGAGACTACTGGAACATTCCACACGTGAGTACTATTCTACTGTGTACTGTGAGTGTGAATTTCAGGAGCCAGCTCGTTCTCTCCTCCTGAAAAGCCCGTCCTCTTCTGAGGTGGAGTCCTGACTCAGCAACGGTGCTTACATGACGATGAGGGGATGGGTTTGAACCCCAGGGCTCACCAGCCCTGTCTCTAGTTTCACTTATCACAGCATTAGCCTCTTTCAGAGAGACGTGAGCTGCTAAATGCAATTCCTAGTGACTCTGCATCCACTCAGTGAGGGCCTGATTTGAGAATCCCACTTCTTTTCAGGGAAAGAACTTGTTTTGTAACGTAATAAAGTTTTAAAGTGTTAAAATTTCCTATAAAGTATATGCCACTCATTTCAATGTCTTGCACACTGCCCACCTCTGTCTTTTTACACTGGCTTACATGAAGAATTGAGTGTGGAGGAATTCAGCTCTTAGCTCTTCCACCACCGTCCTTGTGATCATGAAAAAAACCACCAATCTTTTTTTTTTCTTTTTTTAGCTCAGGAAGATTCACCCTGAGCTAACATCTGTCACCAATGTTCCTCTATTTTGTATGTGGGTCACTGCCACAGCATGACTGCTGACAAGTGGTGTAAGTCTGGGCCTGGGAACCGAACCTCGGCTGCCAAAGTGGAACATGCCAAACTTAACCACTAGGCCACTGGGTCAGCCTCTCCACCAATCTTTTGAGCCTTGGTTTTGACAATGTAAAAAGGAAACAAAATTCCCCTCTAACTTCACAGGGTTATTTGCATTCAAATGGAAAAATGGATGTAAAAAATTAACAAATTTGCAAACCCCCACAAATGTGCATTATTATGGGGTGTCGATCATAGATTGGTGCTTTCATTCATTTGGATGCTTTCATTCATTCCACACATATATATCAAGCATTAGCTATTTGCCAAGCACTCTGTGGCACTAGGAGTTTAGCAGGAAAAAAAAAATGAAATAAAAGCAGACAATATCCAGTCTTCCTGGAGTTTAAGTTCTACTAAATGTAGAACCCTGGTCATGATGTGCTATGGCGGTCCCTGCAGCTGAGGTGACAGGAGCTTTGTGTGTACTTGGAAGCAATATAAATATACATAAATATATATATATATTTCCAAATGACCAGATTCCTGCAATAAAAAGCTGATTACGATAGATTTTCAAAGGCCCTCTGAATTATCTGAGACAAACCCTTTGCAGTAGTTTTGGAAAAGTTCTTGTCTTCCAACGCCAGGAGCTCTCGAAGTGACCTTTTTAAAAAGCTTTCTGCAGCAGATGCGTTTTGCGCCCTGCACCTGTGGCCCCCCTGGGATGACAGCTGCAGCTGCAGGGGGCAATTCCTCTGCTCACTGCCATGCCCCACCCGGAGCACCCGCCTCTTCTCTGCACTCTGCCTCCCGCTGCCTTTCCTGAGGGAGATTTCTCAGATGGGAAGTGCGGGGCATTGACAATCCCAAGTACAATCCTCCATGGATGGGGACGGGAGTTGGGGGACCCACGCCTCAGCTTCCTGTCGTTGGAGGGATGATTCTGAGGAGCAGTCCGCATGGGACCTCAGGGGGTCCCAGCAGGGTTAAGCCCAGGCTGCCCACAGGGGCTCCCTTCATCGGCTCTTCCTCCCTCACCCTCCCTCACTCCCGCTCCTGGCATCACCTGCTAGTTAAACCACCTGCCACCCGGTCTGGTCCTTCAGGCACTGCTTTAGGGAAACCTAAACTGAGATATTGATCCCATTTGTCTGTAAATGTTATTCACTATTTTGATGGCTGATACTCATCAAAATGGCCAAGAATAGGACACTGCCGGGCGGCTGGAAAGAATTTAGAGATTCCTGCAGACTGATTTCCAGATCTACCCCCAAATTTTGGAACGTGCTGAAAAGCAATCTAAATTCCTACCTCCAGGACGTCAAAGAGGCAGTTTGCATGGTACTCCACGTCGAAGTCGTGGATGGTGAGCTGAATGCTGCTCCCCGGGGCTGCGTGGATGTACCAGATGCATTCCTTGCTGGGGGGATAGGTGTTGGGGTACCCAGGGCTGCTGAAGGAGCCTGTGGCCCCAGAGAACTCCCCACCACAACCTGTGGAAACAGCAGGGCTCAGTCAGCACAAAGTGGGCATCGCCCCCAGGAAAACTTCTAAAACCCAGATAACCAAAAGACAGCTGAAAATGCACAATGCCTGACTTAGGAGAAAAATCATAAAGTTATAATTAAGCAGTTATAAAACAATGAGGAAAGATAATGGCTACAACTTAATAAATTTACTCTTTTTAAAAAAAACTGATTACATCATTTGGCACAATAATTCTCAGTCCTTATTCTTATCACAATGAACCTTTGGTAATAGTTTCAAAACTTCCTTCTAATTTTTAGATTTTCTTCATTATTTAGGTAAGAATTTTATGGTAGGAAATAGAGTACTTAACCCCTACAGTTTACAGACTCACAGAATCTGTAGGAATTCAGAGAGAGATTTCAGAAGGGAGAGGGGGAGAAAACCTCACAGAAGTAAAATTTGAGGACAGTTAAATTTTAAAGACAAAGTTATAAAAAGTTAAAGATAAAACAGCCAAAATAGCAATTTTTGGTGATTAAAACGACATTGTAGGGGCCGGCCTCTGCACAGTGGTTAAGTTTGGCACGCTCCCCTTCAGCAGCCTGGATTCATGAGTTCGGATCCCGGGAGCAGACCTACACCATTCGTCAAGCCATGTTGTGGCAGCAACCCACAAGTGAAACAGAGGAAGATTGGCACAGATGTCAGCTCACGGCTAATCTTCCTCAAGCAAAAAAAAAAAAGAGGAAGATTGACAATGGATGTTAGCTCAGAGTGAATCTTCCGCACCAAAAAGAAAACAAAATCACAAAAAAAATAAAACATTGTTTGCTCTGTTAACATATCTGGGCCTCCTTTCCCATTATTTCAGAATATTCTTTCTTGGTTGGCAAACTCTTCTGAGTCCCTTCTCTCATCCTACATCAAGGGTTTCATGTTTAAGAAGGATAGTGCCTCCTTACTCCGTTAGGAACATTTGTGCCTTTTCACATGAACGAAATTAAACTGCTGTAACTTAAAAACCAAGACCTGAAAGCTGAGGTCAGTCTACTCCCCACCCTACCCAAATTCATCCTGTACAGTGAGCTAGAAAAAAGTTTTTGAAAAGTTCAAAAGAAATATTCTCCATACAGAATCTCCACTTAGCCGAAAAGAGCTGAGAAGAAGAATAAGAAGACTCTTGCTTGGGTAAAGAAATGTGATTCGAGCTCAACACGCCGCCAGGTCTTGAGTTGCCAGGTTCCTGCTTCCATCTGAAAACCTCTGTGTTTTCTGACTTTCAATTTGTTGCACGGGGCAGTACCTTTGCTCCGGCCTATAAAGTTCCTACTTTTACTTCTGATTAAAACCCTCCAAAAAAGCTGTTTAACATTCGACGTGCTGACATTGTTTATAGACTGTGGTGAATGTTAAAAAAACATAAGTGCCATGAAAGATTAGAAAATATTTTTCCTACTACAACAACATATGGAAAATTTTCCTGAAGCCAAAATCAGCACAGATTGTGCATATCCTGAGCACCACCGCTTAACTCAGGGGCACCAGTCACAGTATATTCCATCAAGTGATGCTCCCAGGGGTTCGACAACACAGTGGCCCGTTTATATTATCTGAAGATGTAGCACCTTTTGCTAAATCCGTTACAGGTAAGCAAAGCCATTCTGTTCTCTGATTTTGTTTTCAACCTCCATTTTCAACTCCCGTGGTTCTTGGTATCAGTTGTATAAAATAAATGACCTAAAGAAAAAAATCTTTGGAGGGAAATAACTGTGCCCACATAATACAAAAGAGAACAAGGAAAAGGAAGCTTGGATATCTCATCTCTGCATTTTTATTCAGCTTCAGTTCATCAGACAATCTAATTTGACTTTTTTTTCGCTGTCGTTGATTCAACCAAAAATCTGTATAACATTTTTGAGTTGTCTTTTCCAATTGTTTGAGGTTGCCTTGTAAATTCCCTTGCAAGTAACAGGATACTAATACCCTTAAACTCGTCACTGTAAGCTGGAAGGATAATTTCAGATTCTTGGCATTCAGTGATGCTTTGAAAAATTGCAATACTTATTTTATTTACCCACTTACAGCTCTGGAGACTCACAGTGTACTTTTCCCTCAGGTTTAAAACAAACATAAACAAAGTTTATAAAAAAACAAAGCAAAATTTTATTTTTAAGTATGTCATGTTGTCTTCTCATCAATAGTACTTATGTGTGTGTTTTCTAAAGATAAATTCAAGTATTATTAAAAGTAATACCCAGTTGGGGAAAAATAGTGTGTGCTTGTGAGAAGGAGAGAAAGAAACTGTGGGAGCTTGAAAGCTCTTTGAAGCTTTCTTTTTCCTTCATGCTCTCACTGTCTCTGAGGTTTAACATATCGAAAGGTAACAACTTTGATTTGAAAGTTCATATCAAATGCAAAACAGAATAAATTAATTTAGTGGTATTTTATGGTAAAAACTACAAAGTACTGGAAAATAAAGTTAATGCTGATAATCATGGTAGAAATTTAACTCTGTCTTTGTATTTCTAAATTTTGGAAGAGATAAAAATACTTTACAATTCCCATTCATTCATTCATTCAATAAGTATTTATTGAGCATATGCCATAGTCCAAGCAGTGCTGTAGAAGCCAGGTATATTCGAAGCCTCTTGAAAAAAGTCCACTTCTAGACATAAAAAGTGCTGCAATCATATGCCCTCCTGGATGTCAGTAAGCTCTTTTTTGCTTTTCCATCAGTTTTCAAAGAGAAATTTCAGTAAGTTTTGATTTGAAAAATGCAATCAGTGAATTCTATTTTATCCTTTACATGTTAAATGGCTGTAAGTTACAAATAAGAATAAACAAATCGTCATGCTGAGTTGCTAAAAGATATTTTTAAATTTGTTAGTTTCGGTAGTCTGATGTTAGCATAATTCTCTTTTGGTACTAATTTCCAGTCCACAGATGAGAGATTTTGATCAGCATTTAGCCAGTTATGGCTCACTCTCTTGAGTATCATTACTTTTTCCTAGACTGTGGGACTCTGACAAATGTGTGCTTGGTATCAGGCAAAAGAAAATATGTCAAAACACATATTTTAAAAACTGAAAAATCAACAGATGTCTGTTTTTTCTATGCTCTATTTTAGTGACAAGTGAAATGTATTCACAAAAAGATTAAGAAAATTCCTATTAACCAAAAAAATTAAATATGTATAAATTTATTTGATACTTTATTTCATAAATCTAAGCTATCATTAGGCCGACAGCTAAACATTAGATATGAATTTAGAATTGTATAATTATGGACAAAAATGAAAAGTCATAAATTCACATCGAGTCAAACTTATTAAATTATAGATGAAAGCAAACAACAATTATAATTCATAATTACTAGTAGAGTTTTTGAAAGAATGCATAATGAGTCTTTCAAATTGTATTTATGCATCATTTTCCACTTCATTAACTGTGGAAAAGGGAGTCAGTTACAATATAGGAAATGTGACTCAGAACCTTTATTAACACATAGTATCCCACTGTTAGTCAAAAGAAATACCATGACAGTCCAAAAATCCTACTGTGTGCAATTCTAACGGAGAAAAAATGCGTTCTGAATGCTGAAATGAATCCCAAAGCTAAATGATTCGATTCTGCCCTGTCAACAATCTCCTGCTCCTATTGGGTAGCAAAGCTGTTCATTTTATTTGATTTACTATTTCTGCACCTCCTGTGGTAGAGACAAGGTTTGTTTCTGTCTTATTTTTAATAAAGATTGTGGAATTCAAAACTTATTGGTAAGCTGCTTTACCGAGTAGTGTTATCAGTGCTGCTGATGTTTAACACTAAAAGCTTTCTACATAAACAACTATGCTAATTCTACTTTCCTATTAACTTTCAATTTAATTTGGGCCATGAAGGGGAAAAAGTAATCTGTTCACTGCACTATTTCCCTTTGTGTGGGGTTTAGGATGTGACAATCTCTTGTTAAAATACAATTTTTCCTGAATGAGTCACAGAAGATAATCCATTTCTAAATCCATCCACCCATTTTAGAGATAGAAGCAACAAGTCATCTGGAAAATCTCAGGTGTCTACATGTCATTTAGAGTAGAAATAATGGTTCGGACACATCTGCAAATATTGAAACTGCTGAGAAAACACACAGTTCAACAGGCTATGCAATAATTTTTAAAAATCCTGTCATTGTCAGTCATGTCTGTGACTTTGGGTGGGTGACCAGGTGGCCCAGGAAGGGGTAGGAAAGAGAGATGGAGGATAGGCAAGGCTAGAGATGAAAGAAGTTGTATCAACCAACAGCTGTCAGGAAATAACACAGGAGATGATGTTTAGACTCCCAATGGCATCTTTATCATTACGTTACCTGTCTGGTTGAATGAATAATAAAATGTAAAAGAAATAGAGAAGTTTTCTATAACTGGGCTTCAGTAACCTAAGACAGAGGACAGTGATTCAGGAAAGCATTTCAGGGATTTACACAAAGAAAATGATTAAATGATGAAAATACTAACCAAGGAGTAGATAATGGAGTGATGAATAAAGAGTTTTGAGAGATACGTGTATAGAAGAAATAGAGTTAGAGATAGTGGATCTTTGCACCCAACTGGTAAGAGATGATTTTCATGGAGGAGACAACAGGACTTCCAAAGGTGCATAATTTGCACGTTAGGTTGCAAAACTTTTGGAAATATAATAACATATCAAGTGAAGCACAGGCCGTGACATAAGACAAAACGGGTCCCCATCCTGGCTGTGTTAGTCCTTGGATAACTAATTTAACCTCTCTAGTCTTCTATTTCTTCATCTGTAACAGTACATGGATTAGTACTCAACCCCATAGGGCTGTTATATGGAGCAAATGAAATAACCAAAGTAAGGTTTTTAGCTAAGCGTCTTGCCTATGATAATCACTCTATACATGCTGTGTACTGTAATTTCACAAGAATTTATCCAGGTATGGGATAAGATTAGAGAAAGACTTCGAGCTAGAAGAGGCATTACTGTACCCGCTACAGAGCCATCATAAATACATGATGAGAAGTAAGAAATCAACTGTTCATTAAGCTACAGTAAAGATAGTCCACAGCTGTATGGTAGCTCACAATTTTTCAAAGTGCTTTTAATAAGTACTCTATCTGATTCTAAATTCATAACCAGTCTGTGAGGTAGGCAAGAATGATCATATCAGGCCCAATTTAGAGAAGAGCAAAGTGAGGCTCAAGAAGGCTGCTGCACTTGCAGCTCACATAGTGAATGGCAGCTCTGGGGCCCACCCCCTCCCCTACCACCCCTTAAACCCCCCTCCCCCAGCCCCAGTTCTGTGTTCTCTCTGCTATGCCTTGTTGGGCACTTCAGCCCTAAGGCAGTGGGATGGCAGTGTTGGACACTGCCCTCATTAGTGTTCTGTCCATCTACGGAGGAAAAAAATCACCATAGAAACCTAAAAAATAAGCAAATAAAGCAAAAATCTTTTTCATTTAATTTAAGGCAAATCTGACAAAATCTAATATATTAACATCATTAGACATCAGCTGAACTGGAATAAAATAATGACCTGAAGAGAATCGTGTTTTTCAGCTTTAATTAGTTAATCTTTATGAAACTTTAGTACTGGTGACTGATCATCTGTTTGGTTCTATTTTCCCCCAAACTCCCAGTCATCAGCTGAAAGGAAGCCCTGACCTTATCAGCAGGAAACATGTTGATCTGCTGAACTCATAACAAGGAAGAGTTAAAAGCTCCTGCTAAACCTGCTTACTTGTGAAGACCATTTAAATCTTTTTCATAAAAGGACTTTGCTAACACTGGTCTTTTTTTTTTTTTCGTCTAAAACAAGCAATGAGTTACAAAATTCAAGAACAAAAACATTAAGCATAATATATGTCTGTTCTATCTTCAAGATTTGGGGTCGTTGTTTTTCAACCAAAGGACTTTGATAAAAAGCAAACCAGCAATGAAACAGCTAAATGGAATCAGAGGCACAAAGTTTAAAAGGATGTTCTGTATTTCCCTACAATTGCTCAAATGAAGCCATCTCTTCGCACTTGGTGTTTTCCTGAAACTGTGTTCCATAAACCAATGGCACTGGGGCTGCCAGCTTGGAATTGACATGGCTGAAGCCCGCTGAAGCTGGAAGAAAGGCAGCAGAGAACAGACCTAAAGAGGACATCTTCACATCCTTGTCCTCTAATTTCTGAGGGAAAAATCTGAGAAATCCATGGTCAATGTGGAAAAGAAGTTGAAAAGCCATAGTCTAGTAAAAGAACAAATTTGAGCACAATAAACGATGATGCTCACATACTTCATTCAAATGACTGATTTATACTTTAATAGTTTTTCTTTAACTGAAAAATATAAACTTTCTCTTCTGCAATACCTTGAGAGGTGCCTCACTGGTTAGCCCAATTTCCCTCGACATGCAAAAGGGCAGCAAGTGGAGGGAGTGGGGTCACAAGGAGAAGTCACCAATAAGGACTGTTTTTATGGGGCAGCTATGATGTGAAATGGTAACTAAGAGCTCAGAAGATGGGGAAAGTCCAACCCAAGGCAAGGTTGACCTATTTCCTAGTGTACACAGGCCTCACTTCTGATACATCTGTGAGATATGTAAATAATGCAATTCAAGCGATTTTGACCAGAAACTTTCAGCTTGGGGGAAGGAGGTGGAGGTGGAGAGAAATATGAGCTCCTCAAAATGGCCAAAGCTGTGCAAAGGTGACTGTGGCACGCATAAGAACCACAAAAAAATCAGCAGTTCCTCGTTTGATTTTACCGGTTAATTCCCCAACAGTCTAAAAGTGTATGCCACTCTCCTGGGATACAGGAGAAAGGCAAATGATAGGTATCTGTCCCACGAGATCAAAGATGAAAATCAGATCACTAGTCCTCTCTAAAGAAAGGCAGAGAGTGGAGCCCCCAGAATTCATCTGCTCTTAAGGATTTGCAGATTAATTTTCAGGGGGATTTTGTGGGTTAGCACTTACTCCGTGAGGACAAAGACACAAACTGAAGCAATTACAAGAGGAAAGCAGAGAAAAAAATCATATAATATAAAGACCAAATAATGTTAAATCCTCCTGAGGAAAAGGAAGGAAGAAGACAAGAAGAAGAAAGAAGACAAAGCATGGTGAACTGTAGGACAGGAGAAAGTGGTCAAAAGCTGCCGGACCTCCTGGATGGGGTTGAATAGTGTCCCCTAGAATTCATGTCCACCAGGAATCTGTGAATGTGACCTTATCTGGAAATAGGGTCTCTGTGGATGTTATCAAACTAAGATGAAGTCATACTGGAGTGTAGTGGGGCTGAAATCCAACAGAACTGGTTTCCTTACAAGAAGAGGGACACAGACACACAGAAGGAAGAAGCCATGGGAAGATGGAGGCAGAGATCAGAGTTATGCATCTACAAGTCAAGGAAAGCCAAGGATTGCCAGCAACCAATAGAAGCTAGAAGAGATAAGGAAGGATTCTTCCCTAGAGACTTTGGAGGAACGGCCCTGCTGACACTTGATTTTGGACTTCCAGCCTTGAGAACTGTGAAAGAGTAAATCTGTGTTGTTGTAAGCCACCTAGTGTGTGTTACAGCAGCCCTAGGAAGTGAATAGATTCCCTTTCTTTTCCCAATAAATGAGATGGCACAACATGGTAGCAACTGTGAGTGTAACATCTAAAGGAGTACAGGTTTTGGGGGGGTTTTTTCAGGAGGAAGATTGGCCCTGACTGAGCTAACATCTGCTGCCAATCTTCTTTTTGCTTGAGGAAGATTGCCCTTGAACTCACGTCTGTGCCAATCTTCCTTTTGTATGTGGAACACCACCACAGCATGGCTTGATGAGCAGTGTATAAGTCCACACCCAGGATCGAAACCCATCAATGCCAGGCCGCTGAAAAGGAGCACGTGAACTTAACCACTACACCACCAGGCTGGCCCCTGAAGGAGTGTGGGTTTGAAAGCTCTCCTTATTCCCTCTTGTGTTAATTCCATCCTATTTTTCACACTGAAGTTTAGATGATGGTTGGTAAAGGATAAGGTTAGAAGATACAGGAAGTCTTTTTTTAGTCTGTTTGAGCTGCTATAACAAAATACCACAGACTGGGTGGCTTCTAAACAACAGAAATTTATTTCTCGAAGTCCTGGAGGCTGGTAGTCTGAGATCAGGGTGCCAGCATGGTCAGGTGAGGGCCCTCGTCTGGGTCACAAACTTCTCATGATATCCTCACATGGCAGAAGAGGGCAAAGGATCTCTCTGGGGTCTCTTTTATAGGAAGACCAATCTCATCATGAGGGCTGTGCCCCCAGGACCTGCTCACCTCCCAGTGCTCCACCTCCTAATAACGTCACCTGACAGGTTAGGTTTCCACACGTGAATTTTGAGAGGACACAAATGTGCAGACTCAGCACAGTCTGTTGAGAAAACTAGAGACAAATGTAGGGCTAATTATCATATTAGGAGGAAACAAGCAAACTCAAGAATAAGGATAAGGATTTTTAGCATTGAGGAGTCCGTAACGGTTTAGAAAGTTTCATCATCCATAAAGACTTCATCCCAGCCCTAGACTTCATGATAATCATTTTGTCTAAGTGATTTCCATAAGCAATGGATATGGAACAGAATTATCTGTTTTTAATGGTAGGGACCAAAAAAAAGGGGGGGGGGGAGAAAAAGGCCACAACGTGAAGCTAATGACTAGAAAATAGGTACAAATAGGAGCTAAAAAATCAACGTTGTCCATAATTATAAAATGACTTTTAAATTACTATATGTCATAAGAATATTCAAAATTAAGATTTTCATAGCCATCTGACTCCCTGAGACGTCCCGAATCTGAAGATTGAAATGCTTCACTTTAGGATACCATTAGAGAGAAATGAATTCAATGTAGCCATATTTTAGGTCTTTTCACATAATATAAATTTTGATTTCCTGTATATGAAAGGATAAAGATCTTTCATTTTGACTCAGAGAAGTATAGCAGACCTCATCATCTTTTCTATTTGACTAACTAGATCATTCTTCTTCTAATCTACTTATTCCAATCAAATTAAAAACTGGTTTCGCAGTAGAAATTCTTGCTTATAATTCATGAGAAATCAATCAATCAATCTCTCTCCCTTAGACATTTTTGAAATTATTGAAGATTTCTGAACAAATATATAAAAATAGTATAAAAATGTCTTCCAAGGAGAGGAAATGGGACCAAGACAACTGGACTAACTTTTCTGAAATAAGTAGTCACACCTAAGGCTACCAAGAACTACTTTATGAAACACTCTAAACAGGCAAAGAGAGGAAATGTGTTCACTTAATGCAATTTCCAAGGTCAACACTCATACTTCTATTTAAAAGTACTCATTCTAATCCAGCTTTCTTTCAATTTAATTATTTTGGTATACAGCACACTTGCAGGAAAAGCTCACCAGCCTCCCCCTCAGGGTTCCACATCACTAGCCACCTCCATCCTCAATTCCTTCTCTCATCTTTCCCCAACCCCCAACCTTGCTCCACATCAACAAAGGGACAAATGTGGGCAGCACGACGCCGATGGTTCTGGTATCCTCTGACCCTCCCAGCCCTGACAAGCCAAAACCACAAGATTGTTTTCTGTGATGGAGATACCAGGGGTGCAGATCCCTCAGAGGGCAAATGCTGCAGGCAACCAGCCAGCCAGGGTCCTTAACTTAGTGGGGGCAGACTCTCTCTGGCTGGGCTCCTAAATTAACCAAATCTTCCAGTGCTCCATTCTATCCTCCGTGGTTTACCTCCAGCCAAACCAATCTATTTTAGGGGCAGCTATCCTTTCTCTCTTCACTTTAATATAAAACGCATCTTGCAAGCTGGATTGTCTAACTAAACAGATTGGACGATGTCTGTGGTCTGCCCCCGCTTGGGAGCATGTGATTCCATCAGTTATGTGTAGCAACGCCAAAAGAAGAGCACTTTATAAAAGAGTAATAAAGCAGACATTGTGTTGAAGGATAAACAAGCATTAGCTATTTTGAACTAGCTGTTTGCAAAGTAAGACACTTCACCTCCGTTATTGCTACTTGAACGTGAAGAAAGAATGGATTGTGTAATTCAGTGGGGAGCCCATGGACCCGGGACATTATTTATTTGGGAAAGATTGCATACATTGATTTAAAAACATTTATTATCCTCAGTGGGAATTTAGTTACAAAATTACCTACTCTAAGCTCTGACCTTGTTTGCATTGTGATATCGTTCTTTTTTGCAATGAAAAGCTGTGGGGGGAAATTATTTGCTTTTACTCAGAGTGTAACTATTTAAAACACAGGTTTTGGAGTTCAACATCACACGTGGTTTTGTGTTCTGATTCCATCACTTTCTGGATTTGTGAGTCTGGAGAAGTTAGTTCTCGAAGACTCTTTCCTCAGTTTTCTTATCCACAATGTGAGGATGATGATGCTTATTTCAGAGAATTTGGGAGAAGACATGAGATAATATTTTTAAAGCACTAACCAAAGCACACAGCACATGGTAAGTGTCATTTTTTTAAATGTCAACATCAATGACAGTAATAATAAATGAGATGTCAAACCAATGCACCAAACATTTAGTCATATTTTCATTCACTTTTTATATGGCAATGTGGCTTATTTTTATCATAATTAATGGCTTACATTTAAAATCACATTTAGGTGGTAAAATCTATGTTATTCAACCTGTGAGTAGTCCTATGTATAACTAGAAAGAAAAAAAAATCAGAGACAAGGTACATTAATGTCATTACTTATGTAGAGAACATAAAATTCTATCAAACCTTGTAGAATGCAGTTACTGTCCTACACCAGAGATTCATCTTTTGTTTTGTGAGTCAATGCCACTGAAACCTGCCATTAGTCTCTGAGTGCACAGTGGTGTACACATAAAACGAGTCCTTGGATACGTAATGTCAGAGACAAATATGGCAATATTTAAGTAAACACCCAAAAAGAGAAATCTCAGGGACAAAAATTAAGGTTATACTGAACATATTGTTTGCTCTGTGTTGGTTTAGTCATTTCTGGCTGCTACAAAATTGTGAAAAAAAAAGTGTGACTTCTTTTTTCGTGTTGTACAAAAAAGTGTGGAATCCCCTAGAAAGTATGTGCAATATCTGTCAGGGTTGTTGCTGCTAGGGAACCAGAACACAAACAGAAGATTCAAGAAAGCCCTTCCTTTGGCCCAAATCACCAGGACTATTACAAATTGTGCAATATACGATTTGGCAAGGTCATGGCTGTTTGAGGGTCATTTTTTTTCTTTTTATAACTGTTTCAAAGAACAGCAATGGAAATAGAAGTCAAGCTTTTTCAAACGGTAGCGACGCGGGAATTGCGATGCAAGACTCCTAAACGGACTTCACTGGTTACAGGACTCAGAGCCAACATGAAATGAAGGTCAACTGTGTGTACGTGTATTTTCTGTTGTCGTCAAGGCGGCAAATAATGTCAGGATTTAGCTTTTCCACTCATTCTGAAACGTCTGCCTATGTGTAACGCTGACTCTGGTTACTAGAACCTTGCTGGGAAAGTTCTGAAGCCGAGGCAAAAGAGCTGCACGATTTCCTTAGTAAATTATAATCCTAATTTCAAATGTGAGTTCGCTTGTAAACAGATTTTTTAAAATTAGCATCATCCTTTGAGAACTTCTTTGCAAAAAAGTAATAATTTGCAAAACAAAAATCAGAAACAGTATCACAACGCAGAAATCTTTGGTTCTACACTAAGAACATATTCATTTTCAGTGTCCATGCTTAAAAATTTTCTAAGAGTGTCACTAAGACAAAAGTTCAAACTATCAAATAGGCTGAAGTGGCCAGGATAAGCAGGACAGGACACAGCATGGATAAACATGAAAGAAAGCCTAGTCAGAATGGAGGGAAAGAACTTGTAACTTAAACAGAACTAATGTCTCTTAAAAGCTTCTTTTACTTAAATTTCTACTCAAACGGAACAGGATTTCTTTCACTCATATCACAGTCTATAATAAAACAATCACAGCAGTCTGTTTTTACCCATTTGTCATTACAAGAGATTGCTCACAGACTTTCTGAACCAAGGATGCTTTCTTGATGGTAAATGAGATTCCTTTAGAGGCAGATGGGGACAGGTGCTTTACCACTTCGCTCTCTGTGACATTATGTCTATCACTGCCTAGCAGGAAGTGACACTGTGAAAGCAATTCGTCACCAGCAGAGACAAGAAAGGTCTCCGTCTGAGATTAGGACCAGATGGCATGATTCACATCTCGGCCTTGTGGGTGAGCCCTGGAATCTTTGCTGACCGCGATTCATAAAATACTTTCATTTTGAGTGTCATACCTCCGGATTGTCGTGAATTTTTGCACTGTGCAGACTCAGGACAGACAGGCAGAAATAAAGTCCATATTCTTGCAACAGCTCTAATCAGTTGGTCTCTGACGACCTGTCCTGCCTCGACGTCGATCACTCCCTTTGGCCCGGTATTTCTCTACTCTGCATTCATTGTTGCCCTGCTAAGGAGCCTAAAATTTTTAGATATTTTCTTCCCAAGTTTTCCCCCGTGAAATTTAAACATCACACATACACTATGTATCTGTTATGTACTATATATCTGTGCTTTATACATAAAGCATAGGATTCTTTTCACCCTCCCAAGAACCAATTTCCATGCCCTTGGGGTTGATATTGAGAACGTGTGCCATAGCTGAAATCCTTGTCCATTGCAAAACTTTGGCACTATCTCAAGTTTCCCTCCCTCTATTCTTAGAAATGTTTTCCTCTCTCAGATATTTGTCTGATGGATCAACTCTTGTTCATTCTTTAAAACTCAGCTCAAGTATCAAAGCTGCCTGGAGGCCTCTGGAACTCCCTCGGGCTATCATAGATCTCCTCGGTGCCCACCGCATCACGGATTATGGACTTATTTCTACACTTGGTTTATTTGTCTGTCTCCACGACTAGATGACTAACTCCTTGAAGCCAACTAGATGACTATCTCCTTCCTCCCTGTTATGGGCTGAATTGTGTCTCCCCGCAAATTCATAGATTGAAGCCCTAACCCCCAGTACCTCAGAATGCGGCGACAGCATTTGGACACAGGGCTATTACAGACGTGATTAAGTCAAAATGAGGCCCCCTAGGTGGGCCCTAATCCAGTATCAGTGGTGTCCTTATATGAAGAGGAAATTTGGGCACAGGAAGAGATACCAGGATGCACCCTCACAGAGAAAAGGCCACATGATGCCACAGCGAGAAGGCTGCCATCTGTAAGCCAACCAGAGAGGCCTCAGGAGAAACCAAACCTGCCGACACCTTGATCTTGGACCTCCGGTCTCCAGACTGTGAGAAATAAATGTCTGCTGCTTACGTCAGCCAGTCTGTGGTATTTTGTTATGGCCGCCTGAGCAAACAAATACACTCTCTATATTCTAAAAACTAAGACCAGAACCTGGTAGTGAATAAACATAGGCTGGTTGGTTGGTTGAACGAATGACTGAATGAAAAACATGTTCTCCACAAATTCCTTCTTACAGAGGCTCTGTGTCATCGCTATCACGTGATACACTACAGACTGTCTGTTCTTTGGCGGGGAGGCCCAGCACGTCTCCTCACACAGCCCAGTTTATTCATCCTCACACCCAGCTGGGTGATCACCCAGCAATTCCGTATAAAGCAAATGGATAACGGAATTACAAAAGATAAATCCTTTGTCCTCAAAGGGTGAACCTCCCAGAAACCCTTGCACATATACTCTAAGTCACAAAAGGAATAAAAATTACAGATTAGAAGGAATTCCCCTGAAAGACCAACAATAAAGAAAGACTTTGAAAAGACCAAGTGAGGGAAGCAGAACTGGAGGGAACGTTTAAGAGCAACACTGCTGACCTCACGGAGGCTCTTTGCCAGGGCATTGAAAGTATATTTTTTAAAAGCCCTTTGACGCGGCGCTGCTTGTCCACAGGTAGTCGAGAAGGCGCTGGCTCATGTTCAAACCAAGCCAGCTATGGAGGATCTAATAAGGCTTTTAAAATGTTCTCCCTGAGCTGATTTCTGAAAACCCTCAAGGCTTGAGAAATCTCATTAAGAGCTAAAAAGAGATAAAATGGAACCAGCCCCCATTCAAGAGGCTGATGTCATCTATCTCCCCAAAGAAAAGGCCGCACTTTCCTTTGTGAAAACCCAGGGTGACATCACCTCCCCATCACATGCCCCTTCGCCCCTTTCCCTGCTGTTCCCAGCTGAGCGGTCTCTCCCTTTGCAAATGTCACTCTTTCACTCACAAAGCTCCTTGACCTTGTTTGTGTGCTGGATTCCACCGCCTAGTGAAAGAGGGCCTCTGGGAGAGCCGACCACAAGAGGCGAGTGGTGTGCACAGCTGGCTGGGAGGCCCCTATTCACACAGCTTGCAGAAAGTTCTACACTCCCTTCAGCAACACAGACGGAAGCCGAATTCAGCCCCTGGACAATGCTGTCAATGCTGAATACTGTGAACCGTTTAGCCGGGCGGGGGAACTGTGGCCATTTCTTTCTTTCCAGAGTGGGATTCTCTTTGATGGTTTGCATAAAGGCAAGGCAGTGTGGTTTAATCTCACATCTACAAAAAATGGACCCACTAAGAAAGCCCGATTGTAGATCCATTTTCTCAAAGCAAATAGAAGATTTGTGCGGTTGACAAAGAGGCACATTTTGTAAACAGGTTTATTTATTAATTGGTAAAATGCGCAGGAAATGATGCCACCGTAGATTTTGAACTCTCAGCGAAGAGTTTTTTGGAGTTCTTATTGCAGAGTTTGGAAAAGAGTGGAAGGGGAGAGAGGACCTGAAATGAGATTTGATGCTGATGAAAAGAGGCTAGGAGTTTAGAGGCACTCCCTTGGCCAGGTAAGGCAGAGAAGCTTCAGGGCTGGTGTCAGGCCAGGTGTCCAGGGCCCTGGCACTCGATCCTGATTCTGAGATCGGGATCTAGAAAGCCCATGCAGAGATGATTTTTGAGGAAGATTAGCCCTGAGGTAACATCTGCCACCAATCCTCCTCTTTTTGCTGAGGAAGACTGGCCCTGAGCTAACATCTGTGCCCATCTTCCTCCATTTTATATGTGGGACGCCTACCACAGCATGGCTTGACAAGCGGTGCCATGTCCACACCCGGAATCTGAACTGGCAAACCCGGAGCCGACGAAGTGGAAAATGTGCACTTAACCTCTGCGCCAGCGGGCTGGCCCCCAGAGACAATCTTTTTGAATTACATACATACACACGTGCATGAGCACACACAAACACACAATCAAGAAATTTCTATTATACCTTAAAATTGAGCCTAATTTTTAAATGTATTTTGGATTTTGTATTTGTTTTGCAGTTCTTTGTATTTCATATTTTATTTTGTGTTTTCAAGCGACAACATGCCATGTTGGCTTCATTGCTTCAAGATCCCACTCAAAATTCGCTTCTCTGAAGTCTGAAGGATTTACATGAAAGAGAGGAGATAGCCCCTAGCCCTGCCCAGGCCCCTAGCAGTGCGTGACTCTAACTTTCTGGTCACTGCTAAGCTCTCCAGCTCCCCCAGCACTGCTCCCTTGGACTCCATCCACTCTGCACTTTTGGGTCCCTCATCCTCACCCTACTCCCTCCCACCACAAGGTCTTTCTTCTACTGGGAATCCTTTGCCTTCTCCTATTTGCCTACTTCTGCTTATTTTCGATTTTAGTTCAAAGGTCCTATGCTCCCGCAGGACCTCTCTGACCTGCTATCCTCTTCTGTGTGGCCCTGGTGCTTACCACACTTTTGATTTTATATTTATTTGTGGCTTATTTGCTTGATGGCTACTTCTCCCAATCGACTGTAAGCTCTATGAAAGTAGGAACCACGCCTGCAGGTAGGACTCACACCCTGTCCCCAGCCCTAGTAGAGTACCTGGCCCCAAACAGCTCCTTAGTATCCGTGAAGCGAACACATGGATGACTGTGAAATCAGACTCTATGTCTTCGGTTTAGCTCCAATGGGTAAGAAGTGGGGGAAGCTCTTCCCTGACCCTCGTTTTCTCTGTTGGCCCATCTTCTCAGGCTATCTCAAGTTAAAGATCTAGTTCAGATGCAGAGTATAGACTCCGCGTACTTGTGGCATTGCATAACCATAGTACACGATAGTTAATTCTACACAGATCTAGACCATTAACAATCGCCTTCCAGAAGGCCCTACCTAAGTGTAATTTATATATAGTGGGTAGCACAGAGTTTTAAAAAAATTGTTCAATTCTGGTCCCAGTTGGCAAAATTTTGCATGACTCTGGTTCCTAGCTTAGCAAGTTTTCAGCAATTGGGAGAAAGTTTTGAAATAGTAAACAGGAAAAGAGAATAGACAGAGAGTGTCTTTGACTCTCTCAAATGAAGACAGATTCCAAGTGGAACTAGTAGAAATAAATTTTCCCCACAAAAATTCCACTTTCAGCAGAGGATTCAGCCATGTCTAGCATACTGGCTGGAAAAAACCAATGCTACAGTAATACAGTGTAGACAATAATGCCCATTAACTCATACTCCTTAGTGTGGCTAGAAAAGCCTGGAGGGGAGAGAAAGCAACCCACTGAAGAGAAGATAAAACCAGCAGAGTCCTACTCCTAAAACCCTCCACCCTAGCCACATGGCAGAATTACTTAGGGAGCTTTTTAAAATTAGCAATAGTCAAGGACCCACCGTGGACCAACTGAATCCTCTCTCTGGAGGCTGGAACCTATGCATGCGTCCTCTTTAAAACTCCCAGGCAATTCCAAGGTGTGTGTATCTAGGGCTAAGGACCACTCCCCTGGGCCCTGAGCCCCCATCTCCTGGTTAGCATTTCTTCCTTTCCACCCTCTGTCTCACATGAGAGCTTTGGATCTCTGAAGCAGTAAGGTTCTCTCTTAACGACATCTCAGCCCTTAACCTACTGACATTGAAAGATTAAAGATCCTATTCTGCTGTTAGTACAATGAGCCCTAGAAGCATCTTAGAAGCTTTCTCTAGTCCCTAGGGATGCTCTCGTTCTACCACGTTATTTCTCCCACCTGTACACCTGCTCTCCTCTTGCTCCCCAAAGTGTGATCTAAAAAGTAGCATCATGGGTGTTACCTTGAAAATCTGGGTCATTTCCCAAGATTTTCCTGTTTCTTCTAGGTCTCGTCACACTGTCTCTAGTTTTCTTAGAATCATGCCATTTCTGAATCACAGAATACTAGAGATGGACTGTGTTATAAGATGAATCAACCCAGTCCCTTCATTTAGTAAATAAATTGATATTCCATGGTTAAATCTACCTACTTGATGAAGAGGACAGTCCAGGACTTCCACAAGCTTAATTCTCATAGCTTATTTACTTTGGGAATTCCTAATCTGTATTTCAAGCTGTAAGTGGCCCTGTGGATTACCACTGAATACTTTTAAATACCGAAAACCACATACTTATATTTTAGCAGAAATACACTCAGTATTCAGTTCATAATAACAGAACATCTAACACTCTTATGCATAAAATAGGGCTGCCCAGTTATGTACAGTGCTGAGATTCATATAATAAAGGCGCGATGATGTTAACGACCCTCAGGAGTCAACCACAACACACATCCGTGTGCACGTGCCTTGGGCTCACCCCTGATCTTGACGGCAGAGCCACAGTTTCGATGTTTGTGTGTGAGGCCTGGTATAATACTGCAACTCTGCTTCTCTTTCAAATTGATTGAAACACACCAGTGAGCCCTAAGACTTTCGTTGAGAACAACTACTAAAATATTCACAAGGACTATTTTTTTCAGGTCTGGATCACTCTAGGAGAGTGGTTTTCAAACTTTATCCCCAGGGAGACCGGTTAAAGCACAGATTGTCGAGCTCCCTTCAGAGTTGGTGATTCCGTAGGTCTTGGATGGGGCCCGAGAATTTGCACTGCTTACAAATTCCAGGTGACTCTGATGTTGCTTTTGGCGACCACATTTTGAGAACCACTGCTGTGTGGCCCTCTCCCTTTAGACTGGACCACACGAGGTCAGTTTAGAAGTTTCAGAACTCTTGTTAAAAATGAATTTTCATCTTCAGAGGAATGACTATCCCTACCTGCTTCCTCAACCAGCAATCCATAGGTGGGCTCTGATGAGCCCCTCCCCTGTTTGGCAAGTACAACACACGGCATGACCCTGGCCGAGGGCATCGCTAGCTTAAGTTTTCCGCTCCTGCTCCCCTCTCAGCCCAATCCTTGCCCTTCCCCCTTCTTGCTCTGACTGACTCTCATTCTTTCCCTTCTATCCCTGTCATTCCTCCTCAGCTGAATGGCAAGTGAGCCTTAAATCTCATTCTATTCCACTCCCATCCCACTTTGCAATTTGCCTGCCACACTTAGGTACAGGTCTTCACCCCTGGAAACTTCATTCCGCTCCCTCCTTTCTCTGAGGCAGTTTATCACTGTACCTGCTTAAGTGGTTATCAAAGCCTGTCCACTTTGACTTCACTTCCTCCCTTAACCCTAAGAGAATGATTTAACTTTCCAAGAGCCACTGATGTCTGAGTAAACTTTCTAAGGCCTAGCACCAGATTACCACCAGGGTTCTGTTATTTGTCAATGTTATTGTTTCCAACATAGAATTGGAAAGGGAACAATTCTTGGTCAAACAGCAACTGCCAAATACAGCTGAGATGGGTGCAGGGCTTACCGTGAATGAACCACTGCATCTGAAATCCTTTCTCACGGTGGCCCACCCCATCGGTATGGAACAGCACTTGGAGCTTGGAGCCTGTGGTACTCCCTGGAAGCGGAATATCTGCTCCACAGTAGCGCCCCATCCACTGCGGGCCATCGTAGAGCTGAAATCAGAGAGAAACTTCCCCAAGTAAAAAAGTCTCATGTGCCTTCTCAGATGGAAAAAGCAAAGTCCACTCACGTAGTGAAAGCTGTTCCTTGGTTCCAAAGTTAAGGGTAAATCAGCTGAGGTGGGTTGAGGACAAGAGGCTTAACATAATAATTAAAAATAGATAATTATATACAGAGAGTTTTACGGATAATTCCTAAGCCCAAAAAGTGTGGAAATCCAAATATTAATTGTTTGGTTTTATGTCAGCCTAGCAAGTCCCCTCTGAAGTATAATTCCGGCACAGAATAAGGAAATGGTGGGAGAACGAGACACGTTCACATATCAATGACACATAAAAGATGCTCGATGAATAGCAGCATTATAATCGCAAGATACCAATTTCTAAATGAATACTTACCAACTATAAAAAATTAGACATTTTAGAAAGCCATGAAGAAGGAAAATACAAAAATTAAACTCACTCAAGATAACCACTGTTAATATTTTGTTAATAGCAGAAGTTTCTCTCCTTAGCATTTTTTCATTTGTTTGGATATGTACATATACACACGTGTGCAGGTGCCTATGCGTGTGGATAAATTTTGGCCACACATTTAATTGTGTTCCTTGTTTTTCACTAAGTATGTCACTAAATAGTCTATGTAAACATTTTTATTGGTGGCATAAAATGCTACATTTACATTACAATTCTGTTGTTGTTCCTTTAAGACATTTCCAATTTTATTGCCAATATAAATATTTGTTTGATATTTGAAATTTCCCTCAGGAAAGATTTTTCAACAAGAGGAACAAATCAAAGGGTATAACCTTTATGGCTCTTGACATATATTATTAAATTTCTTACCAGAAATTTTACAGCAATTTATCCTCCTTCCAGCAGTTTACAGAAATGTTTCTCGCAGTGGAACTTTGGCAATTATGACTGTGATTATTTTTAAAGCTGACGATAACGGTGAAAAACTAGGGGCTTCTTTTGTAATTGTCTTAATTTGCATTAATTTGAGGTTGCAGGTTCTTTCACCTTTACAGGACATTTAGATTTCTTCTCTTGGAACTTTCCTGTGGAGGTCTTTGCCCATTTTCCCATTGAGGTATTTATACACCCTGTTGTACACTCTTTACCTCCCTCATTTAGTAATTCCATCAGAGACACATCTTCAAAATCAAACAATCAATCTCTCTGCCATATGTCTTCAACCAGGAAAGACAATGATAGTCCAAAAAGATTGGCTTCCTCATGACTCAGGCCACTATTTTATTTTCTCTTAATCTCCTAATGTCCAGATTAAACCCTTTGTTCTAGTTACCCTTGGGATGAGCTGCCCACGAGGATAAAATGGAAAATGTCTGATCATAGACGCACAGACTTCCTCGATTGTTCTCTTGGGGAGTCCATGAGAGTGTATGTGTTTGCAAGTGTCTACATGTAAACACACAATCTGGATCCAATAAATTCCAAGTGGACCCAATTACTTTTATTTACTGAAATGTTATGATATAAAATACTTTTGGAAACATACTGATTCGAACATGGAAAACTTTATGAACAAATTCCACAAAGCACCTCTACGGAGCTTCCCTGATTCCCATAGCCAGTCATAAATTAGTTTTCCTTTGAAATCCCTCAGCTTTTCATCTGGGCTTCTTTGTGGAAATGGTCACATCCCCTTGCATTCTTGTTAGCAGCATGTGTGTCTTATCTCCCCTACAGATGATGAGTTTCCTTGGAGCCCAGATCAGCTCTCCCATTCCCCTCACTGCCTGGTGCGGGGCTCTGTCAAGGGCAGATTCCCAATACATCGTCAGTGAACGAACACAATGATTGCCCCACGACAGCATTTATTTCAATGGGACTTAATCTGCCCTCTGCCTTGAGCCCTGCATAGTTAGATCCATCTCAGGGTCTCGCAGTCCTCAGTTTCCGCGAGTTTCTTTTAGGCAGCAAAGGGTCTGGATCGTTTGTGGCCACTCTGCAGAGGAGCACCAGGCAGGGCCTTGTTCAAGATCACAATAAATCACAGATTTCTAAATGTTGGCCTGTCTCATTGAGTTCTCCAAACTGGCTGCTCGTCAGACATACATGCTTGTGAGGTCTGGGGGGAGGTCAGCTGAGATTTAAAAAGAGGAACTCAGAAGTCCATTATATCACTCACCTTTAAATACTAAACCTGAGCATTTTAAGCAAATGAGTAAAGACACTGATGAGGTTTCTTTTTCAGGCTTATCGCTCCAACTTCCTTTTTATTTTTTGAATACTGCTGCTTCAAATGTGTATCTTTAGATCAAGTTTCTAGTATTCTAGATATTCGACAGCAGCCATAATGAGGGAGTGAGGATGAAAGAAAGAATGAAGCAACATAAAAAGAAGAGAGAAAACAGCAAAAGCCCTTCACCTCAGATCCCAGGTCCCACCAGCTAGCAGGAGGTGGAGGTGGGGGCAGAGGTCCATGTTGCAATCTGTTTACTCCAAAGTTACTGCTTTACTGTAGAGTATTTATTTCAGCTTCAGAGTTTTTATTAAATCTAGTGTATGAATTCCAATTCAAAACTAATTAATACAAAAATAAACATACTGTTCCCAAGCAGAGGCATAATAAGCAAGAAAACACTCTACTGTTTTCCACCCCAAAAGGCTCATTCTTAACTTTGGATTGTAGTTCAGTAACCAAAACTTTATTTCACCTTTATCCAACAAGATGTAAGGCAGGATTTCTCTAGAACTGTAACAACTCTAAGCTTTATGGATCTTCTGAAATACTCAGCAGCGACCCTTTGAGGAACCATATTTTAGATTCTACACAAGGTCATAAGCAGGATGGGATTTTTGCCTCCCAGCTCAGCAAGGTTAAAAAACCTGACATTTTCACATGACTTGGAGGGGATTTTTTTTTCCTTCCTTCCGGATGGGATTACTTCACTGAAGGGGAGCCCCTGAATCCCAGTCCTTCTTAAATAACACATTGTGAATGGGAGGGGGGCAAGGGCAAAGGGAGTGGGTTTGGGGGGGGTGACGCTGATGAATGACAATTAGTTTCATTTTGTCTTTGGAGAGGCAAGAAGGATGCATTGAAATGAACATGAAATAGACATTGATGAAAATGCTTACATAGAACGTCAAATAAATTAACGAATTAATTAGTGTATAACAATACCTCTATACAAAAAAAAACCCCATTCCCTCAGTTTTATATCCTTCTAAAGTTTACACTTAATTAAATCAGGGTTTTTTGTTGATAGTCACACAGATGGCTAACGTCACCTCTACAATTCATTCCCGCGTAAACTTACCACACAAAAAGAAATAGTCATTTTTCAAAGTACACAAATACTAGTTACCATGGCAACCAGTTGGTGCCTGCTGCTCTTGATTCTGTTTTCAGAGCAGAATGTTAACCACAGGACATTCCAGCTGTGACTCATTGCCACTGCTGGCAAGCATGCCGGCTTGGTCCTGCTAAGGGTATGATTTCCCTTCTTTTAGAAAGCCTAAAGCTCTACTCAGTCTGAACAATATCTGAGGTTGGAATTAAGTCCATATAAAGGAAACTGCTAGAAATTAAGAAGAGGAAGATTGAGATTTTCACTTTGAATATGCAGATCTAATTTGTATAACTGTGTTTAGAGGTGGTGGTTGTTTTTTTTAAATACCTGAAATGCTGCTTACATTTTCAAGTTAGCTGTTAAATGTATCTTCAAATGTGAATATGTGTATATACAAAATCTCCTGTATAGAATCTTTGCAGTTATTCTCTTCAGAAGACTATTCATTTAGGATTCTTGTAGTTTAGGTCCTCCTACCCCTACCCCACCCCGAAATATCTCAACCACTCTTAGGACACTCAAAGAGGAAGGAAACCTCTTGCCCAAGCCACATTTACCAATTTCTATCTACTTCCTTTGCGTGTGTTTGATAACTTGCCACATGCATAGCCTATGAGTGACTTCAGACTCCAGTTGCAATAAGTAACTATCCATGGACTCCTTCTAAATATTAAGGACCCATACATACAAGGTGGAAGATATAAAGCCAAAGATACATCCCTGACAGAGATAGTCCAATTTTTGTATGATTAGGGTTTTGTAGATACTTTAGGAATCATTGCAACTCAAGTCTGGAGGAACCCAGAGTTAGCTAATGTGTACCTCAATCTGTCCCCTCAGTGGGAGTCAACTTTATGAACTGCAAGAACTTTCAAAACAGAAGTGTGCTTTTCAAGTGCCTCTTTCTTGCTAAATTGTTTTATGACTTTGAAATTAGTGATTGTAATTAATGAAATTATAATTAACTGTCTCATATATCTGAGCACAGGCTGTATGGGTTCTTTTCTAAACCCATTTTAGAATCACAGTGAGTAACAAATAAGACGCAGCCCTTTCTATTTTAGATTGGCATATAATTCATACTTTTTCCAGTATTGTTTTTCTTATTTACTTGAAGTTTTTCTGCAAGAAAATTCTTTTTTATAGTGGAGGATTAATTTTAAGAATTAGTTAAACATAGTCCATATAGAGAAATTAAAATTTCTTTGGGATGATATCATTCAAATATGGAGAAATTTCTGGAAAAAAATTTGGTCCATTTCCTATGACAAATCTCGAAAAAAATTTTATCCTTTAGAGTTTAATTTGTGATTGAAATAATTCATCTGCTGTGAGGGAGAATTCTAGATGTAGCAGAGAATCCCCTAATATTTGCGGAGAACAAAAATTCTGGTCAATGTAAAGAAGATAGCTAAATTTCTGAGAACTAGGCTCAATGAGTTCATAGCATGGCTTTTTGAAGTCAATGTAACTAACAGAAGATTATATTTCACTTAGAAACAGGAAAGTAATTTTATTATAGGAACATACAGAGAATATTCAATGTGGTTTGTGTCAGGCTCTCGGTTCATAGTCCAATCCAGCTCTAAAATTTGCTTAGAATATAATCTTGTGAAAATTACTTAACCTCTCTAAGCTGAAAGGTCTTTATAAATCTGGCATCGTAACAGTTCATATCTCCTAATGTTGTTGTAAACAGCAAACGAGACAAATCACGTAACAGGTTGAGTGTGAGGCCTGGCATGGAGAATGTGCTCAAAATGTTATTCTAACTCTTGGTCAGAGGCAAAGGGAACTAACATTTTTCCAAAGAAACCACTCCAGAAATAGCTTTGAGAGAAAAAATATGATGGGTAGAGAGAACTTGGCTTGACTCATATAAAACATTTCACAGAAATCATCCCTGGCCCGGCAGACAGGGAAGCAGCAAGTCAATGAATCACTTGGGAGGAGATAGACAGCCATTACTTGCAGCGTGTTGCTATGACGACCTGGTTCTGTGTGGAGACTGAGGCCACGGGTGGGGTCCATAGCCCAGGGCAAATCACGCTGCTGGGGAGAATGTAAGCGTAGTCCGTGTGTTGGAGTTGAGGGAGATGGTGGATGATAAAACAGGATGGTGGTGAAGACAGCTTAGGAAATCTGTCAAGGCTGCCCTGGTGAGGTGGACAGGAAGAGACAACTGGTAAGAAAAGTGGCTCTCTGTGTGTTTTTTCCCGTTCCAGCCTCCTCTCCCCTTTCTGTCCAGCCAGGCTGCAGCTCTAGTTGCTTAGCCACTGAAGCTACAAAGGGGTGGGAATTGGTGAATCTTGGAGCACCTCTTCAGATTTTCCCCACCCCAAGAAACAATTGCTACAAGATCTATGGAAACTGCCTTATTAGAGTAGTTATTAAGAATGTTGTTGCCCAAGTTTACACACAAATCTCCTGAATAAGCTTAGAACTTTCAGAGTTTACTTTCAATTTGACGGGCTTTGAAATACTCCTGCCACAAGGGTAGAAATTGCCAAATGAGATTCATAGAGTAGGGTAAAATGCTCCCACTGTGGATAAGAAAAGCCTAGGGGGGTAAAAACGTCATCCAGTTGTGGAGGGTAAATTAGGCAGATGTTGAAGAGGAATGCTAATAAGCAGAGAGTGGTAGACTCTAGATGGCTCCATGATGGCCCCGGGAGGCAATGTCTCCTCCATTAGACACACAGCCACGCACAGAGCACTCTGATATATAGGCACACATCTTCCCCCCGGCACAGGCAAAGCCACACTGCCACATGCTCACAAGGTGGGGCAGGAAATATGACATCCCTATCTAAAATTAAACAATTACTCATAATGCTGGGCTTTGCATAAGAGCAAGAAACCCATCGAAAGACCACGCTCTGAGTTACTTTGTGCCATTCTGAGTTAGAGGTCTGTCTCAAACACAGACCATATAGTCTCCCTCCCATTGTAGCTGGTTGCTGTCTGCTCTACAATGAGATTTTTTCTGCTTTCTACACATTACTCATTTTAGAGGCCACAAAGTCTGATTTGGGTTTGTTCATTTTTTGGGGTTGTTTTAAATCATTGTCTAGTAATGGATGTGTGCAAAGATTTAACTACAAAGATGTTTATCTCAGCATTGTTTATAATAGTGAAAATTTGAAAAGATTCTAATTGTTCCACAATGATACTTGGTGGCTGTATTGTGATGCTGGAATATGCAATATTGTAAATGCTGTGGTATAATAAATAATATGGAGAAACATTCACAAGCTATTGTTACATAGGAAAAAGTCATAGGATAATATGTACAGAATCATCCCCTTTGACTATTAATATAAATATATAGGAGAGAGTACAGGAAATAAATACCACCAAATATTAGTAGTAGTGAGGTAATTTAGGTTATTTTTATTTTATCTAGGTTTTTCTATATTTTACGAATTTCCACCATGACTATGTATTCCTGTGTGATCAGATAAGTTTATGTTTAAAGTATTATCTTTGGGGACCTATGGACACAGCACTGTAGATACGCATTTGTAATGTTTTCTCAGTCTCAGAATTCCATACCCCTTCAGCTTCTCAGATATCAGCTGGTCTGCTGAAAATATTACACTGTCTATCTGCATAGTCTTTTATACATACCTCAACATTATACATGAAAATGAGCCCATTAAAATGTCATTATGTAAGGCAATCTCCTTCAGCACTAATTTAAAACCACATTTTGTCCCTAATGCTTCCTTTCTTAGCATAGCTAGGTTTTTATTATTAATTAGACCAATTCTTTATTAAAACAGAATTCCTTCAGATGTTCGGGGACTAAAGACTTCTAGCAAACATAAGTGTTGACAGTCGCTGATGGAGCAATCAGTGCCTCATTCCCTCCCTGGTGCTAAGTGAAATGCTTTGAAAGCCAAGCGTACTCTCCGTTGTATACATGAACATTTAGTTCCACGAACCACAGTGAAACACTGAACATTTTTCTAAAATATCATCCTGCCTCCTAAAAGCCTCAGCCTGCGCTACAGATGGACTCAGAATGTGGTTCAGAGAACACCAGGAAATCATAGCACCTTGAGCTGGAAGGACCTAGAGCCTGCCACGGAGATGTTTCTGCAATTCAGAGAGAGTGAGAGAAGAAAACCCATTAAATAAATAGTAAATGTAAGAACTGAAGGGTAAAGATGGCATTTTTTAAAAAATTCTGAAATGCTGCAATTGGAAATCTTTCCTATTTTCAAAAGTAGACAATCAATATAATTGATCAAAATGCACAATGATTTCTAATTTCAAAATTTAGCATTCTGACATTTGTATTCTTTTTTTAAGATTGGCACCTGAGCTAACATCTGTTGCCAATCTTTCTTTTTTTTTTTTTCTCTTCTTCTTCTCTCCAAAGCTCCCCCCAGTACACGGTTGTATATTCTAGTTGTGGGTCCTTCTGGCTCTGCCATGCAGGATGCCACCTCAGCATGGCTTAATGAGCAGTGCTAGGCCTGCACCCAGGATCTGATCCAGTGAAACCCTGGGCCACCGAAGCAGAGCGTGCGAACTTAACCACTCGGCCCTGACCTTTGTATTCTTATTCCTGTGTGTGTCTGTTAGGTGGCGGAAGAGATTTTCCATGCACTCACTACACGTGGCCTGTCTGAGGGGCAGAGCCAGGTGAGGACCACCAGGAAAGGAAGTGTGGAAAGAGCAATTTCAAGTTTTGAGCATTGAATGGAATTTTAACTGGCTTCAGGGTAGAGTGGAAATTATTGGTAGGCCTGATTATTATTCATCCTGATTCTGTCCTTCATGTTTGAGAGAACAATGAGAAGGGAAACACACTTTCTTTTGAATCTGAGGGCAAAGGCTCTCCTTTGAAGGCTGGTGTGTTTGCTTCATTAACTGTGGCAAATTAACGCAATCGCTTGAAAATTCTTCTTTATGAGGGATGGTCAGAAAAGATCAGCATTTCCTTTTGAGGAAAGGGATTTGGATCACATTGAGATAAACATCTCTCCTTTTAATTTTCTATAATTAGAAAAAAACACATTTTACTCGGGCAACTTTGGAGTCTTAAATTTCTTAAAGAATGCATCTTGTAATGCTTAATGACACTAAAAAGTATGTGGCCTAATTAACCAATGGATGCATTTCATTCTAGACTCCTTTGGAATCCAGATCATGCTCAGTACAATGCCAGACTCGCATCTGGCATGGAGACATAAATTGAATTGTTTGGTATACTGCTATCACTTTTTATGCCTGTTTTGGAAAAGCAGTTGCCCTCAGAATTGAAATAGCTTATCTCTGAATTCTAAGCAAAATGCCAGGCATCCTAGAAGCAAACTTCCTCTGACAGACAGTTCTAGGAAGCATGACTCATTTGCCCAGGAAGTGCTCAAGGAGGTGCCAGGATGATGAAAGTCAGCTCAGACCCATTGCTGCTAAGACGTGAAATCTCTCCTGCTTCTTTGCATCTCTCCAACCAGCAAATGGGATCTTAACCACTACTCTTCTCAGATTCAGATATAGAATCCTTGTGGCTTTTGTAGAAAAACTGAGAGGCCAGGGGACGGAAGCCCTGCTTTCAACATGTGGGGCCAATCTATGTTATTCACCATTAAGAAGGCTGTTTTGGAAACCATAGCTTTTCATTTACTGCAAAATATTTTTGAGAGCAAAAAGTAATGTATAAAATTGCGTTTATGTTGAAATAATAATAAATCATATTTATAGCTGAGGATTGTTCTAGGCCCTTTGTATGTATTAGCTAATTTAAAATTCCTAGCAGCTTTATAATGCAGGCAGTATTGCTATCCTCGTTTTAAAGTTCTGGAAACCAAGGTACGTAGAAGTTTAGTAATTCAACAATCTGAAAGGCAACAACTATTCAAGAAGAATTTTTCTTGTTTCCTTCATTAGTAATTATTTTTTAAAAATAAGAATTGTTAAGTTCGAGAATACCGCAAAGTCCTTATTCTCTGTAATAATAGAGAATGAGGAAAACAATTTTTTAAGCTACAGTGATAATACCCAACACTCCTGTTAGTTAACGGAATTAACATTTTCTTCATTATATTTCTTAACAGAGCTTGGAGTTAAATAAGTGGACTAAAATATTGACATCATTTTATCCTTTGTGAGAGGTATCAAAACTCATTAATGAAGTAGGCTGCAGACAGAAAGAAGAGGAAGAGTACATGTCTGGAGGAAAGAACCATTAATTATATCTCAGCCTAAAGAATTGAATGCTCTCTATCTGTGAACTTCTCTATAGCTAACTGAGGTGCTTCTCTTCTATCAGGATCAGTGCAAATAACGAGAGTGAACATTTATGTAAGTGTTCACTATGTGCCAGGCTTTGTTCTGGCTCTTTATATATATACATATATATATATATATAAACTCATTTACACTGATTAACCCATTTTACAGATGGGGAAAGTAAGGCACTTAGAAGGTAGGTAACTTGCTCAACATTACCTGGCTAGTCAGTGGTGGAGTCTGGGTTTAAACCCTGGCTATCTGGCTCCAGAGTCTTCATTCCTAAGCACTATGCTAGACTGAATAGTTACCAAGACTACCGAGCAAGACTGTACATTCCATCATGTAGCCTGGGCACCCATAAGACATTCTCCTGTGAGTGAGCAAGAGATGATCTTTGCTTATTATTGGCATCCCACAGAAGTCTGCAGACAGAAGAGAGCTGGCTTCAGCAGTTCTGATTCCAGTGAATCTCCCAAGGACAACAGAGCAGTGTCTGGAGTTGTGGTTTATCTTTAAACCAAAAAATTGTGAAATCGAGGTTCATTGTTTCTGAGAACTGTACAGAATCTGTTATGTCTTCATGTGATCAGCAGTGATGTGTGTTACAAACACAAACATCTGTTTACCCTTTACTTATTAGAGAGGATGCAAAGTCTTTAAAAGGATAAAAAAGATGAAAGTCCTGTCAAGAGCTATGCACACTCATAACTGACAGGTCACGAGGAATGGAGATGGCACTTCCAAGAGATGGAGGCTGCAATAAGGATGAGAAGCAACATCCTGAAAGGTCGGAGGAAGAATCTGAATGCCCACATGGGAGCTAAGCTCTCTCCAGAAGGAGTGTCGGGGGATAAGAAGAAGCATTTGTTGAGTACTCAATATTTGCCAGGTGTGTGGATTATCTCATTTAATCTTATAACAACTTTATGAGTAGGTGTAATTATTCCCTCCATTTTACACATGAGGAAACCAAGCCAGTTAGAGGATAAATCCCATGCCCAAGATCACATTGCTGAGGAGGGACCAAGCTTTGAACCCAGGTGGGCTGCAGACACACCCGGTTAGACAGAGCTGAGCACAAAGCTGGGCTCCATCACTGCCTGGCGGCATGATCTTGAGTATTGTTCCCTATCTGAGTCCCAGTTCTCCTGTCTGTTAACAAGCATAAAAATACCCACTTACTGGACTACTGTGAGGATAAGCCACAATCTCTATCAAAGTATTTATAATAGTGCCTAGCATGTAGTAGACATTTATTACATTATTAATTCTCAAAATAAACATTTGAGATGTGAAGGAGAACTTTCTAATATCTCAGGAACTTAAAAGTTTTGTTTCTTTGTACGAGAATAAAAGTGGAATAAACATGGAAAACATCTCTTGAATGTTTCCCTAAGAATGTTCTGTGGAATACAAACGTCCAATAAATGTTAATCAGTTAGAATTTGAGGCAAAGACTACTCTATCTGGAATGTTGCCTTTGGTGTCCCCCTCGGTGTTTCCTCCATGAGTGGAGGCCCCACTATCTCTCCTGATTGTTGCTCTTGGATGCAGTCTGTTACAGGGCATCCTGATGTCGTTCTTTCTTTCACTGTATTACTGCCACCCCCCCCACCCTGATCCAATGGTTCATCCATTTCTGTCGATTTTACCTCCTAAGCACTCTCAAATCCTTGTGCCATGTTCTCCCTCCACAGCAATGTGAAGAACTGGTGCCATCTCTTTCATCTGGACAGCAGCAACCCTCCTACTGGATCTCCACAAGTACTCTTACCTTCCTTCAATTTATTCTAGAAGCCAGAGTTCTAAAAGGGCCAGCCTGAGCAACATGAGCAATTTCCCTGCTCACACTCTTGAAAGATCTCTTGCTGCTCTTAGGGACGTCATTGAAACTCTTCCTATGCTCACAACATGCTACACTTGCAGGTCCCTGCATGCCTGGAAGCCTCACGCTTGGCCTCAGCCACATTGTTCTCCTTTCAGTTCTGACAAAGATTCTCTCTTTGACCCAACTCTAGCCTTCTCAACTAGGCCTCAAACTTGGCCTATAAAATCTATAGACTCTTGAGGCCAGCCTATGGCCTAGTGGTTAAGTTTGGTGCAGTCTGCTTTGGCGGCCCAGGTTCGGTTCCTGGGTGGAGACCTACACCACTTGTCAATGGCCATGCTGTGGGGGCAACCCACCTACAAAATAGGGGAAGATTGGCACAGATGTTAGCTCAGGGTTAATCTTCCTTAGCAACACAAAACAAAACTATAGGCTCTCAGCACAAATGATTTCATCCACTCACCCCCCACACATTAAAAGACTTAAACACTAACATAGCTTCTAACAGCTCAAGGCCACATCCCTAAGATGACCCTAGCCCCCCTTACAGTATCTGCCTGAGAAAGTTCAAGGCTGCCAAAAGCATTTACTGTTTGTTCCAGCCACCGTCTGAGGATGGCCCCTGACCATCCTTTCTTAGATCACTTCCTACAAAGGCTTACAACGGTGAATCCTCTGAGTCGTTTTGAGATGTATATGTATCTCCTACAACTCAGGAGTGTCTTTCTCAGGGATGTGAAAGCCATACCTTTGAAATGTAATCATCATGAAAGCTTGTCCCCCAGTCTCTGTGGGAGGAAGACTCTTAACTTCCATCACCGCCAGCTAACAGACACAGCTGGCCTCAGCACATCAACGCTGACCATCCCTTATAATTGCTCACATCCTGACTCTGCTCGAGCCCCTGTGGGTCCCCCTCCCTGCTCCCTGATTCTCCCTTTAAAATGCCCAGTCATCTCTGGACAGGCTGAAGTGGATCCTCTTTCCCTGCTGCACTTGTATACTCCTGATAAAAATCTGTCCCGACCACTTTCACCAGTGTCAGTTCCTCAGACACAACTTCCTCTAGTGAAGCCTCCAGCTTCCTTGACACCTTGTTGGGTCTTCCTCAAGGATGCCTTTCCAGACACACAGACGAGCTTGGTCCTTCCACTTCATGTCTTCAGAGCACCCCATAATACTCCTTAACCCAGCTCTAATTAAATTTGTACTGTGAGATAAATTGACTAACATCTGTCTCCACCATGAAGACAAGGAAAACTGAGGCTAAAACAGGTATATTTCCACGGCCTACATCTCTAAAACGTATTTGAATGACTGAGTGAATGGATAAATGAGTGAACGTTGAATAAATATGCAACTAATAGGATACTAATAGCTTGAGGAAGCACCACAGAAAAGCAGAACAAAACAACAAACTGTTTAACTGTGTTTAACATGGCATTTCCTAAATTTATTAGAACACAGGTTTCTTTATTTGTGAAAATCTACCAACATTTGTGGCAGAGACAGCCATGTGGTGATAAATGGCAAGCAATAGGACATACTGGAGTATATGAGGAAGCCATTTGGTGTAAGCCTGATTCGGCCTGACCTTGTTTTTCCAAAAGGCCCTGACATGGCTGTTGAGCATGCACTGTATATCTGCTTTAAGCATTTGCTATGTCCCAAAGACAAGAACAAATGGCCTTAGGATAGAGGTGCAACTTCCCCTACACTGGCAGTTCCTTAAGGATAAGCATCTCTCCCTAGACCAGGAATTGACTGCTGTGCTCACCTGTGACCACCCAGCTCGAGACAACAGATCTGCCACCCTGCTGTGTCCACCCAGACAGCAGACCTACGACCTGCTGTGTCCATCAATCACTGTGCCGACAGAGCAGTCTCGTGACTATTGTAAAAGGGACGTTTCAATCATATGTGGTACATGCTCTTTGATGGTATATAGCCTCTTTGTACACCCCACTTCTTTGGAGTGCTCCATTCCTTTGTCGAAGGACTCTCCCAGGCTATACGGTGTTCACATCTGGCTCATAATAAACTCACCCCAATTGTGATTTATAGATTAGTTATAGATTATTTGCGTCAACAGTGGTTTCCCCACATCGACTTCCCCTTTGTCTGGGTTACTGAATCACCATGTGGAAGGCAAGAAACACCTGCACTGGACGCCGATGTGACTGAGAAATAAACTTGTATTGTGTTAAGCACCTGAGAATTTAGGACTTCTTCGTAACAACAGGCAATATTACCTCAACTAATTACAATATCACATGGGCCTGACACTTCACAGTCATGGTGGGGAAAGGTTGCTCAGGTTACAGACTGAGAAAACATAGGTGTAGGACTGAAAGATTCGGGGACATTGGTGATGTTTTCATCCATTCTTTCAGTGAAACACAGTATTTTGCAATGGAAAGGAGCACATGAGAGTGTAAAAAACAATGATATAAACATCTGGTGAACAGGATGACATCAGAAAGAGGGTTTGGCAAGAGATGAAATGAATCTTATAAAGACTGGAGGGAAATGCATTTGACAGAAGTCACTGACATAATCAAGAGGACTTGAAACTGACATCGTGGAAATGGGGAAGGCATAGAAAGATATGAAAGGATCTTATGGAAGATGATAGTGGCGAAGATGCCAAATACAGAAAGGAGGGAGAAAGCTTAGAATCAGAACACAAAAATTGCAAAGTAAATCTGGCATTTTTGCATAATGAAATAAAAATAACTACAGTAGCACCAGGCCTTGATGAGATGAAGCATATAATTCAGCTATAGCATGGAAAAGTAAGACGCATTAAAAAAAAACATTTAATAGCACTCAAAGGTATGTGATAAGTAGACACCCATTGAAATATTTATAAGCCCCCAAGAAAGAGCTATGAAGTGAGGATAAAATGTGCTGTCATTGTGGAAGTGGACTACAGACAGTGGTCTCAAGTGCTGGATGAAGGGCTTGTGGGGCGCTCGCTCCCTTGGGATCCCCAGGGATTTTCATCTGCCCCCACCTCCACCTCCTGCTAGGTGAGGTCTAGGAATATGTTTTTCTAACAGGATCCCTAGATGATTCTGGAATGCCACCAGATTCAGCAGCCAGTTATAGGGACTTTATCCTCCACCATGAGCTTCTTCCTCGGTAGAGACTGCAATTTTTTACGAAAGAAATATATCATCACAAGTGCAACAAAAAGAGACACACAAAGGTGGCAATGGGGAGATAATTTTAATCTCCTGGACATCTCCTAGATGTCTTGTTCTGAGAAAAGCATGGCCCTTGATGAATTCTTTATATACTTTCCTCTCCCAAAAAGTAAAGAAAATAGTGAAGACATGGGCTACTCCAGACTAACAGGCCGGCAGAGAAGTGGTTGTTAACGTAGACATGACCAAAACATTAGGGGAGAGTGATCAATTCCCCTAGAGCCTGTGATGACTGGATACATCGGTGATGGGCCTAAGGTTTTAGGGAGTCAGACTTCAAAAAAAAGATAGGAGCCCATGGACCAAAAAAAGTAAAAATGAAAGAAAAAAGAGAAGCAAAAAAGAAAAGAAAAACGATAAATTCTAAAAAAATTAAATTCTGCCCACAAAGTCAGGAATAAATTTGGGGGCAATAAAAGGGGAAACCTCTGAGGAAATCAAGAAGAAACCCATGGAGCTACATAGGAGCTTTCTGACCATTTTATCGGCACACATAGAAATTAGCTAAACTTTGGGAAACAGCACAGCTGGAAAGGATGTCTATTTTCTAAAGCTGTGACTGGGGCCAAAGAAAGATAAAAATATGAATTGGGCTGACACTTGCAGAAGATAGCACAGCGTGATGAAGGACAAGTCCACATGCTTAGGAGGATGTTTAAACTGGAAGAATAGACATTGACATCCAATTTAGAAGATAAGACAGTCAATTCCTTTAAATGAATTCTTTCAGGCTGAAGTGAATTACATCCTGCAGTACTGAAAGGGACGGTTCCTACAGAGCTAATTTTGTGGTCCTGCTGAATTCATGGGTGTTTGCGAGGCGCTTTAGCATGCCAGCAGAGCCCCAGCCCCTGCTCAGAGATTTTGCCTCAGCCCACACACATGGTCTGTGAGCAACACTGGCCGGAGGGCTGGACCTCACCGTTCCTGGCCAGAGCTGCTCGTACTGCCTAAGGGGCGCCCATCCATAAGCATCCACGCCTTTGCTGTCAGCCTCAAAAAGATTAGTCACCTGTGCTGGTCACTTGTCACCAAGGGAAAGTCTGGTTGGTTGTAAGCACTTGAGGTAAATGGTCATGTAAAGTCATGGCTGGGGTGGCCGTACTGTAGCTAAAATTGTGAGGTTGCAGAAACTCCAAGGAAGCTTTTGAGGGGAGAGATGGGAATGGAGTATCCGTATGCAGGGAGAAGGAACAAAGCCAAGAAAGAGGGGAGAATCCACTGAGCTGCCTTTGTACCTGCCCTCTCCTGGCTTTTCAGTTCGTTCTGTTTGTCATGAGCCCTCTTACTTCCCTCAGAGGAGCAGTCCTTTCACAAACATGAATCTTTCCCATGTGGTTTAGTCTGAATGCGTACCTGCAACCAAGAGTGTAAAGCAGAACAAAGAAAAATAGGAGGATTGCAAGGTCTCAAGAGAAGATGTTTGACTTCACAAATGTGCAAAAGATTTATTCCGGAATCTCACAGATGAGTAAGATTGGCAGTAATTTTTGGAAAAATTCTAAATCAGATGCTAAAAATAATTTGTCAGCATGTAATGAAGAAAGAGGTGATTATAATAAATGACCATTGCTTACCTATGATGAAGTCATGCTAAGGTAACATAAATTTCTCTTTGCAATAGTGTCACTAGAGTGGTAGATCCAAGGGCTCCACGGACAGTCTCTCATGCCACCTCCAAGGGTGACAGAAAACCATGAAAGAGAGTACAGATACAGAGTGTGTGGGGTTATGGCTTAGAGCAATGGCCCTCAGCCACAGTGCCTTGGAGAAAGTACCTGGCTTTGTCACCTATAACCTTTGTGACTGTGGACAACCTGTATTTGCCTCAATCATCTCACCTGTCAAATGGGGATAATAATATTTCCTACATTGCAGTGTTGCTGTGATAATTACCCAGCAAATAAGAAGTGCTCAATAAAGATCAGCTATTATTATTACCAAGTTGTTTGAATAGGGCTCTCCCAAAAGGGTTCAATAATGGATCATTTTAACCAAAGAAACCTATCATTTTGGAGTATTTGAAACAGGCACCATCTTGTTTGACATTTTTATCAATCTTTCAAGAAGAGGCCAATGGCCAAGGGGTCTATATGCAAATGAATAATGCTCTACAGACCAGAGAATCAGGATACAGAGGAACCTGATGTGATAAAAATTTTCAGGTAAAACAGTCAAATATAACTTACTAGGAATAATATCCTATGTATGGTTATGAAACCATTATAATTCATGTAAAAGTGACCTGAAGATTATAGTCTTAATACAGTCCAACGTTATGTCTTGACTAACAATTCGCCCATTTAACCTCAGCTTACAATACCAGAAGTGTATGACTCAGCATCCTTGGCCCTAACCACGTTAGTTGGAGTGTTGCATCCAATCCAGGGCCACATTTGAAGACACACTGACATACAAGAGAACATGCAGAGGAGGGTGTTCCATGAGAGCATGCCATATGAGGACTAGTTAGGGAAACAAAGGATGAGGATTGGAGAAAACAGGCCATGACTTATGCTGATCTCATTGTTAGACCTAGGACAGTGAATTTATGGACTCAGACGTCAGTCTACACTCACTCTCTCCCCTTCGTGCCTCTTCGCACTACGGTCTCGCTCCTGCTCCCATCCCTCAAACACTGCTCTGCTCAGAGTCACATTCATCTCCAAGGGACACTTCTCAACCTTAACATTTCTGGACCATTTGGAAGCATCTCACCTTGTTGGTCACTGTTACCTTCTCTTATACTCTCTTCCCTCACCTTCCATGACACCATAACCTCATAATTTTCCTCCTGTCTCTTCTCAGCCATGCTTCCTGCTGACCTAATACATGCTCTAGCTTTCCTGTACCTCTCTTGCTGATTTCTCCCCAATCCATCACTTCTGTCTGTATATTCCATCACCTATTGGAAATCTCTTCCATGAGGAGACTCAGACACAAAATAAAAATGAAATCAAGTTGTAAAATACAGAAAGAATCCTTAGGGTTGACTTCCCATGACTGCACAAATGACATTTCCTCCCGTTGACTATTTTATTTCCAAATCTGAATCATTTTGTTTTGCCCAGAGGACAAAATAATAAAGGATGGATTAGCTTCCCAATGGGATCCTTACCAACCCACACCTCTCAGCAAGCTTGGGCACCATGTCTGACGAGGACCTAATCAAGTCCTTTCACAGTTTCAGTTTTAATAACTCAAAATAACTCAATTCTGGCTGCAGCAACAATCACTCAATTGGGACTTGGCTACGTCACTTGAAAAACCCTTTAACTAGAATTAATTAAAATAATGAAAATTAGATTGTGCATTTGTGGCTTTTTCCTTCTTAAATGGTTATTTGTACTTTTAAAATTTCTATCATAGACCAGCCATTGTAGCAATTGCTCAGGTCTTGCCCCTTGGCTTACAGAGATGGAAAAAATCTCCTCCCTCTGGCAACAGTGTCATTCTTTGGAAGACTTCACCGAACTTCTGGTTCTCATTCTGTATTTTTGCTGCTTTCACCATCAATGTTGCACAAGATAAATGGCATGGCTGTAACATCATCTATGAAGGGCCTCTAATTAGCTGCTCTGCAGTTGTTGGAACAAGTATCTTTTATTTGACACTTTTTAAACACCTCCAAAAACGATCTGATGGGCCTTTTTGTGACCATTCCATCCTCAAGTAAGTCCAAAGAGGTGGGGTACAGCCTCTGGAAAGGTTTCATCTCATTTCCTCCCCACTCCTTCTGCCAAAGCCTCTTTTAAAGTCCATGTCAAAAGCTGCTTCTCTGCAACCTTGCCCACGGTGCTTTATCAAACTGCTATGACGGTGCCTGGCGTATGGTAACACATGCAACGCTCTGCAAGGCCATGAGTTCTACTTGGTTTGTGCTCAGAGTGGTAGCATTGCTGTGAATGTGTAGGAATTATACAAAAAGGCTAGTTTGGAATTGAGTTCTTTCTCATTAATTAATAGCTGTCATTAGGCTGATGCTAAAATATGGCTGTGATAATCAATTTAACTTGAACCTACGGAACTCCTATAAGGTTCCAACTCTATCATTGGCGCCTGGGTTACAAAGTCAGAAGGAGACAGCTTCACATCTCATGCCTTCAAAAGTCCATAGTGCAGCAGGTCATGTGGACACAATCACAACTGGTAAAAGTATATGACTAAGGGCTGTGGTTGTGGTACGAACAAAGGGCTTGGAAAGCAACTTTTCCATTTTTCTTAAAGAATGAACATGATCTCACCATGTCAAGAAAAGGATGTCTACTCCAGGTAAATGGAATGAGACAAGCTCACCTTTAGTAAGCTTGTGTAGACCATCTGAACACCAGATGAAGGAAGGTGGACTTTAAAACTGTTGTCAAGTTCATGCTTGTAAGTTTGTTTTATGCTATATCATATTTTCTCTGTATACTAGGAAAAAAAAATCTTTCTAATGGACAAACACTATGGCTCCTAATTTTATGATATGGAAATTTTCTAAATATAAAGCAAGATTGTTTTTTAACCCAAAAATGTATCCCTCAAAAACAAGGGAATCCATATATTCAGGGCCTCACAAAGTCTCTCAAAGTGCAAGAAGCTTTCTTTTCTTTGTTTTGAAAAACAAAGATGTTATTCAGAAAAGATATGCTAACCCCAAACAATCTTAATCAATGCTAGTTTTTTTAAAAGAATTGGTAAAAAGAGAGTTAAGAAAATTTTACACGGATAAAGTACTTTTTCCTGGGAATATATCCTCAAAGATTATAAGTGCTGATGTCAAAAGTCTTTGCCAGCAAGACTTCTAAAAATCATCGACCACCTTAAAAAGAAACACACTAACTCATCGTGTCAGGGGACAGGCGGGATGGGGGGAAATGCCCTAACGTTGTCGAAGCAAGCACTCGTCAATTCAGAAAAGATTTCTAGTGGAAATATCATATGTGGATTCAAAAGTACTATATATTAACAATGTAGATGGATATAAAGATAATGTGTTAGATGACTTAAAAAGTGATTTTATTAATGACGAAAACTAGATGGCAAAATATATGTAAATAGTCGGAGTAAAATTGTTTTATGAAGTGTGAAAGTAGAAACCAACATTTCTAAATTAATAGTTTATAAAATATATAATTTTATATATGAATGTATAAATATATTAATAAAGTAAGTAAAATGAGTAGCTGCCTAATTTTTCAATCTATAGCCCTCAAAAGTTGCATATGCAAGTTAGCAAAAAAACTTTTGTAAGTAAAATATCTTATTGTAAAAATGGCAGATGACCTTACATTTTGGGTTGCCTAATTTTTAAGCAACTTTTACTGCATAGCATTATTTATAAAGAGTTGAATAAATGTTACTGGTGGAAACTTCCATTTTTACAAAAAAAAATTTACTGAAATGAACTTAAATTTTAAAAACAAGAATCAAAAACATGATTCCTACTATCAGGCAAATTAAGTATTAAATATAGCCACATTAACCCAAACATTTTCTGATCTCTTGTTTATAGAGAACACACATAAAAACAACCAACAAAAATAGAAGTCATTCTTCTACTTCTTTTTTTTTTTTTAAGGAAGATTTGCCCTGAGCTAACATCTCTTGCCAATCTTCCTCTTTTTGTATGTGAGTTGCTACCAGAGCATGACCATTGACAGGCGAGTGGTGTAGGCCCAACACCGGGAACCGAACCTGGGCCGCCAAAGCAGAGCACGTCAAACTTAACCACTAGGCCACCGAGGCTGGTCCCATTCTTCTACATTATTTAAATAATAGGAGGTCAATCAGTCCAGAAGTTACATTAAAACCTAAAAACTTGGATAGTTCTTCATGTATGTAATTTAGTAGATTAAATATCCTTAGTACTAAGAGGATGCAGTGAAAGAGACAGGAAATACACCTGTTCAAATACCAGGGGTAGTTGACGTATTATAGATGTGTAGGGCAGGGTTAGGACTCGGTTCCACAAAACATGATGACTTCTAGCTTGGTTTGCCTAACTTGACCTGAAAATGCAGTGATTTATTGAGCTTCAGAATACGTACCTCTAAATAGTCTGTGGAGCAGTTTGCGTGATTTTCCAATTCGAATGCTAAAAATGTGTAATTTAAAGTGTTGCCAGTTGTTGCTTGGATGGTCCAGTTGCAGCGCTGGTTGTCTGAATAGGGATTTGGGTAATGTATACTCTCTAAGATGCCATAGGCTTGATTCACAATCACCACGTTCGTACATGCTGGAAAAAATAATCATGATTGTTAAGAACCATTATTTTATTTATATATAAATATATATATATATATATATATATCTCATAATTGCTCCAAGATGTGTGTGAGATTTTCCTTTAAGAATATATATATATATATATACACACACACATGCATGCATACAAACATGTGTATTATATATACATATTTGGTACAGCATTTTTATAGTGAAAGAGTATCCATTTAGAAAAAATGTGAAATGATACTTAAGTGAATTCATAAACTTTTAAGTGTCATGAAAATTGCTTATGTTAAAACAGGCATCAGAGTCCTGTGAACTGATGAAGAGTAGAATAGCTTAGCACTACTCAAAGATCAGTCTAACCTGTTTGTTTAGGGAAGTATATTAGACCCTCTGTGTTTCTGTTTTTCTAGCTTTAACATTTGGAAGGGACAGAAATCTTGACCTTTAATTCAACAGTCTAAAAACACAAAGTCCGACGTGAATGCTAAAAATACGCAACAACATGGCTTTGTTGAACATTCTAAAGTCAGCATGAAATTCACAATAAAGGCTCCGTTATTCCTCTGGTTAGTCATCAGGAGGTACCAAACGAATAGACAGAATGTAAAAGAGTTGAAGAAGAAACGAAAATCGTAAATTTCGAAAAAATGTCTTCAATCCAATGGTGGCATTTTCTTCAACTGAGTTTACAACAAAATTATATGAGGTACCTCTAGGCAGGGGCTAGTCCTGGGGGTCAGCACCAAATTCAGCCAAATCTAGTGACTTGAAGAAGGCGTATGTATGCCTTTTCTCAAGTCTGTTTCACATTGTCTGTATGATGAGCAATAAAAGAGAGTGGGAAAATAAACATTGGATTTAAAGTGTTATCTCTGAAAACGGTGGTTCATAGATGCATTCCTACCACAACACTGCGCCCAGACAGGTGGCTGGAACAGCATTTATAAACTTTGCTATGGAAAAGTATACATTTGTGGCCCTTTAAAATCTTCCATTGCTGCATGGAGCAGGGGAATGAATCCTCACACCATTTCTCTGAAAATCTTTAGGTCACAGTTTTGTCCACAAAGGTTTTCTAAAGAATAATTTTGTTGGGGCCGGTCCCGTGGCTGAGTGGATAAAGTTCCACACACTCTGCTTTGGCAGCCCGGGGTTCGTGGATTTGGATCCTGGGCGCAGACCTACTCCACTCAAGAGCCATGCTGTGGAGGCATCCCACATAAAAAATAGAGGAGGTCTGGCACAGATGTTAGCTCGGGGCTAATCTTCCTCCAGCAAAAAAGGGAGGAAGATTGGCAATGGATGTTAGCTCAGGGTGAAACTTCCCCACCAAAAAAAAAAAAGAGAAAGAATAATTTTCTCGTTTTAGCTGCCTATGAGAAGTTATACCTACAGGATTAGAGAGACTGCTACAGCTTGCCTCAACGACCACAAAACAGGGCATAGGAAAATATATCCCGTTAAACCATATGGGCTGAACTCAGCACTCAGAAATTATACTATCAGCAAACCTTCAATTTCAAATGGCAAATTTTACAGAAAATCTCACTGCTTAGCTCTGATTTTATCTTTAAGGACCTGTATCTCCTGTGCACTAAGTTACTCCTTCAGTGTCCTGAAATTATGAGAGAAAAATAAAATATCACAGGAATAAAAAGAAAAGCAAAGGACTGTTAATAAACAGTCTGTCTGTAATCAGAAACAAATTAGCACAGCAATAATAAAATTAGAGAGATGATTATACATTCAACCAAACAGATGTATCCTGATAGAATTTGGGGGAACTTTGCATATGCTAATGATGAACTTCTGAAGAACAAAGCTACATATCCTTAAAACTCAGTATTCAAAACTGTCTAGAATTCAGCCTAACCCCCAGATGTGAGTGTGACTTTTCAAATTCACACATAATCAAGGTTAAACATTAATACTCTTTCAACTAGTCCAAAGGGATATTGTGTATTCAGATTATGATCTTGAGACTTTCCATTCCATTTTTAGCTAATCATGTCAAAATTATGGATAAATTTAGATTTAGTGGGGCAAGGAACTGCACTTTCAAAAACATAAGCAAAGTTTTTACTAAATAATATAAACTCAAGGAAACCTTGTTAGAAAGGATTCTAACTTTAGAAAAGTATTTAATTCTGAGCTGGAAGGGAGTTTTCACTTAAATTTTCACCTAATTTATTCTCCTCTTTTAAGAGAAGAAATTATGGAACCCCAGAGAAGAAAAGTGACCTTCTCAGGGGTTAGGGGCCAGGACAAACCCCCGGGTCCCTTAATTTCTTGTTCAATACTCCTTTATTTCCACCGTGTTGCCTCATGGGAAAGCAGATTTCAAAATGGCATCTTTAGTGGCTGGCCCGGTGGCACAGCAGTTAAGTTCGCACATTCCACTTCAGCTGCTGGGGTTCATGGGTTCGCATCCTGGATGTGGACCTATGCACTGTTTGTCAAGCCACGCTGTGGCAGGCATCCCACATATAGAGTAGAGGAAGACGAGCACGGGTGTTAGCTCAGGGCCAGTCTTCCTCAGCAAAAAGAGGAGGATTGGTGGTGGATGGTAGCTCAGGCTAATCTTCCTCAAAAAAAATAAATAAATAAATAAAAATAAAATTGCATCTTTATAATGACCAGATTTTTCCACAGTAAAGAATGTGCCCACTAACATATGATTCACAAGATCCATAGTTTCCTTTGATAAAACTGTTACGTTCTGAGGTATAAGATAAAAAAAATCGTGTGGAAGATACTATGTACCAGGGAATAGTGTCTAATGAGATGATTGTAATGTTTGATACAAATGAAAACCCACTAGCTGTTCACCTGTTACAGTGATCTTTAGCTGCATTGCAACTATCTCAGCATATTAAATACTCTCCGAAGTTTCCATAGCTTCCACATGCTTTAGTTGTATGATGTTAAATTTGATGCATACTAAGTATTTCTTCCTCAACTAGAGTGCAACTTTTCTCATAAGAAGCTAAGATTAATTTCAATTGCTCCAACCAATGGGTTACGCTTATTTCAGTTTGTTTCATTCATCAAGAGATGGAAGACCCGCTACAGGCCCCGAGCAGCCAGGATGCATACTTACTCTGCTTGTATTTGGCCAGGAAGCCCCCTCCTTGTTGACCTTCATCTGTCCTCAGTTTTAAAGTCATGCTGTCTCCACTAGAACGGATGGGAGGGGGTTTCTCATCCCCACAAAGCTGACTTAGCAGATGAGAGCTGGTACTTGGGCCATCATACACCTTTAATAAAACATTTTAAGTGTCAGATGATTGTGGCTATAAATATCATCTAAAGGACTCTGTAATGCTTAAGAAGTAGGGAAAGGCATATATATATATGTCATAACAAAAGAATATCCCTGAATCTAAATATCTTTAAAAATTATATTTAAATGTCCATAAACTTGGGCCATGAACTCTGGCCTTTTAGCTATGGCTGTGTGTAATAGTAAGGGTGTGAACTCAGGTTGAAATGTGAAGATCAAAAATTAAAGACTAGGGGCTGGCCCAGTGGCATAGTGGTTAAGTTCCCGTGCTCCACTGTGGTGGTCCAGGGTTTACAGGTTCGGATCCTGGCACAGACCTGGCACGGCTCATCAAGTCACACTGTGGCGGCATCCCACATAAAATACAGGAAGACTGGCACAGATATTAGCTCAGCGACAATCTTCCTCAAGTAAAAAGACGAAGACTGACAACAGATATTAGCTCAGGGGCAATCTTCCTCACCAAAAGAAAATGAAAGAAAGACTAATACATATTTCTGAGACCATAGCTGTTATCAGTAGTCCTTCTTGCTTTTTGATTTCATAGTTTATAATTTGTTACACTTTAAAATATTTTTTATTCAGATTGATTTTTTAAGATTTTATTTTTTTCCTTTTTCTCCTCAAAGCCCCCTGGTACATAGTTGTATATTTTTAGTGTGGGTCCTTCTAGTTGTGGCATGTGGGACGCTGCCTCAGCGTGGCTTGATTACCAGTGCCATGTCCGCGCCCAGCATTCGAACCGAGGAAACACTGGGCCCCCACAGCAGAGCATGTGAACTTAACCACTCGGCCATGAGGCCGGCCCCTCAGATTGATTTTTTAATGGACAAGGATAATTGCTGGTTCTGTAAAAAGGTCTACTTGAATGACTTCAATTATCTTCTCTAATTCACCAGTATAATCCTCTAAATTATTTTTCAATGCATATATAGAAATTATATAGGTAATAAATATGATAAATCTCCTAACCCCTTTAGGGAGATTTTAACCATATCTTAATAGCCCATATTCATTCTCTTTTAAATACTCAGTGTACCAAGCCATTCAGTAATATATGCTGCCAATAATATACGCTTAGAAGGCTGTCATTTTCATCAAATTTTAAAAAATTTTTAATTTTGTTTAAATTTTTATGTGGATTTTTTTTTAAATGTTCCCCTTTCCCCAACCTCAAAAATAGAAATAAATGCATTTATGTGTGTGGGCAAGACGACAGCAGTGAATAATACAACTGAGACATTCTACATACAGCCAGATAATCTAAAGTGCAGTTGGGATGATACTCCAGGTGGAAGTCTTCAAATTCCAGTTCAAACGGGCTGCCGTGGCTGGCTTTCAACCACCAGGAGCATTCGGAGCTGTGGTAGTAGGGCATGGGGTAGTTGGGAGACGTGAACGTGCCGGTGGGAGTGGTGAGATTGCCCCCACAACCTAGAGGAGAAAGAGATGGAATGATGCATCTCCTTTTCTTTCTGGTGAAATTGAATCTTCTTGTCTATATCACACTAGTGCTATTGTTTCACCTCTTTAAACCAAGTTGCAAAATAAAACTGTATCACCAGAGAGTAGCCAACCTCTAAACTTAATTCGCATCCCTGTACTTTCCTTTTCCTAACCAAGACGACCAGCTTGATGAAATAGACCAGGGAACTAGAACACGCTCCCTTACTTTGTCTTTCAAAAACAAAACCAAGATCTCTGCTGTTAATTCGGAAATATTTGCGATGTTGAAGTTTATTACAAATAGTAATGACAAAATACAGCAGGAAAAATAATGAATAAGAGCATAGCGATCCAAGAATCAAGAAACCGAGTAGGTTGGACCCTCCAAGAAATGGCAGCTTTCAGCTCTTTACCTGTTAATGATCCATCCCAGTAAGCCGAGAATCCGGGCCCTGAGTCCAAGGCGTCACTCTGAAACTTTAACCATAGTTTGTTACTGTGAGAGATGATTCTTGGAGGGAGATTCGAGCCACAGTATTTTCCCAAGGATGGTGACGTTTCATAGCCTCCGTCTCTGTGATAAAATAGAAATGTGATCATTTATTAGGTTATTGACAATATTACTGCATAAACATTTAACATTATTTGAACTTTGAGATTGCAAACAAGTTTATGTCAGTCAGCCTCCCTCAAAAATACTCTAAAAAAACCACAATTTCAAGCTTTCAATTTTTCACTTTATTAAATAGCATTTGAATACCTTAATAGAGAATATCCATCATTTCTGGTTGGCATGACATTGTATATAACCAATTGCAAACAGAGAGAAGGTGTTTAATCTGTCAAACAAAGCATCTGGAAAACGTGTCAAAGAACACAGGATAAAGAAGCCATAATTATTAACAGTATAAACAAATTTTGCTTAATTTTATAGGGAAAACTTAAATGTTTTCCTTCTAATTTGAAAGTTTTCAAAATTTAATATGTCATATTTGATATATTAACAAAATTTTGAAAATAATTCTCTCCCCAAGAACTTTTGGGGGTCTTAAATCTAGTTTATACTCTGTAGCTTTTTCAGACCTAAAAAGAAAGGATGCACTCAACATTAAAGTCCAATGATTAATTGCTTTAAATTAAGAAAATTAAGTTATTTCAGCATAATATGGTACAATTATGATTTATTTTAGTATCTTACTTTATATCGTGGGATAAAATTTATTATAAAATAGTATAAGATTCCAGGCTTTTAAAATGCCAAAGAAAAAATCTGACACAGATACACACCAAATTGATGAGCCTAATTTAATTCAATGTAATAATCTGAGGAGATAGCAGTATATAATATATATATCAATATGTTTACTTAGCTTTATTGCAAATATAACTTTTTCAACTCATTCTTTCAAAGTACCAAAGAAAAAATGTCTTATACTGAAATTCATAAGCCTAGGTATTACATGAACACAAAAAACTTTGTGAAAACTTTAAGACAAGGTTGCTACCTTACCATTATTTTTGCAATATAATTAGACTAAATGCACAGTGAACAGCCTAAAATTTAAATTGACTTACATAAAGAAAGTAGGTATTCGACAATTGCAAGTATCTAATTTCAGAGGAGTACATCTGTTTATTCAGCCCAATTAAATCTGGACTTTATTTTCAAATATTTCCAATAAAATAATCACTTAAAAATAACCACTAAATCTCATGCAATTTCCTGTTTTTCTTTTAAGTCAGGTTCTATATGACAAACTTTATATCTCGCAAGAAAGAGGACAACAGAGAGCTTTACAGAGAATGTGCGTATTTTTTCCTTAGCCTTTCCAGGAAATATTATGAATAAAGATAAATTATGAAAAGGATTATGATGAAGTACAGTCATGCACTGCATAACAACATTTCAGTCAATGACGGAACACGGATGTGACAGCAGTCTCATAAGATTAGAACCACATAGCCTAGGTGTGTAGCGGGCTATACCACCCAAGTTTGTGTAAACACTGTAGGGGAGGAAGAAATTTTCCTCTACCCTTCTAGGTTCCTCCCACTGGCCTAAGAATTAAACTAACATGAGTCATATTAATAGGAGAACAAAACAAAAGTTTTAATAACATGTATACATGACAGAAACTCAGGAAACTGAGTAACTTGCCAAAACTGCTAAAGTCCTCACCTCAAATACCATCATAAACTAAAGACAAAAGAAGATGTTAGGGATGGGGGGAGTCAGGGACTTTAAAGAGAAGGAAGGCAATTCACAGGTAGGCAAAAAGGAGCAAACATTTGGAAAACGAGTGTTTGGCCAGATAGAAACAGAAGAACAAAGAGAGGAGCCCAATAAACAGACTTTTCTAGCTTCCTCCCTGTCTATGACCTAGTTCCTGCTATGCTAAGGTGACAGTTTACTTCCTGAGACAGGTTTTTTTAATCTGAATTCTCTTAGGCAGTTAAGGGGGAAGTAACACGAAAAACTTCCTGAACTTTTTGTTTCTTAAAAATAATCAGCCTAGGGCCAAGCTGGTGGCCTGGTGATTAAGTTCAGCATGCTCTGCTTTGGCAGCCTGGGTTTGGTTCCCGGGTGTGGATCTACACCACTCGTCAGCCATGCTGTGGCAGTGACCCACATACAAAATAGACAAAGATTGCCACAGATGCTAGCTCAGGGCGAATCTTCCTGAAGCAAAAAGAGGAAGATTGACCACAGATGTTAGCTCAGGGCGAATCTTCCTCAGGAGCAACAACAACAAAAACAACAGCCCAAAATAATTCTCATGTTAAAGAGACACATTTTGGAGTAGTAAATTTTGTTCCCCTTCAGGACACTTTATCATGTTCACACAAACAACGAAATCACCTAATAACACATTTCTCAGAACTTATCCCCATCATTAAGCTACACACACAAAGGTGCTTACCTGATTTCCACAAAATCTGCTATACACGTTCCACCAATGGCGTCCTCCAAGGAGAAGTTTGTGAAATGCAATGCAATCTGTTGGCTGGTTTCCACCGTGATCCTATAAATGCATTTCCAGTTGTTGGGATAATTATTGGGGAAGTTTGGAGAAGTAAATGTCCCAGATTCATCTGTATAGTCTTCCAAGCATGCTGTGAGAAGGAATAAACCACAAGAGAGAAAACAGAAAATATTATGCTACACTTATAAGACATGCAGGAATATATACTTCATTCATTTGTGCCATCAGACTTGAATTTCAATAGGCCATTCTGGAATGTTCAAAGAACGATTTCCTTTTGAAACAAAGTTTTTGAAATCTCAAATGCAAAAACAATTATTAATAATAAACCTAAGCTGTGTAGTAGAAATCGTTACATACATTACAACTTTTTAGTACTTGGAAGGGTTATAATTTTTCCAATCCATTCAAATTATCATAAACATTAAAAATTAGGCTCAACTACAGAAATCATAGGAGGGGCCTAGAAATAATTCAATCTGTCCTCCTTTTTATAGACTTCCTTTAAAATGGTGTTCCCCAAGGCATGCATTTATGAGAAATGAGAAAGCAGGTACCTCAGCCCTGTCGTAAAGAATAGGAAATGAGACTAAGGAATCAGAGGGATCTTGAATCAACACCCAGCTCAAAAACTGACAAACTAATCAACGTTGGGCAAATTATTTCACCTCTCTCTGAGCTTTATCTCTAAATGGAGATGGTAAATATTTCTTTTGGTGAGGAAGATTGGCCCTGAGCTAACATCTACTGCCAATCTTCCTTTCCCCTCCCCCCCCCCCGGACAGCCCCAGTACATAGCTGTATATCCTAGGTGTAAGTCCTTCTAGTTCTTCTGTGTGGGATGCCACCACAGCATGGCTTGATGAGCAATGTGTAGGTCCGTGCCCAGGACCAAAAGGGGTGAATCCCAGGCTGCTGAAGCAGAGTGCACAAACTTAACCACTACACCACCACACTGGCCCCGATGGTAACTATCTTTGAGCATCCATGTAAGAGTCGGACATAATGCAATTAAAGGGCTTGGCACATGGTGTGTGCTCAATAACTGGCAGTGATCATCATTCGGTGTCAAAATATGACAGAAAAGTGTAAGAAAAGCAGACCATAAATAGGAATAAATTAGATGTCTCATATAAAACATTTAGATAGTACTTAGACAATTTTATGCCCTAAATAAATATCAACTGCTCTACTTTAAGACCCATTCAGTCCTTCAGACTCTATATTTACTAACTAACCAACTCAATCTCTTATACCCTCCAAATCTGAGATATTTTCCAAAGAAAATCTGGTTTCAATGGATTTTTCATGTATCTTCAATTATATCCAGTAATAACAGAAATCTAGAGTCCGGGAGTACACGTAGGTCTCCGACTGAAAAGTTTTGGGGAAGAATGAACTACTAGACTTTATCATGAGTAAAAAAAGGAAAGGAGGATGTTTAGGTGTGCTATTTCCCCAGTTGTTGCTGTATAATTATAATTACAAAAGAAAAGCGGAAGCACTGGTACTGAGAGCACAGAGATACACAGAAAATATCACAGGTTCTACTACCTATGCATAGCCCTCAGAGTAATAGGCATTCACCAAATATTTGGTGTACTCTATTTTAAACAGCAACCAATCAAGGCTTTACTTCATTGAAGGAATCGACAATGATATTTAACTTCGAAGATGAATATCATATACTTTTCTATAGTCTGCTAAGATATTTCTTCAAGGGTCAAGGAAGGAAGGGAAAAGCAGGGAGGAGGCAGAGGAGGGAGGGAAAGAGAAAGGAGGGTGGAGGTAGTATGTTAAGTATTTCAGATCCAGTAATGAGTATTACTAAGATAAAAATTCATGGATCAAATAAACACTAAGTGAAGACTACGACCCAGTGTCCCTGAGCTGACAAAACTGACAGACTCATTGACCACCCCCACATTCAGATAGCTTTAGCCATTAAATCAAATATCTAGAGACAATTATCTATTCATGTCACTTGTTCTCAAAGAGATAATGTTCCTTGCTTACCCACTCTACTCCCAGAGGGGAAATATAATTGTATTGAATATTTCTAATGCAACTTGCAGTTAGTCTGCAGGAGAATGGTGTGTATAGTCAGGTTCCCATGTAAAGGAACCTGATTCAATGAAATTTATGAGAAGTAATTTCCCTGTACCTTGTCCATATGCAAGTGATTATTGTGGCACAATTAATCTCTTCTGAAATTTTAATTTACACATCAATCTTCTTTTCTGTTGCTGGCATAAAGGTAAACACAGTCTGTGATGCATTGAAATGATCTTCACACTGCTCACTTTGTCTGAACTGCCTTACCTAACAACCTCCCCACCTCCCCCAATACACCCTTTAACAAATAAACTCTTACCCATCACTTAAGGTCAAATTCAAATATCACTTCTTCTGTGAAACTTTTCTAGATCAAGCAGAATCAATTTCCTTGTGCTCAACAAAACTTTATGCAAATATCAATTTGAGCCCCAAACACATTTTATTGAGATTGTTTTTACGTGAGCCTATGTCCTTTACTAGATGTCCAAATATGAGTAGGACCTTATTAACCATTATTAACTGTCACATCCCACATTACCTGACCCAGATCACGTGTGACAAATAGTGGTTAAAATTATATTACACGATATATTGAAAATTGCGATGAGGGGACAAGTATCTCATTTCTTTCCACTCTTTTTGTTCCATTCTATTACACCCTCCATTTTTCTCATCTCATTTTCCCTCTCTCTTTCCTATCCTCTCTCCTGGGCACGTTGAGATTCTTTAATATTTTATATTGTTTATTACATTTAAATTACAGGAATCTCTGCCTTCAGCCATGACAAGTAACTGGTACTTGACTAGCCCCTCTCCATAATAACTATAAAAGTGAAAAAAAATATACGAAGCACTAAACAACAGGCAGACCAAGATTGCATCCTTGACAGAAAGAAAATTCATGAGATACGACTCGTGATTTCCTTGGCTCTTGGGCAGAATTTTCTGACCACTGCAGTTTGCTGAAGCCCAAGTAGAGAATGATAGTCCTGTTGAGCTGAGGAAGCAGGGATCAGAGCTTGGGGATACCAAAAGAGCTGGAACTGTAGGGAAATGTGCCAGCAAGGAAGAAGAAACAGAGAGGAGAATCAGACATCTGTGTTCGCTATGAATTCTTGGATGAGCCTGGGCTGGGCATACATGGGGCGAGACTTCAAAAGGAATACCAGAGAGCAGCTGCTACCAGGCTGGAAGCAGAAACAAGATATTAGAGACCAATGCAATTCTGGGATACACTTGAATTCTCTCCCAGTCAGAAGGAGGATGGCTCTTGACACTCCAGGCACTAGCTGAGACACCAGAAAGGCCACACTGTAGAGTGAAGACCACGGCCAAGAGTAGGCCTTTTCTAGAGCTTCTCTACCAAAGTATAAATCTAAGTCTTGACAAGACCTGCAGGAGTGAAAAAACTTAGAGGTATCAAGTAATATAGTGTCCTATTGTTATGGAGATAGCTACATAGATCAATGGGATAGAACAGAGATTCTTAAGCAAATCCAAATATATACGGGCACTTAATTTTCAACAATAATGCAAAAGCAATTCAGTGAAAATAGGAGAATCTTTTCCACAAATAGTGTTTGAACCATTAAATACCATTTGCTAAGCAACAAATAAACCTGGACATATAACTCACATGATATAGAAAAATTAACTCAAAATGGATCTTAAACATAAATGTAAAACCTCAGATTATAAAACTAATAGAAGACTACACTGGGGAAAAATCTTCATAAATTTAGTAGGCACAGATTTCTTAGACAAAATACAAAAAACACTAACCATAAAAGGAAAACAGGACATATTAGACTTCTGCTCTTCAAACCATACCATTAATAAAAAGAGATGGCCAGCTGCACCCAGGAGGAGAAAATATTTGAAATACTTTTATCTGACAAAGGACATACTTGTACCCAGAATACACAACTTAGAATAATAATAAGGTAGCTAACACAAATATGAATAAAACCTCACAAAAGAAGATACATAAATCATCTATAAGCATGTGAAAGTGTACTCAGCACTATTAGTCACCAGGGACAAGTTAAAACAACAATGAGGCACTACAACACAACCTCTAGAGGCTAAAAGTGAAGATTGACAATAGCAAGTGTTGGCAAAAATGTGGAGAAAGTGGAATTCTCATTCATTGCAGGTAGGAATATCCATACAATGGAAGGTTACTCAGCAATAAAAAGAAAAAAATTACTTATAAATAGAACATGAACAAATCTCAGAAGCATTATCCTAAATGAAAGAAGCCAGACATACAAGTGTGCAAATTGTGTGTTCTACTCCTATTTGCCTTTGGAACAGGCAAAACTAATCTATAGCGATAAGAACCAGATCTGCAGTTGTTGAGATGGAGGATGTGGAGAGATCAATTACAGGGACACTAGGACACTTTCTGGGATGAGAAAAAGGTTCTCTGTGTTGAATGGAGTGGTGATTACAGGAGCATACATATTTGTTATAACTACCGATGAATTTTACTTTATGAAATTACAAATAAAAGTCCATCTTATTTTAAAAGTTTGAAAGTTCCATGCAAAGACAGGTTGAGTTCTCTAAAGGAAATCCAATAAATAATTCAGATATCCAGTAAATAATAAATAAAATTAAAATAGAGAAATAAAAAATATTTTTGAAGGTACACTTGCTATAAATATTCCATAATAGAATTTTTAATATTAAAATTTTATTGCATTTTTATAAGATTCCATATCTAATTTTACAAAGAGAAAAACAATGGTTCTTTGAACTTAATGTATCTATTTCTTGAAAGGTTAGTAACTCCTCTTATCTAATACTGAAGTCTGTACAATGTTCATGTTTTATTCTCTTGACGGTATAAATGGTTCTTTCTAGAATAATATTAATACTGAGAAATATTAATGTAGGCTTTGTTTTCCTCTTATGCTTTGCAAAAAAGCACAAATAATTAAAATTGAACATATTCCCATAAAAGGATATTCACATATTGCCATGATGCTTATTACATCAATACAAAATGCAAACATAAGAATGCCTTTTGTTTATATCTTCTATTGCCAAAGGAAAACTCATATCCAAGGCCAGTTTGCCTTTTATTATGGTCTAACAACATTTACAAAGAGACGAAGAAGGAAAGAACATTCCTTCCATCCACTATATTCAATCAAGCTAGCAACGGCAAAACACATCTCTGACGATCAAAGACAACTATTGGCAGGCCTCACATATCTTTCTTTCTGACCAATCTCAGGAAAAAAAAAATGTAAAGCAAGAAAAGAGAAAACAGACAAATATCCTCTGTGAACCCTTACAGAATTACAAAACTACATTTTTCTAAAAGTCACAATGCACCTTTGCCTCCACTGAGCGTTCTCAAACATGTTTAGTAACATAGCATTCAGCTCATTTTCAAAGGGGAAAATCCAGAACGTGGGTAATCCTCCAACCCACAAAGGAAGGATGATGTCAGCCCCATGTGATTAGGGTGACGGGAGCAGAATAAACTGGCCCTGTGGATAGAAGAATTTATCTCCTAGAGAGACTCTAGATTGGGGATAACTGCTCCTGCACCCCCTGCTTTGTCGTAGGTGATAACCTGTGTGATTATCCAGTTCCATTAGGGATCAATCTATAGGCAACGCTCTCTGAAACCATGCATGAGACATTTTGTGTCTACATGACCTCAGATTTTCCAGATTTGTGTTCAATAGTCAACCCAGGAGCCATCATCTGCTTCTACTGGCATATTTGGTTTAATAGTCTTCCAAGTGAAGACACCAGGGAAGATAAAATTACAGGTTCAATTTCTCCTTTAGGAAAAAGAACCAAAATCTGACATTTTGCTACAATACGCTGCTAGGCAGTCACGTCTTTTCCCTCACAGGCGACCAGTTCAAACGAATACGAATATGCGCCAACTCACGGAAGCAGCTGTTGTACAATTGTACTTGGATGTCAGTAATTATATTTTAAACCTGGTAGTCATGGTGCTCTAGAGCTATTATGCACTTTTCACATAGAATATCTTATTCTATTGTCACCAACTATAGGAAACAGCCAGGCATTATAACCCCCACTTTTTAGAGAGGTTGCAGATGAGGGATCTGAGGCTCCTGGAGGTTAAGTTCTGAAAATCACTTAGTTCAGACACAGTACAGAGAAAATTCCACCCCAGTCCTCTCTTTCCAAATCCCGTGCTCTTTAATAATCCATGGTTTCTCTATGTAGGGAATGTCAATTAAGAAATGAAGGCGAGTAAAAGACTAGGAAAAGCACAATTAAATATTTTGTTTAGCAGTTTCATTCTAAGGACTAAGACATATAATAAATTAAATAAGATCAATCTACTGAGCTGGGAAGTGCACGGATCCCTGTATTTACAAAAATATGAGAAAATACTGACCCATAAGAAAGGAAATCTTCAAAAGATCAATAGACTTACTAAAAACCTTTCCTCTAGTGGGAAAATATATGAATATCTCATCGCAGAAAATACAGAATTCAAGGTGGATAGAAATAATCGGAGAGGCTTGTGACTTGCCCAGAGGTTTCCAAGTTAGCATCAAGGCTGGGACTAGAATCAAGACTTGTGACTTCACCTTCAGCCTTTCCTTCTCCGTATCACGGAAAGTGCTTTCCACCATGGGCAATCACAGTCCAAGCCACCGACATCTCAGTCATAATTCTACAGCAGTTTACTCACTAAGACTTGACTCTCATTGTCTCTGATGAACTGCAAAGTTTTCACTAGAACCACCGGAATTGCTTGGGGAAAACCCCCACTGGACCTATTTGAATCAGAATTTCTGGGTGGGGCCCTGATTTCTGAATTTGTAACAAGAAAATCCCACCCCAAGTCTCTTATGAACACCAGAGTCAGAGAACACTCCTCTACCGGACTGAAGTTTTAAAATAGAAACAGAATTCTCTCTATTCCTTTCCTCTAAAGAAATCCTCTTTTGCCCTTCTGGCAATCATTTCTTGGCTTCTCACTCTTAGATGCCTCTTCTGGGCTCATTCCAGGATGATTGATGAAAAACAGCACTAAACACCCACTGAGGATAAGTGGGAGCTCTGAGCTGGGAATGAGGAGGTTGGGAAAGCCCCCTAGGGCCCACTTTTAACCCTATATTGGCGTGGTTCTGGTACTTCCTGGCCATTCCCCTCAGATAATTGTAAAGCTCTTCTTTTTACAGAAAGTATGAAAAGTCCACCATGGTTCTACCACAGCTCTGAGTTGAATGCTACCAGCCACACTATGTGCAGTTCATCTAGAGCATTCCCAAGAGCTAGTCTAGACATGGTAAGGCAACGGGATTAGATGTTGGGAGTGGATTGTTTTGGTTCAGCTTCTAAATCAACTAGCTGTGTTTTCTTGGGAGGATAAATTCAACTACGGATTTCAATTTCCCTCATTTGAAAAATAAGGTAATGGAAAACATTATGGAGATTCCTCAAAAAACTAAAATAGAACTACCATATGACCCAGCTATCCCACTACTGGGTATCTACCCAAACAATTTAAAACCAACAATCCAAGGTAACATAAGCACCCCTATGTTCATTGCAGGACTATTCACAATAGCCAAGACATGGAAGCGCCCAAGTGCCCATTGACCGATGACTGGATAAAGAAGATGTAGTATATATATATACAATGGAATACTACTCAGCCAGAAAAAAGACAAATTCATCCCATTTGCAATAACATGGAAGAACCTAGAGGGAATTATGCTAAGCAAAATAAGCCAGACTGAGAAAGACAAACACCAGATGATTTCACTCATATGTGGAATATAAACAAGCACTGGGACAAAGAAAACAGACCAGTGGTTACCAGGGGAAGGGGCGTGGGGAGTGGGGAGTGGGCACAGGGGGTGAAGGGAAGCACTTACGTGGTGACAGTCAAGAAATAATGTACAACTGAAATCTCACACTGATGTAAACTATTATGAACTGAATGAAAAATAAATAAAAAATAAGGTAATTCAACTAGATTAGTCAATTCTGACACACCATAAAAACGCGCTTACATCAGTCATACACAGACACAGATATTGCAAACAGCTTTCATGAAGTAACACTAAACTTAGTAAGATAAATTCTGGTACTTTCTATCCTATTCTTTTCTATTCTATTCCACATTTTTCAAAATCCAGGGAGCAACCTAATCAGTTCATTTCATGATCCACTACTGAGTCACGAACATTTCAATGTTTGAAAAACATTGGACTAAATGTTATAGAGGTTTTCATCTACTGTTAAAGTACAAAATGCATCAGGTACATTTCTCTATTCTTTCTTATACTTTTAAAGATCCTTCTTGGTAGGATTACATTGATGTATATACAGTAGATATTAATAGAATATAAAATCACAATTTAAATTAGTAAAATTTACTAATCAATTATATTCTCTCAGAATTCAAATATTTTGCACTTTAATTAGCAAACATTTAAAACATAGTCTCATATTAGTTACTGAGAAATTCTTAAGACTACCCGCAAATATTTAGTTAGTTCTGTGTTTCCATTTCCCCAGGCACATCTGGATGAAGGCAGAATCAGTGAGGAGGGAGGGAGGCAAAGTAATGACCAGAAGCGGACTGCTTCCCTCCCAAGCACATATTTAGGGGCTGACATCATAGCTCCACGGCATGAGCTACAGATGGAAAAGTAACTGGATTCGAGTTGGGATGTTTAACCTTTATCAGACGAAGACAGGCAAGATTCGAGCCGAGAAACACACCTGCTGAGCCAACGAACTAAAACTCGACAACCAAATACTGTCATTATTGCTCTGAAAATAACTTCCGCTAGAGCAAGAAAATAGGATGAGGACCAATGATTGAGCTTTTCCCTGACACTGTTTTATTCTTCAGAAAATACTGAAAATAAGATGACAGCTGAAAAGAAAGAGTGCTAACGCCTCCACATTTCCAAGTGGGCAGCTCACGCTGCCTGGAGGGCTGGTCCTCTGCCTGGCTGTCAGCAGCCCAACCCCAACATCAGTGTCCTGAGGCTCGTCCTTCCCTGAGTGTGTCCTGCAGGGGCCACCCTCAACTATTCATGAGAGCCAGTCACTCCCATGCTGATCTATGGAAACTGAGGCAGGCTCCAAAATGCTAAGTTGAGGGTGTCATATGCCTCTTGGATCCAATCATCTGAGGATTGTTAAGAATATTTGCCTGTGTTAGGCCGATGAGTTCATCCAGCAAAAGACAGGCACACAGTGACCAGCCAGGCTCGGCCAAGGGACAAAAAGAGAGCACACCCTCCTCTGTGATTTCAGCCCTGTCTGGACCCAACAGAGTCCAAAGTAATGATGATCACACAAAGTAACGACTGGATAATCTTCGTGTTTGCCGCCTCAGGATGCTCTTCTGTTTTATCACTCATCTTTTCTTGTGATCTCTTTCTTAATCAGTTTCCTCTTCTGCCCAGCTTGCTTCTTTCCTTTTTCTCAACTTACTTCGATTTTACCTGTATCTTATCTTTCTGAAAACTTCTTTTAATTAAAAATTTAACTTAACATCCTCCCTGCCAGATTATTTTGATTGCTCTCGGTTTTTACTGCACCAGATATTGCCTTACAAGCTAGTGTGGTATTAGCAGAGCTGTTTTAGTCAATTCAGAAACATGTCTTACTTTACATAATGTTACAAAGATTTCCATAATACTTTCCAGAGGCCCCATCTGCGTCATATGTTATCTAAGATACAGCTAGTTTATTCATGCAGCAAATTAAACTTGTGTTCATAGTTGATTAGAGCCAGAAGACATCCCAAAGACCATCAAATCCAATCCCTTAATTATACAGATGAGAAAACTGTGGCCCAGAGAGTTCAAGCAACTTGCTCCAATTCCTAATCTAATATTCAGGGTGATTTGGGCCAAATATATGAGGCAGATAACACCACAGAAGTATGGAAAATTGTGTGCACACTGTAATTTCTTGAAAAGCCAATTTTGGTCATTGGATGTTAAACACCTGAACGCAGTCCAGTGACTATGTCAGTCGCATAACAGAACTTATTGGAATTTATGGAGATTCAATTTCCCATGTGATCGAGCTGGATAATGAACTGTCTCCCAGAGAGAGTCCCACAGGAGAGAAAGGTGTATGACTCTCTCACCCTCGGGATTCTGGAGAAACCGAAAGCCATGCTACCAAAACACAGAACTTGAACTACTGCAGAAAACAGCAATTTCGCTTGAAATGAAGAGTAGTGGTCAGTCACTCAGTGAAGAAATAAATGAGAAATTGAGTAAGGATTCTGAGTGGGAGATATTTTTTTAACTTTTATTTATTCATTCATTTATTTATTTACTTATTTAGGCGATGAACTCCTAAGGATTTCTAGATGCAAGACTGTGTCAGAGGGAATTCATCCTGGCACAGGAAAGGCTTCCAGCACTTTCTGAAGGGAGCATCAATGAATCGCACCCTGCTTCTGGGGCCACCCAGAGGCTGTGAAATGTTTGGGAAGCTCAGTCACCAAATATCTACTGCAGCTCTACACTGGATACTATTTTGGTCCAGGAAATATCTTTCCAAATATGATGCAAAAAGACAACTCAGACTCTCTGAAAAGGTACATATCCCAGGTGGGAATACGAGCCTAACAAAACATGTCACCCTCATAAATTCCATGGGCTTTTGGGGCCGGGGGCATCGCTGGTTTATATATGACCTCATAGACCCTGCTCGCAAAAGATATTTGTTTCCTATGCTGCATTTGCCAAAAGCAAAGTAATGATGAGAATTAAATAATAGGAAAAATACAATAAAAGGAAGAAATGCCCAAAAGTTTCAATTTCATTAAGTCAAATTTAGAAATGTATATTTTGCCAAGAACTCTTCCATTTTCTGCCAAAGAATTCCATGCAGTAGTCTCTCACGCTTATCTGCAGCTGTCCTTCTTCTAACTTCTTAAAATAAGTATTCTGACTCTTGGGTAGCTTTTTATTTGATAAAATTTTAAACTTTACAGAAAAGCTGTAAGAACTAGCTCCTGAATTTCTTTTACCCAGATTTACTACATATTACTATTTTGCCCCCATTGCTTTCTCTCTCTTTCTCTCTCTCGCTCTCTGACTTGCTCACTCACTTAGTATCTGAACCACTTGAGAATGACTTGGAGACCCCGTGTATCTTTACCTCTCAAAATATCAGTATATAGTTCCTAAGAACAAAAACATTCTCTTACAGAACCACTGCACAATTATCAAAATCAGAAAATGTAACATTGATAGCATACTCTTGACTAACCATTACTCTATTTTTAACAAGGAAGGCACTGGAGTCGCTACACTTTTTTCTCTACAACTTTCATTGTGTGCCACAGGTTTGGGGATGAAGGGCTCTCATAGTACCATTTTGTAATGGAGTAAATGAAACTAAGTATACAATGCTGCTTTGTTACCTGCTGATGCATCAATGGCTTCATAGTTTATTAAAAAGCCTTCGTAAGCGAGGTCAGAGTCAGCCACAAGTATAAGCATTAATGAGTTGGTACTGCTAGTAAGAACAGGCGGGATGGATTTTCCACAATATCTATTTGAAACCAAGAAAGAATACAGGTTTAAAAACTTTTAGTTCACTTGAAATGATGTACCAAAAATTAGGACATATATAAATAATAATAATGCTAATAATATCCCCTATTAACCTTAAAAAACAAACAAATATATTTCACACACAGAACATTGACAAAGTTGCTGAAGATCATCCTATTTGTTATCACTTCCCTGAAATGGTTTTATGTGTGTGACCTGTCATGTATAAAAAGCTTAATGAAATTAAAAGTTACAAGCTATCCTAGGTTGCCATATAGCATATTAATGAACTTATTACAGAAATGTAATAAACTTACACAACAAATGGAAATTATACACCATAAACTCATAGAGCACACTGTCTAGAGTCAGCTCTATCACTTAGAGGCATTCTGACTTTAGGTAGATCATTCAACTTCTCCGCACCTGAAACAAGTAAAAATCTAGACAAAATATATAAAACAATGGCTCTCAAGACACTGGGTATCAAGCAATGAAAGACAATGACTCTTCAGGGACAAAAAACAAGTGAATATAAAAGCAAAACCGGAAATGATCAAATTGTTTCCAAGTGCCTTAACACCATCCCAAAACAGAGCTCAAAAATACTTACATGATACAGTAATGTCTAGTGAAGAAAAACACAAATTTAAAATGTCAGGCATCCTATCAAATATTATGAGGCATGAAAAGGTGGAAATTATAAACCATAATGACAAGAAAAATTGATCAATCAAAATACAGCAAGAAATGACACAATGACATTAAAATAGTTACAATTGTATCCCAAAGATTTAAGAAGCTAGAGGAAAAAACTAATGTGTAAAGTAGAGACAAGGAAGAGATAAATGATGGCCCAAGTTGAACTAGTAGAAATGAAAACTAAAATGTCTGAGATGAAAAATACGCTTGGTAGGATTAATGGCAGAATAGATATTGCAGAAGAAAAGATTAGTGATCTTGAATACATAGCAATAGAAACTTTCCAAAAGAAATACACAGACAACACAGACTCAAAATCAAATGAATGAGTATCAGTCATTCAAATGAGTATCAATCAGTTGTGGGATGATATCAAATGGCCTAAGATACATGTAATCAGAGTCCCCAAAGGGGAGGAAAGGCAGAAAACGTATTTCAAGAACTAATGGCCAAAAATGTTTCAAATTTGATAAAACTATAAACCCTCAGATCCAAGAAGCTCAACAAAAAATTTATGATGACTGAGAAAAGCCAGACAAAAAAAGAGTACATACAGTATAATTCCATTTTTATACAATTGCAGAACATGCAAACTAATTTAGCGTGATAGAAAGCCAGTTAGTGGTTTCTAGGGGATGGGGATGAGGCAGAAGTGAGAAATTAAAATGGGCAAGAAGAAAGTTGGGGGATAATGGATGTGCATTATCTTGATTTTGGTGATGACTTCAAGGTATTTACACATGTCAAAACTTAATTACTAAAAGCCAAGGCTACAGAGTAGCGAGTAGTGAGGTGGAAATGGTCATTAAGAAGCATGTTGATCTCACCTGGTTCTTATAACACAACATAGGTTTTAACATCTTCACTGAAGCAGGAAAGCTAGAAAGCACGAAGTTTTTGTGTTCAAAAAACAAAAACAAAATAATCTCACCTCCCAAGAAATATCTCAGAACCAGTGTCATAAATTTCCAGATAGTCTTTTGTACAATTGTAATGAAACTCCAGATTAAATGTCCTGAATGTCAAACGAATCAGGTGGCCAGGTTGGACTAATATATGCCAGGTACAGTTGACACCATGGGGGTAGACATTTGGATGGCCAGGACTTTGAATGGTTCCTGTTGACTCTGTATGAATTGCTCCACAAGCTGTTAAAATTAAAATAATAATAATTATCAGAATAAGTAACCAACAAGCTATCTGAAATTCAAAGTAAAATAATCTGATTGTAATCTCTTAAAAGCTCAAAAAGAAAAATGTTCCTTAAATGCCGCTTAAGATAACTCAGTTCACAGACATCAATTAACTATTAACATGCACTGAATAGGAAATATATATTTTCTTTGCTTTTGAGTGTAGTTGAGAATTTTTACAGTGTAGATGAATTTTCTATAACAATTTGTTTCCATTGTTCATTTATTTTGATACAAGCCCAAGAGGCAAAGCAAGAGAAAGATTCAATCTCTTACCCAAATCTGCAGTACTGAATTTAGCCACAAAACCACGATTTTCAGTAGAAGAACTTTTCACGAACACGACATAAAGAAAATTGTACACGGATGTTATAAATGGAGATATGTCTGTGCCACAATATTTTTTATTTTCAGGAGAACCCAAAATGGAACTGCTCCCAATCTAAGTAAAAAAGATATGTTCAAATTTATTTTGTTAGATATATATTTTGGAAAACTGCTCCAAGAATAACTATTTCTTAAATGTTTTTATTAATGTAGTAAAAATCAATTTTAGAACATTTAGTCAGTCCATGCCCATTAGCAGACACTCCCCATTCTTCTCAAACCCCAGCCCCAGGAAGCCACTAACCAACTTTCTCTCTCTATAGACTGCTTTTCTGGACATTTCAAATAAATGGAATTGTACAATATGTGGTCTTTGTGACTAGCTTCTTTCATTTAGCATGTTTTCAAAGTTCATCCATGTTGTAGCATGTGTCATTACATCATTCATTTTTAGTGCCACATAATATTCCACTGGATAGATATACCACATTCATCCATTCATCAGTTGATGGATATTCAGGTTGTTTCTACTTTTGGCTATTAGGAATAATGATTACAGTCATGCATGAACAAATTTTTATGTGGACATACATTTTCATTTCCCTTGGGTATATACCTAGGAGTGGAACTGCTGGATCAAATCACCACTCTATGTTTAGCTTTTTGAGGAACTGCCAAACATTTTCCCAAGTGGCTATACCATTTATATGCTCACCAGCAGTGTCTTTAAAAGGGTCCCAGGGTCCCAATTTCTCCACATCTTTGTCAGCACTTGTTATTACCTGACTTCTTGATTACAGCCATACTACTAGATGTGAAGCAGTTTATCTCATTGTAGTTTCATTTGTATTTTCCTGATGATTAGTGATGTTAAGCATTTTTTCATGCACTTATTGGCTATTTGCATATCTTCTCTGAAGAAATATATTTTCATATTCTTTGCCCATTTTTAAAGTTAGCTTATTTGTTTTTAATTTGGATGAAGTACAATTTTTCTATTTTTTCTTTTTTGTGTGTGCTTTTTATGTCATATTTAAGAAGGCATTGCCTAACCCAAGGTCATGAATACTTACTCCCATGTTTTCTCCTAAGAATTTCATGGATTTAGCTCCCACATTTAGGTCTATGATCCATTTTGAGTTAATTTTTGTATACAGTGTAAGGAAGGGGTCCAGTTTCATAGTTTTGCATGTGGATATTCAGCACCATTTGTTGAAAAAACCATATTTTCCCATTGAAATTTCTTGGCAGCCTTTTCAAAAACCAATGGCCATAAAGCTATGGATTTATTTCTGGATTTTCAATTCTGTTCCATTGTTCCGCATCTTTATCCTTAGTCAAATATCACACTGTCTTGACTACTGTGGCTTTGTTCTTAGTTTTGAAATTGGTAAGTGTGAGTCTTCCAATTTTGGTCTTCTTTTTCAAGAAGCGTTTGGTTATCTGGTTCCCTTGCATTTCCACATGAATTTTACAATCAGCTTGTGAATTTCTCCAAAAGGACTAGCTGGGATTTTGATAGGGATTAAATTGAATCTTTAGATAAATTTGGGGAGTATTGCCATCTTAACAACATTGTCTTCTATTCCATGAACATAAGATGGCTTTCCATTTATTTAGGTCTTCAATTTCCTTCAGTGATATTTTATATTTCAGAGTATATGTTTTACACATCTTTTTAAAGATGTATTCCTCTATGTTTATTCTTTTTTATGTTATTTTAAATGGAATTGTTTCCTTGATCTTATCTTCAAATTGCTCATTGCTAGTGTATAAAAAAGAAATGACTTTCACATTTTGATCTTGTATCCTGCAACTTACTGAATTTATTAGTTCTAACAGTTTGGGGGGTGTGTGTGTATTTGTTACGATTTTCTATATGAAAGATCATGTTACCTGTGAATAGAGATAGTTTTACTCCTTCTTTTTCATTGGGATACATTTTATTTCCTTTCCTTGCTTAATTGCCCTAGCTGGTATTCCCAGTATAATGTAGAAGAGAAGTGGTGAGAACAGACTTCTTTGTCTTTTTACTGACCACAGGGGCAAAGAATTTAGTGTCTCATCATTAAATATGATATTACCCATGGGTTTTATATAGATGCCGTTTATCATATGAAGGAAATTCCCTTCTATTCCTAGGTTGTTGAGTATTTTTATCATGAAGAAGTGCTGAATTTTGTCAAGTGCTTTTTCAGCATCTATTGAGGTAATCATGTGGTTTTTTCCTTTATTTTATTTTATATTAACTGATGTGTGGATGTATACCAACCCTGTATTCCTAGGATAAATCCCACTTGGTCATGGTGTATAATCCTTTCTATATGCTGCTGGATTCAGCTAGCTAGTATCTTGTTGAGGATTTTTGCTTCAACAAAAGATATTAGTCTGTACAAACTAGTTTTTCATGTCACTGATGTGAAGATAACATGAGATAATATTTTTAATAATATTCAACCAAAAACAAATACTCAAAGATGTTTTACTCTTACCTCAACATAATCTGTGTCACAGTGGGCAGAACTTCCAATTTCAAAGCTAGTGAAGTTGAGAAGAACTACTTGGCTCTGGGGTTGGTGGATGGTCCACCTACAGATCTTTTCTCCTGGATACACGTTAGGATAAAAGGGTGAGCGAATGACCCCTTCTCCAGTCAATTCCCCTCCACAAGCTGTAAATATGAAAAATGATAGTAGTGTTTGTCCAGAAATAAAAGATTCTTGCCCTCAATTTTATTGCAAAATCTAATTTTAGAAGGATAAATTGGAATGTGATCTTGCTATTAGAATTATTTCCTTGCCACTGGAGGACAGAAAATGACAAAATTACCTCAAGAAATTAAAAGGTTACAATCAGGCAAATTAGACATTTAAAAATTAAGGCCTAAGTTTTCTTACCAACTTGATAAAGAGCTCTGAAACTGGCTCTTACAACAGAAGCATCTATTTTAAGCCTAATCCAGATACTATTAGCAATGGATTTAATGTGAGAGAAGGTTTCATTGCCACAGACTTTTCCAAGTAAGGTTTCATCTTCTCGAACCTAAACAGAGGAATAAAATAAATCTTTAATCCTAATCAACAAAAGCACATCGGCAACGATAGCATTATTTGGAGATGAGGAAATGGCAGATTCAAAATGAGTTACAATTTAATTTGGGTTACATATTTATATTATATTTGAAAGTAGTCAGTGGATCATTTGTAGCACAGTGAAATAACACTAAAAACTGACAAAATCTTGAGTCGAAAAATATCCAAAAGCATAAGAATTTTTTAAATGTTCTCCTAATAATTTCTACAATGTCAAAGAGGAAATAAATTTACCATTTTGGACTATTTAGAAAACAGCCAAATATGAGAACACAACATCAAAGTACACAAGTTTCAGCCAAATCTGTAATCAGAGGAAGTCATAGACTAAACTGTTTTCATTATTGAAAGAAAGACAGACAGAAAAGTAGAAGAAAGAAAGAGAGAGAGAATAAAGGAGTCAACCTGAAAAATTGGAAAAAGGATTAAAATGACGAATAATACAGTAAAAATAAAAGAAAACCTTACAAACAAATACAAAAGAAATTAGAATTTATGAATATATTCAGGGACTGTTTCTTAAAGGAGGTTATAAAATCGGGGGGCCAACACACTTTAACTATACTCAGTTAGTTGTCTGTTTGCGAAAGTAGTTAGATAACACATTACTAACCCCCACCCTGTAGGTAACATCTCTCATACTTGGGTTGCCATGGTAACAGGTGCTTACATTTTTCAGGAACTGACAGCGGACTCCTTGTCCAGTTCAGGCCAGTTAAGACCACTGACTCATCACCCGGGCCTGAGTGAATGCCTGACAGGTGACCCTTTGAGGTTAGGGAGCCGAAAACTCCACCCTCAGATCATGCTAATGCCACCATTTTGTGAACATGCATCCTATGAAGAACCATGAAGCTTGACTACGCCTGCACAGATCACCAACTACCTCACTTTTCCCCACCTCCAATCTTCTATTCCCACACTTCAGACCACCCTGCTCCTCTATCCTATAAAAATCCCTAATCCCCACTTTAGGGGAGGCAGATCTGAGACTGATTCTCCCGTCTTTTCACTTGGCTGCCTTGTGAATAAACCATTTCTCTGCTGCAAACCTGTCATCTTGGTAATCGGCACACTGTGTGGCAGGCAAAATGAGCGGATCGGTAACAGTCGGGGGATGGAGATATAAAAGACATAACTTTGGCAATAAAGAAAAAAGAAAATAAGCACAAATACACAAAATTAAAAATGACAAATACTGAGGAATCTGTTTAATGTCATAATTCTATGTACAACTCTACTCCAATATAGTTGAATGTTTAAAATGGTTATTTCTAGAAAAAATATAAATTACTTAAATTATCTCAAGGGGAAGAAATATAAAATCTGAATAGACAATAAGCTATGGGTAAAACTTAAAACATTATCAAATAATTACTTTCCCCAAAAAAATTCCCAAAAGATGCTCTACCTGGTAAGTTATTTTAAACTTTGAAGGAACAGATAATTCCCATATATAATTTGTCCTAAGGCACCCTCAGACATAAACAATTCCCAGCTAGTTTTTCTCAGCACCATCCTACCAAATCCCAACACAGATAATACAAATGAAAACTATGAATTAATCTCATCTATTAATATAGATACAAAAATCCTAATCACAGTTCTAGAAAATGAATTCACTCCTTTGTTAGGTTTATATATGAAATCAAATATGAGAATAAAGGTAATGCTCGAATTGTTTGAAATTACAAATTATCAATTAAGCTCATCAATAAATCCAATAAGATAAACCATACATCTCCATAGATGTCCAAAAGTTTGTTAACATTCCTATTTATTGGAAGCAAAACTCTTAGAAAGTTAGAAGCAAAAGAAAATTTCCGGCATAGGATAAAGACCACCTGTTTTAAATCAGTGATCAATATCTTACAGTGTATTGGCCATGAGCACAATCTATGGAGTCGTATAGACCTGGGTTTAATTCCTACCTCTGTCACTTACAAACCTCCTTTAATAACCTTGAACAAGTTACTAAGTATAGGACTAGCTCAAGAGTTCTGGAATTAAATAGATAAGACAATAGTATGAATTCCTTAGCAAAATGCCTAGTAATAGAAAATGGGGACTAAAGAATAGCCATTGTTATTCTTGACATTTTTGATGTTGAAACACTAGAGGTTTCTCACCAAGATCAGGAATTATTCCATAGATATACTACTATTCCTGTAACATAGAATTATTTTGGAAGATCTAGCCACCCAAATGTTAAGCCATTCCTTCAGCTAACATTATCAACAAATGCCAGGGCCTGTGCCAGTGATAATGCTGTGAAAGACAGTCACTACTCACAAAGGACTTAACGTTAAGCAAGCACATTTTTTTTTCTTGCTGAGGAAGATTAGCCCTGAGCTAACATCTGTGCCTATCTTCTTCCACTTCATATGTGGGATGGTGCTACATCATGGCTTACAAGTAGTGTAGGTCCACGTCCGGGATCTGAAGTCATGAACCCAGGCTGCCGAAGTGGAAAGTACCAAACCAGACCACTACACCACAGGGCTGGCCCCAAGCAAGCATATTTTTTTAAAAGCATGAGTGTCCTGTTTGGGAAAGTGCAGGATTCTGTATTATTACTTAACACAACCATTCTCAGTAGGCACCACAATTAGGCATTTTGGAAATCTGTGAAGGCACTTTTTGTTTTTGTTTTAATTATTCACCCAATGGTGGTGGGGCGCTCTTGGCACTTAGTGGCTGGGGACTAAAGATGCTAAACAACCTGAAATGTGAGAGAGGGTCACACACAAGAATTATCCTATGTTCCGTGTGACCTTTGTAAAAGTGACAGTGCTGTTACTAAATGTAGAAGTTAGCTGTATTTTACCTACTAAACACAAAACTTTTTTCCCCAATTTTAACACACACTGGAATTTCCAGGATTACAATTAGAGTGTAAATTGAAAGAAGTTCTTTTTTTCCTCCTGGAAATCTGCCAACAGTTGGTCACCATTTCAGAAAATTCATCACCAACCTACACAGCCTTGTCAGCCTGTGTTTGTGCTGTGGCATCCACAGTGATTCAGGGAGCAAACGAATTACTACTTCATTCTGTTCCAAGCGCAGCTTCCCAGGCTTTTAACGTATTGAAATAAATACATATATATTTTTTACTTTGCTTTATTTCTCCTAAATCTTATGCTTATAACTTTATATATTTCTTCTTTTTTTGTTTGTTTGAAGAAGATTAGCCCTGAGCTAACCACCAATCCTCCTCTTTTTGGTGAGGAAGACTGGCCCTGAGCTAACATCTGTGCCCATCTTCCTCTACTTTATATGTGGGACACTTGCCACAGGATGGCTTGATAAGCAGTGCGTAGGTCCGCACCCAGGATCCGACCTGGTGAACCCCAGGCTGCCAAAGCGGAACACGCAAACTTAACCACTATACCACCGGGCTGGCCCCTAACTTTATATTTTTTAATGTAATGTGTGTAGTGAGGGTATGTCATCTATGAATTTCATTGCAGAATAGTGAAAGGGTGATATAAAAAGGTCTTAAAGTATAGAGAATCATTGACTTAACCAAAAACTCTGAACTCATCCAGGGGATTATGGAATATTTCTCAGTGGAAATAACCTTTAAGCTGAACTTGAAAGGTTATCCAGACCAAAGAGAATGGGCAGTAAAAGGAAAATTTTGAAAGTATGACAAAGCTGGTCGGGATATGGTAGCACTGTTACTCCCATCCATATCTGATGGAAGGATAAATTTCTGGGAAATAATTTGACAATATGTATGTATCAGGAGTCTTCAAAATGTTCATAGTTTTGGAGCCAGTAACTCCATTTTGAACATTCTAACATAAGGAAATCATTTGAGATACAGGCATAGACACACAAGGATTCACATTAAATTATGTTCTATAATAACGAGAATTGAAAATATTCCAAATGTCTAATAATAGGAGGGTGACTAAATTATGGTACAGCCATATGATGAGTCTTACACAGACATGAAAATCACATGCCTCTCCCCTGACTCATACCAAACTAGTTCCTTTCTAGGAGCTGTAACACAAATTTCACATACTGTAAAGCTATACTAAAGATCGCTCTAAATGAACAGCAAATTTCTGAGGAAAGACTGTATCGCCTTCAGCATCTAACATAGAACTTTGCAAAGAGCTATTTAACAAATGCCTGTGGATTCGTTAACTGTAAGGCATGGTATGATGGTTCCATTGTTGTTAGAGATGCAGACATAGACTGCAATTCTTGGAAACCGTAAAGCATAAAACACAGAGTAAGATATCTTCCTGCTCTCTAATCCTCCAGGGCTCCATTCGCTCCTGCTAAGATCGGAGGCTCTCTTTTCCATTTTGCCCATTAGAAGATGACAAGAAGGAAGAAAAACAGCCAAATAGCATCAGAGCAAACTAAGTGAGCCGTTCCCCTGGGCCTCACTAATGAAATTCAAGGACTTTAGCAAGGAGAAAGCAGCTGCAGTCCAAATGTTTTAAGAGGAACTTACAGGGCTCAAGGGCCCTAAACCTAGAAGGTACGATTGATTTTGGCTGTGTTCCTCTCTCTGTGGAAATGAAACCTTATTAATTCTGAAAGCCTATATTCTCCCTGGATCTCAGACATGGCAATACCTTAACCATAACGTATTTGAAAGAGATTTTCAACTAAAATTCATCAAATGCTCTAAAGTGATCCATATACTGCTGCAGCACATCCTGCATTCAATATTCGAGGACTTGTGATTTAGCACCCTCTTCTCCCACTCCAAGAAAAATCTCCTTCCTTTGTGCTCCTGCACTGAGATAGATTGTATTACTTTTCCTAATTATTCATGTCCCTCCTTATAAGAGGGCTGAAAGTCTCTGCTCATTGCCATGTGACTTGCAATGCCTCCCCGTGCAGAATTAATACTTACCCTTCCCAGTGACTATGGGCTTGGCCTAGGTCTTGCTGCTTCGCCCAGCAGAAAGTGAGCAGAAGCGAGGTACCAATTTCCAAGCATAAGTTTTGGGAGTCACTGTGTGATTCAACCATCTTTTACTTTCCCCTCTCACAAGCCCAAGAGCCTGGGTTCCAGGCAGAGATGGGACAAGGAACAGACCAGCAGAGCTGCCACTGACCCAAAACCAACATGTTAACATGAGCAAGGAATCAACGTACTTGTTGTAAGCCACAGAAATTTTTTGTTACTGTTTTTGATTTGTTTTATTGTTATTGCAGCAATAACTTAGAGAAAAACGACTCGCATTTGAACCTGGTTTGTATTAAGAAAGCGCTTTTTTTTCAAAGTTGGGTGAAGCCATGCCATGGTCACCTATAGAGGTGTCGCTCCAAATTCATTCTTTATAGTGGATCACATTTGCAAAGAAATGATAAGGACCACTTCAAAATTTTAATGTTCTGTGGACCACGCCCAGATTTTTCTTTGATTGCCTTATTCATCCAGCAAACACTGATTGTTTCAGGCCCAGAGACCCAATATATAACCTGTGATCCACAATTTTTGGCCAATGGAATAGCCCAGATGGCTTCTGACTTTTACATTCATCAGAGTGAACAAGTTCCCGAAGAGAAACTACTCATAAAAAATGAAAAATAAACAAACAGAGTTCTTATAAAGAAACTATTTCCTGTAGAGAGAGCTAAAATTAACTGGGCTGAAAAACACAGTTTATATGAAATTTTCAGTGTGAGATCTAGAGCCCAGTGAGAAGCAAGCTTTAACATCTGGAACAGATCAGGTCCTACAGCCACATCTTAATACGTGTGCTCATTTGTTTGTATCTGCTGTGTATGCAGATTTGTTTTGTATAATGATTTCAAAACTCTATTTAAGTATTACATTTTAATTCAAAGCAAACCAAATATGCCGGCACTTAGGCTTGGTCCAGCCAAGAGCTGAAAACAGGACCCGATCACACAGCAGTGTTTCACATGAGGCTTCTTGTGATGTGAACTTCAGGTTGAAATGCCCCTTAAGTAAGTGAAGACGTGATCCTGGAGACCAGCCTGGGTTAATCTGGGCACATAGGAGGGGGATGTGGCCTCACTCAAAAGGAGAGAATAAAGAGTGAGGGATAAGAGATGAGCGAAGCCACACAGGGACTAAAAATTTTCTGAGGTTATTAGCCTTCATTACTCATTATGATGTTTCATGATTTCATAGTTAAAATTTTAAAGCTTTTTATGCCCCATAAAACAGTGTCCCTTCTAATATCTCTATCAATAGAGTAATCCTTGATATCTCTAGCTATCCTTCACCTGATGTTTTTAAAATCTGCTTTTCTAAAATCAGGAATGTTTGTCTAGTATTACCTAGAAGTGTGTTCCCACGTGATTGCAAACTCCAGTGTGTCACCTTCTGCTCCCATCTCTTCTCCTCCCCATCATCATCATCAGAGCCATCATCGTGTTAACTGTTAGTGATCATTCACTGGTGTGCCAGGCGCTATGCTAAGCACAGTCTAATTGTTTCCCGTTTTGTTTAGCAAAGCTAAGTTATTTACCTCCATCTACAAAGTCCTACAAGATCCAGCTCCTGCCTAACTCTTGTTTGTCTCCTCCCCTCTTTTGTGATTCCAGCCACACTATTCTATTTCCATATCTTCAAGTGTTTTCTCGATTTGGTCTCTAGGCTATGTTGGCCCCTCTACCTTGAATCTTCCTTCTCTTTGCGTTGCTTGTTCCTGCTCATCTTCAGACTCAAAATGTGACATCCTTAGGGAAGCTAACTCTGACCATTCAACTAACGGCATCAGCCATTATTTTCTCTCATAGGACTGTTTCTGTCTTTCACGATACTCTTCCCAACTTGAAATTATGTAGATGTGTGCTTACTTGTTTAATATCTGTCTATTTTACACACCCATCCCCTAGCACAGAGCCTGGCATCTAAGTTGTTTGATAAATATTTGGAAAAAGAATAGATAAATGAATGAATGACCTCTTTTAGCTCTTCTGAGAAGATTCGTATTACTATTCCTATTACAGATGAGGAAACTGAGGCTTACTGATATTAAATATCGTGCCTTTAGTAAAACAGAGAGTTGAAGGCCTTTATCATGTTTGCACGCAATATTGTTTTCATGTCCATCAGAGAGTACTGGCCTCCCGCTCCATTTGCCCTAATAGTCTGTAGTGTTCTTAACTGATGCCCCTTCCATAGTGTCTTCTCACTCACTGTTCTCCATCTCACTTGTTCCATTGGTTTTGTGGTCTCCATGGGAACACACAACTCCTTCACATACAGGAAGAACCTACTTATACAACCTCTGGCAATTCCAAAACTAGGTGCTTCTACTGTCTCAGTCTTTTTCCTGGCTCCCACTACGCCAACCTATAGAATAATTTCACCTGAGCAATGGTATATTTTATCACTTCATTACAAAGCACCAGGATGGCCAAGTAATTGTGCAAAAACTGTATTGACCACAACAGAGCTAAGAAACTAACCAAATGTTTCTAGTCTCTGCCAAACCCCAAAGCCAATATGCTAAAGAGTGCAAACTATTGAACAGCTCCCCATTTCCTTTGTTTTCTGCCATCTCTGGAGAACTATTTCTCTGAACTAAAATTAATTTCAACATGCACTTAACTGGAAAACAATATGCTTCAGCCTACTGTGGTGCATTTGCTCGCTGCTGTTACATTCCAGCTTCAATTGTCACAGGTCTTATTCCTTCTCTGCGATTTGGGTTTATACCCTTAAGAATTACTGTGTGAATCACAGCCATGAGACTGACCAGCATGTCCCCTTGGGGTAAGAAGTAGGCGCAGTCAGACCAAAAGTCAAAGCCCTATCCCAGGCTGGAGCTGAATAGCTTCAATGCCTAATAAAGAGCAAAAGGAAGTCCTTTGTGAATTTGAATTCATCTAAAGACATGTGGAGAGGTGGGAATGCTGGGTAGGGCCAGCTGGGAGTGGTGGGGGTGGGGAATACAGGGAGGGAGAGAGGGAGGAAATGATAAAAGTTCCAGAGGGAACCCAGATCTTCAGGGTTCCAGCTTATTGTATTCTCCCACTCTCCCAATTTTTTGGTTCTTTCTTTAAAATCTTAAAGATTTTATCTGGAATTTGAGTTTCATCAGGTATCCCGCGTTTTGATATACCTCATTTTCTCTTTGTGATTTTTTACATTGTCTTTCATTTCATTCTCTATTTCCTTCCTTAATCCAGTAATTACGTAGGAGAGAGTTTATAGGTTTCCAAGTGGTTGGGCATTTTAAACTTTTTACTCAATAATTTCTAGTTGCACTGCATTGTAAAGAGATATGTGTACAATTTCTGCTTTGTGAATTTACTGGGATTGGTAAGAGATCTAAAATATGATTAATTTGTCATTCCATGACACTTATAGAATAGGTATACATTCCCTAGATTTCAGAAACCAAATTTAATGTAACTTACTTCTCCCCCTTATTAATTATAGTCTTCAGCTTTCCTATGCCATTGATTTTTGTTTGCTTTCCACTTCTGAGAAGGAACAGCTTCCCCACCAGCCCTCCTGTTTCCCCAGAAGGCACCACTCCTTCCCCTCCGCTTATCAGTCTCATAGTGTTGGCTTTCCACTGCCCCAAAGGCTGGGGGAGAGAGGACACAGAGGATTCGGAGCTGGTCAAGGAGATTTGGTGGGGTGAACAGTTCTATTCATTTCCTTCCACATCCCATTTCGAGCTCTGGCCTTAGCATTACAAAGGCTTCTGAAATAATTATTCAGCCTACTACTTGCATTCTCTGGGATTAAAAATTAAACTTTCATTACTACCTTATGTGTCCTTCACTCAGAGTTGAGAAGGCTTAAATCACTTATGAAATATTAATGAGAGGTGCTGCTTTTTATTCTGAAAAGAAGCTTCTGTCACATTCATTCAACTTTTCTATAGAATTTAAAAGCTCTCTCAGAAAAAAACAGATGAACTAATAGTTGATCTGTTCTTGCTATACTCATTCTTTTGCTACCAGTCACATAACATCACCCATGGGCAATGTGTGTTTGTGGAAATAGAAAGTTTAGTTGAGAGAGATCTATAAATCTAAGAATTAATATATAAATGTATGCTTCCCGTTAAAAAAAAAAAAAAAGGAAAAGAAAGATATGCTACACTGGTTCTGGGCAATACCACATTTATTATCTTTTGTAGTTAAACTTTATTCTCAAATAAATGTCTACGGAGCTCTCTTTCAAAACCACACTGTACATAAAAGAGATCCATCAGGCAATGGTATCTTAATCTTCATTTAAAGGATATATTCACACGGCAACAAGGCATCCGGACCCACATAATGAAGAGATCGGGGATTCCTAGGAGTGCAGCCATTCCCACTCAGAAGAAAATTCCCTATTGTCATTCTCCCACATCTCTTTAGAATTCCCTCTCTGTTCACTCTTTCCAAAATTTTGGGTTGTCTTCTCTTATAAATTGAGTCAGTAAATGGCAAAGTCATCTCCCCTCCAAAACATTGATGTATCTGAAATATTATCACTGGGTTTTTTTTTTTTTTTTATTCCTTTGTCTAAACATTTCACTTTTTAGGTATACCTTTTAAAAATGAAACCACCATTTTGGGGAGTAATATATTGAGTCATAACAATGTCATTTGAATTTGATTCCAGTATCACTTTCTTTCATGCCCACTGTCTAAAGGACATAAAAAGTAAGTGTAATTTTTAAAACATGGGCTTACTTCATAAATTTTCCCAATAGATAGATATGATTTAATGGCAAGAACGTTAATCTGATCAATATACATCTATCTAGAATCCTATGTAGGTACATCTAAATCCTATTCTGAGTTTGACCTTTGTGACCTCAATTTCCTCATTTGTAGAATTAAGGATCTAGATTAGATGACCTCTGAGGCCACTGCTGGTGCTAAAATTCTACAAAGCAATTGGTTGTATTCCTTTAGGATCGTCAAAGCTATAACAGGGAAGTCTGTTTTGTCCATGGAGGGAAATTTGATAAAGACTCTGTGGGTGTATGTGCACATCAGAATGTTGGTCCTTCAATGGCCAGCCATGAAGGGGTCTCATCGTCTATCTCTGAACTGATAAGTTCAAAGCAGGAGTTGGAAACTTAGCCTGGGAAAACCTTGCATTTATAGAATGTTTTTAATTCTTCAAGTTTTTTTTTTTATGATTCATTTCCTTGATTTATCATTGCAAAGGTTGGAGGAATAGGTAAGGCATCTTTTGGAAGTAGGAACTGAAGCATCAGATAAAGAATTGCCCAAGATTATACAGTCACCAAATGACTGAACTAGAATGAGAACTTACATGAATTGACTCTAATCCCATTCTGGCTACAAAATATTCTGCCATTCTGTTCATCAAAGTTAAATCTTTCAATGCTAGTTTTATGAATTTTTTTTTCTGTTAACTTTTCAGAACAATTCAGCAGAGTTCACGTAACTCTTTATTGAAGTTCAATTAGCGTGTACTGCAAAGCCACAGAGGACAGGTCATTCCAGATGCTCTGATGGGCATTAGAGCCACCATAAAGAATCCGTTAGAAAGGTACTCAGATTTCCCTGAAAATTAAAGTTACGTTTTTGCCTATCTGAGAAGAGTATCATGCCTGGTTCCATGTTACAGTCCTGTGACCAGGAAGCCAGGTATGGAATTGGGAAATTCACGAGAGCTTCCTCTTTAGGGAAGGTGAGCCAGCTCTGGTCGTTGTAGCTACACTATTGCATTTCTGTTCTTATCAGAGAACAGTAGAACTGGAACTACTACATTCAGTTCCCAGCTCCACCGGTCCCCAGACAAGTAACCACGGCAAGTGACAATTTCTCTGGGCTCCAGTTTCCTAATATCGAAATAGGAATAATAATGGTTGGGGTGAAGGTTCAATGAGTTACCTTATGTAAAGCAGGTACTGTATCCCAACAGGCTATAAGGAGACAGTAACCATCCTATGCATTTATTATCGGATTTTAAAGTCTTAGACTAGCACCCTCACTACACAGTAAACACTCTCTATGTGTGAGCTATTTTTACTATTCTCAAAGTAAAAATACAGATGTTGGAAATTTAATTTTTATTTACATAAAAATATCTAATATTGCTGCATAGTGTAAAACTGACGTATTTTATGAGAGACTTTAGAAAACACAAACTGAGTGAATATACACATTCACCTCACCATCTGAGATAAAAATCTCTGGATTAAAAAAGATTTTGCTGTGGTGCCATGGTCAATGCCTTTCTTCATTTTTCAGCTAAGTCCAGATCTTATGCTAAAATTTTATGCTTACTCTCTCCACATGCGACAGAGGGAAGAGGGCAAAAGGCTACATAGGTTTTTCCTGGAAAAACAAATTGGTCTAATTTACATGAACAAACAAAATTGACAGTGCCTCTCTGAGTTTATATACAATGATTGTGCCCCACAAAAAGGGTTTTGTTTCTCTTGCTCAACACTTTAATTTGTGGCTTGGCTAATCACTAAGCAAAAATAATACCAGACCAGGCAAACAAAAGTGGCTTTTTTGTTTCAGATATTCTTATTACAACCATTACACACACTTAAATCAGAGTTGAAGTTTTCTGAAGTTGAGCAAGCAGAACCAATGAAGGAAAAAAAACCTAAACTCTAAAACAAGAATTATCCAGTGTTTAACTTAACTCTCTGCCACTGACTAGCTAGCTCACCTGGGCAAATCCTTTTACTTCTCTAGGTTGAGTTCCCTCACAAATAAAATTGTCCGGGACAAGCTCGGAAATCCATATCCTATTAGTCAATCCTACTAGTCCTACGTATTTCCATTCTCCTTGATGATTAGGGCTCAGTTTCATAGCTTGTAATCTAGCATTATTACGAGCTTCTAGTCTCAGCTTTCATTTTCGTCCTTTGCTGTTCCATGAACAATCTCCTGTTCCACCATCTGTAGATCTATTTTTTGGCAAATTCTCTCCTACTCTCTGGAACAGTTGTTCTCAGACTCTAGCTTGCATCAGGATCACCTGGGGAGAGGGGAGTCTGTTAAAACACAAATTGCTGAGCCTACTCCTAGAGGTTCTGATTCAGCAGGTGTGGGGTAGGGTACAGAATTGCATTTCTAACATCCAAATCATCGAGGTGATCTGGATGCTTCTGGCACAACAACCATTTGAAGACCACTGCTCTACAGAGTATAAAAATGTTGATAAACATCATCTAAGGGCCACTGAGTAGTAAAAGTTACCTCAATGTAACTCTGAGAACAGCCACTCTGGCCTTCCAGCTCCACATGAGTGAAGTTGACCTGTATTTGTTCTCCCAGGGGCTGCTTTATAATATAGACGCATTGTCTGTTGCGAGTGAAAGGTCCAGACAAGTCAGCAGAGAGAAGACCCTCTGCATCTGTGTGGTTCCCTCCACAAGGCAGATCCGCTAAAGAGAACAGGGAAGAGAAGGCAAAGGTCATGTGGATGTCCATTCCTCTGGCTCCCAGGCATTAAACACAGTTTTTAAAAATTCACTCACACCTGCATACACACACAGACACAATCATATACCCACTTTATTCACCCTGTATAGGCTTGTACCTCTACTTATAAGATTTTCAGTTTAATGCGTATTTATGGGACATCCATGTAGTGACTAAAGGAACAGATGTAGAAGTGTGTGATCTAACTTCCAATCTAACATCCTCTCCTATAAATTGCTTTTTAAAGACACGTATGCTCTCCTTCAGTCCAAAAAGATTCGAGGCAGTTCATAAAATGCACATAAAATAAAATATATAACTAGAAAAATGAATCAGATTAAAGGACTAATGAATACAGAATAGCAAGATGTGGTCAGGGGACAGTTGATATGCACAGAAAACAGGTGTGGACTACACAAATGACAGAAGGTCAGCTGCGGATTCAGCCAGAAGCCAAAGTAACTGGAGAAAGGGGACCAGCGAAAAGATGTTCATTGTTATTCTTCATGATATCGAGACATAAAAGGTGTTTTTCCTGTTAATTCTCATCATGGCACGATGATGTAATGTTAAGAAAAAAATCCTTTACAGGCCTAAAATAAAAATTATGGAGCATTTCATTGTTTTTTGTTAGTTTGTTTTAAAGTATCAGTGCAAGTTAAAGGCATGATAGCTGTAAAATCTGATATATCTCAAGATAGATTGCATTTCTCTCATGAACAACATCTCTCACAACAAAACATTGAATAACCGCTAGAGAACTGATGTCTGAATTATTTACTTTAAGATGCATCACACATATCTACCATAGCATGGATCCCATAATTTAGGGATCAAGGGGTATTGTAGCATTAATAATAGAACATTGGGAAGATAGAGAAAAAATCTGGAGCCATGAGAGAAACATTTATAAAGACATGTTATTAGTCTAAGTCAGTCAATCATCTGCAGCCTCACATTAAAATGTAAAACAGCTATAAGCATGGCACTACCCTTCACATCCATATACAGCTCTCAATTATCAGGTTACTTACAAGGCGATGTTAAGTAGGTGATATGGAAGCCTTGGTCATTAATCTGGTTGTCAGAATGGAAATGAACTCTGGCAAAGGGCCCTGTAGTCTGCAGTGGTGGGACAGAGAATGTGGTGCAGAATTTCCCAAGAACAGGGTCCTGATACAAAGGACCATCACGAATCTAAAACAAAAGAATGAACCATTAAGCTCGAAGTGGTCAGATTTTAACAAACCCAGTTCCTTTTGAACATTAACTTCAGAAAACTCATCATTTAAAAGTGTGGCTCTGGGAGGTTTTCGTATCACGTCTACATCTAACACACATTTGGGGTTCAGTAAAGGGAACCGCCTTCTCCCATCATCCCTGATGCCTTATCCTCTGTCTGAGTTGTGATTCCCAGGCTAAATGTATGCTTTGAATGTTTCTCATGAATTTTTCTCAATGTTTTCCTTCCAAGTTTCCCCCTCCCCTACCCTGCAAGATGTTTGTTTTGAAATAATGAATTTCTAGCGATCTAGGAGAAGAAAATGAATATATGCAAAGAGAGAAGAAGAAGGAATGCCAACTGATTCACAACTTGGTCTAGGTATTCAGAGGATCAGAGGTGAAAAATGAGGTGAAGTCAGGTTAGATGCAACATAAAGAGTTTAATGATTTTAAAAAGTGCAACTTTAATAGTAACTAAGTACTGAAATAATGATGATATGACCTTACAAATTCTTTTTAGTTGTTCACTTTTAATCTGTTAAATAATCATGCAACCTCGTCATAATTCTGTTGTAACCGTGAATTCTGTACTATATAGAACACCAAGCCATCAAGGAACTAAATGATATTTTAATATGACCAACTTTGTCTACTCAAATTAGTTTTTCTATTGGCAGCAAAACTTTAAAGCAGCATTACTTTATTCCTATATTTAGCTAGTCCCTGAAATATTGTTGAGAAATGAGAGGCATTTCAGTATTATCAGAATGATTGATACTTTCTATTATACATGTAGGCCGGAACTAATCCGTAGAAATGAAAAAAATGCCTCTAATTTTAATTTCATGGAATTTATTGAAATTAATTTCAAGAAAATTCACTTTAATGTCAACAATTAAAAAATTTTCCTGCCAAAATTTTCCAGGGAGAGGTAGATCTTCAGTCATTCCCAAAGGTTTCAAGGCCATTACAAGTGCTTAATTACTAATGACTTTAACTTGTGAAGTCCCTGTTTGACAGCCGCACCCTCATCCTTTATGAATAATTCCACAGGACTGTGTTCTTCCCTAATGGACTTGGAAAAGCATATTGTCTTTTATCACTACTGCAAGGTGTACTGAGATTTATGGTGATAAGACAAGAGCAACATAAGAACTCAATCTTCTCAATGATCTTTTCAGTCTACAAATGGAGCACAACGTGGTATACCTATATGCTTATGGCATTAAATATACAGCCTTTTTTCCTCTTCCATACTTTGATCTTTTACTAATGGTAAGTAGAAGGGACACAGGTTGACTCCTCTCCTCCCAGTGATTATTATCAATATATTTCAGGGAGCCTCACCCTTCAGCAATCCACTTCAACACAATCGCTATTAAGTTATTTTTCTTCATGGAACACTATAAGGCAACTTGTGAAACACCTTAATAATTTATCCCAGAGAACTGAAGGTTTGAATCTGCATTGGAGAAGATAGCTGTTAATGACTGTTTATTTCATTAATTCCGCTATTCCCATGGTAGGGGACTAGGCTGACAGGAAATGACAGGGGAAGGCAAGGCAGTCTGTTTCCCAGATTCAAATGGAACCCAGAAGAAGCAAGAGCTGGCATGATTAAGAACAGGAAGACAGAGAGGCTTAGACACTGGCTGCCCATTGAAAAATACATGCAACATGTGCTAAAAAATTGTGGTCATCTTCGTGCATCACCAACCATAGTTCCCTGAGTCCTAATCATGTTGGGGTAAGTTCTATCTGAATACAATTGTATACCTCAAGATAATCTTTGCTGCAATCTTCATGGTGCTCCAGACTCAGGGTCCCAAAAGTAAATGTTATCAGGAGGTCAGGACTGGTTATAACTTTCCAGACACAGTCTCTTCCGGGGGGATAGTTTCCAGGATATCCCGGAGACGTAAGAGAACCGTAAGTACCAGTCAGTACACCTCCACACTCTAAAATAAGAGGAAAAAATAACTTTACCTTTGTACACAAGTTATAGTTTATGTAGAATTATTGCAGCCTTTACTGTAAGAAGACAAGCTTCATTTAAATAACTATGTGCAGTTTGGGACACTCTCATAAATTAAACAAGACTTTCAGCTTTCCGATTTGATAAAATTATAAATCAAGGAGTACCAGTTGATAAATAAATGAATCACCACGCATTGAGCTCTGTGCTTATCAGGCGTCACACAGAGATGTGATTCAAAATACGGTGCTGAACTGTCCGAGGGATGACTAACGGGATGATAGTCATTTTTTTCACTTTCAGAGAGATTAATTTCTGTATATTATCTCAAAAAATTCTGGAACTTCTGTCAGCCCCTAGGTCTTTCAACAAACCAGGTCATTTATACATTAGAATAGTTAATCGCTACATAACTTTCATTTGAGACGGTTTCTTAACACTATGATATAGTTAAACCATTCATTTTATAAATGAGGAAACTCAAAGATCTATGGTGGTTGAGCCACCTGCCCGGGAGTGGGGTACGTGAGGGACCGGGCCAGGCTTTCCCCAACCTTCTCCACTACCACCTCCATTGCACGCCACCAGCCCCTAAAGTTGTATGTCAGTGACTGCAAGAATCTTTTCTTTATTAATACCCACATTTATTTAACAAAGAATCTGTCATGGCTTATAAGATCGAAAACTAGAAATACTAAAGAAAAATCTAGGCTGCAGTAAATACAAATTAAAGAAAAAAATTAAACAAGGTGATATTTCAGATACGTAAGATATGATAATTACACAGCTACGCAGGTTATTCAAACAAAAAGTTTGCTGCCAAGGCAAAAAGTGAAACAAATTAGTTACAATTCTCACTGTCCCTAATGAGAAAACATCTAAACTGCTCAGAGGAAGAGAAATTTTCTAAAACTTACTACTTAAAAAGTTATCATATTGGTAAATGAATTAAAATGCCCCCCAAAAATTAAAACACCATAAGCAAAGTAAAATGTTAAAGATAAACTGAGAAAAATGCAATGTGTAATACAAAGAGTTAATATACCTAATATGTGAAAGCTTCTAAGAAGAATAGAAACAGAGTGCATTGAAAAAAATTCAAATATCCTTTATTTATATGAAAAGATGTTCAATCTCACTCATAATAAGGGAGATACAAATACAAATTTCAGTGAGACACCATTTCTCACCTCTCAGAATGATAAAAATCCAGAATTTTGAAAACAAGTTACTGGTGAGGCTGTGTGGAAACAGGTGCTCTTATACTTTGCTGATGAGAATGCAAAATGGTACAACTCCTACAGAAGAAATTGTGGCAATATCAAGCCAAAACTTAGGCATTTATTTTTTTGACCAAGCAATCTTATTTTTAGAAATCTTTTCCAAAGATACATTGGCAAAAATGCAGTAAGACAAATTCACAAGGCACTTTGTTGCAATACAATTGGGAATTCCAAAAAACTGCAAACAAGCCAAATATCCATAGACTACTGATTGAATGGACAATGACACAGCGACATAATGGCACACTATGCTCTAGTTATGAGTAATTTCCAGGATATATAAAGTGAAAAAGTAAACAATAAACCAGTGTCTATTGTTTGCTACCTTTTATCTAAGAGAGGGAAAAACATGGTTATATGTGATTATTTGTTTATATTTTTAAAATGGAAGGATAAATCTAAAACTAATAAAAATTGTTATCTATGGAAGAAGAAAGGAACAAGGTGGAGGGGAGAAGGATGGAAGCTGGACTTCTCTAAACCAAACGTGCATTTTGATTTCATTTTGTAAGTATGAATGTGTTTTACAACATTGTAAAGGAAAATTCAATAAAAATGAAAAAATTCTTTCAAATCACAAGCAAAATGAAATAACTATGTTGATCTAATAGCTTAACAATGAGTAGAAATATTCTGAGACTTTAAAACACTTTAATTTGACTATACAGCCCAAGAGAAATATATCTTCAGTACAAAAAGAACATCCAAGAAACATTAAATGGTTTTAAGTTATCATATTATTAGTAACAATATTAGTAGCAACAAAATATTATTATTTTGAAAATTTGTACAGCAGGATTAAGTACATAGGTAATCAAGATTTTTAGTGTAAAAGAAAAGAGGTACAAATACAAAATTAAAAAGCCTGTAATTCAACATGCCAATATAATGAAAGATCACAAGAATATATGGTATATTTTTTCTTTAAAAATAATAAAAGTATTTTCTAGTTTTTTCCATCAAAAGATTTAGATTCTTTGACTGATCTAGTAGCAATAGCCACTCCTAGCACCCAGTTTGTGGGATCTGAGTACCATTTCCCATTAAATGAGTCAGAACTCTTTAGAGAAATAATTGATTCCAGTCTTGAGACAGTAGATGTATAAGAGGCTGGAACGTCTTTCAGAGCAGAAAGCAAGGAAGCTTTCAAAGGTAACTGTAGTTGGGTCAAAGAGGCTCAGAAACTAATTTGAGAATTTCCCCACTCAGCATATATGGAACAATTTAACATAAAAAAAATTCTAGAACAGATTAAAATATATCAAATATGATAAAATATGACTTCATAGACATCAAAAACAAAATCAAGAGGAATAATAGCTAATTGATCATTTTGGAAAAAGCTAGAGAACCAATCATTAATCTGAATACTGGAAAAAAAGGGAAAGAATCAAGTATTTATTCTCCTTTTCCTATAAGATCTATATGTGAGAATAACCAAATAGTTGATATGGGAAAGTTCTACTCCACTGAAGAACTCCAGATAACAAATAAAGAAGTGACAAAATAAACTACCATCATTTCATAAGCCCCAATGAAAAACTAACTTAAACAAAGAAGCTAAGGGTTGCTAAAACCATTGGGGGGAGTACAAAAGAGAAGCTTTTTCAAGATATGGTATATATACATAATGGAATACTACTCAGCCATAAGAAATGATGAGCTTTTTCATGGGAAGATCAAACTGAGAAGATTGAAACACTCTGCTCAATGTTACAGTCATAGTAGAGAGACGAGCAGACATCATGTACCTCCTCATGTGATTATTTTTGCCAAAAAAGCCAAACACTTGAATCTGATCAAAGCTCTTGATCTAACTACCAGTGTAAGACATGATAAATGGCACATGGGATACAAACAGCAAAATCCAGAATGTGAGATACTCTCAGTTTCTTTAACAAATAAATGTGAACAATGATTAATATATGGTAATAGGAAGGAATTATTGTTTGTTTTAGTTTTATTGTTTCCAGGCATTGAGCAGTAAATAGCAAAACACTGTGATCTTGAGAGAAGGGAAACACATGTGGTAAGTCCCATGTTCACCTCGGAATTCTCCCCACGTACATTTCCCAAACTGGGGGTCAGGGCAGTAGAGCCCAAGCAGCAGCTATACTCTTGCTGGGTGAAAGAAACAAAACTCAGAATTCAGGGTGACTAGAGTGGCTGGGATTTTGGAACACGGTACTATACAGAAGGCAGTTGAATGAAAATAGCACCCCCCAAATTTACGGAAGTTTCCTTACGCCCTTAGTTGAATACGAAGCTGCATGTGCACAAGAGAAGACTGTAGAGGCCTAACAGAGAATATGAAAGCCATGAAACATGGTAAACCCTCTAAAGAATGTGTCACTTAAGTCCTACAAGGAGAGGGGAGAGATAAAATGACAGAAGCAAAGGAGAGAAACGATATGATCATCTCAACAGATTTATAAAAAGTATTTAATATAGTTCAACATCCATTCATGATAAAAAAAAAATCTTGGCAAGCTAGGAATAAAAGGTATGGTGGTTTAAAAATGTTCATAAATTCTTTGATACTTTTCCCACTGAGAGGTGGGGTCTATGTCTCCTCCTCTTGAATCTGGGTGGGCTTATGATTGTTTCAACCAATTAAAAATATGGCAGAAATAACACAACACAACTTCCAAGGATAGGTCAACAAAAGCCACACAGCACCTGCCTGGTTGTAATGCTCGCTCTGAGAGAAGTCAGTTGCCATGAAGAAGTTCCACTATCCTAAGACTGCCATAGGAGAGGGACAACATGTAGGCACTCAAGTCAACAGCCTGGTTGAACTATCATCCAAAAGCCAGCATCAATTGTTGGCCATATGAGTGAGTCATCTTGGATTTCCAGCCCAGTTGAGCCTTTAGATGACTACGGTCCCAGTCAACATCTGATTGTAACTGTTTAACAGATCAAATGATAATTGTCATGCTGGGCCCTTTCCAAATTCTTGGTCCATAAAATCAGAAACAAAATAAGATGATTAGTGTTCCACAACACTAAATTTGTTATACAGCAATAGTAATTAGGATAGTAGAGGACTTCCTTAATCTGATAAAAGTTATCTATGAAAACTTACAGCTAAAATATTTGCTGATTCAGATCCTGGGCACCGACCTACACACGCTTATTAAGGCAAGCGTCCCACATATAAAATAGAGGAAGATGGGCACAGAAGTTAGCTCAGGGCCAATCCTCCTCGGCAAAGAGAAGAGGATTGGCAGTGGCTGTTAGCTCAGAGCTAATCATCCTCAAAGAAAAATAAATAAATAAATATTTAAAAAATTAAAAAAATAAAACATCATATTCAATGGTGAAATATTGAATACTAGCCCATGAGGTTGGCAACAAGACAAAGATGCCCACTCCACTATGTTTATTCAACATTGTATTGGATGTCCTAGCCAAGGCAATAAATAAGTCAGGGAAAAAAATAACAGAAAGATTGGAAAGGAGGAAGAAACAATGCCTTTATTCACAAATAACATAATTGTGTATGTAGAGATATCCAGAAGAATCTACCAAAAAAACCCAAAACAAACCTATAAGAATTGATGAATGAATTTAGCAATGTGGCTGGATTCACAATCAAATATTTTTGTAAATACATCAGATATCTACATACTAACAACAAATAGAAAATGAAATTTTAGAAAAATAATATCATTTAACATAGCATAGATATAAACATCTAGAAAAACTAACAAAAGATGTGAAATAATTAAACGTAGAAATCTCTAAACCATTGGTAAGATGAATTAAAACAGAGCTAAATAAATAGAGAGATGTTCATGGATTGGCAGGGTCAATATTTTTAAGAAGTCACCTCTTCCCAAGTTGATTATAGATTCAATACAACGCAAACAAAATCCCAGCAGGCTGTTGGGGAAAATTTACAAGTTTATTCTAAAATTTATACGGAAATGTAAAAGATCTACCATATTTCAAAAGAACAAAATTAGAGGATTTATGCTACCAGATTTCAAGCTCTGGTAGTTAAGCCAATGTGGCAAGGATAGATAAACAGAACAATAGAAAAGACGAGAAGTTCCACAAATAGATCCACAGATGTATTGATGGATGAACTGAATGTTTGGTTTACGGTTCTCTCTACTTTTTTATACGTTTAAAATTTCCATAGTAAAAAATTTTTAAAAATACAGCACAAAAACCAAAATAACAATTAAAAGAATCTGGAAATTGTCTAATAGTCATTAAGATAAAGAATACTAAGTGGAGTGGACAATGTCCTCAATAACAAACCTGCAGTAATTTACTAGTAGAGCTTATATTTTATTATTTACTTATTTATTATTATCACATTATTATTTATTATCTTATCTCTGAAAGTGAAATTCCAATTAATTTTAGATTTATTTGATTTTAAACGAATTATAAAAATATTACATATCACTGGATCTCAAAACAGCTAATGTATCCAAAGGTCTAATATTGATCAAGAAAATTTAATAACCTCAAGATTTTGCTTTATTTCTCTCCGTGTTTACACTTACCTGGTTGCTGGGTTTCCCATCTTATCGTGAAGCCTCTCTCATTTCTTAAATGTTCAGAATAGAAATGAAAATAGAGAGCATTGTCACTACTGAGGAGTTCATTAGGGGGTCTGGAGCCACAGAACCTTCCAAGCTGAAATGCTGCTGAGGAATCTCCATCATGAATCTGAAGGAACTCATGTGGACAATTACTCACTGATTCTAACTGGAAAAAAGTGAAAGTGATACGCAGTACCTAAAAACATAAAGGTCACAATATATTACTTCTCATTTCCGTGTTAATTCTAAACTATTTCTCCCACTAATTAGGAAGCATTCATATGGAGTCACTTTGAAGAAATACGTTTATGATTTCCAATTATCCACAAATACATATGACAATTCTACATATTAAGTGACTTGTGTTAAAAATTGCTTAGACCTAACTTCAGCTAATATCAAATATATCAAAAATCTTAATGGGATAGACTTGTAACAGCTTTATTGAGGTACAATTGATATACAAAGAAGTGCACATATTTAACGCATACAATTTGATGGGTTTGGACAAATGCAAACAGTTGTGATGCCATTGCCACAATCAACATAACAGACATATCCAACACTTCCCAGAGTTTCTTTGTGTCTCTCCTTTTCCTGTGTGTGGTAACATCACAATACGAAGTCTACCCTCTTAACAAATTTTGAAGCACACAAAACCGTATTGTTAACTGTAGGCTCTATGCTGTACAGCAGATCTCTAGGACTTAGTCATCTAGCTTAACTGAAACTTTATACCCAGTGAGTTGTTCTCCAATGGGTTAATGAAATAGATTTACCTAGATGTCATTAAACTGTCAAGTCTTTTAAACAAAGGAACTTCAAATGTATAGCTGACAATGCTTCCAAATCAGCAAAATACACTGCACACTTGAAAACTCTACCCTGAATTAAATTTAACTGACTAAATTACCATTGACATGAATTTATCCTCTGGTCACCTGAATAACCGGTAGCAAATAGCACACACTGAGGTGTTCATCACCAACCCCCAGACATGCTGATTTCTTAGAGGTCTCTGAACCTCTCAACAAGATACTGATGCGCAACCCAGATTGACAACCTCAGGTGTAGACTGAGTGAGCATGGCATAGGCATGTGTAAAGTGTGCAAATCTTCCATGGTTGGATATCACTAAGAAATGAGTAGTATCAAGAGCAGAGAATGGTGGAAGTAATATGAAGAGTTCTGAGCATACAAGAAGAGAAAAATAAACAGAAAAATGTGTCTCCAAGTTGAAATGTTAGAATGTACAGACTTAAATATAGTTTTGTAATTAACAAAATAGAAAAGATTTTGTACCGAGAACCCCATTTAAAATAGCCAAACTACCAAAAGGAGGCTCTTGAATTTAGTTTCCATTACGATCTAAAACCACAACAGCATTTGGCTAATGAAAAAGGATATCAGGATATTTTTGAAATTCTATGCTAGGGTATTTTTAAGATCTGTTACCCAACATTACATCATTTTTGCCCTTGAAGCAATTTCAATGAAAATCAAACAAATGTTCATGAACTGAACTATCCTGATTTCTATATAATTTCTCCTATATTATGTAAATTGTGATGGAGATAAGAAGATAAAAAAATCACAATAATCAAGAAAAACAACGTGAATTTTTTTACAGGTTGATAAAAGTATTAAAAGTTTTTCCCAAAACAGTTTTTTCTTGAAAGAAAAATGTTTTCAATGTCAGGAAATAGAATTCATGAAAACTAAATGGAAGGAAGGAAATTCACATAACATACCCACTGGGAAACTGATTTTGGAGTTTACTCTATTGTAGGGTTATGAGGCCCCAAAGAGTCCTCTCTCCTCAAGAGAAAAAAATGTTTTCTGACCTGAAACAATGACCTCTGTAACACTAGTTTGCTGGAAAAAGTTAATAGGATTCTAAGGGAAAACCTTATCTATTCAGACATACAATTTTATTTTAATGAGTGCAAGAATTGGTTGAGAAATAAATATTTGGAAAAGTCTGAGTCATTAATGTTAGGGATGAAAGCACTAGAAACTTTGGGCTTAGATCTTAATTCAAACTGTCCATGCAGTGGTTCAACGTCATTGGAGTCGAATGGCCTGGGGTGAAGTCACTGAATGCCACTTACAGACCATGTGCCCTTGGACAAATTTCTCAGCTGCTGTAGGCTCCATTTCCTCACATGTAAGATGAGGATAATAATTCTTATCTTTAAGGTTATGAGAGTTAAAACACAATGATATAATGTATACAAAGCAATTAGCATACCACATTCGCACATGCAATGGCACAGAGAAGACATTAATAAGAAAATCATTTTAATTGCAGTTCTCATTTTTGGGATTTTTTCTTTTTGAGGAAGATTAGCCCTGAGCTAACATCTGCCACCAATCCTCCTCCTTTTTGCTGAGGAAGCATGGCCCTGAGCTAACATCCGTGCTCTTCTTCCTCTACTTTATATGTGGGACGCCTGCCACAGCATGGCTTGACAAGTGGTGTGTAGGTCTGCACCTGGGATCTGAACCAGCAAACCCCAGGCCACCAAAGTAGAATGTGCGAACTTAACCACAGCACCACTGGGCCAGCCCCTGCAGTCCTCCTTTTTGCATAATAATCAACATTATTGAGTGATCATCTTCAAACATGACTGTCTCAGTAATAACATGACTTTACAAAGTACTAGCTTACAGTCAGCCAACCCGGGTAAAGAATCATCCATGGACTTTGGAGCCAGACAAACTTGACTAGTCCAATTACAAGCTAAGGAGTGTTAAAAAACAAATTACTTAGCTTCTCTTAGTTTCCATGATCTCATCTATAAAATGAGGATACTATTATTTATTTCAACAGGTTAGTTTAAGTTTAAAGAAAGGTATGTAAAATGTCTAGCCCAAAGCTTGACATTTGGTAAGTTCTTGATAGTGAGTTGAATTATGATTATATGTATTTTATGCAATATATACACATATTACATATTCATGTATATAAATGAAATGTACATTTGGACAGGAGATACTACATTTACCTTTCCGTCTTCAGTTCGGATAACCCAGAAGCAATTAATGCCATGAACGTAATCACCATCAGGGCTCCTATAGCTGAAGCTTCCGTTCATACCTGAGAGGGACCCTCCGCACACTGCAAAGGAAAAGAAGAGGAAGTGTGCTTTTCAGAGACTCCAAAAAGGCAGAGGCCAGGCAACTCTAACCCTGCTCAGGAAATAGTTAGAGAAATCTCAGTTGGAGACAAAAATCCTGCCATTCCTTTTTCTCCCCAACCCCTTTGTCCTTCAACATTCACCCAAATCCCACACTTGTTCAAAGTCCAGTTGACGTCTCTTCATCTCCACCATGAACTTCTCCTGCCTCTCTGTGTTTTCTCTGGCTCCCATTCTCTCTATGTCTATGATAGCTGACTTGACCCTACACGATTCAGTTCTCATCTTTAGCTCTTGTCTCTTCTCTGCCATTTTGTATTAGTCTCGTCTCCTCAACTGGAAGATAAACAGCTAATGTGTGGAGACAATGTTTATGCTTCCTTATTTCCCTACAACGTCTACCATAGTCCTAAACACATCGTAAAGTCTCCACAAAGGTGCTGATTCAGAACGAGGAGCAATAAGTGGAGTAGTCAGAAGAGGCTTTATGGAGGAAGTTGAATGTGAAACACTCCTGAGGACAGATACATTTGGATGGGAAGCTAAGAAGGAATTTGGAGAGGCTTGGGGGAAGCAGTATCCCGAATAAAGGAACACAGATGAAATATCCGTGGTGGCACATGGGCTCAGGTGGCAAGCAAAGATGTCTGGCTTGAATGGGCGTATTCTTAGGCAACTAATGAAAAACAAGATTAGAAGGATAGGCTGAGGCCTGGTTGTAGAGGATAATTGAAAAACAGTCCCAGTCTTTATTTAACAGGCAATGGGGAGCACTGTATATTCTGGAGTAGGAGAGTGACATGATTAAGTATAATATTGCAGGGAAATTAAATGGCTGCTATAAAGAAAACTTTTCCTTAGAAAACTCTTAATACCTTAGCATACTTTATTTTCAGAATGGACCTAATGAAAATGGCAAATACTAATTTAATTTTTCCTTTGAGGAAACGGTTCCTCTGGCTTAAATTGAGACATATTTACCTTGTGAACTCTATACCATTCTCCGTCAAGAAAGATTTAGCTCTAAGCTCTTGAGCAACTGGACAAGAAAGTAGGTTCAGTGGAAGAATCTGCAGCAGGACTCATGAAAGGAGGATACTTCTAAGCTGGGAGCATCTGTGGTACAAGAAATGCTAAGCGTACCTTGCTGGGGAATCTGACAGAGAAATCCAGTCCAGAAACGTGTGCATTCACAACTGAAAGCATTAATACCATCGACACAAGTTCCCCCATTCAGACAGGGGTTGCTCAGACACTCGTTGATGTTTTCCGTGCAGTTGACACCTGCCCAACCTGCTTCACACTTACAAAGATAACCAGAGACTGTTTCCTAAGGAAAGAGAAACAAAATGCCATAAACCAATGGATAGGAAATCAACTCGAATCAACACAAATAATAAAGAAAAGTGGTGCTATGTGATGTACGGAGCAGGCGTTGAGCCACGGGCATCTTCCAGAAGCCTAACTTGTATTAATTCATTTAAATGGTGATTGCTAAGTTTAAGAAGTCAGATTTGTTTGGATCAAACTGTGGGTTTTGTTTAATCACTTTGTAAATCATTGAGAAAAAATTAATTCATTGGTTTTTCCTGGGAACTCAAGTTACTACCTACCTTTAGCTAAAAGTTATTGACAGCCCCTTATCTTAAGCTCGAGTCATTACCTTAAAATTCATGAATCATAGAAAATGTATTTCACAGAAGTGAAACTAAAATTACTCTCAGGTGTTCTATGTCCTCGGGAAGAATAAAGGACTCACGATGCATTGTCCGTTTAGACAGGGGTGACTCAGGCAAATATTACTGAGTTGCACACATCCATTTGGCCCGTAACCATTTCCAGTATATCCTGGGAGACAGGTGCAGAGAGGTAAGGAACCTGCTCAGAAATAAAAATGGAAGTGTTAATACAGGTCTCCTCGAATCAGCCCCAGTAACAAAACTCAGGCTCTGTTGCCTAGACAAGAAATCGCCGAGGACAAGTCTGCATAGCCCCAGGGGCAGATAAAACAAGATATGAGCAGAAAATATTAGAATCTTTATTTTTCCATTTTTTGTCTTAGAATAAGAAAGGCATTACACATTTCTAATACTTTCTGTACCGATTGACACTGGTACTGTCCGTCTATAGGTCATATGTTATAGTCCTGAGTTGTGTACAAATGTGAGGTACACTAAGGGAAAGGAGAGTGTCTCATCATGGAGGGGTTGACAGCAGAAAAGAGCATTCTGAGAACAGTGGCATCTGTTGCAAACCCTGTGTGTATATTGACTGCACTTAATCCTCTCAAGAGTCCTATAAATAGGTGCTATTATAATCCCCATTTACAGATGAAGACAAAGCACAGAGAGATTAAGTGCCTTGACCAAGGACAGACAGTTAGAATGCCAAGGGAAAAATAAAAATCCAAGTTGCCTTTTTCTAGAATCCTTGCTCCTAATCTAACAGTATGCTGTTAATCATTTAATAAACATTTAAATAGTCACCAGTATATATATATACATGTTTTCTAGATATAAACACATATATACACACTATTTTATATATGTGCATATATATGCATATGGTAAGTTAATAGAAATAAAAGTGATATTTTGAAATAGCAAGAGATATGATACGTTATTCAGTAAATGGTGTCGGGACCACCCATTTGGACAAAAATATCAAGCTAGATGTCTATTGATGCTATAGACAAAAATAAATCCTAAAAAGATCAAAGATCTTAATGTTAAAAATAAATAAAAGTATAAAAGAACACGCACTTGACTATTTTTAAAGAGTTCAGTAGGGAAGGCCTAATTCTAAAGGGAGAAATCCTAAAAGAAAAGATTTACCTTTATGAATGCATAAAAATTTTAAGCTTCTAAACAGAAAATACCACCACAAAATTAAAATAAAAATATGCTAGAAAAAATACATGTGAAATGTAAGACAGATAATGAGATAACGTCCTTAGTACAGACTGAAATTTTACAGTCAATGAGAAAGCAGGTAAACAAAGAACATGAACAAATAGAAAAGAAAATGGTCAGTAAATAGGTAAAAAGTATTAATTATTAATTGTTAGTAATCAAAAAAGTTAATTTTGACTTAGGCAAAATTAAAATAATGGGAAGGCAAGTTTTGCCTATAGGAAAAATAATAATAGTGTCTATTATTGTCAAGAGTGGGGTAAATGTATATTTTCGTATACTGTTGTTGGGTATATAAACTCATACAACGTTTCTGGGAGAAAATTTAGCAATGTATATATTTTAAAAATTATGGGAGGTGAAGCTACTTTTACGCAGCGTTGCAGATGCTGTCGATTATCACCCTAGATCCATTTTTCCCTTCCTTAGTATTAGTAGTGAACTCCTCATTTTAAATGGGGGCATGGGTGCCTGAAATAAAGACTACATTTCCCAGCCTCCCTTGCGGCCAGGCTTAGCGGCCAGGCTCAGTCCTGGCCAATAGCATCAAAATGGAAGAGTCCTTGAAGGGAGTGGACGTGTCCTCCTTCCTCCTTTTCTCCTTTCTGCTTGCTGGAATACAGTCATAAATTAATTAGTTGGCTTAATTATCTTAAGAAATAATTGCTAAATTCAAGCAAATCATAAAAGAGCATAGCCTATGGCATTAAAAAATCCAAATGTATAGTTTCATAACACGGATTAATTTTTGGCTTGAAGATCAAAATAAGAATTTTGAAGACAGAGGAATTTGTTTTTAAAATGTTGACTTGTTTTAGAAGGTCGTATTAAATACTCCAACCCAGAGGGAGAGATGAGTCATTACCTAGAACTGAGGAGCACGTCGCATGTGAGTGGCAGCCTCCATGATCAACGGAGCAGATGTCGATGAGTGTGCACACTCTCCCATTGCCTTGGTACCCTGATCACAGCAGGAGCAGAGACAGGACAGACAATGTTAAGAACATGCAAGAAGGTGAATCCCAACCTGAGAATCAAATATCGTACAACAGACCAACCAGAGATCCTCTATCATCCAAACAGAAAACGCCAATATAAAGGGTCGTAAACAAAACTCCATAATTAAGAAAAAAGATAACAAGAATCAGGAAACTGATTTCAGAAACAAGGTTCTGGGCTGTTTCTAATGACAAAAATAAAAAGATAAATGATACTACTGGTAGACTTAGAAAGTGCTGACACCAAGGAAGTTGACATTTTTCAGTTACAATGACTTGGATGATCTTAGAGTTAAATTATTGTAGAAGTCCAAAGTACTGTTGTTTCATGTTAATAAAACATAAAGGATTTCAGTTCTCCTTGAACTTCTTAGAGAGTAACTCATGTTAGATTAGAGAATAGCAGTAATGACTTCTTTCCAGAAGAAAAGGGAAACTAACATGTATTACATGCCCACTATTATGCCTGATATTTAGTAAACTTTATATGTAAAATATCTCTTGAGTGCCTTATATTAATAAATTATTTGTGGGAACAATGGAGCTATAGGTCTGTGATTCACAGAGAAAATTTCTCAAACTGCATCATCTCAGCACGCTGTTTCACAGTTTGTAAAGGCTTGTTTTTCTCCATTGATATTCAAAATATTTTTTCTTTCTTTCTTTCTTATAATATAGCTGTAGTAACGTGCCCTGAATCCATAAGTTAAGTGAAACTTTCTGCACTTTTCAGTCTATCTCCTGAGACAGAAGTCATATTTAAAATGGGGCACAGGATCTGCTTTCACATGTACGTTCTGCCTGTAATGGTATCAAGAAATTTGCTGCAGCACCTGGTGGACAGGCCTCACAGTGGTAAGATCCAGGTGTATTCACACAGTCAACAGGTGGAGCCACAGAACAACCGCCATTATTTATCTCACATTCATTAATATCTTGGCAGTTGTATCCATTTCCTTGCCAGCCTAGAAAAATAAGATTTGAAAAGTTAGCTCTATCAATGTCAACAAAGAAGAAACGTAACTAGTCAAAAACATATGAAGACCTGCTTAACAATAAGGAACTATAGATTAAAATGACATAGATACTACCTATCAGATTGGCAGAAATTGTTTTAAATTCTTACAATCAAATTTTGGCAAAGAGGTGGGCAAATGGGGTACTTTTATGTGCTGTTAGAATTTAAATTCATAAAACCTATTTGGAAAGAGATCTAGCAGTATTCATTAAAATTTTAAAAATACATACGTTTTGACTAATGATTTTACATCTTAAAACTTATTTATTCCACAGTGATAAAACTGCTGCTGTATAAAGATGTAGGCAAGCAGAGTATCTATTTCAGGGTTGTTCAAAACGGGGGAAAAACTCTCAAGGGTCAGCAGGGGCATAGCGGGATGTATTATGACTCATCTACCTCATCGAATACCAAAAATTATTTTTAACAACATGCACACACACATATTGAATTTTTTCAAATATATTTTAATCAAAAATGCCAAATTTCAGAATAATATGCAGAGTATGTTCTCAACTTTGGGAGAGAATTTTTTAAAAACCTGCATATGTGTCTATGTGTTTGAATGAGCGAAGGAAAAGGTGGCAGAGGAGAGAGAACAAATTGCTAACAATGATCTCATTAGGAGAATGAGATTGAAAGGGAAGAAAGAATACCATCTTACTTAGGACATTTCTGTGCTGTTCAATTGTTACAAGTTTTATTACTCATAATTCAAATGATTAAAATTCTGATAAGAATGTTTAAAACCCTTTAAGTCCTTTAAAATATTTATTTTCTGTGATCTAAGTAGAGTCCTCCTCTAAAAAGCTACCTAAGAAGATTATCATCTTTGTGGGTGAAGAAATGAGTGCACAGAAAAAAAGCTGGAGGGAAATATGTCCAAATGTTTATGGTGGTCCTCTGAGTGATAAGACTACCATAGACCCCCTTATCCGCGGTTTCACTTTACGAAGTTTCAGTTATCCGTGGTCAACCTGGGTCCAAAAATATTAAACAGAAAATTCCAGAAATAAACAATTCATAAGTTTTAAATTGCACACCATTCTGAGTAGCAGGATGAAATCTCCACCATCCCGCTCTGTTCCATCTGGGACACAAATCATCCCTTTGTCCAGCTTATCAAAACTGCATATGCTCCCCAGCCATTAGTCAGTTCCCCTCTCAGTCATCAGATTTACTGTTGAGGTACCACAGTGCTTGTGCAAATAACCCTCATTTTACTTAATAATGGCCCCAAAGCCAACTTTATTACTAGTTATTGTTGTTCATCTTTTACTGTGCTTAATTTAAAAATTAAACTTTATCATAGGTATGTATGTATAGGAAAAAACATAGTATATATAGGATTTGGTACTATCCGTGGTTTGGGTCATCCACTGAGGATCTTAGAACATATCCCCCACGGATAAGAGAGAACTACTCTATGGGTATTTCTTTCTGGGTTTTTTTTTTTTTGCTTTTTGCATATTTTTGTAGTTTCTTTATATTTCATAACAAGCATATATAACCTTGATATTCAGGAAAAAATAAGACAACAGAAAAACCAAAAGCTTTTATTTCTCTCTTTCTTCTTCAACAATAAAAAGAAGAATGTAAGAACATGTTGCCCTTCCTATAATCTAAATAATTTACTTTTTTTATTTCTAGTTTTTAAAGGTCATCACTGGCAAATTATCTTCAAGAATATGGTTATTTGCAAAATTTGCTTGCGCCTGTAAACTAAGAGGGAAAAAAGTCTTTATGTGTTCTTTCAATTTCTTTTTTTTATTGCTTTTTCTCCCCAAATCCCCCAGTACATAGTTGTATATTCCAGTCTTGGGTCCTTCCGGTTGTGGCATGTGGGACACCGCCTCAGCATGGCCCAATGAGCAGTGCCATGTCCGTGCCCAGGATCCGAACCGGCGAAACCCTGGGCCACCAAAGTGGAGCGAGTGAGCTCAACCACTCAGCCACGGGGCTGGCCCCCAATTTCTTTCTAGTCTAAACATAACATGAAGAAAGTCTCTAAACCAAAAGTCACAAAATGAAGCAACAGGTGTGTGGGATTCCTTGGCAAGACAGAATACCAGAGTATTTAGCTGCTCAGCCCAGATCCAGAGTCGGGCAGACCTGGGTTTGAGTCCTGACTGCTTATAAGCTAAGTGATCTAAAGCAAGTTTTTTACCTTCTCTAAGCCTCAAATTCTTTTATTTTAAAATGGGAATCATACTAATTCCTACCTTTTCTTGTTTTTGTTGTAGTTGCAAGAATTAAAAATATCACAGTGTCTTAATAATGTTTTCATTAGAAAAACAGTCACTATCCTTATATTCTCCTTGTGCTCCACTTTCTGAGAACACCCACGGAGTGCAGACGGGCCTTGTAAACTCTCTGAGGTCTGGTTAATTGCTCACCAGTGCACCCAGCACAATGCTTTGCTCATGGTAGGCGCTCTACAAATATGTGTTGAATGGATGATGATGATCTCATATAGTAAGATATGAAGCTTGGACTCAAACCCAGGTAGTCTCTGAGTCCAGAGTCCATGTTTTCAGAAACTCAGCATGACTTCCCCTGGAGATTTGGTTTCTGTAGGTTTGTGATGGAGTTAGACATCCCTATTTACAGCAAGGCCACAGGGTCTTCTAAGGAGACACCCAGGAAAGAACTACCAGACTCTGGTGGAGATACTAAGAGATCAAATAATTTGCCCAAGTCGACCAACATCTGGCTAGTATGAAAGGTGGGACCAGAGCACATGTCTTTTGATCTCAGTCTAGTCAATCAATGGCCATAGCAATAAAATGTTTGATCTCACAAACTCTATGGCTAACCCTGCCCCAAATGTTTGACTCTCGCACAATTTGGGACAAACCTCCCACTTCTGTTGTTGAATTGTTCCAGCAGTAAGATGGTCTTGTGGGGGAGTTAGTGAAAGAGGACATGAAACTAGATTGGAACGCCTCCTGAGAACGGTCTTCCTACCCTTTGGCGGTGGAAGGAAATTGGTTCTGGCACCGTGTCTGGCTGGCATGCAGAGCACAGCACGGCACCTCTGGCTGGGTATGGACCTGCCCACATACCTGTCGGACAGGGCCCACAGTAGAAAGAGCCTGGAGTGTTGAAACACTGCACAAGTGTTGAACAAGGCCCAGGATGGAGGCTGCACTCGTCTCTGTCCAGCGTGCAGGCCGAGCTGTTCGACGGGGACATCCACCCAGCATTGCAGATGCAGCTGTACTTGGGCTGGCAGGATGACAAAAGCGTGAATAAAGGCAATCCAGAAAAACCTTTGAAAATCTCACCAAGCCCCCAACTGTTTATCCTCTAACGTTCGTTTCCATAAGGCCAATTGAGTGGCTTCTCTTTTTCCTCCCATATGATTAAGCATTTAGACCAGACCATGCAAAAAGAGAAACATCTTTATTTCAGGGTAAGGGAAACCTATAATTTGCCCCAAAGATGCCAGGGAAAGAGCAACAACGATCAAGAACTGCACGTCAATATAATTAAAGTCAGTCAACTCAGCCTGCTATGTTTTTAGAGAGAAAAACACCCATGGAGGCACAGATCTTGGAAAATCAATTCTGTCTGTTTCCTTTTTGAAAGCCTCTCCTTGCCCTCCCACCCACGCTCCCCCTCCCACCATCACTGGACAGGAACCATTTTCCATCACATGGGTAGAAAAAAAAATAGAACTGAAAATAAAGAGCTGAAGGTCTCATGCAGGGCCAAGAGAGCTGGAGCCGGGCAATCTTGAGGGTCAGGGGTCAAGGTTGTCAGGACCCAGAGCACAGGGGGCACTCAGGGAAGTGGGTCCACAGAATCTGCAGAGGCTCAGGGCCAGAAAAATCCAGACTCCTTAAAACTGCATGTTGTCGACAAGAGTGGGCCTTTTGTGTTTCCATGTCTTGTCACAGTTAAAACTCACAAGGCCAAGAGAAGGTCAGGTCCCACGGAGAGATTCATGAAGGTATGATAAAAATGTTAGTAATTTATATAACAAAATCCACCTCTGGGTCCCCTTTTCTGCTTATTTACTGACAATTCTCCTCTCCTTCTTTGCCTGTGCCTGGCTTAGGGGCAGGAAGTGACTTCCTCTCTGCAGCCTTGCACGATCGTGCTTGTATACAGTCATGCAGGATGAGGACTAATAACCGCGACTCCCTCCAAGGAGTCACTTTCCGGAGGGGACCCACCTGTCCAGCCTGCACTCGGACTAGATCCTCACAGATGCCGTGGACGCAGAGCACTGTGGAGCCCCTTTCACAGTCATCGTATTTGGATGCACACTGGGGGCCATATGTCTCAGGTGAGCAGAGACAGCTGTTGGTAACACAAGAGCACAACATCAGGGCTATGCTTCAGGGCAAGTGCCTGTTTCTTAGCAGCAATTAAAAGAACAAATTCCAACTGGAGTTCAATGATGTTCATGTAAAATCATAAACCAGCAAACCAGATTTACTGGCTGGAGTCTTAGAAGAAAATCACGGCTCTGCTTCAAGTGGTGGATTGAGTAAATGTATTATCGTCTCAAATACAGTGTTAGAGGGCCATGACTTACTATCTGGGCTAAGAGCACCACTGTAAATTCTTTGGGTATCATATCATCAAACAGCACTTTCAAAGGTCAGACGTCTATAAACTAAGGGGAATGGAGTTCCTTCAGGAGCGTAAAGGGAGAGATCAATAAGTCCATTCATTGTCTGTCCAACTGCATCCACCAGTAAGCATAGGTGGCCTTGAATGAACTGACAAATTCCTGAATGTTCTCTAGGATCGTACAACCCCATAAGCAATGGTACATCTGCATCTCAGAGTCTATGATAATTATTATATTACTAAGGGCAATTCTTCTTCTATCCATAAAAGGTGTAGTTAACATAGTAACATTTCTTTCAGTCACATTTTAATTCATAAGGAAATATAATTATTACACAATACCTAAGCTAGCAGTGGGTGTTTTGTTAAGAGAAGATTTCAGTTCAATAATAATGAATAAGCAAAGTCATTTTAAACTAATGTAATTCTTAAAATTGTTGAGTTAATTGTGTATGTGTACTGTAGCTTCACAGGGAATGTGGAAGGTGTGAGAACACAGTTGGGGGAATGGGAAGGGATAGAGAAGTCACAGAGCCTAAGCTTCTTTACACATGTCTGAGCACATCCAGTGGAGTGGAGAGCCAGGTTCAGAGGTCGTGTCGGCCTGACTTGAGCAGCAGTGGCCCTCTCGGGAGAAACAAACTTTTGGGGCCAAGGGTCAGAGACAAGGATGGCGAGGACCGGCAGGGCCATGAACCGTGAACTAGTTTCTGAGTGTTCTGGAAAAGGGGCCATTCTACAAGGTGAAGAAGCTCTTTTAACAATACATGTGGAGGCACAAAATGCTCAGCTGATGTGCATGGATGAAAACAAACATGTGATTGACAGTGTGGGAAATGAGGGTTTGGCTTTTAGAGAAGCAACAACAGCCAGACTCTGGGCACAGAACTTGCTGGGGTGTACCCATGGAGGGCCCCAGAAACAATTGCTGGGGTGGCACCTTCAAGTAGGTGCTAAGAAAGAAGAGATCAATGAACGTGGCCATAGACGGAGAATATGAATATGACGAATACCATTCAGGCACTCACATGTAGGGTTGCCAGATCTAGCAAATAAAGATACAGGATGTCCAGCTAAACTTGAATTGCAAACAAATGAATACTTTTTTTGTCCTAGTATGTCCCATGCAATTTGCAACATCACTATATAATTGTGTAAAAGTTGTTCCATTAATAAATTACATTTCTGAGCATTCCAAGGTTGCCTTTCTCATTAAGGCAAGGTCATAGATTAACAGCAAGAGATGATTAAACTCAAAAAGAAATTCAATTATTCATTCCCTATCCATAACCACTTATCTTCCTCTCATCTCTCTCTTTCCATACTCTCCTGCTCATATTCTCTTCCCTTTCCTCTTCACTCTCCCATCCTTACACAGAATATTCTTTCAGAGAATTTAATAGGACTCTTGGAGATTATAGAACCTTCGACCACTTCATATACATATTTGAGCATGTGATCCAGGAGACTTCCCTACTAAAAGTTTATTTTACCACCACTTCCACTCCCCCAAAGAAACTTTTTTAAATCTTCAAACCAACTATTACTAGCTGTCTGAGTCTATCGTGTTTGAGAGGCCTGAGTGTTCATGACCCCATGGGACAAAACTGCTCAGGTTTAAATCCTGACCTCGCCCCTATCTATTGTTCACCTTTGTTTCTTATAAAATGAAAGGGCCAACCTATGAACACTACTTTCACCTTGGGGTCTAAAGGTATTTTCCTGAAGGAAGTGTTCAGGAAACTGTGTTTATCTTATCACTAAGTGCTTTGCTTTTGTAAAATGACTCCCCCTCCCACCATCATTGGAAGGGAACCATTGAGATTGGAGAGGAGGGGCCGGACCCATGGCCAAGTGGTTAAGCTCTCTAGTGTTCCACTTCAGCAGCCCAGCATTCACCGGTTTGGATCCTCGGCGCAGACTTCCACACTGCTCATCAGGCCATGATGTGGAGGCATCCCACGTGGAAGAGCTAGAATGACCTACAACTAGGATATACAACTATGCACTGGGGCTTTGGAGAGGGAAAAAAAAAAAAAAGAGGAAGATTGGTAACAGATGTTAGCTCAGGACCAATCTTCCTCCCCAAAAAGCATACTTGAAAAAAGAAAAAAAAAGATTGGAGAGGAGATTCTGGTTCCCGACCCCCAGTTAAATCCTCTCTGTATGCACGTCTCTCTTCCTTCTCCTTGGTATTGTTACTTGGAGATGTGTAAATTTTAATCCTATACTCTTCTCTACACAGCTATAAAGTGTACCTCTTTCACTTAAGTTTAAGTAATGTGAGAAGAAGAAAGAGGGACGAGGGCAGAAGGGAGCCGAGCACACTATCAGCTTCCTTGCTATGATCCTCAGACAAGCATTGTTAATCCCATTTTACTGGCAAGCCTCATGTTGCCCAAGGCCCCAGAATTCGTAATTGGCAGAAGATGAATTAAAACCTAAGTCTGTGTTACTTCTGCATCATTGTTTTCCCGTGTCACAGTCCTGTGTGTTGAAAGGCAGAGTTAGGTGAAGACTCTCCATTTCCACACATAACAGCGTTTGCCTGTATAACGTATGCCCTTTAAAGAAAGAGTAATGAGTTAGATGCCTCCCTGCAGAAGTCACATTTGTAATGACCTTCTATTGCTGATTTGGCTCCAGCAGAACAAAACTGGGCTTTTCAGTCTTCAAAAACACTGCAAGTGCATTTGCCAAGTACGAAGAGGTCAAATATACTTTCATAGTCATAGTTTAACTTGCGTTCGAGTCCATGGTGCAAGATTAATATAACTGACTAACTGAAAGAGTTAATAAGTTTAATACCTAACTGCCATCTGAGCTAAAACTAGATTATCTTCATCTGCTCTGCATGTTTTAAAATCCAGCAGTGATGAGAATGGAAATAAATAAAATAAAATAGGCTAATCATCATTGTGTTCCTGGAGGAAAAAAACAAACCAACAAACTCAACTTATTTTTTCTAGAAAGCCATCTAGACCTGAGCCCGAAGTAGATGACGTACACCATCCAAGCATGGCAAATTTGGATCCCAAGGCTGTCTTAAATTCAAAGTAAACAGGGGAACAATAAGAATCGATTCTTCAGAACAAAGAGGCAATAACAGCATTGAGAACTGGCAAACCATTGTCTGTTAGCTGTCTGAAGCAGTTGGGGGCAAGACCTCATATCTGTGGAGAGAGACAATGGTTTTCCTCGCTCTCCCTTCCTTACCCTAAAAAAGGAATTTTTTACCAGGAATTTTCCTGTGAAATAGGACTTCCAATCGATTATATTTTCACCATGTTTATCTTTCAAAAGCATTTATAATTAGGAATTATTAATCCCTTTAATTAAAGACACTTTTGTCTCCCCAAGTAAATGGGCTCCAAGATTTAGAGACTGAAGGAGGCCCCAAATCTAGAGCAAATTCTGCCCATCGCAGCCATATTTCTGCAGGTCCAGATTATTCAACAGCAGCTCAAGTTTTCCTTTCGTCTGTTGAAGGGGTTTCTAGTCTCAGGGAAGCTACTGATTAACAGGATTTAATCTTCCATAATTAACAGAACTCAAGAAAGTCTCTTAGTGTTCTCTGTTTCACTACACACAGATTCCACAAAGCAAGCATGTAATCTTAGGCTTATGCACATCTTTCTATTTTCTTTGATTCCTTCAAAAAGCCTCCATCATATGCCTGAATTAGAACATTTAGGTCTAGATAATCAACTCGAACTCATGAGGCTTCGTAAACTATCCCATATTAAGAGGAAGAAACCAAATTTAAATATTCTGCTCTCTCGTGTCCTCCAGCACATCTGTGAAGGGCAGAGACTAGAAACCAAAACCAGAGTCAGCACAATGAGTCCTGGGGCTTTCTTTTACGGGAAGATACAAGAGAGAATTCAGCATTGCTCTTCTAAAGTTAAATCGGCCATTAAAGCAGTTCTCAGTAAATAACATGGTCCTCTCTCTGTCTTTCTCCCTCTCTCTCTCTCATGTTTGCATCTGGACAAAGAACTCTAACCCCTGACATGCAGCAAATAGTTGTGTTTAAAAAAGATGTTTTTCTTTTCCATTTTGCGGGGGTGAAAATAATGTGCTGAGGGGAAAAACAGTTTTGGCTTGGTCTGTGGATCTCATCCCACTTGCTACACATCTTTGTTACTCTGTTGGCTTTCAAGCCCCGCAAAGACAGGGATGACAAAGGAAGAGCAGGAGTGAGATCCAATCTGCAGGACATTCCTTGATATCAGCAAGTCAGGAAAGCATTCGTGTTGGGAGTCATTTGTCACCAATCTCTCCAAGCAGCAATTCTCATTGATAAAAGCCCATAAACAGAAATCAGGAGATAATGCTTTCAAGAGAATGGAAGATTAAACCTGCATGTTGGATCTAGCCCAAATTTGAATGTTTACAAAGGCAGGGATTAGGGGATTCATTTAAATAAGAAATGAAGTCCTGAAAGCAAAAGGCTCTTTAATAACATAACACTTAATTTAACCCAGAGGTGGTTAATTTTGGTTTTGCATACTGATTGAACCCACGGATGTATCTACCAGAAGTTTGAATAAGTTAAGTTGGTAACTTGGAATGAGCAACATAATATTTTTTAAGGTATCTTTTCTTTTAAAAATTTTTTTAAGGAAGATTAACCCTGAGCTAACTGCTGCCAATCCTCCTCTTTTTGCTGAGGAAGACTGGCCCTGAGCTAACATCCATGCCCATCTTCCTCTACTCTATATGTGGGACACCTACCACAGCATGGCTTGCCAAGCGGGGCCATGTCCACACCCGGGATCTGAATGGGCGAACCCCGGGCCACCGAAGCAGAACGTGCGACTTAACCACGGGGCCACCAGGCCAGCCCATGAGCAAAAATTTTTAAGATCAGATCAAAAGAACAAAAAGATCAATTAAATGAAAAAGAGAAGGATTGTGACTGCTTTTTGAGAAAACAGTGTGTTAACAGATGACAAGGGAAAAAACAAAATTACTGCACTCGTTTTTGCTGGAAAGAACAGAATGGATATTGTTACAAGGGAATTGAAGAACGAGACAGCAGACACACTAGTACAAGAGCAAATAATTGCTCTTGACTCCAGTGAGATGACACCCTAGAGTACTGAAAGAATTTGTTCATGCCACAGCACAATCAATTTCTTTACCTTTATAGTCACAGAATACAGGAGACCAACCAAAATATGGGGAAAGATAATGTCTAGATTTTTTTTAAGTGATTTTAAGAAACTATACAAAAGTTAAGTTTGATGTTGCTCTGCCATAAATTTTTAGACTTGATTATTAGAAAAGATAATCTGTCAGCCAGTATAGTTTTAACAACCAATATTCCTAGAGTTTGATGCGAACATGGAGGTGTCGTGATGCCTAAGTCAGCTTAGTAAGGGAAGGGAAGTTTTCCTGGAGAGGGCGGTGGCTGAGCTGAGTGGGAGGATGCTGTAGATAAGCCATTTGGCAGAGCACATCAGAGGACAAGATAGGAGCTGCATGATGACTGTGGTAAGGGGCCTTATGGCTAATTGAAAAAAAGGCAATGAGAGTTAACTCATTTTGAAGAAAGCCTCAGTCAGTCTCTAATGTTGTTATGATCAACATTTTCATTAGCGCTTCAAAGGAAGATACCCTTCCTAAATCTATTAGCTCACTAATTTATTGGATGACTACAGCAGAGGCCTGCTGGTATGGTGGGGTACCCCTCTTCTACTTAAAGCTCTTCAGTGGCTGCCCCTTCACTGCTCTGACTCTTACTAACTCTTCAGCCTCATCTTGTACCATGTCACCCCTACTCTCTACGCCAGCCACAGTGGCCTTCATCCAGTTCTCACGGACTCTAGAGAAAGCATTTCTTCATGGGGTGAATATTGAGGAGGCACAAGTTTTTCCTCATCTAAATAAATAGTTATGTGTACATTAAATAAGAGCCACATATTTCCCCATGGAGTACCTAATTTTGCTGGTAATACAGATAGTTAATCTTGGATGCTCTTAACTTTGGGTTATTTAAGTCCTGCAAAAACATACCCTAATATACATGTTTTTTTAAATGGCAAAAGGGACAGTCAGTCTTGAGCCAAAGCTTTAAAAGACTTTACATGTTTCTGCCCAACCCTATGGGGGCGTTTGACAAGAGCCATGAGAAGGACATTCCCCAAGTAGCTGCTGCTCCTTTAGCGGAGGCCTAAGAATGAGCACGCAGACCGAACCTAAAGTGAAGCAGAGCCACCGGGGCCACTATGCCAACGCGTGATATGAAAGATAAATCTTTGCTGTTTCAAAAAAGAAAGGAAGAAAAGAGAAAAGTTACCTGTAACTCCCTGCTGTATTTACACACGTGGCTCCATTCTGGCAGGCCAAGGGTGTTCCAGAGTAAATCTCACATTCGTTAACATCGACTGAGCACAGAGGACCCTGCGCTCATGGAAAGAACAAAGTCAGGGGCCACAGGTCACAGAGGCATCTGGGGCCAATATTCATATGATATGTTTAAGGGTTATACATGGACAGTAAAGAAATCCTCAGTCAAGCCAAATATAATACTAACCCTAATCTCTGGTTACCCTTCCTTTGGAACTCAGATTTGGCCTAATAGAACCAAAGAGCTCTTGGTAAGATCACACCAGGCACACCATCCTTATACAAGCTAACGTTCATTGCACTATGGAGCTATGCCTGGGAATACTCACTTAACAATTTTTTTTTTTTAAAGATTTTATTTTTTTCCTTTTTCCTCCCCAAAGCCCCCCAGCACATAGTTGTGTATTCTTAGTTGTGGGTCCTTCTAGTTGTGGCATGTGGGGCGCTGCCTCAGTGTGGCTGGATGATTGGTGCCATGTCCGTGCCCAGGATTCGAACCAACGAAACACAGCGGAGCGCGAGAACCCAACCACTCGGCCACGGGGCCAGCCCCCACTTAACAATGTTTTTAATATGTGTGTCAGGAACATTTTCACCATTAATAGAAAACGGCAAGAAAATTTACATGGCTGTGTCAAGATTCGTTTGGTACTCTCCATATTGAACAATTTAAGCTAATGCTAGCTGAAATATCATACCCTTCCATGTAGTTACCCAATCAAGTGAACCCCTCCTTAAGACGGCTTAGCATTCGGTGGGTTATACAATCATGCCCACCATTGTTTGGAGTTTGGCATATGTGGTGTAATTCATTCTGATTTGGGAGACCACAGAATCCTAGAAACTTTGCATGGAGAATTAAATATGTCTGAACGATTCCAAGGAAACCGCAAAGGCTGACTCACCATCATTTTTGACCGAAGACCCAGTGACTCACCTTCCACTGTGAGGGACAGATACAGAAAAAGGAATCATGAAGATTGAGGCAGGTTCCACTGTTTTGGCAGGGATTGCTGCTGCAGACCTTTCTGTCAACTGTCTGAAACAAAGACAGGATGGTCAGCGAGGACATCATACTTTCAGTTGGCAGCAATGAAAGGCATGTTTCAGTGCAGGTGGGGCTGTAGGATTACATTTTACTCCTAGTCAACTGGGGTCTTCCTCTGGACTTCAAATCAATTACTTAAGTTCTTCTTCAAATCAACGCTCTTGTGGAAAAATAAAAAGTGTTTCTTATTATCGGTCTTATTCATATTTCTTTACTATTTACATACATTTAGCCAGGGATGGGATGAGGTAGGAGAGAGAAGATTCTCACTCTATTTGGAAAAGCATTGTTCGCTGGAAAAATATACGTTGGTGGACAAGAGTAAAGATTTCAAGTGTAGGAATAATAGTGGACATTCCTGTTGTACTAAGAAAATAAAATGGAAATTCCAGTTCTTTGGCTGTTTTTCTTATCTTTGTTACCTCCAGATAAGCATTTGAAATCTGATCATCTTTTGCTGCCACCCCTCCTCCCATGGGTTAAGATGACTGAACTCTTTCCACTCTAAGTCCCTTTGTTTGAAATGTGGCTGGCTTAGACACACTGCACTCTCCTGCTCACGTGACCACTTTCAGACCACAGTCACAAACAGACCTGTCTTTGTCTACCCAGCCCGGGGAATCTGACCATATGTCAGCTATCAGTTCCTTTCTTATAAGGTTTGTAATGCCTTTGGGGGCAAGGAAAGCTATTCTATTAATTTCACCTAATCATAGTCTAATTCTCTGTTTTAAAAATTAAACTAGGGACAAATTATTCACTAAGTATTTTTTATTTCTTTTATTCTTTTTTAATTGTTGTTTTATTTTTTTATTTTTGGTGATGAAGATTGGCCCTGAGCTAACATCTGTGCCAATCTTCCTCTATTTTGTATGTAAGATGCTGCCACAGCATGGCTTGATGAGTGGTGCATGGGTCTGTGCCCAGGATTTGAACTCATGAACCCCAGGCTGCCGAAGTGGAGCACATGAACTTAACCAATATGCCACCGGGCTAGCCCCAACTACATATTTTTTATATTCAGTGACTCACACAGAAAACCAAGTCTGATCCCTTCGCTTTACAAATGAAACTGAGAGCCAGAGGATAGTCCACTGACTCAGCACCATTTGTTGCAGAGCCCATTCTCTCCCCACCTTTGTCATAAGTCAGGTGACCATACATGTGGAGGTCTCTTTCTGGTCTCTGTTTTCTTCCAAAGATTATTCGGTCTATCTTTGTGCCAGTACCACAATTAGCCCTGTTCATCAAAGGACACTATTAAGAAAGCTAACCACAAACTCATTAGAAGTTTTTCTGGCAAACAAAATCAATGCTGCCAGAGGATTAAAAATTCAAAAGCCTATGGGGGGGGCGAGTTGGAGGGGGGGTGCAGCAGGAAATGGAATCAGAAGGCGGTCAGGAGGAAAACAATAGGGAATGACAGGGACTGTGGTGTCCAGAGAGCCCTTGCCCTAGCCAAAGGCATAAAGGCACTTACATTCAAAATGATCAAAAACTCTTCCCGGGGGAAGAGGAGAGGGAGGACGTTCTGAGCTAATTTTGGCCATGGCCTTCAGCTCTTGACGTTTGGTGGGAACAGTGAAGCCCTCTAGGAAAGTGAGCTCTCTAGTGCTGCGTCTTGCTCCACAGGGACAATTCCTTGCTCGTTTTCATTCACTCACCTACTCCCTTAAAAGATCAAGGCTAAGGGGGCAATTTATTGTGAAAGTTGGGAGAAGGAATACATGAACTCGATTTTCAAATTTAAAACACCAAAGAAGAGGACAATGCTTGAAACCTAATTAAAACAGATCAAGAATTTTAGGGCAGGGAGTCTTAATCTGGAATCCCCTGACTTTTATTCAGATTTTTAAATATGGGGACATTCTGTGCATTTCTCTGGGTAGACGTTTATGGCTTCCATGAAGTCTTAGAAATGCCACCTACCTACAAAAGGGGTAAAATGTCTAAAATTACAAGGACTCATTTATAAGCATGTAGTAAACTTATGGAAGATTTGCTCTAAGAAATTGTTCAGATCTAACTACCAGCAAATGTACTTTTAGTGGAATTTGGAATTTTTTTTTTTTTAAGGATTGGCACCTGGGCTAACCACTATTGCCAATCTTTTTTTTTTTTTTTTCTGCTTTATCTCCCCAAACCCCGCCTTGTACACAGTTGTATATCTTAGCTGCACGTCCTTGTAGTTGTGGGATGTGGGACGCCGCCTCAACGTGGCCTGACGAGCGGTGCCATGTCCGCGCCCAGGATCCGAACCCTGGGCTGCTGCAGCGGAGCACACGAACTTAACCACTCAGCCATGGAGCCGGCCCCTGGAATATTTTTGATGTACCCCAGACTTCTGAGTTTGATGTTAGAGAGGGTGCATGGCCTTTCAAAATTCAGTCCTTGATGCCAGAATCAGCAAGTTAGGTGGTCACTAGCTGACCGGATGTAGCACACTGAAGCCTGCCATAACATGGTGAAAGAGTGACAACGCAGGAGGAAGAGCATGTGGACTGCTGAACTCAGAGACAGAAGGCGTCACGCGCCCAGTGACCCTGGCCTGGTCACTTCAGCTCCCTGAGACTCAGGTTGCTCATCTCTACCCTGGGAAGCATCAACTGTGATGAGAATTAAGTTATGGGAAAAACCCAAGTCCTTGATACTGATCATCCATCTATCTTAAGAATACCAGCTCGGTCTATGGTTCTAGTGTATTTTCAGTGAAAGATGTTAGAGATCTAGTAGTTATGGGACTTACCTGCTGTAAGCTTTGAAGTTTTCTCTCAAGATCCACAAGCTAGTAAGGGGGAGGAAAAAGCATTAGTTAGCTTGTTCAAAGGCGCTTCACAAAACGCGTTATCCCCTTCATGTCTTTTCCTAATACCCTCTCCTTGGGACTCACTTTATCTGTTGGTTCCTTCTTTCAATGCCTTTTCCCTCCTCATTCCTCTCTGCTACAGGCTTCCCTTCTTCCCCACTCTCTTCCATCGCATAGATTTTTTAAAAGGAGGTACAACGCATAGATAAGGTGATTGGTTGCTTCTCTGTACACGGTGACTCTGGGAATTTTCATAGATGACAGAGATTCACGCATCTCACCAATAAGAAGGTTGCTATCAGAACATCTGCAAGGCCTGCTTATACAATAAGCCCTCATCACAGCATTTCCAACCTTCTGCCCATCACCACCTCTACGTCCTCTGTTAGAACATGTCACTTAGCCAAAAAGTGAATAACTACAATATCAAATTTCTAAAGAGAACACAAAGTTGGTACATCTTGTGCAAAATGGTTACTTACAAAGTTGAATTAAGGAGAACGAACCCATTTGGTCTAATGATGTGGCAGTCAGATTTACCTTGGAATTAAGCTGATAGATTTGACTAGAAATATTTTGTGGTAGACCAATTGCACTCCTTTTTAAATCCGTAATATCATCTTTGTTTTTCTGGATCTAATTTGAAAAAGAAGAAGAAGAAGAAGAAAAAGGAGTAGGAAGAGAACGTTAGTGAAAAAGTCATGTAGATGTTATAAAAATAAAATTTAAAATTTTGAGTCGTATTCTATTTTAAGCACTAAGATCTTGTCCATGATTATAAAAACCAAAACAATGCCATGTATAATAAACATAAGACTAAAATAGCCATGGTGTAATTCCATTTACCCTTTTCCATAACAATGTATCAAGCTTTTTGCTGTTTGCATTTTTGGCCATAAGAACAGTTTAAAGTGCTCCTTAAGAGGTCTGGCTTGGAATCAGAATGTTCGGGTTTTAAATCTTGGCTCAGCCATTTATTGTGTGTCCTTATGCAAGTTACTGAACTGCTGCAGGGTTCCTTTACCTCCCTTATGACTGGGGTGGTAATACAGCCAACCTTACAGGGGAGTGTGAGGGTCACATGAGGTGATGCACACAAAGGATCAAGCACAGGGGACAGCCCATGGTAAGCTCTAAATAATGCGAGTTTCTAATATTATGACTGATATACCAGCGTGTTGTATTAAATAATGAGCACAGAAAACACTCAACAGGAGAATAATTGGCCAATTCTGTTCTATGGCAAAAGGAAACTTCTCCAGTCCCCCTCCTTCCTGCTCCCCTTGTGGAGGAGTCCCTGTACCAGCCTCTGTACATTCTCTGGACTAGAGTACATAAGCCTCCACAATGAGCCACTTCCTGCTAGCATTACTCCCTCTACGCAATAGCCCTAGGGCATTGTTCTTTACAAGGACTTGTCTCACTTCCAATTATGTTCCCCTTCTGCTAAAGATTCAAGGTACAGATTAATATAGACCTGTTCAATTAGCGACCTTATATGGATATACAAAATTGCTTCAATATCTTTTCCAGTGTATTACCTGATGTAAACATTCATCAAGGTCTTCATCATTTAATTTAATTTTTCCCAGGGATCCACTTCTAAATTCAATGTTTTGAGCAGACCCAGTAAGAAACACTAAATTTCCCCTCTCTGTAGTCATTCGAGGCCTATATAATTCAAACCAGAGAACGCATCAGCAATTAGCACATATAGTTTTTAAACTTAAAGAATAAGTTTTCTCACCGAATAACTATAGACCACATATACCTTTGCTTTGTGGTCCACTCAACCAAATTCTCCCTGCTCATCTGCCATTTCTTTGTCTGCACATTTCCTGGAGATATCTCCTAGTCACTGCATACTTGGTTTAATTGCAAAATGATAAATCAATAATTTGTGTATAAGAAGGTAACTCCATACAACAGTCCAAATGTTTTCCCCTCTTTGTTTTTAACATCACTGTTTTCCTCCAGAAAACTTTAACACCTTTGCTTCTCTGGCATTCTGTGAAAACTGATGAAGAGCTACTCTAGTCTATCAGAAATAATCCATGTGTCTACTTACTGTTGGAGGTCAGAACTTCTTTTTTGTCTCTGCAGCTCAAGTCCTCCAGCTTCACCATCTAATTCAGCAAATGTCAATAAAAGAATCAAGCTCCAAAGAAAAGGTGAGGACATGTTCCTCACCAACCCTCCTGGGTTGTCAGGTAAGAGAGAGGACACTCCAACCAACCGAGTCTGGGTGGTTGAAGAAAGCAAACCAGGCAGATGTACTTTGACCTGTGGAACATCCTGCAACTTTTCAGTTCTTTCTTCTTTGCCCTAGCAGGCTACCTTATTTTTTTCTTCCTGAGGGATGTAAATGATCTTAGCTCTTCAGTACTCTTCAACTTCTGAGAGGTCAAAATCTACCTTTAAGTGATGCACAATTTAATCATTATCTGTTTGACCTTTGAAATGGTAACAATCTGCTTTGAAAATATCCACTCAAACAATCCTTGCTTAAGAAAGTAGCTACCTTTCAACAAATGGTGCTGGGAAAACTGGACGAAGTTGGGCCCTGACTTTGCATCATATACAAAAATTAACTCAAAATAAAACAAATACATAAATACAGGAGCTAAAACTATAGCACTCTTAGAAGAAAACGGAGAGAGAAAGCTTCATGATGTTGGATTTGGTGATGATTTTCTGGATATGACACCGAGCACAGGCAACAAAAGAAAAAAAAAATAGACAAATCGGACTACTTCAAAATGAAAAACTTTCATATATCAAAGACACTATCAACAGACTGAAAAGACAACTCACAGAATAGAAAAAAATATTTGCAAATCATATATATGATAAGAGGTTGATATCCAAAATATTTTATGAAGAACTCCCACAACTCAACAACAAAAATCAAATAACCCAATTAAAAAATGGGCAAAGAAAATAGACATTTCTCCAAAGAAGACATAAAAATGGTCAAAAAGCACATGAAAAGACACTCAACATCACTAGTCATTAGAGGAATGCAAATCAAAACCACAATGAGCTACTACTTTACGCCCATTAGGATGGCTGCTATCAAAAAAAAAAAAAAAAAAACACACCCAGAAAATAACAAGTGTTGGTGAGGATGTGGAGAAACTGGAACCCTTGTGCACTGTTGGGAAGAAGGTAAAATGGTGCAGCCACTATAAAACAGTATGACGGTTCCTCAGAAAATTAACCATAGAATTACCACATGACCCAGCAATTTCACTTCTGGGAATGTACCCAAAGGAATTGAAAACAGGGACTCAAAGAGGTATTTGTACAACCATATTCATACCAGCTTTGTTCACAATAGCCAAAAGGTGGAAGCAACCCAAGTATCCATCAACAGATATGAATGGATAAATAAAATGTGTTATATACACACAATGGAATACTATTCAACCTTGAAAAGGAAGGAAATTCTGACACATGCTACAACATAGATGAACCTTAAAGATATTATGCTAACTGAAATAAGCCAGAGACAAAAGGACAAATACTGTATGATTTCACTTATATGAAGAAATGGAAGTGGTCAAATTCATAGAGGCAAAAAGTAGAATGGGCAGGGGGAAGGGAGAGAGGGGAGGTATTGTTTAATGGGTACAGAGTTTCACTTTGGAAAGATGAAAAAAAGTTGTGGAAATGGATAGTGGTGATGGTCACACAACAATATGAATGTATGTAATGCCACTAAACTTTAAAAGTGATTAAAATGATAAATTTTATGTTATGTATATTTTACAATTTTCAAAAAATTGTTTTGATAAACCAGAGTTAGGAAGATGAGGTGGGAATTGATTGCTATAGAAACCACCTTAAGAAATAAAAGGATGGTTTGGCACGTAGACTCATTGGTTTAAAAAATTTAGAAAAATAGTCTATGAAAAACTTCGAAGTGCCTTTAAAATTTTAGATAGTATCTATGTAAAATAAAATCTTAAATAAGGTGGTACAGTTTGATATAATGGAGAAATGTAATAACGCTCTTTTACACCTGTTCAACCACGACAACAAAAGTAGCAAAAATAGCTGGCAAGTTGCTGTTTACTTGAGGTGATACTGAGGTCAAGTGATGAGTTTTTTGTTATTTTGTTGTTTGTTTATCCTAAGAAATGAGTATAATACAATAAATGGTATTTTGAGCTGAATACATTTCTTTAAAGTTACATTAGTCAGAGGTCTGTTTAAAAGCTTAACACCTTGGGGTGGGAGGGGAGGAAAAGCTTGACATTGAAATATTTGTCAACTTTAGAATACCATAAAGTAGGCTGGGTTAGAATCCTCCAACACAAAGGACAATTCTTTTTTTTTTTTTTTTAAAGATTTTTTTTTTTATTTTTTCCTTTTTCTCCCCAAAGCCCCCCGGTACATAGTTGTGTATTCTTCGCTGTGGGTTCTTCTAGTTGTGGCATGTGGGACGCTGCCTCAGCGTGGTCTGACGAGCAGTGCCATGTCCGCGCCCAGGATTCGAACTAACGAAACACTGGGCCGCCTGCAGCGGAGCGCGCGAACTTAACCACTCGGCCACGGGGCCAGCCCCACAAAGGACAATTCTAACTCTCTGAGCTCTGAAGATAAACTTTGCATCATTATAGCTTGCTGGAGACGACTGCACTCAACAAATCTTTTAGTGCAATAGAGAAGGTCTCCAGCACAATCTGGGTAAGAACTTCCTTCCTCCTCTACAGGATTTTCCTGTTTTACTAATGTGTTTATTATTAAACAAAGTAAAGATAATTTCCCTGCTCCTGATCTAGGCATACAATTCCTAACTGGCCCTCGTGTTAGAAAGAAAAGAAAGAAATATTATTTCAAGGTCTGACTGACTCGGTGGTAAGTTAGGGAACTTTATACAAGCAGCTCACTGACTCAGCTCTAGCTGAGATCAATAGACAAGTCAGACCGTCTGCCTGCGATGACTTGGTGGAGGCAGTATAAAAATCAATTGCTGTTTCCACAGCATTATCAGTCATTCTGTTTACCTGCCTTATTTGGAATTTCTTCAGCAAAGACAAATTGAAATAGTTTTAGAATCCGTGACTTTCAGACTTGGAAGGTAAGTAATCCACCCCCTCCCCGCCCAAGGTAACTGTTCTATAGACCTCAAATCCTTTCATTGACTAGCAAAGCTCCTGTTTCCCCCCGATCCAGAATGCATTCCACAAATATTCTGTACGTGCCCGTTATGTATTCGACATGCTACAAAATGATAGGAATACAAAGTAGAATATTGCAGATTTTTCCCTCCAAGGTCGTGACCAGGGGAGACCATACAGTTGAAGGGGTAAGAACATGGGCTCTGAAGCTCACTCATCTGGTTTTGAAGTCTAGCTCCATCACTTCCTACCACATGACCCTGTCTCTTCATCAACAGAAAGATTAAAATAACAGTATTGAAGGTGTGTAAAAGGTTTAGCACATTTGGTCTCTGGCACGTAATAAATGTCCACTAAATATAAACTGTTACTATCATGTAAATAAACATAATAATACCTCTCCTTCCTCTTCCACCTCTTGGGTTTGGGTCCCTTCAAGCAAGAAATGATAGAAGAATTCACAGTTGAGTTTAAAATCTTGGGTACAAGGAAAATCAGGGACGTCTAATCCTCCCTCTTATAGAAGGGGATTCCAGAACAGAGACATGCATTGGGGACTTTAAGGGAGGAAGACAGATAGCTGACCGGCAGCTACGGGAGTGAGGCAAAGGTAAATGATGTCTGAGAACCAGACAAGGCGGCTCCAGGGAGCAAGGAAGAACCCCACATGGGTGGGTGGAGAGCAAGATTAGATTTAAACCCAAGAGTCTTTGAGAGAGCAGGGGCTTGCTCCTCCAAAGGGAACAATCTCTTCCTTGAGGTGGAGCTGAGGAAACGAGGACAGGGTTTGTTCCGGGGCTGTCGGTCTCGGGGAGGGGACCAAGTGTGAAAGTACACCGAAGAAAGCCCTTACATGCTTTTTTTGCATTCATTAAAATAAAATTATTAATTCTGAACACTGATAATATCAATGACATTTACACATCTTGAGTTTGTAAAGGCGTCCGTTGTACTCTTGATTTCTACTTACCAGCCTTCACTGTCTCATATCTTCAACAAGTTGCCTGCAAATGTGTTTTGCTTTGTTGCAGATATTACACGTGGTAAATGGAATTAGGGTTATAACTGTTTCTCCATAAGTATGTTCATTGTATTGCTAATCAATAATTCATGGCCTGGGGCCAGCCTAGTGTTGCAGCAGTTAAGTTTGCACATTCCGCTTTGGCAGCCCAGGGTTCACGGGTTAGGATCCCAGGTGAGAACATATGCACCACTTGTCAAGCCATGCTGTGGCAGGCATCCCACATATTTTAAAAAAAAAAAAACAAAGTAGAGGAAGATGAGCATGGATATTAGCCCAGGGCCAGTCCTCCTCAGCAAAAAGACGAGGATTGGTGGCAGATATTAGCTCAGGGCTAATCTTTCTCAAAAGATAAATAAACAAATAAAAATAATTCGTGGCCTCTTGACTTCTGATCCCAATCCTGCCTCCTGGTCTCACCTTCCTACCTCTTCTTCCTCCTGGCCCCACAACTCTTCTTATAGAATTCTCAGTGTCCTTCTCTTCCTCCCTCCCTCCTTATAAAACCAGCAGAATGCAATGATGAACATCAGAATTATCTTCTCCTTTCTTCTTCCCTTAACTTCTCCAAGACATCTTTGTGCAATCTTTGCGCCTTCTGCACCATCCACTTCACCTGCCTTTTATATTTTGAATCCTCAGTTCCCCCACTTTTAGTAATCATCAACACAATACACAAATGAAATGCACAAATGACTCACAAATCAAAAAGGTACATGAAAGTAAATTCCAATATATTAGAATTTCACATGAGGGGAATTGCTGGTGAAGAAGGGATCACTGTAATCAGAACACTGATAAGGACCACAAAACAAACTGAAAAAAGCCAATAAAGAACAGAAAGGGCAATGCAGGCTTCCCAGGAGCCCAGCTGAGTCTTATAGGATGAATGTGTTCTCCTGGCAATGTGGTGGGACTGGGAGTTTCAGACAGAGAAAATGGTACATCCAAAGCTTTCCAGTTAGGAAAGAGTTCAGCATGGGTAGAAAAGCATGGATTTGTGGGAGATGAAATTTTTTAAATAAACAGGAAGTCAGATCAAGAAAGACCTTGAAATGCCATTGTAATGAGCTTAGATTTTATTTTGCTTTTAAATAATGGAGATGTATGAGAGTATTTAAGGCAGAGGATTAACGTGGTCATGTTTGCATTGTACAAGCATCCTTGTGGAGCCAAGTCTCAGACCCAGAGTTTGTGAGTAGGTTGGATACAATTAAAGAGAGGTGACTTGGGGAGGTCCCAGTTAAGGCAGTGGGCAGAGAGAGCAGGAGACATTCAGGAAACAGGATCTACCAAAAAAAAATATTTGGGCCATTAAGAGAGAGGGGGGAGTTGATGCTCAGGTTTCTTGCTTGAGAAATTGGAAACAGAGAGTTGTCAATAATTAAATACGAGACAATAATCGGGGGAGGGAGGTTTTGGAGAAAAGATAGTGAGTGGATGCATAGAGATCTGAGGAACATCCACCATCCCCTGGGGTCTCACAGCCTCACTCTGCATGAGTGTTAGTCATCAGTGATGGGTGTATTCTACCCTTCTCTCATTCTTCCCTTCTCTGGAAGGCCTAGACCACAGCCTTGATAGTCAAAAGTGTGGTCCATGGATCCAGCACAGGCATCATGTAGGCGCTCATCAGAAATGCAAAATCTCAAGTTTGACCTCAGACCTGCTGAATCCAAATCTGCATTTTACAAAGACCCTCCCTCCCTGACCCAGGGGGTGAAGCATCTTCACTCAAGAAGAGAGTCACATGGTCTCCACCACTGCACCTGTATTTCTATTTCTCTATTTTTCTTAAATTGATTTGATTTCCATAACTTTCTACTTTCTACCTCTTCTTTTGTTCTACTTTCTGAGAAATTCTTTGTATTTATCTTTTAAAATTTACATTGATTTAAAAAACATTTTGCTACGTCATTTTTAATTTCAAAAACTGTCTTGTTCTTGTTTCATAGTTATAACATCTTTTACTCTAAAAATATTAGAGTTGCTTTTTGAAGTTTTCTTCTGTTTAGTGCATAGCCTCTGATTTCCCTAAGTCCTTTTTCTCTTCTATTCCATGTTGGAGTCTTTCTTCAAATACCTATTGATCCTTATGGGTTCCTTTAAGACTAAGACACTGAAGAGTGGATGATAAGCTGTGTGCATGGATAGTGTTCGTAACTAGTAGGGTTTATCACAAGGTGATAGAATGGCAAGCTGGCAATTTCACTGGGGAACCACAAATGTCAATTTTTGAAGGTATTTTTACCCTGGGGACATTCACTCTTTTCAGAAAAAAATCCTCCAGTTGATGAGGAGTATTTTAGACTGGTTACTTTTAAAAATTGCAGACGGGAAGGAGGCTCTGAGGAGTAGAATTTACTTACCCTTTGTTAAGAGACATTTACATTGTAAAGGAAATCTCCATTTGTAAAGGTGTCTCCCTCTCTGTACCAGGAAGTAGGGGGGATGACCCTATCTCTAGAAACTCTTAATCAATGCCAAAGGCAAGGACTTAAATCTGCATCTTGTTTACTGTACTTGTGTGGTAATCTACCATGATCGACTTCCCCTCCACCCCTAACATCCTCCTTTGTCTGTAGCTAAAAATAATATTTAAGGTGGTTGCTTCAGCCATTTACTTAATCCGGTTTGATTCTTATCTAAAAATTATAGGACCACTCAATAACCAGACCCCGCCTGCACTGATACCATTTTAACAACTTTTTTTACATATTCTTTTCTTTGTTTTGTAAAGAGATAACTCACATACCTATGCCCTAAATTTAGCCCTACCCTCAACCCATGTTTGCAGCAGCAGCTCTGACTGCCCATGGGTCCTGTCCCCATGCCTCCTGCAGCTCTTTACTGCCCATGGGTCCTGACCCCATGGCAGCAGCAGCTCGATTGCCCACGGGTCCTGTCCCCATGGCAGCAGCTCTTTACTGCCCATGGGTACTGTCCCCATGCTATTCCACACTATTCTCTAAATAAAAGAGCACTACTGCCAGACCTTGAGAGTCCAAGAAATCTTTCTTTTGACTCTTCAGCTCACCGACCCTGCATCACAGTTTTCTGTCCGGATGAGGAAACTTGGCTAGAAATTTTACTGCTAAGTGTGTAGACTTTATGTAGCCCCTTGTTTTCCATCTTTTCTCCAAATTCTTGAAGAGCCCTCAATGCTATATTAATAAAATTCCTATAACTGTTATTTTATAGGGTCCATTGTTCATTCTTACTAGCTTCATCCAAATTCCATTGTTTTATGGTCTTGATAAGAATTTATTGCAGACCTATGACATCCTCAGCAACGAGGGAAATTCAAAAGAAGTAAAGGTCATGACCTTCTCCGGTTTGCAATAAAGGCATATCTGCAAATCTAGACAGCTGTAATAAAGCAACATCATAAATATGGGTGTGACAACATGGGACAAAATATATACTAGTATGCTGTTAGGAAAACAGCATGTACCAAACTGAGAATGAGGTCCTAAACCCAGGCTGGGCAGACTATAGACACAGTGGCTGTGTAAGTCCAGGAGGGTCATTTTGGAGAAAGTGTTTGGGTAAACATGGGGGCATTGATTAAGGGCCTTAAGTGGCAGGTTAAAGAATTTCAATTTAACCTTTTTTGATTTAATAGGGAGCTGCTCTTGTATTTTGAGAGAAATAATCCTTACGTGATATTTCTGGCAGGCCAGCTGAACCTATCTAGAGGGCTGGCTCAGTGAGAGAGTCCTGAGAATGAGGAGAGAAGGCTGAAATGGAGAAGCGCTTTGGAGGAAGAATGGCAACCTTCTCATACCCTATATTCTAGCTCCCATCTCATTTTATAGCTTCAGTCTGGTTTTGTTACTTTCTTTAGTCCTTTTTCATTTTCATATCGGTTTAAAACAGAACACTGTAGAATTAATCTGTGTTTTTAATGTTAATGGAAACATTTGTGAATATAATGATCTCTTTTAACCTTTATGACACTTAACACATTCTCTTCTTCAGGGACATAACATTGCCTAAGAGGTACATTAACATATGACTTTCATGATTTTCTACAAAATTTCTGAGTAATACAATATTGCTCCAATTGTCTATTCATTTTCCATGAAGGATTACATAAAATAATTATGCAAATTAATGTAGGTTTAAAACTATTCATTTGCTCCTTTTATGGGAAATGTGTTACCTCCTAGGAAATTACCAAATCCACTACTGCGATGAATTGATCTTTTTGAATGCAGTGTGGTCTTGACTCAGGGAGCATAATCCAGGCATTTCTTCTCCATGCTCATTACTCAGTGATTGCAATTATCCTTGAGCAGAATGAAAAAGAATTATGAGTTAATCATTACCATTTGAATAATTCAGGTTTGGCAGAGATTTTCCTGAAAAGGTACATTATTTTTTATTGAGAGTTTGGAGGACTTTTCTGCTTTTCTCAGAATGTTTTTCAAAAGTAAAATAATCCCTATATAAACAAAGAGAATATAATCAGAAAATTCATATCCAGAGGCAGGGATGTAATAGAAGAATAGGGTTTCAGGTAAGGAGCACATGGGTGCTAATGGCACATGTACACACACACACACACACACACACACACACACACACAATCTACATATTAACTCAAGCTAAGGTCATATGTTCTAGAAAACATAAAATATGTACTGGGGGGTCTCGTGTCATTGTGAGACAAGAACTGGTTAAGGATATCGCACATAGCAGAGGAAACACAAATTGCTACGATTAATGGCTCCAAAAGCCAGTGAGGAAATACAATACAGTTTTCTTGACCTCCAACAGCTCTTGACACCAGGAGTTTAGCACTTCCCCTGGATTAATCCAAACTTGATTTCCACGCAGGCCTGAAGCAGTGAAGTGGAGGTGATCTTTGGTGAAGACCATGGGTAAACCCTCCTGACATCCCTTTCCAAGGTAAGCTAAGAAAAACAAAATAAGTGTTCTACTGGGTGACTCCTAAAATTCCCTGAACAAGGCAATGAAGTGAACGATTTAGACACTATTTGTACTATAAACAAAGGAAAATGCCAGATGGCACCAACACTTCATTTTGAGTGACTGTAGAGGTGTGGGTGGTAAACAATTGCAACCTGTATTGGATTTGATCTTTGGAAAGAGGGAAATGCATTTTTCTAACAATAGGTTGTGTTTGATGAGAGGAAAAGAGCAAGTGAGGTGAGCCTGTCGCCATTGAGGGGAAAGGAAAGAAGAGTTTAGGGTACTTGGTGTGCTCCGGACCTCTGCCTCTTGTGCTTTTAATTGGAAAGATATGAATAGAAGCGGTACAGAGAGGCACCTTATCTGGGGACGAGAGGCTCTGCTTCACCGATGTGATTTACGATGGGAGGAGTGTTTTAACAAGGCTGATGCCTTACAAAGGGCAATCACTCCCAGGAGATTCCTTAATTGAAGTGCCACAGAGATCTGTGGGAAGATATAAGGTGTTGTCATCAAGGGCAGGAAGAAGGATGAGATGACCTCACCTCTCAGTCTTTTTCAGGGCCATTATTCTAAGATCTATAAAAACCAAAGCCTTTGTCCCTTTGTCTGTTTTCTTTTATAGGCTTGGGCTATATTTACTACAGAAGTATTGCTAAATCAGGCTTTGTCAACAATTCCTAGACCCTGTTTAGAGGAGGCATAAACAATCCCCTTGGGGTTATTTACACAATTCTGGTATGAAATACTTTTCCTGTAACAGCTATCGTGCTTTTCTTGTTTAGGTTGACTGATAGAATTAATCCAGCAATTCCCCAAGTCATGAAAGCCCATGATGATACCGCTATAATACTCAGCATACTCATATTCAAGTCAGATTAATTGGACAATTCTTTATTAGGTACTCACTATTTGTCAGCATCTGAGAGAGGTGCCGAGGAGACAGAACTGGGTAAGATACAGCCTCTGTCCTGGAGGAAAAAAGTCTGGGGAGGAGACTGTATTACATGCCATTGGAACGCAAACGAAGTAGTGACTTGAAAGCTAGTTTACAATGATCAGTCTCTATGATAGAGACTTGGAATAAAGTATTGGTTTTGAATGAAAGAATATTTTTAATTATAAAGGTAATATAACAATATTACATTCGATTTGCAAAGTATAAACAAGAAAAACTAGAATTTAATTACTCTAATGTAACTCATCTATTATTTTATTCCAATTTATTTTTAGATGAATAATTTCACATAGTTATAATCATAGGATATAATGTATAAAAATGTGCCTCTTCCTCTCTTTGTTTTATTTCACACAAGCCTAATTCACTGTCACTACCTGGTCTCCCTAACTATAACTGTAAAAAGCTACATAAAGTTTTATATAAATATGGAGAGACATAGAGACAAAGAGAAACAGAGACAGAGAGGTACAATTCATATACCATAAAGTTCACCCTATTTAAGTGTACAATTAAATGCTTTTTAGTATATTCACAGAGTTGTACCACCAACACCACTGTCTAATTCCAGAATTTTTTCATCACCCCAAAAAGAAATCCTGTACCTCTCAATTCTCCTCTTTCCCCTTTCCCTGGGTATCACTAATCTACCTTGCCTATTCTAGACATTTCATATGAAAAGAAATCGCACAGTATGTGCTGTTTTGCATCTGGCTTCTTTCACTTAGCATAATGTTTTCAAGGTTCATCTACGTTGTAGTATGTATCAGTACTTTGTTCCTTTTTATGGCTGAATCCATCGTACTAATATACACATTTTGTTTACCCATTTATCAATTGATGAACACAGTCATTTCCACTTTTTGGCTATTGTGAATAATGTGTTGTGAACACTCATGTACCAGTGTGTGTGGACATATGTTTTCAGTTCTCTTGGGTATATACGTAGGAGCAGAATTGTTGGGTCACATGGTCACTCAAATTTTGAGGAACTGCCAAACTGTTTTTCAAAGTGGCTGCATAATTACACAATGTTTTATTGATTGGTTTCACAATCACTTACCTCACCAGTCTTATGGTTGGACATTTATTCTGCTTCCAATTTTGTTATTTTTAATATCTTCATTCCTACAACCTTTTGTCCTTTTGAATTATATCATTAAGGTACATTCCCTTTGTGAGTCTCTGCCAGTCTCCTCATTTTAATTAGTATTTTGACCAATTATATTTAAGATAATTATTGATATGGTAGAGCTTGTGTGCCATTTAATCATTTGTTTTCTGTCTCCTCTGCTTCTCATTCCTCTGTTTCCCTTTCTTGCTTTCCTGTAGGTTACTCAAATATTTTTTAGGATTCCATCTTGATTTATACAGTGGTTTTAAGAGCATTTCTTCATATACTTTTTGTAAGGGTAGCTCTGGGTATTACAGCATACATACACGACTTATCACAGTCTACTGGTATCAGCATTTTACCACTTTAAGCAAAATGAAGTCTCACTTCTATCTAGGTCCCTTTACCTTCCCCAAGTTTAAATATCTTTGTCTTGAGCATCAGTTGGTATTATAATTTTTGCTTCAATCATCAAATGTGATTTATAAAATTCATGAAGAGAAGCATAGTTCATTGTATATATACATATTTCTGCTCTTTTCACTGTACTTTCTTCCTTCCTGATGCTCCATGATGCTTTCTTTCATCATTTCATTTCTGTGTGAAGAACTTTTATTAGCCATTCTTTATGGGTAGGTTTGCTAGCAACAAATACTTTTAGTTTTGCTGTATTTGAGAATATTGTTATCTCCTCTTCATTCCTGAAGGGTCGTTTGGATGAACATAGAATTTGCAGTTAAGAGTTCTTTCCTTTCAGATTGAAACAGAAAAACAACCCACTAACTGGGGAAAAATATTTGCAAGTCATATATCTGACAAAGGCTTAATATCCATAATATATAAAGAACTCTCGCAACTCAACAACAAAACATCAAACAACCCAATCAAAAAGTGGGCTGGAGACATGAACAGACATTTCTCCAAAGAAGATACACTGATGGCCAATAGGCACATGAAAAGATGCTCATCATCGCTGATCATCAGGGAAATGCAAATCAAAACTACACTAAGATATCACCTTACACCCGTTAGAATGACAAAAATATCTAAAACTAATAGCAACAAATGTTGGAGAGGTTGCGGAGAAAAAGGAACCCTCATACACTGCTGGTGGGAATGCAAACTGGTGCAGCCACTATGGAAAACAGTACGGAGATTCCTCAAAAAATTAAAAATAGAACTACCATACGATCCAGCCATCCCACTACTGGGTATTTATCCAAAGAGCTTGAAGTCAGCAATCCCAAAAGTCCTATGCACCCCAATGTTTATTGCAGCACTGTTTACAATAGCCAAGACGTGGAAGCAACCTAAGTGTCCAGCAACAGACGAATGGATAAAGAAGATGTGGTACATATATACAATGGAATACTACTCAGCTGCAAAACAGAACAAAATCATTCCGTTTGCAATAACATGGATGGACCTTGAGAGAATTATGTTAAGTGAAATAAGCCAGCGAGAGAAGGACAATCTGTGTATGACTCCACTCATATGAGGAATTTAAAATTATGGACTAAGAACAGTTTAGTGGATACCAGGGGAAAGGTGGGGTGGGGGGTGGGCACAAAGGGTGAAGTGGTGCACCTACAACATGACTGACAAACATTAATGTACAACTGAAATTTCACAAGATTGTAACCTATCAATAACTCAATAAAAAAAAAAAAGTAAAAAAAAAAGAGTTCTTTCCTTTCAGAATTGAAAAATGTTGTGTCACCTGCTTCTGGTCCCCGTGGTTTCTGATGAAAAATCTGTCATCATTCACATTGTGTTCCTCTATGGTAATGTCACTTCTCTCTGGCTGCTTTTGACTTTTTTTTGTTTTTAGTTTTCACAGGTTTAATTGTGATTTGTTTTGGTATGGATTTCCTTCAGCTTATCCTGTTTGGGGTTCACTCAGCTCCTTGAACCTTTATCTTTTGCTAAATTTGAGACGTTTTCATCCATTATTTCTTTGCCTATTCTTTCAGCTCTATTCTTTTTTCTCCTCTGCTTCTGGAACTCCAATTATATAAATGCTGGCTTTTTTGTTATTGTCTTTCAGGTGGCTGAGGTTCATTTTTTTCCCAGTCTTTCTTCTCTGTTATTCACATTGAGTACATTCTATTGATTTATTTTCAAGTTCACTGATCCTATCTTCTGTCATTTCCACTCTACTACTGGACCTATCTAATGAGTTTTTATTTTGGTTATTGTATTTTTCAGTTATATAATTGCCATTATTTCTTTTTTAAAAAATTGAGATGTAATGCACATTCCATAATGCTTATTTTGTTACTTTTTAAAAACTCTTTCTGTTAACTATTTCTTTGCTGAGCCTTTCTATTTTTTGTTTCGAGACAATTTGTAATTACTTGTTGAGGCATTTTTATGATGACTGTTTTAAAATCCTTGTCAGATAATTTCAACATCTGATTCATCTTGGTGGTGTCATCAGCTGACTGTCTTTTCTTTTTTATTTTAAAGATTGGCACCTGAGCTAACAACTGTTGCCAATCTTTTTTTTTCCTGCTTTTTTCTTCCCCAGTATATGGGGGATCAGTATATAGTTGTATATTTTAGTTGTGGGTCCTTCTAGTTGTGGCATGTGGGACACCACCCACCATGGCCTGATGAGTGATGCCATGTCCACACCCAGGGTCCAAACCAGCAAAATCCTGGGCTGCTGAAGCAGAGTGTGCAAACTTAACCACTCAGCCACGGGGCCAGCCCCTGACTGTCTTTTCTCATTCAAGTTGTGATTTTCTTGGTTCTTGGTATGATGGGTGACTTTACATTGTATTCTGGATATTTTTGTCTATTATGTTAGGAGATTCTGCGTCCTATTTTAATCTTTTATTTTAGCAGGACGTCACCCTTTTTATGTTTAGCATGTAGGTCCTAGCCTATATTTTGGTCTATGACTCAGTGGCAGTTTAATTTTCAGAGCCTTTGCAGTGTCCTTTTGGTCTGTTTGGTTTATCTGATGCTGCTAGGGGTCCCAGTGGTCCTTGATGGTGCTACTCCAGGGGGAAAAAGTTTTCCCAAGGCCAGGTCACATGGTGCCTCTAGGTTGGGGGAAGGGAGCATCTTGCCCATGGTGACGCAAAGACTTCCTAGGTCAGGCCCTTTTGAGGTGGGATCACCCTTGCCAGTGCCCTTTAGCTGCCCAGGGTCTCTCAGCAAGTGAGGGGAGTCTCAGGCTTGGCAGGGAAGTAGAGTGTCCCCCCTGGATACTTGTCAGTGGGGGAATCCCTATATATTGCCCTTGCCGATGGTATCAGAGTCAACTGGCATTATCAGCAGGACTCCAGTTCCATCTGGGGTAGGAATGAGCCATCCTGGGCTCCCTTATGTTGCTAGGTTGAGGGTCGGGAAACACCATGCCTGGGTCACCTTCTTCTGCTGGGTGGGAGGTTGTAAGACATCCTGCAACTATGTTCCCCCTCCAGTCTTGGGTGTACCTAGATGGTTTGTTTTCCTCTTCCTACTTCCAGAGTTCTCTTTCTGATGTCGCTTGCATTATTTTATAATCACATCTGGCCAAGAGAGCAGACTCATTTCTCCTTGCTCCTCCCTGGAAAGTATAATTATCAATTCTGGATAAGTATGATTAAAAAATTTCTATCTGCACAACTTCCCCCAAAGCCAAAAGACCAAACCCTATCCTAGAATTATTTTTCAAATCATGTGTTCCAAACCTGAGTAGGTTTGGCTACTCCTCTGTGTACAGAGGAAGTGGTAGAAACACAAATGAAACAGTTCTCAGGAGAGTGACTTAAAGTCACTGTTTAAACTCCACAGTGTGATGGCCTTTATGTAGCTTCTCTATCAATCCAGTATGGCAACTATTTGCTCATTTAACAAATTTATTCAGTGCTTACTATGTGCCAACTACTATTTTAGTCGCTTGCAAGGTAGTAGTGACAAAAAAACATCCTTGCCCTCCAAGAAGTTTACATTCTATAAAACATGGAATATTTTTCATTTAAAACCAACTCAAATCATAGTAACTAAATCATAGCAACCAGCTTACTGCTTCTTCATCCACAGGATGAGCTTTCCAATAGCAAACACAACTTACACATACTGCACGAGGAGTATCAGATTTTCATTCATTTTTGTGTGTGTGTGTGTGAAATTCGACTGTACTTGTGTGAGAAACTAGCTAAGTGAGCAAAATAACAACTATTTTAGCAAAAATGATACTCATGTTAAATTAAATTTGAAGGCTGAAATCTGTTGAATGTCTACATGTTTAGCCAAGCATACAAATCTGGTTGCAAATATGCATGTATGTTTTGAGATTTTAAAGTGACTTTTTCCCAGTTTTCCTAAAATGACTCACAGCTCAGGGAAGGCCTTCTTGGGAAGGGACTTTATTAGCAGAAGCTGATAAATGGAAATAGGGTGAGAAAACGCTGATGATGATCTGGGGTGATGGGGTGTGACCCCTGGAGACTGGGAGCAGTACCATAAAGAGAAATGCTAAAGTCAGTATGCGTGGAATTGACTTTAGAATGGAGGATGATTAATTTGTTTTCAAATACGCTAAATTTGTTGTGACAGGAAGATATTCAAGTTAAAAATGTCCCAGCATGAAAATTCCAGAATAAAGCTTAGGAAAAATATCAGAGCTGGTGTCATCTGGGTGTCACAGGCTAAAAGGCAGAAGTTGTAGGAGAGGGTGTGACTTCTGAGAAAAATGTCTTGGGTAGTGAAGGGCAGAGACTCCTGAGGACTGAATCTTCAGGAACAGATAAGATTTCAGCTCCAAACCTCTGCTCTCCTCTCTCTCTTTAGGTGATCTCATCTGATTATAGAGCCAACTTGGCTAAATAAACATGTTCCCTATTTACACTCTTGTAATTTAAATCTGCCCTGATATGAATAAACATAAAGATACAAACAAAATAAAATACAGAGCAAATATTTGAAATAAACAGTGAAACTATAGTATGTACAAGCAAAGAAATGAGAACATCCGAGGGCTATGAAGAAGAGTTCTATTGGAAAATTAACTTCTTATTGTCTACTTTTTGTGAAAATTTCTGTCCACATTCATATTTGTAGGAAAAATAAGATTTTGGAAGCTTTAGGAACAAGCACACTGTACTTGAGGGAGAGTTCTAAGTGTTGGATGTAGTTGAAAATAAAGACTCAGAACTATGATAAATATAAAACAAAGTTATTTGAGAACTTGGGGAGTAAGAGGCCAAAAAGGTCTTTGTTCATGCTCTTATTTATTCAACAGATACATTTAAAAAGGAATAAACTCACAAATCAAGACAAAAATAGTAATGTCGTTCAGGTCATGGTTGCATAAGCTTTTGCAGAGCACATGAATATCTAGTGTAAAATGTTCTTAGAAGTCCTAAAGGGAGGAACAGAGACAGAGAGGCCAGGAAAATGAAGTTTTTTAAAAGTGAAGTTTTAAAATTTTAGTAGCAAAGTGAAGGAAAGACAAGAGAGGAAAAAATGGTGCAGACAGGTTGACTGCTATAAACTAAAGTTGAAGAACACATGTAGGATTCTTACTGCTTTGTAATAAAACGTGCAAAGGGACATTCCCAAATGAAATATTATAGGCATAACTAGACATTTCATGAGTATGATGAATGAAGAAGGAAGAGGCTGCACTGGGGGTGGATCAAAAAAGATGCATGTTAAGAAGTGGACACGAGAGTTGTATGCAGCACACTGTGACATTGGAAGCGAGAGAAACAGAGTTCTAGCACAGGGACGTTCAAAGGCTGTCCTGAAAAGTTACATAATGAGTTCAATTACAAGCTATGAGAAAACTGCTGAGACCATATAATCCTCACTCAACTTCAAAGTCCAAAGCTATTAGTAAGTCAGTTTATAACTGGGGGTCTAAAACAGTCATAGTTCCAAGCAAAGACCAAATTATGAAAAGTTCACCTTCTTTTCAATAACAACCAACTCAGGAAAATACACTTCTACTACTTTGCCCATATAGGCTTAAAATTAGATCCTTATTGTATTATCTTGGCTTATTTGCGAACTTCTTGATTCTACAGTTTGATTTTAAAGTTATCACGACAAAAAGAGCAAACAGAGCCACTTTAGTTTGGATGCAGACACTACAGCTGGCTGGCAGAATGCATCCTTCAGTGTCCGCTCGCGGTTGGCTTACTCTGTGGTTGCTTCTTTCTTCTGTACTGCTATAGCTAGAATTAAACCTGTTTCACGTGTGTTTAGCTTCATTTCTCTCTCCTGAGAAGCCTCTAATTTAATAACTTCTGACTCAAACTTGGTTGAGATTGGAGCACAGAATAGATTGTGACTTTTGTTAAGGAATTCTACCCTCTACACTCACATTTTTTTAAAAAAGGTTTGGGTAGTCCCTTAACTTCCACCATTGCAGTTACTGATTTTGTCTCTTTAAAGGCTGTCTTGTGAGGGGAGCAAGTTGGCTGGTAGTCAGAGGTATTTTCTCACTTTTTAAGGCACAGGGCAGTGCCCGCTGTGCAGGTCTGATTTAATAGCCGGAACACTATTAAGGTCCTTGGAAGAGGGTCAGCTGACCCCTCAGGAACAGGGTGACTCACGCCCTCCTCTCTCGTTCGGCTCTCTTGCCTGCCACTAGGGATTAAATTTACCAGGCACTGGCTGCTGCTTCTGTCATCATGACCCATCTCCTCTTCAAAATCATTTCCCAACGTGATTCATTTTGTTTGTATTAATTCATTTGATCATCTCTTATTCGTAATTTTTCAGTCTGGAAAACTAACAAAAATATGAGGCAGAGTAAATAAATAACTTAAAATTATTTGGCAAGCCATGAAAGAGCACAGTGATGCAAAAAAACAGAACGAAAAATCAGTTAACTGTTAGAAACGGCAGATTTAATTACATATAGTTCTTTTAAAAAAGGAAAAGCCACATTTTCCAAAATATTGAATAAATTTATAATAAGTCCAGATATCAGAAAACAGAATTTCCAGGGCAAATTTTATGCTTATTTATTACCAATAACATATGGTGGGCATTTGACAAAATGACAGTTTCTAAATTAATTATGGATGTATATAAATGCTAATTAAATGGCACTCTGGTAAATACATCTTTACTAAGGTGTCAGTTTTATACTTGCTACTGTATATTTTCAATTATGAATTAAGGAACAAGAATCACCATCTGCCTATGAATATACTTCAATAATTTAAAAAATTCTACAGAGCTATATTCTGCCTTCCAGTTTGTAAACAAGTGTCTCCACAGAGCTCCCATGTGTTTATAGTTGGTGCACTGTCACTCGACACTTATTTTGTGTTCCATTGCTCTATGGGCAGAGGACACCATAATTACAGCATAATCACAGTAAAACTATGAACCTTTTTATTGGTGAGAATCTTTCAGCAGTGGAGAAAACCTAGTGAAAGTGTGCCGAAGTCATTCCAGATTGTTGTATATACTAAAATTTATGAGACTTGTAATAAGGTTTGTCTTTAAACACATAACAAAATGTAGATAGTGATAGTTGATACATACATGTATTGGCCTACAGCTTCCCTATATCCATATTTATCTATGAGTTTTTCTGAAAAGATCGTGGTGGAGAATGATTTTTTTTTTAAATTTGTGGTAAAATGTACATAACACTAAATTTGCCATTTTAACAATTTTGAAGTATACATTCAGTGGCATTAAGTACATTTACATTGTTGTGCAACCATCCCCATTACCCATCTCCAGAACTTTTCACCACCCTAAACAGAAACTCCATACCCATTAAACACTACCTCCCAGTCCCCAGGTCCCCCGAGCCCAGGGAACCACTAGTCTACTTTCTGTCTCTATGAACTTGATTCTTTTACGTACCTCATATGAGTGGAATTATACAAAATTTGTCCTTTTGTGTCTGCCTTATTTCACTGAGCATAATGTCTTCAAGGTTCATCCATCTTGTAGCATGTGTCAGAATTTCCTTTCTTTTTATGGCTGACTAGTATTCTACTGTATGTATACACCATATTTTCTTTATCCATTCATCCACTGATGGACATTTTGGTTGTTTCCAGTTTTTGCATATTGTGAATAATTTTTCTATGAGAATGTACAAATGTTCATATGTACAAATATCTTGTTTGAGTCCCTACTTTCAGTTCTTTTGGGTATATACCCAGAAGTAGAATTGCTGGATCATATGGTAATTCCATGTATAATTCTTTCTTTAAGGAATCATCATCCATCTTCTACAGTGGCTGCCCCATTTTACATTCCCACCAGTAATGCACAGGGTTCCAATTTCCCCACGTTGGAATGATTGCTTTTTAAGAATAAAAATATGAATTAAAATTTTGTGATACAATTTCTGGTCTTATTTCTTTTCATTTCTATTTGTCATTTGCTTTTATCACTGAAATCAAAACCACAGGATATGATGCAAGACTTAGTCTGATTAGAAACCCTAATTCCAAGAAATCTACTGAGAGGGAGAGACAGAGAAAGTTAAAAGTTATAAAAGTTAATTCACAGAATACTCATATGGAATGAGGGCAGAGGGCAGAGTTCCCTCCTTAAAATCTTAACACCATACTACGTTCCTTAGAATGTGATGGCAAATTCAACTTAGAACCAGAAGCTCAGAAGGAAGACAGAAGCAAGCTCTGATGAGAGCAAACTAAAGGGAAGTATGTACAAATGAAGAAGGGACAATGATGGAGGCAGAATTCTAGACAATGAAATAGTGGGCACCTATATTTTCTGTGGCTTTCTCATGGAGAGGTCATCAAGAATTTAGGATTATTTTTTCTGACATTTTCTTCAGACTGTTATATAAAGCTAATGATGTTGATAATTTGGTTTAAAATATCACATGCATTTGTTTAGATAAATGAAGGAATATTTAAAGGACTGGAAGTAAAACCTTCAATATTTGAAACAGGATAGAATTAGAATCATCCTTTCAGAAATAAGAATAATCACCTAACAAAAAAGTAAAATGATAGCATTCATAAAGCAACTTTAATTAACATATAAAAATGTACAGTTTATCAGGTTCATTAAACAATGCCAGTTATGACACTTTTATAAAATCTTCATGTAGACGTTAAAATTCTAATGTTCCTAAATTTGTCTATACCATAATATTATAAAGAGAATATTTTACATATATATTTAATAATTTCATATGAAAATATATTCTCCTAAATCATAACAATAATTTTAACTTTACAAAACACAGTAATATAAATTTAAGGAAACAAATTGGCATTTTTGTGATAAATCCAAATTTCTTATTAAAGACAGATTAAGAAATTTAGTTGAATTTTGTCAAAATTAGTTCAAGATAGAATTTCAGAATTACTACATGGATATGAAGGAATACTGTGAGCATCTTTCAGAGTTTATTTATTTATTTTTTTTTTTTGAGGAAGATTAGCCCTGAGCTAACTACTGCCAATCCTCCTCTTTTTGCTGAGGAAGACTGGCCCTGAGCTAACATCCATGCCCATCTTCCTCTAGTTTATGTGTGGGATGCCTACCACAGCATGGCTGTTGCCAAGTGGTGCCTTGTCCACACCCAGGATTCAAACCAGTGAACCCTGGGCTGCCCGCCAAGATGCGGAATGTGCAAACTTAACTGCTGCGCCACCAGGCTGGCCCCCAGAGTTATTTTTAAACTATTCATATAGGATTTTGATTAGTTTAGCTACTACATGCACATTGAGACTATTTCCAAGTAGACGATAACGCTGTTTCACTGTTATCTTCTCAGGAAATCCTAGAAAAGAGAGACAACAATTTATAACACAATAATTTGTAATAATAACTTCCAGAGATAAAAGGACGCATCCTTTAGAAAAGCACAGTGGTCATTTACACAAATAAGTCCCTAAGGTCTCCATGAAGTCAATTAACAAATGAGAATTTGGAGCCAAAAATATTATATTACACTACTTTGCTTACACAATATGTTATCATACCACAATACATATTATATTATGCTCAGTGCACAGACATGTACACACGTGACATTCACAGAACTCATAGAAATCTGTGTATTAGTGCACTTTAGGAAAAGCAGTGGCTACCATTATTTCTCAGTTGTTTTATATAATAATAGCTTTATGGAGATAGCACATACTATAAAATTCACTCTTTTAAAGTGAACAATTCAGTGGTTTTTAGTATAGTCACAGAGTTTTGCACACTTTTCCACTAATTCCAGAACATTTTCATCATCTCAAAAAAAAAAGCCAGCCCACAGCTAGCATCATATTCAATGGTGAATAAGAACAGGAATAAGACAAGGATGCCCACTCTCACTACTTCTATTCAACATACTATTGGAAGTCCTAGCCAGAGCAATTAGGCAAGAGAAAGAAATAAAAGGCACCCAAATTGGAAAGGAAGAAGTAAAACTATTACTATTTGCAGGTGATATGATATTATATAGAAAACTCTAAAGATTCCACCAAAAAAACGTTAGAACTTACAAATGAATTCAATAAAGTTGCAAGATACAAAATCAATATACAAAAATCTATTGTGTTTCTATACACTAACAATGAACTATCAAGAAGAGAAATTTAAAAAATAGTCCTATTTACAATTGCAACAAAAGGAATAAAATATCTAGGAATAAATTTAACCAAGGAGATAAAAGACCTGTAAATCAAAAACTACAAGACACTGATGAAAGAAATTGAAGAAGATACAAATAAGTGGAAAGATATTCCATGCTCATGGATTGGAAGAATCAATATTGTTAAAATGTCAATACTATCCAAAGTAATCTGCAGATTCAATACAATACCTATCAAAATTCCAATGATATTTTTCACAGAAATAGAACTCATATCCTAAAATTTATATAGAACCAAAAAAGATCCTGAATCATGAAAGCAATCTTGACAAAGAAGAACAAAGCTGGAGGTGTCATGCTCCCTGATTTCAAATTATATTACAAAGCTATAGTAATCAAAACAGTATAGTATTGGGATAAAAAGAGTCATAGATCAACAGAACAGAACAAAGCCCAGAAATAAATCCATACATATACGGTCAATTAATTTGTGACAAAGGAGCCAAGAATATACAATGGGGAAAGGATAGTCTCCTCAACAAATGGTGCGGGGAAAACTGGACAGCCACACACAAAAGAATGAAACTGGACACAAAAATTAACTCAAAATGGATTAAAAACTTGAATGTAAGACCTGAAACCATAAAACTCCTAGAAGAAAATATAGGCGGTAAGCTCCTTGACATCAGTCTTGGCAAAGATTTTTTGGATATAACACCAAAAGAGAAGACAACAAAAGCAAAAATCAACAAGTGGGACTACATCAAACTAAGAAGCTTCTGCACAGCAAAGGAAATCATCAACAAAATGAAAAGACAACCTACTTAATGGGAGAAAATATTTGCAAATCTTATATCTCTGATAAAGGGTTAATTAGACAAAACATATAAAGAACTCATACAACTCAATAGTAAAAAACAAACAGTTTGATTAAAAAATGGGTAAAGGATCTGAATAGCCATTTTTCCAAAGAAGACATAGAGATGGCCAAGAGGCACATGACAAGATGCTCAACATCACTAATCATCAGGGAATGCAATCAAAACCACGATAGCTATCACCCCCTGCCTGTTAGAACAGCTATTATCAAAAAGATAAGAAATAAGTGTTGGCAAGGATGTGGAGACAAGGGAACCCTTGTGCACTGTTGGTGAGAATGTAAACTGATTCAGCCACTTATGGAAAACAGTATAGAGGTTCCTCAAAATATTAAAAATAGAACTACCATATAATCCAGCAATTCCACTTCTGGGTAATTATCTGATGAAAATAAAAATAATAATCTGAAAAGATATATGCATCCCCATGTTCACTGCAGTATTATTTACAATAGCCAAGATATGGAAACAACCTAAGTGTCCATCGATGGGTGAATAAAGAAAATATGGTATCTACATATATATATATACATACACACACACACAATGGAACACTATTTGGCCATAAAAAAGAATGAAATCTTGCCATTTGCAACAACATGGATGAACCTTGAGGGCATTAAGCTAAGTGAAGTAAGTCAGACAGAGGAAGACAAATACCATATGAACTCACTTATATGTGGAATCTAAAAAACAAAGCAAACAAACAAATAAAAAACCCAAGCTCATAGACACTGAGAACAGATTGGTGGTTGCCAGAGGATGGGTGGGGGTAGATAAAACGGGTGAAGGGAGGTCAAAAGGTACAAACCTCCAGCCATAAAATAAATAAGTCATGGGATGTAATGTACAGCATGGTGACTATAGTTAATAATATTGTAGTGCATACTTGAAAGTAGCTAAGAGTTTAGATCTTAAAAGTCCTCATCACAAGAAAAAAAGGAAAAAAAAATTATAACGTGACAGATGTTAACCAGACTTACTGCAGTGATCATTTCACAATGTATACAAATATGGAATCATTATGTTGTACACCTAAAACTAATGTTGTATGTCAATTACGCCTCAATATAAAAAAAAAGCAAGCTGGTATCTGTTAGTAGTCACTCTTCATTTCCCCTCTCTATCCCTCAAACACTAACCTACTTTTTGTTTCTATAGATTTGCCTATTCTGAACATTTCATATAGATGGAACCACTCAGTATGCTGTCTTTTATTTCTGGCTTCTTCCACTTAGGATAATGTTTTCAAGGTTCATTCATGTTATAGCATGTGCCAATACTTCATTCGTCTTCATGGCTGAATAATATTCTCTTGTATGGATATAGCACATTTTGTTTACCCATTCATTCACTGACAGATGTGCGGGTTGTTGCTACTTGTTGGTTATTATGAACAATGCTCTCACAAACATTACGTATAAGTTTTTGGGTGGATGTATGTGTTTGATTCTCTTGGAGATATACCCAGCAGAGAAACTGCTGTGTCATATAGTAACTCTATGTCTAACATTTGAGGAATTACCAGACTGTTTTCCAGAGCAGCTGCACCATTTTATATTCCCACCAGCAGTGTACAAGGCATCTGATTTCTCCACATCTTTGTCAACACTGTTATTTGTTCTCTTTTGGTGCAGTGGTATCTTACCGTGGTTTTGATTTGTGATTCACTAATAACACATGAGGCTGAACATGTTTTCATGTGCTCTTTGGATATTGTCTGTATTCTTCAGAGAAACGTCTATTCAAATCTTTTGCCCATTTTTAAATTGGATTATTATTCTTTTTATTGTTGAATTGTAAAAGTTCTTTATATTTTCTGGATACAAGTCTCTCACAGTTGTTTTTTATATTCTGCTTCCACAAATTGACTTTCTCACGTTGGGCTTCTATTTGCTGTTTCAAAACAAAATAGCCCACAGATACTACATTTGCTGGAACAAAGCCTTGCAAACCTCAACATAAAAGACTGTCCATGCATAAGAGTGTACTAATGTTAGTTACAACATTAGAATTCCACATTCGGTTTCCTTTGGCATAGCAATTAACTAAAGAAAAAGCAAATTAGATAATAAAATGAAGGAAATAATTAAAGAGCATTACACATAGCAAAATTTCATGTACTTGTGAGGACCACAAGGTAGAGCTGACTATGATAAAGTTGCTTCATCAACACTTGATATTACACTTACTGCAATAACATAACAGTGATTAGCATAATAAAACTATATTTGCAGTTGAGAATCATCATAAAATTGCTATTATAAATAGAACATGTCTTAGGCAAGCACTATAGTCATCTCAAAAACTATTTAGCTCAAAGTAGCCAGAGGTACAAATATATCTATAAACAGTTTAGAACACCCCAGGGATGATCTTCTGTAGACTACATCAGAGGGGAAGAAAGGTCTGAAAACAAACAAGTCAGATCTGTAAAAATTTTATATATGTGTGTGTATTTTATATATAGATATAGATCCTAAAATCTCAGCTAGCTTATGAAAAAAATACATAGTTTTAAGTTAAAAAGTGACTTTTTAAAAACTTAGGTACATTAAAAATAATAATCCTCAAGAACAAAGAAACAGAATTAACGAGGTCAAGACAGCAGCTTTTACTCAGGAAGTGTACGTTAGTGCCTCTCTCTTCCAAAGCCTGCTCTCTCACGAATGCATGCCACTCATCACAGAGGAAACCAAGACAAAACAGACGGAAGGATCAACGCAAAGCCATCATCGCCAGTGGACCAGCAGCGCAAACAACGCCCGTTCGGGACCCAGAGTAAATAACACCAGAATCACACATGAGGGACAGCTCTGTCACAGTGCTGCTTAGGACACTATACAAATATGACACACATTTTAGAAGAAGGTTAAGCAATTAAAAAGCCTTTCTTGTATGTCTCAGACATATATTTTCAGAGAGCTTTGAAAAATCCTATTTTACCCATCTAAAATTTTAAAATAATGAGAAAAAATACTTATGAAGTAAATGCTAGAAAAGCAAATAAATGCCTATCATTTAAAAAATAAAAGCTGACACAATTTTATATTATGCGTCAGAGAGTGTGTAAACATTTTACTTACGTTCACTCACTTTACTGTCACAACCACTCTATGAAGTTGTCATTGTCCCCATTTCACATATGCATAAACTAAGCAGAGAGTGGCTAAGGCAGAGAGAGGAATCAAACTCAGTCAGTCTGACTCTGGGGTCCATGCTAAGTTTCAGTATTACCAAAGGGACTGCTATTACTTGAAAAAACAAGCACTCAAATAAAACTTAGGAAATAGTTGTTATTAGACACAAAACCTCTTTTCTCTCATTAGTAGTATGGAAAGTACCTTTGATTTCTCATCGTAAAAAAGAAAAAATAATAATAATCAGGAAAGCAGACCGGGAATTAAATTGAGTCCAATTCTCAGCTCTTTGTTTGTTTTATGATGTTCTCACTCACTTTGTGACATAAACTAAGACAAGGTAAGTCTGTGTTTTTCTTAAATAACACAGCCCGGGATATTTGGGACTGAATGAGATCACCAAGAAAAAGGCAGAGAGGACAAAATAAACCTGGTTGCCATGACTACACTCAGAGAATCAACTACCAAGAGGGTAGTCAAATTATATTGGCAATTTGATCCCAATGTACAAAAGGATGTGTTCCAAAACTTCATCTGCAAATCTATTACTTAGAATTTTAAAACATGAGCTATTTAACCCATTACGTGCTTCAAGGATAGTACTGTATTAATATTACCACAACAGTGAACTTAGCAATGTTTGGCTTTTCTGCCTTCAAACTCCCAATCAGAGTTATCAAAAACACATTTCCTCCTGTGTAGCCCTGGAAGCGTGTTAGAGAGGTCTGTCTTTGCCCCTTCCCACAAGCCAGGTGCTGGGAACACACTCACCCCAGCCTAAGAAACTGCTGGCTCCCTCACATGGAGCACTGGTGCCCAGGAAGCGGGTCAGGAGGGGCCGGCTACTCTAAGAAGCAAAGGCAACATGTCCAATCTCTTCGCAGCAACAGTCCCTGGATTTCCTGGGCTGCCAAAGGAGTTAGGATTTTGTTGTTCTCACTCCTCAACTGTGTCTTCATTTTGTTCTTGAGATTCCCTGCTTCAGATCCCTAATCTTTTGCCAGTTCTGGGATCTGTGCTCCCGAGTGACCCTTTCCTTTCCCTTAGGCAAGCTCCTGTCTAGACCACCTCTCCACCTCCTCCTTTCTCCACTTACACCTTGCAGGAAAGGACAAAAGCACACGATTGAAAAGAATGTTATCTTCGAGGAGAATAAATACAAACACACCCCCATAGACCAAAAAATAAATAAATTCCTCAACCGCCTTTTAATTTCTTCATTAAAAAAGACCATCCTAGGCTGTATTCTCTCACAAGATTTAGTGTGGGGTTATTAGAATAAGACCTCTGGAAGAAAGAAAATAAGCTGGAGAAAGAGATGCTGTTAACAACCCTCCGTAGGGGAGGTGAGGATTGCTGATTTGGCCTCTCTCTCCCTGAAAACCACTCGGGACCATTACTACAGTAATGGAGACTGCGTCTGAAGGGGATGGACTGAGGCAGGTTATGAATGAAAGTGGAAAGAGCAAAGTGGAAGGAAAATGTCAAAAATGGCAGTCAAGAAAGGAAGAAGCTTTCTTATATCCATCTGTCTGGGCAAGGGTTGATTCATAAAATGCATGTAAATCCCTAAGGAATTTTGAGACCTTTAAAATATGAAAGCTGGGGTCTGGATGTATCTTACATACCGAAGTCTGGAGGAAATCCAAGGAGATTTGCTATTTCTCTAGGAGTGAAATATCGAAGTTTAAGCATTAACAATTTTGTTAACTTTTCTTCTTGTGACAAATTGGTAAGGGAATTGTAGATATACTCAATCTGTAAAAAAAATTCAAGATAATTAATAAAGTAGAGTGCAACTAGATAAGATAAGGTCATCTACTGTTATTAAATTATTTTATTATAAATTATCTATTGTTATTAAGAAAAGTATTAAATTAGGGCAATTTAAAAACGACGGACATATAGTCTGTTGCAACACGTGGTAGCTAGCAAAATGCAGAGGGCAAAATGTTTCTGTGCAAAAAACTATATAATTGGCTCATCAATGGCAATGTAAACTTTGAAAACAAAAAGCTTAATGTTGAACAGATCAGGCTACTTTCAGTGTATCTGTCATTTTTGGTCCCTCAAAATCATAAGAATATAAATAATAAATGACAATATAACATAAGAAATATAGTGAAAGATACAAAAAAGAAACATAACCAATGAAGTCAATTTTACAATGTTAACAAGTAGATCATTAAAATGTTTACTGTTTATGATCAATTTCATCAAATTAAGATATTTTCCTAAAATGATAAAATATATTTAGTAAATATAATTTCTCAAATTCAGATATTCATTTGCCTCTGATGGGATTTTTACCATGGGCAAATTTTATTTATAGCAAGAGTTTAAATCAGTATAAGAGAAGATAATGTAGTTTCACTTCAACATTATTCAAAACTATAAAACTTGTAATATACCAAGCTTGCATTCAACAACGACAGTTAAAGTATCAATAAAGAACCTTGCCAAAATGTAGATTTCATTCTCTAAAAGGCAGTCTCCAATACTAAGATATTTGTGCATAATTTTAGAGAACATTAACTATTGTATGCTGTATTTCAACTTACTGTTTATGGAATAAAAAGAAATACAAAGGTAAGAATAAGAAAAAAGAAAGGAAAAAATATTTCATATAGGGCCAGCCAGGTGGCACAGCACTTAAGTGCACATGTTCTGCTTCTCGGGGGCCTGGGGTTCGCCACTTCGGATCCCGGGTGTGGACACGGCACCGCTAGGCAAAAGCCGTGCTGTGGCAGGCGTCCCACGTATAAAGTAGAGGAAGGTGGGCATGGATGTGAGCTCAGGGCCAGTCTTCCTCAGCAAAAAGAGGAGGATTGGCAGTAGTTAGCTGAGGGCTAATCTTCCACAAAAAAAAAAAAATTTGTACATAAACTCATATCTAGCAACAAGAAAAAGAAAAGATTTATTCTATAGTAAAGAATTATTATATATAGGAATACATATGAATATGTATATATATGAATGGATCATATATACATTCATTCCCAGTTGAACATGTAAAATTATTTTAACATTCTCAAATTTTAAGTACTAAACAGAATTTTACCTACAGTAATTTTCAAATATTTTAGTTCTAAAGGATGCATAGTACCTGCACATCCTCTGCGGTCTGTAACACAGATCCTGTCCCTTCTATGTAGCTTCCATAACTGAAAAATTAACACAAATATCATGCATCTAATGTATCTGTTAATGATAAGTTTCTTAAATATTTCTTGAATGATTAATCAATCTACATAGTGACATCCTCCTGAAATATTCTGAATAATATCACATAAATATGCTCTGCAGTTGAAAAATCACTGGGCCAAAAACATAAGATTATTCTATTTAAACTTCTCAGACACTAACAATGGCATAAATTTTTGAGTTGTGTAAATATTTTGAATTATGTATTATTGTTATTTCTTTGTATTAACTGTCTTTTTTTAATGTTCATCACTATAAAGTATGCATTTGTTACAACTTTATATCCAAATACTATTCAACATTAGCACTCTTGCCACATTAAACCAAATGTGATGTAGATGAAAGTAAACTGCTGCTATTTTTTAATCATGCCTGAACATCATTTCTTTTCATGAACCCAAGACCCTACTCCCCAGCCCCATGACCAACAGGGTCCATGGACCATGCCTCGCCTCTCACTATAAAGCAGTGTGTTTTTAATCTTCCTCATACGAGACCATTGTATAAAAAATCGTATTAAAAGTATAAAACACTAGAGAAATGCAAGGTATTAGTAATATTTCGTCCCCTTAGATCATTGCCAAGCTGGCTGTTTAACATATTATCATTACTTTTTTCCTAACAGATCAATTTAAAATATAAATTAGAGAAAGTCATACCAGGGAAAAATTTTTTCAAATTGTTTCCTCATATATCATATATATATGTGTGTGTGTGTGTGTGTGTTTATATTATCTACACTAAAATAGACTTTTAGAGTAAGGCTTCTTTTATACTGTCTTTATAATTACAAAAGAGTTTCAAGGACTTTTAAAAAATCTTTTTCAAAGATTGGCACCTGAGCTAACATCTGTTGCCAATCTTTTTTTTTTTCCCTTCTTCTTCTCCCCAAAGCCTTCCAGTACATAGTTGTGTATTCTAGTTGTGGGTCCCTCTGGTTGTGCTATGTGGGATGCCACCTCCGCATGGCCTGATGAGAGGTGCCATGTCCGCGCCAAGGATCCAAACCAGCAAAACCCTGGGCCGCTGAAGAGGAGCACACGAACTTAACCACTTGGCCATGGGGCTGGGCCCTCAAGGGTGTTTTTTATTATAAAATTGATGTCTTTTTTATGAGAGTCCTAAACAGAACCTATTGGACTTGGAAATAGACAACAGCTAAGTGAAGTCTTTTAAGGTAATGGAAAGAAATAAATCCATTCTCTTGGAAGTGCAAGGGCAGAGTAAGATAAAATCAGAATGAGTCTGCTATGCTTATATCAGGGACATAGTGTTTGTGCAAGACAGCTAGCTAACAGGTAAAAAGAGAAGGCTTGAACTTTCAAATCATGCAACTACTTATCAAACAAGGTTGAGTGGCATTAACAAAGAAGAAATAGTGATCTTTTACAAAATTTTCTGGAAAGGCCTAATTTTCCCCTTTTAGGCTTCAAAATATTGATGAAAACTATATTAACATTCAAGAAATAATCCAAAGGTAGACCATAAAAGAAACTGACATACCTATACAATGAGAATAGAAAAGTTCTTCATGTACTCATATGCAATAATATCCAATTTATATTGTGCAGTGAAATAAAGGGCACATAATAATGGATATAGTGTGAGGCCATTTACTTAAAAGGAGGGGGTAAAAACATATATGTACATTTAAACACACCTTCACACATAACACTCCGTGTAATTAGACAGCAAACTGAAATCATTGGTTGCATGCAGGGAGGGAAACGATGTCCAAGAGACAGAAGTGGAAGAGAGTCTTACAATCTTAGTACCTTTTGAATTTTGAACCATGATAATATATTATTTGAAAAGCTAAATAAAATTTAAATGTGCTTTAACATGCACCAGATGATTCCATTTTATTTCTTGATATTAAAATTTAATTTCTTCTTATACATTTATCATGAGAGTGGATATCAATTTTTGACGTCTGATGTGCCACAACAAGAAAGGTGTGAAAAAATTATAGCAATTCAGCATCTATAGCAACCAGGTTTCCATCATGGGTAACTAAGCTCCTATGAAGGTCACCAAACAAATGGCATTGTCTTTCATGAGCACTTTTGTGGGTTGTGCACATAATGTTCTCCCAGAAGGAATTTTCACTCGTGCATTCTTTTGAAACACGAAAGCATGCAATTAAGGGCAAAAAAATCATTCTAGCAGAAACGTTTTATAAAATCCTCCTTGTTTAGCTACTAAAAGAAACAGTAGTATAAAAAACCTGGTTATTTTGGATATACCAGGAATAGAGTCTCTTTAAAACCTACCCTTTCGTAAAGCACATGGACCTTCGGCAAGTGGGCTTAACGATGTCTAACAAAAGAGCATATCGCAACAGTGACTTTGGTGGTAAAAAGTACTGATTCACGTCAACATTATCTTCAAGAAAATCTTTTAGCATTTGCACAGAGAGATCACTGTCCTGTTGATGTTTCCGGTCAATTTCTTCTGCAGTTTCAAGCTTAAAAAGAATGGCTGCTTTTCCAGAACATGGTCTGCTGCTATCAGACCAAATATTTGGTTCAATTTTCTTTCCTTCAATTTGATTTTCTGCATTTATTGCATGTTTTTCTGGATGTTCAGATTCAATTTTGGGGAACTCCATCAGTACCTGACATTAAGTAAAAATGCACAAATTGTCAAAAGCTTTATTAAAAATAAAAGACAAATTAATAACATCTAGTCAAGATTTTGCAAAAAAATCTCTCTAGCCTTTATGGGGTTGTCAGCAAAAAGACAGAAATTGTCGTTTACTTGTATTTATACAATTTATTCATCATATAGCTATAGTGTCATCAGGCTACAGATGATTTATTTCATGGAGTTACTGCTTTCTCTATTTATTAATAAAAACATTCAACAATGTAATAGGAAGTTTGCTGAATATAGACACAGCATCATACTTGGAAAAAAAGTTTAGAAAGCAACATTAACATTTCCAGAAAATGTGTTTTGGATCAAAGTTTGTCATATCCCCTCATTAAAAAAGAAAAACTGAAACATACCCATGATCTAAAGAAAAACTAATTTAAAAAAAGCACTTTTCCCCTTGAAGGTTATTTCTACTCCTGAGCCCCAATGGAAAAATTTTTTCCTGCAAACATGTAACCACGTGTAAAGCCTTATTTTGCAAAAGAAAAATAGTTCCAGGAATTTTTAACGATGAAGTCTTTGCTCATACACTTGACAGGTTGTTTTCGGAACGGCCCACTATGGAAAGGAAGACATATTAGTATTGTACTGTGGGGTTTTCAAATGACACTACTGACCCCCTGTTAGTAGGATGTGCCTTTTGAGCTCTTACCTGTGATAGTTACGGAGCGCTTTGCTGAACCCCTAAAACTCTCTGTTAGCCACACCAGTTTTTGACAGAAGCATATACAACTGTTTTCATCATCAGAGATCCTATCTAAGCAATTGAGCATTTTATTCTAGTTTGTACTAATCATTACTGTATTTTAATCAATTAAGGCTAGATAGCATTGACTTCAAAGACGACGCAAACAACGTGTTAAAATACACGTAAGCCATTTTTAAGATAGCACAATTGAATTTTATCAAAAGTAATCAAAAACTTCTATTGGGGGGAAAAATGATAGCTACAAAACAGTCAATGGTCAGAAGGGAAATTACAGGAGGAAAAGGAATGTAACAGCACTAATGGAAATTTTGTTTACTATTACTTATTTCTTTTTCTAATGATGAAAGAAAAGTTTTTGTTTTGTTTAAAGCAATACAAGTGGCATCAGGAGATGAAAAGGGCCTAGGAGACAGACCTGGGGCAGGGTCTACATTATGGGCACCATAGGACACAGATAAACCTCCACAGAGTAGTGCTTGAAACAAATTAGCAAACGGCGATGTATTTACAATAGATAAATAATGATAATCATGAAGACAATAACACTAACGATAGTACCTGACCAGGGGCTTGAAAAGGTAGTGGCTCTGACTGAAGCTTTGCAATAAGGAAATACCGCAGCCTTGAATTTGGAATGCCCAGCTGTGAGGAAAGCAGAGAAGTCAGTTACTATAGGAAATTGAAGAGATCTCTATCAACTGTTAGCACCTAGTCAAAACACTCATACAGGTATGCACTTAGCTTCTGCTAGAAAAAATTCTCCTATTGATTTGTGGAAGATTTCTCTGTAGCAAATTCTTAAACTTTTTAAACTGCTGCTTTATACCCTTACTTGAATGAAATAAAGATCGAATCTGATGAATTATATGTCTATGAGCCAGTATCATTTTATATTTCTCGGGTAAGAAGTTATATAGACATTTTCACTTTCATTATTGACAATATAGTCATCTTAAAAAATAAAATTCAAATATAACTATTCTTAGCTATGATTATCTCATTTTATTAAAAAAGGAGGATTCACTAAATTTTAAAAGTTAAAAGGCAATAAATATGAAATAAACTTAAAGAGACGAGATATACTGCCCATGTCCACAGCTGTACATCTAATTTTCAAAACGAGTTTTCCTTTAATTTCAGGGCAAGGAACTGTATAATAAGCTAAAGATGATAAGAGACTAAGAAACACAATGGCTAAAGAAAAAATAGATAGTGATACTAGTAATATCAAAGATCTACCAAATATCTTATCATAACCAATTACTCCAATTTCTTACCCATGAAATAGAAGTAATGTTTGCATTTTAATGGCATTTTAATGTTTAATTAAATGGCAATTTAATGTTTGCATTTTAACCAAGAAAAGTAATTAGAAAATTATCATATGTTCATTTACTTTCTATTTTGGATTATTTTGAAGCATTACTAAACTATAGCACATCTAGTTTGGAAATACCAGATGTCACATAGTTTTAAACACTATCCTTTATTTTCTGTATGGAAAGGAAAATAAATTCTCTATGAGCTTCAAGCTATATAATATTTTTCACAAAATATGTATAAATGAATTTATATGCCTGTACTACATTCTTTAGAAAGTAAGATCCATGTCTGAAATAATTCAAGATTTAACTATAATATTAACCTAAATAAACCCATTCTTTTTATTGAAACAAATTCTCTTTGGGAAAATTTATTTAAGAGTTTATAATTGTGGTACCTACAGAAGTTGGAGACAATAGAAATTCTTGGTACTGAAAGCCGCAATTTTCTATTGTTTGTATTAACAGGTCTCTGAAAAGACAAAAGTGAAAGGAAAGAAAAAAGAAAAGCTTTCAACCTGAAGTTGGAAATAGGGTTCTTATATAAAATATTGCACAAAAAACTTCATTTAAAGTGAAAAATGTACCTCTGCTCCAGTTGTTTAGAAAGAGAATGATCGTAGGTCTTACTAAGTCCAGTACTTGAGAAATTACATTTCTCAAAAAAAGAGATAATTTCTACTATAAATAAACAAAGCTGCCGGATAATTTATCCAAACTGGTGAGAGTCAGACTCTCGAATCTACTGGTGATAAATTTGCATGGGAATGGAGCTGTATCTGCAGCAAATCAGATTAGGGAGCACTGTTACAGCCTGCAGCTGAATCAAGGACTCAGACAGAAGTTTTCTGTCCGGGTAAGAGACAAGGGCCCTGACACGGGGCCTGCTTCTCCCATCTAATTGTAGGACAGAAAATGCCTGTAAACGCGGCCAATTCTTACTGAAAACATGCCTGCTTCTAAAGAAATAGGCACCAGTATAAGCAGCCACAATTGAGAAGTATCATTCTCATTAAAATGTGTGCTCTTTCTGGAAAAATTCAAACATATCAAAATGCGAGAGAATCAGTTGAACGTAACTTTGTGATTCTTTACATTATGAATTGGTCAAAATAAATATTAATAAAATATATAACATATATAATGTTAGAATGTACATGTTTATTTGTAAAAACTTTATTCCACAACAGCTCCTACTATAAAATATACCAAGTCTAGGATGAACACAAGACAAATACATTTTTCTACCTTGTAGAAGACACTTCAAAACCTTTAACATTTTCTAAAAGAATATACTTCGGTAATTTCTGCAATCTAAAAAAAAGAAAAAAACAAATGGAATTCCAAACATCTCATTACTAAGAAGGAAGAAGTAGAGAAAATCCTTACTCACAGGAAATATGAGGTAAGTCATTTTCCAAACACTTTTTATAAAAGAATTTTATAAGGGATGGAGACAATTTATATTTTATTCATTTTCCCCCATAAACATGGCACACCTTATAAAGTCAACATTTAAAACGTTCATTTCTATTGAAGTTTATTTCAAAACAAGGGTTCACACAGAGCCTGTGAACTGCACAGCTCAAAGGGCTGCTATTTACACAGAATGGCAGCTTCCAGGGTGGGCACAAATTTCCAGGCCATGGGCACACCACCCACCATCATTAGCATCATTTACATTAACACTGTGAGCAGAAGTAATTCACTCACTGTAGTGGCAACCAGTGAAACTGGCAAATTTGCAGTTACTCTATTAGTCATGACAGAAGATCAAGGACATGCACAGTATCCGACAGCAGCATGCATAACCCACTAATCTCTATAAAATGACAAACATCATACTCTTCCAGATCCAAAGTTTTAAACTTTAGGTAAGCTTGTACAGGAATCTAAGTTTTCACCTTGGGAGAATATTTAGAATATATAAGAAGCTATTCGTCCTTGGGTCAGTCACATCACCTTGCAGGCCAATTCTAAAGGGATAAAGAAGGAACAAATGAGTTTATCGAGAACCTTACATAAAGATAGCAAGCCACTTTTAAAAAGTTAAAACCCAGAGAATTAAAATTAGTTGGTCCTTAAAAAAATATGATCATCTTTGTTGCTATAGAGAACAAAATGCATTTATTCATTTAATTAAAAAGAAAAAAGCCTTGCCTATCTAATAAATACACACTATTTATTTCTACAAAATAATACTCCAAATGACTTACATGAGGTAAAGAAGAACAAGAAGTCAATGAAGAATAAAATCAATTACCCTCTTAAAACCCCTTGGTTAAGGAAAGATACACACACACACACACACAAACACACACCCAATTGGCTGATAACACCTTTTGCTCTGATCCAGATGAAACAACAAAAGTTCCGGTGAATGAGCCGGTTGGGTAGGGTGGCAACGGACAGATGATGGCATTGAAGACTAACCACCATCTAAGATGATCAAAGCAGTAGGTAAAACTAAGACAGTCTCATCCAATGTAAATGGGAAAGACTTAAGCTGAAGGCTTGATTCTACAAGCAGGAGTTGCAACTTGGTTACACTAACTAGGTCAAAACAGCTCATATAAACAAGTAGTATTTGGACCAGCAAGTAGATCTTATAAGAAGCATTCCACATAATCAAGAATCAAGCAGAAAGGAAGACTTGGATTGGGCCAGTAGCAGAGGACCAAGTTCTAAGACCTTACTACTTATTAGCGTCATGGTCCTAAATAAGTTACTTGATATCACTTGTCAGTTTCCTCATAGCAGATAGCAAGGTCAAAATCATTGGTGGCTCTGAGGCTCAGATGGGAGATTAGAGAATAGATTTGATTAGAAAAGGACAGAATGAGAAGAATCCAAGATTTCTGAGGAATCTACTCAGCAGCTGGAGTGAGGCTAAGACAGAGTGGGAATAGCAGCAGGGAAGATACAGGGCCCACTGCAGTGACACATGCATCTTCACAGTGCTGGGGCTGCATTCTGTTCTGTGCCTCCTGCCTATTGTAAACAGGTCACATGCTTTCATACGCTTGGAGCCATCTTTACGTGGAATGCCCTCTGCCTTCTCTGATAAATTCCCAGTCTGCTTTTTTGAGACACAGTTCAGATATCTCTGAAAGAATTCCTCTCTCCTGGTATGTAGCAAGCCATTTTCTCTTCTGTGCTCTCATGGCACTTTCAGCATTAATTTATCATACAGCTTATATCACATTATAATTATTTGTCAGTCATTCCCCTTAGATGACAAGTTCCTTATGGATGGGAACTATAGCATCAAAAGGAATGCCTGGCATATAGGTGTACAATAAACCCCTGGGGAATTAATTTCCTTAAGAGCTGTTTAAGTAAATCAAAACCTAGGTGGAAATTAAGCATGAGAATATTCATTTAAATTAGAATATTTATTACAAGTGATATCGCACTTAAATTCATATTATATATTTAAACAGGAACACATGAAATAATTGATAAACCCTGGCTCTGACATTTTCTAATTGTATGGCCATGGGAAAGTTACTGAACCCTTCTATGCCTCAGTTTCTCACCTGTACAATGATGATAATACTAATGCCTATCCCATAAGCTTGTTAAATTAAATGGCATATCCCATGTAAGATGCTTAGAGGATTGTTACTATTATTATTATTTAAAATAATAAAAATATTATTATGAAAACTATCTGAATGAAGATGGATTAGTCAAGATTTTCATCTAAGATACAATTCCCTGAAAAAGCCAAATAAATAATATATATAATAAAAAAATGAATTGCAACATAGCCATAAGAGGTCAGAATTATTAAATGTACATATGAATTTTGAGAAATGTATTCAATCTTCACTACCTTTTAAATTTTACAGTTAAATGATCTAAAACTTGAATATTTATTATGGAAATTTACTTTGATTAATCAGTGTTAGATATTCCTGAATGCTCATTAGTTTAAATAATTTCAGGTAATTGGGGTCAGAAATAAACATTGTATCTTAGGCAGGTACAAGACAGATCCTAGACAGTCTCTGTAAATCTACTACTGACCAAAAACATTGTTCATTTGGCAGTAATTGCTGTTTCCTTTATGATTAATGATGAATTATAAACATAAGTAGATAAAAAGAATTATTTATAAAAAATTTCAAAACTACAAAGATGCAGCTGATGAACTTCAAAGTATCTATGCTTGAAACGATGGTACAATCTGATTAGTGAGCCCTTCGAAAGTCCTCTTCCTCAACAGAGCAATATTTATCATACATACCTTGTGAATGGCTGACAGGGCGGGCTCATTAACATCATATTGAAAGATAATCTGTCAAACTCTTCTAGTGTAATGCCCTAAGGAATGAACATTTTGAAAAAAGAAAAGAATATAAAAACATGCATAGAATCGGGAAGAAGCAAAAATGCTACCTAATTATAACTGAATATATCAGAAATTATAACAGTTTCTATAACACAATATTTTTCAAATCAACTTCAGTTAAACTGACTTTCCAAAGCAATCTTGTGAAGAAAGTGGAGCAGTAAAGGGAAGCTATGAAAAATTAAGTGACTTCCCCTAAGCCCCAGAGCCAGCCACAGCAGAGCTGGAACACTGGTTTCCTGGATCTGAAACACTTCATGCCTTTAGATGCCTCAAGTCTAACCCTCTTCTGTTTTCTAGAATCAAACATGGAAAACTTTATTTTATAATTAATGATTTTCAGTATAGGGTCTAGGAAATTTTTAACCCCTATCAATAGTATATTTTACTTAGAAAATGTGATATACTGACCAGTTGGCATCTCTTTCATGTTTATGTCTCTTAATATACCACCAAATGGAAAAAGATCCAGTTTTCATACATCCACAATTATTAGATTGTTTTACAGTTGTATGTTGTGAAAGAACTTCCGTACACAGTTGGCAGTGAAGATAATATTAATCAAAATAATCCCTACTTGACTAAGTAGTTGAAAAATGTTCTATTTTGCTCTCATTTTATATACCAGAGCTTGCCAATTCTCATTAAGCACTGAGTGTACAGGCTTAGCTGGACATTTAAAGTGACAAGCGAGAATCACAATCTTCCTAATTATGATACATTTCTAAGAAGTTTAAGTACACGAATAAGGCATGGAAAGCTTTATTTTGAGTTCTGTAAAGAGTGAGTTAATCTGGGGAACACAGCAGTTGCCTCTATTATATTAGAAGTTTGAATGCACACGTCTGTCATTTCTAAATCACAGGCATTTCAGATAAATACACAAAATGAAATAAAAATTAAATGTTTTGAATAATTCCTAAAGCACCTCTAGAACTGTGGGTTCTAAAGAAAACATCTGAAAATCATACACAGAACAGTCTGCCAGAAAACCTAGGGCAGGAAGTACAATGAGACAGCACATTATATTCAAGTTAAATAGCCCATCAACACAGGGCCATGATGAGAAGCAACTTATTGGTTTCACAACTGAATGTGGATTGATTACAGCTAAATTCCTAAAAGTAGGGTAAAAATAAAACAATAGTCATTTACATCAGGAGCATCCTATAAAGGAAGTAAACAGAGTTAATCCCTCCGATACAACTGGACATAAAAAATTACATTTTAAACGATTGTTGAAAATAGTGAATTTTTTTTTTTCTTTGAGGAAGATTAGCCCTGACCTAACATCTGCTGCCAATTCTCCTCTTTTTGCTGAGGAAGGCTGGCCCTGAGCTAACATCTTCCTCTACTTTATATGTGGGATCCAAACCAGTGAACCCCGGGCCGCCAAAGCTGAACGTGCGCACTTAACCACTGCCCCACCAGGCCGGCCCCCAAAATAGTGATTTTTTTTTATAGTACAATCCAAATGATAGACCAGTCATGCAAAAAATAATCACTCAAACTATTCACAATTTATTTAACCTGGCATTCTAGGTCAATGACTGTACTGGAATTCAAGAAAGTAGTTATGGAGATACACAAATTAACTTTAAAAACTTGCTATTTTAAAGCTAGTGTGAATCCATTCTTCCATAACCTGGCAACACAAGTTAATAAAAACATCTTTGCTTTCAGAGAACATTAGATAAACTCACTGTGGTAACACTGTTTATCGCACGTTGATTAGCAGTTTTATTTGTCACGCTACTTGCTTTATTTTTCTTTTCTCAGAAACTTTCCTGGCTATTTTTATACTTAATTGTCATCTAAACTTCACAAAGAACTTGGTAGATTAGAAAACAACAACTTTTGACTATTTTAGTGAATTTATAGTTAATCTAAGGAGAACTAAAGTTTGTAAAATATTCAGTCTCCTATCCAATACCACAACATACTTCCACTTTTCAAGTCTCTTTTATTCCCATGTGGGTCATGAAGATTTCTTGTTAGGTTTATTTCTCAGTGTTTAGAAGTTTTGTGTTATTACTATAAATAGAAACTTTCTTCAGTTATATTTTCTAACAAGTTTTTGTTTGTAAGTAAGTAACAAGTTTTATTTGTTTAGTAAGCTACTGGGATTACATTTTTGTAACCAGCCTCCTTATTAAATGCACTCATTGTTCCTTATACTATTTTTAGTTAATGCTTTTGTGTTTTCCAGGTATATTCAATTATTCTTTTGAATCTTCCTTAATATTTATATACTATTTCTCTTGTGTGAATGAATTAGCTAATATCTACAATATTAAATAATAGTGGACATTTTTGTCTTAGTCATTATTTTAATTATAGAATGCTTTAAAAATTTTCTGTTTAGCATGTTACTGAATTGGGAGATATGTATATGTGTACGTGTGTTTAAACAAATGTAAATACCCGTACACAAACTTGCACATACAAAGCCAGTGAGTAACATATATATCTTGTGGTAGTATTCATATGTTCTAATTTTATTAAGAGAGATTAAAAACAATCAGAAAGACACTGTATTTTGTCAAATGTTTTCAGACATATAGTTTCATTGTTTCCAATTATTAACATGCTGAATAATATTAATAGAATTCCTAATAGAAAACTACATTTGTATTTCCAAAACAGAATTCATTTTGGTCACGCTATATTATTCTTCTAATGTGCTTGTGATCTATTTGTTCATATTTTACAGTTATGCATCGAGTGACGACAGGGATACATTCTGAGAAATGTGTTGTCAGGTGTTTGACACTTCTACAAACATCATAGAGTGCACTTACACAAACGTAGATGGTATAGGCTACTACACACCTAGGCCCTACAGTACTAATCTAATGGGACCACTGTTGTATACGTGGTGTCATTGACTGAAATGTCATTATGTGGCACATGACTGTACTTAGAATTCCTGAGTTTATATTCGTAACACAATGGTTTTTCTATTTTGTGGCATATGTAGGTATTCAGTAAAAATTTATTGAGTAGATATTTCCTACCATTTCCTGCCCTATGAGCCCTGATTTACGTTGTGCATGAATGCTCATGACAGTTACATCTTTCTTGAGGATGTACCAATCATCCTAATAAGTAAATTTCTACGACTCTTAAATAGTTTTTGCTTTGAAATCTATCTTATCTTATCCCTATCTTATCTCATATCAATTCTGAAACTCTTGTTATCTTTTGTTACCATTTGCCTGGTATTTGTCCATTGTTTTAGGCACAGTATGCTGCTCATTAAACAATGTTCATAAATTAACCCACCAATATTTCAGACTATTTACTCTATGCCAGGGATTGTGCTAAGGGTGGAAACACAACGATGAACAAACTGCTCACATGAAGTTTATAGCACTAATTTCTCATTTTCTACTTAGATTAATTGAAGATTTTAGTTTATTACTAGCTATCTTCATAAGTGAGGAGTCCTGCTCCTGTGAAAAACTTACATGCGATTTTCAGGCTCGACTACAGGCAATTACACATCCTTACGGCAGGCCTCACTGGGGAAGCGGTCCTCCCTACTCCAGGCTTGGGGCAGTCAAGGTCTCAGGCTCCCTGGCAGGCCCTGTTCTTCACATCTTCACATATCTGCATTCCTAGTTGCAAAGCCTTCATTCCTATGTCTCTTTATCTGAGCCCTTGGCAGAGGTCCTCTTCAGGAGTCTCTGCCAAGGTCTGCTTGGGGATGGAGGGGAGACCTTGAAGATACTTCGGCCCACTCTAACTAGCACCCAGCGCTTTCCACTCCTAGCCTTCCCCCGCCTTGCCCTTCCCCCAATGCCAGAGGCTCCCTCAACAGTAAGTCAACCCTCACAACTGTGTTGGCCCACCTGACTCTCCACCCGTGTGCTGTTCCATAGGGAAATGGAACAGGGGGTGTCGGCATTTTCTCTGCTTTTTAAAGACTTGCACACACCACCACAGTAAGTGATTCAAGGCTTCACTCTTTCATTTTCGCCTTGTTGCTTTAATCACCTACTCTGAGCCCTGACGGCTCAGCTCCCTTTCCCAGCTCAGCCGAGCTACTGACAGTAACATTAAACAATGCCCTAAAAATCCATAACTTCATTTATCTTTCAAAGAATAGACATAGTTTTTGAGTCTCACTTTCCCTTCCTACTCCAATTACATTATTTTTACCCTGCAAAGATTTACGCTTTCACCTTGTTTTCCAATCATAATTTCTTTCCTAACACGGCAGCTTCATTCCTGGGTTCTCTATGTCAATTCATCTCTTGCTTAGCTAGAGTAAGTGGTTGAGTTATTTTTTCAATAAGAGCTCATGGGTGCTATAGCTCATGACTTACTGCAGGTTTTATTTTAGGAAAATTTTTATTGATTTCTGCTAATATTTTTGTTCCATTTATTTTATTCTCTTCTTTGGAGGCACTAATTATGTTTATTATGGATCACGTTTGCTTCAGTAGTCACTCATCATTTATTCTGCAACATTTTGATCCGTGTTTTTTCCATTTTATTTTGCTTTATTTATCTCAAGTCCCATCCTTCATGACTCTGCAGTTCTGTCCATTTTACTTTTTGCTACTCTGATATTTCTTTCATTTCTATAATGGCTTTGTTTTTCTCCTGTTGCTTTTTTTCAGATTCCTGATATTTTTCAAGTCCTATTATTGTCTTATTGCTTTTTGAGCTGTTGTATATATTTATTGAAGCTCTTCTTTTGAAGATAACATGTTTTATTTAACGCTTCAAGTTCATGGAGATGTGTTTGTCAGAAATTTTCTTCTACTTCCTAACATAATTTTTCTGTTGTATGTTGTTTTTTAATTTATGTTTCTTACCTCCTTTTAAAAAAACTGTATTAGTCTAGCCTCAAACTGGTTCCTTTCTAATTATGTCATTTTTTAATGGTGGCTACTTGGACCTAGGAGTTTGCTAAGAGAGAAGGTGGAACAGTGGCAGCTCCACGTGGTGCTTTGCCCCACACTGCCTCTGAGAAAAACAGACAGCGTCCTAAGAGCCTGTCTGTCCCTCATCCACGTGCTCGCACTCAGGGCGAGCAGGAGGTCTGCAGAGGCTGCAGCAACACTTTTAGCCTAGCGATCTAGACTTTTTAAACGTTTCTTCTCCTGACTTTGAACAAACAATTTCTGGGTATATTTTGTCTTCTCCCTTGGCATTCATTCCTTCTTGATTCTTCACAAGAAAAGTAGAGGTTTGCATGCAATTTTGCCATTCTCATTCAATTCTGTTCCATTTCCACTGCATTTGACACTATTCTTCCTCATTTTCTTTTCTGTTTTGGCTTATGGCTAAATCTGATTTTCATTAATAATGGTTTTCCATCCACTCTTTTCCCTTCTTTTCTTATTTCTATTAGGAAAAGAAACAAAGTTTTGGAACAGAAATATCTTTTTTATGCCATATTCAATCAGAAGTCCCAAAGACAACTGCCTACAAGTCCAATTTCTGCACTAAATAGTAAGTTTTTGAAGGCAAAGACTATATCTTCGTCACATTTGTGTTCCTGCTAAGGGTTCAAATAGCTTGCGTGAAGAAAATGTTCAAAAGATCAGTACACGTTGTTTCATAAAACTTAAAATCCCTAAAGCCTCTCATTACGCCTATGTCCTCCGTTAACCTTCTATTCCTTTTTGAAACATGACCTTCAACGTAGTTCCTACACATTTGACCGAGACATAATACACTCCTCCCACATGAGAACGGGGCTGAAGGGAATATCAAAGGAGAGATGAAAAGCCGTAGGAAGCAGACTGCCGTTTCTTATAGACGCCACTTTAATGAACTGATCTCCTTTCCACTGAGCTAGAGGCACCACCTCTGTTCTTCCCTGTCCCTAGCCTTCTTATAGCATATGCAGATAATAGGATTTCTTATCATCTATTAAAACTGAGACTGAAATATAATTACTACCAGAAAAACAGATACAGACACATTATTCTAAACCCCCCAAATTTCTGTTGGCACGTACTTGGGAACCCTAATCAGTCCCCAAATACATAAAGTATCGCACAGTTTCTCTTAGCAGGTGAAACAGAAAGGGAGGTCAAATTGCTGGAAGCAGACTTTCAATGGGTGCTTTACGGAGAGTTTGTTTTTATTTTATATTTGTGTAGTGAGGGGAAGCTCTGGCTGAATTGGGCTTTTGGCTGACCTACTTTTAAGTATTTACACTTAATTTAAATGTAGATTAAACTTTTAAAAATAAAGTAACTTGCTGCCATACTCTATATTACAGAAATTCTGGAACCTAAATGCATATGTCTGCATTTTAGAGTCAATTCAAAATTACTTATTAGTAGGTATCTTTCTTCTGACCATGTATTTCTTTTTGCTCTACCCCCCATGATGAAATGGGTAGACTGTCATTTGCAATAATTTTCATGAAATGCACTGCTGTTACTTACTGTAAAGATGACGTTGTGTCCATAATACTTCTCTCTATGATGCCCATGGGAAAAGAATTCTGTTCTCAATACCAGGGATAAAGGTTCTTCAATATATAAATAAATTACTTCTAACTTTTGGATACCCAATCATATTGCTCAAAAATGTTATCATTTTATACTGGCTCAAAGAAACCTTAAAACCAATCTGTTATATAAATAAAATGTGACATATCCACACAACGGAATGTTATTTAGCCATAAAAGAAATGAAGGGGCCAGCCCAGTGGCGCAGCAGTTAAGTTCGCATGTTCTGCTTCGGCGGCCCAGGGTTTGCCAGTTTGGATCCCGGGTGTGGACATGGCACTGCTTGGCAAGCCATGCTGTGGTAGGCGTCCCACATGTAAAGCAGAGGAAGATGGGCACGGATGTTAGCTCAGGGCCAGTCTTCCTCAGCAAAAGAGGAGGATTGGCAGCAGTTAGCTCAGGGCTAATCTTCCTCAAAAAAAAAAAAAAAGAAATGAAGTATGGATACATGCTACAATGGATGAACCTTGAAAGCATTATGCTAAGAGCAAGAATCCAGGGGCCAGCCCCATGGTGTGGTGGTTAAGTTCTGTGCACTATGCTTCGGGAGCCCAGGTTCGCAGGTTCGGATCCTGTGCATGGACCTACACCACTCGTCAGCCATGCTGTGGCAGCAACCTACATACAAAATAGAGGAAGACTGCCACAGGTGTTAGTTCAGGGTGAATCTTCCTCAAGCAAAGAGGAAGACTGGCAATAGACAGTAGCTCAGGGCTAATCTTCCTCAGCAGAAAAAAAAGAGAAAAGAATTCAGACCAAAAGGCCACAGATTATATGATTCCATATAATTATATGAAATGTCCAGAATAGTCTATAGAGACAGAAAGTAGATTAGTAGTTTCCAGTGGCTGGGGATGAGGAGAAATGGGGAGTGACTGCAGGATTACTTTTTAGGGTGATGAAAATGTTATAGAATTAGAAAGTGGTAATGGTTGCACATCTTAGTAAATATACAAAAAACCACTGAATTATACACTTTAAAATGGTGAAGTTCATAGCATGTAAAGCATATCTAAATTTAAAAAACCAGATTTGTAAGATGTTTTCTTCGGCCTGTGAGGGAGTATGTTCTATAGGACTTACCTTCCTTCTCAAAAAAGAAAACTGTATGAAATGTAATAACTATTTTCATGTATTGGACCACAGGCAGTGGAAGAAAAGGAAATCCAACAGTCCCTGGTAATGTAGATGTGTTAAAGAGAGAATGGAGTTCAGGAAGGTCAAGGTGGCTAGAATTTGCAAGGCAGACTACTAGACAGAAGGAAGCTACACAGAGAAAGGAATGCAGGAGTCCACATAGCATTCCCTTTGAGTGTCTTGTTGAATATCAGTCTGTGCATGCATTAGGTAAAATGCCATGAGGTAGGAAAAAGAACAACTGTTGAGAAAAGGACAATTACTAGGAATCTGCAAGCCAAAAAATTCCCAGGTCTCAGGGCTGGCAATCATTTGAATTACCACTCAGAGTAGTGAGACCTAGTTGAGTACATGGGGCATTTAACAGATGTCTAAGAAAGGTCCTAGCTTAGTAGTGGGATTAGATTACCTTACAGCAAAGGCTACTTAAGACCCACTTGTAAAATGCTTAGAAACAAACCTCGAAAAAATCAAGCTGATCTATAATTAACTGTCTGTGAGAACAAAATCCAACATTATTTAAGAGATTACAATAAACTCCAACACTCAGAAATGTAAAACCTACAATGTCACGCTCCTAATAAAAAATTACCAGAATGCTAAGAAACAGGATAATGTGACCCATAACTGAGGGCTGGGGTGGGGTGGAAAACCATCCATAGAAACAAACCCAGCCATGGGAGAGATGATGGAACTGGCAAAGATTTTAAAACAGTCATCAGAAATATCAATGGGCTCAAAGACCTGAAGGAAACAAAAACATCATGAGACCAATAGAAGAAATAAAAAAGAATGAGTTCAAAAGTCTAGAAATGAAAAACAAAATATCTGAAATAAAAGATTTACACACTGAAAAAAAAAACCTGAAAATAGAATAATATAGTGTGCTTCTGAAATGAAGCACACAGAGGAAAACAAACTAAAAATGAATACTCTCAGTGACCAATAGAATAACATGAAGGGATCTAATTATGCATAATTGGAGGTGAAGAGAAGATGGAGAACAGAGAAAATATTTTAAGCAATAATGGCCAAAACCTTCATAAATTTGAGGAAAACAATAAACAAGAAAAGAAAAATAAGGCCCAAGCAGTATGAATAAAGAAAAATACACAAAAGCACATTAAAATAAAATTCTTGAAAATAAGTGATAAAGACAAAATTATTATTATTTATTTATTTTGGTGATGAAGATTGGCCCTGAGCTATTATCTGTTGCCAATCTTCCTCTTTTTGCTTGAGGAAAATTGCCCCTGAACTCACATCTGTGCCAGTCTTCCTCTATTTTATGTGGGATGCCACCACAGCATGGCTTGAGAAGTGGTGCTAGGTCCATGCCTGGGATCTGAAGCTGTGAACCCTGGACCATCGAAGTGGAGTGCACGAACCTAACCATTAAGCCACTGGGCCGGCCCCTAAAGACAAAATTTAACTGTAGCAAGAGAAAGACAAAAATAGATTAAGAGCAATAAAAATAAGAATTATACACTTCCAGTCAGAAATTAAGCAAATCAGATAATAATGGAAATTTTTTAAAATTCATATTATGCTATGAAATGAAAATATCTTTCAAAGATGAATGCAACCAAGGATTCAATGAAAATTATATTTCACAATGAAGACAAAATATTTTTTCACTCAAAAAGAGCTCAGATAATTTGTAACCTGCCAATGTGTACATGACAAAAGATGCTAAAAGAGGTTTTTCAGGAAGAAAGAAAATTATATCACATGCAAATTTTGATTTGAAAAAAAAAAGAGTGGAGAGTGCCGAATATAGTAGATATGTAGGTAAATATAAAATACTTCCATGCTCTTTTTAAAACTCTTTAATAGACATTTGACTACTTAATCTAAAAACAATATATTTTGGGGGTTATAACACATGTAGCGGTAATATGCATGACAATAATTGCAAAACAGGCAGGGGGGACAAATGGAAGTATACTGTTGTAATTTATACATGAAGTGCTATAATGTTATTTGAAAGTGGGCTCCCATAAATTAAAGATGCATATTGTAAACCCTAGAGCATCCACTAAGAAAATAAAGCAGATATATCTAAGAAGATATACCTAATAAACCATTAGTGGAGAATAATGAAATATTTAAAAATCAAAAAGAAGGCAGGAAAAGAGGGGAAAATGAACAAAAACAGAGTAGAAAAATAGAAAGCAAATAACACAGAAAAATTAAATCTAACAATATTGCTAACAAGTTAAATGTAAATGGCACAAACACTCCAATTAAAAAGCAGAGATTGTCAACCTGAATAAAAAAGCAAGACCCAACTATATCTACAATAAATCTAATTTAAATATAAAGACAGGATAAAATTTAAAGGATGGAAGATAAATACATAAAAACACTAATCATAACACAACAGAAGTGGCTATAAAAACATCAGGAAAAACAGACTTCAGAACAAAAAATATTTCTTGGGGGTAAAGAGGGACATTTCATAATGACAAAGGAGTCAATCGACCAAAAAAAAAATCAATCATAAAGTATATACAGTTAATAACAGAGCTTCAGGATAAAATGAAGCAAAAACTGACAACACTGAAAGGAGAGAGAGAGACATTCACAGTTGTAGTTGGAGATCACAACACCCTTCTCTCAGCAACTGAGAGGAAAAAGATCATTTAGGATACAAAAGAATTGAACAACATTATCAACGGACTTGACCTAATTGAAATTTATAGAACATTACACCCAACAAAAATAGAATAGACATTCTTTTCAACAGCACAGAGCATTCAGTAGACAAGGTGAATGCTGAGCCATAACACATCTCAACAAATGTAAAATAACTGAAACCATACACAGTATGACCACAATAAAACAGAAACAATAAGTCAATAACAGAACGATAACTGGAAAATTCCTAAATATTTGGAAATTTAAAAAACATTCTTAAAAATAACACATAGAGCAAAGAATAAATCAGAAAGGAAATTAGAAAATATTTTGAATTGAATGAAAATGAACATACAATATACGAAAATCTGTGGAATGTAACTAAAATGCAGAGGAAAATTTATAGTATTAAATATTTATATTTAAAAAGGAAAACAAACTCAAGTCAATCATCTAAAGTCCCACTGTAAGAAGTATAAAAAGAGTAAATCAAAAGCAAAGTAGAAAGAAATAATAAATATGAGCAGAAATTAGTGAAATAGTAAGTGAACAGTAGATAAATTTAATTACATCCAAAGCTGTTTACTTGAAAAGACCAATAAAATTGGTAAACCTCCAGCTTCACTAATAGAAGAAAAAACAGAAAAGATATAAATTACTAACATCAGGAATGACATATAGGACATCATTATAGATCATACAGATAGAAAAAGGATATAAGGAAATATTCTGAAAACTGTTACACCAATACATTTGACAAATTAGATAAAACGGATACATTTCTTCAAGGATACAAATTTCCAAAATCTGAATCAGAAATAAATAGACAGCCTCAATAGTCTTATAGCAAGTAAAGAAATTAAATTCATAGTTAAAAACCTTCCCAGAAAGAAAACACTAGGCTAGATGGCTTCATTAATGAAATTCTAGCAAACATTTTTAGAGGAACTAATACTTGTTCTTTACAAATTCTTCTAGAAAATAGAAGGCTAGTATTACCCTAATACTAAATCCATACAAAAACATTGTGAGGAAGCTGCAAAACCACCTATGAAGATAAATGCAAAAATACTTAAAATATTAGCAAATTGAATCCAACAGTGATACATCATGACCAAGGAGGATTTATCACAGGAATGAAATATTGCCACAACAATTAAAAAAGTAATTTATATAATCACCATATTAACAAAATAAAAGGGAAAAACAATATAGTCATGTTAAAAGATTCAAAAAAATTTTTGACAAAACTCAAGACCCATTCATAATAAAAATTCTCAGAAAATAGAATAAAAACAAACTTCCTCAACTTGATGAAAGGCAACTATGAAAAATCTACAACTAATATCATACTAAAAATGGTAAGTAACTGAATGTTCTGCCCCTAAGATCTGGAAGAAGGCAAGTATGTCTACTGTAACTCTTTTTATCCAACACTGTACAGAAGGTCCTAGACAATGCAACAAGGCAGGAAAATAAAGTCACGTTGATTGGAAGGGAAAAGTAAAACTATTCTCAGACAATATGATTGTGTATGTAAAAATTCTTAAGTCAATATTAAAGCTACTAGAACTAACAGGTCAATATAGCAGAGTCACAGGATATAAGGTCAACAGACAAAAATAGGTCTATCTCTACATGCAACTAACAAACAATTGGAAAATGAATTTAAAAAAATACCACTTACAATAGCATCAAAATCCACAAATATTTAGGGATAAATTAATCAACATATGTGCAAGACTTGTACACTAAATATTACAAAATATTGCTGATAGAAATTAAAGGAGACCTAAATAAATGAAGAGAGATACTATGTTCATGGATTAGAAGACTCAATTTTAGTAAGATATTGGTTCTTCCAAAACGAATTAGTGCAATTCTAATCAAAATATCTTTTTTTTTTTTTGGTAGAAATTGGCAGGCTGATTCTGAAACCTACCACAGAAATGTAAAGGACAAGTGTAGCCAAAATAATCTTGAAAAAGAAATAGAAGTTTAAGAACTTACACTTTTGAATTCAATATATACTACAAAGCTACAATAATTAAGAGCATGTTGTTGGTGTAAGGATAAACATACTGAAGACAGAGATCAGAAATAAACCCACACATATATGATCTATTTTTTTGGTAAAAGTGTCAAGGAACTTGGGAAAAAGATAATATTTTCAGAAAATGGTGCTGGAACCATTTTATATGCACTTGGAAAAACCTAAATGACCCCTATCTGATACTATAAGTTACAAAAAGTAACTTTAAATGGGTCAAAAACCTAAATGTAAAAGCCAAAATTATAAAACGTTTAGGAGAAAATGGGGTAAACAAAGATTTCTTAGGACACAAGAAATGTGTCCCAAAAAAGAAAAAAGAGATAAATAACTTCTGCACTTTGATAAACACAATTAAGGAAATGAAAAGGCAACCTACAGAATTAGAGAAAATATTTGTTATACATATTTCTGACAAACAACCTGAACTCAGAAAACATTAACAACGCTTACAACTAAATGATAATACAAACATCCCAAATAATAAAAACTGGGCAAGAAATTTCATCACAGAAGAAGACACAGAAATGGTCAATAAGCACATGAAAAGATATTCAACATTACTGGTCATCAAAGAAATGCATATTAAAATTATAATACCACACACAAAAAATCTCTGTACCATTATAAGCTCACTAGAGTGGCTAAAATTTAAAAGACTGACAATAGCAAGTGTTGACAAGGATGTGAAGCAACTGAAACACTTAAACACTGAATATGGGAATGCAAATGGTGCATACACTATGGAAAACAACTGGCATTTTTTTCATAAAGAAACTTACCACATGACCCAGCAATTCCACTCATAGGTATTTATCCACAAGAAATAGAAACAAAGTTCCATGCAAACTTTGTACATGAACGTTCATAGCAACCTTTTTGTAATAGTCAAAAACTGGAAACAACCTAAATGTCTAACATCACATGAATGGATATACATATTGTAGTAGATAATATTTCAATGTACGGAATATTACTTAGCAATAATAAAAAAGAGCAGACTACTGATATATGTAACAACATGGGGAAACTCAAAAAACATCACAGTAAACAAAAGAAGTTACACTAAAAAAATTACACCCCTGATTTTATTCATGATATACTAAAAATGGAAAATGTAACCTATCATGACAAAAGGCAGATCAGGAGTTGCCTGGGGCTGGGGTCAGAGACTGACTAAAATGGGGCACTAAGGAACATTTTAAGGGGATGGATGTTCTAATTTTTGAATGTGGTGGTGGTTACACAGTTATATACATTGTTCAAAACTCAAACTGTACACTTAAAATGGGTGCAGCTTATTGTATACAAATTATGGCTTCATGAGAAATGCATGAGTAGAATTTTTCATGACAAGAAATTGGGAGAAAAAAACACAATTTCATATTATTCTTAAAATAAGTCAATGTACATCAATGTTAAATACTTCTACTTGAGTTAATTACAGATGAAATATTACCTTTAACTTTGACAGGCTTGCTAAAAGAAGAAGCAGTCAATAAGTAATAGCCAATGACTGCCTCTCTTCTTTTCATTCCTGCTATACCTATTGTACATGAGTATCGCTTAAAAGTAAAGAATTAAAGTTTAATATCACTACAGAACCAAGCATTTAGAAATCAAGCATATTCTTACATTTCAATCCTTTCTCTCAGACACCAAAACAATGATCTCCCTCTAAGCTGAAAATTAAAACAAAAAAGCACGCTATCTTCAGATAGAATATAAAATGTTAATTCCCTTTTCCTAAACTTTTTCATTTATATATGATTTATCTTCCAATTAAGATACTGAAAACCAGTATCTTACAGTGTTTCTCAATCACATTTTCTTTTCTATACACTTATTAAAACAATAGTAATCGTTACTCACTTCAATTGTCTTGGCCAGTAACTGCGTGTGAGGAAAATTATACTTGTAGACTTCATTAGCGACAGTGTTTACATCAATGGCAGCCACCACTTGTGCAGGTATGCAGCTTTCTGTAACGATAAATGGAATATCTTAAAAAGAAAAGGCCTTAACAGCAGTTTGGTCATTGTAGAGAGAATGAAAAACAACAGAATTTCCTGGTACACGTCCTCACTCTCTCAATTATCTAGCCAGATCTCAGACTGTCAATGGATGACCAGGCCAGGAGGGGCTAGGTGTGAAGTGGAAGATTTATGTACTTCTGGTTCATCTCTCTGACAGCATTCCAAGGCTAAAAATAAGATTTAAATGTTTTAGTCATTATCTCTTAAATTTGCTTTCCTCTTTCCATTAAGATATATGCTTATGAGTTAAATGGAAAGTTTTCCTAAGTTAAAACAAATCAAAAATAGGAAAGTGACATATATTCTAAAAAGCCATATCACTTGGAACTCTTTATAAACAAATAACTACCCTTTGTTCCTCATCTTCTAACGTTATTACAAAGCTGCTTCCAAATACCACTGAAAATGCTTTTTGGTAAGTTTTTTTTTTTTTTTAATAGCAGCTTTAGTGACATATAATTCACATACCACAAAATTCACACATTTAAACTTTAGGAAAGTTTTTAAATGAGGCAAGTAATTAACTGGTATCCAAATGTAAAAAGTTCACAGACCAAACCTTAAAAATTTTGACAGACCAGGAGAGAACATGAGAAGAGTGAGGGAAATAATTACAAGGGCGTGTCTTCACTGCCCTTCCGTCTTGCTGCTAAAGAAAAGCATTTTCAAAATGCTTTCAGATTCAGAGAATTTTGCCACAGTCTTTAAATGGCAGTCAAAGTTTGAAGTATGGCAGCGTAGCTGCTGTTACATTTTGCAATTACCACCTTCCTTGTACTTCTTCCCTCAAACACATACATGTATATGCCCTGTCCCAAAACAGGAGAAAACGTGAAGAGCTTTAAAAATAAAAGTATTTGAGACTTCTTAAGAAAATCATCAGAGAAAATATTACAAATTACATAGTAGCTCCAAATCAATATTCCTTTAATAACCATTCACTGTTAATAGTTAGCTTAGCTTAGCCCAAATATCAAAAAGAGAAGGGAAAAAAACAATTAGGATGTGAGAAGCTAGGGCTCGTGCAGCAGGTACCTTAGCAGATCACAGAAGATGGGGCAAGGAGGAAGGCTTGCGCACACTCAGGAAACACTCACAACCATACAGAGACCTAGGAGAGATGACGCCAGAGAGAAAACAAGGGCACAGATGTCTCTAAGGAAACATATGCTAAGTGCCTACTGGGTTCAAGACACTCAGCTAAGACCAGTTATCGCCCATGTACCCTGCTGCCTTCTACACAGGTCACTAGAAACTTTGAGGTCCAGTTAGTAATATTATAGGTAGCTGCCTCCAATTCAGTTTAAATTCAATAACTAGTTATTTGCCTTAGTATAAAATAAATTTAATGTTATATCTTTGTCAATGGCATCAGAAATCTTGAAACATAAATCTAGAAGGCTTTTAAACAACAACAACAACAAATTAGAATATAAGGATCATTTTTGCACAATCACAAACCTGTTATAATCCAGGTCAAGAACTAATCAACTACTAATCATTGTAAGAGAGCTCAGGATTACATGAGCGTCATTGAACTATTTTGTTGTTTTGCTAAGTAAGATAGGTTGTTTAAGAGCATGATGCAAGTTGCTTGCATTTCTACTATATACACAGCAAACCGGGGTTGCCTGGAGTTGACTGATATGACTTTTCTCCTTTGTCAGGCTGATTGAAAATCCGCAGTGATGTGCTGAATCTGTACCATAATCAATAATTAATTTTATGTTCTTGTATTTTGTGCCTGAAGATATACAAACTGGCAAAGAGCAACTGCTAAATGAGTGTTTTATGTGGCAATCCAAGAAGTGATGAACCCAAAATTCTTTCTTAGCAAGCAATAGATTTTTAAAGTCAATAAACAAATGCACTGCTTGCACACATTTTAGATTGTTATTCAGGATCTACTGCATGACCTACAATGTTATTTCTATGATGAGAAATGGAGGTACTAAGATATCACTGATACTAATTCAACTTGCCTTTTCAAAACACAATTGTTTTGGGGTATGGATATGTTCCCAAAGAAAAAGTTAAACTCATAAATAAAAATTTTAAAAAGAAGTCCTGTCAATTCCGTCAAAATCTTAAATTGAGCTCCAAAGACAGGTTGTCTTGATATTCCCTACTGTTCACTTTAAATCTGAAGCCTCCAAAAATCTTCGTTAAGCTGCATACGCAGATTTTGAAAATGTTTAACTAAAATATCAAAGTGAATATGATTCAACAGAATTTTGCCTAAGTGACCTCCATCACTTAAGTGATCCAGGAGAGGTAATTCTCAAAGGGGGGGGTTGGGGAAAGGGGACCCATTAGGATCTTTTGGTGGCAGTGGAGGTGGAGGTGGAGGTGGAGGGAGCGGACGCGTCTTCAGTCCTTTGGTCTATTGCTTTACCTGGAGTGTATTCACGACATTTCGGTTATTATTCTGGAGTGCATATTTACATGAAGCATGGCTATAAAAGGTGAGACACTAGTTAGAGAAACGCTATGTAAATGATGTTCAACAGCTGTCAGATTGGATCTACAAGGGAAGGCTAAGGGGTATCATGCTCCCATTTTTATGAAGACCGAACTAAAAAACACACATTTAGTTATATCAAGAGAGACTTTTGGTGAGACATTAGAAATGTCACTGACAATACATGCATAATAATTCATGCTGTCAAATATGTTTCTTATTAAAGTAAGTAAGAAACACACACACCTACACACCCCACAGTTGAATAGCAATAATTTTCCTTCTTTTTCTGGTCACTCTCTCTCGACAAGTTGTAGGGAAGAATCTCTGGTTGGCAGTAGTGAAAAGGTACAAGTTCACACTCTCTCTGCCTCTTAGAACCAAATAAATCAAAAAGCTTAATTGTTGCATAGTTGCATAGTTATTAAGGTGGGGAAAAATCAATATTTAAAAACTGTAAATACGGAATTAACCAGCCCACTTTGAAATAAGAAAAGTAGCCTATTTTTTCTTTTTTTCCTTCTTGATCATTTGTTTTCTGGTCTGTATCTCATATAGGTGAGTAATTATTTGAATTACCTCATTATAATCACACCTGAGACATCTAATCAGGTATGTTAACACTGACATCTAGTTGTGAAATGAAAGATCAGTTGAATACATCCACTGTCTATTTCCTTCCATTCAAAGTGAGAACTTAATTAGGAATAAAACAGACCTGTAAGGATTTTGAATTTAAAATCATTGCCAAATGTTTTATGACTATTAGCAAAGTATATTTCTTGTTTCATTTTTAAAATTCCGGCATTTCAAAAATTGTAAATAAATTCTTCCTATGGACTAAATAACAAAAAATAAGTTAAAAACATTTTTTTAAGTCCATTCAATTTCCTTAGAAAATCTCCTTAGAAGTTTAGCTAACAGTCAATCAAAAATTTTACTTTGGGTCAAGACATACTTTAGATCTTCGTTACTCTGATGTGAATAAATACGAGAGCCTATAAACCAGAAAGTGGATAGGAAGCGTTTGAGATCTGAGTATAGACCAGAGCTGGGGAAACGCGACAGGAGAGAAAGACGCCAAATTAATGTTAGCAAAAAAAAGCACACTGAGGGAATTTACAAGGAAAAGTGTAAAAACTCTTTCCAGTAAGTCTCCAGGAAAGTCCACTTAAAATGGTATTGGTATGATGAGGCAGCATACCCTTAGCCCTGGGGAGGCAGGGAGCCTCAATTCCAGGGAGATAGGCTGGTCTCTATTAAGAAAGGTTATTTCTAAATGTAGGTCATTGAAATTAGAGTTAAGCTGAAACTCTACAGCAGCGTACTCTAATAGAACTTTCTATGATGATGGAAATGTTCTGTCTCTGTGCTGTCCAATATGGCAGTAGTCAATAGGCACATGTGGTTACTGAGCACTTAAAATGAGGGCAGTGCAACTGAGGAACTGAATTTTAATTTAATTAATTTAAATTTAAATACTACATATGGACAGTAGCTACCATGTTGGGCAGCCCACTTCTATAATCATTGGGATCACCATCAGCAAAATTCCTGGAGGAAGGGGACCATGCATAAGAGGGGAAAGCATAGCCTACGGAGTTAGAGAAATTTGTGTTCAAATTCTAGATTTGACACTTATTAGTTATGTAGCCTTGGAAAATCTACTTATCTCTCTAAGCCTCAGTTTTCTAATAAATGAAATGGACATAATAGCAGTTCCCATAAAGGGCTGCTGTAAAAAAGTAAATGAAATAAAGTACATGGAACACTCAGTATACAGTAGATGCTCAATAATGATTAGATTCCTATTCACTGCCTGACATCTATCTGGAATAGTACAGCATAAATAGATTATTATTTTAATTGTTGTTCTTATTATTAAGGTTAGGAAATTGTACCAGTGTGAAAAGTTTAAGAATTGTAACTGTTCATCTGAGAGACAAATTTCAGGATAAATACTTTTGAAAGATTTTAGAGTGACATAAGAAGGGATCTTCACAAATGATAATACCTGCATGGTTTCAATTTCTACTATAAAAAAACAAGAGATTAACATCGCTAAAAGGAAAAACTTTCTTGACCTTATTATCAAACCCTGGCATGAAAGAGGGAAACAGGTTTAGGGCGAAATATTTTTCAAACCAGGGCAGAATCTTCTATTTCCACAATATTTATTGCTTGTCCAATATGGAGGAAGACAGTTCAACTAAACAAACTTCTAAAGACACTTTCTATCCCTAAACCTCTGTGAGTATGTGGGAAAGGAGGTAGGTCTTCAGACCATCTTTCACTACCTACCATTATTTAACACAAGTCTTGGTCTTTGCTTCCTGATTCACTGCTCAGAAACTAGAGAACTGACACAAGAGAAATGCTCTCCTGTGGTTAAGTTTGTCTATCGATTTGCCTTCTCTAGGTACTACAAAAATAGTAAGTCCATAATTACATTATGACAAACAAAATAAACTTTCTGTTTCCATATTCAGTGATGATGCAGAGATAAATTGATTTGTGGGTATCAAACTGCAAGAATAATGCATAAATGCTTGTTTCCTTCTAATTATCGATCAGGAGAGAAACTAACCCCACTTCACAGACAAAGCTAGACCTTAGGTTAAATACTGCCCCTTCTTTTTTGATAGCAATCTTCAATTCCCTTGTCCCTCTTTTCATTTCAAACTACCTGAGCAATACTCACCTATTAGCCAAACTCAACACTAAACAAATAAGTATTTAAAAATCAGCATGGGAAGTAGATAGCAAACATCATCTTCTTAGTATTATAGAACTCAAAGAACTTCTAAATTTCTCATTAATGCCCAGTCTCTCTGAAGGAAATTTCACTTCATTCCTGTAATAATTCAAAAATGTGATTTCTAGTCTTACTACCTCTGCAGAAATTATTTGCCTATCCCAAAATTTATTTCCCCTCCTCTTCAATAACCCAACATCAAATTTATTCACTGCGGCAATGCACCAAGTAAAGGACTGTATGCCACCCTTCTGCAGCCAGATGAGGCCATGGGGCTAAGTTCTGACCAATGAGATAGAAGAAGTCTACCACACTCTCAGGAAGTCTCTGAAAAAGGAAGGCGGTGATAGCTGTTTGTGCCTTCTGACCTTTCCACTGTTGGTTTGGAAAATAAAGGTAATGGCTGCAGCTCTAGTCGTCACACTGGACCATGACGAGGAGGGCCACTCTACAGAGCTGGCAGAGCGAAAACTGGCAGGAGTTGAGGTCCTAAAGGGTTTCACGGAGCCACCATAGCAGCCCCAGATGACCACATCTAGACTTACTATATGTGAGAAAGAGATATATTTCTACCTTCTTTTAGCCACTATTATTTTGGATGTTTCTATTATTGCCAGTCAAAACTAATCCTAACGGACGCACAAACCTAATCCTAACAGATACCTCAGTTGTTTAGAAGGTGTGTGTGTGTGTATGTGTGTGATGAGAAGAGAATTTCAGGTTCACTTCCTATTTAGACTATATCAATTTAATTCAATAAACATTTATTGACTATCATGTGCAAAGCAACTTACTAGACCCTACAGGGGTGGAGATACGAAGTTTATATTTATGGAGGTCAGGGGAGTCTTAAAAGTAGAAGAATACTGTTTTTCCCTGAAGTACAGGAATCCCTCCCTTAATAAAAAAGGTGATTTTCCCCTCAAATTTTCCTTGTAGAGTGAATTTCTGCCAAGCAACTACTATTTTCACTATATTTTTAAAGTCACATCTGTATTCTCCTAGGAGAAAAACTTTGGACGCTTGATTTAAGAAAACAGAAAGAACTTAGGAAACTTACCAAAACCTTTTATTAAATAAACGATTCAAAGATCACACATGAAGAATATTAATAGCAATAGCAATATTACGAACAATACCATGTTATACTCAAAATCTCAAAAGCAAAACTGCTGAAACTCCAGCACAATGATATTCAACCTCACAGATTTTCTAACTTCAGTAATCTCTTGCTAAATACTTTTGCATGGCAAGACTTCCTCAGATGATTTTTATCATAATATGATTATTAGAAAGAGACACAACAGCTATCCCTAAGGAAGCTCTGTTTTCCCTTTGGATTGATGGCTTCTTTGTCACCTAACAATCAAAGGATAAAAACAAGCAGCAAACCTCAGTGGTTCCTGACATAAAACAAAGGTCAAACCGTAACTACTGACCATGATTACTAAAGTGAGAATATAAACCTTAATTTCTTTATGTTCTCAGACTTTCATTCAACAGATCTCTGAATGATTACTAATTCATAAGCCCTTTTTACAAGAGGTTTTTGGTGTTTTAAAATAATTTACTGTCCTAAAATTAAGAAATGCCTCCTTCCATTAAGGTTTTTTTTGTTTGTTTTTTTGGTGAGGAAGATTCGCTCTAAATTAACATTCATTGCCAATCCTCTTTCTTTGCTTGAGGAACATTAGCCCCGAGCTCACAACTCTGCCAGTCTTCCTCTACTTTGTATGTGGGATGCCTCCACAGCATGGCTGATGAGTGGAGTGGGTCCACGCCCAGGATCCAAACCTGTGAACCTGGACAACAAACTGGAATGTGAGGAAGTTTAACCACTCGGCCTCAGGGCCAGCCCCGCATCCTTCCACTAAGTTTTGAGAACATTGAAGACAAAATCACTTGCAAAGTGATATGAGATTGTTTGTTTTAAAATTAAATTTTGTTTAAAGGAAAAATAAACGTTCATTTATTTATGTTTCTTATAGAAACTCTGTAGTTTAGAAACTTATAAAGGGAGATGGTCAGTGTTCAATGGATATGTTATTTACAAACTACACATATCAATATATATAACAATATCAATTAAGAAAAAAACATAATGGTATCAAATGCTCTTTTTTTTCTGAATGTACATCAGCAAATTTGCACTTACGGGGTTCCCTGGGTTCTTTCTGGGTCCTAATCAAATAATTCTACTGCTTAAAAGGAGTTCACCACTGTCTTCCTGATAAAACCCACACTTCTTAGCATGACCTGGACCCTGTGTACCTGTCCAGCCTCCTCTCCTGGCATTGCCCCTTGACCAACCCCATTTTCTTCCAGTTCACACCTGCCACACTCATACACACACACTGTTCCCTCGGGTAATACCAAACTACTGATCATGCCCCAAATGGGCCATAATTACTCAATCCTAGTGCCTCTGCACATAGTTAAAAGACCTACCCTACCCTGCCCAGCCTCTGACACCATCTCTCTTGTCCTAGATCATTCCTATAGATCTTTCAGGCCTCGCTCAGCTCAGGCATGACTCCTCCAGGAGGCCTTCAGGGAGCCCACTGGTGGTTTGAAATGGGCCATTCTTCCTGCCCTTATCACACTCTGTGGTTAACACTATCATCACATTTATGCCAGGACACTGCTTCTCTCACTAGACCAAACAATCTGACAGAGCCCTGCCATGTCTTGTGTATCTGGGTACTTGCAGCACCTAGATACTGCTGTAACTGGCATCCAACAGGTTCTCAACAAACAGCTCTTGACTGAACAGATGCATGGTGTAGGGGAGGAGGACATTTCCTCTCCCCAAATGGGGGTTCGTCTGGCTGGAGAACGAATTAAATTCACACGAGACAGAATAGCAAGAGAAAATTAAACAAAGCTTTATGAGGAACCATGGCCCGGGGCCTTTCTTCCCGAAGGAAGAAAGGGCACCGAAGAAGTGGGGTGCACAGAGTGGTTATATACCCCCAAATGGGGTGTTTCACATGTGATTGAAAAGTCCCTTTTACAATAGTCATGAGGCTGCTCTGTCAGCACAGCGCTTGATGGCAGATAGGTCTGCTGTCTCAGTGAGCGCTGCAGGGTGGCAGGTGTGTTGCCTCGGGCTGGGGGGGGGGGGGGTCACAGATGAGCATGTGTCAGTGCCTGAGTCAACAAGACCTGCCAAAGTGGTTTCAGGATGGGCATGCAACTCAAAATAAGCCAACGAAGCACAATAAGAGGGGACCCCTGGCTCTTTCTTGGGCAACTAGGAAGAGATGCCTGATCTTTCCTGCTGACTTCAAGCATGGAAGGATGTAAGTTCAGAGGCTACTATAGCCATGTTGATGCAATAAGAAAAGAGGGTATATAAAAATGCACCCAATCCAGAAGGAACAAAGTTGAGAGACAAAGAGAAAGAAACTGGTTCCTAGTGACATGATTTGAGCCCCTTCTTCAAGCTCTACCCCAAACCAAACGTTCCTCTGGGCTTGGTCATTATATGAGTCTGTATGTACAACTTTTATACAAACCAGTTTGAGTTTTCTTTTTCTTGAAAATAGCAGTTCTAATAGGTATTCAAGAGAAAATACACTTAAACATCACTTGTCACTATGAGGAAATGCATTTCAAATTCCGACTTGGCAAGCAGAGCAACAGGAATGCCAAAAGCCTTGTGAATGAGTGATTAATTAACTATATATCTACAAAACAAAAGCTCTTCTCTTCATCAAATACTCCCCAAGTGTCCTAAAGTGAGGCAACAATGGCAGGAGTCCCAATTTCGGGAACAAGAACTTCATTATGGGGCCACCCAACAACCTAATCCTACATATGTATTCTAAATACAACAAACATGTAGAGAACCATTTGTAAACTGTATCTCCACTGTCTTTAAGGAGTGCATAACATTCTCAGTTGTACGATCTCACCAACTATAAAACCCAAGTTCTGAAAGTAAAAACAGTTAAAATAGAAATTTCAATTACGGACAATTCAAAACCAAAGACTTTCCGATGACCAATTAACATAAAAAAGGATGCTGAACCTCACCAATAGTGACAGAAATCCACATTCATCAGTTTTACCTATCAGATTAGCAAAGATTTTATAAGATAAACGCTGTCTAGAGCTAGCAAGTATTTGAGGAAATGTGTCCTTCCTCATGTTGGCTGTAGTATACATTGATTCAACTCTTCTATTGTTAGACCCAGCTACTCCACTTCCAGCAATATATGCTAAGGAAATATTTGGACAAGTAAAGATGTTTAAGCCAACATACGTGTATGAGAATAGATACATTAAAAATGATACCCATATATACTGACATTAACTGATATACATATTTTAAGTACAAAAAGCAAGTTACTAAATATCCTGTTGAGTAATGACCCAAGTTTTGTAAAGTGTATGTGTATGTGTGTATATGCACATTAAGAAAAAAAAACTCAGCAAATGTCAACAGGCGCTATGTTTTGGTGGTAGAGGCAGAATTTGACGGTAATTCTTACTTCTTCTGTTAAGCATTTTTGGATAATTTGGTCTTCTTTTTAATAATAAGAGTGTACTACTTTTATAATCAGTAAAAAGCAGACAAAAAACTGTTTTTATATTAGAACAAAAGAATTCAATACTTCTCTTGGTTATGACCCTGACGAATCACAAAAGGAAAGTAAGCATCAAGGACAGACAAGAAAGGTTTGGATACAGTCTCAAAATAGGCTCAGTGGACTGTGACCACACACACATACACACCAGTAAACAGCTGTAACTCAAGTCATTATTTCATCCCACCAAGTCAACAATAGTCAAAAGAATCAAAAACAATAAGAATTAAACTATACTGGCGTAGTTTTTCAGAGATCAACAAATAACTAGCATATGGCCAAAAATAAAACACTTGAACTTCATTATTTTCGCCATAGCTCATTATCAACATACAATTAAAATTCTGCATTGAGTTAAAACCAATTTATTCTTAATAGACTAGATTATTTTGAGAAAATTTCAAATGTTTTCTCATGTGGTACAGAAAAATCTCTATTTTCCATTAAAATTTCACATATAATTATACATACAAAAACCCTCCATGATTCTACCGATCTGACCACTCTCCAACACACACACACACACACACACACATTTGTTTTGTGTCCTGCATAATACCTATTAACACCCTTCAAAACACCATCCATGGTCCGTATGTACCTGAGCAAAGAACACTGGGAGGCGGAGGAAGGGAGAGGAATGTGTCTGCTGACTCCTTCCTCATCCTTTCTCTTAGTGGTCAGAAGTCACCCATGAGGCATGTATAGGAAAAATACTCCTGCGTTTCTCCTTTACTCACACTACTACCACACTCACAAAACTCCTGACACCAGATGTGTGAATTTTTTCCCCACCTTAAGCAATTCTCTGAGATATCAGCTCGATGTCCACAATTCAATTCATTCTGACACTAACTGGAGTTAGCACAGACCCCACAGATTAAGGGGTCATTCTCACAAGACTTCCCCCACTTCAGACACCAAGCCCAAGTCATAAATCCCCAGGTTACCCCCAACTTCTGACAACTTGGTAACAAATCAGAGATTCCCATGATTCCCTCCTCGGATTTGATCATTTGCTAGAACATCTCACAGACCTCAGGGAAACACTTACTTACATCTACCAGTTTATTATGTAATAAAGGATATTATAAAGGATACAGAGGATAAACAGCCAGATGAAGAGAAACATAGGACAAGTTCTGGAAGGGTCCCCAGTGCAGGAGCTTCTGTCCCATGGAGTTGGGGCGCTCCATCCTCCTGGCATGTGGATGTGTTCACCAACCCAGAAGGTCTACAGACCCCATACTTTTAGGATTTTTATGGACGCTTCATCACGTAGGCATGATCAATCATTAACTTAATCTCCAGTTAAGCATGCCTTGGTCTTTCTGGTGACCAGCCCCATCCTCAAGCTATCCAGGAGCCAACCAAGAGTTGCCTCATTAGAACAAAAGATACTTCTATCACCCTTGAAATTACAAGGGCTTCAGGAGCTCTGAGCTAGGAACTGGGGGCAGAGACCAAAATACATGTTTTGTATTATTTCACAGGCATGACTCTCTCCCTCCTCTCCATTTAGGGCTTTGTTATCCAACCCCTCCAGACAGCTGCTGGAGCAGCTGGATCCCACGTTCACAGCCTGATGCTTCATCTGAGTCCAGACACTGGCAGTGTTGTGGGATGAGGCAACATCAGAAGAATTGGGGGCTATGCTGAACAAGCAGCTCAGGGCCCAGGAGGCAGGTGGGGCCAAGCAAAAATGGAATGGCACATAAATTAAGTTTGATAAAATGGGAGAGAGATTGTGGACAAAGTGGTAACAGTGAGGACGGAGAGAAATGAAAGAATTATACATATAGTTTGAAGGTAGAGCCTACAGAATTTGCTCATGTGAGTGAAAGGGAAGAACAAGGATGACTCCAAGACTTGGGTCTGGGCCCCTGGAAGAACGGAGACGCCCATTACTGGGATGAGGAAGGCTGCAAGAGCAGCAAGTCTGGGAGGCGTAAGGAGAACCAGGAGTTAAGTTTTGTCCATCTTTAGAAAAAACAGAGATTATGGGAACATTAAGAAATCCTGCCTTACAGAAAAGTTACCGAGAAGTTTACTTTAGAGCTGGTCAAAGTTGTCAACATGATCAGGCCTAATGCATATCAGTCAATCTGTGTGGCCTGGACACTTCTTGTCACTCACCCACCCACTGCTTTCCGATATCTCCTCCCACGGCTCCATCAGTGCCCTCTTGTTGCCAGTCGGGCATCTCCCAAGACAGGCTCTAAGGAACATTCTTTTACAGGATGCTAGTAAGTGGACTCTGCTCCCCCACTAAAACAAAGTGTCCCTTGCTCAGATACATATAGGAAGTGCTATTTTAAACCAAACAGCATCTTTTTTGCAGGGCTTCTCAACTCTTGATACATCAATGTCTCCTGAGAATGTCTCAAGGGACAATATCATGTGAAGAATTTCCTAAACTTATTTGACGATCAAGGCACACTGATGAATCCCTCTCAGAAGACTGTTACATAGGATACCAGCCAGGAAATGGCCACTAGTGCAATAATTTATTTTAATCCTATTTCACTTGGTTTGTGTTATCTAATCACTCCTTGAAATCCTCTCCTCGCCTTATTTTCATGGCCCAATGTTCTTGGGGTTGTCCTTCTTGCTATCTAATTTTTTCCTGCTCAGTTTCCCTCCGTGAATACTATTTCTCTATCTAGCCACAAAATATCATTGCCCTCAGTTCCATCTTGTTGGTTCCCTTCTCTATACATTCAACATATACATAGAAACAAATCTCTATCTCGTCTGTCTCTCCTCCAGTCCAAAATGCACAAGCAGCTGCCTATTTGACATTTCCATGGGTCCACAGACAACACAAATTCTGTAAGTCTAAAATGAAACCTATTATTTCTCCCCCACCTTGACTAGCGACTATACCATCCGATAAATCACCCAAGTCAGAAGTGTAGGTACCTCACACCCAAAAAACTACCCAGTTTTACTGACTTTTAGATCCTCTTTAGCCCGAGTAAAATTCTCTTCCCCATTTACTGGTTTTGCCTAACTTCATCACCTCTCAACATAAATCTCCTAACTGGCCACCTTGCCTCTAATCCACACTCCTCCTTTGCGGTCATAGGGTAAAATTTCTAGAACGTGACTCCAATAGATTCATTAAGTTTTATTTGCTACCCAGACCTAGGAGATAAAAATCCAAGCACCTTATCAGGTTACACATGGCATTTCATGATTTGGTAACTTGTAAACTTCTTCTTCTTTCATGTAGCACTTACACTGTAAAAATACCTTAATACTTGTATGTATCCACAGAGACTATGCTATCTCACGTCTGTGTATCTATACAGGATCTTCCTTCTGTCCGGTGTACCCTTTCCCTTGTTGACTATCTGGAAAACTCCCAAGTATCTTTCAAAATCCTGCTTGGAAAAAAATATCAAAACATAATTGAACGGCAAACACCAATTATGAAAAAGAATATATAACCGGAAACATCAACAAGCCACAGAATAATTACAAATAACAAGCATATGAAAATGTTCAACTTCCCAAGTAACATCAGCAGTATTACTTATATACTATTTACTAACTCCGTGTATGCACTGTTTCATTAAATCCTCCTAGCGAGCCTATAAGCTTAGCAGTATTAGTATCCTGATTTTATCAATGAGGAAAGCCAACACAATTAACAGAGGAAAGCTAGTTACAAAACTATGTGGGAAAAAGAAAGGGAACTAAGATTTACTGAGTGTCTACATTATTTTTCATACATCAACTGTTTCATTTAACATTCACAATACCCCGTGAGAAAGTACTATTATGTGGCTAATCAGTCTTATTCCTAAATAATGGCATTAATTTTATCACTCAGAGGAACATATGGAGTAGTTCAGAAAACGCTGGGAAGGAGGCCAGGGAAATGATCATGAAGTGAATCCAGATTAAGAAATCTGTTCCCTAGTGGAGACGGTAAGTAAGCTTTCCAGAAAATTTAGAGGGCAAAATAGAATATTCCACTCTCTTCATTGCCCTTCTCTTTTACGTCTTAATTTCCATTCTGTATCATCTTTTGTGGCTATAAATAATTCCTTCCTCCACCAATTTATTCCAGCATAATTCAAATCTAGTCTGAAAGCTCTTTGACAACTTCAAATATTTAATTTCTTCTAAAGGCCATTTTTAAGATGTAATAACTTTCTATAACTTTAAGATTTTTGATAATAGTTGCCCATATTTACTGAGCACTTCCCACATCCAAGCACCATTTACATGCTTTATTTTTATTAATTCACAATCTTCACAATTCCCCTTTGAGGTAGGTATGATTATTGTCCCTACTTTATAGAAGAAGAAACTGAGGCACAGAAAGTTTCATTTTTCCCCAAGGTCACATACTAGGAAGTACCAAGGCCTTCAGACAATAGAACTATGCTCTTCCCCAGGAAATGAAATGGCCTCTCCCTGAAATTGTCCCACATACACACTGCCTACTGTCACTATCTCACAGCACCGAATAACAGAATGATTTAAGACCCAGCTGCTCTAAAAACAAACCATCATAGTTCAAATTATTTGACACTACCAAATGGTTGTCAGAGATAGTTTAAGTATCAAATACTAAAAGAACGATAGAATTTGCAAAATAGAAGCCAAACAGAAAAACTAGACCACCTGAAGGATTCCTAAAAGCATTTGGCAAAAGTAATGTAAAATGTGAGGTGTGTATCTTCCCACTACCGCTGTTTCTTCCAAGTGAGTGGTTTCTGTCCATTTTAAACTCTTCCCCGATCCTCTCTCTCTACTTCTTCTCCCCTGGAAGGAAGAGTGACTTCTCTAGTTGGCTTATTCGGGGCGAATAAACAGGGCATGCTTGCTCAGCTCCACCAGTGCTCCTTTTGGGACTAAGCTACCCACAGGGCACGTGTGTTCTGCCTGCTTCTCCAGCTGTGCCCACAAGGTTCGCTTCCTAATTCTCTGGTTGAATATCAGCTGACCCATTGGCCCTCTCTCTAAGCTACATCCTCCAACTCAGCCCTTGTTAGTAAGAAAAATCACACAGATTTTGATTTTCTATTTGCCTTACTCTTCTGTTTTATTTGTCATTTGTTCAGAATTAGGAAAAGGCGTAGTATTTATTGAGCTCCCTAAAAAAACCCAAAAGATAGGGCCCGACACAAATTAAATTGGTCATCTATTCATTAACACGGGAGAAGCAATTTGGTCTGTGAAATAGAGTAATAAATAACCTGCAGTGAAGTAAGCATTCATTTTTCATCACTTAAAGGACAGGTAATTCCATCAGCCGATTGGAAGTTAGGGTTCTCCTTTACTGAATACACAAAATTCATCCCTCCTATTTCTTCTTTGTATTTCAAGTTTGGAAAAAACAATCTGATAACTTCCACAGATAACAGAGAACAAATGATACATATTTTCAAATGGGATAAATTTTACCTTGCTTCACTTTAAATCTAGCAACAAGTCACATAAGAATACCTATGGGAAAATAGGCATAAAGAGGACACTTTTACAATCTCAAAGACAAATATAAAAGAAAAAAAAATCAAGCAGTTCAAATTCCAGCCCCTCACAACTGATGTTCCAAAAATACCCCTAGGTTACATTCAGATGTACATTCCATCATAATATACTTGCCTCATTCAGTTATAAGCACGCTTAATTACAAAGCGGTTTGGTAGACTCCCAAGTTGGCATGTAAGCCATTGAGAAATAAAAACAAAAGAGATCCAGAAAATAAAAACTAATGAGGGACAAATGAGACGCCTAACATTTTAACAGAAAATATTAAGGCTGAATGATTCTTACTAAAAATTATTAAGTACTACGGGGTTAAAACTCAAAACCAACACCTTGAAAGACCTCTGGAAATTACCTGGTAGGGCAGGCTGTTTTGCTTGTAAGGCTGTCTCAATAGTTGACTACGTATACAGGAGTAATCAGCTAGAGCTTTCCTGTATTCACCACCTTCAAACATACTTTGCTCTTTCCCTGATATTATATTTTATGAGAAAAACAGAATCTTATTTGCTCAGCATTTAGATTTGCAGGTGCCCTGGCAGGCTCCACCAATATATATTCATGAAACTACTTCGTGTACTGTTTTCTGAAAGGAGTTATTTTCGCTTGTAAGATTCTCATTAGCCAAAACTTTTACAGACTACGCAGGCACAAATAATATCGAAGCAGCCATAAGTGGCCCCTTGACAGGGGCAACATGTATTAAAGAATGTAACAGATATTTGTTACGTTTGCGGCCATCTAGAATCTTTGCCTATGGTTCCTGTTTGAAAATCTTGCCACATTATGAGTCCCTTCTTCCCAAAACAGAAGCCAGAACTCACTCTCCTGGCTTCCTTTGTCTGGCAAGAAGATCTAACGTCCACCAACCAACTGCACCCATATACAACTTCAATTCAGAAGTAGCGATATGAGGAAGCAAATGAGAAATCTATCTATTTTGTGAGAGAAGTGGTAGAAGCACCCATCTTTCAGGGGAAAACGGTAAGGGCACTTCTCACATCCAGTCCCCAGCTTTACTAGTGAAAGCTGTCAGGTCAGTTTGAAACTTTGCAGTGCCAACGCCTGGAGTGTGGTTTGAGTAGTGTTCCTGTTCCCCTGACCTGTTTTTCCTGGGTGTCCTGCAGACTCTGTGAGCTTCCAAATGCCCTTTACTTTTTCTGCTTCTGCTAGCTGGAGAGTAGATTCTGTGGTTTGCAACCAAGAATTTTGTATCATACAAAACTTTGGGCTAAGTAAACTATGGTTTTATCAACATAATGGTAGAATGATTATCAAATCAATAACAAACTCAGCAGTCATCTACAGACAACCTGTCACAAGTGTGGTGCTGTGCTAGAAGCTGTACAGGAACAAATAGGAATACCATAGCATGTAGATTATGTAAATACATGGACATGCAGATATAAAATAAAGTTAGATGAAACTTAGAAGATATAGAATCATCTATGTAGCGACTGCAACAATACAATAGCATATTGCATACACTGCTGAGGATGAAAAACTTTTATTGAGGTATTAAAATGTCCATTGGGTTTAGGGAAAATCTATCACGCTGATTAAGAAATTAAATTTACCTTTTATAACCATTAAAATTCAGCTATGTGGGAGAAAATATGTGTAAATCATATAACTCATAAGGGATTACTATCCAGAATATATAAAGAACTCCTCCAACAGGATAATAAAAATAAGCCCAATTCCAAAATGGGCAAAGGACTTAAACAGACATTCCTCCAAAGAAGACACACTAATGGCCAATAAAAACATGGAAGAGATACTCAGCTTCTTTAATTATTAGGGAGATGTAAATCAAAACCACACACACAAAAAAAATCATTTCATACCCATTAGGATAACTATTATCAGAAAAGTGGAATAATAAGTCAAAGAGGCAGAGATGAAAGAACTGGAACCCTCATACATTGCTGGTGGGGATGCAAAATTGTGCAGCCAGTGTGGAACAGTATGGTGGTTCCTCAAAAACTTAAACAAAAAATTACCATACGATCCAGCAATTCCACTCCTGGGCATACAGTCAAAAGAATTAAAAGCAGGCACTCAAATAGATAACGTATATACCAGTATTCATAGCAGTATTATTAATAATAGCCAATAGCTGGAAACAACCCAAGTTCATCAACAGATGAAAGGATAAACAAAATGTGGTATGTGCACATAACAGAATATAATTCAGCCATGAAAAAGAGTGACATACTGACACATGCTGCAACATGGATGAACTTTGAAAACATTACACTAAGTGAAATAAGCCAGACCCAAAAACTATATAATTTCATTGATATGAGGTACCTAGAAGAGACAAATTAGTAGAGGCAAAGTAGAATAGTGGCTACTAGGGGCTGGGGGAAGCGGAGATGGGGAGTTATTGTTTAGTGGGCACAGAGTTTCCGTTTGGGATGAGGAAAAAGTTCTGGAAACGGATAGTAGTTATGGTTGCACAACATTGCAAATGTACCTAATGCTGCTGAGCTGTACACTTAAACATGGTTAAAATGGCACATTTTACCTTGTGTGTATTTTACCATAATTAAAAAAAATTCAATCCTGGGCCGGCCCAGTGGTGTGGCAGTTAAGTTCGCACACTCCACTTTGGTGGCCCGGAATCTGCCGATGCAGATCCAAGGTGTGGACCTAGCACTGCTTGTCAAGCCATGCTGTGGTGGCATCCCACATACAAAGTGGAGGAAGACTGGCACAGGTGTTAGCTCAGTGACAGTCTTCCTCAAGCAAAACGAGGAGGATTGGCAACAGATGTTCGCTCAGGGCCAATCTTCCTCACACACACACAAAAATTCAATCATAAACCTTATCTAGAAATCTGTCAAAATTTAAGTCCAACATTATTTCTGTTGTACTGCTTCTCACTATTATTTAAGGTAAAGATTCAAGTAGTGGATCTAACCAGAAAAATGGGAGCATAGCATAGTTAAGACATTGGGTGGAGAGACCTAGGTTACAAGACTGGCTCTAGAACTAGATAGCCTGTCACATGCTTAAAACACGGCCTGACACATAAAAGGTCCTTAAAAAAGTTACTGTTAGCTGCCATTGTTACTAGTCTTTATTATTATATAAAAACCACATGGAAAACATCAATGCATTTTATTACAGAAAAATTTTAAACTTTGGTACATCAAACAAATGAACATTGGAAGACAAAGATGCAGGGAAAATATTCGCCTCAGAGATGATTAGGAGTCAAAATCTCTGATATGTAGACTCAAACCCAAAAGGTGTGCGAGCACCAGGGCAGAGAGGCAGCAGGAAGGCTGCTCTGAAGAGGCCGCACCTGAACGAAGACAGGAACGATGCAATGCAGGGCAGTGGAAAAGTCTGGGGTCAGAGCTCTGGGTGGAGACAACAGCAAAAGCAAGGGCCAGAAGGTAGCAGGAAATGGAGGCTTTGAGGAACACAGCCAAGAAGACCTGTGAGCCTGGAGAGAGACCCAGGGGAGAGCGGCAGATAAGGCTGAAGAGGCAGACGGAAGGCAAACCTCACAGCCTAGTAAGAAGGTGGGACTGTGATTCTAACCTCAAAGGGAAGCCATTTAAGCAGGGAAGCTACATGGTCCAGTTTACTGTGCAAATGGTCATTCTGCCTGCTATGTGGAGAAAGGATGGAGTAGGGAGGCAGAGGGGAAGCAGGGGAGGAGGTGGAAACCATCTCTGTAATTTAAGTAAGACCTGATATAGCTTAGATTCAAGAGAGTAGCAGTGGCAATAGAAAAATGTGTACAAATCTGGTTGCATTGGCTGATAGGAGAGAAAATATGTAACTGTTTCATTAACCAAAATTATGCAAATTAAAATTATACAATTTCTCCTGTCAAATTAGCAAAGGTTAATAAGGGATAATATAAATCCTGATGAAAATGTAGTTGCAGAAGGCACTCATAAACATCTAAAAAGCAATGTGCTATATTATCTATCAAAAGCCTGAAAAATTCTCCTAATTTTTTACTTAGTAATTAGCAATAGTAAGTCTTTTATTGTTGCATGAATTAACTTTTAAAAAACATGCTTAAAGAGAAAATCAGGATTTATACTCAAAGATGTAATTTTAGCACATTTATACTTGCAAAAAATTGAAGAACAATCTAATGTTCAACATTTAAGGAGTGGCTGGATTACAGCTTATGATAAAGTACTAAGCAATATTTAAAAATCATGTTCTTTAAGGGGTTTCAAGACATGGGAAAAAATACTGATATTATACCTTACAAAATCAACTAAGAGAGCAAACAGTAGTAGAGTTTTGTTTTCAGGCTAGTAAGTTTTGATATGAGATCTGAACATAGAGAGCCAAGCAAATAATTGGTAAGAAAAATTTATTAATCACTAACCTAGTCTAGCATCAAAACTCAATACATACGCTCAGAAAACTGATATGCTCAACTCATTACGAATTGTCTGCATCTTACAGTATCGGTCTCTGTTACCCTTGGTCCTAAAAAAGGAAGCAGGGAAGTTTCGTTTTATGGTTCCCTTAGTAACTTAAGAATAAACATGCATCTTCAAAGTCTATTGTCACTCTCTATCTCCAGTGCCTGGCACGGAATAGGAGCTCAGCAAATATTTCTGGGTGAATATCACCGAAAATAAAGCTTTCAGTTCCAACTTATCAGCAAAGAAATTTAAAACCTCAAAATGGAAGAGGTCCCTAAAAGTGATAGGGATAATAATAATTCACAATATTTTGAGTGGCTACAATGTAGCAGGCCTTATTAAACACTGTACACGCCTTCTCTTTAATCCTCATACTCCTCTGAAAGAATTACGTTTCACATTTTAAAACCAGGAAATGGGTTCAAAAACGTGAAGGAACTCGCCCAAAGTCACACTGCAACTAAGTTTGAAGTCACTTCTGGCGCCTAAACGTATGTGCACATGACGTATCGAGCTTTGCTGCTTCTTTGCAATGATCAGAATGGACCAGGTTTTTTCTTGATGCTTCCCCGACGGTTCCACTTAGGGTTAGCTAACTTCTACCTTGCACTACAGGGACGCCTGTGAAGCGCCATCCCTCAGCGGCCCAGCCGGGCCCAGTGACCTCCCCTCCCGCGCTGTGACCTCCCAGGGGGCCAAGGACCGAGTCCCCACGCCTCTAAATACCCCCCACTTAGAACTGGGCACTAGCACTCGGCCGAGGCCCGCCCCCGCCTTATCCCCCGTTTTCGTTGACTTCACGGCACAGGACTCACAAGCAGAGTCCTCCGAGGCGCCCAGTCCCCGCTTCGGACACCGCTGAAGGCGGGGCGGGGAGTCCCGGCCCGAGCGGCGGGCGGGGCCGCGGCCCCAGAGCGGTTTCCATGACAACCAGCGCCCGCCCCCCCCACCCCCGGGCTCCGCCTCCAGCGCCTCGCCGCCCCAGCAGTCCTGGCGCGGCAGCTCTGCCCAGCGGCGGCGCGCTAGGAAAGAGAGAGACCGTCGGCGCCCTGTCACCTCTTAGCGCCTGGTGCATGCCCCCGATGCCGCTGTACAGCTCCAGCACCCGCAGGGGCTCCATCCCCCGTCGCCGCTGCCGCCTCCGCCTCAGAGCTAGGCCTGCCGGTCCGCCTGCTCCTCTTCCCTCCGTCCGCGCCTCTTCCTCGCCTCTGGTTCCGCGGCTTTTCGGTTCCCCCCTCTCCTACCGCTTAGGCTCTGGGCTTCACGTGGCAGCGCGGGGCGGGCGGGGGTCCCAGGGCGACAAAGGGCAGGAAACAGTAAGGTCTCCCAAGTGCCTAGCAGCCACGCTGTGGCCTGATTTACGCTCCAGCTTCCTTTTAAGATATATTCAGAGCCCTTAGAAGGAAAAAAAATGCGGAGCTCGTAGAGGGGCAAATCTACCTTTGCTTTAAAATGAATGAATACAGGTTAGAATCCAGAAACACTCATTTTTCAGGCATGCCGCTTTTCCGTGCCTTGGAAGCCCGAAGTGCCCAAACCTTCGTGCCATTAAGCTTCAGCACGTCCCACGTGGCTGGTGGTGTGCCTGCGCGGGTTGTGGAAATAGATCAGCTGCTTCCGCAGAGAAGGTCCCAGAATGTCAAGTACAGAAAGCAGCACGCGTGCCGCAGAGCCCGGTGCGTGCAAATACAGAGTAACTGTTAGCGGAGTTAGTTATAGTTTAGCTTGGAAAATACCCACAACGTAGGATCTGCTGTTAATGTAATGTTGGACTGTTTATGGGCCTCCAGGTGCGAGGACCTTGCTTCCCAATGCGAGAGAGGAAGCGTTCTCATTGTGAAGCGTCCTTCTATTGTTCCTGCTACTGCCACGTGTTAACTTTTCTTACGAAAAATCGTGGAGTACCATTTGCAATAACGAGTTAATAACTGATTTGTTAGGAACTCCGCGTGTGTGCTAATATAACAGAGAAAAGACTTCCGTATCTGAATTATGAAACGGATCCATTCTGATGTGTCCTATGAAATTTTTAAATTGTAAATGTGTATTGGCCTTTAAATGTTTTTTTATTGGTCACTTATTTCAGATGAGATGGGGTGTGTGTTAACATACCGCAGAACTGAGTCCCAACCCCGGCATTGCCAGTGTCTAGTTGTGTGACCACGCTGAGGCTGGTTTCCTCATCTGTAAAGGGGAAGGAAGAGAGGGCAAAGGTCAGCTGAGGGCCCTGCACTTGCGATTCTGTGGCTGAGATAGAATTTGAAAAAGTGAGGCCTGATTTGGCCTCGCGTTAGTTATCTGCTCAAACTGAAATATCTAGAAAGGAGACATTTTAAAAACCTGCTTTAAGCAAATGTGCTCTTAAACCAAGTCAACTTATAGAAATCATGTACACACTAACATCATATATATAATGCATGAAGCACTTTTCTAATATTTATTACATAATATTATACCATAAATGTATATCAGTACATATAAAGGGAGCTGTTAGTCACAGTGATTTATATACGGTCAACAACCAATATAATAAATACATCTAGAATCTGTTTAACTTTAGTGCTATAAATCAAAATAAATATGACCAAGGATCTTACTCTGTAGGGAAGAGACAGGACAGAAGTAAATGGAAGATTTCATGAAAAACACCAAACTCATGGGGCTGGCCTGTAGCCTAGTAGTGAAGTTCAATGTGCTCTGCTTCCCACTTGAATCCCAGGCATGGACCTATACCACTGGTCAGTGGCCATGCTGTGGTGGTGACCCACAAACGAAATAGAGGATGACTGGCACAGATGTTAGCTCAGGGCCAATCCTCCTCAGCAAAAAAAAAAAAAAGAAAATTTACCCAAATACTGAGAAGAAGGGAGGTAGAACTGCATCCCCACACAGGCTGATTACAAACTGTTTACACAATGTAGCCCTGTTAACTTTGCTTTCTCCCTTCTTGAACTCTTGCAAACTAGACTGCTCAGCATTCCCCAAACACCCTTTGTGTCTCCACTTCCCTGCTTAAAGATCCTTGCTTATGTTCTGTACCCTGCTGAAAATCCTAGCCTTCTTCAAGACCTATACTTCAAGTGGCACCTTCTGTCTAGCCTCCCAGGCTAGAAACTTAACTTATTCCAGTTCCTCAATCCACCCTCATCCCAGTCTTTTGAAATACAGATTCCACCAGTTCCTCTCACTAAATCCTTTCCGTTTTTTCGAGCCCAATTTTTACTTCATAGAGACCATGTCATCTCTTTACATGGTACTTCTCTAAACCTTATCACGTGTGATAATCGTTTCCAGAATGAAAGCTTTCTCCATAATTATAATTTATGTCTCCATGGAGGCATCTGTAGATGTTAGACCCCCTCTCCCCCCGTTATGCATGCCTTTTCCTCTAATCACTTGCACAAGTTGCGTGAGGAGGGCGAGGGGTGGGGAGTGCCACAACTGGGAGTAGTTAAGGAGGAATGTAGGATGGGCATATAAAGAAAAAAAGGTAGGATTGCTGTTTCCCAAAGCGAATCCCAAATATTCTTACAGGAGAAAAATGCTTTCTAATCCTATGGCATCCTCAAGGATATGTCCACTAGAGCTTATATTCTAATCAGAGAAACTCAGCATGCTTTTTGTAAATAAAAACACCAAAACTTGGACTTCAGGATATTCAGTGCATTTTTCCTCAAATCAGAGAAAATACACTTGTCAAAAAAACCAGTATGCTAGTCAACGCCTGGCACATGTGAATCATATCAAAAATAATTAAGGGGCACATCTAATACTAAGGAGAATATTAAAATAATAATAGCGTACTCTCAATTATTTAAGGGCTCATCATATACCTTCTATTGAAATCTAATGTTTTATTCTTCCTCTCCTGCCTGTCATTTCACTGAACATTAATATCTAACAAAATTAAACGAAGTCTGCCAAACGCTTAAAATACTTTTTGCCATCATCTTTGAGATTCCATGATCCAGGCCATACTTTACTCCACACTCAAACATGCTACAGGGAGCGAATACCCTGCTCATGCCAATTTGAGTAATGAATAAATTACATTCTGGTTTTACACAGAATGGTCTACATGAATTGCATGGAAAATTAAAAAGTAGTCATATGGAAGCGAATTGGCAATATACATCCTCAAGAGAGGAGATTATCTTGCAAAGAAATCTGAACTGAGGAGGCCCTGAGGCTCATCCGCCAAAAGTCCTGGTCTGCCAGCATTAGGCCTCTGCTTATGAGCTGCTCATGAGCGTGAGTGGCACAGCATAATTCCGAGAGTGCGGTGTGCCTTGGCGAAGAGCCTGAATTAGCGTGCCCTAAAATCCACTTCCTTTCAGATTTGCCCTCTGCACTAATTCTGTAGAACTCTCCTTCTTCTGTAATGAATGTCGTCGTGGTTAACACTGCAAGCTCCAGAGCTACAGAGTATAAATAGAAATCACAGATCTGCTGCTTCCAAGCTATGTGACTTTGGGAAAGTCACTTAACCTCTCTGAGCCTAAGCACACATCTAAAGTGTGTAAAAATAGGACGTGCTGTGGCTATGAGGGTTAGATGAGAAAAGCACTTAGCCTAGCGGCCAGCACAATACAAAGGTATGTTTTATGAAAAGGATTTATATAATAACATTTTGTAAGTGAGGGGTTCTCAGTTCCTTCAATTGTGTATCATATGGCAGGACTCTGAGCCCCAGAGTCAATCATGCTCCGGTTGGGGATGCTCGTTTTAGGAACCGTAACGGAACACTGGGACCCAAGCAAGGACAGGTCAGCGTATTGTAAAGTGGTACAGAAGGCACGGCGTCTGAGGGCTGTGGGGGAGCTCGTGGGAGGCGTCAAGGAGTAGCCTGGGCTTAGAGCAGTGTGAAAGGAAGGAGGGAAGGCCAGAGGCCATGGGCGTGACCGAGCGGCTGCTGAGCACAGAAGCACAGGAAGTCAGCAGACAGACAGCAGCACACGCAGGAAAAGAAACACTCCCTCGCTCTTAACTCCCAGAAACACCAGACAGCTGTGACAGGTGGGTGGACAGGTCTGGCAGTCTTAGGGGAAAATTGTCAACGTGACTTTACCCAGGACGCATGAGTTAGTGAGACTGGGGTGGAGGCAAGGGGGACCCATTAATACCATCCAATCATTTATTGACTCTTATGCGCCAAGCACTGAAAAAATTTTTACTTAAAAACACTTTAAAAGTATAGAAATCTGTACTCTATTTCTAACCATAAAGTTCCAATAATGAAAAAACCAATTTAATACCTTCTATTCCCTGAGCATAGAACTATTTTACCAATTTTATTGATTCTCTAGAGCTACGCTGTCCAATAGGGTAGCTACTGGACACACCTAGTGATTTCAGTTTAAATTAACTTAATTAACATGAAATATTTAGTCCATCAGTTACGCTAGGCATGTTTCAAGTGCTCGATAGCCACTCGATAGCTGTGGCTGGTGGCTACAGTACTGCTCAGCAAGGATAGAGAACGTTCCATCATCACAGAAAGTTCTAGCGGGCAGAGTTGCTCAAGAGTGACAGTCTCCTGAAGTTATAACTTTATGGGTAGCCCATCAATAAATGAACAGTGTTGAAATGTGTAGCAACTGCTTAATTAGTGCATATGGAACACTGATTTAAAGTAGGCGCCCCAAAAATATGGAGTAAAAGGAACTCAAATAAAAGCAAACCTGTAGCCAAACATTCCTGTTCTTTCTCTGGTGTCCCGTCACCTTATTCACAGACTGTCACAAAGGAAAAGAAAGGGGAAACAGCAGATGTGTTCTATCAGATGACGTCATAAACTTCCAAGAGAAAAAGAACAGATGGAAAATGAGCTTCATGGTATCCTGAAGGAACCGTAGTTTTCTGTTATGAAGTATATTCTAGTGACTTCCGTTTGTGAATACTATCTCACACTTACCTCAGAAGAAGTAAATGAATAAATGTTTTCTAAAACTGGAATCGAGAGGAAACTTAATTACAGATTTTCTGCTGAAATGCATAGAAATGACGCAGTTTGCCTCATCGCGTTGCCGTTTCAAAGCACTGAGTCGTAGATTTTTGACATTGCCTTTTCTCTTTGAGGCTGTTTCTAAACTCTCTAACTTAAAAATGTTTTGCAGCCAATTTTAAAGATTCTATTTTAGTTAAAGATAGTGAGTTTCTCTATCTTTAAAACTGCTTTTCTAATGCTCGTGGAAAGTTCGAGCTGGAAGGAACCTTAAGGACTGTTTGGTCCAGTGTTTTTCCGACTGTTTTTAGATGTAGCAGCTTTTGTTCAAAGAAAATCTCATTTAGAATCAGGGCAGAGAGGGAGAGGGGGAGTGAGCGCCCTTGCACCCACACACACGCACACAACATACAACACACACGGCTGTTCTGTTGTTGTAATGTGGGTAGTAGGGACCAAGAACAAGGCCACGTCACCTCCCCCGCCCCCATCAACCCCCATTGCTGCCTCTAAGTGCCTGCGTGGGACATGAATTGTAAACCACTGATTCCACCTGACCTAGTTTGAGAGATGACGGCAGAGCGATCCAGAAGGTGTAGGTAACGTGCCCCAGCCCACAGCTGGGTGGGGAACAGGGAATTCCAACTCAAGTTTCCTCCAGAGGTCTTTCCAGGACTGGCTACACGGTAACTTAGTACACAAGATCGTTAGTAGGCTCTGCTGTCCCATGCCTGTGGGCCCCTGTACCCAGAGGCAAAGCCAGGGGTCCACACTAAAGCAGCCCTAGTCGGCAGAATACATCACTCCGGACAACAGGTTGGCCTGAGGAAAGAGGGCAACTTTAGAAATCAGTGCAGCTCACCTGAACTCTTAGGGCAATGCGTGTTATAAAGGTCAGAGAAAGAGGTTAGTTTTGCTTCGCAAAAGAGGAACCATCTCAGAGACTAATGACTAACATTTGTAATAGAGTTTCTGCCCAGTCACTCCTACAAAGACAGCTTGATACGGTGCAAGAAACATGGTCCTTAGAAGGAATGGGGTAATATGAGTCCTGCCTCTAATGCTCACATTCTTCATCTGTGAAACACGGGCAATATTTACAAGGCAGTGGTCTGTATTCAATTATTAATTGAGATTGTATATACATGTAACTCAGTAAGATGCCCAGGATAATAAATGCCAGTTTCCTTCCACTTTCTAAACAACTTTGTCATAATATAAGATGCAACCCAATTTTTCTAACAATTACATAGAATTATTTTCCTAGTATGTTTTCAAAAAGGGTATATTACCAAGAGACTAATTTGCATATTAGCTAACAAGCTGTCTTTCCTTATTGTTTTCTATTACAGCCTTCATTCATTTCAGGAGGTAAAGCAAGACCCATGATGGGAACAGAGGAAATAAAAATTAAATGCTTTTTAGGGCTGTTATTACTTTGTTCCTTTTCTCTAGTAATTCACTTGAACATCCAGAACTGTTCAAATTAACGAAATCATACAAACCAGATCCAGCAAAACCGGGAAAAGGAAAGCACACACACACACACACACACACACACACATACACACCACACATACACACCATCCATAAAAGCCCTTATTCTTCTTCATAGTCCTTTTTCTTAATCGCTGCACTTGTCAGTACTAATAAACTAAAATCCAGAGAAAAACCATATATAAGGATTTTTCATTTTACCTTTGCTAGTTAGGTACTAGTTTAGATACACAACAATATCACGTAGGATCATTCTCATATGATCCAACAGGGATAAAACTAACTGAAACGTAATAACAGTTCCATAGTACTGCCCTTACTGTATCTATTCACTGTATTAGAAGAAAAAGTCAACTTTGTATTTCCTTATCAGCTTTCAAAGTCACTTAGGTAAACATGATACCACAAGCACAACTTATCCCTAGTCTTTCTACTCAGGAATGCCCTGGAGGCCATTAACCCTGATGTCATATACAGTTAAACTTATTTCTGCAGATCAAGAATCCGTTTCATTTCCATCTAAGGTAATTATTGCTAAGTTAAAATATAGTACCAGACCCACAGGGATTTGTTCTGTGTTTAGTCCTTCAGAGAAGACACAATGACTAAAATTGACTATATCTCAGTAGATAGCAAAAGTATGTTTTAATAATAGAATAATATCAATAATAAATGATAATACAGGCCTGTAAGTTTCAATGAAGTTTATGAATGTTTAAATGCTTATTAATCTATTTTCCACTCATCAGCTTTTCTTTTTTGATAATTCAGGTTTTTTACAAAGAATAAAAAGGAGAAAATTCATGTGTTTTGCTCATTCTCACATAAATCAGTGTTTTCCAGGTTAACAGATTTATTTACAAATCACCGAATCAGATTTTTAAAAGAAGAGAAATGAGAGATGATGGCACTAGTTTAAAAAAAAGAGTCTGGAAGGCATCAAATAATAAACAAAAAAAGAGAGATGGTATATATTTTGAGGAAAATATTCATATTAGGAGTTAAAAATCATTCTGGTTAGGAAAGAATGTCAGGAATCTGCATGTTGTATCTTTTTTTACTCCTTTCATTTTAGAACTAAATCCTAGAATAGGGTGGGAAAAGAATGCAACAAAGAGCAGTATTTATATACCCTTGTAGAGGTCACAGTTTGAAAATCCAAAAGCTTAAGACTGCAGCTTCTTCATATTACTTGTTCCCTATAGAGATGAGACATTATTGTTTGGAAAAGAAATTTTTAATCATCACCAAAAGTGAAAGAGACCTAACAAACATCCATCAGAAATGCCCAGAGTATCAAAAGTCCAATCCAACTGTAAGAACTTCTCTTCTGATCATTCTTTCTCTCTCTCTCTCTTTTTTTTTTTTTTTTGGTGAGGAAGACTGGCCCTGAGCTAACATCTGTTGCCAATTTTCCTCTTTTTGCTTGAAGAAGATTGTCCCTGAACTAACATCTGTGGCATCTTCCTCTATTTTGTATATGGGACACTGCCACAGCATGGCTGGATGAGCAGTGTGTAGGTCTGCACCCAGGATCTGAACCTGCAAACCCAGGGCCACCAAAGCAAAGTGAGCAAACTTAACCACTACACCACTGGGCCACCCCGATTCTTTCTCTTTTTTACTACTAATAAAACACACCCATTACACATAGTTTGGAAAATAGGGAAATATACAAAAAGGAAAGTTAAAAAACCACAAGAGAGAACTATGGCTAACATTTTGAGGTTTCACCTTCTAGTCTTTGCACTTATTATACTTTACCAAAATCACAATCTTACTGCATTAATATTTTCTACCCTGGGTTTTTTTCACTTAACCTTTTAGCATTACCACTTCTGCAGTTCATTAAGTGTATTAAAGAGATATACAATTTTTTAAGTATTATCCTTATTTTTTCTGAATTTTAGAAATAATACACGCTAATTTTGAGGGGTAAAACAAATTACAAAAATATAAAAAAGAAAAACATACATCCTTCTATAAAACCTTGATTCCATACTTACCCCTAAAAACCAACCACTTTTAACAGTTTACCGAATATCTTTCCTGTCTTGTTTCTATAGTACCTAAACAACAATAATTCGTTTTTCTATTCTCTCAGTATCGAACGTTTAAGACATTTCAGTTATTCATTATATGAACAGTATAGTGAACTTTCTTGCGTATTAATGTTCAAACCCTCTGATATTTTCATCAAATAGAGTCTAAAGGAGGGGTTACTGGGTAAAAGATAATAATTATTACATAAGTTCTTCATGCATATGGTCAAAACTCATTTCCAAAAAGACTACAAGGCCCAAATTCCCATCAACAGTGGCTGAGAATGCTCACTTGCTGTATTCTCGTGAACTAGTGCTGCCATTTTTAACTCTGTCAACCTTTTTTTTTTTTTTTTTTGTGGAAGATTAGCCCTGAGCTAACATCTGTGCCAATCTTCCTCTATTTTATGTGGAACACCGCCACAGTGTGGCTTGACAAGCAGTGCTAGGTCTGTGCCCAGGATCCAAACCTGTGAACCCCAGGCCACTGAAGCAGAGCACACAAACTTAACCACTGCATCACTAGGCTGGCCCTATCATAAGTTCATTTTGATGCTTCCATTTTAAGCCTTGCTTTATCTAATGTGGTGCTTATTGCTCATTTCCTTCCTTCTCAGACCCACCAGGAGGCCATCTTTTCACCTACTAGGCTACACCATACTATGTGTTCCCACACTAAATCCTGTTTAAATTACAATGCTACACAAAGTTTAGAAGACTCCACTTCTTTTTTTTTTTTCCTTTTTGACTTTTGCCCCAATATCCTCAAATTGGCCCAAAGTTGACAGGTCCAGATAATCTTTCCAGGTATCCTCATCTCTTCTGCACACATCACTAGCTATCCGGAAAGAAAATGAAACGAGAAAAGAGGAGAGGAGGGAAAACAAAATGAGAGGGAAGGAAAAAAAGAGCACTAAGGTATAAGGCACCTGGCCTCCCAAATATTGCCCTCATATACTCATTAAAAAAGTCATAAGATAAGACTGGGGCTGGCTCAGTGGTGCAGCAGTTAAGTTCACGCACTCCTCTTCAGTGGCCTGGGGTTTACCGGTTTGGATCCCGGGCACAGACCTACGCACACTTGTCAAGCCAAGCTGTGACAAGTGTCCTGCATATATAGAAGACAAAGATGGGCATGGATGTTAGCTCAGGGCCAATCCTCCTCAGCAAAAAGAGGAGGATTTGTGGCAGATGTTAGCTCAGGGATACTCTTCCTCAAAAAAAAAAAGGTAATAAAATAGAAAGTATTTCAAGATTTAAAAATAAAATCTTTCTCTTGTTTTTCATAATTAGGAACCAAAATACAGGCCTTTCCTTATTTTTTAATTCAAAATAGTGCCAATGTTTTATTATTGTTATTATTTATTTTTAATTATGGGCAATTTTAGTACTAAATTCTAGTATTTCAGAAGTCCCTTGGGTGGATGGATGCATATCTGAGGGTTTTACTACCTTAAATCTGCCATGCCAATCAGGCATATTTGAGAAAAAATAACCAAATTGATGTCAAGAATTAAGAATTAAGAGAGAAATTTACCTAACATACCAAATTATCAAATTCCCAGCAAGTTTTGATGTCTATATAATTTTTATAATAGTATCTGGGATCTTCAAGGACAAGCACACCAATACAGGAGGCTTACATGACATTCCAATTAAAAGTCTATATTCATATTATTCTTAGATACCCTCCTCCAAAACTATCACAAGGCAGTCACAGACATCTTTGGCATGAGCTCAGAGTTGCGTATATCTGTACACATATGTCTATGTGTTAGTTTTCACATTAAAAAAAAAAGTTATACCTGGGGCCGGCCCTGTGGCATAGTGGTTACATTCAGCGTGCTCTGCTTTGGCAGCCTGGGTTCGTGGGTTCAGATCCTGGGTGCAGACCTACACCACTGGTCAGCCATGCTCGGCTGGTGTCCCAAATATAAAGTGGAAGAAGACTGGCACTGATGTTAGCTCAGGGCTAATCTTCCTCAAGCAAAAAGAAAGAGAAAGCTTGGCAACAGGTCTAATGTTCCTCAGCAAAAGAAAAACAGTTATGACTGAAATGCAAAGAAATAATAATTTACACACAATACATAATATATTTTATTTAACTTGTGTCAAGACTAGTTTATTTTAGTACACATAGGAATCTAGGATTATCTTACAACTGATCAGTTTTTTAACTTCATGTAAACACTATTTTTAAACACATCTCAGTTCCCAAAACAATAACATAAATCAGTCCCAAACGATATGTCAGTTGCTTAAAAAAAAAAAAAAAAAGCTGCCCATCAAAAAAAGATTAATAAATATTTAAAACCACTCCCTCCCATTTAAAGATTTACTTTGTGACTAGAGTAGGCACCCATGAGAGTCCCAATAACAACATGTGATGTAGAAACCATCTGCTCCTCCGCAGCACCAGCAACTTTGGGGTGAATGTTTGTGAAGTCAGAGCATCCCCAAGGTGAACCTCTCCCCTTTTATCTTTAAAAGGAGTTCAAGTGCAAGTTTTGACTAAAGTACCGAACACTAGACACCACGTTGTAAAGTGAAATACAACAGGATGAGACAACATTTTCAAGGGAAGGGTTCCAGAAAGAGTTACATAACTCTTACAATCACTTACTCACATTGAAGGTAAAAAGAGTTGGAGATTATTGAGGATGAAGGTTTTTGGAGAAAGTTGCCAGCCTGCTTTGCGGACTGACCTTTCTCCCCCCCGGAGGTCTATGGGGGCTATTTGCCTAAAGCAAAGAGCTTCAAAGGACCACCCAGGGATTTTTAAATTGTACGCTCATTATCCTCTGAGTTTTAGAAGATAAAGGATTTCCCTTGGACCAGATCTGAGGCATGCAAGACAGAGCTGGCTGCCTTAGATCCTGCTCAAGGATCACCGGCTAGAGAGAAGGTACCATAGCAAAAAGAAGCAAGAGTGCACTTTGGAGCAACTTCTGTGGGCTGTGGAGGCCGAAATAAAGATACACTTCTGCTTGTCAAGGGAGCTTTGAGAAACACTCCCAACACTGAGAAGTTTCCAAAGAAGCACCTGATAGAAAAAGGGCTAATTTTAAACACACGCCAAATGGAAAGGTGAAAACTCTAGATCCTAACAGTACTAGCCAAGGAAGAACTTTCTTACCTTCCTCACCTCTTCTCCATGACCTCTACCCCAGGAGCCGCAAGAAACCTTAGTTAGGAAGACGGGGAAGCAAGGGGAGAAGCACTTAGTAGAGAGAGAGAAAGAGAAATCCAGCACTTCCATTTCCTCCGGCTCTTTGCCTCCAGCACACTTAAACTGGGAGAGGGAAGAAACATAACTTTAAAGCAGGATTGAAATTTTGATGATTACAGGGACCTGCAGATTATAAATCACTATGATTAATTTTCTCAATTAGAAGCAATCAGCGAATTGTCTCATTTTAACAAGAGTGACCAGAAAAGTCATGGGAACTGCTTGAATTTTCATTTGCAAAATGACCGGACCATTTTAGAAGTTGCCCTTGTCTTCTTCTTCTCTCCTGCCCTTGCCTTTCAGACACATGCTTTTTTCCCCGTCATCACGCTATAGTTTAATAATAATAACAACAATTACCACCCGCATTATTGAGTGCTTACCCTGTGCCAGGCACTCTCTGAGGTATTTTATATACTACCTCTCTCATTTCCTCTTCATACAACCGGTATTATTATCACCCCCATTTTACAGATGAGTAAACTGAGGCTTGCCTATGGTTGTACCATTAGTAAGTAGAGGATCTGGAAATTTACCCAGGTAGCCTGACTGCAGAGTCTGTCATCTTTCCCCAAAAGAATGAATGAAATGTGGTCTCTCAGTTCAAAGGATAAAAAAATCAGGCTTGCTTTCTTTAATAAAACATATATGGATCTCCCCCATTTCATGAGAAAGTGGAAACATTCCACTGAAGGAGCATTAGTAGAGAAGTAAACATAGCTATTGTTTATAATCATAAAATCTGCTGACATACACACTTATTCCAAACTCCCGGATGACATCATTATGTCAGTAATCACAAGGCTTCGTCAATCCAGAACTAAAATAACAATAATCACAACAATATCTAAAATTTGTAAGGTTTGACCATTAAAAACTGCATTTTCATATATTAATCTAATTTTATCCTCACAACAATTTTCTGTGAGTAGGTATCTTCAATATCATATTTTTGATGAGGAAACTAAGATTAAAAGCTTTAAAAAAAATTGTGATTTATTTAACCTCCAAAACAAATACATGACAGAGCCAGGACTAAAGGGGGCACAAATCAAAGGGAAGTTGAAATATCAACCAATTTCGTATCAACTTCTAAACTCCTCTTTACCATCCATATTTATATTGATCATTACATGTCGCATTTTTCAGTAAGCAAAATGCCTCATGAATTCTCTTACATGTACTGAATCCCTCACTTCATTCTGATGAGATAATTCGTAGGAGGTAATAATGCATATGGTTTTCAGATGTAGAAACTGGGGCCTCAAAAGGCAAATGAGTTGGCCAAGTCAATGGAATATGAGAATCTTATAGGATTTTACAAACTTGACTTAAATTTATGTCCTAATATGGAAAGGCATGCCTTTTCTCACTAGAGAGGTTATTCTAGAATTTCAGAGTCATGCCAATATATTTCACAGTAACCTAGTCATCTGGATCTCCCCTCTCTGAGAAAGCCAAGGTTCACGTAAGCAATTAGCCCTGCTAATTAAATTCCGGGCTTTTTATATATATTTTTTGAATTCCAAAACTTAAAGTATTCTTTTCCATCTATTCTTCATCTCCTCAAAAGCAAAGACTCATAAACGTCTCCACCTTCCAGCTCGTATATTTTTCACATTCTCCACAGTCCAAATACTACCAGTTCACTAGCACAGTGGTTCTCAGACTTTAGCATTCCTCAGAATCATCTGGAAGTCTTACTAAAACACAGATTGCTGGTCCCCACCCCCGGAACTTCTGATTCAGTCAGTCTGGGGTGGGGACTGAGAGTTGGTATTTCTATCAAATTCCCAAGATGATGCTGCTGGTCTGGGTACCACGCTTTGCGAACCGCTGGACGAGTCCTTCTCCCATGTCTTCCCTTAAAGGGTCCCCACAAAAAAGCGTTCAGCTGCTAAGCCTCATGAATCACACAAATGGTGCTCTGTGCCTTGGCCTCACATGGAAGGCTTCTATCTGGAGGAAAGAGAAACGGTTGTCATGACTCATGGTCTTTTTCAAGCTTTTCCAGCCACAAAATTGAAAACAGAAAAGGACTAAATTGAAAGCAAAATGCCAACAGCTAAAGCAACACTGTCTAAATTTTGAGACTTACGGCACTGTTTCTGGAGTTAGGACAAAAGATATAATAACGATTCAGGTGAACCCTAGGCTGGCCACACTAAAAGTTGGCACCACTGAGGATACCAGAAAAACCTAGAGCTCCTGTCCTAACCCCAGAGGCCAGCTCAGACACTTGGCTTCCAGTTTTATCTGTCAGTATGAGTTCTTCCATATAGTTCTCAAAAAACATTATTGACCTATAACTCTTGGAATTAACTAATTTCTTCTACAACTCCTGCTATTTTTTAATACAGAAAAAAAAATATCAATTGCCAAGCAAATATTGCTGGAACGTCAAGCAGGTAGATGGAAAATCTGAAGAGAGAAGCTGGAAAGGAATTCCCCTCGAGTTCCCTTATTTTTGTAATTACCATTTCTTTAATTCCATTTTTCATTTCTTTGGAGAAGACTAAGGCATTTTATGTTTTGGCATAAAGTACTTCAGTATTCTAGTTTATTTATCAAAAGTGTGACTAGTATTGTAAATAGCACTGTCGCATTAAATAACAAAAAATAATGGACAAGAAATGTTGTTATTATAAGATACAACATTTCTGCTGAGAAGATAAGCTGTTAGTTCTTAGATAGCAATATACTGGGGCCAGCCCAGTGGCATAGTGGTTAAGTTTGCGTGCTCCGCTTTGGCAGCCCAGGGGTCGCAGGTTTGGATTCTGGGTGTGGAACTAGCACTGTTCGTCAAGCCATACTGTGGCAGCATCCCAGATAAAATAGAGGAAGATTGGCACAGATGTTGGTTCAGGGCCAATCTTCTTCACCAAAAAAAAAAAAGAAAGGAAAAAAAAGATAGTAATATATTGCAGGAACCACTTGACCTTTTACTCTGATCACCACAAGTCCATTAAATTTCAAAATATGAGCCAGCCACTGAATAAGATGCTACTAAATAATAAACCTATGCCATCCAAATGTAGTTTTTTCTGTCTCAGGGCAAAGAAAAAAGGAAAACAGAAGCATAATGGTAAGGTCACTGAAAACACAGATTTTGAAAGAAGTCATTCTGTATGAGCATGAGTCACCAAAACTACTTCCTTAGTGATAAAAGTTGCCTAAGTAACCTAGATGCCTTATATGCTAAGAAACACATGGGCAGTGTGTTGGGTTTCAAACCCACTAGTCATTTCCTTTCCTTAATTGCTAACTGCTCTTCCTGGCTGCAGTTTGGGGCCTGTGTTTTCTGTAGTAACCCAGCAACTAGTTATTATGCTATATTTTATCAAGGAGAACAAAACAGTTAACTTCACATTTCCATGGATTTGAGAGTAAAAGCCGACGTTATTTCACCAAGGCATTTCGACTTTACTGGGGGCATTATGAAACTAGATCTCAATGTGGTCGCCCAATTTTGCAAGATTTAGAGATAAAATGATTTAACAGAGAAGAGAGAAGTCCTTTAGGTGCCCTCTGAGTGCACGGAAGGTGCTTTATTCATTTTGGGGTCCTGAGCACCCATCAGACAGCCTGGCACACAGTAGGACTGAAAACGCATTGCCCGAAGAAGGTCACTGGTTCTCTTCAGAGTAATCCACTGTATCAAGTAATTGTGCGGCTACTGAGTTAGGATTTCATCAGGCTTTTTAACACTTTCATGCATTCTTTTCTCCTGGATCTACAATGGGACCTTGACACTTATTTGTTGTTCTTGCTCTTGTACACACGAAGTATTTTAAGGATGCTCTATTTTAAAACGGAGCAGGTGTTGATGACCATTACTTAGAAAACTCTGATATGCAAAAGCAAGGAGATTAGTATTGCTAAAGAAAGTTTTTAAACTGGGTAGTAAGCAAATATGTTTTATCAGTAATCTTGCTTTCGTTTGGCTTTGAGAATCCTGGTTGTGGTATAATTCACTGAATCTCCCCTCATTTCACACAACTGCCCCATCATTCTTGGACTGTACAATGTTAGTACCCTAAATGTTAATAAATCTCCCTAAAATTCAAACTAGTAGAGAGTGAGAAGAAGTTGTTCTTACTTTTAGGGGGAATGTCTTCCAAAAATGTGGTCAGCTTATTTCTCTTCCACTAGCAAATGTGGTTAAGGATTTTTATTCATTTAATTGTATGCAGGAGTCATAAGCCATAACTATCAAATCATGCTGGTGCGTTGAGTCAGAATTAAGAAATGAAATCTCTACAGAAAACCCCTGGAAATGTCTAGAGACATCTCGGTGATTCATTAAGGGCACCATATTCTCGGAATGAGAGGGGTGCTCTTGCTGCATCAGAACAGGAAAAAAACAGCCCAAAGAAAGAGATAGATGGGCACCATGATAAGAATGCCAAAGAAGACTTGGGGATGTCACCAACAGTAATACACAAATACCACAGCCTGTGAGATATAGCAAAGTACAGTGAAGTTGAGAGCATGGGCCTGGAGCCAGAAGTCCTGCATTCAAATCGTAGGTCTGCCACTCCCTGGCTGTATGAGCTTAGTAAATTACTTAACTTCTCTGGGCCTCAGTTTCTTCATATGTCTAAGAAGACTATGTGAGGATTAAATAAGTTAACACATGGTAAATAAGTTAACAGTTGGCAAATAGTAGGCACTCAATGTATGCAAGCTATCATTATGATTACCATTAGCATTCCTGTCCCAGCCAGGCTCCAACCCTAGTAATGACATCAACGTTATGCCTGGTTATCATTATCATTGTTTGGAGTTCACTAATCAAGGATTGTGAACACCAGTGCAGAGTCAGCAAAAGAAAAACCCTGATCTAGACGTGCAAAAATCTCTGCACTGTTTCTGTTCACACATGTCTCACACATGTGTAACCCCCTGACATTCTAGAGATGACAGAGGAATAAATTACAATATTGTATCAGAACAATTTTTCATAATTTATCGTAGGAAGAAAATGTATTTAACCTATATTAAGCTCAAGTTCCAGAATATTTTTTGTAGTCATCCCACACATCCATGTGAGTCACGTTAGGAGGCATACTTCTAGCATGGAGCTAATTAGAAATATAATATTACTCAATATTTTAGAAACGACTGCAGCAGAATTAGGAACAGAGCTTCCAATACTTTCATTCTACCACAGTTAACTCAGAATGGTCTTTTCTTTCCTTATTTCTTGTCATTTTAATGCGTTTTCTTAATCCTTTGCCTTGCATAATTTTACCATTATACCATCTTATATTTCCTTCCAGTTTCCACGTGCCTTCATTTAGGGTTACTTTAATGGATGCATTTATTTTTTTCCTACTACTTTGTCTTTTGATATTCACTTCTAACCTCTACAAATCATACTGATCTTTGTCAGCACACACACAGAGCGAAGTTTGATGGCGTATATTTTAAACTCTGAGTTTATCAAACATATTCAAAAGTAAAATGAATATTCAAGATTCTGAAGAAAATCTTTTCAGTGGCTAAATGAATGTGATATGCCACAGCAAATCATCTCCAAATTTTTGGAAAGATTGGGCAATTTGTTGATGGGTTTTGAGATCAGTGGGATGGAGTTCTTTTATTTTTCCCAAATACACAGGAAGGAGATTACGGCTATTTAGGTCATCAATATTCCCTTTCCAACTTCACAGGTTACCATAAGGGCAAACCAGAAATTATTTTTTTAATTTATTCAGTTTTTTAAAAGAAAACTGTGCTATAAAACACTTATTATTGGGCCGGCCCAGTGGGGCAGCGGGTAAGTTCACACGTTCCGCTTCTCGGTGGCCCAGGGTTCGCCAGTTGGCATCCCAGGTGCAGATATGGCACCACTTGTCAAGCCATGCTATGGCAGGCGTCCCACATATAAAGTGGAGGAAGATGGGCACAGATGTTAGCTCAGGGCCAGTCTTCCTCAGCAAAAAGAGGAGAATTGGCAGCAGATGTTAGCTCAGGGCTAATTTTCCTCAAAAAAAAAAAAAAAACAGTTATTATCATTAGACCCATTACCTGAATATCTCCTGAAAAAAACTTCTACCACTCGGGAACTAGATAACCTCCTCCAAAGAGCAGAGTAAATTCCCAGGAAGCCAAAACACATGGCAACTTGTCTAGTAGCAGCATGCCCTTCATCTCTATCTTAAAAAATGGTAAAAACAACACTATAGGCCACGGGGCAAATAACTGCTTATTTTCTTGTGGTAGCCTCCCTCGGCCAATATCTAAACTGTGACAGCATCATTTAGGTCTCCTTCAAATAAGGTCTGGTTTTTATAACTGGGCTGGTTTTGTTTTGTTTTTTTGGATCAAGTGAACCAAATCTGAGAATTTAGCCTTATGTCTTTGTCTAATATCGACTTGAATTTTTTTTCACACCAGGTTTTCCCTCCTTATGTTAATTAGCATCTTTTGTCCCTCCTACATACTTACCACCTTCTCTTTCCTTAGTCGTACACCGTACACTAGACTTTGACGAAATTATAAATTATATATAGTTCTATGGGAAGCTATAATCTGCTTTCTTCCTCCCCAAAAGATTCAAAGAGATTTCTAGGAGTTTGTCTTTAAGCTTCTTTTTCTCTGAACTTTAAAAAAACTGGTTTAGAGGATATCGCAGAAGTCCCTGATTTTATACAAACTGTGGAAACCAGACCAACACATTCAAATCAGATAAGGAACAATATAAGGCAATCAATATCAACTCACGTGAACAGACTAGAAGTGTTAAGAGGTAAAACTGCAGATCCAGCTTCTACCCACCTTCATCATGAGGTTTTACTTTGTATAGAGCAGAGAAGGGAAGATAATTCCAACTAAGGGGATCTGAATGGATAATCTCTCATCTCAGATTAGCTTCCCACCTAAATATTTTTTCTGTCTATAACGCATCCATTCTCTTAGTTACTCTATCTAAAAGCTTAGAGCCCCTGACTTGCTTGTCCTCTAACTGCACAGTCTCTAACAATTACCCCTCTTCATTCTCACTATACCCTCCAAGGTCAAGGTCAGGGTCTTTTTACCCTTCACCTGATCGACTGCAAACAGCCCTCAAATTGGTCTCCCCAGTCCATCCTCCACAACATGCCAGAACAATCCTCCTAAAACACAGTTACAAGCACGTCTTTCTCTTGGTCAAAATCGCAATGAATTCCCACTGCCCACCACATTAATTATATACTCCTCTCCCTGGCATTTAGTCCTCCAACGCATGGTCCCATATTAGCTTTCAATTCTCCTCCCCCACAACCGCTCCATAATCCAGCCACACTGGGAGTCTCGCTATCCCCTATGTGTGTCCAGAACTCTGTCATCTATGTAATTTTTGCTTATACTCTTTCATCAGTTTTGAACATCCTTTCTCTACCATGATAAACTGTAAAAATCATACTCGTTCCTCAAATCCCACCTCTTCTAAATACCATTTCTGATCTCCACCAAACGCATCTGATCATTTCTCCATCTAAACTCTTTAGTATCTTACGCACACCTCCATCAGAGCACTCACGCACCACGTTCTGCCACGTCCTACAGCTCTCTATGTGCTTTCTAACCCTTTTACAAGGGGAGCAGCTGCACAGAGGCAGGAAAAGTTTTTTATTTACCTGAATATACTAAAAAGCACTGCAGCCAGTGAAGGGAATGAGGACACCTGTGTGCTGAATGGAATAGAAGGAAAGACCTGAGGGTGGGGAAAATGCGGTGTGTTCTTGGAACAGAGAGGAGCTTAGGGCCCCACTGAAATTGGTGTCCGGTGGGCAGCAGTGGAAACTGAGGATGGATGGGCATATGCAGCATGGCTTCAAAGGCCACAGTTGAGCTATGAGGCTCAATCTCTTCTGAGGCAAAATTTCTGCTTCCGTTATCATCTTTATCACAAACTGTAATTATTTTGTTTGTTCCTTTATTTGAGCATTGTCTCTCTGCTCCACACATACATACACGTGGACTCGACTCTGTAGTCCAGGAGTGTATGGATTATACCTGCCTATTCACTTTCCCACTGTCTAGCAGAGTGCCTGGAACACAGTAAAATCCCATAAGTACATTGTCAGCGAGTGAGTCAAAATTGTGGATCATAATACCCTATAAAGATTAAAGGCAGTCATGTGTAAAGCAACTGGCACAATGCATAGATGTAGAAAGCACTAGTAAGTATTAGTCTCCTCTTTCTCGTCTTCCTTCCTTTCTTCCCTTCCCTTCTTCCTTCCCTCCTTCCTTCTTCCTTACTTCCCTCGCTCTCTGCCTCTATGAGCTACCCATGCATTAATTCACACATTCAACACACGTCCAGGCTTCTCTGTAGGCACTGGAGACAGGATAGTGAGTAAAAGAGAGAGAAACCCCTGCCTTCGTGGAGGCTACATTCTAATGAGGGAATGAGTGACTTACTTTGGATCCTCAGGGAGTCTTAAGAATGCAGTTATTAAGAAAATGAGGTTTCGGCTCAAAGACAGACACACTGGTGGGAGTAAGGAGAGTCTAGAAGAAGGGAAGCCAATTACCGTATTGCAGGGAGGAGGTGTAAAATGGCTTGGATGTCAGTGAGAGCAACATAACAGAGGAGTGGATACAAGAAGCAATGGAACGGGATATGATCCAGTTAGATCTGGATCTGGGTGAGGGGATCTGAGTGGTCAAGGGTAAGGAAGTGCAAAGATGATGGACATTTCCAGTCTTGTTAATTTGCTATGTTGCCTTGAACAGATAGGGAAGTTTGGATGGGAAGCTGCTGTGGTTAGTGGGTTTTTAGTCCAATTTTGGATATGATGCTTCTGAAGAGAGACAAAGGAATCTAGGTGAAAATGTTTAACTCACAAAGTAAGGATTTACGGTACAGGTGAAAACCAAACTCCCTTCTTCCCTGTTATGAATCACTGTGACATCATTTGAATAACATAAAACATGATAGTCTAATTTATCCACAAACTCCTCTAGGAATCTGCTCCTTCACAACACAATCTGATAATTATTCTCTCTCTTCAGCTCCTGAAACACAGTAGATCCCTAAACAGTATTTGTGAATTGAATTGGTTACTAGTAAGTAAAATGCCATCACCAAGGCAAAGAGAAAAGAGAACTGCATTTGGAGTCAGAAAGGCCTCAATTCAAATACTTGCCCCCTTCCTCCCTGCACCACTAGTTATATGACCATGAGCAGCTTGTTAGCCTGCAGCTTAGATGCCTTGTCTGTAAAATAGATGACCAAATGTATCTTGCGGGATGCCAGGAGAGCATTAAGTTAAATTAAATGCATGCAAAGTGCCTGTCAACAAGTAGGCACAAAGATGGAAGCACTTCTTATATTATTGATCATTATTATCTTTATTACCACGGCTTTTAGATTTTGCTAAGATTTTCACCATCTCACTTTATCCACCTGCTCATTTCTAACATTCCATCCAGGCGATCCAGCTAGAAGCTGTCCTCTCGGCATGGCCTCCTGCCAGACAGCTTCCCTAAACCCTCCACAGGCCACTAAGCTCCTCTCTGCACGGCTGGCTGGTCCGTCAGCTCAAATTGTCCAATTCCACTGACATCACCACAGCTTGCAAATTCCAACATCACTGTGAGGACTTTAGATTTGGTAATGTTTACGCCTGGCCTACAAATGGTATCACTGTGTCCTTAGTTATACACAAATTGCATCACGCCGTGTTTGAAGCAGCTTCATAGCATTTAAATATACTCCTGAGATAGGTTTTCACAGCAATCAAAAAATAAATACAAAAACCAATGTCTATGTACTGTTTAGTTCCAAAAGCTAACTAAGAGGATGGGGTGCAAACATAGCAGGGTTAGTTATCATAGTCAAGGATGTTAGTTCAGACACACTGACTTCCGTCATTGATGACTATCACCCATTGATTTCCATCATTGATGACTATCACCCATTGGTTGAGGCACTGTGCTAGGGAGTATATAATTTATCTCAGAATGAAATTATTTCTTTCCTAGTCTCATGCATTCTACACGAATGAATAGGAGTGTTTTTGTAACCTTCACTTCTCTACACTCAACAGTCCACCCCAAGCTATGGCGATTTCTAATAGGAAAGACACACTTGATACTGTGTGTGTGTGTGCGCGCGCATGCTATACGGCAAGTGCTATGGCAGACTGTGCCCTGCCCCTCCCCCAACTCCATATGTGGGAGCCCTACTCTCCAATGTCATGAGAAATGGAGGTGGGGCCTTTGGGAGGTGATTAGGTTTAGAGGAGGTCATGAAGGTGGGGCCCCCACGATGGGATTGGTGTTCTTAGAAGAAAAGGAAGAGACCAGAGCCTGAGCTCTCTCTGCCATGTGAGGACACAGCAAGATGGTGGCCATCTGCAAACCAGGAAGCAGGACACCTCATCAGACATTGAACTGGCCTGCGCCTTGATCTTGGACTGCCTGCCTCCAGAACGGTGAGAAATAAAATGTTTGTTGCTTAAGCCACCCAGTGTATGGTATTTTGTCAGAGCAGCCTGAGCTAACTCAGACAGCAAGTGAACATCACACAGTCCTAGGAATACAGATTGCGGACAGGCTAGAAAGCAGAAGGGATACCCCTGAGATGATGAGGAGTGCCAGAGTCCCTCCCAGGGGAAGTCACCATAGCCCTGAGGAATCTGCTGTGATCACCAACAAGGCACACTGCCACACCGCACCAGAGCCGTGTCCTCATTTTCCGCAGTGAGTCAGTCAGCAAGCGTCCCCTGACAGCACCACGGCATTGCCCTGGGATCAGCATTTTAGGCGGGAGAAAGGTCCACCCTCTCTTCCCCCATAGAGAGATGGCTTTTTCTCATCCTAAGGGTTCCAGGCAAACTCACAATGGTGACATTTGCTGAGCAGTGGCTTGAATAAAGGGTTCTCAGAGATTAAGACGGTAACTAACATGGAGCACGAGGGAGTCGGCCAGGGTGCCACACCCCTGGAATGCTTCTCGTGAGTGACCCACTGCCTCCCAGGGGCAGAGAATAAAAGGAACCCACAGTAGGTGAGCAGGTCAGCAAAAGTTCCTGCAGCTCAACCTCGGCAGCGCCATTTGCCAGAACTAACTGAAATGAGGTAAACAAAATATTGCCTACCAGAGGCTTGTACAAAGAAGCTAGAAGAAACCCTTCATTTGGTTCTAAACTATTTTTCTTAAATGCTAAGTAACCTCCAACACCCTACTTCCAAAAAAAAAAAACCCACCCAAAACCCAGATCTTACTTTTTTCCCCCTATCTTTTCACTATAGAATCAAGATGCTTTTATTTTTACAAAGGTGAGTTTGGAGTTAATCCTTTCAGTACTCCCTAAGTCTTCTAAATACTCAAAAAAAAAAAAAAAAAAAACCCTGTGATTCTTAAATTGCTACTTAATCCCAAAAAGACTGGCTTGCCTTGGCTCCCATAATGCCCATTTGAGGGTAACCACTCTGCTCGGCTTATTACTAAAATTGCAACAAAAACCCTTGAGTTGAGTGATTTACCTAGAAAGGTCTTGGTGGTGGAATCTGAACACTGCCTTGGTGCCTTAGGCCAAACGTTCTCTGCTCTGTAGACGGTTTGACTTCCCTCACTCCAAGACCGACTGCACGAATTCTTCTGAAAAGCAGGCCAAGAGGACCGGTGACATTTTCCAGATAACTCACCAGAATCCTGCAGGGTCCCTCGCTGAACTAAAATGAACACGTAAATCTATTTCCTACAAACACTGTGTCGTTTGAGTTATATAATTGCCTTTCATTAATCAAATTCGGGTTTTAAAGCAACATCTAATTAATTCTATAATTGGCGCAGATTATACCTTTAATGATTCCACTACAGCAGAAAAACCAGTGATCCCTTAGGTTGATTTTGAAACTACGAACGCTGAGTTTCCTCTTTCACCCAGAACTTTCAGATCGTGCTAAAAGTCGGGTGTGGTTTCACTGGGGGAGGGGAGAGGCTGAGAGGAGACCGGAGAGGAGGGTGGAAGGAAATTTTGCAAATAAAAAAAACCTTCCCCGAGTGCATTCATGATGCCAGAGACCCATGCTGGGCGGCTATCGAGGGTCCGCAGAAGTTTCTTGCTAACGAGAAGTCCGCACACTGGAGTAAAGTCAGACTTTGGCGAGTTCTTAAGAACTTAGGAGGGCTCTAGTCTCCCCCTAGGCAAACCGCACACTAGAAAGCTGCGCCCTCACTCAAAGTTGGGTAAAACTGACAAAAAATAGCGTGCGCGGGGCCCGCGGAGACTGCAGTCAATCTCGTCTAACGGTTTTCCCGATCCGCTAGGATCCCTCAATCTCGACCGACAGCAGGGCGCAGAGACTCAGTGCCTGTGACTCAGCGACCCCACCCCTCTTCCCGGGGCTTTCCTCGGCCGCTGCCTTGCAGCTCGCGCGGTCCAAAGCCGGACCGAGCCCGTTAAGTCCCTGAACGGGAACCCCCAAGAGAAGAGGATGAAGAGAGATGCGGAGCGGGGCGGCCCCCTTTTCCAAGCGGCCGGTGCGCGAGGCTGTCCTGGGCTGTGCGCGCCCCCACCTCGCACTCCAGTCTCAGGCGCTCTTTGTTTCTTTCTCCGCGCCTTCCGATCGGCTGGATCCCTGACTCCCCCCTCTTCCTGCTCCTTCGCCCGCGGGTCTCCCCACCCACCCATTCCCGGCCGACCACAGCCCTGCGGTCTCGCGCCCCTCCCACCCGCGCGCCTCCTCCCATGCCTCTTTGGCGCGCTGCCCAGGACCCCTCCGGTTCAGTCCCGGGCGGGCTCCCCAACCACCTCGCGACCCCGCCTTTTTTAGCACCCAGAGAGGAGCAGAGCTCAGGCCATCACCAGAAAAGTTCCCTAAGTCCCAGCCCAGCCAAGAAGTAATGGGACCGTGCCCAGCCCCAAGCAACAGAGAAGCGGGGAGGAGGAAAGCTCGAGGGGGCCCCTGCCCCAACCCCCCGCCCACCCTTCCCGCTTCTCGCCCGGTCCCCATTGGCTGGCGCGCTCCGCGGCTGGGATGGCAGTGGGAGGAGACCCTCTTTCCTAACCGGGTTATAAAAACTGCGCCCTCGGCGGGGTCCCGTCCTCTGCCACTCTCGCTCCGGGGTCCCCGCGCCAGAGACGCAGCAGCGCTCCCACCGCCCACACCCACCGCGCCCTCGCTCGCCTCTCCTCCCGGAGCCAGTTGGCACCACCGCAGCCGCCCAGCCCACCGCCACCCTCTGCAGCCATGTCCACCAGGTCCGTGTCCTCGTCCTCCTACCGCAGGATGTTCGGCGGCCCCGGCACCGCGAGTCGGCCGAGCTCCAGCCGGAGTTACGTGACCACGTCCACCCGCACCTACAGCCTGGGCAGCGCGCTGCGCCCCAGCTCCAGCCGCACCCTCTACTCCTCGTCCCCGAGCGGCGTGTACGCCACGCGCTCCTCGGCCGTGCGCCTGCGGAGCAGTGTGCCCGGCGTGCGGCTGCTGCAGGACTCGGTGGACTTCTCGCTGGCCGACGCCATCAACACCGAGTTCAAGAACACCCGCACCAACGAGAAGGTGGAGCTGCAGGAGCTGAATGACCGCTTCGCCAACTACATCGACAAGGTGCGCTTCCTGGAGCAGCAGAACAAGATCCTGCTGGCCGAGCTCGAGCAGCTCAAGGGCCAGGGCAAGTCGCGCCTGGGGGACCTCTACGAGGAGGAGATGCGAGAGCTGCGCCGGCAGGTGGACCAGCTCACCAACGACAAGGCCCGTGTCGAGGTGGAGCGCGACAACCTGGCGGAGGACATCATGCGGCTCCGGGAGAAGTAAGGGGGCGCCCACGAGGGGCTGCGGGAGGAAGGGAGAGGAGAACAGGGCCACCGCGAGGAGCTGCCACGCCTCTGGGGATGTGTCGGGGCGGCAGCTGCCTCGGGGACAACGGGGGACGAGGCTGTGGCTGCAGCGGCTCAGCCCCGCCCTGAACCTAGACTTCGAGTTAGCATTTCCCCTCCCCTTGCATTGCCCAAGAACGCTCCCTTTCAAGTTGCAGATTTCTTAAAACTGCTACTTTGCCTGTAGTCAGAGGTCCTTGGAAACGATGAACGCGAATTCCCTAAACTTTTAGAAAGTTTCCTGGCCCCGTCTGGCGGGCTGCCAGCCATGGGGCGGGAGGAGAGGATGGCTGCGCAGGAAGCGAGACAAAGGGCTTGCAGAGGCTCCTCGGGGGCGGGGGCCGGCGTTCGCCTTGCAGGTCACTGTGGCGACCGTGATTGCTTTTCCACGCTAGGGCCGAGGTCCCGCGAAAACTTGCCGAGGGCAGCAGTCCTAAAAGCCGCGGTCGCTGGCTGCCCATGGACGTGGCGCAGCGACTCTGGTCCGGCGGTGCGGCGGGGTGGTGGTTGGGTGGGGCCGCCCCGCCCTTGGCGGTTTTACAGTTCCCGTTTGGTTAATGTGCGATGTTTCAGGTTGCAGGAGGAGATGGTTCAGAGAGAGGAAGCCGAGAGCACCCTGCAATCCTTCAGACAGGTTTGTAGATTCTCTTCCCACGCGCGGCCACCGGACCCCACCCCACCGACCCAAGGGCAATTCTAAAAGTTACTTAACCCACATCGAAATAGTGCAAAACTTCACGTCTGTGCGCAAAGCCCCCTAGTGGCAGAAAGACTACAGATTGGAGCTTCTCGGGATAAAAACCCTTGAATGATTTAAGCCGTCCCTTGGAACAAAAAGTCCTTTTAACCTTTTACTTTGTTTCAAGATTTTTTCCAAAGAAATATTTTTTCCCTTTTCCTTTTTGCAACGCGTTGACCTTCTGATTCCCAACAGTTACAGCCTGATGGAGATTGCGGTTTGCCACAGTCAAGTTGGCTAACTTTTACAAGGCCGCAAAAAGCGCAATTACGCGCTGTAGTTTAAAATATCAAACGCGTTGGAGGATCAGAAACTTAGTTTAAATGGAATGAAGCCAGCAAGTTTCCTTTTTTCTCTGCAAGTTCCACTGTGGCGTTAAAGTTAGATGGAAGTTCCGCTGTGAACAACTATTTTGTGATCTAATAAGGGTGAAAAGGAGCCATCTGTCCCCTTGGCTGAACGATATTAATGGTTTCTACGGGCTTCACTATGGAATGTAGATACAGACATTCTGGCAAGTGTGGTGGCTCTGGACAGAAATAATAGGAGTCTTTGTGTTCCCAGAGAAGCTTTGCAACAGGCTACATTCTTATTGAATATGTAATGATGTAAGCACAGTTCTAATTGGACACAAGTATTTGCTAACATCCGTTATCTAATATCTGGCCCAGACTTGTGAAGTATGTGATGTGAAAAGTTCTTAAAGCTACAATCATACCTCACATTTGGTAAGGCCTTTCTCCATTGGGTTCTTGTATCCTTTAGCACTCTCCCGATAAAGAAAGAATAACCCTAACCCCGAAGAATGGAATTTTAATTAAAGGGATTTTTTGCTCCAAAGTTAGATAGACTTAAGGATTTTTAACTTGAAATTGGAATTCAAAAGCGGGATGAGTTCTCAGCACACTTTTAGTCTCCTGAACACTTACTGAGATTGACCATGAAACCACTCTCAGATTTTAGTCTAGAATAACATTTTGAAGCAGAAATACATTTGCCAAATTAATTTAAACACAGCGCTGTGTGGTTCATTTTAGTCATTGGGCATTTATGATCATCATATCTGTAGTGTTTCTTATAGGAGTGAGTTAATATAAAAAAATATTAGTATAAAAGATCTCTACTTTAGAGATTAGGTAAGATCCCTGGTTCTCTTCAATGAAGTAGAATGTCACATTGAACTTTTTTATAGAGGCTAGTCAATTATCTTTTATATCCTTTTAAGGGCCTAAGAACAAGCAAAAATGAGTTTTTTCCCCCAAGCCTGATCTTTTTATCACCCATTCCTCATTCGCTTTTCCATGAAGGTGGTAGAAGTGTCTCACCATTTTAAGACGGTAAGGCTATAAACTGTAGTCCAATTTAATTGCTTCCAAGATAAGAGGTATAAAAATCCTCAGGACGTTCTCTGGAGGGGAAATAAAATCTTTGTGATGCAGCAGTTTACAAATGATGGGAACACAGAACCTGTGCCAGAGCAGGAAGAATTCGACATAAAGTTTCCTTATATGCGTTTGACCAAGTCATTCTGAAACTACCTGAGTAACTAACTGAATTGACACAGTGCTAAGTAAATAGGATGGACACACCCTTTCATGATAAGACTGGAGTTTCAGGAGAAAAACCTACCAGAGAAAGCAAAACAAATACAGTTCAGAATTACATTTCTTTTCCTTGTTTGCCTGAACTGCATCTTTGCTAGAGCATATCCTGAATTGGAGTATAAATCTGTCACCTGTATGCCAGATGACTACACACTTGCTTTGGATCCTTAAGGATAAATTTCAAAAGATTTGAGTAGAGAAAAAAAGAGCTTAGCTATACCGTGCAACTTCTGAAGGCTGAATTTCTTTTCTCCATGTACTCGTGTGTACATGGAGTTGTGAAATCTTGTCAACTCTCATCATCACTTCATTCCATGACGTTCCAGAAAAAAAAAACCTTAAAAATGCTGGAACACAGATTTTCTAGATTTAAAAACATAATAAAAAACTTCACTGGTATAACATAGGTTCAATGATAATTGATTTAGTGTGGTTTACCATGCTGGTGTACGTTTACTTATTTTGAAATGGTCTATTAGCCACCTGGACTACAATGTAGGAGTCACAACTCAGATTTCTTAGTGAAGAGAAGAAAGCTTAGTATGTGATAGCAGTGGGTGATTTACAAACTTATTCAAACGTCATAAAATTTGTCAATACCCTTGTATAGTACAGGGACTTAGCCCATATGGTTAATTTAAAATGAGTAAATGAGAGAAGCCCTTGACTTTAGCATCCTCCTCCACGTCATACCTTTTCTCTTTTCAAAACAGGATGTTGACAATGCTTCTTTGGCACGTCTTGACCTTGAGCGTAAAGTGGAATCCTTGCAAGAAGAGATTGCCTTTTTGAAGAAACTGCACGAAGAGGTAAGTGGAGCCACTTTTCGTGAATGAATGTGGGTGAAGCTGCTCCCATACTTGGCGTGGCTGACCTTCTGACTGTTCTTTCTTCAGGAAATCCAGGAGCTGCAGGCTCAGATTCAGGAACAGCATGTCCAAATCGATGTGGATGTTTCCAAGCCTGACCTCACGGCTGCCCTGCGGGACGTTCGTCAGCAGTATGAAAGCGTGGCTGCCAAGAACCTTCAGGAGGCCGAGGAATGGTACAAGTCCAAGGTAGGGAAACAAGTCACTGGCCAGAACAAAAGAAAAGCATTTTGTTCTGCAAATGTGATTCCTAAATACCGTTTAGCTCCAGTCAAAAAGCTGGCTTTAACTTCTTGTTCAAGTTTTTTTTTTTTTGGCTGCAGCCTCCACACCACTCATGCCCCCTCCCCTATAATAGCAGACTCCCTTTCCACTACCCTCTTTCCCTCTGCTTCAAAGCCCACCCCAACATCATGCCCTTGACCTCCACACTTTTAAATGAGGGTGATAAAGAGAGAATTTCTGCTTGAAAATACCAGCGTCAGCATTCTACTGCTCTTTCTCTGGTTTTCAAAACAGAAATTGAGACACGTTCTGGAAGACATGGAGATTTGAACATACAATATGAAATTTGGTTTGTGTCATCTCATACTTGTTTATTTGTTTGTTTGCCATCTTTAAGCTTTCTCATGTGTCCAGGTAAGGTAGAGTCTTGGGGGATTTGTGAACAAGCCACTGGAGTGATCTACATTTCTCGTTTCTTCCTGACAGTTTGCCGACCTCTCTGAGGCTGCTAACCGGAACAACGATGCCCTGCGTCAGGCGAAGCAGGAGTCAAATGAGTACCGGAGACAGGTGCAGTCCCTCACCTGTGAAGTGGATGCCCTTAAAGGAACTGTGAGTACGACACTGCAATAAAAGAGGGAAGAGAACCAGCTTGGATCCATTCAGTTGACTAAGCTAATGGTGATATATGAACAAAACTTCAAATCAAGAAAAATTTCTTCTTATTTATTTATGTATTTATGCTGAGGAAGATTTGCCCTGAGCTAACATCTGTTACCAGTCTTCTTTTTTTTTCATGTGGGCCACCACCACAGCATAGCCATTGACAGACAAGTGGTGTGGTTCTGCACCTGGAAACTGAACACTCGCTGAAGCAGAGTGTGCCAAACTTTACCCTCTAGACCTTTGGGGCTGGCCGCAAAATTTGTGTTTTAATCCAAAGAAAATGAATTCTTAAGACAGGTTGAAAAAGCACTTTGAGATCTGAAGTTTTAAGCTTACATATATTGTTGCTTCTAAGAAGAAGGACTTGGTGCTTGTATTCTCCATCTAAAATTGGAGGGTTGGCCATTTGCCACCAAGGGAAAAGATTGCAAATGGTCTGTAAGTGGTTCTGGGAGTAGCTGGGTTTTTCTGGGAAATAACATTGGAAGCCTTTCTCACCTCCTGCAGAATGAGTCTCTGGAACGCCAGATGCGTGAAATGGAAGAGAACTTTGCTGTTGAAGCTGCTAACTACCAAGACACTATTGGCCGCCTGCAGGATGAGATTCAGAACATGAAGGAAGAAATGGCGCGTCACCTTCGGGAATACCAAGACCTGCTCAATGTTAAGATGGCTCTTGACATTGAGATTGCCACCTACAGGAAGCTGCTGGAAGGCGAGGAGAGCAGGTATGGAACAAGGACTTGTGTGCGTGAATTAATAGCTGCCACTTGCTACATATTATGCCCCTCACTTTACATACGTTATCTCATTTCATCTTTAGAACATTTCTTCAAGGTAGCTCTTTACTGCTTTTTATAGATAAGGAACCATAAGTTCAGAGAGATTTAGTAACTTGCTCCAGTCAGAGTTAATTGATCGCAGAGCTGGGATTTGAACACACAACTCTGTGAAAGTCAGCTCTCTTTGCACTCTTTCATGCCTCCAGTTCACACCCCTGCAGAGACAATGCTTGGAGTAAAGTAGTTTAAATGTACGAATGAGACGAATCTTAGATAAATGCTTCTGAAGCAAATCCCACACTTATAAATTACAAGAATTAATTTTCTTATTTGATGAAAAAAAGAAGCGAATAAATTCATGCCTTGTTGTTCAAGCTGTCTTCCAAAAATTTTACTGTTTTTCTTCATCTTTTTATAGGATTTCTCTGCCTCTTCCAAACTTTTCTTCCCTGAACCTGAGGGGTAAGTGTTTGATTGCCCTTTATGAAAAATGTCAGCAGCTTGTAACCATTCTGTTTATGATAAAGCACTAATTTGAGGGGCAGAGGGGAGGAAGATTGGCCCTGAGCTAACATCTGTGCCAGTCTTCCTCTGTTTTGTGTGTGGGACGCCACCACTGCATAGGTCCGCACGCAGGATCCAAACCCACAAACCCCAGGCTGCTGAAGCAGACCATGCTAACTTAACCACTATGCCACTGGGCTGTCCCCAAAGCACTATTTTTTTTTTTTTATGATACCTGAGAAATGCCATACAAGAGAAAATTCTAGAAAACCTCCATAATTTTCAGACCAAGCACTGTCAAGTAGTGTCTTGCAATCTGTGCTTCCAGTTAAATTTAAACTCCATCTCAGTTCCTCCTTTGGAGTCTGCATGAAGTATAGCCCATCTCCTTCTGATGCTACAGTGGTCCCACGTCAGGCACTGGGTTTTAAGATAGTTGATACCCTTTAGAATTTCATTTTTACTCACTTTGGGCCTGTTTCTTTATTCAGAAACCAATCTGGAATCACTCCCTCTGGTTGACACTCACTCAAAAAGGACCCTTCTGATTAAGACGGTTGAAACTAGAGATGGACAGGTTGGTATCTTTGAATCAAACTGGAGTAATCTCAGGCAGACACTGATGTCCTGTTAAATCCGTGAGTCTGTATCTCAGATACACCTAGCTAATTTGGGAGGTTTCGGCTTCACTCGTGACTACTAAAAAGAGAATAATCCCCTTCACACACACAGCACTACACACAGCCAAATAATTATTTGGCTTCTGCATGTGAAGGTCCGAGAACAATCTTTCTACGTTGAAAATTAGTGATTTTTCTATGGCCTTTAATTTAAAATGGGAGTACCGCTTCCTTAGGTTACTTCCTAGACTGGCTTCATGAACTACTTCATTTGTTTACCTCAGTATTAGAAATGCTTTGATCCTGACATATGGCCTTCCCTAATGACTATCACCCTCCTAGGCCCTTTTACGTGGTACAAGGACATGCTGTGTGGTCAATTAGTTTCTCATTACCTCTCTATGCCAGGAAAGAAAAGGTCAAAATTTATTGTAATCTTTCCTTGCACATAAGCTTAAAATGTACTTATTGTACATTTTAATATGTCTTAATTTCTTTTAAACTTTTCTGCGTAGGATTATTAAAGCATCCTTGAGAAACACAGTTCTTAAAAAGTTTTATTTTTTCAAGTCATAACATTAGATATTTATTTTGCTTATAAGTGAAAAGCATCTTACATACATACATATGTCCTTCCTAGCTGTAACCCTTGCCACTCAGAACCAATGGAAACAATATATTTAGTAGGATTTTTCTTAGTCATGCTTGATAGGGTAATTTAATCTTTAGCATGTAGTATTGTGTTTGATTAGAGTTTTATTTTTTTAACAGGTTATCAACGAAACTTCTCAGCATCATGATGATCTTGAGTGAAAATTGCACACACTTGGTGCAGCAATATATTACCAGCAAGAGTAAAAAAGAAATCCATATCTTTAAGAAACAGCTTTCAAGTGCCTTTCTGCAGTTTTTCAGGAGCGCAAGATAGATTTGGAATTAGGAATAAGCTCTAGTCCTTAAGAACCAACACTCCTAAAAGATTTAGAAAAAAGTTTACAACATAATCTAGTTTACGAAGAAGCCTTGTGCTAGAATACTTTTTAAAAAGTATTTTTGAATACCATTAAAACTGCTTTTTTTCCAAAAAGGATCTGACCAACTTGTTTCTGCTTCAATAAATCTTTGGAAAACTCTTTGGTGTCTTATTTATTTGATCCTAACGAAATGATTGTCTGAATTTTATGGGAATGTATGTTTTAGTTAAATATTTTTTGGTCCTATTGGTTAATCTGCCACAAAAATCAAGTTTAGGTTAACTTGATAAATTCAACTCGTTTATGCTTGAGGTATGGCTCTTAACTTGGTCATTTTAGCTAGACTTCACTTCTTTTCAATTAGGTTAGTTTTTGAGTTTACAAATAGGTGATATATAATAACTTGTACAAAAAAGATCATAAGTCTTTTCATAAAATGAGTTCAGCTGGGTCCACGTCCATGTGTGATTTCAATTTTAACAAATGGACTTCCTAAAATTAAAAACTTCGACTAAATGAAAGCTGTTTTTTTGGTGTGTGCAGCTATGAGTAGCACAAATTCCACCTTGGGAGTTAAAGCAGAGGGCAATGGCCAAGAGGAGGGGCTGCATCTTCTATTAGCAAGATGCAGAGAAATGGGACAAGTTCATCAAGTTTCAACGTATGAAACTATCTTGTGTTTATGTATGTATATATCTATATGTGATAGCTATAGATGTTTTTAAAGACCTTTGTGTCTGGGGGAATGGTATTAGACACAAAGAAAAATCCCTACTTTTTGTTCTGGGAGATGAGATTAATTCTCGTGAATCACAGGGTGAAATGATGCTAAATGCAAGTGCAATTAGGTTGCAAGGCCTGGAGCAATGAGTGAAGTGGTGCAGTCATGGAAAGCTTCCCATAGGCCATGCAGCACAAGAAAGCCTTAGGAGGACAGATGGAGATTAGATAAATAGAAGAGTGAGGGCATTGCCTGGAGGCAAGAGAGTTGTCACTGTTGGTAGTGTGTGTGTTCTGGAGGAAAACCTTTGAGGAAATTCCTGGACATCTCTGAGTCCCAGTTTCTTGGATTACATTACCCCTCTCCAGGAATGGTGTCCTGGGCATTTGTAGTCATTTTTAGGTGTTTACATCCACCTCTCTCTCAAGTTGCTGAAGGGAATAGTAAGATAGTCCACGCAAAGCCAACCTAAGTGCCAGGCACCATGTGAAGAGACCTCAGCTGTCACCTTAGCTGTGATGGTCATCGTTTTTGTTACTGTGGGCACTGCATGAGTAAAGGGATTGGCTGTGGAAGGGACCCCTCCCTAGGGTGACTTTCCATCCTAGTTTGCCTAGGGCAGTCTTGATTTATGCTTACGTATTAATAGTGCCCTCTTTCATAGTGTACCATGATTGTACCAGCTTGGACCATAGGTCATGTCTAGTCATCCTACCCTTAGCATAATCTTAGAGGAAAGGGTATTCGTCCTGAGATACCTTGAGTGTTTGAACAACTGACATGTTAAATGGCATAATCAGCATTATCAGAGTAAACATCCAGGTCTTTGCACCCTTAGGAAACTTTTTCCATTTGATTTTTCATTTTGTTTTCTGTCCTTTAGCCATTCTCACTGTGTTCTCTCAGTCTCCTAAGCCCTGTCTCCTCTTCCATTTCTACCCTACCTCTGGCTGATGAGGATCATCCAGGGCAGACACCAGCCCCATGGCACTTTTCTTCAAGCGTAGGACTCTTTATTATTAAAAACAAAACAAAACAAGCTATGGTTTTTTTCCAGGATGACAAGGAATTCTGTTCATATACCTTGAGACTAGTGGGCTCCCCGTCCTTGAAAATCCCTTACAGCTCTTTGTAAAATCACCTCCCTGAAATGGAAAAGATGAGCTGGCCTCCCTTATCAGTGACTGTCAGAAATTAGCCTTTCATGAAAAGGCTCCCAGGGGCTCACCTCATGGGAATTCAAATCTCTTTAAGTCTTTTTTATTTTTATCTTTAATTATATCATTAGCATTTTCCTTATCTTCCACTTCAAAAAACTAATAAAAAGAAACTATGTTCTCACCACCTATGGTGAAGCAAAGATTAATGCTTGGTTCTTTCATGTATAATATCAATCCAACATGAAAGGAGATAAAAAAGGACCAGGAGGAGGAAGTGATGTCACACTTCATGTCACATAATGTGTAAGTCTGAAAAAAGTTACCAAGGGGACTGAGAACTCCATGGAAATAATGTGAAAGTTAAGTCCTGCTAAGTTTTCTCACAGTAGAGGCAGATGGAAAAGGTGGCTGGTGAATGAGACCCATGTCTGATTTAGGTCGAGCATGCCGGATGGAGGCTCCACCTTCCACGACCAGCCTCTGACAAAGGCCTAGGAACAGGAAACCTCCTGTCTGAGGTTGGGAGAGGAAGGGAGTAAGTGTGCGTGCGGTGACTGGGCAGGGGGCCAGGGGTCGGTGGGAAGACACCAGCTTCCACTCCTGTTTTCCTGAAGAAAACAAGGATAAAGCAGATGCTATGCCTGAGAGAAGGCTGTCTATCCAACCTGTCAGACTTCAGCTAAATAAAGGGTTTCTATTAATCTTCTAGGGCCGCCGTAACAAAATGCCGCAATCTGAGGGGCTCAAAAACAGAAATTTATTGCCTCACAGTTCTGGAGGCTGAAGTCTAAGGTCAAGGTGTTGGCAGGGTTGGTTTCTTCTGAGGTTTCTCTCTCTCTCTTATATAATCTCTTCTTATAAGGAAACTGGTTATATTGGATTAGGGACCACCCGCATGACCTCATTTTACCTTAGTTAGCTCTTTGAAAACCCTATCCAATCCCAATGCAGTCACATTCTGAAGTCCTGGGGGCTAGGACTTCAATATATGAGTATTGAATGGGGGAAGGGACACAATTCAGCCCATAACAGGCTCACAGTTCAACATTTGAAGGACACTTTCCTTGTCGGTACTCGCAATAGGTCTGCGATAGAGATTTTCAAAAAGCCATAAGTTTGCAAAGTCATTGATGGTTAATACACTGCTTAAAGATTTGTGGCCATCTGTGACTAAGGTCTCCATTTTTTAAAATCCCCTTTCTAGGATGAGAACAGTTTGAAATAAATCCTGTGGAGACTTTCTACAAGCAGCTATCATATGAGGTAAGTATTTCTTTTGGGGCACTGTGGGAGGTGAGCAGATAGCCGTGGAAGGCCCTAGACGAGGCCCAGTGGCGCAGCGGTTAAGTTCGCAGTTCTGCTTCTCAGCGGCCCAGGGTTCGCCGGTTCGGATCCCGGGTGCGGACATGGCACCGCTTGGCATGCCATGCTGTGGTAGGTGTCCCACATAGAAAGTAGAGGAAGATGGGCACGGATGTGAGCTCAGGGCCAGTCTTCCTCAGCAAAAAGAGGAGGACTGGCAGTAGTTAGCTCAGGGCTAATCTTCCTCAAAAAAAAAAAGAAAAAAAGAGTCAGCAGAACTTAACAGGTTGCCCTCAGATGAGGATTTTCCTCAGTCCAAGAAGACCAGGATAAAGCTATGCTCTCTTAGAAAGTTCAAGTTCCCTGTGTGTATCAGGCCCTGTGCTCGAGGCCAGCTGTACGACCACAAAGTCTGCTCCCTTACCGACTTCACAGTTTACCAGGGAAGAAGGGTGCTAGAGACTGAATGTTGGTGTCTCACCGAAATTCATGTGTTGAAATCTTAACCCTCACTGTGATGGTATCAGAAGGTGGGGGCTTTGGGACGTGCTTAATTAATTAAATTTGGGGGGTAATTCATAAGGTGGAGCCCTCGTGAATGGGATTAGTGCCCTTATACAAAGACACAAGAGAGCTTGCTTTCCCTCCGCTCTGCTTTCTGCCATGTGAGGATGCAATGAGATGAGAGTTGTCTGCAAATCTGCAAACCAGGAAGAAGGCTCTTACCAGGCACCGGATCTGCTGGCACCTTGATCTTGGACTTGCCAGCCTCCAGAACTGTGAGAAACAGATTTCTGTTGTTTAAGCCCCCGGATCTGTGGTAGTCTGTTCTAGCAGCCCGAATTGACTAAGGCAAATAGAGAATGTTGTATACAGGGCATTGGATGTATTTTACTTCAAAAGTGTTGCAAAGCAGCTGTACCGATCACTTCCTTTCAATTCAGTTCTCCTCACCAAGAACCAATGAGTGGAAGGGTCAAGTTCTAACCTTGGAGTGCACACTGGATTCCAATCCTAATGCTGATCATAGCTCAGTGTGGTCCCCTGTCTCTCCAGAATATGAAAATTTTCCTATCTTCTCCTTTGGTTTCTTGATCATATTCTTATTATATTTAATTTTTTTTTTCCTTTTTCTCCCCAGAGCCCCCTGGTACATAGTTGTATATTCTTTGTTGTGGGTCCTTCTAGTTGTGGCATGTGGGACACTGCCTCAGCGTGGTTTGATGAGCAGCGCCATGTCCGCGCCCAGGATTGGAACCAACGAAACCCTGGGCCGCCTGCAGCGGAGCGCGCGAGCTTAACCACTCGGCCACGGGGCCAGCCCCTATATTATTTAATTTTTTAAAAATATTTCTCTAAAGGTCTTTGTCTGCCAATGTCAGGGTATGAGTCACATGTGAATTTGTTTATATTGTCTACTTCCTTTTGGTTTTTGATTATTTGGTCCTATTTTTAGTACACCTCATAATTTTTTACTGGCTGCTGAACATTTTAAGTGAGTACTTGTTGAAGCTCTGGACAATGTTTTCATCCTCTAAAGAGGAAGAAAAGTTTTCTTTTTACCAGGAAATGAGTACCAGTGGATCTCTTTGATCCTGTTAAGGAGTAATTTTAGCCTTTTTAGGCCTGGTCTATTTTAACTTCGTTGTCTCGGTACTGGTAGTTACTTCTCAAGTGCCTCCCTGAGCCCTAATGTGGGACATTTCTGGGTCTCAGCTCTAGCCTGGGTACATTTATCAAAGCCCTTCCACTGTGGCAGAATTTAAACTCTAGCCTCTGTCTCTCCAGAACTATGCAGGTGCTGGTTCTCTGCAAAGTTTTTAGCTTCTGTTCAGTTTTTAGCTGCTCTGCTGCTGTTTTCTGATGGGTTTTTTGGGGTCTCATCTTGAACATACACAACTTAAGAGACAGCCAACAATTTGAATAAATTGCTGTCCACTTGGCCCAGTAACAATATTATTTTCTGTTTGCACCCTCACCCTCATCTGGAAATTACCCGCGTGGGAAAAACCAGGTGAATGTGGATTTTATCTTAGATACTTTCCTTCTCTCCAGGAGTAGAGCCCTCAATTTCAATTCTGGACTGTGTTGGTTGCTCTCAAAAAAACATTCAAAGAGTTCTGTGTGTTTCCATGGAGTGGAGAGGTATTCAGTTATTACCATGATGAAATGTACAGCTGCAAAACTTAGTGGCTTAGAATAACGATTCATAGTTCTGTGCATTGACCAGACTCAGCAGGAGAGAGTTTACTTAGGATCTTTCATGCAATTGCAGGCAGGTGGGGTCATCTGAAGGCTCTCCTGGACAGGACATACAAAACAGCTTCTTCATTCTTATGCCTCTTGCCTCGGAGTTCCTTGGCTTCTTTCACTTTCTACGTATTGTCTCATAATCCAGGGCTTCGGCATCTCACAGCGTCATCTCAGGATGGTTTCCTTCTTACAACGTGACTCACTGCTAAGAGGCAGGAAGCCAAAATGTCCAGGTTTGATAAGGGCTATGTCTGTAAATCACACAATTTCCACTATAACCCTGTAAGTCAAATAAGTCACAGAGGCCACCCAAATACAGAGGTGGGGAAATAGACTCCGCCTCTCCATGTTGGGAGTGGCCAGGTCACATTACAAAAGAGCGTGTGAGATGAGAGACAATGTTGTGGCCATCTTTGGAAAATATAATCTGCCATAGATACAAGCTACTCTGTCAAGGCTGAAATTGGAAGTCTCAATCAAAACTGACTCAAGAAGATAAAGAAAAGCTGAATAGTCTTTGTTAAAAGAAAATATCAAAAACAGATATCCTAACAGTTGAGCTGTACCAAATACTTAATGTACAAATTCCAAATCATCACAAATACTTCCAAATCATAAAAATGAGGAAATATTTTCTAATTCATTATGTGAAGATGGCATAACCTTAATCCCAAAACTAGACAAATACCAATAGGAGATGAAAATTGCAGGTCACCTTATTCATGGATATAGATGTAAATATCCTAACAAAATATCAGCAAACCAAGTTGTGTTGGCTAAAGTTCTTTGAAAAGCAAAAGGTGGATTTAGATGTACAAGAGCTTTATTGTAAAGGATAAATGGGAAGACACAGGAGTAGACAGGTGGGCCTTTTGGCTGCAATATAGGTCTGACACCAGTGACAGGAAAGAGAGAAGTATGTAATAGAAAGAGTAGCCTCAGATTGCACTGTAGACTGAAGAAGATGTAGGCAAAGCCAACGGGGGTCCTTGAGTCAGTCACCTGTTAGAGGAGTCCCATGTCCCACTGGAATGGGTCAGTACTACTATCTTCACCATGTTCAGCCACTGGCTTGGGAGCAGCCTAGGGGAAGTGTGTCTTTGACCCAAATTGGGTGGTGAATCCAGAGGGATGGGAGCTGTGGCTGTCAGTCAATTACGCTCCTTGAAACAGGAGATGTAAGTGATATATTTTCCTTGCCACTACACAAATCTAGCAATACATTTAAAACATATGTACGTATTATAAATATATAAAAAATAACAAATGTCAAGTATAACTCGGGAATACAAGATTATTTTAATATAGAAATTGATGAACATAATATTTTAACATTAAAGGAGAAAACTATGTCATCAGCTTGATACAGAAAAAATATTCCATAAAATTCAACATCTAATCATAGTAAAAACTTTTAGGAAAATAGGTCTATAAAGGACCTTTCTCAACTTGATATGAGGTAGCTATAAGAAACCAAGAGTAAACATAAAAAATAATAGTGAAATAATATAACTATTCCCTTTAAGTTCAAGAAGAACAAGGATGCCCACTATCCCCGCTCCTACCCAACATTGTGCTATAGGAAAAAATAAAGAACGAAAAGGCATAGGAAAAGAAAGAAGAGACAAACTGTCATTAACTGCAAATGGTATTGTTTCTTGTTTGAAAAACTCAAAACTATCTACAGACAAATTATGTACAAAGAAAAACAAAAGGCCAAGAAGAGAAAAGACACTCGAGATAAGATAAAATAAACATCAAGATAGGAAGACACGTCTTACCAGATAGGACTATAGGAAAATGTAATAGTGTAGTATTGGTGTAGAGATAGACATGAAGAGAATATAACAGGGGCCGGCCTGGTGGCGTAGCAGTTAAGTGCCTACATTCCTCTTCAGCGGCCCAGGGTTCACCGGTACAGATTCTGGGTGAGGACATGGCACCACTTGGCAAGCCATGCTGTGATAGGCGTCCCACATATAAAGTAGAGGAAGATGGGCATGGATGTTAGCTCAGGGCCAGTCTTCCTCAGCAAAAAGAGGAGGATTGGCAGCAGTTAGCTCGGGGCTAATCTTCCTCAAAAACAAAAGAGAGAGAGCGAATATAACAGTGTACCCCAAAATAAACCCATGTATCTTAGTCTGTTCAGGCTGCCATAGCAAAATACCATAGACTGGGTGGCTTAAACAACAAACGTTTATTTCTCACAGTTCTGGAGGTTGGGAGGTCCAAGATCAAAGTGCTGGCAGATGTGGTGTCTGGTGAGGGCCCACTTCCTGGTTTGCAGGCAGCCACCTTGCTGTGTCTTCACATGGCAGAGAGGGCACTAGCTCTCCGGTCTCTTCTGAGAAAGACACTAATCCCCTCATGAGGACCCACTTTCGTGACCTGGTCTAACCCTAATTACCTCCAGAGGCCCCACAATACCACAGGCCTCTCCAAATACCATCACATTGGGGGTTATGGCTTTCAACATATGAATTTTGAGGGACGCAGTCATTCAGTCAATAACACCAAGTATATGGAAATTTGCTTTATGATCCAGCGAGCATTGTTCTAACATATATTAATTGGAAAATCATTTTGAGAAGGACCCTTAAAGGAAAAATGCCACCATTTTATACCCAAGTTTTTTCTGAAGGCTTTCTGTAATATGGACGAAATATTCTCCTTCTAGCCATATTCTTCCTGAACTTGAAGCAATGTGTGCCTCCTTGAGGAAAAGAGATGATGACTGGAGTGTTTTAATGTCCCTTTACGACTTGCCAAAGATTTCTTTGGCAATGCACAAATTCCGTACCTAATTGTTCACCATCTACGAACAAAATTAATTTTATACAAATATACAGTCTAAAGTGAACTCTAGGAAGCCTACTTTATGTTTGACAATCTCAAAAGCCTTTTCTTTCCCATTTATTGCCTATTTCTCCCCCCCACAAAAAGTCCCATCTTTCAATTCCAATTAAATATAGATAATATAAACTACATTGGTATAATCTAACATGCGTAGGGTTCTGGATATAGTCAGATAATTGAATGTTCTCACCACCACCTCCAGAAAAACTCTCTTCACCTCTGTGATTCACTGATCATAAACTGGTTTACTGTGAGAAGAAAAGATGGCTAGGTTGAAGCTGTCCCCAGGTGGTACACAGGATGAACTGCCTATGAAACAATGCAATCTGTTCCAGGTGGAATACATTTCAAAATGTTTCTCCCTATGGGCTTTGACAGAAACAGGCAATTTTTGTTCCAATTGTCTTCTGCTTCAGCAAATCCTTCTGGCTGTTGGAGTAGTCACCTTTCAAGCCCAGGAATTATTGTTTGAATTCTTTTGCTTCAATCTGTCAGAGCAAAGCTGAAACAGAATGTCATCCATGAAGTTCCAGTCTGTTCCATTCAAGGATTTGATATACTCAGACCTATGCTCGGCTTTCAGTACCATCGGGTAATGATATTTCTTGACTTGACTACAAAGCCCCCTTGACACTACTGTAGTGATGAGATTTTATGGTTTTCACTAAAATCAACAACAAGTGAGATTTTTGATGGGACCAAAAGCAATTGATCAGAAAAACTATGAGGTGGCCTGGTCCAAAGAAACTCTTCATTCACGTAATTTGGCTAATAGACCTTCTTTTTCATAGATCTCTGTAAATAACGTTTGAATTCATACTATTTGAGCCCACCAGGATGACACAAAGTTGAGTTTCAAATACTGTTTTTTTGTGTGTTCTGAAAATATATTGTGAATATGCTCCTGCTAAGGATGGCCTACTGTCTGTAGGCCAGAGCTTGAGAAGATGAAGTGTATCATCAACCAGCTGCCCACAGGGGAGAAAGACAGGCAATTTAAGGGCAGAAGACCCCCAAAGCTATAACATGACCCAGCAGTGGGCAGGCTTTCTGAACGTAGTAATCAGAGTCAGCAGTAGTGAGAATGCCCTTGGGAAGTAGAAGTCCATTCCACTGGGCCAGTCGGTAGACTCTGAGTCTGTCACCATGGCCACTCTATTCATATGCTCATTGCTCCAGTTCCAGGGAGATCAGTAACAATGTCTGGCTAATGTCAATTGGCTCACTCATTTTGTCTACTTGGTTGTTCCACGTCTGTTCTGTGGTAGGAAGCTTTCTGATGAGCATTAATATGTGATACAAAAATCCTCACACTTTGAGCCTCTCCCATATGCCCGTCCATATGCCTCTACTCCAGCACTCCTTGTGTCTAATAGTCCAGTGCTTTTCTTTCCAGGCTCTTTGCCAGCCAGCTGAGCTATTGGTCTCAGCCCAGGAATCTCTATATAGTCTCACCCCGGGCTACGTCTCCTTCTGTGCCAAGTGCACCACTTGGAACCCTGCTCATCAGGAAGATTTTTTTCCCTCCCTACTTTCTTTCAAGGCCACCTCTGACCATGGCTGCAGTAAAGCCACCAGGCATTTCAGCTTATAACCACAAACTGAGTCAACCCATCTATAACCCAAGTACAAATTTTTGCTGCTTTTATGGCACCTCTCCCCCATATGACCACAAGTGTCAGCTGGGGAAGGGGTGCTAATGCAACCATGGACAGTGACCTAGTATCTGGGCTGTCTGCTCCTGCAGCTTGCCTGTGCTCTCTGGTCTTCCTCAGGGTCCATTCTGGATGTACCACTTCCGGTTTTTTTTTTTTTTGAGGAATATTAGCCCTGAGCTAACACCTGCTGCCAATCCTCCTCTTTTTGCTGAGGAAGACTGGCTCTGAGCTCACATCCGTGCCCATCTTCCTCTACTTTATATGTGGGATGCCTATCACAGCATGGCTTGCCAAGTGGTGCCATGTCTGCACCCTGGATCTGAAGTGGCCGACTCCAGGCACAAGTGGAAGATGCGCACTTAACCGCTGTGCCACCTGGCTGGCCCCACCATTTCTGTTTTTAATAGGGCCCATAAAGAGAGCTGTTTCTCGAAAGACATATAATTCTCCATTGCAGACGACATGGCCTTCCTTTAGAACCAGGGGTCTGTGTAGTATTTCTCCCACTAGGGTTTTCCATAAACTACACCCTGCATCTCTGCTCACCACAAACACCTCCAGCACTATAGAGCTGGCTGGATTTTATGGCCAAAGCATCAGGGCTCTTGTACCACCGTCTGGACCTGCTGCAGAGCCTTTTCTGGCCCGGGGCCCAACGATGTAGGCAGCCTTGTGTGTTACCTGGTGTATGGACCAGAATAGCATTTCTGTGTGAAATATGAGGCTTCCATAACTCAAAGAGGTCTAACAGGTGTGGTGCTCTCTTCTTCAGGGAAAAGGATGCAAGACGCAGTCATTGCTTTTCACTTTGGAGGGAAGATCCAGGCACGCCCCTGACCACTGGACCCCTAATACTTTACCGAGGTGGCGGGTCCCTGACTCACAGGGTTTATCTCCCACCCTCTGGAGCACATGCTTCGAGGCCAGGCCTCCAGTGTACTAGCTACCTCTTCCTTGCCCTCCTCAATCAGCATGGTGGCATCGATGGAGTGGATGGATGGGATGGTCTGTGGGATATCTAGATCTCTTTGGATCTCACTGTGACTGAGGGTGGGAGAGTTAATAGAAGCCTCGAGGAAAACTGTAAATAAATGTTCCTGCCCATTCTACACGAATGCAAACTGTTTCTGATAAAAATATAAAACCACCCCCCAACGTACATTTGCCAAATCAACGGCTGCACACCATTTATCTGAGGCGTCCTTAATCTGCTCTAGCAATAATGCCACGTCCAGCACAGCACCTGAGATTGGAACAACGACTTGGCTGAGCTTGCAGTAGTCTACAGTCATTTTCCTGGATCCGGCCAATTTCTACAACGCTCAGACTGGTAAATTGAGTGGAGCTATGATGAAGACCACCATCCTTGCATTCTTTTGGTTTTGAATGGTGGCATTCATCTTTTCCAAACCCCTGGGATGTGATGTTGTTCATGATTTGCTGGCTTAGCTTGGAGGGCAGAGAGGGGTAGCTTTAGAGACTTCCACTTGTCCTTCCCGAAGATGGCTCTTACCTCGAAGGCTATGGTCCCAACGTGGGGATTCTCCAGCTGTCAAGTATGTCCATTTCAATTATACAGTCAGGGTCTGGGAAAATGGCCAGTGGGTGAGTCTGTGGACCCAGTGGATCCACTGTGAACCGGACTTTATCTAGGACTCTTTATGTTTCCTGGGTCCCGTAATCCTCCACGCCAGCAGGGGGCCATTGTACTGCTTCATGTCTCTGGATACCATTGTCAATTCACACTGGTGTCCGAAAGCCCTCAAAAGGTTATTTGGTTATTCCTTTTTCCCCAGCATTCAATCACTCAAGTAAATGACTGCAGGTCCCTTTGGAGGAAGGACTTGGGAATAATTATAGAAATTATTGCTGCAACATTTCAGGGTGCTTTCTCCCAGGGCCCCAGCCACCTCTCAAGTCATTGTGTTCTAGATCTGAAAATTGGCTCAAGTCTGAGAACTGAGCAAGAGGTGAAACCTTTTTTATTAAGTGATTGCCATCAGCCCTTAGCTCCTCCATTCTTGCCTTGTAGCAGCCAAGAAGCACCCTTGTAGGCTGACAGTCTCTTTTGCCCCTAAAAAATCCAGGTTCTATTAACAATCTCCACCACTTTCTGTGAGTGAAACCCTTTGATTCCTCTTCCAGCCTTGCCAGTTATTGTGGTAATTGTAGCTCCCTGGCTTCTGATGATGAAGGACTCCCATGAGGCCCCATCCTTAGGCCTGTTAACAAGCCCAGCCCTGTGTCTGCCTCACTTACCATCAGCCCTGGGCTACTGACCTCATCTCACCACTGGTTTTCTCTGATCACTCCTGGTCCTAACTCTGTCTGTTCAGATCTTCCAAGAAGTAGAAGCCAAGACAGGATTAGACATACAAAAATTTATTGGGTGAAATGCCTGTGAAGGGTAGAGGGACTGGAGAAGAAGTAGGGAGAGAGAACCTTTAGACCCTGATGCAGGTCTGACATCTGTGAAAGGAGAGCGGGAAGGAAGAATTGGTTAGGAAGAGTCTCAGATTACAGTGCTGCTCTAAGAAACGTCTTGGCTGGACCAATGGGGAGTCTTGAACAAAAGTTGCCCATTAGAGCAATCTTGCATCTGGCAAATGGTCCTGTTCTAGCACGCACACCATGCTCAGTCTTCGGCTGGGAACAGCCTAGGGGTGGCATTGGTTGAGAATGAATACCAGGTGGATTCCAAGGTGTGACAGTTTGAGACTGTCAATCAGCTACGTTCCCCAGTGGGTTCTCTTGAAGGGAGTGCTGAACCTCCATGGCTGCCTCTCCTAGGACCACACAATAATTCTGATCAAAGAGGAATATTTCCTTAGACGAGGCGTAATCTGCAAAGATTCCTCTGGCCCTTCAGTAAGGAGAAAATATTACATTAGTAGACAGAGCGGTGTCTGCCCCTTTTCCATTCTCTTGTTTTACAGACTCTGCCCTGGCTCTATCTGTATTTGAGAAGAGAAATCCATTACTTACCCAACCATTTCATTTTTTAAAAAAATTTTATTGAGGTCATATTGGTTTGTAACATTATATAAATTTTCAGGTGTACATCATTGTATTTTGACTTCTGTGTAGACCACATCATGTTCACCACCAAAAGTCTAGTTTCCATCTGTCACCGTACATATGTGTCCCTTTACCCCTTTTGTTCTCCCCCACCCTCTGGTAATCACCAATCTGTTCTCCATATTTATATGTTTGTTTGTTTATCTTCCACATATGAGTGAAGTCATGTGGTAATTGTCTTTCTCCATCTGACTTGTTTCACTTAACATAATACCCTTAAGGTCTATCCATGTTGTCGCAAATGGAACAATTTCATCTTTTTGTGGCTGAGTAATATTCCATTGTATAAATATACCACATCTTCTTTATCCATTCATCCCTTGATATCCATCCATCTCCTGATAGCCTCTCTTTAGCTACATGAATGCCTTGCTAAAGTTTTTAAGTGATCATGTTCCTTTAATCTCACCTCTTCAAAGAGACTTTCTTTAACTTTTGTCTTTATTTTCTCTTCTTTTACTCTACCTTATTTTTCTCCAACACTTTCTCTTATTACTGTCTATAATGTTATTATATATTTGTGTGTTTCTTGATCATTTTTCTGTGTCCCCTATTTGAATGTAAATTCCATAACAGGTGGGACTTTCTTTGTCTTGCTCACTGCCATATCTTCACTGTTCAGCACACACATGCCTGACACATAGTATGTGCTTAACATATGATTATTGAATGAGTACATCAAATCTTAGGCAGGCTAGCCTCCCCCACACATATCGAAAACTAGTCCCTGGGATAGGGAATGGGATGGAGAAAAGATATTTTTCTAGTTAGATGATGGCTACCTCGCAATAATCCTATAAATCAAGCATTATAATACCCATTTTCAGATAAGCAAGTTGAGGTTTATAGAAGTTGAGTAATATTGACAAAGTCAACCAGCTAGTAAATTATGAAGATGGGATTTGAATCCAAATTCAAAGCATATGTTCTCAACCACTATAGGATACTAACCACAACAACCACAAGAGCCCCCCAAACCTAGCATGTAAAAGATGAGTTCTGAGAGATACTAAACCAGCTCCTTTTCCAAACTTCTTGAACAGAATGACTCTCACCATCAACCTACATAATTGCTAAATTACAGAACAGGCTTCTTGAATGACCCCAAAGCACTTCTAAATTTTCCAAATAACGACTGATTGCATCCTCTTTTGCAAAGTGAAGAAAAACTGTTTGCTAATCGGGCCTCAGAAGAGCTTAAATGTTCCACACAGAGTAGCGGAAATCTAGAGAACCATTAAGTCATTACCTAGTGCCAAATTGAACGCAACGGTATATTTTTCTGGTATTTTAACCTGTCTAGCTGCTAATGATGCAGAAAGTATTTCTCTTATTTAATCCTTCTCAGGATGTTTTTCCTCACTGAGAAGCTACTAATAACCTCCCTTGTCAGGGAAGTTAGTCTCTTCAGATACCTGTCAAATGATTTTAGGTGGTTAATCTCAAAGGTAAAAAAAAAAAAGGAACAGAATCATTCTGGAAAGCAAACAAGAAAAGGCATTCAGCTGGGAAGAGTCTAATTGTTATTAGCACATCCACTGCTGGCAGGAGCAAGAAAAAGCCCCACAAATCAGACACCAGCATCTAAAATCAAATGCACGTCAACTTAAATTCTAGTCTTCCGTTAACCTGATGAATTATTCACCTTCTTATGCATTTAATAAAGCACTGAAACGGGTCCCAGAAAATATTTGCATATAAAACATAATTTGAGAAATAAATAAAGCCTTGCTAGGAAGCTACAGTCCTACCCAAGCTAACTCTGATAAAAGTTCTCAAGGCAAGATGTCTGTCCTGCTGACTTCTGAGTCACTTTCTTCCAAGGACACTTCTTTTTGGATTGGTGTTGAACATGGCGGTAGTTGCTTCACTCCTGGAGAGCTGGGTCGGCTTTATTTACCGTCCAGAAGGCTTGATGAAATCTGGCTTTAGTATCTTTAAATGTCTTTTCTCAACCTCTGCACAGAAAGATCTCCTTGGGAGAAAATCCTTTATTTGAATCTTTCTCATAAAAAATGTGTGTGTGTCAGAGAGAGAAAGAGAGAGAGAGAAAATTGCTTTTGGGTCGTTAAACTCTTGATATTTTTCTCAGAAGAGTTCTCCAACCAAGTGAAAATGTAGAAGAAACCACGTCCCATTCTTCAAAGACAACTGACAGAGAATGGTAGGGCAAAAACCTGAGGCCATGTGGTGTTCAAAGAAATACTGACATCTACTGGTGGGTCTAGAGTTACAGGGCTTTGCCAAGAGCCAAGTTGAGCTGTTTAGGAATTGGAGGGATTAAAATCCAATGGATACAACTCAGAACTATTCTAAGTAAAAAATGAATTTACGATAACCTTTAAGACTATTTCGGAGTTTTCCTATTTATTATACTCTTTTTAACTACAGATAGATAACCGTTCACTGAATCCTTACGTGTGAAACATTCAGCGAACAAGAAGCACAGAGAAGGCGGGAGGAAAATGAACCAAATTCTTTTCTAACTCTTTAGGACCCTAAAACACACCTCCTAAAAAACAGTACTTCATAAAGCGGAGAGAACAACTGGAATTAACACAGCTTAGTCAGAAGATAGATCTGTCTTCAAATCCAGAAAGCCCCGTTTGGTTTTGTAATTTCTACCAAATTACTTAATCTCTCTAAATCTCAGTTTTGTCAGCTGAAAAAGAGGCTTAAAAACACCTACTCTGAATGCCAATTAGAGGCAATTAATACAAAATGCCTTGCTTACATTAAATACTCAAAAATGGAGTTATTATCCTATTTAAAGGACAGGAAACATTCTGGGACCAATTGGTTCTTGGCTGACCAAGTTACGATTTAGGAGAGAGCTTCTCAAACTTTAATTTGCACACGAGTCACCAGGGAGTCTTGTTAAAACAAAGGTTCTTAGTCAATCGGGGCGGGGCCCGAGGCACTGAATTTCTAGAAAGCTCCCAGGTGATGGGGCGGTTTGTCCCAAACCACGCTGAGTAGCACGGATCTATGGGGTCCAGCGCCCTCTGGTGGTCAAGAGTGTTGAGATGGCCTCTATGCCCTGCCTTCCTCTCTGAGGGAACTTTTTAAATGAGAGCAAACAGTTCTGAAAACTTGTCATTCCAATACATGGATGAAGAGTGCATAAGAAAGCTCCAGGGGCAAATGAACTTGGCTGATGTAGAAAAATTGATGTAGCAAAATTGAAAACTTCATTTTCATGCCTTTCCAATTTATGGATTCTACTTCTCCTAAGAGAGAGAAGCCGTTTGGGTTCTGAATCAAAATTACCCTCGTAAGAGCGGTTTGGTGCATTAAAGCTCAGCAGATAATTTGTTTGGTTACAACTCTAGGCTTTCTGCAGAATCTGGCTACAGTGAGCAATTAAGGTCATGGGCTGGATTCGCAAGTGAGTTTGCATCCTGGCTTTGCAACCTGCCATCTGCAAGGTTTCCGGCAAGTTCCTTAACTTGACTAGGCCTTAGAGTCTTCAGAGTATATTGTGAAAGTTAAACAAGGTAAGACAGATAAGACCGTAGCACAAATACTCTCAGTAAATGATAGCATTATTATTGTTTTCATGACAAAATAGCACAGCTGTCACTTCCCTCATTTCTTGAATACAGTGCTGCGACTCTGGGGCGGGATGTGGTTGGAGCAGGCAGTGGGACATCACAGAATGAGGTTTTGGAGGAAGCAAGATGCAGGTTTAAATTCTAGTTCCACCACCAGCTGGATAATTTCGGGCAAAGTTATATAATATCTCTGGGCCCCAGGGTCCATCTGCTCAATAGGGAAATTATAACTTACTCGGGGGGTTTGAGGATTAGAAATATTAGTTGAGCTGATACACAATAAGCCCTCAAACTCAGTTGCTATTAATGTAACTGCAGGCCCTCCGGGACCAGTCCAACTGACCCCATCTTATCAACAAAATAACTAAGAGTGATTTTTTTCAGGAACTGAGACCCCTTGTCCAGTTCAGGACAGTGTAGACCACCAACCCATCAAGTGGGCCAGCGCAAACGCTCAATAAGTGACTTTTTGACATCAACAGGTAAAAACTCCACCGTCAGATCATGCTAACGCTGCCATTTTGTGAACATGCGGCCTGTGAAGAGGCGTGAAGCTTGACTACAATTGTGCAGATCATCAGTTACTTCATTCTCCTTCCCACCAATCATCTGTCTCCACACTTCAGATGACCCTGCCCTTCATCCCATAAATTGTGCCCCAAGCCCTGGATTGGGGAGACAGCTCTGAAGGCATATGCCCTGTCTCCTTACAGATCAATCTCACAAAATAAAGCTAGTTTCTTTTCTTAAAAGCTGATGCCACAATTAATTGGCTTTTTATGTGCATCGGGCAAGAGAACACCAATTTGGTGCAGCAATATTAATATCAATGGGAAAAAGACTATAGTCTGAGTCAGGAGGCTTGGGTTCTAAAATTCCTCATTTTTCTGACTTTTCTAACTAGACACATGGCATTTGAGGCAAATCAATTAATATCCTTGGCCTAGTAAACTACAAAACAGAGACAAGAATTATGGCCCTATCTCTAGGTCACAGGGTAACTGTGAATCAGGATTTTAAAAATTATTATTATTGTAACCAGTCAATACAATCGCTTTAATTGTATTTTAAAATATTTTTACTTGCATGCAAGTTTTTAAAGTATACAGAATATTTCTGTTATGTATTATCACAATTATTTTATACAACAATGCCATAAAATAGGAAGGATGCATATATTTGCATTGTTTACAGATAAAGGAATAGAGGTTTAGAAAGATTAAATAACTTGTTTAAGACCATGGAGTTGACAAAAAACAAAACTCAGGTGTCCTCACTCTCTGGGAATTTATGAGCTTTGTAGAGCAAAGAGTACTATTTAGGTGAGCCAGAGAAAATGCTCCATGTATTCACGACTAAAATTGCAGCCTAACAGTGAGTGACTGTGACTTGATCAGCATGACCGACTGATAAGGGCACTGTTTGTGGGCTCAGAAGACGTGGGTTCAAGTCCTGACGCTGTTCCCTTCTGGAGGTGACGTTGGGCAAGACACAACCTCTCAGAGTCTCACTTTAACTGGCAAACGAAGACTTTGAACTTGATAATATCCAAGATTCTTCTTTTCATTTTAAGTAGCCATATGGGTGGAAAGAGATAAGATGAAGTGTAAGACTATATTATATTCTCCATTTTAGATCAGCTTGTCCTTGAATGTTGGGGACATATGCCATCCAAGGGGTTGTCCAACATCCAAACTACCCTCCTAATAGCACCCTATCCTCTCTTTCAGGAAATATCCCAAACTATGGAAATCTTTCTACTGAAGACTACATGACCAGATCATTCCTCTCTCTACCATGAAGCAGTCAGGGAGCCAAGACTCTCCTTGGACTTCAGGTCACCACCTCACCATTGATGATTGTGGACTAGGCTACAGAGGGATGGCCAGAGCTCATAGTCATGGCCCCATCATTGATGATTGTGGACTAGGCTACAGAAGGATAGAGTTCATAGTCATGGCCCCATCATTGATGATTGTGGACTAGACTATGGTATGACCTCTTCTATGGTTCCTACTGTCTAGTTCCCCCATGCTTCTGTGTTTCTTGGCTGTTTTCCAAGTCTGGTCCTCCAACTCTCCTGTAATTCCAATACATTCCCTTTATGTTTAAGATAACCATAGTCGAATTCTGTCACTTGCCACTAAGACCATGACTAGCCATACAAGAGATTAGCATCCCCTTTGCATTTTCTTCTTTGCTAAAGCTACTGCCAACATTCTTATGATGAGCTGAATGAACACAATTCAAATCATAGTTCCTAATTGTGCAATGTAAATGAGACAGCAAGAAAGGTAAGGTAGGGAATTGAAAAGTAGTTATCCTTCTTTTAAAATTTTTAATTTAAATGTGACTTCATTCTCTGTGAATCAGGCATTATGTCCCTTGCTAAAAATGTACTGCCACACTAGTAAATTAAAATCTGTTCAATAAGATATATTTATGTACACGACCGGCACCTTACAATACTGTGAGCATAGTTGAAAAGTGCTATGTGCTTAGTAAATTTAGAACTGCATTTCCTGAATGTCAAGGTGTTTATTACCTGGAGAAAAGAAAGGAAAACAACTCTACATTTCAAACACGTTCTTCAGCTTCCTTGATGAGACATTTGAAGGACCATTAGTTGTCTAAATCGAAATTGTATTTTAGAGAGGGGTAGAATATGAAAGATTGTTCTTTAGTTTACGATCATAAACTTTACCCTGCAATAAAGCTGTAAACCCAAGCAGGCATTTTGCAGTCTGGTTATTCCAAGTCATCTTTCTTTGCTCTCCTCCTTCAAGGCTTCTTCTTCACTTTATACACAAAGGCATATAGAAGCACCTAGCGCAGGCCAGCCTCAAGTGAGGGCTTACTAGATATGACTCCTTACTCTTCTTCTTTCACTTAACGGGCAGAGTAAATTCGGTGACTGTAATCTGAAGGCTGAAAAAAAAGTTCATCTCTGGGGCCGGCCCGGCGGCATACTGGTTACGTTTGCACGTTCCACTTCAGCAACCCAGGGTTCACAGGTTTGGATCCCGTTTGGCATGGACGTATACCCTGCTCATCAAGCCGTGCTGTGGCGGCATCCCACATATAAAATAGACGAAGATTGGCACAGATGTGAAAAAAAGTTCATCTCTGAATTTCATGGACTTGATGTGGTTCCTGGAAATGGATTTTTGTCAGAACAGAATGATCATTTTGCAAAAGAATTCTGCTCAAGATTTTCAGAATGGATAATAAAATTTAAAAAATATTGGTTTTCTGTCTCTGGCAAACTGGTAAACTGTTCTTCGTCAGATTTCTTTTCCACCCTTTCTGCTTTAATTTAGGACTCTAGGGAGTATAAATCTCTAGTCGTCTTGGGGTCAGCTTCAGAGCTTTCAAAGAAGTTCAGTTGGTTTTTTGCATGATAGTTTCTGATATAGATTACTTAAGGAATCCTTTCACCAATTGCCTCCTTCATTTTTACTTTTGTTTTGCTCTGTGGAGTCTGGGGTGTAACCAGTTTCAGAGCTGATATTTCCTAGAAATTAATGTCAAGACATCAATTCTGCAAGATATGCTTTCACAAGTTAAAAATGTCAAGGAGAGTCATCTCAAATGGGTGCATGCTTTGTTAAGAACACTCATGGATAAGTAAACATTCCTTTGCAAGAAGAAAGCAGTGTGAACTGACTTCTCTTGACCTCACTTTTGGAGGCTGCAGAGTTGATTTCAGAAGGGTCCCTCTAAATCTCAAAATTTCTTAAATTGGTGCTTGCCATGAGGAGCTGGAAAGTCTTCGATTAACTGCCACTCAATCAGCCAACATTTATTACACATAATTACATGAACAACTGAGTAAGTCGGGGGACTTTACAATGGCGAAACGCCTTTTCAAAAAGATGCACGCAGTTCAACATGGGCAAAGTGTGCATTTATCACAACAATCTAGATATTAGATGCTCCTTAACAAAAAAGGGAGTTTAGTGGCAGGAGAGAGGAAGTCCCTTTTATGGGACTATCAAGCACAAAAGGGCACAGCATTAGTCGGCTGTGTTCCCAGACAGGAAATGATCCACCCCTGCATTGGGGAAAATGCAGACTCTTGAAGCAGGAGAATGGAAATCAGAAAGCTAGCGGGGGGCCTCCATCTCCAATGGCACACCACGGTGCTGGAGGCGTAATCAGCTTAGTGCCTGGCTTGCTAATGTGGTAGTTTAAAAGTCAGCAAATTATACTGTTATCCTTCTACATCAAACTAATCTCTCCAGTGGCTTGTTCGTTCTCCTCAGGACAGCTTTTCTGTGGTTCAAAGAATTTAGGGTCTTCTGGAGAATCTCTGGGATGAAGACTTCTAGTTCCTGGCTTACACTGAAAGATGAACTAGAACCTTCTTTTATGGTATAGCAGTGGTCCTTTAGAGGAAACGCTTCTAGAAAATTGAAGTTTCAGTCCAACATCTGTAACAATTAACATAGATTATCATTGCCGGCTTTTTATGGTGAGCATCTTAAAAAGTCAATATGTAGGATGAGACAGTTCTAAGAGCCTTAAGGCCAGAAGTCCAACAGGGATCCTGGCTCTGCCATTCATCAGCTGCGGGGTTGACATGGAGGTCTCCAACCTCGCCAAGTTGTGGCTTCCCATTCTGCAAAATGGAGACGAGCACCCCAATGGGCAGTTGCGGTAATGACATATGTAAAATCACTGTGAAAACAGCAACATTCCACGCACCTATAAATGTCTCATTATTATTGACGACCAACAAATCAAAAAGAATAGACTCTCATGTACGATCCACTGAAGAGTGAAAACTCACAGAAGGAAATTAACGAGGAATCGAGGTTTAAATGATCAAGGATAGAGAGGTTCACCTGCACAGGCAAAGTTTTCGGTCCCTTTCCAGTTCCATGTGATCGTGGTACATAAAGCACCCCAGAAATGAGATAAAACCCGTTCAGCAGAGGTGATGTGCCAGGAGGGCAATTATTGCTTATCAAATGCACATGACAGGGCTGGGCGGCCTCATTTCCAATCAGAACTCACTGCTGCTCAATTAGCTGGATAATTACAGGCATTTTTCTATCAAAAAACTCCTAATACAAAAAAGAGAAGCAAGCATGTTTTACCGCGATGCTGCAGGGCTTATGGCACAAGTCAAAAAGGATCAATATGACCAATTTTTCTTTCTTCAAGAATAAAAGAGTTTCATTTTAACCTGAGAAGTAAAAACCATGTTACCGTGATATAATCTATAGTCAGCGCATCAAGAACTCCATAAAAATATTCAATATTTTGAGAAAGCTTTAAAGCATACTGCATAATAAACCACACTGCCAGAAGACTAAACCCAAATTATAGCATTATTCAAAGAGAAACTGGCTCAGTCAAAATAGCTGTTTCCTGCCTCTCCTCCAAATCCTCTAATTGCTTCTTTAAACTTCAGCTCCATTCCATTTACAGCGATTTTTTAATTTAAAGTTTATATGAATGAATTTCAAAGTTTGAATGAGATGATATTTACAGTTCCTTCAGACTCTGCATTTTGCAGATGGAGAAAGACCATTATCTTGATAGGACTCAAATTTCCAATTTATTTAGAGATCCCTAAAACAGCTGAGTTGGAGATTATCAAATACTCAGTAAAAGAACATTGTAATCTTTTACTTAGAAATATAAGCATCTAATAACTTTTTATTAAAGGAAATGAGAATTTTTATTAGTTTTTAAGAATTCATCCTAAGGTCTCCAATTTAATGTTAAAAAGTGTTCTCCTTATTACTGTTTATTTTTAAATCTGAGGTCATTCCCACTCATTGGTCTAAAACTAAGACACGATCATACCAGAGTTATCTCCATCTCTTTGTTGATTTTGTTCCTTCCAGCTATTTTGAACTATAAATATAAAAATCTCAGGTTGATGGGTATGTCAGATTTGGAGGCAAACTAACACTATGTATGACTATGAAGGAATTTTGCTTCTGCACGCTTAGCCATGGTACACATCAGTCCTTCCACACAACCCTAAAATATCCATTACTTATAGTAGATCAAAGCTATGAAATCCATTTATTTCAAACCCTTTCAAAAGACGTTTAAAAATGTGAAGTGTTGGGGCCAGCCCAGCGGCGCAGTGGTTAAGTGCGCATGTTTGCTTCGGCGGCCCGGGGTTCGCCGGTTCCGATCCCGGTGCGGACACGGCACCAGTTGACAAGCCATGCTGTGGTAGGCGTCCCACATATAAAGCAGAGGAAGATGGGCATGATGTTAGCTCAGGGCCAGTCTTCCTCAGCAAAAAGAGAAGGATTGGCGGCAGATGTTAGCTCAGGGCTAATCTTCCTCAAAAAAAAAAAAAAGAGGAAAAAAAACCCGTGAAGGTTGTCCTATTTCTCTCCTACCAAACAGACAGGATGACACTACTCATAAAATACTAATCACATTATCAATTCCACTTTTTTTTCCACCTACTTTGTAGGTGGGACGCCTACCACAGCGTGGCTTGTCAAGCGGTGCCATGTCCACACCCAGGATCCGAACCAGCGAACTCGCGGGCCGCCTAAGCGGAAGGTGCATACTTAACCGCTGAGCCGCCAGGCCACCCCTCAATTCCACTTTTAAATACTTATTTCCTGTTAAAGAAAGAAAAATGGGGCATAGTAAAGATTCCTTGGAAGCCTGTGGAAATTATTTTTTGGACCTCATCCCCATGACTTATTTAAATGCCCTTGGATGTGTTACTTACTCTCTCTTTACACCAGATCCTTGCTGTGTAAATTAAGCAATCTGTTGTGTATTGTAGTTGTTGCTTGTTTTTCCCTAAATAAGCAATAACTACCCAAACTTCATGGGCTCCCCTGTGAAAATAAACACTGGAAAGGATATCTTTGAATTGAAAGCAAAATGAATAAAAGTAAGATGAAACATAATAAAGCAAAGACAGTAAATGCAAGCTTTATTGTGAAATCAAATATAGCGTCTGCTTCTCCATTCTTGTTTTATTAGCATCTGAAATTTGATATGCATATTAATATCCAGTAAGGAGTTCTCTGTGGTTACAGGAAGACATTCGAAAATCTAAATATTCAACTCAAAATGTTAAAGCTATAATAAGAAAATCACAAGAAAAAAATCCATGAGTAGATTCAAAACTTGCTTAGTCCCTACTGTGTGCTAGACAATATTTTAAGTGCTGGGGATACACAGTGAATAAGTCAAAGACCCTGCCCTCCAGGATCGCTCAAATATTGCTAACGTGAACTCAAAAAATATATTGAGTTCTTACTTTTGCCTTTCTTAGACTCGAAGTTTAAGGGAAAATTTGGAACCATACGTTTATAGAGGTGGACACCCAAAAATATTCCAGTTCTCACAAATGAGGTAGTAACCTCCCCTCTCTCTAGGAATGAAGTCTTTTCTCTATATTAACTGCCTGGACCAGCATTACTCACTCTGCTTAAACGATCATTTGTGAGGCTTCTGTGATTAATTGCAATTGAGTAATTAATCCATTAATTAATTAATTAATTCATTGAGTGCCGTATGAAAAATGCTGGCAGGCACTAGGACAGATGCATTTGACACGAGACAGGATAGAATCCCTAGCCTTTAAGACACTTGGAATTTACGTATACCAAAAAAAAAGGAAGGTTATAAAGATACAAACCCAAGTATCTTTCCAAGTCCTGTAAAGCAGAGAGTCTGCTTTGTAGATGAGGGTGTATTTTGACTGAAAGCTTCTGTTTGCCCTGGTCCAGTTGGAGTTAAACAGGTCAGCCCTTCATAAAATTACATCTCCAAATTTCTCTCCCTGGACCCCATCTCTGCCTTCAGCACCTTCCCATTTCCACCTTGAGAAAACTTCACGGCATTCCACTTTTCAGGCTCCCACTGTGCTGTTGGTCTTTTCATTCCCTCCCTACTATCCAAATTAGGAAGATTCCAACATAAAGCCAAGTAGAGATTCTGGCAGAAAGCAATTCACTCTAAAATGTCTGCTCAACCTGAAGTGCATTTTCTTTAAATCTGTCATCCTGTGCCTTCCCCCACCCCCATCGTCCTTCCACCCTCACCACCCCAACTTCCAACAAAAAGGGTAAAACACCAAGAGACTCCTGAAATCATGTTAAGCAAAATGAATAAAAACTACTTTACAAGTGGTGCAAAGGAAAACCTGATGTTAAATTTCTGATGGACTCTCATGGGAAAGGAGGTCAAAAAGGCCGTCCATCAGAGCTGAAGGAGGCCAGCTCGTGTTGCTGCAAGAGAAAGGTCCAGGTCTCTTCATCATGAACACCTTTAAAACATTAAAAAAAAAAAAATTCCCCGAACCCTGAACACAGGCTTCTCTCAGTAAGCAGTTTTCCATTTTGTCTTTTCAGGTGACATTCATGATGGATGTGAGTTGTATTCACTACGTACCTCACTCTCAGTGTTTCCCAGAAACACGGAATTCTGCTTGTACCTGTAACTATCTCATTCTTCCCCAAAGAAAGCTCTAATGTGCTGTTCATGGGGACAACCTTAAAGCTACTCTATTTTATATTTTTAAAGGTAAATCATTTGTGACCTTGGGCAACTAAACTGTTACTAGGTACAACTTACTCATGAGGGACCTCACAGCTAATCTCAGTGTTTCTATTGAGAGCTACCACCAGAGACCTTCCTCAACCAAGAGGTCAGGGAACATCTGTAAAGAGCTAGGTTGCAAATATTTGCACCTTTGCAGGCCATACAGTGTTTGAGGCACTCTTCACTTCTGTAATTATAGCACTAAGCACCCACAGGCGACACCTAAAAGAATGAGCGTGCTGTGTGCCAGTAAGTCTTTACTTATGACAAGTAGGCCGACTGGGCCCAAGGGCCATAGTTTGCTGACCCTGTGGCTCTAACCAGCTCTCACTGCTTCTCAGACTCAGACAGGACCCCTCCCAGCTCATTTAGCCTTGGCCCATCTCTAGCAGCCTTGTCTCCTTTTATGCAATACACCATCTCTCCCCTCCAAACAAAATCTCCCCAATACATATTTTATTCTCTCCTGAGCATTTAATGTTATTTCACTTACATTTTTTTCGAGGAAGATTAGCCCTGAGCTAACTACTGCCAATCCTCCCCTTTTTGCTGAGGAAGACTGGCCCTGAGCTAACATCCATGCCCATCTTCTTCTACTTTATACATGGGACGCCTACCACAGCATGGCTTTTGCCAAGCGGTGCCATGTCCGCACCCGGGATCCGAACCGGCAAACCTGGGCCGCAGAGAAGCAGAACGTGCGAACTTAACTGCTGCGCCACCCGGCTGGCCCCACTCACTTATATTTCTTAAACTGCTGTTTTCCTTCAATCTGACATCCTGAAACACATTCCTATGCCTTCTATCTTATTTCTGTCCATGGTAATACATACTTCTGATAGAGAAGTGCATTTTCTTCTTTAAGTGAATTTCCTCCGTTAAAAAGGGTACTACTGCATTTATAAATTCTCCAGTCAGCAGTAATTATCGCCAAATAGAGCAAGGCTTCTAATTAACAAGCAAATTCTAAATTCTAACTGGTGTGCCAGACTGCTTAATTTAGTCTGACGCTTTTTAATTCCCCTACTGGAAGTCTCAGCCAGCCCTGGTGGTCCTGTGGTTAAGATCTGGCACTCCCACCACTTCGGCCCATGTTCACTTCTGGGTCAGGGAACCACACCACCCACCCGTCGGGCGTCATACTGTGGCAGCTGCATGTTGCTGTGATGCTGAAAGCTCTGCCACTGGGATTTCAAACACCAGCAGGGTCACTCATGGTGGACAGGTTTCAGCAGAGCTTCGAGACTAAACAGACTCGGAAGAAGGACCTGACCACCTAGTTCTGGAAAAATTAGCCGTGAAAACCCTAGGAATAGCATTGCCTGATACAGCACCAGAAAGTGAGGGGATGGTGCAAAAAGACCGGGCAGGGTTCCACTCTGCTGTCCGCAGGATCACGAGGAGTCAGCATCCACTTGGCAGCACTAATAACAACCAACTGGAAGCCTCAGGCTTGGCTTTATCCCCATCCAGTCGGTTCTTTTCTTCGGCCTACTCTTGGGTGTACTCTAGGTCATGTACTCTGGGGAATTCTCACTAATTTGCTTGTTTACCTCCTCGCCTGTAGAATTCAGGGAAGGTCAAATCTCTCCGACCCATGGTTCTCTTAGTTTTCCCTCCCAGACAACAAAAGCAGTACCTGACTGTGGCTTTGTTTATTTTCCAGATCTAGTTCTTTTTTCTCTCTTTCTCTTTTGCCTGCAACCTCCACTTTTATAACCTAATAAATATTAAAATTCAAACAAATGACACAAAGAAAAAAGAATAGTAAGTTTTCCTGTTTTATCGGAGACATGAAGTCTAGAGATAAGGTGAAGGTATTGTGTTAGAAATGGCAGGTACATGGTTGAAGACGTGAGTGAGGAGGAGCTTAGCAAGATGGCCCCCTGAGTGCTTTCCTGCTCTTCTCCCCTCTTGACTCAAGTTTCCAGCTGTTTCTGCACAGCCTGGCACCTGCTAGTCATGAGCAGGCCTAGAAGATGCAAGCAAAGCCTGAGACCAGGCCAATAAAAGGAAGCTTAGGCGGGACATTTTTCCTCTTTTTTAAAAAAATTTTATATATTTTTTAATTTATTTTGATAAAGATTGGCACCTGAGCTAACATCTGTTGCCAATCTTTTCTTTTTTCCTCCTTCTTCTTCTCCCCAAAGCCCCCCAGTACATAGTTGTATATTGTAGTTGTAGGTCCTTCTGGTTGTGCTATGTGGAATGCTGCCTCAGCATGGCTTGATGAACGGTGCCACGTCCACGCCAAGGATCCAAACTGGCGAAGCTTTGGGCTGCTGAAGCAGAACGCGCGAACTTAACCACTTGAGGCCCCAGACATTTTTCCTCTTGATGCCAGATCAACTGCATTAGATTTTCGTTGCTGCTGTGACAAATTATCACAAACTTAGTGGCTTTTAGCAACATGAATTTATCTTATAGTTCTGGAAGTCAGAAGTCCAAAATAGGTCTCACTGGGATAAAATCAAGGGCTCTGCAGGACTGAATTCCTTTGGGAGGCTTTAGAAGAAAATCCGTTTCCTTGCCTTTTCCAGCTTCTAGAGACCACTTACATTCCTTGGCTCATTCAAAGGCTACGTACCTTCAAAGCCGCACAATAGCATCTTCAATATTTGCATGACTCTGACCCTCCTGCCCACCTCATTCACTTATGAGAACCCTTGTGATTCCACTGGGACCATCTAGATAATGGGAAATAATCTCCCCATCCCAACGTCAGCTGATTAGCAACCTTAATTACATCTATAACTTTAATTCCCCCACAACATATTCAGAGGTTCTGGGGACTAGGCCAACTTTGAGGGGCCATTATTCTGTCTACCACATCAACTGAGTCTAGAATTCAACAATTAAGAGTTCTGGAGGCATCCCTATGGATATCTTGTCAAAATTCCTGAGTCCTAAAGCTAAAAATAAATTTTTACAAGATTCTAGACAGGAAATATAGTGATTTATATACACACATACACACACCCTATTGGCATTAAGTTTATCTGTAGAATGAACATGGAAGATGATGGACATCTGCAGTCTAACGGGAAAAGAAAACACCCTTCAATCTAAGAAACATGTATCCATCTAAGATGTCACTCACCCATCAAGGAAAATAAAAACCTTTTACTTATGAATATGCAAAGATTCTGAAAATAGATTCCATACACCTCATGAAAGGACAATATTCAAGAAAAAAACTTCTGGCCAAACAACAAAATATTCACAGAGATCAAAAGACGAAGAAAGATGAAAAGAGAAAACAATGGTCAGTAATGAATCTTGAAGTTTATAAATCATTAAATCTAAATGAAGAATGGTAGAATATGAAGATTCGAAATTAGACTGACCTTAGTTATAGAAATCTAATTTACAATTTTATTTGGTGAGAAAACTTGAGAGAAAACTAATTTTGATGACTTAAGTCTTCAAGAGTTATATTAACATTACCTTTCTCAGAAAGACAGGAAAGAGAGGAATGAAGAATATTTACATCCTGTTGACTACCACGGTACTCTAAATAGACAAACAAATAAAGAAACAGTTCTAGAAACTACCTAGAAGGGTCCATGGTCTTTGCATTAAACTAGCTCAGTTACAGATGCTATCCTTAAATCTACCGATGGTTGTGAGAAAAAGCAAGACTTCTTGAGAAATATAAGTATTTGACAATCAGGCTTGTAAATATAATAGTCTAACCACAAAGCTTGAAAACACTATTATAGGAAATTGATTTTGCTCACTTCGGCTGTAAATTAACTCATTAGACTTGTGAAGAATAGCCTACCACTCAGGATGTGAACTCTCTGGCCTTGGGATAATGAATCCAACACACTGCAAGTTCTCCTGTTTTTCAGAAAGCTTTTCTTTTTTCCCACCAGTTCTCTTCCTAACAGCTATAGAAGTAATTCAAGTTACCTCTGATAGATCTGATCCATATATAGCACAAAGTTTCTTTCTTTCACACACTGTGAGTGAAATACTAAAAACAGTCTTGTGCAAAAAGTTATAAATTCAGAAAAATTTAGGAGTTGAGGGAATGGGAGAGGGTTAAGTAAAACTAAAAGTATTGCAAGCGTATCTTCTTTCTGGCACGTGGAGGAAAGCAGTGGAGAAACAGAATATCTCAAATATAAAGGAATAGTGTCTTGTTTTCATATAATAATAAAGAAATGATGTTTGATTATGAATGTACTTATAAAGAGAAAAAAACTAACATATTTTCAAAAGCTGAAATTTTAAAGACCATGTTCTCTGATCATAATCCAAAAAATAGATACAAAATAAAAATATGCCTCTATTACTCAGAAAATAAAAAATTCACTTCTAAATACAGCTTGGATAGAAGAGAACAATCAAAATGAAATCATGAACTATAGAGAAAGCAATGGAAAGAAGATCGCTGCATTCTAAAGCCTCTGGAACACAGTGAAAACTGTACTCAGCGGAAAATTATAACTTTTAATGCTGCCTTGGAGGTCCCCAAGACCACCCTCAGGCTGGATGATTCACTAGGACTCACAGGGTTCAGAAAAACCATTATACTGACAGTTATGGTTTATCGCAGAAAAAAATATGTATTAAAATCAGCAAATGGAAAAGATGCATGGGATGAAGTCCAAGAGAAACCAAGTGCAAGCTTTCAGGTATCTTCTCCCAGTAGAGTAACACGGAAGCACTTAATTCTCCCAGCACTGATGTGTGATAGCACATGCAAAGTGTTGTTAACCAGGGAAGCTCACCTCAGCCTTGGTGGCCAAGGTTTTTATTGGGGGGGGGGGGTCAGAAACATAGGCACAGAGTGTCTGCATGACTGACCTCAGCTATTCAGATACTAGCCCTCAGAGCAAAAGTAGGCATTCACCAAAAAATCACATTGTTAGCATAAAGTATTTGATTAAAATGATACCATGTGGCCTAAGGCCTCAGGCACGCAAAAACACTCTGATCAAGCAAATAATCTAAGGGCTCAGTGCTCATCTCCCAAGAATCAGCCAAGGGCCAGTCCTAAAGAAAGGCCATTCTTGAAAATGTGCAGTTTGAGCAGCCAAACCTGATGAACTAGCATTTTCCTGCACAAATACCTTCATGATTACAGAAAAAATAAAGAAATGTAATGCGAGTTTTAAGAAATTAGAAACAAAATAAAAAACAAAATAGCAGAAAAAGGAATTAAGATAACAAAAGAAATAAAAAAAACCGTAATAATAGGTTGAATATATCCCAAAGCCAGTTATTCCAAAACACCAAGAAAACAGACAAACTCTCATGAGCGCAATCAAGAAAGAGAACGGACATTATAACTGATGACAGAGAAATAAAAAGGATCGGGATAAGATACTATTATAAACAATTATTATGCCAACAAATTGGATAACCTAGAAGAACTGGATAAATTCCCAGAAACATACAACCTACGAAGATTGACTCACGAAGAAATAGAAAACTTGAACAGACTAGTAATCCATAAGGAGAATGAATCAATAATCAAAAACCTCCTAACAAAGAAAAGCCCAGGACCAAATGACTTCACTGGTGAATTCTACCAAACATTTAAAGAATTAACACCACCACTTCTTAAATGCTTCCAAAATATTGAAGAAGAAATACTTGCAAACTCATTTTATGAGGCCAGCATTACTCAGATACCAAAGCCAGACAAAGACACTGCAAGAAAAGAAAACTACAGGCTGATATCCCTGATGATGAACACAGATGCAAAAGTCCTCAACAAAATACTGAATTTAACAGCACATAAAAGGGATCATACACCACGACCAACTGGAATTTATCTCTGTGATGCAAGGATGGTTCAACATACACAAATCAATTAATGTTGATATACTACATTAATAAATTGGAAGATAAAAATCACACGATCATCTAATTTCATGCAAAAAAAATTTCAACAAATTCAATATCCTTTCATGATAAAAACTCCCGACAAAGTAAGTATAGAAGGAATGTACCTCACCATAATAAAGGCCTTCTGTGAAAAATTCACAGCTAGCCTCATACTCAACAGTGAACAACTAAAAGCTTTTCCTCTAGCATCAAGCACAAGGCAAGGATGCCCACTCTTGCCATTTCTATTCAACGTAGTACTGCAAGTTGGAGCCAGAGCAATTAGGCAGGAAAAAGAAATAAAAGACATCCAAATTGGAAAGGAAGAAGTAAAATTATCTCGGTTTGTAGATGACATGATCTAATAAGCAGAAAGTCCTAAAGACTCCACACACACGCTGTTAGAACTAATAAAATAGTAAAGTTGCAGGATACAAAAATCAACATATAAAAGTCAGTTACTTTTCTATACATTAACAATGAACTATCTGAAAAGGAAATTAAGAAAGCAATCCCATTTACAATAACATCAAAAAGAAATAAAATACTTAGGAATAAAGTTAACCAAGGAGGTAAAAGACTTATCCACTGGGAACTAAAATCATTGAAGAGAAATTCAAGAAGACAAATAAATGGAGAGACATCCTGTATTTATGAATTGGAAGACTTAATATTGTTAAAATGTTTATACTACACAAAGCAATATATAGATTCAATGCAATCTCTATTAAAATATCAATGGCATTTTTAATAGGAAAAAAATCCTAAAATTCACATGGAACCACAAAAGACTCCAAATAGCCAAAGTAATATTCAGAAGAAGAACAAGCTGGAGGCATCACACTTCCTGATTTCAAAATATGTTACAAATTTATGGTAATTAAAACAGTATAGTACTGGCATAAAAACAGACATATAGACCAATGAAAAGAACATAGGGCCCAGAAAAAACCCACACATATACAGTCAACTAATCAAGAAGGGTGCCAAGAACACTCAATGGAGAAAGGACAGTCTCTTCAACAAATGATGCTGGGAAAACTGGATATCCAAACGCAAAGAATGAAATTGGATCCTTATCTTACACCATACACAAAAATCAACGTAATGGGGATTAAAGACCTAAACATAAGACCTAAAACTATAAAAATCCTAGAAGAAAACATAGGTAGAAAACTGTAACACTGGTTTTAGCAATTATTTCTTGGATATGACACCAAAAGCACAAGCAACAAAACCAAAATTAGACAAGTGGAACTACATCAAATTAAAAGTCTTCTGTACAGCAAAGAAAACAATCAACAAAGTGAAAAGGCAACCTACAAAGTGGGAGAAAATATTTGCAAACCATATATCTGATAAGAAATTAAGAAACTGGAACTCTTGTGCATTGTTGGAGGGAATGTAAAATGGTATAGCTGCTATGGCAACAATACGGAAGTTCCTCAAAAATTTAATCATAGGGGCCAGCCTGGTGGTGCAACAGTTAAGTTCACATGTTCCACTTCGGCGGCCTGGGGTTCATCAGTTTGGATCCTGGGTGTGGACCTATGCACTGCTTGTCAAGCCATGCTGTGGCAGGTGTCCCACATATAAAGTAGAGAAACATGGGCATGGATGTTAGCTCAGGGCCAGTCTTCTTCAGCAAAATAGAAGAGTATTGGTAGCAGATGTTAGCTCAGGGCTCATCTTCCTCAAAAAAAAATTTAAAAATAGAACTACCATAAGATCCAGCAATTCCACTTCTGGATATTTACACAAAATAACTGAAATCAGTTTCTTAGAGAGATATTAACACTCAAGTTTATTGCAGCATTATTCACAATAGCAAGATATGGAAACAAGTTAAATGTCCATTGATGGATAAATGGATAAAGAAAATATGCATACAGTGAAATATTATTTAGCCTTTGAAAAGAAGGAAATCTTGACATGTGCAACAACATGGATGAACCTGAAGGACATTATAGTAAATGAAATAAACCAGTCATGGAAGGACAAATACTACATGATCCTACTTATACGAGGTCTCTGAAATAGCCAAACTCATAGAAGCAGAGAGTAGATTGGTGGTGAGCAGGGGCTGGAGGGAGCGGGGAGAAATGGATAACTGTTGTTCAATGGGTATGAAGTTTCAGTTACGTAAGACAAATAAGTTCTAGAGATCTGCTGTACCACTTAGTACCTACAGTTAACACAGTATCGTACACTAAGTTTGTTAAGAGAGTAGATCTCAGGCTAAGTATCTTTGCCACAAAAAAGGGGAGGGAATACAAGGAAACTTTTGGAGGTGATGGATATGTTTATTACCTTGACTGTGGTGATGCTTTCCTGGGTGTGTTTATGTGTTCAAGCTCATCAAATGTGTACATTGAATAGATGCAGTTTTTTGTATAACAATCACACCTCAATAAAACTGTTAAAAAATAAAACAAAATAAAGAGCTTCCAAAAATAAAAGAAAACAAAAATATACAAGATTAAGACTGAGAAAGAAAACATGCAAAACATATAAGGAAGGGGCTAGCCCGGTGGTACAATGGTTAAGTTCATGCGCTCCACTTCAGTGGCCCAGGGTTCTCCAGTTCGGATCCTGGGCAGGAACCCACACACGGCTCATCAAGTCATGCTGTGGTGGCATCCTACATGCAAAATAGAGGAAGATTGGTACAGATGTTAGCTCAGTGGCAATGTTCCACAAGGAAAAAGAGGAAGATTGGCAACAGATGTTGGCTTAGAGCCAATCTTCCTCACCAAAAATAGTCAAAAAAACAAACAGATAAGGAAGACATCAAAATCATTTTAAGAAAGTCTTAGATATATTCATAGCAATAAAGTTCAAAACCTAGAGGAAACGTATATATATATATATTTTTTCTCTCTTTCTAGTGCTTATATTAAATGGGAGCTTAATATAAGATAACGGGAGTTTAATATAACATTCAATTCACTGAAGAGAAAAGATGATTTATTTAATAAATGTAGCTAGCATAATGGGCTATCCATCCAGAAGAAATAAATTTTGGCCATGTGTCAGTTCTGGGTCTGTTTGGTCTCAACTTCATTCCTTGTCCTTCTGCTACTTCTTCTGAGCCCTGAAAACTGCGCTTTCCTGTCTCCCTTGACAAACGGTCTGGCTGGGTTCAGCCAGTGGTGGGCTATGAACACTACCTGGGCATCAGGAGGAAAGCAAAAGACAAGGTACGTCCCTGCCTTGGGTGGCATCGTTAGAAGCAGCTGCATCTTTTCATCTTTATGATAGCTCCAGCTCCTGTACCACAGGTAATCAAGCTTCAATCCAGAAAATATATCGAGTGTCAATTCCTAGAAGACAATACAAATGACTGTTCTTTTAGGCTAGGTTCCCCAAGACAAAGACTCTGAGACAAGGCGTCAAGTGCAAATGGTGTATTTGGGAGTGCGAGAGTAAGATGGGGCAGTTAAGGAGCCAATAAAAGGTATGCCATTAAGTAAATCACCATTGTCAGAAACTGGAGCTTAATGTTGCCAGGGAACTCCGAGAAACAGTGTGGACATGTACCTCAGAGTTATCCCACTCAAGAGGTGAGAGAGCTCCCATCAATCGCTGGTGGCAGATTGCTCCCAGTGAGTATTAGTTCTCCAGCATTTTGGCTTGTCCTGCGCGTGAGCAGAGTGGATCCCAGCAACCAAAGAAAACCCTCTCACAAAGAAAGGCAGGTTTTGGCAGCTGAAAGTCCAGCTGGCCTTTACAGATAAGGTTAAGAGTGAGGAGAGATAGCAGGGCACTAATATTATCTGCTACAACTATTACGCAAAAATATGTTCAATTGCCCTGGCAGACAGGAAAATGCAAGTTAAAATAACAGATATCACTATACCCCATAATATTGGCAATTACGAGGAGGAAGAGCAGACACCTACTGCTGGTGGTCCACAGGGAAAAAGGTTCTTATACTTGGCAGTAGAAATATGAATTGCAACAATCTTTTGAAAAGCAATCTGATAATATCCATTAAAGTTCAAAGTGTGTGTTTATATATATATATAAAATTTGTGTGTGTGTATATATATATATAAATATAAATATATATATATATAAAATTTGTTTTAGCAACCCCAATCTTGGAATCCATCTCAGCTGTCTCATAGAAATAAGTGCAAGTCTATAGGAATATATGTTAAGGATAGTTTTAAGCAATATTGTAGAAGTTTTTTTAAAGAACGTAAATACCCATCAATAGGCAAATGGTTAAAGAAATATTGATACCTCCATACCATGTACGATGTAAAGCCAATTAAAAATGATGAACTCAGAAGGATTTTCTCAATGTATTATTAAGTGAGAAAACTAAGATATGGGGAAATATATATAATATGATTCTCCATTTTAGTAAAAAAATTCTTTTGACAATTTTTTTGTGTGTGTATATGTTTTTGTATTTGTGTATATGTTTATACAAAAGCATGGGGGCAGGTACAGCAGGTGACACAGCAGCTTGTTACGCTGGTTACAGGTGGTGGTGAGGAGAGATGGGAGCAATGCCAGTATTTGTGACAGAAAGAGAGAGAAAGGGAGGGAGAGACAGAGGGAGAGAGAGGGAGGCAGAGAGAGGGAGGGAGGGAAAGAAGGAAAGGGAGGTGCCCATGATTAAATAACATGTATGATATTTATGTATGTATGTATTATGTATGTAAGTATTGTTCTATACATGTGTGGATATAAAGAGACGTAAGAAAGGAAAGTATCCAAAAGCAAATGGTGTAGGGTGATGGGATGTGAGGAGATGATTTTAACCTTCTCTTTCTTGCATTTCTTAGTATTAATTTTAATTAATGTCTTATTTTATGATTAGAATAAAACAAAGCTTTTGTGAAATAAAACAAATATATGCATCTATGTATGTGCATGTATATGCATACATGTATACATATATATATGCATGAAATAAGTTTTTACTTTCTTCTCTCAGCCACAATTTCTCAAAAAAGACTAATTCTGTGAGATATTTATTAGGTGTAGCTGAATCAAGAACTCCTTGATCAAATGACTCCAAAGAGCCAAAGTGATCTCGAGAAAGGACAAAGCTAGAGACATCACGCTCCCTGATTACACACTATGTTACAAAGTTATAGTAATCAAAACAGGGTGGTATTGGCATAAAAACAGACACATAGATCAATGGAACAAAATAGAGACCCAGAAATAAACCCATGCGTATATGGTCAATTAATTTATGACAAAGGAGCCAAGGATATACAATGGAAAAAGGATAGTTTCTTCAATAAATGGTGCTGGGAAAACCAGACAGTCACATGCGAAAGAATGAAACTGGATCATTATCTCACACCATACACAAAAATCAACTCAAAGTGGATCAAAGAGTTAAATGTAAGACCTGAAACCATAAAACTCTTAGAAAATATAAGTGATAAGCTCCTTGACATTGGTCTCAGCAATGATTTTTGGATTTAACACCAAAAGCAAAAGCAACAAAAACAAGAATAAACAACTGGGACTACGTCAAACTAAAAAGCTTCTGTGCAGGAAAGAAAACCATCAACAAAATGAAAATGCAACCTACTAAATAGAGAAAATATTTGCAAATCATATATCTTATAAGGGATTAATATCCAAAATATATAAAGAACTCATACAACTCAATAGCAAAAAGAAAATCTGATTGAAAAATGAGCAGAGGATCTGAATAGACATTTTTCCAAAGAAGACGTACAAATGGCCAACAGGTATAGGAAAAGATGCTCAATACTGCTAATCATCAGGGAAATGAAAATCAAAACCACAATGAGATATCACCTCATACCAGTTAGTATGGCCATTATAAAAAACACAAGAAACAGCAAGTGTTTGCAAGGATGTGGAGAAAAGCGAACCCTCGTGCGTTGTTGGTGGGAATGTAAATTGGTGCTGCCACTATAGAAAACAGCATGGAGGTTCCTCAAAAAATTAAGAATAGAACTACCATATGATGCAGCAATTCCACTTCTGGATATTTATCCAAATAAAATGAAAACACTAATTCAGAAAGATATACGCACTGCCTGTTCATTGCAGCATTATTTACAATAGCCAAGATATGGAAACAACCTAAATGTACATCACTGGACGAATAGATAAAGAAAAAGTGGTGTATATATAAAATAGGATATTATTCAGCCATAAAAAAGAATGAAATCTTGCCATTTGCAACAATAGGGATGGAACTTGAGGGCATTATGCAAAGAGAAATGTCAGACGGAGAAAGACAAATACCATATGGTCTCGCTTATATGTGGAATCTAAAAAACAATGAACAAATAACCGAGCTCATGGATATAGAAAACAGATTGGTGCCCACCCGAGGCAGGAGTAGGGAGTGGGAGAAATGGGTGAAAGAGGTCAAAAAGTAGAAATTTCCAGTTATAAAATGAACAAGTTGTGGGCATGTAATGTACAGCATGGTGACTGTAGCTAATAATACTTTATTGCATATTTGAAAGTAGCCAGGAGAGTGGATCTTGAACATTCTCATGACAAGAAAAAAAATTTCAGCAACTATGTATGACAATGGGTGTTAACTGGACTTAGTGTGCCAATCATTTTGCACTATAAACATATCAAATCATTATGTCATACATTACATTATGTAATGTCAATGATACCTCAATAATAAAAAAAAGAACTCCTTGATTAAATAAGTTTAGGAAACACTGAAATAAATGAAGTTGAATGTCTTTTTTTACTTTGAAACTTTCAGAGCATTCCACGTGCATGTGTGTGGTAAGCCCCCCATATAGGATATGGTACAAAATGTTTCTTGATCTTATTTAACCATAGAACTCCCCATCCTCTGCCTTTTTTGGGGTGAGGAACACTTTGAGACTCTAGTATTCCCTGGACCTTGTATGGGCAAGGCAAAGTCACTGGAGTTTGTGAGAAAGTGAGGAAATGTTTTAGGAAAATTAATGTAGAGTGATGTGCTAGACACTAATGGCTTCTTTTCTCGAAGACATAAATCCCAGCCTGGCAGTTGAGTGTTTCACAGGCTGAGATCATTAGCGGAACTTTTTTTCTTCCGTTTGTCGTTTGGCTGGCTCTAGTGATTTATGTAACTTCAGAACTTTGTCGTTTCCTTATCTGTAGAATAAGGAGAGGAGGAGAAAAGAAGGTAATGGAAACTACCCACCAGAATACCTGGTGGGAAAGATACCTCTTGGAATCTCACTGATGAATTTTGCCGTAATTGGTGTTGAAATAAACAGAGCGTCACTATAGTGGTCTTAATGAATGACACTAAACTTCATTATTATAAACCACTCCATACTTATTTTTAAATACGCCAAAGAATTTATTTTATTTTTACTCATATTTACCTTATAAAGAGGCCGGGCTCAAAAGGTCCTTTATCTCTGTAGTCTTTCCTAATCTCTACAAATGAATGAACTGATCTCTTTTCTAAATCGTCAAAGTGCTTTCTCTGTAAATATCAGTTCAGGTCCTCCCGGAAAGAGATGTCAAAATAGAATGAAAAATGCAAGAGATTTATTAGGAGAATCACCTGAGAAAGGTAAGGAGGAGAGGGCAAGAGGTGGCAGCCAAGGCTGCAGACCAGGATGCGAGTCTGATACCTGGAAAGAAGAGGAGGAAGGAGGGAGAAGGAGCATAGGGTAGAAGAATCTTAGACTCCCGTGCAGTTCTGAGAAAGTGTCTCCGGGCCGATGGCGAGCCCTAGAGCAAAGATTGCCTGTTAGAGTCTCGCGTTGGGCAGGAATGGCTCAGTTCCACTACCCCGTCCCTGTGGTCATTCATTGGCCAGGAAGGGAATGGCCTTGGTAAGATCTCTGCAGTGGGTCCCGAAGGTGTGGCAGCTGGAGCCCGTTAGCTAACTATACTCCTCTCCAACAGATTCCTTCCAGAAGGAATATCTGTGCAGCACACCATGGCTGTCACACTTTATTTTTCACATGCCGTGTCTCACTTCCTGTCCTTATTAGAACTATTTATTATGTATCTTACTTCCCTAGCCAGTCTGTTAGGTTCTTGAACATAGAATCCATATCCCATTTATTCTTGGAAATATGCAAAGCCGTGACATACTTGGAGGGACTTAGAAACCCATAATAACAAAAAAAGTCAGTAACTTATTTCTGCAGTAATAATCAATTCTCTAATACATAATGCATCATGGTATGAAGCCAAGGTTTCCTCAGTTACTGCAATTATTCAGTAGGTTGCCCTTAGCACCTTCTGAGTACAACAGTTTACTGTCTTGACAATACTCTCTTATTTACTTGGGAGTTAGTTTTCACCCGCTCCCTAAATTCTTTTCCTTCTTTGACAGTGGTGTGAGGTTAAGCTAGTCCAATACTCTGTTACTAGCGTGTACTTAATCTACACCACATTTCCCAATCATTCAGCACAACACTCCATCTGACACTATGCATGGGTAACATTAATTTCAGACATTTATCAAAATTTTACCACGCACCCAGTAAGAGTTCAAGTTAGATGTATGGTCAACACAGACAACAGAAGGCATTCGATAAATATTTCTAGTTTGAATAAACCCAATTCAACTTCTCCTTCTACTTACATGATAGGTATATAACACAAATATGCAAAAACAGACCGTTGCCATGCACACCAGGGCAACTTCAAATGATCTGCCCTCTCAACAATCTTTTAAAAAAATTGGGTCAGTATTGTTGAAGTGTATAGTTAGCTGTTCCTTTTTAAATCAAAATATAAAAGTTGTTCTTTTAACTGTTGATTAAGAGCCGCTACTCTGAAATCTTCATAGAAAGAATTAAAGAGTAAGAAGTCACAATTCTTTTTTACAATCTGGTGCCAATATTACCCACCCTGATTAAGTGGCAGCTTGTAGGTCTACTATTACTGTTTTGCCAATAACAGAATCAGTTAAAAACACAGAAGGGGGCTTACATAGATTCAAACATACATATATGCACAGAAAGAAAAATATTTCCATCGAACTACTGTATTTCAGGATGACAGGAGCACCCCAGAACTAATGCCCTCCCTGAGAAAGGAGGGAAGGAAACTAACTTTTTATTAAGTGCTATTTTATTTTAAAAAGAAGCACTTATTCTTTCATTTTCCCCAGTCTCCGGCATCACATTTCGAAATTATGAATCAATAAATATTTTTTTAGTTCCCATTAAAGCATCTACAATGCAAAAGACCCACTTCTTACTAGAGAGCCAAGGTAGAATTTTTTAAATTGTCTGCAACAAAGAGCACAAGAACTGAAATTTACAAGCCGAAGCCAGAGCAAGAGAACGAAGATTTTCATCTATCCTATGTTTATTTGAGGGGGCAAAATTGTCCCCATTTTAAGGAGGTGAGAATTTCATTTTCCTGTGAAATAAAAGGATTGTTGAGCCCTGAGCCAAACAAACAAACAAAAACTTTGAAAGTCAGAAGTTGCCGAGTTCCTCTATCCCAAGTCGTCATTCAGCAATCTAGAGAGCTCCGTTTAATTCTTAAGGAGTCCCGTTATGGCGATCTAAGTAGTAGCGGCGCCAATTTTTAGACTATCCAGAGTTTATAGCTTGTTAGTAGCATCCTGTGTACAAGAAAGAATCGTCTATTAGGGCAGATCCATTTCCACACGGCTGTCAACATTCCACGTTCTACTGGACACTTTCGCGTTCCATAGAGTGCCAAGTACCCTCCCCTCTCTTAAACTGCAGAAAATAGAAGCTCACATCAGATCGCCATTTCAGCACCTGCCATTCCTCTAATCCTTCATTTCAGTAGAAGAGCAAATCTGATTTAGCCACAGTGCAAGTTATTAGGAGATTGTAGCGATTATGAAACTTCTGACCCCGACAGCTACTGTCAGCTAAAAACTCATAATCCTTTAAGAAAATATGACTCTGCTCCCTTCCTTCATCTCTCAAATATTTGTTTTGCACCTAGTGAATGAAGTTAAATAGCATATTGAAGAAAATCACTTGACGGCAAGATTGAGCTGAAGACCTGCGTGGCCTGAAACATTATCATTTCACCTCTTGCTCTCAGGGTTGATTGAAATGAGCTTTGGAGATTGTGGTGTGGTCCCTAGAGGGCCCTACAGGATAGCAAATCCATCTCCAAAAGCCGTTGTATGTATGAATTCGTGCTGATTTTATGGGACAGCCTGTTTCCATTTAGACAGGTTCAGGCAGCACAGAGCAGAATCATTTCTCTCCTTCTTGTAAGATTAAAAGTGGAGCCACTTTTGAACAGAATCCTTCACTTGGTATTCCCCTTATTACTTTCATTTCCCCAGAATCATAAAATTGTTGTTTCCCGATGATACCTCCCATTCACCTTCACTTCTCCTTGCAGAATAGAAGTATCATAACTAGGAAACCTGTCAGTTCAGAGAATATTCCTTCATTTTGGTTACAAAGGCGAATTACAAGCCTCCGACCTCAACCAATAACCAGCCTCCAGAATCAAAATGTGTCATTTCATGGGAAATCATATTATCTACCCAATGGGTCTCACATTTCTTCCTATCAATCAAACATTTTTTTGGATTTAATTTTTGGGATATCCAAATGGATTTAGTAGGAAAATAAATTAACAGAAAGGCTTTTAAGTCTTACTTATTTCTTCAGCATGTATTAGCATTGGAGAAATCCTATGGATTAGTTCATTGACAATTTATTAAAATCTCTAATAACAATGATTATGACAATAACAGGTTATCTATTCATTTAGGATTTATACACATCTGAACCCAGATAGTGAAAGCAGAAGACAGTGATTCAAAAAACTGATTACTACGCTGCACGGTAGGCGGAGGAGCAAAAGTCAACAATATGGGCTTGGGATTCACATAGACTCAAGGTGAAACGCTGCTGGCTTCTCTTATTAGCAGCTTTGCTAAATTATTTACCTTCTCAATGTCTCAGTTTCCTTCTTTTTCAAATGGTGGTTGTAGTACATATCTTTTAGGGTGTCTGCTGAGCCCATGATAGCACCCTATCTCTGAGAAGAGCCCCCTCCTCATATGACCCTTCTCAGACTGGAGTGTTGGCAGTCATGTTTTGTGCTGTGTGACTATTGCCTGAAGTGGACACTTGGCCCAAACCAGGACCATCAGATTTCCTCTCTGAATGTTACGATTGAGATGCAGGAGCAGTTACCAAGTCTCTGCTTGTGGATGGATCCAGAAAATGGTGGGGTAACGTGTAAGGAGAAGCAGAGAAAGTTAGACAGCAAAGACAAAAGAAAGCAGGAGTCCGATTTAAAAATAACAGTTAATGTGGTTCCAGAAAGAGGGAGCATGCCAAAGAAGTGGCTGTCTTGGTGTCTGATGGCTTTGCATTTCCTGGCTTAACTCACACATGAGGCCAAATTGCTCTTGAGTGAGAGAGTAAATTTTGGTAAATTTCCTTTTTTGTCTTAAAGTGAATTTCCTGCTAATAGAAGTAAAAATAACCATGCCCACTGCAGAAATAACAGTGCCTATATATGAAGGCAATTGTGAAAGTTAAATGATATAAGTAAAATACTACTTCAATTACATTCAATAAATGGGAGTTGTTGTTATGTCACTTTTTCTAGAGTAAAATAGGAATACACTTAAAGATAAATATTAGAGATTTTAAAGTATGTTCAGTTAATGGATGAAAACAGTAAATTAGTAGAAAATATAATTGCTATAATTTATGTCAATGTACTTTCCTGGTAAGCCAGATACGAAGTTTCTGTAGTTTGTCTTTCTCAGTGGCACTGCTAATGGGCCACAGGGCTCTTATTGGGTGTATGTGTGTGTATGAGTGTGGTTGCATGTGTTGAGTGTGTGTTTGTAGATGAAGATAACATGTTTTCATCACTTATGGAATTCAGATTATTATTATAATAAGAGCAGTTGAAAATTACCTAATGAAGACGACATTAGACTTCATTACATGCTTATTCTATTTATACAATCATTCAATAAGCTGGGAATTATAAGTTATATTTAGGAATACTAAAAGTTTCAACTAAAACTAAGTAGTTAACAGCAGTACTGAACACTTTAAAATCATGATGTTTGGCCAGTGGCAATCTTAGAAAAAATTTTTCCTGACTGATAGGGTCCAAAAGCTGGCCTTTCCTATCTTTTGAGTTACCAGATTTATTGTCTCACTCTATTCCCTTCCATCTTTGTCTCAAACCAGCCAATTCTTGCCTGAGATCATCTCTTTCTTGTAATACTTTGCTAAATAAGAGTGATAACAACTAACTAATACTCTTATTGCTCTATTTTCCAAATTCTTGGCCTTAGACTTAGAGTTTCAGTAGGCACTTGGTTGACTTTCCAGTTGTTGCAGTGTCAGCTTTGCAAATGTTTGGTTCAGCCTAACAAGAGTTTCCAGCCTTCCAGCCTGCTATATCTGCTTCACGTGGCCTCAAGGTAACCGAGAATCACTTGAGAGGAAGAGGCAAGAGAGGAAGCAAGAAAAATTAGTCTTGATGATTATATTGAAGAAAGAACTTAGATTTGGTTACTAGCACAAAGAACTAACTGGAAGTAAAAAATCAGAGGCTTCTTAAGTCTTTGAAGGAATCACATTGCCAGAGAAGTCATGTGCCCAACCCTGATTGTTCACTCCTTAAAACTTTTCTTAGTCTCCCCAATTTACACAAGAATTACAAAAGCAGTGCATCCCCCAAAGAGGGATTCCGCACTACCCACTATATGTGATATTTGGAGTTGCCCCTCGTTGGAGAGAGAGTGAGTATGTTCTATAGGTGGAGGAAAAGTGTGCAGAAAAGATGTCTGATTTCTAGAGACTTCCAGATGCTCACCCAAACCTCTTTCCTTTCCTTTCTAGACCCATAGATGACATTTCTTACCCTTCTGTGCAGTTAGGTTTGGCTATGTGACTATGCCAATGACATGTGAGTAGGAGTCTTGGCACCATATTCAGATCTAGCCCATAAAAAACACTCAAATCTGTAGTCCTCCACGTTTGTTCTCTTTCTGTTGGATAGATGTGGATGGGCAAACTTCGACATCATGTGTTGAAGCCAGCAGAACGCAAAACGCAAAGAGTCAGAATCTTGGAATTACTGCTTGGAGGTGAGTAGCTTACCAACCTGAAACATCTATTATTGACTTTACAAAAATTAGAAATAAATATCAATATTATTTAAACCATTATATATCTCGAGATTTGTTAATTATGCTTGTTAGCCTTACCCTAAACCACTTATTTAATATTTCCAATTCATTTAACTTTTTGATATAATTTTCTGATAAAAGTGATTGTGCAGCATCTCAGAAATTTCCTGAAATGCAAATGGCAAGAGGGTAAGTATATCCTACCTAGCAGTAGTCCAGGAAATTAAATACCTGGAGAAATTCATTAGACAAATGCTGTTTTAGAATTTACACCAGTGAAAGCACAAAAATATGTTCAGCACATCTTTATTATTATGAAACATAAATACTAAAATATCAAATAATAGGTACAGAGTTCTAAGGAAGTGATCAGTAATGAACGAAATGTATCTCTATAGCTTTCAAGGATTTAAGCACAAAGCATAGTTACTGAAATATCTTAATACCAGATTTGTACTTTAAAAGAAAGCACAAATGCATTAATTTTCCTTTTTCCAAATGCTAATATTTCAAAAACCCAGCTGTTCTAGAATATCTTTGAGGCCAGTTACTATTAATTTATTTTGAAAAATACCTTAATTCAAGTATAGATTTTTAAAATCTACGGGAAGCTGCTATTATAGAATCTATTACACTGTGACAAAAATAATGTAGGAGAAACACAGGTACCTACTAAAATCCCTCCACTCAAAACTAAAAAATAGAAGACAATGATTTATATACCACAAAGGAAAAAAGCCCAAGACAGTTTACTCTGTTGTCTTGATAATTGTGATGTAAATACAACTGCAGAAAAGTCTCTTTAAATATATAATATATATATTAATATATAATATTGACTTTATTTCATTAGAAGTTACATTTACATATCATTAGCTTTTAGGATTTTCTCACGGGAACATCTGTGTTCCACATTTTTAAAGGATGCAAAAAGAACGCATTGAGATAGCAATAATAATAATTAATAATGATAATAGTGATGGCTGCATGCATTGAATCCTTATGTACTTACCACTTTTCACGGATCATTTAATCTTCTCTGCCTACCTATGGGGAGGTATTGTTAATAAGAGTTGCACAACTGCAGAGGGCGCCACTCATATATTAGTCTACATAAATGGTGTCTCTTGAAGTTGTGCAGTGCACAGCCTCCAAAACCACATGCAGCAATTCTGACTTTTATTATTCTCACGTTAGAGATGAGGGAACTGAAGGTCATAGACAGAAGAGAAAAAAATTTAAAGAAAGTGAAACCAGTACCAGAGGCTCCCTTTGCTTGAGGAGCAGGATTAAAATCAATTCATTTTTAAAACTGATAACACCTATGCTGCATATAAGTATTAAAGTAATGAAATTAACTTTGGCAAAAGTACATATATATATATATATAATTTAAGTTTGGTGAGAATATGCTATTTCTGGGCATCTGCCTTTAAATGGTAAAACCATCATCTACCACCCAGCAAGCAGGCATAGTCAGGGCACCTCTCCCGTGTTCCTATGTGTTCCTATAGTCCTCTGGGCATTTCACGACATCATACCGTAATTCTTTAATATGCTAGTCCTTCTTCTGGAATCCAAATTCCTTAAGAGCAAACTGTCCCACATTTGTACCTCTAGATACTAGCATGTAATAGACATTCTATTACTTTTTGGAGAACTAATGAGGGGGACATTAGTTTTCTCATAAAACAATGCTACGTTTTAAAATTGGTTTTCTATCAATTACATTTAAGAACCAAAACCTCAACACATTTCAGAAGTCAAGCTGAAAGGAAATGGAGGAAAATGTTATTTGACAATCAAAGGCAGCTTTCTAGAAGAATCTCCTTATCATGAATCCCAGGAGTTGAACTTTGTACGGTTATTTGGCAAAAAACAATCACGTATCTCATATTGAGACAAATTTAACAGTAAAAAAACAATGTGTTCTCTTATGATAGTTCTACTTGTTCATTTCTTCAAGTTTGGACTAATTTGAGTTCTTAGATGATTTAACGTTGAAGGAAGAAAATATTTATTTATAGTTTAGAGCTAACTACTTCCAAAAGTTTTTAAGGCAACTTGAAGAAATAATTAGCTGTATCTAAAATTATTCCAAGTGCCATCTTACTTCTAAAATGTGGTTTTTTCCCATTTGTTTGTTTGTTCTTGTCTTGGGCAGAATATTCTTCACTGGTTTGCTGATTTTTTGGAATAATGTAAAGAACTTTAGAGATGAGGATAGCAAACCCCTCAGAGGGAGTCATGCTCATAAATTCAGTAGATCTGATACAGAGTGAAAATATTGGAAACTTGAAGAATTTGACAGCTTTAAGCTTTGAGATCTTAGATATACAAGACATAAAATTAAAATATCACTGTCTCCTCAGGAATTTACCTTATATGAAGTGTCTGAGGAAAGACTGATGTTTTGTTTAGTGTCAGAAATGCCATCTCAAGCCACTCATTATTAAACAAAGGGACTTTCAATCTCAAATGTCTCAGAGATCGAGCAGTCATACCTCTAAGCATCTAATATTATACACACACTTTTACTGTGTGTCTACTGAGAAACTTGAGTTAAAAGTCAAGTCCGTCACTTGCAATGGAATAACGTGGGAGACTGGTTTGTTCCTGTGTCTGGCCTTCCAGTGTTGCCAGTGTTGAAAGATCACCAAATGTTAGCAGGTGTGGGGCTTGACTCTGGAAATTTTATGAAGTAGTGAAGGTCAGAATTCACTGGTTCCAACATATGGTATGGAGAAGAAAGGAAAACATCCTTAGAATACATGTCACAGGAGCCTTCAGAAGTTACTGCTCAAGGACATACCGAAAGCAGGCTCACCATTGTGCTGGCAGAGATGTGACGATGAGGGAACATAAAACCTTCTGACCTTTAGCCATGACCCCCAGAAAGCCTGTGACAAATGAACTATCTTCATGTTTTCTTAAGGCGTACAGAAGTCAGAGACTTTTGAAGACCCAAGGATCCTGTCTTGTTTGGTTCACTGCAGTAACTTTATTGAATAAAACTGTGGAAGAGAAAACCTGCTGACTCCCATCTCTTACTCAGTTTCCTGATTTGCATCCAGAGGCCACAGAGGCTGTTAAAAAGCTGGCTTGAGTTGAGTTAGAAGAAGAATTATTTTGTGAACAGTTTTCAGATTGCATTTACTGAAAATTCAAAATAGCACACGCTGGTTGACTATGAATATGCCAAAGAAAACATAATTCTCAAGAACAAAATCAAGGGTTATATATGAAAATAACAGCCTTGTTCTTCCTCTAGATTGGGGAGGCAATCTAGCATATCGGGTTAAGAAGGAAATTTGTTTCCTGAGATCCATTACTAATTAAATTGTGCTTATGTAAGAGAAGGGTCTTGTTCTTAGAAAATGCATGTTGATTTAGGGTAAAAGATCATATTATCTTTACTTTACCCTCAAATCAATAGTTGATTCCACATGAAGGGGTATGTGGAGTGCTTATGATACTATTCTTGCTAATTTTTTATAAGTTTGAAATATTTCAAAATAAAAAGTAAAAAAAAAAAGGATGTGGTTTCTCCAGTCTTCCCCTTATCAGCTGTATGCCCTTGTTCAAGTCACTTGCTGTTTTGAAACGTCAATGTTCTCATCCACAAGGTGCGAATAATACTGGTAAGAACCTCAAAGAATTTGATGAAATCACTCAAAAAAGTTAGTAATAGTTTAATATAAATCTTAAAAGTTATTTTCCACTTATGCTTGATTATGCATTTTGGTTCTGACCAATCGGAAGTTGCTGAGTACCTGCACAATACCCATTATGACAGTAAAATATGCTGATGCTATCTTAATTAAATAATCATCAGGGCTCATGACATTCAATTTTTGCAAATGCAAACATTATAAAGCAGGCCATTTTTGAAGTGCTCTGTTTAATTATAAAACAACTATATACATCCAAATATATTAAATGAAATTGAATGGATTGGGAATTTATCAGACATTAAAATTTATTTAGAAACAGTGTGGAATTTTTAGCAGTTTCTCAAAAAACAGAAAAGACAGACAAAAATCAGGAAGCAAAGAAATATTTCCTTAAGTTTTCCTAGATCAGTCAAAATGTAAACAATTGTTTTGGGCATTTATAGACAATGAAGCCATTTGCTGTTATCACTGTGTCATGGTGGTGGAAGAAATATTTTCTCAACAGAGAAAATAAGTACCAACACCTCCTTTTGATTAAGCTGATACGAGCATTATAATTAAGGCCAGTGTTATTCTTCACACAATGGATTATTTTTCTGATCTCACCAGAGCTATAATTATTCTAGCAACTTCAATGCCGAATTTTAATTCTACCTAGAAATATTTCGATAAACTGACAATAAATATGTTAAAACACTTAAAATGATAACTTGCTTCTCCCTTTAAAACATTGAGGGGCCAGCCTGGTGGCGCAGTGGTTAAATATGCACGTTCTGCTTCAGCAGCCCAGGGTTCACCAGTTCGGATCGGGGCACAGACCCACACACCACTTGTCAAGCCATGCTGTGGTAGGCGTCCCACATATAAAGTAGAGGAAGATGGACACGGATGTTAGCTCAGGGTCAGTCTTCCTCAGCAAAAAGAGGAGGACTGGCGGCAGGTGTTAGCTCAGGGCTAATCTTCCTCAAGAAGATAGTCTGTGAGGCAGCTACCTTTATTCATATTTCTTAGCATAGGAAAACAAGGAGATTAAATATATTCACAGCCCCTAAAGAAAGCTGGTATTAGAATGCACGAGGGGTGTAACAGAACTGACCACATAGCCTTCTAATTATGTACATTTTCTAGAGAGCTGCACATTCAGAAAACAAAATCCATTCACTGTGGAGACAAAAAGCACTCAAAATTCAAGCAATTCTCATGAACTTTACACTCCAGTGAAACCAGGTACCACTGTTCTCTTGAATCTCAGAGAGGTGGAAATATCACATCTCTGACTAAGAAGTTTTAAAACCAGAACCTTAAACTTTTGATTAAGTTATGTAATACAGCCCCATGGAATCCTGTTTATGAAATTCTAATTTCAAAGACCTGGGTGACCACATAGATTACCATTCAAACTGGACACTTCTGAGAATGAAAGGGCATAAACTAGGGCTGTCTGGGCTATTATTAACAATAAATTTTCAATCAACTATTGCTTTAGTGATGTAAAATGGAAGAAAGCACCCTCTTCAGAGATATTTATTACTAGAGGACCAACCATTTCTCTATGACTAGAACTGCTATGGTAATATACAGGGAATTTCATGATTCTCAGAAGAGCAGCTTGGGTAAATACCTAATGAGAAGGCTACCATTCTGGGAAGCCGTCGGTATTGGGTGCTTTAGACAAAGGTAAAAAGTCTTAATACGTATTTTTAAGACTTCATACATGAACAAACATTTCACTTCACATATTTGATGAAAATTCCTCAAGGCATTGTCTTAGAAAGAAAACAAATAAGAGTATGGGATCCTACATATTACATTTTGAGTAATACCGAAAGAGGGATCAGGGCCCAAAATGAAAATGTAAAAGGTATCATTCATTTAAGAATTGCTTCTGGAATGAATGCATTTAACATCTAGTAACTAACTTTATGGAAAAAACATTTAAATGTCACATATTTTCTCCATGATCAGCAGTATGACATAATAAAAAGCTTCATGGATTGAGAGAAAGACCACAGAATTTGGAGTCAGAACCACTTGGGCTCAAACTCTAGGTCAATCACTTAGTAGATGAGTGACACAGGGAAATTTATGGGGAAAATTATCTGTAGCAAATATGGTTAGATGCTCATCCAACATCTGTTACTCCCTTCCTCCTTCCCAACGGAACCCCAAGTTTATTCAAGTACGCACTTGTTCCCCTGGAAGCCCATGTATCCCAGGGATAGGATGAATTATAAAGGTTAACTTCATATTCCCTTTGTCAATGATTGGTTCAGGAATGTACATGTGACCAATTTGAACCAATGAGAAACAAGGAAAGGTTTGCCAGGTCTTTGGGGAAAATTCTTCCTCCTTCTTCTGGGATAATGTCCAGAAGTGACTCTCTCCTTCTCTGAATAGGTACAGATGTACATATATGAGGCCTGCATGTACTCCTTTTGTTCAACAGTCAATCTTAGGATAAAGTCAACACACAGAGGTACGCTGGAATAAGACTGTCACAGGGAAATGAAGCCAGAACCAACGTTCTTAGGTTGCCCTGTCTCTGGACTTCTAGATCTGTGGCCAAGAATTCTACATACTTTAAGCCAGTTTGATGGAGCTTTTTGATATTTTCAGCTGAAGGCATTCTGATCTTCCTGAGTCATTTTCTCATCTTTGAAAGTCAGATTGATAGCTACATTGTGATCCTGCAAGAATTCATGATAATACATATAAAGTATTATGCATGATGCTTGGTGCAATACAAGCCTCCATTACAGGGTATCAAGTGTGAGGTGCTAGTTGCCTGGCACTCTGAGTATTTACTATTAACTTTGCTAATAATTAATTTTGGCAAATCTTTCACAGCGTTGATTTCTGATTGCTCACATTTCCATATCAGATGAGACTGGGGATACTCGCCTCCAAAGAACACATTGTAATTGTTGAGGTAAGAATTTTAAATCTCTTTGAGGTCCTCAAAAGACAAGGAATAGAATAATAATACATTAGCATTTTATTGGATCTCACACACAAATGCATACACACACACACCTTAAAGCAAATAAAACAGGATCAGGCTGAGAAAAGAAATTAACTTATCACATTAAACACTCATTTCAAAAGAACTCAGGAGAATACAACATATTGGATACTTCTAAAATTAATTCAAGTTTAAAATGAATATAGTAGAATATATAAAAATTTAAGGTGTAAGCTTGAGTCATAATCCTTAACTTAGAAAGGTTAAAATTTGGGACTTATCAAGGAGAATAAGGCAACTAAAACAATTAAAACCCGATGTGATGAAGATAAAATTCTAAAATTTAAAAATTTTGGATAATGTCATTTTTCCAAACAAAACAACTTTGACACCAGTAAAACTAAAGAGGGGATAAAATATTGATTAAGCACACAGGCTGTGGGTATACAACCTGAACTTGAAACTTAGCTCTGACACCTGTATACTATACAACCTTAGGCCTCTTTTTCAGCCTCTCTTAGGCTGTTTTCTCATATATAAAAGGGAGATAATAAAATCTACCTCATAGACTTAGGTTTAAACAAAATGAGATAGTGTGAGCCAAGTTCTTCTATAGGTGCCAAGTGTACAGAAAGCACTTAATAAAATATTTTTATTATAGTCTTGTAATAAAATTAGTCCAATGGGATCCCACTGACTTCGGGTAGTCTATCACAGAACTCCGGGTTTAAAAAAACAGCCTCAAATTTCAGATGAGCAAAGAGAAATCCTAGAAGATATCTGCAGCAATGGCAAGAAAAGGCAGGTGGCAAATGCTGTAAAAATAAAATCATATGGGAATTTCTCCTTCTGGATAAGATAGAGTAACAGAGATTGGATTCAACCTCCTTTATGAAACAACTGAAAAATAACAGACAAAATTTATGAAACAATGCTTTTCAGACATTGGACATTAGGCAACTTAGGATGGTGATCCCTGGGAAAAAGGACATAAATGAAGTGAGTCCTACAATTTCCCCAGCTTACTGCCTAGAGGGTTTCCAGGTGACTGTGCAGGGAGGGGAAACTCAGGCAGAGTCCAGTGGTCTCTCTGAGCAGACATTACAGATTTAGGAGTCTGGGATGCCAAGGTAGACACAGAGTGGAGAGGGCTTCACAGAGAGAAATCTCTGCAGAGGGTGCTCCTCTAGTCTTCAGCTGAGTACTAACCAACACAAGTAAGTGAAGAAACTACATGAATTTTGGAAAAGAATCACCCGAAAGGAGAAGAATAAATAACTCCTGAAATTTAAAAAGGCCAGGAATAATTCATGTCCCCACCAGACAGAGAGGAAATCTAGTAATTCATGGGGCATAGAGTAGGGTACTCATAAGGGTATCACCTGAGTATGAGAAAAAATTCACCCCAGAATAAGCACTGGTATGATTCTAACCAATAAAAACTAAAAGTAAGCTTCTAAAAGAAGCAAACTGTTTACAAGTAACTTAATTTCTTCCCATAACAAATCCTAAGATAGTTATAGGAAAACCCCATTCAACATCCACTAAAGGAAAACTCATGCTATCATTTAATAAAAAATTACCAGACATTTGAGGAAGCAGGAAAATACAACTTATACTGAGGAGAATAATCTGTCAATATAAACAAATCCAGGAATGACATAGACAATAGAATTAGTAGAAAAGGACATTGAAAGGGTTATAAGTATAGTCCACATACTCAAGAAGGTAGAGGAATGAACATATAGACATGGAAGGTACAAAAAGACACAAATCAATCTTCTACAATGTTTGAAACACACTGGGTGGGATTAACACCAGATTAGACATTGCAAAAGAAAATACTAGTGAAGTTGAAGATATAGGAATAGAAACTATCTAAAAGGAAAGACAAACAAAGATGAATGATCAGAGAACTGGTGAGCTGCAGAACAAATTCAAGTGGCTTAATATATGTAACTGGAGCCCCTGAAAAGTGGGGGTAAGGATGAGGGACGGAAAAAATATTTGAAAAAATGGCCCAAAACATTGCAAATTTGAAGAAAGCTATGAGCCTACAGATCCAAAAAGCTGAAAGGACCTCAAGTACAAAACACTTAAATAAAATTACATCAATACACATAATAATAAAAGTGCTTAAAACTAGTGATAGAAAGAAAAATTTACAGGGAACCAGAGGAAAAAAGATACACTACATACATGGGAACAATGATAAGAATGACAACAGACTTCTCAATGGAAACAATGCGAATCAGAGGGAATGTAGCAACATCTTTAAAGCGCTGAAAGAAAACATACTGTCAATCTAAATTTCATACCCAGTAGAAATATATTTTTTAAATGAAGGCAAAATAAACACTTTCAAATACACAAAAACTCAAAGAATTTATCACTGGCAGTCCAACACGACAAAAAATGTTAAAGAAAGTCCTTCATAGAAATAATACCCAGTAAAAATGTAGATCTACACAAAATAAGGAGAGCACTGAAAATGGTAAATATGTGGGTAAATATAAAAATTTTTCCTTAAAAAATTATTTTTAAAGGCAATTGATGGTTTAAACCAAAAAAAATATAACAAAGTATTGTGGGGTTTATATACATGTAGAATTAAAATGTATGACATCAGGGCCGGCTCTGTGGCCGAGTGGTTAAGTTCGCGTGCTCCGCTGTGGCGGCCCAGGGTTCAGATCCTGGGCGCGGACGTGGCACTGCTCGTCAGGCCGCGTTGAGGCGGTGTCCCACATCCCACAACTAGAAGGACCTGCAACTAAGATATACAACTATGTATGGGGTGGGGGGTTGGGGAGATAAAGCAGGAAAAAAAAAAGATTGGCAAGAGTGTTAGCCCAGGTGCCAATCTTTAAAAAAAAAAAGGGTATGACATTAAATCTAAATAGTATGAACAAATCAAGTAAAAGGTAAATGTTCAGATTGGATAAAAAAGCAAGACCCAAATATATGCTGTCTATAAAAAACCACTAAGTATAAAGAAAAAAATAAGTTCAAAGTAAAATTATGGAAAAAGAGATCATGCTAACACTATATAAAAAAGCTGGGTGGCTATAACAATATTAGACAAAGTATATTTAAGAGAAAAGAATATTACTAAGAATAAAGAGAATAATTTCAGAATGATAATAAGGTCATTTATCAAGAAAACGTAACAATCCTAAACATCCATGTACCTTCTAATAGAGCTTCAAAATACATAAAGCAAAAATTGATAGAAATGCAAGAATAAATAGACAAATCCACAATTACAGTCAAGGATTTAACACAGTTCTCTCAATAATTGGCAGAGCAAGTACACAAAATTACGAAAGATATAGAAGACCTGAACAACAGTATCAACCAATCTGATCTAATCGACAGTAGAACACCCCACCAAACATCAGAATACACATTCTTTTTAAGCGCACACAGAATACTTACCAATAAAGACCACATTCTGAGCCATAAAAAGAAGTCTCGATAAATTTAAATGGATTGAAATCATACAAACCATGTGCACTGACAACACTGAAATTAATTTAAAATAATCTACAGTAACATATTTGGAACAATGCAGAAATTTTTGAAAGTAAATAACACACTTCTAAATAAGCGATGGTAGAAAGAAGATATCAAAAGTCAGAAAGTATTTTGAACTGAATAAAGATGAAAACATTACATGTCAAATTTTGTGGGAAGCAGCTAAAGTTTTTAGAGGAAAATCTACAGCACTAAATTCCCACGTTAAAAACAAAAAGAGGTCTCAAATCAATTACCTTAAGCACCTGTAAAAATAAAAGTAAATGAAATCCAATGAAAGAAGAAGAAAGGAAATAATAAAAAATCAGAGCAGAAATTAAAGAGACCCAAAAGCTGGTTCTTTTAGATGATCAATAAAATTGATATACCTCTGGCCAGACAGATCAGGGGAAAAAGAGAGAAAACACAAATTACCAATATGAGAAATGAGATAGGGAGCATCACTGAAGACTCTACGATGTTAAAAGGATAAGGGAATACATATGGACAACTTTATGACAACAAATTCCACAACTTAGATGAAAAGAATAAATTCTCGGAAAGATACAAACTACAAAATCTCACTCAAGAAGAAACAGATAATCTGAATGGCTCTATATGCATTAAACAAATTGTTCACGATTAAACATCTTCCCTCAAGGGAAAGCGTAGGGCCAGATGGTTTCACTGGTGAATGGCACCAAACATGTAAGGAAGAAATAATACCCATTCTATACAAACTCTTCCAGAATAGCTCCTCCACCAAACAATTTTGTAAATTTTTTTACAAAATTTAAAAGTTTTTAAAATTGGAGGACTCACACTGTCTTATTTTAAGTCTTATTATAAAGTTACATCAGTCAAGATGGTATTGGGGCCAGCCCAGTGGCGTGGTGGTTAAGTTTGAGTGCTCTGCTTCAGTGGTCCAGGGTTCACAGGTTCAGATCCTGGGCATGGACCTACACACTGTGCATCAAGCCATGCTGTGGTGGCATCCCACATACAAAGTAGAGGAAGATTGGCACAGATGTTAGCTCAGGGCCAATCCTTCTCACCAAAAAAAAGATGGTTTGGTATTGTCATAACAATAAACTAATAAATCAATGGAATAGATTGAGAGTACAGAAACAATTAAACCCAATTATAAATCAATTGATTTTCAAGCTAGGTGCCAATGCAACAAAATGGGGGAAATTTCTTCAACAAATTCTACTTGAACAATTGGACAGATGCATGCAAAATGTGAATTTTGACACTTAACCCTTTTGCATCATAAACACACACAAAATTAACTCAAAATGGCTTAAAAGAATAAGTATAAGCTTTCTAGAAGAAAACACAGGATAAAATCTTAGTGACCTTGGGTTTGGCAAAGATTTCTTAACTTTGACACAAAAGGCACAAACTAAAAATTAAAAAATCAATAAATCAGACTTTAATAAAATTAAAAACTTTTGCTATTCAAGAGACACTATTAAGAAAATGAAAAGGCAAACCACAGACTGAGAGAAAATAGTTCCAAAACATATATCTGATAAAGACTTGTATCTAGAATATATAAACATCTCTTATAACACAATAATAGAAAGACAATCCAATTAAAAATGGTCAAGATATTTGAACAGACACTTCACCAAAGAAGACATATAGGAGTCAAATAAACACATGAAAAGATAATCATCGGGGAAATTAAAATTAAAATCATGAGTTACAACTATACATCCAGCAGAATGTCTAAAATTAAAAAGACTGACCATACCAAATTTTATCAAGGATATGCAGCAACTGCAACTGGTATACACTTGTGCTGTATTTGTCATAGCCAAAAACTGGAGACAACTAAAATGTACATCAACAAGTGAATGGATGACCAGATTGTGGTACATCCATACAGTAGTTTCTACTCAGCAAATAGAGAAATAAACTATTGACACACAAACAACATGAGTGAATCTTATTACTATGCTGAGTGAAAGCAGCACAAGAAAACATTTTGGGGTGGTGGATATGTACCTTATCTTGATTGTGAAGATGGTTTCATGGATGTACACATGGCTTTAGAGTCAGGTAGATGTGAGTTTGAATGCCAGCTCTGCTCTTATCACCTTCCATAAGTTGCCTATCTGAGTTTCAGCCTCTATGCTTATTTATGTGGTAGTAAGAATATTTTATGTGAGGATAAGAATATATGTGTCAAATGCTTGCTGTATTAAACATGGTAATGCATATAAAGTACCCAGCATAGTACTTTATTAATCTTCCCATCATGACCACTAGCCATGATACTATTTATTTCAACATTAGCCGAGACTAGCCCTGTGTAAATGCCCATGTCTTCTGTCCATTTGTACTCTGTCCCCCTTCTGTGAAACACACCTCCTTAGGACTGCTTTTCTACCAAAGATGTCTGTCCTCTACCTCTTGAAACAAAACAGAATATCTGTTTTGATGTTGTTTTAGAACTTTCACCCTTTATAAACTTTAGAACTTTCACCCCTTATAAACTATGTTATTCCTTCTGTCCTTATTTCATTTTTGCCTCGCATTGAGAGTTAAGTTAATCAAGCTCTTCATTCATGGCCTACTCAGTAGCCACTGTCTTTGCAAGGTCCTCCTCTTGTATTATTTATTCGTTTTTCTCCTTTATCCCTAAACCCATTTCCATTAACCCCTCCTAAATAGGCACTCTTACAATGTTTGCGATATACCCTTATATATGTATGTGTACATGATTTAATGTATTTAAATGGTATTGTGCTATAGCTCTTATTTTTCCCTTTATGCTCCATTTTAAGGATCTGCCCTATTTGCTCTACATACCTCCAATAAATTGCTTCCAACTCTGTATTGTATCTACCAAAGTTAACTCATTGACTCTCTTAGAGATGGATGCTTGTGTGACCAACTTCCTGCTATCACAAACAATAATGAAATAATTATCAGTACTTGTCTCCTTGTGGACCCATACAAGAAGTTCCCTGGGACACACATCCAAACGGTGGGATTGCTAGGCCACAGGACAGACAAATAATTAATTTTACTAACTCAATCCTTCAAGACCGCTTCTCAAAATGTTTGAATAGTTTATACTTTCATCAGCATTTGGAATTAATGACCTTACTAATTCTTGCCAGTATAATAGGTACCTCATTTTAATTTTTATTTCTCAGATACTAGTAAGTTTGAGCATCACTTCCTATTCTTATTAACTACTCAGCTTTTCCCTTTGTAGATCACATTCTTATCCTTTCACCATTTTTATATTGAGTTTCCTATCTTTTATTTGTTGATTTGTAGCTCCTAGGAGTGTTTCAACATTAATGTCATTAATTTTATGCGTTGCTAAAAGCTATTCCAGTCTGTCACCAGCCTATTAACTTTTTTTATGGTGTTGTTCATTGACTAAAAATCCTTCATTTTAATATAGCCATAGCCATCATTTCTTAACAAATTTTTAAAAATTATTGTTGGGTTATACTTAAGAAGTACAGCCCCTCACTTATGTTTTGTTCTACTAACTTACAGTTTACCTTTTAACTCATCTTTAATCTATCTGGAGTCCAACTTTTTCTATGATGCAATGAAGAAATTTGTTTTTCTCCCTATCGTGAGCCAGTGTTCCAATACCAGCTCCTAAAGAGTCTGTCTTTACTCCATATGTAAGCAACGCATCTTTATCATATATCGCTAACATTTCTTTGATAAAAAGGAGAATGCTCTTGGAAGAATGGTGACCCAGGAAGGATAAGATGGGTAAGAGAAATATTCCTGCCCATCCTTCTTCAGGAGCGTAATGGTGACTGCTCACTACCAAATCAGCCTTCTGAAGGCATACACAAATAAGAAATCTTGAACTCACCCAGTGGCTCTAAATGCACTTCTTAAAAATCAAGACGAAAGAAAGAAAGAGTCGTCTTAGTTCAAGTGCTTCAGATATTTCATTTGAATTGCTGCAATTCTGTCAATGTTTAGTAGCATAACAATATGTTTCTATGTCATACTACATAAATAAAATGTTTGAATGGCATAACTATACTTTACATTGCATCATAATTGTACTTCTGCAGTAGCTATTTAAGATGCGTGCAGACCTGTTATCCACAAAATTTTCTGATTTTCCCAAAGCTTCATAAAATTCATCGAATGATTTATGGTACTTGGCATGATATAGGAGTTAACTGGTAAATTTTTTGTAAGCAAGGAAAAATCTAGGCCCAAACAGATCTGATTTATGGCTTAATTCAGTATTCTATACATAAAAAGTCCTCAAAGAAAATGTCCTTGGCTGATTACCTGGCTGAGAGCCCATACATTTACTAGGATGGAATTTACATGCAGAAGGAAATCCTCTTTCATGAAAGTCATGATCTATTTGCCTTTGCCTTTTGTTAAGAGGCAAAAACACCAGAGACTTCAAGGACTATAATGTTGTGTAAAACTTACCTCCATCCAGTTGTTCATGGAGTCCTTTCCAGGGACCATAAAGCACTATGGACTATATGCTTAAGTGATCATTTCTGCCTTACCCTTGGATTTCGATGGAAATTATTTTGGAATCTTGTTATTCAGTTACATTGACCAATGAAGATAAACAACAAATAGAAGACAGAATCAAGCAAGCCAGTATTTCCCTTAGAAACTGGTGGTGTATGATCTTGTCAGCTGAAGTCCTAACTAAAGGTTTAGTACTATCTAGCACTAGTACTCAGACTTTCCATTTTCAATGTCCATGGATGTACCTCAAGTTTAGAGCAGAAGATTAAATCCAATCCATCTAACAACATTTAAGCAATGCTCATTATACCCAGAAATTTCTTGAGAGTGTCACAGTCAGACTTGGTAGTGGTTAATCTAAAAATCCACAAGATGGAGTTTATACTTTATCTTTTTGTTTTGATCTTGGTGGAAACTTGTAAAAATTCACCATTACAGAACAAAAAGAACGGTGACTTATAAGTTACAATTCACATAGCTGATGTGTTACATAATCAAAATTCACATTCTATTATATTTTAGAAAGTCAAAAAAAATTCTGTTTCAGAACAAAAGGACAGTACTGACACATCACAACAGAACATGTGAACGGTCATCCTCTGTCAAGGAGGAAACGTTACGATGAGAATGAGGGCTCCCACTCCCTTATTTCTCCACAGCACACTGACTACACTAGAGAGAGTGCAGGAGAGTTTCAAGTTATGGCGGATAATTGCAAGCTGTTGTGATTTCACAAGAGACACAGACCAACTGGGAAAAAGATACAAAGAACGCACATGTTCTTTTGGACCAAAGACTTTGGCCAATGTGAATGTAGCTAGGATTGTTGGAAAATTTCAACATGCTTTAAGGATGGCAATACAAATTTTAAGTAAGAAACCAGCTTCGGTTGTGTTCATGAGGAAAGGTCTACAATTTTCTCCACAGCACAAAATTTTTTTCTATTGAACTTGTACTGGAACATAGATATCATTAGGATGCTGCTCCTTGATGTCATACCATTTTGAATATTTCTGAAATCCATATCAGCAACATTGAAGATTGTTTAAATATTCTAAAGAAAATTTCCAAAGTTAAAATAGGTTATGTGGGGGCTGGCCTGGTGGTGCAGTGGTTAAGTTTGTGCATTCCGCTTCAGCGGCCTGGGGTTTGTGTGCTTAGATCCCGGGCACAGACCTAGCACCACTCATCAAGCCATGCTGTGGCGGCATCCCACATACAAAATAGAAGAAGACTGGCACAGATGTTAGCTCAGTGGCAATCTTCCTCCAGCAAAAAGAGGAAGATTGGAAATAGATCTTAGCTCAGGGCCACCCTTCCTCACAAAAAAATAGATAATAAAAAATAAGTTTTGTAGGAAAAACTTAAGTAAGCTCTAAATATTCTAATCACGTGTAATTTTATTAAAATAACTTATAAACTCTCCATATTATATATTTAATGATTTATTTCAGTATATTCTATTACTTTTACTCATCAATCATGTATTTCCAATACCATTGAAAAGAAAAGTTTAAGTTTCTACTCACTAGGAAACATTTTGAGGGAAACATTTTTCTAACTATAAAATATTAGAGTGTTCTGATCTATTTTAATAATCCCATTGCTAGTCACGTAATACAGACATTACCAATACAGCTAGCAGATTTTTAAAAACTAATTAAATCCATTAGAAGCAGTAAAAAACAGCTACTTATTCATTACCACACAAAGAAAGATAAATGAATTAGACTTTATGTAACTAAAAGCATGTTTCTTTTGGAAAATATTTATATATGAACTTTTATACAATTTATGGAGCTAATAGGTTTCATTTGCTATAGAAGAATAAATGAAAGTGTGAACTAAGAATGGCATCATACATGTCAACTACAATCAAATTTAAGATGTACTTTATCAAAAAAAGCAATTTATAGTGGTGTTCTTACAAGTGAACATTTAGGAAAACAATAGTCTGGCTAGAGTAAAAATTCAGAATTATATTTGTAATTAATTCAGTATGCTGCCCAGTCTGCTCCACTCCTATTTCTGCTCTACTTGTGATGGTACAAAGAGCAGGAAAGTATGCATATAATTACTTATTTAAGTCAAATAATTTATTCAGTAGATGCAGGGATGACCTATATTAACAGGTACCATCACCACGTAAGGGAGTGGCGTGAAAACACTAGCATCCAATATCTATTCAAGCTTCAATTTAGATTGATGTTAAATTTATTAGTCTAATTTCTCATGTAAACATTCACCTTTTCTTACAAGAATTAAGGTTTTTTTGTGCTTTAACCCTTACAGTTTTCCTGTGAAATCACTCAGGTTGCTGTTATTCCCATTTCACAGATGTAGACCCAAGCTACCACAACCACACGCTGTACCCTACCCTTGTGAGGTAGTTTTTGGGGCAAAGTTCATGATCCACCTTCAAATATCCTCATTTTGATGAATCAGAATTAAGGGGACAGCTCTCTCCTGTACCATATGCCCTCTACCTAGAATCTTCTTCATTTGGTAAAAAATTACTCATCATCTAGGTTTAATTCAGAAATCACCTCTTCTCTGAAATAGATCCACCTGAAATAGATTTGGCTATTCCTGCCTCCATTCCTCAGAGTACTTTATTCATAACTTTTGTAATAACATTTATCATACCATATCATAGTTGATACGCATGTCCATTTCCTTCTGCAGGACTTAGTCATCTTTCTGTCCCTTTCACAGAGCCTGTTACAGGGTCTGGCTTGAAGTAGCTTTTCAATAATTAAAAAAAAATAAACTGAATGAGTGATCCCACAGACAAGGCAACAGATATGAAAAACTGGGTATTGTAACTATTCATGTCCTTGAAGTAGATCTTGTCAGTGAGAGAGAAAAGGCTTAAGAGTGAGGCAGGAAGTTAACATAAATTATAAAGAGATATTTAAAAATGTAGACAAAGGAGGAGAAGAATTGGAAACCTAAACAATGTGTGGTGTCGTGGCAGCTAATGACACAAGTGAAGGTAATCAGAACCAAGCACATTACCATATGAAGAGAAGGATTTCATTCCTGAATGATCAAGGGTTTCTTGTTTAAGTACGTAATTTTCTTATATGCACTCTTTAAGACAGGAAGAAAGAGGAGAAGGATATTATTGATAATAGAGAGTCCTGCAAGAGAAAGAACCCCAGTGAATACTGGCAATTCACCAATTCTCTCCAGGAAGTATCTCTAAGACAGTGTGCCTTTTGTTAACCGTCTGGTGAGGGTGGAAATGGCTGTTGTAAATTTCAAGAAGAAAACAGTCATTGAGTTCCTACCTCACGCCAAATACTGTGCCAAGAGTTTTCATAGATCATCGCATTTTCCCAACAGAAGTTAGATATCATGGTCCCGATTTTACAGGGAAGGAAACTGAAGATCAGAATGATTGAATGAGTTGCTAACGTTGCACACTTAGTGGGGAGCTTTGATCAAACCAAGTTTGGGGACTCTTCTTATAATACCCTACAACCACCTCTTTTAATGTTTGAAAACATTACTCACCTACTGCATTAAATTAAAACTATTCCTATTGTAAGACACTTTGCTTAGGCTATTTCACATTTGCTAAATTGTAACTTGAGGATTCCTTTCACGTGAAGTTGGAGAATTTGCCTATATTCTTTGGGCATCTCATGGAAACCACGTTTAGGTAAATTGTTGTCATAGTAGTGATGGCTGACAGGTGTGTCTTCCACGGTTTTCGAGAAGGGCCAGAATCCATACAACTTCACGTTCTCACACAGTTCAACAGCCACACTTGTGATCATCAAGCCGGAGGACAGGCGATACTCTGTCACACCCTTAGTTCTCCAGAAAAGGGCAAGATTTTTCAGGTACTTGGGATGGAAAAATATCACCTTTTGTCTTGCTTTAAACTCTTTCAGTGTGTCGTACACTTTAAAAGAGGCACCAGTGTTGGCCCTGAAGGAAAATGCTGGCAGAAGAAGGAATGCGTCTCCATAGGTGGCAATGTCCTCCAGAAATACTGCTTTCTTTTCCTTTAGGTTCCCATATCTGCCAAATTTTAAAAGATCATAATAAGAACAGCAATAGTAATCAAAGTAGCAGTTTTGGTAACATGAGGCTGAATTTACCACTGGCCAAAAAACTGAACGGTTTATATCACTGTATATAAAAGAGACAAACACTGAACTCAGAGAAAATTCTACGAGTAAATATCATGTAAATATCAAGGTCACATCATCTCTCTTTCTTGGTACACTGAGGCTTTAATTCCTACTTTCTTACAGAGTGATAACTCTTATCGGATACACATTTCTTGTATTATTTTTATCTTCCAACTCGGTAGTCTTTCTTAGGTTGGTTTTTGATGCTGAAACACCTTCCAAATTTATAATGATGAAAGGTTTTCTCAAAGATAACACACTGTTAAAATATCTATGCATTTAAAAAAGTTAAATGAGCTGTACACTCGTGATTTGTGTACCTTTTATACATGTTGCTATAAACTAAAAGTTTCCTTTACAAAGCCTAAAATATCTATATATGTACATACACACAAACACATATTTTAAATTTCCTCCATGTATTGTGATAGCTCTCTGTGCTTGATTTAAATAATGCCTTAGTAAGTAAATACACTTGTAAGCACAATTATGTGTGTTTAGAAAGTAAGCCTTTGGGAGACAAGCATGATATTTTATATTCTGTCAAGAGATACTAAAATTATTTGAGGGGTGTATTCTACTAATAACGATTATTAGTCATTTTTGATGAAAACAATGGAGTACAACTATGTATGGGATTTTTATTAACCAACCAACATTTTGTAGTGGTTACATTGCAAAAAATGAAATAATGGGATTATTTGTCAGTCATAAACTATCCAAAGTGAAAACTTAACTTTGCCAAGTTCTCCTAAGGTTTACTCTCTGAAGTTTCTAAATAGACTAAGTTTTATTAAGAAAGTGCTACCAAGAAAAAAAGAGTAACACTAAAGTTCTCAAAGAAAATTGAAAAAAAGTAACTTCGCGATTGTTAAAAAAGATGAAGAGATCAATAAGCTCTCATTTGATTAGCAACATTCAGCTTATGGCATTAGAAGTACAACTGATCGTATCTCCTATGAGCCATGGTCTTGCTGGAAAGTCAACAGTTACGAGCGTAGTCTTACATATTTTCCCAAAAAGCCATTCCAGCTGTATTTCAAGTCAGTCTCAGCAACAAGATCAGTGCTCAGACTAAGAAGCATGTTCAATAGTGAAAAAAAAATTGCTTAAACAGTTATGTAACTTGAAGGTACTTACTTTAGTTTTATGATACTGGGATTCACAGTCACAAGATTGGTTTTACTGCCAACATCTTTACTAACATTTCCTGTGGTTGGGGGGAGGTTACACCTGAAATTTGGAAGGGAAAATATTTTCAAAATACAACCAGTAAAAAGAAAGTGTGTATGCAAACATCCACACATATATGTATGATCATTGTCCTTCTATTGGAGAAAATCATTGCTGTTAAGAAATCCTCAGAATCCATCTAATTTCCAATTAAAACCATTTAATAAGTACCGAACTCTTAGTTGGCATTTTAACATTGCACAAAATACGCGAATTTGATAAATGCTTTCAATATTGATTACAACTTTTATAAGTAACAAAACTAGAAATGACAATTACACCTCGCCTAGTTTTTGAAGAGTTCACAGTCCTTTTATTAACATTATTGTTATTTATATTGATTATATTTATACAGTGGTATGATCACCAATTTACAGATTTAAAAAAATTGAGGCATTGCTACTAAGGATATAGACTCTGTCAGAAGCAAAGACAATATAAAAACCCCAAAATCTCCTGATTCCCATATGGATAGTTTTTCCACCAAATTATTCTGTTAATAAATAAAACCCTAATGTTCTTATAATGATGTTTTCATATTGATGTTCTCATCCTCTTTGGACTACTAATTTGTTTTTAAATTGGAAAACAAATTAAGAATTGTAATTTTGAGTAATTATATTCCTGTCACAAAAAAGGGAAAGTTGGTTATGATTCCCTAAGTATCACTTACAGAATTTTAAGTAGACCATTTCTTTAAAGCTACTCATACAAAGGGAGCATCTCTGACTGCTTGCTAAGGAAGGAGGTTTAAAGTTGATGTGTTCTGGAGTATGACTGAGGCTGAAATATTCTATTCCACGCTCCATGAAACATACAAACAAATGAAATGTACTTCTTTCATTAATTAAAAAAGATACATCAGAAAATAATTAAATACGGCACCTTGGGAAAAATGAATATTAATTAGAGATAATAGGCCACAGAAATGCCTTCATTAGTGGGCTTACAGTAACACATTTACTTTTTAGAACAGTCTCATATTCTTTTTTTTTTTTTTTGGAGCAAGATTAGCCCTGAACTAACATCTGCCAGCAATCCTCCTCTTTTTTGCTGAGGAAGACTGGCCCTGAGCTAACATCTCTGCCCATCTTCCCCTACTTTATACGTGGGATGCCTGCCACAGCATGGCTTGCTAAGCGGTGCCATCTCCGCACCCGGGATCTGAACCAGCGAACACCGGGCCGCCGAAGCAGAACGTGCACACTTAACCACTGTGCCACCAGGCCGGCCGCCAGTCTCACATTCTTTTGAAGAATTAAAAGTGATTTCCAACACATATCACAGAAAACTCTAAGGGAAATATCGGGCATTGTGTATGTACACTAACATAGTAAAACCACTCACCACCTGTTTTGGTTCCTTACACACTTAATTGAGAGCTCTCAATCTTTTGAAATAAAAAAAAAGAAGTTTCCAGATTGTTTTTATTAACTCTGAATGTATATAGCCAAAATAAGCACAGGCTTAAAATTAAAGAAATTTTAATAACACCAACCATGGCTAGCCCTCAGTTTGGTTTCAGTTTGGAGGTTAACTTCAAAGGAAACTCTATATTCAGAAAAATACCTGGCATCAGTAAATGTAGAATCTAGAAATATATGCATTTATTTTAGAGTTATAAATTAAACAGCTGTCGAGATTTTTTCTTTTTAGCTTTTAAACCTAAACTTGTTATATTTCCTACACTTGCTATACAGTAAAATGGCTGTTTAGGCGTAATACTCCGCACAGATGCCTTGGAGGTTTTAAGTTTATAAAAAGTCTATTATAAGACAAATTATTTGTCTTCATTATGGCTTTTTCATACTTAGCGCTTTAACAAAAAAAGTTAGTGGCCATTTTAACATTAATCTTGAGGAACATGTTCAATAATTGTTGGACCTTCGGGTCTGTCATTCTGTCATTATCATCAGCGTAAAATTTTAAAATGAGATAAAAGTGAGGGGAGAGCCACTGATTCAAAATCGTGTTTCTTTTTCTTTTGCTACAAAGAGCAAAATTAAATTGATAGGGATCAAAGGATCTCCTCTGATGGGTGAAATCAGGACTCCTAAAATAGGAAGAAACAGATTTCGACTTACTTTGTAAAAAAGGTGCATTTCAACTGAAATCCATCCTCAACAGGGATGAACCACCTTTCCAACATATTCTGAAAGGAGAGAAGCCCTACATCTTGGCTTATTAGCATAAGCACACATAGAAATCACTTTTGTTTCTGTTTTTGCAAGCTGGCTGGTATTGAGATATAAACATTTTAAAAAGACCAGAATTTAGAAGCTGCACGAGTTTTTGTTCTTTAACGTCAAGCCAGAAAACTAAATAAACTGATGTTGCACGGCTATACAATACCGAAGTCAGCATTTTCCAAAAGTATCATCTGAGAACCAAACTTCCTTGAAATGCTCTGTTAAAAAAAAAAAAAGATTTTCAAGGTCAGGTGAACCTGGGAAATGTTGCTCTCTAGAGTCCTTCTCAGGGAGCCTTGAAATCCTTAATACACTGAAAGGCTCTGACAAGTTCTGCAGTGCAGACTCTCTTTTACCATGATTTCGCCCAGAGTTTCTGAAAAGTAAGTGATCATAGCACAATTTCATCCTTCTGGTATCAACATTCGGAGGAACTCATGATCCATTTAACACTCCAGGAAAGCCTACCTTGATAATTTGTAGACATAAGCATCACAGGTCAAAGGTCAAAATTTACACGGAGTATCTTTACTTTATCCCTTTAAATACCCAACTGAACTTTGGTTCCAAAGAAGCCGACTTGACAGGTCTTACCTAAAAACGAAGTCGGATTCATCTATTTCAGTTCCGCAGAGAGATTCATTCAGAATTCCCCCATTTCCAACCACGGCACACTGATTGTAAGGGGTCTCTGTAAAAGGTTGTGACTAGGAGGAGAAAGCGAAAACTCCCATGAAATACCTTCAGTGTTAGAACCGCAAGCATCATCAGCTTAATTTAAGGAGCTTAATTTTATACAAGTTAAGGAAAGAAAAAGAAACACAGGTAGCAACCCACAGCATGCCGATCGACTTATAACAAAAAATCCTGTAAACCTAAGTTGCATTTCTCTTGAAAGCAATATACAACATATGATAAACAATATAATGTAATATTACAAAATATATTTGTATATACGATGTAATATGATATAGTTTACCTCATGTAATTAAGTAAATAAAATGGGAATGGCAAAATGTCACACTGGGCCTCTCTAACAAAAAAGGAATATTTTCAGCAAAAAAGAGAAAATAAAGCAATTAGAAAGTAGCGTCAAATTCTCTGTTCCCAGACATAAAATTCACAGCCAATTTAGCGAAAGTTTCCTGTTCTTCTTAAGTAGTTAGACCTTCAGGCTTAGAGATGATAGGAGATTTACGCCTGCCTGCTCCACAGATGACCAGCTAGCGTGCTTCAGCGAGGTCTACCCGCTCTGTGCTGACATATTTCAAATTAATTTCCAAGGCCTGAATCTTTTGTATTTCCTCCAAGGACCCAACTTACCTACCCTACAAGATTTCTCACTTACACCAAATCCTCCCCAGTGAGAAACATAACTTTCCAGCTCGACAGCGCACCTCTCCTTTGCTGGTCACTTTCCCCAAACGATGTGACCTTGACCGGCAGCAAGGGTGCCAGCTCAGACTCCACCGTGACAAAGGCCTGATTCACCTGTTCTGTCTCTAGAATGTGAGTGTCAGTCCTCAAGGGCAGAGAGGGTGTTCATACTGTTAATTTCCTCTCATCTTTTGTTGCAAACCTAGCATGATGCAATGGATGCACTGACTTTTCAATAAGTGCTTGCTGGCCCAGTGGCCCACCGTGGTGCAGCTCCCAGCATTGTGCTGGAGCCCACTTGTATGAGCTTGTGAGAGCTGACTGGTAAACATTCAGGAATGGTGTGAGCTGGTTGTTAAACCACTGGTAAATTAACATCGGCCATGGTGGGAGTGTTCACATCACTGAAATTGGCAAATGCTACAAAGCACGCCACCCTCCTGTCCAAAGCCAGTTGGACCAGCATCCCTGGCAACTCCCCAGGGCTGATGTGGTTCTGAGCAGCCCAATGGACCCCAGAATCGCCATGACTTCCATGTGCTCCTGATGCTGGATCCGGGAGATGCCAAACAAGCAAAGAAAACTCTGTTTCAGCACTTCTGGGTTTTGTCTTTAAAAATTAAAAATCACATCATGCTTATTAGGGGAGAGGCATTGTTCCAAGTACATAACTTATTTTGCATTTAATTCACATAACAACCTTATGAGTGTTTTACAGATGGGAAAATGGAGGTAGAAATTTAAGTAATGGCTAGAAAGTGGCAGAGCTGGATTCAAACCCTGGCAGCCTGCTCCAGAGTCCACGCTCTTAACCACTAATACACATCACATGGCTTCTCACATTCAATGACGAGATGTTAACTTAAGCATGTGCCTTATTTCTCTTTATATCCGCAATGCATAGCGGCATAGTGCTTGGCTCTTAAACTAATGGTTCTCAGATACCTCAAGACTATTTCAAGTCACTGAACTTCTAGCTCAAGATGTCTTCAGACAGTGTTTACTAAACGTTAGCACAATAAATTCTGAATTTTACAGATAGGGTAGGAATGCAAATATGCTCTTTATGGGACAATAGAAAAGATTACTGAGGAAACATACCTCCAATTAAGCACTGAAAAGAATGAATGTTTTTCTCTGGTTTCTTGGTCAACTGGGGGAAAACATCCATATGCTTTGGGATCTCATGTTCCCTAAGAGTTTAAATAAATTACAAACTTCAGCATTCCCTAAGATAGATCTAAGAAAATGCAAATTTGTGCGACTCAGCTGTCTGCCCATGGCTCACTCTGGTTGAAAACCAACTTTGTCGTTTTCCTTTTCGACTGACTGAGCAAAGTTTTTGGAGGAGGTAACTTCACAACATTTAATCAAAAGCATTTACTGTGTCCTGCTGTGTGCCCCGCAGTTGTCGGGGCTGAGAGCCACAGAGCAGGGCAGGCGTGTAAGACGCAAGGCTGAGAAAGAGGCCAGCCTCCCCGGGAGCTGCATCCATGCAAAGGGAATGTTTAAGCAACATAGGAAAGTGACCTAGCTTTGCAATTGTTACTGTATTGACTTCAGAATTTCCTCCGCCCAATATTTAAACATCAGTATAAATCTGGAAAATGGATGCTTTTGTTAATTGCATACAGAATTATCAAGCCCATGTTAAGTTATTCTTTTCAAGGTGTCATTTAGAGTTCAAATTACCTGCTCCTCCTCTGTTCTGGTCCATCTAAAGCAAGGAAAACACTAGTAAAAATTGCGTGGGTGAAAGAGTTGCTCATTGAGGAACCTCCATGGCCTTTCCTGACAGGGCATATAAATATTCTTTAGTTATTATCTTTTCAATGATTGGTTATTTCAATGCACCATAAGGGCATTTTTAGAATGCTTTATGAGTCATTTTTCAGTTCCCCTTTTTCTTCCAGAAAATTTACAAGATTTTTTCTCTCTCATTTTCTATTTATTTCTCATTCACTGCAAGCAAATTATTCTTCCTTTGAATTGTAATACAAAAAAAAAATTTTGGAACAACTTACATGACCAAAAATAAATTAGTTGAAAGAAGTCAGAGGTCCAACAAAAAGAAATTAATTGTAAGGATCCAATATTCTAGATAGTTGGGAAATTGGATGTATAAAGTGATCGCATTTTTGACTTGGTCTAATTGCTTTTAATCAAATCATAAAAAGATTCCTGAGAGTGTAAGTTTTTAAGCAACGGGATGTTCTTCATGACAAAAATATCCCCCAAGTTCGGATTTATGTTAAAGGACAAGTTTCTTCTTGTAATGATACTATATCATTACTCATTAGTTTATTTAACAAATATGTAATGGGTGCATCTATGTACTGTGGAATGTTCTACGAGCTTGAGATACATCAATGAACACAGCAGACAAAAATCCTTCTCTCATGGAGGTTATGTTTATTGACCACGAATTCTTATCCATTTACTTCCCAAAGATTAGCCACATAAACCTACAGCTCTTTCTGAAGGAATTGGTTTAGTCACCAAAACTGACAACTGAAAGAATCTTATTCCAGGTGAAAAACGGTCATCTTCCCACGTCCTTGTAATTACTACGCAGAACGCCCAAGTACCTCATCTCATTCAAGGATGAGTCATGAAGACTCAAGAACTGGGACAGCTTATCATTTAAGATATAAATACCATTCCCTACGGAGCCACTTTGAATCCAAAATTGCCTTTTGAAAACAGACCTCGATAAATATCTTATACAACAAAACAGAGTATGGCGTTTTAATTCATGAACTCCTCCATTATTACACATTATAACTTAAAGTGAGACAAAATTCACCTGGAATGATGATATAAATAAACCAGAACAAATCTTTACTCACCACTGGAAACATATTAAAAATTCTCTCTCTAATTAGGATTTCCTTTTTACTTTCCACCTCATAACTCATGTTAGTCCCAACTGGCGTGTTATTTTGAGAAACAATGAAGTTTTGAACAGCATCACAACAGGAAGCAAGTTTGGCTCTGCAAAGGATAAGAATAAAAGGGAGCCAAGGAATAAGATTAAGAAACCAAAAATAGAGGCTACAATGGAAAACGCAAAAGAGGATTTTGCCATATTGACTTTCAGAAAGAAGATAAATCATTCATAAAGATGACATTTTTATCTCACTCCATTCCAACTGGCCCTGGATGGTGAAAGATGACCTGGCAGAGTAAAACGGCAAAATATATTAAACATACTTATTCTCAGTTAGAGACTCTGTTACCAGTAGAAATACTCATTAATACAACGGTTTTAAATATAAAAACTTTCTTCTAATGATAATGTTATAACAGAGAGAAAAATGACAGAATACATTATAATCATTTTATAATCATAATTTTTCATAATAATAATTTTATAATAGTTATAAAGTACAGGAACTAAATCAAGAACGGTGTTATACAATCAACAAAGAAATATGTAATTATTTATTACGAGACATGCGATGAAAAGAAGACTCATTCGATACAGTGACTTTTTTAGCTTGATTGAGAAATAATCCACAAATGAAAATGGTTTATATTTGGGGCTGGCCCCGTGGCTGAGTGGTTGGGTTTGAGCGCTCTGCTGCAGGTGGCCCAGTGTTTCGTTGGTTCGAATCCTGGGTGCGGACGTGGCACTGCTCATCAGACCACGCTGAGGCAGCGTCCCACATGCCACAACTAGAAGGACCCACAACGAAGAATATACAACTATGTACCGAGGGGCCTTTGGGGAGAACAAGGAAAAAAAAAAAAGGTTTACATTTAAGGTGTATTGTTTCATGTTTTGATATGCATATACATTGTGAAATAATCACCACAATCAAGCTAATTAACGTATCTATTAACTCATATATTTATTATTTTTTTCTTTTTCTTTAATTTTTTTTTTGGGGGGTGAGAACACTTAAGATCTCTTAGCAAATTTCAAGTATCTAATACAGTATCACTATAGTTGCATTGTTGTACATTAATACAGTGCAATTATTTTATTGAACACAGTAAATTTTTAAGTGAAGCAAGTTTAAATTTGCCATTCCTTATAGAGAGCCCAGAAAAATGTAATTCAGTACATTTCAAAACTATATTTCAAAACTATTACTCTGGAGTGAAACATTATCATTAGAATGCAGACCCAGGAAGGTCCTTCCGGGGATCACCTGCTTGTGCCCCCAACTGCCAGGTGAACCTAGGACCACCTAGAATTTACATTCTGTTTACATGATTCTCCAGGGATGCAGATTCCACAGCATCTCTTGATAATTGTTCTAGAGTTTAATCAACCTTGAAGTCAAGAGATTCTGCCATTTGCACAACTGAACCATCTCTTAGCTTAAATCCATTACCCTTGTTAGTTTTTCGTAGAATCTCCTCATAAAAACATTTCATCTAATAGAAAGTGGTAATCAAGCAAAACTTGAATCTTTTCAATCTTGACGAGTTTATAGAATTTCCTCTTCTCTTCTCTCAGATTTTCCTCATAGGACCAGTTTTTCATTATTTTAGTCATTTGTTCCTCTTTAAACCTTTACTTATTTCTCCATATTTCTTAAAAATATATGTCAAAGCTGGATCCAATCACAGCCCAAGGGACAGTGGATATTCAGCGGGCAGAGCTGACAGTGGTCAGTGTCGACACCCTCGATTTATAACTGGCCCTTCCTCATTCCACACTTTTTTGTTGACTTTTGGTCCTGAAGGGTATACTTTTGTATAGGTTTCTACTGAATTCTGATCTTTTGAAAAAAATACCGTGCTCTAATCTGCCATGGTCATTTTGAATTATATTCCAGTCTTCCTAAATTCCAATAATTCTCAGGGTATGAAAAGTCAGTGCTGTGATATTACTTGTACCCCAAAGTCAAGACTTTCAACAATACTTCTTATCAGTTGACTTACATCATTAAAATAGTGCATTCTCCTTAGCTCAATTCTATCACCTACTTATTACCCATCTTTGTATTTCAGAACCTATTTCTAAAAGATAGTTCACAGAGATGAACAAAACAAAAAAACTGGAAATGGAATGATGCGTAGTCAAAAACATGATACCAAGCAGTTTTTAATTATAAATTTAATTTCATAACAATACGTGTGACACATGGCAAGCTCAGAAATCCTTATGTGTTTATAATTTTAAATATCTCTTTTATGCAGCATTTTGAGAAAGGCAATGTAATGAAATCTCATTTACCTTTGACAAGCAACTTAATTTCTCTAAGGATATTCAGTGCTTAAAAGTACACTGCATCACCAAAAAACACTAACCAGAGTTCCCTTTGAGGTTTTTTTTATATCAATAGGCTTTTTCTGAAATTATATATAGATATATATTTATTTATATTGCATAATAATATATTGCATATATTGCATATAAATATAAACATATTATATTTATATCACAGGGAAAGATTTGCCCTGAGCTAACATCTGTTGCCAATCTTCCTCTTTTTGTTTTTCCCTCCCCAAAATCCCAGTACATAGTTGTATATCCTAGTTGTAAGTCATTTTAGTTCTTCTATGTGAGCCACCACCACAACATGGCAACTGACAGATGGGTGGTGTGGTTCCTTGACCGGGAAGCGAACCCAGGCTGCCAAATTAGTGAGAACCAAACTTTAACCACTAGGCCATCAAAGCTGGCTCCTGAAATTACGTTTTTAACATTATGCTATAAAATTTCCCAAACCTACAGGAAAGTTGGAAGAATTAGACAACAAGCACTTGAATAACCACCAGTTAGACTCTACAATTAACTTTTTACATATTTGCCTTATTGTTCATTTATCCATCAATGCATTGTTGCTGTAATTATTGCAATTCAAATGACAGATACCAGTAGACTTCACCCCTGAACACTTCAGCATGCTTATCATTGTTTTGTTTATATTTTGGGGTAAAATCTATGTATAATAAAATTATAACTGCATTCGACAAGTTTTGAAAAATGCATTCACCTCTGTAACCCAATCGCCCACTAAGATATAGAGTATTACCAGCCCCTTGCCCCTAGAAATTCTCTCACATCCCTTCCCAGGCTGTCTCCAGCCCTCCTCCATCTTGAGGCAACCCTTTTGTGATTATTTTTTGCCAAAGATTAATTTTGCCTGTTCTAGAATCTATATAAACAGAATCGTACAGTACGCATGTTTTCCTGTAAGACTTCTTTCTCTTGGCACAAATGTTTTTGCAGTTCATGTACATTGCTGTGTGTATCAGTAGTTTATTCCTTTTTATTGCTGGAGTAGTATTTTAGAGTTAGTTTAGCCATCCCCTTTGCACTTTAAAAAAATCACTATCAAAAATCAATCTTAAACACCTAATCACTCATAAAATCCTCCCAGAAAAAAATATCAGAATAATTATCCAAAATGTCATTTCTGAAGGCCACCTAGGGCCACTGACTAAAGGGACTTTTTAAGCCTTTATATGCAGTGGTAGAATTATAAATTTAGGCTCTTTGTCGCTTCCCAGCTCATCCATGTGGTAGAGACCCCTGGAATAGCCAGTGTTGGTATAAAGTTGAGCTACTTATAACAAACAAAACAAAATGGAATCTTACCTCTGTTATTCTATTTCCCATCGTCCCTAAAAAGAGTCAATTCTGATCCTTGGTGACTCTAAAGTCCGCTAGACATGTTCACAATAACGGACATGGCAATTTTCCCCTTCTCGTGTAAAAAGTAAGGGAGATGTCAAGAAATGAAGGACATCGTTGGTATTAACTAGACGTGATGGTCGATTTTATTGTCAACTTGACTGGGCCAAGTGGATGCCCAGATAGCTGGTAAAACATCATCTCTGGGTGTGTCTGTGAGGGTGTGTCTGTGAGGGTGTGTCTGTGAGGGTGCCTCCAGAAGAGATTAGTATTTGAATCAGTAGACAGAGTAAAGATCACCTTCCCCAAAGCAGGTTGACATCGTCCAATCCACTGAAGGCCTGACTAGAACTAAAGGTGGTGGAGGGCCAATTTGCCCTCTGTTGAGCTGGGATATCTATCTTTTCCTGCCATCAGACATCATCACTCCTGTTTCTCAGACCTTCAGACTCAGACCCAGGCTTACGCCATGGGCCCTCTAGTCCTTGAGCCCTCAAACTAGGACTGGAACTTACACCATTGGTTTCTCTGGTTCTCAGGCTGTCAGGGTTGAACTGGAACTAAACCACCAGCTTTCCTGGATCTCCATCTTACACACGGCAGATCAGGGAACTTCTCAGCCTCCATAATTGCATGAACCAATCTTTCAAAATAAATCTCTTTCTATATAGCTATACATATGCTATTTCTTCTGTTTCTTTAGAACACCCTAATACAGATATGGATACCAAGAAGTGGGGGTGCGGCTATAACAAATACCTAAAAATGTGGGAGAGGCTTTGGAACTGGGTCATGAGTAGAGACTGGAAGAGTTTTTAGGTTCATGATAGAAAAAGCCCAGATCGCCCTGAACAGTATTTTAAAGGTGAGTCTGGTGAGAGCTCAGAAAGAAAAGAGAGCAGCAGAGAAAATGTCCATCCCCTTAGAGAATACCTAAGTAATCATGAGCAGAATGTTGATTGACATATGGATGGTAAAAGCCATTCTGATGAGGCCTTAGATGGAAATGAGGAACATGTTATTGGACAAGGGACAAAAGGCAGTCCTTGTTATAAATTGGCAAAGGACTTGGCTGAATTGTCTTAGAATTCTAATGTTCAGTGGAAGGTAGAACTCGTGAGCAGTGAAATTGGATATTTAACTGAGGAGATTGCTAAGCAAAATGTTGAAGGAGAGGCTTGGTTCCTCCTCACTGCTTATAGTAAAATGCAAGAAGAGAGAAATGATTTGAAGACAGAGCTATTAATAAAAAGGGAAGTAGAACTTCTTAAAGATTTGGAAAATTCTCAGTCTATTCATATTGCAAAAATGAGAAAGTGTGCTTAGGAGAGAACACTAGGGTATGACCAGGCATCCATTTGGTAAGGAGATCAGCCTGGGTGTGAACCAGGGATCTATCCAGCCACCCAGCAGGAAAACTGCCAGTTTGAACTGAAGAGGAAAGAGACAGGACGGAATGAAGGAGGCTGTTGGACATCCTGGATTTTACAGGATGGGATCATAGAGCTATTTGGCTGCAAACAGGTGCTGTTCTTCAAGAGAAGGGAAGAAGGACCCCAAAGGTGATTCAGAGATCAGGGCTGCCTCCTGATTTCAAAAGGGTGACCTGCTTTCAACAGGCCAGACAATCTCTGCCCGAAGCCCTGGGAGCAGGGCCACCCAAAGCCATGGGGGGGCAGGGAGAGGTGCCTGGTAATGTCCCAGGGGCATGACTCCTGCTTGGCAGAGCTGCAGGGGCTGGACTACCACCACCGTGGGTTCAGAAGCTTGGAGTGTCACCCCAGTGGGCCTGGAGGACACATCATTGAGCCAAAGAGGATTACCTTGAGCCTTGAGAGCTCATGAAGCTTGCTTTGCTAAGTTTTAGACTTGCTGGGGGTCCATCGCTGCTTCCTTCTTTCCTCTTTCTCTCTTTTGGAATGGGAATGTCTATCCTATGCCTGTCCCACCATTGCATTCGGGAAGCACATAACTTGTTTGGTTTCACAAGTTCACAGCTGGAGAGGAATTGGCTTCGGGATGAATAGAACCTTGAGTCTCATCACGTCTGATTGAGATGATATTTACTGTAGACTTTAGAGTTAAGGCTGAAGGAGTTAAGACTTTGGGGTTGTTGGGATGGATGAATGTATTTTGCATGTGAAAAGGACATGAATTTTGAGGGGCTCAGGTTGAGATGTTATGAACTAAATATTTGTGTCCTCCAAAAATCCATATGTTGACATCCTACCCCACAGTATGATGGTATTAGGAGGTAGGGCCTTTGGGAAAAGACTAGGATTAGATGAGGTCATGAGGGTGGAGCCCTCACAAATGGGATTAGTGTTATTATAAGAGTTGGGAGAGAGCTTGCTTCCTCTCTCTGCTCTCCATCCTCATGTGAAGATACCACCAGAATTTAGCAGTCTACAACCCAGAAGACTACTCTCACCAGAATTCAACTGTGATGGTACCCTCACATCCAGTTCCCAACCTCCAGAACCGTGAGAAACAAATGTCTATTTATAAGCCACCAAGTAGATGGTGCTTTGTCATAGCAGCCTGAATGAACTAAGATGCTAGAAAACATGCTGTTACCGTGATACCTAAATTGTCTAAAATGGGTAGTTTCACATTCCACACTAGTAAATGTCCAACCAGATCAGCATGTACAAACCTTACACTTTACATTTCCAGAGCATTTTCACGCCTGTTACCCCATCTGATTCCCACAACAACCAGGGAGGTAGAAAATATTATTATGCCCATTTTAGAGACCAGAGAGGTTAAGTGACATGATCAAGGCACACAGGTTATGATGACTCCAACCTATGTCTTTTGCCATTCAAGTCTCTGTAGTAGAGTATATAACTGGGGGTAGTGCTCTCATTTGAGCTTCTTCCTTCAGGATGCTTTTCCTAATGGCATCACAACAACATAGTGGTTCCCAAAATCCTGCTGGAAGCATTTTGTTGAAAACTTGCCCAGACACAACTCATAGGCTGCCATACAATTTACATACAAATGCTTCAAACTCCATATGGAATTGTGACATTCGAGGCTCTCGTTCTACATGGAGGATGCACAGGGTCCCACCTGGGATCAAGGTTCCCCAGCGGCCAGGTCAATGTGCCCAGTACTATATTGAAAAGAAACCCTTGGCTTGATGATGATCTAAGCTTTGCTGTTTCACACATTCAGCAACCTCCTTTATACAATCCAGTTTCAAAAGGAGAATACACTCTCCTCCCACCTCAGGAAAGAGCGAGGACCGTTTCTATCATATGGAGTTCCAAAACTGAAAACAGTTCACATACTTTCAAAAGGGCTTAACTTTTAAGACGTGGGTTGGTCCTGGGAGAATCTGGCTTGATACTTTTAGCCTTGATCTATAAAGACAGAATCTGAAAATGTGCAAAGTCATCTTTGCATCACAGTTGGTCTAATGAATATAATTTTGAGAAAGGGATTTTTGTTAAAATTGTGGAAATTCCTTTTTCTTTAACACTGTAGGCCTTGAGTATTTCCTTTGTTTTTACTTTTTTATTTTTTGGTCTTTGTTTGTGATTCTTTTCAAGTCTCGGGTCAAAAATCTTCGGTTCTAAACCAGATGTTTCCTGGATTTCCATCAAAGGTTAATGACTACTTAAGGCTTACAGTGTGCAAGACACTAAAGGACACTCTGAATACTAACGACCTTGCTGCCCCAGCCCAGAGCTCACAGGCATCTCTCCTGTCTATCAAACTCTCTAAGACTCTCTACTGAGATCTGGGGCAATTAGGATGAGGTAGGGGCTCCAGGTACTTCCTAAGTACCAACCAAGAGGTACCGTTTTTGGTAACCATTCTTTAAGACACTAATGAAGGTCCTAGGAAAAGGAGTTTTAAAACACAACCACCTTCAGAAATTCAAGAGACTTATTTACCATCCTAATCATTTCTTCTTCTTCACCAAAACAACGACATGCTTAGGCCAAGCCACACACCAACTGCCTCTCTCCTGTTGATCCTCCCTTTTTTCGTCTTTCTTCTCTCCCTCCTTTACGTTATGTAAGTCACTGATTGACCAATACTAACAATATCAAATATTTAGTGCATTCTCATGATGGTTGTTCATTTAAGCCCTACAATAACCCTACAAAATAGGTATGGTTAACACTCATTTTACAGTTGAGGACAATAGGTCACATATTACATATTCATTCATTCATTCATTTGTATTTATTTAGCACCTAGGTAGGTGTTCAGCACTGTGAAAAATTCTGTCTACACATTGGTGAATAAAATAAGTGTTGTCTCTGCCTTTATGGCGCTTATGATGTGGTAAGGAAGAAAATTAAAAAGATAACTTTCAGTCTGAAGGGTAGCAGAGTACACCCCACCTGACCCCTGCCAAAATGTGCTGTTTTGGTACATTGATGCTTTTGAGCTGTAGGCACTTGAAAAACAGCAAACGCAGGGCGAGAGGTTTGCTCTGAACTCTCCTTCTGTGCCTAAAGACAGGTCCTCCAAAAGGAGCTCAATTGTCATAGATCCCCTGCCGGGCAGTTTCATCAAGAAAGATGAAGTCTTATCCCTGGAGAAGAGACTAGAGGTCGACACCACATCTGCACAAACTGTCACAAGCTGTCATAGCTCCCATCTATTCTTCCAAAGGCCCATTCATCTTTCCTAAAAATCATCTACTCTCCCCTAAGAGGCCTATGTCCCTCCCCTCCCCCTTTCCCTGTGAAGATGGTATTTAAGTCTGAATTCTAAGCCACCTCTGGGTGTTACTCATCTTCCCTTGGGTGTCTCCCACGTACATATGAGGTCTGCATGTTAACAAACCAGTCTGTTTTTCTCTTGTTAATCTGCTTTTGATTACAGGGGTCTCAGCTGAGAATTCAGAGGGGTAGAGGGGAAATTATTTTTCTTCCCCTAAAAATTATAAGACAGTAGGTGGTAAAGCCAATTCAAACCCTTATTCTAAAGCCCATTCTCAATCAATGCCCTGCAAAAACCATCGTGTATAATACTCCCTACAAAGAAAGTGGGAAGAGATTAAAGGAATAAAATGCTCTTGTTTGAACCACTATATCTTACTACCCAATAGATTTTTTTTTAAATCCTCAAGTTCATAATCAGAAGCACATTAAAATAAAAAAGTAAGAGAGCACTATGAGCTCAAAGGGCCTTTCACATTAAGTGGACGTTGATGTCACATCATGAATAAGACCACGCGCCCAGCCTCTATGCAGTCTTCAAGCCCAGTGACTGTGCTGGACTCTGGGTGAGTCTGTGTGTTTGCGTGTGGGCCAGTGTGTGTGCTCTGTGGTGTGGGGGCATGGGGAAGGTGGGAAAGAAAGAATAGTTTACTATTGGAGGTTGAGAATAAGTCATCCCTGGTCAGAGCCCATTTAAGGAGTGAACGAGATTTGCAGATTTCAAATTGGCTTGATATAACTCACCATGTGCACTGGTTTACTAAAATTTGAATGTGACCTGAAACAACATAATTAAAAAAATAGAGGCTAGAAGGAGAGATACATTCTGTGTATCTCTGTGATGCTCAAGCCATGCTTGGTGTGCTTGGATCTTTGCTTTCAGAGGCACATTGAGAAACCAGGGCCTGTCTGGAGGGAGCAGCTATGCTGGTAGACCGATTGAAATCCAAGACAGATGAAGAACTAATAATGTCCAGACCAGAGAAGAACAGATCCGGGGGACTCAAGAGCTGTCTTCAAATAATTCAAGACTTAGGAAGAATTAGATTTATCTTGCATCACTCCAAGATACAGACCACCACATCGAACAATTCAGCACATATTTACTGAGCATCCATCAACTGATGGCCATCGTTCAAGGTCATGAGGATTACAACTTACAAGTTATTAAATACCGATATGAATAAAGCATGGATGGGCCCTGCCCTCTGGGAGATAACTTATCATAGGAGGGACAGATAGAAAATGCAACTGCTGTTTCAATATAATTTCAATATAAGATAGATTAAGGTATGATGAGGTTATGATAAGAGCACAGACGAAGGGCACTTCAACTAGCCTGAGGGTAAGGGGAAGATTTTGTGAAGGTGTTAGTACAGTGCCCAGCACAGAGGAGGCACAGGATAAATACATGTTCGATGAAAAATAAGCCTGCGTTTGGGAACAATCTCTTGGGTAATGGAGGATGGACGGTAGCAGAAGGAGACCACAGAGAGGAAGGCTAACTGGGGGAAACTGGGAGGCTGTTCAGTTAGAGTTCACCTAATTGAAGATTAAAAGCAGGGGCTGGCCCCGTGGCCGAGTGGTTAAGTTCACGCGCTCCACTGCAGGCAGCCCAGTGTTTCGTTGGTTCGACTCCTGGGTGCGGACATGGCACTGCTCATCAAACCACGCTGAGGCAGCGTCCCACATGCGACAACTAGAAGGACCCACAACAAAGAATATACAACTGGCTTTGGGGAGTAAAAGGAAAAAAATAAAATTTTTTTAAAAAAATAGATTAAAAGCAAATCATTTTAGGGTGAATAGGGCTGGAGTGGGGTGGGGGAAATTTGAGATCTATTTAGTAGATGAAAGAATGAGGATAAAGGATAACGGAAGGCTGCCAGGAGATTAGACAGTGGCTCCATGACACGATGCTCTTCTCCATCTTCCCTTAACCCCCAACAGTCCCCAGTGGAATTCATTTATTTCACAAATATTTACCAAAAGCCTCCCATGTTCCAGGAATAAGAGACTCCATCCCTGCCCTCATCTTGCACCTGGGGCAGCACAATTTAGACGAGAAGAATATGGAAGAAGGTTTCAGAGCAAAGCAACAAAGGCGATGAACGGTTTATTAACTATGACCAAGGAGGAACAGTGAACAAAACAGGGAACTTTTTTGTATAATGCACCTCGAACTGCAAGGAGAGAAAATCAACAGAAGGTTGTATACACAAAGGACAAGAAAAAATAGTGTCTTCATAGGTTTCTAACTCTTTGAAAAGGGAATAGAAAACTCATGAGTTCAGAAAATATTGCTTTTTGGTTTTTTTTCTTTCTGTTTCTTCTCCCCAAATCCCCCCAGTACACAGTTGTATATTCTAGTTATGGGTCCTTCTAGTTGTGGCACATGGGATGCCACCTCAGCATGGCCTGACAAGTGGCACCATGTCCACACCCAGGATCCGAACCAGCGAAACCCTGGGCCACTGTAGCGGAGTACGCGAACTTAACCACTCAGCCACGGGGCCAGCCCCAGAAAATACTGTTTACATTTCAGTTTTTATCCTAGGGTTAACTGTGGAAGAAAGTTTAAAGAGAAAAAGAAAACTAAAACTGTGGGGAAACCAAGAGAAAAAAAAGCAAACAGATGGACATAGCGTGAGACAAAGAAAGATGGAAGGGACTGACAGAAGGTAGCAGACGGTCACACACAAACAACGAGGACACAGAGACCCGTGAAACAGCCAGCGAGAAAGGCCAGCACTCACACGATCACATAGAACCTTCAACAGAAAAGGGGCCAGAAAGACAGATGCAAAACACAGGTTCAGATAGGAACATAAAAATCAAAGCATGTGGGTGTGAGGCCCAAGTACATTCATGCAGAAATGATAACAGTAGATACACACATGCATTTCTTACTACGTCCCAGGCATTCTTCTAAGCACTTTACACAGTAACTTATTTAATCCTCACAACACTCCTATGTGGGAAACACTATCATTATCGTTATTTTTATTCCCATTTTCCAGATGTGGAAGCTGACAGAGAGAGAGGCTAAGTTCCTTGCCTGAGGTCACACAGCTAGTAAATGACACGACTGAGATTTGAACCCTAGTCTTAAGGCTATGTGCTCTTAATCACTGCCCCATACTCCCTCTAAATGTTGCCTTATTATACACAAATAAACCATAACAGAGACACATAGAGGGAAAAAAGTCACCGAGAGCCCCCACAGCCACTGTCACAAGATATGCCGATAGACTCTCTGACCTTCATGGGCAAATAAACATCTATATCCTGAGACATTTTGTAAAATGTGGTGAAATCATTTTAAACTGTGCTGAATTTTCATGATTATCTATATGAAAGATTAAAACAGTGTCCAGACCCTCCAGCAGGCGGGCCAGGGAAGGCCCAGCTGGATACAAGGTAAAGGGCTGAGGGTTGGGAACAGGGGTTCATGGAGTCAAGGCCACGGCTGAAACTTCCTGCCCAGGCAGCAGAGCTCCTAAGAAAAAGAGTCTGACACAAAGGAGAACAGATATGAGCTGCAAGCACCAAGAGGGTAATCAGGAAACAAGTTCAATGACATGGAAGAGCATTCAGGATAAACTGAAGACTGCAGTCATTCATTCATGTGTACGTTTATTCAGTAAATCAAGCTCTTAGCACTGTCCTCAGTACCAGGAATATAATAGAAAAAAGATGGAGCAAATGCCCATGGAATGCTTGTAGTCTAGTGGGAGAGACACAATAGCAAACAATTACAACATTATGCCAACAGACTGACACTGGAATGGGGGTTGGGGGAAGGCGGGACCTGCAGAGGGTGAGGAGGTGGGCTGGGCCGGGCCAGGCCTGCTGTATATCACTGCTGTACAAAAAAAGCCACCCAGATGAGGGAGACTCCAGCCCAGTGGGAACTTCCTTTTGTGACAATAGGGTGGACCTTTGAGACTGACATGCCTGCCAGTACAAGGTAGGGAGCCCACAGTTTGTGTCTGGGCTCCTCACTCACTCCCCCAGAGTTGCATAGATGCCAGAACTTTAGGTGCTGCTCTGAGTGGAACAGCCACTCACTTGAATTCTTAAGCTTGGGTTTGCACTGTGCTGGTGCAGTCATAAAGCAAAGTGAAAGCAAGTTTAACTGAGTCCAATTCCATAGCCACGCATTCCCAAGGACCTGGGCCAGCCCTGCGGGCCAGAGCACGTAGAAAGGCAGCCAACTCTAACCCGGGGTGGCAGGGCTCAGCTCCCCAGGAGAAGGAAAGCTGAAGCTGAAAACCAAAAGATGAGGAGAAGTTAGGCAGGCAAGGCAAGAGAGAGAGACAGAGGGGTGAAGACTGCCTGGGGGATGAAGCAGAGAACAGGGAGTGTGAAAGCCTGGAGGAGACAGAGAGAGCGCATGGAGCGTGCAAAATGCTGAAAGGAACTCTGCCTGGCTCCAGAGACAAGAGTACGAGGTGAGGAATGCTGCAGAACTATATCACGGGAAGTCCTACAAGCAAGCCAAGGGAACAGTTTAGCTTTCTTCTCTGGGGAAGGGCAAGTCATGGAAGGTCTTAGCTGTGGTAGTGACACAATGAGATATGCATTTTAGCATGTGCACTCTGGCTTCAGTGAGGGGGTTAGATTATGGGGTTCCGAATCAAGGTGGTGTGATCTGTTCGGAGGATATGGCAACAACCCAGTACTGGAGACAGTCTGTGAAGACAGCCACTATCAATTCCTTATCTTCCTATACACACATGTTGCTCCTAACATCAAGAAATAAAATCTAAACTCTTCCCCTTGAATCTGGGCTGGGCTTTGTGACCACTTGGACCAAGAGAATGCTGAAGAAGTGGCATTCTGGGACTTTGAAAGCCAGCTCATAAAAAGTCTTGTGGCTTCTGGTTGGGTTTCTTGGAACATTCACACTTTGGACATTTCCTCAGGGAATCTAGCCACCATGTTGTAAGAAGCATAAGTCACGTGCAGAGGTTCCTTTGAAGGTGCTGTAGATGGCAGCCCTAGCTGAACTCCTAGCAAAAGCCAATGGCAACTGCCAGCTGTGTGACTGAGCCATCTTGGATGTCCAACCCAGGCAAGCTTTTAGATGACTCCAGCTCCAGCCATCACTGGACTGCAACCACAAGAAATTCCTTGATTAAGAGTTCCCCAGCCAAGGGGCCAGCCCACGGCATAGTGGGTAAGTCTGGTGCACTCCACTTTGGTGGCCTGGGTTTGAAGGTTCAGATCCTCGGTGTGGACCTACACCACTCATCAAGCCATGCTGTGGCAGCAACCCACATACTAAATAGAGGAAGACTGGCACAGATGTTAGCTCAGGGCAAATCTTCTTCACCGAAAAAAGAGTTCCCCAGATAAGCCCAGCCAGTCCATGGAAGTATGAGAGAACATGAAATCACTGTCTTAAGTCACCAAGTTTTGGGGCAGTTTTTTATACAGCAACAGATAACCAGAGGACCAGTTAAGAGCTGAGTAGCTATATCAATCAGGGCTTACTAGAGAAACAGAACAAATTGTCTGTCTGTCTGTCTATCTATCTATCTACCGAAATTTATTTTGAAGAATTGGCCCACACAATTGTAGGGGCTGGCAAGTCTAAAATCTGTAGGGCAGACTGGAAACTCAGGCAGAAGTCGATGCTACAGTCTTGAAGCAGAATCTCTTCTTTTCTGAGAAATCTCAGTTTTTGCTCCTAATGACGGCAACTGGTTGGATGAGGCCCACCCACATCGACAAGGGTCATCTCCTTTACTTGAAGTCAACTGATGGTAGATATTAACCACATCCGCAACATACCTTCACAGCAATGCCTAAATTAGCATTTGATTAAATAACTGAGTACTATAGGCTAGTCAAGGGGACACGTAAAATTAACCAACACAGTAACCTAGACCAGAGTAGTGGTGGGGGATAGAGAAAAGTAGATAGATTTGAAACATATTTAGGATGTGAAACTGTCAAAGTTTGGTGATGGACTGCAGATGGGCACTGAAGGAGAAGACATCAAGGGTAATATACAGTTTTCTGATTCGGGCCTTCCCTGATACAGGGAAGGTTGGTGGGGGGCAATGACCTTTTCATAATGAACTTGTAACCTGTTATCATTTGAATTCATACCAAGACTCATAAAGAGAAAATGAGATCACACTGCAGCAGTAGAACTTAGAACTATGAAAAGCAGAGTTGTGTGGTCTTTGCAAATAGGAATGATATTCAACCATCTGGCTGGTTTCAGGTGCCATTCTGAATGAGCACAAAGCTATGACCCCACTGACCTCTCGAGGTCCCTCCTAGTGATCTAGAGCATCATTGGCCCCTGCTTTTCTTAAATTGTTAAATTAAAGTCAATTGAGAATTACATAAGTGTGGAAAACACAAGTTCTAAAAATACAAAGTCAACTGGTAAGATGAATGTTAAGATTTCTGACTATATTTTACTTTGCAGATAAAAAAAATAAATCCAGGTCACTGCCACTATTATTCTACGTGTGAAGAGAATGTAAAGAAGTCATTGACACCAAACTTTTGTTGACAGAGCTTATATTTCTATTTGCTTAGATATTTTGTAGGGGGGAAGGGAGGAGTAAGAATTTTTTTTTTTTGCAGACATTGTTGGCAACATATTGAAGATCTTGAATGAACACTGTGCACCCTACAAAAACAGAGTTTTGTCATTTTGATGCTGAACCGATCTTTAGTGTAATTGCACAAACATGCTACTCTGTGAAGTATTTCCTAAGGAAAATGTTGCCAGCATATTTTGTGTTTACATCCTTTCTTTTATTAAAGGTCTCATTATTTCACTATCTTTAACCTACCAAACCAAGTGCTCACTGTCTGCTCTAGGGAAAAGGGATGCATGTGTATCTCTGTGCTACGGATGGCAGTCTCTGCTCTGCACAGACACAAGTACGGGAAAGAGGCGGGTTCTGCTCAGAGTCAATTAACGAGCCTGGTTCACACGCACAAACCGGCCCTAGGTGCTCCTAGAAAGCCACTGCAGGCCAGCTCCCAGCTCAGCATTCTTCTGGGACATCTTTCAGAGCTCACTGTAGAATTCATCATCTTCTGCTTGTTGGCATCCACCCCAAACTCAGCTTGTGTTTCTGCCTAGCCTCTTGGAACTGGGCACTTCTCTTCCTGCTTTTAGTGTCCAGTTTCTCTCCACATCCCGACTTTTCATCTCTGCCCTCAGGCTTTGCCCAACAGATAAGAATTAAGGCGTCCTATCCTTAGCTTGCCAGTCTTTATTTAGTCCTCACTGGAGGCTAAATAATTTGGAGAAAGGGCGGGATGTGCCACTCTTTGCTTTGCCTACAATCAAGCTGAATAATTTTCGAGCAACTCAGAGCCATTCCTGGTTAGACCTCAGAGCCTGGTACCAGACCTGATGTGAACAGCCATCTTGAAAGGGAGGGACAAGCCACAGACTGTTCACATAAAGCTCAGCCCTTTTCTACCACAAATAATGCACAGGAAGACTATAACCTAGAAAGCTGAAGCTTAATATTTTCTGCTTTATGTGACCCATTTTCCATCATGAAAAGATCAAAGAAAGTTTAAATAGAACAAACTGAATAGGAAGTGCTGGTCCTTATAAAATGTGTGGGATAATCCATACAAGATGCATCACAAAGGCAAAACTGGGGCTTATAAATGTTTACACATCCCCCTAGGCAGAGGATTGGCAATGAAACTACTGCAGCTTATTGCTGCTCAGGGACTAGCTGTATTTATTACAGATGTCAAGAGTTTAAACAATTTTTAGTAAAATATTAATTGTAAGTTAGGAAAATTATATTAATCTGAAAATAATAATAATAGCTATTGTGTATTGAGATTTTAACAAATAATGGACTCTGTACTGAACATTTTACACATTGAATATTCATAAAAACTTACGGAGGAAGGTACTATCTCTATATTATCTATAAAGACACTGGCTGGGAGAAGTGGCCTAGCCAAATAATAGTAATATTGATGCCACAAATAACCAACTACCCAAATGTCTGTCGTCAAAGGGAAAATGGTGCTTTTAAGATGTGCTAGTGGGAAGTCAGCCATTCACAGGGGGGAACAAATATAAAATAAAATTAAAGACTACGGAAAACAAACAGGAAAGGTCAATGATAAAAGGCATGGAGCCAACCTGAAGCTGAGCCCGTGGTCCTGAGCCCAGAAACCTGGCTATGTTTTTCAACCCTTGGTTCCTATTTTTGACCCATTTCTAGGATGATCTAGAAAGATTCTTGGTTCCTCCTGATGAAAATATTTTCCTATCATTATTTTGCACTCTACAACATACATGGGCCACAGATTAAACAGGTCTATCAATTAATCACACACACAAAATGGAAATTCATAGTTGTGATCAGTGTTATGAGGGAGAATCTCACTATAGGACAGCAGCAATGACTTAATCAGGTTGTTCAGGAAATGCCTTCCTGGAGAAGGGATGAATGATTTAGGATCTGAAAGATTAGTACATATTAACTGGGGGAGGGAGAAGGGGCAGCATTGTCAAGTCTCTGTGGCTGAAGTCAGTACGGTACATTTGACAAAGTAAAAGAAAGATCCATGAAGGTAGATCAAAAAGAGCCATGAGGAGAGTGGTGGGCAGATAGGCAGGAGAAGTAGATAGTAGGCAGGCAGCATATGGTCTTGCAGGAGTTTAGTTTTTATTTTGAATACAGCGAAAATCCCACCAACAGATTCCAAACTGGTTGGGGCATGGGTAAGAGTGGTGGAAGCATGTTATGACCAGAGACCATAGTCTGATTTCCATGAAAATAACTCCACCCAGCTGCTGTGTAGAGAATGGATGAGGATACCAACGTGGTGAACCATGATCAGGGTGCAGGGCACGGCAACAGTCTAAAGGAGAGGCGATGATGAAGCAAACAGATCCCACCCAACCACAGTCAGTCGTGGAGTGCCTGCTATGTGCCAGCAGGGGTTCCCATGTTCTAGAGAGAGATTCCTAAAACACCATCAGACTTGAGGATGGATTGATATGGGGATGAAGAGGAGGGAGCTGAAGGAACAAACAGAGTGATACAGAAACCAAGTAGAAGAATCTTTCAAGGAATGAGGAATGGTCTATCCTTTCAAAATACTGGTAAGAGGTGTGAGGTCAAGCAAATGGGAATGGAAAATGCCATCTGGATTTAGTGATGTTGGGTCACTGCTGACCATAGGTGAAACATTGTAGTTAAGGAGTTGGGTGAAAGACGGAGCAAGTATAGACAACTTTTTACAGGGTTTGGCTGTGTAGTGGGAGAGAAAGAGTCATTGTGTAAGAAATGAAACGAGAAATAAAATCAAGATGGCATGCTAAAATACTATGATTTTAGAATCAATAGGCTTACAATGAATGTATGTTTCAAACTAAAGGAACAGGTTATTATTAAGAACACAATGATCTAAGAATTCCAGTGATTTGCAGGGATTCTCAAAGCATGAAAACATTCATTTCAGCCCCAACAGATCAGAAGAATTTAGGGCTTCAAAAAAACACTACCTCTTTTTAGCAACATGTCTCTGACTCAATTAAATAGAGCCATCCACGAGATTGAACTAGCCACCCGGAACATCAGGAGGAATTCCAGCAATCCAGAGGGAATCTGTTATTAGTGTGTGATTATCAGGCTGGAATAACAGTGAAAGTTAGGATGAGGGAATTGATAGTTATTCCTAGTCATGACACTAATCACACAGTGGAGTTTTATCTTCAAATTCCTGGCTCCCTCATAAAATTAGGAAGGTGGGAAGGCCTATAAATTTAGAATTAGAAAGTCAGACACTGGTGCTTGCCCCTAATGAATCCAGTTAGATACAGAACGGATGACAGAGCATTCAGAAAAGCAAGAATGTCATCAGACTACAATTACAGAAGCCTTGTGTCATCATCTTGCCACTTCTCCTTGTCCCTGGAACTGTTGAGTGCTCCCTGTCCCCACTCCACCCTGGTGTCTCTCTTCTAGATTGTTCTATTGGGCTTCTCAGTCCAAGCCTTTATCACTTCACACCTGGCCTAATGAAGTAGAGGTACCTGTTGTACCCAATCTGCTTGGGATTGCTAGATTAACCAACCTAAAGAAAATGTTTGGCATGTATGACAGACCTGGCAATGGTACTCAGAGAGAATTTCAAGATTAGATACCCAGTTCTCTCATTTACTAGTGATGACACCTTGGAAAATTCACCCAAACTCTCTGAGCCTCTGCCTCTTCATTTACTAAACGAGGAAAACAAAATGGTGGTATCCCCTCTAGGATCAAAGTAAAGATTTTTACAGCACTACAACCATGATGGCTATATTTAATCTTGAATTATTCCACCATCACTTAGAAGATGAAATCCAAATTCCTAGGACCCTACACAACATGACAACAGCCTCCTGAAAATGGCTCATCCATACTTCCTTCTGGGACTTTGTAAATGGCCCTGCATAGGCTCATCTCCATCCATGCCTTCCGCTCCTGTCTGAATTCTTCCCTTTTCTTCAAAGTACAGTCGCCTCTACTTCATGGAGCCTTCCCATACAATCTCATTTCTCAGGTATCTGCTCCTTTGCTGAGGATCAACAGTAATCCATGGTTTATCCCATTTGTCTCTTGCATTAGTAGTTATGTAACCTTGTATATGTGTCATAAGTTGCCATAGATACTAGAGGACTTTGAAGGAAAAATATCTTATTAATATCAAGAGAGAAGAAGAACATCAAGTATATACAGTACGTAGCAGCTACCTGCATATACTAAATACTCAATAAAAACACACCAATTGATTAATTTACCTTGTTGTATATGATCAACTTGGACAACAACTTCATTGCTCTTACAACACAATAAGAGAAGATGGGAGCTCAACTCTCTCCCCACTGCCACAATCCGAAGGGACTCCTTTGAGGCAGGATGAGCATTTACACAACTTGGAGCTGGAAATGATCTTAGAGATCCCCCCTATAACGCCTCACTTTATAGAAGAGGAAACAGAAGACCAGAGACTTCTTCAGGGTCACTAGCCAGGCACCAGCAGAGCTAAGATGAGACCCTAAAATTCCCAGTGCTTTAACTGCTGTATGCTTTGGAAGTGGGTTGTCCTGGGGCTGCAGATAATCTGAGGATCATGTGTTCCTCTCTTCAAGTCTCTTCTTCCAACTTTCTAACCCCTAGAATTTTTTTTCATTCTTCCCATAGAGATTTCATCTTTATATACACATAACAAGAACGCTACTCCATTAGATAATGTTGGAGACATACATGCACTGATCTAACAGTAAAATAGTATATCTACAAAAAGACCAAAATCAATTGGCTAGCTTTGCATATACTGTTAAAAGACCTAGATCAAAGGACCAAGGTGATCCCTGAGAGAAGAGAGAGAAAAATAGAGAAAAAAGCCTACACAAGGCAGTCCATTAATATGAGTATGTAAGGATTGCAACTGAAGGAGAAATAAGAAGTGAGCAGAAAGGAGGAACTGGTCAAAAGGGAGCAATTTGTCTGAAGGGAGAAAGAGGATGGAAGAACGAACACTTTTAGAAAACCATACCCTTCCGAGGTGGATTAACAATGTAAGACGTAGAGTAGTGGTCATACTTCCCAATTTCAAAACTTACTAAAAGGGTACAGTAATCAAGACCGTGGGGTGTTGGCATAAGGATAGAAAAATCAATGAAATAGGATTGAGAGTCCAGAAAGAAACTCTTACATTTATGGTAAGTTGATTTTTGACAAGGCTACCAAGACAATTCAATGGAGAAAGAATAGTATTCTCAACAGATGATGCTGGGACAACTGGATATGTAGTTGGATCCCTACCTCATACCATATACAGAAATTAATTCAAAGTAGATCATAGACCTAAACATAAGAGCTAAAACTATAAACTCTTCAAAGAAAATATTGGAGTAAATCTTCAGGATCTTGGGTCAGGGAATGGTTATCTTAGAAATGACACCAATAGCACAAGTGACAAAAAATAAAAACAAATAAATTAGGCTCCATCAAAATTTAAAAGTTTTGTGCTTCAAAGGACACCATCAAGAAAGTGGGGAGGGGATGGCCTGGTAGCATAGCAGTTAAGTTTGCGTGCTCCACTTTGGCAGCCCAGGTTCGCCAGTTTGGATCCTCGGTGCAGATCTATGCACCACTTGTAAAAACATGCGGTGGCAGGCATCCCACATATAAAATAGAGGAAGATCAGCACAGATGTTAGCTCAGGGTCAATCTTCTTCAGCAAAAAGGAGGACTGGTGGTGGATGTTAGCTCAGGGTTAATCTTCCCCACCAAAAAAAAAAAGAAGAAAGAAAGTGAGGAAAAAAACAATCCACAGAATCATACAAAATACTTGCAAATCATATATTTGTTAAGGAACTTGTACCTGAAATATGTTAAGAACTCTTACAACTCAACAATAAAATGACAAAGAGTCCAATTTAAAATGAGTAAGGTATTGGAAGAGATATTTGTCCAAAGAAGATATACAAATCGTCAATAAGCACATGAAAAGATACTCAACATCATTAATCATTAAGGAAATGCAGATAAAAGCCACAATGAGATATCATTTCACACCCACAAGGATGGCTAAAAATAAATTTGGGGAGCTGGCCTCATGGCTTAGTGATTAAGTTTGGCATGCTCTGCTTTGGTGGCCTGGGTTTGGTTCCCAGGCACAGACCTACACCACTCGTTGGCAGCCATGCTGTGGTGGTGACCCATGTATAAAATAAAGGAAGACTGGCACAGATATTAGCTCAGAGTGAATCTTCCTCAGCAAAAATAAAATAAAATAAAATAAATTTAGAAAAAATACAATAACAAGTGTTGCCGAGGATGCAGAAAAATTAGAACCTTGTATATTGCTGATGGAACTGTAAAATGGTGCAGCCACTTCATTTCAGAAAACAGTTTGGTGGTTCCTCAAAATGTTAAATCTAAAGTTACCATATGACCCAGAAATTCCACTCCTAGGTATACAAAAGAAGAATGAAAACAAAACCACAAATGTTCATAGTAATATTATTTAAAATAACCAAAAAGGGGAAAGAAATCACATGTTCAGCTAATGAATGGTAAACAGAATATGGCATATCCATACAATGCAATATTACTTAACAATAAAAAGGAAGGAAATGGTCATACGAGTTACAATGGATGAACCTTGAGAATATGCTAAGTGAAAAAAGCCTTGAAAAAACTGCAAGTCATTCAAAATGGTGGACAGATGGAGCACAGTGGGAGTAGTGGCAAGAGAGAAGGTGAAGAGATAAACACAGGCCAGATCATGAAGAGCTTTGTTATCAGTATTGTAACTGATTTCGGAGGCGGGGAGAGTGTTGGGGGCAGTCCATATATACAATGAAGTACTGTAGGATGACTATTTCGGTTGTAGTGGGAAGGTTGCACTGGAGGAAAACAACCTTGGAGGGAAGGTGACAAAAGGGAACTGCAATGTAATGCAGGTGACAAATAATGTCAGCAGAGCTGAAGAAAAGACAGATTGTGAAGACACAAATGAGGTAGAATAGATGGAGTTGGATTGACAGGATGTAGGAGATGAGGCAGAGCTCAGAACTAATGATGTCCCCCGGGTTTCTGACTTTGGCTGAAGGTAAGACTTTGACCAAGTCAAGGGACACAGAACAAAGAGGATCAGATTATGGAAAGATGATCAACGTTTCCCATGTTGAATCTGAGATGCCAGTGGAATCCCAGAGAAACCGTCCAGAAGACAAAGTAAGCTTGCATTTACTCATCAGTAAAAAGGGAATTATAACACAAAACTCACAAGTTGCTGTAAAGATTAAATGAAATAATTTATTTCAATGTGCCCTGCATTGTGGCTGGCATGCAGTAGGCACTCAATATGTGCTTGTTTGCTTCCTTTCCTTCCAGAGTCAGTCCCTTAATCATTCACATCTTAGCATGAGTTACATGTCCGTGGAGGTCTGGCACAGAGAAACTGGAGTTTTTAGGAAAAAGAGGAAGGGAACATTTGGGAACATGTAAACTTGACATGGTGCAGTGTCCCCAGAGCCCTGAGGCCTTGCACACTGAGAAGCAAGAGACAAGCAAAGAAAGGGCTGGGACAATGTACAGAAGGTCAAAGGAGGGAGGAAGGAGGAAACCCAGGCACCTGACACAGAGTGGATGTTCAATACATTTTGAAATATATATGAAATGAAAAATAAATGAACGAACATGTCACATACTTTGCAGTTTTGCTAAGGGTTCATCCCAGCTATACCTCAGCCCACTCCAAGTTCTGCCTCATAACCTGGCAGCCATGGGAAAGTCCAAGAGGGTTATGTGACCAGTGTTCAAAATGGGATCAACGCAAGTTTCAATCTAAGGCAAGAGGGTGAATAAAGACCAAATTCAGTCAGCAACTCAGATGACTGAGTTTTTCCCTTACTAGCTAATGTGTGCACTGATATTTCTAAGGGTATGAAAGATCAGCTGACATAATTGAGTAGAATAGAAGAACTAAAGTACGGTAAAATAAAACATAGAAAATGATCATCAAAGCAAAGGACAGGAAGTCAATTGAAATATAAACTCAGGAGTGAAGGAGCAATGCTGAACCATTGGAAAAAGATCTATATTCTGGGATATTGTACTAATATTTACACAACGTAATGTACCAATGAAGACACTGAAAGCCATGTAATAAGGAGCAGAGGGTTTGAAAGGCAGGGAAGTCTAGAAGGAGGAGTATCTGACATGGGAGCATCAAGCAATAGAGTTAATATTGAGTCTAACTTGGGAGATAAATTTTGAAGTAAAATGTAGAAGATCAGTGAATCCCAGGTGGGTTTAATGCATTTTTATGGTCAAGTTTATATTCTGAGGACTACGAGGAGAAGTAGTTCCTAAGTGTACAAGAGGCAGTTTCTATTATGAAATCCAGCAGGCATAATGACATGGTGTGGTTTTCGTTGCTTCTCTAAATGCACAGGCATGCTGTATGGTATGACAAATAGAAGATGATATGACAGGATATTAACGGTGAAAAATGGTCTCGATGCAGAGGAAACCAAGAAAAAAAGCTTTTTCAATCTGACAAGTGACCCCAAACACCTATCATAAAGTGCACACATCTTCTTAAACTTAGAAAAAAATATGTATTGCTTTGAGGCGTCATCGTAGTCTCCCCGTATGAGTCATAAACAGCAAACATTTAAAGTGTATGAAGAGGAGAGAAACAGTGGCTCAGAAAAATGAATATGATCTTGTATAATCAAAAGAAGCCCCTGACAGAGATGATTTTTGCTTCTCTCCAAGAAATTTGGGCTACAAAACAAAATGCCTGGGCCATAATAATTCTCTGGAAGTGTTGATTGAATGAAAAAAGTCTTGAGCTCACAAAAGGCTAACCAAAGTCAAACCGTAACTATTGCTTTTGGAAAAATATTTCAGAAATAGCTGAAAACTTTGTTGGTTAAGCTACATTTGGTTGCTCACTTCTATGATTTCTTGAAAAATATTAACATCCATTTATTTGCAGATTTTATATCTTTTCATAAGGTTAAATCATCAAATGGCACTGTTTTAATCATGTAAGTGTCATGTAGTAAAAAAAATTAACATACAATATGTAAATTTATTTTGTTTAACACTGTATTTTTTTCCAAGAAGCTCAAATAAAAACGAAAGCAACACACTGGCTGTTATTTTGGAAATACCAATGAATCTACCAACACAGCATTGGAATCTTTTCTTATATATCAAACACAAGAAGGACAAAGGAACAATTTCCAAGACATTTTAATCAAATCAAACCTGAGGGGATAATTCGAGATTTAATAAAATTGCTACCATGTAATAGTTATCTGTAACAAAGTAATCAGGCACAAAATACCTGTTTTACAAGTAATTTGAAAGGCATCTCATTTGCATGAGTCTTAAAATAAAAGTGTTCGTTTACATACTAGCACGGTTTTCAGCAACCATGCTTTTAGTAAATATGTGATTGGTAATATTCAGAGATTTTGGATTCAAATCACGTCTACGAAACATGGGGACAACTAAAGAAATCAAATGGTATTAGAGAATTCAAAAGAAATCAAAAACAAAATAATAGTATGAGTAATTTTGAAAAAAATGAAAATTAAACACTGTTGCTTGGGTACCTATTAGTTTTCTGTAATCGATTACACAAAATGAATCAGTTCTTATAAGTTAGAAAACGATTCATAAAACCTTAATGCAGTAATTACCCTGCAAGTTACCTAAAGAATCTAAGGCTAATTATTGAAGCTCAAAGATCTTCTGCTGGGATAAAACCTGCTTGCCAGAAGTTTCCAGAGCCTCACAAAGGAGCTTTTAAGGGTGAAGGAGGGAGTGTTTCATAACATTTATTCAAATTTAAGCATCTCGAGGTTGTTTTCAAATATCTGACTGTTCAAGCTAATGATCATCCACCAGTTTCTAAAAATGAGGAGAGAACATAAAAAGCAATAATTTCTTAAACTGAAATCCAGGCTAGATTTTCCGGAAATTATGATATGTGTTATCAGCTTGTGCTTGGGGGAAAATATTGTCATAGGAGATCAATTAATGATTTTTAAAGCAGAAGGCGGACAGCTCAACATTCTTAACTTCGTATGGCCATATGTCAATGAAATTAGATGCCAAGAAAATACTGGGGATAAGACATTTTCAACTTTTACTTAAATCCCTCTTTAGGTTCAACTAGGATCTCACAGAAATGTCAATTCATCACTGAAACTTAGGATGTCCGGATGATAGGGAGGGATAAATCCGAGAGAGGGCCACACGTAAGCTTATAATAACCATGCTTACAGGGAAGATGAAACAAGCAATCAAATCTCAAAGCAAACAGAGCCCCAGGTCTGGAAAAGTTCTTAGAAACATTTTAGACCATCTGGGGGTCCTAGACTGCTTGAGAATTTGATGCAAGTTAGGGATCTTTTTCCCAGAAACATGTACAGAATTTCACATGCAATTCCAAGGGCTTCATAGAACCAGTGACATGGACCTCAGATGTTTCCAGGTAAAGACTGAGAGAAGTTAGGGACTCAAACTGCAGGCTACAAGTCCTCAGATGCACAATCAAGTGCTGAATGAATAAAAGCTTAAGAATCTATAAAAGGAAGACCAACACTGTTAAGTGGAAAAAAAAAAGATGGCTGAGAAGATAGGCTTTTAGAGGGCCATATTTCTCACATAAGCTAGTTTCACACTGCAGTCACCTTCCAGGAGAGGCCATTTTCCCTAAACATTTATATTTATCCTGGACCAAGGAAATATCATCTGCATCTGGTTGTCCCAATGTCAGCTCAAACACAGCCTATCCAAAATGGGTTTATCTTCTCAAAAGCAACTTCCCTTTGAAATCTTTCTACTTCTCACTAGCACCACTATTATCCCAATCAACCAGACCCCAAATTTCTCACCTATCTTTGACTCTTCATTTTTCTTCTCCTTCCATTAGAACAGTAGGAATGAATAAGCAACCAGGCCTGTCAATTCTTCAGTCAGGTGTACTACAGCTATTTATTGGGTACCATTCAGTGTCATGGGCACTGGAGAGACAAAGATAGATAAAATACACCCATGCCCCTAAGAAGCTCACAGTCAGGTGTCCCTTCCTTGATATTTTTATAGCTACCATTGATGTTTTAGATTTGCACCATTCTACAGTCACTTTTCTACTCCAGCCCCTAAGTGCTCTGACTTCCTTCAGTCTATTCACTCCTTCCTAAGATTCCAACTCACATAATATTTTGCTGACCGAATATATTCCTTAAAGTAATAAATTCAACATGTAATTCCCTTGATAGGAATATCTCTATTAGGTTCCTGGTATCTACAGAAAGCTTGTGGACTTTATGCTGATAACCAGAGCCCTGTGCATCATCAGGCCCACCCTCATCCACCTACAAGAATCCCCTTCATCTCAACCACCCTTTACTACAAGTTCACTGTGCCAATGAAGCTGTTCCTGAAACTTACTCATGTTTATTCCGGTCCCATCACTGCCATATTGGACTCTCCTTCCCTTTCTATTCATCCTCAGAGTTACAGCTCGAGTCCTGCCTCTTCCCACAAAACATTTCAAGAAATTATATCCCACAGGGATCAGGCGTTGATATATTCTGGTATTTGTATAAATCACTCATTTTGACACTACACCATAAATATTCATAATTTTATTTTTTGTCTCTTCAAACTGACTACAATGCCTTTGAGGTCAATAAGAAAACCTTGCATTTTTCTTGTTAACTTTCCTGCATCTATTCATTTAACATATATTTATTGAGGTCCTGCTTTGCATTCCGCGCTGTACCAGGCTGTGGGGGTCCACCATGCTTTGACATAATAAATCCTAAACAAATACTTATTGATAAATAAAATTTATCCCCTTGGCTACAATTGGCATATTTATTTAAGAAAAATAACTCTTAAAAGCTTTCTTATTTTTAGATCATGTGACTACAGAAGTCACGTAATTTTCTAACAGCCCCGAGGTGTTAACGGTTGGGAGTTTCCACCACCAGGTTGCAGCTGGATTTAGAACATATTCACTTGCTCATATTCTTCAGAATTTAATGTAACTTTTGTAATTCCTGCTGAAAGAATATGACCACCTTTTTAAGGCTCACATTTCGCTTTTCTCCAATTTGGCATAAAATGCTGTAAGTAAGTAGAATGGAAAAGTCTTCAGTTACTTGACATCTACAATAAGAGGAGACATTTTGATAATACCAGCTTCATAAATAAGCCAGAAACTCCTCAGATTTGGCCAGCTATGTCGGTAAAAATTTAGGAAAGTGGGCAGTTCATTATGATTTAATTGCACAGACTTCTGTTGAAGGTTTATATATATATTGTAGTTTATAAATATGCCCATAAAAATAAAATTACAATATTCAAGTAAATAAATAAATGTCCCCATGACTGTTCTCTTGAATGACAACAAACAATAAGTGTTATGGTCCCAGCTGTTTACTTAAATTGGCCCTGAGGGGATGGAAAGGCCATTGGGTCATCATCAAGTTACTGATGCACTTTTTACACTGAGATGGGTACTAAAGGGAAAATGGCCATTCTGTCTGCACCATCCATCTAGACAGCTTCTATCCACCAAAATCTGCAGCAGTGACTCTCTTGCAGCTTTGGATTTGAAGACTACTAATTTTTAACAACAACAACAACCACCACAAAGCAACAAGGGAAGAAAGAAATAAGCTGTAAAGAGAATTTTTTTTTTTAATTGAGCAAGACACTATGTGTGAAACCTTGCAGAGATCATTTAAGGCTCAGGATGAGGTCACCCTCTTCTTCGAGAGGATTTACTTTCGTTTCTTTCAGATATCTAGGCTAAGGGCAGATCAAAATCCAACTGAGGATGGAGATGATTTTGATTTGGGCTTCAGTGGTTTAGAGAACTGTTCTTTTTTAGGGATTGCCGGAAGCTCTGCTCAGCATCTCTGCCTCTCTGCCAGGCTTTTACTTTTGCATCTGCAATTTCCCTGTGAGAAAAAGCAGCTCCAGATGCAGGGCTTACCTCCCTCAGCTTCTCTCGTCTTCTAGATCTTAGTCCTGTGGATTCTCGCCACCTTGGTAGCTCGCCAATGCCCTCAAACAGGTGTTTGGTACTATGTCTTGTATTATTCTCAGAAGCCTTGGTCTAAATTAACTTTACAGCCAGAAGTAGAAGCTCCTCTATCCCTAGTTCGATTATTGGTGTCACTACCCATCTGGTCTTTCTAGCTAATTACATTGGATCGATCCTAGATAGCTCAATATCTGAACATTTCCCCTTTCCTTTTTTTCTTTTTCTGCACATGTAGAAAGGTCTCTCAAAACCAGACTCTCTGCCACTCATTGACCCTGTGATCATTTAGGTTACAATTGCCCACGCAATTTTCTATCTGGTCTCCCTGTCACTGGGATCCCTCAAATCTCCTCTTGAGTAAGCCTGTGTCTTAGTTATAACAGAACACTATAGTCTGGGTGGCTTATAAACAACAGGAATTCATTTTCCCAATTCTTCAGGCTGGGAAATCCAAGATCAAGGTGCTGGCAGATTTGGTGTCTAGTGAGAACCCCCTTCCTGGTTCTTAGACAGCCATCTTCTTGTCGTGTCCTCACATGGGAGAACGGGTGAGAGAGGAATCTGGAGTTCCTTTTCTAAGGTCATTAATCCCATTCAGGAGAGCTCTACTCTCGTAACCTCATCACCTCCCAAAGGCTCCACCTCCAAATACCATCACATTGTAGGTGAGGTTTTCAACTTATGACTTCTGAGGGGACACATTCAGTCCATAGCAGACTGTGTGGCATAAAATACCCTGAAAATAAGATAAACAGAAATCCCTTTTCCCATCCCTCACCCTGGGATGCCAGTAAGGAAAGATGCTTAGTGGTGTCCTACAGGAAGTCACAACATCTATGTGTCTACCCAATGGAGAGAAGATATTCACTTCTGGCTTTGACCCAATCAGGAAGTTACTCTTTCACCCAGCGGGAGCTGACCGGAACCCCTCTCATATTGGCAGCAGAATCAAAAGCAGTTGGCCCAACAACTCCAGCGTACACTGACTGAAGGTAGCTGGAAAGTGCCACAGCACTGAGTAAACACGAAGGGCTGCCTTCCCGCAGGAAAGAGACCCAAGCAGCAGGTGCTCCTTAGAGAATCTTAGGGGAAAGCAAAGTCTCTTTAATAAGGTTTCTACAATACTTGATGCTGAAAGCAAACTTTGAAAATACGAACCAGTAAAGATAAAAACGTATTTCTGGATTGTAATAGAATAAAATAACTTGGCACCAGACAAAACTCATGTTGGATGCTCAGCAAAGAATCATAATGTGAGCAATGAAAAGCTGAGCTATGTAGACCAGGCAAGCACAGAGATAACTGGCCCAGCTGCCCCTTACGAGCAGGTTTTGGGAGGAAGGAGTGTCAGATAAATATCTACACTCCCTCCGCAGCACATTAACTTAACATAATTTTTTCTTTTGAGGAAGATTAGCCCTGAGCTAACATCTGCTGCCAATCCTCCCTTTTTTGCTGAGGAAGACTGGCCCTGAGCTAACATCCGTGCCCATCTTCCTCTACTTTATATGTGGGACGCCTACTGCAGCATGGCTTGCCAAGCAGTGCTATGTCCACCCTCGGGATCTGAACCGGGCGAACCCCGGACTGCTGAAGTGGAGCAAGCACACTTAACCACTGTGCCACCAGGCCAGCCCCTATCTTATCATAATTTATCTCTGCCTAGGTGGGCTCTAAACTATCCAAGCACGGGACAGCTCTATAATTATCAGTTGATAACCTGGTCTTGTCAGGTTGATGGTTCCTTTCCAGATTATTACCTGGAGCAATTGAAGCTCCTAAATGTTGCTGGTGTCAAAAAGCTAATGAGAAAAACCATAAGAGAATATCCAGAGAAGAAGAGTTTTCGTTCTAAAGTGATCTGATTGTGGATGATTTTTTCCTTCTGTTTTCCAAACATTCCTTAACGCTCTTACATGTTATTTACAAAATAAATAAATGTCTAATACAAATGGTACCACAAAGACGAGACAGCCTCTAAAATATAATAAAAAGTCTTAAAAAAACCTTTCTGTTTGAACTTGGGATGTTTGTAATTAATTCCTGCACATAACTGCAAATTTCTAGAAAAGAGATAAGGATGGAGTGGCCTGTACCTCATGAGAGGGTCTTAGAAGGAAATCATCTTGATTGTCACGCCCCCCCCCTGTTTTTTACATGTTGCTTATTTTCCCTAGAAGCAAATATACAAGACATGTTTTATCTCAGATTACTTATGAAGAATTTTTTTACCTAAAATTCTCATATTCTTCCACTTGTCGTTTCCAAGGACAGCTCTGTATATTTGTGACAATTCGAAGATAGTCATCCTCTGAATACCTAAAAGTCAAATGTCAATGAAATTAGAAAATCAGGATCTTACCTATTGCTAAACAAATATGTAAGTCTTCTAAAGACATTTTTATAATCTACTCATTTTAGCCTTCTTGAATCTTTTCTGAAATAAGGTGACGTAGAAATAAGTAAATATAAAAACATTTCAAAACTTCTAGGAATATACAATTTGCAAAGAATTATTATGTTGATTTAGCAAACAAACCATGACAACGCACCAACTCACATTCATGTTTTATGGCCATTTCACCTTAGCTTTAACTCAATGACAAATAAATATATATTTTATAGATGCTTGCCATAAATATATGGTTTATCATTTTTTTCAGACTCTAAGTTGATAGATTTACCTTGGGATATATAGATCAAATTTCTCCAAAATAATCATCCTAAATTTTAATTCTAAACAGTACAATAAATAACCAGATTAGGCCCAGTTAAGAGAGATATATATGGCACAAAAAATTATAAGCACAATGGTACCGTTTGGCTGGATCCCAGTCCCCAATAGATTTCACTCTCTCTGAAATTCCATCAAGTATTAATTCCTTTAACCACAGAATAGACTTTAGTCTTTAAGGCTCATCACTTAAAATGCAAATATCCTTTGAGTGAAAAAACCCTTAAATTTTCTTTCAATTAATATCTTAGTCATAAGTTGCCAGTTGTTTGAGATCAAGGCTCTGGAATAAAGAGATAGAGTATGTGTTGGTGAAAAGAGAAGATAGAGTATGTGTTGGTGACTGGGTGGGGAAGGGAGAGGGCAATAAAGAACCTTGTCAGGAAAATCACTTCCTCATCCCCATACAACAAAATGCGGATCTTCCAAAGTTTATCTCTGAAAGGAGGTATTTGTTACAGTTGGGGAAAGTAGTCAACCAAGCAATTCCTTTCCCCCTGAAATTTACTTCTTTTGGGTATCTCTTTCTGTAATGTTGCCACTAAGATTAGTCAAGAATATTTTACCTTGGTTTCTGTTGGCCCACCTAAGGAAAGCTGAAAATCTTGAAAGACTTTGCTAAATACTAAAGGAGAAGCAAGGCAAAGAGCTACCACAAGAGAGATTAAAAATGGATTTATTTGTATACAGGCTTTCAACTTTAACAGATTTACTTCCCTCCCATGGGCCCTAAGACTTGTCCTAGTACACTAAGTGGCATGAGAGATCTATACGCTGGTCCCAAAACTTTGTCGACATGTGACGATTCCTATCTGGAGTGAAGATTGCCAGTCTCCAGCTGGTGGGAGACACCCAGAGACACCCTGCAAGACAGCATTAAGCTCAAAAAAGAAGAAATACACATTGAGCAGCCTAACGAAGTCTCTTTCAATTTCCGGTTCTTTAAGAGAGACATGACACTGCGGCTATTCTCTCCTGTCTCTTGACTTCTGGGGCGAAGTCTGCTCCAGTGGGGAAGTCTTGTTTACCACCAAGGCATATGATCATATTGAAAACAAGACAACAGTCAGAGCACTGTGTGTACCAGGGTCCATCAGGCAAAGTAACAAAAGAATCATTGTCTCACAACCTCTACTAAAGAGAAAATGGAAAGGGAGGGGCCAAATACAAATATCTTATCTAACTAAATCAATGAGAATTGCAATGTATTTTAAATCATCAAGACAAAACATATCATGAAAAGTACAGTAAATGGGAAATTACTGTCAAATCATAAAAAATAAATGTGTCTGAGTTTAAGGTTTTATTTAAATGTCATTTATTAGATGAAAAAAATTAAACTTCTCGACGCATAGCTGAGATAAGAAGACTAGGGAACTTGAAGACATAGCAATAGAAACTATTGAGATGGAACATAAAGGGATAAAAAAGATTGAATGAAAAAGTTACAGAGAATCATTCAATTGTGAGACAACCTCAAGTGGCCTAATATACAAGAAATTGTGGTCCAAGCAAGAGAAAAGAGACAAAAAAATTTTTGAAAAAAATTATGGGCCAAATTTTCCAAATTTAATGAAAACTATAAATCCACAGACCCAAGAAGCTTAACAAACCCAAATCACAAGAAACATAAATAAGACTATACCAAGGCACATAATAATAAAATTTCTTTAAATCAGTGATAAAAAGAAAATCTGAAAAGTAGTTAGAGAAAAAATATTATGTACATAGCAAAAAAAAAAATTACAGACTTGTCAGAAAGAATGAAAGTTGGAAGGCAGTGGAACAACATCATTAAAACTCAGAACAGGATTTGGGGAGACTGTCAACCTAGAATTGTATAGTCAGGAAACCTTTAAAAAAATGAAGGTAACATAAAGACTTTTTCGAGCATACAAAGACTGAAAGAATTCATACCAGCAAACCTGAAGTACAAGGAATACTAAAGGAAGTCCTTTGGGCAGAAGAAAAATGAACCCAGATTGTAATCTGGATTGACACAAAGTAATGGAAAGCACTGGAAATGTTACAATATGTAAATATATATGAAAGACATTTTTGTATTTTTCTAGGTCTCTTTAATAAATAATTGACCATTTAAAGTAAATATAATAATAATATATTGAGAAGTTTATAACATATGTAAAAATAAATGCATGAAAACTATAGAACAGAGGTCAGAAAGGGGGGAGGAGGATAGAAGCAGTATAAATTACTTGCAAGTAGACTATGACAAGAAAAAGAGGTATACTGTTCATGCAAAGCTATAAAAACAAACAAAATCACAAAAAGTAATAAAATGTCATCATAAAATTACTCAATCCAAAAGAATGCAGAAAAAGAGGAAAAGGGAGCAAGAATCAGGCAAATGGAAAACAAACAGCACGATGGTAGATTTAAACCCAACCATATGAATAATGACATTAAATGTAAATAATCTAAACATTCCAATTAAAAGGCAGAGAACATCAGATGGGATCTTTAGAAGGCAGGAACCAATCGTATATTGTTTACAAGAAGTCCATTTCATACAAATAAACTAGTTAAAAGTAAAAAGATGGGAAAAGTTATACCATAGTAGAACTAAATAAAACAAAGCCAGAGTGTCTATATTTATATCAGATAAAGTAGATTTCTGAGCAAGAAATATTATCATGAAAAAAAATAGGGTAAAAGCAGAAACTGACAAAATAGGAAGAAAAGAATCAATGAAATAAAAAGCTAGTTCATTGAAAAATCAATAAAATTGATAAACTTCTTGCCATACTGATCAGGTAGAAGTGTGAGAAGATACAAATGATCAATATTAGTAATAAGAGAGGGTGCAGAATGAGTAGTCCTACAGACATTAAAAGTATAATAACAACTTTATGCCAAAAAATTTGACACCTTAGATGCAACAACATATTCATTGAAAGACATGAATTACCAAAGCTCACTCAAGAAGAAATACGTAATGGGAATAGTCCTGTAGCTATTAATAAAATTGAATTTGCAATTAAAATCCATCCCACAAAGAAAACATCAGGCCCTGATGGCTTCACTGGAGAATTTTATCAAACATTTAAGAAATATTAATATCAATTCTACACAACTCTTCTATAGAATTGAAGTAGGGGGATACTTCCAAACTCATTCTCTGAGAACAGTGATACTCTGGTACCAAAACCAGAAAAAGACATTAAAAGAAAGAAAACAAAATACAGACCAATATTCCTCATAAACATAGATGCAAAAATCCTCAACAAAATATCAGCAAATTGAATCCAACAATATGTAAAAAGGATAAGGCACTATGCCCAAGTAGGGTGTATCTCAGGAATGGAAGTTTGGTTTATTTGAAAGTCAATCCATGCAACTCACCATACTAATAGAATAAAAAAGAAAAACAGCAATGATCTCACTACATTAAAAAAAAAAAGCATTTGACCTAATTCAACATTCAGCAATGACAAAAACTCTCAGCAAACTTGATGTAGAAAGGAACCTACACAAGTTGGTCAAGGACATCTACTAAAAAAATCCTATAGCTGGGGTCATACATAGTAATGAAAGACTGAATGTTTCCCCCTAAGATCAGGATCAAGGCAAGGATGTTCACTCACTATCTCTCTTCCACAATGTAGTGGAGATCCAACCAGTGCAATAAAGCAAGAAAAAGAAATAAATCTATCCAGATTAAAAAGGAAGAAGTAAAACTGTCTTTATTCAGACATCACATGATCATCTGAGGAATCTACAAAAAAAGTTACTAGAGCTAATAATTTAGCAAATTTGCAGAATACAAGGTCAATGAACTGAATAATTCTACTTCTGTAGACTAGCAAGAAACAACTAGAATTAAAATTAAAAACAATTCCATTAATAATAACATCAAACATATGAAAACTTAGGAATAAATTTGACCAAAGATGTGCAAGATCTGCACACTTAAAAGCGCAAAATATTGCTAAGAGAAATTAAAGAAGACCTAAATAAATGAAGTAATAGCCTATATTCAGGGGTGAGAAGATTCAAGATTATTAAGATGTCAATTTTCCCCAAATTTATATATTTGGTACAATATTAACCAAAATTCCAGCAGTCATTTTTTTAGAAATCGAGAAGCTGATTCTAAAACTCATATGGAAATTTAAAGACCTGGAAAGCCAAAAAAATTTGAAAAGTAACAAATTTGGAAGAGTTGCAGTACCTGATTTCAGGACTTATTACTGTGCTAAAATAATCAGAACAGTGTCTTATTTCTGTCAAGACAGATAAATAAATTAATGGATGAATAGAAAATCTAGAATTAAAGATTTTCAACAAGGTAGTTCAATGGGAAAAGAATAATCTTTTTAAAAAATGTTGCTGGAATGATTGGAGAACTATCTATTTTTAAAATACCTCACTCTATATACAAAAATATTAACCCAAAATGAATCATTACCCTAAATGTAAGAACTAAAGTTGGAAAATTTCAAGAATAAACATAAGAAAAAAAATCTTAGTGACCTTGGGTTTTGTACACACTATGCACAATATATACAAACTACAATAGAAGAAATCTATAAACTAAACTTTGTCAAAATTAAAAGGTTACATCTCATTGTGAATAAAATGAAAATGCAACCACAGACTGCAAGAAATACTTGTATGACACATAACTGACATAGAACTTGTATCCTGGATATATAAAGAACTCTTAAAATTCAATGATAAGAAAAACACCCAATTAAAAAATAAGCAAAAGATTTGAAAACACTTCAAAAAAGATGATAGACAGATGGCAAACCAATGCGTGAAAAGATGCTCAACAATATTAGTTACAAGGGAAATGCAATTTAAAATCACAATTAGATACCACAACACATCCACTAGAATGGCTAAAATGGAAAAGAAACCAACTAAATTTGGCAATGGGTGGAGTGACTGGAACCTTCATACACTACTAGTGGGAATGTAAAATATACAACTGCTTTGGAAAGCCATTTTGTAGTTTCTTCAAAAGCTAAACATACACCTACCATTCAACTCACCTATTCCACTCCTAGGCATTTATCCAAGAGAAATGAAAACTTATATCTGCACCAAGACTTGAGCACTACTGTTCATAGCAGCTTTATTTGTAACAGCCCAAAACGGAAAACCATCTAAATATTCATTAAGAGATGAATGGGTAAACAAATTGTGGCATATACATACAATGGAATATTGTTGCTTTTATGCAGTGATGAAAAGGAATGAATTATTGATACCTGCAAAAACAATGATCAGTCTCAAAATAATTATGCTGAATGAAAAAAGCTAGACAAAAAAAGGGTATACAATGTAGATTCCATTCCAGAAAATGAAAACTAGTCCACAGTGACAAAAAGCATATCAGGGGTCGCCTGGAAACAAAGGCTGGCATGGGGGTGGGGTGGGCAGTGGTAGGGAAGAATGGATCACAAAAAAGCATGAGAAACCTGTGGTATGTGGTGGATACGTTCCTAATCTTGATGGTAGTGATGGTGTTCATGTATGCCAACCTTCTTCATGTTGTATGCTTAAGTTGCTGTTTATTGTCCATCACTTACACCTCAAAAAACTTTCAAAATGCTCAATATTGGGCTAAAAACTTGTATGTTCCATGGTGATATAACTAAGATAATAACAATATGCATTCGCCATTTATTAAGGACCAAATATTTAAAATTCAAAACTCTAGTTACTACGAACCTACAGTATATTTAAATGGAAATGTTTTTTAAAGAGTTCCCTGGATAGCTAATAAGTTGCTACTTCCTATGCGCTCTCAGAGTGTTTTGATCAATATTCCTATGTTAGTCTTTCTCATATTGAATTTCATTTTGTGTTTACATGTTGGCTTCCCCTTCCATACTATCCCTTTTCCCCCAGGACCTCAAGGGCGGAGCATTTCTAGCCTAACACAATCCCCCAGGACATGCTGATTGTTCTAGACAACCCAGGAAATGCATGGTTAAATACAAACATGAAAGGTAATGAGGTCATAAACTATTCTGAATAAGTTCAAAGCAACATTTCCTTATTCCATGGGTTATGGCTTCTACTTAATAACTTTCCCCAGTGTTGACGTCCACTCACTGATCCTACTCAGAAATCACCCTGTATTAAAGCATAGCCCTCCTTCAGTGTATTGCCTGAGAATTCTCAGAGTAGACCTCAATAGCTGGTCAGTCATTTCAGCCAGTCCATTAACCCAACTCATCCTTCCTACTTTCCCAACTTTTCAGCATAAATAAAAGACGTCTGCATGTGTGTGTATCCTGTTAAACCTTTATTCTTTTTTTTTTTAAATTAGTTATCCACATGTTGACTGCCCTGGACTTGGTGTTTGAGCTCCCTCAATAATGGTTGATGTAGAATTTGCTGAAGATTTCACACAGGAAATGGAGGAAAGGGGTTATATTTTGAGGTAGTAGAGATCTACGTTTCACCATTTTTAAGAGCAAAAAATACAATAAATCTGTATCTTTCTTTGGCTGAGTCTTGGACTTGAGTGTAATGTTTTGTCTCAACCTTCTTCATTGGCCCAGGATGTGTATGGGGAGCCTCTCTTCCCTGCCTCCCTTTCTTTTCTCATTATTGTGCCAGAACCAGCTCATACAAGCTTATGAGAGCTGCTGCCTATTAAATTTTCAGGAATGTTGTGAGCAGGTTATTAAACCATTGGTAGCTTGAAATTGGCCAAGCTGGGAATAGCTACACCACAGGAATCAGCAAATGTGACAAATGAGGGCTCTCTGCATCCCTCACCCCATCCCAAGCTAGTTGTTAACATGAACAAGTGCATTGCTGTTCCTATACTTCTCTATCCTAATTGGGCAACCTGATGGCCTGGCTCAAAGCTTTTCACTCTCCCCAAGGCTTGAGCCTTATGGAGACCTGCTGAGAAGGCCAGGTGAGACTTTGCTGTCACACCTGACTCATCAAGCAAGACTGATCCAGAATGGTTCCAAGCCTGGGTGATACAAAATTATCATATTAGACCCAAATAGCAAGTACTACCTTGGGAAATTAAAGGTGACATTATTCCCACCAAAATTTTGAAAAAAATGCTCTTAAATGTATTATACTTTTACTCTGGCTTCCTTGAAAAGCAGAGTTTGTGTCATTTTGAAATCGTTCTTTATATCAAGCTTAGTCCAGAACATTAAAATTACCATCCATTGTCAATTAGAATAAAGGTGCACTATAAAATATGTACAGTTTTTAAAACATTTTGTTTTACTGACATACACCCTCCAAAATTTGTGGCTGGCTCCAATTTAACTTAATATCAAAAGATGTCAATCATAATGGATCTAATTAGCTGCATAAAAGAGGTTTCGACTTTGCCATCACTGATGTTTAAAACCAAGTCAACTTATGTATTATACAAGAAGAAATACTCCTGGCCATTTTACAAACAGAAGACAGTACTCAAGCTACTTACTTCCCAAGATTGCTGTGTTCAAAGAAACTTTTTTATGTCCAGTCTAGAAATGAAGCATTATCCTCTGATCTTATAAAGGGGAAGACTAAAGAATAACGAATATCAAAGGAAGGGGTCTTTTTTCTACATACTTGCCTTTTTCTACTGAAAAATAAATAAATCACCAACTAGCTTTTTTAGAAAATTAAGACTGCCATAGTGCCATCACGATTGGTAAGGGGGGAGCATGGCTGAAATGGCAAACCATCTGTGATGGAAAAATCACAGGTATGCTACAAGTGTGGGTCAATCTGTGGGATGTGTGTCTCCATAAAAGTTGGCATATTAAGTAAAATGCTCTAAATAACATACTTTCTGCAAATTTACATTTATAGTTATTTTTCAGTTAACAAAGTAGAGACCCCACCCCACAATCTTGAGGCAGCTATCCCTAACACAGTGCCCCCATGTTTATGGATGACAAAACTAAAAGTTCTGAGAAGATAAACATTTGGTCAATATTGTATTGTAAATGGATGACCTAAGAATTAAACTCACGTGCTTTGATTCACAGTCTGGCTCTCTTTCCAATATATCATGCTGCATCTCATTTATTTTCATAATGAAACTGAAAATTAATTCCATCAGAAGTATTTTCTGGTCCCAAGACATACAATAAATCATACTAAATAATGCAGTAAGTTATTTTCAGAAGAATAAATAATGCCTATTTAAATCATTATTAATAATATTCAAAATGAGACACATTATAAATAACATAGTAAATGATACTAAATATATTAAAATTTAAAATGGTTTTCTAGAAACTTCTCTTCGAAGATGAAGGCCCACGTACTGTGACTAGTTTTATCTCAAATAAGATATAAATAGGGCTCTTTAAAAGCTATAATTTATGATTAATTAATCTAATCATTAAATATTTCTTGGGTACTTATTAGGCGGCTAGAAGTTATTTTGAGGATATTCATTTATTAGTACCATTTAAGTAGCTGTGATATGGATTTAGTTTCTTTTAACATCTCTTCATGGTGAAACCCAACCTTTTTCTCCGTTGAAATGGGTGGGGATACCCCAATAATATCAAGTGAGTAGATTTCTAAGTGATGTTCTGTGTAGATCAGATAGTCTTTTGTAGCTAGTTTCTACAAAACCCCTGAAGAGCTCAGGTCTACATGAAAATAAATTCTACAAATGAATACAGCACTACATTTTCAATCAAAACAGCTAATCATTTCCACTGGGCAATACTTTTTAAAGGAATGGCTCATAAGAGTATGACAGCTAACAAAAAAAAGTGTGTTGCAGGTAGACTGAGTTGAGCTAGGAATAGTATGGACATACCTACATTTCATCCACTAATGGTAGAAGAATTCAGTTTACATCATTTTCAACTCTGCATGATGGTAACTTCCAATTAGAATGCTGTGGTCATCGTCAATTGGCATGGGAGAAAGAAATCTCAAACTTTTATTCTCTCCACATTTATTAATGTCCCTTAGGCAAGTTAAATATAACCAAACAGCTTCAGGAATTAACTCCTAATGATTCCAATGTTCTTCACAGCCACAGTGAAATCTTCGAATTGTCATATTTGAAAAAGTCAGATATTAATTTTTAAAAAGAACACTTTCTCTGTCCCAGACAATTAGCTTTTGGGGTTTTGGTATTAATTATATTTTTAAGATATGTGCTAGGAAATACGGCAAGCGGTGACTAACCTTAGCCAGCCAAGAGGGAACAGAGTGGCTATTTACAAAGGAGTGGGACTTGGTATAGGAAAGGCTGCACAGATTGGTGGAGCCTGCTAGGGCTAGCAACTGGGAGAGAGTAGGAGAGCTGTTAACACCTCAAGACCATAGGCTTCCAGAAAGGGCTGTAGCTGTCGGTGAAGAAGAGGGCCACTGGACGGGAGTGGTGGCCTTTGATGGAGGATGCAGTCGTCCCTAAACCAAACTCACAGAGAGGGATCCAGGGCAACAAATATCCCAAACTTTCTCTTCCCACTTTCCACTCTCCTACCAATGACTCCCATAGGCTGACCCTCACCAGAAGCCAAAGGGTATGAGGGTCCAATTAATGTAGCACTAGGACGTCAGCCTCCTGGAGCATGCAGCAAGAACAAAAAGAGTAGAGAGGTGATCTGGAAAGTTAAAAAGGAATATACAGCACAAATGGAAATCAATTCATGATGCTTTTAATCAGAATTATTTTGGGGTAACTGAATTTACTTCACTGGACTGGTTTGACATAACGCCCAAACCAAGAAGTACCTCAGAATAATTTTAAGTATCTCCTTCACAAATATCCACAACATGCAAATCTATCACCAGGATAGAAAGAATGAATAAACAAAGAATAAAACTGCTATTTAAGATTTTCATATTTCCTCTTGCAATACAACATTTATGAAGACGAAAAAATGATGACCCATTTTTCAAGTTTATAGAAAGAAAACTCCAGATGTCTAGAGGATATCCAGAGATGAAAATAACAATTTAGTGATGTTATATTATCAATTTTTAGAAATAGGATCCCATATATTGCAAAGAATCTGAGGGAACCAATAAATTTAGTGTTTCTCTGTCTCTTGAAGACTAACATATAGTTAGAGTGAGTTGCAATAAGTGATGAGCTAGCATGGCTAGCATACCTGGCAAGATTTTTAAGCCATATGTGAGTGGCTATTAACCCTCTGCCTTTTAAATTCTTCTGACCCACATAAGCAAAGTTGATCTCTCCCTCCTCTGCAACCTCTGTACCACCCTATATCTACTCTATATCTCTACAGCACTTATCCTTTTGTTTTCATGTGTTTACCCAGTAAGTCCTTATTGGGCATCTGCTTTGTGTGAGGTACTGTTCTAGGGACCAATAATACAATAGTGAATAAAATAAACTTTTTAAAAAGTGCATGTTCTCACAAAATTTATATTGTAATGGGGATGATCAACAATAAACCAAATGTATGAGCTGAATTGTGTTCCCTGAAATTCATATGTTGAAGCCTTAACCCCTAGTACCTCAGACTGACTATATTTGGAGACAGGGCCTTTAAAGAGGAGATTAAGTTAAAATGAGGCCACTAGGGTGGTCCTAATCCAGTCTGACTGGTATTCTTGGAAGAAAAGGAAATTCATACATACAAAGAGATAGCAGGAGTCTGGCACTCATAGAGAAATGACCATGTGAGGACACAGCAAGAAGATAGCCGTCTGCAAGCCAAGGGGACAGGCCTTGGGAGAATCAAACCTGTCAACACCTCAATCCTGGACTTCTAGCCTCCAGAATGTGAGAAAATAAATTTCTGTTGGTTAAGCTATCTAGTCTGTGGTAATTTGTTATGACAGCTCTAGTAAACTAATACACCAAATAATATGTAAATTAATAACATGTTGAAGTACTATGTAAATAGTACTGTGAAAAAAATAAAGCAGGAAAAGAGGAAAAGAACGTATGTGAACTAGTGTTGCAATTTAGGGAAGGAAGCCCTCACTAGGAGGTACTAGTTAAGCTAAGATTTGAAGAAGATGATTAAGAAAGCTATGCACATATGGGGGTGTGGGAATGGAAAGAGCATTCTAGGCAAAGGGAGTGATAGTGCAAAGGCCAGAGGTAGAGGCAGAAGTGGTATGTTCAAGGAACAAGAAGACGGTCAAGGCGGCTGGAAATCCCCTATGAGTCACTCATGAATTCACTCACACAGGTGGCAGGAAATAAGGTCAGAAAGGTAAGGAGAGATCTGATGGGAGAGGCCTTGCTATTCAAAGTGTGGACCTCAGACTAGCAGTATTGGCATTACCCAGTACGATTGTTAGAAATGCAGAATCCCGGGCCCTGTCCCAGGCCTATGGAATCAGGATCTATAGGAAAACAAAAGCCCCAAGTGATTTGTAGGCACATTAAAGTTTTTAGTAGCTTTAATGAGGTATAATTTGTATACCATACAATTCACCCATGTAAAGTGTACAAGTCGATGGATTTTAGAGTATTCACAGATATGTGCAACCATCACTACAGTCAATTTTGGAAAATTTTTATCATCTCAAAAAGAAATCCTGTACACTTTAGCTATCACCCTCTGCATCCCATACATTTTGGTGTATGATCTTCATTTTCATTCATCTGTAAGTATTTTCTAATTCCCCTTTAATTGCTTCTTGGACTCACTGAATAGTTAGGAGTATATTGTTTAATTTCCACATATTTGTGAGATTCTCAGAAATTTTTTTCTGAATATTGATATCATAATTCATCACAATGTGGTCAGATAAAATACTGTGTATTACTTCTATCCTTTTAAATTTATTGAGGTTTGGCGCCAGCCCCATGGCTGAGTGGTTAAGTTCACCTGCTCCGCTTCTGCAGCCCAGGGTTTCGCCAGTTCACATCCTAGGCATGGACATGGCACCGCTCATCAAGCCACTTGAGGTGGCATCCCACATGGCACAACCAGAAAGACCCACAACTAAAAATACACAACTATGTACTGGGGGGGCATTGGGAGAAAAAGGAAAAATAAAATCTTTAAAATAAATTAAAAATAAATTTAAAAATAAATAAAATAAAATAATTTTAAAAAATTTATTCACGTTGGTTTACAGCCTAGAATACATGTATCCTGGAGAACGTTTCATGCACATTTGAAAAGAATGTATATTCTGTTGTCACTAGGTGGTGTATTCTATAGATGTCTGTTAGGCCCAGTTGGTTTATAGTGTTCTTCAAACCTTCTATTTCTTTGTTGATCTTCTGTCTGGTTGTTCTATCCACTCTTGAAAATAGGGTATTGAAGTGTCCAATTATTGTTGCATTGTTTATTTCTCCATTTATTCCTGTCAGTTTTTGCTTTGTGTATTTTGGTGCTCTGTTATTAGGTGCATATGTGTTTATAATTGTTATATCTTCCTTCTAGGTTGACCCTTTTATATCTATAAAATTTCCTTTTTTATTTCTATTAACATTTTTTATTTAAAAGTCTTTTTTTGGTCTGATATCAGTATAGCACTCTAGCTTTCTTGTGGTTGCTGTTTGTATGATATATCTTTTTCCATTCTTGTACTTTCAATCCATTTGTATATTTGAATCCAAAGTGTGTCTTCTGTAGACAGCATATGGTTGGATCAAGTTTTTAATCCAGTCTGACAATCTCTGTCTTTTGGTTGCATGATTTAATCCATTCACATTTAATGTTATTATTTATGTAGATTTAACTCTGCCATTTTACTTTTTTTTTACATTTCAAGTATTTTTTGTTCCTCTGTTCCTCCTTTACAGCTTTCTTTTGCCTTAACTGAATATTTTCTGATGTAGCATTTTAATGTCTTTAATAATTTTTAACTATATTTTTAGTGATTGCTCTAGGGTTTGCCACATACATTTTAACTTATCAGAATCAGCTTCCAATTTATACTAGCTTAACTGCACTGATATATAGAAATATTACCCACAAAGCTCTATTCCATTTTTCTTCTTTTTGTTATACAATATAACATCTATTAATATTATAAACCCAACTATACATTGTTATAATTATTACTTTACCATCTGTAGTCATTTCCTTAGCCCAATACAGCTTTGCTCCCGCCCACCTCATTTGTGCTGCTATTGGTAAATATATTACATACATATTTGAGAAGTTCCTATAAGGGCCTGTAGGCTACTGTAAAATTTTGTCTTTTATTTTGAGTGAAATGGGAAGACACTGGAACAGAGAAGTGACGAATTTGACTTACATCAAATAGGTTCCCTCTGTATACTTTGTTGAGAATAGTCTCTAAGGGATAGTCTCTCTAGAAGACAGCAGGGGTGGAAGCCAGGAGAATCAATTAAGAGATGTTTGCCACAATCCAGAAGTGGAATAAAGATGGTTTGGACCAGGGCGGAAGTGGCAGAGTTAGTAAGAAATGATCAGCTTCCGGATATGATTTGAAGTTAGCCGAGGAAATTTAATGACAGATAATGGGATGGATAAAAGGGAGGAGTCAAGGATAACTCCATTTAGGCCTGAGCACTGGAAGAATAGACTTGCCATTAACTGAAGTGGGGAAGAGTACTAGAGCACAAAGTTTAGGGGGAAGGCCAGGAGATCACGTGAGACATGCTAGGTTTGAGATCCCTTATATACATTCCAGTGAAGTATTGACTGGGCAGAGGTCCACACAAATCTAGGAAGAGGTTCAGGTGGGAGATATAAATTTGAAAATCATCACTGTCTATAGAGTATTTAAATCTGTGAGACGAAATGAGGTACTTGAGGACTGAGAATGAAGAGAAATGAGGTCTGAGGACCAAGCTCTGGGATACTCCACTGTCAAAAGTGAGGGGAGATGAGGAGAAATCTGCAAAGAAGAATGAGAAGGAGAAGCCAATGTACTGTAAATATTTGACTCTCTTAATCTACTGTGACTTGCTAAAAAGTAGAAATAATTTCTTTATCATCGTGTCTCTTATGCAAGAGTTCTCAGCCTGTTCACAATCATCTATACTTTGAAAAAGCTCCCAGTGAGTCTGATATGCACCTCCAGGTTGAAAATAACTGTCTCTATACCTAGCATAGTGCTGGCCACGTACAAGTTGCTGTGTGTTTCTGAAATTGAAATTTAACATATGATTACAACATAAAAACATCCAAAGTTTTCAGATACGAATTTTGAACTATGACAAAAATTAGCCACCAGCCATGATCTTACCAAGAGAAGCCACACTGATCCCCAAGTTGCAATGAAGGTAACTGCTGTGCAAGACGATGCTTGCTAAGTCCATTTACATTTCAGAAACTTAAGTAAAATAAGTAACAAAAAGTGAGGAAAGCGTATAGCATTTTGGAGATAGATTGCTTCTGAGTAGCTTCACATTATAAAGTCAAATGCCTTTCTCTTCTTATATTGTGATTTGTAATTCTGCTCTCATTAAGAGTGGTACCATCGAGTAGTGAAAAGAGAACAGTCAGAATTTCGTCCAAATTCTCGCTCTGCCATTTGTAACTGTCTGATGTTCTGCAAGCCGTTTAAACCCTGTGAGCTCATTTCTTTCACTTGTGGAATTAGAATAAGGAAATCTACTCTGAAGAAATATTGCAAGGACTATAGAATGCATTTAAATCATCTTGCATATAATAGGCCCACAAAAATGGTAGTTGTTATTATCACTATTAGTAATTTTAATAATAATAATTGTAATTATGATAAAAATATAATAATGTAAAGGATTATGAATTGAATAGTCAATTAGTTATCTATGGTTATGTAATAAATTACTCCAAAATTTAGTGGCTTAAAACAACAATAAAAATGTCCACAGTTTCTGTAGGTCAGGAATTCACAAGTAGCTTAGCTGGGTGGCTGTGGCCCAATAGCTCTCATTAGGATGCAAAGTCAAGATGTTGGTCAGGGCTGAAGGACCTACTTCCCAGGAGGCTCACTCACATAGCTGGTGCTAGACCTTGGCAGGGGCCCTTAGTTCCTTGCTATGGGGACCTCTCTATGTCCTCATGACACAGTTAGCTGGATTCCCACAAAGCAAGCAATCCACGAGACGGCAAGCCAGAACTATCAAATTCTTTTATGACCTGGCCTTGAAAGTCACACATCATTATTTCTGCAATATTGTATTGGTTACATAAGCCTGCCCGCTTCAGTGAGGTAGGGGAACAGCATGTGAATAGCAGGAGGAGAGGATCATTGGCGCCGTCTTGGAGATTTGGCTACCACAAATAGTAAACTATACCTTTAACATTACCTGTTATATTTGAAAATGTTGAACAAGAGTAACAGATTTGCTTTTGGTTTTCTGTATCGCTTCTAAATTGGAAATAATTCCAGTTATTTCATAATGACCTTAAATAAGTGTGATTATTTTTTTTGTCATTGTCTTCTTATTAAAGGTTTCTTTCAAATGACTAGTTATTTGAGCAAGTATGAGGAAGCCTTCTCATGTGAATACAAAATCAACATTGTAGTATAACTAGCTAGGCAGTCTTTCAATTTTCCTCTGAGGGAAAATTCAGCTTTGTTTCCACTGACAAACACTTATAATAAAAGAATACATTATTTCAATCTTCAGCATGGTAAAAAAATGATACTAAGCCACTCTTACCAAGCATTAATTAAGGAATTCAGATTAGAATCATGCTGGTTATCTTCCAGCATCAACAACCACACACAAAATTTTTTATTCCTACCCTCCCTTGCCTGACTTCAAGTCATAAGCCCATTTTTTAAACTTTAAACTGAGAGAATTAGATTTTTTTTAAAAATGAAAGTCATACATTCTCATGGTAAGAACAGGAAAATGTAATGAATTAGAAGAATTCAAGAGATATTCCTTCGAGCTCTTAAACGTATGACTGCTTCTTTCTTATGTAGTCTTTGAGGTACAGAATGATGATTAAACCACCTTTCAATAGATTCAACATAACTTCTGTTTGGCATAAATGCAAAAAAATTTTCAGAGACTTCTATCATAGCCTCAATATTAGCTCATCTGCCCCAACTTAAAATCCTATATCAGCAAACACAGCCACTGCCTGGGTTACCAAGAGAAACTTTCCAGTACATTAAGAATGTACCATGTTGGTATGAACGGCTGTTTTGTATTAACTTCTTTCTGAGCTCTATACCAAGAAAAGGATGGAGTGCTAGATTTTGGAGCCCTTCAAGGCTGACCAAAAAAGGCAACTTAAAGGGTCAGAGGTGAGCACACAGACAAAAACGTAGGTATCACTTTAAGAAGCAATGACAGAACCATGAATTTAAAGCTGAGTAGAAACAAGTCATATATCACCCTATGCCAAGAAAATCTTTTATGTGACCAAAAATCGTTTTCCCTGACAGATAACTTGAAACTTAGGAATACTTGCTTTGTTAGCAAGCTGTCAAGTGATATGCTCACATTTGGGTTTTTTGAAGTTTGGTCTGCCATAATTTATACCTCTTCTTCTCAAGCTGCAATTCAGGTCATGCTGTACTCTCCAAGATAATAAAGAGTGAAGAACATTTACAGCCAGTCTTCAACTCACTTTGCCTTTCACCCTGCAAAATGGCACTTTCTAACTAGCATCTTTATGGTGACCCATTAAGATGATACCTTTCAGAAAATTCTACTGTTCTCAGTAATTCCAAATAGTATTGCATGAAACAGCTCATCAAACATACACACTCAACAAGTAGTGTATGGTTCAAGCCACGCCTAGCTTATGCAAAATGGCATTCCAAATCTTAATTTTGAGAATTTGGATCTTACCAAAAAAAGCTATCTGAATGCAAGTGAATCTTTTATGCCTTAGATGTTGTGCAGGAAGATACAGGGCAATGGCTTATACCCTGTTCCTGAGAAGAAAATCTCTAAATCTTCCTGTCACTACAAATACTATTTAAACTACTTGCATGTTCAAAAGATGTAAGAGATTGCTGTTGTTTGAGAAAAACGTTTCCTTCCACCTTTAAGAAACACCTTAGGGGCCTATAGTCATTAGAATAATGGAATAGTAGAGCTATTTAATATATATATGGCAACAATATCTGGTTGACCACCACTGAGTGGTGCTTCCTTTCCATAGCATAGAGTTGTTGCCCCAAGCAGCTACCCAGCTAGGCACTACATTCCCTGACGCCAATCACATGCCAACTCCTCTCACATATTATTGATCAAAACCAGTTACATGACCCCAAACATCTAGGTGGGCCAGTGCCAGCCAATGGAATGAGCATGGAAGTGATGTGTGCCCCCTCCAAGCTGTGTGAGCTTTCTCCATAGTATCTTGTTCTTCCGCAGCAAGCCTGGGATCATCTGTTGAAGATGGCTACAGTGTAAGATGGAAGGAGCCAGAATTCCTGAGTTCATACTCAGAGGAGAGTTGCCTGATCAAGAAGGAATATCTACACTCAACATTGCATGAGAGAGAATAAAATTCCGCGTTATGACATTGCGCTTCAGGAGATTTCGTTAGAGCAATTCATCTACATTGACCAAATGGTGGGAACTGAACACATATAAATGCACATTTTCTTGGAATTCAGGATCATCTGGGAAAATTAAAGAAGAGCACAAGGAAGAAAGACGCAAAGCAACAGAGGCAGGAAATGCCAGGAGGAGGAGAAACGAGCTCATTTCCTGAATCAGCCCCTTGAAAGGATCTGCTTTTGGAAAAATCAGTTCATTGGTCTGAAGCAATGTGAACTAAGATGGACAGCCTGGATATCCAGCCAATCATCCTTTTTCTAAAAATATAAGCAAAAAAGATTACAAATAATCTTTGCCATCCTGAAAAATGAGCAGACTAGCAGTGATAAGATGACTACATAGCATTTTTAGGACAGTATAATATTTCATCTGGGAGATAACCAGCTGAGAAGGTTTGGGCTGGAGAAACCCAGAGAAACATTCAGGGGAAAGGATGAGGAAGGAGAAAACTGTAGATTCAAAGTAAGACAGAGAGTCAGAGAAGTTAAATATTGGTTTCAAAAAGGAGTTGAAGTTTATGGATTTATGGATAATTTTCTTAAGAGCTAGAAATTAAAGATGGTATAAAGCTTTGAAGACAAGAAATACATTCATTCATTCATTTGTTTATTCAACAAACACTGAGATACTTCTGTGTGCTGGAACCTGTGATAGGTACCGGGCAAAGAAGCACAAACAAACTCTTTGGAGCTCCGAGTCTTAAACAGAGAATAAAGACTTGTAATGCGTAGTACCCTACCCCACTGGTCCTCTGAATGGCAACTGTTTAATTTTCTTTTATTCAAAAATGTAGTTAAAACCAGTGGAGAAAAAAAGCACTGTCTCCCTCCCACTATAACTCTGTCTTCCTAAATTCTATTTTAGCAAACTGAAAGGGACAAATTGGCTGAAGAAAGAGAAAATTCTAAATCTTTAACAGACCATGACACAAATAGAGCTAAATAATGATTTCTAAGAAAATGAAATTACTTTTTATCACCACACACTGAATGGTTTCCCAATTGTCCCCTGTGAGGCTGTCATAGCACTGGTCGCAGAAGGCACAATTCCCAACAATAGACAACACAACTGGAAAAATTAGCCTCCTGTGTGCAAAATAACACTTTCATATAGGCAATTCACGGCTGCTTTCTCTAGACCTTTGCCGAATAAAATACCAGTGCAGGCTAATTACATGAGCTAGCTGAAAATTGTGTGTGTAATGGGAAGGCAACCTCCTAAAGAAGAGCCGAGAAAAGATCTTCGCATCAAATACAGAACGACAGAAGAAAAGTGGAGCGCGAACATGAGACCGTATGCACAGGCATTCTCATTAGCATACTGCCGTTAACCATTTTTGTTGATGCTCATAAAAGAGTTGTAAAATTCTCTGCCTTGACAAAAAACACCTTCCATGGTTAAAGAATTTTCCCCATGCTGACTCAAGTGCTTTGCGCCTATGTACAGCTCTGGGTCATCCTTATGTTGAAGACTTTTGTCACTTTGTGCAGCAAAGTAGTTCACATCAGAGGGAGAGCTGAAGAGAGTCAAAGGCCACTTTCACACATTGATTCACTGGTGGGGCAAGGAGCACAGCTGGCTCATCACAGGGTACGGTGGAGTGAGGACCAATTTTTCCAAGTTCTAGTTGTCATGTGTCATGTGCCCTATGTCTGATGCATGGAGGGTACTGCAAGAGGTTTGGCATTCGAGTCCCTCAGGAAAAGTTTCAGAAAGAGCCTTTAATACCCACACACCCAACAAACAAAACAATGGCGCCAACAGGATCAAAACAGACACATAGCACCATCTATAAGGTATGAGCTACTCAAAGTCTACCCCACAGCTGGATGAATTTATCATGCAAGGAGAGAAGCATTTGCAAGAGTTCATTCTAGCCCATCTATGGTAAGTGAGGGTCCTGGCAGGAATGATAGCCAGCTCGAATTGTGTCATTTAAGAATAAAGAAGGGACTTTTTTCAAAAGCCTGAGCCAGATGTAGGAAAATCTAAGTACAATATCGGGGGACTATTAACAGCTTATCCACTAAGTTGAAGGGTCCAGTGGAGGGAATGTAGAGCGAAAGAGAGAGAGAGACCTAACAAAAGTCATGACCTCCATTCGGGATGTGATACCTTCCCTCGGTCAAGGATGTAGCTAACCTGTAGCAACGCCACAAGAAGAAATCTTTCCCTTCCTCCTCCTTTCTGATCTCTCTCTCGTGCTCTCCTCTGGTCAAACCCAAAGAAAACCAGATGAGAAAGGAGCAAGGAACCTACTGATGAAGTCCTTGGAGGTCGGCCTCCCGGGGCAAAGACAGGCACAGGCTAAGCTGTAGTGAAGGATCAGGTGTGGCGAATGGAAGATACACAGCTCAGGGGATTACTCTAGAAAGCTTAGGGCTCATCAGTTGGAACTTCAGGAAAAGAAGGGAAAAATTTTAATAGGGCTGTCCTTTTGTAATAAACTGAGCTAACATACAGGATTGGATTGTCAAACCAGATTAACTGAAATCAGAGATCTTACCAGGATCAGGCCTTCCTCATCATTTCAAGGATCCAGGCAGTCAAGAGGCTCAGACAAAGCCGAGAGAGGCCTGGGACATCAAGGGTGATCGCCCTGATCCTGTTTTCCTGCACTGGACATGCGCCTCTGGCCCAGAATAGTAGATGAGGCTCTAGGTGAGGTCTGTGGGGGTCCTTACACAGCAGGAACAAACTATGAAACATTTCCCTTTATACCCAGAGAGTCGCACTGCCTGTGTGCCATTCTCCAGGGTGACCTGCCTCATGGATCCTGTGTTCCATTTACTTTAAGTTGTACTTTAGCAAGAGAGCAGCTCGCTAGGGACAGTCAACGGATAAGGTCTCTTCCTCCTAGCAAATATCACTAGTCCATTACCCAGAGGTCCAGTCGAAAAGAGATTAAGAGATTAGATCAGGTTGTCTCTCTCGGTTTCTTTGCCCCCAGGTCAATCTCTCACACCCCCAGCGAAGGGAGTAAATGGATGATAGGCAGTTGCTTTAACTCCTTCCTCCCACAAACACTGTTTTTAAAATTAAAAGAGGAAGAGATATGTGTGTTTGTGTACATGTTATGTGTGAGTATATGAGAGAGAGAGAGGGTGAGGGAAAGGGAGGGGTGGAGGAAATAGGGAGAGAGAGAAGGAGAGGAGGTGGGGGAGGAGAGAGAGAGAGAGAGAGATTGATTGACTGATTATTAGGAAGAGAAAGAGAAAAATATGGCAGAGGGAAGGCCACTGGGTCTCCCTTGATGAGACAGGCATGAGGAAATCTGCTACACTTCTTACTCTGAACAATCTTCAACTCTGTCAGGCAAGGGCACAGCGAAATACAATTCAGATCAGTTCCTTTTTTTTTTTTTTTTTGAGGAAGATTAGCCCTGAGCTAACACCTGCTGCCAATCCTCCTCTCCTTTCTGAGGAAGACTGGTCCTGAGCTAACATCCGTGCCCATCTTCCTCTACTTTATACGTGGTTCGCCTACCACAGCATGGCTTTTGCCAAGCGGTGTCATGTCCGCACCCGGGATCCAAACCAGCGAACCCCGGGCCACTGAAATGGAACGTGCACACTTAACCACTACGCCACCGGGCTGGCCCCCCAGATTAATTCCTTTGAGGGAGATGACAGTGTAACCACAGGCCCCACCCCCTAGGCACATTCCTCCTATCCTTCCTCCAGCACTGTCCAACTCTACTCCTTCTAGGTACAGTCAAGGCAGCGCCTCTCCCCTCAAACTCTTAGGCCACCAGTGGCTCTTCCATGTATGAAGATCGGAGCATTTAGATTCCTTTTCCCAGTCTGAAGAAGATGGTGCCAGGATCTGTCTAAAATACAGGACTGTAAGCAGGTGTGGGGAAGTCGAGGGTGAACCGCAGCTGGGACTGGAGGTAAATCTGTTAACCTTCTGGGATTGTAAGCAATTCAATATAAGTGTGCATTTTTCTGGGACAGAGTCCAGAATGCTCATGGGTTTCTCAAAAAGATCAAGAGCCTAGGGGCCAGCCCAGTGGCGCAGCGGTTAAGTTCGCACATCCACTTCAGCGGCCCGGGGTTGGCCGGTTGGGATCCTGGGTCTGGACATGGCACCACTCATCAGCCATGCTGTGGTAGTCGTCCCACATATAAAGTAGAGGAAGATGGTCAGGGATGTTAGCTCAGGGCCAGTCTTCCTCAGCAAAAAAGGAGGAGGATTGGCAGCAGATGTTAGCTCAGGGCTAATTGTCCTCAAAGAAAAAAAAATGATCAAGAGCCTATAAAATTTAGCCAGTAAAACTACACAGTGTTTTTAGTGAATGTGGATCCAAGGACAGATAAATCGAGCCCCCACTGCCAGGGTCTGCACTGTTCGCCCCTCGTCCATGCTCCTCCAACCAAAAGACCTTCTCAGAGCCCAAGGTCAGGCCTGTGCACGATCACAGCCTCACATTCCAAATGACTGCAAAGATGCTGTGAAACATTGTGAATACAAAACAGTTATTTTAAAATTAAATTAAATGTGAAGAGTGGAACTTACCCTTTCTTCGTTTTGTTAGATAAAGTCTCAAAGCCATCTTGCAGATTTTTACATCGCTCCGTCAGTTTCAGGGACTTCTTATTCAGATACGTGCTGTTTCATGAGAGAGATTTAAAAAAAAAAGATTTAAAATGAGAGCTTATAAGATATTGTTAACCCAAATCAGATTTAATTGATAAAGTGTGCCCAAATGAAATCTGATTTTCATTCCAGTATTGGATTTCTCCATGGAAAAGGAAATTGATATTTTCACCTCTGACGGGTCTAAATTAAAAAAAAAAAAGTTTACCGTATAAAGTCAAAGATAAAAGAACTCTCTATGGAAGACTTCATATTTTCAGATTTTCGAATTTTGAGATCAGTATGTAGAATGAACATGTTACTGAATAGTTTTAATCATTGTGTATGTAAACAGACTATTTTTAAAAGATGTCTCTGGTAGGAAGCATGCAGACACAACAGCTTAATAGTTCTCTCCATAAAGAACACAAGATGAACCTGGCCTTTGATTATTATAATAGCTGTGATATAATAGCCTGTTGCTATGTTTTATGAACCTGGGAAATTGGAGTTAGAACAAAACCAAATCAAAAGGCAGTTTTCGGACATGGGTTATGGAGTCGGGCTGCCTAACAAGCCTCGTGGATATACGTGTGCTATTTAACCACTCCCGGCATCAGTTTCAGCATCTCTGGTGGAATAATGGTCCTTACCGTCTATACATGATGCATACCTGAGCCAGAAGACAATGTAAAGCACTCAGTCCCATGCCTGACAGAGTAAATGCTCAAAAAACAACAATGATCTCCTTCCTTAGACTTCAGAAATAGGCATACAACTCCAACTTGCTGTTAATGCATTTATTTCATTGTCCTAAAGGTATTGCTGAGAACCTTTGGCTAGGGGCCTGGCACAGGATGCTGAGGCTACGGATGTGGATAAAGCAGAACATAGTCGTTTCCCCGGTGGGGCTTGCGGGCTGGTTAGGGGGAAAGATATTTCTCAAAGAAATAACCACACAAACGAACACAGAATTATGATCTGAGATTAGTATCATTCAAATAGCAGTGGGTGCCATGGAGGAAGGTAATGGGGAGACCTCTGCATACTGGGGGGGCCTCCGAGACAGTGTCATTCAGGTGGAGATCCCAAGGGTGAAGCAGGTGAGCCAGAGGAATGGTGGGAGGGGCGGGACACGTTCCAGGTAAAAGGGCCCAGATTGGGGAGCAGCCAGGAGTGTTTGAGGAACTGAAAGAAGGCAGGTGGGGCTCCCGCCGGAAAAGCTAAAGGGTGTCTGGAGACCAGAGCGCACAGGCCTCGTAAACCATGCTCAGAATTTCTCCTAATAACAAGGGGAATCAGAGGAGTGATGTGACCCGAGTGTGTTATAAGAGGTTCACTATGCAGAGAAATGAAATGAGGGGAAGCATGGCGACAGAAAAGGTGGAAAAGTTAGGAGGCTTCTGCAGGGTTCCAGGAGATAGAATAGGGTTCCAGGCAGGACAGAGACCAGGATGTGATAACTAACACCACCCAACACCCAGTGGCTTTACGTAACAAAGGTCTGTTTCTCACCCATGAAGGGCTCACTGCATGACTGGACGGCTTTCTAGGGCAGCTGTGCTCCATGCAATTAAGGGATGGAGACTGCTGTAGTCTTGTGGCCCCTTCCTTTCAATAACCTGCTTCCATAATTGCTTTGGCAGGAGAAGAAAGTGCTAGAAGGTCTCACCCTGCATCTGCATGCTCTAGCCTGGCGAGAACTAGTTGCACGCCCAAACTGATTGCAGAGTGGGAGTCAGAAAAGGGCAACCATCCTCTGTGCCCAGAAAGAGAGGCGATAGGGCACCGAAGTGCCCTGGAAGCCTGCCTCACTGTCCACGGGCAGGAAGAGAAGCTGACAGATTGAAGATCTGTTCTGGAGATAAGACTGACAGGACTTCATAATAAATTGGATATGGGAGGTGAGGGAGCAGGGGTGTAAAGGTAAAGATATAAACAAGACAGATCCATAATTAATTCTCCAGTATGTCTCAGAAATGCTTTCTAAAAACACTGTGCACACAGCACATACAGGCTCACGAAATCCCTCTTTATCCTGATATGATATTTCTCCCCCACCCTGCTCCCTTCCTCCTTCTGTCTACATGCCTCACCTTCTGTGCTTTCTGAATGTATTATCATACTTTCCAAGGATTTGTTTATTTCTAATTTGCTGTGCATTTTATTCAGGCAGCACCGTTAATGAAATGAATTACCAAGCCAGCAGTGCTCCGCATTATGATGGCTTTGCAATATTGAATTGTGAAACTATGACAAGCAGCCACCAACAGGATTTAGTGCCATCTAACTTTCCTTAAATCAGAGAGGATCTTTGTTAATAAAAAGTCAAAACAGTTTCGCCCAACTAAAATCACAGAAGATCCATGGAAAGAAAATGAGAGAATCTGGGGGAAAGCATAGATGAGAAAATGAAGTCATAGGAATAAAACAGGGTCTAAGGTGTTAGCAGGGCCAGCTTGTAAATCTGGGCTCCGCTGTCTGACCTTGGCCATTGAACCTAAGAGTTTCCTTTTTTTTTTTTTTTTTTTTTGCAAAGGAAGACTTGCCCTGAGCTATCTGTTGCCAATCTTCTACTTTTCATATATGACCCACTGCCACAGCATGGCCACTGACAGACAACTGGTATAGGTCTGTGCCCGGGAACCGAACCTGGGCCGCCAAAGCAGAGCACGCCAAACTTAACCACTAGGCCACTGGGGCTGGCCCAGGGTTTCCTTTTTAAATATTCACTCAATAAAGTAGTTATAGGGATGCTATAGACTGAATGTTTGTGTCCCCCAAATTCATATGTTGAAATCCTAACCCCCAAGGTGATGGTATTAGCAGGTGGGGCCTTTGGGAGGTGATTAGGTCCAGAGGGGGAAGGCCTCATGCATGGGATTAGTGCCCTCATAAAATCAGCCCTAGAGAGCCCTTGACCCCCTTCCATCTTGTGAGGTTGCAGCGAAAAGATGGTCCTGAATGAGGAAGCGGGAGCTCACCAGACACCAGATCTGCAGGTGCCATAACCTTGGAGTTCCCAGCCTCCAGAACTGTGAGAAGAAACTGTCTGTTGTTTATAAGCTACCTAGTCTATGGTGTTCTGTTCTAGCAGCCCAAAGGGACTAAGACGTGGGATTCACAGGATGTGTATGAGAACACCTGGCACACAGAAGGCGCTAAATAACTGTTGTGCTCTTATTCTCCTAAGTGCATCCTTGTATTCCTTCCTCAAACCAGTCATTGTTACTATTATAGGGGTGGGAACCTTCTCCCACCCGCAGGAAGTCACTTGGCAGTGAAGGAAGCAGTAAGGGAAGCCCCCGGAGTTCTCGTTGCTTTCTGCCCCTCTCCTGCCCCCATTTAAAAGGGTCTTCACGGTTTCCTTCCTTTTCACGTAATGCCATTAAAACCTTCCCAGGAAAATGTTAAAATATTCACATGCAGTATCCCTAAACTTCAAATGTTTGTCCCCCTAAGGCATCTGATCTATACAGCCCCTTTAACTGCCCCTCAGACAAGACTCCTAGCTCATGCTGTTTTCAACAATGTCTATTATTTGAAGTGACAGAAATAAATCAACAATGTGACTGCCATGCTTTAAAATGCTTGAAGATCTGACACCATGAGAAATGCCAAGGGTCCCTGGAGAAGTGGAAAGAGCTGGACCTTCCAGGGAGAGGGTTAGATGGTCCAGTTAGGCTAGATCGTCAGCCCTCTGCTGTGCGAATAGTGAGAATTGGACGTTCCTTGGATCTAAGCTCTTGAGGAGACCCACAGGGAGTTACTTGCTCTTGAAAGAGGAAAAGAGGGGGCGGCCCGGTGGTGGCAGCGGTTAAGTGGGCACGTTCCACTTCTCGGCGGCCCAGGGTTCGCCGGCCTGGATCCTGGGTGCAGACATGGCACCGCTTGGTAAGCCATGCTGTGGTAGGCGTCCCACATATAAAGTAGAGGAAGATGGGCATGGATGTTAGCTCAGGGCCAGTCTTCCTCAGCAAAAAAGAGGAGGATTGGCAGTAGTTAGCTCAGGGCTAATCTTTCTCAAAAAAAAAAAAAAAAAGAGGAAAAGAAGCCCCAGAGGTGGGCAGTCTCCAGTGCACATTTGATCATGGCATTTCCCTCCTCCATGACCTTCCACAACCCCCATCAGCCACACTCCTTGGTTGGACATACAGAGCCATCCAGGACCCAGCCCCTGACCACGATTCCAGCCTCAGGTTTTACTGACACTTTGCTAACAATTAAATGGTACAAATTCCTCTGTCTCCATTCTTTGCAAGTCTTATATTATGGATTCTGACTGCTTTTATTATTTAATTATAGAGCTTATTTGTTTGGTACTAGCAACCAAGCCTTCAGGCACATTTTCATCACTGGAGTATGTCAGGGGGAAGAAAATCTTATTAAGATTGGGGGGGGGGGGGGACATGCACAAAAACAAGCATTTCTGCTATTGTTATTATCTGTGTGGCTGATCTGCTTTTCAGAAATTCTATCTTTATAAGTCAGTCTTGAGTTGAAAGTGATCACTTTACAAAACCACCTGGCAAGATTTCACAGAATAGTAAGAGGGACTGCAGTGGCTGCTGCAAAATAATAAAAATTAAGGCTCTGATAATGCAAAGAACATCTCTTTAAAAAACCAAGTGATTTAATCCCTACAAAATAATGTCATCACTATGTACTGGAAATCCACAAGGACCTCCAAACATAGAGCTATGTCACCTTCTTAGCATGAGTTGTAATTAATGCAACCATGCAATCAGTCCCCTGGACAAGTGAAACATCCCAAAGAATAATTTACCTGTAAGTGTTTAAGGAGTTTCGAGAACACCCATATTCTATTTACAGTGGCCACAAAGGGGGCAAAACTGGATTGTGAATCTAAACAAAAAGCTTAAAACCTCACCAATTCACTGAGGAAAGGCTGTCTTAACAGATGGGGAATACAGCCTAAAAATGGAAAGCCCAAAGAATGAGGATTCTCCCGCATACTTCTCATGCTCCTTCCCCGCTCCCGGGAAGAGGAGCTGATAAGCCAGGAGTGCATCCTGACCACCAGGAAGAACCTCCCTTGGGGGGTGTAACAGGCTGGCCTGTCTAGGACAGAGGCACTCAAGGCCACCTGTGCTCTGACTTCGAGTTCATCAGGCAAATTTCTAATTATAGTATGCACCCCTCCCCTTCTACTGCAGTTTCCCTGAGGAAGAAAAGCAAGCATTGAGCCCACTGTGTAGTTTGATTACTCTGCATACTCTGATTCATACTTTGAAAGTAGAATTAATATTCTGGTTTATACATCACTCTCCTTTGAGTTTGGTTAATACAAGTCTGCCTTTGAAACACCAATCACACGGGAACTGACAAAACCAAGTCTTGGTGCCCACAGAGAGGAGGGGCAGACTTGGCCTGTCTCTCTGTTCAGTTGTTTACCAGGTATCTGTGGAGCCCATATCCTGTGCCACAGAGGATGGTGGCTACTGGAGATAGGACAGAGAATGAGACAGTGTCCCTGCTGCCCTGGAGCAAAGAGTCTGGGGAGGCGGACAGGCAAGTAAGCACACGCTCATCACTCTGAGTGTGCAAAATGAATGCTGGCTGTTTTCCGTAATAAATTCATTTCAAGAAACCGTGAATCTGTGTTTTGGTGGATGTCATTTAATTCAAAATATAGGACCTGATTTTAAAATGACTACATGGAACTTCACCCTTTTATACATGAACGCTGCAGCCAACTGAAATTGCAGAAATTTCTGCAAAGAATCTCTGCCACTTGGTTTGACCTTAACTTGGACCCGTCTTTGGTCACCCCGACAAAGATTATTAGGTAGCTGTCAACTACTAAGTGAGTTGCCATAATGTATCCTGGCCCCCCTCCCATTGTTAAAAGGTAGTTTTAAAAAATGTAAAATCATGGATCTCCTACAGATATAAAATGAACATGCATTAAAGATTTTATTTTTTCCATAATGAGAGAACCAACTCAAAAGAGAATGCAGAGCACAGACACATTCATAGATCAGGAATATTGAGAGGAATGTGCAAATGGAGGCACAGGTGGTGGAAGGTGGGGCAGGCAAGTCAACCGGACCCCCCAGATAGGACATCATTTTTGTATTTATAGACAAGAATTATTTTGCATTGCTCTGACTTAACTATAACTTACAGAGTGGTAAAATTGCTCCCAAAGGATCAGAATCAGATAATTCGGAGCTGCATGATCTGAACAATGCAAACTTACCCACTGAGGCACAAGATCTTCCCTAAACCTTTAACAGTATCACTGCCCATCACGATAACGTTAAAGGAAGCATCCAGAGTAATGAACCTAACAGACTCTCACTTCATCTGAATTTCAGTCCCCCTCCACTCCACAGCTCGCCCCAAGGGATACAGGTGGACCTGGCTTGCGTGTGAGTCTTTTGGGATAGACAGGAAGCATTGACTTACCTGAGTACGTTGAAGTGAAGGTTACCCAAAGGACAAGTCTGATATGGAGACTTATTAAAACTTCAAATTCAGATGGGTAATAGTAGGGTCCTCCATAGGAAATGGAGTCTTTACCCAAGTACAGATAAAATAAAATAGGAGCAGATTGGGAACAAGTGACAGGCACTGGAGCATCCGTGTCTCATTTCATTGGTCCTTAAGTGTGAGATCCTTGGGGGCTGAGCAAGCTCAAAAGTGTCGAGTCAGTGGAATTCGTCTCTGACACAGCATTTCTAAGAATTTTTTAGCCTACTTCCAACAATATTTTCTTACTCAATACAGCCAAGATTGTTTTGACCTTTCTTTAATGTGCTTTGAACTTGAAAACCTTGGATAAACTGAATATACTTTTAATACTAATATCCACATTCCTTCATGCAAAAAATTCTCATATGCCCTCTGGTCAAGCATGGAGATCATAATAGCAACATGTATTGGATGGTCTCTAGGCTCCAGGTACTGTTTTCAATGCTTTATACATGTGTCATCTCGTTTTCGCCTCACAATGAACATACAAGGTAGGTACTGTGTCCATTTTATAGATGAGGAAAATAAGGCACTGTAAGATTTAATAACATACTCTGTCACTCCGCTAGTTAGAACTGGAGTGGAAATTTGAACCCAGGTACTATATGGTTCTGTGTTCTCAGCCAGTATGTCATTCTACCTCCCCTTATAGGGAAAAATCTGTCCTTCAGTGGAGAGCTATCCATTGTCTAAGCATCACCTCCCCCTCCAGGTTACCTGATTCTGAGTCTATGGGAGCTGACGAAGATTCTCTCCTTGACCAAACTCTAGACAAGCTCGTCTGAGCTCTTTTTCAACTAGGCCCCATCCTTGAACATGTCCTTAAGAGCCCAGTTTTAAAAAGAACCCCGCTAAGTCAGTTTAGCCAGAATCCCCCATCCATCAAATGTGATCCCCCTCAATATTTGACCTAATTCCCCATCCCCCACCAGCCCCACCTGACAGTCGATCCCACCCCCTTACTAACTCCCCCCCCAACCCCAGCCTGCCTCCAGCAAGAATCCTGTCGGGCTGGGTTAGCCAGAATTCCCCCTTATCCTCGATGCTTCCTCCACTGCCCCCGACCCTGCTCCTTGGCTATAAATTCCCACCTTTCCTCGTTGTATTCAGAGTTGAGCCCAATCTCTCTGCCCTGCTGCAAAGCCCCACTGCAGTCGGCCCTTGACTTACAGAGATAGGACTGAAAAAAGTCTGCCTTACCATTTAACAAGTGTCATAAATAATATTCTTAACAGAGCTATTTTGCAATTCCATAAATTGTAGCTAGCTGTTAGCAACACAAAATAATTCTTGTCTAGAGGCATGCAAATGAGTTGTGTCCAGTGGAGAGACAACTCTCATCGCCCAGCGGGAAAATTCGTTTTGCCCTCCATTTGCACATTCACCTCGCTATTCCTCATCTATGAATGTGTCTGGTCCTTTGAACTGGTTGTAACACCTTAGGAGTTTCCTCTCTGATGAGTTAAATAAAATGTTTAGAAAGTGTTCATTTTCATATCTGGATGAGAGAACTGATTTTGCCTGTTTATTCAAATTATCTTTGAATACTTTGAGTGAGCGTGCGGAACACATTCGCGACCTGAAGAAACCGATGACCCTGATCAAGAGGATGAACTTCACTGGCAAACTGACCATAGTTCAGATCCCTGCTCCATTACACACTGGGTGCTCAGCCCCAAGGAAGTTATTTAACCCCTCTGGGCTTTCAGCTTTATGTGCAAAATGAGGATAATACTGCCTCTTCTAGAGATTTGATGCAATGGCTGTAATAGATAATGCATAAAAATGCTCAGCACAGTGATTGGAACAGAGCTCACTTAATAAGCAGCACTCAGCAGGCGTCCTCACGGTGGTTGTCATTGTCGTGGCAGCCTCTGGAAGCTGCCTTTCTCAAACTGCAGTGTGCCCATGAACCAATCACCTGGGAAATTTACTAAAAATGCAGATTCTGGTTCAGTGGATCTGGGGTGGGGCCTGATATTCTGCATTTCTAACTAGCTCCCAGGTGACGGCAAATCTGCTGGACCGAAGCTCACACTTTGAGTAACAAAGTCCTAAAAGGCTCATGGATCAAGTTCTTCCACCCTGATAGTTTTTTCATCATAGTGTGGAGTAGACTTTCAGGAAATGTGGGACTGTCTTATGGCCAGAAGCATTAGCGAGAAAAGCAACAAAACAATTTGAAAAGCTACAAGAGTAAAATGAGCTAAGTTACCATGTGACTAGTAAGAGTCTCTTGTTTTTTGAAATTTTCAGATGAAAAGCTCAACAAAGGAAATAATATAAGAGGAGATTTACGGTGCTGAGAACATTTAACATGATTGCTTTCCTCAGTTAGACTCTCCTGCAGAGAACACACAAGTAGCCTCCGTTGTCACTAACACCTCCACTCACAGCCCTCCAATGAGCGTTGTTCGAGCAAACTGGATGACAGTTGAAAGATCGTGGCCTCTTCCGGGAAAAGACCAATGAATGTGAGTTGGAAATGTCTCTGAATGTGAGTTGAAATCCACATTTAAGTGTCGATCTTAGCTATGCAACCCCAACCAAAAAGTGCTTCATCCCAACCAAAAATCAAAGAGAGAAATTTCTCTGTCAACTGAGTATTTCTTCAATAAAACTTGGAGACATGAATTCTGAGATCAGCACTCTAACAAGAAAATAACTTTTATCTGTATTCCATGTCGACTCTATGGCAGTGTTTGAGAAGGCCACAGAGTCACAGAAAAACACTGAAGAATTTAAAAATACTTAAATATTTTAACCATAACTATGACTATAAAACAAGTCTAGTCATCAGAGTGAAAACTCTTATAACCTGTAAGTCAAGAGTCCATTTTTCTATATTCATATTTCATGCTCATTTTCAGGAAAGCATTAGGCTCAAAAACTAGGGACTTCATGTAGAGAATTTTGTAGAATCTTCTTTAAAAAAGAAAATGAGTAAACAAAGTTTAATAGGTTGCTACAATGGTTTCGGATCATCAGAGCAAGGAGAAATGGAAGCAATGAAAACTGGTGCCAGGTTTGGGTGCCAACATGGAGAAACTGCCTAACAAATGTGCAAGTTCCAGGGAAATTATATAGTATGAAAGCATAAGCACTCCAAAAGCTAGTCACTGAACACATTTGGGCTCTGAGCAAAATCCTGATTTATTGAGTTAACATTCAAAACCGGTAAATGTTTGTTTATCTCATAAAGGCTGTTTGGGTTTATGTGTGAAATTCAGGTTAGTGTCATCAGAATGAAAATCAGTGCAAAAAAACTTCCAGAAATCATGTCCAAACACTTGAGGGCACCTTAAATATGAAACAAAATGGCAAGAAGAATATGTCACAGTAAAACAAAAATAGCAAATGGAACGTCTCATCTTACTATGGCAATTTTATACATGGGAAATGAGGCAAAAGGCCTTGTCATGGAATAAAGATGATTTTTAAAATTCTGAAATACAAAGATGGAAACTACTTCATTTAGTTAACAGGAAGCACACCAGAATCTCTCTGTCAATCAAGATTTTTTCTATGACTCGTGTTCTGTAAGGCAATGATGAAAAAACTATAAACTCGAATTTGTTCAAAAATCAACGCCAAGAATTTGCCCTTGATTCACTGTTACACATTTCTGTGTCTGTCTTTGACATGACTGTATCTTCCTTCTCTATTAGGAGCCCCCCCAAAAATGTGAACAAGTGGATGAATGAATAAGTGATAACTGAACCAGAGGTAAGTCAAGATTATAATGCATCGAGGGAAAAACAGATTCCAGAGATAATCAGACTGAAAAGTAAAATAAAATTCTAGGAAAAAAATTCCCACAAGAAGAATTAGAACCAAAAGTGTCTGCTTATTAACCCCCTGCTCATTTTTAAATTGAATTAACCAGAAGAACCCAGTATCTGTTCATTCTACTTGAGATTTTACTGTATTTAAAATGATGTGGTCCAAATGTTCTCATTAATATTGAATGAAAGTGTAAGAGAATCGGCTAACCAAATTTACTGTGCTTAGGTAAACCACAATTAGGAAGGGTGATGGGACTGTCCTAAGAGACCTATCCATCTCAAAATGGAGCAATATAATTACAGATGAAACTCAACAAGGAAACTCAACTCACAGAGCACAGAGTAATAATCCCTGAAAAGACGGAACACAATTTCCCAGCTGATAAAATGTCCTCCTGCTATTTCACTTAAAATTTGGAATAATCTGAATCTAGTTACATCAGAGCTACTTTTCCTAGTTATGGGTATTTTTGGTTTGCTGTCTTCCATTCTTACCTGGCCGAGCCCACATGCCCTGTCTCCTTTCCGACAGGATCCCACGACATCTCAGGTTCTCTTTTAAAGCACCCTCTACCTGGAGGATATCCCCCTGGCTCTTTAACTAATTTCTAGACTCACTTCCTACTTATCTGAAAAACTACTCTTTGTAAGTAGGATCATACATGGTAATGGGTTCTAACAAGTTTTCAATGTGTCACACTTCGCAGTGAACATATTACCATTTAAAATATGTTTTAAAGTGGGGCTGGCCCCATGGAGTAGTGGTTAAGTTCAGTATGCTCGGGTTTGCAGGTTCAGATCACAGGCATGGACCTACACCACTCATCAGCCATGCTGGGGTGGCAACCCACATATAAAGTGGAGGAAGATTGGCACAGATGTTAGCTCAGGGCTAATCCTCCTCAAGCAAAAAAAACAAGAGGAGGATTGGCAACAGATGTTAGCTCAGGGCTAATTTCCCTCAGCAAAAAGAAAAGAAAACGTTTTAAGGACTGTTTTTCTGCCTTCATGCCCAACCCTGTTGCCTTTAAGTAGAACCAAAGAGAGCCCCCCTCTGGTCTAGTTTGAGTGTTGCAATCACTTTGAGCCTCTGGCAGTGCTCTGGTGTCTCTGACCTCCCTGCTCCATGCCTAGGCCAATTTTCAAGTTCCCACCCACTCCCACTGAATAGATTTGCCTTTCCCAGTTATCACCTTGGAGATCTCTCTTGGCCATGGTCAGCAATCACTGTGACTACTCTCACATCACTGACATTCGACTCCTGTTGTCCTAGACAACACTTGTTCTCCCTCCATCCCCAGCTCTCGTCTCCCAGAACCTCGTCCCTTCCCACCAGCTGACCCCTAGTCAAGAGGGGCTGGGGCTGGCTTGACTCCAAAGCCCTAAAGTAGGGATTCTGACACTGAAGCAGGTACCAAGTTTTGGACAGAGAAGGGCTCCTCAAGTCATACCATGGGAGCCCCCATTCCTGCATTAAGGGTCAGTCAATAGAGAGGGACTACGGTGGGACCTAACAAGGCCATGCACAGGGATGACCCTGAGTGAGGACCAGTTTGCTGGGAATCCTTAATTTGAGCCTAGGGGATCCAGCCACCGCTACATCAAGATGGTTGCATCAGCGCGTCCTCCGTTGGTCTGAACCTGCATTTTCCTGATACTCAGGCCTTTTAGGAACTTTGTCTACAAGAACTTTACAGGAATGGGTCTGCAATGAATGGAAGAGTATATTAATAGTAGAGAATCAAGGAGAAGTTGTGATAAAGGCACACACAGTGCTAGCATTTTGTTATCTAACACTTCTTTTTTCAAGTCTATCAAAAGTTGAATGCACTTTTTAATCCGAGAAATATAATGTTCAGAATGATTATCTTTATTACAGCTATGGTTTTTTCCTTAGGCAATGAGTGCTTCCATCTAATTCAACTACTTATTATCTTTTTTTTCTCAACTCTTCTATTTCTTTCCCAGTAATAATACATATTTTCTCAACTTTTGAAATCTTTTTATTAGACACAATTGAATGTAATTTGGAATTTACAAGTCTTATCACATTCTGATTCTGCCTGAGCAATTCTGGACATAAAAAGTACGGCGTGTATATATTTCTTGAGAGTTCCTGTAACTTTTTGCTTAAGATTCCTGAAATAAAATTTATGGTTCTTGTATATCTTTTCTATCTGGTCATTACTGGCATCTGGAAAACACCAAAAGCCTTATTTATCCAGTGTCCCACTCTGAAACTTCTCACTTGAGGATTGTCTGATATGGAAGTACTGACCATTTTGCCAAGGGAGTTGGCACAGAGCTAAAAATAAGCAGAATCAACAATTATTGATGCAAGTATTCACACATCCATAAATCCAGCTTACGATTGACAGCTTTAGAGGAATGCCTTAAGGACATCAAGATATATCTACTACATTACTTTACCAGGCTGATAACGCACCTTATAGTTTACCAAGCGTTTTCACTTGATTCTTGGAATAATCCTATGAAGGGAGTATTTTTATCCCAGTTTCATATAATGAATATAATGTATTACTGTTAATTTACTACATTCTATTTGTCCAGCTCACTTATTCTAGTATTCTCTCTGAAAGAATTCTTTAATCTCAGTGAGACAGCCCCCTGCCCCGCCCCAACACACACCTCCTATCTTCTTTTCTCTCCCTCCCCAACTCACACCTTCAAAAATATTTTTAATTCTCTTGTCTCTTTTTATGTTGCCCTTGCCTGGCAAATTTGGAGCCCTAGATACACCCAACTCTCTGCCATCTGGGCCTATCCCCGACCAGCCAAATACTGCTGGAGAAAAATCACATAATGCTGCTGAATGATTTCACTTTAAATTCAGCACTACAAATTTCAAATGGGCATTCGATGGCCTCTGGCAACCCTACTATGTTTCTAATAAATTTCACCCTCCTCTTTCAAAATCATTACTTCATTTCTTCTCTCTGCTCCAACCTCCCGCACCCCCCTCCTCCACACTCACTTTTGGCTGATGGCCTGACCTCATCCTTTACTGAGAAAACAGAAGCCCACAGAGGGCAACACTTTCACATGCCTTCCACCACAGCTAAAATCTCTCAGCTTCTGGGCCTCTATTAGTGCTTGGGCTGTCATAACAAAATACCACACACTGGGTGGATTAAACAGCAGACATTTATTTTCTCACTCTTCTGGAGGCTAGGAGTCCAAGATCAAGGTGCCATCGTGACTGGTGTCTGGTGAGAGCTCTCTTCCTGGCTTGCAGATGGTCACCTTCTCACTGTGTCCTCACATTGCCTTTTTTGTGTGTGCACTTATGTGGAGAGAGAAATCTCTGGTGTCTATCCCCTTTGTTTTGTTGTTGTTGTTGTTGTTGTTGTTGTTGTTGTTGAGGAAGATTAGTCCTGAGCTAACATCTGTTGCCAATTTTCCTCATTTTGTTTTTTTTTCTTGCTTGAAGAAGATTAGCGCTGACCTAACGCCTATGCCAATCCTCCTCCACTTTGTATGTGGGTTGCCGCCACAGCATGGCAGACAAATGGTGTAGGTCTATGCTCAGGATGCGAACAAGCGAACCTGGGCAGCTGAAGTGGAATGTATCAAACTTAACCACTACACCACAGGGCCAGTCCCTCTTCCTCTTTTTATAAGGACACCAGTCATGTTGGCTTGGGGCCCCACCCTTATGGCTTTATTTAACCTTAATTACCTTTCTAAAGACCATATCTCCAAATACAGCCAAACTGAGGGGTAAGGCTTCCACATATGAATTTTGGGGAGACACAAATCAGTCCATAACTGTGCCCATCTTCTTCATCTTACCATGAGTTACAACAGAAGAAATGTCCCTATTCCCATCAAAAGGCTATAACCCCCAAGGTACTCTGGGTCCCAGGCCATATCACCTTCTTTTTTTTTTTTTTTTAAAGATTTTATTTTTTCCTTTTTCTCCCCAAAGCCCCCGGTACATAGTTGTGTATTCTTCGTTGTGGGTTCTTCTAGTTGTGGCATGTGGGATGCTGCCTCAGGGTGGTCTGATGAGCAGTGCCATGTCCGCGCCCAGGATTCGAACTAACGAAACACTGGGCCACCTGCAGCGGAGTGCGCGAACTTAACCACTCGGCCACGGGGCCAGCCCCAATATCACCTTCTTAAGAACATCACTGACCCCCTTTTGCATAACCAGAGTCTTTTTCGCCCATGGATCATTCTCACAAGCATACACACAGGCTCCTCCCTTGATCCCACCATCCTTCTCCAACTCCCAAATCACTTTTCCACCTCCCTTTCAAACAATAGCTCTCTAAAGAATTATCTAAAATCACTGCCTCCCCCTCCTCAACAACTTATTCACTCATCAGACGACTCAAATCTGGCTAAAATGGCTTGCCTCACGTTCCTCAACATCCTCCATGCTCCAAACTCAATGGACACTCTTTTTTCATTTTACTCAATTTTTCAGCAGTATTTGACCCAATTGACCACTCTCTTCCCTGAAAACTCTCCTCTTATTGGACCCATGACATCACACTTTCCTGGTCTCCTTCTGCTGGCTTCTACTCGTCTTTCAAACCTCTAAATATTGGAATGCCCTAGAACTTGCTGCTGGATTGTCTTCTGTTCTCCAGCTGTCTAGTGCTAAGTGATCTCATCTTATTTCCTGGCTTTGAACACTGTCTCTCTGGTGATAACACCCAAATTTACGTGTGCACCACTGACCTCTCCCTTGAGCTCCAGACTCATTTGTACAGTCCAAATGCCTACCAGACAGTTCCTCTTGGACGTCTAATAGTCTTGTCAAATGGAGCGTATCCAAAACATAACCTTTGACTTCCTTCTCCCTTTTCCAGTCTTCCCCATCTCAGCGGATGGCAATGAACTGCTCAAGCCAAAAATTTATCATCCTTTATTTCTCCCTATCTCTTATCTCCTACATCCAGTCTTTTGGCGATTCTGCCTTGACTCCATCTGCTTCTCTTTATCTCTACTTCTATCATATCCTCTCTTGTCTGGACTGGAGCTCTGGCCTCCTAACTAGTATTTCTGTTTCCATTCTCTGCCCCACTGCCATCCATTCTCTATGTCACTACCAGAGGAATCTTTTAAAACTTAAATCATATTTTATCATTCCCTTGCTCAAAACCCTTCGGTGATTTCACTTATTATTAGAACGAAACTCAAAATCATCACCAAGGTCTGCGTCCTACAATATTATCTGACTCACTGGATCACTCTTACTATTTTCTCCCCTCCTGTCTGTGTTCCGTTCTTTCTGCTTCTCAAACACGTGAAGCTCAGAGTCTATGCACTTGCTGTTCCCTCTGTCTTGAACATTCTTTCCTATTCTTCAAGTCTTAACTCATATGTCAGCCCCTCAAAGTGACTTTCCTACTCTCTATCTAAAGCTGGCCCACCCCCATCCCCAGCATTGATTTTCTATTTCTTCCATATTACTTATCACTACTTATCTGCCCAAGAGGGCACAGCTTTGATGTGTCATACTCCCTGCTATATCTCCAGCACCAGGCACACACCTGGCATACAATGAAAATGCACTGAAAGAATGAAATTGGTCACACACACTCTCTCTCCTCCAAGCTGCCAAAAGAAGCCCATAATTGCCTTCCCTAATTCCCCATCAGTCCCCATCCCATCTGTCTCCTAAGGAGAGTTGTCTCAGCCAGACTGGTCCTGGGCTCTCGTACATCAGAGTCAGAGTTGACAGAGAATTAATAGAGGAAGATCGAATCTGAAAGGCTTAGGGAGGGAAAGACTTGGAGAAATGGGATGTCAGTCAAAAATAATACAGAACAGAGGCCTAAGTGAGTAAGTGGGGGAAGGAGGCACTGGGAAGGGGAAAAAATCCATATGATCTAGGTATAAGTGAGAGCACTCTTTCAGTACTTGTCAAATCTGAGTCTCGGGAGGGGGTGGGAGAGAAAAAAACTGAGAAGGGTAAATGGGACGTGAACAGCATAGCTGAGGATTCTGAATTGGATCCTTTTTTATGTATTTTAAGAGAAAGGAAAATAGGGATGCTTTTTTTTTTTTTGGCATGTTGAGTTGTGCTTCCTTAAATACCAGCCTGGGTTTGAACTACGTGGGCCCATGACTCCAATAGGTTACATACACTTGAAGAAATTATGTGACATAACCACAGACATTCAGTCAATAGTAGTAAAATTAGGATTCAGATCTACAGGCTTTCTAATTCTACGCCACCTGCTTCCTTGCAAAACAACAAATGGAATTAATCGGACATGTCTTGTTTTTAATAAACAATGTGGTCTCCTATTGTTACCATTTTCCCTTCTAATTGTTCACAGCAATTTAACTCAAGCTCAACAATTTATGCTTTCCAAAATATACCTTTATCTCCCCTCCAATTATCAAAAGAACATTTGTTCAATTTTTAGTTTTCTATCATCTCTTCTCTGCGATTCTTTAAAGATTACCGGTAGTGAGTATCCAATTACACGTGTAAAGAACACTTCGTTCCTGGCAGATAATTTGTCTACATCTGGAGAACTGAATTTACTTAAAGTGACAAGGTGATCTCTGACTAGCTCTTCACCTGTCTTGGGTTTCCATTCTCTCTCTACCGTGTGAGATGTTTCCTATTTGAAGACCATTGTTCTTGAAAGGGAAGTTGGAAATAAAAAGAGAATGAAGCAGTTCTGATTTCTCCACCTTCAGGGAACAATACCCAATCTACCTCAAGCAAGGAGCATTCTCTTTTCCGTTTTTGCTTAAAACATGGCTATCGAAAACCATCAGCGGTTCATTGTATCCTTCAGCCTTTTTCACAACCTTCTTCCATCTTCCAGCCATTCTTTTGCACACATCTTTGTTGTCCCCCCGTATTCTATCTTTCCAAGTATGTTTTCTGAATCTGAGATCATCCAGTCATGCCACATTATAACATGCGTCCCAATTTTTTTATTCGCATTGATACCACCAGAATTTTATTTTTAAAGAGCTTTCCCACCTGGCAAGCCCTAAATAGACACATAAGTTTTCCAAACAGATAAGAATGAGGTTGTACAAGGATAACCATGATACAGATAATTTTTTTATTATAATCTCAGAGATGGAGGCCTCTGAAATACTTTGTAAAAGAGAGAGTACCCTTTGCTATGATGAAGCCATGTGAATATTTTCACAGCTGTGATCATCCCTCAAAACTCTCTACAAGGGTCATCCTGGAAACAGATACTGATGAGGATCTCTTAGAGCCCATTTAGGTGTTAAATATTCAAGTTCCATGAAATTAGTGCTCACACATATAGAGGATGCTGTGGGGTACCACCCAACCCACTCCTTCAGAACTGGGGCATTCATCCTTCCGGCTGCAGGAACTGTTGTCTGCTGATGGATGGGGCCTTCCCCAGGAATTGTCCTCGGGGAAGGAGCTGCTTCCTCCAAGGTCACACTCCTTGGGGTGGGGGTGGGGGGCAGCTGCATCCAATGACTGATCAATGCCAGGTCCCTACCTCAATTCAGTGCAACTCAGAGGAGCCATTCTAGCTTCCCACTTCTCTGTGGCCTTGGCCAAGACCTCTGTGGCAACTGCATTACAATCCAGCTTCTCCCACTGTCCAATCCTGTTTACCTCATGCCCTCATGGGTATTGTTCCTGAGAGCACTTCCTAATAACCTTTCTGCACACAAATCTCCACCCCAGAGTCTATTTCCCAGGGAACCCAACTTCCAACAGAAGTTGTGTAGTACGTAGTTTAATTCGTTTGTGCTTCTAATTGATGTGCAAAAGAAAATCATGTATATAAACTGTCCAATTAACTAGAACTGAATGAGCAAGATCCAAGGATTAAAAGGATGCATACAAAGCTATAACGAGTCTTAAACTGGATTTTATTTCTTTTTTGAGACAAGCACTTTCCATAGGTAAACAGCCCCCAAAATATAAAGGAAGCAAATGGAGAAATCTAAAGATTCTAGAAATGTTTCCTTTATACATTCCTTTTCCAAATCTGTTATAGATTAAAATATTACAGATTTTATTATTTATTATAACATTACAGAACTTATAATTTAATGCATTTAGGTAATTTCAATCTTAGATCTATTTACATAGCAAGAGCAGCTAACAATATTAGGTCCCCCATTTCACTTTTAATCAAGAGAAAAACAATCTTTAAACCGATAGAAAGAGTCTCAGATCATGCCACAAGAGGAGAAACTTGATATTTAAAAACAAAACAAATTATAATTAAAAAAACTTTGGGAGAAAGATCACATTTGAAAAAGTTAACTATTCTAAAACTTTAAGAAATATCCTTTTTAATCTCCAAAATATTGAATTTATACTCTGAGCTATCATTTCCCTAAAGCAACTCCCTACAAGTAGCAATCTAGAGTTGTTTTATGGGACAGAATTTAGCCAGTCAGAGGCAGTTACTGTGAATCAGAAAGACAAAATTATATATCGCTTTTGGTCTTCCCACAATACTGATCTTCTCTTTACCACATGGTAGCCAACGGCCACTTTCATCATTAACAGTGGATAATGTACCACTCTATGACAAACAGAGCCTTAAATAATTCTGCTCCTCCCTTACCGCCAGTCCTGGGCTGAAGATGAAAATGTATTGATGTCGTTATGGCTCGCGACACATTGATTAATCAAGTAATACACATTCTAAACACTTAGTGAAATGGACTGTAAAAAAACTATTTTACAGACTCTCAGGGGTAACAATTTATCTTCTCCTCCTTTAATGGCATTGCTGTATCTATGTCTTTACAGCCAATGGTACTTAAAAATTATCTGAAATGCCTGGGCTTCATGGATTCAACACCATTTAAAGTCCACTCAATTTGCCTAAAATTTTCAAAAAAAAATAAATAAATAAGGAATACTGCACAATATTAACCAGGCTAGGAGACAGAGAAGGGAACGATCGAAAATATAGAAATTGTTTAACAATATGAACTAGACAAGATGATGGACAGCGTTAATTTCACTTTGAATAGAGCCGACTGGAAAATGATAAAAAATCTCTTTCAACACAACAGAAAATAAATGTGCATGGGAGCAATTTTTAACAGAAAACTGTTGCCATTCATTCAGCCGTACCAGAGCCAACGAGACTCAGAGAGTGTTTGGTACCAAAAAATATGTGCCTGATATTTTATGCAGCCAAATTAGCAAGTAATTAGATAGAAATATTGAAACGGCACCAGAAGCAGCAGCCATTCCACGAATCCCAATCACATAAGTCAAACAAGTAGAAGCCTGCAAAATTTACAATGGCTCATTCCTGTTTTCCAAATCCTAATAATTTCCTCAGGGAAACCTCAAATCCTCCAGTGAGTGCCCTTGCTGTATGTTTTCCAAGCACCCAGTTTTCTTTACCTTCATATAACTTAATACTCCTGGGGCTCTGTGATTAACGTCTCCCTCCCCCAACTAGGCTGTCAGCTCCATGAGGCCAGAGACCCCTCCACTGCCTGGTTCCTCGCATGCCTAGTGTGGTGTGTGATACATTACAGGTGCTCCAAATAGACTTTTTTTTTTTTTTTTTTTTTAGGAAGAGTAGCCCTGAGCTAACTACTGCCAATCCTCCTCTTTTTGCTGAAGAAGACTGGCCCTGAGCTAACATCCATGCCCGTCTTCCCTTACTTTATATGTGGGATGCCTACCACAGCTTGGCTTGCCAAGCGGTGACATGTCCACACCCGGGATCCAAACTGGTGAACCCCGGGCCACTGAAGCAGAACGTGTGCACTTAACAGCTGTGCCACCGGGCCGGCCCCTCAAATATACTTTTTAAATGAAGAAATAATCTTGACGCATCAGCAATTTTCTTCATTTTCTAGTCTCTTTGTGGTTGTTACTTGAATTTTTCTCTAAAAACTCTTACTTTCTCTTCTGCTACCACTCTGATGAGAATACAATAGCAGACAGCATCCTAGAACACAGTGACATTTACAGGAAAGGGACATGCTCCTCCCACCCCTTTGTACCATGCATACCAAAATAGACCACTTGTTCAAGTGCATTCAGGCACCCATGATGGGTCCCGAAATACATAAGCAATAATCTTAAGGGGAATCTTACATCTTTGTCCGAAATTATCCTCAGAAAACTACAATATATATATTGTACTAGATCTTTTATAAAAAAGAGAGGTGATGCAGAAATCACAGGTATTAACTGAGTACCTACTGTGTGCCAGTTATTACAGAATTATCCAACATCAAAAATAGAGATATAGAGAGCTGGCCCGGTGCCGCAGGGGTGAAGTTCACATGTTCTGCTTCGGCAGCCTGGGGTTCACAGGTTCGGATCCTGGGTGCAGGCCTAGCCCAGTAGTCAAGCCATGCTGAGAGGGCGTCCCACATAGAAGAACTAGAAGGACGTACGACTAGGATATACAACTATGTACTGGGGCTTCGGGGAGAAAAGAAAAGAGGAAAATTGGTAATCGATGTTAGCTCAGGGCCAATCTTCCTCACCAAAAAGCATTAACAACAACAAAAAAGAACAGAGATATAACCAATTTTCATCAGATTCTTTTGTCCAGCCATAGTCATTCTCTCTTTCCAACTTCTTAATTTAAAGCACCATTCCGTTCATCACCCCCACCTCACACTTGACACTACATCTTACCCGTAACAACTCTGAGAGCATTATTGACAACTTCTGCTTTTGCTTGATTGTCACTGCAACAGACACTGTATTTCAATCCTGCCTGTACCCCCCCAAAATGGTGCATGTGTGTGTCTGTCATCCAGTAATGTATCCATTTTAAGATTTTGCTCTTATTGTCAATTATAGAAGAAGAAAAATTGAATTTTCACTATACAGACATTTCGACAGGTCTAACATGAGAGTTCTTCTCACTCCGTTTACTCATAATTATTTCAATATATTCACTTTTCACTTGCAGCTTGAATCCCTCAAACATTCATTTTTTCTGTTTCTCTTTTAGAAAGAAATAATATATACATCACCAGTGTTAGTGTAAATAAGTGGTCATCTAAGGACCATCTCACCTTGTCACCAGTTACTTGAGAATCAAAACTGGAGTAATAACCTAGGAATGTTTTAGAAAACAAAATGACTTTGAAAAAGTAGGAAAACTAGTGATCAGTATATAAATGGTTTGGTGGCAGGTCACGCTTGATGTCTAGAGATAATTGTCTTAGTTCAGGTTCTCCTAGAAGGAGACCATGAGACAAGGGTTCAGATGGAAATAGCATGTTTGGGAGGTGACCCCAGGTAAGATGGGAGGGGAGTGAAATACTGTGGTACAAGGCCTGAGCTAAGGCCCAACATTATGTGTGCCTTGACACGTGGGGAAAACCAGGGGGGGCCTTGAATGACTAACGACAAGCTCCCCTCCCAACTGTGCTCCCACAGATAGTATTCCCTAGCTAGGTCCTTGTCACAAGACCAGGCACTGTTCCTGTTTATCCTTTACTAGTGGGCTTCAGTTTCCTGTCAGCCCATGGAATTAATCACACCAACAAATCACATCCTCCCACAAGAACCAGCCGGCACCCCCCCCCCCCCTTGATACTACAAAGCCTGCCTCCCACAGCCCTGCTTGTTCACAGCGTTCCTGAGAGCAGTGCCTGTGCAGTCCTGTGTGGCACTCGGTGTCCTCCTCCCCCCAGCTGTGAGTTCATGTGACTAATAAACTGCTGTCCATCTCGTCTACCCAGTGTCGGTGTTGTGTGCCCAGTCGTCTCCATAACCCTAGGGCGGGAATGCCTCTCTCACCAATGGGGTGAACAGGAGAAAATTAAAACAGACAAAGATGGAAATGCATCTAATCAAATGTGCATTAGCAAGCAAGTTACTACTGTGGCTACTGGGTAACTTGAGAAAAAAACCGTCTGGAGAGTTCTAGAAGTCAGTGTAACACCAGCCTCAGCAGGACCCTCCCATGTGGTAAAAGAGCTGGGGCTTTTTAAAGCCCAGTCTTGTCAGTCACCAGCTGAGGGTGACCTCCAGAGGCAGGCATTCTCCCACACTTGGGGCACGCTGTGAGTGGGCAAAGTGGCTCAGCCAGCCAGACAAAGCCCTCGGGCGAAGAGACATGAAGGCCTTCAGTGGAAGCTGGCCTGGGGACACTGCGGTTGTAAGACCCAAGGGGATATGAGCAGAACTCCACTGCCACAAAGCGGAAGAGCCATGGTCTATTAGGCCGAAATCCTGTTAGTGCCCAATTTTTCCCACAAATTTCACTAATCCGCAAACAAAACGACTCCATCTTTTAGTACAGATAAAGTTCTAGGCGTGAAAAGAGGATTTTTAAGGGAAAGAAAGAAGAATCTTGAACACCCTGGTTTGATAAAGTAGAGTGCCAGTTCATTTCTCTGACCTCTGGCATTTCAGGATGAGGGACTGAAGGTTGGTGGTTCTCAAGCTTGAGCACATGGAGTCTCTGAGTAAGTGGTCTGGGTGAGGTCTGCGAATTTGTATTCCTAACAAGTTCCCTGGTGATGTGATGCTGCTGGTACAGGGACCACACCCGGCTCCAGACCAAGGCGCTGCCACCAAAGGTCTGCAAATGTGAGCTATGGAGACCTGTGCTGAGTGATAAGGATGTGACGTAGTTAAATGACATCAGAATAGGCCTCTTCAACCGTGGGAGGGACCATCAAAGCATGAGGCTAAACAATAGAAGAAAAATCTGCAGCTTTGTCTTTGCAGTATTGTAATTAGAGGAGGCAGTGAAATTTCTCTTATATAGATCAAGGTCAAGGAGACAGTCCAAGTAAAAGCTATTAAGGACGGCAACTTAACACGCATTCACCCAAGGTCTAGGAGCGCGTGGACCTTTTCTCCACGGACAGAGTGACAAGTGGTTTCCAAAGGAGGTGCTATTGAGAACTGGAGTCAAGGTCAGTCTTTCCCAGGCGACAATCAGGCACTTATCTATCAATAAGGAGATGCTATGTACTTCAATCCTTTATTCCTTTATTTTTCTAGTCTGTTTTTGCCTTTGGAAATAGCTTGGTGTCTTGGTGTCATGGAAACCCACTTTCTCACGAAAACGGGACAACCCTGAGTATGCTTTATCTTTTTGCCTATGAATCCAAGTGCTCAAGAAGCTATCGGCAGATCAATCATTGATTGGAGAAGAAAGAAGAGGAAAACCCTGAGGCCTCAACATTGGGTGACTTAGGAAAGCCCACCACAGCCGTCTCAATGAAGTGTGAGACAGCGTACCGATGTAAGGAAGAAAGAAGGAAGTCTTTCCTCCCCAAAAGTTCTACTGAAACTCAGATTTCAGCCCCCAAAGGGATTTGATCTCAGAAGCCCTAGCTTCCCAAATTATTATTTGCAAGGGCCAGTCTCATCATTCATATGGTTGTCATTTCTCAAATGCCACTGAGTGCCTCTTGTGTGATAGGCAATGTGCCTTCTACAAGAGTCTATTCAGAATACACAGTTCCTGTCTGATGGGTCGAAGGGGCTCTTACCAGGGTGTATGCATCCAAATAGATCCATCCAACTCATTTGAAATCCTACAATTTCAGAGTCATTCCTTCACAGTGAGGCACAGGGTCTTTGAAGAGACTTTACGATGACCTTACCGCTGGTAAGGAGCCCCAACACTGAGCTGGAAACCTGCAGAAACACCTTGGTGGAAATGAACATCTGATACTGTTTGCCAAGTGGTGGATGGCTCAGCACAGAACAAAAAGGATATGATATGGAAAAGGACACTTGGATGGTGGGGAACGTAGGGTACAAAATACGAGAAGCAGTGAGAAATCAGGGCGAGGTGAGGTACTTCAATGCAGAATCTGAAAAACCAGTGGGAAACAGTCATGCCAAGAGCCGATGGGTGGCCCAAGAAGCATGGGGTGCTGGGGGCCAGGAAAGCAGGCTCCAGATGATCTATTTCACAATTTTGCCTAGAAATCGACAGTGAGGCTGTATGCGTGCGTGTGCATCTTCTTGCTGCCTGCCTCCGTGGAGGAAAGCCAGACACCTTCTAGGAGGTCGGTCTAGATGAAAGGGAGGCCCAAGGAGGGATGGAATTGGTAAGAAGGGTTTTCTCTATGTCTGCAAAACATCCTTCTCCTTGTACGAAGGAAAGAAACAAGATCATTTTGTTTGCTGTCAGAGTGTTTCCAAGCATTGTTTTAACTTCATTTTAAGCTCTATTAACTTTCAGTATTACCCCTACAAGTTTTCCTCACTTACTCGTTCAGTGACTGAGTCCCTCTGAATGTCCATTTCTTTAAACACTATAACACAAACACTCTAACATGCGGGCCACAGGCTGCTGTGGCGATAAAGCAAACAATACGTAAAGAGTCTAGCTGGCCTGTGTCCTTGTAGCTGAGTGTGAGCGGCCATCATTCCTGCCCCTCCCCTCCCACACCTTGTCCCCTTCAGCTGTCCTGATGACTGTTTTCTCTCTGTAGGGTTAGACTGCATTAGAAATCCTAATACTTTCATTCATTCGTTCATTCATTCATGTAACAAATTTTGTTTTTATTTGTGATAGGACCTTCAGTAAATGCTGGAGACACAAAAATGATGGGCACTCCCTGCTCTCACTTAGTTCTCAGCCTCCCCAGGAGATGGGCAAATAAAGAGTCAATTTGCTTGATAATGAGGTAAGCCAGAGAAACTCAGAGGGAGAAAGTTAGGAAGAGGGAGGGAAGGCAGTTGGGAGGGTTCCCGAGGGAAGGGGGGAGTGAGCTGGGTCTCTAGAGAAGAACTCAGGAATCAGCCAGGTAGAGAAGGACATGGCCAAGCAGAAGGAATGGCAAGTGTGAGGACACAGGACAGAGAGTAGGATGCCTCTGAACGCAGGGCGCTGGGAAGGCAACACTGAAGCATGGGAAGGCAACAGTAAAGGACAGAAGCTGAAGGACAGCCACAAAGCCGGCATCATGGGCGTCAAGGGAGAAAACCATTTGGAGAAGCAAGCAGTGGTCAAATCTGAGGAAGCGAATAATACAAGGGTGAAGTGTTTGTTGGCTCCGTTGCTGGTAATCTCAGCAAAAAAGAGGGTCGGGAGATCAGTAGGAGCAGAAGTGAGTCTGCAGTAACTTGGGAAGCGAACTAGAGTGGAGCATAAACAGACCAGGTGGCTTTTGTGGCCCGAGCGGCACCACCATCCCCGCCACCTCCTGTCGTGTGGGGGTCATGGTTATACCAGTGTCTGGTACAGTAAGCCCAGAGAGGCCTGCTGTTGCCTTATAGCTGGTGTTTGCAGATATGTCTCTTCACCTGCCTATTTAACCTCTTGGAGAACATCTATTGCCCTTACAATTTATGAGCCTGACACATTTATTCAGCCAGTTTTTCCCTTGAGGAGTACACCACTTCCACCACTAACTCCACTGACACCCCCACATACCCTTGTGGACTTGTTCTACTTTGATCTGGATCTCACATTTTATGTTTGGGGGCTTCACTTAGCATCTTGTTCTTTCCTCTGTAGCGCCCTCCTCTTTGAGTATCTATATTCCTTATAATCCAGTTATGCAAAATATTTGCTCCAGATGACCAGGGGCTCCCCCTTGTGGCTGACAGAGGATCGACAGCTCCCGAGCCATTCACAATGCCCTTTGCTTCACCTTCCTCCAGGACTGGGGCAAGAAAGCTAGAACATTTCTCTTTCTAGAAGTCCTTGCAGCCAGGCTGGGCATGTGACAATTATGGCCCAAAAAATGGAGGCAGAAGCCTTTAGGCAAGGATTTCCTTTCCAAGTGTAAAGGCAAAACTTCATTAGGAAAAGCCCCTTTGCCCTCCGCCCTTCCATCTTCCACCACCCAGGGTGCAGCCACCATCCGCAGACAGAGGACGAGAACCACAGGCTGAGGATGGAGGAGAGGAGGCATGAAGGAACCTGGGACTCTGATGACACTGGGGAGCCACTGCACCAGCCTGGACAGCTACCTAAGGACTTCCTGCTCAGTGAGAGGCATAAACACCTACTGCTATGTGCTCTGTTACTCATCGCTAAAGACAATTCTAGATGGTAGACCCTGGAAGCATCCAAACCAGGCACTTGGTTGGTGCCCACTGTTCTGTGGGGCCCTTTGAGACTGAAGAGCCTTCCCATGTCTACACTCCTCTTGAATGATCCGTCACTGGCAGCTCCGCATGAAGACAAATGAAGCTGCAAGGTGTTGCATTCCTACCTCTAGTACACCCACGGCTTCTGCTGAGAAGAACCCCTATCTGACAACCTTGATGTCCAATTTGACATATTTCTGGGTGCGCTGGACTCCTAGACAGAACCACAGAAGCACCCAGAAACTTGCCCGGGTAAGAAAATACCGAGATTCAAGGGTCACACCTACAAAAGTGGGCGCATGCCCTCCCCAGTTATACCGATTCACTGGAGAAAGTCTAACAGTGGACAGTGAGGAGCAGGCAGGGTCCTGAGGCCCTGGTGACCAGGGAGCAGCCCGAGAGTGCAATGAGGGGAGTGTAGGCTGAGAGAAAGCACCAGGACGCACGAGGGCAGATGAGGCACCACATGGCTTGTTTAGGAACGCAGGTTCCCGGGACCCAGCCCCAGAACTGTGATGCCATGGGGCTGAAGGGGGGCCCAGGAATTGTCACTTATAATGAGCACCTCAGGAGATAATTGTGCCTGTGGTTCTCAGTTTTAAAACTCTGCTAAAGGCTATAAAACCACAACCTAGCGAAGGGCAGCCTGGACCGAGAGTTAGAGAAACGTGTTGAGGAAGAAGCTTCTCTGGGGTTCAGTTTCTGCATGACTGAACAAACGGTTCGCAAACTCTTTTGGGGCAGAACGCTTTTTTGTGTTTTTTTTTTACTGATAAGGTTTAATACAAATGCTTAATATATCAAATGGATGAAAGAGACGCATCTCTGACTGAAGCAGAGTGGGCAACCCGAAGTGCCACCTGATCCCCTCACCCTGTCACCTTCCTCTGAGGAAGCCTGCGGCTCTTGGCATCACCTGGCCAAGCAGCCTCCTGGGCCCATTCCAGACTTTAACAGAATGACAGGTAACTGAGGGGAAATCTTTGTGGTCCTTGTTCTGAAGGTCAGGTAGATTCCATCCTGAGATGGAGGGTAAAGAAAAAAAAGTCAGGGCATATATTTTAAACCACATTTATCACCTTTATATAAAAGGGATTTCTTCACAGTGCTGGTTTAAAGGTATTTTAAGTACATCAATTCGAGCTGTGACTAGAATCATGATCCACTGGTCTGAAAGTGGTCATTTCAGTAAACAAGGGAAGTATAGTACAAAGGGGGAGATGGTAAACTAGATTTATTTGGATCTTTCAAAAATATGGGCTGCCCAGGCCACAGTGAAGAATGGATGCACCAGAAGAACACCAGAGCCTGCCATAAAAACTAAGGAGGTATTCAGAAAGCCAGCGCTGAGACGCTTTCCATCATAAAAGAATCCTTGGACTAAGGAGTCCAGCCTCAAGTCCCAGGTCTTACACCTCTAGCTGTGTGATGCTGGGCACATCATCCAGTTCTCTGTGCCACATTTTCATCACTTATAAAATCGAAGGAATTAACTAAGCAAATATTTATTCAGTTTCTGCTATGTGACAGGTATTGTTGGAGGCACGGCTGTAAATGAAAGAAGCAGAGATCAATGGCCACGTGGAGCTTACTCCCAAGTGAGAGGAGACAGACAGAAACCACCAAAATGAAATACATCTTCGGTCATCTGGTGATGAGTGGCAGAAAGAAAATCAAGGTGGGGAGAGCAGCTGGAGAGTAGGATTAGGAAGTGGGGACTGTAGGGGTCTAAAGGGGGACGGTTCAGTGAGCCGGCCACCTGGGAAAAGGCCTAAATGAGGGGAAGGAACAGGTTAGGTGGATAATCGGAGGTGAGGGCTGGGGAGCAGTGGTCCAGGCAGAGGACACAGTCTGAGAAAAGGCACCAGAGCATGGCATGTTCTAGAAACAGTTAGGCGTTGTGTGTGGCTGGAGCAGAGTGGGTAGAGAGGAGACTTGAAAGGAATGAAGTCAGAGAGGCACTGGGGCCAGATTTTATGACTCACAAGCCATTGAAAGGACTTTGGCTTCTGTTCTGAGCGAGATGGGCAGTTACTGGAAGAGAGTGACATGATGGGGTTTACATTTAAAAGGCCCACTCAGCTCCTTGTTTTCAGAATCCACTCTAGAAGGGCACGAGTTGGGAGGCAAGTACAACCAGCCAGGCAGGTGGGTGGCTATGTGCCTTTTCCACCCCACCCATTCGTGAGGACGTAATGCATGTGAACCTAAGTTTCAGAACACTGCGTGCATTTAAGGCTTATTATTATTATTGTCAGTTTATGACCTTTATGCTAAAAACACTCTAGCAGGAAAAAATATAGCCAACAAATACAGTTTTGTATTATGAGCTCGAAGACAACAATGAAGATGCACATTTCAACTTGTCAAAATTTGACACTAACGGGGCTGGCCCGGCGATGTAGTGATTGGGCTCACATACTCTGCTTCAGTAGCCCGGGGTTCATGGGTTTGGATCCCAGGTGTGGACCTACACCATTCATCAGCCAGGCTGTGGCAGCATCCCACATACAAAATGGAGGAAAACTGCCACAGATGTTAGCTCAGTGACAATCTTCCTCAAGCACCAAGAGGAAGATTGGCAACAGATGTCAGCTCATGGCCACTCTTCCTCATAAACTCACACAAAAAATTAACACTAGGGGCTGGCCCCATGTTGTAGTGGTTGAATTTGGTGCATTCTGCTTCTGTGGCCTGGGTTCACGGGTTTGGATCCCAGGCACGGACCTACACCACATCAGCCATGCCGTGGCAGTGACCCACATATAAAGTAGAGGATGTCTAGCCCAGATGTTAGCTCAGGGCCAATCTTCCTCAGCCAAAAAGAAATTGACACTAGATTAGTCTCATATTTAGAGCCTGCCTAATGGCCCAAGGAAACAGATGCGTGAGACCATGGACAGGTCACATCCCCACTTTTCTGGCTTCTTCATATGACTTGAGAAAATAACGTACATTCTACATCTAGAAAAAAAAGAATAACTTCTACCTTTCCTCACTAGGACAACAACACATTTCTACATCAACTTGTCAAACACACACACACACAAATCTTGCTTTAATAATTGTTGAACACCAAAGGCAAAAAAAAAAAATCAAACGGCATCATTCACTTATTTGTAAGGCTGAAGTTCTAAGATAGGGCTTTAACATCCAACTATTAATAATCAGAGAAATTCAAATTAAAACAAAAAGATACCATTTTCACCCATCAAACCAACAAAAATAACAACGTGATAATACTTAATGTAGGAAAAGATATGACGAGACAAGAATTCATATAGTAGTAAGAGTCTAAATTGGCATAACCTTTCCAGAATTGACAAAATATCAATACGTATCAAAGCTTTAAAATTGTTAATATCTGCTGACAGGGATTATGTTTCTAAAATCAACCCTAGAGAAAAGAGTCTGTAAAGTGAAAAACGGATGGACACAAATATATTCTAGCACTGTTCATGCATTCATTTATTCATTCAACATTGAATATCTCACATGTTTCAGGTACTGTTCTGGGCACTGAGTATAGGGCAGTTGGGATGGGAGAGGGGAACATTAAATTTCAAATCCTGCCCTTTTGGAGCTTACATTTTGTAGGGTGAAATAGACAATTAACCAGTCAATCAACAAATATATATCATACGTAGATAAGTGTCATGGAAGTGGAGTGGGGAAGATAGAGATTAGTATTATAATAGTGAAAAACAGAAATAGAAGAGGATGAGTCAGTTATGGAAGTCTCAGACAAAAGAGTAGTTATTTAAAGCATACGTATAAAGAATGTTTAGATTCCTAATAAATAAAATAAAGGCACAAAATTGTGTTTATGTATGCACATGCGTCAGTCAGTCTATGATCTCATCTATATTAAGTGTATACACACAAACACGTATTCTGGAAGAAAATGTATTCACATCGTAAAAGTAATCAGCTGTCTTTCAATGGTGAGATAATAGGCAATTTTCATTTTCTTTTTTACCATTTTTGTTATTTTCCAATGAATTATAATACGTTTATAATCAGAAAAAAACTACAGTTTTCTAAAGGACACAACTTCATGTTAAAAAGGGGAAAATGCCAAGGAAAGAAATTGTTCTGCTCGAGAAAACTAAGTGGGTACAGTCAGTCATATATATAGCTCTGAGATGCGTAAACTCTTGCCTGAACATATTTGGGCCATATGAAAGCTGAGGACTGAATAGAACTGTTTAAGACATGCCGTCTCAAGGGCTCACGGACCCTCCAGACCTGGGGTTCTCAAAGGATCATCTAAGAGTCATCTGATCAGAATTAGGTGGCGGGTTTGCTACAGCAGATGGCTGAGCCACACCCATGGAGTCGCACCCTCCGGGAGGGGCTCAGAGGTTTGCCTGCTTAATGGGCTCCCCCAATCACATCGATGGAAGGGGGCTGATCCCTTCAGAGGAGCCCTGACTCCAGGGCAAGTCCCGAATGACATCACAGGGAGGAAATTCTGGGACAAGACAACGCTTTACTATGTTATTTTTATTTTTAATTACAGAGTCCCCAGTTTGTCCTGTGTGGGCACCATGCTTTGTTTGAAATGACCTATATGAAAATAAGAAGACAATTTTGATCAGAGCAGCTACCACCATTTTTGACATTTTCTGTGACAACAAAAGAGACGAGTAGTGCCATGTCATCCAAAAGAGTAGCGTGGTCATTTTAGTCTTAGATGTGAAATTAATAGAAAAACATCTATTTTTAAATTAATATAAAAATGTAAAAACGCAATAAAAGAGAAGAGATCAGCCTCGGGCACAGGCTCTAACTTGATACAGGTTTCTTCGTATTTTGGACGGTCTCTTCAGAGTAGACAAAGTAAGCCTTAGGTTGAAAATATATACTTTATCTTATCCCCATCAGGAAAATTATAATAATGAAATGAGGGCCGCTGTTTTGAGACGACTTCAGATTTATACTTACCACGTAATTCAATATTTAATATGTATATGTTATACTTTTTAAAAACTTGGAACGGTCCAACAACACCTTTTGAAATTAAACAGTATATATGTTAACATGAAAAGTGCATATCCATTCAGTTTAAAGTTTTGGGAAGATATGGTACAATTTTTGATTAAATATGGTAGAATAAATACATATATTTATCTCTGTTTCCTTCTAAACTCCCATTAAAATGACTTTTTTTTAAAAGACGAATAACAAAGATACAAATCCATAAGAGCAAAGAGGAAAAAAGAAAATGAGAGATTTTTTTTTAAAGATTGGCACCTGAGCTAACATCTGTTGCCAATCTTTTTCTTCTTCTTCTTCTCCCCAAAGCCCCCCAGTACATAGTTGTGTATTCCAGTTGTAGGACCTTCTGGTTGTGCTATGTGGGACACTGCCTCGGCATGACCTGATGAGCAGTGATAGGTCCTCACCCAGGATCCAAACCAGGGAAACCGTGGACCACTGAAGTGGAACACCACCCGAACTCAACAACTCGGCCCCAGGGCTGGCCCCAAGAAAATGAGAGATTGAAGCAATTTTTTGGAAGATGAAGAGTAGATGGATCAATCATAACTGACTTCATGAAGCAAAGAAAGCTCAAACCTATGTGCCCACAGAAGGGAATTCCAATGAGAAGCATGCTGGTATGATCTACAGGACCTCAGAAAGACACAGGAATTGTAAGCATTAGGAACCCCGGAAAGCAGCCAGGGCGCTGTAGACCAGAGGGTCTGTTAACCTCTCCCTCCTCTCTAGCTATCCCTTCTGCACACCAGCAAGAAACAAGATGTATCATCTCTGGGAAAATTGAACCGGAGAAACTACAAACTTGAAGACATCAGTGACCAAGGAGAGTGGGCTGAGGCACGGCAGTGAAAACAGAGAGAATTCAGTGAAAGTCTAGGTCTTTAGACCAAATGGGAGCCCCAAAGCCCTCCTCCCACTGGACTCTCAGAATGCCAACCGTCAGGCTTATACCACCGACTGGGGGATCGGAGTATCCTCTGGAGAGAAAAAAAATAGGTCACATGCAAAAGATCAGAAGGTAAGCTCTGCTAAGTCAGGAACTTTTATCTGTTTTGTTGTGGATGCTGACAACCTAGAAGACAGCGTGGCACACAGTAGGTGAAGAAATAGTTCCATAGATATTTGTTGAATGAATAAATGAGTGAATGCATGAATCAGCAATCAGAATGGCACCAGAGTTCCCAAGACAACACTGGACGCTAGAAGCCAGATGAGCAATGCCTTTGAAATTCTGAGCAAAAGTCACTTCCAACCTAGAAGTCTAGTCCTGGATCAACTTTCATCAAGTGAGAAGGTGGAAGCTTTCAGGCACGCAAAGTCTTAAAGAGATTATCTTCGGTGAATCCTTTCTGAGAAAGCTATTGGAGGATGTGTCCACCCAAACAAGGGAGGACACAAAAGAGAGTTTGAGATTCAGGAAACAGGAAAGGGGTTGCAATTTAAGGAAGAGACTAAGGGAATTCCCAGAATGATCCTGAAATGAAATTCTAGTATGACATCAGGCAGCAAGCTGAGAGAGAGAGACCAGTCCTGATTGGAACAAGACAGCGGGCAGCTCCAAGAGGGCTGTTTAAAAAGAATTGCACCGATAGATTATCTGATTGTTGGACTGCATTCACTGGGATTTTACAGCTCCTTTGGAGTAAAATTTATGAAAGAGACTCCCCAAAACTAAGCCACCAAAAACTAAGCAGGGAAAAAAAAAAAAACAAGAAGATCACACAAAAACTTGCATATGGATTTTTACAGCAGCTTTTTTCCATAATGGCCAAAACTTGGACGCAACCAAGATGTCCTTGGTTGGTGAGCAAATTAATAAACTGCAGTACATTCAACAGCGGAATGTCATTCAACGCTAGAAAGAAATGAGCTATCAAGCTGTGAAAAGACATGGAGGAATCTTAAATGCTCATTACTAAGTGGAAGAAGCCAGTCTGAAAAGGCTCCATAAGGTATGATTCCAACTGTGTGACGTTCTGGAAAAGGCAAAACTATGGAGACAGTAGAAGGATCAGTGGTTGCCAGGAGTTAGCGGGGAGTTGAATAGGCGGAGCACAGAGGATTCTGAGGGCAGTGAAACTACTCTGTACGATCCATAAGGATGGCTCCATGGCGGTATATATTTGTGCAGACCCACAGAACGTACAACCCCGAGAGCGAACCATAATGTAAACTATGGACTTCAGGTCATGATGTCGTGTCCATGTAGCTTCATCGGTTACAACAAATGTCCCACTCTGGTGGCAGGTGTTGACAGTGAGGGAGGCTATGTCTCTGTGGGGATAGAGGGGGTATATGGGAACTCTGTATCTTCCCTTCAATTTTGCTGTGAACCTAAAACTGCTCTAAAAAAAATAAAGACTAAAAAAAAAAAAAAACCAAACCAAGGAAAATAAACAGGAGATGTAATCATAGTCCCTTATAAAGCTAAGCTATGAACAATATTTACAAATTCATGATAATGTAAACGGAATATAGATTTAATTTAAAAATTGATCAAATTGTACCAGGAAAGTAGGGGGAATGAGGTGTGAAGCAGGGTGTCTGTCTGTCTGTCTTTGGCTGAGGGAGATGGAAAATAGGAGGACTAAATCTATTTCACCATAAACAGACTTCAAAATATAATTAAATTTAAAAATTCCATTATAAAATGAAATTAATGAAAAACTTAATTAAACTTTAAAAATCCAGAAGCAGAGGTAGAAGCGCAGTATTAAGAAATATGAAGTAAATATAAGAAAAATAGCTATTGGGGTTGGAAGTTATTGCCGCAGGGGCGCGGGAAAAAGGGGCAGAGAATTGGAATTTTCATTATGTTTTTTAATACTGGTAGATGACACTTCTAGAGACGGCACTTACGAGGTGCCAGGCACTAACACTCGTCTAAGCCACATACGTACTTTTTTTCTAGAAAAAAATCATTTTATAGCACTCTTTGGGTTTTTAACTATTTAATGCATTACTTAGAAAACAATAAAAATTGACAAAAACAGGGCACCATGGCTCTCAAACTATGCAATTAATTTACACACAGGATTTAGGTGTTTCTAAATTATAAGAAAGTTCAATTCTTATTAGAGTACACACCATTAATAAACTGGAACACCATGGACAGACCATAATGAGGCAGCTCTTGCCTTGAGAGTTCCGCTGTGGTTCAAACCGAGATTCATTGATTGAATATTTCCTCTGCACAGGGCTCTGATGGAACGTGGCAGAATGGATGCATTCTCTGAGTGCTTTATATCATCTCATGTAACCCTCCCACCACCTTGGGAGACAGACTCAGGGCACCAGTGAGAAGGCAGGTAAACGTCCTAAGGTCACACAGTTAGGTTGTTTGGGTCCCGCAAAAAGCCATGTTGAAGCCTTTACCCCCAATGTGATGGTCTTTGGAGATGTGGCCTTTGGGAGATAGTTAAGGTTAGATGAGTTCACGTGGGCGGGACCCTGATCTGATGGGATCAGTACCCCTATAAGAAGAGACATCAGAGAGCTCTCTGGCTCGCTCTCTCTATCTATCTCTATCTTTCTCTCCCTGCCATGTGAGGACACAGCAAGAAGGCTGCTATCTGCAAGCCAGGAAGAGAGACTTCACTAGAACCTGACCATCCTAGTACCCTGATCTTGGACTTCTAGCTTCCAGAACTGTAAGAAATAAAGAAATAGGTGTTTTGTTTTGTTTTGTTTTGTTTTGTTTTTGGTGAGGAAGATTGGCCCTGAGCTAACATCTGTCACCAATCTTCCCCTTTTTTGTTTTCGTTTCTTTCCTTCCCAAAGCCCCAGTACATAGTTGTATATCCTAGCTGTAGGTCATTGTAGTATTTCTATGTGGGATGCCACCACAGCATGGCTTGATGAGTGGTGTGTAGGTCCACACCCAGGATCCGAACCAGCAAACCCTGGGCCGCCAAAGCAGAGTGCAGGAACTTAACCACTTGGCCACAGGGTCAGCCCTGAGAACTGTAAGAAATAATGTCTGTTGTTTAAGCCATCCAAGCTGTGGTATTTTGTTATGGCAGCTCTAGCTGACTAAGACAGATGGGCTAAGGAAAGATGAGAATTCAGGTTCATCTGACTCCACCCTGCCTCTTAAGCAGTTTATTTCTCCTGGTTCAAAATAATCCATCATGCACACACACACACACCCATCCAGAGCGCCAACCACAAGACCGTGCCCACTCCAGAAATACCCTACTGAAACCCACTGACACTCAGCTCGTCTTTCCCAGACATCAGTCGTGAGAAGCCAAAGGAATCGCACTCACCTTGAGAAAATCTGAGTTTCTAAAACTGTTAAGATCTGCCACCCTGACTTAGGTCATGGGATTCTCTCCATGGAGGTTGTCCTCCCACCTTACAAATAATACACACCAATTCAGGTCACTGGGGGTACAGGCAAACCCCATTATGTGCCTCCTCAGAATGAAAGACTCACTGATTTTGTTTATGTGCCCGTGCTATGGGCTGAACTGTGTGCTCCTCCCCCCCAGAATCTTATGTTGCAATCTTAACCCCCAGTGCCTCAGAATGTCACCTTATTTGGAGATAGGGCCTTTAAAGAAGTAATTAAGTTTAAATGAGGCCATTAGGGTGGGCTCTAATCCAACATGACTAGTGTCCTTATAAGCAGAGGAAATTGGGACACAGACGTGCACAGAGGGAAGACGACGAGAAGACATAAGGAGAAGAGAAGATGGCCGTCTGCAGGCCAAGGAGAGAGGCCTGGAGAAGACCCTTCCCTCACAGTCCCCAGAAGGAACCAATTCTACCGACACCTTGATCTCGGATTTCTAGCCTCCAAAGCTAAAGCAAATAAAAATTAATGAGAAAGGACATTTCTGCTGTTGAAGTCACCCAGTCTGGTGTGCTTTGTTACCACAGCCATGGCAGTCTAACGCAGTCCATAACTGTGGGTACCCAGGACCTAGGCCAGGCTCCTTTCACACCCCTCCCAATTCCACTCAATCACCAAGACAGGAGGGTTTAAATTCCTCACGTTTCTCCTGGAATGCCTGTCCAGTCCCATCAGGTGAATTTTAACTCAGTCCCATCCTCATTTCTGGCCATGACAGTCTCCTGACTGGTTTCTCAGTTCTTGCCTCTTTCATTTCATTATCGGCTCAGGAGGGATGTTCACAATAGACCCAACCGCACAGAAACAGATGCTGAGCCCATGGTGCCGGGCAAGGTACCCACAGTGCAGAGACCTGCTCAGCCAGGTTGCCAGCTCTGGTGTCCCTGGGAGAAGGCAGGGGGCTGGGGCTGCAGCTCTCCCACTACTTGAATAACTTGTATGGCCATCCCAGCTGAACCTCAGCCCAGCCTCACACTAGCCCCGGAGTCCACTCTCCAAATTACAAAGCTTATCACATCACTCCTGCTGAAAACCCTTCAGTGGGTCCCCCTACCTGTGAGATACACCTGAATCACGAGCTAAGAACACTCCTTTGCTTTGTAGCACCTGTCTCCTCTTGCGGTCCCATAGCCACCGCTCCTCCACTCACACCCCAGCTCCAGACACCCTGAAAGAGTTTGAGCTTCACAAATATATCTTGTTCATGCACCCCCAACCCTTTGCACGTGTCCCTCACATCTATTTCCCTCTCTGCCTCCTCGTGGAGCATCTACTTCGGCTCCAAGATTCAACACCGCACCCTCACCTGTCTGGCCTGCCCTGGCTGCCCTCTGCTGGGCTGCCACACTTCCCTGGACATGTTTCCACGACAGCACTTACACTGGGTGGCCATCACAGGCACCTGTCGCTCCCTCTTTGGGCTGGGGACCCCTTGAGAGCAGTGACTGAAGCTTATTCAGGGCTGTGACAAACCTGGGACCTCTGGTTGACGTCCAGAGATGACAGGATTGACGTGTTCGCCATGAATGCTGAGCTGAACTTAGCAACTGCCTCCCTAAGGAAAGAAGGTCATTTTTATCCAAATCAAGTTAGGTACCACCACATATCCACCCGCAGCTCTAAGATAAGGGCACAGGTCTCCTGCCACATAAATAGCCGGGAATGGATGAGGGAAGCCGTTAACAACCTTTGACTGTGTGCCGGAATCAGTACTGGTGGGAAGAATATTTCCAAAAGAAAAGAAAATCACTTTTGTGAGTGAGTGAGAATAGAACTGTTCAGATCCAAATTCACTCTTTTCTGAGGGGACTTGTTCTTCATGAAATTCATGCTGAGTGTGCTGGAGGTGTGTGCTCCTTTGACCCTCCTCGACACACAGGACCATCTCGCAGACGTGGCCTTTGGGGTGGGAACAAAGGGTGATGCTGTGCCCATGGCTGCGGGGTGGACACACACACGCACACACACACACACACACACACACACACACATGCGCGCACACACACAGCAATTAAATAAAGCTGGGGAGAGGGAAGCTGTCTGAGCTGGTTAGTTCCAACCTGGGTAGAGTAAATAATGGGGTCTCAGTGCACTTCCTCGGGCACAGTCTGTGGTTTCCTTTGTAACCTGAGAGGGCTACTTTCTGGAGGTGGGCCCAGAAGACAGCTTCAGCCCTCGAGGCCCAGCACAGACTGCCCACCCACACAGACTGGGGCGGCTCTAATCTCCCATCCAGCCAGACAGGAAGGACTCCTTGCCAGGAAAGCTCTCCTGGGGATTCTTTTCAAGAGTGGCCCGGGGCCTGGATTAGCATCCTGGAGGCCCCTCACTAGCCACTGAAGCCCCCCTCCCCACGCTTGGTCTATTCTGCATCTGCATTGCTGCTACACATCAGACTTCACTAAGGCTGACTTTCTAGTCTAAATGTCCAGAGAGATCACCCTGAATTTAACATGGGACACAGTGTGGCTCACCCTGTCTCTCCATCTGAAGCACACTGTCAGGAGCCAATCAGCTGCCCCCTTGAGATATATGACCTGGGACAAGTGACTACGCCCTCTGTGTCTCAGTGTCTCCTTCTGTAAAATGGGAAGACTAATACAAGCATACCTCGCCTTATTGCACTTCGCTTTATTGCGTTTTGCACATACTGCGTTTTTTTCTACAAGACCCTCCACCAGCAAAAAGATTGGCTTGCTGAAGGCTCAGATGATGGTTAGCAGTTTCTAGCAATAAAGCATTTTTTAATTAAGGTCTGTATATTGTTTTGTTAGACATAACGGTATGGCACATTTAATAGACTACAGTATAGTGGAAACATAACTTTTATATGCACTGGGAAACCAAAAAGTTTGTGTGACTTGCTTTATTGCAATGTTCGCTTTATTGCAGAGGTCTGGAACCGAACCCACAATATCTCTGAAGTATGCCTACAGCCCTGAAAAATAGTGTTACTGTGAGAAGTAAATGAAGTCATGCATACAAAGCTGCTAAACCCGGCACAGGGTGACAGCCTAATAATTGCTACACCTCCTTGATTTGGCAGAGCTTGACACAATGCCCTATGCCTCATAGGTACTCACATCTGAGTGACTATTCTCTATCTTAAGTAAACAGCATTTCCAACCTGACTTGAACTGCTCAGAAAACATGAAAAAAATGTAGGAAGTCTGAATGCTAACGGGGAACATTGCACATTTTGTCAATTCCTCACCTAAGGACATTGTTGATAACTACGTAGATTACCAAAGAAGACTTTTTAAATTTGGCACTTTTCAGAAATACTGAAATCCTCACATATCCCAACAACACAACATTACTTCTATTCATCTGCTTTCTATATGTGAAGCCCACTTACGTCTGCACACACACTACGTAAAGCTTACACGGAAAGCAAATGGATGGAAACATGTATTTTCTCACAAAATTTCCTGCACATAAAAACTTCAAGTGCATCGGGGCTGGCCCCGTGGCCGAGTGGTTAAGTTCGCGCACTCCGCTGCAGGCGGCCCAGTGTTTCGTCAGTTCGAATCCTGGGCGCGGACATGGCACTGCTCATCGGACCACGCTGAGGCAGCGTCCCACATGCCACAACTAGAAGAACCCACAACGAAGAATACACAACTATGTACCGGGGGGCTTTGGGGAGAAAAAGGAAAAAATAAAATCTTAAAAAATAAAATAAAAACTTCAAGTGCACAATTCAATGATACTTAGTAACTGTGTAGATTTACGCAACCATCACTACAGTCCAGTTTTAGAATGTTTCCATCACCCAAAAAAGATCCCTTATATTCAGTTTCTCCCCGATTCTCATCCCCCCCTCAGGCAAGCACTGATCTGGTTTGTATCTCTGTCTCAAACAATATTTTGCATCTGGTTTCTTTTACTTAGCGTAATGTTGTAGAGGTTCATCCGTGCTGTAGCATGTATTTGTATTTTTTTCCTTTTATTTCTGAGTAGTATATCATGTACAGATACACTGCATTTTGTTTCTCTTTTCACCAGATGATAGGTATTTGGATTGTTTCCATTGTTTGGCTATTATGAATAATGTTGCTATCAATGTTCACATCCAAGTCATCTGCGTGGATATACGTGTTTATTTATCTTGGGTAGTTAGCTCAAAGTGGAATTTCAGGGTCATAGGACAAGTTCACGTTTAACTTTCTAAGAAACGGTCCATCTCTTTTCCAAAGTAGTTGTACTTGGACTTCCACTGATGGAGTGCCAGCAACCTCTAAGTCTCATCTCCCACTGGTGTCTGTCGCCTCCTGCACAATCCTAATGACGCTTCTCCACCACCACCACCACCCCCAGTGTGTCAGCAAGGTGTCCCCAGGTGAACCGGGAAGCAGGGCTATGGCTGCTGGGGCTCATCCCCTGAGGGGAAATGGTTAATTAAAACACTGAGAGCACCAGATATATTTGCAGCTGTTCCTGCCCTTGATTCTGCCATAAAAATCCTGATCTTCAAGGGTACAGAGGGACCCACCCTTGGCGCCCAGGAGCTAAAACTCAAATGTTAACCAGCCCTGAATACTTTATCTTCCCCCCTCCTAAGAATCCCAAGAAACTAGTGCATCCTTGAGCCAATGTAAAGGTCATCAACAAAGATTATGCATCCTCCTTAATGCTCCAGCATTTCAACATGTCACGGCCTTATTCAACCCTAAAAAGGAAAATTCACAAATTATTTCTACTGCTAAAGAGAAGCCCAAGAGTGAAAATTCAAATCTTGACAAGTGAGGTTGAAACTCCCTAGACAAGAAGCCTTATAAATATCATCAGGAGGATGATAAATTCCCTGAAGTAAATCCTCGGAGTTATTGATCGAGCTAATAGGTTTTATTCTGTCCTCATTTCTCCAGCATCACAGCCACAATTTGCATTCACCTATGAGGTGTCCTAATATAACTTCACTAAATTACCTATGGGGTATATCAATATCCCCATCATTTATGCAAACAGGACCCTCATGGGCTTGCTCTGTTCTCAAGCACCCAGCTATGGCCTTATACTGATGATACTCTCCTGAGGGGAGAAACTCATGAAGCTATTGCACAAGACTTTTGAATTGTGGTCCAGACTTTGACTAACCACAACTGAGACTCTGTACCCCAAAAGATCCAAGATCCACCACCTTAGTTAGATTTGGGGGCATCATTTAGTCCCCAGAAGGCTGCTTCATACCAGATCCAGTCAACAACCCTACTCCCAGCAGCCTCCAACAAGCCCAACATCTACTTGCCTACTTGGCTTCTGGAAGCAATATACTCCCCATCAACACATTTCATTAATATCTATTTAGGCAATCACAAGAAAATCAGCTCAATCTGAATGGAGTTCATCCCAAGAACAGGCCCTTGAGGCCAGCCACAAAGCCATCCAGCTAACAATGCCACTAGTCTCATCTGGTGGTTCCTTTACTGCGGAAGCCCAAACCACTAATTCTCATGCTTTCTGGAGTTTCCTTGCCCAAGTCCGTGGATCCAAGAAAGATCGCCCCTTTCCTGGCCCTGTTGGCCACTTCCAGGGTTCCTTGAGGCCAGGAGATAAGGATCCATTTATTTTGTGGACAAGAGCACCACCATCACATGTGATGGAACCCACTGGAGAGCTACTTCTTTCTATCCCATTGCCAAGGCATAGTTAATAAAACATGGGACCCAAGGATCGGTCACTTTGGTACTGGAGGGTTTCCTCAATAAAGGTATATTCATTGCCTACATTTTTACAGACTCCTGAGCAGTAGCAAATGGTCCCATTGTTTGGTCTAATCTATTTCTAATCGTGACATAGATTTCACATTCCAGATTGCTCCCTATGGGGCCTTCCACACTGGGACTATGTTGCTGCTCAGACCTCACATCTTACTATTGAAATTTCCCTTGTCTCAGCTCATACTAAAGGTCCCATGGAGGAGGTTCATTTTAATGTCATAGCTGATCAACTTGCTCACATTTCTTAAGTGAAGTCATATAGCACCCTTATTCCCTTGGCTCTAAAGGTCTGTCTAGTCATTGTGGCCCTTGGACCCTTTAACACAGGGATGAATGCCATGGCATCCCCATGCCACTGGCTCCAGCCCAAACCATGGCCTCCCAATGTGATTTTTGTGCACTGTTCTGCTCCAGCATCATGGCCAATGAGGCTCATACCAAGGAGCCTCATTCTCTCTCTAGCAAATATCTCTTCTCTCACTAGCAAATTGATTTTGTTGGTCTGTTGCCCCCATCCGCGACACAAATCCCAACACTCTCATAATGATTAATATTTACATAGGTCTGCTTTGGGTTTATCCTTCCCAGGATGCTGCTGCTGACACACGGCTGTAAGTCTTCCCCAAACTTTTTTAGTTTCTTTTGGACCCCCAGAGAGCATCCACTCTGATCAGGGTGCATACTACCCATTCAGTGTAGGCATGGGTCTTACAACAAGGCATCATTTGGAATTCCATTTTTCCTATTGTCCTCAGGCAGCAGGCCTACTAAAGAGTCCTAATAAACAGACAAAATAACCAACTCAAAGACATCCTGTTAAAATTACAAAATAGACATTGGTCTCCTAAGCAGATCTCTCTTTTGCCCTCTGCCTTAGTTAGCTTGAACTCTTGACTTTTAGGTCTTATGACGTCCTACGAAAATGTAACCAGCATCCCTCTTCTCATTCTAGCCATAACAGGGAATACTACTCACCTACAGACCTACAAAACGCAAATTCTCTTTCCCACTTAACAACGACTCCCCATTCTGCCATCCCTTCTCAAACCTGGACCCAAGACTGAGGAGGATAATACAAAGGGACCCACTGAAAATAAGGGCCCTAACTCCCAAAACAGACTATTCTACATGCCATAAGAAACCCTGGGAGCTAGCCCCATGGTCTGGTGGTTAGGTTTAGCATGCTCTGCTTTGGCAGCCTTGGGTTTACAGGTTCAGATTCTTGGCATGGACCAACACCACTCATTGGTGGCCATGCTGTGGCAGCATCCCACATACTAAAAAATAGAGGAAGACTGGCACGGATGTTAGCTCAGGGTGAATCTTCCTCAAGCAAAAGGAGAAAAATTGGCAGGAGATGTTAGCTCAGGGCGAATCGTCCTCAGCAAAAAAATGAAAAAAGAAACTTATCTGCTAAAGCCTGCTGTAATTCTCCAATATGACCATTTTAAAGGTTGCTTCATTGGAGGTCCCCCTTTGTAGGAAACAGGAGTCTTGGTGCCTTCTTTTCAACTATAACAGTGGGTCTCATCACAATCTCTGCTATAGGAGACACATGTCTAGGTATTTTCAATTGTATAACCCAGCCTCAACATTCCCTATAACTGTGTGGATCCTTCAACGAGCAAAGACCTTAAATTAGTTCCCAGCGCTGACATTCTTAAATAGGATGCCAGCTCTGGCTCCCCTCCATTACGGCGATTGGAAGAGGGGTTACCACAGGATAAACAATGGCAATGCCCACTGCTCTCATAATAAGAGAAAATAAGAAATTACTCCATGACTTCTGGAGCCAAAGGGACACCGATTTTTAGTCACTTTGTAATAATTTCTCAAACGTCAAACTTTGCCTCAAGGTCTCAAGGCCACTCACAAACTAGTAAGAAGTCTACAAAATGCACTCACTACTGTCTCTCTCTGCTCCGGAACTTTCCCTGGAAAGTCGTCCTTTCCTCCTCTCACTTTGGGACTTCCCTACCTGTGGGAATAGCAACCCTTTCTTTGGTCATACAAAGGACTTCTGTCATGAGCTTCTGTAGTAGAACCTAAGCTTGAGAGGGAACCACCCCATGTTATGGTGGAGTCATTAGAAAAGCTATCATACAAAGAATGAAGTGGTTATCTCATCATGGTTTTGATCTGTATTTCCCTAATGACTAATGATGTTAAGCACTTTTTTCATATGCTTATTAGCTGTCTATATCATCTGTATGTCTTCCTTGGTGAAATGTCTATTCAAATCTTCTGCCCAGGGGCCGGCCTGGTGGCTCAGTGGTTAAATTCACACGTTCCTCTTCTCAGCGGCCCGGGGTTCGCCAGTTTGGATCCTGGGTGCTGACACAGCACCACTTGGCACACCATGCTGTAGTGTAGAGGAAGATGGGCACGGATGTTAGCTCAGGGCCAGTCTTCCTCAGCAAAAAGGAGGAGGACTGGCAGCAGTTAGCTCAGGGCTAATCTTCCTCAAAAAAAGAAAAAAAATCTTCTGGCCATTTTTCAATCAACTTGTTCGTCTTCTTGTTATTGAGTTGTAAGAGCTCTTTATGTATTGTGTATACAACTCTTTTTATCAAATATATGATTGAAAAATATTTTTCCCAGTGGGTGGCTTATCTTATACTCTCAATGGTATATGCAGAAGCACAAAAGTTTTTAATTTTGATAAAATCTAATTTATCAATTTTTTCCTCTATTGATTACACTTTTGGTGTTATATCTAAGAACTCTACCTGATCTAAGGCCATAAAAAGTTTCCATATTTTCTTCAAGAAGGTTTATGGTTTTAGCTCTTAAGGCCATGATCCACATTGAGACACTTTTTTGTGTATGGTGTGAGGTAAGGGTCTAAACCTATCCTTTTGCATGTAGACATCCAATTTCATGTAGAGACTATCCTGACTCCATGATCTGGGGGTCCAACCTCTAAATTTGTTAATTAATTTAAGTAAGTTTCATTTTAAAGAATTTGTCACACTAAATAAAATTACATTAATAAAGAAAAACTTATCTCAAAGTTCCACATTTAAAACTTTTCCCCAAACAGGAGCACTATTCCGATTTTCATCATTTTCACAGTGAAGATGATATAAAACAATCTTTTAAATGTGATGCATGTCTTACTCTCACTCCTCCTAAGGAAAATGGAGAAAATCTGACAGTGTTCAAAGTTTTGTAAAATCTAGATTTTCTCCAGATTCCTAAGAGCTTTTTCTAAGAAACCAGCCTATGGTTTACATACATGAGTAGATAATACTCTATATAATCAAATTTTTTTACATGGAGACCTCCTAGTTTAGAATATGCAAACTGGTATAAAAAGATCTTTCAGCAGAAGCCCAGCATAAACATGAGTAACACTGAATTTTTCCTCTGGATGTGCATTTTTTTAATCATTATTTATCTAAAGCTACATTTCTATAAAGAGTTTCCAATGATCTGCGGTTTTACAAAGAGGTTTCAAAAGCCCACAGAAGCAGGGGTTCTAAGATGGACTGCAGAGATATGTGATCGCTAATCTCTAAATTTTTAATAGAAAAACTTCTCCTAAGTACAAATATCATAAGACTTCATGTCTGCTTACAATTTCTTCGTTAATGTACATTCTCGCTTTAAGAAATGATTATAGATAGGAGTTTTCAACCCTCCAGGATTAATCCATTCTCCTCCAATTACAAAATTTTATTTGATATATTCACACAAGTACACAACTATAAAATCAGGCTTTGTTATCGTTGGCATTCTACCATGCAAAACTCACTACGTGTCTCTCTTGCAATGCAGCGTGATAAAGTGTACCTCCAAAAACGTAGTACCTTGATTGAGACAAGGCAAGAGACTCAAATTCCAACATGTTGGCGTTTCAGATTATATAGTGGGAATACTGTGATGAAAGAAACAGACCTCACCAAACTACCGCCTATTACATGAATAATATTCCCCAGACACAGAAAACATGAGTACTTTGGTATCTCCAAAATGAATGGGGAGTGTTGGATGAATTCCCAAATCAAAAACACAAAAATTTGCCCACAAACTTAATTTGCAAATAGCAAAGCTATATTGACAAATATAAACACATAAAATATAGGTGTTCCCTTGAAATAACAAGTAGCAAATAAGTTACAAAATACATACTATAGTATCAAAAGATACATTCCAAATTTGTTTGGTGATCATACATTTCATCCTATAGAATAAGGAAATAATGAAATGTTATCTCAGAAAGAATATAAGAAATATTGAATATATCCTCCAAAGACAGCACGTGGGGGTCCCTCTTACATTCCAACTGAGATTCCAGCAACCAGTTCAGAGATTTTAACCATTTTCAAAGTTAATGGTCTTTACAACCTATCATTTCGGTTTTTTGGAATACTACAGTTTAAAAATTATATGTTAGAGAATTCTAATGTTTTTACAATAACTAATAACAATAACCAGTAAGAGAATGGAAATTATTTTACAATAAAAGCACAGGTTACGCCCTATAAAATTATCTTTGGAAATAATTTCGCCCATGGACACAAATCTTCCCAAGAATTACTGACTGATCATGTACAGCATGTACAAAGAATTCTTCTTAGTCTTTCATGAAACAAAATAAAGTGTTTTAAATCTGAAAGTATAGACAAGATAGATTTAACTGCCCTGGATATGTTAACTTCTTAAGTGTGCACAGATAAAGATGCTACTTTATCTGTACTTTATTGACTGTCACAAATAACCATCTTCTTGGTGGCAAAAGAAGCTATAAAACAAGACGTCAAGGCACAAGAACACTTTCCACAAGTTTACTCGAAGCATCCGTGGCTCTTTAAAGAGCTTCTTTTTCTGCCCTCAAATGAGAAGCTGTGGAAGCTTTGCACTCTTAAACCACAGAGCAGTGACACCAATGGCTCTAAAAAGAATCACTGTACCTGGCAGATGAAGAGATATATTTATTTCCTTTTTTTCAGTTCAGATCCCTTCCGCTGTGTCCAACCAAGCTTCTCCTCTCACTGTGTCCTCTGTTAGCACCTAATCGCTCAGAATGTTTGTGCTTCTCCAGAACTCCCCACAAAAATCTTCCTTCCTCCCATCAGGCAGTCAGGATTTTTTGTTTGTTTATTTCAAATTCATCCTAATGCCACTTGGCTCAAGGAAAATGTCTATTAAGAGCACAGTGAATTAAAACCCAAGGCCAGACAACACTAAGGCAACCTTGATTTAAGTTGCGATGGAATGACCTTCTGTTTGACATATGTATGGGAACAGTATTGTCTGCCGAATGTCACCTCTCAAGTCACATAAAGAAACACCCCAGCCTCTTGTGAAGAGAGGCTCTGTCAAGGAATGGGTGGAGTTATATGAGCGTAATGAAAAATAAAATTCCATCTCCAACAACCTCCTAGGAGAGAGGTGGGCCAATGAGACACCATTTCCCCCTGAACTCCTGATCTCTTCATCCATCTACCCCACCAAGCAAAGGGAATAGCAGGACATTGCTTTGTGTCCTTCAAGTTCATCCTGGCTTTCCTGTCCACGTGGCCATGCACCCACAGAAGCCCAGCAGTGGCTGTGGCCCATATTCTGAAGCCCTCTCTCTGTACCAGCACCCCTGGACAATCGTGCCCAGCAGCTTTCATCAGACCAGAAAAGCTAAAGATGTGACATAGGTGGCAGAGACCAAGGGGACTAAGAAATGCCAATCTGGGAAGCACCAGTGAAACTCGTTTCCAAACAGGGAAACCAAGCAACAGCAGAGCCGAAATGGAGGCGAACTCCCTCTAAACCTGGAAAGAAAAGCGCTGCAATGAAGACACGGGATTAGGAACTAGGAAAAGAGGGTGCACGCAAGATTTAAACCCTCATTTCAAATTACTTCAGAAACCAGACTCAAAGCAACTTTAAAGAATTCTGAATTTTTAAAATCAGGGCACATACCGTATTATTACTTCTAAAAGCAAGGAAGGAAAGATACAAAAGGGAATTATATTGTTCTCAAAAGTAAAATTCAGTTGCCTGCATCTATTTGGAAGGTGGGTGGAGAGGAAGAAGGTAAGAAGGTGAAAATCAGCTGTTCCAGACTTCTGCTGAGCCACACGGCCCTTTTTACAAGCTCTAATTCACACTCATCTTGAATTTTCTGAAGCTAGCAGTTATGATCCCAGCGTGAACACAGACAACAAAAAATGTCGAATAAAACATTATTACAACTTTCAGGATAAGACGGTAGAGAGTAACCATTGCCTGATTCTCCCTCCTCCAGACTATTGACATTCTTATGAAAATACACAAGTCTACACAAAATGACAACCACCCATATTGATGGCAACGAAAAGCTGCTTCAGAAATTCATCAGGTTCGGGGAAGAAATATCATTCGCAAGAGGGCATATGGAACCACATGGAGGAGTTATCAGCAGAGGATGTCAATTTTCAACTCTGAAAGAGAGCAGGCCAGGGAGGAGAAAATGAGAGTGGCTTTGATCTTCCCTCTACTGTCTACCTTTCTATACCTGAGTAGAGAGAGTCTGCCCCAACGAGAAAATCAAGTGGCTGCCCCCACACAGGAAGGACCTGCTTCCTGAGGCAGCAGGGGCTGCCTGGGGGCTGTTGGATCCCTGTTCATTCACTGTTCTCTTTCTACATCGTCTCGAGATTACACCTCTATTATATTACATTATAAAGCACCACCGAAGCAAAGGAAGGAGACGGGATAGAAAATCAGTCATCACACCCCAGGACGTGAAGGGGTGGCAGATGTGGGGAGAGTCCCAGGAGCCCAGCCTCTCTGGGTTTCAAGTGACATTTGTCCTGCACCATTTCTGGCAGGAGCAGAAGACCAGGTTGATTAGGATCACCCAGGCTCACACTTGCTTTCTGACAGTCATGCGATCAAGACACGGGAGCAAGAGATAGCTTTGAGGTCCAGTATTTAAAAACTCAAAAGTTAGTAAATTTTATGTTAGGTGTATTTTACCGTAATTTTTTTTAATTCAAATTTTTAAAAATCAGTCATTTGCTTAAGGGCTCTGAGGCTCAGCCTCTTAGCTGGTGTGTGCTCTGAGAAGGGGGATCTCAGGGACCAGGCCCATGGCCGCGTGGTTGAGTTCACATGCTCAGCTTCGGTGGCCCAGGATTTCACCGGTTGGAATCCTGGGCACGGACGTGGTACCGCTCATCACGCCATGCTGAGGTGGCATCCCACACGCCACAACTAGAAGGACCCACAACTAAAACTACACAACTCTGTACGGGGGGACTTTGGGGAGAAAAAGGAAAAGTAAAATCTTTAAAAGAAAGGGGATCTTTCAGCCCTTGGTGGGAGCCATCAGGAGCTCTAAGGCGTCCTGTCTGCTGAGCACAAAGCCAGAGTGGCCTCCTCATGTGGGGATACCTAAATTTAAAACAAGCCCCTCCCAAAAAGAATCAAGAAAGTTATGAAAAGATTATCTAACTCAGGGGAAGAATATCATTCTTAAGATGCAGGGAAAATCATACTTTTGAAAAATATTTACTATAGAAAACAGAAGAAATCTTTGGAAAGCATTTTCTTTTACATTCTCTATAAAATACAAAAAAATATGAAGTAAGAAATGGAAGGTGAGGATTAAAAGGTTACTTAGATGCTTTCTAAGATCTAAACTGATGTGATAAAGTGTAGGCTCAAAGAAGAATAAAATTGTAAAGAATAAAAATGTAACAGATTTACTGTTTTAGATAGGGCAAAATGGAGAAGTGACACTATAGAAAACTAATTCAGCAATGTGGAGGACAGATTTAAGAAGCCATCCCAGAGGGCAAAGGAAAAGGACAAAGAGAAAACCAAAATCAGAAGGAGAAAAACAGTTGTTTGTATGGGAAGGGGGATGCTCAAGAAGAGGAACAGCGATGGGGACAGAAAATGAAGACCCACTTCACAAAATACAACCAGACTATGTGGAACACGCCAAATAACTGAAGATACAACACAAATATTTTTAATTTAAAAACAACCAGGCCGAGGGATTAAAAAGACTTACAGAACAAAATTAATCAAAAGAGGTCACTGCACAGAGATATCACGGTGAATTTTTTCAATGTTAAGTATAAGAAAAAGTCCTGTCAGGATCCGGTGAAACAAATAATCAAATAGCTTACTTTTGAAGAAATAAAAGTAAGGTTACCTTTATTTCTCTTTCAGAGCCTTAAAAGCCGGAAAATAGAGGAATAATATCTTATAAAAATTTTAAAATGGAAAAAAAAGTGGAGTTGTGATGCAATAATTCAATACTCATGTATGAAAAATCAGAATTGCATCCTTAAATATCTGACGTTTCAGAAACACTATTATCTACATTCCAAAGCTAAAAATATTAGATTTATGCCAACTGACCAAGAAAGGAATGGAAACACAGAACTAAAGAAATGGGGAGAGGACCATTTACAATGACAAGGGTCAAGCACTGGACAGAGAATCTAAATAATATTCTGAGATTTGTAAGCAAGAGCTTAATTCAAATTTTAAAAAATCATCAAAAGACAAATTATGTACTAGAATAATAATAACAATAAAAAACCCACTCCTTTTCACCATGTGCCAAAAAAGTTCTACATGGAGTAAAGATTTATATATTAAAAAATGAGAGATGTACACTTATCTCAGGGTAGTAAATATATCAATAAATTATCAGTAAACTTATCAAAATTGAAAAGCAGAATTGAAAAAGAAAAGTAGATATAAGATGGGGCCAGCCCGGTGGTGCAGCAGTTAAGTTCACACATTCTGTTTTGGCGGCCCAGGGTTCACCGGTTCGGATCCCAGGCGCGGACCTACACACAGCTTGTCAAGCCATGCTGTGGTAGGCATCCCACATATGAAGGAGAGGAAGATGAGCACGAATGTTATCTCAGGGCCAATCTTCCTCAGCAAAAAAGAGGAGGATTGGGGGGCTGGTCCAGTGGCACAGCAGTTAAGTTCACACGTTCCACTTCAGCGGCCAGGGGTTCACTGGTTCAGATCCCAAGTGCGGACATGGCACTGCTTGGCAAGCCATGCTGTGGTAGGCGTCCCACACATGAAGTAGAGGAAGGTGGGCACAGATGTTAGCTCAGGGCCCGTCTTCCTCAGCAAAAAAGAGAAGGATTGGCAGCAGATATTAGCTCAGGGCTAATCTTCCTCAAAAAATAAATAAATAAATAAATGGAATTTTTAAAAAATAAATAAAAAGAGGAGGATTGGCAGCAGATATTAACTCAAGGCTAATCTTCCTCAAAAAAAAATAAGTAGGTATAAGAGATATGAATACAGAAAGATTGAAAATGCCTACAGATTAAACAACCACAGACGTAATTAAATGTTAACTAAATTAGAAAATCAATATAAATGCATGGTAAGTAAGAGTTTTATAATTTTGAAATTTATAAACCTCTAGTACATCAATAAGAAAACAGAATATCTTGAAGGAAGGATAGACAAGAATGTAAAAAGCCAATATAGAAAAGGAAAAAATATAAATGGTCAACTAGTATTTCAAAAATTAAACACAATGGGGGCCAGCCCAGTGGCATAGTGGTTAAGTTTGTGCACTCCACTTCAGCGGCCCAGGGTTCACAGGTTCGGATCCCAGGTGTGGACCTAGCACTGCTCATCAAGCCATGCTGTGGAGGCATCCCACATAAAATAGGGGAAGATTGGCACAGATGTTAGCTCAGTGACAATATTCCTCAAGCAAAAAGAGGAAGATTGACAACAGATGTTAGCTCAGGGCCAATCTTCCTCACAAAAAATAAATTAATAAATAAAAATTAAATGCAATGGTAAACAAATAAATACAAATTAAGACATCAACAAAACATTATCTCTTGAGGCTGAAATTAGAAAAAATGAAAAGAAATTCTAATGCACAGAACTGGCAGGAGTTTGACTCAATGGTACTCTCATATACTGATAGCAGAAGTATAAATTGGGATAATCATTGTTATTGTTGAACAAGTCATAGCAACACTTTAAAATTTCATATATTCTTTGATCTAGCTTCTCCACTTCTAGGAATTTATCTGAATAATCAACAATGTATGCGAGGCTATAAAGCTGTTCATATTAGAGTATAAATCAAAATCAAAAAATAAATAACCCAAGTGTACCAAAGGAAAGAATGAATAATTATGGCATAAGCATGCTTTCAAATACCATGCTCTAAAATTATGTTGCAGAAGAACACTAATAATATGAAAAAAAATTCAGATGTTAAAAAAAGTTACCAAAATATGCATAGCAAAATCACTAGACATGTGCATACTGAAAATATGAATAGTAGTCATCTTTTGGGTGTTGAAATGACAGGTGGTTTTCCTTTTCTTTGTGTTCATCTAAAAACATAGAATAAAATTTCTGCCATAACGCTCTGTACAATAATGTAAGTTGGGATGTAACACAATTGCCATTAGTTGTCTGCCCTCCACGTAGCCCCAGTTCTCAAACAGGAACAAGTCAAAGTTTTACCACAGGGAAAAACGGTCACAGGGAGGGGGGAAAAGGCCATTCAGGGCGGCAGCCATCCTCTCTAGAAAAGCAGAGAAGTGGAGGTGGGGTCCCCATATCTCTGGCAAACTCATAGTCCAATCATCCCAGACGGATGAAATAAGCACCAACTAACCCGGACATTCAAAGAAAAGCCGTTGCTATGCAGAAAACCCTAGCCAGACACAGGACCCCAAGTCATCACCATGGATGTTAAAGCCAGAATGGACACTGCTACTAAAAGGCGCCAAACCACAACCAGGACCTGGATAATCCGGTTGGAGGGACCCCAGAACTTGAAGTCAGCTAGTTACACAGACTTGCTCTGGCCATGTCATTATGCTCACATTTCTCAACCTCTCATTTCTAATGACTGAATATTTGGGAACTCATTTAATGTCATTATGGCAGGATTTCACTGGATTTGTTTCATAAACAAAATGAAACTAGTATTGTTTAAGAAAACATATTAAATTAATATTTAAGAAAAAAATCCTAACAATTTGGAAATTTAAAAGTACTCTCCTAATTAACTATGGAGGTAAAACAAAAGAATTTAATGTAATTATAAACAATTTAGAATATATTTTTAAAAATTAGAACACTATGGGGGCCATTATGGTGGCAGAGCGGTTAAGTTCACGTGCTCTGCTTTGGCAGCCCAGGGTTCACCATTTCGGATCCCAGACATAGACATGTGCACTGCTTATCAAGCCATGCTGTAGCAGGCATCCCACATACAAAATGGAGGAAGATGGGCACAGATGTTAGCTCAGGGCCAATCTTCCTCAGCAAAAAGAGGAAGGTTGGGGGCAAATGTTAGCTCAGGGCTAATCTTCCTCAAAAAAAAGATTAGAACACTATGTATCCAAACTCAAGGAACAGGTCCAAATCTATATTCAAAGGAAAATTCATAGTAATAAATATTTTTGTTACAAAGTAAAAAGAAAAAATAAATAAATCAACCATTCACTTCAAGACATTAAGTTGTGGCGGGGGGTGGGGGGAGAATGCTATTTTTAAAAGATAAAAGTAACACAAAGGAAACAGAACATGGAAATACATTGGAATTGAGAAATAAATCCAAGAGCCAATTGATTGAAAAGCAAACAATGCAATGATAGACTTTGACAAAGCTTACTAGAAAGAGAAAGAATCCACTGTAATGGGGTCATATGTTGAAAATTATTCATATATTTTTCTCTTTTGTCTTTCTGATTGGGAGCTGACTTTTTCCCTAGTCCTGTTGAAGCATCCTTTGTGGGTAGGTATGGGGAGACAAAGACTTTTTAACTGAAAGAATGCAAAGAGAAAGGATAAGGTAGTGTTCAGCTCTAAACAACCAAAATAGGACTTGCTATAGCCCCAAAAGATTTCCCAAATTCCTCTCATTCTCCCTTGTTAGCTCATGAACCACCTTACCTGGAAGACATAGCCCCTTGAGTTTTCCCAATCCTTTTTCGTATAGTCCCCACAATTTACCATTAGGTTTAGGTTTGAGCCAGACCTGGAGGTTTGAATCAGGACAAAAGAAAATATGAGGCAGGGGGAAGCCTGCACACTGCCAGCCTAAGGCAAGGGTGGAAAAAGAGAGAGAAAGGAAGAGGAGAGCTTTGGCTTGGAGAGAGAAAAGTGAGGCTAACGACGTGGTAGAGGGGGCTTTGCCTCCTCCCCCAGCTAGGGTTCTAAAAAGAGATCACCTCTTGGGCAGTCTCCATTCTTGAAATTAACTTGGAGGAGGGGCACATCTACGTAGTGGGGCAAGTGGAGGGAGGCCCTGATATTTAGCTTCCTGAACCAACCACGGTTCTTGTATGTTTAGATGGGTCCCAGAAATAGCTGGGAGACTGGCTGTAGAGCGGGGTGAGATAGCACTATAGCGAATGTTGCAGAGTGACAACCCGAGATAGGACCAAAAGGGAATCTTCAACAGATCGCCGAAAGGGAGCATCAAGTGGGAGCCCATGGGAGTCCAAGATGGTGGGGAGTACCAGCAGGTAGAATGCCTGAGGAAAAAGAATGAACCACAATTTCATAATTGGCTGTTAACAGAGCACCCAGCCACTAGATGGAAAATGGACAACATGGTCCTGGAGATTAGAGGAGTCAGAGGATACTATGATCTTGAACTCCAACTCTTAACTCCACCACCACATCATCTAAGCCTCTCTTTCCCTTATATGTGGGTGTCGTCTTAAAGTAAGAAGAGATACTGGAAGCAATCTAAAAGACTGAGCATTTGTTCCCAGAGAGAGTAAATATTATCAGAAAGAGTTGCTTAAATTGTCACCTCTGACTAAGCTTTAATCTGGACACACATGTGCCGTCTTGCCCAGCACCTATCAAAGCTTGCACAGCAAGGAGACCAAGAATTCGGGATTCTGGATCCACATGGCCTGGCTCCACAATTTGTCAGCTCCGTGACTTTTGGCAATTTACTTAATCTCTGTGCTGTAGCTTCCTCATCTATAAAATGAGGATAATAATAGTTTCTCTTAGTATTTTTAAGGATTAAGTTAATAAACATAAAGTGCTTAGAGCAGTCTGGTCCATAAGAAGGGCTCAAGAAGTGCTGGCTATCCTTATTACTATTAGCATCACTGTTATATTATTACTTAATACCTGTTACCTAGAGTGTGGCGCTCATGGGGAATGAGCAGACCAGCTGCAGAAAAATGAAGAAATTATTATTTCTCTACAAAACCAAGTAAGATGGATTAAAATTTGCACCCCTGCCACATCAATATTCAAAATAATAAATGATCAAGGGGACATAAAACAGATCAAAAGACAGGTTTCTAAAAACACTACAGAATAGTATAAATAAAAAATCTTAATAAAATGGACCACATTTGGAAAAAAACATGAATTACCTATATTAGCTCAAGAAGCATGCGAAAAGGAACTGAAAAATTCATCAAAGAATTGCCTCAAAAAAGATCTAGGACCGGATAATTTAATTCATGCATTCTTTTAAACTGTCCCCAAGGGGCAACCCCAGAATGTCTAATAACCCCAGGATTTAGAAAAAGATAGAATGTTCCCCAGTTTATTGGAAAGCTAGGCTACCTACAGTACACAACTCTGTATAAAGTAAAACTATGGGCCAATATTTTTCTCAAAAGTTTAGTTATTCCAGGATTTCTTAGTGCTTCTAATATGCCGTGAAATTTCAATAGGATGGTTGTGGCATGAGTGTTGTCTCGGCACTTCAAAATTTCTTTTTCCTCCCCCAGATCTTTCTTATGACCACACGGGAGCCACACAGAAGCCTTGAGTCACGCAACCAGAAGATTAAGATGGTCCAACAGCCAAGAATATACAGAAGGATTCACAGAGGAAAAGAGATTCACAGGAGATAAACAGAGGAAAAGAGACAGCATACAAAATTGCAGTAATAACAGCAACGCTGAGGCAAGAACCAGTACATTCTGCTGGTGAAAATGTAAACTGATTCAACCCTTCTAGGAAGCGAGTGGCCATATGTATCTATAACCTAAAATCTACATCCTCTTTGACCCAATTATCCAACTTCTATGAATCCATCCTGGAGAGTTAATTTAAAACGAAGACAAAGATTTACAGACAAGGATGTACTTAACAGAATTATTAATAGCAAACAAAACAAAACAAGAAGCAATCTAAAAGTCTAAAACTGGCAACAATTAATTAGACTATGACACATTCATATGATGAATTAGGCAACAATCAAAGGGAATGTTTGGGGAAAAGATTTTAATGACGTGCTTATGTCTATGATTTTTTAGGTAAAAAGGCAAAATACAAACTACATAGTATAATCTTAAGTATATTTTTAAAAATATGTAAAGGAAAAACTACTGGAAGAATATAAACCAAAACCTTAATACGATCTCTGGGTGGTGGGACTCAATATTCTTTTGTATATTTTTCATATTATCTAACTTTCTGCACTAAGCATGTATTAATTTTCTAATCAGAAAAAAGATAACCGAATAATTATTGCGCATGGATAAATACTCGTATGAGTGAAAAAGACCAGTTTGAAGTCTCTATTCACTAAGGACGGAAACATTCTCAGCACTGTGCACAAAATTCCTTCCTTGCAAAAGTGAATCTTGCACCGGCGCGCCTCAAAGCACGGAAGACAGAAAGCAAACCAAGCAAATCCCTCAAGAGACAGGCGGAGCTGCTCCTCTCAGGGACGTTCAATTATCGAGACGGGAACTCAGCACCCATTTTTTCAAGTGCAGCTGTTTTAGTGTCTCCCTTGTTCACTTGGAGGAACAGACTTTTACCGGGGAGGCTGAAGGAGTGTGAGGAGTTACACGCGCGCGTGCACACATTCTCTCTCTCACTCACACACACTCCCCACACCCCCAAATCCATTCAATCGTGTTGTCCCAGCCAGACTATTTGAAGCGAGTCCTGCGGGAGCAGCCGCGCCCCATCCCCGGCATGCAGCCGCGGAGCCCTCTCCCGCCCGCCGCCAGAACCGCGGATACCTGTTTCTGGCGCGCGGTAGCGGGGTCGCCGGTCTCCTGAGCGTCCTCAGCGCGGCAGGGGTGCCGTGGGTGGCCTCCCTGCTCTCCTCTGCCAAAAGCCTGCGCAGCCAGGAAGAAAACTAAGTTGTTACACCTCCCGGGGAGCAGCTGGCTGGCAGGCTGGGCAGGAGCATCGCGGTCGCAGCCTGGCCGGGACGTCCCCGCGCTCCCTGGCTCCCCTGGGCAGCTCCCAAACCGCGGAGTTAGAAGAGGCTTAGGGCGGGAAGGAAGGGAAAGCATGGACCAGAAAGGAGAACCCGGGATACTGATGGGGAACCCGACGGCAGGTGCCTCCCTGCAGCTCCCTCGCTCAGAAGGAACGCACGCTGGAGTCTTCGCAACCCTGACTGGTCCCTCTCCGCCACAGCGGGTGCCCACCTGGCGCAAGGGTCGTTCCTCTGATACCCGCTACCCACCGAGCCCTGTCTCCTGGACGCCCCCATCCCACCCCACCCGCAGGCCGCCGCTCCCCGTCGGCTTGTCTTCGCAGCGGCCGAAAGTCTGCGCGGCCAAGTGAAGCAGATGGGCGGCTGGGGTGCTGGGGGCGCACAGCGGGGCGCGCGGCGGGCGGGTTACCTGGAGCGGGCGGGTGCGTCCGTGGAGCACCAGAGCAGGCGCAGCAGCAGCAGCAGCAGCAGGCTGCCGAGCAGGGCGAGCAGCGCGCCCCCCGGCCGCATCCTGAGCCACAGGCACGGCCGCCGCCGCCGCAGCCACGCACACCTCCAGTGTTCACCCGCGGCGGGGAGGGGCGACGACAGCGCGCGGCGCCCGGCCCGCACCCTCCGGGGTCCCCAGCCCAGCCTGCACCGTGCGGGGCAAAGGCAGAAGCGGCGTGCTGGCTCTCCCCTTCTGCCACCCAGCCCTGGACCGCTGAGCTTGGCCCCCGGACTGCGCTGACGATCCGCCGAGCTCGCCTCCTGTCCTGCCGGAGGCGCTCCGAGCTGCTGCGGGCTCTGGTCGCCGCCGCCGCTGTCGCCGCCGCCGCCGCGCGGGGTCACCTGAAGGTTGGGGCTCGGGAGCTCGACTCTGAGCTGATTGGGCTCCAACTTTTCTGCGCTTTCACCTTCTGCTGAGTGCCCGCGTGCTCCTCCCCGGAGCCCACGCAGCCCACGCAGGCACACCGCGGTCTGCGTCCCTGCGGTGGAGAGCGAGGACGTGGAGGGGCGGAAGGGAGAGATGAAAGGGCCCACTTCAAAAACTTTTGAAAGTGTGGAGTCGCTCTGCTGGATCGCAGAAAGGCTGCTAGGGACTCGGTCGTTGTTGGGTGGATCGCAGTACCGAACAGCAGTAACTTCCCCTGGCTTAAACGCAGGTTGAAAAGGACAGTGAATCAATTTCCAGAGGCCATGCAATCTTTAGGGTCCCTAAACTCCCGCCTGCGGGCCAGATTCGGCCCCTGCCTGTTTTCCTAAATAGTTTCATTGGAACACCTCCATGCCCATTCTTTGTATTTGCAATGGCTACATACGGCTGTATTATCTATGACTGCTTTTACGGTATAAGGGGCAGAGTTGAGTAGTGGTGACATAAGATCATATGGCCCACAAAGCCGAAAATATTTATCATCTGTTTCTTTTCAGAAAAATTTGGCAGATCCCTGGCCTAAATCGTATTGAGCTAGATTTTACCGGTTAGCATCTCATTTATTGGTTAGTATCTCAGTTATTGCAGGAGAGCGATCCGATGACAATATGAAATAGTTTGGCTCACCAGTTATTGATCTGGGAGTGGGCCTCTCTTTCAGCCCTAAGTTGTCCCGTCCACACTTGGCCCAGGGACTGCCCAGGTCCCCACTGTGCAACCTGCTTAGGTTTTGCTCTTGACAGTGGTGCCTTGGGGAACATCAATAAACCACAAACCCCATAATGGTTATATGGGGGGGGGGGGGGGTGTCATTAGACTATTCCATCTACTTTTGCATATATTTGCGATTTTTCCAGAAGGAACCCTTGGACTCTACCGTCTTGTTAGTACCTTGATAAAGGTACTTTGAAAGATTTAACGAGTTAACTTTCCCAAGTATCAAAAATATTCATATTTCAACCGCAGTCTCCTAGAGGCCTGTCTTAACCGGAAAGACCAATGTGAGAGCATTTGGGGCAGGAAACAGGCCAGGGGCTTATAGAGCTGTTGTGAGTGATTTCCTCACTGAAAAGATAACATGTATCAAGAAAAGAAACACAAGACTGCCTAGTTCCTTTCTGCTAATTCATCACTTATTCTAATTAAAAATAGTTAGTTGGTAACAAACCAGAACTTTTCACATAGTAGTCCATCAATAAATGTCTGGTGGGTGAATAAAGCACCTCAGAACTAGTGCTATTCTTAAAGAGAAAAAGGAGCGAAAAGCAGAAAATAAATATGACCGGAAATACGCTTTCCTTCCATAGCTCAATATTGCTGTTAAAATATGTACTAATCCATAAAGAAAAAGTTGCTACTTTTATGTGACACTGACATTTTTAGGAATCCATCTGCTTATCTTAGCACGGTATAATAAAGCAATGCTATATTCAGATAGTGCTAAAATAATAAAGTAATCCAATTCTATGTGTTTGAAAGTTTAAGCATTCTGTTAGATAAGTAGGATACGGCACTATTATCTTGAAAGTAAAAAAGTTGTCTGGATTTGGAAGATAGTCTAAATTTTATTTCTCTTAGAGCAGAAAACCTATGCAGACAGCTCATGATGAAGATGGTTTGTGGGAAAAGAAAAAGGCATTATTGGACCAGCCAGAAAGCTGCAATTTCACCTAATTTACTAAAGTTTAATATTTCAGCACAGCTGGGCTCAAGGCAACAGAAGAGTCAGCCTTGCACTGCACTCCCTAAACACCATTGCTGCAAAAAAAGTTACTTTTTTATCAAGCCAATGGCTATCAGCAGGGGACGCACAAAAGCCCATTTTAATTGGAAAACCAAGTGTAAATTTGCAAGGGGAATTCTGAACCGAGTGTTAAAATCTGATAGTAGAGAACTTTACCACAAGCTTTGTAAGTGAAGACTTGGGCAGGTAAAATGCGAATTATCTTTCTTATCCTTGAAAGATAAAAGAATTTGGCAAAAACGGGATTCCTTAAATATTAGCAGCCATAGAAGCGAACTGGGAAACTACGCATTTGTTAACTTAACATTAGCAAGTTTGACCAGCAACCCCAGAGGTCTACCCCATGTAGTAATTTGAGATACTGCTGAGGCCCAGAATCAAAACAGAATCTCAGGCTGATGTGCAGAAGCCCACGCTGGCGTGTGAACTTCCCTTGCTCACCCAGTCTGACCAGCGTTTGCCTCTCATCTCACCTTTGCTATTCTTTATTCATTATCACAAATGCCCTTCCTTTCATAAAATAACTTTAAAAATTGATTGCAAAGTTTTGATATATAAAAAATGTCCACGGAATTGAAAATCTTCCTGGAAGTTGGGGTTTCTCGTTTTCATGTAAGTTTTTAAACATTGCCATATGCGTGGATTTGGGGATTCAGAAGAAGAATCCCAACTATCAGTTGTCTGCAATATCCACTGGTGTATACCAGTGAGAACCCTCTGCATTAGGAAAGAAAGGAGTGTTGGGAGAAACACGGAAAATTGATGCACCAAAGACTCTTTTCCTTCATTTGGGTGACATTTTTATCTCTCTGTCTAGAAAGGATGGTTTCTGATGTCTTCAGGCTGCTTGATTGGTGTTAGCAATATTAAAGATTTGTGAGGACCGCAGGACAATAGCACATTCATAAATATTAAACTGTTCCTTGGGGGAAGAAATTCATAAGGACAGTACAACCAAGGTTACATATTTTCAATAAATCATAGGATATAAATAAAAGTAGAAATAACTTCAAGAAATCAACAACTTTGTATGCAGAGAGCTAGGCTTTCAAATCTGTTTTATCACAGGTTTTGCCCACTGCTAATTGAATATAAAAACATTGATGCAATTCCCCTTGTAAAGCAGTTTTAACTTTAAAGGTAGAACCCCTAGGATGATATACAAATTCCACATAGGTATTATATGTATAAGAAATCCAAATTGTAGTATAACTAAAATTAAAGAACCAAAAAAAAAGTTATTATTCACATTATGAAATAGATTTTTAATGTATAAAACATTCAAGCTTCTGTAACTGCTCTCCCTGCCCACTTAAATGATCGTAAAGGATCAAAAAGAGAAATGGAAACTATTTATCCTGAAACTATAAAATGGCCACAATCATATTCTGCAAACTCCCACGACTGCCTGCTAAAGGTGAACCAACTGGACAAGAATGCCAAGTTCAAGACCCATCTCCCCTATTTATGACCTTATATTTATGGGGGGGCATGGAATGGAAAAGTTTTTGAAAGTCCCACCGATACTTAATTTGGAAAAGCAAAAGCTGGGAGAAGCCCACAACGAAAATGAGTAGCAATCAGTGTGAATGCCCAGGGCTACAGAGTTAAAAGAGAGATGGTGACCAATATTTCTGTTTTCAGAGAGTACAGCTTTCTAGCCAGAGGAATGATGACCTAGAGATAATGCTGATCTTGAAGAGAGATGCTACAAAAGAATTTCGTAGTTACTGATTAAAGTCAATTTACCAAAGAAAAGTGAGCACCTATTCCACATGGTTAATTTCTACATGGTCTGTAAACAAAAGATTCTCGAGCCATTGGTGTTTATACTGACTTGGCCTCTCCCAGAGTCTGCAAGACTGAGTAGAATTCCAGTGGTTTCAACAGATTGGAGGTGGAGATTGTGTGTGCAGAAATAATATACCCAAACCCACCATGTTTCTCTCCTCAACTTCTCCTCCCCACCCCTCATTCCAAACAACTTAAACTAGAAGCAGACAAATAACTAAACAAAAAATATCCAATAGCAAGCCCTTAAAGCAAAACTAAGTTTTGACAAGTGGGCAAATAAAAAGGAAGGACTGACAAAGATTTTCTGTTCACAATATTCCTGGCAAGTAGCAGAAGGAAACAGGCGTGACTTCTTTCAAAGATGAGTAATCAGAAAAAAAATTATGCAAAATTTATGCAAAATAGAAGATAAAAGGAAAGGAAGGTAATCAATAAAAAGGCGAATAAAGAATATATGTTGGAGCAAGACTTACTCTAGGAAACAGCAGAAAATTCAAGCAACAATCACTTTAAACTCCCCAGGAAATAAAATGTAATAGAAACTCTATGATAGAAGAACCCAAGGAAGAAATGCAAACTGAAAGAAGAGACAGCAAAGCAATAGGATGAAAAGTGAGCTGACAACAGTACAAAACTGAACAAAACAGATGACCATTGCAGAACTTAGAACTATCTTAGAAACCTGAAGAGCAGAATTTAGGTGGCAGAAATCTGAATCAGTGTCGTAGAGATTAGGCTGCTGAAAATCACAGAAAATACAAAGAAAGAGACAAGGAAAATACATTGATTAGGAAAACAATTATATGTATCAAAGATGTTAGATATATATCATGTAGGTATTAGCAGTTCTTTTTGAAAAGCATAAAAATGAAATATTAAAACCACTTCAGGAGGCCAGCCTGGTGGCCCAGCAGTTAAGTGCTCACATTCCACTTCGGTAACCCAGGGTTCGCTGGTTCGGTTCCCGGGTGTGGACATGCCACTGCTTGGCACACCATGCTGTGGTAGGCGTCCCACATATAAAGTAGAGGAAGATAGGCATGGATGTTAGCTCAGGACTAATCTTCCCTAAAAAAAAAAAAAAGCCAGGATATAATAGAAGAAAACTTTACTGAAATAAAGAAACATGTAAATCTGCAGATGTTTTACGTTCTCATTGTCTGAACTCATTATGTGAACTCACGGTGTTCCAGAGAAATTTAATAGAGAACAACTACCTTCATAATTCATCCCTTTCACGGATTGTTCAAAGACAAAGAATGAATTCTAAAAGCATCCAGACAGAAGAGACAGGTAAAAATTAATTTTCTTTCTGACTTGACCTCAACAACATTAGACTTAAAAGGAACAAAACTATATTTACAGAGTTTTTAAGCATAAAAGGTGTGGCCCCCAAATTCTATACCCAGCTAAGATAGTTTACATAAATAAAAGGAAATATTTTTGCATATGAAATTTTCAAATATTCAAGAACTTAGAATATATGATACTTATGTATGTATCCTGGAAAAAAATCAGCTTGAGTCATAACCCAACCATAAAAACATGAATCAAAATAAGGAATTCACAGTGAAGAAGTCTTGTCATAAAGAACCTAGATGAGAAACAGATCATTTAAAAAAAAAAGAATTGAATCTAAATAATAGAATTCCATGATATGTGTTACATTTTCTTTAAAAATTGTTACATATAAAATAATAAGTTGATGCGATAAATCTGGGAAGGAAAATTCCAGTTCACAGCAAACAGTGGAAAATATAAAAAAAAGAAGAATGAAGAATGTAGTGAAAATGCATTATTTTCCTCATTTTTCAGAGTGAATATAGAATGAAATCATAAAAAGCTTGTTAGTCAAAAAAAGTGATAGTTGTTTTACAAAAAAAGAAAAAAAAAAAAAAAAAGAGGGCCAGCCCAATGGCCAAGCGGTTAGGGTTCCACATACTCCACTTCAGCAGCCCAGGGGTCACAGGTTCTGATCCCAGGTGCAGACCCACTCCACTCATTAGCCATGCTGTGGTGGCATCCCACATACAAAGTAGAGGAAGATTCGCACAGATGTTAGCTCAGGACCAATCTTCATCAAGCAAAAAAAAAAAAAGTAGAGGATTGGCAATGGATGTTAGCTCAGGGTGAACCTTCCTCGCAAAAAAAAAAAGAAAGAAAGAAAAAGAAAAAAATGTATAAATATCTTCCAAAGAAGAAGGGAGAGAGAAAACTTGGACTTTTCAGCTAACGATAGAAAGAATACCTATTCAAGCAATATACAGATCTATTACAAACACTTTAAAATGTTTTATAAAATATAGCAATAAAAAAGGAATGTGTAGCGGAGTTTCTCAATAAAGACAGGAAACGCCCCAGGTAATGAAAATGAGGAAAGAACTGGAAAAAAAAAAGAGCAATAAATGTGCGATCTGACCAGCAGCTCACCTGGAATACGTCACATCCTGGTAACCTAGAGGTTTGCTTTCACATCTCTGCGGGGAGTGAAAGAGGAAGAATGGATTCCCAGTGGGAAAGAGTTAGAATTAAAATTTCTTTTTTTTCTTAAGCCACTTTTTGTTTTTTTAAAGATTGGCACCTGAGCTAACATCTATTGCCAATCTTCTTTTCTTTTCTTCTTTTTCTTCATCTTCTTCTCCCCAAATCCCCCCAGTACCTAGTTGTAAATTCTAGTTGTAGGTCCTTCTGGCTCTGCTGCGTGGGACACGGCTTCAGTGTGGCTTGATGAGCAATGCCAGGTCTGCGCCCAGGATCCAAACCAGTGAAACCCTGGGTTGCCGAAGTGGAGTGCGTGAACTTAACCACTCGGCCACGGTGCCAGCCCCTAACATTTCTGCATAGAGCTTTTTTGCTGTTAAAAGCAAAATGCATGAACTAGAAAAACAAAGTTCCACACACCTGCACAATGACAATTGCTTGTCCTTGTCTGAGCTCTGAGTGAGAGAATTTTATTTTAAAACCTTTGCTTTCTTTGGGTTTGAGGCCCAACGTTACCCTGCCTAAGTGGTCCTAAAATTACCATAAAGATTAGTCCCCAACTAGGGATGCTCTGAGGTGCGTGGGAAAAAAGTGCTAACTACTCTGGTTCTATAAAAATCTCAAAGAAAAGGAACCTCACGAAAAATGAGCATAAAACTAAAAATTGCAAAACACTTAAGGAATTCACCATAAACATGTCTCAGTAGAGAAAACTAATGGAAGAATTATCAAGCAATAATTAGAAAGAGAACATAAAATAAGTCAGTGTAGCATCATTAAGGACATAAAAGGGTGAATCAACACACTGAGAAAAGACCTATCATTTTAAAAAAGCAGATTTTTTTTAAAGAACCAATCGAACTATGAGAAAAATATATATATAGTCATTAATATCCAAATAATCAATGGATGGGTCAAGTGACAAGACTATACATGGCTGAAGAGAGAAGCAATAACTTGGAATACCAATCTGAGAAAATTTTCCACTGAAAGATAAAGAGATGGAAAATACAGCAGCGAAGCTAAAAGATCTGTAGAAAAGAAAGAAGATCCATATTCCTGTTACCTACTGCTGACAAAGCACTCCAACACTTAGTAGTTTAAAACAATAACATTTTATTATGCCTAAAGATTTTGTGGGTCAGGAATTGAGACAGTGCTGAGCTGGGCGATATTGATTTTTACGTGGTGTTGAATGTGATCTGGAGGGTTCGATATGGTTTCACTCACATGTTTTGCCCTCTGATGGGGATGGTTGAAAGGAGGAGTTCAGCTGAGACTGTCAACTGGAGTGTCTACTCATGAACGCTCCAGCATATTGATCTCAGGGTAGCCAGACTTCTGACAAGGAGGTTCATGATTCTCAGTGAAAGTGTTCTAAGAGGTCTAGGCAGAAGCTGCAAGTTTCTCATGATCTAGTCTCAGAAGCGTCAGAACATTATTTCCGCAGCCTTCTGTTGCTCATACACGTCCCTAAGTCTAGCGTATAGTCAAAGGGAGAGGAATTAGCGTCCGTCTCTAAGAAAAATAACAAGTGATTTGTGGCTGTCAATCTATCATGACCCAATATTTGTGTAATAGGAATTCCAGGAAAGAATAGAAACGGGGAAAAGGTAATACTTGAAGAGCTGATGTCTGTAAACTTTTCAGAACTAATTAGTGATTTGAAACCTAATATTTAATAGTGACAACAAGTCCTGACCAGGATAAATAAAAGTACACTCAAATCTAGATACACTGGAATAAAACTTCAGAACCCCAAAGACAAAGAGAAAATCTTAGAAGCAATCAAAGAGGAAAGAAATATTACTTACAAAGAACTGATAATTAGATTACAGAATATCTCTCATTAGCAAAACTGGAGCTCTAGAGTTGACAACTGAGTCTTCAAAGTGCCAGCAGAAGTTACTGTCATTCTTAAATTTTACATCTGGCTAAACTGTCATGCAAAGGGGAGGGTAAACTAAATAGAGTTTACAAACACTGAAAAAGTTCACCAGCCACAGATTCTTGTTGGAAAGAATACCTATAAATGGTCCGTTTCAGGAGAAAAGAAATTGACCCTAGAATAAAGGAGTGAGATGTAAGAATAAAGGTGAAAAAGGAAAACAGCAAACCAACTGTGACTGTAGGAAACAATACAATGATGACTATCTGTGAAGGGGGCTACAAGACAAGATGGAACCAAAATAATAGTCAAGAACAACATGAAAGACAGGACAGGAGCTGTCAGAGTTAAACCACACTTGGTTCCTTGCCTTAGTCAAGAGGTCAGTAGAAATAGTAATTACCTTTATACACCGTTAAGTCAAATAGGCACTTTTTCATGTTAAAACATCCACCAGAATATGTGAGGTGATGGATGTGTTAATTAATTCGATTGTGGGAAACCTCTCCAATGTATTCATATATCAAATCATCACTTCGTACACTTTAAATATATTACAATTTTATTTGCCAATTATACCTCAGTGAAGCTGAGAAAAAAAAGAGACGTCTGCGGTAAAGTAAAAACACGATAATCCTAAACCACTGGAAAAGAAAAGAGAATAAAGAAAAATCAACCCATTCAATAGAAGACAGAAAAGGAGGGGAGTGAAAAATAGATAGAAGTCAAAACTAAAGCACAAAATAAGATGGTATAAATAAATTCAAATATATCAGTTATTATGTGAATATAAATAGACTAAATTTACCAGTTAAAAATCAGAAACTCATAGGTTAGATAAAAATAAACAAAATGACCCAGAAAAGATGAAAATAACAGTATGTAAAGCGATATACAAAGGAAATACTCACCAAAAGAAAGCTAAAACAATATTAGACAAAATAGATGGAAAGCATTATTAGAAATAGAATGTTGGGGCCGGCTCCATGGCTGAGTGGTTAAGTTCTCGTGCTCTGCTGCGCGCCAGGGTTCAGATCCTGGGTGCGGACATGGCACTGCTCGTCAGGCCACGTTGAGGCGGCGTCCCACATCCCACAACTAGAAGGACCTGCAAATAAGATATACAACTATGTACAGGGGGGCTTTGGGGAGATAAAGCAGAAAAAAAAAAAAAAAGATTGGCAACAGTTGTTAGCCCAGGTGCCAATCTTTAAAAAAAAGAAAGAAAAAAAGAAATAAAGAATGTCATTTCATAATAATAAAAGGCATACCTAAGTAGGTAGAGATAAAAATCCTGCAATCTGTGTGGAAGAACATAAACTCAAATTGTACAGAACATTTGATGGATTCAACACACTTTTCTCTCAAGAAGACAAAAAATTAGAAAAAAAAACATGGATTGAGCAACACAATTCAAAAGAACACATTATTCTCAAGCTAACCTGGAATAGCTCTGTAAACTAGCCATTCTTCTATGCTGCAAAGCAAGTCCCAACAAATCTTGCAAAATGGATGTTATAGAGATCATATTCTCTGATCACAAAGCAGGAAAATTAGAAACCAACAATAAAAAGATTAATAAAATCATCCGCATACTAAAACACCCTTTCAAATAATTCAAAGGTCAAAGAGGTCATCTTAATTAAATTTAGGAGTCCTGTGCACCATCCATTGGATGACAGAGCCACCTTCATCTTAATTAAACTTAGAAAACATGCACACAAAAGTAATAATGAAAAGACAACACACCAAATTGCGGGCTGTAGTGAAAGCTGGAAAACGTACAGCCTTAAATGTATATATTAAAAACCAATGCTTAAGTTAGGCATCCAACTTAAGATGCTAAGAAAATAGAGCAATCACAAAGAGTATGAAATACACCAAAAAATAGCAGTATAAGGTAAGAAAATTGAGAGATCAATCCAAAGAACCTGTTATCCAAATAATAAGCTATCTTAGACCGGGTCCTCCCCCTCAATCTCTAAAAGCAAAGCTGAGACAGGGGCTTTTGTGCAGGTAGTTTGTTTAAAAATAAATCCCTGGGAGCGGGAGTGAGAAACTGGGGGAAGTAAAGCAGGGGAGAAAAATCTTCTGCATCCGCTCCTGCTGCTCGAGAATGAGTGACAGGTGTCCTGCCATGGTGCTGTGACCCCCCCATCAGATTCCAATTCACAGAAGAGTGCTCCCTGTTAATAAATTCTCCCCTCTTCACTTGTATATTCTGCCATGGCTGCTCCAGCACCTTCAAGATCACACTCAAATGTGCTCCTGGCTTCTTCCAGTAGGTACTATAATTCACGTGAGGGATGTACTCCTTCCTCATGGAGTTCAGACTGTATTTTCTTGCCTAAGCCATGGTGTGACCTGACCCTAGGTTTTAATCTGGAGGCAATGAGGGAGGTGGGGGCAGATTTTCAGGAGGTAAAACATCATAAGAGGTATTTGCCTCCATTGAGGTTTTTGCCTCTCTCTAGGCAAAGCGAAGCTGCTCTCTCTCATCAAAGGGTTGGGGGTACAGCTTCTGCCAGTGCAGAGAGTTTAGGCGGACCTAGGGGTTCAAGATTCTTAGGCTTATCCACTAAATGTCCCCATGACAGGTCTCAAAGTCCTACTCCTTTCCTATCATAACCATGGTATTTGCATAGGGGACCTGGTAAGGCTATAGCTTCAATCCTCTTGGTGGCTCTGTCACCCATAAAATTCAATCATGGCCTAAATGTTCTGCAGCCACAAGTGACAATACTTTCTTTAAATGCTACTATAGTTTTCTAGCTTTCAAAGCCTGCTTTGAGTTGATAGCTAAACTAAGCCTGCCATTTGCTTAATTTGAAGCTTCTAAAGCATTAACCAAAACCAGCCAATCTGTGATCCTTTTCATTCCCGTTGTCCCATTCAAAGGCCTCAACTCAACTATCTCCTAACTGAACACTTGGTCTTCAGCTCCACCTCACTCCAATCCACTTGAGTGAGAGTCTCAGTAATGGTGATGTCAGAGGTGCTCCCACCCCCTCTACCACCAGTGATGGGGCTCCTTGTTGCTGTCTGACTGGTAAGTGACTCAGTTCCAGAACTCTGTCTTGAGTCTCAGCTTTCTTGGGCCACTTCTGATACCAAGTTTGATCTTCCCACCATCTTGCCCATCCCCAAGCAAAGCCTGAGGCAAAGGCTTGCAAGTAGGAAGCTCATCTGAGAACTGATCCCCAGAAGCAGAAATGAGGGATGTGGAAAGAGAAATCATGATTTGATTGATCCATTCAATGGAAAGCTGGAGCTCAGTCCCAGTAGACACCCCCTAAGGAACCACATGGAATGCACCTCAGACTTGTTCTTGTGAAGGCCAGGCAGGCGCATGTATACATCAGCTTGTGTCTCCATCTGTCAAGGGTTGTCTCCTGAGCTGTAAACTCCCTCACACTTTCAGGTTGCACATGAGTGAGACCCAGATGGGTTCCTGCAGAAATAGGACCATAAAACAAGGTGTCAGAGAAGCCTTAGGGAGCAAACAGGAGAAATACATGACACCTGTAGGTTACACCTGCACAAATATGGAAATCTCAGCACTGGACCAGGTTTAAAAAATAGGTCATACGCAAAGGATCAGGAATTAAACTGTCATGAGAAGTAGCATAACCTAGTGGCTGAGAAGGAACTCTCAAGGGAGGGCACCTGGGTTCATATTCAGGCATTCCCACTCACCTGCTGTAGAATTTGGGGTACGCCAGTTCACCCTTCTGTACCTCAATTTCCTCATATTTAAAATGAGGATAATAATAATTGTATCCACCTCATAACGCTTTTATAAAGATTAAATGGGTTTTTTTCCAACATAAACAGGTTAGGACAATGCCAGGCACATCATAAACAATATATAAGTGTGTACAATTACATTCTCGACAGCAACGACGGAAGCCAGAAGACAGTGGAACAACAGCTTCAAAATTCTGAGGCAAAATCATTTCCAACGTAGAATTTTACATCAAGAAAATAGAAACTACCTAATTGCCCTTTAGGAGGAGAATGATAAATATTTTGTCACTTACTCATTCAGCAATTAAAATGAATGAACAACGTAACACACCATAAATCTCAAAAACTACATTAAACGAACCATTAGCACTGTATGGTTCCAACTAGATGACATTCTGGAAAAGGCAAAACTAAGGAGACCTAAAAAGATCAGCGGCTGCCGGAAGTTAGAAGGGAGGGGAGGATGAATAGGCAGAGACCAGAGTATTTTTAGGACAGTGAAACTAGTCTGTGTGATACGATAATGATCCATGTCATTAGACATTTGTCCAAACCCATAGAATGTACAGCACCAACTGCACACCCTAATGTAAACGACGGACTTTGGGTGATTACGATGTATCAGTGTAGGTTCATTAATTGTAACAAATGTCCCACTGTGGAGGGGGATGCATAAGGAGGAGGCTGTGCGTGTGTCGGGGCAGGGGGTGTATGGGGAATTAAAAGTCTTTAAAAAAGAACAACCAGCATTTATTCTCATGATGCAAAAATGGTTCAAAATGAGAAAATCTAATTATATTTATCCTATTATGTGATCATTGCAGGAAAGCCATGATCATCTTAGCAAAGGAAAAAGAGGCATTTAATAAAATTTAGCAATATTTCCTTTATTCAAAAAAATTCTTACTAAAACAAGATTTCACAGCAGCATCTAATAAAATGAGAGAAAAAATAAACATCCTGAATCAAAAGGCAACCTCATGCTTAATTGTTTAATAAAAACAACTTCCTTCTAATCAGGAATAGGAAAAGTCTCAATAAACGTATGTTGTGAAGTGTCTCTGTGGTTCTTGACATGCCATTTGACTACTCAACATGCTAAAAATATGTTTAAAAGCTTTAAACTCAAAATCATGTAAAAATGCTCAACACTTTCATCCATCGTTTAAGAACCAGTATAACTGCAAGTTATCAATTGTTCTATTCCGATATTTAACACTCAAAATTAGGATTAGTTTTACAGCTATCTCTAAAACTAGAGAAGAAAAAATTAGAAAGTTAAGACTGATTTTACAGTCAGTCGCAATTAACCCAAATGATACTCCTCACTATTCATTTATACAACCAATTTGATCCCCACTGAAATGCCTGTAGATTTTAGACTTAGTAGAAAGTTCTAGCTGTATTGACAGAGTGATTTAACTTTTGTTTTCACTGGCAATTAAGAATCCTTAAAGGCATCTTTCTCCCAGACATGTCTCTGGAACATGATTGTGTAATTCAAAATTGAGGAAAAATATTTACAAACATTTTGGGCATAAACCTCAGATAATTTCCTTCTTCCCTCCTTTCTAGCACTCTTCTCTTAACTATGATGAAGGGAATACACAATGCTCTTGGGAAGCATGAGGTCAAATGATTCTGCCACAGAGACTTTGCACTGGCCATCTTGTTCCCTGTGCCAGAAAAACTCTCACTCCAGACATTTTCATGGCTTACCCTCTCTTCCTTTAGTCTGGTCAAATACTATCTCAATAAAATAAGAACTGTCCCTCAATTCTGGATGACCTTGCCTTCTTACCTTACTTTAAGTTTACGACAGCGTGAACACCACCGAACACTTACGTATTTATTTGTATATTATCAGTCTCTCCCAATTACAATAGAAGCTTCATGAAGTCATGGACTTTGTCTATTTTGCCCTGTTCCTGCATTCTCAGTGCCTAGAACACATAGAAGTTGCAAAACAAATATTTGTTGAATAAATAAATGCATGTAAATTCTAGAGTGTTCAGAATATACAACCGACATTTTCCTGTAGCTAACCTAATAACTGCTTTTCCTCTAAAAGTTTCAATGGCTTTTAGAATTGTGGGGCACAACAACAGTAACAATATGAGCGTAAATATGAGAAGCTTCAGTCACTAAACAGTGCAGAATAAAGTATAATGAAACAGCAGAAAAATGTACTGGCTACAGACTGAAAAATTCTAGCAAGTTGTTTTCATAAGAAAATATCTCTTCCCATTAAAAATTTCAATTGGAAATATTTCTTTGGAAAGTATGACTTGTAAATATAGAACTAAGATTTTAATAGATTACTCCTTGGTCTTCCTATTCTGATAGTCAGAGCACTTTGTTGTAAGAGAAAGAGCATGAAGATTTTACTCAAACAGATCTGGTGTGTATCCTGGTCCTATCACTCACTGGGTACGGGATATTTAACCTCTCCAAGTTTCTCCAGCTGAAAGCAGCAGTAAGATGAAGCTGACATGGACTCTAGTCCTCTTCCTGGGTTCTCTAGGTGGAGAGCATCACTATCAGCAAGTTGCCCAAGCCAGAAATTGACTGTCATCCTTCACACCTTCTCTTCCTCACCACCACCCCACATCCCCCTGATCAATAACCCATTTCAATTCTACATCCTTAATGTCTCTTGAATCCATTCATGGCTCTCCATCCACACTGCCATCTGCCGCTTCCAAGGCCTGCCTCACAACCACCCCTCTTTATCTGTATTATCACCACAGCCTCTTGGCTGATTTTATAGCAGGCAGTTCGCCCCAGCCACCACAACCATTTTCCCTCCATTCTCCAAACATCAAAAAGAAGGATCACTCTAAAAAATAAACCTGAGAATAAGAAGCAGACATTTGCCTCTTTTCCTGGCTGCTTGATATGCTAACCCCTCTTTCCTCTTCTCTCTACTTTGTGAAAGAATTCCACACTCAGTGAATTTGGGGGGGGAAGAAGGCTAACCCCGCTGTACTGACGTCTTCGGGAGTCAGACAGTCTATCTCCTAACTCTCTGGCAGCTAAGTTATGGGTCTCTGATCCAAGCTTGGCCAATCACACACTCACCTCCAAAACAGTGGATATTGGGGAAGTGATACCAAGCTGCAGGGGCAGTTGGGAAATTATACAGCATGGTGGTAGCGCCATTTATGAGAATTCTGTGGCTCAGGTGGTGGTGTGAGTCTCTGGAGCAGCATGGATTGCAAAGCCCTGGCAGGACTGTCCCTGTTCCCTGGACACCCTTGGTTCAGATCCATTTCCCAAGCTCTGTCCTCTAGTCTTCCTGATATTTCCAGAACTAGCCAATAAATATCTTTCCACTCAATTCCATTCTTGCCCATATAAATTACTTCGGCTGTCAACCAAGGGCACTACCTGGCAGGTCATGAAATGCCCACCCTCTCCAATGCCCACAAGCCCTCCCAGCACTTCCAGCGGCCTCCTGTTAACACTCACCATCCTTAGTGCTCCTTCGGGATTCAAGCATAGCTCAGCTCTCCATCCACCTCTTATCATCTTATGCTCCAGGCACATGTACCTTCCTGCACTTGAGCCAGCATGGCGTGTTCTCTCCTGCTTCTGGACATGCTTTATTTTCTCTGCTTAAAATCCTCTCCGTTTGCATGCAAGCTTCATTCTCTCCTATTGCCAGAGGAACAGTCTCTTCAACTACCAGGGAACACAGCCAGAGGCAGCTCCATACCTGCATCCTTACAGCATTGCAAAGAGACCCCTTTTACACTAGATGCACTTAGAAAAATCCTAGGGCAGGACCCAGGTTGGGTCTTGAGCTCATCTTTCTCAAGAAGGATGGGAGCTGTGATTGTCTGCGGTCCTGTGCCCACCTGTGTGGCCTCGAGGGCAGAGTCTTTGACTGGCCTCCCTCTGCCCCCTTGTGGTGGTATCCTTTGCCCAGATAGATGACGCAAATAGCTCGCTGTTTTATTTGGAAAAAGAATTCTGATTGTGCATGAAGGATGTGAAGGAGAGAGAACTGAACTGGGGGGAGGCATTAGGCATTTCTGGAGAAAACAGTAAGGGTAGAGAGCTATAACAAAGACAGAGCTAAAGTGGGTGCTGTGAGTTGTATGAAGGCGCTGGACGCTTAGGGCTGGGAGAGAAGATTCTAGAAGGCAGGGAGAAGAATGCATGAAGCAGAGGAGAAGACAGACTTCAGGTACTTTGTAATTCTACACAGGTTTAGTAGCATCACTACCATTTATAGATGGAAAATCCCCTCAGTGCCTAAGTGACAACAAGGAGAAGTAAAATGAACCTGAGATGTAAAGTCAGACGGACTGGACTCCTCAGGTCTGCCAATCACTGTCAGTCAACTTCGCCTCTCCAAGCCTCAATTTCCTCATTTGTAAGGTCAGGATAAACCATCATTTTCAATATTAAATGCCAAAAATAAGGTGCAGAACTATGTGTACAGTATGGTCCCCTTTGTCTTTTTTGCGAAAAAGCGGTATATGCATTAAATATCCCTGTGTATAGACGAAGTGGAAACAGTGATTACCTCTGGGAGAGGAAGTGGCGTGGAGGGAGACATTCCACTGTATATCCCTTTGTCCTTTTAAATTAAATACTAGGTATACGATTTAATTATTCTTATTAACTAATTAATTGCATAAAAATATCTATCTCACAAAGTTGTTGCAAAGAAAACCCATCATATAATAGGTTTCCAATAAGTCCTGGTTCCCTTCCCCTTGGCGAAGGGACATAAATCATCCATCTGGAGTAGCCTATGGAAACTAGAGACCTTCTAGTGTAAACCCCGCTGGCCACAGGTCCATGTGAGGGAACCCACACACGCGCTTCAGTATAAGAGTGTGAGTTCTGTGCGTGTAAATCCTGCATATCTATAGTAAATGGGAATCAGACCACTTGAACCTATACCCTGTCAATTTGAGACTGCTGACCCACTAAATCATCGTCAAGAAAAGTAAGTTTGAAGGTGTTTAGGTTCATACCTCAATCCAAACCAGTTTAGTTTTTAACATTGAATAAGCAACTTTGACCCTTTCCATTTCTGAACCTTGATTGATATACAAAGCGCAGGTGGTCCATTATGAGCTAATAATTCTGAAAAGTGGACGAAATTTCTAGTACATCTAGAATAAGCCCTCATTTTTACACATTAAGAAACAGCTTCCTGCGACAGGTTCTCTAACTCATTAACCATCACCTGGTTAAGGTCTGCCCATTATTCTGCACACTCTGCTCCCTCGAGCCATTTCACCAACCCAGTCTCTAAATCAATATCATGCTTGTCCACCTGTTCATTTTCCACTACCAAAAAAGGAAAGGAAAAACCGAACATCAGGTGGAAAGCAAAGGTCTTTTGAAAAGAAAAATCTATTAACCTGGAATAACTAGTAAAATACAGAAGCCTCTGTGACTTACAAACAGCCCTGGATTAGATAGTCACTAGAAGAAAATGCATGAAATATATTGTGGATCTAAATATATAACTAACTCTTACTGTGCAAAGGTATTCAAAAGTAACAGAGGCCCAGGGACCCATCAAGTATTTATGCGTTTCTTCTAAATACATGTTTTATTTACCGTCAAATATATAAAATATTTACTTTTTTCTAAAAAGACGCTGTAAATTATTCAAAGTCCAGTACATTTCACCATTTCTTTCCACAGGTAAAATAGGTTTTTTGGATCACTAGTTATTTTTTTAAAAAGCAATCCTGAGATCCCAGAAAAGCACAATTCAGTAAAATCAAACACCCACCCAGGAGACTTAATTGTTCCAAAAGCTAAATGTGAAAAATTGGATGTCCACATGGAAAATCAAAGGTAGTCATTTGGGGATTAATGAATAGCTCTAGTATGATCAGAAAATAGCACAGAAATTAAATACCTATTCTTCTGTACCCTACTAGAGTAGGAGATGAAAATTACAATTTGGAGGCATTTTTGATCCAGAGTCACAAAAACAGCACTGGAATTTCTATTTAAATCAAAACCATTCTGATAATTAAGGAAATCCTTGATGAATAAAATACTTTATTTCAGACTCATCTGTTAGTCATTATCTTTTGCCTTCTAATACTTAGGGACATGTAAACGGTATTCCCCCCCCCCCCAAAGAACCATTGGTAAGGAGACTCTTGCTTAATATTTCACCTCTGAGTCGCCATTCTTTATGAGAACATTCTCTTATACTCTTACACTCATTAAATTACTCAGCATGGCTCCATAGCAAACACAGGAATCACTGCACCATTCCAACTCATGTATGTTGTAAACTAGAATTCTTATTCTCTTAGAGTCTTCATGGTATGTCAACGGTAATTTCACTTCTAAGTCCTATGTTTACCCATCTTAATTAATTTTCCCTTGTAAAATGTTCCTTTCCTTACGTTTTGCATGTTTGAATGAGTCCCATTTTCCAGCTGTGTTCAAAGGCGCCTGATGTCGATGGATTGATTATCAAGATTAGAGAAAGGATACCATGGTGGCAGACCTTACAGGTTTGGCCTAGTAGACATTTTTTAACCTATTCTATCACCTCATTAACTCTATCAAGACTTTCCAGTGCCACTTAACAACTGTGGATGTGCAGTTAAAATATAAATTTAACCAATTTTATATTATAACTAAAATTAAAGAGCCAAGACAACTCGGCCTTCTCTTCGCGGTTTCTCCAAGACTCTCGCGTTACAAACACAGACCGTCTCTCAGCCGACGGTCTTCACTGTTTTTCTCCCACAGGCAGTTCTTTTCATTTCTCTTGAACAGTTTGCCTTTGACGACCACTTTGCTTCAGTTAAGTTTCCAACATGCACGTAAGAGAAAAGTTTGCAGGAGTTGTTCAGATCATTTCAGGCAATATCATGTCTCGTGTTTGTACTGTTGGAGTACGAACAGCAGAGCCAGAATTTTCTTTGCTGCCTTATCCAAACAACAACCTAATTACCCTTTCTATTCCAGCTGTGAAAACCCAGCCAGTGAGAAGTGAAATGATTTTTCCCTAGTCCCGAAGCAAGTTATTAGCAGCTGTGGACCCAGGACTCTCTCCTGTCCCCATGGGTGTCCATCCAATATCACCCCATGTGCCAGTGAATCAGAAGGAGATGTTTTTCCATGTGTCTTCCTGAGAACAGCTGCGTGTTGTTGTGCTTGCTAATCACATTCCACCTTAGAATTACTGATTTTGTCCTAATTATTTTAAGTCTGTTATGGAACACAGTTTAAATACATACAGTAAAGTTAGGACCATCACTGGAGCTTACTTTTTTTTCGGTAAGAATACCTTAAAAAGTAACAGATTTTTACCTGGAGTGTTTTTTAAGTAGCTACAAATTAAAGGAATTTGTCAGTAATACAGAGATAGCGATCTAGAAATAGGCCAGCGCCTCCAAAGATGTTTAGGTATTTAATTAAAAGCAAGGGCAGCTAGAGAATTAAAATTTAATACAAGAGATTGCCAAATCTAAAATTACAGACTAAGGTGAGCAGCCATTTCAAGAACACACCTCTTTATAGAGAGAGTCATCAAGTTTAAGCAGAGCTGAACAGATGGCTAGCATTCCACACAGGTAGGACAGACCCCTCTTCTGTGAAACAACACCACACAACGGGCATCTGAGAGAAGGAAAATTCCTCCTGCCTTTTTCTCATCAGATAATTTTTAATAAAGCACATTTTTAGAATTCATAATGTTTCAATACAGATATGGGAATAACATGAGTTCACTTGAGCCTCCCACATAAGCAATCGATAGTTCTCTCACACATTTTCTTTTTCAGGAATGACCAATTAATCTTATTTAACTGGTTTTCACATTCCTAGGTATTCAAGAAATTAAAATTTTCTCTTTTTTGGTGGGGGGGGAAGATTAGCCCTGAGCTAACATCCACCACCGATCCTCCTCTTTTTGCTGAGGAAGATTGGCCCTGAGCTGACATCCTTGCCCATCTTCCTTTTTCATATGTGGGATGCCTGCCACAGCATGGCTTGCTTGCTAAGTGGTGTGTAGGTCTGCACCGGTGACTCCCAGACACCGAAGGGGAGCATACAAACTTATCTGTGCACTTCCGGGCTGGCCCCTAAATTTTCCCATTTTTAATGTCCTTCTTAATAGTCCTTTTCAGGGGCCGGCCCCATGGCCGAGTGGTTAAGCTCATGCGCTCGCTTCCACAGCCCAGGATGCCGCTGGTTTGTATCCCTGTCGACATGGCACTGCTCATCCTGCCATACTGAAGTGGCATCCCACACAACACAACCAGAAGGACCTACAACTAGAATATACAGCCATGTACTGGGGGCTTTGGGGAGAAGAAAAAAAAGATTGGCAACAGATGTTAGCTCAGGTACCAATCTTTAAAAAAAAAAATAGTCGTTTTCATTTAAGGAAATATATAAAACTCGCCGTCTTTCTGTTTGTAAGTCGAGGCTCCCTGAGGACAGGAGTGTTGCCTGACTTGTTCACACTCTGTCCTCAGCACTCAGAACCACACTGTTGCTTAAGTAGGTGATAGCAAATGTTTGCAGAATGAATAGATGAATGACAGGAGATGATGTATGTAAAACACAGATTAAGAGTTCATTTGCAAAACATACATTATTATGATGTCTTATGTATAAATAAATCTCACACCATCTTGAGCTTTTAAAAAATGTGACTTGAATTTGAAAATGACAGATCTGTGGAACTCACTAAACTGACAAACACACAGAATAAAATATTTTCTTCTGAGGCCGCTGGCAAGCCAGACTAAAACGTAATTTTCACTGGGGAAAAGAGACAGCTTCTATTTTAGAAGTGGTGGCCCCAACACCAGCAGCCTTCTTTCAAGAACAGGAAAGCCAGAAAGTATAAAATAAAAACACGTTGCTGAAGAGCCACAGCTACAAGAAATGGACCCCCCATGAAGCCACAGCCACCCACCCCTTAGAATTGAGCGGGAGAAGGCAGAAAGAGAATCAGTCCTATAGAGAAACAAGAGAGTTTCATTATCAACATCTGAGGGTGGCCTTTGCGATGTCAGTGGTCATGGTCCTTTATTCTAAAACCAAAACAAGTCACTTTATAACCAATTAAAGGATCTGTGAATGACATGAGTACGTTATATGGCTCAGGTTATGGGGTGGAGGAAAGGTCTAATGCCACTGGAAAACGTAGGCGTTTCCCCTTAAATTTCAGTCCTCTGTCCTTTCCCCTCTACAGCGATCCTCAGGGAACACACCGTATACACGGATTAGCGCTATGGCTCCTTAATCAGATGACTCCTAAATGTTGCTTCCAGCTTTGTCCTCTTAGTGATTAGAAAACTCCTATTTCTGGAAGCCTGCTGGACATCTCCACCTGGATGTCCCACCAGTTTGTCTGCTCCTCTTCCCAAACCCAGTCTTCCTGGTGGCCTCCCTATTTCCTACAAGCACACTATCAAACCACTGTTAAGCCATTCAGGCTGGATTTCCCAGTTCCATATTGAATTGCTCTCCTTCCCTTCCCACCCCTTCAGTCCACTCCCACTGTCATCTCTTTGCCCTAATCCAGCATCAGAACTGGTCCCTTGACGTCACTTACTTCCACTTCTGATTTATTCTACATGCCACTACCAAAATATTTTTCCTTAAACTTGTCATGCATAGATCATGCCATCCTGCTGTTCCACAATCTAATCTTCGATGTCTCAATTGACTATCAATTGAGATGAAACTCAATGATCAACACCCAAAGTATGCTCCCTTGTTATCAGGACCCAGATACCAGGATTCAACATCCTGGCTTTGTCACTTACTACCTGTGTGATCTCAGACCTCATCTCTCCACACCTCAGCTTCTTTACCTGAAAAGTTTCCTCTTAGGTTATATAAAGATTAAATGAGTTAATGTATATTAAGCATTTAGACTAGTGCCAAGCACTTAGCATATATTCTATTAGTGTTTCCTGTTATGACCGATCTTATAACCTAACAAATGGGACCACTCACCATGGCCCAAACATGTCTTCACTTTTATCATTTCTGATCTTTTGTTCAAATTCTTTCTCCTGCCTTAAGCGATCTTTTCTCCACCTAAGATCTACCCATTATTTAAAAATCAACTTCAAATATCAACTCTTCCCTTGAAACTTTCACTTAAAACATTTGTCTTTTTTCTGAATTCAGGATAATGTATCTACCCTATCTTTATTCATTATAAATGAAATAATAGCAAAGATTTCAGTATTTTTAAATCTCTACATAAGATGCTATCCTATAGAGCTATGTCCTTAAATTGACCTTCTTGCAGCCATGCTTCAAATATTCTTTACTATGTTACTTTATTCCATTTGTTTGTAAGTGGCTTTGAATTTCAAATCATTTTCAGTAGCAAAACCAGAAACAAAAACACAGCTTTAGGATGAAATAAATTAGAGCTGTCTAAAAACATAACATTTTTAGGCTTTAGGAAGATTCTTAAAAGCAAAGATTTTAAATATTTTTGAAGTAAAAATTCAAAGGATTTCTGAAGAATCTGAAGAAAGAGATATGGCCTTATGCCAGCACTGTAACATTTACTACTATCGCACAGGGGATTTTAAAATTGGGATGATTATTTTTTCTCTTCAACTTCACTTTTTCTGCTATATTTGATGCATTGAGAGATTTTAAAGGTTGGCCTCTCACGGAGACAAATGACACCTGAGGAAATTAGTCCAGGTGCAGTCAATTAATTGTGGAGTCAGAACCCCCCAGTGAAGGTAGACTGAGCGTTCCCACCATGTTCTCTATTTCAGGTTTCTTTTTCTCGCATGATGCATCTTCACTTTTAACAAGAGAAAAGTGCCCCCAAGTGGTTTGCATTTGAGCTTGGATTTCTCTCTTTTAATCTAAAGATTGTGCGCTTTCCTTATGGAAAAGCAGACAGAACTAGGAAGAAGATGATGTTCCCCTTGGCTCACCATCTCCCACGCATCCTTGCTGAAATGTTCTGTGTCGTGTTGCTGGAGGACCAGGATCCCCTGATGGACCAATCCATTCTAATGTTTTCATGAGGGAGACAAAAGAAACCCTCAGCAACGGTCTGTGCCAGGCACTCTCTCCTTTCATCTATTGATTCCATTTGTTTTCCATCCTCACTCTCATCCCTCTGACCTCTCTCCCCTCAATCTTTCTAGTGTCTTTGATAAATGTTCTCTTATCTGTGTTTATTCTTATAAAATGTTTATTTTGGTTTTGTGTGCAGTTCTTAAAGCCTTACATAAGTGGTATTGGGCTACAGATATCATTCTTTCTTGCTTTAGTTACTCAGCACTATGTATATAAGACTCATCCACGTTGCTGTGTGTACATTCAATGCATTGCTTCTGGCTGCTGCCTGTATTCCATATGATATTCCATATAGATCATCATACCTATCTTCTATCCTAGTGATAGACACCCAAATTGACTCCAGTTCCCACAAACAGTGCTATGATGAACACCCATGTATGTGTTCCACTGGAGGCCTGCGTGTGAATTCCTTTGAGAAATACCAAGGAAGAGAATTCCTGGTTCCTAGAATATACATATACTCAATTTGATCATTTCCTGCCAGAATACTCTCCAGGATGGCTCCATCAGTCTATATTCCCACCAGCCATGCATGAGAGTGCCTAATTCCACATCCCTATTTTTCTGCCAGGCTAATGTGTGTGAAGTGGTATTTCATTGTAATTCCAGCTTACATTTCTGATGAATAATGCATTTGAGAAACTCTTCGGTGCTTGTTAACCTTTAAAGTTTTCCTTTCTGTAAATTGACTGTTCGTATTCTTAGCCCATTTTTCATGTTGGGGTTCCTACCTTCGTCTGGTTAATTTGCAGACGTTCCCTACTCTTTATGTATTAGGTTTCAGTCTCTTGTCAGTTTTAGGCACTGTCAAATAACTTCTCCATATCTGTCACTTCCCACCTTGTCCACGGCATCTGTTATTGAATGAAGATCCTTAGCTTTGCTTGATGGTATATGATTGCGAAAATGTAGTCAACCCCCATATAAGAAGATATTCTTCTACCTTATCTTCTATTAAATTTGAATGCTACTTTTCACATTCAGATCTTTGATCCATCTGGAGTGCACTCTTGCACATGGAATTGGATAGGTTTTTCATTTTTCACTTTTCTTCATATGGAAAGTAAGTTTTCCCAACATCTTCTAGTAGCACGCAGCCTTTCATGTTAATTCGTAGTGCCATCCTTATCATATATTAAGTCATTGAATTATCTATTCTATTCCAGTGGTTTAATTTGCTTGTTCTTATGCCAATACCATCCTTTTTAATTACTGTGGATTTTTTAATATGTCTTAATATCTGATAGAGCAAGACCTCCTCTTTCCTCTTTTTCCTAAAGACTGATTTGGCCATTCACGGACTTTTATTCTTTCACATAAATTTTATAGTGAATTCAACCAGGAATTTGATTGAGATTTCCTTTGAATATACAGATTAATTTTGGAAGATATGACATCTTTATAATATTAACATCCATCCAGAGACATTGAAAATTTATTTATTTAGATTCTCTGCATCCTTTATTCAGTTTAAAATTTTTCTCAAAAAGGTTTTATGTATTCTTTAATTCCTAAATACCTTCAAATTTTATTGTAATTATGAATCACATTGTATTATTTATTGTATTTTCTAGATAATATAATTATTTTTAAAAATCATTGATTTTTGTAAGTTGACATATCCAGCAATATTCCTAAAATCCCTTAATTGTTCTAGTAGCTTGTATATTGATTCTGTTGTTTTTTCCTAGGCAAATTATATCATAAACAATAATGATAGTTTTATCTCTTTCTTGACCAAGCATTATATACCATTTCCTTTTCTTTTCTTTTTCTTTTTTTTTTTTAAAGATTTTTTTATTTTTTCCTTTTTCTCCCCAAAGCCCCCCGGTACATAGTTGTATATTCTTTGTTGTGGGTCCTTCTAGTTGTGGCATGTGGGACGCTGCCTCAGCGTGGTTTGACGAGCAGTGTCATGTCCGCACCCAGGATTCGAACCAACGAAGCACTGGGCCGCCTGCAGAGCGAACCCAACCGCTCGGCCACGGGGCCAGCCCCCTCCTTTTCTTTTCTTAATAGCATGCACTAGAATTATGGTAATCAGTAACAGTGCTAATGGGCGTTCCTGTCTTAAAGGGAATATTTTGGGTTTGAGATATATAATGGTGGCCAGAAAGTTCTCTTTTGTTCACTTGTCCATTTTGTTACAGAACCTCTGAATTTTTGGCTGGCGTCCCATCCATCCAGAATGAAGACTACCTTTCCCAGCTTCTCTTGCAGCTAGATAGGGCCTCATGACTAAGTTCTGGTCAGTGGATAGGAGTAGAAGTAATGTGTTCATCTTTTGGTTGTTTAAAAATGGAAAGCCATGGCTTCTCCTTCCTCATTTCTGATGGCTAAAATATGGATATAGTGGTGTTAGCTAGAGCAGGCACTGTGGATCATAGAGATGAGGCCAGCACTCTAGGGATGATGTACCAACATAGTAGCCTGGGCCCCCAAAAGCATGAAATTGCCCTATTAGTCCTGAGCTGCTATTATACAAACAACACATTTGGAGGAAGTACAGTCATACACTGCATAATGATGTTTCAGTCAACAATGGACTCCATATATGACAGTGGTCCCATAAGATTCATACCTCATAGCCTAGGTGTGTAGTAGGCTACACCATCTAGGTTTGTGTAAGTACACTCTACAATGTTTACTCAACAATGAAATCACCTAATGACACATTTCTCAGGACATATCCCCATCGTTAAGTGATGCATGACTGTACTTAAATTTTTGATTATACTCTGATATATAAATGCCTATATGGATGGATATAAAAATTTTGGCTCAAAGTTCATTTCTTTATCAAGACTCTTAAAATATTAAACCACAGTTTTCTTATACCCAGTGTTGCTGTTGACAAGTTTGATTTTTGTGTCTTTGTAGGTGATCTGCCATTTATCTCTAGAAACTTTCATAAATCTATGTCTTTGATGGCCTTAAATTCTATTATAGCATCTAGGTGTAAGGGGTTTTGATGTTTGCTTTTTAGTATATACATCATACTTGGCACTGTATAAGGCACCTGTTCTAGTCAAAGATTCATCTTTAAATTCCTCAAAAGAATAGGCATTGTGAGGAGGTAGTCTCCTTCGGTTGCAATCTACTAGCCCTGGGGTTTAGAGACACAGAAATGAGACAATGCCAGAGTGTGACTGGTCATTCCTCATCTATTTTTATGAACTCCTCACTCCTGTAAGGCTTTTGCTCTGCCCTGACATTACCTCAAAGGCCCTGGTACTGAAGTCCTGGACTGTAACAGCTGATTTCTGTGGAGAAGGATCCATCAACTATTGACCCAAGGCCATGTAAGGAAGGAGCAAGAACAGACCATAAAAGCTTTTCTCCAACCTGTCATCTCACTGCAATGTACCATCCTGCTCCAGCTACCCCTCTTCCCTCTAATCCACCCTCTACCCTGACCCCACTCAGACACAGGAGTTCACCACACCATTCACTCTGCCCAGGATGTTCGTGCCATTTTTGTTAGTTCCTCCAATCCATACTTTCTTCTCACTTCTAGTTTCTCTAAGATTGAGTTGAAGAGAGAAAGCCAGCAACCCATCTTAGTTAACCATCCTAATGGGAAGTCAAATCACATACAGGAATTTTTTAACGGCCATATGGAGATACTGGCTTATTAATAGGGAAACTTTTAGACCTGGAAGGAAGGGAAAATACCTTCACTAGAGCCTGGAGAGGAAGATAAATTAAGCCAAATGGAACCTTACTGGGCCACTCTATTCATACACTATGGGTCAAACCATCAGTGAACCCATCTCTAGGAAAGACACGACCTAGAGTAGAGTGGTATTTTGGAATTCTCTAGAGAGTTACCTAATCAGGCTTCACTTTGACTGGTTCTGATGGTGAACAGGACTCAGGAAAGAAGAGAAGTTAAATAAAGCTTTCTTTCCCATCACCCATCAGTGTATCTACATTGCAAATTAAACAACTGAAATGAGACTGCTGTGGGTGTGCTCTGTTTTTTGGTTTTGGGTTTTTTTTTTTTTTTTCTGAAATCTGCATGGATTGTTCATTATCTAAATAGGAACTTGTCTTGGGGATTTTAAGGAGGTCATCATTTAGGCTGCCTTTTTACATGTAAAAGTACAGAATGAAATAGTCAATAGACTATTAATGCCTAGATAGCTCGGTGCTGCTGAGTCAACATGACTTTGAGCCCAAGGATCATTTAGAAATCACAGCCTCTGGGCATTGTCTTAGTCCAATACCGAAAAGAAACTGTCTGGGACTATGATTAAACTAATGGATGTCAGGAATGAGAGTAAAAGTTTTAAAATCTTGCATGAGTAATTGGATGGGTCTGAGTTTATTCTCCCACCATTTTCTAAAGATGAATTAGAGATATCCAGCCTTTTAAAGCCAGCATTAGAAAATCCCAAATCCCAACCAGAGAAGCGCCATTCTAAAGAAGAAAATATGGAAAATATCAATAGAGGATAATGCCTTTGGCAATCAAACTGGATTGATCCAGAAACAATACTTTCACACACTACCTTTATTATCTGCTTCTCACACTTCATTTTCTCTGCCACATCATTTACTCCTAGAGACAGCTTTGCCCATTAGTATTAATTAAATGTGCATGTTAACATGTAGAAAGATTTATAACTTCCTTGGCCTGACAGCTGTGCTGTAGCTGAAATGCGTCAGAGAGGATGAATGACCTAGTCTACTCCACATGAATTATGATCCACTTCTCCAAATTGGCTGGAGCTTTTTAAAAGTATTTTGGAGAACTTGCCAAACAAGCCTTTTCCATCCCTCCTCCTCATCCCCATTCTAACCACTGCCACCATCATAAAAGGACCACATCAATAGGAAGCAGTGTGTAAAACTGGGGCTCAGGTTTAAAAAGGGTGAAGAAAATGAGAAGTAAAGACCCAAATGATCAAGTTCTGAATTACAAAGTTGCAAAGAAAAAGTTTGGCCTAGAACCCCCCCCATTCGAACCACAGCCAATGTAGGCAAACAGAACAACATATTTTCATATAATCTACCTGAACAGATTTAAGATGGGTCAGAAACAAAACTGCTGTCCTATTTTAGACTGTGGGGCTAGATGACGGAAAGAATGGATGTCAAAACACCTCTGAAATATCAGAACAGAAAATAGAGAAATTTGAAACTGACAATTATTTCTCATTATGACACTTCATGTAGTTTTCAAACCCAACTTTTCAAAACTTAAAAAATGTGTCCATATTATGGTGTGTGGGAATCACATGAAGATTTTTAATCCTGATTTTATGTATCAACTTACTTATATAATCAGAGTGTCCTTATTAACACCACTTTACTGTTTCATGTCTTTATGACTTTATTACCATTACTTTGCTATTCTGGGACACTCTTGCTGGGAAAGACTTGATTGATCATTGGAGGAAATGCCCAAAAAAACCATCAGGGCTTCCTAGGAAGCATCAACAGTTGGTTTATGCTGCCCTGAGTCTCTTTAAATTCCTTGCCTCAAATTTTGTGCTTTGCTGTTTCCACCAATCCTAATTGGTTTTATCCTGATCCTTACCCAGTCCTAATGAAGCCTCTGCTTTGAAAGCCCCACTTTAAACCAAGTTTCAAATTCTCAATATAATCCAACTTGCCTTCCTCCTGGAGACCCTGTAAAAGCTCTGCTGAGGTGGTACTCCCCCTTACCATGATAAGCAGGAACTTCATCTTGTGAACAGGTTGTGCTGGTGATATTTGGGGTGCATTCGACAGAAGATGATATAATATTGCTGCATATTGATTAAAAACATTTAGAACTCACAGTGAAAAGAATGATACAAATGACAAATTTTTCACTTTAGTAAAGATTCATCTGGAAGAGAAGCTGATAGAGAGAACTTTAAATTGTTCAAAATGGTAGATGTGTGGGTCTTATGCTACTCGTAGTTGCGTGTGCCCTATATGAGGTAGCAACCTTCTCTGCCCCACACCCTGTATTGTAACCACAGGACCCGGAACAGAATTTGTCACCCTACAATATGCCTCTTTGGCATAAGAATTATTTTAGGCTGATTATTTTTAAGAAACAGTAGACACAGGGAAATGCTCTGAAAACCTAGTAGAAGTGACTCATTTGTAAGGGAAATTTACATTTATAAGAGAAATTTTCATTTGTAAGAGTGGCTTCCTCTCTGTGCCAGGAAGGAGAGGAGGACTAAACCTCCAGAAGTTCTTCTCAATGGAGAGGGAATCAATGTAAATCTACAGAACGACTTTACCCTTGTTTACAGTGCTGACCTCATCTTAACAACAGAGTGTTAAGGCTATTTTTCAAGGACTGCCAGCCAGCCAAGAGCGTGCACAGAAGAGAAAATTTTGATCTGCCAATCAAAACTCATTCTGTCAGCGTTTCCGCATAGCAGCCTGCCCTCCGTGATCCCTTCGATTTTCCTCTATAGCCTGGGTCAGGGAGACAGAGTTGAGAGCCTTTCTTCTGTCTCCTTACCAATCGATTGCGTAATAAACTTTCTTCCCTCAAAGACTGATGTACCACAGTATCAGCTTCTATGCACATGGATGGAGAGAGCCCTTGTTTGGTCATACTATTCTCCAGACACTGCTGTCTTTCTTTTTTGCCAGTGTAGGAGGTAGTGTTCAGCACTTAACATCATCTGACATACTAAGCACACATACACAAATTTGCTTATTTGTTTACTGTCTGTCTCTACACACAATCCTAACTCAAATGTAAGCTTCCTGAAGGCAGGGACATGGTGTATACCCAGCACCTAGAATACGCCATGTACCAGACTTAGAGTAAATATTTGTGGAAGGAAGGAGAGAAGGAAGGAAGAAGGGAGAGAGGGAGGGAGGAAGAAGAGAAGAGCAGAGAAGAGAAGCGAAAAGGAGAGGAAGGGAAAAAGGAAAGAAAGAGAGAAAAGCTAAGTTAAATAAAGCCACTTGTCCAATGGTAAGTGCACAGATTTGGAAGATAGAACTGAACTCCAATTTTTTCACCAACTTACTAGTTAAATGACCTTGAAGAAAATACTACAACTCTTTGAGCCTCAAGTTTCTCCTCTATAAAATATATCTATATTGCACAATTGTGAGAACAGGAAATGTACAAAAATATCTGCAATGTGTCTAGCATAGTGCCCTGCAAGCAGTAAATCATCAGTAAATATGATTGATATAGAAACAGAAAGAATCAATAGTTTTTTAGGAAGGAATGATGGCTAAGCTTTGCATTCTAAGGGAGGGGGAACATTTGCCCACTTATTTTAGTTGAAAACGGGATTTTACTTGGAATAAAAACCACCTTGATGAGCCTTTTTGGTTTAGAAATGAAGGAACCTTTGGCAAGTCAAAGAGGGGAGAACTTAGCACAAAAGTACTCAACTGTTTTGCATGATTAAGTGCCAGTGCTGAGAACGGAAACTTGGTGCTTTCTGGTGGGAACTTGGGAGAGAGGCGTGAGTGCCCTGAATGTGGAGACAGAAAGGAAAGTAGGATGTCCTCTAGAGCGAGGAGGTGGAGGCAGGGCCTTGGAGAAGTGCAGCAGTGCGACATTCCCGGGGGCATGGAAGGCCAGGGAACTTTAGAAGAATGACATCTACGACTCAGGTTCCAGTTTTTACAGGCTCTGTGCTGTCCTCTCCCACTATTTGAAACTTTCTGTAAATGTCGGCTACATGCAATTATCTTGTGTTCACAGCACCCTGGGGAATTGAGGCTGGAGCAGTGAAGGGAAGAGCCACTGTCTTGGATCACCCAGCTTTGAATGTTAGGTGGCTGTGGTCCTATGTAGAAGGGAGAGAGTGCACTTTAGTGAAGACTGAATCTGGAGTAGATGGGAGCAAACCCCCAGCCTCTGCCCGTGATGCTCGAAGGCAGCAGAAAAGAAACTGCCGCTCTGTAGATCTTGCTGTTGAGAAGGCAGAAGTGGAAAGAGAGGAAGAGAGGTTGAAGTGACCACAGTAGGCCCGGTCTAGGGCAAGGCAAGGGAGACGCTCCTCCGTCACAAAATTTAAGGGCTCTCCAGAGCCCTCAGTAATCTAGAGAAATCATATTTTCATGCAATATGTCAGTAGGCCAAAATTAATGAAAAATACCCATAACGAGCAAATATCAAAATTTTAAATGAAGACAGGATGATGATGACTGATTTTTCTTTCTTCCCCAGGCTCCAGTATGGCTCAGCAGGGCCTTGTTACTGATTCTGATTTTTTCTAAAATTTTGATATTTTGTTCTTTGTGCATATCTTTGCATTGATTTTGATTTTTAAAAATATTGTGTTTGGGGCCAGCCTGGTGGTGTAGTGGTTAAGTTCATGCACTCCATTTCAGCAGCCTGAGGTTTCCAGGCTCAGACGCTGGGCACAAACCTAGCACTGCTCATCAAGCCATGCTGTGGCAGCATCCCACATAAAATAGAGGAAGATTGGCACAGATGTTAGCTCAGTGACAATATTCCTCAAGCAAAAAGAGGAAATTGGAAACAGATGTCAGCTCAGGGCCAATCTTCCTCACAAAAAATGAAACAAAACAAAAACATTGTGTTAAAATATTATATTAGCATTTGCCAGAGAGATAGAACCAAGAGAATATATATATGACATATAAATATATATGATAATATATACAATATGTATACCTATAGGATATAATTATTTATATATAAATGCATATGTAATATATATAATATTAAAGACATATACCAATAGATATATACACAATAGAAAGAGATTTATGATAATGCACCAGCTCACTTGATTATGGAGGCTGAGATGTCCGTCCCACAATCTGCCGTCTGTAAGCTAGAGACACAGGAAAGCAGGTGGTGTGGTCCCAAGGCCTGAGAGCAGGAGACTCCAGACTGGGTCTAAGGGCTTGAGAGCCATGAGCACCAAGGACAGAAGATGACTGGTGTCCCAGCTCAAACACTGACACAGAGAGAGAGCAAACCCCGCCTTTCAACACCTTTGTGCTCTATCTGCGTTCTCAGTGGACTAGATGATGGCCACCCACACTGGGGAGGGCCATCTGCTTGACTCAATCCACCAAGCCAAATGTTAAGCTCTTCCAGTAACACTCTCACAGACACACCCAGACATGATGCTTTATCAGATACCTGGGCATCTCACAGCCCAGTCAAGTTGACACATAAAATTAACCACCACAAATATAAGTTATCTTGATTACTGAGTATCTTGGGCATTTGAGGTAAGTGAGGCCCTGGACCACCCTAATTCCAGCCCTGGACCACAGATATTGTGTTATCTTATATGCAGATCTTATTGCAGTCTAAAAATTTTAAGAAAAATTTGTTGAACACCTACTGAGTGGCAGTCACTGAGTTTGTTTCTAGGAGTTGAAGAGTAAGCAAGGCAGTCAGCTCCTCACGAAGCTCACTGTCCAGAGAGAGAAACATACATCAGACAGGCAAGGCGATGCGTGTTACAAAAGAAGAACAAAAAACACTGTGAACCTACAGCCAGGGGTCCTCACCTAGGAAAGGGTCAGGGGAGACCTCACTGCAGAATAGACGCTTGGCCTCAGTCCTGAAAGATACACAGGAAGTGCCTAGATTAGTGAGGAGGTGGAGAGCAGGTGAGTCTTCTAGGCAGAGGGCATAGTACACAGAAAGGCCTAGAAGCCAGAAAGCTTATCTTTCACAAACAGTGAAACAAGTTCAGTATATGTGAGGCATAAAAAATATTAGGCAAGTTATAAATAAATAAGTCCTTGGGATGTAACATGCAGCATGGTGACTGTAGTTAATAACAGTGCACCATATGTCCGAAAGTTGCCAAGAGAGTAGATCTAAAAAGTTCTCATCAGAAGAAAAAAATTTGTAACAATGTGTGGTGATGGATGTTAACTAGACTTATCGTGATGATTGGTTTGCAATACAGACATATATCAAATCACCATGTTGTACACCTGAAACTAATATAATGCTATATGTCAATTATATCTCAGTTAAAAAATCTTAGGCACAAGCTATAAAGAGAGGTGGAGGGTGGGGGTGGAAGACTTTGAAAGTCATATTAGGTTGTTCTGGACTTTGTCCACAGAGCAATGACAAGACTTTAAAGAGTTTTAAGTAGAGAAGGGACACAGTAATATTTATGCTTTGAAAAATCAAAATTTAGAGATGGTATTGGAGGAGAGAGAACATGTATCTTGCGATGGCGCAGGCAAGAGACAGGGTGGCCAGGACTAAGGCAGCAGGGTCAAGGAGAAGTAGAAAAACTCTAGATTCATTTGTGGATGGAATAACCAGGATTTGATGACTCATTTAAAAGAGTAATGAAGTAGAAGAAGGAATCAAATATGATGCCTTGGTTTCTGGCTTGGGAAATAGAATGGTTGGCGGAGTCATTTGCTAGAGATTGGACATAGTAATTAAGGTGGCACTAACTCTATGCAGAGCCAGCCCTGGTGGTCTAGTGGTTAAGACTCGGCACTCTCACCACCACCCAGGTTCCTCTCCCAATCAGGGAACCATGCCACCCCTTTGTTGGTTGTCATACTGTGGCAGTTGTGTGTTGCTGGGATGCTGAAAGCTCTGCCACCAGTATTTCAAACACCACCAGGGTCATCCATGGTGGACAGGTTACAATGGAGCTTCCAGACTAAGTCAGACTAGGAAGAAGGACCTGGCCATCCATTTATGGAAAAATTGGCCATGAAAACCCTATGAATAACAGCAGAGCATTGTCTGATAGAGTGGTGGAAGGTGAGAGGATGGCGCAAAAAGATCGGGCAGGGTTCCGCTCTGCTATCCACAGGGTCACTAGGAGTCAGAATCCACTCAACGGCACTAACGACAAAGCTGTCTACACAACGGAAGTTGATAACTGAAATGATTTTGTATGATGCTTATTGTACTTACTTTCTCCCTAAAAAGAATCAGATCCTTTTTAGACAAAGAAAGTTAAAAAAAAAAAAAGAAATCAATTACATGAGTTGATTGTTATACCACGTGATAAAAAATTATAAGTTGTCATAAATCATTTTGAATAGAAAATAAGTGATATAAGATTTTGGTAGTCGCAAATTATACAGTAACAGAATAACAATAGGTGGATCTGGAAAGTGTGGAAGTTCATTTCCTTTTAATTCACCCAGTTTGCATTTCTTGGCTTATTATTCATACATTTCATAAGCGTGAATTTCTGAAATTCTTAACATAGGAAAAAAGGTCATAATTCTCAGTATTTATTTGGAAGGGGATTAGAATGATTTATTCCATAATATTACAAACACAGACAAAACGGCATTCTCTCCCAAGATCCCTGATATTTTCCAAATTCTGTTCAATGATTTTCACCATATTTTCAAACAGTACCGTGTTTATTATCTGATTATGTTATCTGATTATGTTTAAAGAGAAGGGGGAAGGACAAAGCCATTACAAAGAAAAACAAATAAAACCTCATCTCCGGTTTTACATGTTTAAAAATAGCTACAGCAACCCATTTACTCCCAAATTACCCATAGGCAGAAAGATAGCAGCAGTGGCAATAACACAGTTTTTCAATCTCCCCAAATCACCCCTCCCGCCAAAAATAGACAGAACAGTTGAGACAGCAATACAAAAAGTCCATGGACAACATCTACAATAAAAGTAACAAGGCACATATTCCCAAGATGAGGAGAGGTCAAAGCGGTAGCAGCAACAATGCAGGTGGTGACAACTACAAGAGGAAGCAGGAAGACAAGAGACTTCCAACAAAGAGCCCAGAAATTGAATTGCCAACAGGCACCCACCCTCAACACGAAGAGTACACTCCCAGTGTGGAAAGCTCTTCAGGCCAATCTGACAAGAGCAGTCAAAACTGGCAAGGGGCTTTGCCGGCTTCAGATGCCCTGCAAACTCTCAGATTGCTCAGATCACAATGCATTTCAAAAGACAAAGAAGTCTTTGTAATTCTAAAAGCTAACGTTTACAATGAAGTCACAACAGGTATTAATATTTTTGCAGTCAAATACTCAACATCACTTTCCTAAAGCAGGGACCACAGGATAAATCCCCAGACTGAAGAGAAACTGCTGGGCATCAGATGTAAACAGAACAGATCAGGGGCCGTGAAGGCAAAGGAAAGAGAAGAGCAAGACCAAGATGGGAGGGGAGCAGAGGCAATCTATCTCAGAAAGGAGAAGTCCACGGAGCCGGACAGACCACAGCAATAGAAAGTGGAGCCTTGGAGCACTGAAGCTGGGAAAGATACTGGGTACCCTCCTCTCTATGAGCAAGGAAAAACCATGATCAACAGCAATGGTGGAATCCATATGATGTTATTTTAAGAGAAAAAAAATGGACAGAGAATACTATTCCCATAGACAATGAAATCATGTCGTAAAGACATGAGCGTAAAACAACAAAAATCTTAACCTAGTATTTCCAAATGAGCGAAGAGGATTTGAGAAAATGATAGACGCTATGGAAGACTGCCCTAAGTCAGGGTTGAAAAATGAGATGATTGGACAGAAGAAAAGTTTGAAAAGTGAGTTGAAAGAGTTTGAGACAGAATTAGAAGTAAAAGAAAGAAAAAATTTCAGAAATGAACAAAGGAAAGAAGAGCACAGGACAAATGAGCATCATAAGAAAAGACAGAAAATAGAATGGGAAGAAAATAAAAAATAGAAACAAAATAAACTGACATTAGACTTTTCCATAGCAACATTTTTGCCATAAGATGATAGAGTAACATTTATATTATAAGAGGTGAGATAATGTGTGCAAGGATTTGTATCCAGTCAAACATACATTCAAGTTTAAAGTCATATACAAACTATAATGAATACGTAAGAACTTACAGAGTGCTGTTCTCTTGTGCCCTTCCTGAGGAATCCACTAGAAAATGACTCAGATAACCAAATGACTGAAGAAGAATTGGCATAATGATTGGCTGTGAGCATTGAATATATATTCATATATAGAGTGAACACTAAGTGATGGTCATAAGGAAGACAGTATAGAATATAATTGTCAGAGGATACAGTACAACTATAAATAATTATAATTCAGATTTTTCTTTAAAAAGTAATCCTTCTAAATCAAGGCAAAATTAAATGAATAAACTTAACTGTTCATCCAGTTGATGGCAAAAGCACAGAAAAAGGAAGTATTTCAAGTGACTTTAAAATATGACAATCTGCTGATACATCCCCAGTGATATGTACCGTAAAAACAGACAAAATAAATTTTAAATTTTAAACTGTTTTTAGTAATCAAATTTTTAGTAATAATATTGGTAGTGCTATTCTGCAACTCATATATTCTATAGGAAAAATTAAATAAATAATTCCATGAATATTGTTAGGAACCAAGACTTTCAGCATGAGAAAAAGACATAAAATCAAAGAATTAAACTAAAACTCTACAATCTAAAATTTCAATTGGAAATGTAAATATGAACGAACAGTACAATTTAAAAATATGTACATAGGTACATATATGTCATAGTATTATGTCCTATGTCGTATGCCATTAAAAGGGATTAATAACAACCACCAAAGTAGCAAAGAGCACCCCTAGCGTCCAGGTTGTAGACTACACATACATACTATTTGGCACTAAAAGAAACCAGGGTTCTTGCATAAATGACTGATTCCACGTCTAGGGCAAGAAATGTACAAGAAGAGCCTAAAATATCTCATAATGCCAAAATTAGTCTAAAACATCACGTTAAAAGAACTTAAGAGCCAAACTGAAGTCTCTAAAAGGCCAACAATGGGACAATTTGAGCATCATAGAAATATTAACTGCAATCAGTTGAAATATGTCAAATACGTTTAAACCCATTAGTGAATAATGACACTACAAAACTTCATCAGTCACATTTGGATGATGCTGGGAATCAATGTTATTTTGAAAACTGATGAGGGTAAAATGAAGTCAAGTAGTTATTTTGTCTTATGTGTTTGAACTATACCTCAGGACAATAATTGATGAGGAAAAATGTGAAAGTATTTTAGCTGATAAATGAAGAAAGAGTGATAAAATTAGAATATCACCACATTTTCAAACCTTAATGAAATAATAGATCTAGATAATGATCACTAATGGTTGTTGATATCACAGATAGCCAATCATACAATAGGTGGCTCCGGATGGAAACACACAATACCACGAAGGAAGTATTACCATCAAAAACTTGAACCTGAATGATCAAGACTCTAGATCTCACTACTCAATTTATGGGAAATGCAAGAAAGAGAAACACGTTAAACCATATACTATAGAGATGCAATTAGAAAATTTCAGAATACAGGAAGCTTAACAGACAAGTATCCTAGTTTTCTTAAGAAATCAATTATAATGAAAAATGAAAGATGGGGGAGAGAGGAAGAATCTATAGATAAAAAGAAACTTAAAAGATGTATCAACAAATCGCAACATATGGGTCTTACTTGGATCTTAATTCATACAAATCAACTGTAAAAAAATTATGAATCGGACAAATTTAAACACTAATTGAATGGCTGATAATATTAAGAAATTATTGTTAATGTTTTTAGGTTTAATAATGATGTTTTGGTTGTATTTTAAAAGGGTCCTTATGCTTTAGGGATGCATACAAACATATTTTTGGATCAAAGAAAATCAAGGATATCATAAGATTTGCTTCAATAAAAAATAAACTTGCCTCAAAATAATCTAGTAAGGGAGAAGAGTATAAAAGGGCCAAGATTGTCTTTGAGTGATTATTGTCCAAACTGAGTGATGAAATTCTGGTTTCTTGTATTATTCTCTATATTTTTGTATACATTTGAAATTTTCCAACATGAAGAGTTTTAAAAACATACATAGTCATGGTCTTTTTTCATTCTAACTTTATCTCAACCAATCCATGTACAAGAAGCATGTTAGATTAATTTTCCAGGTTATCAAGCCATATGAAAATGGGCTCCAAGTAGAAAGAGTAAATCATGCTATGTGTGACACATCTCCCTTGATGTTGTTGTATATCTTTTGTCAATGAATTTTAATAAACACTAGGTGGCATAGCGATTGCTTTATACAAAACAGGCAAAAGAGAAAATGGATTGTCCCTGACCTGAAAAATGCCATCTATCAATGCTATGACATGATGACATCACTTTGTGAAATTATCTCATTTCTTAATAGATGAAAACATCTTCTTTCATTTTAAAATTATAATTCTGCTTCTGCATTACAAGTTCACCTAAACATAATTTATTAAAACTTCTATTTGCATAGTAATTTTCACTCTTGCATTTTTTTTCATCGTTCAGTTTATTTTAACATGGCTGCGCCCTGCCAGGAAGAAGCTGAAATTGAACTTTGCATAGTTAAGCAGGAGGAAGAATTTTATATTCTTCAAACTGGATTGACACAAGGTATTCCATATGCCACAAAAATTAATATGAAGTAGCCTTGACCCTTTTCTCTAATATCTGCATATTCCTTCTAGCTTCTCATTCTCACATCATTAATTGGTCCCAAATCTTGTTTCAGCTGTCTCAATGTTCTTGTCAGCTGATTTTTTCTTAACCAAAATAATATATCATTCTATTTTTACAGTGCATCACTAATTTAGGGAATCACTGAGGTTTTAACTAATAGATTATGATTAAAATATTCAACTTCAAATTCCGTTATTTGGGACAGGAAATAACACCCAGTGAGATAGTAGAAAGAATAGTAGATTTGGATGTCTGGAGATCTGCTGTGCCACATGGCACTGTTCCACTCAATCCATTTCTCTGTGTCCCAGTTTCCTTCATTCAATCTTTTATTGAATGAATATTTATGCACCAAGTGATCAGCTTTGTGCTAAAGCTATGAATATAGCAGTAAACACAGTATCACTTCCCTACAGTGGTGTTTGAATGGAGATTGAAAAGATGTTTAAGAGTTACCCAAGTGAAGAGTGGGGGACAAGAGTATTTTGGGAAAAGCTAAATTCAGTGGTGCTGAGGAAAGTAACTGGTATAAAATGGAGAAGCATGATTTGGAATGAAGGGGGAAGATAAGAAAATGGAGAGGTGCACCTGCTAAATGGTAGGATTGAACAAAATGACCCATTAGATCCTTCCAGTTCTAAATGCATAGTTAATTGGTTAGCAGTCGAATCAAAGAATCTTGGCTTTACCATTTATTACCGCCATGATCATACGCAAATTCTTAGCATCTCTAAACCTCAATGTCCTAATCTACAGAATAGTGAGTATACCTATTTCAAGATTGTCATGGGGCTTAAATAAGATTATATTTAAAGCCAATGTCTGGTATACACAAAGTATTCTGTATATAAATGGGAATGATTATTATTAAGTTCTGCTTTGCCCGTCTCGAAGAAGCTTCTGCATCTTTGATCCGATTTTATTCCAACAAAAGTCCTAGGAGAGATTTATGACAGTATGTTATCCCTGTTTTATAAATGAGAAAACTTGAACTCAAAGAGGTGGCATAGGAAATGAATAGAAGAACCTGATCTCCTGGCTTCCTGCTCAGTCTTCTTTTTCCCATTAAACAAGTAAGAAATCTTAACACAGTCTGGGGACTTGTCCAAATTTGTTTATCTTAGAGCTCAAGATTTCAGGTTTCCCTTTGGGTTTTTTCTATTATTCCACAGATTGATCTTATACAAAAGCTATTCCTTTTATGCTAAGCCTTCTTTTTGGAGCGTTAAGGTTATGAATGTCCTGTCAGTCAATGGCCTGTTAGAATGAAGACCAGTAAGTGTTTTTAATCATTTTTATGTGCACTATAGTCATTTCTCTGTCATTCTTCCATTACTTTGGATTTGTGAGCTAAAGCTTTCTTTATAACCTATTTCTCAAGAAATCAGTAAAGCTTCCACTAGAAATTGCCTCAATTGGATGACATACCTCAAATAAAAAGTCACTCTGTCTTGGAATGAGAGCTCATCTTGTCTTGAAAATTCAGTAGAAGTAGGGTCACATGTAGCCTACTTTTTTACTTGAATTGCAAATAATCAAGAAAAACCTAAAAGCTACCACAACTGGATATATTGGGAAGTGGAGGAAAGAAGGATGGGTGCTAAGGAACATATTGCAACAGTCTTCTCAAATTCTAAACACTTTAGAGCTCACCTCACTACTATTTAAAAAAGATTAAATGGTGGTTCCTTTGATGAGCTGCTGCACAGTTGGGTGTGTGGGTACAATGACTCCAACTTAGTTTTCTTCCAGGCAAAGTTCTTAGTAGATTCAGGAAGAGGAACAAGACATTTCTTTTTGACAGCAACTCAAAAGGTCACTCAATTGATTGGTTTCCATAACTCTATTAAGGAAATATTCCTTCTATTCACCTAAAATGTGGTTGGACGTTAATTTTGTGGTATAGCTGAAGATGTTCCTTAAATATTAGATATTAACTTTGAGTGTGTTGACAAGTATGACAAGTTAATTTTATTGAAATTGCCATTCCTTTTTCTATATATCAAACTTCTCACCACCTTTACAAAATTGTTCCTGATTCTCCCCACCCCAATCAGATGGTATCTTGCCTAGAACTCGCGTAACAAGCACTGCCCCCCGCAACCCATACCCATATCTGTATCTCTCTTCAGTTGTGGTTGTTTGTGTCCTTGTCACAACCCTTACTAGACTGTACAATTCCTGAACTAAGTCGCTGCTACCCCACCACCCTGCACCATAACTTCCTGCACACAGCGAGTGAGAATTTAGGAAATGCGCACAGAATTGAATTCTCCTACTCAAACCAAAAGTACTTTATGCACCAGAAAGATGACACATAGGGGAAACAAATGCATTCCTTTGAAGGCTTTGAAGAAAAAAATTGAACAATGATACAGTATACATGAAATTATGGATCTCCGACTCCCAAGCTTTAAATACAAGCCATAAATTTAGGCATCAAATTGGTTTTGCTACAAAAGGAAACAGTGAATGTTGTTTTTGGTTGTATGCTGATGACTGGGGTTGTTTTTTATGATGGGAGAAATCCGTCTATCAAGAGACTCGGAGCCTGCCTGCTGCATAATCATCACCACTCAGTACAGTGCTGCCAAAGGTCTTATTTTAAGTGTGTTTCCCTGAAAATTATCCCTGGCCATTTGCCTTGAAAAGCTATATTTCAAAAATAAGATCTTTATTGAAAAAAGGAAGACAAAAGCAAGAAGGAATGAATACTGATGAAAAATATCTCACTGGCAATGATTCACAGAATAGGCGACAGCAACATGACACCTGGTTCTGTAGATTCTCTGTCTCTTTCCGTGGATCTTTTGGAATGATTTCTATGTAAAGGCAAATTCGCAGCTAGGATGCCATCATTGACAGTGTTTTGTGCTACAAGTCAATCGATAAAACAGCATGTCCTTTAATTTCTTAGTCATTATAAGTTAAGTATGCATATAATAAAAGACTTACAGACTCACATGAAATGCCTACTGAGCTGTTTAAACACTGTTGATACACATATCATGTATATAGCCTTTCTGTGCAGCACACAATGAGGAGACCACTCTCTTGACCTCCCACTGTAGCCTGACCAGGATGCACTAGGACAGAACAATTTATTCCCTCTATTCCCTGACTTTGAACTTCATTTGCCTCATTGTCCTTTTGCTGTTTGAAGCACAGTGCTGTCTCCACTGTTTTCAGTGGAGAATTTCTCATCAAAATCTACACAGATATACTCCTTCTATTACTAAAACCAGAATCAAATGACTAAGTTCATTTGACTTATATGTGATGACTGCCTTCAAATTCATATGACTACCAGTTGCTCTGCATCTCCTTAGGAAATAACATAGTTTTTGTCTTGTGGATGATACGACTTTGGTAGGAGTTTGTGTTTTCCATTTTGCTTTGGCTTCCTGGATGCTCAAACTTGCAGCCCAATTTAGTAAACTTAAAGGACGTTTTGCTCCATAAGATTTCACAGCTTGTCTTATCTTGCTAATGCACCTGTATTTTCTCTGGCCGTGATCATTTTTTTATTATTCTCACATTTTATATTGCTTTTAAACCATATCAAAATCTTTATAGAATAAATAAGGGTATGAAGATATAAATAATTACTTCAGTTATAGAATGCAGTTCAGAGAGTACAAGAAAGAGTCCAGAGAGTTTAAGAAAAGCAATTTGTTAATGATTATCCTTATGAGTATTTTATTTTTTAACAGCAAAACAAACTGGTTTTCTTAATTTTTTAATTCACATTGACAATTCTAGTTTCACCACTTCTTCCTAAGTTCAGCTCAAGAACTTCATCTTTGAGCCCCAGATTTTCTCCCATCTGTGATTAATGTTAACTCTCTAGCATATTTGCCAGCAATATATTTTAATGATCAAAAGGTTTGGCTGCAAGTCACCTGAATTTGGGTTCAGCCACTTACTTAACTTTATCTGTAAAAAAAGTAATAATACTCATTGAATTTTAAAATTATGTCTACAAATTCCTTGACAACCGTCCAATGAAAAGGCAGAGTCTTACGTACCCTCTCCTTGAAACTAGGCACATTTGTGACTTGTTTGTAACCAATAGTATACAGGAGAAATGATACTGGATAACTTCAGAGACTAGATCAAAAGAAGTTAGGCAGTTTCTGCCTGGTTCACTGAGATGCTTTTGAAGCCTTGAACTATCATTTAAGAATGAGGCCAAGGAAGCCCAGGTCACAGGCAGACGTCATATGTTAAGTGTTTCAGTAGGAAGCTCCAGTTGATGTCCCAGCCAATAGCCAGCATCAGTTGCTAGACATGTGAGTGAAGACATCTGCAGATGATGCCAGCCCTCCACTGTCAAGTCATTGCCTGCTCATTGAGTCTTTCCAGTTGAGGACCCAGCCAGCATGGAGCAGAGAAAAACTATCTCTGTTGTCTCTGTCCCAATTTCTGAGCCACAGAATACCTGAGCATAATAAAATGGTTATTTTAAGCTACTCATTTTAGGAGCAATTTACTATGCAGCAATAATAACTAGAACAGAAATTTGGTACCTAGAAGTAGAGTGAAACTGTATCAAAAAGCTAAAGCATGAGACATGGCTTTGAGACATGACATCACTATCTGGCAGCAGCTGAATGGATCGTAAGGAGACAGTTAATGGAAGCCTGACAAAGCTAGAGGAGGCTGTTGGTGAGGATTTGAAGAAAAGCCAAGGAAAATGTTATCAGAAGCTAGAGGAAAGTGAAAGCTTATTACCTAGTGGTGTAAAGTTTGGCTAAACTGTCATATGCGATAACATGAAAAATTGGAAATAAACCTAAGGAATTTGATGATCTAGCTGAGCAGATATCCTTGTAGAATATTTAAAAAGATATCTGACTTCTTCTTGCTGCCTAGGATAAAATGCAAGAGGAGAGAGATGAGCTAAAAGGTAAATTGATTAGTTTTCAAGCAAAATTTTGAGGAAATACACCAGAGCTAGAAGTTGCTGGGCTCAAAGATAAAACTGTTTCACATTCTTGGTGTCTGCACATGGCAAATTAAGAGTATTTCTAGGGGAAAGATAAAATCTAAAGGAGTAACTGTAAGAGCATTTGTTAAGGCCTCAGAAAGATCTGAGACTGTGCCTCATGGAAACTTTCAGACATATCAAAGGACTTCCAACGATATTAAAGGCATATATCACAGACCCTCTCTCTTAAAGGACTTCCCATAATCTTAAGGGCCTTGTCACTCAGAAATCTCTCAGATTCCTCAAGATAAAGAAGAGCTTGTCTGAAAGACATCTGTGGTCATGCCTTTTGCCTAATGAAGTGAATCCCAACAAGATTCAGAGAAAATCCACAAAGTTTTAATAAAATTGTATTGATAGAAACATGTCAGCTGGTACTAAGAGGAACAGAAACAGTACAAAATGAAGGGAAGCCTTAGGACTGAACCCGAAAACTTCTCTGGGCAGGAAGCAGGATGAGGAGTTTACTCAGTTACAAACATGGGCCAATTATTACAGGAAAGGAAGGATGACTCAAAAGATGGAACCAAGAGTTTAGAGGGAAGAGTCGAGAACCACACAGAAAAACTCCTAAGAAGTAGAAGTGAGCTCAAGAGTCTGGCAGCCCATGCCTGACCAGATTTCAGAATTGCTATGGACCAGTGACTGCCATGTGACTCCCATTCTCTCCTTTTTTTTTATTTTTGAGGAAGATTAGCCCTGAGCTAACATCCCCTGCCAAACCTCCTCTTTTTGCTAAGGAAGAATGGCCCTGAGCCAACATCTGTGCCCATCTTCCTCTATTCTATATGTAGGATGCCAGCCACAGCATGGCTTGACAAGTGGTGCATAGGTCCATGCCTGGGATCCAAACCAGCAAACCCTGGACCACCAAAGTGGAGCACGTGAACTTAACCACTATGCTATGGGGCCAGACCCCCACTCTCTACCTTTTTGAACCAGAATGTATAAGCAGTTATCTTTGCCTTTCCCACCATTAGATGGTGGTAAGTTGGATGTGTGGGCATTAGATAATTTGTTCCTTTAGTCTTCAAGTCTTCAGTTGAAGAGGAACCGTACTTGAAGAGCCATATCTGAGAAATTGCACTGGAAGGGAGTCTTATCCACACAAGGACTTGATTTTGATGATGAGAAACTGAACCTCAAGCCTAAGCCTGATGACATTATACATGCCACTATTCGGGGATCTTGGGAGGAGGGAAGTGTGTTTTGCATGAGAATAGACTGTGGCTGTTTTAAAACGTGTCCGCAAACTCTTTGACCCAAAAAAGTCAGGAGGTGGGGTCTATGAACCCTCTCTGTGAATACAGAGCAGACTTGCAATTCACTGGTAACCAATAGAATGCATTGGAAATAATGCTGAATGACATCCGAGGCTATTCATAAAAGTCAATGCAGTTTCCTTCTTGTCAGCTAAGACACTCACTTTTGGAGGTCCTGAGACCACTATGCTATAAGGAAGCCCAGGCCACACAGAGAGGCTAAGTGTAGGTGCCCCAGTCAACAGCCCCAGCTGACAGCTAGCATCAGCTGCCAGATATCTGAGTAAGAACATTTCCAGATGATGCTAGTCCCAGCTTTCATGCTGTCACTGCTGAGACCTGAGACTTCCTGTATCACAGACAAGCCATTTCCTCTGTACTCTGTCTAAATTCTTGACCCAGAATCTGTCACATAATAAAATGGTCACTTTAAGCTGCAAGTTTGGGGCTTATTTGCTGTACAGCAATAGCAATTGGATCAATACCTCAAAGGATTATTATGAGGATTAAATGAGACATGTACATAAAGCAACAAGCACGATCTTTGGCAGAATAAACACTCCATGAATGGGACGTATCAAGGGCTAACTCTTCTACTTATTTGGCTTTTCTCAAAATATTCTGGGGCATATAAGAGATGCCTAATATATCCTTGCTGACGTGAAGTGATTACAGACTTAAGGACAGAAAAGATGAGATTGCAAAGAAATCACAACCTCATTTTCCTGACCTGAGAGGGATTTTTTTTAATGCTATTAAAAGAAACTGAATTCTTCCTGTTGCAGTCTATCAAATTCTAAAATTTACCTTGGTGCGAAATCAGATTGTGCAAGTCATTTGATTTCTGCTTTCTCAGCTAAGTCTAAGGTAACTAAACTGTAAGTACTTGGATTCATGAATAATAGTTAATCTGGGAAATGCAGGAGCCTGGCTAGCAAATGTGGGCTATGCATGCTGCAGTGGTCCACACCTGTCCCAACCTTGACTGCAATTCTGAAGTAAGTGAGGTTTGCTCCCCCTCTCATCTACTCTTCCATACCCTTAACCCCTCTCCACAGTCTAGCCTTGTCACTGCCATCCTCTATCCACTACTGTAACTTCCCACATCTCATCACATAGAGTCAAACACTGGAAGGAATTTTTGTGCCTAAAGCATTTAAAATTTTTTTCTGGAGACAAAACCCCACCTAGAATTTGGGGACATATGGATCACAAGGGAGAAATACTTGGAGTCAAAATTCAATTTGGATTAAAACAGTCCCTACTTTCTCATTTACTTTGTCACAGTTGGTGCAAGAGACAATACAAAGTGACAGGTGAGCCTTGCCTGGTTCCTAATCTGTGGAGTCATCATCCCAGGGATGAGCCCAAGTGACCACTGCAGGCACCTTACTTAGAAGGAATCCAAAGAGCTCTAGCTCAACCAGTAACAATATTCTGATGTTTGCATTCCACGTCTGATAAATGGTCTTTACCTCACTTCCCAGTTGGAAAACCTGCCTAGAATCTTAGCCCTTCTTGGACTAAGGTCTCGCCTTGTGTTGCTAATCAATTGCTTGGAAAATTCTAGCCTCCATCTTAAACCCCTGAGTAGCAGCTGAAGGCCTTGCTAGTTATGTTAGACTCCCCTAACTCCAAGGGTCCACAATTAGGGCTCCCAGAATTATATGTGCCACTGTTCTCCTTCACCAAGCCAAGCTAGCTGTTTGGAGCATTGTAACACTTTGGCCAGACCCCTCAACTAATAGCTTGACTGCTGGTTGGCTGTTATCCCCTCCAAATACTGTATTCTGCCTCTACATGGAATTTCCCAGCGTCTGCCCCCTCCAGTGGATGAGACTAGTTTGTTCTAGTTAGGCAAATCATGTGGGATGATATGGTAGTCATAAGAGAATGAAAACCTTCTCAGTTTTCTAGATGGTTCTATTTTACAGTTATAACATGACAAATTAAATATGCAAATTCCTTTGTTCCTTGAACTGTTTCCTAGAGAAGCAGAAAGAGGTTTCAAAATATCTGTAAAATGAGGCGAAAGGACATAGCTTTCAGTCACCTGAGTAGTGATTTCTCTGCCAAGAAAAGGGCAAACATTAAATAATGCCATTTTGTTGAACACTAAAGATACAGAAAACGTGTCTTTTCAATTAATATCTAGAACACTGTCCAAAATTCTTTTGGCTCTAGGGCCAATCTTTTAATAGAACCAAAAAATAATGAAAAAGAAGGCTAAGAAAAGTGGAAGAAATACTTTTCACCCCAAGACTGATCTCATGATTGTTTTTAATTCAAGGAATATTCTCTAAGGAGAGGGGGTGGGAAGAAGAATAAACTTTTCAGGTCTGTAGTCCATTTCCATTGGGAGAACCTCTGGGAGATAATGAGACAGAAATGTTTGACACGTCTCCCCAAGGACAAGGCCCACAAGCTGCTTCAAGTGGCAGCTCCAAAAGTGCAACTCTCAGTTTCTTAGATTTCTCACCCATTAAAAATCTAGGAAAAGGGGGCTAATTTCACAAGACACTAACTCTAACTTCCTGTTACATGTGCCTCTTATAAAATGACAAGAAGGGGATTATATGACAAGAACACTTGAATAACTATGGTAGTTTTTCCAGGCACTCATAGAAATTTGGTAAATAGATATTACCTCAAGACCTCAAGATATTTATGACTTTGTTTTTAAATAATGAATTAGATTTTTAAGCACAAAAGGGACTATTGAAATAGTTACCAAGGGTACTACCAATGCTGTTACATAAGGGATATCTCTGCTATTGTACTACGCGGTCCTGCTATGCCTTGTGGAATATGTGTAAAAGAGGCGTATTATATAGAAAGGATTGGCATTGGTCAATTGAAGACCCAATCAAAACGGGAAGAAAATCTCTGGCCAAGGTAAGCTAAATAATTGGGAGAGGAGGAAAAGCAAGATGTTGACCAGCAGTCAAAGTGATGGGGTGTTGTGGGAGATCATTTCCAAAGATGGCCGCCAACAATTCCTCCCATCCCTGCACATGTAGCCACTCCCTTCATCAACAGATAGAATCTATTTCCCTCCCACTTGACTCTGGGCTAGCCTAATGGCTTGATTTGGCCAAGAGAAATCAATGGAAGTGACGGGACTTCAGAGTCAAGGCTTTAAAAGGCTTTCTAGCTTCAACTTGCACTTTCTTGGAAGCCAGCTATCATGTAAAGAAGCTCAGACCAGACTATAAACATGATGAGAGACCAGATGGAGGAAGAGATGCCAGCCAGCCCAGCCATTCCAGTCGCCAGCTGAGGTACCAGAGGTGTGAAAGAAGCCATCTTGAATGTTCTCGTCCCAGTAGAGCTCCCAGCTGAATGGAGCCACATGAGTGACCACAGCCAACACTAAGCAGAACAGAACATCCCAACTGAGTCCAGAGAACCCAAAGAATTGTGAGAAATAGTGTGGTGGTTGTTTTGAGTAATAGATAAGTAACTAAAGCAGATTCTCTGTCCCCAGTGACAACAAACAGGTAGTTCGGCCTGAGTGGTGCGTAGACTAGATGGGTGGATGACTGCTGGGTAAGCCAGGGGATTTCTGGAAGGTGGGTGGTAAAGACGTAACAATCCAAGCAACTAGACAGCTGTTGCTGGTTCTGATAAGATGAAGAGAGGGAAGACAAACTGGCATTGAGCTGAAGGATTTTCCTGGATACTCTTAAACTCAGACCTTGTGGCAGGATCCCAGACAGCCGAGTGTTACAACACAGAAACAATTGCTTCCCCAGGTCTCTCATGCCAGCCTGGGGGGAGAAAAGGAATAAAATTCAAGCAGTTATAGGATATCTTAGTTGAGGTTTCCACAGAAGACCCTGATCCCAGGATTTGAGCAAAAGTAGATCACTGAGAGGAACACAGATAGTTGAAGGGGAAAACTGATTCAGAGAAGGGAAGATAGCCCAAGTTAGTAAGCCAGTACCAGACCTGGAGACTGGGAATCTCTGAGAAATGATGCAAAATACACAGTTCTGAATGGCCCAGACCAGGTTGTGAGAGAGCCGGAAAGAATGTGCTTATCCATTCCTAGATATATATGCTGATGGTTTTCCAGGAACGCTGAAAAAAGGAGTGGAAAATGCTTCCCAATATATTCCAGGAAACTGATTTCCTGGAGGAAGGCAAAGAAACAAATATATTGATGAAGGTTTACAGTCGAATCCACAGATGTTCCTTGTGAAAAACAACACACAGGCTCTGATCTTTGCTAACTTAGGAGCTAACCAGGCAGCAAGGTTATCTTAAAATCAGAGGGAATTCCGGGGCCAGCCTCATGGTGTAGTGGTTGGGTTAGGCTTGCTCCCACTTCAGTGGCCCAGGTTCACCAGTTGGGATCCCAGGCATGGACCTACACCAGTCATCAGCCATGCTATGGTGGCAACCCACACATAAAGTGGAGGAGGATTGGCACAGATGTTAGCTCAGGGCTAATCTTCCTCAAGTAAAAAAAAAGAGGAGGATTGGCACCAGATGTTAGCTCAGGGCTAATCTTCCTTAAAAAAAAAAAAAAAAAGAAATCAGAGGGAATTCCTCGACAGGAAGGATAACTACAAATTGAAGGTATCAGAAGCTTTGCAGTCAGAAAGCCACATCTTCTCACCTCGGCATGTCACAACAAGCTACAGAGAGCCATGTGACAAACTACTTAATGCATCAAGGTCCTGAAGGCACTGCTAAGGTAATAAAAACTGTGTTTCCTGAAGATACATACTTTAATCCATAATGAGATAAAATATAACAACTGAGAAGCTTGCTATTTCAAAACATCAGACAAATGAATTATTATTTTCACGACAGAAGTCTTCAAAGGGATAAGAGAGAAATTGTACATTAAGCAACTTTGGTAAAAAATATTCTGTATAAAACAAAAGAAAAAATTTAGATTGGCACTTTTACTTTTGAATTTTTGTGTCTAGATCAGTGTCTTTTTCTTTCTTTTCTTTTCTTTTTTTTTTTCTGGTGACAAAGATTGGCCCTGAGCTAACATCTGTTGCTAATCTTCCCCTTTTTGCTTGAGCAAGATTGTCACTGAGTTAACCTCTGTGCCATTCTTCCTCTATTTTGTATGTGGGACACCACCACAGCATGGCTTGACAAGCAGTGGGTAGGTCCACACTGGGGATATGAACCCCCAAACCCACAAACCCCAGGCCACTTAAGCACTACACCACCAGGCTGCCCCTGAGATCAGTTTCTTGATAATCCAACTTAATTGTTTATATACTTGATATTTATTAAAGTACAGATGTCTAAATATTAGCCTATTAAATTGCTCAGGATTTTCAGACATCTCCAGTGCTAAATTATCACAAGCATATGCTTAACTTCTAATATTTCTTTAAAGGTTTTCATAATTTTATTTTTCCTACCCAGCCACACAGTGTAAAATTTTAACAGCTGTATAGAAGTATAGCATTTCAACAACGCTTTAACTGGACAAATGGAAAGACTAATGGTGCAGACTCTTTATGAAAAAATTTAAATCAGCAATAAATGCTCATTGTACAATAGTCAAAAAACAGAATAGCATAAAAAAGGCAATAATCCTACCCAGAAATACAGTACAAAACTTTAACAGCTGAATGGAAGTATAGCTCTTTCGGAAGAACCTAGATGATCAGGTCTGGTTCCTACGTTGAGTAGCTGAGGCAATTTTGTCCACTGAAGTCAAGTACCTTTGCCAGATCACATGATCACCAAGTGGTGGAGTGAACACAAGAACCTCAGTCTCTCGCTTTTCCATGTACTGTTCCTTTCCACAACGAGATGCCACCCTCTTGACTTCCGTGTAGCAAGAGGACACAGCCAGCTGGGGGAAATGCACAGGCAAAGTCACTGATCACCAGCTAAGCAGAGTAGACATATGAGCCTGTAAAGGACGCTGGCAACTTACAGACTAGTCAAAAATAGGGAGCTTTTATCATACAGACTTGGAAGTCATACGGGGATTGAGGATAAAGGCAGAATCCAATCTAGGACTTAAAATATATTGGAGGCTTGTTTCACAAGTAATTTTGTGTTAGTCCTTGTTTTGAAATACTGCAAAGCATTTTCCAGTCCTCAGCAGTGGTATTGATAATCCAAAATTAATTCAAATTCTCCCCCACAACTTCCGGAAACAGACGCATAAATTCAAACCATAATGGATGCTTTCCAAAGTGAGTCATAGCAGAAGTGTAACCATCAGGAGAGCTAGGCTGAAATAACGCGAAGTCACCCACCTGATGGACTGTGAGTCTGATCAAGTTGAAGCTTGTCCTCCAAAGGCACAGTCTTGTTTTTCGAATTTGTTTTAACGTGTATGATAAAAGCTCAAAGAGGTTCTGATATATTGACATTTAATAACAGAAACAGCAATAATAGCTAGTACTTAGGGTCTGTTCTAAGCACCTTGTTCATTTAATCCTCAGAGGAACCCTATGAAGTAAATATTAATTTTTGCCCCACTTTTCTGATGAAGGAAAAGAGACAGAGAAGTAATGTAACACAGCTAGTAACTGACGGGGGGGGGGGGGGGGGGCGGGGGATTTGAACCTAGGAAGTCTGGCTCCAGGGCCTCTGCTCTTAACCATGTCTCCCTAAAGGTGAAAGGGAAGGCATGAAAGTGTTCACTTCCTGAATGTTCCCTGAGCCCTGTGTAAGGTTGTCCCTCCCTCCCCACCATCTCTCCTCCCGCAACCCCGAATACCTAAAAGATAACAGAGCAGAAATGTTGTCAAATGACAAAATGTACTGGCTGATCCAGTCCACAGGGTAATTGGGCCCCCACCTGACTGAGTAGACAGCTGTCACCTAGCCAGCCCTTCCAAGAATAAAGAATAAAAGTCACTTTCAAAGGTGATTTTTGGCCTCTACCTAGATGAGAAATATCTGGAAACTTTTAAAACAACGGTTCTTAACATGGCATTCACAAAACCTGCATAGAAAAAAAAATTGCATCTTTGTTCTCACTATCCTTTAACTGGAATCTAGTATTTTCTTCAGTTATGAACGACAATCTACAATAGTATTAGCAATACTTGTGACTTTGTGACCCATTGGCATATCATCTATTTTCACATCACAACAGTTCGCAGACATCTCAAAAGATCACTTACGCTAGTCACTACTTTGACATTCTGCTACTCACATGACTACTGCTAAATCTTGTTACTTAAGGTGTTCATAAAGAAGCACCTGTCTTGCTAATTGCAGATTTATTTTTTAATAGTTTAGTAAGTATATTTCAACGTAATCGGTGTCCTTTGTCATCCAATATACTTTATTTAATGCATTTTAAAATATTATGGTGAGAAGAGTCCATGGGCACAGAAAGACTCAGATCTCTGTTTACAATGGGTTTCTCTCTCGTGTTCCAGCGCCTTGATCCCTTTCAACGAACCTCTGAGCATTCTTTTCTTTTTTCTTGGCTTAAAACAAAGGTTATTGTCTCATAGTCCGGACGCCAGAAGTCTGAAATCAAGGCGTAGGGCCCTGCTCCCTCCGAGAGCTCCACAGGAGAATGCTTCCCTGAGTCTTGTAGCTTCTGGTGTTTGCTAGCCATCCATGGAGTTCCTTGGTTGTTGCTGCTCCATTCTGGTCACATGGTCATCTTCTCCTGTTTGTCTCCACATCGTCTTCCCTCTGTGTCTGCCTGTGTTTACGGATGTTCTCCTTTCTTTCAAGGACACCAGTCTTACTGGATTAGGGGCCCATCATACTCTAGCATGACTGCATCTTAATTTAATTAATTTTCAATGAGCCTGTTTCCAAATACAGTCACATTCTGAGGTTAGGCCTTCAATATGTCTTTTATTTTTTAAGGCTTTTTTTTTTAGAGTAGTTTAGGTTCACAGCAAAGTTGAGAGGAAGGTACAGAGAGTTCCCCTATACAGTCACGTGTGACAGAATGACATTTCGGTCAAAGCAGGACAGCACATACATTGGTGGTCCCATAAAATTAGTACCATGTAGCCTAGGTGCGTAGTAGGCTATACCGTCTAGGTTTATGTAAGTGCACTCTACGATGTTCACACAATGACAAAATCGACACGTCTCAGAACGTATCCCCGTCGTTTACCCATGCACGACTGTACTCCCTGTTTCCCCACAATCACACCCTCGCTCGTTATCAACATCCCCTCCAGAGTGGGACATTTGTTACAATCGATGAACCTACACTGACACAGCGTTATCACCCAGAGTCCATAGTCGACATTAGTGTTCACTCTTGGTGTTGTACATTCTATGGGTTTGGACAAATGTACAATGACATGTAACTATCATTGTAGAAGTATAGCTTTCTGTGAGGGGAGGGGAGGGGAGAAGCATGAAGGGCAGGTGTGTGGCACTGCTTCTACACTGGGCTTCTGGAGAATTCAGGAGGGACAAACAGACAAGGGGGCTCCCTGGTCTAACTGGGTGTGGACAGAAGGGACCAAGCTGAGCGGAGGAGACCAGCAGCCACCCAGCAGTCATCATCACCGAAAAGTGGTGGGAGCCATCTCGTGTGCAGCCGCACATGAGAGGCAACAGCATGCAGGGGTTAAGGACACTGTATGCCAGCTCTGCCGCTTACTAGCTGTGGACCTTGAGCAAGTATAAAATGGGAACAATCATGCTCACTTCATAGGGTTGTTAAGTGTTGATTCAAAGTGTTAATGGAGGTAAAATGCCCAGAACAATGCCATGTACTCAGTAAGTACTTAAGAGTACTGTGACTCCAAGCTCTCCCACTGCCACTACTACCAATATTATTTATCATTTTCTTCATCACTGGGGTGATACACAGGGGTGGGAGGGGCACATAGTGCTTTTCAAATAACAACTACTTGAATCAGACGTGGATCATGGCTCTTCTTTTCCAGGATACTCTATTAATCAGGGTTCTCCAGAGAAATGGAACCAATAGGCTGTGTGTGTGTGTATTTATATATATGGGGAGAGAGACTGGTTTTAAGGAATTGGCTCATGTGATTGTAGGGGTCGGCAAGTCCAAAGTCTGCAGAGTAGACAGGGGAGACCCAGGGAAGAGTTGATGTTGCAGCTCAAGTCTGGAGGCAGAATTCTCTCTTCCTTGGGGGACCTTAGTCTTTTCTCTTTTAAGGCCTTCAACTGATTGGATGAGGCCCACACCCATTATGGAGGGTGGTCTGCTTTACTCAAAGTCTACTGATGTACATGTTAATCACATCTAGAAGAACCTTTACAGCAATACCTAGACTGCTGTTTGTCCAAATAGCTGGGTGCTATAGCCTACCTAATTTGGTACATAAAATTAAGCATCACAGAGGCATAATCACAATTGATTATTTTGGCTTTGGAATATAGTCATAGACAAATGCTACATTTTGCTCCTCTGAGTCAAAATCGATCTCCACCTAGAAGGAGCCAGAGAGAGGAACTCAGCAACCTACCGTGCTCATCATCAATTCTGACAATACATACACGTTGCCATGGAGAGTAAACTGAAATCTCAGAGAGCCGTGTTTCAACAGGCCAGTCAAGGCTACGTAAGCCTTAAATTCAAAACTGCTGAAATTCTGCTTCCTCCTTTCTCTGCTGGAATTTACCAAGAGTGGAAATTATCTATGCAACCAGAAATCATGGCGCTCTGACAGTGCTGCTGCCATTGCAAACAGCACATCTCTGCTAACAGAATTTAATTGGAAGATAGTATACAGGCCCAGGATGGAACCCTCCCTACTTATTCATAAATACATTTCTCCTGATGAACTGCATTTTCTGGGGTAGTCTGACAGCTCTTCCACTGCATGCCCACTTGGCGTAAGAGTTTTTCAATAGCCCAGGGATTTCCCAATTATGAAGAAATGTCAGCCTCCTCTTCCACTGTGCTGTGGGGACCCAGGCCGAGGTCCAATTTCCAGAGCCAAGCAATGGGATTGAAATAATTATGACGGTAATTCAGCAAATGATATTTAATTTTTGGCAAGTTAATCTTGGTGGCGGCCACAGAGACGAGCCTCTCAGACCGCCTTCAAGAGAGTCTGCTGCAAGGAGCCTCTAGCTGCCACCCTTGGGACCCAGCATGGTGCTCATGCTGAGGCCAAGCTTCCCATGTGTGGTTCCCACAGCAAGGATGCCAGAGCTAGCCCATTCCTGCCCGACGTGGGACTCCCCCAACAGGCAGCCTTTGCTTGGGGACCCCATCAGTCTAGTCAAGTCTTTCTCAGAACTGTGCTACAATCTGAGGCTCTTCCTCCCCAGTCCTCCTCCCTCTCTCCCTTCCTTCCTTCCTTTCTCCCTTCCTTCTCCTCTTTCACAGGTATCAGATCCACAACACAGCCTGAAGCTCTCCCCACCTCCTCCTGCTCTCTCCCCCTTCATCCTTCACAGGAAGTTCCCCCAACAACTCTCTTGCTTATATCTAACCTCATCCTGGGACCTGATTCTCAGAGGACCTGACCCAACCTACTTATGTCCTATAGCTTTGATGACGTCCAGAGAATAACAATTGCTGTTGCAACATCCCATATTAACTATAACTAAGAGGATCATACATCCTGGTTTGCCCATTGCAATCCCAGGTTATACTTGCTGTCAAGCATAATTATTTATAGCTCCCTGCATATTCTCAAAGACTCCCACTTTAGACAATATAGAGTGACTCCAGCTGTAGCTTATATTTAAAGATTCATCTAATAAAATGTTCCCCAAAGTGGATTCTGCAGAACACAACTCTTAGAAGGCGCTCTAAGGAAAAGGTTCACCGGACAGATAAACTTGGGAAATATCCTAGTAACTTCACAATTCATCCTAGTGTGTTAAAATCTTAGAGACGTCCAGCAGGTGACAATCTTGTTTAACTCTGTTTTACTCAAGGTTTCCAGGCTTATTTGATACTACAACATTTTTACCTTGAATCCATAATACCATGGAGTGCACCGCTGCCAAGACGAATTCTCTCCACTCGCAGCTACCCTTGAAAACAGCTCAAATGTTAGCAGGTTCAGAGAGCAGCAGCTGGTTCCCTTGGAGGTATTGGCTGATGCAGGAAACAAGTGGGCTCCGCTCTGTTCTGGCTCCTCTTTCACCTTCGAGCGCAATTCTCATTAGCGACTGTGATCCACAAAGGCATTTCAGCTCTTGGTTAAGTGGAGTCATTTGGAGCCAAATGCGGCTTTTAATGGCTTCTAATCTTCCTCATAAAAATTTTCAATCATAAAAACCCTCATTTTTAGTACCAAATTGGGAATTTTATTAGCAAATCACTTGATCCAGTCACTAAGGTGATTTCAAAGAGCCCTTTCCATCTGGCCACTTCTCCTGCTCCCAGCCCTGCCAAAACCACGCCACGAGCTCAGTTCTTCAATTTGGAATGCGGGGGTTGGCTGCTTCCCTATTTAGTGCACGTTAGCTCACTCCATCTCTTGGTTCGCACTCTTGTGTTCTATGTATGCATATCTGTCCTTTGAGACCAGATAGAAGTCCTTCAAGGGCCAATATTACCCTGTAGACATCTACATATTCTCCTCATACTCTGGAAAATGCTCTGTGCCTACTGCTTAGTTGAAAGAATGGGAGTGGGGAGAGAGGAAAGGAGAGAGAGAGAAAGAGAGAAGGAAAGAAAGAAGGGAAGGAAGGAAGAGATTTTACCAACACAAATGAAAACTATAAAAGATGGCTTTATGTTTGCACGAGAAGACTAACGACATTTTACATAGTATAATAAATATATATATTTTGAGAGCTCATAAAATAAGGAGTACAAGGAAACAAGGGAATTGAATAAAATACGTCTGCTGGGTTTTTGTTAAACTCTGATTCAATTCATTTCAGCTTATGTTATCTTTTGCCATCTGAACTAGATACTAAGTAATTATGAATTAGGTTGAAATCTATATTGAGTACTCTTGATATGCAGGAAAGAAAAAGTGCCTAAGTAATAATTAATAATAATAATAATAATAATAATAAATTCTTAGGAAGGATAGAGTTCTCTTGTTGCTCTATAAATACCAAGACCTTTGTTTTTAAAATATAATATTAAATTCCCTGATTTGAAGAAAACATAATAGTCCATTGTATTACTATTATGTATTTTTTATTCTGGGTCCTAAATTATCCAATGGGACAGAACAGAATGTCCCATTCACGCTAAAGACTGATCCATTAAAATATAAATTTTAAAAGCTAAAAAGCGTGTTCAGTTCTTATCATCTTTAATTTTCTGTCTTTAAAAATTTGGAGAAATTATTTAAAATATAAAATCATTTTTCTAATATTTCTGATTAGATTTAAAAGAAAACACCCTGACCAAGATAGTGATGATACAGTTATATAGAATCAACTAAATCCATATTTTTTTAAAAAAAATTAGAAAGTGAGAAATTTGACTGCTGGTTGAAAATGATGTCCGTCTGGCACCTCTGATCTAGCTTTCTGAACTTTCCTTAAAATGTGCTACACAATAACAGAAGAACATAAAAACCAATACCACCACAAAAATCTAGCAGTGGAGATAATTTCAACTTAATCTAAGTCCAATGGAATTGCAAACAAAATGAGCCTGACCCACTGAAGAGAATAGGCAAGGACTATTTATGCCTGAGGATCATTTCCCAGGTCGATACACAAGACCCGAACCATCGAGAAGGGTCAGCTGCTTGAGTGTACTTTGAGAAGCTCAGAATGCTTTTGGTCTTTCCTCGTCTTCACTGCACCCCCCACCCCAGTGTCTTCAGTTCCTCTCCTCCAAAATCCCCCCCGAGACTGCAATCACCATAAACTCAACCGGGCAGAAAAATAGGTGAAGCTCTGGAAGTGGTACTTTTCATTCTAGAAAATTCATCTGTCCAGATTGAGTCAACACCAAAGCAAGTATATACCAAGAGCCTGGACCTCTCCCCTCACCCCACTCTGTCTACTTGATATGACTAGGCTTGGACATCCCGCTACATCCTGACTCCAGAGTGAGCTCAAACTCTCCCCCTTCAAGGTTGCTATCCCCCGAGTGTACCCTCTCCCAATAAAAGGCAACACCATCCACCCGGTTAGTTCTCAGAAAACGAGCAGTAGTTTGTGATTCCTCCCTCTCCCTCATCCACAGCTGAGTCTATCAATCATTCCTGCCTCGTCAATCTTTCTTGAAGGTACCCACTGCTGCCCGTCACCACCACCGCGCTGCATCCCGCCGTTATCCTCTCTTCCCTTCTACAGCAGCCGGTGGACCATCTCCCCACCACCACTCCCGCCTCCCCACGCCAACGTCCGCAGAGCGTCCGGCGTGATCCCCTCTACACACAGCCAGTCACGGCCCCGCTCTGCCTGAAACCCTTGAGAGGTTTCCTCTTTATTTTAGAAAACATCCCAAATCCTCGGCGAAGGCTGCGTGATCTGCATAGGCCCCTGCGCTTGCCTTGAGCCAACCTAGTCTTCTTTTAGCCCAAATGCTCTAAGCTCTTTCCTGCCTTAGCAGCTTCGCTCATCCGTTTCCTCCGCCTGAAATAGTTTTACTTCCATCCAATATGAAGCCAACTCTAACTCATCCTTTATTACCTCAGCTGGAGGAAATTTCCACAACTTCATAAACCCTCAATTCTAGGACAGAGGCGCTGTTATATCGCATCCTGAATTTTTCTTTTGGACCAGAAGTGTCGCTCTAAGTTACTTATGTAACGATTTAATAACTGTTTCACAACTGGTCTGCAAGTCCACACTGTCGCAGGAGGGTCCCCAGTGCATACAGTGACTTACAGGAAGCTCTCAGTAAATATTCGTTAACAAAAATGAATGAATATGCTATTTTCAAAAAAGCTATATTAAAAAAGGTAAATAATAAAAGAATAGGCAAGGAGAATACTTTTTGTTTAAAAAAATGGAGAAGTATGTAAGTACCAGAAAATACTCCCAACTGCAATGCCTCTCCCTTAATATGAGACTTAATTACTTAATTATTGTATTTAAATTTAGCTGGTGACAGTATAATGTTTTATTTTAAAAACCTGAATTATCTTTTTTTTTTTTTTTTGCTGAGGAAGATTGGACCTGAGCTAACATCCATGCCAATCTTCCTCTATTTTTTAGTATGTGGGCCTCCAGCACAGCATGGCCACTAACAGAGCAGTGTAGGTCTGTGCCGAGGAACTGAACCCAGGCCACCAAAACGGAGTGAACAAAACTTAATCACTAGGCCACCAGGGCTGGCCCTGAGCTAGCTTTTTAATATACAATAATATCTGATCTATAATAAGTAGGTTATAATATAAAAACTATTTAATTTATTATATAAATTGTGTGCCATCTGCATTAAATAAGGGAGAATGCAATGGGATGGCTAATTTTATGTATCAACTTGACTGGGCCATGAGGTACCCAGATATTTGGTCAAGCATTATTCTTGGTATTTCTGTGAGGAAATTTTTGGATGAGAATAACGTTTAAATTGGTAGACTGAGTAAAGCAGATGGCCCCTCCTAATATGGGTGGGCCTCATCTAATCAGTTGAAGGCTTGAATAGAACAAAAAAACTGACCCTCCACTGAATAAGAGAGAATCCTCTTGCCTGACAGCCTTCAAACTGGGACATCAGCTTTTTTCTGCCTTCAGATCAAACGGAAACAATGGCTCTTCCTGGGTGTCTAGTCTGCCAGCCTTCAGACTAGAAATACGCCATCAATTCTCCTGGGTCTCCAGCTGGCTAACACCCTGCAGATCTTGGGACTTGCCAGCCACCAATATCACATGAGCCAATTCTTTATAATAAATCTCTTTTTATACATACACATATACATCCTATTTGTTCTGTTTCTCTGCAGAATCTGCATACACACAGGTACCGGTGACACTAGAAAGGCAAGAAAAATAAAATAAATGAGGAACATATTAGTGGAACTAGTAAAGTGCTGTCCTTAAGTGCTTCCAGGGAACACGGAGGAGACACTAACACCGGCTTCCAGAATCGACGGGGAGGTGCAGGGAGGGGTCAGACCACATTATGCAGTTTAGGGGCACCAGTCAATGAAGTAAGGTCTTTAATGTGACTTAATTTGTCCTCAGGTCCTGGGAAAATTTGGGTTCCATTTTTTCAATACCTGGCACATCATAGCTTAATAAATTTTAATTTTATCACTTTTGAATATAACCTCTTGGTTCAATTATTTTAATTGGAAAAGGCTAATAACTAGATATCTGTACCTAAATTTCTCTTCATATTGTCCTCCACCTGGATTATACTTTCAAACTTTACTGTAAGAAACCGCTGAGGAGGTTGTGAAACAGCGATTCCTGGGCCCAACCCCTGGGGATCCTAATTCAAAGGGCCTGGAGTGGGGCCTGAAAATCAGCATTTCCATGAGCGCACAGGAGTTTCAGATGCAGGTGGCCCACTGACCACAGTTTGAGAATCACTGATGTAGGACCTGTAAATAGGCTGTGATAACTCTGCTTTAAAACCACCACACGTAGGATACTGTGACAGTCGACTGTAAATGAAAGGACCTTCCAGAAAATGCATAAAATTCTGAGTGATGGTGTTCTTAGCATTCTTAATTTTCTTTTGTACTTTTCTATACTTCCTGACTTTTATGTTGAGAGGCAGGTTTTTAAAATTAGAAGGCAATGTTTTGAAAATAATTAGGTTGTGCTCTGTGGGTTTTGGTATATATTCTCAGTTTTTAGTCCACTCACATTAAAAATGAAACACTGAAAATATTCAAAGGAAAAAACTCAAAAATAGTAGAAGTGGTTCCAGTCCTTGGTAGAGAATGAGATTTTTTTCTTTCTTTACTGTTTAGCACTCCCTTCACTTTTTGGGGGGAAGAATATTAACTTTATTTTTAAAATAAAATAAGGATGTTTTCTAGTCAAAGAGTTCTCTCTTCTCCTTGAAACGTTTCATAAAGTACCTGACAGTTTTGACAGAAATAACACCAAGTCCCCAGGACAGTTCCTGCTCAGACCCTGAAAATAAACCGGGGCAAAAGGCTGAGAAATCGTTTTTATTTATGCGTGTCTCCACCCTCCCTCTTGGAATGGCGTCAGTTCCTCTGTTCTCCTCCATATTTTAAGACCTAGTCTTTCCCTACTTTCAAATCGCCTTCTCCTAGCCAAACAGACATAATAGCGAGTATTATCTCCTTTTATCTTGAATTTATTCACATTCAAGTATTAACTCTCTCAGGGAGCCCCTTGTGCCCAGAGAAAACCCACCTGCCCTGGCCCCTCTCTCCTCACTTCCTTGCTTCTTTAGGCAGAAATAACGAAGGGCCCAGAACTTCTCCCCTCCCAACCCATCACTCACAGCCTGGTGGCCACCGTCAGCCTTAAGCCCACAGCATTAATCCCATTGTCCCCTTTGTCTCTTGATTAATCTACAACCAGCCCCAGACTCCAGGTCACACGGTCTAATAATCCTGCCATTCTGCATCTCCCTTTTCTGTCCTTCTCTCTTCCTCCTGTTTATCTCTTAAAACCCCTTCCCCTGTGCTCTTAGGAACTTATGGTCCGTTCATCAGCAAAATCCACTACATTCAGCCTCTCTCTAAATACAGTCAGCTCTTCCATAACACGACAGAGAGGTTACTAAAAATCACTGTCCTATTCAAATCACCCTATAAAAACCAGAGTTTATGGGGAAAATAGCATTGCGGCACGATATTCAAAAACTTCATCAGTGACATATTAGGAAAAAGGTAGGAGCCTAATAAAAGCAGTAGCACAATTTTACACATGTTAAATGGTTAGGAAAGACATAAATATTACAATAAATATGGCACTTGACCTTGGAAAAGACCTAAGGGTGCCTGTGGAAGCCAATGTTGGCAGGGCCAGCTTGTGAGTTGTTGTGAAGCAGTGGAAGAACGTCAGCTGAAATTGGAGGGAAATTTGTAACATCAGCTGTGGGTCAGTGTGGCTCATAACACGGGCAGTAAACTGAGGCAGCTGGTAGGGGTTAGAGCGTGTGCATTTTGTGTATGCCTAAGGAGCTGCCGACAGCCCAGTGTAGTCTTCAGTGTTTCACTTAGTATTTCTCACCGATGAAACCGCACGTTAGGTAAATGCAAAAGGAACCTTAGGCTCACATTGTTCCCTAATATGTCAAATGTGTTGGAACAAATTCAGATTTGATGACAAGTGTTACGGAAGAACTGGCTGAAGTCCATTCAGATTCTTGCTCGGAACCCAAAACCTGACTTTACCTGAGGACGTGGCACCTTCTCCAGCCCTTTCCAGTGGTGGCCAGATTCACTCAACCTCTAGCTCTTGTACCACTAGACCTACAGATGGAGTCAGTGTCCTCTTTGTTCCTCGTCGCTACATCTAGACCATTCTTTCTCCCCTTATTTTCCTTGAACACCTCTCCTCTAGTGATCTTTTCATGCATCTTACCTCTGTCACTTCCATTTTCACACTCTAGGACCTTCTCATTACCAATAATTGAACACTTCATGTATTCGTGAGGGTTCTGTAGAGAAACAGAACCAATAGGAGATAGATATATAGAGAGATTGATTGATCCATAGATAGATAGAGATAGTTATATATAGCTATATGGAGATATGTATGTATATCGATAGATTTATTAGGAGGACTTAGCTCACATGATTATGGAGGATGACAAATCCCACAACCTGCTGTTTGCAAGCTGGAGACTCAGGAAAGCTCGTGGTATAGTTCAGTCCACGTCCAAAGGCCTGAGAACCGGGACAGTTGATGTAATTCCCAGTCCGAGGCAGGAGCAGACCTGACCCAGCTCAAGCAGGGTCTCCGCAGGCCCTCAGTGGATTGAATGATGCCCACCTGCATTGGTGAGGGCAGTCCACTTTACTGAGTCCACCAGCTCAGGCGCTAATCTCATCCAGAAACACACTCACAGACACACCCAGACATAATGTTTAGACATGATTTTAATATCACCTAAAAATATGATTTAGAAAGTGGCCAGGCATGCTTCCACGTTAATACAATTACACATTCAATAGCACATTTGGTAGCATGAGCATTTTTTAAAGAAATTTCATTGGGATTATAATGATTTATAACATTGTGTAATTTCAAGTATGCATTATTATTTATCAATTCCTGAATACGATTCCTCGTGCTCATCCCCAGTAGTCTAATTTTTATCCATCACCCTACGTATGTACCCCTTTGTCCCTTTCACCCACCCCACAACCCTCTTCCCCTCAGGTAACCACTAATCTGTTCTCTTTATCCATGTATTTATTATTTTCCACATGAGTGAAATTCTCCAAGGAAGATATACAGATGGCCAACAGACACATGAAATGATGCTCCACATCACTAATTATTAGGGAAATGAAAAACAAAACTATAGTGTGAGCATTTTTTTAACATCCTCATTACCCAAGTATTCTTATACAAGCTAGGTATAAATCAGAAGAAAAAGATGAAATGCAAATAGCATAATTTATAAACTTGTAAATGTTATATTATGAAAAAGAACTGAAGAAACACTTGTCCTTGAAGTTGTGGTGGAGATACAGGGTAGCGGAAAGGTGAGCAGATACTCAGATTACACATGCGGGCTGGTGTAGTGGATCAGAATGTGTGTCTGGATCTCCAGCACAAAACCAGCTCTCCCTGCCTGCCTCAGCAATAACGCTGAGTAGACAGCACCTCAGGAAAGATGGAAATGGGGCAGGGAGGCAGAAAGCAATCTGTTAATAGTTAGGTTCTAAAGTCTTGCTATCATTCTCAAGACAACTGGAACCAGAAGTAAACTGAAAGTAAGTAAATCAGCAATACAATCCTGATTCTGCTCACTTACTGCTAAGAGAAGAGATCAACCTTTTACTCTAAAGGGGAAGACTTCTCTGGAAAAAAATTATTATCTACTTCAATCTCTAATGATCTTTTGTCACATAATGATATTCAACTAAAAGTTATAGATATGAAGAGAAGTTTGAAAATGTGACTTTAAATCAATAGAAAAAATGATCACTAGAAGTAGACCTATAGATGACCCAGATACTGGAATTAGGAGATAAAGACTTTAAAAGATCAGTTATAAATATGTTAAAGGACTTAAAGGGAATGATATACAAACTGAGGGGGAAAGATTGAGAATTTGGGAGAATTTCCATTCTAAGATGGAAAGTCCTAAAAAAAATAGAAAAAAAAATATATCTAAAATGAAAAATTCATTGGGAAGACTTACTAAACTTGACACAGCAGAAGAAAGGATAAATGTTCTTGAACGGGTCAATAGAAAGTATCTAGTCTAAAGCACAATGGAAAAAAATGAAAAACAGAGTAGATCATCAGAGACTTACAGAACAATATTAGTTTAACGCATATGTAATTGGAGTCCTAGAAAGAGAAGAGGAAAAAATACAAGGCAGAAGCCATATATGAAGAGATGATGGCAGAGAATTTTTTGAAAAGAAATGATCCTGGGCAAAAGCCTGGAAGGACTGAAGAACATCAGAAAAGGTCAATAGATAAGGAAAAATGTAAAGTTATTTGTTAATGCTTTAAATTTTTCTTTAACGTCTCTTTAGAGCAAACATAACTATAAGGAATTGTAGGATTTATAACATGTGCGAAAGTCAAATATATGACAATAATTCCAGAAAAGTCAGGAAAAGGAGTAAGTCAAACCATAGTTCTTGAAAGATTCTTACATTATCTAGTAAGTGGTATTCCTGCCGGATTTGGATATGTTTGGTTTGCAAAGTTTGCATTTTATAACCTCTCTGTAACCGCTAAAAATAATTCAAAGAGGCAGAGCTAAAAGCCAATAGAGGAGATAAAATGTAACACTAGAAACTACTTGATTTGTCTAAAAGAAGACAGGAGAAATGGAACAAAGGGCAAGTGGGATAAATAGAAAATGAGGAAGAGGATGGTATATCTACATCAGTAGTTAAATGTAATGGACTAAATGTTCCAATTAAAGAAATAGTTTAGCTGACACTAGATAAAGTAACAAGGCCTAGTTACTGCTGATTACAAAAGCTATGATTTAAATATAAGATAGGTTCATAGTAAGAGGATGGGAAAACGCCTTGCATGCACCAATCATAAGCTAGCATGCCTATTTTAATATCAATAAAGTAGACTTTAAGACAGGGATGAAGAGGATATTTCATAATGATAAAGGGGTTGATTCATCAGGAAGACAAAACAATCCTAAATCTATATGTACATAATAACATAGCAAAAAATGATAGAAATAAAAGAAGAAATGGAAACATTTATGAACGTAGTAGGGTATTTTAACACACCTGCCCTAGTAACTGATAGAACAAACAGAAGAAAAAACAAGTAAGGGTCTAGAGAATTTGAACAACACTACTAACGAACTCAACCTCCTCAATGTTTATAGACCATTAGTGCAACAACTGGAGAATATGCATTCTTTGCAAGTACATGAGGAACAGTTAACAAAATCAGCCATAGGCTTTCTCATAAAGGAATTTTTTGATGAGTTTCGAAAGATTGAAATCATACAGAGTATGCTCTCTGATCCCAAGAAAATTAAACCAGAGTTAAATAATAGTAATAAGGTAACTAGAAAATCCCTCAAGTATTTTTTAAATAATGAAGCATACTTTTTCATAAGCCATGGATCACAAAAGAGATCATAGCGGAAATTACAAAGTGTTTTGAACAAAAAATTGGCTATATAAAAATCCATGGGATGCAAGTAAAGCGCTGCTGACAGGAAATGTCACATAACTTTAAATGCATATATTAGAAATGAAATACTCAGAGTCAATCGTCTAGGCTTTCACCTCAAAAAGCTAAACTCACAACAGCAAAATAAACCCACAGAAACGTAGGACGAAAATGATAGGTAAAAGAAGGGACTCGTGAAATAGAAAAAAGACAAATAATAGAGAAAATCAGCAAAGCCAAAATTGGTCCTTTGGAAGATAAGTAAAATTGATAAACTCTGGAGAGCAAAAAAAAAGAAAAAACACTTATACCCAACATCAAGAATGATAAAAGGACATCACTTTGGATCCTATGACATTAAAGGAATACTAAGAGAACATAATGAAAAACTTTTTCTCAATAAACTTGACAAAAATCTCTAGGAATTGAAAATTTCTGAAATAAAAATTTGTAAAAGTGAAACAAGAAGTAGAAACTCTTATGAGTAGTATATCTTTTAAAGAAATGGAATGCCTAATCAAAACCTTCCCACAAAGAAAATTCCAGGCCCAGAATTCCCTGATGAATTTTACTAAACTTTTAGGAAGAAATACTCACAATAATACACAAACTCTTTCAGTGTAAAAAGGGTGAGAGAACATTTCCCAACTCATATTATATAGCCAATATAATACGGATACCAAAACCTAAAAAGGGACATTACAAGAAAATAAAACTACAGACTAATATTCCTCATCAACATAAACACAAAAATCCTTAATAAAGTATAAGCAAATCAAATTCAGCAATATATAAAAAGGACAATACTTAAGTAACAAGTGAGGTTTATTCTAGGAATGGAAAATTGGTTTAACACTCAAAAAGCAAACAAATGTGTAATTCATCACATTAACAAAACAAAGGAGCAAAATATCCAATTAACTCTGTAGATGGACAAAAAGTCCTGGATAAAAGTTAATACTGAGTCACAGATAAAAATGACAAGGATCATAGATAAAAACTACCAGCAAACCAGTAACAGAGGGGATTTCCTCAATTTGATAAAGCATATCCATAAAAATCTTGCAGCTACTATCATTCTTAATGATGGACTATTGAATGCTTTCCTCCTAAGTCGGGAACACAGTAATGATGTCTTCTTACCACTGTTATTCAGTATTGTACAAGTGGTTCCAGCCAGTGCAATAAGGCACACAAAAAGAAAGAGACATAAAAGGCGTAACAATTGGAAAGGAAGAATTAAAACCGTTGTTTACAGATAACATGATTTTGTACACAGAAATTCAAAGGGATCAACAAATTGCCAGAGCTAATCGAGCTTACCACGATTGTGGGATACAAGGTCAACGAGACACAAATCTCTATATACCTTCAACAAACAATTAGAAAATTAAATTTTAAAAAGCTACTATTTATAATAGCAGCAAATAACATTAAATACTTTTGAATCAAGGAAGACCTCAAAACTGAAAACTACAAAACATTGCCAAAAGAAATGAAAGAAGACAATAAATGAAGAGATATACAACTTCCGTGCACTGGAAGCCCTAGGATCATTAAGATTTCAGCTCTCCCTAAAGTAATCTTTAAATTCAATGTGATCCCAGCAGATTTTGGGGGGGGGGGGTATGGTGGGAATTACATCACTGATGAGAGTTTAAAGTGGCATAATATCTTTGAAAAATCTGTTCGGCAATTTCTAATATTAAACATGGAGTTATCCCTTGACCCAGAAATTCTACTCCTAGGTATGAACCCAAGAGAAACAACTAAATGTATCAACTAAAAGGTGTGTCCAGAAATGTTTCATTAAGGCTTTATTCACAATAGATCAAACTGGAAACAACTCAATTTTCCATCAACAAGAGAATGCACAGACCAATTATGGTAGATTCACACAGTGGAACACTACTCGGTGATAACAGAACAAACAGCTGATAAATGTTAGAAAATGAATGAATTTCAAAAACATGATCTATTATGATTGGAATCAGCCAGATATAAAAAAGCACATCCCATAAGATTTCATTTACAAGGAGTTCCAGAACCAGCAATACTAATTCCTGCTGTTAGAAATCAGAACAATAGCTGCATCTGGGTAGGTGAGCTCTGACCACAAAGAGTCACGAGAGAATTTTCTGGGATTGTGAAGCTGTCATATATCTTGATGTGAATGGTGGTTTTATACATGGTCACACATATATATTTGTATATAAAATTCTCAAGCTGTTAACTAAATATTTATGCATTTACTGTATATAAATTATACCTCACTAAAGAGTTGAAAAAATATATATTGTCACCCACGCACCCTATTCCCCTTCCTGCTCTATTTTTCTTTACGACACCTATCGCATTTTAACTTACGACATTATTTCTTATTTATCTTTTATGTTGTCTATCTCCCCTAGTGGAATATAAATTCTAGGAGGGCAAGACTTTGTTCGGTTCATTACAGGATCTCAGTGATAAGAATATTAGCATATAATAGGCAGTCAAAAGTAGTTGTTGAAGGAATGAATGGTATCTATATTTTTATGCCTTATATTTCTAAATGTGGACTTAAGAGCTTTCTTTCCAGGTAAAGGAATGCCATGTGGTGGCCAACAAGTGGGAGAAGGGGGGGCCTTTTCCTTGCTCCTCAAATCATACTGGTCCTAAAAGTAAACCTCTTGTAGTCGTGTAGGTATACGATCTCTCTTCATGAGGGCGCTGGGAATAACAGTGACCATTTGTCTTCCTCTACTTTTCTCTCTCCTATAACACTGTTCTTCCTCTCATCCCTTTGCCACTAGTCTCTCAGACACTGGGTCTTTTAGCAGTGGCATATCTAGCATATTTGACACCAAGAGCATATCATTTTTTTAACGTATCCCCTATATGACAAAATTATTTTCAGTAATGTCCTTATAATGGAACAAATAATAATAATGGCCAGAAAAACGCAGTGAAAATTTTCTTTTAACTCTCTATAATGCTCATGCCAGAAACACATTGCTAATAAAAATTAAAGCTAGTATTATAATATAAAAAAGGAAAACAAGTAATGGATTGATACTTTTAAATGGGGTTTATATTTTTATCTGTTTAATCTCCATAGTGAACAATAAATGACAATTCAGTTTCTATTTGAAAGTCTAAATGACTTAAAAACTGATCTTTTCTGCATATTCACGCAGTAGATAGTATAGCTAGATTTTTCAATCTATCCATGCCTATAGGTGATCAAAGCATACTTTAATTTTAATTTCATTAAAGTTCATTTCACATAAAGCAACAGATACACAAATAGCTAGAAAAAGTCTTAAAGATAGAAGTTTGACAGAGATTTTAAAAATTCTTTTCACAGGGAGATGTTGGTCAAAGGGTACAAATTTCCAGTTGTAATGAATAATTTCTGAGGATCTAATGTACAGTATGGTGATTGTAGTTAATAACACTGTATTATGTACTTGAAAATTGCTAAGAGAGTAGATCCTAAGTGTTCTCACCACAAAAAAGATGCGGTAATTATGTGATGTGATGGAAGTGTTAGCTAACACTCTGGTGGTATTCAGTTTGCAATATATAAATGTATCAAATGAACACGCTGTACACCTTGAACTTATACAATGTTATATGTCGGTTATATATCAATAAAGCTGGAAAAAATTAAAATTTTAAAACATCCTTTTCACAATAAATTTCACAAATTGCAATACTGTCCATGTATTTGTTTCTTTGGGATAGATTCTAGCAGCTTTCAAATGTGCTCACAGTCAAGAAATTTTAAACAAAATTAAGTCTCCCAGGTGGTCACATAGAATGACAGATGGAAGCAATTCAATTTCTGTGTCTTTGTCTTTATGGTCATTGTACTATCATTCTTTACTATTTAAACACAAGAATATGTAATGCCACAAGGTTTGGACACACCGACTGTACCTGAAATCAGCTCCAACAATTCTGAACGATGACAAACTCACTCTCAAAACAAACGTGCAGCTGAGTCCACGTGTGTCTGGGGTGATTATATAACCCAGCATTTCCGAATTGACTTCTATGTAGAATCTGATGTATATTAAAAAAATAAGAAGTTAAAATTTTCTCATTTGAAACATACATATATAGCATTAAAACTCAACAGTAAACCACAGCAGTTGTTCAGAACCTCGACCAGTAATTGGCTTAGAGGAATATTTTACCAATAACATTGCTTAGAATAGCTCTTCCTGGTGATAAGAAAAACTAACCCCTTTTGGTTTGTTTTATTTTTGTTTTCACTTTTCTACAAACACATCCTCTTATTGCCTGATCCTAGGGCTGGCTGTTCCCACTGTCCTGCCCCTGGCATGCTACTGAGCTTCAGAGAACGTTTTTACTGGGCCCTCTCCGTCCTGTAGCCTTGATGTTCCCTGACATTCCCACCCACCTGTGCATGTGGAGAGCAAATCAAAGCTCTGAGCGTAAAGTTTTACTGCCCAGGACCTTTGGTGAAGGGAATGGAACATCACAAGATCAGGTGTCTGGAACTTCAAGCCTTTGGTGATAGTGCAGGCAAATATTGGGGGCACAAGACCTTAGTCTTGCAGAGTGGGTCTGTGTGATGATTTAGACAGAAAATGGAGCATGGAATGAGAGGACATAGTGATTCTGATTCTGATTCAGATACTGAAGAACTCAGAAAACGAAAAAAGGAAAACAAGTGCTTAAAAATGCTCTTGGTGCAAATAATACTAATTACAGTCATTCGTGTGAACTAATTACCATTTTTCCTAATCACCATGTACCATATTAACAATAATCTATACCACATGTGTATCAGATTAACTAAATTTAATTGGATAATGTGTACTCTATCATTGCAGTTTATAGCTCCTATAGCCTAACCTAGTTTCTCTGCCCCTAGGTTTAAAGAATTTAATGGAACATTTGTCCCATGCATTTTTTTTCCCTGTAAAAGCTGAATTCTAGGAAGCTTTGGGCTTTTGACAGTTGGAGACTTAATCACTGTTCTCTGCTTTTGTTTATGTCTCTCTCCATGGCCATCCATTCCAACTGCTGCTGGGCTTCCATCTGTTGCAACACAAGCTAACTTCAAAAGACAAAACGGAAACTTCTAGTGTTTCAACAAGAAATTGTTTGGTATCGTTTCATGGTCGTTAATCAAGAAAGCAAAAATAAGGAGTTCTGCCCTTTGCGATGTTTACGTTATTATCCACCAACTAAGGAGATTACAAACTATCACTCACTGAGCCATATGAATGACAATCTTAGGTTCCAGATTTCCCAAAAGTCCAGATTTCAAGTATTCTGTCTCCTAAATTTTCATTCAGAAAATACAGTTTCTGTACTCAGGGCCAATGACTGTCCAGCTGCATGTTACCTGAAACAAGAATGCAGAGTTTCCGTGGGGTAGTGGGGCTGAATGCTCTGTAGTACTGTTCAACGTTAAGCCTCCTATGGAGAGGAGAATGAGATGACAGTGACATTGGACATGCTGCCAGGCCACCCTGATAGCCAATATCACGGAAGTTGGTCACACTCTGCAGCCATGGACCAAACCTCCACATGCAGACCTGGCTACATTGATTCAATTGCTGTTTCAGAATGTTTGCTATTTTGAAACAAGGAAATGGTTTGGGAAACTGGTCCATTATGACAACAGGCAATAATTTAAAATGATGATTGTATTAGTTCTCTATTGCTACTTTAACAAATTACTACAAACTGAATGGCTTAAAACAGCATGTATTTGTATCTTCAACTTTGAAGGTCAGATGTCCAAAATGCATTGGTAGGAAGCTCTAGGAGAGAATGTCTTCCCTCGCCTTTTCCAGCTTTTGACGGAAGACACCCGCATTCTTCAGGCCTAGGTCTCTCGTCTCACTTTGACCTCTGCTTCCATGGTCACATCTCAGATGCCCCCACCTCCTTCTTTCCATTATAAGGGCCATTGTAATTAAACAAGACCCACCCAGAACATCCAGGATATTCCAGGATAACCTCCCCATCTCAAGATGGGTAACCTAACCACATCTGTCAAAGAAATGCCAAGCCAGGAAAAGCATTCCCGTTACAATGTTAATTGAAGCAAATATGCAATTGAAATTATATGGCACCTAAAAATGTACACATGGAATAGAAAATCAGGGTTAAATGTGGAAAATGTCTGTAAAAATAGCAAGATTAGGGGTGCTTTTCTTCCCTCACCACTTCACCTCTGGACAATCATCTTCTTTAATGGCATATTATGGGGGAAAAAATATTTGACGTTTATCACAAAGACAGTAATTAAAATTGGAAAAATAGTAAATATATTTCCTTTATCTCAAAAAATAAAATAAAAGTCTCATTTTTCTACCTAATTTGTAATAAAATGGGAAATAAATAAATGAATGAAAGCAAAAGCAAGATTAGCTTGGTCAGATGGAAGAGTAATTATCACTTTAAGTTGAATTATCACTTCAATTTCACTTTCATGATTCAGTCAAGTAAACAAAGGTAGTATAGAGAGTTATAATATTAAAAGAGAAAGCAAAAGCACTATATGAATCTAGAAACCTAACTGTACCAATTCTTTAGAAATTCTGTGTTTATAGACTAAATTTAATTATCAACTTTTACAACAGCTTTCTTGAGATATATTTCACATATCATAGAATTCACACCTGTCAAGTACAATTTTCAATCACAATTGATGGTTTTTAGTATTTTCACAAAGTTGTGCAAGCATCACCAGTATTTAACTTGAGGATACTTTCATCACTCCAAAAGGAAACCTCATACCCATTAGCAGCCACTCCTCATTCCCTTCCTCCCCCAGCCCCCGGCAACCGCTAATCTACTTTCTGCCCCTACGAATTTATCTATTCTGGATATTTCACATAAATGGAATCATACAATGTGTGGTCTTTTGTGATTGGCTTCTCTTACTTAGTATAGTGTCTTTGAGGTTCATCCATGTTATAACATGCATCAGTATTTCATTCCTTTTTATGTCCCATTAATATTCCATTGTATGCATATACCTCATTTTATTTATCCATTCATCAGTTGATTTTTTGCTATTATGCATGAAACTGCTATGAATGTTTGTGTGCAAGCTTTGTGTAGACTTAGTTTTCATTTCTCTTGGGTATATACCTAGGAGTGGAATTGCTGGGTCCTATGGTAACTTTATGTTTAACATTTTGAGGAACTGCCAAGCTGTTTTCTTAAGTGGCTGCCCCATTTTACAAACCCACCAGCAAGGCATGAGGGGTTCAATTTCTAGACATTCTCAACAACACTTGTCCATTTAAAATATTTTCACAATCCTAGTGGGTATGAACTAGCATCTGGTTGTGGTTTTGATTTGCATTTCCTTCATCATAATGATGTTGAAACATCTCTTCATGTGGTTATTAGCCATTTGTATATTCTCTGTAGAGAAATATCTGTTCAAATCCTTTGCCTATTTTTTTAAATTGTTATTTACCTTTTTGTTGTTGGATTGTAAGAGTTCTTGTTATATTCTGGACGCAAGTCCCTTATCAGATACATGATTGGCAAGTATTTTTCCTATTCTGTGGGTATGTTATTAATTTTTCAAAAGCACATACACTCTAGGCAAACTTATTCAAGATGATAACTATGCCAGAAAACTTATTGTGGATATTATTTCTTTCACATTTGTATTTTTCTCTCCATTTCTTTCTTTCCTGTTTAAAGTTCAATGTTACCATTCTAAAATTATTTAACATGTGATCGTCAAAGGCAAATATTACCTTGACATTGAATACATAATGAAGCTCCTCTCTATAAAACACTCATTCTTTTTATTTTGCACTGCAGTTTTCATTTCTGTGTATCTGTAACCAACGAAAAAAAAAAAGAGAGACAGAGTTTTCTAAGAAATGCCCTCATCTCATCTCTTGCTCATAAAATCGAAGCTAATACCCCATCTTGTAGCTCTGGGAAGTCCCCACGGGTTGCTTCTGTCAAAATTCAGAGCAACTAAGGATGCACTTCCTGTTCTATCTGTTAAGGGCTGCTTTTTTCTTTCCCTCTGTCAGTACTTTGCTGCTGTGCTTTTTAAACATAAAAATCTTTTTAGGAGTCATAATCCTTAATTGTGCAAGTGATAATCCCTGTCTAGGCTGTCTCTGAATTATAATAACTCAGCAGTTTGTGTTTAAAGGAACAGCAGCCAAATAATTTTCCTGAGTACAACAATTCCGGGTCCTATTTTTTCTTTTTTTCTTTTTTTTTCGGCTTTGCCTATTATTCTTCACTCTCTGTTCAGAAAGCTATTGACATGCTGTCAAATCATGTCACTTATTTCTTTCACTAGCTTTTCCTATGAGAAGATAACTGTAATCGGACCTGAGATCTTCATTCTGCTCTTAATGCTTTTTCACTCTTTCGACCTATCTTAAAACGTAAGCTGTTAGCATTTACGGTTCTTTCTCAATACTCATAGGAGGCATTTGATAAAATGGTTTCCATAGCAAAATACATCCTCACTATGAAATGGAGTCACGTGCATCCTTTAGTGATCACACAACACGAGGTAGTGATATTCGATAAGGCCAAGTAAGAGTCTTCTCTGTTGTAGAATCATTGTGAATGGTTTAAGTTAAATTTCTCAATTGTTATTAATTTTAAGGACTTTTTTTTACCCTGAAAGCCTAGATAGTTGATTCTATTGTCATTTCTGTATATTTGACTCTCATTCATATAAAACAATCAGGAAGTTCCATTGTGGCTTAGGAATTGGTTAGCTAAATTATCAGTGAGATAACTAAGTGGATTATTGGAGATACACATAATAGAATATTACGTATCTAGCAAATATTTATCAGAACTAAGACAATATGAAATTATACTTATGTTAAGTGAGAACGTAGGATATATATATATAATTGTAGGTTCAGTGTAATTGCAACTATATAAATAAAAATGCTTTTAAAAGACTGAAAGGAAATACACCAAAGTATTCATGTAGTTAGGAGTATCCATGATTGTTTTCTTTCCGATCGTCAGCTCTGCAAAAGCCTGTTTCACTGATTCTAGGATGCACTGTTTCACATTTTAACATCTCTGAGATGTGGATGCACTTACAACCACTCTCAGCCACGCAGCACTTGTGACAGTTCTCATGGTCTGTGCAGGAGCATCCAAACAGCAGACGGAGGGCAGGCAGGTGGGGAGAATATCCCAGGGGCAAGAGTGAAAACTAATTTAAGCAACGCTGCCTTGGCAACACCCTTATTCTCCCAGAGGAGGATATCGCATGGAAAATGCAGACTTAGATGATGTTGTATCAAAAATCATTTAGAGGAATTGGACCATATGCTGAAGAAGTTCAGTAATACCTTAACCAATTTATTTTTGCTCATATTTCTCTGTGCATTCTTATGTGTATACAAGAGTGATATGTGATTTTTTTAAATCTCTACAAAAATAAGCCTAAAAGAGCCTTTTTCAAGAGTTTTTTTAAACACAAAATTTTTAAGTGATAATAAAGTGTTGGGAAATAGTATATTTGAAAGGATGTTTTCTTTCTTAGTGGTATATACACTAATGGTGCATCCAATCTATGGCATCTTAGGTTGGGATGCATATAACAGTGGTTTAAATGAGATAGAAATTTACTTCTCTCTCCCATAACCATCTGTAGGTAAGTGGTCTGGGGCTGGTACAGTGGCTGTTCAAGAAGGTCACCTAAAGATTGAGTTTCTTCAGTCTTGTTACTCAGCCATTCCTAGGATGTTCCTCTCAGCTACATGGCTCACCACCACACTCATGTGCCAAGGAGCAGGAAAAAGGGAGGTGAGCAAGTGGGCATGCCCTCCCCTTTAAGGATGTAGCTCAGGTACATGGGCATGAGCCTAGGTTCATGGATCTACCTAGCTAGTTGCAAGAAAGGCTGAGAATATTGTCTATATTCCATATTTAGGGTCAGCAAACATTTTCTGTAAAGGGCTAGATAGTAAATATTTTAACCACATAACATCTCCATTGCATCTTTTTTTTTTTTTTTCCAACAATCCCTTGGGGTGGTTAATTTTATGAGTCAACCTGACTGGGTGAAGGGATGCCCAGAGAGCTGGAAAAACATTATTTCTAGGTGTGTCTGTGAGGGTGTTTGTAGAACACATTAGCGTTTGATTCAATAGACTGAGGAAAGAAGATCCACCTCACCAGTGTGGGTGGGTATCACTCAATCTGTTGAGAGCCCGAATGGAACAAAAACGAGAAGGATGGAACAAAAAGGCTAAGGAAGAACAAAATGTCTCTCTCCTTTCTTGAGCTGGGATGTCCATCTGGTCCTGCCCTCCTACATCACAGCTCCTTGTTCTCAGGCCTTTGGACTTGGAATGTATCATACCATCAGCTTTGCTGGTTCTCCACCTTGCAGTTGGCAGATCATGGGACTTCTTGGCCTCCATAATCACGTGAGCCAATCTCTATAATAAATTGTCTCTTATCTGTATCCTATTGGTTCTGTTTCTCTGAAGGACCCTGACTAATACACACTTACAAGCATATAAATCATTCTTAGCTTGTAGGCCATACAAAAACAGACAACAGGCTGGATTTGGCCCATAGGCCATAGTTTACCAACCCCTGTTCCAGACAGTCATGTGAATAGCTACAAAACTAGAGCTCCATTACCATGGAGGATTTGGGGGTTTGGGTGGGTGGAAACATATTGAGGAACAACTATCTATATCTACCATAGCATATATTCATGTTAGGATATTTGTAAAGATTTAAGACTACCACTTGTTTGAAATAATAAGGAAAATGCTCATGACATAAGTTTAAAAGGAAAATACAAAGTTCATTGTACATTTTTAAAGCCCCAAATAAAAAAACAGACATGGAAAGAAAGCTAGAAGAAAATTAACTAAAATATTAATATGGACTCACTTTGGTTGATTTGTCTCTGGGTTATTTCATATAATTTATCTTCCTATTTGTCTGAATTGTAACAATTTTATTATAAGGAGCACATATTACCACTTAAATGCAAATTTTTTTCAAGTGAAAAAGTCATTATAATTTAGACTATCCTTTTATTCATATACAAAAATAACCCAAATTTTTCATCTAATGTGATTTATGGCATAGTGATATATTAAAAATGAAATATCTGTTAAAATTTCAGAGCTTAAAATCATCCAGTTTGATCCCTACATAAAATTTTAAGTTTACAACAATTTAGTACTTGAAAAAGATGACTTTTGTTCTTTAGTTATGATGTGCAGAAATTAGATGTAATTTCTCATCACTGGTTTGAAGGCAGAGAGCTCAATAATGAAGAAAAGAATTTACCAATCACTGGTTCTTAAAGGCAAACCCACTCTGAGCTTTGTGGGAGAAATCAAGGTGGGAGAACAAACTGTCACAGCAACTGGGAGCACTGCTGACTTTTGGTGGGCCGGGATGAAGAATGCTAGAATTCTCCAATTCAGGGAGAGTCTCGCCTAATCAAGAGTGCTCCTATGCCTCAAGTCAATTTCATATAGATGAAAACCCGTTGAAATTATCTGAGCCTAGAATTTAACTCAGATTTACATAAAACCAAGTGGTTTTTTTTGCACATTTATACACTGAATTTTCTAGTGCAGCAATTACCTTATTTGAGGGAAACTTAAAATTTGTTTGTTTTGGAACTTTGCCAAGAGTTGTCCACCATTTTGGAAAATCATATCACTGATAGCAACACCATGCATATTATTTGAGTCACAAATGCAACACCCCTGAATCTGGCTATATTTATAGCAATCACATTCCTGGTGGGCTTCATAGAGTGGCAAGCATCTGACCTCATTATCTCTTCTAGTATAGTCATGCCCAAACATTTACATATGGAATGCATGCTATTTAAATCATTATCTTTTTATTTATTTTGATCTTGTGATCTAAGGTAGGAAAACTATGTATAAACTGGGAATGGTTTTACATAAGATTATGAGTCTCTCATTGAAATCCTCAAAAAATTAGAAGATAACTTGGAAAGGTGAGTCTGAAGCTAACCGATTCTTACTTCTGTAGAATTTTATTTCTACCAGTTTTCGCTGGTCCCAATTATGTTGCTGCTTTCAACTGGAGGATTGTCTGAGCTGGACGATTCAAGATGGCCTCCCTCACCTGGCTGGCAGGCAGTGCTGCCTGTGGGCTGGAAGGCTTTGATTCTCTCCCATGTAGTTTCTCATCCTCCTCCACATTAAACTGACTTCATTACATGTCTCAGCATAGTGTTCCAAAAGAATGAAGGCAGAAGCCGCAGGGCCTTTTGAGACCTAGGCTTCAGAACTCATACAACATCATTTCTGCCACATTTTTTTTTTTTGGTCAAAGCTAACAGGCTAGCCCAGATGCAAAGCGGGGAAGAAAAAGACTCCACTTCTGAAAAGGAGGAATGGCAACATCACATTGCACAGGGACACACATACTAGGATGGATGAAATGTGTAGCTGATAAACAATCTATAACATTCAGAGAAATTTCCCTGCTTCTAACTCCTCCTGTTGGATCTTTGGCCTTCAATCAAAAACCATAAAAATAAAAAGAAGGCAAATTCTTTTTTCAAATAACAGCTTCTCAATCGTTTGAAGAGAGCTATAATATGACTTATAGGTCTTCTTTTCCTTTGTTATTTTTGCCATTCTTCAACTTGACTTACTGACTTTATTCTAGGATTATAGAATAAATCATAGCAAATGCTTCCACTTTTCAATGAGATGTGAATATGTTTACTAAAGCAAGGAATGTTAAGTGAACAACTCAAGAAAAGTTACGTCTATTTATATTTACTTAATCATCACACAGACCAAGATACAAAATATTTCCAGCACACCAGAGTCTCTCTTTTCCTCTTGCCAGTCAATTCTCCATTTCCAACAGTGACAACTATTTTGATGTCTTTTATCATTGAGTAGTTTAATCTGTTCTTGAACTCCATATAAATGGATACATACTGTATTAACTCTTTTGTGTCTGATTCATTTAACTCAGCATAATACCAGTAAGAGTTGTTCAGTTCATACATAGCAGTAGTTCATTCTTTCATATTGCTAGATATGAATTTTACACTGTTGAATGCACTGCAATTTATTCATCCATTTCCTGTTAATGAACATTGGGATGTGCCCACTTTTAGACTCTTATAAATAAAACTGGTGGAAACACTCACGTATATGTCTTTTGGTGGACACATTAATTTCTCTTCAGTACATAACTAGGAGCCTTTAGAAAATACTGCCAGTTTTACAAAGAGGTAAGTAACCAATTTAAACCTCTACCAGCAATGATGAGGGTTACTATTGCTTTACGTCCTCATCTACTCTTTGTATTGTCCATCTTTTAGATTTTAGCCATTCTGGAGGTAACAAATGCTTATTCTGTATCTATTCAGTTGGTCTTATGCTTTTTCTCCTTTAGTCTGCTAATGTGGGGAATTACTCTGATTAATTTTCAAATATCAAATCAATCATGTATAAACTGGAATAAACTGCATTATGTCATAGTGTACTATGCAGGTTCAACCTACTAAGTTTGTTTAGGATTTTTCTGTATGTGTTCATGAGAACTATTAGCCTATAATTTTCTTTTGTCAAAATGTTCCTGTCAAGTTTAGGTGATAAAAGTTGTGCTGGTCTGAAGAGTGATGTCAGCATCATGGTAGAGCGAGTTCTTCCCTTAGACTCTCCCCACTAAGATACAATGAAAAGGACATTCATAAAGCAGCAGAGGACATTCACACAACACAAAACACGTCTGAGAGACCCATGCAGCCATACATCTGAAGGCGGAGGTGCTGGACCCCTGGAGGAAGTGAAAGGAGGTAAGGGGATCTCCTCTCCCTCCCCCAGTGGCAGTGACCCAGGGCGTGGGACCATGCATGGCTCTGACAGGAGAGATAGGAGGGGTGGCCATCTGTAGGAACACCTTCACTCTCCAAGTTCCCTCTCAGCCCATGGGAAAGCCCCATGCAGAGGTGGCTAAGTTATTGCAGGGATGTCTCCATAAAGCCAGCACACCAGAAGACATAACATAAGACATAACACTTATAAATATATATGCACACATATATGTTTACACACAGGAACACCAAAGTACCTAAAGCAAATATTCACAAACCTAAAAGGAGATGTTAACAACAACACAATAATAGTAGGAGACCTTAACATCCCACTTACATCAATGGATAAATCATCCAGACAGAAAGTCAACAAGGAAATAGTGGATTTAAATGAAAAATTAGACCGGATGGACTTTATATATATAAAACAGCAGAATACAAATTCCTCTCAAGTGCATGTGGAACTTTCTCAAGGATAGACCATATGTTAGGAAACAAGGCAAGCTTCAATAAATTTAAGAAGACTGAAACAATATAAGCAACTTTTCTGATCATAATGATATGAAACTAGAAATCAACTATAGGAAAAAAGCTTGGAAAGTAACAAATATGAGGAGACTAAACAACATACTACTGAACAACCAATGGATCATTGAATAAGTTAAAGGAGATATCAAAAAATATTTGAAGGCAAATGAAAATGAAAATACACCATACTAACTCACGTGGGATGCAGGAAAAGTGGTCCTGAGAGGGAAATTCATAGCAATACAGGTCCATCTTAACAAAAAAGAAAAATCTGAAATAAGCAATCTTAAACTACAACTAACAGAATTAGAAAAAGAAGAACAAACAAAGCCCAAAGTCAGCAGAAGGAAAGAAACAATAAAAATTAGAGCAGAAATAAATGAAATTGAAACAAACAAAAAAACCAGTAGAAAGGGTCAATGAAACAAAGAGCTGGTTTTTTGAGAAGATAAACAAAGTTGACAAACCTTTCCCAGACTCCCTAAGAAAAAAAGAAAGAAGGCTCAAATAAATAAAATTAGAAATGAAAGAGGAGGAATTACAACAGATACCACAGAAACACAAAGGATTATGAGAGAATACTATGAAAAACCATATGCCAACAAATTGGACAATATAGAAGAAATGGATAAATTCTTTGACTCATACAACCTCCCAAAACTGAATCAAGAATAAGTAGAGAATCTGAATAAACTAATCAGAATTAAGAGATTAAAACAGTAATCAAAAACCTCTCAAAAAATAAAAGTCTAGGACCATATGGCTTCTCTAGAGAATTCTACCAAACATTTAAAGAAGATTTATTACCTTTCTCAAACTATTCCAGAAAATTGAGGGAGACAGAACACATCTTAAGACATTCTACAAGGCCAACATCACCCTTATGCCAAAGCCAGACAAGGACAACACAAAGAGGAAAAATTACAGGCCAATATCGCTGATGAACATAGATGCAAAAATCCTCAACAAAATATTGGCAAACTGAATACAGCAATATATCAAAAAGCTCATACACCATGATCAAGGGGGATTCATACCTGGAATACAGGGATGGTTCAACATCCACAAATCAATCAATGTGATACACCACATCAACAAAAAGAGGAACAAAAACTACACAATAAGCTCAATAGCTACAGAGAAACCATTTGGCAAGATCCAGCATCCATTCACGATAAAAACTCTCAGTAAAATGAGTACAGAAGGAAAGTACCTCAACATAATAAAGGTCATATATGACAAACCCACAGCTGACATCATACTCAGAAGGGAAAAACTGAAAGCCATCCCTCTGAGAACAGGAACAAGTGTGCCCACTCTCACCACTCTTATTCAATGTAGTACTGGAGGTTTTGGCCACAGCAATTAGGCAAGAAAAAGAAACAAAAGGCATCCAAATAGGCAATGAAGAAGTGAAACTCTTGCTGTTTGCAGATGACATGATTTTATACGTAGAAAACCCTAAAGAATCCCTTGGAAAATTATTAGAAATAATCAACAACTACTGTAAAGTTGCAGGGTACAAAGTCAACTTACAAAACTGAGTGGAATTTTTATACTCTAATAATGAACTAACAGAAAGAGAACTCAAGAATACAATCCCATTTACAATCGCAACAAAAAGAATAAAATATCTAGTAACAAATTTAACCGAGGAAGTGAAAGACCTATACAATGAAAACTATAAGACATTACTGAAAGAAATTGATAATGACATAAAGAAATGGAAAGATATTGCATGCACATGGGTTGGAAGAATAAACATAGTTAAAATGTCCATACTACCTAAAGCAATCTACAGATTCAATGGAATCCCAAAGACATTCTTCACAGAAATAGAACAAAGAATCTTAAAATTCATGTGGGGCAACAAAAGACCTCGAATAGCCAAAGCAATCCTGAGACATAAGAACAAAGCTGGAGGCATCACAATCCCTGACTTCAAAATATACTACAAAGCTATAGTCATCAAAACAACACAGTATTGGTACAAAAGCAGGTACACAGATCAATGGAACAGAACTGAAAGCCCAGAAATAAAACCACACATCTAGAGACAGCTAATCCTTGACAAAGGAGCCAAGAACATACAATGGGGAAAGAAAAGTCTCTTCAATAAATGGTGTTGGAAAACTGGACAGCCACATGCAAAAGAATGAAAGTAGACCATTATCTTTCTCCATACACAAAAATAGACTCAAAGTGGATCAAAGACCTGAAGGTAAGACCTGAAACCATAAAACTTCTAGAAGAAAATATAGGCTGTACACTTTTTGACATTAGTCTTAAAAGGATCTTTTCAAATACCATGTCCACTCAGACAAGGAAAACAAAAGAAAAAATAAACAAGAGGGATTTCATCAGACTAAAGAGTTTCTGCAAGGCAAAGGAAACCAAGATCAAAATGAAAAGACAACCCACCAACTGGGAGAAAATATTTGCAAATCGTATACTTGACAAGGGGTTAATCTCCACAATATATAAAGAACTCACACAACTGAACTACAAAAAACCAAATAACCCAATCAAAAAGTCGCCAGTGGAGATGCCAGCTCTATGTCTGAGTGGTTGAGTTTGGATGCTCTGCTTTGGCAGCCCAGGGTTTCATCAGTTTGGATCCTGGGAGCAGACCTAGCACTGCTCAAGTGCTAGGCTGAGTACTTGCTAGGCTGAGCCATGCTGAGGTGGCATCCCACATGCCACAACTAGAAGGACCCACAACTAAGATATACAACTATGTACTGGGGAGCTTGGGCAGGGCAGAGAAGGAAAAATAAAAATAAAAAAGTAAAATCTTTAAAAGAAAAAAAAAGAAAACCACTAAAAAAAAAGTGGACAGGGGAAATGAATAGACATTTCTCCAAAGAAGATATACAGATGGCCAATAGGCACATGAAAAGATGCTCAACATCATTAATCATCAGGGAAATGCAAATCAAAACTACACTAACAAACCACCTTACACCTGTTAAAATGGCTATAATCACCAAGACAAAAAATAAGAAACGTTGGAGAGAATGTGAAGAAAAGGAAACCCTCATACACAGCTGGTGGGAATGCAAAATGGTGCAGTCACTGGAAAACAGTATGGAGATTCCTCACAAAATTAAAAATAGAAATACCATATGACGCAGCTATCCTACTACTGGGTATTTACCCAAAGAACTTGAAATCAACAATACAAAGAGACCTATGCATCCCTATGTTCATTGTGGCATTATTCACAATAGCCAAGATGTGGAAGCAACCCAAGTGTACATCAACTGATGATTGGATAAAGAAGGTGTGGTATATATATATATACAATGGAATACTACTCAGCCATAAAAAAAGACAAAATTGTCCCGTTCACAACAACATGGGTGGACCTCGAGGGTATTACATTAAGCAAAATAAGCCAGACAGAGAAAGACAAACACCATATGATTTCACTCATATGTGGAAGATAAACAAACACATGGACGAAGAGAACAGCAAAATGATCTACAAATTCTGTGGAATCCCTATCAAAATTCTAATGGAATTTTGCATAGAAATAGAAAAAAAATCCCAAAATTTGTATGGGACCACAACAGGCCTCTAACAGCTGAAACAATCTTCAGTAAGAAGGGCAAAGCTGGAGGAATCATAATTCCAGATTTCAGTCTATATTTCAAAGCTATAACAATCAAAACAATGTAGTATTTGCATAAAAACAGACACAAAGATCAACAGAACAGAATAGACAGCCCAGAAATAAACCCATGCATTTATGGTCAATTAATTTTCAACAAATGTGCCAAGAAGACACAATGGGGGAAGGATAGTTTCTGTGATAAATAGGATTGGGAAAACTGGGCAGCCACATGCAAAGGAATAAAACTGGACCCCCATCCTACATCATACACAAAAATCAACTCAAAGTAGATTAAAGCCGTAAACATAAGACCAAAACTGTAAAACCCCTAGAAAAAAACATAGAGGAAAGCTCCTTAACATTGGTCTTGGCAATAATTTTTTGGATTTGACACCAAAAAACAAAGGCAACAAAAGCAAAAATAAACAATAAACAATTGGGACTACATCAAACTAAAAAATCTGCACAGAGCCAGCCCTGATGGCCTAGTGGTTAAAGTTCAGCATGCTCCACTTTGGTGGCCCAAGTTCGGTTCCCAGGTGCTGAACAACACCACTCGCCTGTCAGTAGTCATACTGTGGCAGTGGCTCACATAGAAGAACTAGAAGGATTTACAACTAGAATATACAATTATGTACTGGAGCTTTGGGGAGGAAAAAAAAGAGGAAGATTGGCAATAGATGTGAGCTCAGAGCGAATCTTTCCCAGCCACAAAAAAGTCAGCACAGCAAAGGAAACTATCATTGAAACAAAAAGGCAATCTGTGGAATGAAAGGAAATATTAGCAAACCATATATCCAATAAGGGGTTAATATTCAAAATACGTAAGGAACTCACACAACACAATAGCAAATAAAAAACAAATAATCCGGTTAAAAAGGGGCAGAGGATGCAAATAGACATTTTTCCAAAGATGATATAAAAATTGCCAACAGGAATATGAAAAGATGCTCAACATTGCTAATTATCAGGGAAATGCAAATCAAAACCACAATGAGAAATCACCTCATATCTGTTAAAACATCTATTATCAAAAAGACCAGAGATGACAAATATTGGCAAGGATGTGCAGAAAAGGGAACCTTTGTGCACCGTTGATAGGAATGTAAATTGGAACGGTCACTACGGAAAACAGTACAGAGGTGCCTCAAAAAATTAAAAATAGAACTACCATACACTCCAGCAATCCCACATCTGGGTATATATCCAACAGAATAAAATTGCTATACAAACACATATCTGTACTCCCATATTCATTGCAGTATTATTCACAATAGCCAAGATAGAGAAACAACCTAAGTGTCCACTGACAGCTGAAAGGATAGAGATTTTGTGATACACACACACACACACACACACACACACACACACACAAACACAATGGAATATTATTCAGCCTCGAAAAAGAGGAGAATTCTGCCATTTGCAACAACATTGATGAAACTGGAGGGCATTATGCCAAGTGAAATAAGCCAGATAGAGAAATACAAAAGCTAAATAATATCACTTATATGTGGAGTTTAAAAAAAAGTTGCACTCAGAAACAGAAAGTAGAATGGTGGTTGCCCGGGGTTGGGGGTGAGGGAAATGGGGAGAGGTTGGTCAAAGGGTGTAAACTTTCACTTGTAATAAGAGTAAGTTCTGAAGATCTAATGTGTATCATGGTGAACTATAGTTGATAATGCTTTATGGTATAATTGAAATTTGCTAAGAGAGTTGATCTTAAGCATTTTTGCCAAAAATAAAAAGATAACTGTGTGAGGTGATGGATGTTAATTAACTTGATTGCTGGAATCTTTTCACAATGTATATGTATAACAAATCATCATGTTGCATGCTTTAACTATGTTATAATTTTTTTCACAATTATACCATAATAAAGCTGGGGGGAAAAACATGTTTCTCTACCACAGATACCAAGTATAAAAAATAAAGTTGTGTTTGTCTAATAGTATGAGTTGGGAATCGTTCTCTCTTTCTCCTAATCTGCTATTTTTGGATGTGGTAGCATATGTATATCAATTAGGTCAAATTGGATGACCACAGACATTTACTGTATCTCTACTGATTTTGATGTTTGTCTTCTTCTTTTACCCTTTTATCATCTTTATCTTCAGTAATACTCCTTGTCTTTATTTATTATGTTTTATCAGTATAGTCACACCAACTTTCTTTTGGTTATTGCTTGCCTACTATATCTTTTTCTGTCTTTTACTTTTATCCTACTTGTGTCTTTTTCTTTAAAGCATGTATCTTGTTATCAGTGGGATATTTTTACCCAGTCTGATAATCTTTGTGTTTTAATTGGAGTGTTTGGTCTTTTTACATTTAGTGTAATATACTGATCTCATTGAGTAAAAGTTTACTATGTTGCTATTTGTTTTCTATTTGTCCCATATGTTAATTTAGTCCAGGAGTTGGTAAACTTTCTCCATAAAGGACTAGATAGAAGTATTTTAGGCTTTGTGAGCCATGTATCTTTCTTGCAATTATTCAACTCTGATATTGTAGCACAAAATTATTAGCCGTAGATGAAATGCAAACAAATGAGCAAAGGTATATTCCAATAAAACCTTATTTACACAAAGAAGGTGAGCCTGATTTGGCCCTCTGACCATAATTTGCCAACCCCTAATTTAGTCAGTTTTATTGTTGCTCCTTTGAATGTAATGTGTCTTTTTTTCCTCTGGCAGACTTTAAGATATTCTCTTTGGTTTAAGATACTCTCTGTGGTTGTCAACGGTTTGACTATTATGCACCTAGACATAATTTTCTTTATTTTAATTCTGTGGCGATTTGCTGAACTTCTTGAATCCATGGGTCAATATTTGTTTTTAATGGTAAAACAATTATTGACCTTTATCTCTTCAGGTATTGCTTTTGATCCCTTCTCTTCTCTCTTTCTCATTTACACGTTTTCTATTTTTGTGTCCCACTTCTCTATTTTTAAAACATTCTGCCCTTTAATTCATTTTCTTTCTCTTCGTTTCAGTTTAGACATTTTCTGTTCATCTGCCTTCAGAGAAATAATTGTGTCTTCCTCTGTGCCAAGCCTTCTACTACATTCATGCAATGAGTTCTTAATCCTGGATTTTTTTTTTAAGTTCTGGACTCTACATTTGATTTTTTTTTTTTTGTACAGATGCCATTTCCTTGTTGAAATTCTCCATCTTTTATTCCATTTTGCCATCTTTTCCTCTATGTTCTTCAACATGTTAATCTCAGTTTTCTTAAAGTCCCTGACTGCTAATTCCAATTTCTGCATCATCCATGGGTCTCCTTCTGTTGTCTGTTTTTTCTCTTGATTGTTAGTCACATTTTCCCACCTCTTTGAATGGATTTTGTTTCAATTATATGCTAGAAATGGTGCATAAGAAAACCACAGGGACTAAAATTGACGTTATTATCCCCTAGGGAAGTTGCCTATTGGCACTTTCCTCTGTTAGGCAAATAGTGTGAAAGGAGCTGATCACCTCAATTCAATCAGAAATGAGCTGATTTAGGGCTTGATTGAACCTTTACTTAGAGTCCATTCACCCTGGTTTTCAATTTAATTTCTTTTTGCAGGACCATCCTTCCACCAGGAATCTGTATTCTAAGCATCCTGAAAATGAAGGAGATTTCACTCTGTCTTTCTAGCCCAGCTCCTTGACCTCCTCTGCAAAAATCCTCCTGGTAAAAATAGCCACATGTTTGGGGTGCCTCTGTATCCCATTCTGTCGTGCCAGCCTATGTGGCCATCAGAAATTTCACTGGTTTCTCCTTCCACCAGTAGCATTTCTCCACCTAGGCCAAGCCAGATCTCCAGTCTTTGGCCACACTCAGCAGATGTCCCTCAGGGAGAAACTGGGTAGTGATCCCTGCTTACTAGGAAGGGCTCTTCCCTCTCTGAAATTTTATTTCATCTAGTCCAGCATGGTCCCCAGATCAGCAGCATCTGGGAACTTGTTATAAATGAAAATTCCCTGACCCCAACTCATGCCTACTGAATCAGAAACTCGGCAGAATGGAACATGGAAGTCTGTTTCAAAAAGCTCTCCAGATGATGCTGACACGTTGAAATTTGAGAATCATGGATCTAGTACTCTTCATTTGATCAGCTCTCCAAGGTCTTTAAAAATACAATATTGGTAATTTCTCTGCTTTTCTCCCTAATTCTTATGGCAGGAGCCCTGATCTGCTGCTACTTACAACATCCTACCCAGAAGCAAAAGTTTCCCACACTTTTCCTTAATTGTTAGCAAGGTAAAAGACCGGAATATTGCTATTTGATAGCCAATATTACCTCCCTTTTCTTTGAGGATACCAAAGTTTCCTTAGAAAATTGTATCATCAACCACATAGTTTGGGTGGTTTAAACATCATCTCCAGCTCCAGAAATGGGCTCTGATTGGCACAACTGATCAGATTAATTCCATCCATTCCATCCACTTGTCCATAGCAATTGGCTCAAGACACATAAACCCACCAAATCCAGTGATACCTGAGGGTTTCTGGAAGAGCAACATTTTCTCCACTTCTACTGGTTTTCATGAAGTGAGAACATAAGGTTTGAAGCTTGACTTCTTTTGACTAATAATGAGGAGCATGAAACTATTAGTGACCACTTTGTAAAGCCTGAGAATGCAGCGTACCCAAAGTGTACCTGAGAGGTGGGATCCAGATGACATTATTTGAGCCCTGAAGCAAGCCACTCCTGAATCCTACTCTATCTATGGAATTTTCATGTGCAAGTAGGATGACCAACCATCCTGGTTTGCCTAGGACTGAGGGGTTTCCCAGGAAGGGAGACTTTCAGTGCTAAAACATGCGAAGTGCTGGGCAAACTGGGGTGACTTAGTCTCCTTAGACGCAAGAGATTTTTAGAATTAATATATCTTTATATTTTATCATTGGGAATAAGATACAAATTGTCCCTACAAGAGAAGAGCAGAGACTTTTTTGTGATGTAGTTTTTCTCACTAAATTTTTCATTTCCTTTTTTTTCATCCAAACCTTTGGAAAGATGATGCATTCTAAATTTAAGTCACGACATTCCCATTTTCTATTGCAAAATTGCTACATGGCTTTTAAGGAGACTAAACCATATAATATATTTATCTAAATCCATTTATCAAAATGATGAATGAGGAGGAATGCATTTAAAACACATCGTGAACAGTTTTCTGGGAAAGTATTAAGTTCACTTCCCTAGGAAGTAATGAACTAAGGATGACAAAACTGAATTTAATACTAATAATTTTAATTTTCATAATGTCTTATAAAAATTGCTTTCAAAATACCTGAAGAAATGTTTGTGAAGCACATAGAGTAGTAGAAGCTGTGCCATTTGTTAAATTAAAGGTTAGGGAATACAATCCCAATTTTTATTCCATTGGCCCATATGACTTAACCTTTATCTGTATTTGTATCCTTGGATGTTCAATAGGAATAATGTTAATGACCTACTGCATTTGGCCATGATAATGGAAAAACTAAGACCATGTCCTCTAAATCACAAGATGAATATAATTACTGTCTGATTAATAATGAATGACTCAGCCAGGTTGCTTTCCCTATGCTGACATCTCAGATTTCCAAGACTGCCTTGGAGGAGCCTTTTGAAACCTTAAAAGAAATAGCACTATAACTCAAAAGTGTGAAGTTGCAAAACCCATTATTTTAAGAGCATGATCCTAATACAGTAGCACAGATAAACCTTACCTTTCCTTTTCTGTGACACAGCTGGTATCTCAGCTTTGACCGTGACTGTTAATTTAGTCTATGACTACTACGAGTCCAGCTGAGCCAAAGAAACTATAGTTCATTAAAATCCCTTTCTCAATTCAAATAACTGCCAACCATACAAGTTGTCCCTGCAATTAAGGAAATGTAAAGTGATCTCCCATAGAGAGGAGCGAAGTCAAGTCAGAAGCTAAGCCAACAAATGGCTTTCTCCTTACAGCTTCCCAGAAAAGCTTTGGCAGGGGACATGAACAGACCGTGAACTAGAATAAATAGATGAAGATTTATTTCTATCATGACTCTATATAATAACCACACAAAAAAAGGTTTTCCCTGTTTGTAGATTCTGGATTCTGTCCAGATTCCATACACTTCCAATAACTCTGTTGCAATCAAGTTTTATATTATTAAGAAATCTGGAGAGTCAACAATGTTCCCACCATTGGGTAGATCAAGTCTACAACACTTTAATTTTGAATTCCCTTCACTATAAATTCCAATAAACCTCAGGCAGCTATAATTGTGTTTTTCAATGCTTTGTTATAACTGAACTATAAACTTCTTTGCACTTGAAGTAATTCTTTTTGTCTTTCAGCATAAGAAAATGTGAATTCTGCACACAAGGATGGCAGTATTTATTCAAAAAGTCATTTATCCCATGTTTTCCTGAAAAACAAAATTATTTTATTGAACACCACCCTGCTATCCTCCTGATGGCATTTTGGTACATCCTTAATTTTAATTCTCCTCTATGTTGTTTGTGATTCGTTTTAGGGAAAATATGAGAACCAGAATTTAGTTCATTGCCATGAATGACTCATTTTGAAATGTTGTTCAAATCAGATTTTAATAACCAAATACAAAGTCACGCTCGTCAAGTCTGACAATTCAGAAGCTGCTTGGAATCTATGACGTCAATACAGAAATGTAGAATAATTATTGCCTGAACCCCAAACAATTTACCAGCTCACCAGTTCTATCTCAATCCGCCCATAATTTCTCACCATCTCCTTTTGTCATTCCTCACCTCTGCGTCTTCCTGCCGTGGAAGGATACACATGTACTTATCCATTATTTGAGAGATTTACATCAACCTAAGAGGAAAATTGTATGCAGAAAACTAAGTGGTTGATTCCTCCTTTCATCACACACGCCATCCCTCATCTCTGTAATATCTTTCAACTACCTACTGGGCAGAAGTGACACAAAGATAAACTCATACACCAATGGAATAAAACACAAAGCCCCAAACAGATCCTAAGATATATGGATTTCTGTGGTTTCAAATAATAGAGAGAAACTATTAGAGCCACAAAGGACGATATAAACAGCATGTGTACACAGAAGCACTTGTGTCCATTCAGAAAGGGATGTGGGAAACCTACAATTACAAGAGACAAGAGAGAGGAAAAGAAATTACAGTGAAACCAATAGACAAAGATAAGTATCTCTACTGGATAAACAGCTCTTTCAAATTGATAAAGAGAACTTTGAGAATTCCATAGATGCAAACAATGAAAAAACATTTCTCTTAGTAATCAATATTAAGACAACTCTGGAGTACCATTATATACATTTCAGAAAACATTTTATAAATGCTGGTGGGGCCAGAATAAAAGGGTAAAGCTAATAGCACTGAAAATTAGTGTAAACTTCTGGAAAAGAACACAATGAAAAGAATGCATACAAAATTGTTAAAACATTTGTACTATCGAGCTCAGTAATGCAACTGATCAATATTTATTCTAAGGAAATAATTCAACAGAAGAAAAAGCTATCTGCTAAAATGTGTTCACTTCAGAATTATTTTAATAATAATGTAACTGTATAATTATAAGAAAACAATGTAACACATGAAAATATTATCTGCTAGAAGTTGCTTACCATATTTCTAGAAATGGAGGGGGAAAGCCAAATTAATATCCAAAAAAGAGAAATTATGTCAATAATACCAGTTCCATGAAATATGTTATAGCTATTTTAAATAACTATAATTGCTATACATAAATCTGAAAATATCAATAAAAATTATTTGTTTACAATATATTAAATTATAGAGTGGAATTACGCACTTTTTTCCCCTTCAAATTTTTTTTGATTTTTTAAAATAAAAATAGGGGGCTTTTTCTAAATAGGTGCCAGTCCATAGTCACCTTATGGTGAAAGCAAATTTGTAGTATGTCTATTTCCTTTGAGAAATAAGTAAGTTCCTCACCAACTTGTTTCCCCTTCCTCTTGGGTACCAGCATCCTTAACAATTTGCTTTGCTTCTGTGGCTAAGTTTTGCCAACGGAACTGCCACATCTGGCCCATAAAATCTTCCCACATGTGAATCTGTGTGTCTCTGCTAGCTTGATATCGACAGGCATGTAGACCCAGGAAGCCATATGTGAAATATGGCACAACCATAGGACAGAAGGAGCCTGGGTCCCTGAGTCGCTGTATGGGGTGAGCTGCACACCAATCCACTTCTGAGTTTACCGTAAGCTCCTGAGACTTTGGGACATATTAGAACAACTGGCTTTCCTCTGCTACCCTCTGACCTTCAGTCTGAGGATTTCTAATTGGCTTTAGCAAGGAATTTGTAGGAAACAAGCTGGAGCTCAGCTACGCAAAAATTCCAAGTTAGGACTTGGTAGCTCCCATGCAGATAACCCTGATTCTATTCTTTCACTTCCAATAAAACCATTCCATCCTCTCATCTATCACCCCCCTTCTTTCTGTTTCGACTTTATTTTTTCACCTAAGCATAAACTCATAATTTTGGTGTCAAATTATCATACCAATAAGCATTTGAAAAGATCCTATGCAACATAATATAGAAGGAGCATTATGGGTTGATTACTCTGCAGCCAATTAAACCAGGTGAGCGTTTGGTGGACATAGGTCAACTGTCTAGCAGCTGAAGATCAAGCTAAGGAAAAGGAAGTCTGAGAGCTTATGGTCATGAGATGCATTCACATGCCACAATTTAGTCTCTGGGTCTCAGGTGACTCAAAGAATTTAAAAGTCAATGTGGTCACCAAAGCATTGCTTCCGAAAATTTCTAGGGTTCAAAGGTTTAGCGAAGAAGGCAAAGAAGAGTTTTCAAATTTCTTGCTACTACCACCAGACTGAATTGTCAGAGTTTACTCTCCTCAGTAGGGAGGGCAATGCTTAGAGGACACAGGCCAGCACTGGCTATCACATGCCCAAACAGATGTCGCAATGATCTTGGCACTCTTTCCAGCTAATTCTGAAGCCTCGGTACAGCCCTGGAGCAGCCACTAACACCCAGTCAATGGTAGGTGAGATGAGGGACTCCCATCTCCGCTCCAAAGGCTGGGAATTCTCTTTAAGGACCTCGCAGTTGTAGTTCAAGGCTACTTGCCCTCAGGCAGTGGAAGGGCCTTATGGAGCTGACAAGATAATTTAAATGCCCTGAAACAGGAGTAAAGAATCAGAAATATGAACTCTTGAAGAGAAAAAACAAGTATTTTATTCTCAAACTTAACCTATGATACTTGAGAGCTTTTTAGGAAAACTACTATTAAAAAGTAAAAGCGGAGCCAGCCCCACGGCCGAGTGGTTAAGTTCACATGCTCTGCATCAGCGGCCCAGGGTTTCACCGGTTCGGATCCAGGGAGCAGAACTAGCACCACTCATCAGGCCATGCTGAGATGGCGTCCCACATGCCACAACCAGAGGCACTCACAACCAGAATATACAACTAGGTACTGGGGGCTTTGGGGAGAAGAAGGAAAAAAAAAACCAAAATTTTTTTTTAAAAAAAGTAAAAATGCATTAAAAGTAAACTTTAATATGGCAACATACATGCATTGTCTGATGCTCTCTTCCGTATAGTCCCAATTCTGTCAGTGTGCCCTGATCAGAATGACCATACACATGTGTTTTGTACCTCCTCCTGCTTCATAATCCGGGCTCTGCCTATGCCTCCATCCTCAGCTTTCGTCTCTTCTCAGAGGCTACCTTGTGTACCACTATGCAGAACTACTTGGACTTTCCCAGCTCAACTTCCTCGGGAACTGTACGCCTCTGCTCAGGCTGCAGCTGCCTCGCCCCGGCTCGTCTTTTCCACTTCTGTGGAATCAACATCATCCTTCAAGACTCAGCTCCAGCCTGGCCTGCTCTGCGGGCTCTTCCCCGGGTTGGCTGCTCCTCCTCTGTGCTCCCACTGCATACTCCAAAGCACTTGGCACACGCATTTTTAATTACACGCTTGCAAGTTTGTTTTTCATTTTTAACAGACTATAAGCCCCTTGGGGGCAGGAACGACCTTTCATCTTTACATGCCCAGAGCACAGTGATGACATATAGATAGTTGTTCAATAAGTCTGTTGTATGATTGATTCAGTGAATTCTGCAGCTTAGAGCTGATTTGAAAAATGATGCCAAGGTCACTCATTAACCTAATCCCACACCACAAAGCTTCTCAGTTTGCTAGAATGCAGTCAAGTGGCGAGGTTACTGAGATGGTGGAGAGATTAGATTTGTTGAGACAAGGCATTTTCTGCCAATTACAATTTATAAATAATTTACCAGAAATTCCTAACAGGCTGCTTGTCTCTGCACATCAGATGCTATGTTCTAGGCAAGTGTTGACAGTGGGAGCATCTAGCGCACACCTGTGAAATTCAGTCTTTCGTTGATAGAATTCATTCACTGACTTGTTCAATAAGTATTTCGATGCCTGCTCTATGTCAAGCTGTTCTAGGCATTGGAGACACAGCAATGAAAGAAAATAGAAAGACAAAAAAAATAATAAGCCTGCCCTCATTGAGTTTACATTCTACATAGGGGGAGACACAAACTATATAGATATGTATTTTGTCAAGAATTATGAAAAAAATTAAGTTGGAGTGGAGGTAGGACGCAGTCGAGGGAACAGGGTTACTGCTTCATTGGGTAGTCAGGGAAGGTCTCTCTGACAACTTGACATTTTGAGCAAAACGTCAAGAGAGGAGAGAACAGCAAGTGCTATGGCCCTGAGGCGGGAGTGTGGTTGGTGTTCTCCGGGAACAGCAAGGTACTAAGTGCTGCTGGCGCAAAGTTGCAAAGGAAAGTAAGGTAGGAAGTGACTGCGGCCGTGGAGAAGAGGCACAGATTCCAGAGGGCTTTTAGGCTAAGGTGAGCACTTTGGCTTTTACTCTGAGTGAAGTGGGGAATTACTGGAAGGTTTTGAGACGAGGAATGACAGCATTTTACCTTCGTTTTGAAGATAACTGTGACTGCTGCGTTAAGAGCAGACTAAAGCGAGCCAGGGATGAATTGGAGAAAGTAGTTCGCAGACTGACATCATGATACAGGCTAACGAATATGGCGGCCAGACCCAGCCCAGTATCAGCAGCAGAGACATGAAACGTTTGTGTTCCGGATACATTCTGAAGGTCAAGCCCACGAATTATGAGTTATGAGAGAAATGATACATGAACGATGACTGCAAGGTGAGGGGAATAGTACTATCGACTTGCCATTCACTGGCATGTGGGATTCCATTAATGCGTATCTTTGGGGAAAATGTAGACCATGTCTTATTTTCTTTTCCTATTAGATGATAAGGTCATATTTATAACATATGCTTAAAAATTCTGAGGATTATTTGAAGGGGCACCTTTTCCTCATCCACTTCTCCCCAGTCATCACACCCTGAAGGCTTTTTCTCAACAACGTCTCACACGTCCATCCACCGTTACTTTCTCTCTCATGTTCCCTCCGTTAAGGCTCTCAGGACTTCTTGCTAGGAATAACGCAGAAGCGTCCTAACTGGTCTCCAGCCTTTGGTCTTTGACACCTCCAGTCTCTCCCACGAGATGAAAGCACAGGTGGAATTGTCCCCAGCACGTTCAAATCTCTCTGATGGCCTTTGTCTACCCGGTAAAGAAAGACCACGCCTCTCTGTGGGGCAAGAATCCACACAATGTGCTGTGTCAGCCTTGCCCCGTTTCTGTTGGATATGCTCCTGGCCTGTTCGTTTTATTAGTTAGCACTACTCCCTCTTCCAAATTCACCCCAACCGCCAACTCACTCCTCACTGTGCATGCTGGAATGTTCCCCATCCTTTCATATCCATCATTCCAATGAAGCTTTCAAGCTTCACGCAGGAGGAACTAATTTTTTCCTCCCCTTTGTGCCTCTGCTTAGGCATTCCGTATTGGTTATTTATGTATATATCTCTGTATGTTCTTTTGGGTGGCAGCCTACTGTATGGGAATGCAGAATTTGTTTGATTAAACACATCTCTACAGTGCTCAGCAGAGCACTGCTCGAAATAGATCCTCAATAAATATCTGCAATAGGTTTAAACAGCAAATTGCTGCTGTGATGAGAACAGTCTTGATATTGGGAAGAGATTTGCAGAAGTTTTGCTGGGTCCCCACCCACACATAACCGGTACACACACACATTATTTTTTAAATGCATTTTCTTTTATAGGCTATTGTTATTATGATACTCTGTTTAGAACAAAACTACCAAAACAACCTGAGTATTTTAAAGGTCATATTCAGAGACTCGCCATAAATATAAGCCTCTCTGGGGCAATATTTAGAAAACATTGTAAAATAAATGAGGTGTTTTGTTCCTCTGAGGCCAAGTATGTTTTCATTTTTGTGCGCAAATAAAAAAATATTGATTTTTCTTTTTCTTTCCTGAAAGAAAAAATTCTTTAAAACACACTGAGAAACTGTTTGTGTGTTGCAGAAAACCAGATATCTAAGGGAACTGAAAGAGAGAAATTAGCACTGTGTCTCATAACTTACAGATATCTTAAGGGAAAGCTGGTGAATGTCGTGATTTGGGAACTTGAGGCAAGTCAGTCACTTTCTGCTCAATATCAGGAGCGCCTCCAGGACCTGCTTCACTGCCATATATTAACATTATTGATATAAATGTCTATTCCTACTATATTGCTGCCCTCAGAGCCGCACTTCACTCCTATTAAAATTATTTGTATACATATATATTTCTTCAGATTATAAATTCCTTAAGGGTTATATTCCCTAAAGTTCTGGTATTTATAAATGTGCTTTTCCCCACTAGACTTTAAGTTCCCAGAGGGCAGGAACTGTCCTTTATTTATATTCCACCAGCTCTTACCATAGAACTTTGCACATAGCATTCACTCACCAAACGTTCGATTCATCTGGCCTCTTGGCTAAGACTCCATTTGACCTTTGTTCTTTGCTAAAGGGCACTACAAGCTATCCCTGATTTAGAATCTTGTATAACTTGAATGTAGGTTCCACAATAGCAGTAGTTTACACAGTCGAGGTGTAAGCTTCCCAAGACTGACTCCTGTAGTCTAGCCTACCTGCACAGGTGGCTCTGGGTGACAGTGTGTGGTCATGCAGGATGTGCACTGCACCACTCTATGGGGTCCCATCCACAATTTGGTCTCCGAGAATGGTGCCCGCGGGACTAGTGTGGTGTACAACTGCCCAGCTGTATTCAGCAGCCATGTGGCTGCTCCATGGTGGTACAGATCCATGCTCCTTTCTCCTATTGCTCCACTATCCCAAGGGAGTTCCAAGATGGCTCGCTGCCACCACAGCCACATTCCAGTAAAAGCACGCTTACTGGAAGGTGCATGTGTCACTTCCACTCACATTCCATTATTGAGAACTTAGTCATACGGCCATGCCTAGCTGGAAGGGAGACTGAAGAATATCTTTATTCCCAGAGCCAAGTCAAAACTCAAGGGTTCAACTACTATAAGAATGGAGAACAGACTTGGGGGACAATTCGAAGTCTCTATTACAGAGCAGAACGCCACCTTTCATTTTGTCACTTACATTTTGATTTCTGCAATCTTTGTTACAGCTATCATTTCTTCTTTATTCCTGATAACCAGGAAGACTTTGTTGCCTGAATTTCTGCAATAGCGTCTGTGAGTAATGACAGTTGTGTTTCTTTCTTCCTCATCCTTATACCTTCTCCCCCCATTATTTCACTAGCCAGGCTCTCCAGAACATTGAACTGAATGCATAATAGTGAATGTTTGTCTTGTTACAAGAAGAAAAGCATTCACTATATCACCCTTCAGTATGATATTTGCTATAGGCTCCTTGTAGATACTACTTATTAGATTAAGGAAATCTTTTTTCTCAATTTGAAGGAAAAGGCATCTATAAGAAAGAGTTTTTGAGAGAGAAAGTATCTTTGGGACCTCCAGCATCCCTCTTCTGAACCCTCTGAGACATCTTCAGATGCTTCGAGATTCAGTCTTCTCCGTTTTGGCTTCTCTATCAAGCAGACTCTTGCTTTCAGTCATTAGCGTGTAAATTCAAGCTATTTTATCTTCATCAGTGATAACAATGTTTCCGTGGTGTTTGTTTCATTCATTCATGTATTCTGTATCTTATTGTACAGAAGGTTTTAGAAGATTCATAAGGACTATACATTCAACTGGAAAAGTAGACATAGATGGTAATTAACCTCACAGAAAATACAGCTAGTGTGGAAAATCACCACCAAGGCATAGTTAACACATAAATGCATGCAGGTCATATCCTACAGTATTCTTAATTTGACCCTCACATTTTTATGTGTTCTTTATCATAAGTTTTGCATTGACTCTAAGAAACAAGCCTATGAATTCCTCACAGAAAATTAAAACTTCCTAGCACGAGGATTTGAAAAAAAAAACTTCTTTTATCCTCTTCACATAGGTAATGTAGAGGCCAATATCCACAATTCTGAAAGAAGGGCAGAAGCAGAGTGCTTGGGACTGTTTATTGTAGTTTCCTCGAGGTAAACAGAGGGCATTATTCCAAAACAAAACTCACTAAACACAATTTTTCAAGCTACCCAAATATTTTGCACTCAGTAACCTGCTACCGATGCTCTTCCTTGAATCACAAGGGGTGGGGGGCGGGGGATAGGGCATTCACATTTTTTTTAATATGAATTGTGCAGTGGATATTTTAGTTATAATTAATTCCTGGCAAAGGCTTACTTCCTGTGGCTGATTCACGATGGACATAAATGATTTGTCACTCTCCCTGTCAGGAGTGGCCTTATTTCCCCTCCCTTTGAGTCTAGGCTGGCCCTGAGCCTGCCTACACGACAGAATGTGCTGCAAGTGATGCTGGACCAGTCCTGGGTCTCACCTTTATGAGGACAGCTTCTCCTTCCTTCCTCTGGGGATGCAGCCTCTCAAAATCCAGCCAACCTGGAGAAGCCCAAGCCATACAGTCTGTGTACGGGAAAGCCAGCTGAGAGCCCCAGCTCAGCTCTCAAATGCCAGCCACGTGTATGAGTCATCATGGATGCTCTGGCCCAATTGAGTCCTCAGGTGATTGCAGTCTCAGCCAAAAAAAAGCTTCATGGAGCAAAAAAGTGCCCAGCTGAGCCCCCAGTCAACTCTGAGGATGGTGAGAGAGAGTAAAATGACTATTGTTTCAAGCCACCACATTTTGGGGTGTTTTCTTAACTCAGTAATACATAATGAAAATACTTCTCATTCACATTTCAATCCACTGCAGGCAGTCTTGTTTCTGCCACTAACACGCCAAAGGATCTGTTCCGATCACATTCATAATTTAACAAATCATTGGGAAATGTAATTGGCATCTTCCCATTCTCACTGTACTGAAATTCCTGCTGCATTTGATTGCTGACCACTCCCTCTTTTTTTAAAAAAAAATATGGATAATACTTTCACATGGTTCAAAAGCTAGAAAGTTTAAAATTGTCATGAGTGAGAAATCTTCCCCCTCCATTTTTTCCCACACCAGGCAGTTCCACTCCCAACTCCACCCCCAATGGGTAAAAACTATCCTTATTTCCTCAGATCTCTTCCTAGAGTTTCTGTATATACACACAAATATGTTTCTCCTCTTCCCCCTTTTTAAATAAAACATGCATCCTATACACACTATTCTACCCTCTTGTTTTTTCCCCTATTAACAATATATCTTGGGGACTTTTAAATGTAGGAAACTCAATTTTAAAATTATATTCCTGGGCTGGCCCAGTGGCAAAGTCGTTGAGTTCACATGCTCCACTTCAGCAGCCCGTGGTTCACAGGTTCAGATCCTGGGCGCAGAGCTAGCACTGCTCATCAAGCCATGCTGTGGCAGCATCCCACATAAAATAGAGGAAGATTGGCACAGATGTTAGCCCAGCAACAATTTTCCTCAAGCAAAAAGAGGAAGATTACCAATAAATGTTATCTCAGCGTCAATCTCCCTCACCAAAAATAAACAAATAAATTATAAAATAAAGTAAAATTACTTTCCTCCAAAATAAAAACTTCTACCATATTGCTAGTTCTAGGTTAAAATGCTGTTTGTCCCACTGAAGGATTTCTAGATAGACTGCAGAAAGGTAAGAAATTTTAGAACATAGGTGGCTCTCTTTCCTCTCTAGATTCATAAATGGCCAAATATGCCATTTCTGATATTTACTCTTACAAGAAAACATAATCAATAAGTAGGTCATAAATGGATTTTTCCTATTTCACCTTGCAGTGTCAGTGCCTGACAATTAGCATGTTTGATTGTAATGTTAAGTGCCTGATATTAAGCTTTTGGTTGCCTAGGCATCCACTTCAAAGACATCCATTTTGAATATACACGTTGCCAGCTACACAACTGGATAAAGAGCCAGGCCACCCCACCCATGAAGTTCCCCTTTTACAAAGCCCAGAGTGACCTAGAAAACTGACCATGAGTAACCCAGCTTTTCCCTTACCACGCTTTAATTCCCACTCTTATTGTTTTAAATTCACCAATAAAGAGTGAACTCTCGAAACCCTAGCCCTCCCACCCTTCAAACTCCAATAAGGCAGAAACGCTGGTCCATGTGCTTTCCTCTCTACCTTCAAGCTCATGTGTGGCCCTCAGACGTGCTGTGTACCCTCCAGAACCTGTGAGTAATATACCTCATTTGTTCAAAGTTCCCTGACGGTTGTTGCTGAGGTTCATCTTGCAGTTATAACAAGAACCACAAGGGCCGGACCAGCCACAACACTGGCTCCTCCTTCCACAATCTTGGAAATGTCTGTGGGGCTCACACAAGTAGCACCAGCCCAGGGGAGTGTCGCCAGCATTCCTAGCAGACAGCACCACTATGGATGGGCTGAGACACAACACATACCTCCACCAAACAAATATTTCAATTTCAGAGTGAAAGTAGGTTCATACTTGTGTTTGAAGAGACACAGAGACAAGAATAGAGGAAAGAAGGGGAACTGAAACACACAAATCCCCTACACGTGTGACAAGTCCAAGAATCATTTCCTTTGTCTCATAATAGCAATTGTATATTCAGGTAACCTCAAAATGAAAAGTTTTCCTGACATACACCACAGACAGCACTCCACTTTGGTGAGCAGATGGTGGGGTCTTATTCAATGAACGCTGTTAGAATAATTTGAGATTCATGCAGGCAAAAGACAAGTTAGATTCCTTCCTTACACCATAACACTCAAAATTTCAAATGAAGAGAGTTACACAAGCCATAAAAGAATAAGGAAATAAAAGAAAGTGTACTTAAGATTTTGAGGTATCTAGGTCTTTTTAAGCAAAACATAAAATCAGGGACAAGATTGGCATATTTTATGCATAAAAGTTTAAATCTCCTATAAGAGAAAACCCATCATAAACAAAGCTCAACATACGTACTCAGTGGAAAGAAACATACATGACAAAGAATGCACATCAGTAACTTAAATATGCACTTACAAATCAATAAAAAAGACTAAAAAGTCAACTCAGTAGTGGGCAAGTAATATGAAAGGGCAATTCATAGAAACCATGCAAATAACCAATATGAAAATATGTTCAATTTTAATAGTCAGGTAAATGAAAATTGGAAACTATTAAACGACTTACACTATTTAGTGCAAGAATACGAGGAAACAGGTGCTCCCATACCTTGCTGTTGGGATTGACTTGAAATAACTTTTTTGGAACATGATTTAGCAGCATCTACCGAAACTTAAAATGGGTGCTCCCTTTCACCTAACAATTTTACACCTAGGAATCTCTCTCACATATACAAAGGTGCGCTGTGCTTGGTTGGGCCTGTTACTTCACCTCTCTGGGACTCATTGTTCATTGGTAAAATGTTTGTTATCATAGTAGGTACCTCATTTGGTTGTTAACTTTAAATGAGATAAATTAGCACATGGCCTGATACTCAATAAATTTCAATAAATGTTATATATTGATATTACTATTATCACTACCATTTTATTGAGCCATCTTTATGTAACTATAAATAATTATAAATTGCAAACAAAATGTCCATCTATGGAGAAGTATATACTACAAAATAGCATGCACACATATGTACACACACACATGATCCAAGCTGGGCAAGCAAAATCATATAAAATATGTATAGATTATTTCCATTTATTTAACAATCTGTGGGTGTATGGGGGCGTGTGTGTGTAAAGGGAAAGAGAAAGAGTGAATTGGTGTTAATAAAGGGCTACAAAGATACCAGCTGCTATTAATGCCTGAAGTATTAGAACAGAGGGAGAAAGTGAAGAGAAACATACTTTTTAACCCTGTCATTCTGTACTTTTTGAATGTTGACCTTTTTGAACAGCTGCTGGAAACTGCCATGCTCCCTCCAAACCAGTGAATTGACTCATCGGAAACCCCAACAGCTGGACCACATGACCTCAGTCAATTCTACCCAATTTGCTCTAGTTTTCCAGATTAGAAGTGATAGAAGATAATTTGTAACCTAGATTTTGCACACCATCTAGGATGATAAGAGATTTACAGCTAAATTTTTAAATGAGGACTTGAGATGAGCTTAAGTTTTTTTTGGAAAATTATCTTATTGCCAAAAATGGCAGATTAGTGAGGCATTTCTGAACAAAACTATTTCACCATATTCTGATTAAGGGACTCTTCATTTGATAAACCTATAAAACTTGTATATTCTTCAGTTAATACTATACAAATTATAAATAATATGCTGACAGGGGCTGGCCTGGTGGCGCAGCAGTGGTTAAGTTTGCACATTCCTCTTCGGCCGCCCGGGGTTCGATGTTTCGGATCCCGGGTGCAGACATGGCACCGCTTGGCAAGCCATGCTGTGGTAGGCGTCCCATGTATGAAGTAGAGGAAGATGGGCACGAATGTTAGCTCAGGGCCAGTCTCCCTCAACAAAAAGAGGAAGATGGGCAATAGATGTTAGCTCAGGGCTAATCTTCCTCAAAAACAGGGAAAAATAACAATAATAATATGCTGACAAAATAGAATTCTCTAAAAGGAGCTCCTGTTGTAAAGATGGTGGTCACATCCCCTCAGTCCTGGGACTCCTGTCAGTGGATCAAAGCCCTTCACCTCCTTCCCGAGAAGCACTGCCAGGGGGCCCGGCTGGCTGGAAAATATTTGAAATACTCACACCCTTCAGGGTACCACATGTATCCCAAAAGACATCAATTTATAGATAGCTGCTTTCCACTGTTCTATGAAATCCACCTACACCCTTCTACTTCTAGATAAGAAAAATAGCTAAATATAAGCAATCTTTTAGATAAAAATAGAAAATACACAGGGAAAGAAAATTTTACCAAAACAACTCTCCATGATATGAAATTCTACCCAAGAAATAAGTGGGTACGGTATGACTTCAGAAATTTCACCTGGCACAATATAGTTGTTATAAAACCATTAAAAGCAAATTGTCATTAATAACAACTTGCTATTATTTATATTCCAAGCTCTGTGTTGCACAAAGATGTCATCTCATTTGCAACTCAGACCACCTCTTAACCCATTTTACAGATGAGGACTCCAAAGCTTAAGAAAATGAAGTACTTTTCTCTAAATACAGCAGAGGTCTCACTCCCAGGCCCCAGTTTTTAACCATTACACCTGTCACCATTCCACCCCTGAAAGTGGCTGACAAGACAATTTAAAAATATCTGTTATCAGAATCTAATCATCACATCCTAAAGTATTGTTTATAATTTTTCATTTTGTTAGTATTTGTCAAGAAATAAATCCATGTACTCTTTACCCCAAAGAAATATTTATAGCTTTAAATTAATCCATTTCATTCACTACAAGACTAGAATTGGCACTAAAAGAACTGTCTTAATTCCACAAAACTTTAAAATAAATGTGGTAATGACTTTTTTCTTCTTTTAATGTTTACCCAACCTTTTTTTTTTTTTTTTGGCTGAGGAAAATTAGCCCTGAGCTAACAACTGTGCCAACCTTCCTCTACTTTATATGTAGGTCACCACCACAGCCTGGCCAACGAGTGGTGTAGGTCCCTGCCCAGGATCCGAATCCATGAACCCAGGCCACCAAAGTGGAGCACACCAAACTGTAACCGCTATGCCACAGGGCCAGCCCCAAAAAACATATTTTAAAGTAAGGAAACTCAATGAGTGTTTACAAAGTATATACGCACCGAAAGTTAATTACAGAAAATATTTAAAAAACACTTTTTCAAAAACTATCTGAATGCATTTACTTAATGCAGATAACTCCATAAGTATAACAAATAATTTGGAATTCTCCAAGCCCGAAATGCTTCATACCTATGAATGTTACAACCTGTAAAATAATGAACATTTTCACAAAACAATTTTTAAAAGACTTTTTGCTGGCTCTGCTCATAACTAACTTTTGCTACCTATCACATCGTTAGTTCATACTATTACTACAGACAGTATCAACTCTTTAGCAAAGAAAAAAAATCTATCCTGAAATTCTGAACTTTCTTAAATTTTAATTTTCATTAAAAGATGTAATACATTTTTAAAGCTACAAAATCAGTTTCTATAAAAATTATCTCATATATGTTGATTTTGGAATTCAAATAAAAAAGTAATAGATTTTAGAGCAAATGCTTATGCATACAAGTCACAAATAAAGTCGCAGCTTTGAAAAAATTAATATTTGATGCTCAAAAATTACATTTTCCCAGCTGAAAACTGTTAGTCATTTTTTCTTCTCGAGTACACTTAACGTAAATTAATGCTTCCATTTCCTCAGTTCTTAAGATTAATTCCTGTTAAGAGTTTCAATAAAGTTCAGTTAAAGTTTAACTCAATAAAACCAGCTTCTGAACACATTAATTTAGCCAAAAACCTATTTTAGTCAACGGATGATTACATTGTAAATCATTCAGGCAAATTATAATTACTTTGTCATGCATATTTCTGAAAAACAGGAGCATATATGTTTTTCACAATCTTGAATATATTCCTAAGGGGGGGCGGTGTCTGAGTGTGGTTTATTTACCAAAAAAAAGCAAAGACTAGAAGTGTTAACAATACTACTAAATTAAAATCTTTTAACATAGTTGCTAACTAACGATGTCCGTTTATTGCATATCATTAGATTCAGTCCAACAGAAACACCTATTACTCCGGACTTTACTGCTGTTATCTGTCTTATGCTCCACACTATGTAAGTGATTGGATAGATCAACTGGATGGCTATAAAATAATATATGCTTAAAAAACACACACCAAATGTCTTCCTACTTCATACTATGTAAATACCAAGTTTTCATTTGTATAAACGTAAACCTCTGATGTTCATTTTGATTAGAAACAGAGGGAGGATGTCGGAAATCTCACTTCTTCAGTTGCGTGGAACATGGCACTGGTCAGACGTCATCTCCCTCTGCGCCCTGAGGTTTCCCTATTGCAGCGCTTCTAAAAGCGGGTAGAACAACTATCCGGCCTGCAGCAGACTGCCGAGCACCTTGCTAAAAATGCGGACTTGTCAGCCCCATAGCCACCGATGCAAAATCTCTGCGGGAGGGACTCCAGGGTCCTGAGATGACTTAGAAAAGCTGTGGGCTGAAAACCACGCTTCTACAGTCATTATCCTCAAAGGAAAACCACAAGGTGTTAAGTGGATTTAAGAATAATTTTTAATTTTCAAATTGCACAAACTACATTAAAAAATATAGGGACAGGGCACTATCATAAATCAAGAAATAACATGTACTTTTACCGCCATCTCAATCTTGCATTATATATCATTTTAGTAAAGCAGAATAACATGGTAAGAGTATATAATAACATAGAACAAAATGCTGTAGTTAAGAATTTTCCAGCAAAACCAAAGTATATTAATTACAGTTTTAGTCTAAGAGCATAAGAGTCAATATAAAGGTGAGTTGTTAATATGACTGGAAACTACATGTGTCAAAAAAACTTAGTACTTTTTAAGCACTTAAAACGACATCGATATCGATCTTCATCTATCAGATCACAGGCATATTAATCAGGTAAAAACAACCCCAGTGCCTCATTTCAAAGCCAAACTCGAATGAATTAGAGCAAAAGGCCTTCTATTAGTAAAATATCTATGAAACCAAACATTAAAAAACAGAAACCCTAAAACATCAAAGTTAGTATCACCAGTAAATGGAACAAATCAATATTCCTGCCAGAGGGTGCATAAATTTAATCATGAAGAAACATCAAACGAAACCAAATTGAGACACTGTCTGCAAAATAACTGGCCTGTACTGGTGAAAGAAAATGTCAAAGTGAAGCACGAAGAAAAACCAAGAAACTGTTTCAGACTAAAAGAGATGACAAGTAAAGGTGATGCCTGACTCTGGATGGATCTTGACCCACAACACATACGTGTTCAGAACATCCATGATGATTTGAATAAGGTCTGTAGTTTAGCTGAAGGTGTTCTATCAGTGCTAATTTCCTGATTTTCGTCATTGTACTGGGGTTATGTAAGAGAACATCCTTGTTCTTAGGAAATACACACTGAAGTAATTAGGGGTTAATGTTTTCAACTTATTCACAAATGGTTCACAAAATATTATGAATATATAGAGAATGCTAGAGAAAATGGGACAAAATGTTAACAAGTGGGGAATTCAAGTGAAGACTTTCTAGAATTCTTGCAGCTTTCCTGAAAGTTTGAAATTATTTCAAAACAAAAAGTAATATAAATACTTTTAAAAGTTTAGCAGGAACACAAAAAGAAAATCTAAAATTTTTAGAATACATTTTTAAGCTTCATATCTCAAGGAACTACTTATGTCTATTTGTTTTGTAAATTTAGACTAAAAATATGAACAAATTAAATTTTCAATTCCACTTACTGTCTTCAGACTAGAAATTACAAAACTGTATTGTTCTTTTTATTCCATCAATTATAGGTATATTCCAGATCTATATATAGGTTAATAGAAAATACCTCTACGTTTTACACATTCCTTTGAAAAATATTTTGAATGTTGCTTATTGTATTTTTCCTTCAGTATTGTGCCTTAATGATTTATTTTATCAGTTTCATATTTCTAATTGATTTTGTTTGTCTGAAAGTAGTTTTAGCATTTAGCGGTGCGCTGATATGCTTATACACACATAAATAACAAAGAACCCTGCCTCATCAGATTACCAACGCACAATGTTTTGTCAAAGCGCAGGTAATTATTTTGCAATGTGATTCCCTAACCAATGTAACCTAGCAATTGTGTCAGAGGTTTCCTATGTAGGGAAGAGACAGAGATGATTGGAGGAATGTTAATTTCCTACAACAGTACCTGGCACACAGTAGGCATATGTTTGGGGGGAGGAAAAAAAGGATTGCATGATTCCATATCACTTGCAATGTATCACTAGAAACCTTGAGACAGTGGCATAATAATCAGATGCTTAAAAATCTAAAGATGCAAAAATAATGCTTCTGAGAACCTACAGATCAAGTAACGAAAGCTTTTGGTGAAAATGACTTTTTTATATTTATTTGGGCATGCTTTTTTAATTAAGTTTTAACTATCAGGGATGTTGCTGTATTATTATCAAATTAAGACTGTGAAAAGTAAAAATAAAAAAAAGATGCATGGTGTACATCTTGTGTACTATATTGAGCTATAATGCTATGAAACATTTAAAACCAGAATTTTAAGGAATGTCACCAAATCCAAGTGAAAGTTGCTAGCATCAACTTTCTTGATACATGTCTTTGAAATGCCAGAGTCTACAGGATTGAATTCAAGTTCTATTTGATGCAAGCCCTGACTCACCTACTGAGAGGAAAGATAGAGTGACTTGGGAAGAAATCCAAAAGATGCAGTCAAAGGGCACAGCACAGAAGACTTTCAAACACTCTCTCCTTTTAAAATCAAACCACCATTTAAGCAATTTATTCTCTACACAAGGACGGTTTAGAATTAGTTGAAATAGAAGATCCTGAAAATAAAGTGAATCTCCAGTTTAGGCGTACTTTGAGTATACTAATATAGGTCACTGAATAGTCTGATGCATTTTCGTTTTTATTAAAGTTAATCACAATTCCTACTTCGAGATATTCCACAACTTAGGGGAAAAAGGAAGGTTACAGATGCTGGAAGGGAGCGCAAGTTGAACTAATGCAAATTTCAGGAACAGGATTTAAAATATTTTTTATAAGACAGGCATCTAACAAGATAAATATGTGAACTTCTCACACTATGTTTGCAAAGGGAAAGGCTTCCTGAAAATTTCTTCCATACAAAAATGCAAGACGAAAATGGATCAAGCCGTGTAAGCGCAGATGAACATCAGCCTTTGAGAATTAGTAACCTAATACAGATGGCTCGCTAAAACATTCAGCTGCAGAGGAAATATTAAAATGTAATGTAATAAAAGAAATAGCACCTTTTAAAAGTCAAGTGATCTAAAAAGAAAGTGTGCAAAACTACTCTGAGCTACAAATATCCACATGAAATAAGTTGAAAAGGAGGTGGTAACACAGAACAAGCAATTCTGAAAAGTGTAACGTTCCATGGTGACTGTAAATGCAAACAATACCGAACGTGTAAAGCCAAAATTACACCCATATATGTATAGCAGGCACAAACTTCCTTTTCTTTTAAAGTCACATATTTCACATTCTCTCTAAACTGGATCAGTCAAGCAGCATACCTTAATATAAGCAGGAAAATTTCTAAAGCACCTACTTAAGAAAGAAAGCAGAAAAATGCCTTCAGTGCATCTTTCATTAAACATGTGGACAGGAGCTCTGCTATTCAATGGAATTCAGAATAAAATGAATCTGTTTCAGATAATATCCCAAAAGCTTTAGTTACCTAGGTACCACAATGGGATTATCATAACATGATTTTTATTGAATTTTTCCATGGTATAGAGCAGCCTTTCTCAGCCAGAGTTCTGAATATAACATTATGATCAGATCCAATGTTATTTTTTTTTTACAAGTGAGGCAAAGTATATACTTATATTTTTTCTAATCTCTGAAAATCCTTCCTGTTGAAAAGGTTGTCCTTGAGTGGTTAATTCAAATAAAAATAAATTTGCTTAATGGTATAGGTAATTTCAATGGCCTAGACATATGTTCAAAGAATATTTTACAATTCTGACATCTACTTGAATATTTTTGGTTTTTTATATGGCTGCCTTACCTATATCAAAAGTGTTACCATAGCAAATTATGTCCATGCTTCCAAATTTATAAATCAAAAATGCTCCCTTATAACTTGAAAGAAATAGATCTTGGGTTCAAGAAATACCAATACATTATTAACAAGTTATCATAACTCTGTATTTACCTTCATTTATAAATACCACACAAATATCACTGGCAGGGATCATAATGTGAAATCATTAAACTAATTTCTAAATATTGATTTAAAAAGCTAGCGCATTCGCTGCAAAAGAATTTAGTGAAACTAAAAAAAGCAAAAGTTTTTTTCCAAGTAATCTACCCAATTATTTTCTTAATGATCCTCATCTACCCAGGAGTTGATAATAAATACTTGCACAGTTCTTGTAGAAAACAGACCTAGTACAATGCAAAGACAAATATTGGCAAATACCACGTGTCTCAAGTTATATTTTAAGAAATAATACAATCCGTCATATTTCATGAAGTTGTTTATTCTTGTTATTAAAACTTGGACTCAAGTGATCCTGATTGTTCTGGAAAAAGCACCGTGTTTGTAGGGATCATTTAATCATCCTTTTCTACAATCACCTCTCCGTGAAGCACCTTTCTTCTTTGACGTAACATATGAAAATAGAGTTGTGGAAACACTTAACAGAAAAAAGAAAACAAAGAAAGATGAGTTATTGTTGGAAATTACTTACATTCAAAATCTCTTAAATGTGGCAAACTCTGAGAGCGAGCACATCACATAGCACCACCATCCCCAAATATTTACAGAGCCCAGGGTAGGAGTACAAATGGAAGCCCATATACCATATACCTAAATATTTTAATGCCATAAACTGGGGGGATTTTTTTTAGCAAACTTAAATATCTTGATAAATATACCTTCGTAATGACCTGGAAGGTCATGTTCGAATTCATAATTCTGCAACTCTTTGGAATACTGTGCCAGAACGTTCTAACACAAGGAAAGCTGCCCAGCCTGGCCCCTTCTCTCTGTTCTATCTGCCGTACTGTCCCATGAGTGGTCTCATGAACATACGTGGGGACATCCAAGCCCACACAACCCAGCTTCATCCACATGCCTCACAGATGGCTGCCCTTTGATCTCAGGGATGTGTACACTGGTGACATGGTTAACCCTCAGGAGAACAGATTGGGGAAGACAACTCTGCAGTCCCTAGATGCACCCATGCACCATTTGGGTAGCAAATTCCATGGCCCCAGGTTTCCAGAGTGTCATCTAGAAGGGAAGGGGGCCTGTGTGGAGGGTGATCGATGGAGGGCCAGAACAGGGCCCTCTAACACAGGACCCAGAGAAGCCCCTCTTGACTGGGTAAAAGGGTAGTCTGTTACATATAAACACATAAATGTGTAGGTATTAGGTCAGTTAGACAAATGGTCTTCTGCTCTGTCAAATTTGGAGAATTATTTTAACCCAATTTGAACAAGTGCTTTAAATTATAGTGTAAATGTTGGTTGATGAATAAATTAACGTCAGCTATAAACAATATAAATGTAAAAATCTCTCTGAAAATGATGAACAGAACAACCAAAATCAATGAACCTAATGACAAAACAAGCATTGACTATCTTGCTTGGGCAACTCTGGATAAGTCTTTCTAGAACTTAGCTCAAATGGAGAAAAAATGCACAGGAGATCTTGTTTTTTTAAATTTAGGTACTACCCATCTTGATAAATGTAACCACCACATGATACCTAGGGGCCTAAATATACTCAGCTCATATATACTTAAAGCTAGCTGACCGATTATTGTAAATACTTGTATAATATTCTGGGTAATTTAGTAGAAGTATGGGCTTGAGTTCAAATCCTGACCTTACTTATCAACTGGGTGATTTTTAAGCAATTCACTTAACCTCTCTAATCTGTAATGTCCTCATTGATAAATGAGAACGAACAGCACTTCTTCTGACTATTAAAATAAGTACTCAAAAATACGTATAATTAGCAAAGGATTTAATAAGCAAAGTAAAATTAGTTGTTATTACTGCTACTACTAACAATCAAGTGGAAAACATCCCCCTAGCTGACTTTCCTCCAGCAAGTGAGACTCTCAGGTGACTGTCAGCCTGGTGAACTGAGAAGCTGCTACTGGCATAGGTAGAGTCTACGTCTCCCAGGACACCTGAAAACACACAGTCAAAAGTTACTGGTTTGATGGTTTCAAACCATGATCTGCTGGGCCCTGGGTTTCCGTGGAGATGCCTCAGTGGTCATGAGGAAGAGGGGGACCCAAGACCGGAACCTGCAACTATGATATGACAGACGCTGAAGCAAGGTCTGCCACTGCTCAAGGCATGTTGCCATTCACTAGATGCTGGGATACGCGGAGCGTATAAACAAGTGCAGTAGGTACACCACTCCTTAACCCTCCTGCACTGGTTCCAGGGGATAATCGGAGTAGTCAGGCTGAAAGGGTAGAAGATGAGAGGAATAAAATCACTATTTGATGGTCAAGTCAACTTTCATTTTGGAGAAGCTTAAAAGTTGGAGGCCTCAAGGGACTGGTCAAGTTTTATGCTCATCCCCTTTAGATGAAGTAGTTTATATGATGTCAAATGCAGATTTCAGATTCTATAAACTTTTCTGATTTCCTTTTTTCCCCCACTGACATCAGAGTCTCTAATTTTACTGAGAAGGGTCAATAACAGCCTTACTTGACCTTGATATTTCCTGCTAGTGACTACCAAAATTTGACCTAAAAATATATCACTATTAGGGTCTAAACGAAGTGAGTAAAGCCTCATCAATTCACTGCAACTACTGAAAGATGAGGAGAAATCAGGGAAGAGGCGGAACTATCCAAAATATTTAAAGAAAACCAGCTTCATTATTTCCTAGTACACAGAACAATACACACACACTAAAAAGTACTCTAGATGATTTTTCCAAATATATGCTTAATGAATAGATAGAAATGACCTGAAATTTTCTTGGATAAAATGTTTATATTCAGATCCATAATTCTAAATGCTTGCAAATAGTTCACTGATGCATGCTTTATTTTTCCTTTAAGAAATAAATCACACTAAGCTTATTTTTAAGTGATTTTGAAAAGGCAATCTTCTGTGTATTAATTTACTTACCTCTTTTCTCATAACTAAGAAAAAAGTCTTTTTTGACTCACTCTTCAATTATTTCAAATTATGACTACATGAGGGATTGAATGGAGGTTCTGATCTCTCTGTAAGCTGTATTTCTCCTTGCTTATTAAACCAGCTTATTACACTATCTTCCCAAAAACTTTCATAGCATACGCTAAATCAAAGTATTAATAAATACACACTTACATGGTATATATGAGGCCATGGTTATAAGAAGAAAATAATAGTAGTCAAAAGAGACATTGTATTTATTAGGAAGTCTTATTGAAAACATTCCCGTTTTCTTCACATATGGTAAGGCAGCGTATATCGTAAGAAGTTCACCAGCAACTCCGACAGGATATAAGATGATAAAAAAAGTATATCTGGAGAAAGAAAAACCTCAGAGAATTATTTTTCTAGAATAACGACTGGATTTTATATCATGGTTCTTTTGCTACTACTGTATTTAAACTCAAAAATTCTCCTTCCTATACATATTTACAATAACCTCACATACGGTGAATTTCTTTTTACTTCAATCATTTGCTCATTAATTTAATTATCATTCTTTTTTCTCATGGCAGTTTCTATTTTAAACAGCAAGATCTTAATAAAATAAATAGTCAATTTACTTTACAGAACTGAAATAATTGTATATATTTAAGAAATGTATATGCAGTTTTTTAAGTATTGTAAAGTATGTAAGTATTGTTAATATTGCATTGTATTGTGAAGAATATGTTAGTATTGTAAGGTATTGTAAAGGAAACTTCTTTGACACCTGGAATCATAACTGATTTTTTTCCCTGCAGGTCATCACTGATTGATCAAATGCTGAGATTTCAAAGACCAGTGATGATCCTATATTATATTTAAATCTTGAAATTACCACAGTAGTTGTCTGGGGGCGTCTGGAAAACCCTTTGTGGTTACTAATTAAAAGAGAATTACTATTTCAGAAAACCGCTAATACTACCTAAGGCATCAGTAACTACTAATGAATATATCCTCTAAAACTGCTTTCATAACAAAACAAGTAAGACAAGTTGCTTCCCGAATTCCCACTTTAAAGGAACAGCTTGCTTTAAATAGAGCTGAGGAAATTCTATTCAAAATCCAAAATCACAGTGTGTTCATTTGGATCGTGGCAAGTTCTCTAACACAGAGGAGGCCAGGCACCTACAGTTTCAGAACACTCTGCAAGTGTCTACTGGTCTCCAGCAGGAAGAACCTCATCGACCCAAAGTAAGGACATTTCTCCATTAAAAAAAAATCATTTTTCTCCAAGTCATTTAGTACATAATGGTAACTACAGAAAATTAACGTCAAAATTTTGGTGGGAAAAGAAAGAAATCAAATTAATCCATATTTCATTTAATCACTTTGTTGGCATTATGAAATACTTGTAAAGAAAAGTTAAATTTGTTGATATGGCAGAAGCTTGGAGACAACTTAAAAATCACCTTATTCCTGTACGCCAAGGACACACAGGATAAGACATAGTGGAGGGGGACAGAATTATTTGCCAAAATAGATTAACTGGGAAAGAAAGAAAAATGATCCTTTTACTGTCCCTGTTTACCTCTCCTTGCCTTGGGTATATCACCTGCTTTCTTACCAGTCTTCTGTAGTTACTTGTATATCATTTAAATCAATCTTTCCTAATCTTAATTTCCTATCTCAGGGGGCCAGCCCCACAGCTGGGCAGCTCTGCTTTGGGGGCTGGGGTTCACTGGTTCAGAGCCTAGGCACAGACCTACGCACCACTCATCAAGCCACGCTGTGGCAACATCCCAAACAGAAGAACTAGAATGACCTACAACTAGGATATGCAACTATGTACTGAGGCTTTGGGGAGGAAAAAAATAAGAGGAAGACTGGCAACAGATGTTAGCTCAGGGCCAATCTTCCTCACCAAAAAACATACCTTAAAAAAATTTTTCTATCTCAATTTAAAATCACATAACTGAACATTTTATACTCCCTCTTCAAGTAAAACATTCAAACTAATCTTAATGGTTTTTTAGCTTTCTATCACTCTCAGAGATTTTTTGGTAGCATTGTTTTTTAAAAGAAAAAAAAATACCACTCCTAGAATAAATTAGTTTAAAGCCTTAAAGACAGCGATTATTTTTAGTGAAACGGGAACGAATTATATAATTTATTTGACTGTATTTGCACTTTAAAAAGATTGCATGTCACTAACTCTGAGTTTTGATGGCATTCACAAAAAGCTATAATATTTATATTTCCCTAATTGTCACCTAAAATTTTTTTGAAGGGAATGCATTTTTGAAATTCAAATGGAAAGCAATATGAAAATATAACAACATACGATTACCTATCCAGTGGACTTTTCTAGGAACACTTCTAACATATAAATAGAATCAAAGGAAATTCAAATCGTCACAGGAGGCCAACTATTTATAAACAAGAAGCCATTTCTAAAGTGAAGTTTTATTTGAGAACAATAGCTTCAACATTTGAACATAAAGGCAAATACGATTTTATGTTATTTAGTGGGGTTGGCAAATATATACAGACGGTTGGGATCTTTAAGATATTTGACGTGAAATATAATTATTCTTGATTATGATTAACTGCCATGATGTATTATGCTAACAAGTACATTTCTAAGTTGAAAGATTTTATAATACTTTGTTTTAATTTTAAGGCAATGGACAAAACATTTCTAAACAGCAAATTTAAGCATGCAATGGCAGTTTTTAACTTTTCCAGAAATTCAAAACATGCCAACGCATTCCACAAGGCAGACGAAGCATTAACGACCATTATATTCCAAAACAAATTTTATAAATACAGCACATGTAAAGAGACTATATTATGAATTAGTATGTTTAAAGGTGCTAGAGTTCCAGAAGACTGAGGTCATGCAAAACGGCAGTGAGAGGCACACCAGGACCAGAGTCTAGCTACATTCCAAACCACCCACCCGGTGAAAGGCTCAATCACTAAGTGAGTATGTTTTCAGGTACAATAAGAATAAAACCAACCAAACACATATAAATGGCAGTGCACCCTGCTTATGACAGACTGTATGTTTAAGCTCAAATTATAATTTTAAGGCATTTTATTATACACAGAATGGTAAGCCATGAATGTCTAAAAAGGAGCTAGAGAATATAGAAAAGTCTTAAAGAATATATATCACAAGAGTACTAATCCTTGTGCAGAGGGATTATAAGCAATGTAAAAGGTTTTTTTTCTTTTTGATTTATATATTTTATTATATTAGAAAGTATAATATATGACATAAAAAATTAATCACATAAGAAAAAGTGTTAGGTTTTGAATATATGGGATCAAAAACAAATCTGACACTAGCTAAGGATTATCCTCAAACAAGTTAGGAATGTATGAACATAAAAATCCAGTTTAAAAAAGAGAAATATGGATATTGCATTGTTTCTAACATCTAAAAGCATTAGTTATAATATTAGAAACTGGAAACTAACTCCCAGCGACAGAGAACTAATTCAGTCACACTATGGAATATGGTGCAGCATTAAGAGTTGAAGAGCTGGATCTAAATGTACTTGTACTGATGGAAAAAAAAAAAAGAGGGGCCAGCCCAGTGGTACAACGGCTAAGTTTGCAGCTTCTGCTTTGGTGGCCCGGGGTTCGCCAGTTCAGATCCCAGGTGTGGACCTACACACCACTTGTTGAGCCAGGCTGTGGCAGGTGTCCCACATATAAAGCAGAGGAAGATGGGCACAGATGTTAGCTCAGGGCCAGTCTTCCTCAGCAAAAAGAGGGGGATTGGCAGTAGATGTTAGCTCAGGGCTAATCTTCCTCAAAAAATTAAAAAAAAAAAAAGAGAGCGCTCTAAGATAGAAACAAAAAGTATAATATCATCCATTTATGTCTTTAAAAACTCACATCCATGTGTTCACATGTTTGTTAATGTGAAAAACTCTGGCTGGTTAAACTCCAAACATTTTCCCTCCAGGATCAGGTAGAAGAACAAACAGGAACTTTCTGTGTTTATTCTATAGACTTCTGTACTGTTTGAGGTTTTCATAATGAAAACATACTATGTCCATAATTTAATGAAAAATTTAAGGAATGAAAACATTGTCGAGCCCTTTTATCCTACGTATATGGGACAGGCGTACACGGGGTAGACGCATACGGGGTAGACGTGTATGACACCGACGTATATGGGATGGATGTCTCCTATCCCAACCGTCTCCTTGCCCTTCTCACCAACTGGCATTTCGCATGCCTGTTAGTTTTTTTATCTTTTGTCTCCTCCATCTTGAGAGGACAGAGACTTTGTTGTGTTCATACCCGTGTCTCAGGTACACAGTAGGTGCACAGTGTATGTGATTGCTATTATTGTTATTGCAACTCTAAGTACAGCAAAGAGAATGAAAGGAACGAATCTATGCTGGTCTGTGATTTGTTCTCTAAAGAGCAGTCTCGTTTCCATAATAAGTGCAAAACATCAGCTGCCCAAAGAACTCAAACTTCAAAAAGAATAGAGTGGGGGGGGGGGGGTTTGGGGAGATAAAGCAGAAAAAAAAAAAGGAAGATTGGCAACAGTTGTCAGCCCAGGTGCCAATCCATAAAAAAAAAAAAAAGAATAGAATTTCTTTTGCTTTAAAACTTGTTGCTTTAGGATAGATATACGTAGAAACCTTGAAATATAAATTCTGTCCACATTCCAAATAATATTATTGCAAATAAGTACGACTTTTAAAAATGTCTGTCTCTGCTACTAACACACACAAGAAAAGTTAACACTGTACATATAAGATACAAAAAATTGTGGACCCTGGATTGAATATTAAAATAATTTAAATCAATCAGACACAATGCCATGTTTTTGGCACAGAATTTAATATAATTCCAAAAATGTCTAATTTGCTTTAAAGAAAAATAAATGACCAATTTAGAGATTAAGGATACTCATATATCTGTCTTGCCTTGATTTCACTAAAAATATGTAGTAATGTGATTCCTCTCTGATCATTAAATTAAGTCTCTAGAACGCAAGTTATAACACCGCTAAGAACCAAGACAACAGCAGCCTGGCATCATGGGGCTAAGACACAAATTTAATTCTCTGGTGTTAGCTCAGCACACAAAATCCGCATGCACAGGACCGTGAGAAACTAAACTGCAAGACATCGCCACCTGGCCCATTTAATGAAGTATGGCAAGTGGTCGAGAAGACTGAATGTGTAGAAGGAATAGCGAGTGATCTCTGTCACAGTCCACGCGACCAGAAAGAGCACCACACTCTCCTCATTCTGGATCTGCAGAATCACAGAGAAATCCACAGTGCTGACTGAGTTTACCATTAAACTTATTTTTCCGTGAAGATATGTTATTGTAACTATTTATTATGAGTCTTTACTATAATGAAATGTTGGGGTTAGCAGGTGCAATACAGAAAACAATGCAGTCACCATTATATAATTCATTATAAACACACAACTTAAATACGTCCTAAGCACAGGGATGGTCAGATTTCTACTGGTTTCTCAGTCTCACCCTTCACTCCAGCCAATAACTCAGCCATCCCAGGGCAACATCACCCCCTCAAAACCAGCACAGGAACAGTCCGACCCTCCGCCTTTCTATCAGTCATCAGAACACGCCCATTCTACTGTGGCACTAACTCTTGAATCTGCCCACTTGTTTGGGTCTACTCCCACTATTTAATTAACCATCTCTGATCTAGACTACTGTAACAGCTGCCTAAATGGTCTCTCCATGCTTTATTCTCTTCACAGGTGGAAGTGTTCTCTTAAAAGCAAACCAAAGAAACAAACAGAAATCAAATTGGAAGCAGCCAATCCTGTGATTTAAAAGCTTCATTGGTTCCCCATCACTCAACAGGAGAAAAGGATAAAATCCTACCACCAGAGCATATGTGTTCAGGGTTCTCTACAATCCACGCTCAGAAATCTCTCCAATTTCATCTACAATCACTTGTCCGTCCCCGTCAGCGCCACCTCCCCGCCTCCCCCCCACCCCGGTGACACTGAACTTCCCGTTATTTCTAGAAAATGCTCTGAATGCTTAGGTCTTTACATATGCTATTCCCTCTAATTAGAATGTTACTCCTTTATGACCTCCCACAGAAAACCCTTTCTCATCTTTTAAGATGCAGCTAAAAGATCATGCCTTCTGGAAAACTCTTCCCAAACCCATCCTCTCACTCTGAGCTGTTAATTGCTCATCTTCCTTGTTCTCACAGTACTTTGTTCATATCCGTATTACAACACTTGCCCATCTGTACTACAATTTCATATAAATAATTTAAAATAAATCCATTTCTATCTTCCTTCCTCAGGGGAGCCTTGCTTGACTCCCTAGGTCAGGCTAAGCCCCTAGGCAGACTGCAATGCACACTGGTCTCTTGTTTCAGAGCACTAACACTAACATAAAATAACAAGTATTGGTGCAAACTCCTTGTTCAGCATCTCTGCCAACTGTAGGCTCCACAGGGCAGGAACCTTGGTTGTATTATTAAGAGCCAGATCCTCAGCACGGTGTTAGGCAGAGAACAAGTGTGCAATTAGTATCTGCTGTAAGACTCAACATCCGTGTGACTGCCCTCACTCCCCAACAGCCAGAACATTTGTAGCTGGGATGCCTTATTCATTTTTGTAAATCCAGAAATTAGCACAGTGCCAGGTGTATAGAACGCACTCAATAAAGCGTTGAATTAATTAACGAGTGGCGGACAGGCGTCAACAGGAAATCACCGTTGGAGAGAACCAATAATAAGAAGGCAGAGGCCCTCTGGAGGATAAAAGAGCAGATGGATCTCTTTCCTGTTGGGGACCAGCCACTCTCTAGCTTCTCTTAAATTCCTTTTCTTCAGTTATGTCTGGCCACCCTGCCTGTGTCTCTCTCGTTCCTCCGTCTTCAGATTCTCCATGGTCCTGGCCCAGCTACTATATTCATTCACTGTCTGGAATAGTCTCTTTTATTCTGTGAATGTTGGACTCCTGCTTTTAAACTCCTGGGCCATCTGAATAAAACACTTGGCCCTCCACATGGCAGTGTCCACTGCTATCTGTAGGGCAGTCGCTGGTTAGAGAGCAAGTGAATCAAGTAAGTTGAGTGAAAGATACTAGTCAAGAGGGCTAAAGTGTAGACTAGTAGAAGGGCAGAAGGTCAGCAATCTGTCCCCACGCAGACAGGAGGCCAGCGAGTCTAGCAGGCAATGAAAGGGCGGTTAGGTATCGCTCCCAGCAGAGAGGAGACAAGAAGGCATCTGAGGCATGGAAAGGAGGCCAGAGATCTGTCCTCACCTAGACAGAAGCCCCCGGAGGCTGTCAAGAAGGTCAGAAGGGCCCATCTGGGAAATGCTTCTGTCATGGTTTTAAAAGGCCCAATGACTTGACAAACAAGCACGGTGTTTGTTTGTCTAAAAGAGTTTAAGCCATTAATTAGATTCAGGTCTATCTCCTGTCATGCCTCAATAAATAACATGTTTATTTTTCCCTAAGTTCCTTAACCCTTCTAACTTTTAAATTCATCTTCCCATCTGTTCGGATCTACAGAACTACATTTACTTTTTATGTCTGTTGCTACAATACTTAGTGCGAAATGAGGAAGATTAAACTGTTTATACTGACAATTTCAATTACATAACCAAACAGAATACTCATAACTGCAACAAAAAAAATTTTCAGTTAACTATTTGACAGAATATGAATATTAATCTTAAAAATTGGAAAACACCAGAGGAGAGTATATTGTGGATATTAAGTGCCAATATTTGGTTTTGTGTGTGTTTCAAAATCATTCTACTAATACATTAAGTCAATGTACAATCACACTTAAATCCAAACCCAACTCTTTTTATCCATGGTTATGCTTCCTGAAATACACCAATGTTAATATTTTCGATTCCGATTAATAAAAAAGCTTTCCTGTGGGCTTGAGAACATGTTCGTGTCACTTACTGGTTTTATACTGTGAGTAATGAGCCACACCATAAAGATTCTTGAACTCACTTGGACCCCAGCCACGAGCACAGAAGTAGGCACAATTCCTTAAAGAGAAAAACAAGTCAACCATGGCCAGAAACACAATTTACACCAAGAATAAAAATTAAATCAAAAACTCACCAATTAAACAGTGGACTATCTGTAAGCAAACAGAAAAAAATCACAAGTCAATAGCGTACAACATAGAATAAATGCCTGTTAACATTGGTTTTAAATGAGTCTGTAGGTGGTATGTAATCAGCAAAATAAGACATTTTGCTCAAAAAATAAATACTACTACAACAATAGAAAAACAGCATCATTGAAAACTTACCTCAAGTAAGGCAAATGTCTGGAAAAATTTAAGTGTCTTCTGAATACTTCTATATAAACCTTTGTGTGTTCCTTTTTCCATATAAAAACGTACCATAGCAATAGCTAGAACCAACCACCTGGAAAAAATAAAAGTATTTTATAAAGTTCTATCAAGATGAACACCACTAATCTTCCTGAAAAGAAATGCCATAATTTACATAGTAGTAACATGCATGTTTTATTATGCTCTCAGTTCCTAGTTCTGTTTTAAAAACCCACAGGAAGAAATGAAAACATTATTTTTACACTGACTTTTCAAGAAGATGAGCAGAACCTATTCGAGACCAACAACAAACAAATGTCAAACCATGTCTGTCCACCGCATTTTTGGTTTCAGCAGATAAACTGACAGACTGAAGAAATCATATTTATGTACCAAAAATGAAGTTTTTACAATGCATTTCATAATTATGTAAAGATTTCTTAAGGTAAAAAGCTGTGTGTGTATAAATATGTACTTTATAGAAACACAGAGTATATAATTATATGTAATTACAAGTAAAAGTCTTTAATAAGAATCAATTAATATTTTTATAATTTTCACTAAATAAAAACAATTGTTGTGCCATAGAAGGAATGCATATAGAAGGTTAGACATGGGCCTGCTTTCAAAGAGCATGTTTTAGAAAAAGAAAAAATGCCTAAGCCCTCCCTTTTCAACATACACATGCACATTAAATACAGATTCTGTTGTGGGTTAACGGTACTTCAAATACAAGCCACCCCGTGGAGCCCAGCTTTCTCACCCCACCACTCAGTCTCCAAGAGTCACTGATGAGAGGTCATTTTTTTCCAGTTTTCCTCACAATTACAAAAGCACTTGTAAGTTTAAAAAGTTGTGTCATCTGTAACTTTTCAAAATCTTTAATAATACACCCATGGAAACGAGTAGCTACCTCAGACTTCGAAAATCAGTGGTCTCCGAAGTGTCTACTTAAATGGATGTATGAATTATAAAATGATGAAATGATGATACAGTTGTAAGTTGGGAGAGAACACTCATAAAATAGGCGAATGGCTCAAAGATTCCTGCAAAGAAACTACTGAATGAATATGACAGAAGTGAGAGCTCAGGAGAACAGGAAGAACATGGCAGAATGATATGTCTGCTCTGGGAACGTCAGCTCCTCCTCAGCACATGATGAGGGGAAGACAATGACTTTCTCATGAGATGTGACAAGAAGTCAGGTGAATGTCTGAAACTAGGATGAAGACCTTTGAAATGTGGAAATAATCATGATAATAACAACAATGATAACAGTAAGTATACTTTCAGGTGCTTTCAATGTTCCAGACTCTGTTCTATATGCATATTTAATCTATTAAGATTTGATGTGCACATAACCCTATGAGGCAGCGACAACTGTTATCCAATCTTACTCTTGTGGAAAGAGGCAGAAAGAGCTCCATAGTCAGCTGGGACCTCAAACCATGACTGAGCTCAGAGTCTATGCTGTACTGGTCTGGCTCTAAGTATATATTGTGCCTTGGGATATTAACTAATCATAGTAATTCATGTATTCAAATTATAAGTAATTTTAAAAGTTATATAGTGTTACACACAAATATTTTAACTGACAGTAGTGTGTCATCAAAAAGTTTGCCAGCCACTGTTTTCTGTGAGACAATCACCATGCATAGACATCCAGCCACTTATCCTAAGTCGTAGAGGAAGTTAATGATTGAAGTCTTCTAACGCCTATGGATGCTCCCTTTCCACCTCACCATGGCTTTCCTGGATTCAGCTGATGGTGTCCTCCCGCACGAGAGCCAACACCAAATTCTGTGCTGGGCTAATGTGGCAGTGCTAATCTGGATAATGTTTTAGGTACCTTCCGGGTTTAAAATGTTATGATTTCATTATCCTCAATTCCAAGTCCCTATACTACTTCTAAGAAGAAAACAAAAAGCTTAATAAAATGTTTTAATTCACATTTTCCATTCACTTGCCTTTTTTTAAGGCAAATCCAAATCAGATTTTTACAAAAGATCAATTTGAGCGATAATTATTAACCTACCAAAGAATTCATCAAAGAATTCATTTAGATGGCAAGTTTTCTACATTTTTAAATAGGAGTATATAAAAATCTATGCATCATAACATTTTAACAAATTGTACCCTTGATCCATAGGTGGCAGTATTGTACCAACTGGTACAGTGTTATGATACTATCAATCACCAGCTTGTTCGAAATTAACACTCTGGCGTTAGAAAGGACCATGCAACCACCCATGCTAAGGAATCATCTGTTTTTCAGTAAATATGAGCAGTAGCTAATCTGAATTAATCTGCGCTCACTTCCTAAACCCACCATCACAAGGGGTGACAAAGTTTCTCGTACAGGCTCTACGTTTAACTAACTGGATTTCCTACATCCATAAGTTTAGTAAAACTGTGATTTAAAAAAAAGATCCCGAATGCAGTTGGAGCTTCTGCAATTAGGAATTCTTTTCCAGAAAGTTCTGTTTTTAAAAAATATGCCAGAGCTATTAATTATTCAAATATAAGCCCAGATACACTCAGTCCTTGATAAAATACTCTGTTTGGAAAATATAAACATGTGCTCCATATGTAGAAGATAGCTTGCTTAACTCATTTATTTATTCATTCATTGCCAGGTTCTGTGCTATATGCTGGGGAATTAGAAACAGGACAGAATCCTGGCCTCAAGAAACTCTTAAATTACTAAGTGGAGACAAGAGATATATGCCATAACTTACTAAACACAGGGGCCTTCTCCTCAGGCCCCTACGGCTCCGATGACACTGAAACCCTTATCAAAGGAGGGGATCTTTCTTCCAGCTGTCTACTGGTGCTTCTTTTTCTCCTAAGATTTCTTGGAGACCACCTGCTCCCTGAAGAACTTGGTTATACACCTCCTTTTATAAATTTCAATAGTGCGTTTTAAATTTTTATTATAAACAACTTCTTATATATACAAAGGTATAGAGAATGGTATAATGAATCCCCATGTGCCCATTACCCAGCTTCACCCATTATCATTTTATGACAATCCTGTTTCATCCAAACCTCTATTCACTTCTTTTCCTACCACCTCCCGTCCCCTGATTATTTTGAATCAAATCTCATACATCCTATAATATGATTCATAAACGCTTAGTTATTTATCTCTAAAAGGATTACTTTTTAAAAAATTATTTTCTCGAGGTCATAATAGTTTAGAACGCTGTAATTTCAGGTGTACATTATTATTTATCAGTTTCTGTATAGATTGCATTGTGCTCACCACCAACAATCTAATTTTTACCCGACACCATATATATGTGCCCCTTTACCCCATTCGCCCCCGACCCCATCCCACAACCCCCTTCTGCTCTGGTAACCACTAATCTGTTCTCTAAAAGGATTACTTTTAATAAATATAACCGTAATACCACTATCCCATAAAAAATGTAACAGTAACTTCTTAAATCACAAAACATGGGATACAAATTTCTTCAATTGTCTCATAATTTTTTAAAATCATGATTGAAATAACGTTCATACACTGCAATTCGTTGCCATGTCTTTTATGACTCTTTTAATCTATAGATTTTCCCTCCCTCTCTCCCTCCATCCATTCATCTCTCCTTCCCTCTCTTTCTCGTGCAATTTGTCATTGAAGACAATGAGTCGTTTGTCGTGCAGAGCTACCCTCAGTCTGGGTTTGCTAATCCGATATCCACATGTCATCTATTATGTTCTTCTGTCCCCTGTATTTCCTGTACACTGATAGTTCTGGGGGCTTGATTAGATCGATTCACGTCCAAGGTAATTCATAGGCTGTGCTGTGTACTTCTCTAGGGAGCACATAGTTCCTGGCTGTCCCTCTTGTTTGTGATGTTAGCAGTCATTGATGATCACTGCCCAGATCCATTATTTCAGCAGCTATTGAAAACATTCTAATTGTATCATTTCTTCTTTATCCCTCCTTTAACCATTTGGGGGCTTGAACCAGAGATGATATTTGACGTTCTTACAATCCACACATTCATACATTGTTCACGTCTAAACTTCCTTCCTAGACTAAATTGAGACTTTCGTTTAGCAGCCAATATGTGTTTCAACTCATTGCATATAGACATTCATGCCCATAGAGTTAGGCTGAATGGTTCATAAAACAAAAAAAACAGATAAACTGGACTTCCTTAAAATTAAGGCCTTCTGCTTTTTGAGAGGGCACTGTGAAGAGCACGAAAAGAAAAGCCACAACTGGGAGAAAATATTTACAAATCACATATCTGATAAAGGACTTGTAGCCAGACTATATAAAGAATTCTCAAAACTCAATAGGAGAAAATCAAACAACTCCATCAAAAAAAATGGGCAAAATCTGAACAGACACTATACCAAAAAAGATATACAACGGCCAAGTAAACGCATCAAAAGATGCTCAGTGTCATTAGTCACTAGGGAAATGGGAATTAAAATCACAATGAGAAAACACAATCCATCCACGAGAATGTCTGAAATTACGACTGACCACACCAAGCGTCGGTGAGGACATGCAGCAAGTGGAACTCCCACTCAGTGCCTGAGGGAATGTAAAACGGTTCAACCACTTCGAAAACAGTTTGTCAGTTTCTTAAGAAATCAAGCATGTGACTACCATATGACCCAGACATTCCACTCGTAGGTATCTACCCAAGAAAGATGAAAGCACATGGCCCTACAAAGACTTGTACACAAATGCTCATCGTTTTGGCTGTCATAGCCCCAAATTGGAAAGAAATGGATCTGCTCTCCTCAGGAACAACATATATGGCTATTACTGAACATTCTGGGAAATGTATATGCCTGAACCTTGGGTCCGATGCACTAACAATTCACACTATCTATACTGGGAAAATATCTTAAATAGTTTCTCTTTCTGCACGAAGTGCATTTTTAAATTAACCACTAGGAATAGAAATTATCGTTTTTAAACATCCACTGTGTGTCAGGCACCTTGCTGAACACCTCATATCCATTACCTCTTTATTTCCTGTAATAATCTAGCAAAGTAGTTGTGTGGTTTCAATTTTACACATGAGAAAACTCATGGTAAGAGAGGTTAAGTAACTTATCTGAGGTCACCCAGCAAAAAGGGGTGAAATGTAATCTTTAATCAACACCTTCCTATACTGTTTACAGATTAAAATCCAAACAGCTTAGCAAGGCATTTAAGGCCCTGTGCAATAACAGCCCAGGCTACCCGTCCATCTTCTTTTCCCACCCTGCACTCCAGGACCATTTGTTGCATGTTTAGCAATGTCACACCTCTGTCCCCTAACTCATGTTGTTTGCATATTAAGTCCTATTAGGTCCTACTCATCCTTCAAAGCTCCGTTGAAATGCTATGATTCCCCTCACCCCCAGCGAAGCTTTCTCTGATTCTTCCTACCTGTCTGACCTGGCACCTCTGTAAGGCGCTTATTTCATCCCATCTTTCATTGCAATATACAAACGCCCCGAGCTACACTTCTTCAAGGACAGGGCCTAAAATATTTACCTTATGTCTCTCACTTGACCTAGGACAATGCACTTAATTCATACGGGCTCAAGAGGGTCTGCTGAAAAACAAAAAAAGAGAAATGCTCACTTCCCTAGTGAACAACCTATTATGAACAAGTACCATTAAAATCCTCACATCCTTTAAAGGTGTAATTCTACTCCCGGGAATTCATCCTAAACAACTAATCCAACAGAAACAAATAAAACGTCATTAGGGGCATGATTAAATCCGTTATTGTACATTGTATACTCCATACACGCTTATGTAACCATGAAAGAGCGTAATTATAAAAACTATGTAGAAATATTCAGCAGAATATTAAGTGAAAGTGGAACAAAAAACAGAGCAGATACTATAACTACGATGGTCTATAATATGTACTCATTTGATAAATACTTATTTAGTTCTTCATGGAGCTTACACTATAATGTGGGGACCACAGACAATAAGTAACAAGACTAATTAGTAAAATTCATCGTACACTTATATGGCAATAAGTGGGATGGAGAAAAATAAAGCAGGGGGAGGGGATAAGGAGCGTCGGTGTGTGGGCTGCTATTTGAATGAAGATGGCCAGGGAAGGCCTTCCTGAGAACAGAGATTTGAGTGAAAATCTGAAGGCAGGTAGATGCTCATCTGAAAGATACTAAGGAAAAATGAAAGGTCGTGCTAAGCTTATAGGATTAGGCAAATTCTTTTTTACATTTATGTGAAAATTTTCTTAAATATTATTTTATTGTTTTCAAAACTATTATGAAAAATTAACACTCCAAAGTTCTGTTAAGAGAAAAACTAAACAAGCAAGTTAAATGAAAAGACTCTCAGCTAACTCTGTGCCATCCACACCATTAAACATCTCCAACCTTATCTGCCACTATTCATGAAGTTTCCAATCAAATCAAGAGAATATGCCCCGCTTTCTTGCATCTCATGCCTATTTCCAGAATTTATCTCACCTGAAATATCTACCTTCTACACACGCAAACCCTATTCCTTCTTCAAATCTCAACACCTCTAAACAGCCTCCAAAGAGTTAGTTACACGGACTACTTCAATTTCATTTCAGTTACCCTTGCCATTAAACGGAGATGAAAATGACCAGAGACCTTCTCAAAATAGGCAAAGAGACAAGTTTCAGATAAGCAGTAATTTGCTGGGGTAGGTAGGAAGGATAGGAACACAGTGTGAGAACACAAAGGAGAGAGCGCTTAATTCTGCTCCAGTCGGGTAGGAGACCCAGAAAACTTCCAAGGTTGGCTTGGTCAGAAGTGATAGGAGGAATATGGAGGATATTATACAAAGAGAGAATGGCCTCAGCAAAGATAGAAGAGAGCCCTGAGAATAAAAATGCTTGGTGCTTTGCGGGCATAGGGAGTTACAGGAGATTTCAAATGCAATAATTAGGGGAATCAGGGAGCATATTGCAAAGGGCCTTGCGTGACAGGCAGCCTAAATCCCGTCGATTACAGTGGACCAATGGGGAGTCACTGAAGACTTTAAACTGGAGTTTTGCATTGATTTTCACTTTTTAATAGGTAACACGGCCTTCAAAAGGGAGAGTGGACTGGAAAGGGAAGGGACAGCAGATCAGTTAATAAACAGAAGGTGTTCCCAAAATGTTTCTTAACGGGATGAGACTGTCACAGAGGAGAGAGCAGTCCTTCAGCCTCCACCGTATCTAAAGGCAGCAGCGCCTGGTGGGCACTCAACTGTTCTCCAGTTGCTTTGAATATATGTTTTCTCTTTCAAGATCATAAAATTTAGTAAAGCGGAAAGCCGGGGAGTCAGCACCGCGCTGGAGTCAGACTGTCTGGGCTGAAATCCAAATCTGACACTTGCTGCTTGTGTGATCTTAGGCAAGTTACCTAACCTCTGTGTGCCTCAGTTTCCTACCTATCAAGTGTAATATCCTGGACCCCTCAAAGGACTGTAGAGGGCTAAAAACGAGATAGTACCTCTAAAGCAACCAACACAGAGCCTGGCACACAGTAAATCCTCAATAAATATTCTATTTTTCCTGAACTGTATTTGGCATTCAGATATACACTAAGCACAGAATAGTACTCAGTACTGTGTCATTTCTTAAATCTTTCTCAGTCACATTTTTCTATAAGCCCTGGAGAAAATTTAAGGTGTTAAACTTTTTCCCATTTTTACACAGGTTAACAATACTTCACCCAATCATGGGAAAATAACTTTCGGAAGAGGCAATGCAACTTAGCAACGGAAGAGCATTTTCCCAACAGGTTTTGAAAAGCAGTCCGCGCAGAAGTCACTCTGACAGCTCTCTGAAGAGCGACAGTCACTGTGTAACCTTAACTCGGAAGTCAGACTCAAAGCCAAAAATTAAAGTACAGGGTATCCGCAACAGAGCATGGGGCCATGAAGATGCTGGACACCAGGGCCTTGCTCCAACAAGGCAGGGTTTTAACGAAACCGCCCCAGGCAAGAAGCTCTAGGGCGCACGACTGCTTTAAAACGATCGTGGGGACAGATCAGTTCAGAGAACTGTGCCCGGCGCTCGGCGGCACCGGGAAGCGCGCTCCAGGGGCGGCGGCCGAGGACGCGGGATCGGGCTCCCTCGGGCTCGGGGGCGCCCGGACCCCGGCGCGCCTTCAACAGCAGCAGCAATCAGTCGCGCCCAGGGCGCCCGGGCCGCCGCCGCCTCCCCCGCAGGTCGGCCCCGCATTCCTGCCCGGGTCTATACTTAACCTCCGGCCCGCGCCCCGGGCCGCCGCGCCACGCCGGGCACCGTATTAGGCAATGCCCAGCGAGCAGGGCCCGGCCCCCCCGCCCGCCCCATTCACCCCGCCGGCCGCCGCCCCTCCCCCACGGCCCGCGCCCACCCGCCGGCGCCCCGAGCGCGGAGGGTCGGGGGGCGGCGGCGCCCGGAGGGCCCTCGGGGGCGCACGTACCCCGCGGTCATGGCGATGTTGTAGAAGGTGAGCCAGGCGGTGGCCACCCAGCCGCGGCGCCTCCGCTTGCCGGCGGCCTCCCTCTCCTCACCGGCCTCCGAGGCGCCGCCGTTGCTGCCGTCCTCCTCGCTGGACGCCATGGTGGCCGCGGTCCCAGGGGAGGTGGCAGACAGGGGAAGGGGAGTGGGCGGGGGCCCGGCCGAGCGCGCCGCCGAAGCGCCGCCGCCCGCTGCCGCCGCCTCGGTCAGGCGCCCCATGTGCCGCGCGCAGGGGGCTCGGCGCCGCCGCCCGGACGCCGGTCGCGGGGGAGGAGCGCGCGCCCCCGGCCGCCGCCCCGCCCGCCCCGCCCCCGGCCCTCGGGAGCGCGCGCCGCGCGGGGACCCGGCCGCCGGCCCGGGCGCGGGGAGCGGGGGCCCGGAGCCCCGCGTGCGATTTCAAGGCGGCGGTGCGGTTTCCGCTCCTACGGAAAACTGCTGGCCTCGCTAGCTGGGCGAGCCGCCTGTTAGGGACGCCCGGTGCCCTGGCCGCGTGCGCCTGGCTGGTGCAGGGAGTTGGGACAGACGGAACACACCTGGACGTGGCGTGGCCCTGCCCCGCCCAGCCTTTTATTAAGTCGTTTCTGGATGCGGAGACAGGTGGTGGGATCTTCCCGCCAAAGACTCATTCTTAGAAGCTTCTGGGGAAGAAGCGCCCTCTTCACCCTGTTTCACTTTTACCGGCCATAGGGGCGTGGGGCGAGGGGGCGGGGGGAGAACAATAGGATTATCCCCGTTGTGTAGGTTCCAGTGGAGCCTGTGTTCTAAGGGCATTGATTTCAGTGCAGCGCAGAATGTTCGATGTTAGACGAAAGCTGGAGGAAAGAGGACATGACAAGATATGAAAGGAGAAAAGTTTGAACAGATATACGCAATCTACAGACATAAAGCTAAAAAAACCCTTTCCCGCAGGAAAAGTAGTACCCCACTGTTCTCCACTCTCTTTTCTCTTTTTTCTCTTCCTCCAGATACCCATGCTTTCTCCTAATAGCTGTTTCCCGTTAAAGCACACAGTTAAGGCAGGCTCTGGAATCAGATTACTGAAATTCAAACCTCAGATTCCTGACTCCGCCAGTCTTATAAGCTGTGTGAACTTGGGCAACTAAAGCTTTCTATGCCTCAGTTTCCTCAATGGAGTTAATTTTAAAAACCTACGTTATGAGGTTGTTGTGAGATTTAAGTGAAGTCATTCGTGTAAAACAGGTACAGGCCTGAAACTGAGTTACCCGAAATCAGCGTGTTAGCACTGTTCTGGCAACCCAGATCTCCCTTGATCCAGCAGAGAAATTCTGCGCAAGCCAACGAAAGCGATCTGCTTGTTAGGCCGTTGTCCTGGAACCGGAGCCTGGCCACGGCCGGGGGACGACCACTGGACGACCACAAAGACACGAGTGCGGGAGCTCCTCGGAGTATGGAGTCATCCCCATGCGGACTAGAGGGTGGGAGAGCGCACCAAAGGGGAAAAAGGAACACATGGTCCTTGCGGGTCCGGATCCGGGCTCCGGGCACCTGGCCCAGACGGCGCTACCACCTGATCCAGCGAACTTAATTTTGAGGAAGGCATTCCGGGGGGGGGGCGGCGGGGGGGAGTCCTGAGACGCGCCTGGGAAAGAAAGAATGGCTGAAAATTGTGCAGATTTGATGAAAACTATGAACCGCTATTTTAAAAAGGCATTTAAATTGGCAAGGAAGAAGTGAAATTATTTATTTGCAAATGACATTGTACAATTAGAAAATCCTAAGGAATCCACGAAATAGCTACTAGAACCAGTTGCAGAAGACAAGGTCAGTGTAATAAAAGTTCATCGTTTTCTGACTATGAGAAAAGAACAGCTGGAAATTGAAATTTAAGATAAAACCATATAATGTTCATTGGCATCCGAAAACATGAAATATAGAGGCATAAATTTAACAAAACGTGTCCAAGACCTGTACGCTGAAAACTGTAAATCACTAAGAGACACTAAAGATCTAAATAAATAGCTATTCCATGTTCATGAATTGGAAGACTCAATGTTGTTAAAATATCAGTTCTCCCCAAATCCCAGCAGAATATTTTTTTTCATTTGCCAAGTAAGTAAGATTTATACAGAAATGCATATGAAAGCAAAGTGGGAGCACATCCATACCTGTTTTCAAGACTAAATGTAAAACTACGGTTTTCGAGATGGTGTGGTGGGCATAAGGATAGACACATGGATCAATGAAACAGAATAGAGTCCAGACCTATGTGTATATGGTCAACTGAGTTTCAACAAAGATGCCAGGGTAAGACTTTTCAACAAACAGAGCTGAAACAACTGGCTATCCACATTAAAAAAATTGACTTGATCCTCGCCTTACACCATAGACATATACTAATATATAGACAAATATTAACTTGATATGGATCATAGACCTAAACATAAGGTCTAAAATTGTAAAACCTGTAGAAGAAAACATCAGAATCTTGTGACCTTGGGGAAGGGAAAGATTTCTTAGGTACAATGACAAAAAGAAAACATTCATCATAAAAGAAAGGAAAAGACAGAGGGAACTTCAGCAAAATGTAAAACTTCTGGGGGTCTTCCTAGTGACACAGTGAAGTTCACACACTCTGCTTTGGCGGCACGGAATTTGCTGGTTCGGATCCCCAGCATGGACCTACACACCGTTTATCAAGCCATGCTGTGGCAGGCATCCCACATAAAGTGGAGGAAGATGGGCACAGATGTTAGCTCAGGGCCAGTCTTCCTCAGCAAAAAGAGGAAGATTGGCAGTGGATGTTAGCTCAGGGCTAATCTTCCTCAAAAAAAAAAAAAAATGTAAAACTTCTGTTCTCTCAAAGGCAGCATTAAAAAAGTGAAAAATTCACAATACGTGTATCTGACAAGGAACTTTATCTAGCATACGTAAAGAATCCTTACAACTCAATGATAAAACAACCTGATTTTTAAAAATCAGCAAAAGATTCAAATAGACACTTCACAAAGAAGATACGCAAATAGCAATAGCACATGCAAAGGTACGGAATCTTATTAGAGAAATGCAAATTGAACCCACAGTGATATATCATTACATCTAATATTTTAAAATGTTGGCAAGGAAGTGGAACAAGTGGCATTCTCATACGTGGCTAAAGAGAATACCGCTTTGGAAAACAATTTGGCAATTTCTTGAAAAGATCAACATATGCTTGCTTACCACATGACCCAGCAATTTCATTCCTAGGTATTTAACCAAGAGAACGAAAATAGGTCCACACAAAGACTTGGACACAAGTGTTCACTGCAGCTTTATTCATAGTAACCTCAAACTGAAAATAGTCTATGTGTCCATCAACATGTGAATGGATGAAGAATTTGTAGTATATTCATACTGGAATATTACTCAGTAGTGAAAGGAACAAACTACTGTACATGCAACATGAATGAATCTCATAAACTTTATGCTGAGCCAAAGAAGATGGACACAAAAGATTCCAGAGGATGTGATTACATTTGTATGAAACTCTAGAAAAAGAAAATCTAATCCATAGTGACAAAAACAGAGATGTTGTTGCCTGGGGCTGGGGATGTGTGTGGAGACAATAGACTGGAAATAGACACAGGAATTTTGGGAGGCAATGTAAATGTTCTATTTGTTGATTTAGGTGTTACACAGGTATATCCATTTGTCAAAACTCATTATACTAAACACAGAAAATGGATGCATTTCTTTGTTTAAAAATTATTACTTAGAGTTGATATTAAAATGTCATGAACAGTAAATATTTTAAGTGTTAAATTTATAATATTAGTGATATATTTCGCATAAAACCCAAATATTGTGACAGAATGGATTTGTATATTGCAGTTAATGATTTCTCCTCCAATTATTTTTTCAAAAACATTGAATGTGACATGAGGTGTAACTCATTTTTACAATGACTATGTTTTTTACAAAGTTGAATGTAACATTTTAAAAAATATCCTAGGAATAAATAACATGCCACAGACTTGTAAACCTGTCTCTTTAAAAAGTGAAGAATTTACTATACAAATAGTTGATACCAAAATGAATGAAAAATGGGGCCTGTCCTCATGAAGCTAACAGTGCTTTACGGTGGATAAGAAAATCATACAAATACGTGTCTTCCAAGATATGTTAGTAACATACCATCATTCATGTTCCAGGTGCTTCAGCTGATTTAATCCACACAATACTCTTTACAGGTGGCTATTATTATGCACATTTTACCAATAAAATAATTGAAGTGTGGAGAAGTTAAGTAACTAGCCCAAGATCACAAGCTAATAAGTAGTGATCTTGAAATTCTGCCTGACTCCAAAGTCCAAAGTCTATTGTCAACCACAGGGTAAAATAAATTTGAAAAGTGGGGGCTGGCCTGGTGGCCAAGAGCTTAAGTTTGTGCACTTCACTTAGGTGGCTGGGGGTTCGCTGGTCCGGATCCTGGGCACACCACTCATCAAGCCATGGTGTGGCAGCATCCCAGATAGAGGAACTAGAATGACCTACAACTAGGATACACACCTATGTACTCGGGCTTTGGGGAGAAAAAAAAGAAAATAGGAAGATTGGCAACAGATGTTAGCTCAAGGCCACTCTCCTCACCTAAAAAAAAAAGAAAAGTAAATCGCAAAGTGCAACGGGGGTTTGAGAGCTGTCAGAAGATGTAACTTGTTTGGAGGATCCATAAAGTTTCATGCAAGACATCCCTTTTGAATACTTGAAGAATGAGTATGATTCTGACAGATTTTGAGAGGCTGTTGCAGGCTAAGGGCTCTTCATGAACACGAGGGCAGGAAAAACCAAGAAGCTTGAGGAAAAGCAAATTGTGCAGTTTAACTAAATCTTGGAAGTATTAGGAGAAAGCTAGAATAGAAACATGTTGAGAACCACTCTATTTTAAAAGGCAGCCGTGAGCTTCCGAAGACTTGTGAGGACAAAAATCATGTTAAAGGAATCTCATTCCAAAGGTTAGTTTGGCAGCAGAGTGTTGAATGGATTGCTTTGAGGGGATGCAGAAAATGAGATCAGTTGTCATCTAGGAGAGAAGTAATAAAGGACAGAGCTAGGTTGGCGGTCAGTTTCAGTGTGAAGAGGGGAATAAATAAGAAGAAATCTTGAGACACAACAGAGTCAGAATAAGGTTTTTGTTTATTTGCTGAAACGAAGGTGCCACAAGGTAGGGAAAGATGGATTTCTTCTGTGAGATGGGCTATTTTGTGAAGCAAGATCCCTGTGATTTTGGGAGAGTAAGGAATCAAGAAGATAGATGGAGGAATTAGGTTTCGAAAAGAGAAAAAGACACTTGTTTCTGAGACAGGAATAAAGGATATGGAGATAGAGATATTTTGAGGTAGGGAGAAGAAAGTTCAAGTAGGCAGCCTGATTGAAAGTAAGGTGTCCTGAAAGCAAAGAAAGTTTGGAACAGCATTTTGCATGCAACCTTTTTTGACTTTTTGAATTATCTTATTATTTTATCAATCTACAGATTAGTCCTTGCCTTTAGGATAAAAACTGACCACTTAGCTTGCCTTTGGAGCTCTCTACTACAACCTGAGCCCAGGGGAGCCCGTTGGACCTCATCTCTTCTTAAGTAGTGTCACCGAAATACAACGATGCAACCAAGTAAACTGTCCGCAGTCCATAAACCGATCGGGATAGCCTTTAGTCCAAATCTCCATTCTTTTCACCCCTCCCAAATAGCTATTTTCCCTTGTTTCTTGTCTGTATAAATCTCATTCTCCTTCAAGGCTGCATTAACTGCCAACTCTTTCAAAGAGGCTTTCCCTGACCTCTTCCGCTCATATTGATCCTTTTTCTTCCCCAGCTCCAATAGTTTGTACTGATAGTGTGTCATTCATTTTAGCAGTTAATTATGTATTGTCTTTTGCTTTTACTTAACTTACACTTGTGTATGTTTTGTCTGTGAGGAAGAATTGCATATCAGAAATCATGAACTTGGCCAGCCCCATTGGCCTAGTGGTTAAGTTCAGCACACTCCACTTCATCAGCCTGGTTTGGGTTCCGCCAGGGTGTGGACCTACACCACTCATCAGTGGCCATGCTGTGGCCACAACTCACATACAAAAAAGGGGAAGGCTGGCAACAGATGTTAGCTCAGGACAAATCTTCCTTAGGGTAAAAAAAAAAAAAAAAAAGGAAGAAATCATGAACCATATTTTAAAAAATGTTTCTCAAAGGCCAATTAATGTTTTGCAGTTTTTGATAGCTTTATTGAGTATAATTGACATACAGTAAACCACATGTATTCAAAGTATACAATTTAATAAATTTTGACATATGTATCAACTGTGAAATGTTCACCACAGTCAAAATAGTGAACATATCTGTCATCCCAAAAAGTTTCCCTGTACTCCTTTTTAATCCCTCCCTCCTACCCTGCCCCACCCCACCATGTCCCCAGTCAACCCCTGGTCAGCTTTCCATCACTCCAGATTAGTTTGTGTTTTCAATAATTTTATGTGAATAAAGTCATCCATGATGTACTCTTCTCTGTCAGGCTTATTTCATTCAGGATAATTATTTTGAGCAGGTCCGGCCTCGTGGGCATGGCATCTGTACAGTCCCACAGCACCCGTGCGTCAAAGGGCCCAGCACTTGGGTTAGTGCTCTATTGTCACTGTTTTGAAATTCTTAATAATTTACAAACAAAGGGACCCGTATTTTCATTTTGCACTGTGTCCTGAATTAGAGATTCATCCATGCTGTGGTGTGTGTCAATAATTCATTCTCCTTTCTTGCTAAGCAGTATTTCATGGTATGCCACAATTTGTTTATCCACTCATGTTTAGACATTTGGGTTTTTTCCAGGTGCAAATAAAGCATCTATGAACATTTATTGACAAGTCTTTGTATGGAGATATGCTTTCATTTTTCTTAGGTAAATAATTAGGAGCAGAATGGCTGAGTCACATGGTAGCCGTAGGCTAACTTTTTAAGAAACTGCTGAAATGTTTTCCAGTGCGGTTGTACCATTTTATAGTCCCACTAGCTATATAAGAGAATTTCAGTTGCTCCACATCCTAGACAAACTTGGTGTGGTCAGTCTTTGAAATTTCGGATACACTAATAGGTGTGTTGTACTATCTCATTGTGGTTTTAATTTTCACTTCCCTAACGAGTAATGATGCTGAGCTGCTTTGCATGTGCTTATTTGTCGATTGTATATATTCTTTGCTATAGAGGCCGTTTGAATCTATTGCCCATTTTCTTAGTGGGCCAACTAAATTCTTATTATTAAACCTTGAGAGTACTTTATATATTCTGAATATGAGTCCTTTATCAGATATATGATTTACAAATATTTTCTCCGAGTTGTGGGTTGCTTGTCATTCTCTTGATTGTGTCTTTCAGAGCAGAAGGTCTTAATTTTGATGAAGTTCTATTTATCAGTTTTTTTCTTTGATAGATTGTGTTTTCAGGTGTCATACCTAAGAATCTTTGCCCAACTCCAAGGTCACAGAAGATTTTGTCAAATTTTCTTGTCAAAGATTAATAGTTTGAAGTTCTACATTTAGGCCCATAACCCATTTTGACTTAATTTTTGTATATTGTGTGAGATATGGATTGAAGTTCATATTTTTGCTCATAGATATCCAAGTGTTCCAGCACCATTTGTTGAAAACTGTTTTCTCTGCTGAATTGCTTTTATACCTCTGTCATATATGTATGGATGTATTTCTGAAATGTCTATTCTGTTCCATTAATGTAGCCATCTCTCTTTACGCCAGTACCATACTCTCTGGATTATCATAGCTTTACAACAAATTTTGAATAGGGTTAGTGATTTGTGTCAGTGGTAGCATTAGTGACAGTGGTAGTGACGTTAGTGATCTGTAATACGTGTTTTTAGCATGTTGTAATAAAACTTGACTAGACTTGGTCTGGTTATTTCAACAGGATAAGAGTAATGATATACTAACAGGAAGCGGAGGTGTTCATTGAAAAGAAAAAGCAATTTAAAATTTTAACCAGTTTTTCTATTTTTAGGTATTACAATAGGAAGGAATATGAGAGAGAAGAAAGCTAGTGGATTCAGGAGGAGAGTATTTATGAAATGCAGCAAAAGTGAGTAATGCAAGTACAATTAAAGGCAAATACAAGCAAAGGGAAGGAGAACTGAAATGTGAAGGGTGAGAAACCGCTAAACACAGAGGTACCAATCTGGAAAATGATAAATTGAGCACTGTGGTTTGGAAGGAATATTGGAATTAATTTAATCTTTTATTGACGTGAAAACTGAGGCACAGTGATATCTTTACTTAGAGCTTATCTAAACTCTCCTCTAGAACAGAATCAACCACACAAATTTTGTTCTAGGCTGACAGTTGAAAGTTGAGTCTGTAAGTAAAATCCTTCTGCTCTATAGGCATATTATTATAAATAAGAATGTCATTCCTGAAGAACCATTTCATACCTTACAGAATTGATTATGAAAATGAAACAAAACATACACGTGTTACTGTAAACATTAGTTATGTTAGACTAAACAATATAAGAAGTAGTATTTTAAAGGTTTTATTTTTCCTTTTTCTCCCCAAAGCCCCCTGGTACATAGTTGTATAATCTTAGTTGTGGGTCCTTCTAGTTGTGGCATGTGGGACGCAGCCTCAGCATGGCTTAATGAGCGGTGCCATGCCCGCGCCCAGGATCCGAACCGGTGAAACCCTGGGCTGCTGAAGCAGAGCACGTGAACTTAACCACTCAGCCAGGGGGCCGGCCCCAGAAGTAGTATTTTAAATGCTTCTTTTGGAAACATTTTCTACATAGGCACAGATACAGTACAAGGAACTTTTGAATGAAGATGTCTTTTTTCTTCTCGTAAAACTTTCCTGCAGTAAGCAGACATACTTTTCATGGTGCCCAGAAATTTTAAACTACCTTCACACTTGGAGTCATCTGTTTTGAAAATCTGTGGCTTTTTTACTATTCACAAGAGCCTCTGAAGAGGCTTCGAATGGTAAATACTGGGGAGGAGCAGATTCCTCGGTGAGGTCTTCATTTTCAAAGAGCCTCCAAGATACACCAGCTGCAAACTGAGTCAGCGGAATCTCCATAAACCCCAGCCATCTGGTGAGTTTTGCTAATCCAGCTAGCCAGTCTTTGGCAGTTATTAGGTTAAAGGAAATATATGATCTTTATAATAAGAAAGGGGGCAAAAGTGGAGGTCAGAAATTGAGCCATAATAAATCATGGGAGTTTATGTTTATTATAAAACTGTTGTTTGTTATGAAAAGGCTATTCACAGACTCTAGCATTATACAGATTGGTGCAATCTGCTCAAAAAAAGATGTTAAACCATGTTAGTCAGAAGATGTAGCTGTTCCAGAATTATCTGTTGGGAGAGGTTGGGGAGGTGGGGCAATATGTTTTGCTGGGGAATGGGCTGGTTTTTTTGAAACACTTTTTACCTTCTCTCATATTTTTAAGCAATCATCTAAAATTTTTCACCAAAACTATAAATTGTTGCAAAAGATATAACTTCTGGTGATTTTTAACAGCTTTATTGAGGTATAATTGACATACAATAATCTGCACATATTTAAAATGTACAATTTGATAAGTATTAGCATATATATACATCCATGAAATGATCATCACTATCACAATAATTAAGATAGCCCATTACCAACCCACCCCCAATTTCCTTATACCCCTTTGGAATCCCCAAGGAATCTTGAAGTTAGTCTTAAACTTAATTTTGTTAAAAGTTTTTAACAAGAAATTACATTTCTTCAATGGAAATAGAGCTATTCAGATTAACTATTTTTTTCATGAGCTTTAGTAGTTTGTGCCTTGAAGGAATTTGCCATTTCCCTAAGTTATCCAATTTATAAATATATATAAAGTTGATCATAATATTCCCTTATTCTCTCTTTAATATCTGTAGCATCTATAGTGATGTCACTTCTCTCATTCCTGAAATTGGTAATTTGTATCTTTTCTCTTTTTTTCTCATCAGTCCAACATAGTTTTATCAATTTTATTGATCTCAAAAGACTAGCTTTTAGTTTCATTGATTTTCTCTATTGTTTTCCTGTTTTCTTTTTCACTGATTTCCTCTCCGATGTTTATTATTCCTTATTATTTCTTTTTTCATTTGTTATTTTTTCCCTCCATTCTTCAAATGAAAGCTAAGATCATTAATTTGAGACCTGTCTTCTTTTCTAGTATTTGTGCTATATTATATTATAAACATCCCTCTAAAAACTGTTTTAACTTCTTCCCACAAGTTTTAATATGTTATGTTTTCATTTTTGTTCCATTCAAAATTCTTTCTAATTTCCATTTTTATTTACCAATGGGTTATTTAGAAGTGTGTTCATAGTTATTTATTTATATTGAAGAATAATTGACATATAATGTCCTATTAGTTTCAGGTATACATCATAGTGATTTGATATTTACATACAATATAACATGTTCAACACGATAAGTCTAGTTACCATGTGTCACCATACAAAGTTATTACAATATTATTGACTACTCCTTATGCTGTATACTATGTCCCTGTGACTTATTTATTTTATGACTGGAAGTTTGTACCTCTTAATCCCTGTCACCATTTCCCCTGCCCCCAACTGTTTCCCACTCTGGTAACCACCAGTCTGATTCCTATGTCTATGAGTCTGTTTCTTTTTTGTTTCGCGTGTTGGAAGTGTGTTCTTTAGTTTCCAAATATTTGGGGACTTTCAAATATCCTTCTGTTATTCAATTCAATTCCATTGTAGTCAGAGAACACACTTTGTATAAGTATTTAATCCTTTCAAATGTATTGAAATTTGTTTTATGGCCCAGAATATAATCTATCTTGATTAACATGTATGTGCACTTGAAAAGAATGTGTGTTCAGCTTTTATTGGATGTAGTATTCTATCAATTGCGATTAAGTCAAGTTGGTTGATAGTATTGTTCAACTCTTCTACAGCCTTACTTATTTTCTGTCCACTTATTCTATCACTATTGAACAGGAGAGTTGAAATTTCCAACTATAATCGAGGAGTTGTCTGTTTTTCCTTGAAGTTCTGTCAGCTTTTGTTTCATGTTCTTTGAAGCTCTGTTATTATACACAAAACTATACGGGTTTGTCATATTCTCTTGATTATTTGACCCCTTTTTCATCATCAAGTGACATTCTGTATCTCTGGTAATAGTCTTTGAGCTCAAACCACTTTGTTTGATATTAATATAGCTATTCGAGCTTTCTTTGGGTTAGTATTAGCATGATATAGCCTTGTGTACCATGATATAGTCTTATATTTAAAGTCAGTTTCTTGTAGATGGCATGGAAATTTTTGATTGTATGTCAGACATCTTGTCAGGTGATGGATATTTTTTGAGCTTCAATGTGACAGTGGGTATTCTTGTATTGCTGCTTATCATAGAGAAAAATATCATTTTCTTTCATTATTGAGTAAGACGGTAGCTTTCAGTTTTTTAAAGATGCCCTTTGTCAGGTTGAGAAAGGTCTCATTTATTCCTAGTTTGCTAAGAGTTTTTATCACAAAGGCTTTGGAATTTTGTCAAATATTTTTCTGCACTTGTTGAGATTAGCATATGGTTTTTCTTTTATTTTCTGTTAATGTGGTGAACTGTATTGATTGATCTTCACATGCTAAAGTAACTTTGTATTCTTGGGATAAACTCTACTTGGTCATGATGTATTATTCTTTTTATATGTTGCTGTAAATTTCTAATTTTAAAGGATTATTATATTTATGTTGATGAAGGATATTGTTTGAAGTTTTCTTGTAATGTCTTTGTTTGATTTTGGTATCAGGGTAATGTTGGTCTCATAAAATGAGTAGGAAATTGTTCCCTCCAGGTATATTTTCTAAAAGATTTTGTGTAAGATTGATATTATTCCTTCCTTACATGTTTGCTTGAATTAACTAATGAATTCATGGGCCTGGAGATTTTTGTGGAATGTTTTTAACTAAGAATTTAATTTCTGTTATTGATATATGTCTTTTCAGGTTTTCTGTTTCTTCTTGACCCAGTTGTGGTCATTTCTGTCTTTCAAGGATTCTTTTCCATTTCACCTATGTTGTCAAATTTATTGGTGTGAAGTTTTTTAAAACAATATTCCTTTATGAATGTTTTGATTTAATATAATTTAATTCCTATAAAGTTTTAATTACAGAATCTGTAGTCACATTGCTTCTTTCATTCCAAATACTGGTAATTTGTGTCTTCCGTCTTTATTTTTTGATCTGGGTAGAGTTTTATCAATTTTATTGATCTTTTAAAAATATTAAATTTTGGTTTTATTGATCTTCTCTATTGTTTGTGTTTTATTTCATTGATTTCTGGTCTTATATATTATTTCCCTTTTTTCTACTTATTTTGAATTCTTTTTCTATCTTCTTAAAGTAGTTTAGCTCCTTAATAGTAGATCTTTCTTTTTTTTTTTTTTTTTGCTGAGGAACAGTTGTCCTGAGCTAACATCTGCTGCCAATCCTCTTCTTTTTGCATGTGAGCTGCCACCACAGCATAGCCACTGACAGATGAGTGGTGTAGGTCTGCACCTGGGAACCGAACCACAGCTGCAGAAGCAGAGCACACCGAAATTAACCACTAGGCCACAGGGGCTGGCACAGAACTTTCTTTTCTAATATCTAATGCTTGAATGATCTTCTAAGCATTAGTTTAATTGCATCTCACAAAAATATTTTCTAATTTTTCTTATGATTATTCTTTGACACATAGGTTATTTAGAAGTGTATTATTTAATCTTTACATATGTTGGAATTTTCCAGATATCTTTCTGTTATTGGTTATTGATATTTCTAAATCAATTCTATTTTAGTGAAGGAAAAAAAATCTGTATGATTCTTATTCTTTAAATTATATTGAATTGTTTTAAGGCCCAGCATTGTCTATCTTTGTTAATGTTCTGTGTCCACGTGATGAGAATATTTATCTTGCGGTGTTTGGGTAGGCCATCGTGAATGTCAATTAGGTCAAGCTGCTTGGTAGTGTTCTTTGAATCTTCCATGTAATTAATGATTTACTTGTTCTATCTTTACCTGAAAGAGGAGTGTTGAAATAGGCAACAAAAATTATGGATGTATCTATTTCTGCTTTCATTTCTGTAAGTTTTTGCTTCCTTTTTTTCAAGCTCTGTCATTAGGTTGATACACATTTAATGTTATGTCTTCTTGGTGAATTGATCCCTTTTTATCATTATGAATGTCATTCATTATCCCTGGAAAGTGTCTTTATTTTTTAGTTTATTTTACTTGATATTAATATAGCCAGAAGCTTTCTTTAAGTTTTTCATAATCTATCTTTTTCCATCCATTTACTTTTAGCCTATCTTTGTCTTTATTTTTAAAATAAGTTTTTAAAACACGTCAAAAAGTTGAGTCTTGCCTTTTTTAAAATCCAGTTTGACAATCTCTACCTTCTAATTGGAGTATTTAGACCTTTTGTATTTAATGTAATTATTAATATGGTTGGATTTAAATCTGTCATTTTACTCTATTTGTCCCATCTGTTCTTTTTCTTGTTGTCCTCTTTTACTGCCTTCTTTGGAATGATATTAATTATTAAAAATTTTCATTTATTTCTACCATTGCCTATCTATAGCCCTTCATTTGATTTTCTTTTAGGGGGTTATTGCTCTAGGGCTTGTATGCATTTTTAACTTAGCAGTCTACTTTCAAATAATATTTATACTACTTCGTGTATGATGTAAGAACTCTTCCAACACTCTATTTCTATTTTTCTCCTCCTATCTTTTGTGCTAGTGTTTTCCTATATTTCACTTCTACCTATTATCCCATAATAGTTATTTCTGTTGACAAAGAAATTTAAAAATGAGTAGAAATGTCTTTTATATGTACTCTCACATGACCATTCTGATGCTCTTCATTTCTTTATGTAGATTCATATCGTAGATACCATACTCCTTTCATCTGATTTTTTTTTATCTGTTTTAATATTTCTCTTTGTGTAGGTCTGCTGGCAATGAGGGTTTTTTGTTTGTTTATTTGTTTTGGTATGTAATTCTTTATTTCACCTTCATTTTTGAAAGATATTTTTACTGATAGGGCATTCTACGTTGAAAATTTTTAAATTTCAGCACTGCTTCACTTTTTCTTAAATATTGCATAGTTCAATTAGAAGTTTACTGTAATTCTTAGCTTTATTCCTCTATACATGTGTCTTTTTGTTTTCTAGATGCTTTTAAGATTTTGTCTTTATCACTGACTTTCAGCAACTTGATCATGTGGTAGCTTGGTGTCATTCTTAAACTGTTGTTGTTGGTTATGTTTGGTGTTCACTTACATTCTCAGATCTGTGGGAATAGAATTTTCATTCAATTTGGGAAAATTTGGGCATTAAAAAAGACTTTTTCTCCCCCGCCCGTTTTTTTTTTTTGGTGAGGAAGATTCACCCTGAGCTAACATCTGGTGCCAATCTTCCTCTTTTTTTTTTTTTCCTTCCCCAAAGCCCCAATACATAGTCTTATATCCCAGTTGTAAGTCCTTATAGTTCTTCTATGAGGGATGCCACCACAGCATGGTTGATGAGTGGTGTATAGGTCTGCACCCAGGACCTGAACCAGTGAAACCCAGGCTGCCAAAGCAGAGTGCACAAACTTAACCACTATGTCACCAGCCTGGCCCCTGTTGCTACATCTTCAGGTTCATTTTTCTTTTCTTCTGCAGTGTCTAATGTGTTAATCCTGTTTAGTGAAAATTTCATTTTAGATCTATTTTCATCTCTAGAATTTCCATTTGCTTCTTTTTGATATCTTTTATTTCTCTCCTCATTATGTTCATCTTTTTGTAAATCTTTGAGCGTATTGACCATAGTTATGGTAGTTCTTTAAACATTCTTCAGTCATCTTTTAATTGCCCTACTGGTTATTGGTCACATCTTCCTGCCCCTTCACGTGTCCATACTTTTTACTGGAATCTAGCCATTGTAGAATTTTACATTTTGAGTGCTGTGTTTTGGAGGGAGAGGAGTATTCCTTTGAAGTTTCATACTTTGTTCTGCCCTTCATTTAAGTTATGTGTTACCAGTCTTGATCCTTTCAAGATCTACTTTTTAAGCTTTTTTGAGCAGATCTACAGTACCTTCTGTCTCAGGTAATACCTACTACCAAGACATTACCCTTTGGGGCTGTTTACTAAACACCCAGTGTATTCAATTCGGTCTCTTCCCTCTGGCTTTGAGAATTCAAGTGATTCCCGGACTTGTATGAATGCGTGGAATTTTTCAGATTTTGGTTCCTTGAAAATAGCTCTTTCTCTGAAAATTCTTTACCCAGACTTGTAGAGCTTTATACCACCCACGACAAGATTAGCATTGAGCTAGTCTCAAGGGAACGCCTCTGCAGATTCTGGAGCTGTTTCTCTGCATAGCACCATCCTGGTATTCAGTCCTCCAAATTCTAGCCCTTTGGCCTCCCCAAACTCTGACTTTTCTCTCTTCAACACAATAAACCCTTTTGGGTTTTTGTGGGTTTCCCCTCCTTGGGTCACAGTCCAGAAACTGACTCTAGGCAGAAAGCTGTGGAAATCATAGAGTTCACTGCATATGTTTCCTTTCTTCTTGGGATCAGGGTCTAATGCTCTGTTGTCCCATGTTTGAAATCAGTTGTTTCACATATTTTATCCAGTGTTCAAGTTGGTTATGGTGAAAAGATAAGTCTGGATCCTGTTACTCCCTCATAGCTGGTAACAGAAGTATGCCATTTTAATCATGATGTATTTTCTTTACTACACTTAATAAACATTTGTAGAACACCTACTGTGGAAAGCCTGGAAATAGAGATGAGTCACAGACTAATGCTATACAAACTCATAAAAAATTACAATATTGTGGTAGCTTTCAAATATGGCCCCCCAAACACTCCTTCCATCAAAAGGCAGGTTTTATTTCCTCTCCCCTTGAGTGTAGACGCTCCAACTGCTTGTCCAATAGAATATGACTGAAATGATGCTGTGCCCATTTCCCAGCTCAGGTCTTAAGAAACTGGCAGTTTCCTCTTCCTGTCTCTTGGAATACTCAGTGGAATATGTGGGGAGGAACCAAGCAGACACATAGTAGGTCCCACATAGTTCTAGCTGACAGACCTAATGACCCAGCCAACTGTCAGCATCTATTGGCAGATGTGAAAGGGTGCAAGCTTTCAAATGATTGCAGCCCTAGGTGTAGAGTCATCCCAGCCTTTGAGCCACCCCTGCTCACACTGTGTGGAAGACAGGCAAGCTGTGCCTGTGGAGCGATGACCAAATTTCTGATTTCTAAGAAAAGAAATGATTATTGTTGCCCTAAGACACTAAGCTTGGGGTGGTTTTTACGTAGTAAAAGCCACCTGGAAGAAATATAAGACCAGCAAGTGTGTGATAGAGGAGGCCAATAATCAATTACTTAACAATATTTATTGCGTGCCTATTACTGGTCAGGAACTAAGTCAGGAAAGGCGCTGGGGAAGTGAAATCTGAGTGGAGGTTTAGAGAAGGCATAGGATCTAAATAGAATCAGAGCAGGAAAGACAGAAGGAGTTGCTTGTTTGAAGACATGGAAAGTATGGGGGCATCACAAAGACTACAGTAGAAGGTATGAAAAGAGTGTGAAGAGATGAGGTACTCAGGGACCCATTCAGTAAGATGTAATACTAAAGAATTAGGATCTAATCCTGAAGGCAGGAGACTACTCTGCACACTTGTAATCATAAAATTAATTTTTTATTTAATGCCAGTGTTCCTCATAGGCTATACTCCAAAAAAGGTTATCCCTGATAGAGCTTTGTTTGTTTTTTCTCTGCTTGAAGATGACTGTTGCTGAGCTAACATCTGTGCCAATCTTCCTCTATTTTGTATGTGGGACGCTGCCACAGCATGGCTTGATGAGTGGTGTGTAGGTCTGCGTGCATATTCCAAACCCGAGAATCCCAGGTTGCAGAAGCCAAGTGCGTGAACCTAACGACTATGCCACCAGGCCGGCCCTCACATAGAGCTTTTATCCCTATATTTCCAGCATACAGAATGGTACCTGGCACACGAGTTAATAAATATGTATTGAATGAGTGACTGAAGAACCATATGAGAATTTCAAAGGAATGCCATAATCAGATTTGTGTGTTAGAAAAGTCATTTCAGCAGGGGTGTGGAGAATGGTTTGGAGATAGGTAAGTGTATTAGTCAGCTTGGGCTCCCATAACAAGCTATCATAGACTAAGTGGCTTAAACAATAGAAATTTATTTATTTATTATTATTTCTTTTGGTGAGGAAGATTCACCCTGAGCTAACACCCCTTGCCAATCCTCCTTTTTTTAATTTTTTGCTTGAGGAAGACTAGCCCTGAGCTAACATCTGTGCCAATGTTCCTCTACTTTATGTATGGGATGTCTCCACAGCATGGCTGATGAGTGGAATAGATCTGCACCTGGGATCTGAACCCGTGAACCCGGGCCACCAAAGTGGAGTGCAGGGAACTTTAACCTCTTGGCCACAGGGCTGGTCCTCAGAAATGTGTTTTTTTACAGTTCTGGAGGCTGGAAGTCCCAGATCAGGGTGCCAGCATGATCAGGTTCTGGCGGGAGCTCTCTTCCTGGCTTGCAGACATAGCTGCCTTCTCGCTGTGTCCTCACGTGGCAGACAGAAGAGAAAGACAGCAATTTCTCCGGTGTGTGCTCTTACAAGGGCACTAATCCCATCGCAAGGGCCCCATTCTCAGACCTCATCTAAACCTAATAATCTAATTATCTACCAAATACTATCTCCAAATACTACCACATTGGGGGTCAGAGCTTCAACATATGAATTTTGGGGGGACACAACACAGTCCATAGCAGTAGGGAAGGGGAAAAACACAGTAGGAGGCAAGCATAATAATTCATCTAAGAGATGATGAGCATGAAGACTAAAGGAGTGTCAATAACCTTCCTAGGATACTCCTTTTCCTAACTCTTAAAATTATAGATTTTTCCTGGAGTAACTCCATTTGCATGTTGCTATCTGTTTTTTTTTTAAATGTAGACGAATTTTCAAAATCAAACCAAAAAAAAAAGGGACTTAACATTTTAAAATTAACCATAGAATTTAGTAAACACGTAATATTACAGAAACATTTCAATGTGAAATTCATACATATTCTCTACGTTTTAAAAACTATAGTAATACTAAAAGTGAAATTCCTGCAGTGTCAATGTTTTAAGGGATAATAAAATTAACTCAAAATACAAACTCATTTCACTTTCTATATTTGGCTTTTATGTTAAACATAACAATAATATTAAAAATTTTACTCTTTAAAAATGTTTATTATGTATAGCATATTAATTATAAATCCCCAAATAGCTAAAGTCATTCTTCTAGATCAGAATACATGTACAATTTTAACAAGACTTATAGATGTCACTCATTCATTATTCCTAATGCTCACATATTGATGATCCGGGCTTGAACAATTTATCACTAGCTTATTTGTGGTAACAGAATAATTCAGTCTCATTAGTGAAGCACAAAGCACATCCAAAAGCATTTTCATAAATATCTGGCTCTGATACAGGGCAATTATGATAATGTGCTCCAGACACAGCTCAAGACTTGAGTTGGACAAGTTGGAACCCGATTCTGTCAGTCCAGTAATCAAAAACCGGTTTTTGAGAGAGAAGGCTCTGCTTCACATATCAATAGTGATGTTTTGGAAAACTTTTATACTTGTCATAATGAAACATAAGCAAGCTTTGGGTATTGGCTCCTCAAAATGTTAAGAACCAGTGATACTAACATAGCACATTTTTTGCATTGTTGTTTTAACTTTTTTCTGCTTTTGAAAGAAATATAGACTCATCATTAAAATATTTGGAAAACATAAAATGCATAAAGAATAAAAAATCATCCCAAGTCTTACCACTCAGAGATAATCCTATTATAATATTTTCATGTATTTCCTTTCAGACTTTTAAAATTTGGGGCATTTTGTAATTTGACATGGTTTTGTAACCTGCTTTTTAAAACTTATGTATTTAGAAGTCTTTCTAAATAAATATAGATCTATATTATCTACCTTTAATAGCTGTGGAGTTTTTATATTGTGTGTACTATAATTTACTTAACCAATACTAATTATGATTGCGTACACTTATTTAGTGCTTACTGTATGCTAGGCACTAAGGGCTTCACTTATATTAATCCACTTGATCCTTACAACCCTATTATTATTCCTTTTTTTACAGATGGGAAAACTGCGGCACCAAGAGATGAAGAAACTTGTCCAGTCTCTTAATGTTGGACATTTTAGTGGTTAACAATGCTCTGATATGATAAACAATGTTGCCATGAATCTCTTTGTTAATTTTCTTAAAGAATGTCTTTAGGATAAACACCAAAAAGTAGAATTGCTGGGTCCAAAAGTGTTCACATTTTTAAAAGCTTTTGTTGCATACTTTCAAATTTTGCTTTAGGAAGACTATATTAATTTATGCTTCATTCAACAACGTAAGTTTACAGTGCCCTACGTCCCTGATTCTTATCTTTGAATGACAAAAATGTATCTAAATGCTACATTAAATTGCATTTTTCGCTTTTACAAATGGGACTTGATTCTTAGTGGATTTTCGTCAGCACCCTTTCTACACCACGATATTAATCCTGCTGTGGACATGTGGTAAATATTTGTTTACATGCTACATTCGGAAGCGCTCTAATTTGGTTGTAATTTACGTAATTTCAACTTAGGTGCAAGATACTCTCCCTAAGTTTGTTCCAAGGGGGACGCAAAATCTCTAGTAGATGCTCCTTAAAATTTCTACATGACATAGAGAATATTTTTTATTTGCTAAATGAACTTATAAAATTACTAAATAATCATTTTAAGTTGGTAGGGATCACTCCACTTTTCAGCTTTCTTTTTTCGCTCGGTTTCGGGGGCTGTCGTAGACATTCTTGGGCTGTGAAACTTACTTGCCCAGCACAACGGCGTCGGGACTGCACAGTTAGTCAGTGCTAACCCCCGCCCAGCCAAAAGTGCTTTCGACAGGGATTCTGAAGCTGGGCGCTCGGGGCCTCGGGCAGGTGCCAGCGTTACCTCCGCCACTGCGAGGGAGCCGCGCGCAGACACTCCCCTCCGCAGGGATCCGGCCAAGACGGCCAGCTCACATGACTTTATCCCAGCAAGTTTCTCATCACCTCCGACAGCGAACTGAGCTCACAGCCTTTTTACATAGATGACCCCAAATGAAGGAATTTCCATCCTTTTCCAGAGGGACTACAAAGTTATGACAACTGACGGTGGGAGGTGAAGAGGGGGCTTTCGCTGAACCCAAACGCGACCCTCTTTCTTTCTCCTGTCTCTCTGATTCACTCCTGGGATCGCTAGTCGGCTTCGGTGCGCCTGGAGGACCCCGTCCTCCGGAGATTCCTGGCCAAGGCAAAAGCAGGAAACGCAGCCATTCCTCCCACTTTCCTGTATGACTAATCAAAAGACGAGCCAGGCAGGGGGGGCGCTTTCGTGGTGCCTGTTTTGGCGGTGAAGGTTCTGGGCCGGTTCTGGGCAGGCAGCGCCGAGGTCGCCTAGATTCCCGACAGGCTCCACTCGGGGGCTTTTCGGCTCCTTCGCTGTTGCCGCCGCCGCCGCCGCCGCCGCCGCTGCCGCGGTTGCTGGGGGTCCGGGAGAGGAGCAGCTGTCGCGGCTCTTGTAGGGTCGGTCTCGGTTGCTGTTTTTGCCCAAGGAGTCTTCCTTCCTGGGTCGCACCCTGACTCCCGTGGTGTCGAGGGGGAGTCCCTGCGGACACCTGGGCACGCAGTGGAGATGCCTCTCTTCACCACCAATCCCTTCGATCAGGATGTGGGTAAGTGCCTTGCCGCTCCCTGTCCCCTCGCCCTGGGACCGCAAGTCCATTCTGCCCTCTTTCTGCGAACGTTCTGGACCCCTGGCCGGCGTCAAGCTCTTCCCCATTCCGGAGTCTGCTTCCTTAAGAGTTTGGTGGAGGTTGGGGACTTAGCGCATCCTCTTTGAAAGGAATGGGACTCAGAGGGCCTGCGAAATGGGCCTTAAGCAAGGGCTGTGGGTTTTGGAAGAACTGCTTAAAGCGTTGATGTAGAGGGCCTCGGAGGGACAGCCGGTGTGGCATCTGGTGCTGGGACACGGCTTCTGTAAAGAACAGCGCTGACGGCTGGGGAGTATCTCGGTTAGCGTAGGATTATGAGCCCTGTAATAAAGTGTTTCCCTGGATAAATGTTAAGTGTCTAGAACTAAGAGGATGTTGCAGGTTAAATTGCTTAAAGGATTTTGAAATCGTTTTTGTAACTGTAACGGGAGAAGAGAGCTTCTGGTTGGTTAAGGGTTGACTCAAAAATGTTGGGAGAGATGAAAATGGAATATTTGGCAACAGCCGAAGCCGAATCGAGGCCGTGAGCCATTGGGCCGCCTTCCTTAGGCTAGGTCTTTGTATTTTAAGAAGTGTGGATGAGGACTTTGAATTTGCAAATGCTAATTTGTTTTGGATCTGAAATGCTATTTTTTTGGTTTTCTGAATCATTGGTTTTAGGTACTGATCATACCAATTCAGCAGGTTAGCTTTTTGTTTCTTTCTTTCTGGTGTGAGGGTAATGATGACAGGAGTTTGTGTTTCCAGGGAGAGAATTTGGGGATGATTTGAATGCACTTAGGAACTACCTTGGCACACAAGTGTGGAATGAAAGCAAGCTAAATACCGTGTCTGATTACTATAGTAGAGAAATCTAAGGACAGCTTAGTGGAGTTGTTTTATATGTCTTTGTGTATTTTAATTGTGCAAGGTGGGTGTTGAATTTGGCTTTTTGACTCTTCCTTATAGCATGTCACTGAGGCTTGGAGGTTTGGGTTAATAGTAGAAAAGGGTTCATTCCTACCTCTGCCACTGCCTCACTCAGAGTGAAATCATGGGCAAGTTCCTAAGCTGAGTCCCAGTGCCCTCATCTTTAGAGAGGGGGAAAAGCACAATCTGTGATTCAGTCAAATAATATGTGGAGAGAGCCTATTACAGTGCCTTTATATAATAGGCACATACTAAATGATAGCTTTTTTTGGGTTCCGGTTTAAGTGAATATCCTGAATCTTAGCAGTGGATGGAACTTTAGCGATCACCAATAATACTCAGTAAATAATTAATTGGAAAATTGCATTTAATTTCATAAGCACTTAGCACACACTATTTACAGGACACTGCTCAGAGAATTAAGAGATAGAGTGATGAATAAGACATCATTGCTGCTCTCAGGCAGTTTTACAATTTATTACATTAATTTCTAGGGCAAATTCTTAAAACAATTTAAATGTGCTTCTTTGGTTTCCAGCAACTTTATCTAGTTTTTGTGGTCATAATAATCTAGCTTCCAACTACCCAATCACCTTTCTATCCTGCTGACTTTTTGACCGCCCATTTTCGTTGGATTCAGATAAATATCTTAATGTCAAACCCTTTCCCAGTACTATACCACCTGGTTCAAACAGGCTCCTTTTTACCTTTATACTTTTGCTTCTCTTATGTCTTCTATCTTTCTACATGTCCTCATGATTAAAGGCCAACTCAGAATCCCAACTCGTTATACCTGAATCATTTCCTGATTACTCTAGTCTAGGGTTTCTCAGTAGCTACGCTATTGGCAGTTTGGACCAGATCAATGTCTTTATTGTGGGGGCCTATCTTGTGCAATGTAGGGTGTTGAGCAGCATCTGGGACCTCTACCCATTAGATGCCAGTGGCATCCCCTCCCAACCCCCAGTCATGATTTAAAAAGTTTCCAGACATTGCTAAATGTCCCCTGGGGGCACAAAAGAGCTCCTGGTTGAGAACCAGTGCCCTAGCTTACCGTAATCTCCACCCTTTTCAAAACTCCTGCAACATTTTTTGTCTTTATCAATTATTTAGCTTTAAAGATAGTTATATCCTGCATTATGGTCCTTAATTATTTTATTGGTTGCTGAATAGTAGGTGCTTAATAAATGTGTGTTGAATTGAGAATGTGTCAGTTGAGCTTGCTAGACACTAAGCTTCTTGAGTGTAGGGATGTTGTTTTGCTCCAGAAAAGCTTACTATTTAAATTTAGTCAGATTTTGGTATTTGGATCAATTCTCTCCTCATGATCCATGTATCAAAATATCATGAAAGTGTATCTAAGAAGGCCCATCAGACTCCCGGTAAATAATCCTTGGACAGAATCCAGTAGACTCCCATGTCTAACTTTTTACTAGGATGGCGTGTAAAATATGGTACATAGAATACATTTAACAATATTCCTTTTCACCTTGTCTGTCAATGAGTATGTCAGTGTTGTTAAAGTACTCCCACTAACTCACTTGATATAGTTATCACTTAACATTAGTGCTTCTCAAAATTGTCTTCAGGGCCAGCTCCAGTGGCCTAGTGGTTAATTTCCGTGCACTCCACTTTGGTAGCCTCGGTTTGGTTCCAGGCCACGGACATACACCTCTCATCAGTGGCCATGCTGTGGTGGCGGCCCACATACAGAATAGAGGAAGATTTGCTACAGATGTTAGCTCAGGGTGAATCTTCCTCAAGCAAAAAGAAGATTGGTGATGAATGTTAGCTCAGGGCGAATCTTCCTCAGCAAAAAAAAAAAAAAAAAAAAAGAGTCTTCAGCTTTATTCGTAAACTGAAACAGTGAATCAGAAATCTACTAACTGGTTTATGTATTATAACATTCCACATAAAGAGGCAAAATACTGGTGATAGCTTTTCCCTTGAAGAAACATCTACACATGTTATGAGAATGTGAGCTCCGTGAGGACAGGGATTTTTATTTGTTTTGTTCATTACTATATCCCCACTGTGTAGACCAGCATCTGGCACTAATAAACATTCAGTAAACATTTCTTGAATAAATGAATTTCATTTTGGATGTTACACTTCTTGCTAAGCTCAACTCTTAAATTCTAAAGATAACTCATTCCATCAAGCTTTTCTTTCAAAGTCCCTAGTGACTTCCATCTTGCCAAATCCAACGGTCAGTTCTGAGCCCATTTCTTTGTTGATCTCTTAGCATTCCTCTTTGATGTACTTTATTCATTTGGTTTCCAGGACACCAGACTTTTTCTAATTTTCTCCTTGGCTCTTTTTTAGTCTTTTTGGCTTCTCCTTTTTGTGACTTCCAAGTGTTGACTTGAGCCCCAGCCTCAGTTCTAGAACTTCTTTGACAAGTTTTTCCCTTGGAGTCTTAGGAGGCAATTTAGTTTAGTGTTAAAGATTCAGACTCTGGAGCTGCACTGCCTGAATTTAATTCTCGGGTATGCTGCCTACCAGCAGTGTGACTTTGGGCTAGTTGCTTACTCTGTGCCTCAGTTTCCTTATCTTTAATATGGGATATAGAGATAGTAATAGTTCTTAGTTTCTTTCCCCAGACCTGCTCATTTCTTCATGCTGGCCTATTTCAGTAGGTTGCACCATTAATATTTCCTGTCACTCAACTTTCGTGTCTAGGAGTCATCATTGATTCTTTTTTTTCCATCACATTCCAAACCCATTCTGTCAGCAAGATCTTTTGGCCCTAATTTAAAAATATAACCAGAATCTCACACTTGTCCTTACCTTACCACTGCTATCTTACTCCAGTCATTGTTATCTCTTTCATAGACTGTGGCAAGAGCCTTCTAGTAGGCTTCTTTGCTACCACTGTTGCCCCTTACAATCAGTTCTCATCTACAAAGGTCAGTGATCTTTTAAAAATCTTAGATACTGGCACTTACCTGCTCAGAACCCTCCAGTAGTTTCCTGTCCTGCTCCCAGGAAATGCAGATTCCTTATTGTGACCCACAGCCGGCCCCTGGCCCCTTCCTATGTCTCTGATATAGTTGGGATCTCCACACACTCTCTCATGCTGAGCCTCTTGGGTCTGAACGCTCCGGCTCGTTCCTGCCTCCAGATCTACATTGTGCTGTTTTCTTTGCCTGGGATCTTCCTCCCTCAGGTGTTTGAAGGTCTTGATGCCCATCACATCCTTCAAGACTGGTCACATGAGTTTCTAAGAGAGGCTTTCCCTACGTTCTGTAAAAAATAGCCATCTTTATCCCCTCACTCTGTTTCTTTGTTCCATTTTATTTTTTTTTTTATAGTACTCAACTACCTGATTGATTGTCTCCTGTGTGGAAAATAAACTCCACAAGGATGAGAACTTTTCATTTCTATCCCTGGTACCTTGGGGGCAGTGCCTGGTACAGTGGAGCACTTAATAAGTATTTATCAAACAATGAATTATAGATATTTTTCTAGATCTCCAGTCTTGTATTTCTGCTTGGTGTTCCCTTGTCACCTAAAAATCAGTCTATCAGAAAACTGAATTTACCTTTTGAGTCTGATTCTTCCTTCATTAGATGGTAATTTTGTAATGTTCTAGTTATCTTGATTTGAAACCCGAGAGGCGTCTTTGAGTCATTATCCTGCCTGTGCTAAGTCATCATGTCTTTGTCTTTACAATAGTACATTTGCCTTCCTAGTCAGACTGCTTTGGGCCAGGCCAGTTCATATCCTACAGGCTTGGACATGTTTTTCTTCTATTAGCTAGTCCAGTCAGTATCATAAACCTTCTAAGTGTTAGGTCATATTCTCCTGCAGTATGGTGTGATGGAAGGACTTTGGGCTTTGGGTTTAAATGGCAGCTGCAGCATTTACTGTTAGTAAATAGGCAAAATACGGACACAGGCAAGTACAGAACCCCTCTGAGTTCCCTTTCCACCTTTGTAAATAGGACTAGAAGTATCTACCTCATGGAGTTGCTATGAGGAATACTTATAGACACACGGGACTTTCTGACTCTTTACTGGGGTTGAATATGCTTCAAATTCAGCATGTTCGAAATCGTATTCATACTTTTCTTCTCAAGTATGCTTTTCCTCTATTCTGATGACTGGTGCCTCAGCTGACTTAGTCACATATATCAAGAACCTGGGAGTCATTCTTGACTTCTGTAGTTGTAATTTTCTACATTCCAGACAACACATATATACTGTCTCCTGTGTGCCAGGCGCTCTGAACATGCCCTTGAGGGTTCTGGTGTTGCTTTAGTGTATATGCTTTGTCTTCCTAATAGCTCTTAAATCCGTTCATCTGTCCCTCCATTCATGCCTCCCATCCTTTCTGTTCTCATGGCCACTGCTAGGGCAGGTTTAGGTCACTGCTCTCTTAGATTATTAGTATGGCAGCCTCTGTTATCCCTGCCTGCAGTCTGACCCCGGTCGTTTTCCAGGTGGCTGTTAATGATATTTCTAAAATGTAAAGGCAATCATATGGCTCCTCTGATTAAAATATTGCAGCGAATCTAGAGCTTTTACAGGAATTTGAACTTTTCAGCATGGCATGTAAGACCTTTTAGCATTCGGCACCTTTTTACCTCTTCAGCCCCACCTTCCACCATTTTCCTCAAGGCACATTTCCTTGTTGCTTCTATACTGCTTTTTCAGGTGCGCATCCTCTGGCCTGACATATCCTTCTCTTCTTTAGTCTTCGTTAGGGTCGTTTTTAGGAGATGGTGCATGTAAAGCACTTAGTACATACCTACCATACAGGAAGCAATGTCTGCATTGTAGCTCCTCTTACAGTAAAGTTAGAAACAGATGTGGACCTTTTGGAGTCTCCTCAGATTCTAAGGGGTGGAATCAGTCACTGTAAAAACATACTCAGGAGAGATGTGACAGACAGTTCAGAGTGCAGTTCTTACAGGTCTGATGTCCCCTGGTTTCCGAAATTGTACTTTCTGTTTCTTCGGTTTCTCTTTTACTTCTCCTGGAAGCTGTTCTTTCTAATGCTTTTAGGTTTCCGTTTATATTTTGTTCTCTTCTCTGAGAGCTTCCATGCCTTCCTTTGCCGCCTGCTTCTCTTCCTGGGTTAGTAGAGCTTCAGGTTGCTTTTCTCTGTAGATGCAATTTCCAGTGGTCAGGAGCAACAGAGACATGAGGTGAAACATTTTTGAAAAAACTGATTCCCGTAATCTTGAAAAGAAGGTAATTTCTTTAAGATTTACTTTCTCCGTTGGCCATTTTTGATGAACTGCTGCATCTCCAAGCTGACTGAATGACAATCTTTTTCCTATAGCCTGAAACTGGTGGGCAGTCATCCTGTCAGCGCTTCTCACCTCCCCAAATCTTTGACAGTCATAAATCTTGAGAAAATCAAAAGTAGCCACTTAACAGAAAAAAGTTCTCCAGTCCTTTGAGAGGACTATTGAAATTCAAATGAGGCTCTGTGTGTGATTTTCTGGGTACTGCTAGGCAAATATCTCAATCTCCTCCTTTTAAGTATTAGGGTAAGGATAATCTGAGGATAAAATGAGATCATTATGAAGCTTTGAATTCTTTAGAAGCAAATCTGTATTATTTTTGCTTGTCCCTTCAGTTTCTCACACACTCTATTTTTGTCTTAGAAAATAAAGTTTTGATTTTATTTGCTCTTCACAAAACCACATTGAACCACTAGTAGTAGTTTATATTCTTCTGATTTAAAAAAATATCTGTTTTATAACTGAGAAGAATTGTGCTACTGCTCTTGTGGATCTGGAGGCAGCATCGATAAATAATGTGAACAATTTTAGAGTTCTGAAATGGGTTGCATTTCCCATGTGTATGTATAGGTTTGAGCCAGATACTGATCCTGTTTGTGCATAGGAAAGTAAAGAAGGTAATTCATGAGTGTTTAGCATGATATCTGCTGATGGCTATGCCAGACCACCTGAGTATGCCTTCATTCAGGAACTGTAAGATCATGCTTAGTTATGATAATAAGCAGTTTACATATGATCGGACATAAGCTGTCATTTCTAGTGAACTATTAACTTTTTAATGTTTTAATAAGCTTAGCTGTTATACTTTTAAATAAGGTGATAAGTTTTAAGATAAAAGTGTGTTCCTTTAAAAAGAAAAAGCACTATGTTTTTAAAAAGTCTGCTTGGCTACCAGTCAGTAAAGATGATTAATTAATTATTTAAATGTACTACCAGATCAAAGTGATGACTTGCCTTGCTTTTCTAAGATGAACTAAATGTTAGACCGGAGGACCTGGTTCAGGATGACTTGGCTTCAGAGGGGTTAGGGGGTCTATGGGGCAGGGCTCTGGGACTCTTCAATTAGAGCTGTTCTACTTGGATTTCCTTTACATGTTGGGTTTCTTTTAAGCTAAGATTTTCTTATAAAAGGGAGTGTTGAATAGTAAAGAATTTGACTGGTCTTTACCTTGTTTCCTGGGAGGGAGCCTCTAAATCCTTGGAATTTCCTAAGTGATAGGAGCATCTTTCTTACTCATGGTAGGCTCCTGGGACAGTACCTTAGTTTATGCTAATAAGATGACTCAACCCGGGGGCTCCAGAAAGACTAACCTTGTGATTAGATGGTTGGGGCTTTGAGTCACATGATACCAGCCAGATCTCCAGGGATGGGGAGGAGGCCAGAGATTGAGTTCCAGGAGGTGGCCATTCATTCATTCCATCATACTTTCATAATGAAACCTCAATAAAAACTTTGGTCGGGGAAGCTCGGTTGAGCTTACTGGTTGGGGATGCACAGTGATGTGCCAGGAGGGTGATGTGTCCTGAGGGCACAGAAGCTTTGCATTTGGGATCCTCCCAGACCTAGCCCTGCTGCACATGTCTTCATTGGCTAGTTCAGATTTGTGTCTTTGATGATAAAACTGTAATTATAGGGCCGGCCCAGTGGCGTGACGGTTAAGTGCACACATTCCGCTTCAGCAGTCTGGAGTTTGCTGGTTCGGATTCTGGGTGCAGACATGGCACCACTTGGCAAGCCATGCTGTGGTAGGCGTCCCTCATATAAAGTAGAGGAAGATGGGCATGGGTGTTAGCTCAGGGCCAGTCTTCCTCAGCAAAATGAGGATTGGCAGCAGATGTTATCTTGGGGCTAATCTTCCTCAAAAAAACAAAAACAAAAAAACCCCACTGTAATTATAAGTGTTTTCCTGAGTTCTGAGTTTCCAGAGCTGTTATAGTGGATTATTGAACTGAAGGGGTAGTGGGAACCGTGAATTTGTAGCCGTTTGGTCAGAAGTGCATGTTGCCTACGAACCCCAGAGCTTGTTTCTTGTGTCTGAAGTGAGGGGAGACTTGTGGAGTTCTGTGTTCTCAACCTGTGAAGTCTGCGCTAACTCTGGGTGGTAAACAGCAGAATTACATTGTGGAGAGTTTCTGTATTGAAAAGTAAAATCTGCAAACCATTGAAGTGGATGTTATTAAAGCTCTGTGTGTTTCTCTGACTTTTATGGGTTCATATGGTTGTGCGACTAGGTTTAGTATTTATTGAGCACTTAGGCTGAGAGCGTGAATATTGAAAGAATTACCAAAGTAGAAACTGTTATTATTTTCAAGGGATTTACAATATATTGTGGAACTTGAACAGTGACAGGTAGATTTGACTCGGTTATCCTCGTGGCATACCCCCCAGCCAGAACAAATTAAAGTGTTTCAACATTTGCTAAGTAACCCATTTAGTTGCCAGAGTAGTGTTTGTTTCTCATTATATTTTCTTGCGTACCATTTTTACATATTGGCAGTAGATTCCTTTTTTCTAAAAATCAAGCTCTGACCAGATTATTTTCTTGCTCAGAACTTTCTTGGCTCTCTGATGTTTCTTGAACTAATATAAGCGCCTCATTTTGTATTTTAGGTCTTAGGAGTAGTTCCAACCTTTCACAAAGTAGTCTCTATTTCAGCCAGCCTAGATTCTTCATTATACTTTTATATATTATACTACGTTATACTTTTCTTCTGTTCTCATAACCTTACTTTTTATTCACTTAACAGAAACAAGAGTTTATTATTAATGCACACAGTATATGTAAGTCAAATCATTATGCTCTACTCCTTAAGCTTATACAATGCTACATCCCAATTTTATCTCTATAAAACGAGATTAAAAAAGAAAACATTTTGATATTCCTAATAAGAGTCAGCAAAAGTTGACTCAGTAGAAATAATGACTCTTAAAACTTAACATAGCGGAATCTGTAGTCTCTTCTGTCTCTCTGTCTCTTCTGTCTTAGTTTCTCAGGCTTTCCTAATACTCCTTTAGTCTCCCTCCAGGTCTTTACCTTTTTTTCAGCTTGCTTCAGGCTTTTCATTTTTTCTGTGACGTTTTTTTAAATCTCATATTTAAGTTCTATCTGCTGGTTTCATTTCCTTTTTGAGTCTAAGCTACTTCAGATAAGGCCTGGCACAGACTAGAAACTTATTCCATTTTTTTGAATATATGTTGTTGAATATTTTTTTGTTGAATATTTTTTGTTGAATATTTGTTGACTATCTGCCTAAATTTTGTAATTTCCTGCAGTTACATCACTTTATGAAGATCTAAGATGTTTTGGACATTTGTATTAATTCTTAGACAAGGAGTTTGTTTGTGTGAGTAAGCTGCTTTTGTTATCTTTCATTTTAGAAGATGGTAGGGTGACCAGGTCTGCGTACCCTACCTACCACTGCCTATACCGTATTAGATACTTATTCTAGTTCTCAGGTGGCAGTGACTAATTGGTAGGTGTTGGCGTGTCCCTGAAGGCCATGATATAGATCAGGTATTGTAAGCCTACCAAGAATTTGGACAGAATTGGCTGCTTTCTATCTTTTGCTGTTAAACTGACTATGACCCACCTCCAGCTCTCAGTAGTAGGTCAGAATGGGGAAATGAGTGTTGTCTGTTGAACCAGGCAGCAGGGCCTTGAGGGGAAGACAGGAACAGGAATTTCACTGTCACATCACCAAGACCCACCATTACAGGTCAGAATCGTGGTATGGATCAGGCCTCCCAGCTTCAAACCATGGCAATATTAGTGAGGATCTTGGTGGTGCTGTCCTTCAACAGACCTGTTCCCTGAGTTAGTGCTTTGGTCAAGGCGGGTTACCTTCCACTTTTATATAGCTTTTGTTTCAGAAGATAATAATGATTTCTTTTTGAAGTTCTTTTCTTCCTATGTAGACTCTTGTTTCTTCTAAGTTGCTTTCTTCTGTTTTTTTTTTTTTTCTCCTGTATTTGTTTGTTTTGTTTGTCTTTTCCTTCATCTTCCATTGTTAGAAGATTTTCTCCGATAGCTGATGGTCCTGGGTTGTCTGCCCATGATTAACACTAGAGAAATAGAAAGCATCTGGGAACCTTTGGTCATGTGGTTGTCCTTACTGACTTTGAACTTCACTATGGGTCGATCTGGTGTACCGTTTACTGTGGAACCTCTCTCCACCCCTCTGTATCACTGTCTTGAGTGTCTTTAGGTCTTTCCTCTTGGGCTGACCTGGAGTCCCCAGGGAATAGTCTTCTAATCTCTCTGAGGGTGAAGATATGACTGAGGGGAGAGGGTAGAATAGGATAATTTCTGGGAGGGCAGGTATTTGGTGGAGACCCCAAGACCACCCCCCAGTTCTAGGATTCACCAGGACTCACAGGATTCAACAGATACTCTTACTTAAAGCTATGATTTGTTACAGTGAAAGGACCCAAAAGGCAATCAGCAAAGTGACAAGGCGCATGGGGTGAAGTCCGGGAAAACCAGGCACAAGCTTCCCAGGGTCCTCTCCTAATGAAGCCACACAGGACGCACTTAATCCCCCCAGCAAGGAGTTGTGATGACATGTGTGAAATCTTGCAACCAGGGATGTTTATTGGAGACTCAGTGCCCGGGGTTGTTGTCGGGAGCTGGTCATGTGGGCAGACTCTGCCTGTCACCCTACCCACACTCCAGCCTCCCAAAAGGGAAAGCAGGTATTCAGCATAAACCATATAGTTTGTACAGCCAGTTTAGGGATAGTGAGCCAGTCTTCTCAGTTGTGAGAATGGTGGGAACCCTCCCGAAATCAAGTTTCCACACACCAGGCAATGCTTATAAGTAGGCCTTTTAAAGGATAGCAGTCAGGCCTCTGTGCTCGTTTCTGCACAGCAGGTATCAGCATTCATGCAGTTGCTTAATTCCTTTATTTATTAATTTTTAAAAGTGGGCTTTATTTTTTAGAACAGTTTTAGATTCACAGAAAAGTTAAGCAGCACGTACAGAAATTTCACGTATATTTCCTGCCCCCCCCCCCCGCATATGCACAACCTCCCCCACTATCAACATCCTGCACCAAAGTGGTATACTTGTTACAGTCGTGAACCTACATACACTCACCATCATCACCCAAAGTTCATAGCTTGCGTTAGTGTTCATTCTTGGTGTTATATGTTCTAAGGGTTTTGACAAATATATAATGACACCTACCTACTACTGTAGTATACACCATAGTTTCACTGCCCTATACATTCTCTGTGCTCCGCCTGTTTATCTCGCCCTCCCCTCGACCCCTGGCAATCACTGATTCTTTTACTCTCTCCATAGTTGTGCCTTTTATAGAATGTCATATAGTTAGACACATGCATTATGTAGCCTTTTCAGCTTGGCTTCTTTCACTTAAGAATATGCATTTATAGTTTATCTGTCTTTTCATGGCTTGCTAGCACATTTCATTTTAGCCCTAAATCATGTTTCATTGTCCTGATGTATCACAATTTATCCATTCACCTACGGAAGGACATCTTGGTTGCTTCCAAGTTTTGGCAATTATGGATAAAGCTGCTACAAACATCCCTGTGCAGGTTTTTGTGTAGACATGTTTTCTACTCCTTTGAGTAAATACCGAGGAGCGCATTTGCTAGGTTGTATGGTAGGATGGTTTTATAAGACACTGCCAAACTGTCTTCCAAAGTGCCTGTACCATTTTGCATTCCCACCAGCAGTGACTGAGAGTTGCTGTTCCTCTGCATCCTCACCAGCATTTGGTGATGTCAGTGTTTTGAATTTTGGCCATTCTAGTAGGTGTGTAGTGGTATCTGGTTGTTGTTTCAATTTGTAATTCCCTGATGACATATGATTTGGAGCATCTTTTCATATATTTATTTGCCATCTGTAGATCTTTTTTGGTGAGTTGCCTATTCAGGTCTTTTGCCCATTTTTTAATTGGATTGTTCATTTTCTTATTGTTGAGTTTTAAAGAGTTCCTTGTATGTTTTGGATAACAGTCCTTTATCAGATAGGTGTTTTGCAAATATTTTTCCCAGTCTGTTGTTTATCTTCGCATTTTCTTTACAGTGTTTTTCATACAGCAGAAATTTTTGATTTTAATGAAGTCCAGATTATCAGTTATTTCTTTCATGGCTCATGTCTGTGGTGTTATATCTAAAAAGTTGTTGCCATACCCCAGGTCATCTAGATTTTATCCTGTGTTATCGTCTACGAGTTTTATAGTTTGTCCTTTACATTTAGATCTGTGATCCATTTTGGGTTAGTTTTGCTGTGTCCAGATTTATTTTTTGCATGTGGATGTCCAGTTCTTCCAGCACCGTTTGTTGAAAACACTGTCTTTACTCCATTGTATTGCCTTTGATCCTTTGTCAAAGATGAGTTGACTTTATTTGTGTGTGTATGTTTCTGGGCTTTCTATTTTGTTCCATTGATCTGTTTGTCTCTTCTTTCACCACTACCATATTGTCTTGATTACTGTAGCTGTAGAGTAAGTCTTGACGTTTGGAAGTGTCAGTCCTCCAGTTTATTCTTCTCTTTCAGTATTGTGTTAGCTATTCTGGGTCTTTTGACTTTTCATGTAAACTTTAGAGTCAGTTTGTTGATATCTACAAAATAACTTGCTGAGATTTTGACTGGGATTGTGTTGAATCTATAGATCAAGTTGGGAAGAACTGATATCTTGACAATATTGAATCTTATTCATGAACATGGCATATCTCTCAATTTATTTAGTTCTTTGATTTTTTCATCAGAGTTTTGTAGTTTTCCTCATATGTATTTTGTTAGATTTATAAAGTATTCCATTTTTTTGTGTGCTAATGAAAATGGTATTTTTTTTAAAATTTAAAATCCCGCTTGTTTATTGCTGGTATATAGGAAAGCAGTTGATTTTTGTATGTTAAACTTGTATCTTACAACCTTGCTATAATCACTTATTAGTTCCAGGAGTTTTTTTAATTGACTCTTTTGGATTTTCTACAGAGATGAGTATGTTATCTGCAAACAAAGACAGTTTTATTTCTTTTATATTAATCTGTATACCTTTTAAATCCTTTTCTTGTAGAAGTTTATGTTAGCGATTTTAGGTTTTTTCCTGATGTGTTCATTCAGTGCTATAAATTTCCCACTAAGCACTGATTTCAACTACATTTCACAAATTTTGATAGGTTGTACTTTTATTTTTATTTAGATCAAAAGATTTTAAAATTTCTCTGGAGATTTCTTCTTTGACCCATGTATTATTTAGAAGTGTGTTATTTAATGTCATGAATTTTAGGATTTTCCAGTTATCTTTTTTGTTAATGATTTCTAGTTTAACTCCTTTGTGGCCTGTGAGCAGACAATGTAGGATTTCTAGTCCTTTAAATTTGTTGTGGTGCGTTTTATGGTCCAGAATGGGGTCTCTTGTAGTGAATGTTTCATGTGAGCTTGAGAAGAATGTGTATTCTGCTGTTTTTGGATGAGATAGTCTGTAGATGCTTATTATTTCTAGTTGATTCATGTGTTGTTAAGTTCAGCCATGTCCTTACTGATTTTCTGCCTACTGGATTTGTCTGTTTCTGATGCAGTGATGTTGAAGTCTCCAACCTATTTCTCTTTGCAGTACTCTTACTTTTTGTGTCAGTTATTTTGACACTCTCTAGTTAGGTGCATACGTATTAAGGATTGTTATGTCTTCTTGGAGAATTGACCCCGTTACCATTATGTAATGTCTCTATCTCTGATAACTTCCCTTGCTCTGAAGTCAGCTCTGTTTGAAATTAATAGAGCTACTCCCACTTTCTTTTGATTAGTGTTAGGATGGTATATCTTCCATCCATTTACTTTTAATCTATATGTGTCTTTATATTTAAAGTAAGTTTCTTGTAGACAACATACAGTTGGATCTTGTTTTTTGATCACTCTGAGGATTTGTGTATTTAGACCATTAGCATTTAAAGTGATTATTGTTGGATTAATATCTATCATACCTGTTACAATTTTCTAGTTGTAGCCCTTATTCTTTGTTTCTGTTTTTTCTGCCTTTTGTGGTTTTAATTGAGCGTTTTATATGTTTGCATTTTCTCTCTTTTTAGTATATCAATTGTACTTCTTTTTTGTTGTTATTATTAGTGGTTGCCCTAGAGTTTGCTGTATACATTTATAACTAGTCTAAATCCATTTTCAAATAAGGTTTTACTACTTCACTGGTAGTGCAAGTACCTTATAATAACACGATATTCCTAATTCCTCTCTTCTGTCGCAGGTATGCTGTCATTCATTTCACTAATACTTAAGTGCATATATATATGTATACACACACATATGTATCTCCTGTATCATTTTCCTCTCTCTGAAGAACTTCTTTTAACCTCTCTTGCAAGGCGGGTCTACTGGCAACAAATTCCTTCAATGTTTCTTTGTTTGAGAAAGTATTTCTCCTTTCCTTTTGAAGAGTAATTTCACAGTGTACATAATCCTAGGGTGTGGTTATTTTCTCTCCACATGGTTCCACTCCATTCTCTCTTTGCATGGTTTCTGAGATGTTGGATGTAGTTCTTATGTTTACTCCTGTACAGGTAAGGTGTTTTTTTTTCCTGCTGGCTTCTTTTTCTATTTTTTCTTTCTTTTTGATTTTCTGCAGTTTGAGTATGATATGGCTAGGTGTAGTTTTTTGATGTTTACTGTGCTTGGTGTTCTTCGGGCTTCCTGGACCTGTGGTTTGGTTTCTTACATTAATTTGGGGCAGATTCTCAGTCATTTTTGCTTCAAATATTTTGTCTGTTTTTTTCTCTCTTTCTTCTCCTCTGTATTCCAGTTATGCCTATGTTACACCTTCTGTAGTTTTTCACAGTTCTTTGATAATCTGTTCCAGCTTTTTTCCCCCAGTCATTTCTTCTCTTTGCTTTTCAGTTTTGGAAGTTTCTGTTGACATATCCTCAAGCTCAGAGATTCATTCCTCAGCCGTGTCCAGTCTACTGATGAGCCCGTCAAAGGCATTCATTTCTCCTGTACTACTTTTGATCTCTAGTATTTCTGTTTGATTCTTTTATAGGATTTCTGTCTCTCTGCTTATCTTGTCTGTTTTTGCATGTTGTCTCCTTTTTACATTAGAGTTCTTAGCATATTAATCATAGTTTTTAGAATTCCTGGTCTGGTAATTCCAACATCCCTGCCATGTCTGAGCCTGGTTCTGATGCTTGCCCTGTCTCTTCAGCCTGGTTTTTTGCCTTATAGTCTGGCTTGCTGAAAGCTAGGCACAGTGTACTAGATAAAAGGAATACCAGCCTTTTGTGAAGTGTTGGCAAGGTGTTGAGAGGAGAAGCTTCTCTAGTCCAGTGCTTAGGTCTCAGTCTTTGAGGGAGCCTCTGCCCCTGGGGTGCCAGTTTCTTGTGTGCTGCTCAGATTTTCCCCATCTTAGGTGGGACAGGATGGCTAGAGTGGGCTGGAGTTGGATATTCCTCTTCTCCCACATGGAAGGCCAGAGCAGGCTGGAATTGGGCGTTTCCCTGATGCCAGGTGGGTTAATCTCTGACAAAACCCTTGTTGGTTAGGTGCTGGTAAAATAATTTGTCTTGAGAGTAAGTCTTGTTAAGAAGAGAATGCTCTGGTGTATTTCAAAATGATTACTTTTCCCCTTCCCCTACTGGGAAAATAGGGAAAATTTTCTCTGATATTCACCTTGAGAATCTGGGAGAACTCATGAAAATAAAACTCAGAAAGTGTGGGGGCTCTCCTATGTCTGGGCTTCTGTGGAGTTTTAACTCTCAGACTTGTGCACACTTAGCCTCCAGTAGTTTGTCAATCGCGGTGTAGATTTTCTTACTCTGGTACTGGTTCCTGGTTTCTGCTCTAAGTTGTAATTCTATGTATCCACCTGTCTGTCTCTCTCATTTTGGGGGTGGTGGTTTGCCCCGTGACCCTACTTCTGAGGGATCTAAGAAGAGTTGTTGATTTTTTACTTTGTTCAGCATTTTACTCGTTAGGGTGGAGTGATAACTTCCAAGGTCCTTACATGCCCGACTGGAAACCAGAAGTAATTCCTTATTTTTGGTGCCTGTGTCTCAGTTATGCCTCTTGTCTCATCTAGAAGAACTTTGCTTTACCTGCAGAAAAGAAACCTTCACTCATCTGCTCAGGTAGGGGAGAGGTGGTTACTAGAGCCCTTGAGTAAGAGAGGTAAAGTAGGGACCTGCCTACATTTCAAACAGCATGAACCCATTCTGCCTGACTTAAGGCTTCTTTCTTCACTCTCAATTGCGGACATTCCTTCTGCTCCCAGTACTTGAATTTTCTGAGAATTCAGTGGTGTAAATCAGCCTCGTTCTTAAGCTTTTTTTCTTACTGCCAATATGTGATTCACTCTTTTGGGGTCTTATAAGTAGGTTACCAGGTATCTATATTGTTATATAGATTTTGAGATATTGTTGCTATTATCACTTACTGTGTTTTCCTTGTCCTTGTGTGTTTGTTTTAAAAAATCCTTTTGTTGTAATTAAGAGAGGGAGCTGAATTCGATGATTGGGTTCAATTTGCCATACCTCTGTTGATGTTTTTAATTTGTCGAGTTTTTCCTTAGGGAAAATATTCAGTTAAAACTTGGTTTTCTTTTGTTCAGTTTCCCCCTCCCCCTTCTCAGAAACCCAAATCAACAAAACTGGAAATTAATTAATTTAATTACCTGAATCATTTTGATAGAGATCTGTGCCTAGTCATGTTCCATCACTAGCAAGTAAAGCTAAGAATCGTTTGATAATGAAATGATTTCTTATTTTAGACCTTCTATGTGCAGAAAGGGGTAGACCTGTATATAATTTTTTTTTAATAAAGAAAAATCAATGACCTGTTTTTTGTACTAAGTAACAAGCGACTACAGTGTGAAGTATAAATGTAATTGTGATGGGTGGTAAAAGTGCCCCTTGCCCCTTTTGAAGATGGACTTGGACATCTCATTGACCAGACTGCTGGCAACTGTTCTGATTTGTTGTTGATACTTGATTATACTACAGTTTGGTAATTCGAATGTGATCAAATTACCCCTTAAAATTTTTTTAAAATAATGTTTCTGCAATTTCTTTTCATAATACACAGAGAAAGCAACCAGTGAGATGAATACTGCTGAGGATTGGGGCCTCATTTTGGATATTTGTGATAAAGTTGGTCAATCTCGCACTGGGTAAGTGTTGCGAAGTTTCAGAGGATTTTTATTCATCCTTCCTTTTTATTAACACGAATAAAACAAGAATTGAAAGGTAAAGCATATTAAAGTTACAATTTAGTTTAAAAAGAGAATGGTTTTGCTAGCAAGATTTGAAGAATCATTTCATTTAAGTTATTCCTTGTAACCAGTTACGGGTAACAGTATTACAACTTTAGTTAATCACCCGTGTCCTTATTTGCCTCCTGAAATCTAACTTTTTCCACTGATTTTTAAAGTCATCAGCGATTTCTCAGTTACCAAGTTTTTGTGGTTATTTCTGAGTTCCTTGTCACATCTGCAACATTCTACCCAACTAATCAGTGACTATTGAAAGAGAGAGAGTTTTAGGGAACCAGAATCTTAAACTTTTTGGCGTATAGATTTTATTGGTAATAACAGAGCTTTCTAAACACTGCCGCGAGTAGATTAACCTGCTATACACATTAATGGTTCCTTGGTTCTTGGGCTAATAACATCTGGTTGTTAGCCTTATTTGCCCCTTTGTGCCACACAAATACTGTCTTATTTATATACTTTGATGTGAGAAAATGTTAGGGAGTGCTGCTGTGTTATACTTGATTGTTCCGGCGGTAATCTCAGGCCTCTGACGGTGCCTTCTTTGCTCTTCTTCCTTCCCTTCTAAATATAGATAGTTCCTTGAACTTGTTTTGATACATTTTTTCCTAATACTTTTCTCTTTTCTAATAATTTTTCTTTTGAAATCTCACAACTTCCAGATACCTTTATATGGGTGACATCTGTATTTTCAGCTCTGATTTTTCTTACCGAAGCACTGGTCCTGAAGACTTAGTGTCATTTCTGGATATCACACTATATAAACCTTAATCTCACCATTTGGAAACCTGAACTCATGTCTGTTTTTGCTTTAAACCTACTTTTTCTCCTTCATTCCCTGTCTCTGTTAATGACAAGATTGCTCTTTCATTTGAGGTTAAACCTCAGCGTCACCTCCACATTTATTTTGTTTCTAAATTCTGTCAATCTGCCTCTATAATCCGTCTCAAGATGTTGATGTTATGAAGTCCCCTTAGTTAAGTTCTTGAACGTGGCCCAAACAGGCAGGGGCTGTTTGTCTGCAGGGCCTTTCTACCCTCCACTGGTCCTTTCTGGCTTCTGACATGCTCCCCCGTCAAGTTCCCAAGAATGAGCCCTCAAATGTGGCCTCATTCCCTTTGCTGTCTTTACATTTCAGTACGCTAAGTTCTTTCTGACTCTGTTAGTTCCTTAATTCCTTAAGTTAGTTCCTTAATTTAATTGAATGTTGAGTGGTCTGCCTCTTTTTGATTGAGTACTGTGTGCTGCATATCTATTCCTTTTTCTCTATTTCTGTTGGCCTCTCCTTACTTGAGACTAGTAATGCCTAGACTAGTGAATTAACCTTCTGTCATTTCTTCCATTCCCATCTCTTTTCTGTCCAGTTCTTATATCCAGTTGCTTTATAACAACTCTGACCATGTTACTCCCCTACCTTCTGTACTGAAGTCTAACCTCCTTAGTCCTCAGAATCATGTATTTTCCTTTTACTTCTCTCATACGTATCATTCTTTGCAATTCAAGCATTTGAGTTGTCAGTGCTTTTGTACTTTAGTTTACTGCTTTTGGTCACTATTTTCCCTCAGCATGGAATATTTTCTTCTCCAATTTTGCTATCTCTGTGTCTCATATCCTTCCACACTCAATATAGATACCATTTCTTCCACAAAGCCTTTCCTTATGTCCTTTACTGAAAATCATTTTATGATCTTCTGAATCCTTAAAGCCTCTATCAAAACCATTCTTAGTTGTGTTATGTCTTGTATTATAGTAATTCATATCTATCTAGTAGACTTAGATTTGTAGAATGAAAGGTTCATGAACTTTTTCTGAATGGTGGAAAGAAGCAAATAGCTTAGTGGTTGGGAGCATGGACTCTGGAGTCATACAGCCTGGGTTCGACCTAGCTTTCACTACTTAGCGGAGTCACAATCCGTGAGTAACTTTTCTAATTTGCTACATAAGAACGAAAGTAGTATCTTTTTCATAGGGGGCATGTTGTGAGTATGAGATTAGTTTATATATATATAAACATATATATGGTGTTTATAATAGTACCCGGCATGTGGCTAAGTGGGTGCAACTCTGCCTCTTTTTGATTAAAGTCATATTTCTGACAGTTTGTTGACTGGGTATCAACCTAGCTCCATCCCTGTATATTTGGAGATAACACTTTTATCTCGCATTCCAGTTGCAAAGTCCCTCTTTTCACTCTGTCAGTTTTCTTTTTATCTTCACTTTGATATTCTTCATGTTGTAAATACTTTTTATAATAATTTGATGAGTTGCTTGAAATGAAAAGACAAACTCTCTTTCATTACTAGAAATATTCCATATTTTTCTAGTTAATAAATTTGTAGCCCATCTGGAAATTCTGTATGATGTATAATGTAGACAAAGAGATCAATTTGTTTTTCTTCGTGGTAACATTATACTAGAAACATTTATTGGTTATTCTTTTCCTTATTTTTTACTTGTGATAACTTTTAAGATCTACTCTCTTAGCAAATTTCAAATATACAAGATAGTACTAACTGTACTCACCATGCTGTACATTACATCCTCAGAACTTATTTATGTAACAACTGGAATTTTGTACTTTTTGACCACTGTCACCCATTTTATCCACCCCCACCTCCCTGGCAACCATTAATCTGTTCTCTGTTTCTATGAGTTCAGTTTTATTAGATTTCATGTTTAGTGAAATCATAGAGTATTTCTCCTTCTCTGTCTGATTTATTTCGCTTAGCGTAATGCCCTCAAGGTCCATCCATGTTGTCCTCATATACTTAAAATGTACTAAACCATGGCTTTAAAGAACTATTTTCTGGGGCTTGCCTGGTGGCATAGTGGTTAAGTTCACACACTCTGCTTCAGTGGCCTGGGGTTTGCGGGTTTCGATCCCAGGCATGGACCACTACACCACTCATCAAGCCATGCTGTGACGGCATCCCACATACAAACTAGAGGAAGATTGGCATGGATGTTAGCTCAGGGACAATCTTCCTCAAGCAAAAAGGAGGATTGGCAACAGATGTTAGCTCAGTACCAATCTTCCTCAACAAAGAAACCCGAAAACAAACAAAAAAACTGTTTTCTGTTTGTCTCTTTTTTGTTTTTATCTAGTATCAATAGGTTCTGATACATGCTCATGTTTTATTTTTTCAAATTTATTTTGGACAGCATACTCTCTTTCAGCATATTCCTTAATATTTCCGTTATCCTTTGGGGATTTTAATTGACATTATGCTAAAGCCATGAATTTACTTAGGAAGTATTTTTAACTTCGGTAATTTAAATAATGAGGGGTGGTCTATTTGTCCTTTTAATCAATATTTTTTCTTTTCCTCTTTCCTTCTCTTTCTTCCACTTATTTTTCCCTCCCTTAATAGTTCTTGCTCTCTAGTTTCTTTAAATCCTCATTAATTTCCAAGCATTTATTTATGTAAATGTGATATCTCTTTATAGCTCTTCTTAATAAAGAATTGCTTGAAAAAGATTAAATAATAAAGATAATATTCTAGTATTACTGAGGTTTTTTTAAAAATGTAAAACTCTCAATATTTGCTCGTGTGTGAGATTTCTCTTTAAGAATAATGTTTTATATACATAATCAGTTATGTTTTTACTTTGTTGCTGTACCTTGATAATTTCCTAATAGGAAATAGTAAGCATCAGGGCCACATTATGACTTTCATGGGCTCTTGGCACTTTTGCCTTCATGAGTCCCTTTCTTCATAAGAAAACATTATTGTTTTTATTGTAATTTTATAATTATTTTATGACTGCATTGTTATAAAGACAAGTATATTATTATACATTAAAACATTTTCTTCGACCTTAAAGTTCATTTTTGTCTTCTGATTTTAAAAGAAACTAAAACATTCTTGTGGGCCCCTAACATTATTGTGAGCCCTAGGTGTTGTGCCTATGTGCCTAAGGATAAGTATTACAGAATTAGAATGTGTATTCTCAGATCAACTTAGTAATAGAAAATTATTAAGGTTCTTTTTAGGCGAGTAGTAAACTGTGGCCTACTTCTGGTGGAGTTCCTATATGTCATTTGTTTGTTTATTTTTGTGGTAAAATATATGTAACATAAAATTGACCACTTTAACCATTTTTAACTGTACAGTGTGTGGCATTCAGTACGTTCACATTGTTGTGGGATCATCACCATTATCCGTCTTCAGAACTTTCCATCATCCTCAACTAAACTCTGCACCTATTGAATAACTTCCCATTCCCTCCTTCCTCAGCACCTGGCAACCACTTATAGTTTGTCTTTAATCTTTTAAATCATTTTATTATAAGTGTATATGGAAAACTTACTCAGCTGTGGTTTATGTTATCTAGGAACCAAGATACATGTGTTTAGATAGGGATTGCAGATGAAAGCATAAGAATATTGAAACGATATTGTAGGTTGTCAGTGACATATTCTAGACACCGGGTGTGCTTTAGAGAAGGCTGACACGTACTTGGTGTGAGAGGGGAAAGGGGATCTGAGTTTCTCTGAGGCAAATTTAGATAGGGTATGTTGAAGTAGAGGGACGCTATGGATTGGAATGCAATTCCTAAGCTTATTTGTATACTAGGCAACAGTCCAGGTTTTTTAAAAAAGCTTTCCCATTTAATGTGTTAATGTGTTAATCTGTAATTTTATAAAGTGTACAGATCTAGTTAAGAGGGTGGATTTAGGGATGGTGGAGGGAACTTTGGGGGAAGCATTTCTCTTTCAGTAAGATTTGTTTTTTTATCAAAATGATTTGTAACCAGCAATATATTGTCGAATTATTTAGTGCATAAGTAAAATAATTTGTATTAGTTTGTCTTTCTTCCCTAAGAACCCTAAGAAATAATGTTTAAAATCCTTTTGGCCTTTTCTTTTTCTTCTTCTTGTTTTATTTTTTTGGTAAAAGTCATCTGTTTTAGAGTTGTGGTAGTTAGGAAACGATTCTCAAGTTTTAAGGGGAAAAAAAGGGCCATTATTGTGAAATTTCATTTAGTCAGAACTTTGACCCAGACACACGGCTCCCAGTGGTGTTTTGAAAAATCCCCCTTTGGTAAAAAAAAAAAAAACCCTTAAAAAAAATCTTATTGTTCTGTTCCTTAAACCTATGTTCTTTAAATCTGTTCTTTAAACATATGTATGTGTGTATTTATGTTTATTGATTTAAAGAAATACACTTATATAAAACATGTACTTTTAAAAATAGATATTCACAAGGCTCAAAAACTAAAACAAGTTAAATAGATTAACGTTGACAAATCTGACTGTGGTCCCTGTTTTCCTCTTCCATTCTCTGTAGATTACCACTTTGTTTCTTTTGTATCTTTCTGTTGTTTCTTTACACAAATGTGAATATATTTCCCCCGTTCATAGACCATAAGCAGACTGTATACACTATTCTACATTTGTAATTACTTAATTAGTTCTTTAATGTATCCTGTCAGCCTTAGAAATCTATTTCTTTTAATGTCTGTTAGTATTGTGGTGGTTTTCAAATTGATAAATTTAGACATTATTTTCTACTTTAACATCAGTTTTGATTAGTGGCATATAGAATATGTAACACACTTTAATAATTATTAATTAAAATTATTTATTAATTTCAAATAGTTATGTCAATCTCAGGAAACTTAGTAGCTGTAATTCCTATTTGCTTCATATAGGTTATAGGTTTTTCTTTTAAGCCTGAAATGTTTGAATATGCTGGACTTAAAACTTCAAAAAACATTCTGAAAATTTTTTTCTGACTTCCTGAGATATTCACATGATGTTTAGTGTGTGGCTCCAGTGTATGAGTAAGTACTGAAAAATGCCTAGCCAGTGAGGTCATGTGATGGACTGAAAAGTCTCTGTTTAGAATCAAGGGAACTTTCAGAGTGATAGTAGCAGTTTTCTTTAACATGTCTTAACATAATAAATAGCTTTTGTCTGTTAATTTTGAGTGATTTCTTTATATTCTCATATGTAAAAAGTAGATGTTGAGGATAGGTAAATCTTTGATTTATTCAAACATAACTAGAAGGATAAAATGATAGTTATTACTGATATTTTGTGAAAAATATAAATATAAGCCTTTGGGAAAGAGTTTGTTAAAAATATTTTTCATTGGCTTTGTATTGTCTTGTCCTGAACCTGGGCTGTGACTATTTCTGACCTTCAATTGGAGATTGATAGACTATTTCCTGATTTGTTTTTTTTTTTTTAAGGGAAAAGTAATCTCTGACCTAGACATCTTACGTTGGAAGGGCAGCACCAGGTAGAGGAACAGATCTCTTCCAATATGTATTTTGTTATAATCACATCCTCAATTTATAGGCCTTAATTTTGAAAGTCTTTTAAGAGTAATAGCCAACACTTATTGACTGCTTATTTTTTGCCAGGTCTTATTTAAGTGTCTTATAAACATTTTATTTATCACAGCAGCTCTAGATACTGTAGGTTTTTCCAGTTGACAGACGAGAATCTGATTCATATTTAGGATTCTTTAATGTAATTTAAATTAGGGGAAGAATTCCAACAGGAATAAAACTACAGGATTTTTTTCGTAAAGCATGGTCTTGATTTCCATGACTCTTTCACTTTCTTTCTTTCTTTTTTTTTAAACATTTTATTTTGTTTTTTTTGAGGAAGATTAGCCCTGAGCTAACATCCGCCACCAATCCTCCTCTTTTTGCTGAGAAAGCCTGGCTCTGAGCTAACATCCATGCCCATCTTCCTCCACTTTATATTTAGGATGCCTACCACAGCGTGGCTTGCCAAGCGGTGCCATGTCTGCATGCGGGATCTGAACCTGTGAACCCTTAGCTGCCGAAGCAGAATGTGGCACACTTAAGCGCTGCGCCACTGACCCAGCCCCTCACTTTCTTAACATCGCAGAATTTCTGTCATTGGTTTCATTCTCTTTGTAGCAGTCATTTTTCTGTTTATTTGACAAACACTTCGAACTAGCTGGGTATCATGCTTTGTGTATACAGTGATGAATAAAGCAAGCACTGCCTTTGCCATCAGTTGTGATGACAGTCTACTAGTGGAAGATCGAAATAAACGGATAAACAGATAATGGGCTAAGAAGATAGCAGAGTGCCTTAGTGGAGAATGAAAAGGGAGGCCTATTTAGATTTTTCAGAGATGGACTGGTGTGAGGGAGTAACGTTTATGCTATGATTTTAAAGTTGGGAAGAAACAAAGAGCTGAAAGCAGAGGTCCCAGGCAGAGGGAATAGTATCTGCATGAAAGCAGCAAGGTAGAGAACACTTGGTGCTTCCTAGGAACTTTAAAGATAGAGAATAACTGGAGCAGGGGTGAGTTACCCTAAATGAGCACAGAGTCGGGTATGTGAAAGAGTGAGTGAGTTAGAAAGATGGAACGTGAAGGTTGGAATGTTTGAAATTGAGATTATGGAGGGTTTTCAGTTGTTGATAATGACGTGGTCTGGCATGTGACCATGCCACTTATTAATAAGGTGAGATAGAAGTTGAAAAGCCAAGATGTTGGAAGCATCACTTAGATAGTTTTTAACATCTCTGAGAATTAAGATAGGAGTAGTGTTGGAGAGAGTGGCAGTGAGCCAGGAGTTAAAATCGTTGAGAAATGAGGGGACAATTGAAGTTTTTGTAAATGAACTGCAACTGGAAGATAGTCTGACATGATCAGAACTGGACTGTTTGAGGAAAGAGGGAGGGAGAATGATTTAGAAGTAGCAAAGAGAGCAAAGAGGACCCATACCTCATTTAGTAGGTTCAAGAGCCCGGGGAGGACAAAAAGCTACCACTTGATGGAGCCATCCCCGTGTCTTAGTGGTTATGTTCTGCACGCTCCACTTTGGCGGCCCAGGTTTGGATCCCAGTTACAGATCTATGCCACTTGTTGGTGGCCATGTTATGGTGGCGACCCACATACAAAATAGGGGAAGATTGGCCCAGATGTTAGCTCTGGGCCAATCTTCCTCAAGCAAAAAGAGATTGGCAACAGATGTTGGCTCAGGGCAAATCTTCCTCAGGAGAAAAAAAAAGCTACCACTTGAGGTGACTGCAGGAGAAATAGTATCCTCCATGGAGAGCCAAGTTTCTGTAGAGCAAAAGGTCCAAAGATAGGGGCTTTTGTTGATAATGGGCTGTGACTTCTAGAGGATACAGCAGAAAGGTTTCAGAAGTTAGGGAGTAATGGATATGCAGAGCTGTTTGATGATGGAAAGGAGCTTCTTTTAGGGACTGGTGAAAACAAGAATAACAGGCATATGGTCTCGAGTTCTCAATTATTGGATAGGTGAAGAAGCTTGAGGTGGAATAGTCTTACGTCAAGTCAAAGGCTCACTCGTATGCTTTAGTGGGTTGAACGACTTTTTCTGTGTTGAAGAGCTGTTTGTGTTTTCTTTCCTGTGAACTCTCTGTGCATATCCTTTCCTCATTTCTAGGAATCCTTGATCTATTAAGGACATATCTTGTCTGTAATATGAGTTGCATACATATATGTTTTTTCATTATTCTTTTGACTTTGCTATGTTGTTTGATTTTCCATTTAGGAGTTTCTGATTTTTATATGGTTGAATTTATCAGTCTTTTCTTATGGTTTATAGAATATTGAGGTATACAGGTCTTTCCTTCTCCGAGGTTTTAGTGGAATTGTCTGATGTTTTCTTTATGGTTTCATTTTTCATTTTATAATGAATAGAATTTTTTTAATACAATTTTAGATTTACAGAAAAATTGAGCAGATAGTATAAAGAATTCCATATTACCCATCCCACCCCTTGTATACATCTTACATTAACATCTTACATTGTGATTATTAACATCTTACATTATTAACACCTTACATTAATGTGGTACATATGCTACAAGTAGTGAACCAGTATTGATACATTGTTATTAACTAACTAAAGTTCGTAGCTTACGTTAAGGCTCACTCTGTGTTGTACAGTTTTATGGGTTTTGACAGATCCATAATGACATGTGTCTGTCATTACACAGCAATAATTTTACTGTGTGATTACGCAGTATGGTGTCACCATCCTGAAAATGTCCTGTGCTCAACCTATTTGTCCCTCTTCCTCTCTCTCAACCTCTGAAACCACTAATTTTTTTTTACTGTTTCTATAATTTTGCCTTTTCCAAAATGTCATAATTGGGATCATATACTATGTAGCCTTTTCAGACTGACTTCTCTTATTTAGCAAAATGCATTTACACTTCATATATGTATTTTCATGGCTTAATAGCTCTTTTTCTTTTTTTTTTTTTTTTTGGTGGGGAAGATTGTCCCTGAGCTAATAACATCTGTTGCCAATCTTCCTCTTTTTGCTTGAGGAAGATTATCCCTGAGTTAACATTTGTGCCAGTCTCCCTCTATTTTGTATGTGGGATGCCGCCGCAGCATGGCTTGATGAGCCATGTGTAGGTCTGCACCTGGGATCCAAACCTGCAAACCCTGGGCTGCTGAAGCGAAGCACATGAACTTAACCACTATGCCACCTGGCTGGCCTGATAGCTTGTTTTTAAAAAAATTCTGAATAATGTTTCGTTATATGGATGTGCTGTAGTCTGTTTATCCATTCACCTATTAAAGGACATCTTGATAGTTTCTAGTTTTTGGTGAGTGTGAATAAAGCTGCTATAAAATATGTTCATGTGCAGGCTTTTTGTGGACATAGGTTTTCACCTCAATTGGGTAAATGCCTAGGAGCATGGTTGCTGAATCAAATGGTGAGACTATGTTTAGCTTTGAAAGAAACCACCAAACTATTTTTCAAAGTCTGTACCTGTGGTTTGGGTTTTTACACTTAAGTCTTTGATCTATTTGGAATCCATCCTGTTATTTAGTATGAAGTGTAACTCTAACTTTATTCTTTTCTGTTTGGCTACCCAAAAATTTCAACACCACTTACTGAATAGTCTATTATTTTCCTTCTGATTTGAAGTACTACTTTTGTATGTTACATTCCCCTATGTATTGAAATCTAGTTTTTGAACTTTCTCTTTTGTCCTGTTGGTATTGTCTATTCATGTCTTGCTACCACATGGTTTTAATTATTAAAACTTTTAATACATTTTAATATTTGGCAGGGCTAGTTTTCCTCATTTTTTTTTCCAGAGTTTTTCTATATCCTCTTGTCCCTCTCTACTGTCCCAGATAAATTTTGGGATTGGCTTGACTAGTTTAAAAACAAAACTGTTTCTTTTTAAGTTCGCTTAGTTTTAAATTAATAAATGTCATTATGATATTAAATCTTCCTATCCAAGAACATAGCTTATCTTTCTGTTTATATCCTTTAGTAGTGTTATAAAGTTTTCCTCTTATAAGTCTTGTACATTTTTGCTTAAGTTTCTTATAATGTATTTTATCCTTTTTTGCTGCTATTTTGATGAAGTCTTTCTTTAGCTGGTTGTTTAATGGGAAATTTCTTTTTTCAAAGGTAAACTGTATTATAACATCTGTCAATCCTGAAAGGAATGATCCACTGTAAGGGGAAAGTTGAGATGATGATTCAGGAGAAAGTTTCACTAGGGAGTAGAGATGGCATCTGATGTTTCCATCTTTACTTGCTCTAGACAATGATTTTGCTTGTATTTTACTGTGATTTTTAAAACACTGTATTTTACAGAATGAGACCTACAGAATCCAAATCCTAGTGACTGTAGGGATTGTTTCACAGATGAGGAAACTAAAGCCCTGAGATTTTTTTTTTTTTTTTGGCAGTAGATTAGCCCTGAGCTAATAGCTGCCACCAGTCCTCCTCTTTCTGCTGAGGAAGACTGGCCTCGAGCTGACATCCGTCCCCATCTTCCTCTACTTTATATGTGGGACACCTGCCACAGCATGGCTTGACAAGTGGTGTATAGGTCCACACCCAGCATCCGAACTGGCGAACCCTCGGCTGCCAAAGCAGAACATGTGAACTTAACCCCTGCACCACTGGGCTGGCCCCAAGCCTTGAGATTTTAATGTGACTTATCCAAAAGTAGTAGCAGAGGCAATAGCAGAAGTCAGGTTTCTTGACTCCCAATTTTATGTTTTTTCTCACTTTTCTACTGCATCCTTAAGTGCCTATAATGAACAGTTATTTGAAAGTTAAAATCACGAATCAAGACATGCTAATTTTGTATTGAAGTTTTTAGTGATTCCTCTCTCTCCCATGCATTATGTTACATTGTGTTTTGTTTGACTGAAATAATACTTTAGTGTTATATACTCTGGAATTCAAAATATCATCATACTGAATTTAAGTGTGCAATGGATATTTTCTACCCTTCCATTGATCCTCAATATTTGGTATGTAGAAGTTCAGTTTACCCTCTTTTCTGATGAAGTCCTTCAGGATCGTGAACTTGTTCTTCAAATAGCCAAAAAACATCATTTGTGTACTATATTCATGTTTCATCGATTATCTCATAAGGAATGCATACTTTATAAGCTCAAAATTGAGAATTTGATGTTGTACTCAGTGTTTTGCCCTTCCCCCCTCGTGTTTTATGTAGTGTATATTACAGTTCAAATAGCATTTTTAATATGCCATTGATTATACAGTTACTCATTTCAGTTCTGATTTCTTTCATATTTTATATTAGAGTTTCCTTACAGTTAGTGTAATGCCTTTGTACTTTTGAAAGCCATCCTCTTAAATTAGACTCCCCTCAGTATTCAAAGACAGCTTATCTTATCTCTTAATTTAAAAAAAAATAATTTACTTCAGCAAAGATTTGAGTTCCCATATCTTTTAGTGTGTGCCTGCTAGATAGTAGCATACTAAGACCTCTAAAAGCTATGCAGACACATACACCCTCCCACGTCCACAATATAGTTATACATAAATCCTTGAATGGTAAGATATAGTAAGTCATTTTCTTATAGCATGTAAGATGAAAATGTTAACTTTAAATCACTCTGAAACAGCTTTGAAAGCTAAAGTTGTAAAAGTAACTTGATAGAAGAAGACGTGTTTTTGCTTTCTAGAACTGACATTGTTGAGTGTCTCTAAAACTCCCTGACACGATTCTAGGAGTATTGTCATAAAATGCTGATAAGGAAGCATTAGAATCCCCTTTTGCAGGTGAAGTCTGTCAAGCTTTAAATCCTTTTCTCCTGCATCACAGAGCTGCTCTTATCTGGCAGTGGTTCTCGGCTCGGGTGGTATTGCGCTATTAGGAATGGTTTTGGTTGCCACAATGACGGGGTTACTGCTGACATTGATTAAGTGGGGACCAGGGATGTGATACACCGGATAGTTTTACTCTGAGAAGAATTTTTCTGTCCTGAACACCCACTAGTGCCCCTATTTAGAAACATACTGCTAGCATCTTTACTTTTGCAGTCCTACTTCATAGGTGATTAGAGGTTAACTATGTGAGCAGTTTCATTAACTGTGCTTTAAATTATTTTATATATATATGTAAAATATATATATATTTACTGTTTTTCTTTTATATTTTCTCTCCTTTAAGGAAAATGTCCTATTATTCTTCTGTCAGGCCCCATGAGGGGGATAATGAAGAGGTGGTATCCTCATTTTGAAAAGTTGATTGATCTAGAAACAGCGATTGATTTAGTAATAGCAGCAATAATTAGAATTTAAATTTACTTTCTTTTCAATGGTAATAATTTCTTTAAGAGTATAAAACCTTGTTATCACAGTTTAACCTAGTATTTTTATGATACAAAAGTACTTTTCAAATGAGATGTAGAGATGAGACATAAGTGAAGAGACCTTTTAAAAATGTTATAAAGCATAATATGTCACAGATTCTGACTCCTTTATCCAACAAGACTGTTAAATATTTTTGGCTTTCTCCTTATATATTAATGGAAAGATCTTTTCAGGTAATCTCACTAACTGGTGACTAGAGAGTAAAGTTGAGCTATTTATCTGTCATAACTGTACAACAACATACCTGTAAGTTAGGTAGGCGTTTATAAATAATGTGGTGACAACTTTGGAAATTTACTTGGGGCTATTCAAAGAGATTTGAAATTTCTTTATTCTTTGAAAAGGGAATTGCAGGAATGCAAAATTAGTTTTAGTTCTGCTTGATCCTCTGACTCGATTTGAGCTGTATCCTATACATTCATTGAATTTAACTGTGTTCTTTTGCAGCCCCCTCAAATGTTGTCAGATGTTGTTTTTCCTAAAAACTTGTCCTTCCTATCCATTTAGTGAGCTTCTGTGTGCTGTATCACAGTTACGGTTCCCGTTTCTCTTAATAGAGTCTGAATATCTTACTGCACTGGGTGCCGTTCTTGCTCAGAGTATGCATATTTTAAACAGCACGGCCCTATATGCAAGTCAAATTTTTCAGCTGGTGCTCAAAATAATAAGTTTGCTTTAATAATTGAGGAAAAGTTGCATACTGAGCATAACTGAGAGATGGCAGAGTATGTTCTCCAACAGCTAACTCTCTAATCAAGGAAGATTGATTAACTGCAATTTCTGCCTTGCACTCTGGCTTTTGGAAACAAACCCCAGGAAATGGTACTATTCCTTTCCATTTACAACGGTGCACTTTGTGCTATGGTCATGTATCACATGGTAAGTTAGGAGTAATGGAGACTTATTTGGGGGTTGGAAAACTGGGAAAGGTGAGAGATAATTCTCCTTTCCCTTACCCTTGTCTGTTTGTTTTCCTGTCTCAAAATAAGGAAAAGAGAGGATATGTTTTAAAATGCCAAAAATGAGGTTTTGAGAAGGTTTTCGAGAGACATGAGGATGTGACTACACCTTATAAAGGTAGGTGGTAGAAACCGTTGGCAGACGGCTCTAAATGCGTGTGCAGATTTTATCTCAGCGTGTATTTTTACAAAATACCTCAGCTGTGCTTATTGCCATCAGTCTCTTTCCTTACATCCCGTGCTCCTCCCAGCACTGTTTATTGTGCATTGTTCCCTAATCATGATCTTCTTAGAATTCTTAAGAAATACATTTTATGAAAGCGTGTACATTTTCCACATAGGAAACAAACTCAGTGGAAGATATGCAGAAATTGGTAACAAATAGAGCTTTATAAGGACGATTATTCAATTATTCTAAATACTAATTATTGTACAACACTGAAAAGTAATGTTTTCCATATTTAGCTCAATAGCTTTTCATTGAGTATCAGCCATGTTGAAGGCACTATTCTAGACAACATTCAGAATGAAAATGTTTTACTTTCATTCACTGGAGAGTAACAGTAGTTGCTAAATAATTCTTATTTTTGTTCTCTCAGATTTCAGTTGAAAGTAGGGAGCCAAGGATGAGCAATATAGCGTGGGACCCTGTTGTCAGGAACCCTCAAGATGGGGATATAAACAGTTAAGGAAATTTTATTAAAATTTTATTTTTTAAAAAAGATGAAAAGAAAACCCAGACAATTCTAAATAATACAGGTTAGTATTATTTAAAGCTAACAGCAGTCAGCACACTGTTAGAGGCGATTCTAGTTACCTATTGCTACATAACACATCCTGCTAAGACGTAGTGGCTTAAAAGAGCAATTTGTTATTATCTCATGGTTCTGTGGGTTAACAACTGGGCCCTTCTTGCTTGGGGGTGTCTCATGAAGTTGCAGTCTGGTAATGGCCAGGACTGGAGTCATCTGAAGGCCTGACTGGGATGGATGCTCAATATGGCTGGCAGTTGATGACAGGCCATCAGCTAGGACCTCAGCTGGAGCTATCAGTTGAAACACTAAGGCCTCTGCATGTGCCTTGACTTTCGTGCAGAATGGTGGCTTGGATCCCAGAGGGAGCATTGTTCTAAGAGACCTAGGTGTACTCACTTGGCTTGTTAATGAACTCTAAGTCTCAGAATGTCACTTCTACGACATTCTCTTGGTCAAGCACATCACTGAGGTCAGCCCAGATTCAAGGGGAGAGTCGTCAGAGTTCACCTCTTGACGAGAAGCGGCAGGGTTACAGCATAGAAGAGCATGTGAGAAGGGAGTTATTATTGTACTTATCTTAAATACATAATTTGCCACAGAGGCCTTGAAGTGCCACATAGTTCTATAAGTGTTGAATCAGAACTCTGGACTAGATAACAAAGCAATGAAATATGTCATTAGAACAAAAAAATGGGCTTTAATAAACCAAATAGTAAATTCGATTTTTATTACTTGAAATAGTCATTAAGAACTTCAATGGCAAAATGTGATGTAAGAGTTCCTTTATTTTTTTCGTCTGTCAGTTATTTATGACTTTTTACATGGGAAAAAATTATTCTGTGTTGAAAAAGTTCTACCCATTTGTACATATTTGTAAATAGGAAGAGCTAACATACGAAATCTTAACTAATTGGGTCGTCACGAAGATTAATCATTGACCTTTCATGGTTTTGTTTTATATACATGACTTGATGAAACTTTTAGTTTGTGAAAATTCGTAAAAGCCAAATTGAAGATGACAGCGTAACATCAATTAAAGAAAGTGTTATCAACAGAGTAATTTGCTACCTGTTGAATATTTTTTGTGTCATTGTAATTTACATGGAGAAGGTGATTCACTCTGACAGTACTGGTGACCGAATTGGATTAATTACATGGATCAATATCCTTTAGCACTGGTATAAACATATAGCACTCTGTGCAGGGAACTCTTGCTTTCTGGGTACTTTTCCAATAAGATGAATGAGCAAGAATGAGTTTTCTTTTTTGTGTGTGAGGAAGATTGGCCCTGAGCGAACATCTGTTACCAATCTTCTCTCTCTTTTTTTTTTTTTGCTTGAGTAAGATTAACCCTGAGCTAACATCTGTGCAAGTCTTTCTTTACTTTTCGTATGTGGGATACCTCCACAGTATGGCTGATGGGTGGAGTATGTTCACACCCGGGATCTGAACTTGCAAACCCTGGGCCACCGAAGTGGAGCACGTGGAACTTTAACCACTCGCCCACAGGGCTGGCCCACAAGAATGAGTTTTCTTAATTCGTGGTTAGATCGAAGGAGTGACTGCTGATAAAATTCATTTAAAGAATGTCCTTTCCAGAATTGCCTCCAGAGCTCAAGTTCGGCAGAGTCTGTTTCTTAGGGGAAACTGGAAAAGTCTACAGTGCAAATGAAAGCACGGTAGCTTGGCTCTGTGATATTTGTGTCTGAAGATTGAGGAGGGTTCATAGCTTAATTTTCATTTACCTTCCTGCATGAGGTAGCTTACTTTTAGTAGTTGTGACTTCATCTAGAAACTGAATGACTGAGAGTGCTGTGATGGGAGGGGCGTGGGAGTAGAGAGGATTTAATAGAGCACAGCCCCCTCTTCTAGCTCTGGCTTTTTTTGAAACCCACAGTACGGTTTGTTGAGATGGATTGGAGATACTCCTGCATGGTGAAATTGACTTTGATGCTTTAGTTCATTAGCGCTGGCATATGCCAAGGCAGCTATGCACATTCCTGAAAAGGCTGTTCTACGGTTTGAGAAAAAGATAGTAGAAGCCACAACTACTGCCTTTTTCTTCTTACCCTCTTATACAGCACATGCCCCAGATCTGTGCATACAAAGGTGATGTTGTAGATGAACATAGTTTTCCCGGGGATGACCATACGTCCAGTCTGCTTTGGATGGTTTCGCTTTATGCCCGCTGTTCTAGTGCTATGCCCAGTGAGCGCTCCCTTGCACTCTCAGAAGGGCACCTGTTAGATGATAAAGTATGCAGACGCTGTGTCTGTAGTCAGCTTTCATCTGTCATTGAGAAGATAATAGCCATAGTATACCTACTTTAAATTCGCTTTTAACGCTTAAACCTTTTTAAAAAGACTTTTAACCATAATCTTTCATTAAATTATAAGATTTAATAATAAAAGATAGATTTAACTTCACTTTTACGTCTGTGTTTTCCTTCTCATCTTGTGGAAATATTGAAGACCTGAATTAAAAAATGCAGAGTGAAATGAGATAGTTAATACAAGATTTTTGTGGGTCACTTCTGTTGTTGAATAGTGCCAGTTTTATACGCAGTTCTGAAGGGATTTTTTAAAGCTTACCCTATTATATCTAAAAAGATACCGCGGTCTTAGCATACATTAAGTGTTCATCAACACTTAAAAACATTATAATTGGCTTTTTATGGCATTATCCGTTTTATGGTGCAATAGCCCACTTTGTTTTGGTGTCAGAGATATCTTTGCCTTGGTTTTTAAAATTGGCTGTGGTGAAACATTCAAACAACATAGAAATGAATGAAATAAAAAGTAAAAGTTCCATTTCAAAGCCCCTTTCCTCACTCTCTTTTCCAAAAGTCACCACAGTTTAGAAGATTATTTTCTAAAATGTTTGTTCACTGAGCTGAATCATCTTTGGATCATTATTTTTTAATGATTTTAATTTTAGTATTCAGATAATTCTTTTTATGTTTGGCCTTTACCACTGCACTGATAATTTTGTGTTTTTATATGCCAACATGGTTTTCACAACTGCAAAAATTAGCATGGGGTCACAGATTCTGGCCCCTCAAAAAGTCCAACTGTGAAAAAGACAAAATCTAAATAATAGTGTTATAGTATATTGTTTCTTCAGTCTAATAATGTTGCTATCAGAGGCTTTTAATATCATGCAAAATTAATAGAAAAAGAGCTTGAGAATCATAAGAGCTGAATACTTGACATATAATAGGTATTCAATAAATATACATTTTTTTCTCTTTTCTCCATGGTCTTTAGGGTGGAAAGGTTCCCAACAGGCAATGAAACATTCTTAGAAACAGAAATTCTATTTTTTATTCTAATTTGTCCTTATTAAAAAGGATTTTTTTCTGTTTATCACAGTGCTTAGTAATTGCATTTTACGTTCTTAAAGAAATTTTTTAAGATAACTATGCTTACTGGCCAGTTTTTCCAGAGCTTGTTGGAGTTCAAATCACTTGATAATGTTTTTTCTTTCATGTGTTTCTGTGTGTCTGTGTGTCCACTATATGTTTCCAAAACTTTTCTCTCATCCCAAACAGGAACTCTGTATGTATTAAATAATAGCTCTTCATTCCGCTTCCTCATAGCCACTGGTGACTTCTGTTCTACTTTCTGTCTCCATGAATTTGCTTGTTTTAGGTATCTCATATAAATGGAATTGTACAATATTTATCCTTTTGTGTTTGGCTTATTTCACTCGGCATGTTTTCATGGTCCATCTATGTTGTGTCATGTGTCAGAATTTCATTCCTTTAGGCTAAATAGTATTCCATTGTATTTTGCTTAGCCATTCATCTGTTGATGGACATTGGCTATTGTGAATAATACTGCTGTGAGTATGGATGTACAAATATTTGCTTAAACCCCTGCTTTCAGTTCTTTTGGGAATATACATAGAAGTGGAATTACTGCATCATATGGTCATTTTATGTTTAAATATTTGAGGAACTACCACACTTTTCCACAGCGGCCGCACCGTTTTACATTCCCACCAGCAATGCATAAGGATTCCGATTTTCACATCCCCAACACTTTGGTATTTTCCTCTCTTTTTCTTAAAATAATAGCCGTCCTAATGGGTGTAAAGTGGTATCTCATCGTGGTTTGATTTACATTTCTCTAGTGATTTGTGATATTGAGCATCTTTTCATGTGCTTATTGGCGACATTTATCTTCTTTGGAGAAGTGTCTTGTTGAAGACATTTTTGAATTGGGTTGCTTTTTGTTGTTGCTTTTTGTTTTGTTTTTGAGGAGTTCTTTTTATTTTCTGGATATCAATTCCTTATCAGATACATCAATTGCAAACATTTTCTTCTATTCTGTGGGTTGTCTTTTCACTATTGATGGTGTCCCTTGGTGTGCAAAAGTTTTAAATTTTGATGAAGTCGAGTTTATGTATGTTTTTCTTTAGTGAAGAACTGATGGTAATTCTGCATTAAACATTTGGTAGAATTCACCAGTTGAAGGCATCTGGTCCTGGGATTTTCTTTGTGGAAAGTTTTTTAGATTAGTAATTCACTCCTTTTATTTGTTTTACAGGTCTATTCAGATTTCTGTTTTTTCTTAGTCATTTTCAACAGTGGAATTTGTCCATTTCATCTAGGTTATTTAGTTGGTGTAAAATTGTTCATCGTGATTTTTTAAAAATCCTTTTTATTTCAACAAATTGGAAGTGATGTTCCTCCTTTCTTTTCTGATTTTAATAATGAGTCGTCTTTCTTTCTTGGTCGGTCTAACTAATTAAAGGTTTGTCTGTTCTTTTTTGCTGAGGCAGCTTTGCCTGAGCTAACATCCATTGCCAATCTTCCTCATTTTGTATGTGAGCCACCGCCACAGCATGGCCACTGATGGACAAGTGGTGTAGGTCTGCACCCAGGAGGTGAACCTGGGCCACTGAAGCAGAGCATGCCAAAGTTAACCACTAGGCCACCGGAGCTGGCCCTTTCAATTTTGTTGGTTGTTTTAAAGAAGAAACTTTCAGTTTCATTGTTTTTTCTCTGTTGTTTTTCTGTTCTCTATTTCTTTTATCTCCTCTTTAATCCTTATTATTTCTTCTTTTCCTGCTTGCTTTGGGTTTAGTTTGCTCTTGTTTTTCTAGTTTCTGGGGGTTTTTTGAGGAAGATTAGCCTTGAGCTAACATCTGCCACCAATCCTCCTCTTTTTGCTGAGGAAGACTGGCCCTGAGCTAACATCCATGCCCATCTTCCTCTACTTTATATGTGGGACACCTGCCACAGCATGGCTTGACAAGCAGTGTGCATAGGTCCACACCCAGGATCTGAACCGGCCAACCCCAGGCTGCTGAAGTGGAATGTGTGAACTTAACTGCTGTGCCACTGGGCCAGCCCCCTTTTTCTAGTTTCTTAAAGTGAAAGTTTGGATGATTAATTTGAGATCTTTCTTCTTCTTTTAAAATATGTGTTTACAGGTAATTTTCTTCTAAGCACCACTTTTACTGCATCTCATAAATTTTGATGTGTTGTATTTTCCTTTTCATTAATCTCAAAGTATTTTCTCATTTCCCTGTGATTTTTTTTTCTTTGACCCATTGGTTATTTAGGAGTGTGTTGTTTAATTTGTGAACTTGCCAAATTTCCTTATATTACTGATTTTTAATTTCATTCCATTGTGGTTGAAGAATATGGTTTCTATGATTTCTGTCCTTTTACATTTATAGAGATTTATTTTTTGGTCTAACATATTGTTTATCCTTTATAGTGTTCCATCTGCACTTGAGAAGAATGTGTATTCTGCTGTTTTTGGGTGGAGCATTATATAGATGTTGATAATGTTTTATAATATTAAGTAAAATATTTGTCATTTCAATCTGATGAATTAATATCTTGAGGCTATCTTCCTTTGACTAATATAAAGAGCTCCCAGCTTATGTTATCTTAACTCATTGCAAGGCAGTTCTGTGGTCAGAATGTATGTAGAGTATTTAAGAGCCAGCCACAACTGGGTTTGAATCTTGTTTGTACCAGTTACTATCTGATAACTGGTATCCTGGGCAAGGAACTGAACTTCTCTAAGACTTAGCTTACCGTGAATGTTTTGAATACTGAATGAGTCCCTTGCTTGTCAGTAAAATTTTGAGAACCTAGATACATAGGTGTTCCATAGGTTGAAGTTATTTCTGTGACTATTATTGTTAATTGTGTAGCATCCCTATGAAATACATGTTTGCCACATGCATGGTCTGCTTATAAAAAAAAAGTTTTACTGAGATGTAATTTATTCCCAATAAAATGCATGCCTTGTAAATGTACAGTTTGGTAATTTGATGAGTTTTGACACTATATATATACTATGTAAGCACCACCTCAATTGAGAGAGGGGGTATTTAATCACTCCCAAAAGTTCCCTCTGCCCTAAGCAACTACTAGTCTGTTTTCTGTCATTATAAATTTTCCTTTTCTAGAATTTCTTAAGATGAAATTGTGTAGTATGTATTCTCATGTCTAGCATAGGATATGATTTTGAGATAAATCCAGGTTTTTGTGTCTATCAGTAGTTTGTTCTATTTATTGTCAAGAGATACTCCATTGTATGGATATGTTACAATTTGTTTATCTATGTACCTGTTGATGGCCGTTTGTATTGTATCCAGTTTTCAGTTGATATGAAGAGAGCTGCTGTGAGCATTCTGGTGCAGAATACTTGGTAGTGTGCTTTTATTTTCATTTCCTTAAGTGAACTTTGTTTTAGTGATTTCATTTGATGTGAGAGTTATTTAGCTATGTGGTGTTTAATTTCCAAGTATTTGGGGATTTTCTTGCTATCATTTTGTTAGTAATTTGTAGTTTAATTCTGTCCTGATTAAAGAATGTACTTTGTATGATTTTAGTCCTTTTGAATTTGTCAACATTTATTTTATAGCCTGGAATGTGATTTATCTTGGTGAATTTTCCATGCACTTGAAAATGTCTACTCTGCCATATGTGGGTGGAATGTTCAATAAGGTCAAGTTGCATGATAGTGTTCAATTATTCTGTATCCATACTTTTTTTGGAGTTTTATTTGTACTGTCACATTATTGATAGGAGTATGTTGAAGTTTCCAGTAGATTTGGCTGCTTTCCCTCTCATTTCTATCAGTGTTTCCTTTATATATTTTGAAGTTCTGTTGTTGGGTCCATACACATTTTAAATTGTTATGTTTTCATAGAGAAGTAATTCTGTCATTATTATGGAATGTCCTTCTTTATCACTGTTAGCATTTCTTGTTTGAAAACTACTGAAGCTATTTGACTTTCTTTTGATTAATATTTATATGGTGTATCTTTTCCTATCTTATTTCTTTTAATCTGTCTTTAAATTTAAAGTAGATTTCTTATAGACAGTTAATATACAGTATATACTTGGTTCCTGCTTTTGTATCCAATCTGACAATCTCTGTCTTTTAATTGGAGTGTTAGGCTATTTACATGTAATGTAATTATTAATATAGTTGGATTTAAAGCTACCGTTTTGCTGGAAGTTTTCCTTATGTCTTATCTATTCTTTGCTCCTTTTTCTTTTTTTCTCCATTTTCCTTGCTTTCTTTTGGATTGAGTTATTTTTTTATGATTATATAATTATCTTCATTTTTGGCTTATAACTTACAGGTCAAAGAGGCATTACAAGAGCAACTGGAAAATATTTTCAGTGATATGAAAGCAAAAATACAATATATCAAAACTTGTAGGATGTAGCTACAGCAATCCATAAAGGTAAATTTGTAGCATTAAATGCTTATATTAGAAGAAGAAATACCACAAATCAGTGATAAAAGTTTCTATCTTAAGAAACAAGAACAAACTCAAAGGAGCAAAAGGCAGGAAATAATAAAAATAACGGCAGAGATCTATGAAGTTGAAAAAAAGAAAAACAACAGAGAAAAATCAAAAGTAAAGCTGTTCTTTTGGGAAAAAATCAAGTAAGATTTATCCTAGGCGTGCAAGACTGGTTTGGCACTTGAAAATCAAGCAGTGTAATTCACCGTTTCAAAAGACTAAAGAAAAATACCATATGATCCTCTCAATAAATGAAGAAGATGCCTTTGAAAGAGTTCAACAGCCATTAAAAACTTTCATTAATCTAAGAATTAAAGGTAATTTCCTCAGCCTGATAAAAGGCATCTACAAAAAAACTGTGTATTTAAAATCATGGCAATTGTTTGGTAGAATTTACCAGTGAAGTTATCTGGACCCAGAATTTGCTTTGTTGGAACTCATTATGAGTCCTGCAATACATCAGTACCAAAAACGGAGATATTAGAAGATGGCAAAACCACAGACTCGTTATGTATAAAGGTGCAAAAATCCTCAACAACATTATAATAAATCAAATCTAATAATGTATAAAAATGATAGTGTATTATGACCAAGTGTGGTTATTTAGAACTTGGAAAATCTCCAGCTTTCTTTATGTTACTCATTTGTAGTATACTTTATCATAAATTTTACCTAACAACATACTGTGTATCTTTTCAATTTTTAAAAAAATTAATTTGTTTTTATGGTTCAAAATATAGTCTGTCTTGGTGAACATACTGTGTGCACTTAAAAAGAATATATGTTTTACTATTTTAGAATGGAGTGTTCTATAAATGTCATTTACATTAGGTTGGTTCATGGCATTATTCGGGTCTCCTATATCCTTACTGATTTTCTGTCTAATTATTTTATCAAGTTCTGAGAAAGGAATGAAATCTCCAACTATAATTGTGGGTTTGTCTTTTTCTCTTTTTAGTTTTATCAGTTTTCGCTTCATGTATTTTGAAGCTCTCTTGTTAGATAAGAATTGTTTAGAATTTAGAATTGTTATGTCTAACATAAGAATTGTTATGTCACATTTAGAATTATGTCTAACATAAGGAGAATTGATCTCCTATTGTTATATAATTTCTGTCTTTATCCCTGGTAATGTTACCTATTCTGAAGTGCACTTTGATATTAATATAACTGCTCCACCTTTCTTGTGGTTCATACTTGTGTGATGTATCTTTTTCCTCCTATCCTTTTACTTTTAGGTTACATATGTCATTATATTTAAGCCGAGTTTCTTGTAGATAGCATTTAGGTGGGTCCTGGTTTATTTTAAATCCAATCTACCGATCCCTGTCTTTTATTTGGTGTGTTTACATTATTTGCATTTAATATAACTGTTGATATGGTTGGATCAAAATATTAAAATCTGCTGTTTTTCTAGGTGATTTCTGTTTAACTTTTGTCTGTTTTTTTATTTCCATTTGTCCTTTACATATCAATTGAATATATTTTATGATTTTCTTTTATTTCCATTTCTCCTTTAAAAATATTTTTACCGATGGCCCTGTATTAAATTTTTGTAGTCTTTTTTTTCTCTCTGTACTTAAGTTCCTGTACTTTAAGCATGTCTTCAAGTTTACTGATCTTCATTCTTACCTGATTAATTCCATCCAACTAATTTTTCATTTTATATACTTTTCATTTCTGGAAGTTTTGTTGTATTCCTGTTAAAGTGTATTGGACTTTATTCTGTTGGAAGTTAATTTACACTTGGATCAACTTTATTCTTCTGTGGCTTGTTTCTGAGTTGTTATAGGATGAATTTAGAGTAGTCTTTTGGGATAGTTTTGCCCCATTACCAAGGCCTACACCTTCTAGTGTATCCACTGAAGGCTCTGGATGTTCCACGAGGACTCGCCACTTTGCCATGAGCTCTGAAAACTGTGTGAGCTTGGGGAACTCTTCAGCATACAGCTGTCAGTCACTTTTTGCCCAGCCTTGTGGAGTTTGTAACTTAAGCACGTGTGGGTTTTTCCACAATAGGCCTAAGTGGACTCTTGTGTAGGTATCCGGCACTCTTTCTTCCTATAGCTCCTTCTACTCTGTCCTACAGCTTCTGGCCCCCACAGCCTTCCTGAATTCCAGTGTCTGTCCCCTCAGCTCAGTGAGATCACTTCTCTTCCAGGGATCACCTCCTCTGCACTGAGATCCAGAAATTGCCTTTAGGCACAAAGCCTGTACTACTGATATCTGGAAAGTGCCGCTAGATAGAAAGTTGAGACAAATGTCTGGTTTATTGCTTGTATTCCTTCTTAGAGACCATCATTCAGCACTGCTGTGATCTAATCTCCCAAACAGTTACCTCAATATATATTTTAAATATATTTTTCAGTTTTTTACTTTACAGCAGGAATGTAAGTCTGGTTCCAGCTATTCCATCATGATTGGAAGTGGAAGTCTTGGTCTACCATTTTAATTCCAAAACTTTTTTTCACCCAGAATTAACCCCAAATACCTAATATAATTGCTAAGGAACAGTCTGTCAATTCTTTTTGAAAAATTTAAAGGAACTTGTTAGTGTACAGTTTTTCAATTGTTTCATTAACAAAAATTAGACTTCTCTACCATATTCTCCATTTTGTATACTAGTTTATTGCCTACTAAGTTAAGGGGGAAAAAAGCTGGATGTACTACTAATTGATTGTTACATTTTTCATTTTTCAGACCTAAAGACTGTCTTCGGTCTGTTATGAAGAGGGTGAACCATAAAGATCCTCATGTTGCTATGCAAGCGCTGACTGTGAGTGATTTCATTTTAAGTTCTGTCACAAAAATATCTGTGCAAATTGAGCTCTTTTAACTTCTGATTCTATGCTTTTAGCTTCTAGGAGCATGTGTATCAAACTGTGGCAAAATTTTTCATTTAGAAGTATGTTCAAGAGATTTTGCTAGTGAAGTAAGCAACGTATTAAACAAGGTAAGGAAAATTATTTACAGAAATGAATTGACGATCTTCTTTCTTTATGTATTTTATTGTTGAATTCTTCACATTTTAAATCACAAGGGTCTATTTTGTGCTTTTTTTTTTAACCCTTTCTAAGCTATGTCTATTCAATATATAAGTAAATGTTATGTTTCATTGAAGAGACTACAAATTTACCTACTTCAAGTGTTGGTTTCTTTCAAGCCAAATTAGAGTATATTTAATCTCTTTTCTTCTTCTTTCCTTTCATATGATAAGAAAATAAGTGTACTTCTCTATCAGGTTAAATAATACCAGTCCCTTTTAGGCACAGTTTTTGTAGCCACAGAGGTATTTTCCTGATATAGAACTATTCAGAAATACTGCGAAAATGTGGCACTGTTGAGTTTTCACCTTGGCATGAATAAGGCCACTACCTGCCCTTTGCAGGATGTTAATACTATACTGTCTACTTAAGTAAATGTAGAATAAAGAATTCAAATTCTGCAATTCAAGGAATTTTAAAAATTGAAGTTACTAATTAATATGTGAGTTTTCCCAGTAAAAATCTGTCCATTCTAAAGGTAATTATTTCTCACTTTTTTGAGGGAGGATAATTATATATCAAGAAAAAATTTTAAAGTGATAAAAGGGAAAATGCCTCATAGTTTTTGGAAAAAATGAGTATTTCCAGGTTTTAATAGAAAACAGTATAGAAATGAGATAAGAATTTAAAATTCTATACTTCTTTTCAAGCATTGTGATTATGTGATAATTCTTTTCCGATTCTGCCTCATTCAGTTATATTTAGGTATTTTCTACTAATTAATAACCATCCTTTTAATGTCTTGAATGTCCATCAAAATGTACAACTGTTTATGAAGAGCTTGTAATGTCATGTTTTCTATAATTTAATTGAAGATGAGGTACTGAAACTGGTATTTAATAGTGTGAACAACTGTTTTGAAAAGCAAACAGCTACATATACGAGAAAGGACTTCTTTTTATTTTACAGTGAATGTATTGGTTTTATACTTAAGGGGGAGATGTTATTATGAAGAAATTAAGTTTCCTGGAATATTAACATGAATAGACCTCAAATTAGGCCTCAGATAGTTAAACAACTTGGGAAAAATACACAGTCACGCATGTTAGAAGTGAGGAATTAGGAATAAAGGAACCATACCATTTATTCTCTTTCCAACTTACTTTTTTATTGGCCTGTGAAAAACCAAGTAAAACAGACTATTTTTCTTTGTCTTCCTCATGTACAAAGCTTGCTTAGTTGCAAAATACTCTGGTCAGGACTTTCTGACCTCCAAAATAAGTTATTACATATTTGATCTGTTTTAATTTGATATGAGGTGTGTATGATGGTATCTTCTCTTGTTTTTCATAGTGTGAAAATACAATTAGTTTGTTTCTAGTAACCAACTATATTTTCTTATGTATCATCTGTAGCGAGGGGTTATTTGTGATTCAGAAAGAAATCTACAACACTTGATAATTTTTATATTTAAGTTATCCTTATTAAATCATTAACCAAGAAGTTAGTACTTTTTAATTAACATTTTTCTCTGTTTTTTAGGGTCACCCTAAAGTGTGTGAAAAATTAAAGGCTCTTATGGTTGAATGGACCGATGAATTTAAGAATGATCCACAGCTTAGTCTAATATCAGCAATGATTAAGAACCTTAAGGAACAAGGAGTTACGTTTCCAGCTATCGGCTCTCAGGTATTTTGTAAAGTTGTGGCTACAGTTTGTGTCTCTAAAGTAGCCATGTTTATTTGAATTTTTTTTTCCTCCAAACCCAGGCAGGTTTTACTACTCCAGAGAAATTATTATTAATAATCTTACATTCAAAGGTGCCCAAAAAATATAGTGGAATATTAATGTGTTCCAACTTCTCCTTTCCCACTGTTTCTCCTCTATAAATGAATTAGTGTAACATTTTGCAATTTTTACATTTTTTATATAATTTTAATAATATAGACAAAATTGCATTATTATGTCAGGTAATACTGACAATCTTGTTAAATGCTCTTAATGCTATAATTTACTTACAAAGAATGACAGCTCAAAAATCAGGATATTCTTAAAATTTAAGGATGAATTTAGAGGTTCTTTTGATTATAAAATTTACATATACCTGTATTAAAAATGGGAAGGAGATATAAGGGAGTCAAGGGGAAGAGAAGCATGTGAAACATCTTTTCCCTTAACAAGAGCTGACTAGTGCATAAGTCTTTGTCCTTCCTCCTAATAAATATGATTGATTGAAAGACTTGACTTCTCTTTTCCAAAAAAAATTATGTATATAATGAGATAAATATCTAATTTATGTCATATAGAAGAAATGCAAGGTTATCTCTTTTATTCTTTTTCTATTCTGGGTAAACTTTAGCATGCCCAACTCATCAAGGGGGCTTAAACTGTGTAGTAATTTCCCATACTGCCTTTCCCTACTGAATGGATCAGGGTGGAATATGATGAGTTGTGTGAAAGGACAAGCAGAAAACTCTCAGCTGTGGACGACTCAAGTTCAGGGTTTTGACCGCTCCACGGAATCGTGTAGTGACTCATCCAGACTTATCTAGACTTTCTTCCAAGGTACTTCTAGTTTATCTGAGTACTCTTGACATGTGAAGACCCAGAAGTATATTTGGGAGGTGAAGGAAGGAAAGGATATTTTTCTTCTTAATTGATATAGTTTTACAATGATAAATTATGTCTTTGAGGGGCCGGCCCCATCCCCGAATGATTAAGTTCACATGCTCTGCTTCAGTGGCCCAGGGTGTGGATCCTGGGCACGGACATGGCACCACTCTTTGGGCCATGTTGAGGTGGCGTCCCACATGCCACAACTAGAAGGACCCACAACTAGAATATACAGCTGTGTACTGGGAGATTTGGGGAGGAAAAAAACATTATGTTTTTGAGAAGTATTCATTCATAATTGATAGCTGGCTTTTACTACTCTCAGAATAATTTCTAGAATCTGTATAATTAAGGAATAATTTTATGCAGAATGATCCAAGATATTTTATAATAATTTCCTTGACAACAGAAACAATGTTTAATTATCAGAGAACCAAAGAGTGTAGATGCTTAGTGGAATTGCAGTTTCTATACTCTGAGAACCTATTCTAAAGCTTGTTACTTAAATTGTGGTTCGTTGACCATCATCACCACCACCTAAGAAGCTTGTTAGAAATGCAGCATCTCAGGTGCCACTCCAGACCTATGGATTCATCATCTCCATTTTAACAAGATCCTGGCTGATTCTGGATGCACATTAAAGTTTGAGAAGCACTGCTCTTGAGTACGGCTTTCAGTGCAAGTGAAAACTGCATTTCAGTCCACAAAGGGACTTATTCCTATAAGAGGAGGAAGAAGAATTAATGATCTGACACGTAGCTTTGTTCAATTAACCTAGAATCTCAGATAATTGTGGGAACAACTTTAGGGATTCTCTAATCTAATCCCCTCATTTTACAGATGAGGAAACTGAGGGACGCAGAATGGTTAAGTGACTTGCCCAGGGCCACAGCTAGTAGTGACAGAGCTGGAACTAGAACACAGGCCTGCTGACTCTCAGTTCAGTGTTCTTTCCACTACATGATCCTGCTTCGTGTGATAGAGAGGTTAGTGGATATGTGTCTGTCCAGACTAGGCTTCCAAGGACAAGGAGTGGAGCGAACACTGGCAAGGGCATTTGTTGCTTGATTGGCATAGAAGTTATGTTACTGTCCTGTTCAAAAGATTCAGGACATAGATCAGCAATAGTAAAGTTGAGTTGCTTCTCTTCCTTTCAGCTAGCTGTTGTAAAATATGTGATACCTAATTTTGTTATAGTTGCTATCTTTCAGCCACAAGAAATATATAAAACGCATGTAAAGTAAAATATGATGAGCTGGAATGGTGATTATTTTTATAGTAGTTTCTGAAAAGCTTATCATTGAAAACTGTGTTTGTAAAGAGCTTCAAGTTTAATGAAAAAACGCATCATCTAGGATCAACTGCAGAAGTCCCTCTAGATTTTAAAGTCACTTAGTTGCTTTAGTCATTACTACATTTTCATCAGTCTAGGTCTTTGTTAGCATACTTAACAAAAGCCTCTGAAAATATAAGGATCTTTTAAGTATATTTTTTCATTCAAGTACGGAAGCAAATAATATAAAAATATGAAGAGAAGTCATACATTAGTCACCAACTTGTGCTGCTGTGCTTCCTTTGGTACTAACTTTAGACAGAGAGAGAAAAGTAACGTTAGCACTGCTGCTGTATTTGACTCGCTAATAAGGCAAGTGTCATTGCCACACTTGGAACCTGATAATAGAAAGAACTTTGAAAAGTGTACAGTGCGGGAATGTAGGGCTGAATATAGCTTGTTTCTGTACTTCCTTCTTGACTGGTAGAGATTCCTTCACAGACCACAAAAGATCAATATGTCTATTTTGTGAAATTCAGCAAGTTATGAAGAAAATTTCATATGTAAAGAAAAAGGTTACCTCTGACCAAACATGCCTTCAATTTTCAGAGGTGCATGATGATTGAAACATTGTCTAAAGAAGATTACAACTAGAGGGGGATCAGAGTTGAGGGTGGTTAAAGATCTATTCCGTGAACTACAAACAGTTTTTCTCTAATCAGCTTTTCTAAAAATAAATGCCTTGTGCATTTGTTTGACAATTTAAAATATACTAAGTGAAGAATATAGAACTGTATTTTACTATGATGTTGAACATTTTGCCTTTAATTTGCTCAACAATCATTTTTTGATTGCTTGTAATATTTAGGCTCAAATACCCTCAAGGAGCATATAGTCTGGTTGTGGAGACAGATGTGTAAGCAGATAATTATAATAGAAGCTGAGATTTATTGCTTGCCTTTATGTGCCAGGCACTGTTCTAAGTGCTGAACATGTGGTAATTAGAATATTTTTTAGAATTATGGTTTTTTTTTTACTGGTTGCTCTGGAATTACAGTATCCATTTGTAACTTTTCACTATCTGTTTTGAGTTAATGTTGTATTATTTCATGCCAGTGTAGAAAGCTTGCAGCTGTATGTGGTTTCTTGACTCCCTGCTTCAGCACCCTTTATGCTGTAGTTGTCACATGTATGACATACCTTACCTCTATATACATTGTAAATCCCAGGAGACAATGTTATGCTTTTTGTTTTAAACCCTGAATGACCCCCTTCCTGTCTGACTTTGGAAGCTACATGTGTTAATTTAATCCTCTCGATATACTGTATGATGTGTAGGTGCTCTCATTCTCATTTGTAGCTGAGGAACTTGAGGTGCACAGAGGTTAACGTACCCAAGGTTATACATTAGAAAGTGGTGGATCTTGGATTTGAACCCATGTTTTCCTGACTCTGCAACTTGCATTCTTACCAACCCATTTCATAGAACCTTGTTTGAAAGTGTTAGGAGAGGAACACAGAAGAAGGAATGCTTAATTAAGGGATTTAGGAATGTTTCCTTGAGAAAGTGGTGCTTTAGCTGTTTACTGACTAGTGAGTTGAAACTCAATAGGAAAAAATGTGGATGGAGCAAAAGGAGCCCGAGAGGAGGACATTATAAGTAGAAGCAAACGTGTGTCAGAGGTGGGAAAGTACCAGTATATATACATATGTGGCAACTGATAGAATGATTGAAAAATGAGGCTGGTTAGATAGGCTGGAGTCTGATTTGCCTTGATTGCCATGCGGAAACTAAGAGGCCTAGAAGCTTGTAATTCCGTAAGCGTGAATCAGTTTATGTATTTATTTACTTATATACTACCTTATTTACAAAATATGTTTAAGCTGGACAGTAATATATTGTCAGAGTTAACGACTTGTATTTTGGTTTACAAAATAGTCTAGTCTTATGAGCATTTATATTATTAGATATAAATCTAGGTTCCTAAAGATAACATCCTGACTTTTGATCTGCAAGGAAGCAATAAAGTATAACTCTTGAATAGATACTTTAAACTTTCAAAAACTATTTGTTTTTAAAATAGTCATCTCTTTCCCTCTCTCAACTCCTTTTCTGGTTTTAGAATTTTTCTAAAAGTTTTTAAATCTCCTCTGGTTTTTCTTCTCTTGTTTGCATCCTGTCTGCTTTTAGTTGAACTGCTTTGCACAAATCTGAGAGTGTGGTTAGGCTGCCGGCCCTGTCATGCAGTTACTCTCAGTCTGTCTTCTCCAGTTCTAACTCTTCTCCTCCTTTCAAAGTGGAGGCTGCTCCAGTTTGAATTTCTTTCTTTTTCCAAAGTCTGTGGTCGATTGATGAGAAAGTCTTGCAAGTTCTTAGATTAGGTGGGTAGGAAGATTGAGAACAACCCTCAGATGGTGTGTTCCTTTTTTTCTGTTAGGCTGCAGAACAAGCGAAAGCAAGCCCAGCTCTGGTAGCCAAGGATCCTGGTGCTGTGGCTAACAAAAAAGAAGAAGAAGATTTAGCAAAAGGTACGTTTTTAAGTCCCTGATGGTGAGAAGATAAAAGTCTGTTACTTAATATTTTTATCCTTGAGATATTTAAAAATAAAAGAATAGGACTTCATAGCTAAAGCTGAACTCTACTTCGTTCCCCTCCGCAGTTTGATTTCTTTCCTCTCCTCTTCCAAGGCAGCTACTATCATATGTGTCCTTTCAGTCTATGGTTTTATAATATTTTTACTATACTATCTATACTGTATATCCATAAACAAAACCAAATACTTTTGTGTCCAACAGAGTCTTTTTTCGTAAATGGTATACTCCAGGTGCCATCTACAACTTGGTTTTTTTGCGCAGCAGTATGTTTGAGATCTATTGATAATGAGACACATAAATCAAGTTTGTTTTAACTGCTGTATAATATTCCCATGCACTAATAATAAATATATGCTGTAATTTATCTATCCTCCCACTGATGGACATTGGGGTTTTCTAATTTTTTTTTTTACTTTAACAAGTATGCTGCATTGAGTATTGTTGTATGTGTTTTCTTGTATGTGTGTACGTATATATATATATGTGTGTGTGACTATTTTGTGTGACTAACAGTGGTATTGTTGACTCATGGGGTAGGTACCTCTTTAACTTTGCTAAATAGTTGTATTATTTCCTCTTCCATCAGCAATGTAGGAAAGCTCTTATTATTATTATTTTTAATCTCTAGACAACATTTGGTTATTTTCAGAGTTTATTTTTTTGTGAATCTGATAGGTTCAAAATGATGTCCAATTGTTTTAACTTTTATTTCCTATATTACTAGTGAGGTTTAATCTGTTTTTGTACATTTATTAGCCGTTCTGATTGTCTTTCTTTTTCTACTGTCATTTTTTTAAAGAAAAAATAATATGTAGAAAGTCTTTATTTCGGATGTTAATCTTTTGCCTGTTATATCTCTTGTAGATATGTGCTTTTGGTTTTTGGCTTATACTTTAACTTTGATAATGGTGTATTTTATTAAACAGAAGTTTTACATTTTGATATCAAAATTTTTGCTTTTCTGTTATGAATTTTGCTTTTTTATGTCTTAAGATATTTTCCCCTATCCTTAGATGCTAAAAGATATTTTCCTGTATTTTCTTACGAGAGTTTTAAAGTTTTGTTCTCCCATTAGGTTTTATCGATCTGGAACAGAGGTGGAAAGGAAAAAGAGGTTACAAGTTGAGTTGAAAGCAGGGTAAATCAGTCTGTTAAGATTACATTGCCAAACCTGAGTGACACATGTGATGGCCTGCACTGGGGGAGGAGATAGAGGAGACATATTTGAAATCTGTTTTGGGGATTCTGTTAGGAGGCACTTTACTGTGGTTATTTCCACATTTCAGTTCTTTGAGTATGTAAGAGTTACCTTTGGAGCAATAAAATACAGATGCTGCCTTTGAGGCTCTGATTTAGTAAGAGGCTGGAGATTCTTGACTTCCCAGATGATTTTGATGATTATTTTGCAAACTGAAGCTATAGAAATACATTGAAAATGTGAAAGAAAATATAAAATATCTGCAGCTAAATTTTAAAAAATGGATCTAAGAGTTTATATCGTTTTATTATCTGGAATAATTTGTTGTATCCATTGAGTAAAAATAGTCGTCATGCTGTTCAGTTTTTGTGTTTATTTATTTTTTAAACTTTCAGTTGTGAATGAATGAATAGAATTGATGAAATGGTTTTTGTTCAGTATAGGGTATGTCCTAGTCCAGCTATGCTGTTGAAAGAAGAACACCTTCAGATATCTTTTTCTACTCCTTTGGATTATTGGATATATTAACAGTTTTCTTCTTTTGAACCCATTATTTTCCAGCTATTGAGTTGTCCCTGAAGGAACAAAGGCAGCAGTCAACCACCGTGTCCAGCCTGTATCCGAGCACATCCAATCTCTTAACTAATCACCACCACGAAGGCCGAAAAGTTCGTGCCATATATGACTTTGAAGCTGCTGAAGATAATGAACTTACTTTTAAAGCTGGAGAAATTATTACCATTCTTGATGACAGGTGATGCTTACTATTAAGTTAAACATTCTTATGAAAATATATAACTTACTACTTTTGTGTTTCATGTTATTCCTGTTGAATGCCTTTACCAAATGTAATAAAAAAAATATTGGCACAGATATATTCTCTGTATTACACTTGGGTGCTTTGCTTGTGTCGTACTGTCTAGATTCTTATTTTGTAGTTTAATTCCTTTTTATCTATTATTTAGTTTTTATTTGTTTTGGAGGCCTAGTTTATTTATTTTTGGTTTCATCTAATAATATATGTTGTTAAATTAGTAAAAAAGTTAAGATTTTAGAAAATATGCTGAATACGTCTGTGTATTTATGGAATTTGTAAGAAACACATAATATATTGAATTTATTTATTTACAGAGAATAGTATATCTGTGTGGAACAAATTCATTTTACATGGAATTATATACCTTTACCTAATCATAGGGGAGGTGATACAGTGCATTGGTTTTTTTTACTATGTAGCTTTATGTTTACTTGATAAAGAAGTACTGAAATTTGTAAGTGGTTTTAAAAAATAATTCAAGTAGATTTAAGATTATTTCTATAGTATCTCAGTTATAGTCTAATATATTTTCTTGAGTGGAAGAAAATGCAGTAAAGTTTGAGTTGGTTAGTTGGAAATTGCACAAAACGTTGGTCATTCATTTAGGAAATGTTTATTGAGAGCTTGCTAGCTTTCCTTGTCCTAGGCACTGAGGATACAGTGGTGAACATGGGTGTACACCTGAGAGTGTGTTCTTGTGAACGTTTTATGCTATAAATGGTGTCATCTGTAATATGTGTTCTCCTGTGCGGGGAAAATTTGCTGATATGTGCTAGAAAGAGCACTGATTTAGGAATGGAGATGTGAATTAAGAGTCTACTATGTACTTATTACAAAGGATTCTTAGACTGGAGTCCATGGACCACCTGATGTTGACTGTTTTTAAGTGTGGGGACCCCTTTTTCTGGGAGAGAGTTCAGAGCCGTATATTAGATCCTCAGAGTGTTCACCAGGCTTCCAAAAGATAAAGGACTCTGTGTTTAATAGCTTATCTTCTCCAAGGCCTCACTTCTTATTTGTAATAACAATACATTTTTTTCCTCCTTTATGGATCTGTTGTGGGATTCAAATCTGGTAATAATGTAAGTTAAACACTGTAAAAGGTAAAGATTTATAGAAATAATCTATTATAGGAAAGCGTTCTTTTTTGTTCCTCATAGTGATCCCAACTGGTGGAAAGGTGAAACCCATCAAGGCATGGGGTTATTTCCCTCTAATTTTGTGACTGCTGATCTCACTGCTGAACCAGAAATGAGTAAGTATTTTCTAATCTGTCAGTGGATGATAATCCATAATCCTCTTTTAATGAAAGTTGAGTAAATTCACCTTTCTGGAGCAGGGATTCTCAGATGTCAGTGCCTCCAAGGTAAAATTGCTGCTCTTTGGTCAGTAGATTATTTACCAGAAATCATCTAATTATCTAAGAATTGAAATCATCTGTCTACCAAGATTATTTTTAGACAGACTATGGACTTTTCGTTAAAAAAAGAGAGCGATATATATGTATGTGTGTATGTGTATCATTGTAAAAATGCAGATTAAGAAGTGTTCTGGAGTTTATGCATTATATATTTTCATTATCATCGGTTGATTTCTTCAGTGATCAATGGTTGTTCAATAGCATGTTGTTTAGTCTCCACATATTTCTGACTTTCCCAGTTTTGTTCTTGTGATTGATTTCTAGCTTCATAGCATTGGTGTCAGAAAAGATGGTTGGGATGATTTCAATCTTCTTAAATTTATTGAGGCTTGCCTTGTTTCCCCATATATGGTCTATATTTGAGAATGATCCATGTGCACTTGAGAAGAATGTGTATTCTGCTGTTTTTGGATGGAATGCTCTCTGTATATCTATTAAGACCATCTAATCAAGTGTTTCATTTAAATCTACTATTTCCTTCTTGACTTTTTGTCTGGATGATCTGTCCATTGATGTAAGTGAGGTCTTGAGGTCCCCTACTATTGTGTTGCTGTTAATTTCTCCCTTTAGGTCTATTAATAATTGCTTTATGTACTTTGGTGCCCCTGTGTTACACACATATATTTTAATAAGTGTTATGTCCTCTTAGTGGAGTGTCCTTTTATCATTATATACTGCCCCTCTGTCCTTCATTGTCCTTTGTAACTTGAAGTCTGCTTTGTCTGATAGAAGTATGACAACACGTTCTTTCTTTTGTTGGCCATTAGCTTGGAGTATTGTCTTCCATCCCTTCACACTGAGCCTATGTTTGTCTTTGGAGCTGAGGTATGTTTCCTGGAGGCAGCATATTGTTGGGTCTTGTTTTTTAATCCATCCAGCTACTCTCTGTGTTTTGATCAGAGAATTCAATCCATTTACATTTAGAGTGATTATTGATATATGAGGGCTTAATGCTGCCATTTTATCTCTTGTTTTCTGGTTGTTCTATGTTTCCATTGTTTCTCTTCCTTTGTATTTCTGACTGCCATTTCATTTTGGTGCTTTTCTGAGGGGCATCCCTCAGTTTTCTCTCTTTTTGTGAATTGTGCCTCTGCTCTGACTTTTTGTTTAGTGATTACCATGAGGATTGTGTGAAAGGTATTGGAGATGAGATAGTCCATTTCCTCATAGCGTCTCATCTCCGTTAACCTAAGCAGGGTCCTTCCCTTTCCTCTCCCCTTCTGAATGATTGCTGTTACAAATTGTTCTGTTTTTAATTTTGTGAGTTTGTAACTAAGTTGAAGTGTTTATCATTACTTTTGATGCTTTCTTTCCCTTTCTCTTTTAAGTTGTAATTGAGTCTTTGCCTCCCAGTTCTGGTAGAGAGCTGCAGGTTTCTGATCAAGTCTGTCTATTTATCTCCTTGCTCAGGCTTCATAGACTTTTGCCTTTTTGTTGCTGGGGTGAGGACATCTCTGTTTCTTGTAGGGGAGATCTGGTGGCGATGAACTCTCTCCGCTTTTGTTTATCTGGGAAAGCTTTTATTTCTCCATCGTATCTGAAGGAAAATTTTGCTGGATAGAATATTCTTGGCTGAAAGTTTTTGTCCTTCAGTATTTTGAATATATCATTCCATTCTTTCCTAGCCTATAGGGTTTCTGCCAAGAAATCCACTGAAAGCCTGATAGTGGTTCCTTTGTAGGTTATTTTCTTGTGCCTTGCTGCTCCTAATATTTTTTCTTTGTCATTAACTTTTGCCATTTTTACTGTTATATTCCTTGGAGAAAGTCTTTTAGCATTGGTGAAGTTGGGCATTCTGTTAGCTTCATTTACTTGTAAATCTGGAACCATCCCCAGGTTTGGGAAGTTCTCAGCAATTATTTCTTTGAATAAACCTCTCTGCTACTTTCTCCCCCCTTCTCCCTCTGGAATACCTATAATCCTGATGTTGCTTTTCCTAATTGAGTTGGATATTTCTCAAAGAATTCCTTCATTTTTTAAAAATCTTAGTTCTGTCTCCTCCACCTGTAAAATTTCTACATTTTTATCCTCCAAAAGACTAATTCTTTCTTCCATAAGACCAGTTATATTTCTTAATGATTCTAGGTTATTTTTTATCTCATTAATTGTGTTTTTCATATCCAAAATTTTTGCTTGATTTTTTTTTTTATAGTTTCAGTCTCTTTGGTGAAGAGATTCATTTTATTGCTGAGCTTCTTGGCTCGTCCTTCTGTGTTTTCTTGTAAGTCGTTGAGTTTCCTTATGACAGCTATTTTGAATTCTCTGTCATTTAGGTCGTAAATTTCTGTGTCTTCAGGGTTGGTTTTTGGAGAATTGTCGTTTTCGTTCTGGCCTGAATTGTTGCTGCAGTTTCTCATGGTGCTTGACGAGTTAATCTCTTGTCGGGGCATTTGTGGTATTCTTAGGACACAGATTCTACCTTTTACCCCTGGGGGAAGCAGGAACAGAGTTTCTGGCCCCACCCTGTCTGCTGGAAGCTGTAGGGTCTTGAGTGCTTGCCCCAGCCTGAGATGCTTTCAGATGCTTGTGTTGACTGTCCTTGGTAGGTGGGGCTTCCTTTCTGGACTGAGCTAGGGCCACTATGGGCTCCCCCTCCCTGCCAGGAAAGTGATCACCAGCAGGCTCAAAGCTACCCCTGCCTCTTCCCACAGCCACCCAGGACATGTCCCTCTTGCGGGGCTCAGCAGCACTACGAGCACTTGTGCACAGTCCTGGGCTATGTTTGCCCCGGCTGTGGATCTGCTGCAGTCTCTGCTTGAGGTCCATGGGGCTGCTGTGCTTGGCAGGCGGGGCCTCCACTCTGGGCTAGGGCCACTCCTTGGCACCTCAGCGGCACTCTGGGCTCTCCCTCCCCACCAGGAAGGTGAACCAAGCCAGCTCAAAGCTGCTGTGCCTCTTCCCACAGCTGCCCGGACACATTCCCTCTTTGGAGGCTCAGCTGCACTATGAGCGTGTGTGGGCCTGGGCTGTGTTTGCCCCAGCATGTAGATCTGCTGCCATCTCTGCTTGAGGTTTCAGACTGCTGTGCTTGGCAGGTGGGGCTTCCTTCCTGGGACCTGAGCTAGGGCTGTTCCTTGGCCACACAGGGGCACAATGGGTTCCCTATCCCTGCCAGGAAAGTGAACCAGGTGGGCTCAAAGCTGCTGCTGCCTTTACCCACAGCTTCTTGGGACACGTTCCGTCTTTTGGGGCTCAGCAGCACTATGAGTGCTTGCTTGGGCCTGGGGTGTGCTTGCCCCAGTGTGTTGATCAGTTGCGGTCTCTGTTTACAGTCTGTGGGGCCGCTGTGTTTGGTAGGTGGGGCTTCCTCATCAGACTGAGCTAGGGCTGCTCCTTGGTGGCACAGGGATATGGTGGGCTCCCTCTCCTCGCTGGGAGAGCGATCATGAGCTCAGGCCAACGGGTACCACTTCCTATGGTCACCCTGGTGTGTGTTCCCACTTTTGGGGCACTTGCGCCAGGCTGGAAAGCATTCATGTGCATGCATAGGGCTACCAGGGGAGAGCAGGGCGGGCTCACCTATCTCTGCCACTTCCTAGGCGCCAGTCCATCCACCCTCAGGTGTACCAGTTGTCTGTCTCTCAGGTGTCCTGTAGTGCTGGGTGGGCTTCCTCCATTGGTCAGTGAATGTCCATTTAGTTGTAGTTCAACAGGGGAAGAGACAAAGGGAACAGCTGACTCGGCCATGTTGCTGATGTCACTCCATCATCAGCTGATAAAAGTATAACAAATGAAGTGTAACCTCAAAGAGAATTTGTTTTTTTCTGCTTGAGGAAGATTGGTCCTGAGCTAACACCTGTGCCAATCTTCCTCTATTTTGTATATGGGATGCCTCCACAGCCTGGCTGATGAGTGGAGTAGGTCCACACCTTGGATCTGAACCTGCGAACCCTGGGCCATGGAAGTAGAGCGTGTGAAACTTTAACCACTTGACCATGAGGCCAGCCCCTTGAAACCATTTCTTTAGTGTCTAGCCCCAAACTTGGAAGCATTGGCCTCTGAACAGCATAATGGATTTCCTAAGTCCTCATGTAAGATATACAGAAGGTGTCGTAACTAAGCATATAAACAGTGTTTTGTTTGATTTCCAAACCTTTGCTGACCAGGAGAAATAAACTAGAGTGGGCCAAAGAGGGAAAGTGATATTACTGGCAGGCATACTGCTTGCAAGAGATGTAATTTCCAGGAGCTTATCAAAACATTTGTAGACAATTCACTATATTTATACGTAATAATGCATTTTAATGCATCTTCATAATGATGAACTTGAGTCATCAAGATTGTCATAATCTCCCTCTATTTAAGAAAACAGAACTATGTTCTAGTCTAGAAAGATTTCTATTAGCAATTTAAATGTTTAGAATTTTAAGAGTTTTTGTATATAAGTTGGTAAGCTATGGTTGTCTGGCAAAATTTCTCATCTCATCTCATCTTTCTATAACGTCAGGTAGAAGGAATCAAAGAAACTTATAAACCACAAGATGCTTAGATCTTTTTTAGTTTACAAGAATTTTAAGAAAAAGGTATTTGTGTTTTATATCTTTTTATTTTCAACAGCACCCAGTACTGAATATTATCCTGAATACAAACTATATAAATATTTATACAATAAATGTTATGTGTGTGTATGTTAATGATAAGATACTCTTTTTTAAAAACAGAATAAAATTCTCTTTCAAAAGAAGGCTTTAACAACAAACCAGACATTACAGATCTCTGCTAAAACAATGCCCTCTCATAGTTATTGCCTGGTTGTCTTGTGTCACTTTTATAGAGACAGATTCCTGATACCCGTTCGTTTAAGAGTTCTTTTTTGTTAGAACTTAAAAAAAACATGTTATAGAAATTTGTTTACATGGCACTGCGTAGTGTGCCAACTTTTAACCTTGGCTGATGGTAGTGTTTCTTTGGGTTTTTTTGCGGGGGGAGTATTGGATTTTTTTCCTGAATCAGCTGGTGGAAAGGAGAGAATTTTCTTGGACTTCTGTTGAAGATGAGACCCAAGATCTCATGTAGATCATGTAACCATCTCATCTTTTTTCTCATCATATAGCAATGCTCTGTAAATGAGTATTCTAGCTCTTCTCATGTGTTTCACCCTGTACCACGTAAAAGAGAAACAGGAGCGTCAGAGCTTATGTAATGGAGTTACAGTTCTCAAGCTTGGAAGACAAGTGCTATCATGATCCTCATGGCATCATTCTTTAAGACGAAACAGAAGTCCACTTCACTCAGTGTGTGAAGTAGAAGTACCTGCCCTGCTTAGCTTGTTTTTGTTTTGTAGATGCAGTAAGATACTGTGAAAGCACTGTATCTTTTATATATATATATAAATAATATTTTATATGTGTATATACACACACGCACATAGATGCATATATAGTATTAGTGTTAGTATTCTCTCTTTCTAATACTAATAGTATTAGTATTTCTCTATGAGAAGAAGCACTGCAAACTTGTGCATGGTCAGCTCTTAGGATCTGAAATCTACCCTGTGTTCTCTTACGTGTAGCAGCCAATGCAGTCCCATCCTAGATTTCTACTTGTTAACAGCTCAAGGTATAAAACGCCAAAGTATCTATAGCAGGTGTCTCTTTTTCCCCCATGAGAAAATAAAATCAACTGAAACTTTTTGTATGTAGAATTTTGCTTTATGGTGACTTGAATGGGATAAATATGTTCCTTATGTTGGAAATTAAACTATTTCCATTTTATACAGAAGCACACAACACAGAATATGGAAGCATTAGGACTTCTTGTTCTCAGGGTAAAATCACAGGCCAGATTCTAGTAGTGTGGGCTAGTAGAGCTAGACAGAGTGGCTTTCAAATCCAGGCTTTGCTGTCTGTTAGTTTTCTCCCATGTTTATAATCTTTTTAAGCCACTGTTAACCTCCTTTATAAAATGGGCGTATCTCGAGCCAGGCCCAGTGGCCTAGTGGTTAAGTTTGGCACGCTCTACTTTGGTGGCCTGGGTGCGGTTCCCAGGTGCAGACCTATGCCACTCATCAGTGGCCACACTGGCGCTGGCTCATATACAAAATAAAGGAAGATTGGCAACAGATGTTAGCTCAGGGTGACTCTTCCTCAGCCAAAAAAAAAAAAAAAAGGGCATATCTTACAGGATTCTATTGAAGATTCATTAGGGGAAATGTGATATTCCATTAAGCAGATTTAATAGTTTAGTAAATGTTATTTCCCTTCCTTAATTCTGTCCCCTTCCCATCCCCCTTTCCATGTTTATTCTTAATATTTTTATGAATACTGATTGGCCACATTGATACAAGGATGAAGAATCCAGAAAGGAAATTCATTCCTTTAAAGCTCTGTGTGCCTCTCCATTATTATTTTGGAGAAGGTTAATTGCTATGTTAATCACAACCTTATATTTACTAGTTAATTTGAGTTACTAGTTATATAATTTGAGTTACTAGTTATATTGAATGTTTTTTAAAGATTGCTTTGTTGAGCAAGAGAAATATGTGCTTCTGGTCCGTGGTTGGCAGATCCCTTAATAACTGCTTTTTCATTGTGAAGAATAACATAACTAAAAAGCAAAATTTTACAGTTTAGTGGAAAATTCAGATCCCTGACAAGGCTACTTGTAAAGTTCTCCACTGCCCTGGATGTTGTTCTGTTGATAAAAAGTTTGAGTGGTGTGCTGGAGACCATATAGCTAACTTTCTAATTCATTACGTTGTAATAGCACAGTCTATCAAACGAGACTTTTCTTTGAAAAAACTGGTAATTTAAAAAGGATTTATTTTCAATTGCAGAGTTCATTTATCGATTGTAAAACTTTGCTTTTTGTCCACTAATTTACTAAATTCTCACATATAGTAGGTGATTAATCTTTGTTTCAGAAATATGCCTCTCATTTTTAGTGAAATATCTTTTATGGGAAATGTAAAATCTTGAGAAGAGACACTTAAGAAATCTTGACAGAGTTCATAAAGTAATGTTCTGTCATTATTGTCTAAATCTGCACCTAATTATTCTTTACATAGAGTCTCTCAGCTTGAAGGGAATATAAGAAAAACCCAAATTTTCTCTTGAAACTTAAAGTGCTTTAAAATAGAATTTTAAATTTATTATAAGGAAAAGATAAACGTTACCTGTTTTACAGTTAAAACGGAGAAAAAGACGGTACAATTTAGCGATGATGTTCAGGTGGAAACAATAGAGCCCGAGCCGGAGCAAGCCTTTATTGATGAAGTAAGTGATTTCCTCCAAGAGAGCAGCTCCTGCTTGGCATTGAAGTTGAAATACTTTTCTTGTCTTCTTTAAAAAAATCGGTTACTTGATTAATGTGTGCATTTTGTTGTTAGAAAAATTCTAACAATAAAGACAAAGCAAAGTTTCCTTGAAACTTCCTCTCTAGTCCCATTCTTACCATGTCAGTTCATATAGTTGTGCTTTATTATTTTAAATTCCTGCTTGATATTCCACAGAGTGGATTTTTCATGATTTAATTATTCTATTGTTGGATGCTTAGGTTATTCCCAGTTTTTTGTTGTTTTTTTTCTATTACAAACACTATTGTAGTGAGATTTTTGTTGGATATATTTTAAAAGAAGGTGTGACTTTTATTTTTAAAATGTCACTATTTAATGCTCTGTAAGTTATATCCTTTATAATATTTTAAACTTATGATGAAAAATGAGGTGTCCTCTTCAAAGTATGTGAAGGGATTTACAGATTTGTAGCCTTCCTTTGGGGAGCCAGAGCTGCACGTTTGCAGCGTCCTCTTCGAGAGCGGACTGTAGAAGACTGCACTGAGAGCCAGGGGGCCCCCTGCCTCAGGGAACGTCCCGTTTGGCCGATTGCGTTACAGAAGAAAGTGCGTGTGGAGTCAGACTAGTGGTCTTATTTCTCTGAGAGTAGATCATTTCAGATGGGGTGTAGTTTTCTGTAAACAAAGCAAAAATTATCCACATGTTAGTTGACGCTAACTCTCATTTTACCCCCCCTTTTTTTTGCTGTAGGCAAACTTTTCTGACATGTGCCTTCTTTTTTAGAGTATTTAAAATGAAAATTGTGAATCTTCTATGTTGAAAAGTAGTATCCATTTCAAAATATAAGATTTTTTTGACTTAGAAGAGTTTTTTGTATACTTGTGTCACTTTCACTCTCTAGTGATTAATTCATCTTAAACTATTCTCCTTCTGTACAGAATATAGAGTTTTGTTTTGGTTTAAATAGCTACTTTGCATAGAATTGGTAGTCTTTAAATTATTTACCACATGTACCTTTATTTAGTAGCATGACCACATAAGAACTACACATAGAAAAAAGTTTGTAATTCTACAGTAGTATTCTTTGGTACATGAGATCTATATTTTGATTTTTAAAAACTTACATATAAATACATGTATACTTATGTAATGTATGGATGTATTTGTGTAATGATGGCTTCGTTAGTTTTCACTGGTCTTAGAACAAAAGAGACTGAAATAGGTCTGAGTCGTTGCTTTGAGATGCCTTCCAGCCTTTCCCACATAGGAGAATGGAGAAACCACAAATCCTCCTCCTCCTTTTTATGACAAATTGAAACATGGGTGGAAAGGAAATGTAGAATAAATCTTTTCAGCCCCACTTAGAAGGAGAACAGCTGTAATATAGCTTAGCTTTGCCTTGCTAAACAGCTGCTGTGCTCACCATGGTGGAGAAGTAATGACCGAGTTGTTAGTCATGAGTAATGCCATCTTGAGAGAGAAGTTACACCTGTCAGCATGGCAGGGCGGCAGCTGCTCCACAGCAAAGTGACACAGAAATCCACTAGCATGACATAAGAGATTGAAGAGCTCACATGTTGTGAGTTTAAATGTGGCTCTGTTTCTTCTCATGTAAGAGAATGTCTGCTAACAGTTTCAAAAATAAGTAGGAAGAGCTTTCAAGGCTCTAGCTTCATGTGGTACTAAAGAGAATTCATAGATACTAAATATACAAAAGCAAAATTGGAGTCTCTATACCTATGAATTACAGAAGTTTGCTATCCATTATCTAATAATGAAGTGAGAACACGTTGTATAATGATTTGTTGCTTTTTGTATTAACTATTTAATTCCTATAGGATAAAATGGACCAATTGCTGCAGATGTTGCAAAGTACAGATCCCAGTGATAATCAACCAGATCTTCCAGAGTTACTGCATCTTGAAGGTGAACCTTCTTTTCCAGTTACCTTGCAAATAAAAAATAATTAGAGGCATATCTAGTGTTCTATTCTAGAATGGTTTTATATTTAAGTAAAATTGAGAATGATATAAAAATGTTAACATTTCTCACTCTTCTATGACCCAGTCTCACATTTATATGCAGTTTAATCCTTTGGTAGAATTCAAATTCTTATACTTTTCTATCCAAATTAAGTATTTTATTCAACATTTTAGAATGTTTTAAAATGAAAACTTATCTTTAAAAAATTTTGAGATCAAAACAATCAATCTAAAGTATTAATTTTCTAAATACCCAAGAAAATAAATCTTGGGTTCTCTGGGCTAAGGTTAATTAATATAATTTTTGTTACTCCAAATTAGAGCTTTTATTTCTTAAATTATATGAATTTCATCAAAGATTTGCTTTCTTTTGCTGCGTTTTCTTACATTTCTTCAAATCTTGTCATCTTAGCAATGTGTCACCAGATGGGACCTCTCATTGACGAAAAGCTGGAAGATATTGACAGGTAAAGGAACATGTGCTGTATCTACATTGCGTACCTTCTTTCTTGAAGTTTGACCCTAAACTGCCTACTGAGGTAGAGCTGCCATTGTATTTTGTTTTGTTTCTAAGCTGTGTCAAAGGAACCAGTTCTCATTCACTTCTTTTCTGCTAGATGTGGGAATTAGAATTAGACCCTTCTGTCCTTTTCTTTTTTTTCAAAGTGAGGATTTATGTCACCTTCAGTATATAAGTCTCTTTTAAAAATAAGGGTTAACTGTTGTAATCACGTTTGCTCTAAGTGGCATTGCCACAACCCACAAATGACCCCTCTGTTCTTAACTAGGGAAACCTAGATATTTCAAATACAATGAGCTAGAGTTCTCCCAGCACAGCACCCAAACCTTAAACAGTTTTGTTTGCCTTGAAACTAAAATACAGGATATTTTCTGTCATCAGATTAAATTTTTAATAATGTCTACTTATAGCACTTTTTGCTATCTTTAGGTGTCTTATTATTTAGAACATTTTATCATTTAAATAGCAGTTACATTTCAAATTATTGTATAATATTTCAGAAAACATTCAGAACTCTCAGAACTTAATGTTAAGGTGATGGAGGCACTTTCATTGTATACCAAGTTAATGAATGAAGATCCAATGTATTCCATGTATGCAAAATTACAGAGTCAGCAGTATTATGTGCAGTCATCTGGGGTTTCTGGTTCTCAGGTAAGCTTTTAAAAACTCAAGTATATCATTTTAAATTCTCAAATGTATTTGAGGTTATTTGAAATAGCTGTGTTTTTCTAAAATGTCAAGCTTTCTAAGAGTAATGTTTAGAGTGAAAATAAAGTTTAAAATAATCTTTTACTTAACAAGTAAATGTATAATATACTAATTATACCAGTAGTTCTTATTTTAAAAAAACTTTTTCTGCAGGGGTGTGCATCAGAATCACCCACCAAGCTTTTTAAAAAAATGCAGATGCTTTTTAAAAAAATACAGATATTTCGGTCTCACCACAGACCTGTTGAATCACAATCTTCAGGAAGGAGGCCCAAATATCTGTATATTTTTAAAGCTTCATATTTAATTACCTGGTTAAGAACTGCAATTTTTGAGTGAAATTTCTGATTATTGCTAAATTCTGAGTATCTGTAGTTTTCGGTTTTATAGTGAGCCGCCTTAATCTGGATTTTTCCCCCTTCTTTACATGAGAATGCTTGTAGTGCAGTTTTCCCTGTACTCACCCCAAGCAACAATTTCAAGAGCCTCTTTCCCACACACTCAGTAAGTTCAGGGTATGGGGAGTAATTAGCCAGGCACTCCATTTTATCCATGGAAAGTGGCGCAAACCTTGTGCAGATTAATGTTTTTTTAGCGTGGTCCATTTCCCCTGAAATGAGGGGCCAACACCTTGGAGATGAAAAGTCAAACCTGAGAACCTTGGGGCTAGGTGACACCTCCTCATGGGTGTTGATACTAGTTTGAGCCAAAAAAACAGACAAAGAAACCCTTCATGTTCAATTTACATAGTACAAAAAAAATTGCATTTGTAAGGACTGGAAAGCTGTGTTAATAATAAAGACCTTTTGTTTTCTGATGTATGGCGAGTCTCTATGGCTTACCAGAATGGCTAAGATGATTGTATTGTCTCCTGACGATTGTGTTGCTATCTTAACTGTTGGTAAGAGTCTTACTACATAGACAGTGGAGTTCTCTTTTCACACGTGAAATGGAAAGATCTAATGAATACTACAGAAGATTACAACACTGTGTATGTTTAAGATTTGAGGCATTTAAGACTTCCATCTCTTTAGATTAAAACAAGTATAGTTTTTAGATGCAGGAGTAGTCAAGGGCCAAATCCGATTTCCTACATAATTTTTTTTAAATAAAATTTTACTGGAACACAACCGTTCTCATCTGTTTATGCATTCTTTCTGGATGTTTTCTGTATGGGCGGAGTTCACTAGTTGTGGCAGAGACTATATGGCCCACAAAGCCTAAAATATTTACTGTCTGGACTTTTTACAAAAAAGTTTGCTGACCCCTGCTTTAGAAAGTTTCAATAAACTGTAATTTAGGAAATACAAATTCTATCTATAAGCAATTGCCATCTATTGATGTAAAACAATGAATTAAAGAAACTTCTTAAACATCCTTTGGGGTTCCTTTTAGGGAAGTCTTTAAAATATCAACATGGGAAGAGAGATTCTATTAGTATGAAGTTTCAAGGTAAGTTTCTTTACTGCTGTTTGGAGATGAACATGAGTTTAGCTGATGTTTACGTAGGAACAAAAATCATCAGGAGCCCACTTCACTGAAAAGTGCTTTTTAAAAGGCTGTTAACAGAAGTAACTTTAAAAAAAGGGTAGAGATGTAGTTGTTGTTCTTTTTGTAACTGAATGCCTCTACAAAGAGTGTTTGAAATGCCTATTAAAATCATGGAGGACCTAATGTGCTTTATCATGACCTGGTCTAGGTGTATCCGGGGCCGCCTCAGAGTGGTGCTTACCTGGTTGCAGGGAATGCACAGATGAGCCATCTCCCGAGCTACAGTCTGCCCCCGGAGCAGCTTTCTTCTCTCACCCAAGGCGCAGTTCCACCGTCTGCAAACCCAGCCCTTCCCAGTCAGCAGACTCAGGCTTCGTACCCGAAGTAATTTGATTCTTGACTCTTGTTCATAGTTAGTGCTGTTAAAACTCCGAAGTGCCCCCATCGTCTCTAACTATAAGAACTGGAGAAGAAAAACTGGGGGAAGATGTTATCGCTGATCCCAGATGGTCAGCCCTGCTTAGTGTGATGTGTGGGGTCTGCAGGAACCCCTGCAGTGTTGCCATCCTAGCCAGCTAGCCAGGCCTCTGTCTTACTGACTCATTGAACTGCTGAATTCTGGTGTTAGCTGTGTATGTTTTATATTCCTATCGTAATTTGTTTTTGTTTTTATTTGTCTATGATGATATTTGCTAAGGATTTTAATGAAACAAGTTTGATAACTATAATTTATTTTCTACAAATTTCATATAAAATCAAATTTTTTGGCTATTGTTTTAAAATGTTTAGTTCTGGGCTGTCTCTTAGACAGATATTCTCTTCTTCTTGCCCAGTGTTGGGATTTAGTATATATGACAGCAAGATAAACCATTTGAACAGAGGTGGTGCAGGAAGCCATATGCCCCTGTGGCTCGTGGGGCAAGTAGCTGACTGTGAAATGATGGGCCCATTGTTTTGGTCATTTGCTTATAATGCCCCCGTCATGTCTTTAAATGATTATATTTATATACTATATAATTTAAAATTTTGTTAATGCCTTTTCTGCTTCAGTGGGAATCTAAGCTGAAGTCTTTCCTTTGAAGTGAATGAGAGATAGGCTGTAAGAGTTCACTGGTGTGTAATTCTAAAAGTCGTGATATTCTGACTCACAACAGAAGTTTCTTTGTGGCATGGGTACAATCCCTAGAAACCTTTGCATCAGTGTTCCAGTTGCCCACAAGTGCTCCTGTACTGTACTATTGTCTTATTCATCCTCAAAAGAGTCACACTCTGGGCATGCTTGGGGATTTTCAAACCTTGTCTTGTGGTCACATCTAGTATTCTGAAGTGACCTTAGAAGGAGGGTAATGGGAGGCCCATTATAGGCATCAGAACACAGGACACTCCCTACTGGGTTATAGAGCTTAGGACAAATTTTAGGTGTAGCTCTTTCTGTCCCAGGACTTTTTTTTTTGTTTAGTTGAAATTTGGTGAAAGTATATACCCTTACGTGGAAAATAAGCACATCGGCAGGGAGCAGCTGTTCTTAGAAGAGTAATGTGCTGCTTTGAAACTAGATACAAAGTGAGTAGATGCTGGGGTTGTTGAGAAGTCAGCCGGTGTGCATGAGTTATGTAGGAAGCCAGTCCTCTTACTGTCACTTGCTGCTCTGGCTCCTTTGTTCCTGGAGGTTACTTGGAACCGTTCTTGGTTGAAGGCCTTGAGAAATTATCCTTGTATGTGAGATAACCTGTTGGTAGGTGCTTCAGCCATGACGTGCTCTAGAGCGGTAGCACCGTGTTGCTGTTTGCTGGGGGTGGCTCTGTCTGCTTCTGCAGTCAGGGTGTGAAACCTCCGGTGCTGGGCCTGGGGCCTGACTCGACTCTGATATGCTGTAGCTATTAATGTCACCTCTCAAAAACACATGTAGATTTCAACAGTGATTTTTGTAGAGCATTTCCTTGAAATATTTAGCTCTCTTTGCTGGCTAATTCCTATTTATACTTTAGTTCTTAGCTTTGTCTCTTCTAAAACGCCTGTCTTGTCTTCCCACCTCTCCAACACTCTTCCTCCTCTGTTGCTGGCACAGGACCCCAGCACACCATGTTTTGTCTTATAATCGCCTTTGGACTTGTCTGTATCCTCACTAAACTCTCATATCTTGAGAGCTGGAGCTGAGTCTCTTTCACTTTTATATCTACACTGTGTAGCACAGAGTTTTACACCTGGTAGAAACTCAGTAAATATTTGATAAATAAATGTTTAAATGTTGGTAAGAATTTGAAGTGCTATGTTCGGCCAGTGAGAGAGGTTTTTTAATTCCTTGCAAAGGCTTTGAGGCAATTTTTAAAAAGGTAAATAAATGTGTAGCATATATTTATAAATATGTAAGAACAAGTGTGTGTGTGCTTGTGTATTTAAATGAGGAAATGGCTGGCAAAGCAAGTGGATGAAGATGTGGAAGGAGCAGGAACTGGACTTAGAAGTATACCTGATAGAGGTGTCCTGCACGTTTGACGCAAGCTTTCTAATTGTAAATCAAGGTCAATGATGAAATGTTCTTTTCTTTCTGTTTTTGATAGGCACTTTTTTGGTACCCCCTCAGTTAATATCGAGGCAATTTCGTACACTTTTACATATAGTTTTGGTTCTGGGATATCACTTTTCCAGACTTCTGTCACCCTAGGATGATCTCACTGATAACTGAAGAAGGTGGTACTGAAGCAGTTTCTAAACCTGCCTGTAGTGATGGTGGCAGTGATATACTAAGCTGACCAAAGCTATGTACATATTTGTCCATTATTTCACTTTATTTCTGTTAAACAGCTCTTTATTGAACATTTAGTCTGCTCCAGACACTATGCTAGACACTTGACAATAAAGGGTGATGTAGAGCTTTTTTTTACTTCCAGCTTTATTGAGATATAATTGACATATAAAATTGTATAAGTTTAAGGTGTACAACCTATTGATTTGATACATTTATTTTTTTTCCCTCTTTTTGAGGAAGATTAGCCCTGAGCTAACATCTGCTGCCAATCCTCCTCTTTTTGCTGAGGAAGACTGGCCCTGTGCTAACATCCATGCCTATCTTCCTCTACTTTATATGTGGGACGCCTGCCATAGCACGGCTTGGCAACCAGTGCCGTGTTTGCACCCGGGATCCGAACCAGTGAACCCTGGGCCGCCGAAGTGGAACGTGCAAACTTAACCGCTGCGCCACCGGGCTGGCCCTGATTTGATACATTTAATATTGTAAAATGATTACTATCATAGCATTAGCTATGACTTTCAGCGATCACATAGTTACTATTTCTTTTTTGTGGTGAAAACATTGATTTCCCGTCTTAGCAACATTCAAGTATATGATACAGTATTATTAACTATAATCACCATGCTGTGCATTAGATCCCCAGACTTGTTCATCTCATAACTGGAAGTTTGTACCCTTTGTCCAGTAGCTCCCCATTTCCTCTGCTCCCTGACCCCTGATAACCACCACTCTACTCTCTGTCTGTCTGAGTTTGACTTTTTTAGATTCCTCATATAAGTGAGATCATAAAGCCCTGAAGTCTCATCCAAGTTGTGGCAAATGGCAAGGTTTCCTTCTTTCTCATGGCTAAATAATATTCCATCATGTGTGTATACTACATCTTCTTTATTAATTCTTTGATGGACTCTTAAATTGTTTCCATATCTTGGCTATTGTGAGTAATACTGCAGTGAACGTGGGAGTGCAGATATCTCTACGAGATCCTGATTTCAGTTCCTTTGGATATATACGCAGAAGTCACATTGCTGGATCATATGGTAGTTCTATTTTTATTTTGTTAAGGAACCTCCAAAATGTTTTCCATAGTGACTGACTGTACCAATTTCTCTGCCCACCAATAGTGCACAAGTGTCCCCTTTTCTCCACATCCTCACCAGCACTTATCTTTTGTCTTTTTTTTTTTTTGAGGAAGATAGCCCCGAGCTAACTACTGCCAGTCCTTTTTTTTGCTGAGGAAGCCTGGCCCTGAGCTAACATCCGTCCCCATCTTCCTCTACTTTATATGTGGGACGTCTCCCACAGTATGGCATGCCAAGCGATGCCGTGTCTGCACCCGGGATCCAAACGGGCGAACCCCGGGCCGCCGAGAAGCAGAACGCTGCACCACCGGGCCGGCCCACTTGTCTTTTTGATAATGGCCATTCTAACAAGTGTGAGGTGATATCTCATTGTGCTTTTGATCGGCATTTCCCTGATAGTGATGTTGAACACCTTTTCATGTACCTCTTGGCCATCTGTATGTCTTCTTTGGAAAACTGTGTATTCAGTTCTTGCTGTTTTTTAATAAGGTTGTTAGGTTTTTTGCTATTGAGTTGTGTGAATTCTTTATATATTTTAGATATTAACCCCTTATCAAATATATGATTGCAAATACTTTCTCCCATTCCATAGGTTGCCTGTTCATTTTGTTGATAGTTTCTTTTGCTGTGCAGAAGCTTTTTAGTTTCATGTAGTCCCGCTTGTTTACTTTTTGCTTTCGTTGCTTGTGCTTTTGCTTTTGCTGTCATATCCAGAAAATTGCTGCTAAGACCAACGTCAAGGAACTTTTCCCCTGTGTTTTCTTCTAGGAGTTTTACAGTTTCTGGTCTTAAGTTTAATCCATTTTAAGTTCATTGTTGTGAGTGGTGTAAGACAGGGATCCAGTTTCATTCTTCTGCAGGTGGTTTTCCAGTTCTCCCAGCACCATTTATGGAAAAGCTGTCTTTTCCCTCTTGACTAGTTTTGGCTCCCCAGTCATATATTGGTTGACCATTGATTTCGAGTTTCTTAGCTTTAAGGTACTTACTGGCTAGTAGAGGCAAACATACGAAAAATATGTAATTACAACATAAGTTACTAATAAAGGTATATGCAGGATGCCTTAGAAGCCTCAGGGTTCAGGGAAGGTTTCCAAGAAAATATGCTCAAGCTATTATTCTTAGCCTAGAGGAAGAAAAGGAAAGATTTTCTGTCGTGAGCAAAGACATAGTATGACATGGCATGGTACCCATGGAATGAGTAAAATGGGGAGTTGTGAAAAACGCATAGTACATGTTGGGCATTACCAGCAGTACAGTGTTAGTAAAGGGTTAAACTCTGTGGTGGGAGAGGTGAGAGACACTTGGGGTTATTGACAAGGATAATGAATAGTCCTGGATATTGTGTTAAGGAGCTTGGGTCTTACCTGGGAAAGCCCGTAAAGAACTGTAAATGGCAATAGGATAGATGGATTCATAGCAGATAGGTTAGAAAGCAGGAGATGATGTATATTAGGCAAGAGATGATTACTGTCTAACTGCAAGATATAATGATAGAGATGGGAAAAGAGTTATTTAGGAGATTAGCAAATTATTGCTAAGGGTGACGAGGTGGGGAGATAGTGCAGAGCAGAGGTATGAGAGAGAAGTATTGAGTGAATTGCTGGGCTTTGCTCTTGGGCAACTGGGTAGATGGTGGACCTGTAAGTTGAGAAAAGGAATATAGTACAAAGTGGGAATGATTACAGTAATAGCTAACATTTATGGGATGTTTAGTAAGCACCAGGCACTGTGCCATATGCTGTACATGTTTTAACTCATTTACTCTAATAACCTATGAAGTAGGTATACGATTATCCCCATTTTATAAATGAGGAAACTGAAGCAGGGAGGGAGGACTAAGGTCCCACTTAGCTAAGATACAAAGCCAGGCATTGGCTCAACATTATATTATAGCATTATGGTGGTCCTTACTGATGGAAATAATAGCATGAAATCTGACTTCTTGTAATATTTTGTGTCGCACAACACGACATATGGAATGGTAATGGGTGATGATGCCTTTAAGCGTTACTTAAGTGGTTGCATCAATGAGTGGAATGCAGCAGTAAATGACTATCTGTATATTATAATAATGAGTGTTTAATTTGTGCAGAGTACAAGAGCATTGAATTTACCAACAATTGATTTATAAACAATCTAGCAATTGAAGAAAAATGTAGAAATAGGCGGTAGTTTGAAAATATTGGGCAATTGCCCATTAACTAGCTTATTTTAACACATTTTTAATAGAAATGCGGGAGAAAATTTCGATGTTAAAGCTCCTGATATTTCTCTTTATATAGCTCATCTTGTCTCTTACACATAATAGAAACTTAATATCAGGGTGGGAATGGGAAAAGAGGAGGCAGGGATGTGAATAAAGGTAACTCTCAAGGATTTTTTTTGTTTTGGTGGAATAGGAGCTGTGCACAAGTGGAGGGTGCCTTGGATGGGAGCAGTTAAGTCGATCAGTTACAGCAGGAGGGAAGGCGGACTGTGTGAAGGGTGTAGGTACAGATGGCTGATAAGTGTGGTGCTGGGGGTAGATGGAAGGTCGCTCTTAATCGCGGCTGTGTTTTCAGGGAAATGAGAAACAAGGTTATCAGGCTTTCATCTCCCCTCGTCTACCAGAACTGTTCCTGTCAGGCACCAGTGATTTGCATATTGCCAGATCCGGTGCCCACTTCCTTTGTGAAATACTTTCTTCACTTGGCTGTGACCGTTCTCTCTTAATTTTCCTTCTGCCTTACTGCTACTCTGCAGTCTTCTTTGCCTAGTCCCTCTTTATCTTCCAGACTTCTCGAACTGGGGCTCGAAATATGAACTGTTTTTTTCTCTGTTTTCAGTCACTACCAGGGGATTTCATTCAGGCCCATGATTCTTTACACCACGTGTATGCTGATGACTCCTAAGTCTGTGTTTTTAGTCCTAACCTCTCCGCCGGACTCAAGACTTGAATAACTGATGCCTGTTCATTCTCTTTCCTTGTGAATCTCCTGTGTATCTCACTTGACATGTCCAAAATTGTACTTTGATTCTCCTTCTCCAGATCTACTCCAGTCCTTATCTGTAGTCTTTTCCTTTTCAGTGAATGGCCACTCTACCAGTGATTTCCACCAGTTACTCTGTTCTAAAACCTCAGGCATTCTTGACCACCCTGCCTATTAGCAAATTTTGAAGGCACTGCCTTCACAATGTGACGTTTTCCTCCCCTCTCCCCCATGTCCACTGTGGCTCCAGCTGCCTCTTAGCTTTCCCCTGGACGATTGTAGCAGCCCCCAGGTGGGTATCCTTGCCTCTGTCCTTGGCCCGGAGTGAGCCTGCTAAAACCTGAGTGAAATCACATCACTCTTCTGTCCAAAGCCAACCAGTGGCTTTCCATCTCACTCACATGGAGCCAGAATCCTTGTTCTGGTGTACAAGGCACTATATGTGGAAGGACCCTCTCCCCATTAATTCTGCCACTTTATTTTATGTCACTCTTTCCTTTGCTCACTCTACTTCAGCCGTCGTGGCCTCCTTGCTGCTCCTTGAATATGCCTGGCATTTCTTTTCTCAAAGGCTTCTGTACTTGGCTGTTCTCTTTGCCTGAAATACCTTTTTCGTAGATAATTGATTTGACTCCCTCCCTCACTTAAATGTCTCTGCTTAAATGTTGCCTTATCTGAGACACCTTCCCCCACCTTCCTGTGTGGACTAGAATCCCTTGTCCCAGGAGCTCTTGGTTCTCCTACTACGCTGTATGTTTCTTCAGACCAGTTATTACCTCTTGACATCTTATAAACTTGTTGATCATCTTTTTTTTCCTGTTAGAATGTAATCTCCAAGACAGTAGGGACTTTTTTTCCTTCCTTCTTTATGGTATCCTAGTGCCTAAAATAACAATGTTTGGCACATTGTAGATATTTAATAAGTATTTATGGAATGGGTTGCATGAATGAATGAATGTTTATTGAATGACTTTCCTGTTTATCTCTAAATGGCTACATAAGGCAATATTTATCTAATTGAGTGTTTTTTCCCCTCCACAGCGCAATGGTCAGTTCTGTTCAAGGAACTACATATCCCAGCCAGGCTTCAGTATATAGTCCTCCTCCGTCTGCTGCTGCTGCTGATGTCCCTATCTACCAGAACGCAGGAACTAATATGTCCCAGGTGCCAAACTATAACTTAACATCATCAGCGCTGCCTCAGCCTGGAGGCAGTCAGCAGCCACCTCAGCTACAGCAAGCATATTCTCAGAAGGCTCTGCTATAGGACTTGGGATTCCTCCTTGTGGCAAAGATCTGCTAAATGCCGCTGACGATGTTACGAGATTCTTTAGTATCTTAAGATTTGTTTATCCTCAGCGTATAGGAATTTATCTTGGTCAGCAAGTTCCACTGTTCAAGAAGGTAGAACTCTCTTCAATTTGCACTGACTTTTTAGAGGTTCTCCCCGCCCCCTTCCCTGGAGGAATGAAACTACTTACAACATTTAATTCCTTTCATAATATGAAAGAATTGATACAAGATTATTTGTCTCATAAAATTACCTGGTCTGCAAAAAGTCAAACTACAAAAACTGTTGTGACAAATGTTATGTACATATATTGGTGTGTAACTTCATGAGTGGCCATTTTGAATCACAATGGTGATCATGTGAATATATTTAACACTGTTAAATTAATTTACATTGCTATTTTATTTTAATCATGAACAACTACCATATTTCATAATGTTTTGTGTAAATTTAAGATAATTACACTATCCTTTTAAACTGCAAGAGAACAAAGCTTTAGCATATTTACGTGAAAGCATTGTGTTGTCCATGTTTCAGTTCCACATTAAACTGAACCTTCCTTTGACTAATTGTGAGCTGAACATATGTATATGTCCTTCTGTAGCCTCTGCACCCTACTAGCTGTCATCACACCAGCGTACAGTAGCTAAATTTTTGGTGCAATTACAGCAAATGATGGTGTTCCCCTTTAAACTTTACATTTTGGCATGATATTTCAGAATATTTTGGGACCATGAGACAAAATTAAGTAAGATCACGTTCTTTATATCTTATTTTTAAAGAGATAATGTTGATTTACCTTTTCCTAGTTGAAGATAGTAATTAGATTTCTAAGCTGTATACTGTGTTTCTTGGTGGCAGTGACACCAAAGATAGAGGCAATGGATAGAAATTTTTAAACTGGAAAGAAAACATGAATTACACTACATTTTCAAAGTCTCTTGTAATTATTTACAATATAAACAAAATTTGATTCATCTGTCTTACCCCACTACTAGTCTTTTAAATATGTCCTTAACACTTTGTATCCTTAATTCTTCATTAAAACGGATATAAGTAGATGTTTCAAAGTATCTATGTTCCTGGCTTGACAGTTTGTATTTTTCTTCTTATCTTTCACACTGGACTTTTGGGCTGCTCTCACTCTCTTTTAAAGTTCTGATGGAATTATTTTGGCTTCCTCTTCAGGAGTACTTTTGACTGAGTGCTTTGCTTTTCGTCCTTATGAAGTATGTTTTCCACTGACATTTTAATCTTTTAATATATTAACAACTTCCCTAGTTGTGCTATACTGTTATTTAACACTATTATTTAAATAATTGGAAAATTGAATTGAGCATCATATTAAAAGAATTGATTTATTTACAGGTTTCACATCATAAATGAAAATTTAATTTGTATTTTCTAAAACTATTGTAGTCATGTAGCTTCTTTCTTTCCTTTTTGACAAATGATTCCATCTTTGGCAAGTAATCTTAATGGTGACTGATTTCTTGGGGTCAAATTGAAAGCACTGTCTTCAACTAAGTGTTTGGCCTTAGTCTTAGGTTTTCCTGAGTTTAGAGTATGTGACCCTCAAAGAGTAATTTTAAAATTTGGATTCAAACTTTACATTAAAAAAATTTGTAATGCGTTATTTTTTGATAAACATTGTCAAACAGATTGTAATCTTTTCCATTACAATTTGAGTGTTCTATTGTAACTGATATACTTTTCCCCAAGTCATATTATATTTTTCTTTCTCTTTTGATAAATTCCTGTTTACCAATGGCAAATGATCATTTTGCCATTTTATTTTGATTCCTTCATGCTGTGAAGTCAATTACATGTTCTCTAGTATGCTTTTTGCCCTGTAAAAGTCAAAGAATGGTGAAATGAAAAAAAAGCTACCTTTCTTACTATGCATATATAGTTTTCTTTACTTATTACATTACTAGGCTTATAAAGGTTTAAATGATGAACACTTAAAACTGATACTATGTTATTTTGTGCTTTTCATTTACTAGGTATAAAAATACCAGATGGAAAAATTCCGATGAAAAGTAACCATTGGGTTTTCCATGTTTCAGATGACATGGCAAGGACAGAAATAGGAAAGGATCAGTTAGGAGCACAAATGATTTTGTTCTGAAACCAGTGTATGTATTGCAATTTCAAAAAATCTTTCTTTAAAATATAGCTGTCCCTTTTTTAAGGAGTAGAATTATTTATAAAATGAACAAACTATAATATGAATTTCTGTGAAGCAAATTTTACTTCTCAGTTTATTTCCTTTGGAAAGTTTGACTGTATAACCATAAACCAGTGGAATCTAAATGGAAAAATTCAGTCCACTTACTATCTAGCATAAATAGCCAAGAGACCCCACGGCCAATTGGATCTGATCATATATCAATGCCCTAGAGCTACTTGGAGTAATACGTAGTATGAATTACTGTGATTTTACAGTCTTTTATAACTCTGTGGCTCCTCTTCACTATTAGCTATGTCTCCTACTCAGTGAGGGACCTTTTAGGTGGCTAGAGATTCCCTTCTTTATATTAAAAACTTCTGGAACTTTGTGTCTATACATCTTTTTTTTTTTTTAAGGAAGGTTAGCCCTGAGCTAACATCTGCTGCCAATCCTTCTCTTTTTGCTGAGGAAGACTGGCCCTGAGCCAACATCCATGCCCATCTTCCTCTACTTTATATGTGGGATGCCTATCACAGCATGGCTTGCCAAGCAGTGCCATGTCTGCACGCGGGATCTGAACCAGTGAACCCCGGGCTGCCAAAGCAGAACGCGTGAACTTAACTGCTGTGCCACCAGGCCGGCCCTCTATACATCTTAATTTTTGTATTTAAAATGCTTAATAGACCACTAGCATTCTTGTCTGATAGATATAGTTTTCATATATGACATATGTATAGTTTAGCTTAAAAACATTTTTAGTTTAAAGCTTCAAGTTTATATAGAACATATTAATGTCCTATATGATAAACTATGCAACTATAATAACTATATAAATTATTTTTTAAATGAACTCCATTGATTTAATTGGTCAAATTTTCATCTATTCAATACATTAAAATCAGTTTTCTTTTTCTCATCTATTTTCTTGGTTTACTTACCGGTTCTAAGAAGTATCTTCCTATTATATCACTTTTATAAAATTTCATAGCAAAAGTTTAGTTTAAATTTTTCACTCTTGTATCATTTTCTGATTTATTTTTATTTTTATTTTTTGTTGATTAACTGCTCGTGCCCCTTAGAATAAAATATATAGAAGAAACTTACCTAAATGCTTTCTCAAAGGGCTTATGTTCAGCTGTCTTTTATTTTAGAATCATGGTTCAATGAAGTGTTTTTGTCAAGTGTCTAGATTATTTTCTATACTATTTATATTGACATGCCCCCCTGGTTGTTAAGCAAAGCTGTCTGACTTCTATGTATTTTTTTTTAGTATAATCTCCCTTTGAAATTATAAGAGTAGTTTTTTTCCCTGAAGTTTTCCTGGCTTCAACAGTATTTTTTCCTAATGATATTCCAGAGCATTTTAAATCTCAGTATTTAACATCTTAGATTTCCTTGCTGGAGAAAACTTGACATTTTATTGGTGATGACTTCTGGTCATACTGTATTTTGCTGATTTTCTGAGTCTCTAGCTCATGGTACTACTTCCCACTCCCATCATTGTCTATCTGCTGCTTCTTTTAGGGTCATAGAATTTCTGATAAGGATTGCATATTAAATTATTGAGAGTCAGTAAGCCGTGTATAAAAAGCAAAAGGGACTAGTTTTAATGATTTTTTGGTGGTCAGAGACTTTAAAAAAAGTTATGTCTATTGTAGTATCTACAGTTTTTGATTTGATATCCTCAATAGTAGCAAATATTTTTGAGTATATAGCCCCAAGATATGTATGTATATGTGTTTACAAATTGTACAAATTCTACTGTAGTAATATATATTGTACATAATGAAATGCACCAAATAATAGAAATTCTAATGTTTTCGTCCCGTATCTCTGGTTCTTGTAATCAATGCCCTAGGATGTGTATACTTGATTTGGAGACCTCTGTTTTAGGGGTTAAGATTAAACACAGGGAGTAGGATATTACTAAGTTGGCCCCTTGAAATAAGTATATGATACTACAAGTGATGCTTTTCCCAACAACTTTTTATGTTGAGGATTTTCAGACATACAGAAAGATTGACAGAATAATACATTGAATACCCAAATACTCTTTGTCTGGATTCACTAGTCATCAAATTTTGTCACATTTTGCTTTCTTTCTTTAGGTTGTTTATGTACGTTTTTATGTGTATGGGTGTGTCTATACATGTATACACACACGTGCTTTACTGTGTGAATAGACAAGTCACAGACATTGTAAACTATACTCCTAGGTATTTCATCATGTATCTTGTACAAATGAGTACATTCTCCTACATAACCTAAACCTTTATCATATATAGGAAAATTAACGATAATTCTGTAATATCATTGTTATCAAATGTTCCCCAACCTGTATTTTATAGATATATATTTTTTTAAATCCGGGAACATATATCACATTTTTTATATCCTCTTATTCTCTTAATCTGGATTAATCCGCTTGTGTTTCTTTTCCTCCATGACATTGGCTTTTTAAGGATCTATACCAGTTGTCTTGTAGACTGTCCCACATTCTGGGTTTATCCCTTCTTTCTTTATGGTGTTATTTAGCTTGATGCTCTATTCTCATTTTAGTACTCTTTATTACTATTTAATCCTAAAATAATTACAATCAGAACCATATGATTTATGATTAGAAGTAATGAATCTAAATTTGTCAGGCTCGTGTCAGAAAGCTGTACATTACAAATGAGCGTGGCTAACTTTGAAGTGTAGTTACTCTGTGTAGCAGACTCTATACTCAGGCCATTGATGCTACCAGAGTTCAGTACAGTTTTATCTTCATTTTGAACGGCATTCAGAGTCACTGAAGAAAATTTGTGCTTTTAAGAAACATAGGTAACCCCTATTTTCCCCCATTCAAACCAAAATTAGCTTTCTCAAGCTTATTCATCCACTTGATTCACCCTGGATGGCTTTTAGGTATTTTTAGAAATGTAATCGACAATTATAGGACTTTATTTTTGGATGCATTTTGGAATCTTTGTTTTCAAAGACTTCCATTACCTTATAGTCATGTCTTCTCTTAAGATATTAAAATCACTGAAGAGGAGGGAAAGTCCGTTGTTTTGTTTTTTAAAAAGTTCTTATTGTTAATTATTTTCCTCAAGTTGGTTACCAGATTGGAATCAGGCAGAGTAAAATTTATAACCACAGTCAAATTAGAAACACATGCAAGTTACAATAATGTACACCGTCAGGTTATTAAATAGTTGGTTTAGGACCTTACGTTATTTCAGCTGGTTAATGGCTTTTAAAAATAATAGAATAAATATTTGTAATTCATTGTTTCCAGGGCAGGATATATGAAATTTCTGAAGTGCAGGGTCATTATATATCTTATTACTGTAGAAAGAGATATGGTATATAAACAGTTGAGAATGTTTTCAATTAATTATGTGTAATATTATCTGTTAGCCAGTTACAATGCCAAGTATTACAAAATGTCCATATGATGTGATTATTTTCCTCAGAACCAAAAACACAGAAAAAAAAATACCTATATACTGTTTTGGAAATTGTTCCTCTTCCCTCAGAGAAAAGATTTCAATATAAGTATCTTTAATATTCTGTAGTTTAAAAATATACTGATAGCACACTCTAAAGGAGTTCTGAAAATGACAGGAGAAATTGTAATCAGGAATACAGGTAAATTAACTTAATATTTACCAAAGAGGCTTCATTATAACAAGTCCATTTCTATGAAACTGTTTCATTAATTTGCATTGTCAAAGGTATCAGTTTGTGACCACATGGGTTTCTTGTAAAGGAAGTGGTGGTACTTTTGGTTGAAGAGAAGAATAAGAACTAAATTGTGTTGTAGGAGTTTACTGGAGTTCTATTCTGCTATAAAGCGGAAATTTCAGTTCATTGCCCTAGCAATTCAGAGAACTAGATTTTAACTCAGGTGTGTCTTTTGTCAAAAGAATATCTTGCTAGATATGTGATCTTGGGCAATTCCATGAATCCCTCTGGGCCTTCTACTTCTTTATAAATTGTAGTGTTAGTTTAACTGCATGATCCTTTGAAACTTGCAGAAATTCCGTACTTCAGGTCCTCTACCTCTGTCTACCCTGAACATCCCTGCTGTTCAGCCTGAATGATGCACCTACGCCGCTGAAATTACCCTCTGCCGGCTGAGAGGAGGAGAAGGGAGGGGAATGGCTTGAGTATTGTGGTACTGAAACTAGGAACATGATTTCTAGCACGCAGTCATAACACTATACTTCCCGAAAGTAATCTGGGGGACTGTTTCTAGTATTAAACTCTGAGCCTTTGTTTATATTCCAGTGACTCCACCAGGAACATCTGTGCTCTGGGTAGAAGTGCTTTCATTTAACAGTGCTTCACTTCCATTGGTGATTTGGGGGAAGAAATGAAATAATTACAGCTCCGGGACGTATACTGTATTTGTATATTGTTTTAAGCTAAAGAAGATGGTAGCATTGGCTATATCAAATTTTGTTGTTCTTGATGTTCTTTGTAGGCAAAGTGGTACCCTTGTTCTTACTGAGGGGAAAGTGGTGACGGAGGCAATGTACTACCCTTGCCATCCTTTAGCTGATTTGTTTACTAAGTAAGCAGATTGCCAAGGTGTTAGAGAACTATGGAAACTAGTAGTTTTCATCTTTGGTGCTAAGAGTCTTTTTCTAATATTTCAAATAAGGTACAAAATCAGTAATAGCGTTCTTTTACGTCACAAATATTTGGCCTAGAAAAATGCCATTATATATTGTTAGAAGTTACTAATATAAATAGACATTAACTAGCCATTAAATTAAAGAAAGCTTGGTTTTTTTCTAATCAACTTTTTTCTTATGTGTCAGTTACATGTATCTGTTATTTTATGTAGTTATATAAAACAATTCCAAGAATAAAATGTAGTTGTTTTTAGTTTTCTTGCTTGCACTTTAGAAGATTAGATACCTTGCTATTTTTAAAAAACAAATTCTTTCTAAGTTAGTTTGTTATTTAATGGAATCCGATAAAGAAGGCTTATGTAAAGTATTGAATAAAGTAGATAAGCTTGTTACAGTTTAGTTCTTTTTTGTAGAGGAAGAAAGACAAACTGTTTTCCAGTTGTTTAGCACTCATTGTGTCATATTCTCCCTTTGTAGGCGGGAATAGTCACTTCCTTTTTGGAATCTTTTTTGCTCTCTCATGCTGATGTTTTCAAGAATAGTCCCAGGGGTGAATACTGGTTGGGTTTTTACCAAAAAAATAGTTCTTTCTGGTATGTCACAGTAAAGACTAATTTTGGTTTATACAGTTAATGTGGGTTTTTTTCTTTTTAAAAGATTACTTAGATTCTAATTGGTCTTAGTGAAATTTTTCATATCAAAACATCAGACAATTTCATTTCATTCACGTGATTGCCAAATATTCATTTACATAGGGAGGCAGGGAGGCCAATGGATTCTCTGAAGCTTAAGTTAGATGTGCGTTTGAAATAGGAAGACTTCCAGTAACTGGAGTGGAATCACATTAGGCTGCAAGTTAATTGTTGTGCTTTTGCTTACTCCATTAAACTAAGGAGTATTTCTTCTCTGCATGCCTTGCATGTATTTGAAAGAGAATCATTTCCTTAAGTTTTTTAGCATGACAGGAGCAAAATTCTGTTTTTGTTTTAACTTTCATCCATCGTTTGTATATGTTTAACTATACTGACTTGTATATTTGAAAGGCAAAAAATACTCCCCAATTTTTTTTTTTTTGCTGAGAAATACTCATTGGAACATGGTTGCGTCTGTTCTTTCAGTGAGGAATGTTAAAAATGAGTAAGTGTCCAGCTTATACTAAATGTTTGTTTTATGTATAGTTCAAAATGGTTAGGGAAATTGTTTTCAAAAATTAAGCAAAAGAGGATAGATTAATAGCTAAAGGAGCTGAGTTTAGGTAATATGTTTTAGCAATTTTGTCAAAAGTAAACATTCTGAGATTAAAAACTTTGATGTGCTGTTTTCCGTTTTTGTCCAAGAGGTAAGCATCACTAAGTTAAAATTGAGTAGCATGATATAATTACTATGTTTAATATCTTTTGAAAGTTGTGTTTCTAAATATTCTTTTTATCTAGTAATTCATGGCTTACTAATCAAATACTGTTTGCAGCTCATTTTTTCCTATTTATTCCAAGAGCTGTTGTTTGAGAAGTGTAAATTTCTATACAGAATGCTTAAAATCAACTTAAGAGAAACCCGAATGGGTGTGGTTTCTAGCAGATAACTGTTGTATATTGGACTTTGTTGTAATTCTGATGAACTGGAGCTCATAACAGAATCCAGTGAATTCTGCTATACTGCACGTATGTATTCTGAAATTCACGGTGCTGTGCATAATTGCACAATAAAAAAGCCTTAGGGTTTATGGGGAAAACAGGATTAGAGGCACAACACTCCCAAACTTCAGCAATGACACACTTAGGAATAAAGATGGAACCTAATAAAAACAGTAGCGCAGCTTTATGCATGTTAAATGATTAATAAATACGTGAATATTACAATCAGTATGGCACTTTACCTTGAAAAAGACCTGAAGTGTGCCCGTGGAAGTGGGTGTCGGAAGGGCTGTAGCTCGTGAGTCATTGGGTGTAGTTGTCTGCCTTCACCTAACGTTTCTCCTGGGTGAAATCACGCATAACCAACCTGAAATTTCCATTTTGCTCGTATTCTTCCCTAGGCATATCAATCTCCTGCAACAGGTCTGTGTGTTCCAATCATTGTTTCAAAACTGAATCTAAAGGTCACGTAGAGATGGAGAATGAGTGGCTAGTCACCATTTATTTCTGACTTCAGAAATACCTCTTATAGAAAAAAATACCTTTTTATAGAAGAATGCCTTTTGTACTCTTAAATGATTGATAAGAATTACGGATGCCCAGGATACAAAACTTTCTTCTCCCTTACAAGATCAGAAAGTATCCCAATTGAATATGGGAGCACATTCAGATTCAAAGAACTATGTGTTTTGCTTAAATATAGTCTATGAGAAATTATATGCCCTACAATCCTGCTCTCTCCCCCCAAAAAAAGGGAAAGAAAAGAGGAAAATGAAGGATAACTATCATTTTCTGAGTTAAGTGGGCATAGCCATTATGTCATTATTTTCATTGATTTTTGCTTATAAACTATTGATTTGTCCTTTATTTGGTTGACTTTTGAGTGTGTACCAGGTTTTCAAGGTTTACTAACTGCTTTCTAAATTTTTACATTTCATAACTGAATATGGTAGATATTTAAATATTTAAATACCTTTACAAATCAGAAAATATGAATGTAGATTATTTACAAGTTCATTTTGATATCAACAGGTAAACTTACTAAAAAACAATAAACATAGTAATGGATCTACTCTAGTGTCAAAATTTAATCGTTCCATGGTATGTTCTGAGGTCTTTTACACACGTCATTCCCTGGACTTATTTGTAACTTACTCCTGGGAAGCGTTTGAGGAACGGTGTCGAACCTGCTGATTAGGATGCGGGGCTGGGATCTAGACCCAGTTTAGTCCATGATGTACCGAAGTGTAGCGTTGTGTTAATGGAGTTTATAATGCCACGGGTGCTTTTACAGGAAGACACTCGAGAGTCCAAACTTAGGTTGCCAGGAGCATGTCTCCTAGTGCTGAGCAGTGAGTTCTGAGACTCTTCCATCTACCCATAAGCAGTGGGGCTTACCCCGTTTCAGCCCTCAGAATACCCAATCAAGGCCAGGTTGCTGTCCTGTCCTTTTTCAGAGTTCCAGGGATAAATCTGCTTTGTCTTCTTTCCCACTTTCACAACTTGAGCTTGTTACCACATTTTCTCTTTTCCTGGCCCATTGGAAGACTAAAGACAGCTCACAGCTCCTCCCTTTCTCTCCCCAAAGCAACTTTTTGTGGTTTTCCAGCTACGGTTGGAAGCACCAAGGACGAACTGAAATAGAGGCCCCATGATGTCTGTTCAACATGGTAATCCTTAAATTTTTTTTATCTTTATTTCGTAGAGAGACTGCAAATTGTCTACTCATCCAGGGAATCCCAAACCCTGCCCCCGTCCTTAGAACCATGTATTGTTGGAGAATGGTGTTTGGCCGGGGAGCAGAGGAGTGGAAGGGGGTGGCTTTCTCCTCCCCCCACCCAAGCACCTTACCAACCAATCTCCCCATGATACCCTCTCTGAGGGTCTCAAGTTGAATACCATGTTTTCATTTATTTATGATTCCAGAAATTTTAGACATGTTACATGTTAATTCAGCTCCTGGAAGCACCAAAGTAAACTAGTTCCCATCTTTCCCTTTCTTGCCTTTCATTTGTATTTGGGGAAAATGGCAGATGTACAGAAGAATGAAGTAAAAGTAATCACAAAAACATACTATTTGTCATCTTGACTTTTAAGAGTTGGGGGAAGAGAGTGTGATGAAAAAAGAGATCTTCCTTGCTTCCCTCTCAGACCATCCTTTAGGGAGACAATAAGCAGGTGTGGGCTGGGATCGCAAAGGGAAGGCTGGGGAGGAGAGATTCCTACAGTGCAAAAGAAGCCTTTTATCCTGGGTGGTTATCCCTGTATGTGGTCAGTTCTTAGAGACTACAGTGATGTGGCTCCCTAAGACTTTGGAAGTAAAGGAGGTAAGATTATCCCTTGTGATTAAAACGGAAAATACAGAATAAACCACAGTAGAAAGATGGCTACCTTAAAGTGAAAGCTAAAAACTGGTGGCTCATGGGGGCCAGCCTGGTGGCGAAGCAGTTAAGTTCGCCGGTTCTGCTTTGGCGTCACGGGGTTCACTGGTTCGAATCCCAGGTGCGGACTTACGTACCGCTTGTCGAGCCAGGCTGTGGCAGGTGTCCCACATATAAAGTAGAGGAAGATGGGCACGGATGTTAGCTCAGGGCCAGTATTCCTCAGCAAAAAGAGAAGGATTAGCAGCAGATGTTAGCTCAGGGCTAATCCTCCTCAAAAAAAAAACAAAAAAAAACTGGTGGCTCAGCCATCTGCAGTGTGATGTGTTTTATTTAGCTGGCATAGAGTTAAAAATTTTTTTAAAAATAGATGTTATTTTATGACTAGGTGATTTCCCATGGAAAATATAGATTTTTGGCATTCAGAAAAAAAAATCAGGTGATCGAACAATGTGACTCCTGCATTCCCACAGCTGGCCATGCCATCTCCAGTTTACCACTGAGCTCTCCATTTCTTATATTTTTTCACCCTCCCACTGTCAAAGAGAAGCAGAGCCAGACACTGGTTAATGCAATCAATCAGAAATTATTGCAATTCCAAATACGGTAAAGAACTGGGGATTTATAGCCAAGAAGCAGAGTAGGGAGGGTAGATGGAAAATTGCTACGAGGAGACATCACGGGCAGAGGGGGTTCCTGCTGGGGGCAGGCCACGGTGATCTGATACCAAGGAGGGCGGGGTGGATGCTCTCAACTGACTGAGCAGGGTTCTTGCTAAAACTGGACTGTGCACACCTGGCAAGGACCAGGGCCTAGTGGAGAAGAAGGCTAGAGGAGCCTGATTAAAGTTCGTTCAAGAAGAGGTCTTGTCACCACTTCTCTCATTGTTTGCCTGACCCCTGGAGACATTTCAGGCTTTGATTCATGCTTTAAAGAGACAGTGGAGCTAAGGCCATAACTGTCCAATTAGACTGTCGAGCACTTGTAATGGGCTAGTGCAATTGAGGAACTGAATATTAAATCTAACTTAATTTGAATTACTTTAAATTTAAAGACTGTAGCAGTGTAAAACATTTTTCCCTTTAAACCTAACTTTATCGTATTAGTAGGACTGTATTTCACCGTAACCATTGCATCACAGAAAGTAGTGTTGTTGTAGTATGTTCATGTACTGTTTTTTTTTCAAATGTAGCTACTAGAAACCATTACATACGTGGCTCACATTCTGTTTCTATTGGGCAGAGCTGATCTAAGGCTTCTAGGACCTGATTGTGTAATCCTCAAGAATGTGTCTGGCGTGATGTGGCAGGTAGACCGTAGGGTGCAGCCCCCATGGTTCCTTCCTCATGACGTTCATGCCTTTGTTTAATCCCGTCCTTTTGAGTGTGAGCAGGACCGTGACTTGCTAATAACCAATAGACTATGGCAGAGGTAATAGGATACGGCTCCAGTGATGCTCTGTTAGGTTAGGCTCCATCTTGCTAGCAGACTGAGCTTGGAGCCAGACCTTTCCCAAGTCGAGTCTCCAGATGAGAACCCAGCCCTAGTCACTATCTTGTCTGCAGCTTTAAAGAGAACCCAGCTAAGCCTTGCCCGGGCTCCTGACCCACAGAAACTGTGAGATAGTAAATGTGTGTTGTCTTAAGCCACTTAAATGTGTGGTAAGTTGATTTTCATCAATAGAAACCATAGAACCTGGGGAAAAGGCAGAGGGTGGGGGGTTGTGTGTGCAGCATAGAACTATGGAAATCTAGCGAAAGGGGATCTACTGGGGAGAGTGAATCGTCAGTGAATCTTCAGTTTTGGGTGTCCCTGCCCCTTGAAAGCTGCTCTCCAGGTGGTCACACCTAAGGCTTTGGTGCTGCTTGGCCTAACTGCCCCTGTTTTGGTTTCATGCTCACACAACAGCTTGATGATTATTCCATGCTTCCTTTGTAGGTCCGCTTCAGGGAGAGGAGGTTCAGGTCCATCTGACTTTCCCAGGTGAACTGTGGTGGTTTATGGGATTTGTTTAACCAGATGCGTCCAGGCTCCTGGGTCGTGATTGAAATTGGCCTCATCCTACTGCTTGGAGTCCCGTTGGCCATTGTTTTAATTAAATGCTGTTTGAGACAAATTAAACAGCTTTGATCCCAGCCTCTGTCAGACAGATGAATCAGAGTGATTGATGGAATGGCGTATTCATGAAAATTTGCCAAAAAACTAAGATGGTGTGGAAACAAGGAGTAGAAATTTTGGGGAGATAATTCTCCATAGTTGTTTCATGTTTCTGCATATCTTGCAAGCAGAGGCACTGACTTTGCTTTTTCTAGACTGTCTTTTCAAGGATGTTTGTATAGCGAATAGTCTTGGAAGAGAAAGACGGTATCTCCCTTTAGAGCAGAGAGCAGGTTTCCTTACAGCCTTGGAAATAGAGTTAGCATCTCCCTTTGGAGCAATGGGTAGACAGGCTTACCATTATAAAGGATGGAGTTCCCTAAACCCATGAGTTCATCTTTTGTTCTGCAACTCGCTGCATGCACAGGTGTCCCCTGACCCTCTTCTTATCTCCCTGTGATCAGGGAACTGGCACAAGAAAATGCTGATATCTGGCTACTGCTACTGCTGTGAATAATACAGTCCTTTGACTCGGACCCATGCATCTTGTGTCTTCTGTCAGCATTCATGAAATGATGCAGGCTAACCTCTTAGCTGGGAAGTAAGGTAAAACTTCAGAGCCTTCATCGGTCTTGACAGTTGTTGGATAAGAATAATAAAATCAAGATATTTCTCGTGGAACAGAAATTAATCCACTCATGACTAAACCTTTTTCAGCATGGATTGGGTACCCCTATGTTTTTCTACTCTCTGGAAAAAAATTTTTTGTTTTGGATAAAATAACTCCATTTATTTCTAAAGCATGCTGTATTAATGAGCAGATCTTCCTAGGAGTGAGGTTACCTGGGATGGTCACATCTTCTACACTAGCTTATTGCATTAACTTTTCCTGGGCCTCAGTTTTATCATCTGTAAAATGAGAGGATTATCTCTCTTAAGGTCCCTTCCACCTACAGTACCTCCAGGTGATGTCAAAAGCAGTGTCGCTTTAATTTTATTTATTTAGCAAGCACTCACATTATTCTTACTATGGGACAGGTACCACTCTAAGTGCTTTTTAAATAACATTTAAACTGGAGTGATGTTTAGATGAGGAAACTGAGGCAGAGAGTTTGGTAATTTGCTCAAGATCATCCAGCTAGAAGGTGGCATAGCTGGGTTCAAACCTAGATAAAGTTTGTACTGTTATCCACCACGCTGAGCTGCTCCCCGCTCGTCATTGAAAAACTGATTCACTCTCTAACGCGTGAGAACTCTGGAAGCCACAGGGGAGAATGAGGCAGGTCCTTGCTCTCCAGAATCTTCACACTAAGGGAGAATTTTGTATTCGTGTGTGTGTGTGTGTGTGTGTGTGTGTGTGTGTGTATCCCACAGAACTCCAAGGTAAGCATTTGTATGTGATAACACCTCATTAGAATGTAAAAGTATACATTTTTAGGTTAAGTAATTTGTTCCAGGTTTTTAACTGGCTTATTTAAGATTGTCGATATAAACCTCAGGGTGCTAACTAGATGGTGGTAAACTAGATGAGACTCTTGCAGGGAACCGTGAAGACATAATTGGCCAAAAGGCCTAGTTATTCTATACCTAAGAATAATAAAATTAAGTGTAGAAACTAAAATAGTTATGTTGAATTCTTTTCCTTAAAAGTTTTTAGTCACCCCAAATCCCCTTTATTTATGTTGATATGAACTTCTTGAGGATAATGATGCAGTCTTTTTCATCTTTTTGTCTATATTGGACCTTGTTCTTGTTAGTGCTGTTAAGTCAATTCTGACCCCTAGCACCCTGTGGCCAGCAGAGCAGAACCCTGCCTGGTCTTTCTGCGCCATCCTCTCACCTTCCACCGCTCTATCAGACATGCTCTGCTGCACACAGGGTTTTCATGGCCGATTTTTTCGGAAGTGGGTGGCCACATCCTTCTTCCTAGTCTGCCTTAGTTTTGGAGCTCCACTGAAACCTGTCCACCATGGGTGACCCTACTGGCATTGGAAATACCAGTGGCAGAACTTTCACCATCCCAGCAACTCTCAGCCACCACAGTGTGACAACCGACAGATGGGTGGTGGGGTTCCTTGTGTGGGAGAAGAACCCAGGCCTCAGAGGTGAGAGCACTGAATCTTATCCACTGGACCACCAGGGTTGGCTGTATTGTACCTAGAACAATATTTTGTCACTGTAATCTCTTAAGTGTTGGGTAAGTGATCAATTCAATTTTACAGTGTACAAGATGATGATTCTCCAGAGAGCTCTGTGTATCTGTCAGGGCCCTGGCAGGAAGTAGAATTACACTCAGGAGGTCAACTGAACAGGCTTTCATGAAAGAACTACTTACTGAAGACTAAGGGAACAAACAGATGCTGAGATATCCTCTATTGTTACGACTCCTAGGCCCAAAGGGTCAAGTGTTACACAGCAACTGCGTGGAGCCCATTGAGAGCTGGACTTACAGAGGCGGGACAGGCTGACAGAGCTGTGACTGGCACAGCAGGCAGGGAAGAGGGACAAGGGAAATAAATACCCTAGCGTCTCCTGCTGCCCTCTGATCTCCTTCCAGTCCTCTCATTGAAGCCAACTGGAGTACAGAATGATGGGGATATATCTTGGGGAGGGGGACAAATGGAGAACAGCCAACATACTAGAAACGTATCTGGATTTGTCTTAGTCCGTTCAGGTTGGTATAACAGAATGTCGTAGACTGGGTGGCTTATAAACAGCAGAAATTTATTTCCCCCGGTTGTGGAGGCTGGGGACTCCAAAGTTAAGAGGCTGGCAGATTCAGTTGTGAGGGCCACTTCCTGGTTCACAGAAGAAGGTCTTCTCAGTGTATCCTCACATGGCGGAAGGAAGTGGGTAGGCAGCCCTCTGGGGGCTCTTTTATAAGGGCACTAATCCCATTCCTGAGAGCTCTGCCCTCGTGTCCTAATCACCTGCCAAAGTCCCCGCTCCAAATACCATCACACTAGAGCTTAGGATTTCAACATAGGCATTGGGGCGGACGTGGACGGTCAGCCTATAGCATAATTGAGACATGCATTGTCATTTAATGCAGTTTGATTCACCACTTGCGAAAATATTAAATATTTCCTCTATCAATTGTATTATCACACATATTTTATGAAAAGCCAAGCATGTTCTGGGTGTTCTCCAACTGTTTAATATTCATATTGCTACGGATTTCAATAAAATACTGAATTTGAATTATCAGTAGGTAGTGCTGCTGAAATTGAATCTTGAAAAATCTGAAGCAGACATTTAACTGAAGATTGTCTAGGATTCAGACAGCTGATTTGGGAAGGAATGTTACAGGGCAGTCAATTTCTGATTCGTTGTTTTTCATGACATCTGTAAAGCATTGATTTTCAAAATTTGGTTTGCATAAATATGTGGAATATTCTGGATTTACTCAATAATCAAAGGAGCAGCAGTGGATGTATCTCTACAGAATCTGAAGGATGAGCATGTTCTGGAACATATATTATTGGTAATTTTCTCACATGCTGTACTGAGAGAGTAATTTTGTCTTGTTCTAATTTACTTTTGGAGATGTAAACAATGAATCATAGTGTATACCAAGATTTAAAAAGTGATTCAATTTGAATTTCCTGGAGAGGAGAATTACATGGAAGCGACTTCACAGCTTTATCTTCTGACAGCCTCATCTCATGAGACAAATATGAGCAATGATTTGGTGAACCCCTGAGGTACCACTTTCCTTTCATCCTTCAGGAAACAGGGTACTACAGGCCTTTACCAATAGGAATAGACTCATAGCAATCATGGAGTTGAAAATGTCTAGCTTGGCATGGATTTTAAAGATGCTAAAGTCTTTCCCAAAGTACGTCATGAAGACACTTGATAAAATACAGATTCCCAGGCCATTTTCCTGGCGCTTCTGTGTTAGCCGATCTGGGGCGGGGCTGGAAATCTTCAATTTGACAAGTGCCCCAGGTGATCCTCGTGGTTGCACTAATTTAGGAAACAGATACTATGCAGCCTTGTCCTTTTGACCTAAGTTTCCTTACATCCTTGGCCTGAAGCTTCACAAACATTCTGGGGTCACAGTCACCTTTGAAAAGTTGAAGAAAGCTATGGACCCCTCTCCCCAGTAAAAATGCTCCTACCCAGAGTTTTACATAGAATTTCAGGTGCTCCCTTGCCTCTTCGAGTCCATCTCCGTAGCCTATCTTGTGTCTTGTGAACCTCTATCCTACAGAATCGTTTAAAACTCCCCAGCCTTAGATTTCAAGGCTTCCCATAATCTTGGCCCATCTGGAATTCCCATCATAGTCAAGAGCTGTGAAGATGAACAGATTCTACAGATTATATTCCTGAACACATGGAAAAATTAAAATCAAAGAAACCTATATGGTTTCCTTAAGGCCTATATGAGTTCTTCAAAATACAGAATAGAGCCTATTAAAGAAATACTCTAGGCAGGACTTCATATTTGCAGTCATTGGCATCTTCCAGGAAAAAAAAAATGATGAAGGAGATTGTGCTGATCTGTCAAGCCACTTTCTTCGCTTCTCAAAGACCAGCTTCTTGTTAAGAGCGTGATTTCAGAACCGTAGTATACCACAGCAAAAATTGTTCTGGCAGCACAATGGTGAAGCATGAGGGCCCACAGCAGACTTCTTCAATCTTTTACCAAAACATCCTATAGCATCACCAGGCCTGGATCCTACCAGCAGTTAGAATTGTCAAGTCACTCACAGTTTTTTAATTATTGAGACTAATAGGTTTGTTACTAGTCTGAATCAATTTATGAGCAATCTGATACTGACTGTAATGTAAGTTCAAAGTATTATTATCTTTCAGAGGGAGGTCATTTAGCTCAATTTAAATGCCTTAGGTTACAGCCCAAGTAGATGTTAGAACTAGAAATCATGTCTGGGCCATTACCTCTGTGGTGGGGATTTAACCACTACGTTTTGTTAACTTCTGTATTTATTATAATGGTTAGCTAGCTGTTTACATGAAATTGGTTTATCCAAGCTTAAGTAATATAGGAAAAAAAATATAGCTCATATAAAGTGGCAAGACAGTTTTGAAAAACGCAAGCAGGCATTTTTAAAATGCAAACATAATTCTTTGTATGTATGAAATTTTCATTTCTTTAATTCCCATTGTCTCAGTTTAGCAAGAGTGTAAAGTTGGAAAGAGAATTCAGCACATGTTGCAGCCCTAGTGGGATCTCATGATGACTCAGTGGCAGGAGAAAGTTAGCACAGCAGACCCGACTGCTGTCTTTGAAAGTCCTGTTTACAAGGCTGGCCCTGGGATGGCATTTGGGAACTCGGATTTTGGGAGTGCTCCCGCCATTCCCGGAATGGGTAAGAGTGGCTCAGTTTGCCCAAACTATTTGCACAAACGATATGGTTTATGCTGAACACCTGCTTTCCTTCTGGGAGTCTGGAATTTGAGTACGTGCCGGGCAGAGAGTGCCTACGCGATCAGCCCCTAATAAAAGCTCCAGGCACTGAGTCTAATGAGCGCTCCTGGCTGGCAACATTTCACACGTGTTGTCACAACTTTTTGCTGGGGGGATTCAACTCGTTCTGTGTGATTCTATGGGGAGAGGATTCTGGGAAGCTTGTACCTGGTTTTCCCTGGACTTCACCCCGTGTACATTCTCCCTTTGCTGGTTTTTGCTTCGAATCCTTTCGATGTAACAAATCATAGCCTTGAGTACAGTGGGCTCAGCTGTGTGAGTCCTCCTAGTGGGTCCTTGAAGTGGAGTGGTATCAGGGTCCCTGCAGCACAGTAAGATACGCTCACTGCCTTTGAGGAGGTCATAAATGTGTAAGGAAGTGAAACGTACACTTAAAACGACAGCACAAGGTAGAGTTGAGTAATGCATTAAGTACCACAAGAAGAGAGGGGCTAATGTTGCAACTGGGAAGTTAGATACAGGCTTTAGTCATTTTAATGCTTTGAAACAAAATTTCTTTTCCTCAGCTTTATTGAGGTAATAATTGGTATACAAAAAATTGCACATAATGTATACCACTTTGTGAGTTTGGACATATGTATACATTTGTGTTACCATCACCACAATCAAGGGAATCAATATATCCATTACCTCCAAAAGTTTCCCCGTGTCCCTGTGTCTTGCTTTGTTTTGTTTTTGTGGTATGAACGTAACATGAGATCTACCCTCTTAACAAACTTTTAAGTGCACAATACATTATTGTTAACTATTGGTGCGATCTTGTACAGCAGATCTCTGGAACTTACTCATTCGTGTAACTGTAACTTTATACCCATTGAACAACAACTCCCCGTATCTCCCTCAGCCCCCTGGTAACCACCATTCTGTTATCTGCTGCTGTATGTTTGACCATTTTGCATGCCTCATATAAGAGGAATCATGCAGTGTTTGTCCTTCCATGACTGACCTACTTCACTTAGCATAGCTTCCAGATCCACCCGTGTTGTTGGAAAGAGTAGGATTTCTTCCTTTTTAAGGGTGAATAATATTCCATTGAATGTGTGTACCACAATTTCCATATCCATTCATCTGTTAACAGATACCTGGGTTATTTTCGTATCTTGGCTGTTGTGAATAATGCTGTGGTGAACATGGGAATGCAGATATCTTCAAGATCCTGATTTCAGTTCATTTGGATGTATACCAAATGAAGTGGGGTTGCTGGGCTGTATGGTAGTTCTATTTTTAATATTTTGAGGAAACTCAATACTGTTTTCCACAGAGGCTGCACCATTTTACATTCCCATCAACAGTATACAACAAATGTTCCCATTTCTCCATATCCATCATCACCAACATTTATCTTTTTTTTCTTTGATAATAGCTATTCCAACAGGTGTTGCCTTGTTCCAGATTTTAGAAGAAAAGATTTCAACGTTTCACCATTGAGTATGGTGTTAGCTGTGGGCTTTTCACATATGGCCTTTATTGTGTTGAAGTAAATTCCTTCTATACTTTTTTTATAGAGTATTGTGAAAAGTTGTTGAATTTTGTCAAATGCTTTTTTCTGCATTTGTTGAAGTGATCATGGAATTTTTGTCCTTCATTCTGTTAATGTGATGTGTCACATTGATTGATTGTCATATGTTGAATCATCGTTACATCCCATGGATAGATCCGACTTAGTCAGGGTGTATGGTCCTTTTAATGTGCTGTTGAATTGTCTGCTAATATTTTCTTGAGGATTTTTACATCCATGTTCATCAGGGATATTGGCCTGAAGTTTTCTTTTCTTGTGGTGTTTTTGTCTGACTCTGATATCAGGGTGACACTGGCCTAATAAAAAGATTTTGAAAGTGCTCCTTCTTCTAATTTTTGGAAGAGTTTAAGAAGGATTGGTATTAATTCTTCTTAAATATTTGAGAGGATTTGCTATGAAGCCATCTGGTCCTGAGCTTTTCTTTGTTGGGATGTTCTTCATTATTGATTCAATCTCATTATTTATTATTGATCTGTTCAGTCTTTCTATTTCTTTTTATTTCAGTCTTGGTAGGTTTTATTTTTCTTCTAAGCTGTCCAGTTTGTTGATGTATGATTGTTTGTAATAGTCCCTTATGATCTTTTTATTTCTGTAACGTCAGTTGTAATGTCTTCTCTTTCATTTCTGATTTTATTTATTTGAGTTTTCTCTCTTTTTTTCAGTTAGTCTGGCTAAAAGTTTGTCAATTGTGTTTTTTCAAAAAACTGACTCTTAGTTTTGTCTTTTTTTGTATCATTTTTCTATCTTTTATTTCATCAATTTCTTTGTGAATTTTATTTTGATCTTTTTCCAGCTTTGTTGGAATACAATTGAGATACATTTTTTCCAACTTTATTGAGTTACAATATAACATTGTATAAGTTTAAGGTATACAGTGTGATGATTTGATATGTATATGTTGCTAAATGAACAATTGCCACAATAAGTTTAGTTAACACCTCCATCACCTCACATTATTACAGTATTTGTTGTGGTGATAACATGGAAGTTCTACTCTCTTAGCAACTTTCAAATATGCAATGTGGTATTGTTTACATAGTCACCGTGCTTTCCTTTAGATCTCCAGAGCTAATTCATCTTTTAAGTGGAAGTTTGTACCCTTTGATCAACATCTGCCCATCTCTCCCAACCCTCAGCCTCTGGAAACTACCATCATATTCTCTGTTTCTATGTTAGGCTTTTTTAGATTCCAGAGAATAATCATTCCAGAGATAATGATTTCATTTCCTCTGGATATATATGCAGAAATGGGATTGCTGGGTCATATGGTAGTTCTATTTTTAATTTGTTGAGGAAATTCCATACTGTTTTGTGTAGTGACTGTACCAATTTATATTCCCATCAATAGTGCACAAAAATTCCTTTTTCTCCACTTCCTTGCTGGCATTTGTCTCTTATCTCTTTGATAGTAGGCATTCTAATAAGTGTGAGGTGATATCTCACTGTGGTTTTGATGTTAGGTGCATATATAGTTTCCATTGTTATATTTTCTTGTTGAGTGAAACCTTTATCATTATGCAGTGACCTTCTTTATCTCTTGTTATAGTTTTTGACTTAAAGTCTATTTTGTTTGATATGAATATAGCTACCCCTGCTCTCTTTTAGTTTCTATTTGCATGGAATATCTTTTCCTGTCCCTTTACTTTGAACCCATGTGTGTTCTTAAAGCTAAAGTGAGTCTCTTATAGATAGCATATAGTTGGGTCTTGTTTTTTGTCTATTCAGCCAGTCTATGCCTTTTGATTGGAAAATTAAGCCATTGACATTTAATTATGTCAAGTAAGGACTTATTAATGCCATCTTATTAATTGATTTCTTCCTGTTTTGTAGGTCTCTTGTTCCTTTCTTCTTCTCTTGCTATATATTTTTGTGAATTGGTGATTTTCCATAGTGGTATGATTTGATTCTCTCTTCTTTATCTTTTGTGTAGCTACTGTAGGATTTTGTTTTGTGGTTATCTTGATGCTTGTGTAAAACATCTTAAAGATATAACAAGCTATTTTAAGCTGACAACAGCTTACCTTTGTTCACTTACAGAAATTCTACCTTTTTACTCCCTCCCATTTTATATTTTTGATGTTACAATTCGCCTCTTTTTATATAGTTTACACATTAACAAATTATTATAGCTATAGTTATTTTTAATACTCTTGCCCTTTAACCTTTATACTAGCCTAAGTGATTAACTGGTGGTCTAGTGGTTAAGATTTGATGGTCTTGCTTCGGCAGCCTGAGTTCATTTCCTGGACAGGGAAGCACACCACCTGTCCGTCATTGTCTTACTATGGCGGCTGCAAGTTGCTGTGATGCTGAAACCTCTACCATGGGTATTTCAAATACCAGCAGGGGCACCCATGGTGGACAGGTTTCAGCAGAGCTTCTAGACTGAGACAGACTAAGGAGAAGGACCTGGCCACCACTTCCACAAAAGCTGGCCACCAAAGTGCTATGAATAGCAGCAGAGCATTCTCTGACATAGTGCCAGAAGGTGAGAGGATGGTGCAAAAAGACTGAACAGGGCTCTGCCTTGCCATACACAAGGTGCTAGGATTTGGAATCAACTTGATGCCACTAACAACAAAGTGAATAATAATACACCACCATAACAATATTAGAGCATCTAGAATTTGACTATATACTTATTTTTACCAGTATTTTTTACATTTTCATGTTACTAATTAGCATCCTTTTCTTGATAAAGGAAACTTGAATAACTACTTTCAGTATTTCTTGTAAGGCAGGTCTGGTGGTGATGAACTCCCTCAGGTTTTGATTTTGGGGGAAAGTTTTTATCTCTCCTTCATTTCTGAAAGACATCGTCATTGGGTAAAGTATTCTAGTTTGGCAATTTTTTTCTTTCAATGCTTTGAATATACCACCCCACTCTCTTGGCTGGCAAAGTTTCTGTTGAGAGACCTGCTGATTGCCTTATGTGGGTTCTCTTGTATGTGAGGACTTTTTTTTTCTTGCTGCTTTTAAAATTATCTCTTTGTCTTTGATTTTAGATTATTATAATGTGTCTTGGGGAAGATCTTTTTGGATTGAAATCTTAGGGTGACCTATTAGCTTCATGAACCCGGATGTCCAAATTTCTCTCTGGATTTGAGGAGTTCTCAGCCATTTTTTCTTTAATAAGCTTTCTGCTCCTTTCTCTCTTCCTTCTCCTTCTGAGACTCTAATAATACATAGATTGTTTCTCTTAATGCTATCCCCTAGTTTGTGGGGGCCTTGTTAACTCTTTTTCATTCCTCTTTTCTTTTTTTGCTCCTATGACTGAAGGATTTCAAATAACCTATATTCTAGTTCATGAATTCTTTCTTCTGTGTAGTTGAGTTTGTTATGGAAGTTCTCTATTGAATTCTTCGGTTCAGTCATTGTATTTTTCAACTCTAGGAATTTTTTAAATGCTTTCTATTTCTTTGTTGAACTTCTCAATATTGTTCATGCTTTGTTTTCCTGATGTCATTTAGTTGTCTGTGTTTTCTTGTAATTTACTGGATTTCTTCAAGAGGATTATTCTGAATTCTTTGTCAGACAGTTCATAGATCTCCATTTTTTTAGGATCAGTCATTGGAGCTTGTCATGTTTTCATAATTATTAAGGATCCTTGTGGCTTTGTGTTGGCTCCTGTGCATTTGAGGAATTAGGCACCTCTTCTAATATTTACAGATTAGATTCAGCAGGGAAAGCCCTTCACCAGTCAGCCTGTCCAGCCATTCTGGGTGGGCTGTCTGTTGGTGTTTATGGTCAGTCTTGCTGTTGGAGTCCTTGGGTTGGTGGGTCTAGTGTCTAGGTCAGCAGATGGACAGGCTTGGTGCTTGGGTTCAGGGGGACCAGTTGGTGCCTGAGTCCACAGGTTTGGGGCTGGAGCCTGGGTTCATTGAGGTAGGCCTGTTTCTCAAGTCTGGGAGCCTGGGATCTGGGTCTGTCTGGACAGACCTGGATCCTGGTTTCATGGGGCTGACCAGGTGCTGGGCACCTTGGCTGGGCCCAGTACCTGGGGCCATAAGGGCTGATCTGGTACAGGGCTGGGAGCCTGGATTCACAGGAACATACCTGGAGCCTGCGTTCGTGGTGGCCAGTTTGGTGCCTGGCTCTGTGGGAGCCAGCAGCACTGGGATGGGCCAGGAGCCTGGTACCACAGGAGCCACCTGGGGCTGTGAGAGCTGGCAGGTGCTGGGGTGAGCTGAGGCCTTTGTTTGCAGGATCCCACTGGGACCCCGGGGCTGTGGGCATTGGTCTGGTGCTGGGGCAGGCCTGCTACGGTCTGCTGTGATGTTGGGTGCTCACCTCACTCTTCTTCTCCCACAAGGAGGGTATCTCTTTCAGCGCTGGGCTGCCTGGGTTTAAAGGAGGGTCAGGGGGCATAATTTTTGAAGTTATTTTTCCCACCCTCTTCAATGCCTCTTTTCTTATTTCTGTGTTCCACCCAAGTGCTGTAATCTCTCAACTGGAACCCTTAGCTTTTGTGAAGATATTTTTATGTGTGGATAGTTGTTCAAATTGATATTTCTGCAAAAAGATGGGCACTGGAAATTCCTACGCTGCCATCTTGCTGACGTTCCTCCTCATTTTGTTCATGTGTTGTTTTCCTGATTTGTTTTAGTTGTTTATCTGTGTTCTCATGTCCACTGAGTTCCTTTAAGATGGTGATTATTTTGAATTTGTTGTCAGGCAGTTTGTAAATCTCCATAACTTTAGGGTCACTTACGAGAACTTTGTTAGTATCCTTTGGTGGTGTTGCGTTTTCCTGATTCTTTGGGATCTTTGTATCCTTGTATTGGCATCTGTGCATTTCAAGAAGTGGTCATCTCTTACAGTCTCAACAGGCTGACCTCTGCAGGGAAAGACCCTCATCAGTTAGCCTGGCCTAGGCTCCTGGGATTCTGGATTCCGGTGGCATCCACAGGCAGGCAGGGTCCACTGCCAGGGCCCTTGGGGTCTGTGGCCTGACAGCCTGTGGGGTTCACAATTGGGCAGGACCGGCTGGTATGGTCTGTTGTTGGGTTGGGCTGGCTGGTGGACATCTGTGTTCAGGTGGGGTTGTTGGCGGGAGCTGCAGGGCTATCTCTGTGATCTGTGTGCAGTGTGTGTGCACTAAGCACTGTGAAACCCCTCACCCTTTTTTGTCCTTAATTGTCCCCAGATGGTCTAGCTTTGCCAGTTTGCTCAGTTTTCTGCATGAGGCAATACAAAGTGGACCTCTTGAGCAGTGCCCTAAAACACTAGGGAAGTTGGATGTCTGCCTCAGTCTCCCTTTCCTCCACTGAAAAAATCATGGGCCAAGGGGATCCTTCTCAGCGCTGTGCTATGCCGGCTTGGGGGAGGGGGCAATGTTGACAAACTGAAACTATTCTTATCCTTTTTTTTTTTTTTTGAGGAAGATTAGCCCTGAGCTAACATCTGCTGCCAATCCTCCTCTTTTTGCTGAGGAAGACTGGCCCTGAGCTAATATCCGTGCTCATCTTCCTCTACTTTATATCTGGGACGCCTGCCACAGCATGGCTTGACATGTGGTGCATATGTCTGCTCCCAGGATCCAAACTGGTGAACCCCGGGCCGCCTAGGTGGAGCATGCAAACTTAACCACTGTGTAACCAGGCTGGCCCCCTCTTCCCATCCTTTTTGATGTGATTTTTCTCAGTTTTCCTACTCTACTTCCCAGCTGTGACATCTTTCCTGGGTTCTGGAATTCTCACGAAGGCATTACTGTCCATGGATTGTTGCTAAATTGGTGTTTCTGTTTAAGGACTAGGGCTGGGGACCTCCTATTCCATCATCTGGCTGATGTCACACCTTGGAGCAAATTTAAAAGTATTTTCCATTAAGATCTTTGAAAGAGTATTGCATTTCTCTAGCTAGACTAGTTCTTGAGCTAGAGAATGAGCCTGATTTTGTTCAGGAGAATTTACTTGAGGTTCTAGGTTGACCGTGTCTCTCCTTTTTGTTCCCATAATGGGCACACATCTGTCATTGCTCTTCTATTGAAATTACTCCTGGATATGTCTGTCTCTTCAACCAGACGGTAAGCCTGTGAGGGCAGCGTGATGCCTTGATCGTCTTTGTACCCCAGCATTAGCACAGTAGCCAGCATGGAGAGTCCACCCAGTGCATTTGTAAATTCATTCAGTCACTCAGTCATTCAACAAATATTTATTGAGCTGTCCCTGTGTGGAAAGGACTAGTGTAGTATGAGTATATAACAGAGATCAAAACTGGTAAAAATTCCTGCCCTAAAGAAACTTGCCTTCTAGTTGGGGGAGCAGACAGTTAATATAATAAATAAGTCAAATAAACAGTATGTCATTGTTAAGTAATAAGAAGAAAAATAAAGCAAGGAGAAGAATAGAAGGATGAAAAGGGGGGATGTGTTGAAATCTGGATAAGCAGTCTCACTGAGAAAGTGTCGTCTATGTAAAGACCTAAAGAAAGTGAGGCCGTTGGCTTTTTGGATGGATCTCGGGGACGGAGCAGCAATGGCCAACACCAGGGTGAATCCTTCATGCCTGAAGTGTTTGAAGAATATTGAGGAGGACAAATATCCACTTAAAAAATATCCATTTAGCTTACATTCACGTGCTCTGCTTCGGTGGCCCACGGTTTCCCTGGTTCGCATCCTGGGTGGGAACATGGCACCACTCATCAAGCCATGCTGAGGTGGCATCCCACATGCCACAACTAGAAAGACATACAACTAGAATATACAACTATGTACTGGGGGGCTTTGGGGAGAAGAAGAAAAAATAAAAATAAAAAAGACGATTGGCAACAGATGTTAGCTCTGAACCAATCTTAAAAAAAAAAATCCTCTTAAAAACTGTGATTAAAGCAAAACAGTAAACTTGCGCCACCCAGTGGAGCTAGGGAGCACTGCATGCAGGCAAACGGGAAATTATATCTACGTTAACCAAAATAACTGGATATTTGTCATTTTTGTGTACTTTGTGAGGATATGGGCATGTCTATTAGCATTGTTTTCAAGCTATTTTATCTTAAGTGAGGAAAAATTAGAGAGCTTCAAACTTACAAATCCTCAACAGTGAAGATTTGGGAAATTTAGGTTGAAAAATTCATGTGAACTTTGGGATGAATTAATTAACTAATTAACTAGGGCTACATCTACATTTACATAGATTTTATTTCTTTGCTTAAGTTTGTTACTTTGGAATACTGAAAGGCCAACTAGATTATTTTGGTCCCTTGAAAAATAAAATCTGAGAATTGTGTAAAGAATGAAATGACTTCCTGCTGTATTATTCTATTTCTAAATCTTAGCTCTCACTTATACACACAAATTCTGTGATGGTTACATAGTGGTGTGGGAGGTCTTAATTAATCTTTTTTTCTTTTGTTTTTTTTGAGATCTGGGCAATCATAATAAAAAAGCATATTACAAGAAGGCATCATTATTTTAAAAAAGTAAGGACATTCTGTATATTTTATTAGTTTCAAGAATAGAGCCACTAGGTAAATACTGGATATTAAAAGGGTTACAAAAGTGAATATGCTATCTTCTTTGCTCTTGCGAAGTTACTTATTTAATAGCCAGAGAGATGAAATTATACTTCTTCCTGTAATAGAAATACTTAGTGTAGTCTGGACTGTAATAGCATAACACTGGTACAGGGGCACATGGCAGATGGCAACATAATCTTACTAAATTCACTTCGAGTGATTTATTTGGTGACACCTGCTTATGAGGATCAGTAGTGTATTTTGGAAATACTCTTTGGAAATTGTAAATAATCAGTAAATCAGGGACACGCTTTCCCCCTCCCCTAGGCTCTCCGTAGATCCAGCTTGATCCCGAAAGCAGTTTCACCAGCACCAGCTCCTGCCTTTTTGCACATCAACATGACAGGATCACAGGAAACGAAGCACGGATATGCCAGAACATTCCTGGCAGTTTGTACATTTTGTTTCACAGACCCTACACTGAAAACAATGAACAAACCTTGAGATTATGAATGATCTTACTAACAATTTAAGAGACTTTCAGTTTTTGACTTCCTGCCTGCAGGAAGGAAATGACAGTTGGAAGTGCGGAGAACAGGTGTTACCCTGGACAGCATGATATCTTCTGCTTACTAAAATAAAAAACACTGCATCAACACTCCTCCGTGGAAGTGAGTTCTAACCACAAGACTCAGTCTTTCCACCACAGACCCAACTTCAGAAAACCAAATCTGTTTCCTACCAGGAAGTTGTTAAACCCAGCAGTAAAGAGCAGACTCAGGGGCAGAGTTCTTCGAATCAGTCTTGGATGAATCCAAGAAAAGAGTTTAGGTGGTTTGAAAATGTCCCCCTCTGTGTCCTTCCAGTTACTGGCAGTGCAATTGCACCTCAGACTCGTCAGGGGACTTGGAAGGGAAAGGAGCAGGATTGGCGTTAACTGGCCCCAGCTGAAGGGAGGTGATTTTAAACCCTCTGTCATCTCCCTTTGTCTTCGTCTCCAAGTCAGGGGTCTGGCATTATCTCCTCCCAGGAGCATAATGTTGGCATCATGGCATAATGGCATTCTTTTTCTTTGCCAAGCTGGCTAGTTGCTTTATCCCTCATGAAAGAACCTCGCCTGCTTCCCAGTCTGTTATGGAAAATTTAGACAAATGACACTTTAGAAGGGCTGAGGACTGAAATAATTGAAGGCTATGCCTTGGGCCAAATACCAGACAATCCTCTCCAACCTTCTTCCTTAAGGGTTCGAATCCATTACGGATTATATGTTTTTGAGGGCTCATGGGTTAGAAAAAGTTGGGAAAGATATTGTGACGCTGGGACCTATAAAGTCTTTTTGAATGCTTGCAAAGGGCCATAGTCTTTTCCTAACAAGCATCCTGAGATTAGGAAACTCTGTGACCCCAAGAGGTTTTGTCTTTTCTCTCTTACTTAGAGCCTCTAAGGAGCCAGGGCTGTGGAGGAAGGGGACCCGGTGGCTATAATGGCGACTGAGCAAGGAAATCGAAGCTCGTGGGCTGAGTGAACTGATTATTTTGGGAAAGGTAGTACATGATTTCTCCTTCTGAAAGGTCGGTGTGAGGGAACACATAACCTTGGAATGAAAGACGAGTTAGCCATTATCAAAGCCTTGTGCATTTCCCCTGCTGCCCACCACTTCTCTTATGCCTCCTCCGCTCCCTCATTTCTTCCACAAATATGTGTGAAGGGCCTATTATGTGCTGGGCACTGTGCTGAGAAAGGATGAGACAAAGATGAAAGCAGATGTTCTCTGCCTTCAAGGAGCTTAGGTTTTGTAGGGGACCCAGTGTGCAAACCACGTAGGGACAGAAGTGCTGCAGTAAAGGTGTTCAACAGGGGTTTTGACACAAAGGAGAAAATGCCCACTTCTGCTTGGAGAAGGAGAGTAAGGAAGGGTTTCGTGGAGGAGAAAACCCTTAATCTGGGTGCAGAAAGATGAAGGCTGCACTTTTTCCTATCCTCCTGTGAGATCAGGAGAATGTGATGAAATGCAACCCCAAATGCCCAGTCAAGACACAGCTACCCAAGGCTTTCCCCTGTCTCTGCTCGCCTACTGGCTATTTCACTGCTGTTTGGTACTACCATTAAAGGGTAAGTGGAATTATTTTGCTTCTGCTGAGAAAAGAGGGAAAACAAATTGGTGGAAGAAAGATTAAAAAAATAGAGCACAAACTTTTTTTTTTTTTAAAGATTTTATTTTTCCTTTTACTCCCCAAAGCCCCCCTGTACATAGTTGTGTATTTTTAGTTGTGGGTCCCTCTAGTTGTGGCATGTGGGATGCCGCCTCAGCATGGCCTAGATGAGTGGCGCCATGTCCACATCCAGGATTCAAACTGGCAAAACCCTGGGCCACCGAAGCAGAGAGCACGAACTTAACCACTCGGCCATGGGGCCGGCCCCCAGACAGACTTTTTATTAAGCTAGAATTGCTTTGTTTAGTTGACTTTTGTTAGTCTAAAATTATTTTCTAACTTTCTTTTTTTTTTTTGAGGAAGGTTAGCCCTGAGCTAACATCTGTGCTCATCTTCCTTTAGTTTCTATGTGGGACGCCTGCCACAGCATGGCTTGACAAGCAGTGCGTAGGTCCACACCCGGGATCCAAACCGGAGAACGCTGGGCTGCCGAAGTGGAACATGTGAACTTAGCCACTGCACCAACAGGCTGACCCCAATTATTTTCTAACTTATATGCTTGTGAACTATTACAGGCTTACAATATGCTTGTAAATACTAATCAACAAAAAATGAAAATCCCCTCCCTTGCACCTCACCCATTCCCCGGGAACAGTACTGTTAATAGTTTGATGAGTATATTTCTGGATTTTTAATTTGCATTTAAATCTACACCTGCAATATTTTAAATCGAAAATGAAACTGTGCCATCCATATTGTTGTACACAGCATCTGCAACTGGCTTCTCTCTCCCACCCCCTCCTCAACTCACTACGACATGAACATTGTTAGAACTGTTTTTCAAAGAAAATGTCATTATGTGATACAGAGAAGATTACTGTAGCAATATACGGATACTGCTTTGAGTCAATAGAAAAATGAATACAGGCCAAAAGGAACCTCCTCCGAGAAGTCTTCTCTGATCAACTCTCCTGTGATTCTTTTCAATCCTCTCCTTGAAATCATCCAGAGGTTTTACATATTGTTTCTGTATAATATTTGGCCCCTGCTCATAAACATATTCCTTGGTCTTATACTCAAACCCTTTTGGTTGCAAAGAACAAAGACCCCGTTTTGTAAGAGTACACGTGAACTGGAAAGTTCGACAACCGAGGGACTGGTCTTTCTTGGTGTGCTTGCATCTCCCTTTGGTCTGTTCCAGTCTTCTCACTCTCTGGGTTGGCCTCCTCACTCTACTGACACTTCTGTTCCTCCACCATTTGGCTTCCATTCATTCATTCATTCATCCAGCAAATCTGGGTGTTAACAACATGCCAGGGGTGGTTCTAGCACATACAGTTTGGGTTGCTCTCATCTTGACTCAAAATCATAGCCTCTTTTAACTGCACTTATCAAATTCTCCCCATGTTTCTTAGTTCAAGTTCCTAACGGTGAGAAAGTGATTGCCTCAGGTTATGCCAAGACATACCTAGGTGGCTGGACATTCCGTGGCCCAGCGCCTTTTCTTCCAGACAGATGTGGCTGGAGAAGGGGGCTGGGGGACTGTGGGCAGAATGGCCCTTCACAGCCCTAACCTGTCCACCTCCTTCCAGGAACGTTCTTGGGTCTCACCTGTGCGTTTGTGTCATCTCCCCAACCAGGGTGGAAGTCAGTAAGAACTGTGTCCCTACTATGATCTGCACACTGTAGGTGTTCAGTGAACAATGTTGACACTATTCATCTTTCCTTCACAAGGAGCTGGGCTTGCTGTGGGCAGAGGGCGAGAATCACAACCTCCCTCCTGCTCAGAGAAAGCACAGCTAGTTATCACACATTCCAGAACCGCAGGGCACATCACGTGAATGACAGTGCTCTCAGTGTTGTCTTTGCAGGTAAAGGTGAAGAGAGATTCGGAACCAGAGGAAAACTATAGGTGAGAAATATGAAGCGAGTGTCAGTTTTAAATTCCCATATGTAGAAATAAAAATCGAGCATTTAACAGGGAATTATTGACATGGGCAAGAGACGCTTTCCCGGGAGCCAGGCTATTTTTATTCAACAACTGTCTTTAAATGCTCAGGTCACAATTCCTATTAATACACAAAATTCATAGAAGAAATGATAATACAACATAGTGCTGATGACTCAAGACAGAGGGTTAGGAGGTAAGAATATAATTTGTATCTTTTAAATAGAAATTTTTGTCAGGGAAAATTGACAAAAATTGACTAGTTATCCCGCGGTGGGAGGACAGGAGGCGTGAATCCTCAGAGGCACAGCGAGAATCATGGGTGCGTCTGAGAGCCAGGCAGCCACAGGGCCCCTTCTGCAAAGGGCTTTGGGAGAGAGGAGCCTAGAGAGAGATGGGCTTGCATCCGTCTGCAGCGGGCACGGGGGCAGCCGTCTAAAGAAGCAAGCGTGTCGCAGGGATGAGACTCAGTGTCTGTTGATCAGTGCTCTCCTCATCACTCCCGCTCCCCTTGTTGTAGCCAAGGCTCTCACCTCCTGCTCAGGCTCCTCTGTGGCTCCCAGCTGGCCTCCCTGCCTCCAGGTTAACGCTACTGTCCTTCCTCCACGGCAGCACTCACTCTTCTTTCAAATGGCCGAGTGACTCCTCTGTTCAAAAAATGTTGCTTTCTCATTGCCCGCCCCCACTCCTTCACGGGGCATTTATGTTCCGACTCCAGTTGATTTTTCCAACATCACCTTCCCCTCTTTCCTGCCGTGCCACACCATGGTCTCCTAAACCATTCCAGCTTCCTTGTTGCTCTTTTCTGCCTTAACTGTCACTGACACCCCAACCTCGCATCTGTCCTCATCGTCCTTTCCCTCCCCATCCCCCAACCCAAAGAGGAAGCTCTCTCTGTTACCATAGCACTTAGGTTATGCTTCTGACCTCAGTTATTGTGGTGGTTGTTGTTCATAGTTTTGTTTCCTCCGTTCACTGTGAGCATTTTCAGGCAAGAACCTTCTGTCGCTCATTCATCTTCACACCCCATCACCTAGCAAAGTGCTCATCGCAGGTGCTTAAAAAGTGGTTTTCAAAGAAGGATATCCATGGAGACAATTGTCTTTTAAATATTTGATATGCTTTTCGACTAGATATAGATAGCTCCTAATGTGTTAATCTTGATAACAGGTTTCTAATATCACCGTGTTAGTCTCCTGAACAGTAAAATAAAAATAACATTAATCTGAGTTACATAGCAATCAATGTGCAAGAACAAATAAATATTTCAAGTACCAGGAAGAAGTCTGGTTAGGAAGTTGGCAAAGTGAATCCAAACCCCTTTTCAAGCACTTTGAAGAAAAATGAGAGGTAGTTCTCTAAGATGAAGACTCAGGGTTTGGATCTCTCTCTTCTCCTGAATTTGCTTAGAAATAAAAAGAGGGGAGTGGATTACATCTGTTCCTCCTCTTTCAACTGTAAAACTTTGTTATGCTAACGGTTCTGTTTAACAAGTGTTAAATATTACATAATTTTTTTTTTTTGTGCTCAACTTAGCAATAAAAGCTACATTAAAAGACCTGCTTTTACCAGTGCTCCAAAGTGTATCCCGAAGTTCGTTTGATTTTAATTACGGATGTGCAAACACATTAAGTGATCACTTCCACAACTGCTCTGTCTCTTTAAGAGGCCTCGGTTGTTAAGTTGGAAGATCACTGAACCATAGGAGGGTCAATAAAAGAATAAAAAGTCACTGCTTAGTGATTCGAGTACAAGGAACTTGATCCTAGGTCAGTATCTGGGTCCATATGCTGCTCGCCATCCGAGGGGGAGCGTTTGATCCTCAGCAGCTCGTCCTTCCTCGGGATGGCTTCTGGAAAACTAGTCAAGCTCCTGGTGTTTGAGCTCCTAGAGTTTGCTGCTTTCTCCGTTCCCACGCTCGTGGTTATGGAACAGTTTGCCACTGCCTATCAAAGGACCTCGAACATAGCTTGGAGAACTCATTATTGGCTGATCGTTTCCTGTTCGATTGCCTACGTGGCTTTAGTCACTCTATTGGTTTGGATTCCTGTCAAAGTTCTCCTATACAAGAAGCATCATCTTTACCAAAAAATTAAAGGATGGTAAGTAAAAGAATTCTTTAGCAGGGAATCCCTGTGATGCTTTCAGAGATACTTTCTCATGTACTATGTGGAAGGATATTAGAACAGTGCAAATGTACGTAACGCGAGATTATTGAGAAGTAATCAACACCATTTCTATAGATGTATTGATATCATGGTATCTTCTATATTTTTATGGCGTCATTTTTACTACTGATTATAACAAATTACATGTGTTCATTAGGTTGGAGTTAGCATGAGTCTGTCATACCCTGAGTAGCAAATGTTGGACCGAATTCCTCCATGCACAAAACTGCCTAAGGTTATCACAGTTAATTTACAGAATTGTAATTGCAAGATTATAGTATAGAATTTTACTTTTGTGCAAAACTGAAAATGCTGTTCTTCAATGTTTGCACTGTATTGTTTCTCAGGTCAAGTGTATCCTTTGACCATCATCCAACCGAGATTTTTAAGCAACTGATTCCTTTATTTAGATTTTAAAAAATAATACTTTACTGTGTTGGTAAAAACATAGTAAAACTTTACTATGTGGGTTACTATGTTGGTTCTGTTACCCTGATATGGTGTGGAAATACTTCAATAATAACAGAGAAATATTTTAAATAAGATTTAATGTTGATTTGGCTAACAGTTTACCTAGTGACTGTGTTGATCCATGTAAAGGCACTGAGAACGAATAATCCCAGATGCTAATTTATTTTGGTCTGATTCTTACACATCTGGGATTTCTTTGTTTTCTTTGATGCGTTAAATTTTCTTTTACACTGGGCTTTCATTTTAAAGTCGAACAACCCAGAGCACATTCGAAAAGGAAGGAGCTGGGAATTTTAACACAAGCGAGGACAGAAATGTAAAAAAATAGATGTAGCTAGAAATACTGTTGGGAGGGTGCAGTAGGGGAGAGCTGAAGTGTGGCGTTCAGGAAGCACTCTGTAGGTACTGGTACGGGATGTGGCCCCGTGAACCTTACCAGGGAACTGTTAGTTTCCCACAGTCAGAGCTCTTGAGGGGTTTTGGGAAATAACCCATTTGGTTGGCACTACGTTTTGTGAGGTTTTGGGGTTTTCTAAACCTTGACCCAAAGCCTCAGGATCACCAAAGGGGTGGTTTTGGAGCTGAGCTGGGTGCTCCACCCCTCATACTGCCTGGGCGTTGCTTTGACTGTCCAAGACTCCTGACCGGGCTGGGACGTTTTGAGGGAACGGTGAGAGGTCCAAATGACCACAGGCATAAACCGATGGGAAGCTGGCCCATGCCAACCCAGGAAGGCACTCTTTGATTTGTTTTAATGTTGGCTCAAATCCCTAGGACCCTAGGTTCTGAATATCATTCAGGCAGCAAACCTTTGCATGCCACTTATTATTATTATTAATATTTATTGTTATTAAGCTATAATTGCTTCTTTGCTGATCACTTATTATGTGCTCTGAGATTTATGTATGAATTTCATTTCATTCTATACCATCTTGTGAAGTAGGTATTTTCATGAATTTATCATTAGTTCTAAGAGGAAACTGATGATTACAGGGGCTAAGCAACTTTCCCAGTCAGTTAACTAATGAAAGTCTGGAAGGGCCAGACTTTGGACCTGTGTCCATCTGACTCCATAATTGGTACTTTCCACCACTACCCTAAACTGCCTCTTTGAAGGATGAGGTCCCCATCTCCTGGGGTAATCAAGAATAAGGAAGAGAGCAGTCTTTCATTTCTACTCCCCAGGGCACATGTTTCCTTTTGTACATCTGGTCCAGGTACTTCCCTTGTCCTAAGGTATCTTGGGCTGTCACACCAATATATCTTTTAGGCATTTCTTTTGGGAAATACCCTTTGGGTCTTTCATTTCTGTTTGGGGTGTGGCTGGCCACAGTGTTCTAAATGGTTTTAGATATAGGACAGGTTATCAGTAATTTCAGTGAAACTAAAACTATTTCTTCATGGCCTCATTCATGAGCACTATCATATCGTTATCTTACTGGTATAGAAGAGGAGAAATCATTACTGAGCGCTATTCTGAGAACTTTACACATTCTGTACCATTAAATTTCAACTTTACAACAATCCAGTGAGGTGGGTGCTAATGTTCTCGTTTTATAGATGAAGAAATGGAAACTGAAAGACACGATTCACTTTGTCAATCTTACGAGCTGTGATAAAGCTTGTAAAAAAAAAAAACTGGTGGAGCTGGAATTTGTGAGGCCAGATTTGTCTGATTCTGTGCTATTTCCTCTCTCTTGTGCAATTTTTCTTTTATTCTTTCTGACTTTGAATGCCAAGTGTTTCAAGAAAAATGCAACTCTTTTAGTGTCAGATATATAGTTGATGAGTTTATTTGAGAACCTCCCTGTAGGTCCACAATGGCGTCATGAGTCCTATGGGGGTGGTCTCCAGGAGAAAGTGAGTCACCCAGGTAGTAAAGGGTGTGCCCTGGCAACACAGTTGAGAGCTACAGACCTGAGTTCACGTCCCAGCTTCGACACTGACTGTGAGACCTTGTGTGAGTTCTTTAAATTGCTTGAATTTTAGTTTTCCCCTAAGCAAAACAGGGACGACCTAGTTTCTTCACTGGAGTGTTGTCTTGAGAACCCGCTTGAGATTATGTGCGTTAAGTTCCCAGCATAGTGCCTGGCACATAGTGAGGCCTCGATGAGTTACGACCTCAGGCTGAATTTAGTATTTCCATTTAAAACATGGTCTTGTTTAATTCTCAGAATGACTCTCAGAACGAGTGGAAGAGATGATAAAACTGAAGAAAATTAGATGCTGTAAGTGATACTCTTTGAGTTTGAAGAATCTCATTTGTCTCTTATTCTTTGAGAAGAATGGAGGCCAACAGAGTGATGTCATGAATGTCTTCCGTTTTGCATACACACAGTGCTTTTGTTTCATTTTCTCACTTGGCCTGCACACCAGTGTCGTGGAGTTGACCATGTGGCTATAATTCCCATCTTATAAGGGAGGAGACCATGTCAGGGAGCTTAAGACATACACATTAAATCAACAGTGAAGTCTGAACTTTAATCCAGTGCTCTTTCCTTCACTCTTGTTAAACACTTCCTCTTTCCTTTAGAATGATCGTTCCTTTTTAGGAATGTCGGTCATAATTCATAATAGACTGGGGAGGTGGCTTGAGGAATGAAGAAAAGCTATTTATATACACACCAAATTGTATATCCCAGTAAATAAGAGAAATCCTTTCCTGGGATATCAGTGAATGTGTGAAATCCTTGAGCGACAAGGCTGGCCTGAAACCGGAGCAGATCTCCATGGAGAGGGGACCCTGGGGCAGGGTAATTCTGGAGGACTTGTGGGGGTTCCCAGACTGCCATGGACCCAGGCATGTTCCAGGAATTCTCTCAGGTCCTTCAGAGGACAATCACTTTAGACCATGACATGTCAGGAATCCTGGGCGGTGGCACGTTTGAAGGACGCCAGTATTTTGCACTACATCACCCCTTGCTTAAATCCTTGACATAGTCAACAAGACTTTGCTGTTGATTAGTTTAAGGGAGTGGTTAGTGATAGCGATTGTAGTCATAGTTGTAGGAAAATAAGAGCACATGTTTTTTGAACAGTTACTACCCACCCAAGCATAGTTGTACACACATTGCTGTGTTAGTTTAGTTAATTCTCTAACCTTTAAATATCAGAACACCTATAGTGCCTATTTGACGAGTGAGGAAATTGAGGCATAGAGGTTAAAGGTCCACACAGCCAGTGAGCAATGGAGCCAACACGGACCCCAAGGTATGTGTCTCCAGATCCTGGTTTCTTGCACACCTCACTGTGCCCCAGCAGCACACATGACCAGTAACATCTGGGCACCACTGTGCAGATTGGCTAACCAAGAGGAAAGAGAGCTCGCTCTTTTCTGAGCCTCTGAGAAGGTCATTGGCAAGTTACCATGAACTAAACACTGATGCCTAACAGTTACTTGTATCCAGAACACTCCTGCTTCTCTCAGTGGGTCTGTCATCTTCTTAAACACTCAGTAGCAATAATTTTGTCATCCTTCACTGCAGACTTTCTCTTCTGTACCCCTCCATACCAGTAAATCAGCAAGAGTGTACTTCCTTTTGCTTTTCTTTCCCATCATATGCCATAAGTCACCAGATTCCATTAATTCTTCCTTTGTCATCTTTTTTTGCATCAGCTCCTTGTTCTCCACGACTGTTTTCCTCACTCATTTCCAGGGCCACCATACACTTGAGTTTCTGGCATGATTCCCCAAATTTTCATATATTCAAATCCAGCATCAGACCATTTGTCCTGGTTGTTTGTGTTCAAGGAAACATGAAGAACATTTTATTAACTAACACTTGGGGCTCTGAACACCTTCACCAACTGGTGTCTTGCCCTTTGCTTCTTCTGTCCCCCTCATTCCCTCCCAGTCCTCATTGACAGAGTAATAAGCTTATTGAAAAAAGTTTTCTGCATGCCATTTCCATCTCCTAAAAATCTACTCCTCCCTTTACTTGTAGGATTCAGTGGTGACGGTACCACAGAATCCTAAAGCTGGACGGCACCTTAGAGGTCATCTACTACACTATTTCTCACAATATGGATAGATAGTCTGCCTCTGATATTAAGGGAAATTCACTGCTTTTTGTTTCGTTAATTATTAGTCTTCCTTATTTCCTTATATCGAAATAAAAGCTGCCACTGTTTAACTTCTTCCCCATCTTCTTTGTAGACTCACCTCCCCAGTCCTCCCTTATATGCCAGTGAATTTGGCCATGGCCAGGAGCTCTACCCAATGCCTCCAATTTCCTCTTTTTATTGCTTTTCAAGCATTCTCTTTGTTCTCATAATATAAAATGTCACTAGTGTGATGACATCTCCCAAAATTGTGTCTCCAAGCGAGACTTCTCTGAGATCACTGTATCTACATGAAAGCTTTTCATATGTTTGAAGAGATCCATGTCACTCTGTCATCTCACCCACGTCCCATCCCAGTCTGCTAAGTTTTCTCTTCTCCAGTGTCCAGGTTTCATCAGTCGTTCTTGTCCTGTGCTTTGTGTACCTTTTACTCTTTTGGACTTCTCCTTGAGATGCTGCCTGGCCCATTAATGTCTAGATGTGATCTCATTGGTACCCTGATTTCCCAGTGATGCAGCTATTGACTTCAGCTATTGATGTGATGCTATTGTCTTCAATTGCAACTTATGTCACTTGTTTCACAACTGAGGGTGCAATTGAGTAAAACTCCTGGAAAAGACTTGCTTTCAGTGCAGGGCTTCCTCCTCTTGCGCTTAGGCAACTCCTGTGAGCTTGTAAGTGCCTTAAAGTCAGACTGTGTCTTATGTGCCTTTCTAGCCTCAGAACAGAGTATAGTACACACATTTAACAACAGTTTAGATGAATGGGTGGATGGAGGAATACTTGAACAATTTTTTTAAACCTGAATTCAGTAATTTGCTCTTATCCCTATTAAATATCATTATATTGGTTTTAGTCAGATTTCTAATCAGTTGTAATCTTCTGAATCCTGATTGTGTCATTCAAAGTGCTAGCTGTCCCACTTGATTTTGTGTCATCTGCAAATAAGGTAAGCATATCTTTCCTGTCTCCCCTGGAGGTACTAGTAAATGTGTTAGATGGTGCAGTTTTACTAGAAATCCTCCAGGTTAACAGCGCTCCACTAGTTCACTCCCAGGGTTTGTTAGAATAGCTATGACTTTACCTATTTGAATTCCCTTCCAGTTCCCATTTCTCATTCACTTGGTCACTCTTTTAATAAACATTTATTGAGTAGCTGTTGACTGCGTGGCAGACCTATCCACATGTGGACGTCAGTTATACTAGTTACCACATCTTAGGACTCATTAAAGACCGTCCACTCTATGACTGCTATTTACTTTTCCAAATTTCCTCCGTACACAGATGCTTCATTCTAACCAGCGTTATTCACAGGCTACTGTAGGAGAATATCTGCCTACATTAGGCTTTGTCTCCTTTGCCAGGGAGCTGTGGAGACTGCACAGTTATACATGAAAAAATTAGAAAGTAATATAAAACAGTATACACTAAATCAGTAAATAGTATGTGACCCACCACAAGTCCTTTGTTAGCCCAGAGAAGAGAGTCATCAAAGCTTAGTACTGACAGTAGGGAAGGTGCCCTTTTTGATTCATCCTCGCTACCCCCCATCTCACCCCATCAGCCCACCACAAAGGCCTGTACTCAGCAGTTGTTCAATACATGGGGTTTGTGGACTCAGGTCTATCAGGAGAGTCCTGTGCTTGGAGTAGTCAGAGAAAGTCTCCCAAGGAAAGATGGAGTTAAGCCAAGCGTGGAAGGATGAGCGTGGGAAGACATTCCAGAGGGGGTGATGAGTACGAGCAATGAGCTGAGGTTAGGAATAAGCACGGCTTCTTCAAGGAGCAGGAGCAGACCAACTTCCTGAGAAAGGAGAGAGTAGAGAGAAATCGGGCGGGCAGTATTGCAGAATGGATAGGATCTTGAGTTTTGGAGTCAGAAAGACCTGGATTAAAACTCACCTTTCTCCTTCTAGCTGTGGGATCTTGGGCAAATTAATTCAACCTTCATTGTGAGTTTCTTCATCTGTAAAATAGGGATGATACCCACCTCAGAGGGTCGTTGTGCGGTTTGTGTAACATCTGTGAAATGCCTTCCTACAGTGCTTAGCGTGTGGTGGGAGCTCACGAGGGTTAGCGTAGAGTAGGGGTGTTATTGTAACATGTTGGAGAGTTAAGGCCAGGTTATGGGGAGCCTTGAAAGACTGGCAGGTTCTTCAAATTTCCTCTCTTTATAGGGCGCCAGTCGTGTTGGATCAGGGCCCACCCTAATGACCTCAATTTAACTTATTACCTCTGGAAAGACCTTATTTCCAAATACAGCCACATTTGAGGTACTGGGGGTTTGGACTTCAACATGTCTCTTGGGAGATGTAATTCAACTCTAACAGTCTGCCCTCTGGCCCTCAAAATTCACATTCTTCCTACGTGAAAAATAGAGTCACTGCATCCCAACATCTCCAAAAGTTTTAATCATTCCAGCATCAACTCTAAGCTCAAAATATCATCTAAACATCGTTAACTCAAAGTCCCCAAACTCATCACTAAACCATCCAATTCAGTTATGGGTGAGAGTTGGGGTACAATTCATTTTGGAGCAAAATTTCTCTCTATCTGTAAACCTGTGAAACCAGGCAACAAGTTATTTGCTTCCAACATAGAATGGTGGGGCTGTCACAGGATAGACACTCCCATTCCAAAAGGGAGAAATTGGAAGGATGAAAGGTCATGAGTTCCAAGAAAGTCTGAAACCCATCAGGGCAAATTTCATTAAATTTTAAGGCTTCAGAATAATCCTCTGTGTCTGGATACTGTGTCCTCTGGGCTCAGCAGAATGAGAGCTCCACCCTCTTGGCGATTGGCAGCAGCCTTGCCCTCTGGATCTGAAGAGGAAACCTCTGGGCCTGCGGTAGCAGTGGCAGCCTCCCTGGCCTCTGTAGCACTGTCAAAGTCATTCTTCCCTTTTCTAGAAGGATAATACGTATTTGCAGCAAAGAGTTCTATCAGCCTGTTTCCTGCCTATTGTATCCCAGAAGTCTGGCAGCCTTCCCTCATTTTGTCCCATCTCTGTTCCCCTTCACTGCAAGCTGTCAGTGTTTCTGCTGAGATGGTTGATTGGATTCGCAAGCCACACCCTTAGGGTTCTTTCTAGAACATGCTCTCTCATTTTTTTGCAATGGAGATTGGCTGAGAATTTTCCAAATCTTCAAGTTCTGGCTCCTTCTTGCTTAACAGTCCCTTCTTCAATTTGTCTCTCTCCTCTTACATTTTAATTTAATCAGCAAGGAGAAATGAGGCAGTGCCTTCAATACTTTCCTTAGAAATCTCCTCAGCTAAATATCTGAGTTCATCACTTACAAGTTCTCCTTTCTACCCAGCAGGACACGATTCAAACAAGTTCTCTGCCACTTTATAGAAAGGATCACCTTTCCTCCAGTTTCGTTTATGTCTGAAACCTCATCAGAAGCACCTTTCCCATTCATATTTCTAGCAACATTCTGTTCACGACAATATATGTATTCTCTAGGGTGAGAGAGGCTTTCTCTTCTGCTCTTCCTTTTCTTTCTGAGCTCTCACCAGAAACTCCTTTAATGTCCATATTTCCACTGACAATCTAGGCAATCTAACCTTTTCCATCGTGTGTCTTCAGACTCTATCCATTACCCAATTCCAGAACCACTTCCACATTTTTAGGTATTTGTTACAACAGTACCCCCACTTCCCCGTTGCAAATTCTGTATTAGTTTCCTAGAACTGTTACAATAAAGTCCTTCTAACTGAGTGGCTTAAGCAACAGAAATTTATTGTCTCATAATTCTGGAGGCTAGAAGTCCAAGGGCAAGGTCATGGTGGAGTTGGTTCCTTCTGAGGGATGTGAGGGAGAATCTGTTCCAGGTCTCCTTGCTAGCTTTTGGCAGTTTGCTGGCGCTCTTTGGCATTCCTTGTCTTGTAGATGCATTACCTGGACCTCTGCCTTCATCTTCACATGGCATCTTCCTGTGTCTTTCACATAATCTTCCTTCTATACAAATCTGCCTCAAATTACCCCTTTCTGTGAGGACACCAGTCTTATTGGATCAGAGCCCACCCTAATGACCTCATTTTAACTTATTACCTCAGTAAAGACCATATTTCTAAATAAGGTTACTTTCTCAGGCACCGGGGGTTGGGACTCCAACATATCTTTTTGGGGGGACACAATTCAACCCACGACACTCATTAATTACAAGCATATGTTAGCAATAAGTCAAGATTTTCAAATGCAGGTTATCATTTCTGGTTAAATAAAATGCAGGCTTAGATTAGTGTTCATTTATTAACTATTCTATCCCTTCATTTAGTATTTATTGAATTCCTACTGTGTGCCAGACATTCTCTAGTGTTATGGGGTTCTTGAACTTGAATGGATGAGAAACAAGTTACATCTCTATTTTCACTAACCTCTAACTGAGCTAACATTTCTTCCCATTATGAATGTTGGTAACAAACCACACTAGTATAAGCAGGACCGGTAAATTTATTACATAGATTTTTCATATTGCATATCACAGATCTTTTTATGTCACATTGTAATTGTTGCAGATACTTCAGAATATGGTTTATAATCTTCAATACTTTGAAATTATGAATGATTACAGTTTCCACTAGATCTTGAATACTCTAAAGGAAATAAGAAGGCAATGTATTCTTAGATAGGCATATATATTTCTATATCACAATTTTAAAAGAATTAGCTGTATTTCAACATAATTGCTTTGGTTTTTTTGAGTCTAAGTATTTTATGCATTTAAAAATTCTATTCTGAGAAGTGTCTATAGGATTTACCAGATCCCCAGAATGTTTATTGCACAAAAAAGGGTCAGAAACATTGTTCTGAATGCTGGAGATTAAACAGGGAACAACTCCAATAAGGTCCCTGCTTCCATGGAACTTACCTTGGGGATGGGCAAAGAGGGATGCGACAAACAGCAAGTAAAGAAATCAGCAGCAGAATTTCAGGTAGTCATTGGACTGCAAAAAAAAAAAAAAAAAAAGAATATATATGTACATGTGTATTTGGATGACAACCGGAGCCAGACATGGAAGATCCAGGAGTAGAGAGCCCCTGGCAAAAGCAATAGCCAGTGTACGACTTAAAGGTGGGGCAAGCTTGGTGTGATCATGAAATAACCAGAAGGCCAGTATGGCTGGAGTTAAGTGGATGGTGGGGGGGAGGAAGGTCATTCTAAGTTAGGACAGTAGGAGAAATGAAAAAAACCACATCATGTAGAGCACATAGGCTAGGGTAATAGCTTTCAATTAGTCAACCATTAGAGCGTTTTACAAATCCCTAAAATACACAAATACATGTATTTTGTGGTAAAATACAAATAACACGAAATTGACCATCTTAACTGTTTTGAAGCGTCCAGATCCCTGGCATTAAGTACATTCACATCAGTGTGCGTCCAGCACCACCCTCCTTCCACAGAACCCTTTTCATCTTGCAAGACTTAAACTCTGTACCCATTAAACAATAACCCCCTGTTCCCCATTCCTCCCAGCATTGAGGATTTTTGAGCAGGGTGTGACCAGATGTGTTTTACATTTAAAAAATATGATGGTTTGTTCATGGGAGAAAATGCTGCTAGGCAAGAATAGAAACACTAAGAGGAAACCGGTCAGGAACAACCTCAGACGAGAGACGATAGTGGATGAACCATGGTGTTAGCAGGGGAAGGATTCGAAATGTATTTTGGCAGTAAATCAGGCAGGATTGATGATGATTGGAACAGGTATGGAGAAGGATGTGGGTTCTTTTTCAGGGATGTTAAGTCTGAATTGTGTGCTAGATATCCAAGTGGAGATGTCAAATAGACAGCTGGGTGTACAAGTCTAGAGCTCAAGATAGAGGCCATTATATATATATAACATATATATATACTATATATAATGATATATTTGGAAGTCATGGGCAAGTGGGTGGTATTTAAAGACATGGGATTGGCCGAGATAATCAAGGGAGATACTATACTATAGATGACGAAGAGGTGCAAGGGCACTCTACTGTCATCTTTTCGAGGTCAAGGTGAGAAGAGGATTCTGGACGCTCTAGCCATCTTACAGAGCCAACTGCTGTAGGTACCTGGATCTGGGCTCAGAAAAGGAGGCAGAGCTACCCATTCTAAATCCCATGATACCTCTGGTTTTAGCAGGTCATAGAGGGTCTGGCTGTGAGAGTAGCTATCCCACCCCCTATCTTATGTCTGTACCTGTACCTAGAACATCTAAGAAGGGGCCGGGATGCAGGGAGGCATGGCAGGACCACGGAGAAATTCTATTTGAGAGACTCCAACACTCTTTGTACTTAGACACAAACTATCCCATAAATGTAATTCATATAATATGTATTCAATTAAGGAGAGGAGGTAAATATTTCATTACTGAAAACCTTTGAGTATATTTTGTCTTCCCATTAAATTGATGATGCTGAACATACATTTTAATTCTCTCTGTCGTAAGGTAGAATATTATATACACATTATGTCTCAATAACTATGTGATTAATTGATCATGCAAGGTTTAAGAAGTAGCCCCAAACCAAATTTTAAAAAATTACCTGATTTTTATGTACATATGATTTTTTTCCTTCAAGTCAAAAATATCCAAATGTTTTCACTTTGTCATCCTAAAGTACCTATTAATATATCACTTCTAAATGTATTTTTTGAAAAATTCATTTTATAACATGGGGCATAATAGAACTTGAGAAAGTCCCGCTGTTCTTCCACTTGGTCCTCAGATCCCAACCTGTTTGGCAGGATTCTGATGAATGAGTCGTGAAAATGTTGAATGTCTTGCACTGTGCACTGTGATGCTTTTAGTTATCTATGGTTTGTTAACTATTTGGAAATCTCTCCTCCTTTTGTTCCAGAAAAGGACTCTGGGTTTTGCGCGTGTTGCCCTTTGCCATACTCGAACATTTGGGAAATGGAAATAGGGAAGCAGTAGCTTCTTAGAAAAACTATAGATGAATGGAAGAGGAACTGCAAAATTAGCAAAATAACAGGAACTGTTGATCTGGTACATTATTGCTTTTGCTTATTTTTTCTCCTTTGCTAGGAGACCTGTTACAATGATGTGTGTAGTACTCACAACGCTTCCCAGCTTCAGCTTTTCTATAGCAGTAACTGAGGTATGGAATTTTAATTTCGTCTGCAAGATTTTGAGATTTTAAAATTTCCTCTGTTATTGGGGTTTGATAGAGCAGTATGCCAAACAAATATCTTAAAGTTTATTTTGTCCGGTCTTCTTCCGTGTTGCAGTATATATATTTAAAGTACTAAATCGTTATTCCCTCTGTGATTGTGGAGGAAAGTCCAGCAGCCGATTTTAAAAAAATTGCTTATATGTTTGTATGTGAGAGACGAGAATGTTATTTCAAAATAATAAAAAAGCAAGGAATTTGAATGTAGATCCACATTTGTTTCTTCTATCCTGATGTTATTCATGAGTGTCCTTAGTTCTAAATGGAATAGAACAATATCCTAGGGAGCAACCATTCCACTTTAAGACCTTTGATAACATATCCTTTGACAAATAATTTGCACATGGTATTTATTTGAAAATAACTTTGAATTTATGTTTCAAGTAACTGTAGCTTCAAAAGGACTCTGGTGGGTGGACATCCGAAGGACAGGAATAATATAGGCAGAACTTTCAGGCTGTAAAAACTTTATTATCCAAGAAGTTCAAAGAAGAATGCCCTACTAATCTTATTAATTTGCAAGATCCTGTGAAAGATGTAATTTTCACTTCTCCCAAGTGCACAACTTGAGTTACTTTGTGATATTTCTTTTCTGTGTTGAGGAGCTATTCACTAAGATCATGTTATATGCTAGGTACCGTGGATAGGGAGCAGGTACTGGGGATAGAGTGCTCAGGAAATTTAGGGCCTTCAGTAGTTATTTATTGACAGTAGACAGAAAAATAAACAGTCATTTAGAACAAGTATGATAAGTGTTGTGAGAGAGGTGAGTGTGAGATAATATAAGATATCACTAGAAATTACCTAATTGTCAGGGGCCGCCTTGGTGGCGTAGTGGTTAAGTTCATGCACTCCACTTTGGCAACCAAGGGTTCGTGGGTTTGGATCCCAGGCACGGCCCTACACCCTGCTTATCAAGCCATGCTGTGACAGTATCCAACATACAAAATAGAGGAAGATTGGCATGGGTGTTAGCTCAGGGCCAATCTTCCTCGCCAAAGAAAAAAAAGAAAGAAACGACGTAATTGTTAGAATACATCCTAGATGCTACATTAGGACAATATATGAAGACATAGCATAAGCTCAGAAGGCCACACATGTGTGCTTTGTATCAAGCGGCAGTACATGAATATTTTCATCTAGATGTATCATTTTCTCTTCCCTCTCCACAAATACCTTATAAAGTTCTTGGAGGTTCCCAAGAGCCTTAAAAATTCAGTTTACAACCTTTAAGGAAGACTACTCATAAAATATTGGTGTATCTGTAGTTTGATCGCCCTTTTTGGTTCTTTTCCATTATGTCTCACCCTCTGTTGCATATTTTTAAAATTTAATTTAGTTTAATTTTTTGCTGAAGTATAACACAGAAACAGAGAAGTACACAAAACATAAAATATACAATATGAATGGAAGACCACTGAGCAAATCCCTATGTTAACACTTCAGGTCAAAGAACAGAACTTTGCCAGCTCCCTAAAAGCCGTCCTCATACTCTGTGCAATGACTGCCTTTCCTTCCTTCCCAAAGGTAACTTCTCCCTTGTCTTCTAGGACCACAGATTGGTTCATCTGTTTTTGAACCTTTTGTAAAGGGAAATGAAATGATATATAATATGTCTCTACCTGTCTGTCTAGTTTGTGTCTGACTTCTTTTATTCAAAAGTGTGGTTCATTCATGTTTTTTGTGACAACTGCATTCCCTTCATTTTCATTCTGGTAGGGTATTTCATTTTATGAATATATCACAATTTATTTATCAGCTCTCCCTTTGATGGCCATTTCAGTTGTTTCCAATTTTTACTATTACAAGTAATGCTGCTGAATCCTTGAATATATCTCTTGGGGCACACGTGCAAGCATCTTAGTTGGTTAAATATGCAGGAGTGGAATTTACGGGTCATAACATATTCAGATGTTCACTTTTAATAGAAAATGCCAGTTTTCCAAAGAGAATAGACTCATTTAGACTTCCACTAGCAGAGAATGAACATTCCTGCTGCTTCACATCCTAACCAGCGCTTGCATTGTACGTCTTTTTATTTTAGCCATCTTGGTGTGTATAGTCTTGAATTTCACTGTAGCTTTAAATTACATTTTTCTAATAATTGAGATGGAGCATTTTTTCATCTTGCTCATTTTTGTAAATTGTGTTGCTTTTTTTTGGAAAAATTGATTTGGGAAGACATTTATATATTCAAATTTCAAGCCCTTTGTAAATTATATGCATTACAGACATCTTCTCTCTGTGATTTAATACTCTGGTTTCTTCTCATGAAGAGAAGTTCTTAATTTAAAAATAGTCCAATTTATCAATTTCTGTCCTTTATGGATAGTTCTTTTGGTAACTTGCTTGAGAAGATGTTATATATTGTGAACCTGACCTCAAAGTCTTGAAGATATTCTCCTATATTATGATTTGCAGCCGATATTGTTTTACCCTTCTCTTTTAGATTCACAGTCCATCTGGAACTAATTTTTGTGTATGTTGTGCAGGAAGGAGTCAAGTTTTATTTATTTTTTTCCCCAAATAAGATCCAATGGACTGAGCACCATTTATTAAAAAGTCTGTTTTCCCACATTTCTCTGCAGTGCTGCCCTTGTTATAAATCAGGTGTGTATATGTGTGGTCTCTTTCTGAGTTCTGTTCTATCCTATTGTCTACTTTTCTGTTCCTGTGCTGACACCACACTATGATAATTCTTGTAGTCTTATAATAGCTTTTTACATGTGGAAGAGTAAATCTTCATATTTTTTTGTTTTTCTTCTGTAATGTCTTGACCTTTATATTTCTATATACATTTTAGAATCAGCTTGTCATTTTCCACAAAAACTTGGAATTCTGATTGAGGTTTAATTGAAAGATATCTTTTTTAAAATCTCATTTTCTTTTTGTTGTTCATATGTAGAAATAACGTATTGAATTTTATCCACATGCAATCATATTGTCTATGAATAATGATATTTTGTTTCTCTTTCTTCTAATACATGTACTGTTTTTTTCTTGCCTTATTACACTGGCTAGGATCTCTAGTACAATGTTGAATAGAAATGGTCATGGTGGCACCTTTGTCTTGTTCCTGATCTCAGAAGGAAATTCTCAACGTATCACCATTTACACGATGCTTTCCATAGATTTCTTTGTAGATACCTTAATTAGATGAAGGAAGTACTCCAAAGCTTAGCTGGCTTTACCCAGGCTCTCCCTTCTTCAAAGATCCTAAACTCCAATATTTGTCCCCCTACCTCTTTGAGCTGGGACTCTCAGAGGTTCTGCTTAGCAGCGGGGTTGGAAGGAATTCCCCATCCCATCATTCCAGGAGCCTACTGTTATATTTTACATGCATTTACCAAGCTCTATTTCAAATGAAAGCTCTTACATTCGTATGAATCTTTATTACTTCTTTAGAAATAGTTCAAAACCTTGTGGGGATGAACACCTGAGAGACTGAAAACCAAGCTTCTAGTCTTTTAGCAAATGTATTGATAATTAATTTAGTGCCACTTTCAGACTATTAAAAGAATTTTGAACAAGAAACCACAAAAATGTAATGCTTCTGAATGGCTTTCTGAAAACAGGTTCAAAAGAGTATTAATGGTTCCGCTGATGTTTTACCTGATACATTACCTGACCTGGCAGTCTCTCTGGTTGTGACTTCCTTGATCGTGGTTGATATTATTGAAAAACTCAGGATATATCCTCTTAGAGGCAAGCAAAAGAGTAAGTATTCTTTTAAATATAAATATTTTTTAAAGTTTGACATATTTTTCACCTTTCTGCCACCGTGTTGTCTGTTGATATGTTTAACGATACCTTTTCTTAGAGCTAACATTAGAGATAGAAGGTCACAAATGAAGATATCTAAATATAGTTATTTTTTAAACCTACTTTGATAGCTAGACAGTTGTTCTTATTTCTTATTTGCATTTTGATAGCACTGATAAATGAATGAAGTTACCAAATATTTAATACCAAAAACTTTAATGTTTACTAAATGTTTAATTAGCAAGAAAATTATCTAAGTAATTTATTCTAGATTTGTAGTTTTGGCCTCTTAAAACCTTAAGTTTAGATAAATAAATAAATAGTTTAGTTTGGATACCTTTGCTACAGGAATTAATATGACTACTGCAGTTATGTCCTCGTGAATGATGCGTTTTTAATTGTGAGTTGTCAAGAAGCTAAAGATCACACTGATAAACCAAGGTATGCCACATTCCTTCAAAGGCATCAGTCAAAACTAAATATAGGTTTGCCTTAAAAAAAAGTATTTTGTTAATTGAATATTTTATGTGGTCAGTCATCAATTTCCTCAAATTTAATTTTGTGTGGGAGTATCCGTGTTTAATTTGCAACATTTGCATGCTATCATTATTGTATGTATTACTAAGATTTTTCATATGAAATGAGTAGGTTTTGTCTAGTTACTTCCTAACGGAGGGGATGGCATATATTGAGTGTGTCGTAGGAGAGGGCCTTGTAGTCACAGAGATGACTACTATCGGCAGGAAGGAAAACACCAGAGGACCATTTATGGACCATCAGCCACCACCCTTCCAGTTACCCTTGCTCCTCAAATCGAAAAGCAAAATTGAGTTGGCAGCCACCAGTTAATCTGAGATTGTGAGCTTCATGTTTGCACTCTGTCCTTGGGTGGGAGAGGAGCTGTTCTTCTTAGTATAACACAGGTGACAAGGTAGAGATGACGGCAGCCAGCGGCCATCTGTTGAGGAAAAGGCACTCCCCTGTTAGTAACCTCTGCAGTCTAGAGCCAAGTGTGTTTGTCTTAAACTGAGGAGCCAAACCAGTTGCTACTTCTCTAGACACCTTAATGACACAAAGCTATTTAGAAATTGGCCTTCCTTTAATGAATCTGTATTTTCCATGTTCACGTGAACTTTCTGTCCAAGTTTTTAGTGAAAGCTCCCTCTTTAAAAAAATGCACACATATATTTTTGGGAATAAGTTATTGGCATCTTATGTTTTTAAAAGATGAGTTGGATTTTTAAAGAGGAATTTTCCCTGTATCCAGAAGTGATAATGACATTGAGAATCAAAATGAAACAACCCCAAAGAAGAAGTGAGTCTCGGGGGAAGAATCTAGAACATCTCGTACAACTGCTGCTTCTTAGTTGAAGACCCTCTTTCTTGAGTTCTTCTCTGCCCAAACTTAGGAGGGTTAATGTCTGGTTTAATAACTCCACTGTTTAATAAAGTCACTCTTTAGAAAACTGGCATTCACTCAAAATGCCTTTGTAAGTATTAATTATACGTGCAGTTAATTTTACGCAAACTTTGAACTCAAATAGTCTCCTATACTCATTTCAACATTTATACTAATGAAATAAATTATGGGAATTTTAAATCCATGCGGTATTCTCATTTATCCTCTGGAACCTAACACATAAAGCAAGTATGCATGGTTTCACTGCATGAGGTATGGCAGAATCAAAGAGCTCAGGTAGGGGTGGATGATGAACAAGATATTAGAATAATTTGATTCCATTTCAACAATGTTGGGAAAGAGAATATATTCTGTTCTGTGCTCTATCCAGATAGTTTGAAATGCATATACATCTGTCTGTTTGCAGCAGTTTTGACCTTAAACTAGATGAAACTAAGGAAATCCACAGTGCTTGGATTTATGAATACTCTTGCACTGTCCTGCCATCCTAATGCCAAGCTACCAAAGTTTGATCTTTATGCAGCTTTTCCTTTTCTAAATTTTTAGATAAAAGTTATTCTGTATATGACATATGCTTATGCCTAAAACAATCTTCACCAGACCAAGGAATCTTTTCTGCTAACTTCCTATTAACAGTTGAAATACCTTCTTATCAAGTGATTACCCTGCCAGAACATCTAAGTGCATCGTTTCACTTGGGAATATTTTCTGGTACATAGATCTCTGAGGCATGGCAGTCTCACAGGTATACGTGGTGCCCAATAACGTCAAGCCCTCATCATGAGAGCATAATATAAGGGTACAATATTCTTATTATCGTAGCATTCTTATTATTGTAAGAGCCTGCGTGTGCCCAGCTCTTTCTAGTGTGTGGGTACAGATGAGCAAACATTAACATTTTCTTCTGAATTTTGCTAGCTCAGTCCCAACCTATTAATGACTTGACCTCCATCTTTCTTCCTCTCCCATATTGTTCTCTCTCCCATTTTTTTTGTGTTTTTTTTATTACCATCCCTGTGTCTCTGGTATAAATCCCACTTGATCATGGCATATAATCTTTTTGATGTATTGCTGTATTCGGTTTGCCAAAATTTTGTTGAGGATTTTTGCATCTATGTTCATCAGTGATATTAAGTCTGTAGTTTTCCTTCTTTGTGCTGTCCTTGTCAGGTTTGGGGATCAGGGTGATGTTGGCTTCATAGAATGTATTAGGGAGTGCTCCATCTTCCTCTATTTTCTGGAATAGTTTGAGAAGGATAGGTATTAAATCTTCTTTGAATGTGTGGTAGAATTCTCCAGAGAAGCCGTCTGGTCCTGGACTCTTATTTTTGGGGAGGTTTTTGATTACTGTTTCTATTTCTTTGCTTGTGATTGGTCTATTCAGATTCTCTATTTCTTCCTGATTCAGTTTGGGGAGGCTGTATGAGTCTAGGAATTTATCCATTTCTTCTAGGTTGTTCAATTTGTTGGCATATAGTTTTTCATAGTATTCTCTTATAATCCTTTGTATTTTGGTACCTGTTGTGATTTCTCCTCTCTTGTTTCTAATTTTATTTATTTGAGACTTCTCTCTTTTTTTTTTAGTGAGTCTGGCTAAGGGTTTGTCGGTTTTGTTAATTTTTTCAAAGAACCAACTCTTTGTTTCATTGATCCTTTCTACTGTCTTTTTTGTTTCAATATCATTTATTTCTGCTCTAATTTTTATTATTTCCCTCCTTCTACTGACTTTGGGCTTTGTTTGTTCTTCTTTTTCTAATTCCGTTAGATGTCGTTTGAGGTTGTTTATGTAAGATTTTTCTTGCTTATTGAGGTGAGCCTGTATTGCAATGAATTTCCCTCTTAGGACTGCCTTTGCTGTGTCCCAGATAAGTTAATATGGTGTGTTTTCATTTTCATTTGTCTCCAGATAATATTTGATTTCTTCTTTAATTTCTTCAATAATCCATTGGTTGTTCAGTAGCATGTTGTTTTGTCTCCACATTTTTGCCCCTTTCCCAGCTTTATTCTTGTAGTTGATTTCTAGTTTCATAGCATTATGATCAGAAAAGATGCTTGATATTATTTCAACCCTCTTGAACTTATTGATGCTTGCTTTGTTTCCCAAGATATGGTCTATCCTTGAGAATGTTCCATGCATGCTTGAGAAGAATGTGTAACCTGCTGTTTTTGGATGAAGTGTCCTATATATATCTATTAGGTCCATCTGATCTAATTTTTCACTTAATTCTATAATTTCCTTGTTGATTTTCTGTCTGGATGATCTGTCCATTGGTGTTAATGGGGTGTTGAGGTCCCCTACTATTATTGTATTGCTGTTGATGTCTCCTTTTAGTTTTGTTAATAGTTTCTTTACGAATTTTGGGCATCCTGTGTTAGGTGCCTATATATTTATAAGTGTTATGTCATCTTGGTGGAGCATCCCTTTTATCATTATATACTGCCCCTCTTTGTTTTTCTTTATCTGTTTTGCTTTGAAGTCTACTTTGTCTGATATAAGTATGGCAACACCTGCTTTCTTTTGTTCATTATTAGCTTGGAGTATTGTCTTCCATCCCTTCACTCTGAGTCTGTGTTTGTCTTTGGGGCTGAGCTGTGTTTCCTGGAGGCAGCATATTGTTGGATCTTGTTCTTTGATCCATCCTGCCACTCTGTGCCTTTTGATTGGAGAGTTCAATCCATTTACATTTAGAGTGATTATTGAAACGTGGGGGCCTACTGTTGCCATTTTATGGCTTGTTTTCCGGTTCTTTTGCATTTCCTTTGTTTCTCGTCACATGATTTTTGGATTCCTAATTCAAGTAGGTAAATTTCTGTATTGGCTTTCTTCTTATTTGTAATTTGTTTCTTTATTTCTTGGTATTTGTTTAGTGGTTACCAGGTGGTTTGTATAACACATTTCGTAGATGAGATACTCCTCTTTCCAATAGCCTCTTATTTCCTTAAATTAAAACATTCCATCGCTTTTCTCTTCCCCTTCTAAGTTGTTATTGTCAGATTTTTTTTCTCTTCTTCTTTTTTGTGTTGTGAGTTTGTGGTTAAAATGACTAGGTTTTATTTATTCTTGGTGTTTCCGTTCCATTTATCTTTAATGTTTTATTTAACTTTTGCTAACCTGTCCTGATGGAGAGCTGTTACTTTGTGTTATTGTCCTTCTGCTTATCTCCTTTGTTCTGGATTTTGTAACCCCTTTCCTTTTTTTGATTTTTCAGGAATGAGGTTCTTCCTGAGCATTTCTTGAAGAGGAGGTTTTGTGGCGATGAATTCCCTTAACTTTTGTTTATCTGGGAAAGTTTTACTTTCTCCATCATATTTGAAGGATATTTTTGCTGGGTAGAGTATTCTTGGCTGCAGGTTTTTGTCCTTCAGAGTTTTGAATATTTCATTCCAATCTCTTCTAGCCTGTAAGGTCTCTCCTGATAAATCTGCTGATAGCCTTGTGGAGTTTCCTTTGTAAGTTATTTTCTTCTGCCTGGCTGCCCTTAGTATTTTCTCTTTGTCATTGGCTTTTGCTAGTTTCACTACTATATGCCTTAGGATTGGTCTTCTTGCATTAATAAAGTTTGGAGATCTATTGGCTTATGTCACATGAAGTTCCATCTCTCTTCCCAAGTTTGGAAAGTTCTCAGCTATTATTTCTTTGAGCAAGCCTTCTGCCCCCTTCTCCTTCTCTTCTCCCTCTGGTATACCTATAATCCTTATGTTGCATCTCCTAATTGAGTTGTATAATTCTCAGAGAGTTTCTTCATTTCTTTTTAGTCAGTTCTCTCTCCTCCTCTGCAGCATTTCTATATTCCTATCCTCCAAATTGCTAATTCTGTCCTCCATATTATCAACCCTACTGTTCAGAGAGTCCAGATTTTTCTTAATCTCCTCCATTGTGTTCTTCATCTCCAGTATTTCTAATTGGTTCTTCTTTATAGTGTCAAGCTCTTTAGTGACGTAGCTCCTGAACTCATTGAGTTGTCTATCTGAATTCTCTTTTAACTCATTGAGTTTTTTAATAATGGGCATGTTTGGGAATTCCAGATAACTTCAGTTGGATTTCACACCCAGAATGGACAAACCTATTGCCAGAATGGAAGTTGCCTTCTTAAAACCAACTACTGTTTGTTTTTCAAATAGTCAATTTGGAAACCTACAAAGCTGCTTCAAGAGCTACTGTGAAAACTTCCAAGGGTGGGGAAGGTGGAAAGGGGAGGCTGAATTGGAGTCTCTGGATGCCCCAATTCCTACTTCAACCAGATCAACACAATTTTTGTTTGCTTAGGACTTAGTATTTTATATAAGGTTGCATTTGAAAAACTGGTTCTGCTAAATGTCTGAAAATCATTAATCTAGGCCTTTGATTAGAATTGTAGGCTATATCTATTTCCAGGGCAGTGCTGTAACTCAGGTGGCCAATTCTCAACCTCTCCAGCCCCTGACTCCCTAGGAATCATGGCACTGCACCACCTAGAGAGAAAGTGTGCTCAAAGTCTTATGACGGCTGCTGCCCTGGGATGGGATGGGGTGAGATGCGATGGGATGGGATGGGATGGGATAGGATGGGTTGGGATGGGATGGGATGGGATGTGATGGGATGCGATGGGATGCAATGGGATGCAATGGGGTGTGATGGGATGCGATGGGATGCAATGGGATGGGATAGGATGGGATGGGATGGGATGGGATGCGATGGGATGGGATCGGATGTGATGGGATGGGTTGGGATGCGATGGGATGTGATGGGATGCAATGTGATGGGATGCGATGGGATGCGATGGGATGCAATGGGATGGGATACGATGGGATGGGATGGGATGGGATGGGATGAGATGCGATGTGATGTGATGGGATGCGGTGGGATGGGATGCAATGGGATGGGATGGGATGCGATGGGATGGGATGGGATGGGATGCGATGGGATGGGACGGGACGGGATGCGATGGGATGGGATGGGATGTGATGGGATGCGATGGGATGGGATGCGATGGGATGGGATGCGATGGGATGGGATGCGATGGGATGGGATGGGATGTGATGGGATGGGATGGGATGCGATGGGATGGGATGGGATGGGATGGGATGGGATGGGATGCGATGGGATGGGATGCGATGGGATGGGATGGGATGGGATGGGATGGGATGGGATGGGATGGGATTCGATGGGATGGGATGCGACACAATACAATACAATACAATTCAGCTTTGGGTAGAGCAGGCCTATCCACGTAGAGTAAACACAGGTTTGAGGCCCAACACATATAAAAACCAGATAACATTTGTAACATTCCATTTTGAATTGTTTTATTTCTACTGGTCTCTGTTTTTCCAAAATAATACACGTTTATTTCAAGAAGTTATCAAATGGACGGAAGCAAAAAAGAAAATGGAAATCAAGCATAATCCTACACAGTAGAGATTTATAACTGATAGCATCCTGATGGCTGTTCTTCACTAAATAAAACCTATTTTGTAACTTCTTTTTCTTACCAACATATGATGGGTATCATTCTTGTTATTACGTCTTCTTCTCCTGCATCATTTTTATTGGTTGAATAATATCCCATTATGTTAATGAATCATGTTTTATTAACGAACCCTCTGCTGTTGGACCACTAGATTTTTCCCCTAGATTTTAACCACTATAAACACTGCCATTATGACTCTTGTTCAGAAGTGAAAAGAGTTGTGAAGCAAAGGACAAGGATGTGGGTAGAATGAGGAAGGCCATGCATGTTTGAGTTGGGTGGGGAGACAAGCCATGGTTTGAGCACGCACGTGGATGATGCAGGTGGTCCGTGTTTAGGGGAACTCTGCGCTGTGTATAAGAGGCAGAAGCCTCTCAGTGAGGTGACTAGCCAAGCAGAGGCTGGGGACAGAGAGAGTTAACTGCCACTGGATGACAGCCGAATGATATCAGGATGATGACTGCAGAGTGTCCTCAGAAGACCCTGAGCATCTGCACATGCCCAGCCTCCTTGGCAACATTGCTTGCCAGAAGAAAGGGCCTGTTATGGATGGGCTGCACACGCAGGCAAATGCAGAGGTCACAGGGAATGTACAAAGCGGGTGGTGAGATGCTTTGCCTATATGAGGGGTATCTGCATAGTCAGAGACGACTTGCTAGAAGAGAGATCAACAGGCTATTTGAGTGGAAAACATCAGAGCTCTGCAGAGGAGGTCATTTCCACTGCATATCAGTGAGAGGTGCCAGGTATGATGTTGGCAGCATCAGGTTTTCAAATAAATCTGCTCTCAGTGGCCCTAGTCCAGTTCCTTCTGTGCAGTCTCTTTAATACCCAGGGACTTGGGCCAAGTGCTGCAGGGTCCCCAGCAGCATAGAGGATTATTTCTTTAGATTAAATGCCTGGATGTGCCATTTCTGCTCAAAGTGTATGCAGGGTTTTAAGGCCTGGCCTCTGTAATATTTTTAAAGTTCTACAAGCCGTTCTGATGCCCACTCGGATTGAGAGCCTCTGATTACAGGAAGTATTAGGAACTGAGACCAATAGCAAGTTAGAGGCTTGAGAGACCACGTCCTAATTCCCAAAGGAACCTGCCTTCCAGATTTCCTTGAGATGGAGCTCATCACCCTTGAGCCAAATAGAGTGGAAACGATGTCACAGAAGGTAAAGGAAAAAAAAAGAGGGACGCTGCTTTCCTCAGAATAAAATGAATGGCATTTCGAGTTCCCCTTTGTTTCTTTTTAAGAAACAGCTTATTATACAAGATGAGGCTGTGTGCGAGCTGGGTTTCCATAATGTGTTTTGCAATGTATTTAGAGAGCACATAAGAGGAACATGACTTTTGGGGCCATGCCAAGGGGGGGTGGGGGAGCATTTCCTTTCATACCCTCCTCTTGGTTTTTAAAAGAAGGAAGTTTCAGGAAAGTATGTCAGTTATAGGATTTTTCCCCCTTCTCAAGAAATGAGTAACCATTTATCAGTGTGTGTAAGAGAGGGGTAGAATTTCTGATTTATACCTTCTAATGAAGTACCAGCTGTCAGGATAGGTCACTGAGGGTTGGGCCAGAAATTATATTGCAGTGATCTTGGTGCCAAAAGACAGGACATCAAGTGCTATCAAATCTCGAGTTAGGGCTCCCTTTCGTTATGACAGCTTTACATGATTTCAACAATTGGGCATTTAATGGTTAATTTTTTTCCAAGGGGGAAAATATTTCTGGACAATTTTAGTATATAAAGAGAGATTCTTGAGAGTTGCAAGATATTTTGAAAATAGATATTTCAGGGAGATTGACAGGAATAAGGGAACATAAAGAATTCAGGATGCGTTACTTTATAATACCAAGCCTTGTTCTCCATATCATTATTAACCAGCAAAAGTTTATGGCCCCAGGTTGAATGTAAAGGTGTAGGTCATTGATTTTCAATAACTAGATTTTCTTTACTTTTTTGAGGGGTGAGGAAGATTGGCCCTGAGCCAGCATCTGTTGCCAATCTTCCTCTTTTTGCTTGAGGAAGATGGTCCCTGAGCTAACAGCTGTGCCAATCTTCCTCTATTCTGTATGTGGGACTCCGCCACAGCATGGCTTGATGAGAGGTGTGTAGGTCGGTGCCTGGGATTGGCCCATGAATCCTGGGCCACCAAAGCTGAGTGTGTGAACTTAAGCACTATGCCACTGGGCCGGCCCCTCAATAACTAGATTTCCTTGTCTAGAATTGAAGAGAGTGAAATAGGTTGTTGATCTGATGGCCTGCATAACGTGCAGCCATTCTTGGTCATTTTTGGTGGTAGTGGGCTCCTCTGTATAGGAACACCATTTTGCCCAGACTCTGCTTCCACATGCTATCAAGACCCCCAGTCCCCCCATTTCTTGGTGGGGGTGGTACCCTATGAACTAGCTCAGAATCACACACCTGCGCTCTTGTCCCCTGCCTGGTGACTCCTGATGCTGCTGTGCCTGCGAAGCCTTTGACATACCTTGAACCACTGCTGCTGCTGTGGGTGCCATCCTGTTGACGTCTGCCCAAGTCCTGCTGGGCTAGGCAAGGGCCACATTGCACTGGTGGCTCTGCTGGGCCCAAAGCCATGTTACGTCTTCTCTTACCGTTGAGCTATGCAGGGCCCCAGCCTGTGCAGGCAAGAGCTCTTAATATCTTGCAGGGCTTGTTAGCAGAGTCAGTCCAATGGACTTGCTTAAAGGGCTCTCTCTAGGCCCCGGGCCAGACGGCCATCTGAGTGGTAGACTCCAGAGTCCTTCTTCCCGTTGAATGGGGGAGGGGGCGGCTGGCAGGGGTGGGTGTTCTTTGGCCTGGTTCTATGCTTTGGCTGACTTGCTTGGTGCAGATTTTCCTCCCAGGATGCCCATCGCTGCCTCATGCTAATAGACTCCAGAACAGGAATTCCTGCCATCTTTTATTCAGCAGATCTTTTTGTAGGATCTGTTCCATTCCAGGCACTCCGCTGGGTGCTGGGGGTGCAATGGTGAGTCAAAACAGGCAGACTGGCCCTTTCATTGAACTCAAGGTCTAGTGGGCAAAATAGCACGTGAATAAACGGCACTAGCAAATGTGTACAATGAAAGCTGAGGTGGGTGCTCTGCAGACAATGAGTCTGGCTCGTTCCTACGTGTCCACTTCTGTCACCCAGCTTGGGTTCATGCTGGCATTTCTAGCCCTGGTCTGTATCCAAGCGCTTATTAGTAGAGGTGTTTTAAACCACTGCAAAGTCTAGAATTATTAATATTTGGAAATAAGATAACTGTATGCTTTGCAACATTTTCCCTTATTATTTATGTTTTATTTAAATATATTCAATATTATTGCATTATATATATATATACTATATAATTATCATATATGTTAATACATATATAATTATTCATTGCAGTATTAGTAAATTAAGTATTAGTATAATTAATATAATATAAATTATATTTTATATACAATTGTATGTTATATCTATAAAATAATGTAAATATAGAAAACAATTTTTCTATTTATACATTGTAAATTAAATCACATTCTCTAGTCTAAATATATCTCAACTAAGGAAAAGGGCCAGAATATCCCAAATGAAAAGCTGAAGGTTAGAAAATTTAGATTAGAAAGTTCTCTCAATATTCAAAAATGGAATATTTTATAATTGATAATGTTATCAGTTTTTAGCAATTCTTGTCCAGTGTCAGATGACTTTATGAAGTAACGAGGAGGGGAAGATGGTTTTTAAACTATCTAGCCTTCCAGTTGTGTCAGACAAAAGAATAGTCTTGATATTTGACGTTGCCTAAGATCCAGAAATGATTCTCTTATTTATTGCCATATTTATGGAATGCCTGGTGGGGAACTGAAACTGATAGGCTTTTGAATTTAATGGATGAAAACATAATGCCTTTCATAAAGTTGCAAAACTAACTCACGGCTGGGGAGGTATGCCCACAGGCTTTTCTGGAACTGATGATGAATCAAATATTTGTCCTATACTCATTAATATTATTGACTATTATTATTTGGTGGAAACTTACGTCCTGTTTTGGACACAGGCAATAGTATGCGGGTCAGTGTTTAGGCAGCTGTCTCTCAGGGGGCTTGGAGCCCTGATTTGTAGCATTGGTGTAAATACTGCTAGCATGACAATTTTCAAGCTTTCGAGTTGATGTCACTGCACACGCGGCATGGCATTGGGAAGGGGTGCACACGATAGGCTCTTGTCAGCTGGTGCAAGCTGTCTCTGCCCGCACAGGATTTATCTGTGCGGTGGCATTTTTCTTTGCGATATCAACAGGCAAATATGAGAATTAAACTCGTGACCTTAAGACTCTGTAGTCTAACGCTATTTCTCAAACTTTGTGACCTCTCCTGATAATATAGGATACTGGGCAAGAGGAATTATAATAAAAATTTAACCAACTGTAATCCCTTAGTACTACTTACTGCCTGCTGATATTTTCTTTTCTATTCTAATTCATTTAAAACAATAATTGTTTAGCGATGGCCACTTTTTAGTTATTTTACACACATATGGCTGTTGCTATGTGTCAGGCACCATTTTAAATGCTTTACAAATATTGACTCATTCCTACATCATAAACACCTGTCAGATGGGTGCTGGGTTTTGTCATTTATTACTTGGCAATCACCTTACTCACCTTCCCCACCCCAAATTTGCTGCTCAAAGCAAATAAACTATACATAGTAAGGTGAGTTTACTCAGTAGATAGTGTCAAAGTAATAACGTTTATAATGTGCCCTGATGTGTATTTTAATTTGTTACATTTTTTCTCTTATTCTCTAAGAGTATTATGACTAAATGTGCTTCATGTGCTTAACATGTTTTAAAAAAATCTTCATGACTGCGAGTTTTCTTCTTTTCCAGATTTTCTTTGAGAATGTTTTGTCTAAATCGTTAGCATTTTGCTTTCTCTAGAATATTTTCCTGTCGGGAAAAACAGATTTCAAGGACAGCTAATCAAGACTAGTCCTACGGTTTCTGAATAATTCTTTAATTTGATCTTCTGGCTGCTGTGAATCGAGGAGCAATCTCGTTCTGTATCAGCGCCCTGTGGCCTCAGGAGCCTCTTTGCTGGAGTCTCTGCATCCTCGCTGGCTCCTCTGCCTTCCATTCTCCTCACCCTCAGTGCTTTCCACTGAACTTAGAATAAAGTCCAAAACCTTTATCATGGCCCATAGGTTCTACATAGCCTGACCCTGCCACAGACAGTGTGTCTAATGGTTAAGTCTTTGAGGTTCAAGTTCTAGTCTCTCTCCTTGCTAGCTGTGTCACTTTTGAAAGAATTGTTCATCTCCCCGTACCTCAGTTTACTCATCTTTAAAATGGGAAAATACTAGTATCTACATCATAGTGTTTTTCTAAGGATTAAGTGAATTAATGCATAGAAATGGCTTAGAACAGGGTCTCCTATACAGAAAGCACTTAATAAATATTACCTTCTCTCCTATTCTTCCCTCTCTGATGCCCCATCCCCTCACCAAACTCTCCTTCTTTCAATTCACTGTAGCTGAAGATCTCTTTTTTTTTGTGGGGGGGGGGTTAAACAAAGAAGTTTATTTCACTCTCATGTAAAGTCCAGGATGGTGGCTCAGGATGATATGATGACTCTGAACATCAAGGACTCAGACCTTTTCTGTCTCGTTGCACTGACCTTCTGAACAGAGGCTTTCTCCTTATTAACTGAAATGGCTGCTCAAGCTCCAGCCATTACACCCACATTCCAGTCAAATGAAAGGAGCAAAGAGAAAGAGCACATCCCCTTCCTTTACCAATGCTTCCTAAGTTGCAAAAATCACTTTCACTTATATTGCATTGAGTGAATTTAGTCACATATGTGCAAAGTGCCTGGCATAAAGAAAGCACTAAATAAATGGTAGCTTTTTATTGTTTTCACTGTGATGATCCATTGCCAGTAAAGGATTTGTAAAATCTCGTGGAAGAAGTCCAGTAAAGAATGAACCAATGGGTCAGGACAGAGCCACAGGTGTCTTTTTGTTCCGTGTTCTTTATTTTTAAAGGAGCTTTCCACATGCTCTTCCTACTACCTGGAAAGTTCCTTTCTCCATTCTTTGCCTAATTCACTCCTACTGATTCTTCAGGTTTCTGCTTAACTGTCACTTCGCAGATGACCCGAATTGACTCCGAATCGAATTTAGACCCCCTGTGACAGTTTCTTATCGCAGAACTTACCTTCCTTTTAAAGCCCTGCCACAATTGATTCTTCTGTATTTATTGATGTGGTCAGGGAGACAGAGCGGTGAAGGCAGGGACCATTTCCCCCTTATTGGCCGCACCATTCTCAATGTCCAGACTAAGCCTGATACAGCACTCTAAAATTTGCCTGCTCATAACAGACAGTTGGGACCCTAAGTAGTGAATTTTTAGTGTCAACTCAGTCTTGTTTTTAGGTGCTTTTGTTTGTGATTCTTCTTTCTTTTTCTCTTTTCATTTGAATAACTTTTAGTGCTTTCTTTTTCTCTCTGCAAGAGGAATATGTGCTCACTCTAGAAAATTCCTCAGTACTGATTTATGTAAGCTGACTAAAACTTTTGGGGAACAAGTTAGAGAGAGAAATACATCAATATAAAGAAATAATAAAGTAAAATAGGTATGAGTTACCTACTTAAACATTTATCTGCGATGGAAATTACATTTCCTTAATTATTTAGCTTGCACAGTGAAGGGAAAAAATTGTTTCAGCAACGGGCGTCAGCTGTGGGGAAACGCACAGAACGGCTGCTATTTTTACTCTTTACAGCACAATGTGAACCTCTAAGGAAGTGAGTGGATCTCTTTCTTCATGCTTCTATCTTTTATGGATTTTGCACAAATAAGTATCGTTCTACCCAAAGAGAACACTAACGACTAACACCAACAACAACAAAAAAGAGTTCCAGCTGCAAGTGGAAATTTAAAAAATAAATTTGGAGAGAAAGTGATCATGGAGACAAAGAGAATAGTATTGAATCCATGATGTTTACGTTGCTCAGAGATGAATCTGCGGGTCCCGTCTAATGACCGAATGACTTCTAAACAGCTTCAACTCCATCTCGCCCTCTGAGAGGTCAGCAGAGGCTTCCGGCTAAGAGTTCTAGTGCTTCTTACTTGGAAAGAGGACAGCAGAGTCGCTGTACCCCCAAGTCTAAACTCGTCTTTATTGAGCTGTGAAGAAATGGGAAGCTACCAGCCCTGATTTCACCAGATGCACATGGATTGAGGCCTTAGTATTTGATTAAAAATAAACTCTGGCTAAGAATTCATTGTTCATCCCACAGTGCGAATCCACAGATACTAAGATTCTTACTGACTGTTTAAAAATGTTAATGTGTCACTTCTTAGATTGTTACTTCCTGGCGTGGCAACAATGCTGAATTTGCAAATGTCTCCGAAAGCCCAAATTATGCACTGTGTTCTTCATGTTGACAAAGGAATTTGAGTTTTCATTCAAGCAGCTTTATCTACTAAGAGAGGTGAAGGAGAGTTTTCTAGGACATAACATACACTAAGAAACATATTTTCTATATTGAATTTTTGTTTGTAAAATGAGAGATATAATTGACCCAGTGAGCATCTGAGTTTAAGAGAGGTGATTTTGTCAGTATTAAAATAATAGCAATTAGTATATAATTTTCTCTTTTACTTGAGTATTGTTTTTTAAAAAATATTTATTAAGCTTTGTGGGTTTGGTTTTTGTTCTGCTAAAGGTTCGCCCTGAGCTAACATCTGTTGCCAATCTTCCTCTTTTTTTTTTTACCCCCAAAGCGCATAGTACGTAGTTGTATATTCCAGTTGTAAGTCCGTCTCGTTCTTCTATGTGAGCCACCACGGGATGGTCATTGACAGACAGGTGGTATAGGTCCGTGCCCGGGAACTGAACCTGGGCCACCAAAGTGGAGTGCACCAAATTTTCACCACTAGGCCATCAGAGCTGGGTTGAGTATTGTTTATTAAAATGATACTCATTCATGCCATTGTGGCATGTAAAGTTGGTAAAGAAGTTTCTAAGGGTTATGGGTCCTACCAATTATTCATGAATGATTTATACCAGAAGCAAGTAATATTTCATCAAGAATTAGATTATCTTTTTAGTTTCTAAATATACTCAATTCACACTTAAGATTTTGAAATAGTTAATTGTATAAAAAGAAAACCAAGGTTTATTTATCTTTTAATAACTTCTATTTATAGTAATCATTTTATTAGTCATTAATCACAATAACATTTATTTTAAAATGTTTTCACTTCAGCTCAATACAATTCAGCAAATTTTTATTGACTTTTAACCTTTAGAGCTATTTAGTCTAATGACTTTCTTTAAATTTTGTCTTATCAAGTAATATGGCAGCTCAGCACATTTGCTGCATAAACTTTGTTAAGGTCTGATAAATTCTTAGCAACCAAAATGGTGCTTAAGTGGATAAATGTTTGAAAAATAATGTGCTAAACCTCTCATGTGTAAAAACCATACCATCAATACTGTTAGTAAGTCATGATATTTGAGGGTTCCTTCCTCATTTCCAACTTCAACACCCAAACGTACATGGAGAGGCACACACATATACTCTCTCTTTCTCATACACACACACACACACACAAACACACACAACATGTTGATAAGAAAATGCCCTACTCATTCCGATGACTGGCGTGTTGACCAAGCATAGCCTCGTGGCCACAAAGAAGATGCTAACCAATTGCATTGACCAGTTCAAAAACTTTGGGGAAAGAACATTTTAAAGATCTTGGGTTCAGTGTGTCACCCTTCACCAAGACTCTCTCATGGTCAAAAGATTCCTTCTTAGCACCAAACTCCAGTCTTAGGGGTCTGGGTTGTAGTGATCCCTGTGGGCCTCTGCTTCTCATAAAATGACAAGATTGGACCATTGACCTCTTGGATTGATTTAATTTTATGGTATTCCTATGTTTTATAATTACCACGTTATATTGCCTCTAGACAGGTAATAGCAGCCATAAAGTTAAGAGATTGTCAATTAGGGTCAAACAAATCTGGATGTCAATTCCAGCTCTGCCCATTACTAACTGTGTTTTTGAATTTGGGTGTCATTTACTCTTTGGGCCCCAGTTTCCATATTTATAAAGCAGAATAGTCACCCCTATCTCCCAGCTTGTTTCTGAGGGTTAAATGCAATAATGTGTGACAGTGCTTAGCTCAGTAACCAATAACGGCTATTTCTATGAAATGGTAAAAATGACTTAGGATCTGTATTCAGGAAAATAGAAAGACATAAAGAGCCTCCTTTGCTTGTGTATTTTTTTCAGTGTGATTTCCATTGAAGTTCCACGTGTAAAACAGACCTCAAATAGAGAACACTTGCAATTTTATTTTTAAATTTAAATAAAATTAAAAAATTTTTTATTTGAGTAAAATTTAAATAAAAACTTAGCAAAAAATTTAAATAAAATCTAACTTGAGTAAAAAAATTAAATAAAAATTTAAAATTTAAGTAAAATTTTAAAAATTTCAATAAATCGATTTATTGCAGGTAACGAAGATAGGCATAACCATAAGACCACTCTGCAACAGATAAGAACTGTGACAGACCAAGGGAGGCAAAATGAAGACAGCCCCGTGCCTCCGCAGCCAGCCGGGAGGACCGAGGCGTCCTGGTCACCAGGAGCCGAGACACAGAGCGCTGCTCCTGGGCTGGCGGGACCCCAGGAGCCCTCCTTTCACTCTGGAGTCCTGGGAATGCTGGCCCGCAGGGACGTCCGTGCCGACATCTTCCTGTGGGCCTTTCTGCTGTGGTCTGACACCATAGAAATGGTGCGCGTGGCCGGTCACCCCGCCGTCTACAAGTCACGCTGGCTGTACCCGGTCTACATATTCAGCTATATTTCTCTCCTGCGACTTATACTCACCCCCCAGAACCCTCTTCTCGGTTTCTTGGGCGTCTTGCTCCAGGATTTACCCTTTATTTTTGTTCGACTTAGTTTAATCATTGCCCTGGGCACTGTCACCCCCGTATTGGGCCTTTGTAAAAACATACTAGTGACTCTCTCTTATGTTTATTTCAATTACTTAACCAAATTCAGGGTTTTCTCTACCTTTGAAGTATCTTCATTTTAAAAGGAAAATGTAAGACAGGCAAACCTCTTTATTATGCATGTGCGCACGTTTTAATTGTTTCTAGGGCATAAGTTTTTGCATTATATAAAGAAATGAAGAATAGATTGTAGAGAATTACTGTTTTTAGTAGCATATTACTTTTTTTAATGTATACAAATGGTGCTAAATCTAAGCAATTATATTCTTACAAGTTGGCTTCGCTGGATCTCTAGAAAATGTTAGTAGTTAATTTTAGTTAGTTATGTATACTGCACTTTTTCTGAAAACACTTCAAAAAAGCCTTTAAAAGAAATGAGAATGTGTTTTCCCATTAAGTTAGTCCAAGAATGAGATTTTTATCATTTATATAAATTAAAGAGCATTACAAGAATTAGTTAAAATTAATTATTAGGAAATACACCTGAAATTATTGAATAATTTTTAGATTAGACTTTTTGGAAATTTGAATTGTAGTTTTAGAGTTTCCTTCAAACATGGAATTATATTTTTAATTCCGCTGTTGCAAATGACCTTTATGTAATTGACTGATTTCAGTATAAAGAACAAGTCAGTTTAACAGATATTTGGCTCAGTTTAAGGTTTAGTTCTTTTGCCAGTACTGAAGTATTAACATAAATATTGTTTAATATAATGAAGTCAAGGTACATTAGTAAAACCTAGATAAAGATGTGGGTTCTTTTTTTTGTTTTTTTGGTGGTGAAGATTGGCCCTGAGCTAACATCTGTTGCCAATCTTTCTCTTTTTCCTTGATGAAGATTATTGCTGAGCTAACATCTATGCCAATCCTCCTCCACTTTGTATGTGGGATGCCACCACAGCACAGCTTGATGAATGGTGTGTAGGTCTGCACCCAGGATCTGAACCTGTGAACCCCCGGCCTCCTAAGTGGAGTGCATGAACTTAAGCACTATGCCCTGGGCTGGCCCCCCCGCCCCAACATACAGTTTTATAATAAGAAGCCATGAATTGAAATTGTGCATTTCAAAGTAAAAGATTATTTTATTTGTGGAATTTGAAACCATCATAAGAATAATCATTTTAAAACCAGTTTAAAGTTAGAAGTTACACTTACAAATATAACAGCATATACCTTAGTGTCTTACGTGATAATGTATAATGGATATCTTGATGTTAAATAATTAGGTACCTAATTATGTAATTTGCCTTTGCTATGCTGGGACATTCTCGGATATTCATACGAGGGGCTTCATATGAAAATATGAATTTTTCAGATGCTGGATAGGTTTGTAAGAGGCTTATTGGGTGCAGAGTAATGTTTTTATATAGTCAGTCTCTTCAATGATCTGCAGGAACAAATAGCTTAAGAATGGATAACCCAACTTTCCCACCACCCTGCGGTCCACAGATCGGCCCACATCGTTCACCCCTGTGCTTGACGGCTTTTCCTCGCACTGTAAGAGAAGCTCTACTTGCATTGTTAAAAGCTTGACTTCTGCCTTTATGACTTGGGGCACGTTCTTTGTTTCCACATCCAGGAGATGAGCAGAGTAGTAGTATTTTCATAGGGTTAAATTGCACTTTAATGCGGTTGAGAGGATTTAATGAGATGGGCAGTGTTCTCATCCCTTTGTCTGGCAAACAATTATAACTTGATAAATGCCAAGTCTTTTAATTGCACCAAGTCCCAGAGAAACAAGTAGCTAAATGCATTGTTTTAATGTTCCTGTTTTATTCTTTTCTGTGTCCCTGCTGACCCTCTGGGAATAATCATTTAAACCGTGCATTGGTGAAAAATAATATGTAAACTCTTAAGGTGACCTCAGACTATAATTTTTCATTAAGTAGTATCATGTTCAAAAGTGAGCAGTCTAATGAATACACCGATTAGAGTTGAGGTATTTATTTATCAGGGATTCAAATGTCTCCCTGTGAGTTCTCAGAGATCCTTAATCATAGCACTTTATGAAGACTTTCATTCTGCATTTACTTTCCTGAGTTCCCTGTTAATCTTTACACTCCTTAAAGGAAGGCCTGAGCATATCTTGTTTAACAATGCATCTTTCTCTTCATCTGTCAATCCAGCAGGAATTTACAATACTTATAACTCTAAAAAACTTATAATACAAATAATTTCTTTCAAATAATGCCATGATAATCTTTTTTTATTAAGAAAAACGTGTCACCAAGTAGTTGATTTGTAATATTCTGCAATAGGAAAGTATTTTACACACATTTATATTTATCTTCATGTTGGGTTTTATAAGTAAACGGTGCTCAGATAAACAGAAAAGTATTACTTATTTGTGTTTAGAATGTATTCTGTATCTATATGGATGTGCCTGATAATTTGGGAAGTCACAACACTTTATACAAATAATGAAGGCACGTACAAAAGATCACATGTAGGAGGAAAATTATTGAGCACCTAGCTTAATTTAATATTTTATTTTAAGAATGTACACATGTTTATAAAGTTCAAGTCTATGATATTTAATAGGCATTGCAGCAAATTATGCTAATGAAACATGGATGACCCTACACTGTGTGATTGAAAGTTGTAGTATTAAAATTAGATTGCAATTTTTGTAGCTTCTAATGGTTGTTGGTACTAAGGCCCAGATAGCATTTGAGTCCTTATAAAAAGTTTCCTTTTCTGCTGTATGAAAGTATACATGCAAAAAATGGCAGGATATGTATAGGCTATGTGGTATTTTATTCCCAGTAAAATTTGGAGCCCAACTGATAATTGTCTTCATGTAATGTCAGGCTCAATAAAGTTCGCTGTAGGAAAGATGCATTTAAAAGAGTTCACCTATGTTCACCCTATTATTGTAACACCTAATAATTTTTAATAAAATTCTAATACCTTTAATAGACCTTTTAGTGCCTTTTCTTTCTAAAAGTTGATGTTTGAAATTAAAATGTGTGAAAGTTATAGTCCTGTTTTTCTTATTTGGGCCCCATTTCACTCTTCCTGAAAAAAAAATATATATAGAATTAAATGTACAAAAAGAACAATATACTACTTAGAAGCAATAGGACTTAAAATAGCTACTTATACTCCACAGAGAAGGATGTAGTACATAATAAATGAAAAAAACCATTAAATACATACAGCTGAAGCCATTTTATTTTGCAAAGTGGTTGTTTTTACATGTCAGTTAAAATTCTGCGTTTAAGCTTATCTTTTGTTGTGATGCCTTTTTCATTGGGAAGCCTGTGCTTGCTCAATTTTCAGCTTCTTGGCCATCTATCTCTCAAGTACCTTCACAGCTTTTTAGTAATCTGATCCGAGCACACAAACAGCAGAGTCAAGAGAGGTGAAAAAAATAAACACAGAGATACGCACACCTGCACACACAGAAATATTCAAGGCCAAATCCACTTGCATTAGATAGGTGTTTCAGTGCCTCACAAAGAGACATTAGTTCATGAACTCTAAATTATGCTGCCCCATGTATTTGTTGGGGCTGCTGTATATGATTGTCGTAGCCTATGGGAAGGGCACCCCTTCAGATTGAGCAGTGTGCAACCTGCCCATCCTTATGCAGTGGCCCCAAGAATATGAAACTGAAGTACCTGTGGTTAGTAGTTTTAGTAACACTAAAGATTTGTAAACAACTGACTATTTACAGGAGCTTTTACTTATATTCCCATATTTATTCTGAAGGTTATTTTTTCGACCATTTCATTAATTCACATATCAAATTTGAGTACCTATTATAGACTAAGTATGATTTTTTGATTAAGTAATCCACAAAAATGGTCTTGGCAAAATTGGCAAAATTACTTTAAAGAGCAGTTTAGGCTATTTCCTGTTTCCATTTTACATGCAAGGAGCTTGGATGTCACCACTCTGTCCTCACAACGAGAAAAAAGCTAAACAGCCTGAAAAATCAACTCTTTTGGGATCCATAAGAGAGGGGAGGACACAGGGCAAACTGCTACCCCCAAGAGTGGACAGACAGGTGAATACGGGGAGTCACAGCTTCCTGGAGCAGAGACTCGCCAGCTGAAACCTCCATGGAACCAGCACTCTGGTAGGAAAACCTCAGCTGTAATGGATGAATTGCTGGAGGCTCTGTGTGGACAACTCTGAGTTAAAAGCTGTAGAGGGTTCCCCACAATATTGTGAGATTGACCTCCAGGAGCTCCACCAGGTTTCCATAGTAAATAGAGGAGAAAAATCCCCTCAGGCTTCCACCAGTGGGAAGGGAGGGGGAGCCTCTGTTCTTGACAAAGTCTGCCTCAGCGAAACTAGTTAACTAGAACCTACCGTGCTGGGGTATTAGAGCCAAACTGACCTGGGGAAGGGAAATACCAAAGTTCAGCCCATTCTAACCATCCTGTCTCACATAAGGTGGGGAGGAGAAAAAAACTGAGACACTCTGGTGAAGTTCACAGTCCAGAGACACAGGCTCGTTAAAGCCTGGGATCTGGTCATAAACTGTGGAACACTTCCCCTCCCTCCAAGAGCTCCACTACATGACTAAAGGCCTATTTGCAGAAGTTCCTTTTACCTGGCACATCATGTCTGGTTATCAAGAATAAGTTACAAAGCATTACAAAGGGCAAAAAACCCATAATTTGAACACACAGAACAAGCATCAGAATCAGACATGGCAGGGATGTTGGAGTTATCAGATGAGGAATTTAAAACAACTGTGATGAATATGTTAAGGGCTCAAATGGATAAAGTAGGCAGTATGCAAGAACAGATGGGCAATGTAAGCAGAGAGATGGAAATGCCAAGAAAAAACAAACAAACAAAAATACTAGACATAGAAAACCGTAACAGAAATAAAGACTGCATTTGATGGGCTTATTAGTGGACTGGACATGGCTGAATAAAGAATTGCTGCATTAGAGGATATAGCAATAGAATCTTCAAAAACTGAAAAGCAAAGAAAACAAAGACTGAAAAAGCAGGACAGACTATCCAAGGACGGTGCGACAACTACAAAAGGTGTTATATATGAGTAATAGGAATACTAGAAGCAGAGTAAAGAGAGAAAGGAGTAGGAGAAATATTAGGAACAACACAGTCATGTTATTTAACCATGAGGATATGATGTGAGAAATGTGTTGTTAGTGATTTCATCATTGTGCAAACATCATAGAGCGTACTTACACAAACCTGGATGGTATAGCCAACTACACACCTAGGCTATATGGTACTCATCTTACGTAGACCACTGTCTTATATGTGATCTGCTGGTGACTGAAATGCTGTTATGTGGTGCACGACTGTAATGACTGAAAATTTCCCCAAGTTCATGTCAGACACCAAACTACAGATCCAGGAAGCTTAGAAAATACTAAGCCTGATAAATGCCAAAAAAAACCACTTTGTGTATCATTTTCAAATTACAGAAAATAAAAGATAGAGAAAACATCCTAAGAGAAGTAGAGGAAAAAAACACCTTACCTATAGAGGAACAAAGACAAGAAATGTGTCTGACTTCTCCTTGGAAACCATGTAAAGAAGAAGAGAGAGGAGTGAAATATTTAAAGGGTTGAGAGAAAAAACTACCAACCTAGAATTCTGTGCCTTGTGAAATTATTCTTCAAACATGAGAGAAATAAGGGCTTTCTCAGACTAACAAAAATTGAGGGAATTTGTTGCCAGTAGACCTGTCTTGCAAGATACGTTAAAAGAAATTCTTTAGAGAGAAGGAAAAAATATGTAGGTCAGAAACTGGGATCTACATAAAAAAGAAGAGCATCAGAAAATGAATAAGTGAAGGTAAAATAAAAGCTTGTATTTTTCTTATTCTTAATTGATCTACCAGATAACAGTTTGTTCAAAATAATAATAGCAACAATGTACTTGATTACGTGTGTTTACATATATAGCTCATTTATATGTGTATATATATATACTTATGTAGACTTATATATAACTGAAATTACTGACAGCAGTGCTACAAGGGATGGGAGGAAGGAATTAGGATTAGTTTGTTAGTATAAGATACTCACACTACCCAAAAAAGTGGTATAGCATTTTCGAAACTGTACTAGAATTAGTGGTAAACATAACTTTATGTTGCAAACCCTGGGGCAACCACTAAAAACTGTTAAAAAAAAAAGAAGTATACAGACATGCTGAAAAAGAAGAGAAAATGGGATCATATGAAATGTTCAATTAAAACTAAAAAAGATAGAAAAAGAGTGAAAGACGAAAATAGCAGCAAACAGGGGCAACAAACAGAAAACAATAATGCATGTGATAGATGTTAATCCAACTTTATCAATAATCACTTTGATGTCAGTGGTCTAAATGCATCAATTGAAAGACAGAGATTGTCAGAAGGGATCAAAAAACATGACCCAAATGTATGCTGTGTACAAGAAATCCACTCTAAATATAAAGACACATATAGATTAAAAGTAAATGGGTGGAGAAAAACATACTATGTGAACACTAATCAAAAGAAAGTGGGAGTAGCTACATTAATTTCAGACAGAGCAGAATTCAAAGTAAGGAAAATTATCAGGAATTAAGATTACGTAGTGATAAAGGAGTCAATCCTCTAGGAAGATGTAACAATCTTTAACACGAATGCACCTAACGAAAAAGCATCAAAGTACATGAGGCCAAAACTGATAGGACTGCAGAGAGAAATAGGTGAATCTATTATTATAGTCAAAGACTTCAACACCCCTCTCAGAAATGGACAGTTCCAGCAGGCAGAAAATCAGTCAGGAAATAGTTGAACTCAACACCATGAACTAATTGGAAGTAATTGACACCTAAGAACTACTTCATTCAACAACAGCAGAATACACATTCTTTTCAAGCTCACATGGAACATTGACCAAAATAAACCATATTCTGGGCCATAAAACACACTTTAACAAATTTAAAAGAATATAAATGATAAAATATCTGCTCTCATAATATAATGGAATTAAACTAAAAATCGGTAACAGAAAGATAACAGGAAAATCCCAAAATATGTGGCAGTTAAACAACACACTTCTAAATAACATATGGGTTAAAGAAGAAAGCTCAAGAAAGATTAAAATATATATGGGAGAAATGAAAATAAAAACAAAACTTATGAGGCCAGCCCTGTGGTTGAGTGATTAAGTTCATGTGCTCTGCTTTGATGGCCCAGGGTTTTGCCAGTTCAGATCCTGGGTGTGGACTTAGCATTGCTCATCAAGCCATGCTGAGGCGGCATCCCACACAGCAGAACTAGAAGGACCTACAACTAGAATATACAACTATGTACTGGGGAGCTTTGGGGAGAAGAAGAAGAAAAAATAGAGTAACAATAGATCTTAGCTCAGGGCCAATCTTTAAACAAATAAACAAACAACCAAAAAACATCAAAATTTGTGGGACGCAGCAAAAGCAGTGTTTAGAGGACAATTTACAGCATTCAATGCATATATTAGAAAAGAATATTAGCTACTAAAACCAATAACCTAAGTTTCCACCTTAGGAAACTAGAAAAAGAAAAGCAAATTAAATTCCAAGTAAGGAGAAGAAAAGAAATAATAAGAATTAGAGCAGAAATCAACGAAATTGAAACCAGCAAATCAGTAGAGAAAATCAGTGAAACCAAAAGCTGGTTCTTTGAAAAGATCAATAAAATTGATGAGCTTCTAACCATGGTAAGTAACAAAAAAAGAGAGAAGACACAAATTAGTGATATCAGAAATGAAAGAGGTGACATTTCTACAGATCCCATTGAAATTAAAAGAATAATAAAGGAATACTATAAACAACTCTATACCCACAAATTTGATAACCTAGATGAAATGGACCAATTCCTTGAAAGAAATAATAGGTCAAAACTCACACAAGAAGAAATAGATCATCAGAATAGTCCTATACCTATTAAAGAAATTGAACCAATAATTAATAACCTTCCAAAACAGAAAGCATCAGGCACAGATGGGTTCACTGGTAAATTCTATCAAACATTTAAGGAAGGAATTGTACTAATTCTCCGCAGTCCCTTTAAGAGACTAGAAGAGGAGAGAAAACTTCCTAACTCATTCCATGAAGCCAGGATTACCCTAATTCTAAAACTGAACAAACACATTACAAGAAATGAAAACTACAGATCAATCTCTCTCATGAACATTGATGCAAAAATCCTAAAAAAAAAATCAGCAAATCAAATCCAAAAAAGTATAAGAAGAATTATACACCATAACTAAGTGGGATTTATCGCAGATATGCAAGGCTGGTTCAACATTAAAAAATCACTTAATGTAATCTATCACATTGACAAACTAAAAAGAAAAATCACATGATCATATCTATTGATGCAGAAAAAGTATTTGAAAAAATCCAACACTCATTCACAATTTAAAAATCTCAGGAAACTAGGAATAGAGGAGAACTTTCTCAACTGGATAAAGAACATTTACAAGGACCCTACAGCTAATATCATACTTGATGGTGATAAATTTGAAACTTTCCCACTAAGATCAGGTACAAGGCAGGAGCATTGCCTTTCACTACTACTTTTCAGCATCCTTCAATAAAGCAAGTAAAGGAAAGAAAAGGTATACAGATTAAGAAGGAAGGCATAAAACTGTCTTTGTTCACAGATGACATGATCTTCCAGGTAGAAAATCTGTAAGAATTGACAAAAAAACCTCTGGAACTAATATGTGATTATAGCACAGTTGCAGGATACAAGGTTAACATGTAAAAGTCAATTGCTTTCCTATATACCAGGAATGAGCAAGTGGAATTTGAAATTAAAAACACATTAATATCTATACTAGCACCCCTAAAAATTACATACTTAGGTATGAATTTAACAAAATACGTACAAGGTCTATATGAGGAAAACTACAAAACTCAGATGAAAGATATGAAAGGAGAACTTAATAAATGGAGAGAAAGTCCATGTTTGTGGATAGGAAGACTCAATATTGTCAAGATGTCAGTTCTTCACAACTTGATCTTTAGAATCAATGCAATCCCAATCAAAATCTCAGCAAGTTATTTTGTGGATATTGACAAACTGGTTCTAAAGTTTATATGGAGAGACAAAAGATCTAGAATAGTCAACACAGTATCGAAGGAGAAGAACAAAGTCAGAGAATTGACACTACTCAACTTCAAGCCTTACTATAAAGCTACAGTAATCAAGACAGGATAGTATTGGCAAAAGAATAGACAAACAGATCACGGAACAGGATAGAAAGGCTAGAAATAGAGTCACATAAATATCAACTGATCTTTGGGAAAGGAGCAAAATTAATAAAATGGAAAAAAGATAGCGTTTTCAACAAATGGTGTTGCAATTTCTGGACATCCACATGCAAAACACATTAATCTAAACACGGACATTACACCCTTCACAAAAATGAAGTCAAGATGGATCATAGATCTAAATGGAAAGCACAAAACTATAAAACCCCTCTAGAAGATAGCATAGGAGAAACCCAGATGACCTTGGAAATGGTGATACCTTCTTAGATACAACACCAAAGACACAATCCATGAAAGAAATAATTGATAAGCTGGACTTCATGAAAATTAAAAACCTTCTGTTCTGTGAAAGATGGTATCAAAAGAATTAGAACATAAACCACAGCCTGGGAGAAACTAATTGCAAAAGACATATCTGTTATCCAAAATAAACAAAGAACTCTTAAAACCCAACAGTAGGAAAACAAGCAACCCAATTTAAAAATGGACAAAAGACCTGAACAGACACCTCACCAAAGAAGATATACAAATGGAAAATTAGCATATGAAAATATGCTTCACATTGTATGTCAATAGGGAAATGCAAATTAAAACAACGAGATACCACTACACACCAGTTAGAATGGCCAAAATCAAAACTGACAACACCAAATGCTAGAGAGGATGTGGAGCAACAGGAACTCTCATTCACCGCTGGTGGGAATGCACAATGGTACAGCCGCTCTGGAAGACAGTTTGACAGTTTCTTACAAAACTAAACATACTCTTACTAGACCATCCAATGATCGTGCTCCTTGGTACTTACCCAAAGGACTTGAAAACTTATGTCCACACAAAAACCTGAACATAGGTGTTTTTAGCAGCTTTATTCATAATTGCCAAAGTTTGGACGCAACCAAGATATCCTTCAGTAGGTGAGTGGATAAATAAACTGTGGTCATTCCAACAATGGGATATTATTCAGTGCTAAAACGAAGTGAGGTATCAAGCCATGAAAAGATTTGGAGGAACCTTAACTGCATCTTACTAGGTGAAAGAAACCAGTCTGAGAAAGCTACTTACTGTATGATTCAAACTATCTGACATTCTGAAAAGGTAAAATTAGAGAGACAATAAAAAACTCAGTGTTGGGGTGGGGCAGGGAGGGAATAGAAATGAACAGGCAGAGAACAGAGGATGTTGATAATGGGAAAGGCTATACATGTGTCGGGGCAGGGGAGTATATGAGAAATCTCTGTACCTCCCTTGCAATTTTATTGTAAACACGAAACTGCTCTAAAAAAAATAGCCTTTTTTAAAAAGTAGTGTAGTCCTAAACATATAAAAAAATATGTTTGGGGGATAATATTTACAATAGTAATATTTGCCGAGAAAGTTTGCATTTATACAAACACAAATCTTAGTTTTCCAGGATAAGCCTATTAAAAAACTAATAATTTTCCGTGCATTGAAATGGGAATATTAATGGATTTTTCAGAAATGCCTTCTTTCTCTATGATGTATTTCTGTTTAAGGATTTAGATACCTTAGAGACTAGGTTTTCCAGAATATTTGAGTGAATAAATACAAAATTTACTTTCTAAGTTGCTAAAAACTATAGGTAACATTATATATTTGGAGTAGTTCTGACCAGGAAACCCAATGATTTTGTGTCTTGATTTCTATCTGTAAAGTTTAGGTCATTTTCAGATCATAAAATACATTTTTTTATCTTATTAAAATTTTTTTCAAATATTAAATGGGTCAAATAACCTTCTAATTAAATTATTTCGTAAAGTTAAATAAGTATTTTATAAAGATGTGTGCCATAGCAAACAAAATGAAACATAACATTGACTATGGAACTATGAAACTCACAGATCCTTCAAATAGTCTGCATACATATACTGTAGGTCACATTAAATCTAAATATACTATCTGAAGAGAATTACAATAAAGCCAAATTTTAGATAAATAACTCCATACAAATATTTTTGATTGCTAGAAGGTAATTGTTTCTATTAAACTGTAAATGCATTATTGGTGTTTTGATATATTTTGGTAAGAAATGAAAAATATAAAGAGTAAGAACATAAAAAAAGTGTTCCATCTTTTAAATTTTTAAGTTTTTACCTAACTGTATCATTCTATCTTCTTTTTCCTTCTCACTGAGCGAAAATAATCTTGAGCAAATTTGCCCATTAAAAGACAGGTTTGCTTAAACAAAAGAAACTTCTGAATCAACTAGGAGTTTTTTTTTTTTTTTAAAGATTTTATTTTTCCCTTTTTCTCCCCAAAGCCCCCCAGTACATAGTTGTATATTCTTCGTTGTGGGTCCCTCTAGTTGTGGCATGTGGGACGCTGCCTCAGCGTGGTTTGATGAGCAGTGCCATGTCTGCGCCCAGGATTCGAACCAACGAAACACTGGGCCGCCTGCAGCGGAGTGCGCGAACTTAACCACTCGGCCACGGGGCCAGCCCCTCAACTAGGAGTTTTAACTGTGATAAATGATAGAACAGGTTACCAAAAAATTTATTGAGCTGATTTTCTCGCAACTATTTCACAGCAAAGGAGTCACTAAGTTCATCTCATATGGAGTTGAATGGGTGTGAGGCACATGATGTCTGAGAAAGAGAAGGTCTGGGAGGAAATGGAATAGTTCAGCAATTGTCTTGCCGATGAAATAAATGAAGATTTCCTTTATTTTATAGAAATACTTCTTTACCTTAAAGGAAGTACTAGTCAAAAACAACCGCCATCATCAATAGCCAAGCAAAACCCAGCATCAAAACTTAGTAGAAGGGTATAAAGAGGAGGGTAAGAGTTAGATTTTATTTTAATTGGTAAAATATATATAATATAAAATTTATCATTTTATCCATTTTCACTTGTACAGTTCAGTGGCTTTAAGTATATTCATGGTGTTGTGTAACTGTCACCACTATCTATTTTCAGAACCTTTCCATCATCCAAAACAGAAACTCTGTCCCATTAAACACTAATGCTCATTTCCTCTCCCCCATCTGTTCCTGGTAACCTCTTCTTCCTGGCTCTGTGAATTCGCATATTCTATGTATATCGTACAAGTGGAATAATACAATATTTGTCTTTTTGTGTCTGGATTATTTCACTTAGCATAATATTTTCAAGGTTGTACATGCTGTAGCAAGTATCCGAATTCCTTTCTATGGCTAATAATATTCCATTGTGTGTGTGTGTGTGTGTATACTGCATTTTGTTTATCCATTCATCTGCTGATAGACATTTGTGTTGCTTCTCCCTTTTGGCTAGTATGAATAATGCTGCTATGAACATTGGTATACAAATATCTGTTTGAGTCTCTGTTTTCAATTATTTTGGGTATATATTCAGAAGTGGAATTGCTGGATCATATGGGAATTCTATGTTTAATTTTTTGAGGAAGGGCCAAACTGTTTTCCATAGTGGCTATACCGTTTTATATACCCACCAGGAATGTGCAAGGGTTCTAATTTCTCCACATCCTTACTAACACTTATTTTCTCTTTTTGTTTTTTGGTAGCAGCCATCTAAATGGGTGTGAAGTGATATGCCATTGTGGTTTTGTTTGCACTTCCCTAATGATGGTGAGCATCTTTTCATGTACTTATTGGCTACTTGTGTATCTTCTTTGGAGAAATGTACTCAAGTCCATTGCCCATTTTTTAAATTGATTATTTTGTTGTTGTTGCTGTTGATTTGTACTTCTTTATGTATTGTGAGTGTTGATCCTTTATCAGATATACGCTTTGAAAATATTTCCTCCCATTCTGTGGCTTGTCCTTTCACTCTTTCGGTAGTGTCCTTTGATGCACAAGCTTTTTATTTTGATGGGGCTCAATTTATCTACGTTTTCTTTTGTTGCCTGTGCTTTTTGTGTCATACCCCCCCAAGAATCATCAAATCCAATGCTATGAAGATTTTTTCTGATGTTTTCTTCTAAAAATTGTACAGTTTTAGCTTGTAAGTTTAGATTTTTGATCCATTTTGAGCTAATTTTTATATACAGTATAAGGTTAAAGTCCAACTTTATTCTTTTGTATGTGGATATCCGGTTTTCCTGGCATCATTTGTTGAAAAGGCTGTTCTTTCTTCATTGAGTGGTCTTGGAACCATTGTAAAAAATCAATTGACCACACAGGTAAAGTTTCTTTCTGGGCTCTGTATTCTATTCCATTGATCTTTATATCTCTCCTATGCCAGTACCACACTATTTTGATTACCGTAGCTTTGTAGCAAGTTCTGAAATCAGAAAGTATGAACTGAGTCCTCCATATTTGTTCCTTTTCAAGATTGTTTTGGCTATGTAGGATCTCTTGAGATTTTATGTGAATGTTAGATGAGTTCTTCTATTTCTGCCAAAACATCATTGAGATTTTGAGGGGAATTGCATTGAATCTGTAGATGTCTTTGGGTAGTATCATCATCTTAACAATATTAAGTTTTCCATTCTATGAACATGGGATATCTTTCCATTTATTTAGATCTTCTTTGATTTCTTTCAGCAATGTTTCGTATTTTCCAAGTCTTTGGGCTCCTTGGTTAAATTTAGTCCTAAGTAGTTTATTCGTTTTGATGCTATTGCAAATGGACTTTTCTCAATTTCATCTTCAGATTTTTCATTAATAGTGTATAGAACTGCAACTGATGTTTTGTGTTTTGATTTTGTATCCTTCCACTTTGTTGTATTTGTTTATTAGCTCCAACAGTTGTTTTTGTGGATGCTTTAGGGTTTTCCACGTGTAAAATCATGCCATCTGTGAAGAGAGATGACATTACTTTTCCAGTTTGGCTGCTTTTCATTTTTTTTTTGCCTAATTGCTCTGGCCAGAGCTTCCAGTACTACGTTGAATAGAAGGGGTGAAAGCAATTAAAAGCAGCAACTAACCTTCAGAATATACAGCTTCAATACTTGGAGGACAAGGTCTTTATTGTCCACCCTGGCTCCAGCAAGCCACACCAGAAACACAGTCATCTGCCCTCACTGCTGCCTCCCACAAAGATGGGGGATGGAGGATGGTAGCCACTACCACAAGGGAAAGGCTGAAATTCGCCAACATTTACCAGCCTCTCCGTCAAGCCAGATGCTACAAGTTTTCTACTAGAGTAGAGTTCTAAAATAATTATTTCAGACAGTTCCTGCCAGTTCAATGGCTGTTTAGGTGAAATGATGGATTGCTAAATCTTCCTATTCCACCATCTTCTGTGATGTCACTCCCCCAAGAGTTGGATTTCTTTCTTTGCCTTGGTCACCTCTTCTAGCCTGATAAATCTGTGTTTCAATAAGGTCAAGGTCATGCGGTAAATTCTTTGTGCGAAAGTTGGCTTCCTTTTGTTTCAAAGTCACAGATTTTACCACTGATCCTGGTTGGCCATATAATACATTTGTATAACTAAAAAAACCCTGAATGTGAGTGTAGAGAGAATTCAATTTTATTTGCTTCTGAAATAGATATAAATCCAAATTAGGATGAAATTTTAAAAAAATGTATATAATTTATTTACATTTAGAAGCCATGCACGACTCATTTACAATATTTTTTTCATGAGAAATCAATGAAGCAATGTTTTGGAAAGAAACATTTTTGTTTCATCTATTCTGTTTTGTAACCAACTTTTTTGTCAGTCAAGCACTGGCTTAATGAAAAAGAAACATTTGTCCTGTGTCCTACATTTTCACCATCTTTTACCTCCTCTCAGAATAATCTTAAATTTAGAATGTTAAAAGAAAAATCAGTAAGAGAACTATAGCACATTTCTCATTAAGAAGTAAAGTTTATAACTTTATCACAAACAGAGTAAATGTTGGAGCTTTCCACTTGCAGATAAATCATTCTTTTAAAATTTTAAAAAATACAATGTTTCCAGCAGTTTCTTTTTAAATTTGCCACACTCCATTTGTGGGTTGGCTAATTACTGATATCTGCTTCAAAATGTTCTTAATTCATGCTTTACTTCTGAAAAATAAGTAAATAGATGTTTAGGGGTTAATATTGTGGTTAATGAAAAATCTGTTACCGTTTGTCTTAAGGAAAGAATTCCACTTGTCATGTAATGAATATACATCTTTTTACCAAAAGAGGAGATTTTATCCAGCAAAAGGACCCTTTCAAACTTGAAAATGACCCCTATGATTGAAGCTGGGCAGCAAGACTTTATTGCAAATCCTTTGTCACTGTTTTCTCTAGAGAACTTTCTAGAAAAAGACCTAGAACTTTCTCTCTCCTTGAGTTACTGAGATTCTTTCTTAGGTTTAGCCTCTCTTTCATGTTTCTTCTAGGTAAAGGAACAAAGCTCTGTGTGAACTGTTTCTTCTGAAGCTTTCTGAGCAAAAAAGAGACTCTAAGCACTGAATATGGAGAATGAGGGGCATCAGTTTCAACCCTCACCAAACTGTTTCCACCATAAAGCTGCTCTTTTTAATGACGCCTTTTCTGTCACTTTAGAGTGGAGGTTGTCTGCTCAGGGACCCTTGATTCATCACTTCCCAGAGGGAACCTCAGTTTTCCAGCCCAAGTAATGGCCTCGGGCTTGCTCTCCACACACAGCCCTGACTGAAAAGGCCACGAGGTCCAAAGCTGTTTCACTTCTCGTCTTCCCAGCAGGCCAGCCCTCTCTCCTCATTTCTCACCATTGCCCTCTCCTCCCCCCTTCCTCATCCCTCTCCCACATGTGTCCCTTTCTCCCCTTCCTCTGCGTCTGTTCTTCTCAGAAGTTAGCTTACCAAGCAAAGTTGTAACTTTGAATTCCTGTTTTTCCAACCACCCTCATGTGACAGGATATCTCCTTATTGGAGGTTTTCCCTAATTTCAGAAGCCCTTTAAAAGTGAGAGCTTCCTTCACGCTTCTTTTTAACAGGGCAGCTTTGAGGACCGAGCAGGGGAAGGGGTGATCCGGCGCCCTCCTTGTTTTGGTTCTTTCTTACCCCCTCCTCTCCATCAGGGGGAGAAGAGGATACACTCTGGGCCATGAGGCTGTCCCTGCTCCCGGTTTTCCTCTCTCTCATTCCTGTTGCCGTGCAGCTGTTGGGTAAGTTGGCTCTGAGGCAGAAGCTCTCTGCTTGGGGTCTGGGGTCTACGGCACGTCTTCCCTTTGGGTCAATGTTAATGGATTCTTTTCAACACCTGTGGTGAGGAGAAAAGCAAAAGTCCCCTGCACCACCAGCTTTATGGAAAACCTGTCACCTCTGCCTGGCTGCCACGCCTGGAAGCCCAGGGCTGGAGGAGGCAGTCTGCTTCTTGGGGTCGGAGGTGCCTCCTGGCCCTGAGCCCCACAGAGCCTGTCTTCCTCCTGACTTCTCTCCTCTCTCACTGTTCCTTCCCTGCTTTATTCTTAGAGGGATTTCCTCTATGATTTGTGCATTATAGTTTTCATTTCACAATGTTTCTATCTGACCCCCAACAAATATCTTCTGAGTGTTTTTGGTTGAAAGGAGGGCAGCTCTGGTCTTTCTTCATCGTAGGTCTAAGGATCATCCCCCCAAAAGGAATTCCATGTGATTTCCGCAATCCTTCTTTTTTTCCTGTGAACCATTTTAATCATTCATAGTTTTTATGGCTAGAAAGTTCATCCATATCTGTATTCTAAGTTCTTCTAAGGATTGTGCTGTCTCAAACAGAACAATCTGCTTAGGAGTAAGTTCCTTGTCACTGAAGGTCTTCAGACAGAAGCTGGATGACAAATTCAAGGCTGGTCTGAGATGTGGATTCGAATCCAGGGGAGTCCGATAGAAGCACAGTTAGCTGCATTACGTAGCCGCATTTAAAAAAGTAAAAACGCACAGGTGACATTGATTTGATGAATAGATGTTATTTAACCTAATATATCCAAAATATTGTTCATCAACTTTACTCAATATGAAACCTATTGGGATATTTTACACTCATTTTTTAAAATTAAATTTTCAAAATCTGGTGTGCATTTTATACTTACAGGACATCTCAGTTCAGTCTGACTTCATTTCAAGCATTCCATAGACCTGTGGGGTAAGAGCTACCATGGTGGGCAGCACAGATCCAGCCTCTAATTTCCTCTAAACTGACTCAATGCTTTTGGGCAGAAAGTGTTCCTCAATTTGCTTAGGAATTTTTCTCTCTTCGAGACAGCAGGATGCCTTACTCTGATGAATGTCTTCCCCTTCGTAGGCATAAATATGGGAGAAACAGGGGGATGCTGAAGATCTGTTTACTTAGAGAATAACAAACAAACAAAAATATGAGTAAGGGAGCCCCTTCCAGAATTTCTTTTTAAACGTGAGAGCCTATAATTCTTAGTTTACCTTTTCTTGGTCCCTGCAGCCCATGAACAGAGGTGTTTTGGTAAAAGTGGAGCACCTGCTTACTTAGCTATAGAATAAAGGATATATGAATTCTCTGCACCCAAACCCCCCCCCCCCCCCGCTCCCTATGCATTAAGAAAACCCATAGAAAGTTCTCTCTACTCTCTGCTGTGGTTTATTTCTTTTCAACTGGAACCCCTTCCTCCACCTCCCTCACCAGAATCCTACGTTATCAGCACCATGAGCATCCGTGTTTTACCTTGAGGGGCCCACGAGGCCAAGCTTCACAGAGGGAACCACTCTCCCTTCTTTCTCTTCTTCTTGCCCTGCTCTCTTTTTAGCTGAGAGAATTGTATTCAGCACCAACATTTAGACCTCCGTGGAGATATAATCACAGCAGAGCCACAGGGAGAGTTACTCAGACACAGGTTGGACCTCAGCAGAGAAGCTTAGGTTGAAATGGGGTGATTTGGTTCACAGGCAACTTGACAATTGGTTCTCAGAAGAAAAAAGCACTGATTTGTGCATTTACTGATTTCCATGGTGTAATACTACTGCCACGGTTGATTTCAAACTATCGATGTGATGCCCCTGGTGGCAGAGTTGGGAAGAGATGCCAACGGTAGGCTCTCACTGGCCGATGAGAGAGAAAACAAAAGACAGTGAATTTGAGCTCTGGCGCGGTCCGATGGTGCAACCAACCTCCTTGTTTTATTGCTGAGAAAACTGAGGTCCTGACAAGTCAAGTGATCTTTCTGGGGTCTCACAACTAGTCAACGGCACAGCCTGTTTTGTGCTCAGGACTCCTGACTCCCAAGGGAGTGTTCTATCTCTTAAACAGAAGCAATGCATTTTTGCTGGTTGAATGGTTGGTTTAATACCAATCTAGGATTTCTTCAAGCAGCAACTCCCCACTGCCATTCCCTTACTAGTTTTAATTTTCATACGATTTTTCTTATACTATTTCTACTTTATTTCTAGCCTCTCATTTCTCCCTTTCTATAAGACTTATTTTAAATACCAGATTTAAGACACTTTCTGAAGTTATTGAGCAAAACCATGTTCTTGTCATCTTTCTTTTTCAATTCCTCTTAGATTTGCCTATTTTTCTTGTTATTGTTCCAAACTACATCTGATTTTTCTATAATTCAGAGATACAGACTTTCTTCACTAGGAAAAGGGAAGAGAGGCTGTTACATCTGAGTGTTTACTATGCGCAAAATGACATAGTGGGTACTTTACATAAATGATCTCATTTAGAAGTTCGATGCAACTCTACCAGTGACAGAGCATTATTGACCCCATTTTAGAGGTAAGGAAATCGAGGCTAGAATGCTTATCTTAACTAAGGCAACGCAGCTAGTAAGCGGTGGCACCAGACTTTGATAGCAAGTTCGCTGACCCCAAAGAATACACCTCTTTCCATCACATGACCTGTCTCCTGAGGTTAGAAACTCTGAGGCCCCCCTGTCTCTTTTTGTCCCTCTCTCTGGGCTGCTGCAACAGCTCTCTGTTTTCTCTAGTTTCCTGGTGTTCTGAACCATTTCACACTGTGTTCCAGACTTATTTTTCCAAGTTAATGATAATAATTAACTAACATGTATCAAGCGATTTCTCTGTGTCTGGAACTATTCTAAGTGCTCATTTAGATGACCTCGTTTAATTCTCATAATAACCCACAGGCATGTTATTTCCCTCTCAGTTTTCAGAAGGGGAAAAGGAAGCACAGAGTAATTTAGAAACTTGACCAAGTTTACACAGTCAGTGAACAGTGGAGCTCTGATTATGCCATGATCAGGTTGACACAATACATAAAGACTAATTAATTAGTATGGCTATGAACGGAGGAACAGAGAATGGGATAGTGTCAACTTCTTACCTACAGGTTTTGTTTGTGTCTTCACATTGGGGGAGAGCCTGGCATTCTGAGGTCAAAGATATAGGGGAGAAAGGAAAGGATGGCGAGTGAAGAGGCAGGAGAGGGTGGAATCCAGGATACAGGTAAAGAGGTCAGTAGGTCAAAGGAGATCTACTGAGATGGGAGTGAATGGACCCAGGAAGGGTATAGATAGTCATATCTTTATGGAGGGAGGCAAGAGATGGGCGGGATTTCTTACTCTTGGCCTCTAATTTCTCCTTGAGGTCACAACCCAGATTGGATTCATTCTGGTATTTCCCCAAATGGCCAGATGCAGTGACTGAAATTAGTAGCTTCTCTGAATATTTGATGAATGAATGAAGGACTGAAATGAAAAATAAAATAATTCTCAATTTTTCTTTATTCTTTTGTTCAGTGCTGCTAAACTGAATGCTGTGACCTTTAGCCTTCCTCGGGGCCCCAGCACGCAGCATACTTTGTGCATATACTAGATGCATATCAATATTTGTTTTCCACTTACTTTCAGTTCTTTGGGGACATAAATGTAGGTTATGCGTTCATTTACTGATGCTAATGGACAGATTTCTTAGTTTGGTTTGCTCGAGATGCTGACCCCTGACAATGATTCGAGTGAAGGAGATTATTTGGGAGGGCGGTTCAGGACACACTGGCAGAGGAGTGGGGAGGTGAGACCAGAAGGGAAGGCAGCTGATGACTGGAGTGTTAAGGATCCAGTGACCACTCTGGACAAGGGGCATTCAGCCCTGCTGGGGTGCTCTGCACGGCCGTATAGAATACGTGCCTCAGAGTCAGCCTGCCCAAGGTGCCAGGAATTTGGGGTGTTTATTCATCAGTTCCCATTGGTCACTGGTGAAAGGCTATACTCCTGGGGTGTTATTTCTCTCACCCTCTTGGTCTTCGCAGTGTGCGTGCATGGGGGACTCTGGTGGCCAGGAAACGCCCCCAGGCCCAGAGATGTGCTGGTGGCATTGTGGAATGGGGCCAGCATTCACTGAAATGGCAAAAGGCTGGAAGAAATAAGTGGGATTCTGGCCGTATTTGCTACAAAATTCCCACAAATTTTCCTCTTATCTAGCTTTTCTATCTTCCAGAAGTTAATCTCTTTTACATTTCACATCAGCATTTTATTCATTGATCATAGGGAAAGTCTAAATATGTCTAAGAAAATATAGCACCTAAATAGTCACTTTTAAGAATCAATTTTCCTTGCCAGTGAGTTTCAAAATTTAATTAATTGCTCAGTGTTAACAATGTAAAACTGTAACATGCTTAGAAGAAAATTCATGCCCATGTTATTGGATATTTAGTCTTCAGTTATTTTTAACCCAAGATATAGGGTTGAAACTTATTGCTTCTTTCCTAAATGTGTTTTTTTAATTGAGGTCATATAGGCTTATAACATTGTGTAAATTTCAGGTATACATTATTGTGTGTCGGTTTCTGCATAGACCGCATTGCACTCACCACCAACAGTCTAGTTTTTATCCATTACTACAAATGTGCCCCTTTACCCCTTTCACCATCCTCAATGTACTTTGACCTTGAATTAACCACAGCAGAGTCTGAGCTCGGTGTGTCAGGGAACTTGATTCTGGCTTGTCTTTGCACTGTCACTAGCATGGTGCCTGGCACATGTTTGTTGAAAAATAAGATTAGGAAGATGGAGTTAAGATGGAAGGAGAGCCTCTTTGATTCTGTAAATAAATTTCTGATGTGTGTTTAAAAAAAAAGAAACACATATTCAATTCCATAAATGAGATTGCAGCAAAATCAATAGAGCTATCCAACTGTCCTAATTTATTCAGCTTTGCTGTATTTCTGTTACAATAACGTAATTAGTATAGATTAAAAAACAGAATGTTTATACATAGGAAACATTGGTGTAGTTAAGAGTGGCAAAAATGCCACAAGCTACCTTTTGGTCAAGGCCTTGAGTCACTTTCAGAGGAAGACGTATGACTTTTTAAGTCACAGACATTGCCGGGACCATGATAAAGCAAAACTGCATGTTGACAAGTTGGGGAGAAGAATAATGTACGAATGTAGGACCATAAAGTGATAATTTTACATTTCCTTGCATTGTCTGGTGGAGGCAATATCAAATCTTCTGTGCTTCCTAATGTCAAAGACAAATCAAGGAAACAAGAGGAGATAAGTTGGTATTGAAATAGAAGCTTTGCATTTCCAAGTGCTTTCATTTCCAAGTACTTTCATAAGTATAAACATTTATAATTTGCCCTTTGGTAAAAATAAACTTTCATGGGGAAAAGTAGTATTTATCAGACCCATCAGCATTTATCAATTATTAAATAAAATAATGGATCCGGGGGGCCAGTCAATATGCTTCAGATTCACTGAATATTCTTTCATTCATTCAACTATTTGTTGAAAGACTGTTAGGCTCTAAAAAGAGAGAATACAGCACAGATCCAGAAAGATACAGTCTCTCCACTTGTGGAATTTACATTCCAGTAGGCGGACACAGACAAAACACAAGTAAACAAATTTTTAAAAAATATATATATTTTAAGGTGACTATGGATATTTTATAGAAAGTGAAAGTAATATTAGGATAGTCAGATTGCTAAGAAGTTGACTCTTGAGCTAGTACCCTGAAGAGCACCCCAAGAAGAGGGAACTTGAAATATGAAGTTTCTAAGGTGGGAATGATCTTCAAGTGTTTGAGGAACAGAAAGGTCTTGTGGCTGGAGGATGGTGAGTGAGAGCGGGTGTGAGAGAAGTTGAGGGCAGAGGGAAACAGGGTCAGACCTGCTCCCCCCAGTGAGCTGTGATGTGGTGGTTGGACGTCTTTTTGTTGTGTACAGTGGTACCCTCTTGAAGGGTTTAAATTGTTGGAGAAAGATAGTTAACAACAAATTCTCCTCCCTACCTAGAAAACCTCTTCATAAAGGTAGGAGAAAAAGAAAACAATTGTTATTGAATAAGCATTCAACCAGAATGTGATGCGTATTACAGGCAATCTGCTAAAGAGATTGCAAAAACAGAAAGAAATTTGACTCTGATATAGCTAAGTGGAAACAACCCATTACATGAGGTAGGTTTTGCAATTTGGAGCCAGGTGACAAGTTAGGTCCATCTCACCCAGGAAACTAGGAGATGAGGCATTATCTTCTTTGATGATTCCACTTCAAAGAGAGGAAGATCAGAGCAGGACCCTGGTGACTTGGTCTAGAGTGGTGGTAGTGGAGATGGAGAGAAAAGAATGGATTAACGAATATGTATATTAGCCAGAGTTCTCCAGAGAAACAGAACCAATAGGGTATGTGTGTGCGTGTGTGTGTGTGTATCTATATATCCATGTATCTATGTATCTCCATACCTATCTATCTATCTATCTGTCTATCTAATCTATCCATCTATCATCATCATCATCTATCTTTTGAGAGATATTTATTTTAAGGCATTGGTTCCTGCAACTGGGGAGGCAGGGCAAGCTCAAAATCTGCAGGAGTATGTTGGCAGGCTGGAAACTCAGAAAGTAGTCGTTATTGCAGTTCAAGTCCAAAGGCAATCTAGAGGAAGAATTCTCTCTTCTTCCGGGGACCTCCATCTGTCTCCTCTGAAGGCCTTCAAATGGTTGGAGGAGGCCCATCCACAGTGTGGAGGGTAATCTACTTTACTCAAAGTCTACTGATTTAAGTGTCAATCACATCTTAAGAAAAAAAACCTTCACAGCAACATCCAGACTGATGTTTGACCAAATATCTGGATACCATGACCTAGCCAAGTTGTCACATAAAATTAACCATCACAGTATATTTTTGGGTAGAGCCAATAGATTCTGCTTTGGTCCTAGAAAGTGAAGGAAAGTGGGGAGCCCGAGATGACTCCTAGGTTTTTGGCTTATGGATCTGGGTGGATGGTGGTACCACGAATGACAACAAGAAGACAAGATGTTTGCTCATTAAATACCATTGTATTTAGAATAAAGTTAAGATGGAACTACAGATGAAAATTAAGCACATGAAATGAAAGTCAAATAAGTGTCAAAACCTCTGAAAGGGGAACACTTTTCATGCATAAAGACTTTCAAGCACCTTTCCTCAAATGGTTTGTCATCAATTGGTTGGTCGACTGAATTTGGGTGGTTGATAGGTGTTGGCTGGTTGACAATACTATCAAATGGCTGAAGTCTGAGATGGAAGATATTTATTACTGGCGATTAGATGTTACTGAGCCAAACTATCTGAAAAGTGGAAGATAAGTCTAGATTGGAAAACCATAGGTGGACTAGCGAACACAAATTAAATGTAAACGGCAGTACAGTTGAGTTTACAAAGATATAGGACAAAACTTTCAGAGGGCATTACTTTTTTAGATTAGATTTACATTTATGTGTAGAAAATTATCATAGTAACTATTTTTTAAAAAAAAATTTTTATTTCCTATTTCCTGTGTTTTATTGTGAACAAAACACCGTATTATTACAATTTTAATTGCCAATGCAGAAAGGTGCTTGTTTTGTCACACTAGGGCATGGGCAGCAACACAATGAGGTCAAGCCTGGGAAGCAGTTCAGCTGGATGGGAGAACATTTGGTTGGGCATTGTGTGTTTGGTTGACAGATGTCAACTCCACAGAAGCCAACAGAAGCAGATGTTCTAAATTCAGGCTCTCTTGAGTCTTGATTCCAATAAATCAAACCAACAGAAATGAGGAACCCAGCCCACAAACCTCGGCAAAGTTTCAATGTAGCACTGATTTAGGAACCCAGACTAGATAGAGGCAAGAGGTCTCCAACAAGTATGGGACCAGAGCAGATAGAGGAGCGTGGCAGGAGAAAATCATCTTTTGAGGCAAAAATCCATTAGAAGCTCTAAGTAGTCCGAGAACTGACCTCAGAGTGTAGGTGATGCTCAGCTTACAGCGATGTTGAGGACAGTAAACAGAATATGGCTCATGACATTGCTTCATAAACAGTGAAGGCCTTGCCTAGTGGTACTGTTATTACTTTGCTATATTTCACTGGGATGATTTGATTGAAAATAAGAAGCTCATTTAGTCAGACTCCACAGTACCACCAGCTCATTTTGAAAGGACCACTTAAGTTGAAGGAATATAGTAAAACTTCACAAGAAGTGTTTAATTTATGTTTATATCCCCAAATTAAAATAGAGTCAGTTCCTTTCATTTGTCTGTTCTTAAAAACAAATAAACAAAAAGAAAAACCTTTACAGGAACTCAATTTTGATTTGAGGGAAAAAAATATGCTTAGCAGATCCTTTTTTCTTTCTTTCTTTTTTTTTGGCAAGAGGAAGTTGACTTTCGCCAGCTAGCAGCTATATATTATATGCATAATCCATCGATGCATATTTATTTAAATCACCAGTCCCAAATTACAAGTCTAAAAATCACTGTTATTTGTAAAGTTATCCTATAAATGTTACCTTAAATGATATAAAAACTTGCATTTATTTAATCTTTACTGCGTACTTCACAAATCATTACACATTTAAATACATTTTTGTTATACAAGGTTAGATCATCTATGCCAATGAAACGAAAACTAAAGTTGCATTAGATAATTACCTACTGCTGGAAAGGGAAACAAAACAAAAAACTTCTCTTGTTGTCCAGACCTGGGCTACCCAGAAAGCATTAGTTAAAAAATTTGCTGGACATAAAACGAAGGTAAAATTTTCTAAAATAAAATTATTTTTAAAATTACAAAAATACCCCCTAATGTTAAAATCACAATAATTATGTATATGTTTCAGCTATCTTAAAAAAGGCAGGAGTGAGTCAGACTTCAAAAATCTATTCCACGATATACATGTATTTAATTTTACTACTTATAGTATTCATACCCAAATTTTCTTTTCTTTGATGGATATTATTTCTCTGTTATCCACTGTTTATGTTTATTCCACCGCAATCGTGTGCATTGAAGGCAGACCTTCTCTAAAGCCTCCTCGTAATGAATTAGGACATCTTGTAGATTTCCAGTCAATTGCCAGCAGCCACATGCTCCCGGAGAGGCCACTCAACCCAGTCTCTCTCTCTAGCTCAGGGCGCCCCTGGAGGGAGCTGAGATGGCTCAGGCAGAGTCAACTTCACCCCTTTTCCTGTGATCGTGTCTTTAAGGAAATGGAAACATTGGGAACTTTTGACCTAAATTATTGTCTTTGTCGTGTGTAACCATTTCAGCATCCTTTCTTTCTTTTGTCTTTTTTCTTTCTTTTTTAAACAGACACTAGGCAATTTTTAATATATAATGAAGATCACAAGCGCTGCGTGGAAGCCTTGAATCCCAGTACGGTCCAAACCGCAGTTTGCAACCAGGACAATGAAGCACAGAAATTCCGATGGGTGTCTGAATCCCAGATTATGAGTGTGGCCTTAAAATTATGCTTAGGGGTGCCATCAAAATCGGATTGGGTTCCCGTCACTCTATATGCCTGTGACTCAAAGAGTGAATTTCAGAAATGGGAGTGCAGAAATGACACACTTTTGGGCATCAAGGGAGAAGATTTATTTTTTAACTATGGCAACAGACAAGAAAAGAATATTATGCTTTACAAGGGATCAGGTTTATGGAGCAGATGGAAGGTCTATGGAACCACGGATGATTTGTGCTCTAGAGGTTATGAAGGTAAGAAGCATGGAATTTTTTACTTTTCTGTCAAATTTTTCTCATCTTCTTACTTGGAAACTTAATCAAGAAAATAAGCATATTCTTTAGTCTGCACTAGAAATGTTAATTGATTACCTTTCTGTTTTGAACTATTCTGTGTTCTATAAGGATATGACAGTCAATAAATATGGTAAAAAGTCTTGAATGATACTTTAGCTCTTTCTAATTAACGGGAAGACTTTTTTTTTAACTTTTGCTAAGATTTTTTTTTTTAAGTATGGGTTACAATTTTTAGAGACTAATTTTCACTATAATGTTTGACCGGAAGCCTCCCATTTGACATTGATGGTTGGAGTGATAAATGAATTCAACAAAATAGTTCTTTTCCTTCAGTCTAAGTTATCCCTGGAGAAATGATCCATGGAACAACATTCTTTCTTTCTTTCTTTCTTTTTTTTTTTTTTTTTGGAGAGGAAGATTGGCCCTGAGCTAACATCTGTGTCAATCTTCCTTTATTTTGTATGTGGGATGCCACCACAGCATGGCTTGATGAGTGGTGTGTAGGTCCATGCCTGGGACCGAACACACAAACCCCAGGCCACCAAAGCAGAGTGCGTGAACTTAACCACTACGCCACTGGGCTAGCCCCTGGAACAATAGTCTTTACCAAGTCAGATTGCCTAAAGTGAAATCTTGGCATTCCTTGATAATTTGGGTTTCTAATTTATTACCTTATGGGTATTTAGAGACTATAATAATCAGAAGATTAGAAAAGCTGAGGAATTAGCTTATAAATTAACAGGCAGTGAATTTAGTCAGCTATCTAAGAAAATGGTAGCATCAGTGGGGCAGGAAATAATTTTATATGTACTTAGTTCCTTAGGCTCTTGAAAGTTAAATAAAATCGGAGTATTTAGTCTTCTCTTTTCTTTGCAAAATTTCATTCTTTGGTGGCTGCACAGAAAAAGAAAAGAAAGCAAAACAAAAATAAAAAGGAGCTTGAAGCCTTTCAGAAAGGTTTCTTGAGTCAGATGATGTTATAACCACATTCCAGGTTTGGGTGGTTGGTTATTGTGAAGTGTTATCTAGAATGACGTCAAGGTCAGAGAAAGCCTGCATTTTGGGACAAAAGATCACCTGTTTCCAAAATTACTGTGTTATGGAGGCTGCAAATATTGGTTGGACCTAGTTATCATAGCTAAGTATAGCATAGGATTTCAGCTCTTTCAAGGCAATGATGTCAACTTTCCATTTTCTTTCCATATAAAGAGGAGGGAGAGTAGGAATTGAAGAAGAGTGAGAAGGAGGGTTCAGAAAAAAGTTATCCCAAGGCATTTATTGAACATAATGCAGGTTTAGAAGTTATATGCAAGGCAGCCTAAGTACTATAACCTTTCAGGAGAAACGATGGAAAATGATGGAGCAGGACAAGGGCGACCCAAACTTGACTGAGTGAAATTCCACAGACAGGACAACAGTCCTAACTGAGGGATTCAACACCAAGAAGATTGGTGCTAAGACATCAGATTTCTTATTTTATTTTAAAATATAAACTGAAGTTCTATAGTCCCCCCATTTTCTGTTCTTCTGTTTGCTTTGAGAAAAATATGCATAGGGTGTAGGACAGTGGCTCGCAAACTTTAATATGCTTAAGAATCACTTGGAGAGGGCAGATTGTTAAAAATGCAGATCCCAAGGTCCCTCTCCCACCCAGATTCTAAATTAGCATATTGGGGGAGGGGCCTGGGAAGCTAATGAGTTATTTTTATGAAAACCTGGGTGGTTGGATGCAGATGGGCCATTGACCCCACCTTGCATACTCCCCAACTCTCTCCCAATACTCAAGAAATTTCTGCTAGAAGACCCAGCCCCTCAGAGGGATTGGGATCCACTCATTGGAATATACATTAGGACTGAAAACAATGCAGAGAGGGTGTTGCTGAGTCTGTTTCTCTAAAGAAAACTTGGGGGAGAAAACTGGCTGGGGCCAGGGATTCATTTAGAATAATGGAATCAGAATTGTAGACTTTGAAGGCTCTCAGGGTCTTCTGGAAGTTTGGACCACAAGACAAAGAGTAAATTGACTGCAGTCACAAGATTTGTCAGTGAAGTGACTGGAGTGGAGCTTGGTTCTTTTGGCCTCATCTGTGCTTTGCTAAATAAATGGAATTAGTCCTGAGAAGGCCATTTCTGAGTGACATCTATAAATCCAGCACTGAAAATTCCTTGGCTAATTGAATGAACGGTGCAACTAGCCCTGAGATGATCTTACCAGATTTTCTTCATACAAAGGATCAGCTACTCCAGTGATGGAGAGGCATAACTATTTCTGAATCCAGCACGTTCCTTACACAACATATGATTGGGAAAGCTTGTCCTATAACTTAGGGGAACAAAAGCTAGAGTGTTATTTTAAAGTTACTAACAACTACCTAATTGGCAGAAAAGTGATTTTGAGGTAATTGAAAATAAACCTAGCTTTTAAGGAGGACTCAGTAAGTACAGGAGTAAAGGGTAGGAATTCATATTTATTGTGCTCTTAATATATGGTAGGTGCCGTGCTCCATGTTTTGCAAACTTTATGTTTTCTAAATGACTTTTATGATGCTTTTAAAGAACTTTTAAAAGCCATAGAGTCTACACAACTTAATTAAGAAAAGAGTATTCCTACCTAGCACAAATTCTGAAAATCAACTGGTGGGAAGAGGCTAGATACTTCAATATAGACGGTGTCCTCTATATTGTGTCTTCAATATAGAGGTGTCTTCAATATGGAGTGTGTTATTATCGCCCACGGGGGTGTCCTTACGAAGACAGAGACTTTAAACACACTGGAGAATTTAGCTAGGTGAGTGGTTTGGTTGTCAATGGAGACAGAAGCTTCCTTAATCCTTTTGGCTTAAGCAAAATCATAATCAACAATGATTCTATATTTCAATTTCCAAGTGAACCCAGAGCTTCCCATTTTGATCTGTTTGAATTCAGTTTTTAAAAAGGCAAATATTGATTGTACATAGTATCTAATGGTTTTGAGTGATTTTTTTCCATAATGTGGATTAGAAAGTTATGCCAAAATTCCTACCCTTTCCCATAGCCATCATTGAGAGACGCAAGTGAGAACGGGTTTGACAGGAAGTAGTTAGAGGAATTTAAATTTTGACTATGTGTTTGGGTTACACAGCTATAAGTTTATTTTTCAACCTAGAGATTTAATAATGCTATTATCCCAAGCAAGAGGAAGGATGGCCTCTTCTCTGTTTTGGAGGAAACGCAGAAGTCAAAGGTGGTGTCAGTTGAGCTGATTACTTTAGCCTCACAAGAGGAAAGAGGAAAATCTGTTCCAAAAGACAGCAGAAATGAAGTGGTACTAGAGTTATTCCCAAGTACAGACTGTGGTCTACACCCAGCAATGGACTGGGGTAGAGGGAGAAGGGAAATAAACAGGAATCCCCTGTGTAGGGACACAAAGTGTGATCAGAGGAATAAGACCGGTTCTTTTGGTATGCTTCTTATTGGAAGCATCACTTATGTTCTAAGCGCCAGTCAATGTCTCTTCCAGCCATGTACACACTACTTGGCAATGCCAATGGAGCAACCTGTGCATTCCCATTCAAGTTTGAAAACAAGTGGTATGCGGATTGCACAAGTGCTGGGCGATCAGATGGATGGCTCTGGTGTGGAACCACTACAGATTATGACGTGGACAAGCTGTTTGGATATTGTCCATTGAAATGTAAGTAACTTTATCATCAAGAAAACTTGGCATATTTAGTATGGCAACAGAGCAATAACACCTTGCATTTATTTAGAACATTTTTTCCTCAAAGTTATGTCACCTTTATTATTGCATTATACCCAATCACAACCCATTACAGATGTTATTGTCCCATTTTATAATGAAGAAAGTGATCTGTAGTGGCTTGGGACTAGAATACAGGTCTTCTGACTCTCAGCCCTGGTCTGAATCAAATAACCCCTTTATTTTCACCAACTACTTCTTTTCTTCAGTTTCCACCAATACCGGCAGTTATTTTCTAATACTTAAGCTCAAATTATACGGTATATGATGCAAAATAGATTTAATACCAGAGGTAGGCATGCCATTCTCCAACTCCTGAATGATTTACCCTTATTAAATTTATAGATCAAAAATCGAATTTAAATAAGGCTGCAAGCGTGTGGTTTGCTGGAGAGAGAGAGATGGGAGGGCTCCCGAATTTTATGTCAATGTAATGAAAAGGGCCCCTTACTGTGAAAATGATAGGAATGATACTCTTCTTACATTAAACTTAAGAAGACTATCATTTAATTTAACACAGCTGTGAATCAAATGGAAGTGGGTTATTCCCGTGCTTGAAGGGTTTTTAAAATGAAAATATGAGTATTATTGCAGTAATGCAAAGTAAGTGGCATTGCATTATATTGATGGGGGAGGATCAGAACGTAAGAATGTGTTCTTTCTATGCTCAAGAATCTATAAAGAGAGAGTGCAACAGGTCTGGGTTGGGTAGAGGAAGGGCATCAGCCATGGAAGGCAGGGATGAGGCTGAAGAAGGAGGAAAAGGAAGAATTCTTTGCTTCACTTTCCCTGCTACCCCACATTCTCCTCCTGCTGCCAGCTCCCCCTTCCTTAACTTCCCCCTAAACTTCTTACCCCCTGACCTCTTGCTACTTCAGACTTTATGGATCAGAGCAGCTCCTGTTTTCTGCTATTACCCAGAACTCTCTTTCCTGCTGTCCTGCAAAGGGGCGTGTGCAGGGGAAGAGCATCAGATCCAGTCTGGGATGGCTGTGAGGCTGTCTGAACTGCAGTAACATTGCTCACAACTCACCTTTCAGGACCAGACATCCATACACAATCACGTTCTCCCAAGCGTTATTCTGAAACAGTCAACTTACAAAAATATTTTAGTTTGTCGAGTTGAAGCCAGAATTCCAAGAATCATGCTTATTTGTCTCTTGATTTGTAATCCCTAAACAGCTCACCAAAAATAAATTTGATTTCTATGCCCCGTATGTTATCGTAATTCTCTCCTGTGTGTGGTCCCTCTGTGCTGGGGGAATACCCACAAAAACTCATAGCTTTCCCCCTTGATAGTGGCACCGCTCTCTCATAATGTATTCATCTCTCTTACAGCAACCTTTAGAGGTTTCTTAGGCTTATGGATCTCATGGGTCCAACTATAGCATCTGCACTTAAGTAGCGTTGGCAGAGAAATTGTTGGATGCTTGTAGATTTAATGAATCATAAAATGGAGGACAAATGAGGAATCACGAACCACACCTCACAACTGTGGAAGAATGTGTTTTGGAGGGGGTATGCTGAGTATGCTCTAAGACGCTCTTTTAGACTTATTGCCTCTAATTTATGTCTTCTAAACCAAATTATGTATTTTTCCTGTTAAGTGTAAAAGTAAAATAACTGTAGAAAATTTTTAAAATTGTTTGATTTCAATATGCATTAGAATTTCAAAGTGCATTTTGTACATTTCATGCCTTTCCGGAAGGGCTTTGCAGTTTTCCAATCTGTCTCATTTTCCTTGCTTTGTGTTCCTTCCAAAAGAACATTTTCTTTTGTATTAGCCTTAAACTAGCAGGTCCAACACAGGAAAATGAGGTACCAGTTATTGACCTACTGACACTTAATATATGTTCTTCATTGTCCTCTGCATTGTTTATTGTAATGTTTTCCTTCTCTTTAGACATTTATTTTCAAGTATCATGAGAACAGGAAAAGGAAAAGACCCCTTTCTCTCAATTCTCCATAGCTTGCAGCTTTAGCTTTCGACACCGGTTGTGCTGATTTACTGTGGGAATTTGAAAAATTTGGGGAGATGCTGAGCCAGCAAACCTGCACAATCATTGAGAAATAGGTTGTAATTCCTTGATTTAAAATGCAAAACACTTTTTTTTTTTTTTGAGGAAGATTAGCCCTGAGCTAACTGCTGCCAGTCCTCCTCTTTTTGCTGAGGAAGACTGGCCCTGAGCTAACATCATGCCCATCTTCTTCTACTTTATATGTGGGATGCCTACCACAGCATGCCTTGCCAAGTGGTGCCATGTCCGCACCGGGGATCCGAACTGGTGAGCCCTGGGCCGCCGAAGCGGCGCGTGTGCACTTAACTGCTGTGCTACCAGGCTGGCCCTGCAAAATATCCCTTTTTTAAAGGAAGAGAAGAATCAAATCCCATTACCTTCTTTGGTCACTTATTCCTTTCCTCCATTCATGGGCAAGAAAATAATCCCCACTTTTTTTTTTTTATTTCTCACATTTTCTACCATAGTATAAGCAAAACCTCCAAATCTCTGAAAATATTTATTTAAAACATCTCCATCTTCAAATACACCTCACAGTCTCATTGAATGATCTCATTTACGTGGAGAAGCATCTATTTGGACATGAAACTAGTAAGGCCTCAGATCATGATAATGTAATTTTAACATTAGTCATTCAAATTTATTTTTACATGACTATAATGATTTTTTTTCCCTCCCCACACCCCTCCAGTGCATAGTTGTACATTTTAGTTGTGGGTCCTTCTAGTTGTGGCATGTGGGACGCTGCCTCAACATGGCCTAATGAGTGGTGCCATGTCTGCGCCCAGGATCCAAACCCTGGGCCGCCAAAGCAGAGTGTGAGAACTCAAGCACTCAGCCACAGGGCTGGTCCAATGACTATAATGATTTTATAGTTAAAACATCTTAGAAATTTCTAGGCTCTTGCCTGAATGAAATGTTGATATCATTTTCTTCCTCTTTGGTGTGCCATGGGACCACAAGTTTCATGTCATAGTATGTGGTTTGCATATGAAAAAGATCACTTCCTTGTCTGATACAAAGAAATCATAGCAGCATAGGCTATATACTTATGGAAAATGCCCAATTTCTTAGCAAGTTGAATACTTCACAAAAAATTTGAGATGTTATATAGTCCTTTCTCTGCCTTATAAATAAATGAAAGGATTATTACTTCACATGACTTTTAAGTAGGATTTTATATTATTATTATTATTGTTATTATTATTATTATTAGTGAGGAAGATTAGCCCTGAGCTAACATCTGTGCCAATCTTCTTGTATTTTCTATGTGGGATGCCACCACAGTGTGGCTTTCACGAGCAGTGTGTAGTTCCACACCCAGGATCTGAACTGGCAAACCCTGGGCCACCAAAATAGAGCATGCAAACTTAACCACTATGCCACCAGGCTGCCAGGATTTTATATCATTAAAAAGACAAAAGAGAAAGTTTTATAACATGAAGCATACCAAAACAATTCATTTGTTGACTAATTTCCCCAACATGTTGCATGTAAAATGCTATAAATAATATTTATCTGTCTACATTATTGGCCTTTCATAGAGTATAATCAACTTTATAGAGTACATTGGGAATCATAGGAAAGGAAAAAATAAGCCAAAATAATTAGTTTTTACTCTTGAAGGGAGGAAAACTAATAATCAGAAACTACTGTTGCCAGGAGCTATGTATATTGAATATATTCTAGAGATGAAAAAGTGAGGCACCAAAAGTTAACAATTTAAGGTCAAACCACTAGTGAGTGACATGCTGGGTGCAGGTCCGGGTCAGTCCGTCTGTGGAGTCTGTGACCCCTCCTTCTAAGGCCTGTGTCTTTGCTCTAAAAAGACCAAACTAGAATATGCAGGCAAAATATCCACTTTCTGAGAGAAGACATGTATTTCTTTTCTCTTTCTCCTTTTTAGTTTTTTTTCTAGATTAGAGAAGTTGGCTGGTACCTCTAGTCTTACTTAGTCCTTGTATTAGCTTCATTTCTCAACTCACCTGATCCCAAACATCCCAACAGAAGAATAGGGAGGGGATGCCCCCTGTTCTTTCTTAGGCACGTGAAAGAGGTTGGATATGGTGGCTCTTTTGAAAATTGCCCCTCTTTATTTCAGGGGCGAAGAGAATCTCCTAGGCACTTTAAAAATAAGTAAAAGAAAAAAGAAAGAGAAAAGAATGGAAAAGAAATACAATGCTTCAGGCAATAACGCTAGTAAGATGGTTTAAAAACTATTGTTCACTGAAAGTCTTCTAATGCATAATGCGGCTCACTCTGTTTGGCTTCTTTTACAGTTGAAGGCAGTGAAAGCTTATGGAATAATGACCCGTTGACTGGCATTTCCTACCAAATAAACTCCAAATCTGCTTTAACTTGGCAACAGGCAAGGAAGAGCTGCCAACAACAGAAAGCCGAACTCTTAAGCATCACAGAGATACATGAGCAAACATACCTGACAGGTAATGCCATGAAAAGAAAATGAAGTTGTAAGTAAGATCATTGATATTTTCTTTTTACAGAGTTTGACTTAAAATTAGACAGCACAAGTGATTGTAGACGTGATGATGGAGTCAGTCCCTAAGCAGAAGGTACAAAGAGTCTGACAAATTTTCACCCTGAAAATGACACCTAGGATGGCTTTGTCTCATGAGCCAACTTTGTGACACTCTCTAGAACTTGTGCTTAGAATTCTGAGGATTAGTCTGGGCTCAGAGTAGAATGTGCCACAATCAGTTAGCGCAGTACGGCCACTCACAGAGTGGTGTACACGCCTGGGAACCGAACCTGTGCCACCAAAGCAGAGCGTGCTGAACTTAACCGCTAAGCCACCTACCTGCTGTTTTTTAAGCTTCTGTTCTTACAGGATTGTGAAGACGGAAAGACCTAATGTTTCACTGAGATGAGAATGTCTGTTTTAGCTTCTGAAATTCACACTTGTGGAACAGAGCGATTAGGACCAGAAATGAGTGTAGGAGAGAAAGCATCCCCACTTCTCTGTCCCAGAATCCCTTCCCTCCAGTTCACCCTGGCACTGCTCCTAGATTAATACCTCTCTGATCCTGTGACTACCATGCTCAAAAAACCCTTAGTGGCTTCTCATTTCCTATCAAATATTTAACAAAACACCTTTACCTGACATTAAAAGGTGTCATCTGTCCACTGACTCTTGTTCCCCATCATGTATTTTACAGTCTTGACAAAAGTTTTGTGTTCCTCATCTCTCTCTCATTCTTTCTCACCTCCACATCTTCTCCCTTGCCATTTCTTGGGCCTGGAATTCCCAAAATTTTATATGGTTGAAATGTAATCTTCTCCATTTCCATCTGCATTTTTCTTGTTTGTTTGCCACTTTTAGAAGAGTTACTTACCTTTGTGTCCTACTTCCCCCACCAGGGTATAAATATATTCCTTTGTTATTTTTTCTCATTCATTCAGCAAGATGGCTGGTATCTGCTTGTGAGGCATTATGCTGGATCCTAGGGACACAATGGTGACCAAAGCCAGCCATGTCCTGTCGACATGGAGTTTAAAGTCCAATGGGAAAATAGACATAAACAAGAAAACAAACAAGTAAATACAAATTACAGTCAGTGCCATGAAGAAAGCAAGCCGAAGACTGTGGGGAGAAGGGGTTAGAGGGGCGACTGGCTGAAAATGAGGAATATCTTGTGCATATTTATGCCCCCTCCTCAAGGAGATTCACAGAGCACCTTCCAAGGAAGGGCGTCTCGATGAGTGTTTGCTGACTGACAAACGACGATGCAGCACAATAAAAATAACTGTTTAGAAATTCAGCCTCATGTTTGGACAAGTGGTCAGTTTCTGGCAAGAAGTGCAGTCGTTCTAAATGTGAAGTTGTTTATTAGTCACTAGGGACCTTTGTTGAAGTGAAGATGCCCGTGTATAAACCCTGGAGGTTCTAGATCGATACGTAGAATGCGGCGCCCAGAAATCTGCATATTATCAACCCTCCAGGTGATACCCCAGGGCAAGTGGTTGGGGGACCATACTTGGCAAGACACTGTGTTAGTATCTGCTGTGTCAGCAATACCTATGGATTCCATCTGACTAGACACTGGGCAGCACAGTGCAGGGGCAAAGACAATAGACTCTCGAGCAGACTGCCTGGGTCCCAACTCTGTGAAGCTGGGGGACCTTAGGGGATCACCTGAGGCTTCCATGCCTCAGTGACTTCATCGTTAAAGGGGAGAGTGTGTGTGAAGCCATGCAACGGATGGAGCCTGTTCCCGTCCTGGCCTCCTCTCCTAGGACTTCCCTTCTCCAACTCTTTTCAGATGATACCCTTCATCAACTGCAACACATTCTTCCTATAAGTTATTATTATTCTTTCTAAAAATTTGAATGTGAAGATGTTTATTGCATCCTATTTTTGGTGGAAAAATGATAATGTACATTTATTTAGCACAATCTTGTGAAATAGACAAAGTGTAACTGGGCAAGAAGCATTTTTCTACCCCTCATCCATTTCTGAGGACTAAGTCATAAACAGCTCCATTGTAATGAAATATTCTTGCAACAGTTGGGCACCAAGTTGAACATTTATTAATCTTCTCCTTTCGGTATAGGCAGCAACTCACCATTTTCTGTTATTATTAAGGACATTGATGAAAGAAAAGCAATCTGATCTTGTTGTGTATTCATAAACTCAGAGAAGGGATTATGCCTCAGTCTGCTCAATTATTCTGTTTTGTGTTGGTTTGGGGGCCTTTCTAATATTAGGACAAAGTATTAGAGTGATTAATACTTACAATCATGTATAAAAGTAAGGAAAAAGAGAAGAAAACACAGGAAGGGGCAAAACTCAATTCATGTGGATGGTTAAGGCATAGAAAGGATGATTCAAGACAATCCTGGTATTATTCGTGTGCATTTGCATGGATGAGGGAACAATCTAATCAGAGTTGCCTTTTTTTACTTTTAGGAATCTGTGGGTTGTGTTGTCTTGACTCTTCTAAGTTTTACTTGGTTTTCGGCTTTCTGGAAGCCAAGGGACAGGGCATAGGTTACTTTTTAAGACTTCACCAGCTACACAGATGAAAGAGACAATACGGGCAGGACAGCAGCTCTGCCCAGCTCTAGACTCATTTCCAGGTCCCTAGCTCCACTCTCAGGCTCCACAGGAAATGCTTCCCTAATCAGCGAGTGCTGTTATTGTGTCCCTCAGGAGGGCAAACAAGCCCTAAGAGATTCTGAAGCTGAGACTACCTCAGATACTGACTTGAATCTTATCCAAGCCTCCGGAATTTCAGTCAGCAAATTTTAACTGTAATCTGGATAAGAATGACTTCTCTGACGAGATTTGTAATATTTCCTGCTTTTCTCTAAGTCAAAAATATCACCCATTAGGGGGGAAAAGGCTGATGGGGGAATCAGAAAAATAAAACAGAATTTTGTTTTTTGAGAGGGAAGGTATTCACCACATTCAGGCTTTATTGAGATATACGGGAAGAATCTAGAAAATAATGGTGTGAGTAGATTGTGATCTGCTCCATTTTGGGAAATATGCCACTAAAATTTTAAAAACCACACCCACAAATAGTTCTACATTTAAAATAAGATTTCTTTTATGTGAGGATTTTTGAGGAGTAAATGTCATTTTTTAAAAGTATGTAAGCTTGTTTTATGACTCAGATCAAATTAGCTGTCATTGATTGAAAAGCTGCTATGTGCCGGACACTGGGCTTTATTTCTAAAGCTCACACCAACCTCTTAAATGAATATTGTCATCCCCACTTTGTAGATGAAATAACAGACTGGGATGGAGAAGTTAGAAACTTGTCTAATGCCTCACGCTCAGAAAATAGCTGAATTGGAATTGAGCGCTATCTTTCCATTTCACTCTGCCCAGCTCTCACTGACAATATAGGCAAGGATCTGGTGGTCCCCAAAGCACTGGAGAGAACCCTTAATTTGGATGTCAACAGCTCCTTGCTCCAGTAAATTTATCCTAAACTGGTTATCTGATTTCACCCATATCTGCAGGACTAAACGCTCCTGCCCAGCAGCCCTTTCTTATGTCACTTACAGTCATTTTATCGTCTTCCCTTCCATTTCTACCCTCAAAAATGTTGGACGCTCTCTTTAGTCCTCAAATCCTGAATCAGATTTATAACTACATATGTGCAGGATTAGGATTTACAGAACTGAAATAAGATATAGGAAGTGAAATTTGGCTTGTTACTGTTTCTGTCAGTTTCCTTCGGTGCTGGCTGAAATCCAAACTGGACCTCAATACAGAAAAGAAAATCAAAATACCAGGGGAAGATTGGACATTAACACATCCTCTATTATAACTAAGTTCAAAAGTAGGTATATAATCATTTTAGACAATACCTGCAGAAAAATTAAAAAGTTGAGCATGTGGAATTGATGCTTTGTATAGTAATACTAAAAAAAAATTGGTCTGTTTCTTTTCAAAGTTACAAAAGCACATTAGAGAAAAAAATTCTTGGATGATGCTCATCTGCTTTAAGTGGCATATTTAACACAAAGTTTGAATTTCGTTTCTTTTTTTTATTTTATTTTATTTTATTTTTTTTAAAGATTTTATTTTTTCCTTTTTCTCCCCAAAGCCCCCCAGTACATAGTTGTATATTCTTCGTTGTGGGTCCTTCTAGTTGTAGCATGTGGGACGCTGCCTCAGCGTGGTTTGATGAGCAGTGCCATGTCCGCGCCCAGGATTCGAACCAATGAAACACTGGGCCGCCTGCAGCGGAACACGCGAACTTAACCACTCGGCCACGGGGCCAGCCCCTGAATTTCGTTTCTAAATCACAATTTGCTAAACTTAATTCAACATGGAATAATACTACTAATAATAGCAATAACTTACATTTATTGGGCACATACTATGAATCAGGCCCTTTTTTAAGAAGCAATAATTAATTCTTCCAGACAGGTCTAGAAGTACCCAGAGCAGATGAGGAATGTCAAAAAATAGAGTATTCCCTTAAAGGGTGATCATCTTTTCTCATAATGCCAAACATAGTAATCTAAGCAATCTCAGACAAAATCTACTTTAATTCTTCCTACAGTCAGTAAATTATTTCTGGTTTTGAAAATTTAGACATGCTTATTTTCTTAACTGATAAGTTTAAAAAATACCAGAGTACATCTTTGATTTTGGAAATAGCTATAGTTAACATTTTGAAATGCTATTTTCATCAGCATGTCCTCTCCTATACCCCTCTGCAAGGATAGAGATAATCATTATTCAAGTTAGCACAACTTTAAAGAATTTAGGAAAAAAATCATTCAATGTTTGGTAGTATTTAATACAGTAATTACTAATAAAACATAGTATCGGTGTGAAACTGATCCCAGGATGACATTTCTAAAGTACAGATTAGTAGATGGATGACTCCCACTGATACTTTATAAGTTATCTGTTTACACGAATGAGGTGGAACAGCCCTTTTTACTTGATTTCTTTAACTCATCTTAAAGAGACAGAAGTAATAAGATAGTGCTCAAAACAGCTTTAGTAACTACATGTAAAATAATTACTAAACTAAAAGGAAATCATTGATGAGATGAATAACTATAAAATTGATATAATATGAATGAATTTTTATCACTTCATTATTATTTTATAAATGAATGCAGTCATCTTGATGATGTTCATCGCAGAGATTCTAAGACTAAACAAATACAAACATTGCCCTCTTTTGATAATATCATTTCATTGACATCACTTTATAGTAAATATATCTAGTTTTTAGTAAAATTGCAAATTTGGAGAACTGAATGTGGAGTCTTCACAGGAGACGGGAGGGAGATGTGGGATGAGCCATTGTTTGGGGAGGAATGGCACATGGCAGAAATAACCGTTTAGTTCGTTGTTCTTTATTTAAAGGCACTCTAACATTTAAAGTTATCTAGAAAGGGTATTATAATAGTAACTCACAGGCAAATAATTTAATCAGGGATTGACTGACTGGAAAAACCAAATTGAACCCTGGGTTCCAATTCTGATCCAATAACCCTCTGCTTCATTCTCTTCAAGTTTCTTAGCCTCCATTCCTCAGTTTCCTCATCTGTAAAATGAAGGCATTGCACTAGATACCTCCCAAAGTACCAAAAGTGTCTGGGCACAAGAGCTCTGCTAACTCAAACTTTTTTTCTAAAACACTTGATAAAAATAAGTTGCTCTGAATCAATTAATTTTTTTTTTTTTTTTTTTTTTTTTTTTTTTTTTTTTTTTTTTTTTTGAATCAATTAATTTTTACATGCCGTATTTCATTTCATCCCTTTTTAATTTTATTACTTTATTTAAGGAAATCACATGCCAGGCTTACTTTTCAGCAAATACCTCCAGTATTGAATTCACTTCAGTTTATTAGGCATAAACCTACCCAATCAATAGCAACATAATCAATATCCTCAAGTGTGTTCTCTGCCTGCAAGCACCTCTCTGCCAGATGCTGAATAAATTAAGAGCAATAGTCAGGTCACATGATCTCTAAGAAAGTTATCTGTGCCTTTATGGAATTGGGTGCAATAAATGTGAGAGATGTTTTTTGGCATCCAGTTACTGTTCATTTGAACCTCTATTCATTTGAATTTATGACAGAATGTGTGTATATATAAGCTAACGAAAAATTGGGGAAAATTTTAGTGTCTTTGAGATAGCTCAGTTGCTTACATCAGAACTATAGAGTCTGGGCTGTGGTGTTATAAGAACCCGGGTGTAAATTTCAGCTCTGCCTTTTGTTAGCTGCACACGTCATCTCAACTCTTTGAGTGTCAGTTTTGTCATCTCTACGATGGAGATAACAGTACCTAATCACAGTTGGTGAGGATTAAATGAGCAAATACAGTGCTTTGAATATGGTAAGTGGTAATTCTCACCACTGAAAAGATGTGACTGGGGAATACATTCTAGAGTGAACAGCACATATAAATTGGTTCATTTATGTTTACTAGCATGTACAGACACTTAACGTTGCTATTTTATTAAAGCCAAACGGTACCTTTCTCTTTCATTAACTAAAAAGAATGTAGAGAGAACAGAGAACGTATGGTTTATAGAAAGATATAGGTAATAACAGCTTGGAGTGTTGGACATGGGAGGGCTGAGTTTCATGCTGTTTCTGGTTTATTTTTTTTTAAGGATTTTATTTTTTTCCTTTTTCTCCCCAAAGCCCCCCGTTACATAGTTGTATGTTCTTCGTTGTGGGTCCTTCTAGTTGTGGCATGTGGGACACTGCCTCAGCGTGGTTTGATGAGCGGTGCCGTGTCCGCACCCAGGATTCGAACCAACGAAACACTGGGCTGCCTGCAGCAGAGCGCACAAACTTAACCACTCAGCCATGGGGCCAGCCCCTGCTTCTGGTTTTTATTCCACACCAGGTGTAGCACAGAGCTTGAAACATCGTAATTATGATATATATGAACTGGCTAAACAAAGTGTTGTTCATGTAAGCATAAGCATTTAGTGTTTAGAATTTATTCATCATCTTAATGAGAAGAAAAAGTGATTTTTAAAAATATTAAAAAATTTATAATAAGTTCTGAAATGTGAGGTTGGGATAACTTATGAGAATGAGAGATTGAAATGTTTATTAAGCTTTTTCGTGATAGAAAACTGACTTTAATACAAAATAAATCTTGTTTTTGCTCTAAAAGGAAGCAAACCTGTCATTATTTGATGATGGTCAAACAGAATCTTATCCAAATTAGAAGCACATCCGTGCTATCCTATAGGAATAGTCAAGATGGTGGGGGCTGAAGCTGGTCAGATCTGGGTTAGAACCTTAGCAAGAATCTTATTGGCTCACCTAGGCTCTCTCACCTTACTTTCTTTATCTGCCAATGGAGGTAAGTTATATTTAGGTTGTTAGGAGAATGAAAGGAGAAATGTTAGGTGTGATTTTTATTACTTCTCTCAACTGCTTTTTGATTCAAGCACTGAATTCTGAATTTGATGTCATTGTGTTTTCTGAATGTCAGTTTCGTTTTTGTTTTCGCTTTTGTTCTGTAGGATTAACCACTTCCTTGACTTCTGGACTCTGGATTGGTCTTAACAGTCTGAGTTTCAACAGTGGGTGGCAGTGGAGTGATGGCGGGCCATTCCGATATTTGAACTGGTTACCAGGTAGGGTTGAACTTGTCTGTGGTTGAATTCATCTAAATTTAATTTGTCTGGATGCCACAGAGACCTTCATCATCTCACATGTAGATCTCAAAGAGAAGAATCAGGAGATTTCACCAAATACAGTCCATTTCCCACCTTGCTTTGAAATCTACAAACTGGATTTGAATATACTAAACTGTAGGGTTATTCCAGCTTACAGAGATAAAAGATTTGTCTGGCAGAATTATCACACAAATCAATACAGGTTTCTGTTAAAGTAGATATTCTCAGAGTATCCTTGATTTGCTAGGTAGAATATTCAAAATCAAATTTCATAGCTACTCCTACATGCTATTTTTTGGGTTCCAGCATTGTCACTTTATCCTTGATTCAGCATCAGCCTTGTCATCATCCTTGAAAGGATTATCCAACATCTATTCATAAAGTTTGACAAGGTGCTTTCAACTTTTTGCATGACTGACCTTTGAATCTTTTGTCATTATTTTTTGAATTTTATAATGTTTCAGTTGAAAGCATTTTTATATGAGATATATATTAGTGATATATAGAAAATATATGTTGTACATGCTATATTCAAAGATTTTATACATATTTTATACATATACACACATGCAGTATGAATTTCTTTTTTTTTTTTAATGGTTGAGTTTTTATTTTTTTTTTAACTTTTTTTTTTTGGTGAGGAAGATTAGCCCTGAGCTAATATCTGCTGCCAATCCTCCTCTTTTTGCTTGAGGAAGATTGTCCCTGACCTAACATCTGTGACAGTCTTCCTCCACTTTGCACATGAGACACCACCACAGCATGGCCTGTTGAGTGGTGTGTAGGTCTGTGTCAAGGATCCGAACGTGTGAACCCTGGGCCACCGAAGCAGAGAGCGTGAACTCAACCACTATCCCCCTGGGCTGGCCCAACTATGAATTTAAAGGAACTTAAATTATTTTGGGTCAGAGAATTCCTCATTGTCTTGAGCCGTGAGATCTTTGCATTATTTCTATCACTGTCATAATGATCTTAAGGTTTACATGAACATCATTTTCTCCCGTTTTTAATCTAATAGAGTTGGGTTAAAAATACTACTTCAGACACAGATTATAATACTCCATACTAGCATAAAATTCATTAGCACTTTTGTTGGTATTTTGAAGTCTGATGTAGAAAAACACAGGTGGCAGATGGGCAAAGCTTCAAAAGCTTTCTAATTTTGGGGGGAAGAGAAAATGACCTGAGCTACACTGTCATAACGTACAGGTGACAGCATAAAAGGAGAGTAAATAAGTTTTACATATACAGCAATTATTCAGAGAAAGCAAAAAGACCAATGATGACAAAATATTTTCATCTTATTCCCCAATACCAACCAGTCTTAGTAGCTGCTTGAGACACGCTATGGGGTCTGCTTCTGACATGAGTCCCTTTCCTCTGACCCTCCTACCAATCATGGTTTATTAGGAAAGAGTGCGGTTAACGATTAGTGACATCTGCTGTGAGTGTGGGAGAGGAGAGGAATAGTGTAAGGGGGACATCTTCATTTCCCAGTTCTGCTACGGAAAATACTGAAGTGCTGTTTTTTCATATAGTCAGACATCTTTTTTTTTTTTTTGGCCCCTGAGCTAACATCTGTTGCCAATCTTTTTTTCTTTTTACTTCTTTCCAAAGCCCCTCAGTACATAGTTGTATATTCTAGTTGTGAGTGCCTCTGGTTGTGGCATATGGGACGCCACCTCAGCATGGCCTGCTGAGCAGTGCCAGGTGCGCGCCTCGGATCTGAACCGACGAAATCCTGGGTCCCCGAAGCTGGAGCGCGCAAATTTACCACTCCGCCACGGGGCCGGCCCAACACATCTTTTTTTTTTTTTTACCATTGAATGGTTTTGAATTTGGCTTAGAGAATTGAACTATCCATTTTCTATATGACTGACTTTTGCTATTAAAAAAAAGAAAAATTTTGCTAAAATGATATTCAGAATAGACGCTAAAACATGAGAAGGAATCTTTAGAGGATATAATTTGATTTAAATTGATTAGATCTTACTATGAGATTCCACTTTCAATGCATTCCTTCAATGCCTGATGCTTACCGGGCTGTCCCTGGAGCCTTGCAATAGAAATCAGCTCTATTTTGTTTTAAACTTGGAAAGTAAATGCTGCAAGGACATAAGATGTCCTTTTTTATGGGGGAGGATTTGATTCGTCTGCCGATTCACTCAGGCAAATTAAATTGGAGAACAGCAGTCAGGCTCAAGCAGATCGCTAGACAATACTAATCATTTATTAGGGCACTAGAGTTTATTCTTTGCTGCTTAATTATTGTACAACATCAGGCAGTTCACTTTATTTACTACTCAACTTGGGGGGTGATTATTGTAATATTTAAGCACTTGCATTCTGAGAGTTCCGTGAGGAAATTTGGGGGTTAACTTCCGTGAAGGTGAGAAATGTAACTGGAATATAAATGAAAAAGGAAAGAAATGTCCTTCTTTATTAAACCAAGTTCTCAAGAAGTAGATGCAAGATTAAATCACCTTCCGAAATAGTAGGAGAGTTTCTTCAAACTAAATGTAGGAACCTTGAGGAATTCTAGAAGATGTTACTGTATAAATTGTTCCATCAACTATTCAATTAAGTACTTACCAAGTAATGAACTTATTAAAATACATTCCCATTTGAAGTGAGGCTATTTTCCATAAATGATGTGGAAGTGTAAATTCAAATATATAATAACTATGGTAAGCATTAAAGACCACTAATTGCTATGTTAAAGTTGTTGATGGTGTTATATTGATAAATACATGCATAACATGATTTACTAGTTAATATATTAATTAATAATCAGTAGCTATAAAGCATACTATTGTTTCTGGAAAATTTCTTTCAGGTACTGACACCTTATTTGTGAGTTCAGTTATACTGTGATTTGGTCACACTGACAACACATTTTTAAAATATGTTTATCACTGACAAGGTTTTTCTTTGTGCGCTATGCAAGCAAGTTTCACAAATTTTCGACAAAGGCTTTATGGAGTAGGTAATATGATTCCCAGCTTGCACGAAGGGAAAGTGAGGTCCAGGTCCCGGTTATATATATGTCAAAGGTCACAGAGCAGAGTCATTAACAAAATGTGGCTCATCACCCTGTCTTCAGGTGAGAGGTGGGGCTAGTTTTTAGAGCACTGGTTTTAAAATCATATGTTAAAGTAATGAAAAAGCATGCGAAACGCCGTGTCAATGCATATATCCATTGCGTTAGCAAAGTTGACTTTATCTTGTTCTTTGATCAATTTCCCATAAGAAATGGGATGAGGGATTAGCTGTTAAAAATATTATTTAATTAGCCGACTTGAAAATCTTGAGACATAGCCTTGGTTCTGGGCGTACTTTACCAGCATTTACTGTGACGGATTGCTGCTTCCAGCATCTCCCTTTCCTTGTCTCTCTTTTCTTGTCTCCTCTCTCTAATTGGAGAAAGTTTTCCCATGTCCGGAAGTTCTCTAGTCTGGTCCTCACAGTTAACTTGACTTAATTTTTTTGCTAGGTATTTACAGTGTTTAATATGGCTGGTTTGGAACATCATATATTCTTTTCTTAGGTATCTCTTTATTATGCGTAACATACCCCAGCGTGAAGATTGTTCAGGTTTTAAGGTCTAGCTTTGTTATTTGATACTGTGGGGGAGAAAAAGTTATTTCAAAGAAGTAAACTTGTATAATCAGCATTTTAGGCATTGGAATGATCCAACAACAAAGAAATAGAGACCCAAAATATCTTTTGCTCTGCAGTCAGTAACTATTTATTTCTGAATGTCTAGCAAAGACAGAGTGGGACGCATTGACTCCCCAGGATGAAGACGTGAGGCTGTGGGGGCTGTCTACTCTAACACCTATGGTAGTTGCACTTTGATTTTTCCTTTTCTCCAAAGGAAGTCCATCAGCAGAACCTGGAAAAAGCTGCGTGTCACTAAATCCTGGGAAAAATGCTAAATGGGAAAATCTGGAATGTGTTCAGAAACTAGGCTATATTTGTAAAAAGGGCAACACAACTTTGAATTCTTTTATTATTCCCTCAGGTAAGTGATCTATTTGATCTGAAGTGTATAAAATAGTAGAATTTAAAGGTAAAATTATAACTTAGTCATACCTTTATGGAATGACAGCTTTTGTTAATAATTTATGGAGTAAACTTAATGATATTCCTACACAATTTCTTTTTGGTGGTTACTGCTACTGGTTGCTAATATTTCTGTGTGTGCTGTGGTGTCCAGGCATGTACAAAGCCTTTGACAGAATATAAATAAGAATTTTATCTTCAGAGCAGACCCATGAGGTGGGTATTATCATTCATACCTTCTAGATAAGGGAAGAGATTTTCAGAGGGTATCTAAAACTTGCACATGTGAAAAAATTTGAATCCAAGCTAGGAAATAAATATCTGAAAGGGACGTCTTTGTCATGTCCTCACTATTTAAGGGTCTATTTCAATGCTATTTAGTTTAACATCATACACTGAAGTTATCACAGAAAGGGAATAAAACATCCACAGAGTAGTAACCGAATTTTATATGTAGGCTAGACACATACACACAATCCAATTATGCTCTCCATTATAATTTTATAGAAGAATTAAACTACAGAGGCGAGAATGCATTCTCTTTCAAATTGGCAAAAGACAAATAAACTACATTTTTTTACTATCAGCTGTCTTTGGAGGGACACAATGCTTTACAGGAATTTGTGAATGAATATATGTATTTTGCTTGGGAAATCTGACAGTGTGGTATTCTTGACTTTTTAAAGCAATTTCATTTATTTTATAATATGATTAATGTGGCTAGAAAGTCCAAAGTACAAAATGATAAATAATGGTATTTTCCTTCCACCTCTTACTTCTAACATCCCGGTTTCCTCCCTGGTGGAAATGGTTTCTGGGTCTATATCCTTGCCTAGTTATTCTATCAATGCATAAACAAATGTTTATAATTATTTTTGTCTTTTTTATTCAAATGGTAGCCTAATAAACATATCTTTACTTTTTCACTTAGTAGCAATTTTGGACATCAGTCCATACAGTACATAAATAGCTTCGGCATTCAATTTTATGGCTGCACGATAACCATTGCAGAGGCCATATTTTTTTTGACCAGTTCCCTATTAGTGGACCGTTAGTTTACTTCCCAATTTTTTATTATTACAAACAATCCTACAGTGAATAACTTTATACACATGTCATTTCATGCAAGTGATAATTCCTAGAAGTGGGGTTGCCGGATCAAAGAGTAGGGGTGTTTGCAATTCTAACACACAGACATGGCCAAGATCTCTAATGATGTAGATGAGGGTGTGGTTATTGGGTTTGATTATACTTACAGGGTCACTGTTGGGACTGTGGCCATGCCTCGGGGAAACCTCAACCATCTTGATATTCATCTCCTTTGTTTCTCCCACGGGAGAAATAGTATAATTCTTCCTTCTTGGGAAAACTCATCCATATCTCCTTCAGAAGACTTGAAATTGCCACTTTTGGGAAGAGGAGAATGGTTGTCTATAGTTTCCCTGGTACAGGTGGCAGAATTCTGTAACTTGGCCCTGTCACTTAACCCCCCAGTTTTAGGTTTCTCATCTGTAAAATGGAAATATGAATACCTGTTCTTCCTGTGAACATTTGCTCATGTTGTCAAGCACTCAACATTATTATTTCTCTACTATGCCTCACCTTGCTTCCCTTGCTAACTTTCCTTTGACATTGGTTTTTGAATTTCTCTAACTTCCTGGATTCATCATTCCATCTTATCTATAAAGTCAAATAAACCAGAGCTTGGGAAAGCATATCAGAGAGCAAATCATGCAGCACACGTGATGGGTGACCTCTTGGGCAAGAGTTCCACCTCATTCCCTTTTGGTCCCTGCAATGCTCCCTATTTGTCCATCATTCCTGGGCCTCTAGGGTGGCACTGCCCAGTCCGGTAGCCACTTAACCACATGTGGCCATTGAGCGCATGCAATGTGGCTAGTTCCAACTGAGATGTGCTGTGAGTACATTATAATGTGTACTGGACTTCCAAGACTTCACATGAAGAAAAAGTAAAATATCTCATGATCTTTTTTATTGGTTACATGTGAAATGATAATAGTTTGGATAAAGTGGGTTAAACAAAATAAATTCTTAAAATTAAACGCACCTGTTTCTTTTTGCTTTTATTTAACATGGCTACTAGCAAATTAAAAATTATGCGTGCGGCTCACATTTGTGGCTCACGTTCCATTTTTCTTGGACAGTGTTGCTCTGGAGGAAGAAGTGATCTTTTGGGGCTGCCCCAGGGAACTCCCCTTCATTGGTTGTTTTCATGTTTTAAGAGGTTTTTAAAGTTCATCGGTTCAGTTTTTGAAGCCCTTAGCATTTGCTGCCGTTATTTTCAGCTTCTTAGGAAGCAAAATTAAAATATCTCACCAGAGGGCTCCAGAGCTATACTAACATATTTTTTTTTGGTAAGCACTGGCAGTGGACGGAATCTAAATAGTGTTGATGGATTAGAATTTTTTAAAAGACGCATTTTTGTATTACAATAACACTGTCTGGTCATCGTGACTGACTGTTGACTTGAGTGACTCCTGTGCACAGAGTCCTAGGCTCAGACAAAGATGTTATAGGTGGTTCCAGCCTTTCAGGGAAAATGGGGCTGATTCTTTAAATGAATCACAAAGGTTCTCTATATCAAATATTTACTAAGGCAGCACGTTTGAAAACGTGTAACATCCAACTTAAATATATAAATTGATGTTCATTTGGTAATATAATCCCTCTTTAAGCAAGCTGTGTTGCTAAATTGCTGTTTGAAACAGTATCCATAAAATGGTAAGCCTAGACTGCTGCATATCAAATACAATTTCAGTTCTTGACCAACATTTATCACACCTACCATAGGCCAGGCCATCTGCCGTTTCTAGGGTGTACAGGGATCAATAAGGTGAGTCTCTGCCTTCAAATGTCTTTAGCTTCACTCTCCCCAGCTCATTACTATTGCAGTACATTTTTGTAATGTATAATCCAGTTATGAAATTGGACCATAGCTATTAGTAGCAATAAGTAGGATGTTGGCCACTGTTCCTGGTTTGATTAAATAATAATTATGTGGCATTTGTAATTTGTAGTCACATTATCCCAAAGATTTTCTAGTTCAGAAGAACATGATGAGGATGGGTAGTTTAATATTAGCATTCATATTATTTAGAGTTTTTACATATATGGATAGTTTGGTTCATGTGCTATGACTTGCCCAAGATCACACAGCTTGTGTGGCAAATTCAGGTTTTGCCACAATATCGCGTGTCATCTTTGGGAAGCGAGTCAATGGCAGAGGTGGGTTCAGAGGCACAGGTGGCCAACACATGCTGCTGTGGGTTCAGAGGCTCCTCGGTGGCCTCCTGTCCCCCACCCATTCTATTTCCTGCTTCAACACTCATCTTTCTCACCCATATTGCCTCTCCTCTGAAGAATGACTGGCTCCCTAATCTCCACAGAACAGAGGCAAATTGAGATCTTTTCAGGAGAGTGTTATATGTCAAATCTTTTTTGCCTCCAGGATTTATATAACAGATGGTTGGTACAGGTTTGCTGATAAAATGCAGATAAAATGAGACAATCTCGTGTATTTTAGTGTGACTTTATTGCAGCGACAATTTTAAAAAAAGAGACTTCCCATTTAACATTATTTTAAAATGAAAAATGGCTTCACGTACTTTTTAGTCTAAAAGCAAACACAGTCTAGTCCATGTTCTGTGACTACATCTGCCAAAAAATTAAAAATAAATATTACCTTTATTTGCCCATAACTTTGAACTATTTTATATATAGAATGGTAGAAGATCTTGTTATAATTATAAAAAGCTCTCTCATTTTAAATGTGTTCCAAACTTTTTTTTTTCCTAGAAACTGATGTGCCTACTAACTGTCCAAGTCAGTGGTGGCCATACGCAGGTCACTGCTACAAGATTCACAGAGAGAAGAAAATCCAGAGAGATGCCTTGACTGCATGTAGGAAGGAAGGTGGCGATCTGGCGAGCATCCACAGCATCGAAGAATTTGACTTTATCATCTCTCAGCTGGGATACGGTAAGAAACCTGACATCAGTAATAACACGACTCTAGCTTTCCCCACTCTCCACCCATCCCTGCAAAATTTAATGAGAAATGTTAAATTTAATAAATTCGAATTAATAATTCAACTAACAATGCAATAAACATAATAATAAATATTAATCATGCCTAAAATATAAAAACTGTATAGAAAGTTAAAGCATTTTTATCATCAGCAGATAATTTGATTTATTTTTCTTTTAATATGCAATCAATGTATGGATAGCTATAAAAATGCTATTTTTCTACATATAATCTGGATTCATAGCAGTGTACCTTAAAACTGTAAACAATAGTTCATTTATTGGAATTATTTGTGTGTGTGTATGTGTTTTCCTTTTTAAGGCCCATATTTTCTCTCACAAGAAAGCTCTCTAAATGAACCATCTCGTACTTTAGATTTTATTTTCTTTATTAACCTAGCAAGTGTGGCTAGAGTGTTGAGCAGTGAAAGAAATAGATATTTTATTAGAGTGAGTAGGTGTTGCCCTAAGCCTTTTAAAGAGATTTATGTCTGAATTTTAGGTATGTAATTTAAGACATACATAGAAAGTGTACTAACTAAAATATTGTAAAGTTTTCAAAAATTGGCACTAGCAAAAAAAAAAAAAAAAACAGAGAGAGACAAGGGTAAAGTGAATCGGGCATGCTTCTCCTGAGAGGAGGAGGGTGAGGAAGAAGCTAATGATAATGGGCACTCAGCAGTAGTTGATTAAATGATTATCATTTTCTGCTTCCACTGGTGAGACTGCTGAATAGCTGCATCTGTTCATTTCCAGCCAGCAAAACAAGAGGAAATGGATGGTGGTGGTGGTGGGGACAGCTTCCTGACACTTACTCCCTGACAATTCAGAGGAGTGGGGGCAGAGGAGAGGAAAAGACAACAAATAGAGGAGAAAAAAGAGAGAGGCCAGAGAAAGATTGAAAGGACCCCAAACACTACAACTCCTAGCACCTGAGCCAAAAGGCATCCTTTCTCCTCTGCTTAGCTTGCTGAGTTGGGAGGCTGTGAGAACAGCCTGCTGCAGCCTATAAATGATTTCTTGGCTATTCTATATTTACCTATCCTGCAGAATTCAGACCAGACAACAGTAATGCAATCAAAATTGATATATCTGAATAATATCATGACATACAAGTCATGATACTTGTAGGAAGTAAAAAAGTTTGCAAATGAATCAGTGGAAAACAAGTTAGTGAAGATGCTGTATGGCTGAGGTGCAAATTTTGACCTCCTTTATATCGCATGATATAGTCATAGGGGGACGGTATCTCTTTATTGCTGTAGTTATTTTGGGAATTTGGATGACAAAAGTCACTTCTAAATTCAGCTTGCGAATTAGTAAATTTTCACTAGGGAAACCTTCCCTTTTTTTAATCATCAATAAGGATTTATTTATTTAAAACAATGAAAATAATATTGATATAGGTAAAGAATAGTTATAAAAGTGAAATTATTGTTTCTAAATCAAAAGCCTAGAAAGAATTTTTTAGCTAGTTGAGATGATGTCTTTTACTTTAGTCGTGGATACACAGTGGATAAATTTGGGCCTTCACGCGCAGGCCATGAATCATATCAACTAAGACGGCTTCCATAACTGAGTTATAACGACCAGACCAAAAACTTGACACTCACATATTACATATTTTCACAGGATCAAGATTGTGCTTAGGAATTAAAAAAGCTGTAGGGAGAGAACAGTTAAGTGAGAAAAATGTTTATATGAAACTTTTAATACTATATTATAATTGTGGGACAGAAGAGTTTAGGTTTTCATTAGTGTTGAACCCAAATCCTTGAGGGGCACATGAGGTCATTTTGAAGCCTATATTTGCTGCTCAAAAGATCATGATGTGCCAAATCGAGTGAAAGGAAAAGGGGATCATCCTGGCAATGTCATTCATGCTTCATGGCACTGGAAACATCTGCTAGGGCTGGTGCTGGGCCAGGCAGAGACTTCTCCAAAAGCAAAGTTGTGTGACAACTGTTAGGAGGAAGAGACTAAATCAGTTAGGGAAATTCCTATTCACTGTGGCATTTTTCTCATTTTCTACAACAACATCATCTTTATGATCTTGTGGCAAGTAATGTGTATTTTACCATTTAAAGAACATAAATCAAGCATTCATAATGACATTCCCAGTAGTGCACATTAAACAGATATTGAATTGTGTGTTCTTTCATTTTTTAAAATTTGGCAGTGTATATGTTCTTAGCCATGATATCTTAGATTTTTCAATTTTGTCCCATTTTAGTTATGATATTTAGAATTCTTAGAATTATAACTACTGATAAAATCAATCATGCTCTTCGTAGAATTTCAAAACAAAATGATTACATTTTATGTCTATACCTGGTTGTTTTGTTTTAACTTTTTTTTTGCTATTCGGGTTTTTCTGGTATTTCATAGTGAAAATGATTACAGATTCAGTTATACTTATAGATTAATGAATAAATACAAAATGTCAGGAGACAGCCCAACTCCTCAGTTTGTATATCTTCTCACTGTATAGATCATTGTCACTCCTATTACAATGATTGAGCTTGAACAGAAACACCCAGAATGTTCTTGATGGCAACATAGTCAGTAAAATAGAAGCGGTTTTAATTTACATTGTTTTAAAACATTTATAGGATTTACTAATAGTCAGATTAATATATAAGTAAGCAACATTATTTTCAACACTATGAGTGCAATTGGTATGGTAAATTATTTACAGCAAAAAAAGAAGCTTCACAAGGATAATTAATTAATTATAGAACTACCTCGATTTCATTTTAGCAACTCCCAGGAGATATAATTTGCAATAGCTGCATGAAAGAACACTGTCACGTTCACATTGGAAAAAAATACATTACACAGTTAAACTAAGATTGATAACATGAAATGTGGTGACATCTCACTCTACAGCTTATAGGTCAGATCAACACTCAAGAGGATGGTCTTTTATGACAGCTATAATATCAAGGGAGTAGAGCTGTGGTTGATAAAGCAGAGAGCCTTCCTTTTCTGATAACCTCTTGATTTTTGGACAGAAAATTTCGTGTAATTTACCTCTGTGTTTTTCTTCCTGTTTAGAGCCAAATGATGAGTTATGGATTGGCTTAAATGACATCAAGATTCAAATGTACTTTGAATGGAGTGATGGGACCCCTGTGACATTTACCAAATGGCTTCGTGGAGAGCCAAGTCATGAAAACAACAGGCAGGAAGACTGCGCCGTGATGAAAGGCAAGGTAAGGCAACTTCGATTACTGATATCTAGCAAAAGTCACAGGGAATTTTTTCTCTGAGCCACTTAGTACATATGGGTTTAGATTATTTCTTTTCTAGGTTATTTGGTATAGATTGAGGTTGAACCAAAATTCAGATTCAGTTTCTTGAGTCTCTCTCAATTGCCTAGCAAAGCCAAATTTTCAAGAGGAGCAGAAAAGTAAGACAGAAACTTTGGTTCAAGGATGAGATTAACCAATAACTAATACTCATATTGTTCCCATGCTGGGTTCTAAATGACACCATATATATGTATGGCTTGATGGATCAATTCAGAGCTTTTATTCTAGTTTCGACTGATGGATTTGAGTAGTTGTAGACTTAGTTAGATCTATTCTGGGTTCTACAGCTGGAATCTGTTGATTGGAGAGCTACCTTTGTTTTTTTAGGTTACACGGAGGTGTCAAACATGAAAAGATTGTTTCCATGTCCTAAATATGACTTTAGCGACTCAACAATATTATCAAATTATACTTTGTTAATAGACGATTTATGTGATGGTTAAGAGGATGGATTTTGTTTTTTTATTTTGAGGAAGATTAGCTCTGAACTAACATCCGCCACCAATCCTACTCTTTTTGCTGAGGAAGATTGGCCCTGGGCTAATACCTGTGCCCATCTTCCTCTACTTTATACGTGGGATGCCTGCCACAGCATGGCTTGATAAGCAGTGCATAGGTCTGCCCCGGGGATCCAAACTGGTGAACCCCAGGCCGCTGAAACAGAGCTGGTGAACTTAACCACTACACCACTGGGCTGGCCCCAAGGATGGGTTTTGATGCGTGGCTTAAATGCATTTGTAAAATGGGCATAATAATGGTACCTAGCTCACGTAGTGGGTATAAGGATTAAGCGGGTTGATGCATATAGTGTGCTCTGTGCCCAGCCCAAACTTACTATTCAAGGAGTACTAGCTACTGTTGTCACTGTGGCTGTTTCTATTGTGATTAATTGAAAGCTTAAGACAAAAGTAGGTGTTAGCTATGGAAAGAATAGGCAGAAATGTGTCCTGGGAAGAGGAAACTGGAGAACATCGTATTTACTAAGAACCGAAAGGACAGTCTGGCTGGAAGCGTGGTGAAAGAGATGAAGTGTGGGTAGGAACGCTAGCACTGAAGTTGAGAAAACGTGCATTAGCTTAGGAGTGGCAAGACCAAATTTGCAGTTTCTGAATATGACTCTGGCTGAAGGCTTGGGTACCAGATTGCAGTGGATTGAGACCAAGTGAGAGGAGGAATTAGAGGCGGACAATAAAGAAAACATTTCTCAAGGTGTTTTAGCAATTAGGGAAGGAGCGGGAGTTCATTTTAACATGAAATCTCTAAGAAAGAGGGAGAGAAGGAATCTGAAGCAGGGCGAAAGGGGGATGCTCCAATCCAGAGAGACTCTCATCTATAGAAACAGGAAGAAGAAAGGAAAGATGACTGATTCCAGGTGTGTTTTCAAGTTTGGTGTGTCAGGTGAGGGAGTTTTTTCTGGATGGCTATCTATGTCCTTAGTTAACTTGAAAACAGCTGACTACAGAGATTGACAAGGAGGCTCATGCAAATCTTCCGTTGGCACCATCACGTAAGGCCACCATCATTTTTACTTTCTCTCTGGATCCCTCTAAATACTGGCGTGGAGAGCTAAGATGTAAAAACATACTGTGGTTACTTTTTACATCTTTGTAGCCAAAGTCAAATTTGCTCTTTACTTATAAAATATCAATTTACCTTTCCTTTTCCTAGATGCCATTTTCTCTTAATAACCTCAAATCTTTGTTTTCCTTTTCTGAAGCACAATTCCAAGAAAAAAAATAGCGTCAAAGTCAAACAATGGATAACCATCAAGTTTTTTCCCTTTGCTTTCCACAGGATGGCTACTGGGCTGACAGGGCCTGCGAGAAGCCTCTTGGCTACATCTGTAAGATGAAGTCGCAAGCCCAAGCGCCAGGAATAGTGGAAGTAGACACAGGCTGCCGGAAGGTGAGTGCAGAATGCACACAGCGATCTCAGATCAGCAAACATTATGTGAATACTTGGCTTTACTTTTGTCTGTAAAAGTATTTTATTATTGTCAGAAATGGCCAAGTGTTTCAACCGTGTGAATGTTCAATGGTTTCTTGTTAGCGTTAGTATCATTTTCTCTGTAACGCCTTCTTCAAGCATTCTCTACTCTTACCACGGGGTACATGTGGTCAGTAGCTCCTTCCAGAGTGTCATAGGAATTGGAGGAAAGAGAACACGGAATAAAATGACGCCCCCAGTGGAGCCTGGTGAGGGTAACCAGATTAAGGCAGGTCACAGGAGAAGGGGTCATCGAGGTATTGGTTGTCTGTGACCGTACGGGTTGTCAAGGACATTTCCAGCAGATAACTGTCAGTTGCAGATGGCAAACGATCCTTAGTCATGTTTTCCATTGATAATATTTCTAATGAGCCTGCTTCTGGTGGGGATTCTTCTCAGCAGATCACTGCGATGGGAGGCAGGACAGCTAGACTCCGGCTGGGAGTAGCCAGCAGTAACTCAGTTAAACTAAAGCCATGCCTCGTATGGCGTGTCAACCTCACCTGGATGACAGTTAGCAACACCTGCCCGCAGGTCTTATACTTCTTTGAGGTTAAAGTAACTGATCTCTGTGAAACAATTTCTAGAGGAATAAAGAAACTACAAAGCACAGAGTGCATGATTATCATGTTCCTGTTTGATGGCTGAGCGGCTCATCTTCCTCTTTTTTCCTTTCTCACTTCTCTTGGATAAAAATAAAGTAGAAACTAATTTTCTTTCCAAGAGTGTCATGTTGGGATCCAATTATCTTATAACAAACATCAGAATTCATGAAACATAGTTTAGTGCTTTACAAACAAACCATTTTGAAAGAAAAATAGAGGCGATACAGAAAGTCACAGAACGTTAGACATATACAAGATCTTAGTGATGATCAAAAGCCCCCTTTTAATTTCTGCATTCTGGAAATTTCAACCCAGAGAAGATATGACATTCTTTGAGTCACACAGAGGCAAAGCTAGGACCCAGGTCTCCTGCCACCAGCTCCCTCCACTTTCACTACCAATACACTTATATGTTCTTTGCCTAATAGTTTGCATCTACAGGAGATTGTGTATTATTGAAATTTTCTATAAATAATAAACAATCCTTAAATTTTATTACTTCCACACAAAGTTTTATATGTATGTATTTTCTAGTAATTGTCATATCTACAATCTCTGATGAAATCCAATTTAATCATTAGGATGGTAATAAAATATCAGCAATCGTTTGCCAGTGAAGCTCAGTGACATTAAATAATTTGGCCAGTTTAAAAACACCTGCTCTAGGCAGTGACTTCCTCAAAGAGCTGGCAAGACCAGAAAAAAAAATCCTCTCACCGGCAAAGGAAGACAACAGGACAGTTTTCTTTCTTTCTTTCTTTCTTTTTCGTGAGGAAGACTGGCCCTGAGCTAACATCTGTTGCCTATCTTACTCTTTTTGTTCGAGGTAAGTTGTCACTGAGCTAACACCTGTGCCAATCCTCCCCTACTTTGTATGTGGGATGCTGCCACAGCATGGCTTGATGAGTGGTGTATAGGTCCGTGCCCAGGATGTGAACCTGTGTACACCGGGCCTCTGAAGTGGAGCACGTGAACTTAACCCCTATGCCACCAGGCTGGCCTTACAAGACAGTTTTCTTTGTCTGATCCTGGGCACTTGGTGGTGTAGAGGTCTTTTTGAGAATTCCAAACCACGGGCCAGTTGTGATCCAGATGTAGGATTCAGTTTTCAATTCATGGCTACCTGTGTGGGAAACCGTGAGCTAAGATTAAAGTGGTCCTGAGTTACTGATGCTCCAGGATGTCTGACAGATGCAAATGCAAATCATCTTTGTAAAGAAGTCCCCTTTTCCAGCTGATTAAGAATCCTACAGATGAATTTGAGTTCCCAAATTTTAAAATATACCACCAGGAGCTCTAGATGTGGGAATTAATGGATATGACATTAAAATGAATGTGTTGTAAAATGCTTACAGAAATGAAAAGGTGGGATTGAAACCATGGACCAGCCACCAAGTATAGTTACATAGTGTTTTTATTATCAGTCAATTCTAAATATTTTTTACCTCTATTAAAATTTCTTTGACCGGGAATTATTTAGAAGTATTTGTGTGTGTTGGTAGTGGTGGGGTTTTTGATGGCAGTAATGGGCTGCTGAAGTGGAGAGCATGAAATTTTAACCACTAGGCCACGGGGCTGGCCCGCATATAAAGTTTTTGTTGTTACTTGTTGAGATTTTCCTTATGGCCTAGTTCAGAGTCAGTTTTTATAAATATTCCATGTGTGCTTGAACAGAATGATCTTTGATTATTGGGTTCAGAGATCCATACATGTTGACTAGATACAATTTAGCAATTATCCAGATATAACATATTTCTAATATTTTGTTGTCTTGACAAAATACTCTCCTTGTAATTCTGTCAATTTTTGCTGTATATGCTTTGAGCTATGTCATGATATCTTCCTGATGAATTGGTCCTTTCATTATTATGTAATTACTTTCTTCATTTATAGCAATGCCCTTTTTTTTTTTTTTTAGCATACAGTCAACTTTAAATAATATTAGTATTGCCATGGAAGCTATCTTTTGCTTAGCATTTTTCTGGAATCTCTTTTTCCAACTGATTGCTTTTAATCATTCTATTTCATCATATTCCAGGAATGGCTCTTGTAAATATACATCTGCATTTTAATCTTTAATCTGATTTGAAGAATTCTGGCTTTCAATGGCAAACATATGAGTTTAGATTTGTTTTGCAAGTGATATATTTGGATTTGTTTCTGCCATCTTTTGTTTACCGTTCTGTTTTCTTTTCTTTCTTTTTTTCTCCTTCCCTGCATACCATCGGTTCTTTTGAGTATTTTTATTCCATTTTCCTCATCTACAGGTTTGGGGATTGTTCATTCTACTTCTGTTTTTTTTTCCAATGGTTACCTTCATGTTTTGAACATGCATTCGTGACAAAGTTAAATTTAATCATCTCGATCAGCTTCCTGAAAAAAATGAGATTAATCCTTTACACATTTAAAAAAAATTTTAATTTTGAAATAATCTTAGGCTCACAAGAAGGTGGAAAAATAGTACAGAGAGTTTCCCTGTATCATCCACCAGTCTTCCTCCAATGATAACATTTTATCTAACGTTATCACAATCAGGTAATTGACATGGATAATATATTATTAACTAAATTACAGATCTTATTCATATTCCATTCTTTAATTTCCCACCCCTAATTAGTTATCTTTCCTTTTTGTGCAGGCAATCAGACCTGGATTTACTAAGACGTTTGTTGATATCTTTACCTACTATTGACTTGCAGCCCACTCATTCCTCCTGACTTAAAATTCCTTCTTGCCAAAGTAAATCTTTTTGTAGTTCCTTCACTGAGGATCTGGGAGTGAAAAACTCTCTGTCTTTGTCTGAAAATGTCTTGAATGCATCCTCGCCCTGCGTAATAATTTGGGTAGGTTGGTTTAGAATTGTAGATTGACAGCTGTCTTTAGAGTAAATTGACGTATGTACTTTATATATGATTTCTTTTCTACTGGCCTTTATGTTTGTCATTGGCATTCATTCCTCTGATTAGACTAATTCTTCTTTTTTGAAAGTGGGTACTCTCTATTTTCTCTCTGATTGATTTTAAGATCTTCTCATGTTTTTGTCATTCTGCAGGCTTAGTACAAAATTGAGATTTGAACTTAATTTTATTCGTTCGGTTTGGTACTCAGTGTGCTTCTTCATTTTGAGGATTTGTATCTTTCTTCCAATTCTTGAAAATGATCAGTCATTAATTTTATATGGTGCTTCTGAAATTTCTCTTGGGTTGATATTCTCCTATTTTCTATTAATATGTTTTTTAACCTCTTTTCATATTTTCACCACTTTATTTCTCTCTGCTGCATTCATCCAATTTGCTACTTTTTCTGAAACCCTATTTTCTATATTTAATCTGGCAACTGAGTTAAAAACTTTATATTTTTATAAAGTTTATATATATTTTTAACTTTAAATTTCTCTTTTCTAGAAATTCTATTTTGTGTGGGTGTATTCCAATCCTCTTCTTCTTTGTTCTTGGCATTCTGATCTTTCATTATTGAGTCTATACTTTTGTCATTCAAATAATCTCAAATGTGCTTGTTTTTATTATATTTTTCAGATTGTTTTATTATGTTAAATTGTTGACTTTTCCTTCAAATGAGACATTTTCTCACGTGGTTTGTAATGTTTAATTATGGGTTAGTCCACATCCCATCCAAACCACACCCCTCAAATATCACAGTCTTAGATGACCGGGGTTGTGGAAATATTTCCATTGTGTGGTTTTGTATTTGACTTCTCGGAGTGCCTAGGAGAGTCTCCTTTTATGGACCAAGTTTTATTTTGTTTTACTTTTGGCTGTGGATTGTCATACAATGTGGATAGAGGCAAACTGAGGCCGGCATCCATCTGTGGCACAGATTTGGTATTTATTTTCAAACAGAATAATTTTTTTCCTGCACCTAAACCACAGGCAGATGACAAGAATCTCAGTCATCTGCTGGTTCTGTGGGTAGAGTTTTCTGGCTTTCCTTTCACAGAGGGGCTACCCTTAGTGGGTATCATCTTTATGTAAGGACTTCAGTCCCATCTCCCTGTCTCAGGTGGGCTGATGGCCAAATATTGTAGTCCATGTGGACATTAATACCCCAGACTCTAGACCCTAGGGCCTTAATCTAGGTTTGACACACAACTGGGCAACCACAATCTCAGCTTTTGCATTTTCCTTTCCAACTTTTTAGTTTTCCATTTGTTTTTGGTACCTGGAGATTTCCCCTTCTTTCTCTCAAATTCTAGTATGGATTTTTTGTTTATTGTTGTTTTTGTTTAGCATTTGTTTGTGTTTGAAGTATGGGAGAGGAACCACGCCAAATCATGCTGCCTGAAGTGTGATAAGTACTCTCCTGTGACCAGATGATCCAGCTTTAGACTCATTGTCTACTATTGGCCTCAAGGGGCAACGAAGCTTGCTATTCTGCACATTATTTCTTGTAGTTACCGATTCTAGAACTGAAACCTTAGTCGTTCTGTTCAGTTTCCTTGGTAAATGTTTCACAAGTCGTTTCTGTTGGAGGATGAATCAGAAGTGGAGAAAATGATTCTCCCCACCAATTTTGTATCATAATTTGTCATATGAGGAAGAATGCACTAGTGTTTTTTTTTAATTCGTATAGATGATTTTCATCACATTTCAAATTATTTGGATTTGTGTTCTTCAGACACCTTTTTGTGTATCAATTTACGTTTCATGATAGAGGGATTATTAACGTAACATTATCTAATAAACATGCACGATAATCTGCTTGATGACATTAATAGGGCTGGAAAAGACATGGCTTCTACTGCTATTTGATTGGGCACACACTTTCAACGTTTACAGAAGCAAACCAAACCTGTGGAAATGAGAAGGCTTATCTAACAACTATTGAAGACAGGTAGGCAACAATTTTGGTTTTATTTTAAAATATGTCAAATAATGAAGCGATTTCAGAAAAGCCTAAGTATCAGCATGCTCTAAATTTCTGAGTAAATTATGTTTGATCTCAAGGTATGGTTTGTAAAGGTGGAAGTATTAAAAATCACATCCTTATTTGGATTCTTCATTGCAGGCACTATAAAATATTTTCTGCTTTTAGCACTATAATGCAATATTCAGAAGAGCTTATTAATACTCTAGTAAATGTAGTTTACAGATGTAACTTTTTTCTGATCTTGTATGTGTCAAATTTTTTAAAGCAGGAAAAAGTAAGAAAATTTGTTAGATCAAAGATCCCACTTTCTATCTTTGCTACTGCCTCTACCAAAAAGAGAGGGCAGAGAGATTACTGAATATTTACCCATCCTTTCCATCCTTCTGTTCTTTTCCTTTCTAGGTTTACTAGACCAATAGGCCCAGAAAATCACATAGACATAGAGCATTTTCTGTAACTTTTGGCCTCTAGGGTCCCATCCATCTTTGAGATTTTAGTATTTATTTATTTTTTCCCTACTCTTTGCATAGCGCTGCCTTAGAGACAGAAGAAACTTAAAAGGAATTTTAAAATGTCCATTTAATTTGCAGTAAAAAGGTAAAAACTTATGGAGTTTTAATACAATAAGTTGTATTTCTTGGCCTTTCAAGGTAGACCCGATAAAATGCAGAGGATGCTATTGATAATAAGAATCCTTTGATAAAAATGAAGGATGTCATAGAATTTGTACAGTCTTTATAAAAGAACTTGTATTTCAAACCACATCCTTCCTTTATGTACAATTATATGTCTGAAATATTGTAGCACCCTGACACAATGCTAACATCTTAAAATTAGAACATACGTAGTTTTTATTTTATGACAAGGAAATGGCCCTAGGACTACGGGGCCATGTTGTGATTTGCTCTGTAATTGATCTTTTGGTCTATTGGAGCACGATGTACAGAGTTTTCCCTATATTTTATATTTTAGGTTTGTTTTTCTTTATGTTTTCTATTGCATTTATATTCAGGAGCTCACTAACTCTGTGGTTAAATTTGGTTTTTAGACATTTAAGAAATATTTAGTTTGGAACTTTTAATTTTTTTGGTTTGTCCAGTGTAGGGAATGAAATTGTTTAGACAAGGGTCAAACAAATGTTCTGTTACTGTAGCTTTCTCTACCTTTTCCCTTTCTGCTCTCTCTGGAGCCATCTACACCTCCCTTTGTTCCTAGAAACTTTTGGCACCACTTTTCTTTTGCTCCAAAGAGAGATTTTTGCCTACGGTGCTGCCTCATTGTCTAATATTCATCAATTAAGATACACTATGGTTGCTTTACTAACCAAATTGTATTGTTACCACATCATGCCAAATACGTAGATCAGATTCAAATGCAGAGAAAATATTGGAATTTGTGATTCTGTTCCCAGTCCCTTTTAGAGATTGAAGTTCTGCTTCTCTATTTTTTTTGTTGTTGTTGTTAATGCTGTGGGGTTGATTCTGCCTTCTAGCCACTGACCCTGTGGACAGAAGAATGGAACCCTGCCCAGTCTTTTTGCGCCATCCTCTCTGTATCAGACAATTCTCTGCTGCTGTTCACAGGGTTTTCATGGCCAATGTTTTTGGAAGGGGGTGGCGAGGTCCTTCTTCCTAGTCTGTCTTAGTCTGTACACCATGGGTGACCCTGCTGGTATTTGAAATACTGATGGCAGAGCTTTTAGCATCACAGCAACACACAGCCGCCACAATGATGACATCCAACAGACAGGTAGTAGGGTTTCCTGGCCAAGAAACGAACCCGGGCTGTGGTGGGGAGAGCACCGAATTAACCCCTAGACCCCCAGGGCTGGTTCTGCTTTTCTGTATTTCTTGATAATTTTCTCTTCTGTTTCTTTCTGTTTCAGAATGAAACTGAGGGGAAAATTGACACAGATTTTTCTATTTGTATTATCCTTAATAATGTTATGACCTCTCAACTTCATTAACCAAGAATTGTATAGAGCAAGTGAAATATTTGAAAGTGGACTGATTTTTAACCAATGTATTTTAAAAAGCTATGGTTTGCTCCTTTGCGTTTTCAGAATTTTCTTATATTTTGAGGAGGAGCAGAAAGGTTTGTGAGGAATAGAGAGAAATGGTTCGAGTATATCTCAATGATTTTATTCACTCAGCTAAATGGTATTTTTCCTTCTTAAGATAACATTTCCTTAGTGAAAATTTGCATAACTTAACTGACATATAAATACACCACAATATGTTTGAATGAGCAACTAAATCACAGCTCAAACATACAATGAAGATACTTTCCATGTTGATAATTAGAAAAGTCATATGCTTCTAAAATTTAGCCAATTTTTAATTTTTTTTTTAGATATGAACAAGCCTTTCTAACTAGTTTGGTTGGATTGAGGCCTGAAAGATATTTTTGGACAGGACTTTCAGATGTACGAAACAAAGGGACCTTTCAGTGGACCATTGAGGAAGAGGTTCAGTTCAGCCACTGGAATTCAGATATGCCAGGTACGTGGAGCGCTTCCCTCTGAGGCTTTCATTCACCTGACAAGTCCATCAGACAAAGCCTGTTATTCCCCGACATACCTTTCCAAATAGACTATGTAAATTAATCATTCTTTCAGTATTTCATAATTCATTCTCTCTCTGTTTTTTTTTTTTTTTTAATTTTCCAATTAGTTTGCAGTGGTTTAAGAAAACAAGGAAGAGAAAACTGCTAGGTTATCTGGTACTGTTCTGTTTGAAAAATATTTATGAAATCCAAAATGGTCACAAATGTTCCAAAGGACTAACTTATTTCTGAAAACTTAAAGCTCTAAGAAAGTGATACAGAACTGTTCGGTGCAACTATAAATAGAAAGATTCCTGCACTTGAGTGGTGGAGCAAGCGATAGTGCTTATGTGGGCCTCATTATTGTGTCTGTGGCCTTGGCTAACCCTTTGTATGCCTTGGATTTAATTTTATCCTTTTAAGAAACCTGCAAGGTAAGTTTAAGTATCTTCATTTTAAAGATGTGAACACTGGGACTCAGGAAATTTCTGTGACTAGAAAACTTCCAACCATGGATTTAGACTAATGTTACTGAATCAGGTTAGTTTTTGCCCAGCACCGAGAAAGCCAAACACCGAGACAATGAGATCACAGCAGAGAGAGGGTTTAATCACAAGGCAGCCACTTGAGGAAACTGGAGAGCGAGTCTCAAATCTGCCTCCCTGAAAATGGGGACTCAGGGATATTTATGGAGTAGGGGGCAAGGTGATCTGAAACGTGGGGATAGGTGATTGGAGGTGAGGAGAGAGGAGGTAATTGATGATCTGCGCAAGCGTAATCAGAATCCATGCCTCTTTATAGGATGCATGTTCACAAAATGGCAGCATTAGCATGATCTGAGGGTGGAGTTTTTAGCTTCCTGATGTCAAAAAGTCACTTATTGGGCATCTGCACAGGCGCAGTTGATGGGTTGATGGTCTCAACCAGCCTGAACTGGACAAGGGGGTCTTAATTCCTGAAAAACAGCTCAAATGCCCATTCCCATGGTGACCCAGGCACCAGGGAGGAACCTCATGAGAGTTGGATAGTATATTGCCTAAGCAGCACAGTTAACAATGGGCAGGTGATGAACCAAAAGCTGTAATCAGTAATTGCAAAAAAAGGAAAAAAACTTTAGTTACCAGCTACCTAATCATCCATGGCTGTTTACTGGTTTCACTAATGTGTGTAATTCCCAAATCTGTGCTGTTGACACTAGCACCACCCTGCCTTCCTATAAATTTTGATTTGCCTGCCCTAGGAAGCAGTTTCTGAAATAGCCTCTGAAAGATTCTTTGTCTTCTTTATACGCTGGTGTCATAGCATATGACATCATTCAGTGTGACAACACCCAAAATTTAAACATCCTTTGTAGTCAGATGTTTCATCGTGCCTGGGCAGAAGGCTAAAGAAGGAATAATAGCTCCAGTGTATGAATTTCAGTCCTAATCTTCGAGAGTTCTTTTAACTTGTATCCTCAGCTGTCAATAACAAAAATAGATTAGTAGTTTGGACAGTGTGATTCATATTTAATTATTGAACATTCTAAAAAATAGTAGTATTTCAGTTCATTTTTAAATAACTAGGTATTATATTAAGAGCTGAGCGCACACTTAAAAAAAAAAATACTAGTAAGAGTGGTAATTCTTACTCCCTGGATCAAACTTCTTAACTTCACTGCTGTTTTTCATTCAGCAGTAGGATTCTGGGAGATTCATCCTGGAATGTCCTTCAGGAGTAAAGTTGGATGAAACCAGAGCCTTAGGGAATCAGGTATCTTAGAGAAAATATTTTGGGAAAGATGTACCTCCCCAGAACTTTGAGAGTTACTTCTAAACACTTACCGTCCTTTAAAAGAAAGTGATGAAAAGATTAACTCATCTTAGCAGCAAGGACTCCTCATGTTTTCAAAGTTCTATCTTAACTATAATTTGGAAAGAACCACAACTGTAAAAACAGAATTATAAACTATTAAGCTTAGTAAAGTCCTCATTTTGTTTTATGTACTTTTTTTATCCATTAAAGCTGGCATTCGTCACAACTCAAGAAGGTAGGTAGTGATATTTGCATTTTAAGATGAGGAGACACGTTCAGAGTGGTCGAGTAACTGATGTGAAATCTCCAGCTCCAGTGAGTCTCATTTTGACGTCTGTGAACACCTTCCACCCTGGGAGACCTACCTGGGCCCTAGGGGAAAAAAAATTAAAAAAGGATCTTAAAGAATTTTTTTAAAAAGAATCATTCTTTCAGTATTTCATATTTCATTCTCTCTCTGTTTTTGTTTTTAATTTTCCAATTAGTTTGCAGTGGTTTAAGAAAGCAAGGAAGAGAAAACTGCTAGGTTATCTGGTACTGCTATTAAAACACTATTTTTGCCATTATGGTAAATTTTATCATACTAAAAATATTGTATCATTAAATGTCTATGTGTGGGGCATCCTGCCAGATGTTAGAAACACAAAATGTTATCAAAACCCTTACATTTGAGGTTATAATTCCATGGGGATACAGGCCACACAAATAAAAAGTAAGTAATGGTTCAAAGTTGCACAAATGAATTGCTAAATGCTACGGGATCTCTACTCTCCATTTTCTCCTCACATGTGAATTTTCCCCCATAATCTGACACTCAGGTTTGAATCATCTCCCGTGAGCGTGGCCAGCCTTCAGGAGCACTTCTGGAGTGAATTCTACTTTGTGTGTTTCATGCAGGGCGAAAAGCAGGATGTGTTGCCATGAGAACTGGGATTGCAGGGGGCTTGTGGGATGTTTTGAGATGTGAAGAAAAGGCAAAATTTGTGTGCAAACACTGGGCAGAAGGAGTAACTCGCCCACCGGAGCCCACCACCACTCCCGAACCCAAATGTCCAGAGGATTGGGGCACCACCGCTAAAACAAGCATGTGTTTCAAGGTAAGTATGACGTGCTAAGCTAATAATGGATTTGTAATATGCTTCAGCCTAAAGAATAACCTAAGGAATGAAAACAAAGCCAAACCAAAACCCACAGTGCCCAGGCTCCACCTGTAGAAATTCTGCTTTTATTGATCTGGAAGGGAGCCTAGACATCAGTTGTTTTTAAAGAACTCTCCTTGGGTGCATGCTAATGACCAGTTGCATTTAGACCAACACACACAATCGACAACACAAGCACAACTCACAGAAGCCTTTCTTGACGTGCTTTGCCTTCATCACTCTCTCTCTGCTTCTCTCCCAGCTCCCAGGCTTTCTTGCTCTAATCTGAGCTTACGCTTTTCATCTTAATGAAAATTTCTGCTCCCTGTCATTCTCCCCCATTGCATCTCATTTGTGGCTTGTTCTGAGAGCCCAAGCCTTTAGCTAACTGAGTGAATAAATAAATGTACAATAATGCCCCTTAAGTATCCTAGAGATAATGCTCCATCATTCTGATTTATCCCCTGATTATTATGCCTGATGGGAGATGAAGGCATTGCTAGGTAGGGGCACATGGCCTTTCAGTGTCCTTTAAATGACAATTGTATATTCTTAGGCTTGACCATCCATTTTGTCCTTATGCAATCAAGTTCACCAAAACAAACAAACAAAAGCCCCAGTGAATTAAGCATTTGGGTCTTTTTTTTCCCCCTCTTTTAAGTCCTATCCTTTCTAGAGAAAGTTAGATTTAGCTGAATATGGAAATATACTTATCTACTGCTTAATGATACTATTCTCTAATGTGCCACTCTTTGGACCTCTTTTATTCAATCCTTTCAATGGCATATGGCCGTTGCATGCCTTGTAAGACAGTTACGCAAGGCTGATGAAGAACTTGAATTACTAACGTGTATCAGAATGAGCTTGTTTAGTCTTCTCTAACTCAACAGGGGTATGGCTAGTTGGGTTGGTAACTCCCACTAGTAGCAATAAAGACTGATGAGCTGTTCAATCCAGACTAGTCAGTCAAGGCTAAAAGCATAATTCACATAGAAGGACATGTATTGGGCCAAGACAGGAGAGGATTTTGTAAATGGGTTAACTGAGGACCAACATGAAGCAAATCAGGTATTTTATTGTTGCCTCTGGAAACTTTTGAGTTACTACGCAAAGGCCAGGTTCATCCTATACTCGGCTATTAGCCTGAGGGTGGTAGGCTATGGAGATTTGTCACAGGATTTTGAGAGAAGCAGCAGAATTATCCAGAGCTTGGAAGTGGACCAAGGGTTCCGGTAGATATTATCTAGATAGATGTTCAACAAATCCAAATAAGTGCTTCACTAGAAATTCTGTAGTTTTAGAGGTGGTTGGAGCCGGGTTTATTTGAAAATACATAGACCATCTTTGTACATATTAAGATGTGGGAATTATCAATAAAATTCAGCTGATAGTAAATTGATTTAAGAAAATCAAGTCTTATACCACAGTCTAGCAAGTTGAGGGGCTCACAGAAGTCTTGGGTGTTCCCGAAGTGGAAACTTGTTCAAGGTACCTTAGTCTAGATAGCTCAAATTAGGGTCAAGGTTGGCTTGGGTTGCTTGGTGACAACTGGGCAGCCATAGTCTGTTGGAAGCAAATCTCTTTTTCCACAAGCCTGTGATTTTGGGGGCTGTGACTTAGGAGAAACAACAAATGAAAATTATAAAAGTTGGTGGATATGATGAACTCCTGTACTGTTTGCATACTGATAGGTGTTCCCCAGATTGTCACTGTGGATTCCATTTCACTGCAGTCCGGTGGATAATATGACATATTCTCTAAACTGTGTAATCTATTAAATTCCATTTAGCTTATAACCCATCTTTTTAGATGCTCTGCCAGATGAGTGTCTGTTGTGGCATGTGTTCCAATGTTAAAATATGCATCCATAAGGAAAAAGACAAGACAGTTTTGAAGGACACTACCAACAATGTGTTGAAAGACTGCCAGATTATTCATTGTTTATGCTACACAGGATAACAAACTGTGGCACAAGCTTAGGGAGGTTGTTTTCCTTAAAATTTCCTTTATTTATGTTTACTTTCTCTGCATCGTTTCTTTCATTTTTTCCCCCATCTCAAGGCCACATTTCACACTTAACCAAATTAATCCTGTTTTCTACAATGAGCTGTATGCCTAAGGCTTCTAAGATTTTAGTCTAATTTCTTCTGTGCTATAAAAAATGTGATTTTTCTGTGGTTTTCTCAACAAAATGATCCCCCAAATTTTGTTACCCCAATATTCATTCATCAATCGATTTTCAATCAAGAGAATTATATTGTTTTGGGCCATTGCAGTATCTTGTTTTTCTATAAATGAAATCTCATCAAAAGGAAATAATTATTTCTCTTGATAAGCTCTGATGTGTAAGGTAACTTCTGAAATTATATTGTCTTTAGCTGTATGCAAAAGGAAAACATGAGAAGAAAACATGGTTTGAATCTCGAGACTTTTGTAGAGCTCTGGGTGGAGATCTCGCTAGCATCAATAACAAAGAGGAACAGCAAGCAATATGGCGATTAATAACGTAAGTATCTTTTGTATATCATGCTCCTTCCTTTTACCTATTGGGTGCTAAGGATGTTGAGAAAATTCTCACATTTTCAAAATTGTTGGCTCGTGAGGTTACCCTGAGTACATTTATCATATCCCAAATCCATGGGTCCGTTTTGATTTAGTTTCACTCCACATGCTTTAATTTTATAGGTCTAAATCCTGTGGTGAATTGCTTTATAAAAGTACAAGACACTCAATATCTATTGTTAAATGAACAAACGAATGACTGTATTTCAATGCTTTACAATGGTTTATTCTTAAAAGGACAGGCATTTCAGGATCTCTATGGGTTGTCCCCAAATGCACATCTATTGCATACTACTTATCTTTAGTCTTTGAATCTCTTTATCTGTGTACTAACTAATTTATGTTTTGGAGGTAACTTTCACATTTGATTAGTCCTCATAACTAAGCAAACTCACTTCACACAATAGCATAAGATTTCTTTATGTCTTGTATATTGCAGGACCAGTGGGAACTACCATGAACTCTTTTGGTTGGGATTGACATATGGAAGTCCTTCAGAGGGCTTTACTTGGAGTGATGGTTCTCCTGTGAGTAATTTGATTTAAGACTGTATCATTTTCTTACCTTATCGTGTATTTATTTTGACGTTATTCCTTGGCTTAATCCAAATTTTTGGTAAGACAGGTTCTTTTTTTAATTAATTAATTAATTATTTTAAATTTTTTTGTAGGTATTTCATTTTTTATTTTTATTTATTTATTTTTACGGATGTACATCATATTTCAAATTCTGTGTACATTACATCATGTTCACCACCCGAAAACTAATTATTGTCCATCCCCTCACATGTGAGCCTAATCACCTCTTTTGCCCTCCCGCCTCCCTCCTTCCCCAATGGTAACCACCAATCCAATCTCCAATGCTGTGTGTTTTTTTGTCGTTTTTATCTTCTACTTATGATTGAGATCATATGGTATTTGACTTTCTCCCTCTGACTTATTTCACTCAGCGTAATGCCCTCAAGCTCCATCCATGTTGTCACAAATGGCCAGATTTCGTCATTTCTTATGGCTGAATAGTAGTCCATCATGTATAAATACCACATCTTCTTTATCCATTCGTCCCTTGATGGGCACCTAGGTTGCTTCCATGTCTTGGCTATTGTGTATAATGCTGCAATGAACATAGGGGTGCAAGTATCTTTATGCCTTTGTGTTTTCAAGTTCTTTGGATAAATACCCAGCAATGGAATAGCTGGATCATATGGTAGATCTATCCCTAATTTTCTGAGGATATTCCATACTGCTTTCCATAGTGGCTGCACCAGTTTGCACTGCCACCAGCAGTGAACAAGGGTTCCCTTCTCTTCACATTCTCTCCAACATTTGTTTTTTCCTAAGACAGGTTCTTATGATAGCTAGAGACATTTTTCTATGAAAAATAAATGCCATTTTAGGATCATCATTATGGCCCTGCCCTGGTATAGTTCTCCGTTCACTTAAGGCATAACCATGGTTGACTGGATGAAAAAATATTAGAAAATTCATTCCATTAGCTTATATAAAATAATATTCTGGTTCTACCACATAAAATTGATGTGTAAGTGTTTAAGCTTCTTAAAAACTGGGTGTTTTATAGAATTTTCTAGATCATGAGATCTGGAAACAACTTTTGGTATTCATTAGTAACCATTTGGCTCTGGCAGACTTCTCCATTCTCAGGAATGGAGAAGCGAGAGGCTGTGGCACCTGCCCGTGGTGTTTACTTAGCAGCTCCAGTCATCACAGGAAGTGATTTTGTGTAATTTCAGTTCTACCTCTTCCTATAACCCACCAGCACCTTTTCAAGGCACTTAGATAACATGGCTTATTTGATGGCTCCATTCATATTTGGATTATATATATGAATGCATAATTAATTTTGAATTATATATGATATATACATATATAATAATATAAATATAATGTAATGTATATAATATATTATATATATATCTCTCGATAGATCATAGTGCTTAGTCTCAAACCCGTGGGCTATAATTCTGCACTGAAAACTCCATCAGAAACCTAAACCCAGCCCTCCATTTATGTCCACTGTTCATTTTGGTAAAGTTTGGTAGCTCTGTTAGCAACATTTCATAAGTCTTTCTCTTTTGTGAGAAGAACTAATTGCATTTCTTTATCCTGCCTGTCTCATAAAGAGAAAGTTTCCAACATCACATGGAATTATTATCCCTTAAGAATGGGTTATAGATGTAGGATCTCCCAATACTGACAAGTGGAGCTTTCTTGCCAAGTTTTTCCTATATATGAGTCCCTCTACATGGCCCTGGATCCACTCTATTTAAGTAAGGAAAATTGTACAATAATTAATAGCATACTCTATTCAACTTCAAAAGTTTCTGTGTAATGAAAGCTCTTTCTTTCCCACCCATGTTCATAAACCTTGCTTTCAAAGCAAAGTTATTGTGAAAAAAAGTAAATGGATTAAAAAATGTGACTATATCTTTCCTTTCCTGTTTGGATAGATGATTGGCATTGGCCTGATACAAATGCTTAATTGTTGCAATGTAATGTTTCTAACACAGGTTTCATATGAAAATTGGGCTTTTGGAGAGCCTAATAATTATCAAAATGTTGAATATTGTGGTGAGTTGAAAGGTGACCCCAGCATGTCCTGGAATGACATTAACTGTGAACATCTCAACAACTGGATTTGCCAGATACAAAAAGGTATGATAACCTGTGTTCTCCTTTATCTCAGATTGGAGAACTAACCTCATGACATCGCACTATCTTCCCTTAATTAGCAGAACCAAAGAAAATAACAAAACAAGGGTACTGGCAGGGGCCATTCTTCACAGGATAGGAATGAAGTCGCTGAGCACAGATAAATGTCCCAAAGGAACAGGAGATCAAAAGGCCACTCGGGGAATCCTGGATGAGAGTCACATCCTCTAAAACAGTTCCCACAAACTGTGATTCTGGCTTAGGTTTTTCAGTGATGGGAGTGGGTGAGCATTGTACTTTGTAAGCAGAGTAATGAAAATACAATTTCTGTTTTGGAATTTTCACCCCTTGACCTACATGACTCATCAACAGTTAAAAGTTTCCTAAGTCTGAATATTCTAAGAATCACTTTCTCAAATAAATGTTCAACACAAAGACCAAGCATCATTTTGAGGCCCCTGATGCTGTTGGACCCACCATGTGGTTGATGGTCAAAAAGTCAATATCATAACTCAGCAAGTTCCACATATTCAAGTCAGGCATTGACATCAGAGGATTCGGGTTCTTGTATTAATATAAACAAACAGACCCACACCTTGAATCAAAATATACGTCAACTACCTCCTCAGTAAACAGATAAATGGGACCACATTGCCCTCTGCTGTTGGGGAACCTTAGCTACTGTCCCAACTCTACTGCCAGAGACGCTGTGTTGCTCCTGCTGTCTGTCAGCTTATTTTCCTCACTCCATCTGAGATTAGTGCTTTCAGAGTTCTCAGAAGAGAGGACTAAATAGCGGCCAGTTTTGCTTTGAACATCTCCGAGCTACCAATGACCATTTTCCTTATGTATTATTAGTCGTTCTGTTCTTACAGATGTTAAACACATTAAGCCAAAAAAGCTAGGTAACCTGAGTTCTTTTATCAGATTTCAGCAAAGTCCAGATATACCATTAACAGCTTGGAAAGACAAATATTTAATTTAACTTTTAGTAAAACATATGTTTAATAAAAATAAGGTGCTTTGAAGAAAATATATTTTGTAAGTAAATAGTTCGCATTTAATGGTTTCAAATAATGAAATTTTAAGTAATTTTACAGTGAATGATAAGATGTGTGGCTGTAAAACTAACATCATGGAGCGCCTTCTAAATTCCAATAATTACGATACTTTCCCCCAACTATTACTAGCTCCATTTTGCTGTTGACAAAATTAAGGGTAAGCAATTTACAGTCAAGTTTGTGATTCGAACCTAGGCTTTCTGAACCAAAACTTGTGTTCTTTTCTTTCCTTTGTATGATGTTACTTGTTGTGCCTGAAAGCTGTCTTCCAATTTCTGGTGGTTATAATCGTGCCTAATTTGTTTCAATCTTAGCTCCTAACTCTGTTTTCCTTCATTCTCCTCCCCTGCAACATACTGGGAGATTTGGTGAGTGGAAGAGAGGGGAAGTTGTTAGCTATATTGATCCACGAAGATAGAGAAACTAGAAGGATACGTGATAGCAGAAGTTCGAGCACACTTTATATCTCATTTTCTTTTGTTTTCCAGGACAAACACCAAAACCTGAGCCAACACCAGCTCCTCAAGACAGTAGGTGTTTTCCTATTTTTCCATCTCCATATTGATGGCCTTTCTTTCCTGTTTCCTTTCTGTGAAGAAAATACTTACCCTAGGGAGGTGGAGAACAGAGGTTCTTAACATCTTTGGGAATCTCATGAAAGCTTGCATCTTCTCCCTCAGACAGATGCTCGTAAGCACAAACATAAAGCAGGGTAATACAATTTCTCAAGGGTTCACGAATCAAATCTAAGCTCCCAGGTTTCTTCTTATCACATGTACTGGTTTCCTATGGCTGCTGTAACAAATTACCACAATCTTGGTGGCATAAAGCAACACACGTTTATTCCCTTACAGTCCTGGAGGTCAGAAATCTGAAATCAGTTTCACAGGGCTAAAATCGAGGTATTGACAGCACCACACTCCCTCCAGAGTTTCTAAGGGAGAATCTATTTCCTTGACTTTATTAGCTTCTAGAGCTTCATTCCTTGCATTTATTGGTCTGTGGCCCCTTCCTCCAACTTCAAAACCAACAATGTAGCATCTTGCTTCATTTGTCACAAAGCCTTCTTCTTCCATAGTCAAATCTCCCTTTGCCTCCCTCTATAGGGACACTTGTGACTGTATTTAGGGACCATCCAGATAATCTTGAACAATCTCTCCGTCTCAAGATCCTTAACTTAATCACTTCTACAAGGTACCTTTTTCCATCTAAGGTTACATTCATAGATTCCAAAGATTAAGACCTGGGTATCTTTGGGGGCTCTTAGTCAGCCTTCTACAGCACAGAACCGTAGAATCCCATGGTTTGGAAGAAGCCTTAAGGGAGGAGCCTTTCTGGTATGTGAATTCTTCAATCATACACTGAAGCACCCAAGTCCATCTCTTAGTTCTTTCTTATATTGAGATGAAAGCTGCTTTCTAATAACTTCCACTCCCTGCATGTAAATCCTTCCAACTATACTATACTATTGATGAAAGTAACATTGAGAGTTCTTTTACCCAATAATGATACATGGAACTTAATTGGGGACAGAAAGCAGCTAGATTTTACAGAATTGGTGGAAAGTGGATATTTGGGCTTAGATAATTCACTCTTTATTAGGCATACACATCCTGCTTATTCTGGGCTCTCAGAGTTGCAGATACCTCTGATATAACTACTCTGCCCTTTGCACTTTTGTGTATGATACATACTAGATTCTTGAATTTGTCTAAGTAAAATTCGTCACCTTTTTCCATTAATTTTTCAGATCCACCAGTCACTGAAGATGGGTGGGTTATTTACAAAGACTATCAGTATTATTTTAGCAAAGAGAAGGAAACCATGGACAAAGCACGGGAATTCTGCAAGAAGAATTTTGCTGATCTTGTTTCTATTCAAAGCGAAAGTGAAAAGAAGTTTCTGTGGAAATATGTAAGAATATGATTAATTTAAGGATAGAATAGTGACATGTGATAAGCTAAGATAATGTCTACAAATGGTACCCCATGGTGCAATTTCAAATTATGTGCTGAATTTGAACCTTCTAAGATCAGGGGTAAAAATGCCAGAGGAGGGGAGGTGGGTGTTGGCCATAGATTTCTTGAATATTTAATGCAGAATCACAGAACCCAGAAACAATTTTCAGTCTGGGTGTTGTGAGAATCCATAATTGATGGTTTTGAGTTCACCAATTTAATTTTCAAAGGTTATGATTCTTGACTAGTTGTTATAGATCAATCCTGGACCCTTTATGTGCAGTGCAGGTTGATTATTAATTTACAAACCTGTCTTAGTTGGAGCAAATTGTTGGTTAATAAACAGTATAGCTTGATTATTAACATAAAAATCTTTCTGCTTTTACCAAAATTGTCAGCTAACAGTGAAAGTAGAATTTTTTTTCCTAAGAGCGCTTGGCTCAGTCTTTCTCTTAAAAAGCTTCTTGGTATCCTTGTTATTGGCCAGAAAGGAATGGAGAGAGAGAGCAGAAAAAAATAAGTTGAACAGTAATGAAAGAATAAAAATTCATTTGATGACAAAGATATTAGAGTGTAGTCTAACTTATCTTTATCTTTGTGGATATACCTTGGTTTGAAATTCTCAGGATGTTTCCTAATATTGCACAAATATATATGTGGATGAAAAAGTCTTTCCTTAGACAGATAGTCCCAAATGATTACTTTGTTTTAAAGAATGACTTCAACAGTCTAATTACTATAGGCATTTGATACTATAGAGAATGACTTAGAATATTTGTTTTATAAATGCAGGTTGTTATATAGTGTGCATATTTTTGTTTTTATTTCTATGAAAAGCATAACTTTGAATATACAGCAACATTTCTGCATAAGTTCTTCCTTAGAAAAGTTCCCAAATAGGCTGCCTCATGAATATGTAGGTTTTATTTAAGAATTTGCTTACTATGTAAGTATAGATTGAAATATCTGTAAATTTCCATGTTTTAGGTAAACAAGAATGATGCACAACCAGCATATTTTATTGGCTTATTGGTCAGCTTGGATAAAAAGTTTGTGTAAGTAAATTAAAATAAAACAACTTTGCTTAGGATACTGATCTGATAAATACCTAAGAGTTACTCTGAGACTTTTGTTTTGATGAATGCGTTAAAAAAAATCCTGCAGTGTTCTCAAACTAAAAAGCATCTTTAAAAAAACACAAAAGAATATAAAATAACCCTGTTAATATTTTCAACATTATAATTGTCAAATAAACAAGTCAAAATCTGATTTAATCTTACAAAACTTCACCTACCTTTGTTTTTAGATGTCACCTGTTAGTAAATCATATCCTAAGATCAGGTATTATACAGATATGAATACTGAATTTATAGTCATGTGTCACTTGATAGGGGTACTCTCTGAGAAGTGCATTGTCAGGCAATTTCATCATTGTGTGAACGTCATAGAGTGTACCTACACAAAACTAGATGGTACAGCCTCCTAAGCCCCTAGGTTGTATGGTACTTCTTATGGGACCACCATCCAATATGTGGTCTATCATTCAGCGAAACATCATTATGCCGCACATTACTGTATTTTAAAAATTATGATTCCCATTTGGATTGCTCTTGGTGCACAGAACCAAAGGGTCCTTTCATGTTGCCCTCCTCCCTGCTATAAGAACACTACTTTGAAGTATTCTTTCAACTGCATGAAATGCTTTCCCTTCAAAGGAATGACTGTACTGTTTTCCGTTAGATACAGGGGCCAGGAAAAGCTGCAGAAAGAAGGAAATTAGTACATTTTTGGGGTTTCTTTCCTTGTTCATTAATACACATGTTCTCCTAAGTTTGAAGAGCAGGTATGTCTTCCTGGCTCATATACACATGTTTTAGCCACATGTGTTCCGTGTGACTGTCATTGACATTTTGAGCAATAGAGACCTAAACTCACACTCATCATTTTTAAAGACCAGAGATGTCTGATGCTCCTTTGGACAAGCACCCGTTTTAATCATCTCTAAAATGAGAGGGTCGAATTCGATGATCTCTTGGTCTCTTTCCAGCTAACAGTCTCTGAATTTCTATAATTTATGAAAATAAGCATTGGCCCACGTACCTTAGGAGAGACCAGAATAAACATGAAAATCAGGCAATGGGCCTAACAAGAAACTCTACATTCTTAATTTCTCTATGGGTGGTTTTGTTTTGTTAGAATCGTGCCTAAGAAGTACTATGGAGGGTTTTGTGCTCTGGCCTACTTCCTTTTCTTCTCCTAGTTCAAGACTAAAGGTAGTTTCCTCCAGAGATGGAAAAGTAGACAGACTTGCCAAGGCACTGCATTGCTGCAGAGAAGCGCAATGCCACAGGAATCATCAACCATCTTTGGTGTTTTCCTGCTAGTCTCTCTAGAACCTTCTCTTCTGTTCACTTAGGCTCCTGTGTGCCCTTCATTTTGATTGACTTGCCTGTCCCCGCCACTAGGCTATAGCCAATTATTCTAATGATTGGATTGTTGCTAAATGCCTGAATTTTCTTTTCCAGATGGATGGATGGAAGCAAAGTGGATTATGTGGCTTGGGCCACAGGTGAACCCAATTTTGCAAATGAAGATGAAAACTGTGTAACCATGTATTCAAACTCAGGTAGATGATATAAAAATCTTGAATTTGCCTTGTGGTATGTTGTGTCATTTCCTACATCCCTAGGCTAAAAGCAGCAAGTTGTGCACTTAAATCGGGCAAGAAAAGAAGAGGGAATAAAGGAGGATTCTAATTTTAGCAGTATAGCCATTCAATTTGTAAGGAGAATGGATGCTTAACATTTACTCTAATAAGTGACACGGTCAATCTTCTCACTTTTCATTTGATGAAATACTTTTTCGTGCTGTGATTTGAGGAAAATATTCAGAATGTTTATCTGTCTCCTTTGTCTCTCTCTTCAATCTTTATCTGTAAGATGGGAATAATGACAGAACCTATCTGTTGTTAAGAAATTAAATGAGGTAATCCATCTAAAAAACTATGCAACTGATTAGTATATATAAAGTTTAGGTAGTATTAGGTTATTATTATTAGCTATTACTGGTTATTTAGATAACATAACTGCAACACCAAGTATGTGCTTGGCTCATAGGAAGCCTTCTACAAAGTTGAACTATTATCAGTTTAAGTGAAAGAGCAAAAGGGAATATTGCATAGATCTTTCGAGTCACTTGTGTAAATTCAAAGTTTGTAGTCTAAACCATTTTGAGAATTCTTGTAAAATATAAATGCGTTTAAAAAAAGAGTGTTTTTAAACATAAACATGTAAATATAATTTGACTATTTTGTTCTTTGCCAGGGTTTTGGAATGACATTAATTGTGGTTATCCAAATGCCTTCATTTGCCAACGGCATAACAGCAGCATCAACGCCACGGCTATTCCTACCACGCCCTCCGTCCCAGGAGGTTGTAAGGAAGGTTGGAGTTTTTACAATAACAAGGTACTAAGAAAATGAGTTGCAGTCTAGACATTGATCAACACGGAAAGTGACAATGCAAATCTTTCAGCTTGCAATTAACTCGCTGACCTTATCACGTTAGAAAATTTCAGGCAAGAATAGGTGGAGATCCCCATGTCAAATTCTCCGTGGATATTGAGAGTAAATTTGAAGATATTATCCAAATAGTTGTACCCTTTGTCCCAAGGGAGAAAAAAAACTTTGCAAAGAAAGTTTGTGTGTAAAAAAACTGACAATTTTTTAGATCTCTATTTGATTGGGAGAAAATTTATGTTTAGCTATCATGTTCATAAATGATTTTGATGTCTTTCGCTGGTCTTTTCCCTCTTATCTTTAGTTAATCCTGATGGCTTTTTCTCCCTTCCATCTCAGTGTTTCAAAGTCTTTGGATTTGTTGAAGAAGAAAGAAAAAGTTGGCAAGAGGCACGGAAAGCTTGCACGGGATTTGGAGGAAATCTGGTGTCTATCCTCAGCGAAAAAGAGCAAGGTACGTAGACCATGGTACAATCAATGGTACAATTAAATATGTAATTTTTCCCATAAAATGATCGAATATTGCTGATAACAAATGATTTTGTGGTTTTCCAGAGTAGGAACTGGGAAGGGGAAAAAACAATCAACTGTGTATTGAGAACTGTTATTCAGTTGTAGGCGCCATGTTGGGTGTTCTATGTATAAAGTACCTTTTCCATTGTCATAGCAGTTCTATGAAGCAGGTATCAATACCCCATTTTGTAAATGAGGAAATGGTTTTCAGAGAAGCTTGAGTCAAAGAACTGACCGGGTAAACTGAGTCTATCCAGCTTAAATCCTGTTTAATCCGGAAAATTCTATTTTCTCTGAACCAATTTGCTCCCCAAAGAGGTAAAGAAATAGAGTGGTTCTAGGAAGAAAATGAAAAATTGCTGATTTCCCATTTACTGCTTTTCTACTCACGTGATCACATGACTTATAATGCAATAAAACTGATTTTTAAATATGAACTTTGAACAAACTGAGAAAAAATTTTTGATAAAACATAAGGATAAGCCAGAGCTTTGGAGAAAAGCAACGAAGGAGAAAACTCGCCATATCCATAGGGCAGATTGTAAAATTCATTACAGTTCTGTCAAAAGGAAGGTACTTGACCACTTTTGCATGGTCTTTTTGGGGCCACCTTATCTGAAATAGATATTAGGTTAAATTCGTGACTTGTCACTTTAAGGAGGATGTTGACCAAGCGTAGGCGATTCAGATGAAAGTGACTAAGGATTTGGAAGCCACAGCAAGTGGCACATGGGGAATATTTGAAAGACTCTCAAGTTTTACAGCCTGGAGAGGGATGTTGTGGGCTTTGAAGGACCATCTTGTGTGGCTCCAGAAGGAAGACCCAAAACCAATGAGTGGCGATTATATGGATATAGATTTAGGCTCAAAATTAGGAGGTGATTCTAGCAATGAGAACTGGTTGGATGGGCTGCTTTGTGAGTTTTCTAAAGAGCTGTGAAAATGCTTAACCCAGAAGGTGTTCAAATGGATGCTGTAGAGTCACATATATTGACTCGTACCTAGGGTGACAGATGCTCAATAAATGTTAGTCGTATATATGAATTGAGCCAGATGTTGTAGGAGAGGGCTGTGGTCTAGATAATTTCTAAGTTCCTTTTTGGTTCCAAGAATCTTTGACTTCTAAAATCATTTCCTGGAAAAAATGGTATGTCTCAAGAAACATAAGAAAGAGGAAAGACGCTAGAACCCCATATGGTGCTCTCCCAAATGTTTATTTTACTCTGTAAATGCCACCATATGCTCTCTTGGAACACATTATACAAGAAATCAACTATGCTTTCACTGAGAACCGTCGACCAGTTCAACAATTCACCAGACACTGAAAGAAAAGGGTTAAACCATAGCACACACACACACACACACACACACACATAATTTTAAGAATGTAATATTGACATTTCTCTAACTGGCCTACCACATTTTGGGCTTAGCTACCCAGCAGAGAGACACAATAATTGATTTCCTCTCTTAACCACAAAGTGCTGATTCCTGGCATAACAAAATTCGAACCTGGGTAATAGAGATGTGCAGAAGGAAACAATTTTCAGATAAAATAACATTATTCCTGGCAAAATAGGCACATGTTGTTGAATTCTTACTGTGGTTGTTGGCAGAAAAAATGTGAGTGCTGAAATATTGGCAGGTAGAGCTTTTCCACATTTCAATTCAAGTTGAGGATAGGGTAAAAGTTATGATCTTATTTAGGAAATGAAATAAAACCAAAATAAATATCTACTCACACTTCTCTCTGAAAAATATTGGAATTTTTTTTTTTTTACCTTTAGTTAATTGAGAAATAAGCAAATCTCTGAGCAGGGTACTCACTGCCTCTTCCACTCTGTGAAAGAGTGAGCACATGGCAAAGGCCCTTCTGTGAAATTGTTTGTTCATGAATAAACAGATAATCCTATTTCTATGGGATTCTTTCTGTTTCGCATCTTCTATTAGTAACCCCAAGTGCTTAGTCATTCAGTTACCTATTTGCATTCCCGAGTCATGTTTAAGCATAAATGTTTGGAAGTTGTTGTTCTGTAGAGTTGGTGCTCATTCATCTAAGTGTCCATGGCCCCTGACAGGCGAGGCTGCTGGATGCAGAAGGCAGCTGCTATGGTGTGGGAGGCATGAGAATGGGCTCCTGAAGAGAGGATGGGGCATGCATATTTAAGCCTTTTACAGCTTCTGGATGTTTGCCACCATCCTCTCAGCCACTGAATTGATAAAGAATCAAGAGGCCAGATTGGCTCGATTTTCTCTGAATTTCTGCAGATCTTCTCTCCTCATGATGTGAACACTTAGCATCAGGATGCCTCCTGGGTCCAAACACACTCAGGGGATGGCCACTGACTCCTAGGAGTTGGCTGCCCAGGAGGAGTCCCAGTTGGGTAGCTCTTCTGGTTTGGCAATCTAAGGTAGTGCTAATTTGACAGCCTAATGCTTCTTGTTTGGGAAAATAGTTTTCCTTTTCAGAACTTTTCTGTGTGAAGAGCCCTTTCTGCCCACTAGTTTTTACAATCAGATTATCTTCCTTATAGAATCAGGATGCCTACTAACTCATAGGATGACGTTACATGAACTAGAAAAAGGTACCTCTTTCTGCAGGATGGTAGGCACAACCGAGACTGGGTGTGCAAAATAGAGCGTAGGGTGTGGGGTGGACTTTAGCTTTCCTTGTCCCAGTGCCCCAGTGCCCTTGGGCAGGGCACAAGCTGTATAACTGTCTACAGCGGCCCAGATAAAACCTCGACTTTGATTGTGCAAAACTTTTCAAAGTCCAAAGCAGAAGTGATAACACGATGCTAAAGTTAGAATGTGTTTGCTTTCATGGTAAGTGCTTTTAAGTAACAATAAAGACATTTGTCACATGCTCAGTATTTTTAAATTAATATATTTTGAATATTTTCCTTATGATGAATATTTCCCCCCAAAGTTTAATCTTGTGAAACTTTCTTTCAGCATTTCTTACCTACCAGATGAAGGACTCCACTTTTAATGCCTGGACTGGGCTGAATGACATCAACTCAGAGCACACGTTCCTTTGGACGGATGGGCGAGGAGTTTATTATACAAACTGGGGCAAAGGTTACCCTGGTGGAAGAAGGAGCAGTCTTTCCTATGAAGATGTAAATACCATTTTTAGGTCACCTCTCCATACACTGCCAGCTTGCTTAAAGTCATCATATTAGTGATTATCCTCCGTGAAAAATCTACCAGAGTACTCCTTGATCAGATCCATCCTTACAGACTTTAACTCTTTCAGACTGAGCCAACCTTGAAGGGAGGGCTATAAATTCGGTTACGAATGCTTTAACCTGGGGGGCAGAGGGTGGCGATCATGAAGGATGGGGAAAGCCAGCTCCATTGTGGGTCTGTGTTGTGGTGAGGATGTATATTTGAATGCAGAGTTGCCAGCTATCTTTGCATCAGTTGCCCCTAACTCTTGAAGCTGTTGTAGTATTTGGGGTGTATGTCTGGAAGCACCAGTCCTTCTAAAGTTATCTTCATCATCATCATCATTATCATTATTGAGCTACCATTTGTAGAGTGCTTACTATGTGCAAAACACTGTGTGAAGTGCTTTTGTACATTAACCTAGGAGACGGATGATTGCTTCTTTATTTTACTACTCTTAATCTTATGCCATTGAACAGTCAACCAATCAATGTCAAACATCCTACTAGGCATTGAGAAAAACATGAAGAAACATAAGATTTTGTTCTTCCCTTCAAGAAGACTACACTTAAGCTAGACCACAAGCTTCTCTAAGAAAGAAGACAGTAAAGAAATGAAAGTGCATAATGACAGGACCAGCTATAAAGCATGATAGAAATTAGGAGGAAAGTAACTTATCATGGGGTGGAATGATCTAATTGATCAACACATATCTATGAAGCCCTTCAATTGGTGGAGAGAAGGAATATGAAAAAGAATCTGCTATGAGACTTTTTCTCAAGAAGTTTAAAACAGAATGATCAGGGGGACTTGCCAAGAGGATGGGGAAGGCCATGGTATGTGGGCAAGGGGATTAAAGTCTTCCAGAAAAAGGCAGAAGGTGGCTTTGCGCAGGAGTGAATGGTTGTGGATGTGGCAGGTATTTCATGCAGAAAAGAAGTAGGAGTTGGCTTTGAAAGGCAGGAAGCAGAATTTAGAGAAATTTAGATGGCCTGTGAAAGAGTCTGGACTTTGCCAGATGGGAAGCGAACAAAGTTTTGAACAGAAAAAATGATCTGATCAAAATGGCATCTTTATGATCATTAATTTGGTAGTTCTGTGCAGAGTGGATACATTTTGGTGATGGGTAACTGATTTTCTGCAGAGAAATTAGTTGAATCCTCATTATGTAAATGAAGGCTGAAAACTTACTGAAGAAGTTAAAGTAGTGAGGTAGAATTTGCTTAGAAACATTTCATGGATGGGAGGTGAATTTTGTGTAAAGCAAAAAGAAAAAAAAAATCATTGCTGCACAAGTTTCTGTTTTAAGAATATGCAGAAAAGCAGAAGCAAAGTCTATAATCTCACCCTCCAGGAAAAAAAAAACTGTTAATTTTTTGTTGATTTTATGCCTGGACTTTTTCTTAGTGTGTGTAAAAATATGAAGTTTATATTTCACAAAAATGGAATCAAAACACACATACTGTGTTGTTGCAATTTCAGGATTTGGAAAATGGAAAGGATTAAATACAGTTTGATAAAGAGAGTGGGAGAGCGCGTTTCATATGTATTTTGGGGTGGAAACGTGCTTGTTGTGTACGTGTTTACTGGAGTGGAGCAGAGACTCTGAGCCAGGATAATGGGAGATAAGAATAGCTAAGAAGCGAGATGGGGATGAGTGGAGATTCTTTGACATGTAGGATTGGGGTTCCTGAGAGTTGAGGCTCATGGGATCCTGAGACTGGAGGCAAGCAGGTTGGGAAGACAGCTGTAGCTGTGGTGCAAGCTGTGATAGCTGCAGATCAGGGAACGGGGTAAATCCGTGTTTTCCAAACACAATATTATTAAGGTTTGGGGGTCTTTCCATCTTTCTCCTCTTGACTCCTGACATGCTGGCATAAATCTTCATTACTTCATGATAGAGAAGGTCTAGGTGTTACCACTCAAGACAATACCCAATCTTCCCTTCTTTTGCGGCTCTTTATCAACAAGAAAACCTTTGAAGGGCACTCCTGCCCCCAGCACACTTTGCATTCCTTGCTCATTGAGAGGCTCATTAAGAGGTTGTTAATCTCATCTATTATATAGAGAATTTGGATGGATGGTAGTGCTATTAAAATTAAAATAATACAGCGCAGTGCTTAAAGTCTAGACAAGAGGCCTGAATGCTCATTTATTAGCTGTGCAACCTTGGGCAAGTTATTTAACTTCCCTGTGCTCAATTCTCTCATCTATAAAATGGGCCTAATTATTGTACTGACCTGATAGGATGAGTGTGAGGTTAAATTAATCCATACATGTAAAGTACTTAGAATAGTGTTAGATATTATGAGCGTAAGTGATAATCATTAGAACTGATAGGTTAAAAAAACCCAACACATGATGTAACCAGTATAATCTATCCAATCTATTCAATGACGCTGGATGAAAACTCTGACAGGTCCAGGTTTCACAAATTTTTTGCTAGTTTTTGGCTTAAAGACTATCCCATGGAAGCTTGAAATTGCAAACTCATTTACAACAAAAAAATAGAATATTTTTCCAGCCCTGGCATATTCTCCTGTAAGATTACAAATAAGGTGAAACTTTCTAGCTGTATAGTAGCAATTTGCTCTGAATACATAATAATACTTTTATAAATTAAATTAACAATGAAATCTATAGGTTGTACTTATTTCCCATTAATAGTAGGATGCCTATTTCTGGGTTTGGATTATGAGAATTGGTATGGAAAGGATACTGTGTTCTCCTAGTCTACTTGGTTCCTAAATTTTGATAGAGATTAGTAAAAGTTCTGATAGCAAATTTTTGCAGACCTATCTCCAAAATCTATTTAGTTTTCAAAAAAATAGCAAGAGTTCAGTACGAGGTATCCACATGGAAATGGATGCAGTTGCATAGACTGTAAAGACAAATTGAATATATTATAAATGGATTTGAATGATCTTAAAATTTGGAGGTAGGGATGAAGAATTTTTTTGTCTTATTAATGAACTGATTTAAATAATTTTGTTGATTCACACTTTTTTTTCTTTCTCCATAAACATACAGGCTGACTGTGTTGTTATGATTGGAGGGAAATCAAAGGATGCAGGAAAATGGATGGATGACACCTGTGACAGTAAGCGAGGCTATATATGCCACACACCTTCTGGTAAGTTCTACCAAACTTCACTTGCCTGTAAAAGCTGAGGATTATTATTATTATTATTTTTTGCTGAGGAAGATTCACCATAACATCCATTGCCAATCTTCCTCTTTTCGCTTGAGGAAGACTGTTCCTGTGCCAACATCTGTGCCAATCTTCCTCCACTTTGCATGTGGGACGCCAGCACAGCATGGCTTGATGGTCCATGCCTGGGATCCAAACCCATGAACCCTGGGCCAGCAAAGCAAAGTGTGCAAACTTAACCACTACGCCACTGGGCTGACCTCCCAGTCTTCCTCTTTTTGTTTGTGAGCTGCCACTGCAGGAGCTCACCCAGCCTGCTGAAACGGAGCGTGCTGAGCTTAACCACTAGGCCACCAGGGCTGGCCCAAGAGCAGAGGATGTTTAATATAGATATTTTTCTAATTATCGCCTCCTTAATTTCACTGTGAACCTTAAACTGCTCTAAAAATATGAAGTGTTATAAGAAAATGATTATTCCCTTGTACATCAGCAGGTTTGTCTGACTCTCACTTTCATCCGTGTATGCCTGTGACAGACAAAAAGGGTGATGGTTTCTATAATGTATTCATGAATGTGCCCCCTCACCCATTACCAGAAAGTTTGGTGCAGTCTAACCTTGAAGTTGGAACTCTTTCTAATGTTAGAAATTTAGGATATTTGCCTCCCTGTGCCTTTAAAACAAAATGTCAGAGTAGGAATACCTCAGTTCAACTTGCATACTTTAAGAACCATTGGCACAAAACATCGTCTATGCTTCTTTTTTTGTTCTGTGTTCTGTGTCTTTAAAAATGTGGCTATCTGATTTCTGTTCTGTTTTTCATCTTAGGAAGCCTGACTATGGTTAAATGAAAATAAGACAGAGTTCCTGAGAATCAAGATTATGGTTGTACACGTTTTCATGTCTAGTGAAACTAGAATAAAAATGTCTAGCTACACAAGAAGAGGCTCAGAAATTAAAAGACAGATTATAAAGATGAGGGTCGAGAGTGGGGTGGGCTGTTGTCTTCCTGAGCACAGCTCTTGGAGGATGAGTTTGAGTCAGAAGGTTCTTATTCTCCCAGGTCTAACAGATTTTTCTACACTTTCTGGCGAATCAGAGAACTAATGCCAACTCATGATGGTGACTGAAAAGCACTAGGATATTTTCAGATGATTGAAAAGTACTGCAGAAATTCTAACCTTCTATTAATCCCAAAGCCGGAGAAGGCCGTGTCACTTTTATGCCCCACAGCACCAGAATCTTAGGCCACCAGTGACGCCAAACCGTGCCATCTGTGCCTCTGTTCTTTGGGCGAATGAGGAAGGCTCCTTGAAGGAGTGAATGACAGTACACAAGCTTATTTAAAATCCTTTTTTTGGGACTGACCCAGTGGCACAGCAGTTAAGTGTGCATGTTCTGCTTCTCAGCGGCCCGGGGTTCGCCGGTTTGGATCCTGGGTGCGGACATGGCACTGCTTGGCACACCATGCTGTGGTAGGCGTCCCACATATAAAGTAGAGGAAGATGGACATGGATGTTAGCTCAGAGCCAGTCTTCCTCGGCAAAAAGAGGAGGATTGGCAGCAGTTAGCTCAGGACTAATCTTCCTCAAAAAAAATCCATTTGTTTCTTAATATTAACATAAGAGATAAAATATTTGCCACCAATAAGAAATATTTTGAAGATTTTTGGTGACTGAGGCTTCAGGAAAGGTTTCCAGTGTTAAAGTGAAAAAAGGCAGAATATAAAATTTCATAGACTATCAATTATGCAAAAAACACTATGAACCCTCTATAAAAAAAATAAGAACAAAAAAGACTAAGGAAATGCACCAAAATAGAAATAGTGGTTATCTTTGGATATCGAGATTAAGGGTGACTTTAGTCTTTTCATTGTATTATTGTATTTTTATTCATTTTTCAAAACCTCTCTCTTGATATGTAAAAGTAGATAGATATGCACATATGTACATATATATATTCATGTATATGAATAAAAACCATTTAAAAATGTATAACACATTTTTTGTTGAAATTTTAGGAAATACAGAAAACCATAAAGAAGAGAAAAAAATACCCATAATATAACCACAGAAAATAACTTCTCAATATTTTAGTTTTTCTTTATTTTTTTCTATGAATGTTTTAATAAACAGGCAAAATGGACAGATGAGCTTAGTTTCCCAATTGCATATAGCCTGCCATGAAACATTTTTTTTTAGCTCTACTTCAAGCCTCATTTCACGCTTTTAGCAGTCTCCAAATTTTCCAGTGATATTAAGACAAACCCAGATCTCCACAAGCTGGGAAATGATAAAATTGTTCAGTTCCGATCAGCCGTGACAGTTCAGGCTCCTGGCCTGGGTCTCTCAGTTTAATAATATTCTACCAACACCAGGTGGCAGCAACAGCAGAAGAAAGGGGAGGCTGGCCTGGCTTGCTGAACTGAAGTTGCTGCCTTACCAGGCGAAATCAAAAGAAAGTTTGGCATTTGTGTAGTGACAGAACGAGGCAGACAGTGGATTAGGTTGGTGTCTAGTGGAACAAGGCAGAGAAGTGGCCAAGACAAAATCGGTAGGCAAGGATATCTCAAACCCTAGACCAGGGGTTGGCAACCTGTTTCTGTAAGAGACAGATGGTAAATATTGTGGCCTTTGAGAGGCCATACAGTCTGTGTTGCAATTACTCAGCTCTGCCGTGATCATAGACAAGCTTATCTATATAAATAAATAAGTGTGGTTGTGTTCCAATCAAACTTTGTATATGGACACATTTGAATTTCATATAATGTTTATGTGTCACAAAATGTTATTCATCTTTGATTTTTTTTTTTCCAACCATTTAAAAGCCATTCTTAGCTCATGGGCTACAGAAACAGACAACAGTCCAGGTTTCACACTCCAGCTGTCCTTTGCTGACCTTTTCCCTAGGGCACCAGCTAAGGCATGCAGAAACAAGCTGTTTTTTTGGGTCTTGATGGTGAGGGGCTCAGAGTATGGGTGGGCCTCAAACAACGATTAGAAACCCATGCTAGGAGATTGAGGAGGAAAGGTCAGAAAGCCAGAGTGACTCTGGCTTACAAGGGCTCTGGCTCTTAAGTCAGTTTGGATAAGATATGGGGGGTCTGGGTGAAGGGCATAGGAAATCATCAGTAAGAGTAAAGCTTGATCCTGAGATCAAGGTGAAATGAACCAGGGACCGGTGTACAGCTTCACGCCAGAACTTAAACCTGTCTCTTGAAGGTGCATTACTCACAGGTGGCATCAAACAGATAGAAATAGATGCAAATTCATGGAGAGAGTGGAACAGATTGGGGAGTGGGGGGGAGGAGAAGACTGTTCTTCACCTTGAAATTTGACCCAGATGGAAAAATAAAGATTAGTAATGACAGGATGATATTCTTTCATTTATAGGATTAAACTGTGGCATTTTTTTTCATCCAGATACTGGATCTCATTGAATTTGTAAGCCCATATGTTTTTTCAGTTTAGAGACTTGATCATGTTTGCTGTATTATTCTAAACACCGTTTGGAAATTATTTAATTCAATCAGGCATACTGATTAAAAAATAGAGCTTTGTTTTCTTGTGCAAAATGGCTCATGAAAATATTTTTAACATCTGATAGCTTGCATTTGTGCTATTCTGATTATTTTTGTGATGTATGAGATAGTAGTCGTGTATTGATGGCACTCAAGTAGTGTTTATTGATAATGCTGATGAAAATGATCTTTTTATTCCAGACCCTTCCTTGCCTAATTCTCCAGCAACAATTCCAACAGATGGCTTTATCAAATATGGCGAAAGTAGCTATTCACTCATGAAATTAAAGTTACAATGGTATGAAGCAGAGGAATATTGCAAGCTTCACTCTTCCCTTATTGCTAGCATTCTAGATCCCTATAGTAATGCATTTGTGTGGATGCAAACGCAAACGTTTAACGAACCTGTGTGGATTGGCCTGAACAGTAACTTGGTAAGATACTGGAAACATGTGCGACTTGACGTGATTGATAAATTGTGATTGAATACTATTCCCTTTCTGTTCATTCTGTTGGGCACTTGTTATGTCTAAGAAACTGTGTCGGGCAGTATGAATAATACTAACATGAACAAGATCTCTTTCAGAGATCAAATGCCTTCAAGGCTCTCGCGAGCTAGTAATGTATGTCGGAAATCAAACAAAGCCTTATCTAACTTATATTAACTCTCATATTCCTTTTGAATCTTAAAATTAAATTCTGCATCTAAACAGTTTTATTTATTAATTTCTTTTTTCTAATGTTGTGATTACAACTATGCCATGAGAATTAAGAAAGCAGGTCAGGGGGTTGGGCTGATGGCATAGTGGTTAAGTTCACGAGCTCCACTTGGGTACCACGGGGTTCACAGGTTCAGATCCTGGGTGCAGACCTACCATCGCTCATCCAGTGACTCTGTGGTGGCATCCCACAGAAAATAGAGGAAGATTGGCACGGATGTTATCTCAGCAAAAATCTCCCTCAAGCAAAAAGGAAGATTGGCAAAAGATGTTAGCTCAGGGCCAATCTTTCTTACAAAACAAAAAAAAAAAAAGGAAAAAAAAGAAAGCAAGTCAGGGCATAGTTCCTGGGTGAAGAAGATACTTCTTATTTTTCGTGGCAAGGCATTCTAGAGTTGTTATCAGTCCGGAAGTTGTGGAGCTCCCATCCATGCATGAGAAATTTCATTTCAGTCAATTCCCTGTATTCCATAACAGAGAAAGGAAGGTTGGCAGAGAATGGAGTGGAGTGAAAGGTGAGGCATAGAAGTAAGAGTGGTGATGGAGGAGTTGCCAAAATAGTCCTAAAATGAGTCTTTGATGCTCCATGACCCGTCTATCCTCCCTCCCTCCATCCATCCACATAGCTATTCAGCCAGCAACTTCCTAGTAGAAGAAATAGAGTTTCAAAAAGTAGTTAAGAGACAATACAAGAAGTGTCAAAGAGAGGAATACACAAAGGATCACAAGAGGAGAGAGAAAGGGTCAGTGATGCCACGGCTGAGGACCAAGAGGGCTTCTCAGAGAAAGTAAAACTTTATGGATATCGTCTAGGATGATGGAACATAAGGAAGGAGTACCAAGAAGAGGGAAAAGGATAGAAGGGGAGAAAACTGTAAAGTAGATTGGTGTCAGATTTTTAGAGCTTCTAATGCTGTGATGCAGAGATGGAATTTATACTTCAAGCAATGAGTATTTCTTCAATAGGGAAGTGAATATTTAAAAAGAAGTAATTCTATAATGATTTCTGTGATTAAACATAGGCAAGACATTTTTATGTCTATTTTAACTCTATTTTCAGTAATTAATTCACTTGATCATTCATTCATTTTCTTCTCAACGACATGGTGGCAATTCTCTTGTGAGTTTAGAATAAGCTTTCATTTATTTTCAGAAAGATTAAATAGCTTTCCACTATATCAACATTTAACGAAAACAGTATTATTATCTTCCTTACATCTATGGAGTTAATGATTAGATAGGCATTATTTGATTAAACATGGTAGAATACTACAAAATTCTAACTTGGGATAACCCATGCTTTTGATTTTGTCATTAAATCTTTGATAATTGGCTTGGTAAATTAAATAATACAATTAAAAAGGGGTCAATGGTTTGAATTGTTTAAAAATTTATCTCTGCTTAGTGTGACGGATATATCGTCCGTTCTTTGACTTTACTGTAAAATCTCATTTAAATCGTTAATAGGGTGTTATTGGTAAGTAAATTTTTGGTGTTATCGATTAATTTGTATGTGACCATAAATGTGTTCAACTAACTTTCATGGAAATGAAGTGTGCAAACTGAAAAAATCAGCTTTTTAAAAATTGCCATTATGATTAGTTATAGTTGAAAGATCATCTAATTAGAAGGCAAGACAACTAGGTGCCTTGGTTGTCTACCCACGTGACCTTATCTAAGTCATTTGTCACTGACGCTGTTTTAACAGAGAAACAATGAGAGGATCAAAAGAGATTAGTGTTTCTCTCAGGGGTCCATGACTTCAGTGAAAATTACTAATTTTTATTGTCATTTCAATGATTATATAATAAATATTTTATTTGTTCTCAAGATGAAACTTCTCTTTTGCGCTGAAAGACTGCAAATAGAGTTTCACAGAATAAGACATAGGTTTTTAAGTCAGTGTTTTTGAAATTAGCCTCCAAGGATGTGTTCGTGGAGCTCTCCAAGAAAGCCTGCATTTACTGAATTTGAGTTGGTAGAAATGATTTATAATGTTCTTCTTATTCCCAAACATTGGAGATTCTTTATCAAATCACAATCTTAAATATAGTTTTTCATGCTCCCTTGGTTCTTTTGGTATTCTCTAAATGAAGGCAGGCTCCACGTTAATGGTTGTTTTTGTTCTTGCAGACCCATAATGAATATGTTTGGACTGATAAATGGAGGGTGCGGTACACTAACTGGGCTGCTGACGAGCCCAGGCTGAAATCAGCGTGCGTTTATCTGGATGTTGATGGCTATTGGAAGACAGCATATTGTAATGAAAGCTTTTATCTTCTCTGCAAAAGATCAGATGGTAATTGAATACGCGAAAACAATTAAGGAATTTGAAATGTTCTCAATCAACAAATACATGCCACTCTTGATATTCTTAAATAGTAACATGTCTTGGTAGCCTAAGAATAAGGTAAAACATTATTCTTTCACCTAACAAAAGACAGACTTGGTAATAAACAAATGTACATGGATCAAAATAAAGGGGATAGAAAATTTTTCTTCATTGCTAGAGTTTATTTGCTCCTTATAAATTTCTGAAGTTTTGTTTCTGAGATTATCCTCTGAATCTATGATGTCAGATTCCCCAGGAAATTATGATTACCTTTGACGTCGAGAGCACACCTGTAGATGCATGTAGATTCATTGGAGTCAGTGATGCTGCAGTGCTACAGTCTTCAAATACAGTCTTAGAAGTGGATAGTAACACAGTACCAGAATTTAACTATAGCATTTAGTTATATCACAGATGTCAGTCATAGCTAAGAAGGGTTTGTAGGGGTTAAGATCCAGAAAAGGATAGCAGTGTCTTGAAAGAGATCTCCCTCTGCAAATTATTTTGGGGGGGAACTTATTAACATCTTTGTAGGTATCTATAGACCTGCATTCTTAATTATGAGTGTGATTAGTTTCCACTATACCACGGTACATTCTACTGAAATATATTTAAAGTGAAAAAAATGATAAAGTAAAAAGAAAACCCAATAATAAATATGGTGGATCCAAATGATTACTATTAGAACCCTTTTTTAATTATGATAAGTGATGACATTTTCCTTAGCTACTGCTATATTATTCTACGTACTTCAGAAACTTCAGGTTTTAGTTTATTTTAAATGTCTTTTTACTAACAGAAATCCCTGCCACTGAACCTCCACAACTGGCTGGCAGATGCCCAGAGTCAGAGCACAGCGCGTGGATTCCTTTTCATGGTCACTGCTACTATATCGAGTCTTCGTATACAAGGAACTGGGGCCAAGCTTCTCTGGAATGTCTCCGAATGGGTAAGTGCCACATTTCCTGTAAGAAAATCTCACAATCATCTATTCTGAATTACTATGGTACTAATAAAACTGTACATTAAAGACATAAGAAATAAAAATAACTGGTTATTTTTCTTAATAATTTATATTATAACAGAATGGCCAACATCACACCCCCCAAAATGTAATTTCCAACGTGGTAGGCTCAAAATCTTAAAAAATTCCAGTAGAAAACAATCATTTGCTGAACAAGTCTGTCTTACTTTCTGCCCTAATCTTCTCACTTGTTAGGATTCTCATTCTCAGTTATCTCTTATGATTGATAAGCTCAGGTTTCAGAAATGTCCAAGAACCACTTTGCTTTACCATTAACAGAAAAACATTTGGATCTGATTATTGTTTGTGAAGAAAAACAAAACTCAAATAGACAGACATAGATGGATAATTTCCCCCCTGAAATAAAATGTCAAATAAAACTAATTTTTCAGGGCACTTTAAAAATCCACTTCATTAAATCCCACTGACTCTTTTACAGAATTATTTTTTTTTGCTGAATTTGGCTTATGCCCTAAGTGAGCATTCTTCATCCAACAGCGCTGTGCGATGGTTGTGTTGTCATTTCCTTCACGTTCATTCAGAAGTCAACCTTGAGTTCTGACGTTGTCTTTTTACTTTTATGTATCTATTTTTTCTTTAGCTTTATTGAAGTATAATTGGCAAATAAAATTATAAAACATTTAAAGTACACGACATGATGATTTGATATACATATACATTGTGAAATGCCTCCCACCTTCAAGTTAATTAATACATCTGTTGCATCACATATTTACCTTTGTTTTTTTCTTTTTTAGTGAGAACACTTAAGCTCTACTCTCTGAGCAAATTTCAATTATACAATACAATGTTGTCAACTATAGTCACTATGTTATATGTTGCTGGATCCTCATACTTTATTCATCTTATAGCTGAAAGTTCGTACCCTTTACCAAACTCTCACTATTTCCCCCAACCCTCGGCTTCTGGCAATTACTGTTCTACTCTCCGTTTCTGTGAGTTAGCCTTTTTTCTTTTTAATTTCACATGTAAGTTTCACATGCACTATTTGCCTGTCTCTGTCTGGCTCATTTCCTTAGAATAATGCCCTCCAAGTTAATCAATGTTGGCAGGATTTCCCTCTTTTTTAAGGCTGGATAATATTCCATTGTATGTATATATAATATTATTTTTTATCCTTTGATTCTGTCGATGGACACTTACTTAGGTTGTTTCCATACCTTGGCCATTATGAATAACGCCGCAATGAACATGGGAGTAGAGATATCTCTTTGAGATAATGATTTCATTTCCTTTGGATATAGACCCGGAAGTGAAATTGCTGGGTCCTATGGTAGTTCTATTTTTAGTTTCTTGAAGAACCTCCATACTGTTTCCTGTAGGAACTGTACCAGTTTACATTCACAGCAACACTGCACAAGGGGTCCCTTTTCTCCACCTCCTTGTCAGCATTTGTTATCTCTCTCTTTTTTTTCCCCACAGGAAAAGATTGGCCCTGAGCTAATATCTGTTGCCAGTCTTCCTCTTTCTTTTTCCTCCCTAAAGCCCCAGGGCATGGTTGTATATCCTAGTTGTAAGTCCTTCTAGTTCTTCTATGTGGGATGCCACCACAGCATGGCAACTGACCAACAGGGGGTGTGGTTCCATGACTGGGAACTGAACCTGGGCTGCTGAAGTGGTGAGAACACCAAACTTTAACCACTAGGCCATCAAGCCTGGCTCTGTTATCTCTCTTTTTGATAATAGGCAGCCTAATAAGTGTGAGGTGATATCTCATTGTGGTTTTAATTTGTATTTCCCTGATGATTAGTGATGCTGAGCACCTTTTCATGTATCTATTAGCCATTTGTAAGTCTTCTTTGGAAAAAAGTGTCTATTCAGATCCTTTGCCCATTTTTAAATTGGGTTATTTGTTGTTTTGATATTGAGTTGTATCAATGCCTTGTGTATTTTAGATATTAAACTCCTATTAGAATATGTGGTTTGCAATGTTTTCTCCCATTCCATAGGTTGCCTTTTCATTTTATTTATGGTTTTCTTTGCTATGCAGAAGCTTTGTGATTTGATGGAGTCCCATTTGTTTATTTTTGCTGTTGTTGCCTTTGCTTATGGTGTGGTGTCAAATCCAAAAAATCGTCACCAATATCGATGTCAAGGAGCTTACTATCTATGTTTTCTTCTAGGAGTTTCATGGTTTCAGGTGTTACATTCAAGTCTTTAATCATTTTGAGTTGATTTTTCTGTACAATGTAAGACAGAGGTCCAGTTTTCTCAGCACCATTTATTGAAGAAGCTATCCTTTTGCCTTGTATATTCTTAGCTCCTTTGTTGAAAATTTACTGACCATATATATATATGGGTTTATTTCTGGGCTCTTTATTCTATTCCACTGATCTATGTTTCTGTTTATATGCCAGTAATACACTGTTTTGATTAGTAAAGCTTTGTGAAATAGTTTGAAATCAGGAAGTGTGATGCCTCTAGCTTTGCTGTTTCTCAAGATTATTTTGGCTATTCGGGTTCTTTTGTGGTTCCATTCAAATTTTATGATTCTATTTCTGTGAAAAATGTCATCGGAATTTTATTAGGGATCGCATTGAATATGTAGATGGCTTTGGGTAGTATGGACATTTTAACAATATTAATTCTTTCAGTCCATAAGCATGGTATATCTTTTCATTTATTTGTGTCTTCAATTCTTTCATCAATGTTTCATCATTGTCAGTGTACAGGACTTTTACCTCCTTAGTTAAATTTATTCCTAAGTATTTTACTCTTTTTAAAGCCCTTGTAAATAGCATTGTTTTCTTAATCTCTTTCTGATAGTTTGTTGTTAGTTTATAGAAACACGAGTGATTTTCGTATGTTGATCTTGTATCCTGCAACCGTACTGAATTCGTTTATTAGTCCTGTTTTTTAGTGAAGTCTTTAGAGATTTCTACATATAAGATCATGTCATATGTAAACAGAGACAGTTTTACTTCTTTCTTTTTGGTTTGGATGCTTTTTGGGTTTTTTTTTTTTTTTTTTGCCTTGTTTAGTTGCTCTGGCTAGGTCTTCCATTTCCATGTTGAGTAAAAGTGGTGAGAGTGGACATCCTGAGCTTATTCCTGATCTGAGAGGAAAAGCTTTCCACTTTTCAGCATTGAGTATGATGTTAGCTGTGGGCTTATCATTTATGGTCTTTATTTTGTTGAGGTACTGTGATTTCTGCTTGTACTTTTTATAGTTTCTATCTTTTTGTTGAAATTCTTTCTTTGTTCGTGCATTGCTTTCCTGACTTCAGTGAGCATCTTTATAACTGTTATTTTGAACTCTCTATCAGGTCAATCACTTCTCTCTGTTTCATTAAGGTAGGTTTGGAGATTTATCATGTTCTTTTGTTTGGAACACGTTTTCTTTTTCCTTCATTTTCTTTGACTCTCTGTGTTGGTTCCTGCACATTAGACAGAACAGACCACCTCGCCCAGTCTTGAAAGACTGGTCTCATGTAGAAGTGAAACTCATCAATCAACCCAGCCCAAGCTCCTGTCTGTCTCTCACACCTTTGTGATTGTCCAACCTGCTGTCTTTGTTTTAGTGGCTCCCAGTAGTTGAGGTTGTGCCAAGACCCAAGGATATCCCAAAGGAGAGGATCACAGTCAGCACATAAATGCAGGCTGATTAGAAGCTGGACCCTCAGGCAGAAGCTGGGAAAGTACATAAGCCAGGTGTGTGTACAGCTCCTTTCAGAGGATATTATTGACCTGGTTTTATCATTGCAGCAGGCCAGAGGGAGAGGTGGTGGCAGTGCCCACCAGCTCCCCCGAGCTTTGTGAAGGATCACAGCTGGCCCCAAATGCATGAAAATGAGCAGCCAGACCCCCAGGCAGCAGGTTGTAAAGTCTGCAGTCAATCTCCTTCCAGGGAAATACAGAGATGGGCGTTTTTGCCTGTTTCCTCTTAGCTGAGCCCTGGGAATAGAGGCATGGTGAATACTTGCATGCCCATTAAGAACTGCTTTGTCGTTTTCTATAGTCCTGTAGGTCTCATGACTGGAAATCTCATTGGCTTTCACATCTAGGTGTTTTGGGGATCCATCCCTCATGTAGTAGCCTTAAAACTTGGGGGGCTAGACATGTGGCCCAAACCCTTCACTCCTCAGAGAGAAGCTGAGAGTTAGGGGTTCCCTCCTTATTGTATGGTGCTGTGCTGGGGGTGGGGTTTATGAAGAGAGTGTGTCTCAGCCTTTCCTACTTGTTTAGGTATGGGTATTTTCACAATTGCCCTATGTGTAGGAGTCACTGAACTGGTTTCTGGATTTCTCGGAAGGAATTGCTCTATGTTTAGCTATTCATTTGGTGTGTCTGTGGGAGGAGGGAATTTCACGGGCTTCTTACCATCTTAGTCCCTCCCTTTGAATTTTGACTTTAAATTCCGTGTCAGATGAAGTCTACTTTGTCAGTTTTTGCTTCATGTATTTTGGGGCTTTATTGTTAGGTACATGTAACTCTATAATTGTTGTACAGTCTTGATGAATTGAAACTTTAATCATTGTAAAATGTCAGTATTTGTCTCTAAAAAAGTAACAATTTTTGTCTAAAAGTCTATTTTGTGTATTATTAGTATAGACACTGCAGCTCTTTCTTTGTTACTGTTTGCATAGCATATCTCTTTCCATGCTTTTACTTTCAACCTATTTGTGTCTTTCACTCTCAAGTGTGTATTTTGTAGACAGCATATAGTAGGATCATTTTAAAATTTATTTCCATTTATTTATTCTTATTTTTTATTCATTCTCTGTCTTTTGATTGGAGTAGTTAATCCATTTACATTTAATGTAATTACTGATAAGGTAAAATTTGTAAGTGCTATTTCATTTATTTTCTGTATGTCTTACGTCTTTTGGTTCCTCCATTTCTCCATTTCTGCCTCCTTTTATGTTAAAGAGATAATCTCTAGTGTACCATTTTAATTTCCTTGTTATTTCTTTTATGATGTATTGTTTATTTTCCTAGTGGTTGCCCTGGGTATGACAATTAACATCTTAATATGCAAAAATCTAGTTCAAATTAATATAAATGTAATTTTAATAGTGTACAAAAATTTTGCTCTTATATAGCTTCATTCCCTCCACAATCCTTTGTGATATCATTGTCATGCAAATGCATCTTTATACATTGTATGCCCATCAGCACAAATTTATAATTTTTGCTTCATGTACTTGTCTTTAAATCATATAAGGTTAAAAAAAAGAATTACAAACAAAAAGTAAATTAATACTGTCTTTTATTTTTACCTACGTAGTTACCTTTACTGATGCTCTTTATTTCTTCTTGTGGATTTGAGTTACTATCAAGTGTTCTTTCATTTCAGCCTGAAGAACTCTCTTTAGTATTTCTTGTAGAGTAAATCTGCTGGGGACAAATTCTTTCCATTTTTGTTTATCTAGGAATGTCTTAATTTTCCCTTCATTTTTGAAGGATAGTTTTGCTGGATAGAAAATTGTTGGTTGAGAGTCATTTTCCTTCAGCCTTTTGAATATGTCATCCCACTGCCTTCTGGCCTACACGGTTTCTGATGAGAAATCAGTGTTAATTTTATTGAGGATCACTTGTACATGATGAGTCATTGCTCTTGTGCTGATTTTAAGGTTCGCTATCTTTTGACAGTTTGATTATGGTGTGAATCTCCTTGAGATTATCCTTGTTGGACATTGTGGAGCTTCCTGGGTGTATACATTAATGTTTTTCATCATATTTGGGAAGGTTTGGGCCATTATTTCTTCAAGTCTTCTTTCTGCCTCTTTCTTTCCCTCCTTTCCTTCTAGGAATCCCACTATGTGTATTTTGATATGTTTGATGATGTCCCACAGATCTCTGAGGTTCTGTAAATTTTTCTTCTTTTTTCCCCATTATTCAGACTAGATCATCTCAATTTACCTATTTTCAAGTTTGTTGATTATTTCTTTTGCTTTATTAAATCTGCTGTTAAGGCCCTCTAGTGGGTTCTTTCTTTCAATTATTGTAATTTTCAACTCCAGAATTCTATTTTTAAAAAATAATTTCTATCTCTTTATTAATATTCTCTATTTAGTGAGACATTGTCTCACACTTTCTTTTGGTTTTTTAGATGTGTTTCCCCTTAGTTATTTAAACATCTTTAGCATGGCTGCCTTAAAGTCTTTGTCCAGTAAATCCGAGGTGTGGCTTTCTCAGGGAGAGTTTGTATTGACTGCTTCTTTTCCTGGGTATGGGCTGTACTTCCTTGCTTACTTGCATTTCTTGTAATTTTTTGTTGAAAATTGAATATTTTAAATAATATAATAGGAACCTTTGGAAATAAGATTTTTTTCCACTCCACAGAGTTTGTTGCTATTGCTGTTTGTTGTTGTTTGCTTATTCCTTCACTGACTCTCCAATTCTTTTTCATGTGAGGTCAGTTTAGTCTCTGCTTAGTGGTTGGCTAATGATTGGGAAAAGATTTTCTTAAGTTCCTAGAAAAAATAAGTCTCCCAGGTTTTACTCAGGGGCTTTATCTGAAGACATGCTTTCAACACTCATACAGAAAGATTAAAACTCTGCCTTCACCTTCACTTCCTGCTTGTGCAGATCCTCAAGGTCAGCCTTGAGGTGAGAGCTTAAGGATTTCTCAGTTCTTTTTCAGAAATGCACATAGTCCTGGGCATGTCCACACCCCAGTTCATGTCTGTGGCCTTCTAAATGCCCAGGAATAGGTCAGTGCTTTTTAAAGCTCCCTATGGACAGCTCATTCTCATTTTTCCTTTTAAGTTTTTTGGTTAGCTTGTTGTTTTCCTGAAATGTTATACCTGCCTCAGGCAGCTGTGATGTTAGACAATTGCCACGGATAGTTTTTGACGTACATTCCCAGGAAAAAGGCTGTTTACACTAGGTGAACTCTGAATCAGATCAAATAAAAGCAAGCTTTGCAACTAAGGTTTTCCAGGGAACTGTCAGAGACATCCAATAGTGGAAATTTTTTGAGAATGGGAATTTGAAAGAACTCCAACCCCATTCTGACTTTTCCAGTGGCTTCTAGGCTACTGGTTTTCACTGTGATTTAGGGCTGTTGGTTTTTAAGACAACCACAGAGCTAGGAATAAGACAATAGGATTAGGACAAGTTAAAACACCATGAAGCTCACTATTCATACCAAGATTGAATCATTTTTCTTGAATAAATTCTTCCTGGATTGTTACAAGCCATTAATTAATCTTCTGCCTTCTAAAAAAGTTGATTTTGACAAATTTTTCAGTGTTTTATTGCTTTTGCAGAGAAGAGGATTTTCAGGGGTACTTACTCTGCCATTTTTTATGATGTCACTTGAAGTCTGCTTTGTGCTTTTTTCATTAAAAAAACGTTTTTCCTTCATGTTGCTCAGTATTTTTAAAAATTTTGCAATGAATATGTAGAAATATTGTTTTCAATTTTAAGTGACTATATTTTCCTGTAAATAAAGTGAGTGATTCTCATTCATCAAATTATGTCCAAATATTTTGAAACGGCTATTGTCTATGAAATACATTTAATAACAGAATATGTAAAAGTGCCATGAAAAAAATCCTCAGGGGGGCAATCCAGGACCCAGTAACATGGGATACAGGCCTATGGTTAAGTGTAGGCCCTCAAGATGCAGAGTGCCTGGATCATGCCGTGAATCTGCCCTCTACTATCATTAGGATCTTGGCAAATTGCTGACACTCTGCACTTTAGGTTCCTTATCTATAAAATGGGGTAACAATAGTACCCATTTAATAAGGGTGTTGTAAAATTTTAGTGAGCTCATGCTTGTAAAGCCCAAAGCAAAATATCTGGCATAAAGTGCTTAAAATATATTAGTATTTATTATTAAAAAGCTATAGATGTTTACTATAAAATCAAATGCCAACACTCAACCAACCTTAATCTAATGTGGGTTGTCAGTGCCATAGTCATCCAGTCAGTCTTTCAGTTTCCTCTCTTCTTACTTTGTATAATTCTATACATACAGCTGGATTAAGACAGTGTACTGCATCATTCTGCTGCCTGAAAAAACTAAATGTTCTTTATCACCGCATTACCCTAAATACCAATCTCTTGCCATCTGCAGTGAGGCCTAACCCAAGTCCATTTTTACCCATTGACCAGATTAGTCTAGTCAAACTGAACCATCTGTTAATGCTTTCAATTTCCCCCAGTAGATTGATCTATCTATTATCTATGATCAATCTAGCCTATCTTTATCATATTACGTCACCATAAACCACATATGAAGGATTCCACGTGTCTGTCAGCCATGTTCCTGAAGAAGCTCTATGCTTTCCTCTATGTCTTTTCTTTTATTCTTTCTCTTCCTGGAATTATTTTCTATCTTTTCTTCTTGAAATCCTATGTTCCTTAATGTCTTAAATTCTATTTCCTCTATGCTCCCTTTTAGTTGCTTCACCTAAAACAAGTCTTCTCCCTATTTGACATGTCAGTAGCATATTATACTTATTTCCTCATCTAATGCTTTCCTTTATACTCTCAACTCATTACTACCCACTGAACCATAACCTTCTTAAGACATATTCTATGTCCTACTCATCTTTGCATGTCCTGCAGCAAGTTGTTCAGTGCTTGAGCAAGAATGATGCTTAAAAAATCATATTTTCAGAATGGAAATTGAGATTCTGAGATGACAAATGTCCACTCTTTGAAATTCTTCCCCTTAAGTGGCGAGGTTGGGATGATTTTTATTGCTCTTAATATCAATACTGTCATTATAAAAATATTTTTAGGTACTTCAGTGTGCTTCCATCATATTCGTCCTTTTACAATTTGCAGGTTCCTCTTTGGTTTCCATTGAAAGTGCTGCTGAATCAAGTTTTTTGTCATATCGAGTTGAGCCACTTCAAAGCAAAACCAATTTTTGGATAGGATTGTTCAGAAATGTTGAAGGTAATTTTCACAGAACAATTATTTAATCACAAATATTTCAAAATATTGTACGTTAAACAAGGTGTCAGTTCCGGAAAGTCTTGCCTTAAACAAATGATTAATTTGTGAAGAGTTTAAAAATTCGAACTCATATTTTCCTTTGAGATAAGAACTGAAATTTTAAATGACTCATATATTGTGCTATCTTGAAAGTTTCTAATTATAAGCATGTCTTCTGTGGCTAAATTAGTCTAAAAAGAAAATATCTTCTATCTTTTCCTGGAAAAAAATTAGGGAAGGATGAGTATACATATTTGTACTAATTAGGAATTTTCAACTAAAGCTTTACAAGAAAGATATTTCTCTCAGTTTCCTTCTCTGTAGTAATGAGTCATTGTAATCTTGCCTCTTAAAAGTCTGGTTGTAAACAATGATTGATTGTAGTATAAAATAATATACTTGGAAATTTTACGTGAATAAGTTAAATTTATTTTAAGATGGATTATTTTGAACTTTACCTTTATTGGCTTTATTTGATAATCAGGAAAGTGGGTGTGGATAAACCACAATCCAGTCTCCTTTGTCAACTGGAACACGGGAGACCCCTCTGGTGAACGAAATGATTGTGTAGCTTTGCATGCATCTTCTGGATTTTGGAGTAATATTCACTGTTCTTCCTACAAAGGATATATTTGTAAAAGACCAAAAAGTAAGTAAGAATTTGTCCCATGGTACATAAGTTCACAGATCACCATTTCTTTCAAATGTTAAGATATCCGGTGTGGGATTATAATGTGATTACAGGTCCCTTGCAAGCTCTCCTCCTGGATAAGTGACAAATCCAGTCTACCATGGCAATCAATTGTCTGCAGCTCTGAGGCAGCACGACACACTCTCTGTCTGCTTAGCTGACATAATGATTTTGGTAGATCAATACATTTACAATGGGATATCCATACCTATGGATTTGTGAAGTCGCAAGCAGTGTGGAGAGCCAGCCTACAGAACGTTATGGCATGAGAGGAGAAGAGATGAAACAGTCCCCTGGCCAAACCAGAGGAGGTCAGGGTTCTGGAGAGGAATCAGGATTTATTATGGGATAAATCATGTAAGACCAAGGAAGTCTCCTTCTGAGACTGGGTGGCAGACCACGGAAGGACAAGGATTGAGGGAATTAATAGAACTTGCTCCCGATGTATCTGGACTTTAATAATATTTTTATTCCACTCCACTTCACATAATATCCTTCCCAAGAGATAAAATGATTAATTAGATAATAGATTTAAATGAATGAACTAGATATATCAGCACTTCATCCCCAGTGGATTTGATTGTTTTAGAATTGTGTAGTTCTCCAGTCTTTTCAAATTCTGTTCTAAGATGCCACTCCCTTTGGTGCAATGTTGGAGTCTTATTTTACTTTTCACTCAAATGCCTTGCAATACCTTAGGCTTCAGTGGGCGAATTTCACAATTGCTAGCCCAGAATACATTATTTATGGGTAGATTGGGTAGATTTTGAGGGTGAATCAGTGGCTCAAATGCAACTCAGAAGATTACACTTTTAGATCTTCTAATGTATTCAAATTCTCCATACTGTAAGATGCTGTTATAGAATACATAGGCTGATAAGTCCATCTGTATAGATATACGGATCTATCCATCTATCTATCTATTGTCTGTCTATATCATCTCATATCACCATAAACCAAATATGGAGGATTCCATGTATCTGTGACCAAATAATACTCACTATCAACATGCAATTATTGTGGGTTTCTATAAGTATTTAATTAAATTCTTATTTTACACACAGTTGTTGATGCTGAACCTACTACTGCATTAATTACAACAAAAGGTAAGACCATTATGAAATTTCTAGTTCTGTATTAGTAATACATCCATACAGTTTGTTTCAAAAACCATAATAATCCCTTCCTACACTCCCCGCACTCTCAGTAGAATTGCGTGAGCTTTACTAGCCTTTGACATTATGTCATCAACTTGCCTTGAATGATGCTCTACAAAAACAGACCTTGGAGTCAAGTTGGTGTTTTTACTGTAGATGTTATGGAAGACATTGACTGCTCTGTTACAAAGAGTTGCCTTATGAAAACCCACGGAAGAAATTTCTCTCAGGCATCCCTGTGGTTTTTTCTTTTCTCTTTTTTTAAGCAATGTTTTTCATTTTAATTTTATAGACAATTTGAATTAGGTAACTGATCCTATTTCGCTCATTTTGTTGGCTGCTAAAAAAACACAAAGTGAGATTTATGGCTTGCCTGCAACCCCCATATAACCTCATGGGTGCTATTGGTTAATTAATTATAGTCATGAATTCAGATTTCCACTACTCCTATTTTCTTTTTCCCCTAATTTTCTCTCTTGCTTTTTATTGCCACCATCATTATTATTACTATTCTATTTACCTTCATATGATGTATTTGTAAGCAGCCTTAAATTATTTTGAAACAGGTATAAATATTTTAAAATATCGATTCACCAGCTCCATGCTGCATAGACATGAAATATTCTTGCAACTGAATAATAATCTTAACATTTAAAGTAATCCTCTATGTCATAAGGACTCCGCTTTTCATTTCCTGCATGTCTGTTTGAGAAATGTCTCTGGAAAGAATATTCTTGCATTTTAGTTTTTCAAAAAAGAAAGTTGTATTGTTCTCCATAGCATTCAACCTTCTGCCTCCCTCCACCTTTTTCCTAATGATTTTGTTTATTTATAGCTGACCCAAGGAAGATGGAACCTCCCAAACCATCTTCCAACATGGCAGGAGTCGCAGTCATTGTGGTCCTCCTGATTATAATCGGTGCTGGCCTCACTGCATATTTCTTTTATAAGAAAAGACGTGTGCACTTACCTCAAGAGAACACTTTTGAAAACACTCTCTATTTTAACAGTAGATCAAGTCCGGGAACTGGTGATACAAAAGATCTCATGGGCAACATTGAACAGAATGAACACGCCGTCATCTAGTATCATAATGTGATTTAGATGTATTTGAATTTTATAAAATTGTAACTCAAATGTTAAGGTCTTTAATTCAATGTGATTGTTTCCTTTAAAATTAGTACTGTATTGCACTTGTCTGTCCTTTTTCTTTGCCTAATTGCAGAAATAATTGCTCATTTTCTAGCCTGGTGAGATATTTTCACAAGAGAGGAATAATAATATTGACTATCACTTAAAAAATATCTTAGGTGAAGACACGGCACGAAAATGCCAACATTTAAGCATCACTCGTGAGCTAATTTTGACTGTGTGCAGATTACAAAAACCTCAAACTTGTAAGCTTCCTGAAATAGTTTAAAGAGCTCCCAAAGTAGTTACCTACTGAATTGTATTTCCGTAATTAGAAGACCATTTCAAAAACTAAGTACAAATAACCTCTAGTGGCATAAAAATGTAGCCATGTTTTTCTTTTAGCAATCTTGATTTTCACTCCAGTGATTTAGAATTGTATTTGTACATGTGCAGAAAAAATTAGGCAGCTGAGAATCTTGTGTTCCCCAAGCAGAGTTTTCTAGACCGAATATTGCAAATGTGTTCTCTGTCCTGTTCTATGTATATCAGGAATGCCAAGATGTGAAATAAAACTGTAAATTTGCGTAACTGGATGTACTTAGATAATGTGAAATAAACGTCAAAGACAAGGTCTATTTTTAATAGATTTGTATTTTGGTGATCTTGCTAAGTGTCAATTCTCTTTTAAATGTGATTTCTTTATCCATTTACGTTACACTTAGCTTTAGTCTGAAAATAAGCGATTTTATCAGTAGAGGAATTCTTTAAATTAAACCCTTCATTTATGTGGAAAAGATATGTTGCTAAAATACCATGCATGGTGGCCGGCTCCATGGCCAAGTGGTTAAGATCGTGTCCTCCGCTGCGGTGGCCCAGGGTTTGGATCCTGGGCGCGGACAACATGGCACCACTCGTCAGTCCACGTTGAGGTGGCGTCCCACATCCCACAACTAGAAGGACCTGCAACTAAGATATACAACTGTGTATGGGGGGCGGGGTTGGGGAGATAATGAAGAAAAAAAAAAAGATTGGCAACAGTTGTTAGCCCAGGTGCCAATCCTTAAAAAAAAAAAAAAAAGATTGGCAACAGTTGTTAGCCTAGGTGCCAATCTTTAAAAAAAAAAAAAATACTATGCATGAAATGAATGTTTTACCATAATCCCCCAGATCTTCCCCATAAAGTTGATGCAACTCAGAATTCAACAATCTAAGACCATTATTGGGAATTAGATCTCTAAGTGGCTTTTTCTCATGTTAACAATTCCTTTTTGCTTAAGGATTTGATGTTAATTAAAGCTTCATGTACGTTGTGAAATACCTTGGAGGTTTCACATCTCACAAAGGTACCAAACTGCCAGCTCATCCTTGCCGTTCCAAAGGGATTGCTCATGGCCAAGAGTTCCTCCCCCGAGGTCCCTGGACAGGACTCCCCTTGGGTGGCATGGAGAGGTCTATGAGGGCCCCCAATTACATGGAAAATGTTCCTATTTGTGTTCGTGTCTCTTTTTTTTTTTCTGGGAAGAAAGTAGCTAGATTTTCAAGAAAGTTCCACAATTCAAAAGAGATTAAGCAGCAGCTGGTGGGGTAGGGGGAGGATGGCGTTTCCAATACCTCAACTTAGATAGGTGACAGGTCGAAAGAAATAGGACCTGAGAGGTGGGTGATGGTGGGAAAGGTTGCTGGGTACAGACAACTCCTCGCACATTTGAAACAATAGAAAACAAAGTGGCTTTCCATTTTCTTGGTAAGAACAAAGTGTATTCCATTTGAAGTTCCAGTGGAAACAATGGCTGCAGCATCAAAGCTCTGTGTGGTGAATTATACTAAAGAAATTCCTCTCCTAATATATATATATATATATCTCCTACATATATATATACATATATTCCTAATTTATATTCCTAATATATATTCCTTATATATGTATATATTTCTAATATATTTTCCTTATACATATATTCCTAGTATATATATTCCAAATATACTTAATCCTAATATGTATATATATTCCTAATACATATTTTAATTTTATATAAATTTTTATTATATATATATTTTATATATAAACACGTATTATTTTTCTCTCAAGATACAAGAGAGAATTAGAAATATGAAATGAGGGGAAATACATGAGTGAGCTTGACTTACAAAGTCTTTACACATCATTTTTATTATAATTTATAATAATTTTCATGTTATTCAAAATAACGCATTTTCACAGAAAATATTTTGGACTTCAAACAACATATATCTCAGACTTAAATGTCTTATCTTTTCTAGAAATGGTCTGTGTTTGACAGAGAGCTAACTATTGTACTTCCCACTCTCACATTGTCCACTCAGACAGATAATCCTGTGGATAAGTGGTATGCGTCCACACACCTGCCGAGCAGAATACTCACATGGCAAGGCTATGGGATGGGGGTGGCGGGGGGCAATATACAGGGTGGAGAAGAGCAGTTTTGGTTGGTTTTATGCGTTTGGTTTCAGTTTTGGTGGTTGTAGTTGATTTGTTTTGTGTTTTAACCAGAAATTCTCTCTGGGGATTAAATGTTGAAGTGCTCTCCTCGGTGGCTTTGCACTCGCACCAGAACTCGGCAGCTGGAAGATTCTTAAGGATGTTTTCTTCCCAGTTGAACGCAAACAATGTGAATAGTCTGTAGCTTGGACTCTAAGAATAAAGGTGATGTCTGTAGAGACAGGTAGAGTCCTGATCCACCCATTTTTCAGTATTCGCTCCTGCTCTGCTTGTACGTTTACCCATTCAGTCATCAGCTCTTTGTAGCGCATCTAATACGTGTGCCAGCCATCGAGCTAGCTCCTGGAGCGTCAAATATGGATAAGAAGCAGTGTCCACAGGAAGCACACAGTCTAGCGGAGGTCCACACAAAGAGATCATTTTCAGCAACGTTGGGGATGCACTGGTAGAAATACACATAGGATATTTTTTCCAGCTTTATTGAGATATAATTGGCATATAATATTGTGTAAGTTTAGGGTGTACAATGTAATGATTTGAAGGAAGTACATATTGCAAAATGATGACCACAATAAGGTTAGTTAACACATCCATTGCCTCACCTGGTTACAATTTGAAATATGCTTAAGATATTAATCGAGTGGTGACAGAGACAGATATGGTTTCAGGAGAAAGAGCCAGGTTTTGGGGGGCCTGAAGAGTCAACTTTTGGGAGGCTTCTTCAAGAAAGGAATACAAAATAATAGTTAAAAGAGTGAAAATTTAGGGCACTGGCTCAGTGACATAGTGGTTGACTTTGCATGCTCCACTTCAGCAGGCCAGGGTTTGTGGGTTCAGATCCTGGGCATGGACCTACACACTGCTCATCAAGCAATGCTGTGGTGTCATCCCACACACAAAATAGAGCTAGATTGGCATGGATGTTAGCTCAGGGCCAATCTTCCTCACCAAAAAAAAAAAAAAAAGTGAAAATTTATTCAGAATGAGAAAAGATCATGACAAATAAATTTTTAAGAGCTGGCAGCTCCAACAAACCTAAGTTCAGGGCAATTACACATTATTTCTAATAATTAACTTCCTGATATGCTTTGTGTTAGTTTTCTAGGATCTACCATAACAAAATACCACAGACTGGGGGGCTTAAACAACAGAAAGTTACTTTCTTACAGTTCTGGAGGCTGGAAGTCCAAGATCAAGGTGCTGGCAGGTTGGGTTCTTCTGAGGCCTCTCTCCTTGGTGTACAGGTGGCTGCCCTCTTGCTGCCTCTTCACATGGTTGTCTCTCAGTGTGCAGGACGCCCTGGTGTCTCCCTGTGTGTCCTACCTCCCCTTATAAGGACACCAGTTAGATACCATTAGGTTATACCTTAATGGACTTAGGTTTTATTTAACCCACTCTTTAAAGACCGTATCTCAAGATACAGTCACATTCTGAGGTTTCGTGGGTTAGAGCTTCAACATATGAATTGTTGGGGTGGGGGATACACAATTCAGCTCATGACTTCTGTTCCTGTGGTAACACTTCTTTTTGATTGTCACTTGTATTCATCAGGGCTGTCCAATATACATCTATCTATCATCTATGTATGTATGTATGTATGTATGTATGTACGTATGTATCTATCTGTCTATCTATCTATCTTTCTATCTATCTATCTATCTATCTGATTTATTTTAAGGAATTGGATTATGCAATTGTGGAGGCTTGGTAAGTCCAAAATGTACAGCCCAGGCCAGCAGGCTGAAGACCCAGGGAGGAACTGCAGTTTGAGTCCAAAGGAAGTCTGCTGGCAGAAATCTTCTGGCTCTTTGTTCTATTAAGGCCTTCAACTGGTTAGACGAGGCTCACCCATGCTATGAAGGGTTATCTGCCTTACTCAAAGTCCACTGATTTAAATGTGAAAATCATACCAAAAAAACACCTTCACGGAAACATCCAGAATAATGCTTGACCAAATATCTGGGTACCATGGCCCAGCCAAGTGGACACATAAAATTAACCACTACACCCCTTATACGGCAATGGTTTTATAATTATTTTTAAAGAGGGAGTAGAAAGATAATGCAGCTTTGCATGATCAATCAGAATTTTTAAAAAGCTTTGACAGTTTAGGAAAGGTTCTGACAACTTGTTATTGATAATGTGGTGTAAATTTTTAAGATTATGGTCAAATATGGGAAAACCACTATTGAATTTCATTCATATATTGATATATTCAAATATCACTAATATTTCAGGGCACTCATTTTGAGAGTTTTTCTTGTGCAATGAATAATTTTAAATACCTTTGAATTTGGTGATTCTCGCTAATCAGTTTCTTGACACTGTTTTTGTAATGGCATATTATATGATATTTGGTGAGGTTGTTATTTTATGTCGTCAGCTAAAAATTTAAATCTTTTTCTAAAATGTTCATCTGATTCACTTCTCTTCATTTCCTTCATTAACTAAATTACTGTAAAACCTGAGTCTCTTCACTACTTCATTTCGAAATTTATCAGTTCCTGTTTATAAATTACCGTTTTGGGAATCATCTGAAAATTCTCTTGTTCTTATTTATATCTTGATCTCAGAATAATTTCTATTGGTTTCATGGCTAATTTTTCTTTGTTTAATATTCCCATTAATTTTCCTTGCATTTTCTCCTAATTCTTTGATATAGTTTAAAATGACAAAATAAAGTATACTTTCTATACCTTCAAATCTGTCATCTGCCAGTATCTTTAGAAGAATTTCTCAATTGTTTTATTGAAGTGTTCCAAAAATATTTTTCCAAGTTACAGTTAAAGCGGATTATTTGATAAATCTCCAATATCACATTCCCATCAAAACATGCATACTGATTTTATAATTTTATATATCGTGTTACTTAAGCCTTCCATTTTGACTAGGCATCGATGATAACTGAAATTTCTATTCCTATTTTTTTACATTCTGGTGAGTGAAAGAGTTTCTGTAGACTAGCTTCTGGTTTCACATATCTCAAACCTTGTTTCTCTTTTGATTGCCACTTACTTTGGTCCTGTGTTCATTAGGATACTCACATTGCTATATAATTGCTTACATTGTACTTACATTGCTGTGTAAATTCTGATCCTCAAGCTTCCAGTCAAGGCTGGATGATTTGGCACAGTAGATGGTAGGTACATTACTAGAAGTTATTTGAGAAGTGGCTTTTTGCTTAGTTTTACTAGACTGCACTACAGCACCCAGGTACTCAATCAAACATGAATCTACGTGCTCTGTGGAAGGATTTTGCAGAAGCAGTTAAAGTCCCTAATCAGTTGACCTTAAGTTAGGGAGATTATCCTGGGTGGGCCCAACTTAATCAGTTGAACGGTCTGAAAATTGAATTTAGGCTTTTCCTGGGGGAAGAGAGAGAGACTCCTGCTTGTAGATAACAGTTTTGGCCCATGAGGTTCCAGTTTGCTCCTGACCTTCCCTTTCTGATGGCCTGCCCTAAGGACTTAGGATTTGCTTGGCCAGTCTGTCCCAATGGCATAAACCAATTCCTTGTAATGTTTCAATACACATCTGCCTATCTATTTATCATCCATCTATCTAGCTATCATCTATGCATCTATGTATCTATGTATGTATGTATTTATCTATCTCCCTATGTCAATATTTCCTACCGGTTCTACTTCTTTGAACAATGACTGACACACCATTCCTATATTGATAACCACATAAATACATGATTCCACTAAATCCAAACTAAACGTATTCCAAACTCAATATCTGTTTACCCTGATTCCCAAAAATGCTTATGGTCACTCCAAGACAACTCAGCACAAGAGGACGTTTGACAGGGGACGTTGAAGCAGAGAGTCTGAAACAGTTATGGTTAAAATATCTTCCTTCTGCAAATTTTATTTAAAATAACACGGCCACATGCAAACACTGCCAGGGCCCCTCCCAGGGACTTGGAAGGGACCCACACAAGTGAGGGGCCCTACAACTTAAGCTTCATTAGCTTCACTCACTTTGAGTGTCAAGGACAGCTTCTGAGAGAGGTTTCCATGAGCTGAGTCTGAAAGCATGATAGAAAGTATCTCAGATGGTAGGAAGGGAAGGTCAGAATGGACGCCATACGGGGCTGGCCCCGTGGCCTAGTGGTTAAGTTCGCACGCTCCGCTGCAGGCGGCCCAGTGTTTCGTTGGTTCGAATCCTGGGCGCGGACATGGCATTGCTCATCAGACCACGCTGAGGCAGCGTCCCACATGCCACAACTAGAAGAACCCGCAACGAAGAATACACAACTATGTACCGGGGGGCTTTGGGGAGAAAAAGGAAAAAATAAAATCTTTAAAAAAAAAAAAAAAAGAATGGACGCCATACAGAGGAAAACCTCAAGCAAAGCCACTGAGATGAGAAACAGCTGGCTGTAGACAGGGCGGAAAGAGAGATGTCTCTGGCCTGGACTGGATTGTAGGGATCACGCATGCAAATACTGACTGGAAGCGGTCTTCTGGTTGGTCCTCCCTCTACTTGTTCTGCATTCAGAGCACCCTGATGTGGTGTCAGGCTCTACCTAACCAAGGAGACGACATGTCTCGCTACTTCTTTGCCTTGAAACACACCTTAACAAAGCAGCATGCGTGACTTGGTTTAATTTAAAGAGGTCATCAGAAATAACACTCCCTTTTACTCAGACATTCGAGTTTGGGGCCAATAAGTTACTCTCGTGGCTTATGAAGAATCAGGCTCAGAGACTTCCAGAAGACTTAGCTCACATAACCATGGGATGGATAGAACCACTGGCTTTTCTCCATAACAAAACTGGAGGTAGCAAATCCTACCTTAATTTAAAACCTTTGTATTATTAGAATGCAAAGCACCTATCTTTGTGAGAATTTATCCTCTGCTAGTAACGGAAGGAAGACTTATTACATTGTCTACAAATGGATGTCTCAACCCTGGATGGACACTGTAATCACCTGGGCCTCACCCCAGACCCACAAAACCAGAATCTGGGAGTGGGACTCAGACATTGTCTTGACCAGTAGAACAGAACAGAACAGGACAAAAACGAGTAAAATCTCGCCAGGTGATTTTATGAACCGTGTAATGAAGAAATAGTGGTATATAGTCCTAGCTTGAAGGTGTTAATTATCCTTCAGGATTTCCTATTAGGTCAAAATTCTTGAGAACATGAATACAATAATCTCACAATTATGAGAGAGTAGCTGGTGAATATCATGATGTAGCATGAAGACCCTTAATATAACATTTTTTTTCCCAAAAAGAAGATATGACCAAAAATAGTCACATTATAAGTTGCTTTTTCATACTTCCAATTTTTCTCAGAGAATCCATAGTGTGTCCAAGATAAAACAAGAAGATTTCCTTAAAACATTGCTCGGAGTCAAGCCTAAATAGATGTTATCATGAAAATGTTTCGGGAGACTTCTTCCACTGGAAATTTTGCCCAAACTGCTCAACAACATACCACGAACACATATTTCGGTATTAGAACAGCCTTAGCATTCTGTAAATAATGTTTTCCATTCAGAAGGGCTGCCCGACAGGCAGCTCCTTTTAAGAAAAGGTGACACTGACATTGGAAAGGCTCCCAGAGTTGGCTGGAGATCTTGGCTGTACTGTGGGGCCTTTAAAATATTAAAGTTATTCATGGCAGCTCTGCACGATTGGGTTTTGGCAAAGATTATCGATCTCATTCAATGAGCTCTGTGGGAAGTGTGAAAACCTTTCCTATCACAGCTTTCTCCTTATGGGTCTGATTATAGCTCACGTACACGCAGTTCCTTAGGAGGCTTAAGAACTCTGCAAAGCCACCATGTTCTCTTTTCTGTCGATTTCATTTTTTTTCTTTAAGGGCAAGAAAGTTCGAGACTGTGGGCTTGCTCCTGACTTGGGGTTTTGGCAGGTGTTCTCAAACTCTGATGGATGTAAGAACCACAGGGAGAGCTTATTCCAAACACCGATTCTTTGGGCCCAGGCCAGTGATTCTGAGTGAAGAGAGCTGGGCCAGAGTGCTGGAATCTGCGTCCCAACAAGCATCCCAGGAGATGCTGATGCCCTCGGGCTATGATTTTGAGGAGCACTCTATTGTGGAATCATTTTGCATTGAAATAGCATTTTCCCAAGGCTGTTAGAAATCTCACCTAATCCATGAGGTACAGGCAGTAGAGCCAAACAGCATGGGAGTTCACCAGAGCTGCAGTTTTTCCATTCTTTGTGTTCATTCAGCAGGAACTGTGGATGCTAAAATCCACTTCTGCACTTCTTGTCCTGAACTCCCTAATACTCTCTGCTCTCGATGAATGTTTGTGTCCTCCCCCAAATTCATAGGTTGAGACCCAATTCCCAGTGTGACGGTATTTGGAGGTGGGGCCTTTGAAGGTGACCAGGACATAAGGGTGGAGCCTTCATGAATGGGATTAGTACCCTTATAAAAGGCTGCCGGAGAGCTCCCTGTCGCTTCCACCGTGTGAGGACACAGCAAGAAGAAGGCCATCTATGAAGCAGGAAGCAGGCTCTCACCAGACACTGAATCTGCTCTTGCCTTGGTCTTGGACTTCCCAGGCTCTAGAACTGTGAAAGACAAATTTCTGTTGTTTATAAGCCACCCAGTCTACAGAGTTTTGTTATAGCATCCTGAATGGACTAAGACATCCTTTCAGTGCCATGCTGTTCCTACATCCCCTTCACGATCACCATTAATGAGTAAGGTGAATGGATGATTTGTCTCTCTTAGCCAGTCTTAGGCCATAAACTCCAGGAGAGAGGCCAGACATTATGTGGTCCTGGGCAGAACCCTAGATCTCTGTGAAAAGGACCATTTCTCCAAACTGTGGGTGACAGTAGAAAATTACTTGTCTCCATGGAGACTCCCATCTCCTGGGAATGTCAGGCTCCTTGGCTCAGGGTTTGCTCGTCTTATAAAAGGAAGTCAATGGAAACCTTCGAAGGCTCGTGACCATCGCAACTCTGTAATCCAGCTTTATTCTCCTGAGAAGTGACGGGGAAGAAGAAACCTGATCAGCTTCATTGAGAAAAATTGCAATAGAAGATTTCAAAGACTATTCTGTCTCTTATTTTCTCTCAGTTTTTGGGAAATCAGAATAACACTTGGCTATAAAGGTAATAGGGAAACTGATTAGGTACCTATCATATGCCAGGCACGGTAGCAGGTAACCAAATGAATTCCAGTTGGTCCTGAAGTCAGTTCTGCTGACTGCCATGTGCCACCCTCAGAGTTAATTCCAAAACTCAGAGGCCCTGCTCTTGAGTTGTGGGGACTGAGGCGGAGGATTTGAAGGCCCCAGGGAGGAAGAAGGGGAGGTGTGGGAATTGATGGTGTCTGCGAATCTACTTCTCTGAATATGACAGTTTGTTTACCTGGCAAGGTTGGACTCCCTCGAGGAAATGCTGGGCTAAGAGATGGACTAAATCTTTATGGTTTCTATGTGTTTTGTGTTACTCGTCTTGGGTCTCATAATAGAAAGTCCTGATTTTCTCTGGATGTGTCCAGACTTCTCTCTGGGCCTTCCCTGCCGTGTGTCAGATTACATAAGAATTGCTTTTGTCAGAAGAGTCTGATCCTGTGTCCTATGGATCCCACCAGCCTCCTGCCTCTGCTTTGAGCCACTTCCCTTAGGGACGGCAGCCCAGCCGGATACACCTGTACTGGCCTCAGGCACTTGTGGCGTATTTATCACAAAGCAGGTACTGGGACTCCTGCTTTTACTATCCCACAGGGCCACTCCTCATCCGAGGTGGACAGCCAGGCCAAACTTGCAGAGCATGAAGAAGGAAGCAGACCTGGTTTGGAACTTTCTCCCGAGCAGCTGACACAGACTCCACTGCCAAGCAGCAGAGAATCTGGCACAATCTCCGAGGGGCCTCGGCCAACTGGAACTCCTGAAGCCACAGCTTTCCTCTGAGCTCCCCCTCAAGATGTGTATAGTCACTGGGCTTGTTTTATTTCCTCTTTGGTGTTGTTTAAAAGCCAGATTTCCTCCTTGAAAGGAAGTGAAGTCTGGATTCTCTGGGGTTTCCGTGCGGGCAGAGAGGAGAAGGGAGCACAAGCCTGGGGAGCTTAGACGGTATCAGGTGACTTTTCCCGAAGTTGATCTTCGCAGAATCCAAGCCACTGTGTTCTTTTGGACTGTCTTCAACCAAGTGTATTCCACAGTGCCAAGCCTCAGGATATCAAAGAACTGCTTACAAAATCCTCTCTCTTAGAAGCAGAATGATTTAGTCAAGAGGGCATCTCTGCCAACACATATCACATAGCCTGAGACAAAAAAATGAAAAAAAAAAGGCGTAAAGACAATGAGACTGCGTTCTTGGTAGAAAGAGCTAGTCACTCCTCCTCCAACAGTTCCCATTATCAGCCAACCAAAGGTCTTTTGGTAGCTGCCATCAGCCCTATGGAACTCAAAAGAGACTAACACAGTGGAAAATGTTGTGTTTCAATGACCATAATAGCTATCACACCTGGGTCGCCATCAACGCCTATAATTCATGCGTTTTTCAGCTCTGACTTTGTTCTCTTCAACTAATAGAATTTCAGTTTCCACTGCATCTGACAGTGAAATCTCGACTAGTAAAATGTTGTAAAGAACTGAGACAGAAGACTGACAACAGTGTAAGCTAACAAGCTCGTAAGTTGTTGCTGGGACCCAGCCAAGGGCAAGTGGTCAAATACGCACGCTCTGTTCTTCTGAACATACCAATCATAGCATAACAACTCCCCAAACATCTGACACGTCTGCAAAGGGTATCACCCTAGAGACTCCAGCAGGCCACTCTGCAGCTAGCACAGAAAGCAGAACTCCATCCATTTGGTTGAGCTTCAAGGCCAAAACTACCATCACAAGGATGATCAGCACCATCCTCCCTAAGGAGTCATGTCCAAGACATCAGTGATCTCCACCAGGTCAGGAAGACTTGAGTCAAGAGTGAATGTGCCACCCGCACTGACCATGGGGCTGAAGGCCACCCCCAATGTCACATGCACATCACAAAACCTTAAAAATTTCAAGCAGGAAGTTGAGATATTATGCAGATTGTTGATGACAGAAAAATCTAGAATTGAAGCCACTCTCTGTACTGTGTTGGCAAAGCTTAGAAAGATGCTGAAGATGCCAGCAGCAAACCCAAGACAGCACAGATCCATAGGGCAATCCATGCTTGTTGCTACAAAGCTTCTGAATGGTACTTGGTAAACAGCTTTTCCCTTTGGTGGCCCTCTTAATTTCTCTTGCCAGGTTCACCTTTAAAAGCTACAAGTAGGGCGACGCCCAAAAGAGTATTTACATAATAGACTTTATCTAGACAGATTATGAAGGAATCATTGGAAGGACATTTACACAAAGGGCTACTTCTGTATTAAGAGTGCTTGGAAATTTTTTTGATTTGTCTGTCAGTATTATTTTATACGTTATCTAGGTGCAATTTAAAAGAAATGTTAGACACTTAATAGATTTATTTATTGTGAAATTAATTTATTACTAAAGATTCCCTTCTCTTTTCAAAATTAAAAAAAATCATGATATTGACCAGGAAAAGGTTGTAATTCTGTCTGTGTAGCTGGTAGGTGATCCCAAGCTCATCGTGGACTACGTTTATTGGGTCATTTTTCAACTTAAGCAGATCTAAAGAGAGAATTCTTGTGGATCCTGACACTTTTGTCCTTTTTGATATAATGCTGTGTTTATAATCCATTCTAATTTGAACTTTTGTGAAAAGCATGGTGAGTAATGGGCTTTGTTTTTATAAATAGTCATTTAATTAAAAGAAAAATAAAATCCTAGGAAAATAGGTGGGTATGTGAGTGAATAAATGCTATGTTCATGCCAATGAATCTGAAATTTATATCTTTAGCCTTAACTTCTGCTTGGAACTTTTGACTTGCCTACTTGACTACCCTACTTGAATGTTTTACTTTAACAAAATAGAACATGGACTCCTCCTCATGCTCCTACCACTCGGATCCTCTCCATCTTAGTGAATGGCAGCGTGAGCCATCTAGCCACTCAATCTAGAACCCTTGGAGCCATTCTTACTCCATCTCTTTCCCTCAACCTCCATACCTGTCACCACGTCTGTTCAATTCTACTCCCCAAATAGCTCTTGGATTTATTCACATCTTCCTCTCTCTATGGCCCCTCCCCAGTCTAGCCACCATTATCTCTTGCCTGAAATGCTATTGCCAGCTAACTGATCTCCTTACTTCTTCTGCTGCTGCCCTCCAATTATTCTCTACAGTGCAGCAAGAGTGACCTTCCTAAAATGTGGGTTATATTATGTCACTCCCCGACTAAGTCCTTTCAATAGCTTCCAATTTCATTCAGAAGAACACCCAGCCTTCTAACCATGACCAGTAGGAACCATGTGATCTGCCCCTAGCCTGCCATATGTTCACTATCTATGCTTTCGGTCCTCCCCTAGAATCTCAAACAAATAGAGCTCTCTTACCTCAGGGCCTTTGCACGTGCTGATCTCTCCACCTGGAATGTGCTTTCTCTCGCTCTTTAAGAGCTAGATGCATTAGATCCCTCAGGTCCTTTTCATGAAGGTGGCCTCCTATCCTGTTGTTCTTCAACTCAGCCCTGTTTGTTTCCATCAGCACATTTAGCACGATTCTTTAATGGTCACTTTATTTGATTTCACACAGTCCTCTGCATTTTATTACAGTGTTCAAGTCAACTTGCCTTTCATTGACCCTCATTGGCTACAGCACAGGGTTAGGGATTCCCCCAGCACATGCTGTATGCACCCTTATCTTAGGAGTTACTCTGCTGCATTCTGTTGGATGGTCCACCAGGCCTTCCTCTGACAAACTGTGACTATGGGCAGTGATTCCATCCTGTTCATCATTGGATCACCAGCATATAGTGACATAGGTAGGTGCTCAATAAATATCTGAGTGCAGGACTACGTAAGTATAAAAATGATGTCTAGCCCTCACCAAGCACTTCTTATGTGCCATGTACAAGTTGTTAATTGTGTTACTATTTAGAGTAAGTTATGTAAACATTCACAACGGCTCTGTAAAGGTAAGTTTCTAATGTCCTCACTTCATAGTTGAGGAAACTGAGAAAGAGATTAGGAAACTCATCGAAGGTCACACAGCTAACAAGTGGCAGGGCCAGAATTGGAGCCTGGACAGGCTGGCTCTTGAGTCAGTTAGCTGACTATGAAAGAAAGAAAAAAGGAAGTAAAAGAAGAGAAACAAGGATTTTATCTTTTTGAATCCCCCTCCTTGGCAAGAGGGAGCCCAGGTCACCAAAGGTGGACTAGGTCAGGTAGAATGGAACTGACCATGGGGTAGAGTCTGGATGAAAACCGAAGCCAAGGCCAGCATAACCCAAAGGAGCCGGAGCAAAAGCAGCATCCACCAACAACAGCGACCAGAACAGGGGTCACACCCGGGTGGGGCGAGGCCAGCAGGCCGCCCAGCACTGCCCCATTCCTCCGTCTCCAGGATACGGCTGCCCTCGGTGCCTTAGCCAGCGGGGCAGAGGGGGATGTCAAGGACTTCTAGCTGACTTGCCAATGTCAGAACCGGGAGCAACACATTGGGTATTTCACTGTACTGTCACATTTATCATCTTCATCATCAATGAATAAATAATGCATGTACAGGGTACCCAAATTAGAAGATTCAAAGGGATGGTAAAACGCCTCGGCTACCCCTGTCCCCCAGCCATTGACAACTACTGTTAGAAGTTTTATATATACTTCCACAGATAAACTATACGTATACAAGTATGTATATACATATATGTGTATATATACACACACATATATATTGTATATGCATAGCATTTCTCTAAAAGAAAATGTAAGAAACTTCTCACAGTAGTATATATATAAAATGCCATATAGAGAGAGAGACAGAGAGGGAGAAAGCAAGCTATAACTTCCCCTGTTTTTCTTTTTACACAAGTGCAAGAATATGGGCCTTACTTTTTCCACTTGAAATTATTTTTAGAGATTGTTTCTTATCAGAACATGTAAAATAGCTTTATTGCTTTATTGACTGCATAACAGTCAACTGAAAGGATATTCCATGAGTTATTTAACTGGTGTCCTCTTGATGGCCAGTTGGGAGATTCTAAATTTTCACGATAACAGCAATATTGCTGTGAACATCCTTTAACAGATTCGAGCCTTCTTGAGAAGAATACGCAAACATTTCTCTAGGATATATGACCAGAAGTATTACATTTAGCTTTTTTACAGTCACTACCTTCAAGATTCCCTTTACCTCCACACCCTCAATATAGTTATATTACTCTTTTTTTTTTTATTAAATCAGTATTTAGTGCTTATTACACCATTACTATGAGCCATATAGTAAATTTCTATGGCATTTTCTTCCTTATATTACTTTTGGTTTCACCTTCCATTAAATTTTTCTTTTACTCTCTCCTGTTTTCTTTGCTTTATTTTTGAAGGATCTATCACTAATTTCATTCCTACCTATCCCCACACAAGTATATACCTCATCTTAGTCAATGATCAATTTCATCTTAATTCAGACATGTAGGGTCATCTATTAGACTCACATTTTTTTCTTGGAGACAATCATTCTGGAAGCCCCTCTCTCGCTTTTTAGGAATTTGTCTCTCTAAGAATTTTGAAGAAATTATTCCAGTCTTTCATCACCCAGAGTTGCTATGAAGAAGTCCGTAGCGATTCCAATTCTTCATCTTTAAGTATGATCTATTTTTTTCCTCTGGAAGTTATTTGGATCTTTCCTTGATCTCCAGCGCTCAGTAATTTTAAACTGCTGGCCTTCGGCGGCCACTTTGAACCTGGAAACTCATGTCTTTCAGTTCTGGGGAATATTTTTGTGTTATTTATAATTTCATTTCCTTAGTTTTCTCTGCTCTTTCTGAAACTCCTATTATTTGAATATTGGTCCTCTAATTAATCTTTTTAGTATACTTTTTTCTTTATTTCCATCTCTCTCTCTCTCTCTCTATCTAGAAGACTTCTCCACTAATCCTACTAATGAAATGTTTACTGCTGCTATCACATTCCTAATGTTCAGGAGCTCTTTAGTTGGTATTTTGTTTTCAGAATATTCTTTTTCATGTTATCCTGTTACTGATTCATAGAAGCAATGTCTTCTCTCATTTCTCTAAGTATACCATTTACAGTAATTTTTGAGTATTTCTACAATTCTCAGGATTGTCCTACTTACTCCTAATTCATATTCCTCATTCTTTTTCCTCTGTGTTACAGGTTAGATGCTGCCCTCCAATGTAAGGTGACTCTGGCTGTACATTCATATTTAAGAGTGAGACACAAAACTGAGTGGAAGTTCTGTGTCTGTGGGCATCCATGTTGAGTAGTAGGCTTCACTGGGGGATGTTCTTGGATGAATGCGCCCATTTCACTGGAAGAAATTCCAACCAGTAATCTCTCTAGGTCTTTTCTCATGGAGTGGTCCATTTCTTCAGAGATGAATCATCCAAGACCCTGCCCAGGGGCATAAACCTGGTTGCTGTGGTTCTGGGGGCCAAAGGGAGAAGAGCCTGTTGGAGTCACCATTCAGGATGTAATATTTCACTTATACCTTCCTTCTCAGAACGCCCTGTATCTCCTCCACCCAACCCTGATGTACACCCAGCCACGTCTATTGTGCTCAAGAGCAGAGTTCTTCTGGCTCAACTTTTCCAGAGAGTAAACTTCCAGCTTTCTTCCAGGGTGAGGGAAATGTTGTTACTTCGTTGTGTGGGTTGGAGGTGAGGACTGGGGTCTAACCACTCCTTGTAACGACTTTCAGCTAGTGGTGTGCTGGAGCTGGTTCACATGGGCTCTTCTCAGTGGAGGGTTCAGTCTCATCTTGTTGGTAGCTTGAAATCAGCCATGGCCATAGCATTCCCATCACTGAAAGCCATGGCTACAAATAGGTGCTTCCCAGCCCCCGAGATGGTTGCTAACGCGTTTATCAGCACACCACTGCTTCCAAAAATCCCCATTTCAGACTCACCTCTACTCCAGGTCTTCAAAGGTACCAGTTGCCTCCATTTCTGAGACTCCCTCTTGTTCTGTGATACAAGGTTTTTTTCTCTTCAGTTTCCTCTTCTACACATGTGTAGATATTTGATTTGGTGTGTCAAGACAGTGTCCACTCTTTTATTTTCAGCTTTTAAGGTTTTGTTGTTTTTTCACATTGTGTCCCCTTTCTGTTTCCTTTACTTGATGGGTTATACTTCTTTTTACAAATAATCCTTTACTGTTGTTATAGTGGAGTTTTGAGGAGATCTCTGAGATAAACACACGGCACATTTAACCAGAAGTCTTGTTATATATTCATATCCTGAAAATAGGTATCAATGAAGCACAGCTGGAGACAGGCCCAGGACTGGGAGTCCCAGATGACCTATGGAAGTTTGGCCAACTCAAAGAAGAAATGAGTCGAACAGAATCCTGGCTTTCATGATGATGATGATAGTATAATAATAATAATTTGGCATTTTCAGTGCTAGGCGCTGCGCTTTACATGGTCTCTCTCATTTAATCCTCACATAAAATAGGTATTAAATCATCCTCCACATTTCAGAGATAAGGACATCAAAGCTTAGAAAGATCCAGTAAACTGATCAAGGTCACAAATCTTATGAATAACAAGCCAGGGATTTAAATTTACATCTGCCTGAAACCTTTGTCTTCATTCCTGGGGGTGTTCATTACACCCTCCTTCCAACCAGTTCCTGACCGCCATAACCAGATTTTGGATCAAATTTCAATTTTGTGAATGAATGTATGTCAATGAAGAGAGGATTTGGTCAACGTAGTTTTCCAGGCTCTGTTGTTCTCTTCAAATGTCATTTGAGAAATAAGAGCATATCATCATAGGAACTGGTTGATGAGAAACCAGTTTGTTTGTTTGGTTCTACTTGAGGACATCTCATCTATGATTTCTGATACCGTCCCAAAGCACTCTACACCTCCAGTATTCTCCTAGATTGGTCTTAATATTTTTACACTCTCTTAAACTCTAAAGTCTAAAGTTCAAATGGGAAGTGCTTTGTAGCCCCAAAGAGAAGAGAAGCCCAGTTTCCAGGAGTTCTAATATAATAGGAAGCTGGATTTCAATAATGTTGTATTGATATGCTAGTTAATATTATGTGTCAACTTGACAGAGCCAAGGGGTGCCCAGATAACCAGTTAAACATTATTTCTGGGTTCATCTGCAAGGGGGTTTCTGGAGGAGATGAACATTTGAATCAGTAGACTGAGTAGAGCAGGTGGCCCTCACCAGTGTGGGTAGGCATCATCCAACCAGAGGGCCTGAATAGAACAAAAAGTTCAAGGAAGGGAGAATTCACTCCTTCTACTTGATAATCTCTGAGCAGGGACATTGGTCTTCTCTTGCCCTTGGACTTGGACAGGAACTTACACCATCAACTCTCTTGGTTCTCAGGCCTACGGACTAGACATCCTGGGACTTCTCAGCCTCCATAATCACGAGTCAAGTCCTTATAATCAATCTATCTATCTATATCTATCTATCTATCTATCTATCTATCTATCTATCTATCATCTATCTATCTATCAAATCTATATATCTCCCATTAGTTCTGTTTCTCTGGAGAACTCTGACTAATACAGCCGGATTGGCGGTCTCAAAGTGTAGTCAATAGGGTCATTTCATTGCACATCTCTAGGGGCACCATTTACGTCATGAACCATGTTAATCAGGTCAAGTCGAGACCTCCACTCTCGTGAATCCAGGGCACTTTACCAGCAGTATGGGACCCCAATGAGGGCCCTTCTAATAAAATAGAAATGCTCTTCAGTTCAAGGAAGGTCGGATCTGGGTTTTTGTAGTGTACCCTTCATAGCAGGAGGCGGCTAGCATTTGAACACAGGTGCTCAGTTCAGCAAGTGAGGCTCCAGCATTGGCTGGAGTTTCTTGCTGCATTTCCTCTTTGCCAGAGGGAGACCGTAAGCAGAACAAGAGATCAGAGCATGGCTCCCCATGTTACCATTTTCTCCATTCAACATCTTATCACCTTGGCTGTGACTTTCTCTTTTTCAGTGGTTGAGCCACTTCCTTTTAAGCTAGTTCTCTTCTCCCCCAGTCTCATGTCTCCTGACCACATTAATTTCCTTTTATCCATACAAGGATCACACAATTGTAATCAACTTTCTCTCCTCAGGCTTGTTCATTCACTTACTCATTTATTCATTCATTAAAATATTTATGAGCACCCATAAGATGCCAAGTGCTATGTGAAAACGAGATATAGCAGTGACAGGAAGACATTGTCCTTCTTCCTATGGACTTTAGAGTCCTGTAGGGGAGACAGAATTCAAGCAAATAATGATACAAATAACTTTTAATTGTTCTTGAAAGAAGTGCAATGAAGGAAACCTACAGGAAGCCATGAAGGTGCCCTTTGGGGTCAGGGAAGGCTTGATAAAGTGATGGATAAATTGAAGAATGATGGAATGGGTCAGAGTTTAGAGGCAATTGGAGGGTCGGAGCGAGTCTGGGAAGAGTGTGTGGGAGAAGGCACAGAGGCAGAGAGGCACAGAGTGAACGAGATGAAGGCCACTGTTCAAGGTGAGGCAGCTCATTTCTTGGCTCTCAGTCTTTATAAACCCCTTGTTGAGATTATCTTTCTATTTCCCTTTCAATTCTCCAAAGTTTAATTAAAAAGGAAATCCCTGGATGGAGTTATTTTTCTGGTTGGCTCCAGTACACTAAAAATGAGTTACTACCCTCTCTCCTTAATCAGAGTTGAGCAATATATTGTGGGATATATCCACCCACAGACAGAATATGGAATATAGCTTTAACACTTTCTTTTACAGTATTTGAGGATGGGCCAAGGTCTCCCACTGGACCAAGTGTGTGGAAGGGCAGGTGCTTGAATTACAGACGTTCATGTTTCACACAAGCTGTAACAGTAAATTGCACATAGCAGGTTCTAAATACATGTTTGCTGAATTGAATTTTTATTTGTTGGATTCAAGGTTTTCTGGAAATTATTTCTGGAAAATATACTAGTAAGGGAACCATTTCTTTAATAAATAGTAAGGATAACTTTCAGGAATTAACTCTTCTGGCATTAACTATTCTGAGATTATTTATCAAAAACTTTTCTACATTCCCTGCCCTCTTCTGAACTAGAAGTTGGAATTTTAGGGCTCCTCTGCCTCAGGGGTTTTGCACAGAGAAGGCAGAACTGTTTGATATCAAAGACTCCTCCTGTCTTTTATAAGAGCCAACTTTCATCCAGGAGATTATGCCAGGGGTTTCTGAGGATGAGAGGAGAGGAGGAAGTATCTTTGAGAGAAGGGAAAGAAGAGAAATGTCACTCACTCAGGCATTGGGTCCAGTGAGGACCAGAGCCTAACCCGCTGCATTGAAGTGGTGCCCTGGGGTGACAAGACTTCAGAGGAGTGCCTAAAACTGAGATAGAGGGGGTTCCAGTCTCGGCAAAGATTCTGAGCCCCACATGCAGAGTGGAGACGCAGAGCCAGTGACGAAAAGAGGACCACAGGGACTAGGATGAGGAGATTCTTAGCAATTACCAGAGTGTACCACTGATCAGAGGGTTTCCCAGGTGTTTGACCTGGGACCTTTGCCCCACTTTAAGATGGAATTTGCCTCCAGCCAGTGCACACAGAGTCTCAGACTCGGACTGAAGCTGACTACAATACAGAAAAGCTGTATTTCGTACACATACGTTTACCACTCTTTCTTGTTGTCAGTAGCTTGATGAGTAATCTTTGACTGATAGATTGAACCACTTGAAAAAGTAATGGTTTTCCTCGATGTTGGATAGTTGACTGGAAAGTAAATTCTAGCTCCTCAATGACTTACATTTTAACATCTTGTGGGAAAAATTGCTGGGTTGATGTGAGGTGTGTTTCCAGTGTGGTGTTTTGCCCACCTTCAGAAGTCAAGAGCACTTCCACGCTTTCGTATCTTCCCTCTATGGGCATCTTCCATTGCTAGTTCCTGTCCTTTCCCTAAAAGCAGAATTCCACTCATTGATAGACACTTTCTGATTTTACCTTTAACAGCGGCTTCCAAAAATGATGCATCCTCTCCTCTTTGTTTTCAACTGGTAATAGTCTATGTCTAATGGAGGTAAGTGGCTATGTTATGGTTCACTGCTAATTGCCACCATTATTCATTCATGGGTGCTTACTACATATCAGATACAATATTTGATGCTAGGGATACAAAATGATTAAGACCCACGCCTCACTAATGCGGGAGATAAGAGATATACATATAAATCACCACACCATGGGACACATAGGATAAAAACAAAATATCACAAAACACAGATGATGGGGATTCTACCACCATGGGGGGATCATAGAAGGCTTCTAAAAGGAAGTGTTATTTGAACTGGGTCTTGGGAAAAAATGCCCTATAATTTGGCAGCTGAGGAGAGGAAGGGCTGTTTCAGCCTGACACAATAGCATAGCATGAACACCAGAACCTGGAGAAGCTCAGCGTAACAGAAGCAAAGGGAAGTGGCCCGCAGAAGGAGCCAACGAGAGAGGGACTGGAGAGTTTTGCTACTAAAAAGAATTAATTAACTAAAAAAGCAAAACTATTGATTTTGTTTTATCCCCTTTTTATAAATGATTATTTTTTCCTATCGTGCAAAATTATGCATTTATTATAGAAAATTAGGAAAATATAGAAAATAGGAGGAAAAACCACTTATAATTCCTACCACCAGTGGGCAACTATTAATATTTTATTTATAGTCAATATTTGTGCCATGAATATATTTGACATAGTTATAATCTATATAACATTATACATAAACCTTTAATTAATCTTTCCTATTATATAATACTCTAATAATTGCACAAATATTGGAAAGATCTCTTTTCGTATTGAGACTGAAATCCACTGAATAACTTATTTTGTTAATGCTTATGAATGCCATTAGCTTAATCAATATAAATAATGTTGAACCATTCTTTCTTGGCAACATTTGAGTTCAAAATATTTTTAAAAATTGTCAGTAACTTAAAGGATATTCAAAAGATAGACATTTTAGAATGTTGCATAATTTTGATATATCCATCAACTGAAGCCAAAGTCTTAATCTTAGGAGCAGAATAAAATGTTTTTTTTGGGGTTTTTTTGTTTTTTGAGGAAGATTACCCCTGAGCTAACTACTGCCAGTCCTCCTCTTTTTGCTGAGGAAGCCTGGCCCTGAGCTAACATCGTGCCCATCTTCCTCTACTTTATATGTGGGACGCCTACCACAGCATGGCATGCCAAGCAGTGCCATGTCCGCACCCGGGATCAGAACCGGCGAACCCCAGGCTGCCGAGAAGCAGAACATGCGAACTTAACCGCTGTGCCACCGGACCAGCCCCCAGAATAAAATGTTAAATAAGGATTCTGCTATTTACCTAAAAATACTCTAGAAACTGCAATGTTTTTGGTTTGTGGAGTAAAAAATAAGTTTGATGGTAATGTACTTTAAGTAATATCCTTTAATCTCAAATTATAAAGGATTAGTTCTTAATTTTAGAATCAAGCAAATAAGAAGTTAAATTAAAAAGGAAAAAATTCCCAGTGTTTTAGACTGGTACTCAAGATTCTGAAGAAATAGTGAATATTGAATATACCCTTTGATTGGTAATATTAATGGCTAATTCCAAGAGGGCTTTGAAACAGGTAGTGAAAGAGTGGTTAGGAGATGAAGAAAGATGTTGTAAGAAATTCCATCTCCTTTACTTCCCCAGAAAAGAGTATGGATGAAAAATACAGCCTTTTGGAATATTAATTGTTATATTTACACACACAATCTCCCACTCTTCTCTCTTTGACTCCATGGCCCCTCTGATCCCCACCTCCTGGAATTCACACTCTTGTGCTCTCTCTTTCCCTTGAGTGTGGGTGGGACCTGTGATTCACTCCTAACCAGCAGAATATGGGATGCCACTCTGTGCTTAGATTACATAAGATCGCCAACAACCTAGTGAGCTTGAAAGGGATCCTTCCCCAGTCGAGTCTTTGAAAGAAACCCCAGCCCTGCCTGGCCAACACCTGGATTGCAGGATTGCGGCCTGAAGACAGCCTGGAGCAGAGGGCTCACGTGAGCCACGCCTGGACTCCCGGCCCACAGAAATTGTGAGATACTAAATGTGTCTCATTTATAGCTTAAGTTTGTGTTGATTTGCTATGTAGAAAGAGATAACAAATCCACCTATTTACACAGGGATTCACCCAGAGAGACTAACGAAAGTAGCCATGAAATGAAGTGGTCCCAGTCTTCTTAATGCCAACTCTCCATTTCCACTAGCTTTTTCCCTGTCTGAAAATGTCAGTTCCAGAAACAGAACAAGATGACAAGACATATCATTGTTGTCTCAAGGGTGCATTTGGTGCAAATCAACAAGAAACTTGACAAAAAGGATCTCACAGAGATAGAGGCTCATTGATTTCATGCAACCAAAACTCTAAGGATAGGCAGCCAGGGCTCCTATGGTGACTTAGATGACAGCTTTAGGGCCCAGGCTCCTTTTGTCTTCTTGCTTCTTTGACTTGAGCGGGGAGGCCCTTGTCCTCTTGCTCCTTATCTCACCGGGGCCGCATATGGTGTCACTTCTGTACTCCAGGCGGGAGGCCCTCTCTGATGCCTCCAGCAGACTTCTACTCATGTCACCTCAGAACTGTCACGTGCCTCCCTTGTGAGTCTGGAAAAGTGAGGGATTTTAGTTGCACACTTTGCCGCCTTAAGAAATGAAAGAAGGAGGAGTGGATATCAGGTAGACATCTAGCAAAGTCTGCCACTCAGAGCTTTATCCCACAGAAGGAACCGTGGAAAGACAGGAGAAACTAAGGGAGGAAATAACAAAAAGAGTGGAAATTAATGGCATAGAGAGCAAGCTATAATGAGGGACATCAAAGCTGAACTGAAAGGTGCATTTTTGAAATGACTAATAAAATAGATCTTTTCTAGCAAGACTGACAATATAATGAGTCAAAACAATGAGCTTCACAATCATGCATACCTACAATATATTCCAAATTATGTTAAAAGAATAAAGACAGAGAAACTAAAAGATAACAGATATGAATATCTGTTACCTCTGGTGGGGAGGCCACCTTCTTTTTTGTATACTCAGGTATTTTCTACAGTTTTTCATTAGTGATCATACATGGCTCTTATAAGGAGAAAAAAATATTGTTTGAAAGTTGAACGTAAAATGAGTGTTCTTTTAAAACATCATTTTTATTATCAGCTCCCAAATAAAAAACAACCTAGAGGGCTAAATTCAAACCATTACATTTTCTAATTTGGGAATACAGTGATGTTGGCAGTGTCACAGAATCATAGGAGTGTAAGACCAGTCTCCGCCCTGTAAGGGCTGCCTTTTCAGTCGAATACTCTGCTTTTCCTCTGAGAAAACAGTGCAGAGAAGGAGTAACATTTGTTTCCAAGGCCTGCTGGGCCGTCCTGTTAAGTGTACAGAAAAAGAGAGCCTGCGGCTTAATTTGTTTTAAAGTTCTACCTTTTCCTTAATTTTTTTTTTTCTCTGAGAATTTTTGGGCTGGAGGACCTGTGGGGAGAATGCAAAAATCGAAACGTAGCAGATTATTTCCTTTCTGGTGGGCTGCCGTCTGATTCTTTTGTGCATCCCCCACACGGCATTGTGAAAAGAAGCTTGGACTTACAAGGCATGGCATGGCATTGCCATAGACAGTTGCTTGGTAGTAATAAGCACCAAGTTTGATGTGACAGGCCTGAATTTCTGGTGGCATCCACTAGCTGAGTGACCCTAGGTATTTCTGAAATGTACAATGAGAAGTTCATTAGGTCCAATTGATATTACAGGAGAAAATACATGTGAAGTGGCTTAGCACAGTGCCAAGGCATCAGACACTCAAAAAGTGTTAATAAACGTAATTATTCTTTAGAGAGATTCGTGTCATTGAAAACAGAGAAGACAGTGTAAAGGGGCACCTGGGGAGGAGCTAGGCCCAGAGGTAGCTCAGAGTTGTGGGACCTGCTATTACTACCAGTGATGACCCCGCAGGGGTAGGCTGGAGTCTGAGGAAGAGGAGAATGCAGCCCTGCCACCAGCTCAAAGCCTTCTTTCCTCAGGACATTTGCTGGAAAACTGTTGTAATAAATACATAAATCTGTGATGATTACGGAAGTGAATGAGGATCCTTAGCATTGTGTAATGCCCAACCTGCAAAACCGTACACAGTATCCCCGAGCTATACCTGGAAGATGGCCCCACTCTTGTTTCAGTATCTTCATAAGTCGCTGTCATCTTGTATTTTATATTTCCTGGTGGGTCCCTTTAAAATCCTTCTAGGTCAAGGAAGGGTACACATGTACACTCATTACATTGACATGAAGAAGTTTGAAATCAGGCCACATCAAAAGGCAAAGAATCGGAATGAAGGAAAGACTAATTGGTCAGTCCCCCGTCTTCCCTCCCACCTCTGGTCCATTCCCTCTTCCCGTGACAGCACAAACAAGTGTCTATATGTCAGGAGATACTGCATCAGATAAGACTGGTCCCCAATGGGGGCTGAATGCCTTGGAACTATCCAACAGGAGTAAATTAGCCCCTTCTGCACACCGTTGGTTAGTGAACATATGAAACTCATTACCCTTAGACGTTGGTTTGGATTGCAACTATATCCGTGTTTAAGAAAGGTTGATTTCAGGCTTGCTGGGGAATCGGGCAGTTGGGCATGGAGAGTTTAAGCCTCAACCGAGAGTCAAGTGAAGAAGATGACACCGCCGCGTTCAGCCAAGTGTCTTCTTCCCTTATTAATCTCCCCTTGCTTTCTCGTGATCCACCTGCCAGCCCTCCCCTGCTTTGGCTGTGTTGAGCCTCCATCCAGGGCTTCTCCCTGCCCCTCCTTCTCCCTGCAGCACCACGGGACAGAAATAGGAACCTGCTTGGTGGCTGTATTGTAAGTATGACTGTGAGAGTGGAGCAAGCCTTGGCAACAAATGGAGCAGGCTCAGGCGTGTGACAATAGGAAGAATTCCCTTAGTTGGGAGCTTCGTGGCGCGTGGCGAGGGTGATGGAGGTGTTGGGAGCAGCTGAGACAAGAGATTGGTGTTGGAAATTCCTGCAGGAGACAACTCGCTGGGGCCCTATTAGGAGCGAATCCCTAGCCCCAGGGAAGCTGCGACTAGGAAATATGGAACTTCCAGGTTGGACATCAGCATAGGGGTATCAAGACAAAGGTCCCAAAGTCCCAGGAGGGGCACTGTCTTGGGAGCACGGATCCAGCTCTGCAGCAACGGGGCAGGTTATACAATGGGACTTGGGCAGGAAGGGGAAATCTCAGGGTTTGCTCATTGGAGCTGGGCCAAAAAATAAGGGCTTAGTTCCAGAAACAAGGCAAAGCCAAGGTACTTAAAGGTAGCAGGTGACAGTAGGACTGGATAATTTGCTCAATAGGATTTGGACTATTTTTCCTTGGTAACCTCCTAACAGGTCCCTGAGACTGAGATAGGCTGAGCCTGAAGATGATGCTCCTGTGGTCCCCATGTGGCGATGGCAACAGGTGATGAGCGGAGCCTGCAGGGAGCTTCGTCCAGTACCCCTCTGGTCCTGAGGCCTTTCCCTCCGCTTCTCTGCCTCCACTGGATCCACAGCAGGGAGGTCCTGACTCCTTGCTCCTCCGTTGGACTGAAGGTCCTGGACTCTAACAACAGTTAATCTCCTGCTAGAGCTCAAGAGAAACAGGCCAAGTCCCTTGCTTTGGCAGTTTAGATAAATCCAAATGATCTGTGATGAGCAATTCAAGAGAGGCCAGGCGTTTTCTAGAAGCATTGGCCTTCCATATTTCTATCAGTGTTACCAGGATTCTCTTAGGACTGTCTCACCCTGTTGGTCCCAATTTTCATATCCAATCAGTGGTTGAGGAGACTAATTACCCCAACTCCTTTCTCATGTCCTCTGCCTCTTCACCTACTGCCTATAGGATTGAACTCCAGTCTCTATGCCTTGCCGACGTTCTTCAGATTCGTGGTGTGTTTCTACATCCTATGTCCTATTCATATGTACTCTGTCCATCTTGAAACCTTGGGTTTTAACTTCTCTTACCTCCTTTAAAATTTACCACTTTGTTCTTTCAGTCATTTATTCAGTAATAATTTATTGAGAGCCCGTTTCCCACAGCCTGAGGGTCTTGTGTAATCACTCCTACCACAGACTCTGGGATCATAATATAGACAGCAAATTAAAGTTCTCCACTCGCATCCGCTTACTTCCCAGGTAAGAACTTTATTCCTCCAACAAATACTTTTCTTCTTGTCTGAAAACATCTATTTACGAATTTACAAATGCCTTCAATCTTTTAAGCCTCTGCACCTTGTAAAATTAATACGGTTTTAAAGACCCTATCTTTTCAGCAAATCCTTGGTTTGAGTGTGGATAAAACCGTTAGCACAGAATCAACCGGAAAGAAAAAATTCTTGATCTCGCACTAAAGCCTTTCCATTCTGCAAGGTGAAATCCTTTGACCTAGATCTGTCCCTTAAAAGGCAAGGGGCTGTAAGGAATTCTCCCGCTTTTCTAGAATTTTAAGAAATTTGGTAAATATTGATAGAAAAAGTCGGGTTCATTAGCCACATTTATTTGATTTTCCTGAAAATCTGCCAGACAGAAAGTTCTCACTTTTATCCACCTTCATTGTTACCTTCAGAACAGCTCTCTCCATAGCAACTGAAAACTTCTCTGGGCCGAAATAATCCTCTCCAGCTTTCAGCACACAGTCAAGGAATTTTAAAATCTGAGGACTTTGTAACCACGAAATTCTCTCCGAGATTTAAAAGGCCGCAGAGCTCCAGATAAATAATCATTTATCTTTCTTCTGAAGGTAAGCACTGGGTTTAGAAATGTTTGTATCATCCTCTGTCATGTTTTAAATGCTAACATAAGAATCTTAAACTCTTTTTTTTTTTTAACTGTAAAAGTAATCCCAGTATCTTTGTTACTATCCCACAGTCATTATGTGTTCATCTCTGGGCCAAGATGTGACAAGAGATGCTGTTAACATTTTGCATTCCTTAAGCAATTGGTTGAAGAGATTAATTTTTTTCCAGAAAGCTGATTTGCTCTATAGTCAACCCTCACCCCTTTAATGGCCACTGAGTGAGTGGACTTATCATGCTTGTGCAGTCTCGAGACTGTGTTGTTCTTCTAAGATGGTTCATACTTCTAATAAACTAGAAAGCAAAAACTGACCAGCATTTCCTGGACGTTACTATTTTCTTCTAGCATTCTTCCTCGTCTAAAACCTTCTAACTCCACATGATGTTGGTAATTTATTAACATTGATTTTCTCCTCACTTTTATTTACTTACTTCAGTGAGGAGGACCACAAATCACCGGGAGCTCTACTTTATGATGGGATAAAATGACGGCGTTTCCTCATGGCCTGGGTCCTATGACTTGTTCCACCTGCAGGGAAAACAGAGCAACTTGTTCTTCCTGATTTTTGACTCAGTGTTTAATTCAGAAAGAGGCAGTGTACCACACTTCTTGGCCGTTCTACACTTTGAAAGTCTGCAACCATGATAGTTTCCTGCCGTTTGGGTTATAAAAGACCTACAGAACCCCTGTTGTTCAGAAACAGCTTGTCATTGTAAATCAGCTTAGCCACCCAATTAATGAATCCTTTCAAACTTGTTGCAGGCACAATAATTAAAGCCTTTATTTTTCCCCTTTACCACAGGCATTCCTCCGGTTACGAGTTTACACCGTGAACACCTGCCCACCCGTCTCCGTCAAAGACAGACTCGAGGTAAAGGAGGAGTGGAAATGTGCTTCTGGACCAAGCTTTCAGGATTCTGGCTGCCATTGTTCCTTCTCCTCAGCCTTGTTCCCTCTACTGAGACAGAAAAACCCTCAGCCCAGGACAGCAGCAGCACCTGGAGTCCTGGCCGACTGACAGAAGTACTACGAGTTCCCTCTGCGGGTGACCCCCCACCCCTGAACCACTCAAGAAGCCTCATCAGAACGTTCTTGGAGAAAACTGGTTGCCCCCGGAGAACCAACGGAATGCAAGGAGATTGCAATCTGGTTAGTGCATAGAATGGGGTCGGGTACTGGGGCGCGTTGGAAAGAGAGCAATGGATTCTGTAGCCATCTGCTTCCATAAAGCAAATTCAAATGCAGATCTTCCAATAGCCAAGTGGGCAGTGCACTGTGGCGTAATAACTCCCATATTTGGGATACAAGTTATTCAGCATTTTGCATATAGATTTTAGAGACAGGGAGAATTTTTTTACTAAAATGGTAATGTTGATGGAAGCCTTTCTACAACCCTTCTGCAGGTTTAGAGGTATTTATTTGTGAGTGTGAACTGTTCTCTCTTCTTTCTGATCTACTAATCCTTTCAAGGAACTTGCAGTAAACTTGCACATCATTGGTTAAATAGATGCTATTTGTTTTCTGTAGCATAATAATAGTGATCTGATATTTGTCTAATGTTGAATGTTTAAGTACTTTCTCCTGGATGTTGATTGGTGTTTTCTAATATTTTGCATGGTGGGTAGTTAACGAACAAACTGGATAATCATCTTCTTGAAAATGAGGAATCTGAGCTGGGGAAGGGAAATGCGACAGATGGAGCTACAGTGAGACCCATGGCTCCTGAGGCCCAGTTCCCGGCCTCTTGCTAGTCTTTGAAGTGACTCTCAAACTTGGGCTGCATCTCAGCATCATTTGGGTGGGTTTCACAAAATGCCCACTTTGGGGCTTCCTCCTCCAGAGACTGAAATTTAACTTGCCTGAGATGGGATTTTTAAAAATCTCTGCAGACCACTTTAGCTTAAAATTAGCGTTTAGTGGAAAATCAGAAGATCTCTGTCAGAGTGAGTGGGTGATTGACAGGAGCAGCGCAAAAGGCAAGACTTAAAATGACTGCAAACAAATCCTTCTTCGCTGTCTGTTTCCTGACCAATGCGATTTTTCAGAATGAACTCACAAATAAATAAATAAATGAAGACAGAAATAAATAAATCAGAGAAACGAAATAACTTCCCCCAAAAATAAATTTTGGCAGACCTTCTCGATCCTGCTTAGTTCTAGGGGAAACATTTCCTGGCCAAGGGTTTTGGTTTTTTTTCATGACAGAAGGGTCTTGCTAACAGAAAGGATTTTTCTCTGCTCTGTGCAAACAATAAATAATTCAATAATAGTAAAATTCCCAAGGGTTCTCGGAGAAAACATGTGTTATAATAGGCAACTCATCTGTGATGACATTAATTTATATATATAGCAACAGAAGACTTCCCACTGGAAATAACTAGGAGTCCTATCTTATTAGCGTCCTCTGAGAATTTGCTTCAGGGAAATGTTCTCCTCTAATGACATGGAGTGCCTTATTAAGGCTGGTTGAATATTAGTTTAGCTAGGGGGAATGTAAACACGAAAAACTGTTCTCTGTTTTTTTGTGGGGGAGGGCTTGTTTTGCACTTTTTGTTTTCTGTAATGTTATCAAGAGTTTGCCCAATTTAGCTTCCATTTGAATTCGTTCCTTTCCTAGGAAGGGAAACACTGTCTTTAACAGCTTTGCTCTCCTGCTGCAGCCATTTCTCTTTCTCTGTGAAAAAGACTGAGGTAGAAAAAAGGCAAATCTCAGCTTCACCTGCTCAGAGGGTTACAATTCACCTGACTCATCCGCAAGTGAGAAGCCAATGACATCTCTTCGTGTCATTCATAAAAAGCCAGGGAGAAACAGTGCCCTATTGATTTCACAAACCACAGGGCTTCAGCTGGTTGTTGAATCTTTTTTGTCTTTTTAGGGACTTTGTCCACTGAGAGGCACAGTTCATATTTAAATTCTGTGGTAAAAAGAGGGCAAAGTGGGGAGTTCATATTCCCAAATGTCTCAAAAAAGAAGGAAGTGTGTATCCTGAATTTGTGGGGAGGACAAAGTTCCCAATTTAGGTCTAGGTAAAAACTGATTTTTTAAAAAATCAATCTGAAGTATTTGAGAGCAGTATGCATTTAAAAGTAAATCCATTCAAGCTGCAGCCTTTGAAAATGGATAGATTGACTGATCGTGGCTTTTTAATGAATTCAGTGAGAGATTAAGTAACTCTAAAAGAATAAATTCCACTTCAGTAATGGTGAAAATCACGACTCCACGTGGGTTCCAGGTGTGCTGAAGGGAAGAGAACCTAGTGTCTGGAGTTAGCCAGCAACGGGCCGGAATCCTTGTTCTGGCACCTTCTATCTGTTAGGGCGTGCTGAGCCTCAGCTTCCTCAGACATAAGATGGAGGTGATGACTTCCTCCTTAGGGAGCCATCCCTGAGGCCCCATGGCCATATGTGAGCAGACCTGGGCACTCAAGCTCTCTCGGTCCCCTTACATTCTCTGTACCTCATGGAAATGTCCAATCCTTCGTTTTCCAGGGACACTGGAGCCAGTGCTGCTGAGAAATGAGATATTCCTCCCCCTCTACCCATCCCCCAAACCCCCTCAACTGTCCCGGGGCCTTGGGGTTTTTAACCAAAGTCTCTAGGCCATTCTCAGACACATTCAAGGAAGAGAACCACTGCTTTAGTTTCCTGCATTTAATTCACCCCCCAACTCCCCACCCTTGCCATTTGTCATAACTCTCATGGGATAAAGTATGAAAAGCATCAAGCTTTATCTTAACTTGTTTAGCTGACAAGTTTATCTTAACTCTTCTTAGTTGAAACTTTTCCTTTTTGTCCATCAGAAATGCCTGTACTAAATCTAGCACAGAGCCACAAAAAACTAGTGCCTGTCATCAGCCAACATCCTTCCAGATCTTTGTTTGGGAAGAAAAGGAAGAAATACAACTTCTCTCTTGTATTTTACGATCAATTGTTAACACTCCCTCCCACCAAAAAAAAAAAAGACCTTATAAAAATCTAAGAACTTAAAAGAGAGCAATGGGTTCACCCATAAGCCCAAATCAAATTCTGAACATCTTTTGGTCTAAAACCCCTAAAGTTTATCTTGCAGATCTGACATCTGCCTTATTGATGTAGAAGAAAGGTTTCCTATGGCTGTTTGTCGCTGAGGCTCTCAGCTCAGTGACACCTGGCATGTGCATGTGACACGGCAGCAACACATGCCATGTCACCTGGGACACATAAGCAACAAGAAAAGCTGAATTAAGCAGCTGAGGGAGGCAACCTGATTTGGCTACAGGGTGCCAGGAAAATTACTCCCAAATATCTGGGTAGTCCATTTAGCTTAGTAAGGGGGCTTCTTGCATTTTAACCAGTCTTTTCTCAAAGTTCATTTCCTTATGAAGTCTTGAAAATTAATTTCTAGAATCCCTGATTTTTTTCCCTTAAACCTTATGCCTCCACCTGACAAGATTCAAAGAGAAATCAATGGATTATTCCTGAATGAGTCCATTCTTCTCAACAAAGAGTCACTTCACGGGAATAAGAGCCTTAGAAAGATCTGAAAACCTATGAGGTGCCAGTATTTGCAGAATTGTGTTAAACATCCTTTCCCAAACACAACTGAGCCACTCCTGAAACCTTAACAACCAAAACAAATCTAGTGATGATGAACTGAAAATTCCAGCCCCCCCACCAACTCCCATAGTGCTTTTGGTCATGTCCATGCCCGGAGGAGAATTCAAATTTTCTTCTGTTAGCTCTGCTGAGGCTTCCTACAGCTTTCTTCCTCAAGCCATCACCTTTTGTATTAAAGTAACTTGTCTAAGATTCAAATATCATAAAAGAACACATAGTTTTCAGCCCATTGTCTTTTTTTTTCTGTTTTGAGGAAGATTGGCCCTGAGCTAACAACATCTGTGCCCATCTTCTTCTACTGTGTATGTGGGATGCCACCACAGTGTGGATTGATAAGCAGTGTGTGTCCGCACCCAGGATCTGAACTGGTGAACCTTGGGCCAAGGAAGCAGAGCATGTGAACCTAACAGCTACACCACCAGGCCGGCCCCTCAGCCCATTCTCATTTGATCCGTGGGTAAGCTTCATTTCAGCAGGCTTCAAAAAGTTAAAGCAAGGAATAGACAACATCTCTTCACTCAAGATGACCAAAATCTCTACTCAGACAAAATGAGATGCTTCCACAACTATTTAAAACTTTTCAAAGTCAGGACCAATCTGCCTTCCAAGTTGCATGCTTTTTACAAATCTATTCTGGAATGAACATCTGCGTGATGGCAGATCTTACCCTGTTCTCTGCTGCCCCGTGCCACACCACTCTTATTCCAACCCTAGAAAGAGAAGCATCAAAAGCACTGAGGAGGAACCATGAAAGGACAGGGGTCTCAGGCACCTCAGACGGGTGAAGGGTGCCACAGTCTTGGCTGTGTGCTGTCAACCAAGCCCTGGCCGTAAAATTGTGGTCTGGTGACCTTATGGAGGGCCTACTCCTTGTGTTCCTGACACGCTTCTTCCTATCTACTTGGCCTCATCAAACAACCTGAATGGCACTTGAAAATCTATCAACAGAAACTCATTCAACCCTCTGGCTGTACCGTGTTCTCACTGATTGATATAAAGCCTTACTAATCCCCTTGCCTCCTTATTGGTCAAATTTCTTCCTGGCAAACAGGAGGGAGAGAAAATTACTGAATGAGAGGCTGCATATCAAGTACATAGGTGAGTCCACAGGTTATCTTCTCCATGGCACAAAACAAAAGAATAAGAATAAAGTCTACCATTGGCCAAGCAGCAATTAAGACTAGGCAACCTCTGTTAGCTGTGTGGCTTTAGGTACATTGCTCACCCTCTCTTAATCTTGGTTTTCATATATACTATGAGTATACCTTCCTCATAGAAGGAAAACATAATTCCTACATAATTCTGCACAGTATCCTTGCACACTGTGTATAAATGTATCTATTAATTCATTATGCATTAAATAATTTGGTAATTGGTATTCTAAATGCTTTATATCATGCAGAAATATTTGGTGGATTATTATATAAGCTGGGGACATTTTGTTTTTCCATTTAAAATAATGCGGTAAGGTTCCTACCATTGAAAGATTTGTTATCTGACACTTTTCCAGAACCAATGAGATTTGTGCACTGAGGAATGCCTGAACATATCAAGTGCTTAACACTGTCTTGAACATATGGCTTCCAGTACATGGTAGCTAATACTACCAAGAGTTTGGCTTCAGGAGGTTATTTAGTACAAAGAATGGCTTTATTACACTTTTGTTTCAACTGATCACCTCTTTGGGTCTTGGTGTCAGCCCTGCCAGCAGGTACCAACCCATGGACTTTTCCGATGGGCTAATTAGGGAAGAGAACCTGCGAACCTTCAGAGCATGGCTGCTTCGGCTTTGGCAGTAGAGTTTAATATCTGTATTAAGAGTTGGTCTTGGGGCCAGCACTATGGCCGAGTGGTTAAGTTCACCTGCTACGCTTCGGTGGCCTGGGGTTCACTGGTTAGGATCCTGGGTGCTGACCCACACTCTGCTCATCAAGCCATGCTGTGGTGGCATCCCACATAGAAGATCTAGAATGACCTACAACAAGGATATACAACTATGTGCTGGGGCTTTGGGGAGAAAAGGGGGAAAGAAAAAGAGTTGGGCTTGTTGGGAAGCCTGTCCCTCTGTTTGCTGAGCTCTTGTCTCCTTGTAGTTGAGTCAGATCAGGATTGGAGGCTGTGTGGCTTGTGATTAATGCTTTGCTTTACAGATGGATGATGTGTTTCTTCCTGACTCAGATGGTATACACCAGCTGTTCCCCAGAGACACACACAGCAGACATGGGATTAGAAACCCTAAAACTTCCATCTCAGAGAATAGATTAAAAGTTATTGTTGTAAATTATCCCACAGTGGGACAAATTCCTCTGGGGCTCAGGACAGGCATCCCTCGATGCCTTCACTCTGAGGCTGCTGCCGTGTAATGCGCTGCTTCTGGGACCCTAGGAGAATTCTCGGGAGCTCCCTACTGTCTCTGAAGAAAGGCAGCCCCCACCTAGCTGGGAGAACTTCCTTTCGCCAACCCCTGTATCCCTCTCTTTTTCACTGTCCCACCACATTACCCCACACACCTTCATCTGCCATGTCAGCCTCCCAGATCAGATGAGTCAGGTGTCCATCTGTGGGTGTAACAAATAAAGCCCCATGGAAACATTTTTAGCAATTCTCCTAGGTACGATAAAAGAGAGACCGATGGCATTCATTCATTCAATCTTCACGCCACGTGAGTGCCAGGCATGGTGCTAGATGCTGAGGATAGAACTGTGCACAGATGAAACCCAGCCTTAACGGACTGCTTGTTCTCAAGGGGAGAAAGAGAATAAACAAGTAGACAAAGTAATTTAAGAATACTAGTGCTGGGGGCTGGACCCATGGCAGAGTGGTTAAGTTCACATGCTCCTCTTTGGCAGCCTGGCGTTTGCCAGTTTGGATCCTGGGCACAGAGCTACACACTGCTCATCAAGCCGTGCTGTGGTGGTGTCCCACATAAAAGAACTAGAAAGACTTACAACTAGGACATACAACTCTGTACTGGGGATTTGAGGAGGAAAAAAACCCAGAAATATTGGCAATAGGTGTTAGCTCAGGGCCAATCTTCCTTACCAAAAAGCATACTTAAAAAAAAGAATACTAGTGCTATGAAGAAAATAAAAAGTGGTGTGCACTAGAGCTGGCACTAGCCACATATAGCTATTGGGCACTCGATATATGACTTTTCTGAATTGAGATATGCTGGTAAGTATAAACTACACACCAGATTTTGAAGACTTAGCACAACAAAATGTAAAATAGCTCGTTAGTAATTCTTAAAAATTATGATCACGTGTTGCAACTATTGTACCTTGCATATATAAATTTCAATAAGATTTATTATTAAAATTAATTTCATCTGTTTGTTTTAAAAATGTGGCTACTAGGAAATTTAAAATGACGTGTGTAGCTCATGTTTGTGGTTTGCGTTATATTTCTATTGAATGGTGCTCTGCTGGAGGACATGGGGCGGGGGTGAGGGCTTCCTACCTTGGACAGAGTGGTCAAGCAGGCGTCCCTGAGCAGGTGGCACTTTAAGCTGAGATCTGAGAAATGAGAGGAAGAAGAAGGCCTGAAAGATGGTGGGATAGAGCTTGGTGAAACTGCCAGAAAACCGCAGGGGCAGAAGTTTCGGGAGAGAGGTGGAGAGAGGCGAAGATAAGGTAGAACCAGACCATGGAGAAAATTGTAGGGCGCTTGGATTCCATTCAAAACACGATGGGGCATCTCTTTAAAAGCCAAAGTGTCAGCTGATTTTACTGAAGACAGCAGATGAGTAACTAGTCACACTATAGTTAGAAATAGAGGGCCCACTCTTAGGAACAATGGCCTCCTTGGGTAGGCACCATTGTTTAAATAAAAGTGCAGCCACGACCATCTTATTTGAATTTGGCTATTGGTCTTGCCCACTCTCCCCTCCTATTCATACAATAATAAGCAGTGGGGACCCTCGTTGAGAGTATTCTAGAACTATTTGCTAAGCTTTGTTTCTGATTTTTTAATTTTTCTTTTTGTTTTTGCACAGTGCTTTGAACCAGATGCCCTTTTACTAATAGCTGGAGGAGATTTCGAAGATCAGCTCAGGGAGGACGTGGTCCAGAGAGTTTCTCTTCTTCTCCTCTACTACATTATTCATCAGGAAGAGATCTGTTCTTCAAAGCTCAACATGAGTAATAAAGAGTACACATTTTACCTGCACAGCCTGCTCAGCCTCAGGCAGGATGAAGACTCCTACTTCCTTTCACAGAACGAGACAGAGGATATCCTGGCCTTCACCAGGCAGTACTTTGACACTTCTAGAAGCAAGGTAAAAAGGACAAAATTGCTAACCGGCTCTGTTACTAAGATCCAGTCTCAGAACCTTATTTTTTGTCACTTATTTATTCCCAAGACATTCAGGACTTCAAACAGAGGTAAATACTTGTGGTTTTTAGTTATAGGATGTTGAGTGACGTAATTTAAAATTCTGAGTCTAAAAGAGGGAATGTAATGACTCATTATTGTAAGAGGAGTTTTAGCCAGAAGTTGGGTGGGTGAATGGGCGGGCAAGCCAGGTGACAGGGCAGCTCTCTTCTCCTGAGTCCCCTCCCCCTGAGCATGAAAGGAGGTGACTCAAAGCTTTCCATGGGTCTCCAAGGACCGACCCCCGGTGGTGAGGGCTGTGTGCCTTGCCTCCTGGGGGGTGGGGGGGAGGAGAATGCAGAACCAGTTTGAGAAAGATGAATTTATCATTATTTCACTGAAGAAGAGGCTTGCAGAATGCATTATTCATGACAGTCAGCACAAGACAATCTCTCTTTTGAAGTTTTTAATTTGTGTTGCATATGTCTGGGTGTCCTTTGAAATGGTTTTCTTCTCCCACAGCTCCCACTGCTAGGAAACAGGCACCTGGTCTCCTGTCGCCTTCCTTACTCTTCCAGCAAAAGCTGGCCTTTCAATTACCTTTTTGCTTTCTGCTTTGCAGGGGGAAGTTTGAGCGGACAAACTCTGAACATAAGAAAGATTTTTAAGCGATATTTTCTTAAAGATTTCGTTGAGAAGCCCCCAGCACATTTTGAAGAGTGTAGTGAAATGTGTTTTTTTCTCTTGAATTATTCATCGACAGGCGTCTTAGTCTTACTGGGCTGGTTCAACAAAGATGCCATAACCTCGATGGCTTATAAACAACAGAAGTTTCTTTTTCACAGTTCTGGAGGCTGGGAGGCTGGCAGATTTGGTGTCTGGTGAGGGCCTGCTTCCTGGTTCATAAATGGCTGTCTTCTTGCTGTGTCCTCACATGGTGGAAGGGACAAGGGAGCTCTTTGGTGTCCCTTTTATAAAGGCACCAGTGCCATTCATGAGGCTCCACCCTCATGACCTAGTCATCTCCTGAGGGCCCACCTCCACATGCCATCACTTTAGGGATTAGGATGTCAACATAGGAATTTTGGGGCCACACAAACATTCAGTCTATAGTGACATGTATAGATGAATTTGATTCTTGGCCCCACTTCTGGCTTCTAGGAGCCCAAAGGTATCTACATAGTCATGCTGTGGCATAATGACCAGCAAACATATCCTCCAATTTGTAGTAAATGTGTTTAATTTCTTTTATTATTGGCAGAACAAATGGAAAAACTGTCTACTAAGGACTTTGCGGGCATCACTTCAGTAACTAATCTCGTGAATCTCAAAATTTGGCCATATTTTTGTTTCTATCTCCAATTGAGAAAATAGGGTTCCTTTATAGAATTTTGTTTTCTGCTTAAATAAGGAAGAGTGCCTACATAGAATTTCTTCAGTGCAATATCTCTATAACACAAGATTGGTTCAAATTAGTCACTAGGATTTTAGTCATATTATCTGTTACTGCCTTTTGATGCAGACTAAATGGAAATGGAAATGGAAATCCAGCACTTAAAAGCAGATGATGTGTGTGTATATTCAATGCAGATTTCCGGTTATCCAACACAACCTACAAATACCTGTGCTTCCAAGTGTATGTGAGATTCAACATTCCTGGAGCAGAATAAAATCATTCAATATTATGTATAGACCTGCATTATCCATCTATTCAGTCAAGAAGGATTGAGCTCCTGTTCAGTCAGAACCCTTCGCTAGGTCTTAGACCGGTTATCTCCTGGAGGATACCACTGTCTCTAGCTCCTAGGAAGGGTCTTTTGGCCCATTCACCTGGGCTAGAATTCCAACCACTGTTTCTGTTCCTGAAGTCTTTGAGATGTGGTTGAGAATGCCTGTCCTCCATTTAGGAGGCAGGGCCACTGGAGAACTATGTACAGATCCCTGTTCATTTACCATGAAAACAGCAAACAGTGGAAAGAATGGCGAGAGGTGGGAGCAATGAGAGACTGAGTCAGGAAGATAGAGTAATTTGGACAAAAGAGAATGAAGGAATTTAGGGATGTTTATATTCTGGGCTATTAGGAAGGATGGCTAGATGCTCCGTATGTCAGTAAATGGCATCATCCGCCAGTCAACTGTGCAACTAGAAATTTAGTTTTCTGAATTTCTTATCCCTTCATGTCTAATCCATCTTCAAGTCCCACTGCTGGTATCTCCTGAAGATCTCCCTAATCTGCTGACTCTTCTCCATTATCATCATCACCATCTTCTACCTGAACTACTGCAATAGACTTCTAACTGTACTACGAGAACTTGAGTCTCCTTCCAGTCCATTTGTTCTCCACCACGTAGCCAGAGTGAATTTCTCAAAATGCAAATCCAGTTGTATAACCCTCATTCCCATCCTTTGCTCACAATTTCCTTTTGGCCTTCTGCTGATTTTAGGATAAAGAACAAACTCCATTACATGCCAACAGACCTTCAACTTTCACCATGCTCTCTCTCACTCCACCCACTCAGATGATTACCCTCCTTCCGACCCTTCATATTTGCCATCTTCCCTCCTTCCACAGAAGCTTGGCAAATGCTATTCCTTCCACCTGGAATATTTCTTCCTGCCACTCCTTCAGATCTGTGTGTGTGTCACAATCTCAGAGAAGCCTTCCTTGATCTGCCTGTCTGGGTGGAAAAGTGTCTATTTTCACCTTCAGTGGATCATGTACCTCTCCTTCAAAGCCATTGCACAGTTGTTATCTTACATTTGATTACATTAGTGTTTTATTAACAATACTAAACCTTAATCTCTGGGGTAGGGAATGCTTTTTCTTTGGGTCACCAGTGCATCCTCAGCACCTAGGAAAGTACCAGACATATATTGGCTATTTGGGAAAAATTGGGGTCATAGTAGATGACATGACCATTACACAGTTGTCAAACCCAGAAACCTGAGTTGTTTTTGACTCTCTGTACTCCTTCGTATTTCCCTCCAAGTCGTTTAGTCTACCTTCTTAAAATTTCTCAGGTGCATCCACTTTTTTCCACCTCTAGTGCTACCATCTTAGGTCAAGAAATATCTTGGGTTCATCAATAACTTCTTAGCTAGACTTCCTGCCCTTAAATCTTCCCCTGTCAATCCATTCACTACTTTGCCACCAGAGTGATATTTTTCTAATATATTTATTGTATTATTCTCTTGTTTATATCATTCAATGGCTCCTCTGGAGCCTTCAGGGGAAAAGTTTTCATAGCACTAAATATAAGGCCTTCCTTGATCTGAATCTTGTCACCTTCTCCAGCCTGTTACCTATCAGATGCACTGTTCCTGGGGACAACAATAATAGTAGCAAAGATTAGCTGACTGTGTCCTGTGTGCCACGTCTATATTAATTGTTTTACACCCATTGTCTCATCTACTCTTAGTAATCTCTCTGGTAGGCAGCACAATAGGTGTTAAAAGGTGTCCGTTTTTACAGATGATGAATATGAAGGTTGATCATTTTGCCAGATGTTACCTGATTAGAAATAGCAGAGACAGTATTAAAGCCTTAACTGTCTGTCTGTCCCAAGCACTGTGCTATGGAACTGCTTTGATGATATGAATGTCCTATCACCATCCTGTGTTTCAATTTACTTCCATATACATGAGAAAGTACTTAAGACAATAGGCTATGGAGTCATACCTGAGTGCAAATTGGGACTCTGCCCTTTATTGGCCAGGTAATCTGTGAAAATAGGATCCAGTGCTCAGAGCTTTGGGAGGATGAAAAGGGAACATATGGGTATTGGACTGAGTAGCATAGTGTCTGGCACATAGTAGGCACTCTAAATGTTTAATAAATGAATGGGAATACTAGTGGGATATAAGGCAAGAGTCTTAGCCTTTCAAATGCTCATAATTTAATCAACAAAAATTGACACATATGTCCCATGTCCTATGTCCTATGGGAGTTCAAAGAACACAGACACTATCCCAGCTCTGATTTGCAATTAACACCCATTGAGCTTGAGACCAAAGGCAGGTGTGAAAGGGGAGGTGCTCTGTGATGATACAAGGCAGCAGAGCCAGTGTGAAGTCAAGGTCAAGAATATAGATTTGAAAGTCACCAGCCTACAGGCTGTATTTAACGCTGGAGAGAAAGAGTTCACCAATTAAAAGGATGTAAGCAGTAAGAGGAAGAGATCTCCTTGGAGAAAACACATCTCCGAAGGTGTAATGAGAAAGCTTAGATAAATGAGGACCAAAGAGATGGGAGTTCGAAAATTCAGTGTCATAGCAGATAAAGAAACAAATATTTTTCAAATGGAGTTGTATCTGAGACTCGAGAATGATGGTAGCCATCTTCCTACAAACAATTCAATCCTCTTTTAGATGAAGAACTATTCTTTGTCTTCTGGGGAAATCCTAGAGATGTTTTAATCAAAATAACTACAGAAGTTAAGATTTTTACTTTGTATCTGATTTCAGTGTATGGAAACCAAAATGCTGCAGAAAAAATCTGGAATACTAAACAGTCATGGTGCTGATGAAAAGACACTTCCTCAGTTGGCAGCAACAATCATTGCTTTGTCCCTCCAAGGTGTTTGTCTGGGACAAAGAAACTTGCCTTCCCCAGACTATTTCATGGAATACATTTTCAGTTCCTTGAATAGTACAAATACTCTCCACCTATTGGGTAAGGATGATTTTCGTGAATTTAACTTCCAAGTCAATCCTAACGAATACACTGTGCCAAAAAAAGGCTGAAGCTTTTTGATGACTGAATTTGTTCAGGTATGTTTTAAAGATCTTTTTATCTTAGCATGTACTAGGACAGTTCAGGTGGTCTTTTCAAGACAAGCATGCTCTGATATCTATGTGGTGATGTGGCGAAAATATGCACTCAGCCCACTTTAGCAGGGATGATGAAATTGTGGATGAAGAGCCAACGGGAAAGATTGTTATGATCCTCAACGAGTACTAACTGAACACTTTCCTATTTGGTATATGGTGCTGAGTCAGGGATGGCAAAGTATTGTGTAGAATGATGAAATAGTATTCCAAATGGTGCAAGAGGCTTGGTAGCAGTTTGCTTGTAACCATAGAAGTAAGTCATTTAATTTTAAATAAAAGTAATGTGAAATATCCATCTGGACTCCATTTGTGACTGCCAAATTTTTGGGGCTCCAAGATGAAATTAGGATGCCAGGAATGGAATCAGAATATTTGTTTTGCACATTTCTTTGTACTTGACAAGACATTAAAAGTGAAATGACCTATTTTTTTAATCTGCGTCAAAATGCCTGTTTTGCACACTAAGGAGTCCCGGTGTGTCACATAATAGCTGGTGCTGCTGCCAACACACTTCCTCTTGAGAAGTCACAGCATAAAGGGAGACATGAATTTTCCAAGGGACCGGCAAGACCCTGGTGCCCTGCATAAATCTCTCAACTCTCAAAGAAGGGGTCTAGAGCTAGGAGTCATTCACTTTAGTGCTCAACTTTCTCTTACTTGTTTGCACAAAGAATTGAAAGAGGGTGGTGTTTTTCTACAATTGATTTGTGTCTTCTGTTAAGACGAAAGTTGAAATGCAATTATTTTGTGTTACCTAGCTGTTATAACGAAAAAATAAACCAGGGAAAGGCATGTAATGCTGAGAATAATTTTGATGTGAGAAACAGGAGTTGGGAAATTGAGATTTTGAGTGATGGAGTTTTAGCAGGATGGTTTCCATTTCAACTGAAAGAGCACAGTGATTCCACTTTCCACATAATGTAAAAGTATATGCCACTTGAAGGCTCCATCACTCTAAGACACAGGAAGAGACATCAGACTGGAATACAGAAAACAGTCAGAGGCAGGCTGTGCTGTAAGATTGAGGGAAGTTGTCTAGATATTGATCATTGTGGACCATGGTTAAAACCCAAATCATTGATCGTGAGAGATGCTCAGTATCACGCATTTGGGCAAAAATCAACCACTTTTGCATTTGAGAATTCAGAATCCCATTTCAGAGTGCCATTTTATGTCAGTGCGAATGGATGCTTATTCCAGAAGCCATGAGGCATTCTCTCTAAGAGCTGCCTCTGAGCTGGAACTCTACTGCTACTTGATTGTATGTTGGAATAGGAGGGAAAAAAGTATGCTAGTTTTAAGTGTTTTTAAAAAATGTTTTTATTATAGAGATTCTCAAACATAAACAAACGTAGAAACAATAATATAATGAAGCCCCATGCATACCATATCTAGCCTCGACAATTATCAGTAATTGGATAATCTTGTATATATATGCCCCCACCCTCTTCCATCCCTTGATTATTTTGAAATGAAGACTCGATCTCTAAATATTTCTGTATGAATCCCTAAAAGAGAAGGATTTTTTTAAAAAATAAGGAGTTAAATTGGTTGATGTTGTTTTTTGGGGGTTTTTTGCTGGGAAAGATTTGCCCTTAACTAACATCTGTTGCCAATCTTCCTCTTTTTTCCCCCCCTCCCCAAAGCCCCAGTACATAGTTGTATGTTCTAGTTGTAAGTCCTTCTAGTTCTTCTGTGTGAGCCGCCACCACAGCATGGCTACTGACAGATGAGTGATGTGGTTCCACGCCTGGGAACCAAACCCAAGCCGCTGAAGTGGAGTGCACCAAACTTTAACCACTAGCCCATCAGGGCTGGCTCAAGAAGGATTTTTTTAAAAGCAGCTTATTTCTAATATCATAACTAAAAAAATTAATAATGATTCCTTAATATAAAAATTCCATTATTGTTTGCATTCTCTTGATTTTTAAAAAATATTTTTATTTTTTTATTGAATCAAAACCTAAATAAAGGTCCATAAAATGCAAATTGTTGGGATGTCCTTTCGGTTTCTTTTAAGGTGTCATGCCTTCCCCCTACTCCACCTTCTCTATTTTGTTGCAAATTTTTTGTTGGAAAAAGAATGGGGATTGTTTACCTTATCTGGATTTTGCTGACTGCGTTCCTAGTCATTTAACATGTATTTTGGTGTACTGTATTTCACATATACTGGTTGTTATAAGTAGAGGCTTGATTAGGTTTAAGTGGTTTATTTATTTGGGGGTAATGTCTTATGGTTGGTACCTTCCCTCAGGAGGCGCTTAACATCTGGATGTCTCTCTCTTTTTGAGAAGTATAAGGTATTGATGATCATTGCCTAGACTGATTAATTATTTAGAGCTTACAAAATGCTGATCTTCTAATTTTCTCATTTCTTCGTGTAATAATTCTGTAATGGAAAATCTTCTCCTTATCATTATTTCATTTTATTGAGGTTCTTAAAGTTAGGATCTTGATTATTTAATTTAACCATTTTTCAAAATGATAACGTAGTTTCCTTCTGTCATTCAAAGGAGAATAATAAGCTTTTCTTTTTATATCTTTATGATTTCATACCTCTCAATCCATTGTTGTTACTATCCTGATTGGTGCTCAGATTGTCCCCTCTTTGACTAGTGGAATCTTATTCATCTTAGCTCTGAAGTCTTTTTGATAAAATCTATAAAACATTTTATATCTTCCTTGCTCTCCGGTGTAAGATCTTCCAGGTTTATCTTGTACATTTTCTGCCTGTCATTTCTCCAAATATTTTTATATTTATATAAAATTCATCAAACTTTCCTCTTACTGCTTTTGGATTTTGAGTTATAGTTAAGAAAGTTTCCCACATTCCCAGGTTATAGAGGAATTCAGTTATGTTTTCTTCTAGTACTTGTATATTTTTATTTCTGATCCATTTAGGATTAATTCTGGTGTATTGTGAGGATTGGATCCAGTTTATTTTTTCTACATGACTATTCAGTTTTTTTAATACTCTTATTTAAAATGCAGTGAAAATTATTTTTTCTGCTGATTTGAGATGTCACTTTTATATAATATAATGATAAATGCAATCAGGTTTATTTCTGTATTCTATTCTATTTGCCCTACTTGTCTATTCATGTGCCAGTACCATATTGTTTTATTTATAGTGGCTTTATAGTATATTTTAAAGTCTGGTGGAGCTAGCCTTCTTCATTGCTCTTCTTTTCAGGATTTTCCTGGCTTATTTCTGCTTCCTAACAAACATCATCAAACTCTCAAGCTCTGGGAAAAAGCCTTGTGATAATTTTATTGTGAATGCAAAAAGAACTATAAAATAAATTGGGGAAAATGACATTTATAATATGTTGCATCTTTATATCCAAGAACATAGCATGTATTTCCATTTGTTCATGTTTACATATATGTTTCTGTGGAGTGTTTTATTATTTTCTCCACATAGGTTTTAGGCATTTCCTGCTACATTTATACCCAAGTATTTAACTTTTTTTGGGGCTATCTTAAATGGGGTCCCTTCTTTCATTACATCTCCTAACTAGTTTTTGTTTGTGTATATAAAAGTTATTGATTTTTGTAGATCAGTTTTATAACCTGCCCCATGATTAAATCTTTTATTTAATTTTTGTGTTAATTTTTCAAGGTTTTCAGACATATAATCACATCATCTCCTATAAATAAATATATTTTTGCCTCTTAATTTCTAGTTATTGTGTCTTTATTTGCTTTCTTATCTAGTTACATGGGTTAATAATTTCAATATAATGGTAAATAGTACTGGAGATGATCTGTATCCATTCATGTTTCCGACTTTGAAAGAAATGCCTGTGGTATTTTCTCATTGAGTTTAGAGAGTAAATGAGAAAAATAAATTTAGAGTTTTTATATTAACCCACATATTTACATTTCCAGTGCTCTTCATTTCTTCCTGTGGACACAATTTACCATTTGGGTTATTTCTTTTCAGCTAAAAGAACTTCATTTAGTGTTTCTTGTAAGGCAGGTCTATTATCAATGAATTCTCTCTTTCATGGTGTATCTGGGAACGATTTTATTTCACCTTCATTTTTGAAGTATTGTGCTGGATGCAAAATTCTCGATTGGCAGTTTTTTCTTTCAGCACTTTGAATATATTGTTCCCCTGCTTTCTGGACTCTATTGTTCAGATGGGAAGTCAGCTATTAATTGTATCGATGCTCCTTTGTACATGAAGAGTCATTTTCTCATTGCTGCCTTTGAGATTGATCTTCGTCTTTAACTTTCAACAGTTTGACTATAATATGCCTAGATGTGCATCTTTTTGTATTTATCCTACTTGATGTCTGATGAGCTTTTTGGACTTGTAGATCAAAGTTTTACATCAGATTTGGAAAGTTTTTATCCATTATTTCCTCCATTTTTTTTCTTCCTCATTATTTTTCTACTTCTTTCTCTTGCTCCTCCCTGTGACTGCCATTACATACATGTTGGTATACTTGCTGTTGTCCCACAGGTCTCTGAGACTTGTCCTTTTCTTAGGAAATTTTTTTTCTCTGTTCTTCAGATTGGATTATTTTTATTAATCTATCTTCATGTTCAGTGATTCTTTCTTCCACCATCTCAAATATGCTGTTGAGCTCCTCCAGTGCATTTTTCATTTCAGTTATTGCATTCTTCAACTCCAGAATTTCCATTTGGACTTCTGTATAATTTTGATCTTCTGTTGAAAATTGCTTTTTGTTGGTTTATTGTTGTCATACTTTCCTTTAGTTCTTTAAATATGATTTCCTTCAGTTCCTTGAACATACTTATAAAATAGCTGCTTTGAAGTCTTTGCTAAATCCAACATCTGGGAATACTCAGAGATATATTTATTGACTGCTTTTTTCCTTGATTCTGAGTCACATGATCCCATTTCTTTGCAAGTCTCATAATTTTTTGTTGAAAAGTGGTCATTTAAAATAAAATATTGTAACAACTCTAGTTTGTCATTTTTCCTATCACTGATGGTAACACTTATGGAAATACAAGAGATATTTTATTCATAAGTAAGAAGATGAATAAATTCAAAGAAATTCACCATTATGTTGAATTTTTCTCTGTATCAATCAGTGTTTAAAAGCCTAGAACTGTACCAAGGAAAACTAAACTGCAATCTATAAACTGACAACGATACCACAGTAACATTAGAAAGCAAGGTCTTGTTTATCTCTACAATCTTAGCTCCCTTTCATTTCCTTTCTCTTTTATGCATAAACACTTGAGGAAAATAATTTGATTGACTTAACTACATTAAAGTTATAGTTAATCTACTAAGGGTGTATAGTGCCTCAGGGAAATAAATTTCCTAGGAAATAGGTCAGTTCCATCTTTTGCTTACATGTTTCTAGGCAAGTTGTAGAAAAAGAATTAGTTGTCCCAATGACACTCCATTGGTGGAATTGACCATTTCATTATCTTTAAGGGATAAAAATGATGGGAAAATCTTTGTGAGACTGTTTCAGCCCCAAAGCTTAACCAAGATCTTGTGAGGGAATCTATCTATCTATCTATCTATCTATCTATCTATCTATCTATCTATGAGATATAAACATTTTTTATTGCTGTTCAGAATAAAAATTTGTCTTTTTATTAGAACAAAATTTACTTAGTAAAATATCTATACTGTGGCCATATAAAATTGTGATTATTCTAAAATTGACCTGTCTTTATTCTATGTGACACCAGATTTTGTATGAAATTTCTAGAACTAGACCAACTCCTCAACACCCTCCGGACCAAAAATACCTGTATTGGAAAAGATAAAATTCATCAACTTAAAAGGAAACAAAACAACATAACAATCCATGATTGGGGCTACCCTAATCTATCTGTATCCATGAACCAAGAGTCAGATGATGGTCCAGTTTCCTGGGATCAGGTATTGTCCTATTCCTCTTATATCATCATTTGCTACTGTCAAAGGAAACCCAGCTGTGACATTTCTGTAAGAGCTGTAGAAAACTTAAAGGATAATGTGTATTTCCTTAAATGTGAAAACATTCTATTTCCATAGAGTAGTCATGGGTTTTTTTCTTCTACAAGTGAATCTGTGCAAATATAAACACAAGGCCAAGATATTTAGGAGAATGATATATATTAATCTCTCTTTCCTCCCTTGGGGCTATATTGAATGTATGGGCAATTAATTCAACATAGGTATATTAAGCATTTACTATGTGCCATTCACTATTGTGGGTGTTAGGGATACAGTATTAAACAAAAATAGACACAGCTATGAGGCTGGCCTGGTGGTACAGTGGTTAAGTTCACATGTTCTGCTATGGCAGCCTGGGTTCACCAGTTCGAATCCCTGGTGTGGACCTATGCACTGCTTGTCAAGCCATGCTGTGGCATACCTCCCACATATAAAGTAGAGGAAGATGGGCATGGATGTTAGCTCAGGGCCAGTCTTCCTCAGCAAAAAGAGGAGGATTGGCAGCAGATGTTAGCTCATGGCTAATCTTCCTCAAAGAAAAAAAAATAGACACAGCTTCTATGGAGCTTACAGGTTAGTGGATGGATATAGACATTACATAATACTCAAAATAATGAGTGAACACTTTAAATTTAGGTTAGATTATAAAGAGATTACTTTGGGCTGTGAGCAACAGAGAAATATTTGTATAGTAGGTAGCACTGAGACGGTTTTTGAGAAAAGATGGTATATAAGCTTGTAAACATATCCATATCCACATTTCCTAAAGTTGTGTTCCAAAGCGCATTCACTAGTCTACCTCTGTGCTGCCTGAAAAAGGGTGTTATCTCAAATCAGTTTGGGAAATACTGGAGATGCACATTGTGCAGTAGCATACTAATGTATCTGGGAGATCCTCTAGTAAATGAACTTCTTTAATCTTATTGAATCTTGCATTTCTCAAACTTTGACCATAGACTCCTTCCCTTCCCTAACCATTTAAAATCCTGAGAAATTGATATTCAGTGATACAGCTTACATTTATTGGGTACTTACCATATGTTAAACATTGTGCTATTTCACCTGCATTGTCTCATTTAATTAATACAATGATACGAGGTTAAGTCATATTTTTCCATCTTATAGATGAGGAAATTGAAGCAGGGAGCTAATAAGTAATTGCTTCAGTTTACAGAAACTCAGGATGTATACATAGGTTGTCAGAGCATATTTGGTACTCTTAACAGCTATGGTATTGTTTAGGAAATGTTGATTTAAATAAATAAAATTATTTTTGTTATTTGTGTTTTAGATAAGCAATATTCTTATTGAGCACAATCTGTATCTTAAAAAAGCAAAATTTGTCACATATTCCTAACATTACTGAATGCTGTTCCCATAAGTTATGAACACGTGATTGGACAATATCACATATTTTTGCTATTATATATCTTAAAAAGAGAATTTCCATGACTTTTTTACTTTACTTTTCTGTTACAAGGCATCTATTAGAACTGATTCTTTCAAACTCACACTTATTGTATTCAACTGAAGGTGACAAGAGCTGACACCTACATTAATCCTTGTTTGTGAAGTCTCCCTAAATGCGTCTTCAGGACTAGATCTTAGGGAGGGAACAAATTTGCCTGATAGAGACCCTATTTGCATAAAGAACAAAGGCTATTTCTTAAAATTTAGGGATTACCTGCCTAAGGCATACATCTTCCAAGAACAATAATTATTTTCTGTGCTGACTATGCAAAATAAACAAAACCACCTCTTCTACAATTCTTCTCTGCCCCAATGTGTCATTTTCCTCATGACTCTTGATAGGACCCTAAAATCGGAGACTAGATCTGAGGATCCTACCTATATTATTTAGACCAGTGGTTCTCAAAGTATTGTCCCTACACCGGCAGCATCTGCATTGCCTGAGAACTTGCTGGAAATGCAGATTCTCAGGTCCCACCCCCAGAATCTGCTGAATGATAAACTCTGAGAGTGGAGCCCCCCACTCTGTCTCTTAACAGGCCCTTCAAGTGATTCTCAAAACTGAAGTTCAGGAACTAGTGCTTCAGAACATAAAGATACTTTAAAGGCTATTGACTGGGTGAGCTAAATTTTCATTCTATTTTCTTCTTTATTAAAAATATTATGTGCCAAAATTTTATAGAATATAATGTATCACCTTTAAGGACATTTGTATTAGTGATTTCGGAAAAAAATTAAATAACAATAACCTAAATAGCTCAGGAACAGCAAGTAATTAATAAGGGCACAGAAGCTTACAATAGAATAACCTTACTCTATGAGAAGGTATTCTAAAACTAGAAACTATTCAACGTCTTGACAATGAACTGGGGAAAAATGCTTGGCATTCTGCTGATGTTTATGTCACTACTCTCTTACTTCTCAGCCAGGCATTTTCCAATAAGAACATTTATTAGGAAAGATTCATCATCAAAGTTTGTTGCTAGTTTCCCTTTATTGTTGCCAGTATTTTTAATGATGAAGTAATTAAATTTCATCAGTAACACATGGTGCAAAAAACAATCTTGTCTTTGACGCAAATTATGTTGATAAAGGGAGAAAAATAACAAGTTTAGCTTTATCTTGTTGCTTTTTGTAGCAGAAACCTTTTGGAGTTCTTGCCCAATTCCTTTCTGAGAAATGCCTTCCTCACCCGCAGCGGGGAGCATGCTGTTCAAACATGAGCATGATCCCCCCTCCTATCTCAGGTGCAAAACCCGTTGAACCAGATGGATGTCTGAACCAAGAAAGCCCATCTTGACTTTGCTGAACCAAGCAAATCTGTCAGGACTTGCAGACTCAATCCAATCTTGGGTTCTTGGACTGCAAGGTCAAATTAGAGTTGGGGATCATATGGCCATATGTTTGCTAAAAGAAGGAAGGCCAGACTGTGAAAGGACATAGACATGTGCAGAGGGAAACAGAAAGGAGAAAACACTTGGCCCAAAGAGAGAGAGAGAGAAAACATGTTTTGATTTCCAGTTTCAAGTTGAGTTCCTCTTGAGGTATGGCTATCCTTTCAATCTTCAAGATCCTCTGTGCCCTTCTAATATTGTCTCCTCTTGGTTTCTACGGGTTTCAGTGGTTTCTGTTCCATGCAACCAACCATGTCCTGATCAAGATAAAACTTTTTTTTTAATCCATGGCATCATCCCAAAGGATTTTTATGTGAGAAAAAAACAGGAAATGTATCATCATTATTTTTTGAATAGCAATGTGCCTCTGTTAAAAATCATTTTACAGCATGGCAACTCAGACAAGCCTATAAATCACTGATTTAATAAAAATACCTTATTGATTGCAACTGAAGATCACAAAGACATTGTGTTGGGGTCTTATTTCAATAGAAGACATCTGTTTGTGCTGGTGGAACTATACACCATTCTCATCCACATCTTAAAACTTTTAAATGTAATTTTTGATACACAAAATCAGCCCTGAATACTTCTGAGATGGACAAATGTTTTGTGGCATGTTTTAGAGATCTGTTGCATTTGTCGTTTGTTTATAAATTCCTATCTCTTACAAATATGCCTATATAATATAAAAAAATTGCAAATATTTAGGTAAAAATCAGTAGGCAATAACAATGATTTCAATTGTTTTTGTGGAGAAGGGATGACAATTGACAGAGGTAGTCATATCATTCAGTGTTTACCCACCAACAAGTTGACACAACATTCACTTTTTAAAATATTAATTTTACTTTTATTGGTTTTGAAAATACATGTTGCCTACACAGGCTTATTAAATCAGAATATCGAAAGCAATGATGTCATTACCTCAGAGCTCTTGTTTACCATATGAAGTTAGCTTTCCTGATATGAAGCCATCTCCACTGAAAAACAGCAAAACCATCAAGTCTTCCTTAGTCTCTTGGTTAGAACACCGTTCAACACATTGTAAAATACAGTGTATCTTTTCAGGAAAGCAAAAAGTACACAAAACTCATACTAAACAATGCTCAAAATAAAAGTGAGATACAGCTGACTTTGATCAGAGATTAAAACTAATCCTTGGGAGCCAGCCCTGAAGACCTAGTGGTTAAACTTTGGAGTATTCCACTTTGGCAGCCCAGGGTTCAGTTCCCGGTCATGGAACCACATCACCCAGCTGTCAGTTGCCATGCTGTGGTGGCAGCTCACATAGAAGAAATAGAGGGACTTACAACTAGGATATACAACCATTCACTGAGGCTTTGGAGAGGAAAAAACATCCTTGCAAGTTATGTATAGACAAAAGTTTGCAGGGAAATGTGTAATAACAGCTTCATGTGTCCATTTCATCGTTCCATTTGGTTTTGATCCCTCAAGGATGGCAGTTGATGGCGAATTTGTTTCAGTGCTAAGGTTAGTAACAATGTACGTTCCCCCCCCCCCCATACAGACTTGCTTCTCTGCTGGGCAGCTGGTAGAGATATTCCTACAGAACAGCCTTTCACCCATTTCTAAGGAGGACTTTAAGCAAATGAGTCCAGGAATCATCCAGCAACTACTCAGCTGCTCTTGCCAACTGCCCAAGGACCAACAAGCAAAGCTGCCACCCACCACTTTGGAGAGTAAGTTCTGGTTCTTTACTAAGAAAGCAAATGAACACGATGTATGCTATAATAACAGTGAACGCAGGATACTTACTATATACCAGGCACTGTGCTAAGCATTTTACATGCATCAACTCATTTAACACTCACCACAATGCTATGAGCTAGATACTACTATTATCCCCATTTTACAGATGAGGAAACTGAGGCACATAGAGGTTAAATGACTTGTCCAAGGCCACACAGCTGGTCGGGGATGGAGTTAGGATTCAAACCCAGGCAAGCTGGTGCCAGAGTCCTCGTCTTTAACCACTAGGCTATACTACCTTTCAGTGAGTATTTTCCATTTTGTACACATTGATTTTGTCCCCTATGTTTGACTCAATCATGGACCAACTTAAAAGTCCATAGTTGAGAACTGACATGGTATTGGAGGGAGAACATTAGTGTTGGGATCAGAAATGCAGAGTTGAGTCGTGCCTCTATCCCCAGCCAACTCTGTGATCATAAGCAATCTCTTTACCTCGCTGAGCCTGTCTCTTTTCCTGCTCAGTGAGAAAGCTGTGATATCCTGCAGGGCTTACCATCCTTTCACACATCATGGCCCATATGAAAAATGAAGGCCCATTGGAATAAACCAAAGAGGCTTCTCTGGGATGGAGGTGACTGGTCCAGGGAGGTACCAGCCTCCCAGACCTGGCTGGCAGCCCCAGGAAGTGAAGGGATCAATATTTGTGCTCACCTGTATCCCATTGATTCATTGCAGCAGGTGAGCCCTACCGTAAGACTTCACAGGGTGTCTGTGAGGTTCCAGTGGGACAGTATGCACAAAAAAGTATTCTGTTAACTTAAAGCCCTGTATAGTTCAAAGACCAAAAATACGGTAGCCTAAGAACATCCATGATGGATAGAAAAAATGTGACAGCTAACACATGCAACCTTTAAAATATTCCCATTCATCTGAAGGCCTTATATACATATATGTTTTCACACCTGCTTTTCTTTCTCTTTGAGATAGTCTGCAACACTCATTGTAGCTGAATTGTTCAGCTATTCAATTCTAACCCACAGTGGTTTCTGCAGCCTCGAGTGGCTCCTTTGGAGATTTTATGTGAACCAAAACATGGCTGGCCTAATATCTAAGAATTAACATTTAATGAGAAGAAAAAAGCTTCATTAAAAGTGAGCAGCTAAATAATTCAGCACCTGGTGGTCAGTGATGGCTCAAAAATGGATGAGGAGGACAGAATGGTGGCACCTGTAAGCTTCCATGAGCATGTTTATATTCTCACCACTGGGCGTGGCGCCTGGGACATACAGGCTGCTCAGAAACCAGAGTTTGAACAGAAGATCCATGAAAAAAGTTTTATCCCCTTTCTTATTAACTTCTAGACCTTTCTAGGGAATAGTCTGAGAACAATACAAACAAGTCATACTCACTAAAGAACCTCGAAAAACATTACTGTCCTCAATTTAAAATGTTGCATTATGTAACTAAAGGGAAAGGCTTGTATTGGGCTTTTGAAATTACAGAAATGAAAGATGTTATGTTAAAGAGAGGAGGACACGTGGAGACATTCTTAAAAACTTAGTGTTCCTATGCTGAAACCCAACCCCTGAGTTTCCAGGAAAGCGTGTTAAGGTGATGTATAAAGTAAGTTTCAGGTAGCTGTTCAGGAGTGGCTAAGAATTTAATTAGCTGGTCAAGTTCTATTGTATGATGGGAAACATTTAGATAGAACTGTCTGCAACTCATCTGACTTCAATCAAAACACCTTGACACCTATGTAAGGACCGGGGGGAAGTCAGCAGAGTCCGACGGCCACAAAAGTCAGAGAGTTTATGGTTTTCGGGCAGTCCTCGCCACATGAGAGCAGGTGGTCTGACTCACCAAGGATCTAAAAAGATTTATAAGCTCTAAAGTTAGGAAACATCCATTCTTCTCCAAAACCACACTGTAGCTGCCCTCTGGATGGAGAGAGGAATAGAAGAAGAATTGAAAAATTTGAAACTCTGCCTTTTGCCTAGGAAATGTCAGACCCTAAGTTGTCCTTGTGAGTTCTTGACATTTTACGATCTTTTGTAGCTACCACAAAAATGTGGCAACTCTGAACTTTATTAGACAGCCAGGTACTCATGTTAAGCCTCACATGTCTTTAATTTATGTGTTAGATGAGAAGAATGACATTCCCAAATAGAGTCCCTTGGTGGAGGAGTGGGATATGAAATGTCCTAAAATATCTCTAGGGATCTTTTTATATCATAGGTCTTTTTACTAAATTAGAGCAAAATAAAACCTCTAGGCAGGTGTGTGACCATTCCAAACCATTTTTATTATTTTTTAATTGTGGTAAAAAACCCCCATGAAATTTACTATCTTAACCATTCTTAAGTGTACATTCAGTAGTATTAAGAATTCTCACATGGTTGTGCAACAGATCTCTAGAACATTTTCATCTTGCCAAACTGAAACTCTATCCATTGAACAACAAACGTTTTATAGAGATTTCCTAGCAGCAAAGAAATAATGGCGATAGTGGGAAAATCAAAGTTTGAAAAGTTTTCTGCCTCCTCTGACTACACTATAAACGGCATTTTAATATAGACTCCTGTATAATTTAGAACTTATCATTTAATAAAGGGACTCTTAAAATCACAAGCCTAGGGGCTGGCCCCATGGCCGAGTGGTTAAGTTCGCGCGCTCCGCTGCAGGCGGCCCAGTGTTTCGTTGGTTCGAATCCTGGGCGCGGACATGGCACTGCTCATCAAACCACGCTGAGGCAGCGTCCCACATGCCACAACTAGAAGGACCCACAACGAAGAATACACAACTATGTACTGGGGGGCTTTGGGGAGAAAAAGGAAAAAAATAAAATCTTAAAAAAAAAGTACAAATTTATATTAAAAAAAAAAATCACAAGCCTAATACCATGTTACCAGCTAGTCTCATTAACATGATCTAATGTAGAGAGAGTATGTTCCAGAAAAGCACAAGAATGATGAGAATGGAACATCGTCCATTATAATAAACTTCAAGATGATTGCTTCTTAAAATCTACAAAAGGCTTTAAGTAGTATGATAAGACAATTATTTGATTTGACTTATTACATATCTGTAGTCACTAAAGGAAACGAGAGTTTAATTTTATAATTACCTTTCTTCATTGTTAACAAACCAGTTTGCTATGACTTATAAGTTCTACCTAAGTCAAAAACATGGTATTTGCTCTGAATATCTGCAACCAAAGGATAATAGTGGCATGAATAACTCTTATCCCAAATTATTTATACTTGACTCTGAAAGCCATTTTTTCTCTCTTTTCATCTTTCTCTTTTCTTTCCTCTTTTATTTCTTCTCCCCTCATAAATATTTATTTCTGTTTGAATAATGATAAAAATTACACTTTCTGAGATTTTTCAAAATCTAGAAGCTTAGAAATATAGAATGAATTTAGAAGTTACAAAAAATTATTGCAATAATCCAAAATGTAGGTTGTCCAAATTTATGTTTTCAACTGCTAGACACTCAATGATCAGTTTTTACCAACACAATCACTCCTCTGAGTCATTGAGGATAATAACTTGTAACTTTTGGCTTTACAAGTAATTCTGAGAACTTTTGGAAGAAAGTGCTTGTTTTGTACATAAACATAGACCTAAGATGGGCCCATACTGTATGGTCCCCTTCACACTGCTTCCTCGCCTTCATAAGTTGAAATGTGAGTAGATGGAAATCATTACCAGTATCTGTCGGCAGATGTAGCTTAAAGTGGGAGAAATTAATTTCTTTGGGAGCGGGAGGTAAGCTGGGTTCTTGCTCGCCACAGTGACTTTTAATAAGGCATAGACTAACTTCAAAGCAACAGGGTTATTTGGTAAAAGTCACTTCATTCTTTTTCTTAAAAATTAAAACCTTTTACCCAATATAACATTAACTAAACAATTTCATACCCCTATACGCTATATTTTAAGATGGATCCCTCTGGCATTTTCACTAGCATGGGCACTAACAGAGGGCTCTGTTTCTGCACCCTCCTTTTGACTTAGAATATGGCTACAGCACGGTGGCTGTGACACTGCTCACACTGGGCTCCATGCTTGGGACAACACTGATCCTTTTCCACAGCTGTGAGGAGAACTACAGGCTTATTTTACAGCTGTTTGTGGGCCTGGCTGTTGGGACACTCTCTGGGGATGCTCTTCTCCACCTGATCCCTCAGGTAAGCTGCTGTTTTTTGTTTCAGATGGAGTGTTTCTAATTTCCCTTTACATTTAGCCACTGAGGTGTTTATGCCAGCTTCACAGCAACTTGGGTGAGTAGATATGTGGCCGATGTTTTCCTTGGAAGTGAATATTATTTCCCCAAAGCACTTGTAGGAGAAAAGAGATGACCAATTGTTAGCTTCACCACACGTTATTCTTGTTCTTGAAATTTGAAATAAAAAAAGGTGATCAGATGTAGATTCCTGTTAAGAAATATCCAGGAAGCTTATAGTAATTATCTATAAATAAAAACGAATGGGCTGTAAGATGTTGTGCTGGTTTCTCTCCAGTTGCCCTCAACCCTCGTCAGATCCATTCTCTGCCCTTCTCTGCTCTCTCCTCTGCCTCAGAAGATTGCATCTGCTCAGCTCCCTTGCAGGCTGGTTTGTTGTTTGGGTTCAGCCAATGAGAGGCACAACAGAAAAGTCAGGGTAGGAGGAGAGAGAGGCAGGGGTGTTTCTTCCTCCCTCCCTCCTGGCTATGGCACATGCTCTAGAAGCTGCTGATTACCTGCCACAGCTTTCTGGGAGGCCTCCTCCCCAGCGCCACCTCCCACTGAGCTTCCATAACATTATTTCTTCCCTTTGCCCTTTCAGCCCTAAGAGTGTTAATGGTTTCCTGGGGTTCCTCATTATCCCTCTTCCTATCCTGACCCTGCCCACACCTCTGTCATAGCACCATCATTAACCTCTCTTCCTTTGAACTATCAAAATGAATTTCCCTTTCTTGCCCAACTATTAGTGTCTAGATTTCCCTTAAGAAAAATGTAAGCACCGGGAAGCTGGCTCTTTGTTGAAGCCTTCTGAGGCTCTTTATTTGTCAGAAATGAAAGGACGAGGAGGACCTGAGATGCAAGGGTTCAGGCAGAAGGATTTTCAGATGTGGTTATCTATTCCCTCTGAAATCTCATATGATGGATAATGATGACGGACAAATGATCCCCCTCTCACAAAGCCTGAGAAGTTAAAATTTTCCACAAGGCTCCGGCTATTTCCTACAGGGTCACTCTTGGTGCTTAGAGGCTCAATAATTATTATATGTTCGGAAACTCACCAAGCGAGCATTGGAGAAATGAAACAAACCAGTATTAGTTTTAATTTCCCTTGTAATCTAATTTTCTGGAAATATTTCAGGGCTTATTGGCTTGAGGCAGTGGCCGAGGCCTTTTTCTAGGTCAGCACAGCAGTTGCAGAGCTGTTCACTGTTCAGCATCCTGGCAAACAGCAAAAGGATCTTAAGGCTGCCTGGGTCTGCCCCGATGTGGGAGTGCACAGCTGGAGGCAGCAGGGGTAAACTTGGGGGTGGGTGGGGCTGTCACCTGCCTCTGCAGAGACCTGCTACAGAGGGGAACGTAAAAGATTAGCTGGGTTTCATGAAATTTAGAAGACAGTTGTTTACGTGAGCAAAGAGATGAGGACAAAAGTTATTGGGAAGAGGAAGAAAGATGCAGTACAAGTGTGGTGGAAAGTTAGAAAAATCAGTGGTTCCTGAATGTGGTCCAAGTGTTCAAAGGTCTGCACAGAAATGAGAAAAATACCACTGTCATGATTTCCTTTTTTAACTAGCTAAATTTATTCAACCTAAAGATCCACATTTTATTCTGAGATGGTGGGGTTTTCTACAGTTTTGTGATATCACAATGTTCTCCGTTCTGTGAAATAACAGTAATTACAAATATTAGTTAGGTGTCCTTTAACACCTTTACCAAAAGAAAGAGTTGACGAACATATATTGGTTTTTAGCTGTGTCCATAAACTCAATGTTTATATGTAGATACTTACAGATACGTACAGTTGGCCCTCCATATCCATGGGTTCTGCATTCACGGATTCAACCAACCTTGGATTGAAAGTCCTATGATGGCTACATCTGTACTGAAGATGTACAGACTTTTTCTTGGCATTATTCCCTAAACAATGCAGTGTAACAACTATTTGCATAGCATTTACGTTGTATTAGGTATTATAACTAATCTAGAGATGATTTAAAGTATATGGAAAGATGTGCATAGGTTGTATGCAAATACTTCCTCCATTTTCTATAAGGGACTTGAGCATCCATGATTTTGGTATCTGCAGGGGTCCTGGCACCAATCCCCTGTGGATAGTAAGGGATGACTGCACTTACTCATGTCCTTGTGTATATACATGCATATACACATAAATATTACATATGTATATGTATGAATATAATGCATACAATATGTACACATACAATTTCTTTTTCCCTTTTTTAATTTAATGGTCAGTAACATTCTAAATGTGGAAACCACTGAGCTATTTCCCAAACTGCCTTCTCTTGGGGAGGGAATATGATACATAATGATTTACTAGCTCACAATAAATCACGAGGTCAACCAATGGAATGAGTCAACCAAGGGATGAGTCAACTAGAGGAAAATTCCTAATGCTTTTCTTATATTCTTTTGTGTCCCAGGGAGCTGACAGTATTGCTAGGCATACCGTATACACTTGATGGGAAAAGTTTTTCAGAGGATTTCTTAGTTATTCTGAAGATTTATTAAGAGGTTTTTTTAATTGCAGTGGGCATGGGGAGAATAAATCCAAGATGAGATGTGTCTTTATATTTGTTCTAGATTTAAATTCATTGATTAGTTATAAAGCATTGCTGTGCTAACAGATATGGATTGTACTCCTGAAAAAAAAATTTAAGTAAAGGACTGAGAATGTATGAAAATTTAGTCCACTTGCTGAAATAAGCTTAGGCTTCATTCTATGCATTATCAGAAGCTATTCAAAGCTCCCCTTTCTTTTTTCTTGTACACCTTTTATTTGACTCTGATTAAATGATATAGTGGAAGTATTCATATATCTAAAGCAGACTGGGCTTTGAATGATTTTAGGAGTTGTCATGGGGTTCCTCAGAATGAAAGTTGAATATATTCATTACCAGACCCATAGATTAATATGTAAGTCATCAATTTTTTTTTTTTTTTTTTGCTGAGGAAGGTTGTCCCTGAGCTAACATCTCTGCCAATCTTCCCCTATATTACATGTAGGATGCCGCCACAGCATGGCTGGATGAGCCCTGTCTAGGTCTACAACCAGGATCTGAACCCACAAATCCTGGGCTACCAAAGCATAGCATGCAAACCCAACCACTCCACCACTGGGCTGGCCCCAAGAAGTTATTTCTTTATGTCTCTTTTTTTCTAGGTTCTTGGCTTACATAAGCAGGAAGCTTCAGAGTTTGGACATTTCCATGAAAGCAAAGGTCATATTTGGCAACTGTTGGGATTAATTGGAGGCATCCATGGGTTTTTCTTAATAGAAAAATGTTTTATTCTTCTTGTATCGCCAGGTGCTAAGGTATATTTTAAGCTTTATTTCTTTTACTTTAGGGCTTTATAATATTCCTCTTTTATTTCAAAAGTACTTATTCAAAAGTAATTGAGATGTTCATGAAGTTGTCTATATAAAGGATGGGGCTCTGATTTCCAGAATACACAGATCATTCTGACTGCCAGCTTTCCTATAAGTATGGTTACTAATTTTTTAAACATCTGTTGCTGGCTAGTTCCTATACTTGCTACAACCCATTATTTGACCCCCATGGCTAGTTTAGAAACAGGAGACTATTTCGTGTCTAGGAAAGAAGGTGTCCAAAGGCCTGGCACTGAGCAGTGTTTTGATATCTTTCCTAACCAAAAACAAATAAACAAGCAAACCAAAACTTTGAAAATTCACAAAATTACCCATAATTTTCTATCTTAAGAGCATTTAAAATTATAAAAACAAGAAGCTCAGGAATGGGATTTGTGTCAGATCTTTTTCTCAGCTGGAATAATTGCTTTCATTGTGCCTGTGTTTGAGTACTTTCTACATATATGATGAAATGTAAAATGCAGTGTGGGTTTTCTTTTGGATTTTTTTCTCTTACACATTACCCCATAAGAAAATAGATTAACTGTTTGGTAGGATAGTTAAAAAGGGAAATGCTTGTGAAAGACTCCAGGAGATTAAAATAAAGCAAATTTTCCTTACAAAATCCTGGGGCTCTGCAGCCTCTTTGATTTTCTACTTAATCCCTGGCCTTCTACCTGTTCACGTAATATATAATGCCCATGCTCAGGGCAAACTTTAGTAGTCATTTAAAATATCAGCACTTTTTGTTCATTGTCATTCCTGAATTCATTCAGAATTTTATTTTTTGCATCAAAAAATACAATGGTTTCAAAAAATACCTGGAGACAAATGAAAATGGAAACACAACATACCAGAATTTATGGGATGCAGCAAAAGTGATACCAAGAGGGAAAGTTATAGCAATACAGGCTTACCTCAAGACAAAAAAAAGAGATGGTTTTATGGATGGATAGAGAGATGACAGATGGAGAGATATGTGATGAAGTACATAAAATAAAATGGTGATGGTGAAGCATCTAGGGTCTGGGTATCTGATTGCTCACATTAAAATTCTTTCAACTTTTCTATATATTTGAAACTTTTCATAATAAATAGATTTTTAAACAAAACCCTGTAAAAATTTTCTTTTTTAGTGAAGCAGGGTTGTTCATTGGCCTGAGGCCCAAACTAGGATGTTATAGTAATTCAAAGATTGGGAATGCCAGCTTTGAACACAGCACCTACTCTAGAAGTTTAGGATCTTAACCTCCACCAAAGGGGTTCTAATCGCAGTAAGCACAAAAAAACCGTGATAGAGCCCCTTTATACATGATAGATTAGCATGCCTAGACTGAGAAAACTAGATTACAAAGCAAACATATCAACCTACGTGTAATAGTTAGAAATTTAACCTGGATGGAAGTGAGTGAAATAAATTCTGAACATCCAAAAATGTAGGGTTTATTCAGATTGTCTTGGGCTTGTCAGGGAACTTAAAATGAGTTTTAAGAACATAATTTCAAGATTCATGATACTGCATAAAATAAAAGGAATGTGAATGTTTTAGAAGCTACAAATGCTTTAATTGATGAATACATTTCTGGAGATGTTAATTGAGCACTTATAGGGTGCAATAAAGTTTCAGTTATCATCCTTTTGTTAGCTCCATCAGAAAGAACTCAAAATTTAATTTTGTAGTGAATAAGAAAGACAGTATAAAAACTACCACTGTTCAAGCATTTTAAAATCATAACTAGATATTTTTGAAGTTGCGTTCTTAAAGCATTCTGAATATGCATGATGTTTCAGATCAGTCCTGTGCTTCCCCAAGGTTAGCCATGTTAGCAAGTATTTATCATGATGAGGTTCTCCTGGTACTCTTTTTGTGCCACCTACCACTTTGGCAAAGAAGCAAAATGTTAAAGAGAACCATGGAATTGACAAAGGCTGCACCCAATTCTTTTGGCTTCGGCATTAATTTTAAACCATCCTCATCCAGCAGGGCGTGTCATTGGTTAATGGGCACGTGGGACATGCCCACCATCTTGCACTCAACTCTGAATTAAGTGACCAGTCAGGCAGAGGCAAGTCTGCGTCAACTATCCCGCTGGTAGGTTCCTGATCTGAAATATTCTGCTGATTTGATTACCATCTTTCCTTTATTCCTCAATGAATAGATAAAAATCAGTAGGCTAGATATAAATATAATCCACTCCTGATTTACCTATTCTTGATCTTGATAAATAGTTTGGAAAACTTTGTTAAGCACCTGAAAGCTGTTTTAAAGGGTAAAAAGTGCTTTCCACAGATTCAAATCATTGCTATCTGCATCACTTTGAAACACATATGGAATCAGATTGACATAATATCTATCTCCTTAGTCATTTTGTTTGCAAGTTTTCATAAATCAGTTGGCCCTTAGGTTTTCTATGCTGAGTAATGCTCAGCCATGACTAAGTAGGGCCAAATTAATGTTGAGCAAGGACTTATTACATCTAGGAGTGGGGTGTTCATTTCTTAATGCAGGAGAGAACTGATTTTGCCCAATTAGATGTCCCATAGTAAGTGCCTTTTGTTACACTGAATTTTCCATGACAAAATGTTTTATGTGAATTCTCAAGGCACAACTTCCAATCAGGTTCCAAACAAGATTCCCATTGTCATTCTCAAAGTAACAAGGAAAGGGACAGGAAAAATATGCAAGTAAGATATAATAGTTAGAAAACTTGCCTCCTCTCACCATGGCCTTCGGGGAGGAATTTACAGCTCAAGAACAGATTCTTAACCGAGTTGAGAAGAGTAAGCTATTCCTGAGACGTTAACACAGCAAAAGAGAAGTCTGGCAAGTAGATTGCAAATCGAGAGCTAACTCAGACATAGGAACAAAAACTTGCCTTTAGAAAAATGATTTTAAAAACCTTATTGTGTTTATTGCTTAGATACTTCACATGCAGTTTGGAAGAAGATAACTTTAGGCTGAGATTGGTTTTTAAAATCCCTTTAGTGCTGACTTTATTCCTTCTGTTTGAATGAAGGGTCCAGAACCTCAAGATGCATATAAGCAATCTCTGATGCTGACTTGATGAGTTTGGAACTATTTGAATGCTCTAGCTCACTAATAATACATTCACCATTTCTTTTGTTATTTCAGCACAAGATCAATCTAAAGTGAACAGGAATAATGTGAATTTTTAGAACTGTTTGACTGGTTCAGTTTCTCGTTTTTCCAGAAGGAGGGGAACTCACAGGTCTTTCCAATCAACAAGGAGTCTTGGAAGTTTGTCTCTAAATTTGTTTTTTTTTTCTTTTGGAGGAAGATTAGCCCTGAGCTAACATCCTCGGCCAATCCTCCTCTTTTTGCTGAGGAAGACTGGCCCTGAACTAACATCTGTGCCCATCTTCTTCTACTGTATATGTTGGATGCCTGCCACAGCACGGCTTGATAAGCAGTGCATACGTCCACGCCGGAGATTAGAACCGGCCACTGAAGCAGAGCACGCGAACTTAACCATTGTGCCACCAGGCTGGCCTTGTCTTTAAATTATTGTACGTAGTTTGACAATATATAACTTTTTGGAAAAAAAATCCTGGAATAAATATTTGAACTCAGTCTTTTAATGGAGCTAGAGAGCCTTCTGATTATAATCAGGATTTTGAAGTAATGTTAAAATATCACCTTTTTTTGTTTCTAGATCCACCAATTTCAGGCAAAAGTTCTGTCTACCTCCTCTAACTCTGTGTCCTTTGGGTCCTATCTTACTTCTCAGCATCCTTTCTCCAAACGTATCCTATCGCATCTTTTGAACAGCTACTGTTATTGGAACATGCGAACTTTAAATTTAATTTCTCTGTTTTACATTAAAAAAAAGATGCTTGTGTGTCATGTAAAATTTATCTCAAAGTTCCCACAACTTTGGGTGATAGAATTCTGTGAATATGCTTCTAGAGGACATGTTCAACAAGCAGATAAAAAGTATTCTTTTCACATAACCAAACAAGGATCTGAGGCATGAGGGAGAAAGTGACTTTCCTGAAACTGAACCGTGAGTCAGTCTCTCAAATAAAATCACGTAATCTTAACTCATAGAAGTCAATTTCAAAATCTCACTTCCCCGTCATATGAAAGGATGAAAACATTTCTTACATTTCTTACATTTGTCTTTTGTAAGTCTGTTGATCTACTCTCTTAATCAGCAAGATTCTTTTACTGACTTGCAAGGCCACAAAAACAGAATGTTATGCTACGAAGAATGACGTGAGGTGTCAGGCTTGTGTGAGTTTCTTTTCCATCCAGAATACACGATCGGCTTAAAGATCAGAAGATGACTCCTAACCCACAGTCCACTATAGGGGAGAGGGCCAAATTAGGTCAAGAATCAAGAATCATTTTTTCCTACAGGTTTTGAGTTTCATACAGGCTTACATAATTTAAGAGTCTGAATTACAGACTGTCTCGGTGGCTTGTAGCTCTCTGTGGAAGATTCTGAGCTACGCAAAAGTGCTATTTTCATCTAAATATAGATAGTACCAAAAGTATGCTTGCAGACCCTCAACTCTACTTTCTGTTTATCTATGAAATTTAGAAGTTCTGATGTACTCTACAGTATTAAAATGTCTTTTAAAATCAACATAACTCTTCAGATGTTTCATTATTCAACAAAATACTGACTCTTCCTTATCTTTCATCATTTATTTTTTTAATTTAAAATAGAAAGGCCCAGAAGATTCACAGGCACCTGAAATTCATATAGGCAGTATGACAGCTTCCAACAGAAAATGTGAGTACCAAATTCAAAAAGCTAAACTTTACATGTACAAAGTGCCATAGAAAACGTTTATGTCTGCTTTAAGATAAATATGTCAAAACCATATAGATTTCATATTGAGTGTGTATTTCACTATTAAAACCTTTGCAATGAAATTTTTGTATTTATTTTTTATCTTATCTTAATTATTTTATTGAGGTCATATTGACCTATAACTGTGTAAATTTCAGGTGTACATTATTATATATCAGTTTCTGTACAGGCTGCATTATGTTCACCAAATAAAATTTTTGATAAAGACTCATTCTTATCAGTCTTTCAAACATACTACACATTAGTATCAAATTTATTCCATTCTTTAAAAATTATGTTGTCCCCAATTGTTTAAAACTGATCCTCTGAAAACTTCAATTAGTGTAAATACATATGTGGTTATGGGGCTCCTTTAGAATCATGGTCATGCTGTGACTGAGCCTTTCGCTTCTATGTGAAGTCTGGAGACATCCTTGGTTCTTTGGTCTTCTATCAGAGTCTACTGAAATTCATCCCAAACGTCTGTCTCATTTGTGATATTGCCATTGAGCTCAAATCAGTGATCACCTCATTCTTCACATCTTATTCTAGAACTCATTTATCCATATAATTTTCAACCAACCTTTTTTTTGCCTGATTTCACCTATTTCTGAATTTAATTTACCAGTTTTGGATAGGACTTTCTTCCGTTTTGCTTATGCTTCTGAATAATTCTTCGAAGTTTGTTTATTTTGTTGGTTTATTTTGGTTTTCCTCAGTTGCTCCCGCATCTTTGCCCCATTTCTCTCACTTATGTTGCCCTTTTACGACACAGCCCTCCCAATATTTCAGTGTGAAGCAGTCATGGTTTGTTATTCTCATTCTGCCATAAGTTAGTTACCCAATAATAAAAATAGCTACCCTTTAGTGAACACTTCTTACACGCGGACGTGATACTAAACACTTGACACGGATTATCTCATCTAATCCTTCTACAACTTAATGAAGAATAATTATTATCCAAATTATGCAAATAAAGAAACCAATTATTAGACATGATAAGTCACTACCCTGGATTACATAGCTAGTAAGCTCCAGCACTGAGGAACTAAAGAAATGCTAATGCACCAACAATTTCTTTGTGGTAATCATTCATGCACGCATCCTTGTATTTTCTCACATTCTTTCATTCATTCAAGAAATGTTCCAAGATGTGCAATGTTTCAGGCACTGTGTATTCACTGGAGAATAAAATAAAAATAGTCTGTATTTCTAGTTTGCAATATGGTTAGGGATATATATACTAATAAGAACAAACATGGTTGTAACAATCACTATTCTAAATGTGTTAGATATATTAACTCCTGTAATTTATTTATTTGATTTAAAAAATGTAATTACATACTCTGTCCAATTCCGCTTTCAAGACATTGTTAGTAATATTTTTCCTTCTAAATCCTTACTTCCAGGAGAAATTTTAGAATGTCTGGTACCTCGTAGGTCTGCAATAGACATTTGTTTGCTTTTGTTTTCGAAAGAAAGGAAGAGGAGAGAAGGATGCGCCTAGTCAAATTAGGAGCAGGGAACGGATGCTAGATAGGGGAGTAATGAAGGTCTGATTCAAATATTTTCAGGCCTCCTATCTTTCCAATTCAGATATCAAGCTTGGCATACAGAATGAATAGTTAACAAATCCAAATTCGATTACTCAACTGCCCTTTTGCCAGGGACATATTGAATTAGCTTCAAATATTTGATTACTTGCTTCGTATTACCTCATTGGTGGAACTCAGCTTGTGTTTCAAAACACAAGATGCAAAAATCCTATCCACAGTCTGATTTAAATAAACAAAAAGCAAAATGATACAAGATCCAGCCCATGTTTCAGCATGGAAAACCTCTGATAAGTCAGACAAATGGAACTCAATATGCCTGCGAGGTACATAAGGAAAGGTAAATATTCTTGATAATTCTATAATGAGTACATTAAATTACCAGTGACGGCTTGTCTTATCTTCTGCTGACTCATGTTTAAATTATCTTAAACAATATGCACAATGTGTTCCTTGTGGCTTAGAGGCAAATACGTATATTTGCCTTGTGGCTTGTTACTTGTCCATGATCTGACATTTAGAAACCCATAATCAGAGATAATAAAATAATAGACAACAAAAATAGGCCACACTGTTTTTTAACAGAGTATAAATTGGGTAAAAATTTTCCATTTGAATATATGCTACTAATATCAAAACTACATCTAGGCGTACGGAAATCACACTTTATTTGCATGATGTCATGTTGTCAAATGTATTATTTTAGTTTATTTTATTTTCACAAAGAAGAGCTTGGTTTCTGAAAATTGGCAGGAACAGCTAAGTGACCTGGTAGCATTATCAGATTCTGAGAGCTTCTAGGCACTGCCAATAAGAACTCCTAGAATTCAATAATTTGATATTTATCCTGTGTATTTATGACTCTTACCTAAAATCTGCCTATTATTAATAAAGAATAAAGTGAATTAGTAAACCACCAGAGGATATAAGTGAGTCTCACAGCGGTAGTTGTAACTGAAGCATGCTTTTTAGAAGTCAAATGTATGGGGTGTCTTTGCAAGGTAGTCAACACAGCCCTCTCCTGGCTGATAGTCTGAGCTATATACACTGTTTACTGAAGTTGCTTATTTCGTGGTGTTGGATACGATGAGTCAAATTGTAGTCTCCAAATAAAATAACAAACCATATTATAATATGGTCCTCCCGCAGACATAGTCCACACAACAGAAACCAGGAGGTAACCTCTTCCTATTTTTACTGAGTGTACAATTATTGGAATATTATGTTCAGTTCTAACAGTAACAACGGCTAGTGCTTCCAGTTATCACACAGCATACATCTACTAAGAAATTAATGAAGTTTTAGACTGTGACAATTGATTTTATTGTATCTTCTTATCCAATGGTATACCTAGAGAGTTTACTATCAGACTAAGTGTTGTCCCCAAAATATTTGTTTTGTATTTCTTAGTCGTTCGACTCCATAACCGGGTTATGCTAATATAGTTTTATGTTTTTGAAAACAGAAATTCTACCCATTAACAACTTGGACCCAATTATAATCTAAATTATTTCATTAATTAAACTCATTATGATCTAAATTATTTCATTGACTCTCTACTAATCAGATAGTGTATATTATGTAATAGAATCCCAAAAAAAATCTTCTCTTTATTTTGTTCCCAAGAAAACATCTTCTCTTTATTTTGTTCAATGTGCAGCCAATCTAGAACTGAAAGTTATTTTTCAGAAAGAAAGAACATTTGGTAATTGTTTCAAACCTAACTGTGGGATCAGCAGAGTTGGTAGTGGGTCTGTCAGGGTCACAGATGGGGAGTTCCTTAGGGAGGGTATCAAATTATTTTGAAATGCTTTACAAAAGACACACATGGAGAGGTCGTCAGTGGTATTTTGGGAGGTTATAACAATATTACTTTTATTTTCTTCTTTTGGCATAGCTGGACAAGGTGATAGAATAGTGAATGCCAGGGCATAATTTATCTCATTGTTAGGCACACCTGTTAGAAAAACAGTGACCATCCATCCAAGCATGTTGGTTACCATATTTGTACCTCCAACCCTGACATTTTGAAAGCTGAAGCAAAGCGGGGTAGCTTCGATGCAATTTAAGAACATCAAGGGTGCATGGGGAAGTTGGTCATGTTTGAGGGATTCCGTGAATTACTTAGTGCTCTGTTAATGCTTCTCACACCTTTGTTTGGTTCTTTAGGCAAAACCATTAGCTTGTTAGCAGTAATGATCCTGGTTGGGGACAGCCTGCATAATTTTGCAGATGGCCTAGTAATAGGAGCAGCGTTCTCATCTTCATCCGAGTCAGGAGTGACCACAACAATTGCTATTTTGTGTCATGAAATTCCACATGAAATGGGTAAGTCTGACAGTAGAACCACTGTTTCCTGCTTGTTCAGAAAATTGTAATATATTTCTAGCTATGGTTTACTAGGCTTCTTTTTCCAACATACAATTGAAAGAGGAATACTTTCTGTTCATAATTTATTTAAACCATAAGAAGCAGAGAACTTGAAAAAAAGAATTCCTGTACCTCAGGATGAAATTCAATTAGACTCCTTTATGATATTTCCCAGGGCCAGAAGTGATTCTCCTTGGATTCTGGAGAATTCTATATGGGAGAAAGTCATTCAGAGAAACCTTTTGAAGAACTTTGGCAAGAATTTTAAAATCTGCATATTCAGTGTGGGAAAAACATTAAGAGGGGAACTTTACCCATTGTGTCAGCAGACAGGCCAGTGAGATAACATTTAGATTAAAGCTAAGCCATGGTTTCATCAACTCGATTTACACAAAATGTCTAAAGCCAAGCAGAAAATTGAAATGACAGGCGTATGGTAGCAGATGTGTGTTAAGATTCTTTTTCTGGATAATCTTAATAGCCCTGTAATTCAAATCCTGCCTCCTGGGAACCAAGATGAGACAACATAGGCATTTATGAAACAGTTCCAGAAAGAGTAGAGGCTGGTCTCAGGAACACACATGCCCTAAAGAGAGGGCTCTTAACAGTCAATCTTTCTGTCCCTACTTTCAGGCCTACGTTGCCCCCTGGGTCCATCCCTCCCTCTGGTGTTAAGTGTCTATTGCCCAAAGTCCTGTCACTTTCTCCTCACAGGCCCATCCCTCTCAGAACAGTTTATCCAAGGTCCTTCCTGAATCCGTTTAAATGTTCCTGGTCCGGGTGCCATCTTCTGTGGTTCTGCTTTTACCTACTATAATGAAACCACAGGGGAGGGTGACAGTCTGTGGCAGGCCAGCAAAGATGTTTTAAGATGTGTTCATAAGACCAATTATGCAATGGAACTAGGAAACTGAGTCCCTAAGTGTCTCTTTACTGAATTTCAGCCTGATCCCAATCCCTAAAACTAAGAAATAGGGGCTCTCAGATTAAAAGGTCATTCTTCTAAGACAGACACTGTATGATTTCACTCATATGTAGAAGATAAACAAACACATGGACAAAGAGAACAATTTAGTGGTTACCAGGGGAAGGTGGGTGAGGGGTGGGCACAAAGGGTGAAGGGGCGCACCTATATGGTGGCTGACAAATAATAATGGAGAACTGAATTTCATAATGTTGTAAACTATCATAACCTCAATAAAAACTAAATAAATTATTTTTTTTAAAAAAGGTCATTCTTCTTTTGGAGGAAAGTTGTGGAGAGAATAATGTCATTTTTCTATAATCATCAAGGCAATAAAACATTTTCTAAAGGAAAAATTTGTTTTCCTTAACAAGTTTTGCAATGATTTTAAAATTTCATATTAAGTAGTTTTCTCTTTCCCCACAGCACTTCTTGCAGAAATAAATAATAAAAGCCAATATAATGTTTACTACCTCATGATTTTGCCTGGCTAATTTCCAGGCAAAAAGATTTAGAAACCCTGCAACAGCAAGGGCTTTATTTTGCATTTATCTAAGTTGAAAATGTCACAGGACGTGAGGAACTAAAGAATATGTCACAGTTCTCTCTGTAAATGCTATCTTTAGGAGCAGTAATGGGAATAGAATTCTTGAAATGTAGCTTTCTAATAGTGTGATGAGTTGGCTATGAATCCTAGAGAAATATAGGAAAGTGTGTTATTAACTGATCATTCAACTTTACTTATAAAATTGGTCCCAGTTGCTGAAATTTGAAGCAAGCTAATAGCACATGACTCTAACAAAGGTGTCATCAGTTAAGTGATAATTATATATTTTTTTTCCTTAAATTTCAGGAGACTTTGCTGTGCTCTTAAGCTCTGGACTTCCTGTTAAGATTGCCATCCTGATGAATTTTATAAGCGCTCTAACTGCCTTCATAGGACTATACATTGGCCTCTCAGTGTCAACTGATCCATGTGTTCAAAACTGGATCTTAACAATTACTGCTGGGATGTTCTTATATTTATCCTTGGTGGAAATGGTAAGCTTTGTGGCTTTCCTATTTTGTTTTTCAAAACACTGAAAATGTCAAACAGAGAAAAAGCAATAAAATGGAGGGATAGATGGAGAGAAGAATATAGATAATATAAAAAGCTAAAGAAATATTCTATGTAATCCAAGAAAGTAAGTTGTAGGCAAAATAAATGTAATTTGAGCTACAGAAAACATTGACATTCTACTACTCAGCTGTAAAAAAAAAAAGGATAAAATCGTCCCATTCACAACAACATGGATGGACCTTGAGGGTATTATGTTAAGTGACATAAGCCAGATAGAGAAAGACAATCTCTGTATGACTCCACTCATATGTGGAAGTTAAACATGTAGACAGAGAACAGATTAGTGGCCACCAGGGGAAAGGGGGAAGGGGGGTGGGCACAAAGGTTGAAGTGGTGCAACTACAACACGACTGACAAACAATAATGTACAACTGAAATTTCACAAGGTTGTAAAGTATCATAAACCTAATAAAAAGTTAAAAATAATTAAAGCATAAAGACCTAAAAAAAAATTGACATTCTTTTAGTGAATTTAAGTGGAATGAATGAAACTTTTATAATTGTCAAAAAGTGATCATCACTTCATTCTGCTATGGCTCTGCATCTGTAGATGATGATTGCATTGCCAGCTGAAAAATGAGAAGTTCTGTTAAAGAGCCAGCTATTTAGTTTATGCTTGGAAAATACTTCAACTGAATTTGTCGTTAAATTAAGTAGCTGTTTGACTTAATTAACCAACCGTATTTTTAAAAATAATGATTTCATCGACTATTTCATCTATCATTTAAGTTATAATTGTCAAAAGGCTATCATGCTGGTGAAATGAGAAAGATTATTATAGTATTGGGTCTGTAAAGTTGCAACATGTATTTATTAAAGAGCTCCTTGCCGACATTAATGGTAACTTAGTCATCACTTTTCATTCTCCATAATCGTATGAAGAAATTGAACCTGGGAATATTTACATCTTTTTGCCTCTTAAATTCTGGTCTCTGCAAGGTAAACCAGTTTTTTTTTTAAGGTCATCTTCCTTTAGACTTGCTTACAACTTAAATGTCTTAAGGCGAAAGTTGTAATGATTATCCTTTCTCATGGGTAGGATAAGGCAAATAAAAATGACATACATTAACAGAAGAAATATTTAAGACTAAAAATCAATAGAAAGCCAGTCAGAACAGAAGCAGAATATGTGATTACATGTATCCTGGAGCAGAAAAGTAAAATAAACAATCTTGAGGATAATATGTGGAATAGGACCATCGGTATTGCCTAAGGATGCGACAGAATCCCGCTATTGTCCTGGAAGTAAATAAAAAGAAATGTATCACAAGGAAAAAAATCTGGAAGACAGAAACCTGTGCTGATACAACCAGAATAACAGTGATTTCTTGAAGTAGATGTCAGCAAGGGGATTGTCTAAGTGTCACCATTTTAAACCCCAGCATAAATGCTTCTGACTTTCCAGTTGTTTTTCTTAATTCTCATGAAATTGAAATAGATGAGGTGAACACCAAAATGTACTTCCATGTTTAGAAATGTTCTTACATATTATTTATGATACTCAGGAAATTTCCTAATCTTGATAGTGAAGATAGCTAAAAAGTGGGGTAAATTCTACCCCCTTTTCTAAACCCCAATCCCCAAGCCGTGCTCAATGTTACAGAATTCTGCGATTTCTAGCGTGAGAAATCTGGATTTCTAGCGTGGTGTGACTTGAAAAGTACACTGTCGCTCATCATTGGATGTTGCAAGCTACCTTTTGTTTAAAATGTCTGTATATAAGTTCTCAAACTCACTCTCGAGCCTCCTGATTTTCAGCTTTCTATTCTGATTTCTTTTCTCTTTATGAGTCAGTTGGGGGCAGTTGCTGTATTCTTTTGAAGTTTACTTTGTCTTTGAACATAATCTAGACCTCTCTTCAAGTCCAACGGATGTATATGTATGTAGTCAATCCTTTTTGGTGTTGTTAGGGAATCTGCTCTCCCGAAATTGACCTGGAAGATTATCAAGAATGATTTGTCATGTAGAACCCTAACTAAATATGTCATTGTCCCCCAGATGTTTCTCCTCTTGGTCTTGTAAGGATAAGCAATTGCTTGTAAGAAAGCAATGTGGAGAATATTCTATGAGATTCCAACAAGAATAAATCTTGACCTTATTGCAAATTACTATCAGCCAAGGAAAAAAGCAGCATTCTGGCAGAAAGACAGGAAAGAAAATACTCTGAGTTTCCCGGGGCTACTTCCTAAAATCCAGGTCGCCTGCTCTCACGGCCTTTTGAGTAACTTCTAAACAAACACAACGCTTTCACAGAGGAGTAAGTTTAACTGTTGCTGTGTTCTGGGGCTGTGCCAAAGAAAATAGTCTTTTGTCATTTAAAGGGAAGAAAACAAGGTTTCATGACTCTGTAAAACAGCAAAGAAAATAAATGACAGCAAATAAAGGGTAAGAGAGAATACTTGCCTACACTGGTGATTTACTAAACCCTGGAAATTTACCAGGCCCCTTTTGAGCAGGGTTAATGTGAAAAGATTAGCTGGATTTTTGCTTTGCTTGTTTGTTTCAAAGAAATTGGGCATGTAATTTCAAATTCCAAAAAGGAAAAGAACTAGGGGCAAAAATGGAGCCATTAGCAATGAAGTCAAGGAAAAAGAAAGTCTTCTCTAGGGAAATCTACCAGCTTAAATGCTCCAAAGTGGTATTGCCTTATCCAAGAACACAAACTCCCAGTTGCACTGAATGGTTTCTAAAGAAAGTTAAGAATGAATGCAGCTCTGGGTGGCCTGAGGAAATTCATCCTCTGTTACAAAGATCAGTGTCCTAGCCTGGATTTCCCCCAAGTGGAGGCTAAGACAAAGGCAGTTCATCTTGGAGGTGATTCCAGGGAGCAGGAGTGAAGGGCAGATGGAGCGAAACAGAGAAGGATGAAAAATCTATAAAATGATGTGTTTTTGTTAAGTTGACCACCAGTATGGGGGATCCATCACACAGGACCTTCTGAGGTGGCTCCTGTCCCCATTGTTCAAAGCTGGCCCCAAAAGCATTATCCCCCTACACTTCCAGGTTATGCATGCTTGAGTGCCAAGGGATTTCCCATGGTGGTCCTATGACATCACACTGGAGACGCCCAGGGCAGGAGAAAGAGGCATGCAGTGTGTGGCTGAAGAAAGGCTCTGTGCAAAACCAATCAACGCCTCCTTGGAACTGATCTCTGCAGCAGTAGCTGGGGTGAGATGGGGCTGAGAGACTATAAACCAGCACAAAAGTACTGCCCATTAGCAGTTGACCCCTTCACCACTCAAATATGCGCATGCTCTCCTTTACTTTTAAGTCCTGTCTATCCCAAAGTCCCTTCATGTTGGCAGCCAGACAAAAACTCCACAAAGACTTAATACAAAATGGTTAGTGGAAGCTCCAAACTCTGCTGATCTTCAGGCAATAGATGATATTTGTCATCTTTGTCCTCCAGCACCCAATGTTGATTCTCCTCATCTTCAGGCTGTGCTTTGGCTGAACTGGATTTCTTTTTTATTTTTTAATTTATTTTTTTATTGCAGTAACATTGGACTATAACATTATATAGTTTTCAGGTGTACATCTTAATATATTTTGAATTCTGTGTAGATTACATCATGTTCGCCACCCAAAAACTAATTATAGTCCATCAACTCATATGTGAGTCTAATCACCCCTTTTACCCTCCCCTCTCCCCCCTTCCCCTATGGTAACCACAAATCCAATCTCTGTTGCTATGTGTTTGTTTGTCATTGTTTTTATCTTCTACTTATGAGTGAGATCATAGGGTATTTGACGTTCTCCCTCTGACTTATTTCACTTAGCATAGTACCCTCAAGGTCTATCCATGTTTTCACAAATGGCAGGATATCATCATTTCTTATGGCTGAGTAGTATTCCATTGTGTATAAATACCACATCTTCTTTATCCATTTGTCCCGTGATGGGCACCTAGGTTGCTTCCAAGTCTTGGCTATTGTGAATAATGCTGCAATGAACATAGGGGTACACATATCTTTATGCATTTGTGTTTTCAAGATCTTTGAGTAAATGCGCAGCAGTGGGATAGCTGGATCATATGGTAGATCTTGTTAATTTTCTGAGGATACTCCATACTGCTTTCCATAGTGGCAGAACCAGTTTGCACTCCCACCGGCAGTGTACAAGGGCTCCCTTCTCTCCACATCCTCTCCACATCCTCTCCAACACTTGTTGTTTCCTGTCTTGTTAATTATAGCCATTCTGACCAGAGTGAGGTGATATCTCATTGTAGTTTTGATTTGCATTTCCCTGATAGCTAATGATGTTGAGCATCTTTTCATATGCCTGTTGGCCATCTGTATATCTTCTTTGGAGAAATCTCTCTTCAGATCTTTTGCCTATCTTTTTATTGGATTGTTGGTTTTTTGGTTGTTGAGATGTATGAGCTCTTTCTGAATTTTGAATATTAACCCCTTATCTGATATATGGTTTGCAAATATCTTCTCCCAATTGTTAGGTTGTCTTTTCGTTTTGTTGATGGTTTCCTTTGCTGTGCAGAAGCTTTTTAGTTTGATGTAGTCCCATTTGTTCATTTTTTCTTTTGTTTCCCTTGCCTGGCCAGACATGGGACTTGAAAATATGCTTCTCAGACTGATGTCAAAGAGCGTACTGCCTATGTTTTCTTCTAGGAGTTTCATGGTTTTGGGCCTTACATTCAAGTCTTTAATCCATTTTGAGTTGATTTTTGTGCATGGTGTAAGGGAATGGTCTACTTTTACAATAAATAAACACCATTTATTGAGGAGACTCTCCTTTCTCCATCGTATGCTCTTGGCTCCCTTGTCAAATATTAGCTGTCCATAAATGTGTGGGTTTATTTCTGGGCTCTCGATTCTGTTCCATTGATTTGTGTGTCTGTTTTTGTGCCACTACCATGCTGTTTTGGTTACTATAGCTTTGTAGTATATTTTGAAATCAGGGAGTGTGATACCTCCAGCTTTGTTCTTTTTCTCAGGAATCCTTTGGCTATTCAGGGTCTTTTGTTGTTCCATATAAATTTTAGGATTCTTTGTTCTATTTCTGTGAAAAATGTTGTTGGAACTTTGATAGGGATTGTGTTGAATCTATAGATTGCTTTAGGAAGTACGGACTTTTAACTATGTTAATTCTTCCAATCCAAGAGCACAGAATATCTTTCATTTCTTTGTGTCCTCTGCAATTTCTTTCAACAGTTTTATAGTTTTCGGTGTACAGATCTTTCACCTGTTTCATTAATTTTATTCCTAGGTATTTTATTCTTTTTGTTGCAATTATAAATGGGATTGTATTCTTAATTTCTCTTTCTGCTACTTTGTTGTCACTGTATAGAAACGCAACTGATTTTTGTATGTTGATTTTGTATCCTGTGACTTGACTGTATTCATTTATATTTCTAAAAGTTTTTCAGTGGATTCTTTAGGGTTTTCTCTATATAAAATCATGTCATCTGCAAAGCGTGACAGTTTCACTTCTTCTTTTCCAATATGGATCTCTTTTATTTCTTTTTCTTGCCTGATTTTTCTGGCTGGGACTTCCAATACTATGCTAAATAAGAGTGGTGACAGTGGGCATCCTGATCTGGTTCCTGTTCTTAGAGGGATAGCTTTCAGTTTTTCTCCATGGAGAGTGATATTTGCTGTGGGTTTGTAATATATGGGCTTTATCATGTTGAAGTATTTTCCTTGTATACCCATTTTATTTAGAGTTTTTGTCATAAATGGATGCTGTATCTTGTCAAAAGCTTTCTCTGCATCTATTGAGATGATCATGTGATTTTTATTCTTCATTTTGTTAATGTGGTGTATCCCATCAATCGATTTGTGGATGTTGAACCATCCCTGCATCCCTGGAATGAAACCCACTTGATCATGATGTATGATGTTTTTAATGTATTGTTGTATTTGATTTGCTAGTATTTTGTTGAGGATTTTTGCATCGATGTTCATCAGTGATATTGGCCTGTAATTTTCTTTTTTTGTGTTGTCCTTGTCTGGTTTTGGTATCAGGATAATGTTGGCTTCATAGAATGAGTTAGGAAGCCTCCACTCCTCTTCAATTTCTTGGAAGAATTTGAGGAAAGGTATTAAATCTTCCTTGAATGTTTGGTAGAATTCACCAGGGAAGCCATCTGGTCCTGGGGTTGCTCTTAAAGCAGGTACCCAGGGAATCTAGTCTTTCCTTCCCAGGCCAGATGATTGTAAATCCAGTTTGGGGAGCCCCAGCACAATTGACTACAAGGTTTAACAGCACACTCCTGTTGCAGTTTTCCTGTTAATTAGGTAGGTACCCAGTGTAGCTGGTTGCTAGGCTCAGGGGCTTACAGTTGCGATAGGCCTCAGGCCTACAAGGCTGTTGTCAGTTCTCTTAGGAGTGCAGCTGAGTGGGGTTGGCCCTAGGCACGAACGCTCAATTGTTTCAGGCTTTGGCAGGTGGGGCTGATCCTTTTTATGGCTATTTGTGAAGCACAGGTCTTCTGCCATTGATAAGCCCCACCCCCCACAGGACCACACACACTGCCAACACAGTCCTGGTCCATGCAAACTTCTCAACCCCCTGGAGCATACCCCAATGCCACACTTCAGAGGCCCCCACCTCTCCACCAATGCCTGCCACAGTTCACCTGCTCCTCACACAGGCCCTGCCCCACAGAGGTGGACATACTCACCTGCTTATAGAGGATCAAGGCACCCCGTCAATGCAGGCCGACAAGTAGCCTGAGGGCTTGCTGTTGGGTGGGGCCAGTCCCTAGGGCGGGCTGCCTGCCCTGGCTGACCTAGATTAAATCTGTGCTCTAATGGGTGTGGCAGACCCCTGGGCTAACAGGCCAGGGGAAGAACTTCAATGGCATCTGCCTACTTGTGTCAGCAAGCCTGGACTAGGTGACAACAATGGCCACCACCAATGTATCCATCTCCAGAGAGGTCTCTCCTCTCACTGAGATGCACCCAGAGCCTACTAGGTGAGTCTCTTTTCAGCAAATGACTGTCAGCCTTCTTTCTGGTGATTTTAGCTTGCTGAGATGGGTGAGTTTGTGCATGGGCCCTTTAAGACCCAGGTCTTTTTGCCTTCATCCAATAGCTTTTCTGTGGTTATTCCCCACTGCAGTTAATAGCCAGCAAAGCCAGAGAGTAAGGCCCTCGTCTCAGTTGTGCTCAGTCGGAAGGATGCTTATAGCAGTATTGGCCCCCACTCAGGACCTCACTCCTCCAGGGTGGGCTGCATACCTTAGAGTGGCTCCCTCCTGGCCAGCCGAGAAACTCCACTGCTCCTGAAGGTGGCTTTTTTTCTCTCCAGAAGGAATTTCTGCCTCTTCCACCTTAGTCAGGACTGTCCCTTGTTGTGGGGGTTCTTTTAATCCAGTTTTCAGTTTTTTATCCAGGGTAATTTTTCCAAAAATAGTTGTAACCTGGTTGTGTTCGTGGGAGGAGATGAGCTCAGATTCTGCCTACACTGCCATCTTGATGAGATCGCTCTATAATCCTTTTATTGCCTTGCTGAATTCAGTTTGCTAGTTTAATAATTTTTGAGGATTTTTACATCTATGTTCATCAGGGATTCTGGCCTATAATTTTATTTTCTTGTGATGTCCTTGTCTGGTTTTGGTATCAGAGTAATGCTGGCCTTGTAAAATGAGTTGGAAAGAATTCCTTCCTCTTAGATTTTTGGAAGAGTTTGAGAAGGATTGGTATTGATTTTTCTTTGAATGTTTCATAGAATTCACCAATGAATCTGTGTGGTCCTGCACTTTTGTTTGTTGGGAGGTTTTTGAAACTTCTTTCTCTATTGATTAATCCATTGACATGAAAAGCTCAAATGACCAGGTGATAGTCATAGCTTCATGTTCAGTGGAAATATTCCCTGATGTTTTCCCCTCAAGAACAGGGATCTGTGATCTGACAGTGCTAAAGTTTGTAGGAAAAGGAAGTACATAGTCCACAAGAGGAACAACTGGCAATGGTTGTTTACCATTGTTTCAGGATTTTCTCAATTGTTTCTGCTCTTATCTCTATTATTTCCCTCCTTCTACTTATGTTGCATTTAATTTTCTGTTTATTTTCTTGCTTTATCGGGTGGAATGATACATCACTGATTTTGAATCTTTCTATCTTTTCTAATATAAGCATTTTAAGCAATAAATTTCCTTCTAAGCACTGCTTTAGCTGATTCCCATATATTTTAATATATTGTGTTTTCATTACCAATCATTTTGAAATGTTTTTAAATTTCTCATGTAACTTTTTTCCTATTTGATCCATGTGTTATATGGAAGTATGTTGCCTAATTTCTCGATATTTGTAACATTTTGAAATATCTTTTTGTTATTGATTTTAATTTAATTTCTTCATAGTCAGAGAATATATTATATATTATTTAAGTACTTTGAAATGTTTTTAGACTTGTTTTATGGTCCAGCATGTGGTCTCTCCCAGTGAATGGCCGTATGTGCATTTGAAAAATACAGGATGCCAGGTTCTGTGAATGTCAATTAAGTCAGGCTGGTTGATAGTGTTGTTCATGTTTTCAAATTCCATTCTGATTTATTTCTTCACTTGTTCAGTTAATTATTGAGGCAGTGATGTTAAAATATTGGCTTATATTTGTGACTTTGCCTATTTCTTTGTTCTATCAATTTTGCTTCATGGATTTGAATTTCTGTTATTAGATGCATGCATATTTAGGGTTGTTATGTCTTCTTGATGAATTGATATTTTTACCATGCTGAAAGGTCCCTCTTTATCTCTGGTAAAACTTCTTGTCTCGAGATCTCCTTTGTCTGATGTTAACATAGTCACATCTGTTTTTCTCCTTACTGTTTGCACAGAATATCTTTTCCATTTTTTTTATCTTCCACCTATCTGTAGAAAGTAAGTGGTGGCGCCTTGATAGAGTATTTGAAGTATCACGTAACAAAAGAGGTGTCTAAGGTAGTCAGCAATCTCTGTGATTAATATGTTAGTATCTATTTGTCTTGTTTATCTCCTTTCTCTAAATCTTATTTATAACAGGATCTATGGGTTTGCTGTCTTTTTCATACTCCCATGTTTGCTACAAAGATTTAATGAGATTTGTTCTCTATAGATATAATGCTTCCCCCCCCCCGAAGATATATGTGTCTTAATCTTGTTTACCTGTGAATTATGTTATTTTACATGTCAAAGGCACTTTGCAAATGTGATTAAAGTTTAGGACCTTGAAATGGGGATATTATCCTGGACTATTTAGATGGTCCCAATCTAATCACATGAATCTTTAAGTGGAAAAACTTCTCCAGCTGTGGTAAGTGAAAGAGATGGGCAGACAGAAGGAAGATTCAGAGAGATTCCGTGTTGTTGCTGACTTTGAAGATGGAGTAAGAGGGCCAAGAGCTATGTAGGCAGCCTCTGGAGGCTGGAAAAGGCAAGGCAACAGATTGCCCCCCCCCCCGAGCCTCCAGAAGGGAGACTAGCCCTGCAGACACGTTAATTTTAGCCTGGTGAGACCCAGGTCAGTCTTCCGACCTACAAACTTGTGTTGTTTCAGGCCACCAGGTTAGTGGTAATTTGTTAATATCAGCCATAGAAAACTAATATATCCATGTGCTACTAAACTTGGTTCAGATCTGCTTGGGAATGGAAGCAGCTACATAGGAGCATCTCATTCTGTTTCATTTCTTAGAAGGAACCAAAAGTTCCTTCTAAGAAAATTCTCAGAACTGCAAGTCTAGAGGATTTCTCATATCCATCTTCTCTAAAGATACAAAATTTCTCAAATAGAAGGAAAAAGACAAGCCCTGGAAGTATTGTTTTTTTAGCAGTTTGGATAAGAGAGACTTTATTTTTAACAAATATTACTTATTGTTTAAATACATTAATTCATATAAAAAAACATAAGTTATGCCACAGAAAGGTTTATTTGGGACCTGAGACAAGTTTCAAGGCTTTAGGCAGTTTTCTTAAGGTTTTAGATCCCTGCATACTGTTTCCATAGCAACAAGCCCATAGAAACCTCTAAGGGCCATCACTATGGATGTAACTAGAGGTGTCCCTAGAGTTGAGAGAACTGGACAACTGCCCAGAATCTAATATGTTAACAGCACCCGAGCTGGGAGTGGAAGAGCTGTAACGCAGAGAGGTAGGTAGCAGAGAAGGAAGTGCCTCACCAGTTCATGCCAAAACAAAACAAAACTCAGGCCCCCTCTGTGCGCATCAAGGTGAATCAACTCAGATTATACCTTATTTCTAGGCCCCTCCCCTCCACCAATCTCCCTTATTACACAGTTTTCCGGATCTCTTACCCCTCTCCTCTGCACTTTTTTTGGGTGCTCTTTTAAAACTTCTCTTCCTCTTCCAGACTGTTATTGGTATTCCTTCTATCTTTATTCTGCTTATGTAATAATGGGGAGTGGGGACAGCCAGATTGAAGAGGGGTCAGAGCAATTTACTTATCTGTCCTCTTCTGGGAAGTGTCTCCCCAAAGTAATTGCACAGCTAGACTTTTGCCTGGAGCATTTTCCAATTTCCAGATAATTTTCCTCGTACGAAAGCCAAGGTGAAGAGTATTTGTAATTTGAATTTAGACTAGTCTGCTTTTAAACTATACTCAAACACAAGAATAATATCTGAGTAGTAAACCCAGTCAATAAATAAGATTATCAGTAGCCCAAATGAAGAGCATCCATTGGCTTCTCCACAGTAATGTTAGTTCAGTCAATGTAACAGCTTCAAGATAGTGAATTGGGTGAAAAGATTAAAAGTTGATTGACAAAACAGCTACCTTTTTAGCTAGACTTTCCCTCTTTCCTTAATCACATGACTATAAAATTAAAGTAAAATAGTATCCTACACTTTTAGAATATTAATCCTATTCCCTCCTCCCCATCATTCTTTCTTTATCTTCAGATTCATTGAGTGTGATTGAGTCTCTCTGTCTCAGAGAAATATAGATAAATCCAATGCAATTCAGCCAGTAATCTACAATCACCAAGCTGATTAAAAAACTCTCATTTTTGGTAAATGAGTTCTGTCTCCAACCAAAAAACAAGGAGGCTATCCTTTCCTTTAAATTTGGCAATACTTAGGTATAATGCCCTTTTAACAACATCCTTCCATAGAAAGGGGATATTTTGTTTGGGGAAAAAACATATAAAATAACCTTGATATACCTGTTTGCTTCCAAAAAATACTCTACTTGAAATCAATGAGTGCAATTGACATCATTTTAAATACTGTATTTCTGTGAAAAAAGTGACAACCATTTAAAAATCATTTCAGGCAGCAAAACTAATATAATTCAACATTCACAATTATGTCTTCACAAAAGCAAAAAGCATGAATCATTCTTACCAACAGTTTGGTAAGATTTCTACTCTCTTTTTATTCTCTTTCTCTAAAAATCAGTCAAATCCTACGCTTAGATATTTTCTACTGAGAAAATGATTAATAGACACAATTTTGGTGAATGCTGAGTTACATAATTTACAAAAATTGACCACCAGAAATGCTTGTATTTTTCTGCTCTTTATGTCTCTTTTCTTCTAGCAAGTCTGTCAAACCATGCTCATGCATGCACACACACATGCGTGAATATATCTTCCAAAGCAATCCATTTCATAGGAAAATTCTAAAGCTTGCTAATGGCTCTCTTTGCTGAGCTATACAATTAAGAGTCTGTCAGGCCATCCCCGGTTGCCTAGTGGTTAAGTTTGGCACACTCGCACACTCTGTTTCAGTGGCCTGGGTTCAGTTCCCAGGCACAGACCTCCACCACTCATCTTTCAGTGGCTGTGCTGTGGTGGTGGCTCACATGCAAAAAAAAAAAAGAGGAAGATTGGCAGTGGATGTTAGCTCAGGGCAAATCTTCCTCAGCAAAAAAAATAAAAATTAAAAATTGGGAATTTGTCTAACTGAATTGCTTTCCCTAAGGAGAAAATGAAGTGAATTGTTAAATACAAGTTACAAGTGGGTAACATTTTTGTCTCCCCTAATTGTATGTCAATGCTGTGGTCTTTGTCTTATAACTCAGTTTTCAAAAGAGAAATTTTCATTTATTTTCTGCTGCAACCTGCTTCATAAATTCCCTTGGGAAGGTACTATCAAGAAGGTAGAAGACTATAATAGCCTGTATTTGAATATTTAACAAATAAAATATCTAATGCTGGATTTTAAAAAATAACCTTCAGATAAGCTTCCAGTTTGCAAAGAGCAGTGGTCCTCACTGGTTTGATAAGGAAAATTAAAACTGCTGTATTCAGCTGTTTTGTGAACACAGCTACTAACTTAAAAAGACCTAAGTTCAAAACAGGACCTCTGTCAATGGGAACAAATCTCTCAATTTCAAGATATTGTTGAGTCAACTAGTAATCTGTGTTGCGGGTCTTCCTATTAAAACAAACATGATGCTAAAATAGAACCCATTATTAGGTTCCCCTTTACATTGCTGTCAAAAGGGATAATCAAGGAAATGAAGGAAGGGGAAAACTTACACAATAACCAAAAGGAGAGATTATGTTGAAGCCACATCCAAACTGCTATTGAATTAAAATGTTGGGAGATTGTTAAAAGCAAGAATTGATACAATATTTTTATAATTTTATACAATGCAAATATTCCAGAGCAGATTTTCATTCTCCAGCATACTGTAGAAAGAGAAATCCAGCAGGGCCTTCCTGACATTCTGTAGCAGATAAAACCTCATCTCTGTGGATAGGCCACTTTCCCAACAAGGTCCAGCCAGAGGGACAGCCAGGATCTTTAAAGGACAGGAACCTCTAAACTCCTCTTCATCTTGATACAGTAGGCAGTCACAAAGAAATTCAAAGTGGTCCACACTGCAGACTATAGAAAGAAGTGATTCTGATACTCTAGAAATGGATTGTTTTATAGTTCTTAATGAAGTGTGAGAACATGAGGGCTGAGTTTATTGTCTTAGTCCGTTTGGCTGCTATAACAAAAAAAACCCATAGATTGGCTGGCCTATACAACAAACATTTATTCTCGCAGTTCTGGAGGCCAGGAAGTCCAAAATGAAGGGACTGGCTGATTTAATGTCTGGTGAAGACTTCAAACCGTGTTGGTGGATGACTTCCTTCTTGTATCTTCACTTGGCATGGCGGAGAGTAGAGAGAAGCAAGCTCTCTCAGGACTTGTACATGGGCAATAATCCCGTTGATGAGGGCTCTGTCCTCATGACCTTCTCTAATCCTAATTACCTCCCAGAGGCACTGCCTCCTAATACCATCACCTTGAGGGGTAGGGTTTCAGCATAGGAATTTTGAGCGAACACAACATTCAGTCTGTAACATTTATGCTCTGGAACTTTGAGATCTAAACCTAACCCAGAAGTTCATGTTTCTCAAAGCAAACTAATGAAAATCCTTACAAGGCAGTAAATGACACCTCTTCTTATCCCATAGTTTCTTAGATATAATCTGAATGCTGCTTATTGTAATATTATAATAAGCTAAAGTTAGTCAAAGGAAAGCTTGTGAAACCTTAGAGTGTATGTGTGTGTTTATTCCACTAAAATATTCATAACATAAAATGTACCATTTTAACCATTTTTAGGTGTAAAGTTCAATGGCATTAAGTACATTCACACTGTACCACCATCTATCTCTGGAACTTTTTTCATCATCCCAAACTCAAGCTCCATACTCACTAAACACTAACTCCCCAAACCCCGGCCCCTACCACCTGGCAACCACCATTCTACTTACTGTCTCTATGAATTTGACTACTCTAGGTACCTCATGTAAGTAGAATCATACAATATTTTTCCTTTTGTGACTGGCTTATTTCACTTAGCATAAAGTCTTCAAGACTCATCCATGTCATAGCACGTGTCAGAATTTTGCATGGTATGTATTTACAGCATTTTATTTATCCAGTTATCCATCAATGGACACTTGAGTTGCTTTCACTTTTTGCCGCCTGTGAATAGTGCTGCTGTGAGCGTGGGTGTACAAATATCTCTTCAAACTCTGGCTTTCAATTCATTTGTGTATGTATCCAGCAGTAGAGTTGATGGATCATATGGTAATTCTATTTTTAATTATCTGAAAAACTGCCTCACTGTTTTCCATGGTGGTTGTACTATTTTACATTCCTACTAACAGTGCCCGAGGGTTCCATTTTCTCCACATCCTCACCAACACTTTTGATTTTCTGTTATTTTGAAAACAGCAATCCTAATGGGGGTGAAGGGGTATCTCATTGTGATTTTCTTTTGCATTTCCCTAATGATTAGTGATGTTAAGCATCTTTTCTTGTGCTTATTGACAATTTATGTATCTTCTTTTTTGTATGTGGTGAGGGAGTCCAACTTCATTCTTTTGAATGACGATATACGGATTTCCCAATACCATTTGTTGAAAGGACTGTTCTTTACCCCATTAAATTGTCTTGGCACTCTTGTCAAAAATCATTGCCTGTGTATGCAAGAATTTATTTTCTGGGCCCTCTACCGTGTTCCATTTGTCCATACATCTATCTTTATGCCAGGACCACACTCTTGTTTATTGTAGCTTTGCAGTAAGTTTTGAAATCAGGAAGTGTAAGACTTCCAATTTTGTTCTTTTTCAATATTGTTTTGCCTATTTGGGGTCCCTTGAAATCTTAGATGAATTTTAGGGTGAATTTTTCTATTCCTGAAAAAAAATAATTAGGCTTTTGATAGGGACGGCATTAAATCTGTAGATCACTTTATCTAGTGTGGATCTCTTAATAATATTAAGTCTTCCAATCCATCAACACGGGATGTCCTTCTCTTTATTTGTGTCTTTAATTTCTTTCACCAACATTTAGTAGTTTTCAGTGTACAAATCTTTTTTTTTTTAAGATTTTATTTTTTTCCTTTTTCTCCCCAAAGCCCCCTGGTACATAGTTGTATATTCTTTGTTGTGGGTCCGTCTAGTTGTGGCATGTGGGATGCTGCCTCAGCGTGGTTTGATGAGCAGTGCCATGTCCGCACCCAGGATTTGAACCAATGAAACACTGGGCAGCCTGCAGTGGAGCACGTGAACTTAACCACTCGGCCATGGGGCCAGCCCCAGTGTACAAATCTTTTTACTTTCTTGGTTATGTTTATTCCTAAATATTTTACTCTTTTTTATGCTATTGCCAATGGATATCCTTTTCACACTGTTCATTGTTTGTGTATAAAAATGAAATGGATTTCTGTGTGTTAATTTTGCATTTTACAACTTTGCCAAATTTTTAAATTGTGTTTTATTTTAACATCTTGAGAGTAAAACAGGTATTGGTACTGGGTAACACATTTTTACTTAACAGAAGAACATGTTTTATAAGTGGTATTTTTAAATGTAATGCTATAGTGAATAAAATTGTGTAAGTTAAAAATATTTACTAGTCAAAAGGATTTCATCATTAATCACATAAGCCCATTTCACTTATTTTGTGTTTTGTTTGCTGAGGAAGGTTTGCCCTGAGCTAACATCTGTGCCAATCTTCCTGTTTTGTATGTGGGTCACAGCCACAGCATGACCACCAACAAGTAGCGTAGGTCCTTGCCCAGGAACCAAACCCAGGCCACCAAAGCAGAGGGTGCCAAATTTAACTGCTAGGCCATGGGGCCAGCTCCTCAGTTGTTTTGTTTTTTATTTTTTGATCTTTTAATTATTTTATTGAGGACACGTTGTTTATAACATTGTGTAATTTCAGGTGTTCATTACTATAGACCAGCTTCTGTATAGACTGTATCATGCTCATGACCAAAAGTCTAGTTTTTATCCATCACCACACATATGTGCCCCTGTACCCCTTTCACCCACCCCCACCCCCTTCCCATCTGATAATAATTAATCTGTTCTCTTTGTCCTGTGTTTATCTTCCATGTATAAGTGAGATCATATGGTGTTTGTTCTGTCTTACCTATTTCGCTTAACATAATACCCTCAAGGTCCATCCGTGTTGTTGTAAATGGGACGATTTTATCTTTTTTTTATGGCTGAGGAGTATTCTATTATATATAGACCACATCTTCTTTATCCATTCATCAGTTGATGGGCACTTAGGTTGCTTCCACATCTTGGCTATTGTGAATAATGCTGCAATGAACATAGAGGTGCATAAATCTCTTCGTATTGTTGATTTCATGTTCTTTGGATAAATACTCAGTACGGGCAAAGCTGGATCATATGGTATGTCTATTGTTAGTTTTTTGAGAAATCTCCATACTGTTTTCCATAGTGACTGCACCAGTTTGTATTCCCACCAGCAGTATATGAGGGTTCCCTTTTTTCCACATCCTCTCAACATTTGCTATTTTTTCTCTTGTTAATTATAGCCATTCTAATGGATGTAAGGTGATACCTCATTGTAGTTTTGATTTGCATTTCCCTAATAATTAATGATGCTGAACATCTTTTCATGTGCCTATTGGCCATCTGTATGTTTTCTTTGGAAAAATGTCTATTCATATCCTCTGCCCATTTTTTTTATTGGGTTGTTTATTTTTTTATCATTGAGTTGTAGGAATTCTTTATATATTTTGGAAATTAACCACTTGTTAGATATATGATTTGAAAATATTTTCTCCCAGTTGGTGGGTTGTCTTTTCATTTTGTTCATGGTTTCCTTTGCCTTGCAGAGCATTTTGCTCTGAGGTAGTCCCATTTGTTTATTTTTTCTTTTGTTGCCCTTGTCTGAGTAGACATGGTATTCGAAAAGATGACACTAAGACTGATATGAAAGATTGGACTGCCCATATTTTCTTCTAGGAGTTTTATGGCTTCTGGTCTTACATTCAGATCTTTAATTCATTCTGAGTTACTTTTTGCGTATGGTGTAAGAGAATGGTCTACTTTCATTCTTTTGCATATGGCTGTCCAGGTTTCCCAACACCATTTATTGAGGAGACTTTCCTTTGTCCATTGCATGTTCTTGGCTCCTTTTTGAAGATTAGCTGCCCATAGATGTGCAGTTTTATTTCCAGGCTTCCAATTCTGTTCCACTGATCTGTTTTTGTGTCTGGTTTTGTGCCAGTACCATGCTGTTTTGGTTACTATAGCTTTATAGTATATTTTGAACTCAGGGAGTGTGATACCTCCTGCTTTGTTCCTTTTTCTCAGGATTGCTTTGGCTATTCAGGATCTTACATTGTTCCATATAAATTTTAGGATTCTTTCTAATATTTCTGTGAAGAATATCATTGGGATTCTGATTAGAATTGCATTGAATCTGTAGATTGCTTTAGGTAATATGGACATTTTAACCAAATTTATTCTTCCAATCCATGAGCATGGATTATCTATTTCTTTATGTCTTCTGCAATTTCTTTAAATAATGTCTTATAATTTTCAGTGTACAAGTTTCTCACCTCTTTATTTAAATTTATTCCTAGATATCTTATTCTTTTTGTTGTGATTGTAAATGGGATTGTATTCTTGACTTCTCTTTCTGCTGGTTCATCATTAGTGTATAGAAATGCAACTGATTTTTGAAAGTTGATTTTGTACCCTGCAGCTTTGCTGTAGCTGTTGATTATTTCTAATAGTTTTCTGGTGGATTTGTTATGGTTTTCTATATAGAGAATCATGTAATCTGCAAACAGTGAGAGTTTCACTTCTTCCTTTCCAATTTGGATACCTTTTATTTCTTTTTCTTGCCTAATTGCTCTGGCCAAAATCTCCAGTTCTATGTTGAATAGGAGTGGTGAGAGTGGGCACCTTTGTCTTGTTCCTGTTCTCAGAGGAATGGCTTGCAGTTTTTCACCATTGAGTATGATGTTAGCTGTCGGTTTTTCATATATGGCCTTTATTATGTTGAGGTACTTTCCTTCTGTACCCATTGTATTGAGAGTTTTTTATCATAAATGGATGTTAGATCCTGTCAAATGCTTCCCTGCATCTATTAAAATGATCATGTGGTTTTTATTCCTTATTTTGTTAATGTGGTGTACCACATTGATTAATTTGCAGATGTTGAGCAATCCCTGTGTCCCTGGTATAAATCTCACTTGATAATGGTATATGATCCTTTTAATGTATTGCAGTATTCAGTTTGCCAATATTTTCTTGAGGATTTTTTCCTCTGTGTTCATCAGCAATATGGCCTGTAATTTTCCTTCTTTGTGCTGTCCTTGTCTGTTTTTGGTATCAGGGTAATTTTGGCCTCATAGCATGAGTTAGGAAGCATTCCATCTTCTTCAATATTTTGAAATAGTTTGGAAAGGATAGGTGTTAAATCTGCTTTGTATATTTGGTAGAATTCTCCAAAGAAACCATCTGGTCCTGGACTTTTATTTTTGGGGATATTTTTGATTACTGTTTCAATCTCTTTACTTGTGATTGGTCCATTCAGATTCTCTATTTCTTCTTCATTCAGTTTTGGGAGGTTGTATAAGTTTAAGAATTTATCCATTTCTTCTAGGTTATCCAATTTGTTGGCATATAGTTTTTCATAGTATTCTCCTACAGTCCTTTGTGTTTCTGTGGTATCTGTTGTAATTTCTCCTCTTTCACTTTTTTTTTTTTTAGAGCTTCAGTCTCTTTGGTGAAGTATTCCTTCTGCTCATTAATTTTATTCCTGAGCTAACTGAGCTGTCTTTCTGAGTTTTCTTGTAACTCATTGAGTTTCTTTATGACAATTATTTTGAATTCTCTTTCATTTATATTGTACATTTCTGTGACTTCAGGATTGGTTTCTGGAGACGTCATTTTCATTCTGCTCTGAAGTAGTTCTTCATGGATTTTAATGAATTAATCCTTTTCTGGTGCATCTGTGGTAGTATCAAGTCACAGATTCCACCTGCCACCACTCGGGGCAGGGGGGTTAGGAACTGTGTTTTCTAATCCTGCCCCAAATGCTGGAAGTTGTGCCAGTAGGGTTGCTCTGTATTTGCATGTGCTGGATGCAGCCACTTCATGGGTTCAGGCAGGCCCTCTGTGCTCTGCCAGTGAGTTGCTCTCATGCAGGTGGGACTGCTGTGCTCAGTAGGAGATTAGCTGAGCTGTTGCACTAGGTAGGAAGTGGGCACTTTCTTTCATGTGGGCCAGCTCTGTACTCTGGGCAATTTGGCTGAGCTGCTACACTTGGTGGGCAGGGCTTCTTCACAGCTGCTGAGCCCCCATCACTCAGTGGGAAGCATTCCTGTGAACCAGCTGTTACAGCATAGTGAGCATTCCCATGGGCCAGGCTACCACTCTGAAAGCATTTGCACATGGGCTGGGCTGCCCCACCTCCTCTTACAGTCGTGCCAGCCACTGTGTGAGGATTTGTGAACTGGATTGCTGCTGCTGGGGAGGGGATGGGGTCTGCTCACCTAGTTCTACTGCTTTATGGGGATACAGTCCACTCACCTTCAGATATATGGCTGCATGGATCTCTCAGACATCCTGTTGTACTGTGTAGGGAATCCTGTTTTGGTTAATGAATGTCTGTTTAGTTGTTACTTAGAGGGGAGACATGGAAAGAACAACCCTCTTTGCCATGATGCTGATGTCACTGTTTTGTTTTTAAACTCCCCAGAAAGAGAATCTGTCGCAATTCTATCCACTATCCATTTTTCTCTTCTGCCTCAATTTTAAGTTGTATGAAAAGACAAACATGGATTGATTAGAATAAGTAAATAAAAGAAATCTCTATTGTTTCTCAAAGTGAGAAGGGATGTTATTTTCTTAAATTCTTAATAAGGACTGTATGGCAAAATTGATCATTGTGTAATTTTTTCTTTCACTAGAGCAACTTCCCTGGTGTTTTTGTAAAGTCTATGGCAGTGAATGCCAAATACAATCTCGCATGCTCATTAGAACCAATATAAGTTGTTTACAAATTCAATTCATCTAATGTTTATTGAATGAATACAGTGAGCACTGCTATGAAGAGACAGTTGTTTGTATGGCTTCATGCTGTCAGCAATCTGGAAGAAAAGCAAAAAGGTCATGTGATTGTCTCTGTGGTGTAACACTTAATAAAACAAGTAAGTTGGTCAGCCAACACATGAGAGAAGAAAGATAAACAAAAGTCAGTCCATCTATCTTTTGGATTCATAAAGGCCAAACAGTTTCTAATTTACCAATTTTTCAGCAAGTTGTGATCTCATAGATGACTTCTTTAGAAAATGTTCTTGGAGACAGTGCATGGATAAAGGATTCCACAGACAGAGTGTTAGGTTTTGCAAACACTGGATAAACTTTTGAGTGTCATTAAGAACCATAATAAGTCTATCTACCTATCTATGTATTTATTGGAAGGACTCCTACATGTCTCTTTGTATTCATTTTTTAGATAACGTCATCAATGAATAATCATCAAATGACCCTTCAAAAAATCAAGAGAAAAATTAGCTGAATGCCTTTTTAACTTTGTTTTAAAAATGTGGATGAATGAATATTCAAAATATCAACTTTTTTCACGTTTGATCATAGAGAGATATTCCAATCGTTCTTCACAGCAGAGATGAACATTTGAAAATAAACCTATGTATATTATTACTATCAGACTATGGAAAATACTTGGGAAAAATTTTCCTGTCTTAAGTATTAATAGAAGACTGTCTAGTTTGGCCTTAGACAGCAACCAGTCCAATAACTCAAAATATGCTTTAGTTTTTCCTTCTTCGTCTCCGTTTTTCCTCTTTTTTATTTTTAGAGTAATAAGAATGTATGTGTGCAACAGAATAAATACAAAATGATCCATAACCATTATGATTCTTCTCCCAGCAGGCCTGTAGTTCCCAGTAATATAGGAGTGTTTCTTTAATTTACACCAGGCTTGGGCCATAAATTTCTTTTTTCTGCACTGTCTACAAGGGTGGCCACTATCTACATATGGGTATCCTATCCACCACTTGAAATGTGGTTAGTGTGACTGTGAAATGGATTTTTTAAATTAATAAACCTTATCTTTTAGAGCAGTTTTAGGTTTATGTCAAAATTGAGCAGGAAGTACAGAGAGTTCTCCTATAACATCTGAATTACACATGCACACCTTCCCCTATCATCAACATCCCACACCACAGTGGTACAGTTGTTACAATCAATGAATCTACACTGATGCATCATTATCGTCCATAGTTTACATTAGGGTTCTTTCTTGGTGTTATACATTATATGGGTTTTGACAAATGCCATGCATCCACCATTGTAGTATCATACAGAATAGTTTACCTGCTCTGAAAATCCTCTGTGTTTGGCCTATTCATCCCTCCCTCTCCATTAACCCCTGGCAACAACTAATCTTTTGTTGTCTCCATAGTTTTCCCTTTTCCAGAATGTCACATGTTTGGAATCACACAGTGTGTACCTTTTGAGATTGTCTTCTTTCACTTAGTAATGTGCATTTGTTTCCTTCCTGTCATTTTATGGCTTGATAACTGATTTTCTTTTAGCGCTGAATAATATTCCATTGTCTAGATGTACCAAAGTTTACTTATCTATTCACCTATTGAAGGACATCTTGGTTGCTTCCAAGTTTGGGCAATTCTGAATAAAGCTGCTATAATTATACATGTGTAGGTTTTTTGTGAACATAAGTTTTCAATATATTTGGGTAAGTACCAAGGAACGTGTTTGCTGGATCATATGGTAAAAGTATGCTAGTTTTGTAAAAAACTGCCAAATGTCTTCCAAAGTGGCTGTACCATTTTGCTTTCCCACCAGCAGTGAATGAGAGTTTCTGTTGCTCCAGATCCTCACCAACATTTGGTGTTGTCAGTGTTTGGATTTTGGCCATTCTAATAGTAGTGTAGTGGTATCTTATTGCTTTTTTAATTTGAAATTCCCCAATAACATGTAATGTTGAACATCTTTTCATATGCTTACTTGCCATCTGTATAACTACTTTGGGGAAGTGTCTGTTCAGGTCTTTTCAGAATGTTTGTTTTAAATGGATTATTTGTTTTCTTACTACTGAGTTTCAAGAGTTGTTGATATATTATGGATAACAGTCTTTTATCAGATGTATCTTTTGCAAATATTTTCTCCCAGTCTCTGACTTGTCTTTTCATTCTCTTGACATTGTCTTTTGTAGAGCAGAAGCTTTTAATTTTAATAAAATTTGGTTTATCAATTATTTCTTTCATGGATCATGTCTTTGCTGTTATATCTAAAAAAGCATCACCATACTCAAGGTCATCGAGGTTTTCTCCAATGTTATCTTCTAGGAGTTTCATATTTTTCATTTAGATCTATGATCCATCTTGACTTAATTTTGGTTAAGGGTTTAAGTTCTGTGTGTACATTCACTTTTTTTTTTTTTGCATGTGAATGTCCAGTAGTTCCAGCACCACGTGTTGAAAACACTATCTTTATTCCATCTTATTACTTTTGCACCTTTGTCAAAGATCAGTTGACTATATTTATATGCACCTATTTCTGGCCTCTCTGTTCTGTTCCATTGGTCTGTTTGTCTATTCTTTCACCAATACTGTTGATTACAGTAGCTTTATAGTAAATCTTGAAGTCAGGTAGTGTCAATTCTCCAACTTTGCTCTCCTCCTTCAATATTCTGTTGGCTATTCTGGATCTTTTGCCTCTCTGTATAAACTTTAGAATCACTTTGTCAATATCCACAAAATAACTTGCTGGGATTTTGGTTGGCATTGTGTTGAATCTATGGAAGAAGTGACATCTTGACAAAATTGAGTCATCCTATCCATGGACATGGAATATCTCTCCATTTATTTAGTTTTTCCTTGATATCTTGCATTAGAGTTTCGTAGTTTTTCTCATATACATATTGTACATATTTAGCTAGATTCATATGTAAGTATTTCATTTTTTTGGTGCTAATATAAATAGTAATGTGTTTTTAATTCAAATTCCACTTTTTCATTCCTGGTATATAGAAAAGTGAGTGACTTTTGTATATTAACCTTGTATCTTTCATCCTTGCTATAAGCACTTATTAGTTCCAGGAGCTTTTTGTTGATTCTTTTGGTTATTCTAAATAGATGATCATGCCAACTGCAGATAAAGATTGTTTTATTTCTTCTTTCCCATTCTGTATACCTTTTATTTCATTTTCTTCTCTTACTTCTTATTCTTATCTTCTTCTGTAATCCTTTTATTTCCTTTTCTTTTCTTCTCTTACTGCATCAGCTAGGATTTCCACTATGATGTTGAACGACAGTGGTGAGAGGGGATACCCTTGACTTGTGTCTGATCTTAGCAGGAAAGCTTTGAGTTTCCCACACAAAGTGAGATGATGAGTATGATTTCTTTCTCTTTAGGTATGATGTTAGTTGTATGTTTTTTATAGGTTAATTTGAGGAAGTTTCTCTCCATTCCTAGTTTACTGGGAGTTTTGTTTTTTATCATGAATGTGTGTTGGATTTTGTCAATGCTTTTAATGCATTTATGGATATGATCATGTGATTTTTCTTTAGGCTATTGATGTTTTATGTAGATTATATGATTTTTGAATGTTAAACAGCCTGTATACCTGGGAGAAATCCCAATAGGTTGTGGTGTATAATTCTTTTTATATATTGTTGTATTTGATTTGCTGCTATTTTATTGAAGAATTTTGCATCTCTGTTCATGAGAGATGTTGGTCTGTGGTTTTCTTTTCTTCGAATGTCTTTGTCTGGTTTTGGTGTTAAGACAATGCTGGCCTCATAGAATGAGTTAGGAAGTATTCTTTCTGCTTCTATCTTCTGGAATAGATTGGAGAAAATGGGCATAATTTTTTTCTTAAATGTTTGGTAGAATTCACCAGTGAACCCATCTGGGTCTGGTGCTTTCTGTTTTAGAAGGCTATTAATTATTGATTCAGTTTCTTTTATAGATATAAGCCTATTCGGATTGTCTATTTTTCCTTGTGTGAGTTTTGGCAGGTTGTGTCTTTCTAGGAATTGGTGCATTTTATCTAGGTTATCAACTTTGTGTGCATAGAGGTGTTCATAATATTCCTTTATTATGCTTTTATTATCCATGGAATTTGTAGTTATGTCCCTGCTTTCATTTCTGATTAATAATTTGTGTTTTCTGTCACTTTTTATCAGGTAGCCTGGGTAGAGGCTTATAAATTTTATTGATCTTTTCAATGAATAAACTTTTCATTTTGTTGATTTTTCTTTAGTGATTTCCTGCTTTCAATTTCAATAATTTCTGCTCTAATTTTATTATTTCTTTTCTTATCCTTACTTTGAACTTAATTTTCTATTCTTCTCATTTCCTAAGGTAGAAGCTTAGATTATTTATTCTAGATCTTTTTTCTTTACTACTACATGCATTCAATCCTGTAAATTTCCCTCTAAGCACTGCTTTTGCTGCATCCTACAAATTTTGATTATTGCATTTTCATTTTCATTTAGTTCAAAATATTTTGAAATTTAACTTGAAATTTCTTCTTTGACATTTGTATTATTTAGAAGAGTGTTGTTTAATCTCCATGTATTTTGATATTTATCAACTATCTTTCTGTCATTGATTTCTAGTTTAATTCCATTGTTATCCGAGAGCAAACACTGTGTGATTTCTGTTCTTTTAAATTTATTAAGATGTGCTTGATGGTCCAGAATGTGGTCCATCTAGGTGAATGCTTCATGTGAATATGAGAAGAAAGAATTCTGTTGCTTTGGATGAAATAGTCCATGGGTGTATTCAGTTGATTGATAGTGTTCTTCAGTTCAACTGTGATCTTACTGATTTTTTTTTGTCTGCTGGATTTGTCCATTTCTGATAGAGAGGTGTTATAGGCTTCAACTGTAATAGAGGGTCCATCTATTTCTCCTTGCAGTTCTATCAGTTTTTGCCTCATGTATTTTGACACTCTGTTGTTAGGAGCATAGACATTAAAGATTTTATGTCTTCTTGGAATGAGTCTTTTAACCATATCTAATTCCCATCTTAATCCATGATAACTTTCCTTGCTCTGAAATCTGCTTTGTTTGAAATTAATATAGTTACTCTCACTTACTTTTGATTAGTGTTAGCATGATATATTTTCCTCCATCCCTTTAATCTATATGTATCTTTATATTTAAAGTGAGTTTCTTATAGACAGCATATAGTTGGGTCTTGTTTTTTTATCCACTCTGAAAATCTCTGTCTTTTAATTGGTGTATTTAGACCATTGACATTTGGAGTGATTATAGATATAGTTGGATTAATATCTGCCATATTTGTTACTGTTTTCTAATTGTTGCCCTTGTTTTCTGTTGCTTTTTTTGTCTTTCACACTTTTTCTGCCTTGTGGTTTTAATTGAGCATTTTACATGATTCTATTTTTACTCCCTTCTACAATATTAATTATATTTTTAAAAAGTTTTTTAAGTGATTCCCTAGAGTTTTCAGTACACAACTAATCTAAGTCCACTTTCACATAACTCTATACCACTTCATGGGTATTGTAAGTATCTTATAATAAGAAAATATTCCTAATCTACCCTTCCCATTCCCGTATCATTTATTTTACTATTACATAAACATATATGAACACACACACAAGCACACATAATTGAATACATTGTTGCTATTATTATTTTGAACAAATCTTTTAGATCAATTAAGAATAAGAAAAATAAAAGTTTTTATTTTGCCTTTACTTATTCATTTTCTGATGCTCTTCTTTTCTTTATGTACATCCCAGTTTCTGACCTATGTTACTTTTCTCTCTCTGAAGAACTTTTAACATTTCTTGCAAGGATAGTCTACTGGCAAAAAGTTCTCTCAATTTTTCTTTGTCTGAGAAAGTCTTTATTTCTCTTTCACTTTTGAAGGATAATTTCGGGAGTATAGAATTCTAGGTTGGTGGTTTTTCTTTCTCAACACTTAAAACATTTCACCTCAGTCTCTTTTTGCTTGCATAATTTCTGAGGAGAATTCAAATGTAATTCTTTTCCTTTTTCCTCTATAGGCAAGATTTTTTTCCCTCTGACTTCTTTCAAGATTGTTTTTATCTTTAATTTTCTGAAGTGTGAAAATGATATGCCCATGTGTAGTTTTTTGGGCATTTATCCTGCAGGCTGTTCTCTGAGCTTCCTGGACCTGTGATTTGGTGTCTGACATTAATTTGTGGGAAATTCTGAGTCATAATTTCTTCTAATATTGCTTCTGTTTCTTTCTCTCTTTTTCCAGTTTCCCTATTACACATATATTACTCCTTTTCTAATTGTCCCACGCTTCTTGAATACTGTGTTCTGTTTTTTTAGTCTTTTTTCTATTTCCTTTTCAGTTTGGGGAGTTTCTATTGTCATATCCTCCAGCTCCAGGAGAGTTTTTCCTCAGCCATGTCCCATCTACTAATGAGCCCATCAAATGCATTCTGCATTTCTGTTACAGTGTTTTTGATCTGTAACATTTCATTTCCATGCTTTCTTAGAATTTCCATCTCTCTGCTTATATTATCCTTCTGTTACTGCATATGTTGTCTACTTTCCTCATTAAAGTCCTTAGCATATTAATCGTAGTTTTTAAAAGTTTCTGGTCCGATAATGCCAACCTTCTTGCCATATCTGAGTCTGGGTCTGATGCTTATTCAGTCTTTTCAAGCTGTGTTTTTGCCTTTTAGCATGCCTTCTTATTTTCATTGAAAACATGACATGATGACCTTGGCAAAAAGGAACTGTGATAATCAGGGTTTTAGTAATGTAGTGGTAAGGCATGGAGGGAGGGGAAATCTTCTATAGTCCTTTGATTAGGTCTCAGTCTTTTGGTGAGCCTGTGCCCTTCTTCTCTCTTCCCCCATTAGGTAGGACAGAATGGCTAGAAGGGGCTAAATTAGGTATTTCCTTTCCCCAGGTCACTTAGGCTCTGATAAAACTGCTTCTCCTGAGGGCAGACTTTGTTCATAACAATAGAATGTTTTGGCATGTTTCAAAATGGTTCTTCTTACCCTCCCCTACCAGAGTCATAAGGGGATTTTTTCTCCTATATTCATCGTGAGAATCTGGTAGAGCTCCTGGCAGTAAAACTCACAAGAGTGTGGGGGGCCTCCTATGACTTGGTCCCCCTGGAGTGCCTCAGCCTCTACACGTTGATCTATTACAATACAGTTTTCCCTACCCTGGCACTGGTTGCCATACAGGTTTCTGTTTGTGGGTTTCTGTGCTGATAAGTTATGATTCACTGTACCCACCTGTCTTTCTCTGCCATGTTTAGGCCAACAGTTTGCCCTGTGACCTCACTTCCCTGACCCATCTAACAAGAGTGGTTGAGTTTTCAGTTCACTCAGCTTTTCGCTTGTTGTTGGGATGCGTCGGTAAATTCTAATCTCTTTACACGCCGCTCCTGAAACCGGAAGTCTTCGATATTCAACCTTTAAGTGTACGGTTTGCACATGCAAACAGATAATTGCCGATTTGCATGCCAAATGGTGACTTTCACTAACAAATTTCCATTTTGTTCTCAGATGTGTGTCTTCTGCTAGGAAAAAATGAAGCCCTTTACAAATGCGACAGAGTTAAAGCAGCTCACAGAATGTGTGCACCTAATTAAGCATAATTAAGACATCCTACAAAATAAGTTTCTGAGGTTTTTTTCTCATCATATTTCTTAGGAACAAGCATGGTTCTTCTCATCAAATGCAAGTGTATATCTGACTCAGTGCGTACAATGGACTTTAGGGTCCCTCTAAAAAGAAGATGGCAGAAATCAGTTGTCAAGTGAGCTTCATGAATGGAGAAACAAATCATTTCTCTTAAAAGCTGATGATGCCAAAAGCTGTGCTAATTCCTGAGAGAAGACAAATATTTGAATTACAATTTTGCCTTCATAAGAGACATCACCAAATTTCAATACATGAATGTTGAATTTCTCTATTTGAATTATGAATTTTTAATAATGAAAGGCCTTTGAAACTTTTAGTGTATTTTAGAAGCATTCGGTTCTGAGCTTTCTTTTTTAGTATGTCTGTTTATGAACCGTATTGGAGATAAATGTTGAAATATCCAGTAACAGATCTTTAATGACACCAACAAGTAACCAGCTTCAGATTACGAATGGAAGTAGACAGAGAAGGCTTTGCATGGCACAAGAGTCTGAAGCTTAGACATATAAGAAGGAGAGACAAAATCTTGGTTCCAGAGGATGTTTTATAGACCATCCTTCTTTATGACAAGTCCTCCCTAGTATATAATTATTACATTGTACATGATGTTAGTATTCATCCTCTTTCTTTCCTGATGTGTTCTAACATTCTCTGTGAGCATTCATTTTAAAGTTTCAGCTTGGCGAGGAATACAATTATGGAGACTGACAAGTTTAAACCATTTACTTAATATCACTTTCTAAAATGTTCAGAAATCCCAATTAGCAGTTTGCCATCATAACTACATCTCAATTAGTTAATAGAACTTGCAGGGGCCATTATCTGTAGACAAGTCACAGTCAATATGTGGACTTCGTGCATCTCAGGGAATTTCTTTCCTGTGCCTGATTCAAAATTGAAAAAAGAACTGCACAATGGTATGTTAAAGGATTGCATTTTAGGAAAAGATTTTTTTTCCAGAAAATTACAGCTCCTTGAATATCATGTCTTGGCATCCACTGATTTGAGTTGGGGAATTTGCTAAGCATGGAGGTACAAAAGGAAGCTAATTTCTACTTCAAGGTTCCCAAGTTTCTGGCAGAAATCTGAAGAGCTTTCCTCTGAACACCATCTCTGGGGAAGGCTGCTTTGCTGATATTTCTTCTCTTTTTTTCTGACCTTTTACTTCATGTTAACATACTCTATCCATCATTTCACCTCCTCTAGTCTTAGGGTATAAATCAAGGTCTATAAAGTTGTTCAATAACAAATTTTAATTGCCCTGGAGGAAAAGGGGATTTTTCTCTCTTGAAAGCCAGGAGGAAATGGTGGCACTTACTTCTTGGTAATTTTAAAACAAGAAAAAGCAAAATTTATATTCTTGAAAATTAATTCATCTGGACCTTTATTTTCCTTCAAAGTTTACTGACTGAAATGATAAAAAAAAAATGGGTAGATTCAGAGCAAGTGAAATGCTGCAATCAGATGTGGTTTGAGCTTTGACATTTTACATTTGTATCTTTTGGAAAGACTTTCTGTAGGAATCTCTGGTATTTTGGTATGTATCCAAGAGACATTATGGTTCATATGTTCATCCATAACCATCCAAAAGAAAGCCAAATATTGTTTCAAAGGCAAGCTTAGCTGGATTTTCTTACCAAACTGTGGATGTTGAAAGTTCAGCTAGGCCACCCAAATTAAGGTTAAAGCTTCCATATCAGGATGAAAATCTCCTTAAACTTTTTTTTTTTTTTTTTTTAGATTTTTTTTTTTTATTTTTTCCTTTTTCTCCCCAAAGCCCTCCAGTACATAGTTGTATATTTCTCGCTGTGGGTTCTTCTAGTTGTGGTATGTGGGACGCTGCCTCAGCGTGGTCCGACAAGCAGTGCCATGTCCGCGCCCAGGATTCGAACCAACGAAACACTGGGACGCCTACAGCGGAGCGCGCGAACTTAACCACTCGGCCACGGGGCCAGCCCCTCCTTAAACTTTTTTTTAAAAATTATTTTGTTGAGGTTATATTGGGTTATAAAATTGTATAGATTTCAGGTGTACATTGTTATATTTCAGTTTCTGTTTAGACTGCAATGTGTTCACCACCAATAGTTTTCATCCATCACCATACATATGTGCCCCTTGACCCCTTTCACCGTTCCACCACCCCCTTCCCCTCTGGTAACCACTAATCTGTTCTCTTTATCCATATGTTTGTTTAGCTTCCAAATATGAGTAAAATCATACAGTGTTTGTTTTTCTCTATCTGGATTATTTCACTTAAGATAATAGCCTAAAGGTTCATCCATGTTGTTGCAAGTGGGACAATTTTGTCTTCTTTATGTCTGAGTAGTATTCCATTGTATATGTATACCACATCTTCTTTATCCATTTATCTGTAGATGGGCACATGGGTTGCTTCCACATCTTGGCTATTGTGAATAATGCTGCAGTGAACATAGGGGTGCATAAACCTCTTTGTATTGCTAATTTCATGTTCTTTGGATAAATGCCCAGTAGTGGGATAGCTGGATTGTATTGTATTTCTGTTTTTAACTTTCTGAGAAATCTCCATACTGCTTTCCATAGTGGCTGCTCCAGTTTGCATTCCCACCAGCAGTGTATGAGGGTTCCCTTTTCTCCAGATCCTCTCCAACATTTGTTATTTCTTGTCTTGTTAATTCTAGTACCCTGTTGGGTGAAGTGATATCTCATTGTAGTTTTGATTTGCATTTCCCTAATAATTAGTGATGTTGAACATCTTTTCATGCGCTTGTTGGCCAACTATATATCTTCTTTGGAAAAATGTCTACCCATATCCTCTGCCCATGTTTTGATTGGGTTGTTTATTTTTTGTTGTTGAGTTGTGAGTTCTTTATATATTTTGGAAATTAACCCCTTGTTGGATGTCTGATTTGCAAATGTTTTCTCCCACTTGGTGGGTTATCTTTTCATTTTATTGATGATTTCCTTTGCCCTTCAGAAGCTTTTTAGTCCTTAAACTTTTTTGAAATGTTGATTTTCATTGTTTGTCCGTTTCTATAGCCTTATAAAGTTAGTCGGCATATAGCTTTTGTCAAGTGTATATTGTCTGCCTTGAAAACATAGAACCAGTAATATGATTTCTTTTATGACAAGGGCAGCTTGATATCTATGTCTTGTATTATATATTTCCACCACATGCAGTGACTATTTTGTGCCCAGCTGGACATTTTTAGAGTTGTTATTTTCCTTTTTTTTTCTTATTAGGTAGAGATGTATTGATCGTAATAGATAGAGATGAATTTTAGATAGAGAGCTGGCCTCTTTAGGTCTTTGTAGGTCCTCTATAGTAACAAGATGACCTGGCTTCTTGTCGTAGTTCTGACATCACATCTATGTGACTTTAGGTAACTCATTATCCTCTCTGAGCCAATGTTTCTTCATAACTAAAAGGAATTAATAATTTCATCTCTTGCAGGATTATGAGGAGTATATGGGGGAGGGGAATATATAAGAAAGGGCATGATAAAATAGATGTAAATGAAAGTAACCACTGCCTAAAATCTTCAGCCAGAGCATCCTGAAAGATCTTGAGGGAAAGATGAGCTGCTAGGAGATGCATCTGAATGGATGATGTTATTATAGAGCCAATTATTTTGATTAAAAAAAAAACAAATCAGGAAACCTATTTCAAAGTTCTACAGAACACATTGGATTTTACATGAATGGTGTTTCCTGGAGCTGTGAAATACATAAGATGTTTTCTTGTGGGTGATGCCGTCTACATACTCAGAATACAGGTTTCTTGATTTTCTCAATGGGAGTAGGGCCATTGACAGAGGCTGGAAGGTCTTATCAACACATGTAGTCAATTCTATTATGTGTTAGACACTATAAGCAAAGAGTAGGTCTATAAGCTTAGGCTAATCAGAAAAATAATAGATCAAACAATTGTTTTGAAAAATTATGACATTTCTGGATTTAGGGCAGAAATGGAGTGAGATTTGCAGGAATCATCAAGACACTAATTCTATTTCTGCATTTTCCATATCTAAAACTTTTTGGCTATTAAATCTATTCTAATAAAGACCTACTTCTTCTCATCCAAAGATCCTGAGTGGAAGTTTTAGGCAAAGATGGAAATTAGAAAATACACTTTACTAATGTGTAGGTTCATTAAGACATTGGTGGCTTGAAAATTTGTCTCAAGTTTTATCTGTTGAACCAGAATCATTTTCATTACCAGGCTTATATCTTGTCTGAAGTATTTTTGTCAACAATAATTCACTCAAAACAACTATGATGGTTCAGTAAATGATCCATGTTTTATGAGTATTTGCCAAGAAAATCTTCCCAGAAACTACTTCTACTACTTTGTCAAAGATGAGCAACAGCCAGGTGGGACCAGAGACAGTAGAGATAAGACGAACTGATAATTCAGCCACATCTTGTATATGAATGTTAATTATCTTGTCTGAAAAACAAGGAAGAGAGGGAACTGTACAATGTCTCATTCCAGTCTTTGGAACTAAGATCAATCAAAGTTTGAGCCTTTATGTGACCAGAGATGACGTAATTGTGTCTCACAGATACAGTCTGAGATTCAAATTGCTGAGACAGAGGGAAACTGATTGCCTGTGTTGTCTGGCCTTGGAGTAAACTGTTGAAAATTGCTTACAAACCATTGAAAATCAGAGGTATTGGGAAACTTCAATGCGTGTTATCTTGTTAATGCCTCAAGAATACCATCAATTGCAAGCTCTCTGAGAACATTCCATGGATTTTCAAAATGTCATTTTAGATTTATACTAGTTAATGAACCATACAGGAATTCTCTAAAGTAACATGGTTAACCTCATCTTTAAACATGGCAGAAAAACACCAAAAGGGCACATAATTTGTTTAAGGCAATCCATCTAGCACAGCATTTCTGGATCCTACTTTTTCTTTTAGTCTGCTGCTCCATGCTGAGGTGTGAGATGGCAGGTCACAATAATCTCAGCATCATTCTGTCAATTTAGCTAATTAAACTGGAGAAATATCCATCTCAAGCACACCCAAAGAGAACATTCAGAATGCTCCTGTACAGACATTAAAAAATACGTCAACCTGTTTTCCATTGCCATAAATCTAAAGCCCTTGCATATTTTATATATTTGACCTTTTTCTTGCCAGTAGTTCTCAACTGGAGGTGATTTTTATCTCCCAGGGGACATTTGACAATGTCTGGAGACGATTTTGGTTGCCAAGACTGGGGGCAGAGGTACAGCTGACATATGGTATGTAGAAGCCAGGGATACCACTAAACATCCTACAACACACCAGAGAACCCCCACTACAAAGAATGATCCAGTCTAAAATGTCAATAATGCCAAGGTTGAGTTAAGTCTCTTGACCTGAGCCTGTACTCCAATAGAGATGACAATTGTGAAAGAGATACACTTTCTCTGACCTTCTCAGGGTGAGGGAATCGAAAGAATGTGAGACAAAAACATTTTGAGGCTCCTCACACGGACGCGTGAGTGAATATTCCCCTCTAAATGGTGTTACGGCATTTCAAAAACATAAAACAGTTGCCAGTTGTCTCTGAGAATAAAATATAGCCGTAGGAGATGATGCCTTTATTGTTCTAAAGGTCAGGAAGACCTTGGTCATCTCCTTGAAAAGAAACAAATATATGCTTTGTAATAACCAGTGCATTTAGCGGCTTCATAAACCTAACAGAACAGTCAAAAATAAAACCTTTCATCTAAAATTTAAGCATTTCCTGAAAACAAAGAAGAGTTGGGCTTGCTTTCACTTGAGAACTATATCATTTTAAGACTTCTGGCAACAGCCGGATCCTTCTCACCACAGTGAAATGGCTTAATTTATCTTACATCTTAAAATTTTGGTAAGAATTAGGTATTAAGCATTTTGTAACTGTTTGGGGAATTTTAAAGGTTATGAAGTTCTGAATAACAGAGTCTCATGTTTTCCCACCAAACTTTTCCCAGCAGTGAATATATCTGGATCTTATTCTGGTTTTTTTATTCTTTTTTTAGCTTCCTGAAATGACTCATGTTCAAACACGGCGACCCTGGTTGATGTTTCTCCTGCAGAATTTTGGATTGACCCTCGGTTGGCTTTCTCTCTTACTGTTGGCTATATATGAACAAAATATTAAAATATAAATTGAGTCTCAAAATCCCTTAAAAATGAATTTATGCGGCCTCATTTTGTTTCTTTTGTCATACTCTATAGTGATGTATAAATTATTTTTTATCTTAGATGAAGTATATCTTTTAGTTCATTAACTTATTAATTTTATAATGCAATTTTGTTTTTGTAGAATATAAATGTCAGGTTGTCCTTCATTGAAATTTTTAGTCTTCAACACCATGATGAAACTTATACCTTTTTTAGTAATTAGTAAATTCTAAATTAATTAAACTTGCAAAAAATATTGTTTCTCTAACAAAGAATGTTTGTTTGTAGTATTTGAAGTGGACAGATGCCTGTTGGGATAAAATCTTCTGAAATTTCTTTGATGTCAATTATATATTTTTTTTCCTGTGGGATTATAAACCATAAGCAAACTAAATTACAAACAAATGTAATAAAGTCTAGTTTTAATGTGATGGTTTGTATTACCTCCTATTCCTGGATATCAGATTCTGAATCATCTCTAACAAAACCAATATAGTATATATAACCTGGAAGCATTACTCAGGGGCTCATAAATAAGCAAACTTGGGAAGCCTAAAGAATAATATGTCAGCATTCTTCTATATAATCACCAAATGAAATCTGTTCTAGGCAGAGAGCTAGAAACAAAAGATGGAGTTCAAAAACTTTTTAAAGAAGGTTTGAGTCAGGCAGTAGATTAATGCATAAACTCACACAGACCCAACAGAGTGTGTTTATGGGAATAATATTACTGACAAGTGAAATGTATTTTATATCCTTTCTGAGGAAACAGAGGACCCTAAACGTTATCTCAGTAGATAAGTTCAAGAAATGTACAAGCAACATTACTTATAACCTAGAAAAATTATTAAAATAGAAAATAACTCTGGCTTTAGTCATTTTTCTTGGAAAATAGATGCTTAATATTTTTCTTATTTTTTAATGATATATCTTGACAAGGGAAAAAGCCCAGTTTGCTGCCAAAATGACTCATAGCACTCAATCAAATACATCTCTCCTACCTCTTACTCACCACTACATAGGTATTCGTTCCCATGTCCCACCCAAACACAATCTTTTTCAACCTCCTTCCTTTGATGTCAAAATGAGGTGGGTGTCTTCTTCCGTTGTCGTTAGAGCTTGATTTAAGGGGACAGCATGATAGAGCACAATAATTCTCAGACTTTGGCATACGTTAGGACCAACCGGAGGATTTGTTAAGATGTAGACTGCTGGGCTCCATCCATAGATTTCTCATTCTGTAAGTCTGTAGTGTGGCCTGACACCTTCATTTTGAACAACTTCCAGGTGATACTGATGCTGATGTTACTACTCAGGGCACCCATCTGAGCTCCAGGTGTGGTGGAAATCAGGTGCACCTCGCTTCCAGAATGAGCAGGTGCACAACTCTGTTCCCCAAGAGTTGTATGATTTTGATTAAATTAACACTCTGCAAACCTCAACGTGAGTTCCTAGGTTGAAACTCCCTTCTTCCTGGCCCCTTGCCTTTGAGTTGTGGGTCAGTCGCAGGAGTTCCTAGTGAGAAGTCCCCAGAAAGCACTTTATTCATATTTGCCTTGAAACATAAGCAGACGTGACATGTAGAACTTTGCCTTTCTTTTGTTAGAGAATAATTCATAGCTGAACAAAAACTCTTTTGTACAGGTCAACATGGTGTGGAGGTTGCATACAAGAAGCACCTGGCACCATCTGCATTTGGGTTTCGGTGACCAAGTTCTGATTTTGACATTAAGCCTTAATTTAAGCCAATTTAATGAGAAAAGCTCTGATGGATGACTTTGTTCTGAGTTCAAGTTTAGAGTAGTTTGAAGCTGGCTAAATGAAAAATTTTAGTGTGAGCTACTCATTCCATAACCTCCAAGTTGGAGTGAATTTAATTTGACCCTAGGGTGAGGTTGTGAGTAGGGTGCAGAAGGGCTTGAAGGGAGCCTGCCGTTGGAAGGATTTGGAAGGACATCCTCAGTGAGTATTTTGCAAGCCTGTCACCAGTGTGCTGTGGTTGTAAGCAGAGACCTGGCCATCAGAGGTCATCCTGAGAACTGTGTAATATAGTGACTCCTGAGGGCACCTTGCTAGGCTCACCATTCCTCCCCAACGCTACCTTATAAATGGCTCTTTGCTAACCCACGTCAGCAACCCAATAACCTGAGATGGACCTCCAGCCACAAGCAATCTTAGAATTGCTAGAAATTCTCTTTTCCTCAAAATTGAATGGTAATAATAAAAATGTTATGACAACTATTAGCCTTCTAAATATGGACAGAGTCTAAATTTGGGATAGCTGAACATCGTCATCCCTTTAAGTCATCAAAGTTATGTTACTCACTGAGCCTTGGTAAGTCATAAATGATGTTTTTCTTGAAACAAGATTTCTCAATAATGTTAGAGTATTTCTGTTTACTAGCCCTATATTTAGGATTCCACTATATTTCTACTAGGTGATTGATTTGGTTTTTAGTCACTGAACTAGAAATGCTCCTGGAGAAAAAAGTCAAAGAGTCAAACATACAGAATTTGTACTTGAACATCCATCACCCACTGACAGGGCCGTCTTTAGGGAAAGAGGAATTGGCACCATGTCACCATGGGGCTGAAAGCAGGGCCTGGGAAGATGGGTCCACTGCTGAGTGCTGACCAGGACCAGAGTGTTATACAAATGTGCCCATAAATTACAGCCTATACCACTGCTCAGCCACCCCTCCCAGAACCCAGACTTTAGAGGCAAGACTGTGCCTCTCTCTGTAAGACACACCTCTCAGGATACTGCACATTAACAGCTTCCTTTCCTAGTCAAATCTGGAGGGGAAGGCTTAGGTCATGAGGCAAATGAGCCAATCACTAGGGCAGACTGAACCAAGCAGGTTGAGGCTCTTGTGTTATCACTAAGCATTCAGGCTCTAAACTGGAATCTTGGTTCAAATCTCAGGAATGTCATTTAATAAGCTTGCAACTTCTTTGAAGAACTTTTATTTATGTAAAATAGGACTAAAAATAGACCTTACCTCATAGGACTGTGGTGAGATCAATGTGGGATATTTACTGCTCATGAAGCACTTAGCACAGTGCCTGGAGAATACTAACAGCTCAGTAAGTATTAAATCATCATCACCATCCATATCCCCTTCTTTCATCACAGTTTCACAGTTTACCTCGCAGGGCTGCACCTCAAGTCATAAAATTGTCTTTTCTTGATGGAGAATGGAGATCAAAACTTTTTACGTCTCTAGAATTTTCTACTGAAGCCTGCAAACCAGTACCCATCAGTCCTTCAAAGCTGTCCTTATGTTGTTTCACCTTGACTCATTTCCAGAGCCGCAGCGATGGGGGCCCCTCTGGTTGACCTTACTCTGCCCATCTCCTTGGAAAGCTTTTGTTCATGTGTCATACTTCTTATACTCAGTGTGTGCCCCTCTCTCTTATTCTTTCTCTCTCGTAATAAGCAAAACCCTATTATATTCCATTCCAATCACACTTCTGAGAATGTGGAGGTTGAATAATGGAACCCGATGAAGAGGAACCTGTCTGAGGTCACGGTTGTTGTCGCAATTTGATTTCAACTCAGGGAGAGCAAAAAATATTTCAACTGATTGCCCCTGTTGCCTTTGCATCTGCTGAGGGAATGAAACCAGCTCTGAAAAGAGTCCAGCCCTGTCATGGTAAACAGGGTGTCTGCCCGCTGGAGGCCTGGCTTGTTTAAATAGAGCAGACGTCCTCCAGCTGGGAGCATACACGGCCTGCCCTGTACAGCGAGGGCACCATGGACAGCGGTGCTCTTCTCACCCAAGGGCTGCACACACCCGTGCTAGTGCCCCTCAGTAAGGGGAGATGAGCCCCACCTTGCCGTGCTTTTGCCTTCAAAGGTACCTCTCAACTCAGTGGAAATTGTAGGAAGGTTGAGAACCCAAAGAGACTTTCCCAAATCCAAAGCGATCTTACTCCACACACCATGGCTTCTTTGAACGGCTATGAAATGTGTTTGCACATCCCCTCTGTGTACCCGTCCCACCCCTCCGTCACCCTACCCACGCCACAATGTTCAGTCTCAGAGACAGATTCTCTGTTTTGCGGACCTTCCACCATGCACTCTGCAGCCCGCTTTGCAAAGCCTCTTGTTTCTTGGACACTTTCTTCCATTGTGTAATAAACCCTACACCTCCCTATTCATACTGAACAATATCAAAAGGGATCTTCTTCTTCCCCTGCCCACAGAGACAGGTGCTTTGTCCAGTTGCGACCCACCTGGGCTCCCACCCCTTCCTATCTCTACCCTTGGCCTCACTCAAAATTTTGGAAAGTAGCAAGGATTTCTGGCTTACAGATTAGGTGTATCTTGTGATCAGGATTCCCCTTGAATATCGAGCTGTGCAAGGTGCCCATAGACTCAGCCCTCAGCATCACATAATATTGGTGCTGAAACCAACTTCAGAGGTTTAATTCAACTGTTTGGTTTTATAATTGTGATGGAATAACAAACACTTTTATAGCACTTACTATGTGCCAGATACTGTTAAAAGTGTTTTATGAGAGTCATTTAATTCTCATGAGAACCCTGAGAGTGTACGTCCAATGCTATTTTCATCCCCCTTTTACAGATGAAGAAACTGAGGCCCAGAGAGTTCAGTTAAATTGTCCAAGGTTGCAGAGCTAAAGCTGGCTGGCTCCAGAATTTGTGATCTTAATCCCTACATCACATGGCCTCTGCAGAGAGGAAACTAAGGTTTGGAGAGTCTAAATGATTGTCCAATTTCTTATCTCTGTAAAGGAGTTGATCTATGACTTAACTCCAGACGTCTGACTTCTAGTCCAGCAATCTTAACAATCCTCCCGTGACCTGCCCAATTAAACCTTCTCATCTATAAGGTCTAGGTCATTTGAGGTTTCTGTTACTATTCCAGTTCATAGCAATTCCTCCCTCTGAGGATCTACGTCTATGCAACAAGTTTTTCTTATTGAGAGATAATTGACATATAATGTTATGTTAGTTTCAGTTATACAGCATGATTTCATGTATGTCTATATTGTGAAACAGTCACTACAATGTCTAGTTAACATCCATCATCATATATAGTTACAATTTTTTTTTCTTGTGACAAGAACTTTTAAGATCTACTCTCAGCAACTTTCAAATATACAGTAGACTACTCTTAATATAGTCACCATGCTGTACGTTACAGCCCTAGGGCTCATTTATTTCCAACTGGAAGTTTGTACATTTTGATCCCCTTCATCCATTTTGCCCACCCCCAACCCCCTGCATCTGGCAACCATCAATCTGTTCTCTGTATCTTTGAGTTTGGTCTTCTTTTTTTAGATTCCACATGTAAGTGAGCTCTAAGGTATTTCTCTTTCTCTTTCTATTTCATTTCACATGATGCCCTCAAGGTCCATCCATGTTGTTGCAAATGGCAAATTTTCATTCTTTTTTATGGCTGAATAATATTTCATTATGTATACACACACACACACACACACATCCACACACACCACATTTTTGTTATCCATTCATCCATCAACGGACACAGGTTGCTTCCATGTCTTGGCTATTATAAATAGTGCTGCAAAGAACATGGGGGTGCAGAGTTTTCTTTTCAAGTTAGTGTTTTCATTTTCTTCGGTTAAATACTCAGAAGTTGAATTGCTGAATCATATGATAGTTATATGTTTAATTTTTTGAAGAATCTCCCTACTGTTTCCCACATTTCCCAATTTACATTGCCGTCAACAATGCACAAAGGTTCCCTTTTCTCCACATCCTCACCAACACTTATTTGTTGTCTTTCTGTGCCTAGCCACTCTAACAGGTGTGAAGTGATATCTCATCATGGTTTTGATTTGCATTTCCCTGATGATTAGTGATGTTGAATACCTTTTCATATACCTGTTGGCTATCTGTATGTCTTCTTTGGAAAAATGTCTATTCAAATCCTCTGCCCGTTTTTTAATCAGATTGTTTGGTCTTTTGCTATTGAGTTGTGTGAGTTCTTTCTATATTTTGGAGATTAACCCCTTATCAGATATATGGTTGGCAAATATTTTCTCCCATTTCATAGGTTGCCTTTTCATTTTTGTTGATGGTTTTCTTTGCTCTGCAGAAGCATTTTAGTTTCATGTAGTCCCACACACTTCTTTTTGCTTTTGTTACCTTTGCTTTTGCTATCAAATCAAAAAAATTATTGCTAAGACATGTCAAGGAGCTTACTGCCTATGTTTTCTTCCAGGAGTTTTATGATTTCAGGTCTTACATTCAAGTCTTTAATCCATTTTGAGTTAATTTTCGTGTATGGTATAAGATAATGACCCAGTTTCATTCTTTTGCATGTGGCTGTCCAGTTTTCCCAACATCATTTATTGAAAAGACTATCCTTTCCCCATTGTAGGTTCTTAGCTCATTTGTTATAAGTCAATTGACCATATATGCATGGGTTTATTTCTGGGCTCTCTATTCGCTTCCTATGATGTATGTGTCTGTTTATATGCCAATGCCTTACTGATTTGATTACTATAGCTTTGTAAAATAGTTTGAAATCAGGAAACATAATGTCTCCAGCTTTTTTTCCTCTTTCTGAAGATTGCTTTGGCTATATTTGGAGTCTTTTGTGGTTCCATACAAATTTTAAGATTGTTTTTTCTATTTCTGTGAAAAATGCCATTGGAATTTTGACAGAGATTGCTTTGAATCTGCAGATTGCTTTGGATAATTTTAATGATATTAATTCTTCCAATCCATGAGCATGGAATATCTTTCCATATATTTGTGTCATCTTCAATTTATTTCATCAATGTCTTATAGTTTTCAACGTACAAGTTTTTCACCTACTAGCTGAAATTTATTCCTAGGTGTTCTATTCTTTTTGATGCAATTGTAAATGGAATTGTTTCTTAATTTATATTTCTGATAGTTCATTAATGTTTTGTAGAAATGCAACAAACTTTTGTATGCTGATTTTGTATCCTGCAACTTTACTGAATTCACTTATTAATTCTGAGGTTTTTGGTGGAGTCTTTAGGGTTTTCTATATGTACTATCATGTCATCTGCAAATAGGGACAGTTTTACTTCTTCCTTTCTGATTTGGATGCCTTTCATTTCTTTTTCTTACCTAATGGTTCTGGCTAGGATATTCAATACTATGTTGAATAAAAATGGTGAGAGTCAGCATTCTTTCTTGTTCCTGGTCTTAGAGGAACAACTTCCAGCTTTTCACTGTTGCGTATGATGTTAGCTGTGGGCCTGTCATATATGGCCTTCATTATATTGATGTACATTTCTTCTATACCTAGTTTGTTGAGAGTTTTTGTCATGAATGGATGTTGAGTTTTGTTAAATGATTTTTCTGATACTATTGAGGTGATCATATGATTTTTATCATATGTTGAAGTGGTTTATCACATTGTTTGATTTATGGACGTTAAGCCATCTTTGAATCCCTGGAATGAATCCCACTTGATTGTGGTAAATGATCCTTTGAATGTATTGTTGAATTTGGTTTGCAAATATTTTTTGAGGATTTTTGCATCTATGTTCATCAGGGATATTGGCCTATAATTTTCTTTTCTTGTGGCATTCTTGTCTGGTTTTGGTATCGGGGTAATGTTAGCCTCATAAAATGAGTTTGGAAGTGTTCCCTTCTCTTCTGTTTTTTATAAGAGTTTGAGAAGAATTGGTATTAATTCTTCTTGGGTTGTATGGTAAAACTCACCAGTGAAGCTGTCTCGTCCTGGACTTTTGTTTGTTGGCAGATTTTTGATTTTTGATTCAATCTCCTTACTAGAGATTAGTCTGTTCAGATTTTCTAGTTGATCATGATTCAATCTTGATAGATTGTATATTTCTGGGAATTTATCCGTTTCTTCTAGGTTGTCCAATTTGTTGGCATAATTGTCCATTGTAGTCTCTTATGATCCTTTGTTTTTCTGTGGTATCCATTGTAATGTCTCCTCTTTCATTTCTGATTTTGTTTGAGTCCTCTCTCTTTTTTTCTTAGTGAATATAGTTAAAGGGTTGTCAGTTTTGTTTGTTTTCAAAGAATGAGCTCTTAGTTTCATTGATCTTTTCTATTGTCTTTGTAGTTTCAATTTTATTTATTTCCTCTCTGATGTTTGTTATTTCCTTCCTTCTACTAATTTTGGGCTTCGTTTGTTCTTTTTCTAGCTCCTTGAGATGTAAAGCTAGATTGCTTATTTGAAATCTTTTCTGTTTCTTGATGTAGGCATTTATTGCTATGAACTTACCTCTTAGAACTGCTTTTGCTGCATCCCATAAATTTTAGTTTATTATATTCCCATTTTCATTTGTCTCAAGGTATTTTTTAATTTTCTTTGGATTTCTTCTTTGACTCAGTGGCTGTTCGGTACCATCTTGTTTAATCTCCACATATTTGTGAATTTTCCAGGTTTCGTCTTCTAATTGATTTCTAGTTTCATACCTTTGTGGTAGAAAGGGATGCTTGCTATGATTTCAATCTTTTAAAATTTATTAAGACTTGTTTTGTGGCCTAACGTATAATCTATTCTGGAGAATGTTCCATGTGCTCTTCAGGAGAATGTGTATTCTGTTTCTTTTGAATGAAATGTTCTGTGTATGTGTGTTAAGTCCATCTAGTCTAATGTATTGTTTAAGGCCAATGTTTCCTTATTGATTTTCTGTCTGGATGATCTATCCATTGATGAAAGTGGGGTATTAAAGTCCCCTGCTATTACTGTATTGCTGTCTATTTTTCCCTTTTAGGTCTATTAATACTGGACTTATATATTTAGGTGCTCCTATGTTGGCTGCCTAAATGTTTACAAATGCTATATCCTCTTGTTGGATTGAGCCTGTTATTATTATATAATGACCTTCTTTGTCTCTTATTGCAGTCTCTGCCTTAAAGTCTATTTTATCTGATACAAGTATAGCTACTCTAGCTTTATTTTGGTTTCCACATTCACAGAATATCTTTTTCCATGCCTTCACCTTCAGTCTCTGTGTCCTTACATCCAAAGCGAGTCTCTTGTACCCAACATATAGATGGGTCTTGCTTTTTTTTTTAATCCATTCAGCCACTCTATGTCTTTTGTTTGGAAAATGTAGTCCATTTGCTTTTAAAGCAGTTATTGATAAGAATTATTGCTTAGGGGCTGGCCTGGTGGTGCAGCGGTTAAGTGCACACATTCTACTTTGGCGGCCTGCGGTTCGCTGGTTCGGATCCCAGATGCGGACATGGCACCACTTGGCAAGCCACGCTGTGGCAGGATTCCCACATATAAAGTAGAGGAAGCTGGGCATGGATGTTAGCCCAGGGCCAGTCTTCCTCAGCAAAAAGAGGAGGATTGGCAGTAGATGTTAGCTCAGGACTAATCTTCCTCAAAAAAAATAGAATTATTGCTTATTAAACTTATTGCCATTTTCTTAATTGCTTTCTCACTGTTTTGTTGTTTCTTTGTTCTTTCTTCTTCTCTTGCTCTCTTCCTTTGTGACTTGATGATTTTCTTCAATGGTCTGCTTAGATTCCTTTCTCTTTCTATTTTGCATGTGTACTACAAGTTTTTGCTTTGTGGTTACCATGAGGGGCACATAAAATAACTTATATTTATAACAATCTATTTTACATTGATAACAACTTAAGTTTGAACACGTTCTATAGCTCTACATTTTAACCCCCCACAAATTGTGTTGTTTTTTTTTTTAAAGATCCTTTTTTTTTTTTTTTCCTTTTTCTCCCCAAAGTCCCCCGGTACATAGTTGTATATTCTTCGTTGTGGGTCCTTCTAGTTGTGGCATGTGGGACGCTGCCTCAGCATGGTTTGATGAGCAGTGCCATGTCCGCGCCCAGGATTCGAACCAACAAAATACTGGGCCGCCCGCAGTGGAGCACGCGAACTTAACCACTCAGCCACAGGGCTAGCCCCCACAATTTGTGTTTTTGATGTCATAATCTACACCTTTTTATTTTGTGTATCCATTAACAAATTATTATATTTATTTTACTACTTTTGTCTTCTAACCTTCATATAGCTTTATAAGTGATTAACTCACCACTTTTACAACATTAGAATATTCTGGATTGTATTATGCATTTATCTTTACCAGTGAAATTTAGACTTGCATGTTTTCCTGTTACTCATTAGTGTCATTTCATTTCAGCTTAAAGAAGTCCCTTTAGCAATTCTTGTAAGTCCAGTCTAGTGACGATGAATTCCTTCGGCTTTTGCTTAACTGGAAAGCTCTTTCTCTCTCCTTAAATTCTGAATGACTTCTTTGCCATTCTTGGTTGGCCATTGTAGAGTATTCCAGGTTGGAAGTTTTTTTCTTTCACCACTTTGAATATATTGTGCCACTCTCTTCTGGCCTGCAGAATTTCTGCTGAAAAACCTGCTGGCAGCCTTATGGGGGTTCTCTTGTATATAACAAGTTGCTTTTCTCTTGCTGCTTTTCAGAGTCTCTCCTTGTCTTTAACTTTTGACATTTTAATTATAATGTGTCTTGGTGTGGGTCTCTTTGGGTTCATTTTATTTGATACTCTCTGGGAAATCTGGATTTGGATGTCTGAATCCTTCCCCAGGTTAGGGAAGTTTTCAGCTATTATTTCTTCAAAGATGTATTCTGTCCCTTTGTCTCTTTCTCCTTTTGGGACTCCTATAATGTGAATGTTAGTATGCTTGATATTGTCCCATAATTTCCTTATGGTGTCTCACTATATTTTTTTTTCTATTTGATACATTGATTTGGTAGGTCTCAGTGCACTGTCTGTCTTTGAGTTAACTGATCCTTTTTCTGCTTCATCTAGTCTGTTATTGAACCCTTATAGTGTATTTTTTAGTTCAGTTATTGTATTCTTCAGTTCTCTGACCTCCATTTGGTACTCTCCTATATTTTTTATCTCTTTGTTGAAATTCTCACTCTCTTCGTCCATTTGTTTCCCAAGTTCAGTGGGCATCTTTATGACAAATTTTTAAACTCCTTCTCAGGTAAATCACTTACCTCCATTTCATTAAGGTCTTTTTCTGAGGTTTTATCTTGTTTTTTCATTTGGAACATATTCCTCTATTTCTTCATTTTCCTTTATCCTCTGTGTTGATTTTTATGCATTAGATAAGATGGCCACTCCTTTGTGTAGGAGATGAACTTTATCATTCAACTCTCCCCAAGCTCTTGGCTGTCTCTCCAACTTTTTGTGATTGTCCAAGCAGTGTACCTTACTTTTAGTGGCTCCCAGTAGTTGAGAGTGTGCCAAGCGGGTGTCAGTGTCCCAAAGGGGAGGGTCTTAATCAGCACCTAGATTCAGGCTGATTGGAAGCCATACCATTAGGTAGAAGCTTTTAAATATGCAAATATAGCCCTGGTGTGATACCCAGTTAAGAACTGTTTCTTTCTTTGATACTGTCCTGTTGAGCTTGTAAACATAAGCCCCACTGGCCACCTGAGCCAGGCTAACAAGGGATCAGTCCTCTGGGTAACAGACAAAAAGCCAGGGCATCAGGAATGTGCACAAATTTCTCTTTTGGAGACACCGGAAACCTAGGGTGAGGCTGAGGCAGAGTGCAAAGATGGTGTCTGCCAGCCTCCCAGGCCTCTGGTAAAGATTGTAGTCAGCCTCTAGATGTGTGTTTAATTAGATGCCTGCCCCTCAGGCCACAGCTATGAAGGTAAACTAACAGGCCTCTTTCACAGATACCAATGACCTGAAGTGAGGCAGAAGAAGGGCACAAAGATCGTGTCCACCACCCTCCATCCCCAGAGAGTACCTCAGTAGGCCCCTAGTTTTGTGCCAAGCCAGAGGTCTGTCCCTCAGGTCAAAGTTCCAAGACAAGCCAATAGGCCTTTTTCACAGAAAGACTGGGAGTATGTTTCAGGCTGCGGTCTCTGCACTGTGCCTTGGTGGGGGTTGGCAGCCAAGAACTGTCTCTTCATTTGTTACAGTCCCATGGGACCCACAAACACAAGCCCCACTGGCCACCAGAGCCAAGCAATCAAGGGACATTCCCTGGATGGCAGCCACAAAAGCCAGGACACCAGACCGAAAAATTGGGGCACCAGATGCATACATAAGCTCCACTCTGGGAGATACTGGCACTCTGGAGCATAGCAGAGGGAGAGTGCAAAGATAGTACCTGCCTTCTGAAGTCTCTGGAGAGGATTACTGTTGGCTCTTATATGTGTGCTTAATTAGAAGCCCAGCCCTCAGGCTGCAGCTGTGAAAATAAGCTAACAGGTGTCTTTCACAGAGACACTGGTGGCCTCAGTCTGTTGCCTCTCTGCTGTGCCCCGGGCGCTGGAGCTGGCTAAGAACTCTTTTATTTGTTACAGTCCCATGGGACCCACAAGCACAAGCCCCACTGGCCACTAGAGCCAGGGAATCTAGAGGTGTCCCCTGGGCATCAGTCACAAAAATCAGGGCACCAGATGAGTGCAGAAGCTCCTTTCTGGGAGACACTGGCAAACTGGAGCAAGGTAGAGAGAGAGCACAAAGATGGTGCCCACCAGCCTCTGTCTTTGGAGAATATTTCTGTAGCTGTGTATTAGATTGGATGTCTGCCTCTCAGGCAGATGCTTTAAGAGGAGCGAATAAGCCTCCTTCACAGAAAGTCTGGGCACTTTTCAGTTGGCTGCCTCTGCTCTGGGTCCTGGGGTGGGTGAGTCTGAGTGTCAAACTTAAGAACTGTTTTATAAATTTGCTAGAGCTATAGCTTTGTGAGTCTTGTGGATGCAAGCCCCATCTGCTTTCAATATAGATATTGTGGGGTCTCAACTCTCAGGTGCAGGTCTTAAAAGTTGGGGTGGCAGATGTGGGGTGCAAACCCTTCACTCCTCAGCGATGCTCTGGGTTTTGAGTTCCCTCCCAATTGTGAGTCACTGTGGTGGGGGTGGGATTTATGGCAAAATTGTGCCTCAGCCTCAACTACCTGCTTTGATGTGTTTTTTTCCTCATTCACCTGATGTGTGTGAGTCCACTCAGCTAGTTTTTGTGTTTTTTTCCAGAGGAAATTGTTCCTTATCTAGCTGTAGATCTGATGTGTCTGTGGGAGGTGAGTCCAGGATCCTTGTGCATCACCATCTTGAGCCAGACCTGTTTATTCATCTTGAGCTTTTTTTTTTTTTGGTGAGGAAGATTGTCACTGAGCTAACATCTGTGTCAATCTTCCTCTATTTTATGTGGGATGCCGCCACAGCGTGGTTTGACAAGCCATGCTAGGTCCGCGCCCAGAATTCGAACCTGAAAACTCTGGGCCAGTGAAGCAGAGTGCGCAAACTTAACCACTACACCATGGGGCCGGCCCCCATCTTGAGTTTTTGACCAATATAGTAAGCGAGTGCAAATATTAGATGTTCAAGGTCACCTAATGTGACTATTAGGAATAAAGAAACTGGTCTCGCTTGGAGTTTTAAGTGCATTGCCCTTTAAAAAATATGCACAGGGAAATACCTGGCTATCAGGCCAACCTGGAAAGGACAGATGATCTTGTGGCTACTAAGTCACCCAACTCAGCTGTCACAATAAAGAATAGATGGGAATAGATGTCAGAAATTGCTTAAATATTTTATCTGCTCAAGAGACATCGTATTCTATGATAGTATTACCTGTGATGAACCCAAGTAATGAGTTCAATATTGGAACCAACATTTGGAGAGAGTTGGAGAAAGAAGTTTTGCTTTTTTTTTTTTTTAAAGAAGTAAAGGCAGAGGTGTGCCCAGAAATTATGCTTTAATAATAATAGCCATAATTTATTGAACTTTATTATGCAAGGCACTTGCTTACTGCTTTTCCTGTAGTATTTCTCTTGTCATTTAGGTCCCATAGTAGACCATTTTAGAGATGAGCAACTTGAGTCAGAAAGTTTCAGTAATTTACTGAGGACCACACAGCTAGTAAATGGCAGAGCCACTGTGATTCCATGGTCCTGGGTCTTTCTCATTACACACTGCCTCAGACAAAAGTTAAAGATACTGGAAAGATACCATCACAAGAGAACATTCTGAAGTACCATGCAGGAATCACTTTTCTAACATACCTACTTCCAACAGTGGTACAAGCTGCCTGGGAGTGAGGCAGTCCCTCAGTCAGGGAAGGCTGTTATTAAAGAGATGTGGAGCTAGATGACCTCTAAGGTCCCCACCAAGTCTGGGATCTGATGCCTGTGCAAAGGCATTTTGTTGGAAGGAATGCAGAGTGACAACAGATTTTTGTTGCAAAGACTCAAACTTTGTGCTACACACAACTCGGGAAAGACAAGCACTTTCCCTTCTATTTTTGGAGATGTTTTGGGTTTGCCAACTATATCTGAGTGTTCTTTTCTCAAATATCCAGGTTACTATTGTAGCACTCAGTAAAAGTTTTAAAGTTAACTCTTTCCTTGTCTATCTTTTCCACTAGACCTTTAGTTCTTTCAAGGCAAAATGCTATCTCTTCTTCATTTTTGCACTCTTAGAGCTTAGCACACCACCAGAAGGTGCTAAGTAAAAATTTGTTAAAATGAAACATCTAAAAACAAATCAGATCATGTCATTCCCCTATTGAAAATATTTTGTTTCTCCCTATTGCCTCCAGGAAAATGTCTAAGTTACTTAATCTGGAATAAAGAGTCTCCATAATTTATCCTCTTTCTACTTCTCCTGTTGCATTTTCATCCCCTCCTTCCTTGTGTCTTATGCTCCAGCCAAATCAGACCACTTGTATATTTTCCCTGTACTGCTGCTGTGTCTCACCTCCACGTATTTGCTGGGTGGTTCCCTCTGTCTCGCATACCTCAGGCTGAACTTCCTCCAGTTCTTCGCTCCTTCTCTTAGATCTCACCAAACCCAGTGGGATTATGTCACCATCTTTTATCCTCCCATTGAATCTCTACAGTGGCTCCTATGGGTCTGTGGTCTATCACTGTTTAGACAGCTCTCTTTCCCACCAGACGGTAATCTCCTTGAGGACAGATACTACAGTTTGTTCATCTGGTTATTTCTAGAACCATGATCTTTATCGTGGCCCACAGAAGGAAGCCAGTAACTATTTAGTGAATAACTGACCAATCGATCACAGTGCTTTGACAATTGCCATTGAGAGTTATTCAAACAATATAATTTTAAATTCTTTCAAAATCTACTTGAAAATAAACAGAAAACCTCAAAGATGTGCCCAACTGCTTTATCTTCCCACATATGAAGCAGCTCTAATTTGCTGAAATGAAATTGAAAGGTAGAGACCATCTATTTGCTCCACATAAGCTGATTATCTGGTTACTTCATAGATTCATAAGTTATTTTTGAGTGGCTGAGATGTATCTAGAAATATTACATTGAATTGTTTTAAAGAGCTATTCATGGTGACAAATCTTAATCTCTGGTAGAGTTCTTCAAATCTTTAGGCTACAAAGAATTACTTTGTACAAGTTTTTAAAGAAAGGGTATATAGTTCTCTTCCGGATTGTCTGTTTGTTTCCAACCACAGAGATTTATTTCTTGCTTACACATCACATCCATTTTGGATCAGCTGTGCTTGAGCTCTAGGCTGCCTTTACTCTAGGACCCAAACTGATGAAGCACCCTTTCTCAGGATTGTTTTAATGTGAGCCTTTTAGGAGGTCTGGACAATCAAGAGATTGGGATTATTCCTTAAATTCTATTCTTGGCATAACATTTATAAATCCCCCTCCACATCTGGAACCTGTTGAGTAAAAAAGAAGAGACCAATCTAAGGAATTGCCAGCCTAACCTTTTGGATGGGATCACAAGTAAGATATCTAAAGTATTTACTCATAGTTGTACAAGCATTAGTCTGGAGTTTTTGTGAATTATTAAAAAAATCTTTTAGTTATTATTCTCATAGTGTCACAAGGTGGATAAAAATTATTAGGCTGAATGTTGTTTGTGTCTCCCTAGAATTCTTATGTTGAAATCCTAACCCCCAGTGGGATGGTATTTGGAAGTGGGGCCTTTGGGAGATGATTAGGTCATGAGGGTGGAGCCCTCCTGAATGGGATTAGTGCCCTAATGAAAGGGACCTCAGGGAGCCCCCGTGCTCCTTCCACCACATGAGGACACACCAAGAAGACAGCAGTCTACAAACCAGGAGCGGGCATTCTCAAGACACCAAATCTGCTGGTGACTTGATCTAGGATTTCCCTGCCTCCAGAACTGTGAGAAATAAATTTCTGTTATGGATAAGCCACCCAGGTTCTGGTGTTTTTGTATAGCAGCCCCAACAGACTGAGAGACCTTATTTTCCAGGAAAGGTTGTGATAATGAGTCAATGACAGATTCTTTAGTCAAACTCAGAGGCTCCTGCTAGCTCCAGAACGCAGTGTTGACTTCCTCCTGTTCAGTATCCTTTAGGACTTACATGAAAAAAAAAAAATAGGTAAAAAATATGACAGGATCTCTGTTTAGTTACCTGGTTTTAGAAGAGTCATTTTATTTTAGAGATGAGGGTTGGGGGAGCATTCGACATCTACATCATATGACATAATGAGAATAATCACCCCTACACAACCGCCAGTACTAGGACCGCCATCTTCCTTTGTTAAGCACCAATGGCACCCCAGACACTATTACAGTGTTGGAAGGGGCACCACAGCCTCAAGCCTAACTCCCATATGGCATCAAAGAATCCAGACAGCAGACCAATGGGCTGGAGTGCGAGGCTCTGACCAGGATGATGGCTGGGTCACTGCATCTCAGGCTTAGACGAGTGTGTCTGAATTCCAACAACACTCCCAAGTCTGACTCTACTATTGGCTCATCCAAGGATTGAGAATCCAGGAAATTGAACCTGGGGAAGTGGGACAGTCCTGCCAAGGTGCTGCCATTGGCCATTGGCAGAGCTGAGCCCAGAACACAGCTCTCCTGCCTCATCCTCCAACCTCCATGCTGCCTGTCTGTTTTGAGTCTATCTTTCGCTATGGTCTTTTTTTTTTCTCAGACCTTACTGATAATGCAATTAGTTTATTAATCCTGCCTTCCATAGCCTGGCATATTGAAAGAGCATGGGTTTTGAGGTCTGCCTCTGACATTTACTCGCTGTGTTCACTTAAGCAAACTCCTTAACCTTTCTGAACTTCATTCCCATCACAGATGGAACACTTTCTGTCTTGTAAGGTGGATATGATTTGTGTAAGCAACCTAACATAATTCCTGGTGTGTAATAAGCAGTCCATAAATGATAGCTATCATATTATTATTTCTGTTAATAATATTTTTTATCAGCTTGGTTACAAGAAAATGAATAAAGCTTAAATTGAGTCCATTCAAAAACAATAATAATGACATCAGTGACATTGGCCAAGCACTTTCTATATTTTGGGCACTGTTTTATAAATGTTTTATAAAGTACCTCATTTAACCCTCACAACAACCTTTTCTACCTATTTAAAGCTCATTATAAGAATCCATGAGTAAATAGTTATAAGTATTTAGAATAGTTTCCAGTATATAGTAAGTACCATATGTTTATTAAAATAAAAAAAGATAAATACTCTTATTTCCTCCATTTATCAGATAAGAAAACTGACTCAGAGATTAGAGGAACTGGCCAAAGTCACACAGCTAAAGAGTGATGAAGTGGGGACCCAAACCCTGGCAGAGTTCCTGCATCCCGCACACTGAAGCAAACTATACTGGTATTTGTACAGAATTGAAAGTGGTACCCCATCATGGAAATGAGGAGTGGGATTCACCCATTGAATTGTCCTGCATGTTACCTCTTTCCTTTGTTTCTTTAGATAATGATTGCTTCCAACCCCTTAACATCAGTCCTTGCTCTTTTCATACACTTGGGTGGTCCTTCGTGTCCACAAAGAGCAACTCAGCCACACATGTCTCTTTCTGATCACACAGGGCCCTCGAAAGTCATCATTCTCTCTCAAGAGACTCACAGTTTAAAACAGCCCCGTTTCCATCCACACTGTAAGTTGCAGGTCAACCCAGATCAGAAATCTACCTGCCTATTTCCCCGCCATCTGTGAGTTTTCCTGGAATGTTTCTGATTCCCCCTTTGCACAAATCTGTATATCCTTTGCCCAGAGTCCCAGGAAACACATTCCCGAAAATGTGCATTTGTGTTACATAATTATACAGAAGAAGCTGGAGACACATGTTACCTCTTAGCCGCTTGCGTCCAGACCTCCAGGGGAGTGACGGTGTGCCTGTTTATCATCAGGGCAATAATTTACCTTTCTTTCTGAATACCCTATATTGCGTGCGTTTGCACAGAAAGCCTCGTTTGTATTCTGAGTCTGTCATTTTGATCTATACGATAAGAGAATCCCTATCATTTGAATCCACAGCTTGCGGGCCTGCTCTGCTTTTCAAGTACGATAAGTTCTTAAACACAAGCGAGATGAAAAACATATTGCGCATCCCTCGGGGACTATTTAAAATGTAAAATATAAATATTTCTCCTTTGAATGTACTTAACTGAGCAAGCCTGTGTCTGGTTTGTATCCTTTCAGCCATCACACTGACATTGTGTTTGCTATTCCTTCCCTTAGCTGAGCCGAAATGAGCTGGAGAAGCGAAAATCAGCACTTCAGCCTTTTCTGTTGAGCAGAGCACACGAAGGCTGCCAACTCTCCCTTGATCACATAATGCCTTTCAGATAAGGTTAACTCTGCAGTAGGCCCTGCCTCGTGTTAGTGTTTTATGGTGACAGATAGGCTGGCTCAGAGTCTCCTCTTGCAAAGAATCTGTTGTGAGGAAAAGCTAACAGGAGAGTCAACCAGGCCAGGGGGCCACACTTCACCTCGCTGGGCGTTGCATCTGGGACTCGTGACTTTTGCCTTATCAGAGCCAACTCCAAACCACCCCACTCCTTTCCACCCTTACCCCTAACCAGACTGTCCTGAGCAATTTCTGAACGTAGAGGAAAAACTAAGACAGTGGCAACATCTTCCTTCTGGCATCTTCCTACATCACCAAGCTTAACGGCTGCACTTCAAGTAAGACTCAGATACCCTCTTGTCTCACACAGTTTGCAGGAATCTAGCATGTTCCTTCCTCCTGCTCCATAAGGTAGGACCCAGGGCATGTAGGGGCAAGGGGAAGCGGGAGACAGGGCTCTCTGAGTTCTGTCTGCGGGTGGAGTGTTCTGCAGGTAGATCCTGACGCTTGCGGGTCGGAGCAGATGCGAGTTTCTATATGCTCTTTTTGCAGGTCTTCTTTCATTAGGAGAAAAATTAAACAATAAAGAAACTTCACTAGGGGAAAGAATCATATGTCTTTGTTAAGATGGGGGTACTTAGTACTGTGGGGACAGCACCAAGTGGGAAAGTGGCTTCTGAGTCTCCCAGCCATGGAACCCTTTCCACAAGCAAAATCTCATGAGGAAGTTCCACTTTAAAAAACGATCTTCAGGGGTCAGCCCCATGGCCTTGGGGTTAAGTTCCTGCGCTCTGCTATGCAGCCTGAGTTCGGTTCTGGGCACAGACCTGCACCACTCGTCTGTGAGTGGCCATGCTGTCACTGCAGCTCATATACGAAAAGAAGGAGATTGCCAATAGATGGTAGCTCAGGGTGAATCTTCCTCAGCAAAATATAAACAAACGAACAAATAAATAAATAAAAGAAAATCTTCTGGTTAAAGAAGGATGCTGAGAGACCTGGAGCACCTGTGAATGGCACCTCAGGAAAATACCTGAGACTTCGAGGATCAGAGCTGGGCAGACGTCTGCATTCAAGGGGAGCATGCAGCCTGGAGTCTGGCTCCAGTTCTGCTGGGACCTCCTTGAACAGTATTGAGCAAGTCATTTCCTCCCTTGTTTTCTCCTCCGTAAATGAGTGTTCAGATGAGAACAATGGGTGGTGATCAACTCACTTATCACAGAGCCCCCTGGTTGACTAGGTCTGCAGGGGAACGTGGGGGTTGGTACAGACAGCTCATTGCTGGGGCTTCTGTTTATTTCCCTTCATCTCCTCCCAGCTTCCATGTCATTTTGGATCAACTAGCAAGGCGTTCTACCTAGAGCCTCACCCCATTCCCACTGTCTTGGTCTCGTCGGGCTACTATCATAACGTCCCATAGACCGGGTGGCTTACAAACAACAGACATGTATTCCTCACAGTTTGGGAGGCTGGAATTCCAGGAACAGGGTGCCAGCACAGTTGGGTTCTGGTGAGAGTCCTTCTCTGGGTTGCAGACTGCCAACTTCTCGCTGTGTCCTCCCATGGCAGAAGTGGCGAGCGAGCTCTCTGGGGTCCCTTTTATAAGGGCACTAGTCCCATTCATGAGGGCTCCTTCCTCATGAACCAACTATCACCCCACAGGCCCTATCTCCTAACACCATCACATTGAGGGTTAAGATTTCAACACATGAATTTAAGGGTGACACAAACATTTACTCCATAACACCCAGCCACCCGATACATTGCAGGTCAGGCAACCTCAGGCATTCCCTGTTTTCTTCCCACTCTGAAGTCTCTATGGAACCTTTTAGATCTAAGGTTCTGTGGCTTATCTTCTCCTCCTCTACACTTCCTTCATTTTCCTTTTTATCTTTTCTTTAAAAATCCAAGCAATTACATGTACTGGAGGCTGTGATGCCTCGGTGATTTGCAAGAGCTGGGAGAGGTAGCTGGAATCTAAGACAGTGGACAGAGATAGGGGTGGGACGTCACAGCCGCCTTTGCACAAGGCTGAAGGATGTTGGTGCTTTAGGAATACCAGGAGCCATTGTCTCTGGCCTTGGGGCCATCGTTTACTCCAGGCTCCTGCCTCCCTGGGGGTCTATGGCCCTCAGAGTCCTCATCTGTACAACAAGGAGACTGAGTTTGCCGATCGCCAAAATGCCTTCTAACTTTAGCCTCTTTTTATATTGCTGCTTCATTTACCTCTTCAAATGGGCTGGGGCTGGCGCTGATGGCAGCATCAGCAACAGGTCTCCAAAGCAGGAGAAGCAGAGCTCAGGTCTGTCCTGGACATCTCTGGTGCTGTCTGGCTCATAAATTAAAACAAAACAGCGTGAATGAGATATTGTACTTTCCATGAGGAAGATTTCCCTTGGCCTCTTTTTGGCATCTAATTGTTCCAGAAACTCAACAAAGTTGCTGAAAATTTGGAAATTTTATTTTACAAAAATCACCTACAATCAGATGACTCTGACATTACAGACACTGACATTTTCGGTTTTTCTGTTTCAGAGTTAGCTCAGCTACATGAGTATTATGAGGTTGGAAGACACTTGTTCTGTGACTTTTTTAGGTGACATTTTATCATCAACCTCTTTCCAAATTTCCAGTCTCCATAATCATCATTATAATATTTGCCAAATATTCCATCCACTCCTGTAATGGCATTAGATTTTCTCCAAGTTTTTGCTGCTATAAATAATGCTACAATGAATATCTTCAAACTATTAGATCTGGCCATTGAAATTCCGAACTCCCTAGGTATTACTGATCTTTGCTCCTAAGAGTAGCACACTGCTGGCCTGACAAACCCCCCAGCGTATGTATCCCAGATAACTTTGGCACTGTTACAAGGTCAGAGCCTCTGGCATCTGTCTAGCCTTGTGACTTTACATAGCCTCCAGGGCCTAAGATTCCCCATCCTTAAACAGAACAGCCACTAGGATTAAATGAACTAACACATGTGAACACACGTAGCACTGATATATGGGTAATATTTACAATCTCAGTTCCGCCCTGCCTCCTTCTGAATTCCCTAAGAAGCTATATTTATGGTGTTTCCTATCTGACTAATTACAACTTATAAAGGGATTATGAATATAATTCTACATTTTGTTTTGCCAAAATTATGTTGGTGTGTAGTGTTTTTTCAACCCGACATATATCCATTGAACTTCCATTTTGAAAGACACTGTGCCTTTTACTGTGCAGAGTGTAAAAAGTGGGATCCTAGTTCACAAGGAACTTACCATCTATTAGGGGTGGTAAAGCAAGTGTGCAAATAGCTGTCATCCTGGTGCAAGGTTTGTTCAGTGACGTATGAGGAGTGTGGATTGCCATGAGGGTCCAGAGCAGGAAGAGGGAACCTCTGGCCAGACTCGGTTTCAGCTCGTTCCCTTTAAATGCACCCACCCACCAGCATGAGCTGTTCCTTTAACATATCCTCTGATTTCTCCAGCTATGCTGTGCTTTCATTCCTGCTCTCTATTTAACCTCCTTAAAGAGAAATCCAGTTTTAAACCATTTTTCTCACGTTTGCATTTGTGCTCCTTCAGAACAGGACATCTTAGTTCCCTAGCTCCACACGCCCTGTGTATACAGTAGGGTTTATCCTGTCCTCTGTCTGAGCTCCAGGAAACCTTCCTAGCTAGCCACGCCCTGGTTCATTAGCCACGCCCTGATATGTTAGCCACGCCCTGATTCGTTAGCCACAACCCGATTGGTTGGCCCGGCCCTGATTGATCCCTGCCAGGAGGCGTTCTGGAAGGACTTGGTAGGGGAGAGATTTGATCTGTTCGTTTTAAGACTGAGTGTTTTTTCAAAAAGTAGAAGCGATTTCCAGATGGTGGGAATGAGCCAAACAAAGGTGCAAAGGCAGGAAATTGTCTTGTGTTTGGGGAACACAAACCAGCCGAGTGGTTGGGCTAGAACTTACAAATACCTGGAGGTGAGTCACGGAAGACAATTCTGGACAGATGAGGTAAAATTGTGGAGGCTTCCGAAATCTCAGTTAATAGTTTCAAACTTCATTTGATAGAGTGTGAAGCTACTAGGAATTTCTAAACTAATTATGCTCAAGCTTTCCTGACGAGGGCTTTGCTGCGTGGGAGGGATTGTAATCCCATAACTGTGTGCACCATGGCTCGCCGTTACCCCACACATCACCTGATGGCACTTGCTTCAGCTCCCCTGGCGTCTTGTTCACCTTGTGGCCCGGGGCTTCTCTGACGCTGCAGCTGGGAAGAGAGAGGAGGCCCGTAGCAGACGCTCCATCCTGCCAGCTCTGAGGTGCGAGCACATGAATTCATGGCCAACCTGTCTCCAGGGGGGAGGGCGGTGAGTGATAAGAGCCACCTTTCCAGAGCACATTCTCCACAGCTCCTAGGAGTGCCGAGCATGATGGAGCCCAGAATGTACGATGGAATTTCTGCCCTTATTTTCCATTTCATTCCCCGCACTCTTGCACTCCTGTTTCTTGGGTCCCTTCTCAAATAAATACCTTTGAGAAACACCTTGTCTGAAGGTCCGTTTTCCCTCGAAGGGCCGGGCTAAGAACCATGGGACTTGTGTCTCTGCCCTAGAGCAAGGGTGATCAAAAGGTTGCAAACTACAATTTGAATTCATTAGCCTATGGAACTGCGGGTGGGGGGTGTTTTTTGCTTTTCTTCCAAGTTCTTTTTTGTGTGTGGTAAATATATTTAACATAAAATTTGCCACTTTAACCATTTTTAAATGTACAATTCAGTGACATTAACTGCATTCACAGTGTGCTACCATCATCACTTACACTTCAAACGTCTTTTGTCACCCTAACGGAAAATCTATGGCTGTCAAGCGGTAACTCCCCATGCTGCCGCAGCCCAGGAAAACTCTGCTGTCCTTTCTGTCTCTATAGATTTGTCTATTCTAGATATTTCATGTAAGTGTAATCATACATTATTTGTTCTTTTGTGTCTGGCTTATTTCACTCTCCATAATGTGTTCAAGGTTCATCCAAGTTGTAGCATGTGTCAGAACTTCCTTCCTTTTTATGACTGAATAATATTCCACTGTATGGATATACCATACTTTGTTCATCCATTCATCTGCTGATGGACACGTGAGTTGCTTCCACATTTGAGCTATTGTGAATAATGCTACAATGAATGTTGTCACAAATATCTGTTCAAGTCCCTACTCTCAATTCTTTTGGGTATATACCTAGGAGCAGAATTGCTAGGTCCTATGGTAATACTATGTTTAACTTTTGAAGAACCGCTAAACTGTTTTCCACAGCAGTTGTACCATTTTACATTCCAACCTGAAACACAGGATTCCAATTTCTACACATCCTTGCCAGCGCTTATTATTTTCCATTTTATTGTTATTATTGTAGTCATTCTAGTGAGTGTACAATGATCTCTCATTGTGATTTTTATTTGCATTTCTCTAATGATTAAGGATGCTAAGCATCTTTTCCTGTGCTTATTGGTCATTTGCATCTCTTTGTGGAAATATCTACTCAAGTCTTTTACCTTTTTTAAAATTGGGTTGTTTGTGTTTTTTGGTTGAGATTTAGGATCTCTTTATACATTCTGGAAATATGATCAGGTATACACCAGATATATAATTTGCAAATATTTTCTCCCATCCTGTTCGTTATCTTCTCACTTTCTTGATAATGTCCTTTGATGCACAAAAGTTTTTCATTTTGCTGAAGTTCAATTTATCTATTTTATCCTTAGTTGCTTGTGTTTTTGGTCTCATATCTAAGAATTCATTGCCGAATCCAAGGTTATAAAAATTTACCCCTATGTTTTTTTGAAAACTTATTATGTCTCAGGCACTTCCAATGTATAATCTTATTTAATTCTTGCAGCAAACCTATGGTGTATTATTGTCCCCTTTTGATTCACGAGGACATTTAAGATCCAAATAGTAATTTGCCCAAGATTGTGCAACCGGCAAAATGATAGAGTAGGGGTTTGAACTAGAGCTTCCAAATTGCTCATAGGTACTAATTTGTGGGGTTCAAGAATGAGATATCATAATTTCTAGGATTTCTCAGGAATTCCCCCAAATCCTAAATTATTCTTAAAATGCTTCCAACATTCCTAGGACATATTACTCATTATTATGTATATCTAAAATTTTTTTGCTGACTAAATATTAAATGTAGCAGTATTTACAAAGTTTAGTGAATGTTTAAACATTGGCAAATGCCAGCAAACAGTACTGGCTAGTTTTCAAATAATGTAATATTTGAATCTCCTAGCAAGATTAACAGAACTACAAAGAATCTTGTGTAGAAATTGCCAATTTAAGGATTTATTTGCTTCTAAAACTTATTTCTTAAAACATCATTCATAGGGTTTAAATAAAGTATATGATGTGTATAAACTTATTAGTATTTGTTTTCTGTGCCAGAATGACTCACTGATAGCGGCAGAGAGGGCCAGAAGCACACACTTACAACACAGCAACAGCTACAAGCAAGAGAGACTAATTAGATCATGAAACTCCTCTCCTATGTTGATTGTTAAGATTTAATTCTCACTAAAGAATTAGAATACTTTTCCCCTTTCCCCAATTTCTCAACTGATTTTTCTCAGGATTTAGAAAAACACAAATTTTCTGAGAAATGCCAAGAAAGAATTCTTGCATGGAAACACTAATTAGAACCAGATCTGGATTTTTTCCCCCTGAAAACCCATGTTCTTCCCATTGTGTCTGGCAACCTCCTAAGAAAGGCTAAGAAGGAAGAGGAAAAGGAAAAACCATTGGGTTTAATGACTAGTGCTTGTCTGTATAATATCTTAAGAGTGATTTATTGGGCGTATTAGTTTTCTGTTGCTGCTGAAACAAGTTACCACAAATTTAGTGGCTTAAATCAAGGCAAATTTATTCTCTTAAAGTTCTGGACATCAGAAGTCCAAAATCAGTTTCCCTGGGCTAAAGTCACGGTGTCACCAAGCGGGCTCCTTCTTGAGGCTCTGATGTTCCCTTGCCTTTTTAAGCTTCTAGTAGCTGCCTGTATTCCTTGACTTGTGGCCCCTTCCTGATCTTCAAAGTGCATCGCTCCAATCTCTGCTTCCATCATCACACCACCTTCTCCTCTCAGTGTAACTCCTCCTTCATCCCAATAATGTTGTGATTATATTGGGCCCTGTGGACAATCCAGGAGAATTTCCCTCATCTAAAGATCCTTGAATCAATCACGTCTGAAAAGTCCCATTTGCCATACAAAGTGACATTCACAGGTTCCAGCGAAAGTCATGAAAACTTAACTCAGGGACCATTGTTCAGCCTCCTGCATTACGCATCGTAGTCTATTGTTCAAGTAAGAATAAAAGGCAGGTCGGCGTGGCCAGGGCCTACCAATAGGAGCCATCTAGGGCAGCACACTGAAAAGTGTGCCCAGGTGCCAGTAAGGCTTCAGCTGATTCAAGTGAATTTCAAACAGGCAAAATTCAGGGTCTCCTGGAACTCAGCAGGATCCTATCCTGATCAAAGTCAAGAGTTGGTGAGAGGTGTAAGATGAACTACAAAGGGCTCAGTGTGGAAGGAAAGGAGGCAGGACTACTGATGGCTGAGGCTCTGAAGTTTAAGTGGGCGGCCACCATGGGGAGTCTGTCAATAGAACCCGAGCTGCTGCTAAGGGTCTCATTTAGAGAGAGGTCTAGTGTCTTGGAAGGAAGACAGAGCAGAATCAAGTGCGGCTTCAGGACTTTCAGGATAACCAGAGGAACTGGCTTGTTCCTGCACTGGGAGCTCAGAATGTGGAAAAATGCAAAAGCGTAGTTCTTATGACCTGCGTGTCTTAGGAGATTGTAGGTTTTGGAAATCATGTCCTCTGAACTTTGTATGGTAAGTTATGTGTGAGGTAGGTGAGCTGTGACTCAAGAAAAATATGAGATCTTCCATGGTTAGAATTAGGAATAAGCTCATGCAAATCAGATTTGCGGAAAGAAAGATTTCGTTATTCTTAAGGCTGTTGAGTTGTACATCTTGTATGTATGTGCTTGTGTGTGCATGGGTGCATGTGAATTTTGGAAAGAGTACATTTTACTTATCCACTCTCCCAGGAAGAAATAGCAAGAGTGCCTGCAATTACCTGATATCAAAAACAATGTGCAATAATTATACTCAAATACTTCTCCTTATGGACATGTGTGAGGATTTCTTTGAATCTATGCCTGGAGTGGGATTCCTGGGGCATAGGCTATGCATAAGTGCCTGCTCACTTTCCAGAATGATCGCATCAATCTACATTTCCTCCAGCAGTGCATGAGGATTCAGGTATCCCCACATCCCTTAAACATTTGTCATTTTCTAACTTCCTAATTTTTACCAATCAATTTATTAGGCAATATCTACTGGTCATTTTAACCATATTTCTCTGATTACTATTAAGCTTCATCATTGTTTCATATGCTTTGTAGTCATGTGACTTTCCTCTGCTATAAATTGCCTCTTCGTATCCTTTGTTGACTTATCCAGTGGAGTTATCTTTGTCTTGGTTGATATGAAATTGTCTCTTGTATTCTCAGATATTAATCCTTCATCGATCTTAGGCATTACAGATGACTTTTCCATTCTGTCAATCTATTAACTTTCTCCATGATGTCCTTTGCTGAAAAGACATCCTTAATTTTGATGTGATCAAACTCATCAAGTTTCAGCTTTATTGTTTGTACTTCTGAGGTTGTGTTTAAGAATATTCCCCATTGCAAATCACAAAAATGTTTCTCTATATTTTTTAATAACTTTAGGTCTTTAATCCATTTGGAGTCCATCTATCTGGTGCTAGACAGTAACTCAGGTTTATTTTTCTGTTGGTAGTGGTCCAGTTTTCCTAATAGTAGCTAATAGATAATCTATTTTTTCCCATTGATTTGTGGTGCCATTTTACTACATATTAAGTTTCCCTATAAACGTAGACCTGCCTCTGACCTCTGTTTTCCATTCTATTGGTCTACTTTGCTGCCATACTGTTTTTATTCCTGTGACTATGGTAAGTCTTATAATTAATACATGTTCTCTTTATAGATTTTCTTTTAAGAATAACTTGGCTTTTAAGGACCCTCATTCTTTCTTTTTCGTTTCCTTTTTATTTATTTGTTTTTTTAATTTTTTGAGGAAGATTAGCCCTGAGCTAACTACTGCCAGTCCTCCTCTTTTTTGCTGAGGAAGCCTGGCCCTGAGCTAACATCCATGCCCATCTTCTTCTACTTTATATGTGGGACTCCTACCACAGCATGGCATGCCAAGCGGTGCCATGTCTGCACCTGGGATTTGAACCGGCGAATCCCGGGCCACTGAGAAGTGGAACGTGCAAACTTAACCACTGTGCCACTGGGCCAACCCTCTTTTCCTTTTTAAAATGAACAAATGGGGCTACATCAAACTAAAAAGCTTCTGCACAGCAAAGGAAACAATCAACAAAACAAAAAGACAACCTAACAATTGGGAGAAGATATTTGCAAACCATGTATCAGTTAAGGGCTCAATATCAAAAATACACAAAGAACTCATACATCTCAACAACAAAAAAACCCCAACAACCCAATAAAAACATGGGCAAAAGATCTGAACAGAGATTTCTCCAAAGAAGATATATGGATGGTCAACAGGCATATGAAAAGATGCTCAACACCATTAGCTATCAGGGAAATGCAAATCAAAACTACAATGAGGTATCACCTCACTCCAGTCAGAATGGTTATAATTAACAAGACAGGATACAACAAGTGTTGGAGAGGATGTGGAGACTAGGGAACTCTCATACACTGCTGGTGGGAGTGCAAACTGGTGCAGCCACTTTGGAAAGCAGTATAGAGGTTTCCCAAAAAATTAAAAATAGATCTACCATATGATCCAGCTATTCCATTCCTGGGTATTTATCCAAAGAACTTGAAAACACAAAGGCACAAAGATGCATGCACCCCTATGTTCATTGCAGCATTATACACAATAGCCAAGACTTGGAAGCAACCTAGGTGCCCATCAAGGGATGAATGGACAAAGATGTGGTATATATACACAATGGAATACAAGTCAGCCATAAGAAATGATGAAATCCGGCCATTTGTGACAACATGGATGGACCTTGAGGGTATTATGCTAAGTGAAATAAGTCAGAGGGAGAAAGTCAAATACCATATGATCTCACTCATAAGTAGAAGATAAAAACGATGACAAAAAAACACATACCATTGGAGATTGGATTGGTGGTTACCAAAAGGGAAGGGAATGGGGGGATGGCAAATGGGGTGATTAGGCTCACATGTGAGGAGATGGACTATAATCAGTCTTTGGGTGGTGAACATGATATAATATACACAGAATTTGAAATATATTACGATGTACACCTGAAAGCTATATAATGTTATAATCCAATGTTACTGCAATAAAAAATAAATTAAAAAAAAGATATAAATCACATAGCATAAAATGTACCCTTTCAAAGTGTACAATTCAGTGGTTTTCGGTATATTTGCAAGTATCACTACTCTCTAATCAGAACCTTTTTATCACCTCAAAAAGAAAGTTTGTACCTATTAGTAATGGCTCCCCATTTCCCGCTTCCTCAAACCCCTGGCAACTACTAATCTACTTTCTGTCCCTACGGATTTACCTATTCTGAACATTTCACTGAAATGGAACCACATAATATGTGATCTTTTGTGACTGGCTTCTCTCAGCCTATTTTCAAGGTACTTCCATGTTGTAGTATGTATCAATAGTATTTAGTATTTTTATTGCCAATACAATATTCCATTGTATGTTGATGCCACATTTTGTTTATCCATGCATCAGTTGATGGATATTTGAGTTGTTTTCACTTTTTTACTATCATGAGTAATGCTGCTATGAATATTCGTATACACATTTTTATGTAATATAGTTTTCAATTGTCTTGGGTATATACCAAAGAGGCAGATTTCCAAGTCACATGATAACTCTATGTTTAACTTTTTGAAGAACTCCCAAATTGTTTTCCAAAAGTGGCCGCACAATGTTACATTCCCCCCAGCAATGTATGAGGGTTCCACTTTCTCCACATCCTTGCTTGTCATTCTTTTTGGTTATAGCCATTCTAGTGAGTGTGAAATACTACTTCATTGTGGTTTTCATTTCCATTTCCCTGTTGACTAATGATGTACATCTTTCCGTGTACTTGTTGGCCATTTGTATAACTTCTTTAGAAAAATGTCTCTTCAAATCCTTTGTCCATTTTGTAAATTGTGTTACTTGCCTTTTTTTGTTGAGTTTTGAGTTCTTTATATCTGCCGAATACTAGACCCTTATCAGATATATGATTTGTGAATATTCTCTCCCATTCTGTATTCTGCATTTTCACTTTCTTGATGGGTTCTTTGAAGTGTTTCTCGTGCCAGTTACTACCTACTCTATTTTTTTGTTGTTCAGTCCAAAAAGCATGGCATCATCCTTGCCTCTTCTCTTTCTCCCTTACCCTACATCCAGTCTGTCAGGAAGTCCCGTGGCTCTGCCTTCAAAGTGTAAGCAAACTCTGACCCCTTCTCATGTCATCCACTGTTACCTCCAACTGCACTATCATCTTTTACCTAGATTATTGCTTAGGCTTCTAACCCTTCCCTGCTTCTACACCAAACTTCAAATTGTCTCTTCTCAGTACAGTACCAAAATAATCCAGTTATAGTCTCACTCAGATTATATCACTCTTCTGATCAAATCCTCCCCAAATCACTCAGAGTAAAAGCCAGACTCCTTGCAGTGGCTTGGGATACCTACAAGGTCTGCCCCACTCTCTGAATGCTTCCTCCATTCACCCCTCACTCAACTCTGCTGTAGCCACACCAGCTCCTTGTAGACTCCCACCTCTGGGCCTTTGCACTTGCTGTTCCTCTTACCTTAATGCATCCCCACAGATGAGCACAGGACTCTAATGTTTCAGGTGTTTGCTTAAACATTATCTTTCAGTGAAGACTTCCCTGTTTACCTTATTTAAAAATCACGCCTTACTCCTCTTCCTACCGCCAGACACTCCCTCTCCCAGTTCCCTGGCTTAGTTTTCTCCATAGCACTTGTCACCTTCTAAGTGCTATTTGTTGTGCTTATCTTTCTTTTGTCAATCTCTGCACCCCCGACTTTAGAATGTAAGTCCCATGAGGGGAGGGATTTCAAAAGATGTTAAGATGCACAAGGACCCCCAGGACGCTTTGAAACTTTTCCATTTGGGAATCAATCTAGCAGCAGTTCAAAGCATCCATTTTTTCTGCCTCGTATGAATTGGGGTGTGGTCCTTCCTCCTCTACATCAGGCTGCTTCCAGTCACAGCACTACCATCTCCACAAGGGCAGATGGTGCATTCATTTGTTTTTGTTTGTTTGCTTTTTAAAATTGAAAATGCATATGTATTTGGAAGAAGAAAAGAAATCACTGCATCCTTAGAAACCACTTCCTTCTCTCCTCTTCTCTTTAGGCACTTTCTGATTACAATCTGGTTCCTTTCCCCACCTAGAACTCCCAGCTCCTCTTAGGGGCTCCTGGCGCTCACTGGAACCCGTAGGGATGAGGGGCCCAGGAGGTTAAGCTTCATTAGTTTCATGATAAATTGGCCTCTGCTGCCTAGCAATCCTGCTTCCTTTTTGGGATGGTTCCCTTGCACTCACTCTTTGCAGTCAGTGTCTTTTTTAATTTATTACTATTGTGTACATACAGAAAAACTCACAAATCATAAATGAACAGCTCACTGAGTTTTCACCAGGTGAGCACACCTACACAATCAGCACTCAAATCAAGACACCAAACACTACCCAGAAGACCCCAGCTGGATTTGTTGTACTTTTATCTGATGAAGGAGGTCAACACGAGATAACAAATAAATGGACCAGAGAATAATACATTTTTTTACCTTAAAAACAAAACTGTATTTCTTCAAACGTGAGTCTCTACTGAAATATGTGCCTAATACTCCTGCATTTCCGTAGTGAGCACATCTAATCTCTGTGCACATATTTGGTACGTGAATTATAGTAGGTTTTTAGCTTTTCTCTCTTTTAGAGAAATAAACAATGTTTTGTTAAGTGGTTGCTAATTTTGGGTGTATGTGGCCAGTTTGTCTTTTGATACTATAAGTGGATGGCTCCCGGGACAAGGAGTGCAGCAAGGCGCCATCCGTCCTTACTCTGAGATAACAACACTTTCAAAATCTTCTCGCCTCTTGTTCTCAAAAGCTTTTGCCTGGGATCCAGGCTCTCCTTTCAGTGAGCAAAGCAGACAAACATCCATGCTCCAGAAGTGCTGAGAAAGCCTCTAGCTCAAAATATCCCTCCTGAATTTGCTGGTTTCTCTGTCAGTTTCTCCAGCCTGAGCTTTATTCCTTTACCTTAATGCTTGTTGCCCTTGGCAGAGAGAAGTACCCTTGGAAGGCATCATTTGAGCATGATATTTTTCTAAGGGAGGAAAAACTATTCCTCTACCCTCTAGGTCCTTCTGGCTGATCTAAGAGTTAAATTGACATGAGACAGAATAACAGGAGAAAATCAAAGTTTAACAACATGTATACATGGGAGAAACCGAGGAAAACAGAGTAACTCACCAAAATGGCTGAAACCACCACCTTAAATACCATCTTCAGCTAAGGACAAAGGAAGATGTTGGGGGCAGCGGTTTGAGACTTCAAAGGGGAGGAAGACAATTTACATGGAGATGGAAAAGCAAATGTTGACCATGCCTTGCAAAGACAATGAGAGATGGAGGAACTTTGATTAAAAAGCCCTTGTTAGGTTCCTCCCTATCACACCACGTAAAAATGTAGAGGTTACGTTACACTATAGTTATCTCATGGTATTAGTTCCTTCCTGGAACAGCCCTTCTATCTTAAATTTGTTTAGACGGTTAGGGGGAAGTTCAAAGTTTCTTTCAGAGTCTTTTGTCCTTAAAAATAATCAAGCCAAAGAGACTCCCTTTGGGGTGGCCAACTCTGATCCCCCACAATTTAAATATTCAACAAATTTCACATCCCTTCCTGGCATATTGCTTTTAGGGGGTGGAGTAGAAGGAGTAGAGGGAGAAAAGGAGTAGGCAGGAGAAAGTGACATTTGTGAGAATTAGCACAGTTGAGTGATTAAGAGATTAACCATGGGAGACAGACATAGGTTCAACTCCTAGCTCTACCAGCGTCTGACCCGTGTGAGCAGTAAGTCACTGCATTCAACTTCCCTAAGCATTAGGTTCATTACCTACAAGAGCAAAGAAATAATAGAAATAGTGTAGTGAGACTCTGTAAAATGGGAATAATCATAGTAATAGTTTGGCAAGGATTCAGTGAAATAATATATTTGTAGCAGGCAGAATAACGTCCCCCCAAAGATGCCTACATCCTAATCCCAGGATTTTGTGAATATGTTACCTTATAAGTCAAAATGGACTTTGCAGTTGATTACGGTTAAGGACCTTGAGATGTTTAGATGGCAAAGGGGAATGAAGGTTGCAGATGGAATTAAGGTTGCAAATCTGCTGACCTAAAATAGGGAGATTATCCTGGGTTATCAGAGCAGGTCCAACATAATCAGAAGGATCCTGAAAAAGTGGAAGAGGGAGGCAGAAGAGAAAGTCAGAGTAATGTGAAGTGTTTTGAAAAGCAATTGACCCACCATTGCTCTCCTTAAAATAAAGGAAGGGGCAATGAGCCAAGGAATACTAGCAGCCCCTAGAAGCTGGAAAAGGTAAGGAAGTGGATTCTTCTCTAGAGTTTCCAGAAAGGGCCACAGCCCAGCTGATACCTTGAGTTTAGCCCTGGAAGAACAGGGTCAGATTTCCAACCTTGATAACTGTAAGATAATACATTTTTGTTGGTTTAAGCCACTAAATTGGTGGTAATTTATTACAGAAGCCCATATAAAAGTAATACAAACTAATAAAAAAGTGAATACAGTATTTAAAGATCCTAATGAAGTTCCAGGTACACAATGAACTATCAGTAAATAAATATGTGTTAGTTATGTGGGGTAGATCGGGAAAAGGGACACTGAATGCTTCTAAAAATTTTAATATTTCACAGTTTTCTCTGGGGTTGACTCTCTATGTGTCATCAAAGGCCTGTTCTTAAAATCACATAGTAGTTCACAGAGCTGGGTTTAGAACCTAAAATAGTACTTCCTCTTTCCTATTTATGGTCAGAGCCAGGCTGCCACATGTAAGTTCACCCCTAATTGTCATTCTGCCTGAAAAGCAGTTGAAAAATGTGTTATTAAAAAAATATATATATACATATATATACACGTATACTTTATAATTCGTATTTATAAAAAATAAACCCACTCTTGGGCTATTGAAATGTCAAATGGATATACTCTTAGGGGGCGGCCCAGTGACTGAGTGGTTAAGTTCACACGGTCTGCTTCGTCTGCCCAGAGTGCGGATCCTAGGCGCGGACGTTGCACTGCTCGTTAGGCCATGTTGAGGCGGCATCCCACATGCCACAACTAGAAGGACCCACAACTAAAATGTGCTGGGGGGATTTGGGAAGAAAGAAGCAGAAGAAAAAAAAAAAAGAAGATTGGCAACAGTTGTTAGTTCAGGTGCCAATCTTTAAAAAAAAAAAGGATACACCCTATCCTATTGGTTACCACCGTTCTAATACAGACCCCTTTACCTCTCACATAGATGATTTTAACAGCCTTCCAACAGGTGCCCTACATTGGTGGTTACTGCCTTCTAATCCTTCTTCCACACTGTCTTTATAGAGATTTTTAAAAATAAAGATCTGGTCATGTCACCCCCAGTGTAAAGCATTCAGTGATTTCTCATAACTTTTGTAGCAGAAAGTCCTAAACTCTTTAGTGATTTTCAAAAGACTTTACTGTCTGTTTCCAACCCCCTTTCCTTTCCAGAGAGCTTGAGATTTCACAGCTTGCCTACCTGAGCCTTGTGCTGTGGCCTGCCACGACAACTCCTTAGTCCCTATACACAAGTTGCAGCTACCTACCTCCTTATTTTTGCCATGCTGTTCCCTCCTCTTGGATTGTCTTTCTCTGACATCTTGGCAAGTCTAAGTTTTATCCAACAATGTCTAAAGCCCTTACAGATCGGCCAGCTAGAAGTCGTTTCCCATCTGAGTTCACAAAGCCTTCATAGTGCTCGTGTGCTGCCTTCCAGAACGGTGGTTTTCATACAAGCCTCAACTTCTCTATGAACATACAAATCTCATGGGGAAAAAAGGATAGGAGTTGGGGACACAGTAACTTACATACTGAGGAATCTCACGCAGTTAGAGCCGTGTCTTCCATTACAGTGGCTATTTAGTTTTAAATTAATCAAAATTAAGTCAAATTAAAACTTCCTTAGTCATTCTAGCCACATTTCAACCGCTCAATAGCCACATGTGGTTATTGGTCACCATAGTGGAGAGCACAGACATAGAACATTCCCACTGTCATGGCACCATGACCATGGCTCTACTGGTCAGTGTTGATCCAGAACAGTAAAATGATCAATAAATATCTGAGGAGGAAAGAAGGAAAGAAAGAATGAAGGGAAAGAAGGTGGGAGGAGGGGAGGGAGGAGAAATATATTTCCAAAGGAAGATCAGGAAAAATTGTCCAAGACTTGGAAATGGACAAAAGAGATTCCTGAGTGTCCTTTCAGCAAAGGGCTGGCAACTCCTTTGGAAATGATCTGATTCTATGGGGCTGTGCCCTTTTGGTTGACTTTATTATCTGGGCAATTTTACATCTCTGTGAGGGAAGAAGTTCACTTGCAGAAAACTGATAGCAATGCAAATGATTCTTGCCCACAGCAATGCAAATAAATTTTGTTCTACTAGAGAAACTACTTCCCTCCTGGTATAAAAGATCATCTCAAACATTACATTTTATTGGCTTATAAGGTATTAACCCCTTTTGCATCTATTAACAAATTTATTTCAGCACTCTTAACCAACTATAGATATCTCTGTTCTTCAAAGTCTCTTTTGAACTAGTCTTAGTATCTTACTGGTTCCTTCATTAACGAGTTGGTGAAAATATTGGACACGTTGATTTTTTGATATATACTTAACACGTATGTTTTTGAAAGAATTTTTTAAAATTAATTATTTATTTGTTTGTTTGTTTGAGGAAGATTAGCCCTAAGCTAACGTCCGTGCCCATCCTCCTCTACTTTGCATGTGGGACGCCACCTCAGCATGGCGTTATAAGCAGTGCATAAGTCTGCGCCCTGGATCTGAACTGGCGAACCCCGGGCCACCGAAGTGAAGCATGCAAACTTAACCATTATGCCACCAGGCCGGCCAGAGATCTATGTTTTTAACATTTGAAAAATTATGCCTTAGGAATTTTAGAGGCTGCAGTGCAGTGCTCAAGAGGACTCACCCGGGAGCCTAGTACAATGCATTGCTTGGGACTGAAACTCAAGGATTGCCTAAGCCCGCATTTGTCTTTTCTTGGCTCCCAGAGTGAATAACAAAAAGCAGTAGAATTTTAACTTTGCTGACTCTGTTTCTTGAGGGTCTTTTATCCTGTCTACTGTTCTTGTTTTTTTCAGGATGTGTATGTTTGTTTTTGCTTCTAGTTCATGCAAGGCCACTAAGTCATCTCCCATTGGCTGCAGCAATGATGAGCGATTTAGTTTTATGGTCTGTTTGATGATTTTTACCAGATGGATGATGGAGAGGAATGAGGATCATGTTTTTAACTTTTTGAAAATTATACTCTAGCAGGGCAAAGCGAGTGACAAATGAAAGAGAGCTCCATTGCTCGAGACAACGGTCCCCATACACCTTGTTAAAGAAAATCAGAGCCTGGCAGTAAAGTGGCAAAAACAGGTTTTATTCGGGAACTATTGCAATAGGGGATGAGAGACTTCAGTACAGAACTGGGCTCAAGTCTGAAGACAGCACGGACAAGTGGGACTTGTAGCCAAAGAGCAGGGTGGGCGCCAGTGGGTGGAAAATTACTAAGAGGAAACATCAGGAATGAGGAGGATTCTGGCTAAACAGACTGGACAGGATTCTCACTGAAGGCAGGCCAGGCTAATCAGACATCCCCAGGGGGCTTGGAGGGTCTGAGGAATTTGATCAGTGATTTTATCAAAGGGACCAGATATCAAGGGTGGGGGAGAAACTCTCTAAACTGACTTCACAGGATTTTTGATAAAATTGGGCAACGCAAAGATGGACACGGAAGTTCAAAGTTTGCGGCCTAGCTGAGAAGAGGGTTCAGAGCAGCCTGACTAAAGTTTGGTCAAGAAGAAAGTCTTTGTTAACCTGGACAAAGATGAGAGTTTGGGGCAGCTTTTGGAAAGAAGAAAATTGCTTTGCCAAATCTGGAATCAAAGATTCTCCAAGGCACCAAAAATTGACAGAATTACAGAAAAAACATAATATTATGGTGAAAATATGCTTTCCAGTCCCTGAGAGTAGAGAATGGAGAAAGTAATAAGGGCTGAAAAGTGGGACCTTTTGAGTTTGTTTTGGGGATTGAGATATTAACAGGAAAGAAAGTCTTTAAAAAAAGTTCCACATGGTCAAGGTAGAAGTTTGCTCCTTTTACACTATACTTTGAAATGTTGAAAGAGGAAAGAAGGGATAAGAAATAAAGAGAATGTAGCCAAGACAAAGATTTCTTAGATGGATATAAAAAGAAATAGGAATAAGTAGAATGGTGTCAGGAAGAAAAATCTTTTCCTCTACCCTCTTAGCTTGAGTGCCTCGGGGCCTGCAAATTAAACTAACAAAAAACTGATTAGTAGGAGAAAAGGCACAGAATTTTTATTAATATTTGCATGCACAAGAGTTCAAAAAAGAAGTGAAACTCAAAGTTGCTAGACTCAGGGGCTTATATAACCTTTTATTAAAAAAAAATTGGGGTTGAGCTTCAAGGAACGATAAATCGTGGAAATTAACTTAGAAATATATAGGGAAACTAACGGAAAATAAGGACTATTTTAGTAAGGTCTATTTATGTAAATTCATCTCGTGTCAACTCCCCTATCTCCAATGATACGAATTACTCTTCTTTTTCTGGTATGGGGCAGGGCAGAGGAGGGAAAAGGGAACAATCTCACAAAGGGAAGTTTATGCCCTGCTTTTAGGCAGAGAACTCTTCCTGCATCTCTTGATTCTGAATTGTCTTTAGCTCAAAATAATCCTACACCAAAGTGGCATATTTTGGGGGTGGCATATTCTTATCCCCTTCAATGGCGTTCTAAAAGTGTATCAGGTTTGGAAGTGTGACAATTAGCAAAAATGGAAGAAAGTACTTATTCATTCATCTATTCATTCATTCAATGCATATTTATTGAGGGCTACCAGCAAGCCAGGCACTTGGCCAGGAGCTAAAAATAGGGGGATGAGGCATATTCTTTGCTCTTAAAGGCTTTCGAGCAAGCACGAGACAGATATGGAAGAAAATTAAGTGAAATACAATGCCATAGGTGCTGCCATATAAGTATGTACCTGATACAAAAGAAACACAATAGGATAAATTGTCTATTTTGTCGGAGAAAAAAAATGTAATGCAGCACTGAATATATGCACATTGTAGTTATTTTCCATGGCTTCTGAGTGCAATCTGAAGTCAAATTCGCCCTGTGACTCAGTAATGACTACTGTCAAACAGAACACTTAGGAGGAATTAGAATTCACTGGAAGTTCTGTTCAATAAACAATCCATTTTAAGATGTTCCTTTGGTTGCAAATGCGTGTCTTTGAAAGCCTTACCAATTGCCTATTGTCTTCAAAAAGAAAGTAAACCAACAAAATGAGAGTCATTGTACCCATATCCAGTAATACATCACTGTAAAAAAATACATAAAATTTTGGATTTGGGGTCATTTAGTGGAATCTCCAAAGTTACTTCAGACAGGCTGTTTTGCCAACGTATACACTGAATACCTGTGTCTGACTGACTTCTAACCTACTTGGGAAGCCTTTTGATAAAATGTTTCGGATTGGATTTATGTAGTGACATCTGTTCCCTGTGTGGAAATGCATTAGCCAGATTTATCGAGTTATTTCTATGCCTCTGGTCAATCTTTTTCTTAGAAGTTATCCAATAGCCTGAGTGCCAATTCTCACAAGAACTAAATTTATGTAATAAGCTTTTCTCAACCAACTAAACATATCTAAAATCTGCTGTTGTTTTCCTAACTGCTTGATATCTTTCTGCATACTTATTATAATCCAACGTCAAATCTATTACAAATAAACTTTACCTTTCTTAAGCTATCCATCGCAGGCGGGATCTCTTTGAATTGTCAGTTGCCCTGAGCAACACTGAAGTGCCACATATTTCGAAGAAATCAGCATGCTTCTTTGAAGTAAACAGGGTAATTTTCCATTCTTTTTAGAATACTTTGTGCCAGTAGAAAAATCAAACCTCAGTGTGACAATAATATAAATGTGTTGATCTTCAATCACAGTCTGACTCAACTGGTGCTAAAGCGGGAAGAAAGGTTCTTTTGTATGAAAATTCTTTCTATGTCTTTGAACAGAGTAGAGTGCATGTGGGCAAGTGGGGGTCTGAGCAGGTGGCCCTGTTAGGCGATGACAGCTGTAAATGGCCATCTATTCTGAAAGCCAAGCTGCTCACTCCTGTTTGCAGAGAACATAGCAATTATTTGAAATTACTTTTCAAAATCTTCCGTCTGACTTCATCTTTTTTCTCTTTTAAAGGTTAGGTTCATTTTAGCTTGTACAATTTACAAAAGGATTTCCAGAATTAACTGTTGTCTGCTGCCATTATTTTTTTCTGAGTGTTTCTATCAGGCTGCTCTGTGACTCTTTTTGAGCATCTAGTCCACTCTCCCACCCACCCGCCATTTTACAGACCAGGAAACAGATGCCTGCAGAATGATGGCCTCAGAGTCCTGAAGTTAGCAGAGTTGAGCTAAGGGCCCAAGCCTTCCCATGATAAATTTCACTTGAAATGAGACTAAGTAGTCCTTCTAGAGAGTTTTGTTTAATCAGTTTTACATAGAAACTTGTTGCCACATTACATAGCTCTGATTAGGACCCTTGAAACCTAAATATATATGTATTATGTGGCTTACTCATAGGAACCAGGTTTATTTCTCTCTTGTTTCTCTACCTCTAGTGAGCTGTGAGGATCCATTGAGTCTTCCTTCCTTCCCCCAAAGTCTTCTCATTCTTCCCTTCCCTTTAGTCCTTTCACCTTCTGCCTTAACTATTGAGATGGCTACTGAAGTGCACCTGCCCCCACCCTCCCCCTCACCCAGCCAGTTCAGACTACATAGTGCCAGCAAGAAAGAATCTGAGCATTTTGACTCCTAGGCTCAAAAATGATCAATTGCTTCCCCAAGCTAAAACTGGGGTCCACAGACCTGGAGGGGATTGGGGACACCTTCTAAGAGATCTATAATTTCTCTATTAACATTTAAAGATTTGTGTCTTCATTTTGATGGTAAGGTATAAAATTAATATAAATATTGATTCATCTGTTTGCTTATAACCTAGTGTTGACAGGCAATTTCAGCATCCACGTTTGTTTCTCTGCTTATTTGTCTCCCATAGAGGCAATTAAAAAATTAATGCCGTTTTTCTTAAACTTGTGGTTAGAGCTATAGGGGACCTTAGACTGAGTGAAATAATGGAGCAAATTTTTAAAAAGGCCAGTTAGACACAAAATGGCCATTTTTAAAATTGAGCCACATTTTACAGAGTTTTCAAGGATTAACTGTAATCATGCACAGTGGTAGGAGATTCTTTGAATCATCTCCACTATTAAAAGTCTCAGTTGGATGGGTGTTAGTTATATTTGCACTGTGAAAATACACCACGGATCTATTTGCTTTGTCCCATGAGTTGGTTTTTTAGTTTTCAGAAGGGTCCATACGGCCGCGAGTTTGTCAAAAGCTTTGTGATCAATGCTGCAGGCCTGCAGAGCGTTATTAAATGTTTCCCCACTGCTGCTTCTCACTCCTTCCTCCCACTCTTGTTATCTGTTCTCAGAGTCTGGTGACTAAGTTTTCTGAATTATAAGGTAGACTTTTCAGCAGAACAGTCACCCTCCTCCATTTTCCTGGCTCCTCCTGGTGATGTTTCAGCTCCGGATCACTGTGTTTCTTCTCTCATTTCCTTCTGGTTTTAAGAAATCTGATGTTTTTGTTGTTTCTTCCCAGGAGTTCTTTAAACTTCAGCTTGAAATACAGGATAGAGACAGGAAGCGTGTTGTGGTTCTTCAAGGGGCCATGATGGCCTTGTTACTCCTTGAGCTGGAATACCCTTCTCATCTGTTATTCTCATATACTCCCCTCTCCACTTTGCCTGCCTTCTAATTCTTCCTCTTCTGTCTCTGTCTCTCTCACACCCACCCATGCACAGACTTACACAAGCATGCACACGCTCCAGAGTAGTGTCTCATAACCTATAGATCGCTTTTGATTCCTAATTTCTATCCACCTTAAAAAAACTAAAGCAAATCCAGAAATATAACCACACATCTATGGACAGCTAATCTTCAACAAAGGAGCTGAGGGCCTACAATGGAGAAAAGAAAGTCTCTTCAAATGGTGCTGGGAAAACTGGACAGCCACATGTAAAAGAATGAAAATTGGCCAATCTTTTTCACCAAACACAAAAATAAACTCAAAATGGATCAAAGACATACAGGTAAGACCTGAAACCATAAGGCTTCTAGAAGAAAATATAGGCAGTACACTCTTTGACATCAGTATTAAAAGGATCTTTTTGGACACCATGTCTTCTCAGACAAGGGAAACAGTAGAAAGAATAAACAAATGGGACTTCATCAGACTAAAGAGCTTCTTCAAGGCAAAGGAAAACAGGATTGAAACAAAAAAACAAAGAACCAATTGGGAAAAAAGCATTTGCAAATCATATAACTGACAAAGGGTTAATCTCCATGCTATATAAAAAACTCACACAAGTCAACAACAAAAAATCAAACAACCCGATCAAAAAATGGACAGGGTACATGAACAGACATTTCTCCAAAGATGATATATATGGATGGCCAATAGGCACATGAAAAGATGCTCATCATCGCTGATCATCAGGGAAATGCAAATCAAAACTAGAGTAAGGTATCACCTTATACCCATTAGAATGGCAAAAATAACCAAACAAAAAGTAACAAATGTTAGAGAGGTTGTGGAGAAAAAGGAACCCTCATACACTGCTGGTGGGAATGCAAACTGGTGCAGCCACTATGGAAAACAGTATGGAGATTTCTCAAAAAACTAAAAATAGAAATACCATATGACCCAGCCATCCCATTACTGGATATCTATCTGAAGAACTTGAAATCAGCAATTCCAAAAGTCCCATGCACCCCTATGTTCATTGCAGCATTATTTACAATAGCCAAGACGTGGAAGCAACGTAAGTGCCCATCAACTGATGATTGGATAAAGAAGATATGGTATATATATATACAATGGAATACTACTCAGCCATAAAAAAGGATAAAATTGTCCTGTTCACAACAACATGGATGGACCTTGAGGGTATTATGTTAAGTGAAATAAGCCAGATAGAGAAAGACAATCTCTGCATGACTCCACTCATATGTGGAAGTTAAACATGTAGACAAAGAGAACAGATTAGTGGTTACCAGGGGGAAGAGGAGTGAGGTAGGAGGTGGGCACAAAGGATAAAGTGGTGTACCTACAACGTGACTGACAAACAATAATGTACAGCTGAAATTTCACAAGGTTGTAAACTATCATAATCTCAATACAAGGTTAGAATATATATATTCTTGTGGAACCACTCAAAAAAAAAAAAAGCAAGCAATTATGAAACCTGTGAACAGTGTCAGGTACTCTGCTATTGACTTCCATACACTGTGTCTGCTGGCACTTTTCAGAACTCCATCTCTGCCATTCAGGCGAAAGAGGGGATTTCTTGACTCCTGTCTGCAGATCAGTTCATTTCTCTCAAAAAACTAACACCTCTTTTATTTTACACCCCAGGATTTCAGCCATGGGAAGAAGACTAACCACGCTCATTCTGGGTCAAGCGCAAAATGCTGGAGGATGACATGTTGGCTTCACCTGGGCCAGGGGCCCACCCTGGAACTAATCAACTGGAACCAGGGACAAGGGGCATGTTTTAGTAATGTGGTAGCTCCCTATGGATCCAGGGAAGGACAGGCAGTGGGTAGGAAGGAAGGAGGGGCTACCAGGTAAATCATCTTAAGTATTCATTTTATGTATGTCATAGTATACGAAAATCTCACAATCACAGGGGGTCAATATTACTATTCCTACTTTACAAACAGAAAAGATTCTTGGAGAAGTTAAGCCATACAGATGATAAATGATGGTCAGATCAACTTCTGAATCAAAATTTACCATGTTCCCACCATGACATGACATACAACAATATTTGGCTGGAGATTAACATTGAATTGCTTTAGTAAAATAAAGGAATAATTAGCCAATTGTTATTCAGTATTATATACTGAACTTCGCTAAAAGTCATCATTTATTTAATTGTTGGTTACTTAGGTAAACCCAGACAATATGATGTCAGACCTACAAGGGACCTCGAGACATGGTCCTCTGCACCCCCAAACCCTGTGGAAATCCCAGCTGCCTTCGATGTCCACATAAGCAACTTTACGTCGTATACCCTAAGTTCTCGGTTCTTGGGCCACCTGAATTCCAATAACCTCCTCATTCTCTCACTTTCCACTCTCATCACCATACCCCAGACATCATATCACTCCCTCTGCCTCCTTTATAAAATCTTAAGTCCAAACCTTGTACTCTCTGACTACATCTGCCCCTCATTCCAGCTGCCTTTCAGGTATTCCCACTACACCTGCCATTGTCTCAATGAGGCATCTGGTCACTTAATCACTCCACTTCCACTCCTGCCTTAATCTCCTCACATTCTCTCTTCTGTTTCCACTTGGCTAAGGACAAATGCTTCTTCATGTCAACTACTCCTTACCAATTTCCCCCAGCTCTTGCTTCCATGGTCATCACACCGTGCTTGAGCAGAGATTCCCCATCCTTGAATCAACTGAATTGTTTCTACTCTCCAATTATTTCTACCCTCTGGAAAAAAAATCACAAAACAGTACAGATTGACACCACTAGACATTAATCCCTGGGATCTCATTGTCCTATTCTCTGTAGTGGCTCTTTCAAGACTGCATAGCTTTTCTCAATCTTTCTACCCCATAGCACCCTCTTGACTCTCAGCAGTGACCTCATCTTCTACTTCAGAGGGAAAACTGAAACCTTTTTATGCCAGTTCTCTCACCTTCCAATCTGAAAACCTGCGATCTTCATGCAATTTATTAATTCTCTCTCTCTGGCTTTGGAGAGCCATCTCCCCTCCTTCTCAGAGAGCGCAATCTACACATTTTCTTCTCCTCTCCTGAATCTTGCATGTCTTCCTATTTTATAGCTCTTTTCCATAGGAACTGAAAAATACTCAGTTCTACCCATCAAAACAGAACAAAATCATGCCTTCCTTTTTTAGACCATTTCTGGTCTCCCACTAGTAGGATGTGAACTCCTTGAAGAGAAAGATGACCTTTCCCCCAGCACAGTTCCTGCTTTTAATAGAAAGATTTATTTAAAATTATTTGGTAAAATTAATGAATGAATGCACTAGTTCAAAGGCTTCAGTTGATAGATAAGGAAATCGAGGTCAGTTTATTGTCCAGGCTGATGTAATGACAAAGCAGAGTTTATTGGACGTGTGTAAATGACACATGGTGTTTAATGTTCCCAATGCTTTATTTAGTTAACTGATCGGAGCATAGGGATTCAAATACAGAATGTAACGTGATTTGCACTTAGTTTGGGAGCTTTTGAGATATACATTCTTGGAGTTGCTAAAGAATAACATCTTCCGTGGACATAGTGAGCTGATTTGGGATTGAATAGAGTAAAGCAGTTGCTTACAAGTTCTTAAAGAAAGACTGTTGTCAACACAGCAGCCAGAACCTTTGAAAATCTATGTCAGATCATGACACTGCTCTGCTTAAAACTCTGCAAGCCTTCCCATCTCACTCATAATACAAACCCAAACCCTGCCCGCCATGTCCAGGACTCTCCAAGATCTGACCTTCCTTCTCAAACCCGATGGATCTCTCAGTTCCTATGTCTACCTGAATATGCCAGGCTTGCTTCTTCCAGAGCCTTTGCCCTCATTTCCTTTTCCTGGAAAACTCATTCCCCAGGTAGCCACGTCACACACTCCTTTATCCTCCTTTGCTGAAACATCACCTTCTCAGTGAACATTAGGAAGCCCTGTATCAGTCACCGAAACTTAAAAGAATAACTTCCCTGCTTATAGAAAACAATCTGGGAGGACACCTCCCTGTGATGTTCGAGTAGAGGATGGCATCCACCAGAAGCCTAGGAAAATTTCAAGGCAGACAGGCTTTGCCCTGGAATGGCTCCACCTCCCCCTTCTGCTTCCCAATGCCTCCTTTCTCCATTCCTGGGAGCTACTTGTGAGGAGGTTGGCATGCTGATGCTTCCTTTGTGCTAGTCAAAGCCTCACAGGTCGGCCCCCTCCCAGAAGGTCCAGATCCAAAATTGCCTCCCATCTTGTTCTCACCCATTCCCACTCTCCCGTCATAACCTCTTTTTCTTCAGAGCCACTGAATTTGCTGAGTGTGTTCAATCTGTGGGTGCTACAGGGAAAAATTCTACTATGTTTATTCTCCCCACAGGTTGTTTACATCTTAAAAGATGAGTTTATTAATCCAAACAAGTACTGAATTGGTAGATGGCATAGGGAAGCTATTTTTGACTAGGGAGAATTTGGGGAGGACCTGGTCCTCCTTTGGGACACAGTCCGACGCTGTGACAAAATAGTAGCAGCAAGTGAATGCCTTACGTTCAAGAATGGGTCAAACTCTGATAGGGGAGGAATTGTTCTGTAAAAGTGCCATAAATGGCAAGTCATCAATACACTGAGACTTTAATAGCAATATGCCCCAAATAACATTATTCAGTTTTGCATTTCACATACCTATTTTTTCAAGTGTCTTTTTTTTTTTTTTTTTTTTTTGGTAAAACCTATACCGTAACATTTGAGTGGGGCCCTAGTCCTGCATTGTTTTTGGCTGAGACTGTTCATTAGTTTCAAAGTGTAGAGTTAGATGACCATGACCTTAAGGGTGTATTCTGTTTTTAAAGGAAATGTTTAACTATGGAGCAGGACAACTTATCACAGGCACTTAATTTAATGTAGAAAACCAGCTGTTACTTTCTCTGGAACTTTTAGTAACTATTAAGGAAGGTAAAGTGGCAGAATTGGAACCTGAACTCTGGTTCATGGGCCAAAACTGTTTGCAGAGGAAAGACCTCCAATTGGCTGAAAACAGAGCTTAACACATGGTGGACAAGCCTAGAATGTGAAGCCAGAATTCACAGAGCACTTCAAACAAACACAGCCCAAACTCATCCTTGAGCCATCATTTGTTGGCCAATGGCCAGGGGGAGATACGTGAACTCCTGGGAAGTGTGCCCAACGCAAGAGTTCAAAGCTTTCTTTTTGAACAGATCCTGAGTACAAGTAGATAAAAGGCCATCATCATTTTAGAAAAGACTGGGGTGCTTTGCTTAGTGGCCTCATCTCCAAATATTTCAGAATGTGCTGGTCTCCCTGTACCTATTATCCATGTCTATTGCCTTTAATCATCAGCTTTGCCCAGGCTGTGCTTTGGGGCGAGCTTAGCACAATATAATAGCTATAGAAATTACAGAGTAGTTAGAACAAAGGTTTTATGTATAAAGGAGCAGTTGTATATAAAGTCCCATAATTTTCCCCACAATGATAGGATTCTGACTGAGTGCCTATGCAGATTTCAGATTGGATGACTGGTTTTGAAAAGCATCAAATTAGAACAGGGCAATCTAAAATTTCTTCATTCACATTTAAAATGATATCTTAAGAGATTCCCATCACTTGCCACTGTTCTTTAAAGATGGCCAAAATACAATAATGATCTCTTACTACTCAACATTTGGTTTTAAATTTTTATGACCAACATTGGGGTAATATGTGAGGAAATCAGAGCAATTCTTTGTGTATCAATGAGGAGTAAGGAATAGAAGAAGAAAATTGAAAGCTTTGTCCTTCCATTGGTATTATGTAGGCTCCTTGAGAGAAATTACTCTGTCTTATTGGATGGTTCCCCCAGAGCCTAGCATAGTACACTGGAAGATTGAAAGTGCTCAGTAAGTATTTTTTGAATGAACGAATGAGTGAATGAATGAACATTGAGGATTTCCCCCCCTTTTTTTTTTGGTGAGGAAGATTGTCACTGAGCTAACATCTGTGCCAGTCTTCTTCTATTTTGTATGTGGGTCATCGCCACAGCATGGCCGCCGACAAGTGGTGTAGGTCCATGCCAGGGAACCAAACCCTGGGCCGCCGAAGTGGAGCTCACCAAACTTAACCACTACACCACGGGGCTGGCCCTGAGGATTCACTTTTTAGAAGGTATAATATTTTGGGGACTATAAGAGGAAAACCTTGTGGTATTTTAAAACAATATTGGAAAAGCTATATGTCTGTAAAGTTCAGATAAATCACTCATGGAGAAACCGTCAGTAATTCTGTGAATTGGTTATGGGTTGAGGAGAGACACAGAATGGGGAGCACAATATAGTTTGAGTCAAAGCCCGTGGAGGCCACACAAGAAATGGGAAACTGGATAGGTTGGGAGTGGTCACATAGTATCTTCTGACAGCTAGGAAAATATTAAGAGCGCCTAAGTAAAGGCAACTGGAATAAGGAGAGCGAATTTCATAGACTGCCCCTGGCAAACATGCATAGGGGTTAGGTCAACATCTCTTTGAGTTTCAAGACCCTAGCTAGGGGCTCCCCCAGAATCCCTGGAAAATGACCTTGCCCTCACCCATATTCTGAACCTGGGCAGTTGTGAGCTGTGCGTTCTCATCTGCTCTTTTCTTACTATGACTGTTGTTACCATTGAACTGACAATACCAATTGTTTGAGCCATTCCAAGAAGACCTTAATCTAGGCAGCCTGGCATCAGCCTACATCCAGCAGGTGCTCAACTTAGGTGCTGCCTAAATGTCTCATCTACCACTTAGATGAGTCTCCTCACAGAGCCAGTGACAAGCAAGTTTCGGTCTTCCCACTTCATTTACCGTCTGTTGTTTACCATGTTGTGACTGACTTGGGTCCGTCATCAACCAGGCTTAGTAAACCGTTGGTCCCTGGGGTTCACCCTGTATGCTTTAGAACTAAGCTCTGTACTTGCGGGAAGGATATGCACCTGCAAACTCGTGCATTGCCAGAGCCTACCCATGCCTTGGCAGAAGGAAGTGTGAGGAGGACGGTAGGGCTGGGAGGGTACAGAGTAACTCCGAAGACCCCTACCTAAATGTTTTGAGAATCGATATTGTAAAAGGGAATTTATTAAGATGTTTTATATTGACATCCTTGAGATTTGGATCAGTGGTTCCAGATTCATTTTAACATATTGTTGCGTTTGACCAACATTGGAGGCCCTTTTAAATTTCTATTTCTGTTTCTTCTCGTTTATGCTACACATGGGGCATTTATCCACTTTTCAAAAACATTTTGTACTCTATTAATATTCTGACTCTTACAGGAGCATCCATTGGCAAGCATTGGTTGCACCCTCTGAGCTCAGTGCTGTGCTGGATGCTGTATAGACCATGCTACATGCCAAATCTTGAGACTTAGTCCCTTCAAAGAGATTACCATATAACTAGGGAAGAGAACTAACATAGGAGAGCTCAAAGTACCACAAGAATTAAGAGAAGAGGGACATCCATGAGGGACGGGCCAGTCTGGGAAGGCTTCCTGGGGAACTGGAGCTTGGGCATGATGGGGTGAGGAGTTGGAATGAGAATGAAAACAATGTCTTGGGGATAGCCCTGCAATGCAAAGCAGGTGGAGAGTGAATGTTATGGGGGCGTGAAGGGTTGACTTGTGTTGAGTCAAAGAGCCCAGGGTGAAGTTGCCACAGCAATTCAGGCATATGGCAATTAGGGCTTGGGCTAAGGTGATGACAATGGGAGTGGAGAATAGGTCAAGTCATTGAAATATGTGGGAAAAAACTACATAGAAAATCCTTTATATTGACTGAATATAAGAACTGTTAATTGTTTCTTCTTGTTTTTCCTTCTCCCTACAATTTTATGCTCTAAAGATCCTGCAACATATTGTTTTCTGAATCCCTGCATACTTTTAAGATTATATCTTTTTTAACCAATTTACCAGCTGTAGCATATAATAGAAAATAGAATGAAAATATATGGCTTAGAGTCATAGAAACCTAGACTCATAGAGTCAAGAAACATTCTTGACCTTGGACAAGTTAGTTAACTTTTTTGAGTTAACTTCTTATCATCGGCAAATTAAAGGTAAGAATGATCCCTAAGATAGTTGGGAGGGCTGAGGTGAGTGAGGATTCCTAGCATATAGGACCCCTGTCCTTTTCTTCCTTCAGAAAGGTCAGGAAAAGCTGGAGAACCCCTGGAATGTTTAGTCCCAAGTTATAGACCATAGATTGCCAAATACCAGCCATAGACTTTTCAGGAGGCATTTGCCCTTCAAGTTGCAATGCCATCATCCCAACACTTACCAAATCTGCACAAATACCTTTCCCCAGCCCTATTTTGCACATTCATTTTTCTACTCTCCTCCCAATAAATATTGGAGCTTGTAACATAATAAAAGAAAGGAATGAAGGCGCACACTTCTCCAACCTGGGAGCAAATACAGTCAGTTCTTAGTTCCCAGTGGCTCTCCTTTTTATCAGACCTTAATTTGGCCTTCCAATCAAGGATGTCTCTGTATTTGCTGCCATTATCTTGTAAACGAGTTCATCTTATCCTAAGTGAGCTTTCTTTTTCTTTACAAAAATAGAAAGCTTAACTTTGGCAATAACAAGGTGGAGTGTTTAGCTTACTACATTCTGGAAGTACATCAAATAGCAACAACTTAATGTACAAGAAACACTGCGTTTGAATGATTTCTTTGCCTTCTGATTGCCGTTATTTCAAATTATCAGCCAGGTTTCATGTCTATCCCTTACCCCCAGACTAGGTGGGAAAGATGGACTGATGAAAGGGTAGTTAAGACAGGAGGAGAAGACATCTTTTTTTTCACGTTAATTAAGAATAAGTTCTTCCTGGTAAGAACAATGCACCCTCCACAAGAGTTAGAAAGAGTCATGAGCCAGATCAGACCTTGGTGTGGAAAGCTGAGGGCCTAATGCATCAGGAAGGAAGGCTTCTGAGTTCACTGTGGACTCTTAACGGTTTTGTTTACCTAAGTTGTAAAAGAACAGGATTTTATTGAAGCCTCACTGTGTACTAAGTGGTGGAAATTTCAAGGATATACTCAGGGAGCATAAATGCTGGGTAAGCAGAAGGAAAACGCTCTCCTTGTCAAAGCTGGCAGAGTTTGGGGCAGACTGCCCTAGAGGACCAGAATGCTGCTTCAGGAGAAAGATGGTCTTTATATGGGAAAACACCTAACAGGGCTTTCGATTTTATGAATAAATTTCAGAGCTAGCCCGAATGAGAGAAGAAGAGAGGTTGGCTTCCTGGTAGATAAGAGAGGGAACATGTCCAGATAGAAAGAAGAGCAGAGGTTGGTGAAGACAGCCTTTCTTTGAAGAGAAAGATGGCCAGCGAGAAAGACTCTTTGCTATGAATGCCGGGGGAAGTCAAAGGGAAGTGAGGCCCCTTATTCAATTCCAAGTTATGGCCTGCTCTTCTGTGTATGTGCTATTGTTCATTATTGTCCCAATTTTTAATAATCCTAAACTTCAACAAAATATCTTAAAAATAACAACTTCCTTTGGAGAATGAAGGAGAAAAGATATTCAGAAAAATTATGAAAGACTTCCTAACGGGAAAAAAGAGATCCTGAGAGTCCAGAGCACCCTTCTGTGATATCTCCAGCTTTCTGCTAAGTGGACTAGCAGCAGCAATGCAGAAGATTCTTGTTCGTAGAAGTGCGCACCGTGTGGAGACGCTGTTGATGATTGCCATGTGGTATTGGCCACTTTTGCTTCACTTTGTAAATTATTTTTGGCACATATGTATGTATTTTTTAAAATTCTTATTTGAAGAGTGGTATCATCTTACTGGTTCCCTCATTAATTAATCAGCTAAGCAAAATCTTTGTCATGTGTTCATTTTATATTTGTGTGAGCATCATGATTTAATTTTTTTTAATTATCCTTAACAAAGGAGAAGGGAGAGGAGAAGAAACTAAGAGGGAAGATAGAGGCCACACTTTGAGAAAATCCATGCAGACTGTGAACAAGGAAAGATAAATAAGCAAGGAGTGAGAATACATCAGGAGGTAGAATTCATAAGAAGGGACAGCATTGAAAACAATCACCCTTCACCTGAAGATTCCATAGAATTCTTAGGAGTATGTGTTAGAGTTTTCACAAAGAAATTACATCTTAAGATATTTTATTTGAATATTAAAAGAAAGAGTAATCTGAGAAAGGTGGAAGACGGATGGTAACAAGTAACACCCGTAAACAGATAATTATAATGCAATGTGATAATTGTCAGATTGGAGATATTTACAAGTTTCATGAAATCATAGCAAGGATTCCTGAATCTGCTGATTATATTACCCAAATTTTTAATAGATTTCCATTAGCATTTGAAAGTTAAATCAAGTTCTCAGAACTAAAATCATAAATATTTACATCTATCTATATCTATCAACTTATCTATCTGTCTAGATAGGTCTGTCTGTCTGTCTGTCTAATACATCCATCCATCTACCCTTCCATTCATTCATCTATCTGTCTGTCTGTCTAATCTATCCATCTATCCAGCCAGCCACCTACTCACTACCTTCCCTTCCTCCCTCCCATCTATTTGTCTATCTCTCTATCTATGTATAGGGATTCTTCTTCTCAGAATAAGTCCCTCCATAGATTGATGGACAGACCACTAGTTGCTTTCCATGCATAGTCCAACATTGTCAGAGTAACTGAGGATACTTTACTTGCCTAATATGAAAAGATTCTTTTGAAATACAGTAACAATGTTGTTCCGATGTCAAGGGAGGAAAGACGCCCCCTCTCCCCATGTCAACTGTAGTGACCCTTATGGAAAGGGAGACAAAGATGGTTTGATTCTCCAGGGAGCTTTAGCCCTCCAAGGAGTCTCGGGGAGGGCAGTGCTAAAGGAGCAGGGGTTAGTGTGCTGCTTGCTCTTCACAGGAAACCTCAGGCCTCTTCTCAGACTCTGTGGGACTTTCTCCTTTGATTTGTGCAACCATCGCACAATCCTCAACAGGAATTACCACCGCAAATTGGCTTTGCCCTAGGGGCAAATTTATGGAGCCCTTACTAGCGGGATTTCAGCCACAAATACCAAAATCAGAGGCGCCCTTGTGGTCAGGGAATAAAAACAAGAAGCATGAGGTCAAACAGACCTGTCTTTTCATCCCAGCTCCATGCCTTCCTGGCTGTTCCAAATGCAGTAAATTCTTAACTTCCCCAGAGATTTCTCGTATATGAGAGTTTGAGATGACAATGTTAACATTGGAGGCTTATTAATAGATAGATAGATAGATAAATAGATAGATAGATAAACTCCTAGAACTTGGCATATGGTGCATGTTCAGTGTGATTTCTACTGTCCTCTATAACAGCCAACTCAGGAGAATGAGCTAGATTTGCGATCCTACAAAGGGACTTTAGAAAAAGAAAAGACGAAATTTTCAAACAATAATGTTTTTAGGGACATAACCAAAAAAAGAAAGGATTTGGGGCCCGGATTTTGTCATCTTTCTGTAGTTAGGTTTGTATTTGTCTAGGATAGGTGTGTGGTTCTCATTGGCAAGAGACTTGGTTTCCACTTCTCTAACCCCATTTGGCCTTACTGCAGTATTAAAACCATCCTAACTGATGAGTAGCCTGTCCCCGTTGGTTACTGACTGCCTCTCTGGCAAGGGTGCCGGGCTGCTGGAATTCTACCCTTTGAGCATCCACATAAAGGAGCCACGAATGAAGGGGAAGCAAGTGCTGTCTTTTGTGCTCACCATTCAATACGAGTACATTCTGAATTTGTTTGTGGCAGGTCGACTCAGCCTCAAGACTCTGTCACACCCACAACTAGTCATCTATTTGACTCCTACCCACAAAATTGCCTTTAGCTGCGATAATGCCTCCTCCTGATCAGCGAGGATGACTCAGTATGGATATTTCATCCCTGATTATTTTCCTGTGATTTTGACTTACGTAGCTTAATGCCCTGGCCCTGGTAACATTCCTTTCCTCTTCATAGTACTATCTGTAAACACGTTGCTATTTCAGAGAGTGGCATCAAAGCCAAAGCTAGAAAAAGAATTCCCAGAATGTCCATGAGAAGGTCACATTTTAAAAGGATTCTCAGGCATGACCAAGAGCACTCACTATTTTAATTCCATTCATCCTTCACATCAACACTTCTCACGAGGCCACCCCACCTCGAGGCTTCGGAGGGAAGGAGAGGCTAAGCTGACTGTGCTGTGGGGCCCCTGTTTGTGCTATATTTTACATGTTCCGAAATAGCAGTATGATTTGACTTCGTGTACTGTTCATTCATCTGTTAAAAAATGAGTGATTTGTGGTCTTGGGAATATGCTGAATGGGGTTGTTTTAAAAAGAAGAAAAAGGAAGGTAAAGCAAGATTCCTGTGAGAACAGGTCTTTCACAAGCAAGTGAGTCACAACCCTGGACTGTGTGTTTTCTTGCATTGGAAGAAAGACCACAGGAGTTGCTCTGACCTTGTTCAAAGAGGTGACAGTCCTTTGTCCAGGTCCTGCTGGTGAATATTTTTAATCACTGAGGTTCAAACAGTTGCTATGGGCAACATATTTCTCAAACTATTCGACTCTGTAGGGAGGTAAAGATTGCAGAAAATCAAGTAATCATTCTCCTTTGCAAAATTGAGGTATTGTCTTCATATCTAGCTTGCAAGAATATTAAAAGCTTTTTTTTTCGTAAAATATTTTCAGTTCTTCATAGAAAGAGGCTCTGGAAATACTAAGAGTTTTTTTTTTTTGTAAACGTATTAGGAAAATGCTCTCTTTCCAGTAAACCCTGTTTGCACATGGGGATTTTCTGAAACTTTAAGGCCTCACTCTCTTGACTGATCAATTCCCCTTAAGTAAATTTTCCTGTTTATGGTGGTTGGCGAAAATCAAGAACAGCAAAAGAGAGTTACGACTGTGACTGCCGTTTAGCAGCTAACGAATGGAAACGGAGTGGTAATTGTGGCCCCTAGAAACTGTCTCCTGAGCTCATGCGAGTCCGCCATATTTCCCGCAGGTTTATCAGTTCCTTCACAGTTATGGAGAACCACACCTTGCTTCAACCATGAATGAATAGAGTTTCTCTTCTAAGTGAATCCTCAGGGTGCAAAGCAAATATGAACACACTCAATTGCCTAATCTATTATGTTCTAAGCAGAATTTTCATTTGAAAGTGCCCAGGGTCCTTTAGAGAAGAGACTTTGAACAAGATCTCACATTTCACTGATGCATCAGAAGCGTGAAGATTATCCGTTGTGTTCTTTCAGAGGCAACTAAGTTTTCTTACTTTCATCTCCGAGTACCTACATACAATCAATAGGAATATTTCCTTTGCCAGATGTGGAGCCCTGTTGTATTCTTCTTGGTACCTAGTTGTTAAAACTTACAGGTACTACTGTGATAAATCATTATAATAATAATTATATTATAATTACAATAATAAGAGCCATCATTTATTGAGAACTTGACAGAACAATGAGAAACCCTTTACATATATTATTTCATTCAACCCTCACAATAACCTGCGAAGCAAGTATTAGCCCCATTTTACAGACAAGCAAACAGCCATAGAAAGCGAAAGTAATTCACCCAGGAAACACATCCAGAAAGCAGCAGTTGGGGAACATGTATTGAAATAATGGGGTGTTGTGTCTTAATTTTTTTTGTTAAGTTTCAGCAATCCCATGCATGAGGACAAAGTAAAATGTCTGTGAGTTTTCTGCATATGTTAGTCTTTTTGTGACAACAATGGGACCACAAATTAAGTCAAGACTGTCCACAAGCATTTGTGTTCTATTACCCTGTCTCATGAATACGCAAAGGTCTAATTGATCTGGTGACACATTGATTAGTTCATTCGTTTAACAACTGTTTCTTGTGTGTCTTCTGGTTTTATTCATCCTCAAGCCCTTGCTCAAATCTACCTCCTCCACAAAGCCTTCCTCAGTTTCTCTTCATCTGTTTGCCTTTACAGCCGCTTATGTGTTATTCCTTTATTCCTAAAATGTGATGTGTGGACCCATGGGGAGACACGAGATGGATCTGAGTGATACACAGACAAACATTTTTAATAGTTTTCGTTTTATGTTGTTCATTAGAGAAAACCTAACTAGCACATCAAATCTGAGATTTCACAAATATTGTTGTTTGTGACAAAGCTAAATTCACCGTTCAATTAAAGATACTAAACAAATGACAGTAGCATTGAGACTGTGGTATGTGACTTCTGAAGTTAAGGAGATGTTGAAGGATACATACACGATGACACATTATTCCATTTTATAATGTCTGATTTTTACTATGTGTAAGTTTTGTTTTGCCAACAAGATCCTTATGTTCACTAACACTTCTGAATACTTACAAGGTGTCCACTCCTGTACTAAACTCGTAGATACATCATTTCAATTCTTTCTTAGAACAACTCTGTGAGGTTGGTACTATTATAAACCCATTTTGTAGAGAAGGAAATTGAGGATTGGAGAGGTTAAGAAATCTGCTCAAAGGAGCACAGTTAGTGAAGAACAGAGCAGGGATGAAAGTCCAGATCCACCTGATGCCAGAACCCATCTTCTCACTACCTGTTCGTCCTCCTTCACGTGCAGACATTCCTCCAGGTTAGAAACTGTTGGCAGGTATAGCGGTGTCTGAAATTCTTTCTGGTGTATCTTGACTTTTCCATAAAGGTTTAGAAAGCTAGAACTTCTCAGTATCAGGGATGAATTTTTTGAAAAGGAAAAGATTTTTCTCTTTTAGAAGAACATAAAATAAGTTTTAAGAAGTGGGACAACATTGGGGCCTTTCCAGTAACAAGCAGAGTGGGTGTGAGCACTAAGACAGTTCTTTGTCTTTCTTTAGAGACACTGCTGATTGGAAAAGGAAAGAAAAACCTTCCAATACCTTTGCTCCAACTTACAAACATACACTTACACTCGCACACACACACTTCACACATGCACACACACACAGATATGCACACAGTCTTTTCAACAGATGTCAAGTCAAAGTTCTGTTCCAGGCAACCTGATTTGAGTAGCTATGAGTGACTTTAGGGAGCATAGCCAATCTGGGGGACATTGATTTTGTGGGACGCATTCACTCTGCCAACGTTCCCTTCCATTGCCTGAGCTAAAACTACCAAATTCTCTCCACACTAAACAAGTTAGAACATCAACTTGTTAAAATTTGTGTTGGTTTAAAAAACAATGAAACAAAATTCCTTAAGCCAGACTGACTTCATTTCAAATCCTTTGAGTTTTTCATAGAGAAAAATCTCCTTTATCTTTTATTGATGAGCTCTGGAGATTGATTTGGATTTTTGGTACATGGCATTCTCAATTATTAAAGTAGGTTCATAATGGTGATTATGGGAAGAAAACTCCATTCTATTTTCCACAAAGTCATTGCCTTTCTCAATTTCAATCTGAAACTAGGATGTCGAGTTCCTCTTGGTAGGTAGTGAATGGCTTAATCCCTCCCGTCTTGGCCTAGGTACATGTACTAGTCAGGGTTCTCCAGAGAAATAGAACCTATGGGATGTATGTATATATATATATATATCCTATATATTGCATGCGTGCATATATATATATATAGCTCCTATATATTATATGTATGGATACCTCATATCTTTTAATTCTTAGCTCCCAAGTTTGCAGAATTTCCATAAGACTCAAAAAATTCTAAGTTCCTTTTATGCAGTTCCCAATGCTAGGACCTTAGTAAAGAATCAATACATGTTGCTGAAATTATTTTATTTTATTTTATTTTATTTTTTTGAGGAAGATTAGCCCTGAGCTAACATCTGCCACAAGTCCTCCTCTTTTTGCTGAGGAAGACTGGCCCTAGGCTAACATCTGTGCCCACCTTCCTCTACTTTATATGTGGGATGTCTGCCACAGCATGGCTTGGCAAGCAGTGTGTAGGTCCATGCCCGGGATCAGAACTGGTGACCCCCAGGCCGCCAAAGTGGAGCACGCGAACATAACTGCTACACCACTGGGCCGGCCCCTGAAATTATTTTTTTCAAGTGCCAGGGACAATAAGAACTTGAGGGAGGAAGAAGGTGACAATGGATTCCATCAGCTAAACTTCTATTTTCTGTACACTCATTGTAGGTGTTAAGAAAGTAGACAGAGTTCCATGACAAGAACAAATGAGACTAGCAGAGTACATAACACATCGTAGAGAAGAAATAAATGTTTATTGTATTGAGGGTGCTAAGGAGTGCTTTAAACGGTATGTTGTCTCCAACATATCAGATTTTGTAACATTTCTATAATTATTAAAATGAGATGGTAAAAAAAATTTTTAAAGCATAAACATCAGAAGTTATAAATTAATAATACCTTCAGGCACATGGTTGCCTTCAGAGTGACTTTTGTTGCTTTCTTCCAAAAAGAATGGTCAAAATACTTCCACATGTTCTAGAAAATGGACGGGCATATAGGGTTTTAAGGATGAATTACAGCAATGATTTGCATTTTCTTCCCCGTTGCCAAAAATAATGTTAATGCTTTGTGGTGTTCATGGCAGGGGAAATAAATGCCCTTTGTCTTTCCCCTTGTCAGAAACACACTAAATCATTCAGGATTGTTTGAAGTAACTTCTTCTATTTTTGGTCCTGTTTTCACGAGCGTGGAATCTCTCTTTGGAACCTGGGGGATGCTTTCTGTTAAAAAGCCATATTACAATATGCGAACTTGTGATGGCCATTTGTTGTGCATCTCATCTTCTTGAGGGACCCAAGTCACTCTGGGAAAGTAATGTCCTCCCCTTGACTCGGGCATTCAGCCAGAAACTGGGAGTCCACTCTTTCCTGATCATCCTACTGGACGTATGAAAGCAGACTGGCACCATGTGTCAAAACTATTTTTTAAGAAAAACGAGTGAACATTTCACATTCTGCACCAGGCAAAGGACAATGACCTACCGTGTCGTACACCAACAACCTCTTGCTCTCCCCTTGCCTTTGAAAGTCAAATCCTTCATGAAAATAGTTCCATAACCTGCCACACTGCCCTCTGCTGGCCTGGCCTGTACTTGCTGATACAGAAAATGAAAAACTTCAACTGTTCAGAGGGGAATCTTCAGAATCCTCCTCTGGATTTGACCATTGATTATAGCTCTTCCAATGTAATCCTCAAGTCTGTCCAAAGAGTGCCATTTATTCAACACTTAATTGAGCATTTAGTTTTTGCCAGGCAAGACAGGCACTGAGAATATGACAATGAATAAATCACTGCTCTAAAGAAGTTTCTAGTCTAGCAGGAGGGATGTAAACTAGTAATTACAGTAAAGAGGAAAATGCCCACATTTGGATAATGACAATTTTTGTGGTCTTCCTGACTATGACTACAGATCCTACTCATTCTGTTCATATAAGGAGAAGACCATAACCTTGTCTTCATTCACTTACCATGTATATTTGGCATCTTGGATTTGTGACATCCCACATTTCCTTTAGGTCCAGCCCTGTTCTATTGTTTGTCTGGAAGATTAATGCTTAAGGATGCTTGTCCAACAATTTGGATATGTAGATAAAATGTGGTGAATGGTTAGGCCCATGTTTTTAATCCACAATTATAGATGTGCTAAATCAACATGTGTCTAGAATGGCAACCCAATTTCTAATACATTTGTTATTCTGTGCCTTCTGACCAAGACTCCTTGCTTGAACAAACCACATGAAGAATATAATTTGGTTGATTAAAACTTAAAGAATAAGTAATTAATCATTTGCTATTACATCAAAAGTACAGCCATACTTTAATCCAAAGGTCTTTGTGGTAAATCTAGGAATACAGGTGGCATGAGGTCAGAGTAGAGGTTGAAAGAGAAAGTAAGCAAAGGTCTGAGATGTTGACTGAGAGAGGAGCCTTCATGCTTAACTAAACTTTGCAGGTTTGGAGCTGCAAGATCAGAATCCCAGGGGGCTATCATTTGTTCCTGATTATTTCACTTTTCCAGAGTTAGAGTAATTGCTGGAATCTTGGTCCAAAGGCATTGGTTAACTGGGTCAAAGGAATTCCATAGTTTTCCATTCAACTGTGCTTGTTCTGTAATAATAGAATTCAATTTTTTTTAAAAAAAAGTTTCAATTAAGTAAGTATTTATGAAACAATTTAAAGCAATTCTTTAAGGACATACTTAGGAATACAGTTACTTAGGTATCTTTTCTCATCCATCATCAACTTGCATTAATCATTGCTTAGTTCCACTTACTTTTCTCTTATGCTTGAGTAGAATATACCTACCTAACGCACCCTGATTTTTTCGGTTTTGTTTCTGTGTTCTGTTTTGTTCTATTTCAGCACATCCATGGCTCCCAGATCTCTATAGCTAGATTTTAATAGGATTTTCACATTGGATTTTTTCCTCTTAGTTCTGGATTTTTCTTAAGTGAAAAATTCAGTAACTTCCAACTTAATCAGAGATGCTATTAATGTGCCTGCTTCACACTCTTAATTAGTTCTCTGAGTTCTAAAATGTTCTGTTGTGTTCCTTATGACATCCATTTTTGTCTTCCTTGCTATAGCAAATAAATAAATAAAAATATGAGGGAAAGAGGACACTTTAGAAAAAATACACTTGTAATTTAAAGTAGTTACTTTATTATTTATTTTTGTTATTAGAGAAAGGTTTATACTGGGATATATTAACACTCCTTTTGCTATTTCTCAGCAATAGAGCTTGGAGATTAGGGGAATCTGCCAGTGGAGGAGAGGCTGAGACGGATAAACAAGACTTGCTCTGTGATGGAGAAGCCAACTTGGATAGGGGTCTACCATAACCAACAAAACTTATCATAGACTTCTAGCAAAATAGCAACAGATCATTAAATGTTCATTGAATGAATAGCTGAATGAATGAGTAAATCTATTATCTGTGCCTTGTGTGACTAAGGGCTATTACCTGTCCAAGATCACACAATTACGTATTGAACAAACCCAGCAATGAAGCCCAGTTTCTTGACTTCCAGCAAATGTGAGACCCATACTACCTCCCGCCTACACTGACTAGGACAGAATGTTCCCCAGCTCTCCTCTCATCTGCTCAGTCAGATTTGAGTGACGGAGTGCAAGGGTGAATGACTGGCATCTTCCTTTTCCATTTTTTTAAGGGAATTCTTTAAAGTGAGTTTTGGTTATCTATTATGGTTTAGTGAGAAAGTAAAAATGAGGAAAGGTGGAATTTAAGAGACTAAGGGATTTAAAAATTCGTGAAACTGTATAACTCTGTTTCTTAGATTGGTATATATTTGACAAGAAACTGAAATATATCTTACCGTATTTTCTACACCACAAAAAGTAGAACCACGTTTAGACATGCTGTGATCTGGCAAATAGAGGATTTTCTAATGACTGGCCTCCCCACCAGTTTGTTTCAGCCCATTCAGGTGGTGATATTCAGTAACAAATTTAGCATAATTAAGGATACTCGCAAATCCACAACTCCATTTAGTCTTGAAAGGTAAAATCTTATAAATAGAGTGCAGCTTGGGTGCTGGAAAAAACCCTCAGAATCTTTAATAACAGATGAAGTTAAATTGCTCTTAATTTATTTAAAGTGGAAAATGTCCTTCTAAAAACAGACTTAGATCATGGGACCAGTGAAGAAGCTATCTGAAGATTCCGCTCTCAGAAATAGCCAGCATAACATAGGAAATGTGATCCTTTTTCCGACATATAGTGAAGGCATAAGTGCAGGTGCTTTGACATTCTCTGATAAAGTGAAAACGACTACACATTTATCTGGACGAGGAGTTTAACAAGGGGAAGGGAGGCGGCGGTGTGGTCAGAAATGATCTACAGACTAAGAATGAAGACCAGCTTTTTTGGGGGGGTGCTTTCAAATGTTTGTATTTCTATGTCTCTAATAAAATAAATAAATATTCTCCAACACTTGGGGTTATTTATATTACTATGACCTCTTCGTAATCTACTTATGTTTTAAAATCTCTTTTATTACACTCAGGTTTGTTTTAACCATCAACACTGCCTGCGTCTATCACTGTGAACTTTTAAATTTTGCCTGAGACCTTCTAAGTTTCTTACGAATATATTAAATGAGATTCTTAAGCTTTCTCATCCAGTAGAATACTAGCAATGTAGCAACTCACGGAGGTGGAATGCAAAGCGGGGACCAAGGCAGATGAACTGTTCGGATGTAAATCCCAGCTTGGCCACTTGCTCAGATCTTCGATCTTTGGCCATTATTTAAGCATTTGAGCCTAAGTTTTTGCATATTTAATAGAAATTGTAAAACCCACATAGAATTGTTAAGAGGATTAGATGAGATAATCTATGTAAACTCTTAGTTCAATAACTGGCCCTTAACAAAGGTTAGTTTTAATAGTTATTATTATTTCCTCTTCCCTACTAAGGATCTGGCACTCTGCAGTTAGCTAAAATATTAAGAAGGGACTGGGTGAGTGGGCGAGAGGGGGAGTCTTCCTTCACAGCCTTTAGTGCTTGGACTCTGGACCTCATTTGATCCTAAAAGGAGGAGAATGTGTGTGTGTCTAAGCGAGAGACCCAGAGACAGAGATAGAAATAGTCTTGAAACTTCTTCGTTTTCATGACACAACTTCTGAATATCCTTCAATTTTTACGCTGCACTCTCTCTTTTTGATGGCTTCGTGTTTTCTGACTACCCCTCTTCCATCTGTCCTTGGATCTCTTGTTTCCTTCTCCACACTGTCTCTACGTGGTCACATGCAAGCCCATGGTTTCAACTCTCACACCACAATGACGTGATGGCACCAAAAGCTTTGTAACCAGCTTTCTCAAGCTCTAGAGTTTAGTCCAATGACTTGTTAGGCATCTCCCTTAAAGGTCCCTTAGGCTTCTCCAACTCAACATTTTTAAATCTGGACACATTATTTCAAGCCCCTCTCTCAGTCGCTAACATGCACTTCCTGTGTTCCTTTTCTTGGCAGAAGTGTCATCATCTCCCCAAAACAGCTAGCTTAATAACCTGAGTCATTTTGAACCCGATCTTCCAGGCCAACTCACCTGTCAGCTCTACTTCTAAATCAACTCTCATTTCTTTGTAGGAATGCTTAGGGGTGTTTTATTGAAAATCGACGCAAATTGACTCCAAAAAGTATTGACTGCAATGTTGTTCTTTACTAAAGTTTTCCGGTGGAGAAAGAAAACACTTTGCGTATTTTCTTTCTAAAGCTCCAGTCTTCATGACAGCTGCCCAAAGTCTCCCCAGTTTCTCCCTCTTCCTCTTTCTACTCTGTCCCTACCATCACCCCTAGCCTGGTTCGCCCTCCTGGATCTTTCCTTCTGGGTATCTTCCTCATCTTGCTTGTCTAGTTAATTTTGGCCTGTCTGCATCCTCTCTTCAACTCAGGAATTACAGTTCTAACCAGTCTACACAACAGAGTCCAGTATCTAAGCACAAGAATAAACAAAGAAATAAAAAAGATGAGAGAAGGCAGAGTTGTCGGGAAGTGACGGTGCTAAAGAAGGATAACAGAAGCTATAAATTCTCGAGCTTCATTTTTGGGCCCCTATCATGCCAATATACCTTATAGCTTCATACTATGGTGCTCTTTACATGCTGAACACTACTTTCAATCTTCTGCCCTTTCCCTGGGCTTCCAGCCCAGCTTCTCAGCTTTACCTATTCGCCCCTTGAGATTTAGCTCCAAGATCCCTTTTGTTTTTTTCTGAAGCTCTCACCACCTGCCCACCCCAACACAGTAAATGACTCCTTTTTCTGTATTCTCAAGGCACTTCGAACACACCAATTGTACCTGCACACTCTCTCCCACTAGAATGTAAGCTCCTCAAAGATAGGAAACCCCAATTCAGTAAACAATGATTGAGCTTCTACTATGTGCCAAGCTGTGACCAAAGACCTGGGAGGTCATCAGTGAACAAAACCAATGAAAAGTCATGTGCCACACATATGATGGTGGGCCCATAAGATTAGTACCATATAGCCTAGGTGTGTAGTAGGCTATACCATCTAGTTTTGTGTAAGTGCACTCTATGATGTTCACACAATGACAAAATCACCTAATGACACATTTCTCAAAATTTTATCCCATCGTTAAGCGACACATGACTGTAAGTAAATCACAGACTATGTGAAAAGGTTGTAAGTAATACAGAAAAAAACGGGAGAATGTATAGGGATCTGGAGCACCAGACTGCAAGTTTACATTAGATGGACAAGGCAGGCTTATGGAGAAGGTGAGATTCAAACAAAACTAGAAAGAGATGGAGGAATTAGCCTGGGATACACGTAGGGGAAGAGCATTCAGAAAGGTGAGACAGTCACATCACGGTAAAGGCCCCAAGGTGGGAGCTACCTGGCATTTTGGAAGAAGAGCAAGAAGGTTGTTGTGGCTGGAGTAAAGTGAGTGAGCGGAGAGTAGCCAGAAAGAAGGTTCGAGAGGTTATGGGAACCATATCACATGCATCAAAAAGGCTTTAGCTTTCACTCATGAGACATGAGAAGCCACCTCAGGGTATTAAGCACAGGCTGACATGATCGAACTTACATTTCAGGAGCATCACTCAGGTTGAGTATTGACTGGAATGGTACAAGGATTAGAAGCAAAGAAAAAAGTTAGGAGGCTATTACAGTAATGGAGTTGAGATGGTGGTTGCTAGGACCAGGGTGATAGAATTTCAGATGGTAAAAAGTGATCAGATTCTGGATATATGTTGAGGGTAGAGTCAACAAGAATTTGAGAAAGAGGAGTCAAGGATGACTGTTAGAATTTTGGTCTGAGAAACTAGAAGGACAGGCTTTCTATTAACTGATACAAGAAAAACTTTGGATAAAGTAAGTTTGAGGGTAGCAGTATCTCCATTTTGGGCATAATGAGTTAGAAATGTCTCTTCAACATCCACGTAGGTGTAACAAGTAGACATCTGCGTGTTTGAATCAGTATGGGAGAGAAGTCTATATTGGAAACAAAAATTTGGGCATCATTAGTATGTAGATGGTATTTAAAGCTATGTGACTGGATGAGACAGAAATGAGTGTAAATGGAGAATATAAGAGGACCTGACACCCTTCACCATTAACCGCTCAGGACACAATGGCGACTCAGCAAAGGAGACTGAGGAGCCACAGCAGAGTATGAGGAAACCCAAGACAGTGTCCTGGAAGTCAAGTGAGGTGCTCAACTATGCCAAAAACTGACCCCGTAACACGAGGACCGAGACACAAGAGCAATCTCTGTAAAATGGTGGGAGAAAAGACCTGATTGAAGTGGGCTTAAGAGAGAATGGAAGGAGTGAAATGGACAACTATGAGTGTTGACAGACCTTTTAAGGACGTTTGCTAAAGGGAGCAAAGAATCGGTTAGAAACTGAGATTGGAAGAAAAGGGTTGAGAGGAATTTGTTGGTTTGTTTCCTTGTTTTAAGATGAAAGTATGTTTGTGTGCTGATGGGAATGATCCAGAAGGAGGGGTGGAGATGGAGGAAACAGGAGAGAAATGGGAAAATTCCTGGATCAACATCTTCAAGAAGGTGAGAGGATATAGGCTGTAACCCATGAGCACTGGCTTTATCAGTTCATCTGTATTAACAGAATCAAGATTTATCTTTGTTTTCCTGCACTAGCACAATGCTTTGTTCATGTTCAGTGTTCTACGCATGTATGTATGATTGTTTACTCTTTCATTAATGTAGACCTCTTATATTTTCTCCTTCCTTCTCTCTTCTATCTATACCATATTATACTATAGTTCATTCCATCAGTTCACCAACATTTCCGTAAGAGAGGAGAGATGGCAGTACCAGGTAGAGAGAGAGAACGAAAGAGAGAGAGCAGGCCTGTGAAACTTTATGGAATTTTATTGTTTGATTCTCTGAGAAATGAAAGCCAAGTAGTGAGGGAAATGCTGTGTCCCTGTCCCCTCCTCACATGTAGCCAGACAGTTTTCAGGGGAACCCAGTTGCAAATCACCCCTGGTCCCATGTTTCCATTGCTTCATTGCTAATGGAGGGGCTGTTCTGACCACGTTCCCTCCCTCTCCTCTCACGCTGCAGCGTTTTCCTCTTTGGCTCTGTCCTTAGTTCCCAACTGTCTCTCCACCCACACACACAGCGACTGATTTCCTCTGTGGGACAAACTTTTTATTTTCCTTATAAAACTTTAATGTACTTTGTGTTGCTAAATTAGTTCTCTTTCTGTGAGAACTGACCCAGTATACAAAGGCCCTCCAGAGTCTTCAACCTAACATATTCTAGGAACTAAGTATCTTCACTATCAAAAAATGTTTTGGGCAATCTTTAATAATGAAGCAAATCAGACTACCACAAAACTTTCTTAACAATAAGTTAGTAATAATTGCTGTGTCTCACTTGTCATCAACGTGTTTGATTTTTGATGACTCTGGGCCCAGTAATGAATGACGCAGAACCTAACTCTGGCTGCTCTGGGAAGAGCCATCATCCCCCCAGTCTTTTCATGTCAGAAGGACAGGCTTAGCCACGGATTCCACAGAAGAGCTGGTCTGGGGCTATTTTAAGATTTCTCTAATTCAGGAATTCTGAGACCAGCAATTGGCTCAAAGACACAAGTTGATGACAAACTTCTATGGATCTGGAACTATCTCTTACATATTTAAAAGTTACGTATTCTTGCCGTATCCTTATCTAATTTATGCCATGAGGCTTGCGTGTCCAATATTTCAGCCTCTGAACTTCACCCCAAAGCTGAGATTTTCTGTTGAATTAACTTTGACACCCTATGTGTCTAATGGAGATGACAATCAGAGCCCCTCTTGAAGGAGCAGGCAGTGGTGTTGTGTCCCAGGGGACCCTCCTGTATCTGACACACGGCAATTGTTTCAGAGGTTGATCAGTGATCTATGATGAGGTTCGGTACAAAAGGACAAACTGGGCCAAACCCTATCCTTCTTTTGTATTTTAACTGGGAAACATTGAAATAATTAGGCGTTACTAATTCAAGAGACTCTGAAGTCACGATGAAAGCAAGAGTGACCAGGGAAGCCATCATGGGCACGAGTACTGAGTTCATGAGGCAGCAGAAGTTATGGGTAATCATAAGGGGCCAGTTGCTATAAAGAAGACTGTTAACCCACATAAGAGAATCACCCCTACCTGGGAAATGAAAGGTTTCACACCACCGGGGGACAGACCCAGGGCCTCAAGTTTACACAATTCCAAGAGTCTTATATAAGAAAAATAATGTAAAATGGCAAATATAAAATCACTAAAGATTCTCTCAGATTCTTGGTAAAGGTCCAAGCCAGCCATCGGTTCTGAAACGCAAGCTTTATTGAGTTCACAGAAAACCCATCCCTTTAGCTAAGCACTAAACAGGCTTGATTTCTAATGGTGTTCAGATCCTTCTTGAAGTTGGTGAGCATCCTCAAAATAAGTACTCCTTAACTTGTGTGAGGTGTTTCTTTCCAACGAAAGCCTAATTAAAACGTGCGTGTGCATCAAATATGTTGACAGGTGGCCAGCAAATTAGTATACGTATTTATTTCTCTGATCACTGGTAACAGGAAAATATTGAACCCACTGTTGAAAAAACTGTCTAAGTTTCTGGGTTTTCTCTCCTGCTAGCAAGGTATATAAAGTCTCCACTATTGTAATGCCCTATCTTCTAGGTTACTGGGGTTACATTGTGAGGTTATAAGCTGCTTCTTATACCTTCTTTATTCTCTTAGAACTTAAGTTTACTGTGGGATTGGAAAGGGGCCTGGAGGGAAAGATATTTTTAAAAAGCATCAGTAAGAATGAATTTTCTTTAAACTATATGCCTATACAAGACTCAGTTTAACAATTCCAAGTTTTAACTTTAATGTAGTGAACTATGTAAAATTTTTCCTTTATCGTTAATGTGTGGGGATCCTTTTCGGTAAATCTTTGCCTATCCCAAAGTCACAAAGACATTCTCCTAGGTTTCCTTCTAAAAGCTTTATTGTTTTACCTTTCATATTTATATCTATAGTCCATCTAGAATTGGCTTTATGTTATGGTGTGAGGTAGGGATCAAGATGAATTTTTTCCATATTCATTTTTCATGTATATTCAATTGACCCAAACCATTTATTTAAAAGATGCTATTTCCCCAGCTGTACTTTGTCAAAAATCAGATCACTGTACAAAAATGAGTCTGTTTCTGGACTCTTTATTTTTTTCCATTGTTTTATTTGTCTATGTTTGGATTAATGCTACCATTAAAAACTTCTATTTATCAAATGATAATTAAGAGTGTGAAAAGACAAGCCATAGAGTAAGAGAAGATATTTGCAAAATATATATCAGACAAATCACCAGTATCCGGAATATATAAAGAATTTCTAAAAATATGTGAGAAAAGCACAACCACACAACTCAATAGAAACATAGGCAAAAAGACTTGAATATGCACTTTTTAAAAGAGGGTATACAAATGACCAATAACTATGAAATGTGTTCATTCATCTTCATTAATTATCAGTGACATGCAAATTCAAACCATAATGCATTAACACTGTTGTTGAGAGATAATTCTTCATGGATCTTTCTTGTTTCTGCATGTAATGCAGGTAATGCTCTGCTTTGAGAGTTTGCTGTTTGTTCCAAACTACCTTTTCAAAGATGTTTGCATAGTGTACAGCCTTGGAAGATAGAGGTAGTGTCTCCCTCTGGAAAAGAACAAGCCTGCTTCCTGCCCACTATAAAAGATTTGGGTTCCCTAAGCATGGGATTCCTCTCCTGTAATGCAGCTCACTACTCATGCAGGTGCCATCTGGCTTTCTTTGGATTGCTCTGTGAGACTGGGGCTCAGGGAACCTCTACAGAAACGTTGATATACTGGTTACTTCAAAGGCTATGAATTAATAAACTATCCTTCATCTCTGACCCAGGAATATTGAGTTTTCTTCCAAAGTCCATGAAGTTCTAACTAATTTAAGTATAGGACAAAAATCTCAGAACTTTTACAGTTCTTGTCACTGTGTACCCTCTAGAATGATGAAAATAAAAAAGGTTAATGATACCAAGTGTTGGAAAGGATGTGAAGCAGTTAGAACTCTCCCTTTGTTGGGAATATAAGTTGGCACATCCACTTTGACCAACTGTTTGACAGTATCTCCTAAAGCTGAACATCATATCCTATGAATGAGTAAATTCCTCTCCTAGGTATATACCCAATAGAAATGTATCCATGTGTTTACCAAAAGACATGAACAGGAATGTTCATGGGCACACTCTTCATAATTGCCCCAAAGGCAAAACAACCCAAATGTCCATCAGCAGTAGAATGGATAGATAAATTGTTGTATATCCGTACAATGGAATATACACAGAAATGAGAATGAATAATGTACAATTACACAGCAACTTGGAGGAACCTACCAAACATAACACTGAGTGAAAGAAGCAACATACAAAAAATACATATCATGGTATATTCAGAAATAGGAAAGCTAATAGGTAGTACTGAAAATCATGATAGCAGTTTTCTGTAATGGTGGCTGGCAAAAGGCATGGAGAACTGAGGGATTCTTCTAAGGTGCTAATAATGTTCTCTTTCTTAATCTGAGTACCAGTTATGCAAACACGTGTTCATTATGTGAAAATACGTTGAGCCATACCCTCATGACTTGTACATTTTCTTGTATGTATGCTATATTTCAGTAAAAAGTCTGAGTAAACCGCAACTTGGCTTTATACTTAGCATACTATGTTACCTCAAGATAATAATTCTGTCTAATAATTATCTCATTCAAGATTAAACTGAGTGTAATTTAGAGATACACTGGGTTTGGAAGACGTGGTTCAAAACCTCCATCAAGCAAACAACCATCACAGTACTAAGAAAAGAAATTATTAATTCATTATTAATTTAAAATTAATTCTTAATTTCTTAAATAAGAAATTTACTTAATTCAACACTGTCTAGAACTTTAAAAAGCCGGACTTACCTTTAGTAATAAAAACTAAAATAATCACAAGTAACCCTTACTGAGGGCTTACTGTGTTCAAAGCAATCTTAATCCTTGATGGATATTATTTCATTTAATCTTCTTAACAAGCCTGTGAAGTTTATAGTCCTTGAACTCCACACACAATCCCTACCCCAGTGTCACACTTGGATCATTTCGTTAAAGACCCTTACGGATTGTATTGTCAACCATCAATAAATCAAAATAAACACAGAAAATGTATTTCGTGAAATGACAGCACATTGTGAAAGAAGAATTTAAAAATTAACTTATAAGTAAAAAGTTATTGAAAATCACCACCATTCCCTTCAAACCTGCTCTGCAAAACTCAATTCTGATGATTGATTACCCATAATACTTGCTCGCTTGTGTTCTGACTCATTTGCCATTTAATATCAGATTAAATGAAGGTAACAACACAGAATGTGAACCCAATCTTGTCAAAGAGGGCAGTACAGAATTATCTACAACAAATTTTAAAGGTGCTCATATTAATTGGCTCTATTTAAAAACCTTTGTTTGTTGAGGCCAGAATTTATTATCACATTGCATGACACTAAACAAACAGGAATCCTTACATCTCTTATAACATGTTTTCTGTTTTTTGTTGTTTTCCTTTCTTTTTTCTTTTTTTTTTTTTTTTTGCTGAGGAAGGTTAGCTCTGAGCTAACAGCTGTTGCCAATCTTTCTTCCTTTTTTTGTGTGTTGTGGCTGATGAAAACCCACAAACCATTTACGCCAGGAAACGAGCCCCCTTTTAACACTGTTTTCCACACGCTGCTTAAAGCTCTCTGCTTTGGGCTTTTGGTGGGGGAGATTCTTCATATACGGCTTTAATTCCTATTTTTTAAAAAGACTTAGGGACTATTTCTGAGCTGACTTTAAAATAAAAATTAAATAATCTTGTCCACTTAAATGTGAAAATTATCACATAAAAAGAATAGTCTTGGTGAAGTTCATGCACTCTGCTTTGGCGGCTGGGATTCACAGGTTTGGATCCCTGCATGGACCCACACACCACCATCAAGCCATGCTGTGGCGGTGTCCCACACACAAAAAATAGAAGAAGATTGACACAGATGTTAGCTCAGTGACAATCTTCCTCAGGCAAAAAGAAGAAGATTGGCAACAGATGTTAGCTCAGGGCCAAAAAAAATTATTCTTGGCATAATTTTTACTATATTGCGTGTTAAGTCAAGAGATATATAATTTACCTAAGGTAATAAAATCAATTTTTTTTTAAAGATTTTATTTTTTTCCTTTTTCTCCCCAAAGACCCCCGGTACATAGTTGTATATTCTTCGTTGTGGGTCCTTCTAGTTGTGGCATGTGGGACACTGCCTCAGCGTGGTCTGATGAGCAGTGCCATGTTCGCGCCCAGGATTCGAACCAACGAAACACTGGGCAGCCTGCAGCAGAGCACGTGAACTTAACCACTCGGTCACGGGGCCAGCCCCTAAAATCAATTTTTTTTAAAGTTCACTTTGGAATTGATAAGATGGCAAAAATAGGCCTTTTCAGGATTAAGTAATCTTTAAAAAATTTCTCTTGAAAAACCAACATCCTATATGCTATACAAATGCAAGCATTCTGTGTTCAAGACTTGATCCACGAGCCGAACATGCCATGGTAGAAACAGAAAGATTTCTGAGGTCTTTGAGGCTTCATCAAGTACCCTTCATAAGATTCAATCTGTTCTTTTTTGACAGAGCTTTGGTTCACTTGTTTGTTTTGGTTTTACTATCACAGGGATTATTAATAGTAATGGACTCTTCTCAAGTACTATATTAGTAAAACATTTAAATTACATGCATCATCTCCTTTTTCAAACTATCCTCTTAGAAAATTCCATGAAAAATAGAACATGGTTTATTAAGGCAATAAAATAATTTACCTCCAAAACATTTGTCTGTCATCATATTTTTGTCCCCCCAAATTCACATTTATTAAATTAAAGCATGGACTCACGAATATGCGAGGTGGCTGTGTTGGGGTTTCCTTTTGTCTGGTATTGAGAGAAACTCGAAGCTTCTTTCTCTTTCTACTGGGATGGTCTAAAGGATGGGCACATTCACTTATTCATAAACCAATATATATACATGACCACCATATGCAGACACAATGCTAGACACAAACAACCAGAGAGGAGGGGCTGCTGGGAGTAAAGATTCCAAGGCAAAATGGCATAAGCGTTCGGAGAGAAAGAGTTGAAGATGGCAAGAGGGCCTCCACCGGGCGCAGCAGAGGCTGACACGGCAGCATGGGCCTAGCAGAGAAAACTTGACAGAAAGTTTTCTACACACCAGAGAGACCTGGCACAAGCAGTGTTTTGCTTTGTTGTTTGTTTGTTGTTTTAGAATTTATTTATTTATTTATTTTCAGATGTACATCATATTTCGAATTCTGTGTAGATTATTACATCATGTTCACCACCCAAAAAACAACTATAGTCCATCCCCTCACATGTGAGCCTAATCACCCCTTTTGCCCTGCCCCCTCTCCCCTTCCCCTATGGTAACCACCAATCCAATCTCCAATGCTATGTGTTGTTTTTTTTTGGTCATTGTTTTTATCTTCTACTTATGAGTGAGATCATACGGTATTTGACTTTCTCCCTCTGGTTTATTTCACTCAGCATAATACCCTCAAGGTCCATCCATGTTGTCACAAATGGCCAGATTTCATCATTTCTTATGGCTGAGTAGTAGTCCATTGTGTATAAATACCACATCTTCTTTATCCATTCGTCCCTTGAGGGGCACCTAGGTTGCTTCCATATCTTGGCTATTGTGTATAATGCTGCAATGAACATGGGGGTACATGTATCTTTATGCCTTTGTGTTTTCAAGTTCTTTGGATAAATACCCAGCAGTGGGATAGCTGGATCATATGGTAGATCTATCCTTAATTTTCTGAGGATACTCCATACTGCTTTCCATAGTGGTTGCACCAGTTTGCACTCCCACCAGCAGTGTACTAGGGTTCCCTTCTCTCCACATCCTCTCCAACTTTTGTTGTTTCCTGTCTTGTTAATTATAGCCATTCTGACTGGAGTGAGGTGAGCCATAGTAACCAAAATGGCATGGTGCTGGCACAAAAACAGACACACAGATCAATGGAACAGAAGTGAGAGCCCAGAAGTACACCCACACATTTGTGGACAGCTAATATTCAACAAGGGAGCCAAGAGCATACGATAGAGAAAGGAGAGTCTCTTCAATAAATGGTGTTGGGAAAACTCGACAGCCACATGCAAAAGAATGAAAGCAGACCATTCCCTTACACCATACACAAAAATCAACTCAAAATGGATCAAAGACTTGAATGCAAGACCCAAAACCATGAGACTTCTAGAAGAAAACATAGGCAGTACGCTCTTTGACATCGGTCTGAGCAGCATATTTTCAAGTCCCATGTCTGAGCGGGCAAGGGAAACAAAAGAAAAAATGAACAAATGGGACTACATCAAACTAAAAAGCTTCTGCACAGCAAAGGAAACCATCAACAAAATGAAAAGACAACCTAACAATTGGGAGAGGATATTTGCTTTGTTTTTTAAATGAATCTCTTGGCAGTGTTCAGATGTGAACAGAGGGAGAGAATCCTCTGGACCACCACACAGGAGAGGTTTCCAGACTTAAAGTGAAAAATCCAGATTTCGTATTGTTGACTAAGATGATGACAGTGAGAAGAGAAAAATAGAATTGCTTTAAAAGATATGTGGAAAGGAAGAATTAATGTAATTTCCCACCTGATAAGATGGAGAGACAAAGGAGAAGAAAGATAACATGGAAGAGTCCAGCCGAGGCCATTAGGACAATACTGTTTCCATTATGGAAAAGGAAGTCAAGAGAATTGGTAATAAGATCTGGTTTTAGGTACATTTAGGGATTTTTGTTTTCTTTTGTTTTACTTTGATCGCACTAATGTCAGAGTTGAATTTGTTCATCAGCAACATTTAAATGTAATTTTTTTTGCTCTGAATCTAGAGCTCCTGTGAAAATATTTTAATTAAAATGTATGCTACCTATTCACAGTTATTAGGTGGCTGGCTTAGTATTATGGCTGCGGGGTGGGAAAAAATATTAAAGAGTTTCAGCCCTCTCTCTACTTTTTATGAGTGCCTTTTTTCCTTCTCTTCTCACTCCTCAGGATTGTGTGTGTGTGAAAGATAGAGAGAGTGAGAGAGAGATTTGGGCAGCCATGTTCATCACTTGGCACAAAGGAACAAGCGATACCCTTACTCTGCAAACAACTGGCAAATTGGCATCAGAATCACTGTGCTAAGAACTCAGCATCTGAAGGATTCACAGCTGCCAGCTAACGCTTTCAGAAAAGACGTTGAAGGAAATTATTATGACAGAATTATTAATATGAGCTTTCCAGCTGTGAATTTCATTGAACCTACTGCCTCTGTACAGCCGTCACATATAAGTGAAAGTTAACCAAACCTTGAGGAATATCACTCTTTCTCTCTCTGCCAATAGCAAAGAGGAGGAAAAGAATGATTAATATTTACAGACTGGCGACCATTTGTTAAACTCCTTATGTCTATTAGTACATTTAATCCCCACAACTTTGAGAAGTAGAGATTATTCTTCCTTATTGATGGATGAGAAGTCTGATCTTCAGAGAGGTCGAAAGATTTCCCCAAGGCCCCACAGAGCAGGATGGTATTTGTGTGTAGAAAAGCCAGGCCAGTGTGGCAACATAGCCAGTGCCCTGAAGCTTTAAGGCATTCCAAAAATTGTCAAGGTTTATTCAGATAAGAGGACTTGGACTGCCTGGCCTGCTCAGAGCCAGACATTTCATAACGCAGTTCACTCAGTAACTGCCTGATCCAAGATCTCAGCAGATCATTCTCTCGCCTGCCTTCCCCCTTTCTTTCCCTCTTTCTTTCTTTCTGCTTTCTACCCTTCCTTCCTTCCTTTCTTTTAAAACATTATGTTTGTTTTATACGTTAAAATCCATGTACACTCCTGAATGGTGGAAAATTTCAACACGTTGAATTACTATTTATGTATCCATTTTATAATTAGATGATTCCAAGAGAGATCTCTAATACCAATAGTAGAAATGATTATATTCTAATCAATATATATACATATGTATACATAAATATATACATATGTATACACAAATAGATATATACATAAATAGATACATACATGTCTATGTATATATAATCGGTATTTGCCACCAATTATCTGATTAGCCTTAGGCGAGAGTTTCCATCTTGCAATGCGTCTTTTTCCTCTTTCTAAAGTGGAGATAATAACGGGACCCATCTCACAGACTTGTTGTGAAGATTAAATGAAATAACATGTGAAGCCCTAGCATAGCGCCTGGTACGTATTAAACTCATGTAGTGTATGTTGTAAAAAGTTCCAATTGTGCATACAATTCATTGAAATATCATATTTCTGTTGCTTGGGATTTAACTTGCCTACTTATTTTTGTAAACTATTATCTCTTACTATTCCAAATCTATCATTAACTTCCTGTTGTTGAGGAATCTATTCTTGCAATCAAGGGCACAGCTCTTCCTAAATTGTTATCTGGTGTTAACGTGCGTGATCAAAGGCTCACTTCTGTTCCCTCTGGAGGGGGCTGTGCTTAAGTTTCTTCATTTCCATTTGCAAAACCCTTTGAGATCTTTTAGGATGAAAGAAAGGCATTTTCTGCATTATTATTGCCATATGGCATCTTGTGTCTGTTTTATATCTATGGCTTATGTGACAACAGTATGTCATTCCTCCAAAGCCCTCAGTGTGCAGTATGAAACCTATTTGCCAAAATATTGTGAGGCTTCAACAATTTGTAAATTTCCTTGGAACACTTGGATTTAGTGTACCATATTGGTAGACAATACTATTTTTCGTACTCTAATTGTCAAACCCTTTTAGGTGCCTCTTCAAGTATGATTGAGACATTTTTCTTAAATGTGTGATTCAGAGAGCTAGTAATTCTGGCATCGGCATTGCTTCCTGGAAGAGCATAAAATACTTCTACACGTGCTGAAGTGTCCACTCATTACAATCTGCAGTAAGGGAAGATTAGGCTCAAAAAAATGTTCTTTTACATTCCCCAATCCATCGGCACATACTTTCTTATTGAACACGATAATGCAAGTTTCCATCCTCTCTGCTACTTTTATCTGGAATACAGTATAGAGATATTGAATGATCTGGAATCTTTTTGAGGAACTCCATGTTCCCTTTGAAGAGGGCATCTCCAAGTAAGGCAAAACATGGAAGAAATAACTTCACTTACTTTCAGCTCCTCTTCATAAAAAGCACAGGATTTTAGAGCTGAGAGGAATCATGAAAAGTAATAAAAATTTACTCTAATTTCTTTTTTAAACAATGAAGGAATTTAAAGCGAGGTAGCATAGGTCATTAGTGTTTAAATCTAGAGCCATGGTATCAATACTATTGTCTTAAAAACACTATCTAGGTTACCACGGGAACCTGCCTATTGTATTTTGTGATTAGGTTATGTCAATTTTAAACTTCCAGTATCTGGAATTCTCGACTAACTGGAAATGTTTTTCCACATGTTTAGGAAAAGGCAGAAAAGAGTGGGAAGAGAGAGAATCAATTCAGTACACTTATTTAAAATAACCAAAATACATAAAATTACCTAGAATCAGTCTAGCTTTGCCATGATAATTATTCATACTGATATTCCCTAGGAATTCTAGGTCATAAAATACTGGACTAAATTAAAATATTTTGAAAGCTATTTCAAAGTCTTCTCAATTTTTCTCTGAATTCGATGAACCAACATACCATATCCCCTGAGAAGTCTGGGTTAATAGAAGTTTTTGATAACAGCTTTCTAATTTTTTCAAAATTTCACATCCTAATTTTGATACACTTTAAAAAAAGATATGAAAAATAAAATATCTTGCAGTGTTGCCCACTGATGTCTGTTTGATAACCCTAATTGAACTATTTTTACTTTTCTTAAATGATCATAAACAATTTCTCTATGTTAAATTATAAATAAAGGTCACATAAACAAAGGTCACATCCATTTGGCATTGGCTTCTCACATGCAACACCAAAAGCACAAGCAACTAAACATAAAATAGATAAATTGGACTTCATCAAAATTGAACACTTTTGTGCGTCAAAGGACACTATCAAGAAAGTGAAAAGATAACCTATAGAATGGGAGAAGATATTTACATCCAAAATATGTAAAGAACTCTTACAAATCAACAACAAAAATACCAGCTCAATTAAAAATGGGCAAAGAACTTAAATAGATGTTTCTCCAAAGAAGATATTTAAATGGCCAATGAATAGATGAGAAATGTTAAACATCACTAGCCATTAGGGAAATGCAAACGAGAACCCAATGAGATACTATTTCTTACCTACTTGGATAGCTAAAATCAAAATAATGGAAAATAGCGAGTGTTGGTCAGGATGTGGAGAAATTAGAACCCTTGTACATTGCTGTTGGGAGTGCAAAATGGTGCAGTGCTGTGGGAAACATTTTGGGGTTCCTCAAAAGTTAAACATAGGATTATCACATGCCCCGGAAATCCACTTCTAAGTATATGCCCAAGAGAATTGAAAGGAAGTATTGAAACAAAAGCTTGTACATGAAGGTTCACAGCAGCACTACTCACAATAGCCAAAAAATGGAAACAGCCCAAATGTCCATAATGGATGAATGGATAAACATAATGTGATACATACATGCGATGGAATATTATTCAAGCATAGAAAGGAATGGAGTTCTGACATGTGCTACAACAAGGTTGTACCTCAGAAACATTATGCTCAATGAAATAAGACAGACAAAAAAGAACAAATATTGTCTGATTCCACTTATACGAAATACGTAGAATAGGCAAATTCATGGAGATTAGATGTTACCAGGGGATGGCAGGAGGGAGAAATGGCGTTATTGTCTAATGGTGCAGAGTTTCCATTTGGAGTAATGAAAATGTTTCAGAAGGAGATAGAGGTGATGGTTACACAACTGGGAATATACTAAATGGCACTGAATTGTACACTTTAAGATGGTTAATTTTATGTTATATTTATTGTACCTTAATAAAACATAGATAAAGTATCAAATTGTGTGCTAGCCTAAAAAGAAAAAGGGAGATTCACAAATATGTCACTATATTGCAGGAACTGCTGGAAAATTTTTGTTCTAAGTACATCTTAGAGATTTAGAAAATGATAAGCGTTTGTTCCCATATCCTTTCAGAAAGATAAAAACCTTAGGCTAAGTGAAGACTAATCAACTGAAAGCACTAGAATTGCAATAACCGAAAGTACAAACAAAGGAAAATTAAGAATATTATTCTGACAGCTTGAGTGGCATTTTACTGCGTCTCTGCTTGCCAATAGAAATGTGGGAACAGTTAAAAATAGACACGATGAGGGAACCATAACAAATGCTAGAGACACGTCTGTAATAAGATTGAGGTTGAATTATAAAGATAAGTTCTTTTCATTGTTTACACTAGTATTTATCTCAGTCCTTTTGAAATGGGGATTAATATTTTGCTTAATTTTATAAGAATTTTACTGGTTATTAACTATATTTGGAGGCAGAATGTGTATCTGCTGAGCACAGAATATGAAGTTTGTATCTAGCGCGGATCCTGCACGATTTAACTTTTCTGAGCCTTAGTTTTCCCAACTGTAGGATGGAAGACAACACCCTCCTCTGCAGACGTGGGGAGCAGAACAAGAGAAAATTTATGTAAAGCAGACCACCTGGCACAGAGTAAACAATCATTAAACATTAATTCTCCATTTAAATGAAAACCCTCTGTATCCTAAAGCTGTCTCAATGGGGTTTCTGTTTGATATTTACACCCTGTTTCAGGTTTTTTGGAGGGAGAGGTCGGAGGAAGACTTAGCAAATTTTTAAAAATGGGAGTCTTTTAAGGAAGAGTACAGTGAAACTTTGAAGCTAAACCTGAAAACTGGAAATACAAAAGTTGGACTCTTACCGTATATCATGTACAAAATTAACTCAAAATGGATTGAAGACCTAAAGGTAAGACCTAACATTGTAAAACTCATAGAAGGAAACATAGGGTAAATGCTTCATGACATTAGATTTAGCAACAGGCAGTAAAAGAAAAAATAGATACAGAGGACTTTATCGACATTAAAAACTTTTATGCATCAGAGGACACTATCAACAGAGTGAAAAGGTAACCTATGGAATGGGAGAAAATATTTGCAAATCATGTACATGGTAAGAGATTAACATCCAAAATATACAAAGAAGTTTCGTAACACACAACAACAAAAACAATCCAGTTAGAACACGGGCAAAGAACTGGAATAGACATTTCTCCAAAGAAGCTAGACAAATGCTCTATAAGCACATGAAAAGATCCTCAACATCACTAATCATTAGGGCAATCCAAATGAAAACCACAATGAGATAGCACTTTGCATCCATTAGGATGGTACTCAACAAAACAGAAAACAATGTGTTTGTGAGGATGTGGAGAAGTTGGAACCCTCCGCAGTGTTGATGAGACTGTAAAAGGGCGCAACCACTGTGGAAAACAGTATGACACCTTCCCAAATAATTAAAAATAGAATTACCATATGATCCAGCAACTCCATTTCTGGATATATGCACAAAAGAATTGAAAACAATGACTTGAACAGATATTTGTACACCTATTTTCATAGCATTATTCACTATAGCTACAAGGTGAAAGTAACACCAGTGTTCATTGATGGATAAATGGATAAACAAAATGTGGTATATACATACAATGGAATATTATTATTTCCTTAAAAAGGAAAGAAATTCTGACACACGCAATGACACTTGAAGACATTATGGTAAGTGAAATAAGCCCGTCACAAAAGGACAAATACTGTATGATTCCACTGACGTGAGGTACCTAGAGTGGTCAATTCACAAAGAGAAAAAGTAAAATGGTGTTGCCAAGGAGTAGGGAGTAAAGGGGAGTTAATGTTTAACGAAAATGGAGTTGCAGTTTGGGAAGATGGCAAAAGTTCTAGAGATGGATGGTGGTGATGGTTGCACAAATGTAAATGTACTTAATGTCACTGAATTGTATGCTTAAAAATGATTAAAACGGTAAATTTTATGTTACATATATTTTATTACAATAAAAAAACACTGCACGCTAATAGATTCATCACAGTGAAAGAAACAAACGGTAGTCACAGACTAAAACTTACAGTTTAAGAATTTTTTGCTCTTCTTAGGGAATCTAAGCAGGAAATCCATAATCCTCTTGAGGAGCACTGTCCACCAGAAATATAATGCAAGCCACATATATCATTACATAAGCAATTTAAAACATTTTAGTAGCCATATTTAAAAAGTAAAAAGAAACAGGTGAATTAATTTGAATAATTAATTTGAATAAATTTAATAACATTTTATCTAACACTGTATTTTCAAAATATATAATTTCAACATATAGTCAATATAAATTTATTGAGTTATTTCTAGTCTTTTTTTTTTTGTCCATTGCTTTTGTTTAAAAATGTTTCAATGTGGCACTAGATACATTTTAAGTGCTCAGTAGGCCTGTGGCTACTGAATTGACTGGCACAGCTCCATAGCGTTTTCTTTTCCCCCAGAGCAATTATCCGGCTGAGCTGAGAACCAGCACCCCACACGAAGCAGGCACAGCTAGTTAAGTGGAGGGAACTTATGTGAAAGACCTTCCTCAACTTGATAGCATGACAAACTAGCAAAGCTAAAACTGGCTACAAAATGCAGAGGTACAGAGAGCACCCATTTATGGAACTAGAAGAAAAAGAAAAGAAAGCTTGGTTTGCTCTCTTGAGATGTTTTGTTTATTCCTGGCTGGAGAGGCAAAGAGTGGTCAAAGAGATGGTGAGGGAGGAGAGAAATATTGAAATAGCATGGAGGTGGGGAAGGTGGTGAAAGAGAAATTAATAAAGAGGCATCTGTGTTTAGCAGAAAAACATGATTTCAACTTAGAAAATTTTTTTACCTTTACATCACCATACCCTAAGGCTAAACACATTTTTTTACTCATCAGGGATATCAGAGGTTGAATATTATATTTACCAAGTACAAAAAAGCTGCCTAGGGTTCTTCTGATTAGCCTAAGGGATTAATACCCAGAATATATAAATAACTCCCCTGTTGATAGCACAATACCCTAAAGATGAGATCATATGCTATATGCAAAAAAGCAAAGAATTAAAATCAAACATTGACTTCATTTATAGTATGGTAACATATTAACAAGAAGGTTGATCAGTCTGAAATGGTCTCTGTTTACAGTTGCTTCTAAACAGCTATGTTCACATAAGTTTGTTTTAGTGTAGTGAATTTTTAGTGAGTGTGGGACTAGCTACCTAGGAGTATAAAGATGAATAAAAGGGATGCCCTGCCTGCAAGCCTAGTGCAGAAAAGAGACAAACTGTCATTTTTGGTCAAGCTCATAGGTGCAAAAGAAATAACATAAATAGCAGTGAAATGCATTTAGTCGTCCTCTAGAGTGGTGAGGGTAAGCATCCTGGAATAGAGTTTAAAAAAAAGTTGGAGGGGTCGGCCCAGTGGCCAAGTGGTTAAGTTCGTACGTTCCACTTTGGTGGCCCTGGGTTTTGCCAGTCCGGAACCTGGGCGCAGATCTAGCACTGCTCATCAAGCCGTGCTGAGATGGCGTCCCACGTAGCACAACTAGAAGGACCCACAACTATAAGAGCATTTTTTTGTCCCATGACTCAATCTCCATGATAACTCCTACAGAGAGTATTAGGCTGCTCCAGAATACGAGGGGAAAAGCCTATTATTGCAATATAGTCTCCTTAAGTCTTACCTGATTGGACACTTTATTGGATTACTAGTTACTAAAGATCATCATAAAGGTAAACACTGGAGGAAGGGATTAGGCCCATCCAGACGCTTCCTTGTCCACAAAATATATGTGAGGGGTGAATGATGAAATTCTACTGTCTTTTAAAGTAAAAGTTCACTTCAGATGGAATACTTTATCTACTACTCAATGACTCTGCTCCAATTTGATGAAGTTCTTCAGAGTCTGCCGCTACCTTTTGCTGTTCTGCTGATTCTCTCTCATGGTGGCTTATTTTCTTGCATGTTTTTAATTTTGGAATTGGAGTTCATGTTCATCAAGGCTTTATAACAGCAATCTTGTGATGGTTGAGTTAAGGGCACATCCCTGTAGATGGGAGTTTCAAATGCTTCTGTCAGTGGCCACAGAACTATGGCCATAAGACTACAAAAGTCACCCTTATATTGGAACAAGAGAACACCCTGCCCATGAGACTCTGTGCTGGTACAGCAGAGCCTGAAACATCTACTCTCATGACGAGCACCGTTCACCCAAGATAAGACTTTCCCCCATCTCATGTTCTATATCTTTGAAGTAGGAAATACTAAGTCCAAATGCCACCACTAACACTGGAGATGGACGCCACTTCAGAGGGTGTGGGGAATTTGAGCAGTGAAAGCAATTCCACAAAGAAGTAGAAATAGAAAATCTGAATAGACTTGGAACTAGTAAGGAGATTGAATCAGTAATCAAAAATCTCAGGACAAAGAAAAGCCTCAGAACCGATGACTTCACTAGAGAATTCTATCAAACAGCTGAAGACGGATTATTAGCACCAATCCTCAAAGTGTTCCAAAAAATTCATGAGGAAGGAATACAGCCTAACTCATTCCATGAGGCCAGCATTACCCTGATACCAAAGCCAGACAAAGACACTATAAGAAAAGAAAACTACCGACTAATATCCCTTATGAACGTTAATGCAGAAATCCTCAATAAAATACTAGCAACTGAATTCAACAGCATATTAAAAGAATTATACACCTTGACCAAGTGGGATTTATTCTTGAAATACAAGGATGTTTTGACATATAAAAATCAATCAGTGTAAGATACCACATTAGCAGAATGAATGGGGAAAAAGCCACGTGATCATCTCAATTGAAGTATAAAAAACATTTGACAAAATTCAACACTCCCTCATGGTTAAAACACTCAACAAACTACTTCAACATAATAAAAGCCATATATGAAAACTCACAGTGAACATCATATTTAATGGTGAAAGATGGAAAGCTTTTCCTCTAAGACCAGGAACAAAGCAAGAATGCCTGCTTTCACCATTTCTATTCAATATAGTACTGGAAGTTCTAGCCACAGCAATTAGGCAAGAAAAGGAAATGAAAGGCATCCAAACTGGAAAGGAAGAAGTCAAATTATCTCTATTCACAGATGATATAATCTTACATCTCGAAAACTTTAAAGATTCCACAGAAAAACAGCCAGAACGAATAAGAAAATTCAGTAAAGTATCAAAATAAAAAGCCAACACAAAAAAATCAGTTGCATTTATATACATTAGCAATGAACAATCTGAAAAAGAAATTAAGAAAACAACTCCATTTACATTAGCACCAATGACATAAAATAATTAAAAGAATTAACCTGCTGAGTGACAACAAAATTGACAACCCTTTAGCTACACTAAGAAAAACAGAGAGAAATGCAAATAACTAAAATCACAAATGAAAGTGAGGACACTACTAGAGATCTTACAGAAAGAAAAAGGATTATAAGAGAACAGTATGAACAATTGTATGCCAACAAATTAGATAATATACATGAAATGGGCAAATTTCTAGAAATACATAAATTACTCAAATTAGTTCAAGAAGAAATAGAAAATCTCAGTAGACCTATAATGTGGGAAGATTGAATCAGTGAAAAATGCATCCCAACAAAAAAAGTCCAGGACCAGATGGCTTCTCTGGTCAACACTACCAAACAATTAGAGGAGAGTTAGCACCCATCCTTCTCCACTCTTTCAAAAAATAAAAGAAGAAAGAGTTTCCTTGCTCATTGTATGAGGCCCATATTACCCTGTTACCAAAGTGAGGCAGACACCACAAAAAATAAAAAACTACAAATCAATATCCCTAATGGATAGTGATGCAAAAATCTCTACTAGCCACTAGCAAACTGAATCTAACAGCATATTAAAAGGATTGTACACTATAACCAAGTGGGATTTATCCCAGGAATGCAAGAGTGATTCAACAAAAGAAAATCAATCAGCGTGGTACAGTGCATTAATGGAATGAAGGGGAAAAAAGCACATGATCATCTCCATTGATAGAGAAAAAGCATTGACAAAATTCAAGTCACTTTCATGATTAGAAAGAAAACACTTATGGGGTCAGCCCAGTGGCATAGTTATTAAGTTTGTGCACTTGGCTTCAGTGGCCCAGGTTTGCAGGTTTGGATCCCAGGCGTGGACCTAGTGCCACTCATCAAGCCATGTCATCCCACATAAAATAAAGGAAGATTGGCACAGATGTTTGCTCAGGGCCATTCTTCCTCACGCATACACACACACACAAAAACACTCAGAAAACTACAAATAGAAGTGAACTTCCTCAACATGACAAAGGGCATTGGTGAAAAACCCACAGCTAACATTTTACTCAGTGGTAAATGACTAAAAGCTTTCCACCTAGGATCAGGAACAATACAATGATACCCACTTTCACCACTGCTATTCAACATTATGTGAAAGTTCTAGCCAGAGTAGTGAGGCAAGAGAAAGAAGAAAACGGTTAACCTTATATATATGTCTTTGACTTAATAGTGACCCGAAGAGGAAATTTGTAAGTTTAGTAAATCCCTTCTAGCAACACTCACAGAATTGAAAATTTATCCCACTTCTTGGAGTCTTCTACCCATCCAAATCTCCTGAGGACCGTAAAATATATTTGTTCCTCTCTGAAACTGCTGTAAAACATATTCTGTGAGACCCAGGAGAAAATCTTTCTTGGGTTGGGCATTCCATGAAGATTCAATATTTCATATTTTGAAATGTAGCTAGAAGTGCAAATGGATTTATTTCTTAGAGTGTCTTTGTTCATAATTAGGGACATTAAAAAATAGAGTTCAGAAAGCGAATGAGACATGATTGAAAAGAAAAGCCTTGATTTTAAAAAAAAAGGAATTAGAAGGTAAAAGACTTATACAATGAAGACTTTAAACATTGCTGAAAGGAATTAAAGAAGACATAAATAAATGGATTGGAGGACTTAACATTGTTAGATGTCAATACTACCCAAAGTGATTTACAGATTCAATGCAATCCCTATCAAAATCCCAATGATAGTTTTTCAGACATAGAAAAATCTATCCTAAAGTTCATGTGAAATCTTAATGGACCCCCAAAACCAAAACAGTCTTGAAAAAGAAGAACAAAGCTGGACTACTCACTCTTCCTGACTTCAAAACTTACTATAAAGCTGCAGTAATCAAAACAGTGTGATACTGGCATAGAGATAGACATATAGCCAATGGAACAGAAAAGAAAGCCCAGAAATAAATCCTTGCATAAATAGTCGAAGCCCTGGGGGTCTAGTGGTTAAGATTCAGCCCTCATCACCATGGCCCAGGTTCATTTTCCAGTCAGGGAACCACACCACCCATTTGTCAGTTGTCATACTGTGGCAGCTGCATGTTGCTGTGATGCTGAAAGCTCTGCCACTGGGATTTCAAATACTAGCAAGATTACCCATGGTGGACAGGTTTCAGTGGAGCTTCCAGACTATGACAGACTTGGAAGAAAGACCTGGCCACCCACTTCTGAAAAAATTGGCCATGAAAACTCCGTGAATAGCAATGGAGCATTATCTGATAGAGCACCAGAAGGTGAGAGGATGGTGCAAAAAGACCAGAAGCTTTCCGCTCTGCTAGACACATTGTTGCTAGGAGTCAGAATCAACTTGACTGCACCAACAACAAAAATAAATAGCCAAATGATTTTCAACAAAGTTGCCCAAACCATTCAATGGGAAAAGGACAGTCCTGTCAACAAATGGTGCTGGAAATCCACATGCAAAAATGGGAAAACTGGATATCCACATGCAAAAGAATGAAGTTGGATCCTTACCTAACACTATATACAAAAATTAACTCAAAATGGGTCAAAGACTTAAACATAACATTGGATTTTGCAAAGGTTTCTTGGATATGACACCAAAGACGCAAGCAACAAAAGTAGACAAACTAGCCTTTATGAAAATTAAAAACTGTGCATCAAAGGACATTATCCACAGAGTGAAAAGGCAACCTACAGAATTTGAGAAAATATTTGCATATCATATATCTGATAAGGAATTAATGTCCAACATATACAAGGAACTAACACTCCACAAAAACAAAACAATTAAAAATTGGACAAAGAACTTGAATGTACATTTCTTCAAAGAAGATATATAAATAGCCAATAAGCACATGAAAAGATGCTCAACATCACTAATAATTAGGGAAATGCAAATTAAAACCAACTTACACCATCAGAATGGCTACTATAAAAAAAAAAGAAAACAAGTATTGGGGAAGCTGTGGAGAAATGGAACCATTGTGCACTGTTTGTGGGAATGTAAAGTGATGCAGCCACCATGGAAAACAATTTAGTCATTCTTCAAAAAATTAAAAATAGAATTACCATATGATGTAGCAATTCCATTTCTGGGTATATAACTCTCTAGTCCATTTGAGCTGCTGTAACAAAATATCACATACTGGGTGGCTTATAAACAACAGGAATTTTTCCCCCATAGTTCTGGAGGATGGAAGTCCAAGATTAGGGTGCCAGCACGGTTGGGTTCTGGTGAAGGCTCTCTTCCAGATCGCAGACTGCCAACTTCTCACTGTGTCCTCACATGGTGGAAGGGGCAAGAGAGCTATCTTTTATAAGATCACTAATCCCATTCATGAGGGCTCTGCCCTAATGACCTAATTACCTGCCAAAGACCCCACCTCCTAATACCATCACATGGGGCATTAGGATTTCAACATATGAATTTTGAGGGAATACAAACATTCAGATCATAGCAATACCCCACCCCTCAAATTGAAAGCAGAGTCTTGAAGAGATATGTGTGCACTCATGTTCATAGCAGCATTATTTACTATACTTAAAATGTGGAAGCAACGCAAGCGTCCATTGACAGATGAATGAATAAATAAAATGTAGTATATGCATAACATGGAATACTATTCAACTTTAAAAAGAAATTCTGATAAATGCTGTGTCATGGATGAATCTTGAGGATGTTATGCTAAGTGAAATAATCTTCATAAAAGGAGAAATGCTGCATAATTGCATGTATATGAGGTCCCTAGAGTAGTCAAATTCATAGAGATAGAAAGCAGAATGGTGGTTGCCAGGGGGTTGGGGGCACAATGAAGAGTTACTGTTTAATGGGTATAGAGTTCCAGTTGAGGAAGACAAAAAGAGTTCTGGAGATGGATGGTGGTGATGTTTTCATAAAAATGTGAATGTACCTAATACCACTGAACTACACAGTTAAAAATGGTTAAGATGGTAAATTTCATGTATATGTATTTTACCACAATAATAGAATTTGAAAAAAAGGAAAAACAACATAAGTAATTTTAAAAATTCAAAATTATTCTTGTAGATGTCAACTCTCCTTTGTTATTGATAGAACAAGTAGACAAAAAAGTACAAATATAGAAGATCTGGGAAACACTACAAGCAACTTAATTTAATTTACATTTATGTAACATTCCACTCAACAACAGCAGAATACAAATTATTTTCAAGCGTACACAAGAAATTTACCAAAGTAGATCATTTACTGAGCTGAAAACATAAAACAAATCTCATCAAAGATAAAATGATTGAAAGTATATAAAGAATATTCTCTCACTGAAATTAAACTAAAAATCAAAAGCAGAAAAATGTCCTATGTATTTAGAACTTTAAAAACTCACTTCTAAATAAACCATGGGTTAAAGAAGAAATCACAAAGAAAATTAGAATATATTTTGAATCACATGAAAAGAAAAATACAAGTCAAAATTTTTGGATGCAGCTAAACAGATGCTTAAATGGAAATTTATAGTTTCAAGTGTTTATATTAGAACAGAAGATAGCAAATGAATAATCTAAACATCCAGCTTAAGAAACTAGGAAAAAAGAAGAGAAAAAAATAAACTCAAGGCAAGCATAAGAAAGGAAATAAGGAAGATAAGAGTAGAAATTTAAAAAAATAGAAAACAGAAAAACAATTAAGAAAAATCAATGAAACCTAAACTGAATCTTGAGAAGATCAATAACTCGCTTGCCAGACCGATCAAGAGAAAAAGAAAGAAAACACAAATTGTTAATATCAGGAACGAAAAGGGAAATGTCACTATAGAACCTACAGACATTGAAAGGATAATAAGAAAATATGAATAACACCTTTATGCCAATAAAACTGGTAACTCACATGAAATGGACAAATTCTTTGAAAAACATGAACTTTAAAGGCTCAAGAAGACATAGATAACCTAAACAGCCCCATGTCAATTAAAGAAATTGAATAAATAATTAAAAACTTTCCCACAAAGGAAACTCCAGACCCCCTGTTAAATTCTTCCAAATATTTATGAAAGTATTACTAATTCTATACAAACTCTTCCAGAAAATACAACAGGAGGAAACACTTCCCAATACTAGCCCTCACTTTATGAGGCCAGTATTCCCCTGACATATAAACCAAGGTAAAGTAAATTATACCTTAAGAATTTTTTTTTTTTTGAGGAAGATTAGCCCCAAGCTAACATCTGCTGCCAATCCTCCTCTTTTTGCTGAGGAAGACTGGCCTTGAGCTAACATCGGTGCCCATCTTCCTCTACTTTATATGTGGGACGCCTGCCACAGCATGGCTTGGCAAGTGGTGCCATGTGCACACCGGGGATCCGAACTGGCGAACCCCAGGCCGCTGAAGCGGAATGTGCAAACTTAATCGCTGCACCACTGTGCCGGCCCAAGAATGTTATTTTTAAAAGAAGAAAATGTTTTGAATAATGAAATGATCACTAGGTTGGTTAGATTTGGTGTGATTGATCAGAAAATCTAAAAGAACAGAAGCTTAAGCAACATAAATGCTTGTTTCTGCCTCACTTAACGAAGTCTGAAAGTAGGCAAGCTAGAGGTGGTATGGTGGCTTTATGGTAACAGCGATGACCCAGCCGCCTTTTGTTTATTCTCATTCAACTTCAGTACAGGGCTTATACATGGCTTTATTTTCTAAAATGTCCACTCATGGTTTAGCTAATACATCCACAGTCTGGTCAGCAGAAGGAAGAGGGGAAGCATTTCCTTCCCTTTTATGGATACCTCCCAGAAATTCTTCACCACACTTTGCTTACACTCTGCAGAACGTAGCTGCATCTAGTTGCAAGAAAGACTGAGAAATATAGTCTTTAATTCCAGGTACCAATGTGCCCAGCTAAAAATGCAGGTTTCATAAAAAGGAGGTTTGGATAACTAGGAAGCTCAGCTACAACTAAGCTGACTACTTCGAATGTGTAAATTCAGACGTGTTTCTTGATAAAGCAAGTCTCATCGTTTATAGTCTTAGGTCACATGGGCATACGTGTGTATGTGTGTGTGTGTATGTGTGTGTATACTTCCCATTAAAAAATTAAGATGTTTTGGAAAGAAAAAACATGAGAGGTCAAAGGCTTTGCTTATAAATGGGACATTCCTATCAAAAGAATGGGGCCATAGGAGAGCAAAAGATAGAGTAAGTTGGATGTATTTCATTATTAATTGCCTGCCCCCTCACCCTCCAACTCTGCTTTCAAGCTGCTCTGAATTTCTTTACCTTCCATCTTTGTATTTTCTGTTTTTGAACTGAAACATTTTTCCCGATCTTTTAAATTTCTCCCAGAGTATTTTGCACTCATATTCATCACACTTTTATCTGTGCCTTGCCTTCTCTACTGTATGTTCTGTGAGTCCAGGAGCCATTCCTAGTTCAATGCTATTATTCCTGTTGCCATGGATTACAGCAGCCACACACACACACACAAAGACATGAATTAAGAACATTTCTGCTATTCATAGCTATTTGTAAGATCAGCCCCACTACTAGTAAGTACATTATTGTAGTCGTCAAAGCATGCGAACAAAGGAAATATGTAAATCTGTTTCTCCACCCAAAAACCCAGTGTCAACCTGTGTGGCAGAGCTCTTTGAAGCCCACGAGACGGGCAACTGTGTGGAACTGAAAACAAGTCTTAGAATTGGGGTTTAAAAGACAAGTGTTTAATTCCTGCCACTTGTCAGCTTTCAGGCTTGTTTAAGTCAGTCTCTGCTACTTGTTCATCAAAACCCACTCTCCTTTTCTTCCTAAGGCTTATGAGTGGACTATATTTCTCAGCTTGTCTTGCAGGTTTTTCAAGTAACAGAGTTCTAGACAGCAAAATATAAGTGGAAGAGGTGTACGCTACCCTAAGCTTGGCCAATAAAAACTTACAAGCTCCACCATCTACCACCACATGCCCTCCATCATTCTTTTTCTTCCTTCTGACTAACCCAGATGGGAACAACCCTGGTGACATGGGGAGCCCCATTTTGAAGATGGTAGATTGTCCTCAAGACTTGAGTCCTAAATGTCAGCATGAAGTGGAGCTCCTTCTGAGGGTGAACGACTACCCCGGTATCACAGGTACCCCGGTATCACAGGTACCCCGGTATCACAGGTACCCCGGTATCACAGGAACACATTTCTTGTTCTCTGATCCACTAAGTATTTAGGGTTTATTTCTTACAGCAATTGGATTTAGCCTAACATGGAGAATAGTAATAGCTACTTCATAGATGAGATGATGTCTATAAATCCTTAGCACAAAGCCTAGCACCTTGTATGCAAGAAAAAGTACCAGTTGTTATAGTTATTACAGGGTTTGGATGAGAAATAAATCAAATAATGAATGTGCTTTATAAACTAAGTGCAATACAATATTAGATATTCCAGAACTCTGTCTCCTGGGTAGTTCTGAGAACTCATGAAATCAGATTAGTTCTACAAAGTCTTTTCTTTGGGGGTGAAATTAAGCTTTCTCTGACTACTTGCACATTTCAGTTATAACCTTTCACTACACACACGCAACCATCTTATATTAGATTTGCGTGCATCATTATATGCTTTTAAATAACAATCTATAATTCAGGGCATTCATTTTATAGCATGAGTTTACAAAAAGCAAATGTGCAACTTAGTGGAATGCATCACAGCAAGTGAGACCAGTGGCCGAGACAGGTATATCCTTCCGAAAATGCTGTTAATAATGGCAGAGATCCAGAACGCAAACAAGGCGAAAAATGATTTATTACGTAAAATGGGAAATCACACATGGTGCATTTCTGTCCTAAAGAGCTCTTAGTCCAAGGTCTTAAACATAGTCAAAAATGTGCAAGCAAGAGAGAAGGAGTAAGGTAACTGTAATCACTGTTTCTTCCACTTTTGGGGGAAAAAAACCCAGCCGCTGTTCTCATCTCAGAACATTAGTAATGCCTAGGATATGCCTGTCCACTACAATGATTAGTGAGCACAATAAAGTTCCTGTACAGCTTGAACAAATTAGTCATCTGCATTTGATGCCTCCACTGTCGATTGTACTTCCATTATTGCTGGAGTGCCTCTGCCTAACTTGTAACATGGAAAAGAATTAGGCTTTACCTATCAAATTTTACCTTTCGTAGGTGGCTTTTAAATACTGCATGAGTCAAAGCATGTTAAAAACAAAACTGACCATAACAGAAGGCATCCATGATAAGTTTCTCAAGCCTTTTCCCCTCTGTATTTATTCTTACATTGTTCCCCTTTTTAGGTAGGGGTAACATTGTGTTACGTTTTATTTGAAATCGTTTACAAACCAGACTAGAGTCTGAATGGGTACCTTGTATTGTGTTAGTGTTCAATACATGTTAATTAAATTAGCACAGGTTACAAAGAAAGAATTAATATAATGCTTTCATGGGAGTGATGATTAGGTTAATGTCTTCGTATGTTAAAACTAGCAAGGTTGTATGCTATGTTTTAAGACACATGAGGACAGGTCATTCATCCATTTATGCCACAAGTGATTTCAGGCTCCAACTAAATGTTAGACACCATGCTCAACGCTGGGGATATTAAGATGGATAAGACACAAGTACTGCCCTCAAGGAACTCTGTCTAGTGGCAGAAACACAAAAACAAAGAGTTCAGTACCATTAATTATATGAAAGGAATATAATATACTATATCATATTTGAACATTTAATTCAAACTTTACTTGCCCTTTGGCTATACGTATAAGCATCATTGAAAACGATTTTCAAGGTTGTTTTGATATTTTGTGGTCTCTTTAAAAAAATCTGATGCAAGATAAAATTCTGCTTCCCAAATGGTCATAATTGAAAGCGAATGCATAGATAATTAAGTATTCTATAAGAAATCACACAAATGTCACGGGAAAACACTAAGTTTCATCAAACCTGGTGTTTTTTAAAACCACGTTGGAATCATGCTTCATTAATTAATTAATTCATTCAAAAAGTGTGTATTAATTGTTTTCTAAGTGTTTACTAGCTAGGTGGTAAGCCCCAAGGTTCCCAATGTTTGTTGTCTGTGCCCATCCAGTGGCACACAGTAGAAGCTTGATGTATAGTTTCTTAAATGAATATTGAAAGAACTCAGGGCAACTTGCCAGATTCTGAGTGTGCCCTGGTGAATAAGCTTGGTTGCTACTGACACAGAATTTACAGTCTAATCTAGAACCAGATTTAATGTTATCCCTGAGATTTAAACACTCTCTCAAGAAAATAAAGTTTCACTTAATGAGTAGACCTAGAAGAGTGATACTATCAGAATATAGAGCTAAAATAGGTTATAACTCCAAAACTTTAAATACAATTGCAATTTCTTTGCCACTTTCATAAGTACATACATGCATAGATATACACACGCACACGTAAAAAAGCACTGCTGATTGTTACAAATGAAAAGCTCTGTTACACGTCTTAGCCAGGGTTTTGAGAAGGTTCCCAGCCATTGCTACAAAGCAGATGGTAGCCCCTCCCTTGCTGACTGACCACCTACCCATATTCTAACCAACAGCCTCCCAGCTACCCAGTCTGTTGCTTTTCAAAATGTCACATTATTATTATTATTATTATTATAAACCAATACTTTAGTGCTTCTATTTAACATTCAGTAAAATTTAAACAAAAAATGATGATTTTAATGCCAAAGATTAAAAAAAATCAATGACATTTTGGATATGCCTAAATCTTTAACCCTATCAAGACCGGTTCTTTGAGCTGACTCAAATCAATGTATGATGGAGATAGTTTCAAAATATCTACATTTATCTTTCAGATACTGTGCTGTATCCCACAATCATTTAATATACCAGGGCAAAATATAAAAGGCAGCTGAAGCGCATCGTAGTAAATTTCTGTATGTAAATTTCAGTATACAAAACTGTGTATATTCTGTTGTTACAAGACAGTATTGATGCCTGGAAAACCTTTTCCACAGAGAGTTCCACTGTACTAAAAGTTGTTGAAGTAAGAAGTACCCTATCATATTAAAAAGTGTCTTATTTGGAATATCTGAATGGAATGCTCTAAATGAAACATTCTTGCTATGGCCATTACTCTCTTATCGAGAGCTCAGGATCTTAAGGAAGTGCTTAGTTTGTCCAAAATGTGATACTAAGACTTCTCAGCTCTGTAGAAAAAGTCCAATTCGGTGACTAACTGGCGCTCTTTTGCAAAGATGAAGACAAACGGGAGTCATAAAGGAAAAACTTCGGAGTAGGGTTTGGAAGTGGTCGATCCGGACCTCGTAGATAGGTCAGCTGCAGATTCCGACGGGACAGCAATCCTCAGGTTATCAGCCCCATTTCTTTGCTAGCTCCTCATTCCTGCCATCATCCGCGCCTTCCACGGCTCAAGGGATGTCCTCTGTAGACACTTGCTCTCCGGGGCGCCCGAGGCCTTCGTAGATTTCAGACAATCCGTTTAGGAACGGAGCCTCCCCCATCACAGAAGTGAGCGACCTGTTCCCGCCCGCAGGCTGCCAGGGTTCCCGCGCGGTGGCTGCGGAGCAGAGGGAGTGCAGCTCGGCGGCCCAGAGAGGAAGCTCCCGGGCTCGAGGCCTCGCTTTCGTGGCTTTGAAAACTTTCCAGCGCGCGTGCCACGGCGACGCGCAGCGGCTGGGCCGGCGCCCACGCGGCCCGCGCCTCCTGCGGGGAACTTTTCGGCGCTTGGGTTGCCTTGTCACTCTCGCCTGCCGACGCGCCTCCCCCTGGGCTCGCGCTCCGCGAGCTCCCTCCCTCTTGGCGAGGACCTGCCCCGGCGCCTGCGGCTCCCATCCCCGCCGCCGCCGCCGCCGCCGCCGCCGCCGCCGCCGCCGCTCCGCGCTCGCCCTGCCCGGCCACGGCCGCACCGCGGAGGGAGCCCCTCTCCCCGGCCACCCGGCCGCGTGCCCGCGCCACCGCCTCCCGGCTCCCCCGCGTCTCGCTTTTCAACATGGCCCGGCCCCGTCCCGCGCCCTGAGAGCCGGCGAGCGCGGCGCCGAGCCCCGGGCGGCCCCCGGAGCGGGGGGCGGGGGAGGGGCGGAGGGGACCCGCCGCGAGGGGCTGGCGGCTAGCTTCGAGCCGACTTTTCGCCAATGGTCCAAAGCGACATGTCCAAGTCGCCTCCCACAGCGGCGGCGGCGGTGGCGCAGGAGATCCAGATGGAGCTGCTGGAGAACGCGGCTCCCGCGGGGGCGCTCGGAGCGGCCGCACAGGTAGCGAGAGCGCAGCGCCTTCTCCTTTCTTTGTGAGCCGCCCGGGCGCCGACCTCCATCTCTCCGGGCGCCTCCTCTCCTAGCATCCCTAGCCTGCCGCTCCCTGCTGCCTGGGTCTCCTCCGCCACCTCCTCCTTCCTCGCCCTTTGCCACCCACTCTCCTCTCCTGGCGCCAGTGACCCTGCCCCTTTTCGCCTTTCCCTGGCTCTTCTCCGGCTTCCATTTTTCTCTGCTTCCGAAAAGCAAGTGGGAAGGGGCGGGGGAGACCTCCCGGTCTTCAGAGGCTGCCCCCGGACTGCTCCGGTCAGCCCTCCTCGCCCCTTCCCGGGAGAGGCACATGGAGAGACATGAACCAGGCGAGTGGACTGGACCTGCTCAAGATCGTGAGTCTGGGTGGGCGGGAGGGGCTCCGTTTCCAGCAGCTCTTGCTCCGACACCGACCCTTCTGGACGTGCTCTGAGCTGGGGTGGGAGTGGGCGGCATGTGATGGGGTAGGGGTGGGCAGGAGTGGGGGCGCTCTGTCCCAGACTCCCGGGGCCAGCCCCGACCACCTCCCGCACCTGCGGCGTTACACCACTTTGACAGCTCAGCTCCCCTCGGGGCACTTGCCAAGGTTTGCCTGGATCCCTTGTTCCTTTCTCTTAAGAAATGAACGAGTTGGGGACGCGAAAGTTTTTTATTTTTTTCATTTCCCCTGAAATGTTAGCCATTTCGGGGAGCTCAAGGACCACCTTTCTCTCTGATGAGTATTAGCGATTTCTGGAAAAATTGCAGTGTGCTGCTGGTTGTGAAATAGGAGATGTCAGGGGTAGGCGTTGGGCAATGGTAAGGTGGCTTTTACGTAAGGCTTTGGCAGGTGCGGTTTGGATTACAGACACCTCCGGGTCTCAGCGGTAAGGAGTCTCTCAACTTTTATCCTAGCAGGGACATGGCTTAAGACTCCCAGCTTTGGGCTGCTTGGCGAGTGATGGGAAGAGCTTAGGGTTACATTTCAAGCATCATTTTGGAGAAATGCCTCTTCTCAGCTTAACGATATTGGCTTGTTGATTTCAAGCCTACATTTGCCAGATTGTAAACTGTGGTGAGATTATGTATACATCATGCTCAAGAGAGAGCGTGTTAGAGTATTATTTACTGTAGCAATGGGAGCGGGAGTGGGACAAGGTAATAAAGGTTACAGACGTTTTGTTGCCGCTGTTGTTTTGATAGGTGGTGGAAATTGACAGCTCTAGATGTTTCCATACTGTTAAGAACGGCAGTTCCAGTGGCATAAGAGTGGAGCTTCATTTAACTTTCTTTTGCCACTTAAAACATAGAATTCACTTTGATTTGAGATGGAGGAAGAACGTAGAAACTAAGAACTTGTAGAATTAGCAATCCATTTCTTTCGTAGAGGTAAAACAGCTAGATTTTAATCTGCCTTGGGCTGTTTGAATGCAAAGCAGAGAGGGGACAGGTAACTAGCCACCTACATTTTCATTGAGCCTCAGCCAGAGGACCTGAATCCTTACCAACACATGTTACATTTGTTCTAGACTCCAGATTTTATCTAGACACCAGGTTAGAGGAGAGTGAGAAATATGCTCAGAGACCTCGGTTATTCCAGGATGAAGGTCTTGAATACTGATAGAGGAAAGGAATTGTAGATCCTGTTTTCTCTTTGATCTTCCTTCGGGGATTTTTTTTTTTTTAAGTTTTTATTCTTATGATAAAAATAGAGTTCCTGAATTCGTGGAGATCAAAGTTAGGGCTGACAGAAAGCATGACCATTCAGATAAGAGGTCCCCATTTACTTGCTGATTTATGTAGCGAAACGTAAGTCAGCAAATATGTATTAGGCAGCTGCAATGTGGAAATGATTCAGATGTGAGAAGACACAATTTCTGCCTGACATTCCAGTGACTGCAGGTAGGACCAGTGTGTGACAATTGTATAGCATGGAACTACAAGAGAAGTACTGAATCTTATAGGTTTCCAAGGAGTAAAGATCACAAATATTCTATTTGGAGTAATCTGTAAAGACTTCATGGAAGAGGTGGCGCTTGAGAACACATTTGAAGAGGGGTCAGATTTCAACAGAGATGTTCAGAGACATGGTGGAGGGCTATACAGAAAACAAAGTCACAGAAGCTAGGAGTCTTGAAGGATACATTTATAATCCCCAGTATGAAAAGAGTGTGGAAGAGTACAGATTGGGCGTAGTTAGGCATGATAAGGCAATTTGAGGCCACACTTGGAAGTTTTGGAACCTGCAGTGTATTGGACAATAGAGAACCATGGAAGGGGTTCAGTGAAGGAGCCACATGACCACTCCTTCAGAAGATTCACCTGAGTATGTTCTGTAAGATAATCTGTTAAGTCTCAGGAGGCCAGAGGTGAAACTGCCAGAAGGGAGATGGATGTAATAGTTTGGACAAGAGGTAATAAGGCTTAAACTAAAAAGAGAAAATATAATGGATATGACAGGACTGCGCATGAGACATTTCAAAGACTGAATCCATGGGAACTGGCAAGTGATTGCATAGATACAGGAGAGGGAGCAGTAAGGGAGGAATGGATATTATAAGCAGGTAAGAGGTATAAAGATTCGACTGTGTCAACATCCATCTCCTTGCTTTCTCTGCCTTCCAACGATGAAAGCAGTTTTCCTTGAATTGTGTTCATATCACATCCGTTATTTGAGGGAAACATTGCCTTGTTTATTTTATCTCTAATAAATCATGGCATCATGGCGTGGAGAAAACTTGGCAAAGGCATCTATTCCATCTCTCTGGGCAGGCCAGGCCAGCAGTAAAACCGCCTGAGAAAGGAGGCTGTCTGAGGAGCATCCCCCTTTTGTGTGACACTGCATAATAGTAATTCTACTTAGAAATGGAATTTTTATTTGCAAATGGTACCTCTAGGCACTCATTGGTTTTTAAGAATCCTTTCTATTTCGCCTCTGGATTATATGACAAGTTCTATATGAACAAAGCAAAAGAAGTAGATTCATAGACTCTGCCCATTTTCCCTTTTGATGTCAGTAATCCTGCCTAGGGATGGGGCACACTCATACATGCCAACCCTTCCGTCTAGCACACTGGCATAAATAAAATGGATATGTTTCTTACCTGAGAAGTGAGGGGCAATCTAACTGCAAATTCTTGCAAGTTCTGATGTAAGCAAATTGCATCACCTTTTTAGGTAACCTGTTGCACAATTTCAGTGCAAACTGGGACACAGTCTAGCTGCAAAGTCAAGGCCCGAATGTAGGACTCACCTTCAAAGCTCTCCACCTGTACTGTTCACTGTAGTCACCACTTGTGGCTTCTGAGCACTTGAAATGTGACTGGTCTGAACTGAGTTGTGCTATAAATGTAAAATGCCAGATTTCAGAGACTTCATATGAAATAAGGAACACACAGCGTCTCAGTCATTTTGATAGTGATTACGTGTTGCAGTGATAGTATTTTGGATATGTTGGGTTAAATAAAATACATTATTACCATTAATTTCACCTCTTGCCTTTTACTTTTTTCATGTGGCTACTAGCAAATTCCAGTTACCTACCTGGCTTATATTATCTTTCTGTCGGACAGCATGAGTCTAAAGGATGGCCCTGGTCATTCTCTGGGGAGTTGACTGGAACCCGTAGGAAGGCTGGGTGGATGAGAAGTAGGTGAAAGGGATTCAGACTAGGATGGCAACAGAAGCGGAAATGGACGAGCAACAAGAGCAGGATCTTAGCACTTTAGGCCTCAGAGACATTGTAACCGGCACCTCCAGTTACACCTGAAAATGAACAGACAGTAACCAGAGGGCCTGTTTGTTTTGCTCCTAGCAACAGAACCCAGCTGGTTCCACCCCAGCGGAGTTTGCCAGATGCTTTTCAAGCAAGTTGTAGTAATACAGCCCCGTAATGGCAACATCCTGCATCGCTGTAGCACCGACCGAGCTTTATCTAAAAAGAGCAGCAGCCGCTCTCCTGTGGCTCTTGAACCACGTCAATACTGTGTTCCGGAAACATTCTTAGGTCCGAGGTACAGTTTAGTCTTTTGCAGTCACCCAACTTAGTGGTCACCGGTCCTGTGTTTTATGCTGTGCTAAACCCTTCACTCCTAGCCTAGGTCACTTTCCAACAGATTGGTGTTTTTGTTCTGGTGCATCATGGGAGAAATTTTAAAACGTGCCAATCAGAATTTCTGAGTGTGTTCTAAAACGCGAACTATAACGTCTGACTAGCTGAGTGATTTGTGGTTTAGTTGGTCTCGGAGTTTTCATTTCTTTTCTTTTTGTCTTTCTTTTTATGTAAAGACTTCATCTACCTGTTGCTGTATTTACTCCCTTTGAATTATCCAGTTTGTAGTCTTGGTCTTTTCAAGAAAAGCTGAGCCAAATGTTAACTCTGCTGGGCAGAGGGGGTAGCCCTGTTCAGTTTTGTGACTGTGGGACATGTCTATATCGTACGAGTAGTATATGGGTAACACTTACTTTCACAATGACAGGGAGTTAAAATTAATGATGACACCACTTTGCGTACCTGGGTCTGTCTTAGAGTTTTCTCCAAGCCTGGCTGGAGGTAGATTGTGAAGAGGCAAGGTTGGTCCCTGCCCTTCGCCTGCCTTCCCTGCCCCCTGCACATCCCCACTAGGTGTTTCTCTGCTTCCTGGCCTCCTCCCTTCTCTGCCTGCCAGACCCCCAGAAGAGCTCTATGTACGCTGCCTCTTGATTCCCTTTTTGTGTAAACTGATCCATTATGGAAAACAGCTCATGTTTCCCTTTTTGTAGGGAGGTAATCCCAGTTACTCTTCTGAAGTGAAGGATCCGACAACCCCGTTCACACTAAGCTATTGGTAAATGAGGTTTCCTGTCTGATTCCTCTCTGGATAGTTTTGGCTTTCTTTGCTTTGGACCATAAGATGAGGAAAGCATCCAGTTCAGAGGGATAAATATCAGTGAATGCTAATTGAGAGGGATGAAACTCATTTCAGGCATCCGCATTACACTCATGGGGAGCAATTTGTAGTTACAACCGTCACCATATCCATCAACCACAGAAGCGACATCATTCTTAATGCTGTCGCCGGGGCCTGCTGAGCCAACTCCGTGTGCATGGCTGGGCTGAAATCCCCAGTTATCTGACAGCTTCTTTAATTAACCCCTACTGTCTACTTCAATCATACAGAAATTAGATTTTAACTACCTGTGGAAATGTGAACATTTATTTGCTGATTTTAAGACCACAGACCAATTTTGAAACTTAGTTCTCAAAGAAGACATTCATTCACGTCAAGCTGGTATTAACATCATGATGAATGTGGGCTATCTTTTTAGCGAGTCGTTTATATATTTGTGGCAATTGCTTAAATCTTTTTTTTTTCTAGTCTCTGAAATCTTAGCTTAGTTGATGTTTTAGGAGAAGGAAAGGAATTTAAATATATGGTTTTCTTTTGTCCTTTTTGCTATGGTGACATAATTTGTTTTTGTTAAGCTGCATGTAACTAATAGGCAATGAGTGGAAATTAGTGACTTTTCGGGACTGTGTTCCAAGAAGAACTTAGGGGTCTTCACATGTCATGGAGAGTATTATGGTTTACACTTTGCACTCTGGCCAAACCTGGGTGGTTTTGATTGTTAACTGCCTCCTATATCAGGTATTCGTATGTTTAGCGTTGCTAAAAAATATTTAGAAAAACCATTGGTTGTAAAAGTAGCTGCATTTGAAGTAGCAAATTAAGTAAGAAAACTATACTTCTTTTCCAAATTTAGTCAACTAAATATTTGAATACTTAATCTTTTCTGTCTTTTTCCATTTGGAGGAAGTTTGGCCTTAACTTTTTTTTTTTAATTCCTTCATATGAAACACTCTAGCATTTATTTTCAAGGATTTAGAGTAACTAATAAACAAGTAATCCTAGCAAGATGGACTTAATTTTAAATATGCATTGGATAAAAGGAAACTTCATTTTGTAATGGTGGTATAAATTTTCACAAACATTTTTCAAAGTCCATGAAAATGGACTATTAGCTTTCCAAAAGATGCTTGAATTTTTTTCTTGATCCTGGATATTGTTATAAAAAAACAGCTAGTCATTGAGTAGTCACTTTACACTTAGAAATTTAAAAAGAAGACGATAGGAGAGAAATGACCGCTGAAATTAGTAAAATAGCAGAATAGAGGTGTAATTAAGCATATCTATTTATTTTGGCTTTTAATAAATATGATGTAGAATGAATAGGGATTTGCTATAACATTATTAAGACATAAACAAGTTAATGCTTTGAATAAATCATCCCTCATAAATTTAAGTGACTGAAAGACAATATATTTTTCTCAAAACTATCACCAGTTTGCATGTGATTCAGTGTTCCCTAGCTTTTTAGGGTGCAAATTGTGTCTCAGTACAGTTGAAAATTGTAGTAATGCACTATATATATATTGCATTGTTAGCTAAGTACACCTGAAATAATGTTTATGAACGTATTCCCAGGGGCCTGGAAAAATCAATGTCATTTTTAAATGTGTCTAATTTCTTGCAGAGAACTGAGCTTCCCCTGGGACTGAGTCTCTTAAATATTGTGTGGTTCTCACAGTGCCTATGGTGCAATTGAGAGCAGCCGTGAAAAAGCATACACACCAAAGCAGCTGAATAGTGAAACATATTTATCATTAAAAATCGGAAACCAATGACAGTAATCGAATTTCAGAGAAGCTTTACCCGTTTCAAAATGATACTCGAAGGATATGAGATGATGAGATGAGGTTCTATTTTCTTTGTTCTCAGAGATAATTTATGCTCCTCGTGAAGATACATAGTGTATTTGACATAGATTTGCCCCAATCCCCCCCTAAAGAAACCTGTTAGGCCTTAAAAATGCTTTTGAGGCAGTAAGTATTTTTCCATATGGAATAATGTAATCTTTTTTTTTAATTTTATGGAAATTTTCATACTTTATTTTAGCGTTCATAGGCCTTGGAAGATACTTCTGTCCAAACCTTTGCATAATAATTGGAAAAGGAAGATCATTGTTGAAAGAATGTTATTTTTCAACAGTTTACTGAATAGTGTTTACATAAGTAAGAAGAATAAGCTGTTAACTGAGGAGAACCTTGGATCATACATTATGAAAGCCCAGCCTAGATTGTCTTGCCTTTTATGAAGTTGAGAGTTAATTAAATGCCATGGAAACACATTTGTATTATATAAATCCCTTAGATACTTGGAAGAGGACAAACATATTTAAGAAAAATTTTTGCTTTAAGATTGTACGGCTCTCTCACTGATTGCAAATTCATCTAAATTACTCATAACACAAATGTTTGTAATGGATTTCAGCTTGCCTAAGTGCTACGTATATTATGGTTTATAAGATAGTTCCATTTTAATGGAAACCATGTGAATATGTAAAATGCAACAAAGTAGCATTTTCAAAACCCAAACATGGTGATTTTGAAAAAGTAAGTTTTGTGAATTCTGATAATCGAATGAAGTCTCTTGGAGAGTAATCACTCTAAACACTTTATGCGCTGTAGCCTGGTTTGTTTCCACTCTTCTCAGCCTAATGTGGGTATCAGTTTTTAAAATATTATTTTGAGCCTTTACCATGTGCTAGGTCTTATACTAAAAGCTATAAATATATTATTGCATTTAATACTTAATACAACCCTGTGAGGTAAGTGTTGATATCCCATTTTAAGAAGGAAAAGACTGATGTTTGGAGAAGTGAAGAAATTTGCTCCAGTTCTGCTGTAGCAGGATTCCAACCTATGTATATGTAACTGTAGAGCACAGTGTTTTCACTTATATTTTAATATTCATTATTTGCAATAACTTTGTGCGTAGAGTTAAACATAGATGGATGCAGAATTTATTCTTAGTGCTCTGAATATAAGCTGTAGATGCAGTAGAAAAATCAAGTTTATTTGTAGATGTTTGTGCTTGGCCCAATCTTATTATTGAAACAAATTCTTGCCTTTAACGTCTTGTTCTGAAATGCTTATTTTATTATTATTGTTATTCCATAAAATTTATTTTTCTTGCCTTCTCAGCAAAATCACTAAGTTGTTAAAGAGCAAGATTTTCATACATTACAACAATGGGCCAGGACATTTTACAAAGTATTTTAATTTCGTATAATTCCCTCCCACTTATATAGCTATATCACCATCCCTCAAAGCAATCTCCAGATGCATCCAGTAATAGGAAGGATGGGCACCACGCTTCATTCATGTTCCGTCTAGAACCTACGTATATATAAATTCAAAGGGAATCGGAATTCCTATTCCAGAATGTACTTCAGCCACCGTATGTGGTTCTTGCAAGTACCACTCCAATATATGAGTACCTGTGGCATTACAAATGAAAACATGACAAGACGCAAAAGATGAATGCTCGGTACCACTGGAAAACAATATTTCATTATGCCTGAATCTATTGCATTCAGGCTGAGAGGTTTTGACAAGTTACCTGTCTCTCACCCTCTTGCTATCGCCTCAGACCTTCCTGCACTTAAGTGCTTATTTTTAAATGCTTTATCTTTAATTGCTTTTGCCTCTTGACAATAGATATGCTAACAGATAGCAGAACTTGTTTTAATTCACCAGTTACTAAATACTTTGTCTGGAAACCTCTTCTCCCTATAAACTCACTGATTTGAAATAAATATTTGTGATTCCACCAAGAATAACTTGTTAATAATGCTCATATGATGAGAATTCGTTCCTTGTTTTGGTCTTTGACATTTTCTAGAATTAGGCCTAGATTCCTGTGAGAGGGTCTAATAACAATCTCGTTTGTCTTTTTTTTTTTTTTCTCGTTTGTAGTCATATGGAAAAGGAGCTAGAAGGAAAAACAGATTTAAAGGATCGGATGGGAGCACTTCTTCTGACACTACCTCAAATAGTTTCGTTCGTCAGGTAAGAGAGTTCTTAAATTCACGATTTGGAGAAGTATATTAAAGTGAGTTTAGTTTTTTTTTAAAAAAGGTGGTTTTACACCATCATCCTTAAGATTTATATGGTTTTATTGTACTTAAACTTTTAGTTGAAGTGAAAATTGTGCCGTTTAGTGTCATAATTAATATATTTAAATTTTAAGTGAGACTGTGTGTAATATTTACACTCTTCCCTGGCAAGTTAGGAAAAACAAGTGTAAAATTCATTATAAAGGATTTCTTCATAGCAGAATGAGTGAAGTCCAGCAGAAATGATTATGGGTTTGGGGGTCTTTTCGGGGGAGGGGGCAGGTAGCAGGCATCCATGGCGCCAGCTATGAAGTTGTGATACTGGTGTTCCTCTAGCTTGAGTTTTCGTCTTCTTGCTTTGGGCTTGGATTGTAAAAGAGAAAATTGTCCTTGGTCTTGGAATGGATGAGGCTGCTAAGGTTACATAGGGCATGTGATGTCTTTGGGATATAATTTAAACTGCCTTTGGAGACATAGCCGTCTTTTCAGTTAACGTGTGGTGTATTCCTGCCCAGCAGTTTGGAACTGTCCCCTAAACAGGCACCGTCAGGGTCCCTAACGTGTACGCACTCTTGTATATGGTAACAGAAAGGACTGTCAATTACCAGAGGAAGCAGAGAGGCAGCCACCTCTGAGGATGGTAGGTTCCGTGTAGAGACTAAAGTCTCATCAGAGGTCGGTGGGTGTGTATCTTCACCTGACACTTCTCAGTGGAGAGGAAATTTGGGAGGAAAGTGCTAGATAGAAAGAACCTGTTTTCCTGGCTGAAGGGCTCCCACTTTCTGCTCGGTGCGCTTGTAAATAATCTTGTCAGTGACAGCTCGCTCTTCAAAACGTTGGTTGTCCACTGGAAAATCTGCTCCATTTCTTTTGGAAGGAAAGCCATTTTTCCCCACTCCTTGTATCCCATCTCCCGAGTCTCTCTCCTACAGTTAGTTAGCAACCAGTTGAGCTTAAACTTATTCACCTGTTGCATCAGTGGGGTTTTTGTTCTTGGCTGGTTGGTGCCTCCTCACACTTTCCTGATAGAAAGGATGATCCTTCTCCAGCCATCAGTTCCCTCCTTACAACATCAAGCGCTCTGAGTAACTTGTGACAACTGGAAACATTTTGGTTCTGGTCGATGCCAATTGGGAATTGTTTTGGTTGCAGGAAGTTAGAAAAAGAGAACTGGTTAAGGAGGAGTGGAGCTTTTTTGCTAAAAAATATTTGGAAAGAAAAAGGAAGATGAAGCCAAGTGAGGCCCAGCCCTGGAGCAATGTTCCAATGGTGTCAGAGGTGCTGAAGGTGTGCGTTTGGCCTGATGCTGGTGTGGGCAGAATTCAGGTCCAGAGTATGAGTGAAGGGCCCTGAGAAATGGTAACTTGGCTTGGGTGCGTCAGTTAAAGGAAAGTTACCCAAGGCCTTTTCCATTTCAAGCATCCATATTTATTCTGCCTGTGGGACAAGGAGATCGAACCTGGGGAGCTAGGCTCCCCAACTCTGAGTCATCATCTCGGGGCTGAACATTGGAGCACCTGAATCAGAAACAAAACAGGTTCTTAGAACTCATAATAGCTGCAGCAAAGCCATGCAAAATGACAAGCAGCTTGTCGAAATTGCACGGAAAGAAAAACTGACATGTTTCAAGTGAGCAAGATATTGTGAATAGAAATAAACAGGATAGAGCCCATTCTGTTCATTTTAGTTCTGTAAAAATGTCATTTAAAGGCAGTCGCTGGACCCTATTTTCCAGTTGTCTCTTTGGCTGTGAATTCTCTCCTTTCATGGAGTTTTGAGAACTTAATTCATCAGACTGGGAGAGATTGCCACACTGTGGTGTAATTAACTGGAGTTTGTTTTTCTTCGTGATAACTTTCTTTTGACTTTGTGTTCTTGGTGATGTATGTGAAATTCTATGCTTGAAACACAGTTATAAATGGATAAAGAGAGCTGGTAAACTACTTAATGCAAATTTAGATATATATTGCCAAAACATATGTGAACATGTAAGAAGTCAAAAAAAATCTATCCTAAAGGCCCATCTTGAAATAAAGGCCCATCTCCTTGAATTTCAGTAGAATGAGGTGCTTGCTGTGGCTTGGATTGGGGTCAATAATTACACAGACATCAGAACCTGAGGGGCCCGCTTGTTTCTGTCACAGAAGGAAAACCTGTGTCTTTGGCGAGAATGCTGAGTTAAAAACTGCATTTTTCCTTTGGTAATTTAATCTCTATTCTGTTAAAACTGCATTCATATTTTGCTACCATTTGAGAATAAGCAAAAGCCACCATGATGTAGCTAAATATTTAATAGAAATGGTTTCATCGAGTATTTGCAGAAACGCATGGTAGATAGTAACAATAAGAATACGTTAAATTAGATGATTTGAAGCAATCTCTTTTAAATGTTTTCTTTTTATCATAAATCGATGTTTTCTTAAGCAAGTGACTTGCATCGGTATACATTACTTGTCTGTGGCTAGGGCACATGGATAATTGGTATCAGAAAGGTGTTTGTTCAACATAACTAGGCTCTATGTAAAAATATCTTACAATCAGATTCTATTCCTGCCCTTGAATTAAAAATAATTTCCATACAATTGTGAAAACCTTAGAATTACATTTTTACAAATAATCTGTTACTTATAAAGACTGTCAAAACTATTTGGGAAACACTACATACGTTTAGGTAGTCTTCATAATAATGAGATTTAAAAGTTTTAGAGATTGAAAATGTGAAAATTTTACATAAAGAAAAAGAATTAAAAGCTTTTTTTTTTAGTAAATGAGAGAATGTCATAGAGTTTGATATGGACTGAATTGTGTCTCCTGAAAATTCATATGTTGAAGCCTTAACCCACAATGGAGGTGGGTCTTTACAGAGACAATTAAGGTTCAATGAGGCCCTAAGAGTGGGGTCCTAGTCCCGTGGGACTTGGTGTTCTTATGAGGAAGAGACACCAAGAATGTGCACGCACAGAGAAACGGCCATGTGAGGACATAGTGAGAAGATGGCTATCTACAAGCCGAGGAGAGAGACCTCACCAGAGACCGTCGCTGCCAGCACCCTGATCTTGGATTTCCAGCCTCCAGAACTGTGAGAAAATAAGTTTCTGTTGTTTAAGCCCCTGATCTGTAGTCTTCTGTTATGACAGCTCTAGCCGACTAATACAGAAATACATACAATTGGGCTTGGAAGTAGGCCTATTTTTTTTTCGCTTTAAAAATAAATATATTGGCGTGTAGCGTATATGCTGAAAAAGGCACAAATCTTAAGTGTTCGGTCTGATAAGATTTCACAAGGGAAACACACCTATGTAACGACCACCCAGGGCAAGAAATGGGCATTACCAGCAACTTAGATGCCTCCTTTTGCCCCTTCTCAGTCATCATTTCCTCTTTTCTTGCTAAAAGTAACCACTATCCTTTCTTCTGATACCATAGATTCATTCCGTCTGTTTTTGGAGTTTTATAGAAATGGAATCATTTTGTATCTGAATTCTTTCACTCGACCTTATGATTCTTATATTTATCCGTGTAGTATGTTTCAGTAACTGGTTAATTTTCTTTACTGTGCAGCCTTCCATTGTACAAATATACCAGAATCAATTTATCCGCTTGACTGTTGCAAGACGTTGGGTTGTTTTCAGTCAGGGTTATTGAGAGTAATGCTAACATACACATTCCTCTTTGTACCTTTGGTATACTTAGGTATGCACTGGGTTTTTTTTTCCCCTCTGAGGAAGATTCACCCTGAGCTAACATCTGTGCCAATCTTCCTCTATTTTTTACTATGTGGGCTGCCAGCACAGTATGGCCAGTGACAGAGCAGTGTAGATCCCTGCCTGGAAACTGAACCTGGGCTGTGGAAGCGGAGTGTGCTGAACTTAACAACTAGGCCACTGGGGCTAGCCCTGTATGTATGCATTTTTGTTCAATGAGTCGAGTGGAATGCCGGGTCAGCTGGTTGCATATGTTCAACTTAAGTAAACACTGCAAAACAGTTTTCCAAAGTGGCTGAGTCAGTTTGCACTCCCATAAGCAGTGGATAACAGTTTCTTTTGCGTCATATGCTTGCCAACACTTGGCATTGTCAATGTTTTTTGTTTTAGTCATTCTTTTTTTTTTTTTTAAAGGTTTTGTTCTTTTCCTTTTTCTCCCCAAAGCCCCCAGTACATAGTTGCATATTTTTAGTTGTGGATCCTTCTGGTTGTGGCATGTGGGACGCTGCCTCAGCATGGCTTGATGAGCGGTGCCATGTCCACGCCCAAGATCCGAACCTGCGAAACCCTGGGCCACCAAAGTGGAGCACGTGAACTTAACCACTCGGCCACGGGGTCAGTTCCTGTTTTAGTCATTCTTATGACAGTGTAGTGGTAGCTCATTGTGGTATTAATTTCCATTCCCTGATACCTGTGGATGGAACTAGGGAGTATCGTGTGAGGTATATATGTGTGTGTATATATATATATATATATATTTAGAATCTGAAAGAGATTATGTTATGAAAGAGGTTATATTATTTTATCGTTGTTTGTGGTAAACATCCCATTAACCCTGGTAATTAGGTCTGTGACCATTTGATGAAAATCATATCGTAGCTCTTTGCTGGAATATGTTGAAACATGTTGGAATACCTTAGCACATGAGCATGAAGAGAAGCTACAAAGTCAAAGGGTAGATGGCATTTACCCATGGTTTAATTTTTTCCAAGCTTTTAGTTGTATATTTTTAGCCATCATTTGTTTGTGATGCTCCAACTAAACTTATTTTTTAAGAAAAATTATTAGTCTTAAGGAAAAATTGCTGCTAATTATTTCTGCTTTAGGCCCTGAAGCAGAATAACAGCTCCCATGAAGGAATTTTTGCATTGCTAGATGAAGCTTCCATTTTGTTAACTAGTTCACCATGAGTTAATTAACCAGTCTTCTGGTCCTTCACATCATCAATCTAAAGTCAGTGATATTTCAGAGATGGGGGTTGGAGGATGACTTCCCTCATGAGCTTAGTTAATTCCCCCGGCTCCAGCATGATGCTGGAGCCGGGGGAGGGGCTGAGTCCTGCTCAGTGTTGCAGTGTGGCCACTTCCACAGGGGTTATCGGTTGCGTGTGGCAGATATTAGTGGGGCTTCCCATGGGCTGTGGGAAACGAGGTTGCTATTGGTTCTGCTCTATATAAGCTTGTTGTAAGTGGTGGCCTAGCTCAGCTTGTATATCAAACTTTTCACAGACAGAACTCATTCCTTCTTGAAATTTCCTAACACAATAATCGGAAGGAAAGTTAATTGTGGTTTATCTGTTTGTTTTTTAAGTCTCATTCCCATATGTTGCAGTTAAAATCTTACTAGAATGCAAAATATGTTCACTCTATACTGAACTTATTATTTCCATAGTTGGCTTTTACGTAAATTGTGATGTTAGGAGATTTATTTAAAATGGTTTTCCTCAAGAAGCAGGGTGTTGGTTAAGTATTGGGACTCTGAGGCCAGGCTCCCTGAGTCTGAATTCTGCCTCTGCCATTTATTGGTTGGCCTTTGGACAAGTGGCTTAATCTTTGTGCGCTCCAGCACTTTCATCTGGGAAATAGTCACAACCTTGAATGTTAGTTGTAAGGATTACATGAGTTAAAAGTTATAAATTGCTTGAACTGTGCCTGGTTTCTAGGAAGTACAATTTAAGAGTTTATCATTAGTCCTTATAAATATTATTGCCTATTTAGAACATTAGTTAAAATCTAAATAAGAAAAAGACCATGGCAGAGGAAATAATAACAGTTAATGTTTATTGAGTAATACTGCGTATTCTATCTGTAGCCCCATTTTACAGATGAGAAAATTGAGGAACAGAGAGGTGAATTAGCTTGTCCACAGTCACTTTACGAGGTTGGAGTCAGAATTTGAATCTAGGAGGCTGACTCCAGATTCCTGCTTTCATTGGTTATGCTGCACTCCCTTGTAACGAAGGCCGAGAATAAAGGGAAATCAGTTACAAGTGTTTAAGTCTTTCCACTGAGGATGACTTGGGGAAAGATTCCTACAGGCCTTTTTAGGGTGAACGCATACAAAGTCAGTCGTCTTTTAACTTTCTTATGGGAAGATGTGGATATCTTCAGCATTGTAAATTTTCCCTAGCATCATGATTATAAAAGAAAAAAAAAAAGCATCATTCCCTTACTGCTTTCATCTAAAGTTATCCAGATTCCCACTTTGTATCACCATTTCAGCATACTTTGCTACTTTTGTCGGTAATGAGAAGTAAAGACTTAGAATCCAAAGATTTCTTTTCCTTCTATTTTTCCTTCCTATTTCTTCCTTCTTCCTGCAAAAGTCAAAGAAACACGTACTTTTTTGAATGCTGAAAGTCCTTTTTTTCTTTCTTTCTTTTCTTTTTTTTAAAATAAACTTGGAAGTGAACTCAAGTCTGAATCACCTACAGCATCATGCTGGTCAGTTTTGAGGTCTGGTTGAGGCTGATGTAGGCCACTGAGTCATTCTAATTGTGAATCTGGGTAAAGTTAGCTGCGTAGATGGCACCTGGCTTTACATTAGGCCTCTTTAGAAGTGGTTTTTCAGTTCATTAGGGCCTTTGCTTGGTAAATAGGCATTTTAACTTTAATTTATTAAGATGCAGACAGTGTTAAACATGACTTCTAGGCCCTGTAATTAGAATTAATGAAGATTATTGTTCACATAGTTTATATACTAAAAGGTGTTTAATACATAAAGCTGTGGTTATGTTGGATTTATTATTAAGATAATTAAGATATCCAGGCTGTCTTCGATTGTAGTATAAACTCTTTGTACTTTTCAGCTCTGTGTTGTGAACAGATGCATCAATAAGAGAACTTCATTTATCGTAATAATAAACCTGGAAAAGCTACCATTCTTTAAATCCGCTGCATTTAGTTCCTTGCATTAATTTATAGTCTATTAAGATAATTGTTTTCATATAATTTAGCTCTTTCTTCCCAAATTTAGCAAAACAAGAAAAAAAGAATCCATCAGGTTTGCTGTCAAAAAAGAAGGAGAGAAGAAAGAGAAGGAGCGAAGGAGAAGAACGAGTAGTTTATTTTAGCACCAGAACCTAGGCGAGTAAATTAATTTACTGGAAGAAAAATAGGCAGATAGGAGTAACCGGGCTGCCTGGCATTGAAGGATAGAACATTTGTGCTGTTCTTTTCGAGAGATTGCGCAAGAACTGCTAACTGTATAAATTCTTTGATACTGCCAAGGTCAGGGAAAACTATGTACGTCTGCAAATAAGTACTTGGTCATCAAAGTTAAAGCAGCTTGTGGGGGGTGGAGAGGGCAGTGTTAGTAACTGCTTATTCAGCCTGAAGTTGGTTCTCTTCTCTTCATTTCTTTGCCCTTCTCTGCTCTTCTCTTCTTTCTCTCTCCCTTTCCCTCTCTCTCTCACTGATTTTTCTTTTTCTTTTTTTTTATTTCTTCATTCTCTTAAAGACATGTGTTCTTCCTGGCTGCATTTTTGTACTTGGCAGTATTCCTAAGATGAACAGCAAATGCTAAGAGGGTGACTGCCAGTTTGCTTTATTTTGATAATTCCACGGCATGGCAACATTCATTCAGAGTCCACTGCATCTGAGCTCTACTATATGCTCTGCTGGAATGGCCAGGACTCACACACTGTTTCCACTGATCATTTTTCTATGTCACCCTGTTGTACCAACTGGTGTCCTTTATGTAGGATGTTGAGCCTTAGGAATCAACAACTCTTTTTGGAATTTTCAAGTGCCACTATTCTTTGGGATTCATGGGGAAGAGCTCTGCAATTGCTCTGCGATTTTGCTCACCAACATATGTTGTGGTTGCAACGAAATAATCCTGTAGCTTCCAAGGCCTTCCAGAATACAAATCAGGATGACAAAATGGAACGAACCAAATATTTAACAGAAGGTTGCATGACACTTTCAGAACATGGTATTCTAAACAAATTCCATCATCTTCCAGTACCATGTTCTTGGTGCTGCTTTTTTGGACCTTTTATTAGTTCAGATTGGCTTTAAATATGAATGATTAATCACAGAGACACACAGTCTATTTTTTAGTTTTGTTTTGCAAAGACAGATTAAACTGCGATAATGATTACAGACTCCAGGCCTGCGTAGACTGATATGTTTAAGGTTGGATAAATCTTTCAGCCCTTAAATACTGGCTTGTTGCCTTGTTACGCTGTCTTCGTCACAAACACAACTATAAATAATAATGCAGTAGATTTATTGCCTCTGTGATTTCCTGTAAATGTCTCTCTATCATATTAGGCGTTCTCTTAGATTTTGTGAATGGCAGAATCTCTTCTGAGACCTCTTAAGAACTCTTCTTAAATATATCAGTATAAAAATGTTGAGCTTTTCAATCAAGAAGTCCCTTGTTCTTTCTCTTGCCTACATACTACTAGGAATGTCTTACTTTTTTCTTTTAGGAGACGTACGTACTTTAGAAAGTATTAAAACAAAATTTAGATTTTGGACTTCAACTTATAATTAGCTTTAAAAGTCTTTTTTTAACACATTTTTTTGTGGGAGAACAAGGGCATGATTATATATGAAATCTTCCTCGTTCTCAGATTGTTGTTATGTGTTTGGAACTCCTCCCTTATAAACTGCCAGCCCTGCTGGTCTAGTGGTTAAAATTCGGTGCCCTCACCTCCGAGCCCTGGGAGCCATACCACCCATCTGTTGGTTGTCCTGCTGTGGTGGCTGTGCGTTACCATGATGCTGAAAGCTCTGCCACCAGTATTTCAAGTACCAGCAGGGTCACCCATGGTGGACAGGTTTCAGTGGAGCTTCCAGACGAGACTTCCTAGGAAGAAGGACCTGGCCACCCACTTCCAAAAAGACTGGCCATGAAAACCCTGTGAATAGCAACAGAGCATTGTCTGACAGAGCACCAGAAGGACACAGAGTCATAAGGAGTCAGAATTGACTCAGTAGCACTAACAACAAACCGTATAAAGTAGGTTCAATTATTAAAATAATTTTGTGGATTGAGGCATTTTTTATCTTTGCATATCTTTTTTCCACTGAGATAAATATATCATTTTAAAACCCAGAATTATTTCTTCAGGTATTTTTAGTTTCTTCGACTCTCAGATATGTTTCAAATTATGATGTGTTTTCCACTCATGCTCTCTTTTCTTTCATTATTCTTCACCTTCTGCTTGGCCGATCCATTCAAAGTCTTAGACTGAATTAGCCCCACTAGATTAATTGAAAATTAACAGGTGATCTAATATGGAGTAACTAATATGGCTAAGAAAATGGAGTTTCATCAAACACTGAATTTACAAAAAGTATATGTTTCAGTTGAACCCTAAACTTTTAGGAGTACCGCTGAAGATCAGTTACTTAGCTTAAAGTTAATTATTCATGTACCTCAGGTCTTCTCAGGCAACCTACCCAAGATAGTAGTCTGGTCCGACCATGGAATAGTTCTCTCTTCCCTTTTCTGTCTTTTATAGATGCAAATATTGTCAGCTTCTTTCCCTCTTGATTAGTTTCTGGAAATCTTATGTCTGATGTTTATCAGATGCTGAAGTCGTCCTTTTTGAGATCTTGGCTTATGCCTCAAAAATATTTGCTGTGGTTCAGTTCAATAAGTAAGTATTCCAGTTTTATCTCATCTTTATTCTACATTCATGACCAAGCATGTGTGTTTATTACAAAGACCTGAGGTGGAGAAAAGAAGCTGAACCCCCACATCCCCGCCCCGGATCCTACCATGCTTCCTTTCACCATCTGCTTATTTTGGAGTTTGAGGATAAAGGAGAGAAAAAAACAGGAAGATGATCACAGGAGGAGGGGAGAACCTTTGTAGAATCTTCCAGTGACTCATAATTGGGAAAATGTAGTCAAGCTCTTCAGGAAGTCTCTGTCCTTGTCACCCTCTCACCATCTGTATCCTCCCACCAAAACCATCATCAGGTTTTAGAGAATCATCTTGGCTTAGGGCTTTACATTCCTTCATATTTCCTTATGTCCCCGGTATATGTAGAAAGTTCCAGCTTCCGTTCTTTCTTTACACCGGGTGACAGGAGAGCCCAGGGGACATCCTGGTTGTTTGGACTTCTGACAGGGGCACTTTGCTTTGACTCAGCTTTCTCCTCTTCATCCTCTCTGAGAGTCTGGGCATTGTGACCTCACCAATTTTTCTCTCTTGTAAAATAATATTTTCTCTGAGCCAGGGGTCTTCTTTTTCATGTCGGTATAACCTTGACGTTTACTCCTCTTCCTGTCTCACTCCCATGGAAAGATTTCTTGATTTCCCTTTGGTCTGCATGCTGCATCTGAAGATTGGAAAATGGCCAACCTCTTTTTTCTTTTTTTAAACCGTGCCCGCAACCAAAACAAACAAGCAAGCTTTTCATTTGAAAGAAGAATAGCATGGATGATGTATTCGTTTGCTGGATCTGTAGTAGTGAGGTACCACAAACTGGGTGGTTTAAACAACAGAAATTTGTTGTCTCACAGTTCTGGAGGTTCAAGTCTGAGATCAAGGTATTGGCACTGAAGGAAGGATTGCCCCAGGCCTCTCTCCTTGGCTTGTAGGTGGCTATCTTCATGTTCACATGGTATTGTCTCTGTCGCGCGTCTGTCTACAATGTTCTCCTTTTTATAAGGACATCAGTCATATTGGATTAGGTCCCATCCGAATCTCATTTTAATTTAGCTACCTCTATAAAGACCCTATCACCAAATAAAGTCACATTCTAAGGTACTGAGGGTTAAGACTTCAGCTTATGAATTTTGGAGAGACGCAGTTCAATCTATAACAGATGGTGACTCTGTTATAACTAGCTTCATAAATAATTTTTTGCTTTCTTATTCCTTAAGCGTTTCACATGAAGATAGACTTAACATGAAGATAGACTAAGAAGCTTTGAATCAAAAAGCCAGTATATATCAGAAAGACGGAAAAAAGTCTTTTGCTAGAATATTAAAGGAGTAAAAAAGTGCACTTCCTTCAACTGTGTCAATATGATTCATATAGAAAAGGAATAACTTCTTGTATTTCTTTTAATCAACCTAACAAATTCAACTAATATCTTAATTATGAACCCACTTTAATTTTCTTTACCCTACGAACTTTTATTTAGATTATTCAGTATCTTCAAAGTATAAAATTTCTTCCTAAGACCTTTATAACTTGTATCTAAGGACATGTCAGAGATTTATGAAATGTTTAAAAGCCTTGGGGCTTTTAGAGATTAAATTCATCAGTAGGACCCAGAATCTGGTTCACTCTTTAGCACGGTTTGTCTGGTGGCTAAAATATGTATGAACTATTTTGTGTCTACAATAGACGGATTCTTTGCGCTTAGCTTCATGACAGCTATGAATGCACACACACAAACATTTATGCATGTGTGTATGTGTGTGAGAATGTATTCATGACTTTTAGGTTTTCCTTTGGCCCTTTTCCCTCTCATGTTTAAAAACAGAACTATATTTTAAAGTGTAATTATATGGATAATTCATTGGCCTTCGTATGTACCAAGATTTGAGCTTCTATTTAAAAATAATTTTTATACTTGCATTTCTTACAGCGCATTATTGAGTCTGTTGAGTTCTTACAGTTGTTACTTCAAGCATATAGACATTTACTACCAAGAAGAATGAGAAATTAAGATCCTCACTTAGTCTTTCTCTCTGACAATTATAAGGAGAGCTGTAGCAAGGAGAAAAACCATATGGTGGGTCAGAATACCCTGCTGTGTATTAGCTACTAGTAAAAAAAAATCAAAGATCATCTGTCACCTCTTGCTGATTTTTGTGATGAAGCTTACTGGTTCCCCAAGGTGGGGATTGTACAGAAGAACGTTATTTACTCTTTTCAAGGTCTTATTTCAAGTACTGTTCCTTTACTAAACAGAAGGTGTTTAAGGAATACAGTAGAAATCTCTATTGAAGACTTGACAGTCAAGTGTGTTTTTAGCATCAGAGAGCTGGACATGTGCATTTGGAAACAATTCCCGAGGTCTTCTAATGCTCACTCATGATTGAGCACTATTACCTGGAAGGGATCAAGGGATCAGACTGGGTCCTAAAGAAAAAATTAGGTAGGAAGCCGTTACTAGGGAAGTAGTAAACCAAGGCATGACTTATTGATGTATGAACAACCATTTGTGAACCTGAAGGAACTGTGTGTTATAGCAGAGGAGCCAAGGAAAGTCCTGTGTCAGCCCTGAGGAAGTGATGCTTTATTCTGCTAATAAGGATAGAAAGCATTTGAACATTTATCCCAAGAGTACTTTTAAATTAAACATTTTAAATTACAATTTAAAATTAAATTAAGAGTAATTTAAAGTTGAAAATGGAAGTGCACGTTGTGTTTCTGGGAGGGTAAGTCCACCTGTGCATCAGGGTGTTTGGCGGGAGGGGTGGGAGATGAGGTTGGAGGTGTAGGAGGGCACCAGATCTCAGAGGGCCTCTGTGCCATGATGAGTTATAATGTGGCATCCTGGGGAGAGGGCAGGTTTGAAAAAAAGCATCTATGGGTCGGCTAATTGGAAAATCCATCATCGTCAAAGAACGTTTGAATAAAGATGATAGTAATAGCTAATGTTTACTGAATGCTGATGGTGTGCCAGCCACTCTGGTAAGCACTTTATTTAACCCTTAACACAACTCACTGAGGTGAGTGCTGTGTCTATCCCCATTCAACAGATGATGAATTGAGGGCTAGATAGGTTAGTTAATTTGCCCAGGTTCATACACTTGAAAGTACGTAGTATTTATTAAATCCTATTAGTATACTCTTGGGAATGTTTAGGTGTGTGTTGGGCAATGAGAGACTTTAGACTACAGTGATGCTCAAAATCTGGGAGAAAGTGGCATGGTGGTTCTGGGTCATTAGGTCAAAGCCAGTGACCATGTCTGTGGGTGCGAGGCACAGAGTCCAGCCACCTGAGCCAGGGCGCTGGGCAGAGTATTGGGTCCCAAGAGCTGAGCTGACCTCAGGCAGGGCTCCAGCACTGTCAAGGAATCAGGAGTTTGGTATTGAGTATAGATGAAGAAAGAGAGATGTTCACAGTTAGTGAATCTGAATGAAGGTTATGTGGGTATTAATTGTACCATTCTTTAAATTTTTCTACAGGTTTGAAAAATTTCAAAATAAATAGTTTGGGACAGGAGGAAGTGGTGGGGTGAAGTGGGTAGGATGCTACTTAAAACAAAGGGCAGAAGAGAAGCTCTGTGCCCAGGACTCCAGGACCGAGTTAGAAGGGGGAGTGCTTGGTGAGTGTCTGCCCCCTCAAGGAACGTAGAGAACAAGTAATTTCACCCTCTCAGAGATTCATTAGATAGCATCCTGCCTGCCTTTTCAGGGACATTTTGAGGGCTAAAGGGCCTTATAGAACAGAGCTGGGAGGCAGAGGCTGGTGTTTCTCCTGGCAACCTTATTACAGAGTTTTGCGTGACAAAAAATATTCTGAGACTTTTTCAGCAAATAAAATAAAACTATGTACAAACACAGTATAAGTAGCTTTTCCTCATGGATGTCAAGCGGAAGGAGGTTAGAGGATTTACAGCCCCCAACAGCTGCTTATCTTAATATCCTATTGTGGCTTTTTCAGTGAATTTGTGCAAACCCCTTTGAACTAGGGGTGCTGACTAACAGCCGTCTTTCTTTGAGTAGAAGTAGTCATTAGTGGTCATATAAGTTGAAAATCAGCCATTCTCTCTCTGCCTCAGGCCATTTGTTTGTGGGAAAGCAGTTGTTTGAGAAAATTAGGTTATTTGGTTACCAAGAGACACTGTCCTTTACCCTTTCTAATTACCCTCTTTTAGAAGAAGAATTGCTTACTATTTGTTAGACAGCTCTGCATGCTAATGGTCTTTTGGGAGGTGTTTACAATATTCCTATAAAAAAGGTCAAAACCATTTTACTAGCGTTTTCCACAGTTTCTATTGCTGTTAATACAGGAAGAGTCAGCATCCTGACAATATGATATATAGCATGAGTGCAACAAATTGTATCTTAATGATTTAGAAAAAAAGTTTGCATGTAACCTGATTTTCAAACACAAATGCTTCAGGACCACACGTCAGTGTTTAGTCTTTAATTCAAAGCAGAAAAGTAACTCCCTTCAGGATTTGAAGATGTCTATACTTTATTATGAAACAATTTCTGTGATCATTTGTTTGTGTGTGTATGAAACTTACATTGGAAACAGGCCAAGTGTACATGTACTTTCTGACTCTGCTAGACTTTATTTATACCAAGTTCTCTTTACTGTTTCTCATTTACTCATCCACTCATCCATTCATTTACTCACTTGTTCACTAACATGTGAAGTACCTTTGCCAGGCACTGGGCCAGATAGAGAATAAAATAAGGTTCTTTTGAGTTATAAGTAAGTCCTAGGGGTGTAATGTACAACGTGGTGACCGTAGTTAACAATGCCGTATTATGTATTTGGAAGTTGCTAAGAGAAAAGATCTTAAATGTTCTCATCACAAGGGAAGAAAATGGTAACTATTTATGCTGATGGATGTTAACTAAAGTTATTGTGGTAATCTTTTCACAGTATCTACATATATCAAATCTTTATGTTTACACCTGAAATTAATACAATGCTATGTCAATTATATCTCAATAAAAATAACAAGATTCCTAGATTAAAATCTTAAAGTAGTAAATGTATTAGAGCTTTAAAATCCATTGTTATGAGTTCTGTAATAGAGGAGAATGCCAAATCTGGTGGGTTCAGAGAGAAGGGACTGGTTAATTCTACCATGGGGAGATGGAGAGAATGTTACCAAAGAGTTGTATCTGAGCTGAATATTGATGGATGAGGTGAAATATTCTAGAAGAAATTGGGAAGGGATGTGCCAGGCCAAGAAAGCTCATCCTGTGCCAAGGCACGAAGAGAGAGAGAAAATGGCACCTTCCATCTTCTGTGGCTGGTGGTTGTGTGGGTGGGAGATGAGTCCAAACAAATATAGGTGTCTGAAATTGAAACATGGAAGAACAATGTCACCGCACCTGTGTCACCTATGTAGTACAACTGTGATGTCATCTGGCTTTCCTTGTTAGGACCACTTCTATACCAGGGGAGATGTTTACACATCTTTCTAACACCTTATTCACGTACAACGGTTCTGAATAAGCTATTAAGGCACTGCTCCATCTCAACCAACACCAAATAAGGGTTGACGTTCATAGCTCTCTCCGTTAGTGTGGAGCATTTTAAAGGACACTACGTTTATTAACAAACACCATCTGCCTTTCTATTTCCCTTCAAACTGACATTAGATTGACCAGAGATGTTTATATCTCTGTGGTCCGAAGAGTTGTAGGTTTCTGGGTCAAAAATGTTGTGTTTTATTTTAGATTTTAGATCAGAAGTGGTCTATTGAGAAAGTTATATAATTTTCAAAGCAGGCTCTAAATATAAATTGATCCTATATCCATAATATATATGACTATATCTGTACATATATTTGCATAAAATGTATGCACATTTCCTTTCTTGGATGACTGCAGGGATTATATATGTAATCTAACATTATTATTAAGATCATAAGTATTTCTATTATAAATTAGCAGTGACAAATCTTAAAAATCAAGGCAGTTCAAATCTGAATTAATTGATACCACATATATTTAGGAGTTCCTTTGTTTTAATCCCCAAACTTATAAATCTTCCTGGTGATGTGTTAAGAGATTAGATACTCATTATTTTCAAGATAGATATTTATGCACCAATGCTTTTGGCTTCTGAGGTCTTGTCCAGGGTGACACAGAGGACAAAAGTTTTGAGGGTGCCTGCATTTCTCCAGAGTGGAGGAGAGAAGAAAAGAAAAGAGCAGAGCAGGGAAATGCTTTGAGGTTTCTGCAACTTCTAGGTCTCAATGCCTTCCCATTTTCCTTCCCAATTATTGAGAATAAAACTAGAATGTCTCTAGAGCCCTGGGGCCAACCCTCCACCCACCCCTGCTAACCCCCCCCCCCACCCCTCTACCTCCTGTTCTTAAACATGAATTTGTCTAGAATAGAATAGTTCTCAGTTTCTTAAGATAAAGGAACAATGGTACAAAGGGGGTGGTGGTGCAAGGGTGGGTGGACACACCCAGTATTTTCTCTTTCATTGGGCTATTCGGCACTGCAGCTCATCTCAGAGGTGCTTGAGTTGACTGTGGAAAATAGTATTTATTCTATTTGAGGCTCTACTGCTCAGTACCTGCGTGACCTGGTCAAGTTACAGGAACCCTGGGCTCCTCTGGAAAGCAAGGATAGTAATACAGAATGGCACAGCAGGGTAGCTGGTGGGGGAAGTAGTTCAACTTGTTCATGATCTCCCTCATCTCAAACATCTATAATCTAAGGGAAGACAGAACATTTGCTAGGTGAATGCAACTTTAAGACAGGTATCATATCAAACAAATGTAAGACCTGAGTGAAAACTGAGACTTTCCAAGTAAATGAAGCTTGTCAACAAGTCCTTCCAGGACACACACACACCCTATTCCATGCGGTTTGTTGCCTCTAATCCCTTTGGTGTGGAAATTCTGGAGAAACCACTTCTGATACCTCTACGACTAAGAAGTAATCATGCGGACATTCCGTATCCATGTAGCTGTTTTTTTTTTTTTTTTTTTATTGTTTGTTTGGATTTGTTTGTTTTCTTGCAAAAGAAAACTCAAGAGGCTGGTGATCAGGCTGAGAGGCACTGTTGCTGAATAAACCAGCTACTAGGGGAATCCTTATCAACGGATAATTGTGATATTTTTCCTAGAAATTGATTTTGAGCAAAATGTCTTACATAAAAGGACCTTCATTCAGCAAAAAGGTGATTTCTTGATGATATGTTATTCTGGATTTGAGTCCTTCCCACCCACCCCTTTTGTTGTTTCCTGAAGCTATATTTAGAATACATCAATCACTTGACACTGCCTTTTTACTTCATTCTCTGACCTCAGGAGCTAAAAGATCCATTTTGTCCATTCAGTTTTCCATGTTTCGCTCAAACGTTTGATCACAAGCTCCAAGTTCTTTTTACCAACGTGCTGTCCTCTTCTGGTGCTGTGTCACTGTGGAAGATTAACCTAGGTGATTTAGTGGAAAATTAGTTGGACTATAGAAATCCATTTTGAAAGCAACTGTATTATTTTCCCCCAGTAGAATCTCCTGGTGAATGATTTTAACCATGGCACCTTCACATGGGCCAATGATGTTAATTTGGTTGGGGCTTATGCTGCCCTACAAAGATCTTATAAAATCTGCTTAATCAGAGACCTCTTTCTTCTCTACGGTCTATTCACAGCCAAGAAATTTTAAAAACAACTACTTGCTTCTGTTTTGTTCTTTTTAATCCCCATGTTAAGTATATATATAATAAATGGTGTCTAGATAGCCAGACTACCCTAAATAACCTTATTATATCAATAATAGCTGCAATAGCATAGAATTTCAAAGAAAATCAGGAGTGATAATACTTTTAAGTTGGTGGTAATTTAATAAAAGAAACCGATTCTTCTTGTTTGATATATTGGACACGTATTCAAAAAAATAAGTTTAGTTGAAAGATGGTCAGGCACAGAGAGTATGGCTGTGGGTTGGTAGAGCTAGAAAAATCTTGTCTGCAATGACCAGCTCTTTTGTCCAAGAGGACAGCTACATGTTTATCAGGTGACTCCACTTAAAATATGTGCTATCATTGTTTTATGTTTGAAAATAGTTTTTTTGGTTATAAAATTAATATATGCTCGGGTAAAAATAATTCATAAATGAAGATTACCCATGATTCCACTCCCCAGATCTCTTTACATTTTGAAATAAAATGTACAGAATGAGTGAAAGAAAGCATGATGGTATGGTAAAAATATTGCCCTTCGAATAAAGCCCTCTGATTGAGTTTAACTTTAATTTAGAGTAGTTTGCTCAATCAATTTTAAGCTTTTGCTCAAATGTTTATATTTTATAAAGTGGATATTTCATACTATGTAGAGTATATTACTTTTTCATCGGAAAATTTTACTTCTCAGATCACAGTGTTTGTCTCCTTACTTATTACTTATAATTATGGAACAGTTTCCCTATGCTGACCTTCTTAAAAAAAAATAAAAGCAGCAGAGGCCATCAGTTAGAATTCTCTGTTGTAGGAGATTGCAGATGTGACTCAGGCTGGATTAAGGAGAAAGGAAATTTGGGGGCTCAATTCATTGTAAGGCTCAGGTGTCAGTGACTGGAATGGCTCATATGTCATTGGACACCTGGTTTCTTTGCCTCTGCTGTCTCCCATGTTTGCTTCATTCTCAGCTCTGGGTGGTGGCAAGAAGGTTCCCAGTGGCTTTAGGCTTACCTCCTTCCAAGTTCATGTTGCATTACATCTCATTGAGTCTAAATGAATCACTTCACAGCTATGAACTGATCACTCAAGCTGGCTGGCTGTGATCCACTGATGTGCCAGACCTAAGCCTTGTGCTGATTCTCAAGCTAGGAGAAAAGTCACTTCTCCATAAGGCAGATGGACTAAGAGTGAGAAAAATGATGTCTTCACAGGGGAAATATCAGAGGACTGCTCCCAGAGGAAGAGTGAGTGGATGTAAGATAGTGAGAAAAGAGCTGAGGTCCACAGTAGAGAGTGAAGGACGCCTGTCAACCTGTGAGCTCTGATTCCCAAGGATGGTTAGGAAAACCCCTACCCCAGGTACAGGTGGAATAAGAAATCGCTGAAGCCCCTCAAACCTTCTTCAGACTGTACTGCGTCCTTTTCTATCTAGTAGTAAATGGATTCTTAATGGGGATGAGTGAGTCTGTCAAGTATATCTTCCTGGGAATATATGTGTAAATATATCTATATAGGAATATGTGTTCATGGCCACGTGTGCTGCCTCTATATTTTGTAAGTGATCAGATCTTAGTCTTTGTGATAAAACGACCCCAAGTTGTCTGTCTAAAACTAGCATGTATGTGTGTGTTAGATATGTGTTTTGAAAAAGGTCTTGTGGAGACAAGACTAGCTAAGTCTAATCATTATGGTCTTAATAACATTTGGGCAGCACTGATGTGCTAGAGGGAGAACAGAAAATTAGACTGGTTTAGAAACCAGTTAGTCATGTTCTTGACAATGATATTTCTTTATTTAGCTTGGGTATAGTATTGTCAATTTTTACCACAACACTAGACACCTTAGGGGAATTTAATGAGATGTTTGAGAATCTTACTAATTGGGAGAAATTAACGTATTAAGACTTAGATTGCAGTTTTAGAGGAATAATGATAACTTTTCATGGAATCTTATTTCGGTGGAAAGGAAGATCCATTTGCCGATTTGTGAGGTGGGCAATATTTGGTACTGTGTTATATTTGGTACTCCTGGCTTTGCCATTATATTTGGTACTGCTGGCTTTGTCATTAAAAGTACGCTTGGCACACATCAAGAACAAATTTTTGTTCCTGCTTTCAGACCTTTGTAATAATAATGATCCATTATAATTAGCACGACAGGAAATTTTTGCAAGTAGAATTGGGTAGACCTGTTAGGACCTCCAGCCCTGTCATCTGCCAGGTGTTAGGGTTTTTCTGGCCCATGTTTCACTTTCTTCAACCAGGAAATGTAAGGCTTGTCCTTTAGAAAGGGGTTGTGACAAGTTAGGATTTTTTGGTTGTGAGTGTTGGAATCCCATGTCAAACTCACATAAGCAGAAGGAGATTTGTTGCCACACCAAACTGTAAAAGGTGTGGATGTTCCTGGAGATGACAGGATGCTGGCAGGACTGTTCTCCCTGCATAGGTATTTGATTCTCTCAGCACAGACAAGAGTTCCTCATGGGAATTAGAAGCTCCAGGCTCCCTTCTTGCCAGCTTTGATAACAGAGAATAAAAAGCTGTTTTTCCCTCTTCGCTCTTCCTAATTCCCGTGCAGAGAACCACAGAGAAGGACTCTTAGTTGACCAGCTTAGTTCATGCACCACCTTTTGGACCAATCTCTGTGGACAAGGATGAAGTACTATGATGGACCAGATTGATGAAGTACTATGATGGTCCATATTGATGAAATACTATGATGGACCAGATTGGATCAAATGTGTGTGCACTGGGGTGGGCAGATAGCATGGTTAGTGTAGAAGAAGTGTAGTTCAACCAAGGAAAGAGGGTGGGAGTTGTTACCAGAAGTCAAAAAGATACTGGGCAAGCCAATTATCAGTGGGAATAGCTGACTTCTGGTATACATGATGCTTATCCAAGAGTCTGTTTGCCCCCCAGCTAATGTGCAGAGGAAAGAAGATACTTCCTAGATACTGTGTGTCCTGTATCATATCCTGTGTCTTCCCCATGAAGTAATGAATCCTCACTTTAGTCATATATCTAGATGAAGGGTAGAGCAAGGTGGGAGGGTAAAGGTCCATGATCCTGGGGAATTTCAAGACCGACATCTTCCAAAGGGATGAAGAGCTAGTGCTTCCATCTGAGTAGTTGATTGAAAATGCTTTTCTGTTATCTCCAGTCTTCACTGTTGCCCTTAGATTCCACTCACGTTGTGCTTTCTGGTTTTCCATGCATTTTTTCATAAATCATTTCTTTCTAATGATACGGTATCTTCTGAGGGTCTAGAAATAGAAACTCAAAGAAATTCGGCCCAAGGTCTCAGAGCTAGGAAATGGCAGAGGCAGGATTTAAACCTGGTGTTCTGTGCCCACTGCACCACACCAGGTTGTCTTTGCTAAGAAGGTTTTATTTTAATGTTAGTGTCATCAGCATTCACTGCTAAAAGCCTGTCTTCATTGTGTGTCTTACTTAATCGACAAGTGTAAAACAAGCGTGTTGATGTTTGTCATTTAGCGGCAGAATTGCCTAGCCATTATGAGCACAGACTCCGGAGTCAGACTGCCTCAGTTCAAGTCAATGCTCCCAAACTCTCTTTTGTCTGACTTTGGGCAAGTTACTTAACCCTTGTGAGTTTCAGTTTATCTCCAAGTGAGGAAAATAATAAGGCCTTATAAAGGTATTGTGAGAAAAGAAAGAGGTGATGCAGATGAAGGAAGATAATTCATCAAATACTATGGTTTACATTAGCATCCTGCCTGGTACCTGGTAAACTCTGTTAATATTGGCTTGAAGGGTGCTAATAAAACATTCAGGCCAGCGGCTTATTTTAGGCCAGTGCATATCCTTACAGGATACCCACAGATGAGAGATGTATTTGTGGTTGAAAGATTCTGGAACATGTTAAGAAAGAAGTTCCTAAGAGCTCTCAGCCATAGTAACTTTGAGTTGGGTTTTGACTTTTTTGGGGGGGTTTAGGGTTCCTTATAATATCAATTTTACTGTTGAAGATTTTCTGCCTTTGGAATTATCATTATATAATGAATCATTGAGGGTTCTGAATATGGGGAGACATGTTTTCAACTGTTAAATGTAACGTGTTTTCTTAATCTGAAAAGCAAGGACATCGTGTGTTTTGTTGATATTAAGAAATTTCTATCCAGTGGTAGGGCTGTGTCTTGTTATATATATTTTTTTTGGTTTCTAAAATGCTTGGCAATTCACTGAGACTTTTAAATGTTTAGATTTTATATTTCTATAAAAGTACCACAAATATCCTTGCAAATTAGTAAGCTAAGGGGGAACTGGTGGTAGTGGGGGTAGTATGCCAACAGAAAGTTGAAGCTGGTGAGTCTCAGATGGCCTTTATTAAATGAGTATTTTATTAGTAAAAATCTAGTAATAGAAACTTATGGAGGGGCTGGCTTGGTGGCGTAGGGGTTAAGTTTGCATGCTGCGCTTTGGTAGCCTTGGGTTCACAGGTTCGGATCCCAGGCGCAGACCCACACACTGCTCATCAAGCCATGCTGTGGCAGTGTCCCACATATAAAATAGAGGAAGATTGGCACAGATGTTAGCTCAGGGCTAATCTTCTTCACCAAAAAAAATATATATATATATTTATTTAAAAAACAAATTCATTTTAAAGAATTGAGACTTTTCACTTTAGTTTCAAGACTTCAAAAATAAAAGTGTTAATTTAGAAACACAAATCAGAAGTAAAATGTCATAGCATCAATGACATTATTTATAAATACAGCTATGTGCCACATAATGATGTGTTGGTCAACAACAGACCACGTATACGACAGTGGTCCTGTAAGATTAGTACCATGTAGCCTAGGTGTGTAGTAGGCTATACTGTCTAGATTTGTGTAAGTGCACTCTATGATGTTCGCACAATGACGAAATCGCCTAAGGACACATTTCTCAGAATGTATCCCCATTGTTAAGTGACACACGACTGTAAAATATTAATATATAACACATAAAATAACCTTTAAACCTGTTTTATTAGCCACCTTCAATTAGAGATTGATAAAACGATTTTATTGACTGATAAGAATTTACCTCACTATAGAGTCTTGTTTTTAAATCATTTTAAACGAACCTGTAGAATCTTGGGGTTCTCCGTGTTTCTTAATATTAAACACAATGTAATTTTGTTGGTCAGTGTCAAAATTTGCACAACGTTGTTTGAAAAACCTATTGAAAATTCAGACAGTCATTGCTGCCGTCATTTTCCACATTGTGCTAGTTTGGTGCTGAGGGGTCGCCTTTGAGTAAAAGTCTTCAAGAAGTAGCAGAAACTGGAAAAGAAAGCTATGCCCCGTCAAACACATAGGTGGTCACCTTACCTCTCCTGGCTTACTTCATTGCATATTAAATAAACAAAATGGACGCAAGTCAAAGGGTGTGCTTATTGGGTCAGAATAAAACTAGTATATGTAACGAACAAGTGAGAATTATTGAAATATTAAATCAACATTAGGAACAAAATTTTTTTGAGGAACATTCGTTTAGTTAAATTAGCAGGTTCCTATTTGCTAAGTCTTCAGCAATCTCTACGCGTGCGCTCACGCACACACACACCACACAACCACACACACCACACAAGTACACATACGTGCACACACACAGAGCCACTGCCAGGAGATGGGGGGGCTTCATTCTTCTTGCTTTTTAAATTCAAAACGTCCCCTCTGAGTTCCTCTGGTGTCCAGTAGAGAGAAAGCACACTGTAGTAGAAACCCAGGGCGGGTGGGGGAGTTCTTGCAGTTGTATTTGCAACAGACACTTCCAGAGTGTGAAGACTGGATTGAATACTGAATTCAGCCCGTTATAGAGGAGAACAGCTTTTATGTCTTCATCAGAGTCATTTCTAGTATGTCAAGGAAAATCGTGCACTGCAATTCACGATCACAGTGTTTACTAAACGACCCTATGAGTATGTGTATATTTGGCTTTGTACAAACAGGATAAGGAGAGGGAAAGCATCAGTTCTTGTGGGGAGTTATTGACAATAACCCCCTGCCCAATACACAACAGAGAATATTGCCTGATATGGTCTCTGACCCCTAGAAGCTTACAGTTTTCAAGAGAAGCTAATATATGCACAAAATGAGTTTAATAGAAGAAAGTGGAAATGTCTTAAATGGAGAACAGAGAAAGTCCTGTAGGAGTTTAGTGTTGGAAGACTGTGTTCTTATGAGAGGGTTGCAGGAAAAATTAAATGTGAGCCTCCAACGATTGGAAGGAAGAGCGTTCTCAGAGTAGGGACAAGGGTAACAAAGATGTGGAAGGAGGAAAAGCATGATTCCTGTAGGAGAACAGTGAGTAATATTTTGCCTCGTGTTCAGAGAACATTAAGAATTAGTGGCAGGCAAATTTAGAAAGATGCATTGAAAGAAACAGTAGAGAGCTAGAATGCCAAATGAAGGATTTGGAATTGAGACTCTGGAGACGAAATGGTCTGGAAATATAACCCCCATTGGAGAGGGCTGCAGTGGAGCTGGTACCCTACGAGCCCCCATAACTCAGAGAAGGCTGAGCGCATTTCAGCTTAAGAGGTGAACGATGTGGGGAAATTTGTTCACTGTGGCCTAGAGTTTCAAGGAAGATCGAGAAAGTAAGGGGAAAAGGAGAGAAAATAAGTAGGGGAGGAGTGGGAATTCTGGTTAGGAGTAAAGAATTCCAGAACTTTTTTTTATTGAAGTATAATTGACATACTATAATATATTAATTTTAGGTGTACAACATAGTGATTCAATATTTTTGTACATTTTGAAAAGATCACCACAGTAAGTCTACTTACCGTCTGTCACCATATAAAGTTATTACAATATTATTGACTGTAGTCCCTGTGCCGTACACTACATCCTTGTGACTTATTTATTTTATAACTGGAAGTTTGTACCTCTTAATCCCCTTTACCTATTTCACCCATCTCTCCACATCCCTCCCCTCTGGCAACTACCAGTTTGTTCTCTGTATCTATGAGTGTGTTTTTGTTTTGTTTTGTTTGTTTGCTTTGCTTTTTAGATTCCACATATAAATGAAATCATATGATATTTGTCTTTCACTATCGGACCTATTTCATTCAGCATAATACCCTCTAGGTCCATCCATGTTGTCACAAATGGCAAGATTTCATTCTTTTTTGTGGCTGAGTCATATTCCATTGTATGTATATATACCACATCTTTATCCTTTCATTTATTGATGGACATTTAGATTGCTTCCATATCTTGGCTATTGTGAATAATGCTGGAGTGAACATAGGGGTGCATATATCTTTCAAATTAGTGTTTTCATTTCCTTTGGATAAATACCCATCAGTGGAATTGCTGGATCATATGGTAGTCCTATGTTTAACTTTTTGAGGATCCTCCATCCTATTTTCCATAGTGGCTGGACCAGTTTGCATTCCCACCAACAGTTCATGAGAGTTCCCTTTTCTCCACATCCTCACTGACACTTGTTATTTCTTATCTTTTTGATAATGGCCAGTCTAACAGACGTGAGGTGATATCTCTTTGTGCTTTTGATTTGCATTTCCCTGATGATTAGTGATGTTAAGAATTCCAGAACTTGATAGAGATGAGTGAGAAAGGGTATGGAGGTGGATGGGGGACATACCCTCCATTTCAGATAGTGGCTGAGGGAAAACGGCTCATTCAGAGTACAGTCTCATTGTTCCTGGGGTTTAGGTTGTAAAGACATTTACTAAGGAGAAAATACAGAAGCAGAAGTACCCTTTAGAGTCCTGCAAATCACTCATAAAGTACGGTATATGTAGTATTAAATACATCTGGTATACAGAAAGTGGCTTGTATTTAGGGTATATTGTATGTATTTTGAAGCTAACCTTGGATCTAACATGGCAAGGTGGCCATCCTGTGAGGATGGAACTAAGAGAGTGATTGTGGGATAGAGTGCCTCGTCTCCCATCTCAGATTCCCCTTGGGGCACAGACTCACTGCACTTCTACTTCTCTGTTTAGTGGTTGTTACTGAGGACATAGAGCTGGATTTGGGTAACATAGAGATGATGTCACTTCACTGCATTTCTCTCTTTAAGTAGTAAGTCTCTAGATATGGTGACTTTATCTTTGTAATTCCGGTGCACACGGTCCTTGATGTGCATGTACGTAATACTTGCTGTCAGTGATTTTCAGAGTAACTTTAAAATCATTGAAAATAGTACTTTAAGCATTAACTATACCTTAGTAGTCTTTGTTAGAGCTTAAGTAGTAATGAACTTGTCAAATTCATTCTCATTCAGGAAACATTTATTAAACGTCTGATTTATACATGTATATCATCATTTAAATAAACTCGAGACATGGAAAATCATACCAAGATTAATCAGACGGAAGTTGTGTCCTCAAGGATCTTATTGATCAATACAGTCTCTTCTTTTCTCCTTCATTTTATTCTCGTTTATTTCATTAGGGCAGGATAAGTTCACAAAAAGATAACGATTTGGGGGGAGGGTGGTCCTTTCCTCTTTTTTCTTGTTTCATTTAGCAGGGATGATAGAAACATCTTTGGTTGAAAGTAAGACTGTTGGATGTGAGGGTGCATATATCTTTTAGATGTAAGGGCTAGCAGAAATTCAGTGAAATCTGAATCAGTGTTTCTGCTTTTATTGCATTCTGTTCTGAAGTTTGTAGGGACTGGCCCTGGGTGTTGCCATGGGGATAGGGACTTAGAAGGAGCCACCATTAGCAAATCTGTTTGAAACTCTGAGAACCTTTGAGCCACAGGGAAATGGCACTGGGGATGACTGGTAATGGATCCCTGGGGGAATCCTTGGGTATTTTAACCGCCAAACTCTGCAGGGGTGGGGGCGGGGGTGGGGAATTACCAAAATACAGAGCAGCGTAGAATTCTTCACTCTACCTTTTTAAAGAGAGAGAGAGAGAGAGACCTTCTGGCAGCTGTATGTTCCAGTTGAGACATGCACATAAACAAGTCATAATTTTCTAGGCCCTACTGAAGAATGAATTTTTACCAGGTGAGTGACTACGAACATTTCCAGTGCCATGTAAACTAAATACTGTGAAATAAGTGCCCGTAATTTTCATTTTTCCACTTCCTTTTAGCAGAATATCAGAAAACCTGATGATCATATTGTAAGACCTGAAAAGAGAAGGAGCTTATAAAAAGCCAGGGTAGTCGCCTTTGCTATCTTGTAAATTGTTGTAGGGAGTTGCTATTTATCCCACACTGTTAATAAGGGTCCTCTGTGCCCCAGGTGGGGATGAAATGAGCTCTGGACCAGTGAACGGAGGACACTGGTCTTCCTTTGCACCCCCCTTCCCGCAGCACACTTTCTTTCCATTTAGTCTATCACATACCTGGTCATTGTTGTTGAATAAAGCTTTGGTTTTTGCAGTCAGATATGTTTTTTGGGAATCTAGTAATTCTGAATGTGCCATAGTAAGATGTACGTATTTACCTCTTTTCATTAAATGTTTTAGGAATCTGTGGGTCAAGAGAAGCTGAAATCAGTAGATTTTTAAAGACAGAACTCAAGGATTTCTTCAAAGTGTTTTAGTTTAACAGTTTATGTTTTAGTTTGGTGTTTAAATTTTTGTATGATGCCTTCTTGAATACTGGTTATTTTCTTTTGGTTATTAGTAAACACATGCATGGACATGTGTAAAACGTACTTTAACACGAAAGAATGATGTTAAAACTCTTTTAATTCAGACAAGTCATCCAAACTCAATTTCCCCTCTAAGAGTCTCACTTGTGAATTTGACATTTCTCTGACTTGCATAATTTTGTTAAAGGAATTTTAGCTCATTGTTGACAAAGGTGTTGTTCTTCATGGTATTCTCATTGGGTATAGATTAGCCTTTCAGAAAGACGTGTCCTGAAGATTCCATCCTTATGCTTATATGTACAAGTTGGCATGACTACGGGGTCCGCTTCCTCTGCTGGCTGGAACCAGGGCTATTTATAGTTTCTTTTCTTGGCTTCCGAGTTAGTGTATCAGCATGTATTTATGCAAGGGAGAGCTCTGAGGCCATATAAGACTAGTTTAGAAACCTACTAGCCTCATTTGCCTTGTGTTCTCTGGAAAGAGAAGACGAATATTATATTTTGCCGACAGAGAAATGTAGCAGGATGGAGTGACGAGACACGTCACTCTGGCTTCTCTGAAACCATAGGGGACACAGTAAGGCCTGAGACAGAGTCTACACAGGAAGACGAATCATTCTAAGGATGAGGGGCATCTTCCAAGATGAGGGGACTGCTGTCAGTTGCACTGGATTAAATCTTTAGTTCCTTTTGTGGGTAAGCATTATCTCAAATTTCCTCTGATTACCAGAGGCATTGATATTTCCAGTGAGGCCAATGACTTCCCGTTACGATAACAGAGCAGGCAGGGTGATGTAACAGAAAGAACTCGGGCCAGATAAGGCTGGCTTTTCGTCTTGGGTCCTGTCGTCACAATCAAGTCAGGTGATATTACGAAAGTCAATCTCCGTGATCTCCAGTTTCCTCACCTGCAAAATGGGAAGATTATGTCCTTCCCTCACAGGGCAGCAAGGAGGAATAGGAATGATGTAAACCATAAGAAAATGCTGGCATGGAGCAGGTGCTGATCAAATCCTGAAATCTCAGTAAAAGAAATAGAAATAAATGGAGCATAGGCTCTCTTTCCCTCAAGGATCCATATGAAGGCTTTTAGCCAAGATGAAAAACAGAGATCAAACGTGTCATTGGGATCCATTTCCCCTTTCTTCATCCTCTGCCTTTGGCATCCCTTGTCCCGGGGTCATCTTTCCCTCTAAACCTCTCCATGTGCGTAAATGCCTTCACCTCACCTAAGGCTCCTCCTTTCTCCCATAAAATTTCCCTCCTGCTAAGAACAAAGCTGAGACTTTCAGAAATTCTCGCCGTCTCTAAGCTTAATCTTGATAGCGAGTAGATGTAAGCCCATAGCTTTGGTTAAACCTCGTTACCTTTTTGGCACTTGGTACCTTTGCTGACAGAACTTGGCTAAGCTTCACCCTTCAGAGAAAATAACCTATACCTAGCACTTTTTTGCCATTTTTTTTTTTAATGGCCCGTAGTAAGAGTTTTGAATGGGTCCCAGAACATCTAGTGATGCCTGTGGGCATTCTCAGAGCTCTCTGCTTGCCTCTGTTGTGCAGGCTGATTTTAGTATCAAAGAGTAGATTTGGGGCCGGCCCAGTGGCCCAGCAGTTAAGTTTGCACGTTCCGCTTTGGCAGCCCGGGGTTCGCCGGTTCGGATCCCGGGTGCAGACATGGCCCTGCTTATCAAGCTATGCTGTGGCAGGTGTCCCACATATGAAGTAGAGGAAGATGGGCACAGATGTTAGCTCAGGGCTAGGCTTCCTCAGCAAAAAGAGGAGGATTGGCAACAGATGTTCGCTCAGGGCTAATCTTCCTCAAAAAAAAAAGAGTAGATTTGTGGGGATGACAGAGAATAGAAGGCTGGTAGGGCTCCACTGGAAGACTGGGGGAACACACCTCCCTGAGCAGGCTGTGGGCTGCCTCCCTTCACCCATCTGTGTCTGGGATGCCTGTCCATCATATTTGAAAGTTAGGTAGAAGAGGGAAAAATATTAAAAAGTCAAAAATAAGATATTTATAGCAACATAATTTAAACTGTCAGTGAGTTCAATCATAATTTGCTATATTGTTTATTTTCTAAGCATAAAAGTAACACGTGCTTATAATAGAAAATGTGAAAAAAAGTAGGAAAAAATTTCAAGAGGAAAAGAAAAATCACTCATAATTCTCTCCACCCAAAGTTATAAGCATTATAATTATCTTGGGGTCTTTCTAAATAAATCCTTTTATCTCAGTCTCTTACTCACACACACTCATGTATATGTAATCATCACACACATATATAGTGTTGAGGAAACTTGCAAATAGAATTGTAGCGTCCTGTTGTTTTTTCATTAATAAGAGGGAGGGGAGCAATGTGGTTGAGAGACTGTGCATTTGGACGGACCTGTGTTTGAGTCCTTGTTTTACAGCTAAGTATTATTTGGTGGTGGAAGTAACTTTCCAGCCTCCCTTTTCTCATCTGTAAGATACGGGTACCAATATCGTCCCACACACTGTGGAGCTGTGAGGATTCGGTGAGATGTTATCTGTAAAGTGTTTAGGGCGCTGTCTGCCTCCAGTCCAGGTTCTCTCAACTTTAGGCAAGCCAACAGCCATCAGCAGGCTCTCTTGCCCCTGTATAGCATTGTCTCTTCTGTCCCTTCTCTATACCCTGTCCTTCTAACCTTTTTAACAATCCTGCTGGCCATTTAAGTTCCACCTCAAATGTTGCCCCATCTGCAGAAACTTTCCAAGTGTGGAGATATGAATCTCAGGGTGCTCCAAGAAGGCTGTCTGGTGTAGTGGTGGGAAGTCCCAGTGATTCACTAAACTCCCCAGGTTCAAGGCCGGCTCTGTCTCTGCATCCTTGGAAGAGTCACCTCATTGCTCTAGGGCGCTCTAGTATCTAGGTGCTCTAGTATCATACCTACCTCATAGGGTCATTGAGAGCGTTAAGAGTTATTCCATGAAAAATGCTTAGAACAATGCCCAGCCCATGTTAGCTATTATTCCACGGAGATGCTGCATTGGGGTTCGTTATTTGAGTGTTGCATTCATCTTTTTAGGAAAGCATGGACTTTATCATAATCATCTTTGTATTCACTATAAACCTACCCCAGAGCTAGGCCTATGGTAGATGTGAAATTTATTGAACTTAATTGCCTTGGTTTGAAAACTGCCCGAGAAAGGAAGGCTTCTTGAGATGAAGCCTAAGATTTTATTGGTGGGGCTTCAGGGTTATTGGAAGTATTAAACACCTACATTTAAAATACAAAAGGAAACTAAAACATTTTTTCTTTATAACTTTTTACTTTAAGACAGTTTTAGATTTCTAGAATTATTGCAAATACAGTACAGAGAATTCCCATATGACCAACACCATTTTACCTGTTTATTAACATTTTATGGTAAGTTTGTCACAATTAATGAACCAGTGCTGAGACATTATTACCAACTAGATCCCATACTTTATTCAGATTTCCTCAATTTTTCCTTAATTTTTTTTTTTTCTGTTCCAGAATCCCATGCAGGATAGCACATTTATTTAGTCATTTTGGGCTCATGTTGACTGTGACAGTTTATCAGACTTTCCTTGTTTGTTTTCTTTTTCTCCCCAAAGCCCCCAAGTGCATGGTTGTATATCCTGGTTCTAAGTCCTTCTGGTTCTTCTATGCGAGCCTCCGCCACAGCATGGCAACTGACAGAGGAGTGGTGTGGTTCCACGACCGGGAAATGAACCCGGGCCACCGAAGTGGTGAGAGCACCAAACTTTAACCACTAGGCCATCAGGGCTGGCTCCAGACTTTCCACATTTTTGATGACCTTCACAGTTTTAAGAAGTACTGATCATGTATTTTGCAGAATATTCCTCAAGTGTTTTTTTTTTAATTGGAATATCCTTCACATACCATAAAATTCACCCTTTTAAAGTGAAGAACAAACTAAATTTAAAATAGTTCTTGGTTAGCTTGATTTTGTTAAACTTAAAATTTATTGACAAAATCAGATTACTTAAATTGTAGACAATATACTTCCAGATAGGAAATGTGTTATTTAAATTCCATTTATATGGTGAGCTCAGCTGCTTCTGGTGAGCGTTTATTTGAGCAAGGTTATAATGCATTTTGGCAAAAGGGAACCAGAAGGTCATCTTGGGTTTGCTGTTGCCCTGGAAATGTTGAAAGGAATGAATTTGTTCTGGCATCTTGGACTGTTTTGGACACAGTTTCTAGCAGGGTACTTGTTTTTATATACTAACTGAAATAGTCCTGATGTCAGAGGAGCTTGCATTTGGAAAACAGAAAGGAAAATGGAAATACATCTTTTACCTTGATGAAAGGCTAGCAATAGATGAGCAGAGGTTATCAGAAAGTAGAAATCAGGATATGTAAGTGGGATTCTGCTGTGTAGCTTTCTCTGCATATTCAGCACATTCATTCATTCATTCAGCAAATCTATATTCAGTGCCTACCATGATCCAGAAAATGTTCTGGATGCTTGGAATACAGCAAAGAACAAGGCAGACAAAATCATGCTCTCATGGAATTTACATGCTGGTGGTGTAGACAGACAGCAAGCAGATCAATGTGTGTCAGAGTGAAAAGTGGTTTGAAAAAGCATAAAGCTGGGGTCAGGTGATATAAAATGGTGGATGAGAGGTGTTCCAGAAAGCACTATCTGAGTTGACATTGAAACAGAGACGAAGATATGTATTTGACTAAAAGTGTGTTTACGACATGGAAATTCTTTTTGGAATGAAGTTTGTTCAATCAAAATCAGTCAAAAAAATTAATAGAGTAGCTTTTCTATAGCTGTCACTGTGCTAGGCTTTGGGGATTTAATAGTCAGTAAAATACACAGTCCCTGCTTCCAAGGAACTTCCTGCCTAGAGTGGGAACAGGGCGTTAATTAAAAATAAGGCCCTTAGGAGTTGACCCCATGGCCTAGTGGTTAAGTTTGGTGTGCTTTGGTAGCCCATGTTCATGGGTTAGGATCCCAGGTGCAGACCTATACCACTCATCAGCCATGCTGTAGTGGCATACAAAATAGAGGAAGATTGGCACAGATGTTAGTTCACAGCTAATCTTCCTCAAGAAAAAAAAAGAGAGGAAGATTGGCAACATATCTTAGCTCAGAGTGAATCTTCCTTACCAAAAAAAAAAGAAAAGTCCTGTAGTGACAAGCTGTGAGATGTGCTGAAAAGGGAGGGCACAGGGAGCTCTGAGCCATGAGAGGAGAGGAGGGGGAGTGGGTCAAACCTGGGCGGTCAGAGAGGGCTTCCTTGAAGATGCAACACTTCAACTGGGAGCCAACAGAACAGGTGGAATGAACAGAGGTGAAGAGGGCTTAGGAAGAAGGCAGGTGAGCCGGGGCATCTGAGCGAGGGAGAATTGTAAGAAGAATCTGCAGTGGTCAGGTAGCTAGAACTCAGTTACCTACGATGAGAGGAAGTTCTAAATCATTTGATGCCATCGCATTCTTGGAAACGGATATATCGTTTTATCATTATAAATACCCAGTCAATGGTGGTAAATGAGAATAAATTAATCTGAAAAAGGCCATCCAGTTGACTTGCTTTGACATTTTTGGAATTTAGAGCGTATGTCAGATTTTACAAAGATAAGCTGGAATGTGCTGTGATGTACCAAATTTCTAATACTTTCTTTAAATAGCCAAAATTTAGAAGAAATAGCTTATATGGCAGTGCTTTAAAAATGATTGTGTTCTTATTTAAAAAAATACATTCTTTTTAGGAAGACAGTTTTCAACTCAAGACATAGAGGGTTCTTATATTTTTCTTTCTTCTTTTTAAAAATACCATTAAGTGACATTTTAGAGGAGACAGTTAATTGTGTCACAGCATGGTTCCTAGAGGCAAAGCAGGCCTCAGGGAACGTTTTTTAATCTAATAAAATGAATTATCTCTGTTTAAAGCTTTTTCTCTAGTACATTCAGTTACTTAACATTGTGCACCATCTTTTAAGAGTGTTTTGATGTGACACCGTCAGAGTCCAATGACTTTATAAAGATTGAACAAAGCTTTTGCTGAGGATGCAAAAATGCCGAATGTCTAGCTTTTAAAATGTTTCTGCCTTTTTAGGAAAATTAAGAGGTGTTTGTGGTATAGCATTAAATGAAAGGTCTACGAGAATGATGGTGGTTAGTAAAGCTGGGGGTGATGGTGGTGGTGTCGGTTTCTTGGACTGTTGAAATTCTGTTTGGATCATGAGCCCTCCATGCAGGTGGACAGTAGACCCTGTTTGGTGACATCTGCATACTAAGTTTCCTATTTCCAGTAGTTAACAACAGCAACAACCAACACACCACCCCAAGTTCCAATTATTATTGAAATAATTCTTCCAAGAGCTTCAAAATTTTGGTCAAACTTTGAAACTTAGAACCATGTGTTTGTGTATTTCTAACTTTTTTATTATGAAAGTAGTATATGCTTATTTTGGGAAATTTGGGAAATATAGGAAAACAGGAGACAAATGTTTAATCTCATCACTAATATCTTCTGATAGCATAGGAAAGGGATATTTTAAATGAAAATAGTTTTATTATTCTTTTCTGATTATAACAGTAATATATGCTTAGTATAGAAATAAAGACAATATAAAATGAGATAACCACTGTTATGATTTGGGGCTATTTCTGCTGTGTGTGTGTGTGTGTGTGTGTGTGTGTGTGTGTTGCCTGTTATAAAACTGGAACTCAGATCAGTGTCAGGACAGACTCTGGGAAGAGTTAAGGAATACACTTTAGAGGATTGTCTAGTAAAAAAAAATTCAAAGTAACTGCCACTTGAAAATCTTGGGCTTTCTCATGTTGATGATATTCTGATAATTTCACACTGGCTAATTTCATAGTCTCAGTTGTGGCTTTGAAGATCTCATTTTGAATGAGAGCTTAATGCTCATGACTCTGTCATTAAAAATATTTACTAAATTATTTAAACAATAATTCATAATAATTGAAGTAAAATTTGAAAAAATAAATGGAACAAAAAGGGGGTAAATACACAGTATACAACTCCCCAGATATTATACTTCTATATCCTTCCATACATTTTAGATTCACCTATTTCTGTGTGTATGTGTATAGTTACACAAAATTATTTCTTATTATTTGCATTGTCCTGTACCTGATTTTTCTCATCAAGTTGAATATTATGAACCTTTTTCCATTTCGCTCAAAAAAATTGTCTGTGGTATTTTCAGTACAGTATTCGATTTTATAGTAGTACCATAGTTTAAACAATTTTTTATTGTAAAAGATTTGGGTTGCTTCCGTTGTTTCCCATTATTAAAAGCAATACGATGGTGGATACTGGTGTTGGGTTATTGCCTGGAGGTACATTTCTAGAAGTTAATTGTTCAGCCTTGAGTAGAAATATGTTTGAAACTTTTGTTACATATTGCCAGCTTATCCTTGTGGAACAGTGGATCAGTTTACACTACCTCCACATTCACCCTTGCGTCTTCATCCACACGATCCACTAGGTGAAGGAAAGGGTCTGTTGGCTATGGAATTTCTTTCCGTAAACCCTGGCCTCCTCAATGCCATATTTTTAGACAGTTCAGTTCACAGGTGTTCATGAAAACCCTGTGGACACATTCCGTTAAATCTCAGCACTCAGATCATGACCACAAGCACATGTAGCAAACAAGATGGCAGCAGTGACTTCAGATTCTGATACTAGACGATGGGAAGAGAGCGTTGGTAATTCAGAGCTTGTTCAAATTGACTTCTACGTCACCACTGGCGTACATGCCACTCAACTGGACATTTATTCTTTGTGAGGGTGTATTTCCATCATATGCAAAAAACTTTCTAACTATGCAGTTTCTGAATCTATATTTCACATAAATTTGGTAGTAATTATTTGAGTTTTGGGGGATTCCGTGACGCCATAAAAACAGATTTAAGTTAAATTATTATGTAAATGTTTTCATTTTCCAAAAATTTAGCTTTTGCTAATATTTAAGGAATATAGAATCCTGTAACTGGAGGAGCTTTGAGGTATTTTGTCCAGTAGTCCCATATTTGGAGTCTAAGTCAGAAAATGGTCAAAATGGCTTGCTTAAAGTCAGAGGTAATCGCAGAGTCCCAGAGAAAGTGAGTCTGTTGGTCTAGTGCCCTGTCCTCACCTGTTGTAGCTGAACATGTGAACCTGCGAAGGGGGATGTCAGCTCCTCCCCTCCCACCATACAAATGCAGTATGCCCAAGGTGTGGACAATCTTTACATCAAAACAATTGAACAAGCTGAAAATACTCCTTAGGTGAAGATGGAGTTGGGACCAGAGAATGGGGTGTGAAGAAGACCCTTGTGGAAATATTCTTTGATACCATCAAATTTTACATATTTTGCTCTTCCTAGGGTTCCCCCCAACTTTGTTTTTCTATGAATTACATTTTTATGTGTGCATAATTCTTAGAAGTCAAAGGTTACATTTATTTTCCCTGTATTTCCCAACACTTCATGTGGCCCTCCTGCCTCTGTGCATATGAACATGATGGTCCTGACCCACTGCCTGCAAGAGATGTGTGTCCCCCTTTGTGAGGAGATGGTTTGAGGAGAGCCATCCTTCTGTGAATGGGGTTTCCGTCTCTGTTCCTTGAATAAGGCTTTTCTTTATGTGAAATTAATGATTCGCCTGGTTGGTTTTTTTTTAAAGATTTTATTATTTCTTTTTATTCCCAAAGCTTCCTGGTACATAGTTGTGTATTTTTAGTTGTGGGTCCTTCTAGTCGTGGCATGTGGGATGCCGCCTCAGCATGGCTTGATGAGCAGTGCCATGTCCATACCCAGGATTCAAACTGGTGAAACCCTGGGCCGCCGAAGCAGAGCACATGAACTTAACCACTAGGCCACAGGACTGGCCCCTCACCTGGATTTTGATCCTATGGCCTTATACTTCTGGGTACTGTTCTCCTCCTAGACAAGGTGATAAGTTGATGACATGGGGCCATGGTCAGTGTTACAGGTTGGGTCTCTTGGAGGCCGAATCTGGGACAGAGTGTAGCAGGCAGGATGTTTATTGGGGAGTGAACGTGGGATCAACACTGTTGAAACATGTGGAAGTAGGAAAGGAAGCAGGCCGTGTGCAGAGAGGAGTTGAGATGCAATGTAGGACTAACAGCAGCCTCACTGACCACATGGGGAGCTCTGGAGCTAAAAGAATGTGTCAGAGTTGTCTCAAGTTGGGCTGAAATGACTGGATCTTATTGCCTCACCCTCATAGATGAGTCATCTAATGGGGACCACTCGCGTAGGGGTGTGACCTTGGTAGAGGCACTTTCATCAAAGAGGCAGCTAGTGATCTGCGCAACATATACCAGGGTCCACTGCAGTCAGCATCAGTCACCTTTGGTTAAGTGTTCTTGTGAACTGTACAAATGAAGAGAAGAGAGTTGACCTAGGTACAGAGATAATTGGTTTTTTTAAAAAGATTTTATTTATCCTTTTTCTCCCCAAAGCCCTCCCCCGTACATAGTTGTATATTTTCTTTAGTTGTAGGTCCTTCTAGTTATGGCATGTGGGATGCTGCCTCAGCATGGCCTGATCAGCAGTGCCATGTCCGCTCCCAGGATCTGAACTGGTGAAACTCTGGGCCTCCAAAGTAGAGCACGTGAACTTAACCACTCGGCCACGGGACTAGCCCCTGAAGATAATTATTTTTATTTATTTATTTTTTTGGTGAGAAAGACTGGCCCTGAGATAACACCTGTTGCTAATCTTCCTCTTTTTGCTTGAGGGAGATTGGCCCTGACCTACCATCGGTGCCAGTCTTCCTCTATTTTGTATGTGGGACGCTGCCACAACATGGCTAGATGGTTGGTGTCCGTCAGTGCCCAGAATCCGAACCAGTGAACTTGGGCCGCCAAGGCAGAACGTGCCAAACTTTAACCAGTACGCCACTGGGCTGACCTCTGGAGATAAATATTTTTATCTCGTTGGTTAAACTCCAAGAATTGACATTTGTGTAATGGTCAGAGTTCATCCCTAATGTGTGTAAATACATAACAAATAAAAAGAGAGAGAATGAGTGCTGCTTTAGCATTGAGCCCGAGTCTCCAGCATTAATATAGCTATAAGGGGAGGTGGTTTCTTGGAGGAGTTTATAGCACTTTATCCCTGTGGGGGGAAGACCGACTCCAGGTCCCTCTCTTCTTCCTACTATGGGTTGAAAACCTTGGGCACCACAAGTATCCTTCTTCGTGTAGGATTTGGGGTCAGTGACCATAGATGCAAAAGGGACCTGGATCAGACAGGCCCAGCGAGGCTTGTCCACTGCACCCGGCTGTGCTGGGTGTACCAGTCTGCTCCTACAAGGGACCTGCTAAGGTCCTGCAAGTGGGATTTGAAATCTGGCCTCTGGCTGGAGTTTGGAGGAAGGGTTGTCTCTTTCTAATCAGTCTGCTCAGAGGGAGTCAACTTTGCTGATTTACACAAAGCTGATGTATATTCTGGTCGTAGCCGTGTTCAGAAACCCGTGTTGAAGACTATTTTAAGTGTGTGGGGGGTGTGTGTGTGTGTGTTGAGGGCACTTATATGTGCATACGACTGTGCATGTGCAAATGCTTGTGTGTGTGTTCTAAGGCTCTCATAAAGCTCACACCAACAGTGGAGAGGTGGTAACTCACAGACAGAGGAGCACTGGGTTGACTTTCTTACCTCCTGAGCCCCTTCGTTGTTGGAGCTGCTTGAGGCCCAGCCTGTTTCCTTCACATCTGTCTCCTCCACGCTCTTCAGAGTTGTAGGCTCTCAACAAATACTAATCAGAAAGAGACATTCACATGGACTTTGTACCCATGACCCAGGGGCAAGAAGACCCATGTCATGATATAGACAAATTCATATAGGTTTTCTCAGATACGGAGGGTCCAAGAATATGATGGTTTAGGAGTGCTTCCCATCCCTCAAGTATATTCCCTCCAACCACTCTTTCAATAGGTGAAGACCCAGTCACCCACCTACCGTGTTTTCTCCATCTGCCCCTAAGACCTAATCCACCTGAGTGACCCTCCGTGTAGAGGGGGCCCTTCATCCCGATATGGTGTAGAGGGGTCACAGAAGACTTCCTGGAAGAGGCAATGTCCTATTGAAACCCTATGATAGAACTGGATAGAGTCTCTGCAGGGAAAGGTTGGAGAAGGTGATAGTAGCGGAAGTGGAGGGGTTCTGAAGGAGCTGCAGAGATGGGGAAACTATTTCAAGCAATGTGGTGTGTTCAACAAACTTTAAGTGTTAATGAGAGAATAGCTAGAAAGATAAGATGGGGCTGTATCTTAAAAGGTCTTGAAGCCATGTTAAGGAGTTTGCCCTGAGGGCAATGCTATTGAAGGGTTTCAGGCAGGGGTGCAGAATCATTAGATTTGCTCTCGAGAGATATCTGGTGGGAGAGCAGAGAATGCATGGGGAAAGTGCAAACTGGAAGTAGCAGTAGCTTTTCTTAGACGGTTAATGTAAACCAGGTACATCATGGTGATGATAATGTCATGAACTGGGATCCTGACAGTGAAGGTGAAAAGAAATAGATGGATATGCAAAATATGAGGAGGAAGGACTGACAGGATTGGGTAGCTGGGTATTTGCAAAGCACTTTTATATTCCTTTTCTCATTTGACAGTTGAAATGACCTGTTGATGAGTAGGTTGGGAATTCGTATCTATAGTTTATGAACAAAGAAACTGAGGTTGAGAGAAGTTAAATGAAGTATCCAGTGACACAGAGCTGGGAAAGGACTAGAACTCAAGACCGGTTGCCCTGTTATAGTGCTTCTTTCACACGCCTGTGTTTCTTGTTTCAGTAATTGAGTAAGTTAAGGGGAAAATGAAACACTAAACACCTCCAAATCCAGCTTTCTTGATCTCCACTCTGGTAAAAAGGACTAACCTATGCTGTAATAGAAATACAAAGTACAAGCAAGATAAATAGTCTTGAGGCAGGGGTCTGGGCAGGTAAATACTTGAGTTCTGTACAAACTCCTCCCCCATCCAGAGACCACTTCCTCTGATCGCAGTGGGTACACAGGCAAAGAGGACAAGGCCAGAAGCACACTGCATTACTTAGTTGAGCTTGGGAGCAAAACCCCAGTGATTTGAAGACTTGAACCTTCAAAGATTCTTTGTCTATACCAGGTGGTCCTAAGTGGCTTCTTTATTCAAAATAAGGAATCAAATAAATAAAACACATAAATTTCTAAGAGAACTAAATTCAAGTGGAAAAATATTCGATTGTTAATAACCAGGTGCTTGGGAAACCAGATTCAAGTAATCAGAGCATATACTCTTCAGTTCAGCTTTCACAGGCTGCATTGTTTGGTCTGGAAAACTCTCCATATACCTCTGTATGTATGGATGTATAGATATGCACACACGTGTGCATACATATTTTATAATTATATACATATAGTCATGTTGCATAACAACAATTTGGTCAACAACGGACCACATATACGGCAGTGGTCCCATAAGATTAGTACCGTAAAGCCTAGGTATGTAGTAGGCTATGCCATCTAGGTTTATGGAAGTGCATTCCATTGTGTTCACACAAAGACAAATTCACCTAATGATGCATGTCTCAGAACGTGTCCTGGTCGTTAAATGACTCATGACTGTACATGTACATAGTTATACAACATTAAAAAGAGCATTGGTGGATCAAGCATTGTTTTCCCTGCAGAAAGAAAATAAAGCAAAAATTACACATTAAAATTCAGAATGAGCTAGCAATGGCTTATAGTCCTAGTGTGCAATGTGAAGTTTACAAAAGGCCAGACTTCGCACTATTGGGCATCTTTTTTTTGCCTCATTTTGCCAATTGAAAAATGTTTTGGTTTTTTCCTTTATAAAATTCCTTGCACAGACTCACGAGTTCATTTTAAAGTGAACAATTCAGTGGCATTTAATACATTCACAGTGTTGAGCAACTATTTTCTCTATCTAGTTCCAACACATCTTCATCACTCCAAAGGAAAACCCCTCAGCCATTAAACAGTCACTCCCCATCCTGCCTCCTTAACCCCCCACCTCACCCCCCGGCCCCTGGCAACCACCAGTCTACATTCTCTCTCTCTGGATTTTTCTAATCTGCATATTTCATATGAATGGAATCGTACAGTATGTAACCTTTTATGTCTGACTTCTTTCATTGAGCATAATGTTTTGGAGGGTTGTCTGCACCACAGGGAGTCTCACACTTCTTTCCTTTTTATGGTTGAATAATATTCTGTTGCATGGCTATCCCACAATTTGTTTATCCATTCATCTGTCCAATTTAGGCTGTTTCCACCTTTTGGCTATTCTGATTACTGCTGCTTTGAACATGCATGTATGTACTTGTTGAAATACCTGTTTTCAGTTCTTTTGGTTGTATACCTAGGAATAGAATTGCAGAATCAGGTGGTAATTCTATATGTAACTTTATGAGGAACTGTCAAACTGTTTTTTGTAGTGGATGAACCATTTTGTGTTCCCACCAGCAATGTACAAATGTTCCATTTCCTCCCCATCCTTGTCAACTCTTGTTATTTTCTGTTTTGATTTTTAATTATTATAGCGATCTTCGTAGGTATAAAGTATAAGTGGCTTTTTTTTCGTAGGCCATTCCTGGCTTCCACTTGAGTAAAGAGCCCCTTCGAAGTAGAAAAGAAACAAGGCCCATTTTATTTTGCCAGATATTAGGGGAGGAAAAGAAATCTCCAAGGAGATAGATTCTAGAGGGACCCTAAAGAGAGGACATCCTTCTGGAACTCAAAACTTTAGTCCCTTGGCCTGGCTTCACCATCTCCCCACTCGAGCATGGACGGTTGATGGATGTTTTGGCTCTGGTGGCCTCACTCCATTCCTCTCTCCTTGAAGTTGGGGTGAGCTGGCCCACTGTGGAGGAGGGTTTGTAGGAAAGAAGCCAAAGCTTTCTAGACAAACAGGTGAACTCTTAGATGCATTCATTTATTCAATAAATACTTACGAAGTGCTACTATGTGCCAGGTACCCTTCGAGGTGTTCATGATATTTCAGCGACTGAAACAAAGTTCATGAGCTTTCGTTCTGGTGGAGGGAGATAGATATTGAACGATAAGCATAATAAACAGGGTGGAAAGAAGTGAGCTTGGAGGGATTCTCTGAATAAAAAAGCTTTACCCAGACAGTCAGAGACCCTCAGTGCGGCTCTGATACCACAACTGTGGTTCCCTTAGTAGGTGTCATCTTAGACCCCACTTTTTCAAGTTTTCCTTTTCTTAGTCATCTTTTGATGTTCATCTGTCTATTTCCCTTGGCTCAGTACACAAACAGGCCTTTCCAGTGATGATTGTCTGATTAGCGATGGTAAAAATTAGGCACTCCAGGGCCTTCAGCAGCCTTGGCTCCCAGGACGCAGGAAGCCAGATGAGAGTGAACAGAATCTTTCCAGTTTAACTGAGATTGAGATTCAAAGTTGTAAAGACCTGTAGGCCATAGCTAGGTTTACTAGGGATTTCTTTCTTTTTTCTGTCTCTCTCCTCTAGAACAATCTTCTAGAAGATTCTAGCATCCTTACAGCCCAGAGTTTAGAAAATGTGTAATTCTCAGACACTCTGCACTTCTGATGTGGCCTGAGGGCATGTGACAAAGACTTTAAGCTGGCCAGGTTCATTTTGGCAGTTTCCCAGAGCTGTTCATTTTGGCCCAGGAGACCACAGCAGCGTGGGTAAATATAGGGGAGATATATTTGTTTAGTGTCTCCATCAGGAGACTTCCATGTACAAGAGGAGAATCAGAATCATTTTGACTCTGAGACCATATCCAGATTCGACCTTGTCTTTGCGGGCCTTCTAGTCTTTGGTGCTGGAGTTTATGTTTTATGAAATGAGCATACCTATAATTATGCTGCAGCAGCCCCAGTCATGTAAAACAGCAAAATGTCTACAATCTAGGCATCACGATGTCCATTCACTTTATGGTAATGGCCGACTTTGAGTTTGTCAGAAGATTCATTTTGGAAATAAAAATTGCTTCCGATTTTAAACATTTAGCTCTAGACTTAGCACGTAGAGAACTGCACTTAGCTGATTATTAGTATGTTTATGGTCTCTAAATGTTTTTTCCTTAGAATTTAAAAATATATTGCTAAGTATAATTAAGACAAGACGTTTCTTTAAATATCCACCTATTGCAAAGGAGCGTTCAAGAACCTCTCGGGAATACTTTTCCAAAATGTAATGGGGTTTGTTCTTTTTCACTTCAGTTATTTTAGGCAGTCATTAAACAGTTGTTAACCAGTTTAGTAAGTTTATATAAAACTGCATATTTTGAGGCTTTAAATGCCACAGGAAAAGTTCCAATGTAAACAGAGAAGAACAGAATCACTGCTTCAAACGGAAGCGCCCAGCTCTCTACCTCATTCCCGTTGGGGAAATGCTGACAAGTACAAGGCCGTGAACACAGGTCGACTCACCAGCAGTTAAAGAGGTTGTGGGGTTGATTAATCTCTTCAGGTTAGCGAATAGGACCAAGAGGCCAGGTCCTGGTTTTAGCTCCACGTGGGTCAGCTAAGATTCACTTTGTTGTGCGGTTACAGATTATGTCTTAGACCCTGATAAATGTCTCGTAAATGCATTCCACTCATCAAGAGGGTGTGGATTATGAGCTGTTGGCTCACAGCCAGAGGGATGCTCAGCAACGCTTCGACAGGCCTGCCAAGAATGTTCTCTGTTCAGACTGTCAGTGCCTAACGTGGCGGAGACAGTTCTTGCTCAACCTGACACCTGCCTTTGGTGATAAGCTTTGGAGCTCACCCCTAAATATGGTGACTGGCTCTGATACTGGTCAGTTTCTCCCTGCGTTGCTATTGAAAAAGAAAAAAGGAGTCAAAGCTGCTGTTGCTGTCTGAGTAACATCTAGGAACTTGAATTTGCCTAAGAGACAATTCTTTGGTATAGATCATTGGATTCATTGTTTCGTTAATTAAAATTCCTTGCATTCTTAAAAAACAAGCTTCGACCCAGATCTCTGCAATGTCTTTTAAAAATTTCTGATTTCCAGCTCCTCTTAGTCACAATGCATCCTTGTTTTACAGTTGTGACATAGAAAGATTAAGTAAATTGCTTGAAGTCGTACAGTCCATAAACTGTGGCATTTGGAGGCAGTATGTGGCTTCAGAGTTCACTTTAACCCACTGTATGAAGCTGTTTACAACACAGCAGCAGCAACAAAACAGTTTTGAGTCCTCCTTATGCGCCAATCGCTTGTTAAAACAAACTTTACTTTTATTGTTATTTAATCTCACTGGTGTCTAAAACAAACTCATCTTCTTAACTAAGGGATACCCTATCTTTTCTTTTAATGCCATCACTATGAATGAAATGCATTTTGTATGTGTATCCCACTTTGTCCTAAAAATAATTTAGGAAGGCTTGAAAACAGTTGTCTTCCAGGCAATAAAGCTTAAATTACCAGTTTCTCTATATTCCTGGTTATTCCAGTACAATCTTTTGATTCCACGGTATCCTGAGTTTTTCTTGCTATCCCGGAATTTAGGATGCTCTATGATACTTCTCTTTCCTCCCCGCCCCTCCCCTCCCCTTTCCCCTTTTCTCTTTCCCTCTCTCTTCATTCCCCATACGGCACTCCATTACACCTTTTAGCTACCTGGGTGTTGCTCTACTGTCATTACCATGACATTGGTCAATAATTTTAAGAGCTCTTTGATGGCAAGAGCTGTCTTATTCATCTTCTTGTTCTCTAGCCTCTAGCGTTTGAGTCTGACGCATAGAGAACACTCAGTAAATGTTTGCTGAATGAGCAAATCCCTTCCTTCCCATTCCTTCTTTTCCTCTGCCAATAACCTACTCCAGACACTCATTCTTATTTCATGCCTAAGGTATATCAGAATGTTTTTTGCCTGCAAGTAACAGCAAAGACGACTCGACCTGGCTTAAGCTATAAGGCATTTTATTGGCTGACAGAACTGGAAGTCCAGAGATAAAGCAGGCCTCAAGATGGACTGAGTCCAAGCACTCCAGCATTTCTCTGTGATTCTTTTGGCTCTGCCCTCCTTTGGCCAACAGTGAGATGGTTACAGAACCTCAGATCCTCAAATTCGGCCACAGTGACATCCAACCTGCATCTTAAGAAGACACTTCTCTTGAAAAGTTCTAGGAAATATCTCTTTGTACTTTATTAGTTTGAATTGGGTCGCCTATCTGCTCCTGAACCGGTTCCTGTGGCCAGAAGATTGCCATATTTTGATTAGTTTACAGCTGGATTTGTGAACTAGGCAGTGACATGAGGAAGGGATTACTTTGAGGCAAAAACATTGGAGTCAGGTCAACTTCTCCTGAAGCGTGTGGCCTCTTATGGAGGATGAGTGGAAAGCTGAATAACACGTGGGGTCCTGTTGGGAATGGGGGCATGGACTTGGGGGTAGTAGCCATCAATGTTCCCTACACTCAGGTCTGCAAAGCTTCCTGGTTGGTCTCCCTTCTCTGAGCACTCCCTTTCGCTTGTCCTTCCCATATACTGACACTACATGAATCTCTCTGGAACATGACATTTATGACTGATGAAAAAATGTTAAGTGACTCCCTATTGCCTACTGGAAAATATTCTGACTTTCAAGCCTCGGTCTAAGACAATCCCGTTTTACTCTTGCAGATTCATCTTCTAATTCTTTTGCCTACTAAAGCTGGCGTTATGGGCTGAATGTTTGTGCCCCCCACAAACTCATGTGTTGAATCCTAACCCGCAGTGTGATGGTGTCTGGAGGGAGGGCCTTTGAGTGGTAATTAGGTCATGAAGGTGGAGCCCTCATGCATGGTATTAGGGACCCTGGAAAGCCCTCTTTCTGTCGTGTGAAGAAACACTGAGAAGATGGCCATCTGCAACCCAGAAGAGGGCCTCACCAGCACCCAACCATGCTGGTACCCTGATCTCAGACTTCCAGGCTCCAGAACTGTGAAGAATAAATTTCTGTTGTTTATAAACTACCTTGTCTATGATCATTTGTTATCGCAGCCTGAATGCACTAAGACAGCTCAGCTTGGGCAAAATTGATTTACTAATCATTCTCTAATAAGGTAGGTTCATACCTTTACTGCTTCACTTTCATTTCCTCCACCTGGAATGACTGCTTTCCTTCTCTATGCACATCAAAGTCCTAACCTTGCTTTCAAGATCCACCTTAAATTATTCTCTCTGAAGCGTTTCATGGCCACGCTACTTCGAATTAATCTTCTGCTCTAAATACTATAGCATTTATTAACATAGCATGGCATTCAACATACATTGCTTTATAATATTGGATAATTTTTCATTTAAATTATCTTTCTCTAGTCTCCCTAAAGTAAAGATTTATATGTATTCATGGTCCTCCTAATACCTCTTGCTGTCTTGCAGCGGGTAGGTGCTCAATACATAGTTTATATGTGCCAGCCAAGAAAAGTGGTAGCAAAGAAGCATGACAGAAGCTTCACATTGAAAATGTGAAATTCTTTGAAAGTTAGTAGTACAAATATTTACTGGTAACCTACTCTGAATGCATCAAATACTGTTCAAGGTTCTGGAACTTACAGTGATGAATAACCAAAATCCCTTGCCTCAGTGAGCTTACATTTCTAGTGAAGAGACAGCCAAACAAATTAATATTTAGTCAAATGTCAGATAATGCCAACTGCTAGGAAGAAAAATAAAGGAGGATAAGAAGACAGTGGGTGGATATTTTGAAGATGGAGTGATCAGGGAAGGCTTCTGACCAACACTCTGAATGGAGCTCCAAGAGATGATATGGGACAGAGGGAACCCCAAGAGCAGAAGCCTTGAGGAGAAACCTTGCTCAGGATGCTTGAGAAGAAGCAAGAAGGCTAGCATGGTTGGAGTGCACTGATGCAGAAAGAGTGATAAGAGATGGAAATGTCAAGGGAGCCAGAGTTTGGATAATGTAGGCTCTTGTAGGTAATACCATAAGTTCAGTTTTATTTTAAGTGATATAGAATGCCTTTGAAGGATTTTAATCAGGGTAATGGCCTGACCTGATTTACATTTTAGGGTAATCACTTTATCTTTTATGTGGAGAAGAGACTTTGGGGGGACCCATATTGGAAAGAGGACAGCTAGAGAGGAGGGTGTTGTAGAAGTATGGGTGAAGTATGATGGTCTGGAATGTTGGTGGTGGAGTTGGGGTGAAGTGGTTGGATTCTGCAGATATTTGAAGATAGAGGCCACAGGATTTGCTGATGGATTGGATATAAGATGTGTGTGTGTGTAATTAGAAACAAAGATGAGTAAAACAGAATGAAGTGAGATAATAGTGACTTTTCATAGACTACTTAATTTAGTTTGTCTTTTCAAAAATCGAATAGAGGGGCCGGCCTGGTGGTGTAGTGGTTAAGTTCCTGCTCTCTGCTTCGGTGGCCTGGGGTTTCACAGGTTCCGATCCTGGGTGCAAACCTAGCACCACTCATCAAGCCATGCTGTGACAGCGTCTCACGTAAAATAGAGGAAGATTGGCACAGGTGTTAGCTCAGTGACAACCTTCCTCAAGCAAAAACAGGAAGATTAGCAGTGAATGTTAGCTCAGGGCCAGTTGTCCTCTCTCACAAACACACAAAATCAAATAGATATCTTTGAACAGTGGACATTTTAAACTATTGTTACTAAAAAGTTCCAAGATTATTTAAAGATACTAAAGAGATGACAAAATAATATAATCAAAGGGCTCTTGGAGTGATGATTTGCAACATTGTTTGCCATTCTGAAATCTCTATAATTTAGATGTCTTTTTGTAGACATTGCGTGAGTTATACTTCTTTTATTTGCCATGTTGAAAATCTTCATTGTGGAGGTCATGAATAAATTGAGAATGTTTCGATTTTGTGATCTGTATATTGTACTGACTTTTAAAATTCATTCTGCTTGGCGTAATCTTTGGTATATCATATGGTTTGCCTAAAGTTTGAATATGTCTCCTTTCCGTTGATTAAAGGAAAGAGAAGTTTGCTTGAATTAGTGCATACAAATGAGCACAAATACTATAAAATAATAAAATTTAAAACTCCTATTAGAAATGATCATTTGTTTTAAAAACTACTAGGCATGTTTTCTGTATTTGATTATTCATTGTTTCATCTATTTAGATGAATGAATTGGTCCACTTTTTTTCCTGATAAAGTGCTGCTTACAAATTGAGGAATTTAGTATTCCTATACCAGATTTTTCTAAGAAACTCAGAACTTAATCAAAGTCGTTAATTTTTACACTAACTGTCAAGTGGCAATTATTGGTTGTCCCTATTAAATAGAGACAATTTAAGAGATAGAGAGATGAGTAATTGCTATTCAGAAGTTGTTTTCTCACGCCCCCATGCTTGAGGTAACATCCATTTGGAACACCTTGCTACTAGAAACAGCAAGTTTTTGCACTACACATATTTTTTTGCACTGAAATTCACCTCCGTGGTGTTCATACTGACTCTATACAATGGAGTAAGAATTTGGTTTCAATAGGATAGTAGGGCTGATGTTCACTGGCTTCGGTTTTATGACTGAACTAAATCTGTTGGATAATAATTTTTTGATGTCCCTCTAGGAGACATCATTATATGTTTGCTTATTACTTAATAACTAAATTCTTGGAGCAATTTATCTATGCATTATTATTTTATCCATTCTTTGGTTCAATAGAAATATATTGAGCACTATCTTTTTCTAGCCACTGTGGTTGCTTATTCCTTAGAACTTTCAAAACAGTAGACCTGTTAGACTTCTCACCTGCCCCCTTATAACAGGGTCCAGTATCATTTTTAAACCTCTTGTGCAATCTGAGGACCAAATACAAAAGAACAAGTAGAATTTCAAGCCTCCTTGATCTGTGTCTTCTCATCTACTTTGATTCTCAGGTTTTCTTTAACAAGTGTCAAAATCATGCATTATGTAGCTAAATAGAAAATGGTTAAAATACTAATCTGGTTGGAGGCCTCTTTCACTAGAGTGTTATCAGCTCAGTGTTCTTAGATGGTTCCCTTTTGTGCTGGTAGTTGGGTTAAAGAAAGGAGAGTGGATGCTTTGACTGCTGAAATAGAAGGTAGAGTTGACTTCGTTGGGTGAAGGAGGTCAATGAAAATGTTACCTGGCAGGACAGAAAAGGTGAATGTGGATGGCCTCCCAGTATTGCCTGGGATAACCCCATTGACTTTCCCTTGGGTGGGGTCAAACACAGCCTGTGAGGAAGGTCATCTTGCATGATTTGGAAGACAAGTCTTCTCAGAGTAAACAGATCAAATTTCTAGTTTCTTCTCTAGCTATGATTGAGTACATACAGCTATCTTCTCTGGGCCACAGTTTCTGTAGCTCTCAAAGGAGGCATCTGATATGGTCTGACTGTGTCCCCTCAAAGTTCATATGTTGAAATCCTAACCCCCATAGGTGATGGTATTAAGAGGTGAACCTTCGGGAGGTGATTAGGTCCTGAGGGTGGAGACTCATGAATGAGATCAGTGCAAAGGAGGTCCCACAGAGTTCCCTACCTTTTTTGCTGTGAGAACATAACATAAAGATGCTGTCTATGACCCAGGGAGAAGGCCCCCACCTGACCATGCTGACGCCCTGTGCTTGGGCTTCCCAAACTCCAGAGCTGCTGTTTATAAGCTACCTGGTCTCTGGTATTTTGTTGAAATAGCCCAAATGGACTGACAGCACCAAACGTCACAATGCTGAGTCTCTTTAAAGTCAGATAGACCTGGCTCCAAAAATCAGCTCTGCCATTTACTTCAAGTTATTTCTTCACTCCTCTGAACCTTCATTTCCTCATCTGTACAGTGAAGATAATAATCTCTAAGGACTTATGAAAGTTAGAGATAATATAAACTTTTAGCATAGTGCCTGGAACAGAGTAATTGCTCAGAAAATGGCAGCTGAATGGCGTGAATCGAGAAGGTTGTCCCCAGGCCCATAGTTCCAGAATCGCTCTCAGGGGCTTTTTGGGGACGTTTATCCATTCTGTGCTATGCTGTGCAGGAACCTCCATCTGAAATGTTATAGCTCCTAGAAACAGCAAGTTCTTGTCCTTGTTGTCTTTGTCTCAGGAAGCATTCACTTTGTAATCTGTGACGTTTTTACATTGAAACTCACTTTCTCGACATGTATACTGACACTGTACTTAGGTCAGTTTAATATTCTCTCTCTTATTAAGTAAGACCAAGTTTTCATTGTTTTGAAAGCTCTGTTAACAGGGCCTCATTAATTGAGCCATCACTGAACATTGCCATGATTGATGCTTTTAGCCTCTGTCACCCACCCTTTGAGAGTATCAGACGGAATAACTCTGGAGCAGACTTCACTGGTATGCAACAGTATCCTGTGGGGACAAAGGCGACACAAGGAAACGAGCGCGTGCTTTCTTGCCGCAGCATCCAGACCCAATTCTCAGTGAAAACTTGGTTCCTTCTTCTATATTCCACTCAACCAAGGGAAAGTAGATATAATCAGGCTGACGCTGTGGAGGGAAGAGTTGTAATAAGGTGGGATTACAGAGCATCTAGACAGCCGGCAAGCTGTCGCTAGAGGTGCAGCCTCTTTACAGACCGGGCAGACGAGCATGAAGGGTGTGAAAGGTGAACCCTTCTGGAAAAGGGGTTTGCACCTTTGCTGGTAATTAGCTATTTTTCCTTTTTTCTTTTAATGGAGCTGTGATTGACATAGAACATTGTGTAAGTTAAGGTGTACAGCGTATTGATTTGATGCATTTATATTGCAATATGGTTGCCATTGTACCGTTAGCTAACACCTCTATGGCATCACATATTATCGTTTCTTCTGGTGGTGGGGACACTTAAGATCTAGTCTCTTAGCAAGTTTAATGTTATGGTGCAATCTTGTTGTCTATCATCACTGTACTGTGTATTAGGTCTCTAGAATGTACCTACCAGTTCCAAGTTTGTACCCTTAAGGGACACCTCCCCAGGTCGCCCACCCTCCAGCCCTGCTTAGTAACCACCATTCCACTCTCTGATTTTTACAAGTTTGGTTTTTTACTTGATTCCACGTGTAAGAGAGCTCATACAGTGTTTGTTTTCTCTGTCTGACTTATCTCATTTAGCATAATGTCCTCAAGCTCTATCCATGTTTTTGCAACAGCCATTTTTCCTTGTTCGATGTTTATGGCTTTGTCTTCTCCTGCGTGTGTCTTTTGAGTGACACACCATGAATGAATGCAGAAAAGCTTTCACTATAAGGGTTGTAATTTTATTCAAGATTAAAATGGTTTGTTATTTTCCTATATTTCTATATTCCACATATTCCATCAACTAGTACCTTTTAAAAAAAGATGACAATGAAGGAGAAAAACCACACATGTATACATATGTATAATACACACATACATGTATATGTGTATGTCTAGAGAGAGAAATTGAAAAGTTGCATGTGCTTGATCGTTGATTATTTTAGCAGAGGCTGGAGAGTGAGCAACACAATTACATATATGGTAATAAAGAAGGAACAGTAATTGTATTGTAATTTCCCCACTCTGCTTTTTTGCTGGTGACAGCTATTATGGAAAGCAGGTTGTTGGAATACAAAACACTAAATAAACAAAGCATTTTATAGACTCTGTCTTTTGAAATATAATAAAAATGTTCACAATCCCTGTTTCTCTGCTTCTGCCAATTATCCATTGTGTTTGTGCTTGTTCATTTGTGCATGGAAGTTTCGGTAGGAAAATACAGTCATCTTTGTAAAGGTTAAATTTACAAGCCTCAATAAAAATAGGCTCATTCAAACAAAAAAGCAATCAGATTGCAAAATGTCAAATAAAAGGAGAGCGTATCTTTATAGAAGAAAAAATATTAAATTTTAACGTTATGTTGAAATAGACAAAGGGACCTACTGCAGACTTTACAAGTGTTCATTTTGCTTCCACTGCTGTGTTTCGGCTTACAGATGGTCCGTGCGATAGTTGCTATGGAAACCAAACCTTTTTCATCAGTCTCTCTCTGTTGCTATGGTGCGTTTGGGCTTGCTGTACATAAACTTTTGTATTAAGTGTCATTTATGTTTTTCATGACTGACGTTATAATGAAGCCTATTGATTATGCATTAACGAACAAAGTGTCACATGAAATGATGCATTACTGCTAAACATCAATTACTAAGTAGGATAGGTGGACCTCAAATTATCTGTAGATGTACACTGTGCATTTGTTAACCAGGCTATTCGAAACATTAACGGGATAAAGAAAACTTGCTCTCCTTGACAGAAGTAGAATCTTTTTTTTTTTTCTTGAAAGTCATCATTTTTTTGGTAAGATTTAAGATTTGAAAGTTAAATCTTATCAGATTCAGAATTCATGCGTTGTTGTGATTTTTGCGCTGACATTTGATGGATGGCCTTAGGCAAATCGTTGACCTCTGGATTTCATGAGATAATGAAACTACGGCATGATAGATTTATATATGGTGAGTTCCATGAGGGTACATACACAGCTGTTTTGCTCATGCTTATGAGTTCAGAGCCTAGTACGGTGTCTGGACAAAGAGCCCAGGACATAGTAAACACTCAGAAGTACTTATCAAATGGATGAGTACACATGTCATTGCTTCTGATCACACGGGCATCTCATACTATAGTTTCTATGTTGTCAATTTCAAGAGTAGGCTTCATTTCCTTTTAATTCAACAAATATTTATCATATTCCCTCTAGAGGTAAAATGCTTTGCTTCTTGCTAGATTCCTTACGTTTTACAAACAAAGTTTGGCTTTCATTCCAGGATTCTGTCTTCCAAATTCTCTAATTTTTACTCATCTGTAGAACTCAAGTGTTTTGTGGTTGTTGTTAACAGCTTGAGGTATGCGTCCTTGAATATAAATTTCCTGATCTTCTTTTTCAAGGTACATTATTAGCAAGACACTTGTCTCTGCAGTGCTTAGAAGCATGAGCCTTTGAATCAGAGTCAAGTGTAAACTTAGTCCCTCTGCACCATTGAGAAGCTTATTTCTCATCACTAGCCTCAGTTTTCCCATCTATATAACGGGGATGAGAAGACCTACCTCATAGAGTTATGGTGAGAATTAAATGAGATTCATAAAGTACTAGGCACGGCAATTAGCAGAATGCGGGATCCATAAATGGTAGCCGTTCTTGTTAGCTGTGTATGCATCGAGAATGTGCTTGAGTCTACTTTGTTGAACCGTCAAAAATATGTGGATTTTATTATTTTATGTTTCTATCCAATACGTCTAACTGTGCTGTGCCAGCTCTTACTTTTCCATTCGATGAGGATCTCTTAATAACATTTGGCATATTCTGTAACTTACTAGTCATTTGGGGCTATTAAAAAAAAAAAGTCCTATGCAGCTTAAAATTCCAGTCGCAGACATGCTTCAAATCTGATCTCCACAACATCCAGCCCAGACTCCTGAGTCTTGCGTTGGATGATGGTTGATGTGTTCATCAATTCTTCCTTCTACTCCGGCTCCTTGGAGTTGAGGAAAGGGGATGACGTTTAACTCTTCCCTGTTCCTTATCAAAGCTGAACCCCTCCTCCAGTGCTGTGGTTTGGATGAGAACACAGAGCAGCGAAGATTTGACGTAACCTATCAGACGTGGAAAGACGTCCTTGTTCTTGCTCGGGTCTGATGTGGTTCCATCTCTTGCTGCTGACATCTGTGAGTGGGTCCCAAGGGGAGGGTACACATGGTCTCCAGTTTCCCCAGGCCCCTTCCGTTGGTGAGGATTCTCTGAAAAGGACAGCTGTCTCTCCTTTCGACTCCTGCGAGTAGCCTCTCCCCAGTTTCCTCTCCAATTGAATCGTCCACTTCCTCCGTCAACTGCTGAGCCATCCCTCCAGCAGCTGCCCTGTAAAGCCCTGGAAACTGTCTTACCTTGAAGTCCCCTCTTCCTGTCCCCTGCCCCAGGCTATGTCATGTTCCCTTTTTTCCCTGTTGGCAACAGTGACTCAAGCAAACCTTCCTCCTCCTTTCAGAGATTTCCAAGGAGATGTAGAAGCAAGACATGGGCTGTGTCCATACTCTTCCCCCAAGCTCCAGGGGCACATCGGGACACTCCCATGAACTCCCCAAAATTCTCGGACCCTCTCCAAAGGGAGTACGTGGTGGGGCGGGAGTGCTTCCTGCTAGTGCTCAGACTGGGCAGGCAGAGGCTGAGGATGGAGATGCTAGTCTCTTTTCCTTGTTGGTAGATGAAGTAAGACATGCACTTTTACATATAAGTATTTTTTTTTGTTTTTTTGGTGAGGAAAATTGGCCCTGAGCTAACATCTGTTGCCAATGTTCCTCTTTTTGCTCAAGGATGGTGGTGCCTGAGCTAACATGTGTGCCAGTCCTTCCCTACTTTGTATATGGGATTCCGTGCCACAGCACAGCTTGGTGAGTGGTGTGTCGGTCTGCACCTGGGATCCAAATCTGTGAAGCCGGGGCCGCCATAGTGGAGCACGCAAACTCAACCATCCACTATAGAGCAGGGACTGGTGTACCTTAGTTAATAAACATCCTATTCTAGAGCATTACAAGGCATACAGTTATTACTTACAAAAAGTAAAGTTTATAGCATAGATAGAAACTGTCTGCAGCTTAAATCTAAAATGTAAGCATCTGCAGTACCATAAAGCTTAGAAAATCATTTGCACCCGTTCGTTTACCGTTTGACTCTTCATTTAGTGTTCTCTCTTTTCGAATGTATTTAACATGTACATTCCAATGAACATGATACATTATGTTGCATATCATGAGAAAGGAACTTTAGGCTCATTTGTTTCTTAAGAAAAATTACTCTGAAACAAAGTTGTCATTTGTACCAGGAGGCAAAAAATGCAAATTAACAGTTTTGGTGTTGAATTCCGCATCATGCAAGTTTATGTATACATATTTTGTGTGTGCTGTTTTTTTTTTAAATCTTTTAGACATCTGTATACTAACGCAGGGGGACACTGAACTTCTTCAATTTGGGATTCTGTGGTGTGAGCCGTTGCTTTATTTGGTGACGGGGGGAAATCACTGGATCTCAGCTGGAGAATGCCCGTATTTAAATAGAAACTAAGACCTGCTCTGGAAAACCAATGTAATCCTTTCCAGGTTGTCTGCCATTTCACGTTACCTACAGAACTGCTTCCTTTCCCTTTTGTGGGTCATGGGCTTGAGTACATGTGAAAAATAATGCAAATGTTATGCCTTATTAATGCTTCTAGAAGATCTGCCTTAAAAATGATTTTCCACCACACACACAAAAATGTGGCTTATTTTTCTTTAAATCTTGTGCCTTAGGCAAGAACCAGTTTAATGGCAAGATCAACTTCATGGAGCACTAACAATTTCTTTGATAGATGGATGTGTTTCTCCAGGGACTTTCCGCTTTAACTTACAAACGGTTATTAAATTTTCAAGGAAGGTCTTCTTTTAACTTTGAAAGTCTACCTAGGTTCAAATTTCATAGCAGGAAACTAAAGTAAGGATGTGCTTTTCCAGATGTTTCCGTCTTGCTTTTTATTAACTGAGTGGTTTTATAAGTTGTTCCCTAATTTTGATCTGTATTACTCTGACAATCAGAGGATCTATTTGCAAATTTGTAAAAATGTTTCAATCTTTTCCCTTATGTATGCTTAATCAAGTTGGGGAGAATTCACATATATTAGCTATTGATATATATTTATATCTAGCTTATTCAAACTTCATTTTTGAACAGTATATTGTTTTAATTAGTGCCAAAAAATTCGTTTTAAGAGCAATCTGAAATAGTCTTTTTTGGCTTCAGGAATCAATTAGTATTTCCAGAATTATTAATTTTCTTGAGCTGCTTCTGTGCTGAATATTACTCTTCTCTCATTAATGTGAGAAATCAAATAGATTCTGAAAAAAAACTTTTTCACCTTTTTGCGAAGATAAAAATATTAAATTAGTTTGGATATGCAAAAGAGAAGATAGTATTTTGTCACTGAAACACAATTGAAAGCTCTTTATGAATGTCTAGGATCGGAGCAGAAAAAAAGGATGTCTTTCTTAATACCATCCAGCACCTAAAGCTAATTTCTCAGAGAAGCTTTGCTAAAGTTGATTAAAAAAAAAGATCCCCTATAGGTTTACAGGAGGAGAGATTTTCTGTCCCTCACTTTGGGAGTGAACTGCTCTTCCTGCCACGGTCGTGTTTCTGGTGACATGAGAACATGACAGGGGTGGGACCTGTCAAGGGAGTTCTCCGGCTTTTAGACTGGGTTGAAATATATTCAAGTTGGTGCCTGTAGTCAATTTTAAGCCAGGTAAGTCTGTCAAAGGGATAACGCAGCTCCAGAATAGAGAAAAATATCAACACACACATTGTGTGCATGTGTATGAATACGTATAACAATTTTATAATAGTTATCACCAGCATGCTAATTAAGATTTGATTAAAATTAGAAACTGCACACCCCTCTTTATACAATCCTTTTTGAACAAAGGTGAAGACTTTCTTTTGCCATAGACCTTGAGAGTTGTCAGGGGATGGGGTGGGGTATGAATCCGCGGAAGCAATAAATAAAGAGTCATCGTCATATTTAGCAACCTGGGCTTTTGGATTATAGAGAAGACCTGGGTTTGAGTGTTGGCTCTCCTACTCACCCACTGTATAACTCAGAGTTATTCTTATTTATCCTTTCTAAAGCTCAGTTTCCTTGTCTGAAAATTGATTATAATAAAGGCGTCTACTTCTTTGATTTGTTGTTAGTATCCAATGTAACATTAATGTATTATTGTTAGGAATCCAAAATTTAAGTCACTTAATTAAGTTCTCCCCTCAACCTACCTCATCTTAATTGAGATCAAGGAACTGGAATCCTTTTTAAGTCCATATGGAATATGTATAATACTTTGCATGCATATTATGGAAGGTGGAATAATACAGTTGATAAGAAGATGGCTTTTGGACTTCGTGTGTGGGTTGAGATCCTGCGTCCTCCATTTCTTGTCTGTGTGCTTTTGGACAAGTTTCTCCTCTTTCCTCATCTGTATATAGGCATCATTGTAGCTACTTTGTAGAATTGTGAAGATTAAATGAGACAGTATCTGAAGCACTGAGAACGGGGCCTAGCTCATGGGAAGTCATCCATGTCAGCTCTTATTATTGTTGTTGATTTTGTAAAGAGACTAGGAGAAGTGTGCAGTCGATTGGTTGGCAAGTGAGAGGTAGGGGGCAAGAGAACAGAAGAGTGGAGAAAAAGAAAAGTGCAAAAGAAGACCGTAGACAGAATGGGAAACAGAAGGCAGGGGCACGGTTGGTTCTGAAGTATAGTCATAGATGTAGACTTTCTGCTTAGACATCGGCATCGTCTCTGAAACTCTAGTCTTTGAAATGCGTAATTCTCCATTCCTTACATAAACATTTGTTCATCAGTAGCTTGACTGGTTCTATTTTAAAAAAATTTATCATGCAATTTTAAAGACCTACAAAAAGGTATTGTATACCCATCACCCAGCTTCATAAACTGGGTTCATTTTTTATTGCCAACACACTTGATTTGTGTCACACCCCCTCCTTCTCCCACTGGCAGTAACCACTACCCTAAATCTTAAATCAGCCCCACAAATTTTTAGGGTTTTTTTAGATATGCTTTTTATTTTTGGTGAGGAAGATTGGCCCTGTTGCCTGTTCCTCTTTTTGTTTTTTATTTTTTTCCCCAAAGCCCCAGTGCATAGTTTTATATCCTAGTTGTAACTCATTCTAGTTCTTCTATGTGGGATGCTGCCATAGCAAGGCTTGATGAGCGGTGTGTAGGTCTGTGCCCAGGATCCAAACCAGCAAACCTCAGGCCACCAAAGTGAAGTGCATGAACTTAACCACTTGGCCATGGGGCTGGCACCGAATTTTTCATATTTTTGTGATGTGTGTATCTATCTCCAAGCAATGTATTGTATAGATTTTTCTTACATGTTGTCCTGTAAGATGTATTACATATTTCAGCTGTATATAAAGAGTAGAATACTATAATATGCTTCTCACACTTTTTTTCTGCTAAACATTATAGTTGTAATTCATCCGTAATGTTACACTCATTGTCATGCAGTATTCTATTGGGTGAATGTAGCGTGACTGATTTATTACTTCTGTAGATGAACATTTAGTTTCTCTGATTTTTTTTGCAATGACCAAAATTGATGCTATGAATACTCGGGTGCATGAGTCATGGCACAAAAGTGCAGGAGTTTCTCCAGGGCAATGCTTTTGTGATCTTTTCTGAGTTACGGCATATGTAGGAAATAATATTTTTGCAGGCTGTTCACAGCTGCAGCAACTGACCCACTCCCCAGGCCTCAGCTCCCCTTAAAGCTGAGTGGAGTGAGATCTCGGCCACACCTGGAGCTCAGTTGCTTCGGGAGCCTGATTGAGAAGCTCAGCCTGAGGTGTACCTGGGAAGGGGGTGGCTCCGCTGGAGGTGTGCATATTTTTAACTTTCTTAGATATTGTCAGGTTGTTCTCTAAGGAAGCTGTGCATTTCTACTTCTCAACCCACAGTATATGAGACTTCTCATTCCCCTGCATCCTAATCAACACTTGGAAATGTTGGTCTTTTCACATTTTTGTCCCTCTGATCCTCTTTTGCTTTTATATGTTGCCTTTATGTCTCTTGTCATATATCTGTTGTATTGTTTGTTTTTTGTATTGAGTTGTATAAGATATTAATATATTCTTTATAGTTAACCTTTGTCAGTTTTTTTTTTCAGAGATTGGCACCTGAGCTAACAACTGTTGCCAATCTTTTTTTCGTTTTTCTCTTCTTCTCCTTCTCCCCAAAGCCCCCCAGTACATAGTTGTATATTCTAGTTGTAGGTCTTTCTGGTTGTGCTGTGTGGGACGCCACCTCAGCATGGCCTGATGAGCGGTGCCATGTCTGCACCCAGGATTCAAACCAGCGAAACCCTGGGCCACCGAAGTGGAGCACACGAACTTAACCACTTGGCCACAGGACCAGCCCTGCCTTGTCAGTTTTGAGCGTTGCAAATATCTACTCCCAATCTATAAGTTGTTTTTCCACTTTTTTTTTTCCGATAAGTATAAGTTCTAAATTGTGATGTTGTCAGCTTTAACAATTTTTTTATCTTTGTTTTCTATTTCTCATCTTGTAAGAAATCCTTCCCAAGTAATAGAAAGACATAAAAATATTCCATATTTACTTCTAAAATTTTTAAAATTCTTGCTTATTTGTGTTTATGATATGAGGTATGAAACTAATCTTGTGTTGTCTGTTTGGATAATAGCTTGTTCCTGGGCCACTTATTAAATGGGCTTCTTGACCCCACAGCTTAGCAGGGTCAACTCTGTCAAATCTCAAGAACCCATTCTGATTTTATCTTTAAGTTTGTTAAGTTTTGATTTTGAAAGTAGAACTTCAGGAAAATATGGTAATTCCCGCTTCTGAAATTAATATCACTGGATTGGAAGGGAGAAGACCTGGGTTCTGAGCCAGATTGAGAGCGAGAGCCCCCATAGCAGCCAATAGTTTGTACAGTATACATGATCCAGGTCAAAAATGTTAGACTTTTGGCATTTGAACAGAAGCTCAGGTTCCTCCACTTTGGCAGTTTGTGGTAAATCACGTGAAGAAGAAAGGGAGTGGAAGACCCTGCCTCTGTAAGTGATCACCTCTGGGTCATTTGGAATGTCACTTTGCAACTGAAGTGTCACTTTGTGGGCGCAACATGGTCCAAACTCATTTCTGGTTTGTTCATCTGTAGCCCTGGGCAGCAGGTCACATGACTCAAAGCCTGGCTACAGAGAGAACCCATGGGGCTGCTTTTCTCAGGAGACGGCTGGGGTGTGGTGTACCCTTGGGATGGCAGGGACTCAGCTCAGTAAAGTGAGTCCTTGACCTCTTTGACCTTGGTTTCCCCATCTATTAAACAAGGAACATGGAACAGATGATTTTTTTTTTTTTTTTAAGATTTTATTTTTTCCTTTTTCTCCCCAAAGCCCCCCGGTACATAGTTGTGTATTCTTCGTTGTGGGTTCTTCTAGTTGTGGCATGTGGGACGCTGCCTCAGCGTGGTCTGATGAGCAGTGCCATGTCCGCGCCCAGGATTCGAACTAACGAAACACTGGGCCGCCTGCAGCGGAGCGCGCGAACTTAACCACTCAGCCACAGGGCCAGCCCCTGGAACAGATGATTTTTCATGCCCTCGGTTTTTGAGAGTATGTGGTGTGTAGCTGTGCTTAACTCTAGCTCAGCCACTGTACCACCAAAGAGCTGTCAGTGGCTTTCAGAAGCTGTTAGATGGCCTTATTTCTGCTCTTTCAAAGATTGGTGCTGTTTCATTTTATAATGCCCAAGCGTCCTGTTTGAAATAAATGTCAATTTAATTTGGGAGGGCTTCAAAATACTATTTTTTGAATCATTTCCTACTTCATTCCAGAATGTAAATTATGCTAGAAACAGAAGCACTCTGGTAAAACTCTACTGGTAGAAATGTGTTCAGTGTTACTGATGCATTTTTTAGCGACGCACATCAAACTGTCAGAGCCCCCTTGTAAGTGAAATTGCTGTCAACTCTGGGGTGGGAAATTATTCTTTGATCTCCAGCCACTGTGGTCAAAATCATCTCTTGTAGGCTGCTTTTGAAGAAATATAGTATAATGGCTGAGAGAACCATCTCTGGAAACAGATCAGAGTTTGAGTTGTCAAAAACTAGAAGGATGACCCTCTGGAAATTAATTAACTTCTTTAAGCCATGGAGTATTCTTTTTTTCTATGAAATGGGGATAATAAGAGTAATTCATTCACATGGTTCTGAATTTTTAATGAGATAATACACATAAAATACTAATTGTTAGGTCACATAGTAACTGTTTACATGTTATTTATATTATTATTGATGTGTTTCTGTAATTCTTGATTTACTTTTATTTGTTAAGTTAAAAATCATTGTACAGATCCAACTCATGCTGAACTCTTTACCCACTGACCACAGACTTTTCCCATTTTATTTCCCACTACTCAGAGTTGCTGTACCCAGAGATAATATTATATACTTATAGCACTTATTTGATCTGGATTAGATTTTACCTTTAAAAGCAATTCCTCTTTTTATCATTTACACGTGGTGAAAAACTTTAAAGGTAGAAAAGTTTATAAAAATCTTTTTCTAATATTTACATGCTTTTGTTCGTAATACAATCCAAAAATGTCTTTGGAAGTTCAACGTCTAAAAGACAAATTTTAACTTTTGTATCATGAAGGAGGTTCTATCCCTTATAGACAAATAATGACATAGAATCCTTTATTATGGTTCTGCCAGCCCTGACTCCCTGTCCCATGCAACAAGGTAGACAGGTGGGAATCATCATAGGCACGTGGCGGGGAGGCTGCTGGACGGGGCGAGGAGTGCCCCTGGACTATATAGGAAGAGAAAGTGGTTATTCCCTTTATGCAGCCCCAGATAAAACAAAACAAAAAGCCAAAAGTTCTGATGCTGAAAACAAATTTATCACATGAGATTTCTTGATTTTCAGCCTAAATTAGTGGAATTACTCCCATATACATCAACTCTAACTCAATCTCATCTCAAATGATCTTGGCTGTTAATAATTACATATTGTGGGGCTGGCCCAGTGGCACAGCGGTTAAGTGCACACATTCCACTTCAGTGGCCTGGGTTTCGGTGGTTCAGATCCCTGATGGGGACATGGCACAGCTTAGCAAGCCATCCTGTGGCAGACGTCCCACGTATAAAGTAGAGGAAGATGGGCACGGATGTTAGCTCAGGGCCACTCTTCCTCAGCAAAAAGAGGAGGATTGGCAGCAGTTAGCTCAGGGCTAATCTTCCTTAAAAAAAACAAAAGTAGAGGAAGATGGGCATGGATGTTAGCTCAGGGCCAGTCTTCCTCAGCAAAAAGAGGAGGATTGGCAGCAGATGTTAGCTCAGGGCTAAGCTTCCTCAAAAATAAAATTACGTATTTTATTAAACACAGTAAATTTTGTATTAGATTTATCTAGCAAGTGAATATAGATTCTTTGCCATGAAATTCGCATGGTATTTTCCATGCCATCGTCCTTGTTCTAAGCTCTTTTTTTAATACTGCAGCTTTATAGCGGATTTTTCCTAGTAGCGCTTACTAAAATACGTAAAAGACTGCCCATTAAATACTTTTAAATAAAAGAGTCATTCCTGATAATTTCCTCAGAATATCGTAAATGTTCATTTCTGAACAAGAAATATTCTTTTAAATTTCTAGTGATAATAATATAATTCCTACAAATGCAGTATAAACCTATGCTCATCCATTATTCATGTATCATTTTCTGATGAGAGGTTGGGAAGCTGGGGATGCAGAGAAGAATTCATTAATGATGAGGTGGATTGTTTCCAAACTCTGCATCGAACTCAAAAATATATGTCTTTCATGACATAGCTCTCGTACTTTTTGGTTTTCCAGTTACGTATTCTTCCGTAGATTGAAATTCACCCTTTTTTCCCCCAACTGTGTAGGCGTAAATTTAAATAAGAAATTTTTGATTTTATTTTTAGATAAAGTAAAATTGTATGTATCTATAAATAACATCCTTAAAAATATTTGGCTGCCTAGGTCTTTTAATTTCAAAAACTTTAAAATGAGTGAACAGAAGAAATGAATGACTTACAGGACTGGAATCAAGATTATGAGGGTGTCTCTACCACTCCTTCTAATAGACACAGACACCCAGGGCATCGTCTCAATGGATGTGTGAGATTTTTGCTTCCATTATTTATACCTGGTAATGCTCCTGTTGCTCTTGTTTATACTGTTATTTATATAATTAAACTTTTATCTCACACCTATATCTTTTGATTGAGTGTGGAAGCACTCAGCCTTCTTCTGGAAGGTCCCCACGTTTACCAAAGTACGCTTGACTTTATTTCAAATTTTTTAAAAAAAAGAAATTGCAGAGGATCCTGGAACTGACTTGGAAACAAGTGCTTCTGCCTAGATTAGATTAAAAATAGAAGACCTCTGCTTCTGCATCCATTTTGCCTTTCACAGAGATGATATGAAAAATATTTAACAACTCTACAACACGGCAACAACCGATCAGAAAGGTCTCCCACCTGACCTTGCAGAGACAGCTTGTGACCCCTGCCGTTGTTGGATCCTGGGGAACATTCAGGGCGAGACTTTTGGGGGCTTGGAGCCGTGACTCTTTATGAACTGGTCAGGAAGCATTTCAGTATTGCAGCAACTGATATGGCTGTGCCTGTGTGTACTGACTCAGTGTCCCCAGTGTCACATCCACTCCAGAATAATTTGCCCAGAATGTGATAGGAGGAAGGTGGCATTTAATACTGATGATGACAACAAAAAGAATATTTATTACTTACGTGACTTGAGTTTTTAAGAAAAACATTGGTGAAAGATCCTTGGGCCTTATTGGCTGTGAAATGCTAACCCTAAGGTGCCAAAATCATGACAACTGGAGTAAAAGGTATATTGAGTGTTCCCTCACATTGTTGTCGGGTTCCCAGTATGACATTTCACGGGAGCAGTGACATCTAGTGTTCCCTCCCAAGATAGCAGTGACTCTGAACTGAGTAACTGTTTATTTCAGAAGCAGCGTACAAACTTGATTACTTCCTCCAGGGCGTGACTTTCACTGTTTTTGAAGCGCATCACATTAATCTAAGTCAGGGGCCTGATTTGTTCCCGATTTTCATAACCACTCGGGCAGGTCTGGCTGGGAGGCCAGACATTTTCTGTGTTCTGGCCCAGTGCCACACAGTACTCAGCTCAGAGGCCCCCCGGGAATAAGGCATTTCTGGGACCAATCTGAGGATTTGCAAAGAATTTTAAGTGAGCACAAAACTACTTTTAATAAAAAGAGAGCACAGACTCAACCTAGCCTGTTCTCCTAATGCATTTTGACAAAAATGGTCATTTTGTATTAGATGTGACTGGAAAGCTCTTAAGAAATAAAAATGAAAACCTTACTAAAATCTTTTATGGCTATACGTGTTCTGACTTTTGCTGCTTTTTATCAGGTCTTTTTTTTCTTATGCTTGGGATTTCACGAATATGTATTTTATTTATATTTCTTGATGAGCACAGCACAGAGGAATTGAGTGAGTCTGAGAAAGGAGAAGAGTCCTTTTAGATTGTCATGAATCTTCCCCACCCACTCTCCCCTTACTCGTCCATCATCCACTGCTGGCGCCATGTTGATATTTGCCAGTGGGTGTGGTTTTTGTTTCTGGTCTAATGTTGGCAGCAAGTCGGTACTTTTATTGTCTCTTATTTAGATCAATTCTCAATGCTTTTCTTACCTGGGGCTGCAAATAGTGGGGCTTATGGTCATGTGGACCTTTGAGATTCCCAGTCATTATCATCCTATAATTCTCCTTTTATTTTAACTTAAAACAAGTCTTGAAGTCTTCCCTGAAATTCTTGAGGATGAAACTTTCTCTTGTAGAGTCGATCAAAGAGCTTTGCCGTAGGCTCGTCCAGCCCCTTCAGTTTTAAGCAAAAACAAAAAATATAAACAAGAACAATAATGAAAATAGTTATTTCATTACTAGTGGGCATGTCCTAGGATTACAGTTCTGTGCACCATTTTTGGCACTTGATTTGGTGACTGATGTCAGTAATTCAGTGTTAAAATGCCTCTTATCTCAGTGAAAAAAACATTTACTTGTTGTAGACAATTTTTTTTGTTTGTTACTGAAATCTTGTACAAAATAACACAAAAGCTGATCTTCTGTTTGTTGCGGTTTGGGGAAGAAGGCTGAAGCGCCATCTGCTGGTTCCTTTCCTTTTCTTGCAAAACACTTCTTACGGTTTAAAAAAAGTCTATAGGGTGAAATTCAGCCACTCCTTGACCTCTCCACATTCCAAAATAGAGGTCTCATGAAGAGTTTTTTAAAAGCAAGCATAAAATAAATACATTGGGTTATAGGTTTCTGCCTGGATGATGGGGCCAATGACAATGTAGATGTTTAACCCAGTCAGGATGGAGGTGTTATAAATAATTTCTTTAATTAATCCATTTATTTGGGCCAAGTTAACCAATTTCCTAGAGATAACGTGGAGATGCTTCTGGAGTTGTAAGTGGAAGCTTTATATTCATTCATTTCTTCATACATTTATTGAACAAGTATTTACTTAGCATGTTCTAGGAGCCAAGCACATGGGGTGTATCAATAAACAAACATTTCTTGTTGTCCTGGATCCACCCCAGGAAATTCCCTGCCCATATGGGTTTCCATTTTATTGGGAGAGAAAGTTATAAACAGTAAACATAATAAATAAGTCTGTTGTTTAGCATGGCGGAAGCTTGAAATGTTATAGGAAAAAAAAAAGAAATTGACGATCGGGGTAAGAGAGATTGGGAGTGTACATTTCAGTCTTAAATAGGGAGTCAGGACAGTCCTCACTGAGAGAGTGCCATTTGAGCAAAACTGGAGGTGAGAATAAGTCACATGGGTATCTAGGAGAACATCCCAGGCAGAGGGAACAGCCACCACAAAGGCCTAAGGGGGAAGTATGCCTGGTTTGTTCAGAAACACCAAGGAGACCGGTGTGGCTGGGGCTGAGAGAGTGAGGGAGACCGCAGAGTGGGTAGGAGATGAAGTGAGAAAGGAGTCAGGCCAACACATATGCTAAAACGTTTTTTGTTCCCCTGTCTCCACCCCAGGAAATGCCTGCCTGAAAGTCACCTTTAATGGTCTTTCCTTGCTTGACAGAGTTGTGCATATTCTAGCTTTTCAGTCAGAGATTTACACTTTATGAGGAGCCCCTTGTATCTTCGGTATCACCCGTGTCATCTTCACTGGGCCATTTTATCCATGTATTACACTTTGTGGGACATTCTAGATGGTTGGGGGAGAACTGAGTTCTAACACGCTGTACACACTGGGGCTGTGATGGCAAAGGCTGGAGACAGACCACTTTTGTCTAATGTGGTATTATTATTTTAATAGAAATATTTCATGTTTGACTAATCTGGAGCAAATGTCAATTGTTTGTTAGAGATTGTCTTACTAAACTCTGAAGCTATTTTTGCCATTAATGGGATGACAATATACCATTTTGACCAACCAATTGAACTAAACAACCTATTGATTAAGTCAGATAGACAAACTGACTTGCTTTCCCACTCTATTGATCCTTATTGACTCTAATCCAATTCAATTAAGTTGAAATGATAAAAGTGTAGATTCTTTAAATTTTAGATCCCAAGGGACATTAAATATTCTCTGTTGTAACTTTTTCATTTCATAGGTGAGAAAATAGAGGGCCAGAGAATTTTTCTGAAGTGCAGCATGACCATTCAGTCAGCTGTGTGTGTGTCTCAGATTTATCTCTTATTGAAAATGCTTCTACCTCCAGAATTCCGCGTGGTATTTTTCCACTCTTGTCCTTATGAGAAGACAAGTGAATTTCAGAGATTTGCTGGTTATAACTTGTTCCCTTTTTTGCCTGAAATATAAAATGACTCAGCAGTCATTGTTCTCGAAGGGTGGAGAAATAAGGGATTTGAGCTGGTGGTGAGAAACAGGAGTCAGATGACCCGATAATTCAGTTTCCAGGTGCTGTTGGCAAAGACATTTGACCTTCTCAGGAAGGCCAGGCTCTAAGGACTAGATATTGTTAACTTTCAAATATAGTCATTCGAGAATCCTTTTCCTAATCCTTCTGCCATGTTTCTCTTAGTGCATCTAGCCCTGGAACAAATTGTCTAAGTCAGAAGGAAACTAGCACAGAAGACGTGTTAGAAATTCTGTCTGGCTCTATGTATCACTTATGATTCAATAGCCAGTTGGGTCATCCTTTGAAGTATAAAAACTTGGGGAAATGCAGGTATTATATTCGAATCATCTTTTTACATTTACATTTCCTTAAAGGTCCATAGTTTCTATTATTCACCTTATCTTGGATAAATTTTACTTTCCATCTTCATTCCTCTTCTTGACTATTTATTGGCTATCAGTACTCTCTTTATTTTTAAAGTCTAGAATATCCTAAAGGATGAAGTTTGTGTTTTTCCCTTTTATAGGAAAGTACAAATCGTCTGGCTTGTGATGTTAGAGAAATTAACCTGGATGAGGACTGGGACAATTCTGGCTGGCTGACTACTTTGCTCTAGTTAGAGAGGTGCTCAGTGGAGAGAGAGGAGATGGAAGAAAGGATGCCGGGTGATTTTATGACCCATTGTAAGAAGTATTTCCCGAAGGTCCTTTTCCTCAAGCCTTAAGAGTTTTCAGAACTTGATGCCTTCTCATATTCCAGTGCAAGTAAATAAACTCATTCCAAGGCCAAGTAACAATAATATCAATTGTGTCGTGGAACAGTAGGCAAATTAAGGGCTTACTGTTACTCATGCCACACTCACATCTGCTAATTCCTGGAACTATTGCTTTTTTTCTATTAGAATTCATTAGATATTTCATAAGGTTCTATTAAAGAAACTTTGGTCTTGTGAGCACTTAAAAGCATTTTAAAGGACCTTTATAAATCCGTTAAAAAGAAGTAAAATGTTTGGAAAGGATATCTCTTTCTCCCCTAGCATGGTTTTCCTTTTATTCGTTGAAGCAAATCCAGAATCTTAGACTGCCGTTTCTATTATATCTTTATCAAAAACTGCAATGTTTATTTTTTAAAAGCATTGACTAAACTGTGATTGAGGTAGAGTTTCTCTTTATAGAAGTATTGTTGCTAGTAGCTGAAGAAGGGATCAAAGAATTAGAATTTCACCATCCTGCAGTCCTAATGATGGATTGGCTGCAGGCAGGGAGATTAGTAGTTGCTAACGTCACAAAGAAAAGAGAAGCTGGCATGTGTTCCTCCTGGTGGGAGAATACAGCCCCCTCTGAAATGTCCTTGCCAATTCAAGTAGGAATCTGATCAAAACTCTAGATCTAACTAGCGGTCTACACTGGAATGTGTTTAATGACAATACAGGGAGGCAAAATCCGTAATGTGTAAAACTCTGCAGGACAAATGAGCAGTTTTCTTCCACAACCAAATTGCAAGGGGAGCAATGGGAAGAGATGGTGGAGAATCTGCAGATTAAAGAAATTTGAGACCTGGCAACCAGTGGCGATGTATAGATCTTATTTAGATCTTGATTTAACCAAAAGGTAAAAAAACAAATGACATGAGACAATAGGGGAAATGTGAATACAGACTGGATATTTGCTAATATTAAAGAATTACTGTAATTTTTGAGTTTGTGATAATGGTTGTTGTTATTAGGTTCTTTTTAAGTAGTACCAGTCTTTTAGCGATGTATGCTGACAGATTCATGAATGAAATGAAAGAAGCAGCATTGAAGTTAAAAAGTACATTCAATATGAATTATGTTAAACTTGTCTTAAAATTATGCTTTCATTCCACTGGTAACTTATTTTTCTCAAGCATTCTGTGTATTGTGTAAATGACCCATAAATCCATCTGACACAGCTGGAGAACGCTTGATGTTTTGCTGTCAATCACGTACAGATGTTACAGCCATGACACACAGACTGATGAAACTATTTAAATAGGATTCTGAGAATTACTAAATTTGTTTCAGAAAGAGTTCTTTGATTTTGATGCTTTTTGCTTAATCGCTATGTATCTGGTCTTTAAATATGAACTATGGTTTAAATCATATACCCAAACCTTCTACTTATGTAATACTGAATATTGAAAATTGATATAAATCATCACAATTACACAACACTGTAGAATATCATATCATTCAAAAGGCTAGTCAGCAACAAGCATCCAGCCAATATTTGTTGAGTGAATAAATGAAATTTCTTTAGTATATTTTTTGCAAAAACAAAAGAATATTATACTTTTAATATGTTCCTCTTTTTCAATAATTAGAGATTAAAGTGTTTTACAAGATTTTTAAGGGTAATTATTATAGTAAAAATGTACTGCTTTTTAATACTTAAGCAGAAAGCACATAAAACAGAATGCTCCTGTATTCCTTTTTTTTTTTACATTAAGAAGCTTTCTTTTCATTTTAAAAAGATTTTTTTCTCTGTAAACTGACATCACCACTAGTGAAAAATTCAAAAGTATTGGAAACGTATTTCCTCTCCAGACAAAACCACTGTTAACATTTTTATTTCTCTTTAATCTTTTGTAAAATAAAGATGCAATCACATTAAGAAACGTTCTTGCCTTGAATTTTAGAGACAGAATCCTATTGCATAAATGATTGTTTTTAAATTTCCTCGTTATTGTTTTTGCTTTAATAAAACAACAACTTCTAATCCTTTTAGAAAATGAGAATTCTTCTACCCAGTGAAATATGTACAAAAGATAGACAATAAGCACAGTCAACACTTTCCAGTAACATATTACTATTTCTTTAAAAAAGGAGCCTCTTTAAATTTTTTAAAAATTTATTTATTTATTTTTTGCCCTGAGAACGGTGGAGCTATTTTAATTTCTAGAAATAGTGAGGTTTAGTTTGGTAAGTACTACTTTTAGATGGACCTAGAGATTAGTAATGAGAACAAATTATATCAAGATATAAAATAAAGAAATAAACTATTACTTCTTTGCAATGCTTTCCTTCCCTAAACCGTGCTTAATTAACGCTACTGCTGTTTTAGTCGTCTTTGCATTGAAAGGCTACTAGAACGTGGAGCAAGTAATCGTGTGTTTTAAACACAGCAAAACTTTTGAACTCAGTCCTGTTGGCCTTAAACACTGTGAAGACCTGCTCTCCTTGTTTCTTTTCCCTCTTTCTGCCTCTCTCTCTCACCTTCTCCTTTCAAAAGAAATTTCTAATTTCTTTCTAGTTTCAAAGCTCAGCATGTGAATCAGAAACAGGCTTAAACAGCTAGAGATGAAATCAATTTCAAAAAGTGAGTTTTCTATAAAATTAAAGGAATTCCATTCCATTTGATAAATTGTGTTTCCTTATAGTCCCTCATTTTGTAGCTGCTTTACACTTTCCAAAGGGTTTCTTTCTCTAACCCATGAGGCGATGGAGCCAATGTTAATCTTCTCATGTAGTGAGACCTAGGCAGCCAACGCAACTTGGATCAGGCCTAACAGCTTGTCCTTGACGGAGCCTGGATGGGAATCGGGGCCCTGGTACCCATAGTCTCCTGCATCATAGAGTTAGAAGTTGCCCTTGGAAGCAGGAGGTATATGTCCTTCAACCATGACCAACCTCGTGTTTCTTGGAGTTCAGTCTGCTGTCAGCTCACTCTTCCAAGGTAGTAACTTTATAACAGGCTTCTCTGGTCTGCAGAGCCAAACTGAAGTCAAGCCAAGTCCCCAGGTTGCAGGAGCAGAAATCGGCTAAATGGCCTAGCCTTCCTCCCACTCCACCTTGTCCCATCTGCATCCTGACCTAAACATTTGTCTGCACCCCAGCCTAGCACCTTCTGCTCCCTTTTTCCAGAATAGCTTAGTGTGGACACCAAAAACTTCTGCATGTTTCTATCATCTTCTCTAAGGTCATTGTTCTTCTCTCATGTCAGCCAGCTTTCTCTTTGCTCAAGGCCAAGGTACATGAGTACTTAACAGAGATGTTTCGTTTCCTTCATTATACATGACCTGCTATTTCTCAGGCTTCTGGCTTTGTGTAATAATTTTTTTTTATATGATCCACTATATTCTTCCACATTGGGAGGAGTCAATGGGAACTTTTTAATATAGGATATTACAAATCCTTGGCAGGGTGAGGGCAAAGGGATTAGAGACATGGCTAAGTAGCTTAAAAACCATGTCTATTTTATTAAATCACTACTCAGTACAAACATTTTATATGTCATCTCAAAATATTACAGTAGTCTTTCACAATATTCTATCCCCCATTTTACAGAACAGGAAACTAGGGTTCCAAGAGGGATGAGCTGAGTTGACATTGAACCAGGATTTCTGGACACAACAGGCAGCCTATACATTGATCTTCATTCAAATAATATTCAAATATTTAAAATGTTTTCTTAGTGGAGGGAGGCTGGCAGTGATGAGGGATGTTTTTGTATTTCTATTAACTGGCATTGGCCATTTCAGCAGGAGTTGGACCCATTTTGTCAGCTTTGTAAGAGTTGCCAAGAGATCTGAGATCTTTTCCCAAATTATTCTAGCGATGTTTCAACACCCCTTAATTTGCTGTGACCCTAGGCTACATAGCTAGGACGTGGCTGAGGTAGGTAAAGTCTGATTGTTACCAAACCAAAGTGAGTCTGCTTCTTGGTGAGTTGAAATCAGAGGCTTCACCAGAAGTAATTGTCACAGAAAGTAAAGTCTATTTGCACAGGGCAGCAGGGCCCTTTTATTTCAGATGGGGAATGCCTATTCAAAAGGGAGAGATGAGTATTCGCTTGTGCAGGCTCAGTTGGAAAACATGTTTCCACATACACTGCCTGTTATGGTAATAAGACCTAAGCTCCTCCTGGGGCGGAGATCTTAGCATTAAAATGAGGCAAAGGTCATCTCTTGGGACTTTTCGGCCCATATGTGCAGGTGTCCCTCTGGTGTTGCTCTTGCGGTGGATTTTGGCCTGGTTCAGGGTGGTTGGTGATTGCATCTCTTAACGTAACAAAAAAGAAAAAATAATTTGGAGAAACAGTTAAATGCCTTCTGAAACCTCTGTTGAGCTCCTTGGGGCAATTAGCGGTGATGTGGTCTTCCTGTGTTCTTTGCTTCTGCCATCTGTCAGCTCTTCTTAGGATTCATGACTGTGTGGGCAAGTGACCATTAATGAGTTAACTCAGTAAACACTAAGTGGCTACTCTATGTCTTACATTTGTGTATTCTTTTAACAGTGTACGAGAGTTCTCACAGTTATCACCTCATTTAAATCTCACCAGAAACACAGAAAAGGGATAGCCCAGGCGACATCAATACTATAACCAACCCTCCTTCACATACAGAACATAAGGCTTAGTGGGGACACGCTAGTCTAGTCACTCCAAGTTTTATGATCCTGTATAGCTCCTGTGTCACTGGATTTCTTTCGGATGGTGCCGCTGTCCAACCTGGGATTAAGAAAACAAACGGAGAAGGGACAGAGGGTTCCTTAGCAGCTGCAATTTCAAAACAAGGAGAATGACCACTTAAATGGGACTGTTTCTTTACCTGTAGCTCTGAGGATGGCTTTAGCAGCCCACGTAAGAGGCAGAAAAGGAAACCTTCCTTCAGAAAAGACTAAAAAGGTAACACATTTCCTGAAATTATAATGAGTTTTATGTTAAATTATATAATGGGGTCAGTCAGGCTTCATCAGGTGATGCCGTTGGCACTGGGTCTTGGGTGAGTCAGAATTTATCCAAAGCATAAGGAAGAGAAGAGGTGAGACCTTCTTTACTGAAACAATAGGAGACACACTCAGAGGGTGATAGACAATGGTGAGTTCTGGGCAGGAGGGAAGCACTAGGTGGAGGCAGGGCAGTGGCTGAAGCCCCTGGAAGCTTCTGTGCCAGAGCTTATATAATCAAAGAGATGGATGAGAATAATGACCCAGTTGCGCGGATGGACTGATGGAGAAGGAAAGCCCAGAGCCTAGGTACTAGTTCAGTACTTTCAGTTCAGTACTTAACCACATCATAATAAATTTGTCTATCCAAAGAGTGAGAGGTATCTTCAGTGTATCTTCTGAAAAGAGACAAAGTTAGCAGCCAACATTTTTACATTCTTTCAAGGAAGAAGACAGCGTTTTCCACCCAGTATTGTTTTGTATACAAATGAAAATGCTGCCATCAAAAGGTTTGAGTACTTGATGGCTCATTTAAAAAAGAATCCATTCTTTTTAGGCAAAGATGGAAAGCATGAGGGGCCGGCCCGAGGCCCAGTGGTTAACTTCCCGCGTTCCACTGCAGGCGGCCCGGTGTTTTGTTGGTTCCGAATCCTGGGCGTGGACATGGCACTGCTCATTGAGCCACGCTGAGGCAGCGTCCCACATGCCACAACTAGAAGGACCCACAACTAAGAATATACAACTATGTACTGTGGGGCTTTGGGGAGAAAAAGGAAAAAAATAAAATCTTTAAAAAAAAAAATTAAAAAAAAAAAAAAAGATGGAAAGCATCTCTTTCATCCTACAAGGCAGTATAGAGAAACAGTGAAGGACATGGTCCCCAAAGACAAACTTCCTGTAGTGGAGTGCCAGCTCTGCCATGTCCTTGCTGTGTGACCTTGAGTACGTTACACAATGTGGGTACAGCACTTGGAAGAGTGCGTGGGGACACATTAGTCTACGACTTATGGTTGAATCTGTGCCAATTATGCTTTAAATGAAATGGCTAATTTTCATCCTTTTCCCATTTTCTTCCTTCACTGAATGAATTTCTTTGCAGCTTTAAAAATTAGCATTTTTATAGTAAATATATATGGAAGTAAGATAAAATACCGCAATTGTGTTTCTTAGTATAGTCATGTGAGTAATGTTACTGTAATTAGTATTAGGAATTAGTATTATTCGTTAGTATGGGTAATATTGGTACGTTGATGAATAAAAGAGGACCAGAATGTTGCCAGTCTGAAGACTAAACCCACAATGTCAGTTACAGGATTTTATTTATTTATTCTTAGAAAACAAGAATGATTATTCCCATATTCAGGGTTTGAGGCAGAAATTCAAAACTTGAGTTGTATTTCTGCTTGGGAAAATAGCAGAGAGCTAAAATTAGTCTCAGAAGACCACAGATATGTACCCAGCCAAATTTAATGTGGGATTTTTAAAGTTCATGGAGTTAAATAGTTCAAAGTCACACTGTACAAAGCAAATAGAAAATGCGCTTTTAAACGTTTTTTCTGTTTTATTTGGTAAGATATCAAAATCATTGAAGGAATGTATTTACATTTTTATGATAATGATATTTAAAATATTTGGCATCATGAAAAATGTATCAAATATTAAAATGTTAACAGAATGAGAGGTTTTTCTTTAAAGGGATTTCTTTGGTGGTTATCATATTTGTTACGTCAAAAGAAAACACTCCTCTTTGTGGTAAAAGTTCCTAATTCTCAGCTACAGATTTATACATTGATAATTTAGTTTACAGATAGGTGTCGCAATGACCAGTGTTAGGGCTCCAGTGTTAGAGTGCTGTTTCTAAGGATGTGTATGATTGAGTTAGTTCTTTTTTATATAGTTGAATAAATTTGAATTAAGGTTTAATAAAATAAAATTAGACATAACATTAGTCCTACCATTTGGAAAAACTGGATCATGGCATATATTCCTTCAGTATTGAAACTAGGCACCCACTTTCAAAGCAAAAGAAAAAAACAATAACAAAGAAGAATCTTGCAATTTATTTCTCTGTAAGTCAGCCTCAAACCTTCTGAGAGTGTGTGAATCCAGGTGAAAGCATTTCTTTTAACCTGAATCACTCAATGACCAATTCTGAGTTCATTCATCATGTTCCAGGAACATCCATTATAATGCCTACGAGAGGAAATTACTGCATCATATTTTACACCGTAGGTTCAAAAGGGCTAACTCATTAAGAGAGAGACACCCCACCTCCCTTATTCCTCAACACAGACAGTACCCTCCAAAATGGAATGGTTAGTCAAAAAAGTGGTAGAACTCTCAGCAATATCTCAAATCAACAACATACATCTCCGCAATAGTGTAAAATTTCCTTGAAGTTAGAAAAGAAAAGCAAAAAGAATGAGCTCCTTCTTGTGATGAGACCACCATCTGTCACACACGTCTGTTACCCCAATCTCATTTTTCATATGATTATTAAACAAACAAATGAACAGAATACGGGGAAAATGTTTTCAACTCTGGTATGATTGGAACTATTCTCAGAAAATAGACATTGGGTAGCACTTGTGTACAATATAGTTTCTTGAGAATTAAAAACATTTTTAAGATATGTGGTACTCAATAGTAATATGGGACAGAGAGTAAAATTGGGGGAAAAAACTAGTTTTCTCCTGGAAAAATCCATAAATGATGACTGAAGCCAAACATGCCATTCTTGAAGAACCATAGACATTTAGATCTAGAAGGAATCTTGAAGATCATTTAATCAAACTTCTTCATCTTACTAGATGGGAGGAAATCTTTTATTTCCTCAATTAAAATGATAAACTATCATTTCAAGTCCTACATGAACTGGAACTGAACCTTGGGAAGGATTGAGGCAAGTGGTATTATGCTTTTGTAGCTTGCAATCAACAGTTGTGTACATGAAGGGTTTAAAATGAACCATAAGTTTCTTAAGAAAAAAAGAGAAATTGTCCAATGACACTAGGCATAATATCCTGGCTGGGTCAGATGGGGAAAGACCAGGAAGACCATTAGTAGACTGAAGCGAAAGGACACTTCTCAGAAACTCAGTTTTTGTGTATTCTAACAAGCATGTATGGAAATAGCTCTGGCTAGGAATAGTTTAAATGCGAACTAAAAAATACTGCCTCAAATCCTAGGTATTGGGTTGCTGTAATTCATGGTTTGGATTTAATGAATTTGTCTCATGTGTCCCTTGTACGTATTTGAATTCTCTCCTCCACTAGACGGCCATCTCTTTCAGGGCACACACCATATGTTGTCTTCTGTTTCTTATCCATCGCACCTTAAGTGGCACCTCAAGTCCTAAAACCTTGATGGTATGGTTAATTGTTAATTGATAACTGCCCCTTTAAAATAGAAACTTTAGAGCCAGCCCTGATGGCCTAGTGGATAAAGTTCAGTGCTCTCACTGCTTCGCAGCCCTGGTTCAGTTCCCAGTCGTGGAACCACACCACCTGTCCGTCAGTTGCCATGCTGTGGTGGTGGCTCACATAGAAGAACTAGAAGGACTTACAGCTAGGATATACAACCGTGCACTGGGGCTTTGGGGAAGAAAAAGAAAAATTACTTGGCAGATGTTAAAAACAAAAATAGAGGGGCCAGCTCTCTGGCCAAGTGGTTAAGTTCATGGTCTCCGCTTGGGCGGCCAAGAGTTTCACCAGTTTGATCCTGGACACAGACCTATCACCACTCATCAGGCCACGCTGAGGTGGTGTCCCACATAGTACAACTAGAAGGACCTACAGCTAGAATCTACAACTGTGTACTGGGGAGCTTGGGGGAGAAGGAGAAGAAGAAAAAAAAGGATTGGCAGCAAATGTTAGTTCAGGTGCCAATCTTTAAGAAAAAAGAAAAAAAGGAAGTTTATGTCTTTTTTGTGATTCAGAGGTAAAGAATGATAAAGACATGCCTTTATAAATCAAATTCTTTTCTTCTCTTCTCCCTGACTCTGAGAGTTCTGCTTGTTTTCTGTGCCTTTTAGTCAAGGCTTAAACTAGGATGTTACAGCCCCGAACATGTCTGGACCCCAAACCTCTTTGTAAGCTACAAGAAATATTTATTTTCTTTTGTAAGTCTTAGCAGCAATAGTGATAATATCTGAATAAGTACATATTTAGAATGGACCAAACCCCCATGTAAAATAGACTAATGCCTTATTTTGCAAGTTTTCCTCTACTGGTTTTATTTTCCTTCCCCAAGCACATCAAAATGGCCACAAAGGTATTTGTACAAAACATTGCTAGCTTTCTTTTGAGGATAATGGTGATACATATTTTATGATTTTTCTTTTTCTTTTGGGGTTAAAAATTGAAGGAACTGTTTAAAAGCATAGTAAGAATTTGCCTTCAGGGAAGAAGATAGAATGATATTATTACTACTGCCCATAGCACTTTATATGTAATCACTCATTTAATTCTTATGACCAACCTATGCAGTAGATCATTATTATTATCATTTTCACTTCACAGTGAGAGAATTTAGATACAGAGAGGTCAAGTAATGTGTCCACGGTTACTCAGCCAAGATCCAAGTACCAACTGAGCGTTTACACACACTACAATACAGCCTCTTGAATGTAGGAAAAGTATAGAGAAAGATTAATTTAAATCTCAAATTCATGGCTTACAACACTTGCTTTAGTGAGAATAAAAAGTTTATTGAATTACCTGTGAATCTTTAAAAATATAAAAATATGCTTTTTGGGGGTCAGAATTATACTCATCTCTTACTTTAATTGTTGTCCTCAGAGTGAGTTTGTCATCAGGTGGCATAGCTGAGCTGCATCATGTCGTCTTTGCCTATTGCAATTTTTGGAAACTTAAAAAAAAATTCTTTGGTGGATTCAGTAAAAGCAGAAGCCTAAGTTTCACGGTATCTTTTAAATAGTTTGTAGAGCTTGGGAAAATGCAAAGATATGTTCCTCACGCGTGCTTTTGACATGAAATTGGCGAGAGTCTGGTATGGCAGCGGAACCCAGGCATCATACAGCATCGACTCTCCTGTTCCAACAATGGCTGTCATTCCAGAGAACACTCAAGTCACACAGGCGACTTCCTGCACCGCAGTTTACGCTAGACGACAGAGCACTTGAGTCAGCTCCCTCAATTTATTAGCAACGTTGCCACTTTTATGGGTCTAGTGACCTTAACTTGCAATTTTTGTTTGTGGCTTTAAAAATTTGTAAACGCTTGAGGCTTGGGAGCTACTCTCTCGTGGAAACATCTGTTTGTTTCTATTTCTGTGACTCACTAGGTTTCTTTTTGTTAGTTTACAAAAGGGATGATGTCCTAAAAAAGGAAAAAAAAATGCACTGCCCTGGGAGTGGAGGACTGGGGTTTGATCTCAGGCTTTGCCAAAACTGTGAGTCTTAGAAGGGGAGTCATGTCAGCTCTTTGAGTGTCATTGTTAAGAGAACCAAGCAATTATTGAGCACCGACTGGTAGGCACTGTGCTAAGTTCTCGTACATATTATCTTTTATCAGCAGGTATCTTTTGAGCTCCCACTAGATGTAAAAGAAGTACTACCTGGATTCTGGGGGCCATGAACAAAAGGTCCCCTTTCCTAAGAGCTTATTCATCAACACATGAGCCACAAGTCTTATCTGAAAATTCATTTCATTAGTAACTTTGGTTTAAAAAAAAAAATGTATGTCCCCTCTCCTTCTGTCTCCACCCCTGTATTAAACATGGCCAGCAAGTGCCCTGTTGGTGGCTGAGCTTAGGAGGATCAGCCAGTGTCCATGCTGTGTGAAGAGAGCTGCCATCACTGAGTCCTCACCGACCAGGATCAGACCAGCTGAAATTCTCCAAATCGCCAGTGGGCTCCTGCTCCAAGCTTAGGAGGTCCCTGCTCTTGAGAGCATAAGACTGTGATTCAAAAGCGGAGAAGAGTGATGCCTGTTGCCTGGTGGCAAGACACACCAGACGCAAAGCAGACAGCGCTTAGCGGTGGAGTGTAAGCTGTCAGGTTAGATCCTGGTCTTAGAGGTCAGTGCAGGCTGAAATGTGATATCTAGGAGAGAAACATGTTCTCCCAGCTTGGCCTCAGGTTGTCAGGGGACATGGATGGGGTCTTGTTTTCTGATGTGCTTTGCACTGAGTAGAGGTGTCTGTGTCACTTCCTGTTCAATATATCTCAAAATGAGAATAACAAATGCGGCCTTGGTGACAAGGTAAAATAGTACCACCACTGTGGAAAACAGTATGATGGTTCTTCAAAAATTAAGGATACAATTACTATATGATCCAACAATTCTACCTCTGGGTGTTCACACAAAAGAAGAAAAGGAGGGACTCGAAGAGACAGTTGCACGCCCAAGTTCCTAGCAGCATTATTCACAATAGCCAAAACAGGAATGCAACACGTGTCCATCAATGGATGACGGGGTAAACAAAATGTGATATATCCATTCAATGGAATATTATTCAGCCTTAAAAAGGAAGGAAATTATGACCCATGCTACAACATGGATGAACCTTGAGGACACTATACTAAGTAAAATAAGCCAGAGACAAAAGGACAAATACTATATGATTCCATGTATGTGAGGTACCTAGAATAGTCAAATTCATAGAGAAAGAAAATAGAATAGTGGTTGTCAGCGGCTGGGGGAGTTGGTGTTAACTGGGTACAGAGTTTTCGTTGGGGAAGATGAAAAAGTTCTAGAGATGGAGGGTGACAATGACTGCACAACAATGTGGATGTGCTTAATTATTCTACCACGGAATTGTACATTTAAAAGTGGTGAAGACGGTAAATTTTATATTGCGTGTATTTTGTAACAGTAAAAAAAAAAAAAGAAAGAAAAAGAAAGAATGCCCCTTCCTTTTCCAGAAGAAAGGAGGGGTCTTTTTGATTAAATTAAAAGGACAGAATACAAAATGGTTGACATTGGACATCGGTTCAGCCTAGGGGTCCGCCGGTGCTTTCTACCTGCCCACAGCCAAAGGCAAGGCAGCTGGAGCATGCTGGCCTGCTCAGTTCTGCCCTGGAGCGGCCCCAGCCCTCAGGTAGTCTTGCTGTGATTGACTCGGTCAGCAAGAAGGGTGATGAGATTTTTAGATGGTTAGATAGACTCCAGCCAGGACTTCTGATCCGGTGGCTCCAGTTTGGCTGCAGTTTAATCTGGACCATACTCCCGGTCTATGCCGTTACGTCATCTAGTCTTCTTGCAAGTGTGGTTGCTTCAGCACCATCTGGATCTCTGAAATGCGGGGAGAGAGTGTGAGCACAAGGGAGAGACATTTCTGTGTTGGTGAGAGAACACCAATCCAGGAGGAACAGATGAGGTAAGAGAAAAAGAAGGGGGCTCTGCAGGTGCATTGGAGCTTCCCATTTCACTGCCAGGGTAATTCTTTATCTTATCTTTATGTTCAGAGTGATCTCAGTAGGTCTGCCCAAGAGCCAGGGGCCACCTTCTGCAGAAGCTTCCAGGCCAAGTGTCAGTATTAGTCAAAGTGGATAGAGAGAAGGAAACGGACTAGTTTTAGATCAGGGAATTATGCTGATTCATGGGCCCAGACTACCATGCACTAGGCAAACTGCCAAGCAAGGCCAACCCAAAAATGGAAAATGGAAAAGAAAGAGGGCCTGCTAACCTGGGGATCTCACCGGTGAAAGTGTTTGTGCATAATGCATGCCTCCAGTGTGGTCAGCGCTGCTGTAGAGGGACAAGGAAGCCTAGGGGCAAAGAGGTAGCAACTGACGCTCGGAGAGAGACGTGGGGAGTGGGAATGGGGAAAGGCACTGTGTGGGTTGAATTGTGTCCCCCCAAAAGATAAGCTGAGGTCCTAACCCCAGTACCTGTGAATGTGACCTTATTTGGAAATAGAGTGTTTGTAGGTGTAATCCAATTAAGAAGAGGTCGTCCTCCATTAGAGTGGGGCCAAATCCAACAAGACTGATGTCCTTATAAGAAGGGAAAACTGAGACACAGACACACACGGAGAAGACAGCCATGTGAAGATGGAGGTGGAAATTGGATTGATGCTTCTACAAGCTAAGGAACGTCAAGGACTGCTGGCAACACCAGAAACTAAGAGAAAGGCATGGAAGAGATTCTGCCCGAGAGCCCTCAGGAGAGTAGTTCTTCCGGTGGGTAAGCAGAAGAGGAAGAGGTGGGGCAGGGGGAAAACAAGAGCCATTCAGAAGGGGTACTGGGATATGGGGATACTGGAGTATGCTGGTGTACCCTAGTATCCTGAGGGCAGAGTGGAGTTGTGACAAGGAATGGTGGTAGGAAGGTAGGCAAGAATCAGCCCAGACAGGGCGTTGATGCTATGCTAAGAAGTCTGGACTTTATTCACTGAGGATTTCATGGCTGAATGATTGTAAAAAGGCACTTGCGGCCTCACACGCTCTACTCCCCTCTCTCTCCGTCGCTTAGAGCATATCCTAGTTTGGACCTGATGTTGTCTTGCCCTCTGGAGTTCATCCAGACAGAAGACTGGGCCAGATGTAGACTGACTTTAGGACGGGAAATATGGGGACTGTTTTCTGAAACATCTCTCCTCATTGCATTTGGCATTTGGTTTTATATAGCTCTCCATATCCACTCCAGACACAACTTTATGATTGGCATATAGTGTGCTTGGATCCAAACCATGATTAAAGTCTGTTTTGCTTTTCAGATTCTTGGCACCATTTCATGAAACTCTTCCAATCCTAGTCTGGTCCTCACTTAACAAAACCAAAACTTTTGATAGCTGGTATTCCAAGATTGCCTTCACACATGTGCACTTATTCTGCACTGTTGAAAGCCAGTGTGTTGAGATCTACCTTCGTTCGATTTTTCAATTCTTATTTTCTTATCGCAAACTCACTTTGGTCTTTGCATTTTTCTCATTATTTGATTAATGATATTTCCATATCTCTTCTGACTAATATGTTTTCCACCCAATAGGAACCTAAAAAAAAATCCAACATAAGGAACTATTTGCTATACTTTCTTAAAGGACCATTTTAAATCTTTTGCATTTCTAAGTTGTTTTAAATAGTGTGGCATGAGGGAATTGACTGCCAAGGGGTATGGGATTGTAGTGATTTGAACTTTCCTTGTGATCCACTCTAAGAATGACTTCACGTTTGCCAGAATAACTTCATTCAGAGAAAAGTAGCTGTTACAGTGCTACAAATTTTAAAAAACTGTGGAAAACTACTGAAGGGAGATGCCAGAGGCCTGAGTTTGAGCCCTATTTTTGCCATAATTAACGCCACGCAAACCATGCAACTATTTTTGGCCTCAGTTTTCTAGAAAATGAAAGAAGGCCTGATTAGGTTTCTAAAGTCTACAGTTGTGCAATCGTGAGTTTCTTTTTTAATTACTGAGGCCGTGTGAACTCTGGGGAAGTGTTTTAACATTTGAGGGCAGCTATAACCCAAATACTTTTGCTAAGATCTGAATCTTGTAAAAATCTTTTCAATGGTGGCTGTATTTTTTGGCAAAGTTTGCCACCTAGCGGCCACAAAGACTGAAACAGGGCCTGGCTTTAAAGAGTTGAATAAAAGAAAGCCATTTACTAAGCTTAATTGACCATTGAATACAATTAAGTTTTAAAAAATTGAGTCTACTTTAAAAGTAGGAAACTGTTCGAAATACCAGTTAATCTTGAATCTTAATTTTTCCAGATTCTATTTTTAGTTTCTAGACTTCCCCTGTTCTTAATTGTACCCCCAAATCTTCTAAAGCACTAAATGCTTTCATTTGTCTCGAAGACAGACTTGTGGGGTCTGAGATGTGAGTTGAGTGTCGGGCGTGTGTGCATACACTATCTTTGTGGATTCCTCTTGAGTCTTATATGGACATCTGCTTCGCTGCAACCACCCCACCTGACCTTTGAGTAGCCTCATATTTTAAAAAATATTTGAAAATCTTAAGCGTGAGAGGTTAAGTATTATTTTCATAAAAATATTGAATGACTGGAATGGTAGGAATAGCTCATGCTGTGAACTAGCGTAACCAAAACTATGAGTATTTTATTGACATTAGACAAATGCCTCAAAACATATTCCGTTTGACATTTTGCTTTGTTCTACTTGGACCCTCTTTTGGACAATATTAGTGTACAGTCCAAAAAACATGTTGCAAAAGATCCGTGGTGACTCAAATAACCATCTTTTCTTGCGTTTATAAAACTTGACCAAAAATGCGATTAAAGTCTTTGCAGAGAGTTGATTCCAACTGAGAAGGAGTCCTGCACTGCTCTGCATTTTGGGAATTTGCCTGCAATGAGATAATGAGAAAGTGGAGGGAAGAAGCAGGTAACCCATTATTAATCTTGGAGGAACAAATCCAGCTGTTTCCTTGACATCTCCTCTTGATTTTTCTCAAAGACACTTCAGACTCAACATGTCCAAAACTGGGCTTGTGGTCTTGCCTCCCCCAGCCCCGGCTCATTTCCAGTCTTCTCTCTCTCAGAAGATGGCAGTTCTCTCTAACTAGTTACACAAACCAGGAACCTAGAGTCATTCTTGATAACTTCCCTCTCCCTTGGACCCAGTAGGCTGTCTGTCACCAATTCCTTTGGTTTCACCATGCAAGTATCCCAAACAGATCCTTTCATCTCCTTCCCCTCCTCTGCCAGCTAAACCTAAGCTGCCATCCCTTCTGCCTGGACCGTTGCAACGGTTGGCTAATCTCCACTCTGCCCTCCCTCCAGCTCATCTCCCACGCTGCATGTAACCAATGTGATCCTTTCTTAATGGAGGTCGAGTCATATGTCCCTCTTTCTACTACCCCTGATTGACTTTCCATCCTTTTTATGGCAAATATAAAACTCCTTAAAATTGCCTAAAGGCCTTACCTGGTCTGGCATGACTTTACTCTCTGGTCTCAGTAGAACCATATTCCCCTTTGCTCTCTCCATCCTGGCCTTTTATGGAAGATGCTTCCTTGCACAGAGACACCACACATGCTGGCCCCTCTCCCTGAATTGCTTTCCTTTCTCCCTTTCACCTAGTGAATATGATCATCTTTCAGATCTTAGATTTTGTCTCATTTCCTCAGGGGAATCTTAGACCAGAGGAAATAGGAAGTCTGTTGTCAGCTCTTACAGCACCTACATTTCTTCATGGAGTCACTTGTTACAGTTGCGATTTTCCTGTAAGCTCCTTGAAGATGAAATCTGTCTGCATTTACTCCCCAGTGAATCTCCAGCTCCTCGTCCAGTGCCTGGCTCATACTGAATGCTTCAGGTACTCATGAAACAGATAAATGTATAAGACACATTCTCTTAAAACAATATGCTAAACTCAAAATAAATGGCATATTGAAATAGAATAATCCCAGCCAAATAGAAATTTGTAAAACTCCCAGATAAATTCTGATGTGACTGAGGAGGAGGCCAACATTCTACTCTCAGACTATGTTGACCAACGGTTGTCTACATGTTCTGTAGCGAACACTCCAGAGCAGGTGCTCTGGGCACCCTCCCATCAACAATGTAACCACTCTGGAGATTGCCTAGATGTTTGCACCGTTCCCCTGCTCTCTGTCCCACGACCTCCTACATTCACTGCAGAATTCCGCATTTTGAATATTCTGATTAGAAAATATTTCAAATTAGTATACTACATGTCAGAACTCATAGAGCACAATGAAAGCAGGACCCTGAGCTTTCTAGGGAATGAATCAATAGGAGTATCAGACCGTGTTCTAGGAAGCAGGTAAGTTCGTCCTCCTGTAGCTGTCATGCCATTTCCTTCTGACCTACAATCTGATGAGTTAACTAGACATTCTTTTGCATTTATACTGGAACTGGATTAAAACCCGTATCTGACTACGAAGCTGCTGCTCTTGAAATAATTTATGTGTTTGCTATCGAAAAGGAAGAAGAGAAAAAAACCAAACTCTCATAACAATCATGTAGGGTAGGTGCTATTTTAGTGCCCATTTTAGAGATGAGAATACTGAGGTGCAGAGTGATAAAGTCACTTGTGCAAGATCACAGAGCACGTATGTAGTGCAGCTAGGATGTGAACCCAGTATTTGGGATTTAGAACCTGTCCTCTCATATGAGAGGCAATCTCTTTAAATGCAGGAAAAATTTAAAGCTACCTAAAATCATCATTAGTTTTAATACTGATTTTGGAATTCAGGACAATGTAACAAGGCATGAATTATAAATAAAAATGAATAGTGGAAAGAAATGGATGATCCTATCATATGTAAAACTAAAAAAACCCCCCAGTTATATCAAGTAAAAGGCATTCAGAATAAAGAATATTTCAACAGAGGTAGATATAAGAAAAAATACGTAAGATACTGCTGTCATGGAGTTTTTAAAATGCATTGAAGAGATTACTTTTAGAGTAACAACAGAAAATGCTTACATTTTCTATGTGTTCTCTACTTTGTTCCATTAAATATAGAGGTGACCTACAAAAAGGTACATGGAAAGCAGAAATTAAAAATTAACAATAGACATAAAAATGAGGCAAGGTAAGATAAATGTAAAAACTAAGCCGTGTTTGAAATTCCCAAGGAAAACTTAAAGAGAGGTGTGTGTGCCATATCTATGGTAGGAGAAGGGCGTTTTCCATCGAGTCCGCCTCTCCAGGATGGATGAACACGAGGTTTTGAGGGAGGATGAGAACATCAGCATTTCGGGCAAGAGTGGCTGCATTGACCTCATTGGACACTGAAGTGTCAGGCTCGCCCTAGAGTACCCAAAGCTGTCTTTTCAGCTACTACGTGTGAAAAGAGAATGAGTAGACTCTACTGGGGAATATTATGGCTTAAAAGCACGTGACGGAAGATCCCTTTTCCAATGCCTAGAGAAATAAGCAAAAGTTCATCAAAAGGCAAAAAAAAAAAAAAAAAAAAAAAAGTGTTAGCAATATTAACCAAGTAAGGAAAGGATCATAATCTGAAGCAGTAATCTTCAAGACCTGGCATCTAAGGAAACTGCAGATTCTGGAGCAGAGGCATGTCCTACAGCTCAATTCTAATGAGTTAGCAATCTTGAGAATTCCCACACATACCCTTCTGTTTTCCTTCTAAAAGTAAGGAGTCATGCAAATTCTTGGGAAATAGGTGAAACAGAAAGTAAATAGCAGGACCAACACATTCTACAGAAATGAAAATTTAAAACCTACCTAATGGGGCTGGCCCTGTGGTCCAGTGGTTAAAGTTCCATCTGCTCTGCTTCAGTGGCCTGGGGTTCGTGGGTTCAGATCCCAGGTGCGGACCTACTCCACTCATCAGCTATGTTGTGGAGGCATCCCACACATAAAGCAGAGGAAGACTGCAACAGATGTTAGCTCAGGGCTAATCTTCCTCACCAAACAAACAAACAAACCTACCTAATGAATTGAAGAAATTTTCCAAGGGAAAGGGGCTGCTCCATCATTTGACAATTAACAAAATCTCAGAAGAGAGAATGGAGCCCAGGTATTATTACAGGGACTTCCTGCTATTTAGTTGAACCCCTTGTCTGCATACTTCCATCCTACCACAAACACACAACTACATACACATACACACACCACAAACATAGGCACACATATACACACACTCACATCCTATCATTTCATGAGTAATAGATAGAATATGAAATACCTACCCCTTGAACTATAACTGAAAGATGAAAATAAACTGATCTGGGGTACCATGGAAAGAGAGTCAAGAATTTACTCACCCTATAACAAATAGAGTGACTGGGTGGAGCTCCTGAAGCATGAGCCAAAAAGAAAAGAAAAAGACCAAGCAAAATGCTACATCAAAAAGCAGTTAAAGAAAGGGGCATAGGATGCGAAAGAGAAAGAACTACACTCAAAGAAACACCAGGGTACAGAAAGAAATTTCTCACAATTGCTTCCTCTGTGGTGTGATTGAGAAGAACATGCATTTAATAAAATAGCCACTCATGGAAAGCATGAAAAGAAAAGGAATAAAAGAAGGGAGATGGCAGGTCCAAGGAAATGGTATTGAAACACTGTCATTTCCAAACTCATGCATCAATCAGAAACAGCAAAGAAAAAATTATACCCCATAGATAACTGAATTATTGACACAGAGGAAAGGCTTGGGATGAGAGGCTTGCAGATGAAAAAGACTAAGTTAAAAGCAGTTAGAGAAAAACTAATAGATGCAAAAGGCAGACAAAGATGAGCCAACATAAGGATAATTGATGTTGGTGGGGAGGAGGGAAACCTCAATAGGATACAAGATGTATTCTTTGAAGTGAAGAAAAAATGTGGATATTGCAAGAACCCATTGTATTCCATAAAAATACTATACAAAATGTCTATTAAACTTCAAAGATTAAAAAAAAAGAATTATTCAGATGAAGGAAAAAATCAAGCATCTTCATATTTCTCCATATACCTTTTAATGCCAGAGAACAAGGGAACATTTTCTACAAAGTTCTGAGGGAAGGAACATGTGATCTGAGGATATTATTCCCGTCTGAAATAGCCATCCAATATAACAGCAAACATGAGAAGCCTCAGAGAACATATTATCCATGAGCCTTTTTTGAGAAACTTGCTTGGCACTGAAAGCCAGCCATTTAATGTTCAGATCAAAAGAGAACTAAAGAAAAAAAAGACACTATGGGAAACTATAATAAGCATTGAATCCGTCTAAATGTAGAACTGATACCAAAAAGAAGTATGTTACATACCAGAAAGTGTGTTTGTGAATATTAGGATTTAAAAATAATGGCATTAAAAAATGGGAAGTGAGGAATGGAAAAATGCGAGGAAGGATGAGAGTCATAATAGCCTCAGGTTATATGACAAGGAGACCATGTCTGGCTCTCCAGAATTGAAAACTGTAGTTACAAAAGAAAAACCAAAAACAATAATAATGACTCCAATCTCATATTTCTCTCCCATTCCCTTTCTTGACTGTACTGGACTCTTTTAGGAAATGATGTCTATTGTGTAAAACAATCATTATTTGAAGTTCAACAGCTCGTTTATTTTTACTTGTTTCTTTTCTTTCCCGATTTACTGAAACAAGTAAAATTTAATGCGAAACTTCCTGTTAGAAATAGCATTGTTAGGTTGATTCTATGTTTATAGAGGCATTTCTTTCTATCAATTTAATTGCAAGGAAAGTTGTCTGAAATGATTACTATAGTTATTTACAGGTGCTGGTATATGGAGTGGCTTTAAAAGTCTGTCATCTTTGTTCTTTTCTACATTTTGAAATTGTTTTTTAACGAGTCAGTATCATTTTTACAAAAACAATAGGAAGACTTGTACTTTTTAAAAAAGTTCAGAAATGGGACCAGGCCTGTGGCTGAGTGGTTAAGTTCGCACACTCCCCTTCAGCGGCCTGGGGTTCCCCGGTTTGGATCCCAGGCATGGACCTACACACCGTTAGTCATCAAGGCGTGCTGAGGTGGCATCCCACAAAGAAGAACTAAAATGACCTACAACTAGAATATACAACCATGTCCTTGGGGGGGGGGGGGGGTTAGGGAGAAAAAAAAGAGGAAAATTTGCAACAGCTGTTAGCTCAGGGCCAATCTTGCTCACAAAAAAAAAGTAATAATAATAATAACAAATAAATAAATAAAAATGACCAGAAGTAGATGCCTGGATATTATCAGATGGTTAACTGGGTGATGGAACTATGGATAATTGTTATTTTATTCTTTTTATTTTTCAAATTATAAAGGTAAAATATATTGAAATACTTCTTTGTAGACTTGGATAAGTTGAGAAGTATTACAAGAACCTAGATGAGAATACTAAATATGGCGATATATTTCATCCAGGTACTAGCAAAACACGAAGGGATTCTTCATCGAGTCAAAAAATGATTTTAATTTTAAAAAATTAAAATGTTTTGGCAATACAAGAGCATGAAGGTAGTGGAACATGAAGTTACTCATTTATGCTGCTTAATTTGAGTAGTTCTCTAGTAGGCTAAGCTCTTCTCGCTGTGGCGCTGTATGTGTCCAGGCCTCTCTGATCTGTGCAGCGCGTCTTCATGTGGTCAGACAGCCCGCACAGGTTTGCAGCATAACACAGCCCGTGAATTACAGGAATGTTATAAGTATTTGGCGACACAGAGCCTTTTTTCTAGCTAAAACGCAAAGGGGGATTTGTCCCACTTACTACCTGGGACATTTCTGTGGTTAGCTAACTAGATTTTGCAGTCAACCTGAGCAATTTAGATGATGTTTTATTTTTATTTATATCTACTTTCACTGGATTTTTAATTTTATATGTGTATCTTACTGAAAAGCCGGATAAATGACTTTTGAACTGTTTATACAAATAGTAATTATCAACTAAAATGAGCTTCTGTATTGTGTAATATTTTGAAAGAGAGAAGTGGTAAGCAAGCGATTAATCTTTTTGGTTATTATAATATATTCAAGTAACAATAAACAAAAGAGAAGGGTGCATTAAAAAAATAATATACCAACAGGACATTCAAGTGGCCTTCAATTTATGCAATGTATAAAAAAGAACAGTAAAATAATAGAGTAAGAGTATTTAACAAATAAAAACAGGACATTCAACTGGCCTTCAATTTATGCAATGTATAAAAAATAACAGTAAAATAATAGAGTAAGAATATTTAACAAATAATATAAAAATTGTATTGGGATAAGAAGTTAGCGACTGAAAAAAATAAGATCCACACCTTATGTCAAAACGGATTAAAGAGTTAAATAGAACGTGTTCTTGGGTAAAGAATTTAATATAAAACAGATCAGGATTAGAATAAAAGCATGCTGATTTATCAGGACAGTGGAAAAGTAAGAACGTCTCGGTTTTGATGTGATAGAAGGAAATTCACAACGAATAATATATTGTTATTTTAAAATATTAAGCTACATAACAGGAAAACAAATAAAATGAAAAGGTAAGCCAGGAAAATATTTGAAGCAAGTATATAAATGAAAAGTCAAAATATCGCATAAAGTTGTTTCTATAAGTTGGTAAGGCTGTAGCAAGAAGGAAATTGAATTCAAAAGTTTTTGTATTATAAATGGAGTTAAATAAAAATAGCTAAATTTTTAAAGGAAGTATGCAGTAAAATCTTTGAATTCATGTATTGAAATAAAGGCTAATATTTTTCACTTTCTAAATTATAATGTTATATTTTCAATAAAATTGAAACAAATTTGTCAGACATCCTTCTAGATATGAAAAGAAACTATTTTAGAACCCAGAACTGTGGAGACAAAAATCCCTCAATTTCAACGCCAATATAGTCTTGCTGTTGTATTAAATATAATAAGGAATACACACAAAATTCTGTTAAGACATTTCTTCCGGTTAAAAACAAAACAAAGTGGTGATTCGTATGATTCCTGGATGGCAAGGACCTAGTGAGGTGGGAAATTTTGTGCTAACAGTAGGGCCACCCTGGGTCCTTACTGGAATCATCCTGGAAAGTGTAGAAACAGGAAAAAAGATGAAAGAGACCACAACTCAAGACAGCCTGGCAGAGTTTAAAGAGCCAGGGTTTTGGTGTCTGCAGACTGAGCTGAAATCCTAGTTCTGGCACTCCCAGCAGTATGTCGTTGGATGTGTCACTCCTACCTGTGCACCCCATTTCCTCAGCTGTGAAACTGAGCTGCTGCCGGTGCTGCTGAACTGCTGGGGAGAATAAAATGATGCAATGTAGGCAAGGTAGAAGTTGCTGGCTTTTCTCACTGACTTTTTGTAAAAGCTTCCATTCAGGAGGAACCGACTGGCTTCTCCTTCCACAATGTCCTTGCTCTCTGCTGCAATGACTGGCTACAATCCTTATCAAAGGGGATTTCAAGACTTTTTAAAAGCCCATCACAGATGTCTGGTTTCTTTGCTGAGATCCACATAGAATAAGATCATTGAATTCAGCAGTGAATTTCAGACATCAAAATTTTACCTTTGAACAAAAATCATTTAAAAACTAAAATTAGAATTATTAAACCATTTCCCAACTCCCATATGTCGCTGACAATGGGGGGTCCCTGAAGGATATAACATTTCCTAATGTGCAACATAATCTCTGGTAAAAAAAAAAAAAAAAATTGGTATACATATTCAAGTGAAACATAACGCTGATTCTTGCCCCTAGCGGAGACGTGTGGTAAGTGCACCTCAGCAGTTTCGTCTGAGTTTTGATTTCATTTGTTAATTTCAAATTTCTGAACAGCTTTCCTGATTGTGTTGTCAGCCTTACTAGGAGGTCTTGAGGTTTGCCAGGGTTCGATAGTGAGGCATCCTTAGAGAAAAAATGGCTCCCTACCCAGCACACAAAATCGTGAGGGCTAAATAATGTCCTCCCCAAAGGGGTCCACATCCTAATTTCTGGAACCTGTGCATATGATACCTTACGTGGCAAAAGGCACTTTGCAGATATGATTTCACTAAGGATCTTGAACTGGGGAGTTTATCCCAGACCACTGGGGGGCCCCAATGTCATGGCAAGGGTCCTTACAAAAGAAGGAGTCAAGAGAATCCGAATCAGAGAAGGAGATGGTGACAACGGCAGCAGAGGTCAGAGGGACGCCATTGCTGGTTTTGAAGATGGAAAGGGGCCGTGAGTCAAGGAATGTGGCACCCCCTAAAAGCTGGAAGAGGCAAGGAAACAGATCCCCCTAGAGTCTGCAGAAGGAACGTAGCCCTGCCGACACCTTGACTTTTCCTATTGGGACTCATTTTGGACTTCGGGCCTCCAGAACTGTAGGATTATAAATTTGTGTTGTTTTAAGCCACTATGTTTGTGGTAACTTGTTACAACAGCCATAAGAAGTGAATCCAGGCACATTGTGTAAAATTTCCTGCATCTGTCTGTTGTATGTGTCTAGGTGAACTAGGGTGGAACTACTGGAAGTAATACTGCAGTGTTGTTGCCTGTGTTCATTTTTAGTTTTTGAAAGTATCCCTCCCCCTGCTTTTTTTTTTTTTTTTTTTTGGTGAGGAAGATTGGCCGTGAGCTAAGATCTGTTGCCAATTTTCCTCTTTTTCTTTCCTCCCCAAAGCCCCAGCACATAGTTGCATATCCTAGTTGTAAGTCATTCTAGTTCTGTGTGGGACACTGCCACAGCATAGCTTGATGAGCGGTGTGTAGGTCTGCGTCCAGGATCTGAACTGGTGAACTCTGGGCCTCTGAAGTGGAGCATGAGAACTTAACCACTTGGCCACACGGCCGGCCTCTTCATTTTTATTTTCGCCAAAACAATGCAAACTGTGTTTGCTCTTTTGGGTTAGCCATGTGATTCCCTCTCCTCCACCAAGAATTGAGAAAGTCAATGGCTGCTAGGCATTGTCTTCTCCAATGAGGTGTAATCTAGGGCAGAGTATAGAATTTTAATGTAAGATTCAAAATCCTGGAGAGGTAAAGATATGTGGTTGGAAATCTTCCTACTTTCTTTTAGGGAACAAGGACTTTCATTGATTTTTATTTTGACCTTGCTTTCAAATATGCAGAGTTCTCATATTAGTCAGGCTTAGGGAAGCAATCCGTGGGCAGCATTGCATCCGTGCTGTGGGAGAAGATGTGACGAGCCGGCATGCACTGTGGCACTGGGAGGAAACGTTCAGAAAGGATTCTGTGTTGGCCATTCCATTCTGAGAATCCAGAGAACAGCTCCAGGTCGAAGACTGCAGTGCCCTCCTGGGTCCCTGAGGGGAAAAGCCTTAGATGAAAGGCTGGATGCCCTAGTGGTTAGGCATACCAGCCCTGCATTCAGACCCCCTCAAGTGAAACCCTGCCCACTTCGCCCAGCTGTGTGAGCTTCAGCCAGTTAGTTAACCTCTCTGGTGGTAAATGGGTACAAAAAAATGTTAGCTTAAAAGGTTGTTGTGAAAGTCAAAAGAAAAAATACAAGGTGCTTAGCACATACTAAGCTCTCCATAAATGTTAAACTATTATTAGAATTATTATAACCTTAGGGAACATCAGAATTTTGAAAGGGGGAGCCAATAGACTCTTAGTTTTCTATTTCTTTTAAAAAATTTTTTATAGTATTTTCCCTACTTCCTCTGTCACATAAATGAGCCAAAGGTGGCCTCTGTGTATTGACTGGCTTGTAGGTTGATTATTTATTCACTGAGGGCTGAAACCTGTTAGCTCAAAAGCCGGCTGGTGCCAAATTCAAGTTCTTGCACATCCAATTGTCTTAAACATAGGTCAGCGGCTGGCCCGGTGGCATAGTGGTTACGTTCACACGCCTCTTTGGCAGCCCGGGGTTCCCTGGTTTGGATCCTGGGTGTGGACTTATGCACCGCTTATCAAGCCATGCTGTGGCAGGCATCCTACATGTAAAGTAGAGGAAGATGGGCACGGATGTTAGCTCAGGGCCAGTCTTCCTCAGCAAAAAGAGGAGAAGTGGCGGTGGATGTTAGCTCAGGGCTAATCTTTCTCTAAGAAAAACAACAACAACAACAACATAGGCCAAACGAGCAAATTTTCAGCCTTTCAGATCCTTTTTGCATATCCCACTAAATCTTACCCCACGTCTGCTAGCTGTAGGTAAGATAGAGATTTGTGGTCATAAGGCCCCAGGCTGCTACAGCCCTTTGAGCCCTCTGATCCGGAGCCTCGCTGCCATGCTGCCGAGTGACGTCACCTAGACACTCTAAGCGTCTTCCATCCCCCTTTTCCCCTTGTCCCCCTCCCCTTCTAAGTAGCAACCCCTGTGTGCCTTAGCATCTGGATAGACTCCTACGGGGAGGGACATCCCCTGCATGAGAATCTGTCTGAGTCACCCAGTGAAGATTGAGTGAGTACCATTGCCACCTCATACTCATATCTTTTTCCTTGACCAGTCCCCAAATTCCTCAGACCCCCTATGTCCTCTTTGCCAACTAACAACAACTCTCAAAAAAGGAACATTCAAATATTTTGCTTCTTCCACTTATAGTAAGCCAAATAGAACCAAGGGACAGAAAAGTAAATGTCTTCATTTTTCATAGAGTTGCCCAATGTGGGACTGGAAGTGTTGGCTATAGGAAAACTGTCAGGGATGCCAAATATCTCAAATGATTCTGTTCTTTCCATCACACCTTTAAAAAAATTATGCTAAGATTTTAGGCATATCTGTTGGCACTTTCCAAAATAAATCTACCAAATGAGAGAATTGAAATTCAAATATGTAAACTTAAGCTCAGAAATTCAGCAGAAAAACCTCACTTCTCCCGAGCCAATTAAGGTGATGTTAGGACCCAAATGAACTGCTCTTTATAAAGGATGAAAAATGTTTGTGTCAAACATAATGAGTTGGATCTTTCAAAAAAGGAAAATTCATAGTTCAATTATTTCTCCTTTAGAACTGTCTGGTTCATAAACGAGAATAATAACATTCTTCTGTGGTCTGATAATAAAAAAAAATAATTGGGCAAATACACTATAGAGATTTTTTTAAGCGTTTTATCCATAACCAGGTTACTCTCTCCAAGTTCCATTCTTTCCAAGCTTGAATTTGAGAAGACTGTTTTTCTCTTGCATCTGTCATCCTTCTAGTGTTCTCAACTAATTAAATCAGACGGGGAAAGAAAAATTGACATTATCTCATCCATTTCTTTGCCTCCATGTTGTTCCATCACCAGTGGCATATGAGGAGATGAACTTCTTTTGAAGACATCTTAGAAAAGAATGTCTATGATCTCATTTGACGTGCCTGTGTTATTCTCCAAAAATTCTTCCTGTTATTCTGTTCTGTAATTTTATGTCTTTCTAGCCAACATCTCTTCATAGTTCCTCATCCCCATGTAGGTTCCGTGACCCATGCATGCATTCTCACCCCTCTGCTTCTCTTTCTCTCTGTCCACTACTTTTGGGAAATCTCAAGCCAAGCTCAATCTGACTCTCTTTGACTCTGGCCTTGAACTTGAGCAGATGAACAGGTGGGGAGAAGAACCACAACTATGAGGACTGTTTTCCTTTAAGTTTATGACCTTGAATGTCAACTGTCCTCAGTACTGCCTCTTAATCCCGCTTCCTTGGTCAAGCCACTTGACCACGCCTGAGATAACTCTTTCACTCCTTCTTCCTTGTCCTCAATCTCCAACACTTTCTCCCTTCTCCTTCTTAGTTAATGACCTTTCTTCTAATTTCATCCAAGAAAATAACAATTCTCCAAAGTGACCTTCATACTACTACTACCATTAAATCTACCCAGTGGTACCCAAATCCTCTGCTCTCCTTCCTGTTACAGTGGGTGAGCCAACGAAGGGCCCATCTCAGCCAACTAGACTATTTGTGCATGGGTCCCATCCCTTCTGGCCCAACCAAGGACTTTGCTCTTACAATTATCCATGGTTGCTCTTGAAGCATCTTTTTTCCCCTCTTCTCTTACCTGTAATACCTCCCATTCGAGGAAGAAATTTCCTTATTCCCACATCTTATTGCAGCTATGTTTTCATTTTCTACTCTGCTAAAGAAAATCTCCTTGAGAAAGCTTTCTGTACTCACTGTAACAAGTTGTCTCCCCCTCTCTTGAATGAACTTATTTGAATCTGACTTTCAATCCAGTCCCTCCTTTGAATCCACTCTAGTCAGTCATCAGTGGCCTCCACCTGAGCAGATCTGATGATCAATTCTCCGTCTGCATCTTGCTTGACTTTGCATTGGCATGGGACCAAGCAATCACTTCCTCTGTCTTAGAGAACCGTGCATTCTCCTAGTGTTCTCTGATCTTCACTGGTCTCTCCTTTGCTGGATTCTCCTCCACTTATGACCTCTAAATGGTGAAATGCCCCAGGAATCAGTTTCCAGGTGTCTTCCCTATCCGTATTTCTCTAGGGAATTTCTCTAAAGCTCATGGTTTCGAAGACCATCTATGTGCTGACTTCCAAGTTTATATCTCAACCCAAACCTCCTTTCTGAACTCTGGAATTAGATGCTAGGTTGACTACTTGACGTCTCCTCATTGATGTCCTATAGGCCTTTTAAAATTAATATCCCCCCAAAGTATTTTTTGTTTTCTCTTCCAAGCCTGCCCCTCCCTAAGTGTTCCTCTTCTCAGCAAGTGGAGCTACTGTTCACACTGGGGTTCAGCCCTCATTTGCCCCCCTTCCCAAATGGGGCTCATTCCTGGCTCTTTCCTTTCTCTGTAACACAACATCAATTATTTCCGTCACCTCTGCCTTTAAAATATATCTAGAATCCCACCATTTCTCAAGATTTTCTCCCACTAACGCCTTAGATCAAGGCCCTCTCTCTTACCTGGACTATTGCAATAGTCTCAAAAGTGATGTCTTTGTATCCACATTAGCTCCTTGCAGTCTCCACATGGCAGATGGAATGCCACTTCTAGGGTTTAAATCTAGTCAGGCCTCCTTTTCAGAGCCCTCCAATGGCTTCCCTTACAATTGGAATAAATTCCCTTCACGATTAGAATAGACCTAAACCCTAAATGATCAATCCCATGGTCACTTAGCAAGTTCCAGCCACAGCCGCCTTCTTGCCATACTTCATTAGACCAAGTGCATTCCCTCTCAAGACATTTGCCTGGATTTTTCTTCCCCCAGATGGTCTCACTCCCTCACATTATTCTGCTCAAAGCTCATCTTTCTAAGAGGCTTTCTCTGATCAACTTATATAAAACAGAAACTTGCCGCTCTCTAGCTGCCATTCTTTTTGTTTTCTTTGGTGAGGAAGATTGGCCCTGAGCAAACATCTGTGCCAATCTTCCTTTATTTTATATGTGGAACACTGTCACAGCATGGCTTGACAAGCAGTGTGCAGGTCCACACCCAGGATCTGAACCCCCAAACCCTGGGCTGCCAAAGTGGAACATGCGTGAACTTAACCACTACGCCACGAGGCTGCCTCCTCTATCTGTCATTCTTTATCCTCCTTCATATAATGCAGAAAAATTGCATGCTGACATTTTAAATACTAGTTTCCAGTTCCATTGCCGCCTAGTTCCATGGAGTAGAGATTATGAGTTGTTCACTGGTGTATCTCCAGTATCTGGAATGTGGTCTGGTTTCGGAAGGTACTCAAGAGATATCTGTTGAATGAATGGAAAATATAACAAATTCTTATTATTTGCTTAGGAAATAATTAAAGACAACAATTAACTCTTGGCTTAGTCTAGTGACCCCAATTGATTCTGTCTTTCCTCAAGGCCTTATTCAATATCAGTTTTGCATTTCTTCCCTACTCTCTACGCAGGTTTTTAATATTTTTTACTGAAGTCAGGAAAGTCAGCATTAGACAAATAGGTGTCTTAATGGATATAGGTTTTCCCGTTTTTTTGTGTTTTTTTAATGGACAACTGTCAAATTTTCTTGTTTGTTTTGTTTTGGTTTTGGTTTTTACTTCTCATTACCACCTCGTTTCTGCCTATTCTTTACTTTTGAATATAAACACTATTCTTTATCTTTTCTTCCTCTTCTTTTTTGCATTTACTTTCTCTAAAGGGATTCTTATCTCACTAAATTTATTTTGTATATTATACTTAAGGCCTAGACTTTGGCCTGGCATTTTTGATGTCAAGGAATATTGAAGGGTATTCATTCATTCGTTTATTTGACCAAAAGATCAATATCGAACCCTTCTTATGTACTAACAGCATAATTTGAAAAGGACCCAGCAGTTGTAAAAATATCAGTATGTTTTCAGACTTGAGCTTAGTTGAAAACAGAAAGTTTGGCAATCTAGAATATTTCCATGAAAATCTCAACAGATTCTTAACAGAGTCTACACAAAATTTGGCTCTAAATGATATTTTCTTACTTTGTTCCTAAATGGAAAAATTTTGGATTTTGTGGAATTATCTGAAGTCTTACTTATGTGAATATATACAGTCTTTGCTAATTCCTTGGCTAATTCTCGTATCTTTTTGGCTAACATCCACTACAGAGCCCCATACACAGGAGGTATCCAGTAATCTTCTTGAATTAAATGGGGCCTACCAAAGCAATCTTTTCATCTTTTAAAGTACTTAAATTAATCTGAAAACTCTCAGTTTCATATTAGGATAAAAAAGAATACTACTACATGCTTTTCTTTGAGGATAAGATGAACTGAAAAAGCACATTAAAAACTATAAAGTATAAAATGAACACGTAGTAGTATTAATACCTAATATAGTAATCTATTTTTCAGATCATTTGCTAAGCGATTTTGAGCATCTGTCCTAATATAGAGATTTAGTAATTTTTGAGGTAATTTCATTTCTCCTAAAATGCATATGTACAGACAGACAGATACACAGACATACAGACATGTATACACTTTGCTGTCCCTTTTTTGGCTGCTGTTCACGTCTAATCCTCCATATACAGTCCTAAAGAAATGTGAAAATCGGCCTATTTAATGACATACAGGAAGGCAATTAGTGTTTGACTATTTTCACACATCTTTTCTAACAGTCCCTAGGGCCGGTCTGCCCGCCCTCAGTTTTATCTCATCTCTTTTGAAGTTGTTCATTCTACATGTGAGAAGTTCTTCAGCAAGCGGTGACTGGGGAAGAAAGTCTTTTACCTTTGGATAAACTAAAGATTTAAGATTTGAGATATTCAGACACTTGTTGCCCCCACAAGGAGCCTAAGGTAGAAAGAGCGCCAAGGCAAATTGTGAACGAGACAACATTAGTCTTTGGATTGCTGTGTTTCCATTTCCCCATCTCTGCTATCTTAAACCCTCATCCGAAGACCCAGTACCATGCAGAGTTAAGCTCCAACTGCCCCCACCCCCCCAGGTGTGTTCTTACCCCCAACTTCTCCATTCAATGAACTTACCTACCTCCTCTTCCTGTTCTCTGAAATTTCTCCGTGGATGGTAGGTGTTTGGAAGAAAGCCATTGCTCTAACTGCAACTACAAACCCACTTGGGGAGGCCTTTTCTTGAATGTATTCTTATCTTTCATTGACCTTCCAGCTTGACTGTTGTTGTATCTGATGGATCTGTGTTGAACCAGCCACATAAAATCATTCTTAAGTCATTGTCATCTAATACTTATCAGAAGCTCGTCAATGAGAAACAATGTTCAGTGGGATTGTTTGCAGGACATAAGGCCCATCACTGTCTAAAACTTTGGAGCCCTGGAACTTTAAATAGCCCCCGACCTACCAGTTCTTCAAACATGTGGGAGGATTATCCTCTGAAACCGCATTCAATGGATGCATTTTTAGAGGGCTTTCTCTGTTTTTTTTCCTGCGCTAATGAATATGTCGACTCTTATAAAGCCAATTTGGTTAAATTGTATACTCTTGAAAAATAAACATTTCTTTCGGGTAAAATAAATAAATAAAAATTAAAAAATATAAAACTCAGGGGCTAGCCCCGTGGCCGAGTGGTTAAGTTCACGCGCTCCGCTGCAGGCGGCCCAGTGTTTCGTTCGTTCAAATCCTGGGCGCGGACATGACACTGCTCATCAGACCACGCTGAGGCAGCGTCCCACATGCCACAACTAAAAGGACCCACAATGAAGAATATACAACTATGTACTGGGGGACTCTGGGCAGAAAAAGGAAAAAAAATAAAATCTAAAAAGCTTAAAAATATATATATATAAAACTCAGGAGGGCTAATGGTTAGAATCAAGAGCTTTGAAGTTCAACAAATGTGAGTTCAAATCCTATTTCTGCTGCTTACTAACTGTGTGGCCTTGACCGAGTTGCTAAATCGTAAATCAGTTTCCTCATTTGTAACCCAGGGATAAATCATAGCAGTACCTTCTTCATAGCTGGTATAAGGATGAAAGAAATAATGCTTACTCAGTGCCTGTATCAGTGAACCTTATTAGCTTCTTTTGTTGTTGTTGCCGTTAGTCACAGGTCAAGCCAAGTCTGTAAGGAATTCGGTATGTTGTCTAGCCCATTCTCACCCTAACTCCCCCGGATTGTTTATTGAATGTTGCTATGTTGTAAGACTTTTAGTTTCTAGTGAATGTCAGTCAAAGAAGTAGCTCTTTAAAACCCATCAATGCATTTATGGTAAGGATGCCATCAGGAATGCTGTTTATCACTTTACACGATGTTCCTTTTTAAGGGGACCTCCCGGAGAATTTGGTGCCTGGTGTTAGTGCCAAGCAGAATGCTTCTTCTGAGCATTTGGTTTATTTTAAGTTTGTGGACAGTAAATTATATAACTGACCGAGTTTCCCTTTTTGAGTTGGCTGCTAGAAAGCTTAGAGCCAGATGTATGGCTCATTTGTAGGAAACGCATCGATTATTATAGGATGCATTTCAAGCCTCACTTCTGTCTCCATTTTACGTCCCCATCTTTATGATTCTGTTTTTTTCTTTTAATCCCCCTTTTATTTCATGTAATTTAAATGTTATTTTAAAATAATTCTTGTAAATTGCCTTAAATTATTTCTGAAGCAAAATGGGGTGAAGATAGATAGATAAATAGATGTAGATAGACAAAATAAGGTCTTGAACAATTTAACCTGTGTAAATGATTTATTAGATATAGCTTCTGTATTTAAGAGATGTTTCATTTTTGTAAGAAGATATGTGTTATATAAAATGAATTTTCCAATTGGTAAAATTTCAGGCTTTGCAAGAAAGAGAATGGGATCAGCTCAAGGGTGGGAATGTTGTGCAGAAAGATAGGGTGATTTGGGAAACCGACAAGGAGGACCTCTAAGAGGCAGGCTGACTATGGCTCAGGATGGATAAGTGTCTGTTGTGTGACTGGACTAGTTAAGTAATCATTGCACAGTGATTCATGACCAGGGTCAGCTTATAAAAATTACCCCAGGGTCAGCTCATAAAAATAGCTTTTCCCTTTCCTAGAGAGCATTGGAAGACCATGGGCTCAGGAATCAAATTCCTGGATAGACATCCTGGCTCTACCATTTCTTTGGGCAATTTGCTTAACTTCATTGTGCCCCAATTTCTTTTTTCATAAAATGGGGATAAAAACAGTATTTATGTCGTAGCATTCTCAGGAGAATCAAGGATAACCCATGCGAAGTGTTTAGAACAGTGGCCGGCAGTTAATAGGAGCCAATGCATTGGCAGCCATCCTTCTTCTTTACCTTTCCAACTTGGGCCCATGGATTTTAAAAAAGATGCCAGTTGTCGACTTTGTAAAAGAATTGCAGAATAGGGTTAGTTAGATCACGGTGGGCCTGATGCTGATGGCAATCTTTACGACAAGTGAGGATTTTAATAAAAATATATATGTGGTTTAGACGTATGTCACGGAATTCTAAATCGATCAGGAGTATTTCATGGCAACTTCGTACAAAATGTGTGTTTCTCTTTGTTGGTCTTTCCAAACAAATAGGAAATCAAAAGAGCTGCTGTGAAGTATTTTATCCTATCATCATAGATTTCTTCATGAAATGTTACACTATGAGTAGTGTGTCTTGCCTTCTTTTCCCCCGAGGATCAGTGTTTTCTTTCTTACATCCATGCTGCATTTCCTTATAGCTATAATGAATGAAGTGAACTGATCAGATATATTCTCTGAAAGAACAGTGTGGCATAGAAAATTTTAACACAGGAGTGTTCTTGGCCGTTCCCCTCTCCTTCCTTACTTCCTCCACCTCCCATAATAAAGAGAATTTTGCCTTTGCCTAGGCCATGTGTCTTCTTCCATCAGCATCGAATCATGTTCCCTCATTGCCAGTCACCCTGTCATACAAAACCTAAATCTGGGGAGACAGAGAAAAGGCTGGAGATGGAGAATAGAAGGGGTAGGGTTTTTTCTTTGCTGGCTCTCCTTGTTCAGAATCTGAGTGATCGGGAATATAAGAAACTACAGAAATTAAGCAACTCTACTAAATCTAATGCTGAGGATGTAGGGTGAGGGAGAGAGAATGAGGAAGCTGGGGCCTGGGAGAGGAATTTTTTGACGTTTTTGGTTGCGTTGTGAAGTGAGGGCTGGCTTGCAAGTAGCCTTAGGGTAGGAAAGATTCGGGGAATAAGGGAAGGATTTTTGACTGGAATTGCTATGGGCTTTAAGGTTCTCTGTTATGTTGTTTGAAATAGGCAATGAAAGATTGGCTTGAGTTTCAATTACTTTTTCTTGTTGGATTCTACTTCTTTCTATATGACTGGGCTATAAGAGACCTTGGATTTATGTGGGTTACATAGTTTTCTCTCAATCTTGAATGTAACATGGGTATTCTAACTCTCTAACACAAAGTATGTTTTAAACTTATCATTGAAGTCTGGTACATATTTTATGATTATTGTTCGTTTTGAAAGTATGACTTCTCTAATTACATTGCATGTAGTTATTTTATCTACTTCTGCTGCAATTTGTGCATAGATGGTGATACCACTCTCATTACTGGGAAGAATTGCCTGGTTGTTAGTCTGAAAAAAAAAGAATAGACAAAAAGAGAGCCCAGGGCCAGCCTCAGTGGCCTAGTGCTTAAGTTCAGTGCACTGTGCTTCAGCAGCCCAGGTTCGGTTCCCGGGCGTGGACATACACTAGTCATCTGTCAGTGGCCATGCTGTGGTGGCAGCTCACATACAAAAAAGAGAAAGATTGGCAGTGGCTGTTAGCTCAGGGTGAATCTTCCTCAGCAAAACAATGGAGAGAGCACAGACACCTTAATGAGAAATAAAAGACAGAGAAAGAATGAAGATTTTCAATATGTAGAAACTGAAATAAAATAGTGTGCTCCTCTTTGGTAGCTAAAGACGTAGAGTTCAATGGGAGATGCAAGAGGTGAGATGGAGATTCTGTTCAGGATTCTAAGGAGAGAAATGAGGACTGGCCAAGAAGCAAACTGGAACTGATATGAAAATAAAGATTTATCATGGCTTGTGCTACAGGAGACTGAACTTCACTAATGGATGGAAATATCCAGAATGGAGAAAATTTGGGAACATGTGTCTTTTACATTGGGTTTCTTTCTTTGTTTTCCATACTTGCACTTATGTATTTTAATTTTTAAAATATCCGATAGATTCATCTGTTTCTCTTACCTTCCACCTGCACCACCTTAGTACAAGATACCATCATCTTTTCCTTGTATACTTACAGCTGCTTCCTATCTGGTCCCCCTGCCTCCTCTCTGGCCATCTTCCAGTCTAGCTTCAGCTCCACTACCAAAGCTTGTTTCAAATGATACAGATTTGATCATGCCTCTTGACTGTGTGAATGGAATCCCATTGCTCTCAGTATAAAGATAAAAATCCTCAGCATGGTCCTCGTGATCTGGCAATCATCTGCCTTTCTATCCTCATCTTGACCCACTCTCCCTCTTAATTTATCCTCCAGCTGCTTCAATGCAGTGTTCTCGCTTCTGCCACAAGGACCTTTGTAAATAATGATCCCTCCGTCTGGAATGGCTACTATATTCCCTCTCCCTGCCTCATCTCCCCTACAGTTGATCAATACCTTCCCAGCCTTTGGACCTCAGCTCAATGGCAGTTCCTCAGGGCAGCCTTTTCTGACTCCTCTAATTCTAGAAGATGCCTACTTGCTATGCATTTTCATAGTATTCTGTACTTTCTTTCAAAGAACTTACCAGTTTGTAATTGTATGTATATGTGATCACTTGATTCATCTTATCTTTTCCCCTGGATCTTAACCTGCCTGTAGTCAAGGACCATGGTTATTTTACTTGTCTTTTTGTCATCACTGCCGAGCAGACACATGCACATGGTGAGTAGCACTAAACTGATATTGTTGACTGAGTGGATGAATATAGACACTAGGTCCTTTTTTTGTTTTTATTAAGATTAGTGGAGAAGTTTTTGGTGCACTTAAGAACACTAGGCTCTGAATGGTTACAGTTATAAAAGCATACTATGAAGGAAGAGTTGAATGAATGTATGGGCTGGAGGGTCTGTGGGGGAAGGGGCACTCGTTTCCTGAAACCACAGCCGCAAAAAGAGCCATAAACCCTAACAAGGAACCTTCAGTTCCGCTACAGAAGGCTTCTCTACATCTGGTTTCATTCTTTGTAATCAGAGAGTTTTCTTCTCAAAAGAAGCCCTTCATCGAATGTTTAACATCCACTGTGTGCTTTGTCCCTCCTAGCTAACAGTAATGGAGGAAGCCAATAGGAAATAAACATGAGTTCTCATAGATTATTAAGACTCCTCAGAAATAAATCTCTTGGACTTTTAAAAATACCTGGCATTGACATGATATGCATTTATCTACAATTATTTTTCATTTGTCGTTTTTGTCATTCTACCCCTCATTGCCACTTTTTAACATTTAACATCATATATCTCGTATTATAACAAAATAGCTAATTTAACAATTCAGTAGGTTTGTGATTTAGCTACATGAACCAAACGGCTGGTTTCATTGGCTGCATTTTATTTTATTATTTAGTAGATAGACGTTTAATGCAGACAACCACAGAAGCCCAAAAGCTTCAAATTTCTCAATAGTATAGAACTGTTGACTAGTTTTTAAAACCAGTCTGGAGATTTTTTTCCTACGTCATAATAAAAAACCAGATCTTTTCACATTTAAAGGCTTCAGTCATTCTGTATGGCCTACAAGGTAAGTCTACTTTGCTGTGGTGTTCAAGGTGCTTCACAGGCTAGTCCCAGCCTCTCTTCTGACCCTCCATCCACTTTCTTGTCACATCTTCCATCTCCCACTCCCCACCGCCTCCTCAGCCTTAGATTCCGTGAATTAATCCTTCATGCCAGAAACACTTTGAGGTGCTTTTAAAATACAAGTTTAACTTCTATAACTGAGGGCAAGCTGAAAGTGACTTAAACAGTATGAGAGTTTATTTCTCTTTCATGTTAGAGTCCATATGTAAGCAAGACAGGTTTCCCCACCATCGGAGAGTAGAGCATTCCTGTGAAACCTTTTGTAAGCCGAAATGGCATAAAGCAAAGAAGCGATTGCCGTTCATTTATACAGGAAAAATTTTTGAGTATTCCCAGATCCAAAAAATAACCTAGCAAATCATACCAAATAGCACATAAAACCTAAAATCCCACTAACATATAGTAAAAGCAGGAATGATATGATAAATACACAACCTATATAAGGCAGAAATAGTCTGTCCAGTGAAGTTTCACTTAACAGAATCGGGAAGACGGTGAGCACACTGGAAGGCTGAGAGGTGGTGGTGGTGATGGGGTGTTAGGCTGAGCCATTGGAGGTTGAAGTGGTGGGAGGTACAGGAGACTGGGATATGGGAGAGAGAGGAAGAGACCCATCTGTCAACATCTCATCATTGTCTGAATCCATCAGGGCAGGCAGGTCCCTAATGCCTCCTTCTTCTTCTGTGTCTGCCTGCCTCCATGTTGAATGTCGAGGTTGGTCATCTGCTTATGGCTGATGTGGAAGGCTTGAAATATGACAGTGCGCTTGACTGCTTCATCTCTGTAACAGCTCACTGCAAAACAAACCCTGAGCTCTTTCTCTCTTCCCCTTTTTTCATAAAAGTGAAAATCCTCTTATATTTCTTTCAGTTGGCAAAAACAGCTACTAATGTAGGTCTTTCGTAGAAGTGAAATGGCATAAAACAAACTTTCGGTTGGCAGGGGAAACTTGTATAGAGACTCATGATCTTTCTGTTCACCTGAACATAGAGCTTCCTTCTCAACTTAAATGGCTGTTCCAACTCTCAGCAGTGTGTCTACGTTCAGGCCAGCAAGAAGGGAAAAAGAGAAAGGGGAAGGGATGCTCCATTCCCTCTGAGGGCATGACTGAGATGTTGGCACGTGGCATTTCCGCTCCTGTGCTGTTGAACAGAATCTGGTCATGTGGCCATACCAAGTTGCAAGGGGTGCTGGGATATTTCTCCTGGCCCAGTAGTCACATATCCATGCCTATTACCCTAGGTGAAGTAGAGAATGGATTATGAGGGGACAACTACAAATCGTTGTCACACCTACTGTGTTTCTGTTACCGCGCTAAATGCTAGGGAAATAGTGGTGAATGAGAACTAGATTTGGGGGAGAACCTAGTTTAATTTGAGGGACTTTGAGTATATCCCTGTTGTCTGAATATATCATGAATATTTCATCCATTTACATTCTTATACCGTCTGTCTAAACAGAATTTGTTCTGTTTATGTTCTGTATATCATTTTTTTGTGCTTGTGCATTTGCTGCACATTGCCTGGGATTCTCTCTGTCTCCATTTTCCACTGGATACAATTCTCCCCATTCTGCAAAAGCGAGCCCAAGAGTCCCCACCTTCAGGAAGCCTTCGGCGTGCCTTCCAGTGATGGGTAGGAGTTGGGTCATTGGTGTTCTCATAGCGCGCAAACACTGTGTTCTCTTTCCTCTGTTTTGTTATAAATGGCTAGAGACAGACATGGACTCTATTTCATTCATTTCCTATCCCCAGCACCTAGCACAGTGCCGAGCAAATAGAAGGTGCTGGATAAATGTTTGCAAAATCAAATCAGTACTTGGCATCTTTTCATGGATCCTTAAATGGCAAGGTGGGTGGAATCGCTAATGAACTTGGGATCGCTCTCATATTGCATATAATAATATCATAGTTGATAAAAAGTTAAGTGAACCAAATTAAATTCAGAATCATAGAAGAGATCATGTCTCCTGTGTTTTCATCTTAATCTAACTTTGAGTTAATTTTTATGCTTTATTTCTATTCAGTTATTCTAGTAATTGTGTCCTGGTCAAGGTTGATGAAGGGTCCTTAAGAAAAAGCTTGAATTTGAATTATATGTGCTCTCGTATTACTTACTATATTTCTCACTAAAGTTTCTTTAAAAAACCAAATTGAAATTCTACCTACTAGAAATATATCTTGCATGGTCCAGAAAAACGTTGAGTATTTCCCAGGACTTAGTTCAAAAACGAATTTGCGATGTAATTTAGAAATATTATTTTAGGTTTCTTTAGGTTTTAGGTTTCTGATCTAATCACAGAAGTAACCTTATTGTCTATCCATTATTTCCCTTTTGGACCTTCAAATACATAGGAGATTAATTAGTATATGATAAAGCCATAGAATTTTCACAGACTATTTAAATTATATAAATTACTAGGTGTTAGTAATACTGTTGCTTGTGTTGTTTATAGACAAAACACTTGAACGTTTTGGGCATCGCTTACTTTATTGGTCAGAGAAGAACACTGAACTAAGGCAGGAGCTTTCTTCAGCTCTCATAGCCTCTTAGACTATTAATAATGATATAGAGTTGTTTCTTTAAATAATAGATTTTAGGGAAATATTGGTAAAGCGTTGAGAATTAGTAGGCTTGCGCTTTGCGTAAGGCTAGAGAGCATAAGGGTGAGTGATCTTAATCTGTGACGTGAAATGGTTAACGTATATTCTCAATGGCGATAGGATCTGGAGTGACTTGGACGTGGGGACAAAAGTAAATTTATACTGTTCCACGCTAAAAGGCTCTGTGAATCGTTGCTTTTTAAATTGGCTGATACCATACCAATTAATAGTTTTATCCCCAAATGACTTAACAATTCATTTCTTCAGGTGTGACATGTACAAGGTCTTTTAGGAAGAATGTTAGGATCAGCTCAGTGTCCACAAACTGTGTCTTTAGAGAAGGATGTAAATTATAACTTACAAGGAGTATTCATTTGTAAGATCTTATGCTTTGCAGGCAGCCTTATTTAGTTTCTTGTATCAAAATCATAGGTGGTATATTATCCAGTTAATTAATTAGATCTGACTCTGATCAGAAGTGCTTGCCAGAGTTATGTTTATTTAATGTGCTTTAACGTAGAAAATGAATATTTGGCGGTGAGTAAAAAAAACGGTAGCTGCAGTGGCTGAGTGAGTCGGGTCCTGAGGCCACTCCGGCAATCCTTTCTACAATTCATGTGAAACACGTACAGGGAGACAAAGCGTCTGACAATTTGGAGGGTGGTTCTGTAGTCCTAGGAATCCAGAGTGAATTAAAGTCTACACTCCGTAATTTTTCAGGGGGAAGGGAGGAGGGGGAAATCGCAGATGAGATATGCCCAAGGTGTTACAGAGGTAACACGGCAGCAAGGATGCTGCTGCCAGCCTGTGCATTGTGAGGAAGGCAAGAATGGCAGAGCAGCCGGGGGAGCAGCAGCGTGCTCGGAAGCAGTAACATAAACAGCATAAGGACTAGGCCTCCTCTGGTAAAAAGCAGGATACTGCAGGCTTGTGAAATGCAGGATTCTCTGATGTTTGAAAATCTCCCCAGTTGAGAATGGCTACTGTAAAAATGTTGCCAAGAAACTCTAATGATTCGGACAGTCCTAAGTATGGGTTAGCCATAGTTCTTGCAGGAAAATAAATGATGCTTTTTGTAGATTTCTGGTCAATAGACAACTCCCTGAAGAAGAAGATATCAAATTACCTGAGAAAGAAAAACAGGGAAAACAAACTTTTGGCATGCCTGCAGGAACGGTGGTGTTTTTAGAAACTACCTAGAGGCAGAAGCTAAGTGTTGATTTGCCCATGCCTCTTACCTGGGAGTAGAAGGTGGGAAGAAATGGACAGTGGCTCTGATGAGAAGAGGCACAGTGCAGCTCGGTGAAGCCACACGCTGACTGCGTTCTGCACCGCTCTTCATGCAGTGCTGTGGGCTGGTGCATCGGCGGCGAGTACCGGTGTCCTATGTAAGTTTCTATTGCTGTAGAATTGCAGCTAGGGGCTGAAATTTCTATTCGTGTCTGTCTGGTGCATGTTGCCTCTTTCAGCTGTTTTTAATCCCTGTGCTGAGGATCAGCCAGAGCATCAATCATTTGTACAACGAGTTTTCGAGGCACCTGAGGTATACGACATTCTGAGATTTTTCCGGAGACGTTGTTGTGTATCTTTCGTGCTGTGTGACTTTGATAAGGTCAGAAATAACTTGCACAGGGATTGTCTGGGAAGTCCATTGTCTCAGAGATCTGTATGAGTTCAAACCAGTTGATATTCTCTTTTACCTCCAGGAGTCCTGTTTTCGTATTTGAATTATGGCATGCAAAAGGAATCTTTTTTTGAGAGAAATACCACAGAGTTTGTCAAATTAAAGATAGCCACAGAGGCTACTGTTAAATCCTATTTTGAACAGCTTCAGAAATATAGTCGATGATAATCGTTTGATGGATGACACAGCTGTTGCAGTAACGCCAGCGTTTACAGCAGCTTTATCATTCTGTGACTATTTCACTGAAATAGTCCTTATTTCATGGACCTGCCGTGTTTTGCAAAATGGCTGTCTGAGTATTAAATTCTACAAGGCAGCCTTCCACAAACACTGAAGTATCACTACTTAAAATGATTGGATGCTAATTGAAGTACGCTGGCCGACAAGCTCCGAAGAGGCGCTTGCTTTATTTCCGTTCTCCTTTTGCATGAGGCCACTTTATTTTCAGGGAGCGATGTGAAGGGGAAAGAGAGGTTTATGCAGGCTGGCCAAACTGCAGTGCTGAATTGCTTAACACTCATCTGAGATTCCTGGCTGCCAAACAAATAGAAAATCTACACAGAGAGCTAATCAATACTTAAGGGTATAATGTAAAAAAATCTGTGACCTTGGAAAACTGGCCACTGGAAGAGATATAGGTACCACTTCTGGGACAAACAAGGTCAAAATCTGATATGATTTAAATAATAAAGTTGGAGACTGGGGGATGGCAGGGTAGAGAAGAGATAGCTACATTCCTATCAAATCTTAAAGGTAATATTCAATTTTTTTTAAATATGGAAAAGCATTAAAATCCCCTTGAATTGAAAGATTTTTGTTCATTGTTGTATATTCAGTTCCATTTGTCTTTGAATGCAACAGCTGACACGTAAGGAATGAATGTAGTAGTGAGGTAGCCAGCAAAGATTTTTGAAGATGACATCTTCAGGAATAGATTTTTTTGTTTGTTTCAACTGAAAAATTAATTGCTTTTTAATGAGATTTGGGAATGAGTGTCACAAAGTTTTTAAAGTATGAAATTATCCACATAAAGGAAATCTTAAATTAAAAATAAAAATAAATTGAAAATGAAAATCTGTATTTTTATAGAGTAATGAAGACTGACAAATCCATGGCTTTATGTGTTTCTACTTTTATATAAAGAATTAGAAGAAATCTCTGGTTATGTAGCTTTTTGGAGAGAGGAATTCTGAAATAAGGACTCCAATAAAGCAATAATTTATACCCTGTTTATTCTTGTCCTTTTTCTGACATTGCACATGTAAATACATAGAAGAGCCAGCAAAATCTGTATTTTCTGGAATCTTGAGTGAAAGGTTAGAAGATTTGGGTCATCTGCCAATTCTTAAACTTTTTACCCTGTAATTTGGTTAAGGACACAAAACACATAGCACAACTGTATTTTAAAGATAAAAGAAATGCATATACCTTGGTCCCTAGAAATAAATTTTCGTTTATTTTAGAACGTTTGTCTCTTGACTCTTACCTGTGACTTACCTGCTGCTGTTTTTGCCTCTCTTCTTTGACAGTTTATATATGGGTTGCAGTTTTCTTTATAGGTAGCCAACTCGAGGCAAGAGGTACGTTAAATCTGAAACATATTGCATTTCCTTGGAGGAAAAGAACCCACTATGTATATATCTGCCAGTGAGATCTCTAATTTGCCTGCAAAGAAGACGACATGTGGAGTCTGGAAGCTGCTCATTGAATAACCAGGTAGATGGTAGGGCAAAGGGCAGCCCAAGCCATATGGAGTAGTAGTAATTGGGACCTTGCCCATTACATGTCCATTAAATGGACTGTCCTGTTGTCCTTTGTCAGCTCTCTTGTCAATTTTAAGGGAGTGATGACTTAGATCATACCAGTACTATATGCCACCTAAAGTTTAGGAATTAGAAGTGTGTATATGTGAAAGTATATATATTAGGTATAATATGTAAGTCAATTGATACATATGTGTGTGTATGTATCTCAATCCTCCACTAGTTCTTATGTCTTTTTTCAGTATGACAGCTTTCTTAAGTATTCCTCCTACTCTAACATTGTCTCTCAGAAAGAATACAAAGTTATGTGGGTTTTGAATAAAGTTATGTACATCTGCCATAGTGCTTTGTTTCTAGGTTTTTACCTTCCACAGCTGTCACCTTTATTAGATACCCTCCCCTAACTTGTGTCAAGTTGCCTCTATATTCAAAAATTGTTCTGTGAATGGCCGGCCGCCCTGTAGACATTGGCCCCTCTCTTTCTCTATAGAATCCATTGCATAAGCCTCTTTTTGGCATTATTATTTGAATTCACAAACTAGTTTCATTATTTTGTTTACACCTAACAATCATTCTTTTAGAACTCAGCTTCATATCTCGGAAGAATTTCCTATTTTTGTCTAAATTGTCTTGCAATTTTTATTTTGTTAAATGACGGGAAAATCTGTCAGCTGAATAAATACTCTTAAAAGAATACACAAGCATAGTAAGCTCTGTGTGCCTCTCTGTGAAACACTTCTAAAATATGGCCACTTGCATGCATTGGGGAGCTGAGATTGCTACTAACTCTTTTTGGTAAACTTTTTATTGACATATAGCACACCTTCAGAAAAGTGCAGAAATCATACATTTTGAACTTGATGAAAGTTCACAAAATAAATAGGCCTATGTAATCAACACCAAAAATCAAGAAACTAAACAATATCAGCATCCTTAGCTTCCCTTCCACTTGCCAATCACCTCCCCACTCTTCCAGGGTACCCACTAATATGACTTCTAACATCATGGATTAGTTTTTCCTGTGTTCAAATTTTATACAAATGGACTCATACAATATATACTCTTTTTTTGTCCAACTTATGTTGCTCATCATTATATTTATGAGATTAATCCATGTGGTTGCATGTAGTTGTAGCAGATGTGCCCTGCTCATTCTCATGGCTGTATAGTATTCCATTATGTGACTGTAACATATTAGTCATCGATGCTACTGTTGATAGGCATTAGAGTAGCTTCTAGTTTGGGACTATTATAAATAGTGCTGCGATACATATTTGTGACATGTCATTTTGTGAATGTTTGTGTATGCATTTCTGTTGGTTATAAATACAGGGATGAAATTGCCAAGTTATAGGATGGATGGATGGATGGGTGGATGGATAGGTGGGTGGGTGGATGGATGGGTGGGTGGGTGGATGGATGGATGGATGGATGGATTGATTCAGCTTAAGTCAACTCTGGTAAACAGCTTTCCAAAGTGGTTCAATCAATGTACACTCCCACCAGCAGGGTCTCACCAAAACTTGGTGTTATCTTTTACATTTTAGCCAGTCTGACAAATGTATAAATTACCCCATTATGGTTTTACTGGGTATTTCTCTGATGATTAATGAAATCTAGCGCCTTCTCATATATTGGTTGACTGTTTGGGTATCCTCTTTTATGATGTACCCGTTCAAGTCCTTGCCTCTTTTTCCAGTAGGCTGTTTTTTGGGCTTCTTTTGTTCAAAAAAGAACTGACGAGGAGAAAAGCAGCTGGCAATGAGCATAATAAATGATAGAGGCAAAGTGGAATATACAGACATAATCAGAATGTGGAATCAGGCTGAGCTGGGTTTCATTCTTGATGTTATTTTTTTTTTCCCTGTTGTGATAGTGGGGAGTTCTTTTCTCTTCCTGAAGCCCAGTCTTCTCAGTTGTATAATTGGGGAAATAATATAAGCTTGAAGGTTTATTTTGAGAGTTCAGATGAAATAATGTTTGTCAGCACCTAGCATATTGCTTGACACAGTTGTTTCTCAAAAACTGGAAGCCACTGTGAAATGAGATCATGAGACAGAGGAGCTAAAATAAGAGAGTAGTAGAGAGTGGTTGGGAGGAACATGGTAGATAAATGCTCTCAACTGGTTTGGTTAATAACTGCCTGTGTTGTTCCTTGATACTAGTAGTCTTGAAAAGCTTTGATAAACGAGTTAGATGGTGAAGGATGACCTAGTCTAGATATTACCAGTCTCTTCTAAGAGCATCCAGGCTTTAGCATATGATTGCTTCTGAAATGTTAGGGTGTGTAAATGTAGTGAGATCTCCAGATATTACCTTTGTATATACAATAACTTCTGAGCAATTCAGGACTCTGGTTAAATTCTGATTGTCGTGGTTACCTGGTGCACATTCACAGCATCTTTTAGAAAAGTTTATAAAATACTTTTAGGCCCATGATTTCATCTGACGTTAAAGCAACCTTTAAGAGTGCGCAAGGCAAGTGATAATGTCACCATTTTATAGATGAGAAAACTTCAGATGAGATAAATAACTGTATTGCCACAGGCCACAGAACTCCGAGAGGGGCCATGCTGAGATCGAACTGAAATTTACTCTTATTCTATGGACAACGTTGTGTTTATCTTGTTTGGAATAATGTTTAAATAACGGGATTATAACCAAATTTAATTAACACAAATTTTATAGTGCTTCTGAGTATAAAAGTTAATTGTCATTGAACTTGAGAAGTGCCAAAGTGCCAGTTAACAGAGATTTCTGCTTAGTCGAATCGTAGGTAATACACTTTTTTGAATTATAGTTTTTTTCTTACAATTCATACTTTTTCCAAATTAGCAGAATTATCTTATGAGTTAAAATAAATTTAAGCTACATGCTTATTATATATGCCTTGGAAAATATGTTTTCATGGTAAATGACTTTTGAAAGAGTTTTTGCTGGCATCAATTCTGTTCCTCCATAGATAATGGAATAAGATTTATATGCATAGTGGTTTGAATATATATATATATATATATATGTATAATATACCTTAAATCACTTGGAGTTTTTCCAGCTATGTCTTAAGATGTCCTTGAAAGATGATATTTGACTTTTATAGACCTATGTCTTTTAAAGTCAAATTTGTATATATATTTTTTCCAGTTTTATTGAGATGTAATTGACATACAATACCATATATAAGATGTACAGCATAATGATTTGACTTACATGTATCGTGAAATGATTACCACAATAACCACAATAAGTTTAGCGAATATCCGTCATCTCATATAGATACAAACAAGAAAAAAAAACAGGAAAAATTTTTCCTTATGATGAGAAGTCTTAGGCTTTACTCTCTTAACAATTTTCATATATACCATACCGCGATGTTAACTATAGTTGTCATATAGTACATTACATCCCTACTACTTATTTATCTTTAAGTAGAAGTTTGTACCTTTTGATCACTTTCCTCCAATTCCGTCTCCTCCCACCCCCTGCCTATGGTAACCACAAATCTGATCTCTTTTTCTATGAGTTTGTTTTTTTTGTTTTTGTTTTTTTTCAGATTTCATGTATAAGTGAGATGTGAGATCGTGCTGTCTTCTTCTTTCTCTGTCTGACTTATTTCATTTAGTATGTTGCCCTCAAGGGCCCTGCATGTTGTCACAGATGGCAAGATCTCCTCCTTTTTATGGTTGAATAATATTCCGTTGTGTGTGTATCTCTCTCTCTCACAGCTTCTTGATTCATTCATCCGTTGATGGACACCTAGGTTGTTTCTATGTCTTTGCTGTTGTAAATAAATGCTGCTATGAACATGGGAGTGCAGACATCTCTTCGACATAGTGTTCTCTTCTCTATTTCTCCAATCTCATCCCTAATCCAGGCCCCAGTGATTCCCTCCCAAATTACTGTAGTAACCTCCTGACTCATTTTTCTGTCTGTCTTAATTCTTCAACAATCCCTTCTCCACATTCTAGCTGCCACTGTGATTTTTCTCAAATGCAATCATGTTAGTTCCTTGCTCAGAACCCTCTGTGGATTCCCACCTTGTGAGAACGTGAGTGCCATCTGATCAACATGCTACAACAAGGCCCCCCTTTTTTTTGGAGGAAGATTAATCCTGAGCTAACATCTGCTGCCAACTCCCCTCTTTTTGCTGAGGAAGACTGGCCCTGAGCTAACATCTGTGCCCATCTTCCTCCACTTTATATGTGGGACGCCTACCACAGCGTGGCTTGCCAAGCGGTGCCATGTCCGCACCCGGGATCCGAACTGGTGAACCCCAGGCTGCCGAAGGGGAATGTGGGAACTTAACCACTGCGCCACCGGGCCAGCACCCCTACAAGGCCTTTCTTAGTCAAGCCGCTGTTGGCCTCCTGGGCCTTAACTCCTAGCACTTTCACACTCTGAAGTCCCAATGGCATTGAATGTCATTCATTGCCCCACACCCACTGCTCTGTTTTGCTTCTGCTCCTCAATGGCGTCTGTTCCCAAGCCTGGGTTAGGTGTCCTTGCTCATTCCCTCTGATCACTCTTAATATACATTATCATAATTACTCTTTTAATTGTCTGCCCCTCTTTGAACTCTAAGTTCCCTTTCCATTGTTGTATTCCTATTGTCCAGCAACAATGCTTGACCTGTGGCAGACGCTCACGACCTGTTTGTTGAATAAACAAATAGCGCTGGAGAAATATTATCAAATTCTTATTTTTCCATTACCATTTTTTCTGTTCCCTCTGGTCATATAATATGCAATTTTTATTTTATATTTGTATAAAATTCATTATATGGATTGTTTATGTGTGTATAAACCCACACAGAGCTTTGCAATGATACAAAGTTACAATTCCTTGGTCTCTTCTGTATTTATAAAGTAGAAGAGAAATTTTGTTGCTAGAGTTTGAAACTGCGTAATCATTTACTCTTCAGGCCTCTTTTCATTGTTTAGATTATATTCTCTTTATTTCTTTTGAGGATCTAAAGCAAGAACCAGTTTATTTACCCCTGGCAAGGACCTCCTGGAGCGCAGAAGAAATCTTAGCTTGATTTAAATGATGAAATTAACTCAAACCTACAAACTAACTTCATTTAAAAACAAAGGTTACAAAGTAGGTAAATATGTTTTTTTAAAAGCACCCATATTTTAAAGTATCTTTGAGCACAGCCATTTAAAAATAAAAGCACCACTGGATTATTTCTTTTTTGAAGCCTTGAATTAAAGGCTTTAAGAGCTGTATGTATTAAAAGCTGCCCTACCATCTTTCCCATCTGTAAAACGAGTGGCTCCTATTTTAGGAGATGTGTCATTCCTCCTTCCTCCCCGGGTTGAAGCTCAGGCAGGTACCATGGCTCTGATGCAGCCTTTGTGTTGTTGGTTTAGAGGCCTTCCATTGCCCGTGACCTTTCTGGTGAATAGATCTGCCTCCCATTGAGCCAGACTCCTCTGTTTGTTCTCTGTCTTGGTATTACATTGAGATAACAGCCAATTCTCTTCTGTTTGAATCATCAGAAGTGGCTTCATTTTTTGTCGACTGGGTTTTTTTTTTTTCCTTGCACTTTTGTGATGAGCTTATCAGCATTCTCTTCCCCATCACCCAAGGAATAAATAATTGATGTAATCCACTCTGATTTCCAAACAGCAATGCAGAGTAAAGGGAGTAAGGGGCAAAGCAGAGTTTTCCACTTCTGCAACTGAGGCACTGGGCATCCTGGAGTTACTGTAGTTTCCAACTTTCACCTTTTCTTTTTTTTGGTAAAGATCTCAGGGAGTCTGTGAATCTTCCTCAAATGCCTCACTGACTTCTCTTCGGTCATTTCATTGTTGGGAGAATCAGGTCATTCTTTAGGATGGATATTAGACTATGAAACAAAGTGATAGTTATTCAAAGGGAGTGGATTGCACCCTTTTTTCTACAAAGATGAATGGGACACACACTCATCAGGACAGAGGCTTCTTTGTGATTTTCAAGAGTCCTCATTGAAGGGGACAGGGCAGAATGGTGGGGAAGGGGGAGTTAAAAAAAAAAAAAAGGAACCCACTTGCAAGATCAGGAACCTCTCTCCTCCTCTCTCCCCCAAGGTTACATGCCTCATTATTAGTGATCACTCTCCTAAGCTTTATAGAGGGTGGATAAGATAGAGCTATTTGGTAGTACACAAAAGAAATCACTTGTTTCTAATTTTAAAACAATTCATTGGTAGTTTGTAGCAGTGTTTCTCAGTGTGTTATTGGGGTCACTAACATTAGAGTTCTTAGGGATGTTTGTCCAAAAAATTGCAGATCCCTGGGAACCACCCCAAACTCATAGAATCTGCATCTCAAGGATGGATCTTCATCATTTCACTTTCAATAATCTCTCAGTGTGATTTTTGTGCACACTATTGTTTGAGGAGAGCTCACAGGATCAAAGGAAATTTGAAAGTCAGCATCAGGTGTAGGAAGTATGAAAACCTGTGTGTCAGGAATTGTGGCTAAGCTCTTCAGAGGCCTCCATCTGAGGCGAGTCAGCTCACCTCAGGTCAACTTGTGTCAAGTTATTCAAGGTTCACCTTCCCGGAAGAGAGGGTCTGAATGGCTCAGATCTTCTCCAGCCAGGAGAGAAGAGACTGCTTGACTTACCCTCTCACCAAGACTGCAGACAATGGAGGAGGAGAATTTCTCAAAGGAAAATCCAAATGTTGTTTCCAGAAAAAAAAGGAAATGGATCTTGAAGGGCAAAAACCCCAGGTGATCTTTGTGCATACATAGAACACGATGATACAGCTTTTTTAATGAGCCATGCTCTACTGTGGTTAAAGCTTCGAAAGTGAAGGGTTAACATCTTTAAGCTCAGCAACAGTGGTTTTCCTCAGTTACATAAGGTAACTAGTAGCAATAGAGTTTGTAGGAAAAATCCAGAATTGCCCTTCCAGTAGAATTAGTTCCTGGCAAAAATTTGTGGAGAGTAAAGACTTAATATTTGAATTGATTTAAGTAACTAAAAATGACCATAAATATTTTTTTCAGGCAGTCTGTAAATATTGGCAACACTGAATTACGACTGAAGTTTTATAGAAACAGCTGAGCAACACTGTGAAGAGCTTATCAATAAAAGGACTAAAATAAAATACCTTATATTCTTTAACTCCTTGCAAAGTACTTCTGTTGCTTGATCCGATCCATACCATTTATTTCTCCTTGTGCATCACTGGTCTTGTTGGAACCATGAGTCTGAGCAGACACAGTTCTGGTAAACGTCCAGCATGAAAAATATAATGTGGATTTTGTATTTCCAGAAAGTTCTACTCTGTGGGAGTCTTACTAACTGCTCACCTTGAAATCGTTTCAGGTGCCACAGCAAGAAGTAGGATAGCCCTGTGTGTGATGGTGTGTGATAGGCTATGCTGCTAAAACCTCTGAGGAGCTTTCCTTCCAGCAAGGTTAATTTGGCTGAAGTCACTTCACCTGTCCACTTATTTTGATGAAAATAAATTTCAGTTCTAGAACAATAGAGAAGGGAGAGGAGGCACCCGAAGTGAAAAGGGATAAGAAAGAGACTTTACAAAAATTGTTTCAAAATATGAGGAACGATCAGAGCCTCAGTACCTCTTTTTTTTTTTTTGAAAGAACACTGAACATACCTTTAAAAGTGATTTAATAATTTGCCAGAAGTTTCCCAAACCTCTCAAATTTGAATAAGGCAGCAATACAGACAGACTTTAGAACTTGTAATCTTATATTTCAGGGCTCTCAGCAAGGGGTGCCTATTAATTTTTGTCTGAACGAAGATGGGTAGAGAGAGGATCAGAGCTTTCTCCTGTCATGACCTTTGGGGTCACAAACGTTTTAAAAGAGAACTCCGTGTATTTTTTTCATATAGTGCAGACCTCCACTTTAGTTAAATTCTTGTGGTTTTAAGAACTTATTGCTTTTAAGAACTCTTGACCAATCCCTCTCAAAGCAACCAATTTCATAGAATTTTCATTTCTGAACTATAATTATCATATGCTCATTTCTTTTAAAACATAATAGAATTCTTGGGGGCCAGCCCGGTGGTGCAGCGGTTAAGTTTGTGCTCTCTTCTTTGGAACCCGGGTGTGGACACGGCACTGCTTGTCAAGCCATGCTGTGGGGCCGTCCCACACATAAAGTAGAGGAAGATGAGCACGGACGTTAGCTCAGGGCCAGTCTTCCTCAGCAAAAAGAGGAGGATTGGCAGCAGATGTTAGCTCAGGGCTAGTCTTCCTCAAAAAAAAAACAAAAAAAAAGTAGAATTCTTTCTTCTGCACGTCAAAAAGCACTTAAAATTTGGAAGTGAATCTCTACTTCTAAGGAAAAAGTCATCACGGCTAGAGGATACTTCTCTGATTTTTCATTTTTTTCCTATATGATTCTTTATTGCACTGTTTCTTTCCCTTGAACTTGACTCTTGAGCTGTGATTCGCGTACAAACTGATTAAAGAATGCTCTTAAAAGACACTGATTTGGGTTCTATTCACCTTACTGCTCTATGAAAAGCAAGATGACCCTCTGACTTTTTTCGGAGATGATTGGATGTTCCGTGTTTATTCCACCTTTTTAAGCCCTTGATGAGAATTGCGCTTCTCCATGGAGTTTTATGCAATCATCAAATCGGTGAGCATTTCTCTCTGACAGCTCTGCTCCATTACTATCTGGAGAAAATGGCTGTCGCTTGGAGTTGTTACAGGTTCATCTATGGTTAGATTTCAGGCTTTAGTCTTTAGTTAACTGCTGGACTTCTGGTGGGTCAGATATAACTACTGAGGTGCCATCTAAATACTGGCTTTCTGAATTCATTTCCCAACAGTATCCTGTTAATGCCGGTACTTCATGAAGGGGAAAGGTTAGCCTCATAATAAGGGAACAGAAAGAAGGGACTGCAGACACTTGGGTTTCTGAAGATCAGTTTGTAGGAACTGATGGAAGGGGATGCATAGAGAATTATTCTCATATTAAATGAATTGGCACATGAAGAAGATAAAGTCTACTCATATTCTCCCATGCAAGAATGGTTTTATGATTTTATTTATTTTAAATAATGGCTCTGCTTTCAGTAAAGCATAGACTAACACAATCAATGTTTGCATTAATAGCTTCTAGATTACCACGTAGTCCAGCTAAGCTCAAGATTTTCAATTTCCAAGTGAAGCTTCACCATCGGTTTTTATTAGTAATATGAACCGATTTCTCTGATTTCAAAAAGTGTGTCCCAGTTGCAACCAGAATGATGAAACTTTTCTCAGATTAAATAAAGAACTTATGATTCAACTTTTCTTCATTCCCTGCGAATCTTTCATAAATTTCAGTAAGTCAAGTACTAAAATATATTTTATAGTGATTTCAAATAATAACTCATGAATCAATACAGAACGTCAAAGTGCCATGCATTGTTTTTAGCTTCACATAACATAAAAAATTAGAACTGTTGCAAACTTCAGGCAATAAACAATGATCTGAGACAATTTCAAAATAAATTAAACTTAGAAGCAAAGAGGGAAGCTGACATAAGCAATATAAAGTGAATGATTATGCCAACCTTATTAGAAATGTCAATCATGTACTTGCCAGCCAGTAGCCTTCTACTATGTGAAATTGCTGACCCCATCATTACTGCCAAAGGGCAGCCCTATATGAAGGACATAGACGGCACACTCCCCCAACCCCAAGAGGCAGCCAAAATGTGTTTGATTAGGATAAACACTTGGCTCAAGCAATTTGAATGGAGAATTCACAGAATCTGTTAGCGTTGGGAGCAGGAGCTGAAAATTTGTCATGGATGAGAGTTAAAGTCATGGCAAGCCCAAATTTTGAGTAAAAATACTGTGAGGAAGCAGAAGCTTTGTGGTAGAATATACATAAGAAAAGGAAAGAACCATCAAAGTGGCAGAAAGTGCAGAAAATAGAGCTTTCCAGAAGCGTGGCCCATGAAGGCGCACTCAGGGGACAGCAGGTTGTGTTAATGGCAGAGCATGGGAGCGGAGATCTAACATGGTTCTTGGCCTTTCTGAAGGCTTATTGTTCAGCTTTTCCGAGTTCCTACAAATGTGCATCCTTGAATTAAGACCTTGCCACTTGGGGGGGACTTTAGTTCTCTTTGTCCTTTCCAATCAAATGGCCCAAATTCTAATAAAATAAAGAAAAAAAATGATCAACTGAGGAGACAAAAATGAATGCCAAATGTTAGCATAAACTTAAGTGATATGACTATCAGTATAAGGCAGAGTTGAAATATGTATGCAGAGCTTTGTAAAACAAGAAGGATGGTTAAACATGATATCTCATTCATTATAAAGTCAAACTTTTAATTTTTAGCTTAATGATGTTGAGGTTTATTAATATATTCAATATTTATTTGTTGCTCAGAGCATATCAGATACTCTGTTATTCTTGGGGGGTATAAAGTTGAATTGAATAGTCCCTCCCTTCAAAGAATTTATAGTCTAGTAGCTAGACTAAAACAACCTCTCTTTCGTTTAAAAAAAAATTACTGCTTTTGAATTCTCAATCAAACTGTTATCCTCACTTCGGCAGATCATCCATGGGAATTTGTCTGAGAACCACTTTCCTATAACCAGTTATAATATAACGCAGTTATTTACACAAAATTTTGGCTCACGTCATGGATTTAAGTGAGTAGCCTTAGTACTATCCACAAATGGATATTTTCTGGCTAAGATATAAAGATTTGCATACCAATATAGCTAATTAAAAGGAAATGGTTATTCTTAATATTTCTGTTACTCCATAGATTAATTTTAAGCCTGATCGTATAACTGCTATATATACATCGCAACCAAAGAGATGCAGGGTTTGGATTAAGACTTGATGTGGTGAGAGATAAGAAGCTGCCCTGTTTGTGATCATGAATCTACATTGTTGGGACTGGAAGCACCCAAGGAAGACTCTTCTGGAAGCTCAGGGAGTTGGATTCAAATGGGAAAAGCCAGGGAGACCACACTCGTGTGTTCTCAAGATGAAGTGATAAAAAGATGAGAAGAGTCTCTGTGATAGGGGCTGTTAAGAGAAGAAAAAGCAAATGAAACATAAATATAGTGACTCTAATTTTTCTTATTTTTACTCACAAAATACGATTTATTTAGATCAAAATTTTATTTGTAACAAAGGAAATGGAGCTAGAAAATGACTAAGATAGCCAAAGATAGTCACTCTTCTTTTGACAACATATTTGGAGTTAATTGCCCTTGAAAATAGTTCCTTTTTTTTTTTAATTTATGGTAAATTTGGTTGAAACTGAGGATACCTGCAAATCTTGTGGATGCTCACGATATCCATTCCTTCAGCCTTTTCTTATCAAGGACATTTTAATTTAGTTGGTTGGCCAAATTAATGAAATCTGAATGGTTTTGGCTGTCTTTTTGAAAGCTGTCCCAGAACTGGTAGAAACAAATGGTTCTGTTCATCCTGGAAGAATTTCAGACAGCCCCTCCCTTCTCGACCTCCCTCATTTCCCTCTCCCCGCTCCTTTCCCAATGTTCAGTCAGAAAGTGCCAGAAAATGGCTTTGTGACTGTTATTTAATGACAAGCCATTGTTGATGACTCCCTCCAAGGGGACAGGATGCTGTGGTTAGACCCTTGCTTCAGAAGTCATTGTTTTATGACATTTTCCATGTCCTTCTCCTCTGGGTCAGATTAGTGCAGCGTGCTCTATTGGGATGTGTCTCTGAAGTTCACTTGGCAGGCACTTGTATTATCGTTTTGGCCAACATTTTTTGTATATAATATGTCATAGTAGTATATATTAAAATGATGAATGCGGTTCTTGCCCTTGAAGAATTTGTAATCCAAAAGGGGTCAGCATTTAGTTGATAAGTCAGCAAAGGATGATAAATTCTCTTAAGAAGTATCATGACCCATTGACAGAAGTTCAGGGAACCCATTAGAAATATTCAGATTGGGAAGGCATAGCCCCTGGCACAAAAATATGCTTAGTATATGCTGGATGAATAAATGAATGACTGAATTTACCATAAACCTGTGTGGGTTTTATTTCCTTCCCAAATGATTTTTTTCCCAGATATCCAAAATATGAATGCCACTGAGATTCTTGTGCGATAGTTGGGTATCTCTTTGTAAGTGACAAAACCCCAATTTAAGTAAACACATAAAAATTGAAAAGAAAGAGAAAGACTTAAATTGCTCTAAACTTTAAGTGATCAAAGAGTCATTGGTTCTACTAATCCTAGCTCAAGCGAAACAATTTCTCGTCCAAGAGAACAAAGTCTGACTGCTGTTTCAAGTCATCAGAGCTAAGTTTTTATAACCTGTGTGTTTCAGTAGTTCATCAATTTATTCATTATATTCATCAAAAATTAAGAAAACAAGTTTATACATTGCTAATTGGCCTCATTCAAAGACATGTGTGCACATAGATTGGTTTTAAATAGACCTGCATTCTATTTTGAATGATTAATACTGTGTGTTGTCTCCCCATAGCTGGCACATGTCTTCCTTTGGATTACAACATGAGTTACATTTGTAAATAATAATAATAATAATGAGCATTTATTGAGTGCATTCTATATGCCAGACACTCTCCCAAGTGCTTCACACATATTCATTTCATCCTCGTAACCTATGAGTACTAGAACAACCTTTTCTTTTACAGATGAAGAAATTGGGGCATAAAGGGACTGTGCACAGAGCGACTGTGCCCAAAGTTGTACAACTAGTAAATGCCAGAGCCAGGATTTGAATCAGAGTCGTCTACTATTTTATTCATTACATTGCTAGTCGTTATGGCCCCTCTGTGCATTTTAGAAAAAGGGACTCTCTGAGTGGACAAATTAAAAAAAATGCAAAAATGCAAAAAAAATTCAAAAAAATGCACCCCCGTTGGGGAGATGTGGCTTCTCATGATTTCACCCCTAACACATCCTTTGGCCAGGGCCTTTGTGCAGTGTGCAGAATGTACAACTCTGCATGGCAGCCTCATCTCCACCGCCTCCACTACCTGTCATTACTTTTGCAAATGTCAGGTAACTTTCACATGCATGATTTTATGTGATTTTGGCTTCAGCCATATTAGGTAAACATGAAAGTTACCATCCTTCTCTTACAAAAGAGAAATCTAAGACTCACACAGGCTCATGTATTGATCACACAATAAATACATCAGGAAGGCCAAGGAAGAACCCAGGAGCAGGGAGATACCAGGTCCTGAGCCACTGTGTGCTTGATTGTCCACATGACTTCATACAGTGCTCACAAAAGCTCTGCGGGGTAGCTGTCACTGGAGCCTTTATGTGGATGAGGAAACAGGTCCAGTAAAGTTTCCATATTTTGTAAACGGAATTAGAATTCAACCCTGGTCTGTCTGACTTCAAATCTATGCTTTTTCCACCATGCTTACTTCATCTCTACTTGAGTATACCTGATTGTTGGATGTAGACATGTCCATACGAAATGATACTCATTAGTGTTGGATGGTTGGAGCTTAGGATCAAGCACGGCTTAGTCAGAGAAAATTCCCTAGGGAAGATATACTAGGGAAGATGCTGCTTGCATTTTTAATAGGTTAGAACATAAAGAAGCAATACTTTCAAGAGGAATAACTACTTACTTAGCGAATCAGCGTGTACTAATTGAGCACCTATTAAATGCCGGGAACCATTGAGATGCAGTGTGAGAAACAACACTGAAAGTCAAAGGGGATCACAGTCTCCTTAGTGAGCTAACTAAAGGGCCTGTATTTGAAAACTACAGCTACTCAGTGATCTCCAAGGACCTCTTTCAGGAGGGGTTCACGTAGTGGAGTCACTGAAGAAACCCAGATTTGGAACATCTACTCCGTTCCCTCCACTGAATAGATTAGATGCATTTGATAATAACAGACCTTGTTCCCCAAAAGCAGAGCCTGAGGCAAGGACTTGGTGCAGGCAGTTTATTGGGCCGATGGTCTCTGGGAGACAGGGTAAGAGGAAACGTCAATATAGAAGAACATCATCAAGCGTTGTAGGTAAAGGGGGCTAACTTCCACCAGGCCCCCCTGAGAAGTGTACCCAAACCTCCCACAATTGTCCACTCTGAGGATGACATTTGGGAGCATTAGTTTGCTGGCTCCTGTCCCCTATTTACTGAGAGTTGACTCTACAGGCAGTGACTCCCCTACACTTCTGGGCTTGCCTGTGGACTGAGTGGATGTTAACAGGTTGTTAGATGCTGGGGCAGAAAGTGGAAAGTTGCGTGGCTTGAGTTTAAGGTAGACATAGAGTTGACTGCAGCTGTGACTGAAATCAGAGGTAGGGTGAGAGGATGGGAGGCTAGAAATCAGGTTCAGGCCCTTCAGTGGGTAGCAGCACTGGACAGCTGTTCTTGTTACAACTGAAACCTAAACCATTGACGTGGCCAGTGGTCACTTAAACTCTCTGAGTCTCCATTTTGTATAAAATGGAAAGAGTAATAATACCTGCCTTGCAGGTTATTAGGAAAACTCATTAACTCAATGAGATGATGTCTTATAGAATTCTTAGTAAGTACTCAATCTGTTGGGAAATAGATACCCTGAAAGACCTGTATTGACCAACAAGGAGTTATTAAGTACTTTTTTTCTCTTTATAGTCTAACTTGTTAATTCACCTACTTTGTTTCCAATTTTTAAAATTCCATTAAACATTAATTCAGAGATTAATCTGTTGAAATATCCTTGAGCCATGAGGTATCTGGTTGGACACAATAAAATTCAATTCCCTTAAAAACACATGCACTAATAGGAAAATGCTGAATCACACTGAGAAATAGAAAACTTCCTCCCATTCGCTCCCCAGAAACTAGACAGCAAAGGTTTGGCATTTGAGTTTATATTGGTTGTGAGTTCATATTGATGACAGCTTGTTTTATTCCTCCAACCACTTCCAATGGCCGGGATAGCCTTGCACGTCTAATTTTTATGATGATGAAAATTGTTAGATTGTTTTTGGGGAAATGCTATGTACTAGGCACTATGCTGGTCCTTGAAATGGGAAGGCTCTGAAGACAATAAATTGTCATCAATCTCTTGTCTTCAAGAAAGACCGCTCTTGTTGAAGGAATTGAATGAGAGTGGTTGAATTTTTCAAGATAATGGGGAGCTGGGGAGTCCTAAATCACATTTTTGGCCACATTTTTACTTATCTAAGGCTGAAATAAGAAATTTAATGGGAAAGGAATTCATTTGGAGCTCTTTGAGAAATAATTAGCTAAATTGGAGACATGGGTGAGCATGATGAGCAGCCAGGCATTCCGTGTTAATCAAATAGAGAATTAAGCTCAGTTCTTCACCTAGATGTGTATGGTAGTTTTATGGATGTGTTGTAGCTGGTCTCCACAGATGCTCCTCCCCCCTCCCATGAACCACAAGCCCAGTAATTATGCCCTCATATAGTCCCCTCCTTCTGAATCTGGGCTGGTCCTCTGACTCACTTTTGACAAGTCTAACATGGTGGAAGTAGTGCTGTGTGATTTTCAAGCTTAAATAAGAATCTTTGCAGCTCCCCCCAGGGTTTCTCAGAATGGTTGCTCTTGGGATACTGTTTCCCAGAACCTAGGTGACATGCTGTGAGAAGCTCCAGCCACATGGAGAGATCACATGTTTTCCTGTGGTCACCAGCTCCAGCTGAGCTCCCAGCTGACAGCCAGCATCAACAACCAGCTGTGTGAGTGTGCCATCTTGGATGCCCAACCTAGTCAAGCCTTCAGATGACTCAGCCCTAGCAGCTATCTGACCTTATCCACATTGGAGTCCCCAAATGGAAATTGCCCAGCTAAGCCCAATGAACCCATAGAACCATGAGAGATAAATTGTTGTCTTAAGCCATTAAATTTGGGGATAGTTTGTTATACATCAGTAGATAACTGGCACGGGATATAAATCCATTATTTCTTAGATATCAGCAATTTTGACATGGTTGTTACATGATTTTTTTTTTTTTTTGCTGAGGAAGATTTGCCCTAAGCTAACATCCATTGCCAATCTTCCTCTTTTTTTTCTTTTTTATGTGAGCCACTGCCACAACATGGCCACTAATAGGCGAGTGGTGTAGGTATGCACCCGGGAACTAAACCCAAGTCACCAAAGCAGAGTGTGCTGAACTTAACCACTAGGTCACCAGGGCTGGCCCTACGTGACATTTTAAAGACTCAGGTTTTTTTACTTTTTACTTACCATAAAGTCAATCCTTTGAAATAGCTTTGTGGAATAATATTGTTGCTTATCAGTTTTTTCATGATGACTTTATAGATGAAATTCTTAAATTTGTTGTAGTGTGGACCTTTTTGTAGTCTGGTGAAGCCCATGGGAGTCTTTCTTGGAACAATGTTTTTAAGTGCATAATATGAAATTTGTAGAATTACAAAGGAAACTAATCATATGAGAATACAGTTGTCAAAATATTTTAAAAACCAAATCTATAATGTGGTCATTCATTTACTTTTTATTAATGCATTAAACAACAGTACTAACAATCTTGAAAGAATCTTGCAGAGAACACTGATAGACTTACTGCCTAGATTCTACCATTAACATTTAATGTACCTGCTTTATTACGTATATCTATCCGTCTAACCATCTATCCATCCATCCATCCATCCATCCATGCATCATCAAACCATCTTAATGTTTTTATGTATTTCAATGTAAATTTCAAAACAAATTGCCCATTTCCCCTAAATAATTCAGCATGTATATCATAAACTGGAAGACAGACATAATATTTCAAGATGGAAACAGTTATAATGTGATATGAGAATATATGTGATTTCCCTTGCTGACATCATAGGTACTGCCAGTATTACTATGGTTTGTTGCTAACATTCGTAATTGAAAGAAATTGTAAATTTCAGTCACAAGTTACTGAAAATAAGATGCAGTTTTTTTCCCATTCAAGTTCTTGAACCTTCTAAGTTCTATTCACAGACTGCTTGGGTTCCAAGATCCCCTGGTTTAAGGAGGCTTAATTTGCGAAATGTGCAGATAGTCTATGAATTAGGTTGAAATATAAGTCAAGTATATAAAATAATATAGGTATTCTATAAAACTCAAGTTATAAAAATAAGTTCTAACATTTTTACCTTTAGGGTTTGTAGTGGAATTAATGAAAGAAGCCTGGAATACTCCAAAGAGTCATTGAAAATAAAAAGAAAGGAAAAATTATTGAATTGGCATCTGTATTAGTTTGCTAGGGATGCTGTAAGTACCAAAAACTGGGTACCTTAAAACAACAGAGATGTACGGTCTCATAGTTCTGGAGGCTAGAAGTCCAAAATTGAGCTCTCAGAGGCCTGTGCTCTCTCTGATGGCTCTAGGGGAAAATTCTTCTTTGCCTCTTCTAGTTTCTGGTGTTCGCTAGCGATCCATGGCATTCTTTGGCTTGTAGGTGTGTCACTCCAGTCACATGCCTGTCTTGTCCCTGTGTGTCTTCACATCAACTTCCCTCTATGCATGTCTGTCTCTATGTTCAAATTTCCCCTTTTTGTAAGAACACCAGTTTCTTTGGATTAGGGCCCAATCTAATGACAGCATTTTAACTTGATTCCCTCTGTAAAGACCTTATTTTCAAATGAGGCCACATTCTGAGGTACTGGAGGTTAGGGCGTCAGCATATCTTTTTGGGGAGGACACCATTCAATCCATAACAACCTCAGACCATTATGATTCAAAGGAACAAAAGTTTAGTTGTAGTTTGAAACTAAATATTTCTAGAAGGATCTGAAATTAAATATGTCTGGAGTCACATGGTTCAGTTTTGCTTTTATACAACTGCCTCCTAGAACCTTAAACTTGTGCTTGATATCCCTTCATGATTTTTTTTTTTTTTTGATAAGGAAGACTGACCCTGAGCTAACATCTGTGCCAATCTTCCTCTGTTTTGTATGTGGGACGCCATCATGGGGTGGCTTGATGAGTGGTGTGTATGTTAGCGCCTGAGATCTGAACCTGCAAACCCCAGGCCGCCAAAGTGGAGTTTACGAACTTAACCACTACACCACGGAGCCAGCTCCCCATTTGTGATTTTGAAGAGATTTAAAATGTAAAAATACAAATCTGAATACGTAACCCCTACCATTCATATTTTAGTCAAAACATTGGGTTCCAAATGCTTTATCTGTTTTTCAATAGTATTGTATTGTAGAAAATTCTAATAGAAAATTATGTTCCAAGAACTGTTTTAAAATTCATAATGGAACTGCAATCAATCAACAAGAGCTAGGGAGCAAGCCTGAGTACTATATTTCCCAAAGAGAAAAGATACAGGAGACGTGAAACATGTCCTTATGGAGCTTCTAGCATAATCAGACATGAGGTTTATACACACAGACACACAGGGTACTCACAATAAAGGAAATCTTTCCTTTAAAAAATCCTTTTTATCTCCATTTTTTGTGTCTATTTTAATTTTTCTCCTGATTTTGAATTGGGTGAAAAATCAGTTCATATCTGTAATTTATTTGTAATATCAGAATTTTCTTTTTTTAAAATTTAATATTAATTCATACTCCTTCTGCTCAAATCAACCAAAATCATTCGAAATCAACCTTATGAGGTCGTTATTGTTTTGAGTAAGATGAAGAAAGTAAAATACCACATGGAACATTTTCGGTAAATGTTGGCTATTATTATTGATATATCTGTTGACTATGTAGCACAAACTCATGAGTGATGTAGGCCCTTTGCCTGCCGCACTGATGTTTATGTGGTTAACTGTGTAGGTCCATTTCAGTTGTTTTGTACTTTACAAAAGTTTAATCCAAAACATTTCTATGAAGAGCCTTATAATGTTATTATTTTCAAAATAAGTAGGAACCAAAATTCCAGAGAATTCTTAGGCCCTTAAGGGCAACATATGGTCCTTTAATACACACACACAAACACATATATACATACACAGACACATATATACATCTACACACACACAAACACATATACACACACACACACACACATACTCACACACTCTTTTAGAATAGATTGGAAAAAAACCCAAAGGAAAAATCTCAATGCCCTTTGATTTCAAAGAGAGAGAAGTCTAAAAAGCGTTGCTTTGGCCCAGTAAATCTTCATTGAGAGGTATTTAACACCTCTAAATCTTAATTTCCTCCTCCTTAAAGTGTTGATATCACCTACCTCCAGGATTCCTTGAACCTGCGTATATCTAAATTCCTCATGCCATTGCTGGCATATAACAGAGGCTTAAGAAAAGTGACTTCCAGTTCCAGCCCCTTCCATAGTCTCCCATGCCCTCAGTGTTTTGGTCAAAGTGGTTACCCTGCTAGGAAAAATATTTTTGATGAAATGGGAAAATGCTATGCATTTTCTCTGTAATAATTTAACTTTCAGTAGGGGAGAACATTAGAATTTGGAAGAAAAGCAGAGAAAAAGTGAAATAGGTGGTTCCAACCCCCTGTATTTGTATATGAGCAGCTTCAGGTGGCCAGGTTTTCTCTTGTTAGCATACTCCCTCCAGCAGAACCTTCCAGAAAGCTCCAGTATTTCTGGAGAAGGACAACAGGCTTTCCAGTCGCATGGTGTCGCTTGCCGAGGGAGAAGGCAGAGGTCCGCCTGTATAATCCGATTTCATCAACTCACTCTAATCACTACTGATAGTAGCAAAATTTAGCCTGGATCTGCTTAGTTAATCTAGATTGACAGGAGGTAATAGAAAAGGGACACAAGGACACAGAGACAAAGGGAGCAGAGCCAACACTGATTTCCAGCCTTGCTCTTCCATCTGGGACTTCTAATTTGCTACCCTCTGGGGCTTCTCTTTCTCTTACCTTATAAACAAATGTTGCTGGTTGTTAGGAGACCAGCCTTTCCCGGAGCAGTTGCAGCAACAACAGGTGCACTGTGAGTCTGCAGGACTGCAGAGAGAGCAATACCTCTGGCGTGAGGCTGCGCAGAAGGTAGTTACAGGTACACATTGAACCTGAGACTATGTATTATTTATTGAAACTGAGCTCTGCCTTCTCTTTCTCCTCTGGGCAGCCCTGGAGTCAGGCGCCTCCTAAAATGGATGCCACCAGCAGCTAACCAACAAAATCTCCCAAAGGCTACTTGTTTTCACTATTTTTCTTTTTTACTAAGTAATTGTAAACTGTCGCTACCAAGCTTTTTATGAAAGCCTGGGGAGTCATTGGGAATTGCAGTTTAGCAGCTGAGGGAGGAATTCCTCTGTGATTTTGGACGTTTCCACATGGATTCAAGTTTGGTTTTGTAAGGAAATGCTCCACTCTGGATTTTGCGGATATATAGAAGATACACATGTTGCAGCTTCTGCCTCCGTATGCTGAGTGGTTATAACCGTGGTCTGTGATGTGTGTGTTCACATGCTTAGTACTGAGAAGAAAAATGGGTTATCTGAAGGTTATCTTCATTGTTACTTATGACATCTGTGTCTGGCAAACCAGGGAACTTTTTGCATTTGGGTAACAAAGACATTTGGAATATACCTCATTGGATTTCCCATGTTGGTGAAACTGTTGTTGGCCACCAGTACTTCATGTTGCCATGCTAAAGCCACCTAAGGGTAAAAATGTCTCCTGGGTAAGTAGACAATGATTTTGTATCTCTTAAAAATATTTTTTAAGCAGAAACACATAATTTGAGCACTTGAAGACATCTAGTGGTTTCATGTTAGTGGAAGTGTTTGAGAGAACTTCAGAAAGTATTTGCCTTGGAAAAGCATATGAATCTCTTTCTAGATGTTAGAAATCCCCTGGCAAAATCGTGATGATGTGCTTGCTAAAATATGAACTATAAGACATGTAATCTCTGGGTTTGTTTTGTCATTTTTGAGTTGCTTCATAATCATATCTATACACAGAACCCAACATGCATTAGTACAAAGTCAAGATTATGATTTTAAGATGTTGTTGAACTCCAGAACTCTCTGTGTTCAGTGAGGACAGTGTAGATCTATTTGGGGAGTATTCACTCAAATTTTAGGGTAGATGTGTCGAGTTTACATTATTTGGGAATATTGTCAAATATATTCCTTTTATTCTTAGAAATAAGATAGCAATAGATATTTCTCAATTTTACACATCTAATTAATTTCTGTCAATCAATAATAGACATGTATATTGAAAGTTGAACATTTCCAGGATTAACAATACATTAATCCTGACCAAATTTGACTCTTTAATGTGGTTTCAAGTTAGTTTCCTACCAAAAATACAAAATATATTAGATTGAGCTCAAAATAATGAGAACAATCTGTAAACTCTTAAAGGAATGAGTGGTTTTAGTTCTCTGCTATCGTAGGTAGTGAGGTCAATACATTAAAATTAATAGGCAAATGGATTCCCTTCCACTCCCCATATACAGTTGTGCCTCTACACTCGTGTTTTAGTCAGCACCAGTACGTGGAACTCAGCCATACTCATCACAAAATGTATTATTAGATTATGATTACAGTTTTGTTAAGATAACTCAGGAAAAATAAACGATTCCATCTTTTTAGTCAAGAGATAATTTTTACCTCCATAATTTGAAATTCGCTAATTAGGTTATTACTTTGTGTGAAATAGCACAGTTTGTCTGAAAATGGTGGTTGTGATTTTTTTCTGCTATGGACGGTTATTCTTTATAGTACTTAATTTGAAAAGATAAAATCATTTATTTTATCTTAATTTAAAAGCACAGCTCCCAAAATTATAGCAGAAAATTGACAAAATTTTTTCAAGTTGTTCGTTATTAAAAATTAAGACTTTTTCTGGTCTCAACGTTATTGCCATTGTTGTTTTTCATTTCCACTTAGTATAACCAAGAGATATGAATCAGAGACCCTTGGCCTAACCAGTGAGTTTCTTTCCCTCACTGTACAGATGGATGCCCATAAGGATGTCTGCCACTTTCTCCCAGTACGTCAACACCGAAGAAAGGAATAGTTTCAAAAGTATATCCGCTCCTTTATCTGATTAATCCTCCTAAAAGATTAATTCTCCCAAAGCAGTGCCTGCCTAATGGAGTGTTTCTGCCATGAGGGCAAAACTTGAAACATTTATAAACTTAGACTCCCATTGGGTTTGGTTTACTTCAGACTCAATTATGCTAATATTTTTTGAAAAGTTCACGTTGTTGGCTAAAAATTTAGAAGCAGTTCTTTTAATAGAGTCAGAATACTTGTATTTTCATAGGTTAAAATTTTCCTGGTATATTCCATTTTATTACAAATGTCTCTGTCTCAGAGGTTGTCAAAGGCAAAGTTTACGAGTTTAATTACTATTGCATGACAGGGAATACAGTTATTCTGGTGGTGTGTGCAAACTGTTCAATGAACCAATAATGCGTGTTCATTAATATTATAAAATGCCTTATTTTGAATATAGGTGTAGAGAGGCACTTTCAAATATTGACCGTGGCTTTGGTTTTAATCCATTGTGGTTGTTTTAGGCATTGAATGACATTTCCCTGAGTTCTTTGGCGATGTGGAGTGAAATGTATCTGGTATTCCTGCCTTTGCCATTGGCCAGTTTCCACTTGAACATTCATTTAGACTTGAGTTCAGAGGAGAATGAAATCATTCCTCTCATTTCAAACCACATAGTTAACCTTGCAGTAGAGAGAGTAGGTCTTATATCTCTCTATCTCTGGTTCCTCTAGTGTATTCCTTAGACACACTTTGCCCCATATGATAAACACAAACGCATATTGCCGACCATCACAAGCTCAGAGTGAAACACCACTTTTCTTTTCCTGGTGCACACCCTGTGGCAGCATGGTATCGGGCAACTGCTTAACCATGCCTGAGAGTTTCTCTAGCTGTAAATGAACAGGAGGGTGGTAACTACCTATTTCTCTGAGATGTGGTGAGGATTATCAAGTCATCTTGGTATCAGGGTTCAACAATCATTCAACAAATGCTTATTGAGTGCCTCTTCTATGATATTCTCGGCACTGAGGAAACAGCAGTGAATGAGATACTCAAAAATCCCCCTCTTCAGGAAACTCACATTCTAGTGAAGGGAGACAGATAAAAAGCAAGTAAGGAAGTGTGGGATTTAAGATGGTGAATCAACTAAAGCAGGGGATGGGTTCAGAAGTGCCAGCAATTGAGAGAGGATCTTGCAAATTGCTTGGTCAAACTATTTGAGCAAAGACTTGAAGAAGGTAACAGCGTCAGCCATGGGGGAACATAGGAATCGAGCATTTCTAGCAAAGGAGATATTCAGGTGCAAGGTTGTGAGGCAGGAGTGTGCCTGGAGTGTGTGAGGAGTGGCAAGAAGGCTGGTGTGGCTGGACGGGAATGACATTCTTGGATTTTCCTGATGTCTCTTGTAGGTGCTTGCTTGTCTTTGGTAATTGTTTCATTGGAGATTCCAAGGCAGGTCTAAATCCTTGTATTCAAATCTCCAGAGAAGAGTGGTGTGCAGAGATTTTATAGGATGGCACACGTGGGCACTTGCCAAATAAGGTTACAGACAGCAGGCGGGAGGGGAAGAGAATTCATCATCACAACGCATTCATGCTTTACAAATGGCCCTTAAGAGTTGAGACTTTTTTTAAAAAAATTTTTTAATGTTATTGAGACCATTTCACAAATGGGCATCAGGTTGTTTTTGGAGTAACAGAAATTAGAGTAAATTTTAAAGTAATGCTAGAGAGAGTATCGAGAAAGAGGATTTGGGGACAGGGATTCAGATTTGTGGAACACAGGTTTTCTAGTAGCAATTTTTACTTTTGTTAGGATATGGTTAAGTAGACAATATGAAACTTTATTGTGGGATCTCTATATATTCTTTGACGGTAAAAAAACTCTTGCAGATGTCTGGTTTTGGAGACATAGTCATGTAGACATTTGTTCATGAAAGCTGTATAGATCCCTTAAGGCTGTAGGCTTGACTTTATGCCAGACATAGGATCCTGCTCTGTGCAAACTCCCTTGCTGTCCTTTTAATTCTCAAAGTCTGAAATCAATCATACTGAACTTGGTGTTCCAGATCTCTGAACTTATATATGTTATTTGTGTCTAGTATGTTTCATCAGTTGCTTTTCTATCTTTTTATTAAGCACCATAAGAAACTAATAAAATTTATTTAAGAAAATGAAGGGAGGCTATAAAGAACATAAATGAATTGCATTCACATAATGCAGAGTGCTGAGATTAAATAAGAACTCAGAACTTTGGGTTCTATTTTCTAGTTCTCGATAGAGATGCTCCCAGCAAATGTGTTAAGTATGTGCATGTTATTATATTATATTATATAATAGATGTTACTAGAAATTGGCTAAAAAACTAACATGAGGATTAAACACTCCACATATAGGATGGGACACTGACTCATTTCCGAAGTGGAAAAGTATTCCAGGAAAAGAATACATCACTCTCGTTGGTCGCTTGACTCCATATATATGTTCCATCTTGTTTCCATATAGATGTTGCTCTCAAATTGCCAAGAATCACTGTTCTTCTTCTTGTTTTTTTAACCTCTCGGATCAATTAGATGTATGTGTCTGTCTTGATGAATTTAAAGCTGAATGGCTTTAAGTTATGATTGGTTGGAGATTTGCCTCTTGTTGGTTTTGCTTCATTTGGTATGCAAGTTTCACAGCAGTATGTCGATTACTGGTCTTTCAGACAATAACAATTTCTGAAAATATCCACTTTCATATTTTTCTTTTTATGCTCTGAACATATCCCACTGTCGTCAGAAATATTTCCCTGGTGTTATTTACTCTCCTCTCCTTCCTTGTTGGGATACATTAGAAGGTTTACTAAACTTATTTCAAACACCTGTGTGGGTTTTGATTTTTGCAGCTTCACTCACAATTGACAGGAAATCAGAGTGTGTCTGGTGATACAGATAAATTATTTACATATGCTCACAGCCTCTAAGATTCTTCCAGAAACTCACACATGGAGACAGTTTTTTCTTCTTCCAGGAACTTTTTTTCACTGAATAGATGGACTCTATATCTAGGCTTGGAAATCTGAGAGATTACAGCAGGTGGCTCTAGTAAATGTGGATGTGTAGTGCTTTATATAGCCAGCCATAAGGCATTAGGAAGTGTATACTTGTATAAAGCTTTAATTATTTTTTTAATATTAAAATATGTACTTCTTGATTTTAGGGAACAGTTCACAATTGGCCCTCCCAGTCCTGGGCCCTAAAGATCTCAAATGTGACCTCTTAGATAAACTATGACATAGATCAACACCTTCTCCCAGAAATGTCCCACTGGATATAGTGCTCTTGAGTTTAGATTCTAAATATCACAGAGCCAGCCCTGATGATCTAGCAGTTTAAAGTTCAGCTCTTTCACTGCTTCGGCGGCCCGGCTTCATTTCCCGTCAAGGAACCGCACCACCTGTCTGTCAGTTGCCATGCTGTGGTGGTGGCTCAGCTAAAAGAACTAGAACAACTTACAACTAGGATATACAAGCATGCACTGGGGCTTTGGGGAGGTGGAAAAGAAAAAGAGGAACATTGGCAATAGATGTTAGCTCAGGGCAAATCTTTGCCTGCAATAAGTAAATAAATAAATACATAATTTCACATTTTAATACTAAAATAGATCTCTTTCTTTACCTGAAAAATGGGGGTTATTATACTCACCTCATGTAGTGGTTGGGAGGATTAATCAAAGAATGCAAGGAATATATGTACTAGGGACAAGAGATGTCATAAGAAAGAACAGGGTGGCAAGGTTTTTACCTGGCCATGCTACATAGAATTACCTCTGGTGCCAATCTGGATTTCTTAGCCTGACCTTGAAGAGTGTCAAGTCCAGACCAGTCCAGTCTCAATCTGGACCCAGTTTCTGACGCAGTTACCCACCACTTCCACAGATAGAAGCTCTGCCATTCTGAACACATGTGAGGCGTCCACACTCCTATGCCTCGGCTCCCCCTGCTTGGTTAACAAGTTGAGTCCCACAAGCCAAGTTCAAAACTAAGTCTTATCAACAAAGGTCATGTGAAGTGAAAGCAATCATTAGAATTACCCTCACCACGTGTATGGGTAGCCTTTGTGTAAAGTAAATTTGCATTTATGTCATTAAAACTGACAAAACATACTGCAATAAATTTCAAAATTCTAGATGTTTATTATGTCTTTGATAATTAACACATTTAAAACGCAATCCAAATCTGTTACTTTTTATCACCAACAGTGCTGCCGTGATTTCTGGAAAAAAATGAACAGGATATTCAGAATACTCTGGAGAGAAGAAAAGACAGGATTTCTCCTAAGGACTAGTGCTAATCCAAGAAAATGAGACAATAAGTGAGGAAAGCGCACTATTTTACCTTTCATTTTACCAAAAAGTTAAGGCAAAATGGAAACTATCAAAATGCAGAGGAAGCCCCCACTTCTTTCTAAAAAGGAGACTCATATATTCAAGAGTACTAACATATCAGTATTCCTCTCACCATGGAAGTTCGGTATTTTTATCTTGGCACAGTTTGCTAGTTCCTAGCTCTTAAATTTATGATCTTTATTAACTCCCCAAGTCAAACCAAGAGAGTGAAATGAGCTGACTTAGCTCTCCCTGTAGCATGAAGGAAAGCACTGGAAGGTGGATGACGAGATTCTTCCATCTACTTTGCCTGGTTAAACAAACTCCATGAGGTAAATTCACTGAGCATAGGAAGGGTAGAAATATCTCGCATTTCCCAGGGCCCAAGAAAATAACCCAAGTTAGGCATTCCGTTTAAATGAGCTGAGCCTTAAAAAAGGCTGGAGTAAAAATGTTGCCAGCCTATCAAAGCAGAAGGAAGAAATAGCATTGTCATAGATTTCACAAAATTACCAGCATGAGGCATCCCAGCATGACACAAGAGAAATCAAAATGGAATCACTCATCTGAGAATAAAAGTGTTGAACAGACTCGGAGATATTCACAACGATCCCCAAAATCTACAGTAACTGCAGGCTGAGTAGTTGGGTGGGCTTTTGTTCCTGCAGTGATCTTCTTAGCTGTTTGCAGATGTGCACAGCAGCAGCAGCCACAGCAGTGACAGCACATATTTTTAAATGTGAGTGACAGTCAGGTGTTGGGTAGACTTTTCTAGACTTGCAAGCAGATTGCAGCCTTGTGCAATCTGAGCGAAACTGATACAGCCTTAGCTCTTCATAAGCTCTGTTATAGGGTCATACCTGCAAACAGGTGTCCTTTAAACTCTGAAGCTTCACAGGGGTCTCTCTGGTGTCATCAGTCCCATGGCGGGACTCACAATGAAGGAAGCTGAGTTAGAACCTTGTTGGTCACTGGTATAACCTCCAGAGATAAAGGAATAGAAAGAGAGTTTATTTTTGTTTCTGTTTTTCCCTAAAGACTGTGCAGGAGTACAGACAGAAAAGCAGGGATGTGAGAAAGGTTTGAGAGAGGGAGAAAAAAAAGGAGAAACACATCTCATTGCCACGTGTCTCAGATGACACACTTGCTTCTCTTCTTAAGAGCCCAGACTGAAGTCTTAGGAGCTGTGACAGTTCCCATGAGCATCTTCATCTTCTACCGCTTTCTCAATAATCTTGTAAGAATACTGCAGACGTCAAAGTACTGCCTGTTGAGGCAGGCTGTCCATTTGGGTGCACATCCTAGCTCTGCCGGTGACCAGCTCTGGTTCTGGTTAGTTTCTGCATGAAGACGGTTTTCTGGTCGGCTCAATGGGGAGATTATATTTGTTCTGTTCACCTCAAACAGTGTGATCTCTGTGAGAGAGTCTTGACCCTATAAAACATTATAAACTTGTTTTTATTTTATTAAAATGAGATTGAAATGCATTCAATTTCTAGAAAAACCACCAGTGTTTTTCAACACAGAATTGCAAGTCATTGTGACAGTAGACGAGTATATTTCTCAATACACAATGGGCAAGTGTATGACCTCAAATGAGGAAATGAACCACCCTTATCATCTAAGAGTGGACTGTAACAAAAAATATAAATACATTTGTTTCAAATATTGAGTTGGAAAGATTGCTTGTTTCCCCAAATTTCCAGGTGAGGGATATGTCTGTGTGCTCATTTTCACTCCATTTTTTCCAGTGTAACCTAAACCTGTTAATATCTATATTCAGCAAAGCTGCCATGGTTGCCTGGCAACCAGGCTGAGTGGGCTAGCAAGGCACCAAAGCAAGAAATGAAATGCTGCTAACAAAACCTTGATTTATGCTGCCATTGGACAGAAAATCCATTCTCCCTGTGTTCTGTATGGATTTTTATTCTCAAAACATAAGTAAATCTTTGCAAATATTAGCTCAATGCTATTAGGAGTTTAAAAATTATGGTGTATTAGATAACATTTCAATGTAGTTGAATACATATAAAGGAAAAATCTCTCTCTGCTCTTCCTTAATTAAAACAGGGGTAGTTCTTTTCCTGGTAGGTCATCCTGTACTTTTCACTCTCACTTTTTATTTCCTCTGTAGAAAGATGTGTACATTATTCTTGGAATAAGATGTAATGGAAATTGAAGTGTCAACATCAGGGAATCGAGGTTGAAGATTAATTACTGCCAAACATATATTTTTGCATATTATATAAGGGAGTAAAAAGAAGAATGAATTAAAATGACTTTTCTTATGCTGATTCTCCTACTTTTCCACCTTTATCTACTTTCTTTTCTCGTACTCTTCACCATGGAAACTTGATCGCCTCTAAAATTAAGAATAAGGAAAGCCTTTGGGTTACAGAAAATAAATGTCATCTACTTCGTGGACAATATGACTGTGAGACTAAAACTGAATTTGGAATTTAAAGCTTGCATTATCTATTGTTTTATTATCTTCCTCGTCTCATAGTTCAGATTTTATTGGGTTAATTCAATATTCAGAGGACAAGTAAACTCAAGGACTCTGAATCAAATCCTTTTTGAAATAAGACTGTGGAATAATGTAAGATAAAATAAAGAACTGGGACTATTGAAGTAAAGATGTGAAAAAGCCTGACAAGGATGAGAACAGAAGACTGATGGAGTTAACGTAGCAATATCTGCGGTAATCAGCACGAATGCTCAAGATCTGCAGTGAACGTATCTTTTGGTCCCTACGTGATGAAGGAAACCAGTCTTTCATTATTACTTTGCTGTCAAACAGTCATTTATATCTGTTTGACGTTCTTTTTTCTTTTATCCTTATTCCATAGTTGGTGTGAATTATGATTTTTCAAGACAAACTAGAAGTCTAGATTTTATGTAAAATCTCCTAATTTGTAGGTGTTGACTTCAATAAAAACTAACAACCTCAACAAATGTAGGCCAAACAAAACACACCATGAAGCCGGAATACGCTCATGGATTCCATCTGTGACCTCTGATAGAGGGGGAGAAGAGATGAGAGTTGATGAAGGAATTCTGCAGAATTCTTTCATGCTAAAAGGCTGCAAATAAAAGTGAGGAACTGTCAGGGAGATTGGACAAGAAACAGAATCCTGCTCAACGACATAGTCACTAAGGATGGAGAGGATTTCAGAAGGAAGAGAGGGGCATCCACTGGGTGAACGGGACTTTGGTGAAAGGGCATTCCTGATCTTAGAGGAGTAATTTCAAGGGATTGGTGATGGTCAAGCACAAATGTAATGAGTTGTAAGGAGTGTGTGGGTGGTGATAGTGGGAACAAGTAAAATATAGCCTACATTTTCCGGGAGGAAGTAAACCATAAGCACTTGAGGGGAAGTAAGTTGAGGGAAGATGTGGGCATATTTGTAGACAGAGAACAAATTTCTGGAGGAAGCGGGAGAAGATGAAACCAAATACAGAGGTCTGGGGTTAACCTTTGAAAGAATTAAGAATTTAAAGGGAAGCAGAACACAGATGAAATGTAAGATTTTTTGTGTGTGTGTATGTGTGTGTGTGTAGTTAATGACATGAATTTTGGGTAAATTCCATTTTGATCTTGTTTGGAGTAGAGGTTAGTGAGCTCCTTGGAAAATAAAGAGGGCAGGCTGAGATAGGAGGCAGAATGGGAAAGAAAGGTCTATTATAAAATAATTGTAAGCATTATTGAGAGTCATGGTGAAATTGGATAAAGAGATATGTGTTGAAATTCCCCAGCAATTTGCAGCAACCCTGGAGAAAATGACTGATGTTTTCTTGAGTTATTAGGTAGGAGCTGAAGATAGTTAAGGAATGAGGGCTTCTGGGTTGTTAGCGATTGTACTGGTGAAGTGTTGGACCTTGGGAAGTGGGTCAGGAAGGGAAGCAAGTGATTCCAGGAGAAGGTTAGTAGACTGAGGGTACTGCAGAGGTGTTAAAGGACTCAAGGTTATGCGAAAGTTTAAGCGTGGGTTTATTGTAAGAGAAAAAGAAGACAAGGTGAGAATAAAAAAGGCTATGATCAGAGAAAAGTTTCAGAGTTTGAGATCCCTTAGTTGAAATAATTCAGAGTAAAGTCACGAAGATATAAGAGTTATATGTGTGGGTTCCTGGTGAGGAAGTGAGTCTTTCTAGTAGAGAGGAGCCAGGGACCTAAGGGTAGGGATGGAATTTTGCATGTGACATCCTGGATGATGGCAGAGAACATAGCAGAGAGGAAAACCAAGCCAGGTGAAACAGTGTTTGAAAACCCTGGGGGAATACCTAAAAGTTGGTAAATGGACACTATACTTTAGTTCCTGGAGCTTATCATGATTTGCAGTATGTACCAATTGTTTGCTTTTGGTGCCCCTCTTCTCTGCTAAAGTGATGACAAAGACCATATTTTATTATTTTGTTCACCACTGAGTACAATACCTAGTTCCCAGCACAGTGATGGCTCAAAGTAGGCATGGTCAATAAATATGTGTGACATGAATTAGAAGCAGCAGTGGGGGTGATGCAATTTAATGTCAGGGACTTAGAAAAGAAAAGAGAGGTCACTGACTGAAATGAGTGGGAAATGTTCTGGAAGTGGCGGTAAGGAACTTGTCCCTTGATAAAAACATAAAAGATAAAAATGTCCAAATCAGTTAGAATAAAAGAAATATAATTAATTTAAATATTTGCCACCCTGCAGGAGATGAAGAAAGTGGCTTAATTTTTCGATCAGAGGCATGTGTGTATTTCACTACTTCAGTCACATAAATCAAAAATGTGGTTGGTTGAAGTCTAACGAATATACACTAAAAGTTTATATTTTCGCGTTTCTTGAAAGAGCATTGTAAAATGGCAAATATATTTTAAAATTATAACTCTATAAAAGCACTCGCAGTGGTTTCTTGGGTGACCATTCAGTTTTCCCGCAAGGTCACTTTCAACAGTTCATGCGATCTGGCTGTTGGGGTCATAATGAATAGTAAGTTGGATATGTATCCGCCTGCCAAAATCAACCCTCTGCGTGCCAAGCGGAGGAGCCAGCGAAGTTACGGAAGGCAGAAGGTATGCTCGACACCTCTGGCTCTTGGCAACATGAGTCAAGGGTATGACTTGACAACTTTTTGGGGGGAACAAGTTGTCCTTTTTGTATAAAATGTCATCACTTCCCTGATGTGTATCTGCTGATGTCAGCCAGAAAATGAAGCACTTTCAAAAATGTAATCTCGAAACAGAGCAATATTTGAATATAAACTTACTGTGATTCTCATTTTGGTTTGGAAGCATTGCAGAATGCCTTTGTTTTTTTAAGTTTATGCCCTATAAGAGATAGGATTGTATTTCCTCCCTCCTCATTAGCACTTTTTCACTAAAACTAGCATTTTCAGTATTGAGGTAAAACTGTTGTCGGACATGTTGCCCAAATTTTAAAATATTGGATGATAACTTCCTGAACTAAATTTGTTATCTTATGCTTTATGTGTGTAAAAGGAAGAAGTGAGAGTACCTCCTGGATTTTATAGAAAAGGGGAAAAATAGGGGAATATTCAGAAACAGAGAGGAAGACAGAATCAAAACATCTTCAGCAGTTACATTAATACCAGGCTGCCAAGAATTTTTATATCAAAGATAAAACTTGCGTAGGAAGTAAGCCCTCCCCTAAATAAGAAGACCAGCCTTCTGGGTCAGAGCTACGTATTGCTGTCACCATCCATCCTGTCCATCCCAGGACCTGGAACCTAGTGGGCTCTTAGAGAAGACGCTGATTTTATTTGATCCATGAATTTCTATTTGTTTCAGAAATATTTATATAATTATTAATATTTATATATTGATTAATTTAATTAATAATTAATTATTAATAGATTAATAAATAGTCCTAATAAATAGTCTGCTGAGAATGAGGCAGGCATGTGTTTTTAAAAAAGGATATACTAAATGAATCTTTGATTGGACTATTAGAATGGAGATAGGAAAGTAATCTAAAATTTAACGTTAGATTTGCCAGTTTGAAATAAATAAAGCATAAAGATATCTCTGAGAGCAGTTGTTGTCTGAAGAAATATTATAAGAACATTTATTTTATCTCTCCAACTAGTAGCTATTGAGGACCTGCTATGTGTGCTAGGGAATCAATGACAAAATCAACTCTCCATTGAGGGGTTGGAAAGGCACAAAGTAAACACATATATATGTGCACATACATAGACGTATATAATATGGCAGGTGTTGAGGACAGACGAAGCAGGGTAAGGAGATAAAGAATGATGATAGATGGAGCCATGGGATGTATTTCTCAAAAGGGTAGTCAGAGAAGGCCTCTCTTGCTAAGATCATAGTTGACCAGGTACGTGAGCGCTTGCTCCAGGAAGCTAGAATTTGATGCCCGATTCTGATAATATTCCAAGGTGATGGCAGTGCTACTCATTCCAAGCCTATTTGTAGACAGTTATCCAGTTTCTAATATTTGTTTTATTTTCAGTTTATTCTCAACTTTGAGTAGTACAGCTTTTTCTTTTTTCTGTTATATTTTCAGAAATGTGTTTTTAAAGCTCAGTCTTTGAAATTCTAGAATTTGCCAATGAATGTTGGATTTTGTAGTTCTTAACATTTTTATCCTCTCTAAAATTGTCTAGTTTGATGGTAATAATATCTACTCTGTTGGTAAGCCAAGGAAAGCATGCAATAGGAAAACTTTTTTTTAATTTTTAAGTTATATAAAATATGTAGGTTATTTATTTAGTAATCCTTTTCTGGAAGTTTTAGTCTCTCGACTGTTTCTGTCCCTTTACTATATATTTTTTCTTACTTATTTTTTATTCTGGCCACAATTCATTCGTATAGGAAAAAAGTTGTTCAAATAGAACAAAAGGATATGAAATGAAAAGTAAATGTCTTCCTCTCCCCTCCCACCCCTCCCTCAATCTTACTTTTCAGGGAAAACAACTGTTAAGAGAGTTTATAAATTTTAATCCATATGGTGGTTACTAGTATAGATTTAAATATTAGTTTATGCCCCATTTAGTAATTTACTAACTTCAGACACTTTGAGAGATGAGGAGTTTGAAACATTCTACCTCCCACCTCTTATAACTTCTGGTTTTTGTTAGTTATTTTATTTGTGTTAGTTATATTCCGTTTTGAAACTAGAGCTCAATCTTTAGCTTCGTTCTATAGTATGATTTTTTGAATTGATAACTAATAAACAGCATTTACCAGATCATGATTATGAAAATATCACTTACACGTTGGATCCATGGAGAAGGAAATGTTATCCGATGTCATTAAAAGTTGACACTTGGGGGCCAGCCTGGTGGTGCAGTGGTTAAGTGCGCATGTTCCACTTCGAAGGCCCGGGGTTCGCAGGTTCGGATCCCGGGTGCCGGCATGGCACCGCTTGGCAAGCCATGCTGTGGCAGGCGTCCCACATATAAAGTGGAGGAAGATGGGCATGGATGTTAGCTCAGGGCCAGTCTTCCTCAGCAAAAAGAGGAGGATTGGGTGCAGATGTTAGCTCAGGGCTAATCTTCCTCAAAATAAATAAATAAGTAAGTTGCCACTTAAAGATAACTCTTCTATGTTCCCTGCAAGAGAATTCTTTCTTATTTTCCTTCACATTCCTCTACTTCTTCTCAGTCCCACTCAGCTGCTAATGTGGTTGCTATCCCATTAAGTCCTTGGTCTTGGATTCTTTTTTGTTTTGCTGGAAAACCTTTAGTAATTAAAGTTAGTGACTAATTAAATAGTAATTAAAATATAGTACATGTGTGTATGTATGCACTTTCAAAAGTTTCTTCCTTTTGATCTTATACTTAAGTAATAATTTACCTCGGTATGGAATTTTAATTTCAAAGTATGTTTTTTTCCCTCAGAACTTTTTTCATCAGTCATGTAGGGTTGCTGAGAAGAAACTTATATTAACCTGATTATTTTCTTTTGTAGATAATTTTTTTTGTTTGTTTTTTCCTCCCTGAGAACTTTCATATTTTCTCTTTATCCCTGAATTTCAGTTTTTCATCAGGACAAGTCTAAGTATGAGTCTTTTTCTCAACCATCCTGTTTAGCATTGTGTAGAACTTTTCATCTAAGTACATCTGTGTTTTTCACATTCTCTTATAAGATGAATGTTGAAACACCAGGAGCTTTCCATATTTCTTAGCCTCTTTCATATTTTCTATCATTTTTTAATTTGGTTTTACATACCTCCACTTTGGTCTTCAAAAAGATCCATTTTATTAATTATCTTTTTAATAATGATCTTTATTAATTTAATTAATTATCTTTGAATTTATTTATTCTGGCGAGTATATTTTAATTTCCAGTGACAATTCTCATTGCCTCATTGGTATTTTTTCATAGCTTCTTGTTCTTGTCTTATAAATGCAATAATCTCTTAACTCTGAAGATACTAATTTGGATTTTTTGTTTTGTTTAGATTTACTTGTGCCCTTTGCTTTGTTTCCTCAGTTTTTCTCTTTGTTTCTTTTGGATCTTCTCTTTTAAACTGTTCTTTTTCTTTATTGTTCAAATGTCAGGTTTTCCTCATTCATTCATTCATATTTATGAGTGATCGTGTATGTTGGATCATACAGGCATGTGGCATGGGTACCTCTGGAATTTTTTAGTTTTGCTTCCCTCATAGGCCCATCATCTCCTAATGGGACGCCCACTGTGACTCCGATGGGTGACTAGGACTATGTGGGAGTCACACTTCCCTATAGGGTGTGTCATCAGGGAACCACCAGGCAGGAACTCCATAATCCCCCGAGTTAGGAAGGCTTCTCGGGGATGGAGCACTTCAGTTTACCTCACTCCTGGGAAGACTGATTTTTGTTTCCCCCACAATAGACCCTTCCATGCTTTTGAGGCTGTCAGTATTTACCTTAAACGGCTTCAGTCCCAGCCCCTTTTAAAATGCATTTATATATTTAATACTCCTTATCTTTTTTAAACATGCAAGTTGTCACAACCAACACAAACTTCCTGAGTATTTTATGATATAAAATAAAATTATAAATATGCTGAAATTTAAGGTCTCCTAAATATTCATTATAGTATGTAAACTTAATAAATTTTCAACTTAACATCCCAAGTCTAAACCAATTGCTCAGTTATATATTTTAACTTGGAATAAAAAGGCTGATCTGTTTCTATTGGGCCAAATTCTCTTAACTGTTAAAAATACATAAAATATGAAATATGCACAAGCTCCTTTGCATAAAATATTAATTATATTCGTTTAGTCGTTGGAAGATTTCTCATTTTAATTCTACCTTTTTCTAGGCTTACCCACCAAGAAAATAATTTATATCGTCCTCTCTCAGCTAGTCAAGATTATATAACAAGCAGAGATATTGGCCCAGACTCTAAATGAATCCTTGTCAACAATTACAATGAGACATGCTTAGCTCTCTTAAGGTCAGTTTATCAATGTCCTCTAAACGTATGCGTTTGCAGGGATGAGGGTGTGGGTTGGAGCGGAAAAATGTTCTTAGAACCCAGGTCATCCAAATCCTTCGTCTGCTCCTTAGTCTACCTCCTGTGTGCCCTGGATTGGATTTTTGCCTTCCTTTAGCCTTTAAGATTTGCATATGCCTTTCCATCTAACTCTAAATATCTTGATAAATCCTTCCTCCTTTTTGTGTATTTTGCAATACTTAGGACTACCCATCTCTTGGAGGGTGTTCAAATAATATCCAACTGAGTTCTAGAGAGCTCTGAGAACATTGACTTTTTTGTCACAATGTTCAAGGTCTCTCTACTGACAATTACTGACCGAGAGACATAGCAAGTGGCTGCTGACCTCTACAGGAGCCGTGATGCAATCAATGATGATTTTTCTCTACTAATAACAGCACTGACATCGTATGGTTTTAACGAATTGAATTGGGAGAATGCAAATAAAGGGCATAGCCCAGTGGCTAGCGTGTAGTACGGACGCAGTGACTATTATCATTTATTATGGCTGCATTAGTAGGTAAAGCACTCTGTTAAAATGAATTCATATTTAGATGAGAGAGAAACATTTAAGCATACATTTAGAAGATTGGTGTTTTCTATCTCCTGCATCTTCCCCTTTGTTTTAAACAATATTTTATTAACTTGTTAGTCATTTAACTTTATAGCAGAGTTCCTCAGCCTTAACACCACTGACATTTTAGGCTGGATAATTCTTTGTTGTGGGGATTGTCCTATGCGCTGCGAAGTTTACCAGCATCCCTGCCCCCTTCCCACTGGGTATCAATAGCAACCCTTCTCCAGTTGTGACAGCCAGAAATGGCTCTAGACCTTGCCAAATGTCTCTTGGGGAGGGCGAAATCACCCCCTGGTTGGGAACCACTGTTTTATAGTAATACCAATTTGTGTATTTTTTTTTTTAATTTTCCTCTCTGCGTCTCTGAACTCAGTTTCTATCTTTGGAGCTTTCTCTCTTTTGCCCTAAAAGCAGCATAGAAGTGTCATCACTCCCTTTTTCTCCCAAGTTCAGGGTCTGAAGATGAGAATGTAATTGAAATTAAATTCGGTTTTATTTAAATTAATAGCCAACCTATTCGGGGAAAAAATGTTTCCCATAACCCATCAGCTAGCTCTCCCTCTTGTGAGCCTGACTTCACTTCTTAAGTTGGTTGCTGGTAAGAGAATTGCAGATGTATTCCATTGAGGAAAGTGGTATGTTCCCACACTAATGCAAAACATTGTATTCGTCTAGTTAATCATTTTCAAAGAGCTGTTTCTATTTACGGTTACTACAAAAATAATGGCTTGCAAGTCATCTATTTATGATAAGGTTAATTCCTCTTTATTGAAATATTGTAGGTTTTTAATGAAAGGAATCAGTTTACTAGACCCTTCTGGACAATCAATCAATATTTTAACTTGAAGTGTGGAATACCAAATGATTACACGGTAACCTCAGAGTGTTATTAGCTTTTTATAACCAGTAAATATTGAATATTGAGTGAATGGATGATTGAAACTAAGTGTACGTTAGATTTTATCATATGGAAACTCTATAATTAGCATACAACAACCCCTAGAGTGTAGTTAGTGGCTTTCTAGAAAAGAGAATTGTTATAAAACCATTATGTACCACTGTAAAAATTTGGGATTTAGGGGAAAGAAAGAACCATTTAATTCATCAACTTATCAAAAAATAATCCTAAGGAATATTTCTATTGTTAGTGAATTTGAATGTGTTCATTTTGGATAAGGCTACAAAATGACTGGACTCTGTTATTCAGTAAATTATTATATCAGTAAAAATCAGGGTTTGTTCTTTTGGGTTTATTTTTTTTTTTGGTTTTGTTTTTCCTCTTGGTTCAAGTCTGAAAAATTACTCGCAGAGAGGTGAAAACATATTTAGACAATTGAAATTCTACAGTTCATCTTCCCACATTCATGGAGAAGAAAAATGTGAGGTATTCTGAGCATTTATCCCAAAGAACCAAACCAGTCTATTACCTTCGCTCTCAGTTACTTCTCAAGCACTGCTTACCATAGAGTAAAACATTTTCAACACACATAAACCCTACAGTACCTGCTACAACAAACACAGGAAATTACTATATAATAAAAAGCTTCCCAAGTTCCAGTGGAAGGTATATTTAATACAGTAGCAAATCTAGGGCAACAGAAGAATTTGACTTCACTCTAGAAACCTCTTAAAATTTGCACCAAGAGATTAAAAACCACACAATAAAACCTTATTAACTCAACAATTTGTAGAAAAGACAACTGAAATTCTAGTGATTTTTTGCTTTGTTTTTTTTTAATAACTCTTGCCCTTTGAAATTCACGTACTAACTCTTACCTAACAAGTTAGATAAAGGCATGAGCAAAGTAGTTCATAATTCATACATGGGAACAGTGGTGTGCTGGTAAATGTTTAATAGGAAGCTATCCAAAAAAAAAAAAAAAACCCACAAAACTTCTGATTTGTAGCATTTGCCAGTATTCATGGTGTAAATACTCCCACTGTGGCCAATTTCAAGCTACAGTGTGACCTCACTGATTGCAGTGTTGTGAAGACATGCTCACTAACACACTATTAAACAGTATTTTCGTCATACAGGTGCGATAGGCATAAATAACCTCAAAAGTATAGATAGTAACAAAGTGTAGTAAAGTTATCAGGAAATTATGAGTTTTAAGTATTTATCATCTTTGTTTTTAGCCTAATTTATTTAGTTTTAAGTTTTATAATTTAACTTTTTGGAATGGCTATATTTAACAGCTGGCTCTCGAAATTCCTGAAATTTTCACAATCAGCTGGGCCAGCTCCAGGAGCCCACCTCTAATATTTTTTCATTTATGTGTAAATTCTCTAAAAGGCCAAGGTACATCAAACTTCTATTTCCCAAGTATTTTAAAGTAATTTCCTTGCAGTTGAGGGGGATCAGAATTAGCCACCCCAAAACGTGTCTCTTTGGCTTGATTATTTTTAAGAACAAAAGACTCTGAAAGAAACTTTGATCTTTCCCCTAACCGCCTAAAAGAATTTAAGATAGAAGGCATGTCCCAGGACAGCCCATCACCATAGAGACCTCTGAGCATGGTAGACTGGGAGGAACCTCGCTAAGCCCATTTTTATCGAAGTTCTCTCTCTTGGGTCACACTGTCTATAGATGGCCCAACAAACATTTGTTTACCAAACATTTGCGTTTCCATCTCCATGTGAATTCCTTTCCTCCCCTTAGAAGTCCCAAACCACTACCCCCAACGTCCTGTTTGTTTTAGCTAAAGATGGTATTTAAGATGGTGTCTTGAGCCATTTTGGCAAGTTACTCAGATTCCCTGGGTTTCTCCCATGTATACATGTTATGAAACTTTGTTTGATTTTCTCCTGTTATTCTGTCTCATGTCAATTTAATTCTCAGACCAGCCAGAGGGACCCAGAGGGGAGAGGAATAGTCCCTCTTCCCTTACACAGTATTAGCATATGTTTATTCACTTCCATAGATCTAGTGTCTAAAACAGGAGCTGGCATACACGAAGTTCTCAATGAATTTTGGGTGACTGGCTAATCTTAAAAACATGAAACAGGCCTGGTAAACCAAAGGGAAGTTCAGTTAGCTCTGTTGATATTGTCTCAAATTATCTCCGAATTAAAAATCCATATTGATGAATAGAAAAAGTCTTAACCTGCATATGGATCCAATGAGAATAAACACAGGGCATCCCTCTAGGTTGTCTACACTTTTCCTTATGAGGATCATGCAAAGTCCAAAAGGACCCTTGGCCCCAGCAGACACTCCCAACTTACTTCATCCTTAGGTATTATTTTTTATGATTACCTCTACCAAGGAAGGCCACGTCTCTTAGGAGAGTGAAGAAGAGAAGAAAAGGTGATCTCTCTTTACAGGAGCAAAAGCTCCTTTTCTCTTCTGCCCCCTCCTCAATCTAGTAAGAATGGAAGGAAACACATCTGTTCTTCCCATGCACTCTCAACCCCACAGCAATTTGCTTTTTGTTCCCCATCCCCACCACAACCCACTTTACCAACACTGTTCTCTCAAAGGTCTCTAAGCACCTTCTCCTTGATTAATCTAATGACCTCTTTTCAGCCTTCATCCTACCAAATTTCTTCCCAGCATTTAACCCTAATGAATACCTATTCTTTCTTGAAAATTTCCTACTTTTAATCATTCATTCATTCAGCAAATACTGACTGGGTTCTCCTCTCTGCCAGGCATCACTCTGGACATTGCTAAATCAATTGTGAATGAGACAGAAGAGGTCTTTGTTTCTTAAAGGATCTATTTTAACTGAGAAAGACAGCAATTAAGTAAAACAAATAAACAAATTGAGGAGAAGGGTGGGTGTTTTTGCAATATAGGGAAGGCTTGTCTAAGGAGTTGACCTTTGAGCTGAGCTCTGAAAGACAAGGAAAAGCCATCCAGTGATCTAAGGTACAGAGCATTCCAGGCAGAGGCAAGTACAAAGGCCCCAAAGAGGAGTGAGCCTGGTGTAAATACATGAACAGAAGGGCCAGTGTAGCTGGAGTAGAAGGCCGCTGTGGGGATGGCAGCACATGAGGTAAGCGGGGTCTAGACTCGCTGTTCTGCTCCTACAGCTCTGCTCTTCAGTCTCCTGAAAGGGCACCTTCCACTGAGTATCATTCGCTTCAGTCAGTCCCTGATCCTTCTCTTCATGTTGTCTCTCCAAGACCTATCAATTTCTCCATAAATTGATTACTCATCAGTTAGAATTAATTTCTTCCTCTTTGGTTCTCACATAAAACTCCATTGATGCTTTTATACCCAGTCCTTATGTACCCTTCGATTTTTCTGTCAGCCTGGAGTCTCCTTGAGCATAAGGAGTTTGTCTTATCTTTACTGAGAGCAAAGGTTTTCTTGTTGCTTTTGTTTGCTTCACTTGGTTTGCTTTAGTTTTTGATTCTTTGACATATAAGTACAAAATAAATGTTTTCTGTTTATTCATAGAATTGAATAAGTGAGCATATAGTTAAAGAAAGTTGCCCTAGCAAAATATGCAAAAAAACAGTGCTTCAGACATAGCTTATAAAATTAAATCCTTGCACACAAAAAAGGACATGATCATGAAGAGCAGTGGAATGTAATATTTGAGAACACAAAGTCCAGATCTAGACAGCTGGAACAGAATCCCAGCACTGCTTCTTACTAACTGTGACCTTGGGCAAGTTTCTTACCCTCTCATACCTCTGTTTTCTCATCTGTAAAGTGGGGATAATTATATGCATCCCATAGGGTTATTTTTAGGTTGAATGAATTAATGCATGTGAAATACAGTTGTGCATTGCTTAACGACGGGTACATTCCAAGAAATGTGTCGTTAGGGGATTTCATCATTATGCGCACATCATAGAGTGTACTTACACAAACCTAGATGGTATAGCCTACTACACACCTAGGCTGTATGGTACTAATCTTATAGGACCACTGTTGAGTATTTGGTCCGTTGTTGACCAAAATGTCATTATGTGGTGCATGACTATACTGGAAAAGAACATAGACCGTTATAACTATTGGCTATGCTTTATTTATTGATGGGCTGAAAAACTTTGCACTGCACATTGGCAGTCATTTATAAACAGAGTGTACTTGATTTTCACTTATGTGTCAAGTAATCCTTATTTGTTTTTTAGCGAATTTTGGAGTGTCCCCAGAAGTCATTTTATTGCAAGTAGAATAACCATAGCCAAGAAACTGAGGGCTTGACTAAAAGAATCATTGCCTCACTTAATTTACTTGATTTGTGGTTAGAACTACTGTTGACAGCACTAAAGGGGAACAGAAAGCTCACATTTTTTCTTCTAAGGAGACTGTTAGTAAACTTTTCACTCCATATACCGCAAACTGCAGTATTCCTGAAGAGCAAGCCAGGAGGAAAATGTGGCTCTTAGAAACAGAGGGAATTGGGAAAGCAAGAGCAGTTCTTCCTGGGTCAAGCTGAGGAGCTCCGATGCATCTGTGCAGGCCTTGGGACATTTGCTCAGATGAGTGAGAAGTTCTACACGCTCTCAACAACACCCCCAACCCCAACATAACCAATCGCATTCATTGCTAGATCAACTTGGAATATATAAATATGACAATGTAACTAGACTTTGAGAGATTGTCTTGGCATGTGTTTCGGCTCTTTGCATCATTCAGGAATATCACAGTACCTTGAGGATTTAATTAATTTCTTCCACAAGCTACCAGGAGGATGGCAAATTAGTGACTCAGAAGGCAGTTGTTTTTTGGTGTCTGAGTGGCCTCAATAGTCCAGATATGTGACAACCACAGAAAACATGACCTCTCATTGGGTTCTGGCCTACTGAATGAAGCACATTTTGTTCTCTGCCCACTCTGTAAATTTTCAGGGGAGTTGTCACTAGTGAGAAACCTTTCTAGGATGTGAAAGTCCGTTGAAAGTATTAAACTCTGATTTCCAAGAATGGGTAGATAATGGCAGGAATCATTAAAATGAGCTGAATAACACCCAGAAAAAATGTGACTCGTCTTACATGGATGAAACCTCTTGACTTACAGTGAGCAGGCAGTGGGCAGATAGTCTGAGGTTTGTATTTGTTGATCATTAAGGTTCTTTGGCTTTTTGCTGTTCACCAACTCAAACAGTGTTTTGTTGTTTGTTTGTAAGTTTATGTGATAATTTTTTGTCCTGTGACAACATCCTACACTTCTATAATTTTACAAAATGACCTTGGATGAGATGGAACAAGAAGATTAGAGACAGTGATTTGAAGGCTATGAAATATCTCTCACTACATGATTTTATTTCTTCTAAAGAAAATGGAGTGGTGTTTTATGTTAGTTATATTAATCTCTGATTTCAAAATGAATGAATGTGAAAGAAATAATGACTATATTTGTGAGCCGAAAGCCCAGAGTAGATGACAAATTGTCAAAACATGACATTAATGGAATAAATTCTTAAAATGTCTTATTTTTGTGTTAGAAACCACAGCTGGCTAAGTCATTTTAGATTAATAGACTTTTAATGTTTTTATATGCACAGTCATCAGAAATTTATTAAATATAAAAGTTTTACTTTCTGCCTAAAAACATGTAGAAAATTTTTTAAGATTTGAAAAAAAAATTTAGAAACCAAATGTGTATAGAAAATTGCAACCAAAAAACACGACCTTATCTAAACCAAATAACTACAAAGCAAACTCCCATACAACGCTCCCCCCAAAAAAAGTTTAAAAAATGGAACATCTCCCAACAGCCCCCAGAAACATCCCTCTGTATCTTTATCCTTCCTAACAACTACAAGCTCCCACTGCCTAGAGGTAACCACTCTCCTGACTTCTTGCTTTTCTTTATCATTTTGTCTTATCACTTCTGTACACATCCCTAAGCACGATAGAGTCGTTTTGCCTATTTTGGTACTTTTTATATAAATGAAACCATACCCTATGTATATTTTCTTGGGAAGCTTGCTTTTTTCTTTTTCACTAAATATTACCTTTCTAAGATGGGTCTATGATGTTTGTACAATATTCCATTGTAGAACCTATATCACAATTTATGTGTCCACTCTACTGTTGATGAATATTTGGGCTGTTTCTATTTTTTAAACACTAATAGAATTATAGTGCAATAATTAATGTTCATAATTATGAACTTGAGTCAACGAGAAAAGGTGCACTTCGATTCTGTATATTCGATCTAAGAATATGTGGAATTAGAGGTTATTTACCTCAGAATGCATCTAAATGTGATAATTTTGACCAGTTAAGGGAATGAGTTTTAATTCCAGAAAATTCAATTACTTGAAACGTCCTAATGAAAAGACATAATCACATTCAATAACTACGCCGAACTGGGAAGCAGAAGGCCAGGAAGCTACATGTTGTTAACTGATCTTCCCATTGTATTATTTCTCTATCGGAAAATAATATCAATGAGCTTCTTTAAGGTATGTTTTAAGGAGCTACAATATGATTACAGTTCTTTGAACACATCAAGATGAGACAACATAAATCTAATCATCTCTATCTCAAAGTCGTTTGTAGAAAACAACACATTATATGCTATTAATTGCCTACTGATATACAACAGATAGGACATTATGCACAATGGTACCATGTAAGGAAAATGCAATATACCATATACAAAGGTAGGGAAAAATACTATTTTATTTTGTTTATTTTTTTACTGAGGAAGATTTGCCCTGAGCTAACATCCATTCCAATCTTCCTCTATTTTTTAGTATGTGGGCTGCCAGCACAGCATGGCCACTCACAGCAGGTCCACACCTGGGAACTGACCCTGGGCTGCCAAAGTGGAACACACTGAACTTAACCACTAGGACACCAGAGCTGGCCCGAAAAATGCTATTTTAAGCATCTAACTGAGCATACGAGTGAATGTAATGGCAAGGAAGGCAAACGAATCTTGGATAATAGTCTAGCTTGCAAACAATTAACAGTTCATGTATTCATTCATTTATCCATCCATCAAGTATTTATTAGGCGCCATCTGTGTGTTAGCCACAGTGATAGTAAGAGGAATGGACACAGTTTCTGCTCCTGAGGTGCTACAGATTTGTGGGGAAGAGAGGCATATTAGATAACTATTTGCATATACCGAGGGATTGGTGTTATGACAGAGGAATATGCAATGGACAACGAAGGGAAGCTCTCCCTGAGAAGATCAGGGACCACTTCTGGAAGGAAGAGAAGCTTGAGTTGGGTCTTAAAATATGGGTTGGAGTCAGCCTAGGGAGTCTGAAGGGGAGGCCCATCCTACAATGCAGAAATTTTGCTGTCATTGCTGCCACAAATACTTATTGATATTGGATGGTGATGATAAAGGAATATTCGAGGAGAAATAAATAAGCCAATTGGGAAGTGAGTAACAGAATGTGGAGTAACAGAAATAATATTTTAAAAATAGTTAATGTTTATTGGGAACTTATGTATGCCATACACTACCCTTAGCACTTTATATGTATGGTATCTTATGTATTTCCCACAATAGCCCCGTGAAAGATGGACAGTTAGTTTCTCCAGCTGTGTGGCCTGTGCTGAGAAGGGCCCCACCCTTGGATTAATGCTCTGCAAGTGCCATCTTGAAATTCTTAATAATTTTGAACAAAGGGCACCACATTTTCTTTTCACGCTGCACCTCACAAAGTAGATAGCCAGTCCAGAGTCTCTCCACCATTTAGTTGCAGAAACTGGTACCTATGGAGGAAAGTCACTTGCCTGAGGTTACGTAGCTATTAAGTAAGAGTCAAGACTCCAACCTAGTTCTTTGTGATGCTGATTTCTGCTGTCTTAACTCCTGTGCTAGTTTCTTTAGCCTTCCATTTTCAAGATAAATGAATACCAGAAGATAGGAGCAACTCCAGTTAATCTGAGCTAGTATACTGAAACAGAAAGAAAAAAAAGGAGTAGAGGAAAAGAAAAAATTGATTGAAAGGTTTAGGATTGATTGAAACATGATTATCTTCAATGCTGCCTTGAATTAAACGTCGAAATCCAAAATAAATAATTAGTCAATGTCAAACCTTTCCCCAAAGTAAATGGAGCTTCGAATTCACAATCATCTCCAAGGTGACTCTTGTCAGTCTTGGTTACCCAAAGTACAATCTGATGTTGACCCAGCTCTGCTCTTTCTTTATAATTTATGCAAGAAAAGCCAAGAGCAGAAGATTTGTGGTGTTATAGGCCAGCGAAAAGGGACAGATGGAGGGAGAGACGAAGCTCCTCCTTTCTCGGACTCCGTCAGCAGGGCTGCATGCACCCTCTGACCACATCAACTTAAATACTGCGAATAAAGCAGATCCCATTTGATGCTTAATGAGCTTACTTGGAGGAAGTTTTACTTGAAGATATACTCATTTTTCTTTGGAATTAGGCCGTTTAGTCCTCTAACCATGGGGTCCGCTTCAAATTTTCATTTATGCTTCTTCCTGTTAACTCAGCAAGTAGGAAGTAATGATTTTTAAAAGTACTCCCACAGACCAGCTTTCCTAGAAGATTAGTAAGTCAGACTTCCATATTAAACAATGATATTCTAAAACATTCCTGATTTTGTTCATTCCGTTTGAGATAATGCCTTGAAATAAGCTCTTATGTTATTCCAAAGCACCTGTGGATTTCAGGGACCAAGTCAAGTGACCACAAAAGAACATGCCTATTATATAAAAATGTTTTTCATAAGTATATCATTACATATTCATAAAACAACATAATTCTCTTTTGATTCATTTCTTCAGCCTCCAAAAATATCAGCTGTATTTCAACGCTATCTTGTGGAAATGTGCACATCTGGAAATAATAAATTGCACCAGCGGTGTTTTTAATGACCACATTCATGCCTGTACTCTGCTAAGGGCAGAAGTTCAAGACAGATCTGACTAACTTGCTCTTGTGAATGAGCAGGGTTCTGCACGCTAGGGCCTCTGGAGCCAGGACTGAGTGGGGACTAGCAGGGCTTGTTTGAGACTTTGGGGTAAGCGGAACTTGTGTCAAAGGCCTCCGTGGAGGCAGAATGGGAATTGAGAACAGATCAGAAGTGCCAAAGGCTGGAAGCCGATAGAGAGTTAGGACTGGATACGAATAAAGAAGAGCTGCCCCTGGAGAACTGGTAAGACTGTGCAGCCCGTTCTGGAAGGAGAGCCTGAAAAGGTCCAAGACACCTGCAGACAGGGTGTGTAATGGCAACCTCCACTCAACAGTCTAAAGGATATTAAAAGGCATCAGATGCTAGGTTTCACGGTATGCATTCAAGAGCTATAAGAATTCAAGGTTCTAAGACTGAACAATGAACAGCAATGAAACCTGCAGAGAAAAGAGGAGAACTTACATGGTCCTAAAGCAATAGTTTTCTATCGTGGCTGTACATTAGAATCACCTGGGGAGCTTTTAAAACTCCACATGCCCAAGTTGCATCCCAGACCAATTAAGTCAGAACCTCAGGGGGTGGGATTCAGGCACTGGTATAACTTAAAGCTCCCCAGTGATTCCACTGTGCAGCAAGGCTGAGAACCACTGGTTTCAAGCAAGTGGCAGTGGTTATGCGTTTACCTGATTTATCCACTTATGTATCATGTGCATCACGATTCACAGATTAACCATAGTTCTACTTAAGTATACTTGTACTTTAGTTACTTATGTAGTTGGTCTACACAGACACTTAAGAAATTCTGCTCACCAGGTCTCAATGCACATTATCCAAGACTGGGAGCTTTATAAGAAGCAGCTCATTCTGTCACCCTAATTTCAAAGACCAGTGTGGACTAGCAAAGCATTTATTCTAAAGAGACTACTTATGTTGAAATAGATTTGGGGTTCAATGAAATGAATCCTTCTATTATCAGGGTTAGGCTGGCTGCAGGGCTCCTGAGCTATCTGTATGGCCCAAACCCTAGGTCAGGGATTTATAGAATATGATTTCCTTTGATATTTGGAGAATAAGGAGACATAAAGACTTTCACATCTCCCAAATATTTATTTTTGAGATATCTCCAGTTTTTCATTTGACGCACTGAATAGATTTGACCTCACAGGCCTTCTGAAATGATCTCAGGGCCCTCAGACCACTCTGAGAACCATTGTTCTCATAAGTTACGAAATCCACAGATGTCTGTATTTTCCCGTTTTCACTTATAGAACTATGTGTTCTGTCCTTCACTTGCAAGGATTTTATTTTTATTCTTAATTGCCTCCCTAATCCCTTCTTCACTCAGCTGTGGTACATGATACATTCAGATTACAGGTGTGTGTCCTGGGCCATGTAGGAATAAATACTATTGATGTGGATATACAACTGTATTACAAAAAGGAATGATAAACTCTCAGGACAACCATTCTCCCCAGTAAAATGCTAAGTGGTTCTTAATCACATTTTAAAACACGATGAAGGATCCTGCTTGTAATGTACTCCAAAGTTCTACAAACAATAAAAGAAATAGTCTCAAGTTTTTCTTCTCAAAAAAGCCAATGATGAATCATGTTCAGAGTGTTTTTTAAAATGTGGTTGTGAATATATTTTTCTCCTAGAGTTGGTACTCCTAAATCATTGCTTACAATAAAAGTAGTAGGGATGGGGGAGATATAAGCTTAAAAACTGTGTCAGTGTTTGTAGTCAAAATCAGGGAGTAAAAAGTGGTGTTTTTTTGATTTACGGTAAATTTTCACCTAGAAAATAGGATTAATTTCACTACTTCACTGGAGAAATTAATAAAATGAAATGACGTGGTAAGCACCATTTCATTTTAGCTCACGATCTCATTTTTAGCAGCCCTGTATGTTCCTTTTTGTAGTATCTTTATCCCAAATTCATTGTTTCCCTCTAAGCTATTTTCTTTATCTGTTTATTTTATTCTATCGGATTAGATTTATAAATTCACGTTTTTAAAACTTAGAAGTTCATCGGAGAGTAGAAAAGTTGTTGCCTGGGGGAAATAGAGAGAGGTTGGTAAAAGGGTACAACCTTTCAGTTATAAGATGAATAAGATCTGAGGATCTAATGTATAATGTGGTGACCATAGTTGATGACACTGTAATGTATAATTGAAATTTCCAAGGCAGCCCTGATGGCCTAGCAGTTAAAGTTCCATGCGCTCAGCTTTGGTGGCCTGGGTGCGGAACCACACCACTCGTCTGTCAGTAGCCATGCTGTGGCAGTGGCTCACATAGAAGAAGTAAGGACTGCAACTAGAGTATACAACCACATACTGGAGCTTTGGGGAGGGGAAAAAAAAAGAAGATTGGCAACAGATGTTAGCTCAGGGTGAATCTTTCCCAGAAAAATAAACATAAACAAATAAATAAACAAAAACTAAAAATGCAAACTGTCCCCACAGATTTCCCCTTAAAAAATAAAAAAGAAAGAAATTTGCTAAGAGAGTAGAATGTCAACGTTCTCACCAAAAAATAAATAAGTAAATAAGTGAGGTGATGGATATGATAATTAGCTCATTGTGGGGGAATCCTTTTGTTACCACCACGTACAAACATAGTTCTTTACCCACCACACAAGAGAGGCCAGATAAAAACTGGAGCACCAGGCTTATGGCAAGGAAAGGGTTTTTATTTTGGGTGACGTCAGTCAGGAGGTGAGAGTGAGTCCTTGAATTTGTCTCGTCACCCCAGAAGATGGGAGACAAGGGGTTTTAAAGGTTGCAAGGAATGCGCTGCTTGTAGGGAGGGGGAGCCTGTGGCCTTGCTGGTTGGTGCTTTCCACTGGTCTGCATTTGGCCTTGTCAGGCTGCTTGCAGGAAGGAGGGTGGTAAGATAAGGGAATCTGCAGGCAGATGGCCTTGGTTGTCTGCCTCTGGGGTGGGTGGTGGATTCTGGTGCCAGGAACCTGAGGAGTAAAAACGGAAAGGGGATGAGTGCTTTGATTTTAACCCCCTATGTGCTGGGTTGTGTAGGGGAACCAATATCAGGGCCGGTATCACTTTCACAGTGTGTATATCAAAACACCATGATGTGTACTTTAAATATCTTACAATTTTATATGTTAATTATACCTCAATAAAGCTGAAAAAATTTTTAAAGACTTAGAGGCTCTTTTTAAAGATAACACAAATCATAAAAATCACATTCATTATTTAATAATTAAAGTGTTTGGCAGCCTTCATCTAGGTATATATTATATAATCAAACACAAATGCAGCAAGGTATCGCATATAGTCCTTCTAGGACTCACTGTGTCAACAAGCTTTAGTTTAAGAAAGAATTCAGTTAAGATTCAGGTGAAAATTCTGTCAACCAAGTACCAGTTATTCTGACCAATGTTTTTTTTCCTAAATTGTGAATGTCCCAGAGATTATAATTGGTAGCTCTGACTGATGGAGATTATTGCATAAAGTCTTTTTCCTCCAACATGTTTTAGTAGAATAAGAGTTTTTGAACTGTTAGTTGTAGGAGCAAGCCATCAGCCTCTCTCCAGAGTGACTGGTTGAGCAATCTCTCTTTTCATTGGAAGACTCTGACGCTCAGGCAGGTCAAGTAACTTAACCAGTTAGTTAATGGCAGCAGAGCCAGGACTAACTCAGTTCTCCTAACTCTAAACCTGGCTTACTCTCCACTTTACTGAATGTACTTCCAGGTGTTACTGGACTATGGGCCAGGTTGCATTACTCTAAAAGCAATAAGAGAGTGTGTTGATGGGGATAACACGAAAGCTGACACCAGCATAGTGGACAAGCTGTAAGTTCTACACTCATTCTTATGGGAAGGCAAGCATGATAAATAAATTGGTACATAAGTTACCCTCAACTATTGCTACATGCTATAAAGAAGATCAAATGGGGTGACACGGTGGAGAGTAGTTCCACCTTGGTCCTAGAGGTCAGGACTTCATTGAGGAGATGAGTTTTGAAGTGAGACCTGAGTGATGTCGACAGGTGGCAGCCATGCCTGTGTCTACAGGGAAACCATTCCAAGCAGATGCAATAGCAAATGCAGAGGCCCTGACACAGGAATGCACTTGGCGTGGCCTGGGGAGAGAAGGAAGGCCCATGTGGCTGCAGTGTGGCGATGACAGGGCAGACTGAGGGGAGATGAGGTAGCAGATGTGGCCAGGAGCCAGTTCTCACCAGGCCCTGTGCAATGTGGTTATTTCAGTTGCAGTGAGAAGCTAGTAGAAGATATCCAGCAGCAGAGTGACAGAAGTGGATGCATGCTTTTAAAAAGACCACTTTGGCTGTTCTCTGGAGATTGGACGGCAGCCCTGAGATGAGTTAGGGGCTGTTGCTAAAGAGGTTATGAGAGAGGTGACAAAGTTGGCTGCTAGAGTAGACAGGACTTGCTGATGAGTTTTTGGTTGGAATCCCAGGGGGATGGTGGTGCTGTGCACTATAATGTGCAAGACTGGGGTGTGGGGGGAATCATCAGTAGTTCATTTAGAAGTGTGTAAGGTTGGAGAAGTCTATTGGAAATCCACGGAGAGGTGAAGAGCTGGCATTACATGCGAAAGCCTGGAACGCAGAGGCCTGTATATTTAGGGCCACCTCAAGGAAGCAGAGTAGGGAATCCAGGATTAGGGAGTAATTATTCCCTCAATGCAGGGGAGAAATGAAAATTTCAAGAGGAAAACCCTGAAGATAGCAGGATGGAGAAGGCTGGGAGACGAGGATTGGGAGGTGGGACGGGGCGGTGGGGGGGAGTTATCTCAAAAACGGTACAAAAACCCAGCACTCTATGTCACCTCCCTAATCCCCAACACACACCTCATATTTGAAGAATTCAGTGGCAATTGTGTTAAAAGGAAAGACTGAAACATTAAACATAATACAAGCAAAACATAAAACAAAACAAAATTGAATTACATAGATTCATTCAAGTACCATAGAAAGTAATCAACAGTTTTTCTTTGATACTTAACTCTGGGAAGATGTTGCATAATATGCAAAAGGGAGTTTTAACTATGTGACGTGCAGCTTGTAAGTACCAAAAAATGACAAACTATGCCTTTCAGGGTCAAATTTACAATGGAACATGTCCATGGGGCATAAAGAGTTCTAAGGAGCCCCCCAAACACCCTGTCCTCCTTCTGTTCTTTCTAGAATTGTTTGAAGTGGCAGCTTTGACGTAGATAAAGTTACTTTGGCTCTTCATTAGTAACAGTAGTCAAAGATATTTTCAAGTATGTCTCTTACCCAGTAATGGGGGAAAGGAATGGTGGCAGAGTCCTCTCGGTTCCTGTGGTTGGTTGGTTGGGATGTTTGAAATTAACACGTTGTCTCAAAAAGGAAATTGTTTAGCCAATGTAAGTTCTTAACTTCGGATAAAGTGCGTAATATGTAAAAGAGGACAGCTGTTTTGTCAAAGAGAAAAGAGGGGCATAAAGCTAGTTGAGTTCTCCCCATGGCTAGATTTTTTAATGAAATCAAAAGAGCTTCATTTATTTGAGTGGCTCTGATTAAAATGAAGATTCTACCCACCTCATCGACAGCTAGATGAATTGGGGGCAGGGTTGATAATGGGCTGCTTAGGGGAATAAAATCTGAGGGAGGAAATTCAGTGGTACAGCTATTTGGTTTACATAGTACAGATTTAGGACAAAGTTGCTTTGTTCTCCCATAGCCTTCCCAGTCAATAACCAATAGCTCCGTAGGAATCGTTGTCACATGAAATAAAATAAAATTAAATGTATTAGCGACAATGTATTAGTTAGGTGGAAAGAAAACTCAATTGTGGATGTGACTATTTTCATTTTGGTTTTTTGTTGTTGTTTTTCACTGTGGCATTTGAAATTGCTTCCTATTTTTATTTCTTGAGAAAACGATGTTTGGCTGTTATTGACCAAAAACACATGTGGGGCTTAGAGTGTACATACATACTAGAGTTTTGTTTTGTTATTATGATTCATTGTCTGGCTAACGCATGCCATAATTACCCATATTTGTACACATGTCGTGGCCTTTTGTAATGAAAGACGACACGGTTGATGGCATAAGCTCTAAACGGGGGTGTGATCAAGGGAATTTTTTCACAGTCCTTACCAGTTAGGTAAACAGTCTGTACTTCGAAGTCTGGAGTAGCCACTTGAAATATGTGACCTCCAAAATTCTGCATTTTTTGTTTTTTTGTCTCCTGGCAACATAACATATTTATACTTTGGCCACCACCTCCTCATACAGAAAGGTCTGCTGCTGTTTTAAAGTTTAAAACAACAAATGGGAAAGTTGAGTCAGATCAAGGATTCAGTGTTACTGAAGCTACCCTCCCTGCCTTCTGTTTATGTGGACAGATAATAAGGATTCAGAATACAAATGTACCAATAAAAAGAACCCTGCTCGTGGCAGATTAGTGAGCATGCATCCTTGGTTGTAAAAACAGCACTCCAGGGGCCGGCCTGGTGGTACAATGGTTAAGTTCAGCACACTCTGCTTCAGTGGCCTGGGGTCTACAGGTTCAAATCCAGGGTTTGGACCTATCTACCACTCATGAAGCCATGCTGTGATGGCACCCACATTACAAAATAGGGGAAGACTGGCACAGATGTCAGCTCAGAGCTAATCTTCCTCAAGCAAAAAAGAGGAAGATTAGCAACAGATATTAGCTCAGGGCCAATCTTCCTCACCAAAAAAAAAAAAAAAAAAAAAGGAAGAAAGGAATAGAAAAAATAGCACTCCAGGGGTTCTCTAGTTATAATATCATTTTCATTAAGTCTTTTTCACCATTTAGCAAAGACAACTTGGGGGTCGTGTGGGGGTGAGGTGGAAGGAAATTGGAAACAAGCTAAGGCAAAATCTTCATGGCATGAATGCCAGTAGAAACTGCAGAAACCTGAGGTCCTTCCATCTGAGATGTGATGCCGAGCTCCTCAAGTGGTCTCTGTGGTCTTCTGCTGTGGACAATCACAGAATAACCAGGCACTTGGCTGAGCTCCCAGGAGCTGCTTCTGAGATGTTTCAAATTCACAGTGGTCAGGTTCTGCTCTCCCATTTCCTTGCCTCTCCAATCCCCTCTCCCACTTTCAGGCAACCTAAAGTAGATCTAAATGTGATTTGAATTTCACATGGTGCCATCTTGGGTTATAGTTTAATGCGCTTCACATCAATTGCGTTGATATAAAGGGCACCTGCAGAATTTCTCAACCCCAGCGCTGTCGATGTATTGAGCTGGATATTTCTTTGTGATCGGGGGCTGTCCTGTGCATTGTAGGATGCTGCACAGCCTCCTTGGTCTCTACCCTCTAGATGCTGGTAAACACCCACCCCTCCCCACGTGGCAATCAAAAATGTCCCTAGACATTGCTAAATGTCCCCTGGGGGCGAAATCACCCCCAGTTGAGAACCGCTGAGTTATAGCAAGGAAAACTAACATTTATTTGGCATCTCTAATGTGCCAGATGTGGACTAGATGTTCTATGTAATCCTGACAATTATCCTGTGACGTCTTATCTCCTTTTTATAGATTAGGCAGCTGAGAGATGGCAAGGGTAAGTGTTGTTGTTCTTCCATTTTGATGTTTTGGTTCCTTCTTTATTTTTCAATACTCAACAATGAAAATGCATTCTAAACAGAGAAATTATTTTATACCAAGGAAAAACAGAAAATGTTATTTTTAATATATTTATTCTATAATATAGCTGGGTATTTTAGACATTCCCTAAATCACAAGCACTTAACTTAAAAATGTGCCAAAAGTATGAAAAGCCAAAACATCGTTATTAAATATCGATTTACCCACCTCAATAAAGGTTGCCTTTTCTTTACTATTCTCTTAATGCTGGAAAGTAACCTCATTGTCTTGGATTTGTCATTTCTTCTGTTTTCTGGCCCGATAAACTATCTCGTATCTAGAATCCATTATTTCCTTTCCTGCACGCACCTCATTTATCCCCATTCGTGTTTCTCACTCTCAGTATTCCATTTGTCATTGATGCGTGTGCTCCTTCCATAATCTCTCTTCTTCAGCTTTTCTCTTCATGCTTTTCCCAAGGACCTCAAGAAAACGTTCCTCAATCCCATTTGAAAGAAAGAAAAAATCCTAATGAATGTGTGAAAAGAGTGACATACCCGTAACAAGAAAATACTGTTGTTTACTGTTGGAGGCTTTCTGGGAGCTCAGAAATGCATTGAAATTCCTGTATGTTCCGTTCAGAATTTCCGTCCTCTTCCTCCTCTGTTTCAGCTCCAGTTGGTTTTTGTTTACCTGAAATCAACATTAGTTATCATTTTTCCATTGTAAATATATTTTAGTGGCATTATAAATTACTGTGGGCTAGAATTGGAAAGCTAGCAATCGTACATGTCATTGTCAGAAAAGAAAGAAACTCCGTTCCAAATTGAAAACTGGTGTCCAAGTATAATTTTTCAAAAATTTCAGAACAATTTTCTCAAACAAATATAGAATGAATATATACTAAAGATTTTGTTTTAACTTATTGAAGGAACCAGGGGGATGGTAAAGCCAGTTTAAGAGATTATGGGAGAGACAGAGTATTTATAGTTATTGAAAGAAAGAATAGTGGGCTAAGATTGGAAATTAGATACAGAATTGGTTAATGCGCGACAGGGCGTAAAACAATCATAAAAGGATAACGAGGGGGTTATCTTTTATACGAGACAGAAATTGTTAGCATCTCTGAGAGATGAATTCATTTCTACTGGACAAATTCTATCAGTTTTCTATAATATCTACCCTCACAGAGATATAAAATATCCTAATCCATAGTAAGTTAAGCAATCGTGAGTTAAACAAAGGTCTCCAATTTCCCTAGAAAATTAGATAATCCTTGGTTGCCTGTTAGATACTTAAGAAAACTTTTTTTGATATTGAAAAAGTAACATAAACCCATTGTAGAAAGTTTTAAAAATTCTAAATTTTGCCAAAGGAGAGAAAAAAGCTACCCTCAAACCACTACCCAGATGCAACCACTATAAATAGAATTCATATGTTTCCTTACAAGTTTTTTTCTAAATATTTTTAACAGTGGAGCCATTATTGTGGAAAAAAATTTGACAGGCTACTTTTTTTCTTCTACTTACCGTCCTATTTCATATCTAGTTTGTTATATAACGCAAGTGTCCTGTAAACATTTTAATGTCTGTATAACGATGCATTTTTTGTATCATGATTCTTTTCACTATTTCTCTGAATTCTAAAATTATTTATTATAGATAAATAATTCATTTATTGTGAATTTTTCCAGAATACAAAAAAATAGGTAATAATATAATGACCAATAATATAATGACCAATAGATTGTGGATACAATCTAGTTTAAGAAATAAGATATCACTCATAGAATTGGCCCCTCCCTCCATGAATTCTCCGAATGTACTCTTCTCCTTTGATTGTGTACATGCGTCTCCCTGTGTACTGTGTAAGGGTTCCTCTGGGTGTGTATTGAGGAATGAGATGCCAATCAAAGGGCAAGCACATCTATAATGTCACTACGTTCTGCTAAGTCTTGAACATGGCTGTACCAATTTGTGTTCCCACCAATGCATGAAAGTCTGGTTTCTCTACATCAGGAGTTGGCAAACCTTTTCTGTGAAGGACCAGATAGGAAATATTTAAGCCTTGGTGAGCTACATGGTGTCTGTCACAACTGCTCAACTGTGCTGTTGTGCAAAAGCAGCCATAGATGATTCATGAGTGAATGAGCATGACTGTGTTCTAATAAAACGTTATTTAATGACACTGAAAGTTGAATGTCACATAATTGTCATATGTCACAAAATACGATTCTTCTTTTGATTTTTTTCCCAACAATTTAAAAATGTAAAAGACATTCTTAGCTTGCAGGTTATGCAGAACAGATAGCTGGTTAGATTTGGCTCGTGGTTCATAATTTGCCAACTGCTGCTTGACTTCCTCACTAAGAGCTGGTATTTTCAGATACCTTCAATGTTCCCAGCCTACTGGGTGTGGAATGGTAAATTGTGATTTTAATTTGCATTCTGGATTAGCAGTGAAGTCAATTGGCCACTAGGATTCACCCCACTGGTTTACTATTCATGTTTTTTTCCTTTATACTTTCAGAGTGTGGGTCTTTTATTTATTGACTTATACTTCTTTCTATTTTCTGGCCAGTTTTCCTTTGTTATATGCTTTGCAAATGTCCTCAGAGTATTGTGATTACCATTCTACTTTTTAAAAGGTATTTTTTGATGAAAAGAAGTTTTTCATTAAAATTAAATTTGTCCAACTGATATTGGACGGTGTGAGAAAAATTCATATTTTTCATACACATTGAGAACGTGAAAGGTGACCACAAAAGAGAGAGATCACTTTCTTGTATGCAAAAGAGGAAATATTTCTTCATTGGACCAGGGGGAGAAGAATGTTCTCACTTTGACTCCAGACTCCTTTTTGGTCCAGTAGTTTCCTTGAACGCTAACAGCTTGTCTGGTTGTGCAACCTGTCGTTCCACAGTGAAGACAGCATCTTTAAGCCCTGTTGTGGCCAGTGCTGCCCAAAGGCATGCATCTGATATTAATGAAATGTTACTCTGCTTTCACAAGTTTGCAAGCGTCTCTCTTCCAAGCCAGCTGACGTCATTCAAAGTAGAAAAAGACCCTCCCACTTGCGTTTGCTAATTGACTTTGATGGGCTCCTCTGTGTGCCTAAGTGGTTTCTGGAACAGAGAGAACTGTTGTAATCTGAAGAACTTTAGACAGTCACACTGGCTAAGACTGCGCACCCCAAGCCAGCAAGGAAAAGGAGCAAAGTTGATATGCTGGTCAGCAAAGCGAGGTTTGGCTGCCTTGAGCCTTTTTAGACTTTGTGCTCCTGTGAAGGCTGTTCCTTCTGGAGAGCTGGGCCCACTTGGAACTGGGCTGGCATGCTTGACAGACGCCTCACGTCTTCTCAGACTAAGTGCTTTATTCCTGGGGTAAGCATACGGGCAGGGATGCAGGCCAGATGCACCGTGTGGTTTAAACAGGAATGTACTGAATTGTTAATGTGCTCAAGCTGAAATCACGTTCGTTGCTTCACTTTTTTAAAGTTTTCCTTATCTTGCCAGAAATGCCATTCACAGTTTTTTTATGGAAATATTCAGGTGGTTTAAGCAAGTAAAACTGTAACTCTGGTTTTAAACTCTATGTTATTGAGATCAATTTAGTAGTTGAGGGGAGAGAGAGCGACGCAGAGAAACAGTGGAAAATGGAAACGCTTTTTCCAGCTGCAGACAGCCCCTGGTTGCTTGTGGATCTTGCTGACAGCCTGGTCACTGGGCTTTTTTTTTTTTTTTTCTGAGGTCTTTCTATGTAAATCAGGATGATTTGACTGCTTGTGGTACCGCAAATTAAAAAAATTAATTGCTGTTTGTCACTTAAAAAAAAGTTGAATTTAATGAAATACAGAAATGGAGTCTAATGTTTAAAATACTCAAAGACAGAGGTTTACCACACAAAGATTAGATGTTTTGATCTTTAGATTTGGGTCAGAACTTTAAAAGAAAAAAGACAACATTGTTATAGGTGCCCTTTTAGGGAGGGGTTCAGAAAAAGTAATTCTAGAACCCAAATGTAAAAATAAAAATCCTAAGGTTACAAATATCTATGCTAATAGGATTTGAAAATATCATTTTAAAATCAATAAAATACAGTTTGTCTAGAAATTCTTTCCAAGCCAGCTCTTTGGTTTCCCGGTGTTCCAACCTATACTGAACTTAGTTGAACAGAGAAAAAAAACTTGCTAAGAAACGTCTGTGTATGGTAATCATTTGTTCTGTATTGTATCATATGAAAATATTCGTGCAATCAGTAAACCCTGAGATGGTTTGCTTACTCTATGTGATTTCAATGATGTTTTATTATATTTCATTTTAAATTTTCTAAAGATACAGTTTTTTTGGCTTCTGTTGGCCCCCGCAAATTTTGTATACCACAGCTATATTTCGTTAAGCTCTGATGTGGCTGGCAATGTATACACTAATTATAAAGGATTTCTGGGCAGTCGATGCTTCATACAAATTACTGAGCTTTTCAAATGCCACTCACGTTTAATTCAGAAATTATTCAATACCTGTTTGTTTTGAGGGGCATCTGGAATCCTCATTTTCCGTTAACTTGCCTGCTTTCTAAGAATGTCACATGCAAAATAGCTGTTCTAGTTGTTTCTGCAGAGGAATGCTATTATGAATTAGGAAAATGTATGATCCACAACCCAAACTGCCAAGTATCCAAATTGCCAAAAACCTTCCAGTCGTTGTTTTGAATATTTTTAGCAGTGAAATTGGGCACAAAAATGTCACAGTTCTTTCCTTGGGATGTCAGTCTAGATGACTCCAAAACAGTTACTAGATCCTAGATCCCCAGTGCTAGATTTTTGCACGGGTTTGTCACTTCTCATTTTAATTACCACCTGTGTTTCAATAGCACTGACAAATAGATGGATTTTTGTTTTAATGCTTAAGGTTTAAGTCGTTATAAAGACTCTATTCTGTTCCCACTTTGATCCAGTCATTCTCAAAGTTCCCAAAGTCATGCAATTCTTAAAGTAATGACAGAAACTTTTCTTTCAATTTGGATGATAACATAAATGGAGAGAATTTTTAAAAATACATATATATATATTTATGTGTGTATGTATATGTACTATGGAATAACTTTTTAGGATGCTGAATAAACTATGTGGTCTTTACTTTCATTCTTATTAAGTATGATTTCAGTTTTTATATCAGTTGTACTTTTTTGTACCTTGAGATCATAATGGTTTATAACATTGTGAAATTTCAGGTGTATATTATTATATACCACTTTCTGTATATACTGCATCGTGCTCACCACCAGTAGTCTAATATTTATCTGTCACCATACATATATGCCCCTTTCCCCCTTTTGCCCACCCCCTGACCCCCTTCCCCTCTGGTAACCACTAATCTGTTCTCTTTGTCCATGTTTTGTTTATCTTCCACATATGAGTGAAATCATATGGTTTTTGTCCTTCTTTGTCTGGCTTATTTCACTTAATAAAATTCCCTCAAGGTGCATCCATGTTGTTGCTAATGGGACGATTTTGTCTTTTTTATGGCCAAGTAGTACTCCATTGTATATATATACACCACATCTTCTTTATCCAGTCCTCAGTTGATGGGCACTTGGGTTGCTTCCACATCTTGGCTATTGTGAGTAATGCTGCAATGAACATAGGGGTGCATAAATCTCTTTGGACTGTTGATTTCAAGTTCTTTGGATAAATACCCAGTGGTGGGATAGCTGGATCATGTGCTATTTCAGTTGTGCTTTTTAAAATCACTACAAACCCCCAACGTGTGAAAGCACATTTAGAAATTATACATTTCTCTTCTTTTTTTTTCAAAGATTGGCACCTGAGCTAACATCGGTTGCCAATCTTCTTTTTTTCCTTCCTTCTTCTCCTCCCTAAAGTCCCCCGGTACATAGTTGTATATTCTAGTTGTAGGTCCTTCTGGTTGTGGCATGTGGGACGCTGCCTCAGCGTGGCTTGATGAGTGGTGCTAGGTCCGCGCCCAGGATCTGAACCAGTGAAACCCTCAGCCATCAGAGCGCAGCACACGAACTTAACCATCCGGCTACAGGGCCAGCCCCTAATTCTCTTCTTAGATTAAAATGAAATTAATAAATCAAGATAATTATTTTTCACCGCCAAGGGGAAAAAAAATAAATATGACTCCGACTAGTGTTAAGTATATTTTATGAATTCTGGTATTGTTGCATTAAGTTTCTTGAACATAATATCCTTTGTGACTGGGATTGTGTGCCATTATTCTTAGGCCGAAATAGCCAACTCCTCTATCTCCTTTCTTCTTTTCCTTCAAATAAAAATGATCTCTTGGATTTGTGTAGGTTTTTCTGTTTATAATGTGCTGCCCATAATGTCGGTTTTTTCTGACTATGGGTAAGAGCAAGTGTTTGGATCCAGTTAGACTTAACTTTGAGTACTAGGCCAGCTCCTTAAAAACTGTGTGATTTGGCAAGTTTTATCTTCTCTGAGCCTCGGTCTCATCATCTGCGTAAAATTAGGAATAATAATATCTCTGTTTTAAGGTATTGGTGAGAATTTTTCTTAAAAATTACGGTGCATATAGACCGCTTAGCGCAGTCCCTACAGGTGTTAAGAGAATGCACAGACCTACTTACATTTTCTGCAGTGGCTCATAAGGATGGAACTTAGCTCTGAGGTCCCGATGATGTCTGGGAGAGGACCAAGGGAAAGTTGCGTGTGAGTTGTTTTTATTTGCATATTGGGAGAAAGATCGAGAGATTAAAGTACATAACAACCCTGTAAAGATATCCAGGTATCTTAACTGGATCAGATGGCTGGGAGGGAAAGGCAAGTGAGAACCTTCTGGAAACTATATGCAGATATTTGAGTCTCTGTGTGTATATATATATGTACATGAACATCTTCTAGCTTCAGGAGATTCTTGAAATGGCTCTCAACTCCCAAATGGTAAAGAACCAGAGCTCCTGAATGGTAATAATTCTGAGAAAACAAAAAAATGACAGAAGTTAAATATTCTCAGAAGTCTACTAATTTTTGAATTATTCTTTCTTTCTCTTTACCTTGATATTGCTAAAGCAGTTTAGAAAAAAGAAAAAAAGGAAGTTGACATTTGACTCTGTATACCCATATACTATAAAACAAATCATGGTCTAAGCCTATAGGTTTGTGCATCATTTTTCAGATATAATTTGTATTTAAATGGAAGCATGATGTTTAAAAGGTCTGGTGGCTAATACGTGTACATGAGGATGCTTTAAAGGATTAGTACGAAGATGCTGGCTTTATCACCTGGAGATGCCAGAATGTTTAATTTCACCTTGCCCCAGAAAACAATCAGTTTGTGGAAATGATAATTTTGTGCAAGCCTGACAGACATTTGCCAAGTTATTTTTATTGTTAAAATTGAAAAAACTTGAAAGACAGCTTTCCATGGCAAAGTAATTAATTAAAAGCTATTAATATGAAACATAGAAGAAATATTAAATGAAATGTTGTGTGGAGGAACACCCCACAATCTCACTACTTTTGGTCAAATATTTTTATTCTGGCAAATGATATCCCAGTGCCTTTCCACGAGCATCTGTATTTTTCTGGCTGTAACTATAGTGTGGTTACTCTAGACTGTTCTGGGTTCTGCATTTTTCCTGTAGCTGTATTTTGAGATCACTTTTTAATCACAGTGTGATAAAGCATTGTGTGGATTTACCATAGTTTGTCCAAATAAAAGAGTTGTTTTTTGTTGGATTTTTAGTTGATTTTATAGTTTTGTTTTTATAGATAAATCTGTAATAACAATTTTGAGCATATGGTTGTTGGCTCTGTTAAATAACTTCTTTGAGATAAATTCTCAGATGTGGAGTTATTTCCACAATGAGTTGATTTGAATGTTCTTATGTTCTATGCCTTTCCATATCTGTTTTCAAAATGATTATACCAGTTGACAATGCCAACATAATATTAATAATATACTAATTTCATCACAGTATGCTCCACATTAGGTATAATAATTGCTTTAAAATGTACATAAGTATACAACATCGCTTCAATTTCTATGTAGTAGATTACTAGCAAAGGTGAATATTTATCTGAATATTTTTGTATCTCTGTGTAAATTATTTTATTAGATTTCCTGTGTTTAGATTCAGATGTTACTTTTGTTAGATGTGAAGAGTGGCTCTTTACAGAATAAACTCTTAGACCGTTTTCTCCCTATCCAGTCCCAGCTATCAAAATATTTCCATTTATAAAAACCTGCTGATGTTACTAAGGGGTACTTCAGTGTGAGACAACAGAGCATTAGTTTGATTAGAAATTGACACTAGACCAGTTAAAAGATTAAGCCACGATTTTGCGAAGTGGAACCAAAAGCTTTTGACTTTGTTTAGATATCTAACTTATTTCCTGCAGAGAGCTAGTAACTCAGACAAATATGAAAAAGACCACATCTGACTCAAGCTGTAGTTAATATGAAAGTGTCTTCTGTCTCACCTTTGGGTTCATAGATTTTGCATTGTCAAGGACAGCACAAACCAGTAAATTGTCAAGTTTTTATTGATTCAGAGCTGTCAGAGCCAAGAGGGGACTCTGTACCCTTGTAGCTTCCAGGGGGCTCCCACTTCCAGTGGTCATTTGGAGGAGCACCCGTCTCCCCGACTCTTCCTGCAGAGTTGGAGAACTGGAATTTTCTACACTCTTTCTTGGTAAGGGAACTGCTGTCGTTTTTTACCTTAATGTAATATGATGTCATTTGGGGACCTTACAAACAGTACCTACCTGCTTTTAAAACTTGGTCCAATTATATAGTGTTGTTACCTGTTAGTGGCATTTTAGGCATCAGAAAAGAGAAAAATCTGACCTCTGAAATCATATCTATATCCTTATCTATGCTATCAACACATAAAATAGATCTGCCAAAGTCCGGAAGGTTCCACACGCTCTGATACAAGTGCCCTTTTCACAAAGTCTGTTTCTTCCTGGGCCTCCTAATCTTCCTGGTTACTCAGGGACAGAAAATGACTTTGGTTCGAGAACATGAAAGGATGGACAGAGCTCACTGCACTGAGAGGAGAACAGGATTTTATTCTTGGTTCCAGCTCTGCTTTCTTCATTTGGGAGCAAGCTAATTAACATCTCTAGGCTTGTTTTATCACCTAAACAGTGAAGGTAATAATTCTTATCTCTCCGTTGCTCTATATGGGAGGTTGTAAAGACCCATAGGGGGGTTACGAAATACTTAAAGCATCTCAGAATAGCTGTTTATAGTTTTGTCTTTCCTTTGAAGCCCAGCAATGGCTTAAAGAATGTACCTTCGATATTAATATATATTGAATCAAGTATTTTAACCTCAGATCTTTTTTTTTTCTATTTTTCCTTTTTTTGTTCTTTTTTCTTTTTGGGCCTCTCCTGTCTTGGCACCAGCATAGGGATTTCTGCCGCATGAAACTTGATGAGCCTGAGATCCGTCCTATTGGGTCCAGGTTTATAACCGTTTTCATGACTTAAATGTTCAACAGAAACACATGCTTGGAACCTTTCAAGGCTAAGTTCCACATCAGCGGGCTTTTTCATCATTCACAGCCCCACTTCCAAAGGCTTTTACAGTAAACTGCGAATAATTAATGTGAGCGTGATATTTGGATATTTTTAAAAACGAGTTTATATATGCACTCAAATACAACAGTATGAAAAAGAAGTAACTTCATGATATTGCCAAAAATAGTAATCACCTACACATGATATGTGTTGAGTGCTACCCAGGTGAAAGAAAACGTGATCTCCATTGTTGAGGAAATTACTGCTTATGCAGATAACAACAAGAGAAAAAAATGTGTGCGCAACTGTGCAAATATTGAGGACTAAAGAACCATGAATGTCTGTTCTAGGCAGGATAAATATTTAGAGAATTCTCAGGGTAAAAGATTAGTTGAAAGTTCAGAAGTTGTGGAATATAGTTCAATTTAACAGCAATTAAAGAATAGGTTTGTCAACTCTCTTTAATATGATTCAGTTGTGTATGTTTCTCACTGTAGCTAGACCGTGGCGGCCCAAGATGCTGACATGGCTGGATTTGTGCTCAGTAAAAGTTTATATTTTAAAGAGATCTCCAACCCGTGCCCTCGTCTTTGCATTTCATGGGAAGGATAGGAATTCACAGGCTATTGTAGGAGGCGTGACAGGATTCAGGGTCCCCATGAGAGCCGTCACTTGGCTACTCCTGGACACCTTTTGAAAGATGTGATGTTGTAGCTGGAACAGCTAATTGGTGGAGATGTTGCAAGTTGTTTGTTTAAAGAGATTCAAAAAGAGCAAATTGTCACTGAGCTCCACATTAATAAAGCTACGTAAGCCAATAAGAGAGAGTTTGTATGAATAATAAAAGGTCCTTATTGCTGATGCAATATATGCTTTGGGTTGAGAAAATGTGTATTTGTTTAATTTCTACAGCTGAGTGAGTTCACTTGCCTTCTCTGGGACTATTTTTCATTCTAGCAGCATAAATTTAGCACTCATAATACCACTAAAATTGAAGACATTATGCTAATTGAAATAAACCAGTCACAAAAGGACAAATACTGTAGATTCCTCTTATTTGAGGTTCCTGGAACAGACTAAGTCATAGAGACGGAAAGTAGAATGGTGGTTGCCAGAAGCTGGGGGAAGCGAGAAATAGGGAGTTAGTGCTTAATGGGGACAGAGTTTCAGTTGGGGAAGATGAAAAAGTTCTGGAATGGGTGGTGGTGATGGTTGCTTAACATTGTGAATGTACTTAATGCCATTGAACTGTATACTTAAAAAGGGCTAAAATGGGGGCCGGCCCCTGGCCTGGTGGTTAAGTTCAGCACATTCCGCTTCAGCCTGGTTTGGTTCCTGGGCGTGGACCCACACCACTCATAGGCAGCCATGCTGAGGGCTTACCCACATACAAAATAGAGGAAGACTGGCACAGATATTATCTCAGGGCAAATCTTCCTCAGCAAAAAAAAAAAAAAAAAAAAGGCTAATTGGCAAATTTTGTTATGTATCTTTAACACAAATTTTTAAAATGCAATTAATAAAACCCTTTAGTGATTATGTGTGTTGCATGAGACCAAATGCTTTATGCGTATTATTTAATCCTCACAGCAACCCAGGCAAGGAGACACATTGTTGTCTCTATTTTACAGATGGAGAATCTGAGCACAGTCAGAAATGTCACAAGTCTAGGGCCGCACAGGTGTCAGCAGCGTAAGTGAGGACTGGACGCCAGTAAGGAGACTGTCATGTGCACACCCCACACACAGACCTGCCTGTCTGTGCCTGGCTTCCTTTTTTGTTGTTTTTTTGTTTTTCCCTCTGATAATTATGTTCTTACTGCCCAGGCTGCTATTGCGATTGCAGCCTTCCCTCAGGCATAGGGACTTGGGTTCCCTGGGTCTTCATTCATGGAGGTCCTCCTTGACCTTTGGGCCCTGAGGGTCCTGCAGCAGAAGGTGAGGCTGCCCACCAACCCTGCAGTGGTCAGCCAGGCCCTTCAGGCCTTTCCAGCAGCAAATCAGAGACCAGCTGCCTACTCGCTTCTTAGCAGATCTCTTGAAAATCCCCCAACAGACCTGCTACCAAGATCGCCTCAAAATTAACTCATGCTTTAAACATCATTTTAACCCTGTCTAAACAGGCCACTTTTCTTAAAATGCTTTTTTTGTCTTCTAGAATGTTCCCTCAAAAATTAAAAATGACTCGTTTTTTCCTTATCGTTGTGTCCCAGCTACTTTTCAGAAAAACCAGAGCACAGACTCATTTCCACAAAGGAATGTATATAAAAGCCAAATAAAGATATTTTTGTAAAGACTGCGTATATACCATTTCTTTCCCTTTTTTTTTTCTTGCTGAAATCTGTTTACCCAGATTTCACATAAGGTTTTCTGTTTATTTGTTTTCGTTTTGTTTGATCTGTTTAGTTTGCAGTTACAGACTTTGGATCAAGCGTGTGCTATGTACCATCATTCTGTTGCATTACAGATGAGAAGACAATTAATTCTGTGGTAAAGTCAATTTCATGAAACAAGAAAGAAAGGTGCTTGGGGGAATTCGACTGAGTCAGAGATGTTTGCTGATTCTGCTACCTATTGATTTTTGCCTCTTTACGTTCCTCTACTTATACTTTTTAATTGGGCAAAATGATGAACTTGAAGGCTACTGGCTACCTCCAGAAATTTCAGTGTCTTTGAAAAGCTCGTTGGGAGCACGTGCTATTCCACTGTTCTCCTTTCTACCTTTTTCATTCTACCGTGGAAAACCAGATGGTCTGCACCAGCTGAGAGAAATCATTTGCAACCCAGTATATTTGCATAATTTCCTCTCTGCCCTTAATCTGGAACAAAGGAAGCAACATCATAGGCCAGCATAATGAATTAAATCAAGTTCTTAATTACAGAATTAAGAAACTTTTTGAACATAGTTTAAGATTCCATGCTCGTATTTCTCTCCGAGTTCTAGCGTTCCTTGTGAAATGTGATTTCCATTCCAAGCTTTTTCCTGATTAGTTCGTCATTTCAGCAAGTCCAAATGCTGGCAGTTTTTACAAACCTAAGGAAAATAATTATGACATTTAAAATACAAATAGAGACATGCAGAATTTCAAATCTTCTACCCTCCCACTGCTTTCTTGAGGCCAGTTCAGTTTCTCCTAATAAGGACGTTGACCTGCTCACAGGGCTGTGACAAGTATTTTCACAGGTCTGTTCTGTCAGTGTATTCACCGCATAGCCTAAGCTGAGCAGGCTAGAGTGGCCTTACTCACCGAAGGAGTATTCAGCCTAAAAGTACATTCTAGCACCCAAGTCAGTCTCACTGTACTTCATTCTTATGCTTAGAAAAGGTAATGCCTCTTTATTTGTATTCCTGTTTTCATTCAGAGTGCGTGAACTGAGGTGACTTTTATACATCACGTCCCATGGCAGGGCTTCTCTCTGAAGCAGGGGAGAACATGGCATCTGTTCCTGTTAATTCTTACCACACCGGCAGAACATAATTGCTTTATCGCAAGGGCTGTGAAGATAACACGTCACCACTGTATGAATGCTCTTAGGTTACGGAATTTAGTCAGTGACTAATGTTATCGTGGACGTGTACTGAAATAGACAACAGTAGGATTGCTAAATTGTGAAAGAGAAGAGTAGTCAGTAATAATCAGCGAATGATAAGCAAGTACATGGCTTAAAAGCATTCCAGGAGTTCCATTTCTAAGTTTTGCTACCTGTTTGTTGTTTTCGAAGAGTTTGTTTTAATGAAACTTGTTATTTTTCAAAAGTATATATTTCATTGTTATATAAATGACAAGGGCACATATGCATTTAGTTGCAGAATTGTGTTTCAAGTAATACTGAAAGGAACCATCTCTTGGTTGCATTTCATAGTTTTTAAGGGAGACTGTTTTACATATAATATTTAGTACCTTTGAAATTATTAGCTAGTATATTTGATTTTCTCATCTTCTGAACAAAAGAAGGAATATATACATCTGTGTCAATAAAATCCATAAACAGTATGGGGACATATTTTCAATCTATCAAACATATTACATCATCTCTGGTAAAGTTGTAAATTATACTAATCTTTTAATAAAATTATTTTTCTTATTCATGAAATGTTATAAGTTTGGTAGCAGAAAAATGCAATCTGTTCAGTAAAAGATAATGAAAGATAATCTTAGGGAAATGTGCTTTCTAAACAATAATATGGCTTAAATTTTAATTCTAAATGATTATGTGCTTTAAAAATAGAATTGGACTTTAAAATTTTATGATTCTTTATGAAATCTATATTTTTATATACTTGGGAAAATCTTAATTAAGGACATGACTCTTCTCAACTGTTTTTAGGTCAGCCAATGTATGATGTAAACTGAGGATGGGAGCGTTTCTTTTCTTTACAGTTGACTGATCTGTGTTGATTTAGTATAAGTTACACATCAAAGTAAAATGAACTGCAAAGACGTCTAAAGCTAATTGAAGGGAAAAAGAAAGTAAATGCTTGGTAAGAGGTAATGCAATGCTCCCGGGCTTGTGAACTATTGACATTTCTTGTTCGTTGGAATCTCGATTGAGAGTGTGAAGTTAGATTTCCAGCTTCGTTCTTTAAAAATGTCCCTTATACTCCTTTCTGGCAGTCGAGGGCTTTGCATTAATCGTATTTATCCTAGAATGTCTGTTTATTCTATTAACTCTGACAGCAGCCATTATCTATTTCATTGCCCAAAGACATTGTAATGAAGTAGTATGAGCAAAGCTTTATTTCTAGTATAAACAACAAATATTATAGGCATTGGTCAAACTCTAAGTATTCTGGTTAATGTTTTGAAAACTTGATATTTATCAATACCAGCAAGTGGCTGGTAGCTTGATAAGTACAGTCATGTGTCGCTTGACAATGAGGATGTGTGAGAAATGCATCGTTAGGCAATTTCATTGTTGTGTGAACATCATCGAGTGTATTTACACAAACCTACACACCTGGGCTCTATGGTACTAATCTTACGGGGCCACCATCGTACACGCGGTCTGTTGTTGACTGAAGCATTGTTATGCAGCGCATGACTGTGCTCGATTAGTAGTAAAAGGGAACTTACGTTTCTTCAGAAAAACTGGAATTGCCTCTAATTAGATCAATGACATTGAACACATCACCTGGTATCTCTGAGAGTCAATTTTCCTTGTCTTTACAATTGAAGTAATAATGATATGAGCCTTATCAACCTCAAGGATCAAATATAATATATATGAAAATCTTGAAAATAGGAAATCACTGTGTGATGATAAGGGATTAATAATTTGACAACCATTGTTAAGCACGGGCATATCTTCTTCCTCCTGACTTGGTCCCTTAAACCGCTTGCCTGGAGATTTGACTTCTTTTAGGAACAGTCTCCTCAGTAAGCTGCCTCGAGAACTTCCATTGTGCCTGGCCCCAGCCCTCCACCCACCCTCCACCCCTCCTACCTCCTCTGCCACCTTGCTCTGGCCTTGAAAAGGCCCAAAGGCTGTCGGAAGAGTCCTAGCAAGAAAAAAATGGCGGCCTTCCCCAAGACAGTTGAAGTGCAACCTGAAGAGGAGCTGAATGGTGTAGCAAAGTGGTCACTTGTGTTGGGCGCACCTGAGGCCATGGAGGGCAAAGGCCGAAAAGAAAGCCAGAGTAATTGTGTTTCTTTGTATTTTGTTGTTTCTGTTTTTGTATGTTCATTTGTTTTGAAATTAGGGCCACAGGGAAGAGGATGCCATCTCTAGAAGTGTCTCAAGATACCATGAGGCCAAAGGCCCAATGACAGAGGAATGGTGTCCTTATCAGAAGTAAGGTAGAGCAGACAGGAGATAGCTTTTCTGAATCTGAAAATGGGTCCATCATATGGGTCCATAGGTAGAACCTGCCTATTCTGCACATGGATTGGAGGGTTCCGAGAACTAAAATATAACACAACCGCAGAACCGTGTGTGGCTTCTTTCTTCAGAAGTCACTTCTGGAGTGAAGATAGTACAGTGTTGCAGGGAGCCAAACGTAATTTATCTAAGACCTCTTGTTATTTGAGCTTTCTAGATTTTTTGGGTTCTGGAGAAAGAGCTACTTGGAGTTGTTCTTCTCGAGGTATGAACCTAGTTAGAAAAAGTCATTATATTAAAAGAAGAAAAAAATCCAGTGGCTTTTTTTAAAAGCTGGGGTTTCCATATGTAACTTGGCATTTGGTGTTAATTTTACATTTGTTCTCAGGATGATAAATGATACCACACGAATGATTATAACACTTGAATAAATGGAGCCTTTATTTTATTTCTTTTCATGCTGCAGCAGAGCTTTGACTAAAGCCAAGAGCTCTAGCTATAATCAAAGAAGTATCTGGCGTGAGCCCAGCTGATTAGGATCCGCCGTGTCTGATCTGACTTTTTCTTACCCCTCTGGGATATCTGAGTCAAGTAACTGACAGGTAAAATATACAAAAAAATACACCTCTCTGGAAGGTTTTCACAAGGGGTCGCTTGGTGGGGACTGTGGTGCCCCAGAGTTGAGGGCCCCCTCCACGTTCCGGGAGGCCTGGATCTCTGCAGTCGGTGGACTGACAGCCCCACCCTGTGGTGGTGTTTGCGTATCTCCCTGCTTTTAGGGCTGGAGCCCCAGGAACCCCATGGGTGCTGCCATGGTCCGGTCCTCTACCCAGCTCTTTTTCCACCACACTGATGCCTGGTTCATGCAAACGTCCCTACCCGTCCAGCACCCACTCTGTGTCCTGCTGATTCTGGGAAGCCTGCAGCGTCGTGTCCCCCTGATGCTCTGAACTTCCTCATCATCAGTTTCTTCTTCCCCAATTCCTCCAAGCAGCCGAGTCCTTTCCAGCCTCCTGGGCTTGGCACTTGCTGTTCTTTTTCCTAGAATGTCCTTCCTGACCTTCGCTGTTATCCTTAAGGTCTCAGTTAATCTACAATTCCTCAGAAAGGCTTTCGCCAACTACCGTCTATTAAGGTGGTTCCTCCCATTAGTCTCCATCACAGAACCCAGTTTATTGACTCACAGATGTAATTATTTGATTTATTTATTGTCTAGACCAGTGGTTCACTTTTCTAGCAGTTTCTTTTCCAAGTATTTCAGTGTGCCTCCTTTATGATGCTGAAATGAAATTTGTAGTTAATGCACACAACTGACCCAAAAATTGTAAAATCTTTAAAAAGTAATTCATTTATTTATTTTTAAGTAGCATGTATTTCACTTTGTGATTGTGCAGGCAGGACCACACTGGAAGACAGGACGAAGCTGTCACATGCCCGCCCTATATGTGGGCAGCATGGATAAGGCCAGTTAACAGTGGTGTATGGCACAGGTGTGTGGCTGTTGGAGACAATAGTTAACAATTCTTGGAAAATTCCAAGCAAGGTACAGTCTTCCACTGATTTACACAGTACTCTCCTTTCTAGAAAATTCGGTATATTCGGCAACTATACAAAAACGTTTTGTGCTCGTGTGCAAAATAGAGTTAGATTTCTAGGTTCGGAGCATTTTGTAAACAGATTTTTCACCTACGTGCATTCCAGCAGGACAAAGGGCATGCGGGATGCACATCCCTTTTATTATTACTTGGGACTGTTATGCACAGGGCAGGACATTTATATCCCTGGCCACTGCCCACAAACAGCCCTTAATGTTCCTCAATTATTGAGATGACAAAAAGTGAGGCAACAGATTTCTGGAACACCCTTTTTGGGAATGACCAGTCTAGACTATAGGCTTTCCTGAGTGCAGGCGCTGTTTGCTTTATCTGCTATAGAAGCCCGGCATCTAGCAGTCATCTGTGTCGTAGGAATGAATGAACGAATGTGTGAAAGGGAATACAGAGACACGGGGAAACACATTTATCCATTCAGTCAATGAGCAACTGCTCTCTGTGCCAGGCGCTGTTCTAGGACCTCAGAATACAATAGTTATTGAGACAAACTCCCCACTCTAATGAGCTCAGTCTCTCTCCGAATATGAAAGTACTCTGTGACAGCGGTGGCACCTAGATTTCCTATGTAAGATGACTGTCACTTTGGTGCATCAAGTTTTCTTTCATTCAGAATACTTACTGGATGTAGTTAAGTCAATGGATTATGATGGAGAAAACTGGATGGGGGTAAAAAGCAGTGGAAGGGAGTCAGGGTGGTGACAAAGAGGTGTGAATTGTGGTTAAGAAACGAACAATAGAATAAAATGAGAGCCCGAACATAACTTAATTATTTATAGATTCCTCCTGTCTGTCTACACAATATCTCAGATCAAAACATTTAAATCCAAATCATTTTTGTTGTTGCTGTTCTCTCATACATGACAATAGTGAAAAGGCTTTAAGTGGCTTTTGTCCCCTGTGCAATACCGTTTATATAGTAGGTGTGTTGGATGCAATGGAGGTGGCTCCTTGAAATCAGGTTGAATTGTAGACCTGCGGGTTAGGTGCCCATTTGGGTATTTTGCAGTTAGTATAAGTATCTTCCTGTTTACATAGCGTTTGCTTTGGAACCCCCGCCATCCTCAGTTTCAGTCGTCAGTCAGTCAGTTGGCAATCAATCCATGGGCCAAAAGGGGCTGAGAGAAGTTGGCAATAGCTGAATGTGACTGTTAGAAGTTGAATGTTTTCGCTTGCAATTCTGGAAGCTTCCCTGGGAGATGTTAAGTCAGCTTTAATATCGGCTCTAATGGAGCTGAAAAAATGGTCATGACTGACAAGGAGCATTTTGGGGATCTAAACCACTGAAACGTTGGCCTCCATTTCCTTTTTTTCATTTCTAAATTATTTGGGAACCTATCTTGCAGGTATAACCATAAACTAAAATTGCCCGTTGCCCTCTGAGAAGGCTACTTCCTCAAAAAAAAAAAAGTCACTGTACTTTCAAATGATGTTTGGAATTTACAAATAATGTTCTTAAACTGGTGCGTTTCTTGGCCACACTCTTGATTTTTAAACACTATTCTCTGAATTTTTCTGATGTCAAGTTTGACTTTTATGCTTTCTGCTGTGGTGGGCGGTGCTGAAGAGTCCTGGGTTGTAAATTTGAGTTTCCAGCATAAACTGCAGACTAAACTGTTCTATATCCAAACTAAGCGATAAATACAGGAATGTGATTTTTTACTGGAGGTAGCCACAATGCAGGGGAATGGAGTGGTCCAACATAATACAGAATAGGCACTCTGGGAAGATTAATTACATCAATGTTACATTAATAAATTGATGATGAATCAACATTGTAAGAACAGGGAAATGAAGGGGCTGGCCCCATGGCCAGGTGGTTAAGTTTGTGCCCTCTGCTTCAGCGGCCCAGGGTTCGCCAGTTGGAATCCTGGGCGTGGACCTACACACTGCTCATCAAGCCATGCTGTGGCTGCATCCCACATAGAGGAACTAGAATGACTTACAGCTAGGATATACAACTGTGGACTGGGGCTTTGGGGAGAAAGAAAAGAAAAGAGGAAGATTGGCAACAGATGTTAGCTCAGGGCCAATCTTCCTCACCAAAAAGCATTAAAAAAGAAGAATAGGGAAATGGAAACTGAAATTTCTTTGACATTCAAAGTTATTGAAACAATCTCAGAAATAGGTGGTGTCTTTTTTCTATGTCATGAAGGGTAAGAAAATGAGGCTCAAGGAGTCTTTTTTTTAATTAACATTTAATGTATGCTTATAATAACTCATCTATGCCTCATGAGAATCACGTGAAATAGGTCTATGTCTGTTTCCATTTTACAGATGAGGAAACTGAGATGCGGGACTTTAAGAGATGGCTTTGATACAGAGCTAAGATGTTATGGCAACAGAGCATGACAAGGAAGCAGACTCAAGCTTGCCAGGCTACCCCGCAGCTCGGGAGTCAGGTTAGGGACCCACTGGCTGCACAGGTGGCAAGTAGCAGGGCACAGTTGTCTGATTTCGAAATCCATGCCCTTTCCACCATCTTTTGCTACAAACCCAGTGAATTCCCTCCTTGCTGTAGGAGGAGACGCGAATGCCTCCTCATCGTCAAAGCCAAGGGTTGTTGTCCGTAATCCTAATGCCATTTGACCTTCCTTTTCAGTCCATTGCTCAGCGCTCCTTCATCATGTACTGTTTTTTCTTGCCTCCTGCTTCTCGGAACACGACCTTTCCTTCTTGGCTGACTTTTCCCCCATCTTCTACATGAGCGTTCCCCAAAGTTTTATCTTCAACTCTCTCTCTGCTTTTATCTACTGTGAGGACCTGTCTCTTGGGGTTCTCATCTATTCCCTGGACTCAACCCTCACCTTTCCACAGCCATCCTTAGATAGAACTTGGAAAAGAATCCACTCATCTGCGTGCAGTTGCAATAGTGCGCTCATCTAAGTGCTATCCGTTTCTCCAGAGTGGCTGTACCACTGTTCGTTATCATGTTTAAGGTAGAATTCTTAATTGCTATTTTCCAAACCAACCCCGGTTCTAACTTCCATATCCTTACTAGGATGCGTTTACCCAAATCCAGGTCAGTTTAACAACTAATGATAGTTGATCACGTGCTGCGCCACCTATACCACCAAATCATCAAGCCTTAATGATTTAAGCCTCTTTTGAGTTTTGTTTCTGTATATATCCAGATATCCTGTCCTTTTTAGCCATCTTTTTGACTTTAAGGATTTCTTAAAAATGCTTGTTAAAAAAACATTTTCAACTTAATTTATATTTCAAAATTGTAATTATCACATTTCATAGCACTGTAGATATTTTCCTTTTAGTTATAACTACTTACGTGGTGTTTATCTAAAGGCATTTTCTTCCAAATGTTTTGATAGTAGCAAGAAATACTTGTAAAATTCATAGAAATTTGACTAGTTTTATTTAATGTTTCCTTTACATTGTGTAATTATTATTTTCTCCTTGTTCTTTTTCCTAAATGATTATGTGAAGACTCTATTTTAGTCATTTTAGAGACTTGACACAGAAGTAGGCTTAGGTGAACTGATTTAAAATTCTTTTTTTAATTGAGATATAATTGTCATATAAAAATATTAGTTTCAGACGTACAACATAATGATTCGCTATTTGTGTGTTTTGTGAAATGATCACCACAATAAGTCTAGTCAACATCCATCACCTCAGTTACAATTTTTTTCTTTTCTTGTGATGAGAACTTTTAAGATCTACTCTCTTAGTGAATATCTGAAGAAATGGGTGAAGGTAGTCAAAAGGTACAAACTTCCAGTCATAAAATAAGTGAAACCTGGGGATGTAAGTAGATCTTAAAATTCTTTAAATATAAAAAAGATAGCAAGAATAATAACTTGTAAAGTAGTAGATTTTAAAGTCCATAAAATACTGCCATGGAAAATTAGAGTAGAATCTTAAGCGCACTCTTGATTCAGTGAGTTGTAAACTGTGTGCTGATTGATTTTGCCAGTGCGTGAGAGGCTGCTTGTCTGAGCTCAAGCCCGTCCCCTCTCTCCTTCGTATTCACGCATTGCTTCTCTTCCCCGTCTTGTCTTCTCACACATCTCAGAGTGTCCTCACGGGCCTTTCTTCTTCATGGGCCATTTTTCCTAGAAACAGAAGAACAGATTTCCAAAATAAGGATTTTAACATCTCAGCCCCCTGTTTTAAAATTTTGGGTCACTTCTTATTATTTATAGGATAAATTGCAAACTTATTTGCCTGGTATTCCAGGCTCTCCCCAGGATTTATTGCTCGGACTTGCCATTCCGGACAGCACAGCTGCAGTTCCTAGACAAAGTTTGATTGATTCATTGATTGAGTGGTTGATTCACTACAACCCAGCAGGTCTACTCACTTGAGAAGGTCTTGTACCAATGACCTCATCTTTCATCCTAGTTGTGGTTCAAATCCTCTTCCTTCTCTGGGGGGGTCTTCTCTGTTCCCCAGGGAGACCCATTCTCTGATCCTGGGTGCAGTTTACTGTTTGTCTTGCTTATTATTATTTACTGCCATGTTTCTATCTCTTGTTTTCAAAGATTGTGCACTCTGAAGTTGAGGTGTGAGTGTTCATGTTCCTTGTATTCCCTTTAGTCTCTTATTCTAGCAAGTACTAGTGACATAGTGTTTAAGAGCATCCTTTTTTTTTTTAAGATATGACCAGACACAGGGCCAGCCTGGTGGTGTAGCGATTAAGTTCGCCCACTCTGCTTCGGTAGCCTGGGTGCGCGGGTTCAGATCGCAGGCATGAACTATGCACTGCTCATCAAGCCATGCTGTAATGGTGTCCCACATACAAAAAATAGAGGAAGATGGCCACAGATGTTAGCTCAGCAGCAATCTTCCTCAAGCAAAAAAGAGGAAGATTGGCAACAGATGTTAGCTCAGAGCCACTCTTCCTCACCAAAAAAAAAAGGGATATGACCAGACAGGCAGCATGATATGGTTGAGAAAAGCAAGTATGTGAGCTAGAGGGTCTGAATTCACATCTTTGCCTATGTACTCCTAGTAAATATGCAACATTGGCCATGGCACATAAAATCTCTGAATATCAGTTCCTTTTTTTGTAAAATAGGAAGGATAACAATACCGAATAGGTTCAGTTTAAGAACAGATAAATAGTGGGGGCTGGCCCAGTGGCACAGTGGTTAAGTTCACATGTTCCACTTTGGTGGCCCAGGGTTCACCAGTTCGGATCCCAGGTGCAGACATGGCACTCCTTGGCAGGCCATGCTGTGGTAGGCGTTCCACATATAAAGTGGAGGAAGATGGGCATGGATGTTAGCTCAGGGCCAATCTTCCTCAGCAAAAAGAAGAGGATTGGCAGCAGATGTTAGCTCAGGGCTAATCTTCCTCAAAAAAAAAAAAGAAAGAAAGAATTTGGGGGAATTGCATTTTCTATCATGAGCTGCTGCAAAAATGTTAATACTGGTGGTACTTTTGTTAATGCTGTTATAAATAAGAGGGCCTTCAGTGCTGTTTAATTATTCTTCTGGTCCTTCTTCTCTTTCTTTCAACATCTCTCAACCCACTCTTTACTTTCCTGCCTGTTCTACGTGCTCTCACCTATAACTGTATCTTTCTCCCGTGTGTATCCACCTACATTCCTCTCTTTGCTTTATATCTCTTTCTTCTTCCTTCCTAGTTTTCCTCTTTCTGTCAAAACCCCATTTCCCAAGCAGGATTTCTTTCTTCGTTATTCTTTGGCCTTCTTTCTTGTTCTTGTGTATAACAGGGTTTAAAACTGGTGGGAGAGTAAAGAATTCTCATAAAATCCAGAAGTCTACACAATTTCTATTGTTTTTTATGGTGGCATTTTAGGCAAGTGCTGTTTCATTTGTTTGCACAGAATTTGGCAATGTTAGAGGTAGAAAGAGAGCTAGAAGTTCATCTAATCCAGTCCACTTGGTTTAAGGATGAAGGCAGACGTCGGGAGAGATAAGAGACTTGCTCTGGATCTCAAAGTTAATTACCCATCGAGTTGATAGTTGACTGTTTCCGGAGGTCAGCCCACTCTTGTTTCTTTGCAGTTTTGCTCCGCGCTGTACTGTGTTTCTGTCTTAGAGTTTAGTTAAGGACATTGTCTAGGGGTTAGTTGGTTCCCACCGGGCAGTCTAGCTGATTAGCTTTGGGTAAGTTACTTAACCTCTCTGGCCTCGAGATTCTCATCAGAATCTGATAGGACCAGCTATTCTTCCAGGCATCTTTATAATTCTCAATCTTCCTTCATCCATGTTTAACAACCCTTTGATGACCACTTATTTACAGGTACAAGGTGAGTTGGATTCTTGCACGTGGTTTGCGTTTGTGTTTTTTCCAAATACCACCCAAAGTTGAGTTTCTTTTGCCACATTACTGTGTTTCAATCTGTATGACCAATTAAGCTTGTCCTGTATTTGGTTAAATTATTTCTAATTAAACCATCAGGGCTGCCTTGGCAGAAATCCTGTCCTTGTGCTACAAGGCTGTTTGGCAAGGTTTTTGTTACCATTTTTTAAAAAGCTGTAGGAAAATGAAATATTTTGTTGAAATATTTTCTTTGGATCATAATGTTGAGACAGAACAGCATGACGTTCCTATTATACACTACCTGGAAGTTGACAAGGCAGCCACGTTATTCTTCATTTAAGGACCTGTCTAGTAGTAACCATTCATGGATTTCCTTGTATATCTTCCGACACAGATTATTCACAATTTGAAGCAAATGCAGATCAAGAATGAAAAGAAATATAGAGGTCTCTTGGTTGAGATAAGAATGATAAAACTATGTTAGGTAATTAGGCTTGTGGGGGATACAAAATCCAATAAGTTACTAAGTTCTTTAATTTTACGCAAGCTAAAACTCAAATTTCCTTTAAATTCCTAGAAAATCTTTCTACTTATTTAAATAAATAGGAAATTAATCTCATTCAGTACGTTCTTTTCCCTATCTGCCTTTCTGGGAGCCTTTGAATGTCTAGGTCATTGATTAAATGGGTCATATGATTAAACAACTTAACAGAAATGTGAATGAATGTCCCCTGGTCCAGCACTTTTTTTTGGTCCTTTTTGCTTTTAGTAATCAATGAATATGTTTGGTTGTGGAATTTTCGCTCCGTTTGCCAGACCATCATTTCCTGAAGTGCTTGCAAATAGTCATTTTTTTGTCTTTTGGTGTCTGAGCCTATTTTAGGAGCATTGCCAAGCGTGGGAAACTAATAGCACTATATTCCAGCTGTGGAAACAGCATCACTGTGATAATGCTCTTCAGTTTCCTATGAGAAGACTTCTTTCTGGCCATGCTGAGAATCCAGCTCGAGGTGTGTGTGCAGCATGTACGGTGATGGCAGTGAGCGTTCTGGGTGGTGAGAGACTGTAAGCTCATTGACGTCTAGCGTTTTTCATCAGTTCTTTTAATCCTTTCAATGTTTGTTTTTAAACTTTCCTCTCAAGTGCCTGGCGTCACTAACAGAATTATAAAACAAATAGCTTGTTTCTGAGGGACTAGCACAAATGTTGAAATGCTTCAGAACAAGGTTTGAAATTAACAAACATATTTTGTAATTTTATTGTTTGTTTTATTTGAGATTACTTTTGTGCTTGAACTTAGATTTAAAATAATTATCAGTATCTTACAATGTCTTTTGAAAAGGTATTTTAAAAAGTCCTTGTAAGCGTAACTACTATAGGCAATTTAGATTCTTTTAAAAAAGAATTTCAATTTGCTGTTGAAATTATGTGTTAAACATAATTGAAAGTAATTGAATGGAGAATTCTTATGTTATAAAACTTTCTTTAGATCATTCGTAGGTAATAAACTTAGTAAAATCTCAATCTAAGAAATTCTTTCCTTAAACATTAAAAACATGTATACTCATTAAGTTGAGCATATATATAAAATAATTATATACATATATAATAATATAATAATTAGGATATCACATTGTTCTCAATCCACAAAATCTGTAAAAATTCACATTAATCCAGATATAGTACAAAATGAACAGTAAATGTTTCTTACATGCAAATAAAAGAAGCTAAACTTTGAGTTTTAGACACATTTTGAAATTGTAAAAAGGTATTTTAAACCATATATTTCTTTGAAATACTGTTTCATTTGATTCAAATTTAATAATTACATTTCTGCTTCCTTAATATCTTGATGAATTGAGATGATAATTTGATTTTAGAAAAATTTATAAGCTCTATGTTGGGTTAATAATGCTACAGCTTAACTGTTAAGAAATAACCCTGTATTAAAGAATGAATTTTGACTTTCTGGTCATATTCCACCAAAAGCCAAATTCCCTTTTTCGGTGTGTGTGGGGGTATAACAGAATGAGATGATTTCACTTCTTGTCATATAGCCAGCAGGAAAGAAATTTCCCGAAAAGCAACTGAGCTTTCTACTTTAAACACAGCCAGCTGAAATCGCACAGTTTCTTATTTAATTTCATTTCTTTATTCTGGCCATCGGAAGAAGATTACAACGACAGATACAATTCCAGAATGCTAGTTGAAGGTTTTTGTTGTATATTTCAAAATAGTCCTCTCTAATAGGGCCATTATTTTTTTAAGGTTCACTTTTGTGTCTTGTTCTTTGCTCTCAGGTCACTGTCAAGATGAGCAAAAATTTTTTAGAGAGTAGGATATGGCTCCATTCGAATGTTCCCAGGAACTTAAAGTGTTTGCAAAATTATCTGTTTTCAGAATAACACACATAAAACTTCTACTAAATAAATAATGCAGAAATGCCTTCAGTGTTACATTATTACTCCCTATTGTTACTATGTCCATCGCATGTGGCTCATGCAGGATTTTCAAACTATTTAAAAGAGTTGCATTCAAACATATACTGTTAAGCAGGAAAAAGTATTTTGAGGAATGATGTTAGCATTTTAAAGAAAACATTCCTGAAAATGAGTTCCAGGTTTTCGTTATTTTTCTTAATAAAGAGTATAAATGAATGCAGAAATTATTTCCTAGACTACACCCCAAAGAGTATTTTGGGAATAATACAAACATTCATTAATTAGCCCCCATGTGTTTAAAATACACACCTGTTGTGTATGATTATGCACAGAAGCCAGGTTTTTCATGAATAATTTGTATGATTTTTTACATAATTTAAGGAACCATATGCTCTATAATGAAGAAAGATTATTTAAAGTATGCAGTCATGCTAAATAGTTACAGCATGAGTCACTATATGTATATATTTTCATGCTGCCCTAAGTGTGACAACAGGAACGTAAAAGATGTGATGCTCATTTGAAGTGTGCTGTTAATTTAAAGTTGCTGTAAATTCATTAATTTAGGTCATTTTGGTTACTGAGACCAAATTTGGAACTTTTCTTGCTTTAGGTATTAAGATGTTTTAAAGAATCTAAAAATGGGGCTGGCCCCATTGCCTAGTGGTTAAGTTCGACGTGCTCTACTTCAGCGTCCCAGGTTTGTGGGTTCAGATCCCAAGCGCAGACCTACACCACTCATCAGCCATGCTGTGGTTGTGTCCCACATATAAAATAGAGGAAGATTGGCACAGATGATAGCTCAGGACTACTCTTCCTCAGGAAAAAAAAAAAATCTGAAAACTAGATCAGAATATTTTTTAAGTACTTAAATTTGAGTGTGTTTGTTCTCTAAGATGAGGTCTACATAACTGTTTAGAAAATTGGCTTTGGCAAGTCTCCTAGGTTTTATAATTTGCCAGAAGTGGTTAATTTTGCCCAAGTCATGAAGAATAGTTGTATGTACTTTTTAAGACATAAATTATTTTCTAATTCTTTTAGTTTCGAAGTTCTTTTTCTGTTTTTCTCCCTGTGAGTCTAATATTCTGTTTGTGCCACTAATTTTTTTTTGTAGATTTGTCATTATTATTGAATATTTGAAATGTCCTGTACTTTGTTGTAGGATATAGGTACCAGTGGTGTGAATTTTGAAATTTTTAATGCGTCTGTATCAGAATTGTTGTTTTTGTGGGAAGGTAAGACTCATCATTTTTGCTGAAGATCATTGATGTGGTCTTGCTTTTCGTAAGAAACATTTATCAATAAGAAATATATAAAAACGTTACATTTGGAAGGACTACCTTGTTTAAGAAGGTATGTTTCCTCGTTGTGTCTTTTTAGTGGGTAGTACGTGGGCCGGTAATGGAAGTTACAACAAGGGAGAACGTATGTCTCTTTCAGTTTAGAAAAATAATGAATGAGCCCACTGAGAAATGGGCGGCCAATTTCCCATTCCTTGAAGTATTCTGTCCTGCTTTTGGCTTGTGCTAGCCAGCCCTGTTCAATAGAACTTTTTCTGATGATGAAATTATTGTAATCTAGCCAATATGGTAGCCACTAGCCACGTGTGGCTATTGAGCTCTTGAAATGTGGCATCTGAAGAGCTAACTTTGTAATTAAATTTAAATAGTCACATTTGTGGCTTCTACTAGACTCCTTTCTAGTCAAAGAGTGCTCCCTGGACCAGCAGTTCCAGCATGACCTCAGAGCTTTTGAGAAATGCAGAATCCAGGCCCCACCTCAGACCTACAGACACAGAATCCACATTTTAGCAAGATCCCCAGGTGATTTGTAAGTTCGTTTTCATTTGGAAGAGCAGGTCTTACAGGCGTTCTTACACAGACTAGGTGGTTAGATGAGATGATGAGCGTTCCAGCTCCTTAGAGTCTATCATTCTTTTATTTCAGAGAAGTTAATTATTGAGATTCAAAGACAGGTTAGGAACAAACAGCTTGAGTTCCAACAAGAGGTTGAAACCCAGCTTGCCACTTGTTGGCTTTGAGAGACTTTAGACAAATCAGCCTATTTAAGGCTCAGTTCCCCATCTGTAAGGTGGGGATGCTAATGAAACAGTACCTGCCTTGCTATTGTGTAGATGAACTGACATAATGTAGGTAAAGTGTTTACACACATAGTGAAACCTCAATAAAGGATCGCTTTAACCCATTTTGTTGTTAACTCATATTACTTAAAGTTGTGCCTTTCCAAGTCAGACAAGCAGACTAAACATAGCAGCCTTAGACGGTTGGGTATGTCTTTCTCCTAAATCTAAATTGGCTTTGCAAAGTCTCAAATGCTGGTTGCCTGTCTTAAAGAAAAGAGAGTCTGAAGTCCAATGGTTTGATTTTCACGTATTACATTTTTAGGATTAAAGTGACAAAATAATGACCCATCCTCTTTGAACCATGAAAAGAGTCTTAAATTGGAGATTTAAGAGCATAGCAGCAGCATTTTGCTCCTTTTACATTTAAATTCCCCTTTCCCTTCCTCCCCTAGAGTGTATGGAGTCCCCCAGACAGCTGTAAAATGTCTCTAAAATTCCGCCTCTCTCTGTAACTCAAAGTTGGAGCCACAGCAAAGTGGAGTTCTGCCCCCCTGGTTGCAAGATGTGGAGGGATGTGTTTGGCAGGCCATGGTTGGCGTGCAGCCAGAATTTCCCTTTCAGCCAATTCTGCGTTTTAAAAAGAATGAACCCAGGGTGAGCTCAAGCTATTAGTCAGAAGTTTTCATCTTTATTAACGGCTTCATCAGGGAGCGAATCCGAGTGAGGGTGGGAGGAGTCTGCTAGTTAAAAGTAAAAGTTCATTCTTATTTAAAATTCCTGTTCTTTTGACACTAAAAAAAAGTAATCCAGGCTTATAGGTTATAATTTTGAAAGTACTTTTTATGGTTTAAGTGTCCTCCCACTGTTGGATGTTTAGGTCGTTTTATGCACACATGTATGTATATAGACACACAGAAGTGTGTGTGTCATCTCATGGTGAACAATCTTGTACATCAATATTTCTTTGCATCTTTATTTCCTTATATAGATTCCAGGAGAGAATTACTGAATATATACTTTAAAAGAGTAGTATGTCTCTCCAAATTGCTTTTCAGAATGATTGTACTAGCTTAGTCATCCACCAGCAGTGTTTGAGTTCCTTTCACTGTAATATTGACTACCATTTTAAAAATGGTTAATTTAATACAATAGAATATTATTTGGTCATAAAAAAGAAAGGAGGGGCTGGCCCCGTGGCCGAGTGGTTAGGTTCGCGCGCTCCGCTGCAGGCGGCCCAGTGTTTCGTTGGTTCGAATCCTGGGCGCGGACATGGCACTACTCATCAGACCACGCTGAGGCAGCGTCCCACATGCTACAACTAGAAGGACCCACAACGAAGAATATACAACTATGTACTGGGGGGCTTTGGGGAGAAAAAGGAAAAAATAAAATCTTTAAAAAAAAAAAAAGAAAGGAATCCTGCCATTTGTGACAACATGGACAGACCTTGAGGCATTATGCTAGGTGAATAAGTCAGACAGAGGAAGACAAATACTGTACATTCTCACCTATATGTGGAATCTGAAGAAAAAAAAAAGAAAAACCACAGAAACAGAGAAAGAACAGATTGGTGCTTGCCAGAGGTGGGGGTTGGGGGTGTGTGAAATGGGTGATGTTAGTTGAAGGTACAAACTTCCAGTTAGAAGATGACTAAGTCCTGGGATGTAATGTACAGCATGGTGACAATAGTTAACAATACCATATTGCATATTTGAAAGTTGCTAAGAGAGTGGATCTTAAAAAGTTCTTATCACAAGAAAAAAAATTATAACTCTGTGTGATGATGGATGTTAACTAGACTTGCTGTGGTGATCATCTCATAACATGTCCATGTATCAAATCGTCATGTTGTACACCTGAAACAGTACAATGTTATCTGTCAGTCATCTCAATTTAAAAAATAAAGAAAATGAGCACCTTTAAAAAAATATGAGACAAGGTTATTATCTCATTTTTAAACATCTACATCTGATTTCTGTGGAGGTTAAATATTTTTTCAGATCTTTTAGCCATCTTTGTTTCTTCCTTACTTATGTGTCCTTGGGGCTAATACATTTCCCACACTTAAAATAATAGGTGCTAGGGACAGCCCCAGTGGCCTGCTGGTTAAGTTCAGCGTGCTCTGCTTCAGTGGCCTGGGTTGGGTTCCTGGGCGCAGACCTACACCACTTGTCTGTCAGTGGTCATGCTGTGATGGTGGCTCACGTACAAAAAAAGAGGAAGATTGGCAACAGATATTAGCTCAAGGCAAATCTTCCTCAGCAAAAAAAAAAAGAAAGAAAGAAAGAAAGAAAAGAATAGCAGGTGCTGTATGAATGTTAGCTATTATTACTGTTAGCCCTTGGTGAATGTTGGATTTATGGCTTTTGTCCATTTTTTTAATTGAGATCCTAATGTTTAGAGTTCTGTGGGGCATTGACCTTACTCACTCCTTTGCATGAAGTTGGGAGAGGACGATATTTTCCAATGAATCTGGTGATTGTTATTTCTGAGGATGCTGGGAGGAATGTACTGGAATTCTCCTCAGTATTAAAGGTGAATCCTCACTCTATATTTGGTGTATATACCTATATGTATATATTTGATATTATTATCCCCATTTTACAGATAGGAAAACAAAGGTTCAGAAAGTTGCAGTAGCTTGTCCAGGGTGTGACTGGCTTCTTATCCTGTGCCGCCTCTGTGCTGCTAGGGATTCGAGGTCACTGGCCCTCTCTGAATTGGACTTTTTGGTGCCCATCTTGCTGCTGTGATGATACAGCTTGGTGGTTGATCGAGCCACCTGGCCTGAGTTCAGAGCCTGGCTCTGCCCCTCACTCGTGTGTGACCTAGCAAACACACCCACTTCCCCCGTAAAATAGAGACAATAATAGTACCTGCCTCATAGATTGCTATGAGGGTTAAGGTAGTTAATCGAGATGTAAATCACCTGGAACACGGCACACGGCAGCTGGAATGTGCCGGCTGCTCTGGTCATAATCACCAGCATCGGTGGCATCATGGCCACAAAGGCTTACCTGACATTTTAGGGGCGCTGTGTTTCCATTGACTCCCAGGACGGAGTCAGAGGAGGTCTCTTAATGGACTGAGAACTTTTGCTTTTTTCCCACCCTGTACCGCAATCGTCCAAAAGGGATGTTGTTAAATGAGAATTGTACCAATCCTGATTTGATTTTGTGCAACTGACAGAACAGAAATCCTGAGTCCCCCTGTGCTCCCCAGAGAGCGTACTTTGTTGTAATTCCTGAGTGAAGGAAGTCACCAGCGAGGCCACCATCGCTCTCTGCCACCGCCATCTCTTTCTTAGCAGCTGCTAAATTCCCCCTCAACAAGGCCACAGTCAGCTGAACATCAGCTCCATATTGTGGTTCCTGCCACAAACGTTCGCAGCTCTCCCTGGAGATTCTCACTGCTGATGGTGCAGGAAGGACCTTAGATGCAGTGGTTTGGAAAAAAAAAAAAAAAGAACAGAACTTTGCTATGAAATGCGCAAATCATTGGCAAATGGAAGATCATATTTCCGTACAGACTGCCCAACCTCCCCTCAGCCTGCACCGTGGGGCATCATAAAGAACCTTCTTTGTGAGGATTCTCGTGATCTGTGATGGAGGCAGAGGCAGGCCCTTCTCCTTCCTTTCTTTTATTCATTCACTCAGCAGAAATTTACTGAGCTCATAGAGTGAGCCCAGCGCTATGCTTCCTGCTGGCCTGAATTCAGTTGATTTGTATCTGATTCCTCTCTTATATCTTGATTCCTATTTCTATTTCCCCCAAACAAGGCTGGATAGTCTTCCTTAAGGGACCGCACCCTGCTGTGCAAGGCTGATGAGGAGAAGGAAGATGAAGATAACAACTATTATTTATTGAATATTTATGTATTAGGCACTATAGTCAGTGACTGACTGATAGTAATTATTCAAAACAATTTTTTTACTACCCACAATTTACAGATGAGGAAACTGAAGTTTAGAGAGTTTTTTAAATGTACTCAAGATCACGTAGCTAAGAAGGAATAGAACCAGAATTTAAACTTGGGCCAACCTGCTTAGAAAATGTGAGCCCTTGGTTGCTCGATGCTGTTCCTCGCATGGGGTCACCCATGATTTCTCCATTGGCTCTCATAAACCTTTGGGGTTAGTCTATGTGTTCCTTTAGATTTTCCATTCATGTGTTTTGATCTCTACTGAAGTCTGTGTGTCGTTGGTACACACTTGTATTGGTCATCTCTCCAAGGTGATGCTGACGTTTAGTCTTGAAGAGTCCACATTTCCAAGCAAAGTTAGGATGTAGAGATAAAGAGCAAAGTGTGAGAGGAAATCTTGAAAACTTGTGTAGAGAAATGGAAGTGAATGTAAAACAAATACGTAAGTTAGCCTCCCTCCTTCCCACCCTAGTTTGCATTGTCATGCCTGCTTCGATTTAGAGAAAAAATAATTCCAGTATATCAGGAAACCATAGAGATATAAGACGTAAAGTAATGTTTTGATTTAGGTTGAAAGGGCTGCACAGATCACCCAGAAAGCCATTCTATCAGGGCAGTGGATGAATGAGAAAAGGCTTGAATGAGCTGTTACCTCTGATTTCCATGGAAGTAGAGCAGCTGTAAGGGAAGGTCAGTGGCTGAGAGGTACCAGAGAGAACTGGCAGGGGAAATAGAATCCCAGGGTCACCTTGAGCAGTTAATCCTGAATTAATAAGAAAGGGGAGTCTCCTTTGGCTTAGAGTAAAGGAGAACAGGTGGCTTGAGAGGTGAAGCAGAAACAACAGAAAATTAGTCAAACTGATGAGTTGCTAAATAATCTGACATCTTTAGTCACTGACTAGGTTTTCCTTATTCTAGAATGTTCTTAGTTCCCTAAATGACTTAGTCTTTCAAATCCTGTGCAACAACAGAATAACAAAGTAGCACTAAATGGCCATTTCCTGCGAGCTTCTGCACCAGCATTGTCCTTTACAAGTGTTAGTTAGCATCACAACAACTCTGTGCACCAGTTGGTATCTCCTTCCCATTTTCCGGATAAAGAAACTCAGCCTGGGAGATGTTCTGTAACTTGTCTACAGTCGCTCAACTAAGTGTCAGATTGAGTCTTTGTTACACTGCCTCCTAAAGAAAGGGTGTTTAGTAAAAGCAAAAGGCTGTGTGGAAGATGCAGCCGGCAGAGCACTGCCTGCTTTCCCTGGTGTTAGAGACTGAAAGTGATTGGGAGCTGAGTGTGTGGATGCTCCTGTTCTCTTTCGTTTTGTCCTGTGATTTCACCCTCCCTATCCCGTATCAACGCCATAAGAAGAAAGGCACACGTGTCTTTATTAAGATAAAGATAATTTCAGTGTGCTAATGGAGATGAAGTCCGTTGTTAAATTAATCATTTTCTAAATCCTCTGAAAGGGAGTATTTACTCTTTGGATCCAGCTTTCAGAGCTACGCATTGGGAAAATGTCAGGCAATTTAAACTAGAAAAAGCAGCTTTTAATTGATAAAGACCTTTTTTGTCTTTTCCCTAAGTAATCTGGTTCCTTGAAACTGGGAAAAGGAAGGGAATATTTGTCACAAAATACTGCTAGCAAGCAAATGAAAATTCAGTTCTCCTTGACGCTCACTGGGGATGTGCAGAGGCCCATGCTCTGAGGATGACCTTGATGTTCATAGGCCTGAGCGTGGTTATCAGTAGACGTGAAGCTGGGCAATAAATGCCTAAACAAATGGTGGTGGATATGCCTACATTTGAAGGATGGTTTAGTTGTCGTGGTTTGTTGATAAGCTGAAAACCACCATAAAGTTGCCTCTAAGTAGAATGGACATAGATTTGGAGAGGAAAAATATTTTCCCATCAGTCGAGATAGTCACTAGATTAAAAACCAACCCACTAAGATACCAGCCTAAATATAAATAATTTCGATTAAGGAGTGTATGAGAAGGGTTCAATTTCTTGCACCACATACATGACCTCCAAAAATAAACTCTTTAATTCTTCGTCAGAAAGAGAATTGGAGTAAGGAATAATTTGACTCAGTAGATATTAATATTATGCCAGCTAAAGCCTGGCATATCATGTAATACAGAAGTTGACAAACTTTTTCTGTAAGGGCCAGATAGTAAATATTTTTGGTTTTGAGGCTATACATTCTCTGTCACAACCACTCAGCTACACTGTTGTAACGCAAAAGTAGCCATAGGCAATACGTAAATGACTGAGTGTTGCTGTGTTTCAATAAAGTTTTATTTATAGACACTGAAATTTGAATTTCGTATACTTTTCACATGTTGTGAGACGTTATTCTTCTGTTGATTGTCTTCAACTACTTAAAAACGTGAATGTCATTCTTAGTTCATGAGCTGTACAAAAAGAGACGGTGGGCTGACTTTCGCCCAAGAGCTGTAGTTGGCTGGTCTCTGATATGCTCTTTGTGGTCAGACCCCTGAGGTTATTTTTATATCAGTAAAGGTGTAATGCTTTCTCCTCAAGCCTGCTATAAAATTTGAGAATGTACTATGGATACCCCTTTGTAGAAAGCTATTTTATTTAACATTTCTGAAGACTGTCCCTGCCAATTCAAACATTAACCTTTGCCCCTTAATTCAGATGTTATATTTAAATGTCTACCCAGACCTAGGAACTGACTGAAAATGATTTTTATGAAATACACAAGGCCTTGCACTCTTTCTTCTGGCTGTTTTGAAGGGTTATTGTCTTTATGTTAATTAGGATCCAGGAACATTATGCGTCAGCTGCTTATGGAAGGTATCACCATTAGAGAAATGGTCTAGTCTAGAGTTGGTATGGGGGTGCCGGAAGGAGAGATGAGGAAACCTGGGAGGGAGAAATTACAGCCACCAACAATAAAGAAAACCCAGCCGATAATTATAGTAAACTTCTCCCTAGGCCTGAATACAAATCCTGAAATGTGTCATTTTTCACATTTGAATTATTATACTCAACAACGGCATACTTGGTGATATGTCAACATTTTAATTCTGAATGAGTGTTAATTGGGTATTTTAGTGCTGAAATTATTTGTTACCTAAAACACTGACACGACCTGAAGTTCTCTGATTTTTATAATTATATACCACATACAGAATTTCTTTCTCTTGCTTTGATTGCTTTATACAAAATGTATTTGAGGCGCATGCTGTAGACCAATTAATAATTCAGAACTGTAATTATTTAGACTCCATGGTGACTTGATAGTAAGAATCTTCCCGAATCAGCCTGTTCACAGTTCAGGGCTGGTTGGAATTACAAATTTCAACTTAAAAAACGAAAAATACCTCCGCATGATGGAATGTACATCATGTTGACCATAGTTAACACTGTTCTGTGATATATTTGGAAGTTGTTTAAGAGAGTAAATCCTAAGCGTTCTCATCACAAGGAAAAAAATCATTTTTTAATTTTTTTTTTGGTATCTATATAACATGATGGTTGTTAACTAAACTTATTGTGGTCATCATTTCACCATATATATATAAGTCATTATGCTGTACAAGTACTTAAATGTACACAGGGCTGTATGTCAATTATAGCTCAACAAAACTAGAAAAAAATACCTCCTGCTTTCTCCCTTCTCCTCCCAGCTTCCTAGAACAAATCTGTTGGGTCCCTTCTCAGTCCAGTGCAGTGCGGGAGCTGGGGCAGAGTGGGGAACAGTGGAGTGAGCTCTCCTTGCTTTCCTGAAGCTGACTTTCTGTTGCAATATATTTGTTAGTTTAGTACAGAAAATTTCTTATTCTCTGTCATTTTTTTTTCAAGTTTGTATGCTTATTCTCCTTTCTTTACCAGAAACCATGTTGATTTTTTAAACATTTTTTTTATTGTGGTAAAATATACATAACAAAATTTACAATTTTAACCATTTTTGTGTGTGTATGTGAGGAAGATTCACCTTGTTGCCAATCTTCCCCTTTTAACTTGAGGAAGATTGTCGCTGAGCTAACATCTGTACCAATCTTCCTCTAGTTTATGTATTTTCTGTGGGATGCTGCCACAGCATGGTTTGACGAGTGGTGCTAGGTCCACACCTGGGATCCAAACCTGCAAACCCAGGCCACCAAAGCAGGGAGCGTGAACTTAACCACTACGCAACTGGGCCGGCCCCCGTTTTAACCATTTTTAAGCATGCAGTTCTGTGGCGTTAAGTACATTGACTAAACACTAACTCCCCATCCCTTCCTCCCCCCCGCCCTTGGCAGCCACCCTTCTACTTTCCATCTCTATGGATGTGACTACTCTAGGGACCTCATACCAGTGGAATCATACAGTATCCGTCTTTCTGTGATTGGCTTATTTCACTCAGCATAATGTCTTCAAGGTTCATAAGAAATCCTTTTTAAAAAATTTAATTTTACTGAATTAAAATGTTTAGTTTTGATTCAATCAGTTAAAGCTTTTATCTCAAGAACAATAGTGTTCATAATTCCTTTGAAAAAAATTTTTTTAAGTGGTGACTAAATCACCAAGCAACATTTGTTTTTTTTGGTTTTGCCTTAGGCAAAAATAAAAGATTGGATTGGCTAAAAACTCTTGAATATTGCAATCTAACTCTGAGAATCAAAGTACACTCTTTGCATGTGTGAGGAACTATTTTGAGGACAATCTTGCTTTAATTTACTTTCCAAAGTAAATGAGAAATTATTAATTAGGAAAACTAATTTATATGGGTTATTTTTAGAGAAAGATGCTTTGGAATCTTCTTAATTTTTCAGATCGCTAAAGAAAACACGAATAGGAAAGGAAATAAATAATATCACAACTAGGGGATCCTAATTTTAAGAAAACGTGTAGACTTCTCGTCCCACAATCCCCATGCAATCCCAATTTTCTATTAATTAGCACATTTTCCCCTGTGTGAGGAAAACTGTAGCGCCCCCCTCGGAGGTGGGCTGCCTTGCCTGTAAGCACCCCCAGGGGCGAGTCTGAAGAATGGGAGCAGTGGATTTTCTGCAAGTAGAAAGAAGCGACATCGAGTGTTAATCCTCGCTGCTGAGACCAAGTCTTCAGGCGCAGTGCCAGCTGGGGAAATTATACTCCTGGCTGCTGTCCTTTGGTTCTGTTGTCGGGAACAACAGACAGGAGCTCCGCCTTTCCTACCTGATAGAAGCTTCATTTTATTGTGACTTGATTGCCTACAGAGTTTGGAGTGTGGAAGCTAGAATTGTGTTGATGAAATATGTGGTTCCTACAGACAGAAATAGGTCTTGAACAGATCATTTCCTGACGATGTGCATTCGTGATTCATGATGTGGCTCACCGAGCGCTCCAAAATCCTGTTGGCCACAGGCAGATAGGGTCCACCCGTTCTAGGCATCTCTCTGGATGCTATGTGGAAGCATTCTTTTTTTTTTTTTTTGAGGAAGACTAGCCCTGAGCTAACATCTGCTGCCAATCCTCCTCTTTTTGCTGAGGAAGACTGGCCGTGAGCTAACGTCTGTGCCCATCTTCCCCTATTTTATATGTGGGATGTCTACCACAGCATGGCTTGATAAGCGGTCCGTAGGTCCTTATCTGGGTTCAGAACCGGCAAACCCCAGGCTCTCAAAGTGGAACATGCGAATTTAACTGCGGTGCTACCAGACTGGCCCCTGGAAACATTCTTTTACTTAGTTCTTTATGGAAATCACAAAAGAATAACTTGAAAAGGATTAAACTTCCACTATGGAGTAAGGCTTTCATGTATTTCTACCCTATCATCATAATTTCAACAAAATTATGTATAATTATCAATGATGTACAATGGGGCTCTGATATTCATTTGTGTTTTCAACTTAATTGAAGAAATCTAAAATTTTTAGGTATAGAAAAAAAAGGAAAGAAAGAAAGAGGAATGAAAGAAAAGACCATGGCCTACTTTAGTCTGGATCTCTTCTTTTCTAGGAGTATCCAGATTTTGCCAGATTTTTTTTGTTTTTTTAGATTTTTAATTTTTCCTTTTTCTCCCCAAAGCCCCCAGTACATAGTTGTGTACTTGTTTAGTTGTGGGTCCTTCTAGTTGGGGCATGTGGGATGCCACCTCAGCATGGCTTGATGAGCAGTGCTATGTCTGTGCCCAGGATCCGAACCGGCGAAACCCAGGGCTGCCAGAGCAGAGTGCGAACTTAACCACTCGGCCAGCCCATTTGCTAGATTTTTTTGAGAGTTGTCTCCTCTGATAGGCTGTGCAAATGTTTATCACTCCAGGAGTTGTTTTTCTCTCTCCTTACTATGGTTGTGTCTTTCTCTGTACTGAAGATTCCTTGTTGCGTTTTTCTGGTGTTTTTCCTCTGTGTTTTCTCAGACCATGGGATGGCACAGGTGCTGTTTTACTTATGATTGGATGCTCCATTGGTAGGAAATATAGATGTAATATTATTGGTTAAACAATCCACTGAGGCCACAGAAGCTGTCTGTTTTTGTTGTTGCTGTTGTATTGGTGAGGAAGATTGGCCCTGAGCTAACGTCTGTTGCCAATCTTCCTCTTTTTGCTTAAGGAACATTGTTGCTGAGCTAACATCTATGCCAATCTTCCTCTATTTTGTATATAGGATGCCGCCACAGTATGGCTTGATGAGCGGTGTGTAGGTCCACTCCTGGGATCCAAATCCCTGAACCCTGGGCCACTGAAGTGGAGCGTGTGAACTTAACCACTATGCAACCAGGCCAGGCCCCAGAAATTGTCTTTTTACATGCTTGACACCCAAAATCACCGAGCGTTTGATATGATAGACGTATACTTTATTTACTTACCCCAAAATATTTATTGAGCACCTACCATGCACCAGAGTTCCAGGTAATCAGCTAGGAGCAGATGAGCCTGATGTCAACAAAATGATGTCCCTGACACTGTGGTCATCCCACCTCTGCAGGGTGTGGGGGCCAGAGGCCCAACAGAGGCCCAAATGGTACATGCCTTTATAATGCCTGAGAAGGCCAATTTGAATTTAGAATTCTCCTTAAGTTCCATGTGGAAACGTAGCAGTGGGCAGAGAGCTGACACACAGCCCTATGTCCCGTTAGGCTCTGTCAAGGTGCATGAGGGGCTATTGCATGTGCGTAGACAGCCTCGCCTATATACTCAAGCTCCTGTTCATCACTCGCTCCTCAGCCAAGAGCTCCCCTTGGCCATCTCTGGGTCTGGGAGCATGCACACTGGTGGGGTGGGTATCCTAAGAAGGATGAACTTGAGAAGAGGCTCAAGCAGGCCCAAGAAACAGGCCCATTTGGTGAGGGAATTCCAGGGTGTCTGGTACCCAGAGCATCCAGGGCTCCTCTGTATAACATGGCGGTCCTCGCCCTGTATGGCTATTTAGATGTCAATTAATAAATTTAAAAAATCAGTTCCTTAGTTGCAATAGCCGAATGTTGGCTAAAGGCTCCCATATGGGAGGGCTCAAATATAGAACATTTCTATTATCACAAAAAGTTCCGTTGAACAGCGCTGATTGAGGAGCAGTGTGGGCTGCAGCCGTGCATGCAGGACCAGAGGACAACTTTTGAAGCTCGCGGCCTTGAGCATGGGCCCTTCTTTCCCAGCTCTAAGAGCACTACTGCTTTTTAGAGCTTGCTTTCCAACGGGGGGAGTAGAACAGATGGTTAAAAAGTAAACAGGGATGAAACAAATATTTTCATAATCTGAAAGAATCTCCAGAGAAAAGAAGCAGGAGGGTATGATCTAGAACTGGAGCAAGAGATGGAAGAGTTGCAAGCAGGAGGAAAAACAGAAGTAGAGTAAAGCAGAAAGAGTTTGGTGTGTACAAGAAACAAACAAAAAAGGTGATGTCTATGGCTGGAAGGTAGAGAAGGAAAAGAAGAGTGGTACAAGATGTGTCCAGAGATGTACGCAAAGGCCAGATTATATAGATAAGGAATGGATTTTATTTAAGTGGAAGGAATTGAAGCCTTTTAAACAGGGAGCGATGAGATCTAATGTATGTTTGAAGAAGATTAATCTGGCCACTGAGTGTGGAAGGGTTGGCGGCCAGGACAAAGTAGAAAGACCAATGAGAAACACAGGGTTAATGATTTGACTAGAGTTGTGGTGGTGAGGTGGAAAGACGTGGACAATGATACTTTCATAGAGATGGATAACAGAGCAGCTTTATTTTTGGCCAACAGACATTTATTGAGTGCCTGCTGTGTACCAGACCCTATGCTAACTACCAGAGATTCAACAGCGAGCAAAAGTGGCACAAATCCCTATCTTCATGGATCTTACGTATTAGTGAGGAGAGTCGAGCCATAAATAAATACATAAATACGTGCCTGCTGTGCCGGGAGGTGAGAAGATAGAGACTCATAGAGCCGAGAAGGGAATAATGAGTAGCTGATGGATTCCCATTTTAAATGCTGCAGTTATTTCTGTCAAATCTGTGACCTTTGACGTCGGAGATTTACAAAGACGTTTTGGGAGGAAAGAAAAAAGTGCATCCAGAAGCAGAACGAATGGGGCGGAAGAGGTACCATGGTCCCTAGGAGTCCTGTAGTCATTCACTGAGTCAGTTCTGAGACCCTCCCCTCCAAAATCAGTAGGGTCAGCTTCCTGCCTCTGGGTCATATTGCCAATATCACGGTCACGTTTTGGGAATAACTTCAGTATGTTTCAGCATAAAAATAAAGTGCACTTCTTTAATTGGAAAAAAAAAATCCAAGTAACAGCTGTGTATATGAAAAATTTACCACAGAAATTGAGAGTAAGGGAAAGATATTACAAATCTCTGATAGAAAATGACCCAGGAATTTTGTTTTGAAGCGTCTCTTTTTAGAGGATTATGAACACAGTACACACACACACACACACACACATACACACACACACAAATTTCACGCATTACAAAGGTTACACAGTGACAAGTAAATCCCTCCCACCGTTGGCCCTGAATTCCTCAGGTTTCCTCCCCAGAGGCAACCATGTTACCAGTTTCTTGGGTTTCCTACATAGAGCTTCTCAGTCTTGAATGAACAGTAGAATCGTTTGCAGAGCTTTAAAAGGTCCTGATGCCTGGTCCCACCCCTCAGCGGTTCTGGGTGAATTAGTCTGGGATATGGCTCAGGCACGGAGATTTTTCTCCAGCTTATTTTAATGTGCAGCCACTGAAATATTCTAGCGATCGCCTAAATGCTAATATATTCTTTAAATAATATTTATACAAATGATAGCACAACAGTATCCACTGTTCTGCCTCTTGCTTTTTTTTTCTTTTTTACCTGTAAAATATATCTTGGAGATTGTTCCATGTTAGCACGTATAGCTAGATATAGCCTGTTGTTTTTAATGTCTGAATATTATGCAATCATATGGATGCAACATAATTTATTTACCCAATCCCCTAGTGATGGACAGTTATGTTATTTAAAGTCATGTGTTAACACAAATAATACCATAATGAACATTCTTGTATATACATCCTTATGTACATATTTGTATATTTCTCTAAGATAAAAGTCCAAGAATCAGAATTTGAATTATTGGTCAAAACATAAATGAATTTTCAATTTTGATGAATACTAACAAATTTTATCCCTAAGGGGCAATGCATGAGAGTACCGTACTAACAAGTGCTTTGCTTTTAAAAACATTAGTATTTTCTTTGATTTTGCCCCTTGTAATGTCATAACTATAAGTTGGGCATTTTCTTTTTCTTTTTTGTTTTTTTTGCTGAGGAAGATCAGCACTGAGATAACCTCTGTGCCAGTCTTCCTCCACTTTGCATGTGGGTCACCGCCAAGCATGGCTGATGAGTGGTGTAGGTCTGTGCCAGGGATCCGAACCTGTGAACCCCAGTCGGAAGCAGAGTTCCCTGAACTTAACCACTGCACCGTGAGCCAGCCCCGGCCATTTTCTATATGCTTAAAACCATTTCTTTTTCTGTGAATATCGCTTCCTATTTCTTTTTGTTTTGCCTCTTTTTCTATGAGATTGTTGGTCTTTTCTTATTGTTTTCCAAGATGTATTAATAGATGAAGGAAATCAACCCTTTGTCATTGGCAGATATTTTTCCAATTTTATTGTGGGTCTATTATTTATGATTTTCAGTTTTAGTAAAATGAATGGCTCTTGTGTTTTGAAATTCTAAGGCAGCGACTGGTAGCTGATCCAGGTGCTGTAAGCTACTTGAGGACAGGAATGTGTCTTCTCTGTTCTTGAGTCCTCAGTGCCTGGTAAGTGGTAGGTACTTGTTGAAAGCGTGGTTGGATATAAACGTAATGAAGATGAAGAGTCAGTCAGGCTGATTCCGTGAATTTGTCCAGAAGAAGTTAGGGAATTAATGACATTACTGTAATTTGATTCCCTTTGTCGTTGAGTGCATCAACTTATGCCTGAAGAAGTGAGAGCCAAAAGGCATATCCAGCTGAGTCATTTCAAAGCCTTCCTCTTGCTCCTTATTCTCCTGCTCCTTTAACACGCTAAGAGCATTCTCCTCTGCAGTTGCTCCTTCTGCCTTGGAACATTGCTCCCTTACCTTTGTCTGTAACTTGTTGCCTGTCAACTTTAAAACCCAGCCTTTTCCTTTTGGAAGCCTCCTGTTAGTCTCTCTGCTCCCTTCCCTCTAGCATCCTGTGTTTTTCCCTTACAGTAATTACCAAAATGGTCATAAAATAATTTTTTGTGTTATTACCTCTGTTCGTAATGTCTGTCTCCTTCATTGGATCATAAACCCCCGTCATGTCTTCTCCCCAGACGTACACTGGCGCTGGGGATACAGAGGTGGAAAAAAACAAACTGCCTGACCTCATCATGGACGTTACATTCTAACGTATGTGTATGTCGGGGAAAGGGAGATAATATTTAGTTGTACACAATATTAAATGAGCGTCATTTAAATGAAGCAGGAGACCTGGTACGTGTGCACCTTTGGTTTGGAGTGCCCAAGTCTGGTGTCTGTGTTAACAGGAGAAGCATCTGGCGTATAACGTATGCATGCTCTACCAGGCTATGAAACAGTAGTCACCAGGCCATAGTGCAAGGGTCAATAGGCAGTGGTCAGCAGTGGTCACCAGACCTGTTCTAATCTCTACCAAGCTGTTGAGCCATTTTTACCCTGCCTGATGGAAGTTTTACCGTCATTGAAGTTCATTGTACTTTTAAACTTAGAGCATATATTTCCACGTGTCTTAGTCCGTTTGGGCTCCTGTAACAAAATACTATAGACTGAGTGGCTTATAAACAACAGAAATTTATTTCTCATAGTTCTGGAGTCTGGGAAGTCCAAGATCAAGGCCCTAGGAGATCCAGTGTCTGGTGAGAAACCGCTCTCTGGTTCACAGATGACTGTCTTTGCTGTGTTCTCACATGGCAGAAGGGGCTAGAGAACTCTCTGGGGTCCTTTTACAAGGACACTAATCCCATTCATGAGGGCTCCACTCTCAAGACCTAATGGCCTCCCAAAGGCCCCACCTCCTAATACCATCCCATTGGGGGTTAGGTTTCAACATAAGAATTTTGGGAGAGACACAAACATTCATTCTATGGCATCAAATATTGAGTATTTGCAATAAAGAATACTTTCTTCTTTGTGAGACAGAAGATATTATATGGATTGCTTTTTACCAATTGCATATGCCCAGTGTTTGGTTAAACGTTCTTAATATAGTCGGGATTTTCTGACATTATTATTATATTGATATAACTAACAGCACATTTCTAGCTAAACAATCTAAAATTTTCAGCCTGTTTCTAAACACAGGTTTGTATGAACCAGATTGTCTCCAGTTCTTAAATCACTCCTGGAGGTAGGTTAGCTGCTTAAGGGATGCATTAACTATTTTAGGTCAGTAGGGTACTTTGCAGTACTTTATTATTGAATGCTCCATACCACTGGCTCTTTTCCAGCCAAATCCCTGATCGTGTGGCCTATTTTTAATATTAAATCTCTGTGAACCCAAGTCATCTCTTTCTGGAAGGTTAGACTTCTGGAACAGTATATTAATAATTTACTACCAAGTTACTGAGTCATTGGGCCTGCTTAAGTATCTAACCTAGTCCCAAGAAATAATTTACATAGTCATATGAGAAAAACCCAATGTTTCAGTGGAAATTTAAAATAATCATTTTCATACATTTTCTACAGAGAAACATACTGCTTTAAAATGTTAACATTTCACATTTAAGTACTTTTCATTCTTTTTCTTACACGATAATAATTCCTCCATCAGTGTTTACTTTATTTCTTTTATTTAAAGATGCATACAGAGTTCCCAAGACACCCAGAGCTTGCCTCCTTTCCCCACATGCAAAAAACTGTCAGGGTTAAATCAACTAATTCAAGAAAATATGCATTTGCAAACCCTCTATTTTTTGTTTTTTTTTGAGGAAGATTAGCCCTGAGCTCACATCTGCTGCCAATCCTCCTCTTTTTGCTGAGGAAGACTGGCCCTGAGCTAACATCTGTGCCCATCTTCCTCTACTTTATATGTGGGACGCCTACCACAGCATGGCTTGCCAAGCGGTGCCATGTCGGCACCCGGGATCCGAACCAGCGAACCCCAGGCTGCAGAAGCAGAACGTGCGTGCTTAACTGCTGCAACACTGGGCCGGCCCCAGCAAACCATCTTTTTCACACCAAAAATATTTTCAGGGTATTTTGTCAGACATTTCAATTGCAATAAGAATTTTTTACTTCTATTCACAAAAATGGTAACTTTACAGAAAAAAATTTAAATTAGCCCCCCAAATTAAAAAAAAAAATCAGTGAGTCCAACCCATCTTTTCTGTTATTTTTGTGTACTCCTAGTCGTTTTATATACGTGAATGTATGTAGTTATGGAAATGATTCCGTTCTTTAAGTTTTTTTACCAGCTGTGACCATCATCCACATTTACCTTTAATGCTCCTCAGTCTTTGTAACTATTTGTAAGATTGTATAATAGTCTACTAAGTTTATAGACTATAATGTAAGAATTTTCTTAAGATAGGTGCCAGAAGTGAAATTAGTCTCGATATATATTAATTGAGATGCATATCCAGATACAAACAAAAAGAACATTGTTTTCCCAAAGAGTTGTGTGAAAGTCAAAAAATATCAAGAGGTGACAGCATCGGTTTTAATGTATGCCTCACAACATTGTGAATTGGTACTTTGCAAATAGTACTAGTTAAATGAGGACATAGAATCGTGTTTAATTTAGTAAGGTTGAACACTTCAGATGCTTGAGACTAGCTGACGTTTTTGTGAATTTTCTATTCATAACCTTTGTCTATTTGTATCTATTGATCTCTTAATGTTTTTCTTATCAGTTAGTATAATTTTGTATATGCAAAGAAAATTGTAGAGGGTAGACTCTTTACGGACTGAAGCCATGTCCCTTTTCGCAGCTGTGGAGTCCCCTGGAGGACACATGTGATGGCCATCCTTTAATGTCCATGGGTTGATTTCTCGTTGCCACCTGGGAGAATTCTCCCTGGAAGGCAGGAGCCAAGATTCACTGTTTGATTGTTCTGTCATTCAAGGAAAGGTTCACTGCTGGATGTGTCATCTTTTCATGTGACCCTTATTTAGTAGTGGAGAGCCCATTAGGATATTCCAGAGTTTTGTATTTGTCCAGTTAGTCAGTTGATTCCTTTAAAATATATTACCCAAAATTGCTTGCAGAAATATCTTCCTCCTGTGCTGGCCTGATCTTTTTAAACATTCTCTCTTACTAGAAGTTATATGTGTAGTCACATTTTCTGCTGTGAATTTACACTCTATCCCCACAGGAATGGCAGGGGTAGTGCTTGAGAAGCAACAGTCAGTACACAGTGATACAATATGTCATATTTACAGTGTATTTTCAACCATCTGTAAGAACATTTTCAAGAATATTCTTTCTAGTAGCTTCGATTTAGTATACTCATCTCACAGAGGGGGAAATTAGCCTGGGGAATGTTTACATGACTTGCCTATGGCTGCACAATGAGTCATTAGCAGCTTGAGGAGTGGAACTTTGAGTCCCTGGAAATAAGAAGGGGAATTAACGGGAAAAGAAGCTTCATAGGAAATAGGCTTTAATCATATTTTCAAAATATAAAATCTTTCGTATATTTCTTGGAAGAAGGATGCTATATAAATTTTAAGTATAATGACGTTTTTTTTTCCGAGTGGCTTGCTTGTTATGGAACGTGTTTATTTCATCAACTGACCTAGAGTTGACATTTACACTAAGTTAATGAGCTTGGTATTTATTGAAGTTTATGATAAGACACCAAGTATATCTTTAGGCTGAAGTCTTTGATTCTTTTACTCATTATAGCAAATATTTATTGGTCACTGACTACGGGTCAGTCAGATTTCTGTTGGTGTGGAATAAGAAAGAGACATGAGGATGTGTAGGGATGTTGAGGAACATTTAGAAATGTTTAGGAATGCTAAGTAGAACGTGTAGAGTGGAAGAGCTTCAAGATAAAGGATGTGAGGAAGAGGGGCTGGCCCCGTGGCCGAGCGGTTAAGTTCGCGCGCTCCGCTGCAGGCGGCCCAGTGTTTCGTTGGTTCGAATCCTGGGCGCGGACATGGCACTGCTCGTCAGACCACGCTGAGGCGGCGTCCCACATGCCACAACTAGCAGGACCCACAACGAAGAATATACAACTATGTACTGGGGGGCTTTGGGAAGAAAAAGGAAAAAATAAAATCTTTAAAAAAAAAAAAAAAAGATGTGAGGAAGAATAGGCTTGCTCTTCTGCAACCCTTATTCATTCAACAAATGTTTAGAGTATGGATTCTGTGCCAGGCACTATTCTAGGCACTTGGGATAAATGAGTGAATAAAACAGAAAACAATCTCTGCCCTCATGGATATCATCTCCTATTGGAGGGAGACAGACACTAAACGATAAACATAATAAGGGAATTATATTGTATGTTAGAAGATAAAAGCACTATTTTTTTTTTTAAAGATTTTATTTTTTTTCCTCTTTTTCTCCCCAAAGCCCCCGGGTGCATAGTTGTATATTCTTAGTTGTGTGTCCTTCTAGTTGTGTCATGTGGGACGCTGCCTCAGCATGGCCTAATGAGCAGTGCCATGTCCGCGCCCAGGATCCGAACTGGCGAAACCCTGGGCCACCCAAGCGGAGCGCACGAACTTAACCACTCGGCCATGGGGCCAGCCCCTAAAAGCACTGTTATTTTTTAAAAAGTACAACAGGATAAGTGAGATTAGAGATACTGGAGGGCAGTGGGGATTACAATTTTTGAATAAGATGGCCATGGAAGGCCTCATTGAGAAGGCAATCTTTGAGTAAAGACTGGAAGGAGACGATAGTAGTGTTGAAATCCAGGGAGGTGGCTGTGATGAACATCATGGAGGCCAGTGAGGTTGGAGCAGAAAGAAGGAGGTTGTGTGTGTGAGGGGAGAGTGTAGGAGATGGATGGAAGAGGAGATACGAGCAAAGGAGACTTCGAAGGAATAACCTACAGGTAAGAGAAAGACCAAGAGAGAGTGGCTTCTGGGAAGCCAAGTTGGAAAAGCAAATAAAGGCTAGGGAGTAATACTAAATAACTGTACTAAATGTTACTGATGGGTTAAGTAAGGTGAACGCGGAGAATCAACCACTGGATTTAGCCATAAGTCATTGGTGACCTTGATGAGCTGTTTTGGTAGTGGGAGAGAGTAGGTTTAAGAAAGATCTGGAAGGGAAGAATTGAAGGGAGGATAGGCAACTTTTTTGAGATATTTTTTTCTGCAAAGCAGAGTAAAGAAATGGAGTGGGAGCTGGCAGAGAAAATGGAATCAAGGGAACGTTTTCTTAGAGAGAAATAATAGCCTCCTGATTAGAATGATTCAGTAGAAAGAGTAAAGGTAGAGAAAGCCATGCAGAGTTTCTGGCCATATCTATACCCACATAAATTCCTATACCAAAAATTTCCTAGATACGATTGACTTATTCACTCCTTTTCCGTCATTTAATTTTTTTTTTTTCGGTAAAATTTTGAGAAAGTCCAACTCTCTCAGGCACTGTTTTTGTGCTTCTTAACGACTCATCCCATTCTCATGACTGAAAGGTGGAGGTTTTTGGTAAGAAATTATATTAGCATGAAAAATTCTTGTCATCCATCACCATCAGTAAATATATATTAAAGGGCTAAAAAAACTCGCCACCCCCACACACAATGTTGTAATGTAATTATGAAGGGAAGTTATTTATCCTATGCCTAAAATCCACAATTCAAAATAATATTGAAATTGGCCATCTAATTTTAACTTTTTCAAAATGGTTCTTTTTGATGGTGTCAAATTTGCAAATAGTGGACAGAGGCTCTTCTGTGAAATACAAACAGCCATTCTACCCTTCCTTTAAGGAATAACTTGGTGATAACAGTGTTTTAATGTATTACTCTTGAAGATACGTGAGTTTGTCACGTCTCAGCTTTAGACCTACCATTTGTACTTTTTAATAACTTGAGCTTCGGTGCTGAAAACTAGCAACTGTTCCTATTGAACTGAAAGGTTACTCAGAAGCCACTTGAATTCCAGCCAGCCTCAGACAAGATTAGCTGCCAAAGAGGCTACTGAGGGCCAGCTTGCCAAAGTTATGTTCCTTTTCAGGGAAAAGAGAAAAATTTAAATAGCTGGTTTCTTGACTTCTATTGTTTTCCCTTTCTACTTATCTACTTTCCATTGTGGATAAATAATGAAAAGAATACTTTACACTTTCAAGATACTTTGAAGTGAGGAAAATTTCACAGTAGCAGCCAACTCTTTGAACCCTTCTTTCTACAAAACAGCATTGCACTGGGGGCTGGCCCAGTGGTGCAGTGGTAAAGTGTGCGTGTTCTGCTTGGGTGGTCCGGGCTTTGCTGGTTCGGATCCCGGGTGCGGACATGGCACCGCTTGGCAAGCCATGCTGTGGTAGACATCCCACATATAAAGTAGAGGAAGATGGGCACGGATGTTAGTTCAGAGCCAGTCTTCCTTAGTAAAAAGAAGAGGATTGTTGGCAGATGTTAGCTCAGGGCTAATCCTCCTCAAAAAAAACCACAAAAAAACCCCCAGCATTGCATTGATGAATGAGAAAATATTTGTTTCATTGGGCACTCATTGTATCTTCATTGTGCTTTTTGGAAAGATAAAATTTGAGAATCTGTAAAGATGCACATGTGTGAGGGAGAGTGAGAGTGTGTGCGTGCCCACACGCCAAGTTTAACAAACATAAAGTGAAGACCTTGTAAGTCATCGTGACACTTTATAACCATTAGAAACGGCTATATGTATGCCTGGCAGACAGAAAAAGATATGTTTTCAGTTAACAGAAACATCAGTTGCATGTAGGGGTTTGTTCTGGCTTTCATTTTTCTGAACTGATGCATGCGTGGAACTTGAATTCAGATTGCTGAAAGCTGACGCCTCCCTCCATTGACTATCAGCTTTGTAACCTGTGTCAGGTAACTTAACCTCTCTGTGCCTCAGTTTTTCATCAGTAAAAAGGGAGATAATTAGACGTGAAATTATGTGATGCTTGTGAATCAGCAGAGTGCAAGCATTCATTAGAAATTAGCAATTATTATTATTCATATACATAGTCTAATCTTAATAAATTGATTGCCCTAATTATTAACATAATATAGAACAATCTCAAAAATATACTGACTTTATCCTTTGAGAGAGAGTACTGCATTTAGAAGAAAGAAAATCAGAGAACTCTATTTAAATCTCAGAAAACATGATGGTTTCAAAAATGTGGAGTTTATGGACAACTTAAATGCCACTTCTAATTAAGAAAATCAAATATGCATAAGGTATTTTTCTGTGAGGTGATGCCATATGAACCAAAAGGACTCCCAGAATCCATATTCCAGGTGTGCTTGAGTGTGTATCTACCTGTAGAGTAAGAAAAAGAAGAGAGGGGGCCAGGGCCCAGTGGCGTAGTGGTTAAATTCATGCTCTGCACTTCGGCCGCCCGCGATTTGCAGGTTTGGATCTTGGGCGCGGACCTATATGCTGCTCATCAGGCCATACTGTGGCAGCATCCCACACACAAAATAGAGGAGGATTGGCCGAGATGTTAGCTCAGAGACAATTTTCCTCAAGCAAAAAGGGGTAGGTTGGCAATGGATGTTAGCTCAAAGACAGCCTTCCTCACAAAAAAAAAAAACACAAAATAAAAATTTAAAAAAAAAAAAGGGGGAGAGAGGAGTGAGCTTAAATAAATACTCTTGAAAAAGTGGCATGTCAGCTACCCTGACCTCTTTTCACTTCCTCAAACTGCTAAGCTTTCCTTGTCCTCAAGGTCTTAACATATGCTGTTCCCTCTGCCTGGGCATCTCTTTTCTCAGCACATCCCAGGGCTAATGTTTTTCTTTACCCTTTGGGTTTTAGCTTAAATATCATCTCATCATCCTAACTAAAGCAGTGTCTTCGCACCCAGGCTATTATCCCAGCCTGTTATTTTTTCTCCTTATAATTATTTTTTGATAACTTTTTAAAGATTGGTCTCCTTTACTGGAATATCAAGCTCCATGTTGGAAAAGAAGATTTAACCTTTTTTCATAGTCATATATTCCCAGCATTTAACTTATAGTTACAGTACTCACAGTTATAAATGCATGTTTTTTGGTAAATTTTAATCTCTTCATCAGTACCTATGATAACACACAAAGTTAATAAATTTCCCTATGCTCTCAAGAAAATTGAAGCTAACATTTTAGCTTTTACATAATCATGAAAGTACCACAGAAGGATGAACTTGCATAGCTTGATTACCATCATCTCCGTGGATATTTTGACATTAAGCCAAACGGTAAGCCAGTCACATTTGAGACTTCATTACTGGATGGATTTGAACAGTAATTATGTGCCATTTGCAAACTAAAGTATACAATGTTAATGAAAATGTGCTTCATCTCGGTAGCCTATATCATGGCTGAATTTTTAGAGTCAGGAGCTCTCATTATCAGTAATGAGTTTATGGTTTTGTTTGTGAAGAAACCAACAAAGCAGGGGTTAGCAATTCATTTTCTTGTTAATCATCACAGGAAAAAAAGTTAATTCTTCTAAACTGAAAAGAGATGACAATATCAGAAATGAAAAAATTATCTCCCCCAGCCAACACAAGCAGACAGTGTAAGACAGACAGACTCTTTCCCCTTGGTTCTTGGCCTTGAAAGTCTATCCCATTTTGCTCTGTTCTAAAAATGTGGGCCTGACCAGTGTGGCAACGGAATGTCTGTCTATCCATGGCAGGTCAGGAGGAAACAGTTGAAGTCAGCTCTGACATTGGCTTAGCATAGTCCCATACATAAGGATGCTGTTTGGAGTCTTGAGGATTTGGGATGGAACATAACTTCGTCTAGAATCAAGGTAGCCTGAGGATACTAGGAGAAATTGATTTTGCCCAAGAGCACTGCTTTAGACTTCATATGACTATTTGCTACAGAAATAGATGACCAATTTGGGATCAAAAGTGCCACTCCTGAATAGGCTTTGGACTCATCCTTTTGGCTTTAAAAGAGAAAATACAAGAACCCTCAAGAAAATTGATCCTGGAAATATACATGACTGTGAAAGAGTAAAGTACAGCATCAAAAAAGCAAACTAAAGGAAAAGCATGATGCTTTTTGTGCAAATATTTGACGCCGAAGTGAAAAAAGACAGAAACTGAAGAGTGGATAAAACCATAAATTAATCCCATTAAACCAAATTTTCCTATAAGCAAAGATCACATATTTGGAGTGAGAGTTCTGAGAATAAAAGGAGAAGATCCTGGTTGAGGTATTATTGGTGGTTGTTAGGTGCAAATTGCATGCTGGAACTGTACAATGAGGAAGGAGAATATTAAGATGGAGAAGAGGAAACATGGGTAGCTGAACACGAGATGTGCCTGCAAAGGCGAATACACCGAAGATCAGCTAATCACTGTAGGAACCCAGGGGATCGAGGGTACATCTTGCAATGAACCTATTCTGGAATTGTGGAAAGTTGTGGACTGCCAGCTGTTCTTCACTGAAGACTACTTGAGGCAGAATGACCCAGAAAGTCCATATGGTACTGAAGGCAAAGCTTAATTAGATCTATCACTTCTAACTGCATAAATCCACACTCCTAGAAGGAAGCAGATTAATTGTAATGCATATGTGAGGAGGGTGACTTTCAAAAAGGCAACAGCTCTGGAGGCTAGAACATGCTACTCTTTAATAGTGGCCATCTTTGAGTGGGAAGATTTAAGGTGACAGTTACTGGTGTCTCTCTACCATGGGCACATGTAATTTCTATAATGAAAAATATTTTGAAAGTATATCCTATTATAGAGACAAGGAATGAAAGTTATGTGGCTCCTTCTATAAATTACACTAAACATCAGTTCATGGTCACATCTCATATTGTAAAATAGTCAAAAGGTTAGTAAATTGGTGCAAAGATTCAAAAGATCATTGCCAAAAGTCAATGTAGCATTTTTTTTAACTGCTTAATTATTTAAACCTAGCAACAGTTCTCAAAATGTGCAATTAAAAGCTATATTTGATTATTAGCAAAGGACTTTTTATTTATTTATTTATTTTTCGCTTGAGGAAGATTGTCCCTGAGCTAATAACTGTGCCAGTCTTCCCCTATTTTGTATGTGGGATGCTACCACAGCATGGCTTGATGACAAGCGTGTAGTTCTGGGCCCAGGATCTGAACCCTCAAACCCCAGGCCACCCAAGCAGAGCATGCAAACTTCACCACTACGCCACCAGGCCGGCCGCTGCAGAGGACTTTTTCAATCTTTGTTTGAAACAGAATGAGACTGCACACAATTGGTGTGCGTGTTATGATCTTCCTCTCATTATGGAGTTCTTTTCTTTTTTTAATTTTTTTTATTGCAGTAACATTGGTTTATAACATTATATAACTTTCAGGTGTACATTGTGATATATTTCAAATTCTGTGGAGATTACATCATGTTCCCCACCCAAAGACTAATTACAATCCACATTATGGGATTCTTAATGACAGAAATTTTGTGTCTTCACTGAGGTGTGACCTGAACGTTTGGCAAGGTGATTGAGTTTAGAATGCCAGCATTGTGGCAATAGGGCCTGAGATCCTTTATAGAGTATTAATTATGCTTCCTGGGAATTTTGTACTGTGCTACGCCTACTATAGGAAACCCTCTCGGAAGATTAGGAATCGATTTGCAAGTGTGTTGGTGTAGAAAAACTCATATCTCCCTTGTGAACTACTGGAGCAAAAAAATTGCAATACATTTTCTATTCCCCATGCATTTTACATTCACTCCTAACAATATAAGTAACCTATTTATTAATTTGTTATGATTCCAATTAAGGTGCCTTCGATCTATAACTTTTATCCTTAAGCTCCTATTCTACTGTCTTTTCTAACATTTATATCATGAAGGGTGGTCTTAGCCCAGAGATGAAAGGAAGGAAAGAAGGAAGGGAAGGAACAAAGAAGATTTTCTTAAAAACACTATTCTTTCATTTGCATGAGACTTGACAAGATAAATCCCGCCCACCACACTCAAACAAAAATGTAGTTTGTAGTGACAGAATTTTATGTTTACTTTAAGAAACCTGGAAGTGTGTATTTCTTCATAAACAAATTATAAAAATGCAATCCCATTAGTACAGGAAATTAATAAGTACCTTTCCTTCTCAAGCCTCAATCATCTTATATATAAGAAGATTTGGACTCAATTGTTCTGACTCTTAATGCGAGCCAAGCTTTGAAATTTCTTTGTGATTTTTATTATGACAATTCATACTGTTATTTATTCCAGTGACTTTATTTCCAAAGGTAGTTTCTCAGTTGGAAAAGCAGTTCAGAGTCATTTTGAGCTCCGTTAAACTCATTGCTTAGAGCTGTGATTACTTTCAGGTCCTAATTAAATGGGCAAATCTCTCTTACGCATCTTGTTTGGGAAGTCACAGGCAATCAAAAGTAGTTTGATATTATGATTGATGAGCATTATTTGATTTCTGCTGTCCAACAATGTGTATACTCTTTATTATCTATGAATTGTCTTATTGGCATAGGATATACTTTCTGTGGCAGGGTGGTGGAAAGGGATCATTAAATGAAACATTACATGCTTTGTCTTTGAGAGAATGTTTCATTTGAAACAGAAACATGACAAACATACCATGTGCGTGTTACTATAGAACCGAAAAGCCCTTTCCAGTTGTTTACACTTCGGATGCAAAATGGCAATTTGACATAGACTAACAGTGTGATGTGAGCATCTGCGTAAAAAGGCTACATATGGAGCATGCCCAGTGCGGTGAGTGCGTCCTCCGCCCTCCCCCTCCAGATCTCTGAAGATAAGGCTTGAACTTTACACTTGCAAATGTCACTGCATACGTTCTGCACTAGGTTTTTTTTTTTTTTAAAAGGTTCTCTTACAACTAATTTCCTTGAACGATCCAAGAGCGGGGAAGAGAATCCTTAGGGTAGTAAGGTGCATTAAGTTCAGAACGAGTTGATGCCTGTCTTTGAATGCACTTGAAGTGTTCTTTATTTTTAAAGCAATATAAAGCATTCGAGGGTTTGTTTTCCCCCCTGGAATGGGAAAATAAGAATCTTCTTGGATTGCCGTCCTCCGGGGTAGGGAGTGAAAGCCCCGGAGGCAGAAAGGGACGGAGAAGAGGGGCTTGCCCAGAGCATGGATAGCAAAGGAGCAGAGGTTCTCCAGGGCTCGGCGCGCGCTGAGGATCTGTGCCCGGGGCTGCAGCTGCGGACGAGAAAAGCGCTGTCTGGCTAATGAAGGCCACCTGGATCAGGCTTCTGAAAAGAGCCAAGGGAGGAAGGCTGAAGAATTCGGATATCTGTGTAAGCTCAAGGGCTTTCGTTTGGGGGAGACGTTATTTGGTTGTCGCTACTGCTGTTGCACTGAGTGCTGGCAGGGGCTCCCGCGATTTAGTAATATGATCCTGATTGCTAGAGAGGGAGCCAGGGAGAGTCCTGTAATTTTCGGAGCCTTTTTCCCCTGTCGTGATTTATTGCTGTCGGCGATATCCCGGGCAGGTGTTTTCTGTAGCCAGCTTTCCTGAAACCTCTATTTAAAGGTATTGAAAAATGTGTGGCTTAGAAATTGAGTGAAGCTGGCTGCTGTCGTCTCACAGTTTTGTCAGAGAAGGTATCAGGTGAATAACAAGGGTACAAAAGGATGCTTAAGATTCAAGTGGGAGTCATCTCACGGTTGTGACATTTCAGAGAGTTCAAGTTCCTAACTCAGACTTTCTTTTAGGTTTTTTTATTAGACGTGCCTTCTTTTGAGTTGTAGATACGTGCGTTAGCTTGTAGATTGTTCTTGAAGCTATCCTTGAAACCCGCCTATGCCCTTCAGCCCGGCACTGCACCACGGAGCTGGTTTAATTATAAAGGAACTTCATCTGGCTTCCAGAAAGGATACTCGTTGGAACATAAGGCTTGGGAAGGAATGGGAACTTGGTAGGCACCGCTAGCCTAGTGAATGGTCTGCAAACCAGAGCAGGGTTTTTCCAGATGGTTTGCCACAAAATGGATTATTTTCTCCTCTTTTCAGGAATTTATAGCACAATCTAGGAAGCTCACTGCCATGTCGAGGAGACTTTTCCAATGCAAACATCATAAATGGAATCTATTTTAAAATGTACATTTTCCTCCCAAGGGTTCGGCAGACTCCTACACCAGCCGTCCATCTGACTCAGATGTTTCTTTGGAGGAAGATCGAGAGGCAGTGCGCAGAGAAGCAGAGCGACAGGCCCAGGCGCAGTTGGAAAAATCCAAGGTAAAACCATTTCTCCTCTGCCAAGTGCTGTCTTTGCCAGTTGTGCTGGGCCTGCGATGGGCCACCTGTGGAAGTTTCTCCTAAAGCGAATGTTTGGTTACTTATGGTCTGGTTTAAAAGAGATGCAGGATATGGAGCATGTTTTCTACCTTGGCAGAAAGAGGAAGTGTGATATATAAGAGTGGTCCTGCCTTTATGTTGTTTTATAGTCTAAATAACTCATTTCCACGAGTGGATTGTTTATTTAGACACAAAAAAGGACCTCTGAATATACACAGAGGAAAAACCATCTAATATCAAAATGATTTTCCTTCATTTTTTCCAGTAAACCATGTCTGTTTAGAAAAATAAACTTTCTTCAAGCTAATGTTTATTTTCCTAGATTTGAAAACCTTCCCCCCAAATTTTACTCTGTCGGTGTTTTATAATAGTCTTATACCTAAAAAATGGATTTCATTATGCTTTTCAAAAATAAAGCAACAAAGGATTTATTAATTAAAAATGTTTCTTCCCTCGGAGCACCTTCTTCTCCATCCCATAATAATAAAGTGCGTATTTATGGAAGGGGGACTGGAAATCAGATTTAAAATATATAAGTGCAGGCTTGAGCTGAGATTCAATTCTAGTGTTCCATTTCACTAATTACAAAGATTAGAATTCATCTTCCCATGCAGTTGTTCCAATAGCAGCTATTCCTAAAGCATACATTGTTCAAGTTCAAGGTACCTTGGCTTGTGTGATACTCAGTAACTTTTAAATGAATGTATTTTGACACGGTTGTTGGTTTTCTTTTGAAAAAATTACTGCTTTGAAAAAAGAGTAAGTACTGTGTTGATCTTGCGGAAAAAAAAATCAAGGATAACATTAGAATACTTCTGCTGGCTGCTTCGTCTCTGAGATGAGTCAAATCTGTGTGTGTTGCTATGGGAATCGTGGAGTGGAGACGGTAGTTCGAATGCACGGACAGCCCTTATGTAATATTCATGACCTCCAGCACAGCTGCCATAGTAGTTTACAGGGGAACTGCCAGGAGACCTTGACTTTTAAAAAGCAGTATTTCTGTACGTCAAAACAGTGTTCTCACTTCAGTGGCAGGGAAGTCATCTCCAGGTCTGACAGTCTTGACTGCAAGATGGCTCATAAACAGCAGGAGCAGGCAGCTGATAAAGCAAGGTGTGGCCATTAACGAATCCGCTTTACCAACGTTAACCATTGAAAACATTATGATGCAAAACAACCTGGGTGAACCTGGAGGACATTAGGCTAAGTGAAATAAGCCAATCACAGAAGGACAAACGCTGTGTGATTCTTCTTACAAAGCACCTACAGTAGTTGAACTCACAGGAGCGGAGAGTAGAATGGGGGTTGCCAGGGGCTGGGGGAGGAGGAAATGGGGAGTTGCTATTCAACAGACATAAAGTTGCAGTTATGTAAGATGCATAAGTTCTACAGATCTGCTGTACAACCCTGTGCCTATAGTTAACAGTTAAAAATTAGTTAAAAGGGTAGATCTCTTGTTAAATATTCTTACTACAATAAAAAAAATTATGAAGTTGAAATTAAATAACGAAGAAAAATGACGATGCATGATCAGTAAAGTTCATTGCCACAAGTATGTTTCCATTTAGAATCTGAATTCTACCTTCTATATTTTGCACCAAGGTGCAAAGAAAAGTCAAGAAGAAAACTAACAGTTTGTATTCCAGAAATAAGAGTGTTCTGTTTGCACTAATTTATTCATGTGGTTTTCATGTACCAAAATTAAACAGTTTCTCAGATTTATACCACATCATCATACAACTCAAGGCCTTGTAGATTTGGTTTTCAAAGCATTTACTAATCTGTCTGGACATTTTTGCCCGTGACTCTGTGCGGCAAGTCCCGAGTTAAGCGCCACAGCTGCATAGAACTTTTAAATATCTTTAAATATCTTTCACCCCAGGGTGGATCAAAATGTTGATCCTAAATCAAACCAGGTTCGTATTACTTGTCATACAGCCTAAAAAGTTACAAATGATGTAGAAGATGAAAGAAAATGAAGAGAGTTTAAAACAAAGGCGAAATAACTGAAGGGCTCTTTACCATGTTTAATGAAAATAGTTAATTTACCCTGGTTTTTCTGCTTTAAAATTAGGTCAATATCTTAAACCTTTGATGTATCCAGATGAGTTACACTGGGGTAAGTGAGAATTTGAATATGCTGGAAAAGAAGATAGAAGGACTAGGATTTAAGTTTGCTTTATGTTAAAATCATGGTTTGGTAGGTCTGGTTTATTAATTCCAAAATTCTTGAAGAAGGAATGCAAAAGAGGGATTGTAGATGGCTCATTCATTGGGTTATTTTTATCTAGTTCTCTCCATCATGGCTTTGTGGGACCTATTTGAAAATGAAGGCTTAAAGTTTAAAAACATGTGAATTCATCATTTAATAGTTTAAAACCCTTCGCACGTCCATTTTGGAAGAATCACAAGTTTTCTACATTTATTTTGTAACCATCATTGCATCTGCTCAAGCAGAAAGACTTTATAAGCGGGTTCCAATGTTCAGATCACGTGCAGGAAGTCTGTGCAAATGCTTGGAATAAAGCTCGGCAGTACTTTCAGATTCTGGCCCTCTATAAATACGAACTACATTATCCATTAATTGCCTTAAGAATACATCTATGAAATAATTTAATAATAATAAGGATAAGGTGATTGGTGAGCAGTGAGACTAGAGACACTGCCTTTTGAAAATAAGTGACCTATAAAAGGTTATGTAACCAGGCCCTCTGTGTTTCGAATAAAACATAATACTTTTCACTAGCACTTTGTATGGCTTCTCTTAAACTAGTAAGCTCTACATTGAACAGATTATATATTAATTTTGAGCCAAGTAAGTATCAACTGACGTGACCTTGTTTTTTAATTTGCTTTTTTCTGATCCCAGTTGCCTGTTCTGATCGTGTTCAGTTTTGCCATACTTTGCAAATCTTGCCTTATTTAAGCTGGTGCTCTTTGATTTTTGCCTTAAAGACAACTGGTGTAGGAGTTTAAGTTATTCCCGTATTGATCTTTTTTAAAATACAGCTTTATTGAGATATAATTCACTCATTTAAAGTATATAATTCAATGGTTTTTAGTATATTCAGAGTTGCACAACCATCACTACAATTTTAGAACATTTTCATTGTCCCCCAAAGAAATCTCATGTTCTCAGTTAGCAGTCACTCTCCACTCTCCCCAACCCCCTCAGCCCTAGGCAACCCCTGTTCAACTTTCTGTCTCTATAGATTTGTCTATTCTGGACATTGCTTATAAATGGAATCATACATTAGGGGCTCTGTTCTGACTGGCTACTTTCATGTATATAATATTTTCAATGTTCATGACTGCTATAGTGTGTATCAGTACTTCATTCCTTTTCATTGCTGAATGATATGCCATTATATGTATATATCACATTTTATTCATTTATCCATTGGTGGACATCTGGGTTGTTTCCTCCTTTTAGCTATTGTGAATAATGCTGTTATGAACATTCATGTACAGGTTTTTTTGCATGGACTTATATTTTCATTTCTCACATGTACATATCTAGAATGAAATTGCTGGGTCATAGGATCATCTTTTTTATTTTTTGGTGAGGCTGAGCCAACGTCTGTTGCCAGTCTTCCTCTTTTTACTCGAGGAAGATTGCCTCTGAGTTCACATCCCTGCCAATCTTCCTCTATTTTGTATGTGGGACACCCCCAGAGCATGGCTTGGTGACCAGTTTATAGGTCCCGGCCCAGGATCCGAACCTGTGAGACCTGGGCCACTGAAGCAGAGCGTGCAAACTTAACCACTACACCATCGGGCCAGCCCCATGATCATCTTTTTTTAATTGAGACAATAACTCTCTTCTTTTCCCCCTCACTCCCCAAAAATGATCTCTTCTCTACATGCAGAGACTCTGAGTTGGGAAATCTGGATGTGGAAGGGATTGGAGCAGGTATGAAACAGATTCAATGCGATATTCTTAGCAGAATGGATTAACATTAAATTTTAAGTCGATTGTTCCTTCATTAGTGGATGTCTACTGGATTAAAGAAATTGTATTAGGCACAGTTGGTGAGCAGAGGGATTTCAAAGCCAAACCACAGAGAAGAAACAGGCAGATCTTTTGGCTGCAGGAAGCTACTGTTTGTTTAGGGAGAAAAGTCTTGGCCTTAAGTCATGCTAATAAGAAGTAGAATGGAAGTACCTTAGGGGGAGTAGAGAAGTCTGTGAGCATCAGAGGAAAGGACTGCACCCTGTTGGCAGAAACAGAAAATCCTTCTTGGAGGAGGTGGTGATTTAAAACTAGACCTTACAGGATGGACAGATGGAGTTTAGCTGAGAAAGTAGGGAGTGGGGAGTGGAGAAGAAGGAAATGCTTCCTAGACTTAGTAAGTAATGTCAGTAAAGGCCAATATGAAGAAAGGCTTGGCTGCAAAAAAACATGGAACCTTCCAGAGAAAGGTCAATTTTTTGAGATCTTGCCAACTAGAAAATTTCTTTATCCTAGCCTCACATTTAATTAATAGTTTGACTGGGTATAGTATTCATATATGAAAAACATTTTCTCCTTCAGAAATTTCAAGACATTATTTTGTTGTCTTCTAGCTTCCAGCACTGCTGTTATGATTGCCGATGTCATTCTGTCTTTTGGTGTGATTTTTTGTTTTTTTAATTTTCTCTAATATGTTGAGAACTGTTCTTCCTTTGGTATTTTGAAGTTTTGCCTTCTTGTGGGTCTTATGATTTATTGTGCCTGGTGTCTCATATGAATGTTCATTGTGAGGGGCCAATCACTTTAGTTCTGCAAAGTGTCTTATTTTTTGTGTGTGTGATAATTTTTTCTCCTGCGTTTTTCTCTTTTTCTGCTTCTCTAGTTTGTCAGATGTTTAATTAGAGCTTTCTTCTCTACTCATTTTTTTCTCTTCTATCCCTCTGTCTTCTACTGAGTTTTTCTCTACTTATCTTCTAAGCCATCTATTGAAATTTTTATTTTTGAAAATTTCTGGTTTCTAAGAGCTTTCTTCTCCTCTCCCCTTTCGTAGCATCTTGTTTTTATTCCATGGCTGTAATGTTTTCTCCTGTATCTCTTAAGATACTAATTTTTTAAACTTTCTGTACTGTCACTTTTTTAAGCTTAATTTTTATTTGATTTTGTTTTTATATACTGGAGATTTTCTTCAAAGGTTTGATATTTGGTGGTCCATTCATAATTCAGAGTGAGACATTGTACAGCTTACTGGAAGCTCTGAGTACAATGGCAATGCCTCTTGACTGCTGGTCTTTTTAGAGTAATTAATTGGTAGGGAGATGTCTTTATGTCTAGCTTGTGTCCCCAGAGAGGAGCCCCCAGTCTCCTGGTACTTTATATTCTCACTCTTTCTACTCTGTCAATTGCCACTGTCTACTGTTTCTATATTCTGCATTTTTTGTCTACTCCCATCTCATTTCCTGTTCTTTATGTCTGTGGGTTTATACTTTTTCCAAAAAAATATATTTTCAGGCGGAAGCATATGTTCAGTTGACCGTGTTTTATTCCTCATATCTAGCACTGAACATACTATAAAAGAGAAAAATGTTTCTCTTATGGTCTTAGTCCATAAATGGCTTAAACATTGGGAGAATCCTACCCAACTGGAAATATTCCCCTAACTCGCCTTTGCACGAGAAAGAAACATGAATGTGTTTATGTATGTGTTCAACCCAAAGATGAATTTTTTATTTCCAAAAATGTTAAACATGTTTTAAAAAGATGTGTCTTATTGAGAAAATTACATGGGAGGTAGGAAAGAAGTGTACATATATGCCTATATTTCATACTTTCTTAAACCCACAAGATAGACTATTGGAAAGAATCCGAACAGCATGTGGCAGGTATTAAACTATAGACGGCTGCTCTTAGGGAAAAATTGCCTTTAACTGGTAAAAGACAACATCCAGCAGGGAGATCTCATCATAGAAAACATGAAGGGTGGCAGACATTCTTAGGAAAATCTTATTTAAGCTAACATTATTTTCCCGACATTGATTTCAATGTCGTCTTTTAATTTTTTGCATTGAAAACTTGTCTTATCTCTTTTGCTCATAGCAGTTACCTTCCAAATGGAGCTAGAAAGCTGGCTAAATATTTCTAATTTCCAGCGGCATGGAGTAGTTTATTGTTCAAATACACATTAGCTTAGATTGCATTTTTTTCCTAACTGTAAGAAATAAGAAGTGTGTGAAAGCCCCCTGGATCTGGGTTAGACTTGCACGTCACCTCGTAAATATGACTGGGTAGGCACAGTCATATACACTGGTGCTGTAACTCTCCCACTCAACTCAATGATAGCTGACAATAATAGTAATAAGAACAATTTATTGCGTGCATGATTTATTGCCTGCGCTGCGTGATTACTGCTCATTTTAGACAGTTGGAAAGATATAAAAGGGAAAAACAAAGCTTTGTGTCTTTAGAGCATTTTGAAATACCTTTGAGTAATTATGGTCGTGCGGTATATACAGCATTGATTCCTATACTGTCTTTTACATCAGAAAAATCCTTATTCATCTCAGTTACCTTTTGCTACGGAACCAACAGCTCTCAGTTTAGTGGCTTGAAGTCACCACCATTTTTACTTAGGTCACGGTCTTCCTCCGTGCATCACTGGCCAACTGGAGGGCAAACTGGTGACCAGGTGATCTGGGATGGCCCCTTGTATGTGTCTGCTGGTCAGCAGCTGTCAAATTGGGTGTCTCATTCTCCTCTGGGTGGTCTGTCATCTTCTAGCAAGCTGGTTGGCTCATTCTCATGCTGGTCTCGGGGTTACCAGCACAAGAGAGAACAAGCCTCAGTGGGTGATATTCAAGTCTCTTCTCGTGTCATGTTTGCTGATGTCCTATTGACCGAGGCAAGCCGGCAGTCAGTGTGGAAGGGGACTACCAAGGGCATGGATTCCGGCCCTGGAATCGTTGCAGCCATTTTCTGCAAACAATCTGCCACACCCATCTTTTTTCTCTCTTTCCTCTTTCAAAGAAGAAATGTCTCCATACCTTTTAAGATAAGCAACCTTGTCTTTCCTCCCATCTCATCTTGCCCTTCCTGTTACTGCCAACCTTAATCACACCAAGCTTTGTCCTCCTGTTTCCATTTCTTTCATGTCTTCTCCACTTCCTTGAAACTCATTTCTGCCTCTATCGTTGGTCTCTAGTGACTTTCTAATCCAGTTCATTGACCTTTTATTAAGCGTTCCCTTGACCTCTCTGTAAACCTTGTCTTGTTTTTCTTCTCTGCTAGGTCAACTTTGTCTTGCAGGTGCTGGTTACAGCACAAATCTATTTCTACCACCTCTCTGGTTGTTCCATTTCAATCTCTTCTGCTGCTTCCCTCCACTGAAGTTTGGAAGTCCATCCAACCAAATGCTCAGATCTTGACCTTCTGGCTTTTTATGCTTTAGGCATGCCTTTGGTTTTCAAACTGTTGCATTCCTCAGGAGCTGCTGCAGAGGCAAAGGGGTGCCCAGTAGGATGTGTTCCATGCACTCCTCCCAGGTTCAGTTAAATCAGCTCTCTCTTCATTCATTTGATATATTGGGACTTCCATGTAAGCTTTTCTTTGAATATAGAGCTTCACCTCCGTAATGAGTTTTAAAGTACCGCCATCTTTCCTTTTACCATCTCATCCTTCTCCTGGCTTCCAGCATCACTTTAAGTCTGTGCCTCTGCCCCTGACCTCTCTCCCCATTGTTAGCATCTCTATCAGTTTTGCCCCCATTTAAAATCAAGCTCTCCATTTCTTCCTTCAAACTCTCTCTTATCTTCATTTTCCTATATCTGTCAAGGTTAACTTCATCCTCCCAAGCTTGAACCTTAGTCCAAGGGTCAGTAAGTTTTTCCTGTAAAGGGTCACATAGGAAATGTGTTAGGTGGTGCAGGTCATGTGATCTCTGTTGCAACTACTCAACTCAGGGAAATCTGGATTTGGATTGCATCTCTATGTGAACTGTCTGCTTGACCTTTTGATAAATTATGTGTGAAGCTCAGTCATGGTTCCAGTGATAATTGTATGGACTGGTACATGTTGTGCACAGGCTTCCCAGTCAGGGGACTGGTATGGGCATAGACAGCTGGAACTCACGGCTCCTGCCGTCAAGTTCAGTGTCTGATGGGGAGTCTGTATTAGAAGTTATGAGACCATTATTTTAATTTCCTCTTTAATGTGTATGGTCACCATACACTATTATATGTGGTCACTATCATATTTGAGTTATCTGTTTATAACTAGGTGTGAGTGCTATATGGCAGATCTGTAATGTCCAGTGGCTGCAGACCCCCAGCTCACCATGTTGGGTCGGTTGCATGCCCATCCATCCCCTTGACTAAGGCATGTGTCCTCCTGAACTAGACTTGGAGCTCCTGGAGAGGAAAGGAGTGCTCCACACTTCTTAATCTCACTGGTATAGATTCCTGCCTCAGTTATCAAGAGCAAGTTAATGCACTCTCTTGATCTTCTCACATGCTGTCTTCTCAGTAACACCTGAGTATTTTAGGAATAAATTACATATTGTAACCTACTTCTTTATGGTTATATTTCTCTTGGCAATCCTCCTACAAGTAAAGTTTACCTTTCTTATGGGTAAGAGTTACATGTTTTAAAGAGAAGCTGATACTCTAATTCAGTGCTCTCTTACAGATTTATGGGTTTTATTAATGGACGTTCTAGAGGGCTAAGGTTTGCTCACATTTCAAACTGCACTCTTAAGTAAGAACCCTTATAAGGACTGTTAACATAATACAGACTTCTGGCTATTTCAAAACCATAAATGGATTGGGAAAGGATTATTATAAACCTTCAGCTCAAGCCTTTTTATTTTTTTCTTAGAGAGCTGTAACTGAGTATCTTCGTATTATTATAAACACAGCTATAAATACATGATTGTTCCTCTACTTTTTCTCTCCAATATGAAGGGGGAACAACACAAAGGCCTTTACATGGAACGTAAAATAGTCAACCTCTCTTTGCTCTTGACTTTTTGCCCCACCAACAGCTAATGGAAAGATGTTGAAAACTGTGAAAGAGTAGAATTTATTCAATTAGCAAACATTTGATGAGTAGTATTGTGCTATTGAGCTAGGAACTAGAAGAAGGGAAATCAAAGATGTGTTAGATATGGCTTCTCCCTCAAGAAGCTCATAGTCTAATGATGACGCCAGAGTTGTGTGTCACTGACTGAGAGTAATGTGGTAAGTGTTAAATTAGCATAGTGTGACCCAAATGCTGTAAAAATGGTGTGCGGGTGGACTTCAAAAGTGCTGGGTGGGGTGGCGGTGGGGGTGGCTGGAAGACGGGAGGGCGGACACTTGGGACTCTAGGTGCCCCCACTGTTATGTGAGTGTTTCTTTGAGGACAGAGCCTTTGCTGACCAGCGATGTGCATTTCTAAGGTTAGCAAGATGGGTTGGTAATGGAGGGGTCCAACAAAGGCTGTTATTTTGGCTTAATTTTGTTTAACTCCCGCTTAATTTATCTTTAACTAACCACACTAAAGTATTATATTTTATCCTCAATTATTTTGACGTGTACAGCTCAGTGATATTAACTCCGTCCACATTGTTGTGTAACAGGTCTCTAAAACTTTGCCATCTTGCAAAACTGAAACTCTATACCTAGTGAACGACAACTCTCCATTTCTCCCTCCCCCAGCCCCTGGCAACTGCCATTCTACTTTCTGTTTCTATGACTCTGACTGCTCTAGGTACCTCCTGTAAATGGAATCACACAGTGTTTGTCCTTTTGTAACTGGTTTATCTTACTCAGCAGAATGCCCTCAAGGTTCATCCGTGTTGCAGCCTCTAACAGAATTTCCTTCTTCTTTAAAGGCTGAGTAATATTCCATTGTATAGAGGTACTGTATTTTCTTTATCCGTTCGTCTGTCAATGGACATTTTTGGGGTTTTTTTTGGATATATCTTGGATTTTTGTTTTTAATCCTCCTGTTAGGTGGTACCATCAGCAAGTAGCAATGATAACTTAGTTTGTACGGTGTCTCTGTTTAACTTCCCGTCGTATTACTGTGCGTGGTGCTTGCAGCTTCTCAATGAGAAAGGGAGGGCAGGTATAGTTACCCCATTTCATGGATGAGGAAATTGATGGTGGATATTGAAGGGTCTTGCCCAAGGTCATTGAGTTCTTAAGTGAAGAATTAGCACAAGGACCCAGGCTTCTGTCTGGTAGGATTCTGTTCTTATGTTTTTTCACCTAATCTCTGAGCCCCTCTTAGAAAAATGTAAACTGAGATGCACTCATGTTAGCTCTTTATTTCATGCTCTGGAGGAATTAAAGGAATAAAACATTTCTTTTTTATTTAACAACAAAAGCAAAAAAAAATAGAAAAGAAAAAACCAAGGCAACCATTAAAACAATTTTAAAAGTAGAAACACAAACTCTGCTCATTTTTCTGCTGCTGAGTCTAGATAACACAACCAGAGTTCACAAGCAAAATATTCACCTTTTTCCTCCACATTTTAAATTTAGTTTGTGGTCCTTATGCCATTCATTTGGAATGAGTACATTTTTGCATTATTTAAACAAAAATCTTGAGCTAAAATTTCTTGAATCTAAAAGGTTGTTAAAGGACAGGCTTTTAGGATGTATTATGTACTGTATTCTTGGTTAAATGGAGATACAAGTGGAATGCACCTGAAAATATTTGAAAAGGATCTTCTTATAGATAAATGGGGAAAAAAAATCAAATACGTAGGAAGAAGGTTATATGAATAAAGCTGAAGAAAGAGTTTAAGTAGGGCAAGAGAGAGAAGATTGAAATCACAAAGAAACTATTTGAAAGGAGATTTTATAAGTGTTGTCTGTTCCTGAGGAAAAAAAAGATGAAAGGAACAGTCTAAAAATTATAGCAGCCAAAAATGTAAAGTTAGGTGTTATAATTGACTAGAGAGAGATGAGAACATGTTGTAAAGAAAGACTAGGAAACCACTTTAGTGACAGTTTTAAAGAATTTATGTGGCTTAAAAAAGTGTTGTTTTATTTTAACTAAATTCTGTCTTGAGGAAGATGAGTCGCGCAATTAGCTGTCAAAGTTGTTTATGGTCTAGTGATTTCTTCCTAATAGTTCCTTCTACTAATGTTTGCAGGATTAACATCCATTGCTGTAAAAAAAAAAAAAAAAAAAAAAAAGTCCGTTCTTGAGGCTGATACCATGCTCACCTTATCCTTCCAAGATTGGGCCAGAAATGTGTTTGGCAGGAGCTCGGCAAAAATGTAGGCAGTCAGTCAAGTCTTTAGTCTTTTAGCTTTCTAGTTCCATTCCCTGGATTTTAAGCAGCTTAACTCTTCCTTTTGTCATCCTAGAGGAACTGTAGTCGTCCTTCCATGAAATGTTGATTGGACCAATTGTAACCTTACATTTGAGTCAACGTATATTCCTTCCTCACGAAAGTCAAGTTACAAGTTTGTTTACTCAAAGTCAACTCAATGGCACACACATTCACCCAGAATTAATCAAATCTTTGGCATACACTGCTTGCTTAATTCTGTGAGTTTAAGTAGTCTGAAGCGTAGAACAGATCATGTAACAGATACACACAGTGGAATATAGAAATCCTTTGAATAGATGAAAATCTCCACAAGCTAAATTAATGCATTCTTCATTCAACACGCTTGCATTTGTTCACCAGCCTTGTGGTGTGTGTGATGCTAGAGGAGGTAAAATGATTAAGCCTTGGTCGCTGATCTCCAGGAGCTCAGTCTAAGAGGACATTTAAATAGTAACTGTATAGCCATGTACATTACCCTCTTTTTCAACTCCACTTTGAAATGAGAGAGAGAAGTTGAGCACACTGAGGCCCGGGTCCCACAGCTACCAAGGACTGTGTGTGTATTAAGGTTGATGAACTGCCTGCCCTATGTTTCATGTCTATTTGACTACATGGTCTGCCTCTGAGTTGGCTTTTCAGAGGTGGCAATTGAGTCAGCATCCTCTTATCTAAGTGATGAAAAGTCATCTAAAGGAATATATCCCAACCTTAGTTGCTTATTTAAGCTTACCATATTAATAAATGTACACTCCAGCACTAAACCAAGGCATGTACTTTGAGCATGTCTGCTAATCAAAGTTTCACCTATACTCATAAAAACATCTTCAGTATAGAATTTAGTTTGACATTCATTTGAGTTTCACCCTGTCCAAAGGGATTTGGGTTCCAGAAAATACAAGACAAACTGAGAAGGATTTTTAATTTTAAAACACAATCATGTTTATACCTCAAAATGATACTTTAAATTCCTCCTAAACATCTTAGTTTTATAAAACATGAACCATTTGTTTCTTGTCTTAAACTTTTGCTAATTGTCCTGTTAAAATAAAAAAACAAGAATTTGGTAGAATGTAGTATCTTTATAAGAAAGGAGTTTGAAGAATTTTTTTCCCTAAAAATTCATATGTATGTAAAATGTTTTGATATTAGTAAAGCTCAGTCAACTCTTGTTAACTGTATCCCAAGAAAAACTATCAATTCGAGTTAGAAAGATAGGGTACCTTTATAATCTTAGCTCTTGGAATAATTTTTTATATTGCCCTGAAACAGATATGCTGTTCCCTTGGCTGAAAAATGTTCATTGTAACATCACCAATATGGAATCCTTTCCTTAAGGATTTTTTTTTTTTTTTTTTAGCAGTGGGTCTTCATCTTTTCTGGACCATAAATACCTTTGAATATATGATGAAATCCAGAGAAATGGTCAGCTTACATCCACACAGCTTGGCTTATATTTCCAGGGTCTTCACAAACCCCTGAAACAAATCCGTGTGCGCTAAGGGTTTATCCAAAGTACAAGAACCTTTGTTCAGCATCCCGGACCCCTTCCAGTTAGAATGGCTGGTGCCTGAGGAACTGTGGGACAGCGCCCTAAGTCTATGGAGTGTTTTTCTTTGCTCTCAGATACTCGAGGAGATTACCACATAAATTCTTCTTGGAGTTCTCATTTTAGCTATGGTGTTTAGTCTAGTGTGGAAGGTTGGGCAAATATACAATGTTCTAAATACTTTCATGTGCTCTATAGCCGTTCTAGTTTTAACAGTTGTCAATGATTACCCATTTCAATGTTTGGTTTTGTTTTCAGATTTTTCAATGGCTTGTATGAAAGTGAACAAAACTGAAAGATCTTTTCAAGTTGAGCAGATAGTGGGAGCAAATCTTTCTGTGGTTTGGCCTGGCCGCATGTCTGCGTTGGTTTACTAGTCTGTGAGTTTTGGAGTTGCTTGGTGTTGTAACTCCCATTAGATATAATCTACATATTTACTCCTGTTTATTCTTGCTTAGGTTGTGTATCTGATTTGGATAACCAGGACACTGACTAGCTGTATGGAGGGGATCCTGCATGCAGGTTACAGAACATGAAGGCTATCTGGTGCCTAATTGTCCTTTTTCCCTGGATTGGATAGAAACATCCTGCCAGCTCTCTGGCTTCCTGGAAAAATAAATGAAATATTCAGTGTTCTAGTCTTTTTCCCACCCAAAGGTTTAGGATTCGTAGGATTCGGTTAAAAGCTTCCCTGTCATTCAGCAGCTGTGTACCTCTGGTCTGGCATGGTCCATCGCTCTGTCCCACCAACCCTCCCTCTCTCCCGGCTTGTCACCTCCTGTCCTTAAATGACCCACTCATGCTTCTTACAGCCCCTCATCATACCATATTGGGTTATGAGTTTCTCTCCGCAAGTGTGTGAACTGGGAGCACCTTGGACTAAGACTTGTCCTGTTGGCACAGTTTAGGTCTTCTGTATTTGTGGATTGAATAAATCCCACAATCTGCTGAGTGATAGGGAGTGTGTGAATGGAGCCCTAAACCTTTGGATATAAACACATTTTGCCATGTGTGTCTTACAACTTTTTTATCAGGTTATGTCTTTTCTCCACAACAGCATGTGGCCTTAGACGGGGGATTCAGGATGGATAGTTCATTTGTATCTCCGTCCGTTTAGTATAGTGAGTGATATGTAGAATGACTTTTGGTTACTTTAGTGCGTTTTTAATGAAAAATAATATGGAATAGGTTTTGGTGGAGATAACACGAAGAGATCTTTTCAGAAAACTGTTCAGTAGAGTAAACGTTCCCCTCCCCCACGCTGTCATCGCACAAGGCAGGAGGCGAAGGAAGACATGGTAGGAAGCACATCTGAGCCGGTGTGGTTGATGGTCTGCAGGAGATATGGGCCCCCTACAAAGCCAGATTCCTGACTAGCAGCTGTCAAGGCTTTCTGTTCCCTGGCACAGGCAAGCGTCCTTTCCAACCCAGATTCTGAAGAGCTGTCCTGTTATATAAAAGTAAGACTGTAAATTGGGTATCTTCCAGATAAATTGAGGTCCATGTAGACATGAAAATCCACATTATGTGCATCCCGTGAACAGATGTCCAGAATTCTTGGTCTTTTTGCAGTTTGGTTATTGTCCTTTTTGGAATAATTAGTGAAGAGGAGAGAGAGTCATATAAAGCACTCAAACATAAGACAAAAATGGCAGTGTTCTCCCGTGTGCAGGCTGTCAGATCCTTCGGTGTGCTTTTGTAACATGCGAATGTAGCTGAAGAAAAAAACTGCGATTATATGACTTCATCGTCATTGGAAAGAGTTTGTCTCTCATGTAATGGTAAATATCCTATCACTGAAACTGATATGTAATAGTTACATTTTCCCACAGGTGTTGACTATCCCTATATTATCACATGATACAAGTTTATTAAAAAATAGGATATCAACTTCTCAATTATACTTTCCAATAAATTAGGTAATATATATGAAAGAGTATATATAACAGTAAGTTGAAAACCTATGTAGCCACAGCCCTGATTAAAGATAGAGAGCATTGCTGATAGTGTTGAGGGCTCCCGTGTTTTCCTTCCTAATGCCATCCCTCCCTATTGGAGATTGTCGTTCTGCTGAATTTTGGATTTGCAAATCTCTTCCTTTTCAGTTTTTTTTTTGCCTTACTACTTATGTTTCTATTCCGTACAACATATTGCTCCATTTTTGTATTTTGGAACCATTATTAAATGGCATCCTACTGAGTTGGTTTTTTTTGTGTCTTGCATTTTGCTCAACATTACATTTGTAAAGTCCATCCATGTCAATTTTTGTCACAGTCATTTATTCACTTTTGCCAATATATGGTACTCCAGAATAGGACTTGCAACAATGGATGGGGTCTCCTGTCAATGGACATTTGAATTACCACAAACAGTCCTGCCGTGGCAACTTTTGGACTTCTCTCTGATACATGTGCGAAAGAATTTCTCTAGGATATGCATAAGTAGCAGTGGAATTGTTGGGTCATAAGATATATGTGTTTTTGCCTTTAGTAGACAATGGCAGTTGATTTTTAAAGTGGTTGTCTTAATTTACACTCATAGCATTGTGGTAAGAGAGTTCCTTTTGTCCTACATTCTGTATAACATTTAATGTTGTTAGATTTAATATTTTTTCCAATCTAGTGGATGCAAGATTTAAAATCTCATTGTAGTGGTATTTGTATTTCCATGATTACTAAGGAAACTGAACAGTTTTCATACATTTATTGACCTTTGTTTTCTTCTCCTATGAAAGGGCCATGCCTGGCTTTGGACTAATTTTCAATCAAGTTGGTTTTTTCTGTTAATTTATAGGAGTACTTCATATACTCTGTATCCAGTTATTTTGTTGGTTATTTGTGTTACTAAAAGGTTTTGATTTGTAGCTGCTCTTTCCACATTTCGGTACTATTCTTACTTTTAATCAAGTAAGATTTATCCATCCTTTCTGATTGTTTGTGCTTTTGGGATCTTGCTTAAGAAATCCTTCTCTACCCTGAGCTCATAAAGAATTCTTCTATCTTTATTTCTAATAGTTTAAAAATTTTGTCTTTCACATTTGATTTCTTAATCTCTCTGGAATTGATTTTCGTGTATGGAGTAAGATAGAGATGTAATTTCATTTTAGACTTCTATTTGTTCCAGAGCTATTTATTGAATAGCTTATTCTCTCCCCACTGGTCTGAAATGCCTGCTCACTCACAAATCAATTTTCTGCATATGACCAGGTCTGTTTCTAGGCCCCTTTTCCTGTGTCAATGCCATACTAATTAATTACTACAGTTTAAAAATAAACATTGGACGTGTCAACCCCTGTATTCTTCGGGACAGCATTGGCTATTCTTGGACCTTTCTCTTCCATGGAAATTTTGGATAACATGTATGAAGTTCAACAAAAAAAAGAAAGAAAGAAAGCAAGAAAGCAAGAAAGCACAAACATACCCAGCTGAGATTTGGGAGTGCCTTTAAGTCCGTTGATCAACTTAGGGGAAAAAGCCTTTGTTATAATATTGAGTTATTTTATCCGGGAATGTGAAATCTCTCTCCATTAATTCGCTCCTTGAATGCTTTGTAATTTTTTTCCATGAGGGTCATGCTTATACTTTTTAGATTTGTTTCCTAGATATCTTATTTTTTTAGTTGCTATTGCGGTTCCTCTGTCTCAGTTTCTCTCTCTTGTTATAGTTTCTGTTTGCTGATGTATGGAAATACAGTTGATTTTGTATGAAAATCTTTATATTCATCAGTCTTCTGGGATGCTTATTAAATGCTAATATATTTTCCATAGATTCTTGGATTTTCTATCAAGCCTAGGTAGGCAATCACATCATGTGAGTAATTAAAGTTCTATTTCTTCCTCTCCAGTCCTTTGAACTTTTCAATTTGTCCTCATCTTACTCACTACCTGGACCCTCCATGGCAGTGCTGGATGTACTGGGATGTACATGGTTACAGCGGGCGTCCTGGTCTTTGTGAGTTTCTAAAGAGAATGCTATTTGTTTTTCGATGTGAGTTTTCTATAGATACACTTTACTATATTAAGGAAGTTTTCATTTATTTCTATTTTGTCAGGTTTTTAAAAAAAAGTATTTATATTGAATTTCATCAAATGCCCCTTTTTGCATCATTTAAGATGATTGTATGATTTTTTCTTTAATTTCTTGTTGTGGTAAATTGTATTAATAGGTTTTCTACATGAAACAGACTTTGCATACTTGAATAAACAACATTTTCACAATGTTCTATCTTTTTTAATATGTTGCTGGATTTGACTTTTGAAGATTTTGGGGGGAGGTGGTGTATGTTTGGTCAGGAGGGGAACTGGCCTTTAATTTCCCTATTTTGCACTGTCCTCACGTGGTTTAAAATCGAAGTTTGCTACTCTCAAGAAATTGATTTTGTTTTTTGTTTTTGAGGAAGATTAGCTCTGAGCTAACATCCACTGCCAATCCTCCTCTTTTTGCTGAAGAAGATTGGCCCTGAGCTAACATTTGTGCCTGTCTTCCTCTGTTTTATATGTGAGATACCTGTCGGAGCCTGGCTTGATAAGTGGTGCACAGGTCTTTGCCAGGGATCCAAACTGGTGAACCCCAGGCCACAGAAGCAGAGCTCATAAACCTAACCATGGGGGCCAGCTCCGTGGCCGAGTGGTTAAGTTTGTGCGCTCCACTGCAGCGGCCCAGGGTTCGGATCCTGGGCGCGGACATGGCACCACTCGTCAGGCCATGTTGAAGCGGCATCCCACATCCCACAACTAGAAGGACCTGCAACTAAGATATACAACTGTGTACAGGGGGGGTTTGAGGAGATAAAGCAGAAGGAAAAAAAAAAAAAAGGGAAGATTGGCAACAGTTGTTAGCCCAGGTGCCAATTTTTAAAACAAACAAACAAACAAACGAAAAAAACCTAATCATGATGCCACCAGGCGAGCCCCATGAAATTGGTTTTTTTGGTCAGTTGTTTTGATTTCTCTTCCCTGGAAGAATGTCTGTTATGTTCTGATTACTTATTCTTTGAATATTTTCTAGAACTTCCTGGGGAAATTCCTACACATACCTGGTTTTGTTTTCTCATAGGAAGATTTTTAAACTATTGATTCAAATTCTTTGATTATTATAGAACTCCTTAGGGTTTTCACTCTCCTAACATCATTTTGGGTGTTATAGCTTTCTACTGCTTTTTCCATTTCAACTATATTTTCAGATTTTTTAGTCATAAATTTATTCATAATATTCTCATTATCTTACTTAATCTCTGTATTGTCTATAGTTACATCTTTTTCCTTCTCTCAATTTTTTGTTTTTTCTTGTAAGGAAGATTGTCGCTGAGCTAACATCTGTGCCAGTCTTCCTCAATTTTATGTAGGCTGTTGCCACAACATAGCTTGACAAGTGGTGCTAGGCCCACGCCCAGGATCTGAACCTGCGAACCCTGGGTCACCAAAGTGGAGCCTGAGAACTTAACCACCATGCCACTGGCCCCTTTCTCTCAATTTTTCACTTGATCAGTCTCATGGATACTTATCTATTTGCTTAATATTTCCAAAGAATAAAATTTAGTTCATGATTTTCTCTATTTTCTATTTCATGAATTTCTCCTCTCTTTGTTTGTTTCCTTCTAATTCCTTTTTTATTTTTTGTTCCAGTCAGGTACTGATCTCATTATTTCTCATGCTCTCCTCTCTCAATCTTGTATACTTTTTACATTTCTATTTAAGAACCATGTTTTCTGTATCCCACAGATGTTGATATGTAGTATTTCATTATTGTTCAGTTCTAGGTATTTTCACTTTGATTTATTTGAGCTGCGGATTGTTGACAAACGTGCTGGTTCCCAAATGTATGCAGATTATCTTACTGTTGTCCTTTCTCTGACCTTTGATTCTATCTTTGTTTATTTTAAATAAGACGTAGCCCAATTTTATTTTTTTGACTCAGTATGACAATTTTTGGCTTTTTAAAATGTAGCATTTTATCTTACTTTGATTGAGGTTACACATATTCGTACTTATTTTGCACTACAATCTTACTTTGTACTTTTAGCATGTTCCAGTTTTTCTATTTTGCCTCCCATCTCACTATTTCTTTCTTTTGGAATGATTGAATTTCTCCTTTTTTAATCTGGTTTTACTCTGTACTAGTTTGGAAGTCACACGTTACAGTTCCATTTTGCGTTTTTTGGGTTTTTTTAGTGGCTGCCTTTCAGCATGAATTAGACATTTCATGCATTTAGAAATTTCAGCATGAGTTCTTTTTTTTCTCTTTTAAGATTTTCTTTTTTTCCTTTTCTCCCAAAAGCCCCCCAGTACATAGCTGTATACTCTTCGTTGTGGGTCCTTCCAGTTGTGGCATGTGGGACGCTGCCTCAGCGTGGCTTGATGAGCAGTGCCATGTCCACGCCCAGGATTCGAACCAACAAAACACTGGGCTGCCTGCAGCGGAGCGTGCGAACCTAGCCACTCGGCCACAGGACCAGCCCCTCAGCATGAGTTCTTAATCTAAAGTTAACCAGTCACTTTAACCTCCTTTTGGATAATATGAAGACTAGAACATTTAAGCCTGATAACTCCTTCCCGACGTATTTTTGCCAATAATTTCGCTTTATCTGCTTTTTAATCCTACATATTAGATATTATTATTATTATTACTATTTTAAAAAATCTGCATTTGTTTAGATTTCTCCATTTCATGACTACTGCCTCTGTTCACCATTTCTGTCAGGTTTCAAGGATTCCTTCTCATATCATTGTTGTTCTTGAAGCTTATCATTTATAAGGTGCTTTTATGAGAAGATATTTGATGGGGAAATCTCTTTATATGTCTGGAAAAAAACCTCATTTATGAAAAATAGTTTTGCTTGAAAACAATTTTAGATTGATAGTTATTTTTTCCTAGCACTTGGAAGGTGATATTTACCATCTTTGGGTTTTTGGCTATTCAGGAGTCAATTCCCGGTGTAATTGTTAATTCTTGGTATACACTGTCTCTTTTTGTTTCCTAGCTACTTTAAGATCTCTCTGTCCTGAGTTTCACTACTGTCTGTCAACGTGCAGATTTCTGTTTTCTTTTTTTTTTTTTGTCCTGATTGGAATGCACTGTGCCTCTTAAATCGAAGATTTGAATATTTCACCCACCCTGGACAATTCTCAACCAGCATCTCTGAAAAGTTTTTAAAAAATTCATTAATCTAGCATTGTTAGCTTTCCTTTGGTGGAATGGTTGTCCAAACTGTCAAGTCCACCTCATTGGCAAAATTGGAGGATACATTATATAAGGTTTTATACTACATCATTGCATCTGAATTTTGGTTAAATCCTCTATTTATTTTACAATTATTTACCTACTTAAATAGAAAATCAAGATGTTTAAAAAGGTCATATTACCCAAAATAATAAGGAAAAAGAAACTTTTCTAAGTAGGATAGGTCTAATGTCAACAGACATCCAGGCTACTCTGAAATGATGAGACTGAGTTTGACTAAGGGCACAGAACTGTCTTAGAACTTCGTAGTGACACGGCGTGTTTACATTCTGTATTTCCGTGGTGTATGGAGGGAGGGGAAGAAAGAGAAGGCATTTATTTTTATCCTCTTTAAGTAAGGTTATCTATAAGGGATTTTATTTTTTTAGGGGTTGCTGGTCAACTTCTAAAAGTATCTCATTGGAGTTCAGGGTCTCAACAAGAGACTGACTGGGTAATGTGAAGTGTACTGACCTGTGATTGGTTTGTTGAGACGTGTTTCCAGAAAGAAATGACTGGGAAGAGCAGACATGACTGTGATGTCCAAATGAGCTTGGAGAAGGGTAGTTAGTAAATGTGTACTGGATTCCTATTTATCCACATGCAAAGCGTTTATATATTTGCCTTTAATGTGTCGGACAAATGGATAATCTCTTAATCATTTATGTTTAGGTTTGGTCAGATGCTTTTGCATTTATATCTAGATGTCTCCTTTTCTGAGATTTTCTAATACTTCAAACAAATGCACAGTAGATGTCGGTTTGTTTACCTTCTCCATCCATTCATATTTGGCTGTGGGAATAGAATAAATCTGCTTTTCTCCTGATGCCTAAAGTACATCCTGAGCTCTTTTTATGAATTTCTCAACACTGCCTAAAAAACCTATTTTGCCCTTTACTGTGGTTATTGCTCATAGGAGCAAATATATTCTATTTTAATCAAGAATGTGCTTTAGTGGCATTAGTAAAAATGTCACCCTAACTGTAGACTTTACTTCTGATAATCCATGACAGGAAAAATGAAGAGCTGACCATGTTTATTCACTTTGTTTAAAAGCTTTAAATATAAATAACAATATTTTATTCCTTGAAAAGGCAAAAAAGCAAGAAAATTAACTGAGGAAAAACTACCATCCACTCATTTGATAAAAGTCAGGAAAGAAAATGGGTAAGCCCCATGGATATTTTTGTTGACCCCAAAGTCTCTCCTTGCTATGGACATGTATCTGTCACAAGACTAACATTTATCTTTCTAAGGAAGAACAGATTAACTTGAGAAATAGAGATGTGATGGCAAGCCTTGTGAAAATACTGAAAACTCTTTTTAATAATCCAAAATGTCAAGCTACTCACTAAGATTTTCTCTTGAGGCTGAAACTAGCCCAAGTCTGAAGAAAAATACCACGTATATTCTATTTGAATTAAGATTTTAAAATTTTAAATATGGCACTGAACATATTTGTCACCTCCAAAAGCTTCCCCCCGCTCCTTCGTCATCCTTCCTTCTTGCCTCTTCTGATATCCTGATATGTTCATTATCTTGGTTGTGGTGGTTACATAAGTGAGTTACTTAAGTTAAAACTTACTCAGTTGGGGGCTGGCCCTGTGGCCGAGTGGTTAAGTTCGCGCGCTCCGCTGCAGGCGGCCCAGTGTTTCGTTGGTTCGAATCCTGGGCGCGGACATGGCACTGCTCATCAGACCACGCTGAGGCAGCGTCCCACATGCCACAGCTAGAAGAACCCACAACGAAGAATATACAACTATGTACGGGGGGGCTTTGGGGAGAAAAAGGAAATAATAACATCTTTAAAAAAAAAAAAACTTACTCAGTTGTACTCTGTGTGTGTGTGTATGTAATTGTATGCCACTTATACTTCAATACAACTGGTGAAAACGGAAATATAAAAATAAACTTTCAAAAATAACACTTCAAAGATCTCTAGGAGGAAGAAATTCACTGGCTTTGTATTTCAAAAGCCACAGAGAATACAGCCAAAATAAATGTTTTAACATCATTGAGATAAAAGATAGATGACCTGCGTCAACCTCTTCTTGTTACTGCCCAAGCATCTCTTCCCTTTGGGCGACATGTTGCCATTCTTGTTATTTTTTGACCTTATTAAGAATATAAAACTGTAGGGGCCAGCCCGGTGGCACAGCGGTTAAGTGCACACATTCTGCTTTGGTGTCCTGGGGTTCGCCGGTTCGGATCCCGGGTGTGGACATGGCACCACTTGGCACGCCATGCTGTGGTGGGTGTCCCACATATAAAGTAGAGAAAGATGGGCACAGATATTAGCTCGTGGCCAGTTTTCCTCAGCAAAAAGAGGAGGATTGGCAACAGTTAGCTCAGGGCTAGTCTTCCTCTAAAAAAAAAAGAAAATATAAAACTGTAGATATAATGCTATCTAGTAATTTAAAAAATATATAAATATATACATATTTATTTATTTGAGAGCCTATTAGTGTCATAGGCAGTGTGCCAATGCTGCAGAAGATACAAAGATGACCAAGATAGGATATTTCATACAGAGAAACCAGCATGCTCCCAAGAGCAGCAGAGAGATTTGTTTTAGGAACAGCAAGCAGTTTAATATAACTCGATAAGAAACCCAAATCATCAATTTCTGCTGTAAACTTAGGCTATTTTATATCCCAGCATTTCTCATAACTCAGTTTTAGTGGAAACCAGATGATGGGTTGAGCATCAAGGTCTGCACTTTGCAGACCCCTCTTGGGTTGCAGTGTTGGATGATCAAGATGAAAGCTGTAAGAAAAATACTGTTGCTTCTGCAATTCAACAGCTTTGTTCCAATTGCATGGGTTTATCATACGATGGTCATAGAGTGGTAAGAATGTCTAAGAATATGTCTGTGCTGATGCTGGCTGGTACTGATAAGCAAAGAGCCCTTTCTTGTGCAAATGGTAGATGGAATCAGATGAAGGGTTTGCAAGTGATAGTTCTGGTTAGAATTTTAGAATTATGTAAACACCCACAGGGAACAATAAATTTGTTATGGCAAATTTGAAACTTCCTAGGCTCAAACTTTTTTCCACAATCAAAACACTTGTCTTCAATCAGTTGTTTGTTTTTCAATCGCGTGGAACTTCTTGGAATACAACTATTGTGTTAGAACTAAACGTCTTCAGTATTCATATCCATTTCAACAAGAACTGTGGTAGAGTTGTGTGTAAAGCTTTATCAGTTAATTTTGAGCTTTCTCTGAAAGGTACGTGGCATGTTTTATGGAGAATAACCGTTTTAAAACACAGAACACTGAGCACTCTGGCCATCCACTTGAATCGAAAGTGGTTTGAAGATAGGTTCTTCTAAGTCATAGTGGGTAGAAGTGGGGTGGGTGGGAAAGAGATAAAAGAGATGTATTGCATGGTATGATTTTAAAGATTTATTAAAAACAAATCCGTAGCATCTTGTGTTGAGCGTCAGTTCAACTCTATCATGGTTTGGTCAAGAAAACAAAAACCACTTTAAATATTTCATTGAGGAAGGAATTTAATACAGGGAATTAGAAGCTTACAAAACCTAAAGGGACTGAAAAAATAGAGTCAGAGAACACTACCAGTTCTCAGGGTTGCCTGTAGCTTTTGGGGGATCATGAAGTTGCCAGAATTGCAGGAAGTCCCCACTGATAATTACATCTGCCCAAAGCACTGGGTGAATGCTTCTCAGGATGTAGCCTAGAACAGCATTTCTCAAATTATTTGGTCACATGACCCCTTTATGTTCTTAAAAATTATTGAACACCTCCAAGAGCTTTTACTCATATAAGTTACATCTATTGATATTTGTTGCGTTAGAAATTAAAACAAAATTTAAAATACAAGAATACACAAGCCTGCATTCCCTTAGCCATCAGAGCCATAAAGTAGTCACAGTTCATGTAGCTTCTGGAAAATTTTACTTTATAATCATGAGAGAATGAGTATATAAAAAGAAAAATAATGTCTTAATGTGATTATGAAGGTAGTTTTGACATTGGGGACCTCCAAAAGAGTCTCAGGGACTTCTAGGGGATTCCTGAACCATGCTTTGAGAGCTGCTGGCCCAACAGAAGTGGAAAATCTCTTGTCTGCTGGTGTTAGAGCAATATGGCTTCTCTCCTGCCTTCTATATCTCTCACAAGTGCCTCTCACTGGGGGAATCCAACCTGGTTCCCTGCTAGCAGAAATTCTATAAATGTAATTACGAGGCATCCCTGTCCCTTGATATGTGGAAGAGTGGGCGGATAGTGCCGATTTAGCAACAGATAATCCAACACATTTCATTAAAAAACCTGATTTGACAATATAGCATCCATGTAAAGGGCAAAATTTCTATAAGGCAGGGTCCTTTCTATTCCATAAACTTCCATAAGCCCGTCTCAATTATTGCCCTTTTGCCTCAGTCTTTGACAGAAATAAAGCTATGAAATAACTGAAGACATCTTTTTTTTCCCCCTGAGGAAGACTGACCCTGAGCTAACATCTGTTGCCTATCTTTCTCTCTCTTTTTTTTTTTTTCTCCCCAAAGCCCCAGTACATAGTTGTATATTTTAGTTGTAGGTTATTCTATTTCTGCTGTGTGGGATGCCGCCACAGCATGGCTTGATGAGCAGTACTTAGGTCCATTCCCGGGATCCTAATTGCTGATCCCTAGGCCCCCAAAGCAGAGTGCACAAACCTAGCTGCTAGGCCACCCAAGAGATCTTTGACTACTTTCCTACAAATTTTTCAATAGATTTATCTATCCTGAAACTTTGTTTTTGTCCCTGCATGTGCACATGTGCAGACACACATCAAAATTGTTGAGGTCTACTTAGAACTTGACAAATTCTGGTCCCATTTGGACAACCCATAGCATCAGTGAGCCCAGAACATTAGCAGTTGTTCAGAAGATCAGGCCTTGGGACTAGGATAACTTTTTAAGCACTAAAAAAATATAGAGAATATATTTAGATAATTTTTAGGGAATTGATAATGTTAATGAGAGAATTTCAGAATAGAAATATCATACCTTCTGTGAAGACTGTTTTAAAAGATGAGTTAAATAGGGGCTGGCCCCGTGGCCAGCGGTTAAGTTCGCGCGCTCCGCTGCAGGCGGCCCAGTGTTTCGTTGGTTCAAATCTTGGGCGCGGACATGACACTGCTCATCAAACCACGCTGAGGCAGCGTCCCACATGCCACAACTAGAAGGACCCACAACAAAGAATATACAACTATGTACCGGGGGGCTTTGGGGAGAAAAAGGAAAAAATAAAATCTTTAAAAAAAAAAAAAAAAAAGATGAGTTAAGTAATACCTTAATACCTAAGTAGATATTACCTTGAAAATTGTTATGCCAGGTGCAATAAAAGAAAAGTAAAACACAACTAGTGAATTAATTTCAGTTTTGTGTTCATTAATGGTTGGTCTACCAATAAAAGTTTTCCCCTGTTTGGTGGAGAAGTTTAGAAACGTCTGTTTAATTTCACATTTGAATAAAATGTTCAAAGCCATTTCAAGTATATTTTGCCAAACCAACAATTTTGGCAGGAAACTATATAAATTTGAACCTTCTGGAATAATTTATTCATAGTGAACAAGGCAGAGACCAACAACAATAAATAAAGCTAATCACCCAATCAAAATAATGCTATTTCCTTTCTATTAATCATCACCACATTCTTCCATCAGTAAGTAAAACTCAGAAAAGGACTTGGAGGTAAAAACTGGTCTTTGAAAGGTCTATTTAGACCATAGACATTTGTGGCTTAACTCCCCTTGACATATATGGCTTTATAGTCAGAAGTACTGTTGCTTGCAAAGCATTTATGGTATTTTTTCAACACAATAGCACCTGAAAAAATAATCAGACATTCTTTTACATACAAAATGTTACTAGGTTCTCATTCCATGCAGATGCCAAAACCAAATGAGCTTATACAACCGAACAAAAATAAGTCATGTTTATTTTTTCCATATGCACTTAGAAAGAGAATATGCAGAAATAAATGTTCAGAAATAGAAATTTACCAAAGATTACCACATATGCCTGAATATAAGATGGGCCTTTTCCCAAGAAATTATTCCTCAGAAAAGAGTCACCTTATATTTGAACCATCACAGAATCGCTCCTGGTTCAGGAAGCACATTCTCAATTATTTTGTTTTGCACAACAGTGTACTCTTTGCCAAAGATGTGTTGGCCTGAATGATCTCCATCCATCTTATTTTGAGGTGTTTATATAAGTAATCTGATAAATTTGACGTAAACATTTAAATAGAGACTTAACATTTATTTCTGGGAATGTGACCTCACAATTGTAAATACTGGATGCTATGATAAACTTGAGGATTCAAAAAAGTACTGTTTCCAACAACTTGGATGGAAGTTTCTTCTGGAAGGCGGTTTAGATGCTTCCATGTCTCTAACTAATGTTCATGAAACAGGTCAAAAGTTCAGAGGAAGTTGTTTTGTGAAATCTGAATAAGGGTTTGGAAAAAGGACTATTTCCAAATTAGTATATATTTATATAATGGGACATTTAAATAGTGTGTGTAACAAAATTTTATGTAACCATTTGTAATGGGGCAAGTAATACTACCTGCTGTAACAAACAACCCTAGATGTCTCATTGGTCTAACACAGTAAAGAGTCATTTCTTATGTATGTCACAACCCAATGCCCACTGAGTGGCTCTCCTCCAAGCAGTGGCATGGGGATACAGACTCTGTCTATTTTGCATACTGCCATCTTTAACATAACCTCTGTTACAGAAGAAGAGAAAGAACATGGAGGACCACAGGAGACATTTTACTACCACACCGGGAAATGGCAGGTGTCAGTTCCACTCCGTTCCACCTGGGCCCAACCTAGCTGTAAGGAAGACTGGAAATGCAGTTGTCCCTAGTCTGAGGAAGAAAGTGGGGTTAGCTAGCATCTAGTGTCTCTGCTACAGCATTTGACTATCTTCTCTGATCCTACGAGTGGGCCCAGAAAAGGTTTAAATTTGTCATTTGTAAAATGTGAGATTACTTTACATTTGGAATCTTCTTCTTTTAGGGCATTCCAGGACGTGTGTGTGGTTTTTTTTTAAACACCACCAAACAGTTAACTCAGTTCTGACACTATGTACTGGAGATAGAGGAAGATCTCACAGGTTAAGGGCTCCATCCCACAAGAATACACACCCGGCTCCACATCAGACGCCAATCGTCAAGTCCAGCTGTCACTTGTGTTTCTGACCAATAGCTATAGATCAGATGTTCCCATGACCCCCTCCTCAAGTTCCTTTAATCTGCTAGAGCAGCTCACAGAACTCAGGAAAAGTTTACTTGCTAGATCACTGGTTTATTATAAAAGGATATAATGAGGAACAGCCAGATGGAAGAGATGCATAGGGCAAGGGATGGGAAAAGGGCACAGAGCTTCGGTGCTCTCTCTGACACTCTTTTCTCTGCAAATCCCCATGTGTTCACCAACCTGGCAGCCCCCCAAACTCTGTCCTTTCGGGTTTTTATGGAGGCTTCATTGATTGATGAAATCATTGGCCATTGGTGATTGATTCAACCTGTAGCCCCTCTCCTTGCCCCGAGGTTAGGGGGATGGAACACAAAGTTACAACTTTGTGATCACATGGTTGGTTCCCTTGGCAACCAGCTCCCACCCTTAGGTTACCTGGGGACTTTCCAAAAGTCACCTCATTAACATAGCAAAGGCACCTTTATTACTGTCAACACTTAGGAAATTCAAGAGGGTTTGGGGAGCTCCGTGCTAGGAACAGGGATGAAAACCAAATATGTATTTCTTACTATAAATCGAAATATCACAGGCATATTCAGTAGTTGCCTCAAAACTCCAAAGTTATAGAAAATTATTAATTACTAGGTTTTAAAAAGAGTTTGTGTACTCAAGAGAAATTGACATAGAGATGACATGGAAATTGATTAAAACTGGCTTTTCCACCAAAATAGTTACATTAAACACTCAAGAATGAATGCCTGTTTAATTATTTTAAGCTCCATTTTCAAAATTTAAGTATTTAAATTCCATTTTCTTTCCAAACTGTTAGCTGGTTAATGACATCAAAGAATTTTAGAAGTGAAAGGGGTGGATCTATGCCACTGGTTTTTAAACTCTTCTTATTATAGAACACTTTTTTCTTTTTTCCCTTCCAAACGAAATCTCCTATCCAACCTCAGTGGGCGAGACAGATAACACGGCTGTACTGATACACTCAGGGAATGCGGATCTGGAGTGGGCCCAGTTGGACTCTCCTCTCCAACCATCACTAAGGCATTGCTGAGCCAATGCTCTGAACCTTGGGCTCTGAGGAAGTGGGTTTGCCAACCACCAATTTAATGCACCTTGCTTTAATGATGAGAGACCTGAAGCCCAGGTTCGTCAGCTGGCAGTTGGGGCCCCACAGCTAGTGGGTGGTAGCTGAGACCCTACAGCCCCAGACCACCTGTGCACTGCCCGTGTTTACACTGTGTATCTCCAGTAGCAATCTAGGCCAGTTACCCATCTGCTCTCCTGCACTGCATCCCTCCAAAAGGCCATCTCTTCTCCTCTTGGCTGGCAGCCTGTGTCCTCTGCCAACAGCTCTGCTGGAGCATTCTGATTTATATACAGTGAAAGTCTGCCTTGCTTTAACATCAACTCTTTGATCCCAGTTCTCTCCCCTCTGGGCTTTGTAGAGGATCTGAGCACCTCCTTCTTCTTTAGACCTTTTCTTTTCCAGGCTAAAAATCTCTGAGTCCTCATGTGACATGTTTTTCTGCCTCTTTACTGATTCCTCCTGTCTGAATGTGCTCTATATATGGTTCTTACAAAGTAGAACACACATCGAATTAAATACTTTGGTTGTGATATGGCCAAGCACTAAATAGACTGGACTAGGAAGGCACGTTGATTGGTGGTGAAGTCAAGGTTGTTGGAAGGAAAAACTTTTCCTCTACACTCTTAGGTTCATTCTCCTGGACCTGCAAATTAAACTAACTTAAGACAGATTAACAAGAGAAAAGTCATACATTGTTATTAGTATTTCATGTGCCCAGGAGCTCACAGAAAAGAAGTGAAACTCAAGTAGTTAGACTCAGGGACTTATATACCATTTTAACAAAGGAAACGGGGGTTTGAGCTTCAAGAAATAACATTGTGGGGAAGAGACTAGGAAATATGTAGGCGAATCTAATGGGAGATAAGCGTTATTTTAGTAAGGTTTGTACGGACTCGTCTAGAAGTGACTCTCCATCTCTGGTGAGAAGAGTTGCTCTCCTGTTCCTGGTTCTGGACAGGGAGACACCCTCGCAAGGGAAATCTGTGCCCTAGTTTTGGGCAGATAAGGGGAGGGCAGAGAACTCTTCCCTCATCTGTTGATTCTCAGTTGCCTTCGGCTCAAAATAATCCTTACTGCAAAGTAGCGTGTTTTAGAGTAGTGTGTATCCCTTTAAGGTATAATTTGATACCTACCCTCCCTACTCCAGTTATGCTGTGTTGCTTTCCTCTGGGGGCAGAAACCCCCCGCCTCTCCCTACCACCTTCAAAATCATGCTCTAAATGTCTCTTCAGATTATCAGACAATGAATTAGGGTGCTTGAGGTTGGTTGTTTTTGTAGATATAAATTGGCTTAATTATTCTGTCATATACTTTTCCCTCCTTCTTCTTCTCCCCAAAGCGCCCCAGTACACAGTTGTATATTTTTAGTTGTGGGTCCTTCTAGTTGTGACATGTGGGACGCTGCCTCAGCATGGCCTGATGAGCGGTGCCATGTCCACGCCCAGGATCCGAACTGGCGAAACCCTGTGCCCCTGAAGCAGAGCACGCACTTAACCACTCGGCCGTGGGGCTGGCCCGTCATACGCTTGTAACAGCTTCTCCATAAGGATTAGAGGTCTCATCTGATACTTGGCTGAAATCTAGTATCACTCATTCATTCATTCATTCAGCTTACTGTGTGCCAAGCCCTGTCCCAGCCACCAGGAACAGCAAACTGCTCTTGGGAGGTCTATTATGGTCTATTTGGTGGAAACAGGCCACACACAAACATATCCATGTATAACGTGATGTATGGTAAGAGCTAAAAAGCAAACAAGGGCAAGAGGATGAGGAGTTGGGAGTGATGAAAAGTGGCTTCTCTGAGGAGGTGACGTTTGAGCAGAAACCTGAATGTAGTGAGAGTGTGTGTGAGTGGATGTTCGGAGGATGGAGTATTCCAGGCAGTGGGAACAACAGTGCGATGGTTCTGAAGCACATCCTGGGAGCAGCCCAAGACCAGTGTCTCTGAGCCCAAGGAAAGGGGGACAGGTGGCTGTGGGACAGGGACTTGGAGGCTGTGGGAAAGCCTTTGGACTTTCTTGTGAGTCTTGAGGGATCCCATGGAAGGTGTTGAAGAAGAGAGTGACATGATTTGATTTAAATCTTAAATTTTAAGAGCACTCAAAAAAAAAAAAAGAAAAGAAAAAAAGCCCTGGGTGTTTTGTGGGGAAAGGCTGTGGGATTGGAAGCAAGTACGGAAGCGGGAAAGCCAGGTAGGCAACTAGTGGTCCAGACATATCGTGTTTACCTCATTCCTAGGTCCATTAATTTAGTAATCATCCAAAAATGAGAATAAGGCTTGCTTAATGAGGTTTGTTGTTCATCAACGTTTGCTGGCTCCTAGCGATTGTGATTTTATTTTCTAAGTGCTTTCAAGCTAGTTGCCTCCTAATTCTTTCTAGAACATTCCACGATTGGAAAACTAGTCCTCTGACTCAAGGGGGCACATAAAGACAATGTGAAGTAGCAGAAAGGCCTGCCCTTTGTGGTGGACACAGCTGGTTTGGATATGGTTCTTCCTCTTAGCTCCAGGAGAGTAATCTGAGACTCGGTTTTCTTGTGTATAAAATGAAGGTGATAATGCCTCTCTGAGAAATAAGTGTAATGAAAAATATTAAAGAGCTTAAGTATATACATTTCCTGCAACTTAAGGGGCTCAACAAATCTTAATTCTTTTTCTATTCTTTTTTTATTTTAGCATTCATGTAACCTGACTGTGAAGTCTATAAGAGTGTGAAATAGGGTTGGTTTGTGTTTGTGTCCCCTGGGGAGGGCCTGAGTCATAACAGGTGCTAAATTTAGAGTGAATCAATGAGTCTGTGCAATCAGTGACAAGTTAGCAAACATCCCATTGTTCTAACAGAAGGAAGCAGCCATTTCCAAGTGAGAGGTACAGAGATGGTGGCAGCCATCAGTTTACCTGGAGTCCCTCAGGCTCATGGTCAGGTTGACTAGGTGACCCCCGAGGACTCTGAGAAGCAGGAGAGTCGTGTGTGGGGCCAGCAGGAACACCAGGGAGCCTTCCTAACTCATTGTGCTTCTCTGCTGGGGGTCTGCTATTGTTTATTTGTTGTTTCGTTCTGTTTCCTGAGCAGCTAAAGGGGAAGTTGTAGACCCAACTCCATAGGCAGCATTAAAAGACATCAACTAATTTGAACAAATATTGTTCCCCCATGAACAGAGATCCTGTTTATCCTTCTGCGTCCGTTCAGGGTAACAGTAGAAGAGAGTGTTCTGTTCCCCATCTGGGTGCAGGGCACTAACCAGATGATTCAGCTCGTGTATGCGCTTCATTAGACCGGCCCCTGGGAAATGGTTCTTCTTCATTACTCTGAGTGCCCTTGATGCTCCCATCGCTTTCTCTGTGGCTCCTCAAACCGTGGGATGTGTGGACACAAGCAGAGGAGCAGCAGGGCCTGCCGAAAGAATACTCTTGTGAAACATGTTTTATTTTAAAAACCCATTTAAATGTTATCTTCTACTCTAGAATATGATTTAAGAGACAACTATTTTAGATTAGCAGTTAAATTATTTAACATTTCGCTCACAAATCTTTGAGTAAAATGGACAGATCTGAGGAATGACTCTCTTTATCTCTTAGAGGCTTCATATGCCTATAGCCTGTGTTAAGGGCTGAATTGTCTCCCCCTGAATTTAAATATTGAAGCCCCAAAATATACCTCAGAATGTCATAGATGTGGAGATAGGGTCTTGAGAGAGAGCATTAAATTTAAATGGGGTCATTAGGGTGGGCCCAATCCTATACAACTGGTATTCTTATAAGAAGAGGAAATTAGGAGGCAGACATGCGCAGACTGAGGGGTGACCATCTGAGGACACAACGAGAAGGCGGACGTCTATAAACCAAGGAGAGAGACCTCAGGAGAAACCAAACCTGCCAAAGCCTTGATCTTGGACTTCCAGCCTCCAGAAATGTGGGAAGATAAATTTCTGTTGTTTAAGCCACGCAGTCTTTGGTGTTTTGTTCTGGCAGCCCCAGAAAGCTAGTGCAACCTGTGACCAACGAACTCTGTTGAAAAGCACAGCCTAACACAGTCACCTCTGAGAACTGGCCCGAAGGTTCTTATGAGTGGCATTGTATCAGTTTGCTAGAACTGCCACAACAAACTGGGCGGCTCTTTCTGAGGGCTGTGAGGCAAGGATCTGTTCCAGGCTTTTCTCTCTGGCTTGTAGTTGGCTATCTTCTCCCCATGTCTCTTCCCATCATCTTCTGTCTGTGTGTGTCTCTGTGTCTAAACTTCCCCTTTTTATAAGGACTCCAGTCATATCAGATCAGGACCCACACTAATGACCTCATTTTAACTTGATTTCCTCTGTAAAGACTGTCTCCAGATAAGGTCATATTCTGAGGTACTGGGGGTTAGGACGTCAAGATATTTTGGGGAGGGACACAGTTCAAACAATAACAGGCATCTTCTCCGTTAGGGGATGATGACTATGGTCTGATGTGTTTTCCCTCGGTTTATTTATAAGCAGTACTTTCCACTGAAGACAATGGAGTCGAAAGAGCCAGAAAGACCTAGGTTACAATCTGGACTTTACAGGTATTACCTCACTGAATACTTGTAACAGTTCCAGGAAATAGGTACTATTAGCATTCCAGTTTTATTGAAGGGGACCGTTAAGTAACTTGCTCCAGGTCACACAGTTAGTAAATAAGCAGGGTTTGAATCCATGTGTTTAGTTCCAGAATTAGTGAACCTACCACTCGGCTGTGCTGGTGTGGATTTCTGGAATTTGTGAAATAAAAACCACTTGGTGAAGTTTGTGAGAATTCAGTAAAAGTTAGCGTACTTCTCCGCTTGGAAATGTCACCTTCCTTTTCCCCTTACGTTTTGTCACTTTGTATATATATCATATATCTTACATATATGATTAGAGGATAAAATGACAAATATCTTGGCTGAAGTATTAGTGAAAGAGCGTGGCATTTGGATTTGTAAATTGAGGGAGCAAAGAGTAAACAGTGATATGAGAAATAGATGAAAAAGAGTAGACTTTTGTCTAACACTTTTACTAGTTTTCAATGGTTTTCCCCTGTGTTTTTTGGAAAGATTTAAAACTGTTGTTGAATTAGTAATTCCAAGTTTGGGGTTTTGTTTTTACCCAAATATTTGTGGCTCGTTTGTTATATAACACATTGAATTTGTCCCAGTTTTTCCTTATCAGAGTGTCTAATGTGGTGAGGATGGAAGTAGGAATCATTTGTATATTTTGCTTCTGCCCATGGTAGTTTGGGTAATAACTAATATTAACATTATTCTGTTATTTTTATGTTCAGTGTTATGTTTTATTGGGAAACTGAACACATCTGTTTCCTCTCAGCAACAGGAGAGGACATTGTCTACCAGCTGGCACTCTGCGAACTGGTGCCAATTACTATGTCTGATAGTTTAGCTTGACCTATGGTGTTTATAGCTACCGACAGAGCACCAATTTAACAAAATTACAGCACTTAGTATTTAAAGAGGCTTGCACTTTAAGGAAGAACATGGAGAATTTTCTTTTCCATCGCACATGTACTGGCCACATTTTTGTAAAGGAGTTTCCAGTATCATTGGTTCTGAATTTAAGAGCATTAGTTTCCTTTTCTATGTAGAAGTCAATGTAATTTGATCCTTACCCATTATCCAGGTTATTTCTAGAACTCTCTGAACAAGGCACTGCGTTAGGTACAGCTGGGGAGATAAATATGCATGAGAGACAGTTCTGTCCTTACCGTGCTCATGCTCAAGACCGGATATAATAAGTACAATGAGCAGAGTGCTATGGGATTTCACAAGGAGCAGTGACAGTTTATGACTGGGGCATCAGGAAGCTTCCTAGAGTGATAGTGTTGTAGCTTTGAGAAGTGGTGATGTTACTGGAGAGCTTCTCGAGATGAAGCAAGAGAATAGCATGAGCCAGAGCATGGATGGGAGGACAGGTGAGGGTCGGGGTCCATTTTAGATGAAACATAGGGAATAGAAGAATGGGGAGAAGGAAAGAGATGGGAAGCAGGAGTTAATCTGGGTTAGAATGGACCTTGAATGTTACTTTCTGTATGATGACGTTTATTCTTTAGCCTAGTGAAGATTTTGAACTAGAGAGTGAAATGATCTGAGCTGTACTTTAAGCAAAATAATCAATCTGTCCTCAAGCTAATGAGACTGGATTAGAAGTTCAAGAGAATGGAAGTGAGATAGTGAGTTGCGATACTTGGGCAAGAAGTAGCAGGGGCCTGCAGTGGGGAGGTAACCATAGGACTGGATATAAGATGTCTGCAAGGAAAAGTCAACCAGACTGGGCAAGTAATCCAATGTAGCAGGCAGAGAAGAGATGGCCACTCTCACACTCCTCAATAAAGGTCACACTCCTCAATGTGTATTGGTAGGTGTTCTGAGTGACATTGCTTAGTATTACCAAAGAAATTGAGACTTTGCTCAAATTGATTTTCAATTACATGTGTTGTTTTTCTGTGCAGGATTTCTCAGAGCCTGTGCTATGCTAATATGTACTGTGAATCTCCAAGAAGAAGATGGTATTGTCCCATTTCCCAAACTTATTTGTTTATAGAAACCTCTTTTAAAAAAAAAATGAATTTCTAAAGAATCTAGCATTTTCTGGAACATCATTTTGGGTCATGCTACACTACATTTGGAGAATGATGGTATAATTAATAAAAACTGGGAAATTGAAATTAGAGTTTGGTTGAGATCAATGATGATAACTGGACATTGGGATGTGTTAAATTTGAGGCAACATGGACCGTGCAGTTGGAAGCATCTAGAAGGTTGCATGTCTTGTGGAACTACAGCTAAGATGAGAAGCTTGGATAGGAAGATGAATGTGGAGTTATTTTATAGAGGTGATAATTGAATCCATAAAGGAGAGATCAGTAGAAAAGAGAGAACATGAGTGGAGCTAATCAGAGAATATTAGGAAATATCTGTGTGAGAAAGAAGAAAGAGAACTGGTAACGGAGGTTGAGAAAGGATGGTCAGAGAGAAGGAGAATTGGGATCTTGCTCTTTTTGGAAATTAGGATAGGACTTTCATGGCTCAGGAAGTGTTCAGCAGTGTCAAATGCAGCAGAAAATTGAGGAGAATAGCTTTAAGGTTTGGAAAATAAGAGGTTATCCCTGGCCTTGGAAAGAATAGCTTTAAGAGAATGTGATAGAGAGGGACGCCCTGTTTAAGGAGTCTTGGAGGGACTTAAAGAGAATGTGGGAACAGAAAGTACATCATATCCTTTGTTTAGAGAATGTTATCAATGAAAATAAATATTTAATGGAAGTTATAGGAGGAGCAGAATTCACATTTTTCTCTTCTTTTTTAAGGATATGGGAGACCTCGACATGATTAAGTAGAAGAAAAGACGGTGTAATGGGGGATGGGGAAATACTTGCTTTACTACTCGAGTCTCTGGAACAGTAGTTCTTATACATTGGCCTGCATCAGAACCCCTGGAGGGCGTGTTAAAACACGGGCTGCTCAGCCTCACCCTGAGTTTCTGATTCAGTAAGTCTGGGAGCCCAAGAACTGGCATTTCCGACAAGTTTCCAGGTGATGCTGATGCTGTTGATCTGGAGACCACAGTTTGAGAACTTCTGCTCTAGAGAAGGGAGAATGTGGAATCCAGGATGACAGGTGGGAGGTGAGCCTTGGAAGAGAGAAAAGACACATCTTTGTCAGAAAATGGCTGGAAGTGAAGAGAAGAAACACTTTTTTGAAGTAGGCACAGAGTAGAGATGACAGCTTCTGGAACTGACAAATTATGTGCTAGAATCCAGAAAGTTGTCACTGTGGATGTTTAAATTATGGTGATGAAGATGGACAGGATAGAGGAAAACACTGTGAGCCCAGTGCTGAAACCACCAAGGAAGGTGGCGTAGGAGAGGAGAAAATTCTTTTCCCTTCTCTCCTAGGTTCTCCAGCTGGGGCCTTGTAAAATTAGATTTGCAAAAGACAGATTAACAAGAGAAAAACAGTTTATTAACTCGTGCAGCACACATCATGAGAGAGAAATCTCAATGAAGAGTAATGCAATGGAGTGTTCAGAACTTGGGCTCATATAGCATCTTAACAAACAATAACAATAAATTTTCAGAGCAGTGAGAAGACAAAGGAAAAGGACTTTGAGTTTCTAGGCTGGCAAATTTTGTGAAGGTAAATATATGGAGGAAACTAATGGAGTAAGGTTTGTTTGTGCAGATCCATCTTGGCGCCAACTTTCTGTCTCTTTATGGCAATAAAACTTCCCCAGGAGACTGGATTTATGGCAGTCTCCATTTTCCAAAGGTTTCTACTTTTAGTCTCTTAAGGGAAGCTCTGCAAAGACATCTTTCTGCATCTGTTGATTCTCATTAGCCTCCAGCTCCAAGGAGTCCTTGTGCCAGCGTGGCATATTTTGGGGTGGCATATTCTGGTCCCCTACAGTGCACATAAGTGGAAAGAATGGTCCTTATATGAGATCGGCCGTGATCACAGGGGTCCTGGGGTCTGGAAATGGAATCAGAAGTAGCAAAGACCACACCAAACTTCTTAAGCTAAAAAGAGTAAGAGAACAGAAGGCCTCTTTTGCAGAAAATTATGTGGAAATTGATAAATTTCTGTTCCAGTTAAATTACAGTTTCAGCTAAGGCAGAGTCAGAAGGGGGTCTGATGAGAATAGCAAGGTCTTACATAGTGCTTCTCATGTCCTAACTCCTTTCATCCTCACAAGGACCCTGTGGTGTTGGTGCTATTATCCCCATTTTACAGTTAGAGAAATGAAGTAATGAGAAATTAAGTAATTTTCAAGTTCACACAATTAGTAATTGATGAAGCCGGGAATTGAATTCAGACTATGAGGAGCTCGCTACAATCTTCCTCAGCCTATTTGGCACCATTCGACTTTCCATCATCCTTTCACCTCGTCCCCTCTCCAGCAGCGGCTGCCTGATGATGAGAATGCCAGCCCCAGGGGCTTTCTTTGTGGTGCAGCCCACAGGTCGTGCTCCATCTTCTGGGGTTGTTCCAAAGCTGTGGTCAGCTAGACATGGTTGGCGAACATAGACCAGTTAGAATAGAGAAGGAGAGCTTCAGCATTGTCACTCTTCAGTGCCAGGGTTTGGAACAAGAAGCAGGACGGGACAGAATGGCTCAGAGCGCAGACTCAGAGCCCAGGAAGGAGCCCATTCTCAGAATGAAAGGCTCAGGGCAGGTGGCATAAGGCAGAAGAGCATTTCCTCAGGCTCAAGGACAACAATTCTCTTCATTGTAAAATTTGTGTGGTTTTTTCTGTCTGTTCCATGGATCTGTATAATTCTCAAATGAAGAAGTCTGTAAAGCCGAAAACTGTTCTGTTAAGGCACGATTCCAACAATCTTAAGGAATGAACAGTTTATAAAATATCTGTGTGCTACATTTCTCTTTATATCTGTCTTTTAAAAATCAATGTACATCTCTACTGAATCATGAGGTTTGGATGGAGGACCCCCTTCCTGCTCCCCCAGGGCCATGAACACTTCAACAGGGCTAAAAGCATCCTTAAACCAGAGTGGCTTTCTCATTTCCTTGCTAGTATTTTTGATGTGTTTTACCTCATCACCTAAAAACCAGTGCTTTTAGTACTTATTGAGAAAGAATAGGTAAAGAATGTGGTGAATAATGTGATGAGGTCGCTCACCCAGGGTTGCAGCTGAAGATAGAAAGGAGGTGGGTGGTAAGGAAACCCCAAGAGCTGGGTGCTCCCTCTTGCTTCCTCTTAAGAAAGCATTTCAGCGTGAGCGGGAGGGAGCAAAATAGTGCAAGAATGGCCCTCACATGCTCCAGTCGCCTTTTCTATGAAGGGAAAAAGAATCACTACTGATATTTCAATGTATTGCTTGGGATATATTTCAGTAGCTATTGTAACACTTAAAAGAGAAATCAATGGCAAATTTTGTAATCTTAACCATAAATGTGATGAGAATCTATTCAAGTGAAGAGATCGTTTGTATCCTGGATTCGATCTGGGGGGAAATTCATGTAGGTTAGAAGGATGGGTAGAACTTGGAAACATTTGAGCATTTCCTCCCTGGTTCTTGCATTTGCCTTGCTTCTCAGCCCACTCAATGTGAGAAAAGCAACCCGCTTAATGGAGGCATCAAAAATAAAGACCAACCCATCTGGGTAGCTTACTCTTGTAAATTTCCAGTTGCCACTCTAAGAAAAGATTTAGAATCATTCTGGCAGGTGTAGCGTTACTGGACCAGTTAGCCTTAAAAACTCCCCACCTGTCCCCGGCTTTGCTTCAAATTTTGTTCATAGACATTGCTGTCATATGTAGAGTGTTTCTGTCATCAAGATATGTCCAATCTGTCACAGCAGTCTAGCACTGTTTTGAACTGGATTGTGACAGAATTTGTTCAATGGGAAGTTTTTTGGATTCGGTATGTATTAAGAAACTAAATGGCTTTAGAACCGTGTTCTTCCACATTTTTCCTCTACAGAAAATGTTTACAGAAGAGTAATTTTCTTCATTCCTTTTCTCCCACAGAAGAAGGAGGCGTTTCACAAGTAAGGACTCTTCACCCCCAAATTCCCTACACCATGTATTCTCCCCTGTCATAACTCTGTCCGGCAGGAAACGTTTTTGCTCCTCACAATCACTGACGGTCACATGGTCCATTATCGGCACTGCAAATAGAGATGCGCCACTGAAACCTGCGTTTTCATTGCCTTTAACTTTGAAGCATGTATGTATCCAACAGAATGCTGGGGCATGATGTCACACTTTCCTTCTAGATAGGGCTCAGTTTATTATACCATTGTGTGCTCTTCTTAATCTATCGTGGTTTTCAGTTCAGCTTTTTAACAGCTATATGAATTCAGGTCACCAGGAGTAGGAGAAGTGGTCCAAGGTCACATCTGTCTTTATGCCTCCCCCCAACACCTACATCTTTCTTTTCCCAGTGCTCCAATTCCAAGCCCTGTGTCTTAGTTTGTTTGGGCCGCTGTCACAGAATACCATAGACGCGGCGGCTTCTAAACAACAGGCATTTATTTCTCACAGTTCTGGAGGCTCGGAGTCTGAGATCCGCACGACAGTCTTGTTGGGTTCTGGTGAGGGCCCTCTTTTGGGTTGCAGTGGTCATTTTCTTGTTGCATCCTCACATGGCTCCCAGAGATCTCTTTTATAAGGACCCTAGTCCCATTCATGAGGGCTCCACCCTCATAACTTAATCACCTCCTAAAGACCCTGCCTCCTCATACCATCACACTGGGGGCTAGGATTTCAGCATGTAAATTTGAGGAGGGGCATAAACATTAAGTGCATGACACCCTGTAAAAGTTTTTATCTTGTGGATTGTTTCTATGTCGGCAAATTAAGTTCTTTCAGAACAAGTCAGGGTCTCCATAGATAAAAATAAGCAAAACTATAGCAGCACATTTAAAAAAAAAATCTAGTTAATGATCACATTGAAAAACCGTCTTCCATTGATCTTTGCAACGATGGAGGTTATCAAGGTTGGCCTTAGATAGAGAGGTACTGTCTATCTGGTATGATTTCTATATTTCTGTTCACCAAAAGAGTTCCCTGTCCCACTGGCAACACTGGCTGCTTTCGCAGTTTAGTCATTCCTTGATGAGTACGCCCAGCGGAGCATTATCGATAGATACCTTACCTAGTGAAAATGAATGCTGTCAGGTCCCTCCTTGACATCCGGCTTGGGTGAGGGCGCTGATACCTTACCTAGTGAAAATGAATGCTGTCAGGTCCCTCCTTGACATCCGGCTTGGGTGAGGGCGCTGAGACAAAGCAGTCACAGGCTGCCAGGCAAATTTATTTTCTCCACAACTTGGATTAGAATGAGGCCTTGGTGTTACAGAAATTCATACTTTGGGGAAAAGCCCATCAGATCCTATGTTGTGAGCCAAAGATAACCTCAAGAAAAAGAAGTCATCCTATTTTTCTCTCTTCTTTTATCATAGGCCACATTTTTAAAAAGCTTTTTTGAAAAACTAAAAATTGTGTGGGTTTTGCACACGCACATGGCTTTTTGTTCAAACAACTGGATAATACTGAATTTTACTTTCCTGGCAATGTGTCCTTTTAGGTCAAGTCAGAACTGTGGTTTAGCAGATGTTTATCCTCAACTTAACATTTTCTCCAGTACAGGGATCCTCAAAGTGAGGCCCCGGGCCAGTACTATCAGCATTATCTGAGAACTTGTTATAAATGTAAATTCTTGGGCCCCACCCTGGATCTACTGAACCTGGAACTCTGGGGGTGAGGTCCAGCCCTCTGTGGTTCAACAAACTTCCCAGGGAATTTAATCGCCACTAAAGTTTAAGAGCCACTGCTCTAGTAAGGTATCTGCTCTGTGTTTCTTCTGATCCTGGTCATCTTTCTTGTGTGGCTTTCATCTCTTCACAAAATTCAACCTTAGCTTCATCACCTCCACCAATCAAATTTCAAAGCATTTTTTTTCTCACTTCTTGCCTTTGAGATAGACTCCTACCAGTTTTGTAGGTAATTTATTTCCATAACAAGCTGGTAAGGAATTTACATTAATAGCTAGGGGGAGGGGAATATTGAGATTTTTCTGTCAAATACTTCATTGCTGCATTTCAAATAATCCTAGACATTTAATACACAAATTTTTACAGATATTATTTAAAGACAGCAAGTTTAACAGAATTTCCATGTCAGAAAGTGCCTAGTATAAAGACTACGGAAGTTGTCCAGGATAAGAACAAGTATTTATGTGGTAGGTCACTGGAAGAATCATGGCGTCAGTCATGGGAGTTAAAGTTTACACTTAGCGTCTACTTCCAAATACTGAGAAAGGCAGACACCTTTATCTGTTCTCTTTTAGAATTAAGAATTAGGAAGAAGGTGACTTTAGTGGCATGCTGAGTAAAAAATGTAACTTAAGACCCAGTGAGAAATTAAGAATTCATCGAATAAACTCTCTCACGGAGGGCTGAAGAGTGTTTCGTCACACTCATTCATCAACTATTATTGGTGGTTCAGATAGTAATAGGTCCCTGCTTTGGAGGAGCTCAGAGTCTGATAGAGACGCCCAGAATGCTTAGGGGATGTGCCCAAACTGACATGGTCAAGAGCCTTTTGGTCCAAGACTCGACTCTACCATAAATACCTCAACACACTGGTTGGCTCTTCTGGGGAAGAAAGATCGGCCACGGCCGGGAGCCCAGGATGGAAATTACACAGTCCTGGGTTTATATCAGCTCTGGCCCTGGCTGGCTGGTTGTATGGTTTTAAATACATTATTTATTTTTAAATCTTCGGTTTCCTCATTTTTAAGATAGGAAAAATAATAACTATGTCTAGAGATTGTGAAGATGACATGACATAATACTTTATTTATTTAAGAACTGTGTGTTGACTGCTAGCTACGTGTCAGGCCATGTGCTAGGGATAAAACCAAGATAAAATCTCATCTCGACAAATGTCACCACCATCCACTTAGTTGCTCAAACTCAAAGCGCCTTCATTTCCTCTCTGTCCCTCTCCTCAGCTCAGGGTATTTGTCCGGATCCACTTTTCTCCATCTCTGCTGCTGCCCCGCTAGTCCTGTCTCACCCGGACTATTAGTACCAGAAGTGCCTTCCCCCCGTCTCTTCCTTACTCTGTTGTTTACCCTGATCTTCTCTCTCCACGGCTTCCAGGGAGATTTTAACACTTAAACTGGATCCTGTGTCTATCCTGCCTAAAAACCTATCGTGGCTCTTCACTGCTGTAAGATAAATCGAAACTCCTTACTGTGGTTTAAAAGGCAATGTATGAACTGGCTCCCGTCGGCCTGAGTGTCCAGTGTCATTTCCTGCCAATCCTCCACCCCACCCTCCCCACCTCATTGGTCTTCCTTCATTGTCTCCACAGGCTTTTTCCCCCAAACTCTTTCTGTTTGTCTGTTAGGCTTGAAATCTCTTCTGTCCATCGCATGGCTGCCTCTTTCTCATCTTCCACGTCCCAACTTGCTGTCACCTCCGCAGAGATTTCTTCTTGACCGCTGTCTCCTACCACGCTGTTTATGTCTTCCCTAGGACTTTAATGAGATAGTTTATAGATGGTGTCATGTGCATGTTTACCTGTTTCTTGTCTGTCTTTGTCATGAGTAGGATGTAAGTGCCAGGAGGCCAGCGTTCTTTTTATTTTTTGAGGAAGATAGATTAGTCCTGAGCTAACTGCTGCCAATCCTCTTCTTTTTTGCTGAGGAAGACTGGCCCTGAGCTAAGATCCATGCCCATCTTCCTCTACTTTATATGTGGGATGCCCACCACAGCATGGCTTGCCAAGCGGTGCCATGTCTGCACCTGGGATCTGAACTGGCAAACCCCGGGCCCCAAAGTGGAACATGTGAGTTTAACCGCTGCGCCACCGGGCCTGCCTGAGGCCAGCATTCTTATTTGATTTGTTTTTTCACTGTTCTTCCAGCCTGAGCCCAGTGCCTTTCTCACAGTAGGTACTCTGTAAATGTTGAAGGAATGAAGACAGTCTGTTCTCTTGACATACACAGTGTAGCGATGGGATAAAGTCCAACGGGTAACTATAATACAGCTTGAGAGGTGGTGTGGTGGGGGAAGGACCCACCCCTTCGGAACATCCAGAAGGATTACCAGATACTTGAGAATAAGAGAAAACTTCCTGGAAGAAATGATGTCTAGAGATTTCAAGGGTCCCTAATAAATAACTATATTGGTGGTTACAGTATTAACATTTAATTTCTTATAATTTTGACAGCAAAGCAGTCTTTTCAACCTTTTTTCCTTATCACCCACTTAAGGATGAGCCTTTGCTAGACAATTTTTTTTCATAATCACCGTCCCCGCCTCCTGATGAAATTGTATACCACAAATATACTGTATATCTGTTTATGTACTCTATATGTATCTGTGCTTTATCCATAAAAAAGCAAGTTTTTTTTCAACTTCCAAGAGCAAATTTTTGTCCCCTCGGGGGGGAAATTTCCCCCATTGAAAATGCATGTTAAAAGATTTGTTATAGATCCTAAGACCAAGTTTTGAATTAATGTGGTTGATATGTTTTTGTCATATCTGCTTTTTAAATGTCAAATGGACTGTGTACTACTTAAGAAAAAAAGTGGGTTTTTTTTTTCCATTGGAGGAAAAAGAGATGAAATTGTTCTTTTTAAAATGTGATATGTGTGCTCATTGAAGTGGTAAGTTGCCATCAAAATCATAAGGAGAGTTCACATAATAACATCCACCAGTATGCAGTGGGGCACTGCCTCCATCAAGAGCGTTAAAAGATGCATCAGGGAGGGGTCAGCTGGTGGCGTAGTGGTTAAGTTTGCACACTCTGCTTCGGTGGCCCAGGGTTCACAAGTTTGGATTCCAGGCGGTGACCTAGCACGCCTGGTCAAGCCACACTGTGGTGGCATCCCACATAAAATAGATGGATTGGCATAGATGCTAGCTCAGTGACAATCTTCCTCAAGCAAAAAGAGGAAGATTGGCAACAGATGTTAGCTCAGGGCCAGTCCTCCTCACAAAAAGAAAAGAAAATTAGCTCAGAGCCAATCTTCCTCACCAAAAAAAATCATCAGAAGAGCTTGTATTTTTAGGAAAAATTGTGACAGACAAATGCACAGTAATCATTGCACAGTTTGGGAAGGAACATGTGGGGGCTGGTTAATTCTGGGAGTACTTGGTGATATATCGGGAAGATGACTTAGTAAGAAGGTGTTGCCTGAGAGATGATTTAGAAATGGTAATTAAATTATTAGGTAAATGAGCGCTGCTAAAGTTACCTGGAGGAATTAGGGGTAGCAGAGCTGTGTTTAAGGTTCATGGAGATAAGAAAACATTTTCAGAGGAAGAGTGAGTAATCTGGCTTACATCCTGTTATCACGATTGCTGGAGGTGAATTCTGTTGGGAACAGGTACATTAACACAGGTAAATACCAAGTGGCTGGTCCTCGGAGGGTAAAGAGTGTGCAGAATTGGACTGGAGAATGCCAGGGAAGGCATTTTTATCATGGAAGTGAGCCCAAGGACAAATTGTATATCACTCAACACTTTGTACTTGCTTATCTTTCAGGAATTTTAAGAAGGTTAAAGCACAGAGCTTGGTTAAACGGTTTAACTCTGTGGGCCCCATTTGTATTCTGGCTGTTATTTTGCCACCGCAAATGGGTTCTGCTTCAGTATTATGATAAGAAGGGCATACCGCAAAAAAGTGGTGGGCTTCTAATTCTGTACTCTGAGCAGAATATCTTTTCATTAGCCTAGTAGGATTGAGCTTTACTGACGTGCAGTGAAATGAGGCATGACTTAGCTTGATGGTCCATGAAGGATGCTCAGTGAGGGTGACGTTTATTTCCTTTAAAGCTGATGTTCCTATTTATACCAGTGATAGTTTTTGCGGTTACACGACGCAAGACGTTTCCTTGTTTTACAAACATAGACATCCTTTACTTTTATTCCATTTCCCACTTAACCAGCCTCCTTGTTGCCAATTACCCTTCCTCGTCTATTTAGTTAATCTTCATTTTATTGGCAGATCACTTTCATCACGCATCTCCCTTAACAAACTTCCTGCCCATCTGTGTTGCTTCAGACTCCTGAATCTATTAGCTGGCTAACGCACGTTACTCTCCAACCTCTTTTCTCAGTCTTCTTCCCAAACATAAACTCCGAGGTCTAGTCTGTTTCTTTTCCTTAACGCCTGTTTCCTTCAGCCGCCTCCTCGATCTCTCTGCTCCCACACTCTTACAGCCTTGCCGCTGTTCTTCCTCTCCTGTAGTACCCCTCACTTCTGCCTTCTGTTACTGGCTGCCATCTATGTGCACATCATGGCTGAGATCCACAATGAACACTTTTCACACTAACTTAAGTGAAGCGATCGCTCCTTACTCTGAGTTCTAGCAATGGGTGGGTATGTGGCCACCCTGTTTTACCCTTCCTTTGATATTGTAGCCATTAATCTTATGAATTCATTTAAGACTTAGTATGTCTGTTTACCCAACCAATGTCCCAACCCTGAAGATGGCTTGCCACTGTGTACTTTGACACACTATATCCATATAATGGTGGCTGCACTAAATAAATACATAAATTTCATTTGTTATTTGAGCACTTCACTAACAAAGGAGAAAGGACATTGGATGACTACTGTTTGGACGAGCATATAGATGGAGTTTGTCCCTTAGGAAAATTGTCTCCTTGCTTACAAGTTCCTAGATTATTACTATGACGATCTACCTCTAAGGATTTTCTTTTCCTTTTTTATAATGTTGAGAATTTTTGCAAGTTTTTTGGTGATAAAATAGACACAACATAAAATTTACCGTTTTTAAGTGTGCTGTTCAGTGCCATTCAGTGTATTCACATTGTTGAGCAACCATCGCCACTGTCCATCTCCGGAACTTTTTCATGTTCTCTAACTGGAACTCTGTGCCCATTAAACACTGACTCCCCACGCCCCTCTCCTCCAGCCTCTGGCAGCCACCATTCTATTTCCTAACTCTATGAGTTTGGCTACTTTAGGAGGAGTGCTACCTCATATAAGTGGAATCATTGAGTATTGGTCCTTTTGTGCCTGGCTTATTTCACTTAACATAATGTCTTCAAGGTTCATCCGTGTTGCAACATGTATCAGAATTCCCTTTCCTTTTAAAGCTGAATAATATTCTATTGTATGTATATACCACGTCTTATTTATCCATTTATCCATCAGTGAACACAGGGGTTGTTTTCATCTTTTGGCTGTTGTGAATAATGCAGCTATGAACATGGGTGAACAAATTACCTCCAAGAACTTGTTAAAGAAACTCTATTAATTATATTCAGAAAACTTATGCTGTTACCTTAGACTCTATGGCATAAATTGAGTTCCTCCTACACAACGTAATGCCTCACTTTAAAATGCTGGTGGGTAGTAGTACTTTTCAATTTAAATATGTACTAGCGCCCGTTGGCAGAATAGTGATCTTTTTTAGCAACTTCTTTTTAGAGTAAAAGAAAATAAGGAAAAAAAAATGTTTAGAGAACTAAATATAAAAATCAGCTTATTTTTAGTAGACTGTATTGTTCTCAACTTGGCTAATTGTTTTAGATAATTACCAATCTTGGACTACAAATACGTTTCACTAAGTCAGCAAATTATTTTTGAAATATTTTAATGAAGCAGAGGGGAGCCGTTTTACCAATTCTCTTACATTTTATGAAACAATCTCTTTATATGAGTATTTTAAGCTATACAAACGTTTAAATTTGAAAATAAATAATAAAGTCCATTAAAGTGTTCGGTTGCAGGTGAATTCACACCCTCCTTTGCAGTAGCAATTCAAGATAAAAATATTGCGCACCTACTTGAAAAACAAATTTGGCAAGTTAAAAATTGTAAGTCGGAAAACATGAAAACCTTATCCTGATTTTCTTTCATGTTGCACTCTTGATTTGTGTGTGCATAGTGAATTTCTACTTGTATTGATTCTAAGAGGTTGTGCAAACTCTCTGAAGATGGGGATTTTGTCTGTTTTGTCTATTGCACACAGTAAATGAATAGTCACGACAGTATTTGGCAACTCTTCCATAGCCTTCTGTCATGCCTTAAAGTGAAATTAATAAACAGAATTTTAAGAAATGTCCCATATGAGACCAAAAAACTGCAAAGGACATAAAGAATAATACCAATAAAATTGAGATTTCTTTTTCACTTTTTACCATCATCTTAATTTTAATGACCAACTAATTCAAGGCCTGCACATGCTCGTATGAAAGAAATAAAGTCAACTTTTACAAAGCTTTTTCAAAATTTTTGCCCCTGATGGCAATTCAACATTGAAGGTGATTCTCTTGATGAATTTTTAGGTGACAGTTTTAAAAAGCTTGCAGCTTTGGCTTTTCTAAAAACGGGTCTAAAAATACATAAAGTAATAAAATTAGAAAGACCAATTGCAGGTCAGCCCAGTGGCATAGTGGTTAAGTTTATATGCTCCGCTTCCGCAGCCTGGTGTTTGCAGGTTTGGATCCTGGGCATGGACGTACACACCACTCATCAAGCCATGCTGTGGTGGCGTCCCACATACAAGATAGAGGAAGATTGGCACAGCTGTTAGCTCAGGGACAGTCTTCCTCACCAAAACAAAACAAAACAAAAAAAGGGGGTCTAATCGCTGCATCAAATTCACACCTGTAGCTGTGAGGACTAAAATGTCATACACTGATAGTACCAGAACATTGGACGAATTGTCATTTGCCCCTCCCAGCTACCTTTTCTGTGTTTCTTCTGCAGAAATATCACTGTCCTCTGGAACAATTCTGGAGGAAGGAGGTGGCCAAGATCTTCCAACTGGACAGGTGCTTTTCTGGGCTATGACCATTCCATTAGAGTTCCCTGAGGGTGACCCCTAAGCCACAGATCACCTCTGTGCTGTGGCACACCAAATCCTTCAGGCCTCAGAGAACCAGGCAGTGGTGCTGCTAGTCAGGGGCTAAAAATTCTTTACCTGCATGGCATTCCATGGCATGACGGATGCTGGAATGGAATTCACCAAACATAGCAAATAATCTTTTCTCCCTTATAGATTGTCATCTATGTTATTATTGCTACTTAAAAATATCCCTAATAACCTAGACACTGTGTATAATAACTTGGGCTGTTCTTATTCCCCAGCATTTTGTAAAAGTAGGGTACTAACATATTTGGGGTTTCTTTTAAGAAAATCACAATTTGTTGTGGGTGCGTGTGTATATATAGATATATACACATACATGTATATACATACACACGTGCATATATATGCCTTCTCTAATGACAAATGAAATAATGAAATCTATAATAAGGCATAAAAGAAGAGCATGGGACAAATTAGCGGTGTTGTTTTTGTTTGTTTTGTATGGAAGACTGGCCCTGAGCTAACATCTGTTGCCAGTCTTCCTCTATTTTATGTGGGATGCCACCACAATGTGGCTTGATGAGTGGTGCTAGGTCCATGCTCGGGAGCCGAACCTGCAAACCCTAGGCTGCTGAAGCGGAGTGCATGAACTTAATCACTATGCCACTGGGCCAGCCCCAGGAGTGTTGTTTTAATTCACATTTTACCTCCTTGTTTGTGGTTCTCATTAGAACAACCAAAAGCAGCTTGGAAAGAACCAGGGATAGTCTTCTAGCCCAATATGTTGGACTTTTGCCTCTACTTTTATGGTCTTTCTCTCAACAGTGAGCTCTCAGAGGTTGGGTAGAGATTAGTTCTGAGGGAAGTCCTTCCCCAGTTCATCTATCTACAGGATTTATGCAGTCACACCTCTGCTATTTAAGTAGGACTGATTTTTTATATTTGTAGGAATATTTCAAATTATTCACCCTTTTTTCCTGTAGGAGTTCTAACGTATATACGTGTGGAGGTTGAGTTCAGTAATTATCCAGGAAGAATTTTCTTTTTGGTAGATTACAATGTGTTTGAAGCCCCCTCCTAAAAAAGGGATTCCTCTTGTCGTTCCACTTCTCTACCTCAGTGTCCCTTCTTCAAATATCCTCATTGCTATAGACTGCTATCCTCAGGGTGCTAGGGATGGTCCAACCATACCTTTTGACCTTTGTCCAGAATGACTCTGTTGCTATAGGCACATTCCCCTCTGGATTGATTGCTTTCTAGTTTAACTTTCTCATTTCATAGCACTCTCCCTCTCTACTTCCCTTCAAATCCAGCGTCCGTGATTTTTCCCTTCATTTTATTTAGATAAAGGTATATTTTCAGACTATATTTTTTTGATTTGTTTTAAGCAGTTCAATAAAATCTTTCTGGTTTTTTGGCCATTGTACTTCTACCCAAGTCTGGAATTCCTCAGAGAGTATGGTTGGGAAACGCCAATGCCCCTCATTCTGGCCTCTGTCATTCACCCCAAGAGGGCGTTCCTCCAATATCTGGTAAGATAGTTGGCTCAGAGCACTGAAGAGATGGTGGAGGTTTCATTTTTTTCCATCTTGGATGTTCATTTATTCTGGAAAGAGAGATGTGTCCACTATCACAGTCAAGAACTCATCCAGTTCTGGTGGATGGGCACTCCACCTTGGCTATTTTTCCCATGCAGACGATAGTAGCTTGAGATTTCCAGCAGCTTTGATTTCATAGTCTTTTTCCACAACCCTACAAAATGTCCAAGGATCCTGGGACAGAAGATACACAATAAAAATTTCTGAAAATGCATAAAAAGAGAAATAGCTCTTACACTGCCCAGAACACAGCAAATGAGAGCTATTTATTAAGCAAGCGTGGACAGTGTTCACTTTCATAGAATCTGAGATGATTTTCCTACCTTCTCTCTCCTCCAACTTCTTACTCTCTTTCACTTTTAGTTTTTTATAAAAGTGTTTTCGCTTATTTAGCTTATTGACCTCACTTTGTGCTTCACTGAGAAAAAAGTTGGTAATACTCTCATCTTCCCACCACCAATGTGTCTTCGTCTGCCCTCCATGTTTCCTCCTTTCTTCCCGCTAGAACGGAAGAAGCATCTCTCCCTCTCTCAGAATCCTCTCGTGTTTCTCACCTTCCGAAGGCTTCCTGCCTTCACTCATCTTCTCTTTCCTGGAGCATCCAGTCTTTCCCTCTCTACTGGATCATTCCATCAGCATGACATACTATGGAGGTGCCCATCTTAAAAGTCTAAAAGTTATGTATCCCAGATCCTCCAGCTACAGCTTGACATCTCCATTCCCTTTCCCAGCCAGACTTTCTCAAACGAGGGGTCTGCACTTAACCTTTCCCTTCCTCCCCCCTTCCCCTTTCCCCTTCTCCAATCCAGACTCTACCCCCACAACTTTGTACGCAAAGTCAACCATCTGTGCTATCAAATAAGTCATAAGCTTTGTCTTATCTTACTCCAGCTGTCAGCAGCATTCAGAATAGTTGATCACTCTCTCCAACTTGAAATGTTGTCTGCTCTTGGCTTCTGTGACACCATGTTCTTTGGTCATCCATTGCCAGTTTTCTTTTTTCTCTTTTTGAGGGGTTGGGGGCAAGCTCCTCCCTCTCTACTCAACCTCTCAAAGTTAGGATTCTTCAGCATTCAGAGCCTGGCTCTCATCTTTTCTTTCCTCTCCACTCTCCACTCTGAGTTCCAATTTATATTTACAGCTGCCTCTATAGCATCTCCAGTGACATGTTCATGTAGACCTCAAACAAGTCCAAGTCAGACTTCCTCATCTCAATAATGGCCTCAGCCACCAATAAGATCCATTGTGTCCATCTCCAAAATGTACCCAGCTTGACCACTACAACACTAGTCCAAGCCGCCATCATTGCTCATCTGGGCTCTGCTTCTACTCTTGCTCCTTTCCAACTTGTTAAAGAAGTAAAATTAGAGAAAATTGACAACATCTGTATTTAAGCAGGGGCCATAGGAATAGGAGGCGAGGGGATACATTAAGAAGATATATATTTAGCAAGTAGAACAGACTATAATGAACCATTGGGAAATGGGAAAGAGCTAAGAGGAAGGAGTCCAGGTTAATGTGCTTTTAATAAAAATGGGGGAAATATGGGGTCTGGCCCCATGGCCTAGTGGTTAAGTTTGGCATACTCCACTTTGGTGGCCTGAGTTTGGTTTCTGACTCCAGACCTACACCACTTGGTGGTGGCCATGCTGTGGTGGCGACCACATGCAAAATAGTGGAAGATTGGCATAGATGTTAGCTCAGGGCAAATCTTCCTCAAGCAAAAAAAAAAAGAGGAAGATTGGCAACAGATGTTAGCTCAGGGTGACTCCTCCTCAGCCAAAAAAAAAACGGGGAGAGATATGAAGTTGTTGACTAGATGCCTTAATCTTTGGACATGTTGAGCTGTGGATGATCAGATGGATATTCTTGGAGACAGCCGGGTATAAACAACCAACTTGGATATAGAACCAAGCCTTCAGCGCTGAATATATAGATGTGGGAGTCATTCACTATAGCTTATACCTGAAGCCATGGAAGTGGATGAAATCACCTGGGAATAAGATATAGATGAGAAAATGAGAGTGTCAATTTTGCTTCTCAGCCTGTGGTTGGCTTCTTGTACCTCCCCTCTGTTTCTTCCTTCAGACCCAAGTCTGTATTCCCCCTCTCTTCACAGCTGCACACCACCTACATTTACCCCGGTTATTCCTTTCTCAGGATGCATGCAAAATGAAGCACAGTGTCCCATGTTCCTTTTAGGTCACAAAGATAAACACATACGTCCACTTTCTTTATAAAGGTTTTGTTGCTGAACATTTTGGCACTTAATTGTCTTCAGTTATCTAGACCTAGTAGGAGAGCGACAACACTTGACAAACAAACACAGTCACACCTCCCCACCCTGGGCATGACTTCTCTGACATTTGGGTTATGGGGCACAAAGCCAGGAATCCCAAAGCAGCCAACAAAACCTTTCAGCCAGCAAAGTCGAATTATAACATCGAGGCATGAAAACTAGAATCTGTTTTCATCTCTTTTACCTATACTTCTAAGGAGGTTGGTTTTCCTAGTCTGACTGTTAACTTCTGAATTGTATGAAAGTCCTACATACATGGAAGGTTCTGTCCTGGTGTTTTGGCAGAAGGAAGAAAATCAGATTCCTTTGTAGCCACTTAATTTGATCATCCATTATGGATGTTAGCTGTTGCTCATAGGAATAAGAAACTCTCATTTTAGTGGGACTTGATAATCTTCATCTAAAAATTCTGGCTAACTGGTAGTGGGACAAGTTATAGACCAACAACTATGAAAAGGTTGTATTAATGAACTGGACCCCAAGATGAAACAAATCTAAACAAAATGTGTAATTTAAAAAAATGTCCAAATAATGTTGCAATCATGTTATAAACGGGATAGGATGACATAGAAAGCCATTCTTATTTTATGAAGCGTCTGAAATAATTCTGAATTCATTCAGTTGAGCTGATAAACTCACATCAAAATTGCCTTTTATCATGAACATCAACCATTTACCTACCTGTTGTGGTCAGGACTAGTGTCTAAACTTCGGTGTTAGATGCTTCACACTTGAAGACCATCTGTATTCTCAGGGAACACTAAGTCTGACCTTGAGGTCAAGACATGCTTGCTGAGTGCCCAGTTTATGCCAGGCCCTGGGAAAACAGTGATGAGTAAAAGGTGGTTCCTAGGGCGGCAAGTTTACAGTTTGGTGAATTTACAGTCTAGTAAGACAAGACCTGCATGAAAGATACTAAGCGTTAAAAAGTGGTAGATGTCAGGTGCCAATTGGGTAGCATATTTAAGTGCTACAGGATTTCACAAGGCAGGGATCTGGTGGGATTCAGTAAGAATGACTGAGGCATAATTTACTGTTGTCCATCCAACAGCAGCAGCTAGGAACCTGGAACCCTATTTATTTGACTTTTCAACCCACTTCAAAAGGCCTTGCCCTATGGAGCTGTCTGTCAACCTGCTCCTCTTCCAAACCCCTTCCCAGGCAGAGTTGATCAACCTCTTCTTTGCAACAATGACACTTGTGTTCCTTATTCTTAACTCTACTGAAGTACCTGAGATGACTTGCAGTTGTTGGCATGTCTGTCTCTCCCATGAGATTCTGATCTCCTTGACTGTAGGTTCTGTCTCATTTATCTTTGAATCCCTACTGCCTATTATGGTACCTAGAATATTGTTAGTGCCTTCCCCCAGAAACTGTTTCTTGCACTGAGTGAATCAAGAAATGAATGAATTCACAAGAGATGAGTTGGGCCCTGAAGGAAGGTTGCCACCTTTCATTTTTAAATCAATGAAACAGAAGGCCTTTACCAGGCACGTGGTGGTCAGGAATAAAGAAAATTTAAGTAGCCCGTAGAACAGGGGTTCTCACACCTCAGTGTCTCTCAGACTGTTAAAACTTTTTTTTTTTCCTGAGGAATATTCGCTCTGAGCTAACATCTGTTGCCCATCTTCCTCTTTTTTTGCTTGAGGAAGATTAGCCCTGAGCTAACATTTGTGCCAGCCTTCCTCTATTTTGTATATAGGTCACCACTGCAATGTGGCTGATGAAGGGTGTAGGTCCACACCAGGGAACTGGACCCGTGAACCCTGGCCACCAAAGTGGAGTGCACCAAACTTAACCTCTACACCATAGGGCGGGCCCCTAAAATTTTTGAGTATGCAGGCAATATGGACCCCACACCAAACTTAGTAAGTCTGAATCTCAAAGCATAAGGGGTGAGCATTTGAATTTTTTTAAAAGCTGCCTAGATACTGCCAAGATTGAGACTCATTGATAGACAAGAATATCTCATTTAGTTGATGTCTTTGGGAATGAGGTGTTCCATACTGGTTTTATAGATAACTGGTCCTGGCTGCTGTGAGCAAGCAAATATTTTTCATTTTGATGGAAGTGTGTGTGATGTGCTCTTCTGCCTCTTGAAAGAAAACGCTGAGTGTAGTTTGGTGTTGCCCTTGGGAGTTCAGGGTCCGCACCGTGGACCTCACCATTGGATGTCTGCGTTTTTCTCATTCCTTCCTTCCTGTCAGTCTGTTAGTTATCCCATCTTCTGAGATCAGTGTTCTCTTGCTGGTATTTCTGCCTCTCTTATGCCATTCTATATATTGCTTTTATTTCTCTCTTTTATTGAGGCATAATTGACATATAACATATATTGCAAAACAATCACCACAATAAACCTGGTTGACATTCGTCACTATATATCATATTGCTTTTAATATGCTATTGGCTAGGATAACAGATAACCCAACTGGTTAGCAACCATGTTTTAAATGAAAATCAACCTTGTGGACTTGAGGAGCTTTATAAAAAGCTATTTTAGGTCCTTCAAGGCTCTTTTGCTTACTTCTGGCAAATTTCCAAAACCCTATTATTTTACATTCTAGCAAACTAAGGCTTACAGAGATTGAATGACTTTCCTAAGATGGAGAGTGACTGTTAATAAACCAAGTTCAATAGAATTTGTGTGGTTTGAGCTGGCAATTACTATAAAATCTTAACTATATCCATGGAAGGAATATCTGGTTACTAGTAAGAGTAAATTTAATGGTTGGTACAATTTCTCTAAATCCCACTGCCCCCCACCCCGTGCTTTATTTTAAAACCCGTTTAATCACATCTCTTCTTATTTATGTTCATTTTTTTCCCACCCTGTCACAAGTATCCTGAGATTAAGGGAACTGGTTCTATTCATTTTTGTATGTAGCCCAACAAACTTAAATATAGAATATGCTCAGTGTTTTCTGCCTTGTCGTACTATAAATCCATTTTGTAATCAAGAACGTGTGTGAATTAATAAATAAACATTTTAAATAAAGTGTTCAACTTAGGAATTGCTACCTGGAAATAGATTTATGGAATGTATTTTCATTTTTATTTCAGGAAGCCAGATGCTTGCACTAGACAAAAGGATGCAAGTTTAAAATAAATTGTATGCAAGAAAAAACTTCAGAATTATATGAATGGCCTTAATATAAATACAAAATGTAGCTTAAGATTTTCAGTGACCGATAGCGTCTTTTGGGGGTAAAATACCAATGATATATCTAGGAAGTTACGTAATGATGTGAATATACTTCTTATGACTTAGGTTTTAAAAAAAATTGTTCAGTACTTTAGTTTCATGTGTTTAAAAATGTTGTCTCCATTCCTGGGTATATGTGTATATTATGGACTTGTGTGTATCTAGGTATGCATTTCCATCCATTAAATATAAACTTGTTGAAGTTTGTGGCAAAGGCTGTATATAATCGTGTGGTTTGGGCTGTCTATCGCTGGCCTTGCTTCTCTGGACCTGCTTCAGTTTGGTCACACCAAAATTATACAGTTCAGCAGATTCTTCACTTCTTTAAACTGATTTTCTTAAGTGTTTAGCTTGGCGTCTTCAGTGTCTGGCACATGGTCCGCATTCCAATATTTGTTGAAATCTTTGCTGAATGCTGGGTGCAGAGGGTGGTGGTGGCAGAATGAAAAGATAAAGGAAACACCATCTGCCCTTAAAGGAACTCAGTCTGGTCAAGGAGACAGACATGCAAGGCAAGAATGGAATGAATATATGAACCACGCATGCGAGTTTCCGTTCTCCTGGTTCCAAATAGGAGCCGTGATGCCATGGCAGACTCCACTTCAAGTCTCACGCACGTGGCGTGCTCAAATGGAAGGCGTTAAATGCAAGAACTGGGAAGTTTGTCCTATCAGTGTTTCTGGAAGACCTTAAAATTAAGGAATTATTGGCACAGGATAAAAAAGAACTACCTTTTTCCTCACAAAATGTTATTAAAATACTTATTTTAACATCTTGATTGATTCTTGTTAGGATAATTATCTCCAACATAGCATTATCCTGCTGCCACTGGTCTTTATTAAACTGCCCTTAGTTTAAGTGTTTGGATTTTCCACTTCCTCTGGAGCACGAGTTAGCAAAAGCTTAAATTAGAGCAGAAATTACAATGTAGTGGGGTTGGAATTATGGGCCAGAGTCCACTCTTGACCACAAATAGCCATGTGGTTTGGGGTCTGCCATCTGATTTTCTTCATATGCAAAGTGGGAGTAGTAACACTTAATTTACCTACCGAAAGTGTTTCACATTCTGACTCAGCTAGATAGAGAGATGTATGTTGTGAATGATGAAATGTCTGTAAGACATTTTATGAGTTGTAAAGTTCCCATACAAATATGCACCAACCATCCGTCATCATAACATCAGCGCACATTTGTTTTTCTGCTTAACTCCTTTCAGAATACCTACACAAAGAGTAACAAATATGGCCCACTCAGAAACGTTAAACTCCGGTATCTCCCTGTTTAGCTACTGTCATCTCTCTATTGGGCTCCTTCGCAACCATCATTCCTACTCCATCTACTCTTTGATCTCAGCTGCACCTTAGAGCTTTAGTTTCCTCCATTTGCTTTTGGTGTAAGATACCTTCCTGGCTTCACTTCTTCTTCTGTCTTCTTAAAGCCCATGACTGACTAGCTGAACCATTTTTGAATAAGGAGTTTCAATTTTTGGACATCTTATCTGCCTCCCTTGGCTCCATGATATAAGCCACCTACTTATTCTAATGTCAACACAAAGGGTGGGGGTGTGGGGAGTTGATAAGAAGAGCTTTAGTGACCTCGGTTTAAATGAGGTCTGGTTTAAAATTGTGTCTGATACAGCTCCATGTCCTTAATAACCTTGGTTTAGTAATTTCAGTCAATTTTAGAAAACAAGTGGCCTTTTAGCAAATCTTTCAGAAAGTTTTAGTTCCCAAACTCTGGGTGCTTCTGAGTATTCTGTATAGCTCTGTTAAAAATACAGCTACCTGAGCCCACCTTTCTGCAGTAATTTCAGGGTTTTAGGTTAGGGGTGAGCCTTGCCATTTGTATTTTTGACAAGCCCCACCCCCAGAAGCTGAATCTGATGGGAAACAAAGTTTGAGCATCACTGCCACAGAATACATTCTCTCTTCACATGGAGGTTCCCATTGCTGAGCATGGGCACACGTTCCAGCGGTGCAGCAGAATCTGCATTGCTGTTTGTGGTATCAGTGGCTCTTAATCGTGAACATGCCTGAGAGTCAACTACAGTGCTTTTAAAGGTCATCAGTAAAAAAATATTCATGCTATGGCTCCACCCGCTGGCAATTTAGAGCAATGCTTTTCAGGTGAGGCCCAGTACCCTTAATTTTAAGTGTTACAGATGATTCTATTTGGTATACTGTGGTGTGATATATCTGCAATGGAAATAAATGCATGCTTTAGATAGCAGTGTTTCAATTATCGTATAAAAGCCTATAGATTTACCACCAGTCTTTTTTATTTTAATATTGCCTCCACCCAAGCTCTGAAAGTAATATTTTATGCTCTCTCCTTCTTGCAATGAAATCACATTTAAATTCAGAATCAGCAGTGCTGGTTTATATTCAATACAAGACAGCAAGCCCAGAAATAGCCTTAATGATGCATGCAAAGCATTTTCCTAGGACTTATTAGTGTCTGAAGCCATCAGTCAATACTCGTCTGGTGCACTGGTGTGTTAGGAAGTGAAGCCAGAGATGGGTGCCTTCTCCTCTCAGTCACACGGTCACACAGAATTAACATAACTTGCTTTAAATAGCCAAAGTGGGGAAGCAAACTGACTTTTCAGCAGTTCTTACTTCTTAAAAATAATTATCTTTTTTTCTGGCTGCAAAATAGTAACTGAAAACTACCATGTCAAGTTAAAAATAGTATCCTGAGGTTTCAATTGTGTCTTCCATGTCTCAGAACCAGGGCCAGGGTGTCATTGGACAAGGAGCTCAGAGCCCCAGATGCAGCTCCCTGCCACGCAATGTCTGTGACCTTGACCAAGACCCAAAATTGCTTGGCTTCATCTTCATTTTTAAAATGAGAGAGCTGGATTTGCTCACTAAGGGCTCTTTTAATTCTAATTGTCAAGTTGATGAAATGTTACGTTTCAAGGTATTTCACTGAAATTTCTCACACAGAAAATGAGCCTTTTAAAAATATGTAACGAGACTTTTTGGCAGCAAGGAGCTCTCCCGGTGAATCGGGGAACACTGCAGATCTGACCGCTGCCACAGCTCACAGGATCATCACATGTTAGAAGTGAAGGGCACCTGCAGACCTGCTGTCTCACATTCAAGGAAGCGAGGGACAGAGGCAGGGTGCCTTTCAGGACTGTGGACTCCAGTTCCGGAGTCACTTTCTGGCAGCAGTCCAGGTGCTTAGTCAGGCTCGTGAACTAAGGGGCCATTAGACCATCAGTGTGAATTGTTAGGCTGCAGGAAGGTAAGGATGCCAGGCTCGCCAACTGTTTTCCTCATCCGTGCCTCTTACTCACTAAGAGCTCACAGTCTCAGGAGGCCTAGGTAGATGAGCTTGTAGCCGTGAAGGCAACTACCTTGTCTTTTGAAGGATCAAACTCAACATTGGCTTCCATACTCTGGTGGTGCCTACAAAGTGTTGGGCTGGATGCTCAGCCATGGACCTCTTTCTATGAGTCTGGCCGAAATAACTGATCTCTGGATCAAGAGGCATCTTATTGATACTTCTCTTGACCCCCACCTCCCCCAAATAAGCAAATCTTACTGTTTATCCACTAGTACTAGGCTGGCAGAACTCAGGATTGGTTGAGAAGGATCCTCTGACACCTCATATTTTGATGATTACCATTTTTTGAATATGTCTCTGTGCCAGGCACTGCGCTGAGAGTTTTGTGTGTTCCAGCTCACTTCAGATTCACAAAACCTTCTTTAAGACATGGGAAGTGCGCCTAGAAAGCTTTCCATGCACTGGGTCACACAGCTGGTTCATGGCCAAGGTTGGACTCACCCAGGCCTTCTCAGTAATACAATGACTGCATCCTGTTCCACCTTCCCACTCAACCACTGGGCAGAGCCCTGACTTTGATTTAACCACAGTGCAGAATTGTTATGAATTTTTCAATTTTAATTTTCCTTTAAGGATAGTTTGCAATTGTGATGTTCTCTAGAACTTGTTAAAGATATTTAAAATGTATACAGTGAAAAACATGTGGCATGTTGGCGTAGCTGCTTGATACTGAGCATAAAATGCATGAGTAGTAAACATCCTTACATGGTTATAACAAAGGAGAGGATGTAGTGGGGATCCGGGTGATGGTGACATCCATGTTTATATCCATGCATGACCCAGTTGGGAAGCAAGTCTGGCTACTTTTAAGCTTGAGGAAGACCGTGGGCTATCGGAAGAACACAGAGCAGGAGGCAGAAAGCTAAAGGGCCACGCAATAGAAAGGAGGATGTTCTCTGGTTTCTGAGTAATTAGTATCAGGTTTTTGTTTGTTTGTTTTTAGAACAGGAGGAGGAGACATCCTTTTTGTATAAATTTGATAAAGTGTTTATTTACAGTGAACTTCAGGCAACTGCAAACAGGCTGACTGTAGTAATAAGGGACCTTCTAGACAGGCAAAGCTGCCATCCTGAGCCGAAATGTGCCAGCCAAGCCTAGACATGTGAGAAAACGCAGCAGTAGTGGGTCAGGATGCAGGATTTCTGAGCCACCCAACTATAGAAGGAATAAGTGGCAATTAATATAAAACTTCGCTATGTACCATTTATAATTTACTTATATATAATTGTGCTTATGTTGCAATAGGATATGTTAGACACATTTTTCATTGTATTATGGGGGATCCATTTTTCTTAATTCTTTTGTTGTCTGCAGAAAGGTCCAGGTTGAAAGTTCCCTCCAGGACTATCAGTAGCTATACTGGAGCTCATACTGGGCCCACCCATTAAAAAGTGTCATTTTGGGGGGGGGCAGGAAAGGTTGGTACAAAGGTACAAACTTTCAGTTATAAGATGAATAAGCTCTGAGGCTCTAATGTATAACATAGTGACTATAGTTTGATAACATTCTGTTGTATATTTGAAATTTGCTAAGAGAATAAAACGTAGTCTTCTCAGAAAAAAGAGGTAGATATGTGAGGTGATGGATGTGTTAATTAACTTGATGGGGGGATCCTTTCACAATGTATACATTTATCAAATCATTATGTTGTACAATTTAAATATCTTACAGTTTTATTTCTCAATTATACATCAGTCAAGCTGGGAGGAAAAAAGAGCTAGGTAGGAAAAAACACCCTTCAAGTCTTTTCTCTGCTTGGGTGGACTACTTACCTGTTGGTAGACTATATTACTTATGAGCCTAAACCTCGCATGAGACCTGAATTTAAATAAAATGAGCAAGATACACAAAAGGAAAGAAGTAAATTGTAGATCATTTCTTTGTTACTACTTCTCCCAAATTCTTCTATTGCATATTGGAGGAAAAAAAATCTTACAAATCAATGAATACTTGGGTGCCTAAAATTGTGGTTAATATTGAGCATTTCTTTTGAAAAGTAGATCTGATTTTGTAGGATATATATAGATATATAGACAGATTATATATATATATATACACACACATATGTGTATATATATATATATATATTTCTGAAATCCTTTCCCTCATTTTTTCTGCCAAGAGTAAACATAACCACAGAGTCTGTGATCCCATTTCTTGACAGATCCGTGCTGAGAAATTTCTGCAAGCATACCTGGAGTTCTTAATAAAAATTCCAAGAAGGTGGCTTATGGGAACCCTAAAAAATTAAGAAACCTTTGGGGACCCATGGTGAGGACTGACTTTCTCTCAAAAGGTGTTGACGGATTGTCATGACTGTCTTCTGAGGCAGTGCATGAAGTAGACAGGGAAGACAGGGCATTACTTTTAGAGTCAGGCGATGGTTTTAATTTAAAAAGTATATCTCCCAGGTTGATCATTCTCCATTAAACTTGGCTTTGAATAACTCTGGGCTGTTTCAGAAAAACTAACTTGTCATCAAGGAAAATGAGTTATCAGTACTAAGGGCATTCAAAATATTATACTTTTGATTTTATCAACACTTTCAGAAAATGCATTTTAAATAACTTTCAGACAGTGGAAGCAATCCTGGAATAAATGTACATTTTTTTCCAGGAATACCTTCTTGAAGGGGCCAACACTCTCTTGGCTAAGTTTATAAAGGCTTGATTAAAAAAAATTGCTCAAATTCTTTGAGGATCACAACTCATTTTTTAATTTGTTTTTGAAATATTAGAGATGTGGGATTTTTTTTCTTTTTTGGTTACCAACCTGGTTACTGAAAGGCTGGTTCTCCTTGACCCTCTAGAATAAAGCAAGTCCCTCAGTTTAAGTGCTAACTATGCAAAGCACCATCATATATAATGCATCTCCTTTGTACAACTTAGCACAGGTACAGTGATGGTGTCACTTCTTCTGTGTTTGTCTCCTGCCAGAGTGTCAACCTCACAGAGCGAAAACCACATTTCTCTTGTTGGGCTCTGTGTTCCCTTAAAGAGGGAACCTTGCACGTAGGGGAACCCAATAAATACTTGATGAATTAAGGAGGAAGTTCTTTGGTTATTGAGCTAATTCCATCAAGTGTAATAGTCCAACTGCAGAAAACAGAATGCAGAACTGTTATATCTTCAGCCTATCGTCGTGTCTCCCAGAGCTTAGGATCTATAGTCAGGGCCAAGAGAAAATACATAATTTTTTTTTTTGGTGAGGAAGATTTGCCTAGAGCTAACATCCGTGCCAGTCTTTCTCTATTTTGTATGTAGGACACTGCCACAGCATGGGTTAGTGAGCGGTGTGTAGGTCTGCACCTGGGATCTGAACCCACAAACCCCAGGCCGCCGAAGCGCAGCATGTGCACTTAACCACTATGCCACTGGGCTGGCCCCCAGGATTTTATCTCCTGTCACTGGGCAAAAGAATTAGCACATCGTTCCGGAGGGCAATTTGGTAATATATATAAATCTTTTCAGATGTAGACACCTTTTGATCTAAGAATTTATCTAAGGAAATAATTAAGGATAAAATGCTTAAATGTGTGCAATGGACTGAATGTTTGTGTCCCCCCCACCAAATTTATATGTTGAAATCCTTACTCCCCAGGATGAGGGTATTAACAGGTGGGGCCTTGGATACATGCTGAGGTCATGAGGGTGGGGCACTCACGAATGGGATTGGTGCCCTTATAAAAGGGACCCCAGAGAGCTCCCGCTCCCTGTTTTCCACCATGTGAGGATAAAACAAGAAGATGAAGTCTGCCACCAGAAGAGGGGGTCTCACCAGATCCTGAATATGCTGGCCTCCGGATCTCAGACTTCCCCTTACAGTACAGTGATAATAAATTTCTGTTGTTTATAAGCCATGCAGTTTATGGTACTTTGTTATAGCAGCCTGAACCCACTTAGATAATGTGTGTTGTTAAATAGCAAAAACCAAATGCCTAATCAAAGTGTAGACACCTCTTATGTACCCTTGAGATGCTGTCAGCCTCACCTGCCTCTGGTTCCACCCATCCCTGTGGCAGTCCCTCTGCATGGGCTCTTTCTCCACCTCGCCTCCTGTTCACTTCACTCCCCACTCCAGGTCTTCCCTGTTGGTGAGGAGATTGCACAGAAGCACAGGGGAGTCCATACCCAAGGGGACACACCTTTGACCAGTGGGTGATTATAGGTGTTAAGTAACATTCTCCTTCTGACAGACTGTCCTGTGACATGGTTTATGTGGCTTCGCAGAAGGATTCAGCAATCAATCATGTCTACTGGCAGCAAGTCAATGATGGGTCCTCATATTATTTTATTTCTTTTTCTCCTTCTTTGCTTTACTCTTGTCCCTCCCTTCTATTCCCTGGAATTGCACTCCTGTATAAACTCTTTGCCTCAGCTTCAGCTTTCTGGGGAACTGACAGGTTATCTAATTGGTTAAATAAGCCATATGATCAGTGGGTATGGTGATGTACAGCCATTAAAAATGAAATTGATGAGGCTGGCCCCATAGCCGAGTGGTTAAGTTTACACGCTCCACTTCGGTGGCCCAGGGTTTTGCCAGTTCAAATCCTGGGTGCGGACATGGCACCACTCATCAAGCCATGCTGAGGTGGCATCCCACATGCCACAACTAGAAGGACCCACAACTAAAATATACAACTATGTACCAGGGGGCTTTGGGGAGAAAAAGGAAAAAAATAAAATCTTTAAAAAATAAAAAGAATAAAAAAAGTGAAATGGAAAGACAACAGCTTTTTAAATGAAATAGACTGGTTACAAAATTGTATGTTCAATATACTATTTCTGTTTTTTAAAAAGCATGTGTATAATTTCTGAAATGTTAGCTAGATGATGGAATTATAGATGACATTTCCTTTCTTTGGTTTATTGCATTTTCTAAATTTTCTACTTTTGTAGTCAATTTTTTTAAAGGGAAAGTTTAATTGAGTATATTTTCTGTAAGAATTTCAACTGGGAAATATAAAGGGAACAAATCTAGAAGCTACAATCAAGGAACGTGAATTTAAATTATTCGGAGAGTTATCATAAATATGAATTAGTGAAACTTCATGAGAAGTTATGAAATAAGTAAACTTCACAGTATTTCCATGGGATATTATGATTTGTAATAGGAATTTTAGAAATATTAGAGAATGAGTAGAAATAAATGAAACTGATAGTGTTATGGGGCTGGCCTGGTCAAGTAGTGGTTGAGTTTGCACACTCTGCTTCAGCAGCCAAGGGTTCATGAGATCGGATCCCAGGCATGGACCTAGCACTGCTCATCAAGCCATGCTGTGGTGGCGTCCCACATAAAATGGAGAAAGATTAGTACAGATGTTAGCTCAGGGCCAATCTTCCTCACACACAAAAACTATAATAATATAGTGTTACAAAAAAGGCTCTGGCCTTTCTTGACGGCAGTACAGTGGCTATGAGAGAATACGTGCTTTTGTCATCAAATAAGACTTGGGTTTGAATCCTGGATCCTCACTTAGTAGACACATGACCATAGGGTTTTTCTGGGGATTAAATGAGATAGGCTGAAACACAGTGGCTTCTATGTAATAAGTACTCAATAAATTAAGGGAATTATTGATTATTACAGTCTAATAATATTTGAAAATATGTCTGTCTACCAAGCTAAGTCATATTTTTCTACTGCCGCAGATATGCCCAAGTAAGTCAAAGTGATACTTCCTACCATTGCTCCCAACAGATTTCTCTGCAACTTTGACTCACAAAGGCCATGGGGAAGTTGGAAATATCCTGACTTGACTGAAGATTCTTGAGCAGATATTTGAAATGCTTCTGCAGTAATTACAAGTGTCAAAGCAATTAAACAAGGAGACCTTTAGAGCCAGGTGGCTCTTATGCTGTGGTAGCCTTCATAAGCAAACCGGAACCTAAGCCAGAGTCAATTCCTACAGATGTACTCATATTCCAGGAAACAAAATTTAAGAACAACCAATCACAACCAGCCAACTATGCTTTCCAAATAAGGCAACTGCTTAAGCTGTAGCCAATCAAGTAATTTCCTTGCTTCTTTCCAGGTCTGCTCTATAAAACCCTTTCCCCCAGCTCCTGGTGCATGGCGTTCCTAACCACTTCTGGTTTGGTGCTGCCTGATTAGAACGGATGTTTGCTCAAATAAACTCTTGAAAATTTTAATATGCCTCAGTTTATCTTTGAATAATTGTAGACATTCAAATGATAACTTTGCATGTAAAAATACAACCCAGTAATAGCATCTGAAATTATGAGAAAATTCTTCATCCGTTAAGCTGATTTCTGCCTTCCTTCAGTGTCTACTCCTCAGAACCCTGTTCTGCCCTCTCAAGCACAGGGCCAGTCATTCACAAAGCTTTACTCTGGAAAGTCTTCCAACACTGCAGTAAGGGTAGCAACAAAGGGCAAAATTTCTAGAGAGTGAATGATCTGACAGGGTGTCATGTTCAGAGCTTGGCACCCTCGACTCTCTGCGCTAATTTATTCCCGCCAATACATTTGGTTTTGTTCCTGGAGATACTCTGCTGCGTGTTTTCTGTTTAAGAAAAACAAAGTACTCAATGTAAAATAAACAATATAGAGATAAACACACATAAACTTGCCTAACTTTTGATCACTGAAACTATGCAGCCTTAGCTAAAACTGCAGCTGTTGGCGTAGAGGAGAAAGTGAAGATTAGAGGATTAAAGCAAAATATAATGTGTCTCCCTGTGTTTGTCAGCCTGGACTCTGTAAACGCTTTTCTTGTATTTGTTTGGAATGCTTCTTTAGAAATTCCTTGTAGTGTGTAATTTTCTAAATAAGTACAAAATAGACATTTTTATAACAATTTAAATGCAAAGTAGTAGTTTGGAAAGAATAGCACTATTGGTTCCTCTTAATTCTTTCATTCCTATCCTTGCCATGGAATAAAAGTTCTGAGCAGAACCTTGATGGCGACTTGTAAAACCATTCGGTGTTAGATATTCTGGATGTTTCTGAGCTGCATTTCATGGACTGAGGTCCTTCAAAGAATGATGCGCCTGATCCCTGTTGATATGGCCCTACATCACCACGCTTTTTATTTTGTTTTTTAATATTTGCACTTTAAGAAAAGTAGCAAAAGTATAATTTAGAGAAAACCAGCTAAGAAATGGGACAGCTAAGTGGGTGAAGTAGAACAGATAAGCAAAGAGAAAGAATGGAAATGTAAAGTTGTTACTCAGGGGTTGCAGGCAATGACTACACAAAAGATGCAGCCAAACCAATAGCAGAAGCGAGTGAACAAGTATGTCTGAACCCAGGCACACAGGAATCCAAGCTTTCAAACTCTTTTGGTCCACTGTAGACACAAGCTCCCTGACTAGGGTCTCTACGGGCTTAAGGAAAGAAACCTTGTATCTGGTGCCATCCTGGCCTTTAACTGGGCAATGCTGCATTTTAAACAAAATAGATGCTGAGTAAATGTGTGTTGGAAAAAAAGGAGTGAATATTTATTGACTTGGCATTTTTATAATTTTCTCTTAAAAGTGTCTGGGAATTTTGGATAAAGAAATAATCTTTGGTTATGAATGACTTTGATATCAAAATAATGTTGATTAAAGTTATGTTTTTCAGTAGAAATATAAACCCATCATATTGATTTGGTTGAGCTAACTGTTTTAGTCTGCTTGGGCTGCCATGAAAAATACCATAGACTTTGTGGCTTAAGCCGCAGAAAGTGATTTTCTCATCGTTCTGGAGGCTAGAAGTCTTGGATCATGGTCTGGAAGGGTCAGTGTCTGGTGAGGCCTCCCTCCTTGGCTTGTGTCTGGCCCCCTTCTCCCTGAGTCCTCGCATGGCCTTTCCTCTGTATGTACCCAAGAGCAAGAGTTCTCTCGTGTCTCTTCTTCCCGTAATAAGGATACCAATCCCACTGGATTAGGGCCACACCCTTATGACCTCATTTAATCAAATATTCAGTTCATAATAACTGAATTAAAACCCAATTTGGAGTTTTGGTTGTTTAGTGTTTTTTTGTTTTTGTTTTTGTTTTTACAACAAGCCTAAGGTAAAAATTACTTACTCCTAAATTATACCATTAACTTCTAAGTAACTTGAGAAATACTGTCCTCGTGCTTGGTAAGACTAATCAATAGTAAAATTAAATATAAACTTCTTTTCTTCGTAAGATGCTGGCTTATGTGAAAATTACTTCACCTTTCCTCGAAGGCAGGGAGACAGACATTTCACAACCCAAAATAAATAAAATCAAGCACTTTCTCCTAGTGTTGGTTTCTTTCCCAGTGGCCTGGAGGAACTGTTATGCCTTTTGAAGACGTTGCTCTGGAGAGAGACAACTACACTCAGGAAATAAAGCCAGTGTGCTCTTAATGAAGGAGAATGCTTGACTAATACTAAGTAACAGTGGACTTCACTGAAATTACTCATAATAATCTCTCTCTTCATATGGGATTTCTCATTGGATAAATTTCTGCGTGGATGTTTGCTTTTCCTGGTAACTGATAATTAATCCTATACATACCTTAGTTGAAGATCTCAAATCCAAAATGATCAATTCTCTGATAAGCAGAATGAAAGGATTGTGCTGTATTTCTCTCTAGTTAGATCCATCAATCCATCAATCTATATGTCATTAGTATTCTAATCTTGCTTCTCTTTGCATGTTGATTTTGCAACTTTGAGCCCTACCTTGGTTTCAGCACTCATAAATGTTGCCTTCATTTTTTATTTCAGTTAAGCTTTTTAAGGTGAGTGTAATATTTTAAGGATGGCTATTATTCAGTTCCCAAAACACATTGTGAGAATGTATCTACTTTTTAATGATCTATTAAAAAAGAAAAACCAGATATTCCGTATCTTTTTACTTCATGTACAACTTTAGCTTACTCTATTTTGGGATTGTTAGTCATTTCAGAGACTGTTAGGGTGATAATATTTCATATTTTGTTTTAAACATTCCTTTGCCTAATTCTTAATTAATATATGGCTAATTTAAATTTAATAAATATCTGTGTACACTTTCACTTACATATATGTGTATTAATCGTATAAAACAAAATCCTGATCAGACCACCCTTGCACCCATGGTGATTTAGACATTCAGTTTTTCGGGGTGACAGAGCCTTACCTGGTATGGGTGCTGGGTAAGCACCTGATGATTGATTCCTCTAACAGAAAGGAATCGCTCCCTTAATTGAGTCCTTTAAGAGATATTAATGTGTACTGAGCACTATAGTAAATGCTTGGAGGCTGGGATAAAAAATAAATAAGAATATAAATCGTTTACCTGAAAACGGTTCTCACCTAGTAGAGAGATCAATTCAGGGAAGTAGGCGAATGCTCCTGCATATCTAGAGAATGTATTCGTATTCATACTTTCATATTCTCTTCTGTGAAATTGCTGTAGAAAATTCAAAGCAAGATAGGAAACAGTAGTTTAAAGCCGTGATATTTTGATGAGGGCTTAGGCATTTAACTCTATTATCTGTGTAGTGATGCTCATTGTATTCTAGCATGGCATGGCTAGCTTACTGTAAATCCGTGCCCTTGACTCTCAAGTGGGCCTTTAATATTGCCCGGCAATCCTGCCATAGTTCCCTAGTCCATCTAATCTTCCACCGTCTTGGATGACTAACTTGCATCATTTCCTCCCTTCTCAAATCTCTGATGCCTTCTTACCTGTCTTTACTCCCGTCTTCCTCTTCCACTGAGAATCTGCAACAGTTACACGATGACATTCCATCACCTCATTAGCCAGCATCTGCACTTAGACGTGCTGCCTCCTTTCCAGAAATGAACCCCCGCCTCTGTCTAAGGCCACATCCTCTCCATAAGCACTGGATCCCACTGCCTCCTCTTCCTAAGTAGGGACGTTGTTCCAGCAGTTCTGTCCTCTTATTCATATGTCATCACATTTTTCCTCTCTACTGGATTGTTCCCATCAGCATAGACGTAAGTTGTCATTTCTCCTGCTTTAAAAGAAAAAAACCTTGACTCACTTCTCCTGCCACCTACTACTTCATTTCTTTCTCCCTTTTGTAGCAAAATTCCTTAAAAGAATTGTCTCTTGGAGCCAGCCCGGTGTGTAGTGGTTAGGTTCGCACACTCTGCTTCAGTGACCCTAGGTTCACAGGTTCGGATCCTGGGCGCAGACCTAGCAAGGCTCGTCAAGCCTCCCTGTGGCAGCATCCCACATAAAATAGAGGAAGATTGGCACAGACGTTAGCTCAGGGCCAATCTCCCTCAAGCAAAAAGAGGAGGATTCACAACAGGTGTTAGCTCAAGGCAATCTTCCTCACAAAAAAAAAAGAAAAGAAAAAATTGTCTCTACTCACTTTGTCCAATTCTTCTCCTTTTATTGTCTCTTAACTCTGATATGCCTTTCATTTCCAGCAAGCTCTTGAATTGTCAACAGTGACCTCTAGGTTGCAGAATCCACATGGCAATTCTAAGCCCTCATATTTGACCATTAGCAGTATTTGGCATAGTTGATCCCTTACTTCTCTTTGAAACACTTTTTTCCTGGTAACTACAGTCTTAGCCTCATTCTCCTTTGCTGTGGATCCTTCTGAGGCCCTTTTGTAGTTGGAGTGCCCCCCTGTGTGTTCATTTCCTTGGCCATCTCATCCTGGCTCATGGCTTAAAATGCCATCAATATGTCTAAGACTTAACAACCTTTTATCTTTAGCCCAGATCTTGCTCCCAAACTTTCAGACCTTGGGCGCTCTTCCAAACTCTACTTGGATGTTGCATACAATCTCAAATTTTATGTGTTCAAAATGGAACTCCTGATTTTTGCCTGCTTGCCACCTGTAGCCTTCCCCATATCATGTGATGGGTACTCTGTCCTTCTAATGGTCAGGCCCAAAACATTTGGCATCACCATTGACTCTCTTTCATACTCACATCAAATCTGTCAGCCAGGGGGCCGTCCCAATAGCCGAGTGGTTAAAGTTCCGTGCACTCTGCTTTGGTGGGCTGGGTTCGTAGGTTCTGGTCCCGGGTGCAGACTCACTCCACTCATTAGCCATGCTGTTGGAGGCGTCCCACATATAAAGTAGAGGAAGAATGGCACGGATGTTAGCTCAGGGCTAGTCTTCTTCATGGAAAACATTTAAAAAAGGAGGATTGGCAACGATGTTAGCTCAGGGCAAATCTTCTTTACAAAAAAAAAAAAAAATCTGTCATCTAGTCCTGTGGCTCAACTTTGAAAATGTACCCAGAATTGGATCATTTTTTATTACCTCCATCGCTGCTGCCCTGATTTCACCAGGATCATCTCTCCATCTGGATTACTGCGTTAGTTTCCAACTGATTTCCCTGTTTCCACCCAAAAGTCCCCAAAGTCTCTTTTCAATTCAGCAGCCACCAAAGTCCTTTTAATGTGTCAGACCACATCACTCCTCTGCTGCAAACCCTCCAGGGATTTCTCATCTCACTTGGAACAAAAGCTGAAAATCTAGACTATGACCTGCAGAGCCACATGTACCCTGAGCTCTGACCTCATCTTCTGTTCTTTTCCTGGGTCCCTCCATTTAGCCGTTCTGACCCCTTGTCATCCTCCAACACGTCTGGCCGGCTCCCACTTCGAGGCCTCTGTGCCGGCTCTTCCCTCCGCCTGGAGTTCAGATATGTGCGCTCCCTCACCTCCTTCACACTTTTCTTCAAATGTCACCTCCTCAATGCAGGCTACCTGTCCTTCCATTTCAAATTGTCCCTGTCCTGTTACCTTGCACTCTGGCTTTCTTTACCTGGTTCTTATTTTCCTTTTTATTTACTTATTTATCACCTTCTAATATATTATATGCTCTATTTGTTTATTATGTCTATTATTTATGATCGTCTCTCCCCTTGAGAATGTAAGCTCTTAGAGGGCAGGGGATCTTAGTTTCTGTTGTTCACTGATGTATCCCAACTGTCCAGAACACTGCCTGACACAGAATGAATGAATGACTGACTGACTGAATGAATCATTGAGAAGCTTTCCCTAAGCACCTCACTTCATGTTGCCTGTCCACCCTCCCTCCATTCTTACTTTCTACTCACATAACTTGGTTTTACTTTATTCATTCTTTGAAATGGTCAATGATCCTCCTTCTGATATCTCACCCACTAGAATATAAGATAAGCTATGAGGGCAGGGCCTCCAGATAGTAAGCATGTACTTAATAAGTAATCATTAAAGGGAATCAATTCTGAAGAAGAAATGTGAATTTCTCAAATCAGTTTACTGTATATGTAAATTTTTTCTTGTGACAAATCTCTGATTGTTTACTTATTCAGTCTGACTCAGTGTTCATTTATCAGAATGCGTAATCAGGTGTTATGTTCTTTTTATCACTGTGCTTTGATATGTTTTGCTATTAAAGAATTGTCAGACTCCCCTTGGTAGTGTATGCTAAATTAAGCAAAGAGTGTTTTTTAAAGTACAATGATTGGCAAGACTCAAGGCAAGATTTTTCACAACACACTGTGGAATCTTTTGCTTATATATAAGGAATAAAATAAAGTCGAAGATTTTCACTCTATGTTGGAAGGATTTTTGCTTATCACCGAAAGTAGCAAAATGATACTGAGAAGTTGTAACCTGGGAACTGAAGTATTATTATGTAATAAATTAAGCAGATAGCTGTGATCTTATTCCTGAAAGTGCATCACAATCTTGTGGGTTCCTGAGTATTTCCCATGTAAGACTCAATGGCTGTACTCCCACTTGAGTCATTTAAAATGATAGAGGAGTATAGCACATTTTATAGGAAATTATCATGTACCACAAGAACGTAGGTCAAAACAGTGATTAGATTTTTTTTTTTGAGAAACAGTAGCCCTGAGCTAACATCCACTGCTAATCCTCCTCTTTTTGCTGGGGAAGACTGGCCCTGAGCTAACAGCTGTGCCCATCTTCCTCCATTTTATGTGGAATGCCTGCCACAGCATGGCTTGCCAAGTGATACTTAGGTCTGCACCCAGGATCTGAACTGTCGAACCCCAGGCTGCCAAAGCAGAACATGTGAACTTAACCATTGCACCACCGGGCTGGCCCCCAAAACACAGATTAGATTTTTAAGCTCTCTTTTCTGTAGTCTCTTATAATAGGTATCTAGGTCATATTTTTCTTTAAACTTCTTTTAAAAATGTTGCAAGTTGTAGGTAGTTAATATTTAAGACAAATCTATTATAAACATTAAAACAAACTATTGATTTTCATTCTATGTTATTAGCTATTAATGGTTTCTGATTGAAACTGGAAAAATATACTTTACTATTTAGCATAGTAAAATAGATCTGTATTAAGAAATGAAGAAACCAATACATGAAAATTCAAGTAACTATTAATTATGATCAGAATTTTATTTTTATTTGAGTGAATTTTATTTTGCTTTTGAACAGTAGGTATTCTATTCTTAGCACATTTTTAATGAACCAAAGGTAAACATTTCGTTGTATCATTAAAATGATTAGTTTCACTATTAACTCATTAAGTTCTTTTTTAGGAAGAAAACTAGAAATAGTGTCATGAATTTGTGATAATCTGTTTTATTCTACTTCACCACGAAAGAGTTTTTGTTTTGTTTTGTTTTGTTTTTTGAGATTCCACATATAAGTGAGATCAGATGGTATTTGTCTTTCTCTGACTTATCTCACTTAGCATAATACCCTCAAGGTTCGTCCATATTGTTGCAAATGGCAGGATTTCCTTCCTTTTAATGGCTGAATAATATTCCATTGTGTATATATATACTGCATTCTTTATCCATTTGTCCATCGATGGACACTTGGGTTGTTTCCATGTCTTGGCTGTTGTAAATAATGCTGCTGTGACAAGGGGGTGCAAGATAGCCCTTTGACGTAGTGTTTTCTTGTCCTTTGGATATATTTCCAGAAGTGGAATTGCTGGATCCAAAAAGATTTTTTTAAGTTAATCTCCTACATACAGTAATTGCTTTCTGATGGCCTTAGGTCTAGTGATTCTAGAAGGTTGTGAGAAAATGAAAGTTTCTTCTGCTATAAACCTCAAATGTGTCTCTGACAGGAGCCCATGGGCTTCCACAGTCCTGGTGTTTGTGCTACTAATGGAAATTCCTTTGGTTGTGAAAAAAATTGAGTCCTATGGCTGCAGGACTGTCCACAGACATCCCCCTGGACCTACCAGATTGGCTCCCATGCATGTCCGTTAATTACTGGACCCAGGCATCCATCTCGAAGCAGAGTAGAGCACATGGCAGCCCCAGGAAGGACGTTACGGTGGGGCTTAGAGGGTATGAGTCAGAGCAGAAGCATCTAGGAGGAGGACAGTTTGGGGGTTGCGTGGATGTTGCTGGGCCATCCTTCTAGGTCTTCAGGCCAGGTTGTAATGTTGCTGGAGTCCAGGTGGGAGGGAGGTGCTGAAACCAGGTGGTTTGGATCTTCTGCAGCCTTCTGCTGTATTTACAACCAAACACAATCATCCATTAAAGCAGTCCACCCTGAGAGCTATAAATTGAGTGAAACGCCCTGAGCAACACATTCGAAGCCAAAGAGTCCTTAGCGATGCTGCGAAGAGCTGATGCTGCAACAGCTGCTACAGGAGAGGGATGGAGAAGAGGAATCTGTCCAGAGTAATAAACTTGCAAACCAGAGTTAGAATGCTCCCAGAATAACTTTAAGGCTAGTTAAACTCCTTAAAGTTACTCCATGGAACACTGCTCAGAGCTCGCCATTACTTTTAGTCCAGGGGCCTGGACCAGCTTTGCTTCCCTCAAGGCCAGAACGCCTCTGGATCCCAGCGTGTCTTAGAGCTCTCTCTGTGTCTGTCTGTCGTCCCAGTCCTCTCTGGCCTGGTGTTCCCGAGAGGCCTCATAGGGCCAAGGTTGCTGAGCACCTGTTTGTTGTTCCTTCTCAGGACTTTGCTTTACCTTAAGAAGGGAACAACAACAAAAAAGAGAGTAAATGGCCACTTGCCTCAAAACATAATTGCCCCAGTAATCAGTAATGGTCACAAACTGTGATGATGGACCTCTTGAGAGTGAAGTAGGGGTGAGCTGAACCACGTCCCAGGCCCCGGTTAGAGAAGCGATGCTGGAAAACCATAAAATATGGCAGGCTTCCAGACTGAAAGTGAGCGTCTGTGTGGGAACCAGCGCGACAGCCCAGAATGATGAGAGGAAGCAATCCTATGAGGCCCTGGACCATAGTGAGGAGGCTAAAAATGCAGATGTCAACTGAAAGCAGGATGCATTTGATAAAAAATGGTTTCATGGGATAAAAATTCAAAGATCCCTTAAGCGATGTTTCCTTGGGACTTCAAGTTGGTTTAAAAGAAAAAAAAACGCTTCTATATCTGAGGACTGTCAAAGGAAATCAGGACTTGGCAGATAGGATACTGTAGGTAAAATGAATAGGGAAAACCTTACCATTTTCTCATATCCTAGAGAACAGGAAAGACTCCACCCTGGAGAAAAACATCTTGAATATCACAGGGATTTAGCACACAGCATATGGCAGGTATTAAACTCTGTTAACTAGCTTGGTCCAAGGAGGGTTACAGTGGAAGAGCACAGAGGAAGTGATTTTTTTTTTCTTTTTTGAGGAAGATCAGCCCTGGGCTAACATCTGCTGCCAATCCTCCTCTTTTTGCTGAGGAAGACTGGCCCTGAGCTAACGTCCGTGCCCATCTTCCTCCACTTTGTATGTTGGATGCCTACCACAGCATGGCTTGCCAAGCGGTGCTATGTCCACACCTGGGGTCCAAACTGGCGAACCCCGGGCCGCCGAGAAGCGGAACGTGCGAACTTAACTGCTGCACCACTGGGCCGGCCCCAGGAAGTGATTTTTGGTGGGCCTTAATAGATGAGTGAATATGGGGAAATATTTATTTATGTATAGTATTTATTTTGGTATTTAGCAAGTGCCCATTTATCAAGCTCACTCTACCCTGAACGCTAGCCTGGCTTTGTGACGTGCCTTTTCTGCAAACCCCTAACAACCCCGCCATGTTGGTTATCACTCTCATTTTAGTCGTGAGAAAACATGCTCAGCAAGAGTAAGGAATTTACTCAGGCCACTCACCAAGTAAATGGCAGAATTGGCTTTCAAATCCTGCTCCGTTTGAAATCCCTTGTTCTTGAACCTATATGAATGGAATTGATGGGGAGGATATTGTCCATTATGGACACGCTGCTTGAGTAGATAGAGCTGAAGTGAGTTCAGGGAATCAGAAGCGACATTGTCATTTGGTTAGCATCCTGGGGTCTTTCTCTCAAGCTGATAAGCTCTCTTACCTTGGCTGTGTCTTTTTTTTTTTCCCTCCACTTTGACTGCTCTCCATTCTAATTTTAGAAATATCGTTCCCGAAGTAAAGATGCTGGGGGATGGGGTTAGGCTGTTCTTCCTTCCTACTTGTATGCTCTATAAAGCTGATTCCCATATAAACCTCCGTATCTAACGGCAGCATGATTGATCATGGGAGGTAAGCCAAGGAAGGAGGCACATTCTAAATTGATGTCTTAGTCTAAGAACATAAAATGATGATCTATAGCCCTGGAATTATGTGCCAACCATCAGGGCCCCTTTCATTTCTTTTTCTTTTTTTGCAATATTTCCTCTTCTTGCTACTTGGATGCTTGAGAAGTTCAGCACTGCATAAAAGACATGAGATTTTCCATGGGACCCCTTGTGGAATTGTACATTTTAAATTTATGCCTTCCAGTGATGAAAAAAAAATATGGTACACCTAAACTCTGTATCCTACAAGGAATAAAAGAACCCTAAGAGAAATGAAAGATCATGCTAGAATTAAAAAAAAAAAATCTTGGATCTCTATATTTTTGTGGTCAGAAACTCTCCTGAATAGTGGATGGATCTACTCAAGGAAAGTCTATTTCTAGCGTTAAAACTGCGTCTGATTAAGACTCCATCTTATTGAAAAGGGCACCATCGTATGGTGCTAGTTGTGGTTTAAAATGGTGCAGTCCAATTGCACAGTAGTTTGGAAGAGAATTTTAAAAGGTCTTAGTAACTCTTGGCTTACCATGCTACCTCTGGGAATCTGTCCTAAGGGAAGAATTCTAATTAAGAGGCTTTTTTGTACAGAGATCTTTTCAAAGCAGAAGGTTTATCATAGTGGGAAAAAAATTGTAAACCTACACGTCAAAAAAGAGTGAATGGTCAAGGTAATTTTTAAAATAGACAAAAAAGTATATCACATGAAAAATACCAAGTTACTTTAAAAACTGTGTGAAAGTTAAATACATTATGATTGTAGCTATGGGAATAAAATTGATATTTTTTTTTAAATTTCAAAAACAATGGAAACATTATCACGCTATCAAGGATTGTGTTTCAGTGGTAGAACTATGGGCAACTTTTATTTCTCTCTTTTTTGTAAGTCCATATTTCCATACGAGAAGCAACACCTCTTTTATCATTAAAAATTGTAACGGATACCAAGATTTGGATTTCAGATATTTAATTCCACTTCATGTCTACTGTGCCCATATCCAGAACTTGGTCCTCCTTTCCCAGGGGATGTGGACAGATCTGAGTAACATGATTCATGGCTCTTAGCTCAGTCCTCAACCCAGACAACAGTTGGGTGGAATGGATTAACTGCGGAAAATCTGCAAATGAAGATGGGTTCTCTCTACTCCGAATCCCCCTTGTCCTCCCTGACAAGTCCAGGTGAAGAGTTTGTTGAAAAGGGAGCAACTGTTCAGAAGGAATCCACTTGCCCATAATAGGAAAGAAACACAATGCCGGTTAGAACAATACCTCTTTTCACTGTTTTTGCACTCACCTATTTTTTCACCTTGTGGATAACAAGAATGGCCTAGATAGAGGACAAGTACTTATCTGTAAATTTTCAAAGCATCAAATAATGAAGGATAGACTAATTAGTGTTATCATCTTTAGTGACTGAGCGAACTCAAGGAGGAAAAATAATAGAATAAAAGGTCATTGCTTTCATAATTCCCTGAAGCCATGAATAATAGTTGCTATTAGTCATAAGATATGTTCCCTGTTCTGTTTTCACCCAAAATATTATACCTCTTGGAATTATCTCATTAGTTATTAATTAAAGTAGATGTTTGGGGTGGAAGTGGCAGTCATTAAGTCCTTTTCACTGAAACCGAAGAACTGGGCATTTTATTCCTGTGTGTGTTTCCTGATTTCCAGTTCCTACAAGCTGTTCTGTTGTAAACACATATTTCAGTAGTTCATGTCCACCTCTATTTCTCTTAGTACTTTCAAAGAGAACAGTGGCTTTTTTGTAGTTTGGAAGTGGGTAGTATGTAGCTGAACACTCGGAGATTTCCTGTGTTGTGAATGCTAATACGCTGTTTTGTGATAAAGGAGCAAGGTGGAAAAAGCCACAATAATTACAGCAGTTATTCAGTGTATGTTTGTGTTTGGGGGGGAAAAGTAAAGGAATGCTGTTATTTCTTTTTTTTTTTTTTGAGGAAGATTAGCCCTGAGCTAACATCTGCCACCAACCCTCCTCTTTTTCCTGAGGAAGATTGGCCCTGGCCTATAATCCATGCCTATGTTCCTCTATATTTTATATGTAGGACACATGCCACAGCATAGCTTGACAAGCGGTGCTATGTCCGCACCCGGGATCTGAACCGGTGAACCCCAGGCCACCGAAGCAGAACATGCGAACTTAACTGCTGCATCACTGGGCAGGCTCCTGCTGTTATTTCTCTTATTTTTTTCTCCCTTCCTTCTTCCTCTTTAGACAAAGCCCGTTGCATTTGCCGTTCGGACAAATGTCAGCTACAGTGCAGCCCATGAAGATGATGTTCCGGTGCCAGGCATGGCCATCTCCTTCGAAGCAAAAGATTTTCTGCATGTTAAGGAAGTAAGGAAAATAATGTGAATTTCTATCCTCATGATTTTTCACCTTGAAACATCCTTTTTGGTTTCTTATTGCTGTGAAATAGCATTGCGCATAGCAGCACTTGTATAACATACACACAAACTCGGTGCCTCTCAAACTTTTTCTAATATAAAATATAACCTTTTTAAAGAAGGAAGAAGTCACAGTCTTCTTGCAATAACTTCAAGGTTCCCCTGGGCTCTGTGACCCAGAAATTGGGAACTACTGGAGTAGATGATCCTTTTTTATACCTAACCTGTACTTTTTCTTTTAATATTTAACCTTGACTCTGTGTCGTTTTCCCCTCATGTCTCAAGTTTAACCATCAAGGGAGCCTTTGATAATAGTATCTAGGATGCATGAGGTCTCTCTGCGGACAGTGTCTAAACTCAGTGTCTAAACCACTGGTGCCCTTTATCTTCCTTCAATGGTAAATTTCTGCAATGGAAGGGAGGTTGGCAGGAATTGGAGCCAATGAGGCAAAAAACAGCAGGAAAATCCCCTTTTCTTCGTGCCAAAAGTTTCCACCTTTTCATGAACAATGATTCAATCTGTAAATTGGAAAAAATTGCCCTTAATTGTAGGTTTATTTTGAGTCAACATCTGTCAAGTGCATGTCGTGCAGAACACTGTATTAGGTGACCAGAAATTCTCCCTACGTGGTGTTCCTGTGTGTGAGCATCAGAGCTCCTTGGACCTGCAGGAATTTCTAATTGGAGCATGTCCATCTAGGGGATGAAATGCCCTAAGGAGCGTAGGTAAATGTAACTACTCATACCCTGAAGGTTGTGAGCAAAGGAGGTGATGACTGCCAATTAAAAGAGCCTAGAGAATTTAGAGCCTACCATTTCATTAACTTTTAGAAAGAGATGTGAAATATTGGCTGGGAAGGAAAGATAGAAAAAGTTTTCAGAACTGATGGCGTGCCTAGAATCTCACTTTACAACAGGAAGTCTGATTAATCTAGTTTCCTTCCAATGGCTGATGCTTAGGGAAGGGTCTCTTTCTACCATGGAAGGAAAAGAAAAACAGAATGGATAGTGTTCCTTGAAATTCAAGAACAGACTTGAAAAATATGATTCACTTGAGGGAAATCAAACCAACTCATAGAGATTTAGGATAAATATTCCATCCACAAGAGAGAAATTGTCTGCATCAACATCAGTAGAGAGATCATTTGCGGACACTGTATCATGGTCATTATAAACCTGTTTGCACGAAGGTGAATTTTGTTCTGATACAAAATATTTTGGGTAGATTGCTATATTAATCTCTCACTCTTAATACTTCTAATTAATCTGATTATATAAGAGGAAGAGCTCTTTAATACTCCCTAGTTCCTAATGGTCTCTTGTTAGGAAGAGCTGTTAATCTTTGAACGAGAAGAGTTTATCCTACTCCTGGTGACAGCAGCAGCTGCGATGGAATCCAGGCCAGTCTCAAGGCAGTACCAGGAAAGAGAAGGAAGAGTAAAGCCCGCGTTGGGTCGTTGGGCACACCGAAAATACTTCACTCTTACGTGCTGAACCCATGAACCTCAGAGTTTGTTGAACTGTGATATTTGAGGCACAGTTAATTGTAATTGCCATAATAGTTCTCTCCATTGAAAATAGTTAATGCGGAAGAAAAATGATTTGACTTGAACTTCCGTGCACTGACTTCAACAATTTTGATTTCGTGTTTAGAAATTTAACAATGACTGGTGGATAGGGCGATTGGTTAAAGAAGGCTGTGAAATCGGATTCATTCCAAGCCCAGTCAAACTAGAAAATATGAGGCTACAGCATGAACAGAGAGCCAAGCAAGGGAAATTCTACTCCAGGTATGAGAGAAATATCCAATGTTTGTATAAAACTTCAGATCATACCATCATTCATGGACTGTTGTTTGCTTTCTTCCACAGCCTTTATTATGTGCTAAAAAGCAGACTGGTGATAGGGTTTATTGATGGCATCTCAAATCCTGCATTTTAAAAACTTCATCCTAGCATCTGATTTTCATCATATTTAGGAGAGAATCGCAGTAATTAGTATCATTAATGAAAATAGCTGAATCATAGAGTAGTAAATTTGGACTTCCGTGCAGAGAAATTCTGAAGTCCTAATCTTTCCCTGAAAATACTCTAGCACTGAGCACCTGCACTGAATGATCCCAGTGTCTGTAACTGCCTGGCACAGCAGGAAGATGTTTTAGAAGTGACCGTCTCAGATGTCATGGGCAAAGAGCAGCTCTTGTGGCCTGTTAGTTTCATTTTCCCTTGAGAAACTCAATTTTCAGTTCTACTCACTGCTAAGCACCTAAAGAGAAACTCGAGATGCAACCAGTTAAAATTGCCTTGGCAGATAGCAATTAGGTGAGTTATGTAATAGGCTGGGGCTGAATAATCTTTCCTAGGATTCTTAGGCTTGTTTGCTCCTCACGAAGGAAGCACTGGGAGCGCTACTCAGACGTAGAGTGAACTATAAATTGAACCCTATGCAGACAAGTCCAAGAACACGGTGCGCTTCCCTCTCTGTGAAAGGATGGGATGGGGCAAGGTTTTTCTTTAAGGTGAATAGTTGGGCTTTGTTTTCCCTGGCTTATATTTTATTTATTTATATAATGATGCAAAATCCTTTGTTAACGATAATATTTTGAGTGTTAGCAAGAATTTTTTTCCAGTGTCAGCGATCAAGTAAAATAGAACCTGCCTTTTGCTTTGGAGCATCCATCTTCATTAACTGGTATTTTATAATTGTCAGGCTCTTTTACTTCAGATGGATTGCTCCCTTTTTTGAGACCTCTACCCTTGATATCTGACTTTTATTAATCCCTAGGTTATTGGGAGCCTGCAGATTGGGAGATACATTTAGTCATACAAAAGTAGCTGTGAGTAGATAGACATAGCATGTACATTTTACCAGTGGGATCTTGAGGATCTGATATGAGTCATTCAATTTCTAGTCTTCCGTTGGCAGTTTTCTTTTGAGCACATAACCAGAATTCAGCGGTATTTAAAAACTCTGATGTATAAATTATAATAATTGACAGAAACCAAAGACAGTAGAATTGGGGCACAGCTCAAGAACATGGCATTTTTATAGAATTAAAAGTGAAGGGCAAATTTGTATGCTGATTATTTGGACTATTTGCAATGTTTGTCACAATTTTACACTATTCAAATAATACTTTGTTATTACAGTGTAAAACAAACCCGTGCTTGAACTGAAATTGACTTAGTACTTTAGAAAAAGAAAAAAAAAACTGGAAGAAGATGTTTTTGGTCCTGGTAATGGGGATTCTTGTATAACTTCCAGAAATTGCTCCTATCAATACCACTTTTTATTCATTTTGCATACTGTCTGGTATCCTTTTAAAATGTACTGGCATATCTCTTAACAGCTTTAAAAAGATATAGAGGCCTCCCGCTAGTTTCTTAAAGTTTTTGATGTTGTCTGTTTTATGCATTAAAATGCTAGAATAGTAACAATAAAATTCAGCCTGCTACTGGTATTTTAGTGGAACTTATATTTTCGTAAGTAAATAGCACCCTTTGATGCATAGATACTAAAAGCAAATTCTTTCAACTAGACCCTGGTTTGGCTATGATAATAAACGTTAGACAATAAGATTGTCTTGCTGAAATTCCATGTTACTCTTTTAAGATATTCTTATCCATCTTCATCTGTGAAGGGGCCATTTAGTAACATGTTATTTAGCGTGCTGGTGCACTGCTAAAAACCATAAATGCTGTTCTTCCGATGTTAACTCCAAAGTTTCTAAGACACTGAGGATGTCTTGTCTCAAAGTTTAGAATTTGGATGTTCTGAAGTATATGTTCTCCAAATCATTCCTAAATTAACCGAATTTAACCCTCCGTGTTAGCCATGCTTGAGAAATGTTCCCGATACGATCTGAGTGTTAAATCATATAACATTCTGTTTGTTATGTTCCTTCGTGTGTCTTTTAAGAAGGTTAGCAAGCTTTGGTATTGCTGTGTTTTTCTTTTATAGGTTGCTCATGAAAACTTGAGTACTTTCAATCTTAGTACGCTGAGAATAACCAAGCTAAGACAAAGGAGCTGAATCAAAGAAGGAGACGTTGTTTTGGTGTTAGCCTTAAGGTTCTACACATCACCTCTGAGGGTCTCTAAAATAATGAGCAAAAGGAGATCTCTGCTGTTTAGTTATCTGTGGTCCTGGAAGAGAATTTGAGAACTGCAGAAATTACCCTAGTTTGCTTTCATTCTCTCAGGGCCTTTTAAAATGAAATCTTGAATTTAAAACAAAGACTATCTCATGGCTGTTTCAAGTACTCCACAAATCTCCACTGGGAAATTACTATTTGCCTCCTTGTAGGAGAGACAAATTCGAAGTTCAATAAAAACACAATGAGTAATCATGTTTATTGCCCAATACAGATGTTTTAATACCTGAAATAAGTGTCCGATTTCATATCAATTTTTGCTTTACTCCAGTAAATCAGGAGGAAACTCATCATCCAGTTTGGGTGACATAGTACCCAGTTCCAGGAAGTCTACGCCTCCGTCCTCTGGTAAGTAGGTGGCCAGTGCTGAACAGCCATAACCGCATCCCATGCTTTCCTCCGTCTTACCTAGTTGTGGGAATTTGCATACGCTGAATCACTACATGACCCCTGGACGTGTTAAAAGGGATCACAAATAAGAATGCCCATATGGAGTTAGGAACAAAATGGGGACATTTTTTCCCGCATTTAGAAAAAAAAGAAATATGTCAACATGTTCGCTGTAAGTTACTGGAGATGATCAAAGTGATCAACATTTTTAGCTGTTTATCCTAGTCCCCACCGTGGGGCCCAGCGCATTGTCGTGGGCAGTCAATGGGTGAAACTCACCAGCAATCACAGTGTGATGTGAAGTGTTGGCCGCAATTTTAAATAAAAAGAGAAGAAGGATAAAAACTTTAGGAAGATGAGGAAAGGAGAATAGAGTGATGATGGAGTGATGATGGAGTGACATGAGCTTAGATCCAAAAGGCACTATGGAAGATGTAGAATATGGATAGAAACATGGAAAAAAGATGGAAACACTTGTAGGAAGTGTAACTACTCTTTTCTTTCTCATGTGGTGGAGAAGGACGCCAAGTTAAATTTGAATTTCAGATAAACAATGAATAATTTTTTAGTATAAGTAAATATTGTATGAGCCATACTAAAAAAATTATTTATTGTTTATCTGTAATTCAAATTTAACTGAATTTTTATTTGCTAAATCTGGCAACTCTACCATTCTGTGTAGAACTTGGAGTTGTATGTATAAATAGGAAACTAACTGGTTGAATTACATGAAAGCCCATGAGCAGGGTCATTGTTTGCTCAGAGCTGCAAGTGGGAGTCAGAATAAGATGATAAGGCTTGGCCAGTGGAACATTTGAGCAAAATGATTCTGTATGTGATTTCTAAGAAGCTGGGAGTGGGAAGAGATCGAAGACTGGGTTGTGCATCTATGGAGAAGTTAAGGAACTAGTTGTGCTGACTGGTGTGTCTTAAGAACAGGATCCACCCGTTGCAAATGATCATGCCTCGTTCCTGAATGTTGGCGACTTTTAGAGACCAATCAAGGGCTGCTTAGTAATAACTATAGGACTTTTTAAGTGAGCAAAATCTGAGTGCCACAAGAAAGAAATCATTTTAGATGCATACTGATTTCAAAAACCACGTACTTATAAGTTGTAGTAATTCTCAGTTGACCACACTTAGGTAAAGTAGTATGTTTGAAATGAAAATTGAAGCCCCTTAGCTATTATGTGAGGCATATGTCTTCACATTGTGCTAAAGCAGCAGCCCCACCTACAGACGTCAGCCCTACTCTGTAGACCAGGAATATTCTTCCATCCCCTGTAACCCTACTGCAGCCTTCGCTTCGTTTTGGCAGTGTAATGGGAGCAGGCACACGCATTTTGAAGAATAAGTTAGTGTATTTCTAAAATAACATTTCATTTTTGTAGCTATATGTCCATCATTATTAAAAATAAAGTTCAGACCTACAACTAGAATATACAACTAGGTACTGGGAGGCTTTGGGGAGAGGAAGAAGGGACAAAAAAAGATTGGCAACAGATGTTAGCTCAGGTGCCAATCTTTAAAAAGAAATTAAAAAGTTCAATTAAGAGTTTAATATAATAAAATAAAGATGATTTACAACCTCACCCAAGTTTTATACAGACATGGGACTTTGGAATAACTTTTCTGAATACCAAGAGTAGAAAACACCGCGACTGAGTGGACCAGGATATTAACCAACTACAAGATTTCTAACAGGCACATCAGGATCCTGCTATAGTTTTCTTATCAGTAACATGACTTATCTAAAGGAAAACTTCAGAAAATTCTACAGAGAGGTTCCCCCACCCCACCTCCGGGAAAACTGCCTAAACCAGCAAATGTGGATTGGCCTGCAATTGTAATTTTCGTCTTTGTTTCCCAGAGGCCCTATCTACAGTCACCTCACCCATTGCCGGACCAAAGAATATGAGCATCTGCCTAAAGTAAAGATACTTAGAGGTTCTTATGGATTTGGGAAAGGAAGAATTTCCACATCACATCTGGGTAATAGGGTAGTAGCCAGTTGCACAATTCATACCCCACGCCTACGTGTGTGTGTACACTTGCACACTGCTCAACTTGACCCACATGCCTAAGATTAAACTAAAATTTAGATTTCAAAAAGTGTTCCCAAGCCTCTCTACCAAAAAAAAAAAAAAGCATGCTAGTGAGGAAGAATAAAAGAAACTATATATGAATTGATGAAAGCAGCTTTTCCCCAAGTAAATACTGATATTTGCTGAGGTATGCAGATGCAAGTATGAAATTAAGGAGAGGTAGCATCTCAGCATAAGGAGAACCGTCTGAGTCTGATCAAGGACACAGAACTGTGAAAAGAGTCGAACCTGCTTCTTAGCTGTCCTAGTAAATTTCTTTGATGTGTTTTGAAAGTGGCCAAATGTTTCAGAATTCTGTGTTTCTGAATGAACCCAGATGCCTTTAGATTTAAGTTAACCAAAAGTCAGAGCTAGTAAGTTGGAAAGTTCTCAGTTTGGGAGTGGGAGCCCTTGTTTCCAAATGCAGGTGAATTTCAGACCTGACACAGGCTATGTATCTGGGCTGTGTCACAGCTAAACTTTTTATGCATTTCCACTCTTTCTTGAAAAAATAAAAAATCCAGGGCCAGCTCAGTTGCTTAGTGGATAAGTTCACACGTTCCGCTTCGGTGGCCCATGGTTTGCCAGTTTGGATCCTGGATGTGGACCCACGCGCTGCTCATCAAGCCATGCTGTGGTAGGCATCCCACATATAAAATAGAGGAAGATGGGCACAGATGTTAGCTCAGGGCCAGTCTTCCTCAGCAAAAAGAGGAGGATTGGTGGAAGATGTTAGCTCAGAGCTAATCTTTCTTAAAAAAAAAAAAAAGCCATCCTCTGATCACAGCAGACCGAATTCAATAGACAAATCATTAAATCCAATTCATGAACTTTGCCATCCCAGGGTCCTGTCAACTCTGATATTCAATTACATATCTTCAGTTTCAGAAATTTCTCAATGGGTGCTGTCCCTTGAATGTGGCCTCTAGAAGCCCAATAAAAGATGAGAAAGGTTAAAGTATATGGGAGTTTACCACCAGAAGGGAAACTTACTTGATTTGGTTAAGACATACTATCGGAATAATGAAGAATGGACCCACATCCTCTCCATCATATCCAAGAAGACACTAATGACATGTTTCCTGAAGGGGATTCAAGGAAGAGCATTATAGGGTGGTCTAAAAGGCAGAGCCGATTCAAACCCCTGGGCACATTTTATGTTTCCATTACACATTATGTGCCAAACCTTTTAGGTCATCCATATGCATAGATGGGGCAAAGAGAAAGACATATTTACTAGGTAAGTCTAACCAAATACCTGGAATTAACTCAGACCTTTATTATCTTCACTGGAGAGAGACTCATACCTCATCTTTATGCAAGCAATAGCTGATATTTGCAATATTGTGCAAACAGTGCCAGGTATTCACTCCATCACAGGTTTTCAACCTAATCAAATGAAAAGGACCAATTAAACAGGAGATCCTAGTTTTCAAAAGGCTGAGTCATCTAATATCCATAATAACTTCAAAATTGAAAAAGAATGTGCTGCCTGTCGGGCGATCTCCGTCATTTGAAAAGGTTGGCAGTGGCTGTCATGAGCCCCGGTTTAGCTTGTGTATCACAGGGAATCGCAGCTGCCTTGCAACACTGAGCTGTTATTTCAAACTGGTAATTTGTTCCTTAAATCTGAGTGTTCTGTGGTTTTGTTAGAGACCTAACACGTGTAAAATGATGCTTTCCTGGGGGTGAGTAGGTTTTCTTCTTTTCTTCTACTTGACCTCATCTGAACCATAGAATAATTTTCTACTGAGCCCAACTCTGTGATGTCTTCCTGAATCCTGCCACTGGGGACATGACCCCACTTGGGAATGGAGTGCACTGGGATTGAGAAGGGACCTCACTGGAGAGGCCACATGGTGTCAGGATGAGGTCCAGACTCAGAGGCAGAACTAGGTTCGGAGTCCTGGCTCTCACGAGTTTTTGCCAAGAACAAGTCCCGTAAGCTCTTGGAGAGTTTAGCTTTTACATCTTGAAACTAAGAGAGTTGAAAGTGATCTTTAAAATACTTCCCAGCTCTGATTCTACAGTTAATAAAATTCCATAGTAATGGCACGTGGAAGCATTTTATGAACTTCAAAATGAGATTATGGATGTTTTTTCATTTAGCATTTAATCTTTAAGTGCTATATTTTTCGGGCGAAAGATTTTAAAAATGAAAGCATGTCAAACCACAGACCTAAACCTCTTCTTGACAGATGAGGAGACCAGTGGCATATTCTCCTGGGCCTTTGTGCCCTTCCACCCTTCCTCTCATGCTAAAGCCAGAGCCTTTATGTAAGTCAGTGGAAGCCTTATGTTGTTTCAGTAAACTAATTTCCTTTGGAGATCATCAGATCCAGTGTTTTTCAATCAGTCGTTAGTCAGGCCTGCCTGAGGGTGCACATATTATCTTGAAATCATTTTAATCGGGTCCCTCCTGGAACCCTCCCTGAATTATTTGCCTTGCATATGATTCCTGTATGTTGCCTGAATTTAAGATTTCTATTCTCTCTTTCTCTCAAATGCCTGTTGCAATTTTCATGAATCTTTTCACATGGCCCTTATTTTCACACACAACCAAGCAACATAAGAAATCTGAGGCTCATTGTGTGATAAAGGTGTGTAGCATAGTTGCGTGTGATCTAAAAGCTGGTTTAAGATATGGTAAGAAGTGACACCAAATGTTCTGTACCTTACTTGTATACAGTTGATATGGAAAATATATGAGTATTATATTTGACACTATACAGTAAAAATGTTTCTCTAAAAATATTGTTCGAGACATCTAGCCTAAAACTGATTTGTTCAAGCAAACCGATATGAGGGGACCTTTCAGTTTTGTTAGATTTGATTACATTGCATTCTTAACATGCTTAACCTTTAAATTTTACTTTGTTTACTGTGCTGAGCACTCATGATAGATCTTTTACTGTGGTTAGTTTTATTTGCTTTCATTTTATTTTTTTTATAACCTGTTTTTCCTCTCCTGTCTACCTGATGATTTTTGAATTGTTTGTCTGTATATAGCTATAGACATAGATGCTACTGGCTTAGATGCAGAAGAAAATGATATTCCAGCAAACCACCGCTCCCCTAAACCCAGTGCAAACAGTGTAACGTCACCCCACTCCAAAGAGAAAAGAATGCCCTTCTTTAAGAAGGTAACATTAACTTCCAAGCTCCCATCTGTCCACCTGCTCAACTGCACTGCGTCACATTTCTAGTCCTGTTGACTGTCTGCGTCCTTTGATAAGCCAATAACATGCATGCTCTGTTATTCTTTGTTTCTTTTCCATGCTGCTGTAGCTAAGCAGAAGCAGAAATCGGTAAGTTTACATTGACATAAGCTGTGTTTATCCTGCCACTGGCATCATTAGCATTAAATCCTGCAGTTTTATTAAATACAGTCATTTCTGTCCTAAGAGGGAAAAAAAAAAGTCCTATCAAACAGCTAATTGAATCCAGGCATTTCAAACCAACAAAATTCAGTGAGTGACCTGTGGAAGCACCATTACAGTACTTATCCTTTTTGATGGAATAATATCTGCCACCAAGGGAACTTGTTTAAACATTCAAGGATGTCAGACGCTGACAACTCCATATATGCACCTCAATTGTGCATGCTTATTCTGTCTGTCTTTGTTTCTTTCTTTTTTCCAGAAATTTAACGTATAATCAAGCATTTTTAAACCATTATTAGATTCTGATTTATGATATCCAGATACATAGCTTGTACTAAAAAAAAAAAATTCTTCAATTTTTAATTTAGTCAGTATTTAAACTTCTAATCCACTAGGTGCAAAATCTGCAGATGAACAAGACCAGTGGAAAACTGCAGGCTTGTTTTGGCGGTTTACTGTGAGTTTTTCCTATTGTCATATATAAATACTCTCCCGATGTTCTTGCCTCCTCCATCAGTCAGATGTCAGCATCCCACCTGTTGGACTGTGGGGCGGTGGCCATGTGTACAGCCCTTGCCACTGGCCCACCAAGATGCTACACAGCGATGCTCCTTGTCCCCTGACTTTCAGAAACTAGGGTATTCCTCAGCTCTCTTTACTGCAGACCAAGTTTGTTTCTTTTCAGCACCTTTTGTAGCTTTAAACCATTATTTTTTAAGGATTCTCCCCCACACACAGTTTCCTTTCTTTCTCTTGTTTTACACACCACTTTTCACAGCCTACTATGCTATCTTTTAGGGTCTTACTTCCTAATGTCACCAAGTCCTGCACAACCATGGGTATATTGTGACACACAGGTGTGGAGTAAAGCCTACTTTGCCCCAAATTTCCAACATCCTGAACTCTTTTCCTCTGCACACAAGTATTTTGCGCTGTGGAAGAACTCTAAAGTCATCCATGAGGTGTCAGATACTGAACTGTGAAGTTGTTGGTTTTTTTTTTTTTAATAAATTATGGTTACTTTAATAATGGAAGACCTTGGCACTCTAGGCAAAAATGGAAACACCTAGATTTTTGTGTTAACACAGAAAGCCCCAGCTTGATGTTCATCCACAACAGTGGGCCCATCTTTCTGGTCCTGTCTTCTCGTCACAGCTAAAACTTGCAGCCAAGTGACTAACAGTGTTCCTGCTGCAGAAGCCCAGAAAACCAGCATCGCTTGGCTGCTCTGGATTTTACAGAGTAATAACATGAACTAAAACCGTGGTAGTCAAGATAGGTTTTTTGAAGTTTGCTTACTCTTAAATTGCAAAACTTTAAAAATGTTTATCACAGTTTTTCTGCTAAATAAGTGAAACAAAAGGTTAGCAGGAAAGGGGAGATAAAATGATGGCGTCATTATCAATAGGGCACAAAGTACCAATATTCCATCAAATATGGTAATTTCTGTAGCTACCCTATTGATTAAGAAGCTGATTGATTATCAGCATGGGTAACCCCTTGCTAGTTGGCAGTCACAGATCAAAGGAACAAAGACCTGTCAAATACTGGGCCACTTAAGACTTAAAGGCTTGACATAAAATTTCTTGGTAGCTGTTACTAAAATGCATGCAATTTATATTCCTAATTCTAATGGTGGAAAAGGTATTCTTATGCTGAATTGCTATAAGGACTTGGCTTCTAAACATGTTCGGTATGATCCCAGGTGATATAAATGGAATAATTTAATAAATATGCTTATGATGCCTTGGGCGCTGGTATTCATTCTTCTTATGTTATTGATTATGTGGTCAACTTCAGGGTAGAGTTCAAAAGCAAAAAAAGAACCTGAGATTCAATGATAAGATTGTTGTCCATGTTTTAGGTTGCTTTTAGAGTGATGCTTGTGTGGCATTTGTGCTGTCACTGTATTGTGTTTGTCTTGGTTTTTTTTTTTCTGTTTAAAAACGTATTCTACCTTTATTGTGTCTACTAAAATTAATTTTGAACATTAGGTAAAATTGTAAGGAGTAAAATTGGACAGCACAGTCACGGTAGTATTTTCTCCCCTCTGATTATATTTGTCTATGACTATTGGTGAAATCTCAGATGGAAGCTTTTGAATTTGAAATGCTTTTTAATTTCCCCCTTATGTAGCTAAATTTGGTTGAAGTCAGAAAGTTTTTGGAATGGGCAATTTTAAGCAATAATAAAATGTTCTTGAGCAACAGGCTGATGCAAAAATTACATTCACATTTGCACATGTTTATCAAATTCTTAAAATAGCTCAAAGAATATTTTTCTTTTGGTCTATGAGAGTCCTAAAATAGATTTTTCCAGATACTCCTTAATGCAGAAAGATTCATGTAACAATGATTTGTTTATCCCAGTGTCTAAGGCCATCTCTGTCTCTCTTCTGCATTAAAAAAAAGTCATTTGGGGGGTCAGTTTAACATTTCTGCTATTGAAATGTCCAATTTTAATATAATCAAACAAATTAGCTGTTCTCTATTTTTTGGGAAAAATTTTATTTTAATCATTTGATTTGAAGCAGTTAAGCCAAAAAGTTTTACAACTTTTTGAAATTGCTGCAAAATTTAACTCCTCCCCCTGCTCTTTCAAAAACGAAATAAATGCTGGTAGAAAGGCATGAATTAGTTATGTGACAGAAACACTGCCTAAACTGCTCTTGAGAAGCATGTTAGAGATGCACGTTGATAATGAACCTTTTGAGGCCGCCAAAGCGTGCTTGATTATCATACACTAACCACCTTTCCTTCAAGACTCATAAATCTTACCTAGTAAGTTTTTAAGTGTCAGGGTATAGAAACCCCAAATCCAAAAGCATCAATCACTAAGCCGTGAATAGAGATCCTGATTCCTGTTTCCTGGAACAAGCTTGCATGCTAAGTTAAACTCTCACAGTAAAATAGGAATTTTCAAGTATTTGGTAATGAAAGTTACAATGTTTTGATATTAGCTTTTATCCAGGTAAGACAAGATCTAAGAAACAAAGATAAGAAGACTTCTCTTCTCTCTGTAATTAACTCTATTAGGTCTGATCATTTGACTCTTCAGAAAACTCAAATGCATCTGAAAAGCAGTATTAACTTCCAGGCGAGCCTGAAGCACCTGTTCTGCATGCATGTTTCTCTCTGTTCTACCAGCTAGTTTTTGTTCAAAAGCAGCATCTCCTGCTTTCGCAACTGGTATGTCAGGAGCATTTCTGGAGGAGAGCAAGGAAACTGTAGACAATTCAGTAACTTGAAAACTTGAGGAAAATAAACCCACCAGTCTTTGATTGGGTTTATTTAGAAAAGAGGCAAGCAAGAAAAAAAAATGAAATGTCTGGAAAGTTAGTGCCTTGTATTACAGAGTTCAGAAAGAACAGTTTATACATAAAATATTGAAGTTCCCCATGTCTGTTAAACATCTGAAGGCCTCTCGTCTCTCTGCAGACAGAGCACACTCCTCCTTATGACGTGGTACCTTCCATGCGACCAGTGGTCCTGGTGGGCCCTTCTCTGAAGGGGTACGAGGTGAGTAGCTGCCCTCTGGAGCACCTTCACATGCCGGACTGCTTGGTGGCTGCACCTCCCTGTCCTGACTCCTGAATTTAGCACTCAAAGAGCTCTAGCAGCAGAGCACGTTGTTTTTCAAGCTGCGGTATACATTGCTTCCCGTTTTGTTCTTTTGTCTGTTGCGTTGGAGATTTCTGCTACCTACAATTTACTTGGTTCCGGGAAAATAATATCAAATGGAGAGTGACTGACACCACTTGTGATGTAATTTATTGTCACTGAAAGGATAAGTTCAGGGAACTTTGTCTCTTTAATGGTCATTGTATCAGAACTGAGCAACAGAAAAATGTGGCAACCTCAATACTGCTTTTTCCAAATGGGAAGCCCAGGTTTTCAAACATTCTTAAGAGGAGTAAAATTGTTTTATTGCAGTTAGTAATATTTTTATCGTATCTTAATTTATTGCTTGCTCAATTGCAGGTCACGGATATGATGCAGAAAGCATTGTTTGATTTTTTAAAACACAGATTTGAAGGACGGTGAGTATTTCAGTATTCTGGGTTCTGTGCATTCTGCCTTGCAGAAGGCAAAACCGAGTGGGACAGGCAGGTGATCCCAAGGGAAAACTACTCTCTCAAGTCTCTATGGTGATGGGAAATAAGTTCCATTCAGTTCAGTCTGATTCAATAAATATTTGTCGTATTTGCTCGGCATGTCCTCAGCCCTGGGTGATCCAGGTCTCTGTTCCTGCCCCTGCATCCGTGAGCTGAGCTTGGCCATCTCCCTGCTGACTAGTCTCACCCTAAATTCATGATCAACCGGTGTGCAGTGCTGCCCAGAAATCATGCTAAATATCCCTCTTCCATTCTCTTTTCTATTCTTCTAAAAGACCTTCGTACCATCCCCTCTCTCCTCAGATCTCTAACACCTCCTTCTCATCTCGCTTTCCTCTGATGAACCTGCTTCCTATTTCACTGAGAAAATTGAGGCAAACGGAGGAGAACAAGACTCCCCACCACCTCACCTATCCCTACTTGCATGTTTGCCTGAGTGCTCTGCTTTTTCCTCCTATTACCACGTTCCTAGCAATGGCCAAACCGGCCACTTGGGTGCTAAATCCCATTCCCCATCCCCACCCTGACACGGCCATAATGATTCTTTCCTCTCTCCTCATCAGTATTTCTCGTTCTAATGGAAACACCATCAGAGTACAAAAATGTAGTTATTGCTCCTTTGACAAAAAGTTTGACCTCATATTCCTCTCTAGCTGTCCCACTTTTATCTTTGTCTTTGCAGCTGAAGTCCTTGAACAACTTGTGAATACTCGTTCTCTTCTTAGTCTCTTGATAAGCCTGCTCCAGTTATGCACCCATCGCTCAACCAAAACGAGTCACACCAGATTACCAGTGACCTTCATATTGCTAAGTCTGGGGGTGAATCTTCAGTCCTCCACTCAGTTGACGTGGTGAACTACTCCATCCTCCTTTAAATACTTTATTTACTTGGTTTCTGGAACCACACTTTCCTGATTTTCCTTCTATCTTACTAGCTACTCCTTTGTCTCTTTTCTGGTTCTTCCTCATCAGCTAGATATCTTGGAGAGCCCAGGGCTGTCCTTCGGTCTTCTCTCTCTTTTGTCTACACTCGCTTCTTTGGTGATTTCATTCCATGTCAGATACTTAAATAGCATTCCTTCACTGGTCTCTCCTCTGAATTCCAACCCATTTATCCAGCTACCTCTTCGACATCACCACCAAAATATCTAATGGACTTCTCAAACTAAACCTCCCAGTTCCCCCCCAAAACCTGCTCCTCTCATAGTCTTCCGTATCTCAACTAATAGCTTCTTCGTCTTGCAGTCCTAGGGTCCTTCAGCCCCGCATCATTGAATCATCTTGACTGTTCTTTTCTCTCACATCCCACAACCAAATGCTAACAGTCTGTATCTTCAAAATATATCAAGAATATAACCACTTCTCACACATCCTCTGCTATCCTTTTGGTCTGAGATACCATCATTCCCTCCTGAATTATTGCAATAAATAGTCTCCTAACTTGTATTCTTGCTTTTATGATTGTTCCCTTAAAGTCTGTTCTCAATTCAGCAGCCTGTTAAACTATGAGTGGTATCTCATCACTCCTTTGTTCAGATCCATCCAGTGACTTCTCTTTTCACTCAAAGTGAAAACCATAGTTGTTCCAGTGACCTATAAGACCCTCTATGGTCTGACCATCCATACCCCCAACCGCTGATTACCTTTTTCGCCTCTTACTCTCTCCCCCTTGCTCATTCTGCTCCTGCTGCACTTCCTTCCTTGTTGTTCCAGACACCCAGATACATGCCCATCTCAGGGCCTTTGCACTCGCGGTACCCTATGCTAGGAACACTTTTCCCTCAGATATTCTCCTTGGTACATCCCTCAGATATTCTCCTTGCGTACACACACACACACACACATTCTCTCTTCTTTCCTTGACTTTTTTCCTATAACTCTTTTATATATTTCCTTTATTAATTTTGTTTGTTGTCATTCTCTCACAATTAGAATATAAACCCCGTGAGGGCAGGGGTTTTTTAATCTGCTTTGTGAACTGTGGTGGTCTCAATGCCTAGAACAACCCTCAGTGTGAACAATGAATGGATGAATGTTGAATAAATGTCTGCTCTGTACTTCCTGTTAGAGAAATGCAGAGATGTTGAAGCCATTCACTGTCATTGCCTATGAGGAGCTCATATGTGAATCATAAACTGAGACCTGGAGTCATAGAATATAAAGTAAATGAAAGGGCAGCTCGGCACTTGTGTGTCCAAGATACAGGTAACATAAAGGGAGGAGGGATTAACACTGACTTAGGGATGTCAACATCCAGGAAGGGTTTTCAAATGGTACCTAAGATTTCACCAAGTGAATTAGTAGGAGGAGAAGGGCATGTCCAGCAGAGGGTGTAAAGCGTGTGAAGGCATCAAGATATGACACAGCATCATGTGTAAGGCAAGCCATCTAGAGGTCTTCAAGTCAAGTCTCTAGACAGAGTGATTGGTAACAAAGCTGGGGCCATGTCTAGTGTGCCATGTTAATCAGCTTGGACTTAATCCTTTCCCTCTGCCCTCAACTTGTTTCAACAAATACTTCCTGAGCAGAGTCTAGTCTATGTGCCAGGCATTATGAGGAGCAAGATCAGACAAGGGCCTTGCCTTCGTAGAGCTTACTTATAGTCTATTGAAACGCAGCCTTGAGTCAAATAACCAGTGGACGTCATAGTAAAGGTTAAGGCAACTCCTGAAGCATCAAAGATAGGATAGGAGTTTAAAATGGAAACTTCCAAATTTAAACTAGGAGTAGATTATCGGGGACCTGGGAACATACAAGGCTAGTGTATGTTTCTGTATTTTTAACAAGATGAATTTGGTTCCTCTCTTCTCCACATTCCTTTCCTTCTCTATAAGTACAATAGAGGATATCTGTAGGCTTCAGTGTTCTTTCAGATTTCTTGATATAGTATTTTCTCTCTTGACCACACCTGCTTCTACGGCCATTTCTAATTTATATTGACTTTTGACAAGAGAGGCAAGGACAGAGAGGGAAACCTTTATAGCAGGATAAATATTGTTAGTTACTAATCAAGCAAAAGACTGAAAGAAACAGAAAAAGGAAAAAAAGAATCTATGTTCCAAGGTAAAATAAGACTTTATAATCAAAGTTGACCTAACCAAATGCTCCTTGTTAGATTTTCTTGGTTTTCCGTGTCTTTATGAAATATATTTTATTTTGTGCCAGGAAACACAGCTTGGTCCTTGGGCCTTTGGCTGGGTCCAGGTCTATCAGGCTCTGGCCAAGTATAAAAGCCATACCTCTAATCAGGCCCAGTTGGCTTTCACTTCTTCGTTCTTGGCTTTGTCATTTATCACAATTTGGAATTGTCTTCAGGAGCGTGCATACCCAGAAAATTCTGCTAGACTGGGCACCATGCTTTCTGTGGCTGCGTTAACCCACTGCCCTTTTCTAAATGCCAAAGATGGGGAGATGAGATGGAATTTCCTGACTTCCCACTTCTTTTTAAACCTGAGTTAAGTTTGGAATTTGAAAGATAGATCCCAGCCATAGGGTGTATCTTGGACCGGTGTTCTAAAGTATCAGCCATTCAGATTGATTTCATTTAAGAAACAAATAAAATCTGAATGTCATATCGCTCTTTTGTTTCTGGCCAGAAGTAATTTTCATATGGCTTTTTTAATGGACCTGCCTTGGCTCGTCTTGACTTTTAGCACTGAAGTTGAACACTCTAGCCTGTGATCACCAATTAAAGCTCCTCAAAGGAAGTGATAGGCTCCATAAGGCAGAAGATTTCAAAAAGCCATGCAAAAATTTAACTTTTTTACCCATGGCAAGACATCCAGAGCAACTGAATCATTAAATGTCTTTGCTTTGGGCAAGCCAAGACAGCAATAGAGGGTGGGAACCCATCAAAAGTGTCAAGTATGTCTAATTCTAAATAGACACGTAAATTCTAAAAGGGAAAAATAAATTACTCCTTAGTTTTCTATTAAGTAAACTAAATTCATTTAAAAAAAAATTTAAAGCCTAAGAGGCAGAAAATATGAAAGGAAGTATTAGTGATGAAAGAGTCTTGATAGGAATTCTTTTCTGTTCTTAAACCTAGTTAAGTGCATTTGTTGAAGCCCTGGAGAGTTGGCAGAATCATGATCCTAGTTAAAATAGCGTAAGTGTTTCAGGTCAAAGAAGATGATAAATCGTTATCCTTTCTGTTGTGTGCAATAGAATAGACCATTTAAATCAAATCCACCCTAACCAACTATGTCATGTAAACAAAGCAATCTTCAGATTCACCTTGTAGGACAGTGACAGGTAAATTAACAACAAAATTGAGGGCAAGAAGGAAAGCGACCATCAGTGATGAATTTGGTTTTCCTCCCCAGTGACTTTGAAAATGTCAGCTCCTAGCGCTGAAGTGTTAGAACGTGAACTGAACTGCTGGAGGAATATGTACATGTTGAATCGCACACATGGGAATCTTATTGGAAATCAGTCATCCTGGGAAACATCACATCACTTTATTTTGTCGTATGGGAAACTTACATAGAAACATCTTCTTCTAAACTGGTGGTTTTGTACCCTGGCTGCATGTTAGAATCACCTTTAGTGCTTTTAAAAATAATACAAAAGAAAAAACAAGGGCTTATGGCCCATCTGTGATTACTTGAAACCAAATCTCTAGGGTGGGACCTAAGGTAACTTTGAAAGCATATGTGGCAATTTTGTTACACTGTGAGAGTTGAGAGCCACTCCCCTAAACTGAGTTGTCCCCAGAATTTTGCCCTTAGGATTTTCAAGATTTTCAAGATCTGTTTTTTGGCAGAACCTCAGGTAATGACAATTCCCAAAGCATAGCTTAAGGAGTTGGAATAGGATAGTGGCCTGTCTTCACAGTCTACAAAGCTAACCACGTGAGCAGGGAGTGGACGCCCGGCTGAGCAATACCATATGCAGAAGGACAAAGCATGTGGGACAAAGAGGAAGATGTATTGTTAGAGAAAATCCTCCCCTTCCGCTGAATCGGTTCCCCCAGGCTGACTGTGAGACACTCCTGAGCAGGTTTTGTCCTTCTTGTCCCCACTGTATCCCCAGGGTGGTGCCCAGCACAGGGCAGCCCACCTCCCAGTGAGTGTCCAGGGCTCCTTAGAGGCACAGACCCAGATTCTGGTCATCAGTAGCGTGTGGTCCACTCAGCTGGACTAATGTAATGCCCAGCCCTTCAGGTCCTCGCTCTTACCTCAGCCCACGATATCCACGTGGCTTATTCCCCCACTTCCTTCAGGTCTCTGACCAAAGGTTTCCTTTTCTGAAAGGTCTTCCCTGAACACCAAAAATATACCCTCCACGGCACTCCATCTGTATCCTCATTATCCTACATTATTTTTAATGGCATTTATCACCACCTGACATAGACATCTGTCTGCTTCCCTCCACCCCACAAGAATTTAAGTCCCATAAGAGCATCCTGAACGATGATTGGCACAGAGTGAGCACTCAGTAAATCTGTGTTGAATGAGTGACTCCCTCCATGGCCAGCAGGTGCTCGGCATAAAGGGAATACTTTTGCACCACCCTACCCTACTCCCCCCCCCCCAAAATAAAAACATTTGAAAACAGTGACAAAGCCTTGGATTGTTCCCACATATAGCCTGATTTCACTTGTGAATGCATTGTGAAATAATAATGAAACTAAATATTTTTAAATTGATGGGTTTCGTGTCACTTTTCTGGTTATTGCTTTTTACATGTTAAATAAAATTTTCATCAAAGTACAAAAAGCTTAAAAATCAGATAGACTTATTTTTTAAAAATAGCAATCTCACTCAGCCATAAAGAGAAATGAAACAACAACATGGAGGAATCTCAGATCCATTATGCAAAGTGAAAGGAGCTCAACTCAAAAGGTTACAATGATATTCTGGAAAAGGCAAAACCATAGGGATGGAAAACAGCTCAGTGGTGGCCAGGGTTGGGGTAGGGAGGAGGACTGACCACAAGGGGGGGGGGCAGCACAAGAGAATTTGGGGAGGTAATGGAACTATTTTGCATCATGAATGTGGTGATGGATACAGAACTCTATGAATTGGTCCAAACTCTTGGAATGAGACACCAAAATGAATGAATTTTATGGTATATAGATAAATAAAAATATTTTTGCAAAAGAGCCAATAGTCCCTTTCCACACTTTACTAAATGTGCTGCTCTCCAGATGGCAACCACTTTTAACTGTTTTAGCTGTATCTTTTGGTATTCAATTTTGCCTCTAAATAATAAGCTTCATTCACTACTAGAGTTTTCAGTGTTAGGCATCATCTATTGACTTCCTACCATGAAGAATATTTAGCTCTCTCATGCATATTCTTCCTGTCTCTCCTGTACACATACCTGCATGCATCTCATCCTCCGATCTCCCAACAGTTAAATCATAATTTTGACTGGCTCTATTTTTAGTATTTATTATGATCATATAAGTAATATTCAAATGAGCCATGTCATATACTATAATTCTTTTTTCTTGTGTACTTCCTTTGTGGTTTCTATGAGATAAATAATTTTACTTTTTACACTTACTTAATGTTCTCTGTATTTGGCATTAATCCAGCCTCAAATTCTCCCCCAGTTGTCTAACTCTCCTCACAATGTATTAAAAGCATCCCGTAGTCTCTCAGCTTTGTCTTCTTGACCCTCTCTCTGGGAGCATTCTGGCCTGCTCTCATCTGGACAGTTTCTCTCTCTGCTGGGTGCACATTTGTCATTCAAGGACAGCCCTCATCATTATCCTTGGGATTCCTTTCACTTTCCTTTTGGGTTGGAGCCCATTTTTCCTAGATCCCTTGGTTTCTTTCAAGGTTTATCCTGTCATTTCAGTCAACAATGTCCTCCAATAGTTTCCCTAGAAAGAGTACATAAAAACTTCTTGAGACTCTGAATGTTTAAAACTGTCTTTAATCAACTCTCCCTTTTAATCGATAGTTAAAACAGCTATGGAATTTTGATTGGGATAATTTCCCCTCAGAATTTTGAAAACTTTTTGCTCCGTTATCCTCTGGCTTCCATTGTTGCTGTTGAGAAGTACAAAAATTTCAGTTCCCGACCCTTCCTGTGGGACTGCCGTTTAGGTTTTTCTTTGTCCCCAGTGTCATGAAATTTATAAGAATATGTCTTGGTGTGGAACTTTCAACTTGGACTTGTGCTTTCAACTTGTGCTGGATCCTTTCCATTTGGAAAATCAGACTCTCAATTCTAGAATTATTTTTTCAGTTTCCTCTTCTCTGTTTTCTTGACTCCCTTTTTTCTGGAACTCTCGTCTGCAAGTTGAATCTCCTGAGTGTTCTCTAACGTTCATACCTTACTTCTCCTGTTTTCCATCTCTGCCTCGTTTGTTTTACTCTTTAGATTTTCTTTACTTTATCTTCTAGCCTGTCTTGTGAATTTTCATTTCTCACTGTTAACTATTTAATTCCCAAAACTTTTTCTTATCCTGAGTTTTGAAATAGAAATTTGTTCTAGTTTCATAGGTATAATCATCTCCTGGCTTTCAACTTTGAATATTATTCATTGTTGATTTTTCTCTTTGTTTTAATCTCTCATGTTAGAGGTTTTCCTAAGATGCCCAGGGAACACTGCTGTGCTCAGATTTAAGAATGTGGCATCAAATAATCAATTGGAAATTCTGTGCTCATAGGTGGAGCTTGTCAACTTTGTGCTTCCCTGAAGGGCAACATCACTGGACAATTTATATTGGAACCCACCAAAGTCATTGTCTTTGGGTCTCTTCTCTTTGGCGGTCAGAATCCCCAGAGAAGAATCTCCTGACACCTGAAAGATATAACCTTGACAACCAAAATTCTAAGATGAGGAAGAGGGCTGGGGGATCAGCATTTAGCATCCTTTCCTTTCCAAATAGTATGTATTCTCTGTCCCTGCTCTGCCTAGGGTCCCCTGGTCAGAGGCCCTCTGTTTTATTGCCTGTCAAGACTAAACTAGAGGTCTTACACCACATAGGGAAAGGATCACCTGGTGGGTTGATGTAGTACAGGGAAGGTGGTGACTGTAATTCTGACACAGACTTTTAACCAAACCTTCTTCCTCTTCTTCAGAGGTACTGTGAGCTTTTTGTTTGGCTCCACACTTTCTCCTACTGCCGGCTGGTATATGTGGCTGTCTCCAGTCTAAGTCATTTACTCTTTCCAGCCCCCAAATTTTGTTGTTCTCATTTCTACCCTATCTAAAATGACCCCTCAACTCATTATTGTCCGTCACAACACCTATCTCGACTTCACAACAGTCATCTTAATCTTTAATTTTATTATTTTCTTATTTATTACCTATCTCTGCCACTAGACTCTTAGCTCTCTGAGGGAAAACCATGTTTGTCTTGTTTTTATTTATTCTTCATGCTTATCACAGCACCATACTTATGGGAGGGATTACAACACAAGGGCCAAGGATATAGGCTCTCAAGAGTTTGGGGTCAAATCCCATTTTTTGTAAATATATAGCCTTGGATAAATAATCTACCAATGGCTCATTTTCTTCCTCAGCAAAACTGGGCTAATAATACACCTCTCTGCTAGAATATTTGGGATGATGTAAGGAGATAATCCAGGTAATGACATGATGCTTAGTCTGCGCCTGGTACCGGGTAAGCAACCATTACATACTAAGTTAGGTAGATGCGGGATAAAAAAAAAAAACAATTATGTGCCCTAACATTTTTTGGTTTGAAAATATGGTCATGATATATATTTCATACTTAGATGAGTTTTGGACATGTGTTCTGTCTACTTTTATTCAATTAATAACCTCAGGGTGTTCTGTTACCTTTTCCTCAACAGGATATCTATCACGAGGGTCACCGCTGACATCTCACTGGCCAAACGCTCTGTGTTAAACAATCCCAGTAAGCACGCAATAATAGAGAGATCCAACACAAGGTCAAGCTTAGGTAAGTCTGGGCGCTGCTCATGAGCTTCTCTCCTGAGGCTGCCAATGAGAAGATCCAACTAGATGATAATTCCATGTGTCTTAGAGCAGAGGAGAAACAGACACATGTTGCCAGTGAGGGCAACATGCTCCAGTCTTCGTGATTTCATGGAACGGAGCGATTTGTTTTGATAGTTTGAGTTAAAAATTCCACAGGCTGTCGGCATTAATGTTTCGGTTGTGGTTTGTTCTCACTAATGTGAGCTTTGGTGTCTACAGACTCGAAAAACTCCTGGCTTTGCATCAGTGATACCATGAACAAGTTTATTCACCTCTTTAAGGCCCAGTTTCCTTATCTAAAAAAAATACATATTAACTATCTTGTAGAATTACTGTAAGGCTTAAACAGAGTGTGTCTTCCATAAATGATGGCTACTATCTGAAATCCCTCAGTAATTGAATTATATCTGTGATTATATCGTAATTAGGATAACGTGTGTGTGTCTGTGTGTGTTGAGACTGATAAAGGATGAAGTCCATTCCTGGCCATTTTCCACTGACTGATCTCGATATTCTTGTTGTACTTGTGAGAACAGTTTAGAGATTTTAGTTAACGTGTTTACAGGGTGTGTCTGGATACTGTTTATTACCATGTACTAATTTGATGAAATGAGACCCTCTGGGAACTATTTCATCTCTTTGGCAAGTGCTTGGAGTTTTAGGTTAATCTCTGTTACGCATGTAACTTACTGTGTTGTTAGGTTTCTGTTTTTATAAAGTGAATTTTCTCAGGGTTGTGTGAGATCTTTGATTTTAGTTAATTTTTTTCTGTTTATATGTTAAATATATGTCTTATATAAACTATAAATATAAATATATAAAAAGATGTAAATATATCAAATATGTAAATATAAGACTGGCTTTTAACGTAGTTTTTAGTTCATTCTGGAGTATATTATATACATCATAGAGAAACTATTAAAAATAATAAACTTTGTTAGTAATGAATATAATACCTCATAGAATTTGGTGTTCTTCGTCACCTAACAACTCTTCATTGACTAAACTTCAGTAGTATAGCTTTAGAAATATATTGAGGGGAAAATGTGATCATATGTCATGTTAACAGTGATTTCTTTTCACATCCTTATCATCTGTGACCCTTAAAGCTCTTTCTGTACATTTTGATGCTCACGGTAATTGTGACGGAACGCCCATTTCATTGATTCAACTGATTGACAAGGTCAAGCGATGTGTTTGGACTCATCAGTTGAATCAGCATAAGAGATTTGTTTAGATTGCCAAGGCTTTTTGTAACTACTAACTATATATTATTTTAAAATGCACAGACACTGCATATCATGCTAAAGCCTGGGAATAAAAAGATGAATTAGATGAAACCCCTGCCCCCAAGGAGCTTGGTGTAGCAATAAGCAAACTTAACAGCCCATGAAGTAAGAGTGGACAGAAAGGTGGCCGTGCATTGACCTGGTTGCCAAAGATCAGGGGGTCATAGGCCCCTGGGCAAGACTTTTCCAGGGAGCTAAGCCTGAGCTGAGACTTGAAGCATGATAGCATTTAACCCCCCAAAAAATGGAAAGGGGTGGCGAAGGTGATAGGGATTTAACACAAGATCATCAAGAGACTTCTGGAAAATGCTGGTGCTTTCCTTTGCCTCAATGTTTGGTTTAAAAAAGAGGGAGGTGGGAGATGACACCAGAAAGAGAGGCAGGGGGAAGATAATAAGGAGTTTGGAGCTGAGGAGTGGGGAGTGAATTCATATGGGGAAGTCGGGGGAGGCCTCTCTGAGAAAGTGACATGTTAGCGGAATGATTTATAGTGTGAATGCCCAGCCTTGCAGCTACCTGAGGAAAGAGTGTTTTGGGCAGAGGGAACTGTAAGTGCAAAGGCCCTGAGGCAGGAGCACATCTTAGATGTTCGTGGGATAGCAAGGGAGCCAGTGTGACTAGAGAGGGATAAGCAGAGGGAGATGAGGTCAGAGAGACTGTGGAGGGCTTGATCATGTGGCACTTTGCAGGCCTTAGTTGTGGATGTGGTGGGAAGCTGTAGGGGAGCAGAGAAGTGACACAATCTGACTTATGTTTTAGAAGGATCACTAACAGCATGATGGAGAAGAGAATGGACCAGGGCAAGAGTGAAGTGAGGGGAAAATTAGGATTCTGTTGAAGCAGCATCAGAGAGAAATAGTACTCTGTGCAGAAACTAAAACTCTGGTGCCTTTAGAAGAATCCCTGTAGCAGCAGGCCAGACTTGGACAGGGAAGTCATTTACGAGGCTGTTGTTGTCATTCAAGTTAGAGAATAAGTGAGGCCTGAAATAAGACAGCGGCAGAGGGAATGAGAAGAATGAAAGGAATCTAGAGAGAAATAGTCAGGATTTGGCAATCTATTGAATGTGGAACATGAAGGAGAGAACTCCCAGATGATTTCTAAGTTTTTGCTTTGAGGAGCTGGGTGGTTGTTGGTGTTACTCTGGGGCTGAGGGGTTCGGGAAGAGGAGCTTGTGTGAGGTAGTGGTCTGGGGAGGGACATAGGGAAGATGGTGGCTGCATTTGTAAACATGTTGTATTTGCGGTGTTAGGGAGCTTCCAGATATCCAGCAGGTAATTGTATACATAGATCTGGAACTCAACAGGGAGGATAAGGCTTAAGACGCCGTCAGTTCTCAATATTCGCACTAGTTATGTTCCATAAGGTCCCCGTGAACACTGAAGTAGCGAATACTGAGCCGTTGCTCTTAGGGAAAAAGCAGGGGGAGGTTCCTGCGAGCCACTGGTCACATTTTCATCAGCTGATCAATGCATAACCTTGTTTTATGCATGCTTCTGTTTAAAGACACCTCCTTTGATGTATACTGTTGATTCGTTGACTTTGAAGTCACGGCTAACAGCTCTATAAATCACGCCTGCACGAAGCTTAGCTAACACATGTTTTCTCCATAAGGCACATCCCAGCCTTCCTGCTCTTAGGAACACGAGACAGCACTACACTACACTGGGAACTGTTTTAAATAGTCAAACCATGGAAGGGGGGGGGGGGTGGGGAAGGAGCACAAAATGAGAAAAACATGGCACTAAATAGACCAGCAAAAGGACACGTTTACAACATGAGATCCGAAACAGGAAGGCAGAGTGTAACTTGTTTGACCTCAGCTGAGAATGTGTGCATTGGAGAACTCCAGCTTTTTGCCACTGTGTGCATGTCCCTGCACAACTGCAAAATTGCCATGAGTGTTGATTGGGGCTTACAAATTAACTTTGGCCAGTAGGTAACTTTGCAGGTACAGAATCCACAAATCACAAGGATGGCTTGTACTTTATTTTTGGAAGCCATCAGTGTACACATGTAGCCAGAGAAGTGAGTAAAGGCAGGAGGGCAAGGCGAGCCCAGAGCCCTGAAGGGAACTAGCATTTGCCTGGTGGGCAGGGAAAGAAGAGTCTTGAGGAAGAACAGGAAACAGCTGCCAGAGCAGTGCAGGGAAAAGCACTGGAGGAAGAGCACACTGAGGGGAGAGACGTTCTAGTGGTCCAGATGCTAGAGAGGTCAAAGACGACGAAGACTGGCAAAATCTGTTGACTTTCCTGACAGGAAATTTTCATCCTTGACTTGGCACTTCACTCAAATAAAGCAGAGATTCAGAGGAAAGACGGTGGCGGTGGGTCCAGAGGCCCCAGAATGGATCGGTGACCCACAGGGGCTACACCTGTCATCTGATCCTAGGAAACTCTGTATGCAAATGCCTTTTCTGATAGTTTCAAGAGGGGGAATGTGTGTGTTATATATTAACTAATTCTTTGTAAGTGTCAGCATTTTTAGTTTTTCTTATGGTAGCACTAGGACATGGGTAATTTGAAAGAGAAAAATAAGCCAGCAGGAGAATGGTCAGGGGATTCCCCTCCCCTACCAGTGTAACATGTTAGATCACGTGTGTGGTGTGTGGACTCTACTGTACAGGAAACGTGTTTAAGTTATAACTTAGTGCAAAACTGACACTTTAATACTCCAGATATGTAAGTATATGCTAGTCTTTAAGATTATTCATAGTACTAAATCCTACCGTTTTTTCCATTTTCTATTTGGTAAAGTTTGCTTTTATCTTTATTTTATACTTCTTGCTTTTCTTAGGTCTTTCCTATTCTTGTTGATTTCAATCTAGCAGATTATTTAGTCTTTGAGTTCATTTCTCGTCTCTAAAATGACACTAATACTGAGAACATATCACTTAGGATGGTTGTGAGAAGCACATGATACAGTTTGGTGGCGCTTAGTAGCAGATCAGTCCATGGTGGCTTCTATTATTAGTATTTTGTTTGATTTTTTAAAGATTGGCCCTGAGCTAACATCTGTTGCCAATCCTTTTTTTTCCTTCTTCTCTCCAAAGCCCCCAGTACGTAGTTGTATATTCTAGTTGTAGGTCCTTCTAGTTCTGCTATGTGGGATGCCACCTCAGCATGGTCTGATGAGCAGTGCTAGGTCCACGCACAGGATCTGAACCGGTGAACCCTAGGCCGCCAAAGTGGAGTGCGCGAACTTAACCATTCAGCCATGGGTTGAGTAGTTTTATTTTTAATTTTTCTAATGCAGTGTTAGTTTATGTAATTCTCTTCTATTTTATTCAATAACTAAAATATATGTTATAAATTTAGATCTGATATAAAGAAGAAATATCTCTTATAACTGAAAATTTTAATAACTAGTAAATAAATAAAACCTCACTGGATGGGCTCAATAGAAGAATGGACATGAACTTTGAGGACAGTTCCATTGAAATTATACAGTCTGAACAACAGAGAGAAAAAGATTGAAAGATAATAATAAACAGAGCCTCAGGAAGTGGTGAGACAGTACCAAAAAATCTAGCATCCATGTCATTGAAGTACCAGAAGGAGAGGAGAAAGAGTATGAGGCTGAAAATATACTTGAAGAAATAATGGCTTAAAACCTCATAAGCTTGGCAAAAGACAAAAACCTACAGATTCAAGAAGGTGAATGAATCCTAAATAGGATAAACCCAAAGAAATCCATGCCTATTCATATCATAAGCAAACGACTGAAAATTAGGTAAGAAAAAAAACTTAAAAGCAAACAGAGAAAAATGATACACAACTTATGAGGAAGCAACAATTCAATCAACTGTCAGTTTCTCATCAGAAACCATGGAGAACAGGAGGACATGGAATAATATACTGAAAGTGGTATCAGCTCAGAATTATATACTCAGTGAAAATATCCCTCAGGAAGGAAGGTGAAATAAAGACATTTTCAGGTGGTAGAATACTTGAAGAATTCACACTGCCAGCAGACCTGCTCTATAAGAATTATCAAAGGAAGTCTTTTAGAAAGAAATGAAATGATACCAGGAGGAAACCTGAAAGATCATGAATGAAGCAACAGAAATGGTAATTATCTAGGTAAATGTAACAAACTGTTCTCCTTTTGAGTTCTTTAAAGTATGTTTGACAGTTAAAAAGCAAAAAGTATAACACTGATGATATTTTTCAATGTAGGTGGGTATATTATAAGACAAACACAAAGAACGAAGACAAAGGGATCTTTATGGTAGTATGATTTCCAGTTGAAATGGTAAAATATTGATTCTAAGTAGACCATGAAAAGTTAATTGTATATATATTATAATCCCTAGAGCAGCCACTAAAAAACTGATTGCGGGCCAGCCCAGTGGCACAGCAGTTAAGTGTGCCCATTCCGCTTCAGCGGCCCAGGGTTCACTGGTTCGGATCCCGGGTGCGGACATGGCACCACTTGGCAAAAGCCATGCTGTGGTAGGCGTCCCACATATAGAGTAGAGGAAGATGGGCATGGATGTTAGCTCAGGGCCAGTCTTCCTCAGCAAAAAGAGGAAGATTGGCAGCAGTTAGCTCAGGGCTAATCTTTCTCAAAATAAATAAATAAATAAATAAATAATTTTTTTAAAAAAATGATTGAAAGAAATATAGTAAAAAAATAAAATAGATATATTAAAATGGAATACTAAAAAATGTTCAACTAACCCAAAAGATGACAGGAAAGGGGAAGTAGAGGAAAGAAAAATAAGGGGAATAAACAGAAAACAAATAATAAAATAATAGATGGAAATTTAAACATATCAATAAATACATTAAATGTAAATGGTCTAAACAAACCAACTAAAATACATTGTAAGAAAGGGTTAAAGAATCATAACTCAATTATATGCTGTCTACAAGAAACTCATTTCAAAGAAAATGATATATGTAGGTTAAAAATAAAAGGATGGAAAAAGGTATACCATGTGAACACTAATCAAAAGAAAGATGGAGTGGTTGTGTTAATATCAGACAGACTAGACTCCAGAGCAAAGGAGATTACCCGGGATAAAGAGGGACATTCATAATGATAAAAGTGTAAATTCACAAAGAAGACAGACGATCCTAACTGTGCATGCACCTAACAATAGATGACCAAAATAGTTCAAATAAACTCTAACAGAACTGAAAGGATAAATCCACAATTATAGGTGGAGATTTCAACACTCCTTTCTCAGTAATTGATAGAACTAGTAGACAGAAGAATCATCAAGGATATAGAAGAACTGAACAGCATCATCAATCAACTGTATTTAATTGACATTTATAGAACATTCCATTCAACAAAAGTAAAATACACATTCTTTTTAAGTTCACATGGAACATTCACCAAGATAGACCATATCCTAAGATATAAAACAAACCTTAACAAATTTGAAAGAATTAAAATCATGCAAAATATGCTCTAGGACCGTAATAGAATTAAACTGGAGATCAATAACAGATAATATAAAAATCTAGAAATACTTAAAAATTAAGCAATATACTTCCAAATAACCCATGCATCAAAGAAGACATCTCTAGAGAATTTAGAAAATATATTGAACTAAGCAAAAATGAAAATAACATATCAAAATTTGTGTGACACAGCTAAAGCAGTACCTGAAGGGCTATTTATAGCATTAAATGTTTATATTGGAAAAGAAGAAAGGTCATATGTCAATAATAAAATGTTAAGAAACTAAAAAAAGAGCAAAATAAACCTAAAGCAACCACAAAGAAGGAAACAATAAAACTTGAGTAGAAATCAGTGAACCTGAAAACAAAAATAGTAGGGAAAAAGCCAATGAAACCAAAAGCAGTTTCTCTGAAAAGATAAATAAAATTGATGAACTTCTAGCTAGACTGACAAAGGAAAACAAGAGAGGACACAAATTACCGTATCATGAATTAAAGAGCAAATAACACTACAGACCCTGCAGACAGTGAAAGCATACAACTCTACAGACATAAAACTGACAAGTTAGATGAGATGGACAATTCCTTGAAAACCACAAACCGCCAATACTCACCCTAGAAGAAATAGATAACCTCAATAGTCCTATAACTATTTTTAAAAATTAAACTTGAAGTTAAAAACTTTCCAGAAAAAGAAATCGCCAAGTCAAGATGGTTTCACTGATGAATTCTACCAAACATTTAAAGAAGAAATAATTCCATTTCTACACAACATCTTTCAGAAAAGGGGAGGGAACATTTTCCACCTCATTTTAGGAGGCCACTGTTACCTAATTGAACGAAAATTGATACCAAATTGAACAAAGACACTGAAAAAAACGAAAAGAAAATAGCAAACCAATATCCTTCATGAACATAGATGCAAAATCCTCACCAGAATATTAGCAAAACAAATCTAGCAGTTTTTGAAAATAATAACACATGATAACCAAGCGAGGTTTACCCCTGGAATACAAGGCTGGTTCAATTAAAAGGATGAAATACCACCATGCACTTATTAGAATAGCTAAAATAAAATTAAAAAATTGGCAATACTTTGTGCTGGTGAGGGTGCAGAGCCGCTGGAACTCTCACACGTTGTTGGTGGGAATGCAGAATGGTACAGCCACTCTGGAAAATTTGTCAGCGTCTTACACAGTTAAACACACACCTACCTTATGATCCACTCATCCCAGTTATGCAATTTTTTTACCCAAGAGAAAAAAAAAACCCATATTGGACATAAAGACTTGAACATGAATGTTCATAGCAGCCTTATTGGTAGTAATCAAAAACTGGAAACGACTCAAGTGTCCATTAACAGGTGAATACATAAACAAGTCGTGGTATATCCAGACAATGCGAAACCACTGTACTATCGATATACACATGGGTAAATCTTGTAAGAATTATGATGAGTGAAAGAAGCCAAACCAAAAAAGAGTACATACTGCATGATTCCATTTATATAAAACTCTAGGAAATGCAAACTAATCAAGAGTCACAGAAAGCAGGTCTGAGGTTGCCTGGGCTGGGGGAGGGGCAGCAGAAAAGGGTAGGAAGGAGGGCTTACAAAGGAGTGCCAGGAAATTCGGGGGAGTTATAGATATTTCACTATCTTAATTGTGTTCATGGTTTCATGGGTGTGTAAAAATGTCAAAACTTACATAATTGTACCTTTTTAATATGTACAGTTTAATGTTTAATAAAGCTGTTTTTAAAAATACACCTTCCATGTGACCCAGAAATCACACTCCTAGGTATTTACCCTAGAGAAATCAAAAATTATGTTCACATCAACACTTGCACATGAATCATTATACAAGCTCTATTCATAATATCTAAAGACTGGAAACAACCCACATATCTTTCAGTGGGTGAATATATAAAGTGTGGTATATCTATACAGTAAAATACTACTGCTTGGCAGTAAAAAGGAGCAAACTATTGAAACAAGCAACAACTTGGATGAATCACCAGTTAAGACGTCAGTCTGGAAAGGTTGCATACTCTATGATTTCATTTATATGACTTTCTTGAAAAGCCAAAATCTAGTGACAAACATCGGTGGTTGCTGGGGGAGGGGGCGAGTACAAAGGGAAAGCACGAGGTTGCTTTGGGAGGAATGGAACTGTTCTGTATCCAAAGGGTGGCAGCGGTTCCACAAAAGCATACGTGTGCTAAAATCCATATAACTGCACATCCTCAAGAATTCAATATTACTCTACATTAATTTAAAATTTAAAAACCCACTTGAATCTGTTTCTATAATGAGCCTTGTTAGAAATGAGCACTGTAAGAAAAGCAGTGGGATAAGAAAATTCACTTTTCCTATCCTCTACCAGCTTCTCAGTTTTATGGTGCTATAATCTGGGACTTTAATGATAGACTTTTCCTAAGTGATGGATGTTTTTTCGAAATTAATTGAATTTAATGAAAAAGTTAAAATACAATAAAATACCCTGCCCTGACCCATAAAGTCTCTTCAGTGACTTCTACCTACCCCTACCGCTCTCTATCCCCCCTCCTCCATCTTTCTCCCCCCTCCCCCCACAGCCCAAATTTTTAGCTTTCCACAGTCAGTGTCTCCATTCCACTCACCTTTCACTCTCCAGCTGATTCCAAACTTGTTTCTACTTTTATTACACCACCAAAAAAGCTAGTGCTAAAGAAAGTACCAGTAACCTCCATGTTACTAGTCCAATGGACGCATTTCAACTCTATCTTCCTTGACTTGGCAGTCCCATGTGAGAGGGCTGACTTCTCTCTCCCTGAAGCTCCCTCTCCTTTGGATTCCTCAACACCGTTGATTCTGGCCCTCCCGCCTTTCCTCTTTGCAGCCTTGTCCTACCTGGCCTTTACGTGTTAGGAATTCTTAATTCTTCATCTTGGGTCCTCTTACATCTATCGTGTGTTCTCTCTCTAGGCAAAACTATTCATACCTATAGGTTATTTACCTCCTATATTCAGATGGCTCACAATTTGTATCCCAAACTGGATAGGTCCTTTAATCTTCAGAATTATGTATCCTACTTGTCTGTGTTGCCTGGTATATTCCTCAAACTTAGCATATGCTAAAGAGAATTTATAATGTTTCCCATATTCTGAATTTTCTAGGGTTTCTTATCTGAGTAATGCAAGTCAGGTTGCCTATCTCCATTCTGAAAGCCAGGAAACTCTGGAGCCATCTTGATACTTGAGTTCTCTCACTTCCTTTTCCCAGCATATCTCCAGGTCTTGTCAGTTTCATCTCCTAAATGTCAGATCTGTCTGATTATATACAGGGTTTGAACCACTGCTCCAGTTCAAAGTACACTGAGCACTGTAATTGCTTCCCAGCTATTTTGACCTTTATCTCTTAGTTCTTCAGACGGGAGCCAGCAAAATCTTTTCAAAAAGCAAATCTGTTCATGGCACATCCTTGCCTAAAACCTTAAATATCTCTTCCTTCTTCTTAGACTAGAACAAGACTCCTTAACCGCACGTGTCCGAACCTCTCAGCCTCACTCCACACCATGCTCTGCCTTTCTCCCTCCCCTGGAACCATACCGTCTGTATTAGTCTACCCAGGCAGCCATAACAGAATGCCACAGTCTGGGTGGCTGGAACACATTTCTTTCTCACAATTCTGGAGGCTGGAAGTCCAAGACCACAGTGTCAGCAGGTCTGTTTCTCCTAGGGCCCCTCTCCTTGGCTTGCAGATGGCCACCTTCTCGCTGTGTCCTCACACGGCCTTTCCTCTGTGTGCACATATCCCTGGTGTCTCCTTCTCTTCTTAGGAGGACACCAGTCACATTGATTTAGGGCCCCATCTTCTCGGCATCATTTTAACTTAATCACCTTTTTGACGGTCCTATCTCCAAATATAGTCTCATGGATTAGAGGCTACCCATGTGAGCACCTTTAACGCTACCTCTTGAAAGGCCCTCTCTCCAAATCTGTTTGAGGTACTCAGGGTTGGTACTTCCAACATATGAATTTTGGGTGGGAGTAACAGGACACAATTCAGCCCACAACACGGTCTTTCAATCTTTCGTTCAGTCCTGTTTGTCTGCCATGGAACCTTTGCACCTGCTGTTCCCACTTCTTTGATGCAGTTCCCTCCTGTACGTCACAGCACCTGTGACTCCCCTTTGTATCACTGAAAGGCTGTGATTTTACATGCATTGAGTGAGTGATTACCATCTGTCTCTCCGCTCGATTATAAGCCCTGAGTTCAGGGATTGCATCTCTTTTGGCTCATCATTGCTTCCCCGTACATGCCGCAGTCACAGGCACAAAGTAGGCACTTCGTAAAATATGACTGGATGGGAAGGCGGTCACCCCGTGATGCTGCCTCCCCTCCCACCCCGCCGTGATTTTGTGGCCTTTGTGTTTATGCAGACTCAGAAAATGGCTTTGTACTCAGCGTTTGCTGTACATCAGAGTTTTGTGCTTGCTCTGGGGCAAACCAGTTATTTCCTATCGTGGTACACTTTTAAGCTGTCGTTTTGCTGACATTAAGGATATATTGAAGTTTTAGGGGGAGGAGGATTATTGTTACTATATTGCTCCCTAAGAGGATAAACTATCTGTATTGAAGTATCAACACTAAAATCTTTGCTTATATTAAAGGCAATTTTCTTACCGTTTAAACCACTTCCATGTAGCATATTTTTCTAAGTCTGCATGACAGGTTCTCTATCATGTTGTCTATTTTTAAAAAGTATGAACACTTCACAAATCTAACTCAAATTAAATCAGTGCTTATGTTTCAATATTTGTGAGCAGCTGGAGAGTGTGTGTCGGAGGAATGGTAAACAATTGCACTGGGTTTTGGGGCAGAGACAATGACTAAGAACGTCTTTTAAGCATTATTTATTAGCTTGCAACTTCTGTTAACCCAAGGGTGGGTAGGAGTGAACGTGGGGAGCTTATTTTAAAAGCATCTTTTTTTCTTATATATATTTAATAGAAATTAAATTTGAGAAAATTTACTTTAATAGATGAGATCAATTGCAGCAATTATTTCCAAAGGATGAAAGATCCAGTACATTGAAAATATAATTTGATAGATAGAAATTTGCTTTATGCAGAAGTTTTTAGAAAACATTCATTGCATAAACAAAAGTATAGCGTGTTGCCTTTGGACTTCGTGATGCTAATGTACCATTGTGTGAAGAAAAAGGATGCTGAAAACTGAAGCGTTAAAGTTTGTCCTCAGATTTTGGGGGTGCTACAGGACATCTTTGCATGTGTGATGGCTTTATATAGGCTCATAAAAGTTTTAACTTATCTCAATGGTAATATTGGTCAAGCATCATAATTTAAAATATCTACTGTTTCTACTTTTCAAACTTGGAGAAGGCAAATAAAGACTATTATACTCCTAAAAGTAAAAAATATTACTTGAATTTAAATAGTAAAGGGTATGGTGGTACAATTATTTGCCAATTCCAAATAGAAACTTTTAAAAGTAATAAATTTAGATAATTACAGTAATGCTTTATAAGGGAATTCACCCTGGAGTTTCTTTAAACTGCCTGACTTTATACTACCTTCACATTATGGTTTGGTTTTACCACAAGCAACTTTCCAGGGAGAATTTAGGGAAATACGGTACATCTTTGCACACATTTGTATGCAAATATGTGGTTGTGGTACATAATTGTACCACTCAACAGCAAAAACCATGTACTGGAAGTGGTAAAATATTGAGTGAATAAAACAGTAAAGGAAGTGGAGCTAGGTATTAGCTGTACACATGGCAACTGTTGCAACTGATAGCATGCAGGGAGAAAAGAAAGGCATTTACTTTGTATGTTAGCAATACAGGCAGTCAGATAATAATGTTCACAACTTGGTACATATCTTTAACCCAGGTGAAGGGCCAACTTAGATAATTTCTGAAAAGTTTGTCAAATTTATTCCTTGTGGTGATGGAACTGTTCTGTCTCTTGACTGTGGTGGTGGATACATGAACCTCCCATGTGATAAAATTGTGCAGAGCTAAATACACACACACAGATGAATACAAGCAAAACTGGGGAAATCTTAAGATTGGCAAATTGTATCAATATTAATATCCTTGTGATATTGTGCTATAGTTTTACAGGATGTTCCCACTGCAGGAAACTGGGTAAAGGGTATAAGGGATCTTTTTGTATTATTTCTTACAACTGTGTGTGAATCTACAGTTATCTGAATAAAAGTTTCACTTTTAAAAACTTAATCACAGGTTAACAGCACCAGGGACTTTAGAACTGGCATGACAAATCGAGAGATCATCTAGATCAGTGCTTCTCAAAGTGTGGTCTCCAAATGAACAGCATCAGCATCATGGGGCATTAGTTAGGAATCCCAACCTACTGAATCTGAAACTCTGGAGGTGGGGCCCTACAATCTCTTTTAACAGACCTGCCAGGTGATTCTACTATATGCTAAAGTTTCACAATTACTGATCTCGGTCAAGCCCATCACTGTATGGTAAAGAGCTGAGAGCCACAGGAAGTGAAAGGATCTGTGTAGCTAAGGCACCTGCTAAGTTATAAAGCCAATACACTGGATGTCCTGACTACCATCCAAGATTTTTCCATCGAGCGCGCCATCTTGCAGGGATGTTGACTGCATTTACTTGACCATTTGCCTTCTCTTAGGAAGAGAGAAAACAAATAATTTATGGAGATTGAAGGACTGATGATAGAAGGCTATAAATTAGCCTTGCTGTAATGTGGAATTTATGGTACTAGTTCATCTTTTGAATTTCATTTCTTCCCTCCTTTTGACTTATCCATTACCAGGGTAGCTGTCTGCTTGAGAAATTAGCACAATTTTTATTTCACAACATTGCTCTGATGGCCCAGCTATAGCAATATCTCCACCCAAGGGGAGTACTTCATCTAAATATTATCTTAGTAGTCAAATCGTTTTTCATATTTTTAAAGATTTATTTAATGACTCTCTTCTTCAACAGCAGCTTTTGCCTACTACGTTTATTTAAGAAGTGATCTTATTACCTTATTTAATTGACTCATTGTTTCAACATACTTTTTGAGTGCCAATGAGATACCAGGCATTGAACTGAAGGAAGGAATAGAAATAATTATGTATTGTTTCCAGTTTTCGGCCAGTTCACTACCTATTGGAAAAGTTCTTGATCACATCATTGAGATACAGTGAGATAAGTGTTAACAGAGGAAGGTACAAAGCTATCCTTGAGATTTATTAAGCACTTACTATGGGCCAGGCACTGTAATAGATGCTTTTGCATGTTGATTCATTTAGTCCTCATTTCCATTTTGCAGATAAGAATATTTAGGCTCCCATAAGTTGAGCACGATATCCAAAGATCACACAGTTCCATGAAGTGACGAAACCTAGTTTCTGCCCCAGGCCACTTTGTTGCACTGGAGTGGGAGCACAGAGACAGAGGAAGCTTGGGGGAAGGAAGAGGTGGTTAGAAAGGGATTTAGTGTCAACCTTAAAAATAAAATAGCCAGTTATTTTACCAGCAAAGTAAGTTTATTCAGGAATAGCCAAAGAATTGCAATTTGGGATATGCATGCTATGACAGACCATATGCAAATCCAACGAACAGGGGAGAGGAACACTATTTTATAGAGAAAAACAGGAAATTGGGAGGGGTTGTTTTGAAGGGATGTCCACTAGAGAAAAGCACCAGTTCAGGGTAGTGATGATTTCTCATAGGCTGAGTTGCTGGAGTAGTTGATTTCTCTTTGGGATGCAGTGTACATTTCTTCCTGTAATTAATGATTCTTTCCTGTTGAGGAGACTTTTGTTGGCATCTGTAATTGACTATCTTTCCTGTAATTGATTCCATGTGGTACTGCATGGGCACTCCCCCTTCTAGCCTCCTGACTCAATTTTAAATGGGTTCCTTTTCTTAATTTCCACAACAGATTTCCTTTTTTAAAGACAAGTAAGGCACTTCTCAAAATCAGAGTTTTGTGCTTAGTAGTTGTGAAAATGGAATTGGAATTACCATTAAATAACTAATCCTAGAGCTGCCTGAAGGTCTTATTAATTCCTGACCACTTAGATGTCCCCCAACACTAGCCACAATGAAAATAACAGCCTCCTTTCTCTGTTTTTTCAGTAGTGTTTGATTACAGAAACTTCTTTCCACACAAGTTAACATGCCTTCTTTCTCATCTTGGGGAAAACATTATGATTGTTCCTGGGTTTGGCTTTTAGATATCAGAGATATAAAGCATAGACAAAAATGTTACTCATTTTATCAGCACTGGTTTTAATTCAAAGGGTACAAGAGACTGTGGGATGTGAAGAGATGAATAAGGTGCCCTGTCTTCAAGATACTGAGTGTGCATTCCTTCTCTAGTTCAGACAACTCTGTCTCCAACTCGAATTGAAGCCGTCTTTTCAGTTTCAGAAATGAATGTCGGGAGAGTCTTTGACTTTTCTTTTTTGAAATAAATTCTGACCATGTTGTACTCTGTCAAAGGAGAATCCCTAGTATGGATACATTGCTTTCTGAAGGCATCATTTTTACCTGGAAGTCAAAATAAAAGTATTTTCTTCAGAATTTATTGGTTATCTTTCCTTAAAGTCTATTTACTAATAGGTCGCATTGGGACTCTGAAGAGCCGCTTTAAAATCTTTTAAAATATCTCATTTTTCTCGTTCATTTAAAAAGTGTAAAATGTTTATGTATGTAAGAATATTATATACAAATATGTAAGTATATATGCACATATATACATAATACATTGACGTACAGTAATAGAAGTAATTTCTGGATATTTGATAAGATGATGGGTTACTTCCTCATGTTTATCTGTTATCCAGATTTTATACAATGAACACATATGACATTTACATTTATAACCAGTAAAAGAAAAATATGGTGCTCAAACCTCCAAAAACATGAAGTTATAGCTAAGGTGTAGGATTCTGTGACTGAGAATAGCTGTTATTAACTGAGTACACAGATGAAAGTCTTTGTGATCGAATCTCTCTTTTTCATTGATCTAATCAACATAAAACATTCGTTTCAGGCGTATAACATAATGATTCGATATACGTATCTATTGTGAAATGATTACCACAATAAGTCGTTAACCTCCATCACCACATGTAATTTTTTTCTTGATGAGAACTTTAAAATCTACTTTGTTAGCAACTTTCAAATATGCAATACAGTATTATTAACTGTAGTTGCTATGCTGTACATTACATCCCCAGGACCCATTTTATAACCGGAAACTTGTACCTTTTGAACACCTCCACCATTTTACCCATCTCCTACCCCAACCTCTGGCAACCACCAATCTGTTGTCTGGTATCTGAGTTTTTGTTCTGTTTTGTTTTGTTTTAACTTGGATTCCATATATAAGTGAGATCATATTTGTCTTTTTCTCTGTCTCTGAAATAAATTGCCTTTATTTCACTTCATAATGCCCTCAAGGTCCGTGTTGTTGCAAATGGCAAGATTTCATTCTTTTGACGGCTATTAGTCAAATATGTACCACATTTTCTTTATCCATTCATCCCTTGATGGATGCTTAGATTGTTTCCATGTCTTGGCTATTGTAAATAATGCTGCAATGAACATGGGGATACAGATATCTTTTCAAATTAGTGTTTTTCTTTCCTTCAGATACCCAGAAGTAGAATTACTGGATCATATACTAGTCCTATTTTTAATTTTTTGAGGAGCCTCCATACTATTTTCCATAGTGGCTGCACCAGTTTACATTCCCACCAACAGTACACAAGGGTTCCCTTTTCTCCACATCCTTGCCAACACTTGTTATTTCTTGTCTTTTTGATAATAGCCATTCTAACAGGTGTGAGGTGATAACTCATGGTTTGGATCTGCATTTCCCAGATGATTAGTGATGCTGAGCACCTTTTCATGTACCTGTCGGCCATCTGTATGTCTTCTTTGGAGAAACGTCTATTCAGATCCTCTACCCATTTTTTAAACAGATTGTTTCTATTTTAGCTATTGAGTTGTGTGAGTTCTTTCTATATTTTTGAGATTAACCCCTTATCAGATATATGATTTGCAAATATTTTCTCCATTCAGTAGGTTGCCTTTTCATTTTTGCTGATGGTTTCTTTGGCTGTGCAGAAGCTTTTTAGTTTGATGTAGTCCCACTTGTTTATAATAGTTCATTGGTAGTGTATGCAACAGATTTTGCTATACTGATTTTGTATCCTGCAACTTTACTCAATTCGTTTATTCTAACAGTCTTTTGGGGGAATCTTTAGGGTTTTCTATAGATAATATCATGTCATCTGTGAACAGTGACAGTTTTACTTCCTCCTTTCTAATTTGGATGCCTCTTATTTCTGTTTCCTGCCTAATTGCTCCAGCCAGGACTTCCAATACAATGTTGAATAAAAGTGGTGAGAGTGGGCATCTTTGCCTAGTTTGTTCCTGATTTTTAAAGAAAAAGCTTTCGGCCTTTCACTGTTGAATATGATGTTAGCTGTGGGTTGATCCAATTTCTAAATATTAATTTAGATTGGAACTTAATTGTTTGGGGGGGGGCAGTGGCCATGAAAACATTCATAGGACACAAAGAAGAAGCAAGGTTACAGCAAGTATAAAAATTTAAAGATCAACAGAGAAGAGAGAAACAATAGTGTTAGTAATTACTTTATAATTATTATGAAAAGAATTATCAGAATATAATTTTTATTTTAATAACTGTTATTAAAGGAAATTCAAACAAATAAAGAGTAAAAACCCTCAGGCTCATCACTCAGTTTCAGCTCTCATCTAGTCAGTCAATATTGTCATTTCCAGCCTGCTCCTTACTCCCCCAACTGTTCCTGGATTATTTTGAAGCAAATCTCAGATATCATATGGTTTTATCTGTAAATATTTCAGTATGTATTTCTAGATATTAGGGACTCTTTATTTAAATCATAACTATAATGCCATTATCCTACCTTAACAATACGTTCCTAGCATCATCAGATTTCCACAGTCATGGATCATTTCCCAATTGTCATATATTTTATCTATTTTTAACATTTATATTTATATATACATTATACATAAACATTCATTTATGCATTATAAATATATGAATTATTATTTGTTTGAATCAGGATCCAAGTAAAGTCCATACATTGTGATTGGTTCACAGGTCCTTACATCTCTTAATCTATAGTTTTCTGTGTCTTCTTTTTTTTTTCCTTGTAATTTTTTGCCTGAAGAAACTGGGTCACTTATTCAGTAGGATTTCCGCAGTCTGAATTTTGCTAACTGCATTACGCTGGTGTAGTTTATGTGACTGTCTGTTCCCTGTGTTTCTTATAAACTGGTAGATCCAGAAGCTTAAGTGGTTCGTTTGATTTTTTTGGTTTTTTTTTTTTCAGCAAAACTGTGTCACAGGTGGTATGTGACCAAATATTACTTTAAAGCTAATATGTGAAATGGTTTGGGCCCTGATTTCTAAGACATCCAGGAGGTATATAGAAGGACTCTGGTCATAACATATTTTGAGGCAAACAATTAGTGACTTGCCTTTTCTAGAATAATATACTAGTTAAAATTATCTCCAAAAATCTTCTGCATGGATCCAAATGCATAAGGGGAATTAAAACGTATTCTATAGGGCCAGCCCTGGTGGCCTAGTGGTTAAGTTTGGTGTGCTCTGCTTCAGCGGCCCAGGTTCAGTTCCCAGGTGCAGACCTACACCACTCGCCTGTCAGTGGCCATGCTGTGGCCGTGACCCACAAACAAAAAGAGTACAATTGGCAGCAGATGCTAGCTCGGGACAAATCTTCCTCGGGGGGGAAAAAAAAGAAAGAAAGAAAAATATTCTGTAGGTCCAGAAGTCTCATGGAATTGGCCTTTGGCTTCTCATGATTGCAATGGGCACTGCAAGCTACGTATTATACTTTATAGACCCATGCTGCCTAGTACAGTAGCTTCTGGCTATTTAACTTTAAACTACTTAAGGTAAATTTTTCAAATTTAGTTGCTTATTCACACTAGCTACAGGTAGCTAGTGGCTATCATACTGGCCAGCACTGATATAGAATATTTCCATCATCACAAAAAATTTTATTGGACAGTCGTATTTTAGACTCTAGAGAAATCAGGGAGAAGTAGACAAACTGAATGAAATTTTCTTGGCATTCAAGAAGATTTTTAGATGTTTGATAATGAGTTTTCTGTAAATCTTATCGTTTGGATTTCTGTAGTGCTGCCTCTAAACTTGAATGTTACAGGACCATTGTTTTGTTGGTGGAAAACATGAGAAGTCTGTTTTTGGACAAGTTTGTTACAGACACTCTTAACGTCTCCCTTGTTTTATGTTGTATTTCAGCTTGCTAAGAAACATATCTAGACTCTGTCACATCCAGAGAGCATACAATCCGTGACACATAAACTCAGATAAGCTCCTGCAGTGAAAGAAGGCGCTGATCGTCGCCAGGGTGAAGTGGTTAGAAACAAACACATGAAAAGATATCTCTCAAGTTTCTCTTTTACAGCATTTTTATGAAATGATTCACAGAGTGAAGTTTTATAGCACAAAAAGCAAGTCAGCAGAGAGAGCCAAAATTTTTGATTCTCATAGACACAGTGTTACACTGGAAGTAAATTTTATAGCTGGTTGAGTCAGTTCCATAAATTCTAAAGGTGTTCTGGAGAAATAGCCTTTTCCAAAGGATACCTTTTATCAGCTCTGTTACCTGTAGATATTTACATAATGGCTCATCCACCTACCTTCCTGTTGAAGAAATAGTGTATCATTTGACTTTTATCTTAATTCGGCCTAAAAATACTGTACTTGAAGTAATTGACCTTTGCTTAATTTTTTACAGCGGAAGTTCAGAGTGAAATTGAAAGGATTTTTGAACTTGCAAGAACGTTGCAACTGGTAGTCCTTGATGCAGATACTATTAATCATCCAGCTCAACTTAGTAAAACCTCTTTGGCCCCTATTATAGTGTACGTAAAGATTTCTTCTCCTAAGGTAAGTAGAGTTGCTATTGGCTGCTGTGTAATCAAAGTTTACTAAAATGTGCGTTTATTTTCTGTTTTCTAGTTATAACAGGCTATGTCTTTATCCATCATAAAGAGTTTGAAGAGACATTAGTTAAGAATTTTTACGACTGATATAAAGCAAAGTATGATTATTAGTTTAACGACTTAGAATAGTGATTCTCAAAGTGTAGTCGATGGATCTCTAGGCAGGGGGTCGGGGGGGCTCCAAGACACTTTCAGAGGGTCCACGGGGTCAAAACTATTTCTGTAATAATGCCAAACATTATTCACCTTTTTCACTGTTTTGACCTTTGCACTGATGGTGGGCAGAACTGCTAATATCTAAGCATGAATCAAGACTGTGGCACCAGACAGGATGAGCAGTCACTGTATTCTTCCCACTGTGCACGTGCAGTTAAAAATAAAAAAAAAAGAACCCAAACCCAGTTTCACTTAATTTTATTAAATTTTGACTCTAAGTATAAGCCTTTACTATTCGGAGTAATGAAACAGGAAATACACTTCAGCTGTATATCAAAGTCAGTCAGTTATCTTGAGGACAAGCACTGGTGTGATTATTTGAGCTGTGAATTGAACTACCCACTTTTTTCACGGAGCACCATTTTTATTTGAAAGAACAACTGACAGGCTATGCTTGTTTAGACTTGGGTATTTGGCAGATATTTTCTTGAACAAAGGGGGTCTGTCACTTCAAGGCAAACAACAGCCTTTGTTACCCATGATAAAACCCAAGCTTTCAAACAAAAATTAGGATTTTGGAAAACTTGTATCCACCTCTGAAAGCCTGGTAGCTTCCCACCAGATAAAGACTTTTCTAATGAGATCAATGATAATAACAAATATGATGTTTTAATATTGTACAATGCAACGTGTCAACATTTGGAAGACCCAAGAATTGAGTGTACCTTTATTTTCCAAATGATCAGTGAATGACGTTACAGATCATGCCTGGTAAGAGATCCATTCAAATTTCAAGATAGACCAATGGAATTTAATGTAACAGAGTAAGAAAAATGCATTGATATAGTTTCAGATTTCACAGGGCAACTAGTCTTTAAGAAACTACCATTAGTTGAGTTTAGCATAGTATCAAAGAAGAATGTCTGCAATTATCCGAAAGGGCTACTGAAATATTCCTTTCCTCAACTACATATTTGTAGAAGACTGGATTTCCTTCATATTTCAATGAAAACCATACATTGTAGCAGATTACATGCATAAGCAGATAGGAGACTTCAGTTGTCTTCAATAATCTCTCAGTTATCTGGGAGATTTGCAAAAACTGTAGCTATTTTTATGAAAATAAGTAATTTACGTTAACATGTAATAGGGTTATTGTTAATTTTTAAACGAAAATTCTTTTGATGTCTAATATGGTAAATATTAGATATAGTTCACATAAACAAAAGCTTTTTGGGTGTCTCAACAGCTTTTTAAAATAAAGTTGGCCATGAGACAAAGTTTGATATCCGCTAGCCTTGATGCTGTTTTCTCTTTTTTAGAGCGTGCAACTGGGATTTATCTTAACATGTTAATTTTGCAGATAATCTTACACATTATATTTTATAGCTCAATCTATTACAAGCCATTTATGCTGTATATGAAAAGGCCCCAGAGAAAGGAGTGAATAATGAACCTTGTCGTTTACCTGAGTGCAGATATTCTTCTGTTAAAAAATCTTATCTTTTACAGGTTTTACAAAGGTTAATAAAATCTCGAGGGAAATCTCAAGCTAAACACCTCAATGTCCAAATGGTGGCAGCTGATAAACTGGCCCAGTGTCCTCCAGTAAGTTAGCTCTATGTACGGTACAATCCAGCTGAAGAGATCAGAGCTGGCATTATATTAAAGAAACAAAAAGCAGACACTTAAATGCTTGTTGGGGGAGACAGTCCTTGCCACTTAGCAGTGGTCTTCATTCCAAAGAAGTGACTGTCCTGCCTCCTGCCACGAGCACTTGTCCAGGTCACAACCATGGCTTACAAAAAGCCACGGCACGTTCTGTGGCGACTTTGCTTTGGTAACTAACATCTAATTAGTATCTTAAATGACATAAGTTTGTGGTTTCAAAAACTTGGTTACAAGATGGATCTATTTGGGGTTGGTTTATTAATCATAGGGAGCAAGTTGCTGCCTCTTAATAATTATCTGAGAAATTGATTTGAGACCATGTAAAAAACAAATTTCTAGACATCAGTTACCTGGATTCTAACATCTGAATACATTCTACTTCTAATCCCTGCTTTACATACTATGCCTTGGGACTATAGATCACTTCTAGTTTTGGGTTTTTTTTAAGTGCGGGTATTTCAGAAGCTCTAAGAACTATGATTATATCCATTTTGATTGGTTGGCGTATGTTAAAATTTATAATAAACACTTTGAACTATTTTGAAGTTTGGACCATGTCAAATTATCAGTGGTTTCCACCACTTCTGCCAAATTTCGTGTCCTAATCTTACCTCGTTAATTTCCAAGATTAAACTCTTCAGTTTCTATGTCAAAAACAGGCTTATTCCTGTTACAGTTCAAATTATATTCTTTTCTTTTTTACATCTCTTGTCTACTCTAGTATCAATTCCTTTTTGCACTATTGACAGACAACTTTTCCATCATGCCCTTAACAACTAATATTCCACCTATTCACTTTCCGCTCACTCCTGTTGGTTATGCATCCAGTGTTCTAAACAATGATTTGAGGTAGGTGGACAGTTAGCCACTGGGAAAGGAGGAAGTAGGAGCACCTAAGCAAGAGCAGATACAAAGTGGTGCAGCTCAGCAGCCCCTCCCCCGCCCTTGCTCCCTCCCCCCTCCTTTTATGAGGGTGGGGTGTGTGTGAACTTTGTCACAACTGGGCTGGTCTAACTGTGCCGTCTGAAATGTTTGCCTCTGCAGGAGTTGTTTGATGTGATCTTGGATGAGAACCAGCTCGAGGATGCCTGTGAGCACCTTGCCGACTATCTGGAGGCCTACTGGAAGGCCACCCACCCTCCCAGCAGCAGTCTCCCCAACCCTCTCCTTAGCCGCACGTTAGCCACTTCAACTCTGCCTGTTAGCCCCGCTCTAGCCTCTAATTCACAGGTAAGAGGAGCTCTTTACCGTCTTCCCTGAGAACTAGGCTGCCTGGGGTCATGTTGCTGGGATGCAAGCCCAGACATCCAGCAAGTGCTGGCTCCAGTAGAGCAGCTCTGTCCAAGCGGAGGCAAACGTTGAGTCAGTTGAACATCTTCAGTGTGAGTTGTGCACCTGTAAGAAAAGCAGTGTAAACAGCATATACGATGAATCTATATAAACTGGAAAAGTCCCCAACTACCTGCTCTTTCAGACAGAACTAGAACTTTCTCCACGTTCAGCAGCACAGACAGTGGAATCAGACCGCCTGGTTCAAGTCCTGGCCCCGCCTCTTACCGGGTGTAGAACCTTGGATAAGTTCCTTTCCTGCTCTTTGCTTTAGGTTGCCAGCATTATTGCCAACATTGCCAGCATTTCCTGAGGCAGCTCTCTCGGAGGGTGGCCGTATTCATGAGTTAATATATGTGACGGTTAGAACAGAGCTTGTCTCATAGTTGGTATTCTATCCTTTTTTGCCCCTGAATCCTTATCTTAAGCCAAACCCAGCATCCTACGGATGTCTAATCTTCCCACATGTATTCAAGCAGAGCTAGTTCAGTGTACATCCGCGTGCAGAAAAACCTCAAGGACCTGTATCTGTATTTGAACCACAAGAGAACATATAAAAGAATGCCCTCCCTCCTTCATTTATACATTTAAAAAAGAAAAAGGTTACTCTGTGCCCCATTCTAGGCACTTACAGATTAACATAAATTCCAATATAATAAAGTACAAACCTTATAAATGCCACTGGACATTATCAAAAAAAATTAGGGAACCAAGCTGGGTGAGATTTCATGGCAGCGTTTTCAATGCTTATAAGGGACTCGACTTGACTGGACTTGCTTTGTGACGCGCTAGTTCCTAACGCCGTGGCCCTGGCTGATGCCTGTGTTTGCTCCCTGCACCACCAGGGTTCTCAAGGCGATCAGAGGACTGACCGCTCTGCTCCTGCCCGTTCTGCTTCCCAAGCTGAAGAAGAACCCTGCCTGGAACCAGTCAAGAGATCCCAGCACCGTTCTTCCTCCTCAGCCCAGCACCACAACCATCGCAGTGGGACAAGTCGAGGCCTCTCCAGGCAAGAGACGTTTGACTCGGAAACCCAGGAGAGTCGAGACTCTGCCTACGTAGAGCCAAAGGAAGATTACTGCCACGAACACGTGGACCACTATGCCCCACACCGTGACCACAACCACAGAGATGAGCCCCACGGGAGCAGCGAGCATAGACACAGGGAGTCTCGGCACCGTGCCAGGGACTTGGATCGAGAGCAGGACCACAACGAGTGCAACAAACAGCGAAGCCGCCATAAATCCAAGGATCGCTATTGTGACAAGGATGGAGAAGGAATATCCAAAAAACGGAACGAGGCTGGGGAATGGAATAGGGATGTTTACATCCGCCAATAACTTTGGCCCTTTTGTGTTTTTTTTTTTTTTTTAAGTAAGTCTTGTATAACAGCACCCCCAAACTAAATCTTTGGGGGTCTACATTGCAATCATATGTGATCTGTCTTGTATATTTTGTACTGCTGTTGCTTGAATAGCAATAGCATGAAATAGAGTATTAATATACTTTTTTTTCTTTTGTAAGTGCTATATAAATTCGCCTGGTATGGCTGCAGTCCTCCGGTTGTATACTGGACTTTTTCAAAAACTGTTTGGGGTAGCTGCCACTTGAACAAAATCCGTTGCCATCCACGTGGCGTTAGTATTTTAAGAAATGTAGTTGTTTTCAAAAATGTAGTTGATGTATCCAGCAAGCCAGAATCAGCCCAGATAAGAAGTGGAATTTCTTGATTCTCCATATTTTAAATATGTAGGCACCTGATTTGCATATTCATTCATCCATGGACCACTGTTTCTTGCTTGTACCTCTGGCTGACTAAATTTGGGGACAGGTTCTGTCTTGCCTTACACAAAGGGGATCATAAAGTTAGAATCTATTTTCTATGTACTAGTACTGTGTACTGTATAGACAGTTTGTAAATGTTATTTCTGCAAACACCTTCTTATGATAATTATATATATAATATATATATATATCAGTTTGATCACACTATTTTAGAGTCTTAATGCCAAGTCAGCAGATTTGCTTTATGAATTACAGGGACTAGAAATGCCCACCTTCAGGAAATTTGTAATAACATCATCTAGACACCTATCCCCACTCTAGTAGAAAGTCTGTACATACTGTAAACACGTGTGATTGCTTGACTTGAAAAGGTTTGATTTCTGAATGTTTTACCATCCTTGTAAGTTTATAATTTTGACCATAAATTATGGTAAATATAACCAAACTCCAAAGGTTGTTCTAATCCATGCAGTTCACACTGATTGTGACAAACACATTCTTAGTAGCTAGTGTCTTAGGTCACTGCACTGGAATATACGAGCCGGAACTCTGTGTGCGTGCGCGTCTGTGTGTAAGCGTGTGCGTGAGTGACTGGTTGAGATGAATCTGAATGCTGAAGACTTGTCAAGAAACTAGAGACTGATATCCAGAATTCTACCCACCTGGCTTTGTACTGAATCGTGCTACATGTTGCTTTAATGATTCGTTGAGCAGTCAGGGTGTGTGAAGAAACTTGCTGCCAAAGGTGACTACGAAAGCATTCATCTGCTGGCTCCCTGTTTTTGCTCCTAGAGAGTAAAAATACAGGCAACTTTTAACTGTGAGAGTTTCACTGGAAATGTACAATCTTTGTGTGTTCGAGTATTTGTTTTAGTAAGAAACGTTTACACAGCTTGTAGAATTGTTTCGTGGGAAAATAAATTTTTCTAACTTCTCCCACTTCCTTTTCTAAACTTGCCTATCGTTCCTGTTGTTTATCTCCCAGTTTACCTGTCATTCCATTCCGCCCCCCACCAACTCCAACAGTTTCACTGTCCATCAGAACCTAGAAGTGCTTCTTATAACCAAAGTTTCTGCTCTTCAGAAGAAATCAGGGCAAAATGGGGTGACTTGAAGTGAACAAGATGTTAAGAACATTTTCGTACATCAGACATCTACTGTGAAGGAGAACCCGGAAGATGATAGCTCCATGCCTCAATGATGCCGCTGAGAAAGCTCACAATGTGGTTATGACGCTAAGGCTCAAACCTTCTCCGTGTCTCTTAGGCGTACCTTTTGTCCAGTCAAGACTGGACAGGTAAGACAGTCTTAGGTGTGCAAGTACCTAGCACTTGAAGTTTGTCCCTGGAAAATGCCTCTGTATAATTGCCTAACTTCAGATCTGTACATTATATGATTATTTTGTTACATAAATCTATTTTTTTGTTTTGCTTCTTTGATTATTCCAGGTTCTTGCCAAATATTCTTGGACCTTTATCAGTAAAACTGTTTCATATTTAACTCCTTCCTCCCCCTCTCCCCAAGAAAACTCAAAGAGTTTTAAAAATGAGTTAGTTACATATATAGTGTTTTGTCAGCTGATATAGGAAGTATTTCCCTCAGAATCCATCTATTTGTCAATTAGCTCTGTACTTTTGACATGTTTATTTATTGAATATAAAACCAGTAGTTAGAATATATACATTTTTTATGTCAAATATTCACATTGGGAAACCATATTTCAATTAAAGTTACTTTTATAAAATATTTCCGATAAACTTTCCATCACGGTAAAATGCTGCCCCATCCTTTCCCACATGAAATTTCATCCCAATTAATGTCTCTGGCATATTTAAATTCTTGAAGTTTAACTGGTATTTATCGTACTTGCTGCTACCATTAATCCCTTTCAAAGAGTTGTGCTAATGAATTCCATCTTTAAAATTCTGTACCCGGATTCTTAGTTTCTCACTTTACTGTGAATATGTTAGTCCAAATCAGAGTATTCCTTAAAAAATATTATTACAGGATTTGACATAGCATCTATAAGTGAGAACTGTATAGCGGGCATATGTATGAACTGTACTAAATTTGTAACTGAAGAAATCCCAAGGACAATGGGATATTTACTGACTCGTGGAATGTAAAATTATAGTCTTTTCACACAGCAAAGGCTTCATCTTAACCTACCCAGTTGAAGAGTCATGATTTTTGTAGTCAATCTAGAAAATGCTGGAAATGTTCTTAGTAGTTCTGTTTTCTTATCAAACCTATTTCAGTTCTTCCTATGCTCTTTCTCTACTGCTCCTTTGAGTTACTGTTACAAAAAGGTGCTGCTAAATGTAGGATGTCCTGGTCATGTTGTACTTTGGGACAATGCCACATTTTTAACATGGTCTGCTCTGCATTCACTGTCAGCTACACGGAACTGTTCAACAAACCTGGTTTAAAGTCATTCATATAAAACAAATAAAGAGCTGGTTTCTGCACTGTTTATTATTAGTAGTATTAATTGCCATTTTAGGAATGATTCTTACAGTTGAGAATATGTGAAATGTTCAACACCACTTCACCTCTTTCTTAGGGGCAATACCATTCACTGATGTTACTTAGCGTCATAAAATGATAGCTTGTGCTTGGTAAGGGTCTTTTAAATATGAGCACAGCAGAGTAATCCTCCCACCTAATTCTACATGTGCAGCAACTGATTCCGATTTTGAATTTTCTTCCTTTTTAAAATGAAGATTCATCTTGATGACATTGAATTCCTCACCCTGTCCCTTTGCTCAGCAATGTACTGCTGCTAGTCTCGGGGACTCAAATCTTATTAATACGTCAGAGTCACACTGTTTGAGAAAACAAGTAACTAACTAGGTGATTCTGGGTCAGTTTAATTTTGGTTTGATTATATTTTTAACTATTTGTACTTAACTAAAATGTGATACAGGGTTTTGAAGTAAAATGTACTTACTGTTGAATTAATGCTTTTTTGGTTTCACAGAAATATCCAAACACTAAATATGTGAAAAGATAATATATTAATTTTCCTTCACAGTACTCTGATTTTCTCCCTTTTTATTGCATTTTTTTCTTAAATTTCTGTCTCAAGATTGCATGTGTTTGTTTTATTTTCCAATTTGCTCTTTTTTGAAGGAAAGAAACTCACTGAAAATATATGTTAAAGGAAAAGTTTTTAACAATATTCTTTATTTGTCCTTACTGTTTTCAATATGCAAATAGTTTTCTTCCGTTTTGCCTGCATTGATTGTATTTTGAATTTGTGGTATTAATGAAAAATTTACGTTTGCTGCTAGGTTCATTCTCTACCATTTTCATCCTAGTTTAGCATATAAGGCTTTGTAGAGAGCATGAGAAGAAATGGATGTTTTGAAACACATTTAAAGTTTGGGAAAGTATGTTGAGCCCTAGAAACAAAAAGTGCCACAGGTCAACAGTGTTTCTCTTTAGTCAAATGACATCTCCTGGATATAAGGCAGGACAAGGGACATGAAGTCGGTCGCCTGTTTGAAGCTTCTGGAGCTGGCACTATTTTTTCCCTCACTCAGTAAGCATGCTTGCGATCTGCTCTGAAGCAGTGACACAAGACAGGTCTCTCTCTGCCTTCAGGGTTCTCCCAATCTGGGGTCGGGGTTAGGGCGTGCCTGGTACACTAGAGTGGGTATGTGAGCACCTTGACAGCAGTGGATCTGAGCACCAGGGGTCCGCAGAGGGAGGGAAATGCCTAACCAACCTCAGGGAAGGACGTTCAAGAAAGGCTTCCTCAAAGAGGCGGCCTTCTGATCTGACTTGACCCAACAGTACTTGCAATCTTGAGGAATACAATGAATAGTTACGAGAAATTCCAAACGGAAATCAATGAGGAAAGAACAGGAAGAAACTATTAGGCAACTGTTTCCAGTTATCCATTTTATACACCCAAGGCTGAGGAATTTTTGGGTAATTTGAATGAAAGTTAACAAAAGAGAGATATTTAACACTACACAAGACAGCCTTTAAACTGTGGCTGGGCATTGGATATTTTAATGTATCTTACCTGAAAAGCAGGTAGGATGAAGCAAGCCTGAAGTTATAATTAATTAAAACAAAAAGCAGCCACTTACATTGGCCACTATAGGGAGATGTATGCTCACCTCTGCGGTTTGGGTGATGTTCTCGTTTTTGTCTGATTTCAGATTTGATTACGAAGAAGTGGATTTCTTTTGTCTTGACCCATCATCACGACAGTTGCTTTGTCTGATGTTGGTGTTCTATGAAGTTGTTTGTGTCCAACAGGAGAACACCAAGGCCGAGCTGTGAGTGCCCGGCCAGTTCCCAGCTGTCAGAAGCTGGTTTTCTCTTGCTCACCAGTCACATCTCTAATAACTTGTATAATACATATTCCAATAGATGACAAAGGGTACCGAAATTGTGGAATACACTCATATTTTTAATCTACCAAGTGAAGAAAATACTCATTTTAGCTTTTAGTTTAAAATCATGAAAAAAAAATAAACATTATGAAGGCAGACTCTCATTTAAAAGAGGTCCAGACTTATTTCAAAGAGGGTGATTTACCAAATAGTAAGCAGAAAAAGTCAAGTAAACACTCAGCTTAGTTACTGGCATGTGGTAAATGTGATACTTCCCATGCCCTGAATCCTTAAGGAACTACTACTTAGGAACTCAGGAGCAGAAAATGTTTTTTATAACCAAATTAAATACTGCTAATTTTATTCTTTGTGTTAGATTCACCAATTTACTTATGTTTTGGCAAGGAAGATTGTCAATGAGCTAACATCTGTGCCAATCTTCCTTCATTTTTATGTAGGACGCTGCCACAGCATGGCTTGACGAGTGGTGTATAGGTCCATGCCCAGGATCCAAACCCACGAAGCCAACCACTCTGCCACTGTGCCAGCCCCCTGATTCACTGATTTTAACATTAAAAATGACTTGCATTCTTTACAAATTAAAACACAAAAGCCCCAAGTGAAAATATGTTCCAAACATCTACAAGCATCTCCTTTTCTTTATACTCTGCTAAATCCATAAAGAAAAAGTAATTACTTAAAAAAAACAAAATATAATCTCATACCACCCTGACTACTTCCATGATGGAGTGGAGCCTCTTGATCAAGTCTCTCGATCCTGGTGAAACAGCTGGCAGCCTTTTCTGTTTCCTTAGCAACAATGCCATCAGTCACTTGGCCTGACAACAGTTTGGTTTAAAAAAAAAACACCACACAGCAAATGTTCAGAATTTCCTTTCTAAGGATCTTTCTGTTAGGTGCTTTTGCATTTTACAAATTTTGCAATAAAAAAACCTATACAATCGTTATTTGCCAGCCGAACCATGTCTTCTATTCTGGCATCTCTGAGAGAATCCATGTCGGTGTCCTGTAAGGGCACAGCAGAGGGGTCAAATCGCTGCAGCTGTTTCAGTTGTTCCAATGACAGGCCAGCGCCCATCATCCCTTCTCCTCCAATCCGTGGCTCCTATTTGGAGAAAACAAATACATATGGACAAACATCCTATAATTAGTAAAGTGTGACTGTGTACAATTTAACTTAGAAGACAAACAGTTGTAACTGCCACAAATTCCCAAAATAGAAAAATGAGTCAATAGCTTTTATTTTTGAGGAATATACATGCTCTTTTTCCAGGTGGAAAAGCGAGAAAGCAGTTAACACTTGGTCACCTGATGAAGGAGTACCTATTATGGCCCAGATGCTTATCAAGTACCCCGACATTGCAAAAGGCCTGAGCTTCAGTTAGAAACACATGCATTCTAATCGCAGCTGTGCCACATGTTAGCTGTGTGACAACCTCAAGTAACTTTACCTACTCTGTCTCCCCATCGACAAAACAGATAAAATACTCAGGCTTAAATAAATAAGGTGGTATCATGCCTGGCAATATAGTGGGCACTCAATAAGCGGAACATTATTGTCAATAACAGCAAGAGATTAAAACTCACCTTTATTTTATCAGACTCCTCAAAACTGATAGAGTTCCTTAGGCATCTAAAGATGCCTCTGTCTGACCCATACCAATTGGATGATTAAAGTTCTTTTCTTGTTGTTTTTAAATGTACTAGAATATTAGAAACAAGGCTGCATCAATTCATTTAGAGGAACACAGAATCATAAGGACTTCAGTAAATACTTGCGAGCCACTACTGCAAAAGATCCATGATCCTAACTTGTCATCATTTCACAGACAAATGTTCGTGTATTACTGAAGATATATCTTCTTAGGTCTATGTCTGAAAACCTATAATTTATTAACCCACGAGGAACAAACATTCCATCTCTTTTAGGTCTATATTGAGTGTATGTGTATACACACACACATATAAAATTCAAGTGAGCTCTGAAGTCTCCTTTCATCTACAATGTAATTATCTTAACTTCTGAGCCTAGAAACCACCTCCAGATTGCTTTTTATTTACATATTCCAATTACCTACTAGAATTCTGTACAGGAAGGTACTGAAGTTAGATGTTCAATGTATCTGAATGAAAGTGAGCACTATTACAGATTTAGGCTTCATCATGGGCTAAAACTGCAGTCATAAATATGGTTTTAATAAAAACCATAAGAGAAAGACAGCACTAGGTAAGGACAACAAAGCTTTTTAAATGTTACAGATTTTATATAAGAGATCATAAAGAAGCAATAATCCTGAACCATTTTGTTTCCTATGGCTAGTCTTTTGATATCCCAGTTATTAAAGCCTGTTTGGGCTTTAATGTGACTTGAGAAAAAAGGCTCAACATTTCCCATATCAGAAAAATACAGGACTCAGGGCCGGGGGGGAAACCATTTTGGAAACAAAGTTCTGAGCAACAAGAACAAGAGCCACAAGTGAAAGAAATGTAACAAACATACACGTGAGCTCTGTGGCATTTTAGCACAGTGGCAAGGAATGATCACATGGAAAAACTGTCGGGACATGAAAATTCTCTATGGGCAGTCACAAATGGGTCTAATTAGAAAAACATTCGTGTTCATTACAGTATTTGTTTCAGAAGTTTTACTTGATATATTTCTTCGTATAACACCCTGTTTAAGTTTCTGTGATGTATCAGATTCCACAGAGAAAGCTGAAAGTATTCTTACCTGTGGCTGAAGCTGAAGGTCAGGAAATGTCGCGAGGGCCCAGGCGACCTGCTCTTCGTTCTCCGCCAGTGTGATGGTGCACGTACTATAAACCAGCACGCCCCCCGGCTTCAGCAGCTTCACGGCCTAGAAAATAATGTGATCAGTCGGCATCTCACAAGCCCAAATAAACATTTTGAGGGATTTTATATCTAGGATACCTTTCAAGTGTTTGGGATAAATAAAATGATGTTCAGTATGACCAGAATTCTTTATCTAATTAGAGTTCCAGCCTGGACGCATTTCATTATCTTGGAGCTGTTGAAGTTCATTTGAACAAAGACTTTTCCAAATACGATCATTCAGTTTCCCAGCTTGAGATACCAGTTTTTTTTTTTTTAAAGATTTTATTTTTTCCCTTTTCTCCCCAAAGCCCCCCGGTACATAGTTGTGTATTCTTCGTTGTGGGTTCTTCTAGTTGTGGCATGTGGGACGCTGCCTCAGCGTGGTTTGATGAGCAGTGCCATGTCCACGCCCAGGATTCGAACTAACGAAACCCTGGGCCGCCTGCAGCGGAGCGCGCGAACTTAACCACTCGGCCACGGGGCCAGCCCCTAGATACCAGTTTTTATGCCAAAAACTGACAACTCTACATTTTTAGGCCAGACTCTTTTCTGAATTCCATACTCATATATTCATTTGCCTTCTCAAAGTTTCTACTACCAAATTTGACACATCTCAAACTGAACTCCTCCTGTCTTCCCTCTGAAACCTACTGGAGACGTATGTCCGTCCTTCCAGATGCTCAGGCCGCAAACCTTAGATTATCCTTTATGCCTCTCTCAAATCCCCATCCATCAGCAAATCCTCTTGACTTTACCTTCAAATTATATCTGGTATTCAGAACTTCTCATCACTTCCACTGCTACCTTCTGGTCAAAGCCTCTTTATCTTTTGCCCGAATTATTGGAACCACCTCCTACTTAGTCTACCTGCTTTCCCCGCTGCCCTCCCACCATGTCATCTCAGTATAGCAGCCAGAGCTGTACTTTTAAAACATGTCAGTTTGCAGCTCAAAACCCTTCCAGCACCCTCCCTAATCACTTGGCATCAAAGCCCAAGTCCTTCCAGTGGCTTTCAAGGCCCTACACAAAGCAGGCTCTGGGCTGCCTTTCTGACCTCACCTCGCACACTGTGCTCACTCTGCTTGAGCAACACCGGCCTCTGCTGTTCCAGAACATGCATGGCACACTCCCACCCTCGGTATCTTTGCAGCAGCTTGGAAAGTTCTTATAATTCTCTGCATTGCTTGCTCCTTCAGTTTTCTTATCTTTGCTTCTATGTCACTTTCCAGCAATGCCCTCGTGAGCACCCGATGTAAAACTTGCAACCTTTCCAATCCAGCGCTCCTGTCCCCCCTTCCTTTCTTTACGTAGCTCCACAGGATTAGTGCCTTGAATATACTAAATAACTTCACCCATTTGTTTACTTTCCTCTCAAGAAGAAGACCAATCTCATGAATAGGGCAGTAGTTGGTTACTTTTTCACTACTGTGTTGTCAGCACCCAGAATAGTGTATTACATACAGTAGGTGCTGAATGACTATCTGTCCAGTAAATAAATGAACCAAGAAATAAGGTGCTAGACAAAAACGAATTTGTCCCAAGTAACTAAAGTTTATCTTCGCAAACTCCCACTTTATTTTTAAAATTTTAACGAAAATCTTAAAAAAGATACATATATATATATATATATATATATATATATATAGTATATACTTGTGCTTTTTTAACCAGAGTAAGCTGATCAAAATTTAAACTTTCTTACTGTGAGCCAGCTATTGTTTTCAGCACTTTGTGCAGATTTTCTCAATAAATCCTTTTAACAACCATGAGGTGTGGTTATTATCTCCCCTGAGGTAGCCCTATTAGGTAGAGTTACTCTCCCCATTTCTCAGATATAGAAACCAGTGTATCGAAAGTCACGTATCTGGAGGACCCATGGCTCAAATCAAGATGTGTCTGATTCTGAAGTCCACGTCCTCCATCAGTTTCTCTCTCTGCGAATGGCATGCCTGCTATATTCTCAACGCTCTTTCACATACTGTCAACTGTTCCTTTGCATTGAGATCAATGCATCTACTCCTAAAAGGCTTCTGAATTTTCTTTTTGCTATGACCTTAAAGAACAAAAAGCCAAGTGTCTTAAAACAGTGTCCTTATTTTACCCTCAAGTCCGAGTGGGTTTCAGCTAAAGGTAAGGCTGCTTTTTCGCTGCTTGCTGTTTTAACTTCCAGGATGTATCTTTGAAGACTGGGTCAAAGAAGAAAAAGTTAAATAACCCACTACCAGTGCCACCTTTGTGTACAAAAGGAGACACCAGAGAGAGGAACAGAAATGTCCTCAAAGGCAACTTCAGAGACTGAATAACTACAGTGTATCCATTATCGCTGCAGCCTATGTATTTATAAGTGGAAGTCTGAGAGGACGCAATGAAGTAATCTTTGATCAAATGCTATCTATATTCTGTGAAATCCATTGAACTATTTTTGCAAGACTGAGAGAAATCCTCAAGTATTCTATCTGGACTTCTTCTGAAACTACTGGAGCCCAGTTAAATTTGCAAAGTTTTTATGTTTCTTTTATATCCTACACTGGACACTGTCATTTCTCATTTTTATTAATGTGTTTACTTCTATTAGACTTCCCACTTTTTTTTTATTAAATTTTATTTTTTATTTTTCCTCCCAAAGTCCCCTGGTACATAGTTGTGTATTTTTAGTTTTGGGTCCTTCTAGTTGTGGCATGTGGGATGCTGCCTCAGCATGGCTTGATGAGCGGTGCCACGTCCACACCCAGGATTCGAACCAGTGAAACCCAGGGCCTCCAAAGCAGAGCTCGCGAACTTAACCACTCGGCCACCGGGCTGGCCCCCAAGACTTCCCACTTTTAATCTGCAATATAACATGATCCAGGAACTCTATTAAAAAACACTAATTTACTTTCTACCCAATTCTTTACATCAAGTAGTAACTATATGTTAACAACCCAGTGACTTTTTAAAGATAAAGCAGAATGTCTGAAATTCTTTAAATGTCTCAGTGAAGAAGTTTTACTATTGCGTGTAATAAAAGAGTGAGTCAACATAAAGAAAAGCTTCTTATATTTAAAACTAGGTCGTCTCTGTCTTTTTTGCGTGGTAACATATACATAACATAAATTTACCACTTTGCCCACTTTTAAGTGTACAATTCAGTGGCATTAAATACATTCACGTTGTTGTGCAGCCATCACCATTCTCCCTCTCCAGAGCTTTTTCATCATTGCAAACTGCAGCTCTGCACCCATTAAACAATAACTCCCCATTCTGTCTCTCCAGTCCCTGGTACCCTCTATCCTACTTTCTGCCTCTATGAATCTGCCTATCTAGTTATCGCATATAAATGGAATCATACAATATTTGTCTTTTTGTGTCTGGCTTATATCACTTAGCATAATGTTTTCAAGGTTCATCCATGCTGTAGCATGTGTCAGAACTTCATGTGTAAGGCTGAATAATATTCCATTGTATGTATATACCACATTTTGCTTATCCATTCATCTGCTGATGGAAACTTGGGTCATTTCCGCATTCTGGTTATTGTGAATATTACTGCTGTGAACACTGCTCCACTCTTTTAAACATCTAACTAGCGAAGGTCAACTTTCTTTCACAGCAAAGTAGCATCACATACCACAGTAAAGAGTTTTCGCTGTAAAGGTTGGTATGATGTCACTTCCTTTAAAGTCCAAGAACAAGCCATGTTTGGTCTCTGTCCCATTCCACTGCAGGGTGCGTCAAGGAGAATTCGGTCAAAAGATTCTGGTAAGAATGGAGGTTCTCCTATAAAGAGAATTATAAACATATTGGCTATCTGCCCTATTGGTCTAGAACAGAAAACTCCTGAGATAAAAGCAATGATCAAAAATTTAAAATCATAATCTGGAAGAGAAAGTAAAGAAAAACAATTTCTCCCTTCAATCAAGTAGCTGGTGAAACTAATTCTGATTTATACTTCATATAGATCTGACTTTGTACAGGGTTAAAAATGTGATTATTATAGTTGAGGGTTATTCTGTTGATGTGGTGCAAACAAGGCCTAATCAAACTAGACCTTGTATCCTCAGTGTCAGAAGTTACAGTTCATCAGAGCTGGGACCTGGAATTAATTCTGGTCATTCTGAGAGCTGACACTTCTCTTCGTAATCCCTACTGAAGACAGCCCCAGAAAAAGAGGGCACCTATTAGGTTCTAGTCACATCTACTGGTTCTGTGGTTCCTCAGTCTCTTTGTTCCTGTGGCCATCAGCAAGGCTGTGCTCTAGGATGAGTCAATAATCCCCCTGGATCCAATCTTTCACAGGTTTCCCTTTGCATTCACTTGAATAATTTTCTCCATTCCAACTTCTAATCTATTTAGTGTTATGAAACCAAACGGTCTGCTAATATATTTATATATAGTATATATATTTATGTATTTATGCTATGTAACTGCAAGCAACATATTGCTGCTGACTGCTTTGATACAAAGCTGGTTGATTTCCAGGATATAACTCAGGAAGAGAGGGATGGAAGAGATGCACAGGGCAAGCAAGGCATAGGGAAAGGGCGCAGAGCTTCCATGTCCTCTCCAGGCACACCACTCTCCCCAAATCCCCACGTGTTCCCAGCCCAGATGCTCTCTGTACCCCATCCTTTTGGGTTTTTATGGAGGTTTCATTACATAGCATTGACTGATTAAATCATTGGCCATTGGTGATGGATTTGACCTCCAGCCCTCTCCCTTCCCCTGAGGTCTGGGGGTGGGACTGAAAGTTCCAACCCTCTAATCACACAGTTGGTTCCTCTAGTGACCACTTCCCATTCTGAGGTCCTATCCAAAGGTCAACTGATAAACATAACAAAAGCCACCTTTACAGTTCCCATCATTTTGGAAATTCCAAGGGCTTTAGGAGCTCTATGCCAGAAACCAAAGACCAAATACATATTTCTTATAAATATATGTATCACAATCCCACTTCCAGGTCTTGCCCTTAAAAGGACTGGCAGTGCAGTCTCCTTGTTTCTTTTCCTTGCCCCTAGAAAGAACTGGAACAGCTGTCTTGGACCCAGAATGAAAATACCAGCATTGGATAACCACTTCTGTTAGGTGAGACAAAAATAAACAACAAAAACAAACAAACAAAAATCAGTTCTATCTTTTCTAAGCCACTGTATTTTGGGTCTCTCTGGCACAGCCCGTTAGCCTATACATTAATATAAATCTCCTGCAAAGTCCTGGCTAACTATTTAGGGTTGACAATCAATTGACCACGAAACGATGTTCTCATGTAATTAGGCAATTCAATGTGACCTATTCCCACTTCTGTAAGAAGACAAATAATAGTCCAGATATTGTTGCTCAGAACAATCCCTATTTTTCTAGGAAGCATTCCATGGGTTCCATTTGTTTGTCTGCTTTTTTAATCCTATGTGGCTTACTACCCTTTTAGGCAGATGTTATAAAATAATTTCTCACTTCCCACGAGTCTCAAAGATAGTGATTTTCACATCACTACCGATACATTAGCCATCAAACCCATTGGGTCTACTGCCTGACATTCTAAGTTTAACACCCCAAATCAAACTACCAGAGAATGTGCTGAAACAAGCCTTGATGAATAAAGAGCTAAAGGTGATGGCCCAGGACCATCAGTTAATAAAGTGATATGGAGGAGTGAAAAATCACTGAATCTCCCAAGTTAGTTAATGGATTATCTCCTTATAGCACTGAAGACTGATCTCTAAGAGAGCTACCCCAATATGATTGTTCTTACCCTAATCCCAAAGTATTGTGAATGTGAATATGATCTCTTTAATTCAAAGACATGTAAAAACTGGTGACTTACCAACAATTTTAGTGAAGCAATAGTAATGGATTATAATTGAGCTGTCTACTGTCTACTAGTCATTTTTATGAACAACAGTTTACACATGTGCAAACTACAGGGTTAGAAAGAGTATCTTTCTCTATGGCAATCTAGATGATCTACAAGGGGTGGGGAATCAACACCATGCCCCCAGCTTTTTAAAGGTCCTCTTTAATCAAATAGCATCTTTAATCAATAAATGTACTGGGAAAACATGCCAATTAATTCATTAAAATATGTAAGTCTCTCAGGTATTTCATAAAATCAAATCTAAACAAAGAGACAGAGAGAGAGAAATAGAGATAAAGTCACTCAATAAATCCAACATCTTATTCCAAAACAAGATACATGGCAATTTGTCCTCGCTTCTTAGCTCCAGAGCTCCATTCCTCAAGAAAAACGAAGAAAAAATAGTTCAGGAATCATAAAATTGCAAAGTTCAGAAGTTTTCTGAGATGTAATAAGAAATTAAAATAAATATATTAAGAACAAAGAGTTTGACCAAGTCTTGGAGGTTTGACCTATATTATTAAAAACTTGATACTCAGACATGAGATGAAAAGGAAAAAGACACCTATTATGGAAAAACATCTTAGATTCATGCCAAAGTTTCAAGGCCCCATGAATATGCTGAGAATGATAACAAAATATATTTGTTTGTAAAAGCCAGTTATAAAAATCTTTAAAAGATAAAATTAAACTCACCTTCTGTGTTCTTAACCATATCGAGTTTAAGTGCCTTCGTTCCATCAAAGCAAAATGCCCTAATAGAATTCAACCCTAACAATAAAGCATTCTGCTTTATTTTTTCTACTTTGTTGGATATTTTATCCAGTGCTATTACTTCTCCCTAAAAAAAAAGCCATAAAAGTGTAAATCCAAAGCAATCATGAAAATTATTAATAAAGAGAAAAAAACATTAAAAATTATGGTCTTCCCCACTTTCCTTCTACCCCTAGTTTTAAAGCTGAATTCATTAACCAAATATATATCAAATGTACATCAAATACTTCTTTCCTTTGAAAAAACACGTTCTTGTCAGATAATTAATTTTCTCACAATGCCCTGCTACTTTTAATCAACAAAACTCAAAACCAAAAATACTGTTTGCAATCTTCTAAAGAAACTTAAAAATATCCATTGGAGGTACATATTCAAAATCACCAATTTGATGTGCCTTGCTCACTTCTGGAAGAGTATGAAGTAATGTTCTGAGACTTGTGCCTTCTAGTGCTTTGAGACACAGATCAATGTTACCTGTAAAATCAATCTTCATCTCAATATCTTCTGAGCTATACACCTAACAAAATTCAGGTGATACACCAGTATATCCAACAAAATGTTCTGGACTGGTATAAAAAGTAGTTCAAAAATATTTTTATATGGAAGTCAATGAAGACAAGAGGCCACGTTTTTAGGAATGCAATGTGACATTCCTATGATATTTTAAAACATACTATGAAACGATATTGCAGGGATGGTGAAATTAACCCTTCCATATATTTTCTTGCTTTTGCTCCTTTTATATACACTGTCCTTGTATGATATATACATCAGTTACAGACTATAAAATACTAGAAATTTGCTGATAATGTTCCCAAATATGACACCAGGTTTAGTGGTAGACATGCTTCTAAGTAATACTTTCACAAACAGGAAAACCATTTCAAGTGAGTTGAATTGGAAAAGTAGGCAAATACAATCAGCATAAGGTTTAAATGTACTACAGTGAAGGAGTAACTCCACTGGCTGAAGGTTATCTTTCCAAAAACACAGAGAAGAGGCTACACTTACACAAAACTTGCTTGACTATCAAAAACAAATCACCACCAACAAACTGAAAACAGCAACAAAAACTAGAATTCATTCTGGCTCAGATACCTCTATTCAGGCTGTTCATTTCTACATTGCTGGTCCACTGGGGGAAATTGCCTAACTCCAACTGGAGTTGCTCACCCTTTGCCATTTTCCTTGCAGTACCCTGCCATTCCGACTCAGGCTCAGTCATGCAATTTCTTGGCCAATGGGATGAAAGTAAATGTGATACAAACAGAGACGTGAAAGACACTTGAACAGGAGGCCTTGCTCTGCTTTGCCCTCTGCCATTGCCAACACTCAGTGATAGCCTTCTGCTGAGCTAGCCCCCTGGTCCTAACAGGAGGAGAAGAGACACATAGACTGCAGGCAGGGCACCCTAGTGGTCTCAGCTGAGGTCACCTTAGATAAGCCAACACCAGCCAAAGCCAAGTGAAGGAGCCCACCCGAGATCATCAAAACCCCTAGCTAGCCCGCAGCTGATCAGGTGCACAAGCAAGCCTAGCAGGGACCAGCTGAATCCCAGACCCCTGAGCAGAATAAATGTTTAGTTGTATGCCACCAAGGTTTTGTGGTCATATTTACACAGCACTATAAAACCAACAGAAAAGGGATACAACTACACTATCCCGACTTTCTTTGGAAAGACTTCTTACTAGAGAGAATAATATATCTATGAATAAATAACTCTAAGCAAAACAATAAATATCAGACCGTAAGTTAAGGAAAGATTATTATCACTTCCTCAAAACAAACCTTTACATTTAAGCTTTCAGGTAAAGTGAAATAATAGTTTGCATTAAACACCACAACTCCATAAAATGAACCCTTCTATTTTGTGTTCTTCATTTTATGCACTGGTGGTATTTCATGCATTTTTACCTAAAGAGTTTTTACTGTTACCACCTTAAATTCTTTTTGGACAAGGAACAGTATAAGTAAACAGCCAAGTATATCTCCTCTAACGAACCAAGAGTATTGATTCCCCAAAATTTAAACAACAAATCTTTTCCTATTGGAGATCTTTCCTATTTCCTAGTTACTTCAGGCTACTCACTGAGGTTATACTAGAGCTACGCAAGAGTGTGTGTATGTGTGTGGCGCATATAGAGAGTGCATATATATATACACACACACAGAGTACATTATATGCTGCATATGTATTTATATAGTGTATACACACACACACATATATATATAGTGCAGAGATAGTAGGTTTAATTTATGTTTTATCCCCCTGCTTGTGACATTGTGAATGTTTCAGAAATTCTAATAGTGTTAAAGTGAAATACTAATGTGTAAGTAATGTGAATTTTCATTGGAAGTCTTTGAATAATTAAAATGACTTGCAGTAATGAAATGGAAAAGCTACAATTTCATCTTTTTTTTTTTTTTTTAAAGATTGGCACCTGAGCTAACAACTGTTGCCAATCTTTTTTTTTTTTCCAGCTTTTTTACTCCCCAGATCCTCCCAGAATATAGTTGTATATTTTAGTTGTGGGTCCTTCTAGTTGTGGCATGTGGGACGCCGCCTCACCGTGGCCTGATGAGCGGTGCCATGTCCACATCCAGGATCCGAACCGGCGAAACCCTGGGCCGCCAAAGTGGAGAATGCAAACTTAACCACTCGGCCACGGGGCGGGCCCCTACAATTTCATCTTAACACTGTAAAAGTTCCTACTATTTTCTGTGCAAGATTGCTTGTAAATCACTTGACTGTCTTAAGAATCATCAAATATAGATAAAAAATGGATCACCTGATAAAGTTCATCATCTGGCAATTTTGGGAGTGGGAGCGCAGACAGTCTATCTTCCACCAAGTAAATTAGCTAGAGCAGAAGGGCTTTGCTAGCCTTCTGGAGGTGTATTTCTAGGCCAGAAACTCTTACATCTCAAGTAGGTAATTTTTTCTTATTTATAAATTAGTATCATACAGAAAATTCCTGAGTTTCCTAAGCACATAGGAATTCCTACGACTGTATAAATCTGACAATTTAGAAAAAAACAAACCCACTGCTCCCACTTTTTTACTGTCCTTGCTATGCTCTTTACCCAGCTTACAGTCCATGGCTCATCATAATCATTCCCTTAGATCCATGCTCAACTCCCATGCGTCTGTGTCCTGGATATATACATGACAAAAACGTAGCTGGGATTAAATCCAATCCTTCACCAACTTCATGTCTACGCCTTGCAGCTAAAAAGCACATCACTGTCCCAACTCACCTTACTTTAAATTCATGACCACCAGATTCACAGCCCTTGATGCAGACGTGTCCATAGCCCATTCTCATTCCCATTTTCCTCTATTAATATCTTGTATCTTCTCAAAACTCTTACCACCTGCTTCCCCATCCCCATTCTCATCTGATAACCTTGCTTCCTATTTCACTAAGAAAACTGGAACAACCAGAAGAGAATTTCTCATCTCTTACCATATCTACTAGTCCACTAATATGTGCACCCATGTACTCAGTCTTTCCTATTTCCATAGATAAACTGTCTCATGCTACCATCTAAAGTCACCTGTGCATCAAATCTCAACCCAATTCACCTACTCAAAGATACTGTTCCAGCAATTTTCCCTTTTCCCTCTGGTGTCACCAATTTTCCCTTTCAACACATCTTTCTCATTAGCATACAAACATTGTTATTTCTCTCATCTTAAAAAAAGACCTCCCTGAGTTCACCTCCAACTACTGCCCCATTTCTCTGCTCTCCTGTACAAACAACCCCTGCCCCCCCAAAAAAGGAGTCTTCATTCATTTTCTTTGATTCCTCTTATTCTCAATCCAAGCAAGCATTTCCACTCACCAAAACTGCTCACAACAAGGTCACCAATCACCTGTGTAGGGGAGGAAGACATTTCCTCTACCTGCTCTGGGTCCTTCTGGCCAGAGAACGAATTAAATTCACATGAGACAGAATAACAGGAGAAAATTAAACAAAGCTTTATAACATGTATACATGGGAGAGGTTCAGGCAAGCTAAGTAACTCACCAAAATGACTGAAGCCAACACCTTAAATATTATCTTCAGCTAAAGACAAAGGAGGATGTTGGGGGTGGGGGGAGTCACTTACAGGAGGTTACCAGACAAGTACAGTAAACAAGAGTAAGATTATTATGCAGATTTAAGTCCTTGCCCTCCACCTTGTTTAAGAGTTTCTAGAGATAAGGTCATACCCCCTCCTTCCTGGTACAGAGAGGGAGACACCTTTACAGATGGAGATTCCCTTTACAAATGTAAATGTCTCTTAACAAATGGTAAGTAAATTCTACTTTTCAGAGTTTCTTTCCTGTCTGCAGTTTTTTTAAAAGTAACCAGCCCAAAATATTCCTCATGCCAAAGAAACATATCTTGGGGTGGCCAATTCCAGTCCCCCCACACCTACATGGTGCTGAATCCACTGGGCGTTCAGTCCTCATCTTATATGGCCCAGCAACGACATTTGACAGCGAATCTCACCAACGCCTTTCAACTTTTTTCTTCACATGGCTTCCAGGGTATCGCACTCCTCAGGTCTTTCTCCCGCATCACTGGCCATTCCTTCTCACTTCTCCAACCTCTGAGTGTTGGCATCCTGTACCCAGGAGGCTCAATCTTCTGTCCTCTTCTACCTTCTATTGCCAATCATATCAGTTTATGGCTCGACATTGTCATCTGTAAGTTGATGACTTCCAAATTTATATTTCCAATCCAGACCTCTCTCCTGTCCTCTAGACTCAACTATCCAGTTGCCTGCTCAACATCATCTCTTTGATGTCTAATAGACACTTCACTTTAATATATCTAAAACAAAATTTCTGATTTTTCCATGCAATACTTGCTCCTCCCCATAGTCATCCACATCCAGCAACTCTATCTGTCCAGTTCCTTAAGCCAAAACCCTCAGTAGTCACCTTTGACTACTCTCTCACTTTCACAACCCACATCCAATCTATTAACAACTCCTAAACAGCCCCACCTGGAAAACATTTCCAGAATCTGACCACTTTTTACCACCTCCACAACTTTTCCCTGAATTATTCTCTGCTTCTGCCCTTGCCCTCTTACAGCATGTTTTCAATGGAGTAGCCAGAATGATACTTTTAAATACTAAGTAGGCTTATGTCACTCTTCTGCTCAAAACCTCCAATGACTTGCCATCACTTGAGTAAAACTCAAGTCCTGTTGGTCCATGCACAACTGCTCTACCCAAATGTCCTCCCTGGCCCTCCCCTCCAGGTCCTACCTGTCTGATCTCACTTCCTCCCACTCGCCTCCTCACTTAGTCTACTTCAGCAAAACCACGGAGGTTCCTCAAACAAATCAGGTTCCCTCCAGCCTCAGAGCAGTCACACTTAGTGTTCCCTCTAGCTAGAACTTTCTTTCCACAGATCTCCATATTGCTCATCACCTTTAAGTCTTTCCCCAAAAACCACCTTCAGAGTGTGGATCTCCCTCCCCACCCTATTTAAAACTGCAAACTCCCTCTCCCGCTCCTCAGGATTTCCAATTCTCCTAACCCTCCTTCATTTTTCACCATAGCCCTTATCACAACCACATATGCCATATCTTTTATTCACCTGTTTATTATCTGTCTCCTCTTACTGGAATGTAAGCTCCATGAGGAAAGAAATTTTGGTCACTGTGGTTTATTGCTGTATCACCAGTACTTGGCACACAGTAAGTACTAATTAAATATTTGTTTAATCAATCAATCAACCAAAGTATGATTCCAGATAAAGGAAGCTACTGTGAAGATACCAGCATGGGTAAGTATTTTAGGAGCCATTTAGTTTTACGGAATTTGAAACAAACAGGAAAGATAGGGACAACTGGCCATATCCTTCTTGACTTGAAGAATCTCAGTTGAAGTTCAGAATGGTTGCGAGGCCACAGTGAGTTTTGAACACAGATAAAAATAGGCCATAAAGAAAGAACACACATTGGCAAACACGCACACATAAGAAAAAGCAGTAAAACCTGAGCTAAAGTTATCCAAGGACAGACTTACATTTTGTGACAATGAAGCAGGCTTTATAATTAAGCAAGATCACTAGGTTTTTATGAACCCCATGAAGAAAATACACACACACGTTCAATATGTGTGTGTACATATATACGTATCACACATGTATGTGTATATATATCAACAATATATATTTTGACACTTCAATAGTATACTGTCAATTTTTAGTGGCAGAATCTATTTTACCAGTTTAAAAAGTGTCAAGTCTTATAATTACGAACATGAAAAGATGTCTTAAATGTTTCATTTAAACAATTTTATGAGGGAAAAATTCTATTTTATAAATGTATTAGCAAATGTGGGATTCAAGGTCTTGAGATAGTCTTCACAAATGACAAGTGTCTACTAAATTTAATATGTGATGATTTACATCACTAATGGTCTTCACTTTGGCTGAATCTGAAATAAATCAGGTTATGAATATCAGTATAATGTTTCATAAGTTCACGTAGTTCCACCTTCATCACTGAAAGATGTAATATGGTGAGAATAGTTCTGCAGTGAAGACAGTCTCACCTGATCATGCATTAGTGCTGCAATGTGTGTTGTTTTGCCTCCAGGTGCTGCACACAAATCTAGAATCTTCTCTCCAGGCTGAGGATCCAGAACATGAGTTGCTAGAGCAGAAGGCAAATTCTATAAGGAAAAGAAATAAATTATCAATAATTCTAAATCATTTTAAATTTCAGAATCAGAGAACATAAAGAAACCTCAGGAGGTAATCCAGTACAGCATCCTGGGCCAAGAATACATTTTTTGTAAACATACTGGTGTCAGGAAATTCGAAATTTCCTAGAGAATCCTATGATCTCACAGGACATTCACAGACACATACAACACATTTCCCCAAGCAATCCAGCAAAAAAAAAGCATAAGGTCCTTTCTCAACTCAATGGTTCTCAATATTTGGGAGGCCAGAGACCTCTTAGAATTATGAGAAAGCTCTAGATCTTTTTCCCAGAAAATGTACACAACTTTGCAATTTCAGGTGCTTCACCATCTAACTCCCATATAAGAATCCTAGTTTTATGCTGCTAATGCTGCTCAAAGGCATGTTTGCGTTCCTATCTCCCCACCAATACCACATTTCAGTAGGAGAAAAGTAAAATGTAAAAAAGTCTTAGCTATTTCTGATTGGCACCTAGAAATATACTACCACATTTTATAACCCAAATATAGCCTCCATTTACAGCAGTAAGTTATATTACATCATTAACTGCTTATTAGTATTAATTATATAAGGACTGCTACAACAGGATGAGTCAGCCTTAAATAAGATAGAACAGTATCACAAACTAGTTCATTTTTAAAATTACTTGGCAAGAAAAACAATAGATGCTAACAAGCATAGGGCTATTTATTTTTAAAGTTTAAAGGTTTCAATTCATTCTCACACCAAAACACTGACACTTACTAGTACGTCCTCGAGAACTGTGAGAAGGTTATAACACTCTCAAGTGACTCCAAGATCACTACTTCAGACAGAAAATCACTGGTGAGAAAGGAGACACCAACCCCCTCTCTGTGCATATATGAAGCGTTAAAATCAACGCAAATAATTTAGGCACCTGAAGAGCAGTCCCTCCACACTAAACACTAAAAACAGCTTGACTTGTTACAGATAGTTTCTCTCAATGGTCTAATTTATTTCAGAAATATTTAAAAACTGAACTCCAATATGAAAACACTAAAACACGTATGTGGCTACCGGCGACTTGGTGATTCTTATCCAGAGACAGTTGATTGTGCTTCACTCCTAATAACGTAGCATTATGTATTGGTCAAAGATGACAGAAATTTTCCAATCAAACGTAAGTAATACACTAAGAACCTTCTGGTTACACACTAAGTTAAACTATGAAATGGTACAAGTGAAGAGGCTTCATTAACCATTTAAATGACGACAAAGTTTTCTTAAAACAATTTAGTCTACTATCTTTCTCTACAGTATTTCTCAATCCAGGCTACACAGAAGAATCACCTAGTGAGTTTTTAAAAATGTCCAGTCCTCTTACATTTAAACTAATTATTCATAGATTTGTACTTATTGCCATTTGGTTAATTGTTTTCTGGCTATTTTACACCTCTCCTCTGTTCCTTTCTTCTTCTCTTGCTCTCTTCCTTTGTGGTTTTGATGATTTTCTTTAGTGCTATGTTTTATCTTTTGTGTGTTTACTACAGGTTTTTGCTTTGTGTTTACCATAAGGCTTACACAGAACAACTTATAACAGTCTATTTTAAGTTGACAACAACTTAAGTTGTTGTCATATTCTAAAGCTCAATATTTTTATACTCGCCCCACCTCCTCCGTTTTATGTTTCTGGTGCCACATTTTACATCTTTTGTATTCCTTACCCAATTATTGTAGTTATAGTTATTTTTACATTTGTCCTTTAATCTGCATACTAGCTTTATAAGTGATTGATCCACTATCTTTATTAAATATTTACTTTTCCAGTGAGATTTATACTTTCATACGTTTCCCTGTTACTGGTTAGTGCCCTTTCTTTTCTACTTAAGGAAATCCTTTCAACATTTCTTGTAAGGTTGGTCTAATGGTGATGAACTCCTTTAGGCTTTTGCTTGTCTAGAAAGATCTTTATATCTCCTTCAATTCTAAATGATAACTTTGCCAGGCAGAGTATCTTTGGTTGAAGGTTTTTGGTTCTTTTCTTTTTTCCCCCAGCAGTTTGAATATACTGGCCTGCCAAGTGTCTGTTGACAAATCTAGTGATAGTCTTAGGGGATTCCCTTGTACATAACAAGCTGTTTTTCTCTTGCTGCTTTTAAGATTCTCTCCTTGTCTTTAACTTTTGGCATTTTACTTATAAAGTGTCTTGGAGTGGGTCCTTCTGGATTCATCTTATATGGAGCTCTCTGGGATTCCTGGAGCTGGATGTCTGCTTCTTTCCTCAGGTTAGGGAAGTTTTCACCACTTTTCCTTCAAATAAGACATGTACCCCTTTGTCTCTGTCTTCTCCTTTTGGGAGCCCAACAACATGAATGTTAGTCCATTTGATGTTGGCCCATAAGTCCCTTAAGCTATTTTTACTTCTATTCATTCTTTTTTCTATTTGTTGCTCTGACTGGACGAGTTCCACTGCCTTGTCTTCAAGTTCATTGATACTTATTTCTGTTTCATCTACTCTGATGTTGAAGCCTTCTAGTGTATTTTTCAGTTCAATTACTGTATTTTTCAGTTCTGTGAGTCCTATTTGGTACTTTCTGATATCTTTCCATCCCTTTGTTGAAGTTGTCACTGTGTTCATCCATTCTTCTCCCCAATTTGGTAAGCATCTTTATGACCATTACTCTGAACTCTTTACCAGCTAAATTACTTACCTCTGTATCATTAAAGATTTTTTCTGAAGTTTTATCTTGTTTTTTCATTTGGGTATTTTGCTTGATTCTCTGTGTTGGTTTCTATGCAGTAGAGCAAACAACCACTTCTTCCAGTCATGAAGGAATGGCCTCGTGTAGGAGATGAACCATGTCATTCAACCATGCCCCGGCTCTTTGACATCTCTCAAACCTTTGTGCTTATCCAAACAGCCTATTATATTTTTAATAGCTCCCAGTAGTTAAAGGTCCCAACTCTCAAGGGATATCAGTGTCCCAAAGGGGAGAATCTCCATAAGCACCTAGATACCAGGGTGACTGAAATCCAGACGATCAGGCAGCAGCTTTTAAAAGTATGAAAAGATTCACAATCCTGTGGGACCATAAGCATAAGCATCACTGGCCACCAGAGCCAGGCGATCAGGAGGTGTCCCGAGAGGCAGTTGCAAAAACTGGGGGGCTGCAGTAAAATGGGATACAGCAAAAGCAGTTCTAAGAGGGAAGTTCACAGCAATAAATGCAGAATAAAATGATAAAGAAAACACCATTTGTCATTAAAACAACTCAGTCTGGTCAAGGAGACAGACATGCAAGTTGGGAAGCATATGAATGTAAGAGCCAAGCATGCAAGTTTCCATTCTCCTGGTTCCAAATAGGTTTAATGCTATGATGAATGCCATTTCAAGTCTCACACATGTAGCATGGTTAAATGTAAGGACTGGAAATTTTATCAAATTACTGTTTATGGAAAACATTAAATTATTGGCACATGATAAAAAAGAACTACCTTTTTCCTCACAAAATGTCATTAAAATATTTATTTTAACATCTTAACAATTCATTCTTATTAGTATAATTACCTCCAAGATAGCATTATCCTGCTGCCACTGGTCTTTGTTAAATTGCCCTTAATGCACTTCCTATGGAGCACAAGTTGGCAGAAGCCTAAACTGGAGCAGAAATTACAATGTAGTAGAATTGAAATTACAGGTCAAAGTCCAACCTCTACCACAAATAGCCATGTGGTTTGGGATCTGCCATCTAATTTTCTTCATATGCAAAATGGGAATCACAAAACCTAATTTACCTACTGAAAGCATTTCACATTCTGACTCAGAAGGGATCTTGAAATTTTCAGTTTACAATTGAGGTAAGGAAGAACTGGCTAGGTAGAGAGATGTATGTAGTGAATGATGAAACGTCTGTAAAGATGTCTTGAGTTGTAAGTCCCTATACAAATATGCACCAACTATCCAACATAACACCACCACACAGTTTTCTTCTTAACTGCTTTTAGAATAAGTACACATAAAGTAACAAATACGTCCCACTACAAAAACATTAAACTCCAGTATCTCCCTGTTTAACTACAGTCATCTCTCTGTTTGGCTCCTTCACAACCATTATTCCTACTCCATCTGCTCTTTGATCTCCGCTGCACCTTAGAGTTTTACTTTCCTTTATTTGCTTTTGGTGGAAGATACCTTGCTGGTCTCACTTCTTCTATCTTCTTAAACCCAAGATTGACAAGCTGATGAACCATTTTTGAATAAGAAGTCTCAATATTTGGACACTCTACCTGCCTACCTGGGTTCCATGATATAAGCCACCTCCTTAACTTAATGTCAACACAGAGTGGGGAAAATAGACAGAAGAGCTTTAGTGACCTCAGTTTAAATGAGGTCTGGTTTAAAATTGTGTCTGATACAGCGACATGTCCTTAATAGCCTTGGTTTCCTGTTTTCAGTTCAATTTTTTAGAAAACAAGTGGTCTTTAAGAAACCTCCCAGAAAGTTTTAGTTCCCAAACTCTGGGTGCCTCTGAGTATTCTGTATAGCTTTGTTAAAAATACAGCTACCTAAGCCCACCTTTCTGCATAATTTCAGGTTTTTAGGTTAGGGGTGAGCCTTGCCATTTGTATTTTTGACAAGCCCCACCCCCAGAAGCTGAATCTGATGGGAAACAAAGTTTGAGCATCACTGCCACAGAATACATTCTCTCTTCACATGGAGATTCCCATTGCTGAGCATGAGCAGACGTTCCAGCGGTGCAGCAGAATCTGCATTGCTGTTTGTGGTATCAGTGGTTCTTAATCGTGAACATGCCTGAGAGTCAACTATAGTGCTTTTAAAGGTCATCAGTAAAACGTATTTATGCTATGGCTCCACTCACTGACAATTCAGTGTAGTACTTTTCAGGTGTGGCCAAGTACCCTTATTTTTTCAAAAGCGTCACAGGTGATTCTATTTGGTACACAATGGCATGACACATCTGCAACGGAAATAAGTGCATGCTTTGGATAAGAGTATTTCAATTTAAGTTAATGTGTTAAAAAGTATAAAGGTATTATCAGAGTTGTTATTCAAAGGACTTATAAAAGTAATATCTTATAAAGTCTATTGATTTACCCCTAGTCTTTTTTTTAATATTTCCCCCACCAAGCCCTGAAAATAATGTTATGCTCTCTCCTTTCCGCAATGAAATCACATTTAAATTCAGAATAAGCAGTGCTGGTTTATATTCAATACAAGACAGCAAGCCCAGAAATAGCCTTAATGACTCGTGTAAAGCATTTTCCTAGGAACAGACTCTGGACTTATCAGTGTCTGAAGACATCAGTCAATCCTCACCTGGTGCACTGGTCTGTTAGGAAGTGAAGCCAGAGACGTGCGCCTCCTCCTCTCAGTCACACAGTCACATAGAACTAACCCAACTTGCTTCAAATAGCCAACATGGAGAAGGAGACTGACTTTTCAGTTGTTCTTGCTTCTTAAAAATACTTATCTCTTCTGGCTCTAAAACAGCAATAGGAAACTACCATGTAACGTGAAAAATGATTTCCTGAGGTTTCAATTGTGTCTTCCATGTCTCAGAAATAGGGCCAGGGTGTCACTGGACAAGGGGCTCAGAGCCCCAGATGCAGCTCCCTGCCAAGCAATGTCCGTGACCTTGACCAAGACCCAAAATTGCTGGGATTCATCTTTTCACTTTCAAAATGAGAGTTGGAGGGGCGGAGCAAAATGGCGGGGTGAGCTGACCCGGGATTCTCTCCCCTCCAAAATACAACAAAAGATTGGAAGAACTGAATTTCAGAGAATAAACATAATGCCAGCTCGTTAGAGACCTACAATACCAAGAAGGCGGAGATCATAAACCTAGCTTTACCCCTTTGGAGGTGCTGGAACGGTAGGAGAGAACATCGCTCCCTCCCCTAGAGTCTGCGATCGCTGCGGCACGGGTCGGGAAGGAGCGAGGGAGGGGCCGCGCGACCGAGGGATCATCCAGAACTCCTGCCGCTGGTTCAGTGGAGACCCGCTGACGGGGGGAAAGCTTCCATACGCGGGGACCCCATAAATCAAGGGCCTTGGGAGACCAGAGAACAGAACTGATCTGAACCCAGACCGGCACGTCTGAGTAACAGCCCCTCCCCCCCAGCAAAGCCAGTGGGCGCAGCCATCTTGCCCCAAGGCGAAGAGCTAACATGCCGCTCTCGACCCCCATCTAGTGGCGACAGGCTGTAACCGCAACTGAATTCTACCACCATGAGAAAAAACCGCTCCTCTACCATCCAGCAATTTATAAAAGCCCCAGACCAGAAGGAAAACAATAAAAACACAGAATTAAGTCCTGAGGACTTGGAATTAGGTAAACTAAGTGATAATGAATTCAGAGCAGCTATAATCAAAAAACTCAATGAGGTAGAGAGAAAGATAGAGAAACAAGCCGAGTTCTGGAGTTACTTCACAAAAGAGATTGAAATCATAAAGAAGAATCAAACAGAATTACTTGAGATGAAAAACACAATGGACCAGATAAAACAGAATACGGATTCCCTGAATGCCCCTGTAGACAACCTAGAGGAGCAAATCAGCATAACTGAAGACAGACAGGCTGAATGGCGCCAGACAGAGGAAGAAAGAGAACTAAGAATTAAAAAAAATGAGGAAAATCTCCGACAGATAATGGATTCAATGAGGAGTAAGAACATAAGGATCATAGGAACTCCCGAGAATATGGAAAAGGAAAATGGAGCAGAAAGTGTGCTTAACGAAATTATTGAAGAGAACTTCCCAAATCTAGGGATCAACAGAGAAATGTGTGTAGAGGAGGGTTTTAGATCTCCTAGATTTGTCAATGTAAAAAGACCCACCGCAAGGCACATAATAGTAAAGTTGGCAAATAGGAATGATAAGGAAAGAATACTCAGGGAAGTAAGAAAAAAAAAAGAGAATAACCTATAAAGGAGCCCCTATCAGACTGTCAGCGGATTTCTCTACAGAAACCCTACAAGCTAGGAGAGAATGGAGTGATATATTCAAAGCTTTAAAGGATAAAAACCTTCAGCCAAGAATACTCTATCCAGCAAGAATTTCCTTCAGATATGAGGGAGAAATTAAATCTTTTCCAGACAAACAAAAGTGAAGGGAATTTGTAACTAAAAGCCCTCCATTACAAGAAATCCTCAAGAAGGCTCTCATACTTGAAAAAAAGAAAAAAGGGAGAAAGGGGACACAAGCCACAGACTAGGGAGACCGATGGATAGAACCAGAACAGGATAGCAAATATTCAATTATAGCATTAGGGTAAAGGTAAGGAAACTACCAAAGCAAGGACGATCTTAGCACTCTAACTACAAATTAATAAGACGAGTTGGAATAAAAAATGAAAATAATTATTTAGGAGGGGATGAGCAAAGGGTCTAAATCAGTATTGGTTGAGTAAGTAAGAGACCACCAGAGAATAGACTATAATATACACGAGATTCTAAATACAAACTTCAAGGTAGACACTAAAATAAAGTACAGAACAGAGTCACAAATCATAAATAAGGAAAAATCTAAGAAACCCAGCATAAGAAATTGCAGTATTAAATGGATAGTCTAAAGCACACAGGAAAAGAAGATAATGAGTGACAGATTGACAGCATTAAGTCCACATGCATGAATAATCACTCTCAATGTGAATGGATTGAACTCTCCAATAAAAAGACACAGAGTGGCAAAATGGATTAAAGAACAAGATCCAACAATTTGTTGCCTCCAGGAAACACACCTCAGCCCCAAGGACAAACACAGACTCAGGGTGAAGGGGTAGAGGACAATACTTCAAGCAAATAGCAAGGAAAAAAAGGCAGGTGTTGCAATTCTCATATCAGACCAAGTGGATTTCAAAATAAGACAGGTAAAGAGAGACACAGAGGGACAATATATAATGATCAAAGGGACACTTCATCAAGAAGAAATAACGCTTATAAATATCTATGCACCCAACACAGGAGCACCAAGATTCATAAAACAACTATTAACAGACCTAAAGGAAGATGTTAAAAACAACACAATAATAGTAGGGGACCCCAACACCCCACTCACATCAATGGACAGATCATCCAGACAGAAAATCAACAAGGAAATAGTGGAGCTGAATGAACAACTAAAACAATTGGACTTAATAGACATATATAGATCACTCCACCCTGAAGGAGCTGAATACACATTCTTCTCAAGTGCACATGGAACATTCTCTAGGATAGACCATATGTTGGGAAACAAGGCAAGCCTCTACAAATTTAAAAAAATTGAAATAATAACAAGCATCTTCTCAGATCATAGTGCTATAAGGCTAGAAATTAATTACAAGAAAAAAGTTGAGAAAGGCACAAAGATGTGGAGACTAAACAACACACTACTGAACAAGCAATGGATCATTGAAGAAATTAAAGAAGAAATAAAAAAATACCTGGAAACAAATGAAAATGATAGCATGCCATACCAACTCATATGGGATACAGCAAAAGCTGTATTAAGAGGAGAATTCATCGCAATACAGGCACATCTTAACAAACAAGAAAAACCCCAAATAAGCAACCTTAAAGCACACCTAACTGAACTAGAGAAAAAAGAACAAATGAAGCCCAAAGTCAGCAGAAGGAGAGAAATAATAAAAATCAGAGCAGAAATAAATACTATTGAAATGAAAAAGGCTATAGAAAGGATCAATGAGACAAAGAGCTGGTTTTTTGAGAAGATAAATAAAATTGATAAACCACTAGCCAGACTTACAAAGAAAAAAAGGGAGAAAGCTCAAATAAACAAAATCAGAAATGAGCAAGGAGAAATAACAACAGACTCTGCAGAAATACAACAGATTATAAGAGAATACTACAAAAAACTATATGCCAACAGAATGGATAACCTAGAGGAAATGGATAAATTCTTGGACTCCTACAGTCTCCCAAAGCTCACTCAAGAAGAGGAAGACAATTTGAACAGACCAATCACAAGGAAAGAGATTGAAACAGCAATCAAAAACATCCCAAAGAATAAAACCCCAGGACCAGATGGCTTTCCTGGGGAATTCTACCAAACTTTCAGAGAGGATTTAATACCCATCCTTTTCAAGCTATTCCAAAAAATTAGGGAAGATGGAACACTTCCTAACACATTCTATGAGGCCAACATCACGCTGATACCAAAACCTGACAAGGACACCATGAAAAAAGAGAACTACAGGCCAATATCACTGATGAACATAGATGCAAAAATTCTAAACAAAATTTTGGCAACCAGAATTCAGCAATTCATCAAAAGAATCATACATCATGATCAGGTGGGATTCATACCAGGGACACAGGGATGGTTCAACATCAGCAAATCAATCAACGTGATACACCACATCAACAAACTGAGGAATAAAAACCACATGATCATCTCAATAGATGCAGAGAAGGCATTTGACAAGATCCAACAGCCATTTATGATAAAAACTCTGAACAAAATGGGCATAGAAGGAAACTACCTCAACATAATAAGGGCCATATACGACAAACCCATAGCCAACATCATACTCAATGGGCAAAAACTGAACCCCATCCCCCTGAAAACAGGAACAAGACAAGGATGCCCTCTATCACCACTCTTATTTAACATAGTACTGGAGGTCCTGGCCAGAACAATCAGGCAAGAAAAAGGAATAAAAGGAATCCAAATAGGGAGGGAAGAAGTGAAACTCTCGCTGTTTGCAGACGACATGATCTTATATATAGAAAACCCCAAAGAATCCATTGGAAAACTCTTAGAAGTAATCAACAACTACAGCAAAGTTGCAGGGTATAAAATAAATTTGCATAAATCAGTAGCATTTCTATACTCCAGTAATGAACCAACAGAAAAAGAACTCAAGAATACAATACCATTCACAATCGCCACAAAAAGAATAAAATACCTTGGGGTAAATTTAACTAAGGAAGTGAAGGACCTATATAATGAAAATTACAAGGCCTTTCTGAGAGAATTGGATGACGACATAAGGAGATGGAAAGACATTCCATGTACATGGATTGGAAGAATAAACATAGTTAAAATGTCCATTCTACCTAAAGCAATCTACAGATTCAACGCCATCCCAATCAGAATGCCAATGACATTCTTTACAGAATTAGAACAAAGAATCCTAAAATTCATATGGGGCAACAAAAGACCCCGAATTGCTAAAGCAATCCTGAGAAAAAAGAACAAAACGGGAGGCATCACAATCCCTGACTTCAAAACATACTACAAAGCTACAGTAATCAAAACAGCATGGTACTGGTACAAAAACAGGTGCACAGATCAATGGAACAGAATTGAAAGCCCAGAAATAAAACCACACATCTATGGACAGCTTATCTTTGACAAAGGAGCTGAGGGCATACAATGGAGAAAAGAAAGTCTTTTCAACAAATGGTGCTGGGAAAACTGGAAAGCCACATGTAAAAGAATGAAAATTGACCATTCTTTTTCGCCATTCACCAAAATAAACTCAAAATGGATTAAAGACCTAAAGGTGAGACCTGAAACCATAAGGCTTCTTTCTGGAAGAAAACGTAGGCAGTACACTCTTTGACATGAGTATTAAAAGGATCTTTTCGGACACCATGCCTTCTCAGAGAAGGGAAACAATAGAAAGAATAAACAAATGGGACTTCATCAGATTAAAGAGCTTCTTCAAGGCAAATGAAAACAGGATTGAAACAAAAAAACAACCCACTAACTGGGAAAAAATATTTGCAAGTCATATATCTGACAAAGGCTTAATATCCTTAATATATAAAGAACTCTTGCAACTCAACCACAAAACATCAAACAACCCAATCAAATAATGGGCTGGAGACATGAACAGACATTTCTCCAAAGAAGATATACGGATGACCAATAGGCACATGAAAAGATGCTCATCATCGCTGATCATCAGGGAAATGCAAATCAAAACTACACTAAGATATCACCTTACACCCATTAGAATGACAAAAATATCTAAAACTAATAGCAACAAATGTTGGAGAGGTTGCAGAGAAAAAGGAACCCTCATACACTGCTGGTGGGAATGCAAACTGGTGCAGCCACTATGGAAAACAGTATGGAGATTCCTCAAAAAATTAAAAGTAGAACTACCATAGGATCCAGCCATCCGACTACTGGGTATTTATCCAAAGAGCCTGAAGTCAGCAATCCCAAAAGTCCTGTGCACCCCAATGTTTATTGCAGCACTGTTTACAATAGCCAAGACGTGGAAGCAACCTAAGTGCCCATCAACAGACGAATGGATAAAGAAGATGTGGTACATATATACAATGGAATACTACTCAGCTGCAAAACAGAACAAAATCATTCCATTTCCAATAACATGGATGGAACTTGAGAGAATTATGTTAAGTGAAATAAGCCAGCGAGAGAAAGATAATCTGTGTATGAATCCACTCATATGAGGAATTTAAAACTATGGACCAAGAACAGTTTAGTGGATACCAGGGGAAAGGTGGGGTGGGGGGTGGGCACAAAGGGTGAAGTGGTGCACCTACAACATGACTGACAAACATTAATGTACAATTGAAATTTCACAAGATTGTAACCTATCAATAACTCAATAAAAAAATAATAATAATAAATAAATAAAATAAAATGAGAGAGTTGGATTTGATCACGAAGGGCTCTTTTAATTCTAACTGTCAAGATGATGAAATATTACTTTTCAAGGTATTTCACTGAAATTTCTCACACAGAAAATGGGCCATTTAAAAATACATAACGAGACTTTTTGGTAGCAAGGAGCTTTCCCGGTGGATTGGGGAACACTGCAGATCTGACCACTGCCACAGCTCACAGGATCATCACACATTAGAAGTGAAGGGCACCTGCAGACCTGCTGTCTCACATTCAAGGAAGCGAGGGACAGAGGCAGGGTGCCTTTCAGGACTGTGGACTCCAGTTCTGGAGTCACTTTCTGGCAGCAGTCCAGGTGCTTAGTCAGGCTCGTGAACTAAGGGGCCATTAGACCATCAGTGTGAATTGTTAGGCTGCAGGAAGGTGAGGATGCCGGCTCACCAACTGTTTTCCTAATCCGTGCCTCTTAGTAAGAGCTCATAGTCCCAGGAGGCCTGGGTAGATGAGCCTGTAGCCATGAAGGCAACCAGCTTGCCTTCTGAAGGATCAAACTCAATGTTGGCTTCATTAGCCTGGTGGTGCCTACAAAATGCTGGGGTGCATGCTCAGCCATGTACAACTTTCTATCAGAATGGCTGTACTAACTGATCTCTGGATCAAGAGGCATCTTACTGATACTTGCCCTCATTCCTTCCCCCGCACCCCGCAAATAAGCAAATTCATTCTTTATCCACTAGTACTAGAGTATCAGAACTCAAGGCTGGTGAGGAAACATCCTCTGACACTTCATATTTTGACAGGTACCATTTTTTTGAGTGTCCGTGTGCCAGGCACTGTGCTGAGAGTTTTGTATGTTTCAGCTCACTTCAGATTCACAACTTGGAAAGGTTTCCATGCACTGGGTCACACAGCTGGTTCATGGCCAAGGTTGGACTCACCCAGGCCTTCTCAGTAACACAATGACTGCATCCTGTTCCACCTTCGCACACAATCACTGGGCAGAGCCCTGACTTTGATTTACCACAGCTCAGAATTCTTATGGATTTTGCAATTTTAATTTTCCTTTAGGGCAGTTTCCAATTGTGATGTTCTCTAGAACTTGTTAAAGATATTTAAAATGTATACAGTGAAAAATATGTGGCATGTTTGTGCAGCTACTTGATAATGAGAATGAAATGTACAAGCAGTAAATTTCCCTATGCTGTTACAGAGGATGCTAGTGGGGACCCCAGCTATGGTGAGGGGATCCTCATGTTTGTATCCATGCATGACGGAGCTGGGAAGCTTCTCTTTCCACCAAGAGGAGCGGAGTGGGGGTACAAATCTGGCTACTTCTAAACTTGAGGCACACCATGGAGCATGGGAAGAACACAGAGCAGGAGGCAGAAAGCTAAAGGGGCACACAACAGAAAGAAAAGATGTTCTTAGTTTCTGAGTACGATCAGGCGCCACATAACAATGTTTTAGTCAATGATGGACCATATATATGACGGTCGTTCCATACATTAGTACCGTACAGCCTAGGTGTGTAGTAGTCTATACCATCTAAATTTGTCTAAGTACGATGTTCCTAAAACAATGAAATTGCCAAACAACTCACTTCTCAGAACGTATCCCCATCATTATGTGACACATGACTGTAACTGATATCAGGTCTTCTTGTTTTTTAGAGAGAGAACACTAGAAAGAAACACCTTTGTTGTATAAATTTGATAAAGTGTATATTTATATTGAACTTCAGGCAACTGCAAACAGTCTGCCATTAGCAATAAGTGACCTCATAGACAGACAAAAGCTACCATCCTGGGAGAAACATACCAGCTGAGCCCAGACCCGTAAGAAAAGGAAGCAATATTGGATCAGGATGAAGGATTTCTGAGCCACTCAACCATAGAAGCAATAAGTGGCAATTAATATAAAACTTGGCTATATACCATTTATAATTTACTTACGTATAATTAAGTTTATGTTGCAAGAAGGTATGTTGGACACATTTTTCATTCTATAATGGGGGTTTCATTTTCCTTAATTCTTTTGCTGTCTGCAGAAAGGTCCAGATTAAAAGCTCCCTCTAGGATTATCAATAGCTATCCTGGAGCTCATGCTGGGCCCAACCATCAAGAGTCATTTAGCAAAAAACTCTCTTTAAGGCTTTTCTCTCCGTGGATGGACTACAAATTACTTATCAGTCTAAACAATTATGGGAAACCTAGCATGTACCTGACTTTAAATAAAACGAGCAAGATATGCAATGGAAAAAAAGTAAATAGTAGATAATATCTTTCTCACTATTTCTCCCAAATTCTACATATTGGAGAGGAAAAATATCCTATAAACCTATGAGTACTTGGGTGCTTAAAACTGTGGTTAATATTTAGCAATTCCTTTTAAAGGAGAAAGATTTGATTTTGTAGGATATATATTATAAATAGATACACAGATAAACAGATACTTCTGAAACCCTTTCCCTGATTTTTTCTGCCAAGAGTAAATACAAAAAAATGACAGAGCCTATGATCCCATCTCTTGACAGATCCATGCTGAGAAATTTCTGCAAGCATACCTGGAGTTCTTAATAAAAATTCCAAGAAGGTGGCTTATGGGAACCATAAAAAATTAAGAAACCTTTGGGGACCCATGGTGAGGACTGACTTTCTCTCCAAAGGTGTTGACGGATTGTCATGACTGTCCTCTGAGGCAGTGCATGAAGTAGACAGGGAAGACAGGGCATTACTTTTAGAGTCAGGCAAGGGTTTTAATTTAAGAAGTTTACCTCCCAGGTTGACCATTCTCCACTAAACATGGCTTTGAATGACTCTGGGCTGTTTCAGAAAAACTAACTTGTCTTCAAGGAAAATGAGTTATCAATATTAAGGGCATTCAAAATATTACACTTTTGATTTTGTTACACTTTCAAAAATGAATTTTAAATAATTTTGAGAGAGTAGAAGAAACCCTGGAATAAATATACATTTTTTCCAAGGATACTTTCTTGGAGGGGCCAACACTAACTTGGATAAGTCTGTATATATTTGATTTTTTAAAAATTATTCAAATTATTTGAGGATCGCAATTCCCTTTTTTAATTTGTTTTTGAAATATTAGAGATGTGTGATTTTTTTCTTTTTTGGTTACCAACCTGGTTATTAAAATACTGGTTCTCCGTGACCCTCGAGAATAAGGCAAGTCCTTCAGTTTAAGCGCTAACTATGGAAAGTACCATCGCATATAATGCACCTCCTTTGTAAAACTTAGCATGGGTACAATGACAGTGTTATTACTTCAGTGTTTGTCTCCTGCCAGAGCGTCAACTTACAGAGGAAAAACTACATCTCTCTTGTCAGGTTCTGTGTTCCCATAAAGAGGGAACCCTGCACATAGACGAACCCAGTAAATATACTTGATGAATTAAAGAGAAAATTCTTTGGTTCCTGAGGTAATTCTATCAAGTGTAACTAGTCCAACTGCAGAAAACAGAATTCAGAACTGTTATATTTCCAGTCTATCATCTTGTCTCCCAGAGCTAGGATCTATAGTCAGGGCTAGGAGAAAACAGATAATTTTATCCCCAGTTGATGGGCAGGAGAATTAACACATCTTTTGAGAGGGAAATTTGGTAATATATACCAAATCTTTGAAATAAACATTTTTGCTTTTTTAAAGATTGGCACCTGAGCTAACATCTGTTGCCAATCTTTTTTTTTGAGGAAGATTAGCCCTGAGCTAACATCTGCACCCAATCCTCCTCTTTTTTTGCTGAGGAAGACTGGCCCTGAGCTAACATCCATGCCCATCTTCCTCTACTTTATATGTGGGATGCCTGCCACAGCATGGCTGGACAAAAGGTGCGTAGGTCCACACCCAGGACCCAAAGTGGCGAACCCCAGGCCACCGAAGTGGAACATACCAACTTAACCACTGTGCCATGGGTCCAGCCCTGCCAATCTTCTTTTTTTCTTCTTCTTCTCCCCAAAGCCCCCCAGTACACAGCTGTATATTCTAGTTGTAGATCCTTCTAGTTGTGCTATGTGGGATGCCACCTCAGCACAGCCTGATGAGTGGTGCTAGGCCCCCACCCAGGATCCAAACCACGAAACCCTGGGCCACCAAAGCAGAATGCGCAAACTTAGCCACTTGGCCATGGGGCTGGCCCCAGATATAAATGCCTTTTGATTTAAGAATTTATCAAAGGAAATAAGAATGAAATGATTTAGACGTATGAAATTGACTGAATGTATCCCACTTAAATTCACATGTAAAAATCCTAACCGCCCCAGTGTGAGGATATTAGAAAGTAGGGCCTTTCGGAGGTAATAAGGTCGTGAGAGTGGAGCCCTCATGAGTGGGATTAGTGACCTTATAAAAGGGACCCTAGAGAGCTGTCTTGCCCTCTTTCCAGCACATGAGAAGACAGCAGTCTGCTGTCAGAGAAGGGCCCTCTCCAGAACCCTATCATGCTGACACCCTTATCTTGGACTTCCAGCTTCCAGTACCATGAGAAATAAACTTCTGTTGTTTATAAGCTACCAAGTTTGTGGTACTTTGTTTTACTAGCCCAAACTGAGTAATATGTCTTTTAAATAGTAAAACAATTGCCTAATCATAGTGTAGACACCTCTTATGCACCCTTGAGATGCTGTCAGCCTCACCTGCCTCTGGTTCCACCCATCCCTGTGGCGCTCCCTCCGCATGGGCTCTTTCTCCACCTCGCCTCATGTTCACTTCACTCCCCACTCCAGGTCTTCCCTGAGATGGGGACGTGTTCTGATGCAGGACCCTGCTCATGCTTAACTGCACGGAAGCACAGGGGAGTCACACCCAAGGGGACACACCTTTGACCAGTGGGTAAGTGAAGATGCTAAGTAGCACCCTCCCCTAACAGACTGTCCTGAGACAGGGTTTACGTGGTGTCTGAAGAATAGCAGAGAAGGATTAAGCAAACAATCATACCTAGTGGCAGCCAAGTCAACAACGGGTCCTCACAGTGTTTCATTTTCTCCTTTGCTTTACTTTCGTCCCTCACTTCTCTTCTCTGGAATCGCACTCCCTTAGAAACTCTTTGCCTCAGCTCCTGCTTTCTGGGGAACTGAGAAGTTATCTAATTGGTTAAATAATCCACATTATCTATTCAGTGGATACAGATCTGTATAGCCATTAAAAATGACACTGAAAGACAACAGCTTTTTAGATGAAATAAACTCATTATTAAATTGTATGTTAAATATGATACTATTTCTGTTTTTTAAAAAAGCATGTGTATAATCTCTAAAATGTTATCTAGACAGTGGAATTATAGATGATGTATCTTTGCTTTACTGATTTTCTAAATTTTCTAATTTTGCAGTTAATTTTTTTAAAACGAAAACTAACTTGGGTATATTTTCTGTAACAATTTCAACTGGGAAATATAAAAGGAAAAAGCTATAATCAAAGAAGAGTGAATTTAAATTATTTCAAGAACTATAAACATGAAACTTTATGAGAAGTTATGCAATACGTAACTTTAAAATATTTCCATAGGATATTACGACATGCAAAAGCAATTGTGAAAACTTAGAGAATGAGTAGAAATAAATGAAAGTGTTACAAAAAAGGCTGTGGTCTTTCTTGATGACAGTACAGTGGCTATGAGAGACCACATGCTCTTGTAGTCAAATAAGACCTAGGTTTGAATCCTGGATCCTCAAGTATAGACACATGACCATAGGGTTTTTCTGGGGACGAAATGAGATATATTTAAGCATAGTAGCTTCTATGTAATAAGTACTCAATATATTAAGGGAATTATTAATTATTACCATCTAATAATATTTGAAAATATGTCTGTTTACCAAGCTAAGTCATATCTTTTTACTGCCACAAATATGCCCAAGTAAATCAAAGTTGATACTTCTTACAACCACTCCCAACAGCCAGCTACTTTCTCTGCAACTTTGACTCACAAAGGCCATAGGAAAGTTGGAAATATCCTGACTTGACTGAAGATTCTTGAGCAGATGTTTGAAATGCCTCTGCAGTAATTACAACTGTCAAAGCAATTAAACAAGGAGGCTTTTAGACCCAGGTGGCTCTAATGCTGTGGTAGCCTTCATAAGCAAACCGGAACCTAAGCCAGAGTCAATTCCTATAAATACATAGTATCCCAGAAAACAAAATTTAAGAACAATCAATCACAACCAGCCAACTACGCTTTCCAAATAAGGCAACCGCTCAAGCTGTAGCCAATCAAGTAATTTCCTTGCTTTGTTTCCAGGTCTGCTCTATAAAACCCTTTCCCCCAGCTCCTGGTGCATGGCGCTCCTAACCACTTCTGGTTTGGTGCTGCCTGATTAGAATGGATGTTTGCTCAAATAAACTCTTGAAAATTTTAATATGCCTCAGTTTATCTTTTAATAATTGTAGACGTTCAAATGATAACTTGGCATCTAAAAATGCAACCCAGTAACAGCATCTGAAATTATCAGAAAATTCTTCATCCATTAAGCTGCTTTCTGCCTTCCTTCAGTGTCTACTCCTCAGAACCCTGTTCTGCCCTCTCAAGCATAGGGCCAGTCAGTGACAAAGCTTTACTTTGGAAAGTCTTACAACACTGAAGTAAGGGTAGCAACAAAGGTTGTAAAGTTTCTAGAGAGTGAACAATCTGACAGGATCTCATGTTCAGAACTTGCTACCCACCACTCTCTGCATTAATTTATTCCCAGTGTTCCTGGAGATACTCTGCTGCGTGTTTGCTGTTTAAGAAAAATAAAGCACTCAGTGTGAAATAAACAATAACCAAATAAACACACACAAACTTGCATAACTTTTGATCACTAGAACTGTGTGGACTTAGCTAAAACGAAGTGAAGATTACAGAATTAAAGCAAAATATAATGTGTCTCCCTGTGTTTTGTCAGCCTGTATTCTGTAAATGCTTTTCTTGTATTTGTTTAGAATGCTTCTTTGAAAATTCTTCAAAGTGTATAATTTTCTAAATAAGTATAAAATAGACATTTTTATAATAGTTTAAATACAAAGCAGTTTGGAAAGAATACCACTATTGGTTCCTCTTAATTCTTTCATTCCTATCCTGGCCATGGAATAAAAGTTCTGAGCATAAACTTGATGGCAATATGTAAAAACATTCTATGTTAGAGGTTCTGGATGTTTCTGAGCTGCATTTCATGGACTGAGGTCCTTCAAGGAATGATGTGCCCGGTCCCTGTTGCTATGACTCTACAACACCACACTTTTTTTTTTTTTTAATTTGTGTACTTTAAGAAAAACAGAACCAGTATAATTTAGAGAAAACCAGCTAAGAACTGGGACAGCTAAGTGGGTGAAGTAGAACAGATAAGCAAAGAGAAGAAGGGCAATGTAAAGTTGTTATTCAGGAGTGGGAGGCAACAACTACACAAAAAATGCAGCCAACCAATAGCAGAAGAGAGTGAATAAGGATGTCTGAACCCAGCCACACAGGAATCCAAAGTTTTCAACTGCATTCAACTGCATTCGCTACGTTGTTTTGGTCCAGTATAGACACAAGTTCCCTGATTAGAGACGCTAAGGCTTTCAGAAAAGAAACCTTGTATCCAGCACCATCTTGGCCTTTAACTGGGCAATGCTGCATTTTAAACAAAACAGACACTAAGCAAAAACATGTTCAAAAAAAGGAGTGAATTTTTATTGCCTTGACATTTTCCTAATTTTCTCTAAAAAGTATACGAGAATTCTGGCGAACAAAATAATCTTTGACCAGAGAGACTTAACATATATACACACAACATTTCATCCAAAAGCAGCAGAATACACATTCTTCTCAAGTTCACATGAACATTCTCCAGGATAGATCATATGTTAAGTCGCAAAACAAGACTTAACAAATTTAAGAAGACTGAAATCACATCAAGCATCTTTTCTGACCACAATGGTATGAAACTAAAAATCAATTATACGAAGAAAACTGAAAAATTTATAAACATATGGAGATTAAACAACATGCTACTGAATAACCAATGAGTTAACAAAGAAATCAAAAGAAAAAATATCTTGAGACATATGAAAATAGAAACACAACAAACCAAAACTCATGGGATGCAGCAAAATCAGTTCTAAGATGGAAGTTCATAGCAATAAATGCCTACCTCAAGAAATAAGAAAAAAATCTCAAATAAACAACCTAAACGTACACCTCAAGGAACTAGAAAAAGAAAAACAAACAGAGCACAAAATTTGTAGAGTGGAGGAAATAATAAAGATCAGAGCAGAAATAAATGAAATAGAGACAAAAAAAGACAACAGAAAAGTTCAATGAAACCAAGAGCTCGTTCTTAGAAAAGATAAACAAAACTGACAAACCTTTACCCAGATTCACCAAGATAAAAAGAGAGAGGACTCAAATAAAATCAGAAATGAAAGAGGAGACATTCCAACTGATACAACAGAAATACAAAGGATCATAACAGACTATTGTGAACAATTACATGCCAACAAACTAGACAACCTAGAAGAAATGGGTAAATTCCTACAAACATACAAGCTTCCAAGACATAATCACGAAGAAATAGAAAATATATACAGACCAATTACCATTAAGGAGTTCGTATCAAAAACCTCCCAACAAATAAGAGCCCAGGACCAGACAGCTTCACTAGTAAATTCTACCAAACATTCAAGGAAGAATTAATACCAATCCTTCTCAAACTATTACAGAAATAGAAGAGGAAGAAACACTTCCAAACTCATTTTACATGGCCACCATTACCCTGATACCAAAACCAGACAAGGACACCACATGAAAAGAAAATTACAGGAAAATATCCCTCATGAACATGGATGCAAAAATCCCCAACAAAATATTCGCAATCCAAATTCAACAATACGTTAAAAGGATCATACACCACGATTAAGCAGAATTTACTTCAGGGATGCAAGGATGGTTCAACATCCACAAATCAATCAATGTGATATACCACATTAACAAAATGAAGGATAAAAATCATATGACCATCTCAATAGATGCAGAAAAAGCCTCTGAAAAAACTGAACATCCATTTATGATAAAAACTCTCAACAAAGCAAGTATAGAGGGAACATCTCTCAACATAATAAAGGCCATAAATGACAATCCCACAGCTAACATCATACTCAGTGGTGAAAAGCCAAAAGCTTTTCCTCTAAGATCAGGAACAACAGGATGCCCATTCTCACCACTTTTATTCAACATAGTATTAGAAATCCTACTCAAACAAGTAGGCAAGAAAAAGAACTAAAAGCCACCAAAATTGGAAAGGAAGAAGTCAAACTGTCACTATTTGCCTATGACATCACATTATTTATATATAGAAAACCCTAAAGATGCCATCAAAAACTGCTAGAGCTAATAAACAAATACAGTAATGTTCCAAGATACAAAAATTAACACCAAAATCTGTATTTCTATACACTAATAACAAACTATTGGAAAAAAAAAAAGAAGAAACAATTCCATTTACAATTGCACCAAAAAGAATAAAATACCTAGAAAGAAATTTAACCAAGGAAGTGAAAGACCTATATACTGAAAAATACAGGACATTAAAGAGAGAAACTGAAGAAAATACAAATAAATGGAAAGATATTCCACGCTCATGGATTGGAAGAGTTCATTTTGTTAGAATCTCCAAACTATCCAAAGCAATCTACAGATTCAATGCAATTCCAAACAAAATTCCAAGAGTATTTTTCAGAGAAATAGAACAAACAATCGTAAAATTTGTATGGAACCATAGAAGACCCCAAATAGCTAAAGCAATCTTGAGAAAGAAGAATAAAGCTGGACACATCACACTCCCTGATTTCAAGCTCTATTACAAAGCTATAGTAACTACAACAGTATGGTATTGGCATAAAAACAGACACAGACATCAACGGAACAGAAGAGACAACCCAGATATAAACCCACACATATATGGTCAACTACTTTACGACAAAGGAGCCAAGAATACGCAACGGGAAAAGGGCAGTCTTTTCAATAAATGGTGCTGGGAAAACTGGACAACCACATGCAAAATAATGAAATTGGACCACTATCTTACTCCATAGACAAAAATCAACTTAAAATGGATTAAAGACTTGAACATAAGACCTGAAACCATAAAACCCCTAGAAGAAAACATAGGCAGTAAGCTACTTGACATAGGTCTTTGTGATGTTTTTTGAATTTGACACCAAAAGTAAAAGCATCAAAAGCAAAAATAAACAAATGGGACTACATCAAACTAAAAAGTTTCTGCACAGCAAAGGAAACCATCAACAAAATGAAAAGGCAACCTACTAAATGGGAGAAAATATCTGCAAATCACAAATCTGATAAGGGGCTAATATCCAAAATATAAAAGAACTCATATAGCTCAGTAGCAAAAAAAACACAATCCGATTATAATACGGACAGAGGACCTGAAGAGACATTTCTCCAAAGAAGACATAGATAGCCAACAGGTACATGAAAAGATGCTCAATATCATCAATCATCAGGGAAATGCAAATCAAAACCACAATAAGATATCACCTCACACCCATTAGAATGGCCATTACCAAAAAGAGAAGAAATAACAAGTGTTGGCAAGGATACGGAGAAAAGGGAACCCTGTGTATTGTTGGTGGGAATGTAAATTGGTGCAGACTATGGAAAACAGTATGGAGTTTCCTCAAAAAATTAAAAATAGAACTAGCATATAATCCAGCAATTTCACTTCTGGGTATTTATCTGAAAACAAAAACAGTAACTCTAAAAGATACATACACACCTATGTTCACTGCAGCACTATTTACAATAGCCAAGATATGGAAACAACCTAAGTGTCCACCAAGAGACGAATGGATAAAGAAATTGTAATTTTATATATATGGAATACTATTCAGCCATAAAAAAGAATGAAATATTGCCATTTGTGACAACATGGATGGAACTTGAGGGCATTATGCTAAGTGAAATAAGTCAGACAGAAAGAGAAATACTGTATGATCTCTCTTATATCTGGAATGTAAGAAAAAAATAAGCTCATAGATACAGAGAACAGACTGGTGGTTGCCAGAGATGGGGGTTTAGGGGTGGGAGAAATGAGTGTGAAGGGGGTCAAAAGGTAAAAAACTTTTAAAGAAATAGGCAAAAGGGGCTGGCCTGTGGCTGGGTGTTTAAGTTCGCGCACTCCAACACTCCACACTTTGGCGGCCAGGGGTTCACTGGTTCAGATCCTGGGCGCAGACCTACACACTGCTCATCAAGCCAGGCTGTGGCAGCATCTCACACAGAAGAACTAGAAGGACTTACAAATAGGATATACAATTATGTGCTGGGGCTTTGGGGAAAAATCAAAACAAGAGGAAGACTGGCAACAGATGTGACAGTGCCAAACTTCCTCACCAAAAAGTATCTAAAAAAAAAAAACTAAAGTGGGCAAAGAATTTGAATAGAGGAAAAAAAATAGGTAAAGGAAGAGAAGATGCTGATAAATTATAACTTGCTTTTCAAATAGGTCTTCTTTTTTGTGCTTTTCCTGCTTCAATTGAATCTCTGATGATACATTCTGTTATGTTACCAAATACTAACATCAGTTCAAACAGAAATCTCCTTTAATAATCATCTAAAAAAAAATGTCCAGTACTCATCTAGAATAGTTAAGTCAAAATTTCTGGCAATAGGGCCTATTTATCAGGGTTTTAAAATTCTCCCCAGGTGATTCTAACATGCAGCTAGATGTGCACCACTGCTATGCTACAGTGATTCTCAACCGTACTGCATGTTAGAATCACCTGGGGTGATTTAACCATCCCAACCCAGCCCCCACCCCAGCCAGACCAACAAAAACGAATTCAGGTGGTAGGGCCGAGGCAGCAGTGTTTAAAGCTCCCTAGACTGTCCAACCTCATCTGGCTCCTAAATCCTTTATTTACAAGAAACCATGCAATGAGAAACTCAAGCTCTAGGCACCATTTTTGATTCCAGTTAACCTAGAATATAACTGGGAGCAGTTGTTTATTTAAGTGTTAAACCCCTGACAATTTTTTCAATTGTGAATGGCATCTAAGATTATTTTATAATTCTGTGGATTGTTTAAGCAATTCTAAAGTTTCCTTTCGTTTGAAAAAACAAATGGTATATTGCACAGTTGCCATTTTAATGATTGCCTACAACACTCCCATTAACTTTATAAAGTATATCCTTGTGTAACTTCAGGTGCTAAAATGAAAAATATTCAGTTATCACTAGCCTCTTACAACCCTCTCCTTAAAAAAACCCCACAATGCAAAGCTTCCGTGTTAGCTGTTGGAAGCAACAAAGAGAACGGATTTGGGGATGATGATTGTCCAGAGAAGGCAAGGCAAGAGGAAGCAAAAAAGAGAACACAAATTGCCCCAGGGATTTTCCCAACAAAAAGTACATAATTCCACGTATTCTGTAAAGTAACTTCAGCAATTACACAGAATGGACAAAAGCTACTAGTTGTCAAACTCTTGTGCTTACTAAATATTTCTTCAAGGTATAAGTTGTTTAGCCAGCCACCCTATGCACTACCTCATCTGCACAAGTTAACCCGTTACTAAACATTATTCAGGAAACAGTATCAGTTTTCTTAAGTTATATGCCAGTGCAAGCTTGTGAACATATATTTTAAGCATCTAGCACAACGTCAAATTTAAAAAAAAAAGGCTGGCATAGATACTGAAGAAGAATCTGTATGATTAAATATTAGGTTTTATTAGATGATGAGAAACATAAATCTGATTTTCTATTTATTCACACCAGAAATAATCTGTGGATTTATAAAATTTCTTTTGGCTAAATACAGAGAAAGCAAACGGCATCTGCACTTAGCTTCCAGTTCAGACACTCCTCGTCACTGCTGGTATGACTTTGTTCAAGAACCTAACAGATCTGATCTTCAGTATCTTCATCTTACGTTGGGAACAATAACAATAATAATAATAATAATACCTAACCGGCAGATTGTAACAAATCAAATGAGTTAACGTACATGAAAGTACTTAATAAACTAGACAAGGCAAAACAAATTACTCATTATATCACAGCAATTGATAACCACCTTATAAAATCTGTTAGTAGTAAACCATTTGAACCTTACTCAAAGTTACAAATAGAATACTTACACGCATAGCAAAAGCATGCATTATTTAGGGATTAATATTCTGAGATGGAAAGGAATAATTAGAAGAAGCTTTATAGTAAAGCACCCTTGGGCAAAGGAGGATAGAAAAAGTAGTTAAAAACCAACTGAGAAAAAGAAAAGTGTTCACAAACTTTTTTCAAACTGTAAACAAAGGTAGATCAGAAAATATTTAAACAGATGACAAAAAATTATGTTAACAGAAGTGAAAAAAAAATCTTTAATTAGTGATTACCAGAGGGGAAGGGGGTGTGAGGAGGGCAAAAGGGGTAAAGGGGCATATATGTAGGGTGACAGATGGAAACTAGACTATTGGTGGTGAACACAATGTATTCTATACAGAAACTGACATACAATAATGTACACCTGAAATTTACAGTGTTACAAGTCAATATAAAGTCCTTAGATTTCAAATAATTCACTGAAGTATGTTCCAATGTCACTAAACAGTGTACTTTTACAAATACTTACCTGTAAAAATATGTAGCTGGGCAGGACCTTGTCAAATGAAGGGCTGAGATATACTGGTTCTGTCATTCTTATGCCTACACCTCTGAAAAGCAGGAAATCTAACATTAGTCAGTATAAATTACATCATCCACACAAACCACATTTCTAGGAACATACCCAAGTAACAGGTCAAATATAAGATGCTCTGCCTTTTTAAAACCTTTTTTACTATACACCAAAATACGCAGAACGTTCCTGTGAATTGCTTCTGAATTTTTACCTGCCGTAGGAGGCCAACAGGAGAACTAAAAAGAATAAAGTTACATAAATTTTTCATTTAGGCACAAATGAGTTTGTTAAAAGATTTGAACAAACTTAACAAGCAAAGGACATCTGAGTCTTTATTGATTCATCCTCGTCTTTCTGGTAATAGATTTATGATCATCGTTACTAGCCTTTCAATTCAACAAACAATCCAGTCTGCAAGGTACTAAGCTAGGTACTTACGGGAAAAATAAAAATATACTTAAGAATCATGCTGATGCTAAGCAATGACAAACATGCCACACTGCTCTCCTCTCATCTTTTTAGAGAATAATCGCCCATTACCGACAGAATCCTCAAGATGACCTTTTCCACCTTTGTCCCTTTTTATGAGTGGCAGTGGAACTGATCGGAGCAGCAAGGGCCAGGACCCAGGTGGACAGTGATTCACAAAAATAAACACTGAAATCTGAGAGAGGCTGTCAAAGGGGAGAGAAAGCACTCAAATACTGTAAGAGACAGCCTGGTGTATCAGGCCACACCAGAGGGAGCAGGAAAAAAGGAGAAATCAACAGTGTTCTGGAGATTAGAGGAACACAGAGAAAACAGCAGTCTAATCATAAAGGCAAGGATAAGAATCAGGATTTAAACCAGCTGGAAGGGTACAAGCAAAGAAGAGAGGCTGAGGAGGAAGAACAAGGAGTCCTCAGATACAGTACGCTAGACAAGTTCATAGCTTATGAACCGATCTTGGCAGAGAAGCATCTACACAGACGGTTTGTACCCTGTTTGAGGTAGGCAGGCGGGCTAATGTTACTCACAACACTCTGACACCGAATGTCTGGGGTTTTTCCTCACATCAACCAATTCTCCAACTCTCCAGACACCAACTGAATGTCCACCAATTCAATTCTGACACTACCCAGAGTTCTCCTTAGACGACACAGGTTCAAGGGCTCAGTGTAACAGTGGACTGGCTCCACTCCAGATGCCAGCTGCTCATCCCCGGTTGCCACCTGTACTTCTGACCGACTGGCTATAAATTTGGGGATTCTGATAACTCCCTCTTCAGGTTTGATAATTTGCTAGAACAACTTACAGAACTCAGGAAAACACTTTACATACTGTTACCAGTTTATTATGAAGGATGACTCAGGAGCAGCCAAATGGAAAAGAGGCACAGGACAAGGAATGGGAGAAGGGCACCGAGCTTGCACGCCCTCCTCCAGTGCACCACACTCCCAGCACCCAGAGGTGTTCACGAACCCACAAGCTCTCCAACATTGTCTAGGGGTTTTTAACGGAGGTTTCATTACACAGGCATGATTGATTAAATCTTGGTCATTGGTGATAAACTCAAAGTCCAACCCCTCACCTCTCCCCAGAAGTCTGGGGATGGGGCTGAAAGTTCCAAACCTCTAATCACGAAGTTGGTTCCTCTGGCAACCAGACCCCAACCAGAAGCTATCTAGGGGCCCCCAGTCATCTCAGGAGCATACAAAAGACACACCACTCCGGGGATTCCAAGCTCCAAGTTTTAGGAACTGAGTGCCAGGAACCCAGGACAAAGATCAAATTCTTTCTTTCTTATTATGCCACAGCAGGGTAAGCTTATGCTGCCTTTTAGAGTGAAATAATTTCTATAGCATCTGTGGCCTGCCACCACAGCGGGTACGACTGTGAACTTCCCTCAGCTCTAACATCCTTCAGCATACGATAAATGTTCACTCCTTTTTTCTTCCCATCCCTTTCAGCCTCACTCATTTGTTAACCACGTGATATCTCTGAATCTACACTTTTGATCAGAGTTAAGACTGGCTCCTTTGTCCAGGCAGGATCAAATCAAACCACTTCCTAGGCAAAGAGTTCCTGCCCCTGAGCAGGAAATACACAAAGAAAACTTCTGAAACGTCACTGCCTCACATTCAAAAGTCAGTCATTTGTTCAGACAACTGGTGTTCTTACCTTGATCAACACCTCACCCCCCATCCAGAGTCTAGAGCCATCACTGAACGCCTTGAATTCCACGACCTGATCACTCTGTCATAATTTAAATGACTTTCTGATTTCTGGAATCCTGACTTGGAGAATTCTAGTTCTCTGAAAAATACTGAAACTAACATTTATATACCTGCCTCCTAAGCCAGTTCCCACCTAGTGCTGCAAGTTCTGGTGCCCCTCTGACTATCCTTCCCACCATGCCCACCAGCACAAGTGTGTCCATCTGGACAGTATTTAACTTAAAACAATGTGACAAAGAATAATTTAAGCCAATTATTGTTCAGGTACGCTACTGTAACCATGGCCCCACTGGGACCAATTGAAACTGATCCTCTCTTATCAACAGAGTAATTAAGAGTTGTTTTTCAGGAACTGACAGTTGGCTCCTTGTCTAGTTCAGGCCGGTTGAGACCGCTGTGGGGTATCAGAATTGGCCACTCCAAAATGTGTCTCTTTGGCTTGATTATTTTTAAGAACAAAAGACTCTGAAACAAACTTTGACCTTTCCCCTAACCGCCTAAAAGAATTTCAGATAGAAGGCCTGTTGTTCAGGCAGGAACTAATACCCTAAGATAACTACAGTATAATATAAACTAGGTGTGATAGGGAGGAACCTAACATTAACAAGGGCTTTATAATCAAAGTCCGCTCCATGTCTCATCGTCTTTGCAAGGCATGGTGAACATTTGTTTATCAAACATTTGCGTTTCTAGCTCCATGTAAATTGCCTTCCTCCCCTTTGAAGTCTCAAACCACTGCCCCCAACATCCTCCTTTGTCCTTAGCTGAAGATGGTATTTAAGGTAGTGGCTTCTGCCATTTTGGCGAGTTACTCAGATTGCCTGCGGTTCTCCCATGTACAGGTTATGAAACTTTGTTTGATTTCCTCCTGTTACTCTGTCTCACGTCAGTTTAACTCTTACACCAGCCAGAGGGACCCAGAGGGGAGAGGAATAGTTCCTCCTCTCCTACCCCAGCCCCCATCAACTGGGCCTGGGCAGACGACCCATCGGTGACTCTTCTGACATCAGGGGGCAGAAAACTCCACTCTCGGATCATGCTAATGCCACCATTTTGTGAACGTGCGTCCTACAAAGAGCCATGAAGCTTGAATACACTTGTGCAGATCATCAACTACTCACTTCTCCTTAGCTCCAATCATCTATCTCCACACTTCAGACCAGTCTGCCCTTCATACCATAAATTCTGCCCCAGGCTCTGGATCAGGGAGACAGATTTAAGAATGTCGCCTCCTGTTTCCTTGCTGGTCGACCTCACAATAAAGCCTTTTCTTTTCTCAAAAGTCGATGCCGTAATAATCAGGTTTTTTTATACACACTGGCAGAGAACCCCCTCTTTGTGGGGTAACAGTATTACATGTTTCTTGTAAAACTATTTTTGTAATATAAATAGCCATATAATAATACAAAGTACAAAATCTCACAGGATAAACACTGTTAGTAACTTAATCTACCTCTATGAGTCCATGCATGATTCAACTCAGCTGGAATTCACGACACCAAAGGGTGCAAATTTACTACCTGAATAACATACCAACAGAAGAGTCTGCTCTAAAATTTTAAAAGAATATAAATAAGAAACAAGGTGTACATGTACCATTCCTTTGCTATGTAAGTGTGCTTTTTCTCACAAAGGCAGAGAAAGAAATCATAAAAGCATAACTGAATGTTGAGTTTAAAAACTGAGTTCAAAAATCAGCAGTTTTCTGAAAGATGGCTGCCTCTTACTCCCACCAACCAGGAAAACATTACTCAGAAAAGTCTGTTGGCACAGTTACTGGAACTACCACATCAAATAAGATAAGAGGATGAAGAGTGTACCATGAATAACGAACTAAAGGAGGCAGTCAAAATATCAATTCCCGATGCCGGCCCATGGCTGAGTGGTTAAGTTCACACACTCCGCTTCAGTGGCCCGGGGTTTGCCAGTGTGAACCCTACAAACCACTCATCAAGCCATGCTGTGGTGACATCCCACATAGAAGAACTAGAACGACTTACAACTAGGATATACAAGTATGTACTGGGGCTTTGGGAATAAAATAAAAGAAAAAGAAGATTGGCAACAGATGTTAGCTCAGGGCCAATCTTCCTCATAAAAAAAAAATCAATTCCCTATCACAGACCCAAAGATAAACACAGCAGAAATATGCTTTATCTTCATATTCAGAAAGGCTTCTAAGGAGAATAACATCTTTGTTCTTGGCCATTTGGAAAGTACTGCTATCCAGAACTAGGGAATCCAATAATCTGATTCTTCAGGAGAATTAATATGAACCATAAACCCAAATTATCATTTTTCAACACGAAAACTGTTCCAGGAACCAGGGATGCAGTACAGTTCCAGATGGAGAAATTCACAGCTTTCAGCATGTCTATATCAGTTTTCAACTTTGGAGTAATGGTGCTGTCTACAGAACTCAAACAGGCTGAAAATACTAAGCAAAATAAGAAACTGGATTATCCATGGATTTAATTTATTTAGAGCCAGTAGCAACCAGAGATGATTTAAAACTAACTATAGTTTAATTTAGTTTTAGTAAATCCAAACATTAACTTTTGACCACAAATATTCAAACCCAGAGAATGCTGGCTTTCTGATAAATTTATTTTTAATTAAAAAATTGCTTTCTTTTTAATTCATATTAAAATCATAAGCATTTCCCTTCAGAAAATCAGAATATTAAAAAAAGATATGGATAGGTTCACCTAATCCATCCTTTATCAAGGTAACTATTGCTCTCCAAAGATGCAAAAATTTTGAAATTAATAAAATTCAAAATAAAATTATTTGACAGTTACAGTGTGACTAGTTGCTTACTTAGGCTCTTTAATCTGAGCATTTACTCTTCTACCTAAAAGCATTTTTCCCAAAAAACATAGAAATATGGGTTATTTTCCAGTTGAATGTATACCAAAAAAATCATTCACATAATGCAACTAGATATATTTTGTACATTGTTTTTAATTTTCCTTGAACCAAAAAAAGATGCTTATTTCCCCCAAACAACACTTGATGACATACTTCAGTTCATGTAGCCCGCTGAAGATTTCTTTGCGGCTTAATTCAGAAATTCCATTTCCAAGAAATACTTTTGTTCCATCAAATTCCTTGGCTCCTCTTTTACATTTGCCTTTAATATCAGAGTATACAGAAATAACATCTCCAGCTTTCATAACTAGAGAAAAAAGAAAATCATATTATACTCATCTATACTCTGATAGAACAGTAAGAGCTCTAGGAACATCAACAGTGGGCATGAAGCAGTCGAAACTGTCTCATTATCTCAATATAATCTCTAATAGAAAATATGACTTTTTACTTTCAAATTTTCCTAGGAAAATAAAGAAACAGAGAAGTCTTCAAAACATCCTACCTCAAGTGGAAATCTTTGGCTGAGCAAAACAGGAAGGATCTCTTTTATTTAAATTATTTTCCTCAAACCTAACATTCCCTAAAAGACTTCATATAAATCTTGATATCAGGGCCAGCCCTGTGGTGTAGCAGTTAAGTTCAGTGCACTCCACTTAGGTGGCCCAGGTTCATGGGTTTGGATCCTGGGTGCAGACCTACACCACTTGTCAGCCATGCTGAGGTGGCAACCCACATATAAAGCAGAGGAAGATTGGCATAGATGTTAGCTCAGGGCAAATCTTCCTCAAGCAAAAAAAAGGAAGATTGGCAACAGGTGTTACCTCAGGGCAAACCTTCCTCAGCAAAAAAAATTAAATCAATCAATCTTGATATCTTTGGCTCAATCCTCAAAGTTCTATGTTTCCTTCAAAAGGATTCCTCAAAAACATACGCTAAAATTCCCCAAAGAAATCATCCTAAATCCTATAACCCTGTTGCTATTTCCTCAGTTTTCCTGTTACAGCCTGAAGACAGAGATTTTAATGATAGCACATACATTCAATCATATATGTGTGTGCATGTGTGTATATGTATACATATATGTATATGTGTGCACATACTTAGAACACCTTGAAACTGTACAGTGTACAGAGCCCATTTATATACGAAGGCTGATTAAATCTAGCTGCCATTAAATTACTTTGAGTAACAAATCCCAGTGACATTAATAATAGGAAATTGGATTCCACTTGCAAAAAATGTTTTAAGACCTAACCCTGTTATAAATTCATCGAGCCCATTAACCTGACAACAGTAGTGAACAGCAATCGGCTAGATCTACAAGGACTGTGCAAATTACAGAGCGGAGGGGTCAGTGAATTCTTCTGCAAAGGGGAAGTAAATATTTTAGGGTTTGTGAGCCACATAAGGTCTCTTGGCATATTCTTCTTTGTATTTTTTTCTTAACAACCTTTTAAAAATGGAAAAACCATTCTTACCTTGTGGGCCATACAAAAACAGATGTGGGCCAGACTTGGTCAGCAGGCAATAGTTTGCAAAACTCTGGTCAAATTATTTATTTCACAGACAAGATAATTGAAGCCCAGAGATTGAATAACTTCCCAATAGATCAAACCTTATGTTTCTTGATTTCAGGTCCAATAAATTATCACTGAACCAGTGACTAGCTTACTAAGCAAATGCAGTATGTCATCAGTTGAGTGAGTAAATCAAGAATATTGAGTTTCATGCCAATATTAAGATTCCAGGTTCTGAATGGTCCCCTCACAAATGACGACAGCAGCCTGAGGTTTTAGGGCAATAGAGTTAAGAATACAAAACGAAATTTCACTGACATCTTACACTTTATTAGTCAATAATGACTCTAAATAAACATTACACGCATCCTTATATGGGAAGAAAAATATTGGCAGACAACTTTCTATGGATGCCTGATTTGTTAGTCCACAGAGATAAATCCCTCACTGGCTATACTAAATGCAAAACTTGGAAAATATTTGATAAAAGCAAATTTGAAATACATCTGAGTGATAATTTAATAACCTTTATACGTGAAAATGCATATAAATTTTAGGAGAATCTTTATTTTACAGAGAAACCTAAACATCATACTTACATTTTGAAGCTGACACAATTCCCGCAACATAGACATGGGCTCCTCTCAACACTGCATTGCCACATTGGGCTCCAACGATGGCTTCACACTGTTGTTTTCTTATATTCTTCCTAGGGACGTAAAATGAGAAATTTAACACAGCAATATACTTCCAACACCTAACTATGTTTTCAACGTTTCAGCGTAAACCCTAAATAACCTCTTTAGTCTTGACTGTCCCAAGATAATGCCATTAATGAATACATGAGAAAGAAAAAGCTGATAAAAAAGGATACAGAGAAAATAGTTTTAAAAAAACAAAAAACAAATAAACAATGAGATAGGCACTTAAGAAAAAATAAAGAGGTCTACCTGATGGAAGACAATAAAGTGGCACCAAAAATTGCTTAATCCTTTAACAAGTACTGTTGTTTTCAAAACAGCATTAGAAAAGAAGAGAAATAAAGTCCCTACCTTCACAGACAATAGACAAGGAATTCAAAACATTTCTAAATTGGTAGATTGTTGCATGGTATATTATTAATATTTTAAACTAGACAGACAAAGATAAGGCCTTTTTTCTTCCTTTGCTGCCCAACATTTTGAATGTTTTCCAATTTCTCACCTTCAATTCATTCCTTCGATCACTAAAATCTGAATATCATTTCTAACATTTAGACTTTTTCAAAGGTCGGGGAGCCAACGTGATCAGCCCCAAATAAAAATCTTGAGCATTGAGTCTCTAATGAGCTTCCCCAGTTGGCAACATTTCACATGTGTTTTCACAACTCCTTAGTGGGGAATTAAGTGGGTCCCATCTTCTTTCCATGATGTGTAGATTATCAAATCTCACTAAACTTAGTTTTATCTACTCCTTCTGAGTTCCATACATTCTCATTGCTCATTCTCTACCTACTCCCTAAAGAGGTTTACTCTCCCAAGTTCCAAAACATGCCACTGTCTCTTCTCACTTTACACCCTATTTCTTGGCAATCTCATGATTACAATAATCACTTACAACAATAATCATGTCTTATAATGGTTAGCTTTTCTAGACTCCAAATTGCTATTTCTAATTAACTGCAGGTAGCTATATCTAGGTGTCCCACAGCTAATTCAACTCAACAAGCCCTAAACAGTGTTATTTTTCTCTGATCCACTCCTCAAATCCTCGGCAAACACCCCAAATCTTTTCATCCTCCTATGTCTCCAGTCTTCAACAAAGTCATTATCTGCCTAGATAACCAAACTAGAAACCTCAGCATCACCTTACATCCCTTCTTCTTAAACCTTCTAACTCGACATTCACCGAGTTACAAAAGCATGCCACCCCTAGTTCTCCAACAGGTCTTCTGGGCCCATCCCCTGACATCAGACATACTTCATCTCTTAGCTTAATCACTGAATAGCTTCCTGCCTTTTCCTTTGATTGTTTTCAGATCTTCTTTGTGTCTTTGGTGTTCTGCACTTTCATTCTGAAGTGTCTATACATAGATTTATTTTTACTTTTGGCTTCAGACTCATCGTACTTCTTAAATCTGTCTTTCATCAATTCTGGAAAGTTCTTAGTCATTACATTTTGAATCTTGTCTTTTGTCCATTTTTTTTTTTTTTTTTTTTTAAGATTTTATTTTTTCCTTTTTCTCCCCAAAGCCCCCCAGTACATAGTTGTGCATTCTTCGTTGTGGGTTCTTCTAGTTGTGGCATGTGGAACGCTGCCTCAGCGTGGTCTGATGAGCAGTGCCATGTCCGCGCCCAGGATTCGAACTAACGAAACACTGGGCCGCCTGCAGCGGAGCGCGCGAACTTAACCACTCGGCCACGGGGCCAGCCCCTTTTGTCCATTATTTCTATTCTCTTCATCTAGGACTCATTAGAAATATGAAGTGTCTTTTCATTCTGTTTTCCATGACTCAACTTCACATTTTCAATGTCTTCATCTATCTCTGCTGCATTCTAGATCATTTCCTGAGTCATCTACTTCAATAATTCTCCATGAATTGGGTCTAATTTACCGTTTCACTCATTGAATGAGTTTTTCATTTTAATGATGATATTTTTGTTTCTAGAAATTCTTTTTCTACTTTACCTTTTTTCTCCTCTTGGGGTCTTTTATGTTTTAGATTCCTATTTTTGGTTTAAGCCATTTTAAGAAAACTGATTTCATAGTCTCTACCAGATAGCTATATTTGCTAAACTTTTGGGGAAAATCTAACCCTTCAGCTTGTAGTATATGCTGATTCTCACTCATGGTGGTGTGATTCCTGGTGTAGCTTTTACCATGAGAAACGTGTGTGGCCTGGATTGAATGTCAGCCACACTAGAGTAGTTTTGCCTGGTTTTTGCTAAGCATTTCAGGAATTGGCTTGAGATCAAATTTTTATGTTAATTTCCCAGACTCTGGGTTTCAAGAGCACTTGGGTAGTATGAATTTGAACTCCGAACCTTTACGAGGTATGGAAGCACACTTCTGCATTCTCGGAAGATTTTTCGCCAACTCAGACACTGAGGCAAGAGAGATCCAGTTCCTAATTTACTGCCTTGCACTGATTCTGGGTATTTCTCACCTCCTAGTGTTAACACCCTGTTGTTAAAACCAAAGCCCCTAAATTTAGGAAACCAATCGCCCCCTCTCCCATATCCCCCAGCCCCCAAAGATTAGCTCACATGCTTACTGCTCTGTTTTCAGTTACTCTTCACTTTAATCCCTGAACATTTCAGTTACATTCTTAATCACTAGCTGTGCATTTTATGGCCTATTTTTTATTTCATATTCCTAGGAGTATATAGCAGATACATTTTCAGGTTATCTACTTTACCATATTGTTGGAAATGACTTGTCTCCAGGCTTACAATTCATCATATATATACATACACACACTTATAATAAACATTTCATGAAACAATATCTTTACTATAAGCAATACAATGTGATATAAAATATCCCATTTCTTTTAAAAATGCTAATAAAAAACCCAGTAAATTGATTTTACAACCTACTAGTGCATTATGATCTACATGCAGTTTGGAAAACAAGTAGCTTTATGTTACTACCAGTATTAGGTTTCTAAAATACAGACCTAATTATGACTTTAATAAAAATTCTTTGGCTCCTATAATCTATGCAAAAAAGAAAACATTCCTTAAAAAAAAAGTCCTTTACACTTCACAGCCTGCCTCTCCCAACTTCTTCAAGCTCATCTTTCACCTACCTCTCTGAAACCCGACTGAGTAGCCAAACTTGATCACTTTTGTCACAAACCACCACACATTTTCATGCCTCCTTACCTTTGCAGATGCCTTCTCACTACCTAGCACACTAGCCCACTTTATCTCCTCATCAGTCTAACTGCTTCTCGCCTTCAAGGATCAACTGAAAGGATCTACTTGGAGAAAATCTTTACCAATTTCCTTGCCCCTAGTCCTTCCTATTCTATGCTGAGGGTACTTAGACCTCTACTGTGGCATTCATCACAGCCTGACTTGCACCAAAGTTCCCTGCTTTTAGACTAAACAACTATGTTTCATTCACCTTTGTTAACCTCTTTGGGTCAGACACATAGCACCAATTCAACAGATGTTTTGTGAAACGGAACCTTGTAGAGTCACTCAAAAAGTTTCTATGAGAATAATCATTTCACGGTGAAGAGAAAATTAAAGACTGGAGAAAAGAGTTAAGGGAGCAGGCCTGAACTGCTCTTTCCTTTGGAAGGCCTGGTTACAAGGCCACTCCTTGGCTGGCACCTGGGAACTTAGATTTCAGGAAGGTTCCCACTATGAACTGGTAAGGGCAGCTCACTGTGCCTAATTTGTTTGCACAAACAATATGGTCTATGGTGAACACCAACTTTCTTTCGGGGAAGCTGGAATTTGGCTATGTACCAGGCAGGGGGTGCCTATATTACCAGCTCTGCATAAAAATCCTGGATGCTGAGTCTCTAAGGAGCTTCCTGGGATGGCAACATCTCACATGTTGTCAAACTCATTCCTGGGGGAGTTGAGTGTGCAGGGTGTGATTCTACTGGAAAGGACTAGAAGCTTGCAAATGGTTTTCACAGACTTCAACCCATGCACCTTTTCCTTCTGCTGACTTGGCTTCAGATTCTTTCACTAGAATAAATCACAGTCATGAGGACGACTATATGCTAAACCCTCACGAACTGTATAAAACATAATATGTCATATGCAAGTATCGAGGTGTAAGTCAGCTTTGCTAAAGGGCAAGAGTTTTAGCCAGGAAATATAAAAGAGGAAATGTAAAAGTTGATGCAGGGCCATAAAACATGCTAAAAGCTTGATTTTACTGAAATGTTTCTAAATAAAAGAGTGAATCAGCAACATTAAGAAAAATGATTTTCTAATAGTATAGTCATACAAACTGGAGGAAAAATAATATGAAGATACTTAGATTAAAAGAAAACTTTTAAAATAGCTAAGAATGAGGTGAATAGGAATTAAAGACAGAGATTATAGGAATGTCCCACTAAAGAGTATATAAAAATATAAACTTTTACCTTTTTGGCACTTTTTAAACTGCACATATTAGCAACTCTACACCAAATTGGAGATAACAAAAAAACCCTGAAATATCACATGATATTGTTGCATGCCAACCAAATATATCTTTTGAGCAGGACTGCCATCTGCATTTCATCATCAGTCTTCGTGCAATTACTCGAATATTCTATTGCATTCACGCTCTCATTTCACATATACAAACAGTATCTGAAAGCTTAAAGTGCTGATTTTCTAGGGACGAGGCAATGACGACAGACAGAAAGCAAGCAGCTGAGAGAGAAGGGCAGATCCAGCCTCATCTGGATCTCAAGAATTGAGGCTATTGAACCACGTATTCAAGTGCAAAGGAAAGGAAGAAAGCTGATTTCCTAACCTGCTAGAAATATTTTGTTGAGATTTTTATCAAAAAGGGAGGAGCATGAATAGAGAAAATGTAGAGATGCTTAAAAATTACAAATTGAATACTGGCCGAAAAAATTCTACTGATCTAGATGCAGTCTTTAGAAAACGCTCAATGGGGTATGATGTTAAAAACATTCCCATATGGAGAGAAGCCTGGCATTCCATTTTCTCCCAAGTTTTTCAATAAAGTTGACACTGATACCATCACATTCAGCATTACAACCTTATGTTCAATCTCATTAAATTATCAATGATAAAACCTTCCCAACATTAAAATAAATTTGATCAGTATATTAAATATCATGCTAAATAAACTGAGGGAACCTGAATTTATGGTGAGAAATTACTTTTAAAATTGTTTACTATTATAAATAAAATTTAACCTATGTTTTGATATTTTAAATAACTGTGTGATATGAGGTTGTAGTAGAAGATCAGTAAAAGAGTGAGAGTGTTACTCTTTTTTTTTTTCTGAAGCCCAGAGAAATGGAGGAAAAAAATGAGAAGAAAACTCCATTTGCAATAAAACTAAGAAACAGCTATAATCCCAATGGTGAAGAAGAATTAGCTGACAGTGAAATTCAGATCAAGCCTAGTTCCTCAACAGGGTAAGAATGTCTCTGAAAAGGAAAGGCTTCTGGGGGCCTAATCAAATATTTATTACTTAAAACCAGGACTGGAAGTTCCGGGAGAAAAAAGGAGAATCCGGGAATGTCTTGTCAGTGTCCCATTCACAGCAGATAAAGCTGAAAGAGGAAGTGGACTGTCTGAATTGGCACAAGCAGAAAATCTGTGTTTTCTCTAATACACCTCAGTAAACCGCCGAGAGGCAGCTACGAGAGGAGAAGGGAAATAGCAACCAACTTGGTTGTTCCTCCCCTGAGTTAACTGAGCATCAACAAAACTTCAAACCCCAAACAAAAAAGCTGCGAGCTAGAAGCCTTCACAGAGAGCCTCCGTCTTTACCAGCTCTGCTCACCAGGACGAGAGACGTGCCACCAGGGAAGACCTGGTGAAAGCATTTCTGGAAAACACATCTGATGAGTTGTCTAGGCACACAGACCCCATTCTGTACCATTCTTGAGCAAACTGCAAACTCGGTGAATCTATGTGAACATAACTGTTTCCATTTAATGAGTGAAAAGCAGAAAGGATTCATTCAACATAGGATCTATGCATAGGGAGTAGAAAAAAAAAAAAAGAGGCATAATAAGCAAAAGGCAGATAAAAAATGTACCACAACAACAAAAACACAAGGAAGAAATTTCAAATACCTTTCTATATTTTCAAACAAACTAAAAGGAAAAAACCTTAGGAAAGGGATATAAGAACAACCAACAACAGGCTAAAAAGACAAAGAAGAAAAGCGAGGTAGCAGAGCTCAGGAAATAAAGGACAGTAAATCCTCTGAAATCAAGAGCTAACACAAGGCATGTGAGACTGCTCTTCTCTGAAAGGCCTGCTTGCAAGGTTGGTCCCTGGCCGGCATCTGGAAATTTGACTGCGAAACAGTTCCCAACAGTGATAGAAAACCTTCTCTAATGATAGACGGGATTATTGTTCCTGAACTGTTTGTACAAGAAATGTGATTTATTCTGAACATCTGCTTTCCCTTTGGGAACCTGGAATTTGGGTACATGCTAAGCAGAGGATGCCTACACACCCAGTGCCCCATAAAAATCTTGGCCACTCAGTCTCTAACGAGCTTCCCTACTAGACAACTATTTTACACAGGTCACGCTGGTTGCTGGAGGAATTAAGCACGTCCTAGTAATTCCATGGGGAGAGGACTCTTGCAAGCTTGTGCCTGGCTTCCTCCAGACTTTGCCCCATGCACCTTTTCCTTCTGCAGATGTTGTGTTTGTACCCTTTCGTGTAATAAATCTTGCCTATGAGCATGACTATATGCTGAGTCCTGTGAGTCCTTCTAGCCAATCACTGAACCTAAAGGTTGTCCTGGGGTGCCCCAACACACGGAGCATCTGCACTGGAAATCCAACACACAGAGTCCTAGCGTCCTTATTATAATAGAAAATACAGACAAATGTAACAGAAAAACACTAAAGAACTACTGGAAGACTTGTAACTAAAAAGTTCCACTGTGTTTCACTAAAAACTAAGAGAGAATAGTAAAAATCAAGTTCTATCCTAGTCAAGTTTCTAAAGTTCAATGACTAGGAATCCCATAGATCTCTGAATGAAAACCAAGACACCGTTGCAGGGGGAAAATTTCTTATAGCCTCAGATTTCTTCATAGCTACACTTGATGTCATAAGATTACAAAAGCAATGTCTACAAAGCGCTAAGGGAAATGACATGTGACCTGAAACTACTATAATCAGCCAAGTTGTTGTTTAACATAAAGGCACCAGGCAATTCTCAAGCAAAAAAGTGAAGAGAGCACTTAAGAGACATACTTGGGAGACGGGAAGCAGCTGCTTACAGACCTGACAACTGACTACACTCACCAACCAAGAGGTGAATCAAGATAAAGCCCTCAGAAGCCAACGATGCCAGTAGGACTCAAAGCAAGTGTTGCCTCCATTTGAATTGTGCTTATGGAATAAAAATGTTACAAAACTTTACAGCGTTAAAAAACTAACATAGTAAACAAAAATTGGCTGGTGGAGGTTTTCGGAGAAATTTAAGTGTAGGAACTTCCCAAGTTTTCATAGTGGAAAGTCAAAAGATAATAGTGATGATGAGTTTAAAAAACAAAAATGAATTGACTTTCTCCTTTTAGAAATGAAAGGTAGGTATGTGAAACTACAACCCTAAATGATGCGTGAATACTTTCCTGTAGTAACTCACCATTTGCGTTCAGTTCGCTAACATTGTGATGAGTAGACTAGATGACGACCAAGAATAGGATGAAAGGATTATCAAGGTCAGGTAAAGGGAGAAGCACAGAAAATAAAGTTAAATCATCTAAACATTTTAAAACAACTAACAGAGCCAGTACTGGCAAGAATTGAAGAATCAGACTCTGTCATATACTGTTAGAAATATCAACTGGTAAGACTTTTTAGAGGGCAGTATGTCTCAAACTGAAATACACAGACCACTGAACCAATAATTCCATGTTGTACCAATTTATCCTGTAGACATGCCTACTCAAGTCCATAAAGAAATATCTTACGAATACTCACTATTGGTAATAATGAAAAACAGGAAAAAACTAAATGTCTATCAATAGAGGACTGAAAAAGCTGAGCGCAATGATAAAATATACTATCTATATGGCTATTAAAAAATGAGACAGCATCATATAAAATCAGGGAAAATTATGGACATCACGGAAAGATGTTCAAAATATACTCTGAAATGAATCAAGAAGCAGAATCTCAAAAGACCCGTGATTGTGATCAACTGTAGTAACGGACTGGTTTAAAACAAAATACAAAATAACAGAAATCAGAACAGTGGTTTCCTGGTGAGAATTTTCTGGGGTAATAGAAATGGTCTATATCTTGACTGGGGTGGATCTGGGCTACACAGTTATATAAATTTGGCAAAACTCAGCAAATGGTACTCTTAATTAAGATCTCTCCATTTCACTGTATGTAAATTTCACCTTAAAAAATAAGTAGAATAAGGAGCTTACAAAATCTATTTATTTATTACAAAAGTAGTACCTGGTTACAGTAAAAAAAAAAAAATAAAACAGATATGTTACAAGTAAAAATCTCTTACCCCCTTTCTCCCAATCCAACTTCTTTAGAGTTAACCTCTGTTAATAGTTGGGTATGCTATACCCTCCAGAGTTTTTCAATATATGGTATATACAGATGTGTAGTCATGTGTATTTTTTTAATTGCAAAAGAAATGTAATTATCTTATGCACAGCAACATGATTTTGATAATTAATTGTGAACATCCTCTCCATTGGTATATACAATTCTCCCACATTAAAGGCCATATAACATCTCATTACATGGATAAACCATAATGTATTGAACCATTGCTCTACTGTTAACCACTAAATTACTTTAAAGCTTTAACAAAAACAACATTTTTATATTTATTATAACTCTTAGAGGTATACAACAATTATACCATAATTAGGGATTTTAAAATCCTCCTTGGGAAGAGAACTCCCATTAAATATGAAAGCCTATTTTTTCAATTTTCAAACATATGCCTTCGAAATACATAAATGAGTAGAATAATGCCTGTTCAGCAGAACATACGTAGTAACTTAACATAAGTGTGAATTAATGAATAAAATTTTACAAATACATCAGTTATGAAAGTAGGAAATATGCCGCTTTGTAGTTTTGTTGTAGCTCAAAAAAAGCGTTTTAATTTAGCACTGGATTATCATAAGATATACAAGTAAACAAACGAAATGAAGTTTCTTAGAAGGTGGAAAAAATCAACTACTGTACTAAATGGACCTAAAATGCATTTCTCTCAAGGTATTTGGGCCCCTTCTTAGTCTTCCTTTGTAACATTTTCCATGAGAGAGTATGAAGTGGGCATTTATGAATTTGGTTAACGCCTACCTATCTAACTAAAGTTGCTAATAATGGAGAAACTTAGTATTATCACCAATAGTAAACAAGAACCTGCAACAAATTTCTATTTAGAAGAAGATAATTTGAAAATGAAATAGTTACAAACCTAGGTCCAATAACAGGAATAAGTAAGACATCCTGAAGCTCTGGATGCTGAAGAACAGGGACACTTAATCCATTAAACTGCTGTTAAAAATAAACACACACAATTATGAAGCAATCAACACATTTGACAAATTTCACTTTATGAAGCTTTTCAGTATCATTACCTAGCAGAGCATGAAGCTTGGTTTGAGATATTTTCACTTTATTCCATGGGATAGTATAAAAATCAACGACTTCAAAACAACTATGTTTTGTCTATAATTTGGTTCTGAAGTATCCTGACTTCTTTATAAGGCTCAATTTTGCTTACTGTTTGGCTTTATAAATACACACCATGTTTATCTCAAGTGGCTTACTTTGAAAACATATATTCCATACAGAACTGCATGTAGTACTCTTTTAAGAAAAGCTTCTGAATAAGACATTAAATATTGAGATTATTAAATACTATTCATTGTACACTATCAACAATGATGCCATGTCAGTTCTGATGAGGGAAATGGATGCGTTTCTGGCAAAGATCCAGAATTTTCAGTATCCTCTATCATCCTTGGCCTTCAGAGTGGAAACAGATGCAGGGCCAGTGGTACAGTGCTGGGGCCAGTTCACACAGTCTCCTGAAAGCCAATTGTTTGCATCTTTTCCCAACTGCAGGTCACGCTCGCTGGCAGCTTAAAATCGACCACAGTGGGAGTATTCACACCATAGAAATCAGCAACCACCACAAACCAGGGTTATTCTTCCCAGAAAGTGAGTTGTTCACTATGTACCAGCACACCACCGTTGCAGGCAGAAGATGACTGGGCACTCCACACAGCAGAATAAAGAGCAGAAGAGTGAACTGGAGAGAAAGGCCTGTGTACTCTATTAGAGGGAAACACGCAAATATTTGCGAACAAGTCTCTGCCATGAAGGCTAGGAATTATCAACTCATTAATTTTCACATACTACATGAAAGAGCAGTAACAATAATAGATATTTGCAATGCCCTGAGTAGCCATACACTACTTAGAAGTAAGCTGATTTGAGAAATTTTTTCTAAGTTCATAAGAGAAAAAAATTGTTCAAATTTTAGAAACCTAACTACATTTCTACCATCTCAACAGTTCTCCTGACTTCTGCTTCTTCCAGGCAAAGGATATTTCAGACTAACCATATCCAACAGAGAGCTACTAAGAATCTGAAGGGAAAACTCCTTCTCATTCCATCGAACAGCTCTCCTTTCTCTTTCCCTCTCCCTCGTGCTCTCTCACTGCCTGACGCCTTATAATATCTAGACTATGGTAAACTGATCTTTCCAAGGAGAAGACAGACAAGGAATTTTGTCATTTGTTTTGCTTTTTGAAGTACTATGTGCTTTATACTATAGAAATATTTTACATAGAGATCAATCCTTCCTAAGCCAAAGGTTTCCTTCTCTCCTTTTCTATTAGGAGATGTTAAGATGACACAGAAATAAAACTTTCATAGAACCACACATGCATAACTTTCATAATAACACAAATATACCTTTTTTTTAAACTAAGCACATCATCTGCTTCTTGTTTGTTTCTGCCCCATGAACATTTTAAAATAGCCTTATTGAGTTATAATTTACGCACCACAAAATGCACCCATTTTAAATGTAAAATGATTTTCAGTGAACTTAAAGAACTGTGCAACCATCACCGCAATCCAGTTTTCGATTATTTCCATCACTGCATTCTTCATGCCCATTTGCAGTCAATCCCTGTCCCCAGCTCCACCCCCAGGAAACCGCTAATCTACTTTCTCTATAAACTTGCCTTTTCTAGACATTTCAAATAAATAGAATCACACCATATATGGTGTCTTGTGTCTGCCTTCTTCACTTAAAATATTTTGAGGTTCGTCCATGTCGGAGCATGGATCAGTAGTTCATTCCTCTCATTGAACAGGATACCACTGTGTGAATAGACCACACTGTGTTCACCTGTTCACCAGGTGAAAGACATCTGGAGAGTCCCTCCCTTTTGGCTCTTAAGAACAATGTTGCTATATATTTTCATGTTCAAGCACTGGTATGGACATATGTTTTCATTCCTCTTGGGCAGGTATCTTTCTCTATTTTGTTTTTTCTCCCCAAAGACCCAAGTGCATAGCTGTGTATCCTAGCTGTAAGTCATTCTAGTTCCTCTATGTGGGATGCGGCCACAGCATGGCTTGATGAGCAGTGTGTAGGTCCACGCCCAGGATCTGAACCGGTGAACCCCAGACTGCCAAAGTGGCGCACGTGAACTTAACCACTCAGCCAGGGGGCCAGCCCCTAACTTCTTACAGGACTACCCAATTGTTTTCCAAAGATGTCAAACCATTTCACGTTCCCACCTGCAGTGTATGAAGGTTCCAGTTTCTCCACATCCTCACCAGTCAAATGAAATTGTAAATTATTAAATTTCAATATGTGGCCCAGAGAAATTTGGGGGCAAAGCACTGACTCATATCATACCATTTGGGACATGTCTTTAGGACATATGTGAGCTCTGGGACAGGAGAAAGAATGTTTATAGTCTGAGGCCTCCTTCCAGTCCCCTTTCCTGCTAGGAATAGGTACTGCTCTGCACTGGTTTCCCATCTAGGGTGTATGACCCAACCATCCCTATCTAATCCTAACCCTGTCTCACCTGGACTCAAAGCCCAGAGTGATTCTGTCTGCCTCATCTTAGATACCAGGCCGGCCCTGAGATCTCGTACACCTATCCTACTACAATTCTAGAATATCTAGGCTCTGGAAATCATTTGCCAGAAAAGAGAACAATCTGGATCTGCCTGAGCGATGGACAGCTCTGGTGAGCCACAGAACAGTTTCTTTCCCACTCGCTGAAAGCATATGCATGACTATACAAAAGCAATAATTTTAGTTGCTTGGAGGAACTACTTATATTTTATGCCTAATGTCATTACTAGGAATAAAATTATCAATATCAATAATTAACAATCAGATTAACTTTTCTCCAAGTCTTATTTAATTATTATACTGAGTTTTGGTCTCATATAGTCAGATACCACAGCTGGTTCTTCTTGTAACACAGTCACCTACTCACAACTTGAAATTTATAGAATTTTTCTTAAAGATATGACAAACATTCCATAAATGTAATGAGATTAAAGGAAAAAATCAACTAATCAATACCAGTGATAATTTTCTGAAAATCTCTGCATGTTATATTTGGAGTATACTGATAACACAGTCTATGCTATACAAATGGAAGTCCTTTAACCATGCTTGCCTCTTGCTTTTAATTTAGATAGTAATTAGGTAGAAACAGGTCTGCCGGCACCTGCCAGTTACTTGTTGTATGAGATTTACTAACTACAAAATGCAGTTTGAAGGACCCCCTCAGGCATCTGTTTTCCTCCATCTCACATTTCTTTGGAGGCAAATTTCAGTGCACAGTGTATGACACACAGAATGCATAGCATTTGAAAGTAAAGAATTAAGACAATACAAACAAGAAACTTCAATTATGATTTTTCTGCTTAGAATTTATAAAATGCCATTTTCTAATACTGTTTTCACTTACAGAAAATGAGTATTATGCCAAAACTATTTTATTGGTCAAACAAAAAATAATTTATTTAAAAAATATATTCTTGAGCGAGCCCTAATTGTCTAGTGGTTAAAGTTGGGCACCCAGGTTTGGTTCCCAGGCGTGGAACTACACCACTCGTCCGTCAGTAGCCATGCTGTGGTGGCAGCTCACATAGAAGAACCAAAAGAACTCACAACTATACACACCTATGTAGGGGCTCTGGGGGCAGGGAAAAGAGGAGGAAGATTGACAACAAATGTTAGCTTAGGGCAAATCTTCCCCTGCAAGAAAAATATATATATATATTTTTTTTCTTTATATTGTTTTAATTTCCTGCTTTTATTAGCAATAAGGTACTTCTCCATTTTTTTTTTTTTTTTTGGTGAGAAAGATTAACACTGAGCTAACATCTGTTGCCAATCTTTCTCTTTTTTGCTTGAGGAAGATTGGCCCAGAGCTAACATCTGTTCCCATCTTCCTCTATTTTGTATGTGGGATGCTGCCACAGCATGGCTTGATGAGTGGGTATAGGTCTACACCCAGGATCCAAACCCATGAGCCCTGGACTGCCCAAGCAGAGCACATGAACTTAACCACTACACCACTGGGCTGGGCTCCTCTATCTACTTTTTTATGTCAATTAAAAATATAATCCTACAGGTAATCAGTAAATACCTCTCCATACTGTATAGCTCGCCTCAGCTATACAATCCGCCCTCTTGGTTGTTATATGTCACTAGTTACAAAATCACAGACTTTTAGGGTTAGAATGGACCTCTTCACATGTATTTTAATGATGAAACAACTGAGGCCCAGAAGGGTTGAGTGACCTATCCAGTCACTACAAACAATAAATTCAGAATCAGAAATGCTAGGTTCAAGTTCTAGCATTACCACTCACTATGTAACCTTGAACTTTAACATTCATGATCCTCAGTTTCCTTATGTGTAGAATTGGAATAGCATTATCTCATTCATAGGATTTTAGTGAGAAGCAACATGACATAGATTGTAGAAATGTATTTATGTACATAATGACGTAAAAAATTTGCACAAACCTTCTGAAGTTCATCAAGTAACAGATTTTTCACATGTTGTACCGAGGCTAGATGTGTATTTACTCTGACAGTTGTGAATGATGGAGGGTGTGACAAGTGATTTAAAAGAGTTTCAAACTTCCTTTCTGCTGCTTCTTTACCTAAAGCAGATACAATCTGAAAAGCAGAAAAGAACAAGTTAATGCTTCAGTTTCACTATATGAATTAAAATATTCAGCAGAATATGCACAGACATTTGTTTCAGCCAATGAAACACCTTTCAGCAATTGTTCAGTTCTGTTTCATTTTGCTGTATTATGTGTTAATAACACTAGGGAATGGTAACACTTCACAGGGTTCTAGGGTTTAATTGTGGCAATAAACATCTAACAAAACACCCGACATAAAGGGCTTAGAAAAACACTGCCTCAACTTCAAAGCACTAACATTTTGAACATATCAATATCTGCTATGTTTATTCAAATAAATTCAGGATTTCATTCTATTCATTTATCATGTGTTAACTGTTATGTCATTACTGTAGAACTATTTACTTGCTAAACTCCTATCCTAGAGCAAATTTGTTAGTAGCCTTTCAAATACCGATATTTGAATAAGTAACATTCATACCGTCAATCCAAAGATCCCTTTTTTACATTAGCTTTTTAATAATGTATTATTAAATGTAACAAATAGATATTGTCCAAAAGAAGGCGGGTAGCAGACACCTGTCAGAAATGAAGTTAGACTCAACCAACCAAGTTCCCCTGCAATTAACTGAAGCTTTTTGAGACATTTGTTTCCTCATTTTTTTGTTATCTTTGACTAAACCCCACAGAATCTTCACAAACCACTAGCCAGCCTAACAGTCCACCAGCATTAAAATATTAGTACTTCCTCATGGTTTAGTTTGGTTTCTTTAACTGAATATTCCCTTAGCTTTGATACTTTTTACAAAGACATGGCTTTTCTTTGGGTAAAATCATATCATTAGTGGGTTTGAGGTAGAGGGGGTGTCAAAGAAAGATACTTGGGTCTTCTTTCATAAAACAATGTTCACCATTTTAAAAAGTGCTGAAGGCCTCTATTTCTCTGAATATGCTCCTTAAATTTTAAGTTCTTTGAAATCAAGAGAAGATAGTTCGTCTTTCCACACTGTCTAGTCCCTTAACACAACCTTTGGAAGTAAAATACAGAAATCAAATCAAAAAGTCATGGTTTCAGTAACATCTTCAAAAACAAGTAACACGTAAGTGGCTTTACTTTGAATAGAAAACCAAACATTTGGAAAATACACAGGTGCCAGGAGGTAGGACGGTGAAGTGGAACGAGCCCAGGCGTGGCGATCAGAGATGATCAGAGACAATCAACATCCACTGAGGACTTCCAGGCTGGGCGCTGCCAGGAGCACACGGAACGGACACTTGCTGAGGACTTACTATGCGCCAGAACGATGCCAGATGCTTTCACTTAAGATTAATACCCTAAAACAACCTTGTAAGGTAAGTCTTTTTAACCACCCTCAATTTTACAGAAAAGGAAATCAAGGGTTAACGGATGCGAAGTAATTTAGTCAAAGCACTGGGAGGCAAATCATGGGCTTGCAATTCCAAACCCGTACCTTTTTCATTGTACCTGAGCTCTTTAGCGTCAGATTTCAGTACTGTTAACTTGAGAGCGGTGTCAATTTGGATCAGTTACATGACTCTTTGGACCCTCAGTTCTCTCACCTATTAAAATGGGGAGGAAATCTCTACCAAAAAGGATTGCGCAGATTAAGACGTAAACGTGCGCAAATCACCCTGCACTACTGGTGGCATTTAAGAGACACTCAACAAATTAGAGCTTCCCTCCCACCTCAAGCGCTCCCAGAGCACAGGTGTCTCTTCTCTAAAGGACTTACATTTTCCAGGACAGCGGTCTTTTCTTGCTCATCCTTGTAAGCCCATCAGTGCCAGGCCTACTACCAGGCTCATGACCACTTTTTCCTCCTTTTTTCCCATTCCTAAGTGTTAACACACAGACCTCATTCCCCTCTTATCTCGGAAAGCATTCATTAAATACCCGCGGAAAGATCCTAGCATCTTTTACTTTCGGCAAGACGAGTAAGAACCAACAGCCGCAAAGATCAGGTTTCCTCTTACACTTTTTTCTACTTCTCTAGTGTGCAACCTACCTCCTTATTCATAAAACCCGCTTTAAGATAGTTTTCAACCTCAAGTCTCAAAGATATTTTAGGGAAAACAGACATTTTGCCTATTGCTTAGTTCTCCTCCAAGGGAAACGCTGGAAAACGGTGGGTTGTCTCCTTCCGAATTACAGGGGGCGTCTTGGCGATGCAGTAACCGCCCACCACAGGTGCGGAACCCCGGGTGCCCAGGAAACTCGCGCCCTCAGCCGAACTCATCGGAACCGCGGCGGCTCATCCAGGCTCCGTCGGCGCAGCCCCCTCGGAGCGGCGTGCTCCCTGCACCCCGGTCCCCGGTCCTTCTGGAGGGACGCTCCCGCAAGTCACTGGAAGGAAGGCCACTCACGCTGCAGAGAACAAACCAAACCAAAGGCGTGCCGAGCGAGTCCGCTGTGACCGGGACGTAGACCTGAAGACCAAGCTGGCACCGACTCGGTCGCACGCCACCTCAAGGCCCAATTTCCAAAACCGCGCCCCCGATTTCTCCGCGGAAAGCCGCTTCCGGCTTGCGTCACTTCCGGCGACGCCACCCACCCGCTCCGTCCCCGATTCCCAATCCGCAGCCGCAAACTGTCGCCACGTCACGGCTTCCGCGGAGTTTCCGAGTCGCTCGGGGGGCGCGTCCGCTGGCGAGGGCTCCCGGGGGCTTTGAGGAGGGTAGGGCGGCTGCCCGGTGAGCGGAGAGACCAAGCTCCCGGGCGCGGGGCGGGGGGTTGTTGAGCGGAACTTTCCCGGCTTAAATAAGGTTGAGGGGTCCGATTCGTTACCTGCCACGTGACCTCTGGTGGAGCCTGAGTTTATTTGAACCGATCAGTCACCCTTTGCTTTCATGAAATTACTTACCCCAACTTAGGCATACAGATCTGACTTCAGTTGTGAATGAACTTACTCAAATTTTCGAAAGCTGGGTTGATGGTGTGTTACTATATCCAAGAACGCTCAGGTTCAACGTAAAAACCCACGGATAGTATTTCCAGTTAGTTGAATAAGGCTAAAAGTTTACCTGTATCATAGTTGATTTATACTTTAAAGCTCAGGAGACCCTTGGCGTCATCTTTGTGCGTCACACGTGAGGAAAAAGATTCAAAGGGAGAAGGTACCTAAGGAAAGTCACTGAGCCATCTTATGATTGACTAGGAAACTAAAAATAATTCTCCTGTCTCCTTGACTTAGTGTTTTTTGCAGCACACCGTGGTTATTAACACATAACTGTAGGAAAGGGTTTTTTTCTTAAGTCTTTTTCTCTCTAATTCTCACACAGAGATGTTTTAGAAAGTCTAACAGCCACTTTCTATGATACACCTACCAGGTTCTGTACATGATATTTTAATTTATACCGTTATGCCACACAACAGCCCTGCAAGGTGGTTACCATTATCTTTTTTAGATGAGTAAAACAATGCTCCCAGAGCTGAAATAACTCTCCATGGCCTCACAATTAGTGACAAACTCAGGATAAAGACCAGACCACCTGGCTTCTAAAGCCAATACCTATTCTTTCCATCATGGCGTATTTCTTCAATGAGTTCACGGGATTCTCCTGTGGCTAAATCATCTGAAAGCGATTAGGAAGAAATGTCTAGACCCGGCATTTCCAAAGGAAACTTTGCAGCCTCCACATTGTGGTGACCGTTGCACCAATAATGGTTGGATTGTGTATTTAGGAGATAAGGGAGAGGAAGGAACAAAGCTGAACTGGACTGTAAACTCAGCGGGTACCGACTTTTATCTCGCCACTGCACACCCAGTGCCTAACACATAATAGGCACCACCATGCTGAATGACTAGATGAATAGATAGGTGGAGATCTGTGTGAACTAGGGAGAGAATGCTGATAAAGCAAGTATTTGCCGGAAATTCGTTCACTAGTTCAGCACATGGGAACAGTGCTGAGGACACAGATCATGCACATATGATACAAAAATATTTTCCTTTAAGATTTTCATATGTCATATGTTTAATGGGAAATAATTTAAATGTTATGGAAGCTGCCTAGTAAATAAATTTATGCTGTTTATTTTTCAGGTCATATAACTTTTCTTCAAAGGCTGGACGTATTCTTGTGACATTTTCAAAACTAGATCTTGATTTAGACATGACACATCAGTAGATCCTGGAGGAAAGGCTCTGCAGGATCCAGATTCAAATTCAGCAGCAGCTGAAAAGAAAAAGAAAGAATTACAGTCTTTAACATACTTCCTAGTTAACTAAGTCTGAGTTAGTAAAAAAAGTTGAGACCTTTATAAGTGTTGAGAAGAATGAAAAATATTTACATATGACTACAACACAAACTACAAGATTACTGTTAAATATAATTTGCTCATAGGTGCACGCTGAATTAATTCCTATTGTGGCCAAGTATCAGAGCTTCCAGTTTTCTCATTCTTCACTTCTTTATTCAACAAACATGTGCTAAGGTACTGTAACCCAAGCAGTGGAATTTCAAAGTGAAGATGACATAGTCCATCTCTCAACAATCATATACTATAAACTGAAAACACGGATGAACAGGCAGTTGCCACACAGATGGGATATATGAGTATCCCATGACAACAGGGCACTATTGGAATGCACAGAAGAGACATCCCAGTTCTGTGTCAGTGTTCTTGGCTTTTTGGTGAGGTGATGTGTAAGTTGATACCGGAACGACAAGGAAAAAGTGTGTCAGATAGTGGGAGGAAGCACATGCAGAGACTGGAGGGGAGGAAGAACACTGGAAGTATAAGTCGTCTAGTTTGATGAGATGCTAGAGCAAAGGGGCAGAGGAGGGTAAGCAGCAAGAGATAAAGCTGAATAATTTGGCAAGAACCAAAGTGGTTTGGGTGTTTTTATTCCATGCTGAGAGATTTGGAATTTTTCCTGAGGGCAAAAGGTAAACCAATGACACAGTCAATGACTGAAGCTTAAACGTCACCCGTCAAGTGACAGTTATATGAACTGTCATTGTGTGACTTAAGTATTACTAGATGAGTCTGGTTTTTCGGCCTTATATCACTACCAGAAATGTGAGAAGTTGATGAAGCCCATGTTTTCTGAGAATAGTTTCAGTGTGCAGGTTGACAGTTCCATAGGGACGGCAGAAGTGAAGGAAGGGGATAGCCAGAAAGAAAAAGGATACATCGACTTTTGAGATTTTTAAAAAGCTATGGAACAAGATGAATAAATGAAGAATAAGTATATTCTTTATTATGAATTTTTATGCTTTCACATTTTTCACTAGCAATGTATAAGAAAAAATATTTAACATAGTATCAATTATCCAAACAATGGAAAGGGATACCATTTACTATTTACAATTGATTTCATAAATCATTGATATCTAAATTTAGTTCATGAATTTTGACAACATACCGTCTTCTAGTTCTTCAGTTATACTTTTTTCCAACTCCTACTGCATCTGAAATAAATTGAAGATTATTTATAATGTTTAAGTTAAGCAAGAGACATTACCATAGGACTGATATATAGCTTCTGAAATGTGGCCTTTGAATAATACTTTAAGAGACTAGACCTAACTTGGGAATTGCTTAAATAGAAAAATAATCATATAAATAAAATAAATTCCAACCTACTGTAATTTTAGACAATAGAGAACATATATATGTAATGCTATTTAGATTAATCTGATAAAAAGTACAATTAGTATTGGTCCACTGCATATACATAACTTCACAAGGGTGATGGTCAATCATAACATAACAGAACTTGATCTAAATTGGGCCCAGGGAAGACTTCCCTGAGGAAGAGATGGTTCCACTGAGAAATGAAGGAAGAACAGGAAGCTATTCAGCAAAGGAGGAAGAAGAGCATTCTACACAGTCTACGGTATGTTCTGAAGTTATATTACAGTCTGCTTCTAGCCAAGACGGAGTAGCAGGTACTGATTTACCTTCCTACCTGATGAAGCAAAAACAAAACAGGCAAAATATATTTAAAAGTGATTTTCAAGGCAAAGGACTTCAGGCAATGAAGGACAATAATCCCCCAAAACAAATGAAGTTAGCCTGACGAATGCCCAGCTCACTGCCTTGAGAGAATGTCCAGGCCACGACACAGGGAGAAGGAACTGAGGTAGAGCCCACGAGACTCCCTGAGTGGAGGTGATGAAGCTCAGAGTCTCAGGAAACCAAGGCAGGTGGAGATCACAAGTCAGGACACTGGAGAGTAGAGAGTGAACAGAAGAAGAACACTGGAGATCTGCTGAGGGGCCCCCCGGGGTGTTCACCCAGGTCAGGACACTGGAGAGTAGAGAGCAGAACAGAGGAAGAACCCTGGAGATCTGCAGAGGGCCCCCTGGGTGTTCAGCAGAGTAGTGCACAGTACATACAGGTGAGGAAGCCCCCTGGGACCAGGGGAAAATCCATCTGAAAAGGGTAAAGGAAACAGTGCCTGGTGCTCACACAGCCCCAGGAATGATGTCTATTCCCATTAGCCAGGCTGGAAAAAACTCATAATTCACAGGACAGTGACTAGAATAGTCAGACAGGTCATGCTTCAGTAGTGGGGAATAATTAGCCCTAGGCAGAGCACTGCTCTGGAGACACCTAAAAAATCATAAGAGCAAGACCAGGAAGGATCAAATTGTTATAAATAACTTAACCGTATCTCCAAACAAAGCTCAGAGAGATATATAGAGGCATGGAAGCTATTTTTAAAAAACCAAATAGCAGTTATAGACATGCATATTATAATGAAAAATACACTGGAGTGGAATAAACACATATTAGTTATCACAAAATAAAAAGTAAGTTTGACATCAGTGAACTATGAGAAAACTTCAAAAGGCTAATATACAATTCCCCAAAGAGGAGACGGAAAGGGACAGAAAAAAATATTTGAAGAAAAAATGGCCAGAAACTTTCTAAACTTACTGAAAACTATAATCCCACAGATCCAGGAAGGATCTGGCTAGGAGAGAAGACATGGAAGGAAACTATTGTAATTTTCTTATACTGTCTATGATGTGGTGTAATATTAATTGAAGCTGGACTGTCAAGTCATATTCTATAAACCCTAAAGCAACCACTAAAATAGCAAAACAGAAGAGTTATAGCTAATAAGCCAAAAAAGAAAGAAAACAAAATCATAAAAATACTTGATTACTCTAAAAGAACTCAGAAAAAGAAGAAAAAGGGGACAAAGAGCAGATGGGACAAATAGAAATCAAATAGCACAATGACAGCTTGACAGATTCAAATCTACTATATCAATAATCACATTAAATGAAAATGGTCTAAAAAATCTCAATTTAAAGCCAAACTATCAGGAGCCAGCCCTGTGGCCAAGTAGTTAAGTCCACACAGTCCACTTCAGCAGCCTAGGGTTCGCCAGTTTGGATCCCAGGTGTGGACCTATGCACCGCTCATCAAGCCATGCTGTGGTGGCATCCCACATAGAAGAACTAGAATGACTTACAACTAGGATATACAACTATATACTGGGGCTTCGAGGAGAAAAAGAAAAAAGTCAGACTATCAGATGAAAAATGAAGACCCAACTATATGCCACCTACAGTAAACACACTTTAAATATAAAGACACACATTTGTTAAAAGGATGGAAATCAGATACACCACTCTAACATTTGACAAAAGGTGGTTGAGCTGGAGGGACTACATTAATACCAAAGTAGATTTCAGAGCAAAAAATATTACCAGCTACAAACAAGGTCATTTCATAATGATAAAAGGGTCAATTAATAAGCAGCATAACAACCCTAAATGTTTATGCACCTAATAACAGCTTCAAAATATATGAAGCAAAAACTGATAGAACTGCAAAGAAAAATAGACAAATTCACAATTATAGTCTGAAATTTCAATACTGTTCACTCAATAAGCGATAGAGCAAGTAGGAGGGAAATCATCAAGGATATAGTACACTTGAACACCACCATCTTCTCAAGTATCCATGGAACACTTAGCAAAAAAGACTACATTCTGTGTCATAAATCTTAATAAAAGGAGTAAAAGATTTAAGTCATGCAAAGTATGTTTACTGAGCACACAGCAATCAAATTGGAAATCAAGAACAAATATATCTCTGGAAAATATTCAAATATTTGGAAACTAAATAACACACATCTAAATAACCCCTTGGTGAAAGAGGTAATGAAAAGAGAAATTAGAAAGTATTTTGAACTGAATGAAAATGAAAATACAACATATTACAATTTGTGGAATGCTGCTACAGTAGTGCTGACGTGGAAACTTATAGCACTGAATGTCTGCATTAGAAAAGAGGAAAGGTCTCATATCAATGACCGTGGCTTTCACCTTAAGAAACTATAGAAAGAAGAGCAAATTAAACCCAAAGCAAGAAGAAAAAGGAAATAACATCAAACACAAATCAATGTGACAGAAAACAGAAAAACAATAGAGAAAAATCAATGAAACAAAATGCTTTCAGGAGATCAATAAAAGTGCTAAACCTCTAGCCAGGTTGATAAGAAAAAAAGAGAGAAGGCAAAAATTATCAATATCAGAATTGAGTAATGTGACATTACTACAGATGCTACAGATATTAAAAGAATAACAGAGTAATATTACAAACTTTATGTAAATAAATTTGACAACTCTGAAGAAGTGGTTAAATTCCTTGAAAGAATTTACCAAAGCTCAATCAAGAAAGAACAGAGAACATAAATAGCCCTATGTCTACAAAAGAAACTGAAGCCCTAAAGACCTCCCCACAAAGAAAATTCCAGGCCCAAATGGCTACACTGGTGAATTCTACCGAACATTTAGGAAGAAATAATACCAATTTTACAAACTCTCCCCTAAAAGTGAAGAGAATATGTCCCAACTCATTCTATAAGGCTAGTATTACCCTGAAACCAAAACCGGACAAAGATATTACAGGAAAGAAAACTATATCATGAGAATGAAGGTAAAAATTCTAAACAAAACATTAACAAATCAAATTCACCTATACATTAAAAGGATAATTCATCATGACCAAATGGGGGTTTATCCCAGGAATGCAGGGTTGGTTTAACATTCAAAAATCAATGAATGTCATTCACCATATTAACAAACTGAAAAAGAAAAACCATGTGATCACAGCAGCAGATAAAAAAAAGGCAGTGGACAAAATTCAACATCTATTCTTTTTTTTTTTTTTTATTAATGTTATGATAGATTACAACCTTTTGAGATTTCAGTTGTACATTTTTGTTAGTCATATTGTGGGTACACCACTTCCCCCTCCGTACCCTCCCCCCACCCCCCCTTTTCCCTGGTAACCACCGATCAGATCTCCTTCTCAATATACTAATTTCCACCTATGAGTGGAGTCATATAGAGTTCGTCTTTCTCTGACTGACTTATTTCGCTTAACATAATGCCCTCGAGGTCCATCCACGTTGTTGTGAATGGGCCAATTTTGTCTTTTTTTATGGCTGAGTAGTATTCCATTGTGTATATATACCACATCTTCTTTATCCAATCATCAGTTTCTGGGCATGTAGGCTGGTTCCACGTCTTGGCTATTGTAAATAATGCTGCGATGAACATAGGGGTGCAACAGACTCTTGAGATATCTGATATCAGGTTCTTAGGATAGATACCCAGTAATGGGATGGCTGGGTCATAGGGTATTTCTATTTTTAACTTTTTGAGAAATCTCCATACTGTTTTCCATAGTGGCTGTACCAGTTTGCATTCCCACCAACAGTGTATGAGGATTCCTCTTTCTCCACAACCTCTCCAACATTTGTCGTTCTTGGTTTTGGATGTTTTTGCCAATCTAACGGGGGTAAGGTGATATCTTAGTGTAGTTTTGATTTGCATTTCCCTGATGATTAGCGATGATGAACATCTTTTCATGTGTCTATTGGCCATATTCATATCTTCTTTTGAGAAATGTCTGTTCATGTCCTCTGCCCATTTTTTGATCGGGTTGTTTGTTTTTTTGTTGTTAAGCAGTGTGAGTTCTTTGTATATTATGGAGATTAACCCTTTGTCGGATAAGTGGCTTGTAAATATTTTTTCCCAATTAGTGAGCTGTTTTTTTGTTTCAATTCTGTTTTCCCTTGCCTTGAAGAAGCTCTTTAGTCTGATGAAGTCCCATTTGTTTATTCTTTCTATTGTTTCCCTCCACTGAGGAGTTACAGTGTCCGAAAAGATTCTTTTGAAACTGATGTCAAAGAGTGTACTGCCTATATTCTCTTCCAAAAGACTTATTGTCTCAGGCCTAATCTTTAGGTCTTTGATCCATTTTGAGTTTATTTTGGTGTGTGGTGAAAAAGAATGGTCGATTTTCAATCTTTTGCATGTGGCTGACCAGTTTTCCCAGCACCATTTGTTGAAGAGACTTTCTTTTCTCCATTGTAGGCCCTCTGCTCCTTTGTCGAAGATTAGCTGTCCATAGATGTGTGGTTTTATCTCTGGGCTTTCAATTCTGTTCCATTGATCTGTGGACCTGTTTTTGTACCAGTACCATGCTGTTTTGATCACTGTAGCTTTGTAGTATGTTTTGAAATCGGGGATTGTGATTCCGCCGGCTTGGTTTTTCTTGCTCAGAATTGCTTTAGCAATTCGCGGTCTTTTGTTGCCCCATATGAATTTTAGGATTGTTTGTTCAATTTCTGTGAAGAATGTTCTTGGGATTCTGATTGGGATAGCATTGAATCTGTATATTGCTTTAGGTAGTATCAACATCTATTCTTGATAAAAACTTTCAGCACACTAGGAACACAAGGGAACGTCTTCAATATGATAAAGAAGATCTATGACAACTCTACAGGTAACATCCTATGTAATGGATGCTTTCCCCAGAAGATCAGGAACAAGACAGGAACGACTTCTTTCACTCCTTCTATTCAGCACTATATTAGAGGTTCTAACCAGTGTAAGCAGGCAAGATAAGAAACAGATGGGAAAGGAAGAAGTAAAATTGTCTTGACTAGCAGAGAAGATGATGACACAATAGGAGTCAGCAAACTCCAACTTGTGGGCCAGGTTTTGGTAAATAAAGTTTTACTGAAATACAGCCATGTCCATTAATTTATGTATTGTCTGTGGCTACTCTCATAGGACACTGGCAGAGTGGATTATGTGTGCCAAAGAATGTACTGACTACAAGTCTTAAATATTTACTATCTTTAATAAGATAGTAGTTTAAGAAAGAAAAAGTTTGACAATCTTTGGTTGTAAAGAAAATCTGATGGAATCTACAAAAATGATACTAGAACTAATAAATGAGTTTAGCAATATTCAAAGATACAGAATCAATATACAAAAATCAACTGTATTTCTATATATAGCAGTGAATAATTAGAAATTAAAATTTAAAATATATTATTTACAACTACATTGAAAAATAAGAAACAGGTAATTTCATAAAAGATGGAAAGACCTATATAGTAAAAACTACAAAATATTATTGAGAAAATTAAAGGAAAACTATATAAATGGAGAGATCTACTCTGTTCAGGGGTTGAAAATTCAGTATTGTTAAGAAGTCAATTTTCCCCAAATTAATCCACAGATTCAACACAATCCAAATCTAATTTCCACAACAGTATATGCTTTTCTTTTTTTTTAAAGAAATTGATTAGCTTATTCTAAAATTCATGTGGAAATACAAAGGATCTAGAATCTAAAAATAGCCCTAAAGAAGAAAATTGAAAATTGGAAGACTAACACTACTAAATTAATAAACTGACTATGTTGAAGGTCAAGTTAAACAGGACTGACACACAAAAGAGAATGGTAACTAGAGGTTAGATGGAGTTTTGAACATAAATGATCAGATAGTTCCTTGTAAAACACGGCTGAAATAACAGGTTCAATAACCAGAAGGCAGAACAAAGGTTCACATAGACTTATGTCTGCCTCTAGAGAAACAAACACACACAAGTCAATCAGGCAAGGAACAAACAATCCGGTAGCAGTCTATTATGAGAGCTACACACCCATCTTAACTGCTGAGATATAGAATGTTAGAGTCTTAGGCAAAGACAAATTATTAGATCAAATGAAAAGATGAATAACTTCTATAATAAAATCAACAAAATTTTAATACTATAGTAAATTTTATTTTAAAAATGCTCTCTACACCCAAAATTTTTGTGATATAAATTGTCAGAAGATTCTTTTAACAGCTTTATTGACAGATCACAGAATTAAAAGTGGGCAGTTCAGTGGTTTTTATATATTTTTATATATATATTTATAAATTATTAAAATATTAAATTATTAAAATATTAAAAATATTAAAACATGTTAAAAACCACTGAATCGTGCAACCATCACCACAATCTAATTTTAGAATATTTTCATCTAGAAACCCGAAAAAGAAACCCCATGTCCACTTGCAGTCACTCTCCGTTTTCCCCAGGCTCCAGCAGTCACTAATCTACTTTCTGTCGCTATGGATTTGCTTATTCTCAATATTCCATATAAACGGAATAACATAATATGTGATGTTTTGTGATGGACTTTTCTTTTAGCATAATGCTTTTAAAGTTCACCCATGTTCTAGCATGTATCAGTACTTCACAAAATTTTCTTTTAATACTTACTTATCTAATGCTTCTGGGAAGTTTGTGCCTTTTATGATGATAACTGCTTCACTGGGTTTAAACCTATTTTTTAAAAAAAGTTAAAATTAAAACAGCACACATACAGAAATGCTCTGCACAAAATTCCTTATCATTAATCTTAATAACAGCAAACAAAAGAGATTGATCCTTTTTATGGCCAAAATAATAAGACATCTCTAATTGTTTTTTAAAAGGAACAAATGTTTGGCTTGTGCATTTCAATAAAACTGCTAACAATAAATCCCCAAACCATCTGTGATTACATACCTTCATGATATTTATTCTACTTAGGATGAGATGACTTTTCACAGAAAGCTCGGTTACCTGACTAATTTTTGAAAAATTATATTCAAGTTTACCAATTCAAATTATTTGCTTCTAGACTTTCTATTTGGTTCCAGAATGTCCTGTATGACTTTTAAGAAATGTTTTTCCTTCTTTCAAAGCAACCCCACCTCTTGCTTGTTATATTATGAAAACGGATGCAAGCTTTTTAATCTCCCACAACACTTAAAGCTAGTCACAGATTTGTGGGAAGCAGCATACTCTCCCCTCTACACTCCAAATGGACCACTCGTCTCAGCTGGAATCATTGCTTTCCTGTCATAAGTAAGATACAATAAATGAAAAAAGATGTAAATGTTACCAATTAAGAGGAGCTGACACATCTTTATCCCATCAGTAATGGAAATACTACCATACTGAGAAAAGCGTGTCTTGACTTCTTTCATGAGGGACTATTCTGCCGCCTTTAAATATATTTTTCTCATCTAGAATGTTACCAAAAATATGACCATATTCCACAGACAGAGGAAGATTCAATTACCTATCCATTTCAGCAAGAAGTTGATTTATAGTCTGCCTTGACTATGGATGCATTGGAGATTCACTGCACTTCCCACCAACAGAATCTAATTCATCAATAAATATAACACAGGGAGCTTTTACTTCCGCTACAAAAACATTCAAATAAGCTTAATGAGATCAACCCTTTTTGAACAAAACCACAAATGTGACAAACCTTTAAGATTGTCAAAAGCCAACAAAAGACATTCATTAGGGAGAAAATACACAAAAGTTCTTTTTTTTTTTAAGAACAGTAGCCCCAAAAGGAAAAACTACACCATACAGAATGATATAAAATAAAAACAGTTGAGTATTTATTCTTCCTAGCTATACGAATATCAGATACAATCAGGTTTGAGGCTAATTACTCTTTAATTACATACTATAGAACTGATGGATAAATGAAAAAGAGCTTTCAGCAGCCCTAAACCTCATCTAAGAGCACTTTTGCTAGTTCTTCTGACTATTTGGGAAAAAAGGTACAGTTCTGTTTTAGCTCACATACTAAGCTAACTGAAACCAGAACCCCAAAATGGCTATTTCAGCTATCAATCATATTCAAGTAGCAAAAAAAGAGTAAGACACCCTGTTTCCCTAAAAGTTCGTATTGCATGAAAGATACATTAAAACGTACTAAAAAGATTTCTTATATGGCTGGCTCCCACACCCACAGACATCTCATCAAATTCTGAGCCAGAAGCATAATAAAAAGGAACATCGGCTTCTCCGGCCACAGCTTGGGCAAGAAGAGTCTTTTCTATCCCTGGTGGTCCAACCAAAAGAATTCCTAAGAGAAAATGTAAAGAATGATTCAAATCAAGAAAACAAAAACAAAAACCCTGATATGAACCTATGAGACAAATAATTGTTAATTTATATAGTTTTGAGTTTGAAGACACATCATGACCGATATTGTGAAACACAGCATAACGCACTTATTTGTCTCTATTAATGATTGACTTCAGGATCTTCTCCATAACTAATTTCCTGTATCATTTAGTTTATATATCAACCACAGACAAGATGGAAAATTGAGGAAAAGGAATATAAACATTTATCACTAAACAAGTAAGATAAAATTCACATAAAAACAAATTGAGACTAAACAACCAAATGTAATGCACGAACCTTGTCCTGATGCTCTTCCATAAAAATAATATTAAAAGAAAATTCTAGAGACATTAGGTGAAAAGTTGAAAAAAGGCTGGAGAGTGTATGATATTAAGGAAATAGTGTTTAATTTAATTTGGTGGGATAAAGTATTGTGTTTATTTAGGGCAATGCCTTATTCTTAGGTGACACAAAGTATTTAGATGTAAAGTGGTTATTTACCATTTTCTAACTTTTCATATGTTTGAAAAATTTCCTGGTAATGGTAAGTTTTTCATAAATTGGAATAATAGAATTCCCTGATTTACATAGAACTTTTTCATTTTTCAGACATTTAAAAACAAAACTGTATTAATACTGCATTTTAAAGTGAGAAAATTCTTCTTAAGGAAAGCTGAAAAATATTCTTAAGACTATCCTAGCATTGCCACAATATTGTGATTCCTAAGTGTTTTAAATCATCATTATATCAATTTCCATAGATTCATCACTCAGGCATGACTGATTAAATCATTGGCCATTAGGGATTAAGCTCAATCTCCACCTTCTCTCCCCTGGGTGGGACTGAAAGTTCCAACCCTCTACTCGCATGGGTGCTTCCCCTGGCAATCAGCCCCCATCTTTAGTGTGTTCCAAAAGTCACCTCATTAATATAACCAAAAAACACCTTTATTGCTCCCATCATGGATGAAATTCCAAGAGTTTTAGGAGCTCTGTGCAGAAACAGGGACAAAGACCAAATGTATATTTCTTATTATAAATCACAACATCAGTCATTAAAAATCATATTGAGTAACTGTGAGAAATCAGACAAAGCCAAATTGAGGAACATTCTATAAATACTGTATACACAATTGTTAAGATCATAAAAGATCTACCCCCTAAAAAAAGGGCTCAGGAATTTTTTCAGATTAAAGAAGAACATAATGCATGAACCCAGATTGGGTCCTGAACCTGGGGTGGGTGTGGGAGATGGGGGGAACTAACTATATGGAATATTACTGGGACAACTGCTGATACTGTAGTCTTCCTTTATCCTCAGGGGTGGTGGGGGGAGGTGCTGGCTGGGATACATTCCAAGCCCCCCAGTGGATGTTTGAAACCATGGATAGTACCAAACCCTATATATACTATGTTTTTTTCTATACTATGCACTTATTATGCCCTGTGACAAACTTTTGTAGTCTGAGGTGCAACAGCAAAACTAGCATGAATTTCTTTTTACTTCTTTACAATTTCATAGATGGAAAATTTGTTCTTACTATAGATCTTAGCAACCTCAACATACTATCTTTTCTTTCTTTATTAAGTTGAGAACTTTCACGTTTTCACTTAAAGGAAGCGCTTTACGTCTAATCTGTGGCATATCTGAATTGCCAGCATCACTACTCTTGTGCTTTGGGGCCATTAGTAAGTAAAATAAAGGTTATTTAAACATAAGCACTGCAATACCACGATAGTAGATCTGATAACCTAACAGACACTGATACTAGGTCTCTGACTAACGGGCAGGTAGCATTTGCAGCGTGGGTATGCTGGACAAAGGGATGATTCATGTTCTGGGCAGGATGGAGCAGGACAGTACGAGATTTCATCAAGCTACTCAGAGTGGCAACCCATTTAAAACTTATGAATTATTTCTGGAATTTTCCATTTAATATTTTCAGACTGTGGTCGACTATGGGTAACTGAAACCAAAGGAAGCAAAACCAAGCATAAGGGGAGACTATTGTATTTGAATATGACTGTGAATTTGATAACAGTTTTGGATCCATGTTACATTGTCTGGTTTTAATAATTGTACTGGAATTACACAAAGAGACTATCCTTATTCTTAGGAATTACACAATAAGGTATTCAGGGGTAAGGGAGCGTGATATCTACAACTTACTCTCAAACAGTTAAAAAGTACATGTATGCAAAGAAAGTGAATGAACAAATGAGACAAAATGTTAAATTGTTGAGTCTAGGTTAACTGAATGGAGAGTTCTCTGTACTATTCTTGCAACTTAAAGTTTGAAATTATATCAAAATTTTAAATTACCAAAAAAAAAAAAAGGTTATAGAATGGTATGGTCAGAATAAGCACTTACTTGTAAAATAAGAATTAACAACTAATCTTTAATCAGTTAAATCTAATCAAAATTAAATTAGTAATATATTTCAGTATTTTTTCATGTCAAGTCACGGTAAAGGGAAGATATCTTACCTTTTGGAAGTTTACCTCCAAGCACAGTAAAGTTTTGTGGATTTTTTAAGAATTTAACAACTTCGTGTAATTCTTGTTTAGCTTCCTCCACCTAAAATGACACCATTTACTCAACAATTTTAAATATTGATTAGATTATCAAGGCATCCTCTTTGAAAATCCTAAATTTAATTGGAAATTAACTTGGTTTTCTCTTTATTTCAGTGAAAGAAGTATACAAAACATGCACACAAAGGATTTTCCCCTAACTCTTATTTTCAATTATGCAAAATCTTACATATCCCAGCAAAAAACATTTTTAACTTCTTACATTTTCAAGAAATACGACTTCCTCCAGTTAACAAGGACTGTTACATTAAAAATTCTAGTTAAATGTGTCAATGGCATTTGATATAAACAAAAAGAGTCACCTAGCAAATTTCAAATCTAGAACTTTTTGGACCTGGTTATAAGTTTCAAGGACAAATTACGTGGACTTCCTATTTATTAACGATAAAAGAGTCTGTGTTTAAGTTATAACATTAATTTGCGATTAATCATGAGGTTGTTCTCATTGCAAGGATTACTGGATTATAAATGATTCGGTTCCTAACAGATGCCAAAGGACAATGAATAAAATTAAGCTATGGTGATGGGGCTGGCCCCGTGGCCAAGTGGTTAAGTTTGCTCGCTCCGCTGCAGGCGGCCCAGTGTTTCGTTGGTTCGAATCCTGGGCGCGGACATGGCACTGCTCATCTAAACCACGCTGAGGCAGCGTCCCACATGCCACAACTAGAAGGACCCACAACGAAGAATATACAACTATGTACTGGGGGGCTTTGGGGAGAAAAAGGAAAAAATAAAATCTTAAAAAAAAAAAATTAAGCTATGGTGTACCGATATTGTTTTATAAATGGTTATGGCAAAAAAATTTAGAAAAGTTAATCCCAAAATATAAAATTTTGTAGAATTGTGATCCCTAGCCCAATCTGGCCAAGAAAGATGGCCAGTAGAACGTTAGCTCAATTTTAAAAACTCTGATACAAGATGAAGAAAGCCGCCTATCAGAAATGGTGAGCAATTTGCCTAGTTTGCATACAACTAGAAGCCACAAATGCAAACACCTAGGGCCAGAATGAAGCCAAAAATGTGCGTAGAAGGCCAGGTGTAAAACAGTAAAACAATGGTGGTGGCAATAAGCTGAACTGAAAGCCATAGACCCTCCAAAAGGGCAACAACCACAACTTGGCTCTGCCCAGGAATACAGATTCTAGTGCTCCAGACTTTTCCAAGGAATAAAAAACCAGAAATCTTTCTGTGGATGCAGTCTTCCAATTTAAAAATGTTGGCTACCAATTTAAACTAAAAATACATTTGTGTGTGTACTTACATTTATTTGAAATTACACTGGCCAAATAATACATTTGCTAATGTACTTTAGCTCACTGGCAGTCAATTTGGAACATCACGTTAGACAGCTTTAAATAGCTCTCAGTAAGGAAAAAAAAAAAAAGAGAAAAAACCTCGAGAACATTGGGCAGGGTTAAAAAGATACTACACGTGGGAAGGAGAGTACTGAAACATGACACATATCTCTAGGCCAAAGGGCATTTTGAACATCTAAAATTAAACTCATGACTATCTTACATTTCTAGACAACTTCCCAGGACTATTATTTCCAGGAAATACATAATTGCTGAAGAGTAAGCAGGGTTTTTGTTAGGCTTGAAATGGTCTTTAAGGTTATTCTGATGAAATTATTAAAAATTTACTAAAATGTTTACAAAGTTAATGGTTAAAAGCAAAGCTTTGTTCTCTCCTAGGCCCAGGAGAAATGTGTACACATGCTCACCAAGAGACATGTACAAGAACATTCACTGCATCACTATTTGAAACTAGAAACAACCCTATACCTGCATCAATCATTTAATATAAAGAAACTCTCTGAAGAACACTATACTGAAAACAGTTAATAGGTCTCACAGCGACCTAGGGTTCTAATGGCTTGATGCTCACACTCCTTTATCTCTGCTAGAGGAAAAACATCATTAATATATTAAATGTCTACTGAGCACATTTCATATACTTGGTCCTGTGTCAGTTCTGAAGATGTAGATAAATAAACAATGAGATACATAAATAAGATTTGGAAATCATTCTGATATGTTAGAAATACTAGGTATGGTGGTAAAATGAATGCTACCTAATGAAGTCAGGAAAGGCCTTAAAGAGAATGGAATATCTAAACCACAAGGAACAAACAGCACAAACCATTTGACAGAGGCATGAAACAGCAGCTTTCAATGTTCAAGAACTGCAAGCAATCTTGTAGGACAGGACTTTAAAATACTAAAAGGAGGAGGGAAAGGGTACAGAGAGGGTGGCATGTTGAAAGATGAGAACAGAAACAACCAAATGTCCACCCAATGCAGAATAAATATACAGTATTGTGGTACTTGTAGACCAGAACACTATATAATGAGGATGAATGAACTACAATTCCTTGTAACAACTTGGATGGATCTCACAAACATAATGCTGGGTGATAGAAGCCAAACATTCTACATGTATTGTGTATTACACTTATATAAAATTCAAAACCAGGCCAAACTAATATATGGTATCAGACAGAACAATGATTATCCCTGGGGTGGGAAGAGAGAGTAAGTAGAAAGAGACACTAGACAACTTCTTAAGTATCATTTTCTAAAAATCTAGGAAACCAGGCCAGCCCTGGTAGCCTAGTGCTTAAGCTTGGCTTGCTCCGCTTCAGCAGCCAAGGTTCGGTTCCCAGAAAAATGGCAGGCAAGGGCCAAGTGATGAAATGGCCTGTGTACCATAGCAGGGATCTGACAACAAAGCAGAGGAATATAATTATTACATTAATACATTTTAGACAGACTGGTGGGTAGCAGTCTGGAGGCTGGACTGAAGGTAGCAAAACTAAAAGCAAGCAGACTAAATGAGTGTTTATCAGAGTAATCCAGGCAAGAATATCTATGCAGTGAAACTGGGGATGAAGAGGGTGAGATTCAAGAACTATTTAAGAGGCTGGATCAACAGGACTTTAGCAATTAATGGATGTAGGAGGTGGGAGACGATGGACAAGTCAAGGCTGGTCACCTGGTTTCTGGCTTGGGAGGATGCTACTCGTTAACACAGAGCACACAGATTCAGGTGTAGGTCAGCAGGAAAAATAATCAGAGGGGATGTCTAACAGGCAAATGGAGAGAAAAGCTTGACACCCAGAAGAGTTGTAGGTGTAATGATCACACAGGTTATTCATTCTTTTTCATAAGTAGAAAGGAGAGAAAACCAATCAGCCCACAAAAGAAAACAGATATTGAAGATTCTCATTTTCATAACTTGAAAGTTACTGTTTTTTTGAACACAAAAAAAAGTGTAATTACCTTTACAAATAATGGTGCTATATGCTGTGTTTCTGCTAATCTTTTGAGGTGGACTGCAGACGTTCTGTCCTTAATTTCAAAGTTTTAAAACCCCGAGTCTGTATGAAAACCGAATAAAACACTGTCACATTTACTTCTCATTGTAAATTTTAGAAGAAAAGAAAAATGCCTAAGATTCAAAACTCTGACACCATACTCGTACATTCTACTTTATCTTATTTTTGAACACACTTCTTTGCCTGACACTTCAACATGCTTGTCATTAAAATGGATTGAACCTATACGAATAACTTTATATTTTCTTGGTAATTTTTTAAAAAAGAAACCATAGATGAGTATCAAGTCAAAGTCAAAGTCTCCTAATTCCTCAAACGCCAAACCCACTTCCCAGAAGTAACCACTGTTAACCATTCTGTGACTACACTTCTACGTATTGAGACACATGCTCTTTCTAGAAAAATAGTACATGACGTTTTGCAATTGTCTTCCTTCACTTAACAACATATCATGGCCATTTTCCAGAACAGGTCAGATAGTGCATTCAGTTTAATGGCTGTTCATAGTTTTCCAGTTTATCAGAGCACAGCAATTTATTCAACTACTTCTCTACTACAGACATTAGTTATTTTCTGTTTTTTATTGCTAAAAATAATACTGCAGTAAACATTCTTGTATATATCGTCTTTCAGCACATGTAAACTAAATTCCTAAAAGTGAAACTGTGAGGTTTAAACTGTTTAACACTGAGAAATTACCCTCTAAAAGTCTATCAATTTATACACCCACCAATGAATACCAGTGTCCTTTTCTCTGTACCTTTGCCAACACTAGATAAAATAAACATAAATATTTTTAATTTGTACAAATATGATGGGCAAAATTGGGACCTTGTTCTAATATGCATTTCAGATTAGAAGTAAGGGAAAATTTTGAAAAAATTTTTTATTTCTATTGAATATTTTTCTTTACAGAATTGAATACTTATGACCTTTGCCTATTTTTTCATTTTCATTTGTAAAATATAGATGTCTTGCACACTAACCTTTAGTTATTTATTTTTCAAAGATTTATTTATTTATTTATTTATTGGAGGAAGATTGGCCCTGAGCTAACATCTGTTGTCAATATTCCTCCTTTTTTCTTGAGGAAGACTGTCACTGAGCTAACATCTGTGCCAGTCTCCCTGTATTTTGTATGTGGGATGCCACCACAGCATGGCATGATGAGCGGTGCACAGGTCCATGCCCAGGATCCCAACCTGTGAACCCTGGGCCACCAAAGCGGAGCTCATGAACTTGATCACTAGGCACCAGGCTGGCCCCTCAAACATTATTTTAATATGTGTGTGTTTTTTAATTATGTGATACAGTAATTTATAAGGTTAATACAGCCTTATCTTTTAATCTTTAGTGTTTTGTACGTTGTGTTTTGATTAGAGTCCCATCCCCAAACTAAGATTTTAAAGATAGTCTACCCACTTTCTCCAATGCTTTTTTGTTTTCAGACCTTTACCTATTTGGAACTTTTTTTTTTAAAAGATGTTATGAAAAGAATCTGATTCTCTTTTTACACCTGACTTTAAAATCAACTTCTCGATTTCTATAACAAGTCTTTGGGGTTTTGATTGGAGTTGCACTGAATTAATAAATTTGGTCAGAAATTGACACTGTTGTAATACTGAGTCCTTCCAAAGAGTATTATGGTATTCTCTCATTTTATTTTACTCAGTTCTTCTTTTATTTCCTTCAGTAAAGTTTCATGCACACATACACAGACATGTGTGTATATATTATGCTGCAGATTTCTTGTCAAGATAAAAGATTTAATGGGTTTTGAAGAAATTGTAAATAAAACCTATTGCTACAATATAAGAAAGCTATTGGTTTTTTTGCATTTATCTTATATGGTACCAATGGAATGAACTTTTAACACTTGAGCAGACTTTGAGTTAATTTTCTTGAATTTCCTGGTAAACAATCTTATTACCTGCTAATTATAATTTCTCCCTTTCCTTCCTTTATATATAAGTCCTTTTTTAAAATCGCATTGTTCAGAATCTCCAAATTAGTGCTAAACAAAAACAGGATACCAAACACCTTTTTCTCATATTAATGAGATCATAATAGATATTCTTAAGAAATTAAGTTTCCTTCTATTCTGGTTAAGAGTTTTTTAGGAAGCATAGCAATTAAAATATACCACATGCCTTTTTGTCATGCACTGAAACAATATTGTTTTTCTTCTCTAATCAATTGACATGATAAATTAATATGCTTCCTAATGATAAATCACTCCTATATTCCTTAATCATATTTTTTTAGCACATTTCTATACTTGCTTTTTCAGATTTTATTTAGGATTTCTGTATGTATATTATTAAGTGAAATTGATGTATTCTTTTTTGTGATAATATTTTGGTATCAGTAATCTCATGGAATAAACAGAGAAACCTATTCTATCTTTTTCTTTATTGAAAAAGTTTTAAATAACAGGAAATTTCTGATCTTGGAAAACAGAACACAGCCATAAAACCATATGGGCCTAGTACCTCTGGGGCAAATGGATTATATTAGAAAAATATGATGTTTCAAATTTTATGGTTACTGTCTCATCTCTTCTTGGGTCAATTTTGCTAATTTATAGCTTGGATCATCATCTGTTTCAACACATTTTTACTTACAATATAAAATTATGCATACCATCTTGTAATTTTAAAATCTTCATTATCTGTAGCAGTTCCTACTTTTCAATTCCAACAGTGTATTTTCTCGTTGTTTCATAATCAGACTTGTTACGTTGTTCTATTTTATTTTTTTTCAAGTTAAACTTGTTCTTGCTTTAACAGTAAAACTGTTTCTTGATCTTATATTCCTTTAATGTCTGTTTTTCTTTTGTGTAAGTGTGTGTCAGGAAGATTGGCCCTGAGCTAACATCTGTTGCCAATCTTCCTCTTTTTGCTTGAGGAAAACTGTTGCTGAGCTAACATCTGTGCCAATCTTCTTCTATCTTATGTGGGATGCCACCAGAGCATGGCTTGACGATTGGTGCCAGGCCCACACCCAGGATCCAAACCTGCGAACGCTGGGCCACCGAAGCGGAGCATGCGAACCACTACACCACCAGGCTGGCCCTTATGTCTGTTTTATTCATGTTAATTTCTCCCATTCGTTAAAAAACATTCTCAAAGTGAATATTTAATCAATTTATTTCCCACCTTTCTTATTTTCTAAGAAATTATACACTGCCCTACGCATCACTCTGTCCTCAATCCAAAGATTTTGATATGCAGATTTTCATTGTCGTTTATCACTAATTGTCTGTAATTTCAGTTTTGATCTCCCGTCAGCCACACAACATTTAGAAAAGTATCTCAAATTTCCACGTATTTAAGTATTTTATTTAGCTATCCTTTTATTTGATTCTGGTTTCATTGTGTGATCACAGAAGCTGACCTCTTAGTTACTGGTTTTTGAAAATTTATTAAGATATTCTTCATAGTCTATTACATGATCAGTTTTTATGTCTTCCATGAATACCTGAAAATATATCATCCTTCTTAAGTATTCTTCTGTCTTCTGCCTTAACTTTTTCTTCAGAGAATTACTGGTTTCTTTGTTCAGCGTGGTGCTTCTCTTTCACACTACCAGTTTTCCTCAAATATGTGGAGATTCTTGCTAATCTATTTATATTTGTAAAGAAGAACACAGTGATCAGTACTGACTGTAGATGGGTTTCCTCTAAATTACCAAGGTGGTAAATGTGTTTAGACTACAAAACATGAATGAGCAGGAGACCTTCAGTGTGTGAGTCAAGTCCAAAGTAAGTTGGGGTAGTGTCTTGTTTCTCTCTTTGCCATCAGTGTTCAAACCAAGAGTCTTCAAAGACAGACCCCTCAACACACACAAGCCTTATTACAAAGGTGATTTTTGCTAACTGTAGCCTAATAGTTACAAGCCATAGCTGTTCTGTGATTGGCCCACTTTTGGAGCTCTTTCAACTGTTTACCACATCAACCACCCCAGAGCCCACTATTATTGACTTGGGACTTGGGGTTTTGCTGACGTCTACCGGAAACAGCAGTACTTATCTCTTTCATGTCACTCTACTCTAAGTCCCATGAAGGGAGGTGACATCTGTCTTTTTCTTTTATAATATCACTATCATGTAATACCTATCACTAGTGCCTGGCATTAAATAAATATGAATAAATGTATATTTGATTTTGCTATCAATTTGATGTCACCTACTTCATAACTTATAGAAAGTCCACAAATTTCTGATCCATTGATGAAACCCCTTTGCTGTTGCCCTGACTTCTTAATCATTTTTATATTTTTTCTGTCAATACAATGAGATTTTGAAAATAAGGGGAAATAAACAAACATTCTTAGTTAATTATTCCAAAGCAGATGCAGATGAGTGCTGCAGTAAATCAAACTCTAAGGAACTTATCACTCACATTCAAAATTTAGCTCCTATTTTTCATTTTCCAGATTAAAGATGACACACACATACCCAAGCCAGTTGATTCTAAATACTCTATAAGTTCTTCCATGAGCTACAAATGAATATTTATAATCATTAATATCATTAAGAAAGACAAATCAGACTATATTAAGTAAATCCATTTTTTTTTTCAGAATAAATAGATTTGTTGCTTCTTACCTGGCCAGTACTGAAGATCTGAACAACTGCTTTTAAGAGTTCCTCAATGTTGTCTATACAAGCAAGAGGAATGGAAAGTATTGAATATATCTAAGTAACCTGGAGAGAAATTGAGAAAAGTAAATTTTCTCATGGTCAATCCAAAGGGGGAAAAAAAGATAGAGAGAGAGAGAGAGAAAGAACGAAAAAAGAAAAAAGAAAAGCATTGTCCAAAAAGAAACTCATGAAGCTGACATCCCTTTCAAACAAACTGCCCATTTATTATAATACAGATTGTTACAAGACCCAAATAAGAATATATATATATATATTCTACAAAACAAGGGACCATGACTGTTTCTTCAATGTATTCTCAGAGATTAGTATGTCCCCTGGAATCCAAAAAATGTTTGTCACCTAAAATAAAATTAAAAAAATAAAACCCTCACAACACTCCCTATTCTGAATGCTATGTTCTCTTGCTGTATTAGATCCTAGAAGAGAAAACGGACCCTAGTGGAAAAACAAGGGATTTAGTGAAATTAAATTTTACTTTGTAAAACCTAAATAAAGCCTGTAGTTTAAAATACTGTAGCAACATTGATTTCTTAGTTTTAACAAATATACCATGGTCTGTAAGCAGTGAACATTAGGTGAAGCCAGATGAAGAGTATATAGGAACTCCCTGTACTAACTTTGCAACTTTTATGTAAATCTAAAATTATTTCAATAAGAAATTTTGTATTCCAATAATAAAAGAAAGAAAGAAAGAAAGAAAGAAAAAGAAAGGAAGAAAGAAAGACAACTCAGGAAAGAAGCTGGCCCACAGTAAATGTTAATAAATAGTACCTATTAGAATTATTAATAGTATTAAAATGACATTTTAATTGGAGCAAAAAATATATCAACTCATCATATTTATTTTCAAAGAAGGACCTGAGATGTATGCTAATGGGAATAAACGTATTTGCCTTTACAAAATCCAGCAAGTAGACTAGCTACTGATCTGTTCAATTTTTAAATTCAGATAATCCAAGGTCCCTAATCCAGCACAGGCTGTAAAAGATTAAGTCAACCAAGTAAGCAGTATGATCGAGATATTTAACTTAAAGAGTACTCATCAGTTGAAACAATATGGATTTTGAAAAGCTAAAAAATGTATTGATTTTCTTTCTAATATTTAAAAAATAAGTTGGTGCAAATATTTTTATATTTCTAGTTTTACGGAGTTTTCTAGTTCTAGTTTTACTGAGGTCAGTCAAGTGAAGTTTGACAAAGGTGAAAAAATCATATTCCCAATGGTATCACCAGTCCATGGAGCTTTAAAGCTTCCTCCAGTCCCTAATGCCCATAGACAGAAGCCCATTTGATACAGAAAGGGTGTGCTCCGTCACCACAGGACATCTCCCTCCTCGGGCCTCATTGCTGAGATCCTTCTTTGAACTGAGAGATTCATAGTTACCCATCTCTAATTTCTAATAAGGTGGGAAATTGAACAAAGTCAAAAATGTATAAAAACCAGACAAGAAAATGCACTCACCTTAAAATAGTTCTAAAGTAACTAAAATTGGGTAAGGTTGATTTATTTTTTTGTCAACAAGAGCTGACAGGAAGACACTAAAGATCAGCAACAATTACAAACCCTCAACAGCTAAAATGTCAAGTAAGGAGAGCAAAAATAAACAGAACAAGTAATGTATCGACTTCTTATGACTGACATAAAGTTAGATCCATGGATTATATAGCTCTGGATTGACATTCAGGAGTTTGTCACTTATTAGCTTTGTGACAAGTGATTCATATTCTTAGAGTCTATTTCCTCATTAGTAAAATGACTGAAATATGCCTGCCTATTTCACGAGATAGTATGGATCAACAGAAGAGATCTTGCCTTGTTCATCTACTCATCCTAACATATATAGTAAGATAGTTAAAGGCATGATGAAATAAAAAACTTAAGTGTGTTTTAGACTACTAAGAACTATATGATATAAAACATATTATTATAATGGAAACAGAAGGACTACAATATTCAAGAGCTACTTGTTAAAAGTTATCTTTTAAAATGGGAAACCAAAAAGTCTGTTTACAATACATAGACTTCAAAACGTAAATGCCAGATTCTTAACTAAGAAAGAGAATTATTCCCCTTCCTTATTGGTGTCAGTTCCTAGGAACATATAGAGAAATAAGGTACATATAAGCATGGTGATTATCATACAACACGGTAACTGCTCTTACAGAGATATAAAAGCAAAGGGGGAGAGAACACAAAGCAACTAATTTCCTAAGTAGGATGAGACTTCACTGGGGTAACATCTGATTAGCAAAATGCAGGGGGAGGAAGCCTTGGGGAGGAGCACATAAAAAGTCATTAAAAGACCTAGAATGGGGGCCGGCCCCATGGCCAAGTGGTTAAGTTTGCAGGGTCCGCTTCAACAGCCCAGGGTTTTGCCAGTTCAAATCCTGGGTGCAGACATGGCACCACTCATCAAGCCATGCTGAGACGGCATCCCACATGCCACAACTAGAAGGACCCACAACTAAAGAAATACACAACTATGTACCAGGGGGCTTTGGAAGAAAAAGAAAAAAAAAAAAATCTTAAAAGACCTGGAATGTGTGAGATGTAAAAAGTTTAGTGAGGAAGAGGGGACTAGAGAGATGGGCTAGGCAAAATTGTGAAGAACCTTGTTTGAATTTAATTCTAGAGCTAATATGATTAGTTTTGTTTTATAGGAAGAAAATAGACAAAGTGGATGAGAGAAGGCTGACGGAACAAGAGAAAAATGTTATGAGATTGAACTAAGCCCTAAGAAGGATGGAAAGAACAAATTACAGAGAGCAGACATTTGAAGAAACCAGCAGAGAGACTGAGGAGAAGGGCTCCAGATGGAGGTGCTGGTTGTCAATTGTTGCCTCTCAGCTCCTCTTCATCCTTTTTGTTGCTATGAACTTGGATGCGGGCCCTTTACATATTATTCCTTTGCCAGCTGGCATACTGTTAAACTTTGTCAGTAGAGGACACCAGAGAGACATTATTGGAGAAAAGAGGTTTTTGTTCCTGTTTCTAGTGTGCAGGCTCCTGTCTGCAGCACCCAGGGTTTCTCCAGCATCTGGCTCCTGCAGCTTGTGCAGCTTCTCCAAAGCCTGGCTCCTGCAATGCACAGTGGCCGGCAGTACCCAGCAGCTTCCCGTGGCACCACTCCTTCACCAGGCAGTTTTGTACCAGTTTTTCCAGGGAGACACATGCCCATGAATAGCTTTCCCTGGTACCCTAGGGGGCAGATTTCCATCCAGTTCAGCTGGTGTGGCCCCAATGACTTCTCTGCCATTCAGTGAGCCAAGGCCACGCCCTCACCAGCAAAGTCAGGACCTCAGCCTGAGAGTGGAGAAGACTTCCTGGGATGTTCTATCTCAGTCCGAGGAGGATTAGCTGCTCCTTAAATCTGCTAATCTTATATAAATTTTAGAGTTTACTTATTACTAGCCAATCCCCACTTATTCCAAGCCCCTATAAAAATAAGCTTTTTCAAATATTAAACAAAGAAAAAGATACTAATTTTTTATATTAAATTTTCACTATTCAAATGACTATGTGATTTCTTTCTCCTGGTTGGATCCAGATTGACAAAGAGGGGCTGAAACATTACTATAAGATCAAATATACTTGAATTTGGGGAAGTAGCTCAGTTTTGGACATCTTATTGTTGAGGTCCCTGGAGCCTATCTAGAGGAGTATTTTAACAAGCTACTAAATAAATTACTTTAAAACTTTAGAGAGACTTTAGGGTTGAAGATATATTTGGGAGATATCAGAATATAGAAATACATACATCTTAAGTGAAGATATGAAAATGGGTCACATAATCTGGGAGACAGTGCATCATGAAAATTAGATTACAGATAAATGCACAGCACACCCAATATTTAAGGAGTTGGCAATAAAAAAGGCCAGCAAAACAGAAAGAGAAAAAAATCGTCATCGATATAACATCACTCAATTTAAGAGAGTATTTTGAAAGAAGTGGATGTTCAGCAAGATCAAATGCTAAGGAAAAGTTGAAGAAGATGAGAATTTTTAAAAAGGGCTATATTTAGTACTGAGAAAATCAACAAAATATAGCAAAAGAAGTCTGTAAAATGGTAAAAGTAGTAGCCAAACTACAATGGGATGTCATGTGAATAAAAGTTTTGTAAGTACAGTTATAAGTTCAGAGTACTTTTTCAAAAAGTCTGAAAGCAAAGGGAAAAGAAGTCAGTGGCTTGAAGGAAGCTGAAAGGAAGACTTTTTGCTTGCATTGTGGAGTGAATGTTTCAATGAGCAGGACTTGATGAAAGCAAAGTCACCATATCATAGCAAAGGAGATGAGAGTAGAGATGAGGTAGGATGCTTAAGGAGCATGAAATGTTTGTGAAGCAATAAGGAGCACTCACTGAAGACAAACAATAGGACTAATGAGGGTTGAGGGTACATCAGAGGTTAAGAACACCAATTCTGTGTTTGACACCACTAGTCCCTTTTTATTTTTCCCCAAAGATTGGCACCTGAGCTAACAACTGTTGCCAATCTCTTTTTTTTTCTGCCTTATCTCCCCAAATCCCTCCAGTACATAGTTGTATATCTTAGTTGCAGGTCCTTCTAGTTGTGGCATGTGGGATGCCGCCTCAACGTGGCCTGACCAGCGGTGCCATGCCCGTGCCCAGGATCCAAACCAGGGAAACCCTGGGCCACTGAAGGGGAGCACACGAACTCAACCACTTAGCCACTGGGCCAGCCCCGAGACCACTACTCTTCAGCTCAACACTGGCTTCTAGAATTTAGCTACTTTTCAAGCCCCAAAATTTTGCTTCACTACTGACCTAGCAATTTCACTTGATGAAACAAAGATTTAGCAACGCAGATAGTAAAAACGGTGCTGTTTATAGGAAAAAAAATTGGAAACAATATCCAACAATGGAACATCATACAAGGAACACTTAGAAATATAGACAATGTATAAGTTCATAAGACTATTAAATGAACAAAGCACTATCTAAATCAGCATATACAGCATGACCCAATTACTAGAAAATACAAAAGTACAAGAGAAAAAAAGAGATGAAATATAAATACAAAAGGTTAACAGCTTTATCCCCGGGGAGCAGGATCACAGGTGAATTTTATTTCTTCCACCTACATAATATTTTTCAAAATTTCTAAAATGAACATAATTTTGCTGCGCGTAGCAATTTTGACACATATAGTGTTTTCATTAGGAAAGCTCTCTTGGACTATAATTTGGGAGAAGGGTGTCACCACAGCAGAAGGACACTGGACTGCCTACAGAAAGAGGCAATAGGAACTGGGTGGATAGTATAAATGGACAGCATAAGAATAACAGAGGCTAACTTTTCGTCTAATTAAAATTTTATCCTAAGACTGACCCCACTTCCCCCCCAAGGAAACTTTTTAAAAACTTTTCTTCTACTGTCCTTTGCCATAGCCCCTGATATCAGGACTAAGAACATAAGCTATTTTAAAAGGCTTTTGCGAAAGTTACCTACAGATTACGTTATCTATGAAAAATGTTATTCTGAGCTACAAGCAACTACCTTATTAGTGAACCGTGTAAACACAAAGGATCCTGGGCCGGGAATTCCCTACATCCAAGGCAACACTGATTTTATAATGCTCTGAATACTCAAAGCAGAGTTTCATAGCTCAGACTTTCAGATTCAGATTTCACTTTCAGATTCCTATATTCTAATTGCTCAATGACAGTAACAGCTCCTACAAAGCAGTAGACGATAACTTGTTACTTCTCTATCGGCCCTGAGACGTGGGAGGCAATTATGAAAAGCGAACCGTGGGGTCACGGCTGCTGTGGGAGAACCACAAAAGAGTATCACTCGGAGCAGTAATCCAGGAAGTGAATACCAAATAGACTGCCACACGAAAATGTTTTATCAACTAAATGTTAAAGAATCAAAGTAACTTTTCTCTGTGTACAATCAAGCCAGAATTAGGCATCTTTAATCATAAAGGAGATTAAACTGAAGACAGAAATCGCCTTGCTCCAAATGCCTAAACATAGAAAGATATTTTGAACATGTCTACAACGAACTAAATCCAACAGGCTTTCTCCCAACCGGGTGACAAGCTCCGACCTCACTGCGGGAGTCCTCGCTCAGGAACGACATCCCGATGTTGGTTTGGGGACACCGATGCACTGACACAAACAGACGTGCTTTCGGTGAATGCAAGGCACTGGTGAGATGACTCAGAGGAGCTGTAACCGAGAAGATAAGGGTTGAAGTTAAGTAGCGTGTTTTCTAAAATAAAAACAAAGAATCTTTTTGTCGTCAGACTTTGGGATTTGTAAAAAGTTAAACATACTGTACATCAAAACTCTCTATTAAAATGTGACAGAAGAAGGTCAGGGGTGAGAAATACTCTCGGCGGCTGCACGCTGAGAGAAAGTGCCCCCTTTAGAGGCCGGGCAGACGCCGGCCAGCCCGCAGAGACTCGGGAAAGGAAACCTGCAAACGCTTGGAAACCGGGAGGACAGGAAGCCCTCAGGAGGGGAAACTCCCCGACTCCCACGCTCACCCCAACCTCCCACACACACGGGGCAGCAAGGAGCCCGCCCACCGGAAGTGAAACTGAAGGAAACGCCACGTCGAAGGCGTGGGTGACGTAAGCGCGCCGACGTCAGTCGCCGTCCTTCCGGCGATGGGTGGTCCTGGGAGCTAGACGGGAGGCGGAGCGGAGGCGGGGCCTGGGTATGGTGGAGGCTCTGGTGGGTAGCTGGGTTCAGACCAGGGGGACTACGGGTCGGCGTTGGGCTCAGTGGGCTCGAACAAAGGACGGTCCGGTAGGGCCTCGGCGCGGCGTCTGCTGACGGGTAGCTGAGCTTCTCAGTTGACGGGTAGTTCGAGGCTTCTCGGCCACCCAGTGCCTCCGCCGCGCGGTCTCAGGCGGCTTCTCGGTTCCCCGCAGCCAGCGCCGCGGTGGGGGCCCGGCCCAGCGGCACCTGCTGCCGAGGGACCCCGCGCCCGCCAGGTGCTCATGATGGGGCTCATCTTCGCTAAACTATGGAGCCTCTTCTGTAACCAAGGTGAGAAGGAAGGAGCTGCGCCACGGCTCGAATCCGGAGTAGAGAGTTTGGGCAGGGAGGGGACAGCCGGAGTCCCGGTGGACACGGTTGGAATCCGGAGTGGAGGGTCTGGGCACGGAGGGGGCAGCGGGAGGCAGGGCTCCCGGTGGACACGGCTGGAATCCGGGGTGGAGGGTCTGGGCACGGAGGGGGCAGCGGGAGGCAGGGCTCCCGGTGGACACGGCTCGATCCGGGGTGGAGGGTCTGGGCACGGAGGGGGCAACCGGAGGCAGGCCACCCGGTGGACACGGCTGGAATCCGGGGTGGAGGGTCTGGGCAGGCAGGGGACACCTGGAGGCAGGCCACCCGGTGGACACGGCTGGAATCCGGGGTGGAGGGTCTGGGCAGGCAGGGGACACCTGGAGGCAGGGCTCCCGGTGGACACGGCTGGAATCCGGGGTGGAGGGTCTGGGCACGGAGGGGACAGCCGGAGGCAGGCCACCCGGTGGACACGGCTGGAATCCGGGGTGGAGGATCTGGGCACGGAGGGGACAGCCGGAGGCAGGCCACCGGGTGGACACGGCTGGAATCCGGGGTGGAGGGTCTGGGCACGCAGGTGGCAGCCGGAGACAGGGCTCCCGGTGGACACGGCTCGATCCGGGGTGGAGGGTCTGGGCACGGAGGGGACACCTGGAGGCAGGGCTCCCGGTGGACACGGCTGGAATCCGGGGTGGAGGGTCTGGGCACGGAGGGGACAGCCGGAGGCAGGGCTCCTGGTGGACACGAACGTTGAGAAACGCAGAGAAGTACAGGGGGCGGGTAGAAACTGAGCACTTTAGACTGAGAGAAGGTGCAGGAGAGAGGGGATGTGTGGGGGAAAAGGGGAGTCATTGGAGGAGGCATTTGGTGTCCCAGGATGAAAGCTAAGAATCTTTGGATTTTAGCGGACCCAAGCGGAAAGCACCTAACGATACCTGGAGGCGTTTCGAGGGCCTTTTCCAGCTCTGATCATCCTGTGTCTTGCCCTAGTCTAAGTGTCCATCCAGAAACCTATCAACTTTTTTTTTCTTTTAATTTCTATTGCTGCTTTGTTTTCCGCCCTGCTCTTTAAGTCAATGTGCCTTCACGGTCCCTCTGATTCGCCTGCTCTCTAGGACTTGGGAATGCCTTGTCCTATTGACATACACAGGTTTCTGGAAATCTTCATCCTAGACGCTTTATTCTTTTCTTAGGTGTTAGAAAACCAAATGTTTTTGGTTCTGTGTAGGATATCTCGTGTCCGTAGTCAGTCTAGAACTGGGTTTGAGACATGTAGAAGTTGCAAGTCCAAAGGGCCAGGAAGTTGTAAAGCCTGTTCTGAGTCAGAGAATGAGATGTGATGTCTCCTAAAGAGAGAAATTACCCGGACAAAAGGGGCCAATGATAGGTGAAGTTTCAGGCATTCTTTTAACAATGTTTTCTTAGTAATTGAAACTGGTTTTTAAATTGAGCTAATTTCATTTTGCGTTTAATACCTGGACATAATAGAAACCAGTGTTTTATGATGATGCCAATTTATTACTGTTAATGTGGGATCTTTTTTCTGGATTTAAAAAGTCATGGAGAGAATGAAAGTGGCTTTAGTTCACTTGTGTAGATTGATAAGAATGCTAAGATAGTCTTTTTCAAGGTTATCAGTAAAGTATATACATACGCATAGACATATGTGTGTTTATATATGCAGGTACCACAGATACCGCTTTTCAGGTGATTTCCGAGTGGCCAGAGTTTAACTCCTTCTGTATATAATGCATTATTTTTTCAGCAGTTTGTTTTTTCTAATTCTTGTTACGTAAATTCACTGCTATGTAAAGCAGTGTTTTAAGACATGCTAAGTGGTGTAAAGCTTAATACAATGATCAGCTGCTTGTCTTTTCCCGTAGTTTAAGAAATAAAACACTACCAAAGTCATTGGTTCTCTCTGTGTAACCCATTCTCCTTTCTCCCCTCTGTTTTATTACTGCTGTTTATCATTTTTTTGAGGCTTTCTTAACCAGACTAGAAGGGAATGAAGGATGTAGAGGGAAAATTCGGGAGATAATGAAAGCCATTCATGGGCTGCCTTTATGGTCACATAATTGTTCAGTCCTCCGAAATCCCTGTTACTATTTACAATTTTTATTTTTCTTTTCCTTTAACTTTCCTGTTGAGAATTTAGAACTAGTGATTATTGTCATTTTATTCCCATTCATTCATGCAGCCAACATTTAGGCATAGGCCATAAGCCAGTCTTCAGAGTTAGACATGGGAGATACAAAAATATAGTTACTTGCTTTCAAAGTACTCAAAGATCAGTAAATAAGACAGACAGAAAAAAATGCAGTGTGGTAAATTATTTAACAGATATGTATAAAAGTGTAGTAATGATCACCAAGAAGGCAGTAATTAATTTTTGTCAGGTGGCTCCTGAAAGACTTTACAGAAAAAGGTACACTTGGACTTTAATGATAAGTAGTTTACAGGGCCTGCTAGGCAGAGTGGGTAAAAGGGCCATTTATTTTAGGCAGAAGGACTAATATTATGCAAATAGGAGAGGAGTGAAATAGTTTGGCACGTTGAAGGAAGCTGAAAACACTTTAGTTTGGCTGTTACCTTAGTTTGCCTGTGGAGAGGTAGAGGAGGTGAGGTTGGAGAGGGACCCAGATCACAGAGGGCTTTGTATGTGGACTAAGACATTAAACTATAGAGCAAGCCTTGGGAGCTATTGAGAGTTTGGTCATTGTCTGTTATTTCTAAGGCAGGGGAATAATGTGATCGGATTGGTACTTTAGTCCTGTGTTTTTATTTCTCTATCGACAAACTCAACTGACAATCTCAGCATTTTCCATTGTCCATTTACATTTTCATTTTCCATTTTCACCACGATGACACGTCAGAGATATTCCAATCATCCGCTCTTGGTTGCGTATTAAAATAATACACCCTAGGCCCCACCTCAGACCAGTGAAATCAGAGTGGGGTGGGGTGGCCTGGTGTCAGTGCCAAGATGATTCAAATGTACAGCCAAAGTTGAGAACTACTTAACTTACCTTAAACACTCATTTCCCTTATCTTTCTTCCAATATTTGCCTCACACCTACCTTTTTTTCTTGTAGCGTTTTAGAGCACCAAACATCTTATAAATTGGATACCTTTCTGGGATTAAGTGTCTTAAAGCATGTGTTGTCTAAGTAAAAGTATTACAAAGTACATAACTAATCTTTGCAATTTTATGTTGCTTAATTTTAAGCTAGAAGACTGATTTACTTATCAATGAAGGAAAGAATTTCAAAATCTAATTCTCTTTACAAACATTATTTTATGTATCTGTGTGGTTGTGTATCTGTGTATAAAATATATATGTATGTGTCTATGATGTCCTTAAACTCACCTCACAAGTTGAGCATTCCTTTTTTAAAAACATTTCCTTTGTACCTTTCGTAGACCTTGGTCTTTTTCTCTCTCTGTTATCACTGTACAGCTAGTCATCAGTTATTTCTCGTTTTACCCAGAATTTAGGACGAATGGAATATAATTTTAATTGTAGCTCATTTTCAGACCCAAATAACAATGACATTTTAATTTCATGGTCTAATCATTTCTTTCTCATTGGTGAATTTCATGTTATTGTTTTGAGCACTGACAGCCAACTCTTTAAGGCATTGTTACTGTTCTTCACTTCTGTTGGGTCGCATCTAGTGTCTCACATTTCTCCCATTAGCTTATTCTGCTCTTGATTCTGGACTTCTTGCTGGTTTCAAACACACCAAACTTAAACTTGCCATCTTTCTGCTCCCTGTTTTCTGGCACACTCTCTCCATACCTTCAGATGGTTCAGATTTCTGATCAAATGTCACTCCTCAGAGAGGCTGCCCCTGACCACTTCCCACCGCAACACTCATTCTCTGTGTCTCTACCCTCCTCTGTTTTTCTGAGTAACATTTATCACTACCTGTAATCATATTATGTTTATTTGTTTACTTGTTTGTTGTCTGTTTCTTTCAGTAGAAATAAACTCCTTGAGGCATGAACTTTGTCTTACTCACTATTGTATTCCCAATACAAAAAGTTTTTCATTGAATTTTTTGTTTTTTCAAACATAAAATTTTCTATTGAAGTAACACACATTCTTTTAGAAAAGTTATATAATGCAAAAGTCTTAAAATGATATATATTAGTCAAATATCTTTAATGTCTTAACTTTTTTCCCAGAATATACTTCCATGTTTCTACATAATATGCGTATATAGAAATTTTAAACATTATCATTTTTTTAATTGAGATATAATTGATATATAACGTTATATTAGTTTCAGGTGTACTAATCATTTGTCTTATTATGGTAGAAGAGAAATTGGTACTTTCATGCCCTTTTCCCTCATCATCCCAGTATAGTTTTTTGGTTTCATCCACACACTTATCTTTTGTGTGTGTGTGTGTGAGGAAGATTGGCCCTGAGCTAACATCTGTGCCAGTCTTCCTCTACTTTGTATGTGGGATGCCTCACAGCATGGCTGATGAGTGGAGTGAGTCTGCGCCCAGGATCTGAACGTGTGAACCCTGGGCTGCCAGAGTGGATGGCACAGAACTTTGACCACTTCACCATGGAGCAGCCCGCAAATGCTTGTCCTTTTGTTATTGTCTGCTACGGGGCAGCCCCCAAATGCTTTTCTTTTCGTTATTGTGACTGTAAAGTTTGTTACTGCTGAGCCACAGTGTGCTGTAATTATGTTTCCCTTTTTTCTATAACTCCACATCCCCCCACCCCCAGAATAAATAATTACAACATCTCATTGCCTTAGTTTCTTTGTACATTTGACTCATTTCGTCCTCTCCACAGGCTCTCTGTCCAGGTTTCTCCACTTCACATCTCTCAAATGACTTGTCCTCCCCGCACTCCCTCAGTATTCCTTCCATCCTGCTCCAAGCTGGACTTGATTCTCTCTGTGCCTGCTGCACCTTGTTCTTGACTTGTCTTTGCTGTCAATCTGGGAGTTTCCTTTGCTTTTCTATTTTATTAGAATTTTTGTCTTTCTTGCTTTGCTCTTACTCTGATGAAGCACAGCTTTCAGAAATTTCCTGCAAAGGTGAAGAGTCATCTTTTTTTGCAATTCCAATTGCCTGAAAATGTATTGGTCTGTCCTCATTTTTTGTTTAAAATTGCACTGGATATAGAATTCTGAATTAGGAAACATTTCTTTCAGAATTTTGAAGGTATTGTTATTGTCCTCCAGCTACTACTATTGTTGAGAAGACCAGTATCGTTCTAATTACAATTTTTTCTCTTTCTTTCTTGTAGATTTTAAAATTTTTTGTTTACCCCTGAATTTGAAAGTTGTGTGCCTTGTTATATGTTTTTATGGTTCATCGTACTAGGCCCTCTGGCCTTTTCAACATAAAGTTGCTCTTTTTCGCTTCTAGGAAATCTTTTTTTTTTTTTAATTTCTCTTAAGAGTTGTTTCTCTGCTTTTTTGGAAATCTTATTGGTCCTGTTGTGCTAAACTGATTATCAAATATTCTTTCCATTCTACTTCTTTTTTTTTTGAGTTCTACTTTCTATGATATTTCCTTTGTCTTCCAATCCTATTGAATATTTTGGTTCAGCTATCATATTTTTTTTTTAGATTTTTTATTTTTATTTATTTATTTATTTTTAAAGATTGGCACCTGATCTAGCCAGTTGCCAATCTTTATTTATTTATTTTTTCTTCTCCCCAAAGCCTCCTAGTACATAGTTGTGTATTCTAGTTGTAGGTCCTTCTGGTTCTGCTATGTGGGATGCCACCTCAGCATGGCTTGATGAGCAGTGCTAGATCTGCGCCCAGGATCCGAACTGGCAAAACCACGGGCCGCCGAAGTGGAGCCCGCAGACTTAATCACTCAGCCACAGGGCTGGCCCCTCAGCTGTCATATTTTTAGTTCATAAAAACTTTTTCTTTATTTGCTAAATTTTAGGGGTTTTTATTGTTCTTGTAACAGTGTTTCACACTGTATGTCTTCTAAGTTTCTTTGAAATTTTCTGCTCTAATTTTTTGTTTCTATTTATTTTTGTATTAGCTTTTCACATTAGAAGCTTTCCCCATAGATAGCTCTGTTGAAAGTAATTCCATTGCATGATATACCACAGTTTGTTTATTCACATCTTGACAGGTTGTAATACTATGAATATCCTTAAGACTTTTCGTAGACACGTTCTCGTTTCTCTCAGGTGAATATCTAGGAGTCCAACTTTTAGGTTATGAGGTAGATATAGGATTTGTTTCATAAGAAACTGTTAGATTGTTTTCCAAAGTGGTTATGCCATTTTATCCTCTCACCAGCAATGTCTCAGACTTCTACTTGTTCCACATCCTTACCAACATTTGGTGTTGCCAGTCTTTAATTTTAGCTATTCTGTTAGGTGTGTAGTCGTATCTCATTGTGGTTTTAATTTACATTTCTCTTATGACTGTTGGGTGTTAAGCACTTTTTCATGTGCTTATTGGCCATTTGTAGATCTTCTTTTCTGGAATGTTCAGATACTTTGCTGATTTGTTTATTTTTTTTAGTTAAGATTGGCACCTGAGCTAACGTCTGTTGCCAGTCCTTTTTTTTTTCTTTCTCTTCTTCTTCTCCCCAAAGCCCCCCAGTACAAAGTTGTATATTCTAGTTGTAGACCTTTCTATGTGGTGACCTATGTGGGATGCCACCTCAGTATGGCCTGATGAGCGGTGCCATGTCTGTGCCCGGGATCCGAACCAGTGAAACCCTGGGCGGCTGAAGTGGAGTGTGCAAACTTAACCACTTGGTCACGGGCTGGCCCCTACCTTGCCTATCTAAAACAATTTCTTTATTGTCTAAAATAATTACTATACGTAAGTATTTATATATTTGGGAATTGAGTCCTTTGTTGGATGTATGTTTTGCAAATATTTTCTGTCAGTCTGTGACTTCCCTATCCATTGCCTTAATGGGGATTTTTGCTGAGTGGAAATTTTTAGTTTTGGTGAAGTCTTAGTTCTGTCTGTTGCTTTCTGTATCCTGTTCCTGTCATCTAGAGGTTTTGGCTTTGTACTTAGGTCTGTGAGCCCCCTCGCATTATTTTGGAGTTATGATGTGAGTAGGGATTGGGATTCGTTATTCTTTTCTATGGGCATCTGCTTGTTCCAGCGTAGTTTACTAAGACTTTTTTCCCAATGGATTGCTTTGGAGCCTTTGTTGAAACTCAAGTGATCATAGAAATCTAAGTCTTATGTCTGGACTCTCTTCTCTTGCGTCGATCTGTGTGTCTAATCCCTGTGCCATAGTACACCAAATTGATTACTGTGCTAGTACACAGTAAATTTTGAAGTGCAGAGGTGTCATTCCTCCAACTTTGTTTTGTTCATCTTTTCAAAGAGATTTAAATTTTCTCTGTTGTTTCTTTGTTTTCTGTTTTACTAATTCCTGCTGTTATTTCCTTCCTTCTGCTTACTTTAAGTTTGCTTTACCTCCCCACACCCCACCCCCCACCTTCTTAAGGGTGGGGTGTGTGTTATTGTTTTTCTCTCTTTTTCCTTTCATATATAAACATTTTAAAGCTATAAATGTCCCTCTTAAGTACTGCTGTAGCTTCATTCCACAAATTTTAATGTGTTGTATTTCATTATACAGTTTGAAATTTTTTTTTGTATGTGATTTCTTCTTTGACCTATGGATTATTTATGTATTATAGTTTCCAAATATTTGTTGTTTTTCTAGACAGCTTATTATTGATTCTTAATTTAATTCCATTGTGGTCAGAAACATACTCTTTAAGATGTATCTTTTTTCAAAGTTATTGAGACTTTTTTTATAATTCTTCTCTATATAGTCTGTTTTGGTGTATGTACTGTCCACACTTGAAAAGAATGTGTATTCTCCAGTTGTGTGCAGTGTTCTATAAATGCTTATTTGGTTAAGGTGGTTGTTAGTCTTGTTCAGATGTTCTGTATCTTAGTGTATATGTCCTTTTTTTGAGGAAGACTAGCCCTGAGCTAACATCTGCTGCCAGTCCTCCTCTTTTTGCTGAGGAAGACTGGCACTGAGTTAACATCTGTGCCCATCTTCCTCTACTTTATTTGTGGGACACCTACCACAGCATGGCTTGACAAGCAGTGCCATGTCCGCACCCGGGATCTGAACTGGCAAACCCTGGGCCGCTAAAGCAGAACGTGGGTGCTTAACTGCTGCGCCACCAAGCCAGCCCCTAATGTATATCTCTTCTAGAGAGCATATAGTAGGATCTTGCTTTTTTATCTATTTTTATTGAAATGCTTAGCCCAGTTTTAATTGGAATATTTAGTCCAATTTATTGATGTGGTTGGATTTACAATATGGTTCGATATTAAGGTATGCTATATTGTACCATTTTCTGTTTGTCCCATCTATTTTTCTCCTTTCCACTTTCTTTTGGATTAACTGGTTTTTAAAAATTTTTTTTTCGAGTTACATTTTAATTTATTTTTTGTCTTTTTTAGCGAGTCCTTTTCACATTATTTTTATAGTCCTTTTAGAGATTGCAACGTACATTCTTACATTTTTGCAGTCTACTTAGAGTTAATAATGTAGCACTTGTAAAGTATAAGAACCTCAAGACTGTATGGTTGTACTCTTCCCTCTCCTGGTTCTTCATAACCCTAAAGGTTATAAGTCACATGTATTGTATCTACATATGTTGTAAACTGCACAGTACAACATTATAATTTTGGCTATAAACAGTCACATGTACTTTAAAGTTTTAAGAGGGTAAAATTTTCTCTTCCATACACATTACTGTTTTTGATGTTTTCAATTTATCTGGTATAATTTCCCTTTAAGCCGAAGAACTCTAGCATTGTTGGGGTGTGGCTCTGCTGGTAATGAGTCCTCTTCATTTTCTTTTATCTGAAAATATCTTTATTTTGCCTTTATTCTTGAAGTCTATTTTTGCTGCATATAGCCTCTTAGGTTGTTTCTTTTTTCTTTTAGTGCTTTAAAGTTGTCATTCCACTGGCTTCTGGCCTCCATTTTTTTCCTGGTGAAAAGTCAGCTAATATTCATATCTTTACTTCCCTTTATGCAGCCTTTCATTTTTCCCTTGCTGCCATCAAGATTTTCCCTTTATCTTTGGTCAGCAGCAGATTGACCATGACGTTCTTAGCTTTGCTTTTCTTTGTATTTATCCTTTCTAGAGTTTGTTGAGCTTCTTAAATTTGTAAATTTTTCATATTTTTGTACTCACTCAATTCACTTGTATTTTTCAAATACAAGTAATTTTTTTCCTAAATTGCCTAGCATAACCCATTAGTAAATTATAAAGTCAGTTTAGTGAGGACCAGCATTTTTAAAAGGTATGAACATTCTAACGTAGAAACTATCAGAATGTAGCTCAGTAAAGGTACTGTTTTCTGAAACTTTTGTTTCTGTTTTCTGTGTTCTGGGTCATGATGTAAAATATATGTGTATTTTTTAATTTGTTTATTTTTTATTGCAGTAACATTGGTTTATAACATTATATAACTTTCCAGCGTACATTGTAATATATGCTGAATTCTGTGTAGATTACATCATGTTCACCACCCGAAGACTAATTACCATCCAGCAAAATATATTTCTTAACGGTGGTCGTCATCTAACAGATTTGCAAACCATGGATTGGATTGTCTGTGCTCCTTAACACTTGCCTTCCAGATTGTAACCTTCCACTGGGCAGCATTTGAATTCTCCAGAGAGCTGCCTATGTTAGATCAATCCCAGTATTTCTTCCTTGAAGCCTCTCTTCTCATTGCTTTTGTTCGGTGAGTTGGAGAAAGCGGAGCATCTTTTATCTTTCCTTGGGTGCTTCTGCATGGCCCGTGATCTTAGATGCTCTACCTACTGAGACTCTGATCTTCCTTCTTTATCTGTGTTTAATTCCCTGTTTTCCAGAAGGTTTTCTTCTATCCAATGAGCTATTCTTATTTATTATTGTAAGACTCAATTTTGTCACAAAGGTGGGGAGGCGTCATGCTGGCAGACCATTATCCAGACTTCCCAGCACTATAACCTTAGGCAAGTTATTTGACCTGAGATTCAGTCTCTTCATCAGTAAAATGCAAAATAATATCACTTCCTCATAGAATGATTATGAAGATTAACTTGCATAATGCATGTAAAACACATAGACTGACACTCTAGAATATCCCTTTTTATTATTGACCTTTCATTTCCTTAGCTAAGAGTTGGATTCTAGATCTCACTTAACCTGAAGAATATTACCGTGTGATACCTCTGTATGTGTTGCTTTGTAGTAATGATGCTATATTGTAAGTTCTTCTTCACATACCTGATTTTAAGATTTTTGAGGGTAGAGACCTTGCCTTGTTAGTCTTAACCGCAAAATTACAGTCAGGCGTATCATGAACTCAATAAATCTTGAGTCATAAGATTTATTTAACTGGTCTTAACAAAATTTAGGCATCCAGGAATATGGGTACTGTGGTGGGAGTGGAGAGAACCTGAAGAATGGAGAGGGGAGTCAGTATTTTATCGCAAAAAGAACAGGGAAATAAATGGTAGCTTTTACCTGTGTTTACCAGAACAAATTACTTAACTTCCTAAGACCTCAATTTCTTTATGAATTTAAGCAAGGTGGCCCAGGCCAGTAGTTCTGTGTGTTTTTGAGTTCCTCAAAACAATACCTTATAGGTGGCACGTTTGATGATGAAGAGGTGGGAGAGAAGGAATAGATGTCAAGTTCTGCAGTCTGTTCTAAGCTATAATGATCCTGTAATTGGTATAATGTAGGATAGAGTTGGCTTTTCTTTTTTGTTTCAAGAGCCACTCTTCCTTGGGTGCTCATCCTTGCTGTCCTGGCCTTCAGGTCTCAGATGGTGATATTACATCCTCTGACTTTTACTACCTACCCTTTGTAATAATTCAGACTTATTTTCTGTATATGCAATATCCCAGATTTGCTAAGTCAGCAAATTTGGCGTAGCATTTTTTTTGTTTAGTTAAAAATTTGTTTACGTACACTATGTTCATATAAGACTTGTTACATGACAGTGTTAGTACAGATACTATATACTATCTAGAAGATAGCAATCCCTGTTTCATGATATCTTTTGGTCTTCCTTATGTCTTAAAATTAAAAGTTAATCATTTTATTACATATTTTAACAATATCCAATTTTAACATGATAAATGTTGACAATATTTCACAATTTAACAACGCTTCTAATATTTAGTGCTTCTCTAATACTTTTCTTTGGTGTTAGCCTGTTTGCATCATTTGGTCTTCTATACTAAAACTATGAATTCTTTTCGTTTGGTGTCTATACTAAAACTAAAAATTTTTAAACTTGAGTAAAGGGAGAAAATATTTTCTTTGATTTTTCTTCCGCTTATCTTTTTGAAGCTCCTTTCTTCATCATTTTTCTTGTTAGCCATATTTTACCTGTATTTGTCTACAGGCAAGTGCTCTTACTAATTTTATTTTGAAGCCTCATACTGTATAGTCTGTCTGTCTCTCTCTTTTTTTTTTTTTTTGCTGAGGAAGATTCACCCTGAACTGACATTCAGTGCCAATCTTTCTCCTTTTGAATATGAGCCGCTGCCACAGCATGGCCACTAGCAGACAAGTGGTCTGTGTCTGGCAACTGAACCCAGACTGCCAAAGTGAAGTCTGGCGAACTTAACCACTAGGCCACCAGGGCCGGCCCAATCTTATGTCTTTATGCCCTGCTTACAGAAAAATGCAAACCAGCTTTTAAGGAGATCCAAGAGAACAAACACCATAGCCAAGACCACAGAGAAACTTCTGTGCAAACACTTGATCAAAATTAAACTAAAACCATGGTTGGACCTTTTTCTTCATTTGGTATAAGGAAGCATTCTTTGTGGTGGCCTCTGGAGCTGCATAGATTAGTAATGCTGGAAGTACTCTTCTCTCTCAGACCTTTGTTGGGCTGACAGGGATGCGGGGAGTTGCTACTTGGTCTCCCAGAAGAGATTCCCAGTGAAATAGGATGGCCAGTGTACCTATTCTCGTAGTGTGCAGCATATTGTAAAAACATTCTGATTCATTATAACTCTGATCCTTTATGGCAATGTCTTAACCCAAAATTATTGACTGTTCACAAAAGCTTTTAAATTGTACTCTCTCCACCCCTAACTGACACACATTCCTGTCCTGAACATGGACAGCTTATACTCTCTGACAACATACTGATTTTAATAATGCTACTGAAAAACAATAAAGAAGGTAAATTTTCTATAATTATATTTGCAAAATCCATTCTAAATAAAGAATTTAATATAAGCCATGTTATAGTTTGCCCGTTTAAGGTTAACTGAGAATTGACTGTTTCAGTCTATCAACGAAATATCTCATTTTCATGGAGAGTAGTTTGAGGTGTTAGAAATTAAAAATATACGGCTTACACATACGTGTTGAAGATCAGTTATAAAAGTATACAGTTGTATAATTTTGTCTTCACAACTTTAAACATTTGAATGCTCTGTAAGTAAAAATGATGTTAACTGTCCAGTGTTCATCTGATTGACAGCAATTCAAAATTCACCTTAGTTGACACTGACTTGAACCATAACTGATGTATTTTGAAAGTTCTTTTTTTAACCTATTAGCTAAACAAATAATGAAAATTATAGCTGGGTGATACAAATAGCACAAATTTATAAGCATCTTTCCGTATCTGCTTTAGTTAACTATGACAGGTAAAGGAGATGGTATCAAGGCTGCTCTGTGGGAAACTGCTCCACGGTTACAGAGTTCAGTTGATTTTTTTCTGTTTCAAGTATACAAATAGGATCTGTAAATGGCCTATTGATTATGCCCAACCAAAAGGACGGCAGTGCAGAATAAGCATGAGTCATATTTTTCATATTTTCCACCATGAAAGTGCCTTTTTAACATCAGGCAATATCATTACCACTACATGATAGTATGCTTCTGCTATGTTATTGTTGTGAAAATTTGATAGACCACTGTGATTCAACAGTACCTTCAAGTAACTTTATACTTTATTAATCCAGACACCACTTGTGCACATTTAAAGCAACATATTAATTCAGTTTTCTCCCTACGATAGGGAGAGTATATGTCGCTTTACCTATTTTTCTCCTTGTTGCTTGAATAGGTAAAACCTTTCCTCACTAGCATTTGTGAACCGAGGTCTTTGGTCATTGACATACCCAAGTAGCAGCTAAGTACAATGAAGGCATTTGAAGGAAGAAGGAAGAATTTGTTACACAACAGAGTACAAACAGCCTTTATTTTGTACTTGGTTTTTTAGTAAATGCCCTTTGAATTTGATTTTACTTTAGTACAGTTGATGTTAAAGAGATTTCTCAAAGAAAAGATTTAAAATAAACTCTTGGTTGTTTTCCTGCTTAAAACAGTTTGCTGTTTCTTTTCTGTTGATAATGTTTGGTTACGTACTTAGATTTTTTATGGTAATTTTAACATCAGGAGCTAGGCCTTGGTTTACCCAAAGGATAGATGTATGTGCCTTCATCATAAGATGCAGTTGAAATTGCATTTTGTCTTAATTGCTAGAATTGTCTATCAGTGAGGGAAAAAAGGAATGTGAAAAGACCTTAAGTTAATCAAACAGTTGAAACTTTATGCAACTTTCATGAAATTTCTACTTGAGTCATCCTTGACTTAGTTCAAATTGGGGACCAGTCTTTCAAAATGATGCATTATTTATGAGTTTTACCGTCACAGGTCTTCAATACCTTGATCATCATCATCATAAAAAATGTGAAGCAAGGAGCAGGACTGTTTAAAAATGGCCCTGAGTGTTCGTTGAGTTGCCTCAACAACGAACAGTAGAACCAGGTGAACCATCTAGTACATTCCTTCCATTCCATTCTACCAGAGAAGTGTGCGTACCCACGTTTAACTTAGTTCTAGACTGGTGGCTTCCTTATGCCTGCAGTGGTCCTGTGATCTCCAGATGCTGGCCAGGTGCTTTCCAGCTGTCACCAAAATTGAGAATGCTTGTTCCTCTGCTGATAAGAGAGCGCTCTTGTTCTCACACTGTAAGGGAGAAAACCAGGGCAACGCTTCAAGAGGGGTGCTATTAGAAATTAGGGGATACAAACCAAAAGGGTCAAAAAAGGAGAATTATAGTCAGTTATAATAAGCAAACAAGTTTTGTTTTGTTTTGTTTGTTATAAAGCAGCTTCTGCCACAGTGCAAATAGGCCTTCCAGAAGACCATGTCATTTGTCTTGCAGTATTATAGACAGTACCTGCAGCATACAGGTCATTAGAAGATACGAAGCTGGTTTGTCACCTAAGATCTTGTCTGCGAATTATGGCCCCTCTTTTTGACAATGCAGTATTAACACTTGAGAGTAGGAGGACTGACCTGATATTTGATTAGATATGTAATCAGAATTTTGACATTCATTGGAGATTAACAAGGGGAGCAGGGTTCTGATACAAAATGTGTCGTGTCGTTGGCTACAAATCAGTTGATTGTGGTGTTCGTATGGCAGCTACCTAACATACCCTGTTCAGGTTCACTAGTAGCTTTTTAAGTGTTGTGCTCTGAAAGAGAGGAATCTTTAATATATTCTATATAGGTTAAAATCTAGAGAAGATGATAATCTGGAGCGTTTTCTGTGTTCAAAGGAGGTTTCAGAACATCGACCATGTAACAGAAAAATTAGACAGGTCTTAAAAACTGCTTATGAAAGAAGTGACTGTTCACTGCACGGCACCAGAAGTCAGGAGGGGACTGCAAAGGTTTTGTTGCACAAAGAGCAGAAACAGTATCTGCTTAAAAGAGTTGTAAAGTCCACATTGAAAAAGCGTTAAAGACTAAGTAGTTGCTTATTTATCTGTAAATTAATGGAAAGAGTGAAAAACCGGTTGAAAATATGTGTCTTATTAGCAACAGGAAAACTTTTCAGTTTTATCTTTTAAATTGGATTTTTAAGTGAAAGGAAGAAAAGATCTTGATACATGTAGAATGGTACATCCAGGTGTAGAAACAACTTGATAAAAAGCTAATTTGATTAGTAGAGATGGCAAGCAGGTGTGTAGAACACTTTTTTTAAAACTTACATTGTAAGTCATCATGTTTCGCCAAGATTAGTCTTTGGGTCCCCCCCCCCCCCCAAACTCAGTGTAAGGACAAAGTTCTCTTGTGCTTCCTTATCTCCCACATTCTTTTGTAAGTGAGCTAGATAGAGAATATCATAATGGGTTGCCTCACTTAAAGCAGATAGTCTTGGCATCATAGAGTTCTCTTTTTTTCTGTATTTTAACAATCCAGTAATAAATATCCAGTGAATGCTTCTCAGTAGAGAGCTAACTAATAATCATTGTGGAAAGCATGTACTTGTAGTGCGCAGCAGTGTTAAATGTTTACGGTTTGCTTTCTTTTTGTAGAACACAAAGTCATTATAGTGGGGCTGGATAATGCAGGGAAGACCACCATTCTTTATCAGTTGTAAGTATGGGTGTTTGTTTAAACAGTTTTCATTATTTTAGTTATTGGAAGTAATTTTGTATAATTAGTAAGAATGAGATACCATTACAATATAATGGAAAAACTTAAACGTATGGTTTTGTATTTTACCAAATACGAAATTTATAAAGTGAATAAGACAAACTGTTCTGTTTGCTAAGGCCTCGCCAAAGACGTGTCATTTTCTGGCCTTGAAAGAAAGAATTAATGTTAAACTAGAATAAACCAAGCACAAGTTATAATGCTGGAGTGAGATGATAAAGTGCATTTTGCTTAGTTCTTCCCACACTGAGGTTCATGTGAATAGACTGATGTTCTTAGGAAGCAGTTGCTACTAATAGGTCCGCTGCTATTGAACCAGACTTGTCAAATCAGAAGAGGTGAAGATGACCCCTGAAAATATTGCATTAGTAGCTTGCAACAGGGAGAGGCTTCAGACTTTCAGAGAAATACATTAATACTTGAAGGAAATTTTAACAGCCCATCAATCTACTTGTCAAAGAACCACCCATTATCCTTTCAGTGCCAGTGAAATGATCCTTGTTAAGCAATGGAAACAGTCTCTGTCCCAAGCATTTTAACCAATAGTTACAAAGTACAGTGCACCATTGTGTGGTTCTTATCTCTTCCCACCTCAAGTGTTTTCAGCCAGCAGCTCTCCAGAAATACTGCACTTAAGAGGTGCTTAATCTATTCTTCAGGTACTTTGCTAAAAAACTACTAATTTATGGCTTGTTATTTCAGAGTTGAATAACTACTTGTTTTTCTTTAAAACGTCATTCATTGGTCATTATGTAGTTTAGTATGATTTGGCTTTTAAACACCAAATATAAACTTTTCAGAAACCTGTCATGGTTGTTGAAACAACTTTGCATATAGCTTAAAAATATATATATAAAACCAAAGAGAGAGTTGCAAGCTTCCTTCAACACAGTACTGGCATGTTATAGGCAAATACATATTTCCTGAATGAATGAATGTGGCTTAACCCATGATGATGGTAATAAATGTGGTATGAGCATCTGTGTTCTAAATATTTGTATAGTTAATTTTCATTACAATTTTCATTTGCCTGTAGCCTGTCTTTTAAAGACTGTAGTTTGAGTCTGAACCAATTTTTATGACTGAACCAAGTCTTAGTTTTCTCACAGTCTTCAAAATTGTAGATAGCCTGCTATAATGTCACAGTCCCCTAGAAACTTGCTCTTTCAGGATGGGGCATCGCTTCTGCTCTGATAACAGGGCATGGTGGTATTGGAATTTTGGCCACAGAATTGCAAACTCACACCACACGGTTCCCTTTTATCCAGATCAAACTTGTAGTTTATTCCATTCAAAAACCAGAAAACAGTCTTCCTTCAGGAGTTGTTCTTTGTCTAGATATTTGTTTGCACAAATGTTTTCCAAGGTTCTATCTTTGATACTAACGATTACTATCATTGACACAGATAAGGAAGCTTGATTCATATTAAAAATACAGATAAAAAATACAGATAAAACTTGCTTCAGGTTCTTAAGACTTACAACCGAGTTTTTATGGTGTCTGTCTTTCAACAGCTTAATGAATGAAGTGGTTCATACATCTCCAACCATAGGAAGCAATGTGGAAGAAATAGTTGTGAAGAACACTCATTTTCTTATGTGGGATATTGGTGGTCAAGAGTCACTGCGGTCATCCTGGAACACGTATTACTCAAACACGGAGGTATACTAAAATTACTTCTGAATTTTAATGAAAAGAACCAAAGAGTAAACCCAGAAAATAGATAGGCTGTATTTAAGGCATATTGACAGTTGCATTTTAATAAGATCCTTTTTTCTAAGGAATTTGAGGTTTTCAAATGAATGAGAAGAAGCAGTAGAAAGAGTAATGGAAGCTATTATTAGAGTGCTTATTGTTGTGCAGGCTGTCTCAGGTCATCCTCACCATAATTCTGTAGTGTCACCATTGTTGGAGATATCAGACACTATGATAAATTACATAACCTTTCTCAGCTTTATAAGAGGCCTTGGTTAGGGGAGGAATAAAGTATTTTAAGCATAATTTAGTACATGATTTTCAAATAACATAAATTGAACATTCCAAATTTTGGTGAGATAATATTTTAAATAAAAAACAAATGGAAGGGCCAGCCCTGGTGGCCTAGTGGTTAAGTTCAGCACGCTCTGGCCTGGGTTCGCTTTCCGGGTGCACACCTACACCACTTGTCTGTCACTGGCCGTGCTGTGGCAGCGGCTCATATACAAAAAGACGAAGATTGGCAACAGATGTTAGCTCAGGGCGAATCTTCCTCAACAACAACAAAAAAAATGGATTTGCAGGCCACCCCCTAGAAGTCTCTGTCACTGACTTCATTATTTTACTAGTTCAGAGCCAACCTGGGAAACAGTCTGAAATATCTTCTATCTCTGTTTTCATTTCTTCTTAGAGGCAGACTTTTTTTTTTAAACCATGCAGTGCTATTGAGAGGTTTTCTTTCAGAACACTAATGTAAAATTGCATCCATATTTTTTCTTCACAAAGAAGTACACCTAACCAATTATTTTTTCTAAAATGAAGCCTCTTAAAACTTGAGTGGTTTTTGTTGAGAGATGAGTGTGGAGGAGGTGGGGGTGGGATGCAAGGAATTTTTGGTGAATAAGTTGCCTTTATAAATTAAAAAAATACATATTCCTCTCGGTTCGTATTGTAATGGCATACGTGTATGTGTATATATTCTAGTGCAATGTATGACTAGTCAAATCAGGATGGCATGATAGGTTGTAGATATTTAGCAGTGTGGTAATACTTAATCTTTTTTATTTGCAGGGGAAAATAGGTTGGTAAGCAAATGTTATGGTTATAGGTTAGCTTAATATAGATTTCTACAGTAAAATAACATTCTGAAACTAGGTTGGACAGTAGGGGAAGAACATGTTAGCATGTGACTATTTAAACAGCTTAGCTGTTAATACTTTTTCAAAGCTCATAATAAACTCTAGTGTGAAAGAGCAGCTCTCTTTGATGACTAGGTCAGAGTTGATTCTAGCTGATCCCTGTGTATTTATAGCATTACAAAGGGGTAGTTTTTGAAATTACTTAAACTCTAGAAGACTTAGCATGGTCCAGAAAGAAATACATTATTACTAACCTGATTTGCATGAAATGTTCTTTAATAAACTATATCTGTATGAATTTCAAAGTGACTACAAAGAACCTTTGGGCTTTGTTACGGCACACCAGTATATACAGCACGTCGTATTTGCAATTGTAGATTCCAGGGAGGGATCTTAGCTATGTAGTGTTTCCCTGACTACTTTGTTCACACTTGTGTTGCTTCTTAAATTCTTTCCATTGAGGAGTCATCCCAAAGCTGAAATGTCTCCATTAAAATACGAGGAGTTCCAACTGTTAACTAATTCCTTACACCTTCCTCTCATTAACTTCCAGAGTTACTTCCTCATGTTCTGTGCATTCTAACTTTGTTGTGTTTCTTACATTTATCCCTTCTGTTTTCTTTCCAAGGCCATCTCAGTTTATATTCAAATTACTGTAGTTGTCTCTTTGCCTGACTTTAAGGTCATGTGAATAATCTGATTCTACCCTACCTTGGCTCTATTTTACATCACTCCTGTAACCCTTAACACCATTTAATCTCATTTCTTAACTTTTCCTTCTGCATAAGATGTTCAATTTAAGGGCCCTTTCCTACTGTATCTTCTTATTTTTCTTACCAAAGATGCTTTTGTTTTTTATGAGTAGGACCCACCTTTTTTCACCATTACCAACAGCTGTCCCCAGTTCTCTTTGTTCTTCTCTCCTTCAGTTTCATCTGCATCATCTTTAGCATATTATAAGCATATATGTTTCTATTTAGCACATTTTTCCTTGTGCTTTTATTGTTAATATTGTTATATAACAATGTCTTATTCTTTATTAGTTTCTTAAAAAATGTGTTTCTCTTTTTCTTTCAAACTAGTTATGTACTTCTTTCTAATAGTCAGGAGACTATCTTAAACATACTTAATTATTGATTGCTTAAATGAATGATTATAGGGTACTTTAAAGTTTTAATGAGCCAGCCCTAATGGTCTAGTGGTTAAAGTTTGGGATGCTCTGCTTTGGCGGCCCGGGGTTGGTTTCCAGGCGCAGAACCATACCGCCTGTCTGTCAGTAGCCATGCTGTGGCAGTGGCTCACATAGAAGAACTAGAAGGACCCACAACTAGAACTTACAACTATGTACTGACTCTTTGGGGAGGGAAAAAAAGAGAGAGGAAGACTGGCAACAAATGTTAGCTCAGGGCAAATCTTTCCCAGCAATAAATAAATAAAGTTTTAGTAAGTTATTTAAATTACTGTGACTTTCTTTTTAAAAATTCCATTTTTATTACCTGCATTTTAAAATAAATCTTAGTATTACAAAGTATTATGTATTCAGATGTCATTTTTTTTCATAAACTTGGGGATGTTTTTATTTGTTCAAGTTTTATTTGTTTATTTGTTGAAGTTAGGAGTTATTTTCTTACATTTGGGCTTTACTGCTTGATGCGATTCAGTGTAATATAAACTCTTTATGATGAAAAAGCAGTAGACTGTTATAGTCCTGACGATGCCATGTGAAGAAAGTACTTCTGGTCTATCACTTGAGAGTAATTTTGCAGAAAACTTCAACATCTCATTCCGTTTTCTTTCTTTTTAATTGTCTTCTAGTTCATCATTCTGGTTGTTGATAGCATTGACAGGGAACGACTAGCTATTACGAAAGAAGAATTATACAGAATGTTGGCTCATGAGGTAAATTTTGAAAGTAAACATAAACACTGGAATAAGGCATCTGTATACTGGTTTTGCTTTTTTACAAAGATTAATGTGCTCTGCTGTTATTTCTTAACAGAGTTTTATGTGGTATTAAATTGATGAAGTCTTGAAATCACAAATTTTCATTACTTTTTCAAACTTAAAAACAAACCCAACATATTAATGTGTAGACTACTACTCTTATTGAAAAGATTTTTCCAAGTTAAAACTATTTATTCATTCTTTAAAAAGTCTGAAAAATTGAGGCCAGAAAGAGGAAAACTTGTTTTTTCCCCAAGAGTTTATAAGAACTGAAAATTCTTTACTGAATAATTTGAGATCACTTAATTCAAAATATTTCAGATGTACAAAAGACTAAGTAATAAAACACATTCATGCACTTATCATTCAACATAAGATATTAAATATCTTATGAGACCAGACTGGAGAATCGGATTTCCTTCTTTTCTCTCTCAGAGAATCCTAAAAGAATTCCACTGTCCTAAAAGTAATGATTGTCATTCCTATGCATATTTTTGTACTTTTTCTACATGTTTATGCATCTGCCAGTTGTACAGAATATTATATTCCATGTTCATAAAATTTTATATAATGGTATCATATATATATCTTTCTGTAACTTGGTATTGGGGTTTTTTTTTGCATACCATTATGATTTCTTCATGTTAGTACATACAACTTTACTGGTTCATTCCTTTTAACAACTACATAGTGTTCCACTATATGACTTTACTACAGTTGATCTGCTCTTCTCTTAATGAACATTTAGGCTGTTCCTGATATCTTGATAGTATAAACAATGCTAGAGTGAGCATGAATGAATGAGCTTAGTTTATACAAAGACTAATAAGTATTGCCCAGCCCTCACCCTCAGTACTGTCCTTTAAATTTTGGAGAAACTCTGTAGTATGTAGCAACAGATTGCCATATTTGCCCATTAGAATATTGCTTATACAATTATAAGTCCATATTTAAGATTCAGGTTTATTTTACTTTTAATTTGATCCCTTTGGCCAATGATAGAAAAATAACTTAATTATCCAGCTTATGTTAATTAATCTGCCTCTGTTAGAGTGAATCATTGAATCATGGTTATTTAGAAAATTTATTTTTATTTCAATAAAATTCTGAAATTAAATATTAGTACCTCATTGTTTTAAAGTAGAGGAATTTTATTATAACCGTCCAGTAGGGCATATTTCATCTTCCTGCTGCATTAACTTAATTGAATTGTGGTATTTCATGTATTAGAAATACTTCTTATTGATTGCAGGATTTACGGAAGGCCGGAGTTCTTATCTTTGCAAATAAACAGGATATGAAAGGGTGTATGACAGCAGCTGAAATCTCCAAATACCTCACCCTTAGTTCGATTAAGGATCATCCGTGGCACATTCAGTCTTGCTGTGCCTTAACAGGGGAAGGGTAAGTGCTCATCAGTATGGGGGGCAGGTATGACTTCTTTCAAATTTCTTTCAACTTTTTTAAGCCAACTTGTTTTTTCTCTTTGATCATATTCCTTTTTTGTTCATAATTAAAGATAGTTTTTATATTGTGTCTCAGGCTTACAGGGTTGAAGTAATGTTAGTCAATTACTATTGTTAAATTACAGTTTGTTACTGACAAATTTTTTGTAACCTTTAGTATAAACAGAATGTTTTGCCAAAAAAAGACAGTAACAAACTTTTGAATCAAGTTTTCACAATCCAGATTTTTAGTTTTTATTCATTTCTTGCGTTCATCATTTACTAACTGGGAAAAAACTGTAATGTCGCCTGAATTAAAGAGGAAGCTTCAAAGGAATTTCACGTTTTCTGTGAGGGCTTCGTTAAGCCCAAGCTCCCAGCCTGCCACTAGAGTATGTCTCCTGTATTATCAGGAGTCTTTTTGGGACGCCTACTTCTAGACAATCAACATTTGAGACAAACACCATTATAGTGTCTTCCTTTGCTGAGAACTTGAGTTTGGATGTAGTAGGCCAAGGAGAACCCAGAGGTTTATACATGGATTACCCAGTTTATTTCCAGGAACTTGTTTATCCTCAAGTCAACCTGACCTTCTAGTTTTTCTCATACTGGAAATAGCTTGTATAACATAATAACTGTATGTAGACTTTTTTGACCTGTACTTTTAAGACTGGGCCATGAGCATTCGTGCTTTAGAATTGAGCAGGGTAAGGTGAAGTTCCTGTTGTCTTTCTCTAGTGGTTTCAGTTCTAGTTAATCTTCAAAGGTGGGAAGTATTTGCAGTCTTGATGGCAAAACCACCAAAGCTGTATCTTCAAGATGAGACTGACGCAATTTCCCACATTACTCAACTGATTAAGATCATTTTAAGTGAATCTCCCTCTTAAAAATTCCACTTACTGTAGCATCACCTGCTTATTGTCACTTAAGTGTATAAAGAATTATTGTAGTTATCAACCTTTGGATAAGACTTAAAAAGAGTAAGTATGCTTTCAATTTTTGAGTGTAAAGTTTTTCCTTTTGAAAATACTTCTGTCTTTTGTTGCAGGTTATGCCAAGGTCTAGAGTGGATGACCTCCCGGATTGGTGTGAGATAACTCTTTTACTCGAAAGAGACTCCTCTATTTATTCTGTGACATGAACAGTTTTTCCTAATACCTTTGGCTGCTAAGGCAGCAGCATGTTTAATTTATAACAACACAAACCTCTATAAGCAACACTTGAATCAAGTGCAGCTGAACTGGAACATAAAAGATTTTTTCTTAACTTTTTTTAATGCACTAATCTTCAGTTGGATGAACATTATGTATAATTGTTTTCAGCACCAGAATTCTTCTGACTGCTTCTTTAATTATTCAGTGACTGCCTTGGAAGAAATGTTTGTCATATGTTTAATGTTTGCTGAAGTATTGTAACAACTTTAATGACCAATTTCTTTCACTTCTTGATCATCTCCTTCTCCCACCGGATAATTAACTGGTTTGACAATGTAGTAGTGATCATCAGGTACTGCTTGCAAACTTAACCAGCACTAAAGATTTGCTTCCCGTAGAAACCACATATCTTTTGGACAGAACTTATTATAAAGAAATCTGCCTAGAAGATATATGTAAGGAAGACTAACATCATGAGAACTGCCTGTAAGTGAGTTAACTTCCCCCATTGTTGCAAGTCATGGAGTAATTTTAAGTTACTATTAGCACAGAAATCAAGTAGGCTATTTATCTAAAAGAATTAAATTCACTTTTCTGCCTACAACTTGGGATTAGTTTTGGTTAAAAACTAATCAAGGTGAAATATTGATTTGAAAGCCCCACTTTGATAGTAAATATTTTGGATAAATCTGGTATTTTAAGAATGTCACATTATTCAATGCATATAATAACTTTCGAAGTTACTGAAGCATACCCGCACTAATACTAAAACAAGACACTTGGAATATATTTTACTATCAGTTTCAGACATCTTTATCAGCAAAGTATTCAAGTATTCCATTTGCAAGGACATTGCATCTAAAGTTTTGGGCAATAGCTAATGCAGAAGTGTAAACAGTTCATTTTATTTCTTAAAATTGGAAATTGTGTCTATAATAGTATTTCTACCACCAGCAGTATGTTACTTAAAAAACCACGTGGCTTTCCTTGAATCTGTCTGAGGTTGTAGTGTAATAGGCTTGAAACAATTGCCATCTTTGTGGTTATGCCTCTTGTTCTAAAATCTTTCGCTGGATTATAGGAAACTACTGAATTTGATCCTACCATTTAGAATATTACTGTAAGACTCAAAGTTAATACACTAACAACTTAAAAAGTAGGAAGAAAAAGTCATAATCTATCAAGAGTTTATTTATTAGGTAGCACTAAAAAGTTTTCAAGGCATTGTCTAATATGAAAATTAACAGTGAACACCTTAAGAGGGAGGACAAGTATTGTAATTTTGATCCTCTTTGTTTCAAATGTGTGATTTTGCTATAATGAAAGGGATAAAATGCTTACTTAGAGAATAATACTTCATTTTTTGTAGTATTTGTTTTCATTTGGGTCAAAAATAGGATTCAGTGTTCATAAGAACATCAAAACATCTGTTCAAAAATGGAATTTTAATTTTAATATTTTTTTATTGTAAGTTGGTTTAAATTTTGCTCTGTTTTCAGGTATAGTTGATTTATTATATTTAGTCTCATTAATTTAGTTGAGCGTGGTAACACTTTTCTGATTTCTCTTTAGTGGTAGACATCCTAGAACTGAGAAATAGCCAGAGGAAAGCTTTCTGGATTTGGGGAACTAGTTGTTTATTAACCTTGTTTTGAACCTTTTTCTTAGTGATTCTGTACCAGGTAGAGGATAAATTTTGTTTTTATTTAACCCATAATCAAGGACATGAGAGAAAAGCAGACATAAACCAATATGGATGCTTTGTGGTGTGTATGTGGTGGTCGTGGGGTCGGGGAGGTGGGAGGAATTAGGAAAATATCATTTACCTAAAGCACACTTTGCTGGAATTTCTATCTTGGTTTTATAGTTTAGCTATAAATACTGAGGGTAATTTGCTTAACTCTGTCCTGAGAAAAAGTGTATTGGATACTCCTGTATTCGTTCTTATTATGAAATTTGTATCTTGTATCTAGTAAGATGGGCTGGCTCAATTTTCTTCTATCAAATTATATGGTTATTTTTTATATTACCACATCAGCATTATATTAAAAGTGTTTTTAATAGTTGATTGTATTTTGTCAAACAACTAGTATGGACTCAAGTTTTCTATTTAATTTTTAAAACAATTTATTTTATTTTCTAAATCCTTTTTTAAACACATTTTGTTAGTTTTCGGTTAGAAATGATTTATGTAAGCTGTGTGTTGAAGATGAAATTGGCATTCAGCTAGATTTTGTGCCAACAATTGAGAAAGGTTCAATTAGGAAATTCATGTAAGAATTTTTAAAAGTATTTTATAGGTTCTCATTAGATATTTCCTGTTACAGTAGTGTAAAAACTGATTATCCTTTACTCCAAGAGAATGTTTTGACCCAAGCAGGTATCTAATACTAAAGCATCAATTCTGACATTCATTGTAATAAGATACTGTCTGATAGAAAAATGTAAATTTGTGATTAGTGCCTTTATTCATGTTTTGAATGAGTTCTCAATTTTGTACTATACCTGTTCTTTAGAAATCAGATTAGCGGCCAATTAATTTAACAAGGACATAATTCCAGTTTCACCCTCTCCGTCAGCCCTTCAGTTGCCTAGCAAAGTTTCTAGTAAGTAGTGAAAAGCAAGGGACTCACTCACATTGCTTTCAGGAAATTATTCTACATTTTGTTTTAATTTGAGGATGAGGAAACGAAATTTTAACAAATCTTTTCAATATGTTATTATAACTGAAATGTAATCTCTACTCTTGTAAGTTCAAATATGACATTTTTCTTAATTTTGAACATGTTACATTCTTCATATTTAAACCCATTGTTCTTGAAGCCCATTCGAGAACTCTTTTAGAATTAACGGCCTCTTTTGTATGGGAACATACTGCATCTTTTGTACTGTTAGTGTAATCTAATTCCTCAAAATCTGACATAGCATGTACATAATCTATTGAAAAACTGATGATTAAATATATAATTTTTGCTTTTAGGTTCTGTGTTAGTATGCTTAAAGGTATAACTTTATTCTATATTCATTAGAAGTAAAATAATAAATTAGAGTTTCATTGTTAAAAATAATTTTTAAATGGGTGCCGCCCCTATAGTGATAGCCATTTTGATTAATAATAAATTAGTTTTCATTATCTATAGCATAAAGAGAAAATAATTATTTTCCTGTGGAAACAATGAGTGATATAGGCAGTGCTCTAAGCAGCATTCTCTGAAGAGTTATGGGGAATCACAAAGCAAAGAAAATTTTAAAGAAAACAGTGAAAGCTTTATTTTTTAAAAGAAATCTTTTTGGTGTAGTATCTTAGGACGAATTATAAACAGAATTGTTTCTGACTAGCACTCATTTAATTCTTAACTATCTAAAACCATATCGTTAGAAAAAAATGCACTGTTATTCTGCCTATAGATGGACAAATTCCATTGACCTTTCTCTTTTAAGATCAACATTGTGAATCTAATTTTTCATTTATGGCTTTAGAGCCAACATTTCACATCCAGTTCAGTTCTGAAGGATCTTTTCTGTTTTGCCAGGGTACAGTCACTTCGACATACAGCTGGTAACTTGTGTCTGGTAGGATATTGTGGTGACTGTCTGAAGAAGTGCATTTGAATCTTAATTTGGCTATTTGTCTAGTTGACTTTAGATAATTACTGTCCATGGCCTTCCTGTTTTTTCCCAAATGAGGAACTTAAGCAAACTAGAATTCTAACCTGTCTTTTGGTTTTAAAATTCTGAGTCCTTATACACTATGTTAAAATTGAAAAACCAAAAAAATACTAGCAAACACGTAATATTAAATTCATTTTTATCTCTTTGATTCTCACCTGATTATCATTTCATTTACATGAATACAATCAAATGAAACAAAATATCAGCTAGTGACTGCTACTCAGCTTAAATTGAACTAATAGCTAATGGCACTGCAAAAGAGAAAATAAGCCGTATTGCTAAGAAAATATATTGAGCTACTTATATAACACCAGCGTGTGTTGGAAATACTCTCTTCTAGAGAATACGTTGCTCATTTTCCTGGCTTTTACTAGCTAGAAGTGGTTAGTTTGTTCAGAGTTTATTGGCTTCAGATGGCACCCTGAACTCCAGTTGTGTTTGACTTTCCAGTGTTGAAGCGATAGTACAGCCAGGAGTCAATATTTTACAAATGTCTCTATAAAGCTGAGAGTAGTTCATATTCAAGGTTAATTTTTTTGGTACTGTCTCATCCTTATTCATTTAACATTCCTGCGAGGACTGAAATCCAAAAGTCAGGTTCCCCAGAAGTATTTTTTAAGAGTTCCAGGTGGCCAAGGCTAAATAGAGAAGGCCAGTAAAAGAAAATATTTTCAACTCCTCCGTTTTAAATTTAAAGTAGAAAACAATGTGTTCAACAAACCTAACCCATCTATAAATGTATATGGTTTGGTAAAATATTTGGGAAATGTTAATTTGGAGGTATAGAGGCATAACTAGAAACAGAAGTCAAAACACTTGATAATAAACGTGGGATAGAAAAATCTTCAAAAAGATATTAAGAGAAAATTTGAATGAAAACAGTGAATTTCTACCATTTAAGGCACTTAAAATTCCTAGAAAGTACAATCTTTTACTGTACAACCAGATGGCCTGTATTATTTTTAATGTGGCCAAAGGACTGAAGACTGATCAGGTTTTTAGAATTAGATGTGTAGTCACATAGAGGCATCTTTTATATTTTTTTAAACCTATAATCTACATTTTCTCCTAGAAATGGAGAAGTAGTAAAATGTGCCGTGCATATTTTTTGGAGTAGAAAACAGTTCTAGAAGAATGGAAATGTTCTCTTTCACAAACTTGTAAAATTTTTTAAAATTACCTCATTTTTCAATCCATAAGGTGCTTTGCTGAAGTCTGTGGGATGTTGCCCCATCCCATAAGTACGCCCTTCACCCAAACTGCAGTTGAAATATGCACAATTCACAGCTAAGGGAGAGCATTCGTTGGGGATTCTGATTTGTTTTATTCTTACTTAACACCAGCAGGGCTAACGTGGTGTAGCAATCCACATATTGTCTTCATTGAAACACGTGGGCAAGGGCTCAGTCAGTATTTAATTAGTTTAATTAAAATCAAATAAGGGAAAGGAAAACCCTAAAATTTGACTGATTATGTTATACTGTGAATATATGTCCATCAGTGTTGGTAAGATGTCAAATGACTATCAGTTGATCTTGGCCATGTCTAATTTATTTGCATATTTTAGCTCTATTCATAAGAGACTATAATCATGTTAGTCTTCTTACATTTCCCTCAGGAAATTCAGGGACTATTTTGTTCTCTTGGAGTAAACCGTTCAGTGTAGTTATGAAAACTTTTAGTTTTGATTTAAAAAAAGAATTAGCTGTTATTTCATTAAAAGCGTGAAATGACGGTTATGATTTTTTCCAATTATATAATAGTTATAAATTTTATCCTAGTCATCTATTGCACAGAGCATGGTTTAAAAAAAACAAAAACCTGAAAGCAGTGACAGCCTTGCTCTTTCATTTATTCTAATCGAAATATGATATTATAATCACACATTGCCATCTTAACAGAAATTGGTGCTTTAGAGCATTAAAGAGGAAACAGCAGGCCCTGTATAAAACACTTCTTGCCTCAGAATGTAAAACTACTTTAAAGTGTCTGTATTTATATTTATGTTCATTTCTTAAGGTTTAAACACAGACTGTTCTCCATCAAGCTTCAGGCTTTCTGCAAAGCTGTACCAGTATCTTAGCTAATCAGCTTGGTCAAATCGAAGATGGAGTTAATAAGGTGAAAATTATGAATTGGATCTCTCTGTGAGCCCCCTGGTGTTGTACAGAGAAAAAAATGTTTTTCACACCACAAACTGTGCTTTTTAACCCCACCCAAGCAGCTGAAATGTGTGCTATTGGGCCAATATATAAGCATTAATAAAATTAAAACAGCAAATAAATTGATGTGCGTTCACACCATCACTTCTTGAAAATGGTTCAAAGCATGTTCTCCTAATGGTGGGGTGGTTTAAAAACATGTTTAAAAATTTTTAATAGCTTCGTTGCTGTCATAAAATGCTTCCTTTATATGTTAAGGTTAGATTGCTGGTAATCATGTTTTTTTATTTCTACAATTATGTTATAATGAGTTGCTTGCATGCCTACTTACCCAAGTAAAAGGATGCTGTTTGCTCTGGAATGTTCATCTTTTAGACAGATTTTGGCTCATTTGCAATCATGGTGCAATACAGTGTAATGTTCATTTGTTTTCAGTCAACAAGTTTTATTTTTGTCATAATAAATAATTACTTTTCCAATATGACGTGAGCCCAGTGTTTTCTTTTAAAGATAAAAATCTGTTTTAACAGTCTCTTTGTTGCAAGTGATAGAAATCCACCTAACCGAGAGAGAGGAATTTTATCATGAGGATGTGGTTAGTTGGCGGGTGCTCATGGAACCCCAAGGTCAAGGGTACAACTGGATTTCTGGAATAGCCTGGGACCAGAGACCCAGGAACACTGAGGAGAAACCAGGAAGTTATCTTTCTCCTACCCATCTCTTCTCAATCTTTCACTAGGCTGGATTTTTCTGTTTCCTAGTCCACATGGCAGATAATAATGACCAAATCTACTAGCTCCTGTAGTTTTATCTTTGTACAAGGGAGAGTCAGATTATCAATAGGTTCTTAGTTACAGGTTGGTATTCCCCAGGGAAATTGTTCACTTCCCTGCATTGGGTCAGTTACTCTCTCTGGTCCATACTCTCTCTGGTCCAAATAACTGTGGCCTAGCAGAAGGTACATTTATCAGAGAAGGGGAATCCAAGTGTGTGTGTGGTATAATGGAAATATATTTGATCTTTGTCCCCTGGTCGTGGTACAAAGCTCCTTACGCCCTTGGAATTTCCTGAATGATAGAAGTGTCTTTTGTCATTCGTAAGAAGCCTCTATGGAGTTTATGCTAACGAAGTGACTTAGAGTGGGACTAAGTGACTACCCTTAGAATGAGTCTGGTCACCAGGAAGACCAAGTGATTAGAGGGGTTGCTACTTTCAGCCCCACGCACCTTGGAAGGGGAAGGGGTGGGGTGGGCGTGGGGTGCTGCTGATTAAGCTCTATGAAAACTCTTGACCAACAAGATCAATGTTTCCAGGTTGGTGAACACATCCATGTGCCTGTAGGGTGGTGCACCCTTGTTCCATGTGAACCCTCCAGACTTTGCCCTATGTACCTCTTCATCTGGCTCCTCTTCTGTATCCTTTATAATAAACTGGTAAATGTAAGTCAGTGTTTCTCTGAGTTCTGTGAGCCACTCTAGCGAATTAATGGAACCCAAGGAGGGTATTGTGGGAAGCTTCCATCTGTAGCCAGTCAGAAGCACAGATGATGATCTGGACCTTCCATTGACGTCTAAAGTAGGGGGAGGGCAGTTTTGTTACTGAGCCTGTGGGATCTGATGCTGTCTCCAAGTAGATAGTGTCAGAATAGAGTTAAATTGTAGGATACTCAGCCAGTGTCTACTGAGAATTGGAGAATTGGCTTGGTGGTGTTGGAAAAAAACTTTGGAATGTGTACTCCGTTGTGAGATAATTGGGATCCTCCATACATTGTGTGTACTTAAGTTGTGTTCTTATAAAAAAAGTTGAGATTGAATCTAAGATTGTGTAGGACAACAAATTTCCATTATAGTCATTAATTAGATTCCTCGAAAGTAGTGATTTTTAAATTCCCCCTCTTTTCTCAAAGCCTCTCTGAGAATGTGAGGGAAGATATCTATGTTGAAAAATTACACATGTACAAAGTTAGAAATTTCATATAGAAGGTTAGAAATTTCAGGTCCCTCAATTTAAAAGTTCTGCTACACTGCAGAACTTCATAGCTGAACATTCCAGTTTCTTCTAATAAACATCCAAACCCAATAAGCTTTCATCCTGCGTATTTTCTAACAGCTTTATGTAAGTATAATTAACATATAAACTGTACATGTTTAAAGTGTACAATTTGAACAGCTTTGATGTGTATATACTCATGGAGCCATGAGCACAATCAAGAAATGAACATGGCCGTCACTCCAGTTTTCCTAGTGTCCTTTGTAATTCTTGCCTTCTGTTCCACTCCCCAACTCCAGATAACCACTGAGTTGCTTTCTGTTGCTATATTTTGCTTTCATAGGATTTTATACAGTTACTTGGCACAATTATTTTATGACATTTCATTGTGTGTATCAATCGTTCAGACCTTTTTATTGCTGAATAGTATTCCACTGTGTAGTTGTGTCACTGTGTGTTTATCCATTCTGTTAGTGGACATTTGGGTTGTTGTCAGTTTTTAGTTATTACAAATGAAGCTGCTAGAACATTCACATGTAAGTGTTTGTGGAAATATTTGTTTTCATTTCTCTTGGGTAAACCAAGAAAACCAAGGATTGGAATAGCTGGGACGTATGGTAAGTGTAGATTGAAGTTTTTAAGAAACTGGCAGACGTTCACAGTGGTTGTACCATTTCACATTCCTACTATTGATGTACAATGGTGTTGCTCCACAATCTTGCCAACAATTGGGCTAGTCACTCTTTGATTTTAGATATTGTAATAGGTGTCTCATTGTGGGTTTAATTTGCATTTCCCTAATGACATGATGATAAGCGTCTTTTTGGGTGCCTGTTTGCCATCCTTATATCTTGGCAAAGTGTTTCGTCAAATCTTTTGCTCATTTTTAATTGGGTTTTCTTATGATTGAGTTTCAAGAGTTGTTTATTCTGCATATAAGCTATGTATCAGATATGTTATTTGCAGTTATCTCCCAGTCTGGCTTGCCTTTTCATTCTCTTAACAATGTCTTTTTAGAAGATTCTGTCTGTTTTTAATGCACTTTTTAATTTATAGATGGCCGAATACAGGGGCATCAGTGAGTGAGTTTTGGCTAATCACATAGTTAAATTTACTTAGCAGAAACCCAGAGATCCTCCATATATAATTGATGTGTACTGCTCTTAATATCCATGTAGTTTTCTGATCACTAACCCAACCTTGCTTGGAATATGCTTCATAGGAGCGGAATTTTTTGTTTGTTTTTCCTTAACAGAGAAACCTGATGTCAAAGTATAATTTTAGAAAGTTAAGAACAACTCATATAATTATATAGTGCATACTCGTCAAAGATTTATTTAAGTCACTCATTAAGGCACCAGCAGGCTACAAAGCTGATTCAAAAGGATCTTGAGACCGGGAGATTGTGCTGGATGATCCAGGTCAGGCTAAGTGTAATCCCAAGGGTCCTTATAAGAGGGAGGCACAGGAGGATCAGCATCAGGAGCAGGAGAGGTGAGGACAAAAGCAAGAGGAGGGAGATGAGGAAGGGGCCGGGAGTCCAGGAATGCTGGAGGCCTCTGGAAGCTGTGAAAGGCAAGGAATCAGATTGTCCCCTGAGCCCTCCAGAGCATGGAGCCCTGCTGGCACCTTTATTCTAGACTATGGTTCTGGAAGGCATTTTTGTTGTTTTGAGTCACTAACTTTGTGGTAACTTGTCAGAGCAGCGGAGGAAACTCATGGAGGACCACATTCGTTTCCCAGATGATTACAGATAAGTGACCTAGAGAAGGGCTAGCAGAGATTTTACTTCGGAGAAGCAGTCACTTTGTGGTTTCCATGGCTCTTACACCCAGAAAAAGCGATTTCGGTATTCATTGAATTTTATAAATCTTAAAACCTAATTTTGCCTTACATTTTTAAGTTCCACTTATAAATAGCTGCTAAAGTGGACTAATTATTTATTAAGAGGTAAATTTAGGGGCCGGCTCCGTGGCCGAGTGGTTAAGTTCGTGTGCTCCGCTGCGGTGGCCCAAGGTTCGGATCCTGGGCACGAACATGGCACTGCTCGTCAGGCCACGTTGAGGCGGCGTCCCACATCTCACAACTAGAAGGACCTGCAACTAAGATATACAACTGTGTACAGGGGAGGTTGGGGAGATAAAGCAGAAAAAAAAAAAAAAAGATTGGCAACAGTTGTTAGCCCAGGTGCCAATCTTTAAAAAAAAAAAAGAGGTAAATTTATTAAGAGGTAAATAATTTAGTCCACTTTAACAGTTGTTTTTAAGGAGCTTATTAGTCCATAATTAAACATAGTTAATTAAATTGTCTTAAACAATTTTGAAGTGTATTTAAAAATATATGTGAATATTTTAAATACTTTCTGACTAAACCTTCCCAGGTATTTAGACAATTTTAGAAAATCTAACATTTATTTAATGTAATAGATCCTCATTTTCTTAAATATTCACACTTAGCAAATTTTCTTTTAATTCAAAACCAACAAATTTAAAATAAGTTATACATTTATGCATTTTAAGTGGGAATCATAAATTAGTATATTCGCTTCTTTAATATGACAAATCTATGACATAGTCTACATCCAGAACAGGTGTAGGTTATTCTTAATCCTGACACAAAAGCATTATACTATGGGTTTGGTTTACTTCATCCTTCATATGTTGATTCTTGGTTTAAAAGACCCTTCTTTGTTTAAAAAGTCCCTTCCCACTGAGAATACAATTGTATAATCCTAAACAAAGTTGACTTCCCATCTTAGTCAACTGAGATTTTTGACCTGAGATTTTTAGGGGGATTTCCAGACTTGGTGCTGTTGTCATCCAAGAGGATTCTTCTGCAACGGAAACAAATACAAGCTGAGTTCTATAACAATAGAGAATCCATGCCTTCCAAATGGGGTGGGTTATTTTATCACTTCTTTCAAGTTAATCACCTTATTTTGGTAGATGACATTGTGCTTACTCAAAGTTAGGATGCTTCCTACTTGGCAGGAATCATCTAATCTCTGTTGCTTGATTCTATTCTGAATTATTTTCATATTCTATTTAAATTACAGCTGATTGAATTCTGCCTATCGAAGGAATGGGATCATTTCTGGCACTGGATCCAGTTGCTGGGCCAACAGGAGATGGGAAGCCACATATAGACAGTTCTGGGGAATTGCTTGATAGATGAGATGCAAGCCACAGTATTCAAGAATGTGTTTGAAAGGATCAGTAAACTAATTGTCCTAAGCTAATAATAACATCCATCATTCTGACCATTCCACACACGTGCGGCCCAATGCTAACCACTCTATTATGCTAACTTGTTCTTCTGCAACTGCCTCATGAAAGTAAATGTGTGTATTCCTGTTTTTCAGTGAGGGAAGAGTTTCAGAAAGGTAGAGTGACCTGCCCAAAGTCACAAGGAAGCAGCAGAGCCAGGATTCAAAACAGACACATGTGCTTCTAAAGCTACAACCACGGAGAAGTTTCTAGGAACTTGAGCTCTGGCTCCATTTCCTCCTATTAACAGAATGAAAGAGAAAGAATTCCCTGCAGATAGACTTTGCCCAAAACAGAGTAGAGGATGCGTGGGCATAATGGAACTCCCTTGGCTAGCAGAGAGAATTCGATTCAGAACAGAGACCCTGTGCTCAGAAGAAGCTTGGAGAAGGATTTCACATTCCGGGGGAATTCTTAGCTATATGCCTGACTGAGCAAAATAGGGACTCTGAATTCCCCTGCTTAAAAACAAAACAAAGAGCAAAACCAGCAGCTCCTCTTGAAACCATTCTCTTTGTTGCTTCCTCTTCACTGTTATAATTTCCATTTTTGTGATTCATAACTTGCATAAAGTGCATAAAACAATCATACAATTTAAAAAACAAAGTGAACATGTGTACCCAGCACCTGTCAGTGTTCTCCTGGTCCACTCATATTCCTTCCTCCCTGGAAATGACCACCTTCATATGGTCATGGCTACAACTCGCATTCGAGGTATTTAAGACCACCTTCCATCTCCAAAGGTTTCTCAGGGTGGGTTAGGGTTGCAGCTGATCCTTCCCCCCAAAACCCACAGAACTCCCCAGTGATGGGTACACACATTAATACGAACAGGAGAAATCCAACAGCAAAAGGCTTTGATCTCCCATCCATTTCCTGGACCCTGTGGCATAGAGATTGCTCAGATCTGAGCTAATAAGGAAAAACAAAGAGGGGTCCGGCCCGGTGGCCGAGTAGTTAGGTTCACACGCTCTGCTTTGGCAGCCCAGGGTTTCACTGGTTCGAATCCTGGGTGTAGACATGACACCACTCATCAGGCCATGCTGAGGTGGCATCTCACATGCCACAACTAGAAGGACCCACAACTAAAAATACACAACTATGTACCAGGGGGCTTTGGAAGAAAAAGGAAAAATAAAAAAAAATCTTAAAAAAAAAAAGAAAACAAAGAGAATCAAAACAATTCAGCACTGATTATTACTGACTGGTGAAATCCTCAGTAGCAGTGGACGTTCATGCCAATGAGTTATGATTTCCAACAACCCCAGTGGGTCCACATCTGCAGATAGGCCCTGCATTTCTAGTGAGACTCCTTTGGTGATGTCTTCCACTAAGAGACAAATTTTAATGCACTGTCTAATGGGAGAAACAGGATACCCCTGCTTTTGAAGGGAGAGAAGCAATCTGAATATGTGCCCATGAAGATGAGAATAAAAGGGTTTTATGCTCCAGATTCAAGAAAAGAAGACTGTCCTTTTGCTATAATACCCACAGGTAAAACCAGGGGCCACCCTGGTGGCATAGCAGTTAAGTTGGCATTCTCTGCGTCAGCAGCCTGGGGTTTGCAGGTTCGGATCCTGGGTGTGGACCTACACACAGATCATCAAGCCATGCTGTGGTGGCATCCCACATAGAAGAAATAGACGGACTTGCAACTAGGATATACAACTATGTACTGGGGCTTTGGGGAGACCAAAAAAAAGAAAGAAAATGCTTGGCAACAGATGTTAGCTCAGGGCCAATCTTCCTCACCAAAAAAAAAGCATACCTTTAAAAAAAAGACTGAAACCAATCCCAATCAATCAATGACAGCCTCACATCAGCCATATGCCTTTGACAGTCAGTCAGTGATGGTTCCATGCTTCAGAAAGCCCCAATCAATAACATGGTGACCATGCTTCCACTTTGGGAGGATTTGATGAAGAGTCTGAAACTCTCCCAATCCTTGAATTCCATCCAAAACTGTATAAAAGATCACTTCTTGCTTTGTTTGTAGAGACTAACGCTTACAAGAGTGATTCACAACGTGTGATATCAGCATTGCCTAGGAACTTGTTAGAAATGCAAATTCTCAGGCTCCACCCCAGACCTACCAAGTTAGACATTCTGGAGGTGAGGGCCCAGCAATTCGTGTTTCAACAGGATCTCCAGGTGATTCTGAGGCGTGTTAAAGTTTGAGAACCACTGACTTACAAATCCAACTCTTCCTGGCTTTCGAAGAAATATCTGTTCACCTGTTGACTGATGGCTTCTTCCTTCAACAAAGTGAGACTGTCATTTGTTATTTCTACAGGAAAGGTTGAGAGCAGGACTGAGCTCACTGTACATGTAAAATGCCACGTTGCAGTTTACAATGCTGTTTAATACTGGGTGTGTATTCGATAAGGTAGTTTTGAAAGTCTTAAAACATAGAACTGAAAAATTACAAGGAAAACAATCACAGAAAGAGAGTTTAAGCTGAAGCATTAACAGTACAATATGTAGTCAGCAAAGGAGAGGCTCTAGGAGTTCTTTTCTTTTTTTCTTCACTTCTTTCTCAACCTCTTCTTTCTCCTTCTCTTTTCCCATCCTTCTCTTTACTCTTCCTCTTCCCTTCTTCCTTCTGCTTCTCTTCTTTCTCTTCTTCCTTCTTGTCTTTCTCTTTCTCTGTCCTGCCCCCTCCTCCCTCTTGCTATGCACTAGGGAACGCTGAGAGTCAGTCAACCCAAGTCACAGAATAAGTTGAGGGATTTCTTTCTTCTTTTTGTTCTTCATATTCTTTCTTATTGTTATTGCTCTTCTTCTCCTTCTCCTCCTCTCCCTCTCCTCCTCCTCCTCATCCTTCTTCTTCTCTCCTCCTCTTTTCTTCTGTTTTGTCATTTGACATTTAGCAAAGAACTCTAGATGAGTTTAAATGTGGGTATCGGGAGAGGAACACAGACAAATGCTGAGAGAGCTTATCTCTCAAAATATGAGTAATTCTGGCATGAGTTATTTGGGGAGAGTCAAGTTAGAACATCATCAGAAGTATTTGAAAGATTGACAGACTAAGTCTAGCGAGGTCAAACCTGGGTGCCCAAAATAACTACCATTACCCCACGGCAGGCACAACGAAGGCCATGCTGATGCCCTGCAGTGGCCAAGACAGTGTTCTTAGGAGATGCAGCTGTGGCCTTGGCTCTGCATTTGCAAGTGGCCAAGGCCTTGGAGGCCAGATGGGGCCAAGCAAATTTGGCAAGGTGTAAAAGCCCAACTTGGTACATATCTAACCCACAGTTTTCTAAAAAGTGCTTTTTTCAAATAAATTTCTTCTCTGTGTGTGGTGAAATCTGATAGTGTCATAGAGGAAAATATACAGGTTCTCTCACAACCTCCTCCCCCCTACTTTCTAACTGAATATCTCTTTATTTTATGGGGACCATTAAGAGTTAAAATATTTTCTAGGATGTTAATATGAGTCCTCTAGATGGCAGAACAGGACTTCATTTTGCACTGTGGAATCCTCTTGGCTATTTAAGTGACAATTTCCTATTGCAGAAAATTCTTAGTGATTTGATAACTAAAAGACCCAATATATGTTTAAAAATTTCTTCTGGACAGATAACACCTCATCAATCAAAGTCACAGGAAGGAGAGTCAAGGTGCATTAGGAGAAAATCTGAACAGCGAATTTTTCAAAAATCCAAAAAATTTGATGTTCTCAAGTTGATGTATTATCTTGAATAAACTGCTAATTATATTGCCAAAAATGTAGATTCTGCTGGAGCAGCTTTAATGGATAGATAAGACTTGTTGTTAATTGACATTTATTGTTGCTACTTAATGAATGTTACCGGAGTCCTTGAAAATTATTTTCTTATGTAAGTTAAAAATGCTATTTACATTTGCCTTTATGTTGCTAATTTGCTTACTGACATATTTTTTCCCAAATAAATTTCAAAAATAAACTTTAGAATAGAACTGACTGTTAGGCTATTAGGAATTTTGGGTTGGTCACATCCAAAGGATGAGGTTTCTATCAGGCCCCTTATATTATGAAATGTTGTCCCTGAATGCACCTGCCATTGGGGGTCTATAAGTTTTCTTTCATCTCTTAATAACCTATTTCTACCAGGGAATACATTTTCCATATAGCAGACATTCACTGCTTACTTATGAGTTTGAATGGACTTGAATATAGGTCACATACACAACTTTGATTTAAAACATCTAAAGAGGTGTGCTCAAGAGTTGAAGTTCAGGGGCCGGCCTCATGGCCAAGTGATTAAGTTTGCAGGCTGTGTTTCAGTGGTCCAGGGTTTCACCTGTTCAGATCCTGGGCTCAGACATGGCATGGCTTGTCAGGCCATGCTGGAGCAGCATCCTACATAGCACAACCAGACGCACTCACAACTTGAATATACAATAATGTGCTGGGAGGGCTTTGGGGAGAAGAAGGAAAAAAAAAGAGATTGGCTCCAGATGTTAGCTCAGGTGCCAATCTAAAAAAAAGAATGTGAAGTTCAATCTTTCTTTCTTCTTCTTCTTCTTTTTTTTGCTGAGGAAGAATCTCCTTAAGCTTACATCCGTGCCAATCTTCCTTTCTTTTGTATGTGGGTCACCACCACATCATGACTGACAAGTGGTTTAGGTCTGCACCCAGGACCCGAACCTGCAAACCTGGGCCTCCGAAGTGGAGCATGCCAAACTCAACAACTATGCCATGGGGCCCGCCCCTAATCTTTCTTTTTAAGAGCGATCATCTTTCCCCCACAAAAATCTTGGATCTCATGTTTCCCAAAATGAAGATCACTCTTTATCTACTAATACAGAGACAAAGTAATAAAGATTGATTTCTGGACTGTAGGTTTACCTATCTTGAGGTCTGAATTCTCTGTTTTTTGTTTTAGGTAGCAGAATAAAGTAATAATTTGTGCTTTCTTAGTCTCTCATAATTTTGCCTAAGACTGACTAATGCAAGCAACAATGACAAATAAATGTTGTCTAGAGTACTGACAGTTATGGCTTCCAAGAGAGCCTTGCTGAGGATCCTGAGGCCAAGTCTGGGTTCAGAGGGAGATTCATGAATTGATGATTGATGAGCATTTTCTGTCATGGTGGAAGAGCAGGGAGGAGGGGCACATACACCAGGAATTTGCCTTCTGCTCTGGGTTCTGGCTGTGACAGCAGAGGGATTTCAACTTCATTTCTTCAAAGGAATTCAACAATGTGGCTTTTAGAGTACAGGATTAGAGTAGCTCCCCCTAAGATGAAGTGAAGGAGAGACAAATGTGAAGACCTGTGGGAAGAGTGCAGAGGGGCAACAAGGGCAAAGATCATGAGGCTCATGCAAGGGCAAAAGTCGTGACACTCGTGCTTGGTGGGCACAATGACCATTGAGGGGACTACGTGATTCAGTTCCAGTGAGCCCCCAATGGGGAAGTGATACAATAACAAAGTAGAGATGTAGCTAGATATGAAACCATGGTAAGGACTTTGGATTTTATCCCAGATCTTGTGGGAGATACTGGAAGGCTCTGAACACGGGAATGATACTGTTACAGAGCAAGGGCTCACCACCCGATTCACATAGAAGCCAAAACTACAGCGCTGGCTTTTAAGAGAAGAAAGAGCTTTATTGTGTGGCCAACCAGCAAGGAGATAGGAGGCAAAACTCAAATCTGTCTCCCTCACCTGAAACGGGGCAGACTTTTAAGGAGTTGGGAGTGAGGTGGTTATACAAAAATGCTAACTTGGCAGATTCTGATTGGAGGGTGAGAGTGTAACAGTTTGGTAAGTCTGGAGCACTACAAATCAAGGGACTCCTTGCTTCTTATTAGATTCCCCATTCTGCTTTCTCTTCATATTGAGTTCTGTAGTTAGGGAACTTTTGGTTCCTGGGCAGCTTGAGGTTGTCTGAGAACAAGGTTTCCATCTTCTGAGCATGCTCCAGCTGCATAACTTGCAATTTTTGCTCATTGCCCCCGCAAAACAATTTTGATTGACATTTTGTTATTGATACAATAAAACACAAAAGGGCCAGATGAATTGGTCTGTGATGGTTACAGTAAAATCTGAATTTGTTCAAAATATTCACCCTGATAGAGTATAGGCAAGGGAGAAAACTAGAATAAGCATGGAGACCAGATAATAAAACTTTATTGTAAAGAGTCTTACAAATTATTATAAAGTTGTCTATTTTATATACAACTATATATATTATTGTCAAAATCCTCAGAGATTAAAATCTTGCACTTTTAAAGAAATTCTAAGCTAGATAGCCCTTGTCTTGTGTTTGATATATCTCAAATGTCTATAATATCATATGATATTTTAGAATTTAGAGAACATATAAAATCCAATGATTTCTTAATTTAGGTCTTAAGAGACATAAAAGAAACACCAAGGTCCCATTTATCAGACTCTGCACAAACACCCATGATGCTCAGTTCAAGATTACTAGTGACAAAAGCAAATATGTCTAGTCTTCATCAAAACCTGCATCTGGAGACCTGAAGGTCCAAGCAGTATGGATGGCAGTTCCAAGAATATATAAGGTGTTAAGAAAGAATATTAATTTTTATTATTACAAAACCTAAATTTGAATATGTTAATAGAATTGTTTGACCTCCAAGTTGGAAATAAAGATAAAAGATTTCCTCATAGCAATATGTGATGAGGTGATGGGGTGGGGGTGGGGTCTGTTGTCGTTAGTGTTGTTTGCACACATTTCTGGTTCTTCCTCATCCTGGGCACATGAAAACATTGAACTTCCTGAGTCCTTGTGGTTGGGAAGCCAAGTAAATAATTCTGGCCAATGAACTGAGACTGGAAATGATGCCTGTCATTTCTGGGCCACATCTTTCACTGCTGGTGAAAGACTTCCCAGAGGTCTCTTTTTCCTCTGGCATGGTGACTACATTCGCGGTGGTGTTTCCCAGTCAGCCTGAGTTTCACAGTGATAACAAAGACCAAATTCTCTCCCGCTCCGTACCCTCCATCTCAGCTCTGAAAGATGAGTAGCAGGAGCAGGAAATGAATCTTGGTAGATTCATGCCATTTATAATTTGGGATTGTTTGTTACTCCATATAACCTACCTCCTGATACAGGTCACAAAGTTCTCTATGAGTAGAATTATCATTTAAATGTTATTGCTAATAAACTGTAATACTTTCATTCAATTTCACTAATGGGCCACTTCACTTATCCAAAGACACTTTAATTGACAGAGCTGTATCAGATGGAATTTTAAAAACCAGCAAGTCCTATAAGAGATTCACTAGGAAGGTATATACAACAAAGCAGAGCACTAGATAACTGAAGAAAGGCTATACTTACTTTTTAGACGACTGTACCACTTGGATCTACTACAGGTTTCATATATTGATTCTTCACTATTTCCATCATCTATAGGCCATGTTCAATATCAGAGCCTGAGAAAAATGCCAAACCCAAGGTTCTAAAACTTATCTGATTCACAGCACTAAAGTGACCCTTTTGGCCTAAACTTGAAAAGAGAATAAGAAACAAAATAAAAAGAGCTGAAATAGGATAAACAAAAATACGGTAGCCAGGAGGTACATCAAGGGTAAATAGCCTCTAAGATGGCCCCCAGTAATCCCTGCCTCCTAGGATTCACGCCCTAGTGTCATCCCTTCCCCTTGAATGTGGGCTGGACCTAGAGATTCACTTGTAATGAACAGAATATGACAAATAGGACTGCTACTCCTAGATTGGTTTACCAAAGACTGTGGCTTCCATCTTTAATTGTTCTTTCTTACTTTCTTGCTCACTTGCTCTGAAGAAAGCCAGCCGCCACGTTGTAAGCTGTCCTGTAGAGAAGCACTTGTGCGAGGAAGTGAGAGAGGCTTCCAGTCGTAGTCTGTGAGGAACTCAGACCCTCAGTCCAACAACCTGTGAGGAACTGAATCTTGCCCATAACCATGTGAGCAAGCTGAGAAGCAGATCCTCCCCCAGTCAAACATTCAGATGTGTCTTCACCCCAGCCAACAGTGTGACTGCAAGCTCATGAGAGACCTTGAGCCGGAGGTACACAGCTAAACCACCGAATTCCTAATCCACAGAAACTGTGAGATAATAAATGTTTGCTGTCTCACGCTGCTAAGATTTGAGGTAATTTGTTATATAGGAATAAATAAGTAATTCAATACCTTAAGTATATCCTAGAGCCCAATGCCAAAGAATATAAATGCAAAGCGATGGGTTTCTGAGAGTATATTAAAAAGTGTTTGGGCTAAATCCAATTATAGTAACATAAAAGTCCTTTTAGCTAAATCATCAAGGCCACTCAACAAAAACCAGGCTGCTTAATAAGACTAAAATATACTGTGGTAGAGACTGTTAATTCTCCCTCATATCCATGTGCTCCTTTTCATTTCTCATCTTCTCTTACAATTAGATTCACCCCATGGCTAATTCTGTCCAGTGGAATATAAGTGTAAGTAAACTGTTTCACTTCTGGGTGATTTCTTTCCCGAATACTCTGGCTAAACTTGAAGCCGGAAGATGGTGAGACCCCAAGATGGAAGAGGCATGTGAGAAGAGGGAGAAACAGGCTTGTATTAAGCCATACAGATTTCAAGTTTTATTTGTCACCATAGGGTAGCCTTTCATATCCCGGCTACCGTATCCAGTGACAGTCACAATGCAAAGAGCAGTGTGTCCATTGGAATAACAGTTTTTGAGTATTCTGACTGGTCTGTATCTATGGAGCCAACATCACTAGTCCAATTTGTAGAGCAGGTTCTTTGCATCTTTTCATTTTCCCTTTTGTGTGCTTGTAGATATAGCTAAATTCTTGGATTCCTTCAGCTCTTTAGAAGATGACAAATGGCAGGAGAATATGCTTTGATAAAGAACGACGTGCTTTAATGAAGAAGCTTGCTTTAACTTGCTTCTTTGTCTTGATTGGTGAGGAAATAGCCCAGTAGGAAAGGTGGGCTTTTTGATTTCACTTTTATCTTTTAGGCCTCACTTAGACACCGGGGCGTTTAGACATGGAATACTCTCTGGAGGAGACTGTGAAAGCCCTATGACGCCATGTTTCTAAAAGCAAGTCTCTTTGGCACCTGTGTGTAGTGATGGATTGTAGTTAGTCTTCGGGTGGTGAACATGTTGTAATCTACACAGAAATCGAAATATACAATGATGTACACCTGAAATTTATATAACGTTATAACCACTGTTACTGCAATAAAAAAGAAATAAATTAAATAAATAAATAAATAAATAAATGCAAGTCTCCTGGCATCACTTCATGCCCACCCCATAAAAATGCATCAAAATGCCTGAATTCATTCATTCATATGTTAAGAAACTAACTCAACAAATATTTATTGAGTGCCTAAAATGTGAAAGGCTCTATGTGAAGTGTTAGGGACACAGAGATAAAGACCTGGTCCTCCTCCTCATGGACTAAACAGGCCATGGAGAAGAGCCACGCTGACAAATCGTTACAAGTGTGAAGAGCATTACAGAGGAGGCAGGGGGCGACAGTGACAGTTTAAGGGTGTGAGGGAAGGAAACCTGGGTCAGCGGGACACTGTGTCTGCAATGATCACTATGAGAGAGTGGTGTTTATGTTGAAATTAAAGAATATGTAGGAGTTAGCTAGGTGGGGGAGGGCATGTAGAATGTTCTAGATTGAGAGAAGGGCAAATGTGAAGGCTCTGAGGTGAGGAAAAAACGAATGAGTTGGAGGACCTGAAATAAGACCAGTATGGCTGGAGGCAGGTGGATCTTCCTCCACCTTCTCAGCGCCTTACTCTGACAACAGCATCTTATCGTGGTCAGAGGAGCTTGGCAGAAAAATAATAGAGTCCCTGTCTAGAGATTTCGAAATTCAACGTGAAGAATAATAGAATTCTTTCCTTTCTTATTTTCAGCATTATTTTATTTTATTTTTTGGCAAGGAAGATTGGCCCTGAGCTAACATCTGTACCAATCTTCCTCTATTTTGTATGTGGGACACCACTACAGCAAGGCTTGATGAGCAGTGTGTAGGTTTGCACCCAGGATCCAAACCTGCGAACCCCAGGCTGCTGAAGCAGAGCACATGAACTTAACCACTACACGACCAGGTGGGCCTTGAATTTTTTCCTTTCTGATTCTGGCTACTCTCTTCATTATTGTCCATGTTCTGTAGAATGAACCTGATCAAATGCATTATTTTCATTTTTCTTTCGAGTTTCCCTGATGGTTGAGCTTACTGTACTTGGCAAGCCAAGTACAATCCTGGCCATTCTATTTATTTAGAATCATCTGTGACATGTTAACATGTTGGGAAAGTTGAGAGGTTAAACGCTCAAGCCTTCAACAGTTGCAGAATAAATTCTATGGCAAAGATGATGTTTCATTTCCAGTATGAATGTTAATCAAAGGATTTGCCTAAAATCCTTGTAAAAAATGTCACCACAAAGCCATGTGTGTGCTGCCCTCTGAGCCTGGAAACTCTCATTCTCAAACTTCAGTCTAAACACAGTCTTTTATTTTTTTCTCATTTCCTCCGAGAAAATGTGAGAGCTACCAAAACGTTCTATTGCTCTGTCTGTACCATGTGATTATGTTTTCCAGTGGCTTGGAAATGAATCAATTGGACTATTTGAGAAAGGATCTCTTTGCAAAAGCAAACCATAGAAAAATATGAGAAGGTATTGTTTGATGACAATCAGTGGCTGGCAAAGCTACGTGCCCTGAAACAAGGAGACTGCTAGGTGCCATCAACCGAGTCCTGGGAGCCAAGAGTGATGTGTGGAATGACACTGCTTTCCCTGTGCTCATCTACATGTCGTGATGGGACACCGTGCGCCGGCAGCTCATTTATCAGGAAGTAGCGCCGTTCGCATCAATAATGTCTGCAATTAGAGTCTATTAATCCTGATTGAGAGTGAGGCATCGAAGGTGTGATGTAATTTGAGAAAGGAGAAACAACATCTGGAGTCCTGTCATCTTAGTAGGAGAGAGAGTAATGAAAACCTGGGGAAGAGTAAATGTGAGCTTTTGTAAACAAGACGTAAGTTGCAGGGCAATTTCTTTCGAGATCGAATTCCACGTAACTTTATAGATATTCAACAATACTAGTTAGCATTTATTGAGTGGCACAGGGATTGTGCCAAAGGTTCACACGTGCGCACTCACTGAAAACGCCCCACGGCCCCAGCCCCAGGGGATGGTATTATTATCATTCTCATTTTACAGTGAGAGCTTTATAAACGTGGGTTGAATGAAAAAATCAACCACCCAAGTGCCCCAGGATGGGGAAACTGAGGCTGGAGCTACTGATAAGCAGTGACACTGGCCATTAGCCTTAGTCTTCTGGTTCTCCACCCACCTCTCTTTTGCTACACTACATTCCCGGTTCACCGACAGAAACACCGGGGGTGAAGGACCCTGAAGTTACATGAAAAAGAGGAAGCAGGGCTGGCTTAATGTAAGAGGGCTGGCACTCATCTATCTAATTTATTATCAAAGATGAGATGCTTGGATCTACCGATATATTTTGCTATCTGCTGACTGATGCCTGAAATTCCAAAGCCTTCAGCATTAGGCTCTAATCCGGTCAGAGGTTTTTTTTTTTTTCCTCCTGTTAAAATGTAGAAAGGGTAGCTCTTTCAGGTCTAAATCAGTCATGGTATTTGTATAAAATGAATGAAAGGCAAGAGATCTGGTTTTCCCCGGAAATCAGGGCATGGTGAGGCCACTTGATGGTCTGTAAGCAAGAAAGAGAGGGAGGAACACAGGGTAGGAGCATTTACTTAGACTATAGTGTGAGTGGTGCTCCTGGAAGGGCTCAACACGCTGGTAGGCAGGGAGCCAAGGCAAATTGTGTGTAGGTGTGGCTGTGTTTAATTGAAGATGAAGTGGGGACATACTTTGCTTTTTTTTTTTTTTTATTAATGTTATGATAGATTACAACCTTGTGAGATTTCAGTTGTACATTTTTGTTAGTCATGTTGTGGGTACACCACTTCCCCCTTTGTGCCCTCCCCCCACCCCCCCTTTTCCCTGGTAACCACCGATCTGATCTCCTTATCAATATACTAACTTCCACCTATGAGTGGAGTCATATAGAGTTCGTCTTTCTCTGACTGGCTTATTTCGCTTAACATAATACCCTCGAGGTCCATCCACGTTGTTGTGAATGGGCCAATTTTGTCTTTTTTTATGGCTGAGTAGTATCCCATTGTGTATATATACCACATCTTCTTTATCCAATCATCAGTTTCTGGGCATGTAGGCTGGTTCCACGTCTTGGCTATTGTAAATAATGCTGTGATGAACATAGGGGTGCAACGGACTCTTGAGATTTCTGATATCAGGTTCTTAGGATAGATACCCAGTAATGGGATGGCTGGGTCATAGGGTATTTCTATTTTTAACTTTTTGAGAAATCTCCATACTGTTTTCCATAGTGGCTGTACCAGTTTGCATTCCCACCAACAGTGTATGAGGGTTCCTTTTTCTCCACAACCTCTCCAACATTTGTCGCTCTTGGTTTTGGATGTTTTTGCCAATCTAACGGGTGCAAGGTGATATCTTAGTGTAGTTTTGATTTGCATTTCCCTGATGATTAGCGATGATGAACATCTTTTCATGTGTCTATTGGCCATATTCATATCTTCTTTTGAGAAATGTCTGTTCAGGGACATACTTTGCTTTTTATTGAATACTCCTTATAGCAGTTTCCAAGGTTTTTCCATGCTCAACTTTAAAATTTGCCCTACTATTACATTGGGCTGAGTTTTGGGGTTTTTTGTTTATTTTTTTCTTTGGTGAGGAAGACAGGCCCTGAATTAAAATCCATTGCCAATCTTGCTCTTTTTGCTTGAGGAAGATTGCCACTGAGCTAACATCTGTGCCAATCTTCCTCTATTTTGTATGTGGGACACCGCCACAGCATGCCTTGACCAGCGGTGTGTAGGTCCATGCCTGGGATCCAAACCGGCGAACCCCAGGCTGCTGAAGAGGAGCATGTGAACTTCACCACCATGCCACCAGGCCGGCCTCAACACTGGGCTGAGTTTAAGGAGATTTCTGAAACCTGAACTGACCCACACATCCCCTAAAGTCAAAGAGACGTTACACCTTGTCCATGTTGTGACCACAGAGAATGTATATGACAACTATACCTGGTGTTATTCCATTCTGGTTAAAAAATGAAAAATAATAAACTATCAGCCTCAGTAGTTTATAAATATCTTATTGGGCTTTGATTGGAATGGGAAAATTTGGAAAATTTGCTTAGCATCAAAGTAATAAAAAATTAGTCTTTAAAATATTGTTCTTACAGGCAACCTGCTTTGAATTATTACTAAGCAGAAAAAACAAGGGCCATGTTAGGGCCGGATGATAGAAAATGAAAGCTACATGTGGTTTTTCTAGCAAGTGTTCCCCAAGGGGCCCCAATGGCTGGGTACATATTTTTGATTAAATTCACTGTATTTCCTCTATTGTGCCTACAATGCTGGGCTGGTTATCAAAAGTGTTGCTTTCATGGGGATTTGTGCATTAAAAATCATAGAAATGTGCTTTCTGAAAATGCAACATTATATGAATGTTTTAGAACATTATGCGAATGTTGGCCATTTCAGGTAAGCATTTTAACTTCAAGATAATGACACCTGGTGTCCTTGTGTGGGCGTTTAAAGGGTAGCAGGATGGAAAGTACATTTCATTCACTGGTTCCTGAAGCTTCCTTCTCAGGTGTGTGTGAAATGCCCCTCTACTGACTGAACTGAATTTTACGACAAGTGTAGACATGAGAGTCAAATCACCAAAGTTTGAATTCTGGCTCCATCCTTCCTTAACTGTTCAACTTTGGGCAAATTATTTAACCTCTCTGTATCTTGGTTTGCTTCTCTGTTAAAATGAGAGTGATAACAATACCTACCTTGTTAAATTGTTATGAACATTAAATGAGATGATATACATAATGGGCTTGGGGTTGTGTGGCACATGATAAGTACTTAATAAATGTTTGTTATTACCATTGCCTTTTATAATTTTCTTTTTGTAGCCTTTTGCCTCAATCTTTCCTCCATCATTCTTGCATCAAGCATTTCTTGACACCTTATGACATTTACTATTTGATCTTTAAGTTTCCTTTCAACTCTGAGCTGAAGATTCTAGGATCATTTTATGTGTTGGGCGTTGGAATAGGTGTGTTGGGGAGTACAAGATGACAAAGATGTGTTGTCTGCGCTCAGATTACAGCCCTTCAAAGGAAATAGGACAGTTTCAGCTAAGGGCTGCACTAGGCAGGATGTGATAAGTGCTCTTACATCTGTGTAAAATACATTGGTGATACAGGAAGAGGGAAGAAAGATAAATTTCAACTGGAAAATAAAATATGATCTGGGAAAGCTTTTCAGCCAGAGTCGCCTTTGCATTAAATCTTGAATGAGGACATTTTAAGATGAGGGAGTACATGAGTAAAGGCACTGAGGCTGGAAAGCAAAGACTGAGTCTGGTGAATTTGAGTAATTCTGTGAAATTGGAACCTGTGGAATCATGCCTGGCAATGCAGCCTAGGAATCATGGATTCACAGAGAACTGGCACGACATGCTAAGGACTTTGGAATTTATTTTACTGATAATGAGAAGCCATCAAGAGTTAAGAACCAGAAGGGACAAAATTGTCATTGTTTCTTTCCTTCTGTTATGTTCCCTCTCCTGTTCCTTCTTTATCTTTATCACTGATTAAAGGGTCACCTTTCATAAAAACAGTTGGCCAACCCTACCTAGCCTTTCCTTTTGCCTTACATTATTCCTGCTGTAACCCCCTCTGGACAGGCAGTAAGTACTGTGTCCTCTGTTAAGGTTATTTACTCTCCCTGTGGTCTTAGTTACATTTACATACTCTAAATGAGAGATGCAAAGACAACATTCTTTATAATATATATTCTAACGACTTGAGATTCTTCAGTGATTAGTTTTGAATAAAAACATTGTAGATCAAATTTGCCTTGGGCCAAACATTGATAGTACAAACTAGTTAGTGGCTGTTTGCTTTCATTAGCATAAAATAGGCATTCTTTTGAAACAGTGCCCCCTTTTTGAGTACTTGCATTACAAATCTATAATAAGCACAAGTTGAAGGTAACTATATATGGAAAAAAATTCCATTCTGAATCCACAAAAAACAATGTGATTTTTCTGTGGAGACTACTGAACTTGCTTGTAAATTTGATTCCTCAGTCAGTATTGTAGTTTGGTATAAGAAATGTAAAATTTCAAGGTGCTTGTTACGAGTAGGACTCGAATGCCTCCAAATTCAGCTATACTGTGTTAAAGTAATTAAACAAGCCAACCATTAGACCCAGGTGGCTCTAATGCCTTTGGAGCCTATGGAAACAAACCAAAACCTAAGCCAGAGTCAGTTAGCTTGAACTTGAGAAAAGGAAATTGAAGAACAGCTAATCACAAACAGCCAATGAAGCTTTCCCAAGTAAGGCAACAGCTTAAGCGAGAGCCAATCAAATAATTTCCTTGCTTTGCTTCCGCATCTTCTCTGTAAAAGCTTTTTCCCTGGCTTCTGTTGGGCGGAGCCTCCTATCCACTTTCCACTTAGCCCTCCAATAAACGCTTGGAAATTTTAATGTGCCTCAGGTTATCTTTAACAACTCTTAAGCTAAAAAAGGTAATTTTTTAAGGAGTATTCTTTTGTTTTCCTGCAAAGTATGAACCAGGCTTTACCTGTCTCCTGCTTTTCTGGTTTCTCAGCAAGTTACTCAAGCTCCCGAGTGTGTTTCCTTCTCTGGAAAGGAGTAATTATAAAAGTGGCTATGCATAGAAATGTGATTATTAAGTAGGTTATGGATACAAAGCTTTTTGGATATGTCTGACACATTGTAAGCTTTGTGTTCCAGTAAATGTAGTCAGTAGGATACTATAATGGTGAATACATGTCTTTATACATTCATTCAAACCCTTAGAATGTATAACAAAAAGTGAACTCTAATGTAAACTCTGGACTTTGGGTGATAATGATGTGTCAATGTAGGTTCATCAATTGTAACAAATGTACCACTGTAGTGGGAGATGCTAACAGTGGGGGAAGCTGTGCATGTGCCCTGGCAGCGGGTATACAGGAAATCTGTGTATCTTCCTCTCAATTTTGCTGTGAACCTAAAACTGCTCGAAAAAATAAAGTCTATTAAAAAAATCATCTGTGCTGTACCTTTTCATCCCTTCCTCCTACTCCCTGGAAACCGGTGATCTTTTTACTGTCTCCATAGTTTTGCCTTTTCCAGAATGTCATATAATTGGATTCACACAGTCCAAGTATGGAGCCTTTTCAGATTACCCTCTTCCACTTAGTAATATGCATTTAAGATTCCTCTATGTCTTTTCTTGGCTTGATAGCTCGTTTCTTTTTAGCAGTGAATATTATATTCCATTGTCTGGATGTTCCACAGTTTATTGATCCTTTCACTCACTGAAGGACGTCTTGGTTGCTTCCAAGTTTTGGCAATCATGAATAAAGCTGCTATAAACATCCACATGCAGTTTTTTTGTGTGGACAGAAGTTTTCAACTCATTTGGGTAAATACCAAGGAGCGCAATTGCTGTGTTGCATGGGAAGAGTGTGTTTAGTTCTGTAAGAAACTGCTCAACTATCTTCCAAAATGGCTGTACCATTTTTGCAATCCCACCAGCTTTGAATGAGAAGTCCTATTCCTCCAGATCACCACCAGCATTTAGTTATGTCAGTGTTTTGGATTTTGGCCATTCTGAAAGATATGTTGTTTAACTTGCACTTCCCTAGATGATGTGTGGTGTTGAGTGCCCTTTCATAGGATTATCTGTGATCTGTATATCTTCTTCGATGAGGTGTCTGTTCAGTTCTTTATTCACTTTTTAATTGGTTTGTTTATTTTCTTATTGTTGAGTTTTAAGGGTTCTTTGTATATTTTGGATAATAATCTCTTATCAGATATGTCTTTTGCAAATATTTTCTCTCAGTCTGTGGCTTGTTTTCTCATTCTCTTGACCAAGGTCAATCTTTTAAATTAAAAAATATTTAAAATTAGAAAACATTTCAAATTAGAAATTTAAAAGTGTGATAAGAAATAGCATTTGAGGAGCCAAAGAAGATTGTATGTGTGTGTGTGTGTGTGTGTGTGTGTATGTTTCACTGTAAAATACTAAGTGGCTTGATTATCTATCTAGTCTTTTAAAAAAACATTTTATTTATTTATTTATTTTCAAAGATTTTATTTTTCCTTTTCACCCCCCAAAGCCCCCTGGTACATAGTTGTGCATTTTTAGTTGTGGGTCCTTCTAGTTGTGGCATGTGGGATGCCACCTCAGCATGGCTTGACTAGCAGTGCCAACGTCCACGCCCAGGATTTGAACCAGTGAAACCCTGGGCTGCCAAAGCAAAGCACGTGAACTTAACCACTCGGCCACACGGCTGACCCCAAAACATTTTAATTTTGAAATATTTTAGATGTACTGAAGAATTGCAAAGTGAGTACAGAGTTCCTGTTTGCCCTACACCCAGCTTCCCTTAATGTTAATATCTTACATAACCATGATACATGATCAAAACTAAGAAATTAGCATTGGAATAACACTCTCAGCCAAGCTACAGATGGTTAGGATTTGACCAGGTTTTCTACTAACGTCCTTCTTCTGTTCCAGGATCCAGTCTAGAATATCACACTGCATTTAGTTGTTATGTCTCCTTAGCATCCTTTAGTCTTTTGTGGTTTCTCTGTCCTTCCTTGTTTTTCACAACTTTGACACTTTGGAAGAGTACCAGTCAGGTATTTTGTAGAATATCTCTCAATTTGTGTCTGTCTGATGACATCTCATGATTAATTAGACTGGGGTTATGGACATTTGGGAAGAATACCATGGAGCTCACATGTTCTTCTCATCTCGACATATTAGTGGGTACATGACATCAACATGACTCACATGGTGATGTTAACCTTGGTCACTCAGTTAGGGTGGTGTCTGACAGGTTTCTCTCGTGCAAAGTTGCTGTTTTCCCATTGCATGTTCTGTTCTTTAGAAACTAGTCACTAAATCCAGACCACACTCAAAGAAGGGTAGTTAAGCTCTGCCTCCTGGAATCGCAGTAATTAATAGGCACCATGATAATTAATAAATATTATGGGGTGATACTCTGAGGCTATGCTAATATTGTTTTTCTCCTTAAAGTTTTAACCACTAATTTTAGCATCTATCAGTGGAATTAACCTACAGCAATGATTACTATGAAATTCTGATGATAGCTTTCTATTTCTCTCATTACTTCTACATTTATTATTTGGAATTCTTCCGTAAAAGAAGATTTGTCCCTTTGTCCTCATTTACTTGTGTATTCAATCATTTAATTATATCATGGATATTTATTTTATTCTTTGAGTTATTATCCATTACTCTGTTTCATTGCTCAAATTGTTTCAGCTTTGGGTATTGAGAGCTCTTTCAGGTTGGCTCCTATATCCCTTTCACATGTCCCCATGCTGTTTTGTTTTTAAACTTATCTTGAGTATGTCCTTACTTTCTAGTCCAAAAGATGCCCATCTTGTGTTTTCCCTGCCCCACAATTAGAATCGGCTAGAAAATACATACGTACATATATGTATATGTATATATATATGTGTGTATACATACATATGCACACATACACAAATGCAGAAATGTCTATTTCTATATCTCTTCTCATATATATGTACATATTAAAAGTCATGAGTTTACTCCAACAACACCCATTCCAATTCAACGCCTGAGCTCATTGTGGCCTTCCAACTTTCTGCGTCAGTAAATTCCCATCCGCCCGTGGGAAACCTGGCTTCCCTTAACCCAATATATTGACCTGTTTGCTCGACCCCTTCTTCTGACCACACCGCTGTCATCTCAGTTCACCCCATCTTCACCTCTTCCTCCTCCCCCAATGGCTTCAGTGCTGATCCCTCCCCAGGAAAGGGAAAGGAGGAGAGGAGCAACTTGTTAATTTGAAGAGGCGTATTTCAACAGACAGGACTCCAGAGAGGCCCACACAGCCATCTTGGGATTCAGTCTTAAGGACTTAAAACCACCTTGGGAACGTGTCTTTCCCCTGAAGACTTCTGAGGCAAATGTTGGTTATATTTTATATCTGGATCCTCAGGTTTTCTCCTGTTAGCCTGTCCACAACACTTTCACCCATCAAGGCAGGTGCTGCTTCAGAGGCAGTGGGGAGGACTTCCTTCAGACCAAAATATGATTCTCACTTGACCAGTGGTTCCTGAAGTCACCCCAGTGTGGGCAGAAGAAAACCTTTCATCCCAAGCAGGGTTTAAGATGGACGCAAGCTGCCCCACATTGACCCCTCTTTTTGTTTCACCAACTAGCCGGGACCTGCACTTCGACATCCCGATCAGGACCAATTCTGCCACCTGCTGGCTTTGTCTTCTCAGTGGCTCCTGGGGTAGTAGGTGACATTCTCCTCCTCCAGGTAGGAGCCCTTTAGCTTCACTGTGAGAACAGCCCCTTTAGAGCCAGGTCTGGTTTTCCTACCTGGATGCTCTTCTCTATCACCAAAACCACGCCTTGCTCCGACGGTCTACGCCAGTGACAGTCTATTGTCACAAACGTAGCTTAAAAGGCAAAAGTGAGCATAGTTGAAACAGCCGCAGAAGTCTTCTCTTAAGAAAACCAGATACTGGTGGAGCCAGCGAATTAATCTATTTCTCTGAGTCAGTTTCACTTGAACTAATCAAGTTTTCCTTTGCTCCCCACCCTTTGTTGGATTTTTCTCAAGCTTCTCATGACTCATCGAAACACAAGCTTGTGGTTTGCTTCATACATTACTTAATAGATCAGCATGTCAGCACTAATATATTTGTAGGGAGCTGATGAAATGCGAGGATGACTGACAATTGCTCAATGTCTACAGAAAACACATCACCAAATAAAGCAGGTTGGGAAATGAGTACAGAGACTTGAAAGCTTGATCTGTGATTCTTGGTCTAAAGGCAGAATGTATTAATATAAAAATGAAGAGTGTGCCCACTGATTTCAGAAAAAAAATCACAATATTCCCTTTATGTGGTATTCATAAAGCATTGACAAAGCCACCATTTCACCATATTTTGGCTTTTCTTGTATGTCACCAGAGACAGAAACTTAATTATTTTATTTGGGCTTGTCAAATTTGAATGATGACAATAGCTAGAAAATTAGCTAAAATATTTATGGTGCTGAATTTGTGTCTTTTGTTATTTGGCATAGGAAGATTTGAGATTTTAGAAAGGAGATCTGTGGAAAAGGACTGAATAAAAGAAAGAAGTCAGTAAAGTTACAAAGATAGTATTTTTCGGGAAGATTGAATTTTAGGGAAGAAAAATCTGGTGGTATTTGCTACATGCTTGATTCTCCTCTAGCTGGTCCATGGTCGAATATTGAGCATCTTTCATGTATGGGAATGATGGTGATGGCAATGGGAACGATAGAGGTAACTTTCCACGTGGAACATGAATAGGGCTTAGTGGTAGCATCTGTGCAGCGCCTGGGGGCCTGCCTGCATCGCTATGCTTCTGGAGCATTCAGTGATGTCTGCAGTTTCTCCCATTAGAACGACATTTATATCTTTGCATGGTAATTTGAGTTTCTAAATGTCCCTGTTATCAGGACAGAGAAATATCTTAAACATCAATAACCATCAAAATTCTAGATTAACTGCTTCACTCCTGGCAGTGAGAAAAATCCACTAAAGTAAATGAGGGTGCACTGGGCAGTAGACGATGATTAAAAAGGTGGGAATAGTTGTGCTGAACATGGAAGGAGAGGCAAAAATAAACATACCGAACATTCTAGAGGAAGAGCTTAAACTGTGAATCTAGAAGACTCAGATATTCAAGGGTGATGTATGAAAAATAGGTCTTTGTATCATAGCAACACATCCTTGTATTTTTTCTTTTCTTGTTTTTTTTTATGACTAGCTATATCTGCTGTTTCTTTTATTTTAATGCAGTTAATATGATTGAAGCTGGGGCTGGCCCCATGGCCTAGGGGTTAAGTTCGTGCGCTCTGCTTCCCACGGCCCATGGTTTCGCTGGTTCAGATCCTGGGTGAGGACACGGCAACACTCGTCAGGCCACCTTGAGGCGGCGTCCCATGTGCCACAGCTAGAAGGATCTACAACTGAAAATACACAACTATGTGCTGGAGGGATTTGGGGAGAAAAAAGCAGAAAAAAAAAGAAGACTGGCAACCGTTGTTAGCTCAGGTGCCAATCTTTAAGAAAAAAAAATATGATTGAAGCATAATGACAGCTGTAGAAGCCATCTCACCCAGACACAGACCCCTGTCCACGTGATTCCTACAAGTTTATATCCAATTACGTAACATTACAAGCAATCTACTGTGATTCAAAGCTTTAAAGCGGTAGTCAAAACACAACTAGAATGTCATATTTTGTATGTTTTATTTCAAGTGAATCAACTGATAAAACCTTCGAAGCAGCCGTTAACTTTAGGTAACCATCTGCCTCTGAGAGTTAAATGCTCAAAGAACTACAAAGAATCTTTAGCTGACAAGGTCACGCCAAAAGGCTTCTCTGTTTTGATTTGATCTTCAAAAGCATTTCATGAGACAAAGGTGCCAACTTGAGTTTTTATCTTCATAATGTTTTGATTTGGTAGTGATCGTTTTTGTTGTAAGAATTTGTATTTTTAGGAGGCCAAAAAAAAAATCACTTTTCAAAAGTGGGTGAAGAATAATCGTTTCTCCGTAGTATGGAGTACTTAGGTTTAGTTTTCTCTCATTTCCTGCATCTGCTCTTATCCCATTACAGTCTACTTGCATATTACAGCTAGAATAATCTTCCAGCAATGTGAATAGGATTATGTCACCCTCTGCTGTAACTTTCTTTTTCTTCTTTTAACGATTGGCACCTGAGCTAACAACTCTGGCCAATCTTCTTTCTTTTTTCCTGCTTTTTTCTCCCCAAGTCCCCCCAGTACATAGCTGTATATTTTAGTTGTGGGTCCTTCTCATTGTGGCATGTAGGACACCGCCTCAGCGTGGCCTGATGAGCGGTACCATGTCCACGCCCAGGATCCGAACCAGTGAAACCCTGGGCTGCTGAAGCAGAGCGTGTGAACTTAACCACTCGGCCACGGGGCCGGCCCCTCTGCTGTAACTTTCCATTGGTTTTCCTTCTAGTATTTAAAATCCAAACTCCCTTACTCTTGCTATGAAGCTGAAAAGCATGAACTCTTTCTCGCCAATCTCATGTCATGCCACTTTCCCATTTGCTCACTCTGTTCCAGTCACACAGACAAATTATCCACTCCTGGATAAATGGCCCACTTCATTCCTACCTTAGACTTTTGTCATTCTGTGTAGAAAGTTCTGCCTCCCTGATTTTTGCATGACTGGCTGTTTAATCAGGTTCTGCTCAATTGTCATCTCGGCAGTAAGGTCTTCCTTGCTCTCCAAACCTAAGCGTAACTTTGATCTCAGTCAACATCACATCATTTGATTTTTTTAACCCTATTTTTCACTATCTGAAATGATCTTAACATCACATCATTTGATTTTTTTAACCCTATTTTTCACTATCTGAAATGATCTTATTCAATCCTCTGTTTGTTTTTTGTCATCCCTCCACAAGAATGTAATCTCCATGGGGCCAGTAGTGGTGGGGGCAGGTGGGGAGAGGGGAGGATGGACGATATTGTCTGTCTCTCCTTCTCCCTCCCATGCTTCCAGACTGATAACAGTCTGGAGCTATGTAAATATTTCTTGAATGAGTAAATGGATAAATTGTTTCTTCTTTCCTTGGTTGGTTAGTGGACAACCCACAGAGACTGCACAGTAGGAAAGTAGGTGTGTTTCAACTACGTTGTATACACAGAGAATTTGGCAATTGCCATTATCAACTCCCAGGAGAGCAGGTTCCTCTGGTCTTTGACTTAGTAGGAGCAGATCTTTGTGTCTAGAAAAAAATGGTACTGGTTTATTAAGAATATGATTTCTTCAGATTAGTCAATCAGACAGTACAAATTACTAATTTAAATACTATGCAATACCAATGAAAAAGAGGGCTGAGAGGAGTTCAACAGAGGTCGGAGGAGAGACATGGTATATAGATTAGCCAAGAGAATTCTTATTCTCATTGTCAAGGTCTAGAGACAAGCCTGTGACCTGAAAGGACGTCGACAGAGAGTCTGGCAGTGACTCTTTGGTGCTTTCTAGATGTACCAGGAAAACTGAGGAATGGGAGGCACATAGTGAGACAGCCAATCTGTGTATCTAGCCCGCAGTTAATATTGAGCAAGGGGAAATTATCCACCAAAGAAAAAGTTGAGGATGCAGTGAGAGAGCGATGCACAGAGGCGTGGAGGAGTCTCTCTGTGTGTAGTCTAGTGGGTAGAACACAGCTAAAATCGATACTAAGGGTCTCCCCAAAGGGAGAAAAAGTTTCTGAACATAAGGGTTGTATGTAGAAGGAGAAAAGGGCTATCTCAAGTGTTGTCCTTAACGATAACTAAGGGGGAGAAATGGAATACAGTGTTGAGAACTGATTGTAGGGAAATGAAACTCCAGCCATTTTGAATATCAATTAATAGAGTCCAATGTCTTCTGTCCATTGGTCACATTTTTAAGTCACTGTGCAGATATTGGTAGCACAAAATGGACAAACGATAACCTCGCTGGGCAACTGAACCCATTTCAAAAGGTGTGGGCGAAAGTTTTAACCTGGGTCCCTGAGCGAAGTTCCGGAATCAGCGAACTGCTGAAACCACACACGTGTTTGTGAGTCTTCCCTATGTGTATTTATTTCTAGGGAAATTATTCATAACTTTTTCTTGGATTCTTAAAGGGATCTGAGATTTTTAAAAAGGGCAGGATACTCTGTGGGACGGCTTTGCCAAGGCTACACTTTTTATGAGAAAACTCTCCCACTTTTGCTCAGATAGTGACAATCGTTTTGGATCCACCAAGGGGCAAAATTGGTACTAAAGCCTTTCTATGGCTTCGTAAATTTGTGAATGGCAGTCTAGGAGGGAACGATCCTGCTACACTGAAAGTAACTACGGCTGTCAGTAACTCTGAAAAGAGAGTTGCTGTTGCAGCATGAATAAGACTGTATAGCTTTTGCCTGATAGACAAATGACTCATTCTGGAAAATACTATAGAAAAAGCTACGCTTTGCATCTGTCTGGGGTGTAAATTTGGTTTTGATAGACATTGTAATGGCAAACAATTTAAAGAAACACAGACAAAATGTCATCTTTGTGGGCAGATGTTACTATCAGAAGCTGAAAGTGAGATGGAAGTATATTTGAAAATGTAATTTCTCCATGTTCTTTCATGCCGCTGTAAGCACGGGAAAAATATTTTAATTCTTACTCTTGTTCAGAAAAAAGTCAGATGAAACATTCACTGTAAGCACAAAAACATCATGAATCTGCATTTTATGGTGGGTACACAATAGTTTGGTAATAAATGGTTCGGGCGGCCTCTTACTTCAGTTATTGTTGCAGTTTAGAATGATCGAACAACGCTTTTTCGTGAAATACTATTTTGTGAAAACTCATAAGTGTTTATTGAAAATTCTTTATAAAACATCATGTGCTTATTGTCCTGGAGCTTTGGGCTCAAAAGCTTTAATTTATTGAGTAGAACAAATTGTTCTAGCCTAACATCAAGAGTATCAAGATACTTTTGTGGCTCCTTAAATTTGGTTAGTGTTTTTAGTATTTGCAGAGGATGTGTTAATTTAAAAAATGATTAGGGAGGCTTTTAAATTGGTGCTGCCATGTAGGTCTGAAAGAGTCCATGCCTTTTCTCCCAGGGAACTGCCTAGAGACTAGGAAAATCAGATTCAGAAATATAACTTGATGTTATCCCTTATTTACCCTGGAAAGATAAGATGGGAACACAGCACACTCAATTCAGTAGTAGATAAGAAATGCACACTTTTTCTTTTCTGAGAGCTATGTAACCTGTGGGTCAGTTTGGATGTTTAGAGAAATTTTCTTACCTTGTGGGAATTTTAAAGATCTATAAAGCAACGAGTTTATATCAAACAAAACGACCTAGTAAAAACAGGAAAAAAGAGAACTGATTCCATTCATCTGAGCCAGCAGAAGCTGAAAATCCTCGATAGTATTGTTTTCTCCCAACGGTTTCACTTTAGGGTATCTCTTTTAGTTTCCTCGACATTCCTCATTGCAGAGGGGCTGGAACGTACCCACTCGAACACCCCTTCAAACGTGCATTGCAGACACTCTCCGGAAGATCTCTTGGGGTGTTCACTCCATGTTATAATCTGATAAAAAAGTTCTTACACCCAGAAGCCAACTGTCACTCAAATGCCCTCCATTCTAGCCAGCCTTGAGAGTGTCCGTCAGTGGCAGATCTGTCCCCACTGTCCTCCGGGGCTCTGCCTCCTGGCTCAATGAATCCACAGCTAGGCTTTACTGTGCTCTGTGACTCAATCTCCACTTGGCTTTTGCTAAACTTTAGGCATCAAGATTTTGTCACCTTCTTAGTCTCAAGTGTCTGCATCATCATGTCATTCTCTGCTTCACTTTAGCTACTTCTGCCTCACAGAACCCAGAGAGCATTTAGAAGTGAGAAGTTTAGAAAGGTCTGCACGAAGCTATATAATCTGACTTCCAAGAACTTCCCTTTCCTATTTTCCAGTATTTACTTTGAGAAATTTTGCTGTTCTTCTTTAGATCATGTACGGTCAATGTGAGAATAATCCCGATTACTCACTTCCTAACAAACTGTAAATTTGAGCAGACATCGAACCTATTGCTTATTAACTATACTTCTTTTCTCTGGGAGTCAAGGAGAGAGAGAGAGAGGTGTACATGCGTGCTCCAGAGTACATGTGCCATCCATGAGAAAGTCGTTTTCAGAATTCTAGAATTTCTTTTTGAGATATAATGAAGATATAACATTATATTAGTTTCAGGTATACAACACTATCCAATATTTGTATATATTGTGAAATGATCACCACAATAAGTCTAGTTAACATCCACTATGACACATAGTTACACATTTCTTTTTCTTGTGATGACAACTTTTAAGATCTACTCTCTTAGCAACTTTCAAATACACAACACAGTATTGTTAACCCTAGTCACCATGCTGTACATTACATCTCCGTGACCCATCTATTTTATAACTGGAAGTTTGTACCTTTGACCATCTTCACCCCTTTTGCCTACCCCTCACCCCAGAATTCTAGAATGTAAAGGCCTATTTTGCACTTGCCAAATAATTATTGTATCAGAAAGCTCCAGCTCCTTTATGTATTTTTAAAATGAAAATTTCAGGTTAAAATATGGCATCCTTAGTCATAGTCTTACCTTCGTAGAACATTTTAATCCTAGAAAGCCTTTGCTAATTTATTTATACATTACAAAGTCAATAATCTCACGAAATCATGTTATCAGTTACGATGCTTCCGATAGATTTAGGGGATCTTTGTCAAACTAGAGATTGTTTTTCTAATACCATTCTCAATGTGACTAGATTTATATACAGTTTGATATAGGGACTCCTTACCTCCACAGTCAGGTGGATCAAAGTGGGACAGAAGCTAGCTATCTAGTGACTCAGGTCTCTATTGAACCTGACTAAATTTAAAGTAGCAAATTCAAGAAAAGAAATATTAAGGGTGATTCAGAATACATTCAGAAGTATTAAAATTCTACATAAAAATAAAAACCTTGACTTAAAAGATCTCAAGATATGAAATCCTATCAATTATCATTTTTGCAGTGTGAAGACTGGGAGTAATTTACTTATACTTGGAAGCTGAAGTGACTCTTTCAGGCCACTATGATGTGAGCGTTTGATAAACTAGTGTTTTGGTGGATGTCAGAGTCCAGATTTTCTTACTCTGGGAGGGAACCTGATGATGGCTGAAGTTGTGCCTGAAAAATACCTGAGCGAACTTCATGGACCTATTCGCTGTTCCCCTTAAATCTGAAATTTTAATGATGGTCTTTGGAGTCAGGCAGACAAAATATTTGGATGTTCTTGAAAATAAGTGGATGCTCCTTGCATTGTGAGAATGTTGACCAGGAGTCTTGAATAAACCACGTAGGAGAGGGGTCTGGTTGTAGCACCCACCCCTCTCTAAGCATTTGCAGGATATGATGTACCCTGAGGAGACAGAATAGTAGTGAGATGTCAACCAGTTATGAAGTAGACTCTGGTAAACGTAAACAAAAAAGCAGCTTATTGGGAATTTGTTAGGACTGCAGCCCGGGAAGCACAGATTCAAGTTAACTGTTGAATTGTGCTTTGGTTACAGGAGAGGGGCTTAGAGCTTTTATGTGAAAAAGGGAGGATGAGGTGAGATGTATTAAAGAAGAGTTCACTGGTGCCAGGTAAGGTAAGGCTGGGTTTATACTTCATAGACTGGCTTGAGATTCCATTATCAGGCAAAAGGCCAGACTTGCACTCCGTCAATTGGATAGTGATTCAGGCATCAGCAAAGTCCAGTTTCATCAGTCCTTACAGATAGGATATTCTCGTCCTTACTGAGCTCTTGGAATGTTGGCGGTTTGGTCCAATTTGGAAGATGAAGCAAACAAGACATGCAGGGCAACTCTTCTGAAATGGCTGCTCTGGCTCTACTTTAATATGGCTCCACTTACATCGTCTTTCACACAGACTAATATTTATACACTGGTTTAATATCGAAGAATTTCAAATGAAAAACTCAGTAATTTTACAAAGTGATTATTACACCACCATGATTTTGTACTTCATAAACATGTGAGCGTGCATACTGAAATTCTGTTGAATAAAAACTTGATGCTATTTGTTATATTCTAAGTGTCATTCTATTATTCCTTTCTGAGCAGTGGAGAAGGAAGCTGATCAAAGAAAAGAGCACTACACTATAAAATGATAAATTTTATGTCTGTTTGATATGAAAGAAGCTATGCTGTAAGCAGTGGGAAAAAATAAAGGCCTTTGCCTTCGAAGCAAAAATTTTAGAAATGATTCCCTTACCCTTAGTAAATTGAAAGATGACATCTCTTGATCAGAATCACTCCTGGAGGCCACTTTCTCTTTCCTCGTCTCAGAGGATTTTTGTGAGGATAAAGCGTGAAAATGTAAAACTGTTTATTCATTTTTCCAAAAAATCTTTCCTGAATGCTCCTTTTATGAAAGCTTCTAATAGCTAATCTAGTCTATAAAATGTCTAACCTGTAAAAGCAGTTTACATATCAAGGTTTCGTGTCTTATTTTCTCCCATGCTATAGTGCCTTTTTAAGTAGTGCATACAACCACAGGGGAAAAGAAGAACCTAAGGAACCGCTGGCTATCTTTTTGTTTGCTTGTTACCTGTGACCCCAGTGTGTTTTCCATTCCCTTTGTTACCTCTTCAGTGCGGTCTGGACTTACTTGAGAATGAAAATTACCCCCAACAACAAGAGAGCAATTTCCATAAATTTAGGAGTGTCCTTTGGAATGGATATTTTATGTTAACAAAGTCTTATGGTGATCCCTAATGGGCTTTGGAGTTTGACAGAACTGAGTTGACGTTCTGTCTTAGCATTTATTTTGCTGGTGTAGCCTTCACTTAAAGTTGAGGAAGCTAATGTCTGGTTCACAGGGTTGCTGAAAGCATTTCTTCACTGATATAAGTTATGTAAAGCACCTGGCATCTTTCTTGATAGTGGAATTGACAAAGAGTGTTGAGGTTATTTTCATGACATAACCCTCCTCGGGCTGTCTATTGTGGGATGGGGTGGGAGATGGTGGGGTGGTTCTTTAAACCATAAGTCCCCTAGATTTTCACTGGAACTACTTGGGTGGGAAAATATTTTGTGATTCAGTAAAACTGATGAATATAAGCTTTCAAGAGTACTTAACAAAGGAAATCTCTCAATGAACTCAAGACACTGTCCATGCCTTCCAGCCAAAGCCCACCAAGAATACACCTATAGATGCAGCCAGGGACACATACCTTGGGGACAGCAGGGTGTTAAGAAGTAGTAAGAAAAGATTTATAGTATGTGGGCCTGTGCTCAGGATTTTGGGGATGGTTTAAGGAAGCAGAGCTTTGCTCTAGATTGGATGTTCTCCCGAAGAGGGGGTGATGAATAGAGGTAGATACATCTATGATTGGGTATTGTATTAGTCTGTTAGGACTGTCTGGAACGTTCTTTTTAAAATTATTTTATTGAGGTCACATTGATGCCAGTTCAAGACAGATTTGACATAAGGGAAGCCATATTGTAGAAAAGAAACCATATTGTAACTTTGAATGACCTCTGATTAACTAACCTGGACATGATCTGTAGATTTTATGGCCTCTCCCAGCTGCTATAAGTTGATAACTTTGTTCTTTTGAGTTCCTTAGGAATGTGATGACCCCTGGGCAGAGAGTCTATGCTGACAGCCATCATCAATGACAACTGAAAGATGAGGGTATAGGGTGTTGCTCTGGTCTCTGATGCACATCTAGTAAAACAAAGGACTATCAAGAACTAAGACCAGCTGCCTACCCTGCCTGGAGACCAGCCCCCTGTACAACTGGCCTGTAGTCTTTGTTCTGTAAGATGGTTCTTTCAGACATGAGTTAGCCATCTTCCCCCTTGTTAGCAAGCTGGAGTAAAACCCTTTCTCTCCTACCACCTTGCCTCTCAGCTATTGGCATATCTTGCAGCAGGCAGATGACCCCCACTTCAGTGGTAACAATATTTGTTTATAACATTGGGTAAATTTCATGTGTACATTACTATGTTTCTGCTTCTGTATAGACTGCATTGTTTTCACCACCAAGAGTCTAGTTTGCCGACATCATGAAGCAACTCTCCAATTCTCGTTGGACATCAACTGATGTCCTACAAATTTAACTTAATTCTGACGCTATCTATGTGGAGATGGCATCAGATCCCACAGGTTAAGGGCTCAGTTTTCCCAAATAGGTGCTACTTAACAAGTATGAATAAAAGCCTTACTTGCTAAACAAGATAAAGAAACAAGAAATTGAAATGAAAACTGCAATGCCAAACTACATCACAAGACTTTTGCATAAGTTGACTTCTCTTTAAAAACTCTATTATAAAAAGACAAAATGATTACTTGTGATTACTCAGCATAACAGGAAAGACTGAGTATGTACTACTCACGTGAAGGATAAGCACATGATATTACAGGAATGGTAATGGCATTGGAGTCAGAAATATAGAGGGAGGAACTTACTGTAATGGCAGGACTCAATTTGAATTGATACCAGCCCTGATATCAGTTTCCCTACCTTAAACCCAGCATATATGGGCTTAAAACCAAAGCACTCATTACCTGCTTACTCCCTGGCTTCCTGGCTCCAGAATCCACTGTCTGTCATGGAGATAAATGGCCAAGGACAACCATCTGGATTCATTATCTCCTCCTTCTCTCCGCAAACAACTACAGGCTGGTGGGAAAGCTGCTCACTAGGAAGGTCATGGGCTCCCTTCTCTCTGCAAGTAGTCTCAAGGCCAAACACAGGCTGGTGGGAAAGCTCTGACCAGCAAAACCATGTGTTCCCCCACCCCTATGTAAAAACCCAAGTAAAAACCCTTCCTTTTAGGTTTTTGGGGAGTTGGGGATTTCAGCATTAGCTGCCCTTTCTCCTTGCTCAGCGCTGTGCAATAATAAAATTCCTACTTTCTTCCACTACACCTGGTGTCAGAGATTGGCTTGCTGTGCAACAGATGAGTGAACTCAGTTCAGGTTTGATATCAGAACCTTGACTTTTCTATTAATTAGCTGGCTACTTAGCTTCTCTGAGCCTCTGCTTCCTCATCTGTAAAATAGATATCATAATAATACTTAATTTAAAGGGTTTTTGTGAGAAAATGCACATAAAGGACTAGACTTAGCATACTGCTCAACACATAAGAAATACATAAGGTTAGTGATGATGATGATGATGATAATGATGATGGGGAGGAAGAGTCATTCTTATACCATTCTTTTCCTCATTCTCGAAATATGATCTTTCAGCTAATCTTACTAGCCCTATCTTTACAATTTGTACTGAATCTTACAGGTTCACCATCCCTTCTACTTCCACCCTAGTCCCAGTCACCATAGTCACTTGCATGAACTGTTGCAAACTCTTGCCAGGTCCACCTGTTTCCATTCCTACTCCTTTGCTCCTTCACAGCAGTCCACTATCCAATTAAAGGATAAAATTGAATCATGGTACATCTCTACTTGTCCCTACCCCAAGAATACAGTCTAAACTCTTTACCATGGCCTATAGTGACTTAAACACTCTGGTCCCTTTTTACCTCTCTCCTCCCACTGTTCTCTTTAATTCCATTGTAGTCTCCCTGGCCTTCTAGCTGTCCCCAAGCTCACTAGCTCATTCCTGGGTCAGAGATTTTGCTTTGTCACTTGCTATTTCTTTTACGTTGAAATGAGATGTCTTGTTCCTTCACTTCATATAAATCTCTACTTCAATGTCATCAGCTTAGAATGGCCCAGCTTGACACCTAACTAAAATACCATCTTTCTTCTCCAATCTCTCATTATCTCTTTAGTCTCCTTCAGGGCACATATCAAAAACTAAAATTATTATATTACACTATGTGTTTATACGTGTATTGTTTGTCATGTCCACAAACATATAACATCTTAGGAGCCTGTCTGAATCTCTGGATTTCTTTTTCTAGTTAAACAATGATTTTTATTGCTTGAGTACATAGACAAAGTTATGCCACCAGCATAGAGGCTGTGGATAATTCGTATTTCCAATTGGGGGGAGGGATCACTTGGTCTTATGATGTCAAGCCAATCAGTAAATACGGCTCTCAATCAGAATCAGATGCAATTTAACATCCCTGTCCTTTCTGTCCTTCTCAAGATGCTTTTGAATGGCAACAGCATTCTTAATTAAGAATGACAGAGATCCTCAGGTAGATCAGGAGCAAATCCTTGGGACTTAAGGGGTCTCAAGATTTCATTGCCTGTCACAACATCCTTGTGCAATACCCTGTGGATCCCTCAGGATCACACTGACTTGTGAGGAAGTCAGGCACTTCTTGGCCAGTTTGTAGATTTGTTCCTTCACATCATCCGATGTCAACTCCAGCCAGGTGGGGACTCTGTGGCAATAGGGGCAGAATCACCTGGGATAGGCCCTTCCTTGTGGCATGTTTGTGACCCGTAATGGTGGTGGTCAGGCAGTGAAAAAGCCTGAATCCCTGGCTTCTAACACAGAGCCTGGCATGTAGTAGACATCCAGTAAATATTTTTGGAATAAGCAAATGACAATTTTGTCCCTTATAGTATTCATCAAATGTTAGTTTTCTTTCTTTCATATTTTTCCCTTGGCTCGGTCTTATGACCTCTTCTCACCTGGAACCTGAAGGAAGTGGATCAGCCAGTTGGTATGGTACATTCTAACTTGAATGTTAAGATATCTAGAGAATAAAAATGTGAAAATTTAGAGTTAATGAGCTGCTAGTTAAGTTCTGTATGCATGAAAATCAATGCTTTGAATGGCCCAGAGCACAGAAGTTATGAAAAGAAAGAGATACAGACCTTCTGCAAATTGAAAAGAAAACGCCAAATTTCTAATAATGAACAAATAAAAAGCAAAAAAAGAGACCAAACAGACAACCTGAAAAGGCCTATATCTATTATATAAATTGAATCAATACTTAATAATCTTCCAAAACAGAAGGCATCAGGCCTAAATGGGTTTACTGGTGAATTCTACCAAACATTTAAGAAAGAAATTATACCAATTCTCTGCAATCTCTTCCAGAAAATAGAAGCACAGGGAACACTCCTAACTCATTCTATGAAGTCCACATTACCTTCATACCAAAACCAGATAAAGGTGTTACAAGAAAAGAAAACTACAGACCATTATCTCTCATGAACATAGATGGAAAAATCCTCAACAAAATATTAGCAAATCTAATGCAAGCACATATAAAAGTCCCATGACCAAGTGGGATTTATCCCAGGTATACAAGCCTGGTTCAACATTCAAATATCAGTTAATGTAATCCACCACACCAAGACGTTAAAGAAGAAACTCAAGTGATCACATCAATAGAGGCAGAAAAAACATTTGACAAAATCCAACACTTATTTATGATAAAAACTCTTAGCAAACTAGGAATGGAGGGAAATTTCCTCAACATGATAAAGAACATCTACAAAAAATCTACAGTTGACATCATACTTGTTTATGAGAAACTCAGAGTTTTCCTGCTAAGATCAGGAACAAGTCAAGGATGCCCCTCTCACCACTGATTTTCATCATCATACTGGAAGTCCTAGCTAGTGCAATAAGACTAAAGAAATAAGAGGTATACATATTGAGAAGGAAGAAATGAAACTGCTTTTGCAGACGATATAATTGTCTATGTAGAAAATCTGAAAGAACTGACAAAAAAATTCCTGGAACTAATAAGCAATTATAGCAAGGTTGCAGGATGCAAGGTTAATATACAAAAATCGATTACTTTCCTGTATACTATCAATTAACAAGCAGAATTTTAAATTAAAAACACATTATCATTTTTATTAATACTTCCAAGAATGAAATCCTAAAGTATAAATTTAACAAAATATGTCCAAGACCTATCTGAGGAAAACTACAAAACCCGATGAATGAAATCAAAGAAGAACTAAATAAATGGAGAGATATTCCATGTACATATAGATAGGAAGACTCAATATTGTTAAGATGTCAGTTCTTCCCACCTTGATATATAGATTCAGTGCAATCCCAATGAAAATCTCAGCAAGTTATTTTGTGGATATTAACAAACTGATTCTAAAGTATTTGCAGAGACAAAAGACCCAGACTGGCAAACTCAGTATTGAAGGATAACAACAAAGTCAGAGGATTGACATTATCTGACTTCAAGACTAACTATGAAGCTACAGTAAAGACAGTGTGGTATTGGCAAAATAATAGACAGATCAATGGAACAGAATAGAGAGCCCAGAAATGGACCCACACAAATACTCTCAACTGATGTTTGACAAAGAAGCAAAGACAATGTAATGGAGCAAAGATAGTCTTTTCAACAAATGGTGCTGAACAACTGAACATCCATACGCAAAGAAATGAATCTAGACACAGACCTGACACCTTTCACAAAAATTAACTTAAATTGGATCATAGACCTAAATGTAAAACACAAAACTATAAAACTCTTAGAAGATAACATATGAGAAAATCTTCATGACCTTGGGTATGGTAATGATTTTTTAGATACAACACCAAAGACATGATCCACTGAAGAAATAATTTATAAGCTGGACTTCATTACAATTAAAAACTTATGCTCTGCAAAAGACAATGTCAAGAGAATGAGAAGACAAGGCACAGACTGGGAGAGAATATTTGCAAGAAACTTATCTGATAAAAGATTGTTATCCAAAATATATAAGAAACTCATAAAACTCAGTAATAAGAAAAGCGACCCAACTAACAAATGGGAAAAAGACCCAAACACACACCTTACCAAAGAAGATGTACAGATGACCAGTAAACATATGCAAAGGTGCTCAACATCATACATCATTAAGCAATTACAAATGAAAACAACAATGAGATACCACTATGCACTTATTAGAATGGCCAAAATCCAAAACACTGACACCACCAAATGCTAATGGGAATGTGGAACAACAGGAATTCTCCTTCATTGCCGGTGGGATTGCAAAATGGTGCCATCACTTTGGAAGACAATTTGGCAGTGTCTTACAAAACTAAACATACGCCTACCCTACAATCCAGTAATTGTGCTCCTTGGTAGTTAATAAAAAAAGTTGCAAACTTACAGCCACACAAAACCTACACACATGTTTATAGAAGTTTTATCCATAATTGCCAATTCTTGGAAACAACCAAGATGTCCTTCAGGAGATGAATGGATAAATAAACTGTGGTACATTCAGACAATGGAATATTATTCAGTGTGAAAAAGAAATGAGCTACAAAGTCATGAAAAGGCATAAAAGAACCTTAAATACATATTCCTAAATGAAAGATACCAGTCTGAAAAGCCTACAGACTATATAATTTGGACTGTATGACATTCTGGAAACAAAACTATGGAGACAGTAAAAAGATCAGTGGCTGCTGAAGGGTTATGGGAGAGGAAGGGATGAATAATTGGAAAACAGAGGATTTTTAGGGCAATGAAACTATTCTTTATGATACTACAATGGTGGATACGTGCCGTTATACATTTGTACAAACCCATTGAATGTATATCACGAAGAGCGAACTCTAGTGCAAACTACGGACTTTGAGGGATAATGATGTCTCCCGGTAGGTACTTCGGTTGTAACAAATTCATCACTTTGGCACAGGATGTTGATATTGGGGGAGGCTGTGCATGTGTGGGGACAAGGGATACACGGGAACTTTCTCTCCCACTCAATTTTGCTGTGAACCTAAAACTTCTCTAAAAAGTAAAGTTCATTCATTAAAAAAAATGAAACAACTACTTAAATATTAATAAGCCTAACGTAACAAAGAATCGAATAAATTTAAATTACAACAATCTGTGAGAAAGGGGCTGAGGAGAACTGGTCTTAAGGAATCAGATTGTAAACTGTCATTCCCCCTTCTCCTCTAGGAAGTTACCTCTCAAACAAGAAGAGCAAGAAACAAACTGGAATTTCATCTTTGAAGCACTAAAGGTAACCTTAGCCCCCAGTCACAATAAATGAAGACAGAAATTGACTTGGCAGAGAGTAAAAGAGTGAAACCTAATTGCCTGCCAGATGGTGACAATGATGAGAATTTTGCTCACTCACTCTGCAGAATCTGGAGGAATTGAAGGCATCTGGTTCTATGGGGGTGGGGTAAGGCATGGGGCTCAAACTAGGGGACTGTTCAAACAGCGCTCTGACTTCAAAACCTGGTGAACTCTTGTATTAGTTTTCTAGGGCTCGCATAACAAAGTACCACAGACTGTTTGGCTTAAACAACAGAAATTAATTTTCTTACAGTTCTGGAGGCTGGAAGTCCAAGATCAAGGTGCCAGCAGGTTTGGTTTCTTTTGAGGCCTCTCTCCTTGGCTTGTGGATGGCCACCTTCTCATTGTGTCCTCACATGGCCTTTTCTTGGTGAGCAGGCACCTAATGTCTCTTCCCCTTCTTATAAGGACACCAGTCAGCTTGGATTAGGGCCCCACTCTTATGACCTCATTTCATCTTAGTCACCTCTTTAAAGGCCCCATCTTCAAATAAAGCCACATTGGGGGTTAGGACTCCAACATACGAATTTTGGGGGGACACAATTCAGTCCATAGCCATACCTTTCCTGACTCCACAGGTGATGAGGGCGTCAGGAGCACAGACAGCTGCACAGGGTAGAAATGGTGGCAGATAGAAAAAAAGATTAACTGAGAGACCTCATACTGAACGGTGAGGGTCACAGGCCCCTTCTCTAGTTCTTGCCCTCCAAGGTCAGCTGTCAGGCTTCTACCCCACAGGGCAGATTAGTCCCTCCAACTCTCGAACTGCTACAAAACACCTGTAGGGGGCTGTTTATCAGTCAGGAGAGTGGAAAAAGGTGTGCCAAGTAGCTCATGGGACGATCCTCTCCAAATCGACGTGTGGTGGTCAGTGATAGAGAAATCAAGCAAAAATATTGTGAACTTCCTAGACATTGTTAGGTCTTTTGGTTTGGCTCATCTTGCTTCCCCAAGAAATGAATGGTTCGTTTGCAATCCTTGCAAACCTATGGTAATAACAGGGAGAATGTTTGTGAGATGCTTGAAGACAGGAGGATGTCCAATTCCTCTTGGCATTTCCTGAGCCTAGGACAGAGCATGTCCCATAATTGGCAGGAAAAAAATGAGTTCTGATGGTTCTGAGTGGCTTTTCTTTTGCATTTATTACTATAACCTATTTAAGAAGTAATTTGGGGAATAATTTGTGATATTTCAAGAACAATTTGGAAATTTTAGAGATAACCAAACCTCTTTTAATCTTACCTTTGTACATAAAGGTACATTTACGTTCTCTATATATAACATGTCATATATATTAGATGTAACATATATAATATATAGTATATATATTAGATCTTGATAAAAATCCATTTATAGATGAGGAAACTGAAGCTTGTAGAACTTATTGATTGCTAAGACTAGAACTCAGATCTTGTGCTTCTTATTCTTGTACCACGTTGTTCTGGCATAAGTTTTAAATGCCAGACCTGTGATTAATTAAGCATTAATTCTTAAATGCTTAAAAGTAGCATTTAAGCTTCAGAGTATGTTGCTGACCAACACAACTAGAGTTTTGTTAAAAAGGCGGCACTGGATAATTTAGACTGGATGCTAATAAGGTGCATAAAAAAGAACTATTACAGCATTATTCACAGTAGCTGAAGTATGGAAACAACCTAAATGTCTATTGATGGGTAAAGAAAATGTGGTACATATATGCAGTGGAAATCTAGGCAGCCTTAGAAAGCAAGGAAATCCTGCCATTTGCAACCACATGGATGAACCTGGAGTACCTTATGCTAAGTGAAATAAGCCAGGCAGAGAAAGACAAATACAGTATGATCTCACTTATATGTGGAATCTAAAAAGTTGAATCCATGGTAACAGAGAGTAGAACGGTGGTTCTCAGAGGTTGAGGGATGGGGGAAATGGGGAGGTCCTGATCAAAGGGTACAAATATCCAGTTATAAGATGAATAAATTTGGGAGATCTAGTGTACAGCATGGTGACGATAATTAATAATAATGTACACTTGAAATTTGCTAAGAGAGTAAATCTCAAGTGCCTTCATAACACATATAAAGAGGTAACTGTGAGATGATAAAGGTGTTAGCTAGCTTGTTTGTAGTAATCATCTCACAAAGTATATGTACACCAAAATATCACGTGGTACACCTTAAATATATACAATTTTGATTTGTTAACCTTAACTCAGTAAGGCAGGGCAAAAAACTAATTACCTTTGAGAAATATATTTGACTGCAAATTTTGGTTTATCTTGTAAATAACTTTGCCTGCCTTCCAAATTTTCTGCATGTCATTTATAATATTAAAACTGGATTTAAATATAAAATTACATTTGAAGAAGTAGCAACTTTTACATGTTAGTTTTGACATTGTGTTCTTTTTCCCATGGGTATTTCATGTTTTTCAATGATAAGTTAATAGTATGTCGTTTTATTTTATTTTTTATTTTTATTTTATTATTTTACTTTTTAAGGGCATTAAATATGTGATTTTATTTCATGAGAGAACCAGCAGCCTCACACTTGAGCCCTCGCCCCACCCCTCAGCCCCCGGCGCCCGCGCTTCTGTCTAATGCTGGTGATGGGGGCTCTGGGATCGGGACCTTGAGCGCCTGGAGAGAGAAAGCAGAGGGACCCCTGAGGTTGGGCAGGGAGCCCTGCCCTGTGCACACACACGCACCAGCACGCTTCAGGGTCAAGGGGGCTTCAGTGATCAAAGGATGAGGCAGCCCCAAAACCTGGAGGGGGGCAGGGTGGGGACGAAGGAATCAGGGCTGTGACCTCCCACCAAAGGGCGACTGTCTTCCCAGGGGGCTGGGTGGCTTGCTTACCAGTACGTCGTTTTAAATATAAATATAACAATTCACAAAATTCAAAAGCTTTGTTGAGGGAGGAGGGAATATGCAATTGATAAATGAAGGGGGCAAAGAGGAAAGTATGAAGATGTTGATATTTTTGTATCAATAGAGTGGTGGTTATATTGTGCCTATTTTAGTATTATTCTTTATACTGTACATATAATATATGTATTAAATATTTCATTATAAAAATTAATAGTGTTCTATCTTTACGTATGTTATTATACCTGTCTTATGCAAGTCTCAAAGTTGACAGTGTGCTCAGGCAGAAACACTTAAATCTCAGGAATCTGCCAGCTCCTGAGCACAGTGAATTCTGAGGTCTATAGTAAGATTACTAGTTAGTACCTTACAGTCCTGTTTAAGAATAACTTCCATCCTTAACAATGGTAATAAAAGCAATAATAGTGAATGCTATCACATGGGGATGATAAAAATGGAGATTTCAGAAATATTATAATTGTATTAAAGTGTTCTGTATGAACGTATGATATGAAAAAAAATGTTTAAAATAAACCACTCTGGAGTTTAGTGTTGGTATCTGGAGGAGAAAAAGATATAAGGAATATGTCAGAACAGCAACAAAGATCTGAGACATTGTTTCTGTGTGGAAAAAGGCTTCATTGCTGCGTAGAAATCTCTAGAAATGTTATACTCTAGGGTTTGAGCAGCAGAGATGAAGCAATAAAAAAATAAGCTTTCTTTTGGAAGAAACCTGAGCTGAAAACCGATGAAGTAAGAGTGGGGCCAAGGATCAGCAGTGTTTTCACCTCTCATGCCCACCTGCATTCAGATTTGCCCGAGTCAGGAGGTAAAATAGGTTTGTCTCTTTAGGCCTGGTGGACATTATTATCTCCATGACAAACCCACTCAAAGAGAGAAAGGCAAGGGAAGCATAAATTAGGTCATTCCCAAATGTAAATCATGTTTTCTAATTTGCATAACAGCCTCAGACCCTGACAGTTGACTAGATAATTCTACTAATTATGAGAATAATTATGTGTATTGGCAAAAATCCAGAAATAGCAAAATTCAAACCACCAGATCAATAAAATAGCATTTAGTAAGAGTTTACTGTGCGTATAGGAACAGTTTTCAAACTGGGAGCTTTCAAATTCAAAACTGATATGAAGCTCAGGGGTGTGGAGTCACAGGATGGCTTGTAAAGGGAAAATGAGGAAGCTGTTTAAACTTCACAATGATTGGTTATTACAATGGGAGTTTCCAGATGGCAAGGGATTGGTTCAAAGTGATTATCTTATACCATTTTTTAGGAAGATGACTTAAGTTTCTTCTGTGATTATCAGAGGCATTTATAAGAAATAACCTGTTTTGCTTATGTTATTGAAATAAACTAGATTTAGTTTTGCTTATGTGCCTTAAATGGTTTTGTCTGGTGGTTGACAGAGGCAGGGGGTGAAATGGGTAAAGGGGGTCAAAATGTACAAATATCCAGTTATAAAATGTCATGGGAATGTAATGTACACCATGGTGACTACAGTTAATAATACCGTATTGAATATTTGAAAGTTGCTAAGAGACTAGATCTTGAAAGTTGTCATCATAAGAAAAAAAATTTATAACTATGTATGGTGACAGATGTTAACTAGACTTATTGTGGTGGTCATTTTGCAATATACAATTATGGAATCACTATGTTGTACACCTAAAACTAACACAATGTTATGTCAATTGTATGTCTATAAAAATAAAATAAAATAAAATATAACTTGTCTTTAAAAAAATCAAAAACCCATTGTGATACCTTTAAAAAAACCAATCAGATTTACATATATTGCAAATTAATTGCTATAGAAGAACTGATAAAAATTGTTGAAAATCAGGGGCCGGCCCTGTGGCCGAGTGGTTAAGCTCATGTGCTCCTCTTCAGTGGCCAAAGGTTTCACTGGTTTGGATCCTGGGTGCGGACATGTGTGGACCTACACCACTCATCAAGCCATGCTGAGGCGGCATCCCACATAGCACAACCAGAAGGACCTGCAGCTAGAATATACAACTATGTACTGTGGGGCATTGGGGAGAAGAAGAATAAGAAAAAAAAGAAGATTGGCAAAAGATGTCAGCTCAGGTGCCAATCTTTAAAAAAAATTGCTTTTGAAAATCAATATTTGGTAACTACCACATTAATAATAGTTTCAGGTATTAATCATCAATGAGTGTTAAAACTAGTTGGTAAAAGTTTAATTAGAAGTAGAATATTTACATTGCCTCAAAGTATTCCACCTCCCTGCTAAAAAGAATGGTTTTGTCTGTGTAGAGAATTTTCAAGCCTGGTGTCCATTTTGTATTTAATTTTTTTTTTTTTTTTGCTGAGGAAGATTAGCTCTGAGCTAACATCTGTGCCAATCTTCCTCCACTTTATGTGTGGGTTGCCACCACAGCATGGCTGATGAGTGGTGTAGGTCCACACTTGGGATCTAAACCTTTGAACCCAGGCTGCTGAAGTGAATTGCTCCTAACTTAACTACTAGGCCATGGGGCCAGCCCTTGTATTTAATTTTAACAATATTTAATTACTTACTAATTTATATACCACCATATTCCACAAATAATATGAAGCAATCAATTATGATATTTATATAGTTCTTTACATTTAATGTTTTTTTAGCAAGTTTTACTTAGTTCTAACAAGGTCTCTGAGCCAGTATTAACAGCTCACTTTCACAGCTGGAGGAACCACAGTTCACAAAGATTGGTTGATTTGCTCAGTTGTGAGGTGAATATTAATACCATCTTCCTGTTGGTGGGAAAGTGAAGCTTAGAGAACAGAAGTAAATTGCTAAAGAAGACATATGTAATGTGAGGTGCTATTAAGAGGTGGGATTTCAACACAAATTGAATGAGCCCTAACTGGCGTGGTATGTTACCTCCTCAAAATGTTGCTTTTCTGATGGTTTTATCCAAGGAAAAAAAGTCATTCAATCAATTCATGTTTCCACATACTATTTTTTAGAACATGGATGCAATTTAGAATTAATTTCTAATTCCTCTAGCAACGTGAGACAATCTATTTCTATTTCTAAAAGATTGGTCCATCCAGAGAATTCTGCTTATGTTTCTCACATGATCTTACGAAACAAATTCTAAAAGAATGTTAACCTTGGTAGAAAAACAGCTGCTGTTTTATCTGTGGAGAAACCCTAAGTCAGTGTAGTTGATTTTTAAAAGAAATCAAATTAGTGTGTTAACCTTTACTGTTCATCTGGTGCCCTCAACAAATATGTTTTCAACTTGACAAAATAGAATCGATTACTTGCGACTCAATTTTTCTACCATTAAAATGCAATTAGTTTCCAATTATGTTATAGAAGTTAAAATAAGAATATAAGAAGTGACGGGGGAATTAACACCGGGTGCCCTCTCTTTGTGAATCTAGACTTCTCTTAGTCGTGAGGAAATGCCCAAGATTGCCTTAGGCGACATTTTCTGAGAGCTATTTACCATGTATATAGTTGAAGTAAATACTTGAATGAACTGTATGCTTTTTGCTGAATACTAGATATCAATAAAATATTCCTATTTTAACAGCTGTTTCTCCTGGCCACAAGATTTTGAGACGCTTAATCAGATAAGGATGAGCCTTATCTGGCACCCTGCAGTTCAGTCGCCGTCCTCCAGGGGTCGCTGGAACCTAGCCTCTGTGTAAAGGTCTTCCTCTGTCTAGGGTGGGATTGGTGGTCCTTGAGATGTTATACAAACTGCCAAGTATCTTCTTGGTTCCAATTGATGTCAGGACTGCCACACTTCTGAAGTGTTCCCCTGAGGGGCCCCCTGAGAATCTGAATCCTGGAACTAATGTCACTGCTCCACTAATGTTGCTCTGGTGATCGCGATAAGCATTTCTCCACAGCCCAGTTGCTGATGTTACCTGGGCCAGATGCCTCCATATGGGTGCCTGAGACCAGCCACTGAGATGGCTCCACTTCAGTTTCCTGCATCAGGGGATGAAGGCCTGTATCCTTTCACACTCTCATTCTGCTGTGGGAACTCATTTTTTTTTTTTTTAAAGATTTTATTTTTTTCCTTTTTCTCCCCAAAGCCCCCCAGTACATAGTTGTACATTCTTTGTTGTGGGTTCTTCCAGTTGTGGCATGTGGGACGCTGCCCCAGCGTGGTCCGATGAGCAGTGCCACGTCCGCACCCAGGATTCGAACCAACGAAACACTGGGCCGCCTGCAGCGGAGCGCGCGAACTTAACCACTCGGCCACGGGGCCAGCCCCAGTGGGAACTCATTTTAGTATGTAAAACTGATCACCCAGTATCGGCATGTGTCCTTGAACTCTTTGATAGTCCTCAAATATGGTGGAGAACCTTCCATCTTGCATCAGCGCCACTTCTTCTCTTCTTTTTTTCTTTATATTTCTGACCAACCACCTCCCTAGGATTCTGTCAACGGATTAGACGTAGGTCTTGCCAAAGCTTTTAGAACATGTGAGTGACAAGCTTTTCACTTACTAATGTATGATGTAGACTTCTGCAAGTTTGTTGTGGAGAATTAAATTAGGAATATTCCATAATAATCATAGGAAAATCACACACAAAACAAAAAAGTAGGAAATGAATCAAAATATAACATTTAAAATTAAGGGTGCTTTACCAACTTCTGGTTATAAGATAATTGAGTCCTGGGGAGGTGGGTACAGCGGGATGACTATAGTTAACAATACTGTCTTGTATATTTGACAGTTGCTAAGAGAATAGATCTTCAACGTTCTCATCTCACACACACAAATTTGTAACTATGTGAGATGGGTGTTGCTAGACTTATTGTGGTGATCATTTCACAATATATACAAATATTGAATCATTATGTTGTATACTTGAAGCTAATACAATGTTATATGTCAATTATATCTCAAGAAAAAAATAAAATGAGCTTAAGGCTTACAAAGATAACATTTAACAAGCATTTCTTTAAAACCAAGCCGTTTCAGGTTTATGCCTAGGCATGTGGAAAGTCTGAATGGCTCACATACAATATTGTCTTTAAAATTGGCCTATTTTACTAAGAATGTATTTGATGCAGCTTTTGCCTAATGATTGGGAAATGGATATTCATTGTGAGAGCCCAGATGTCAATAAGACCTTCGTGGGCTTTTAAAGAAGCACTGTGCTCAGTATTGAATTTGCTTTTGGAATCTAGGACACACAGTTGAAATTGCTCACTGCCAATGACTGACTGTCTCATCTGGAGTAATCTTTCTTACAATCTGTTTTGGCCTAATAGATATTTCAGTCTCACACATTTGCCAAATAGATGGCTCTCTCCTCTTTCCACTGCTTCCTTGAAGAGGTCTGATAGTACATTGAAATGAGAAAACAAAAACAAAATAGGAAAATTTCTTTCTAAAACACTAGTGTAGAACTAAGATTATAGCCTAGTATGAGATAACTTGCCCACATGCCAAACTTTGGAACTCTTGTTATATGCCCATAAATGGCCTAATTTAGCATCGAAAAATAATAGTTTCTGTTTATCTACTCCTCAGTACAAGGACATTTGGGTTGTTTCCATTTTTGGTAATTATGAATAAAGCTGCTAGAAATATTTGTATCCTGGTTGTTATGTGAACTTGTTTTGTTTCACTCGAATAGATACCTAGGAATAGATTTGCTGGGTTGTACGGTAAATGTGTGTCTAACTTTATAGAAACTTCCAAAATGTTTTCCAAATTGGGAGGGTGTACATTTTGTATCCCCGTTAAGAACTGAGGGGAGTCCAAATGCTCTTCATGCTTTGAATTAGTCAGTATTGTCAATAAAAAAAATCATAGCCCTTCTATAGGTATGTAGTGATATCACATTATGGTTTTAATTTTCATTTCCCTGACTCTAATGATGTAGAGCATCTTCTCATGTGCTTGTTGCCATTCATATATCTTCTTCGGTGCAGTGCTTGTTCAAATCTTTTGTCCATTAAATAGTTTAAAAATATTATTGTGTTTTAAGAGCTCTCTGTATATTCTGGTTACAAGTACTTTATCAGATATGTTATTTGCAAATATTTTCTCCTTGTCTATGGCTTATCTTTTTAATATCTTAACAGTGTCTTTCAAAGAGCAGAAGTTCTTAATTTTGGAGTCCAATTCATCAAATTTTTCCTTTATTAATTGGAATTTAGGTGTCCCATATAATGGAGTATAATTCAACAACAAGCCACTGAAACATGCAAAAATGTGGCTAAGTCTTTATACACTAAATAAAGAGAAAGAATCCAGACTTGAGAGGCTACATACTGTGTGATTCCACTTATTTGACATTTTGGAAAAGACAAGATTAAGTAATAGAAAATATCGGTAGTTACCACAGGCTGGGGGTGGGGGAAGAATTGACTGTAAAGGGGAAAGGGGAATCTTTTTGGGGGTAATGTAACTGCTCTGTATCTTGATTGTGGTGCAGGCTGGACAACTACATGTACTTCAAAACTCATACAGTTTTGTTTACTAAAAAAGGTGGTTTAACTGTATGGAGATTACATGTTAAATTAAAAAAAAGTAGTTTTTACTTTGTTGTTTCTTTGCTCTATCTCACTTTCTTTATGAAGGAGTTCTGAAAGCATCAGTGACGTAGAGTGGAGAAGAGTTTAAGAGGTTCAGAAAGGAATCATGCAATCATATCATACAAATGATAATACAGTGGAAAACATTTGTAGAGAGTGGGAAAGAATTGTTGGCTCTATGGTTAGGTAGGATGGCAGGGTATTGTGGCAGACACCACTGTGTGTTTCCTAAAACCATTTTATCTACCTCCTGGGAACACCATCAGATGATAATTTCCAGCCTCCCTTGCAGTTATGTCAGGCCATGTGATAACATCCTGTAGAAGTTTACATGCCACTTCCAAGATTGCATGGCCCATAAAAACCTCTTACAATCCTCCATCCTTCTCTTTCCTGAAATTCTGGATGGATGCAGGAGATACAGCAACAGATTTAAAGTCCAATGGGATGGTGGAACCACCAGGTGGAAGTAGCCCGGGTCCCTAAATGACCACATGGAAGGAACGCTTCAATTGGACTGTGACACGAATTAAAAATAAACTTTGATTTTGTTAAACCAACTGAGATTTATTAGGTTGGTTTGTTATAGAACTTTGCGTTACTTATCCTAATCCGAACAAAAACATATTTCCTTGCCTGTTCACAGATATTAAAAGGTTGGAATTTTCGATAAGAGGATAATGCGAGATAAATCCACGAGGGTGGAGGGCTTCAGATATTTTTGGACGTGGCATTTTTGGTGGGAATTTTTTTGAGGGGTTTCTTTTGATCCTATGGGTTTTAGAACACTTTTTGCACTTTCATTTGGGCTGGATTGTTACAAGTTACCTGATTTAGCTATTCATTAATGGGAGAAGTGTATTAAAAACATGCTACTAGGTTGGTAGATTTTAAAAATTTCTCATTGTGTTTACATCGTTTTTTGCTTTCTATTGTTGAACTTACGTTCTTAGTAGCATACAGTTTTAGAACTGATACTCTTCCCAGTGTTTTGAACCTTTCTCATGAATTGACCTGTTTCTAGGAATGCTCTTAGTTTATAAAAACATTGTTTGGTGTTAATGGAATTATGTAAACTTTCCTTTGGTTAGTGTTTGCTTAACGTATAAATTTCTATTTTTCTAAAAATTTAAATTTTCTAAAAATTTCTGTTTTTCATAATACCTTCCATATGTTTGTGTTTTTGATATATTGCCTATAAACAAGATATAGCTGAATTAAAAAATAGTTTACAATTTTCTTCTTTCTCAAATTGGAACATTTAGTTCATATAATTTTTAGTTATTAATATATGTGGAATAATCTCTATTATTTTATTTTGTGATTTCAGTGTGTCTAACCCACAGTACGATTTTAATGAAGGGTTAGATATATACACCAATGAAACAGAATTAGGAGTCTAGAAATAGACTCACATGTATATGATAAATTGTTTTCAACAATGGTGCTAAGGCAATTTAATGGAGAAAATCTTTTCAACAAATAGTGCTAGAACTGAAGGATATCCATATGAGAAAAAGCGAACATCAATCTTTACCTCGCTCTATACAAACAGTTTAAGTAGACTATAGACTTAAATGAAAAAGTTAAAAGTAAAAACCTTCTAGAACAACACATAGGATAAAATTTTTTCGCAACTTTGAGTAGGAAATTTTTCTTATATACTACACAAAAAGCATGAATCACAAAAGAAAAAGATTGATAAATTGGACCTTATCAAAATTACAAAGTTTTACTTATCAAAAAACACCACTAAAAGCAATGAAAGGCGAGTCATAGAATTGGATAAATTATTTGCAATACGTATTTCTGACAAAGGACTAATATCCAGAATATATATAAAAACTCTCTTAATTAGGAAATAAAAACACAAACTACTCAATTTAAAAATGGACAAAAAATTTCAACAGATACTTTAGAAAACAGTGGTCAGTAAAACCTGAAAAGATGCTCCACAATAATAGGAAAATGCAAATCGAAACCACAATGAGATACAGCTACACATCATTATAACATTGACAATAAAATTGCCAAGAATACAAGTATTAGTGAGGATACAAAGCAACTGGAACTCTCATATGCTTACAACCCCTTTGGAAAACCATCATTTACTTTAATGAGTAAACATATGCCTACCATATGATCCAGGCTTTTCACTCTAGGTATGAAATGAAAACGTGTCCACACAAAGATGAATGTTTATAACAGCTTTATTTACAATAGACAAAAAGTGGAAACAACTTAAATGTCTGTCAGTGAATTAAAAAAATATGGTGCATCTATATAACTGATTACTACTCAGAAATAAAAAAGAATAAAATATTGATTTATAACACAACATCAACCTTGAAATCATTATGCTATGTGAAAGGATCCAGGCACAAAAATACCCATATTGTATGATGCCATTCATGTTAGAAAAGAACAGAAAATACTATACTAGCAAAAATATATGTCAGTGGTTGTCTGGTGTCAGTGGTAGAGTGTGGGATGTGCTGCAAAGGGGCTTAAGGAAACATTTGGGGTGATAGAGATATTTTGTACTTTGGTTGTGGCAGTGGTTACACAGTTGTACTAATGTATAGAAACCCACAGAATTGTAACATTCAATGCCTGCAGTTCATTTTAAATGTATTATATATCATTAAATTTTTTTAAATGTTTTTCACTGTGTTTAGAATTCTAACAGCTAATTTCTCTCAGCATACATAACATTCCACCGTCTCCTGGTTTCCATTGTTACAAATGATAATCAGCTGTTAATGTAATTATCCTTCCTTTAAGGGTCTTTTTTTCCTTCTGTTAATATTTAGGACTTTTCTTTTCCTTTGGTTTGGGAACTTTCACTGTGACATGGATTTCTCTTTCTTTATCCTTCTTGTTATTTGTGAGGCTTCCTGAATCCATCAAGAGGGACCTACCACAAGTTTTAGAAAGTTGAAGTCATTATTTCTTCAACTATCTCTTATATTGCATTCTCTTTCACCTCTCCTTTTAAATTCCTTTATTTGTTGGGCTAGCCCAGTGTGCAGCAGTTAAGGGCGCACATTCCACTTTGGTGGCCTGGGGTTCACTGGTTCAGATCCTGGGTGTGGACATGGCACTGCTTGGCAAGCCATACTGTGGTAGGCATCCCACATATAAAGTAGAGGAAGATGGGCACGGATGTTAGCTCAGGGCCAGTCGTCCTCAGCAAAAAGAGGAGGATTGGCAGCAATTAGCTCAGGGCTAATGTTTCTCAAAAAAAAAAAAAAAAATCCTTTATTTGTGCGTGCCTTCGGCATTGTTTTTTCTTCCTGCACCTTTAAAGCCATGAAAACCAATGCTTAAAATTCCTAAACTCAGAAATTGGCTTCTTTCAAGGAATAATCTATTTTAAATTCTCTATTTACCTTTCTGGGTTTCTGCTCTCAATTTTTGGCATCTGAATATTGCTTACTTTCTTGCTACATATAGATATTTGAAAAGATTTAATAATATACCTTACTTAGCATTTTAACTTGTTTTTAGTTGGAGGATCAGTTATGGAACCCAGGCTGTATTGTCAAAATATGGAACAGCATGGCACAGATGACTCCATTAAAAAGTTGCATTATGATATTTACATTAATATTTAAATTCTTCCTTTAACAATTATCCCTTAATGACTATCTAACTCAGGGTCTAAAGCTGTGTTTAAAAGCTGAAAAAGAGTTTATAAGCACAAGACGCATCAGAAAATCCTGGATTTTGTTTTGTTGGTACTGAATAATGTGTGGTTCACTTGCGATGAAAAGAAAGACTTTTAAGTTGAACAGGAGATTAGGTTGCAAAGAGACATTGTTTCTTAACAGTTCTTAGTAGAAACTGTATCTATATTTCAAAATGATCTTAAAATTACGGGAAGCAAAATTTGGTGGCTGTGAAGAAAATCTTTTGAGACAGTTGCGATATTAGAAGAAAAAGGAGCAATTCATTTCTTTTGTCTAGGTTGGTGAAATAATATTTCAGAAATGACAGATCTATCTTACAGATAGAACGTTTTAACTTTATTATTATTCAGCTCTTGCTGATTTTAAGCCTGTATTCAATAGCCAAGTTATTCTCAATATTTTGAATTTGATACCTAGTTTGACTTCATAATCATTTTACTTTATTTTATAGAACATTTGAATTTCAGATCTTGTGTGGTGTTAACCAAGTTTGAGCACCAGCATTCCTAATGTGCATTGGCCAATATCCTGTCTTCTGCTCATATATGTCAATTTTAGCTGTTTTCCAGATTTCTCAGGTAAATGACCATACTCCTAGCTTATAAAATTGATCACACAGATACACACACAAACACATATATCAATGAAATATGCACTGTTTCTTTTTAGCTCTGAAATATTTACACAAGCATTTGTAATAAACTAATTTATATGTCTGTGTTACTTTTGTTACTGTAACCAATGCCCTAAATATGTTGGTTGTTCAATATTTGTTAACAAAGAGGAAGATTTTGAATTTATATCTTATTATGTATCATTCTGGATGAAACTCTGACTTTTTCTGAAAAAAATTTCCATGTTGTCACCTCTTGAAATGCACTTTAAAGTTCCTTGGTTGTGCATTCATATTTTAGATGCATGATAATTTTATATCAGGATCTATTTCGGATAAACTATTTTGATAAACATTACTGAAATTTCTGAACAGAAAATAACATGGAAGACTGAGAGTCAGATTGGATATTGTAGAATGAGCATACATTTTGAGGATTAAGTCTGGCTCTACTGCTTAACAGAGAAGTAGCACAAGAAAAAAAATTGTCTCTCTACAAATTTTAAATAGCTCAAATCTAAAATGAGTTGAACATTACCTATCAAACAGGGTGATTATGTGTATCAATTAAGTAAAATTTGTGTGCTGTTACATAGGTACTTAAAAAATTAGCTTTTCTATTTTTGGGTCAACTCTGTACCTCAGCTCAAGTTTATTTAATTTGTGGGCAAGAACTAAAGGACCCTGCAACACAGGCTTAAAGATGTAGAAATGACTTATGGTTAGAGCCCTTAGTGGTAGTTTCCTAAGGGGCCAAAGTGGGAATTCTAATTTCAGGATATCTCTCTCCATTCCAATTGCTCCCACTGTTTGACAATCGAGGAGTGTCGTAAGATCCAGCCAGTTGTGAACAGCTGAGAAGGAGGTACTCTATCACTCTTTTGTCAGAGAAAAGGTTTTTCTTCATTTTTGTTTTTTTGCTGAGGAAGATTAGCACTGAGCTAACGTCTGTGCCAGTCTTCCTCTATTTTGTATGTGGGTTGCTGCCACAGCATGGCTTGATAAGTGGTGTAGGTCTGTGCCTGGGATCCGAACCCAAGAACCCAGGCTGCTGAAGCAGAGGTTGCTGGACTTAGCCACTATGCCATGGGCCAGCCCCTCAGAGAAAGTTTTTAGATGAATGAAATCTTCTGTTTTTGTATTTTGAAAACCTCTGCTTCTGCAAGATGCCATGCTAGGCACTGTACATAATTCTATTAAAATGGTAGAGTTCTCATCTTCAAGAAATTGGCAATCACAGACAGGGCAGTTAGGACAGATGTTAAATGAAGGCAGCACATGAACAATGAATTCAAGAAGTTATTTTTAGTACTTTTCTAAGCCCCCATGAGACAAAGGATTTCTATGGAGGATTGTTTGAGGCAGCCCATTCTTTTCTGTGAACTAAATCAGAGCATCAAAGAGCCGTGCAGTGGTCCATACCTTTTGGTTTTCTCACAAAATTTCTTTTGCATATGCCCTTTAATTAATTACACTGTAGGATGCATATATTTTTGCATTTATTGTAAGCAGCTAGGAAGCAGTGGAAGATGTCATCTACCACACCACTCAGGGGCCCTTGTATGAAGAAAGATCCATGGCACTTCTGGGGAATTACAGACTTAAGCATTATTCTTCCGGAGGGACTGTTGGCCATCAGGATGCTCCAGGGTTAATTTATGGGACCATTTTTATAATTTTATTACCCATAGCATCGGTAACTAGATACTAATGCTTAGTCTTATAGTTCAGGTGTATCTATAGTTTTCTGACCTTGTTTTGTATTTACTTGTTTATTTTGTTGAATTAAGTTAATTTTGTCAGTTTCTCAGTATTTGTCAGTTCTTCATATCATTTGTGCCTTGGTGTATATGTAAATAGATAATTCCTCTAAACAACATTTATTTTATTATCAACATATTTTATTTCGACATATTGAAATGCTAGTTCACTCTTGTATTAATTCCCTAGGAAAGGAATTGTTCAGTTTAAAATTCAGTGTTAGGTTTTCAATATATTAGAGAGAATTAAGTAGAAATGGAAATTGGAAGTATGCAACGATTGGAAATCTTTTTTTTTTTTTTTTGGAGGACGATTAGCCCTGAGCTAACTACTGCCAATCCTCCTCTTTTTGCTGAGGAAGACTGGCCCTGAGCTAACATCCATGCCCATCTTCCTCTACTTCATATGTGGGATGCTTACCACAGCATGGTGTGCCAAGCAGTGCCATGTCTGCACCCAGGATCCGAACCGGCAAACCCCAGGCTGCCAAAGCAGAACGTGCACACTTAACCACTATGCCACCGTGCCAGCCCCTGATTGGAAATCTTAATAATAGTAGCTATCAGAGAAGAAATAATTACCCATTCACATAAAATTCAAACTAGCCCTGGGGCTGGCCTGGTGGCGTAGCGGTTATGCTCACACACTCCACTTTGGTGTCCTGGGGTTCACGGGTTTGGATTCCTGGCGTGGACCTATGCACTGCTCATCAAGCCATGCTGCCACGTCGTCCCATATACAAAATAGAGGAAGATGGGCACAGACGTTAGCTCATGGCTAATCTTCCTTAGCAAAAAGAGGAAGATTGGTAACAGATGTTATCTCAGGGCCAATCTTCATCTCACACACACACAAATTCAAACTTTTTCTTATAGTTTTAAATAGCCAGCCTTTTAAGAAACAGCAGGCATATATTTTTTTTTCAAAATAAAAATACTATACATCACAAAAAAGAATATTTCTGAGATTATAAATCACATTGCTTAAAATTGAGTACTTGGTGAATTTTGCACACTTCACTCCCCATAGATAAGTAATCCCTTTTACCATTCAGATAACAGAAATACGTCTTGCTGCTGGGGGTTGGTGAAAATAGCACTTAATTAAAAAATCGCTTTTTCAGTGACTTTCACCTCATCACTTCCCCTAAGCATAATTCTTGACGAATGTGTCCCTTGTGCCATTTTTCCGTTCTCCAACTGCTTGAAGCAAATTTATAGTTGTTATTTAAACTCCCCCCAAATTTATTAATATTTATTCATTTTTATTGTGTATCAGGTAATATGCTGAAAAGTCAAAGGACAATAATAGTTTTAGGTGATCTGTCGTCAGCTCTTGATGTGGTTAATTACTCTGTCGTCTTTGAAACCCTTTCTTGATTTGGTTTCCATTCTGCCTTAATTTCCTCCTACCTCACTGGTTTGCCCTTCCCATTTACCCACGTGGTATTTCTTATCTCCCTGAACTTTGAAAATTGGAACGCACCAGGGCTCAGTCCTTGGTCCTTTTCTCCATCTACACCAGCACTTCAGAGATCTCATACAGTCTTGTGGTTTAACTATTATGCTGAAAACCCCAAAGTTTATATGTCTAGCCCAGACCTTGACCCTAGAACACAGTCTTCTGTGTCTACCTGCCTACATGACATTTGTACTTGGATCTCAAACTTTACATTTCTTAAACCGAACTGCTGATTTTCCCCACAGCCCGGTGCTCTCAGAGTCTTCGCCATCTTGGGGAGATGCAGCTCCATCCTTCCAGTTGCTCAGGCCAAAAATCTGGGGGTCACTTTTGATTCCTGTCAATCTTACATCCCACATACAATCTATCAGCAAATTCTATTGGGTCATTTTCAAGCTATCTCAAGGTTCTGACTGCTTCTACCACTGTTACCACTCTGATCCAAGCCATCGTCATATTTTACTTGGATTATTGCAATAGTCCCTTGTGTCAGCCATGACATTAATTGCTGTAACAGCTTCAAAGTCTCAGTAGCTTAATGCAATAAATGTTGATTATTTGCTCACATGACTGTGAGTGGTGAAGGGGTTCAGATCCACGTGGTCATTCAGGAAGCCAGGATTCTCTCATCTTGGGGATCTGTCTTTCCCCAGCATGTGGAATTATCTATTGGAGTCTCTGCATGAGGCAGAGAATGTGGACAGTGTGTGAGTTTTCTTATGGGCCAGGACTAGATGTGGCATACATCACTTCTGACTGATTCTTATTGGCTACAAGTCAGTCACATGGTCCTAGGTAGCTGCAAGGGAAGCTGGGAAATTGCATGGAGCTGTGGACACAGGGAGGAAATACAATTACTTAGTGAATACATAGCAGTCATGGTGACACTGCTAAAATGCAAGCATCAAATGTCTTTATTGCTCACAACTTTCCAATGGCCTAACTTCTCACTCAGAAAAAAGCTAACTCCATATGATGGGTTAAGGGGCCCTAAAGTATCTGGCTTCCATGACCTCTCTCACTTTATTTCCTACTTCTCTTCCCTGTGTTCACTCCTCTCCAGTCACACTGACTTTTTTGATGGTCCTTGAATGTACCAGGTACATTCCCACCTCAGGGCCTTTGCACTTGCTGTTTCGTCTGCTTGCAATATTTTTCCTCCAGATATCTGCATGGCTTTCTGCCTCATGTTCTTTGTATCTTGGCTCAAATATTGCTCTCTTGGTTAGTCCATTCCTGCTCACCCAAATTAGCATTGTAACCATCAACCCTGGTACTCCTTATCCTCCTTCTCTGCTTAATTTTTTTTCTAGCCCCTATCACCTTCTATCATACCATTTATTTATTTTGTTTATTGTCTCTCTCTTCAGACTAGGAGGTAAGCTCCAACAGAGTAGGGATCTTGTTTGTTGTGTTCACTGCAGTACCCTCAGTCCCAGGAGTAGTGCCAAGTTTTTAGAAGGTACTGAATAATAACTACAATAAATATAATAATAATAATAACAATAATAGTGATTTGTTGAATGAATGAATTCTTTATTCCCAAGGACTTTAAAATAAAGCTAGGAAGACAGACAACTATAATTTCTCACTACAAGACACAGAGACCTAGTCTTATGGAAACAAAGAAAAGACTGATTTATTTTGCCTGGAAACCCAGAGGTTTCATAATGAGGACAATGGTAGACCTGGGTATTGAAGAATGAATAGGAGTTTTCAGGTTTTAAGTGGGGCATTCTAGGAATAAAAATAGCACAAAGAAAGGCTCGGAAGCAGGAGTATGGTGACATTTGGGAACCAGCTGAGGAATCTGAGGGGTTTGGTAGAAGTGTGTATGATGAGTCCTGGTGTGCAAGTATGAAAGAGAAACTTGGGGAAGTGTGTAAGCAGGCTGAAGGGCAAGTGCGGGGGAGCTTAGCAAGAGGCTATTGTGACACTCCATGACAGAGAAGCTCAACACCTGCTCTCAGATATTCAACCAGGGCCCATATGGACAAATCTACTCAGCCACAAAGACATCATCTAAATTGCTTGCCTGTCTCTAAACGTCAGGGGAGAGAATTCTGCCCCAATGTGGATAACCCTTTAGAACCTAGAGACTATTATGAACACTGGCTTTGGCTTAAGCTAAACACTCTACATCCCCATCCATGTGAAAACTGTTTCTAATGGCTTCCATGGCCATTGTGGCAAAGTCCTTAAAGCCTGAATCTCAAGCATCTTCTCATGAAGACATTATTTTTTGAGCTAGAGAAGACATGGGCAATTACATTACTAAGTGTCGACAAATTGTTTGGTTTTGAATTTGATCCTTGATTCACTGGGCCTATTTGGCCTTTCACAAATGAACACCATGATCTGTAGGTGATTTATGTCATTACTGACTTTATTGCATGCAATTTAAAATGTATTTATTGAATATTCATGACATTCACTTTATAAAGTGCTACCAGGCGTACAAATATGACTAACAAACACTTAGACAAAAGCATTGGCGTCACTGTGCCTCTCTATCATTGCCTCGGCCCATTACAAGCATCCCCATGATAAAGGGATAATAAAAACTTGTGGACCTTGCAAGTAATACTTGTAATAGGATTGCTTCTCTGTCAGTAAACCATTTGTGCTTACATTAACCTTCCAAATCTGAATGGAATCACTTCCAAAAGAATATCTTCCTGTTTTTCTTGTCCCTGAATGCTTTGTATTTTGAAGTTTAGCACGTGATGTTAATTTACTAAGTTGTGTGTGTACAGTAGTTGCCCCTTATCCATGGGGGATGCGTTCCAAGACCCTCACGGATGCCTGAAGCCGAGGCTGGTACTGAACTCTATCCGTACTATGTTTTTTCCTATGCATACGTACCTATGAGGAAGTTTAATTTGTCAGTTATGCACGCTAAGAAATTAGAAAGAATAACTGGTAGTAAAAATAGAACAATTGTAACAATATACTGTAATAAAAGTTACCACAGATCTTAGCAACCTCAGCATACAATTTATTTCTTTCCTTAAGTCGAGAATTTTCACCTTTTTACTTAAAAAAACACTTTAGAGCTTCCCTCTGGCATATTCAAATTGCCACCATCACTATACTTGGGCTTTGGGGCCATTTTAAGTAAAATAAGGGTTACTCGAACACAAGCACTTCTATATCATGAAAGTTGATCTGTTAACGAAGACAGCTACTAAGTGACTAACCAGGTCGCAAGTACAGAGTGGATACTCCAGAAAAGGGATGATTCATGTCCCACGCAGGTTGGAGTGGGATGGCCAGAGATTTCATCACGCTGCTCAGAATGGTGGGAGCAATTTGAAACTTATAAACTGTTTATTTCTGGAATTTCTTATTTAATATTTTGGACTGGGGTTTACTGCAGATAACTGAAATGGCAGAAAGTGAAACCGCGAATAAGAGAGACTCCTGTATATGTGTGTGCTTTGTCCTGAGACAGGTACAGGACTGGTGAGCATCTCGGCTGCAACCAAGTGAGTAGCCAAGAAAGAAGACCATCCATCAGTTTCTTACTGACATGAGTACGTTTATCCCTCTAGATGGTACAAAATCCGAAACAACCTTGCTTTGTTTTTAAAATGATAGCTGTTGTTTCTTGTTAATGAGTTTTCTCTGTTTGACGTGTATGTATATTTACAGTGAAGAAATGTAAAAGCCCAAGCTCACTAGGGAACTGGACATGTGAAAAACCCTCCAACCTGAAACACTGGGGATATTGGTGATCTAAAGCCTCTGAGCCTGGATTGTAATCCCTCTGTGAGTTCATTTCACACTGCGTCATGGAACTTGATAAAATATACTGGACTAAATTCTGGGCATTGGTGGTATTTCATTTTTGTGGGTGTTCTTAGCTTCACTGGGCTTAGAAATCGCCTTGTTTTAGGAGTGTAAATAACAGTCTTCTCATATCCTTCACATCCTTTATATTTCAGCTACAGAATCCTTTCTCAGCTTCCAGATCAGCTTTCGTTCTTCCTCTAGCTTTCCCAGAACTAGCTGGGTACTCTGACATAAGCAACTTTTTCTGGAATCCTGACTTTAGCTGTCTTCATCATTGCATACTACACAGCTGCAGATGTTTCTCTTTTAGATTCATTCTTGTTTAACCATTAAATTGAAAAGACTTTGTGTCTATTGGGTGCTCACTTCTGGTTTTATTTGGAAGAAAATGATATGGTCCTAAAAAGTCAAGCAAAAGATTTTTCCCATTGTTATAAGCCTTCTGAAGAAATAGGAGAATGTACAAGGCACGCTTCCATTATTTTAGATTCTCAACAAATGACAAATACTCTGCATAGCAAAATGAACTTGTCTAGTAGTTGCTCATTTTGGAGAACATGCTATAGTTTTATATTTTGTTTTGAGAGGCTTTTTGATATTTCCAGCAAGAGTGGTAGCATCATAAGCAGCAATCGTTGGTATGGAAGGGGGAGCAGATGACCACACAGAAGGTTGCTAAGTCCCAGTGGCTATGGGACCAAGAATCAGGCTGTTTTCTCAAAAAATCTCAGCTTTGGGCCAGCCCTGTTGCACAGTAGTTAAGTCTGGCGTGCTCTGCTTGGGTGGCCTGGGTTCATGGGTTTGGATCCCGGGCGCAGACATATGCCACTCTTCAGCTACACCATGGCAGTGACCCACATACAAAATAGAGAAAGATTGGCAACAGATGTTAGCTCAGCAACAATCTTCCTCACCAAAAAGCCAATCAAAAAAACCCAAACAAAAACAAAAACAAAAACCCCTCAGCTTTATTGAAGTATCATTGACATATAAAATGGTAAGATATTTAAAGTGTCTATTGTGGTGATTTAATGTATGTATATGTTTTGAAAGGATGCCTCTCATCTAGTTAATTAACACATCCATCACTTCATATATTTTTTTTTTGCTGAGAAAGATTTGCTCTGCACTAACATCCATTGCCAATTCTCTTTTTTTTCTGCTTGAGGAAGATTAACCCTGAGCTAACATCCATGCCAGTCTTCCTCTGTTTTGTATGTGGGTCACCACCACAGCGTGGCTGGTGAGTGGAGTAGGTCTGTGCCTGGGATCCAAACCTGCAAACCCAGGCCACTGAAGTGGAATGCGTGGAACTTTAACTACTCAGCCACGGAGCCTGGCTCTATTTATCTTTTACTCGATGGGAACAATTAAGTTCTACTCTCTTAGGAAATTTCAATTGTACAGTACAGTGTTGTCAACTATAGTCACCATATTTTACATTAGATCCTCAGGACTTATTCATCGTATAGATGAAAGTTTGTGCCCTTTTACCAACCTCTCCCTATTTCCTCCACCTCCAGCCTCTGGTAACCACTTTTCTACTCTCTGTTTCTATGAATTTGGCTTTTTTTTAAGGCTGTTATGGTGATTGAAGAGAGGTGAAGCAAATAAATCTGAAAGAGCATTTTTTAAAAAACAAGTGCTTCTGTAGACTAAGTGTTCCCAGAGAGTATTTCAACATCCAATTAAGGCAAAAAAAATGTTTTGGTAGAATTTGTCAGTATGTGATTTCCATAATATGCAACTCATCCTAAGCGTTCTATCCATGAACTGCTATGTTAGAACATCGTCTGGCATGTAGTCAGCGCTCAATGAAATATTCATTGAGTGAATAATTTTGGAAGTGATATTTATTGAGCACTTACTTTGAGCCAGGCACTGTTCTAAGCACTGGAAATAGGATGGAATATAGCAGTACATGAATAAAACAGTTGGAATATAATAGGAATTATTAGACTTCTCCCTATTGCAATTTGTAAGCCATTAAACCATCGGCACCTCTCCGAAGGCGGATGTACTGGAATCTTTTATTTTTTTGAAGAAATATTTATTTAATTTTATTACTTTTTTCACTCTGATACTTCTCAAAAATGCAACGTTTTAGAGTGCCCATGCAGACTATTTTCAGCCAAAGTGGTAGATATCCGGATGACACGAGCCTTCATACATTCCCACGCCAGAGTGATTTTAGGGCTACATCCATGCTGTCATCTCTGAACTTTTTTTTTTTAATGCTTTTTGGTGAGAAAGATTGGCCCTGAGCTAACATCTGTTGCCAAACTTCCTCCTTTTTTTTTCTCCCCAAAGCCCCAGTCCATAGTTGTATATCCTAGTTGTAGTTCATTCTAGCTCTTCTATGTGGGACGCTGCCTCAGCATGGCTTGATGAGTGGCCTGTAGGTCTGAACCCTGGATCTGAACCCATGAACCCTAGGCTGCCAAAGGGGAGCATGCAAACTTAACCATTTGGCCATGGGGCCTGCCCCTCAACTTTTTGATTGAATACTGTGTTATGACATTTTTTTGAGTACCTTTTCTATAATATATGGATTTATGTATTGATAGATTATATAAATGTACAACTCTACTAAATATTGTGATTATTATGAAACATACTCAAAATAGAAATATTAAAGTGATGAAGTAACAACAGTAAGTGTGAACAGAAGCTATAATATTCTTTTCTGTAATCCTGCTAGATCCTCTTGCCGATTCCCTTAATCTCAGCACTTCAGTCAATCGGAAGCTGCCACGAGAGGACAAGATTTTCCTGGCCACAGATGGTTTTGGAGTTTCCCTTCTACAGAAGAATTTCAGGCAGGTTTCCAAAATCTTACAGCGACAATTCAACTTTGTCCCTGGCATGTAAGGTACTTAAAACAAATGCGATCTCTTCATTCTATATTTTAGGCATTTGTCAGAAAGTCTGGTCTGGATTTTACTGCACTTTTCTTTCAAAAGACAGATTAAGACAATTCATGTTTGAGAGTTTGAATTTAAGGCTCTTCTCAACTGCTGTTGCCACAGGTGGGTTGAGGGTCTGGGGAGATACCAAGTAACGGGTCTTCTCCAGTTGTAGGTAGACTTGTTCAAGGTCCCTCGGAGGGACACGTGTAGGTCTGAAGGAGTCTGAGAAGCACTTCTCCTAGAGCTAAATTAATCATTCATGTTCTGGATTTTCCAGCATAAGATCACCAGAGAGTTAGATTGACAATTTATATGACATTGATTTGCTGTAGAAATTCACTCAAAGAATTACAACAGATGTCCTAAGCTATTTTGTTTTTAGAAGATTATCAAAAAAGCCAGATAGAATAAATTGTTATTGAGGATACGTACATTTAACATTTAACATGTTGTTAAATATTCTTAGTAAAGCTACTGGCAGAAAACTTTCTCTTGAAAATGAACAGCACAGTAGGTAACAAGCATTTTCTTTCTCTACTTCCCATTTCATGAATAATTTTATTATTTTTCTGGGAAGCCAAGTGTTAAATTTTATGTTTAGCTGTTCTTATATCAAGAATTTAAAAAATGTATTTTCTTCAAAAGACTGGCATTTTTATGAAGGAAGTATACCTTAAAGATTCATTAGAAAGCATGCTTTAAAGATTGCCATGGAAATTGTAGGACTGAGGAAAACACCTATTTGGCTTTTTTGCTTTGACTTTATAATGATTTTATAATGAAGCTGAATATTGACTTTATAATGATGCTACATAACTCTGATATTTGCCAAGGGATAACATAAGGATGGATTTTTTTTTACATTTTTGAAAGTGTAAAAGCTGTTTGAAATACTGCCTGTTCAAAAATCTACTCTTGACCCCTCATCTTCCACCACCTCCTGTCTGGTTTCTTTGCCTCCCTCATTAGTAAACTTGTTTGAAATAGCTGTTCATACATTTTGTCGTCTCATTTTCTACAGAACCCACTCCAACCTCACTACATTACTCTACACCTATTTCTTTTTCTTTTTCTTTTGTTAAGGTTGGCACCTGAGCTAACATCTGTTACCAGTCTTCTTTTTTTTTTCCTTTCCTCCCCAAAGCCCCCCAGTACATAGTTGTATATTCTAGTTGTAGGTCCTTCTGGTTGTGCTATGTGGAACGCCACCTCAGTGTGGCCTGACAAGCAGTGCCATGTCTGTGCCCAGGATCTGAACTGGCGAAACCCTGGGCCGCTGAAGCACAGTGTGGGAACTTGACCATTGGCCAAAGGGCAGCCCCTTTACACCTATTTCTTATCCGTGTCCTCCATGTTGCTAAACCCAGTAGTCAATTTCCGGTCCTTGTCTTACTGACTGAACAGTAGCATTTGACATCATTGTGGCTCCTTCCTCTTTGACACTACGTCTGCACTCGGTCATCAGAACATTGTTGCCACCTTTTTTTGCGTCGTTGCCTCACTGAACTGCTGTTTCTCTGTTATCTTTGCTGAATCCTCCTCAGCTTTGTTACCTTAAATACTGGAATCTTTCAGAGTATAGTCTTTGGATCTCTGATCTTCTCTGTCTGTATTCACTCACTTGGGTTATCTCATCTTGACCCAGAGATGTGACTCTCAAAAAGTTATCTATCTTTCCCTTAAACCTCATGTCTCAAAATATCAGGAAATCCTGTCAGTTCTACCTTCAAATTATATCCTAATTTTGAGCTGTCAATTAAATACTTTTAGTTTAAACCACTATCTTCTCTCACTTGGTCTATTGAAGTAGGTTTCTAATGTGCCTCCCAGCTGCCCCTCTTGCTCTGTGATCGTCCCTTACCCCCATCCCAATAATGGCTTAATAATTCCATTCAGAATGAAATCCCCCAAGTGCTTCTCATGGCAAATAATGTACTCTATGAAGTAGCCTTTAGCTATTTCTTTATCTGCATCTCTTACCAATCTCTGCCTCAATTTAGTTCAGCAAAGCTTGCCTCCTGTGGCGTCCTCAATCATGTGAAGTCTGCTGAGGCCTTGGCCCATGGAGCTGCTTCTGCCTGGAGCACTTCCATCAGATAGCCTAGTAGCTCGCGCTCTCATTTCGTTCAGCTTTTCTATACAATGTCGTATCACCTAATCTGAGAACACGTCCCTGAATCTCCATCAAACACAGCTCTGCAAGCCTTTGAGTTACTCTATCCTCTGACTCACCTTTATTTTCCTTAGAGCACGTATCAGTATTAATTACGTATTGATTCCGTTGATTGATTGTTGCCTTTCTCCAGTAGAACTAGGCTAATCCCGAATTGCAGGGGTTTTGTCTTAGTTTTTGCAGTTATAGTCCGAATCTTGGAAGAGCGCCTGACCTATAGCAGGTGCTCAATAAATGTTTTTTCAATGCATGAATGGAAGATATAGTAAATGGTTTCTAGTGTATTGGTTGGAAGTGTCTGCTTTTCCTACTTATAGTCTATAAAACGTGGTTGTGGCTATATGATCAATCACCTCCATGACTCTTTACCCTGAGAATTCTCTGCTCCTCTGCTGAGCCCATGCAGGGTAATAATGGAAAGATCATTCTAAATGCTTTTTGCTAGAAAAGTCTCTTCCTGCTTGGAGTTCTACTGGAAAACTAACCCACCGCGGCTGAGAAACACGATTGCTGGCAAAGTTTCTCTGCAGCAACACCAGGGAAGCTGTCTCCTCCACAATGATGGATCCAGGATTGAACAAGATCAGTACCCTTTGGTCACTTCCGCACAAGAGAAAGATTTATTTTCAACTCCATCTAATTATTTTCCGGAACCTAGTTTTGTAGAATCGTTACTTTGTTATTTTACGGGAGTATGCTGGGGGAAGGAGTTTAAACTCCTCTAAAACAAGGATGCATGAGAACTATTTCCTCTGTGGCCTAATTGTCTAAATCTGACTTTGGAGTCAATATTTTTACTGGATATTTAGTGCTTATCAAAGTCACTTGCAGCCAAAATAAAATGTCAGGCAAAGGCATACATTTTACTGCTAGAAATTCAAGATTTCATAGGATTTTTGTGATATGTATCTCTTCAAGGTACAGTTTGACAGAAATTAAATTAAATCTGCCACGTCAAATAAATCCTGAGGATGGAAAAATTACAGATAATTTTTAATGTTTGATACAGATATGTTCTTCTCTAGCAGTCAATACCTCAGTCAAAGTAAATAAATAACTTCAAAGATTATGTGGGATCAGAATTGTTTTCAGTAAAAGATGCCATTAAAGTTAATGACAACAAAGTCATAATGGAATAAATATTACAACTGGAAAATGATTAAAATTCTCCAAGTGGGCTTCGTAAATTACAATGTTAATGTAAAAATGAGTGGTGTTTACTATTTTGTTCATTAAAAATCTTCCACTTTTAGTAGACAATGTTTTTGTTAGACTTTTTGTGATATATCATAAACTATATTAGGTTAGAATAACCAAAATATCATCATATGAGACTTTTAATTTTGCAGAATATAAGGAGTAATTACAAAAGGAAATCTAGAAGACAGAACATGTTATTTAACACTGTTAAAGACATTCTATAAAATTATAATATTTTTCACTTAAAATAGCTAGGAAATTAATGAAGAATGTAAAAGGAAGAAATCAGAACATTCTGATACATAAGTTGCATTTTTCCCAGTCCTTATCTGAATCCATACCTATTTTTAACAGCCATAATCATAAGTTGCATGCAATTTTGTACCTATGATTTTCACTTAAAACCGTATATATTTTCATATCTTGCTATACAATCATTATGAATATCATTTTTAAGGATTATGATATTCCATTCAGTAGATGGCTGCAATTTGCCTAACTGCTTTCTCATGCTGGTCTCAGTCACATTCTGCTTGCTTCCTGAGAAGGCACTTATAATATTGAGTTATAATAAATAACTCCCTATGGGGTGTGATTGGAGTAATGCTGAAAAACATTTCTCATTTCAAAATTTCCATGTAAAGTTATTATTCATCATTATACCTTGGCCTGAATCAGTTAGCATATTAGTTCTAGCCAAAAATATGAGAACCACATTTTGAGTGGAGAATACATGAACATAGTGTTTGAAACTTAGGTCACCCTGGGAGACCAGCTCTGCTAGGTTGACACTGAAGACAGGCTCTTGTGTGAGAGTGGACACCCCAAAGAGTCAGAGAAGATACCTCATTTGCAGTATAAAATATATTATTGGGCTGAAGCATAAAAATTGTACAATTTGTATAGAGTTTGGCTTAATACAGACACAGAAAGAAACTACAAATAAAAAGAAACAACTACGAGTATTTTTTTTTTTGTATTTTTGGGTTGGAGGAAGCTTGAGGAAATGTTACTGATTCACAGTGTGTACCCAGTGTTGGTAGAAAAATAATAAATTTACTTGACCAGAAATTTAACACAACACGGGAGCATGACTGTCGTAAAAATGGTTCCAAGTCAGTAAAGTCAGAGTCATACTTGTTTGTCACTAAACCATGAAGAAAACACCAACGACTGGAAAGATTTTGAAAACTGACCTGTTTTTTTCTAGATTCTTCCATGGTCCAAATGACGAAGACATCCCTGGAGCAAGGTTTCATCCAAATTGTAAGGCAGTAGACAAGGAGCGAGGAGATGGTTTCTTTTTCCATTAATGGGCTGCATTGTAATTTAACAGCTATTTCTTCTTTACTAAGTTGAGTTACAGCCATTGATGACCAAAATGATAATACTCAACTTTAAGGTTTTAGTTAGAGCAATGAAGTAAATTGTAAATTGCAGGAGTTGTAAATTATGTGTATAAATATAGCAGTGATTATATTCACTCATTCATTCACTCATGTAAGAATATTTGTTGAGTTTTTGTATATGGTAGATTCTATGCCAGGGGATAGAGGGGAGAACAAAACAAAGGCCCTGCTCCCATGGATCTTACGTTCTAGTGGAGCAAGATAAACGTTAAACAACTAAACAAATACATAGACAAAATTTCAAATTTTGGTATGCACACTTAAAAAAAAAGAAGCAAGCTAAAAACACTGTAGGCAGACTTGTTTTATATAAGGTGATCACAGAAAGTGTTGATGAAAATAATCCATAACCAATCTATAACTCAAAATTGGGGTGAGTTTACTATGAGCCAGATCTGAGGACTAGCCTAGGCTAGGGCCTGCCTTCTTCAAGGAAGGAAGGGCACCAAAGAAGTGGAGTGTGCAGAGGGTTGTATGGTCTTGGAAAAAGAGCATACATCACCTATGATAGGAATGTCCCTGTTCCAACAGTCATGAGACTGCCTAGCCGGCACAGTGATTCACACAGCAGGTAGTAGGTCTGCTGTCTCAATGGACACAACAGGGTGGGCACTGCAATCAATTGCTCGCCTAGGGAGAGATGCTTATCCTTAAGGAAATGCCAATGTGGGGGAAGTTGCATCTCTATCTTAAGGCCATTTGTTCTTGTCTTTGGCACACAGCACATGCTTAAAGCAGGTATGCAAGGCATGCTCAATGGCCACGGCAGACCCTTTTGGAAAAACAAGGTCAGGCTGAGTTAGGTTTACACCAAACAGCTTCCTCATGTACTCCAATATATTCTATTGCTTGGCCATTTATTTATCAAAGATCTTTCCACGTCTGAGATATTAGAATCAAGACGTGAAGGGGAGGAGGGAACAAGCCTGCAGGTGTGTGGAAGAACTTCCAAGTGAGAGAATGGCAGGTGCCCAGGGGTTGTGGAATCATTCTGGTATTGTGCAGGCAAAGCAATGAAGCAGATGTGCTGGGGCAGAGTGAGTGAGGTCAGGAGCGGCACAAAATGAGTCAAGAAGGTTGGAAGTGGGGTGTAGATGGTGCTGGACTTTTAGCTCACCGTAATGACTTTGGCTTTTACTTAGGGTGAGATAAGAATCCCTTACAGGGTTTTGACTAGCGGAGGGACATGCTCTGGTTTGTCTTAAAGGAATGACCCTGCAGTGTGGGAAATAGACTATACGAAGTGGAGAAGGACAAAAGGGAAAGCAGATAGAGGTTCTGAACAGAGGAGAGGTAACTATAGCTTTGAGGCAGTGGAAGCGGTGAGATTCAGGATTTGTTTATTTAGGTCTTCTGATGCATTGAATGTGTAGTGTGGCATTAAGGGAGATGACAAGGATGATTGATTCTTCTGGCTTGAGCAACTGGTAAGATGAGAGAGCCATTTATTGAGATACAAAAGAGTGTGTGAGAAGCAGCTCTTTGATCCACCTTGAGTAAATTTTTAAATATGATGTAAGGTAAGGGTACAACTTTATTCTTTTGCATGTAGATATTTAGCTTTCACAGGCCTACTTATTGAAAAGACTGCCTTTTTCCCATTGAATGGTCTTGGAACCCTTGTCAGAATCATTGAGCCACACACATGAGGGTTTATTTCTGGGCTCTCTCTTCTATTCCATTGGAATATACATCTGTCTTTATGCCAGTGCTACACTGTTTTGATCGCTGTAGCTTTGTAGTAAGTTTTGAAATCAGAAGGTATGAGACCTCCAAATTTGTTCTTCTTTGTCAAAATTGATTTCGCTATTCTGAGTCCCTTGAGATTCTAGGAATTTTAGGATGGATTTTTCCATTTCTTCAGAAAAAATAGTCGTTGGAATTTTGGTAGAGATTGCACTACATCTGTGGTTGCTTTGGGTGGTATGGACATCTTAACGATATTAAGTTTTCCAATCCATGAACACAGGATGTCGTTCCACTTATAAATATCTTCTTTAACCTCTTTCAGCCACGTTTTGTAGTTTTCAGTGTACAAGTGTTTGCTTCCTTTGTTCAGTTTATTGCTAAGTATTTTATTCCTTTTGAAGCTATATTATTATTTTTATTTTTAAATTTTTTCAAAATTTATTGAGATATAATTGACATATAACATTGTGTAAGTTTAGTGTAGAAAGTGATGATTTGATACTTATATATACTGTGAAATGATTACCACAATATAGTTAGATAATACAATTTGATGCTATTTTAAATAGGAATTATTGTTTTAATTTTCTTTTTGGATTGTTCATTGTTAGTGTATAGAAATGAAGCTGATTTTTGTTGAATCCTTTTTTTCCCCATATAATATCTCTTAATATCCTGCAAAAGGATTGTTCTGCAGAGCACGGTTTAGAAAATACTGCCAAAGGGATATACCAATTTTTGTTATTGTTGCAAAGACTTTCTTTGAACCTGTTTGCTTTTTCACATCATTTGGGGAACTGTGTTTGTATCATTTTTAACTTTATGATGAATCACGTTCTTATTTATTTTGAAGGAAGAAACCCTAGAGAATTTGAATAATGTCTGTAGTCAAATAAAAGTTGGTTTATCCATCTACCAGAACTCCCTATTCACTTGCGTTTCACTAAGTCAAAGGACAAAAGTTCAAATCTAAGTTCTACTGCACGTGAACTGTATAGCATTGGACATCTTGCTTCATGAATCTGAGCTCAAGCTTTCTAAACTGTAAGGCAGAGTAACAACACCAGAATTACTTTTGTTATAATCAAAGGACACATATATGTTTCTTTCACTTAGGGAGTGTTTTAGAATGGAGATGAAGAATCTGGATTGTATTTAGACTTTGCTGTTGGTTCTTTATGTTCTAAGTGATAATATTAAACGTTTTAAAACTTAATTTCTTCATTTATGGAAAAACGAAGAAATATATGCAAAAGGCAAGGTCTAATAATACCATTAATTCATTTCTATGATTTAGGCTTGACAGTATTACTGGACGTATTCATTTCTCTGATGTGGTCTGATGACTGACGGTGGAAAGCACAGAAGTGGGTGGTACTTTCTGAGGTGGGGGAGTTAAATGAGACATTCCTAAACATGATTTCTAAGAAACATTGGGCAAACTAGTAGGTGAGAAAGAATCAGATCTGTGCTTTTTGGTAGCAATCTTCCCTTCTCCTCATTATAAATAAAGCACAACCATTTTTATGTAACGCAGAGTATTGTGTAAGAATAAACTCATTGATGAGGACACACCACCATTGCTTCACTTGAAATCATTGACTGTGGAGGCTTACTTGAGATCTTTCTCTTTCCCTTATTCAAAGTTATGGAACAAACTGGCCCCCGAAGTTTGTAATTATTCTTGTCTTTAATCTCAGTTCTCTCAGAGACATTTAAGCCAACTTTTTAGCACTGGCCTTAGAGGTGGCACTACTGTTAGCTCCATGGTGAGAACACACTTTCTGCTGCTTAGAATATGGTTGCAGTGACTTCCCAAAGAGCTTATTTCCTAAGCAGGAAAGTCCATTGCACTGCAAAATACCCCAAATGAGAAATATTGCGGTGTGTAGTTACTTGTTCCTTAACTTTGGTTGGAGGCAGGAAGAAAAGGAGATTTCAGTTTCCTGACAAGTCTTATTGTTATTAGAAGGAGAGAAAGCACTTGCATCTGTCCAAGCGTCATCTCTGCTTCTGACGTTCACCCTGGTGTCTGTAGGCAGCGCTGCTCCTTGCTCAGGTTCAGTGAGAGGGCAGCATTCCATATCATTGGTTCATCCCACTCACAAAGCCCTCAGTCCCACCCAGCAGGGTTCAGTAACTGTTGTCTCTCTGTCAAAACCACAAATGCTCAAGAATGCATTCATCCTTTCATTCTTTTATTCATTGACTATTATTCATTGATTGAATGATTGAATATCGTTATTCATTGATTTACTCATTTGCTCGTAACATGTATGGAGCACAATGTGTAAGGCATTTCTGGGAATATAGAGATGAAAAAAATATAATTTCTGACCTCAAGGAACATTCAGTCTATCGAGGTGACAAACAAATATATAACTCTATTACAACATGATGATGCCCAGAGCACAGAGGAAGGACACCTTATCTGTGAGGTGGGGGGAGAAGGTTACACTTGAGTAAATGCAGTTTTCCCAATGTAAGGAGTGGAGTTTGAAATTCTAGGCACAGGAGACAGCTTACTCAAAAGCACAGGGCAAAGGCACAAGGCAATTCAGTGTTGTTGCTTGACGATGGACATCACTCAGGCAGTTCGCCTTAAATTTCTGCTATTGGTGCCCAGGTGCCTGCCTGGTCCTAGTCTATGAAAGGATGGATGCTTCCTCTTCCCCATCTCCAGGGCACGAGCATCCTTTGGGAATTCAACCTGATGTCTTGGAAGGTGGCAGAGTTGGGTGTTTCCTGTCCAGTTCGACTTCCAGAAAGTGGTTGTTATTCTATCCTTGATCACCTTATGTGAATCTCTGGAGTGATCAGACTTATCATTATGACTCTCTTGGCCTCTGCCTCACTTGGTGGTCTGTACCTCAGACTTTCAACATCTGGCCTAGATGGCATCTTCATACCTGATGTGGCTTGCTAAGCCTGCCCCCAGGACTCACAGCTCTGCAATCACCTCCTGCGGGCCTCCTTTTGCCTCATCTTAGGTTGAGTGTCCTTCTTATTCCCACATAATGGCCAGTGGGCAGGTGCTGTCCTGTCCCTCCACTTCTATCTGGGTCTTCACTTAGATGGAAAGAGATCGTTTCAGAAATAAGTTATAGTTTAAGACTTTAAAGAGACTTGAGGACATAAAGGGAATATAGATGGCCAGTAGGAAAATAAAACAGAAAACAGTAGCGAAGAAGAGACAACAAATGCTAAAAATAGTAAAGTGGTATAGTCCTGATATATGTTATTGACATATATATGATCAAAATGGTGGCTCCAAAGTCTTCTAGGAAGAGATACAGATACAATGGTTGTCTGGACAGGTAGATAGCAACTATGGCTTAAGAATATTAATTTTTAAATAATGGTTTTAAAAAGATTCCATATCTATTAATCCTTTACACAAACACTCCACCATAAGATCCTTCAATTATAAAAATAATCTTAGCTCTACCTGCCATTTACCTTTTTGGCACAATCTGAACATTCTAACAAATTAGGGTTTTCCTGGGAAAGAGCTGCTAAGAGCATGATGTGGGATGACCTCGGAAGGGACTTAGAGGAGGAAGTGTTGCATCTCCATCCCTGAGGCTGCAGATTAGACAGAAGGCCTGTCATCCTTTGGGTGGCCAGCCAGGAGTGCTGGAGGTGCAAGTTTCCTCCTAATGTTCTGCAGGGTCTGGGGACAGGGCACTGACAGACCCGAAGGTGCTGGCTTCATGATATCCAAACTACTAATCCATTTGACTAAACGTAACTCAATTAATAAAAAGAAAAAAAAAATCAGACAGTCTAGTCATTTGACAGCAATAGTTAAAATAGTCACAGCGCTGCCCCTGGAGTCACAGCCTCATACCTCTGACAGGGATTAGTGTAATATGACTGGGTGAAATCCAGAGCATTAGGAATTCCCTATGGGACACCAGGACAGCTGCTAGGGCTCACAGGTGATGCATTTGCTCTCTAACATGTCCCTCCTGCCCTGGATACAAACCTCGGGTAATCAACCAGCAAATTTTGTGCACTTTTTCGTGAGCTTTCCTAGCAGAGGTTCCCCCTTCTTTTCTGTCAGTTACAAGATGCTAATATGCTAATATGATGATGTTGGCCTCGACAGGGATCATAAATATTTAAATCAATTCCATGTAGTCCTTATAATGCGCCCGGCTGTAGCTTTAATAAAAGATGAGTAAAACGCAGTCCTCATCCTCAGAGAAGCAGGCTACTTGTTTGGGAGAAATGCTAAAAATTAGGTATCATGTTGTCTTACATTTACATAGGAATTATACCCTGAAATACTGAAATTCAGGACAATATGTGACAAAGGATCCAAATGAGCATCCTGGATAAGGAACTTTAGTATTTATGTGTGGGTAGCAGGACACATCTGTGTGGGCTCATAGTAACACAAGGAGTTTTTGTGATGAATTGGGACTTCAGTGGTTTTGAAGGATGAATAAGAGTCAGGTAGACAGAGTGGTAATGGGAGGACATTCCAAAAGGAGAAATAGCAGAGCAGAGTCTTGGGAGGCTGAAGGAAGACACGGAGGCAACCTTGTAGAACCAACGTGTATGGCAGACAGGGAAAGATAATGCTGGAACATCACGTTATAGACAAACTGTGGGAAGCCATTTAAATGAGATATTTGCTCTTTATTCTGGAGAAAATTGGAAGTTGAGAAAGTTATTTGAGCAGGGGACTTGTGAATAGGTAAATTTATTTGTTAATTTCTTGTTTATTAGCTGTAGAGAAGAGAGAAGTCGGAGTACCAGTTGGGAGGCTGGTGCAGTAATCTTGGGGCAACAGAAGTATTCTTGGATTAAAGTTGTGGCAACGAGAACAGAAATGATCATAAAAAATAATAATAGCTAACACATAGCACTTAGGATGTGGCAGACACGTTAATAAGTCCTTTGTTATATAACTTATTTACTCCTTGCAAAAACTCTCTTATGTGGTATGTCCTATTATAATCATCCACATTTTAAAGATAAGAAACTGAGGCAATGACAGATTGTGTAACTTCTCCTTGGCACGTAGCTATTAAGTTGTAGAGCCAGCATCCCACCAGACAACACGACTATACAGTCTGTGCCCTTAACTGCTAAATCCCATTGCCTCTGGGATGGGTAAAAGGAGTGCTGATGAAGAAATTTGCTTAGTATTTGGAAATTCTATATTGCATGTGAAGACAGGCAATATCATCTCTATCCCTTGGATAGTTTTTAATTGTTTATTCAACATAGTATATTGTTTGAGTTAAGGATAGATAATACACTTTTAAAATACAATGATGGGAGATAAATTTAGGAATCTCTTTCTCTGATTTACTTTTAAAAGAGCAGAGATGACCTAAATCTATTTATTCAAATGACTCTAAAATGCTAGGCATTTATATTTTCCAGATATAAATTTTACATTTTGAGGTGTTGATTTAACAGAAATGTGATTTGCAATTGAAAATGTAGCTGACTGATTCATACTATACACAGAGCTCAGATGAGGACTTCTGTGCACATTAAGTTAGCTGATTAAGGTTTTGTAGCAAAACCCACACATTTTCCTTTGTAAGGTGGGCAATTTATCACAAAGCTTTTGGGTAACTTACTAATGTGCCAATAAATATCCTGTTTTAAGCTTTGCTGTAATAAGAGTCCTCAGTGCTGATGTTTGAAAACACAAAAAGGCCAATAGAGAAAAGTATTTTTTATCACTTTTCCAGTTCTTACTCTTTATTTAAGTGGTGAACTATGCTTCAAAAAGAAGACAATCTCACACTTGGCGTCTGTTATTAAATATGTGGTTTCCATCTCCTTTGGGGGTAAATTTTTAAGTTGTTTTATGAAAATACTAACAGTTTTATACTAATAACTAATCAACACTGATAGACGTGTAGAGCATTTAAATTAGTGTCATATTTGCCTGGACTTGTTGTTCTGAGCTTAATGATAGGAGAGAAAATATTAAAGACCTCACAATGAATGTATGAAAACATTTCACCTTGGTCTGGTCCCAGTTATAATTTCCTTTAATTTGGTTCTTAGTTTGAAGCATATTTTATTTCAAACAAGGAGGATACAACAAAGATGGATTTATTTATTTCAACAAGAATGGGTTGACTTTAATTAACTTGTAAAGAACAGAAAATGGTCTTATTAGTGTTTAATGAACGATGATAGCTCTTATTTTTAAGAAAACGGAATCTTTCGTTTTTTGTGTTGAGGTGTTTTGGATATTCTAGTGCAGCGGTTCTCTTTTATATTTGTGGCTATTTGCAAAGGAGGACAAGAATATTAAAGAATCTTGATGAAAAAGGCTGGTCTTTCAGAAAACCACCTCCTCTTTCCAGGGCTTATCAAAATTTGCTTTGGAAGTTCTGTTGCTCACTTAACTTTTGCTTGTATTACCTTATGTAGTCAAATTATTTCATTTCCCCACAGGGTATGTGGCTTAATAAGCCGTTCGTAAAAAGACTTAGAGTTTCTGGGTGAAAGACTTTAGTGTCTCTATAACATGGCGACAGAGAATAAGCAAAGTGAACTTCAGAGTTGCTGGGACGTAAAACGCCAGACTGATTATTTGTAGCGTCTCAAGTCACTAGAATTATCTAGAGAAGGGAAAAGAAAGAAAAAACAACCCCCAAATCTGTTTGTCTCCAATTGGTATTCATTGTATATTTACTTACACAGTAATTTCTACTATTTAAATACCAATATTTTCCAGAATAGGTCATTTTGTGACATGCAAATAAAAACCAACCCAGATTTATAATAGCAAAGATAGAGTCTGATAAGTTGTGTTTATTGATGTATTTATGGTTTATTCTAGTGATTTTAGATCTTAAGGTAAGGAATATAGTTAATTTCTCCAGGTACATAATATTAAAATATTAACGTAACAGAAAAGTGCAAAAGTTTAGCTTGGAGCTTATTGTCAATGTTGTGTAGGGCTGCAGGAGCTGGTGAGAAGAAAGTCCGTGAGAAGGAAGAGTAATAAATCTACACTTAAATAAATAATATTTATGATTATAAAAATAATGTATTTACAATATAGACAATTTGAAAGTACAGAGAAGTAGAAGGAAGAGAGAAAAACTATAACACACAACCTGGAAATAACTATTGTTAACTCCCTCTTGTATTTCCTTCCAGTATTCTTTATTTTCACATATGAATGCAACTGATTGGGACCATAGTTAATTATTGTTTTTTATTCTGCATTCATTTCACTTAATATTATAGTGGGAAAATCTCATTAAACTTCTTTGAAAATTTGATTTTTAATAACTACAAAACAATCAAGGGACACTGTGTTATAATTTATTTAATGTCTGTTATTTGGACATATAGTTTATTTCCACTTCATCCCTGTTACAATTAATGCATAATTAACATCTTGATATATAAGTCTTTGTCATCTCCACCTCATTATTTTCTTAGAGTGATTCCTAGAATTGGAACTACCGGGTTGTTTATTTAGTCAATTCTGAAACAGACATCCTTTGAAAGCCAACTTTGTGCTATGAAAAATTTTAAAGGCTTTCAATACATACTGTAAAATTGCTATCCAGAGTGGTCATACCAATTTATTGATGATTATGCCAATATTTACCTCTGGTATTTATGCCTTTGTGTAGTCTCTTCCATAATGAATAGGGTCACCCTGTGTAAACCAATATGATATTACGGAAATGAAGGCTGGTCATAAAGGACATTGTGGCATCTGACTTGTTCTCTCTTGGATCTCATGCTCTGGGGGAAGCCAGGTGCCGTATCATGAGAACATTTAAGAAGCCCAAGGAGTGGTACACATAGCAAGCAACTAAGGCCTCCTTCCAAGAGCCGGCAAGGACCTGAGTCCTCCAGTCAACAGCCATATGACTGAGCCATCTTGCAAGCATTATGCAGCCCTAGTCCAGCCTTCAGATGACTACAGCCCTGGCCAGCACATCCTGACCAACTCATGAGAACTCCTGAGCCAGAACCACCCACCTAAATCACTACCGCATTCTTGACCCTCAGAAACTGTGTAAGATGATAAATATTTGTTGTTTTATTTGCTACATTTTAGTTTAATTTGTTACACATCAATAGATAAATAATGCTCAGTCCTACCAAAGATTGAGAGTACTTGCTGACACTGACATTTTTAAGTTAATTTGGGAGATAAAAATCATCTTATTGTTTTATTTGCATATGTTAGTTAATAATTTTCTCATGTTATTAACCATTTTTTTCACTTCCAATTGGTGATTTATGTCTGTCCATCTTTTAAATTAGAGTTTCAGTTTTTTCTTAGGATTAGAACTGGCAATTGACTTGAGAACTGAAGAATAGGTAATGTCCATCAGGAATGTCCACATAGAATGTCCATCAGGAGCCAATATAACAGCACAGAGATGCCAATAGGGACCGGGAGGGAGCCTCAGAAATACATAATCCAAACGTTTTATTAAATTAACAAAGGGTCAAGATTGGGACAAAAATTAACTCTTTTCTTTTTAGGAAGACTTGCCCTGAGCTAACATCTGTGCCCATCTTCCTCTACTTTATATGTGGGACACCTACCACAGCATGGCTTGCCAAGTGGTGCCATGTCTGTACCCGGGATCCGAACAGACAAACCCTGGGCTGCCAAAGCAGAACATGCACATTTAACTGCTGCATCACTGGGCCAGCCCCCAAAATTAACTCTTAAAGATGCAGTTTGGCATCTCTCCTGGTACCCTCTTTGATCATCAAAGGAACTGTGGCAGATTTTATATTCCAAAAATGCCACAACAGTATTTCCAATCTACATGCTCTTCCTACAATGTGAATTTGACACTCCTTCCATTGACTGTTTGCATCAATAAACTCTTGAACCTGATAGACTTGGGACTGTACAAGTGCAAGTAAAGCTATATGAGTTTTGAAGTTAGATCATAAAAGATGCTACAGCTCCTTCCTGGTTCTCTTTTGATGCTCACTCTTGGAAGTCAGCTACTTAGATTCAAGGAAGTCCAAACTAGCCCACTTGGAGAGGCAGCTCGTAGGTTTTCCAGCCAACAGCCAGTTGAGCTCCTAGTCAACAGCTAGCATTGGTTGACAATTATTTGGGTGGCGATGCTTCCAGAAAATTCCAGCTCCCGGCTGTTGTGTCATCACCAGTCCTTGAGCTTTCACAGCTGAGGTTGCAAACATCTTAGAGCAGAATCAACAAAATCCACTCTGCTCTGTTTGAATTCCTGACCTTCAGAATCTGTGAGTACAATAAAATCATTGTTATATGCCTCTAAGTTTTGGGTGGTTTGTTATGTAGCAATAGTAACTAGAACAGCAATCATATAAGGAAAGGTGGCTTAGTCAGATGTTTTTAATCCCCATTTTAGTGCTGAGGAAATAGTGGCAAAGAGAGAGAAGTGACATTTTCAGAGTTTCCTAATAAGTTAGTGTCAGTACATTAATGAACTATTTTCACCACTGGATACTCTTTCAAAGATATAAGCAGTGATAAAAATATAATGGAGACATTTTACACTCAATCATTCATTCAGAACTATTTATTGAGTAGTACTACTAGGTTCCAGGCAGTAGATGAGGTTTGTAGGGTTCGATGGTGAGTAAAAAGAGGGTATGGGTTCCACCTACATGGAGATTACAGGCCAGCACAGGAGACAGACGTTCAATAAGTCATCACACACGTACCAAAAAGTTAACAGCTGGCTGCATCAAATGAAGGAAATTATAGCAGTGCTCTGAGAGCAAAACCAAATGGATTGTGGTCAAGAAAATCTGAAGAACTGGCAATTGACTTGAGAACTGAAGAATAGGTAATTGTATTTAGCTGTACTTAGGCTTTCCTTTCCACACATTAGTTAGTTTCTTATTTGTTTATTCACAGTTCACCCTTAAATTATATACTGCTTTAGGGCAGAAAATGTGCTTCCTATTTCACTTGAATAACTCCACGGAGCATACGTATGCTCATAGCTATGCTCGGGCTTCTGCAAATGACTTAATGGAACACAATGGACTGAAGAGTAATTGAACTTAGGGTCCCATTTCTAGAATTGCTTTATAATGCTGCTTTCATATCACTCACCTCCAGGGTTTAGCTGAGGTCTCTGTATCACCTGCACAAAGCTGTTTCAAGGAGTGTGAGGTCAGTGGATTGGGACACTGACCTACAGTGGAGAATTCAATTGACTGATGAGCCATGCATTTATTTGGCAAAATGATGCATTATGTCCACTAATAACATTAGTGTTTCCTGTGCTATTAAGTATACAAGAACACTTAGTGATTACGAATTGGCAAGATAAACTAGTAACAGCTTATGAAGATTTACAGAACTGAATTTATTCTTGCTAAACTTCTAAGAATGGAAAGAAAGTGATAGAGGGGTAGAATCCGAAATCCTAAAATTCTCTAAAACTTATTTTATGACTTATAGCCTTATTAAGATTTTCAGTACTCTATAATGAAATTTCTATGAATGAATTGTAACTATAAATGGGACTCCTAGTAGGCCCAGACTTAGAAGTTCTGATGGAACGTAGGATGAATGTGCAAGGGAGTGGAGGGGGGATGGAAGGGAAGCTTAGGCAGAACACAATGGATTCTCCAGGCTAGTTAAATGTTTGTACTTCATCAGGGCTCAAAGAACAGATGTTCTGAGATGAAAGTCACTCCAGAATTGCTCTCTGATTTATGGCCTCCTTTCTTTTGGGAGACCTATCTACTGTGGTACCGTGCCTCCTCCAGGCTTGCTGAAAAATGGTCCATTTATCTTATTGTCAGAGACTTTAGCTCTCTCAGGACTGAGCCTGGTTGAGGTGAACAGAATAGTGGCAGACGATGTGCTATATTGAGGTTAGGAACCAAGAGATGCCATGAAAAGGAATATCCTCTGGCGTAGGCTCTGATTTGTACCAGGGGCAAGTGGATGGCACAATAGTCTTTCTGGTACTTTGGGTTAAATTAGAGCCGTTTCTTTCATTTGAAGTTAACTCATTCTCTCTGATCAGTTGTATGACAGGAAAGAAGTACAGTCATATCTGAGACTTGGAAATGGATATCTCAGATACGAGATAAGATTATGAGCCCTTAGCCCACGGTGATGTGATCTGGGAAGTCATGGAGCCAAAAGTTTTGTAAGAATAGAGTTTCTCCTTAGACAAACTTAAGGAAAAGGCTGATGGTTCTATACTCAAAGTAACTAGTAAACTGACAAATTGGTTTTAAACTTGTTTAATCAGTCAGTGACAGTCCTATAGCCATGGTAAAAAGTAACCAACAGACTTGGTTTTAAACCTCTTAAGTTGACTAATGACAAACCACTTCGGTTAAACACACAACTAAAAGCCAGGCGTAAATGACAGCTTCACACTTTGAAAGTCAGACAATTGACGGTGGATTCATTCCAATGGGCCTGCTTCTAAGGCAGATGTTAATCCAGTTCCATCTCTTAACTTATAAAAAACAGGTTTACCTCAACTCATTCTTGCTAACATAACCGACACAACTGCAAAAAGAATGCCTCCTCAAAATCTTATGTAAAATCAGCAATTTCCTTTGCCCAAAAGACTGTACCCGGGCAGCATAGCCCTTCCGTGCTTAGGTAAACAATAAATTTAGTTATTAGTTTCAGATACCAAGTGGTGGTCTCTTCCTTTGATAGCTTCAAAAGTTGACATGAGATAGAGCCGACCATGGAAATCCAGAAAGGAGATGATTTGGACTTTTGTGTGCCATATTGGACCAGGGACCAGACTTCTGATTCATGGTTGTTGAGAGAACCTGGACTTCTCTGGACTGTTTTAAAGGCTGTTTGCAGAGTGAACACCCATGGAAGAAAGAGATAGTGTCTTCTGGATTAGAAGGCAGGATTGTTTGGTGTACTAGGAGTGTGGTGGCAGATCCTTAGAAAACAACAGATCAGGGAAGAGGACACAGGGTCTTGAATTAGTAGAGTGACAAGGGAGATAAAGAGGATGCTAACTGTGCTGAATACCTTCCATTTGTTCCCCTATGGCCTGTTCCACAGAGTGTTAGTGTCCAGAAGCTGAACAGTTTGGACTATATCAATGGGTGTTTTTATTCTCTGGCTTTCAGTTAAAATCAGACAATGATGTGCTCTGGCTGGACATCAGAGGGACGAAAGAGCGTGAGGTCAGGGTATTTATAACCCCACTTAACCCCCCATCCACCAGTTCCTTCTGTAAGAGATTGTCATGACCTTGCTGTGACCCAAAGCTGTAGCCCGTGTTAAGAAGCCTTCTCCTTGTGGTTTCCTCTTTCCAATAACATTTCCTCCCTTTGTTGGGCCTTCAGTCCTAGGGGTAGTAATAGGTCCCCCCCACTTCCACATTATTGTATCAGTACTTCTATTAAACTTTCCTCAAACTGCCCAATTTCAGTGTATCATCTACTTCCTGCCAGGGCCTAATCAATGCACTATTTATATGATGATGCAAAGCCAGAAATGATAGGACTTGGCAATTGACTGAATGTCAGAGGTAGAGAAGAGAGGAGGAAAAATGGATGCTGTTTAACTAGATGAATGGAGGCTCTTCACAGAGACAAGAAGATCACGGGAAGTTTTAGAAGGAACATTGGCAAATAAATTTTAAGGATATTTGAGGAGAAGTAGTTATAATGCAAGATTAGTGCTAAGGACAGAAAGCAGGACTAGAGTCATAAATATAGTCATCTACATAAAAAGAATAGAGAAGCTATGGGAATGATTGAAAACAACCAAGGGAGACTACAGAAATTCTGCTAAGCAACAAGTCATGTAGACTAGACGTGAAGCAGAGTCGTCATCCAAAAGCAAAAAGTCTACCAAGTCTGAATCAAAGTAATTAAAATATCTACTTGAGTTGCTCAAATACTGCGGAGATAAACAGTACACAGTAAACTCTTTAAATCTTTTTTCATCTAATATTTCCCCACCTCCAAGAGTTTTTTCTCCTTTCTGCTGCCTTCTTTCCACCAACTATACGCACATCATAAAACTTCCTTTTTTCCCAACCCTCTCTTTATTGTTCTCCCGATTCCTTATTACAAAATTCTGAAAAACGAGGTACGAATGGAAGTGGTGACAAGAGGTCAGATTTTAGATATATTCTGAAAGTAGATCCAGTAGGAGATGCCAGCAAATGTGACTGGAAATGGGAGAGGAAGAGATGATTTGGCGGTTTTGGATTGAGAAGACGTGAGTGAAAGAGAAAAGTGTTGAGGAATCAATGGAGTAGCAAAAGACAAAACCTCACATTACAATTTTGAACAGCCCTGATAACTTCCTGTTAACTGTGCACACATGTGCATGCACGTGTGTGTGTGTGTGTGTGTGTGTGTGTGTGTGATGGGTGATAAAGTAGGGGAGCAATTGATATCTGCAACTGATCCATTATCTATTGAGAGGATGAAACTTAAAATAGCCCTGGAAGAGCCTGGATTGGAAGTCAATATTTTTATCAATCTGTACTCTATATGAATCACTTCTCTAAGACCTTGGAAAGCCCTTACAAAATTGTATTTTTCTGTTTCTGTTCTGTTTTAGCATTGGGTGTTTACAGTTCAATTTTTAAGGCTCTCAATACATATTTATGTATTTTTATTTTATTTTCGGATGAGTGTTCAGTTGACATTCACCTGAACTGCCTTACAGAGGAAGTCTCTAGATGATGCTAAGGAAGAGCAATGATTCAGGACTCATTCAAGCTGCACTGCAGTAGGATACTGGTGGAAGCTAGCGTATAAAATGAGAAAAGTGTGGAACTGAGATAGACTACAGGCATGAAAGAATAGAAGCACCGAAGTTCAGTGAGTGCATAACTATTAGTTTCAAGACATGATAGCTATCATTTGCTGTCCCCAAAACGTCCCAAAACTTATAGTTTTAAATTAAATCCACCACTGAGGGGAAAAGTGAAGCGTTGCCTAAATTTACCTTTGTTCACAGAAGTATTAATTTTAGAAACTCAGTCATATTTGTTGTTAAACTAAATAGTTTATCGTATATTACAACAAGATATATAAATACCTTGTACATGTTTTCCATCTTCTTTATCTCCGCTACTTTTTTAGTTTAGGTTCTCTTTGATCTCCAACGCTTATGGAATAAAGTTTTTTAAAAAATCATTACCTAGAATACTGAGCATATAAAGCCCTTTATAATTTGGGATTTGCCTGCTCTTCTGCCCTAATCTCCTTCCATTCCTACCACCTCCTTCCTCAACATAGACACACACATCAAGATATTAATCGTCTTCTGAATATGCTCAGCCTGTTGATGACACTGCCTTTGATACGTAGTCCTACTTTTTTCTTCTCTGGGAAAGCCTTCTAGGATTTGTACATATCCTAATCAACTCCTTATGCTATAAAACAGTTTGGAGAGAGCTTTGAAATAACTCTCTGTTTTCGTCCCAGAAAAGGAGTTTCAAGGACTGACTTAGCGTCTAAACATCTTGCACTTACCACAAGAAATTGTAATTGTTTTCTTACATGGCAGCACACTCTTGGCAGGAAGAACTCAGATTTTATTTTTCTCCGTAATCCTAGTCCTAGAAACAAAGAAAATTTACAGGAAATATTTGTTGGATGAATATAAAAGACTCTTTCCAATTGGTGTGTGGTAAATGGTGCATAGCAACTAGTAAATAATCAATGAAGTATATATTGGGTGAAAGCTATTTTAGCTATATCTCCTGAAATGTAAGTGGGTTTTTAAATATCTAAACATAATGAATCAAAATTTTAAAAAATAAATTCCTTTTCCACCTATCTTACTTGACAAATTGTTCAGCAAGACTACAGAAATCACACCAAATTTCACCAGTTTGGTGGGCAAGATTTGTTCATTATGATTGTCCCCTTTGATGCGTTTCCTTAAATTCCATGAATCTAAAAAAGGGATTCCTGTTTACAACATCTATTCCTTAAGTTTTAGTAAAAACGTCCTGCCCTTGAATACAGTCTCAGGTGAGACTGCACTTCCTGTTTGAGAGCTTCTCATCCTGAGTTAAGTGCAGGGGCTTATTTATAAGTCTGTCTTCCTCAAACGTGTGCTAATGCCTTCTCTTCCTCAGAGCTGCCATGAACAGGCTTTTAGGATCCCTCTAATCAAACTCTTAAGGCCTTGCTCAGATGAAGGCAAAAGGCAAGAGGAAAAGTATATACATATTTGCCCAAACTCTGTAAAGAGTTTCAGGAAAATAATTAGTGTTTACTTTGAGTTTTTCCCTTTGAAGACATTTTTAAAAAACAGATTTGTAGATCATTAGGAAGACTTATAGATAACACAGTGGCAGATAAAAACTCTAGAGAAAAAGCATCATTTCTTCCTGAGTTCTTTTTGAATGTGAAGTCAGAATGTGTAATGTCAGGGTTAGAGCTATATTTGGGTTTTTTGGGCTAAACTTGTTTACAGCCAGGATTAATTACCATCAAGAAAGCCGAACAGTATTATTAGAAAATGTCAGGAAGGAGCTATTTTCATGAAGGGGGAGGTCCCTGGTTGACCTGGAGCCACTCTGGCTTTAAAACATCATAACACAAAGGTCAAAGCCTTACTCAGCATCAACAAGCAGACCATTGGGGTCAGTGTGTTCAATAGCCCAGGTTTCACCCCTACTCAGTGTGCAAAGCTTATACATGTGGGGTCTGGGTAAAGATAGTAGCTAGATCAACAAAAGCGTTCTCTCTCAAACCAAAACAACACACAACAAACGGCACACGAAAACCCCAACCAAAACCAAGGCAAATCCCCGCCCCTCCTTAAAAAAATATCAGCATTTACTGAGGATAGGCCAGTATCTTCTTAGTATATCAAAAATAGAATATTAAAAGAATTATGCTCTTGCTTTCATAACTCCTAAAGTAAGCCTTTCTTTTTAAAAAAATAAAAAACCGGTAACAACCTTGGTTTACATTAGCAAGTCTGTAATAGAAGGAATGGGGTTGTGGTACTAGCAGGGGCCCAGAAGTTTGAGCTGTATGTGCCACAATTAGCCATGTCACCTTGGACGTGACCTCTGATCTTCAGCTTTTTCAATCTGCAAATTGAAAGAATTTAATTAGATGAACTGGAACGTCTCTCTGGCTCTGGTGTTATTTAAGAAAGATTTCAGAGGAAGGATGAATATATTTGGAAGCATAGGTCTGCGATGCCAACTCATGCTATCTTGGGACATTTCGTAGGGCTAAGTGTTGCTGGAAACTTTAGATTAATTACTCACCAAGGATGATGCAACATTTAGTTGGTGTCCAGTTTGAGCCCTGGAACAGAACTGAAATTGCTCTCTAAGAAATCTTGGCCTGACTTGTGAGAACTCCTCTAGCAGACTTCCCCTGTGGCCATATTTCAAGTCAGGAACTTTACTTCTCATAATAAAGTATCTTGTTATCCTTTCTCCCTCATTTATATGTCTAATAGCTAGAACGAAGATTTTCAAACTGTCTTGGGCAAAGAATCACCTAGAATATTAGCTAAAATGCAGATTCCTGCATTCCACCACTAAGAGAAGGACTCTCTGGCTTTGGAGCGGGTCCTAGGAACATGTATTTTTAGCAAGCTACCAGGAGGAATGGGCCTCACTGGGACAAACTGATCTTAGAGACTGTGGTTCCTCTTAATTTCAACCAGTGCACCTGCCAGACATTCGCTAGGTTCTTCTGTCTTGAATGAGAACAACTCCAGGCGTGACAACTGGTTTTTGAAAGTGGCAGTTCTAGGAGGTGGTTCTCCACAGTCAACTGAGAATAACTTGTTTTATGTGTAGATTCTTGGTCCCAACTCAGAAGTCCTAGGGAGCAGTATAGGAATTTACATTTTTTCGGAGCTCTTATATGATTCTTATATATGATTAACTTAGGGAAACACAGGCTTAATGGATTTGCTAATTTCTCAAGATTTTCTTAGCATAATGTGATATTAATCACACTCCCTCTGGAAGAAGTTACCAGAAGCCCGAGTACCTTTACAAAATCATTAGCACTATGCCCTTTGCTTTCACTGAGGCTTTGATATTAAAAATAGCCGTATGTTGAATGACATTCCTTCTTCTTTACTGCTTTAGAATTCATGGCCCATTACATTCTCAATGTTCCTTACATAAAGACGCTTGGGACAAATTTTTCTAAACACTCAGATTTCAGAAAAGTTTGCTTCTCCTGATGAACGGATGTGCTTTCTTCTAGATGACAAAGAGAGCTATATAACATTTCAAAATTTCCTGATTATTTACTGCTAGGAATCTTGGGGCAAACCTTTGAGTTCAGTTATTATATCTTTCATCAGTCAGAGTTTTATGGATATTAATTGCTAACCTCCATCTTTATAAATTGTCATTTTTATTTTAGTCAATATCCATGTATTGGTGGTTTTATTGTTAGCCAGTCCAAATCATTTCTTGAAGTAGAAAGAATGAGTAGACATAAGGAGAATGATGTTACTTTTAAAAGCTGTGCTTCTTTATTATTCCAGATGCTCTGGTGAAATACTGTCTTCCTTATTCTTTACATCTAAGATGCAATTTTAATGCCTTGCAATCTATGTTAAGTAATGTGATTACCAGCTGCCTTTCCTTACATCTTGGATTAAGCGCTGGTTATTTATTCTACATTCCCTTCATGTCTTGGCTGATTTTCATTTTTCCTCTTGTTCAATATTTCCAAATATTGCCTAATCATAGAATCATCTGCGAGTGCTTGTTAAAAATACACAATCCCAGGATACCTTCCCCCGGTCCCAAGATTCTGATTTGGCAAGTGGATGATATAAGAGTGCATATTATTTAAATATTCAGCTGTCTTATTGATGTTGGAGTTGAGGGATGACCAAGTCATACTTTTGTTTCCATCATAGCTACTAAAGTTGAGATTCTTCAACACTTTCACTGAATGAAACATACCTTTCCGACAGGATTGTGGCATGAAATTATCCACCGCCACTTGCAATCCTGGCTTCATGAAGAAAATATCTGGGCAACTCAGATTGGTCTTTGTTTGCATCAAGTCTTCCTAGGTATTAAGAGGCCAATACTTGTAAAGGAGCATCCTGTACCCAAAACGAGAAATAGATACAAAAAAACTATTACAAGTCAAAAACAAGGCGAGTTGTAAGACTAAAAGGAGACAAAAGCCTTATTCAATCATTCTTCGATGTATTCAACAACTATTCATTGAAATTTTGTGTGTTATCCTCAAGGTTCTCAACTTTGGGTACGTTAGTATTACTTACAGTGCTTTAAAAAACACAAATGCTTCAGCCCGAACTCTTTGCTTGCTGAATGGGTATTTCTTGGGTTGAATCTGAATGTGTGTATTTCGAAAAAGTCAACTTGAGAACTCCTGAAATGGGCGTACTCTTGCCTTGAAGCAGCTTATTAGCTAGGAATCTAGATTAGTATCTCTTAATCCTGACTGGGACTTGCCTGGGAAAAAACGAATGATATAAACTCTTGAGCCTCACTGCAGTTTTACTAAATCAGATGTTTTTGGAGGCAGGACAAGAAATCTGCATTTAAAAGAAAAAACTGAATGCCTTTTCTGGTGATTCAGCTAGATTTGAGAACTGCTCATCTAAATTTTAAGGTACTTTGGAAGAAAGAATTTGTAAGACAATTTAATAGAATAATCTTTTTTTTCCCCAAAGATTGGCACCTGGGCTAACAACTGTTGCCAATCTTTTTTTTTCCCTGCTTTTATCTCCGCCCCCACCCCCCCACCCCCCCCACCCCCGTACACATTTGTATATCTTAGTTGCACGTCCTTCTAGTTGTGGGATGTGTGATGCTGCCTCAACGTGGCCTGACGAGCAGTGCCATGTCCGCGCCCAGGATCTGAACCCTGGGCCGCCGCAGCAGAGTGCGCGAACCCAACCACTCGGCCACGGAGCCGGCCCCTAGAATAATCTTTTGAAGGGCTAGTAGACCTCAAGCTAACACCTGGGAAGCTGGAGAATTCTAGAGCAATATTTTTTCTAATCGTTGGTCTGAAGATGGCTGAAGCAAATTTTACCATATAGCATCTTCTCTAGTGCCTACCTCTTCCTTTGTGACACGTCTAGTTTCTTTCCCTGTTTTCCTTCCTAACTCCTTTCCTCCCCTTTTCTCATTCATGCCCAGAATGCACATTGTAGAACTTAGTTTACTGAATTGTATAATTTGTCTCAGAGAACATCATTTAAGTATAATTTTAAGTTTAAGGCAGAGCTTCTCAAATCCAACCTCACATTAGAATTACCTGGGGAGCTTAAAAAAAAATGCCCAGACTCCCCCATAGAGTAATAAAATCTGGGGTGTAGCGCTGGTACTTGTATTCATCTGAAAGCTTTCCAGTTGATTCTAATGGCGTTCAGGGTTAAGAAGAGTTAATTTATGTTTGTCATTAAGGTATTCAAGTTTTTAAACTAGGACTGAGATCTTTTGGATTCTGCCTTTTTCAGTTATTGTTTCTCCCATCTTTTTAATGCAAAAATTTATATTAAATAAAATAGCCTTTAATGAGACGGCAAATTGTTCCGTGGAGGCCATGGAAAACAATGTGATAAGACATTGCTTTGTACCTTGTAATCCGAGCACTTCCCACCAAGCTCTGACATCCATGAGAAGGATGGACATAGTCTCCATGGATTATCTCTTGCTGTCCATTTTTTGGAATAATTCTAAATGTTTTGTAGTGAATTGTGCATCTTCCTAACAGACTGAAGTATTTAGGCTTTATAACTTCCAGGACATGCGACAACACATCTAAAGTGAAAATCTTTTATTCTTTCTTTATTTTCCAAGTAAGGAAAAGGTCAGATTGTGGATATTTTCACAAAAACTTTTTTAGATAAGCATATTTTGGAGCACCTCTATAATTGAAGGATGTGAAATAATGAGATGTTTTGTTTCCTCCAGAGCATTAATAATTCTACTCATCAAACATTTAGGGAATCTCTACACTGGATGCAAACTGGACATTGGGATGGATGTACAAATAATGTGCTTTCTGCCCTCAGGGAGTTCACAATAGAATGGATGAAAAAGACGTATGAAGTGATAAGAGAGAAATGTGTTGGGAAAATAAAACCAATATGCATCACACAAATATTAGGAAATTATTATTTGATCATAATTGGAAAATTATTAGAGTGTAATTAAGTGCTTAATAGAGTGTTGTTTTTCAAAGGGTAATAGGAATTGAGATAGCGGTTGGAATAGCTTTATATAGGTGGTGGTACTTTGCCCTGTGTCCTGGAGGAAGGACAGAACTTGGATAGATGCATGTGGAAAAGGAGACCCTTCTCGGTGTGACACCCAGCCGGTCAGAGGGCCAATGTGATATATACATTAATATATGTGTAGAGGGGCAGGGTGTATGCAAACACATAGAAAAAGTGAGTTCTTACATTTTGGAGGGGGTGTCATGAATCCTTTTGATAAGCTAATGAAAGATGCGCCACCCTTTCTCCAGAACAATACATACGTAGACAAATACAAAATTTTGCATTTAATTTTAGAGATTTACAACTTCCTTAAAGGCTAATGGAGAAAATAATACATAGGTGTTTTGTTTCAAAATGACTACCAATTTATGAGCAGAGGAGTGAAATTATTACATTGGGTTTAGAGACCTTTTCCCGGCTTGGGGAAATTTTCCTGGTAGCAGTGTAACTAGAATGATTGGAGCCAGGAATGTAAATATGAAATGAAGACCACCTGTACTAGGAAGGCAGCTGTAGGGATGAGAGTAAAGCTATCGAGGGAAGATATTGCTCATTAATTATCTGAAGACGAGTTTTCTAATAGATGGTATGTAGTGAATGATTTTCTGTGTGCATTTTAATTTTTATATTTAATGTTCCAGATATTTTAGGAAGTATATTCTATGATACCAGAGGCTACAAAGTTAGTTATCTTAGAAGCAGGAAGAGTCTAGTAAAAGCTTTTAGAAGTGGCTATGGTAAAGGAAGAAAAAATAGTATTTTTCACCAGATTCATCTGTAGGAGATGAAAGAGAGGAGGATAAAAATATGATAGCGTTACCACATTCTTCAAAGTGGTTGGAATTTGGCAAGAAGGAAGGTTTAGCATATAGAATTCAATAAAAGCTTATGGTTTTAAGCTTACATTTACTTGTTTGTTGACAGCTTGCTTAGGCAACTTGGTTCTTTATAAGGAAGTATAAAATAGAACATCTGATGTGTAAAGGGATCACGTCTGTGAGGAAGAGATGATGAACTCGAAGGTCCTTATGCTTGAGGAAGACACGTATTAACCAGCAGAGGGAGTACGTTAACTGGATTTTCAATATTATTCAGTTTTCAATAATTTCAATTTTAACATTTCTCACACTTACAAATGGCTGAGTAATATGAAAAGCTTTACTATAATAGGGTGAAAAATCAAAATTATAAAAGTGCCGTCTACTTTGGTATATAGGATGACTTACATCCTTTCTGGAGAATCTCCACATCATGCTGTATGAAATTAGACACGAGGCTGAAATTGGCAAACTGAAGAAAATGTGGTAACATGTGCTGTTTTTCTCATGTTTACTGTTGTGAAGTCCATGGCCTTCTTTTCTCATTTTCCGCTTGGATGTAGGAGGAGAAGTCTGATTTTCAAGAACTGAAGTGTGGTCGGGTAGATGTCTACATTTTTGACAAAATATTATTCTTGGACAACTTTTTTTCCTAAGAAAAAAAGCTGAATTGCGTCAATTTGTCTTCCACTGAAGTTTTATATACTATACTTTTACTTGAAAGTTATGTTTAACTTTACACAATACTTTTCTAACAAAAGCAAACTGATTTTAGAGAGGGCTGTGCTCACTTTGCGTTACCTGCCAAAACTGAAGAATCAAAGAACAGTAAAAATAGCAGTGGTTTAGCGATTTATTCTTCGAGTTAATAGTTGTGTCAAGATAAATGTTTCTGACAGTTCTTCTGGTCATTCTGTTTCAAATATACAGAATTCCCTGAGACAGTACTGACCTAGCCAGTGTTCTTAAAATATTAGCCACAAAGGGAAACTATTACCTTGTAATTAAATGAAGATGAAATTTTCAAATAGTTTCAAATAGAAACTCAACAAATTAAATTTTTGTATGAATTTTAATTTCGTCTCCTTTAAAAAGAAATTGCGAATCTGATGTATCTTGTTATTATAAGATTAGGTTTCCCAAAACCAACTAGTTAAAAGAACAAGGTTAGATTAAATTAATAATAATAGTTTAATAATTAATAATGTAATCATTCAAGACAGAAAATCATGAAGTGTACAAGTTTACCTAGAGAATAAATAGATGAAAAAAATAAGTGAACAAGCTTAGAGGGTTGGTGGTAGGACAGATGAAAAGACAAGGGTAAAAAAATGGAAAATAAAGTGAGGGTGAAATTAGTGTTTTAAAATATAATCTATAAGGTTTATACATTCGCTGAAGTTGTGTAGAAATTTGACCCTGACTTCTTTGTAGTAAGAAATAAAATAGGTTACAAGATTTTCTTTTGTTTTAGTTAAAAAATTTAACAGGTCTATTGAGATATAACAATTCAGTTCACACACTGAAAGTGTACAATTCAATGGTTTTTAGTGTATTCACAAATATGTGAGCCCGTCACCTCAGTCAATTTTAGAACATTTTTATCACCTCAAAAATAAATCCCGTATGCTTTAGCTTTCATCTCTCCCTCCTTAAGTGTGCCCTTTACCCTTCAGCCATCAGAAACCACTGATCTATTTTCTATCTCTATAGATTTCCTTATTCGGGACTTTTATATAAATGAAGTCATATAGTATGTGTTTTTTTATGACTGGCTTCCCTCACTTAGCATAACATTTTCAAGATTCATCTATATAGAAGTGTGTTATCACTATTCCATTCCTTTTTCATTCATCCACTGATGGACATTTTGGGTGTTTCCATCTTTTGGCTATTATTAATAATGCTGTCATAAACATTTGTGTGCAAGTTTCTATGTGGCATATGGTTCATTTCTATTGAGTATATGCCCAAGAATGGAATTATTAGATCATATGGTAACTCTATGTTTGGTCATTTGAGGAACTGCCACACTGTTTTCCAAAGTGGTTGCCCCATTTTACATTCCTACCACCAGTATATTAGGGTTCCCATTTCTCCATATACTTGCCAACACTCATTATCTGGTATTTTGATTCTAGCCATTCCAGACGGTGTGAAGTGGTATCTCGTTGTGATTTTGATTTGCATTTCCCTGATGACTAATGATGGTTACCTGTTCTTGAATGATCATAGAATTTGCTTAATATCATATATGCATATTTCTGCTGTGTGCATGGACCTGAGGGAACTTTATCTTAAGGGTCTTCATGAAGAGAACTCTCTACAACACAGGGGATAATCTCCTCTAGAATATTCCTACAGTCAACGTAGTAATATGTCCCACAGGGTAAAAAGCAGTTAATAAAGGGCTCCATGTCAGAGTTGGGGATGTGAAACACTGCAGAAAAGATTAGAATTTAGAATCATGTTTTATAATTAGGGCCGCCTAATGTTTCCTTTAATGATGTTGATTAAGGAGACACAGCTGTTAAACAAATGTACATTTCCTCTGAAGCACATGTAGTGAACAGCTGAAATTCACCTTTCTTTCTCCTTATGCGTGTGTTAATCTTCCAAAGATGTCAACAATTCTATTTACTCTTTGTTCTGCTTAAAATGAAAAGGAAACAATTTAAGACTGCTTTGAAGAGCTCATTCTAAAGGCTACAATTCCTATTTTTCTGTCCAGGAATCTTTTGTTATCAGCTGGCTCTGCAAAGATGGTGAATCCTGTCTCCTGCTGACTGTCTGCCCCTTCAGAAACTCAGTTTCACTACGCCTTTTATCCACTTTAGACCATACGTTGATCTTTCCAGATCTCTACAGTTGAGTTGAAAATAATAATAGACAAAAGCCCTGGGAAGGATTCATCCCTTCAGGTGTTTTTGCTGCTGGGTCTCAAACAGGGCTCTTTTTCTGTGTCCTTTTGCTAACACTGCAGCAGAGCAGGATGAAACTATGATATTATTAAGAACAAAAAAGTACTGTCTTTTTCCCTCAAATTAAACCCTGTGGTGTTGAATTAGCCCCTGGACGTGGTTGAATAGGGACAGAGCATCTGTTGAAGAATTAGATGCTTTATAGTTAATAAGACTGCATTTGATGCTATATTCCTCCCCCGTCCAAACTTTATAAATCATTTCATAATTTTGAAAGAACTGTAGGAAGTTGTAATAAAACTTTGCTATTCTTGTTAGCAGCCCTTGGTTACTAACCGTCTCCTCTAACTTTGGGGACTTAATCTTTTTGATGATTTATTTAATGTGTTCTACATTCTCTGAGTCTGGCAAAGAAGTTGCATTTAAAAAAACTCACTAACTGCCCTCTTTGTGAAATGCATGGGTCTCAATTCCTGTACTGTGAATTTTTACCAAGCAGATGAAAAACATTTAGCCAAATAAACAGATTTTGCTAGATCGCCCTAGCAGATATATGAAATAACCAGGCAAAATTGTTTGAGCTCACTAGCATATACCAAATACACAATTGTACATTCTTTTTATCTGTTCACTTCCAAATAGTGAGGGAATTAAATTCAATCAAAATTAGATTAAAATTTGTGGATCTCTTTGGCACTACAGTGAACAAAAAAATGTGGCTTGAGGAAGAGATAGAAAGAGGTAAAAAGAATAGATTTACTTCCTAAACATTGTTATAGTCATCCTGTAAAGGAAAGATATTTATTAAATGTGTCACCGATAATAATAAGGAAAAAAGAACCAACTTGAAGCATTTCCCAGAAGTCTCACATTCATCACAGATTTGGTTAAATCTCATTTGTTTTTCTCTGGCAGCTCACCAGCGCAGAGAATGATCTGGACAGAGGATTTCCTGTGCCAGAGTAGCTATTTCCATTGGATCGGTTGGCTCTCATTTGTCATCATCTAATTAGTCCATATGCCCTCGGCTTGGACCATCTTCTATTACCAGGACCTGCTTCATGTATGTGCGACCAGTGCCGGCACTTGGGGTTTAATGCTCTGTAATTGCCATCTTGAAATTCTTAACAATTTAATCTTTGAACTTGTGCTATGTAACTGAAGTGTGATGGAGCAATGGAGTATGGCCAGTGGCTGGGAGCCTTGGTTCAGGTGGGGTTCTGCCTCCTCCTGCCTCAGTGTCTCCCCAGGACAGATGCTCAGGCACCTGCTCCCTGCTCCTCCCAGCAACCACCTTGCTGCCTCGACCTCCAGTGGGGGCCTTGGTGTGGGTGCTGGGATGGTTGGCATTGGGAGGCATCCCATGTGCCCAGTGGTTGGGTGCGGTTATGAGGTCTTCACTCTGCCAAGAGAGTGCAACATTAAATAGCAAATTAAAAATACCATGGCAGGTCAAGAGACAGATGGCAAAAGTAAAGAGAAAGCTTTTTGCCAGCTTTGTGAACTGGAGGTCTTGCATTTTCATTTTGCACAAGGCCTTGAAAATTATGTAGCTGGCCCTGTCTGTTACAGTGATTTTCCTCATCTCACCTTTGCTAGCAGGTTGTTTTCTTTTGAAATGAGTGGATAGAATGAAAATAACATCATATTTTCCTTGTTTTTTTCCCCTACGCAACTGAGTGCTTTTATGGGGTTTTTCACTGGTCAGATCCACTCCTAAGGCACAAGGGTTCCAATGACACTTTCTTACAAAGGTCATTGTCCTAAGTACTCCAGGTATTAATGTCTGAACAAATGAGTCTATTGGATTTTTTTTTTTCCAGGTAATCCAAGGCACCATCACCTGAGAGATTTTTGTGATGTTTGTAATATCCTTGTACGTACTTTTGCTATTGTCTGTGTTGATTAGCAATATCATCTGATAGTCACAAAGACTTATCCACTGACCTCTAGAGGATGTCGGAAAGGGTGCCCGTTGGTTTCCCTACAGTTTTTTGATTGGACTACTTCCCTGAGCAGAGTGGAAAAGTTCCAGGATGAATCATGTCTCCAGGTACAGAAGATCACTGAACGTTTTTCTCCTTTCTGGCCCCATAAAGTGAAAAACTGTCATGCAACCCTACACAGCTCTCAGAAAATACTTATTTCCAGATATTATCTAGGCCTGCATATTGATAAACCATAGGGCAAATTTTTGTAATTAGTAGAGTTTGATTACTCTCATTGTTTACAGGGGGACAACACCACACATATCAAGTTAAAATAGGTGTCAAGCAAAATTGGGTAGATATACTGAGCATACCTAGCGTAAAGAGGTGAAGGGCTAGAGGGGCAATATTTCAAACTTGACCACAGACCCTGTTCTCCTCCTCTGAAGCTCCTAGGAGAGGATACCTACAGCTCTCTAACCTTTCGCATTTCTTCTTTATTGAGGTATAATTAACCTATAACATTATATTAATTTCGGATGTACAATGCAATGGTTCAGTATTTGTATATATTGCGAAATGATCACCACAATGTCCAGTTAACATCCATCACCACACATAGTTCCAAAAGTCTTTTCTTCTTGTGATGAGAACGTTTAGGATTTATTCTCTTAGCAACTTTCAAATATACAATACAGTACTATTAACTGTAGTCACCATGCTGTACATCACATCCCCAGGACTTATTTATTTCATAACTGGAAGTTTGTGCCCTTTGACCCCCTTTACCCATTTTGCCCACCCCCAGCCCCTGCCTCTCGTAACTACCAATCTGTTCTCTGCATCTATGTGTTGGGTTTGTTTGTGTTTAGATTCCATATATAAGTCAGATTATGCAGTATTTGTCTTTCTCTGTCTGACTTACTTCTCTTAGCACGATGCCCTTAAGGTCCATCCACATTGTCGCAAATAGAAGGATTTCTTTCTTTTTTTATGGCTGAATAATTTTCCATTGTATATGTACAGCACAGTTTATCCATTCATCCATTGGTGGACACTTAAGTTGCATCTGTGTCATGACTATTGTAAATAATGTTGCAACGAACATGGCAGTGATGCATTACCTTATAGCTACAATCACCCTGTGTTTGTTTTGTAATGTTTGTGCACTCTGGATTAGTGTTTCATAGATGGTTATCTACACATCCTCACTGTTTCCTGAAGTTCATCCCTCATAAAAAGGGTTCCATGACTGGAAAATGCTGCATACACCAACCCATTCTAGGAGAATCCCAACATACATCAGCCCATCGAAGGGTCTCAGTAGGCTCATAGTAAAATGAATGCTTAACATTTTCTTTCTTTCTTCTTTTTTTGGTGAAGAAGATTGGCCCTGAGCTAACATCTGTGCTGATATTCCTCTAGTTTGTATGTGGGATGCTGCCACAGCATGGCTTGGTGAGTGGTGTGTAGTTCTGTGCCCAGGATCCAAACCCGTAAGCCCTGGGCTGCCGAACTGGTGTGTGAACTTAACCACTATGCCAACAGGCCAGCCCCTTAGCATTTTTTAATGTTGGATTTTTCCAAGCCAATTTGATCATGAGGCATATTTTCCCCCATTAACATCTGCTAATATTTTAGGGCAAAATCAATCCATGGTGAACCCTTTGGAATTGCTGATTGGATAATTAGCATTAGTTGGGGAGTGGGGAAGAGATCTTCACCTTTAACCAATTTGATCTGACTTTGATGGACTCAGTGATGTCTGATGATGTCAAAGTGCCTAAAATACAGAATTAGTTCTTTCAGAACTAGTGGGCTGTAGCTGTGTGTTGGAAGAAACATAGAGTCTATATGAGAAAGGCAAAAACATTAGATGGATTCCCTGAGGACAAACATCTCTGAAACGGGAGCAGAGATTACTCATCTCACTTCTCTCGACAATATTCTTACCTCTTATTATGGGATGTGGGCTCTTGGGTTAATGGGAAGGGTTGAATTTGAGGGGAATTTTGAAAGATTATGCAATGTGAATATAATATGCTGGATAATGGCCCCAAAAGATATTAGGTACTAATCCTTGGAACCTGGAAATGTTATTGTATATAGAAAAAGGGTTTGTGCAGATGTGATTAAGTTGAGGATCTTGAGATGGAGAAATTATCCAGGATTATCTGGGTCGAGTTAATTACAATCACAAATGTTCTTGTAAGAAATAGGCAGAGGAAGATTGTATACAGAAGAAGAGGAGAAGGCAGAGACTGGAGTGAGGTGTCAACAAGCTAAGTGTATTAATCAGAGTTCTCTAGAGAAACAGAACCCGTAGAGATTCATTATAGGGCTTGACCCAGGTGGTTATGGAGGCAGAGAAGTCCCATGATCTGCTGGCTGCAATCTGGGGAACTAGGAAAGCCAGTGATGTAATTCAGTCGACGTTCAAGGCCCGAGAATCCAGGGGGCTGATGGTGTGAGTCCCGGTCTGAAAACCCAGGAACCAGGAGCCCTGATGTCTGAGGGCAGGAGAAGATGGATGTCTCAGCCCAGGCAGAGAGTGAATTCACCCTTCCTCTGCCTTTTTATTCTATTCAAGCCCTCAATAGACTGGATGATGCCCGCTCACACTGGTGAGAGCAATCTTCTTTACTCAGTCTAATTCCAATGTAATCTCATCTGGAGGTACTCGCACAGACACAGATGTTTAACCAAGTATCTGAGCATCCTTTAACCTCATCAAGTTGACACATAAAATTAACCATCACACCAAGAAATTCTGGCAGTCACCAGAAGCTGGAAGCAGCAAGAATGAATCTCCTCTAGAGTCTTTGGAAGGAGTGTGACCCTGCTCCTACTGTGATTTTGGTCCAGTGATACTGATTTTGGACTTCTGGCCTCCAGAACTGTGACAGAATACATTTCTGTTTTTTTAAGCTACCGAGCTTGTGGTGATTTCTTGTAGCAGCCATAGGAAACTAATACAGTGAGTAAAGAGAAGAATGGTCAAACTTTCAAATTTTACATCATTGACCTATACTTGAAATTGCTTATTTCTTGCGTCCGTAAATCTGGAAGATCAACAGATCTTAAGATTCAGAATGAAGACTGCCATCCACCTTGGCTGTGTTAGTTCAGGATTCTCCAGGAGGCCAGTTACAGGAAGAAGGATACATGAGACAGCAGGTCTTGGATCCCATAACAGGAACAGTTGTGGATGAGCTTAAGGTGAAAGAGGAGGGCGTAGCGATTATGACGCTGATGTATTTTCTTGTTAGCCAATTTTCCTGAGAAGTTCCCTCAAATTTGATACAACTCTGACCCCATGGTCGAGGGATAGCAAAATCAAAATGGAAGCTTGTTGTTAATCAGGATATATGTTATTCGTCTCATGGGGGGAATCTGACTTGAATATAAGATCAGAATCAACTGGGATCAGATGGATATAAACTAAATATCCTTTTCTTTCTATCTGTCTATCTATCTATCTATCTGTCATCTATCAATGTGCTTTCCAACACATTGTTTGACCTATGACATTGTCATTATTAACTTTTAGATCACTGTAGGGGAAACAAATAATCAAAAATCCAATAGGTAAAGACTGAAAGGATAACAGTAAAAAGACAAAACATCTTATTATCTTTCAGCAGGAATTTTTCTGGTATAAAACCAAATGTGGACATATTTAAATTTGTAGTGTTAAATATGAGTATGCTGGAATGTCATTTGGCTCTGAAAAAATATCTCTAGATTTGTAGCTATTTAACGATGTTTAGATTTTACTTATTTATAAACTCTCATGCGTATCACAAAGCTCCCGCCTCTGACGGGCACCATCGAGTAATAGTAAAATCTTCATTTCAAAATTTGAAAGGCCTAGTGAGGCTCAACTAAATGGATGAGTGCATAAAATGATATTTATTTTTGGAGCTGAGACTTCACTAATACTAAAGGCTATCCCTTAGCTGAATTAGCAACAAGGAGGAATCAGTCCAAGTGCATTGACGTCAAGGATAGTCTGATATCCTCATGCCCAGAACAACCCTCCATGGGTCTACCAAGCTGGTTTTGTCACATCTGAAGTCCGGGAGCCAGGTGCCAATCCTGGGTTCTGTTGCACATATAGGACTGGGACCACTGGCCAGTGGTCAATTTAAAAGGAAATGAAAAACCTTCCATGCTCCATTGGCTCAAAATTGCCTGCTCTGTGCTGTTCTGACATGCTGGCTGCTCCTGTTATTACCCTATCCTTTCACCCTCTCTGCCCCACAGCCTCAGTCTTGTCTTTTATTCTGATTTCGACCTAGGATGAATCCCCTGGATCAATTCTTTACCCACCTTTAGCAGGCCTTAATCTCTCCCCCTGGCTAGGTTATAATTCTTGATGAGGCTCACCACTGTTGCTATTTTTTTCATTTTATTGTGGCACTCAGCTTCAAATCCTAATAATTGGGAACTGAGCATATTGGGCACTAGAAGGGATCGTAATTTTTCTGTCTTTCTCATCAAATATTAAGCTCAATTATCTTTCTCCCACAATCAGCAATTATATAAGCTTGCATAAATTTACACTGCCACAGTTATCATATTGCCCAACTGAATTTCTGGCGAGTATGAATGTCATTGTCAGAGGCAATTTACAGCGCAATTCAAAGAGACATGCTCCTCAACCAAAATCTCTTTCCCCTTGACTCTCTGGAAGTATAATTAGAAAAGTGTAGAAAACTGCGTGTGAGGACAAATGGAAATACAGATGCTCTATTAAAGGAAGAGAGAATTAGCAACATAAAATGATTATTGCTAACTTCCTTGGAGTGTGTGTTTGTTTGTGTGTGCCTGTGTGTGTGTGTGAAAGAGATAGAAATTGGGGAGAGAAGGCAAGTCCCCATTTTCCTATGTAGTTGGGTCAGCTAAGTTAAAAATACCTTAAACAAACAACAGACATGAAATATTTACTAATGATGCAACTCAACTCTGTGCAAGACAGTGCGGATACATTGAAAGATAAAGCAAAACCTTCCTTTGAAGGAGATAGTTGTATGATCTTTCTTTGTTGTTGTTTTGGTGAACTGTCTCTCATATGTAATGGAACAGATCATGGATATCTTAGCAACTTAGAATAAGACCACTCTGGAACTTTGAAAATGAGTTAAAATAAGGGTCTGTGTCTTACTTGGGCTATTTAATATCATCCTTAATGTCTGGGTTGTGTGTGAGGTTAAACAATGTTTGTCCTTATTCCTCCCTTTCAGTCCAAACCTGAAAAGATAATTTAGGTCATGCCACTGAAGGCTAAAATAGGCAGTCCACTTCTTTTCTTTTCTTTCTTTTTTTTTTTTTTAAGATTGGCACCTGAGCTAACAACTGTTGACAATCTTTTTTTTTTTTTTTTCCTGCTTTATCTCCCCAAACCCCCCAGTACATAGTTGTATATCTTAGTTGCAGGTCCTTCTAGTTGTGGGATGTGGGACGCCGCCTCAGCGTGGCCTGACGAGCAGTGCCATGTCCGTGCCCAGGATCCGAACCGTGGGCCGCCGCAGCGGAGCGTGCGAACTTAACCACTCGGCCACGGAGCCGGCCCCCCACTTATTTTCTACAATCCAAAATAAAGTTAAAGAAAGGGTAGCCTAATACTCTTTCATTTCCTATGCTTGAAATAGTTGTAGGGAAAAATAGACAATGGTCTTTCTCTAAGATTTTGTCTGTTTATCTCAGGACATTCTATGCCTTTTTTGGTCTTTAGTGAATCTATAGTGTATAAAGAATATTTGGTATATAAGAAGATAACAGAAAAGATGTTTTTCAATTTACCAAACTTGTTAAAGTCAGACAGCATTGAATGAGACCACGATTCTGAAAAAAAAAAATTGCCATATGGGTATTATTTTTCTTTATAGGCTGTTCATTCTCTGTTCTTGTTTAATGACAGCTCCTTAAAGTTCTTCATTGCCTCACACATTTAGTGGCATAAGCAGAGAGAATAATAGTCAAAGTAGAAATAATAATCCTTGCTTGTTTCACCATCATTCTTTGTATTTTTGGGGGAACAATCATAAATTGTACTTAAAAACGGAAAGTTTTTCCTTTGATGAAAGATTGGGTTTGAAAATCATTGGAATAAAACTACCTTTTTCTCAAAGAAAATGACTTATTTTTTCCCGCCCCAAAGTTTCCTGAAAAACATTGTTGTAGTTTAAAGTAAATAGTGACAACAGTCACTCTAATAACTCCTGCCAGTAGGGAGCATTTACTCTCCAAGCTGCGCCCAAATGAAGTTTCATTTTTGGATTTAAAATTTTATAATGTTTTTGAAATCTTGGCATTTTGTGAGTATTATTCAAAAAGTAAAAATGCCAGAAAAGATAGTGAAATCCATTTGAGATGAAATATTAAATACAGACACTTTACAATTCAGAAAAATTCACCTTTTAGTTTTATGAGGTACAGAGGCTACATTGAAAGCAGGAATAGTGTGGGTTCCCTCCATCTACGTATTTAACATCTGCATCATCAAACAATAATTATTTGATGATTTTAATTTACATCACTAATTAAAGCATAAATTTAGATTTCATTAGGAAATGTGCTATTATGGTACAACAAATAATTAAAGGATATCTTGATTTTTTTCTATAATACATTAGGAATTCTTTTAAAAAGGAGCAGATTTTAGAAAATTCTTGTTTGAGATATTGGTTTGCATAGACGCTAAAACTGCCTGTTACTGTTTTAAACACACACAAAATAGGGTGGCAGACATGTGTCACATATATCAGTAATAGTTATAGATAGAAATGAGTTTAAGTCCATTAACACAATCTCTCAGATTCATTAAAGAAAATAAAACAAAATATTATATGTCACTGATTCTAAGAGGCATGTTATTTTCATATTTCACAGCTCTGAAATGCAAAATATCTTGTAAGGTGTCTAGGCAACATTTGTGATGTAGTTATCGGTTGGCTGTGCAACTCACTTGGTATTCCTGGTGCCATGACTGGGCAATAACAACCCTTTGATATTCCAGTCAACAAATCATTAAGGATCATTTGAAAGAAATCTAAGTCTGCCGTGTTTGAAAATCTTCTGTTGACATCTTCAGATAAGATTAAGAAAGCACTGACGTCAAACTTTGCTGAATGAGTGTCAAGAGTTTGCAACGAAATCCTGGAGACAAGAATGAAACTTTTTTTTTTTAAAGATTGGCAGCTGAGCTAACAACTGTTGCCAATCTTCTTCTCTTTTTTTTTCCTGCTTTTTCTCCCCAAATCCCCCCAGTACATAGTTGTATACTTTAGTTGTGGAATGTGGGACGCTGCCTCAACGTGGCCTAATGAGCGGTGCCATGTCCGCGCCCAGATTCAACCAGTGAAACCCTGGGCTGCCGAAGGGGAGCCCGCGAACTTAACCACTCGGCCACGGGGCTGGCCCCAAAACTCTTTAATAAATGTTGTCTCACCAATCCTCTTGATAGCACAAAGGACAATATTGTATAGAAAAACATGAATATCAACAACTCTAAACTGGGCTCAAGAGATACAAACTTTCAGTTACACAATAGGTAACTCATGGGGCTGTAGAGTACAGCTAGTCAATAATATGGTAGACCCTACTTGAAAGTTGCCAAGAGAGTAAATCCTAAAGTTAACCTTGTAGATGATGGATGGTAACTATACTTATCGTGGTGATCATTTCACAATGTATACAAATATTCAGTCCTTATGTTAAACACCTGAAACTAATATAACATGTCAATTACACCTCAATAAAAACCAACAAACAAAAAACCAACTCTATGTAAAAAGCGATTTAGGAGCATGGGATTCTGAATGTGAAGAAATTTTGTTTTAGGAATACCTTTACCATCTTATTTTGCTTATATTTTCTTTTTATTTAGGCGTGTGTATGGTTGATATAAATTAACTAAAAATTTCTAAATATTGTATTTGTAAGAGTTATTTCAATGAGTACAAAATTATAGTTCTAAGTAAGAAATACATTATTTGTTTTTAAACATTATATTTATTTGCAATATACATTGTATTTATTATTATATACATATTTATATATTTATACATTAATTGGCAGAGGTTTTTCTTTCACAGGGGTAACTAACACAATGGTTCATATACAGTCAGTGAAGGTCTTAGATTAAATGAAATAATAAGAAACTTTTTCTAAGAGATATATTTGAAAAAGCAAATGGTATGGAAAGGATGGAAAATTATAACAAAAAAGTTGGGATAGCAATATAAGACAAAAAAGTATTCAAAGCAAAAACCAATGAATATTAAGATGGAAATTTCATATTGATAAAAGGAACAATCTGCCAAGAAGATATGCTGTAAACTACACTTATGTAACTGCATGGCCTCAGAAAATACATAACAGAGGCAGACAGAACTGCAAGAAAAAAAGGCCAAATCCACAGTTATAGCCACAGACCTTAGCACACCTTACTCAGACTCTGATAGATCTATTTATTAATCCAACCAACAAATATTTTTTTGAGTGTCTAATCTTTGATAGCCATTGTTCTGGATTTTGGTCAAACAGCTTTTATCAAATAGTGTTTATTGAATACAAAGCTTGCAAAAAAAAAGACTTTGAAATAAGTTCCTGCAACAGTAGAATACTGATCGAATACAAGACTAAGAGTGTGAATGGTATACAATTTAATTTTAAAACTCTAATTGCACTTTGAAATGTCTTGACTGGTGTAAAAAAATCTTTTGATGGAGTTACGATTTTAATTGAGCACATTCATATTCTTTCTTGGAACGAAATGAGTTTCTGAAATCCAATAATTTGTGGCATTTAAAGTTGATTAAATATTCAAAACAATTCTAAATAAAGGCAATGTACTTATGTTTTATCTTGCAAAATTTATTTAAGAAAGATACTTTGGTGGCAAAAGGATAATATTTGTGAAAATATTTGGGATGAGATATGTACACATTTTGAGTAAATATTAAAAGGGAAATGTCCACATTTGGTAGAAGTGGGTTTGCGCTTAACAGATTTCTCAGAAGCTATAGAGAGACTGTTTTCTAAATTTAAAATATTGTAGTTGATCAAGAAGAGATAGAGTTGTCAACAATTTCAGATTTATGAACCACAGGAGTGCAAATTTTAAAAATATTGCAAGCAATATTATGAAAAATTTAAAATATTATTATTGTTTGAATGTACATGGATCAATAGTAATCACTCCTCTTTCATTTCTGATATTAATAATTTGCGTCATCTCTTTTTTTCTTAGTTAGCCTGGCTAGAGCTTTATTAATTTTCTTGATTTTTTCAAAGAACCAGTTTTTGATCTCCTTGATCTCTGTTTCCAATGTCATTGATATCGACTCTAATTTTTATTATTTCTTTTCTTCTGCTTACTTTGCATTTAATTTATCCTTCTTTTTTCTAGTTTCCTAGGGTGGAAGCTTATATTACTGATTTCAGATCTCTCTTCTTTTCTGATATATGCATTCAATGATATAAACTTCTCTCTATGCATTACTTTCACTACATCCTACATAATTTGATCTTTTGGATTTTTATCAACCTCAAATTCCCTTTTCTTCCCCATTAAAAGCACATGTAACTTAGATTTTAGTTGTGGATACAAATTGTAAAAAGACAAGAAGCCTGATCAATAGAGAAATTTTTCATTTTAATAAGTTCAGTAAGACTTGTAAGTGGTTGATCATGCCCATAGTTTGAGCTTAAAATTATGCCTATGTTTTTTAATTTTTAAACAGATACTACTGGACTAAGCTTGAGATCTCAGGCAATGATTTTGATTCTCATTCTCAGATTGGTTTTTTGGAAATAATACTTTTAATGTCTGTACAGTTGGTAGATTATTGAAATCCAGGTACAAAGCTTTAAAAATCAACAAATAATTTTGTAATAAGCTAGTCATACATTATAATGCATTAGGCAGTATCCTATCTTTCTCATTAGTGTAAATGTTTTATAGCTTCTTTGTTTGTTTGTTAGTTTTTGCTGAGGAAGATTTGCCCTGTGCTAACGTCTGTGCCAGTCTTCCTCTATTTTGTCTGTGGGTCACCACCACAGCATGGCTTCTGATGAGTGGTGTAGGTTTGTACCTGGAGAACTGAACCCAGGCCGCCAAAGTGGAGTGTACTGAATTTAACCACTAGGCCATGGGGCTGGCCCCAAGTTTCTTTATTTTTTTAAAGATGTGAAAACCAGTCTTTCGTGCAATATAAAAGGAGCACATAATATTAGGTCATTACCTTTAATAATTCTACATAAAATATGGTTTCCAAGTTTGAAACTTACTTTGGAAAGAGAAATTTTGGTTTTGAATATTTGAAACTAGAACTAGTTAGTGTTGCTTTGCTGCAGGTTTGTAGTAATCTAAATAAGTAAAGACCCCTCATTCCCACTTTTATTCCAGGAAGCCATAAATCCCAGCAATAGTCACCTGTGGAACTACATTGATAAGTTATGGCTCAAGACAATCAATTGTGTAAAAGATGCACACATGAAAAACCAGTTTTTTGCCTTTTACATGACCTTTTCCCTCATGAATTTCTATGACCTTGTTGGGGAGGAAAAAGTTTTCCTTGATCCTCCTAGGGTCCCTGGCTGGGTCTGAGAATATAACTGGCAAAAACAGATTGACAAGAGAAAAGTATACAAACAAATTGAATATAAATTTTCCATGACATGAAAGCCTTCATAAGGAAATGAAGACCTGAAGACACAGTTGGAGCTGTGTATTTTTATGTGAGGTTTGATGAAGTGGACTGCTGTGTAGAAATATGATAGATTAAGGAGTATGAAGTTAAACTTAGTCAACTGGAGAACACTCGGCAAGGCTTGGTTGCTAAGATTATCCTTGGAGCCCTTTTACCTTTGAAACAAGGATGCCTTTTTCCTTTGGGTACAAGGAGGGCATCTCTCACATGAGGGTTTTATGACCTGTTTCAGGGGAGAGACGTGGGTGGAAGGCCAGAATGATTTTCCTTCTTTTGTCTTTTTCTCAAACTCCTTTAGCTTAAAATATTCAATATGTCAAGGTGCCATATTTTGGGGAAGTGAACCCCATATTTTGGTTTCCTGAACTCCATCAACCTCTACATTATTTGAGCTTAAGATTTTTCATAGGCTGGTAAATGCACTTGGAAATGACCCACATACTTCACTAGGTAAAGAACTATTTGGAAAGTGATTACAATTAAGTAACTCTATTGGGAAGTCCTATGAAATATGCATTTCTACCAAAATACCAAGTTCAAGAGTAAAAATAGAATGTAGAACGTGGCTGGAGTTGGAAAACAAGTTGGAAAAGAGCAGATTATCTATATCTTTAATGTCCTAGATATTTACAACTTCTTCCATGAAAGTAGAAAACAGGAAAACTAAATACAATTGTAAATTCATGGGAACCCACCACAGAAGTAAAAAAAAAAAATCCTGAACTTCTGGAGTTCTTTCATATTCCATATTATGTCCAGTTTACCCTCCATCCATCATTTTGCCCTAAATTTTGCCAACTTGCTTTTTCATTTAGTTTGTCTTTCTTTCCATCTTTCTCTCTCTAACATTTTCAAGTGTGAGTTTTCTTTTAGCTTTTTCTTTAAAAGAAAAAATATACCAATCATGCTTCTTAGGATAAGTGAGAAAATCATTTTTTTGTGGATAGATATTTATGCTGGGCTCATGCTATGTGATTTCAATGCTCTAAAGGCAGAATGACAAGTTTTTGTCATCTGCTTATCATCCAATTGATGCTCTGGAGTCATAGGGAGTGCAGACTTCTTGAAAAGGATTATAGAAAACGAAATGGAATTTTATCTCATTTCCATGTTCCCAACTTTGTTGATTTAACTAACGCTTCCTCAACTACACTGATCTCACCTAACTTGAGTAAGAAATGAGAGTAGGCATTCACAGCATGGTGATTTGCCAATCAAGGCTATTGTCAGTAGTCAACTTATGTTCCTGTAACTAGAAATTCTTGATTGAATATCTAATTAAAAAAAAAGTGAATGGGCAATGAAGATTACTGAAAGCAAATAGCTTAAAATCATCAGACATAATAGGCTTCTAGTGGTCCCTCTTAATGTAATCATCACATTGGGTTATTTTCTGATGCTGTAGTTCTCCACTTTAGCATGCATCTCAGTCAACTGGAGGGCTTGTTAAAACAGAGATTTCTGGGCCCCGCCTCTAGAGTTTCTGATTCACTGAGTAGATGTGGGGCCAGATAACTTGCATTCTAACAAATACAGCGTCAGTTGAAGCTGATGCTGTTGATAAAGGAGCACACTTGAAGAACCACTGTTCTTAAGTGAGTTCACTCCCTTCTCTGACCTCCCCCCAACTGATAATCTACAAAATAATTTACATTGTTCTTTTCACGCCTAAGAATGTTGATTGCTTTTTCTCTGAAAGAGTTACCTAAAGATTTATTTTTTCCCCTCCTGAGAATTAGAAGGCAGGGGGTGGTTTTCTCACAAGCTAATCTTGAGAACGACAAATAAAATCATGCCAAACATAGAGGGCATTTCTTTCATGTACAGGAAACTTTCGATTTTGTTTCAAATGCTTCTCTATTTTGCATATTTTTATGCTCCTCTATTGCTGACAAATTAATGATCCATTTTAATATAAACAGAATTATTTTTAAAAATAAATGCATATTAGTACCAGATTCAGTCATGGCTACCATAATATTCCATCTATTATTTTGAAAGCCATATCAAATAACTAAACATCCTTACTTTCATTTTATATTTTTGACAAAATATTTAGAGGCAATTCCACCTTTGGCTTTCAAAAGTTGCATCTCTATTTTGTTAGACCACTCTCTCCAATACTTTTCTGCTATAAAATAACACCAGTTGATTTCTGTAGTGCTTGCTGCCTCTATCATTTCAGGCCTCCATTGCCTAGAGGACAGATATCAAACTGGAATGAAAATGATGGAGTGAAGTGTGTCTTTAGTCTCAAGTGATAAATGTACTCTTTTCTTATTGCTGTAGGCTATAGACACGGCTTTTCATATAAAGATGGGCAAAAAAAAAAAAAAATCCAACTTAAAAGGATTTTATTAATCTGCTCTTTAAGGGTCTAATCTCTGCAAACTTTAGAAATTATAGTTTATATTGTCAGAGGAACTCTGGAAGTCCTCAGGTGATAATGTTTCTTTCCATATGGAGAAGTCTGAAATAATCGCAGGATTAAAATTATTTTTAGGAGAAATAAAGTATATTTCATGTCATCTCAAAACATTATCATTCAATTGGCTCAGAGTGAGTTAAATCTAAATGATTAGAAGTTTGGATTCATTGCAGACATATTTCTATAGGGTTCCCAGGGGCATATAATAAAAATGGGAACAGATTTCTTCCGTCCCTGTATGCACACCACTTTATATTTTGACTTTGCCCATTGGTGCCATCGAGGGTTGGTGTCTATTTCTTTATTTCTTGACTTAGAGCTTGGCCATGTGACTTGCTTTGGCCAATGGAGAAAATACATCAGGCAGAGCTGGAAAAATGCTATGCAATAGAGCTTGCCATCTTGCTGCTTCTGGAACTCCAAGTACACCGTGTGAATGAACACAGGCTAGGCTGGTGGAGAATGAGAGGCTATGAGGAAGAGAGCTGAAGTGCCCCAGCTGATTTTGAGCTAACCAGCCAGATGTGTGTTAGACCATGTAGACCAGGGATTGGAAAACTATGGTCTATGGGTCAATCCAGTCTACCATCTGCTTTTGTAAATAAAGTTTTATTGGAACACAGTCATGCCCACTCATTTACATATTATCTATGACTGCTTTTGTGCTACAAGAGCAGGGTTGAGTAGCTGCAACAGAGACCACATGGTCTATAAAGTCTTTCACAGAAAGGGTTTGTTGACTCTTGCTGTAGACCATTCAATCCCAGGTAAGCTGGCCCAGACCAGAAGAACCACATAGACAACTCACAAAATCATGAGGAATAATAAATGTTTGTTATTTTAAGCCTTTAAGTTTTCGGGTGGTTTGATATGCGGGGTAAACTAATACTAACTGAAATTAGCTGATAACTAAGTCCATTTCCACCACCTCAAACCCAAGTTCTACCTTCAGCTTTCTCAGCATAGTCCTTTACTGCATAACGATGTCTCAGTCAAGGATGGGCCACATATATGATGGTGGTCTCGTAAGGTTAGTAATATATAGTCTAGGTGCGTAGTAGGCTTTACCATCTAGGTTTGTGTAAGTACACTCTGTGATGTTTGCACAACAACAAAATTGTCCAACAACACATTTCAGAGAAAATATTCCCATCTTTAAGCAACCCACAACTGCAATGCCCTTTCCTGGTGCTCTCAAGCTTGGAGACTTGGCCCATGAACTCAATGAATGTTAGAGTTGAAATGGCCTTAGAGGTCACTTAGTCAAATCATTCCACTTGCCAACAGGAAAATAAATAAACTCCAAGGAGAGTACTAAAGGCTCCTCGCATAGCTGTCTTTGCTGACGAACTGGCAATAACAGGCCTTTCACTGTGAAACTCAAACCTTTATTCCTTTCCAATTAGACTGTGAAAATGCCTTGATTTGGCTGCCCCAGGAAGCAATTTGACATTTGCCCAGTTATCCTTAAGGCAATTTGCACTTCTTCTATATTATTTTTCCCAATGGGAGTGTTTGGAAAAGGGGATATAGACGTAATATCTAGAGACGTAATATCTTGAGATTCCTTGTGAAAATTCTGCCACCGGGATGTTTGAGGGGCTGTTTCGGAGAAATGATAGATCATCTCTGATCACACCTGAATGCATATTTTAGTCTGATGGGCCCAGTGAATGGTGATATTTACTTTTTTTGCTTATTCCTCAGTTTCCATGAATAATTCTGTGAGGCTTCAGTAGGATAAATTAATTGAATGCTTTGTTTTTACCTTTCCCACAAACTTCTGTGGCAGACACTTGCAATGCAAATTTTTGAAATGCTTTGAAATATTGGTTAAAACAAATAATTCTGCAAAACTATGGTTATTATTTGTTTACCTTATGAAAGTTTGTAAACTACAAAAGCAAAATAACCATTTTTAGGATAAATATAGGCTGGCTCTTTACCTTTTGTAAGATTAATTTTGGGCCTGTGTATTATAAAATTGATAAAGATGATGACAAATTTTAAGCTTAGTTTCCTTTTGATTCCATAAATAGCTATTTATCCACGTGGAAACGACGGTCACAGATATATTTCTAAAAACAGGGAATTTAAATGAAAATTCAAAGAAAGTAGGCTTATTGATTATGTTTTTGTGGATGCATGTTAGTATTGCTTTTCTTCTGTGTTAATAAAAAAGTCAATATACCTGGTCAGTTGCAAGTGTATTATGATTCAAATAATAATTTTATTGACAGTATAAGATTTGCTAGGTGCATATTACAAAGTTATAAAGTAGTTTGGATATAACTTTTTACCACTTAGTCTATGCATAGTTTAAATTAGATTATTTTAGTCATTTAGCTCTTGCTAAGATTAACCACTGTTATTATTTGGTATTATATTTTCATATAGTTTTCTATTAATTTGCATATGTGTGCATATGTCTGTATTTTTTTTAACATAAATTGTATTTTAATGTACATATTGTGTGTTACCTCAACTATTTTACTTACATTTTGGGAGAATTTTCTATGTTAGAATACGTAGTTCTGCCTTTTTCTTTTTAACCTCTACGTATAATTCCATAGGGTGGATTATCGTGATAGATAAAAATTGTTTAATTGATAGACATTTAAGTTGTTTCAATTTTTTTATAAGCGATGCTCTAAGGAATGCTTTTGTACACATTTCCTTGTGCATTTGTTCAAGGATTTCTCAGGGATAAATCTGAAAAACTGAAGTACCTGGCTCTATATTTGTGCCCATTTTAAATTTTGATTGTCTTGTCAAATGTCCTTCAAAATGGTTGTGAAATTTTGTATCTTACCAAGAATGTAATGTATTTATTAGTTTTTAAAATTTATGCCAAGTTGATGGTAAACTTAAATTCCCCCAGTTCCTAATGATTTGATCATTTTATATGTTTATTTGAAATTTGTATTTATTCTTCTGTGAATCGCTTATTCATATCTCCTAAAGACATTTCTATTTAAAAAAAATTGTAGAAATCATTTATACAATAGAATTCTCATTCTCTTATTTTTACTTTTTCAAGAGATTTTCGTTATTTAAAATTTGGTTACTTTCTTAAGTTATAACATTTTCTTTTATGCCTTCTGTGTTTTAGTTTTAAGAAGCTTTCCTCTATGAAAAAATAATATGATTTCCTATATTTTCTTGTAAAAGTTTGTAATGTTTAGTACGAGAGGAATTTATTTTTGTAAATGTGTGATATAGCAATCTATCTCCAGTTTTTCAAGCAGATAGCCAATTACTATTATTTTTTTTTTTAAAGATTGGCACCTGAGCTAACAACTCTGGCCAATCTTTTTTTTTTTTCCTTTCTGCTTTTTCTCCCCAAATCCCCCCAGTACATAGGTGTATATTCTAGTTGTGGGTCCTTCTAGTTATGGCACATGGGATACCGCCTCATTGTGGCCTAATGAGTGGTGCCATGTCCACACCCAGGATCCGAACTAGAGAAACCCTGGGCCACCACAGCAGAGCGCACGAACTAAACCACTAGACCAGGGGGCCGGCCCCTAGATAGCCAATTATCTTAATGCCAATTTTCTGAATTATCTGAAATCTCACCACTATCATATATTAATTCTTCTTATATTTGTACGTCTGTATGGCAGTCTTTGGTTCCATTTATCTACTTCACCACTCCTGGGACAATTAGACTCCTTTTTAGGTACTGAAACTTTTCACTATATTTTGATATTTGGGTTGTCAAGTGTATCACTCTTCCACTATTCTTTTTTTAAATTTCTTTAAGATTTTATTGCTTATTTTGCTCATTTACTTTTTCAATTGAATTCTAGAATCACTTTGTAAAGTTTCATGAAATTTCTGTTTGAATTTGATTAAGATCGCCTTGATTTTTATCTATTTATTTGAGGAAGGTTGACGGGCTTTCAATTTTTTTACCTTTAATCCAGAACATGGTGTGATTCTCTTTGTATTCAGATCTCATTTTGTATCCATGAATAAAGTTTAAATTTTATAGCTTCCTTTATATATCTCTTATACAGTAATTCTCATATTAATTCATAGGCATTTTAGTCTTCATTGCTATTAAACTGGACTTTTCTTAAAGTGAAAAATAGTACTTCAGCCAAAAATTGTCCACTTGCTAAATTATTCAACTACCATCATATCATATCATATGGTGGTCTGCAAGTCTCAGAATATATTTTAAAATGTAAGGGCCTTTTTGAAACTGTTTAAAAATCAAGGATCCAACACTTCATTTTCCTGTCATCAGAAAATTTGGCCTGATATGACAAATATCACTTAAAGCTGCCAATGTATGTAATTGTCATTTGCTTTTAATTATATCTCCTTGTTGTGTATTTCAGATCTTGTCTGTTTATTGGCACTCAGAAGAGGTCATGGACCTTCCTTGCATCTCTCCATTTTTATCTTTATTTTCTCCACCTTTATTTTCTTGGTCTTTATTTTTCCCTGGGGAAAGAGAAACTCATCGCGTGGGAGTACAATAATTTTAAGGACACCTTGCTTCTGGAAATGTGTTCTTGTAGCTCAAGAATGAGAACTACAGAACGCTGTGTATCACTCTGATAATCACAATTCTTCCAGCCTTTTTACAGCGTCCTCTTTCAACTGCATCGCTACCAATGTAGGGTTTGCGGCATAGTGCTTATCAACAGTTTATTTTGTGAACTATGTGATTGCTTATTTGATGAAAAAAAGTTTTTTGGACAAGTGATGTCATTGTAGTGGTTAGAGTTATCATTGAGATGGGCAGTGCGAGGGGGAAGCGCCAGGTGTGGATTCTAGCCCGAAAGTCCTGGGAACGCCAGGGGCAGAGGGTGCAGCCCTGGGAACAGCCACGAGGTGGCGCCAGGCTGCACAGGCCACTCTAGCATGGGTGGTCCGCAGCTGAGAGCTGGGAGTCTGTCAGTGATTCCAGGGGACTCCAGGACTACCGCTCCATAGGGTTAGTGGGCCCGGGAACTCCCTTCCTGAAGCTTCAGAGGGGTTTCACTCCCGTCCAAGGAGGCCAGCCCTGGAGCCCAGGGCTCAGCCTCGGTGGTGCCCATCTATTTGAGATGCAGTTCTGCCGTCACAGCATGGAGACTGGGTCCAGCCCAGCCAGCTGGCAGAAGGTCAGCGCCCAGCTCCTTACCTTGCTGCTGGGGTGGGCACGGAGGGAGGGCCCCAGGCTCTTAGGTCGCCACACAGAAACTCCATGTCATCCACTGCCGGAAGTTGCTACTGCTGCTGCTGTGGGCCGCCTCCTGGAAGACAGTGTGGACGTTTTCATGGAGCCGGGCCAAGCACTCCAGGTAGGCCACTGCGCCCACTGCTCTAGCCATCTCCTGGGCCCTGGGGTAGGTCACAGACTCCAACTCATTTTTCCTCAACTTCTTCACCAGCCACTTGTTCTCATGCAGGTCTCTTGCAGGCCATGACGATGATTGTCACCTCCTTGCAGAAATGATACACCTCTGGGTACCACCGGTTGAAGATGTCGTCAAAGCTGTATGGGCTGGTGATGTGGAAGCAGAGAAGCAGGATGCTGGTGTGAGGGTGGAACTGGGCGGCAGGTCATAGTGACTTGCCCTGCTGTGTCCGCAGTGAGGTAGGAATGCGGAAGGAGCCCAGTGGTGGGAGGAAGTCAAAAAAACTTTTTAATCTCAATTTTTTTTTCTTTTTGAACTTTGTATGTGCTATGAATACACTTTCCAGGCCTTGGTATATATATCCAAAATCTTGGGCACAGTTATTCAAAGTATCATTTGGATATTTCAAATCTAAAGTCACCTTAAAAACCTGACGACTAAGTGGCACAGGTAAAATTGAAATCACCATTTCTGTCAAATTTATCCATAATTTCACCCAAATTTAGTATTACTTGGGCTGTTATTGGCATTTAGTTTTCATATGCCAAATATTCTTAAGAAGCTTTCAGTGTATAAATATCAGAACGCAATCCTTACTTCAGGGTATAAAAATAAGAACTCAGATGTTCGTGAAACACTTTGTCAATTTGAAGTGCATTTAATTCCTAATATCAGCGCTACAGTCTGACGTTCTAAGTGCAGTACGATATCGAGGCTGTGAAAGCATGGATAATGCATTTCCATTTTCAGTCATTAAGGAACACCCATTGTGAAAGGCAATTATTTTCCCTTGATTATGAAACATTAGGCTGCGATGCTGTATGCAGAAATTTTGTCTAATTATAAATAAAGCAGTCTGTGATTTGACATGGTGACAGTGGCTAGAAAGGTGAGGTTTAAGTGCTTTTCAAGTTGTGCTTGTTTTATTAATGTAGGTCTGTCGTTTTTGCTGACTTCTGGTTGTTTGCTGAGGAACTGACAGGGGAAACTGTCCTTCTCTAGTTTCCCATTCTAATGTTAATCTAATCATCAAGCCAGCACTTCTTTTTCTCTTATAGAGCAGAGATAAAGTTATTAATCAACTCCTCAATGTTTCTGGTAGAAGGAATAAGAGGGAGCATTTTCTTTTCTTTTTTTTGGTGAGGACGATTGTGCCTGAGCTAATGTTTGTGCCAATCTTCTTCTATTTTGTATGTGGGATGCCATAACAGCATGGCTGATGAGTAGTGTATAGGTCTGTGCCTGGGATCTGAACTTGCGAACGAGGTCCACCAAAGCTGAGTGCAGAAACTTAACCATTACACCACGGGGCCAGCCCAGGGGAGCATTTTTTTTAGTATTACCTACTGTCTAAATGCTTTATACCTACTGTCTCAATGTCCACTATTAGGCTTGTCATTTGTGTGCCAAGTAATTTACAGACTTTTTCTACAATCTTCATAACTAGAGAACAGGGTACATTTTGTTACAGAAACGACTATTTCTTGTAGTTGTTGTGTGTGGACAATTGTTGAGTGATTTTGAGGCTCTGCATGTCAGTTTCCTGCAGAGAGATTTTATCTTTGCTTCTGGCATGCGGGAAGTTTAGGGGAGGAATACCTCAGTCTCATCTGGGATCGAGTTGATTTGCAGCTATATTTAAACCTTTGAGAAAGCCTTCCTATTTCCAATTGCCCTTACTCTGATGGCATAGCCCCTCCTGAGTCCTAAGGGAAAGCTAGGAGTGGTTACTTGGCTCTTCCCCTCGGCAGGCCCTCAGCTCCAATTTTTTATTTTCTCAGTCTCGTGAGACCATGAAACTCTTCTGTTGACCTCTGCTCAGGGTTTCAGCTTCTGAGTTGCTGCTTCCTGTTTAGCTTTTCAGCCTCCTGGCCACCACTTTAAAAAAGCCAATGACTGAAGAGAAAATATAACGATGAATTTGGGGCTTACCTCTTCGTATTTCCCTTTTGTGGGCGACATTGGTCCCTCAAGTCCTTGCTGCCTCGATTGCACATTGCCTTCAGTTTTTTTTGTTTTTTGTTTCTAATATTCTACCCAGGTTTTCTAGTTGTTTCCAGCAGCGAATGGTCTGACACCAGCTAGTCCTTGAAGCTGTAAGTAGAAGTCTTTCATGGAGGCTTTCTTGGAAAGCCCATTAATTTTGTTCTGGAAACAAATTCCATCACTGTTCTGGAACTGCATTGGTTTTGCTGTTGGCCCTCTCCTACCAATATTAATTCACAATCCATGAAAGCTGAGATAATGCAGTGCCTTCCTCAATATTTCTCTCAAGTGGAAAGCTTCGTCCATGTGACAGTTGATTGACAGGTACCCACTTCCAAATGCTGCTGTAGCTGTTGTTGTAATAACTAGAAGAGAGAGAAATCCTAAGATTAGATGATGAGAATTCAGGAGATTTCCTTTCACCCATATTCTGATTATAATGTAGAATATACTGGATCTTTAGTAAAGCACATAAAATGCAATATCTCAAGCCTATTGTGTGTATAATGTAAAGGTCAATTAGAAAGTTTGGGAAATTACCTCATGTGATAAATGTGCATTTTATTACTTTGCTTGAGATCTCCCTAGCTAGTCAAGGCATGAGGCACTAAATAGAAGAGTGATGGTCAGCCAAGGCTCTATTAGAATCACTTGGGGAGATTTAAAAATGCGTTATACTCTAAGTCCCATCCACAAAGATTCTGACTGAATTGATCTGGCCTGGGACACAGGGGTCTTCCCACTTCGTATCTCTGATCTTCTGAATCCTACTTAACCAAAGTGTTTTCTTGTCTGTAAAATTCTCTTCTACATCTCTGGTTTATTTTTTCTCTTAATCTGAATTTCCAAGGATGTATACCCTAGAGCACTTATTTATATGTTACGTCCACATCAAATTGTCTTACACATGTCTTGCCTTATCATCTAAATTCTCAATTCTTTGATTAGGGACATATCTCAAACTTGTTTTGTATAACTGGTTGACATAGTCCAGTCTCTGGCAAAGAGAGGGAATGTAAAGGTGAAAAACAAGCACGACAAGATACCACTCAGAGAAAGCACTACCTTTGCTTAAGAAAATACTCAGTAAGCCACTTATGATGAAATGTGAGCACCTGAAAACAGGTCTTAGTGAAAGACTGCACCTGAGGCAATCAATGAGCTTGCTAAACATCTTTGCTTTAGAGATGAGGGGAAATCCAGGGGTGAGGAGAAAGCAAAGACTGGATAAGGTAGAAGGAGAGAGTGGAAGGGAGAGAGATAATAAGAAGAAATGGCTGAGCAACTGGCACAGTAAGTACCTGGGGAAATTTTAATGAAAGGGCATCATTGTTCAATTTAAGTTGTTTGTCTTGCTGTAATTAAAAAAATAATAAATTCTCTGTCTCATGCAAGAAATCAGTAAAGAAGTTTGCTACAAAGAAATTTAACTACCCTGTTAAACCTACTTTAACTTGTTCAGTTTTTTCTTTTTTTGAATAGTGGCAAGTGGCTGATTACCATATATGGTTGTCTCATGGATCAACAAAGAACGAAACGTGGGCAAGTGCAAGGCAGTAGCCATGATGGTCCCTCAACTGAACTAATTCAGTGAAGGCCAGAGCTTCGAGTCAGGGTGTCTGCTTGTAAGACCCTGTGTAGAAATCCTGGGGAGGACATTAGCCTTTCCACAGATAATACAGTGGAGGTTCAAGCCAATGTCATTTAAATCTTAAGGTCTTTAAGCTTTAAGATTTTAAGATTTAAAACTTTAAGCCATCATATGGGCTATAGAAAGAAATTGCTTTTTCTTATTTGGTGTAAGGAATAGGGGTATGTATATTGATTGCACACTGCCTGGGTTTAAATCCTGACTCCACCATTCATTCTTGGATATGGTCATGTTTCCTGATATTTTTCCTACCTGGAGTTCTCTCCCATTCTTTTCTGTTAAACTTACTTCTCTTCTCCATTTTGGCTGGATCAGCTGGGATAAAGTTCAATTATAAGTAGCAGAAAACTCAGCTAATAGTGGTTTAAACAAATAGGAGGTTGTGAATGATTATTGCATATCTGACTCACAGCGTATAAACATTCAGCTTTTAGCTTTCAGGAACTCCAGAAACACTTATTTGTGGCAAGAATTTTATTTGTAATTTAACTTATGTTATTATTATTATTATTATTTTCAGGGGAAGTTTTGCCCTAAGCTAATATCTGTTGCCAATCTTCCTTCATGTCTTCCTTTTGCCCCCTCAAAGCCCCAGTACATAATTGTGTACAGTTCTAAGTTCTTCTAGTTCTTCTGTGAGCCACTGCCACAGCATGGCTACTGACAGATGAGTGGTATTGTTCTGTGCCCGGGAACCACACCCGTGTTGCTGAAGTGGAGCGCAACAAACTTTAACCACTAGGCCATCAGGGCTGGCTCTAACCTATGTTATTATGAATGAAAAACTATGTTTTACCTCTTTGGATTTGAAACAACTGTAAATTTCATCTTGTCAGGTTGTCACTAGCACCTACTTAGATGTTTCTTGCAAATAAACACACTCCATCGAGGATGAATTACACAAATAAAGAGAAACGGCTACAAACCGGACTGGCAAGATCCAAGATAATGATTTGTTGGCTCTTCCTCCTTCTACCTAATACTAGCCAGTCTCCATATTTTGTGGGCAAGATCAAAGCCACTGGGCAGTATAGACTGAGCAAAGTGCTCAGAACTGAGGAAGAGATGTGAATAAAAAGCGTTTAGGAGAGTGGGTGTGTGGGTGGGTGACTTGAGAGAATAAAGCAATGTTGGCTTAAGTCCTACCGTATGTTAGTTGTGTGTAAAGAGACTATTTCTTGTCATTCTCATTAGACAATTAAGTAAATTTTGTTGGGAGAGTTCAAAGAAGTTGGACAATTTGCTTTAAATGAGAGAATGGTAGGCAATGGAGGCTGGGACTGGCACACTGGTCTAGCCCTGAAGTTAACTTTTCTACTGGTTTAGGATAAAAGACTAAGGGAACTTATGTGGATCAAAGGTCAGCCAACAGCCAGCATTCTGTTTCTCCAATGACTGTGGAGGGACATTGCTCGGCGTTCATCAAGGTTAATCACTTGTGACTATGAAGTATCTATTTAGGCGACCATTGCTAGCAGTGACCCATACTGGAAATTCGAAACAATTTTGCATAATGGTGGTTCTAGATACTTTTACATATTTTCAGAACCAATTTGAGCAAGCGAAATGAAAAGCTGAAAAAATACAGCTTTATAAATAATGGAAGCCTCGACATTCTTTAATATTACAGAGCAAATAGCTCCACATTCTAATTACTGGTGTATAATGTTGAGTGTCTTTGGTGAAGTTAATTAAAGAGTGGCTCTTGAATATTTTGCCTAAAATATCCATGCCTCACTTTAATGCTGGGAAGTCCTTTAAATAACACATGCTGATAGCTGGGAAGAAACACAGACCAGACTACATTTCTTTGCGGTTCTTTGTATGAAGGGGCTACAACAATGAATAATATTTGTGCTGGGAGAGACGACAGAGGGCTATCCTAGGAGTCAGTATTAGAGGGTTTTATTCTTTCAAGTTCTTGCATTAATTTTTGGGTGCAGTTGATGAGGTATTATATTTGGGGGACTTTTCATTTTTTGCTTGTGCGTTTTTTTCTTTTGTCTAATGCTCTCGTCTTGCACAACTATGGAGTAGATATTAGACTACTTTTACTGTTCAAATCACGATAGACCTAATAGAATGGAAATTTTACTGTTCAAAGACTAGTGTAGTGGTTTCCAACTTTTTCACTATGAGGAATTCTTTTTTTTAAAATTTTTGTGAGGAAGATTGGCCCTGAGCAAACATCTTTTGCCAATCTTCCTCTAGTTTATGTGGGATGCTGCCACAGCGTGGCTTGATGAGTGGTGCTAGGTCTATGCCAGGGACTCAAACCTATGAACCCCAGGCCGCAGAAGTGGAGGGCATGAACTTAACCACTATGCCACCAGGCCAGCCCGCAGGAATTCTTTTTAAAGTAATAAAGAAATTAATAGAAACATTCATGTTATGTTACAATTTTTATGGTTGTTGACATGACAAAAATTCTATGAATTTAAGAATACTTTCAAATAATTTGTAACTTATTAATCACTAAAATCTATGTATATTTGAAATATAATAACAAATACATGTGTGAAACATGTTATTTATTCTGCTTACCTTCAATGTTTAGTGCTGTGTGGATCCACAGACCATTTATAATGCTGCCTTCTAGAATTCAGTAGAGATGATCTGGAAGCTGCCTTTACAGAGAGGTGAGAGGGAAGCTAAGGAAAATAGCCAAGGGGCAGCAGATCTCTCAGGAGGGCCTGCTAAATGTTGAACGGTTTACAAAAATTTCTAAAACTCCAAATAAGAGACTCTAAATTTTTACGTTCCGTATGGTAGACTAAGTGAAGGATGTTCACAGTAGTTGCTCTGAAGATAAACTTGCCATTTGCATTTCCTAAACTAGTCCATGCTGTTTTAATTTAGAGAAGTTATGAGGGGTTACCCTGAAATGTTTAGCCTATTCTTTTGGCGTTAGTAGAGAAACCACTAGAAGTCTAAAACTAAGTGCAGCCATTTTTAATGAGAGACAGTGTTGTGTAGAGGCTGACGTAGGTTTGGGACTCAGGCATTGATGTGTATTCTAGCTCAGTGGCTTATCAGCTACCTGCCTTTGGTCATTTTATTTAATCTCTTTGGTTGTCAATTTCTTTATGTGTCAAAAGGAACTATTACTAGGATTACTGTGGGGATTAAAAATAGATTATATGTTCTATATAATGTATTTATGTTTATAGTAACATATAATACATATTATATAGTAATATACCTAGTACAAGTTTGACACATTTTAGTGCTTATTAAATGATGGTCATTATTATTGTTGTCATTATTATTATTATTCTTAAATTCCATCCTTTCTAGATATAACAATAATTTCCAAAGCAGACGCTATGATTCTGGAGTTGCACAAGTAAATACTACTAGAAACAAAAGGACTTATATTTTACTATATGGATGTATTTTGCTACTATTTCCAATAAAACTTTTTGGTGACATCTTTTGGAATATGAATACAATATTAGTGGATTTGCTCGACATTAAAAAAAGTCCATCTGAGGGCAATAATCAATGTCAAAAGGCATTTATACAGAGGTCTTGATATTTCTGAAGTGGTCAGTATTCAGAGCGAGGGACTGGAGACAGCAGTTTAGTAGTTTATATTATAATTTCTTTGCTGTGGATACCATGTCCTTACATATAAAATTAGAATGCAGCCAATGCTGCTTGTTTTCCCTTGATTATTCTGAAGCTGCTCTCATCAGAGGGCCAAGTCAAGAAAATAAAGTGATGGATTTTTACAGGTAGTTTTAATAGTACTTAAACTGAAAAAGCTAAATATTTACTTAAAATAGGAGTTCAAAAGAGAAATAGTTATAGAAAGTAAACTAATTGGCAAATAAGCAGAATGTATTTTATGGGTAAAACCATGGAGGAATTAATTTTTAAAAAATTAAGACAGCAGTTGGAGTAATGGTGTTCATTTTATTATTACATATAATGGATGTAAATGTTGCTATGTGAAAATGTAAAAGTAACCAAAAAAAAAATCTCATCGGACTGCATCCTATTACCTTGGTCTTGAAGTAAGGAAATAACACAAGCCAGAAAACTAGCTCTGCCTTTTTATTTTGGAAACTTCAGAGCGTATTTTCGACTTTTCTAAGTAGCATGAATAATTCAGTGACTGGACATAGCACAGTTGAAAATGTTTAAAGTACAATATCGCAAGAGCAACCGCCTGAAACCCTCTGAAAACTCACAAAGGTGTTTAATGTCTCTAATTACATTTAAAGACTATGGTGGCTGAGCCTGGGAAATAAGCCACGAGGCAAGTCAGCTTACTCACTAACTGACCCAAACTGATAAATCACAATCTGAACTCTTTCTGTCTAGTTACTTCAGCTGAGGACCCTGGAGGCAATCACATTTTTGAAAGTAGACCTGGAGACTCCAGAAGTGACTTGAGGAGGGAGTAACTTAGGTGAAGTTGAAATAAAGCTCACCTTAAATATGGGGTCTGTAGAGAGGGACATTTCCTATCTAAATGTGTTTCCATCTTAGCAGCTAATTACTACTGCTATGCACTGAATGTTTATGTTCTCCCAAAATTCATATGTTGAAACTCTAATCCCCAACATGATGGTATTTGGAGATGGGGCCTTTGGGAGGTAATTAGGTCGTGAGGATGGAGCCCTCATGTGGATTAATGTCCTTATGCAAAGAGGAAGAGGTATGAGCTTTCTCTATCCGCATGCATCAAGGAAGGCCGTGTGAGGATGCAACCAGGAGGGGGGCCCTTACCAAGAAAATCCGACCCTGCTGGCACCCTGATCTTGGACCTCCAGCCTCCAGAACTGTGAGAAATGAGTTTATTGTTTAAGTCCCTCAGTCTCTGGTCTTCTGTTACAGCAGCCCATACTGGCTAAAACAACTTACCAATTTGCATCTATCCAAACATAAATATAGAAAAACATTTTCTCCACTACACTTTTATGAGAAACACTTACGTTAACATTAATGACATTATTTTGAAAGAAGTTTATTTATAGTTCTAAACTATTTCCTTTTAAACTTCTCTTCTTTAGATGTTTTGATACTTTAAGTTAGTACAGCTTGTTCGGTTGCCTAATAATCTATTTGGGAGTAATCGATAACATTTTAATGCTGCTCTACCTCATGCAAGCAATTCCAAATTGAATGGCATTAAGAAAACTGCTGTGTCATGGCTAACTTGTTAGGTATCTCAAAGAAGTATTTGTAAATAAATGAGAACACCTGTCTTATTGGCAAAAGGTGGATTTAGAAAAGCAGAATATGAGAAATTGATATTGAGGTAATAATTCTCTTCTCATAAAAAGAGTGCAAGAAAACCTCTCAAGAAAATAGTACTAGAAATACTTGAAACTTTCTGATGACATTTACCAAATCAGAGTAATGCAAGAAAAAGATTTACCAGGAATCATGTATTTGGGGAGACATAGGGGCATGTGGAAGGGGAGTCAAGATTTTCAGTGAGCCATTTGCATTATGATGGCTCGAAGAACCCTAAAACATTTTGATTTTGAGGGGAGGGCTGACAAAAATGTATGGAGGACTTTAAAGAAGAGTTTAATGGGGCCAGCCCTCTTGGCCGAGTGGTTAAGCTCCCGTGCTCTGCTTCAGTGGCCCAGGCTTTTGCTGGTTCAGATCCTGGACGCGGACATGGCACCGCTCATTAGTAGGATAAGGGCAATCGGCATTACAGGGGCAAACAAAAAAGAGCAAAAGAAAACCTGGGCTATGTGTAAAGAAAGCGACTGTCAAACTGTTGACCATAAAATTGGTAATGGGTTGTTTAATTTCCTTTACTGCAGATTTCAAAGCAGCCAAGTATCAAACTAAGATTAAACTAACTAAACTAAGATGTTTAGGTAGAACTCTGTTTTGATAGCGGACTGACAGTTAATCATCTGATGTAGGAATTAGCAAACTTTTTCTATAAAGGTTCAGATAGTAAATATGTTCAGCTTCGAGCCCAGGTGGTCTCTGTTGCAGCTACTCAGCTCTGACGTGGTAGGATGAAGGAGCCTTCAGCAATATGGAAATGAGTGAGCATGGCTGTGTTCCAATAAATCTTTATTTATAAAAAACAGGAGGCAGGTGGGATTTGATGCTTGGACCATAGTTTGCCAGCCCTCTGATCCGATATCACTTTCCCGTGGAAGATTTGAAAATCTGCTTTGTAGAGTTTAAGAGAGATGATAATAAGTGAGCTCTCTGTGATTTTTCAACTTGATTATTATAGAATTTTTAAATTCTATAATAACTTATCTTGGGTTTGACCTTTTATGGAAACAAATCTTTATAATTGCATACTTATTTGCCTAAATAACTCTGAGACCCACTCTCGACTATAAGCATCTTAAAGGAAGAACTGATTTACTTTTATTCTCTATTTTCAGTGCACAGTATAGTGCCCATCACTAAATAGGTACTTAATAGATATTTAACTGAAGCATCAAATGTTTAAACATTTCTAGGCTGCTTTAACTGCAATAAAAATTCTGAAAAATCTAAAAAGAAGGAAAAGGTCGCTTTTTGTAGAATAATGAGCCTACCAATAAATGTTTTTCTTGCCTTTAAAAATACTTTTATTGCTGCAGTACAAAAAAAGTTCTTGACTGAAACCTTTTATTCAGGGGTTCCATATAGTCAAAGACACAGAGCAGATAGGTTTATGTTAGAGGAATATCAAATACAGTGTGTGGAGCACTAAAATCCAATTTGGCAATATTGTAAAGATTCCCTTATCTGTGACCCTGCAGAAACAACTCGCAGGGCAAAGCCTGATCCCATTATCGAATCCTTTTGTGTGAGCAGTAAATATGACCAGGGTCTAGCGGGTTTCCTTTAAGTTCCAGTGACAGCTGATGGGCAGAAAATGTTGACCAGAGAACTTTACAAAGAGAAAGTAAATGCCTCATTCTGTGAGAAAGTTTTACAATTATCCTTGAATAGAAGGAGGTTGCCATTACACTAATAGCATAAGGGATGGCGTGAATGAGCTAGTCCCATACTGAGGGACATCAGAGTTTTTCCAGTAGTTGAGAAACTGGTACAACAAAGAAGAACAACTTTTGGGGTGTAATGAAAAGGTAATTTCATTTTTTCCTTGATATTCTCCCTACATTTGTTTGGTGGGTCTCATATGTCCTCCACCCCGACTGAAAACTCTGGGAGCCTTTATCTGATTTCTCTTGAGAAATAGTCCTACCATCACTGAAGTCATGGACAGAATTTCATTTCCTAAATTAAAAGTGTCTTATCCCTACTGGATTTACTCTCCCTCCTGAAACAAACAAAAAAACTGGACAAAAATATATGAAACAACAATTTTGAAAGCATTGGACATCAATGATGACTGAGAGACAGAAAGCAAATGAGATGAGCCCTATGGTTGGTAGAGTAGCCTTGAAAGAATTTCCAGGCTGTAGTGAAGGCTGGGGGGACTCAGGTGGAACCCAGCAGATGCCCTGAATTGAAGAAATAGAGCTGAGAGTTCAAGGTGACCAAATCAGCTACAGTCCACAGGACAGAGTCCTGGAAAAGAGAGAGTTGCACAAAGAAAGAACCCTTGAGATCTGAAAGGACTCTCTTGAGTATTTAGCAGAGTATTGATCAGCATGTGGGAAAACAGTGGACCTGAGTCCAGGGAAGGAGCCATCTGAAAGGATTACCATGGGCAGTACATGGCAATCAGTCAATGTCAGAATAGTACCTGTTCCATCAGCCAGACTGAAAAACTTCACAACTGTGGGGCACTGGCTGGAAGACTCAGAAAGTCTTGCCTCAGTAGTATAGAATAATTAGCCCTAAAGTAAACACTGTTTCAAATATTCTAAAAAGTAGGTAGAGACATGGAAGATATAGAAAAGACTGGAATCAAACTTCTAGAGGTGAAGACTGCAATATGTAAGATAAAAAATACACTCGCTTGGATGAATGGAAGATTTGATATCACAAAAGAAAAGATTAGTGAACTTGAAGGCATAGTAATAGACAATCCAAAATGAAACACAAAGAGAGAAAAAGGAATTTAAAAAAATCGTTGAGCCAGGGACAACTTCAAGTAACCTAATATACATGTAATTGTGGTTCCCAAAGGTGAGGTGGGTAGAAAAATACTTAAAAACATAATGGCTGAAACTCTTCCAAATTTGATGAAAACTGTAGATTTACAGAGCTAGGAAATTCTATGAATCCCAAGCAAAGGAATAAAGAGCCCTGAAAATGGTAACTACATGCGTCAATGCACGACATCTTTTCTTTATTTAAGTATTCTAAAGATGTAATTGACTGTTAAAGAAAGATAATAATGTACTGTGGGGTTTGTAACATACATATAAATAAAAATGTAACAAAAATAGGATAAATGCCTGGAGGGGAGAAATTAAAGTATGCTATTGTAAAGTTGTTGTACTATGTTATATATATCATGGTATATTTGAAAGTGGATTGTGATAAGTTAAAGACGTAGACTAAAAACCCTAAAACAACTGTCAAAATATCAAAACAAAAAGTTATAACTGAAGCCAGAAGATAAAATGAATTCATAAAAATACTCAATCTAAAAGAAAGTAGGAAAATAAGAAACAGGAAACAAAAAACCAGATGAGGCAAATAGCAAACAAACAGCATGATGATAGACTTAATCATACCAATAGCCACATTAAATGGAAACGGTATGAATACCCCAATAAAAGATTGGGGTTGTAAGATTGGATAAAAAAGCGAGACCCAAATTATATTTTGCCTCCTAGAAATCCACTTTAAACATAAACACACAAATGGATTAAAAGTAAAGATTGCAAAAGATATACGATGTTAACACTAGTCAAAATAGAGTATTAATATTAGACAAAATAAATTTCAGGTGAAATAATATTACCAAGGATAAATCAAGTCACTTCATAATGATGAAGGGTCAGCTTTGTAAGAAGGACATGCCAATCTGAAATGTTTGTTTACCAAGTAACAGAGCATTAAAATACATGAAGCAAAAACACATAGAACTGCGGGGAGAAATAAACAAATCCATAATTGAAAGTGGAAATTCTGGTAGCTCTCTCTGGATAATTGATGGAACAATTGTACAGAAGATCAATGAAGATATTTATGTAGACTTGAAAAACATTCTCAACCAACGTGATCTAGTTAACACTTCTAGAACAATCCACACAACAAGGGTTGAATACACATTCTTTTCAAGTCACATGGAACATTTGCCAAGATTTACTATATCCTGGGTCACAATACAAGTTTAAATAAATTTAAATGGATTCAAGTCACACAAAGTATCTTGTCTGACCATGGAGAATTAAACTAGAAATCTAACAGGAAGATCCCTGAAAAATACTCAAATAATTTGGAAACTAAATAACACAATTCTAAATAACCCATGAGTCAAAGAACTAATCAAGGGAAAAATTTAAAAATATTTTGAACTAAATAAAAATGAAATCACAACATATCAAATTTTATACAAGAAGTCTGCAACCCAGAAGAGGGCCCTCACCCGACCATGCAGGCACCCTGATCTCAGACGTCCAGGCTCCAGAACTGTGAGAAACAAATGTTTGTTGTTTATAAGCCCCCAGTCTGTAGCATTTTTATTGTAGCAGCCCAAATGGACGAAGACACTATTACTTGCAAGGCAGGTAGGTCTACTGGTGAAATATTCATTCTTTATTTTTTGGTCTGAGAAAGTCTTTATTTTTCGTTCACTTTTGAAAGATAATTTCACTGGATATAGAATTCGATATTGGTGGTTCTTTTTTCTCAGCATTTTAAACTTTTCATTCCACTCTCTTTTTTCTTGCTTGGTTTCTGAAGAGAATTCTGATGTAATTCTTATCTTTGCTCCTCTATAGGTAATATGTTTTCCCCACTTCTTGCTTCTTTCAAGATTTTTTCTTTTATTTTCTGCAGTTGGAATAGGATATGCCTACATGTAGGTTTTTTGGAAGCTATCATGCTTGCTGTTTGCTAGATCTGAGATTTTGTTCTATCATTAATTTTGTGAAATGCTCAGTCATTGTTCAAATATTTTTCTTTCTTTCCTTCCTTCTTATCCTTCTGATATCCCATTGTACATATATTATACCTTTTGTAATTGTCCCTTAGTTCTTAGATATTCTGTTCTGTCTTTTTTCTTCTTTCTTCTTTTTGCATTTCAGCTTTACAGGTTTCTATTGTCATTTCCTCGGGCTCACTAAGTCTTTCCTTGGCCATATCTACTCTTTTGAAGAGCCCATCAAGAGCATTCTTCATTTCTGTTATAGAATTTTTGATATCTAGCATTTCCTTTAGATTCCTTCTTAGAGTTTCCACCTCTCTGCTTACATTATTCATCTGTTCTTGCATGTTGTACATTTTTTCCATTAAAGTCCTGAGCGTATTAATGATCGTTGTTTTAAATTCTGTATCTGATAATTCTAGCATCTCTGCCATATCTGAGTCTAAATTTGATGTTTGCTCCATCTTTTCAAATTATTCTTTTTGTCTTTTAGTATGTTTTACAATTTCTGTTGACAGCCAAACATGATGTATAGGCGAAAGGAACTGAGGTCAATAGGCCTTTAGTGTCAGGTTCTAGCTTTATTTGACTATGGGTTAGGCTGTGTTTTCCATTATTGTAAATGTAGGCGTCAAGGGCTGAAATTCCTCTGATGACATTGGTTTGTTCTCCCTGATTATCTTTGGGTTTCCCTAAATACTTCATTTTAAATAATGTCTGAGACATGCACTTCTTTTAGTTGTGCTGTTCTACAGAAACCCTATTGACGTGGTGGCAAGGTGTGAGGGGAGAGGAAGTGTTCTGTAGTCCTACGATTTGATTTTTTTATGAGCCTGTCACCCTGGGCTGTGAACTTCACAAGCTTTTCTCAAAAAAAAATTTGTATTTTTTCCTCCTTAAGTGAGACAGGAAGGCTACGGTGGGGAGCAGTTGGGTATTTCCCATCTCTGGTGTCAGCTAGGCTCTGGTAAAGTAGTTTCTTTTGAGGGCAGGTCACCCTGAGAAAAACAGAATGCTGTGGGTATGTTTCAAAATGGCTACTTTTCCTCTCCCCCTGCTGGACGTGTGAGACTATTTTTCTCTCATCTTCACTGTGAGAGCCTGGTAGGGCTCCTGATGGTAAAACTCACAAAGGTGTGGGTTCCTGGTGAAGGCTGGGCCTCCCCTGGAGCTTTTAGCTCTCAGACTTGTCCACACTGAGCCTCCAGATATTGTCAATTACAGTTAGGTTTTCCTATCCGGGGACTGGTTCCTGTGGAGTTTTCCGTTCCTGGGCTTCTGCTCCAGGCGTGAGTCTGTATCTGCCTGTCTGTCTCTGTAGCATCTGGGATGGCAGTTCACCCTGTGAGTTCAGTTCTCTGACGGATCTAAGAAGAGTTGTTGCTTTTTGTTTGTTCAGCTTTTTTCTTGTTGTGAGATGGGAATGACAACTCCTAAACTCCTTTCATTCTGGACCAGAAACTAGAGCTCAACAGCGTTTTTTGACAAACATGAAAATGCAGAATGGTGGGAAAAGGATCATCTTTTCTACAAATTGTGCTGTAAAATTGGATATACATATGCAAAAGGAAAAGAAAGAAGTTCAATCCATTCCTTGTAAGATATACAAAAATCAATTTAAAATGGATTACAGATGTAAATGTTACCCTAAATTTATAAATATTCTAAAAGAAAATGTAAGAGAAAATATTTTTTCCTCAGGTTAGGCAAAAATTTCTTAGATATGAGATTAAAAATGTGATCTATAAAAGAAAATATTGATAAATTGAACTTCATAGAAAATTAAAATCCTCTATGTTTAATAAATTGCTGTGAAGAAAATGAGAAGATAAGAAAATAGAGTAAGAGAAAATGTTTGTGATCATATATTTAATGAAGGATTTGTTTCTAGAGTGTGTGAAGAACTCTCAAATCTCAATAGAAAAGCAGATATCCTGGGACTGGCCTGGTGGCATAGTGGTTAAGTTAGTGTGCTCCACTTTGGTGGCCTGGGGTTCGTGGGTTCAGATCCCAGGCGTGGACCTACATGCTGCTCATCAAGCCATGCTGTGGTGACGTCCTACATACAAAATAGAGGAAGATTGGCACAGATGTTAACTCAGGGAAAATCTTCCTCAAACAAGAAGAGGGAGATTTGCAATAGACGTTAGCTGAGAACCCATCTTCTTCACCAAACAAAAAGAAAAAAGAAAAGCAGATGTCCTGATTAAGAATGGGAAAAAGATTTGACCAGACATTAACCAAAAAAGAGATACAACTGGCATACAAACACATTAAAAAATACTTAACGTAGTTAGTGCTTAGAGCAATGAAAATAAAGTCTCAATTAGATACTATTATATATCCAATAGATTGGAGAAAATGAAAATGACTGACCACGGCAAATGTTAGCAGAATGTGAAGGAAGTGGAACTCTCATAGACTGCTGATGGGATGCAAAATATTACAACTACTTTGGAAAACTGGCAGATTCTTACAAAGTGAAAACATACCTACTATACAACCTAGACAATCTGTTCCTAGCTATTTACCCAAGAGAAAAGAAAGCATATATCTATACAAAAACTTGTAAGTGAATGTTCATAGAAGCTTTATTTGTAATCAAAAACTGGAAAGAAACTCAAATGTCCATCAGCTTATGAAGGGATAAGCAACTTATGGTATAACTATACAACGGAATGCTACTCAGCGATAAAATAGAATGGATTGTTGTTACATACTGCAATGTCGATTCATCTCAAAATAAGTATGTGGAGTGAAAGAAGCCAGATAGAACATATTATGTACTATATGATTTCATTTATATCAAATTCTTAAAAATTCAAACTAACCTATAGTAACAGAAAGTAGATCAGTAGCTGCCTGAGGGTATGGTAGAGGGCTTGGAGGAATGAGATAGAGCAGGAAGTGATGTGTTGTTCAAATACATTTTCCTTCAAAGCCCAGCCCTCTGCTCTTCCATCCCTGTGGCCTCTGCTCTGGTTCAGAGATGTCAAGCCTGGATTTGGTGGACCAGGTTTGAAGAATTGTTCTACTTCAAATGTCAGTAGTATCACCACTGAGAAACACTGCTTTTGCGTCTCAGCTGAAACATCAGTTTTAATGTCCCATCGCAGTCATATATACAATTAGAAATAAATGGAGACTACACACTTTAAAAAAAATTTAAAAGGCAGTGAGTCAAGAGAATCCGTTCTCAGAGAATTAGTGTGGGATGTCACTCAAGTGTGAATCAAGTGTGTTTGAAGGCTTTATCCATATCTAGTTTCTTCTCTACTTCCGTATTTTATTTTAGAGGAATTAGCTGGAATGTGTACAAATAACAAAATTAAATAAATTCGAATTTAATTAAAATTATTAATTAGCCAAAGCCTTTTATTACAATACTCGGTGATAGTTACACAACGGTAAGGCCCGGTGGTTAGAACCTACTAGTCCCACAATATGTGTGCTATCTGGTTAGGACATCTACTCTTTCATTCCTTGCATATCAATTGAGCAGAATCCAAGACAATATTTCTATGGTACAAGGACCCCAAAGTGTGGGCCAGAATCGTAAGTGACTCTTTACTTTCATTTAGTTACTTTCCTGCCATAAATCACGCCCCCCACAACACACCTGGCACAGCCACCAAAACATTTTTGGGAACTAGGGATAAGTAGCCAAACTTCTCTGGTTTGAGATCTAATTTTCCTTTCTCTGTTCTCTGCTAATGGGTAGTGAAATGATGGATGAGGAGGGAAAATATGGTTTCCGTTTTGACATGCTATTTTCTCTAAGGTTTATGTTTAAAAATTTAGAATATATTTTTAAGAAGAATTTTTTGAATGATTGATACTATATCTTCAGTAGCACTAGCAACACCTGACACCTGAAGAGAAACCACTGTGATTATTTTTTTTATTTCTATAATCTCTGTAATTTCCTCCCCCAATCCCCTTTTTAGTGCTGGAAAAAATCTCACAAAGTATCATTTACATTTTAAGGTTCTCCTTTCTGTTTAAGTAAGGACCTCATGGCATCTGTGAAATACCACTCTTTAAATTGGACATTTTGGCCCATCTCCTTGAGAAATATGAGGCTTAAAGGCATTATAGCAATTTTGTGATTCACCTCCATGTTGCAATTCGAGAGGCTGAGTTTAAATGAAAAAATGTTATGACTGGACTTTAGTTACCTTAGAAAAATGCCTTTTTCTCATGTAGTCTCAAAGATAGGAAAGATCAATCTGTGTGCTCTCAGTGCCGTTTCTGTGATTCAACTTCAGGGGAAGCAACGATGAGATATGGTGCTCACGTCTTTGGGTTTGGCCTGTTATAGTTGCATTGAAATAAAAATTTCTTAAGCAGTGCAGAACCTATATTTTGAAGAGTTTATCTGTATAGGTGGGATTTGGCGTGACATATATTATTGTCCAAGTCTGGCAATTTAAAAAGATTATTTTACATAAAAGGATATGTGTGTAGGGTAAGCAAATAATTCCTCTTCTTTAGAAGCATTTTTGTAGACATTCAAAAGTAATAATTCTGTCTGCAAGTCGTAGGCTTAAATTTTCATATCATCATTAATTAAAGATGTTTATTTACATTTATTCTGCTGCTTTTGGTATGTGCTATGTTGGGTAATTTAGACAATAGTGCTGACACTCAGTCTAATAACACGAATTTAGAGAATTTTGACGAGTCTATGAAATACCTTAACATGACTGAGTTGTATATTGTATTCATATTAGAGCTAAATTCATTTTAGAGGTGATGGGGAAGTATTGTGGTTTTTAAAAATTGTTTTGAAATGTTGTTGTTCATTACATAAAACAAAACATTTATTTCAAAATGTTCTTTTTTAAAAAATAAAAGTATAATTGCATACTTTACCAGAAATAATACAATTATGAGCACTTAGAATATCTTCACAATGTATCAGAATGTCTTGGCCAATTTCATGATAGAGTTTCTACCACATAATTCACTAATTTGCCAACTCAGATATTTTTAGTTACAAAAGAAACAAAATGTAAGCATAATTGTTTCTATTGCATTGTGAGCGGCACTGACACATCTCCAGTGCCAGAGCACGCTATTTACTAGGAAGGCAAATTCTTGCTTCTTCTTCTTTTTTTTTTTTTTTTTTTAACCTCAGAGGAGGTATCATTCTTTTACAATGCCACATGGAAAGTATTTCTGAAGAAAAAAATCTATTGAGATTTGTATTGCTTATCCACATTTGCCTTTTAAACAATTACTACAGAAATATAATTTTTAAATTTAGATTTTTAGTCATTTCTCCCAGACTTTTTCATGTGCAGAATTTTACTAATGGGCATATTATATCTATGTTTTCTCTGAAATATGCATTTTGATTTTATTTATTTTTCATATGATTCCAGTAAACATTGATATTATCCTCAGTAAATATACTTATATTTTTGTTGTTGTGTGGTTCTCTATTTCTTTTTAAGAAAAATACTGTTTAGGTAACTCAGAAATAACTCTAGTCCTGCCCTTAGAGATAAATATAAACATTATTATATGTGTTGTATTAAACTGGAGTATTATTGGACATTTCCATACATGGTAGCATTTGCTAGGAGTTCAGTGATGAAATCAAATGAATGGATTTGATCTGGCGATGTCTCTTTCCCCTACTGTGATTAACGATGACTTTAACATCTTTCACTTCCTCAAAACTTGCTCTCAATTCCTCGATTTTAAGCATTCTGTTCATGATCTCCAGTCTGTTCCATTCATTTCCTTTGACCCCATGGAGACCTCTGATCTGCTAATCTCGCCATTATTTCTATCAATCATCATTCTCTTTTATATTAACTTCTCTACTACTCAACATAGATGTCACAGTCTATCATTGTAATCACTCTCTTGCAATTCTCCAATCCCTTGCCCTCCTCTTCTTCCATTATACTCACCTTGCAAAACCTGACCCCAATTAAACTCAACTCTTCAACCTCTGTAGCCTGCTCTGAGCAGCTGAATGTTCCCAGAGCAAATTGCATGCTCTATTGCTTGATTTCACTTTACTTACTTTTGGAGGAAGATTAGCCCTGAGCTAACATCCACTGCCAATCCTCCTCTTTTTTTTTTTTTTTGCTGAGGAAGAGTGGCCCTGAGCTAACATCTGTGCTCACCTTCCTCTACTTTATATGTGGGATGCCTGCCACAGCATGGCTTGACAAGTGGTGTGTAGGTTTATGCCCAGGATCCGAACCAGTGAACTCCAGGCCACCGAAGTGGAGCGTGCAAACTTAATCACTATGCCAGCAATTTCACTTTAAATTAATTATCATCAACCTCAAACAAGCAATCAAACCTACTCAGCAATGCTCCTAGGAGGCTCACTCACACACACATAGATATGTAATTCATATACATATATGAAATGAAGAAATCAATGAAAAGGAGATGTCAGGGAAACTGCTATTTTTTTCACATGTGGAACTCGATGTCTTGTGGGGAACACAGGAGGCAAGTTGGGTTGAGGCAAGATGAGGAATTCAATTTTGTATATGTTGCAAAGTAACTTTGTGACGTCTTAGAGGAGATGTCAAGTAGGCACAGAAGAGTTTTGGGTGAACAATGTCAATTTAGGAAATACTGGTAAATCTAAGAGGAGAGCATCTAATGGTGAAAGAAAGGGGTAGAACTGAGCCTAGCCAAACTATACCATCTAAAGGCGATGAGGAGTGGATGAGCCAGCAGAGGTGAAGCCAGAAGGTGAAGAAATAACCAGATAGTGTGATGTCGGGGAAAGGATGGATTTAGAAAGGAAAGAAGGATCATCAGTGTCAAATGTTGTGGATATCCGAGATATGATAATAAAACTCTAAGAATGGATTATTCTATTATTGACATTTAATAGGCGGAGAGTTCATGGGTGAGCTGACAGGGAGAGCAGTTTTGATTCTGAGTTGTAGAAGCCAAATCAGAATGTGTAGAGGAGTGGGAGGTGAGGGAATGGAGACACATGCAGGACGTTTTCTTAAGAAGTGATGCCACGAAGGGGAAGCTTGAGAGAGTAGAGGACAGTATGTAGAAAGGGAAGGGAGTTGAGATGAGATTTTAATTTGTTTCCTGTTTTTACTCCAGGAGAGATGGAGCAATGAGACACAAAGCATAGCTTAATTGCTAGCATTAATACGTCTGCAGAAAGATCTGCAGCCTGGGAAAAAGCATGTTTGAAACGAAGAGTCTGGCAGCTTTTATCCTGCAGTTAGAGAGAGGGAGGGACAGATGGACAGACAGACAGACACCGAAGTTAGAGGGAATCCCCGTTTATTGTGCATTCCCTGGAAGAAAAAAATGCTGTCGGGATCAGAGTGTTCCTGCGTTTTGGCTTCTCTAACCACTAATTGAGTCTCCCCCGCAGCTCCTGTGTAACGTTTAGTTATTAACTTTTACATGTTTAGTTAATTTCAATCAGGTTTTTAGAAGCTCTTTTTGGTGCATTGATAAAATAGAGTTTCTAGACCTTCCAAAAACTGAGCCATACACTGTGGAACAAGATGCCTGCATTTAGGTATTACTGGTTCTTACTGGTATAGCAGTTTAGTTTATCAGTTAGTAAGAGAAATAAAAATAGTAGTTACCATTTGTCCAGCCCTTACCATGTGCCACAGCCCGTGCTGCACATATTTCTAATCCTTTCCACAGCTTTGCAAGAAGGCTGTTATTATCATTATTTTACAGGTGAAAGAACTGAGGCTTGGATAATTGTTTTCACTTAAATTTTACTGTTGGATATTTAAACATACATAAGAATTGAGAAAATAGTGTAATGAAACCCCATGAAACCCAGACTCAAGAATTGCTGATATTTGCCGATCTTGTTTCATCTGTGTGTGCTCTCTCTCTCCTACGCATCCCCACCACAAGTTTCTTTTCTGCTCAGAGAGTTTAAATGCCTTGCCCAAGGCTACAAAATTAGCATGGTTTTCAAGTCTCTCCTGTGGGTTAAGCACTTGGTGAGTCATTGGGAGTACAGACACAAAGATCTGATCCCTTTCAACACCACCACCATCATCCCCAAGTATTTGATAGACTTTGTTCTATAAGAATTGGTTCAGTTAATCGTTACAACAACCCCAGGAGGCGAGCATTGTGTTCATGTTACAGATGTGGAAACTGAGTTAGAGAGAGGATAAGTGACTTGCCCAAGAGTGATGAAGCCGGACTCTAACCCAGAGGGTCTGGCTCCAGAACTGGTGCAGTCTGGTAGGAAAAGCAACTGGTAAATAATTTGGGATGATTTGTGATGTGATAAAGGACATAGCCTCACCGGCCAGGTGGCACCGCCTCAGCTATCTTTTTGATCTCCATCTCCAGATGTATCATCCTCCAAGAAGGGCAGATATTTGTGTGAGAGCATCAACATCCTCTAGAACAGTGTCTCTCTGGATCTACCTCTCCTGTAGTCTGTGTGGCCAAGTCAAGATGGAAGTAGAGAGAATTTGGAAGTTAATGACAGACTCTAGCCTGCTTGTGTTTAAGAGGCTGCTACCTGAATGATGTGTAGGATTGAACACATTAGTATAAGTTGGCAGGGTCAGCCTCTGAAAAGCCTTTCAGGGGAATAAAACTGGAGGCTTTTTAACTGCCAGCTAGACCTTGTTGTTTCAGCCACGCTGAATTCAGATGAGCTGGGCTGTATCTGGAGCATGTCCACGGGATCATCATGTTACTTTAAATTACTATCTCAGTTATTAATAAGCACTGGCCTTTTATCTGGAGTAGAGAAAAGGAGAAAAAATTGCATCAGGAAGAAGACGTGCTCCTTGATTTGTTTTTCTGGTTCCCCACAGATATTCGGATATTATGTGACATACACTCAGATGAATTGCTTATGTGGTTCGCGGTGGTTTCTGTGCCTGCTCTATGGACTAAAATGGCAGCTTTGTTACCCTGCAATTCAAAGGGAAATGGATAGGGATGCAAACTGATAGCCATAAGGCTGGTAGGAAGAGGAAAAGGAGGAAAGGAAGCAGGGGAAATGAAATGAGTAGGTGTAGAGCACAATTTTTCTCCTTTGTTAAGAATCACAATATTCTGAGTCAGACACTGGGTATGTGAAAATTATCACTTATAGATGAAATCCTTCTTAGAGGGGTCAGTTGATGTCAGAATTTGTATCTCTTGATTTGAGGTCCAGAATTGTGCAATTGCTCCATTCTTATTTTGTCTCGAAACTCCTTTCTTAGAAATGCCAGCAAAACCTTCTATTCACGCCTGAGAACCGAAAGGCAGTTGCCTCGGTCGGTGCTGAGAATGTGCCCCATGGGATGTTAGGTTGCTTTTGACTGATGAACTGTTTTGGAGAAATGTTGTACTCTAAATTGCTTCCAAGTTTATTTTGTGAAACACTATGGAAGGCTCTATTTTCCAGATGCTTGGCAAACTGCTGGATATCTAGCATTCAGCAAACGAGCCCTTTTAGTCTTTCATCCCAAGTCTCAGACTCTTACTCACCTTGCAAATTCTCATTGAGCTTTTGATGGAAATAAACTGTAACTCTCTGAGCTCACTTTCCTATTAGAAAAAAGAGAAAGAAGGAAAGAAGCCCCTGTCACAATGATTCATTCGAGGCAACCGCTCATGTCCCAGTTCATCTAAAGTTCATTAAGTTCCAATTCCCCCAAATGCCAAGTTCCAATAACATTGTAATCCAAGAAGTCAAGGAAATAATTTATCCCAAGAGTTTATATACTTGTGAATGCCTTGCTAGGTTTGTGATGTATATGTTGTGTCTGGCTCATTACTATATTTGACAAGTTTATACATTAACGTTGTGCAATAGGAATTCTGCACCATGGGGAACATAGCCATTGGCCATGTGTTTGCTAGCCACATATTTGAATTCTATCTTAGTTTGCATAATTTCAAGGTTTGAAATCATTGCTTTGAAGAATAGTTTACTCTTTTCAAAAACTTTCAGAATGTAATTTGAAAAACATAACTGCAAATTCTACTCCCAAACTAGTATGCCTCTTAAAATTCTTTTTGAGGGGTATCATATGTCCCTATGTGACTAACAAAAATGCAAAGGAAATGTAAAATATTAACATTTGTTTTACTGTATGCGTAGTTATTAAAGAGCATGAAAGTTAAGAAAGATTTGACTCTGAGAAAAAAATTATATTGTTGGTGAGGGTTAATTAACACACTAGCCATTTTAATAAATAATTACCATGAAAATATACAATATACTTTATGTTTGGGTTAAAAATCAAATTTGAAAGAGAGCTACTTGCTGAATTTGCATTCATTTTAGATATTGAAACTGTTTTTGTGACATTGTCCTATACCATCAATTTTTATAGAGGATGAATTCTTCCATATTGGGCACTAACTGGATGGGATTATGACTGAATAAATTATTTCAAATGTTGGTTGTTTCCTCAGGGAGAAAAAAGTTATATTATAGACTATAGGAAGGGAAAATGTAAACTGCCACTTTGACCTGGCTATTGCTTTAATGAAAAGAAAAAAATGTGTGATATTCATAGAACAAAATTAGTTAAATGAATGTATATTGAGCAATAAAGATAAATAAAACATGCTCTCTGTCTTTTGCCGTCCCTCTTCTGAGAACTATAGGTTATATTCCATTCTTCTTTTATTTTTACTATTATTCTTTAACCACAGAGCATATCAACTTAGCCCCTGTCAGACATCTCTGTCCAGACCTTCCAGTTACTTTTACAAAGATATCTGTTAGATGGTATGTGAAACTCATCTTGACCTATTTAACAACAAATATTTGTTCAGTGGGTGTTTTGTTCCAGGCTCATTCTAGGCATTGGGGGTATAATAGTGAACAAAGCAGGCAAAGTCCCTGACCTCAAGGGGCTTACCATCTAGTAGAAGCCACCAGACAATAAACCAATCATCTTACGTCAACATATCAATAACCCAGTTATCTCTAGCTTAGGTAGATATAGATAAACACATATCAGGAAAACAGAGTTGAGTAAGGATGTGCAGGGAAGAGAGAGTTATCTTTTTCTTTTTTGTGAGGAAGGTTGGCCCTGAGTTAACACCTGTTGCCAATCTTCCTGTATTTTATGTGGGATGCTGCCACAGCGTGGCTTGATGAGCGCTGCTAGGTCCATGCCTGGGATCCGAACCTGTGAACCACAAAGTGGATTGTGCAAACTTCATCACTATGCCACCAGACTGGCCCCAGGGAAGAAAGGGTTACCATTTTTGAGTGGTTAAGGGAGGTGATTCTGATAATGCATCTTTTGATCAGAGATCTGCAGAATGTGAGGGAACAAACCATGTAGTTATCTGTTTGGAGGGAGAACGTGTTCTAGAAAGAGGAACACGCCATGACATGGGAGTGAGCTTGGTATGTTTGAGGGTCATCGAGGAAGCCTGCGTAGAGGCAAAACAGCAGGATGGGGGGTCAGAGAGTAACAGATGGCCTGATTATGCTGGGCCCTGTGGTTCTGGTAAGGACTTAGATTTTTATACTGAGAAAGATGGGAAGCCATTGAAGGATTTTTTTTTAATCTTTCTATTTTTTTTTTTTTTTTTTTGGCTGGGAAAGATTGGCCCCGAGCTAACATCTCTTGCCAATCTTCCTCTTTTTTTTTTTTTTCCCTTCTCAAAGCCCCAGTACATAGTTGTATATTCTAGTTGTAAGTCCTTCTAATTCCTTTATGTGAGCTGCTGCCACAGCATGGCTACTGACAGACGAGTGGCGTGGTTCCACTCCCAGGAACTGAACTCCAGACCACCAAACTTTAACCTCTAGGCCATCAGGGCTGGCTCCACTGAAGGATTTTGAGCAGAGCGACATGATCTGACTTATATTTAATAGGATTGCTCTTATTGCAGTGTGGAAATAGAGTATACAGGCGCATGAGGTTGTGAGAGCAATCAGTTAAAAAGCTGCTCAAGAATTCAGTCGAGACAATGCTGGAAGTTGGGGAGGTGATTGGGGTGGAGTCAGTGAGGGTGGAAGAGTTCGGAATGCATTCGGATGGCTAGGATTTGATGATGGATTGGATGTGAGGAGTGACAAAAAGAGAGCAACCTAAGACCTGTCTTCTCTGATTTTCAGAGGAAGAGCAGCACATTTTGTCCTACTCCCTTTGTGTCTCGTTGGGGTGGTGGTGGGATGGAGTGGGGGGCATGGTAGGTGGGAGACTGTTGAGGAGAGTTCAACTTGGGCTTTATGTACCTTATGTATGTGCTGCTCTCAAGAGTGTGACCCCCAAGGTTTAGGTTGTTCCTTCACCATTGCATTAGTTTCCTAGTATTGCCATAACAAACTGCTACTAACTCAGTGCCTTAAAACAACAGAAGTTTGTCCTCTCACGGTTCTGGACGCCCAAAGTCTAAAATCAGTGTCAGCAGGTCATGCTCCTCTGAGACTTTGGGTAGAACCCTTCCTTGACTCTTCCTGCCTTCTGGTGATGGCCAGTAATCCTTGGTGTTCCTTGCCTTATAGATCTACCACTCCAATCTCTGCCTGAGGCCATTGTCGCATGGCTGTCTTTCTGTGTGTCTGTGTCTTTTCCTCTTCTGTTTTTTCCTTTTTCTTAAAGATTGGCACCTGAGCTAGTATCTGTTACCAGTCTTCTTGTTTTTTTTCTTCTTCTCCCCAAAGCCCCCCAGTACATAGTTCTATATTCTCGTTGTAGGTCCTTATAGTTGTGCTGTGTGGGATGCTGCCTCAGCATGGCCTGATAAGTGGTGCCATGTCCGTGCCCAGGATCCGAACCAGAAACCCCAGGCCGCTGAAGTGTAGTGTGTGAACTTAACCACTCAGCCACAGGGCCAGCCCCTTCTCCTCTTCTTATAAAGACAGTCGTCATATTGGATTAGGAGCCCACCCTACCCCAGTGTGACCTCATCCTAACTAGTCACCTCTGAAACCACCCTATTTCCAAAGAAAGTCACATTCTGAAGTATTGGGGCAAATATGTTAACATACCTTTTTCGGGAACACAATTCAACCCATAACAGTCATGGAAGTGATAAGTCCTGCCAGTGTTCACTGCAGACCTGAGTATCTGATGGTGGTCATAGTATCTTTTTCTCCTAAGTTTTTTAAAAAATTTCTTCTTGGACTTCCATCTCTCTCCCCTGACAGATTTATTTCCAGATTGACAATAATAAGAAGAATTTTTAGTATTCTCTTTTATTTTACCAGTACCCTTTCTAAGGACTGGCAGTGAGATTAGTGATCACACACATTCAGAATGTTCCCTCCTGCTCCCATTGACCTACCACTCTGAAATCTTTTGAGCTTTGAATGTACCTACTTCTTTAGCAGATTGCTGCTACAGTTTTGGAGTTCCAGAGGCCAGAAGTATAATAAACAATAATATATATACTATGAAAAAATACATATTACAAATTGTCAAGAACTGTGAATGGTCTGGGAGTTTGCCCTATGTGCAGACTGACAAGTTAGCCTGTCACGACTGCTGGTAGAATAAACACGCATCCTGGGTTAGAGATGAAGGACTGTTTATTACTCAGAGCAATAGCAGTAGCCAGAGTATCAACATTTTTGTGTCAGTTTCCTGAGCCCCAGTTCCTGCCGCATAAAGAAAAGAGAGTCAGATGACACCTGCAAACACAATGGGTTGCATTATAGGAGAAGAACCCTGAGTTTGGGGAACCTGAAGATTTTATAATGGGCAATAAGCATGTCTTCCCTTTGCTCTGAAGGGAGATACTATCTCTATTTGCCAAGGTAGCAAACCTTTTCTTTGCTACTGAGGGAGAAATTATCTTTGTCTTCCAAGGTTTTTTTTTTTTTTTTTTTGTGAGGAAGATTGGCTTTGAGCTAACATCTGCTGCCAATCTTCCTCTTTTTGTTTGAGGAACATTGTCACTAAGCTAACATCTGTGCCAATCTTCCTCTTTTTTCTTGAGGAAGGTTGTCACTGAGCTGATGTCAGTGCCAGTCTTCCTCTATTTTATGTGGAATGCCACCACAGCATGGCTTGATGTGTGGTGCTAGGTCTGTACCTGGGATCCGAACCTGCGAACCCTCGGCTGCCGAAGTGGAGCACGAACTTAACCACTACACCACCAGGCAGCCCTGAAATGCATTCTTCACGAACTTAACCACTACCCTACTGGCCGGCCCCTCAAGGCTATTTTTTTATACGAACATCCTTGGAAGGATAGTTCAGAACAAAGGGCAGTCAGTGCCTCACTTGCAAGGCATTCAGAGGTGTGAGGGACCCACGGAGAATTGTCTTCCAACAATTGTTATGAGTGGATGTTTTCTCGTGAGAAGCACTTAGAGTGATGCTATATTTTGCAGAAAATGTGATAATTTTCAAAAAGTTTTACAACAACAACATATTTAAATGCTGACAAAAAACAGTCTGTGCATAGAATAATAACTCTGTGCCATGCAATTCAGTGAATGTTTTTAGAAATGGTATTGTGCAATAGGTAAAATCAGGGCTTTGGAGACAGACAAGATTGAGTCTTACTGCTAATTGGGCTGTTTCTTCATCCATGGGCAAATAAAAAAGTCTTCAGAATTGTTTTCTTATTTAAACCAATTTAATCCCCAGAAAAACAGATCAGATTGGAGAGGTTTATTGTCTTGCCCAATGTCATAGTGCTAATGGAAGACAGAGTCAGGATTCAAACCAACGTCTATATGGCTCCCAATCCTGAATTCTTAACCACTATATCATTACAAATCCGTGAAGTATCCGGTATAATCTTAGCAACAGGTGTTTTACATCTAGTAGTCAGAATTTATGGGAGAAGCTTGGTCAAGAGATACCTAAAATGTATTCTGAACCACTCTTTGGAGACAGACAAGACATGGTTGTGAAGGGCAGAGAAATCAAAGCAGAGAACAGCCCCAGAAAACAGACATCTGTCATTCTGTTAGAGAAGTTGTTTTTAGGGAGAAATTTGATATAAATAAGAAATTGTCATCCATCCAGGCCTGGACATTGTCTATTGGCTGCTGAGATTTTTTTGGCTAGAATAGCCTGTAAACACGAACTATGATTTAGATTTATATATTCATTTGATTCATATACGCCAAAACATTGTGACAGGAGAGGAAAATATTTATTTTATTTTGCTGGTTGGAAGGACAGAAAGTTTCCTGCGGTGTGGAAGGGAGTCCTGAGCAGGGCTCCAGGTATTTCAGTTGAGTACACAAACAAGATTTATAATCTACTCACACTTTCTCCTTTGTGTATTTGGCTTCATCAGGTTTGTCTAACCTCTTCCACTTATTTTATTCTTTGATTTTTTTGTTATCTATTTACTGGGTGTTAACGAAACGCAAGCACTGGAGGAAATACCAGTTACATAGAGTCTCTTCTCGGTAAATTTATCATAGAGATGGAAACATCAAGTAATATTTTCTGGGATGGCAGGTGGATCTATTTCAAATTTCTTTTCAGTGATGGGTCAGTAGATTCTCAAATTGCATATAATCGGAGCCAGTCTTCTGACATATTTATTTGGCTAACCTTTAAAATTTTAATTTCGTTGGCCATTGTTTTTATTATTGCTGGAGTTTATGCTGCTCTGTTTTCCTTCCTTAATGGTATAATTGATTGCACTGCCCAGATGTTTGGATAGAGTCCTATTGCCAATAATTGATAAATATTACTACTCAAGGCTTAGGGAAGGAACTTTGATCCTAAAATAAATGTTTATGTCTGGGACATGCGTTTGACTTCCAATGTAATGTGAGTTTCCTTTGCCATGATTAGTGCTGGAGTTTTCTTTTAAAGAATGCCAATTAAGTGCAGACCTGCCAAAGAAAACAAATGCCTTTCAGACATAGGCTGTGTGCAAAGGGGCACAGCGTATTGTCAAAACATCAAAGTAGGAGGCTGGAGGGTTGCATTTTAATCCTGATGACTCTGCTCATTAAATTCTTAATTTGGGGCAAATCTCTTAACCTTTTGGTGACCATCTTCTCATTTATAAGGGTAACACATGCACATCTCTAAAACTGATATAGGTATATAAAATATATCTGATATACGGTTATAAAATGTATATGCATTTATTACTTGTTAATTTTATTCCTTTTAAACTTTGTGTGGTATTTCAGAGTTTTAAAGGTATATTATAAAATTCTATGTTCTAGTTTCTATTGGCATTTAACAAATCACTCCAAAACACAGTGGCTTGAAACAAGCCACTCCTTTTTTTTTCTTCTTATGGATCTGCAATTTCGGCAGAGCTTGACAGGGGCAGCTCCTCTCTATTGGACATCATTAGCTGAGGCTGCTTGGACATAGGCTAGCAGATCCATTTTCAAGATGGCTCTCTCACATGGCTAGCGAGTTGGTACAGGCCCTTGTCTGGGAACTCAGTTCTGTGGGCTGGGGATCTGGTTCCTCTTCACCTGAACCTCTCCACGGGCTGTTTGGAGTTCCTCAGACCATGGTGGCTGGGTTCCAAGAGCAAGCATCCCAAGACACAGGAAGTGAAAGCTGCCAGTTTCATAAAGCCTGGGCTCTATGAAACAGACACAGTGTTACTTCAGCTACATTCTATTTTTCAAGTTTTCACAGAGCCCCAATTCAAGGAGTGGGAAGATGGACACCACCTTTCAATGGGAAATGTGTAAAAAAATTTGAAGGCCATGTTTTAAAACCACAACATCCTATAGATGGTTCCTCAACTACTGGCAATATATCATGCATCATTGTAAATCGCATTACCAGTGTTTGATTGATGTCTGTTTTTTCCCTTAAAAAATGAATTGCCAATGATATTCTACATCTTCCCTCACCATGAGAGTCATTGTTTACTTCATACATTCATGTAAGAATTTCTAATGAATCAAATGGACAAAGGCCTATAAAACAGAGGTAAAATGCCATCTATTTGTTGTCACCTATCTCCAAAAGTAGTTAAGACTCTCATAAAAATAGGCAATACAACTTGAATTAAGAAACATAAAACCCACTACTGAGGAATTCTCGTTCTATGTGACGTCAATGTGTCTTCGAAAGGACAGCCTAGAGCAGAACTAGCAGTCAGTCTTTGAGAAATGCAATGTAAATGTGCTATGTGCAAGCACATTCTCACCATTCTAATCAGTGTCACTGATCAGCATCCTCAACACGAAAGGGCAGGAGTCACAATCAAGGTAGAGAAAACGCTCCACACAATGTGTAGAGTGGGCTTTGCAAACATCAGGTATGAGTGGGTAGCAGGGTTTTTAAGTAGCTCTAGGATAGTGAAGTAGGGTGGGAGAAACTGAGTCAACAGAATGGCCACAAGTCCTTTAAAACATTCCCTGAAGTACAATTTCAGAAGCTTTAGCACAAATACAGCTTTACAACAGCTAAGGTTGGAAGATGCATAAACCTGATGTGAAACTATATAAAATTGAAGTAGTTTTTTGTGTGGGAGAAAATAGGAATCAAAAAGGAGGAGATTGAGTTAATATTGGGCACTGAAAATAATAGTCAAAGCTAAAGCCACAGAGTCTTATAATTGCAAAGGCATCTTTTCTGGTCCATCTTCTTTCAGGAGTCCTGAGGAGGAAAGAGATGGCCATGTGAGAGTAGCTTGTATCCTGGTCCCCTTTCATGAAGGTTTCCTGAATTCCTCTGGCATATTTAATTCCTTTACACCCCTCTCTGCTCTCCTGACAACACTCACCTGAGATGGCATTTTCAAGTCTATTACTGTTTATTTGGTTATGTGTGCATTTCCTCACTTGATATACCAGGATGCCATAATTCACTAAATGAATATGGAGCTTTCTATTCCATAAAGCAGTCCATTTTGCTTTTCTATGGCTCTCCTTGCTCTTCATTATCGGCATAAAACCACTTCCTTGTGGTACATGTTAAGTTTAGGAGTATCATTTATACTAACAGAACAAATGTAGAGAAATACTGATCCATTGAAAGCGTGAGAAAATTAACACTTCATGGGGTAGTATTTCACCAGTGGGCAAAAACCTATACATGAATACTTCCCTCTTCTGTCCTTCGTGTAAATAATTCTGCAATGCATTCAACAAGGGCAGCAAGATTGAGTTCCAGTTGACCACAGTGGTGATCAGCTCAATAATGCACATTTAGTTGGACTTTTCCTCCGTCTGTGTGTTTTTACTCTCACATCACTTCTGACGCCAAATGTGTGGGGTTTATTTCCCCGTATCAACTTATTCTCCCACACCAACTGGGTGTCCTACAATTCAATTCAGTTCTGACACTGACTACTCAGAATTTTCACAGGTGCCACAGATTTGGGCTCAGTCCTACAAGAGTGCCCCCACTTTAGATGCAATTGCAAGTCCGGGCCATCTGTGCTTCTGACCACCTAGCTCTAAAAACTTCCCGCAACCTCCTCCTTATGTTTGATAATTTGCTAGGATGGCTCAGGGAAAACTCAGGGTAACGCTTAACTTACATTTACTGATATATTATAAAGGATACAACTCAGGAACAGCCAAATGGAAGAGATGCATAGGGCAAGTGGAGAGGGGTGCGCAGAGCTTCCATGTCTCTCTGGGTGTGCCACCCTCGCTGCACCTCAGTATGTTCACCAACCCCGAAGGTCTCTGAAGCCCATTGTTTAGAGGTTTTCATGGAGATTTGATGGTTGATCAAATCATTAGCCATTGGTGATTTGAACTCACTCTCCAGTCTCTCTCCCCTCCCCAGAGGTCCAGGGGTAGAACTGAAAGTTCCAACCCTCTAATCACTTGGTTGGTTCCTCTGGCAACCAGACGCCATCCTAAAGCTATCCAGGAACCTACCTAGAGTTACCTTATTAGCATAAACCCAGGTATGGTTGAAAGGGGCTTGTTGCGAATAATCGAAGATGCTCCTATCGTGCTCATCACTCAGGAACTTCTCAAGGGTTTTAGAAGCTCTGTGTCAAGAATGGGGGACAAAGATTAAACACGTATTTATTATACTTTGTTTTAGTCTTCCCAGTCTCCCATTTCTGTTTCTTATGATCACCTTCCAAAATAAACTATTTGCAAGCAAATTCTTGTCTCAGACTCTGTCTTTTGGGCGAACTAGAGGCAAGAGATCAGAAAGAAGGATAGAGGCAGGAAGGCTCAGGTTCTGAAATATTCCCGAACACTGAGAACCTTAGTTGTTCATTGGCTCTCCATCACTGTCTTTGAGATGCTGCTCTTTTTATTTTGTTATGCAAGATACATTGTATGCAAAAAGTGTGCTGCACAACATTCTGCCCAATCTCCATGGTAATGATGTCATGTAGGTATTTATAAGTAAGTATGTGAGTATATAATAAAAAAATAATGCTCAAGTGTCAGTGACTTCTGCCCTATGAATCTTTTTCATTTGCCCAATTCTAAATTCAAGAACATGTCAACCCATAAAAACAGTGCTACCAAATATGTAAGCTTCATGTGGAATTGACTTTTCATGCTTATAGAATTAAAAACTAAAATCATAAAATTAGTTAGAAACATCAATGATATTAAAAAAGATGGAAATATGGGAAACAAAGAATCCACTACCCCAGAGATGTTTTTAAAATGGAGAACACACAACGCTTGGACTCTTCATTTTAGCAGCTTAATTGAATTTATGTATAACACAGTTATGTTCTTGCATTTTCTTCCTAATTTCCTCCTTATTTTTGTCTTTGCCCTTTCTTAATGAGATTTAGCTTCATCTTTAAACAGGCTTCTGTGGTCTTCGTCCAGCTTTGTCCTGGTAATAACCACTTCATTAAGATGAATGTACAGCAAACCACAGCACCTTTCACACTAAACACATTCAATGCATATGACAAATTTCTTCCTGAAATTCTGGAAAATTTGGCTGATTTACTAATCTTTTTGGTGTCCTTGAATAACCTACATGTTTTAGTGTGTATTTTTTGATGAAAAAAGTTTATTATAAGGATATGAAAGTAACTTGCAGAAGCTAATGATGAAAGTGCCATTGGACCACATAAAAGATTAGATAAGCAAAATGGAATATTGTCGGGAGCCAAGGCAGCAATTCTTGCTATCTCACATAAAAATTCCTTTATCTCTCTGGGGCCACAAGGTCTCTCATCTCTGTATTTGCTCTATATGTTTGCCTCATTCTTTCCTTTTTCTTCAAAGCAGCAGCAGACCTATGTGGTCTCCCACCCAAGTGTTCAAGAGACACATACTGTATTGTACTATATATCCCGAATGCTTTAAGATGCACCATTACTTTATGTATTCTAAGAAAAAAATACTGTCTATTAAATATGATGCTCAAGCTATTGTAAAATGCTTTGTGATTTTAAAAATGATAAAATATGCAAAACGGTGCCTTTTGGCATCAATGAAATTATGATTACTAGAGTGTCTGGTGTCTGAATTCTAAATCACTGGAGAGAAAGTCTGAGTTATTCAGTCAGGTCAATAGATTGCCTTCTTTGGGCTCACTGTCTACCCCAGGCCCAACCAGCCATGGCTAGAGGGTGCAAGGGGAAAGTTCTCAGAAAAGAAGCAGGTAAGTGGGGATGGGGACAAGAATGACAAAGGCTGCCTCCCCTATACTGTTATTTCACGTTTTCTAGAGTTTTACTTTCAATATGTTGGTAACACAAAACCTTTATTATATTTACCCTTAGGACTTATTTTGGTTTTGAATTGCTGCAAAATATGGGTTGAAAAGCCAAGAAAGCAAACATCTGATGTATATGTTAGGTTATCATTAATTTAAAAACGAAAAAAAAAAGACTTCGAGGGTTGCAAGTTCCATTACGGGCACAGCTATATGTTTAAAATAATTTTCTATTTTGTTGAGGTTTGGGGCATGACTTCATTAAGAATTAATATTTAATTCTTTATTTTGAGATAATTTTAGACCACAGAAGAGTTGCAGAAATGGAACAGAGAGGTCTCGGATGGCCTTCACTCAGCTTCCCCTTATGTCAGCATCGTGTGTAACCACAGAGCAATGATCGAAATGAAGAAAATGACCTGGGTACAATATTAACTAACTAATATTAACTAACATACATAACTTGTCTGGATTTCCCCAGTTTTCTGGTTAGGCAATCCAGTCCTGGCTCCCGCATCTCATTTAGTTCTTCTGTTTTCTTTAAGTTCCTCCAATCTGTGCCAGCTCCTCGGTTTTTCTTTGTCTTTTCTAAGTTTGATGCTTTTGATGAGTACTTGTCAGTGATTTTGTAGAATGTCCCTCAATCTGGGTGTAGCTGATGAATCTACATGATTAGAATGAGATTATGCATAATTGGGAAGGCTACCATAGAGGTACAAGAACATAATTTCAGGGGTCCATAATGTCAATATATATGACTAATGATGTTACCTTTGATCACTTGGTAAAGGTGGTTGTCAGGATTTTCTCCTGGAAAAGTAACTATTTTCCCTTTGAAATTACTAGCTATTTAGGGGGAGATACTGTGAGTCTATCTAAATATCCTATTTGCTGGGGCCAGCCAGGTGGCACAGTGGCTAAGTGCACACGTTGTGCTTTGGCGGCCAGGGTTTTGCTGGCTCGGATCCCAGGTGCAGACACCTGCACCGCTTGGCAGGCCATGCTGTGGCAGGTGTCCTACATATAAAGTAGAGGAAGATGAGCATGGATGTTAGCTCAGGGCCAGTCTTCCTCAGCAAAAAGAGGAGGATTGGTGAAAAAATGGCAGGGTGAGGTGACCCAGGATTCTCTCCCCTCCAAAATACAACAAAGGATTGGAAAAACTGAATTTCAGAGAATAAACATAATGCCAACATGTTAGAGACCTACAATACCAAGAAGGCAGAGATCATAAAACCTACTTACAGCCTTGGAGGCGCTGGAACGGTAGGAGAGAACATCCCTCCCTCCCCTAGAGTCTGCACTCGCTGCTGTGCGGGTTGGGAAGGAGCGGGGGAGGGGCTGTGCGACCGGGGGATCATCCAGGACTCCTGCTGCTGGTTCAGTGGAAAGCCACTGATGGGGGGGAAAGCTTCCATCCGCGGGGATCCTATAAACCAAGGGCCTCGGGAGACCAGAGAACAGAACTGATCTTAACCCAGACCAGCACGTGAGAGTAACAGCCCCTCACCCCCAGCAAAGCCAGTGGGCGCAGCCATCTTGCCCCAAGGCGGAGAGCTAACACGCCGCTCTCGACCCCCATCTAGTGGCGACAGGCTGTAACAGCAACCGAATTCTACCATCTTGCGAAAAAACCGTTCCTGTACCATGCAGCAATTTATAAAAGCCCCAGACCAGAAGGAAAACAATAAAAACATAGAATTAAGTCCTGAGGACTTGGAATTAGGTAAACTAAGTGATAATGAATTCAGAGCAGCTATAATAAAAAAACTCAGTGAGGTAGAAAGATAGAGAAACAAGCCGAGTTCTGGAGTTACTTCACAAAAGACATTAAAATTATAAAGAAGAATCAAACAGAATTACTTGAGATGAAAAACACAATGGACCAGATAAAACAGAATACGGATTCCCTGAATGCCTGTGTAGACACCATAAAAGAGCAAATTAACATAATTGAAGATAGACAGGCTGAATGGCTCCAGACAGAGGAAGAAAGAGAACTAAGAATTAAAAAAAATGAGGAAAATCTCCGAGAGATAATGGATTCAATGAGGAGTAAGAACATAAGGATCATAGGAATTCCTGAGAATGTGGAAAAGGAAAATGGAGCAGAAAGTGTACTTAATGAAATTATAGAAGGGAACTTCCCAAATCTAGGGATCGACGGAGAAATGTGTGTAGAGGAGGGTTTTAGATCTCCTAGATTTGTCAATGTAAAAAGACCTACTGCAAGGCACATAGTAGTAAAGTTGGCAAAAAGGAAAGATAAGGAAAGAATACTCAGGGAAGTAAGAAAAGAAAAGAGAATAACCTATAAAGGAGCCCCTATCAGACTGTCAGCAGATTTCTCTACAGAAACCTTACAAGCTAGGAGAGAATGGAGTGACATATTCAAAGCTTTAAAAGATAAAAATCTTCAGCCAAGAATACTCTATCCGGCAAGAATATCCTTCAGATATGAGGGAGAAATTAAATCTTTTCCAGACAAACAAAAGTTAAGGGAATTTGTAACTAAAAGTCCTCCACTGCAAGAAATCCTCAAGAAGGCTCTCATACTTGAAAAAAGAAAAAAGGGAGAAAGGGGACACAAGCCACAGACTAGGGAGACCGATGGATAGAACCAGAACAGGATAGCAAATATTCAACTATAGCATTAGGGTAAAGGTAAGGAAACTACCAAAGCAAGGACAAGCTTATCACTCTAACTACAAATTCATAACACGAGTTGGAATAAGAAATGCAAATCATTATTTAGGAGGGGAAGAGCAAAGGGTCTAAATCAGTCTAGGCCAAGTAAGTAAGAGACCACCAGAGAATAGACTATATTATACAGAAGATTCCAAATACAAACTTCAGGGTAGCCACTAAACTGAAAAACAGAACAGAGCCACAAAACATAAATAAGGAAAAATCTAAGAAACCCATCATAAGAAATTGCAGTTTTAAATGGATAGGCTAAAGCACACAGGAAAAGAAATGCAGGAAAACAAGATAATGAGCGACAGATTGACAGCATTAAGTCCACATGCATCAATAATCACTCTCAATGAAAACGGATTGAACTCTCCAATAAAAAGACACAGAGTGGCAAAATGGATTAAAGAACAAGATCCAACAATTTGTTGCCTCCAGGAAACACACCTCAGCCCCAAGGACAAACACAGGCTCAGAGTGAAGGGGTGGAGGACAATACTTCAAGCTAATAGCAAGCAAAAAAAGGCAGGTGTTGCAATTCTCATATCAGACCAAGTGGATTTCAAAATAAGACAGGTAAAGAGAGACACAGAAGAACAATATATAATGATCAAAGGGACACTTCATCAAGAAGAAATAATGCTTATAAATATCTATGCACCCAACACAGGAACACCAAGATTCATAAAGCAACTATTAACAGACCTAAAGGAAGATGTTAAAAACAACACAATAATAGTAGGTGACCTCAACACCCCCACTCACATCAATGGACAGATCATCCAGACAGAAAATCAACAAGGAAATAGTGGAGCTAAATGAAAAACTAAAACAATTGGACAATCAGGTGCGATTCATACCAGGGACACAGGGATGGTTCAACATCTGCAAATCAATCAACGTGATACACCACATCAACAAACTGAGGAATAAAAACCACATGATCTTCTCAATAGATGCAGAGAAAGCATTTAACAAGATCCAACAGCCATTTATGATAAAAGCTCTGAACAAAATGGGCATAGAAGGGAACAATCTCAACATAATAAAGGCCATATATGACAAACCCACAGCCAACATCATACTCAATGGGCAAAAACTGAGTGCCATCCCCCTGAAAACAGGAATGACACAAGGATGCCCTCTATCAGCACTCTTATTTAACATAGTACTGGAGGTCCTGGCCAGAGCAATCAGGCAAGAAAAAGGAATAAAAGGAATCCAAATAGGGAGGGAAGAAGTGAAACTCTCGCTGTTTGCAGACGACATGATCTTATATATAGAAAACCCCAAAGAATCCATTGGAAAACTCTTAGAAGTAATCAACAACTACAGCAAAGTTGCAGGGTACAAAATCAATTTGCATAAATCAGTAGCATTTCTATATTCTAATAACGAACTGACAGAAAAAGAACTCAAGAACACAATACCATTCACAATCGCCACAAAAAGACTAAAATACCTCAGGGTAAATTTAACTCAGGAAGTGAGGGACGTATATAATGAAAATTACAAGGCGTTTCTGAGAGAATTGGATGACGACATAAGGAGATGGAAAGACATTCCATGTACATGGATTGGAAGAATAAACATAGTTAAAATGTCAGTTCTACCTAAAGCAATCTACAGATTCAACGTCATCCCAATCAGAATCCCAATGACATTCTTTACAGAATTAGAACAAAGAATCCTAAAATTCATACGGGGCAACAAAAGACCCCGAATTGCTAAAGCAATCCTGAGAAAAAAGAACAAAACGGGAGGCATCACAATCCCTGACTTCAAAACATGCTACAAAGCTACAGTAATCAAAACAGCATGGTACTGCTACAAAAACAGGTGCACAGATCAGTGGAACAGAACTGAAAGCCCAGAAATAAAACCACACATCTATGGACAGCTTATCTTCGACAAGGCAGCTGAGGGCATACAATGGAGAAAAGAAAGTCTTTTCAACAAATGGTGCTGGGAAAACTGGAAAGCCATATGTAAAAGAATGAAAATTGACCATTCTTTTTCACCATTCACCAAAATAAACTCAAAATGGATCAAAGACCTAAAGGTGAGACCTGAAACCATAAGGCTTCTAGAAGAAAAGTAGGCAGTACACTCTTTGACATCGGTATTAAAAGGATCTTTTTGGACACCATGTCTTCTCAGAGAAGGGAAACAATAGAAAGAATAAACAAACGGGACTTCATCACTAAAGATCTTCTTCAAGGCAAATGAAAACAGGATTGAAACAAAAAAATAACCCACTAACTGGGAAAAAATATTTGCAAGTCATATACCTGACAAAGGCTTAATATCCATAATATATAAAGAACTCTCACAACTCAACAACAAAAAATCAAACAACCTGATCAAAAAATGGGCTGGAGACATGAACAGACATTTCTCCGAAGAAGATATATGGATGGCCAATAGGCACGTGAAAAGATGCTCATCATCGCTGATCATCAGGGAAATGCAAATCAAAACTACACTAAGATATCACCTTACACCCATTAGAATGACAAAAATATCTAAAACTAATAGTAACAAATGTTGGAGAGGTTGTGGAGAAAAAGGAACCCTCATACACTGCTGTTGGGAATGCACATTGGTGCAGCCACTATGGAAAACAGTACGGAGATTCCTCAAAAAATTAAAAATAGGACTACCATACGATCCAGCCATCCCACTACTGGGTATTTATCCAAAGAGCTTGAAGTCAGCAATCCCCAAAGTCCTATGTACCCTAATGTTCATTGCAGCATTATTTACAATAGCCAAGACGTGGAAGCAACCTAAGTGCCCATCAACAGACGAATGGATAAAGAAGATGTGGTACACATATACAATGGAATACTACTCAGCTGCAAAACAGAACAAAATCATTCCATTTGCAATAACATGGATGGACCTTGAGGGAATTATGTTAAGTGAAATAAGCCAGCTAGAGAAGGATAATCTGTGTATGACTCCACTCTTATGAGGGATTTAAAAATGTGGACTAAGAGAACAGTTTAGTGGCTACCAGGGGAAAGGTGGGGTGGAGGGTGGGCACAAAGGGTGAAGTGGTGCACCTACAACATGACTGACAAACATTAATGTACAACTGAAATTTCACAAGATTGTAACCTATCATTAACTCAATAAAAAATAAAAAAAATGACATTGGGCATATTTTCACCTATTAGGCATTTATATTTCTCCTTTTGCCCATTTTTTTCAGTTGGTTGTTTATCTTTTCCTTTTTGATTTGTAAGAATTGTTTATGTATTCTGACTTACACTCTATGAATTGCAAAAGTATCATCCAGGTTTAATATCAGATTTTAGATTTTCTTTTAAAATATCTTTTGATGAAAAGGTATCTTAGATTTGATGGGTCAAGTTTATGTATTTTTCAGTCATGATTTATGCTTTTGTATCTTGTTTGAGGAAGTCATCCTTACTGCAGAGTCCTGAAGATATTCACTTGTATCTTTTTTTAAATTATAAAAAATTATTTTCACATTTACATCTTTGATCTCCTAGAATTGATTTTTCTGTATGGTGTGAGATGGAGCTCCTGTTTCTGCTTTTTTATGTCTTTAGTCAATTATTCTAGCATCACTGGTTTATTAATCCCTTTTTCAGCAGCGTCATTTAAGCTCCAGATCGTCCCTTCTGATTGGCAATGCCTTCTCTGTCATGTATCATGTTTCGATGTATATGAGGGTTGGTTTTGGGGTTTCCATTCCAGAGGCCCCAATGGGGAGCCACATCCTCATTGGTGTGACAGGGATAAATTGAAAATATTTGTATTTCTTTTTTGGTTTCTATTTTGTTTGGTTCTGCTATTGATTCTCTTTGTTTTACTTTGTTTTATTCTTTTGTTTTCTTCATGACTTCTTAAAGGATCTTTTCTCTGTCTTTGGTTTTCTACATTTTTAATATGATGTATCTAGGCTGTGATTTTCTATTTTTTTTTAAGTCCTGCTCGAGTATTTCTATGTTTTATCATTTCTAGAAAATTCTTAGACATCATTCTTTAGATGGTTTTTTAGCCCAAACTCTTTATACTTTTTGTCTGGAACAGTGATTAGATATATGTTAAATCTTCCCATTCTATTCTCTGTACTTTGTAAATTCTCTTGTTTATTCGTGCTAGCTTTGGATAATTTCTTCAGATTTATCCTCTGGTTTATTCATTTTCTCTTTGGCTTTGTTTCATGTGCTGTTGAACTCTTCCCTTGAGTCTTGAACTGCAGTGATTACATTTTTTATTTTTAGACCTTTCACTTGGTTCTTTGTCAAATTGCCTTGGTCATTTTTAATATCTTCTTGATCCTTGGCTATGGTTCGATTCTTTATTCTTTAGGCGTTTTATTCCTTGATTATTTTATATTCTGTGTATTCTCGTATTAGAATCCTTGGGGTCTAAAACTGTTGTTTTTGTTTCTACTGGCTCTCACTCAAGATGACTTGTTTTCTTAAGTTTTTGGTAATTATTTTGGACTAATCTTTGACTGTGGGAAAATCCTGTAGGGGCTAAGTGGAGGGTACTTTCCTCTAGAGAGGATTTGTGTGACCATCCTGGGTCCACTTTAATTAATATCTTGGCTTCTACTTTCCCAAATCATACATGTAATGTGAAATCAAGGCCAAGACACATGTGGTGTCAGATCTATGGCTGAAATTTTTTATAAGAAACCTTTTTTCTTCTTCTTCTTTATTTTCTCCCCCTGGAACCAGGGCTGGGACAGACAGATTTCCTTCTTAGCTCCCTTTGCTCCAAGGCTGAGTTGCCTGGTCATCCCTTCATCCCAGTGGAGCTGTTTCTTTGTGTGGGGGCTCGTATCCAGCAGTCTCCATCTGGTGAAGGTCCAGAGTTCCATCCTCAGTCACCAGCATGGTGAGACTTCCATCCCCAAAGCCCTACACTCCTGTTATTGGCATTTGTCCCCAGAAGATTTTCAGCTTCGCATTTTCTTTATCACTCTACTTCTAGCTTTTTATTATTATTATCATTATTTCTTGCCTTTGGAGAATTTTTCCAGACTTTCCTCTTAGTTTAACAATGCATTTGAAAAGTATGATTTTTGTAATTTATCCAATATCTTTTTTTTTTTTTTATGCAGTAGGTTGGAGTAGTGGGTTCAGAGTATTCCCAAATGGCCAGAAACAAACGTCTCATCATCTTTTCAGAAATATAAGGAGCCAACATTTCAATTACTCTGAGCTCCCAGGGAAGAAGGAAATAAAGGAAATAAATAATTGCTTTGCAGTGTGGGAAGGTACGTTGCAAACATCTCTGAATTATGGGAGGCGGTGCAGATGGATATCACTAAGAGAGGACATCTTACTTTAACGACAGCTTCTGCAATGCCTGCGGGACAGAAGAGGCTGATTTATTAATTCTATTCTCTGTGTGACTATGAAGCTATTGTCCTAAATTTCTTTTTAAAGGCTATAGATTATAGTCAAATCCTCACAGAGGGGACCAGATATACAGAAATTCTCAATGGTAAAATCTCTAATAATGTTTTCTTAGCTAAGTCTCTGTTCTAAGGTCCTTCTTTCTGACATTATCTACAACATGAATGTTATCTTAGAACTGGTGTAATTCAGTATCTGCTGAACGTCCTCCCATTTAGAATGTTCTCATTTTATTTTAATAATGAACCAAGTAATACCACTCCAAAGATGGAATTGACGTGTTTCCTATAAATCTTATTAGAGATGTAAAATTCAGAGAAAATTGAAAATGTCTTCAGTTAAACTTCTCTATACTAGAAATTTTAAATGGCATCCTGACATTTTTTTCTTTCTGATTCATCATACAGACAACTATCAGAATATTTTCTTGAAGCTCAAATCTCAGTATGTGGCCTTTCCTTCATTCAAGAAGCTCTAATTAATTGCTATTTCTAAGTCCTTGTTAGACATTTCTGTGTGGTTGCCCAGTTTACAGTCAAGTGCCGTCTATCTGAACCTGAGCTTAGCTGCACTTACTCTCATTAAACCAAGACTTATTGAAGTATTCCTTTCTATTGCATCCTGTGCAAGGCAAAGTGAGTCAAAGATGAGTTAGCCATGGTACTTACTTTCCAGGTGATATTTAATCCAATGGAGGTGGGAAGGAGGGACAGAAACTATGTAAAAAAAGCACCTGGTGTGGTAAGGACTATAATGAAAACTTATGCAAGCAATCCTTTCTTTCTCCTAATTTTATAGCATTTTATCTTTATCTCTCATATGGCATTACTACTTTCACCTTTTAGCACAGTCTTTTCTCTCTCCTATGACTTCAAAGTTTTTGAGAGGCAAGACATGGCTGTTATGTTTTGTGATAGCATTTTTTTAAGACAATCTTTTTAGAGCAGTTTTAGGAAGACAACAAAATTGAGGGGAAGGTAGAGATATCCCATATATTCTCTGCCCCGACACATGCACAGCCTCCCCATTATCATCTCCACCAGAGTAGTACATTTGTTACCATTGATAAACCTATGTCGACACGTCTTTATCACCCTAAGTCTATAGTTTACATTAGAGTTCACTCTTTGTGTTGTACTTTCTTTGAGTTTGGGCAAATGTATAATGACATGTATCTACCATTATAGTATCATATAGAGTAGTTTTACTGCCCTAAAATTCCTCTGTGCTCTGCCTATTCATCCCTCCCCTCTCCTTATGATCTCTTTTTTAATTCTCTAACACAGTTAGCTGAGTTTCTTGCATGGAAAAATAACAATAACCGAACAACAACATCAATAATAATATAAATCACTTAGATATTGTTCGCTATGTGCTAGTTCCTTTTCTAGGGTTTGTACACATTAACTCGTTTAATCCACACAACAACTCCATGAATTGGGTACCATCATTATCCCCATTCGACTGATGAGGAGACTAAGGCACAAGTAAGTTAAGGAACTTGCTCAAATTCACATAGCTAGTAATGCAGAGCCCAGAGCTGAATACAGTAGATAGTCAGCAAATATATATTAAAGACATAATGAATTTACGTTAGGTAGATTTTTAAAGAAAAATCTAAACACGAAAATCTTGACAATTCTACCTCTAATTTGAATGCATTTTCCTTTGGTCTTTGTGCTGTGTAATTTGTGGGTACTGTAAAACACTATCGGCATTAATTACTTTATTGACGTTTGATGGGAAGCCCCTTAGTATCTTTGCCCTGAGACATACAAGATTGACACATTTTACCTCTAGTAATTCTTTGGTTTTGTTGTCCTGTTTTTCAAGTTGGATTGTCCTCAAAGGACAGAAACTTCATTGGCATGCTAGACATTTCTTGTGTTTTACATGGAAACTTCCCTAATGCTCTGAATATAAATAAATTTTACCTGCAGGGCATAACAACTGACTTTATAACTTGCATATCAATGGAACAACTAAACTGAAAGTCATTTGGAAACCTGGACCCTTTTTGCCTTGTTGGTCTTTTGCTTTCAGACTTTAAGATAATCACAGCCTGTTGGAGTTAGAATGGCTTTGGTGATCGTGTGGTTCAACCATCTCCTTTTACGAACAAGCAGGCTACAGTTCAGAGAAGCTCTGACCCACCCGAGGCCACACCCTAAGTTAAGGGAGAACAGAAAAGAGAACAGTCCTCTTTAGAGATGAGCCTGACATGCACAAAACAATCAGAGACAGGATTAGAGGATAGCATGAGCTTATTACCAGGAAACAAAGCTACATACACCATTCTCTGTATTTAAGTAATTTATAGTGAGGAGAAGATAATACAGGGGGCCAAGGCATTATTCTACAAAGCAGTCTGATGGGGTCTGCACTGGTGATACAGGCTAGACTGTATGGGACTACAGAGGAATAAGATACACATTCTGGCTGTTGTATTCAGGAAGGCTGTTCATCCATTTATTCATTTGGCACATTTTTTGTTAATTTTTTAATTTGAGTTCATAATAGTTCACATCACTGCGAAATTTCACTTGTACATTATTTCTTGTCTGTCACCACATAAGTGCTCCCCATCACTCCCTGGGCCCATCCCCCACCACCTTTCCCCTGGTAACCACTGAACTGTTTTCTTTATCCAGGTGTTTGTTTATATTCCACATATGAGTGAAATCACCTGGTATTTGTCTTTCGCAGTCTGGCTTATTTCACTTAGCATAATTCCCTCCAGGTCTTTCCATGTTATTGCAAATGGGATGATTTTGTCTTTTTTCTGGCTGAGTAGCATTCCTTTGTATATGTATACCACATCTTCTTTATCCAACCATTGGTCGATGGGCACTTTGGTTGCTTCCATGTCTTGGCTATTGTGAATAGTGCTGCAATGAACATAGGGGTACATATGTTACTTTAGATTGTTGATTTCAAGTTGTTTGAGTAGAGACACAGTAGTCAGATAGCTGGGTCATATGGTATGTCTATTTTTAGTGTTTTGAGGAATCTCCATACTGTTTTCCATAGTGGCTGCACCAGTTTGCATTCCTACCAGCAGTGTATGAGGATTCCCTTCTCTTTACACCCTCTCCAACATTTATTACTTTTAGTCTTAGTGATTATCACCATTTTAACGGCATAAGGTGATATCTTAGTGTAGTTTTGATTTGCATTTCCCTGATGATTGGTGACGTTGAACATCTTTTCATGTGTTTATTGGCCATCTGTATATCTTTGGAAAAATGTCTGTTCATATCCTCTGCCCATTTTTTGATTGGGCTATTTGCTTTTTTGTAGTTCAGTTGTGTAATTTCCTTATATATTATGGAAATTAACTCCTTATCGGATATATGACATATCAGATATATAATATTAATTAATCAGATTAATTAATCCAATAAGATTAACTCCTTATCGGATATATGATATGATCTGACAAAGGTGCCACAAACATGTAATGGAGAAAAGACAGTCTCTTCAATAAATGGTGTTGGGAAAACTGGACAGCCACATGCAAAAGAATGAAAGTGGACCATTATCTCACACCATATACAAAAATAAACTCAAAATGGATCAAAGACTTGAAGATAAGTCCTAAAAACATAAAACTCCTGGAAGATAATATAGGTAGTACACTCTTTGACATTGAACTTAAAAGGATATTTTAGAATACCATGTCTTCTCAGACAAGGGAAACAAAAGAAAAAATAAACAAGTGGGAGTTCACCAGACTAAAGAGCTTCTGTAAGGCGAAGGAAACTAGGATCAAAACAAAAATTGCTCTGGCCAAAACCTCCAGTACTATGTTGAATAAGAGTGATGATAGTGGGCATCCTTGTCTTATTCCTGTTCTCAGAGGGATGGCGTTCAGTTTTTCCTCACTGAGTGCGATGTTGGCTGTGGGTTTGTCATATATGGCCTTTATTATGTTGAGGTAATTTCCTTCGATTTGCATTTTGTTAAGAGTTTTTATCATAAACGGCTGTTGAATCTTGTCAAATACTTTCTCTGCATCTATTGAGATGATCATGTGGTTTTTATTCCTCCGTTTGTTAATGTGGTGTATCACACTGCTTGATTTGTGGATGTTGAACCATCCCTGTGTCCCTGGCATAAATCCCAATTGATCGTGACATATGATCTTTTTGATGTATTGCTGAATTCAGCTTGAGGATTTTTGCATCTATGTTCATCAGCAATATTGGCCTGTAGTTTTCCTTTTTTTGTGTTGTCCTTGTTAGGCTTTGGTATCAGAGTGATGTTGGCCTCGTAAAATGTGTCTTCTCTAAGTTTTTGGAATAGCTTGAGGAGGATAGATATTAAATCCTCTCTGAAAGTTTGGTAGAATTTCCCAGGAAGCCTTCTGGTCCTGGGGTTTTATTCTTTGGGATGCTTTTGATTGCTGTTTCAATCTCTTTACTTGTGATTGGTCCATTCAGATTCTATTTCTTCTTGATTCAGCTTTAGGAGGTTGTAAGAGTCTAAGAATTTATCCATTTCGTCTAGATTGTCCATTTTGTTGGCAAATACTTTTTTGTAGTATTCTCTTATAATCCATTGTATTTCTGTGGCATCTATTGTTATTTCTCCTCTTTCATTTTTGATTTTATTTATCTGAGCTTTCTCTCTTTTTTTCTTTTCAAGTCTGGCTAGGAGTTTGTCTATTTTATTTATCTTCTCAAAGAACCAGCTCTTTGTTTCATTGATCCTTCCTACTGCCTTTTTTGTTTCAATAACATTTATTTCTGCTCTGATTTTTATTATTTCTCTCCTTCTACTGTCTTTGGGCTTTGTTTGTTCTTTTTCTAATTCAATTAGGTGTAGTTTGAGACTGCTTATGTGGGATTTTTCTTGTTTGTTAAGGTGAGCCTGTGTTGTGATGAATTTCCCTCAATATGGCTTTTGCTGCATCCCCTATGAGTTGGTATGACATGTTTTCATTTTCCTTTGTCTTTAGATATTTTTTGATTTCTCCTTTAGTTTCTTCAATGATCCATTGCTTGTTCAATAGCATGTTGTTTAATCTCCACATCTTTGTCCCTTTCTTGGCTTTTTTCTTGTAGTTAATTTCTATCTTTATAGCATTGTGATTGGAAAAGTTGCTTGTTATTTATTTCAATCTTCTTAAATTTATTGAGGCTTGCCTTGTTTCCCAACATATGGTCTATCCTTCAGAACGGTCCATGTGCACTTGAGAAGAATGTGTCTTCTGCTGTTTTTGGATGGAGTGTCCTATACATGCCTATGAAGTCCAACTGGTGCAGCTTTTCTTTTAATTCCACTGTTTCCTTGTTGATTTTCTGTCTGGGTGATCTATCCATTGATGTGAGTGGAGTGTTGAGGTCCCCTACTATAGTGTTGTTATTAACATCTTCTTTTAGGTTTGTTAATAGTTGCTTTATGTACTTTGGTGCTCCTGTGTTGGGTGCATAGATATTTTTAAGTGTTATTTCTTCTTGATGGAATGTCCCTTTGATCATTTTATACTGCCCCTCTTTGTCTCTCTTTACCTGCCTTATTTTGAAGTCTACTTTGTCTGATACAAGTATGGCAACATCTGCTTTCTTTTGTTTGCCATTAGCTTGGAGTATGGTCTTCCATCCCTTCACTCTGAGCCTGTTTGTCATTGGAGCTGAGATGTGTTTCCTGGAGGCAGCATATTGTTGGGTCTTGTTCTTTAACCCATCTCCCCACTCTGTGTCTTTTTATTGGAGAATTCAATCCATTTAAGTTTAGGGTGATTATTGATATACAAGGGCTTAATGCTGCCATTTTATCACTCATTTTCTGGTTCTCCTGCATTTCATTTCTTTCTCGTCCTGAGTATTTTGGTTTGCCAGTCGAGCTATGTAGTTTTTTATGTTGTGTTTCTTTGTTTTCTCCCTATTTATTATTTGTGTCTCTGTTCTGCTTTTTTGCTTAGTGGTTACCATGAGGTTTGTATTCAAAATCTCACGGGTAAGGTAATCCCTTTTCTGATGGCCTCTTATTTCCTTAGACTAAACTGGTTCAGCCTCTTTCCTCTTCCCCTCCTAAGTTGTTTTTCTCAGATCTTATTCCATCTTGTTATGAGTTTGTGGTTAAAATGACAAGATTATCTTTGTTTTTGGTGTTTTCCTTCTTTTTGTCTTTAATGCTCTATTTGAGTATTTGCTATCCTGCTCTGATTCTGTCTACCTATTTATCTCCTTACTCCATGCCTTGTAACCCCTTTCTCCCTTTTTTTTCTGGTATGAGGGCTTCTTGAGGATTTCTTGTAGGAGGGTCTCATGGCTATGAACTCGCTTAGCTTATGTTTGTCTGGGAAAGTTTTTATTTCCCCATCATATCTGAAGGATGTTTTTGCTGGATACAGTATTCTTGGCTGAAAGTTTTTGTCCTTCAAAGATTTGAATATATAATTCCAGTCTCTCCTAGTCTGTAAGGTTTCTGTGGAGAAATCCACTGAAAGCCTAATAGAGATTCCTTTCTAGGTTATTTTCCTCTGCCTTGCTGTCCTTAGTATTCTTTCTTTGTCATTCACTTTTGCCAGTCTCACTACTATATGCCTTGCAGTAAGTCTTTTTACATAGACATATTTAAGAGATCTGGTGGCCTTTTCCACATGGATTTCCATCTCCTTACCTATGTTTGGGAAGTTGTCTGCTATTATTTCTTTGAACAAGCTTTCTGCTCCATTCTCCTTTTCTTCTCCTTCTTGAATACCCATGATTAGTATGTTGCATCTCCTAATTGAGTTGGCTATTTCTCAGAGACTTTCTTCATTTCTTTTTAGTCTTAGTTCTCTCTCCTCCTCTATCTGGAGGGTTTCAACATGTCTGTCTTCGATTATAATGATACACTCCTCTATGGTGTCCACTCAAGCATTCAGGGAATCCATGTTTTGTTTTATTTCTTCCATTGTGTCTTTCATTTCTGATATTTCTGATTGGTTCTTATTTATACTTTCAATCTCTTTTGTGAAGTAGCTCCTGAACTTGTTGAATTGTTTCTCTACATTCTCTGTTAACTCATTGAGTTTTTTGATGATAGATATTTTGAATTCTTTCTCATTTAGGTTACATATTTCTGTGTCCTCAGGACTGATTACTGGGTACTTGTCATTTTCTCTCTGGTCTGGAGATCTAATATAATGTTTGATATTGCTAGAGGCAGTGGCTCTGTTTTTTCACATCCTGGTGTTATTTGGTCGCAGTTACCACCTATCGCTACTGGGTGGGGGTCAAGAGCTGTGTATTCTGAGCCCTCTGCCTTCCTCTGAGATCCCAGATGCTGGAGCTGTTGCTGGGTGGGTGCAGGGAGGGGTGCTTTCTCCTGTGTGCTTTCAGGTTTTTCTCCCTCTGCTCTCACTCTCTGCTCTCCTAGGTGTTGGCTTGACGAAGTCACCCCCCCATGAAAGCTTTCGCCTTGGTAGAGGGCTTCCCTCTAGGCTGCAAGGGCCCTCAGGAATACTTGATGTTCCCATGAACTAACGTCCTCTCCCCTGTTCCTTCCCTCTCAGAGGCCTCCTGTGCTCCTGGATCGCAGTCTTTGGGATTGGGGAGCGAAATTTTCTCTTACTCTGTTCCACCTCCTCTGAGGGGAGCTCCAGCCCCTCTGCCCTCCGTCATATGGCTGCATGAGTCTCTCCGACATGTTTTGTATTTTGTTTGGATGTCCTCTGTTGGAATATGATTGACCTTTTTGTTGTATGTTGGAGGGGAGAGATTACTGGGAAAGCTTGCTCCACAATGATGCCAATGTCACTCCCCATTTTAGGTCCTATTGATAGTCCTTCTTGAGCAAAATCAAGGTTGTGCTTTCTGGTTGAGTTTAAGTTAAAACAAAAATGATCGCTTGACACACTTTTATCTAGCATATGTTTCAAGCACCATTCTAAATGTTGGAGAATCAGTGGTGTACAAGGTAGACATGGTTTGTCCTCGTGAAATTTATGTCCTGATTGAGATAGACTGTTAACAATGAAGAATCTATGAAGATCAATGAAAATAATGAGAATAAACAAAAGCGGCTTATCCAGAGTTTGTTCTAACTAGGGAGTCAGCAACCATTGTGGTTTTCATTTGGCAGAGGCTCAAAGACAGGCCTCAAAGAGGAGTGAGAAAGTTTTATAATAGGGAAAAAAGGAAGGCTTCAGGTATGCCCTGGCTGGGAGCTGTGTCATGGGGAGACTGTAGGCAGGCCAATAAAGTGGATACCCTATGTGATTGGTTAGGGGTGCATATTTGGCTTTCTCCACTGGCCCCAAGTTGGAAGCAGGGTCAAAAATTAGGGAAGCCATCAGTTATTCATCAAATTCTGGCCATTTTGGGCCAACTTGTCACAGGGGTTATTGTTTGGCTTCCTGCAATAGTTGTTAGAGATAGTAGTCTAACTTCCTACAAGTCTGATTTGAAGATAATAGGTTGGCTTCCTGGGCTGATTGCTACAATTGTCGGTCAGTGTTCTGTTTTTACATGTGATCCAGTCACTGTCTGTTTGTATATTTAGTCTCTCAACAAGTAAACAAATGCTCTAACTAATACAAATAAATGCTACAAAAATGAAAAATCAGGGAAAGGAATACAGTGTGACCAAGAGGTGGGAAGGACCTTGTTTTAGACAGGGTGGTTAGAGAAGACTTCTCTGAGAAAAGGCGTATTTGAGCAGAAAGTTACATCGTGTGAAGGAGAAAACCCTGGGAAGTTTGGGAGGTAAGTGGAAGAGGGAGAAGAAAGTTTCTGGTGGAGGACAAAGCATGTGTACAGGCTCGGAGGTGGGAGTGATCTTGAACTGCTGGAGGGATGGCAGAGGGAGGGAATGAGAAGGGAGATGTTGAGGACAGTGAGGGGGGTTTGGAGAGAGATGTGGGCTGGATTGTTGATAATTCACAAATCCTCTAGATTTTATTCTGAGGCCATCAAAAGTCATTGGCAGTGAGATGAGCTAATTGCTAAAGGTCAGTTTGGCCACAGTGTGGAGAATAGTGGGCATGTGGTCAAAACTGGAAGCAGGGAGAATAGTTAGAAAGCTAATTGTGAGAACAAGTCTGAGCAGACTATTTAAGACTGAGAGGAAAGATGGAAGGGGTGTTTTAACATGAAGGAATGGTTTGAGCAAAATTAGAGGCAATAAAGAGATACTTATGAGTGGGGAATGGAGAGGAATTCAGATTGATCAAAGATCTTGTGTTCTGGGGAGAGGGATAGCTGAAAAATTGAGACTATAATCTAAGGGAAAATTGCACGAAGTATAGGTTTTGTTAATTAGGAAATAAGCATCTGTTGTGAGAATAAAATAATTAAAATCTTGGTCTAGGACATTTTATTTCTTTCTAGTTGCACAATGGTTGAAGGAGATGGAGTCTATTAGCAGGAGTGCTGGTGCTGAAGCTATTTCAATAGTCTGTGTGCGAGACATTCTTGAAATAGTGGAAACAGAAGGAATCGAGAGAAACATTGGTTTTTGTTGTTGTTTTGAGAATTCCAAAGAATGAAGAAATAATTCTGCTGCATGAAATAAATGCAGTTTATATGTTGCAACGCACCATTGTAGCATCAACATAGCTTTTAATATCAGCCATTAGAGCTGGGCTATGTGTAATTGCTGGACCATGTGTAATTGCTAATGATAAGAAATAATCATAAAGCAGTGAGATTCTGAATAATGCAAGAGAGTCTTTTAGGCAACATTTAGCTGGGAAGATACACTGTCCCTGCCTAAATCTAGGAAGGTCTAAAAACTCCCACATACAGAAGAAAGCCTGTGGTAGAAGGAATTGTACAGAAGTTAGAGGCCAGTTTCAAAGCACATTTTTCTTTCCATCCTGTCTTTTTCTCTATGTGTTTTAAAATAGCTGAGTTGAGACTGCAGATAAAATTTCGTCTTATTCTTCTCAGGCAATATTAGAATTTTCCTGTGGCATGAAACTCCTGGTAAGCATAACTTTTAAGCACACTCATGTCTTTGTACATAAACCTTTGCTAATATTTAAAATGATTCCCCCAGGAATTATTACTAGAAGAGAAATGAATGGATCGCTTCCAGTTACTTTTGTTCCTAATAGCTCTTGCATTATCCTTGAGAATGTAGGAAATTCAAGAGGCGGAGAGTCTTTTATTATTTCTTTCAAATGCAAATGTGAGAAGTTCGACATGAATTATAGAAGAACATCAATGGCTGACACAGAATGAAATAATAGTGATCACTTGAGTGACTACTGATTTGTACTTGGGTTTTCATACGTTATCTTCTTTAATCCTCAAAGCAGTCCTGTGAGACAGGTATTTTTCTTCACACTCTGCAAATTTGAAAACCGAGGCTTCAAAGGTTAGCCCAAGGTCTTCAAACCCTTACATTTGACTCTAGAGTCTACGCTCTTAATCTGACCAGATAAATGAAACTAACTAGATAATGACCAGAATGGGTACATCCTAGCCATTCCTAGTTAAGGGCTTCACCCTTAACCTCATGAAGGAATTATTCTCTCACCTTACAGCTCCCCTTTCACCTTCCTCTGAGTCTTAAATATTCTGCTGCAACTGTTTTTCTCACAATTCATTTCCTGACTGTTCTCTCTGATTCCACCTTTTCTTACGTTAGCCCTAATAATTATAACCACAGTGTAGTTAGATCTTACTGCGGTGTATTTAAAGTTACATTAACTACACTTGTAGTTCATTCTCTAGTGTAAATGCAGTAGTTGTGAAGTAATGATTTTTTTGTCATGGTAGTTATATACAGAAAAGACCCTAAAGAACAAATCGGTTTTCAATGTGACCTTTATAAGGCCTTGGCCCTCAGATATTTCTCCCCACCCGTCTTACTAAAGTCACATTCTCCACTCCACAGCTGCTGAGCTGACACCTTACTTCTGGTGCCCTGCCCTGCCCCATGGTTAACCCAACCTGTTTCTCTGAACCTTCTGAGGATTGGAACAGCAAACAATTTTCAGAATAATATTGGTTGAGTTTTCTCCTTTCATAAAAGAGATATTTCAGATATTTTAAGGGCATACTTTTCAACTCAACTGACCTGATTGACATTTGAAGTCACATGTTTTAGCCACAGTTTGAGAAAACCATGCAATGAGCAGTTTTACAAATTCATGCCTCAATAGCAATATAGTACAATAACAAAACCATTTACTGAGCAATTACTCAGTACTAGGCTCTGAGCCCTTTCTATACACTGTGTCATTTACTTCTTAGCAGAAAGGCATGAGATACAATTATGATCCCATTTAAAAGATAACGAAACTGATTTGTAGTGAAGTACCTTCCCAAGGTCACACGTGTAGCAAAGGGTAGAATGCAGTTTTTAATCCAGAAGTTCTTGACTCCAAAGCTTGGATTCCTAACCTCTACAGAGCCTGTACCTGGCTAGATAAGCCACCCCTTAAAACAACTACAATTTCAAAGCAAAGGCATAATTCAGTTATGCTTAGTTGTTCTATAACCAGATGCTTAAATGCATAGTAAAATTTTCTGTTTGATCGACAAATTATAATTACATTTCAAGTTGTCACCAATTTGTCCTGCCTAAACTCTAACCTTTGTGTTTGACCCACTTCTCCTGTCTTCTTAAAAGGTGTTCCTATCTAAGACCTCGGGGCCTTGAGCTTATGTGGTTTTCAGCTATGTTCCGGGAAGAACCTGTAAGTGACAACTGCCCTGGACCCAGCTGCTCTGAACTGGACCAGACTGGTCCAGACCACAACCACAAGACTAACACCTACACAGACAGGCAGAGAGTTGGACTAAAGTAACCTGCCCTCATCAACATTGTAAATTCCCCTCCTCTGGGAAGGGCAAAGCAGCCATTTTTAGGTCATGCAATGTATGTAGAAGCATGATTTCAAACCAAGAGTATGCAAGCTTACGCCCACGTCTACACGCGATGGTGAAAAGTCTGCTTGGAATATGTATCCCCTACCCCAAATAAAGATACCCACATCCACGTGCTTGGGGGGCCATAGCTTTGTAAAATAATTCTCTATGGCCTCCATTTTTCCTTGCTGCGTGCTGAAAATAAAAATTCTGCTTTGTGAAACAACTACTTGTGGTACGGTTTGATTTAACTCCTAAGAAGGGACCCACATCAGGTCCAGTAACAAAATGGGTCATTAGTTGGCTCTCCTCCCTCTCAGAATTCTTTTCTTTTTGTAAAAGAGAATGTGATTGCAATATCTTTTCACAAATAAAAAGGAAAGAAAGCACTTTACTGGGCTTAAAAGTCCATTAATTTGTGCTTCAATTATACCTTTGGATACCACACGGCTGTATTCAAAGACGTCTCTTTTATGGTCTGAAAGCACAAAATTACATAGTTTATTTAAACTTTAAGAAAGTCCTCGAGAATACTTGATAGAGAATTTGTCTAAATGACATTTTTCCTGGACAATTTTTATGAAAAGATCGTTTCATCGAAACTTCATAAATGTCATCATGAAACAATATATGGGACATTTGCACGGCCATTTGTTTGCACTTTTGCTGAGATTCAGGCAAATGACCAGCAAAAGCTTAGCTAATGAAGGACCCCACACCTGTGAGTTGCTGCTCACAGGTTCCACAAAGCCTTTAAGATCTGAAAGACAGCTTTAAATAAATCCCTTGCTGTTTCCCAAAGATGATTGGACAATTCTGTTGTGTCTACCAAGAATGTTGTTGATTATGTTCTAGGTCGTAAATTCTCCAACAAAGTCCATATCTTAGCCATCTCATTGTGTTCAGCTTTTCTGCACGTGATAAACTGCCCTCGCTAAAATCCATTGAAATCGCTACAGTCCTAACCATTTGCTGTGCCATCATTCTGGGCATGGGTCTGCATCAGAGCTATCCAAGTATCAACGATTGTTTTAAATGGTCAGGGATTCTGAGGGAGACTGTCCTTTTACTCTCCTTACTTTATTAATTCTAATGAGGAGGAAAGAGGAAGGCAAAACGAGACTTTATTAGTTATTTACTTTATTAATGTGGCTGCTCCTACAGAAAGTGCTTTTATATAAGTTCAAAACAAGGTCGAAGAAGAGGTAATATTAGAAAACAGGCATTTAGAATTATAGATCGATATCATATTTTTCATATTAAGCTGCACACAGTAGTCAACATTTAAAAAAAAATCTACTCTGCTCTTTTGAGGATTTTCTTAAGTCCATTAAATGTTTTATTAAATTGTCAGTGTTCTAAGAATTAATAATAGACATTTCTTATTGGTGAGAAGATTGAACAGATTTCAAGCATTTGAGGCCATGCCTACTTTCTTAAAATGCTTAATTTTAATCTTCTGTCCAAATTAGTAGCATCTGGGGAATTGGCTTTTACTTTTCTTCACGTTTGCCCTCTGACCCATTTGGAGCCCTTCTCTGTCCTGGCTCTTGCGTGGCAGTAGGGGTCAACATCTCCGGCTACTTTGTCCAGGTGATGTTGGCTTCCAGCTGGGCCTGGCAAATGGGAGGCTGGGTGAGAAATTAGAGAGCACTGGGAAGAATCCAGGGGACCCCAGCTTGCTCTGTCCCTTCAAAGCCCCCCTTTCTGCCTGGCAGGTTCACTGTCACTCCTGCCACTTCTGGGTGATTCTGATCCCTGGACTCTGATAACATCTCTTCCCTTGTATCTCCAGTCTAGAAGTGGGAATGGCTTCCTTTGGTGCTAATGTCTGGGTGACCTTATCATCACGTTTGATTTCTGCCCTGAACAATGTGCTTACCAGTAATATAATGATGATTTTAAGGATTTTCTATACCCTAGTATAGAATTACAGTCCCTTCCTTTGGGGCACACCGGCTGTCCTGGGTTGAGTAGTTTTCCACAAAAACTCATGTCTACTTGGAACCCCAGAATGTGACCTTATTTGGAAATAGGATCTTTGCAGATGTAATTAGTTAGGCTGAGGTCATACTGTATTCGGGAGGGTCTCAAACCCAATGACTGCTGTCCTTATAAAAGGCCCTGTGATGACAGAGGGAGAGATCAGAGTGATGTGTCTATAGGCCAAGAAACACCAGATTGCCAGCAACCCCCAGAAACTGAGAGAGAGGCATGGAACAGATTCTCCCTCAGAAACTCCAGGAGGAACCAACCCTGCCAACACCTTGATTTCAGACTTCTGGCTTCCAGAAGTTCAAGAATAAATTTCTCTTGTTTAAGGCCACCCAGTTTATAGTAGGTTGTTATGACAGCCCTAGGAAACTAATACACCAGCTATTTTTAGCATCAGTGTTATTGTAGTTCTCACTTTCTTTCTAATTTATGTTAGGCCTAGTTTGCTGCCACTCTCCACGATCAGGATCAGGTAATTTGCATGGTTGTTCTAATGAAAAGTGAGCAATAACCTTAAAAAGGAGTACTGGCGTGATGAAGTTCCCTCTCAGCCACATTCATATAAAGCCATGTCAATTCAAGCAATCTAATCTAAAAGTATATTTCTATAAGAACATTAAATCAAACAAATTATGTAATGATAGGTATAAAAAGTAACATTTCCATAATTTATGAAGCATAATAAGCCAAGAAACTGTCACTGAATTTATGAACTAGAACAGAGGTTGGCAAATATTTTCTTTAGAGGACCAGATAAGAAATGCTTAGGTTTTGTGGGCCATACATTCTTTGTTGCAACTATTCAATTCTGTTTTTGTTGCAGGAAAGTCGTTACGCAGTCCTGTGTAAGTGAGTGGGTTCCTGTAATACTTTACAGAACAAGTGGCTGGTCGATTTGACCTAAGGCTATAGCTTGTTGACTGTTGCACTGTAGCATCAGTAACAGTTCCTCATTACCCTTTGCACCTTTGCTCTGAGTAGTAACTATTATTCTGATTTTGAAGTTTACCATTCCTTTTAAAAGTTACATTAATTTATTTCGCTTTTGTGCAAGCTTTCTTAAATGCCTTTTTAAAGAAAAAACTCAAATAATGTTTGTGAGATTAAATACTGTTAACTCATGGTATTGAGTAGGTCAATGATTTTCACTGCTATGAAATATTTTTTTTTGTATGAATATTCCATAAGTTTCCATTTTTCTGTGTGGGACACTTGGACTGCCTGCAGTTATTTTTTTGTTATTACGAGCAGTATTTCTTGGTCCATAATGCTATCTAGATACACATGTGCAAGAATTTCTGTGGATCACGTACCTAGGTGTAGAATTGCATGATGATAAGGTATGCACATTTTCAACTTTATAAGAAATTGCTGACTTGCTTTGTAAAGCTGTTGTACCAATTTACATCCCATCAGTAATGTTTAAGAATCCCAATGACTTTACACTGTTGCCAAAACAGCATTGCTAGATTTATTTTTTGCCCTAGTGAGTATAAAATATCTTCATTTAGTTTTAATTTACATTTATATGATTACTAATTAAGTCAAGATCTTTCATTGGTCTCTAATTTACTTTTCTATGAAATTCCTGTATTTGTTTTTTGTTTATATTTCTTTTGACTCATGTGTCTTTTTCTAATTGATTTGTAGGAATTCTTTATATATTGTGGCTACTGATCTTTTATTGATTAAAATAATAGTGTACTGATTTGCTTTACGTAGTTTTCCTTTGATGAGTTTTAGTAAGATTTAAAATCTACAAATTGAGTCTTCACACATTTTTTTTTGTTGGTCTTAGTGCCCAAGAACCTTATATTTTTGTAGTCTGAGTAAATGTAATCTATAAAAGACATTCTGTTTGCTGGTAACAAACTAGCTTCTAATGATAAAAAACGAAAATTCTTTAAAAAACAGGATACAAATGCAAAGTAGGAAGGGTATAAATAACAGTGAACTCTATTGAACCTATCATGTAGAAGTTATACAATGTTTCATAAATGCAAGTTATTTTTTATGCATGTAGAAGAATGATTAGGAGAGAAGGAAGTCTCTAAAATAAGATTAAAATATTTTGTTTTAAATTAAAATTTTAACCATAGTGAGTGCTTTTGCATATATTTCCTTGAATATCACAGATTTGTTTTTCCTGAGAAGAATTAGATGATAGGAGCTCCGTTTAAGCATAGTACACTTTATAATGTTGAAATATATTTCATTTTGTGTCCCTTCTTCAGCATAGTGCCAGGAAATTAAATGTTATTATTATTGCTATTTTGGCAAATGAAGAAACTTTACCTGACATATTCGATTTGGAGATCTGAAGACCTAGAATTCTGGAATCCTGATTTGTGTAATCAGGATTTCCACTAAGGAATTATACAACGTTTTAACTGAGTAATTATGAAGCTTCTCTTTCTCTTCTATCTTTTTAGCATTCATTAAGCAAAATTCCTATACAGTTGTTCAAATAATAAATCTAATAGAAAATTAGATATTTGACATTATCAAAATTATATGAATGTAATATGTTATATTACTTTCCAAATCTTTTTGTGATGATCAAATAAGTAGACAATTTTCAGCCCCCAATTTTATGATTGTGTACTGGATGCCAACTGCCTATTTATTTATGTCACCTGGCTTAGTTAAATGAATTTCTGTAGATGAGAAAAGCAACTCATAAACACATTTTTCTTAAGTGATTACTTAAAAACTTCTGTTTTCATGGTTTTATATTGTAATTTGATACAGACACAATTTCATAAAAAGTTGCTTCACTTAATAAACGTCTTCCACTCCTGGCTGTCTTCCTTTGGAACTGTGCTTCTTTCATCCTTTGTCTCTACAACCCACGTTGTCTTGTTGCCTTTATATTGTCTGCCAAAAGATGTCTGCTTCAAGAATTATTTCATAAATCTTTGCTTAATATTTCAGCGCATCTATTAAAATCAGAAATATTATCTTTTAAAAATAAATCTATCTCTGTGGCTTTTGAGATTTCTCTATCAACATACCCATCCCCAAAACACCCAACCAATTATAAGTGCTCAGCTTAATGAATTACCACAAAGTGTAGTATAACCACCATCTAGGTAAAAAATTGATTATTGCCAACATCACGCAAGACCCTTTCTCTCTTTTTTGAGGAAGATTAGCCCTGAGCTAACTACTGCCAGTCCTCCTCTTTTTTGCTGAGGAAGCCTGGCCCTGAGCTAACATCTGTGCCCATCTTCCTCTACTTTACATGAGGGACACCTACCACAGCATGGCTTGCCAAGCGGTGCCATGTCCAGCCAACCCCAGGCTGCTGAGATGCAGAACTGCAAACTTAACTGCTGCGCTACTGGGCCAGCCCCCACACAAGACCCTTTAATGCTCCCTCTCAATCTTCCTGTTTTCTCTCTAAAAATGACCACAGTCTTGACTTTAACACTATAGTTTAGTTTCACCTTTATAAACTTTGGTATATTTATATCAATGGAGTTTTATGTTTGTTGTGTATTATGTTGGTCTGGTTTTTGTTGATTAATACACTGACGTGATTCATCCAAATTTTTGTGACTAGCTATAGTTTAATTCATTTCATATATCCTGTTATATGATTATGTTATCATCTATTCTACTTTTTGGGGGGATATTTGGGCTGTTTCCAATATTTTGCTATTATAATAATGCCAATATGAACATTTTGTACACGTCTCCTGGTACACATACATATGCAGTTCCGTCGGATATATACCTAGGAAAGGAACTGCTAGATCTTAAGTAGAATGTATGTTCAAATTTAGTGAGCAATGCCACACAGTTTTCCATAGTGGCTTTACCAATTTACACTTTCCCAGCACTGGATGAGAGTTCCCATTTTTTTACATCAACAAAATCAGTTGCTATCAGCATTTTAAAATTTAGCCATTCTGGTTAAGAGTGGTATTTCAGTGTGGTTTTAATGTTAATATCCCTGATGACAAATGGCAGGAAGAATGATGTTAAGTAAGTTTTCCCATGTTTCTTGTTCATTTGGATATCTTCTTTTGTGAAGTGCCTGCTCTAGTTTTTGCCCATTTTTAAAGTGAGTTGTCTGAATTTACAGAATGCCTTTATATCCGGATTCAAGCTATTTGTCTTGCTGTGTCTATTGCAAAGCTTTTAGCCCATTCTGTGACTTGGCTTCTCATTCTCTTAGTGCTGTCTTTTGATATAAGGATGTTCTTAATTTTAATGTGGTTCAATTTAGCCATCTTTTCCATTTTGGTTAACGATTTTGTCCTGTTTAAGAAATATCTTCATATTTCAAGATCATGAAAATATTTTCCTTTATTATCTTCTAGAAGTCTTTTATATTTTACATTTAGATCCGCAATCCACTTGGAATTGTTTTCTATGTTGAGTTTTATTTTTCTCCCCCAAATGGATATTCATTTGCCCTTGCTCCAGTTATTGAAAGGACTATCCTTTCCTCACTAATTTATAGTGTCATCTGTCACATATCAAGTGTTTGTATAAAGATGAGTCTGTTATAGGATTCTTTCTTTTGTTCCATTGGTTTATGTGTCCTTGTGCCAATCCCACCATGCTTTAATTGCTTTAACTTTACAATAAATTTTAATATTGGCATTGTGAGTCTTCTCAACTTGTTCTTTTTCTTTAAGGACATTTTGGCTATCCTTGGCTCTTTGCTTTGATTAAAAAAAATGTTTAGAATCAATTTATTTATTTCCACAAGAAAAGTGTTGGAGCTTTTTTGATGACCACATTTAGTCTATAGATTCATTTAGGAAAAATTGTATCTTTTAATATTGAATCTTCCAGTCTATGAACACAATAGCTCTTTCCATTATTTTGATCTTGTAAAATTTCTCCCACTAATGTTTTACAGTTTTCTATGCAGTCTTACACATATTCTATTAGATTTATTTATGAATTTCTGATATTTTTGGTTACCCTTGTAAATGAATTTTTTTAACTTTCATTTTCTTATTTTTTGTTGCTATCACATGGAAATACTTTTTAATGTTAGCCTTGTATCCAGCAAATAACTCTAATGACTAAACTGTAGATTTCTTTGGATTTTCTAAATATCCAATAAAGTTATTTCTGAATAAGAAACTTTTTTTACTTTTAAATCATTATTTTTCTTGCCTTATTACACTCTCTAGAACTTCTAGTGAAATGTTAACTTGTAATAGTAATTTGGACATTCGTTTCTTGCTCATAATCTCAGAGGGAAATCTGTGTATATCATATTTAAGTACAATGTTTGGGGTTTTTTTTTTTTTTTGAGGAAGATTAGCCTTGAGCTAACATCTGCTGCCTGTCCTCCTCTTTTTTGCTGAGGAAGACTGTCCCTGAGCTAACATCCATGCCCATCTTCCTCTACTTTATATGTGGGACGTCTGCCACAGCATGACTTGACAAGTGGTGCATAGGTCCACACTGGCGATCCGAACTGGTGAACCCCAGACCACTGAAGCGGCACGTTCGAACTTAACAACCGTGCCACCTGGCTGGCCCCTGTTTGGGATTTTTTTTAGGTAAAGACTCTTTCAGTTTAAAGAAGTTGCTTTCTGTTTTATATTTGCTAAGCATTTTTTAAGTGATAAACGCATGTCGATTTTTGTCAAATTCTTTTTTTGTATCTATTGAGACAATCAAATACTTTTCTTCTTTGTTCGTTAATATAGTAAGTACATCTCATTGATTTTTGATGTTTAAGCCAACCTTGCATTACTGAAATAAACTCATTTGGTTGTGTTATATTATCCATTTTATGTGCAACTGGATTCAGATTATGTATATTTTGTTTAGTAATTTTTATATTTATTTTTATTAGTGAGATTGACCAATAATTTTCCAGTATTGTGATGCCCATATGATGTTTTTGTTTTGAAGTTATGCCAATTTCATAATACAATGTGGGAGAATCTTTCTTTCCTCCACTCACCATCCACCCCCCCCTACCCCCACCACCCCACCCAATTCTCTGCAAGTGTAAATATAAGATCGGTATACATTTCCTAAATGTTTGGTAGAATTTTCTGGTGAAGCCATCAGGAACTGGAGTTTTCTGTGTAGGCAGCTTAATGGATTCTTTTACTTCCAATTTGTATAAGCTCAGTCAGATTTAATATTTCTTCTTATGTCAGTTTTGTTAGGTTAATTTTTCAAGGCTTTTGTCCACTTCATTGAAAATTTCATATTGATTGGTATAGCCTTGTTCATAAAATTCTCTTATGATCTTTTTATATGCTGGTTGGGTCTCTAGCAAGGCCCGTTGTCAAATGTTTATTTGAACCTTCTTGCTCTTTTTCTCAATTGTTCTTGCCAGCTGTGTATCAATGTTATTTTGTCTTTTCCTAGAAGTGATTTTGAGATTTGTTTGTGGTCTTTACTGTATGTTTGGTTTTTATTTCACTAATTTTAGTTTTCTAGTTTTCCCACCTTCTTCCTTGGATTTGATTTTCTCTTAGTTGTCTAACTTTGTGAGAACGGTGTTTACTTAATTGACTTTCACACTTTCTTCTTTCTAAAATGTGAATTTCAGCCTATACATTTGTTCTAAGCAAGCCTTTAGCAGCATTGCACAAATTTTGACATTTTGTATTTTCTTTGTCAGTCTGGTAAAGCACTTTCTAAATTCCATTTGATTTCTTATATGATCCACAGCTGGTTTAAAATTGTTTTGCTTAATTTGCATACTTTTGTGAGATTTTCCAGTCATCCTTTTTTGTTATTAATTTCTATATTAATTGTACTGTGGCTGGAGAATATACTCAGTACTCTTTCAATCATTTGAAATATGTTTGAGATTTATGTTGTGGTCTAAAATATCATCAATCTTTGCAAATAATTCATGTAAACTTGAGGAAAATGAGCATTCTTCAGGTTTGAGTCCACTCTTCCGTTTATATCCATATGTTCCAATTTATTAGACATGTACTTTAAATTCTCTCTATATTTCCTGGGTATTTGTTGCTTGTTTTATCCACTGTTGAGAGATTTATGTTAAAATCTCCCACTCTGATTGTGGATTTGTCTAGCTTCCCTCTTTGATTCATATATTTTGAGTCATATATTTTATTGAATGTGTACTGATCTAATTTTGTGATATCTTCACTTTGAACACGTTATCTTTATGAAACAATTCTCTTTATTTCTAGTAATATTTCTTGCCCTAAAGTCTACTTTTTCTTGTATAAGATAAGATTTCTTTTGTCTGGTGTTTGCTTGGTATACCTTTGTCCATCATTTCCTGGGTCCTTATATTTAAAGTCAATCTCTTGTAAGCAACATAAAATTGTTATTGTAGCTTTAAAATCTAGTTTGACAATATTGGTCTTTTCCATAGATTATTTGGTCCATTTACATTTAATTACTGATATACTTAGATTTAGAGTTATATTGTTAATTTTCTATTTGATCCATATTTTTAATATTCTTTTATGTTCCTTACTTTCCTTCTCTTATTAATTAAATTTTTTATAACATTTTCCCTTTACTACTAATTAGTAATACATTCTTTTAATATTCCTTTTATTGATTATTATAGAAATGGTAATACGCATCATTTCCTTATCAACTAATACAAAGTATTAATTTTACTATTTTCCTAATACTGGTAGGATCAAAGCATCTCTAAATAATTTTTTACCTACTTCCTACCTTTATATTACCATTCCCTTGCATTTTTTCCACATGTAATTAAATATTCACAAAATATTGCAATATTGCTTTCTATAGTCAATATTCTGTTGTGCTTATCCATATTTGTTATTCATATATATATTACTCATATAGTGTTCAAATTTATTTATACATTCACATATACTCAATATTCATTTATGTTTATTCTTACTAGTGATCTTCATTTCCTCTTGTATTCCCATATTTCCTTCTGGGATAATTTATCTTCTGCCAGAAGAACCCTCATTAGTTTTTGCTTCATTTGTGGTTGCTCAAAATAAATAAGTTCGGTCATCATTTGCACATTTGTTTATGTTAACCTTTATTTTTAAAAATTGTTTTCACTGGTTATAGAATTCTAGGCTGGCGGTTATTTTGTCTTAGCTGTCTGGAGTTGCCTTTCCATTTCCTTCTTTATTTTCATTATTGTTGTTGCAAAGTATTCTGGCATTATTATCGTTCCTTTGAAGGTATATTTTCCCATTTTGTTGAATTTTAAGCTTTATTCTTTATTTTTGATTTATCCTGCTTAGGATTCACAGGGCTTCTTCAATCTGTGGTTTGACATCTCAGATTAGTTTTGCAATTAGCTCATGTATTATCTATTCAAATATTTTTTTTCTGCCTCATTCTTTCCTCTCATTTTGGGATGCCAGTTATAAATGTGATAGATTTTTTGAGCATTTCCCATTTGCCTGTTATACTCTGTTCTGTTTTTTTTCATTTCTTTCTCTTCCTTCATCTAGTTATTTTTATTGACTTGCTTTACAATGTACTATTCTTGTGTTCTGCTGTGTTCAATCTGTTATGATACCTATCAATTGAGTTCTTTATTTTATATATTTTGTTTTTCAATTTTCAATTCTAGAATGTCCATTTGATTCTCTTTTATGGATTCCAATTTTCCTTTAAATCTCTCTATTCTTTTTTTGTTGTTGTTTTATCTTCTTCTGCTTCTCCCCAAATCTCCCCAGTACAGAGTTGCATATTCTAGCTGTGAGAGCCTCTGATTGTGCTGTGTGGGACACCGCCTCAGCATGGCCTGATGAGTGATACCATGTCCACACCCAGGATCTGAACCGGCAAAACCCTGGGCCACCAAAGCAGAGTGAGTGAACTTAGCCACTGGGCCACGAGGCCGGCCTCCAATCTCTCTATTCTTTTGTCTATTTGATCCATACCTTCTTCATTTCTTTAACATATTACAGTTATTTTAAAGTCTTTGCTGACTTTCTATTTTGATTATCTGTATGCTCTTTTCTATAGTCTGCCATTTCCTTTTTTAATTGGTAGCATTTTATTACTTCTTTGCAGTTCTAGTAATTTTTTATTATATGTTGAATATTTGTATATGTTGGACATATCAAGCATCATAGAGATTCCTGATGTTCTAAACTTCCACCAGAGAGGATTCTCTCTTTCCTCTATTGAGCAGATAGAGTGAGAGTCTTCTTATGTCAATACAATTCAAAATTGAATTGCATTGAAGCTGAGTTTGAGTTTTAGTAACACAGTCGACCTCTGGCTCATATTTTTTTCTAGGATATGGCTCTCCCAGACCTCTGGTTTAGAGCCTGGATGGTCTTATTTTTCTCATGTGTGAAATATTGTAGTAGTTGCACTTCTATGCTTAGAGCCAAATCTCCAGGCTCATACCCTGCATATTTTCAAAACTTGGCAAATATCTAAAGAAAAACTTAACAATGTGCTTGCAGCAAGTTTTTGTTTCCTAAGCATTGAGAATGGAGGGAATTTCAGTCTGCCTCTAGGAGATTTTGATATAGCTCCCCCTTATACCTTTACAGCCTGAGAATGAAGAAAATATCCTGTGAATACATCAGCTGTTGTTTTAGTGTCTCAGGTTTTCAATTTGCCATACTATTTCTTCTGTGATCACTCAGAGCTTTTCAAGTTTACATTTCCCCGTTAGAGGCTCTGTGCTTAGGCAAACCTCAAGCTTTGGCAAGCTAGATCTTTAGTCTACAACTGAAATTACCTCATGTTCCATGGGAAAATAATTAGATGTTATTAGCTCCCCTGAGAAAATTTCTCTTAGATACTTCTCCTTAGAGGTCTCCTTAGAATTTTATTTCATCTAACTGTTTGCTTCCACAGATTCCTAATATCTTTAAATCTATGATTTGAAAAATTTATTTTTTCCTAGTTCTTGCTGCAGGAACATTGGCCTGCTGTGAAATAACCTATAAACTCAAGTTTGTCTGGACTGGTTATTTTTATTATCCCTCTTTATTGGCTTTTTGCTTATATAGTCATTTCTCTATTCTTTTAGTTGTTACTCTGGATATTATAGCATATACTATTATCTGACTCTTTTTGCCTGGGCAACAAAAGGTGTTTGTGCCTTCTAATTTTGCATAACAAACCATCATGAAACTTAGTGCCTGAAACCAACAATTTATTATCATTCCTCATGTTTTTGTGGTGCCTGGGCTTATTTGGAGAATTTTCACTTGGGTTCTCTTATATGGTTCTTTTTTTTTTTTTTATTTTTTGAGGAAGATTAGCCCTGAGCTAACTACTGCCAGTCCTCCTCTTTTTTGCCGAGGAAGCCTGGCCCTGAGCTAACATCTGTGCCCATCTTCCTCTACTTTGTATGTGGGATGCCTACCACAGCATGGCGTGCCAAGTGGTGCCATGTCCACACCCAGGATCCGAACCAGTAAACTCCGGGCTGCCAAGAAGCGGAACGTGCAAACTAAACCACTGTGCCACCGGGCCAGCCCTCTTATATGGTTCTAATCAGACGATGACTAGGGCTAGAATCATCTGAAGGTTAAACTGGGCAGAGTGTTCTTGATGGCTCATTCATATGGTTGGCAGTTGATGCTGGCTGTTAGTTGGTAGATCAGCTGGGATTGTCAATCAATTAAAGTATTTTCCCGTGACCCAAGGTTCTTCTATAGTAAATAGTCTAAAGCTTCTTCTATAGTAAATAGAAGATGCCCTTCTCCATGAATCATGACCCTCAGTATTCACAGCACTATGTATTCCCCTACCCTTGAGTCTTGGCTGACACTGTGACTCAGTTCTTACCTGTAGAATATGGCAAAAATAAAGCCATGTGACTATTGAGGCAAAATCATAAGAAACTTCTCACCTTCCACCTGGGACTCTTGCCATGTTTATCTTTGAGATACTTCCCCTTGGAATTCAATTAACATGATGTGACAGGCTCAAGTCAGGTGGAAAGACCATGGAAAAGCACTCTGGTTGGTCTCCCTTCTCAGTTGATCTTGATCTCCCATTTTTGATCTCTTGGCTCCATGAATCTTTGTAAAGCCCTGCTCAGCTACTCCACCTCTTATCTGCCTCTTCTGGAATTAAAAAATAGCCTCAAATGCTTGATTCACTTCTTTGGATATTTCTATTTATCGAGGTCTTGGCCATGCAAGTTTTTTCTTCCTCCTTAGGCATTTGTTGCCAATTCCAGATATTTAAAAAACTTTTATGCAGCCTTCTAATTTTTCTCTGCAGGGGAGTTTCGTGTGACACTACAGGGAGCAAAATTTCCATGTATATGTTTTTTAACTTATAGTATTGAACTTCTAAGAAATCTAATTAGACAATCTGAAGGTTTTTTCTGTGCCTCTGTTCAATATCATTAGCCATTCAAAGAATGTATGGACCTTTTACATTGAGTAGAGATAGTGTTACTGAAAGTTTGGTCTCTCAACCTGGTGTCAATCCAAATAACAAGAACAGAGTTTCTGGTGAAAAGGAAAGAAAGCTTTATTTTCTTTGCCAGGCAAAGGGAGCAGCAGCAGGCTAGCACCTTAGGAGCTTCTGGCTCCCCATCAAAAGGTGGGTAAGGGGTTTTAAATGTTGCAAGGAATTCAGCTGCTTGTAGTGAGGGGGTGCTTGTGGCCTTGCTGGTTGACACTTTTTATCCTGCGTTTGGCCTTGTCAGGCTGTTTGCAGAGAGGAGGATGGCGAGATAAGGGAATCTGAAGGTGGATGTCCTTGATTGTCTGTGTTTGTGGTGGGTGGTGGATTCTGGTGTCAGGAAGCTGAGGAGTAAACAGGGAAAGGGGATGAGTGCTTTGATTTTAACCCCTAGTGTGCTGAGTTTAATGTAGGGGAACTGATATCAGGGCTGGTATCAATAGGACTCTGTGAAAATGGTGACAACAGAATTATGTTGATTTTTCCCCCCAACTTTGTTCTCAAATTCCTTTATCTTGTAGTTTATATATTTTGAATTTGGGCTTATTCTGCAGGATGATAGATTTCTAATACCAAAATCATATGCAAATACTTCTGCTAAAACCTGGAAAACAATCTATCTACACAGTCACTTGCCTATTATGTGGGCTTTAAGTTCTTGAAGTTGTTCTATTTCACTGTACTTTAATATGTTGTATTGCAATTGTCTACTTACATTTCTAAGTCAAGAGTATAAATAAAATTTCCTCAAGGACAATGACCATTCATATTCATCTTCTACCTAAACATGACTGTCATATAGTGGGCACTCAATAGATGTATATTTATGTGACCTAATGGGGAGCACACACTGCAGTTTTGATATGTTAACTTTTTAGGGATTTTTAACAATTTAGGTCCTGTGCCTCTTTGATATGAAGATCTAAATTTAAATAGAAGGGAGCCTAAATATTTTGTTCAACAATATGGAGAAATCACCTAGTATTTTCTGTTATAAAATGGGGCTTAATTAAATATCAAATGATTACAATGGTCATTAAATAAAAGGAAAAAATGTACATTAAGTTGTCAGAAAAAAAGGCTGTCATTGCATTTTCCCACCAATCCTATTCTTTTCTTTTTCTATATCTCTCCCTTTCTTCTCTGATTTTTCTTCTATATTACTACTCATCATCATATACAACTGACATTGCTTGGTCCCTACCTAGCATAAAGCATTAGAAATGCAAAGAAGGTTATATTCTGGACAACAAATGTTTATCACTCTCTTATTATTTGCCAGGCATTACCTTAGGTCCTTATGAAATAATAGCTACCAGGAGCAGACATGGTCACTGCTTTCACGGAAGAATTGATAAGGTAATCACTGTACTTGATTCCATATGTGAAGTACAAATGGAAAACACAGCCAATAAGCTTCATAGATTCAGAGTAAGTCATCACTAATGAAGATTGATGTGGTTAGGTCTCAGGTAGAGTTGGAACTTGATTAATGGCATGGTTTATATAAGTAGAAAGATACACTGGTTAGTTAAAACCCTTGGAATTGTGACTTATTTGGAGACGAGTATTCTGGTTTGATGGGACCAGAGGGTTTGGCATGGGTATAATGAGAGATAGGTTTGAAGAGGTAGGTGGAGTTTATGTTATTGAGAATAAGCATCTGTTTGTATTAAAAAGAATTAGTCCAAGTTAAACAAATAGATTAATATAATTAAATAGAGAGTCAAGCAGTAAAACCACACATATATGGACAACTGATTTCTACAAAGATGCAAAAGTCATTCTATGGAGAGAGGATAGTGCTTTTGACAAATGGTGCTGAAAACTGGATATTCATATGCCATCGATACCACACACCATGTACAAAAATTAACTCAAAATTTGTCATTGAACTAAATGTAAATCCACAAACTATAACACTTATAGAAGAAGAAAGCATAAGAAAAAAATCCTTGTGAATAAGTTAGACAAAGATTTCTTAAATACAGTGCCAAACACATGATCCATAAAATAACAAGTTAATAAATTGAACATCAAAGTTAAAAATGTTTGCTTTTGCAAGGCACTATTAAGAGAATGAAAAAGATACTGAGAGGAGACATTTGTAAATAACATGTCTAATAAAGACCCTCTATCCAGAATATATAAAGAAGTATCAAAACTCAGTAAGAAAGCAAACAACTCAATTTAAAAAATGGATCAATGATTTAAACAAAAGACATACAGATAGAAAATAAGCACTTGAAAAGATATTCAACATCCTTAGTCTTTGGGGAAATGTAAATTAAAACTACAATGGATACTACTACACATCTCTTAAAAAGATTGAGCATATCAAGTGCTGGTGAGGACGTGAAAGAACTGGGATTCTCATCCACTGCTGGTGGGAATGTAAAATAGTGCCACCTCCCATATGATCCTAGCCATTCCACTCCTAGGTGTTTACCCAAGAGAATTTGAAGTGTATGTACATACAAAGACTTGCACACTAACATTCAGGGCACTTTATTTGTAACAACCCCAAACTGGAAACAACCCAGATGCCTATCATCAAGTGAATAGACAAACAAATTGTGGTGTGTCCATATGGTAGAATACCACTCGGCAGTAAAAAGGAGTGGACTATTGATATATCCCACAACATGGATAAATCTCAAATAATTATGTTGAGAGAAAGAAGCTAGACAAAAAAGCGTTCATACTCTATATTTCCTTTTACATAAAATTATAGAAAATGCAAACTAATCTACAGTGACAGAAAGCAGATTAGTGGTTGCCTGGAATATTAATTATCTATTGCTGTGTAACAATAGTACCAAAAATTTAGCAGCTTAAAACAGCATGCATTTATTATCTCAGACTTTCTGTGGGTTAAGATTCTGGGCACAGTTTTTCTGGGTCCTCTATAAGGCTGCAATCAAGGTCTCAGCCGGGAGTGGGTTCTCTTTGAGGCTAGACTGGGGAAGGATCCACTTCCAAGCCCGTGTAGTTGTTGGTAGCATTCAATTCCTTGCAGGCAGCTGGACTGAAAGCATCCGTTTCTCTCTGATTTTGAGTTGGAGGCTGCCATCAGTTCTTTGCCTCATGGCCCTCTCCATATTGCAGTATGCATATTGGCAGCTTGCTTCCTTAATGCTAGCAAGGGAGACGTTGCATGGACATTTCAATCCACCTACATTATCATGCACTCGTAATCTCGTACATCCCATGAACTTTGTCATATTCTATTGGTTAGAAACAAGTCACAGGTCCAGCCCACACTCAAGGGGAAGGGATCATACAAGTGCATGAACAGTAGGAGGCCACCTTAGAGACTGTCCACCACACTTGGGGATGGGAGGATTGCCAAAAGGGGAATAGATTTACAAAGGAGCAGAAGGAAAGTTTTGGAGGTGATGGAAATGTTCATTATTTTTATTGTATTAATGAAGGTTGTGGTGATTGTTTCACGAGTGTACACATATGTCAAAGCATATTAAATTACATAGTGAAATATGTCCAGTTAATTGTACATCAATTATATCTCAATAAAGTTGTTAAAAATGAAAGAATTACATTTGCTCATGTATCCAGATTCAAGTTTAAGCCAAGCAAATAAAAGGTGAATAAAAACACTAGCATTTTCTTAACTGTGGACAAGTGAGCCTGTGGATGTGTCCTTGACTGCTCTCTGGATGAAAATGTACTAATGATATTAATACAGTCACTTTTATGTAAAGAGATGCAAAGTATGCAAAACATTACTGCTACTGATATCAATTCAAATGTTATAAAAATTACGAGCTCCTGTAGTTTCTGTCTTATAGGGAATAATGAACAATGCAATTTGTATATAGTTTGGCAAGTAAATTTTCCACATAAAGTCTGAATAGAATAAAAAAATAATCTGTCACATTTGTGGAGCTGGAGTTACAGCCCTTAGAGAAGATATATTATTTTAATGTCAGGAGGTAGATTCTTTCTCATTTTATCATGATAATGAAATTATGAAAATTTGTTTTACAACATGGCAGGCATGGTGTAACTTGATAGAAATGTGAGTATTAAAATTGAGTTGCTTTTATGTTTATTGCTAATTTTGAAAGTGCGTGGGAGATATATCATCAAAAGAGCAAAGTATGAAAGAACATAGCAGTGTATTGCTTTCTGGTGAGGAGAAATACTCATAGGTTAATATAGTCTATGTTTATGAAAATAGAATCAAGAAGATTTCTTTGTTTGCAGTGGGAAGAGGAAGTAATAATCATGTGTTAGGAAAATATGATAGGCATTCATATTTGAATTGAGTATTTAATTCTTACAAAATTTCTGAGTCATATTTTAAAAGACAAGAATATGGGGCTGAAGTCACACAGAATTGTTCATAGTAGACGTGGGTTTCCAATGATGGTCCAAGTATTTTTTTTCTCAGTATAAGATGGAGGACACCATCGTGATTAGAAGCACAAATTCTGGAGCCACAGTGCATAGGTTCAAATTCTGGTTTTATAGCTGATATGAGTTATTCTCTCTCTTTATTCGTCTGTTTTTTCTACTGTAAATATTGATAGTACCTGCCTCATAGGATTGTCTGTAAAGAATGAGGAAATTCCTGTAAAAGGCTTACAGCAGTGTTTTTCATATGGTAAATATTCTATGATTATTTCTTCTCCTTATTAGTACATGCTGTTGGGCATGTGTATTAGTCAGGGTTTTCTGGTGAAACAGAACCAATAAGATTTATTGACGGGAGTTGACTCACACAATTACGGAGGCTGAAAAGTCACAAGATCTGCAGAGTGAATCCTCTAGCTGGAGACTCAGGAGACCTGATGTTTCAGTTTGAGTTCAAGGCAGGAAAAAGCTGATGTCCCATTTGAAAGCCATCAGGCAGGAAGAATTCTCTCCTGCTTGGAGTGGGGGCAGGCCTATTATTCTATTTTTGTTCTGTTCAGCCTTCAGCTGATTGGATAAAGGCCTACCCACATTAGGGGGGGCCATCTGATCTACTCAGTTTATTGATTTGTGTTAATCTCATCCAAAAATACCTTCACAGAAACCCCTAGAATAATATTTTATGAAATATCTGAGTGCCCCATGGTCCAGTCAAGTTGACATGTAAAATTAACCAGCACAGCATGGAAACCATCAGACATCACACGAGTATTACGCATACCTAGATTCTATATTCTGCGATATTTTTGACTGAGACTTATTGATGTTTAAATGTTTTATTAGAAGATTCCATATTTATGTTCATGCCTTTTTATTACTAAATACTTGATGGTTCCTTGCCTTGTCACAATCATTATGACTTATCTCTGTTTCAGAGTGAATACTTTACAAGTTACATTGCCTGTAACATGACAAACTGGCTGGTTATTGTGAAAACAAACCAGAATATTTGTGAATGATGAAGTGACAAGTCTTGCATTTTTTCATTGATGAAAAACTCATTCATTTTTAAAAATTTTTTGGAATAATTCAGAAATTTGGGGCCTGGTTGCATCTTAACTACCATTTTGGCAGTAAGTGAGACATTAAATACAAATTTAAAAAGAATAATTATGATGGTATTAAAACCAATAATAATATTTACCATGTGTTGAGTACCTACTGTGTGCTAAGCACTGTAACAGAAACTTCACAGAAGTTCTTCTCTTTTTTTTTGAAAGATTGGCACTTGCACTAACATCTGTTGCTAATCTTTTTTTTTTCTCCTTCTTCTCCCCAAAGCCCTCCAGTACATAGTTGTATATTCTAGTTGTGAGTGCCTCTGGTTGTGCTATATGGGATGCCACCTCAATATGACCTGATGAGCAGTGTCGTGTCCACAACCAGGATCCGAACCAGTGAAACCCTGGGCAGCTGAAGCGGTGTGTGCGAACTTAACCACTCAGCCACAGGGCTGGCCCCTGAGAAGTTACTTCTTTAATTCTTACACATGCCGTGAGTTTGGAACCGCTATCTTATTCATATCTTAGTCAAGGAGACTGATGGTCAGAGAAGGTAGGGAAGCAGAGGAGACAGTCTGGGCTTCTGAGACTTGACTTCTTGGACTCTGGATACACTCTTCTGTCCTTCTGAAAGAAGAGGTGACGCTTCATATCAGGAGGCCACCTGGGAGACAGGGTGCTCCCTACCAGCCTCCCCTTCTAAATGATGGTTACTAGGGAGTGACATCTTAGCTTTAGTGCCTGGTTTATACATTCTCCTTCTGGTCACTGCAATTACTCTCTCCTCAGGGCTATATTATAGTGAGAATCAGCAGCTTTTCCAAAATATGCTGTATTAATAGAAAATTAGAGGTATAATAAGGCTAATGGATCAGGAAACAATTATCAATAAAAAGATAGTTTATTGAGGCTAGCCTGGTGGCACAGTGGTTGAGTTCGTGCACTCCGTTTTGGAGGCCTGGGGTTCACTGGTTTGGATCCTGGGTGTGGACCTACACCCCACTCATCAAGCCATGCTGTGGTGGCATCCCACATACAAAACAGAGGAAGATTGGCACAGATGTCAGCTCAGGGCAAATCTTCCTCAAGCTAAAAAAGGAAGATTGGCAACAGATGTTAGTTCAGGGCCAGTCTTCCTCATACACACACAGAAAAGATAATTCCAAAGAAGGGGGGACATGCCACACCACGGCAGCCACATGGGGAAGCATTGGTGTGGGTCACGAGGCAGAGGGAGGGGAAAACTGTGGCCATGAGCCTTTATGGTGGTTTCTGCAGGGAGGACTGGGTGAGGCAAGTAGGTAGGCTTCAGCTAGTGTGAATAATTTCAGCTGGCTCTGGGACATAAGGACTATCTCTATGGGACTGATAACTGGCCCTGGAGTGATTAAGGCAGGTATATAGTGGCCTGGAGTGTGAAAGCCCAATATGGAAGGTGGTTGGGGTGTGGACTCTGAATTGGCTGCTTGTATTTGAAAAGTTCACCTCCTGGGAAGAGGACTCCTTCCATGGGGAGAGGATGCTGTGGGAGGCAGGAGGCCAAGGGAAGGTGACTCAGGCATATTATCAGGTTCTCCAGAACAAGGCATCTCCAGCATATGCATGTAGGGCAGATAAAGCATCAAGTTTACAGAAGCTAGGAACATGGATAATAGTATTAGCCCAACTCGCTTCCATTAGAGAAAGGAGATTTCATGAGGTCTAAGTTTATCATCAGCCTTCTAATTTACCTGCTCTGGCAGATTTGTGCAGAAGCGTTCTGACAGGGCCCATTTATTCCCTGGTGGTCTACAGACTCTCACCTGACGTGAAGAAGTCCTTTGTTTACATCAATAGCAGCAAAGAGAAACAGCTCATGAATGTTGCTACTCAGCAGTAAGAGTTGTTACCATGGGCACACATCCCATTGTAAGATACAAATGGAAATATCAAAGGGGAAGTAGATTAAACCCTCAGAAAATCTTGAGGTGTGTGAGCAGGACTGTGATGTTGCCAATATGCACCCCCGTCAACAGGTCCCCAGGAATGACGTGTGCCAGGAACCCCAATGTAGATCCTTGTCTCAATCACCATTCTTCTCTCCCAGATTAAAAAAATTAATATCATGATATATTGAAATTAGTTTCTTTTCTGAGTTTTTCCAGTCTTCTTCCTACTTCCTTGACTCTCATTCTCTGCATTCTTTAGAGTGTTGCAACCATAACCAAAAATAAATAAATAAATAAATAAAGCAAGTTTGATAGAGACAGATTATCTTTCCTGTCAAGGGAGGAGAAGAAGCTCAGTGAACAACTGCTTGTAGGAGATAGAAATGTTCTTTCAATAGAGAATGGAGGGAAGAGAAAATTTGGAAACATTTACAGTTTAAAATGAAGGCCTACCAGGTTTGTAAGAAGCAGATAGGTGGGATTTATGGATTTCAGTGGGGCATGAACCTGCAGTGAAAGATTGCTCTACACATCTGTGCAGACCCAAATATTATAATATGTTAGCTGTAAGTGGAAATTTGGGAGAAGTTAAGGGTGGTCCCTTCCTTTCATTCTAATATTAAATGTTTGGCAAAGATGCCATTTTTCTGGGTGGCCTTGAGAAACAGGATGGAATTCTTCCTTGATTTTTAAGTTTCTGGTGGGGCAAGTTGAACAGTGTAGAGAACCCAGTCCAGGTGGATTCTATGTGGGTAACAACAGATGACTTGCCTGAAAGAAAGAATTGTTCTGTTCATCCTTCTAGAATCCATGAAGGATTAATTAATACAAGTGAAGGATTAATTAAAAGAAGACTTTTCTTTTTTTGAGTCAACTCTACTCTCCTGCCCTTCTGATGTTCAGGGCATAGAAATGTATTACAAATGGAGCAGTAACAGAAAAGGTATGGATTTAGTGATTGTCCAGGGATATTTCTCAGAACCCAGGCATGTCAGGTCTTGAACAATCCTTCCTCAAATGGATTGTGACGTTGGCTTTCAGTCTGAAATGAAATGGAAGCTAGGGAGACACTAGAAAGTGAAAATTACCTATGTAATTTAATGCAGAGCTCCCAAAACAGTGGATTGTAGGGTTGCCAGACTATAAACGGAATGGCCTTTTCCATTGACTTCAGTATTCCTTGCAAACGTGACTATGTTATATGGGTTCCATGTTGGGAAAATGAATGGAAACTACTAATCTAAGTAACTGTGTTCTAGAAGAAGGATACTGTTTTTTAGATTTGTACTTTTCCATTGCCTTCGAAAACAATATCCATGCTTATCCCTTATAATAAGAGCATTTTCAAGGGAAAAGCATATGTATCATTTGAGAGGAAAAACACCCAGATTTGGGATGTGTACAAGCACATGAATTAAGCATCAGGAATGATCTTCCCTTCAGATCCATCATTGGCTTTCTTATTAAGGAGAGGGGCCTCTATCCTACTACTTGAAATAAGTTAGATTTATGGAGATCTTTCTGTAGGTGATCAGTTGAATAGAAAAAATATCATCTTTCCTTAGTTCTAACATAAAATGCTCTGATTTAGGTGAATGTATTTTATAGCACCACTCTCCATATTTAGACAGCTCTAAGATATAAACTAAGCATCCTTTCTGGGTCAAGATACCAAATAATATACATAAATCAGGATTACTTTGTACTTTTTTCTAGTAAATGGTGCTGAATTGCTATTTATTTTCTCTTGTAAGGTTAATACAACTTTTGGCAGTGTTCCTTTAACCATATTTTGTATTTCAGTGACTGAAGTCACTAAATTCTTAGCCATGTAAGCCAGAAACGTGAGAATTACTTTTGACGTATCCCTCTTTTTCACTTTCCATATTGAATTAGTCATCAAATCCTTCCAATTTTCTCTGTTATTTTTGCCTTAGTTTATGATCTCATGGATTATTGCAACAACTTCTTTATTGGTTTCTTAAAATCCAGGCCTCCCCTTCCTCTTCAGTCTGCTCTCCACATTACTACCAGAATGTTGTTACTAAAATTCAAGTTTGGTTTTATTGATTTCTGTTGCCTGTTGAGCAAAGACCAAGCTCATTAGCATGGCTTTGAGTAAAGGGTAAATAAAAATCTTTTTCCTTCTACATGAGAAATTTATCTTGAATTAGGTGCTTCTTTCCCTCTGAAAACCTGATAAAAGTGGAATGCCAGCTATGTTTCTGGGCAATACTTCTAATGGCAAAATGGGCTGTCATTGCTATAGTGCATCCAGTCTAGGAGAATTATGTGTGGGAAACCACAGCTTTGGGTTCCTTGAGTATGGTGATGCTTGTACCAGCACATGTCTCTTTGGATCCTTGGAAGCTATGTCTATAGGACTTTACAAGAGATATTGGTTTCTATGTGGGTCACGTGGCTACGAAATTGATGTGTCTATCAATCCACCAATAAGATCTCATTCCCTAGCACCTGAGTGCTGGTTGAGGTGGGACCGAAGAAGACGAAACTCTGTACTGCTGTGAGGACTTCTGAGGGAACATGCCTGATGCTGCCCTGCTGGCATGTCCATTTCCTTCTATGTTAATCTTATGCCAAGTGTAGTCTGTTATATTCCTGTGGCTTGCCTGTTCAGCTAAACTCAAAGATCGGCAAGAGGGGCCATTACAATGATACATCAGTTTCTGTCCCTGTTTCCCACATTTACCTCCAGCCACTCTCAAACTAGTGTCCTATATGCCCAGTTTTATCTGTAGTTCTCTGAATGTGTTATACTCCTTTATCCTTATATCTTTATGTGTTTCTTCCTCCTCCTTCTCTTCCTTTTTCTTTTTTATTCTCCTTTCTTTCCAGAATGTTATTATCCTGGTGACGTCCAATTCTTCATATTTCAACTAAATAAAACCCCTCTGAGACGCATTCTTTGAGTGTCTAGAGCAGGCATTGGATGACCTGTGGGACAAATCAGGCCTACTTTCTGTTTGCTGTATGGCCTAATGCTGGGGATGATTTTTACATTTTTGAATGATTGGAAAAAAATCCAAAGAAGAATAATATTGTGACATGTAAAAATTATATGAAAATCAAATTTCAGATTCATAAATAAAGTTTTATGGGAACATAGCTATACTTATTTGTTTATGCATTATCTGTGGCTGCTTATGAACTATAGTGGCAGAGTATAGTTGTGACAGAGACTGTAGGACTCACAAAGCCTGAAATATTTACTCTTTGGCCTTTTTACAAATAAAGTTTGCTAGCCGATAGTCTGGAGCAGCACTGTCCGATAGAAATTTCTGTAGTGATGGACATGTTTAAATTTTTACTCTTCAGTAGGGTAACTACTAGCCTCATGTGGCTATTTAAATTTAAATTGAGGGGCCAGCCTGGTGGTGTAGTGGTTAAGTTTGTGTGCTCTGCTTTGGTGGTGGCTCAGGGTTTGCAGGTTCAGATCCTGAGTGTGGACCTACACACTGCTTGTCAAGCCAAGCCATGGTGGCGTCCCACATAAAAATAGAAGATGATTGACACAGATGTTAGCTCAGGCCCAATCTTCCTCATATACACACAAAAAAGTTGATAAAAATGAAATAAAATGAAAAATTCAGTTCTTTAGTCATACTAGACTCATGTGTCTTGTAGCTACCCTATGAGATAGCACTGGCCTAGCAATCTGGCTTTGTTGTGTTGGGTAAGTTCATAGCACCCTGGACATAACTGTGTGATTGCATTTAATACATTATTTAATGACTTTTTAAAAGCTTTTTTTCTAACCTAAATAGTGAATTTTTGGGAGAAACATTTTTATTTTATTTGACTTTGGATTGTTAGGGAGTATTATGGTACATGATGGATGGCAAGGCCTCAACAAGAGTTTGTCTAACAGCTCTGTCTGGTAGTAATGTTTTAGATATAGATAGCTTATTGAGCTGCTTTTGTCAGAGTCATTATAAAGACTTTAAGAATCTGCTGTAAGATGACTAGACTTGTCAGAATGACCAACAGGATGTTTATTGCTCTCTTACTATCAGCCAGGCTTTGTGCTAGGCGTTACCATAGTCTGTATCTTAATTTATTCCCACAAATCCGCAAAATAAGTAGTTTATTGTAGTCATCATTATACAACTAACAAAGGACAGATTCATTATTCCTATGTTAAGGTTTTACTCCCTTCCCCTTAAGGATTTAGATTTTTAAAAGGAACATTCCTCAAACCAACTAAATGATTCTCTTATGAAAAATTTCAATGATCCAGAATAAGTGAGAAGAAATGATATTTAGGGGTAGAAAAATAATACCTAATTTTCTTGAAATGTTATCACACACATTATTGTTTGCTCACGTGCCTTATTGGCAGATTCCAAAGGTGTTTAAATAATACGATTTCATTTATTTATATGGTGGAGCAATGTGTCTGAGGGTTTCGGGATACACTGCACCAAAATATGGCTTCTTGGCATATGGAATATTTTCAGCTGAAGGAGTCTGAGAAAACAGCAGAAGCAGACCTTCCTCCCTTCCATTTCCCCTGAAACAGATCCTAAAACCCTCAGGTGAGTAGTGCCCTCCTTATACTCAGAGGAAAGGAGCATCCTTACCTCTGAAGACAAAGGGACACCTAGAAGATTCCAAACAAGCAGGACTTCCTAAATTTCTCCCAGTTTATTGCACTTAACTCATTCTCTGTGACCTATGATGTTCCTCCATGATTGTCCACTCCTAGCATAAAATACTCTGGTCTGTTTCTTCAGGTTTTTATTTCCTTATGAAGGCTTCCACGTCATGTAAAACTTATATTCAATAAATATGTATGCTTTTCTCATGTTAATCTGTCTTTGTCAGTTTAACTATCAGAGCTGGTCAGGGACTCTAAGAGGATCAAGAAAAACTTATTTCTCTCCTCTATATCTCTTTGCCTTATCCTTTATATTCAATCTGCTACTCTCCTTAGAGACAATATTATAAATGTTAAGGTATATCCTTCTAGACTACATTTTATTTTCAAAATATGAATCAGATTTAGTTTTACATAACGCAATCATTCTATAATCATTCTCCTGTGACTTGCTTTTATGACTCAATGATATATCTTTGAGATTGTTGCATGTTAGTACATCTCACTTATTGCCACAATAATGCTGTGTAACAACCGCTCCCCCCCCCCCCCGCCCAGAATATAAAGACTTAAAACAGCAGACATTTATTATTTCTTCGGAGTCCATCATTTAGCTGCATAGTTCTCCCAATCGAGGCTGATCTTGGTTTGGTTTTTTCATGCATGTGTTAGGAGCTGGTTGGTCTATAATGACCTCAGCTGGAAAATTTGGCTTTTCTCCATGTATCTCTCCCATGTCTTAAGAAGCTAGCTCATGCATGTTATAATCATGGAGGCAGGGATCCAAGAGTTGATGAAGAAACATACAAGAGTTCTGTCAAGCTTCTGTTTGCATCAAATTTGCTACTGTCCTATTGATGGAAGCATATCTTGAGGCCAAGTCCAACATCAATGTGGGAATATACTAATAAGGCTATGAGTACAGGGAAATGTAAAAAGTTGAGGTCATTAATACAACCTATCACAATTCAAGTGCAGTATGGTTTTAATTCTGTATCGTATTTTACAATACGATTGTCCCAAAATGTATTAATATGTCCCTCATTATGGACATTGGGGGTGCTCATAGTTTTCGCTGTTACAAACATTACTTTTTACACATATATTTATGCCCATATTTAATTTTTCAATAGGAATACATTCCAAGAAAATCTAGAATTTTATTTTTCATTGAAAGGAAAAGAAGTGTGTATAGTAAATTAATTTTTACATAAATCTAAGAAGAAGGATGCTTCTCTCAATTTGCTGCTTTCTGCCTTTGTAAGCAATATTTTTGTGCCCACAACTTGGCATTTTGACTTACTATTGAATCAGGAAAAGGCGATGGGCACACTGCTCTCATTTCTTTTTTGTCCCTCTCCGTAGTTTAAAGTGGGGTCCAATTAGAAGAAGTAGAAGCTAAGGAATTGAACAGCACATAAAGTGAGGTGAATATTGTCCTTTATTCTATATTTATTCTTTCCTTTTTAGAGTGTTGTTGATGTCATAATAACTAGTGTCTAGTGTCATTTAAAAAAACTTTAAAAATTAGCGTATGTGATTATTTTCTTCTGGGATCTACAGATAAAAATAGAATCAATTAAAAGTGACATTGAGGCTGATATAATCATTAACAATTCCATATATCTTGTTCATGTTCTAGCCTTGTATATGAACATAGTAGGTGTTTAGCAAATTGTTGTTGAAAAATTTCAAGAATTTGTTTGCAACGCACACTATAAATCCCTTGTAATGGCAATTATGTGATAGGAGAAACTGGGCTGATATTTGAGATCTAGAAAATCTTGTGTTTTAGCTTCTCTATTTTTAAATAGCATGAGGATTCTGTTTTGTTTCAATATTCATTCGGTGTCTAAGATGCTGCGAATAATAATTCTTTGCCATTATGCAGTTCCATTCAATCTTAGATATAAGAGTCCTTAAGGTGCAGCATAAAGATCAAAACATTAGAAATGGATTTATAAAGAGCCCAGGGCCTTGTTTAGGGTCATGTAATTGAAGACAATTTTCCTAACTATAATGAGAACAGCCAAAGCCTAAAAGCTAAGAGTTTAAAAGGAACAGATTTATGCAAGGATGAGAAATGCCAAGCCATCTTATGAAGAAAATAATTTTTCTGTTCTGAAATTGCATTTCCTAATAAGTCAAAGTTCAATGTATTTTACTTATAAATGAATGTACTTTTTTGCCCTGCCTCCTCCTTGTTTGATTGTAGGAGTTTAGCTCACAGAGTGGGGAAAAAGAAATACAGTGCCATTGGTCTCCCTTAGAGACCAATGATGATTATGTAATCACCAAATTCAATTAAGAATATGGAAAAAATCTTTTAAAACCTGTTCCATATTAAAAAACAGTATGCATTCATTGTCACTGATGAGAAAAAATGGAGTCTAAAGCAAGATAGCCTATGAGCAATCAATTTTTGTCATCTTGGAAAATAGTTTTAGAAATCGAAAGTAGATTCTTTCATTAGCTATAAATATTACCTCTAGCACAATGTAAGTCAACCTATTATATTTGTGCTTCCAAGTGGACAAATACATCGAATACATAGAGACTCTTTTGTCCTAAAAATTTAGACGTTTCTAAGAAATAATGGCTTAACCACATTTAGATTCTGTCTTAGAAGAAAAAATGTAGAAATATTGCATAGTGTAACCTGTATTCCTCCAAGTCACACAAGCGTACATGAGGTAGCATAGGGCTCCAATAGGATTTCTTCAAAAACAACCACCCTTTATTTGCTGACTCTTAACATAACTTGCTCACACGAAACCTCAGGACCCCTGCCCTCATTACTTTAGCAAGTCCCTTGAAGTGTCCCCAGTGCAAGGCTTTCCCACTCCTCTGCAGTAGTCATTCTCTTCTTCATTACTATTCCAGCCCTACCTCACTGATGCTGGCTGCCCATGAGGCTGCTGAGCATAGCCATTGGCGCCCGTGGCTGCTGGGGGAAAACTTGTGCCTACGTGTGCTGCCTCCCTCCCCAGTGACTGCCCTTCAGGTGCAGTAATGTAGAATCAGAAAAATAATATCAATTAAGTATTTCATTTTCTTATGAACAAGGTCAAATACAAATTGTGCATGACTAACATTTCTGTAGGGAGAAATTCAGCCTGCCCCACATTTAACCTAAAATTTGGGAGAGTGAGTAGTAATGGCAATGGTGGTGTTTGTAGGAGAAGCTCATAGTACAGTACTGTCTGGTTATATGTTTATGATTATTATCATTCTTTTCCATTTTGGTGACATCATTACTTTACTTTGGAAGTAAGACTGGATAATTTCTGTTTAGTGATGGTTTTAGTGGCTTATGAAAGTGTCAGGATGAAATCTGTAATTTATATAATTCTAAAACGGTAATAACAGTCATGCAGCACCAATTTTAAAATGTATTAAAATTGTGTGTGCCCTGTAGAATTAAGCCTTCATAACAACCCTGGAAAGTAGACAATGGATTGTGTTTCTAATTAAATTTATAAATGAAGAAACTGAGGCTCTAGGAGGGAACCTGCCTTGTCCAAAGTGGCATAGCTGGTCACAGGCAGAGGCAAAATTCGAAGCTAGATCACTTACTTGAAATGAATAAATTTTCTCCTTTACTACAATGATTTACAGAGTCTATTATTTTCTGATAATTTAGTCACAGTCCTCTGTTGTTTGATGGTTAAATTTCTCACATACATGTGCATACACACACATGCATGAGTTCCATAAATTCATGGTATCATGTTATGCATCTCCCTCTATTTTTTGCTGAGCTGCTTCTCCCCTTTTCTTTCCTCTCCCATCGTCACCCTGACACTCCACCGCCACCGCAGGTATCCAATGCTAATAACATGTTCTTGCTATTTTCTTCATGCTTAAACAATCATATGAAATATACATATACATGGACATGAATAATAATTACATGATATTATACACAGTTTTCTGAATTTTGCTTTTCTCACTTAACAATGTAATATGGAAATCTCTCCAAATTCAAAGACTTAGTTCTCATCCATTCTTTTTATTGGCTACATATTATATCGTGGTTTGACATACTATGAGCTGTCCAGTATTCTCTCCGTGATGGGCATTTCAGTTTGTTTGCAATTTTAGCTGTAATCAAGAGTGTTGCAATTAACATTATTATGCATATGTCTTTATGTGATTGCTGTGTTGAAGGGGACATTTTTCTTACTTTTAATAGTTGCAGATAGATTGCTTTTTCAAAGGGTTTTCCATAGGGTTTTAAGAAGCCAGATTTCCACAAAAAGGGTATGAGAGAACCCCTTCCTTTATACTCTACCTGTAAGAGATGATAAGATAATTTTTAACTTTTGCCAATCTTATGGGAATAAGATGATATCTCACAGTAACTTTAATTTACACTTCTCTTACCACTACTATAGTTGGACATCTTTTTCTAATATATTTTACATCATTTGGATGAGATCTGTGAATTGCCTTTCCATATCCTTAGCACATTTTCTACAAGGTAGTTTCTCTCTTCCTTGGCCATTTGTAAGAAATCATAGTATATTATTATACTATATTATATTATGTTATATTATACTTTGTTAATCTTTTGCATTGTGATATTTTCAAAATCTCCTATTCATCTGTTAGGTTATGTTATCTTCTATCACAAAAATTTTTATATTTTTATAGTTCAAATAAGTTTATCTCTTCTTTTATAGCTACTGGGTTTCTATCTATGGTAAAGAAAACTTTCTTAGATTGTATATTGTGCAGGAATTTATTGTTTTATGTTTTACATTTAAGTATTTTGTCCTTCTGAAATTTATTTACATATTTGATGAAAGAATGTGTCTGCTTTAATTTTCTTCCAGTTGTTCCAATACCATTTGTTAAACGTCACAATTTTCCCCTGAATTAAAGTTCCTGCTTTGTCAAATAGTAACTTCTCAAATACAGATCTGCTTCTGGATTATATTTTACAGTTCTCTGTCATGAACTGTGAAGGTTTTGAGATTTCACCATACATCTAAGTTAATGAGTTAGCCTGCCACAGCTTTATATATGCTGGAAGAAGATATAAGTCTCCTGGGTCAGAGGCAAAGGACAGTTTATTACTCACAACAATAGCAGTAGCCATTGTTTCATAATTTTCTGGCCCAGGTTCTCTGAGCCCCAATTCCTACAGGGTAATGCAACCAGGGCCAGGTCACACTGCTTTGAGTGCATTACTAGAATGTTAATATGTTGTGATTGTTTTTCACTCAGTTCAAGAAATTTTCTAATTTCCATCGTGATTTCTTTGGCTCATGTGTTATTTAAAGATGTACTGTTTAATTTTCAAATAGCTGAGGGGGTTTCTCATATTTCTTTCTGTTATTGACTGTTAATTTAATTCAATTGTGTTCAGAGAACACACTTTGTATTCTTTAAATACTTCAAACATTATTGACACTTTCTGATTTGGATATCTTTTATATCTTTTTCTTGCCTAATTGGCTAGGACTCCCAGTACTATGTTGAATAGAAGTGGCAAGAGTGGACATTCTTGTCTTATTCCTGATCTTAGAGGAGAAGCTTTCAGCTTCTTAGCATTGAATCTGATGATGTTCACTGTGGGTTGGTCATATATGTCATTTTTTATCTTGAGGTACACTCCTTCTATAACTAATGTGTTGAGAGTTTTTATCATGAAAAGATGTTGAATTTTGTCAAATACTTTTTCTGCATCTATTGAGATGATCATATGATTTTATACTTCATTCTGTTAAGGTGGTGTGTTACTTTATTGATTTGTGTATGTTGAACCATCCCTGCATTCCAGGAATGAATCCCATTTGATTATAGTATGTGATTCTTTTAATGTACTGTTTGCTAGTATTTTATTGAGGATTTTGGAGAAAAGGGAATCCTTGTATGCTTTTGGTAAGATTGTATTATGGAAAACAATATGGTGGTTCCTCAAAAAATTAAAACCAGAACTACCATGTCACCCAGCAATCCCACTTCTGGGTATTTATTAAAAGGAAATGAAAAAAGTAACTCGAAAAGATATCTGCACCTCTATGTTCACTGCAGCATTATTTACAATAGCCAAAATATGGAAACAATCCAAGTGTCCATCAACGGATAAAGAAAATGCGGTATATATATACAATGGAATACAATTCAGACTTAAACAGAAAGGAAATCCTGCTATTTTTGACAACATGGATGAACCTAGAGGACATTATGCTAAGTGAAATAAGCCAGACACACAGAGAGATAAATCCTGCTCAAGGGTTCCCTTTTCTTCACATCCTCTCCAACACTTGTTATCTCCTATCTTCTTGATAACAGCCATTCTAGCAGCTGTGAGGCGATATCTCATTGTGGTGTTGATTTGCAATTTCCCTAATTATTAGTGACCTTGAGCACTTTTTCATGTGCCTGTTGGCCATCTGTATGTCTTCTTTGGAAAAATAGCTACTCAGATGCTCTGCCCATTTTTTAATCAGACTGTTTGTTTTTTTGAGGGAGTCTGATCTTTCCTTCCCTGGCCAGCTGTTTGTAAATCCGGTTTGGGGAGCCTCAGCACTGTTGGCTACAAAGACTATCAGCACTCTCTTATTGCCGTTTTCCTCTTAGTTGGGTTGGTACCCAGTGTAGGTACAGTTGTGACAGGCCTCAGGCCAACAAGGCTGTTGTCAGTTCTCTTAGGAGTGCAGCTGAGTGGGGCTGGCCCTAGGCATGTGAACACTCAATTGTTTCAGGCTTTGGAAGGTGGGGCCGATGCTTTTTATGGCTATTTGTGAAGCACAAGTCTTCTGCTGCTGAGAAACCTCACCCCCCACTGAACCACATACACTGTCAACACAGTCCTGGTCCGTGCACTCTTCTCAACCCCCTGGAGCGTACCCCAACACGGCACTGCAGAGGCCCTCACCTCTCCTCCAATGCCCCCCACAGTTCACCTGGTCCTCACGCAGGCCTTGCCCCACAGAGGCAGACACCCTTGCCTGCCTGTAGAGGATCAAGGCACCCAGTCAATGCAGGCTGAAAAGTAGCCTGAGGGCTTGCTGTTAAGTGGGGCCAGTCCCTAGGGCGGGTTGCCTGTCCTGGCTGAACTGGATTAAATCTGTGCTCTAGTGGGTGTGGCAGACCCCTGGGCTAACAGGCCAAGGGATGAACCTCAATGGCCCCCACCAGTGTCCGTCTCAGCACGCCCGGACCAGCTGAGAACCGTGGCCCCCACCAACGTCTCAGTCTCCAGAGAGGTCCCTCCTCTCACCAAGACGCCCCCAGAGCCCACCAGGTGAATCTCGTTTCACCAAAGGACAGTCAGCTTTCTCTCTGGTGATTTTCCGTTGCTGCAATGAGTGAGTTTGTGCATGGGCCCTTTAAGACCTGGGTCTTTTTGGCTTTTGGCTGCTAGCTTTTCTGGCGGTGTCCCTGCTGCAGTCAATAGCCAGAAAAGCCAGACAGTAAGACCCCTGTCTCAGTTGGGCTGAGTCCGAAGGATGCTTATAGCAGTATCGCCCCGACTCTGGACCTCACTCCTCCAGGGAGGGCTGCGTACCGTAGGGTGGCTCCTGCCTGGCCAGCTGAGACGCTCTGCTGCTCGCAAAGGTGGCTTTGTTCCTCTCCAGCTGGAATTACTGCCTCTTCTGCCTTCGTCAGAACTGTCCTTTGTCGTGGGGTTCTTCTTATCCAGTTTTCAGTTTTCAATCCAGGGTAGTTCTTCCAAAAATTGTTGTAACCTGGTTGTGTTTGTGGGAGGAGACGAGTTCAACGTCTGCTCACAGCGCCATCTTGACCAGATCTCTCCAAATAGTGCTTTTTACTACAAATATCTTTTTCAAGAATTGAAGAATGATTTAGATCATTGGATTTTCATCGTTTCTATCACTTTACACATTATTGTAATGGCATGCGTTTTACTATGAACACTTCAATGTTAGATAAATTTCCTCTTTATTTTAAAGTATAATAATTTGTCAGGTAAGAACTTTATTCTTCAAATTAAGTAAAATATTAAATTTTGAAAACAAACTAAGATCTTCTGCTTCAAAAATAAGTGTCACATTTTCAAAATTTAAACTCAAACATAGCTCTGGAGACCATTGTTTACAGGGAAAAATGATTAGGCTTTGAGATTCTTAAGGTGATACTATTCTGGTTAGCTTTATATTTGGAATTCCTAGCTTACAGTAGGAAATCAGTAAATGTTGTATTAAATCAATGAAAATGAATGTTAGGGTTATTAAAATAATAAATGTGGTCTCAATACTTTTAGCTAATGAAAAATCAGAAAAATTCATAGAATAATAACAATACATTCCATGTTTGCACAATCCAACAGGATTTTCAACTATAACATTAACTTTCAGTGACCTACCTAAATATGTTGATTTCCCGCTTACTTTTATCATAGAATTTTATTTCACCTATATTAACTTCGTTAGATTTGCCATTTCCTAGCAGCTACTATGCAGTGTGTTGCAGAGCTGAGTGTTTTGCAATTATTTTGATTGACAAGGATTTTGTTTGAAGGGCTGCTTGTCAGTGAGTAGATACCCACCTAAGACTCATTTTAGAAAAAGACACCCCCAGTGGTGTCTTTTTTATATGAAGATAAATTGTTTGGAATATAGTGTATTGTGCAATTGCTGTTTATCCCAGACTTTACTCTTTTTTCCACTTTACCTTCTTCCATTCATATTTATATAACTTCTATAAAATAATGGCAATAAGAATAATCTATAATTGTAATGCTAGTGATATTTTTCTATGTTCTTTCACATTCACCAGCTACCCATCTAAACTGAAAATAAAGCAGTTGGATGTATTTCATATTAGTATTATCAGTCAGTAGTGTCCAGTCAGAGAAAAGACACCACTCTAGGAATTTTGAGTGGAGAGGGATTCAGCGTAGAGATCATTACAATGGTGCTGAGCAAGTTGGAAGAAGAAAGAGGATGGTAAGTGTTACTGTCCTTCTGCTGGAGCCCACGATCCCTACTTGGCAACTATAGCTCTTGAGATTGAGGACTCCAAAGCTGCTGGGGTACCATGATCCTCTTTATTTTGGATTTAGAGAGAGATATTTTTTCTTTTAAAACTTATTAGAGTATGTAGGTCAATAAAAGTGAACTCTATTTAATATGAGTTATTGAGTATAAAATCTAGTTAATGAAAACACTTCCATGCGTATCTGCTGATAGAATAGTATGATGGCCCCACTAACTTTTGAATTCTTAGAAAGAAGGTCCTCATCTTTATTCAGTGTTGTTTGCTGAACCGAATTAAGGAATTTATGTTTTGTGACTTCATAAAGGGTTTGTAAAGGAGGGGAAACTAGCTAACTAAATTTTAAGAGACTTTTCACTCAGAAACCTTAGAAAACTGATTAATTTTTATACTTCTTATTTGTTTCTAAGAATTTTAGGGAGAACTGGTAAGATTGATGGGTTTGGGATGTTGCTAGGCATAATATACTATTTTACATGAAATTTATATTTACATTTAAATATTTGAAAGTAAAGGTATAATCATTTGTGAAATTCTAAGTTTGGGATCTTGTTGGTACTTATATTAAAAAGTATTTTAAAAATATTTTTACATAAAGAAAGATTTCAAGCCACAGAAAAGTGTAGAGGGTAATATGATGAACATCATGTGCCTATCACCCACTTTGATTCTGAATTTGGAAAAGATTTTAAAAACAAGAGTAAAGCAAAATAAGTAACTTTTTAGTGTACAATTACATTGCCTGTTTATATGAAATCTTTACAAATTTGAGTTGATTCTTTAAAGTTGATTCAATCTCCAGGAATTAAAAATCTTATTTTTAAATGAGATCTTCTAGGAATGGTATACTTTAGTTATTTTAACATTTTCATAGGAGTATTAAATATTGTCAGTTTGATCTCTTTGACTCTCAGTTTTATATTGAAAACAGTTCGTCAGCCTATTTTTGAAAAATTATCTCTTTATGTTCTTAAGGTTTATAATATTATGGCACATGAAAAACTCCATAAAAATGACTGGACCCAAATCAAAACATGTGAGTACTTGTGCACATAATATTAATACAGAAATATCAAATATATTTTGAGCATGTAGCATTATCAAGCATGTTAATATTTCACAGATAGTTTAGTTGCACTAAAATTATGAATCTATTACTTAAATGAAGTAAGGGATTATATGGTTCTTTGTGCAGAAAATATATCTCGTGTCTCTTACTTGATTATCTTATTTGGTTTTAGATGAAGGATGTCAGATTGTATAATGAGGAAACTAGTTCTCATTTTCACCAAGACTGCCCAGATTTAATACATGTGTTTCAAGCTTCAGTATCCTTCTAAGTAATAATCTGCTATGTGTCTTACTTTTTTGTTTGTCAAATGTGGGCAAGGGCATTGTGAAGCTTATAATTTTGCTCTGCTCAACTGCCTGTAACAATATTAATTGAAATTAGTATAGTTTTCTATGATATTAAAAGTTGTAATTTTCTACTATTTATAACATAGTTTTTCAAAATTTTCAGATTTATTAGAATCATTTGAGGTAGTACCCAGAGACACTCCCAGAAAATATTTCTAACAAATTTGCACATTCTTTATTCATAAACAAGAAACAAATAACATAAGGAAATATATATCTAAGTCTAGGCATAGGAAGAATTTCTTCCTCCAATAAAATCAATTCAAAATAAATCATTCAATGCCTATACTCTAAATGTCTTTGTAGACATTTAGAAAAATAAAAAGGCCATCCCTATCTAAATGTCTATGTGTCATTCGTATTCTGCATCTATGTGGAATTTACTCAAGTAAAAAAGGATAACTTAAGGCTAATGTAGAATTATACTTTACGTATTCCCTTCCCAAATAGCATATACATACACACACACACACGTACACACATCACTTGAGCTGTCTTGTCAGCCAGCCCACACTTACACCTACAGGAGAAAGAGAGTAATAGTGATGGTGAAGTGAAGAGGAAAAAACAAAAAAGTCAGCTTTATCAGACTTGCCCTTTCTATGAATAAAAATAGCAGGAGGATTTCAAATAATTCTGAAGAGAAGTAGAACGGCAATTTATTTAAAATCATGTTAAAATAAAGATTTGAAATTTATATTTATTAGAAAGAAGGAGACAATTTGACTCCCCATGTTTAATAAAATAAGGCATCCACCATTGCATGGTCTGGAAATGCATGGAAGAAACAAAATGGCAGCCATGGAGAATTACCTTGAGATCAAACCAATCAAATCGTATTTCTTAATTGTTTGCTGCCATATTAGACACTCAGAAATATAAAATAAGATGAATAATGTAATTGTGAAAATAAGAAATTATATTAAATTACAAAATAATGTGTATTTAGGGAGTATGGGGCAGATATAATTAGGAACCATGGTGTTCAACTGAAAGATAAGATGTATTAGGCTAGACAGTAAGTAGAGAGTTCCGGAAGACACAGCTGAAGAAAAGACATAGGTGTGGAAATGAGTGTTAGGTGTATAAGTAGGCCCTAGGGGAAAAAGGCCTAATGACATCCAAGCCCTTAGCATTTACTTTTGACCTGATTTATCTGAAAAGTTCAGCACCGGAGATAAAGGGTGAATAATGGGGCAGGGTTTCATTCACCTACTGATAAGGGAGACAAGCTGTTGTCCAGAAAACAGATAGTGAAAAATGATCAGAGCTTTGGTCATGGTAAAGCAAGGGGAAAATAGTGAAATTGCAAGGAGACTGGTGACATTTATAAAGACATGTTTATGCAATGAGAAAACTTTCAAGTCTTTATAAAGGCCCCTTTTCTATTGACTAATCAATCTATATGCTGCAGTAAACCATGAAAACATAAAAACATAGTTTAAAACTTGCAAAGATAGATATTTCCTGTTTTTTCTGTTGGTGGTCTTTGACAAGAAATGAAGAAACTCGGCAGCTTTCTTTCCCCTCTGTTGGAAGTGAAGACTTGTTCTTTATTTGCAGTGTGGCCAGTTCTTTGATTTCCTGTGATAAATCTATTTTAAAATGATGATAATGCAACATATTTTGTTCATTCTATATCTCATGTATTTTTAACTCTTTTCTTTTGAAACCCCAACTAGTTATTTTACTTCCTTTTGACTAAGCCTGATGCAAAAAAAAAAAAAGCTAAAACAATGATTTCAAGGTGAGGGTTGTGTGGGTGGGGTAAATTATTTGAAAGCAATAGGTAACTTTCGTTCTTGATGTCCCTAAATGTTCACATCTATTAAACAGATAATATGTCTTGGGAAAGTGGCTTAAACTCTGAGGGCATTGTTGTTTTCTTTTGAGAAGGTGGGACAACATGACTTTTAAAGTGATTTTACATTTCAATCATTCCGTCAGGATGTAACTTGTCCTATTAAAAAACCCTACTGGGTTTTTATCAGTCTTTGCATATCAATTACTGACACCTGGCATAGCGCTCTGCAAGTAGTGTGTACTCATTTGTATGAAGAATGAATGGCATAGATTTTTCTGGTGTTATTGACTCCAGTTGGAAAGTCATATAATACATGTTACCAACTTTAAACATTATTGGTACCTCTGTTTATACCTGATATATTCTCATTGTCTTCCCTACTTAATTTTTCTTCCTCAAATTATCAATGCCTTATTCTGTTACTGATGCCAAGAAATTTGAAAAAAAAAATGGGAAAAGAAAAGTCTCCTATTGAGTCTGTTAATTTGATAGTAGATCTAATAAGTAAAACTAATATAGCTAAAAGGATTTTGACCACATATCTCAGATTTGTTGTTCATCTATAACCAGGAAAGCCAAAGTGTAAAACCAGCAGAGATTATTCAAGGGAGTTATATGCTGGTGAAAATAGGAAATTTTAATAGAAACCATTTCGCACACTTTGGTGATTATTATACTTGGAGATGCTGAATTGAAAATGTGACCAAAAGGACAGGCATTTTGATAGCTTTCTGAATGAAAACATCCAGGTACGTTGTAGTTTTAGCTCTTTTGAATGTTCAATCTCTTTGTCATTTACTCCTGATCTTTACATAGTGTTGATGACAAAAATCTGACAGAAAAATCCTGTACTTTGTTTACTTAAGCATATAGCTATTTATAAACGATTCGCTTACATTAGTATTTAGCAATGGCACTAAAATTATATTTTAAATAATCAAATAGCTTTACATTTTCATTAATTGAGAAAGAATGGCAAGAATGAGAGCATGACCGTGACCTGGCACACTATTGCCGAATGTTAGTAAATCTTACGTGTGAAAGGCTTTAAATAGTTACAATATTCATAAAAGTTTTTCTGAGTTTCAAGCACACCCTCTTAAGTACTTCCTTGACTGTTAGACTCGGTCCTGCTACTTCAAGGAATTTATTTTTAAAAAAGATGAAAAAATAGATGGAACTCATCATCTAGACATTTCGGGGTTTGGTTATATATCACTATCTTTGAACTCTTCGAGTTACCTTAGATTTTCCTATCTCATCTCCTGCTCCTGACAATTTTGGAGGGGAAGATTCTAGGCCTAGAATCTCTTCCATTTTTTTGCAATTATTTTATAACACACTATGTAGATGTCATCCATGTAGACATAGGAAGCAAATAGTTTTTACTATTTTCTTTCTTTCTTTCTTTTTTTCTGAGGAAGATTTGCCCTGAGCTAATGTCTGTGCCAGTCTTCCTCTATTTTCTATGTGGGTTGCCACCAAAGCAAGGCTGATGAGTGGTGTAGGTCCACACCCAGGATCTGAACCCGTGAACCCGGGCTGCTGGGTTCAGCAGAGTGTGCTGGACTTAACCACTACACCACTGGACCAGCCCCTTCACTTTTTTCTTTGACTTAGGTAGAATTGCATTCTTATTACCTTTTCAATATTCTGTTGTTTCATAAGAGAATAGATTTTCATTCCTGAAAGGTCTGACTTGGTATTGTTGAAGAAATTATCTTATAGAACTGTAAGATTGAGGTAGTATAATGATTGCATTTGTGTTTTAGCTAAACTGTGCCTGTAAAATACTAAGAATAGTTTTCAGAATCTTTAACTTCACAAACTCAGACTCGTAAAGCCAAAAAGAAAATCTCAGTATCTCTATTAGGCCATATTAAGGAGTTGATCTTTAACTAGGGCTAAATATTCAGTGGTGTTATTTTTTCCAGGGAAACTTCCATATTAGTAGGAGACAATGCTATGTGTTTATAGAAGCTGCATGATTGTTTGCAAATTCGCTTTTCTGTTCAATTTTTCTTCCTGAACAAATGAGTGCCATTTTATAGGCAACTTTCAATTTGCAGTAGATGATTGTATAGTTTGTGAATTTTCATGCTCCTCCCAGTTCATTGTTCTTCTCTTGCATGTCTATTGGTCCCTTTAGTAAAGGTTGATTATTAAAAATAGAGAAAATGAAATCACATTAATTTCTGCCTTTTTGTGTTAACTCTTGGAAGAAGAGAGGATTGAAATAGATTACTGTGTTTTTCTATGCTATTGCAAATGTGAAGGTCATCAAGAGTTATCAATAAGTTTCTGACAGTGACCTGAAGAGCTAATGTGTTATGATAAGGATGAATTTGGCATATGTATATTTCTATTTTTCCTTACAATGGAATCGTAATTACATTTGCTACTTTTATGAAATGTATAGGATATTCTGACAAATTCTAAAATTGAAAAGTAAAACAATATTGACATTAGATTTTGAGTGAATCTCTTTTAACTACCCTTTAGGTAGGTGTGAATTTAGAAATGATATTTCTCTCACAGGCAATTTATATTTCCTTGGGTCCAGCTGATTTCCTATGGCTGCCTGGTCTTCTTCACCCTGCAACCTATGACTTGAGACACGTCCTTCTAGTTATCGCGGGGTTGTTCTTCTTTCTTTTATAGGCTGCTTCCACCTTCTGTAATAATTCTGGGTTGCCTAATCAATATCATACTTTGTTCATGGTGGGGATGTTAGAATTTTCTGAGTAATTTCTGTGTTTCCTGTTGGTAAATGATGCTTTCATTATCATCAATGTTAGAATTCATAGAAATATGTGTTTTCAAGTGCTGATTCAGACAGGTCTGTTTCAATTGCAAGCAACAAAAACCAACCTGACACACCTAAAAAAAAAAAAGAAAGGAATTTATGAGAAGGATAAAGGATATCATGGACTCCCAGATTGAAGGCAAGTTTAGAGAGCTGGGTCTGGAAATGGATGGAGACTAGAACTGTTGAGTTCTGGTAGCAGCAACTATGCATTAAACAAGGTAGGAACATTCTCCTCTGGTCACCATGGCTGGGAAGAATATGCTTTAACCTGTTTTACCTTGATTAAAATTTCTTCTTGACTGTATCATAAGAGGGAAGGAGTCATTTCTTAAAAGGAAGTCAGGTTGTTATTATCAAAGAAGATGGAATGATTGTGACTAGCTAATATCTGACAAATATCCAGTAAAAAATCTGCATTTGGAAAATTGTAATACTTTCATAGTTTTTAAACTTTCTTCTAAATTGGGATTTTGGCAGTCTGGATGGGCTTCAGAATTTACCTAATATTACTGATTTTAAGATGACATGTTTTTGCACATTTTTTTAACTTTTACACATTTAAAGTGTTCACAATAATTGAATTTAGGTGAGTGTTGGCATAAGAAAGATTTTAAAGGGTTATATTGTCTTTAATTAATGCTTAGAGTCAAATACTCTCAGGAATGTATTAATACAAAATGATAAATTATTTTAAGAGATATTTTTAGAGTTTTATATCCTTCTTAGAAATATTATCGTTCTGTCTATTTTATACTAATTCAGAAGGTCTTCCTTTTGGCTGTAAGAAAATGTGATCAGAAAAATTATTATAAATTAGTAAGTTCACTATAGATGCCTAGAAGAACGGTAGAAAATACATCTCTTGAGAATCACTTATCCAAAGAATAAAAATAAAAGATCAGGTCCTGTCCTATACTAGCAAAAGAATTTTTAAAAAATAGAGTGATATACGTAACATTCAAACTACAATTACTATTTAAATTTAATGATGTGTTGTTTAATCAACAAATACACTGAATAATAACACGGATATGAACTAGTGTTCCAAAGTTGTAAGAAGAGAGAAAAACAAAACAAAACAAAGCATAGGGAGAGGAAAAAAAGACAGAATTAGAGAGCAAACCAAAGGAAGAGAAAATGTCCTTTACAAACCATGATAGCTTCAACTTATTCCTCTGCTCCTAAATCTGGATGACAAACTTTCACCCTCTTATTGTTGCTGCACCTGAGTTAAAATATTCTTGCTCTTGGCAGTAACCCCTGGCCCTCCGGGTTTCCTAACCTCACAGCCATGAATCATCTCCACTTTCTCGGTGTGAATCCTTTCTGTCTCAGCTTTCCAAATTTCTTATCGTTACCTTGAAATACTCCCAGATTTTCCCCTCTGGCCTTTGGCCTACTGCCAATATTACAAGTCTCTCCCTCCTGCCTTCGCTCCATCAACAGAACCGCTCATGGGCAATTTACTCATGAATCATCTTTCCCCTGATTTCTAATGTTGTCGTCATCCACCAATTTATTAAATATTTCTTATGGTCAGAATGAAGTTTCCAGGTCTAGCCCCATATCCCCACTCCACAGTTTCCCAGTATATGCTGACCTCCACCAGATTTCTTATGACAGCTGCCAACTAGTTAATTTTATTTCACTTCTTGGAACATTTCTTATATTAAACCAAGGTCCAGCTCTTGCTACCCTTGAGCATGGATTCTTGTTTTCCTCAGAAATGCATCAACTCTTTGAGGACCCCTGGGCACATGAGTTTATTGATTTTCTTTTTAAACCATTGAGCCAGCTAACCTTCGGGGCTGGGATAGAGGCAAGGATTAAGAGATTATATCTAAAAATGAAAAGTAAGAAATCATCTACTGTGAGCTGCTCATGGCTCTACTGAAATGAAAATGATACAAACTTTCAGAATGAATTTTTCCCTTTAAGTACCACGAGAATAACTATCGTAAATATTGTAGGATGGACTTTTTTGGCATAGTTTTAGACAAATTCCACTGAGAATTCCATTTGATATAAAAAATCTAAAACCTAATGTGATTTTTAAATAGTGATGAATTGAACTGGAATCCAAGTAGAATTAGGAACAAAAAACTGGAGGAACCCTCAGTTCTGTTGGTCTGATGGCATACCAGCCACAGATATCTTCTAGCTAAAACACCTTCCACTAACTTCCTTAAGTGTAATTTAATGCTTTTCTAACTCATCTTAGGAGCTTTATGCTCACATTATGAGGTACACTTCTTGGCACTTGACTCATTATTTGTTTAATTGGTTGGATACTATTTTCTTTCCTGAGATGCCCGTTTTTTAAAGTCTAAAAAATGAAAATTGGTATTATTTTCTGATTTTCTATCTGGTCCATTTCTGCCACAGGACTCAAGACTCTAAGCTGGACAAGGAGCACTGGATCCTGTTGGGAGTGTATGCCCTTCATGAGCTCTTTTGTTTTTGAGGCAAAGATATTGTGTCAATAACTGCATGGGTTCTGGTTAAGTTTTCGTAGTTTCCCAGTTGATGCTTTTGCCTGATTCTGTATCTTTTTTTTTTTTTTTTGCCATTGTGTGCAGTGGCTATTGTGTTGAAATTTGTATGTCACATGTCCAAACCTCAAATCCCAGTGCTTTCAGGCTACTTCCCTCTTTTCCTTTCCTCCTTCCATGAATATTTGTAGAACACCCAATTTGGGTCAGACTACACGCTAATATTTGGTGATGAGCAATATAGAAAGAGTTCTTGCCTTCAAGAATTCATCTAATGAGAAATACACATATTAAAGACAATCATACAAATCAATGAATAGTAACAGACTATAATTAAAGAAAAACTGTTAAGTGCTTAGATGGTAAGTTACAGGTGTACTTTCGCTCACCATCTACATAGTGGTCATTCTTTGGTACTGAAGTAGGCCTATGGTTCTCTAACTCTTCACACAGGCTATTTGATCTATTATCCTGCAGAAGTCAGCTTAAAATTGTTGTCATCCAGAACATGAAGACATGAATAACATGTAAATTCCCTCACTTATAAGCTTTCACACTATCCTGATTCTCCTCTTTAGCATTTACCTAAATTGAATCAATTATTTACTGGTATAATTAGGTTTAATTTCTCATTCTTCCATTGGCCTGCCCTGTGTCCATCTTGTTCATGTATATCCCCAATGCCTAGAAGAGAACATAGTAGTTATTTCATAAATGTCTATGTTAAAGCAGAGATTCTAGACTGGAGTGACTGTGTTCTTTCACCAAGGTATGAAAGGAAGACCTTCCTGTATCACTGTGGTCGTTTCTCAGCATCCATTCTATCCTTCTCCCTTGATATGATAGTCAGGTGATGTGATGGTGATCCCTTGAGCATGGACTCCAACTTCAAGATGGGAGGTACTTATTAATCTATGGCCATAGGGTAATTTGATCACTTTTGCCATAGAGATGGGTTCAGACCTGGAAAGTTTCAGCTAGTTAGTTTATGACACTTTCTTGGCCGGGGATTGGAGTCGGTTTGTGATCTAATCTGACACAAGAAGCTTCAAAGATAGATTTCCTAGAGACTTCAAGGAGAGAATCTTCCTATTTCTCTGTCTATTATGGAATACAGATGTGAGGCCAAGGCTAAAACACACTGAGAGGGAGGCCGAGGGATTCCCAGAAGTAGAACCAGGCTGAACTGACCGCTGAGCTGAACTTGACTTCTGCCCGCCTCTGCTCTTTCCAGTTACCTGGGAAAATAAGTGGCTTTTACTGCTTATGCCAGATTGAGTTGGTTGTTTTTACTATTTATCTAAGACTCTAAGCTCTTATCCCCATTTACACTGGAGATCTCTCTGTCTCTGTCTCTATCTCCTTCTCTCCCCCTCCCTTCAAATGTCCGTTATCAAACAGGCAAAGATGTAATATTAGAAAAAAACCTTATAATTAAAAAATCCCCATCTTCACTGAAACAATACATATTTTAGAATAACCTCTTTTTTTTTTGGTGAGGAAGGTTGGCTCTGAACTAACATCCATTGCCAACCCTCCTCTTTTTTGCTTGAGGAACACTGTTGCCGAGCCAACATCTGTGCCAATCCTCCTCTACTTTATGTGGGAGGCTGCCACAGCATGGCTTGATGAGTGGTGCCAGGCCTGTGCCTGGGATCCAAACTCATGAACCCAGGGCTGCTGAAGTAGAGTGCATGAACTTAACGGTTATGCCAACAGACTGGCCCCAGAATAATCTCATTTTTAATTTAATATATTGACCAAGATGAGTTATCTGTGTTCTCCAAGAACAGAGCAGTAATTTTGTTAATTATTCAAGACTGATGTGATTTTATTTACTTATTTTTGAGATTTTTTCATTGTGGGAAAATACATATAACATAAAATTTACCATTTTAACCATTTTAAGTGTATAATTCAGCAGCAATAAGTCTGTTCTCGATGTTGTGCAAAGATCACCACTATCTATCCAAGAACTTTTTCATCATTCCAAATAGAAACTCTGTACTCCTTAAACAATGCCTCCTGATTCCTTCTTCCCCATGTCTGGTAACTTCTGTTCCACTTTCTGTCTCCATGAATTTGCCTGTGCTAGGTGCCTCATCTGAGTAGGATCATATTTGTCCTTTGATATCTGACTTATTTGGTTACCAAAAGTTGAGTCTCTGAACTCGGCGCCAATCCAAATAACATGAACAGAGTTTTGGGTGAAAAGGAAACATGAACAGAGTTTTGGGCGAAAAGGAAAAAAAGTTTTTCTTTTCTTTGCCAGGCAAAGAGAGCAGCAGCTGGCTGGCCCCTTAGGAACTGCTGGCTCCGTGTTAGGAAGTGGGTAAGGGGTTTTAGAAGTTATGAGGAATGTGGCTGCTTGTAGGGAGGGGACACCTATGGCCTTGCTGGTAGGCACTTTTCCACCAGCCTACCTTTGGGCTTGTGAGGCTGCTTGCAAGGAGGAGAATGGTGAGACAAGGGAATCTGCAGATGGCTGTCCTTGGTTGTCTGCCTCCGTGGTGGATGGTGATTCTGGTGCAGGAAGCTGAGGAAATGGAGTCTGGGAAGCTTCAGCTTCTTGATATTCTCTGGATAGCAGTTTCTCTGTAATAAAACTTCAAAGGACCTGAAACTAGCCAAAATGTTAGCATGAGACCACCTGGGCTCTAACAATTTGTAACTTCTATTTGCATTGTGAAGTTCAGGGATACAAAGGTTTAAAAAGCTGATATTTACATATGAATGTAGTTTAGAGAAGCAGGGGAAGGGGAAGAGTGCTTTTGGTTTTAACCCCGTATGTGCTGGGTTTAATGTAGGGGAAGTGATATCAGGGCCAGCATCAATTAAAAGCCTATAACAATTTTACTTAGCATAGTATCTTCAAGGTTCATCCATGGGGTAGCATTTATCATAATTGAATTCCTTTTTAACATTAAGTAATATTTCATTGTATATGTATGACACATTTTGTTTACCCATTCATCCATCAATGGATATTTGGGTTGTTTCCACATTTTGGCTATTATGTTACTGTGAACATTGATATACAAGTACGTGTTTGAGTACTTACTTTCAATTCTTTTGAGCCTGTACCCAAAAATGGAATTGCTGGATCATATCGTAATTCTATGTTTAACTTTTCGAGGAACTGCCAAATTGTTTTCCACAGCAGGTTCATCATTTTGTATTCCCACCAGCAATGCACAAAGGGTTCTGATTTTCTCCACATCCTAGCCAACCCACCAGCACTTTTTATTTTCATTTTAGGCTACTATGCATCCCAATAAATGTGAAGTGGTATCTCATTGCTCATTGTGGTGATTTTATTTTGTGAATAGATTTACCAATTAGTGATAAAGAGGTCTACTCTGTAGTATTTGAATGTGGTCTTTTGAGAGAAAGTGCTGGGGTTCAAATCCCAGCTCCGACAACCGCTAGACCCACTAAGGCAACCTTGGAATATTTATCCAACTTTTCTGAGCCTCAACTTATTCATATATAAAATGGGGATGATAATAATAACAGATCTCATAAGATAGTGTAAATTCAATGAAATTGATTTGATATAATCTTGGGAGTTTCCATAATTTGAGCTTCAGTAGTATTTTTTTGGTTAGTTTTTCTTTAAAAAAACATAACTCTTGTAATTTATCCACATTTCTGTTTGCTTGTAGGAGGAACCAATATTCAAGTCATTGCAGTCTGTATTGTTATTGATGTCCCTTGATGTTATTTCCCGGAAGAACTCTTTCCATACCATGCTGAGTCATCATCCAAGCACTAACTCTGTTAACATTTTATATCTTTCCCTGCTAGTATTTTTTTTAAAAACAGTTTTTTAATCTTCTTGGTGTTTACCCAAAGGAGTTGAAAACTTATGTCCACACAAAACCTGCACACTGATGTTTATAACAGCTTTATTCATAATTGCCAAAATTTGGAAGTGACTAAGAAACCTTTCATTAAGTGGATGGATAAATAAACTCCGGTACCTCCAGACAATGGAATATTATGCAGCAATAAAAAGAAATGAACTATCAAGCCACAAAAAGACAAGGAGGAAACTTAAATGCATGTTACTAAGTGTAAGGAAAGGTTGCATAATGTATGATTCCAACTGTATGACATTCTTGAAAAGCCAAAACTGTGGAGAATAAAAAGGATCGGGGTTGGCGGGGGCATGGATAGGTGGAGCACAGAGGATTTTTAGGGCAGTGAAAGTACTCTGTATGGTGTTTTAAAGATGGATACCTGTCATAATACATTGTCTGACCAAACCCACAGAATGTACAACACCAAGAATGACCCATAATGTAAACAATGGACTCTGGGTGATTATGATGTGTCAATGTAGGTTCATCAGTTATAATAAATGTCCCACTCTGCTGGAGGATGTTGATAATGGGGAAGGCTGTGCATGTGTGGGGGGGTAGGGGTATATGAGAAATCTCTCTACCTTCTCCTGGATTTTGCTGTGAACCTAAAAGTAATCTAAAAAAAATAATCTTAAGAAAAAAAGAAAACAAAAGAAACCCCTACAGTTTTTACACTGTAGTTGCTATTATACTATGCGGATCAATGATGTTTCCAAACCACATGATTTCATAAGTTTTTTGCATATTATCATGTGATCATTGTAAACATAACTTAATATCCTATTTGATACATAGTCTAAAATATCTAACACACATATAGCAGCTACTGTGTGTCAGATGCTATTCTAAGCACTTTATATTTTTATTAAAAAACTTATGTAGTAAAACCGGCTTTTTTGGTGTACAGTTCTAAGAATGTTGACATGTATAGATTCGTGTAACTACCACTATAATCAGGATTAGAACAGCTTCATTATCCCCCAAAGAAACTTCTCTCATGCTATCCCTTTGCATTCAAACCTCCTTTCTGCCCTTCACCCCTGGCAAGCACTGATCTGCTCTCTATCACTGTAGTTTTGTCTTTTTAAGAACATCATATGTGTAGGGTTATATAGTACATAATCTTTTGAGACTGGTTTCTTTCAGTCATCTTAATGCCTTTAACAGTCGTGCAATTTGTTGCATGTATTAATAGTTCACTCCTTTTTAATGTTAGGAATATGCCATTGTATGGCTATGCCACAATTTTTTTTAAAAAAAACTTATTCACCAGTTGAAGAATATTGGGTTGTTTCCAGTTTGGGAAGGGATTATAAATAAGTTTCGACAAACATTCACATACAGTTTTTCTGCAGCGTAAGTTTTCATTTCTCCAAGAGTAGGATTGCTGGGTCATATGATAATTGAATATTTATACTGTAAGAAACTCCAAACTTTCCTAGTGCAGCTGTACCATCTGACGTTCCCACCAGCACAGCTTCAGAGTTCCAGTTGCTCTGCATCCTTGCCAGCATTTAGTATTAAATATAATTTTATTTATTCTAATAAGGGTGGACTGGTAATTTGCTTTTACTTAATGGCTAAGGAAGTTAGACATCATTTCATGTGCTTATCTGCCATCTTTTACATCCTCTTTGCTTGTACATTTATTAGCTTATATAATTCTCACAATAATCCTATGAGGCTAGGAGGTAGGTAAAATTATTATTCCCATTTTACAGATAAGGAAACAGAGACACAGGAAATGTTAAGTAATTTGCCTACAGTCTACAGTTACACAGCTAGAAAGTGGCAGAACCAAGATTCAGACCCAGGTCCCTATAAATGGACATTTAAGCTGTTTATAATTATTTTTCACATCATAAATATTTCTAAGAAGATTGTTTTTAGGCATCACACTTTTTACGTAGGAGATTATTAGGATTTTTCTTAGAGGTGAATTTAGTGGATCAAAGGATAAGCAAAAAAATTTAAATCTCTGTTGATAGCTAGTGTTAAGTTGTCTTTCAAAAGGGCTGTACAAATTCATGCCACTCAGCAATCTCCATGCTTGCTTGTTGCATTTTTCTTGAGTGTCCAGTGGTCCCTGGACCTGCTTGAATTCTCCCTAGTCTAGGTAGTTTCTTATTCTGCCTCCTTAATCTACCTGTAAGTACAATGACTATGAAATACCGTGAAGTGGCTTCTAATTGTCTTCTATGCTGTTAGTTTGGAATTGTTTATGAGATACTAAATAGACCCCAAATAGAAATAAGTGTTTTTTACACAAAGTTAAGTGGGCCCTGAAATTGTCTATAAGTCATATTTGGAAACGTTCCATGAAGGAGGTCCTGCTTACACATCAAAACATATTTTCCCTACTTACCTGTCCAAGTGTTGCCTTCTATCCTGTTTGATCTGTAATTCCAAAAAAAACAGAGTTGAAATAGCAGAGGAAGGAGACATATTAAAATGCTGTTAAATTATTTTGTCTTGCTGGTTAATTCTTCCCGAAACGGGAGGAGGCGAATAGAGAACTTCCCCCAAAGGGATGAATTTTAATTATATTTGAAACACAGAATTTTCAGCCAGTGATCCTGAAACTCTGGGGGGGCAACTGAGGGGGTGATGGAGGCGGAGCCCTCAGGGTACAAGCTAAAGGATGACTGAGCAGAGGACCAGGAGTTGGGTCAGAGGGCAATGACCTGCTGAGTGACATGTCTCAGATCCAGGCGGCACTAGTGTCCTGTAAAAACCGTTACGAGGATTTGATCTTTAGATTTTCAAACTAAATATATTTTTCTCATTTTGCCAAATTTTCTTCCTTCTGGTAATACAAAATATTTATTTTCATCTAATGGACTCAAAATGATAGGCTTTGTAGGATTCTTATGGTCCCTCTAGTCTTTTAATTGTTAACTTTTCTGATAAGTAGATCCCTATAGATTTGTAACTACTCTCATTGCTCTTCCTGAAGTAGTTCCAATTTTGTATTTTAACTTATTGAGTGCTTACTGGGTACAAAGCAGTTCCCGACCCTGATACTGGTTTTGAAAATGTATCCCACTCCAGAAATATATCCTATGAACATAATTTAAAATAAATTAAATCTATTCACACGTGGTGGTTTGTTGAAAAATTATTTGTAATATAAACATTTTGAAAAGACTAAATTAGGGACAAAGAGAAAGTTATATAAATTGTTAAATCAACTTGATGCACTATTTGAAGACACTGTAGCAACCTGGCAATATAAAATTATATGTAGGATATGATAACTATAAAACTGTGAATATGGATGAGAATATTCAAAGGAAGACAAAAAATGTACACAATATTAGATTGGTTGCACTATGAGTCTTTATTGTGTATTCTTATTGCTTTAATGTCGAAATAGTCATGCAGTTTTAAAAAAAAGAAGGTATGATCTGTTGAGATATGGCCTTAATCATCGAGGAGCTTGGTTTGTAGTTTAATTGTAAGACGATAACACACTTGTGAATGGAAAGATAACTGATGCGCTAAGCCTTCATATAGTGAGTTAAATGAATACCATGGACAATAAGAATTTTAGTTCTCCCATTTTTCTTCTATGCTGTCATTTCCATCTCATGAGATATTGGAGAGCTGATGAATTCAGATGCCATCGGACACAAGAAACGTATTACATAAAGAATAGCATCCCTAGTGTGTTGCTGCTTCATTTCCAGCTCATTTAGTTTCCATCTATAAATCCATTTGGGGCTTCTATTACACAGTGAATGGTTTTCCAATTTAAACCTATTCATTGATATTTTTATGTAGTTTTGTTTTATTGTGAAAAGAAATGCTCTTTAGGATAATAGTTAATGTTCATTGCTAATTAAAATTTTTCTAAAAATTCCACTTAATTCTTGTGAAGTTTACATTTGCTTAGGGATTTGGGGACATTGTAATTCAGTTCATTCTACTTCTGAATAATTGTAAGTAAAATATTCTTGAGGAAGTATGATGGTAATCCCTTTAGAGAGGGCTAATTTTCAAGTCTGCCCTTGAGACAAAAGTTGGTATCTTATGGCTGTGTGCTGTTAGACCAGAAAGCTAATGGATCAAGATCAGATCCTGTAACCATAACCATGTGGCCACGTTAGATTTGAAAATATGCTTGTAGCCTGCACCCTGCCCATGTTTTGAGGGCCTTACCAATGCTATAGATTGAATTGTGTCCTCCTAAATTCATATGGTGAAGCCCCAAACCCCAGTGTGATGGTTTGGACATAAAGCCTTCCAGAGATAACTAAGTTTAGATGAGGTCATGAGGGTGGGGTCCTCGTGATAGGATTAGTGCCCTTATAAGAAGAGACACCAGAGAGCTTGTGCTCATGTACTCGTGTGAACTCCTGCCCCATCTCATCCTGCCCCCTCTCTTAGCCATGTGAGGACACAGTGGGAAGGTGGGGCCATCTACAAGTCAAGAAGAGAGTTTTCACCAGAAAACGACCATGCTGGCACCTTGATCTTGGACTTTTAGCCTCCACAACTGTGAGAAAATAAATTTCTATTCTTTTAGCCATCCAGTCTATGGTGTTTTGCTATGGCGGCCTGAGCTGGCTAAGGCACAACTTCATTGCCTGAAGGTTGTGTTCCAATTGCCATTATCTGTAACTTATCTGAGGCTTTCTTGAAGCATCCAAAGGTGGCTCAGTCTGCAGTCTGGGAAGTGCCAAGAAATTAGTCAATGTTTTCCCACTCTCAATAGCTCTCAACCACTGCCTGGTGGTGTCTGAATCCTGGTCTCTGGAGGATAACTCTGAAGACGTGTTCTCAATCATTTCTCACCCACATTGGTAGCTGGCTCGGTGACACAGCATTTTCTGCCTGCCTTCCCTTTGCTGTTGCATCCCTACTCTCTAACAGGAATTTCCTGTGCCTCTCAATCTACTGGCACTTGAACACTTGCTCAGGGTCTGCTTCTCTTGGAACACAAGACATGTTGAACCCTTCTTGGTCCCTTTGTGGAGGGATAGATCTGATTGCCGTAGGGGAATTTGCAGGAGTCTGGAAACAAGCACCCGGGCATCATCATTGTTGGAAAAATGTTTAAGCACACCTTCTAATCCTGGTGGGTTAACTGTATCTTTTTTTTTCTTCCTCTGAACACTAAGGCAACACATACATGTTTGTATTGTTATGTATTTACAGTGAATATTTTATTGTTTTCCTACTGGGTCATATAACAGGCTCTCTTGTATAACATAATTCACCCAAACAGGGCTAGGCTTTATTCAGTCATCATGCTGTAAGGGGTGTTGCTTATTTGGTTTGTCTTCTCTGGATTCCATGATCTTAACTGCAACTGTTCATTGGGGATGCATATAGGGTACATACTGGCCCAGGCATACTAGTTGTTGAAATATTCGAACACTTCTGAACTGGTTGTAAGAAGGCTGCTTCTCAGAGACTCCTAAGGATCCTTTCTTCCCCTCCCTTCTCCCTCCGAGCTGTCTAGACTCTCCTGAATATTCTCACCATCCTGATTTGACAACTGAAAGGTTATAATGCCTAAACACCATTTGTAATCTCAGCACTGCATATAGGATGTGGTTAAGAAAAAAATATATAGGTGTTCTTTAATGTAGGAATTTGAAAGACAACCTTTTAATTAGTTTGAATAACTGAGTTTACTCAATGAAATAAGTTCTATTTATTTTTACTTGTTAACTAGCTTATTTATTTATTATCAATTAGCTAAAACATGAATATGTATATAAATATATATATATACATGCATTCATATATATATACACACATGTATATATATTATGCACATGTATATTATATGTATGTATACATAAACATATACTCATATATATATAACAAATATCTTTTTTTCTCTGGCTTTACTGAGATATAATTGACGTATAATGTTGTGTAAGTTTAAGGTGTATAGTGTGTTGATTTGATACTCTTATACATTGCAATATGATTACCACCATAACATTAGCCAACATCTCCATCATGTCACATAATTAACACTTTTTTTTGTGATGAGGACATTTAACATCTACTATCTTAGCAACTTGCCACTCTATAATACAGTATTGTTAACTATAATCACCATACTGCACTTAGATCCCCAGAATGGACTCATCTTCTAACTAGAAGTTTGTGCTCTTTGATCAACATCTCCCCATTTCTCCCACCCCCTAACGCCTGGTAATCACCATTCTACTCTCTGTTTCTACTAGTTTGGCTCTTTTAGATTCCACATATAAGTGAGATCATACAGTATTTGTCTGTCTCTGTCTGACATTTCATTTTGCATAATGCCTTCAAAGTCCATGCATGTTGTCACAAATGGCAAGATTTCCTTATTTCACATGGTTAAATCATATTCCATCTTCTTTATCCATTCACTTGTTGACATTACACGTAGGTTGTTTCTGTATCTTGGCTATTGTGAATAATGCTGCAATAATGATGAGTGCAGATATCTCTTCAATATCCTGTTTTCATTTCCTTTGGATGTATACCCAGAAGTGGAATTGCTGGATCATATGGTAGTTCTATTTTCAATTTTTATGGAACCTTCATATTGTTTTCCGTAGTGGCTGTACCAAGTTGCATTTCCACCAACAGTGTACAAGCATTCCCTTTTCTCTAGGTCCTTACCAATATTTAGCTCTTGTATTTTTAATGATAGCCATTCTAACAGGTGTAAGGTGACATCTTATTGTGGCTTTGATTTGCATTTCCCTGATGATTAGTGATGTTAAGCACCTTTTCGTGTACCTGATGGCCATTTGTAGCTGTTTTTTGGAAAAATGCCCATTCAGTTCCTCTGTCTAGTTTTGAATTGGATTGTTTGTTTTTTGTTATTGAGTTCTATGATTTCTTTATATATTTTGGATACTAATCCCTCATCTGGTATATTGCAATAATTTGCAAATACTTTCTCCCATTCCATAGGTTCTGATTTCATTTTGTTAATTGTTTCCTTTGCTCTACTGAAGCTTTTTAGTTTGATGTAGTCCCACTTATTTATCTTTGCTTTTCTTGCTTGTCGTTTTGGTGTCATATCCAAAAGATCATTGCCAAGATCAATGTCAAAGAGTTTTTTCCCTATGTTTTCTTCTAGGAGTTTACAGTTTCAGGTCTTATGTTTAAGTCTTTAATCCATTTCAAGTTCATTTTTGTTGTTTTAATTACTATAACTTTGTAATATAGTTAGAAATCGGAAAGTGTGACGCCTCTAGCTTTGTTCTTCTTTCTTACGATAGCTTTGGCTATTCAGAGTCTTTTGTAGTTCCATAAAAATTTTAGGATTGTTTTTTCTATTTCTGTGAAAGATACCACTTGAATTTTCATAGGGATTGCATTGAATCTATAGATGGCTTTGGGTGTACTATGGACATTTTAATAAATTCATAACCATTGGTTAGTGCAGTGTTGCCTCTGCTCTGGTCCCACTTCTGCAGTCTGGATCCTGTGCCATCATCCTCTGATCCTCTTCATCATACCATATGGTCCCTTATTTTTGTCAACTCAATGCATGTACAGGAAAGCCCACCTTTAGCTTAACATGTCTGGACACCTATAGCAGGATAGTGGAATGGCCCCACCAGGGAATACAGTGCTCATCTAAGGAAGAGGTCTCTAAAGGTTGCTAAGAGTCAGCTAAACACATCTCCTTCATTCTGATGACTTATGAATACCTAAGCAAAGATGATTCATAAGAAGATTCTTTTTCCTTCATTAAAGTCCCTGAGAAGTACCTGTAGCCTGTTATCCTGGGAACGGGTTTTCCATCCACTATGGATTTCTGTCTGCACATCTGCTCTGTGAACTCTCTGATCCATGCTGTGCCAGGAAAGGTGTTTATAGGATTTAGAGAAGAAAAGAGCAGCTTCTGGAGTTGATAATAACCTGAAAAAGTCTTGTTTGGCACACACAACTTATGACACCTCTTTTATTTTAATAAAAAATATTTCTCTTGATGTAGCGACCTCTCTGTTTTCACTGTTTAATTGCATCAGGTCCACTGTGTGTATGTTGTACTTTTAAATGCATCGTTTTATTTAATTTCCCCAACATCAATGTGAGTTAGGATGTGGAAATTAGTGTTTTACATTTACAGATGAGGAAATTGAACCTGAATATTTTGCAGGTTATACTTCGCCTCACCCATATAAATGGCCAAATTAATAATGGGAACAACAGATTAAATGCAGTGTAAGAGCATTGCTTTCTTGAGTCTCCTGGCATAAATGCAGACTCCTGTGACTACAGCCAAATACAGACAATTTGTATGAAAAAGGATGCTCATAGATTAAGGTTTTAGAAATGATTGGCTGTTAGTAAAACGTCATTTTAAAGATGCTACTGGTAATTCAGCATCTGTTTCTATCCTAATTACACGCTTCTGAGAGTTTTAATTTCTCTTTATTTTTACCTCTTAGTCACATTACTTTTTTTTCCTTGCTATTGTTTTCCTTCCTTACTTTTGCACTTGTCTCAGGCAACAGCATTTCCCTAAAGCTTTGATTATTTGGATTACTAGAAAGACATCTGGTAACCACGATCCTCATTCCCACTTGCGCTTGGTATCTGTGAGGTGCACAGAAGACATTTGGAATTTATGGGGAAGATCATAGGGATGATTTTTGAAGATAGTGACCATGGCTTATTCAACTTAAGTCCCCTGGAGTATCTAACATGACATCATATGGGCATAGAGTACATGTTTGTTGAATGAATGCTTGAAGTAGAGAAGAACAAGACAATTAGTAAGAGTTTACACCCTTCAAGTAAAAGAAAGAGAAGAACCATGGAGTGACAATTATAAAATAATAGAAAAAGATAAATAAAAAACTATTCTTTATCGTTATTGGGTTACGCATAAAAGATTAAGCTTTTTTTTTGCTTATATGCTTAAAGATATTTCTTTTTTAATTATTTTTTTAATTGCAGTAACATTGGATTATAACATCATATAGCTTTCAGATGTACATCATAATATATTTCAAATTCTGTGTAGATTACCTCATGTTCACCACCCAAAAACTAATTATAGTCCATCCCCTCACATGTGAGCCAAATCACGCCTTTTGCCCTCCCCCCACTTCCCTTATAGTAACCATCAATCCAATCTCTGTTGCTATGTGTTTGTTTGTCATTGTTTTTATCTTCTACTTATGAGTGAGATCATACGGTATTTCACTCTCTCCCTCTGACTTATTTCACTCAGCATAATACCCTCAAGGACCATCCATGTTGTCACAAATGGCCGGATTTCATCATTTCTTATGGCTGAGTAGTATTCCTTTGTGTATATATGCCACATCTTCTTTATCCATTCGTCCCTTGATGGGCACCTAGGTTGCTTCTAAGTCTTGGCTATTGTGTATAATGCTGCAATGAACATAGGGGTGCATGTATCTTTACACCTTTGCGTTTTCAAGTTCTTTGGATAAATACCCAGCAGTGGGATAGCTGGATCATATGGTAGATCTATTTTTAATTTTCTGAGGATACTCCATACTTCTTTCCATAGTGGCTGCACCAGTTTGCACTCCCACCAGCAGTGTATGAGGGTTTCCTTAACTCCATATCCTTTCCAACTCTTGTTGTTTCCTGTCTTGTTAATTATAGCCATTCTGACTGGAGTGAGGTGATATCTCATTGTAGTTTTGATTTGCATTTCCCTGATAGCTAATGATGTTGAGCATCTTTTCATATGCCTGATGGCCATCCACATATCTTCTTTGGAGAAATCTCTGTTCAGATCTTTTGCCCATTTTTTAATTGGGTTGTTGGTTTTCTTGTTGAGACGTATGAGTTCTTTGTATATTTTTGATATTAACCCCTTATCTTATGTATGGTTTGCAAATATCTTCTCCCAATTGTTAGGTTGTCTTTTCGTTTTGTTGATGGTTTCCTTTGCTGTGCAGAAGGTTTTTAGTTGGATGTAGTCCCATTTGTTCATTTTTTCTTTTGTTTCCCTTGCCCGGTCAGACATGGGGCTTGAAAATATGCTGCTAAGACTAATGTCAAAGAGCGTACTGCCTATGTTTTCTTCTAGAAGTTTCATGGTTTTGGGTCTTACATTCAAGTCTTTAATCCATTTTGAGTTGATTTTTGTGCATGGTGTAAGGAAATGGTCTACTTTCATTCTTTTGCATGTGGCTGTCCAATTTTCCCAACACCATTTATTGAAGAGACTCTCCTTTCTCCATCGTATGCTCTTGGCTCCCTTGTCAAATATTAGCTGTCCATAAATGTGTGGGTTTATTTCTGGGCTCTAGATTCTGTTCCATTGATCTGTGTGCCTGTTTTTGTGCCAGTACCATGCTGTTTTGGTTACTATGGCTTTGTAGTATGTTTTGAAATTAGGGAGTGTGATACCTCCAGCTTTGTTCTTTTTTCTCAGGAATGCTTTGGCTATACGGGGTCTTTTGTTATTCCATATAAATTTTAGGATTCTTTGTTCTATTTCTGTGAAAAATGTTGTTGGAACTTTGATAGTGATTGTGTTGAATCTATAGATTGCTTTAGGAAGTATGAACATTTTAACGATGCTAATTCTTCCAATCCAAGAGCACAGAATATCTTTCCATTTCTTTGTGCCTTCTTCGATTTCTTTCAACAATGTTTTATAGTTTTTGGTGTACAGATCTTTCACCTCTTTGGTTAAGTTTATTCCCAGGTATTTTATTCTTTTTGTTGCAATTGTAAATGGGATTGTATTCTTAATTTCTCTTTCTGCTACTTCATTGTTAGTGTATAGAAACACAACTGACTTTTGTGTGTTGATTTTGTATGCCGTGACTTGACTGTATTCATTTATTGTTTCTAAAAGTTTTTTAGTGGATTCTTTAGGGTTTTCTATATATAAAATAATGTCATCTGCAAAGAGTGACTGTTTCACTTCTTCTTTTCCAATATGAATCCCTTTTATTTCTTTTTCTTGCCTGATTGCTCTGGCTAGGACTTCCAATACTATGTTAAATAAGAGTGGTGACAGTGGGCATCCTTATCTGGTTCCTGTTCTTAGAGAGATAACTTTCAGTTTTTCTCCATGGAGAATTGTATTTGCTGTGGGTTTGTCATATATGGCCTTTATTATGTTGAGGTATTTTCCTTCTATACCCATTTAATTTAGAGTTTTTATCATAAGTGGATACTGTATCTTGTCAAATGCTTTCTCTGCATCTATTGAGATGATCATATGATTTTTATTCTTCATTTTGTTAATGTGGTGTATCACATTGATAGATTTGCGGATGTTGAACCATCCCTGCATCCCTGGAATGAAACCCACTTGATCATGATGTATGATCTTTTTACTGTGTTGTTGTATTAAAGATTAAGTTTTCAAAAGAAATTTAGATTGATATGACAAAATATGGCAGCTTACACTCTATACAGAAAAGTAAATACAATTTTTACATACTTAATCTATTCATTGTTGTATTAAAAAATGAACTGTCTGCTATGTGCAGCCATTATGATGAGTGCTATGCGTACAACAGTGAGTAGAAAAAGATATGGCTTCTGTTTTTGTAATTTATGGACTATTGAGATATAAAGAGACTAAATAATAACAGTGTGATATTTACGACTCTTTTGATTGTAAGCAAAGAAATGGAAATCAAGATAATGGAGATAAAAATGGTAGATGTGGGTAGGAATTTTTGGCACATATAACTGAAAAGTGGAGATTATTTTTCAGGCATTATTAGACCAGGGAACTGTCAGTCTCCATTTTCCAGCTTCTCTTTTCACTTGGTCACATTATCAGGCAGGCTCTCTCCACATTTGGGGCAAGATGATTCCTTGTACCCAGGTTTACATAATCCTTAGCACCTATGATCTCAGAAGGAGCTAATTGCTCCTTTGTTGTTCCAGCTCAGATGGCTTCTTATTCAACTGGCAATTACTACAGCTAGGAAGAACTGGCTATTCTGGTCTGCGGTTAGAGTAGGTGAAACTTCACCTCCATATAAACCACTTAAAATATGTTCTCCGTTAAAAAGAGTATTTATATTTTAGAAGATGGAAGGAGGGATGACAAGTAGCAAAAATAAATATGAATACTATACTATATAGTATTTACTAAACTACACAATTAATACTAATATTTACTATAATACTAGTGATAAATATAGAAATTATTAATTTGAAGGAATGGAATACAATTCTTTAAAAATCAAGTCAAAGCAGTAAAAGTAGCAAACAATAAAATGTCAATAAATATTGCTAATACATATATAGCACTTATTATATGGACACAAATAATCATTTTTCTAAGTGAAGAAATCAGCAGCATTCCTTTAAAAATCAGCAAAAAGCCAGATTTGCCCTTGTCATTATTTATATTCAAGAATTTACTGGAGGTTTTGGCTATGCAGTAAAGTCAAGAACAATAAATTAAAGGCATAGAGATTAGGAAGGAGGAAATAGGACTATTATTGGGTTTGCTTGATGTAATTGTCTACCTAAAAAAATTTTAAATAATCTGCTGACTAATTATTACAAATTGTTAAATCTAAAAAAAATGTTAGCAAGATGACTGGATATAAAATCAATATAAACAAATCAATTGCATCTTTATTTCCCAGCAACAAGTTTTTTTAAGCATGATTTATAATAGAAACAAAAACTATAAAATACATGTAAATGAACCTAACAAAATCTGAGCAAGATACATAATTAGAAGACTTTATTAAAGGCCTTGAAGAAGACTCAGCAAATGCAGAGGTATGCCAAATTCATGGATGAGGAGATTTAATATTATTAATAATTCAGTTTTTCCCAATCTGTTTATAGAGTCCATCTAGGGCCAATAAATATCTCAACAGAGTTATTCATGGAGCTTGACATACTAATTTTCTCATTTATAAGGGAGAACAAAGGGTCAAGACAAGTCAAAACACTGCAAAAAAAGAATGCAGAAGTACTTGCCTTACCATACATCAAGACTCCTATGGAGCTACAGTAATTAAGGTAGTGTGATATTTGGATCCTGATATTTGGCAGAGGCAAGAAAATAGATTCATAGGGAAGGAGACACAATTCCGAAAATGAAACTGGAAAAATTGGTAACCAGATGAAAACATAAAATAAAATTGGATCCTTACATTGCAACAGACTAAAAAGTCAGTCCTTAATGGCTTAAAGACATAAATATCAAAAGCAAAGTTTTAAACTTTTAGTAGAAAGTATAAGGAAATGCCTTACTGGCTTTAGGATTGGAAAGGATTTCTTAAGACATAAAAAAGCTGACAAGCAGAGAAGTGATGGGTACATTTGTTACATTAAAATTAAAAACCTCTATTTACCAAAAACACCTTGAAGAATCTGAAAAGAGAGACTACAATCTAGGAAAAGATATTTATATTACAAATAACCAACAAAGTACTAGCAACCAGTTTATTTAAGTAATTGCTAGAAATCAATAAGAAAAATACAACACAACATAAAAATGAGTAACATATAAGAATAGATGTTTCATGGGAGAAACTCATATTGGCAATAATTGAGATTTTCCAGTGTTAGAGATATGGATTAGCTGGTAGTGAAGCTATTTAAAACATTGGCTATTGTAATCACTTGCCCTATTATGCAATAACGTCAATCCTAGCTATATATTCAAGAAAAAATTTTACTCAGATGCACCAGGAGAAATGAAAATTAATGTTCTGTTCTTAAGAGCAAAAAATTAGAGAAAATCTAAATATCCATCAAATAGTAATAAATTGTGGTATATTCCCACTATGGAATACTTCAGGTATGAATAACAGAATAGATAATATTTGTTGTACAATTTGAAAGAAAAAAATCAAATCCCAGAAAACTATGTGCTGGATATAAAGTTCAAAGCCAGGAAACACTAAACAATATGTTGTTTTGGCAAATATAAAAGAAAACTATTAGGACAAATTGATATTAGTTGTTATCACCAGGAAGGATTTGAATGGAGAGAAAGAGAGATGGGATAAGTTATTGTTGATTTACTAGTTCTCAGTTTGAGTTGTAAATTAAAATTGGTCATTATATTTTTTAAATTGACCAAATAAAGTATAGCCAAGCATAGTTTGATAATGACCAATAACCAAAGATTGATTAATTCAATACAGTGTTGGACTTTGGTTGCAACAACTGGAAAGTTGATAAAGTCATTCACAGGGAAACCTGAAAAAGATCAGATTGAAAAATAAAAGATCTGTATTGGATTTTACTATGTGTCTAGTTCCTTCTCATTAAGGAAATTTTTGTGGGATCATTTAACCGGAGCCCCTAAAATCATAATTTCAACAGTATTCTTTTTCTTTCTTTTCCTTCATGGTTCACATTGTCTTATCTCGTTTCCTCTGTACCTCAATGTATGCTATTTGATTCAGGAACTGTATTACTACCTTTGTTCATAAATACTTTATTTATGAGATGATCTCTATGTGTAGAAGGAAGTCCCAGACTGAGTTTATGCTTGGTCTACAGACTACATTCAGACATGTCTGAGAACTAACAGGGAATGTGTGTTATGATCCTACTTGCCTGAGGGACTGAGATGCTTCCTCAAGAAGAACTATTCTAAAAGGAAGAGCTAGTCAGGCAGAGACACTTGACCCAATTACAAATTAGAGCAATTGTCATGGGGTGCGGTGATTCCAAATATAACATGTTGTCTGTCAATTGAATTTCTCTCCACTGATTTACATGTGTGTTTTATGGAATGAGGAATCCGAAAATTCTTTTCTAAAAGAAGAACTCTGTGTTAAGGAAATGGGATGGTCTGAGCTGATGTATACTTATTTTCATGGTATAAATACATAGAGATGCTGGATAAAATAAAATACAATAAAATAAATTAAAATAAAACAATTTTTAAATGTTACCAAGCTCAAGAGAAAAAATACAGATGGGGGACATTTCTAGATTTAAAAGATAAAAGTGAAATGAATGGTTGTAAATTATAATTGTGTTAAAACAATCCATAAGGCATAAGACATGGATTTAGGCCATTGAGGGAGGAGGCTCTAATCTTTGCTTTTTTTTTTTTGAGGAAGATTAGCCCTGAGCCAACATCTTCAACCAATCTTCCTCTCTTTTCTGAGCTAACAGCTGTGCCCATCTTCCTCTATTTTTTAAGTGTGAGACACTTGCCACAGCATGTCTTGATAAGCAGTGTGTAGGTTCGCACCTGGGATCCAAACCAGTGAACCCCGGGCCACCAAAGCAGAGTGCATGAACTTACCTACTATGCCACCAGGCCGGCCCCCAAGGAGACTCTAATTTTAACCAGAATGTGGGAACAGGGCTTATGGCCTTGGTAATGCACTAAGTGGAGAGTTGCAACCAATATTTTGTGTAAAGTCAAGATCTTGGAAGAGCTTCCCAGTCTTTGAAGTGGAATAGAAAAACTAAGAAACATGGAGAATCAGTGATATCTCAAACTCTTGGTGAAAAACTTACAAAATTTCCCTGAGAGCAATCAAACAAGACATGGAAGGAGGGTTTGATTTTACACAATATATTTACTGTGGAAAATCCAAGCTAAGCTGTAAACATAAACATTAATTCAGAAGTGGGGAATATCTGAATCTTCACAAAAAGAAAGGGCGGGGCCGGCCCAGTAGCGCAGCGGTTAAGTGCACTCGTTCCACCTCGGCGGCCCGGGGTTCGCTGGTTCGGATCCCGGGTGTGGACATGGCACCGCTTGGCAAGCCATGCTGTGGTAGGTGTCCCACATATAAAGTAGTGGAAGATGGGCATGGATGTTAGCTCAGAGCCAGTCTTCCTCAGCAAAAAGAGGAGGATTGGTAGCAGATGTTAGCTCAGGGCCAGTCTTCCTCAAAAAAAGAAAAAGAAGGGGAAACAAACTACATGTGGACATATGTGTGAACTAAGGCACACTTGACTCCCACAGTAAGCAACCTGTATTAAAGGTAATCTCACAATTAAAAAATTACAAACCTCGTGAGGAAGGGAACTGTCAGAAGGTAAAGTCAACAGATACAATAATGAGAGAATTGACACTCTCAAAATTAGAAATAAAAATCTGAGTATATAATATGTTTGAAATTCTTCAAGCAATAAAAAAGATTGAAGCTATAATGAAGAACAGAACACTATGAATAAAGAATAGACAGTATTGTTTTAAGCACCAAAGACCTTCTAGAAATGAAAAATACATTCTTGGAAATTAAAAATGTGATAGAATCTGAAATTAATAGCCTGATTGGTCTAGGGAATATTAGGCAACACTGCAGAAAGAATTAATAAACTAGGAGATGTAGCTGCAGGACTCAGAAGAGACTCCAGAAAGACGAAGAAATGGAAAATATGGAAGACTAAAATATGTGAATGTTATGCATAGATCACCAAATATAATCAGTTAGAAGTCTACAGGAGAAAATCAAGACTAGGGGAGAGGTAGTATTCAAAGAGATAATGGATGGACATGTTCTTGAATGAAAGAAAGACAAGAATGTAAACTGAAGACACTTACTGATTCTTAAATAGGATAAACAAAACAGATCCTACCCCAACACACGATAAGGAAACCATAGAACACTAGGCACAGGAGAAAGCTTAAGGCAACAAGACAGAAAATACAATTATTTAAAAAGAAAGACAATTATACTGATAACAGTCTTCTCTCTCTAGAGTCTTTCAAAGGGAATGATATCTTTGTAAGTTGGAACCTAAAACTCAAAACTCAGCTAACATATCATTTAAGAGTCTAGTAAAAAGTAATAAATTAAGCAGAAACTGAGAATGTTTTTTTTTAATTTCAGATAATTGCCAAAAGTGCTACTAAAGACTGCAATTCTATAAGCAGGACCTTGAACCCAGAAACAAGAAGTGATTTAGGAGACAATCACGTGTAAAGAGAACTGGTCAGTGTCTGAGTAATTCTATCTAACCATTGTCTATGACAAACAGCAATAAGAATTACCCCAATAACAAGACATATAGTGATAACTAATTTTGAGGTTAAATATTTAAAAAATAAATGTGAGACAAATACAAATAAATATCAAAATATGATTGTTTACTAACAAATGGTATGTAATCTGATCAGGAAGTTATGAAGGGACCAGAAACCAGTGGGAAATTGAGATTTAACACAGTATGGCTGAAAGCAATAAAATCAATTATACTAGTAAAACAGAAAATGCCATCAAAACTTATCAAGAAAATGAGAGAAGTGACAGGTAAATCATTTTAGGAATGAAAAAGGCCTCATAAAACAGACACTTTAGAGATTTCAAAAATCATAGGAAAACACCATGAGTAGATTTTTCTCACAAGGTTCAAAACAGATGAAATACACAATTTTCTAGAAAAATATGGATTACTGAAACTTTTTAAGAAGAAAGAGAAAACCATGAATAAACCAACATCTGTTTTTGGGTAAAATTTAAATTGATACTTAGAAATCTATTCATAAATAATATGCTTCTACAAACTTATATAAACTGCTTCAAATGAAGTTTGAAAAACTTACCAACACAAAGGGCTGTTATCTTGAAAAAAATAATGACAAGCTAACTTATGAATTAATAACAGCTAACAGTTACATAATATTTTCATACGCCTGACACTCTTCTAGATGCTTTACATACCTTGTCATTATAGTCCTCAAAACTCCTAAATAAAACATTAGCAAACATAATTCAATGTATTATAATGCAATATACTGGAAAAATACATGGTGATAAACTAAAATTATCCGGGAAATTCAAGAATAATTTAATTTTAATATTAGAGAATCTGTCAATATGGTTTTCTACATTAATATATGGAGGAGAAAAATCACATAATCTTAATAGATATAAATAAATAGCTGATAAAAATTATTTTACCGCTCCCTCTGCAGTTTGATGTGGCCAAGTTCTGGATAATAGATTATAATCCTCTGGCACCCTTTCCAGGAGACAGCAGGCACATGCCCTTCTACTTCTCTTCTTTGTTCCTTCCTCCATCCTACTACTTGGACTGTGGATGTTGCCATCTTGGGCTATGAGATTGAGGCCACCCCATGGTGATCAACATGATAAAGGAGGCTGGCCCTCTGGTTCAATCACTCAGGAGCAGTATGTGTCTAGTAATTTTTGATCACAGATGACTAAATAATTTCTCAGTAGCCTGTGGGGCAATTTGTGATTTTTCCATTGTGTAGGCTGTAGGGATTAACACCTAGGAAATGCGTTTCCTGAGCCATGGTCTTACTCCCTTCTGAAACCATCTGTTCTGGGAGATGGACATTTTCTGCCTGTAAGAATTCTAGAATAATTTACATCAGTGGTGTGCTGACAAACGTTTAACAACGGAATTTCCAAGAAAAAAGCCTCCCCTGATTTGTAGCATTTCTGATATCTGAGTGGTAAATTCTTGTGGCTAATTTCAAGCTACCATTTGAATTTACTGAATGTGGGTTTGGGAAGAGATGTGCACCTTTGAGCTCTTGGAGCCAGTCCCAGTACACCTCTGCCTGTGTTAGTAACTGCCTGTGATAGTAGAGGGACAGATGTGAATGAGGGTTGAAAGATGAATGGGATGACCTCTCTCAGTATATTGTCCTTATGACATTATACCCTCAAATTTGAGGTCCTTTATGCCATAGATAACATAGACCAGCATGCATTCTTATTTAAAATTTATTTGATTTCTCTAACTACCACTATTCAAATCTAAAATAATAATTCTCATAGTAATTCCAAAGATTGAATTTTTAACAGCAAGCAAAGTAAGCAATTATTTTCCCCAAAGAGTGAAACATGTAAAAAACAGAACTTCCAAGTTTGATAACTGGTCAACTGCAACTTAGATAAGAACTACCTACAGACTGATAACTTAAAACGAAAGTCACTATCAATGTTGCTTTCGATTCTTTTATCTTTTACAGCACTAACTCAACCCTTATCCCCATCTTGGTCTTCCCTGCGGTGATAGTCAGTGCCGTGGATTATTAGGCCAAAGTTCAGACAGAAGGAACAAAGATAAAGGAGCATAAATTTGAACTTTGATATGCTGTTCCTCCTCAGTGATAGACATTTAATTTTACTAAGTGGCAAGTGAAATGACACCAGGCAAAAAAATAGCGTGTGTCAGTGGGTGGGAGAAAGAATTTAAAAAAAGCTATTATGAATGTCAGGAGCTATGAAGAAAATTCAAGAAAGTCTGTTAACACCATTTCAGCCAAAAGATCTTTCTTCATATCTCCTGCTATTATTTCAAAGTATAATCTAGATTGTACACAAAGTAACTATCTTAATCCTTTACAAATAAATAGTTTGGTAAAAAGGAAGGGTAGAATATTTCAAATTTGAAAGTATATTTTACTGAATTAAGAGATTAAATATTTTCTCCCTTTTTCCCCTGTATCCTTAATCGGCACAAGAAATTGGAAAAGGGTTATAGCAGGTGTTAAAATGGATTTTGATACCCAATTTTTAAAAACCCAAGGTTTTAATAGTTGGGTGGCTCTTCTTAGTCCTAAAACATTCAGTTAAGAAAAAATATTATCTTTATTATGGAGAGGATTGAAATACTTCAGAGTTGGTTTTTGGCTTCGTATTTCTAGTTTCCAGTATCTGTTGACCCTGTTTTCAATCTAGGTTTAGAAGAAAGAAACAGTACTGTGGAAGCTCCTCACAAATCAGCTTTCAGTTCCAGCTTAGCTTCCAATTTGTACATGCAATGTCATGCAAATCTCATTTTAGCCTCAATTACCCTGAAGCTGCCACTTTAGAGAAGCCAAAAATTTCCACCAGTGTCCAATTTGCAGCATGAAATGAGCTATTAATACAAAAACAGAGCAAATGGTATCCAAAAAGCTAGAGTAAGACAGTAGGTCATATATTAACAAATATGATAATAAACATCATTCCAGTTTCCTCAAAATGGAGTTGGAAAATGAAACAATGAAAAATAAAATGTGCTTTGTTCAAATCTTAAAAAAATAGCAGAGAGGAAGATCTAAAAGATGACTATGAAAGTTTTGAGAGATAAATTTACAGCAAATAAAATATTGGCTTACATTGGTAAACAAGGACATTTAAAAATATTAAAAGATTCAAAAAAGTCACTGATACAAGGTACAGTCTATCCTCATTATTCACAGATACCATATTTACAAATTCGCCTATTTGCTAAAATTTATTTGTAACTCAAAGATCAACACTCACCATGCCTTGGTAGTCATTCGTGGACATGCATAGAGGGGTGAAAAATTTGAGTCACCTGAAGCTCATGGTCGCAATTGAGGCTGACACAAGGTAATGCTCTGCCTTCTTGTTTCAGCTCTCATGCTATAAACAAATATCTTTTTCACAGTCCATCTAGTGCCATGTTTTTAGTTCAATGTCATTCTTCATCAGGGAAATCCAAATCAAAACCACACCTGTTGGGATGGCTGTTATAAAAACCACAAAAGACAACAAATGTAGGCAAGAATGTGGAGAAATTGGGACCCATGTGCATTGTCAGTAGAAATGCAAAATGGTACAGCTGCTATAGAAAACAGTACGGAGGTTCCACACTTTTGTGCTTTTTATTGGTGGCTTCATGGTTTAAAATGGCCCCCAAGCATCGTCCTGAAGTGCTGTCTAGTGTACCCAAGTGCAAGAAGGCAGTAATATGTCCTATGAGAAAATATGTGCACTAGATAAGCTTCATTCAGGCATGAGTTCTAGTGCTGTCGGCTATGAGTTTGATATTAATGGATCAACAATATATATAACAATAATATATAAAATATATCAACAACAAATAAGGGATCTTTAAACAGAAACACACATAGAACAAGGTTATCTGTTAATGGGTTGAGCAAAATATTGTAACCGGAGACTCACAGGAACCTAACCCTGTATTTCCCTTAGGACCAATGATTCAATATTCACTAATTCAGTGTTCACAGGGACTTTATAGAACATAACTGCCATGAATAACGAGAATTAACTATATATATATGTATTTTGTAAAAGAAAGCTTAGAGTGTTTGAAAGATGCATCCACAACATTTTAAGGTGGTTGTTTCAGAGGACCATGTCACAAGAAATCACTTGGAAATAGTGAGAAACAGAAAGTAGACTGAGTTGACCAGTCTGATGCAACAGGTGAGGTCTTTTGTTTTCCAATGATTATTTCAAAAGAAGTGGAGAAAAAGCCTGACGTCTTAGCTGAATAATAGTAATGCATGGAAGTCACGCGTAAGGGAGAGGCTGTGAGTCATGAAATTAGAAAAGGACTTGGAAACTGCTTCTTCGTCTGGGGATCTGGAAGCAATTTATGGCATGATATTTATTCCCTGGATTAGCATTGACTGGATGGTGATGTTGAGATTTTTCTTTTCTTGGACATTTGCCCTATGTTTTAATTACTGCGTAATCTTAAAAATAATTTGAGTATGCCTCATTGTAAAACTTGAGTTAATGTTTGCAATTACTTTTTCAAATATAATTGCAGAACATAGGGATATAATATAAAGTGCTTTGATGCTTAGCAGAAGAAAATTACTGATTAACTTTTTTTAAAAAGTGGAAGTATGCTCTTAAATGAGTGTATCATTAATATTTGACTTGAAAAATGAATTACTGTATCCTTTAAAGCTGTGATACTATAACATTAAGTTCTTAGTTTTAAAAAATCAGAGCTTTAGAATACATTTATTTGTTTCAGGAATTCTAACTCACTAGGATGTACCAAATTATCACTACATCATTATCATAATGGAGAACTTCATCTATGCCTTTTAAGCTTATGATAGCGTGGGAAGGGGAATGGTGCACAGAAATGATGTTTTAGATGAAAGTGTATCAAGGAAATGTTGGCCCTTTCTGGTGTGGCACTGGCAAACAAAAGCATAACTGGTGAACAAAATCTTTCCTCGACTTATGGAGCAAATTGGAAGTTATGGTTAGCAAAAACATGAGTGAAATGAAAGAGCAGATAGGGAGTTTAGTTGATGACTTTTGGTTTTGTATCCAGTATCCATTTATTTTTCGCTGGGAAGATTACTCCAGTTTTCTTCCAGAGAACCATATATTCCTCCCTGTCTAGAGAAAAAAAACCCACTGTTTTTTCCTTTACATTCAATACTGTTACTTCTGGTCAACAAATGTGTGGGGTTTTTTCTCACACCAACCAATTTTCCAGTACCAGCTTGGAGTCCTACAATTCAATTCAGTTCTGATACTATCTACTGGAGTTAGTGTCAGATCCCATAAGTTAATGGCTCAGTGTCACAAGACTACCCCTACTTCTGACACCAATTGCAGGTCTCATGTTGTCACCTGTACTTCTGACCAACTGGCTATAAATTGGAGATCTTGGGAACCTTGGGCTTGATAGTTTGCTAATGCAGGACATAGAAATCAGGGAAATACTTACTTAAAGCTTATCAGTTTCTTTTAATAAAGGATACAGATGATCAGCCAGATGAAGACATACATAAGTTAAAGTCTGAAAGGGTCCTGAGCACAGGACCTCTGTCCCCATGGATTGGGGTGTGCCACCCTTATGGGATGTGGATTTGTTTACTAACCTGGTGGCCCTGTGAAGTCCATACTTTGGGGATTTTTATGGAGGCTTCAATATGTAGGCATAATCAATTATTAACTCAATTTATTGATAATATTTTAATAATTTTGAGGTAATTTTATTAATCAATTATTAACTCAATAGTAGCTCAATTCTTGCCCCTCTCTCCTCTCTGGAAATGAGGGTCAGAACTGAAAGTTCCAAGCTTCTAATCATGGCTTGGTGTCTGATGACCAGCTCCCACCCAAGAACCCACGGAGAGTCACCTCATTAGAACAAAAGATGCTTCTAACACCAAGGAAATTCCAAGGGATTTAGGAGCTCTGTGGCAGACAGTCCTATCACTCAGGAAATCACAAGGGTTTTAGGAGCTCTAAAATTCCTAACAGTTCTGTGTCAGGAAACAGAAGCAAAGACCAAATCTTAGCAGGAACCTGGGACAGAGACTAATGCCGAGGTGGTAGACCTCTAACTCCCTCTTGGCCCCTCCAAGCACCACATATCACCGGCCACAGGGATTCGTTTAAATGGTGAGCTTGAAACCGATCAGAGCCAAGGACATGTCTGCTGGGACTATTAGAGGAGGGAAGCATATGCTTGCATTGTCCCATTTGGCCCCCTTCCGTCAAGAAGGATGCCTAACTCGCTCTACTAGTAGTCACGGATAAAATCTGAGCATGAAGCCAACACAGGGGAAGGCTGAGCTGAGAGAAGGGAACTGAGTCCTGCGACAGTGCTTTACACTCTGGATTAGACTTTTCAGCTGTATAAGTAATAAATTCCTTTTTTTAAAAAAATACTAATGTTATTCAGGTTTTTTACTCTTACAACTAAAAAAGTCAATAGCTACAAATACCCAACTATTACAAGTCCTAAATTTCAGAGCCAATGAATACTCTAGCATCAAATCTCACATCTTACCTTGCTTAGTATGATATGGAAACAAGTGGGCAGTGGTTTATTTTTGAAGGAAGAATATACCAGGAATCCTTTCTGACCTTGCAGAGAGTTTCACCTTGGTCCTATAAAGGCTCACTAAATATGGAATATTACCAAGGAGATGCTCAAATACTGCTTCAATATTAGCGTTTACATTGTTTTGGTTGTTTAAATTTCTGTTCAAGGCTGAAAATATTTTAAATAAGATGTAGTACTTCTCACCTTGTCGTAGAATTTTTTGACTACAAATACACATCAGATGCATTTCAACTGTTTTAAAAATTCTTTCCTACTTTAAGGAAGAAAAATGCTGACATCTCTTTTCATAAGTTAAAATAAGTTGATTGATTCAGCCATAAAATATGTGGGCAAAATTCACATGATCGTGTCTGTAATATTACATTAGTTGTCTCAGTGGGGAGGTTTGGATATAATTGGTCTTGGATTCTAAGGTGCTTTATATAAGAAAGTTTAAGCTTGTGTACTGTAAAAGATTTCATGTACCACTGTGGCAAATAACTTCCGCTTTTCAGCTTTAGCGTCTGTTAGGAGAATGTAGTACAGCATTAGGTAATCTTCCTGGTAAAGTATCTACTGTATAGTTGGGTTAACAATCAAAATGATTGAATCAATACATCCAGATCTTATTTGATAAAGCTGGCAAGCAGATTTGTGTCTTCGAGAGACATTTTGTAAATCTGACCTTTAATGTGAAAAAGCAAATTGTGCTTCCTTGATTTTGGAATTCACCTTGTCGTAAACCAGTCAGGGCTCTCTCTATAGCATAAGTTTTAGCATAAAATTCATTTTCAAAAATATAACTATAAATTCAGGAAAAGAAAAATATATCTTAAAAGTGATTTAGGGAGAAAATGGGCAAGTGCAGAAAATGAGAACTACTCGGTATCCCAGGGAGCCATCTCCTTCTTAAAAGATCATTCTATCATGAAATTCACAGGCATTCATCAGCTTTTAAGGATATGCTGCTGCTTAAAGGTTGGAGTGCCGAGATGAAGATTAGCTGCATTACACCAATAATAATCTAAGGATGATGCCTAGATGAGTCTTGAAAACAACTATTAACTCAGCAAGCATGAACTCTGGAAAATAACTCAAAAAATGAATTCAGTGGTTTATTTCTTTACATAATGCATAATTCTTCTTCACGACTGGAGTGAATTAAATCATATCTATGGACACATAGACTTATAGAATAAACGAGAATTGGAAGAGAACACACAAATAATTTGGCTCAGCTTCTCATTTTGGAGACAGGAAATTAAGCTCATTTGAAACAGAATGAAAATCTTGGAAGGAACTTTAAGCATTTTAATTGTTTGCCTTTCTTTTATTTAAATTTAATTTTTTTTAAGCAAAGAAATAGCTGGACATAATTTAAAAGTCAAGTAGCTCTATAAGGATTAAATTTTAAAAAGGCAGTTCCCTCTCCCAACCCTCTGATAATATTGTTAATATGATAATATTGATAATATGTAAATATTGTTGACAAGTGAACTACACTACATTCAATGATAATATTTGCTTTGAGGTACAGTTTTGTTTTACTTGGAATATACTTGCTTTTTTTTGGTTGCCTGTGCATTTAGCATAACCCATGAGAAGTAGTGATTGAAGAAATTATGATCTGGCAAGAACATAGCCCATGTCACATGGCCACTAGGTTCATCCAATCCATTTTTGCACATTATCATCTGATCAGTTCCTTATCACACTTAAGATGGTTAAACATGTCAAATCTTTGATATATTTCCATATTCATGCTCTTATGCTCTGTCTCTCCCTTCCTCTCTCTCTCTGATATGTAGATATACCTATATAATCTATTTATATCTCTATATATTATTTGTTTGTTTCAAAGAGTTAAATGCTTAAACTCTGCTAAGCTTTTATGACTGCTTCCTTTTATTTTATTCATAAGCACTAAATTCATCTTGTTCTCTTGAAAATATCTTCAGGCTTATCAGGATTCATTTCATAGCATATTAGATTCCTGGAAATTAGTTCGTCTAACATATAACTTGAAAATGAATAATCTTCATAATTTTAATAGAACATTCTTGATTTTATCTTCTTCAGGTGAATATGGCAAAAGTAATATAAATACTTGGGCTTGTTTCACTATTATTGTCTAGTAACCATTAATGGGTGTTTGAAGCATAATACTAATTTGACCATGAAAACGTATTTAAAACCTTGATTTTTCTTCCTCCTTATTCATCTAATTCTCAGATCGAAATGGTCTAAAGACTTTGCTGTGACACCATTTCACTCTGAATAATTTATAATCAATGTGATTTTTCTGGTTGTGCTAGATGACTGATCACTTATTTATTACACGTCTGGGTGTTTTATATTTCAAAATAGAATTTTAATGGGTAATAAATCAATTAGAATACATTTGACAATCATTGCGTATTAACTGTATGTGGAGGTCTAAACGTTTTTTTTATTTTGATAAATATGTATTGATAAATACAGCACTGAGAACTGCTGAGAATCTCACTAAAAATGAGGGAAAACATTACAATGAGAATTTTCCTACTCTGTTTGGTAAGTGAATGAATGGATTACAAACCAGCAGTTTCTGGGTGAAAATGCCTGTGCAGTATTGAAAGTAAATCAATCTGTAATTAATATTTGCATTTCAAATAAAATGTGTGTGTTGTAAGAGACTTGAATTTAATTTTCCGATCACAATACTATAAACTTCTTCAGTTGCTGTTTTCCTCTTTTCAATCCTTAGTTAGTTCACAGTGAATGGATCAGAAAGATGCCCAGGGTAAATCAAAGATGGTGAAACCCAACTACAGAGCTCAGCAGCAGAGACAGAGGAAGAATAGCAGTTCAAGTGCTTGGCTAAAAAGGAAGTTTCTGAGTGATGCAGTCATGTACTTTTTGGTATTAATTAGGACCAAAGCCAGGTGGTTAAAGGAGGCATTTGTCTACAGTGGGGAATAGGATGCTTGCTCTGTTGCCTGAAATTCTATTACTAGAGTTTTATTCCAGGAAGAAAGAGAAAGTGGAGAGCATCTTTCTTAATGGGGTAAAGGGATCAGGCAGAACTAAATTTTAATCCCAATTGTAGCTCTGAGTAGTCCTGTAATCTCTGGGCAAATTATCTCATCAATTAAAGACTCAGCTTCACCATTGGAATAAATATACACTTCACTGGTAGTGAGGAGAATAATGTTAAATGAGTTAACATGTGCAAGATCAGGAACCGGCCACCACGTGTAGGGATTGGGTGAGTGCCAGGGTCGTTGCCTGCTTTCCTTCTTCATCACTCTTTCTGTACTGTCTTTCTCCCCCAAAAGGAAGTGGGAGGGTTCTGGAGATTAATTTAATCACTTATGGTTTAGTTGAGGACTGGTTCACAATTGGAAACTCTCTATAAAATTTACAGTGAAACATGGAAGATGATGTTCTATTTCTTACATGTTAACATATAGGCTTCTGACATCACAAAATGGTTTTAAGAATTAGGCAAATTGTTATACATGTTATGTCAATATGTATAACAATGACACGATATACAAGGAAGAAGCAGATGGAAACACACATCTGAATTCAAATGACATTAGTCCTAGAGTTGTAGTAAAACTCTTTATCTGCTCTGAGTTCCTGATTTCCCTTCTGTAATTGTGATGAAAATTGTGTGTGAGGGGATATGTATGAATTTGTGCCACACAAATCTTGGCACTTGGGCTCTCAGTGGACTTTGCATCGTGAGGCCCCATTATTACAAATAAATTGGAGTTGGTTGAACTGTGTCAAATATGAATCCAGTAACTCAGCTGAAAGAATTAAAAAGTTGGCTGCATGCAGGTCTTACTTGGCGTATCCCTGAGCTACAGCTGTCACTGATAATTGCTTAACAGCTCAGCACAGTGGCAAGTTGTTGCTTTCAGACAACTTGTGTATTTGGGAATAGACTTCAAGTCATTTGAGAGAATATACTTGAATTTAAATTAATTCTAAAAGGTGTGTCAAGCACTTTGATGACCTTGGGTTTAAACTTTTATTCAAATTATTTGACATAACCTGCTCTCTCTTTTAAAAAAAGTTTTATATGGGATATAATGAATCATTTTGACAGTCAAAACGCACAGTGGAAATTGTATTACATGTTCCATCAGTCAGGAAAGCAATAAGAGTTTATTGCTACACTTAAAATATCTAGTGCTGGACATAACCATTAAATTAGTTTCAAATGTTTTATATTCAGAAGTATGGGATATGATTGGCCATGCTTAAAAACAGCTGCTGCCAGCAGCTGATATATAAATTTAATAGTGGGGGGGGACCAAATTTGGGGATTACAGGTGAAGTAGATAAAATATGCATATAGAAAGGGTATTAACAGTGGCTGTGAAATTAGCTTTGGCCATGATGTGTCATGTTGAGGGGTAGGGCTGTTCTCAAGCCTGCAGTGAGACTTAATACCTCCTTCTCCCAGTAGCTAAGTTTTCAATATCTCTCATGAATAATTGTACTTAGGAAGATAAAACTATGGCAAAGACCATAGTTGCTTCAAACTTTTCATGATTATGCCCATAGACTTATTGTTGGCAGTTTCCAAGATGTAAGCAGAGATCTTTCGGTTGAAGTAGATTCTCAGTCTTGCCCTGATAGAAACTGCATTTCAAAGTCAGAGTTTAGGGGAATCTAGTGAAAATTTTCCTTTCCATCGGCTCCTGCTCATTAACATACAGAGCAGGGATTCTCAAACTGTAGATGTATCTGCATCACCTGGAGGGCTTGTTAAAATAGATTTTAGTCCCCATCTCCAGAAACTGGGGTAGTGCTTGGAAATTTGTAGTTCTGTAATGTTTCCAGGTGAGACTAATGATTCTAGTATGGGAATTACACTTTGGGAACCACTGGTATAGAAAAAATGCTTCAGGTGGGATGTTTTATGTTACGAATAATAGAACACCTGACTAAAGTGGCTTAAACAGTAGAAATTGTCTCTCATAGTAAGAAACCCAAGAATAGAAAGTCCCAGAGTTGGTTCAGTGGCACAAGTGTCGTCAAGGGCCTAGGCTCTTTCCATCCTTCTATGACATCTACGTTGTGTTGGTTTTGTCTTCCTAGTACCCCTGGATATCACTCTACACATCACTGGATAGCTGAGCAACTTATTCATCAGGTACCAACACAACAGCATTCAGAAGCAGAACAAGGGAGAGAGAGAAGATATTTTTAGTATCTACTGTGGGAAAACTTTTAGCCAAAAGGGAAGAAGGAGAAGGATTGAGATGACTGTGGCTAAGTAACCAACAACCATCAGAGGCAAACTTGCAAGTGGTGTTAGGAAGAAGTCCTCTAGCTTTTGATTTCTGAAAGGCATTTGAAATGACATGAAGGCATTGTTTGCTTACGTCATCTTGTCTGCCTGCTTGCCTTTCTTTCTTCCTGGTTTTCTATGCCTCTGAATTCTCTCCATTATACGTTCTTGCTTCCACCACCTCTTCATACTGTTTTCATCTAACTTCCTTCTTCCCATGCACTAGAAATTTAAAATTACGTTTTGGACAGTGAATAGTTGCAGTCTGAAATTTGAGAACCACATGCTTTTTCTTTGCTTTCCATGGAGCAGAGTTGGATTTCCTTTCTCCTTCGTTCTGTTCTAAATTTCCCACCTTCACCCACTTTGGGGAGGAGCTTTTGGACAAGACATAATAAAAACTTGGTTTACCTTGCAGAGCTCCACTCTTCAGAACTGGAAAGTCTATAAGCCTGTGAGACCTGATGTTGAGTCTTTAGGGGGAACCACCATGACAGATGTTTAGAACCCCTAGGATTTCACCTTGCCCTCATAGAATGGAGCACATCCCCAAATCTACTCTTTCTACAGTCTTTCCCATTTCCTTAAAAGGTAACTCCATCTTTACAGTTACCAGGAAAATATCTGGGAGTCATTCTTAATCTCAGAAATAATTCTTTCACACAATTTGACAGTTTTAATTTAAGAATATGCCCCAAATCTTGCCATTTCTCACAACTTCCATAGCTACATCACTGGTCCAAATCAACATTCTCTTATCTAGGTTTTCTCTCATCTGGATGTTCTCCTTGCTCCCACCATGGCCTTCTTAAATTTATTTCCAACACAGCAGCCAGAAGGTTTCTATTAAAATGTAAATAAGATCATGTCACTACTCTGTTTAAAACCCTTCGATGGCTTCACATCTCATTACCCTTAAGAGCCAAAATTGTTACACTGGCCTACAGGGTTCCTTAATGACTTGCTCCCCTCCCCACTTTGCTGCCTCTTGAACATGCCAGGTATGCTTCCACTTTGGGACATTTGCTTTTTCTGTTCCCTGTCATCTATTTCTTACTTCTTCAAGCTGTTCTCAAATGTCACCTGCTCAGTGAGTCTTCTGTTACTCTATTTAAAATTGTTTCACCAGCCCTTGTCACTAGCTGTTTCCCCTCTCTGTCCTCTTTTCCTTTAGAGCACTTATGATCAACTGTCATACTCTATCTTTTACTTATTTATTGTTTATTTATTTTTTTGTTTTTGCATCTTCCTTCAGTAGAATGTGGCCCCCATGACAGTAGTGATGTTTGTTGTGTTAGTTGCTCTGCATCAGAACTGAGAAGAGCGCTGAACACATAGAAATCACTAAGAAATACTTGTTAAATGGATGAATGATTCATTATACAATCATTTAAAATTAATATAAGTATCAAACATACAAAACAAGACAATAGTATCATAAATCCCTTGTAGCAATCACTCAGCTTCATCAATGATCATCATTCTGCTATTCCTACAGCATCTAGCCTCTGTCCCTTACTCAGTAACAATTGAGTGAGGACTCAATTCTTATTTTTTTCATGTAAAATTAGACATATTGAAATTCATACATCTTATGTGTATAATTTTTGGCAAATGTATAAACCTAGGTAAACCACATATTTATCATGATATGAAACATTCCCATCTGCGTAGAAAGTTCACTCATGTCCCTTCCAAGGAAATACACTCTTGACACCATCACCTTCCCTCCCAACCCAGGTAATGGATGTTCTGATTTTCTTCACCTTACCTTGGTTTCACTTATTCTAGAACTTCATATATAAATTGAACCATGCAATCGGGACTCTTCATTTTTTCCACTTTCTTTCACTCAGAACAATGTCTGTGAGATTCATTCGTATTTTTGCGCGTATTAGTAATCAGTTCCTCTTCATGCTGATTAGTATTCCGTTATATGAGTATATGGTAATTTGTCATTCCATTTTCCTAATAGTGGACATTTGCCATTGTTTTATGGCTCAATATGCAGTCTATCTAGCTGAATGTTTCATGTGCAATTGAAAGGAATTTGGTTTTGGCTATTGTTCAAAAACTGCGTATACATTCTTCCATAGTACTTTTTTTTTTTTTTGACATATGTTTTCACTTTTCTTGGACAAATGCTTAGGAGTTGAATTGTTAGGCCAAAATGTCGGTGTATGTTTAACTGTAAAATAAATGCCAAACCTGTCTACAAAGCAGTTGTACCACTTTATATTTCCATTAGTGAGGCTTTATAGTTTTAATTTGCACTTTTCTGATGTCAAATGATATTGAGCATTTTTTCATGTGCTCACTAGCTGTTCACTTGTTAAATGTCTTTTGTAAGCATCCCTTTCACAGCCTGAATCCAAGACTGTGGTCAGTTACATGTTTTGTGAATATTTTCTCCCAGTCTATAGTTTGCTGTCAATTTTCTAAATGATGTCTCTTGATGAGCAATCTTTAATTTTGAGAAAGTCTAATTTTTCATTGTTTTCTCTTGTGGTTATTTATTGCTGCCTTCTGTCTAAGAAATCTTTGCTGAACTTCAGTCAGCAAAGACTTTTTTCAGTTTTTTTTTTAAAGTATTAAGGTTTTATCTTTTTCATTTAGGACTCTACTTAATCTTAGAATAATTTTTGTACATTGAATGAAATAGGGGTGGAGGTTATTTACTTGTCTTACCATTTGCATACCTAGTTGTTCCAGCACTGTTTGTGGAAAAGATTTTCCTTTTCCTACTTGATTGCTTTGACATCTTTGTCAAATATCAATTGACCATGTAAATGTAGGTCTATTTCTGGACTCTCTATTGTGTTCAAATATTCTATTTGTTTATTTGTATTCCAAGTCCAAAAATTACTGTAGCCTTATAGTAAATCTTATAGTCAGATAGCATACATTTTCCAACTTTGTTTTTCTTTTGCAAGATTGTTTTGAATATTCTATGTCTTTTGTACTTCCATATGAATTTTAGAAATAGCTGATCAATTCTTATAAAAATACCTCGATGGGATTACAATGGTATCAGTTTATGGCTCAATATATGGTCTATTTTGCTGAATGTTTGCATGCATTTGAAAAGAAATATATTCTACAGTTTGAGGATATAGGATCTATAAATGTCAATAAGATCAGATTGGTTAATAGTCTAATAGTTCTATCAGTTACTGAGAAGAGATACAAAAATATCCAGCTCTGATGTTAGATTTATCTAGTTTGCCTTTTAATTTTGTCAGTTTTTTTCTTTTTTGAGGAAGATTAGCCCTGAGCTAACATCTGCTGCCAATCCTCCTCTTTTTGCTGAGAAAGACTGGCCCTGGGCTAACATCCATGCCCATCTTCATCTACTTTATATGTGGGACGCCTACCACAGCGTGGCGTGCCAAGCAGTGCCACGTCCACACCTGGGATCCAAACCAGCAAACACTGGGCCAGCAAAGCAGAATGTGTGCACTTGACCACTGAGCCACCAGGCTGGCCCCTAATTTTGTCAGTTTTTGCTTCACATAATTTGAAGCTTTGTAGTTAGGTGCATACACATTAATGAGTGTTATATCTTCATGACATGTTAACTCTTTTCATGATGAAAGTCTCGTTTTACTTTTGGTAATACTTCTTGTATTGATGTCTATTTTGTCCAATGTTAATATAGCCACTCCAGATTTTTCATGATTATTTTTTCACTGTATATTTTTTTCATCCCTTTTCTTTCATTTTACCTCTGTCTTTATATTAAAGTATGTCTTTTAAGGACATATTATATGGCCATGTTTTTTTATCTAGTGTGACAGTCTTTGCCTTTTTTTGGGAAAGTATAGCTCATTTAAAATTAATGTAATTATTGATATGGTTGGATTTGAACCTGCCATTTTATTAATTGTTTTCTATTTGTCTCATCTCTTTTTTTGTTTCATTGCTCCTCTTTTCCTACTTTCTTTAGGTAGGGAAACCAAATATTTTTAAAATATTCTATTTTGATATTTATATTGATATTTTAGCTCTGCCCCTTTGAAAACCTTTTAGTAGTGCTCTAGGAATTGCAATTTATGTCTTTAATTAATGCAAATCTGTTTAGAGTTAATCTTGTATTAATGAATAAAAAATATAGGAATCTCCTACCAGTGTAATACTATTTGCTCCTCTGTCTCTGGTGCCATTGTGTGATATAAATTACAACTACACAAACTCTATAATATGGCATTATAATTTTGGTTTTAAACTATTACATGACATAAAGAAATTAAGATATTTAGTGATGGGTTACATTTTATATTTTGTAATGGATTAAACGTGGCCACAAATATTTATTTTTTTCAATCCTTTTGACTTGGGGCTGACTTTAGTGCTTGACCAATAAAACACAGTGAAAGTAATGTTCTTAGTCTTCTAATGCTAGTTCATAAAAAGCCTTGCAACTTTCACTTGAGTTTCCTGGAAGATTCCCTCTTGTAACTCAGCCACCATGCTGTGAGAAGCTCAAGCCATATGGAGAAATCTCAAATAAGCTCCTAGCCAGCAACCACATCAACTGCCAGGTGTGAAGTTAGCCATCTTGGCGATCCTGCCAGTTGTGTCTTTAGATGACTCCAGCCTCAACCATCATCTGACTGTAACCACACGAAAGATCCCGAGTAAGTATTGCTCAACTGATCCTAATTAACCTACAGGGCCATGAAAAAGAGTAATACATTTTTATATTAAGCTACTAAGTTTTGGGTGGTTTGTTAGGCTGTTTTAGGAAATGTACTTGTAGTCTTACCATTTCTCCCACCAATTATCACCTCATGTCATTTGCCTTCCGCTTAAGGAACGTCTGTTAGCATTTCTTGTGATGCAGATCTATTAGTGCTGAATCTTTATATTTTATTAATAATCTGAAATATCTGTGTTTCACCTTTATTTCTGAAGAATAGTTTTACTATATGTAGAATTCTGGATTGACAGTTTTTCTTTAGGCACTTTAACAACATTGTTTATTGTCCTTTAGCATCTTATTAATGAGAAGTTAGCCATAATTTTTTTTAATAATTTTTCTATGCTGCTTCAAGAATTTCTCTTTATCTTATTTCAGCTGTTTGACTGTGATGTGTTTAGTTGTGCTTTCTTTTTGTTAATTTTGCTTGGGGCTTGATGAGTTTCTCGAATCTACAAGTTGACATCTTTCATCAAATTTGGGGGATTATTGGCCCTTATTTTTCAGTTTTGGAAGTTTCTATTGACATATCCTCAAGCTCAGAAATTTTTTTTCAGCCATGTCCCATGTACTAATGAGCCTATTAAACACATTCTTTATTTCTGTTACAGTGTTTTTGATTTCTAACATTTCTTTTTGATTATTTCTTAGAATCTCCATTACTCTGTTTACATTTTCCATTTGTTCTTGCATGCTGTCTACTTTTTCCATTATAGCACTTAGCATACTAATCACAGATTTTAAATTCATAGCCTGATAATTATAACATTACTGTCATATCTGACTCTGATTCTGAAGCTTGCTCAGTCTCTTCAAACTGTGTTTTTTGCCTTTTAGTATGCCTTGTAATTTTTTCCTGATAACCAGATGTGATGTACCGGGTAAAAGGAACTGCAGTAAATAACCTGTTAGTAATGTGATGGTAAGGTGTGGGGAGATAGGATGCATCCTATAGTCTTATGATTATGTCTCCCTCTTCTAATGACCCTGTGCTCCTGGGCTGTGAACTTTATAAGTGCTTCTTAGTTGCTCTTTTTTTCACCCTTTTAGGTGGTACAGGATGACTGGACGGAAGTAGATTTGAGTATTTGCCTTCCCCCAGGTTGGGTTAGCTCTGGTAAAACCCTAGTAGATTAGGCTCTGATAAAAGAGTTTCTCTTGAGGGAAGGACTTGTTAAGAAGAACAGAATGCTCTGGCATATTTCAAAATGGTTGCTTTTCCCCTTCCCTTGCTGGAAGCCTAAGGGGATTTTTCTCCCATCTTAACTGTGAGAACTCTGCAGAGCTCCTGGAGGTAAAACTCACAAAAGCATAAGTGTCCCTGCTCTCTCATGATTGGGTCCCCTGGAGTTTTTAACTCTTAGACTTGCCCACACTGAGCCTCCAGCAATTAGTCAGTTTCAGTTCAGGTTTTCCTTCCTCAGTAATAGTTCCCATGGAAGTGGATATCTGCTTTGGTAAGTTGTGATTCTCTGTATTTGCTGGTCTGCCTTTCTAATTTTTGGAGCAGCAGTTTGCCCTGTGACCTCACTTCTCTGATGGATCTCAGAAGAGTTTTGACTTTTCAGTTTGTTCACCTTTTACCTTCTCGTTAGGATGGAGTGATGACTTGAAAGCTCCTTACGCATCAGACTGGAATGCGTAAGTCTGCCAATATTTTTCAAATACTTTTTCTGTTCTATTCTCTTTCTTAGCCTTCTAGGACTCCAGTTATACATATGTTAAATCACCTTACATTGTCCCACAGATCTCTTAGTTCTATGTTCATCTTTTTTTTTCCCAATCATTTTTCCTTCTGCTCTGCATATTAGATAGTTATTATTGATCTGTCCTCAAATTGACTGACACTTCTGCTATCTCTGATTTTCTGTATAGCCCATCCAATGAATTTTTATGCCAGTTATTATACTTTCTAGTTCTACAATTTTTTATTTAGATCTGTTTTATAGTTTTGATTTCTTTGCTGAGATTGCCCATGTATTCATTTATTAAGAGTATTTCTCCCTTTGATATATTCGAAATAGTTGTTTTAAAATCTTTTCCAATCACAATATCTGGTTCAGCTTGGGGTGTTTTCTATTGACTTTTTTTCCTTGAGTATGGGTACATTTGCCTGTTTCTTTGCACGTGAAGTGATTTTTAAATTGGATTTAACATTATAAATGATACAGTGTAGATACTCTGGATTCTATTATTTTCTCCTGGACCATTTTTTTTCAATCAATTCACTTGGCTGGATCAACTCCCAATTCTGCCTGTTTTGTGTTGGGAAGCAGATGAAATCTCAGCTCTGTCTTTCCAGCTTCCAGCTACTACTTTTTTTTTTCTGAGTCTCCTGGGCCGTCTTCACCCTCCTATCGAAAGGTCAGCCAGGATTGGGGGTGAATTATATATTTTAGACTTTGGGGTTCATCACATCTATGGCTCTCTCCTCTCCTATTTTGGGATTCCATCCCCATCCCAACTTTATGATTGCTCTGCCCATCCTTAACTCTTTTCTTTGACACCTTAAGCCAATAAGTCTGTGGGACATCTGAGCAATACACAGTCTGAGAAGTGCACTCAGAAAAAAGACTGCAAAATCACAAATCTCAACTTTTTCTATTCAGCTTTTAAGGACATGTTCCTTTCTGGTTTCTTGCTGATTTTTCTAGTGGCTTCAGATCTATCTATCCATCTATCTATCTATATGTCTATCTATCTAGATATAGATAGATACATGTACATGTATATAGATATGTAGATATAGATCTATACAAATTTTATCCAGAGTTTAAAATATGCAGGAAGATTAGTCTGACAAAGGTATTATCCCATAGTAATTTAAAGTAAACTTTCTGATACCGTATTTCTTCTACTAGAGTCCTGTTACTCAATTATATTAGAAACATAGGTGATTATACTTCTGCTTATATCATTTAGAACCTTAGTAATTTATTACTATAGGTGAACTTAGGAATCAGCACATGGCTTTTAAAGTCTCAATATTCCCAGTTGGCTGAGGAAACTTGTAGCAAACTAAGGTTCTCATTATCTAGTATATTTTCCAATTGCCACATTATCTATTTGCCTCTCACTAAGAATAACTTTTGTCTGATGCATTGTGAATGGACACCAAATAATAGGATTGAGAAAAACAGTATCAGTCAATGCCACATTTGTTGATTCATCCAACAAATATAAATGGCATACATAACATGATGTTATGGGGGCCTGGGAAAGACAGGATTAACAGTATCATGAGGTTATATCCAAGTACGGGGAGTGTGCTGGTTAATTTTATGTGTCAGCTTGACTGGATCATGGGGTGCCCAGGTATTTGCTAAACATTATTTCTGGGTGTATCTGTGAGGCTATTTCCAGATGAGATTAGCCTTTTAATTGTTGGACTCAGTGGAACAGATTGATGGGCATCACCTAATCGCTGAGGTCCTGAATAGAACAAAAGGCAGAGGGAAGGAGAATTTTCTCCTTCTGCCAAAGTCCTTGGGCTAGAATATTAGCCTTCTCCTGCCCTCGGACTAGGGCTTACGCTGTCAGCTTCTTTGGTGATCAGACTGCACTACACCACCAGCTTTCCTGAGTCTCCAGCTTGCAGACAGTAGATCATGGGACTTCTCTGCTTCCATAATCACATGAACCAATTCCTCATAATAGGTATCTATCTATCTATCTATCTATCTGTCTGTCTATCTATTGGTTCTATTTCTCTGGAGAATCCTGACCAATACAGGGAGACAGACAATAAGCAATCAAAAATAGAAACTAGAAAATATCATGTTGTAATAAGTGATATGAAGAAAACATAGGAAGAAAATGAGCTAGAGGGTGATTGTGGGATGTTGAATATGTATGCACGGGTTGTGCATTCAAGAACTCCAGGATGTAGTTTTGCAAAGATCGTGAGAATGGACTACACAGCATAAGGAAAAGCTGGTACGAGTGCTCAGTGTGGCTGAAATGGAATGCATGAGGGACGGATAGACCAGGACCAGATTGGTAGGAGTTTAGATTTTATTCTAAGTATCATTGGAGGTTCTTGGAAGGTTTGAATCAGGAGTGATTGGTTCTGATTTACAATTTAAAAATATTTTTCTGACCAATTTGTGGAGAAAAGATACTGTGGTGGTGGGTAGGACAATGTAGAATTTGCGGAACCAGGTAGGAGGCTGTTGCAGTCGTCCAGAGGAGAACTGCTGTGATCTGAGAGTCAATTACGCAGCTAATCTCTATCTTGGAACCAGCCTAGAACATTTCCAAAAGCAGAAGGGACAAATTCCAGGCTATTCAGAGACCTCCGAGGGAAATAGATCATTGATTCTCCAATTTAAGTCCCTGGAGTAAACATTGCATGCCAGAAAGCAATGCCTTTATATTTAGCTTTATTTTCATCAACTCTATAGTCTAGCCAAAAGAATTATTTGTCAGTTCCTAAACTTGTACCGTATTTCCCAATTCTGTGCTTCTACACATGACATTTATTCTTGTTTGAAATATATTTTTTTAAATACATTTAAACATTTGTTTTTGAGATCTTATTCAAATGCTACTGAGGACATTTTTTTCCTTCCTCTCACCTCTGATATAATTTTATTATATTCTTTCCAGGTTTGTGCTATATGCTAGTTTAAACTGTAACTGCTACTTAATATTGTCAAGTAGTATGAACAGACTGAGAATTTATACTAATTGCATGCTAGGAAGTTAGTAATTCACCATTTCATGTGTGCTGGCAGAAGACATGAGACTCCTGATTCAGAGACAAAAGATTTTAATGCTTATGGCACAGCACGCAGCATGAGCTTCATGTTTTATTGGTTCTTCTTGCTCGCTGAGTCCCATGGGAGTAACACAGCGAAGCCCAGTTAGATGTGTGCAGGGGCTTTGTATCACAGTTGAAGAACTCCGAATGTAGGAAGTTTGAATAATTTATAGTGGGCTGCAAATAAGTGTTCTGGGTTTTTGCTCTGGAAGGAGGTATTATATTTTTATATTGGGCAGTCAGCAAACCTGCCCGGTGTTTTCTTTATCTTCCAAGGTTGTTTACTCTACAGGATAATTGTAGCTTGAAAAGATAGTCTGGAATAAAAAGGCAGTTAGTGCCTCTGCTCACAAGATGCACAGAATCATGAGAGACTGATGGAGAGTTGTCTCCTACTGCCATTAGTGCAAGGACCAAGTTCCACATATGTTGTTATGGATGGAATATTTGTGTCCCCCCCCACCTTAAAATTCACATGTTGAAATCCTAATCCCCAGTGTGATACATTGGGTGGTGGGGTGTTTGGGTGGTGATTAAGAAATGAGGGTGCAGCCCTCATGAATGGGGTTAGTGCCCATATAAAAGAGACATGACAGCTTGCTTCCTCTCTCTGCTCTTTGCCGTGTGAGGATCCAGCAAGGAGACAGCCATCTGCAAACCACAAAAGGGCCTTTACCAAGAACCTGACCATACTAGCACCCCGATATCTGACTCCCAGCCTCCCAAACTGTGATAAATAAATGTCTATCTTGTAAGCCACCCAGTCTATGATATCTTTGTTATAGCACCCCAAACTGACTGACATATGTTTATCTCAACTGTGTCCCTAGTCCAGTGTCTGTACACTTAAGGGCTCAAGAAAATATGTATTGAATAAATGAAACATTGCTTCTTCTTGCCATCTGCATCTATCCAAATCCTCATAAATGGATTAATTGGATTAATACCAATCTAACATATTTAATTTTTTAAAAACCTTACTTTTAAAAATTTTGTTTAAAAGTCGTAATGCTCTTAGTTCAATTCTTTTTGAGACTACAGATTGTGGGAAAAATTTTGTCAGGTATTTACTAAAATGTTGCAGATTTAAAGGCATGAGACATACAACTGGGAGATTTACCTTAATCAGAAGTGAGGAATTCTTGGAAGAGGCAGTTCAGGAAATGTTTCTTGGCTAAGCATTAAACACATTGGCAGAGGGAAAAGAAATCTCTAGCCAGACAGCAAGTAGGTAGAGTTGTTCGAAAAGAGAAACCCCAGATTCTCAGGTTCTCAGCCTCAGCAGCTGAGGAAGTTATGAAGTTAGGCCTGCAGTGTGTCTAAGGGGAACACTATTGGTGTTTTTCTCAGGGTAATTTTTCATGGTGAGGAATTGCCCAGTGCATTTCAAGCCATCCTGCATCCTTCATTCTCAGGTCTTAGGTGCCAGCAGAACTCTCCAGGTACTGTTCATTGTATATATTTGTCAAAAAATGCCCAACAGCCAAAACAAAAGAGAACAAAACAATATGGCCTAAGGGGATGCTGCGGTCCCTTGTAAAGAACTACTGGGTGAGGTGTAAAGCTCTCCCACTAACACGCTGTATGTCAAGATCAAAATAAATTTTAATGCTCTGTAGGGACAGCTACTGAAATTGTGCGCGCTGCCTTCCTGGACAGAATATTATTCTCCTTGTGGTGACACCCATGGATACTATAAAGATTCTACATAGATGCCAAGTTCTGCATGAAACCACTGGATTCTCTATATCTGATTTATATTTTCTTAATCCAACAGTATTTATTCATTTAAGAATGTTTGATGCGTCACTAGTGTGTGCCAGATACTATTTCTGGGTGTTGGGATAGGGCACTGGATAAGAAAATGCCTCTGGCTTCATGAAGTTTACATTCTAGTAGGAGGATAGATATAAAAGTAAGCAATTAAAATGGCTAATTTCATGTGGTAACAAGTCCTTGAAGAATACTGGGCTGAGATGGCGTCACTGAGGAGGGGTAAATCTAACTTCCTTAGACTCAGGGAAGTTCTTAGAGGAAAGGATAATTAAATGCAGATCTGAAAGATGATAAGAGGGTGGGTCTGGGAAGAGATGGTGGGTGTATGTTCGGAAGGGAGAGAAGAGCAAAGATGCTGAAGAAAAAAATAAGTGCATGTTTTTTATACTATTTGGCAGGTAATTGGGTATTGTCTCATGACATCTTTCATTATCATAATCGTGATGGTTATCATTTCTCCAGTCCCCTACAGGAAATTCACCTTTATTAGTTCATTTAATCCTCACAACAACTCTATGAAGTGTATATGATTACTAATTTAGAGATGCGACAACTCTGTCTTGGAGAGGCTCAGTTACTTGAAGAATTTGGACTTGAAACCAGGTCATTTTGATAGTATCCAGTGCTCTTTGCTCTATCGAATTCTGCCTCTTTCTGACTTAGTAATTTGTATCGTGGATCTACCTTGCCTTCTAAGGTAGATTTTGAGTTTTATAAAAGATGATGTATTAGCTCAGGCTGCCATAACAAAATACCGTAGACTGGTTGGCTTAAATAACAGAAATTTATTTCTCATAGTTTTGGAGGCAGGAAGTCCAATATCAAGATGTCAGCCGATTTGGTTCCTGGGAGAACTCTCTTCCTGGCTTCCAGAAGGCCACCTTCTTACTGTCCTAATATGGTGGAGGGAGAGAGAGAGAGAGAGAGAGAGAGAGAGAGAGAGAGAGAGAGAGAGAGATCTGGTCTCCTTTCTTCTTATAAAGACATTGATCCCACCATAGGGGCCCCACCCTCATAATCGCATCTAATCCTAATTAAATCCCAAAGGCCCCATCTCCAAATGTCACTACATTGGCTGTAAGGGCTTCAGCATATGAATTTTGGGGGGATACATTCAGTTCATAACAGATGGGAACCATGCGTTAGATATATTGGGTATCCTCTAAAATAGTTATCAACAAATGCTAAAGGAATCTCACTTGAATGAACGCTAACGTATTTTGGCTAGCTAATTCCTTCTCGTTTTTCAGGTTTCAGTTTAGCCGCTAGCTCTCTAGGAAGCCCAGGTTCAGCTGCCTCTCCCAAATGTTTCCATAGTCCCAGATTTGTCCATTAGTGATTTCCTATCTGTTCTCCCTGACTTTCTAAGCTTCTTGAAACTGTCACCATCGTATTCCTAGTGTGTGCTAGTGCACTATCTGATACACAGTTGCTGCTTAATAATTAAATATTAATTAATACTATAATATTAATATAATAATAATTCCTGTTCAATTAAATAGCTATATGATCCTTGGCAAGTTAACAGCTCTCTGAACCTCAGTTTCCTCACCTATAAAGTGTGGAGAATCCAATTCATTCGGTTAAGACAATTCAGTGAACTGGTGCGTGTGAAAGCGTTGTTGTTTCTTTTTTCCCCCTTGCTTCATCATCTACCATTTATTTATCCTATTTTAAAGCTCTTCACTTCACTTGCAACACATCTTAGGATTTAGCTATCTGAAAAGGTTAAACAAACTGTGGCAGGGGATTTCAAAATGGATCTATATTTCTAGAATGGTAGCCGTAATTCTTTAAATGCCAAGGCTAAAACAGCGCAATGATTGTTTTGTCTAAAGGTGACCTTTATCACACTGAAGATACAGGCAGTAGATTTTCTATATCTTGTCTAAAAGGTTCACAATAGATAGCATTAAGTTCTTTGATATGCCTAAGTTAAATTAATGATAGGTTAAAGATATACTTAGAGTAACAATAATTTTCAATCAGAAAATAAAGTTCATTATCTGACAAGCATAAGCATACTTAGGATTGTGGGATATAATATTTGGAATTATGACTATGGTGGAAAATCTTAGGAAGTATGAACAGATGAGCACTGGTCTAGTTGGTTTCAAGGTATGTCATTATTTCCATTCCACAGGTTATTTATTTCACAAAACTCCTTGAAGGTAATGAAATTTAGATATAGACACAAATAATAAAGATATAAATCTATTTTACTATAAATGATAGGATATATGGGGAGTACTTGGTCATTAGATTTTTAATTAATTTTATTTTAATCAAAGTAATATATGCACTTAATATTACAATGCCAAGCTTACCCTAAATAACAGAGGTCTGCCACTCAACCCCCTCAACCCTTAGTCTCTTTCTAAAAAGGCCATAACTTTTAACTCTCTTGATTTTTCTTCTGGCATTTACATCCATATTTTTAAACAACATGTAAATGTTATTCTTGATCATCGATTTTAGGCTTTATTTGCTTCCTTTTATGCGATTGATAATATGCCTCTCTTATCCCACCTCATTCATTTACCACCACTCCATCATCTTGGTGTAATTGTATTACAGTTTTTATTTGCACAATAGTCAGTGATCCACATTATCATTATTATAAGAATGCTGTTGATGGTTTTCTTTCTGGCACAGACTTTGTTTTTTTCTGAAGTTAATGACAGTCTCATTTTTTTTTCATTTGCTTGGTTTCTCTTTACCCATATCCTTTTTCCACCAAATATTCAATAGAGCAATGATTTTCCAAATATGCAAACACTTCAATTAACCCACAGTTTCCTTTCGTTTTCTCTGGAAAACTCCTGCTCTAGCCCTTACTTCCTGCTCCCGGCTGGGTTGACTGCTCTCTGGGTGTGCTGTACAGCTCTTGTCCACCAACTTCCCACTGTCTGGCCCCAGTGTTAGAAATCCTCTCTCTTGAATCTCATGTCTTTCTTTCCTGGTTTTCTGCAGCATTTTTCTGTGATGCATTCTATTGTAGCTTCCTATGAAAAGAGCATAGATGATAAATTTTCTTCCATCCTTGTCACGTTTTGAGATACCTTTATTTGAAACTTAAAACTTGATTGACAGTTCAACTGGGTTCCAAATTCTAAGTTGACAGTAATCTTCCCTCAAAATTTTGCCATTATTTATCCATTGCTTTTGCATCCCCATTGTTGCTGCTGAGAAATCCAGTGCCATTTTGATCCTTTGTATTTAAAGTTTTTTTCTTCCTTGAATATATATAGCCAAATAAATTTTTATATATGACATATACGTATGTATATATATCATATATATAGAAACTTTTCATTATGAAATAATTTTAAGCTTACAAACTTACAAAAAAGTTGCACAAATAGTACAGATAATTCTTGTATATCCCTAGCCCAGAATCTCTGAATCTTACCAATTTTTTATATTTTCTTTGCCATTCTCTCTCTCTCTTTATATCAGTGTACTTATTATTATTTATTTTGAACCATTTGAGAGTAAGTTGCAGACACTATGCCCCTCCTCCCTTAAATACTTCAGTTTTTATTTCCTAAAAGCAAGGACCTTCTTTTACCACAGTAGAGTTTTCTAAATGAGAAAGTTAATTTTGATATAATACTATTACCTAATCTGCAGATGCCTTTTTAATATCAAAAGATGCAACAATTCCTGATCCAGGATCATACATTGCATTAATTGCTTAGTGAGCTGCATTTAGTGTCATTTTTCATCTCGTTTAATCTGGAAATTTCTGTGTGCTGAGATTTCGTGATACTGTGGGTCCTTTTGGTCTGGAGACTTGTGCTACTCAGTTGATGTTTTTGCCTAAGATTAAACTTCTTATATTATTTTCTTGATAAGTCACTCTCTTTGTTTTCTTTCCTCTCTCTTTCTAGAACACCTCTTAGTGGGATTTCGGATGTCCTGGGTCGATGCCCAAATTTTATCTTTTCTCTCCCATTTTCCTGTTTGGGTCTTTTTGTTTTACTTCCTGGTAGATTATCTTTGTTGTATCTTCTATCATCTTAATTATGTTTTTATTTCAGTTAATTAAATTTTTAATTTCCAAGAGAGTTTTCTGGTTCTCGGATTGTTTCTTTTCTCTAGAATTCTATTCTTGTTTATTAGATTACTGTCTTAATAGCTTCTCTTATTTCTCTGATATTATTTTTTATATCTTCTGTTACTCTGTTATTAGCTATTTTTAAAAAGGTCCCTCTTTCTGCTTGTTTGACTTGGTTTGTCTCTTTCAAGTTAGAGGCTATATTCCTTAAGGTCCTGGGAGGTAATAGTTGGCATACTTAGGCAAAGGAGGGGAAAGTCTTTGAAGGGTTGTTTGTAGATTGAAGGCTAAAGAGCAAGAGATGGTGACAAACCAGAGGTTAGCAACAGCAAAGAGCTGTGACTGCCCCTAGGCCAGAAGGGCAAGGGGAGGGAGAAATTACTGGGACCTGGAGAGAGCACTAGTTACAGCTGCAGCTGGAGGAGAAGGCTGTGTGAAAGTGGCTACTTTTTTATAAAAAGCATGATTTTATTGTTTAATAGAGGAATCTTGCTACTGTTAACCATGGCCCAGCAGGGAGAGAAATTACTCTTCACCTGTCATCTCTGGCTGGTGCCTCCCATTCACCTAATCCACCTGGGAGGCAGAGCTCAGGAGCCTGGGTGATGCAGTCTCTAAGGCTCAGCATCCTGGGTCACACTGCAGGGCAGAGAAGGAAGGGGGTGGGTCTGGAGAGACCAATGGAGAGTATCTAGCACTGAGCCTTCTCAACATGTTAGTGGTCCCTTTCTATGTACTCATTTGTGAATGATGCAGTTAAATCTAATTGGATAGTCTATGGCTTCTTAGAGGCCAATCTTTGGTCTTCCATAGAATAAAAGGAGGGAGAAAGGACTAGAATAAAGGGCAGTGGCCTGGCTGTGCTGTTGGGGAGAGATCTGAGAGTCTAAGATTTGTATATAGGCTTTTGATGAAGTCTTAATTTTTATTCCTGCAACTCAATTCTGCTTCCCAAGACACTGGTGCTTCCAATGGCTGAAATGCTCAGGGTTTCTGTGAGACAAACAGCTTTATCCTCCTCTGCTGTGCCAAGCTATTTTCAATCTCTCCATCTCCTTTCCACCTTTCAAAATTTGTTGAAATCTTATTTCTGTTATTCTCTTCCTTCCTAATCTCTTTGTACTTTTGCATTTGCATCTTTTTGTCTTTTATCCTCATATCAGTTGGCTTAGGAATCAAAGAGACTATTTGCTAAGTTTAACTAAAATTCTTCGATATTTTTATAAATTGCCTCAGGGGGGATGTAAATTTCACAAATGGACTTGGAATAGAGTAAATTAAGAAGCAGTGATTAATAACAATTTCATCTACTAAATATATCTGTAAGTCTAGAAATTCACTAATCTGAAAACTATATGGTACAATGAAAAATGCTGTTTTGTACTTACCATATAGGGAGCTTGTGATGGTGAGTGCTTTTGGTCATTTTTTTGTCATTTAAAAACAAGTCCAAACAATATGTGGTGTTACTCTTTTTCGTATGGAGTCACACACCTGGCAGGGATGTATGCATATGCATCACTTCCTATTCTGCCCATTCTCTGGCAAAAGCGTTCATACGCTGAAATTGCAAAGCATGAGGGAGAAAGAAGGAAAGGGACTGAATTATTCACTCTTAAATGATTGAGAGTTGGCTGCACCAGATGCCACCCAAAGAAATCTGCTCAGGGTCCATTTTAATCAAATGTATTTATAACTCAGTTCTTTCTATTCGTAACTTAACAATTGAATTAGTTTCATTTAACTGGCAGCAGATGGTGGGTGATTATTGCCTTCCTAATAATAAAAAAACGCCTGTCAATACTTGTTAAATATGGATTAAGCCAAGGGTTACTGCAACTGCTTGGGTTTTCATTAAAATACTTCATTCAGTTTGAATCTGGCAATTAAAATGTGTAGAAATCACATAAATCCCATATGCATTATGCATGTTGGTGCCTCAACTTCAAAATGAAGTAGTTGGGTAGTGAATGCTTCTGGAAATATAACTTATTTTTTGACATTTTAAGTTAGAAAATAAAATTGTCCCTGTGTAAACAGAGGCAGAAGTGTGCATATTTTAAGATTGACGCTGTTTGTGAAATGCTGTCCTCCAGCCGGGGTCCGGGGAGACCGCAGCCGGCACGTCGGTCTGGCGTTCTCTCCAGTTAAAAGGAAGGCAGCTCGAGGGGACAGCAACACAGGCTCCCTTACAATCTAAGCTGCAGATTGAATTTCAATGACAGATTTCCTCTTTAGAAACGGTAATGACATATTTCTTAGGTAAATTATTATCCAACAAGAATATAAACCTGTTCGGAAGAGGTTAGCTTCCTCTGTAACTGACTCCTTTAGCTGAAATTGGAAGAACTGCAATATCCTTTGGAAGTTTTCAGGATGGAACCAAGGTTTGCCTGAGTGGACGCCATTGCATTGTGTATTGCAGGAAAAACAATGGGAATCTTTATGTCTCAGACTTGAGGTTTTTTTCTTTTAAAGGGTCGATGGTTTTTCAAGGATTTTTTTGGGCGGTGGTGGTTGCTTTTTGAGCTTCGCCTCTCCTGCGGTTCATCGCTCATCTTTATAATATTTTTCAGGGAAATCTTTGTTTCAGGCATGGGCCCGGGGGCGGCACCTGCGGATGCTCTCTTTTCTCCCTCCAGGTCTCAACTGATCTTTCTACTCAGTGGATCTATCACTTTCCTTTCAGCTCCCGAGAGCTCCTCAGTCATTTTTCTCCTGACAGACTCAGATGCCTCTTTCTTCCATTTGGAAAAAAACTTCTTGCCAGTGATTTTCTCTAAAGAAAGTTTTTAGAAGATTTGTGTGTGTGTGTGTGTGTGTGTGTGTGAATGTCATGAGGTTCTAGAATAAAATAGGAATAGATAGTGAAAAAGATACAGAAAGGTTGCAAAGGCAGATGTACTGTAGTAGTTGAAGGAACTTGCCATAAAGCACTAGAAAAATCCCATAGTCTGTTAGGGCTTGGGTCCCTCATCTAAAGTTGGTCTGACACAAATTAAGGAACATAATAGGTCAAACTGTATATAGGTTTTTGTTTTGGGTTTTTTTTTTTTTTTTTGGTGAGGAAGAGATTGGCCCTGAACTAACATGTGTTGCCAATTTTTCTCTTCTGGCTCGAGGAAGATTGGCCCTGAGCTAACATCTGTGCTAATCTTCCTCTATTTTGTATGTGGGACGCTGCCAAAGCATGGTTTGATGAGCAGTGTGTAGGTCTGTGCCTGGGATCCAAACCCGCAAACCCTGGGCTGCTGAAGTGGAGTGTGCGAACTTAACCACTACACCACTGGGCTCGCCCCTGTACTTTTTATAGTAGATCAGCAATTGTATATTGGCAATTTTATATGCTGTAATGTGATGTTTGAAAAATTTTTTGAAATTAGAATTAACAGGGCTTGGTAACTTATTGTATTAGGTAGTGAGAGGGAAAGGAGTTGAGTGTCTTTGATAAATGTTGATCTTTGGTGTTTATCTTAAATTTAAATCCATGATCATTAGTATCAATATAGATAATAGCTATCACATATAAAACTTACTCTGCTTCAGGTATAATTCTATGATTATCCGTAATCCTCTATTCTATGAGGATATCCCTATTTTATGGAGCAGGAAAGGGAGGGTCCGGGAGGTTAACTAATTTGCCCAGATCTCATAGGTTAAAGCTGATGGAGGCTGGGTTCTCAGTCAGGCTCTCTGGCTCCAGAGTCTGTCCCATACACCCCACGTCATCCCCCATTGGCCTCTGAATGCTGCCCTGCTGTCATACAGTTGTCCCTGGTGCATTTACTCTCCCCTCCTCTCCTGCAGGACCATTTTATACATCTGCTTTCTCCGCGAGCCTCCAATACTTCCTCTCCTAAGTTCATTCTCAGCTCATGACTTTGCTTTCTATGACTGTAAGAAAATTGAAGAAATCCGGAGAGAACTTGCTTATGCTCCACACTATGAACACCCGCTTACCTGAATCTGTGTTCACATGTACTCTCATCTTCAGGGAATATGGATCAACTGCCTGCAGTTCCTACCCCTGGACGCTGGAATATATCCCCTTTTACCCACTCAAGGACAATCAAGCAGCAATTTTCTCCTTGTTTCCATCATTAAATTTTCCCTTTCTTCTGGGTTATTCTCGTGAACATACAAACATGTTGTCCTTTCTTTATTCATTAAAAAATGCTCCTTTGACCCCACATCTTTTTTCAGCTGCTCTCCCACTTCTTTTTCCCACTGTGACTAAACTCTTGGAAAGATTTACCTATAAGCACTTTCCCGAATTCCTCTCTTCCCATTTGGTCTTGAACTCCAAGGAGGCTCTTATTTGCTTCTTTTGACAAAGTCACCAATAACCTTCACATTGTTGCTATATCCACGTTGTTCTTTTCTTAGTTGATCTCTCAGCTGCATTTGACAGTTGATCACTGTCTCTTCTTGAATTCCTTCCTTGATTTAGTTTCTGGAACACCACACTGCCCTAGCTTTCATCCTACCTCCCCAGCTGTTGCTTCTTTCCCACGTTTGTTCCTTAATTTTCTGACCTCGAAACACTAGAGTGGCCCAGGGGTCAAAGTTTCTCTCTCTCTTCACTGCCTTAGGCCTCTCTATACTGGATCATGCTTCCAATACTGCTTGTATCAGGTTTTCTTGGGTACCACTTCAGATCTTCTCTGACTTACTTTCTTCTGTTCCAGCTTTGCATTGTTTCAACCTACACCCCTGCACCTGTTGTTCTGTGTCTCCTCCTTGCCATGGACTGTTTGTGTCCCCCACAAATTCATATGTTGAAACCTAATGCCCAAGATGATGGTATTTGGAGGTGGGGTCTTTGGGAGGTGATTAGGCCATAACAAATGAAATTAACGCTTTTATAAAGGAGACCTCAGGTTGCTCCTTCATCCCTTCCCCCATGTGAGAACATGGAGAAGACGGGTGTCTATGAACGAGAAATAAGTCCTCACCAGACTCTCAATGTGCTAGCACTTTCATCGTGGACTTCCCAGCCTCCAGAACTCAAAGAAATAAATTTCTGTCGTTTATAAGCCACCTAATCTGTAGTTATTCTGTTACAGCAGCCAAAATGGGCTAAGACACTGTGAGAGGCTTCCCTATTAATGCCACCTGGAGATCTTTCTGCTTGTGCTGCCCACCCACACTGTGCAACCCAGCTGGGGGTTAATACCGCCTGGAGGTGAGATCCGGTGGGTCAATTCTTTCCTCTTTCCCGCATTTTGGCTTTCCTATCACAGTCAGTTTTGCTGTCCCATCCTCTGGTGCGTAAATTTTCTTTACTCCTTCACAATTCTTCTAAGAATGAGAGCGAGCAAAGAATACCATTTATGTTTTCCTGTAAAATACTTCAAACAGATCCTTGACAAAAATATTATTTACCTTTTCATTAGATTCCAGAATTTTCCACAACAACCATGTTCTACAACCTTATTTCAGGTTGGATGCTCTGTATCTATGTAGTGTGTTAAATTACACTCACCTTACAGCTTTGGATTGTTTCACAAGCAATCTCTCACTTTCTACAACATAGCCACACATAATAAATGATGGAGGGGGCCAGCCCGGTGGCGCAGCGGTTAAGTTCGCATGTTCCACTTCTCGGCAGCCTGGGGTTCACCGGTTCAGATCCAGGGTGCAGACATGGCACCGCTTGGCAAAAGCCATGCTGTGGTAGGCATCCCATGTATAACGTAGAGGAAGATGGGAATGGATGTTAGCTCAGGGCCAGTCTTCCTCAGCAAAAAGAGGAGGATTGGCAGTAGTTAGCTCAGGGCTAATCTTCCTCAAAAAAAAAAAAGTAAAAAAATAATTAAATGATGGCATTCTTTTCCTTTCCTAATTTTACTTTCTACTTTCTAGTTAAACAATTATAGAGATAGTGCCTTCAATACAGATGCTATTCCTATGTCTTATTGGTGATTTGAATTTATCTTTACCTTAGTTAGTGAATCTTTCTGGTTTGTTTCTCAGTTCTGCTTGCTTTTGTTAATCATCTGCCTTAAAAATATCTTTCAATGTCTTGCTACAAGTGTCTCCGACCCATGCTTTCTTCCTGCAAACCCATACCATACACATCTTATATTCTCTGACTTTGGGTTTTATTCGACTGTAATTCTAAGAACTCTGAACACATCTGGGCCTTTGAAAGGTTGAACTAAAAGTAGGTCAAGAGAAAATAGAATGGTGAATAGAGAAATACCAGACGTGTCTTTGTTTACCATTGAGGAGCAAAAAAAGACAAAAACATTCTTTATTATACACTTGGACACCTTCCTGTTCCCTTTCAAGCTTTTGAAGCTCCGTTCTATGACGTTTTGTAATAACAACAAGCAGCCTCTCCTACGGCTCCCTTCCTCCCACTCCTCCCTCTGCACTCTTGCCAAAGAACAAAGGGTAAGAAAGCTAATGTCGAGGAACTGTGCAGGACCAAGGTTTCATCACAACCTTTGGCATATTCCATGTCTGATTTATTTGTTTAGCTTCCATCTTCAAGACTACAATGCCAGGTCTTCCATATGTCATGTGGAGGGATAAGAGTTTCAGTCATTTGTTAGATGACAAATCAGCATAATCCAAGTTCCACTTTTTTCTAAACACAAACACACATGGACACACAGTTAATTTGTTTCATTTATTTATAATTGTGTATTTCCTGAACTGATCACCTTAACATCAGAGTGTCCATTGTCATCATGATGTTGCCAAGTTGTTCATACTTACTACTTTGATCTTCCAAATATATTGAGTTCCAATTCCTTCTTTCTAATTATCATTATTTGGTGTCCGTCTTCTGCAGCTGCCTTTGTCAAAAGTTGGCCCCTAAACATTACAGCAGAACCTTTTGATAAGACAAAGCTGAGTTGACTGCTTACCACAGCAAGGGAGAATACCGCCTCAAAGAGCTTTGGCAGTCAATGTCTCAGAGAACTGGAAATCTGGCTTAAGGCAGGTCTTTCAGCATAAGGACTTGATTAGAATTGGGTAAGAATTATGATACAAGAGTTCAGAGTTGTTGGGAACAGCAAGGTGAGGATTTTGAGGCAGAGATTCAAAGAATCGTAGGGGGCAAACCCAAGAACAGTCCTGGAAGAGTAAAGAAATGTTAATGAAGATGATAAAAGACAGCAGAGCCATGTTGATGAAGACGGTAAAATGTGGTGTTGATTTCAGCATCAAGGCTGAGTGTTGGGGTGGACAGTTTTCATTCTCACTTTCTACCTTATATATATCTTTGAATGATGAAAATTCCTAAAAATAAATGCGCTTTTTCTGAGATCCTCGTCGTGAACAGAGAGATGATTATTTTCTCTCCAGTGATGGGTATTTCCTAGCATGAAGTTTGAAAACGCTGGTCTCTGTGGTTGACTTTTTATGTTACCAAGTTATATCTAGTTTGTGGAGCAAGTTTGCCCTTTAGCCTATTGTCATTTTACATCACTTGTGGCTGCTATCCAGAAGTCAACATACTCAATTCCTTTCAGGTCATGCCCCAGCCTTCTTTCTTGTGAAATCTTTGGGGAAGGACACACCACTAAAGTGAATAGTACATTTCTTGTGCTATGGGTGTTAAGAAAAAACATTCTTAGATTTCTTAGGGTGAGAGCTACTTCTTCATGACTTGTACCACATGGTCCTATGCCTACCCCATGGGGCCATAGAGAATGAGGCTTAGCTCTCCTTTATAAGTGACCTTCAACCATTGAAGAAGTTGTGTGATTTTCCTTAATTTATCTCTTCTTCTTCACTTCTTAGGACAAACATTTGGGTTGCTTTACCATCCTGACTACCACTTTTAAATGATTCAGATTGTCAATATTTCTTCCCAAGAAGGATACTCAGAACTGAATACAATTCTCAAAGTGTCTTCAGACAGTCTAGATAGGGAGCAGAACTCTAACTTCTTCAGTCCTGGATTCTATTCATAAAACAGAAGATTGAGTTATCTTTTCCTGGATGCTAGATCACCCACTAAACTGTACAAAAGTTAATATCACAAAAGACCCAGGAATTTTGTCCAAGTGTTGCTGTGAGGCCACATCTGACCCACGTCTTTGTAGGGCAATGTTTTTTAGTGGTTAAAGGCAATGTCTTAGGAATGGCACTATTGGCATTTTAACCACAGCTCCACCCCTTAACTAGTTATGCAAACTTGGACAGCTAACTAACTCTCTGATTTTTAGCTTTGAAATTGAAAATAGGCTTAGAAAAGTATGTATTTCACTGGATATTGTGCAGATTCATGTGAGTAAATGCATTTCAAGGCCTGACAACAGTTCCCGGCATATACTAGAAGCCTAATAAGTATTAGCATTGACTATATTTTAGGTATCTCTATTTTTCAAAATCAAAATAACCTTTTATTATGAAAATGATACATAAATACAGTACTTTAAAAGTCAACCTATAAGTGAAAAGGACAAAGAAAAAGCACAGTTTCATAACTCAGAAATTACCCCATCAGAATTATACTCACTATCTTCTAGATATTTCTGTGTGTAGACACACACATTTGCAAAATTTTACAAAATGGAAAACCACACATGCTGTTTTATGTGCTATTTGTTGTATGAACATCTTTCTGTGCCATTTTTTACAGGACTATATCAGTGGTCAGTAAACTCTTTCTGTAATAAACCAGATAGCAAATACTTTATTTAGTCTTGGGAGACACATGTGTCTCTGCTACGTGATATTCTTTGTTTTGTTTTGTGGTTATTGATTTTTGTTTTACATTTAAAATATATAAAAATCATATTTGTTTTAGCTCGCAGGCTGTACAAAAACAGGCCATGGGCCAAATTTGGCCTCTAGCCTGTAGTTTGCCTGCCCTTGATCTATATAATGATTTTTCAATCACTAAATTGCATAAATGTATTATACTTGTTAAACTCTTCTACTGTTTACATTTTTCCCTATTTTAAGAAACTCTGGGATGAGATTTTTTGAACAGTTTTTCTCTCTCCTTAGAGAAAATTTAGAAGTGGAATTGCTGGGTTAAATTTGTTTTAATACATATTGAAAATGTTATCTTTTCAGTTAAGTATAAGACAATAAGTTAGGAACTCGATTCTGTCATGTAAATTATTAGCTATTTCCCCCAGCTTCTGGTTATTACAGAATGTCTTCAGAAGTCCCTTATCTAAGCCATTGGTGAGGTCAAAGCAGAGTAGAGGAGTGTGCAATTGCCTACTTACTTTTACTGTGACATCATGTATGTTGTAATTATTTGGAACTTTTTAAAACAAGAACTGAACTCCAAATAACTGTACTAACATCAAACACATTTTTCTCAGCTAAATCCCAATAATATCATGTGTTATCAAATGTCCAGCTGAAATCAAGGGTATTTTCTTTCTTAATGGCTCACATACTTTCTTTGAACTATTCTAAAATACTTTCCTGCGCCAACCTTCCTCTACTTTATATGTTGGATGCCCCCACAGCATGGCTTGATGAGCGGTGTGTAGGTCCACACCCAGGATCTGAACCCACAAACCTGGGCTGCCTAAGTGGAGTGCACTGAGCTTAACCACTATGCCGTGGAGCTGGCCCCAAGAAGTCTTAGACTTTTATGGATTTAAGAGAAGTATTCAAAAGCGGTATTTCAGAACATTTTGAAAGCTTCATTACTTTAGGAAACTCTATGATTCTTTTCCTTTGGTCTGGTGAGTCCCTGGTTTCAGTAACTGGCTGAATTTTGTGTACAGGGTACCATTGACATCACTCAGTGGAGTTCAGTCATTCAAAAGTTCTTGAGAGTGTTGCTCTGGGCATGTTATTAGAAGTGAACATATCAGCTTTCACATCAAGGAGACAGAGTGAGTCCTGGACTTCAACAGATGCGTTATGTTGGAGCCTTGATGGTAATGAAGTCAAACTTCCTTCCTGTGATCTATTTGAGTCTTTGAGACTATATTTCATCCCTTGAAAATAAATCTAATGCCATGTGAGTATCTTCCCCCAAGCTAGAACCCAGATTTTCAGAACTAACTCAGACTTTCCTTGTTGCAATGATTGTCATTTCTTTAGATTAGATTTTATATTGTGCTTTGAACTGTATCATGTAATATAAAATTTGGAACATTCTATCTTTTTACTTAAAATATATATTTACTACTATTTGATGAACTTAAAAAAAATCACACAAGCAAAAATTATCCATAACCTACAATTTGGAGGAATTTCTGAAAGACAGAAATGAGGATCTCATCTACCCTTGCAATACCATCTACAGAGATGACAGCTATTTACAGTCTTGTTGATATCCTTCTAAATGAAGTATTCTTTGTATCGTCAGTAGATTTCCAGATGGATTCTGAATATTGATTGAATCCACTAAAATACATCCTTTATGAAATGAATTGGTATGCGGTTCTTGAGTATTTACTGTTATTTCCACGAAATTGGGACAATGAAGTAATTAGCTCCATACGTCCAGTGCCAAGCTGACTACTTGACAAATAGTAGATATTTAATCATTTTTAAGTGGCAGAATGGAACTGTCCTAAAGGCCCACATGTGCAATTTAAGCACAAAATGAAATAATTGAGAGAAGAGTGGATTGAGGTTCTTCTAAATCATATAGAGTATCTTTGTGATGATTTGGTAAACTTACGTGAGTTCTATTTTAAATGGGGTTCTTTTTCCTAAACAGAATTTCAGTATTGCCAAGTTTGAAAATTTCATACACCCACCAGCTTTCTTAGGTATGGATTTTACCTGGGACTATCTATCATATTAAAACAGAGTGTTCTTTCCCTGCATACAGTCACAGTTTGATACAGAATTAAATCAATGAGGGAAACTCAGATAAAATAATATTGTAGATGGTTAACTTCTCTAATTTCCCCACCTTAGCAACTCCTAGTCCTTATGTGAACGTGTTGTCTCAATTGTGGGAAATGTGGAGAGGCTTCTATTCGAGCTTGCTTGCTGTTTCAACACGGGATCCCTAGGTTCACGCTAGATCTCAAGGACTCTCAGTTCTCCTCTTCTAGGATCTACGGGCCACGAGCACCTGCTGTGCTCAGCCTAAATGGTGTGTGGACCACTCTGCTCACAGTGAAACCAAATATTACATGGAGTGCACCCCTAACAGGAAAAGGGGCCCTGTTTCCTTCATTTTGCATTTACTATTTTTCTTTGGTTTTCTACCATCTTACCCTGTCAAAGAGTCCCTTTTAACTCCAATAGAAACATTTTATTCAGCCGTAAGACTCGATTTCCTATGAGTTTCCAGCAAGACCATGAGAGCACTATTCGCTTTCTTATATCTTAATATAAACTCATCTTACACAAAGCAGTCTTTTAAGTAGCCTTATATTAAAAACCATGGGATAAATCTCTGGTTTGCTTATAACTTTTAGAAAATATACCTTCAGGTTTAACAATTATACAATAAAGCTTTCTTAAAACTAATTGAATAGGGAGTAACCAGGAGAGATTTATTTAGAAATATGCTCTTTTCCTTCAATTTGAAATCAATACTTTATCTTGTTCCTTAAGTTCAAAATCAATATTAAATACAATAAAAGAAAACATAAAACTGTATGTATTAGTCCAAACATTTTTGGTTGACTTTGAGAGAAACTCAACGAAGCCAAAAATTCTCTTAGCTTATTTAAGTTAAGAATCTCAGGTATAGATTCAGCTTTCAGCATGGCTATGTTTAGGGACTTAACCAAAGTCACAGAAATTTATCCATCTTCATCTCTTGGCTCAGCTAACATCTCTATTGGCTTAATTCTCAGGGAGATTCTCCTCAAATGGTGCCTAAGATGGCTACCAGAAAATCTGGCCTTTGTTGACTCAGCTTAGCCACCTCAGCAGAAGGGAGCACCTCTTTTCTGATAGTTTCTGGTCTGGGAATGCTCCTCCGTGGCCTTGGTTGGGTCACATGTTTATCCTGGGTAGGTGGGTCTGATTGCCCAGGACTAAGTCCTATGTCAACACTTCCAGCTCCTATGAATTAAGAGGGGCTTAGAATTAGTTTGGGTGGTTTCACAAAGAAAAAAAATGTAATGTTACCAAATGGGCGAAAGGTTTGCTGGACAGATAAACAAACAACATTTAAAAAACCCACTGAGAATCAGAGGCAGTTATTTTTATAATGCAATGCTTATTCATTCATGTATACATTCAATGAATATTTATTGGGCACTAATCTGAATGCTGTATTGAGCAGTAAGGATCAACAGATGAATGAACGGAAAGCCCTAAAGAGGTCACCATTTAGCAGAGAGGGTCAGACATTGAAGCTCCCCATCAAAACACAGTCCATAACATGCACTCTAGAAATGCAAGCTGGCTGCCGTGGAAACAAACAGACAAACTAGGAGGTGGTAGAAGAAGTCAGGAATGGTTTTCAGAGGATTTTGGGGTTAAGTTGAGTCTTGAGAGATGAGCAGGAGCTGTTCAGCAGATGATTTAGAAGGGCATATTAGACAAGGCAAACAGCATCTGCAATGTTAAAATGCTTTAATTTTCCTCAATAATGACTCCCGAGTAGTTTCATAGTAATTATTATGACATTGGCCCCATGATTACTTCTTTTTTGTTCTTAGTAACTTGGAGCTAATTCAATAATCAAATTTGTTATAGCTACTTTGTTAGGGTATTTGCCCTATTTTTTTTTTTAATAAGGTGTCTGGCTTCATAAGCCCCTTGAATTCTTTTTTTCCAGAAATTTCAATAGGTAAACGGAAGGAATAAGTTGACTGGTGAACTTGGGGAGGAGAATAAGGGGGCACTCTGACCTCTTCTGCCTTGACCTCAGTCTCTGCTCCTCCGGGGCCCATGATTTTGACCCTAGGATCATTCTCTCTTGAGGCAGCTAATCAGGCCAAGGATGAGCCCTCAGACCAGATCAACCCATCAGTAGGATGGCTGCTGATATGCCTTACTGGGTTGGCATGAGATGAAGAGCTGAGCCATTCCATTTCAGAAACATGGATTAATCAACATAGAGATTGAATGAACGAAAAGATGAAACTAAAACTGAAGGCTCCTGAAATCTAGAGACGGGCCAGAGTGGCCCCAGGAGAGGTTACCTTCAAGCCACAGGTGAACAGTCAAGGAAACAAAATCTACACATAAGCAGCTGAAGCTCCCAGGAGAGAAGAGAAAGAAGCAGGCTGAGAAAATCCACGTGTCCACAGGAGCAGTCAGAACTAGAGAAAAAGACAAAGGGAGAAGGCACTCATCTCCAGAGACATCTCAGATCTTGAATTTCTCATCCATCTCCTCCGTTCCAGCCCAGACTGCCCTCTATCATGTCTTCTGCATCCTGCCACAGCCTTTTAGGTGAAGACTCTGCTTCCACTCCCATTCCTTTCTCACCCATTCTCCAAACTGGAGCTCAAACTGCTTTTTTTTTTTTTTAAAGATTTTATTTTTTTCCTTTTTCTCCCCAAAGCCCCGCGGTACATAGGTGTATACTTTAGTTGTGGGTCCTTCTAGTTGTGGCATGTGGGACGCCGCCTCAGCGTGGTTTGATGAGCAGTGCCATGTCCACGCCCAGGATTCAAACCAACGAAACACTGGGCCGCTGAAGCAGAGCACGTGAACTTAACCACTCAGCCATAGGGCCAGGCCCCCAAACTGCTTTTTAAAATGTAGACCAGATGATGAAATGCTTCTGAACAAAAATCCCCCAATGTCTTTCCTTTGCTTATACCCTAAAGGCAAAACCCCATATGTAATTTGACTACCTCGCACCTCTCTAACCTCATCTCTGGCCCTTCTTCCCCTCCTTCCATGTGCTCAGCTGCACTGACAGGCTGCCTGTTCCTCAAATGTGCCACACTTTTCCTCCTACATATCCTAGGAAACTCACATCTGTTTCCACCCCAGGGCCTTTGTACTTGCTGTTCTATTTGATTGAGATATACTTCTTCCAGATCTTCCCATGGGTGACTCAGTATTTAAGCCTCAGCTTAAATGACACCTTCTCAAAAATCACCTCGCCATCTGCTTTCTATCATCATGTCCTTCTCTTTTCTCCTCTCCTCTCCTCCTCCTCTTCTCTCCTCTCTTCTCCTATTTTCCTCTCCTCTCCTCTCCTATCCTGTCTTCCTCTCCTCTCCTCTATTTCTCTACTCTGTTCCCCTCTCCTCTCCTCCCATCCTTTCCTCCCCTCTTCCCTCCTCTTCTCCCCCTCCTCTCCTCCTCCCCTCTCTTCTCCTATTCTTCCCTCTCCTCTCCTTTTCTTCTATTCTCTCCTCTCCTTCTCTCTTCCCCTCTCCTCTCCTTCTCACCTCTCCTCTCCTCTCCCTTCCCTCTTCTCTCTCCCTCCTTCTGTTCTCTCTTTCTTCTTTCTATATTATTGACTTTAATTTTTCATTAGATGATTCCTCTATTAAAATATCAGCACATAAAATATGAATTTTTTCTGACTTCTTTACCACCATGTCCTTAAATACTTAGAAAAGTGCTTGGCAATGAATTGAAAGCTGATTAATTGAATAACTCCTATCTTAATACATATTTCCAATAAATCCTCCTCCTTCACCCAGCTTTGGAAGAAATTTGAATAAAGCTGTTGCTAGTAACCAAAAGAACTAGGACTAAAATAACTTGCGTTACTGATATTGATATTGAGAAGCAGTTTCTTCATCTCTACTACAACATCAACTAAGTCTGGTTTTAGGAGTAATCCCTCTTGTGGGAATTATTTCCCCCTAAGAGCCAGAAATCCTGATCCTTTTCACTATTGTTTGAAATTCAACACATTTAAATACATTATTCTATTATTAAGCTCCATTAAATAATGCAGATTCTCCAGAAAGTAATTTTTTTTCCAGCGTGAATTGATTAATCAGAGGGTGAATCTCTTAGTGTGTAGCGGATGTCAAAAAAGACATTTTCGAGGGTGAAGAGATTAGGTAGCTGAGTGTTGAGAGGGTGGAAGATGAGGTGGGGTTCTGCAGTGACATAAGACCAGGGATGCAGGGGACAGAATGGAGGAAGGAAAAAGGGGCAGAGACCACCTTCCAAATTCCAAACAGAGCTGACCTTGTTCAACTTGTTTCCATCGTTCTGTCCCTGGGTAGTGATAGAGGTGGGAAGTGAGGGAAAGCAGTTTCAGGGAGAGAGGGGAAGCAATTGGTTTCATATATTTGTTTTGTATCCTGAAACCTTGCTGTAATCACTTATTAGTTTCAGGGTTTTTTGTGTATGTGATTTTTAGATTTTCTACATAGAAAATCATGTCGCTGTGAACAAAGACAGTTTTATTTCTTCCTTCCCAGTCTGTATATCTTTTATTTCCTTTTCTTGTCTTACCATTAACTAGATTTTTTAGTATGACATTGAATGAGAATGACGAGAGGGGACATCCTTGCTTTATTTCTGATCTTAGGGGGAAAACACCTAGTTTATTACCATTAAGTATGATGTTAGCTGTAGGTTTTTGGTAGATGTTATTTATCAAGTTGATTATTTCCCTCTAGTTTTAGTTTACTTAGAGTTTTTATTACAAATGGATTTTGGATTTTGTCCAATGCTTTTTCTGCATCAATTGAAATGATCATATGATTTTTCTTCTTTAGACTGTTGATGTGATGAATTATATTAATTGATTTTGAATGTTGAACTAATTTTACATACCCAGAATAAATTTCACTTGTTATGGTACATAAACCTTTTTATCCATTGTTGTATTTGGTTTGCTAATAGTTTGTTGAGGATTTTTATATTTACGTTCACGAGAAATACTGGTTTGTAACTTTCCTTTCTTTAACATCTTCGTCTGGTTTTGGTATTAGGGTAATGCTGTCTTCATAGAATGAGTTATAAGGTGTTTCCTCTGCATTAATCTTCTGGAAGAAATAGCAGAGAATGGGATAATTGGAACGGCTGCTTGTTTTATCAAGGGAAGCTGTGAAGGAGGAGTAAGGGAGTAGAGGTACTTGCAATCATCAAATCCTTAGACTACATGACTTTTTTCATTTCTGGAAAATTTTTACTTCAAATATTGCCATCCCGATTTTCTATCTCCCTGTAAGTTTCATTTAGTCATATGTTGGACCCTATCATTCTATGTTTCAAGTTTTAATCTATATTTTTTCATATTTGCATACATCTCTATGTTGCATTTTGGTATAATTTTTTCACATCTATCTTCCAATTCTCTACATTCTTTATTCATTTCTGGTTTTTACTCCCTATTTATACCGTCTACTTTGTTTTCATTTTCACTGGTTATATTTTCCCTGGTCAACTTTATAAAATCATGGCTATTCTCTTCTTCCTTGTGCTTATTTTAAAAATTTAATCTTTTTAATATTTGATACATAATTATTTTATATTCACTATCACATAATGCCAATATATGAAATTTTGGGGGTATTTAGTTGTGCCTTTGTTTATTTGATTATTTGTGCTGGCTCTAAATCATAGAGACTTGTTTGTCATTTGCCCGTTTATTTTTTACTGTGAACTCTTGTTTGAATGATCATGATCTATGGAAATCTTTATTGAAGGTGCCAGGAATTTTTTTCCTAGCATATGCTTTCTCTGGCTTTATGCAAGGATATCAATTCTATTTCCATATCTTATGCAATCCAAATCTTTTTATTACCTGCCCTTGTTTATGTTTCAAGGTTAGGGTTCTGGGTTACTATTATCTGCAATATAGCTTCAGTATTTACTCACTGCTTCATCTTGCAAGTCATACCTGCTTTCAATGATTATTTTCATTAATTCTGGAATTTTCCTTAAAATATTCTTTAGGATGGTCACTCAGTAATAAACTCTATTGTGTTGGCTCTATCTCCCTTTTGACTCTTGGCATCTGCTTTACGTTTTGCAGGCTCAAGACTCAGTTATATATTTAAAAGCATTTCATATTCCACTCCATCCAACATCTAATGTTTTTGTAGTTTGAGAGTTGGCTTATTTTTTAAATAGGAAATATAATCCACTATTTTTCAGCCAAAACTAGAAGCAGTGTTTGTACAATTCTTATAAATGTCTTATACTCCCTCCCCAGATTGTAAATTCTTTTAAGTCAGGTTCATTGTCTTGTTCTTCATGGTATCTCTCCTGTCTTCCTGTACCCACCCACGTCAAGCATAAAGTATGCACTCAATCTCTTAAAACAGATAGAACATTGTGTTTTCTTTAAATGAGTTTGCCCTGTCACTTTTGAATATTTTGCCTTTTGGAGGTCCCACACAGGGGCTTTATACTGCCTCATGAAAATTGTTGGCAGCATAATTCAATTAAAATTCTGTATTCATTTTTTTCTATCTTGGGTTCTCCTCCAAGCTCCTTCATTTAATAATCATGTGATCTTGGATAACTGAGAAATAATTTTTAAAGTAGAAGCAGAAAACTATGCAAGAAGGTGTTTGGAGAGAATGAGACAATGAGTAGGATGCACCCAGCACCGCGTTAGAGCACTGGGGTCTATAAGGATTTTTTCTCTTCCTCAATAAACTTCATAAAAACAACACTGATTTCTATCAGTATCAGTTTATTCCTTTCCCCTTTTGGTACATGCAGAGAAAAAGTGACAGAGAAATTACCGGTTGCAAAAAATTTTATCTTTTGGCAACAAAATATAAATTTGCCTTATAAATTATTAAACTACTGGATTATACTGATTTACTTTGGGTGCCACCATTCCAGTTCATTTCCTGTCTAAATGATGAATGGCGCTTGAAACAGTATAAGGTAATGTTATTTTTAGTAGGCAGTAACAGTTAATAAAGGAGTTTCCCCACTGAATCTAGTCAATAAACAGCTATGACAGCAATAAAATACGTGGTTTTTTTCCTAACGGAAAATAGTGAACATATAAAATGTTACAGGACCTGAATTCAGAATCGGGATATAAAATTGAAATGTTTTTGTTTGCATGCCTCTTTACACCTTTTTGCTTCTCTTCCTTCTCCCCCTCTTGTCTTTTCTCTTTTCTTCCCTTATTCCTCTCTCTCTCTCCCTTCTTCTCTTCCTTCCTTCCTTTCTTTCTTAAAGAGGAAAACTCAAAATGAGCTTTGACACGATACAATCATTTACTGATTTAGTGTTGGGAGGATGGTGGAGTGCATTGCTGGTGTAACACAAAATTACAATTTCAAAATCTAAAGAGACTTTTAAAATGGCGCAAGGTGTAGAAATGGAAAAGCAACACTGAACACCAGAATTATATGTTTTTTACGTAATGGCATTTTTAAATTTCGCATGTTCATTGCACTTATTTACCTCCGCCTAGCAAAAGTTGAAATGAGTGTATGCCCCCATTAATTCCATTCAATTGGCAATTACTTATTGGGCCACTACTATCTGCCAGGAACTGTGCTAGTAACTGGGGATACAATAGTGCAAAATTCTCAATTCTGCTTAGTTCTTACAGAATAGTGGAGGAATCTTGGAAGTAAATGGACAGTGGTCATACCAGGCCTGTAGGTGTTGAGATGAATGAGAACCCAGGAATGAAATTTAGCTCAGCCTGGGAACTCTTACAGAAAGTCCCCCAAGCTTGAAAACAAAGAATAATTAGTATTAACTTGGTGGTAGTGTGGAGAAGGGAACTCAGATTTGAAGTCTAGAGATGGCATGTTTAGAAAACTGCCAGTGCAATAGTTCAGTAAGGCTGTGGCTGAGAGCATAAGGGAGAGTGCAATAAGCATCAAAACCTCAAAAGATAAGCTGTGTCTGTAAGCCAGGCTTAGGAGTATGACATTTACACTGATTTCACATGGAAATATATAGAAGTGGATTTTTGCTTAGGAATGGTTACTTTGCCTGAAGATTGGAAAACGAGTTGTAGGTTGAAGAAATATTTGGTTTGGGGTGTTGCTGAGATGAGAATTTATGGCGTCTTCACCTGGAATATGGAATGCACAAGACTGGACGATTGATAGGTAGAGTGGATGAGAGTAGTCCAGGACCAATATAGAGGTTCCTGGCATGGGAAATTGGGCAGAAGAAGGTACCATTCATTAAAATACAGATTATGGGAGTATTAGTTGGTTGATTGGGTTGGGGAAAGAAGGATGAATTTAGCTTTTGATTCAAGCAGACCTTGTCAATTTGGCTGTCTGTTTTTGTGTGTGGGGTGTGTGTGTGTGTGTGTGTGTGTGTGTCTGTGTCTGTGTATGTGTGTATACTCAGGAAGAAGGCTTAAAACATAGATTTGAGCAGCATATCATTTCAGGACTTGAGATATAGTTTTGGGAGACAACAATGTACAGATAATACTTGAAATTATTAGCATGAAAAGATAAGCCTAGAAAAAAGTATAATCTGAACAGAGAGGAGGACTAACATGCAACTATAAGGATAATCAACATTTAAGAGACACACAAAGAAAGAGAAGTCGGCAAGGCATTACTTAATATTCATTTGTAAAACAGAAAGGTAAGGAGAATGAGTATTTCTGAAATTGGAATGAAGCACAGAGCAATGAAATGCTAGATCATGTGGAGTGCTCAATGATAGGGCAAAATTATGGATTTTCTTACTAGATTCCCAAAGGCCCATACCTTAGAACTTTATATTTTTATTGGATCTTTTTTTCCAGAATATGGGGAAAATCATCCTCTTCCAACATTTTCTTCAAAGGCACAGATGCATTCTCTATCCTTGAGCTATGGCCCTTTTTACTCTACATTCTCCAACTGCTTTTTCTAGTCTCATGGGGTGTCTTTGTCTCCTGCAGTTATATTGCAGAAAGTAAAAGAAAGCAGTTGAAAGAGAACTTTAATATGCCTTTAAGAAACCAAATATAAAGGAATATTTTGAATATTCAGCTTCATATAATTTCTCTCATTATTATTCAGCTTCATAGAATTTTATTATTAATATGTCAATGTGTTCTGAACTTCAGGATACTGTTGATTCTGAATATGCATCCTGAAATCACGTGTTTCACTTGTAAAAGCAAATTAAGATGAATTGACAAGGGAATCAGCATGCTATAGAAGAGAGAACACTGCGCTAAGCAGTAGGACATTTGAATTCTAGTTTCTAACACAAGTTACTATATTTCTTCATAAATATCACTTAATTTTCTTGGGTCCAAGTTACGTGATTTGTAAAATAAAGATCTCCATTATGCTTCAACTTTTAAAATCCTGTTGTTTTCAATTTATCTAAACAAGCAATGTGAGGTTTCTATTTGATAAAAAGGACAAGCATTTCATTCTCACAGACCAATTCTAATAATCAGACCTGGAATATTTGAATAAATTTTAGTAACCACAATAATGTCCTCATTACATGAATGTGACTAAGGATAGGAATTAATACAGAACATTCCCATGTTACTTATAACTTTGTTGTGGTCCCTCCCTCCCCCATTTATGTACCGCCTCTTTGTTTTTTAAAATTTTCTTTCAGGAGATAGCATGATCATAAAGGCTTAAGTTGTTTAAACATGGTACATGTAGGGCAATAAATATCCATGATAGATATAGAAATGATGCAATTTCTCAAGTTAAATATTTTCTAAAGACACTCCTCTGAACGAGTAGATGAACTACCTTGGGAGTCATTTTTAGAGTTGCAAATAGTCACCAATAGTGTCCAGCCGTATGAGACAAATCTGGAAAACGAAGAATAGGGAAAAGAAAAAGAAAGTTTCTAGTTATGGACTCACCTGTTACAACTGCCTGATCCCTAATTGACATCTCCAATGATGCTCTTCTGCTTGGTCAGAATGTTAGCATTCCCGAAGAAGGAAGCTTTTTGCGTCATTTGGATTTCCTGTGTTTTCATCTTTACACTGGTTCAGCGAGGAGCAGAAGCCTTTCAGTGTGGCAATGGGGTCTCCTTACCTCCTGACAATGTGTGTGACTTCACAGATCAGTGTGGGGACAAGAGTGATGAACAGCAATGTAAGTGCCATTTCTCTCCTGTTTCGGATTTCAATTCACCATGCACCTTCAAACCAGGGGCTAATGAGCAGCCCAGGGAGATTCAGCTAGGTACCTGGCGCTGCATGGATTTCATTTATATGCCTTTGATGTAAATCAGAAACTAAAATGTGCTTTTCAATAAAGAGATGGGTCCTTATATAAAAATTACTCTAATTAAACAATATCAAATTGCTACGATTCTAACTGGATGGAACGTATTTTAAGTCAGTTTTTACTAATTATAAAGAAGGAGTGATATGCAGAAACATAGCTTTTAATGTTATATTAGGGAGGTAAAATTCAAAAGAAGCTCATTACTGCAGCTTTAAAATGCTGTGATGGAAATTATGAGCCTAAGTTTGGATTCAGTATGGAAATATTTGAAATGCATTTTAGATTGGATGAGTGGATTTTATTTTTGCTTATAGGACTCTATTACCAAGTGAGTTGGTACCACTTCCACACAGGGCACAACTCTGGCTTGTATCCTTTGATTCCAGGGCAAAGAAAAGGGCACAAGCTTCAGAGAGTGCAGGACCTAGATTTGGGTCCTGGATAAACCATCTAATAATTGTGTGATCTTGAACCTCCATTTTATTATTTGGGGTTATAAAGTGAGATAAACTGCCTCTCACTGGTGGGAGAATGCTCTTTTGCTTACTGATATAATGTTAATAAAAAGGAAACCACTCACCAAGGGAAAACCTGGATAAAGACATGCATGTTTCTATAGTGTCTATTGCAATATGATGTCCTGAAGGAACACTGCATTTCACCAGTGGAGACTAGTGTCGTTCTTATGAAAATCATCTTTTGTAAACATTTTTATAAAATTAAATGGGTTTATTATTGGTTCATAGTGATTATGACTCAACTGGAGGCATGGATTCTATTATTTTACAGCACTTTACTCAAATATATTTTCTGTGTTTTATTCAGATACTGTATTAACTAGTGTTTACAGAATTCTTCATTTTCTTCTGCTAATATGTTTATACATATTTAATTTTGCTATTGTTTGCCTTCTGTTTACATATTCAGTGATTACATTAAGATAAGAAAAATGATTGCTGAAAACTTTCTTCTCCATAGGAGAAAACAAGCTAAATGATTTTTCTTCCATAGTTTGGGATAGCTATCATGCTGTTAGTACCTAGTAACTATTAAGCACAAAGCACAAGCAAGGACAAGGATTCATTTATATTTGTCCAATTTCCCTAGAGAGGCTGACTGTGGGTGTGCTGCCCTTTTTCTGGCCTGACTGGGAAAGCCCTTACTGCTCCATGGTGAGCAGCAAAGAGGAACCACTCGGCTGGTTTGACAAGAAGTGCAAAGTCCTTTCCATTATTAATCTCTGTGAAGCTTCCTTTAGCATGCTTGCTGCGATAACATGCATGGTCCTGCTTCAGGGAAAAGGTTAATGTGAAAGAAGGAGAAAGCCACGGAGTGGAAAGGTCTCGACCGCATGAAAAATTCTAATAAGTTGCAGCCTTATAGGAAAGCAAAGCGACAGATCTGTCGAATAAACAGATTTCATTTTAAATGTTACATTGGGAGATCACCTTCTGGCTTTTTCACTTTTCATTTTCATTTCTGAGAAGTTTCCTCTTCAGTATTTTATTTAAAATGTGGACCATGACCTGTAGATAAAATTGAAAATCACTTTCAAGAATGCGTTTCTTTTGTACACCACGCTAGGGGGAAAATATTGGGAAGGAATAATGATGGGCGAGCAGTTTTTCTCTTGAAAATTCGTGATGCTAACCTTACAGATGAAATTTTTTTAAAAGCTAACTTTATAATGATGTTAAAGTAGTCACATTTTGAAAAAAATCAATCTATGCTCCTCTGTAACATCCAAGTGGTGTGACCTTTAAAGAAATAGATTAATATGTTGACTTTTCTTAATGAAATTGGCATAGTTGAAGTTAAATTTCAGATAGAAATGATTGTATTAATGGATTTTTGAGAATTTTCTTATTTTCCGCGATGGACCTCTTTTTAAGAATACTTGAACCTGTTATTTTAACTCAGTATTTTTTAAGATGTTAGTTTTTGAAAGAGAGAATCTTCACAATGGAATTTATTCTATTTACACATAATATAGGGCACTATATCGTGGGCAGGAAAAATAATTTTTAGGTGTAACAACTGTTTGGTTCTAGTATTGACAAGAATTCCTCGTTATTAGAATTTGTTGATGTCCTGAGTCAAGGAAATAAATGTTGGGGTACTGGTCTGCGTATTTTTTTTAAAATCATGTTCCAGGGGTTGGCATTGTCTGCTTCCATGCTGATCCTCATTTTCTGGTCGTCTTCATTATTTTTTACTATTATTTGTTTATTTATTTTAATATCAGAGTTATTATACCACATACAGAGATAGCCTAGCTTCTCTTCTAGCAATTGCTCAAAACTATTTGATGTACAAAGGCTTTACCCTGATTTATTTTTCTTAACAATAGAGACAGTTGTATTACTTCTGTTGCTACCATTCAAATCCAAATCAACCAGAAAAGATTACAAAGTGTACTACTGATGCAGTGTTGAGATAGAGCTTCTGCAATGAATCTCTGCCGCTGAAGTGTTGCGAGAAAATATTCTTAGATAATTGTTTTTGCAGACCCGAAGTTAGTATTAAAAGTAGCTGTTATATATTCATTTTAGGACTCAATTTACTTTAAACTGCATGTGATTCAAAAGAGAAAAATATATTCAGTTAATCGGATATCTTTTCCCTGACCTACGTGTCATACTTAAAAACTTATCCGTTCAGTCTAGTATTTTATAAGGATATAGGAATCAATTTTTATACTTTGATTTGATGGAATATATCATAAAGTTTTGAGATTTTATCTAATTTCCTTTACAAACTCTTTCAATGTAGGAACAAGAAATTTTCAAAATGTATTTGCTTCACATAAATCTAAATTTATAAGTGAAATGTGTGAAAATTACCTTAGTGGTACATTCTCAAAATCTGAGAGGTGATAGTGTTTAACCAGATGACGTTAAGTAAAACACTGTTCTTCAATAGGATGATGTAAATATCAACTACTTTTAAAAGTAACTGGCTCACTGAAGTACTTGAAACGAAAGCATTAATAGAGTGAAATGTGAGACTTCATGTGCAGTATTTATCTTAGCACTACATTGTATGCAAAATTTTTATGCATATTGTAATAAAACAGCTAATAAAAATACTTAAAAATCCTGCTCACATTAGCGGCATGTCTTAGTTTGGGCTATTATAATAATAAATGCCATAGACTGGGTGACTTAAACAACAAACATTTATTTCTCACAGTCTGGAGGCTGGGAATCCAAGATAAGGTGCTGGCAGATGTGGTGTCTGATGAAGGCTCTTCTCCTGGTTTGCAGACAGCTATCTTCTTGCTGTGCCCTCACATGGCGAAGAAAAAGGTCATCTCTAGTGTCTCTTCTTTTAAGGGCACTAATCTCATCTTGAAGGCTCCACCCTCATGATCCAACCACTTCCTAGACTCCCCACTTCCAAATACCATCACATTGGGGGTTAAGGCTTCAACATATGAATTTTGGAGGCATACAAGCATTTGGTCCATAACACAATAGAATTATATATATAAGAAATCTAATAATGAATATGGAGAGCCTAGCTAAAGAAAATTAGAAAAAATTGCAGATATATGGAAGAAAGATTCACGGCAAGACTTTCTTAATGGTATGCTTCAATAGTACAAATATGTACATTTTCATGAAATCAATCTACGTGTTAATTAAATTCTAATACAAAAGGTAATGGGTATAAATTTTGGAACCTGATAAGGCGACTTTCAAGTTCATCTATAAAAATGAGTAAGAATAGCTAGAAAGGGGAAAAAGAAAAAGATTAATAATGAGGAATAACTTTCATTAATAGGTTTATAATAGTGCATCATGTAAATTAGTCCAACATTATAAAAGTTTCTAATTAGGAAAGAATATGATTGTTAGAAAAGTAAGCATATCTGTAATATGTTTGGTAAATAATGGTGGCATTCCAAATTAGTATACAGTATTTACTATACGCCAAGCACTATTAAGAAATTTCCATACAGTATCTCTTTCAATCTGCACCAAACATCAAAATAGCAGGAACAATTTACAGCTTGGGAAAAATGAGAGGCAGATTAGGTAAAATAAAATGCTAAAGGGCACAGAGCTATTTAATGGAGGAGCTGGAATTCACAACCAATTCTGTCTGATTCCAGAACCTTTGATACTCACCACTATACAATACTGACGGTTTTTATTATACATGACAAAGGAAGATGAGGCAATTTCATGAAATGGTGGTTATCTGCTCCACACACCAGAAATTTCTAAGGGTTAAAATATTATATGTAAAGAAAGAAGCCATAGTTTTTACTGTTCTTCCTGAAAAGTTTTGAAAAGTCAGGGAGAGTTTCTCTTTTGTTTTAAGGTATAATAAACCCTCAATATATATTTGTTGAATATTGATGTTAAACAAATATTGGAATAGGGAAGGCCTTTCCATGTGTTAAATGAAAAGAAGAAAATACAAAAATCAATAAATTAGAATATGTCAATTAAGAGTTTCAATGTATCAAAAGCATCATAAGTAAAATGAAAGAGGAAAAATGTTTTCAGTATATCTGACAAATAATTCTGTTCCAGGTAAATAAATTAGAGAAAACATGTATTCAATCATAGAAATGTGGGTAAAAGTCCTGAAAAGACAAGTCACTCACAAAATAAGAGAAACAACCATCTGTGATGAAGTGATCAAATTCACCATTAATCCTAAATCACAACTGGAAACAAAAAGCTTCCAATATTTAAAAAATTAAATAGATGTAAATTTAAAAAAAGAATGTCCATGGCTGTGAAGGGTATGAGAAAATGAGCACTCACATACTGCAGGCAGGAGTCTAAACTTTTACATGTTTTATAGCATATTTGAAATATGAATAAAGATTTTAAAAATGTTCATGCCCCCTGGACTAATAATTTCACTTTTAGGTATTTATTCCAAGAAAATAATTAGAGCTTACGTAAAAAGTCTCATCACAGTGTTATTTAAGATGGTGGAAATTGGAAATAAGGTAGTTTTATAATATCAGGTTAATGCTGAAATAAATTATGATACATCTATCCTCTGGACATCTGTGCAGCCATCTGTCATAATCTTTCATGCTATTTAAAAAATGGGGAAAAGCTCAGGATATATTGTCAAGGGAAAAATTGTAATTGCTTACCAATACATACACATAAAAATACAGTATGGCTTTGCAGATAAAATAGTAGATGGAATGATATCTGAGTGTTGGACTTATGTGTGGCTTTTCTTTTTTTGCACATCTTTGTGTTTCAAATTTTCTTGAATAGCATGTATTTTAAAAAATCAGAATAAAATGGTCTTTTAAAATATCTTTAATAAATAGCTTTCCTATTAGCTTCTATATTGTGTTTACTTTAGAAATGAGAGCAAGGTAATTTTATACATGTAGATCACGTGATGCAGAACAGAATTCCTTCTCTCTCTTTCCTTTTTCTATTTTTGCTCAAAGCTGGTGAAAAGAGGTTTTGTTTTCCTTTTTGTCACAGATGTCATATTGTCATCCAGAGTGAAGAGATTAAGAATTTGCTAGTAAAATAATATGTCAAAGTTATGGTAGCAAAAGCAGTCAATATCAGCAAGAAAAATGTGTGGTAAGGGTAAATTCTATCATTGTCCAGTCCTATCCCAATTTGGGGATGGTGCTTTTCCTTCTCCATCATAGCTGCCCTCCTGGGTATCAATAAGTACAGAGTCTACAGCTCATGTGACCCCGTGTCCCGGTGCCCCTTTGAATGCAATACCTTGTCTGCAGGTTTGGACTCAGTTCCTCTGCTGCTTTCTGACACTGGACTCAGAAAGTGCTTGGCCATCACACAAAGCTAACACAGTTCCTTTTCATGTGGTTCCCAGAGGTCTTTCCTCTCTTCCTTCCCCCTCAAACTTACCTGCTACACGATCATACCCATTTCCCCTTCCCTCTTCTTGGGAAACTTCCCCTCACCGAACCCCTCCAGGGATGGGATGACCTAGCTCTTTCACTGTGTTTTTATTCAACTCTAATCCTATGGCATTCAGTCCATGCCCTGCATCATTCAGACCAAGAGCCAATTTTTGTTCAAAATTGAATGTCTGTTTCTCTTTGCATTCCAGTTATAATCATTCTAACTTTCTTAGAGTCAGTGACCAGAGAGAGGTCACATACAAGGAAGAGAAGAAAAGAAAAACAGAGTTATTAAGATTTCAAAATTTGTCACCAAAGGAATCTACCCTGAAGATGCTGAAAGTGCCAAAGCAGGCTCTTGTGATGTGTAGTTAGAATGTGATGCTGTCCTACAAGTTTGTTCAGAGGGAGCAAGAACACTGGAGGGAGGGAGTCAGTATACATAACACATATGTGAAATCATGTTGGGGGGCGAGGGGAAGCATGAAAGGGAGACCAGAGGGAGAAAGCCTTGATTGAAGATGGGCTCTGTATGTTCTGGAAGGTCATCTGATGAGAAAAGTAAAGATGTTTGTGTGGCGTGTACTCATGCTATCCCCTAAGGTTGGTTGTTTTTTCTGGTAAGAAACTGAACCTTCAAGATCTTCTGGACATCACAGGCATAACTGTGGAGTTCACCAGAATATACAGCATAGTATTTGAACTGGGAAGTCACAGCATGGGAATCCTAACTCTGTGGCTGCACTGGGGATTGCAAACCGTGAGATTATGAATAATTCTCTCTTTAATTCTGAAGCTTGGAATTTCGGTCTTAATTTCTAGGCAGGCCCAGAGAAATCCCCATTTCTCTTGGGTTGCATAAAATATTCTAATTTGGTTTTAGAATGGAACAGTTCCTCATTCAAACATTCCAGTCCTTAAAATGACCAAAGAGGGTTCTAGGCTCTACATTCATAATGTTTGCACAAAAACACCTAAAATTTTCACAGACTCCAGTCTTTGCTTAAATGACTGCTATGGTTTTGAGTTCTATGATATTTACCCTAATTTCATGCAACAAATTAAGTACACTGAATCATTTGCTCCATGAAAAATGGCAAAATCTCTTTTTTGTTTATTGCATTTGACAAACTCATTAGTACCATTTTGTGTTAATATCTTTGTAGATCCTTTGTCTTTTCTGGCGTGTAGTCAAAATCTTAGAACTATTATATCATAGAGAAATAAAGTCTTTAAGCTGCTCTAAATCAAAAGCTTCATTTTGTAAATGTGAAGGAGGTGGGGCTCTAAGCCAAGAGGTTAATAGCTCAAGGAGATGCTGCTAATTAATGGTGACCTGAGACTCAAACTGGGGCCTCAGAACAGTGATATGAAATCTAGTTTTTATGCGTTGGATAACTCTAGAGGATATTATAAAATGTATTAAAAGCTTCTAAATGAAATTACCCCTTATTACTGATGTCAGATATGTACCTAAATCTCTTTCAAACTGTTTCCTTTCATTAAATTTGGATATAGGCAATTTTATTTATTTATCTTTATCTTATTGTCAATCCAGATAATTTCAGAACTATTATGTATGATTTACACAAATTGCAGGATACTTCTATTGAGGTGAATTGGAAAAGGAGATACCTGTGACAATAAAACAGAAAATATCGTGTAGAATGGAATGGAATAGAAGAGCGAGACAAAATGGAGAGAGCGGTATAAGATTTTACAACAACAAGATAGAATAAAACTAGAGCGCACAGAGCTGCACACTGGTTTCAACGTTTAGGATGAGATGCCTATGAGATACGCCTAAGAAAGACCAGGGGAGGAAAACCAGAGGAGGTAGAAGATAAGACTTAGGGAAAGGGGAGTCAAGAGTGCTGGAGTCACAAACTCGAGAAGGCTTGGAAGAGTTTAACAAAGATCGCAAATCCTTGCATGCCAAGGAAATGAATTTACAAACTCCGTATTGAAACTTTTGCTGATGGAGAGTCTGACAATTTTCCAGTGAGCAAGGGCTAGCAAATGGAAATTAGAAGTACCCACTTTGACTAATAATAAAATAGCATGCATCTCTGTTTAGAGTTTTATCGTTTTATTTTAGTTAACATAAACATATTTACAAGGGCTTTTATTATTTTACGCTAACATTTTCTTTTCTCCAACATATTTTTCTTGCAAGACAGCTGATCTTAATCTTGCTCCAAAGGGTGGACTTCAAAGAGACCCTGAACTAGGCATTTTTTTTTGTATGTGTGTCTATTAGATTCCCTCTGCTATTTCGAAAACGATCTTCACAAAATGCTTTTCGTGTCGGATAACACTGTCAGGAACTCTTCACTCTTGGCAGTTACTGGAAGACCTGGATGCTGTTGTACACAGTTGTGTAACATAAGTCATTTTCCTTAATAGATTTTGGTGTCCAGAATTGTTTCACAGTTGTGGACTGTGTTTGTTCAGACTGGTAGTGGAAATGTGAAAGAAAAGATGAACCATATGCCATGTGAATTCTCCTTTCATCTCTGAGTATCATTTTATACAAAGTACCAGTGCTTCTTGCCTGTGAAAAGATAAAAGCAAACTAACAAACTGAAGAAGCACTCTGAGTTCATTCTGAAAATTGGCCGGATAGTGAATCTTTCTCACAAGCGAAAAGCTAAAACTTTACTGGAATTGTATCTTGGCCCATCCTACAGGGCTTCTATCATGATTCTAACAAAAGAAGCCATATAACAGTTAGGGCAAACTTGGTGGAGGCATGTACCTTGGTGAGACTTCAAGCAAAAAGAATTAAGCATGCCTTTATGAAATGATGTCATCCTTCCAGAGCTGCCAGCAATATCTTTAATATTTTGCAGGAAGTCATGAAAAATTAGATATTAGCTTCATTAGGGCAAGAAATTTACCTAGTTCTCCCCATTTCCTAGAAGACTGATTGGCACATAGAGTCAATAAATATTAGATAGACTGACTGATTACTGGTTTACTGACTAGCTGAATTTGTCAGCGGCATTATTTCTTTCATCATGGAATTGGATAAAGCTACTCAATCTTGCAATGTAGTCCGTTCTTGTTTTGTGGCTCAACTGTGAAAATTGACATCATCCAAGAAGGACATTCAGTTTGTGAGGTCGCTTTGAAAATTTCAAAGACACCCGGTGACATCAAATGGTGAACTGTTTCTTCCCAAGAAAAATGTCTCCTGATGCCAATATCTATTCGTGGATGGAACTCCTGCCATACTTGTCATCCCATGTACCTTTTCTGTTTATCAATAAATATCATTTCTATGTGTGCATGTTGACACTAAAGGTTTGACTAGAAATCCTGAGAGAGCAGTCTTGCATTCTGTTGTCAAAGTTATCAAATTTAAGAAGGCAAGGACCTTAAAAATCACAGCTTTTAAATATTTCCATCAAAGAAACAGGATTAGAATAAATGTTCTCTATTACCTAAAAATAATTGTGACTTTCCAGTGAATAAGGTCTGGAATGCTTGATTGGATTTGAAAGAAAAATTTTTACTTATTTTGAGAGAAATTGTAAAGCTATTTGGGAAGAAAATGACAGGAGTTCATTTGTTCTTGAATTAGTTTACTTGCTGGAGAGTTTCTCATGCAAGAGCTATTAACTCTCCTTAAAGGCCTTGTATTCACCATTTTAGAAACTATGGAAAAGAAATAATATCTTTTGGCCCAGCTGCTACTCTGGAATAAAGAATTATATGTAAACAGCTATACAAGATTTATAATACTCGAAGAATACTGCTGCAGACTAGAGTGAATGCCATGCCTTGTCAATATTTCTCCAGAAATCACCAGATATTTAGGAACACTGGAGAACTCCTTTGAAAATCATTAATCCTGAAACAGTGTTACAGTTAAAACATGGTTTGGAAATCCTTTTCTCATTGATGTAGATAACATCAATGACATGATCCTTCAAAGGTGTTCTTAGTGACTTGAGAATAAAGGCAACTATATGACAAGAATCTAACCTAAGTACTATTGGATATTTCTGTTGTGAGCGACGGAAGTCCTAATTCCATTTGCTATCACATACCTTTGTGAGTTAGAGCTTTTCCTGTTTGTCTCTCAATGAAAATATTAAAATTAATGCAGTGTGAAAGATAACAAACATTTCTCTGATAAAAACTAATTAATACTTTCAAATTGCCAGGCCAAATAATAGCAATCTTTCATTGAAATTTACTCTTAATAATTAAAGTTTGCTTTCATTTAATTGGGATCTTTTGGATTCATTTCATCCTTTGCAGGAACTGGCCATTAATTTTTTCATTAAATGAAAGTAAGGGAGATAATTCTTTTTGAATACGTTTTTATATGTTATCTACATGAAGGAAATCATTTTCTAAACAGTAAAATGAATTGTATACAAAATTTTATGACGATGTAATCCATAGCTTTCCTCAAAAAGCGAAGGAGATAAAAACATCTAATAAACTTGGAATAGAAGGGAACTACCTCCACATAATAAAGGTATATGAAAACCCACAGCTGATATCATACTCACAGCCAGCATCGTAACTCTCTAGTGAAGACTGAGCTTTTCTCCTAAGATCAGAAACAAGACAAGGATGCTCTCTTTCATTACATCTCTCACTGTAGTACTGGAAGTCCTAGCCAGAGCAATTAGAAACGAAAAAGAAATAAAAGGCGTTCAATTGGAAACGAGCAAGTAAAGTTATCTTTGTTGCAGAAAACATGATCTTAAATGTAGAAAACTCTAAATATTCTACCAATAAAACTGTTAAATAAATAAATTCAGCAAAGTTGCAGGATACAAAATCAACACTCAAAAAGCAGTTGTGTTTCTATACACTAACAATGAACAATCTGAAAAGGAAATTAGGAAAACAAAATAGCATCAAACAGAGCAAAATACTTAGGAATAAACTTAACCAAGGAGAAGAAAGGCATATATACATGGAAAGCTGCAAGTCGTTGCTGAAAGAAATTAAAGAAGATATAAATAAATGGAAAGACATTCTGTGTTCATGGATTGGAAAACTTTACATTATTTAGATGTCAGTATCACCTAAAGAGATCCACAGATTCAATGTAATCCCTATCAAAATCCCAAGAATGTTTTTTGTGGAAAGAGTAAAATCTTTCCTAAAACTCATATGGAATCTCAAAGTATCCAAAAAAAAAAAAAAACAAATTTTGAAAAAGAACAAAATTATAGGGCTCACACTTCCTGTTTTCAAAACTAGAGTGTGGAATTGGCATAAATACAGACATCTAGGCCTATGGAATAGAATTGAGAGCCTAGAAATAAGCTTCTCACACATGATAAAGTGATTTTCTACAAGGATGCCAAGACTGTACAATGGCGAAGGAATGGTCTTTTTGACAAATAGTGTTGTGAAAACTGGATATCCACATGCTAAAAAATTGAAGTTGAATCTTTATGCTATATACAAAATTAACTCAAAATGGATTGAAGACCTAAATGTAAGAGGTAAAACTATAAAATTCTTAGAATAAAACTCTCAGGGGAAAAGTTTTGTGTTATGGGATTTGGTGATGATTTCTTGGATATGACACCAAGAGTCACAGGCAACAAAAGAAAAAATGAATAAGACTTCATCAAATGAAAAACTTGTACATCAAAGGACACTGTCAGAATGAAAAGTCAATGCATGGAAAAGAATTTGCCAATCATGAATCTGATAAGAGAGTGACATGCAGAGTATATAAAAATATTCTTATAACTGATCAAAAAACAAACAACCTGATTAAAAAATGAACAAAAGGGGGCTGGCCCCGTGGCTGAGTGGTTAAGTTTGCGCGTTCCGCTGCAGGCGGCCCAGTGTTTCCTTGGTTCGAATCCTGGGCGCGGACATGGCACTGCTCATCAAACCACGCTGAGGCAGCATCCCACATACCACAACTAGAAGGACCCACAACGAAGAATATACAACTATGTACTGGGGGGCTTTTGGGAGAAAAAAGAAAAAAATAAAATCTTAAAAAAAATGAACTAAAGATTTGAATTGACATTCTCCAAAGAAGACATACAAGTGCCCAATAAACATGTGAAAAGATATTCAACATCAGTAATCATCCGCGAAATGCAAATCAAAACCACAATGTGATACCACCTTGCACACATTAGGATGGCTATTATAAACAAACAAACAAAACCCCAGAAAATAACAAGTGTTGACAAAGATGTTGAGAAATTGGAACACTTGTGCATTGTTGGTGGGAATGTAAAATCTTTTAGCTTCTGTGGAAATGGTATGGGAAGTCCTCAAAAGGTTAAAAATAGAGTTACTATATGATATGGCAATTCTCCTTCTGAAGATATATCCAAAAGAAATGAAAGCAGGGATGCCAAAAGATATTTGTACTCATTTTTATAACAGCATTACTCCCAACAGCCAAAAGGTGAAAGCAACCCAAGTGTCCATCAGCAGATGAACAGGTAAACAAAATGTGGTGTATACATACAGTGAAACAGCATTTAGTCTTAAAAAGAAGATAAAAACTCTGACATATGCAACATGGATGAACCTTGAGGACATTAAACCAAGTGAAATAAGCAAGTCACAAAAGCACAAATACTGTATGATTCTACTTATATGAGGAATCTAGTGTAGTCAAATTCATAGACACAAAGTACAATGGTGGTTGCCAGGAACTGGAGGGATGGGTGATTGAGGAGTTATTCTTTCATGGGTACGGAGTTTCAGCTGGGGAAGATGAAAAAATTCTGAAGTTGGATGGTGGTGATGGTTGCATAACAATGCGAATGTTATTAATATCTCAGGACTGTACACATAAAAATGGTTAAAATGATAAATTTTATGTCGTATATATTTTGCCACAGTTTTTCAAAAAAGAGCAGTATTTGTCCTTAAGTAAAGACTACAACAGTGCCTCATAGAACTTTTAGGAGGAAGAAAGATATGCATTATTCATACAGACCCAGGCAAAATTGTGAAATAAGGGGTTTGCTTTTAATATCCTCTACCTCTCTCTTTCTAGGTTTTTCCTAATTCTTACATGTTCTGTCATCTAAGAAATTTATATTGTGGTGATCTACACATGCCATACTTTAATCCTGAGTTAATCCTGAGTTCTGCACCAATTTCTTCACCATTATCACTTTAAAATTTTATTCCTTCCCATTTTCTCAGAAGCATGCCCTAAGTTAACTATCACTTGGGGATTTAATTTAATATTTTTCTTCCCATTATGGTGTAAATGATTGAATCTATGATGGACTCTTCAGTGAATTTTTTTTTTTCTTTTTTCTCCCCAAAGCCCCCCGCACATAGTTGTATATTCTTCGTTGTGGGTCCTTCCAGTTGTGGCACGTGGGATGCCGCCCCAGCGTGGTCTGACGAGCAGTGCCATGTCCGCGCCCAGGATTCGAACCAACGAAACACTGGGCCGCCTGCAGCGGAGCACCAGAACTCAACCACTCGGCCACGGGGCCAGCCCCCATCTTCAGTGAATTTTTAATGAAGGAATCTGGCACTGTGCAAACCAATTCAGGAGATAATCAGACCTTCTAAGTAACCTCAAATCGCAACATAGAGACACCCTCACTCTTAGACTACAATACGTCTGACTTTTGGGATCATAGAATTAAAAACAAAATGATAAATTCCACAAGTTAAAAAGGCCCAGGAACATGGATTCGATTGAGAAGTTTCTGCATACCACTCCTTATTGTTCCATATCCTGTCCAACTGTGGCACTACTCAACACAATTTAGTGATGGCTGTGGTGGAAGAAATCTACATAGAGTCAGATTTTAGTATAGCAAATCATTTCAGATTTGAATCTAGCTGTGTGGCATATGGAATTAAAAGGCAAATCAGCCACAATTCAAGGAAAATTGTTTAAATGGTTTAAAATATACAATTCTCTGTTGGGGGGAAAAATGAATATCCAGAAAATTTTCAGATGCATTTTTGAATATCCAGCAGTTATTTGAAGTTCATGATTGCTTTTCTAATAAAAATTAGTTGAAAATGTATGCTCATTAGATTCATTTTATAACAAAAAGAACCCCTGTTGAGACTGTTCAGAGGGAAAAATGTTTTATTTAGCTATTTTCCTAGTTCTAACACTTCCAGAAATCATCATCATTGTCCTTGTGTATTAAAAAGAGCAAAGAACATCGTAAACAGTTGACTGAGTAATTGTAATGCAAAACAATTTCTTAGTACTTAAAAAGTTTACACCTATGCAAGAATGTGTGTACATTTTATACACATATTGCTGAAATCTGATAAAAATAGAATATTTTATAATCACAAATAGATTGTGAAAATTGCTGGGAGCTAAAGGGGACTTGAAAATAGATATTTATGCAGATGCATGCATAGCTAATTGAATGACACACACACACATATATACGAATAACTATTTACTTTAGTTCATTTTTTGTTCAACCAGATTTCCTGGACTACTAAGGTTCCATGAGGTAATAACTGGTGTATTCCAGCTATTCTAAATATTTCAAAGGTCTTATGGCAATTGTAAATTTAGCCATGGTATGATTCATAGACTAATCAAATTTCTTCACTTTTGGATAGAATTATATCAATTCTGTCTGGAAATACTGCTTTCCTCAGGCTGACTAGAAGCTCTGATAGACTTCTAATTCTAGATCTTTGATAAAAATGGGACAGTGAATTAACAATTAGGCCTTAGAACAGAGCTTTAAGAGCTCATGTTCTGGAGTCAGAAAGACCTGGGTTCCAAGCTTGGTCCCAGCACTCACCAGCTATTTTATCTTGGACGAATTACTTAATGTCTCTAACACATTGTCTAAGTTTACTCATTTTTAAAATGGAAGAAAATGCTTGCTTCATAAGGTTGTTGTAAGAAATAAATAACCTACTACAAGAAGAATGCCTAGCACAGAACAAACTACCTCGATAAACTCTAGCTATTAAGATCTCTGTAATTATTACAGAATAATAGCTGGTCTGTGAGACCTTTCAAAATAGAAGTAAAATTCCTCCAAGAGTAAAATCAACAAAATAGACCTTTAGTCATAAAGTAGATTTAGTTAATGTTATTTAAATGTGACATTTCTAAATCAGCTCTCAGTACTCATGTGAGTGATCTCAAGAACATGTACCAGACAGATGTATTATTATTATTAAATAATATTTTGTCCAAAATGTGATTAAGTAAAAATTATGTTTTTGTGATTGGGTTGCCAAGCATTAACTATTAACCAGCATATTTACTCCCACGATAGCTGATGCAACCAGTAGGGCAAGAACAAACTTGTCAAAGGAAAATCTCCACCATTGCTGAGGACTACAACTGGACGGGTGCTATTTGTGGTTGAGATAATCTGCTTTTTTAGAGAGTGACATTTGCACAGGGTAGAGAATGGAATAAAGCCCTGCTTGGGTGGTTATTGTGAAAAACCAAGCGTCTGAATCCTTCTGCTTCTCCCAAGCCTCTTGGATCGGTTACATCCACAGAAAAAGAAAAAGAGCCAAAAAATGCCTTTGTTGTGATAAAAGCACTAAGAATTTCAAAAACACTGAGATTCCACAGGGAGGTGCTATGTTTAATTGCAGGGGTCCATCACAGCATCCAGGGATGGTTGAGTTTCAATCAGAGAGGCCTCTGTGATTTGGTCTGCCCAAACTTGAAATTCTGAAATGCCTGGATGGCAGGAATATCAAGGGGGAGTTAAAGATGTAACCTTAATAGTAATTCCTCATGTTTTATGGTGCCTAAGAGTTGTAAAGTATGTTTATATACATTATGTCATTCTCATAGCAATTGTTTGAGAGAGACAGGGCAGGATGTCATTATTCTAATCTTACAAGTGAAGAAAAGGGCTTGCCGTGCTTGAGCGGTTTGGCTAAGGCACCCAGTTAAAAAGAGAAAAAATCAGGATCAGGTCCTCACTTTTCTGACTTCCTGTGGCATTCTTTCTATTTGACCATGTTGGTTTTCATGTATGGTGATTTATTAGCATGTTGTATGCAAAAAAAAGCTTTGCGTGAATAAAGTAGATTTAAAATGTGAAAAATAATCATATGTTAACCTATGTTTGTCATTTGTTGCTAAGCTTTCTTTTATTTCTATTGTCTTATTCCTTAAGAAGCTAAACGAGATTCTGATAGCTAATTTCTTTTTTTCTCATTAGGCTCAAATTATGAAAGATGTGATTTTGAGGATGGGCTCTGCAGTATGACACAAGATCAGAGTCTGAGACTTGGTTGGATCAAGAGAAATGGGATGACTGGTCTGTCAGCTCCATTTTACGATCACAATGGTGATATGTCTGGTAAATGTTTTGAATCTCTTTCTTTAATTTTTTTGCTCAAGTGGTCAATTAGGCCAGTAGAATCTTAGCTGATATTTAGATAGTAATAATGATAATATCTAATTTTATGCATTCTTTAATCATTTTCAAGGTATTTATGATTCTAAAATATTACATTGGATTCTCATAATTGGATTTCTGGGATCCCAAAGTCTATCTAGACAATACTTGGGATTTTCCAGCCATTTTGACTCTTTATGGAAATTGTAAAATTTAAACCTGATAATACTATATAGATGAATTGGTCAAATTTCTTTGCTTTTGGCTGGACTGATAGCTCTGTCTAGTAACACTTGTTTTCTCAGGCTGACTAGAAAACTCTGAGGTGCTGCTTACTAGTCTTTGAGGTGGCCCTGGAGCCACACATTTATTCATTTGTTTATTTGTTAACTAATGAACTTCATACATTCACCATTTTGTGCCAGGTGATTAAGATATTTCAGTGAGGAAAAATCAACTCCATGTCAGCTCTCATATATTGGGCTTAGACATGAAAAGAGGTAATAAATTGCATGGCGTAACTAATTGAAGGCTGGTGATTTTTTGTAAATGTGATGCTTCTCTCAAATAAAAACAAATAAATGTTAAATATGAGTATTTCCCTAGAGATAATTTAAGAAAGCAAATGTTCAGGCTTTATAAAGGTATAAAACAATAGATTATTTGGAAATGTTTACATAAATACTACACATGTGGATTAGAATCCTGACTCCACTTACTAGCTGTATCTTGAACAATTAATTTTTTTAAGCCTTGGTTTTCTCAACTTTCAAAGGGCGAATAATGATGCTTAGTTCATAGGATAGTTGGTTTAAGAGCTAAATGAGATGTTGGTAAAAACTTGTCATAAAATATCTGATGTTCAAAAGAGCTATATATTTAGTACATTTCCGAATAATTTTGGTGTTCCTCACTTTAACTTCTATGTAAGTAAGATGGAGTTTCTTATGTTGTTTGGCTTTGATGTCAAAATACTTTTTTTTTTTAGAATTTTTAATAATTGTCAGGAATAAGCCAACTTTATCACAAGAAAGGCACCAGCTTCACAAACAGGACCAATGACTCACTGCAATGCTTGTAACTCGAATTGTGGATTCAGTTATGTTAGATGGTGATATTGACTCTCGTTCCCAACTTTTAGCCATTGCAATGCCTTGTGAATTGTTTGATTCTGTATATCTCTCCTTTGGCATCTCGCCACTGCTCCTTCCTTTTAGTTAGAAGAAGAAGAATTTTCACAGCATACATTTGTTTACCCTAGTCTTTTTCATAGGTAGAATACCTGATCCTTTCCTCTTTTTTTGTATGTGGCTCTTACTCTATTCTTGCTTACTCCTCATCTTAGATTTAGACAACACTAGGATCTCCATCATTGTACGTTTTTCCTTTCCCCCTTGTTTACTTCCCTCTTTCTTTCCTTTCTTCCTTCTCTTTTCTCATTTTGCTGTGCTAATTTTTTGATAGCCTAGCCATGAGATAAAATGGGGGTAATTCACATCAAAATTGAGATGTTTTATAGGCAGACACCATTTTAACTGTGTCACTTGGTTTGACTTAAGATCTTTGGAGTCAGACGAGATGGGTTTGAACCCTGGCCCTGTCAAGCTGTTAGCTGTGTGGTCTCAGTTTCCTTATCTGTCAAGTGGAATAATAATAATACAAGCCTCATAGGGAAAGGGGGGCAAAATATGGCCTGGCATAGTTACTGAAGGGAGGTAATTTTAATAATAGTCAGGTATCTTTTGTAACTGCAATTAAACGTTAAAATATGAGTATTTCCCTAGAGATAATTTTAAATAAGCAATTGTTCTGCTTTTAGATATTAGCTATTTGAAAATGTTTATGGAAAAATCATCTTGTTGGAATATTGTCTCCATTCGAAAATCCTTATTTCATGAGTATTAATAAAATTTTTGATTAAGTTACTCTTGAAATAATTTGTCAGTACTCCAAAATAATATTTTTCATCATGTAATCAATGCTTTGAGAAGTTTTCAGAGCTAAGTTTGAAAATCTATTAGAACATCAAACACATCATTGCGTCAATATTTCGAGTCTACTAAAGCTCAGGGCAGAGTGATTAAAATTTAGTATTGATTTTTAAAATTGTATCGCATTACATTTAGATAAAATGGTATGACTATGATAATTCAAATACATCTTTGCAATGACAGTAAACTTTATTTTTTAAAAAAGCATGGAATGTAAGAATTTTTATTATAACTCATAAAAATATGAGTTTTAAATAATTCTGGAGTTTAGCTGATATTAAAGGTGATACATGAGGCTTTTAAAATGCATAGTCCACTATAAGTCTAAAAAGTATAGGTTATCAAAGATAAAAAATAATGTATTTGAAAAGTTAACATTTCTCTTTATGTCACTGATTATTTTTGTTGAGTATTTAAAATTGGATTTAAGTGGGAATACTAGAATTTTTGTTTTTTTGACCAACTGTTAAATTGAATCTAAAATCTATATGTTATATTTTGAAACACACACACTATCAAACAGCACCCAATCTTTTTATTTTGTTCTAGGACGGTGTGATGGTCTTAGCCTAGGCCTGGAGGCCCTTTGCTATTCTCCGTAGCCACACCTGCAGTGACTCCTTGCTGGGGCATTTCTTTGGTCTGTGGGACTGTTGGACAGCACATGATAGCTTAGGAAGTTTCATCTACCTACACTGTGTATCTTTGTTTTTCTTCCCAAAGCCCCAGTACATAGGTGCATATCCTAGTTCCTCTATGTGGGATGCTGCCACATCATGGCTTGAGGAGCAGTGTGTAGGTCCACACCCAGGATCCGAACCAGAGAACCCTGGGCCACTGAAGCGGAACATGTTAACTAAACCACTACACCACCCGGCAGGCCCCCTACACTGTGTTTCTTAATTCATGGTCATATTAACTCTATTTTGCCTAGTAAGCTATAAATAGTGTCTATGTGCCCATTTATTTTTCATTTGTGTAGTTGTTCCCCCTGACAGTTTATTATAAAAACTTTCAAGCATATTAAAAAGTTGATAAAGATTATTGTGAATAGTATATACCCACCACTTCGGTTGTACAATTAGAATTACTATGTTTGTTTTAGCAAGAATCTATTTATCTACCCATCCATCAATCATATTTTTTCCTTTTTTGCTGAGGAAGATTCACCCTGAGCTAACATCTATGCCAATTTTTCTCCATTTTCTATGGGGGTCACTGCCACAGCATGGCCACAGACGAGTGGTGTAGGTCAGTGCCCAGGAACCGAACCCAGGCTGCTAAAGTAGAGCACATTGAACTTAACCACTAGGCAACAGGGTCGGCCCCCAATCCATCATATTTTTAATGCACTCAGAGAATGTTGCTGGAATCACTTTATCCCAAATACATTATTTTGGTATTATTAAATAGCTGCAGGTGTCAACAAACTATGGCCTCTGGGTCATTTTCCTGTTTTTGTAAATAAAGTTTTATTGGAACACAGCCATGCTCATTCATTTACAAATTGTCTGTGGCTGTTTTTGTGCTACTATCTTGGGGTTGAGCGGTTGTGACACAGACCATATGGTCCACAAAGCCTAAACTATTTGGCCTTTTAAGAAAAAGTTTGCCCGCCCCCATGGTAGAGTACAGTATTCATTACTGTTCTTCTTCTTTAGAGGGAAAACTTACTTACTTTTTATAAAAACACCAATCTTAAGGGTACTCTTTGATAAGTTCTGACAAATGCATTCACCTGTGCAACCCACACTCCTAACAAAGTGTGGGACATTACATGTCATGCCAGAAAGTTCACTCATGTGCCTTCCTAGTCTATCCTTGCTGCCACCCTCCGCTCCCAAGGCAATCACTGTTTTGATTTTTCTTTTCATAGATTAGTTCTGCCTATTCTAGAACTTCATATAAATTAAGCCATACAGTATATAGACTTTTGTGGAAGATTTTTTTCACTTAGCATAACGCTTTCAGATTCATCCATGTCATAGCATGCATCATTAGTTCTTTCCTTTATGTTGCTGAGTAGGATGCAAGCATATGAGTTTACTTATCCATTCTCTATTTATGAACCCCTGTTTTTTCCTGTTTTGGGCTATTATAAATAAAACTGTATGAGTATTTTTGTACAAGTCTTTGTGAACATATGTTTTTAATTCTCTGTGGTAAATACCTAGAAGTGAAATATTGTGTCCATGAATGTTTAGTTTCATGAGAAGTGCCAGAGCTTTTTCTAAGGTGATTGTACCATTTCACGCTCCCACCAACAATCTATGAGACTTCCCATTGTTCCACACCTTTGTCAATATTTGGTGTTTACTATTTTCACATGATCATTCCTCTAGGTGTATAGTGGTATTTCATTGTGGTTTGAATTTGATTTTTCCTGGTGGCTATTGATAAGGATCACTTTTACATGGGCATATTGGCTATAATATACCTTCTTTTGTGAATTTTCTGATCACATATTTTGCCTATTTTTTTATTGGTCTACTTGTCTTTTTATGAATGAATTTTACTTTTATAAAACAAGCTCTATTTTTTAGAATAGTTTTAGATTCACAGAAAAACTGAGCAGAAGTCACAGAGATTTCTTATATCCTTACTCCAAGCTCCTGCAGACAGACAGACTCCACTACTATGAAAATCCCATACTAGAGTGGTACATTTGTTATAATCGATGAACCTACATGGACACATCATTGTCACCCAAAGTCCACAGTTTATATTAGGGTTCACTCTTGGTGTTGTGCATTCTACAAATGTATGATGATATGTATCCACCATTATATTATCATACACAATAGTTTCTCTGACCTAAAAATCCTCTGTGCTCTGACTGTTCATTCCTTCCTCCTTACTAACCCCTGACAACTACTGATTCTTTCGCTCCTCTCTAGATTTGCCTTTTCCAGAATGTCATATGGTTGGAATCATACAGTATGCAGCATTTTCACATTGACTTCTTTCACATAGTAATGTGCACTTAAGATTCCTCCATGGCTTTTCATGGCTTGATAGCTCATTTCTTTTTAGCACCGAATAATATTCTATTGTCTGGATGTGCTAGAGTTTATCCACTCACCACTGAAGGGCATCTTGCTTGCTTCCACATTTTGGCAATTACGAATAAAACCGCTATAAACATCCATCTGCAGGATTTTGTGTGGACAGACGTTTTCAACTCCTATGTGTAAATACCAAGGAGCATGATTGCTGGATTGTAGAGTGAAAATATGTTTAGTTTTGTAAGAAACTGCCATACTTTCTTCCAAAGTGGCTGTCCCATTTTGCATTCCCATGAGCAATGAATGAGAGTTCCTTGTATCAGTTTTTATATATCTTGGATTCCCAAAATTTCTAAGATTAATGTTTACAAATATTTTCTCCAAGTCTGTGGAATGTGTGTTAATCTTCTTATTGATGTTTTTTAATCAGTAGAAGTCTTTAAGTTTTATGAAATCCATTTTTTTCTCTTGTGTTTTACTGTGTCAAATCTGCTGATGTGAAGTTGTCTTAATACTCACCTATCCTTTCAATGTCTGTAGAACACGTAGCAACAGTCTCGCTTATTCATGCTGTTGGTTATTTCTGCTTTATCTCCTCTCTTCTCTTCTCTGCCTCTCTTCTCTTCTACTTTGGAAGATTGTCACTGAGTTAACCTTCATACCAATCTTCCTCTATTTTATGTGGGATGCCACCAGGGCATGGCTTGACAAGTGGTGCTAGGTCTGCACTCAGGATCCAAACCTGCGAACCCTGGGACGCAGAAGCGGAGTGAGTGAGCTTAACCTCTTGGCCATGGGACAGTCCCTCTTTATTTTTTTCTTGTTTCCTAAGGTGGAATTTTGGTTCACCAATTTTTAAAAGTCGTAAATTCATTATTCAGTTGAAACATTTTCTAATTTTCCCTGTGATTTATTCTTTGACCCATGGATTATTTAGAAGTGTGTTGTTGAATTTCTAAATATCTAGGTTTTCTACATGTTGTTGTTTACATCTGGTTTAATTACATTTTGGTTGGAGACCATTCTTTTATTTCAATCTTTTAAAATATTTTGAGACTTATTTTATGATGCAGCATGTGATCTATCTTTGCAAAAATATGTGAATTTGAAAAAAATGTGTATTCTGCAGTTATTAGGTATAGTGGTCTATAACTATCAATTAGATTAAGTTTGTAAAATAGTATTCAAGTCATCTGTCTTTGCAGATTTCTTGATTAGTTCTTCTGTCAATTGCCAAGAGAAGCATTTGAAAATCTCTTAAAATGATCGTGAAATTGTCTGTTTTGCCCTTTCTGTCGGTCAAATTTTTTGGTGAGGGAGACTGTCCCTGAGCTAACATTGGTGCCAGTCTTCCCTTATTTTGTATACGGGGTGTTGCCACAGCATGGCTTGATGAGTGTTGTGTAGGTCCGTACCCAGGATCTGAAGCCATGGACCCCAGGCCACCAGAGCAAAGCACACGAACTTAACCACTGTGCCACTGGGCAGGACCCGTATGTCACTCAATTTTGTTTTATATATTTTGAAGTTTTGCTATTAGATGTAAATACCTATTATTTTTTATGCCTTCCTGGTATATTGGTCCTTTTGTTATGATAAAGTGTCCTTCTTCATCTCTGGCAATAAAATTTATCTTTAAGTCTATCAAATCTGATATTAGCCGCTTTTGCTTTCTTATGCTGTTTTCATAGTGTACTTTTTCCTTTGATTTGTTTTTAACCTATCTATGTCTTTACACTTAAAGTATGTCTCTTATAGACAGTATATAGTTGAATCTTGCTTTTGATTCCATTCTGGTAATTCTTTTGACTGGAGTGTTTAATCCATTTTATTTAATGTAATTATTGGTATTGCTAGATTTGTGTCTACATTTTATTATTTGTTTTGTGTTTGAGCATTTTGTTTTTGATCCTTCTGTTCCTCTTCTTGCCTTCTTTGGAATTATTTGAACGTTTTTTAAAAATTCTGTTTCACTTGGCTTTTTAGGTACAAATCTTAACTTTGAATTTTGCTGGTTAGTCTATTGACTACGGCCCGTATTCCTCACTCTTTACAGTCCACTTACAGTTGATATTGTACAGCTATGCATATAAGGTAGCAAACTTAGAAAAGTATAGGTCCATTTATCCCTTCCTCGTTGTCTTTTATTTTATAGTGGTCACATGTATTACATCTATAATCTATATACATTACAAATCTCACAAGTTAATGTTGTAAGTTTTTCTTTATACATTATTAAAATAAATTAAGAAGAAAATATTCTTTCATTTTGTTTACTATTTGAAATACTCTTCATTCCTCTGTCTGAGTCTGTCTGTATTATCATTTATCTTTAGCTTGAAGAATTTTCTTTAGTATTTCTTATAGCCCAGTTCTGCTGATGATAAATTATGTCAGTTGTTCTTTTGTGAAAATGTCTGTATTTTCCCTTCATTCTTGAAATATATTCTCCTTGGATAGAGAATTTTTCATGGACATATTTGTTCTTTTAGTGCTTTAAAGTTATTATTTCACTATTTTCTGGCCTCCTTAGTTTCTGATGTGATATTGACAATTATTCAAATTATCCATTTTGCTCTATTTAAAAATATCTTAACTTTTTGATGTTTTCAAGATTTGATTTACTATGATGCGCTTAGGCATAAGATTTTTTAAATCCTTCTTGGGTTAAATAAGCTTCGTAAATCTGAAATTATGTATTTTCGCCAATCTTGGAAAATATTCTGCCCTTATTCAGTTTTTTTTTCCTACCTCATTTTCTCTATTCTTGTACCTCGATCACCAATATGTGAGACAACAGGCCTAAAATATTCTTATTGAGGCTCTCATCATATATTTTGATAATCTTTTCTCTGTTTTTCACATTGAGCAATTTCAATTGATACATCTTTAAGTTTTGTGATTCTTTCTTTGTCATCTTCATCATACTGAGAAGCCCTTCCAATGATTTAAAAATTTTTTTTAGATACTGTATAAGTATTTCCATTTGATTGCTTTTAAATGGTTTTTAATTTCACTACTGAGATTTCTTATCTTTTCATTCTTTAAGAGCATATTTTCCTTTACTTCATTGAGCATAGTTATAACGATGGTTTTAAAATACTTGTATATGTTATCTCAGAATTACTCTTTCTTTATTGCCTTTTCTCATGATACAGTCATATTTTCCCGATTCTTCGTCAAATAATTTTGGATTGTATACCTCACATCATGAATATTAACATTGTGGAGCATCTGGATTCTGTTATATTCCTTAACAGAGTGTTGATGATTTGTTTTGTTTAAGTGCGTGATTAACTTTCTTAGACTCAAATTGAAAACTTTGTTTTGTTTGTTGTGGGCAGCAGTTCAGACATCAATTTAGTTCTTTTAGTTTACCTGCTGGAAGTCCTCCCTGCACATGCATATTTCATTTTTAGCAGAGTTTGGGGCAGACTTTATTCATAGAACATGGGACACCCCTCTATCTGGCTTTCTTCATTCTAGAATTCCTCTCTTAATTTATGGTGGATCAGGCTGTCCTGAGCTCCTTTCTCTGCTTCTTCAGGGCAAGGAGACAGCAGCCTTTCTATCAGTTTCAACCACACACATGGCTACAACTGCAGTCTAACCTCTGTCTAAGGCCTGAGGGAACCTAACTTCTTCTGATCACTTCATTTCTCCAAGTTTCTATTCCCATAAAAATATGCACTTTTTTTGTTTATCTTTTAAGCCTCCTGAGGTCCAAGCTTTCAGGTTTCTCTTGTTTTTAAATATAAGCATTATATTTATCACTGGGTTTTTTAACTGAGTTTTCTAACTCTAGCATGTCCTAAACTGCTCCATCCTGCCCTTTCTGAAGGGCCCTAGGAGCCATAATCCATTCCTTAATACTTGACAGGCCGCATTACAGAGACTGTGGGTTGGATTATTTCATTGAGAAGAAACAGCAAAAGACCAAAAATAGAAAGAAGAATCTCACATCCTTACTCTCTAGATCAAATTTTTCCAGCTTGTGTAGTCTTAATATCTATTTATTTTGAAATCAGAGAAAAAAAAATATTTTTTTTGAGGAAGATTAGCCCTGAGCTAACTGCTGCCAATCCTCTGCTTTTTCCTTGGGAAGTCTGGCCCTGAGCTAACATCTGTGCCCATCTTCCTCTACTTTATATGTAGGACACCTACCACAGCATCGCTTGCCAAGTGGTGCCATGTCCGCACCCGGGATCCAAGCCAGCGAACCTTGGGCTGCCAAAGCAAACATGCACACTTAACCGTTGCACCACGGGGTCAGCCCCCAAATCAGAGAAAATTTAATGTTCATTTATTTCTTTGTATCTAATTCAAAAACTTTTTATTGGGCATTTACATTTCTCCACATACTATTCAAGGACCTGCAGATATAATAGTGAATAAGAACACAGTTCTTACTCCCAGGGAACTTGCTCTGGTGATGGAGACATAAACCTTATACCTATGTTGATTTGTTAAGAGTAAAAAGTCATGCAATCATTCTTATAGCTGCATATACACATTGAAAAGCCCACAATGTGACAAGGATAACTTATGTGTGAGTGTGTGTGTTTTGCAGATGTCATTCTGGAACATCTATGTTGCTTTTACCTAAGAAATTTCAATTGAATAACTCGTATATTCCAGGGATCTGCATATATTCTTTTAAATGGCCTGATAGTAAATAATTTTGGGCTCTATGTCCCAACTACTCAACTCTGCCATTGTACTATGAACATAGCCACAGACCATGCATAAAGGTTAAGCATGACTGTGTTATAATAAAACTTTATTTATGGACACTGGAATTTATAATTCATATAATTTTCACATTGCCAGAAAAATGTTATTCCTCTTTTGAACTTTTTCAACCATTTAAACATGCAAAAACCCTTAGCTCTCAGGCCATACAAGATCAAATGATAGGTGAGATTTGCCTGCAGGTTGTAGTTTACTGTCCCTTATGTTCAATAAATATTAATTAAGCATTTTTACGACTGACAATAAGAAATATTGGGGATACATGAGTAAAGGATAAAATTCCTCCTCTAATAACCCACAGATAAATTGTAATTTTTTTTTTTTTTGGTGAAGAAGATTGGCCCTGAGCTAACATCTGTTGCCAATCTTCCCCTTTTTTTGTTTTTTTCCCCCCAAACCCCGGTACATAGTTGTATATTCTAGTTGCAAGTCATTCTAGTTCTTCTGTGTGGGTTGCCACCACAGCATGGCTTGATAAGTGGTCTGTAGGTCTGCACCCAGGATCCAAAACAGTGAACCCTTGGTTGCTGAAGCAGAGTGTGGGAACTTAAACACTTGGCCATATGGCACCGTATAATCTTGATTTTAGTGGTCAGTGATCACTTTTATAGCAAACAAAGCTGAAGCATACCTTGATGTACACCCTGATTCTGTAAAAGAATCAGATTTCTTATGCTATTTAAAAATTCACCTAAATTTTCAATTAAGGGGGAGATTTTGTTATAGTAGGTAAGCTTATTTCTTAGAATAAAAATACAGATAAGATTTGTGTTAATGAAGTGGAATTATAGTGTATATTTTCCCACTTGTCCCATTTTCAGTATTGTAGTTATACTATTTTAAGAGTAAAAAATGATTAAAAATAAAAAATTTACTATATATTTAAGTCCATATATTTATATATGGTTGTGGCAATTGTTAATTTCAATTTGAAAGCTTTTGTTAATGCCAGTATGCCTAAATCATTATGATAAGTGCAGTGAATATTAGAAAGACTGTTAATATACAGGTTGCATATCAAGATGTTTATGATCTCTTTGGAAAGCATTATTTAGAATAACACAGTTAATTACAATACAGGAAGAAATTTTATAAGTGCTTTAATGTCATTCTGAGAAAATTACTCTGTGGCTATAAGCAAATTCTGACTCTGGAAAGGAGAAGAGCATTTGAGAAAAGACTTGAAAGATGAGTGGTATTTCAACAGACAGGGAAGTGAGATAAATGATATTTTAAATTTAAAGAACCACGCATAGAGATATTTGGTGTGCTCAGATGATGATATAACAGCCCACTATGACTAGAGGGTACTGTCTTTGGAAATTAAGATCAGGCTGTAAGTGTATTTGGGACATCACAAATAGTGTCACCCAAAGGCTACTGATTTTGCTCATCAGTATGATTTCCTTCCCTCTTTTCCCTCCTCTGCCCAAATTCCTTCACAGTTGACAATCCCATCTCTGCTTCTGTTCAACCAGGCAGCAGAAATGAGAGACACTGATGGATGTGTGGCAGTGCCTGAGGAGTTGTATAAAGAATTTCAAGGGCATACACATTTGGTACTTAATGATTCATTCTTCTTCAAGTAGTATTTTGCAGCGAGCCTTAGTTTCTTCCACAGATTCTTTGGTTGTCAAGCTAATATTATCAAGCTCCTTGATGTGTGCCTGCATTTGTGTGTGTTTTATTTTTATTTTTTTTTGCAGAGGAACATTCACCCTGAGCTAACATTTGTTGCTGATCTACCTCTATTTTGTATGTGAGCCGCGGTCACAGCATGGCCACTGATAGATTGAATTGTGTAGGTCCGTGCCTGGGAACTAAACCTGGGTTGCCAAAGTGAAGTGTGCCAAACTTAACCACTAGGCCACCGGGACTGGCCCAATGTGTGTGTGTGTTTTAAATGAGCTAGCTGCGTGAGGTTTTCATACTTCCTCAACAGACTTCATGCCTGTTTTTTATTGGATAATATAATATCTGTTTATTTTCCCATTTCTTTTATTTCAAATTCAGAGTTATACATTAGTCAGAGAATCATAGTTGACCACTTAGATGATTATTTGAATTAACTGATATGCTATCAATGAAATTTCTCCATGTAACATAAGTAGCCAAGCTGTCAAATGTTTTAAATAAAATTCTTCCACTGATTAGAGCTAACAAATTTAATACGTTCTATAAGTTTTCTGTATAAATATAGACATTTTCTCCTATGTATCATTTACTTTCCTTTTAGCAGGAATTTGACCTTTACAGGCAGATGGCTTGTTTATTTGCCAAATTTACATGGGTATGTATTCTTCAAATTAATTCATCCACAAGTGAAAAAAAAATCTATACTCAACAGAAATACATAAAATTAAATAATAGTATATTGAAATAAATATAATACAAATTTCAAAGAATATATCTTTCGAACTGCAGACAAAGGGTCAGTAGACTGAGATTCTGCCAAATGAAAGTGAGCAGAGAATTTTACCAATTAAAATGGTTGGACAGTATACAGCAGATTTCAATTCTCTACAAATGAAGTCTGGCAACTGTGATGAGTATAAACATTGATTCAGTGTGTCCTATAATTGAATTAGTCAAGGAAGAATTTACAGGGGAAGAATTTACAGGGACTCAACTACTTTAGAGTTTATAGACTTTGGTCAGTACCTTGAGATGTAGCAAATGGAACAAGAGAACCAAATTGGTGTCTACCTAATTGTGGTTGGCAGAATTCTAAATGTCCTGCCAAGATTCTCATCTGCTGGGTATTCAATCAAACACTAATCTAGGTACTATTGTGAAGGGACTATGTGGATGGAAATAAGATTGCTAATCAGCTGACCTTAAAGTAGGAAGGTTGTCTTGGATTATTCAACTGGGCCCAATGTAATCACATGAGCTCTTAAAAGCAAAAGAGGAAGGCAGAAGAGTCAGTTGGAAGGGAGATGAAGTAGACGAGGAAGGCAGAAGAGATGAGGCAAAAGAGAAGATCAGAGATTTTGGAAGTATGAGAAGAAGTTCACCCGTGCTGATGGCTTTGCAGATGGAGAAAGGAGGCCACAAAACAAGGAATTCAGGGGCCTCTGGAAGCAGAGGACAATTACCTGTTAACACCCAGAAAGGATAAAGGGACCTCAGTTCTACGACTGCATGGAATTGAGTTTTGCCAACAACCTGAATGAGCTTGAAAATGATTCATCCCCCCAGAGCCTTGAGAAACGGGTACAACCAGCCAATATCTCCATTTTGTCTATTGAACCTCTAAGCAAAGTAGCGTCTGAGCCGTGCTGTACCTGGACTTCTGACCTGTATAGAAACCGTGAGGGGCCAGCCCTGTGGTCGAGTGGTTAAGTTCACATGCTCTGCTTCAGCGGCCCAAGGTTTCACCGGTTTGAATCCTGGATGTGGATATGGCACCGCTCATCAGGCCATGCTGAGGTGGTGTCCTACATGGCACGACTAGAGGCACTCACAACTGGAATACACAACTATGTACTAGGGGGCTTTGGGGAGGAGAAGAAGAAGAAGAAGAAGAAAAGAAGATTGGCAACAGTTGTTAGCTCAGGTGCCAATCTTTAAAAAAAAAAAAGAAACTGTGAGATAATACATTTGTGTTGCTTTATGTCACTAAGGGTATGGTAACTTATCATGGCAGCAACAGAAAATCAATACACTAATTTTTGAAGTGTTTAGGAAAAGACAGTTTTATAATTTCTTGATTGTCCATTCATGCTTATAATTAAATTTTGGAGGGGCCGGCTCCGTGGCCGAGTGGTTAAGTTCGCGCGCTCCGCTGCGGCGGCCCAGGTTCGGATCCTGGGAGCGGACATGGCACCGCTCGTCAGGCCACGTTGAGACGGCGTCCCATGAGCCACAACTAGAAGGACCTGCAACTAAGATATACAACTGTGTATGGGGGGCGGGGGGGAGGGGAGTTGGGGAGATAAAGCAGAAAAAAAAAAAAAAAGATTGGCAACAGTTGTTAGCTCAGGTGCCAATCTTTAAAAAAAAAAAAAAAATTGGAATGAGTAAAATTTCCTTTTACTTGGTAGAGAGGAAAAAAATCTAAATTTGAAGCCCAGAGGCCTAGATTCTTGATTCAACTTTGACATTAACTCCTTTGAGCATGATTTGGGGCAAATCCCAGGGTTTTCCTTTTTCTCTTTTATGTGGTCTCAATTCCTCCAGTTTTTCACTTATGCGTTTAATTTTTCATTCTTGCCACCATTTTCATTCGTTTGTTTTAGAGCATTCCCAAAGTTCAAGATGTCTCCCATTAATGCCTCTAGTCCATCCCACCCTTACCTGTATAATTTTGATGAAGTAAAATGCATTCATTTACTTGTTTGCTTGCTTCCTTTGGCTTTAGGAGTCATAGCTTAGAAGACATTGCCTTGTCTGAGGTCACAAAGACTTACATCTGTGATCTCTTCTCAGAGTTTTACATCTTAAATTTAGGTTTTTAATCAATCTTGAGTTAATTTTTGCATGTAGTGTGAGGTAGCCACTTTCTTTTGCATGTGGCTATCCAGTTGTTTCAGTACTCTATGTTGAAAAACTATTCTTTCTCCATTGAACTGTTTTGGCCTCTGATCAAAAATCGGTTGACCACAGATGCACGGATTTATTTCTGGACTTCCAACCTCTATGTCTATACTAATGCCAGTACCATGCTGTCTTGATTACTGTAGCTTTGCAGTGAGTTTTAAAATAGGGAAGTGTTAGTCCAATTCTGTTCTTCTCTTTTAAGATTTTTTGGGCTACTTTAGTGCTTTTTTTTTTTCATTTCTATACAAATTTTAGGATCATCTTATTAATTGCTGCAAAAATAGTACTAGAACTTTTGAGAGAAATTGCATTGAATCTGCTAATAAAATTAGAGACTATTGCCATATCAATAATATTAAATGTTCCTACCGATGTACACATGATGTCTTTCCATTTATTTAGGTCCTCTAATTTCGTTTGGCATTGCTTTGTAATTTTCAGAATACAAAATTTGTTTTTTTTTAAATTTATTCCTATGTATTTTATTCTTTTTGATGTTATTATAAATGAGATTTTCTTAGCTTTTCAGATCTTTCATTGCCAGTCTATAGAAATGAAACAGATTTTTGTATATTGATCGTGTATCCTACAAACTTACCTAACTTATTTATTAGCTCTAATAGTTTGTTGCTGTTGTTGGGGGAGTTTCCTTAGGGCATTCTACATGGAAGAGCATGTCGTCTGTGAATAGAGATAGTTTTACTTTTTGTTTCCATTCTGGATGTCTTTTCTTAATTTTTTGGTCTAATTTCCCGGCTAGAAACTCCAGTACAATGTTGAGTAGAAGTGGTAGTAGCAGATATCCTTGTCTTGTTCCTATTAGGGGACAAAATTTTAGTCTTTTACTGTCAGTTATGATGTTAGCTGAGGGTTTTTCGTGGATGCCACTTATCAGGTAACATGTTCCTTTCTGTTACTAATATGCTGAGTGTTTTATGAGAGAGTATTAGACTTTGTCAAATATATTTTCTACATCTATTGAGATGATCATGTCATTATTGGTCTTTATTTGATCAATATGGTGTTTTATAGTGATTGGTTTTCATATGTGGAACCAACTTTGCATTCCTGCGATAAATTCCACTTGGTCATGATGAATAATCCTTTTCATATCTTGCTTGATGAGGCTTGCTAGTATTTTGTTTAGTGTTTTTACATTTATGTTCGTTAGGGATATTGATCTGTAGTTTTCTTTTCTTGTGACATGTTTGTCTGGTTTTGGTATCGAGGTAATAATGGTCTCATAGAATGAGTTGGGGAGTGTTATATGCTCCCCTAATTTGTTCAAGAACTTGTGGGGCTGGTCCAGTGGTGCAGCAGTTAGGTGTGCACGTTCTGCTTCAGTGGCCTGGGGTTCGCAGGCTCCAATCCCGGGTGTGGACATAGCACTGCTTGGCAAGTCATGCTGTGCTAGGTGTCCCATATATAAAATGGAGGAAGATGGGAACGGATGTCAACTCAGGGCCAGTCTTCCTCAGCAAAAAGAGGAGGATTGGCAGCAGATGTTAGCTCAGGGCTTATCTTCCTCAAAAAAAAAAAAATAGAACTTGTCAAGTATTGCTATTACTTCTTCTTTAAATGTTTATAAAATTCACTAGTTGATCCTTCTGTGACTGAGAATTTCTTTGTGGAAAGCTTCTTGATTACTGATTCATTATCTTTACTTGTTACAGCTTATTCAGTTTTTATATTTCTTCTTGAGTCAGTTTTGGTCCTGAGTCAGTTTTGTGTTTTTCTAGGAATTTGTCCACATCATCTGGGTTATCTAATTTACTAGCTTGAAATTGTTGATAATATTACCTTATAGTTGTTTTTATTTCTATAAGTATGATAGTTCTGACCCTATTTCACTCTTCATTTAGTAAATTGAGTCTTCAATTTTTTGTTGTTATTGGTCAGTCTTGTGAAAGTTTTGTCAATTTTGTTGATCTTTCTTAGAACCAACTTTTGGTTTATTTAATTGTTTTTCTATCATTTGTCTATTCTCTATTTCATTCATTTATGCTCTAATATTTATCATTTTCTTCCTCTGCTTGCTTTGAGTTTAGTTTGCTCTTCTTCTAGCTTAATGGGGTAGAAGGTTAGATTGTTGTTTTTAAAACTTTAAAAAAATTATTAGTTTACAGCTATAAATTTATTTCTAAGCACTAATATACCTGCATCTCATATATTTTGAAAGATTATATTTTCATTTTCATTCATCTCAAGTATTTTCTAATTTCTCCTCTAATTTCTCCTTTGCCCCGTTGGTTATTCAGGAGTGTGTTATTTAATTTCCACATATTGTGAATTTCCCACATTTCTTTCTGCTATTGACTCAAATTGCTCCATTATGGCTATAGAACGTACTTGTATGATTCACATCCTCTTAGACATATTGAGACTTGTTTTATGGACTAAAATATGATCTTTCCTGGAGAATATTCTGTGTGCACTGTAGAAGCATGTGTGTTTTGCTGTTGTTGGTTGGAGTTTTCTATATGTGTCTGTCAGGTCTAATTGGTGTTTAGTGTTGCTCAGGTCTTCTGTTTCCTTACTGATCTTCTGTCTAATTGTCCTATGTATTTTTGAAAGTGGAGTATTGAAGTCTCCAACTATTATTGTTGAATTGTCTATTTTCACTTCAATTCTCTTAGCTACTGCCTCATATAATTTGGGGCTCTGTTTTTAGATGCATATATGTTTATAATTGTTATATTTTCTTGATAGGTTCATTCTTTTATCATTATAATTTGTCCTTGTTATCTCTAATGCCAACCATTTTGTGTTAAAATCTTTTTTTTTTTTCTGAATTTCCAGCTTTCTTTTGGTTATGGTTGGTATGGTATGCTTTTTGTATCCTTTTATTTTCAGGCTGTTTGTGTAGCTGAATCTCTAGTGAGAGACACATTCTATGATTGGATTGTCTTTGTATAACGATATGCCATCCTTGAACTTTTCATTGGAGATTTTAATCTATTTACATATATCATAATTAGTGATAAAATAGAATTTATGCCTTTCCATCTGCTACTTGTTTTCTGCATGTCTTATGTCTTTCCTGTTACTGTGTTCCTCCATTAATGTCTTCTTTTGTGTTAAATAAATATTTTCTAGTGTATCATATTAATTCATTTTTTCTACTATGTGTTTTTGAATTACTTTATAAGTGGCTGCCCTAGGGATCACATTTAACATCTTAATTTACAACAATCTAGGTCAGATTAATACCAATTTAATTGCAATAGCATATAAAAAACTTTGATCTTATCCAGCACCATTCTCCCCACCTTTATATTGTTACTACCACAAATTACATCTTTATATATTGTGTGCCCATCAACACTGAATTATAATATTTATTAATTGTAAAAGCTAATTTTTATCCACTATAACAATGGAGTATAATAATTAGTTATAGATTTTTATAATTTCTGTCTCTTTATTGATATTCTCTACTTTGTGAGGCATTATTCTCATGGTTTCTATAGTTTTTTAAACATCGTTTCCATTAGCTCTTTGAAATATTTAAAATAGCTGATTTAAAGTCTTCATCCAGTAGGTCCAACGTCTGGACTTCCTCAGAGACACTTTCTATTGATTGCATTCTTTCATCTGTATGGGCCACTTTTTCTTGTTTCTTTGAATTTCTCACAATTTCTTTTGAAACTTGGACATTTAAAATCTGGAAATCTGATCACTTTCCTCCCAGGGTTTGCTGCTGTTGCTGTTTGTTGTATTTGTTGTTGTTTTTTAGTCTAGTGACTTTTCTGAACTAATTCTCTAAAGTCTTTATTCTTGTCATGTATGGCCACTGAATTCTCTGCTTGGTCAGCTTAGTGGTAAACTAACGATTGGAGAGAGACTTCTTTAAATGCCTGGAACCAATAAATCTCCTATGCTTTGGGGGGACTCTATGTACATGTTGGGGTGCACCTTTAGCACTCACCTAGGCAGTTGATAACTCTGTTTTAGTTTTCACTTCCTGCTTCCATAGATCTTCAGAATCAGCCAGAGATGAGAGCTTAGGGCCTTTTCAGGTCTTTCCAGAGCATGTACACAGTCCTATGCATGCACAGTCTCAGGCACAGCCCTAGGCAAGACTTTACATCAGCTATTTTAAATATTTCAAAGAGCTAACAGAAACCATGAGCATGTGCACAGTCCTAGGCATTCACAGGAATATGTTGGAGTGTTTCAAAGCCCCTATAGGGCACCTCATTCTTCATATTTTATTTTAAGCTTTTTGGTTAGTCTGTTGTTAGCCCCAAGAGTTTACAATGCCTCAGGCAACTGTAAAGTTAAAACACTTCTCAGTAATTGTTTTCAACAAATGCCTGCTGAGAAGAAGGCTTTTGCACTGGACAAGGTATTAATACAATCAATTTCAGGCAGACTTGTAAGTAGGGTCTTTTAAGAAACACCAGACATGTCAAATAATGATAATTATTTGATAATGAGGCTTTCAAAGAGCTCTAGCTCTATTCTGCTCATTCTTGCAGCTGCCATGCTGTACCAGGAGTGTGTGCTACCATTTTTCAAAGTTAATGTGGAGCTAAAGAGTGGGCAACTACAATTCAGCCATTTCTTGAGTGAAAGCTCTCTAGTTTGCCCTAATCCTTGCTATGGCCATTTTTGTCAATTTTTTCATTGCTTTTATGGAGGAGAAAATTTTCAGATGTCTTTATATTGGCATTTTCATTAACATCTCCGTCATGTTTATTGTATGTTTTACCATTTATTAAAGTGACTCACCTAGCTCTTTAGCACTGAAGTTGACTTAAGTTGATATGGCATCATTCATTCACACTTGCTAGCAATGATAAGGGATTTCTATTCAAAGGTATCCTTTAAGAGATACAGTTGTAGCAAACATTACATGGTTGTTTTGATCTTGTTAGTTTAATGAACAGCTATGTGACAAAACTTAGGATTCCATGGAAACAGAACTTAATAAATAGAAATTACCAAGTTGAAGGAGTTTGTATAGAAGACTATTATTTCCTCTGTAATCTGAACAGGACCATATTTCTGTCATAGATGAACACACTTTTCCCTTTCCAAAAGTTTTGACATTTTAACCTTTGCTTCAGGCCTTGGACCTTGTCATGATGATCCATTCCTGTGGCCTGATTCTTTTGGAAATGTTCTTGAGAACTGATATTATCTCACTATTAAAATATTCCATTTTTTGAGTTCCTTTGAGCCAGTTGGATACTCTGTAGCATGCAATAGGATTTATGTTTCTCCTGCTCACATTCATTCCCATTAATCACTTAGAACTTGGGGAATGAAAGAAACCCAAGGCTGCCTGTTAATAGTTGAGGAAAGTGAGACTGAAAATTCTACCTGATCTTTGCTGAGGATCAAGGTTGGTGGATTTCACAGCTAAAGTTATTGGATTTAGCCCTCCAAATCTTGATTCATGGTTTTTTTTGCTTTCATATTTTATATACTTCCTTTTTTTTATCATCATACTTGATTTATGTTTGGATTTTACTTCAACGCTTACCCAGCAACTAAGAAAAAATATTTTTGAAAGCCCTTTAATATAAACATTTAAGATTATAAATGAAATCATGCTGTTTGTACTCTTATTTTGTCATTTGAATTATTAACACTTTCTCAGAAGATTATTTTAAATACGTGTTAAAGAAATGCTATGCAGTTGCTTTTATGGACACAAGCATAAAATGAGAATTTATGAATCGTATAAATAAACTGAAGTGAATGTGGTATAGAGAATAATAGGAGACATATGATGATGATGATGACATGTGTGTATGGGTGTTTGTGTGTGTGTGATATGTATAGGCTCCTTCAAAAAGTAAGAGGGGTGTGTAAAGAGAACATCGGATATGTTTTTTGTTATCAGCTTCATAAATCTCCTCTCAATGGTTAGAGCCAGTAGTAAGAGAGGGTGCCAGATGAGAGAATAGGTATGTGCCAAAGTTATGCTCAAGAATCTGCTTTTTCTCCCCAAATCCCTCCCAGTACATAGTTGTATATTCTACCTGTGGATCCTTCTAGTTGTGACATCCTTCTTTCTTTTATACTCATAGACACTGATGACCAAAGTTTTATGGAATGCAAGAGAACTTTCTATGAGGTGGTATTCCTCTCTAAGGAACATCTCTATCTGTTAAATAAAGAAATTCTGTATTCATACTATAGGGAGAAAGGTAAAATCGAGAGTGTATTTTAAAAAATGCTTGCTATTGTCACTAAGTTGAAATTAAAGCTAGAAAAGAGATATTGTTATTGGGTGCATTTTGAACATTTTATTTGCCTACAAAAAGAAACTTGATTATTAGAACAAATGTCAAAAGATCTCAACCTGTTTCTGAATTTAAAACTTTACTTTTTTACAATAACCTGAAGATTAATCTTTATTTAATTTTTGACAAAATGCGGAATAATTTACAGTGGCATAACACATACCAAATGCCACAGTTTATATTTATAAAACACCCTGCTTAAATATTTAAATTATTTATCTGCGAGAGTTGAAAAATTTCATTGCAAATGCTACTCTATTTTTAAATAGCTTAATGTGTCAAATCTGAATTTTGAACCAAACTTTTAAAAATAAGGATGATTAAGTAATTTCCTTGACAGTGAAGATAATCTCTTCTGTATATCTCATGGATGCCTTGTAGAAGCTGAATATTTATAAACGATAATTTAAGGTCTGTTGAATACTATTGCCCTATGTATTGCTAATACAACCTTATTTAAACCTAAAACAAAATATCCATATGGCTCACTATGTTGATTTGATTATTCACTTGGTTGCCATTTGCTTCACCTGTGGAATAAGAAGCAAGAACAAACTAATGATAGTTCACTTGTCTCACTGTGATACCAGCTTTTCATCTTAATTATGTTTATATAATGATTCCAGGGAGTACCTTCTCAGAAAAATTTTCTGTTATTGCAGAGATTTGAATTATGCCTCTGGCTATAACTATAAGCAATCATTATCGTCACTGTTTTCTGCTTAATTAGAGTATAATTTTGGAATAAGAGTAGAGAAGAAGAGGTTTCTTAGGTTTCATAATTTTACTATTGATTTTCTCAATGATGTGGCAATTAAATTTGATTTCCAATCCAGCTTTAAAATACCACTGAATAACTTGGATAGATATGTAATCATAATCATCATCAACATCATTTTTTTCATTCCTTTTGACAAATAGTGGCACATCAAATAGAGTAGCAGAAAATAATGGTTCCCAGATTATACACTGTAACGTTGTCAAGCACTGCAGGAAACAGAGGAAAGCCTAGGGAATGTTCCACATTTATTTTAGAGGCTTCTACACAGGAACAGTCCATTGCTATAGTCTGTACTGCAGTGTGTAGGAGAGCAGTGGGGATCGGTATCATTTTCCATAATTCTGGGAAAAGTTCGGACTATTTGATCCAATTTTTTCTGGAGAAAATCACAGCAAACAACGATCTCTTGAATTCTTCATTGAGTTGCTTATTTAGTGGGCATTCCCAGTAACAGTCCCACTATAATGTTTTCCCTGGGTACCATCTTTGTAGGGTTATAACCTTCTATGTTATATGAGCTAAATTGGTTTATGGACTGCAGCCCATAATGGTGTTCTAGAAAGTATAAGCACCACTGGTTATTTCACTGGGGGTTATAATGAAGTAAAAATATCAGTCAGACCATTTGTAAAAGCAAAAGATGTGGTTAGATGTTTCATTCTTTAAACAAAAATATATTGACCTAATGTAGATATAGGCCTGAATTATTCCCTGGTGTAGTAAATAAGTTTACCAGAGATTGCTTTGAATCTAACATGCTGACTCTTGTTTCTAACAGCGTACTTCCTCTCACTGGTCTCCAAAGTAAATGCTACTTTCTCAAACTTAAGAAGCAGAGTTTTTCTTCCAACAAATAACCAACATGTTTGTCAGGTATTTGAAAACACACAGCACTTTAAATACTTTTCACATTTGGGAACTTCTTTATTATAATTGTTTGGACATTATTTTTCACAGATTACATTTTATTACTTCTCCAGCCAAGGGAGTGGCAAATTAACGGCTGGTCTTCAAACTACATGTGGCGGTCCTATTCATCATTTGTGGCAAAACACAGTTGGGAGCCAAAATCAGTGGGAGAGAAATGTCATCAAAATCCAGAGTTCCCAGAGATTTCAGGTAGGTGTGTTGTATTTTCTAACTATGTCTTTGAAGGAAAAATGATAAGATACAGATCTTTAACACCAGGTGAATTAAAAGTAGATGATAACGGTCCCAGTGGCTGAAGACTGAGGGATTTACCAGAATTTTCAAGTGCTGAAACTAAAGAGTCCCAGGAGATTGGGATGGCCAGTCACCTAAAAAGGCATTTTTAAAAAAGGTTTTAAATTCATATATCAAAACTAAAGTTGATATATATTAAGATATATTAGTAAAATATAATCTGATTCTCTTCTGAATTTCTTGAATCCCCTCCATTTTCCTCTCTTTCTCTTACTATTCCAACCTCCTCTTTCCTTTCATTTCTTATTCTTAAGGGTCACTTCCCTTCCAGACTTTTCTCAGGCTTTTGAGAGAACAGGGTTATGTTGGGTATGAGGAAATAGACTGTTTGATTTAAGTACTAATTCCAGATGCTGTTGAAATGGAATCATTGTCATATTTATTTCATGGTTAAACTCAAATTATTCAATACAGCCATTATTTTCCAAAGTAATTTTGAGAATTAAAGCCAATGCAAATCTATAAAAGACAAACTTATTTATACAGTCTAGTAAAACATATATGGTGGAAATTATAATGAAATGATTATTGCAGGAGGTCTTGGAAAAGTATTACATATTTTAAAATTTGGGACAGCCAAGCAAAATTTTCCAGTTAAAAATGGAATCCTAAAGCATTTTATTCCAAATGAATTTACTTTTTAAGCCTGGTTTGTGGGCCAATTAATCCAAGTAGTTTTCCTTTATCATATACTATTAGAATAATATAATAATAAATTTTATAATTTTGATACAGACTAGAAAATCATCTGATATTTGATGGATTTAGTGCTTGCTTAAATATAGGGATTGAATTGGATTGAATTTTAACTTCAGTTATTTTGAACAACTGAAAGGAAGGATGGGAGAATGACCAGAATCTCTATTATAAAAGTTGTATTGTAAGGTATAAGAATGGCACATTTTCTTAATTGATCTGTCATAAAATCACAATAGTTTGGAATTTTCAAGCTTTTTAAAACTATACAGAGAATCAAAGAAGATCAAAGAAAATCGCTTAGTTGACTAAATGATACCTGGATGATAGGACCGAAGAGGAACTGTATAATTGGAAACAATTCTGTGGTTTGAGGCTTTGCACTCTGTTGAAGTCAAATATTGGGTGTGTGTGTGAGGAGGGATCTTAAGACATCAGGCATTTCAGTCTTCTTGTGAATGAATGATTCACTTATTTAACAAAGACTTACTTGGGGCACTTGGAATGTAGTAGGTGGGATTCAGGGAATGTTCCAGTACCATGTTGAGATTTTTTCCCCAGCTTTATTGAGATATAATTGACACATAACATTGTGTAAATTTAAGGTGTACAATGTGAGGATTTGATAGACATATATATTGTGGACTGATTACCACAAATAAAGTTAGTTAACATATCCATAACCTCACATAATTACAATTTTTTTCCATACAGTGAAAACATTTAAGATCTACTCTCTTAGCAACTTCCAAGTATGGAATACAGTATTATTAGCTATATTCACCATGCTGCATGTTAGATACCCAGAATTTATTCATCTTATTGCTAGAAATTTGCACCCTTTGACCAAAATTTCCCCAATTTTCCCATTTCCCAGCCCCTGTCAGCTACCATTGTACTCTCTGTTTCTATGAGTTCGTCTTTTTTAGATTCCACATATAAGTGAGATCATATAGTATTTGTCTTTCTCTGTCTGAGATTTCACTTAGCATAATGCCCTCAAGGTCCATCCATGTTGTCATAAATGGCAGGATTTTTCAGCTTAATTATTCCTTTCTATGTATATACCATGTCTTCTTTACCTATTTATCCATTGATGAACAATTGGGTTGTTTCCATGTCTTGGTTATTGTGAATTAATGTTGCAATAAATACGAGAGTGCAGATATCTCTTTGAGATAGTGATTTAATTTCCACTGAATGTGTACCCGGAGTAGGAGTGCTGGATCACATGGTAGTTCTAATTTTAATTTCTCGAGGAACACCATGCTGTTTTCCACAGTGGCTATGCCAGTTTACATTTCTACCAACAGTGCACAAGGGTTCCCTTTTCTCCACATTCTCACCAACGCATTATCTCTTGTTGTTTTGGATGATAGACATTCTAACAGGTGTGAAATATATCTCTTTGTAGTTTTGATTTGCACTTCCCTGATGATCACTGATGTTGAGTACCTTTTCATGTACCTGCTGGCCGTTTATATGTCTTCTTTGGAAGAATGTCTGTTCAGGTCCTCTGCCTATTTTATTTGTGTTTTTGCTATTGAGTTTATGAGTTCCTTACATATTTTGTGTATTAACTCCTAATATGATATATAATTTGCAAAGAGAAGATTTTTGACAGGCATGCAGATGGGACGCTATGGGTTCCTGGCTTTGGTGGGGAGTGGTGTGCAAAATGAGAACCTCAAGCACCAATAATGCAACCAATTTGTTGTGGATGTTTGGGTGGCATTAACCGCTAGAGAAATTTCTAGTTTCTGTCTTCCACTTCTCTTCTCACTCCCCTATGTCTCTCTATCTTTTCTCAATAACAACAAAAGCAACAAAACAAAGCCAAGAGTGCTTTTGAGGTGACTGACTCACATTGATTAGATGCTGAAGGATGAACTTGCTGAAGCTCCTTTTGTCTGCGTGCTTGTATAAAATTTAAAGACTGAGATAGGAATCTCATCTATGAATAAACTTTACCAGTATTTACACAGCTTTTCCAACTTTGAAACAGAGCGGATGGTAAAAGAGTCTTAAACTACCTTTGTCAAGTTTGCCTTCTTATCTCTATCTCCATCTTCAGGTCAAGGTCTTTACTCACAGTGTAACAGAGATTTGGATGTTGGGCAGAGCTGGGACCTGCTGGATCTTGTAGGTTAAAGCCTTCAAAATAATTTCCTTGTTTTTCTCAGCTGTCCATTCCCAACTGGCATGTTGTGGGGGTTGATGATTAAGTATGTGTAGTAGCTAAATATAAAACTTAAAACTCCCAAATATATCATCTCCAGAGCAATTTAGCTGTAGCTGACACAGCGAGGTTATTCACTTGAGTGCTTTAAAATGTGACAGTGGCTTCAACCAAAGCAGATTCATGTGCAATGTATTAATTTGTTTCCTAAAATACTTCATTGCTGATATGAAAACAGTGCTTCTACTTTAAGGGCTTTGTAAAAATTAGGAACCCCTATGACTCTCCTGAGATCCTTCGGCTGCACCAATCTTTAAGATTGCAGGTACGTTTTAGTTCTATCCTGTCAGCAAGTGAGCAGACGTTCATTTGCCTTTGTTTAGCGGGCCACAGAGATGTGCTGCGCTTGTAATACTGCCTGCCACCATCTAGTAGCTCATTCCTGAAAAGCTTTAGCAAGAGGCTTATTTGAGGGCATTTTGTCTCCAGACAATATCTGCAGCTTCATCAATTTACACACCTCTGAGAATTATTTTATTATCTGCAATTTCCCCTTCGTGCTGCCTTCTGATAGTTTTAAAACCACTCATACTTCCTTTAGAAATATCCAAGCAGGAGATTTGAGTCCCAGCTGGACCCTGGCTTAGCATGGGCTTCTGAGAAAGCCTCTGGATCTGCCTCTCATGTGGGGGCTTTATAGACCCCCTAACCCTAACCCTAACCTTCATCTATAAAGTACTAGGTCTATCCCTTAATAAAATTGAAGCATGTTTAATTTCTGAGGGAATACTGCTGCATAAACCAAGAATGGTGTTTATGCATTTAGTCAACAAAGATGGCAGCATTTCAGAAAGTTTCTGAAGATATTTAAGGAATAATAACATCTAGCATTTACTGAGCACTTCTTCCTTTGTTTACATTATCTTATTGACCCTTCATGGCAGTTCTATGAAGTAGAACTATAATTTACCCCATTGTTCACATGAGTATTACGAGCTTTAGAGAGTGGAATAACCTACTAAATTCCATCCTGGATTAGAACCTAGAATAGTTCGATTTCAAATCTCAATCATTTAGTCACTGACCCATGATAATTTTTCCATCATGTTAAAGCATCGTAAGGATTTATAAGCTATAGAAGGAAAAAAATCCAACCTCAAGATTTGGTCAAATCTGTTGTGTGACTCATTAAATATTCTTTTGTCTGCTGTATTGGATAAAGCAACATTATTATGCACTGCATGATGCTGATAAACTGCAATCACAGTTTTCAAAATTGCAGATATAAGCAGTTAATTTTACTATTGTCTTAAAATATTCATGAAAGCAAAGAATAAACTAGGCTAAACATATGGCAGAAATTTAGTCTCAAATTCTAGGGAAACTTTCCCTCACCCCCATTTTTTTGTCCTCAAAGGGAACTAATGTATTAGTTTTATAGGTAGGAAGGAATGGATAGTATATTACTAGGCATATCACTGATTATGGTTTTCAAGTTGAATGTTTGGATTCTTAAACTAAATGAGAAGTCAGCGTCTGTATTTTAAAAAGATACTGAAGCATTTTTAATACACTATTATCTACTTGTCATTTCTTTCCTATTCCATTTAGAAATGCCAGCGAGTTCTCAACAACTTCCTATTCAGAAACAACAGGCTTTATTAATAGACGAAAGATGTTATTAATAACAATAAATATGAATTGTTAACAAAAATTTCTACTTTCAAACTTTCAAAATCATAATCTGAGCCATTTTACCCATTACTTCAAGAATATTTACTATGTGAACTCATGATGAGAAAAGATTACTGCCATCTTTTTGTGTTTCACATGTTTACTTGAGAAATAATATTGAATGTATACTACTAAGAAAACTCAGTACGATAAATATAACTAGCAGAGTTTCTGTTTATGTATTTACTCGTGTAATCTAAGTGAGTTTATATCTAGTATTCACCTATGGTCAAAGTTTCATCTAAGATTTAAATTAAGTGGCTTGAGTGCTGATGCCCTGCCTCCCTTCAGAGGCCGTCTTCTCTTACAATGTTTGGGGTGAGAGGAATTTGCCTCATGTCTACATTGGATCGGTGCAGGTTATACCTGCATCTGTGATGTTGCCAAATTCCTAACTCCATTATCTGTATTATGATCTGCTCTTACTTTGCTACCTTACTGCTCTTTTCTTTATTTCCCCAACACAGTTCAAATGAGGTGGATGTTTGTAAAAAACTTATTTGCCAAAGTTTTGGAGTAAACAAGGAATGGTAGACATCACTTTTCTTAGAAATACAGCTACCATACACAAATGCAGCCTCTGACCATAGAACCTGGCTTTTTTTAAAAAATCATCTTGGGTTTCCACTTTCTTGAGCTAATTCAACCCATCTCTTGTTTCGAGATCCCAACCAAAATCCTTGGAAAATATTTTTGTTTAAATATATTTAACTAGATTATCTAGTTATGCCTGAGGTTTCTTAGCAACACAGACCCATTAGTACACTTACTTAGGCTTAGAGAAATAGTTATTTCCCTAAGAAAAATATTTCTTCTTGCTGGACAAGTGGGCTCGAACAGTAGCCAATTTTCACTCTAACTTTTCCTCAGTTATACCAAGTTAACATATCATTTAATTGAATCAAATAAATATATTGTACGGATTGCATACTCTGATGAAGAGAGAGTTGAAGGTAAGAAGATAATTTAAAAGCTGCTTCATTAAATCATGTGTGAAAATACGAATGGAAAGAAAAGAGGGCTTATTAGATCTTGACTGATTGGACGTGGGACTGGAGAAGAAAGTGATTCTAAAGGTCATTTTGGATTTTTGAGCATTGAAGAGCAGCAGTCTTCTGCTCCCATTGTCAGAGAATGAGAATCAGATGAGAGGTCCAGTTTTAGGGGAAAGAACATTATGAATTAGAAATGACTTTGTGTTATTTGAGTGAGAATGTCCAGCAGGCTGTGGAGATATGTGACGTAAATTTGTGTTTCATCAGTGTGGGTGACCGTTGAAATCCTGAGGATGAATGGTTTTTGGGAGAGGAGAGTGTGGAGAAAAAAAGGAGAGACTCGTGATTAGTTAACAGTTATTTCTACTTCTCTCTTTCAATATGGCTGCTATGGGGGTATGCTTAACTCAACAAGAACTAAGGAATGCATCTATGTGAAAGGCTTTCAAGAAGAATAAAATATTAATCTGTAGAGAATAGATTTCTTTTCTTTATTTTGAGGAAGATTGGCCCTGGGCTAACATCTGTGCCCAACTTCCTCCACTTTATATGTGGGACGCCTGTCACAGCATGGCTTGACAAGTGGTGTGTAGGTCTGCACCCGGGATCCAAACCTGGGAACTCGGCCACCGAAGTGGAATGTGCGAACTTAACCACTGTGCCACTAGGCCAGCTCCGAGAATAGAATTTTTAATGTATAAATAGATTATTCAACAATACAATTGGTCCTCTGTATCCAAGGTTCTGCATCCACAGATTCAACCAACTGTAGATCAAAAAGGTCTACGAAGGGCAAGTTTGTACTGAATGTGTACAGACCTTTCTTCTTGTCATTATTCCCTAAACAATACAGTATAACGACTATTCACACAGCATTTAAATTGTATTAAATATTATAAGTTATCTAGAGATGACACAGTATACCGGAAGATATGCATAGTTTAGATGCAAATCCTAAGGGACGTGAGCATCCTCAGATTTTGGCATCCCTAAACAGTCCTGGAACCAATCCCCTGTAGATACTGAGGGACAACTATAGCTTAAATATTTTAATAACTCTATGTCATAATAATAGCTAACACATTTCGTTCCAACTGTATATCAAGTGCTGTGGTACGTGTAATAACTTGTTTATCCTTGCATAAGCCTTATCATGTAGGCAATTATATTACTTTCATCAGTACTTTTTTACAAAGAAGAAAACTGAGATACAGAGATGTTGAGTAATTTCTCCAAGGTCCTGCTTGTGTTAAGTGTTGTGGCTGAGATCTGAACCCAAGTAGTCTGGTTCCAAATATACACTTCAATCACTATGCTATACTCCCCTCATATAAAACCACCCCTACACAAGGATCTTTGATAGCCCTGTTCCAACACAGCCCTGATTTCTAAGTGGTCACACAGTTATTCTGTTTTATGTGACCAAAGATGACTTTCCTAGGGTTACATGTTGACAAACCTGCTCCATAGGTTGTGGATGTCTCTCATTGTATTTTTTTTTTCTGCTTTATCTCCCCTAAGACCCCCGTATACAGTTGTATATCTTAGTTTCAGGTCCTTCTAGGTGTGGGATGTGGGACGCCGCCTCAACGTGGCCTGACGAGCGGTGCCATGTCCGTGCCCAGAATCTGAACCCTGGGCCGCCGCAGCGGAGTGTGCGAACTTAACCACTCGGCCACAGAGCCGGCCCCTCTCATTGTATTTTTAATAGACACGTAGATAGCATCTGGTTTAAAAGGAAATATATTAGTACCCCATGTTGTGCAGGAACAAAAGAGAATGCAGCACAGTAAAATGATCTGCTAGGGTTCATTGCTGGCAGAACAATTGTTAAGCTAAAAAGCAGTGCTGACTTCTTGAAATAATAAAATGTTTATATCATTAACAAGATGACCAATGAACACAAGTTTAGTGCATCCATGAATTAAGCCTCAAACATCATTGGTATTCCTTAGGGTGGGGCAATACTCTCCACCAACACAGCGATTTCAATTTTCTGTTGATTTAAGTAATAATGAAATCAGAGAGTAGTTTCTTTCTAAGTTTCTCAGATTCATTATACTGGAGTATTTTCTCTTGGTGCAGACTTGGGAGGGCTCTACATTGCAATATAACGTTCAGTCATTTTAACAATATGTCACTGGACAACGATTTTCAGGCGGTGTCCTAAGCTATGTTTAGAAAATGGCAGAAAATGTGTAAGAGGATAACACAAGTGCATCCGAGGCAACACTGTGAGTAAAATTTAGGGAACCAGAGGAGGAAATGGGCACAGTTGCAAAATGCCAAGAACCAGAGATCAAGATGTAGCCTGGGTCCAAGAGCTGGTAAATACTAAATCATATGACCACATAGGAACCAAACACAGAAGACGGTTATAGGGCAGAAACCAGGCAAATATTGCATCATTCCACAAGCATGTTACTAACCTATGCTAGACATCTGAGATTCAGAGATGACTACATTTTCTTGTCCTTGAGAGTAAGGCTTGGATCTCTCTCCACTTGGAATTGGCATGGTCACCCAAGTACTTCTGGGAAGTGACATGTTTCTGATTTGTAGGCTTTCTGCTATAAGACTGTGAGACACTGATGTTTCATGCTTTGTGTTTTTATTTTGTTTTGCTTTTCTTGTGCAGGTTGTTTTTCAAGGGGAAATGATTTCAACTCATGAGCGGGATGGAGTCATAGCTATTGATGACATATCTTTCAGTTCAGGCTGCTTGCCTGCAAATGGTAAAAACTCTTTCTCATTTTGTTCCTTACTGAGTATAACAAATTTAGTGCAATTTAAACATTAAAATGCCTTTATCTGCTCTTATTTTTGCCTGATGTTTTAGAATGGGCTATTTTCTGTTGTTCTAAGACGTTGTATTACAGGGACTAGATCTATGCTAGAAGTGAAGACAGAATATTTTTTACTGACTGATGCTATGAAGAGCTGAAGAGGATAATTTAGTCTCCGATTTGAAGCTTTCTAACAATGTTTACGCTGGCTGGCTAATTCTTCCCAAGAGAACTCTGTGCGTCCTAGGAGACTAGGAGAAAACTGGCATCCATAGACTTGAAATTGTCTTCTTGGAGAATTGATTTGACTATTCCACTGACACACACATATGGAGAGAGATATTAGTTATAATCTGTTTTCTATTTAGACTGAAACAACTAGATCAATAAACCACATATATCAGATCTAAAAAATTATCCATATTTGTCCCTTGGTTATATTGATTGAACAGTATTCAATTCATCATTTACACTGTTCTCAATAGAAAGATTCAATGTTAAAATTATAAGTAGGACAGGATAAAATTAATTTAGTCTAATAATCAAGCAAGAGTTATATATATATATATATATATATATATATATCTATCAGGTAGTTGATAGATTTTTTCCTTTTCAAATTTTATTATATGGTAGTATGATATAGCAAGATAAAGATAGCTATTTTACAGAGAGGATTCTAAGTTCTAATTTGGTACAAAGCTATGGTAGTTGTAGTAAATAATATTTTAAGAGCAGAAGAGATGGATTGGTCTACCTAAGAAAGACCAAAGAATCTTGAGATAGGGTGTCTGTATTGTGCTTGGATTTTAAACAGCACTCCTGCTGGTGTGGTAAGAGCTTACAGATATGTATCTCTCACCACCCTCACCAAGAAAGAGTTTTATAGGAGCTGATGACAGCCCCTTCTAACACTGGAAAACAAAAATCTCTTTCATCTTTGTATTATCAGTTCTCAGTATATATTAGGTAGGAAATAACTGTATGATAAATGGAAATATAGGTAAATTGAAATGGATAACATTAAGGGAACAGACTTCCATTCCTAGAAGTAAATAATTGAAGTATAAACTTCAATGCTTGTTCACTAAAAGGAGATAACATTTATTGGTCTTATCAGAAGGGGCGCAATATATCAGTATAGAATACATGGTTAATTCCAGGTAAATAGACTCTACTGACTACTCTGCTATTCAGATCTCCTCCAATATTCCCTCTTCTGACGCCCTGTGTGGTATTCCTGGGTCCAGAGCACAGCCAGCTTATGCTTGATTTTTAATAAGACATCTAGTTCCTGACCCTGATCACTTCAGCAGTGTCTCTATATAGCTCAATTTTATAGTTTCTGCAGAAATTGGAGTTTGCCAAACAAAATGATCCCTAACTAGTCCTATTTACTGACTAATCTAGCTAATCACCCTCAAAGGAGAATAAGGCAGTGAAATCAGCTATTGGCTTGACTTTCTGAACTGTCAGGAAGTTAGGAACTGGCTGCTGACACTGAAACTGTTTGTATTACACGTTTATGCACGAGCACGCTTGGGTTCTGCTTGGGAGTTGAGACTGCCTGTAATAGGACTCTGTTATCACTTCAGACATGAACTTTCTCTCCATCTTTGGCCCTGGGAATCAAAGCCATTTCCCTAACTACCCATGATCCATACACTGGAACAAAGGCCAATGTAGACGGGCCATAATAAATATTCAGAAGACAAATGCCAAATTTTTTATTAAGCACTCAAAAGAGCTCTATAAAATCACCATAGAAGTAAAAAAGCAATTATAGTGGGACTGAGAGCATCAGAAATGTGGACATTCAAGGAAAAGTTGTGGTCAAATAGAAAAGTATCAGAGCCTACATTTTCTAACAGAGTAGTTCTAGATAATGTTAGAACTGTATTGTTTTTGAGGTAGTGTGGAAATAAGGAGTACAAAGCTAACTTATTGGCTAGGCTTTTCACATGGATTTTAAATTTATACCACACTTCAAGATTTGGGGCTAGTCACGTGGATTTTAAATTTATACAACATTTCAAGATTTGGGGCTAGAGAAGATGTTGAAATTCAAGACCGAAATCACAAATGAAAATGGAAATCTGACCTGCATGGATGATACAGGGCAATAAGCTGGATGTCATGAACCAAGATGTTTTAACACTTGGAAGAATAAGTCATTGTATAAAAGCAACACTGGGGATTTAGAAAAGTGGCAACTTGAATTTTAGGCCTTGTGTTTTATGGGGCATTGGAAAAGGATGTCATCCTTTGGGAAAGTTACAAAGGAAGTGATCTCTTAATGGAGAAAACTAGTGTTCAGGTAAGGTCACATGGTATGTTCTTTGAGGGTGCCCAGAGTTTTGTTTTTCGTTTTTCAATAGAGTCAGGATTGAGGGCATATTTAAATTTTTGGGAGGAAAACACAGCAGCATAAGGATTCATAATGGAGAAAAAGGATAAAGCATTATGGGATAGAATTGGCTCTTGGATGGAGTTGCATTTTGTAAATGGTAGGAACATGAGAGATGGTAAAATTATGCAGCATTAAATTTGCAAATGAGACTCTTCAGTCAAGTTCAGGCACTATCATGATAGACTAACCTACTTAACCGTCAGAATCACATGGGGGAGTGATTGGTTCTGGGCTTCACTCCAGTCCTACTAGAGGGGAATCGCTGAGGATGGGACCCACATTTTAAATAAGGTTCTCAGGACATTTTTGTGAAGCCAGCCAATCCCAGGTTTAAGAACAGAACTAGCATTTGGGAACCACAAGGCTTGGTCTCATGTTGATTATTGTACTTGGCAATGACTGCCCTGGGTCAGAGTTTCAGCTCTCCAGAATCAGTAATTTCAGTCTCAAGGAGTCCTGGTGGTGATGGTCAGGAGGGAGTATCTGACACATGTAAGCAGAGCCAAGCCAACATCATCTGGACATCTTCATTCCAAAATCCTACTCCAGTGGAGGACAGAGTTTGGAATGCATTTCAATGCAAGAAAACAGAAGTTTTCTTAGGTGATTTAAGAAAATAGAGGAGCTAGACAATTATGGAATAGATTCTTCAACTCCAATACTGTTAAAGTCAAGGAATAAGGAGTTTCCTTGGTATTTGCCTAATGGTTGTCACCTTATGGTTGAAAAATGACTGTTGAAGCTCTGTACATCTCACACTCAGAGCAGCAAGAAGGAAGAAATGAACTTGGCCATGTCGTTGGCTAGACAGTTGTCACACAGATAATCTTAGTTGTTAGGGAGGCTGATTAAAATTGAGTATTTACATTTAGCCTCTGTAATAGAGGTGGGCAAGGGGAACAGGTTTATGAACTGAGTGAGCAAACTTACCTGCTACAGAAACTCATCAGCAGCACATTTAGGAGTAAATTCAAATTTTCTTTCAAAATCTGTTCCCTTGCCTATATTCCCTATTTTAATTATTGACATCTATTTGATCTCACTCAAAGAATGACTCAAAGGAGTCATTCCTAAATCCTTCTTCCCTTTTCTCACACCTATATTAATTTGGTTAAAAAATGTTATTGAAGGCATGTCCCTATGTTTCTCAAGTTGTATTCTCTTACTTATTATTATTTATCCAATCCTGATTTTGTTTAAGCCCACATTTTTCTTCCCTTGGATTCTGAAAAATTCTAGTTTCAATATATTCCAGAAACTCTACTATTCACCGCCACGAGATTATACTTTCTAACCTTCAAATATGATTAATCTCTGCTTTGTTTAAATCCACCATAACTCTTAATGCCTTCAGGATAGAATTCAAATTTCTTATCATGACATAAGCTCACCATGATCCTGCTGTTTTATACCAGTCCAACTTCCTCCTTCAGAATTCCCCCAAGAACTCCCATACTCTGGCCAAAAAGAACTACCTCTGAGTCCAGCAACAGTGTCATCTTATTTTGTATATTTTTGCAAACCTTACTCCCTCTGCCCATTTCCTGGCTTAGTTTTTGGCCTGCCCTACCACTATTTGTCTTTCTAGATTGAGTTGAGGTCTCTTTTCTGGGAAGCTTTCCCTTACAGAAAATCCCTCCACACTCCCACTTCCTGTCCTTGTAAACACACACACACACACACACACACACAGTATTAATTTATGTCCGCAACTAAACGCTGAGTTTCTTGAGGGCACAGTTACTAGTGTCTTACTCCTTCATGGATCTCCAGCACAGAGCAAGCACTTAATAAATATGTGTTGAATAAACGATTGAACATGTGTAATTACCTAAATATCAAGTATTTGGGAATTTAGATGAATTCTTTTTCTTCCCCCTGAGCCACATGCGCTCCACTCCATAAAATGCAGATTTAAATAAAATATCATAGGAATTTTTTTTAGCAGTACTTACATTTATGCTAAGACTATTATATTGCTTTTAGGTTTTTGTTTTAATATCAAAAATGAAGATATGTCCTCAAGCCGTTTAATGTAATTTTATCTGAGAAGAATTAATCTGGGCCCAGCATTTGCCATATTTCAGTGGAAACATAAGCATTTTTGTCATTTTATAGCAGAAATATGGTATTTGGAAATGACCAGCATTTGGAAATGAATGGTCTAACATATCTATCTTTTGGTAGGTCATTGTGGTTTATAGAAATGGTTCTGTATAAGCTATTTAGCTTTCCTAACAAGATTCTTTATTTTTTTACTTCAAACCAGTGTGCTTTCAAAAATTTGTTTGTTTTTTTTTTTTCAAACTAGGGAGCAATTTAATTAAGTACGTCTTCTATTTTCTGATGCTTTGACATCTGGGGCCTTGCTGACCCTGGAGAAATTGTCCTTTCCAGGGTTAGCCAATTCCTAGAGACAGTAAAACCACTCACCCTACAGCATACTTTTCAAATGCAAACCAATCAGTCCGAGCCCACACTCCAACCCCCTCTTCAGGCTCTCACATTCCAGGCCAACAGGCACCTGCCCTAGTCACCCCTGAGTCAATGCGTTAGTTTTCTAGGGCTGCCATAACAAAATATCACAGACTGGGCAGTTTAAACAACAGGAATTTATTTTCTCATGATTCTGGAGGCTAGAAGTCCAAAATCAAGGTGTCAATGAGTTAGTTTTCTTTTGAGTCTTCTCTCCTTGCCTTGTGGATGGCCGTCTTCTCCCGTTGTCTTCACATGGTCTTCCCTCTGTGTGTGTTCTAAATTCTTCTTCTTATAAAGACACCAACCAGGATTAGGGCCCACCCATATGACCTCATTTTACCTTAATTACCTCTTTACAGAGCCTATCTCCAAATATGGTCAAATTCTGAGATACTGAGGGTTTGGACTTCAACATACAAATGGGAGGGGGCAATTCAGCACATAACAGCCAGCTACTGGAGACCTAGACACAGCCCCTCTGTCCCAGAGCTCACTGAAATTGTTCAAACTAGCCAATCCCAGGCCTGCTTACCTAACTCACCAGTTTCTTCGACAGAAACCAAACACAAAAAAATCCTGTGTGTCAGTACAAGGAAAATTAATAGGGATAAAAAGGACATTATGTAATGACAAAAGAGTAATTTCAATAAGAAGACAGAACAGTCCTAAATATGTATGTGCCTAACAGTAGTATTCCAAAATACATGAAGCGAAACTGTTAGAATGAAAAGAAGAAATAAACAAATCCACAATTACACCAGGAAACTTGAGTGCACATCTCTCAGTAATTGATAGAACAAGTACACAAAAAACATCAGCAAGAATTTAGGAAACCTATGAGGGGAAAATACTCCTAAAATTGTATGGAACCACAAAGACCCCTGACAGCCAAAGCAATCCTGAGAAAGAACAAAGACAAAAATGGAGGCATCATGCTTCCTGATTTTAAACTATACTAGAAACTTATAGTAATTAAAATAGTGTGATACTGGCATAAAAAAGGACACATAGACCAATGGAACAGAATAGAAAGCCCAGAAAGAAAACACTGCATATAAGATCTATTAATATTTGACAGGGATTCAAGACTACTTAATGGGGAAAGGACTGTCTCTTCAATAAATGGTATGGGGAAACTGGATAACCACATACAGAAAAATGAAATTGGATCTCTATCTTATACCAGTAACAAAAATTAACTCAAAACGGATTAAAGACTTTAACATATAAGACCCGAAATCATAAAAATCTTAGGAAGAAACAGGGAAAAAATCTCTTTGACATTGGTCTTAGAAACAAGTTTTTGGATATGACACCAAAAGCACAAGCAAGAAAAGCAAGCAAGAAAACAAAATGAGTGGGGCTACATCAAACTAAAAAGCTTATGCCCAGCAAAAGAAACAATCAGCAAGTGAAAAGACAATCTATGGAATGGGAGAAAATATTCACAAACCGTATATCAGATAAGGGGTTAATATCCAAAATATATAAAGAATTCATATAACTCAGTAAGAAATAAACCAAATAATCCAATTTAAAAATGGACAGGACATCTGAATAGACATTTTTCCAAAGCAGACATACTGATGTTCAACAGATACATGAAAAGATGCTCAACATCACTAATCATCAGGGAAATGCAAATCAAAACCATAAAGGGATATCACCTCACACCTGTTAGAATGGCTATCATCAAGAAGACAACAGATAACAAGCGTTGGTAAGGATGTGGAGAAAAGGGAACCCTTGTGTACTGCTGGTGGGAATGTAAATTGGTGCAACCACTATAGAAAACAGTATGGAGGTTTCTCCAAATATTAAAAATATAACTACCATATGATCCAGCAATCCAACTTCTGGATATATACCTGATGAAATTGAAATAAAGATCTGGTAGAGATATCTGCACTCTCATGGCCATTGAAGCATTATTCACAATAGCCAAGATATGGAAATAATCTAAGTGTTCATCAATGGATGAATGGTATATGGTATATACAATGGAATATTATTCAGCCTTAAAAAAGAAGGATATCCTGCCATTTTTGACAATATGGATGAAGCTGGAAGACGTTATGCTAAATAAAATAAGTCAGACACAGAAAGACAAACACTGTATGATCTCACTCATGTGAAATCTAAAATAGTCAAACTATAGAAACAGAGAATAGAACGGTGGTTACTAGGGGCTAACAGGGGTGGTGGGGGACTTGGGCAGATGTTGATCAGAGGATACAAACTTGCAATTAGAGAATGAATTTCTGTACATCTAATCCACAGCACAGTGGTTATGGTCAACAATACTGTGTTATACACTTCAAAATTGCTAAGAGACTGTATCTTAAATGTTCTCACCACAAAAATGAAATGATAATTATGTGACACGATAGAGGTGTTAGCTAATGCTCTGGTGGTAATCGTATTACAATATATAAATGTATCAAATCAACACATTATACAACTTAAAGTTAATGTTGTCTGTCAATTATGTTTCTACACAAATAAATAATTTAGACAACTTGAACAAAATTATCTACCAACTTGATATAATTGACATTTATGAAAAACAATAAAAAACTATAGCAAGATACTTATTCTTTTAAGTGCATATGGAACATTCACTAAGATAGACCATAGCCTGGGTCCAGGGGCAACACTGAGAAGCAAGTGAGACACTCACCCAGATGCAAAAATTTAAGGGGACACAAAAAACTCGATGTTAATGGACTGAATTGTGCCCTTCCAAATTTCATATGCTGAAGCTCTAACCCCCGATGCAACTATATCTGGAGATAGTGTCTCAGGAGGTAATTAAGAATAAATGAGATTGTAAAGGTGGGGCCCTAATCTGGCAGGACTTTGGCCTTATAAGAAGAGGAGATCTTTCTTCATCTCTCCCTCTCCTTATCCCTCTTTTCCTCTCTCCTATTCTCTCTCCCTCTCCCTGTCTCTCTGTCGTGTGATGATGCAGTGAGAAGGCAACCATCTGCAAGGCAGGAAGAGAACCCCTATGAGAACTCTATCATGCTGGCACCCTTGTTACCAGACCAAAGTGAGTCCACTTCTTGGCAAGTTAAAGAAACTGCACCAGAAGTAGTTGTCACACAAAGCATAATTTTATTTATGGCACGCAGCAAACAAAATGGAGACCATAGGGAATAATTTCACAAAGCTATGGTTCTCTGAACAAGGAGAGTGATGTCTTTTATTTGGAGTGGAAATGAATATCCATGAGGAAGGTTTGTCTTGGGGCATGCACAGATCTTCCCTTCCTGCACACAGCACCTTTTGTACACATCCTCTTTTGTGCACAGCACCCCATTGCCATCTTGGATTTTTCTGGTCTTGATTGGTTCTGCAGTTTGGCTATTCAACAATGTTCAGTCTTAAGCAAGCACAACAAAAAGTGTTTTAAGGACTTCTCAACTACTTTGAGGAACTATTAAATGCTGTTGAAACTTCCTTTAAGCAACTCAGGGCAGTTTGTTGGTGACACCCTGATTTTGGATTTTCAGCCTCAAGAACCATGAGAAAATAAGTTTCTGTTGTCTAAGACATCCAGTCTCTGGTACTTTGTCGTGGCAGCTCAAACAGACTAAGATATTTTAATGCAATACATTAAAAATCAAAATTAACGAAACAAATCAATGATGAACAAACATTAAAATGTTAAAGACAGACAGGATCAGTCTTACTGAATTTTCCAGGCTCCAATATGGCTTAGCATGGTACTACTAGGGCCACTAAGAATTTTAAAACAATTGAAATCATATAAAATATATCCTCTGACCAAAATGAAATTAAGCTACAAATCTGGGAAAGCCATGATTATTGGAAAGTTACGTGCCACACATTTAAATAAAAGATACTTCAAAATAGTCAAGTATTTTGAACAGAATGAAACTGAAAATATAATTTACTAAAATTTGTGTAATATAGCTAACACAGTGCTTAGAAGAAAATTGATAGATATAAAAATTTTATTAGGAAAGAAAAAAGATTTCAAACCAGTAATTTAATTATCTAAAGAAAGTAGAAAAAGAAGAACCTGTTAAAGCTAGATCAAGCAGTAGGAAAACAATATGTATATACAGATAATAAATAATGGAATTGAAAATGGAAAAATAATAGAGAAAATTATTGAGTCCAAACGCTGGTTCTTTGAAAGATAAATAAAATTGATAAAGTTCTAGCTGGATTGATGAAGAAAAAAAGAGGAGACGCACATTACCTGATCAATAATGAAATAGGGACTAACACTAACTCTACAGATATTAAACGGATAATAGTAATAAGGGAATACTACAAATAACTTTATGCACATAAATTTAAAAATGTATACGAAATGGAAAAATTTCTTGAAAGTCACAAACGATCAAAAGCCACTCAAGAAGAAAGTGATAACTTGAATAGTTTTACATTTATGAAAGGAATAGTACTCATGGTGAAAATCTGCCATTAAAGAAAACTCCAGGACCCCATGATTTCACTGGAAAATTATATCACATATTTAGGGAAGAAATAACACCAGTTTTACACATTTTAGTCCAGAAAATATAAGTGAAGGTAACACTTGTCACCTTATTCAATAAAGGCAGCTTTGCCCTAATGCTAAAACCAGACAAAAATATTATAAGAAAAGAAAACTACAGACCACTATTTGTATCACAAAAAGTCTTCAACAAAATATTAGCAAATGGAATTCAGTAATATGATGACGTATTAAAAAGATAATACATCACCATCATCGACGAAATGCAGAGTTGGTTCAGTGTTTGGAAAGTAGTCAGTGTAATTCACCATGTTAGACTAAAAAAGAAAAGCACATGGAGATCTCAGTAGATGCAGAAAAAGCACTTGAGAAAATTCAACATACAGGCATGACAAAAACCTCAGCAACTATGAACATCTTTCACCTAATAAAGGACATGTACAAAAACCCAACAGCTAACTTTATACCTAATGATGAAAGACTGACTGCTTCAGCCCTAAAATTGACAACCAGGTAAAATTGAAATTTAAAAAATTGCACCATTTGTAATACAAAGTAAATTCTTGCATATAAATCTAACAAAATATATGCTGGATTTACATTCTGAAAACTACAAAATACTCATGAAAGATACCAGTATAATGCCTGAATAAATGGAGTATTGATTGATTGGCAGATGGTGGCTCTATGTTTGTCAAAACTCACAGAACTGAATACTCAAAAGTATGAATTTTACTCTAGGTAAATTAAAAAATAAATTTAAAGAGGAACAGTAACTTGAAAATTGAGAAAATTCTGATGGTGAGGAAGCTACTACATAGATTACTAAGTACTACTATCTTTAGAGAAAATACCTAACTCTGTTTTACTACATATATATTTTTCTTTACTATAAAAATGTAAACAACTTTATTTATAAAAATGCTTAAAATATAGGCATTTTCATGGCTTCTGAACACTTTGCAAGTTGGACAATAAAACTAAGTTCTTTTTCTAATATTGGAGAAATCTTTCAGACTATTCCCACACCTTCTTCAAACGGTACCATTCTAACTACTGCCCCTTCCCAAGATAAGAAAATTCACTGAACGTTCATTGAAAGGAGGATCTACTTAGACTTTACTAAAGTAGCATGTATGAAAAGAAAAAATCAAGGTTTGTGACTGTGACTAAATAAGAATGTACTTAATCACTGATTCTTGAAGAAATTGCTTATTATAAATTTTTATGAAGGTTGCATGCTGTGACTCATAATCAGAATATTGCGAATATTCTGTGAATATTTTTAGATTGATTTGCCAGGGCTTTGCTTAGTCTCGTTGATAAAGAGCCCCAATATACAAATCATCCCTTAATGAGAATCTGAATGATGCATACATATTTTCCAGTTAAATAACTAAGGATCTAGTTATTATTTTTGTCCTATTAACTTCTAGGTCCCTTTTAAGATACAATAAGTGTTCATTGAAATCCATTACTAATTTAAGAAAATGGACAAAGAAATTGTCTAAAACCACTGGAGTCAAAAGTGGGTGTCAATGATAACTTTTATTGTAATGGCCTTGAAACTTGGACTTCAACCTCCACCATCTGAGAGAATCTGGCCATTTTCATGTAACCTGTTTGTACAAGATAAGATTTGAAGATCACAGGCTCTAGACATGGGGCCCCATTGACAGAGACCTTGAAATGGTTGGCAGACTTCATCCTGCTGATCATGTATCATTGACGGAGGATTTTAAAACCCCCAAAATAATTTTCTACAGCCAGATTGTGGTGCAATGTAAGAATGAGAAAGAGAAGATGGGAGAGAGAGAAAATGCATATAAATGTAGATAATTGACATCTTTAAATACCTCTGAGCTCTTAGAATGAATGTACTAAAATGGAAAGACCTGACCAGGAGATTAATTGATTTACAACTTATACCTATAGACCACTGTTTTTATGGTTCCAGATTTGTTTTGGGGCCAAATGTAGTAAAAGTGGTTGACATTGGTGAAAGATATTTGATACCAATTGACATAGGCTACATTTTTAATTCCATGCAATTTATACTTGACTATTTTCCTATTTTTATTTACAGTACTTTTGTGCATTTTTTTGTCTTGTATAAATAGTGAAAAATTGGAGATAATATACAAGACTTAATTGAACTATGGCCAGCATTTAATTGTGTAGCTCTAGGGGGCAGAAGATTTATAGCTATTATATGAATCTACAAAAATTACAGTTTTAATTGTTTCATGGTAATTATTATTGTGCAATTTTAGCTTCATTTATTGCCCATCCTCCCTTAATTGCACATGCAGTTTTATTTTCAGTGAATCTTACATTTAAGAGGTTTTGCATATTCATCATTTGTAAGCTCCTATTATGAGAAACCAGATTATAAATGTTATTCGTAAATCATTTTCATAACCAATTGCTTCAATTTTATTCCAAGTAAAAATGTAAACAATTTATATGGAGCCTATGATATTTTAAATGGTTCTATTGAATTATTCCTAGGACATTTATTCATTCATTAAGCAAGTGTTTATTGAGCACCTATGTTGTGCCAAGAATTTTTCTAGACATTGTGGAGACAGCAGTGAAAAAACAAACAGTAATCCCTTCATTTGTGGAACTTACATTTTAGTTAGCGGGAGAAAGACACTAAGGAAATAAATAAAAAATATGTTTTCTGTAAAGTGATGATATGTGCTGTGGGGAATAATAAGACAGAAAACTGTGATAAAAAGTGCCACAGGTGAGGATGAAGTGAAGTTTTAGATACAGTAATCAGGCATGGTCACGTGGAGAACATATTTTCTGAGCAAAAAAGTCAAGGAGTTGAGGGAGCAAACCTTGTGGATATTGGAAGGAACTGTCAATGCAAAGTTCCCAAGGCAAGAGTAAGCCTGGTTTGTATGAAGAAGACCATGGTAAGGACTTTTTTATTTACTTCATGTACCATGGAAACCCATGGAAGGGTTTGAGTAGAGGCGACATCTGACTCATGTATTTAAAGACCATAATGGGGCAAGGGCAGCAACAGGGAGGCAAAATAAGAAGTTATTGGTATAATCCAGAAAGAACGATGTTCCCTTGAGCCAGAGTTGGTAGTAGTGGAGGTGGTAGGATGTAGTGAGATTCTGGATGTGTTTTATAGATAAAGCAAAGATTGCTGATGGATGGTATGTTTGGTGAGAGCGAGAAATGAGTCATGGATGACTCCAAATTTCTTGCCTGATCTGAAAGGATGGAGTTCTCATGAACTGCAATGAAAAGAATATGGGAGGAGAAAGTTTGGGCAGAGAAAATCAGAAGTTGAGCTTTAGACATATTTCTATTGAGATGTGTGTTAATTATCCAAGTGAAGGGGCCAAGTCGGCAATAAGATATCTATATTGGAGTTCAGTGAAATGTCTGGGCCTGAAATATAATTTTATGAGTGTTTGGCATTTAGGAAGTGTTTCAAAGGCATGAGACTAGGTGGTATTAACAAGACTGAGCGTAGAGAAGTGATGCAAGGACTGAGCTCCGGGGCACTCTATTGTTACTTCATGTGACTTTGAGGAGATGAGGGAAAACCAGCAAAGGAGACTGAGAATGAACAGCTAGTAATTTAAGAGGAAAACTAGGAGAAAATTATGTACTAGAATCTAGTGAAGAAAATGTTTCAAGAAAGAGGGAGTGACCAGCTATGTCCAATACTACTGATATGTCAGGTATATTGGAGAGGAAAAATTAAATATTAGATTTAGCAATATAGAGGTCAACTTTGACATATGCAGTGGAGTGGTAAGAGTAAAAAAAAAAAGAAAAATACACGCTACAACATGAAAGAAACTTGAAAACATTACGCCAAGTGGAAGAAGTCAAACACAAAAGACCACATATATTATGATTCCATTTATATGAAATGTCCAGAATGGGCAAATCCATTGAGACTGAAAGCAGATTAATGGTTGCCAGGGGCTTGGAGGATGAGGGAAGGAGAGAATGGGGAGTGACTGCTAATGGGTATGGGGTTTTATTTTGGAGTGATGAAAATGTTTTGGAATTAAATACTGGTAATAATTGCACAGCATTGTGAAGGTAGAAAAGCCATTGAATCGTACACTTTAAAATGGTGAATTTTATGTTATGCAAATTTTACTTAAAAAAATTTGGAAAACTCCTTTGGAACAGGTTCAAGAGAGAAGGAGGGGAGAAGAATTGGTGTGGGGTCAGTGAGAATAGGCAGAACTTAGAGAAGTTAGTTGGAATGAGTTGTAGGGTCTGGAGGTTTTCTTAAAATGGGTGAGATTTTGGCTCCTTTGTGTACTAGAGGGAAAGAAAACATGCTGATGTAAAAGAGAGGAGGAAATTGCTGGAATGATTCCTTAAATAGGCAAGAGGAGATGCATTTTCTGAAAAAATGAAATGAGTGGGCCCAGAGAGGAGCATGGCTGGTTGACCCACAGTTACAGGAGGAAAGGCGTGTGGGCAGTGGTGCGCGGGTAGCCTGGTGGCAGGACTTGTGAGGTTTCCTTCTGATTGCTCTTTTTTCCCAATGAAATGTGAAGCAAGACGATTAGTTGAGAACGATGATGGGGATGGATGAGGGGAAGTTTAAGGAGGCAGTAGAGGGCTTTGAATAGTTGTTTAGGAATGGAGGAAAACAAAAGAATTAGGAAAATGTAGTGGGATGGCCACGATGCGTTGAAGTGAGTAGTCACGAATATAAAGTCCTATCTGTCAGCGTGGTGGTGGACTCTTCTTCACTCATGTTTGGCTGCACAGATGCAGGCTGGAGCAGGTAGATGTTTTGCATCGGTCTGAGCCTATCTATAGTGATGTTATGGCTAGGAGGCTCTGGGCACTCATCAGGCCCATACTATAGTAATGCACTGCATAATAACCTGATATATGATGACGGTCCCATATGATTAGTACATATAGCCTAGGTGTGTAGTAAGCTATACCATCTAGGTTTGTGTGCATACACTCTACAATGTTCTTACAAAGACGAAATTGCCTAAGGACGCATTTCCTAGAATGTGTCACTGTGTCTGAGCCATGCCTGACTGAACTTGTGGGAGACCCCACCGACATTTCCCTGACTGGAGCCAATGTTGTGGCTGGTCCGCCCCTTGTGGTTCTTGTTATAACTGCAAGACACAGCTCAGTAACAACCATCAGGGAACTTTGGAAAAACAAGGTGTATTGCTCACAGGTCCTGGAGGCTATATGGCACACCCGGAGGGCCACACAGCAGTGTCATGGGGAGAGAGAGAGAGAGAGTGTGTGGGCTTGGGGTTCTGCCTTTATTGGGATTGAAAAGGGGAGTGCCTAGGGTTTCAGGAAGTCACTCTTTATTGGTGAACTTAAAACATAAGAACAGGAGTTAAAGTATGGAAAGGGAAGAGCAGGGTGACTCAAACAGTCAGTTTTCTAGGTTACCCAGAGCTTTCTAAAAGGGGAACTTCATGGTGGCATGGCCTGGCTCTTTATCCAGTTGTTTAATTTGCTATGTGTTTATTTGAGATGGATGTCTTTGAAATGCATGCCTTGGCAATCAAAAACTTTAATGTCAGGCACTTACATTGTAATCCAAAAAGCTAATTGTCACCCACTGACACTACGTGGACGGTTGTACTTACCAGATCTTTTGCCCTGAGAGTATAGGCAAGCATGCGAAAGGCCAGGGATGACTCCTTGTCTAACATCTGTAAGAAAGGACATGAGGACAAAGTAGAGAATGAAAGGAATTGGAAAACTGTAGTACCATTAGCTCATAGTGCCTGGTGCTATCAAAAAATTGTTCAAGTTGACATAATAGTTGGAATGGAAAGATAGGGATGGTGGCTGGGGAGTGGGCCACTCATAGTTAAGATAAAGGAAGCGGTATCATTTGTAATGATAATTCTCAGAGGGGTGGTGGTGGAGGTTGTTTCTTCATCAGCGATTCTCCTTCACAATCATGGAGAAGAAAAGAAAATCAAATTAAGAGGAAAGATGAAAATAAATATTGAAATGACAGAGAATGACAGTGAACCAAGAGCTAAAATCTTCAAGGATTGAGGGTTAGTGCACCAATGTCTATAGGTGACTGCAACAAACTGGCAAAGCAAGGGTATCGTTCCATGTCAAGAAATTCAAAGCTCGGGTATTGGGAAGGTGAGAGTGAGAATTATCTGGAAGTGGCAAGGGCGGCAGGAAGGACACCTAGTCCACCTTCAAGTCCTGTGTTGGAAGGGCTGTGGGGGAAAAATGGACACCATTTGAGAGGGCATAGTGGAAGCGTTTCCAGGGTAGATCCAGCTTCCAGTTAAAGAGGAGACCATACATTATATTTGACACATGTACAATTATCCTGCTATTAATAGGCTCTTAGTTCCTTACTTCTGTGGTAACAAGGCCTGGCGGTCACCATAGAGATCTGGTTAAAATCCAGAAGCATTGGAATGGTTATTTTATTTTCTCTCTTTGTCTCTGTCTTTCTGTGTGTATGTGATGGGATTGCCTAAGGGGAGATGCCACCATAGAGAGGAACTGGGTGAAGAGTATTTTGTAAAACAAATGTTAACATTTTAAGAAACACATTTTAAGAAATATCCGCGTCTCACTTCCTGCCAATCTTTAAATTTAACAGATGAAATTTTACCATGTCAAGAAGCATCGACTACTGAGCAGGAGTTATGCCATCCAGATACAAGTCTCTGCAGATTTGATTCTACAGATGAAGAATTGAGGTGTGAGTGTTAAATGAGATGCCCAACTTGTTGGTGTGTAGTCCATTCGTGAGACTCAGATCATTCATGGGGATACTCACTTGCCACCTTTGTTGACATTTATGTCCTAGTTTTAGCTCAAGTGTCATTAGAAGTCTATGACTTATTCAAAAAGTGAAAGATATTAAATATGTCAATTTAAAGTGATGTTTTATAAAGTAGTTCCATTAAAGACCATCTTGGAATTATATACATATATGTTATATAAAATTTCAATATGATTATGAATAGTAAATGATTTAAACTAAGTAACTTAATTCCATAAAGTAAGTAAGGTCAGATATTATGCCATTTAAAAAATTACAACTGAAGTAGTGATATAAGACAAAGTGGAAACCTCCTTTTGCTTTTGTTTTCCCAAGGAAGATTAGCCCTGAGCTAACATCTGTGCCAGTATTCCTCCACGTTATATGTGGATCACTGGCACATCATGGCTGATGAGTGGTGTAGGTCCATGTCCCGGATCTGAATCCATGACCCTGGGCTACCCACCACAGGGCCGGCCCCCATCTTTTTGTTTTTTTTATGACAATGGTTCTTATTTGGGAAGGATGCCCATATGGATCAACTGAAGAACTTTTGAAAAATAGAGTTGCTGGTATACTGTAAGTTTATTGAATCAAAATTTCCAGATACATGTTAGTATATGTGTCTGTGTGTTCAAGCCTTGGTTACAACATATAACCACGGTTAAGCAGCCACCCTAGTAGACTGTGATAATCCACCAAGATCTTTTTCTCTTTTCTTTAGTGTGTCAGGCCTGTGGATTTGATTTTGACATGTGTGACTGGGCATCAGAAGCATCCGCTGGGCAAATTTCTTGGATGCGCATGAAAGCAAGAGGAGTTCCTCTGTTAGAATCTATGCCTCAGCAGGATCAAAGTGGTGATGATGAAGGTAGGAAATTAAACAATAATATTTTTTATCTATCATTTTCAGAAGTGTGATTTCTTGTAACCAGTATGAAGACATTTAGTCAGGGGTCTTGATGAACATACAAAGTATATTTTATTGAAACTATATTATGCCATAGGTATTGAAGGTGAAAAAAAAAAGCATGTTATTACCAGTGGAAAGGAAGAATTATACTAGGTTAACTATTTTAACTTCATAAATGCTATTATTTTCTTATCATCAGGAGATAATAGATTTTGTGGGAATAAAAAGGGAAAGTATTAAAAGGCTTTTCGCAAGCCTACTAGCTGTCCTTGTCAGTGCAATATTGTCAGTGAGTTTCCTCCTCTCATTCTGACATTAAATTTGTGTTTTCTGTTTACATTTATCTCCATTGCTTTTTTCTTCCTCTTTTTTTGAGGGGAGTATTGTTAATCTTTTTTTAAATTTGTAATTTAAAATTTTATTACATCAGAAACTAATAGCTGTTTTTTTCTGCTTCCATGTAGATTTTATGGTCTCCATAGTTTTGCCTTTCCCAAAATGTCATATAGTTGGAATCATGTGGTATGGAGGCTTTTCAGATTGGCTTCTTTCACTTAGTAATATGCATTTAAGGTTTCTCCATGTCTTTTCATGGCTTGACAATTCATTTTTTTTAGCACTGAATACTATTCCATTGTCTGGATGTAATACAGTTTATTCACCTACTGAAGGACATCTTGGTTACTTCCAAGTTAATGAATAAAATTGCTATAAACATCCATGTGCGGGTTTTTGTGTGGACATAAGTTTTCAGCTCTTTTGGGTAAATACCAAGGAGCTTGATTGCTGGATCATATAGTAAGAATAGGTTTAGTTTTGTAAGAAACCAAACTGCCTTCCAAAGTGGCTGTACCATTTTGCATTCCCATTAAAGATGAGTGAGAGATCTGGTTGCTCCACCTCCTCTGCTGCATTTGGTGGTGTCAGTGTTCTGGATTTTGGCTATTCTAACTGGTGCATAGTGGGATCTCATTGTTGCTTTAGTTTCCATTTCCCTGATGACAAATGCTATGGAGCATGTTTTCATATGCTTCTCTGTCATCTGTATATTTTCTTTGCTGAGGCATCTGTTAAGGTCTTTGGTTTTTAATCTTTTATCTCTATCATTTTCTTTACTCATCACTATTTCTTTTATTTCAAGCCCTTGATTCCTTTTTCATCTTGCAAAGATTCACTTTTTAATTAATTGTTCTTTTATTTAGAAAAGATCTGTGGAGATAAACTTGCTTAGTATTTATAAACTTAAAATATTTTTAAATTGGCCACACTCCAAAACAATACTCTATCTGGTCATATAATGTTAGAATGAAAGTCTGTTTATTTCATTTCTGAGTACATGGTGACAGCCTTTCTATATTTCCTAATATCTATTGTCATCATTGGGAAGCCTGAACTCTTCTAATTGTTTTTCAATTTTACACAGATTTTGAAAATGTTTCTTTATCTTTAATGTTCAAAAATTTCACTATGATGAGTGCAGGTGCGAATATATTTTTATCTAATTTTTTTCAATGCTCAGAGTGTGTATATTTCATCACTGGTAAAAATTATGTGTTATCTTTTCAAGTAATTCTCTCTCAGTCCCTCTATTCTTGTCTTCTCAAGTTCCTATTAAATATATATATATGGCAGCCCTGTGTTACTGTTTTCTATTTCTTACTCTTGTTCTTTGTTCCTATTTTTTGTCTTCCACTCCTGTAATGCCTTTGTAGTTTTAATTGAGCATCTTATGTGATTCCTTTTTGTCTCCTTTCTTAATATATCAATTATACTTACTTTTTTACATTTTTTGTGCTTGTTCTAGAGTTTGCAAAATACATTTACAACTAATCCAAGTCCATTTTCAAATAACTCCATACTTCTTCACATAGTACAAGTATCTTGTAACAATAAAGTATTCTTGGGGCCAGCTCCGTGGCTGAGTGGTTAAGTTGGCACGCTCTGCTGTGGTGGCCCAGGGTTCCGATCCTGGGTGCGGACATGGCGCTGCTCGTCAGGCCACGTTGAGGTGGCGTCCCACATCCCTCAACTAGAAGGACCTGCAACTAAGATATATAACTATGTACAGGGCAGGGTTGGGGAGATAAAGCAGAAAAAAAACCCCGAAAGATTGGCAACAGTTGTTAGCCCAGGTGCCAATCTTTAAAAACAAGAAATAAAAAAATAAATAAATAAATAAAATAAAATAAAATATTCCTAATTCCACCCTCCTCTTCCTTGTATCATTGTTGTCATTCATCTCATTTATACATAAACTGTAATCATCAAATACATTGCGGCTGTTACTATTTTGAACAAACGGTTATCTTTTAGATTAATTAAGAATATTAAAAATAAAAGATTTTATTTGACCTTTATTTTTTCTTTCTCTAATACTCTTCCTTTCTTTATGTGAATCTGAGTTTCTAACCTATATCATTTTTCTTCTCTCTGAAGAATTGTTTTTAACATTACTTGCAGAGCAGGTCTATTGGCAACTAATTTCCTCAAGTTTTATTTGACAAAGTCTTTATTGCTCCTTCATTTTTGAAGGATAATTTTGCTGGAGGCAGATGTCTAGGTGTTTTCTTTGTCTTCCAATATGTTACCCCATGGTCTTCTTGCATGCATGGTTTCTAAACAGAAGTCCGATTTAATTCTTATCATTGTTCAGTGTATGTAGAATTTTTTTCCTCTGGCTTCTTTTAAGATTTTCTCTTTGTCTTTGATTTCCTTCAGTTTGAATATGATATGCTTAGGTGTGGGTTTTTTTGACATTTATCCTGCCGGGCGTTTTCTGAGCTTCCTAGATCTCTGGTTTGATGTCTGTTGTTAATTTGGGGAAAATTCTCAGTCATTATTGCTTCAAGTGTTGCTTCTCTTTCTTTTCCTTCTCACATTCCCATTACGCATATGTTACACGTTTTGTACCTGTCCAACAGTTCTTGGGTATATACTATTCCTTTTTTCTCATTGTTTTTTTCTTTTTGCTTTTCAGTTTTGGAAGTTTCTATCAATGTATTCTCAAGCTCAGAGATTCATTCCTCAGCCATGTCAAGTCTACTAATGACCCCATTGAAGGCCATCTTCATTTCATTACAGTCTTTTTTCATCTCTAGCATTTCTTTTTGACTCTTTTTTAGAATCGCCATATCCCTTCCTACGTTATCTTTTTTGCATGTTTTGTACTTTTTCCATTAGAGCTCTTATTAATCATAGATTTTTTCAATTCCCAATCTGATAATTCCAACATCCTTGTCATATCTTGTGATGTTTGCTCTTTCTCTTCAAACTACGTTTTTTTGCCTTTCAGTATGCCTTGTAATTTTTTGTTAAATGCCAGGCATGGTGTACCATGTAAAAGGAATTAAAGTAAAAACGTCTATCGTATGAGCTTTTATGTTTATCAGCTAGAGTTTAGACTCTGTTTACTGTTTACTCTAGCTATAGATATCCAAGGCTAAAATTTCTTCTAGTGTTCTTGTTTTTGTCTTAGCTGTTGTCTTCGGATTTTCCTTGCGATGGCTTCTTAGATACGATCTGTGACTTGCAGTTCTTTCAGTAATATTCCTTTGTTTATTATACAGGACCCCTTTTGGTGTGATGGGAGTTTGTGAGGGGAGGTGAAGCATTCTCTACTCCTATGAATAGGTTTATGTCTTCTAGTGAGATTTTACCTCTGCTCCACGACCTTCACAGGTGCTTCCTCCTGACCTTAGGTGAGACAGGAAGGCTAGAGTGGGCAGATCTGGGCATATTCCTCCTCCTATGTGGAAGGCTAGGTCCTGCTGGGAGGTGATATTTCACTTCTCCCAGGTTGGTTAGGCTCTGGTCAAATGCCAGTGAGTTAGGCAGTAGTAAAATAGTTTCTCTTGAGTGGAAGCCTTGTTAAGAATAACAGAATAATCCTGGTATATTTAAAAATGACTTTTTTCAATCCCTCAGCTGCAGGCACAAGAAGATTTTTCTCTCATTTTCATTGGGAGAACCTGGTAGGGTTCCTGGAAGTCAAACTCACAAAAGTGTGGGATCCTCCTTAAAAGGGGCTCCTGTGGTATTTTCAACTCTCAAATTTCTCCACATTGTGCCTCCAGCAATTCATTAGGTTTTTCTACCCCAATACTGGCTACCATAGAAATTTGTGCACTTGGGTTTCTGCTCTGGTGAGTTGCAATTATCTGTATCTGCCTGCCTCACTAATTCTTGGGGCAGTGGTTTGCACCATAATCTCACTTTTCTCATGGATGTAAGAAGCGTTATTGATTCTCTGTTTGTTCATTTGCTTTCTTGTTGAGAGCACAGGACTAACAACTTCCTAGCTCCTTGCATACTAGTCCAGAAACCAGAAATTTTGCAGGCTCTTCCTCAATGAAGTTTGCTTTCTTTCTCCACTCCCCTCCATTCTTTCCTACTCTTTTTCTTTGTTCCTACCTCCTCATTCAGTGCTTTTGTCATAGTATTATTTAGCTCCCCAAGACCTTATCTGAGTAATGATACTAGTTTAGGGGTTCATACTTCATGGTAACTCTTGGAGTTTTCTACACCCTGTCACTTAGCCGTAGCCCAAGGCAGTGAGGGTAGGAATAGTTCCTACCTCAGTTTATGAGCAGGGTTCCCCAGGCCTAGTCTTTGACTTCATTGAGAAGATTTGACTCTGTTCCTTCAGCTTTTTGCAACATTTAAATTAGTCAAAATTCAAGCTACCCCAGGCTGCTTTAGGTCCTAAAGTCCAAAAGTTCTGTGGGTTCCAGCCCTCCTCATTACTTGGCATATCATCATTTTTTGAGATGTTTTATCTTGCTTTTGATCTGTCTCTGCTTTTGTAAAAATGTGTTTTCATTTTGTTCATCATTTTCTTAAGTATAGGTCAGAGGCAAAGTATTAACTTACTGTGCTATTTTGATTAAAGTCTATCATTTCTAGTAAATAAGAATTTCACTTAATTTAAATTCAAAGTTTTTAGAAGCTTCAGGAATATTTACTATCTTACAAAGAAATAAAACATATGAAAGACTTTATTTTTGAAAACTGAAGTAGTAAAATCATAGAAATATCTTTGTAGCTCTGCATTGTCTATGCCATTGAGTTCAAGAACTATCAAATTGGTTTTAAGAATCAGATGGGAAACATTGATTGACAATATGTATTACAAAATCCACAGGTGTAGTTTAATAAGACCCCAGATATCTGATACTTCTATGTAGTTTGGTTATAAAAAAGGCAGTTTAAATTATATTCCCTTAAGCTATAAAGGGTTTTTTGTGAAAAGTAAAAGAAATAATCAAAAGAGAAAAGAATTTTGGGAAGAAAGATGAGAAATTAATGATTAAAGAAAGATTGTATTGTGGCATTTAAAAGAAAATAAAAATTTGGTGGCATAGAGATTTTTATATCAGTAGATTTCTTTTGATAAGAATAATGAATTTTCATATTGGGAGTATTACCAAAGTGTTATTTCAAGAATTAGGAAGAGATGTTGATGCATTTCAGAAATCACATACAGAAATGAAAACCCATAATTTGTAGTTGATGTGATCATTTTAAAACACCATATTTTTTTAAATAAAATATTTATGTTCAAACCCAATTTTGAAAACTCCAGAAATACAATGATTTTGTTCAAACAGAAAGCAGCTAATTTTTTTCTAAATTGCTTCCTTTTCCTTTGTTTTTCAGGTTCCTATATATGGGTGGGGGCTCAGCATGCTTCTGCTCTTAACCACTCAGACAACAGGGCTTATCTAAATAGCTCTGTGTATCACTGCGTGGGCAAGAGCTGCCATCTTCAATTCTATTACTCCATGGAAGACAGTGTTCTGAGAGTAGGACTATATAATAATAAGGTGAGAAGAAATTTGCATTTATTTCAAATTCACTCAATAAATGAAATTTCTGTTTTCGGCAACTTGTGTTTCTATTTCTCAGTTGTGTGTAGGCTTTAGATATTCTTTGACTTGACTTTATTTGGTATTCTTTTTAAAAGGAAATATTTAGGAGCCAGTTTCAAAGATATTGTCATGTGAAAAAGTTACTGTGATAATTTGCAGAGGATTATTTCATAAAGTTGTTAAAATTCATGGAAATATATTAAAGAAACTATAGGTCTGATAAAAAATGAAATATCTGGGATTCTGTATTATTCACTGTGTATTGAAGTTCTGATGTGATGTGTTTTGAATTTTAGATCTATATATCATTAAGGCTATAAATATGATGGAAGTCCATTACTTGTTCTGGTACCAGTAGATACAAATTTAAAGACTGGTAATTCCTGATTAAATACAGACAGATGAGTCTTTTGAATGAAAAAGAAAATGACTCACCGGGTAGAGTGAAAGTTGTAGTTGTAATGCTAGTGAATAAAACAAATCCATGCCTTTTTTACCTAACTTTAACTGAAAACAGATTTTTGCAAGTGGGAAAATACCTCAGATGCTTTGAGAATTTCTGCTGTGAAGAAGAATTTATTTTTAGGTCGGAGTAAAGAAATCATATGGGTAAACAGCAGGCATTCTAGAAATGGGGAACATTTGACAATGATTGCAGGAATTCTGACACTGGGAAAAGGAAGACAGTAAATGCCTCCAAATCAGTTTCCTTTGGCTCAGGATGCTTTGAATAAGCCCAGTTGAAACTTCCACATGACATCAGCCAGATTCATTTTTCAAAAAAGTTTATTGCCTGTGCTTATCAAGTGCCACTAACTACCTGTTAATAGCACTTTCTTGTGCTCTGTTTCCTTCTCGAGTTTGAAGTGCCACCATAATTAATCCTCAAGTATCAGAATGCTTATTACCAAGATATTTGAAAATCCAAGAGAAATTGTCTCTGATTCTTCCTAGTTCTATCACACACCTTCTCCCTTTTCCTTTTGTGTTATTTTCATCATGTCCATCATCTTTCTGCTACTTCTTTTCCAGAACATTCACAGAGTCCTAAGGCATAAAGTTGGATAAGAATTCTCATTGGTTGGCCTAGTACATTTGCTACACGGATGAGACATAATTTCTAGCATTCTGTAACTAGGTTATATTTTTGTGATATTTTTGCAGCAGTATTTGGCAGCCCACAGCCCTAGAATCTTTTCGATATATTTCATTCAATTTGGTAAGGTGTGGGGTGAGTGAATGGGTGAAAACATCTCCCTGCCCTTTCTGCAGTACTCCAGACATATGGGGGAAATTTTACCAAAGAAGAAAAAAATTAGGTTAAACTTTATCCAGATATGTTACCGTTCATGCTTCAACAATCTTTCAGTTATTGTCACCTGTGCCAAGTAAACCAAGCCTAATGAGCCTCCATGCAATTTGCAACCTTCTATAATTTCCAATTTCCTTCAACAAAGACATAGTGAAAAAAATTCTGGAAAATTTTACTGAGTTTATATTATAGTTAAAGATGCTTTAAAAATATATGATCCTAAGATAGTAGGTTTTGTGTGAAAGATAATTTATTAATATTCATTAAAAGTTGAATGAGTTATTATGCTAAATTTAAGTAAAAATTTGTATCGTATATCTTCTAATCCTGAGCAGTATTTAATCTGCCCTGAACATCAGTGATGGATTTTCAAAGTTTTAATATATGTAGAATGGAATTATGAATTATTAAAAATAAGAAATATCATTTTTATGGTGGCTTTGGGACTGTACAAGATAAGAGTGAAAGAAATCGGCTTCAGATACCACATCACATAGTAAGAATAGAGATATCAAGATTCCGTCTCCCACATTATAAGAAAAGAAGTTAATCATGGAGAACTGATCTAGTGTGTTAGTCAGAAGCAATTGGGTGTACGTCCTAGAAAGTGTTAACTAATGTTTGAGTCAGTTTATCCAGCATTCTGTAGGTCAGCATCTTATCTCTTCTGATCCTCTGTTTGCTATACAGGTAACATGTCCGTCTACACCTGTAACATGTTCAACACCAACAGAAAATCTGCATCAAAGTACACTCAGGTCACACATTGATGTTTTATCACAAACTGGAAAAGGACTCATCATTTAAAAAATTAGCTCTTGATGAAAAGAATAATTTACATCTTCCATGAATAGATAAAGAAAATAATCATTAGAATGTGTGCAGGTAAACCAAGAAGTATCTCGTGAGAACACCAACGGTCATTTTCTTTATTTTCAGAGAACATTAGAACTTGGAAAATAGAAAACACAGGAGAGAGGCAAGTTGTTAAATAAAAAGTAGCAATTCTAGTTTGTGCCATTTACTACTCTTGAGATTAGATCTCTGTCCATCATCTATAAGGTAATAATCATAGCAACAATCCTGTCTTTTATCCTGAGGAGAGTTTCCGTATCAGTGAGCCAAGGACAGTGGGGTGCCCAGCTTGCGGTACTGTTAACATATTTTCTAAATTCTTGCTAACAAATAGGAAGAATGCAAACCGGGGCGGGAAAGAAAATGTCTTAGAAAGTATCTTTTCTTGTATGATACAGTTTTTAAAGCCACTATAAGCTTTCTTTGAAAGAAGGTCTTTAACAAAGTACATGGTCCCATCCCCACATGTAATCTAAAGTAGTTAAAAAAAAAAACAAAAAAACAAAAAACCTTGAATTTGGTACCTTTCATTTCTTCACTGGAAAAGTGAAAGATAAGCTGAGATGTTCAAGAGATCTAGTGATAAATATTTTTCTCGAAAGGTAAAATGACATTATTGATCCTGGTCTGGGGGAGCAAAGACATTTTTAGAATGTTTATTGATTGATCGATTTTAAGATAATAGAAAATAGAGTGTCACTTGAAAGGCTTTTCTGAGCTGAGAGTTTCTCTTTTACATTGACATCTGCTGAAAGTAACTAGATAAGAGTCTGAGAGCAAGGACAGAAATAAAATAAAAGCTGATTTCATTTAGTCGGGATAAATTAGTTTTCTTTTTCATTGCTTGTATTGTCAGACAGGAAAATGTAGTAGAAAAATCTGGATTTCATACACAATATACCGTTAACTTAGTATATGAAAAGCCATTTAAGTTTAGAAAGAACTCCACTCACTTTTCAAAAGAATGTAAATGCATTCTTCTTCAGGTAGAACAGAGAGGAATCAATTAGTCATTGTAAAAAATGAACACAACTGCTCTAAATTATTTTCATAAAATGAAAATGAGAGGACATGATGAATGCAACTTGCCACGCAGTGTCACCAAAAGAATCTGTGGAGGATCTAAGTGTTTCGTTGCTAAATAACTCAAGTGGCTTAGGAAATTACTGAAAGAAAAATTAGTTGCTTGTCTCAACTTTTTATAACTCCAGTTCATGCTGATGTGACCTGGAAGCTGAAAATATGTCTACCATGTATGTTTCAGTGTCTTGCTAAAGTCTTAACAGTTGATATGAATAAATAATGAGAAGAAATGCATTTTAATGGATTTAGACTATCGTCTGAATATTTAAGACTTGGTAATTTGGAGTAGAAAACAGAGATTAACGGACTAAATTGAAAATTCATTTTTAGAAAATCTTGGCATAAATGAAAAAAGTGAAACTAAGTGAGGAAATAAATGCTTAGTAAGGAGAGTCTGAAAAAGTCTGAGTGTCATGTGTCATTTGAATTACAACTAGATGTCACCTTCCAGTGCTGTTTCTATCTCGCAGTAGAAGGAGGGCACAGAGACAGTCTCAGAGTTCAACCTGAGACGTATTTATGCCATCCTCTGCGTTTTCACTATGTTGATACAGGATAAATTAATGCATCCTATGGGTAAATACTATGAACAATCTGGTCTATGTTTACCAGGTAAATGTTAAATTAACTTGAATGTTTGATAAAATCTAAAGAAATATAGGATTATTTCAGAACATACAGCCGTAGGCAGAAATCATAAAGCCCAATACGGTAGGCAGAAATTTGGAGCGCATTACAGACTTTATTAGTATCTTACCTCACTGGGTATAGTAACATAATTTTGCATGTACTTTGCAACCTGGAAAATGGTCATTATAGAGATGCATGACATGGTGTGCTCTGGTAAATGTAAAAAGGTCTTTGATAGAATGACCAGAGAGTCAAAAAGAAATATAATCTCTCGAACATAACTGTATTGTTTGGTTGTTTGGAACTTGGAATGAAATCTCTCATAGAAAAAATATATAAGTTGAGATTGTGCAGAAAAATATATCTAACTTTTTTTCTTTTTACTTTTGTATTAAACGTTTGCCTGTCATTTCTTTCTTTTCTAATATCATGGCAATATGCCAAAATGTAGTAATGTCAGTGGAATCAACATTTAAATAGCTGGTATTATAAATTGCTATTTAGAATTTTATTTTTGAAGTACAGTACTTTAAGATTCCGTTCAAATTTTTGCTCCATTGTTACTGTCCATCACAAAAAATAAGCAGCTTTACTACAAAGACATGCTTTATTTCTTTATTTTTTAAAAAAGACTTTATATTTATAGAGCAATTTTGGGTTCACAGCAAAATTAAGAGATTTCCCAATACACCCCCTGCCCCCACACAGGCACAGCCTCCCCGTTGTCAACATCCCCCACCAGAATGGTACATTTGTTACAACAAATGAACCTACATTGAATCATCATTATCACCCAAAGTCCATAGTTTACACGAGGGTTCCGTCTTGGTATTGTGCACTCTATTGGTTTGGACACATATAATGACATGTATTCACCATCATAGTATCATACAGAGCATTTTCCCTGCGCTAAAAATCCTCTGTGTGCCACCTATTCATCCCTGCCCCCATTTCCTTATTTTTCCTTTAAAAAGTGTTCTATAGGTTTTCACCAACTCTTTAGATTCCCTAGCACTTCGTATCATATAGGTAAGGCAAACTCTACTAAAATGTAATTAAGAGAGTAGGTAAGTACGAGAGGAGAATTTGAGGAATCAGTAATGTCTTTTTCGTCGAATCAAAGGAAGAAGAAATATTTTGGACATACAACACATCAACTCACAGAAAATGGGTGAAAGCAGATGTGCTAATACCAGAAGGACTGAAGACATTTAAGGTATAAAAGGGGAAAGCAAATTTTTTTTATCATAAATTTAATTTTTAGCTTTGCAGTAGTGAATTTATCACCCGTTGCTAAGCTTAAATTAGCATTTAAATTAGGAATGTAGACTTGTATATTTAGGGAGAGCAGTTACTGACTTGTTTTCATCATACCTAGCCCTTCTCAGGCCAAATTTCCCCTGAGCAGAGGCGCTGGAGTGTGAATACTCTTGTTTAAAGCTTCCTCATTCTCCATGGGCTCCCTGCCTGGCACCCCCAGCACCATGCAGTGTGACCAGGGAAGCAAATTGCATTGAGAAGCAGATAAATAATAAAGCAGTTTTGAAAATCAGTAGAGTATACACAAATATTTTGAATGTAATAGTTCACATCTTTATAACACATGGATAACTCTGTCTATACAGAGATACATCTGAAACATACATATGCTCAGTGGACATGCTGTCTCTTCAAAAAATTAATTTGTGATTTTGTTATTTTGTGTTGTATGTAGAGTTGAGATTGTGTAGAAAATATGTATCTGATAACATTTTTTTAAATTTCATATTAAATCTTTGCCTATGACTTCCTTCTTTTCTAATATCATGGCAATATCGAAAGATATAGTAATGCCAGTGGGATCAATATTTAAATAGCTGGTATTATTTATTGTTAATTAGAATTTTAATTTTGAAGTGAAGTATTTTAAGTTTCCATTCATTTTGTGCTGTATATAGAGTGTATAAATATATTTATACTGGAGTGTGAGTAAAATAATGAAACATTATATGTGTGGCTTTTGAAACTAATTTCATTCCTTTATGCTAATTCCGTATTTATACATTTTTCTTGGTATTAAAAGGGAACTCAAATGATGCTGAACTGTAACCATGCAGACTTTTAGAATCCCATTTACTGTCATGGTTGGTATTTCTGAACCACAGTATTTTTGTAGCAATTTTAGCAAAGTCGAGGTTTATGTGATAGCCTATTGAGTTAACATTTTGACACTATTTTGGTTTTTCTAAGCTGACATTTCTCTTTATAATTTCTGAAAGAGGTACGAAATGATTAGAGTTTTGTACTTTTTACATAAACTGAATATTAAAGTTTTCTTATTTAACTCAAAGATAAAATAAAGTAAAATATAAAGAAAATAATTTGGGAGTCATTCTAGGTTTCCAATTGCACATTAATTAGCTTTTCAATAATGGCAGACTTTGAGATCTAAGTTTAAACTCAGTTTCTGAAACCCAAACTGGTATCATTTCTGCATATCTGATCTCTTGCTGTTATGAAAATATACAGCTGTAGATCCAATAATTTTTACATGCTTTTGCTATAATATTCATTATGGGGAAAGTGTAGAGGAGCATGCAAAGTTTTCTTAGTATTAGATATGATTTAAATTTACTGTTATTTTCTGGACTAAATTGTTAAATATATTTGCAAACTGACACTTGATCTTAAGTAATTCTTAACAAACAAACAAATATAGCCCTCATGTTTTTACAAAGAAGAAAATCTATTCAGGAACTTTAAGCTGGAAGAAACTAAAAGGAGTCGGTCTTCATTCCTATCTTATTTATACATTAACAACATTTAGTTTACCACTGTTTAATACAACTTTCTGTGCTAATAGAAATTTTCTGTATCTAAGCCCTCCAATATGGTAGCCAATAGCCACACATGGCTATTGAACACTTGAAATGTGACTAGTAGGGCTGAGGAAATGAATTTTAATTTTATTTTAATTAACTTAAGTTGAAATAGCCCTATGTAGCCAGTGACTATAATATTGGATGGCAGAGAATTAGGTTTTACTATAGTCAGATATTTATACCTTTCCTTCACTTTTGGTGTTAACTTACCATTACTCTTGGTAGAACCTCAAGAAATATTAACACTTTAACATTATCTTAGATTTGCAAGGTATGATTGTTTCACTTGCTAAAAATGTAGACCTGCAGAAAAGCTAGCAATTTGATTGGAGAAAACGAGATTTATTTCCTTTAATGAGCACTTCTTTGATTGTTAGAGAAATTCTTCTTTTATGAATATTGATAGAGTTTTATATTTATTCTTTTAAATTTTCTATTTTATCCCTTACTATTTGCCTGATATTTCCTTTCATGCATTCCTTACTAATTTCAGTAATTAAAAAACCAGACGCACTTCTAGCTCTTGTTATACAAGTAGTGACAATACTTATTTTTTTCCTTCAATATTAAAGAAAGAGAGCTGTTAAGATGATGACCAAGTAACAAGTTTGCAGTCAAGGATATTGTCAATGCTTAAGTGGGATGCTGTATTTCGTCTGATCGTGGGTGGTTTCTCAGAGGCCCCAGTGGATCTAACGTGCCCATTAGTCTTATGCATGTGGGTCAGGCTTCTCAAATGGGAACATTTTATCAATTGTGCTTGCTCTTTAAACGGACTTTTTTCTCAATAATTATTTAATCTCTGTTATCCTTTTTTTGTATTTTAAAAGAGATTATGAACTCATACATTGTTCTTTTTTTATCCTAAAGGTTATTTTTGAAGGGGCTCTTTTGAGCCAGAAAGGCTTTATTGGGCTCGATCAGCTCTGGGTCTATGCCTGTGCACAGGCTCCATCCAGAAAGCTTTGCTCTGCAGCTGAATTCACTTGTGCCAGTGGCCAGTGCATCGCCCAAGAGTCGGTCTGTGACTCTCGGCAGGACTGCTCTGATGAGAGTGATGAAGACCCAGTGACCTGCTGTACGTGAGTTCATAGTTTACTCTTTCACATGCTCACATTCACGACTGTAGTTGGATTGAAAATAGTCTTTGTTTTGATCAAGGTAAAGTTAATACGGATGAAAGAAGATGAATGTGCGTTCTCTTTCTGAAGCTATTAGCTCTGTTCCTTGTGGCAATCTCTATGGTAATTTAATGTTTTAGTGCTTGTTGCTAACACTGTAAAACCTCTCTATTTGTTCAACAAATGCATAATTGTGATTAGTGTGTGTGTGTGGGTGTACATGCGTCTTAAAGAGGAAAATGGGTGGGAGTGGGAACTTCTCTGTACTTTTCCCTTTGGAGACATTATGAATTGCTAACTTTTATTAAATATAAAGCTTTTTCCATTCTGACCAGTTATGTAGGAAGCTGTGGGGAAGGGATAAAGAGGCAGAGGGCTGCATGTCAGCCACAGTTGGTCCTCATGACTGGGTAAAAAAAAGGCCCAACATCTTCCTTTCAGGCCTTTTATGGAGAGTGTTTGATAGGAGTAATGACAAGAAATCCCATTACTATTCCAGCCTAGTCATATTTAAGAGGAAATGTAATTTAATTTACAACCCACATGATGGTTCCCAGATGAGGTAACTTAGCAACTAAAATAGTGTCTCTTTAGAAATGATGAATTCCAACTAAATGAATCCAATTCCTATAGTGCAAACAAGTGGTTCTTTTAAATTATTAAAAACTTGACATTTATTTTGCTGCAGTGTTTTATTTTAGTGAAGTATTTTGTTGAGCAAGAGAAAAATATTGCAACAAGATAAATACCACCTTTTTAATGAAAAGCTCTTTGTACGATATGCTTCTGTTGACGGGCAAGTAAAGATTTTATAAAGAGCAATGGAGAAGGATATAGGAAAGGGGAGATGGGAAAGCAAGAGAGAAATCCTCCATCTGTTTGTAAATAGCAATTCCATTAATTCCTCAAACACCTACCTTTAAACATTAGATGTAAACAAAATAATCTACTTACCCATATGATTTCGATAGAGTTTTTCTTTCAGCTCTCCTTTTTCTTTCAACAAGAACACTTGAGAACAATACATTTTCTCTAATATGAGTGTCAGATTCCTTTCTGTGCTCTATTTAAAGTTTTTACAGATCATTTGGTTCATTTGTTTTGGAGAAATTCACCTTTCTAAAGATTGGCATTAGTCTCAATTTCAATAACTGAAAGTAAATATATTTCCTGTCTATTCAATTGTTCATATTGAAACAGCTTCTTTTCTCTCTTTTTTCCTATGGTGATGGGTTCTCTATGTTCTTCTATTAATTGGTTTTCTTAATCAAATTGGAGTATTAGTAGATATTTTAGCATTTGATTTTTGACATATTTTCCCATTTCCCTTCCTTTATTGAAGTTTCGTTGATTACGTATATGGCATCTTTTCAGTAGAATATATTTTGATACCATTCTGCCATTCCTTTGTGTGAATGCAGGCACAGGTGTTGGTGCTTATCAACAAATAGTGTTTACTTCTTAGTCTGTTAAGTTTTCCAAATAACGCTACCTCACTTGACCAAAGAAAACCTAGCATGTTCACTTGATTGAGATCAACTTGATGTAGCATATACGACATAAAAATGTAGCCATAGTACATATTACAAAATACTTATGTATTATGATGAATATATATACACATATTTTGAGTCCAACATGAATATTTCATATAAATATTTGTATAAGCATTTTTGCTTTGCAGAAATATATAGCAATTGAATTATTAGAATTGATGCACCATTACACTATTTTCTGCACCAAAGTATTTAATATATTTATGCATATATCCATATGTACATTATTACAAAATAAGAGAGGCTTCCCTTTGAAATTTAAAACCACGTTGAAAGATTTTACATATACTTTTAAATTTATATTTTACAAATTTGAATTTGTAATACCAACTTTTCTTATAAATCGAATTCCCAGCTTCATGAAGCACAAGAAAAATGCTTTCATATCTTCTTTTTATCCTACTTTGGGATCTCTAGACTGGTTTACATCATATATCCAGTTTGAATAGCACCAGAAGTACTTACCATATTCTGGAGACTTAGTAAATGCTAACTCATGAACATCATCAGTTAGTATGCCATAGTCCATGTGTTTTTCCCAAAAGACACGCTCATTCAGGCGTTGTTTGGTTAGCAAATTCCTCTTGCTTTTGGATACTATTTTAACAAACGTATTTGACTGAGTCTCTTGGTCAGTGCCTTTCCAGAAGCAGTTAATTATAAAGGGGAAGTGGGTTTTGCTAGAGTTTTGCTACTAGAGCGCACTTTGTGTACCAGCAGCATCAGCGTTGCCTGGGACCTCGCTCTGCCGCAGAACCTCAGGCCACAGCCCAGTCTTACAGAACTGGGCTGTAAAAAGTTGCAGTGTAACAATGTCGCAGGTGATTCCTCTGAATATTAAAGTTTGAGAATCACTGTTCTCCAAACAGACTTCAGAAATGAAAAGACAGCTGAGAGAGAAAACAGATGGCATATAAAAATGTCGACTTAAGAAAAGGCAAACTCGTCAGAGAATTCTGAATAGAAGCAAAAACTCCCACTACTTACTAATCGCCACGAGCATTACTATAAGATCAAACGAGATTTTTAACAGTTTCATTAAGGTATAATTCATATACAAAAACTGCATGTAATTAACGGATACAATTTGATGAGTTTGGACATTTGCATACACCTGTGAAACCATCAACACATCCTTCACCTCCAAATGTTTTCCTGTGTTCCCCTTTTTTGTAGTAAGAACACAACACGAGATTTACCCTCTTAACCTGGTGGGTCTGCGCTTATGGCTGCCCTGGGGGAAAAGGTTCTGGGCGGGTGACGTGTGCCCCCTACCCAGACGGGTCCCCCTACCCGCAGGCTGCCAAGGGCAAGGGCGCCGCGGGCGGGGGCTTCTCTCAGGCTCCGTTTCCTCCTCCTGGTCCTCTTCCCTGGTGGGACCGGCCTCCTCCTCTTTCCCGGCTATGGGCAGCTGGAGACTGCTGAGTACTTCGACTACTACCAGCAGGCACAACTCAGGGCGGCGAGCCCCAGCCTCCGCGACGTGACCATAGAGGTGACCCCGCTCCGTGACATTTCGCTGCGGTCCTCGCTGGGGCGGCGCTTGGTGCTGCGCGGGGCCCGCAACTCCACCCCCTGCCAGCCCCGGCCCCGGATGCGGCTCAGCGTCCCCCTGCGCAGGGCAGCCCCGGAGCGGCGCCCGCGCGCTGTCGCCAGGTAGTCGCCCGGGGCCGCCGCCGCGCCCCAACCTTTCTGGAAAGGCCGAGACCGCGGCGGCGAGCAGAGGCCCCGAGGCCGGAGCGGGGTCGGCAGGGAAGGCACCCCCAGGGCCGCAGTCCGAGGAGGAGGCGAGGCCCAGACTGCGGTGCGGGCGCGCTGGGAACAGCAGGTGGAAGGGCGAGGAGGTGGCCCGGGGGAGGGCCAGGGAGCCCGGAGCAGCCCCGCAGGTGGGCAGGGCCCAGGACAGTTCTTACAGCAGCAACGCGGTTGTCGTCGCTGCAAGGACTGCAGCATCCGATGGGAAAGTGCCTACGTGGGGAGGGTACGGGGCACTAACGAGGTTAACTTCAAGCGGTTTTGCAGAACTTCCCAGAAGTCTTATAACCTTGTTGAGCGGAGGGTAGCGCCTGTCCTAGTTTTAAACAGACTAGCTCCACCTGCCCCGTAAAACTTCGCCACGTCGACCCTAAAAGGCTCCGTCGTCAAGACCTGTGTGTGAGATGCAAGGCAAACGCCTCGCCTGTGACCGCACTTTCAGCTTCAAATATATCACTTAAAGGAATGTAAAAAAATGGTCCTGCTGCACGTTGCTAGTGGAGCAGACAAGTGAGCTCTTTCCCCCATGCTCTTTCTTCTTTCTCTCTCTTCTCAAAATATTTCACGAAAGGCTGTATTTCTACAAAACCGTTAAGTAGAAGTACTGCAAAACATTTGAAAAAGAAAGCACAGTATAGTGTTGTTGACTACAGGCGCTAGGCGGTACAGCGGGTTTCTAGAACTGATTCATCTGGCATAACTGAAATTTTATACCCATTGAAATTTTATCCTCATTTCTCTGTCCTGAAGCCCCTGGTAACCACTGTTCTGTTCTCTGCTTCTGTGAATTTGAGTATTTTAGATACTTCATATAGGAGGAATCGTTATGCTAAGTGAAGACAGTCACAGAAGGACAAATACTGCATGTATAAAATAGAGACTTTTAATAATAAAATACATATGCAATATATTTTTTAAATATTACTAATAAATAATTAAAATATAACATGTGCCAAACATATCTAAAGGCATACGTTGGCGAGCTGAGTAATTTACATATAAAGTATACCTAATTTTCAGACACATGCTGCGACGTGGATGAACCTGGAAGACGTTATGCTAAGTGAAATAAGCCAGTCACAAAAGGACAAATATGTGTAATTCTACTTATATAAGCTACCTAGAGGAGCCAAATTCATAGAAACAGAAAGCAGAATGGTGGTTGCCAGGAGAGAGGGGGAGGCAAACGTGGAAAGTTAGTGTTTAATCGGTATGGAGTTACTTTGGGAAGATGAGAAAGTTCTGGAGGTGCGTGATGGTGCTGGGTGTACGGCTGTGTGAGTGTACTTAATGACACTCTACACTTAAACCTGGATAAAAAGGTTAATTTTATGCTATGTATGTTTTCCCACAATAAAATTTTGAAAAGATATGTGTGTAATTTCCAATCATAGCCTGTAGAAAAAGACTGTGTGTGTTGTATTCCAAAAAGGGTGCCAGGATGGACAGGTCTATGTTCAAATCGAAACAGTTTAGAAAATTCTGTGGGAAAAAGTTCGTTTAATTGTAGGACTTTTTAGAGCATTAAAATTGCTGATATAAGTTGTGACAGTTTGACGAAGTTGGTACAATATTCAAATGAAAGAAATTTAAACCAAGAATCCAGTGCAAGGCATCTAATTTTTACTGTGATACTGTCTCTGGATGTCTTTCTATTCTGAAAGAAAATTGTTGAATACGAAAATACTTCCTGAGGGCGAGAAAGAAATACATGTATGTTTAGTGGAGAAAAGATGCTTGTGGTTTCTCAATAAATAGTAACAGTGTTTATATAGTATAATCACATTAAAATCTAATATATGTTATTGAATGGAACATTCTCCATTCATTCCCATAAAGACTTTTGTCTTAGATAATAGACAACTGATTTACTTCTCAACTGGAGGATTCATAAATATTTTAATTTCCATGATCCTGCAGAATTTTCCTCAGCTGCCACATGAAATTCTTTTTCTCCTGCCAATATGATACTGTGATTAAATATGCAAGAGAAAGCTTTGTCATAATTTAAAAATATTACTCTAACTGATGAACTCAGTGAAATTTCACTAAAATTATGAACAGTGGCATATCTCATGCTCTGATTAGAAATGGTGAAGTGTGTTCTATCATCACAGAAATTTAAATAAAAGCAACCAAATAATCAAAACCACTGTTTGTAGTGAATACATTTTGTTTATAATATGAATAGATGATTTTTTGGATTTTATAAATATTCAACATTTAACATATAGAGTGTCATAAAGTATTTCTTAGTTGCCAGAATGTGTTTGGCCCTCCTGGTTTCTACATATATTTATAACTTCACCTTAAACTTCCTGAATTTTGTAGGGGAAATATTAAGGCAAGAACTTCAACTTCGGTGACTGGAATTTGACATATTTTATAGCGCAGTTAAATTCTAGAATATTTAGCTTTAAAAACAAGTCCTTTGAAGTGCGCTCGAACAAATGTCATTGGTAAAAACAGCTGAGCAATTCACCAAGATTTTTACAGAGGTGACTGCATCATTTTGCTTTCACGTATCTTTATGGTAATGGATTTAAAAAATTCTCATTTTTCAAAGGACAGCAGTGTTTAGTGTTGTGTGCAAAGTGCAATGATCGACATTTTAACAGATAAGACATGCAGATAATGAAAGAAATGCTTTGAACTTTTCTCCTAAAGCCGAATCTCAACATTTATACAATCCAAAGTTATTTTGTCTTGAAATCTTCTTTATGTCTTTGCAGTTGAGTGACACAGGCACAGTTGTGAACAGTCTGTCAAAGGGTTGGCGATGCTTGGGTCTGGTTGTACTTTCCTTTCCACACTCACTGGTCTTATCATTTCACACCACTGCCTAGTTGGGGAATAGGATGGTTACTTCAGTGGCCACCTGCAGTGACTAAGGTTGTCGTGTATATGGACTTGCTTTCTTTGTGTATCAATATATGTATAGTTTACTGCCCCGATAGGGTAATATTGAAATTATTGCCCAAACAGGAACACTTGAGAGGGGAAAGGAGAGGTATTAATTATTATGCCAGGACAACAGGCATAAATCAGGGCAATCCTGCGCCAACCCCGACGTGTGGTTACTCTACCCATGAAAGATTTTGTGTTCCAGGGAATTGTGTCTCTAGGAATGGGGGTCCCCTTGTGGGGGAGGTGGAAGGATTCCTTGACCAAGTTCACAACCAACAATTTGGAACTTCTAAGCACATTTCAGTGGTCAAATGTGTATTTCGAATCTTGCATATTTGTATACTCCACCACCTGACTTAGAAGAGCTGGGAGATGACCTCATGGGTGGCAAAGTTCACAGAGGATCGAGGAACCAGACCAGAGGATTTTCTGGATACCCAGAGGAGACAGTCACAGCTAGGTCATAGGTGCTTCAGACTATGTCAAAACCAGAGGAGACTCCTTTGAGGAGGAGTCTGCTGTATCAATAGCAGTATCCTAAAAACTCTGTAGCCAGAGCTGAGAAAACAAAACCACATTCAGAAGCAGTGGCTTTCCAGTTAGGTATATGAGTGAACAGCATTTCCTTGTCATATTGATTCATCGTTGGGTAATGTGCAGCATTTTTTCATTATTATACTGTAGTTAACTCACTTGTTTTTATTTTTTGGGAAACTCATTTAAGGGAGAAAATAATATTTGCTTGTAAAGAAAAAGTATCTTTCATTGTATATCCATTATATGACTGTCTAAACAAGCATAGCTCTGAGATCTAAACGTCTAATTTACACATAGAGAACATTTAAGTGGTATTGCTATTTGCATAGTGCACTTCAGTGTTTTAAGAGTTGACATGTTAGTGATGAAATATCTGGTCATGAAACCGGCATCCCTGTTTATAGAAATTGGAAGGTCCTTTGATTATTAGGATATAGTGAGCTTATTCAATATAACGGTCAAATTGGTCGTATTATTTAAAATAGAAAATAATGGTTAGGAGCAAGCATATGATGATGGTCTTTTTAATTATGAAACAGAGTCCCTGCTTTAGGGAAGTTTCAAAGTATAAGCCTTGGCATCAGTTCAAAGCCTGGATGTTCCATTTACTGAAATTTTCCATAGGCAGGTTGCTTAGTGCTAAAGTTCCAGTTTTCTCTTTGGGGGATAATTATACTTACTGTGGAGGGTATCTATGAAGACTAATGGAAATATATTCAAAATACCTTGCACTTACTTGGAGCTCAGTGGTAACATGTATCTTGTTATTGTTACTGAAGATAATAGCATTGTGATCTTAGCTTGTCAAAACTTTAGGTGTTTTCTGACCAAGAATTATTTTGTCCTCCCTTCCACTGATATAAAAATGCCTCTGTAGAAACAGGAATATTTGGAAATAAGTTTAAAATTAATTGTATTTTTACCCCAAACTACTTTTGAAGATAGACTGATACTATGATTCCTATTTTAGGAAAATGAAATTTAAGCACTTGAAAACCAATTTCTTGAAAGCACAAATTAAGTTGTTAAAATTTCTAGTTTACTGCCCGGTCCTCTGACACTTGCTGTTTTTTCTCACTAATTCGGTGAAAAATCTGGGAAAGACACCTATAAAGCTGACCCCAAATCCTGACTTTCTCTAGAACTGGTTCTTTTGTGATAAATGTAGGAACTTAAGTGTTTTCCAACTTTGTACATTAAGAGGGGGAAAAGAGCAAAGTTCAGAATATCTAATCTGCCTGCAATTCCAAAGTGGCTAGGAATTTTTTTTTCAGAAATTGTTAAAATGGCATAATTAAATGAATACCAAGGTGCTGACCTCAAGCTCTTCAGGTGTCCGGAATTAATTTACATTCCCTCCTTTCAAATAGATTTTTTTCTACCATCTCAGCAGGTGAAGCTTGTTCAGCAGGTGAATTAGTTACTCCCTGAAAAGCTGCAGAGTTTCAGCTTGCATCATTAAATACAATGGAGATGGCCAACCGGGCTGAAATGTGCCCTCGTAAATAGAAGAATGTGGGAGGGCGTTGCCACACCCGGCACATGGAAAACTTTGTGAGGTTGGAAAAAGTAAAACTATTCTGATAATCAGAAAACATTCTTTACACAGTGGAGGGATTATTCTGACCTCCTACACTGGCTAGGATACAGTCAAAGTTTCACTGTGTGCCCCTACCGCCCTTCTCCTCACCTGTTTGCTTCTCCGTGCATTACAGCAAATCGTCTCCTGTGTGACTTTGAGTCTGGTTTCTGTGGCTGGGAGCCATTTCTCACAGGAGACTCAAGCTGGGAATTCGTGAAGGGATTGACCAGTGGAGAGAACCGTCTTCCTGATGTTGACCACACAGCAAACACAAATCATGGTAGGACATTTTCCTCTTTAAAAACAAAATTTAGTTGTCTTTCTTTCACCTTGAGGAGTGTTGATACTGTATTTTCTTTTTTATTTATAGACTATACACATGGAGCTTTGGTTTGTCTTGCTGTAAACTTTCCTAATCAACTTCATAATTTCTAGTTATTTGAGTTTCCTGAAAGGAGCATTGTTTTAATAACCAGCATTTTTGTTGTCTCATTTTCTTAAAAGGTTGGATTGAAGGCATGAAAAGGGGATAAGTCTTCTGATAATTTTCTCTGGTTGCCAGGAATCATGTACAGTAGGCTCACCTTGTTTTTAGAGCAATTCAGTTTTTGCAAAACAGAAAGAAAAATAGTTGAATCTTTCTGGGAACAGAGATTTAGCACTGTCTATAAAATAAATCTACAAATACTTGAATGCAATTTAATCGCTCTAAAGGATTCTTTGTAACAAACAATCTTACCTCTTCCTCATCTGTATTTTTAACCACCATCACAATTTTTACATATCCTCTTAAAATAAAGCAACCATAACTACACATACCTTCCAATAAGGGTTTGTGAAATTCCAAGGACAACAGAAGGGTTCTGTTCTATTTTTCTCTTTTGTTTTGTTTAGATGCCGTTGCTCAGGTATATAAGCATCATAAAACTTTATAGTAACACAGCTGTACTGGAGATCCTCTTTAAGCTCATATAACTCCTTCGGACATTATTCTATTTGTTTCTCTCTTGAGATTTCCAAAGAAGTATGCCAAAACTAATAGCATTGGCTGTATTTTTAATTATAGGCATTGGAAAGTGGTGGGAGAAGCTGTTAGGAGATGAAGAGGGAGCCTCTGGTTTAAAACTATAAACCCAGCTCATTATTTGATAGTCGAGTAAGGCCTTAATTTTTACTTTTGTGCCAATGACTCATATTTTTTCTTTAAGATTTTGTGGCAGAGTGGATTAAATTTAAAGTTGAAAAGAGAAAGGAGACTATTAATTATTGGAACTATATATTAACAATACATTTTCTCCAAGCTTATAATAGATGTTTTGTTTCTTCGTTTCTCAAACCAATTATTGAGCAATAAACTAGACCTGGGTGTGCACAGATGGAAGCCATGGTCCCGGCCTTGGAGGTGGTCTGGCTCTAGTAACTGAAACAGATAAGTGAGGATTTGCAGTAAGATATGATAAATGCTTTATAGAGGGTGAAGGGTGATTCAAATGGATTTGAGAGGCCTTACTGAAGGACGTGACTCCTGAACTGAGCACTGAAGAGCAATGAAAAGTACCCAGGAAGGCAGAAGTCAGGAATCAAGGAGAGATGGAAGAACCATGGTGACACGGTGGGGAATGTAGTGTAATCAGAGGAAATATCCAGGAAGAGGATAGGAGAGATGGAGGCACGGTAGTTCTGGTTGAGAGAGATGTGCATGTGTGGGCAGGGAGTATAGAAAAATGAAACGAGAGAGGAAGGAAGGGGACTGCAGACAGTGCCTATGAATTTGAATTTTATCTGGAGGACAATGGTGACCCAATTAGCCATATTAAAATATGTGACCAATCAGATTTGTTCTAAAAGGCAGAAGACTTTGAAGAGGGCAAAAGAGTAGGGTAGAAAAACACGAGTGGGTTGGAGTAATATCAATGAGAGGTGATGAAAGCCTAAGACAGGACAGTGGTTCCTAAAAGGAAGCTGTTTACATGTGTGTGGTGGCCTTATGTGACATCTAGCATTGCAGGACAGTGAACACCGTTGGCTGCCCAGAGTTGTCAGGGTGTTGATGCTGCCCGAGTTTGATAAATACCTCTTTACTTCAGTTTTTTAGCAAGAAAATAGAGAAAATAAAAGTACCTTCTGTGTAAAATCATTGCGAGGATTAAATCAAATAATACCTGTTAAGGTTTTTCACATAATACATGCTCAATAAATGTAAATAGATGTTGTTGTCCACTCTAGTAGGAATACTAGGAATTCCACCAGGTATTCCACCTAGTATTCCAGGGCTATGACAGTTAGAAAGCACATTTATAATTCACCTTCAGACTCTTGCCATCTTATAATTACCACTTAATTATGATTTATGCCAAAAAAGAAAAGATTCTAAAAGGACCCCTTTGTTAAATATTAAAGACACTTTTTTTTCCTGTGATGTAAACAATATTAAAAGATAATAAACTGATAAAACTAGGGGCAGCTGTTATAATTCAAAGTGCAAGGGACAAAGAAATTGTAGTCTTTCTCTTTTTAGAAAGGGCAAATCTCAGAAATCGCAGAAATAGCTCAGTCATTGAGTCAACACTTCTTTACCCATGATTGTTGTTATCAAACCTTAAGATAATCACTGGTGGTCTTAAATCACAAATGGGAGGAGGAAAAAACAGTATGAGGAAGAGAAAGGAGCCAGTGAAATGGAAGTTTCTAGGGGAATGCAGCAGATTTAATTTCTTAGTTTCCATATCTAAGACCATAGAGTCCAATCCATTAGGTTCTTAGAGCTTTGTGTTTATGAAGTACAACCTTTTAAAAAGCTGTCTAATCTCCAGTATTTTTCCTCCTATATGCACACTCCCATATGTAATTTTACATAGAAGATGAATGGGTTGACGTTATGTAGCTTTTGTTTTTAGCATAAATCCTTGATATTCCTACCTTCCTTTTTTGGTTGCTTTCTACTTTCCAATTCCTAGCTACCTGTTAAGCATCCAGACAGGCAACTCATGTTAATTATCTCACGCTTTTATCTATGCTCATGTCATTCTGCACACATAGTAAATATGTACACACGCAAAATTGAAAGTATTTTTGTGATTGTTTATTTTACCAAAAAAATGAGGTCCTATTTTAACTATTGTCCCTATCTTGTTTTCTTCACTAAAGATAGCTCATGGCAATTCCTCCAAGTCATCAAATATAGTCTATTTTTTTTCATTTTGATATTGAAGTATAATTTAAATACAGTAAAAGTCAACCTTTTTAGTGTATAGTTCACTGAGTTTGAACAAACACATACAACCATGTAACCATCACAAAAATTAAGATAGAAAACAGTTCTATTCTCCCCCCAAATTCTATGCCACTTTGTACTCAGCACCTCTCCCACCTCCAGCCACTAGCACCCACTGATCTGATTTCTGTTCTTATGGTTTGCCTTCGCCAGAATGTCTTGTAAATAGAATCTTACAGTATATAGCCTTTTGAGTCTGGCTTCTTTCAGTTAGCATAACGGATTTGAGATTCACCTATATTGTTAATTGCAGTGGTAGTTCCTTCCCTTTTTACTGGTGAATATTACTCTAGTGTATGGATCAACCACAGTTTGTTTATCCACTGACCAGTTGGAGGATATTTGAGTTGTTTCTAAATGTTGATGATTATTAGTAGTCTATAAAATTTGCATACAGGTTTTTGTTTGGACGTAAGTTTTCGTTTGACTTGAGTACTCTATCCAATCTCTAATATATTAATTTTTTTTCACTGTGGTGGTGAGAAAGCCCTGTTATTTCTGGCCCTTTGTGACCTTTGGGATATATCCCAGATGTCCCTTTGAGAAGTTTTCCCTCCAGCCTCATGTAGTATCCTCACGTTCCTGCACTGGTGGGTATACAGACGGAGACTCGGCGGGGGTGCTCTCTGCAGATCTCCGGAGCTCTCTCCCGTTGCAGCCCTCTCCTCCTGGTACTCTGCCTTATGAACTCTAGCCACTGGGATCTCCCCAAAGTACCAGCTCCATCTTTTCAACTTGATGAGACCGGCACACTCTTCCTGGCCCTCCACTTTCTACATGGCATCTGGAAACTGTTTAGGCAGTGAGCTGGGAAAATTGTATGGCTTAGCTCATTTGTTCCCCTCTCTTGGAGATCATTATCCTGTGATCCTCCATTCCCATTGTCCTACATTTGAAAACCATTGTTTCATACGTATTGTTTTGATTTTTGCTAGTTAAAATAGAAGCCTAAATCTGGTCCCTGATACTCATCCTTGCCTGGAAGTGGAAGAAACCTAGTTCTTTTTGTTTGTTTGCTTAATTTCTTTGGTTTGGAGATGCCGTAATGTATCTAGCCATCCTGCTATTGACTGACAATATCATAACAATGCTACAAAATCCATTCTCGTACATACTTTCTTGTATAGGGTGCTTTTAATTCTATGCAGTAAATAACTAGGAATGAGGCTCCTATAGTTTTGCAGAAAGATATGTACTTGCCCCCAAATTTTAATACTTACAATTCCAGTAGCAAAATTCCAGTAGCAAAGTAGGAGTATTTTTTCTGTTTTCCTACCAGCAGTAAACATTGTATTCTCTTACGATTTTTTTCCAATTTTTGGATGTAAAATGATTTCTCATATGTAAGTTTATTACTGAAACTATTACTCTTTATTTCTATTTCACTGAAAAGTTATCTTTTCAACTGTTTCTAATTTCTCTATTTAGATCTTCTTTAATTTTTCTAAATATTTTAAAGCATTCCGTGTATAGATTTTAAAAATCTTTTCCTAATGTTTTCCTAGGTTTTTGCTATCTTTGCAGCTATTTTAAATGTTACTTTTTAAAAACTTTTTATTTTTTTGGTTGTTGTTGGTATATAGGAATGCAATTATATTTTTAAAAATATTGATTTCGTATACAGTGACCTTGCTAGTTTTTATTTATTATATCTGTGTTTATATATTTTTTCAAATTTTTAGTTTCAAATTATTTTGTCTGCAAATAATGACAATATGATTTCCTTCTTTCTCAATCTTAAGCCTTCTATTTTATTCTTTTGTCTCAATGCAGTAGCTAGGGCTTCTGGAAAAATGTTGACTAGAACTGGTGATAGCTGCAATACTTGTCTTTTTCCTGTCTCAGGGGAAAAGCTGTCGATAATTCAGCCTTAAGTGCTATATTTGCTGAAAGTTTGTTTTGTTTTATCAGGTAAAGATGTTTCCTTCTCTTCATAGTGTGTAAGTTTATATATTTATGTAAAAATGTAATGAATGCATGTTAAAATTTGTCAAATGCTTTTTTCAGCATTTGTTGTGATAATCATATGATTGTCATATTATCTTTTTTGTTTGTTTATAAGGTGAGTGATTTTTCAGATATTAGACCACCCTTGCATTCCTGCATCAAATCTCATTGGATTAGTTATATTTATTATGTTTGTGATTTATTTCTTTATTTTATATGGTAATATTTGTTTATGATATTTGTATCTATATTTATTATAATGTCTGATCTTTAATGTTCTCACAGCATATAAGGAGTCACTTCTGGGCCGTTGCATTAAAAGGAGGTACATACTTTGCCAAAAATGAGGGTGAGGCTGGCATGGGCAGTTTAACCCAGGGGGGCTGACCCCTCCATTCCTTAATTCTTATATTGTGCTAGTCATGTAACCCTTCTGGGCTGTGTGGGTCTGTAAGAGGTTACAATGAACAATTTAGATTACCGGGACCAATCTCCTTTCTGTCCTATAATTTCATGGTTCTCTTAACTCAGTAAATTCTGCAAAGCAGGCTGGTAAGAAGATAAATCCAGAGCCGTGTTTCTAAAAGTCTTTGTGTCTGGGCTCAGAGTTCAGATTCTCTTTACCCCTTACCCACACATATACATTTTAAGACAATATTATTTGTTTTCCAAATATTTAGTTAAAATTCTCTTAGGATTGCATTTAGCTTCCAAATCCATTTTCACTAACGTAGTATTTTTATATTGTCTTTCCATCTAAAAATATGTTAACTCTTTCTATTTAATCAGAGGATTTGTAGTCTTCCACAAGGTTTAATAATGTTCTTCATATAAGTTCTGTCCCTTTGTTGCTAAATTTATTCCTACATATTTTTTATTAATGCCATTGTGAGGAGAATCTTTCTCATCATTTCCAAATCTAAGGTCTTATTGCTTAAGTTATTAAAAATAACTTAAATATATTTCTCTGTTTCCACCTACCTTACCAAATTCTCTTATTAATACTTGTCATTATTGAAAAAATAGAATCCCCGGGGGTTTCTATTTTTACAATTATTTTATTGGCAAAACATGAGAACTCTATCTCTACTTTTCTATTATGTTTACTAGATGTACTATTTTCTTGACTTTTACATTCACTAGACCTGTAAGATAATATTAGTCTAAGATAATTAATGCTGTCTAATATTATCTCTAATTAACAGTGATGGCAGAAATCTAGTCAGTTTGTCACTTTAATTAAAATAATTTTGTTGTTTGCTACTTAGGATGCCATTTATTTTGGAGGTGATCATTTGTCTTTATGTATTTGTTTTCTTTTAATATTTCATTAAGTTTTGTTATTTAAAATGGCTGTTTTTTCAGTCTTTTCAATGTTTGTTGATATGAGTCTATGATTTTACCCATTAATTTGTTTAAATGGAGATTTGGTTTAAATCTCCATTCTTGGTAAGCTCTCATTGGTCAAGATATATTATTTTTTTGATAAGAATTTCAGTTGTAGTTGATAAAATTTTAATTAGAATTTTGTATCTAGGATCATGAGTGATAGTCTCTTTAGTTTACTTTTTTATTTTCCTATTTTCATCATTTTCTCTTTCTTTTCTTTTTTTTTTTTGAGGAAGATTAGCTCTGAGCTAACATCTGCCACTAATTCTCCTCTCTTTGCTGAGGAAGATTAGCTCTGAACTAATATCCGTGCCCATCTTCCTCTACTTTATATGTGGGACACCTGCCACAGCACAGCTTGATAAGCATTGTGTACATCCATGCCCGGGATCCGAACCAGCGAACCTTGGGCTGCCGATGCAGAGTGCACAAACTTAACCACTGTGCCACTGGGCTTGCCCCCCATAATTTTTTAAATTAGAGATATCTGGCATCAGACAATGAGTCAGGGATCTCTCCATATTTTTCTAAGACCTGAGATCCCTTCTTTAAATATTAAATAAAACTCGGGGGTGGGACTGTACATTTCTGGTAGATTTTTTTCCGTCACTCTTCCAGTTATTTTTGTGGTAAAACCAATGTATTCAAACCTTCTACTTCTTTTAGACTTTGGAGTTTTGGTGTCTGTATGTTCCATCCTTCATTAACTGCTTATTTGAGATTGTGTATATTGATTTTAAATGGCTGAGGGAGTAAAATCTTTGAATATTTGTTAATTTTTCAAAGTTTGAATAGTGTTTTAAAAATATTCAGTTGAGTTTTATTTCAACCTGAGGATTTGTAAGCTAGAATAGTTTTTAAAATTATCTTTTCCTACTCTATTTTTTTATAGGTGAAACATAGAGAACTTAATGAGCTTATATATACTGCTTCCATCACTCTTAGTTTGGAATCAGGAAACAGTCTTTATCCTTCCCGGTTGGTTTTGAGATTTAAAACCCATGGAAAATGGGTTCTGTTTTTCCCGATCAGAGATGACACTGCTGACTTGCAACCTTGGTGGTTTGGTTAAACATGTGGTGGTATCTATAACATAATACATTTAAATCTGACATCCTTTCCTTGGTGTGCAGTCAGCATTGACCTGTATCTAGGAAAATCACCTTCTGAATGTGGTATTTTTCAGTCAAAATAGTTGGCTTTCCAAGTTACCCATCACTTTGTGATTATCAGAGGGCAGGATCAGACCTTGACGTTGTTCAGCATCACCTTTGTAAATTTTCAGTATTCCGTGAAGCCACCCCCCATAGCAGTTTGAGAATGTGTGGTCTTTTGAACTGCTGAGAGATGTTATCCCCCTGTACATTTGCTATGAGCACATCCACTGTCGTTAAAATCTAAAAGCAGTTATTTTGTTAACGCTCAGATTAGATCTTTAATTAAGCTTTCATCCCCACTAGCACAGACAACAAGGTCAAACACATAAGCCCCAGGAGAAACCAAACTCAATCCATAGGCTCGTATCCTTCAGCACGTTGTAAAGAAACTTAAAGCTCCCATGGGAATTTCATAAGGGCATGTTGAATATCTAATTGTTAGCTTGGAAGCTTCATTTAATTTGGTTCCAAACTCTATTTATGACGTGAGTTAAGCCAATAAAAATATTGGTTTAGAGGATTTAGATCAAGAGCTTGTTTTTAATCAATTGGATTTTATTTTCGATATTTAATGCTATCCATATGAAAGCGCTTTTGCTTATCTACAGAGCTTAATGGTAAATAAGTAAAAATGTAATTTTCTTTATCTGATAGTTGAATGTGTGCAAGGATAAGATGCCAGAGCAAAGATCTATGACGTGTACAACAATAGAACATGTATGCACATCACCTTACATTTATTTTTGCAGGATCGTTTATTTATTTTGGGGCATGTCAGTCACCTGCCGTGGCCAAGCTTGGAAGTCCTATTCTTACAAAATCGCTCACTGCCTCGACTCCGTGTCAGGTAACCAATTATTGGAATTTCCACTGGCCATTCTGTGGTTGTAAACTGTTCGTCTTGGGTTACTCATGCTAGTAAATGCCTGCTATGTTTCATTACTATTTTCATGACGAATTGAGAGATTTATTTGAGCTATTTCAACATGAAATATGATGTCCTTCCAAAAGACCATTTGCAACATATAACTTACACCCTTCTTTTTGGGGGCCTATTAAAGAATATTTCTGTCATTTTTTATTCTTTCCACATAGTTCTTTCAATGATTTAAAACTGTAGATACACGTTGCCAAAACTACTTGTTATTTTGCCCAACAATGTTAACGGAGTAAAATAAAATCAGTTAAATCAGTGCTTGTTGAAAGAAAGATGAAAGGATGAATAGAGACATATATGTGCAGAAAAAATAATCTCATTTTCTGAAATTTTATTTTTTCCATTAGTCCTTCTGGTGCCAGGTAGACACAGACCAAGGGATCAGATAACGCAGTCCATTTCAACAGCACAGTAGAAAGGAAAGCCAAAAGACTCTGGAGTCAGACAGACCTGGTTCAAATCTCAGTCCTGCCGCTTTCTCAATCTCAGTTCTGCCACGAATTGTATATTCTCTTTGAGATTCAACACTGGATGCATAAGTATTAGCATACGTTTTTCACATGGTTGTGAGGATTAAAATGTGATTAAGTAAGGCACCTGCAAAGTGTCTGGCACATAGTAGGTATTCACTAAACATAATTCCTTTATTTTCCATAAAACTAACCCCTAAATTAAATGTTTCTATTCAGCTTGCCTTGTTTTCAGTCCTTTTGAGAGTTCTCACATGTCCCTAAGCCCTTAGGATTTCAGCCCGTTTTTTTTTGTTTAGTTATCAGAAAATAGTGATGAAATCAATATTGCCTCATGCTAAATTCATCGCCTGTAAATGGAGGGTTACAGCAGTTTACTCAGCCATTCCTGGCGATAAATTACATATCATTCAGAGGTATAAATCTAATTATATGTTCCGCTTGATATAAGTCTGAATGGGAATGCCTGGAACTCTTAATAGATTTTCCTCCCCCTCTTTTTTTCCCTTGGTTTTTCTTGCTCATTTCTCTGTGGGAATTAGGATTGAAACAACTACCTGGGCTCCTGTTCCAGTTCACCCAAATGCACTCTACACTCTCCCACCTTTGGTTTATTTCAATTAAATCCTATGTGATAGATATAAATTTTTTCGAGAACTTCTGAAGCATTTACTTGTTCTTTAAAAGTACTTTATCAGCTTACTTAGCTTTAATTCAAGGTCATGTACTGAAGTAATGCTATCACTCTTGTTACATACATAAAAGACATTGGATATAAAGGAATAGAAGGTGTTAATTCTGCCTTTTCTACAGAAGTTTGAAAACAAACGTTATGAGCTTATTAGAAATTCCTAAGAGTCACTGAGAATTCATAATTTCTTTTTCTTTTTAAAGATGATCTTTATTTTTCATTATGGTATGCTGGTAGCCATTAATTTGTGGTCATCAGGACTGTGTTTTAATTTATGATCGTTTCCACCTGAGCACGTTTTTCTCTATTGTTGCTTAAATTTGGAACTTAGCTATGGGGAGTTATTTAGGCTGGGCCTCAGTGAAAGCAATGGACGGTTTAGACACTTGATGTTTTATCTCTCAGAACTAAGGCCTCAACCTCCCAAGGCCTCAGATACTGATTTAGTGCTTTGCCTTCATTTTTGGCAAGACGGCCGGAAGGGGTATTTGGTTTTCTCTTTTGTCTGCATCTGCTTAAATGTTTGTAATCTTTGAGTTAGAGGGAGGGGTATGTGGATTACTTTATAATACTTTCCAGTTTAGGGAGTAGTATTAGACTGTTAGAGAAGGTTATTTATAGCCTGAGATACACAGAACTAATGTTCTCTCCCAAAGGAGAATTCTAAGAATATAATATTATGTTTTGTAAGTCTGTGGTAATGTGTGATACTTTCTTTCACAAAAGTTACTGAATAAGTGAACAAACCAAATTCTTATCTTCTTGAGTAGTCAGAAAATCCAGCCAATCTTTCTAAATGGAACATATTGATAATAGTTGTGTTCACGGAATAGGGGATTCTCTTCATTTTAAAATGGTAAAGTGAGACAGATAGCCAAAGTTGGGCACTTTAATATGATTAAAGTCTTCATTTTATGAAATCTATGATTTTATTAAGCTACATAATCATATCAGGTTAGTCAGTTAAGAATAGTTTTTTGAAAGGACTTTAAAGGAACATAAGGCTTTCTTTTGAGGTCCTTTTCTAACAGCAGAGCTTTAGGGTCATTTTTCATGAATTACCTTGTACTTAATGTGTAGCCAACACATGGTACCAACATGCACAACTGTTCCTGCAACTAATCATTGTTCAAGATGCGGACTTTAAGTTAAAAGCTTCAGAAGTCCCTCAGTCACTGGTGGAAATGTGGCATTTTTCCTTGGAGCAATCAGGATGCAGAACAAACAGAACATGTGGGAACCAGAAGCTACTATTTCTTATTAGTATTGAAATGCTGTTACTGTCTTCAGTTAACTAGGAAATATCAAATATGGAGTGGATTCATGTGGGTTAATATTTTCCGAGTTCTCATATTTGAGTTACTGTACAAAAGACATAATATCTCCCTTTTAGGACTTGACAATTGAATACAGGACAATTGATAATATGAAGCTTCTGCTTTCAATGCTAGTTTATATGTTTGTCTAGTTTTTTAAATTCCCCAACTTGTTTTGTACTTATTTTAATATTTATTAAAAGAATCATAAATTAAAAAAAGTGAATGAAGATATCAGGGCAAAGATGGATGAAGTGAGAGATGGGTTGGTCCCCAAAATAAAGCTTATTAGGCCCAGGCTACACATTTGAATCTAAGTTTTCCAGCAGCCAATGGAGAGACATGTGAATCATTATTTGGTTCAGATTGAAGGAAGTAAGAAGAAAAAAACAAAACAAAAATAGTTGTGTCTTCTTTCCTGAGTGCACATGTGATACCAATGTAAATGTTCTTTGTCTGATTCAGTACACATGTATTGTTCACCAACTGCTGATCATAGCCTCAATGCTGGAAATACAATAGGGTCGAATTAAATACCTGCTCGCCCTAACACAATGTAGAGTTTAATGAGGGATACTGACACCTATTCAGTGTTAAGTGCCGCAAGAGGGAGTACGGCACAACAATAACAACCTACATACAACAACTCTTAACAATTTTCAAAAGGCCATGTCTTATAATGTTCCCCCGATGGAGTGATGAAAGTGTATACTGATGTCAAATTACAGTATTGTACACCTGAAACCTATGCTATGTTATAAACCAATGTTACCTCAGTAAAAAGAATAAAAAAGAGAAATTTAGAAAAAAAGTGATTATGGACTGGGGCTTGGAATGGTGCAATCAAGCTTTGTTTCCTGATTGTTTTATTTAATCCAAGAATAGATGTTAGAGTACGTGATGGATTCTAGATGGGGGAAAGGTAAGCAGGTACTCTCTCCAATTGTGTGTGGTCAGATCACATGGAGATTAATCACTTAAATGAGGAAAACGGATTATATTTTGTTGAAGATTCCAAACTTCTACTTAAGCTTGTTCAGATAAAGAATACTCAGGCAAAAATATAGTTATGACTAAGAGTCATGAAATTCACTATGGTAGTGATGAGGGGTGTGTGTGTGAAGAATGATCCCTCTCCCCAAATGGACTTATTCCCAGCTGAATTTTGAGGAACTACAGATATCTTAACTTGTTTCCTTTTCTTCCCCCCCCCTTTTTTTTTTTTTTACTATTTTTATTATTCTAGATCTTCTTATTCTAGATTTTGAAGAAATAACAGGTGTAGCAAATACCAGACAGGGTCCGACTTGAAGCAGAGAAGGCAGAGGTAGCAGGGGGTTTGCAATACAACTGAGAAAAGACATGAAGATCTGACCAAGGAGCTCTTGGAAAGGGAAGCAATCAAAACAAAGACCATAGGAAAGTTGAGGAAAGAAGCAGAAAATTTCAAGAGTAGAGTTTCAGTTGAAGACAGATCAAAATCAAATGAAAACGGAAAAGAGAGAAATAAGGAAGAAATCATTTTAGACTTCTAAATAATGTCCTATGTCCATCAGAGTATAAAGTATCAAAAAGCCTAAGTACTCCTAGACTGGCCACTCTCCCAGGGATGGTCAAAGGGCCCTGTAGAAACCAAAGCGCGAGTGGTAGGGCTGAGGTCCTCATGCTCTCCAGCCTGGTTATTCACCTATACTCAGTAATCATATGTAGTCTCTTGTTTAGTGTGTGTCTATCCATTACCCTCCTATCAGTGAAATAGGTGATTTTAGTACATTTGTCTTTTAACCTTCTTATTAGCTTCACAGGTAGTTGATCCTGCAACCTTTTCTATATTTTTACCTTTACGAGTGATTTTATTGCCTGTTTTTTTTCTTTTGGTTTTTTGATATATATATATTTTTTATCTCTATTTGTGGTCATCACTTTCCCACTTAAATAAGTCCCTTCAGCATTTCTTGTAGAACTGGTTTCTTAGTGATAAACTCCTCTCATTTTTGCTTGTCTGGGAAGCTCTTTATCTCTCCTTCCATTCTGAATGACAACCTTGATGGATACAGTATTCTTGCCTGTAGGTTTTTTCCTTCTAGCACTTTAAATACATCATGCCATTCTTTTCTTGCCTATAGGGTCTCGGCTGAGAAGTCCCTTGATAGCCTGATGAGTTTCCCTTTGTATGTCATTGTGGCCTTTCTCTTGCTGCTTTTAGGATTCTCTCTTTGTCTTTAATTTTGGACATTTTAATTATAATATGTCTTGGTGTGGGCCTCTTTGGGCTTATCTTGTTTGGAGCTCTCTGGGCTTCCTGTACTTGGATGTCTGTTTCCTTCCTTAGGTTGGGCAAATTTTCATCTATTATTTCTTCAAATAAAATTTCTGCCCCTTTATCGCTCTCTTTTCCTTCTGGGACACCTCTAATCCAAATGTTAGCATGCTTGATATTGTCTCAGAGTTCCCTAGACTCTTCTCATTCTGTCTAATTCTTTTTTCTTTTTTCTGTTCTTCTTGGGTGATTTCCTCTAGTCTTTCGTCTAGCTCGCTGATCTGTTTTTCTGCATCCTCTACTCTGCTATTGAGTCCCTCTAGTGAATTTTTCATTTCCAATGTTGTATTCTTCATTGCTGATTGTTTTTTTTTTTAATATCTTCCAGTTCTTTGCTGATGAGCTCACTGTGTTCATCCAGTCTTCTCCCAATATTTGTGAGCATCCTTCTATTTTGTTCGAACTCTTTGTCAAGTAGGTCACTTGTTTCTGTTGCATTTAGTCCTTTTTCTGGGGTTTTGTCCTGTTCCCTTGCTTGGAAAGTATTCCTTTGTCTCCTCATTATGCCCCTTTCTCTGTGCTTATTTCTCTGTATTAGGTGAGTCGGCTATGTCTCCTGATCTTGGAGAAGTGGCCTTAAGTATGAGATGCCTTACGAGGCCCAGCAGTGTGCTTCCCTCTCATCACCAGTCCAAATGATCCAGGAGTAACCCCTTTGTGGGCTACTTGTGTCTTTCTGCTGTGGCAGAGTTGCTCCCACTGCAGTTACCCAGGGAGTCTAGTCTTTCCTTCCCTGGCCAGCTGTTTGTAAATCCGGTTTGGGGAGCCTCAGCACCATTGGCTACAAAGTCTATCAGTACACGCCTATTGCAGTTTTCCTCTTAATTGGGTTGTTACCCAGTGTAGCTAGTTCCTAGGTTCAGGGGCTTACAGTTGCGATAGGCCTCAGGCCTACAAGGCTGTTGTCATTTCTCTTAGGGGTGCAGCTGAGTGGGGCTGGCCCTAGGCATGGGAGCGCTCAATTGTTTCAGGCTTTGGAAGGTGGGGCTGATCCTTTTTATGGCTATTTGTGAAGCACAGGTCTTCTGCCGCTGATAAGCCTCACCCCCCACAGGACCACACATACCGTCAACACAGTCCTGGTCTGTGCACACCTCTCAACCCCCTGGAGCACACCCTGATGCCACACTGCAGAGGCCCCCACCTCTCCACCAATGTCCCCCACAGTTCATCCGGTCCTCACAGAGGCCCTGCCCCACAGAGGCAGACATACTTACCTGCCTGTAGAGGATCAAGGCACCCCGTCAATGCAGGCCAACAAGTAGCCTGAGGGCTTGCTGCTGGGTGGGTCTCGTCCCTAGGGCAGCCTGCCTGCCCTGGCTGAACTAGATCAAATCTGCACTCTAGTGGGTGTGGCAGACCCCTGGGCTAACAGGCCAAGGGAAGAATCTCAGTGGTGCCCACCAGGGTCTGTGTCAGCATGCCTGGACTAGGTCAGAACAATGGCCCCCACCAAAGTCTCAGTCTCCGGAGAGGTCCCTCCTCTCACCAAGATGCCCCCAGAACCCCCCATGTGAGTCTCGTTTCACCAAAGGACTGTTACCCTTCTCTCTGGTGATTTTAGGTTGCTGCAATGAGTGAGTTTGTGCATGGGCCCTTTAAGACCCAGGTCTTTTTGGCTTTCAGCTGATAGCTTTTCTGGGGGTGTCCTTGCTGCAGTTAATGGCCAGTGAAGCCAGACAGTAAGACCCCCGTCTCAGTTGGGCTGAGTGTGAAGGATGCTTATAGCAGTATCGCCCCGGCTCTGGACCTCACTCCTCCAGTGAGGGCTGCATACCTTAGAGTGGCTCCCACCTGGCCAGCTGAGAAGCTCCGCTGCTCCCAAAAGTGGCTTTTTTTCTCTCCAGTAGGAATTTCTACCTCTTCCGCCTTGTCAGGACTGTTCCTTGTTGTGGGGGTTCTTTTTATCCAGTTTTCAGTTCTCTATCCAGGGTATTTTTTCCAAAAATAGTTGTAACCTGGTTGTGTTCGCGGGAGGAGATGAGTTCAGAGTCTGCTTACGCCGCCATCTTGATGAGATCCCCACACACCTATAGTCAGTAACTCCTAGTGTAAGTCACCTGATAAGATGTCCTTTCCTTTTATAGTAAAATGAATGACTGGTATTTTAAAACTATATGAGAAATGTGAACTCAGAGAATACAATTTAAAAAAATAAAATAATTTGGGCTTTTTTCCTCTGCAATTTGCAATTAAAGGAACTGCTTCATTGGAAGCTTTTTTAACCACATAAATTCTCTTGAATACAATGATTCAGGGTCTTGCATAGTCACACTATATATAAAACATGCCATAGTGAAAACCTAAGAGAAATAAAACTAAGCCTTTAATATCAACATTTTATTTAACTGCTTTTTAATGAAGCAGGCATGAATCAAGAAAATTATTTCCTTTCAAATAATTAGTAAATAAGTTTTAACTGATTGTATAATCTTAACATACAAGTTTTTCAATTCTGTTTAATAGAATTTTCTGTAATGATGGAAATTTTCCCCTAATATGTCCTTTTTACTAGCAACTACTTATATAATATAGTTAAAAAATTTTTTTTCACTGAGTTAACACTGGTTTATAACATTATATAAATTTCAGGTGTGCCTCACTATATTTCAACTTCTGTATAGACTACATCATGTTCACCACCAAAAGTCTAGTTGCCATTTGTCACCGTACACATATGCCACTTTATCCTTTTTGCCCTCCCCTGATCCGATCCTGTTACCCTCTAGGGAAATTGGATACACTAATTTTTTTCTCTGTATCCGCATGTCTGTTTGTGTATCTTCCACATAGGAGTAAAATCATATGGTAATTGTCTTTCTCTGTCTGACTTATTTTGCTTAGCACAATACCCTCAAAGCACATCCACATTGTCTCAAATGCAAGATTTCATCTTTTTTATGGCTGAGTAGTATTCTATTCTGTACATATACCACATCTTCTTTATACATTTATCCGTTGATGAGCACTTGGGTTGCTTCCATGTCTTGGCTATTGTAAATAATGCTGCAGTGAACATAGGGGTGCATATATCTTTTCAAATTAGCATTTTAATGTTCTTTGGATAAATACTCAGAAGTTGAATAGCTGGATCATATGTTAGTTCTATTTTTAATTTTTTTTTTTTTAAAGATTGGCACCTGGGCTAACAACTGTTGCCAATCTTTTTTTTTCTTTTGCTTTATCTCCCCCAACCCGCCCCCCCCCCCCCCCCCCGCCACCACACACAGTTGTATATTTTAGTTGCACGTCCTTCTAGTTGTGGTATTTTTAATTTTTTGAGGCATCTCCATACTGTTTTCCATAGTGGCCACAGCAATTTACATTCCCACCAGCAGTGCACAAGGGTGTCCTTTTCTCCATATCCTCTTCAACACTTATTTCTTGTCTTTTCAATAGCCATTCTGACAGGCATGAGATAATATTTCACTGTAGTTTTGATTTGCAATTACCTAATAATTGGTGATGTTGAACATCATTTCATGTGCCTGTTGGTGATCTGTATATCTTCTTTGGAAAAATGTCTGTTCAGAACTTCTGCCCATCTTTTAATTGGGTTGTTTGTTTTTCTGTTGTTGAGTTGTATGAGCTCTTTGTATATTTTAGATATCAACCCCTTATTGGATATATGATTTGCAAATATCTTCTCCCAATTGGCAGTGGTTTTTTTCATTTTGTTGATGGTTTCCTTTGCCATGCAGAAGCTTTTTAGTTTGATATAGTGCCATTTGTTTATTTTGTCTTTTGTTTCCCTTGCTTGAGGAGACATATTCAGAAAAATGCTAAGACCAAAGTCAAAGAACATGCTGCCTATGTCTTCTTCTAGGAAGTTTATGGGTTCAGGTCTTACATTCAAGTCTTTAATCAATTTTGAGTTAATTTTTGTGTGTAGTGTAACATAATGGTCTACTTGCATTCTTTTGCATGTGGCTGTCCAGTTTTCCCAACACAATTTACTGAAGAGACTTTCCTTTCTCCATTGTATGTTCTTGGCTCCCTCGTTGAACTTTAGCTCTCCAGAGCTGTGTGGGTTTACAGCTGCCACCACTGCTGCCCTGGTTCCACTGCCTCCACGAGGTCTAGTCAGCCCACCTTCAGATGTATAGATCTTTCAGGTGTTCTGGTATGCTGGTAGATAATCCTTTGTCAGTCCATGGATGTCCTACTGGTTGTAACTTAGATAGGAGAAACAAAAGGAACAACTCACTCCACCATGATGCTGACGTCAGCTCCACATATAACTAATGAGCACTGAAAATATGATGAGTATAACTGAGAAACTGAATTTTTCCTTTTGTTTGATTTTAATCAATTTGCATGTAAATAGCCACACTATTTTTATACCTTTGTCATTTTCCACGTTATACTTAATTGTTCCTTTTCCTTTCACTTTTCCCCATAAAACTCTGAGATCCCTAAGGACACCCAATCCCTTGTGCGTTTGCTGACACAGAGCAGGTTCTCTCTCTTACTCTTTCTGTGTGAAAGTTTATAGACGTTTGCTTAAGCACTGATGCTAATAATCTCACTTATTCTTTCCTTATGTTTTCAATACCTATTAACTGAATACCTACTAAATACAAATCTCCATAATAGGGTCTGTGAGGAATTCACAACATGTAACATGATTTTGAGTTTATGACTTAGTGTTTTACTACTAGTGTATATAAGATTGAGAGTCACAGAGGTTGCACACTTGACGAGTGTCTATCTGAAGTCACAGCTGTATTAATATTAAGTAGTATTAATAAATTATAATGTTAATTGATTTTACCCTTACCAATATGAGACTTGAAAAGACTGTGAAAAGTTTCCTCTTCTATAATAAACTAAAGAACTCTCCTTAAGTGTCTACAATGCCAATTCTGTTAAAATAGTAAATTAAATATAAGTTCTAAGCTCTTATGCTATTGAAGATGGATCCCATTGGTATTTTCTCTTAATAAACTATTAAAATGACTTTGCACTGGTGATGTATGGAGTGACAGTTCGACAGCTTAAGATTCTGACGGGGCATGCATATTTCTTGTACAACTAGGTTTACAGCTCTGTTTTGCATATTTACGAGCTTGGAATTTGCTGAAACTACAGCAGGGATCTAAAATTTAATTGTAGATGAGGAACATACATCCTCCCTTTTTGCAGAATTTAATTAAACACTTCCATATAATTTTATATTTCTCGCTTACCTGTCAAGGTCTGAGTTTAGGTGAGTATGGTAGTGAAATCTAAAATGAAACGGACAAGCAGAAAGAATTTTTTTGATTGGGTGGTGGCAATTAAGTAGACATTGAGGAAAAATGTGTACCACGTTGGAACTGAGAATGCTTGATGTTTTAAACTGAATAATTAAAAAAAAAGTTGTGTCAACTTTCATCTCCACTGAAATTAGTACCAGCAGTGAAATAAATGGGTGTCTATATATGCACTAATATCTGATCATGTAACAGAATAAAAGCACAATGATGAAGGAAAAAACCAAGAATGTAAAATATAGTGAAACTGCAAAGGAGTCACTTTGAATCCAACGAGAAGGATTTCATTTCTGAGGGGCCTCATCTCTGAATGTTGTCTTTTTCTTTGAAACATGCAGCCTCAAAACTCTCTATGTCATAATGAGAAGGAAAAAAAATTGATTGCTGTGTGTCTTAATTGTTTTTTATGGAGTTTCTGTTGACATATTTTGTAGAGGGAATCATCCAACCATTTCACAAATTAATTTTTGTCTCACACAGTGCCTGGTACTTAGTAAATGCTCAGTAAATATTGGCTGAAGAAATGACAGTCCTGAATTCCATGTCATAGCTACTGCTATCAGCCCTTAAAATAATCATCTCTCTATATTTTCTTCATTACCTAGTTAACCTGTCAAACCTTTAGATTATGTCCTCATTGATAGAGAGTAGGAGGTGAGATAATCAAGGCACCCTAGCCTCAAAAAGAATGTTTCTCACTTGGATTAAACTATTAACAGTATCATAAGAGCTCCCACGTTCTTTGATAACAACACAATAGGAAGGAACTAACGAAAAGTATTCATGCAATTCTCTTTTACCCAAGAACAATTTTTCAAGAAAACTGTTTCTTGGTTTGATGTTGGGGTGTCAAGGAGAATGTATAGCAAAACCTGATTTTGTAACTTTGAGTCAGAATGTGTGTCCCCCCCGGATTTATAAGAAGCAAGAGAGAAGCTGAGAAACTTCCATGGCAGCAGAGTGGTACTGCCCATGATGGTATGGACGTATAAGTGTCCTCAGACTTTTCTTGGTAGTATGCTAGTGTCCCATTGCTTTAGTCATCTCTATGGCAGGTGTTAGGAAGACCAGTGAGCACAGCTGCCTTAAGGGTTTTTAAGTGGAGACACAAAGGCTGGCAAAGAATGTACTTTGCATTTTCTGGGCTTGCATATTCGGAGGAAAGGAGAATGGAGAGGATTATATTTAACGCCAAAGTAGTTGGGGATATTTTTAATTATAGAACAGCTACTGGAGACAGGTAAATGAAATATTGATGTTATTCAAAAACTTTCCCCACCAGGTGAGGTTTTGGTATCATTTGTCTCAGCGTTCACATCTCTCGGTTTTTACAAGAACATCACTGGATGGGAATTTGCAAAAGCAAGGTGATCTAATTGGAATCTCGGAATCTCAGTGGAGACAAGCAAAAATCGACCTCTATGTGAAGGCTGGGGAATCTACTCTGCCTTTTCAGGTAAGCATATAAGAAATTAATACAACTCAGCAGAAGGTGTTTATTTAATGCTAATCTTTTCAGACAGCAATGTAATGTATATATCCCATAAGTTTATCTGATATTAATAAAGCAAGCACATTCACAACTGGGGAAGAGTAAAGAGGTTATCTTGACTACGTGCTCAAGACTTATTTGTGGAAGTATAGCAAAAGTGGAGATAAGAATTGAGTAGGATAGCAGAGAGAAGAGTAATTTAACAGGAAATATTTGCTTTTTTAAGTGAAGAGGTGGATTGCATGAGGTAGTGAAAAAAATCTGACTTGGGCTGCACTCATATTTTAATCCTATTTCCTCATCTTCAGCTGCCATTAATATTGAGGATTTTGTCAACCTTTTATGTCATTTTCTTGGTTAATAATAAAAGAAGGCAACTGTAGCTTATCAAATGGATGCCCCAACTTCCACCCTCCTGGGCATGACTCCCTTCTGGAAGATGTTTAAAAGGGCTGTTTTACAAACTAGGTTTCGATGGTGGAATATAGTGGAAAAACACTGCGTTTGGAGTCAGATGGTCTAAGTTCCCATCTCTGCTCAGCTCATGGGTTGCTGAGTGACTGCAAATCACGTCTTTGAGCTTTAAATTCCCCAGTCTGTGAAAACCGCAGTGAAAGTAAAAGGAATACTTGAGGGAAATCTGAGTATTAGAGAGAATTTAGCTAAAATGGTAGCTATGAACATGGTCTCTGGAGTCTGAGGTTCAAGCCCAAGTGTACAATCATAGGCAAGTTACTTAATCCTTCCATGCCTGTTTCTTCCTCTGTAAATGAGGAGGGAAGAGGATTATTGTTGGGGTGTTAGGAGCCCCTGATAAATAGCACACCTCATCTAGTACTCATTTATGAACCAACTGAGATAAATATAGAAGTCAACAGATAGAGAGCAAAATATTTTGGAGGAGATTCCTTTAGAATCTGCAGCCATATATTTAAAATAATACTTCACCAGGACAAACAGATTCACTCAGAGAACAACTAACTCTGCTAGAGAATACAGGACTCACACTTTGGGGAAAACTTTTACCGTTAACCAGAGATAACATCGGAATGCATGCCTCCTGAAGACAGGCTAGTTCCCCAAAGCAGGGTGGGGGCCATTGAATAAGAGAAGAGAGTGAATTAAGCATGCCCAGCTTATTCTTCTAACATCACCAATCAGTTAAATCATCCTTCTCTCATGGCAAAGAGTAAGAGGTCAGTAACAGCAGTGTTACTTCCAGAAAGTTCCTACAGGTGGGAGCAGGAGGAATAGGGAATAAGCATCGACTCCTATTAGTATTACCTACTTTGTAGAAATATGAGGACTAAGTGGTTTATACATGTAAAGCACATGGAAGATAATATGGCAAGAAGTCAACACGCAAAAGTTAACTGTTATTGTTATTGTGGTTATTACTTGGATATTGTTTGGGAATAGTAGACACTGAATAAATATTAGTGTCCACTATTTTGAAAGAAAGTCTCATCTTGACCAGAACTCTGGGCTCAATGATTAGAGGTTTCTTCTCTCAGTGAAGGTCTCTAAACTCCCCTGATTCTCGAGGATCGTATTTATGCTTCCACCCCCAAACCCAGTGGACAAAAGCATCATGAATCTAGTAGCTCTTAACAGCTGGAAAACATTTGACATAAAGACCAGTCATGGAATCATTTTAGTGTCAATCTCTATTACATGTGACAGGGCAAACAAAATCAGAATAATTTGATCCCTTGCCTCAAGTATTTATAGTCTGTATAAAATTCTTTTCTTTAGGTTTACTTTTAGTTAGACTGTAGCTTATTAGTATCTCTCAGAGTGTGGTGTTAAATGACATATTGGGAAGAAAACAGAATGTCCTTGTCCATACAAAAACCTGCACATGACCACCTGCGTGTAACACCTTCATTCATATTTGCCAAAACTTGGAAGAAACCAAGATGTCCTTAGTTGGTGAGTGGATAAGTGAACTGTAGTACGTCCAGACAATGGAATATTATTCAGCACTAAAGACAATGAGCTATCAAGCCTTGAAAAGCCATGGAGGAAACTTAAATGTATATTACTGAATGAAAGAAGCCAATGTGAAAAGGCTCCATAATACATGATTCCAACTGTATGATATTCTGGAAAAGGGAAAACTATGGAGACAGCAAAAGGATCAGTGGTTGGGGGGGTGAGGGAAAGGGGGAGAGGAGGGACGAATCGGTGGAGTACAGAGGATTTTTAGGACAGCGAAAATACTCTGTGTGATGATCTGATGGTGGATACATGTCATTATTCATTTGTTCAAACCCATCAAGCGTACGACACCAAGATTGACCTTTAATGTAAACTATAGACTTTGGATGATTAAGATGTGTCACTGTAGGTTTATCAATTGTAACAACTGTTCTACTCTGGTGGGCCATATTGATGATCGAGGAGGCTGTGGATGTGTAGGGGCTGGAGGTATATGGAGACACTCTGTATCTTCCCCTCAATTTTGCAGCAAACCTGAAACTGCTCTAAAAGTCTTAGTAAAGAACAAAACAAAACAAAAAAACCAGAACGTGTTTTGTTAGAATTGTAGCTGTTTGAGAAATATTATGAATTAAAACGCATGCCATTCCTTTTTCGGCCTGGAGGCACTCATTAACCTGTCACTATTATTGAAGACATTCAGCACAGTGTAGGTTTTTCTCTTTAATATTTCTTCCTTTGGGGTTTTAGTTTTTGTTTTGCTTTGCAGTGAAAACTGAGACTACTGTTTATTATCTGTGGTGTGTGAACTAGTTTGTAGATTGACCAATGATTTGAGAGGATGTCATAATTTGACAGCTGCAGATTTGTGATTTTTCTAGAGCAGCCCTGCTCTGCTGCTCTCCTCTCTTTCTTCATTCTCCTCTGTGGGGGCTCAGTGCCATGTGTTGGTGTTTCTGTCTCCCCAGTTGAGGGTTCCCAGGCAGCATCAGTCACCCTCAGCTTAATAATGATGTCCTTTGAGGGGAGTGAATGGTCCTGAGTTCTTCTTTTTGCTTTAATTTTTAATTTTTAAAATTTGTTTTTGCTGAGGAAGATTTGCCCTAAGCTAACATCTGTTGCCAGTCTTCCTTTTTTTTTGGTTTTGCTTGAGGCAGATTAGCCCTGAGCTAACATCTGGGCCAATCTTCCTTTATTTTGTATGTGAGTTGCTGCCACAGCATGACTGATGAGTGGTGTAGGTCTGTGCCTGGGATCCAAACCCATGAACCCAGGCCGCCAAAGTGGAGCACACTGAGCTTAACCACTATGTCATGGTGCCGGCCCCTGGTCCTGGCTCCTTGCTAGGCTGCAGCCATGTTTAATTCACTCCTGAGAAGGTAAGAGTTTTATTCTGTGCCTCTGTTCCTTCTTATTCAATCCTGTTACTTGGCTGTAGTACAGGTTTGTTTAAGAAACCACAGGTGAATAAAAAGAAAAATAAGAAATAGTCTCTCAAATTCCACCATTAAAAAGGCTACTTATTACAGGTCCACAATCTCTAATCACCAATTTGGAAAATTAAAATTTGGAAAGCAATAAGCTTTTGAAAAATGAATTTCACGTCAGAATTGAACCTGGCCTGAACCGGTGTGAAGTCGTTAGGCAGTTCATTTAGTGACGGGCTTGATTATAGAGTGCTGCCCTCCTCTCCCTGAGGGTATCACGTAATATACACGATGTGTGTTAGAGTAACACTCTCAACTCTGAACTATTCACATTTCAAAACCCAGCTGGACCCAAAGACTCTAGATAAGAAATTGTGGGCCCGTGTTAACGTTCTGGTGTGAATTAGTTCAGGTTTTTTATACACACACACAAGATGCATAAATACACACAGTCACACACAGATATATACAAACGGTATTAGTTAACACATTAATATTACTCAGAATATTATTAAATATTTCAAACAAGTAGAAAATGCAGAGAGAGGCAAATACCCATGTACTCACACCCCAGAATTAACTAATGTTAACATTTTGTTTGCTTATAATGTTAATCTGTTTGCCTATAAAGATGTAGCTTTTGTCTTCTTTGTACCCCTTTCTTTTCCATTTCTTGTCCTCTACAGGAAAAAAAAAAATGCTTGTATAATCTTGATTTTAACCTGATTTCTCTAAGCGTATTTTCAAAAGTATGGAAATACGCATGAGGATTCCAGCGAGGTGCGGTTCTACTTCGTGCTTTCATCAACAAGCAATGGAAAAGATGTTATACCTACAAACAGCCAATCTAGCTTTTAAATATTCAAATATATAAAGTTTATCTTCTTGAAAATAGTCTTCTTTGGCACATTAAATTTAGCAGACTGAAACATTTAAGAGTGACCTTAGCCATTGCCTGGCCGTCAGTTCAATGTGACTAAACTCTGAGCCATGTTTGTATAGTGTAATCCAGTTCAGTCCAGAATTGGGAAGGAAGAAGGCATCAGATTGTATGACCTCAGTGTTCCCTTGCCCCCATGAAATCCTGCTTCAGCGTGACCCTTTTGGTGTCTCCTGTGGACATCACAGGAGTGCCAATTGTGTTGAGTTCATAAGGAAATAGGCACACCTAGTTGGGGAGGGATTTCATTCTTTCTGGTGGAAAAGGATGCGGCTTACTGTTTTTCTGTAAGAACAGCAAATTACCACATTTCGATGCTCCCTACATTTCCTATGCAGCTTTTATTGGGAGACTGTAAGGCAAGTAGTTAATAGTATTCTTTATAATATGTTTTAACTTGGCCCGCTTGTTTTATATGTTCAGCTTTTTACACAAATTTATTTATTTAATTTATACTTTTTTTTCCTAACTGCTGTTCTTAGTTTTCATATCTAGAAGTGACACTTTTTCTGAGTACTCTTCATTGATTTCCAATTGATCTGCTTTCTTTGAGTTTCGTATTAAAACATAATGGTGTCATATTCTAGATTTCATTTTAAAATGACCCTTATGTGAAATTTCCCGCCATGATTGATACCATGATCAGAGTTAATGATATAAATCAATAACAATTTCCTGACATTATTTGAAGATTCAGTGAAGGGTAAGATTTATAATACAAAAGTAAAAGCTGGTCTAGTCTCTGTAAAATTGCTGTGTCCTCAGCCTTCTTAATCCAGGGCCTTGTTAAATCCTGCTTTGCCAGGTAGCTCTGTTCTGCAGCATCTATCTGCTAAAGATTAGTTATCTATTTCGTTATAGTTGATACAGTAGAGCATAATTGTTAATGGCTCAAGTTATATATTTTTCTTACTCAGTATGTGACCTTCAACCAATTTACTTCAACTCTCTAAGCTTCTGTTTCCTTTGCTTAACATAAGGATGAAAATAGCACCACCTTCACAGAGTTAAAACCAGTGAATGTCTCTTGTATGTAGTAAGCACTAAATGAAAGTTAGCTGTTGATCTTATTAATACCATCATCATTCTTTAAAAGTTACTATATTCCAACTACTCAGCCATAAAAAAGAATAAAATCGTCCCATTCACAATAACATGGATGCACCTTGAGGGTATTATGTTAAGTGAAATAAACCAGATAGAGAAAGACAATCTCTGTATGACTCCACTCACATGTGGAAGTTAAACATGTAGACAAAGAGAACAGATTAGTGGCTACCAGGGGAAAGGGGGGGATGGGGGTGGGCACAAAGGGTGAAGTGGTGTACCTACAAACAATAATGTACAACTGAAATTTCACAAGGTTGTAACCTATCATTAACTCAATAAAAACTTTTAAAACATTACTATATTCCATTTTTTCTTTACTTCTTCTTTTCCTACTTTCTACATTTCTTCTTAGATTCATATTTATTCATTCTGTTATTTTTTAAAACAAAATATCAAAGAACCAAAATCTAAATATGCTGGTTGAGCATTTCTCTGGAAAACCTTCCCTTGGGTTTGCAGATGTGAAAAGTAATCACTTGATTGTAAACAATATTTACAAGTTGCTGTGGTTCCCGAAGCAAAAACAAGAAATGATTTTGCTCTTTTAGGGAGTAATGTAATATAGTTGAATAAAACAATAATCAGCATGATCCTGAAAAAGAGTTTTGGAGGGGAAAGACATCTACATATAATTTGAAATTTAAATTCTCAAATTACCTTGATAATCTTATAAAATCTTAAATTCTATGCTCCTGTGTAGGGGAGAAAAAAGTTTTCCTTGATCCTCTTTGGGTCCCTGGCTGGGTCTGAAAATTAAACTGACAAAGCAGATTAAGATGAGAAAAGAGTATAAAATTGTTTGTTTTAAACAAACTCCCCCTGGCGTGGGAGCCTGCAAAAGGAAGTGAGGACCCCCAAAAACAGTTAAACATGAGTGTCTTTTTGCTAGGTTTGGTGATCAGTGGACAGTCATGGAAAGATATGATAGGGGAAAGAGCGTGAGCTAGTGTAGTAAACTGGGGGAAACTTAGCAAGAATCCTGTCTAGATTCTTCTGTATCCTTTTGTCTTTGCAGATAAGGATACCTCTGGGTATAAGGAGGGCAGCTCTCACATGAGGATTTTATGATCTGCCTTAAGGGAAGGGCATGTCCATCCTGCGTGTGCCATTTCTCAGGTTCCTTCAGCTTAAAATATTCAGTATGCCAAGGTGCCATATTTTGGGTTAGTGTGTCTTGAACCCATCATCCTGTGATACCCAGAGTTTTCGAAATATACCCCACACTTTCACATCTCCTTGCTTTTGCTTGTTATGTTACCAGTTTCTCAAAGTAACAAAATCCTAGCCTGCAATTATAACTGAGGCTTAATATTACCTCTTTACTAAGTCTTTTTTCAAATTCTGTCTCATATTCTTGGCAGAAATAAAGTGCTTTCTTTTGATTCTCTTAGTATCTTATATATATCTCTTGTATAGCACTTAAGGTGTAGTTTAGTTCTTAATGTATCATACTGAGTAAGTTGTAAGATCTTTGAGATCAGAGATCCTCCCTGATAAGATGGAAATGCACCTGCTAACTGTGTGCTGGGCTGCTGGTCCTGCTATGCATCCTTAAGACTCCAGACATAATTTCTTTCTTGGTTTTTTTTTAAGATGGTGGAGTAGCAACGTAATAAGGTGAGCGATTAACAAAAAAGAAAAATTATATCCATCATTACTCAGAGTGTTAGAATAAATTAAACTTAGATACTTCCAAGTGCTTTAGCATATGAGTATTATTAACCAGCATATGTGGTTATTGATTGTACGCTTTACCTCACTAAGTAGGTTTCCGTATATGTATACATTGTATATATACAAGTATTTAAATATTCTGATATGGAAATGAATCATTGCCTCCAGCAGACCCATTACAAATGAATTCATATCTCAATTAAATTGAGTTGTAAAGTACACAGTTGATTACCCCAAAGAGCTCATTTTAAATGCATATAGCTCTTAATGGCTCCAATGGGAAGGCAGCCCTTCAGTAGTGATGAATGTTACAACTTTTAATTGAAACAAGGTTACCTAAGATATTAAGGTTACAGCAGATGCTGTCAAAGCAGTTATGACTTTATACATTTATAATGTGAATCTTCTGGTCAAAACAATTTTCTAAAATTAGATTGGAAGGTGGGACAAATGCAAATGAGCTTCTCTACACAAAGAAATAATGTAAGACATTTGTTTCTCTTAAAAAATGATTAAAGAAGACAATTTTGGTGATACAAGCAAACCTTATTTAACACTTCACGAAGTGGACAGTCTCCATTTCTCCATTTCGAGAAATGTAAAATGGGACAGAAGACAGAAAGCTTAAAACATAAAGAATAAAGAACAAGGAAGGGAAAAATAGAAAATATCTGATTGACTGAGGCCACATAGACAGCCTTGTTTGGGGTGAGAAGGAACAAAAATAAATAGTAAAGAGCCCGGAGTTGGCTTGGTGTTTGGGGATTAGCTGACTGAATATACAGCGTTTCTGGTCAAGTGGAGCATTTACAGGGACACAAAAATCATCTAAGTTTTGGTGTGCTGACATAACACATGGGGCAGAGGAGGCTCCATCTTGGGTCTAGAAAGTTATTTCAACACTTTTATGTGTTTTTTTTTTTTGATATTTTATCTTTCTGTAATTATAGTTAATTTTAGAAGCTACTGTTTTATCATCAAATGCTACCGTCGCTCTAGATGACATCAGTATATCCCAAGAATGTGAAATTTCGCATAAGTCACTTCCAGGTACCAGCGTACAAAACAAAGGTAAGTTTTTTCTTGTGGTTATTATAATTTTGAGTATTGAAATAATTATTTCTCCTTGATATCAAAATATAAAATATATTAGAATCCTTCAATAATATAACTGACTAATACCTAATACTAGGATGTGGATTATATCACATGTCCTTGAAAACTAAAACTATTTTGTTAAAAAGGTAGAAATATGATATCTCACAGTCTAGGCCTTAGGCTGTCTTCCAATAATATTCTATGCTTGTGGTTAAAACTGTCACATACAAATTTTTTAATTATAAAAATTATAAATTTTAATTATTTTGCATGTTTTAAAAACATTTATATAAAAATTCAATTCTATTTTAATTTTCCTGGGCACTTCAAATGAATATGTAATGACATTCAAGTTTCAGAATCACTGAGGATTTCAAAGAAAAATTATCGTGTTTAGTAAAATGACTAAGGACAGCCAAAAATTTCAAACTTGAACCTAAAATTCTGTGTTTAAGTTCACAACATAATATTTTCAAGAAACAGATGCAGTTTGACTAATTCTTTGACTACATATTTTGTAGAGAATTTCAGTTAAGGGACAGGAAGATTGTCATAAAAATGGATCCCAAATAGTTGAACAGGCATTTTTGAAAATTTAACCATTACTTAGGTTCAGAGATTGCATTGGAGCTGTCTACACTGTGCATGCAGTTACTTTGTCATTCGAACAGTAATTGGTGTTTTTCTGTGACAACTCCTACCCGTAGATCTCAATTAATAAATAGACAATATTAAAAATGTTACCTGAAACTGTCACATTTCATTTTTCTTAATCTCTATACATGAAAGTTATTTGCATGTGGAAATCAGGCACATCACGTATTCTGAAGTTATATTTCTTTAAACAACATATTTTTGTTAGAGGAAAAGTTGCATTCTTGCAGGAGTTAAATACACTAATCAAGGATGATATGGGAGAAACAATTCTGGATTGAGACTTGAGTTAAAGGACTTTTCATTACAGGTCCTTTATTAAAGACATCTTTCATTGGTGAGGTTGCATAATTCTATGTGCTAACTTTATATTGTGTTAATATGTATTTACATTATTCAGAATCTGCGTCCTGAGTTTATAAGAAGTTTAAGCCGTGCGTCTTTATAAGCTGTCTATGTGTGTGGTTCTGACAGACTGTGAAGAATGTAGTATAGCATATTTGATGATTAATGAATTTTGGAGGGTTAACCAGCGTTACCTTATTTCTATTATTTGATTAAACATTTTCCTTCTCCTAATCAAATACCGCATCACCAGAATTGGAATAGTGGGAAGGCATTAAAGTTGACACTGAAGAGAATGTAATGGGAGGCAAAAGTCTGGTTAAAGATTTTAAATTATCACTAAAATTAACCTCAGCAGAAGTGTCTGAGAGTACTTGATCTCACTTACAGAGAATTCTTTTCATAAATTCACTCAAAACTCATTTATATGTGCTTCAATCTGAACACCAGCTCAGTTGGTTAGAGCATAATTCCAATTAGGCCAAAATTTTATAAATTATGCCTGAAGGCCAAAGCTTTTACACAAAGAAAAAAAAATTTCTTAACTGTGTTTGCAAACTTGTCCAATAGGCAATTACAGGATGTCCTTTATGGAATTCAGTATTACTACCTGGCAGAAATTTAGGGACAGGACTGCAAGGAGAGTTAAAAAAATGTGCCTTTTCCTACGGATGGCGAATTATATTATATTCGTAGGACCGAATGGCCAGAGAGTTGCTGAGCCCCTGTGAATTAAAGCCTCTTCACAGCAATTCTGAACGCATTAGCTTTGTGTTTACATTTGGAGCACCATAGGCTAATTGAAAAGAGCTAATTGTGCTCTGATTTGGCCTTTTATCCAGCTTCGTCATCTTCGGCATGTTTAAAAACTAGTATTCCTAGACAATTATGCATTTCCTTTATTTGTTGAAGGACAAGAAGATGTTATATCCTCTCCACCTCTTAATTTCGAAGCTGGATTTGTGCCCCTTGAGGATGCAGACTATTCTTCATCCAGCAAGTTCTATGATCTTACGTCTGACTGCCCAAGGGGAGCGGAGGAAGCCAATTGTGGTGAGTGAAAGTACTGACTCCCTGGGCTGAGATTTATGTGTACACGTTTACTCTCTGAGTGCAACATGCTTACTACTCAAGTGAGTGTTGTTTAATGAAGACAGTCAGAACTGAGACCTCTACACAACCGAAATGACTTGCAGATGAAAGCAAACCAGATCAGCTTTAAAACAGAGCAATGAATGACGACATCTCTTTAACTTTCAGTTTTGGTGTATTGGCATATAAAATCTGAAATAAATGCATGATAGAACTCAAAAGACAAGAAGGAGAACGTATTAGAAACATTCCTTTGTTAAATTCTTTTTGAGATCATGAAAATGCTTGCTGTTATTCTAAACACTTGCCATTCCAGTACAATTAATGGCAGAGGGTTGTATAATGCTTAAGAATGTTCTTTCAAGCTATAGTGCACCTACAAATAATTTTGTCATAAAATTATAGATCATGGTTAGTTCTTTATATTTTTATATCTGTGAGAATTTCCTTTGAGTTTCTCCAAGGTAGTGCATCCATTCTTTCTGCATTGTACTTGTATGACTCTCAAGTTATCCTAGCATCCCTGGAAAATTAATAAAGAAGGAAAAGAAGGAGGGTGTTGGTGGATCAGATTTTATAAAAGTATTTATATGAGTGCTATTGAAGACAATGAAGACAGGCAAAAGGGAAGATTACGGGAGTTTCACATTTTATTGACTACCCGTACCTGAAATGAAACCCAAGGTAGTTTTCAGTCAAGACAATGGTGGGGCATGGACATATTCATGAGGTGTGGTGGAGCACAGAGTTGGAGAGACTCTTCCAGCAATCCATGCAGAAAACACATCAGAATGATGAGAAAAATCAGAGACATTGTTGAACTCTGATACATTGGCACGGTGGCCATGGTGTGACTCACAAAAAACCTTTATTGAGTGTCTATACCAATACATTCAGTGAAGAGTAAAGTGTGGTCATTTCCCTCAAGAAACTTAGTCTGTTAGGTGAGAGATATGGAGATTTGATAGTTATAACTAGAGTAGAGGTGTACACAAATTGCTTATTGTGACTCTGAGTTAGAGAATGTATTCTATAGAAGGCAGATAATGTCTCAGCAAGAATTTATTTTTTTTGGAACTCAGTCTGTTGTATACTAATTTTTACTCTGTACATTTATAAAATTATGATATGAAACTAATCATTTTTGGATGGAAATTTCTGGAGTTAGCTCTCAATGACCTGTAACAATAAAAGATTTATTACTTGCTATTCTCAACTGAGTAAAGCCCCAAATGTCATGAGAGTCCTAGCTCAACTTAGCCTCTCAGCCAAACTACACAAGGTTACAAGAGGAGTTCTAAGTGATGCTCCAGCCCTAGTCATGTGAAACAGACTGATTTTTATTCAACAGGTATTTATTAAGTGCCTACTATGTGCCAGGCATTCTTTAATGCTTATTTTCAGCAAGTCAGGAACATTAGAAAAGTAGTGAGATACTCTTAAATTTCTCATTGTTTTCTTCAACAACAACCAAGAAGGCCGACTAGAGTTTTTACTGAAATTAAATTATTCCCTTATGGTTAACTAAGCATATCTTATCAAGACCAAATATAGCAATAATATAGTAATCGTCAGCATGATTTTTTTATGTTGGATGTAATAATGTGTCTAGTTTTTATCCAGCTTATGATTATTAAATAGATGTTTGGGCAGTGTTTACATATAGATGGTTCTGTTTATCATTTTCATAAAAATGTTTATATGACCTTTTAAATCTGCCCTCTGAAGATTATGCTTCATAGATCCTCAAGTGTTTAGGAGTATAATTGCTAATTGATATTTCTTTTTTTAAATTTTTAAAAATTGCTATTTTTTATTGAAGTATAATTGACATATAACATTATATTAGTTTCAGATGTACAACATAATGATTTGATATTTGTTTATATTGCAAAATGATTATAACAATGTCTAGTTAGCGTCTGTCACCGTAGATAGTTGCAAAATATTTTTTCTTACAATGAGAACTTTTAAGATTTACTCTTAGCAACTTTCAAATATGCAGTACAGTATTACAAACTATAGCCACCATGCTGTACATTACACCCTCATGACTTATTTATTTTATAACTGGAAGTTTGTACCTTTGGACCCCCTTCGCCCGTTTTGCCCACCCCTCACCGCTGCCTCTAGCAGCCGCCAATCTGTTCTCTGTATCTATGAGCTTGGTTTTTGTTTTTGTTATTGTTGTTGGTTTTTTTTTAGATTCCACATATCAGTGAGATCATATGGTATTTGTCTTTCTCTGTCAGACTTACTTCACTTAGCATAATGCCCTCAAGGTCCATCCAAGTTGTCACAAATTGCCAGATTTCCTTTTGTTATGGCTGAATAATGTTCCACTGTATACACAAACACACACACACATATATATATCACATTTTCTTTATCCATTCATCCATTGATAGTTACTTAGTTTATTTTCTTATCTTAGCTATTGTAAATAATGCTACAATGAACGTAGAGATGCATATGTCTTTTTGAGTTAGCGTTTCATTTTCTTCAGATAAATACCTATCTTTTGGGTTCCTTGGACTCAGTTCCACTGTGGTGAGGTGGAGTTCCCCACATCAACAAGCAATGCTCAGGACACCAGCTAAATGCCTTACAATTCATCTCAATTCTGACGCTGTCTACCTGGAGATACCATCAGGTTCCACAGGTTAAGGGTTCAGTCCTACAAGTCTACCCACCTTGCCTCCTCCACTTCACACCTGTCCCAAGCTCAGGTTGTTAGCTGTGCTTCTGACTGACTGGCTCTGAGTCAGAGGTTCCCAGGACACCCTCTTTGGGTTTGATTAATTTGCTAGAGCATCTCACAGAACTCAGAGAAACATTTTACTTACTAGATCACCAGTTTATTATAAAGGGATATAACTCAAGAGCAGCTAGATGGAAGAGATGCATAGGGCAAGATATGGGAAAAGTGCGTGGAGCGTCCATGTCCTCTCCAGGTGTGCCACTCTCCCATCACCTCCAGGTGTTCACCAACTGGAAGCTCTTAGAACTCCATCCTTTGGGATTTAATGGAGGCCTCATTACACAGGGATGATTGATTAAATCATTAGCCATTGGCAACCAGTTCAACAACTAGCCCTTCTCCCCTCCCTGGAGGTCAGGGGGTGGGACTGAAAGTTCCAGTCCTCTAATCACATGGTTAGCTCTATTGGCAAGCAGCCCCTATCCATAACTGCTTTACAAAAGTCACTTCATTAACGTAACAAAAGACACCTTCGTCACTCTCAACACTTAGGAGATTCCAAGAATTTTCCGAGCTCTGTGCCAGAAATGAGGACAAAGACCAAATATATATTGTTTATTATGAATCATAACATCACAACCAGGAAGTGGAATTGCTGGATATGCTAGTTCTATTTTTAATTTTTTGAGGAACCTCCATACTGTTTTTCTTAGTGGCTGCACCAATTTACATTCCCACCAACAGTGCACAAGGGTTCCCTTTCTCTGCATCCAGCCATTACTTGATATTTCTTGTATTCTTGATAATGGTCATTCTAACAGGTGTGAGGTGACATCTCTTTGAGATGTTGAGCACCTTTTCATGTACCTGTTGACCATTTGTGTGTCTTCTTTGGAAAACTATCTATTCAGATCCTCTGCCCATTTTTTAATGAGGTGTTTTTATTGTATTGAGTTGTATGAGTTCTTTATATACAGTCATGCACTGCCTGACAATGTTTCAGTCAAGGACAGACCCCATATATGACAGTGGGCTGATAAGGTTAGTACCATATAGCCTAGATGTGTAGCAGCTATATGATCTAGGTTTATGTAAGTACACTCTATGGTGTTTGCACAATGATGAAATCACCTAACAACGAATTTCTTAGAACATATCCCCATAGCTAAGCAATGCATGACCATATATTGTATATTAACCCCTTATCAGATATATGACTTGCACATATATTCTCCTATTCGTTAGATTGCCTTTTCATTTTGTTTATGGTTTTCTTTGCTGTGCAAAAGCTTTTTAGTTTGATGTAGTCCCACTTGTTGATCTTTGCTTTTGTTGCCTTTGGTGTCAAATCCAAAAAATCATCTCTAAGACCAATATCAAGGAGCTTCCTACCTATATTTTCTTCTAGAATTTTTGTGGTTTTAGGTCTTATGTTCAGGTCTTTAATACATTTTGAGTTAACTTTTGTGTATGGTGTAAGATAATGGTCTAGCTTCATTCTTTTGTGTGTGGCTGTCTGGTATTTCCAACACCATTTATTGAAGAGACTATCCTTTCCCCATTGTATATTATTGGCTCCTTTGTAGGAAATTAACTGACTATATATGGGTGGGTTTACTTCTGGGCTCTCTATTCTGTTCCATTGATCTATGTGTCTGTTTTTATGTCAATATTATATTGTTTGGATTACCATAGCTTTGTAATATAGTTTGAAATCAGAAAGTGAAATGCTTCTAACTTTGTTCTTCATTCTGAAGATGTCTTTGGCCATTTGGGATCCTTTGTGGTTCCAGAAAAATTTTAGGATTGTTTCTTCTGTTTCTGTGAAAAATGCCATTGGAATTTTGATAGGGATAACATTGATTCTGTAGATTGCTTTAAGTAGTATGGACATTTTAATAACATTAAGTCTTTCAATCCCTGAGCACAGAATATTGTTTCATGTGTTTATGTCTTCAATTTTTTTCATCAATTTCTTGCAGTTTTCAGTGTACAGGTCTTTCTCCTCCTTTATTAAATTTATTCCTAGGTATTTTATTCTTTTTGATGCAATGATTAACAGGATTTTCTTAATTTCTCCTTCTGATAGCTTGTTATTAATGTATAGAAATACAACAGATTTTTGTATATTGATTTTGTATCCTGCAACTTTACTTAATTTGTTGATTAGTTCTAACAGTTTTTGTTGGAGTCTTTAGGGTTTTCTACATATAATATCTTGTCATCTGTAAAGAGTAACAGTCTTAATTCTTCCTTTCCTATTTGATTGTCTTGTTTCTTTTTCTTGCTTAATTGCTTTGACTAGAACTTCCAATCCTATGTTAAATAAAAGTGAGGTAGGCATTTATTGCTATAAACTTTCCTCTTGGAACTGTTTTTGCTTCATTCTACAAGTTTTGGCATGTTGTATTTCCATTCTCATTTGTCTTGAGGTGTTTTTTAATTTCTCTTTTGATTTCTTCTTTGACTCTGGTTGTTAAATAGGACACTGTGTAAGATCCACATATTTGTGAATTTTCCAGTTTTCTCTTGTAGTTTATTTCTAGTTTCATGCCATTGTGGTTCAAAAAGATGCATGATATGATTTCAGTCTTCTTAAATTTATTGAGACTTATTTTGTTTCCCCAAAACTGGTCTATCTTTGAGAATGTTTCATCTACACTTGAGAAGAATGTGTATTCTGTTGCTTTTGGATGGAATATTCTGTATATATCTTTTAAGTCTATCTGGTTTAATGTGTTGTTTAAGGCTGATGTTTCCTTTTTGATTTTCTGCCTGGATCATCTATTCATTGGTGAAAGTGGGGTATTAATTCCCCTGTCATTGTTGTATTGCTATTTTTCCCTTTAGATCTGTTGATATTTACTTTATATATTTGGGAGCTCCTAGGTTCGGTGCATAAATATTTACAATATTATACCTACTTGTTGGATTGGCCCCTTTATCATTATGCAGTGTCCTTCTTTGTCTCCTATTACAGTTTTTGTCTTAAAGTCTATTTTGTCTGATATAAGTATAGCTACCCCAACTTTCTTTTGGTTTCCACTTGCATGTAATATCTTTTTCTGAGTCTTCACTTTCAGTCTGTATATGTCCTTACATCTAAAGTGAGTCTCTTGTAGGTAGCATATAGGTACGTTTTGTTTTTTTTAATCTGTTCAGCCACTGTGTGTCTTTTGATTGGAGAATGTAGTTCAATTACATGTAATTATTGATAAGTATGTACTTATTGCCATTTTGTTAATTGTTTTCTGGCTGTTTTGCAGTTCCTCATTTTCTTTTTTCTTTTCTTGTACTCCTCCTTTGTGATTTGAAGATTTTCTGCAGTGGTATTCTTAGATTCTTTTTCTTTATCTTTTATGTATCTAGTATAGGTCTTTTGCTTTATGGTTACCATAAGGCCTGCATCTAACTACTTGGATTTATAACAGTCTATCTTAAGTTGATAGCAACTTAAGTTTGAATGAATTCTAAAGCTCTATATTTTTGCTCTTCCCCACCCTCACGTTTCATGTTTTTGATATATTTTACATCTTTCTATCTTGTGGGTCTCTTAACTAATTGTTATCATTATAGTTATTTTTACTACTTTTGTTCATACTAGCTTTAGAAGTGATTAATCCACCACCTTTACCACATTCAATTATTTCAAATTTTACTATATATTTTTCTTTATCAGCGAGATTAATACTTTCATATGTATATGTTTCCTTGTTATTAATTAGCACCATTTCTTTTCACCTTAAAGAAGTCTCTAACATTTCTTGTAAAGATGGTTTACTGGGGCTGAACTTTAGCTTTTGCTTGTCTGGAAAACTCTTTGTCACTCTTAATTCTGAAGAACAACTTTGCCAGATAGAGTATTTTTGGTTGGAAGTTTTTTTCTTTCAGCACTTTGAATACATCTTGCCACTTCATTCTGGCCTGCAAAATTTCTGTTGAAAAATACGCTGATAGTCTTATGGGAGTTCTCTTCTATGTAACAAGTTGTTTTTCTCTTGCTGCTTTTCAGATTCTCTCCTTGTCCTTAACTTTTGACATTTTGATTATAATGGTTTTGGTGTGGGTCTCTTCAGGTTTATCTTATTTGGATGCTGTGGTCTTCTTGGATCTGGATGTCTGTTTTCCTCCCCAGGTTAGGGAATTTTTCAGCTATTATTTCTTCAAATAAGTTTTCTGCCCTTTTCTCTCTCTCCTCTCCTTCCGGGACCTCTACAGTGCAAATGTTGGTCTACTTTATGTTTTTCCCTAAGTCCCTTTAGTACCTAGATTCAAGGCTGACTGGAAGCCAGACCCTTAGGCAGCAGCTTTTAAAATATGCAAATATATATAGTCTTTGTACACTGCAAATATAAGTCCTGCTGGCTACCAGAGCCAGGTGATCTAGAGGTGTTCTCTAAGCAGCAGTTGCAAAAATCAGGATGCCAGGTGAAAGTAAAGTTCCTTTCAAGGAGATACTGGCAACCTGGAGTGATTCAGAAGGAAAGTGAAAAGATGACATCTACTGACTTCTGTCTGAAGAGTGCACCTCGGTAGGCCTCTAAATTTGTGCCAAACCAGGAGCCTGCTTTTCAGGACAAAGCTCCAGGACAAGCAAATAGGTGTCTTTCACAGAGAAACTGGGAGTGTGTTTTGGTCTGCTGTCTATGCAGTGCCCTGGGTTGGTAGCCAACCAAGAACTCTCTCTCTGTTGGTTATAGTCCAATGGGACCCAGGAATGCAAGCCCTGCTGGCCACCAGAGCTAGGTAATCAGGGGCATCCCCTGGGTGACAGACACAAAAACTGGGGTACCAGACACATATACAAGTTTGTCTCTGGGAGATACTGCCATTCTGGAGCATGGCAGGAAAACATAAAGATGTTGCTCACCCCTTGAGGTCTCTGGAGTGAATTACAGGGGGCCTTACGTGTTTGTTTAATTAGAAGGCTGCCCCTCAGCCTGCAGCCATAAAGATAAGCTAATAAACCTTTCTTACAGAAAGACTGGGCATCCCAGTCAGTTGCCTCTTGTTGTGCCTTGGGCATGGTAGCTGATTAAGAACTCTTTTACCATTGGTCACAGTCTTGTGGGTCCCACCAGCATAAGCCCCATGAGCCACCAGAGCCAGGCAACCTAGAGGTATCCCCTGGGCAGCAGCCACAACAATTGGCATCCCAGAGGGGGGTACACGTTTATTTCCAGGAGGTACCAGTGACTTGGAGTGAGGCAGAAGGATAGCACAAAGATGGCACCTGCCAGCCTCCATTCCTGGAAAGTACCCCAGCAGGCCCCAGACATGTGTTAAACTAATGCGTGCCTCTCAGGCTGATGCTTTAAAATAAGCATGTAAGCTGCTGGCACAACGAGTCTGGGCATCTCTTAACTTCTTCTGCGCTTGGCTCTTTGAATGAGTGAGTTTGAGTGTGTGAGCCGTTTAACTGCCCTTTCTCAGTTCACTACAGCCCAGTGGGTCTTGTGGATGCAATTCCTGTTGTTATTCAAAGCTAGATGTTTCGGGGGCTTGCCTCTCAGTGCAGGTCTTAAAAGTTGGGGTGCCTGATGTGGGGTTCCAACTGTTTGCTCCTCAGGGAGAAGCTCTGTGGTTTGAGTTCCTTCCTGATTGTGGATTTCTGTGCCAGCAGATGGGTTTATGGCAAGATTGTGTCTCAGCCTCTCCTTTCTGCTTCGGTATGGGTGTTTTCTTGTTTTCCCAATGTGTAGGAGTTGCTCAGCTAGTTTTTAGGGTATTTTGCAAGGGAATTGTTCCATATGTAGCTGTAAATTTGGTTTGTCTGTGGAAGGAGGTGAGTTCAGGATCTTCCTACATCACCATCTTGAACAAGAGCCCAAGCAGGAATTTCTTAAAAATATTTTCTGTTCTTCTTACTATATCAGAAGAGTTATCTATTGAATGTTCTACCTGGGATTAACAGTTCTAAGCCTGTCTCTGATTTACATTGACTGTTACCAAATGTACACAGTTTAAGAACTTTATGTAAAGTCTTTTAATCAGCAAAAGAAATCGAAGAGGTAGGCGCTAGGATTATCCTCATCTTACAGACTTTCTTATGAGCATCCGTTCAGGAGACAGAAACCACACTAGCAATTTGAACAGAGAAAATACAAAGAACTATTGCCTAGAAAGAAGTGGTTAACTACAAAAATGTAAATGAGAACAACGAAGAAGAAAAGAATAGAAAATGTGGGCAACAGCTGCTAACTCTAGGGCTGAGACAGAGAATCCAAGGAAGGAAGACATTTAGATGAAGGCATCCTCCCCAACCCCCAACACTGAGATTTAGACTTTGTTGGAGAGGGTGTGACTGGGAGCCACCGGAAGGTGGAGAAATTTGCTGGGATGCTATGAGCTAGATTTGGTTGACAGCCAGTGGGCCAATGAAGAAATTATCCATCAGGATGCGTACAAAACTCACTGAACGATGACTGTAACTGGATGGCTCTACATTGCCAGCAGTCATGGTCCAAGAGAAAAACAAAGTCCACTGGAACCAAAAACAGAAGCTGGTTCCTCTACTAGGTTTTGTGATATTCAACCATCCATCCTGTGCTCTACTAACAAAGTCTAAAATTGTATGAGCTGTTCAAAAGAGAAATGTGTACACAGTCCAGCTCCAATATCTCAAAGCAGGCAAAGAAGGGTGGATTTAGAGCTGAGACGCAATAAATTTATAACTGGCACACTTGCTTAATGTTGTATAGTTCATAATTGGTGGAACCCCATTTTAAATCCAGGCAATCTGCCTCCAGAACTCACATTCTCAACCACACATTACACAGCCTTTCTATCCTTTCGAGGTCATCATTAAGTTGGGAATGATATTTCCCAGAAATGAAGAGTTGCTCTCATGATCGGTGTGAGCCATAGGAAGTTTGAAGCCAGTTAGCCTTTATTTTCATTTCTTTGCCTGCTTTTTGTTTGGAGAGCTAATTTTATGCCAGGAATCTGTTTATTCATAGAAATGCTAATTATTCATCTCATTTTTATGAATCCATGCATTAACGATTCTGGCAGTGAGTTGAGATGCAGTAAAGGTGCAGTGAAGAATTTGTAGCAAAAAGGAGAGAAGGAAGCACAAGGATTTTAGCCTGAGAATCTAGTACTGGACTAGCTAGCATATCAATTTCCCCATAGAGAACTTAATTGCTTTAAAAAAATAGGGGTTTCCTATAAGGAGAAAAAAACAATACCACCCTCAGGATTTCTATTTATAAACATAGATCCTTCTTAAAAGGAACATTGCTATCCTAGAATTTCAAATATTAGTATTTTAATGCAGTTTATTCTAATTTTCTCATTTTCACAACCATCTCTAACTCAATTTGATTTGTTTCTCTTGTAGATAAGACTGATTATGACTTACCTCAAAAGAATATTATACTTACTTTGAATTTAGGTTTTCCACATATCTGGAACGTCTTTAAACTTTTCAGAAAAAAGTACTAAGTATAAATTTTGGTAAAAGAGAGAAAAAATGGATTTAAAAAAAGATGTTTTGGATGTGTAGTAGTTATGACATTTTTCAGAATTATGATAACCTTGGATGATTTAATTGAATGTTTCTTGTTCATTTATGTTATAGTAGAAAACTGCAGCTACTTACATTGCAACCCGGGTGTACAGGTTTTCAAGTGCTCTTCCTTCCTCCTCCCTCCCTCTATCCTCTCTCTCCTCCTCACTTCCTTGCTTCCTTCCTTTCTGTTTTTGACAGTTAAAGATACCACCCACTGACTAGGATGTTAATTTTTCTCCAGTATTTATTCGTGGTACCTGAAGAATTGAAGGACCTACATAGCAAGGCAGGTACAGCATCTCTTGGGAGAACTTCCCTTGTCCTTCAGTCTGTAATGGAGTGGGCTCCAGGGTAAAGCACTATTAAAAGTGATTGTTGTCTGGGCATGGTAGAATTACAATGTGTCAGGAAGGTTCATGCCAGAGTGATTTTATACCTGGGCTTATGTTGCCATTTATGAAGAACTTTGACAAATAGACTGTATGTTTCCATTCAAGAGAATGTTTAAAATTATCCCCACTCTCAAGCACAACTTCCCATCAGTAGAACAAACTCTCACAGGCTTGGGGGCCCGAGTGGGAGGCAGGAAGCAGAGTGAGTGGCCAGGTGTGTTCGAATAATCCCAGTGTTCTGAAAAGTGCAACTCTCCTGCACAAGCTATTTGACATCAGTATGCCACTGCCATCATTTTTAAGGACGTCTCTTTATTTTTCTTCAATTAAAATTATTTGTGGGACCAGCCCAGTGGTGCAGCGGTTAAGTTTGCACGTTCCACTTCGGCAGCCCAGGGTTTGCTGGTTCGGATTCCGGGTGCAGACATGGCACCGCTTATCAAGCCATTCTGTGGCAGGCATCCCACATAAAATAGAGGAAGATGGGCAAGAATGTTAGCTCAGGGCCTGTCTTCCTCAGCAAGAAGAGGAGGATTGGCAGAAGACGTTAGCTCAGGGCTAATCTTCCTCAAAGAAAAAAATAATTTTATACTATTTCTTTAGGATAGATTCTAAAAAGTAGAAGTTTTGGTTTAAAAGGTTATTTAATGACACTCAGTGCATTTTTGCCTATTTTTTTATGCCTAAAAGTTATTATGTTAATAAAAATTTGTATAACAACTAGAAGGACCCACAACTAAAATATACGACTATGTACTGGGGGGACTTGGGGAGAAAAAAGCAGGGAAAAAAAAAGCTTGGCAACAGTTGTTAGCTCAGGTGCCAAACTTAAAAAAAAAATTTTTTTTTAAAGTACTAGCCAATGAGAAGGGTTCCAGTTTCTCTGTGCTTGAAGTACGTTTTGAAATTTGCTTTCATTTCTCTCATGATCATGAATATACTATTCAGAAGTTCCCACTTTTGTGAACAAACATTTAGTTTTCTCGAAGACTAAAATAGGTAATGCTACTTTACATAGAGCTTGCTTTTGTTCCGGAAAGTAACTTCTAAATGAAGATTTCGTGTGTCAAATATTATCCGTGACGCATTTTTCTCATGTCCGCATTGGATAAGCAAGATCTATATAAATCATTTTGTCTTAATCTACTCTATGTAATGTAGATGAGAAAGCCAAAGTTTTTTTTAAACAACTCTGTATGTTGTAGAGAGATTTTAATATTCCCAAACATTTTCTGAGCACTGTAATTTCTTTCTGTCTAAAAACAGGTTAGCCTGAAATGCATGTGCTTTTGTTCTAAAAATAGATCTAAACAATTTCTCATTTTTCTACTTTTCTCTCTGCTCATGGGAAAAACCACATAAATCCATACCTAGTATTTGAATTCAATAAAGCCTAAGCAAAGACAGGTTGAGCAGTATAGGGAAGAGAAGTGATATATTATTTTTCTGATTTAGTTTTTCAAACTTAAATACTGGCTATATATTTTCCTCAAACTGCGCTAGTTACCAAATATAGAAATGTGTGCATTAGACAGTGGTATCTCCATGGCTGAGATGTAGAACAGAGCCTGAATGATTTTATATGTGTCGATGCTTTGCAAGCCATCTCCATGCATTTTTACTAATTCATTACCCTCCAGTAATAATTGTTGTATTCCACATTGAGATTTACAAATTTCTTTCATCACATAAATGCTTTGGGAGGAAGCTTGAATTCCCTGGGGCTATGTTTCTTATGCTCTATATTTATTGAGAATGTGTGTGTGTGTCTTCTAATTGGGGCTGTGTATTTTCCACATATTTTCTGACAAAATGTTTTTCAGAAGGTATTTTTGGTGAGATTGGACATATTTAAACTTAATTATAAAATTAAAGTCTTCCTAAAATGCACCTTTATTACCACAAATTGCTTTTTATTTTAATAAAAGATGTGAAAATAAGCTGCTATTTTCTATCTTATGCTCTTTTCTATAGGCTTGACTACAAAGGAAAAAAAGTATCTCAAAATAAACCTAAATTTGCTAGTTATTGAGCATTTTACTTTTTATTAAATGCATATCAGTAATTAAGTCCTCGTAGGAAAAAAGGCTATCTAGTTATTTTTTCTTATTACACTGGATTCTCATTCTCTTCTTCATACTGTCCTTAAATTACAATACAGACACTATTTTCTAGTAAAAAAACCCAAAAACTTCCCTAGACGGAGGCCATTGTAAAAGACTGGAATGAGAAGTTATTTTGGGTGAAGGCTCATCATTTCTGTGACATAAAACCAAGAAGTGGAGAAAAAGTCCGTTCGTTCTCTTTTATGTCGCCATTGATCACTGCAAGAAAAAATGGAAAATATTTCTGTAGACAAGTAAAACCTGGTAAATAACCCAGGATATTTTGACTAATCTTTGCTATAGATAATTATTTTGTTAGAGCAGAGAAATTGAAGATAGTAGAGAGAGAAAATGATGTAGATAGTAAAGATAATAGAGAAAAAAACAAAGAATTCTTCTTTCTCCGTTAAAAATTCTACTGAGAACAAAATCTGTGTATTTAATAAGAAAGTCTTTTTCTATGATTATTCAGGATTGTCACTAAATTATATATACATATATTTTTTTCTTTTGAGCAAGATTAGCCCTGAGCTAACATTTGTGCCTGTCTTCCTCTACTTTATACGTAGGATGCCTGCCACAGCATGGCTTGACAAGCAGTGTGTAGGTCTGGGCCCAAGATCCAAACCAGCAAACCCCAGGCTGCCAAAGCAGAGCATGCGAACTTAACTGCTATGCCACCAGGCTGGCCCCAACAAATTATGTTATTAATGGTGTCTGTAGAAAGAGTAGATTTTTTTCTGTGTTAATTACTTTGAGCTCATTTTGGATTCTACTTTCCCGCAAGATTTGTTCTTCTTCATTCTGAAAATTATAAATTAGAAGTATCAGTGGCATGTTTTGTTTGTAAGCCCAGGCTACTTCAGTCTTTCCCTTTTCTCCCACATCTATTAAACTTGTCCATTTTTTTCTGTTTTCAGGTAACAATGTGTGTGATGAGAAGTATAAGGAGGTATAATGATCCTCCCTATTCAACACCAAGTTTGCTTAGCAGTTCATGTCTCCTTGCCTTGCACTACTTCACCACTGTAGACATGAAATTTATACTTCCTTCCAATGTTGATAGAAACCTCTGTCTTTGGGGTATAGAGTTAAAGATACCTTAGAGATCGTATGGTAATAATATAAATACTATCACATACTTATTAAGTATTTACTTATTTTGTACCTGCATTGTTTGAAATGTATTTATATGTATTAACTAATTTATACCTAAGAAAAGTGAGGCACAAGGAGAATGAGTGCTGTGACCCTTCCTATGGCCTCCTAGTTCAGGGTAGAGGTGGGAGTGCAAGATGGATCTCAGGGTTGATTTTCATTTCTCCTACTAAGCTTCCAGGGCAATTAAATTTGTAAGAATCTCAAATAATGTAAACCTCTTCACATCCATAGGCATTTAAAAGAAAAGCTTTAAAATAGGCTAGTATTTGTTCATTTTCAGTGACTCTATATGTCAAGAGTGTTTGAGTGTTTCCATCATTTTGCTAGGTTTGTATGGTAGACATAATCTGTTGCCAATCAAATTTAGTTAATAATAGTAATAAACTACTATTTAACACCTGCTAAAAGAAAAGTATGTATAGTATGCAAAGATGTTTAGTATATTTGCCCTGCTGTGTAGTAGTTTTCAATTTAGAAGAGAAAATAGTAAATATACATAAAAAATGTAACTAATAGAAAACCCTAGTTTTGCTCCATGACAATAAGGATGAGCTAGGTTAGGCATAGATAAGACTGAGATAAGGAGCATGAGGAGGAGCTTTAATGAGAAGTTTGGGAATAAAGTCATTTCTTGACACAATTGGAAATTCCATAAGGCACAGGGGAAGCTGGCTAGAAGCATGGTTTGCAGTTATGGAATTGAGTTGTTGCTAAAAGTGAGAGTGAAGCAAGTTGGCTAGAAAAGTTTTTACCTGGGGAGTTAATTTTGTATGACTGGGGAAGAGGAGTCTGTGCTTTGGGAGAATGCCCGGAGAGATGGTAATAGGAAGCAGGAGTTGTGTAACAGGAGTTGTCAGGGTTAGTTAATTCATTCAATAAACGTATATCAAGCATCATACTTGGCTCTACAGCTGTTTACAGAGTGAAAAGGCAAATCTGGTTCCTGCCTTCATAGAGATTGCAATCTAGTGGGAAGAACTACATAACACTAATATATGCATATTTCTAATTTTGGTGAGAGTTATGTAAGAGTTACAGAGTGGCCTGTGATACAGATTGACTCTATGATTGGCCCGGGTGTGGAGATATCGGGAATTTTTTTTAATGCATTAACCTTTTTTGTTTTATGAAGACAATTTTTTTTTACAGCAGTTTTAGGTTCACAGCAAAATTGAGGGGAAGGTACAGAGAGTTCTCATATTCCCTCTACCTCCACATCTGCATAGCGTCCCCCACTCTCAACATCCCCCACCAGAGTGGTACATTTGTCACAGTTGATGAACATGTGTTGACACATCACTGTTACCCAAAGTCCATAGTTTACTTTAGGGTTCACTCTTGGTGTTTCACATTTGATGGTTCTGGACAAATGTGTAATGATGTGTATCCACCATTATGGTATCGTACAGAATATTTTCACTGTCCTAAAAATCCTTTGTGCTCTAACTATTCATCCCTCTTCTGCTCCCAACTGCTGGCAATCACTGATCTTCTTACTGTCTACATAGAATGGCCTTTTCTGGAATGTCATATACTTGGAATCATGGCATATAGCATTTTCAAATTGGCTTCTTTCACTTAGTAATATCCATTTAAGGTTCCTCCATGTCTTTTGCTGGCTTGATGGTGCACTTCCTTTTAGCAGTGAATAATATCCCATTGTCCAGTATTCCATATGAATAAAACTGCTATATACATGTGTGTGCAGGTTTTTGTGTGGACATGTTTTCAGCTCTTTTGGGCAAATACTAAGGAACATGATAACTGGATTATATAGTAAGAGTATATTTGGTTTTGTAAGAAACCTCCAAACTGTCTTCCAAAATGGCTATACCATTTTAGATTCCTACCAGCAATGAATGAGAGTTCCTCTTGCTCCACATCCTTGCCAACATTTGTGTTGTCAGTGTTCTAGATTTTCGCCATTGTAATTGATGTGTGGTGGTATCTGATTTTTGTTTTAATTTGCATTTCCCTGTTGGCATATGATGTGGAGCATTTTTTCGTATGCTTATTTGCCATCTGTATTTCTTCTTTGATGAGGCGTCTGTTCAGGTCTTTGGACCATTTTTTAATCAGGCAGTACTTCCTTATTGTTAGGTTTTAAGAGTTCTTTATATATTTTGGATAATAGTCCTTTATCAAATATGTCTTTTATAAATATTTCCTCCCACTCTGTGGCTTGTCCTATTCCCTTGATACTGTCTTTTGCAGAGCAGAAATTTTTAATTTTAATGAAGTCCCGCTTATCAAGAATTTCTTTCATGGAGTGTGCCTTTGTTGTTGTGTGTAAAACATTATTGCCATATCCAAGGTCATCTAGGTTTTCTTCTATGTTATCTTCTAGCAGTTTTATAGTTCTCTGTTTTATGTTTAGATCTGTGATTTATTTTGAGTTAATTTTTGTGAAGGGTGTAAAGTCTGTATCTAGATTCATTTATTTTTTTTTGGCATGTGGATGTCCAATTATTCCAACACCAGTTAGTGAAAGACTATCTTTTCTCCATTGTATTGCCTTTGATCCTTTGTCAAAGATCAACTGAGGTATTTATGTGGGTCATACTAACTTTTAAAAGGAAAGTGATATAATGAATTTGAATAACTGGGTGAATATAAATGGTGGGTTCTAAACAGAAGAAACAGATTGTAGTAAGGCAGCTAAATGGGCAAGGAGGAAAGTATTCTTGGTTTATTAAAGAAACTGAAACAATAAAGGTAGCTTGAGCATAAAGGTGAGAGAAGCACGGAGATTCTTGGGGACTAGCTTAACCACGTTGAGGATTTTGGACATTGCGCTAAATAGTAGGGGGCCATTTAAGGATTTTTAAATAGTCGCGCGATCAAATTTAAATTTTTAAGTTCGTTAAATTTTTATACTCTGGCAGTAGTATGTAGAATGAACTGAAGAGGAGAGTGTGGAAGTAATGATTTCAGTTAGCAGAATTTAAGAGTAAAGATGAGATATTATCATGGACTGAACTGACATGTAGAAATACATCATAAAAATTTATAAGATAGAATAAAGAAACACTTGGTTGAATTTTGGAAGAAAGAGAACAGGAATGTTTTAAGTAATGCTTCTCAGTTTTTCTCTTGACAGAATATACAGTGAGTGAGAGAGGAAGCAGGGTTGAGGGAGATCATTATTGTCTATAGTTTGGACAGTTCTGGTACTAACAAGAGAGCAGTGAGTTGGAGAAATAATTATTGGGTTCATTGATATAAATAAAATAATTGAAGCTTTAATATTAGATGATGTTTACCAGGGAGAGAATGTGGAGTAAGATCCAGTGTTTCTAAGTAAAACTCTGTCATGGTGACACCACTTGAAGTTTTCTATTCCAGATGAAATGTGCATATTTAATTACCTCCTATTTGAGAGAAGTTTAAATATAAATATAAATATGGAAATTTAAAGGTCAAATACTGAATCTGAAGGAGAAACTCAAAATTAGGGGAATGTGACAAAAGACAATAAAAATTAGGGGTGGATGGACTGAGAAGTAGGATTGTATCGGAGTACCAACTAAGTAGGTCTAACTCTGAAACAGAACCAAGAATTTGGGGGAAAATGAGAAATGAGAAAATTTTATTTTGGAGAAAGGAAAGTCACTGATGCTCATAATAAGTGTATATTGATTGCCTGCTGTGTGTCAGGCACTATCTAAGATCCCACAATAAGTGAAACAGATGGACATTCCTCTCCTTTTGGAGCTTTCTTCCTAGTAAGGAAGAGACTGAAACTAAAATGAGTAAATTGCGTACTGTTTTAGAAGGGGATATATGCTACAGAGAAAAAGAAAGCATGGCGATGCCAACAAGGGGATGATGGAGGAAAGGACTTTGCAATTTTAAACAGGGTGGTCCTAGTAGGTCTCAATGAAAAGTTGATTAAACAAAGCCTTGAGAAGGTAAGGAAATGGGCCCCGAGGATGTCACAGTTTGAAGGAACTAAGGGATTGAGACAGGAGGATACCTGGTGAATTTGAGCAATAGCAAGAGGACTAAGGTGGCTGAAAGAGAGTGATTATGGGAAAAAGTAACAAGAGATGGATGAGGTCAGAGAAATAAGCAGCTCATCTAGCACTGTGGTTCTCAACCTTGGCTGCATTTGAGAAGCACCTGGAAAGCTTCTAAAATCTGGATACCATGACCAATTAAATTACAATTGTTGAGGGTGGAACCCGAGCATTAGTAATTTTTTAAGCTCCCCGTGTGATTTAATATGCAACCAAGACTGAGGACCATTCAGCTAAGGCCTTAAAGGTCATTGTAAGGACACTGGCTTTTAAACGAGTGAAATGGGGTGCCATTGGGGCATTTTGAACACAGGACTTATAGGATCTGACTTAACAGAAGCACTTTGCTTTCTATATTGAGAACAGACAGAAGGTATTAATGCCCATCAGTCAAAGGCAATCAATAAAATGTCTGTAACAAAGTTGGCTTTATTGATACTTTCCGAATAAGGAAAATAGCTTACCAAGGGGACTTGTGGGGCATCTTTGCGCGAAAGTGTTAGGAAGAACTTGTTTTAGGATTTGGGCTTGTGTTACATGATTTGTAGGAATATCAAGGAAGCAGGAATTCATTCTGGATTGGGTATTTTCAAGAAACAGGATAATTCTGTGATTGCCTATCTAAACAAATTTTATTTGGGGTGGGAGAGAAATGGAACTAACATTGTTATTGGTAAAGATGCAACAGTCACTCATGTCAGCCAGGAGAGTGGGATCTTTGAGCAACTTTTGAATTTGCACAGTGATCTTTTTGCCTGTGCTCAGACATGATTACAGAGTGGTCCTCTTTTTGTCTGGGTTTTTCTCAGTCTATAGAATGACCTTGTTTGAGGTTTGTGATATGAGAAAAGCTTTATGTTCAACAGAAGAGTATTACAGTCCTGCTGTGATTTCCAGGCCAGCTTCCAGCAACACCAAGGTCTAGCTCACAGTGCCAGGCAAGCTGACAACTGCTGGCCCTCAGGGAAAAGTTGGAAGAAGGAACACCGGTTAGGGGATATTCCAAAAATTGAGGGAAGAAATGATGGTGACTTGAACCAAGGTGAAGCATTGGAGGTGATGGGAAGTGCGGAGATTCTGGATATGTTTTGAAAGCCAGTAGAAGTGAAAGGATGTGTTGATTGGATGGGGGGGAAGAAAAAAAGAGTTGAGTTAAAGAGGAGTCCAAGGTCTTTGCTCATAGATACTGAAAGGATGACGTTGCCATTTCTGATCTGGGAAAACTACAAGAAGAATTATGTTTGGAGGAAAATCTCAGGACTTCACTTATGGGTGAATTAAGTTTGAGATACCATTAGATATCCAGGGGAAGATGAGTCTGGAGTCCAAGGGAGAGGTTCAGGCTAGAGATATAAATTGGTGAGACATCAGCATAGAGATGGCATTTAAAACCTGAGACCAGAAGAATTCTCTAAAGTAGTGAAGATAAAAGATCTAAAGATCCAGAAGTCAGGGTAAAAGGAAGAATTAGCAGAGATGATGAAGAAGGAGCAACAAAGAAAAGGGGGAGACTTAGAGAATTCATTGTCTCGGAAGCCAAATATACAGTGTTTCAAGAGGTCAAATATTGCCGATAGATCAAGATGAGGACTGGGAATTGACTTTGGATATAACAATATAACATAACTGTCGACCTTGATAAGAAGGATAAAAGCCTGATTGGAGGGAGCTAAAGAGAAAATTGGAGGAGGGAGTAACTTTTGACTGGTTCTTTCTAAGACTCTATAAAGGAAAATTGAGAAATGAGGTGGTAGCTGTTATACGAGACAGGGTCAGGAGAGCTTAACAACCTGTTATATAGGCTTAGGGGGAGGTACAGTAGAGAGGGACAGTGTATGATGCAAGAGAGGGGAGGACTTTATGGAGAGACACCACTGAATAGTGAAGAGAGGAGGTGATCTAGTGCACAAAGAGAGAATGGGCTCAGCTAAGAGCCCAGGCAGTTCATCTATAGTAACAGAGGGAAGGTGGAGTATATGGGGATAGATGCTAGAAGCTGGGGAGATGTGGTGGAGATAATTATAGAGATTTTATTTTAGAAACTGTGGGAATAACAAGGAAATAGGAGTTTCTTGGGTGGTACTATGAACTCTGATAGTGAAAATGAGGAGCACTTTGTTGTAGTCACTGGATTAGTATTCCCAACTTGGAGTGCTGTACCACTAGGGTCCTTCAGGAAAAAGGAGTTAGTTAATAGGCTATTGCAAATATTTCAGAAAGGCAAGTGAAAACTGAACATGTACTTATATTTTTACAGACTTACCAAGAACCTAAATTTATTTTCTTTGAGCTGTAGTTATATTTAGAAATAAATATAAGTTCACATAGAATCATCAGTATCTCTAAGGGGCATCCACAACTGTGTTTGAAATGTGAAATTTCATTAATGAGTATATGTTAATAACAGCAGTCATTCCTATGCTTATGCTTATGAAAAGAGTGTTAGTACTTTGGTAACATGGAATGGGTTGCTGTTGTACTTCCTAGACGGACTAGATAGGGCAGAAGTGGGATGACCAAGGTTTTGTTAGAGAGATGAAGAATCAAGTTGGAAAACGTTGAATGGGAGCAATGCTATGACCTGCCGGACTGTAAGCCAATAGGGGAGAGAGAGGCATGGCTTACAGTTCTTTTTATCACCAGGCCCTATATTAGGGCTTAGAATGTAGTTGATACTCAGTAAATGGTTATTATGCTAGTGTCTGAGTTCATGTGCTCAGGTTTCTGGGTACCCATCAAGCATTGGAGATGGAGTAGAGAGAAAAAAATAAGAAGCTGTAAGTGACTGTGACGTGAGTCATCAACATACAATTCTTTCGTTTGCTCTATTGTTCACCAGACATTGTTCAAGGACTTACTAAATTCCCAACACTAGACTAGGTTGGAATTATGAAGTAATGTGGCGTCTATTTCCTCAAGGAGATATATAAGAGAAGGATAAGTGAAATAAAAATTACTGTACAAAGCCTAAGAATCTGGTGTGAACATTGTCCTATGCAACACAAAGAAGGGCTTACTAGTTGGGAATTGAGTAGAGAAGAGTAGAGTTGAGAACCGGATGGAGAAGAAAATGTGAATCAGAAGCTTATTATGGTAACAGACAGAAACCCTGGGGGAGCAACAGAATGGCTGAATTCTCAGTGATTTTGAGAGGGTCGAGATGACTTGAGTGCCAGACAAGATTATTAAGTAGTAGTCAGGGGATCAGGAGCTCCCTTCTAGGCTCACTCTGCTCTTCCTTGAATGATTCCACCTCCTTCTACATTTTTTCCTGCCTCAATTTACTACTTCTGTAAGAGATTAAATAGGCTCAGCTTCTTTAAGATTTCTTTTTTTTTTAATTTTTAAAAATTTTTCATTTTATATTACTTTATTTTGTTAAATTTATATATATATTTTTAAATTGAGATTCATAATAGTTTACATCATTGTGAAATTTCAGCTGTACGTTATTTCTTCTCTGTCCCCACATAAGTGCTCCCCTTCACCCCCTGTGCCCAGCCTCCAGCCCCCTTCCCCTTTGTCCATGAGTTTGTTTCTATTCCGCATATGAGTGAAATCATATGGTATTTGTCTTTCTCAGTCTGGCTTATTTCGCTTAGCATAATGCCTTTCAGGTCCATCAATGTTGTTGCAAATGAGATGATTTTATCTTTTTTTATGGCTGAGAAGTATTCACATCCCTTCCTCCTCGTCCGCCCATCTGCCACTGTCTTTTATTCAAACCACACAGTCTTTTTTATTTGAGGATTTAGTAAAGAGATGGTCTTTTATTGCCAATATTTGAGAACTCCTAATAATAATCTTATCTATTGTTTTTGGACATACTTATTATGGTAGATAGTGCCCTAAATGCTGTCATCTATCATTGTATTTTATCTAAGATTGATACTATTTTCATTTTACAGATGGGGAAATTGAAGTTCAGACAGATGAACTAACAACTAAAATCACAAATCTAGTAAATAGCAGAACAAAATTCCACCTTGAGCTTATTTGCTTCCAAAACTCTTGTTATATCCATGGCAGTGCATGTATAGAGCAGAATTCTGGAACAATGTTTTAGAAATCAAAATTTATCTTTCTTGTGCGAAAAGACCGTTTTGAGTTCCATTATAAAGAGGAGTTCTGAGTGTTTAGTTTTGCAAAGAAAAAACAAACTACAAGTTTTTCTCTTCACTTTTTTTTGCAGTTAACCGCACACACACAAATGTTTTAGAAGACAATATTTGTATTATTGATATTTGAGGCATCAGTATTCTTCAAGAAGAATGTTTTAGCAAGGGAAGAAAGCTTTGAAATGACATTATTTTTCAGATTTTTATTTTGCTTATTGCCATCATTAGACTATTGTGTCCTTGGATATTTTTCATGTATGTTTCCTTTTTGATATAATTTGCTACTGAAATTTTTAGTTATTTATGAAAAATATTCTTTCTTATTATTAAATTCTATCTTTAAACCTGAATAAGATTAACAGTATCTTAGACTAAGACAGCAATATCTTAATCTAGCAGTCTTAAGAAATAATTCAACCACATCACAAGGCCCTACCAGTTCAGAAATGTAAACAAAGAGAACTCTCTACCTTTTGTGGAATAAGAACAGAGATTCTGCTTCATCATGTTTATGTGGAAAAATGTCCAGTAATCTGTCATTTTGTGCCTGCTTCCACAGAACAAGAATAAACCATAGCATGGACATGTAATAAACTCGTTATGTTCATTTCACAAATCTGAACTTTTGAAGAATAATTCTTGAGATAAAATCACATTAGGTGTATGCTACAATATAGATGAACAGAAAATGTGATTTGTAAATGGATTTACTATTCTTCACCTGAGAATAGGCAGAAATTAGTGATGGATTTCTTTAAGGGTTAACTTTTTTTTTTTTTTTTTTTTTTGCTGAGGAAGATTTGCCCTGAGCTAACATCTTTGTCAATTTTCCTCTATTTTGTATGTGGGATGACACCACAGAATGGCCACTGACGAGTGATGTATGTCCACGCCGGGGGACTGAACCTGGGCCACTGAAGTGGAACATGTGGAACTTAACCAGCAGACCATGGGGCTGGCCCCAGTGGTTAACTTTTTTCCTATCCTGTTAAATTTGTATTCATATCTACCTTGTTTAGTTAATATATATCTTTCTTCAAACTAAGCTAATAATCCCAAATGTTTTGCTCTTCTTGGTAAGAGCCCAATTATCTAAAGATCCAAAATAGGAATAAGCTGAAACTCAGGTTATTTTGTTAAAATTCATAGAGACCTTTCATTACCCATGATATCCTGCTCCCTAGTCTCATCTGAGACACTTATAATATTATCTTACCTGTATTTAAGATTCAAATCAAGTCCATTTTATTAATATTCTCATATCTGTAGTACTACTTAATGTTTCCTTTTATTACATGATTATGTATGCATCACGTTGTAAGTTATTTTATGCCTGCATCTTTTGTCTTTGTTACAATTATATTGATTATTGGGTGGAATAATGTTGGCCTGTCAGGATTCACTGTGGACTTACAGCATTTCTAGGGATTTCTCATCCTCATGGGTGAGTAACTTAGTACCTCTTGGGGTTTTAGCTTCAGGAGAGACCTCAGATTGTAAAACATATTGACATTAATAATTAACTGATTTTAGGAGAACCCTGAGGTGTTCAAATTTAGCATTTTTGGACTCTTCCAACTTCCCTCTCTCTTTTTCTTTTCCTACTAAAAATGAAAGACCATTCATAATTAAGTTTGACCACATATACATTTTGATTTAGTATCCTGTGAACATATTTTGTACTAATTACTAGTTTGGATATATCAAACCCATTACAACACCTGTTAATAAAATATTTTAGAAGCTATTCAAATGGAAAAATTGTGTTAAGTTTAACTATTAGCATAACATGCACAAAAGAGAATAAAAAGTTACAAAGTAGATATTTTTTATTAGCTATTTGTATGTTGTATGTCCATACATAGACATACATGTCTACTTTTCTTTGTTCTTTCTTTCATAATAAACCATTTGACATCAGGAAAAATAACTTACACATTCCACAAATACCATATAATTATATCAGAGCAGTATGCACCCATAATTACTCTATAAACATTTTAATATATGCTATTTACAAGGCTTATTGTTAAACAACAATAACAATAAATGATTATATAAGATTTGTTCTAAAATACTATTTCAAAAAAAACTGTATGGAAATTAAATATGCTAGAACTTCTATTTCCAGTAATGGTGGATTGAGTGATTCAGGACAGCCTCTAAGTGAGAGCAACTAGAAAATCTAAACAAAATGCTTTTTAAAAAATCTGCTTAAATATATTGAAGCTGTAAAAGGAAGGGACAATTTAAGTGGCCAAGTTCAGTGAGAATAAAGACCTTGATGTCTGAGCCTGGCATTTAGTTCCTCTTTTCATATGCCAATATGGAAAAGGTAGTTTAGAAGCTGAGCATAGCACTTTTGGAACCTTGGAGGGCAAAGGAACAAGCTGGAGTACAGGCTTAGCATACATGTGGGTTGGTAAACACCACGGAGTTTTGTTTGCAGCCCTAAAAGTTTGCCTCCAAGAGATATGTGTGAACTAGAGGCAATGGCCCTCACAGCGTCTGAAGTCCAGCCTCAAATCATCTTAATCCCTGAAGATAGTTTGAAGTAATCCTCAAATGCTACTTACTCTACACACCTATAGAAACAAACATAAATCTTACTGAAGGAAGACAGCATTGTAGATCCCAAATTATTTTACCTTGTGTTATAGACAATGTCAAGCACTTAGCCGGACACAAAGGAGATGAGGCCATAGGAAATAAAATAAAGCACAATAATTAAAAACTGAAACCAAACAAGAAGACCTCCAGATGAAGGAGTTATCAGATATTAACTTTAAAATTATTTTCCTTTATATTCTCAAAGTGTTTAGAAAAAAGCTGAGAATCTGAGCCAGCGAGTTAGGAAATATAAAAAAGAACTAAATGAAATTTCTAAATTCCAAAAATATAATAATCAAAATTAAGAACTCAATCAGTGGTTTATCAGCATAATATACTCAGCTGATTGCATGGAGAATTAGACTTTATATCAGGAAAAAAGGTGAAGCAAAGAAAAATAAAATGAGTTAAACTACAAAAACAAAGAATAAGAAACTTGGGTAGGCAGTGAGAATTTCTAATATTATATGATTTGAGTCCCAGAAAGAGAACAAAAAATGAAGCTGACAAAATGTTTAGAGAACGCATCTAAAAATTTTCAAAATTGCAAAGGATATAAAGACATATTTCAAGAAGCTCTATGGGCACAAAAAGAAAAACTAAAAATAAAACCCATGTGGGTACATCATAGTGAAACTGCTGGAAGTCTGTAACAAAATGAAAATATTAAAAACAGCTAGAAAAAAGTTTAAATCACCTTAAAGAATGACTATTACACATCTCTCATAGAAACAATGGAAAACAGAAGAAAATGAAATGCTATCTGTAGAGTGTTGAGAGAAAATAACTGCCAAGCTCTATTTGGTGCTTTAGTTTTCTATGGTTATGTAACAAACACTGCAAACTTAGTGATTTAAAACAGCATTCATTTACTGTCTCATAGTTCTGTAGGCTTGAAGTCCAAGATGGCATGACTTGGCCCTCTGCTTAGGGTCTCACAAGACTGCAGTCAAGGTGTTGGCCTGGCTGACTCTTATCTGTAGGCTGTGGGGAAAAATATGCTTCCTGGCTCCTTCAGGTTTTTGACAGAATTCAGTTTCTTGTGACTTCAAGACTGAGTCTTTATTTTATTGCTGGCTGTCAGCTAGAGGCCTCTTTCATCAACATAAGTCTGCTTATTTTATTTCTCATGTGGCCCCCTCCATCTTTAAACCAGCAATGGCATGTCATGTCTTTCTTACACTTACAGTCTCCCTGAATTCTTCTGCAATGATTGGAGAAAAATCTCTTCTTCTAAAGGATTTATTGATTAGGTGAGGCTTATTCAGGTATCTCCATATCTTAAGGTCAGCTGATCAGTAACCTTAGTTACATCTACAAAATCCCTTTGCCATGTAACAAACATAACACAGTTATGACAGCAGGGGTTGGAGATCATGGGGCCGTGTTTGAATTCTGTCAACTACATTTCCATCTCTGGTCTTCATGATTCCTCTCATATGCAAAATACATTTACCCTCTTTCAAGGTTTCCAAGAATCTCATTCCATTATAGCCACAATAAAAAGTCTAAATGCTCAACTAAATTTCATCAGTTCAGGAGCCTAGAATATAATAACTTAAATTATCTAATCAGGTCTAGATGAGGTACAGCTCCTGGGCACAATTCCTTCCATCTGTTGACTTGTGTAATTAAATAGACAAGTTATCTGCCCCCCAAATTCTTAAAATACAATGATCGGACAGGCGTAAGATAACAGCTGACATTTTGGTTAAAAAGGAGGGGGAATAAAAGGTAAAACGACTCACTGGTCCAAAGCAGTTTTGAAATTCAGCTAAGCAAACTCCAGCTGGAATTCCTTGATTAGATTGCAAGACCTGGGTTCTTGCTTCTGCCATCTGGACTTTTGATTTTGCCATCTGGCCTCTTGGTTCCACCCTTTGAATCATTCTTTCTTTTTCATGAAAGATAGTATGTGTTCTTAGCAATGACTGGAACTCCTCCAATTCTAAAATCTGGATGTCTAATCACCACTTTCTTTTTTTCTAGCTCTCTTCCTCTAATTCCACAGTTCCTACAATATATCAGTGCTACCAGTACCTACAATCTATTGATCAAACCAAGACTCCAATATCCATCATCCCTTCATGTACTCATTTCCTTTCTTATGTGGTTTAAGTTCCATAGTCAAATATTGTAATGACTACCTTACACCGACCTTCGATTACCTTGCTGTCTTTTGATACATCATAGTCACTAAAGCATAAACTGATTAAATGTGGCTCTCAACCTATGCAGAGCCAGAATCTGCATAGCCAAAAGTGGCTGGAGAAGAAAACTAAACAGTGTCACTTGTTCTCACTTTAAATTGATGATCACTGCCCCAGATGGATTCTTGTTCTGCCCAGTAATCACATTATATTTTTCCACTCTGTTCCCTCACCCGCTCTCCTCAATGAATAACATATTTTTCTCCTGTCTTCTCCAACATCTATCTTCTGCTTCCCTGTCCCTATCCTCAGCCGATGATAATAGAAACAACCAGGAAAGGACTTTCATAAGCTCTACCACCCCTTCTACTCACCTGTAAACTGTATCTTTTCTCCTTTACCCTGAATAAAGTGCTATGCACCTCACAATGGTCAACTCTTTCTCTCCTAAGTAGAACCCATCCTTGTTTGCCTGCTCCACAACTTTGACCCAGAAATTTTCCCCCTCTACCAGTTCTATCAGTATCAAAACCTGTTTTTATTTCTCACATCCTTAAGCAAATTTTCTCCTGATCCCAATTCTCCCTCAGCTATCAGACTGTTTTTCTTCTTTCCTTTACAAAGCATACTTCTTAAAAGAATTAACGATTTTCACTGTCTTGAATGTTCTTTTCTGAATTTCTTTTTAACCAACTTCAATCAAGGCGTTGCTGAAACTGTCTCATCAAATTCACCAATGATCTTGATCCCATGGTCTATTCTCAATCTTCACCTGACCTATGAGGAGCATTGACACAGGTGGTATTACTCTCCTCCTTAAAACACTTACTTGACTTGGCTTTCGTGACACCAGGAACCACTCTTTTGACTTTTCTCCTATTTTCATGCCTTATTCTTGTCCCTCTGGTTATTTTCTGATTTATATCTCCAGTCTGGACTTTCCATCTAAACTCCAAACTGATATATTCAGTTCTCTACTTGACATGATCACTAGAATACCTAAAAGGAATATCAAATATAACAAGTCCAAAAATTAGGTCCTGTTCCCCCAGCCCCCAAAACCTCTTTCTTCATAGTCTTCTTCATTTCATAAATGGTACCTCTATTGTTTCAAATGCTCAGGTCAAAGACTTTGAAATTGTATTGATTCATCTCTTTTTCTCACACTCCATATCTGATGTCAGTTAATCCTATCATGTCTACCTTCAAAATAGATCTAGAATGAATCCTTATCTTCAATGCTACAACCCTGGCCCAGACCATTAGCATTTCTTGTCTGGATTTTTGGGTATAATCCTGCTTCATTTCTTGCTGGCCCCATCCCACTTCCATCTTTTCTCAGTACAACAACCACAGCAATCTAGTTAAGTAAGATTTTGTCACTCCTCTGCTTAAAACGTCCCAATTACTTCCAATCTCACTCAAAATTAAAGCCAAAAAATTTAAGTAATTTCTCTATTACTGCCCGTCACTCACTCTGCTGAAGATATCCTGGCCTCTGATATTTCTGGAACATGAGAGGCATGCTCTTGCCTCAAGGCTCTTGCCCTTGCTATTCCCTCTGTGTTGAATATTCTTTACCTACATAGCCACATGCCTTGCTTCCTCACCCATCTCCTTCAGGAGCTACCTAATTGCCAACTTTTCTGTGAAGCCCTTCTTGATCACCTTCTATAAATTTTCAACCCTTCTCTATAACACTATTTCCTTCCTTATTTTATTTTTGGCCCTATTATCATTACATGTGTTATATATCTTACTTATTTATCTTGTTTTTTTCACTATCTCCCCTAATGTCCATACCCCCCTCACTCCCATTATTCAAACTCCAAGAGGACAGAAATACTTTTTTTTCTGTTTTCTTCTTCCCTTATTTCACTGTTGTGTTCTTAGACCCTGTACCTGTGCCAAACATGCAGCATGTACTCAATAAATGTTTGTGAAATGAATGAATGAATGAGTACATGGTAGTTATTACTTTAGCATGATCGCATATTTGCTTCTAATTTCCCATACCACATTAGATTCTAAGCTCCTTAGTGGTGGGCACTATACATATAATATTTAATGTAGAGTGTGTCAGGAACTGTGAAGAGTCTGAGACTTTACCCTACTTGTAAGCTAACAAGTTAGCCTGAATAATTTCATGGATGTTGACAGAAGAGGTGAGACTCATAGGTCAGAGACAAAGGACCTTGTTACTAATGGCATAACAAACAGCATGAGCATCATATTTACCTTGGTTCCTCTTACCCCCTGAGTCCCAGGGCAACATAGAGGGGCCCAGGTGGATATACATATGAAACGGATTTGCATCACAGCTATGAAAGCCTGAGCTTATGGAACCCAAATATTTTATAATGACTTTCAAACAAACTTGTCTGACCTTTGCGTTAAAGGGAGACATCTTTATTATATTGTAACTTGTGTTGTAGACTGACTCAATATCCCTATTTTTTATGGCTGTTTGCTGTTTAAACATCCTTGAAAGGATGGTCTGAAACAAAGGAATGATTAATGACTCAGCTTATAAGACATTGCAGAAGCGTGAGATACCCATGGAGAATAGACTCCCGGCAGTGTCTTCATTGGTCATATCACTGGAGACCCCTACACCCATACATAAAATAGTGTAATTAATCATTATTATTTCAAATGCAATAATTTTGAATGCCAAATGTTATTTAGTTGTTTATGCATTGGTATTCCTTTACAAGATTTAATTATTTCTGTTTATTTATATAGACATCTTTTTTATTTCATGGTACTTTTGAAAATACTCCCTTGTTTTATGTATTATGTTTTAACTAACTAATGAATATTAATTATTGATGAAGTCTAGAGTTCAATTACTTCAACCTTATCATGACTCCAAACATAATAACCATTTGAATGCATGGAAAAGCCTGAAACTCAAAGAAATACTATAGTAGAGAACATGTTCTACAACAGGATACATAGTATTAATGCATTTGTAGTTTGTAATAACCTCTACTTACTCAAATAAAGTACAATCTCAATGAAATTAAGCCAACATGTGAGAATACTTAATTAACTTTTGTCATCTTCATGCAACTTTCAGGAGGGTAATGAAATCTGGAGGAAAAAAAAAGCTTAAAAGAAACAAGGCAAATCAATCTAGTGGACGTATAGTTAGTATTATTATATAGTTTAAAATCCACTCCAGAGAATGTCTTGGGATCATGCATGTTTAGATATTGTATGATCTTGCATCAAAAACACATAGCACACGGGCCGGCCTGGTGCTGCAGCTGTTGGCTTCACATGCTCCATTTCAGTGGCCCAGGGTTTGCTGGTTTGGATCCCGGGTGCAGACCTATGCACTGCTTGTCAAGCCATGCTGTGGCAGGCATCCCATATATAAAATAAAGGAAGATGCACACGGATGTTAGCTGAGGGCCAGGCTTCCTCAGCAAAAAGAGGAGGATTGGCTGCAGATGTTAGCTCAGTAATCTTCCACAAAAAAGCCCCAAACACATAGCACAGTGCCTGGCACATAATTATTGTTCAAAAATTGTTAGCTATGATTTTTATTACTTTTTCGACTACTAGAAACAGTATAATGTTTTAAGAGCACAGGCATTGACATCAAGTTTAAGTTGAAATTTGTCAGTAATAATGAGCACTGAGAAATTATATTACTCCTCTTTCAACTTCATATTTCTCATTCTAAAATGGGGATGATAATATTTTCTGTATTTCGTGAGGATCAAATAAGATGACATTTGTATTGAATGGGTGTCTTCCACACTGCGTTTATATCTTTGTGGTTCAGATCTTTCTGTAAACCACAGTGGTGGCCCTCAGCAGAGCTCTAGGTTTCTAACTTTTTATAATTACTACTTATATGTTCAGCCATTTCTTTTTCTCCCTCAACGAGTGCATCTTTTATCTATGTGGCTAAAACCAGAGGGAGTTTGAAATTCAGCTATATGATATGTCAGGACATATTTCCTCCTATAAATTTTGTTTTTGCTTTTTTCTTTATAGCACTTACATTAATTAACTATTAGGACTTGTTTTCTTCAGAGCACTTTTAGGTTCACAGAAAAATTGAGGGAAAGATGCGGATTTTTCCCGTATACCCCAACCCCCACACATCCATACTCTCCTCTGTTACCAACATCCCCACCAGAGTAAGACACCTGTTACAGTTGATGAACCTACACTGATGCATCATAATTCCCCAAGGTCCATGCGTAATTTACATTAGGGTTCATGCTTGGTGTTGTATATTCTGTGAGTTTCGACAAATGTATAATGGCGTCTGTCTATCACGGTATCATACAGAGTATTTTCATCGTCATAAAAATTCTCTGTGCTCCACCTGTTCATCCCTCTTCCCACCCCCAACCTCTGATGACCACTGATCTTTTTATTGTCTTCATAGTTTTGCTTTTTCCAGAGTGTCATATAGTTGGAATCATATGGTATGTAACCTTTGCAAATTGACTTCTTTCAAATTGATTTAGTAATATGCCTTGAAGCTTCCTCCATGTCTTTTCATGGCTTGATAGCTCACCTCTTTTAGCACTAAATAATATTCCACCGTCTTGATGTAGCACAGTTTATTTATCCATTCATCTACTGAAGGACATCTTTGTTGTTTCCAAGTTTGGACAGTTATGAGTAAAGCTGCTGGAAACATCTGGGTGCAGGTTTTGGTGTGCACCTAAGTTTTCAACTCTTTTGGGTAAATATCAAGGAGCACCCTCCTATAAATTTTCAAATCTTTGTGTGGGACCCGCATTATCAGCCCAGAGTTCCCCTGTGCACACTTCATGTTTATTCCTAACACGTGAACCTCTGTAGTGACCATCCCAAGCCATCAAGACAGTGAATCTGAAATGAGACAGAGTCTGATTCTGGACTTTCGTTTCCCCTCACAAAGTTCCTTGGCTCCTACATAAATTCATCTTCTTTTGCCTCAGTGAAAAGCTTTAAAAATGACAGTGATAGTGTAGGGTGATGGATCAATTTGTCAGTCCACCAAATCTCCCCTAAGACCCTTTCCCTAGGGGCAGCTACTGTAATTATATTTACATAACTAATACAGGCCACAAGGGTAACTTTACACAAAATAATTAAAAGCCGCTGGAGAGTCATTAGCTTTTCTACCCATGGCCGTAGAATAGACAAGCATAATTTTTAGAAATTCTACGTCAACATGCATCCTGTTATGAATGTAACAGCCCCAGTGCAAAGCTTGGTACACAATAAACCCTGAGTAAATGGTAACTGCAACTGTTATTGCAAATTATGTTGATTCTCATGATGATCATAATCGAGAAAGTTGATAATCATGCTCCAGAAACAGTGAAAAATCCTTGAACCTCAATTATTAAAACATACCCAGGATATTGTATTTCTAAGTCAGAAAAAGAAATACATAATTTTTGAAAACTGTTCTAATGAGGTATGTATTTGATTAACGGCTAACCAGAAGATTAATTTCATCTGATTATTACATCTGTCTGATCAGTTGAGGTGAGGTTTTAAATGTGTATAGAAATCTAGATATATATGAACAAAGTATGCTAGAAAGGCATATTTGAATTTTAACAGCATAATCATTTGTTACAAATCACTGTCTTTTAAAGGTCTTATGTAAGAGAACTACAAAATTGCTGCCATGGTTTCTTAAATTTTACTACTATTTGAGTACTCGTTTCTTTCCATAGCTCCATCTCCCTTAATAGTGGCTGATAAGGTTCCCACTCCGGTAGCTATGTGGGATAGATACTATAGAGTAGCAATAACTTGTTTTCTTTTTATATTTGCATGACAAGAACTCCTAGATTCTTTTCTTTGGATCATCTGAAATAAGAATCAAAAGGATTTGCTTTCCTAGGGATTAAAATGGCATCTACATACTTTGAAATCCCTGGAATCTATGTATATTTATGAGTTATTTGTACATTATGTGTTTGTAAATCAAGAAGACCTTTAAAAATACAAAGAATTAAGTATTCTTAGCATTTATCCCTAGCTTGTCATAATTATCAGTATTATTTTTCACTTTAGCGTAGCATTTAATTTTGCTTCACACAGATTTCTAAAGTTTACTTGAGAAATCTTTATTCTAGGTATAGCAGTACTTGCTTCATTTTGCTGATTTCTCATTGTCTCTGTATACTAAAATATAATTATCCCTTGCTTGTTAAAGTTGATGCAACATTTTGAAAGTATTGATTTTTAAATGTCTTCATATGTTCTCATTGACTTTTGGTAAAATTTGAAAGTACTCTGTTGGCCATATTTTGGGCCAGGAAACCTGAGAGAAAGTAAATATCTTTTTGAAATCAGATATTTTATAGAAACTTTAAAAAAATTGAATGTGTTTATAATATTACTACTCACCTCATATTCCTCTCCATGTAAAAGTAGCATATTCAAAATTGAAAATGATTTATCTTTAGGTTAAAACGACTCTATAATTTTAAATTTTAATCTTGTTGAGTAATTTACTTTGTACGTTTTTCCCCATACTTATTGCTTATTTCCTAAGTTCTTGTACAAGGGAATGGTGTCTTTGCGATTCCTTACTATATCCTTGGATGAAAATAACCAATGGCCGAAGATCCCAGTGTAATAATCATCAATGATTTTTGCAAAACTTATTTTGATTTGGGATTTGTAGCAACAGTTGAAAGTCCACACTAACCAAATGCAGATTATGTTTTTTTGGTTTATCCTTTTCCCTATCTAATGATAATTAACAGTTATTGTCAACAGTTGCAAAAAGAATATTAAACTAGGAATTAGAACATTTGGATTTTAATGTCTCTGAAACTTCCTCACTATATGACCTTGGTTAAGTTAATAATTTCCCTAAACCTTCCTTTCTTCCCCTGTAAAGAAACAACTGTAGTAATACCTTCTCCATAGGGCTATTATGAAAACTAGATCTATCTAAAGCATTCAGAACAGAGTCTGTTTCGTAAGGTATTCACTAAATATTAGCCATAATTTGACACTAGCACTATAACTTGCCATTCTTCGTGTTTCTCTTCTTCCTCTTTTCTTCTCATCTTCCTCCAGAATGTCTTTGTGGAAGTTAACTATTTCTCTGCATATTTACTTGAAAAGTGGGTCAAAGTATTCTGCCCCACACAAATTAGGTGATACATACAATGCTTTGGGAAATATTAAGCTCTACAAAAATCAGAGGTGAACATTATATTAAATATAGTGGATCTGGGTTTTTCAATATTAAATTTTTTAGAAGTAGCTACTGTTCATGATTTAGTGTAAAATAGTCAGTAGGAACAGTTATGCTTTGCAGATGCTGTAACAGCAAAGAGGAACTAACAGGAGTATCAGAATAAAGGAGGCAGACCTTGGCAGTTCTATGAGCAATATGGCTGCATGATGCTGTATCTTAGAATATTTGGAAAAAAATTGAATTTCTTAAATTGATAATTCTTCCCTTTTTCAATCAATTTCCAGTATGAACAGCACAACTCTGGGTTTTTGTTTGTTTGGTTTTTTGGTCAGATAGAATCCTTTTTTCCACAAATGTGTCTTTTAATGTACTTAGAGAAGCATAACAAGGTGATTTCTTTTGAGCGCCGCCCTTTTAAAAGTATGTGCACACTTTGGAGAGCCAACCTAAGAGTCAGATTTTTGTTTTTCAGTTTCCAAATGTGACTTTGAAGCAAATAGCTGTGGTTGGTTTGAAGCAGTTAGTGGTGACGACTTTGACTGGACGTGGAGCTCTAGAAGTAACCTTCCTGCTGAGTTTGAGCAGCAGGCCCCACCTCAGGATCACACCCACAACACAGCTCAAGGTAGGAAACAAGCAGAGACTCTCTGTAGCTACTTAAATTTACCTTTGGTCGGGTCTGAGAAGAGAAAGAGAAGCAGTTACGGTTCTATGTGACTACAACAAATGGTAGCACGCTTGAATATTGTCAATTATACTTACGTTGGCAACATGGAACGGCTCATTTATGGGTGGTGGTATGGAGTACAGATATATTTTTGGTTGAATTAAGTGGAAATTACCTTTTTTGGCATCATTTTGAACTAGATGTAGATAATAGTTTAATATTTATGGGAGCAAATTTGGCTAACGATCATTTTTATTGATTTTTAATTGTTGTAGAGTCTTACTTTTAGTTGGACATGGAACTCAGTGCACGGTTAAGAGAGAGAAGTCTCGCTTTAGAATCCAGTAGGTTAACTTATGATTTGTTTTTCTATTCCAATAGGGCATTTTATGTTCATTCTGAAGAAAAGCAGCAGCTTGTCACAAATTGCTAAACTCCAGAGCCCAACTTTCAGCCAGACAGGTCCTGGATGCACCTTTTCCTTCTGGTAAATATTAAAAACAAAGGTCAACTATGCCAGCAGCCTGTGGGTTGCAGGCATATTCCTGCATTTATTAGACATTATGATTTGTCCCTGGTTTTACTTTAAAAATAGCTATTGCATTAGATTACACAATTAGCATTTTCCTAAGGAGCACATTGTTGGTATTGATTGTGTTCTTTCTTAAGATGAAAGGAACTCTTTCCCGCCAACAGTGGATTAACACTGCCTCCTCTGTTCTGGGCTGAACTCCTTGGGAAAGGTTCCTAGGGTCCTGAGAACCAGAGTATGCACCTCAGCAGATAAGCTCTTGCAAACGGGCAGCCACAATTCCTGCAAGAAATAAAGGTGCCCATTATGATAGCTAATTATTAATTGATGGTTGACCAAATGGAAGCATCTAAAAGTTAAATATTTAGTCTGTCCCATAAATCATTTCCATATCTTATGTTTGCTCTTTTCCAGGTTCTATAACTATGGCCTGTCAGTGGGAGCAGCTGAGCTACTGCTACACATCGAAAATTCCAATGAATCCACAGTACTCTGGAGAGTATTATATAACCAGGGAAACCAATGGTCACAGGCAACCGTTCAGCTTGGGCGCCTTACTCAGCCCTTCCATTTTTCACTAAGTAAAGTCAGTCTTGGCATGTATGGTGGGGTCTCAGCTATTGATGATACCACATTTGAAAATTGTACTCTTCCCCTCCCTGTGGAGAGCTGCGAGGGGCCAGATCATTTCTGGTGTCCACACACCAAGGCTTGCATAGAAAAGCTTCAGTTATGTGATCTGCTGGATGATTGTGGGGATCGTGCTGATGAGGTTGACTGTGGTAAGTCATGTTTTTTCGTCCTTCTTACTTATTTTGGTAGGGGTGATCTTGGTTAGTTCACCATTTCTAGCCAATCAAGCCAAAGACATTAAGCATTGTTCCAAAGTTGATGAATGTTATGTGTGATTAATTAATTAATTAATTAGGCAAGCCATCAGTATTTATGAACTAGATTATGTAGGTTTATGAACTAGATCACTAGAGATACAAGGATGAACACAACTGCACAGAGTCCTGACCTCATGGAGCTTATGGTCTAAATGAGGAGATCGATATTATTCAAGTATTTAAAAAATAAATATAAAATGGAGAACAGGAGTTACAAATAGACGTGTTGTGATAATAATGGCATTGGATTTTCTGGAGGTGATGACTTAGCTGGGATCTGAAAAAGAATAAGTCAAAGCATATATGTAAAAGCCCTGATATTTGACTCCATCGCAGATGGAAGACAGCCAATGTGGCTGGAGCAAGGAGATGAAGGAGAAATGGGGTGCTACATAAGGGAGAAGATGTAGGGGAGGCCAGATTTGCAGATCTTTGTAGTCCATATTAAGGAAGTTTTTCTTCACTTGAAGATTTTTAAGAAAGAAGGTAATATAATAAAATTAGCATGTTTAAAAATGTCACTGTGAATGTGGTGTAAGGAACGGATTGGAGGAGAGTGGATTTGGGATTTCCATTAGGAGGCCATTGCAGTAGTCCACAGGAAAAGGGTTGGCAGCCTGTGTTACAGTGATGATGATGGAAGGACTAAAGTTTGAGGAAATATTTAGGAGGGGCCTTTGATGATGTTTTGGCTGTGGGGAGCAGAGAGTAAGGTGTCAAAGATACGTCCTGAGTTTCTGGTTTAAATTACCAAAAATGATGACTGCATGTGTCTTGCAATTTAATAAACCTGGCTCAAGATACTGCTTAACGCCTTTGCTCCTGAAAATGAACCAGAACCTAACAGTTATTTGGTTTTTTTTAATGACGAAAACCAGTCAGAAAAACAATTGCATCTTTCCTTGTCCATAAATAGCAAGAGTTCTTAAAATTCAAACTATGTGCCTACTAAATTGGGAGGCTAATTATAACCAAAGAAAGCCACAAAATGCTTGGTACATCATAGGAAACATTACATTAAGAAATTTCCATATAAATCATTGTAGAGAGTTTTGCATATATGTGATCTTTGATATAGTCAGGCATATTGAAGTCAGAATTACCATGCATCTCATTACACAAGTAATACCTCAAGTGGATATAAATAAAATTGATGAATTCCACAATGGCTATTGTAAGAAGTGTTACTTGTCCTAAAGATAATTTATTTTTGTACATTTAGAAAGCGTTTTCATCATTTTCAAGGTTTCCAAATCCCACTCCTTAAAAAATGATCTGTGGCTAAAAATAAGCAAATCATTCTTTGAACTTCTCAGTATTAACTTAGAACGTAATGGGCAATATAACTGTAATATCAAAATACTTTTTGTGACTAAATATTAATGAAAGGAAATAGTAGTGGCATTAGACTGTCAGTTTCTCTCACAGTTTTCCATCTAGACATATTACTTTATTGCAAGAATGCATTAAACATCCAGAAGTCTATGCTATATTCCTAAAGTGTGTTTAAGAACATGGTCTTTTATTAAAGGGCAAAGTTGCTTGTATTCTCTTTTGAAGTAAAGGTTGAACACGCAGTCAGTATGAAGACAGGCAATATAAGAATCTGCTGGCTTTACTGCCAGGTTTGTGACAGAAAACGCAGGAGCTTGACATTCTCCTTCTCCACAGCCAAAGACTGACACCTGGAGAGTGCACTGTGGGTCCCCAGTTCACGTCACGGCTGGGCTTGATTAGTCACAAGTGAGGAAATAGCAAATGAAAACTCAGCTCCCATTTGACATTTACTCACTTGATTCCCTTCATTAGGTCTGAGCTCCGGTTCTATGGTTTTCAGAGACGGATGATCTGTCCTTGCCTGGCTGCATTTATTCACATGTGCTGTTATTTATTGTTTCATAGTATTTGTTCATCTTGGCACCAAGTGCAGTTACTAAGATGAATAGTTAAAGGACAGCTGACATTTATTTTTTAAAAATATTAACTTATGTAAATGAAGCTAAAATATGGGAGTACTCGTTAATTCTAAATCCTGTCCCTTTTGCCCAAATAATGTCAAATGTACATCCTATCCCATTTATTCTAAGCAAATACTTGGTGTCGATAAAATCCCCACATCTTGAAAAATGAATGGTGTTCCTATATAATTAGGTAGAGTTTTCAATTGATAAGGAACTAGTCAATTTTTTATAAGTGCTTTGAATTCTTCTGGTGTCTGGAGAGAGTTAGAAATTTAAAAGCTCTGGCTTAAAGGAGCTACAACCCAGTGAGAAGAACAGCCCTCCACTGAGGAGACACAGCTAAGAACTGGCAAGGCACACGACAGAGGTGGAGAAAAGGACACGTTGGGAAGACGGTGCATGCTGGGGGAAGGATAGTTGGGCATCAACAACAAGTTATTTTAATTTGAGAAAAGTGGAGCTTCAAAGATAGAGTTTTGATTTAAGTTTAGATTAAATGAGTATATATTAAAGGATTTCGAATAAAGATGGAAAATGATAAACTGACATTGAAGGATGATCATTCTGGCACTGGTCCGGAGGGGAATTTGGAGATGGAGCAGGATGGAACCAGAGGCAAGAACTTTTCAGAGTGAGGTCTGGAACACACCTGCATCAGAATCGTCTTGGGTATTTGTTAAAAACACTGATTCCTGAGCCTGACCCCATATCTAACAAACTCGTATTTGTGCAGGCTTCACCTTGGTGTAAGCAATTTTACCATGCAGCCCAGGTGATTCTGAAAGATTGAGACCTATTAAAATATGATTGTTCTCAGCTTCACATGTTAGAATCATCAAGGGAGCTGATCAAGTATCCTGATGTTTGGCTACACTATTTGGGCCAATCAAGTTAACATCTCTGGAGATGAATTCTGGGTTTTGGTGTGTTTCGTTTTGTTTCTTAATGCTCACTGGTGATTGGAACATTTGGTTAAGGTTGAAATCCACTGAGCCAGAAGTTTGTTGCAGTGAGCCAGCCATGGGGTCATGATCATTTGCCTAAAGTTATGGTAATAGAAACAGAGAAGGGCTGGGCATAAAAGCATTTGGGAATAATGGCCAAAGCAAGTCCACCTTCAGTCCATAAAATATTATTATTTGATATATTATCTAGTATTTATTCACTCTTTTAAAAACTTTAATGTTGCATTTAAAAAATTAAAATGGTTTACCTTGACAAGAGCAAAATATCTACTGGTATTCTTAATCATAGTTATTTTTGTCTTTAATTACCTTTTACTATTATTTAATGCCAATTGCAGTACATGAACTACAATGTAACTTTGAAAATGGAGTTTGTAATTGGGAGCAAGATACAGAAGATGACTTTGATTGGACCAGGTACCAGGGTCCAACTCCAACACTTAATACAGGGCCAATGAAGGATAATACTTTGGGCACAGCTAAAGGACACTATCTCTACATAGAATCTTCGGAGCCACAGGTTTTCCAAAACAGAGCTGCTTTACTCAGCCCAATTCTTAATGCCACGAATACAGAGGGCTGCACCTTCCGCTTGTATTACCACATGTTTGGAAAGCGCATTTATAGGCTGGCCATCTACCAGCGAATCTGGAGTAACACAAGGGGACAGCTGCTATGGGAGATATTTGGAAACCAAGGCAACAGGTGGATAAGGAAACACCTCAACATTTCCAGCAGGCAGCCTTTTCAGGTATGGATAATGGGTTTCATAATGTGTATTTGAAATGCATCAGGATGTCTAAGAAATATGAAAGAATGTGATATTCTTGAATTGAAAGTAAGCGGAATTTGATCAAAGTTACTTGACACACATTTATCACTTAATTAAGGTTGTACCAAAGGTTGTTAAGTTGCTTTCCTCCTTGACTATCCCCAATAATATGTGATTCAAATCTCTAAAGATGGACCCATGACATTGGAAACGGCTGCAGGTCCTTCTGATTTATTCTACTAAAAAAAATCTGCAAGGAAAAAGACTTTGGCACACTCTCTGGTATTCCACAAAAGCTCAGATTCTTAAATCTGTTATTGTGAATATTTCACTTGACTTTTTCACGTTTTATGGTTAAGAAACAAAATCCAGGAAAAGTGTATGCTTTGTAGGAAAATCACACAGCTACTTTGGGGCAGAGCTAGAGTTTGAGTCTTAACCTCCTTACTCCTGGTGGAATATGCTTTATTCTGAATCTTACTATCTTCTCCTAAAAGTCAAACTTGCAAGAGCAAGTTCAAATGCTTATGTGGCTTTTACAGTTTTATAAAGGACTTTTATGTATATTATCTATTTGATTCTCTCAGCAATTCCCTGAAGTGGGTGAGTCAGAGATCCTTTGTGCCAATTTTATAGATATGGTGAAAAAAACTCAAAGAGGTTGCTGTTCATCCTTGACCAAATAGCTGGTGGGCAGCAGAACTGGGGCTTGGATGGGACCCACAGTTTCTAATTAATTCATATTCATATCCAATATATCATACAGCCTGTAACATGTAGGAGGGTTGAATATTTGTTCTTTCTCCCTTAGGTCAATTAGATCTAAATATAATACACTGGAAGAAACTTCTTATCTATCCTGACTAAACCTTTTTTTGCATGTACTAAATTTGTCTCAGTTACCCAGATTTAAAGCATTGCCACTATCTAAATGTCTTGAATTAACAGTTTTGTAGCCAAGAATCCAGGCCACCTTTTGAGAGCTTCCAGCAATCATAGATGTACATTGTACGTGGCTCGGTAGAGAACACATTGGGGTTGGTGATTTGTCCAGATAGACGTAAGCTGAAAGCATGAGAGCTAATCTGCCCTCTGTAGAGTGATATCTGGCTGTTCAGCCGCAATGGTAAGATGCGTGAGATCATATGAAATGAAGTTGAATAGAGGCTTTTTGGACTTTAATTTAATAATGGTGCATCCACTTCAAATTAATTCTTAATGCCTGATCAGCCCAATTGTAATTTGGACCAAACTAGAGTTTAGTGAATAAACTGTCCTTGTGATCTTTACTCAAGAATTAGTTTGCAGGAGAAGATCACCTTGGCAGGAGAGCGGCTTCACAGTCAGATGAATGTGGAACTAACCAAGAAATCCTTTCGTTATGAATCTAAAGCATAAAAATTAAGGTTTGAAGCCCATCCTGGTTATATATGGAGTATTCTGTTTGATTTTACCTAGGGGTTCTTTTAGATTTTTTAGTTTTTAAATGAAATTCAAGCATGAAAAGATAAAATAAAGATTCTGCACGCTGCATAGATTAATCATTCAAGATAGTAAAAATTGGGTCCAATTTAAGCGACAGGATATTTTTCTTCGTTGAATAATGGATGTACATAGTTTCTGTTCTACTGAGCAAGAGCAGCAATAACAACCAACATTTTAATTAACTGTGGTATTTTAGGTGAAATTACCTAGTATCATGCCCAGCAGATGACAGGTACTCATTAAATGTTTGTTTAAAAGAAAAATTCAAAGATCTTTCAGGATTATTCATTTCAAATGAAATAGATAGGATAGGACTAGATTGTATGTGCAAGTATAGGAACTGTTTGGCTTATTAATGTCACTTGAAATAATCAGTCACCGCTCTTATGTGTGGCAATGTCAGTAAAGGTTCAGCAAATCATCACACCTAAAACTTCAGGTTAACCTCCAAATGATTTTTATTGTGAGCTTTATTGAGGTACAACTGACATATAATAAACTACATATTGAAAGTTTTGAAACCATTACCACAATCAAGATAATTAAAAAACATGTATACTTCTAAAAGTTTCATCATGTCCCTTTGGAATACCTCCCTCTGGACCCTCACTCGCATCTCTTAACAACCACTGAACTGCTCTCAGTGTACACTAATTTATACTTCCCAGACTTTTATATAAATGAAACTGTATAGTATGCACTTTTTTCTGTCTTCTTTCATTCAGCATAAATGAATCTCAAAATAATTATGCTGAATTATATTGTATATGTTATTCCATTATATGATATAGCAGTTTATCCATTTACCTATTGATCAATATTTGGGTTACTTGTAGTTTTAGCTGCTATAAATAAGTCTGTTGTGAATATTTGTGTATAAATATATGATCATTTGCTTTTATTTCTTTTGGGTAGATACTCAGGGGCGAATGGCTGGATCATAATGGTAGAAGTATGTGTAACTTTTTAAGCGACTCTTAAATTGTTTTTGAAGTTTATCATCTTTTATTTCCATTGGCAGAATGCGAGAGTTCTAGTTCCTCCACATCCTAGCCAGTACTCGTTATCGTCAGTCTTCTTAATTTTAGCCACTCTGAGTATACAGTGGTACCTCATTGTGGTGTTAATTTGCATTGCCTCAGCATTAATTATGCTGAACATATTTTCATCTGCTTATCTGCCAAATAAATGTCTGATTTGAAATGTCTGTTCAAATCTTTTGTCCAATTTTTAAATTGTGGTTTTTGTTTTCTTACTATTGAGTTTTGAACTTTCTAATATTTTCTGGATGCAGGCCTTTTTATCAGCTGTATGAATTACAAACATTTTCTCCCACTCTGTAGTTTGCCTTTTCATTCTTTTAATAGATTCTTTTGAAGAGCAGATTCTTTTTAACTTTGATGAAGTCCAACTTATCAATATATTATTTTATAGATCATGCTTCTGTGTTGTATATAAGAAAGCTTTGACCAACTCACAGTCCTCAGGTTTCCACCCCTCCCTCTCCCCTCCTTTGGGGATTTTGATTACGTGAAATTAAGCAGCTTGAAGTTTTTTCACAGCTTACTGTTGCTCTTTTCGTTTTTTTTTTCTAATTCTCATTTCCCTCTGTGTTTTATTTTGGATAGTATCTATCATTATTTCTTTAATGCCTAATCCATTAATCCCCTCCAGTGTATTTATCATCTCCTAAATTGTAAATTTTATCTCTAAAGTATGACTTGGACCTTTATTTTGTCTCCTATATCTCTGTTTTAGGACCTCCAGAATACAGTTTTAATAACTGTTTTAGATTTTCTAGGTGACGTCAATAAGATGTCAGAATGGGAGATCCCCTGCATATCCCCTCTCAATAAAAATAATTTGAGGGGCTGGCCCGGTGGCGCAGCGGTTAAGTTCGCGTGTTCTGCTTCTTGACGGCCCGGGGTTCACCGGTTTGAATCCTGGATGTGGACATGGCACCGCTTGGCACACCACGATGTGATAGGCGTCCCACATATAAAGTAGAGGAAGGTGGGCATGGATGTTAGCTCAGGGCCAGCCTTCCTCAGCAAAAAGAGGAGGACTGGCAGTAGTTAGCTCAGGGCTAATCTTCCTCAAAAAAATAGTAATAATAATTTGAGGGGCTGGGCCCGTGGCCAAGTAGTTGGGTTCACATGCACTGCCTCGGTGGCCCAGGGGAGCTTTGGGATCCAGCCACAGGCTAGGAACAGTCCTGCCTGCTCAGGTGCCCACTAGAAGTCTTGTTCATGTCCCTGGAGGTAGGCCACTGAACTCAGTCTGACAGCAGATCCTGAAACAGCCCAGGGTTTCTTTGGTTCGCATCCTGGGCATGGACATGGCACTGCTCATCAGGCCGTGCTGGGGTAGGCACCCACATGCCCCAAGTAGACGGACCCACAACTAAAATATACAACTGTGTACTGGGGGATTTGTGGAGAAAAAGCAGAAAAAAAGTAATTTGGCAACCATCTATGGACAAAAGTGCCTTTGTGGGAGCTTTAATGTGTTCAATGAGATATGTTTCATTTTTTTTAAGTTATTTAGGTTTCTTGGAACTTACTGCTAATTCCTTTTCCGAGCATGCTTTTTGGATAGGAGATACCACTCTTTTTCCTGAGTCTATACTGCCAGCATGAAATTTCCCTGAAACATCAATGTAGCAACACAACTTACACCCTATGTGGAGGGTCACATTCAAATGTCAACAAGGAAAGATATTTGAGTCAGCCTCTATTGTAGAGGCTGTTGAATGAAAATAAGTGAGAAGGGACATTTTATCACCACTGTTTTGAAGAAAATTTTAAACTATAACTTCTAAAGAGGTTTCAACTGTTATAATACTGAGCACGCTATAGACCTTCTGAAAGGACAATTTCTAACAAAGAAACACAATGGGATTCTTTATCAAGTCTAGTCTCATCTGTATGTCACATTTTTACTTATCCTTAAATGAGGATCTAGGTACATCATGAAAACTAACTTTCACATAAGCACCTATTTATGTGATGTTTGCAGCTGTCTTTGTTGGTTGTGCACCATAGATGTTATATCAGTATCATAGGATATTACATTTGGAATTATTTAACATTAAAATTAGGTCAAGAACTTTCTCACCGGCTATTTGACCCAGATGTACTCTGTACGTCCAGTGTTAAGAACTTATTGTTTCATGAGGTTTTCCATCCTACCTTTGGACATACTGACAGCAAACGTTTTGTTGTACAAAATTGAAATCTGTCTCCCTTATGCTTTTCCCTTGTAGGATTGAGTTTCTTGGCATGGATTCAGTATCAATGGTAGTCACTGATAAGGGTTACAAAAATCTAGTTTATGCAACTTATTAATTCTTTAGCACCACGGAAAACAGGACTTACAATCTTCAGCTCACTTCTTCCTAACATGACCTCTTTTTTCTGAAGTGTATATTTGTGTATGAGGTAGCCCTGGGGAGGACATGGGCCTTCAAAGAAAAGATTCTCCTGCTAGACCTCTTAATGCCACAGAACTTTCTTACTAAATCTAAAAGAATTCCATTGTGTTCTGGTAACATCCTTCAGTAATAAAGCAAAAGAAGTTTTTACCAGGTGGATTTTCTGGTGCAAGATTTTTAAAAATCTTACCCCTAATTGTGATTTATTTTTTCATTTATGAAATATGCCTTTAGATTCTAAATGGTGCATCATTTTTCAGCACTTCTAGGAAGAAAATGTTTCTAAAGTTATGTTGTAAATAAAACAGCACCGTATTTAATAATGTTAAGTTTATCCCACTTTCCATGAAATTATATGCAGAAATGTTGAAAGTGTAAATTATAGACACTACCTCGTATAACATTTTTTTTCCGAGTGTGTATAGTTTGCTAGAATTTGCATTGAAATGTTTTGGATGGAGTCTGCTGGCTTGAAGCCTGTGTAAGCAACATTCATAGATTTGTTGCGTGTTGAACAGTATACTAAATCTTGTTTCACAATCTTAAGTTTCTCTTAGGCTATCTTCTTCAGCTGAATTCAAATATAACCACAGCTTATTATGTCCACTTTTCATCAAATCCAGATGCAAAGTGATGAGTTTAGTTTCCAGTGTGAAGAACATGTGACTAGAGAAGGACAGAAGAAAAGGTTAGGTAGAGGTTGCTATAAGAGTGTATGTGTCAGAAAACAAGTCTAATTTTTAATAAATCTGTTATTTAAATCCTACTCTACTTGTTATGACTTCTGTAATACTAAATGGCATCTAATATTTGTGAGCCTCCAGAATTACAATGGAATATTATTATGGGTCATTAAGCGTTGGAAAAGCATACAAATTAATATATACTGTGGTAGTATCCAAAGATTTATATAATCCATGTTGGAAAGAAGTGAAGGAGAGAGAAAAAGAGACAGAGAAAGAAAGATTTGGGTTGTTGGGTTGAATTTCTTAACAAGTGCCAATTGGTTGGTAAAAAGGGTTAGAAAAATACTAACATGACTGAATGCTTTAATTGCAGTGTTCTGTTATCCCTTCTCAGTCTATACCCTATTTTGAAACTTCGTGTAACTGTGTTTTTGTTTGTTTCTTTCTTTTTGTCCCTGGTGTTGCATATACGAGCCATCTGTGCCTCTTCTACTCATGGATACTTCCACATGCCTTCACCCTGCCTTCTGGCTAGATTTGGCAGAATGGAGTCAGGATAGGTAGACCCAGTATGGTGGGTTGCCATGTCTGATTTTGCAAATTTTGCCACAGTAAGGTTGTCCAGCTGAGGAGCTCTGAGAGGGGATGAAATCTCAATTGTGGGGTTTATTTGCCATTTTAGAATTTGCACAAAAGTGCTGGATATGCTAACGGCTGCCCTGCTGGCCCCCTCTTTACGAGGAAGTATTTAAATGTACTTGTGTGAAGCTGCCGTATGAAGAAAAGTGCGTTAGATTGTCAGGGCTGAATCATTTTGCTAAAAATGATACTTTCAAGTAGCACATGGGGTATGAATTTTCTTATTCAGACAGGATCTGTATATCTAGCTAGACAAACAGAGGCAGTTTATTTCTGATGTATTGTTCACCCTCTGGGAATAAACTCTATGAAATGTCTTTCAAATGTGTCTTTCTCTTTCTAGATCCAAACTTGTTTTAGTCATGTAAACCATTTCAGAGTTGCCTTTTCTCTGCATGAGTTTTGTTTTTTTTTTTTTAAACATTGTAACGTATTGAACCAAATAGTTTTGCTTGCTTATATTGATGACACATGATTTTGGCTTTTATCTTCAGTAGAAAAATCAATGTGCCATAGTGTTCACTAAGAAAAAGGTATAGAATCTCTTTGTAATTCTTTGTCAGATGATTGCTTTATCTTGATTTATGCCTTTAAGCTTTCTCATTCAGCAGAACATACTGTGTGGCTATCTGTGAGAGCGAAGCGATCTATACTAATTTATGCTCTCAGCACAGTGTCCTTCCAGAATTGCTTATGGAACATATCAACTCGCTACGGGTTAGGGACCCAGGGCTTTCTTCTCTCTTAAACGTGTCAGATTGATGGTTTTGGTCTATATCCAAATTTTTATATTAAAATTTTTCATAAAAATATTCCTTTAGCAGATAAAAGAAGATTGTAGGTGACTTTTAGTCTATGTTTTCCAGAATTTTAAGGTCTGAAAAGAAGCTCATGATTCTTGGTCTTCGCAGAATTGCCCTCACTTATATCAGGATTACCATTTGGAACTGCTTCAGGGGCTAGTCTGAAATGATTTTCAAAACAGCTTTGTCAACTATTGCCAAACTGAAATGTGATTATAAACTTTTCAAAATGAGTTTCTTGAAATGAGATTCCAGATATTATCTTGCACGTAATTTTTTTTTTACCCAAACACATTCTAGTTTGCTTTACTATGTCATTATTTGTGTTGGAAACACAATATTTCATTGTTAACGACTTGAACGTTTTTATTAAACTTAAAAATTATTAGGCCTGCTTTGTCCTTGCATAGAAGATGTTCTTTACATTTTGTGATATAAAGCCTTCTGCCCAGGAGAGAAAAAAATTATGCACGAATGCCATTCTGAAATGTTTAAGGTTAAAGATGTTCATTGACACCTGAATCAGTCTCCAGGAGAATTAAGGATAGAGAATGAAGATGGAAAAAAGTCATAAAATATGTGAAAAATAGAAGTCAGTCCCATAATCCCAAACTTATGATCTATTAGGGAATTCCATGATGGACCTAAAGTCTCCATTTACACTGAAATTCTAACAGAGGACTTTTTTCCTCCCAATTTCTGTGTGAGTTGCCATCTATGGAAATTTCATTTGCATTTGGAACCATTGAAATTTCCAGGATATTTGAGATATTTGTAGAAACTAGTTAGGCTATTTGAAATGAGCACTGTTCTGGAAAATCTGGAATGTGTGTCCCTGTATATAAGCCTGTTTTTATTAGCTATAGGCTATTTCTATACTTCTGTGTCTTTAAATTCACTGTCCTATGTGCACAGGTATATATGCACATACATATATGTTAATGTATTTTCTGTCATTAGATGATTCCTGTGATTTTCTTTTGTGTGTATCAGGAGGATAATTATTATTTTAACTGCAGTGCTCCTGTCGTTGCTTCAATCAGTACAGAGCAGACCTTCACCCACAGTGTCCCTGGCTGTGACTTCATCTAAATTATAACACAGTCAAAAGCATTCAAAATCCACTAAAAGTGTAAGAGAAGCTAGAGAGCACCCAGGCTGTTTCCGACGAGAAGGCTTTATTTTTCCCCATCAAATGCAGTGTGTAACTACTTGTTTTGACCTCCAGCATTCTATTGCTCCTCCTACGTTGCTGGCCCTGGCTTTCTGATCTTTGATTTTGATTACATTTGAAGATTCATCCTTGCTTATTTCTCAGCTTCTCTGCTCTCTGTCTCATAGGTGATGACAGCTTCCTCTGTCACTCTTGGCATTATCCCTGCTCCAATAACCGCTAATGATAGAGGTGGGTGTTTTATATGAGTGTCATTCTTTCTAAGTAAACTTGACACATCCTGGGACTACAATTTGTAGTGTTGTACTTACGTTACAAATTACAATGTTATACTGCTAGCACAATTTATGCAATATTATAACTTCACATCAACTTGGAACTACTATTTGGTATAAAATGTGAGTTCATTTTATTATACATTTTACGTAGCTCACGTTAAAGTCATACTTTTGGTACAATAAATTTAACTTTTTACTGCATTATAGAGTAATTTCAAGCTATTGAACAAGGTGCAGTATGGACTTTGGAGTAAAACTGCTTAAGTTCAAATCCTGGCTGTGTCATTTGTTAGCTGTGTATCCTTAGGGAAATTACGTGACTTCTCTGTGCCACAGTTTCTTCAATAGTGGATATAATAATAGTACCTGCCTTGTATAGTTTTTGTGATGATTACGTGTATTAATGTATATAAAATGCTTAGAAAAGAATCAGGCATACAGTAATTACTCAAATGTTAGCAACAGTAACAATAATAAATATATAATGATCAATATTATATATTTATTATTTATTCAATGTAATTTAATTAATTCATTATTAATATTATTGTTTATTTAATATAATTGTTAATATATAGTTATTATTATTAAGTTAAAAAATAAAAATTGAAAGTTGTTACCTGAACTAGAATAAACATTATATGATCTCTGTCCCCTTTCTAAATGGTTGAGGAGAGAGAGCATTTCCTCTATCTTCATGCCTAATGATTCTAAATAAAGAAGGAAAGGCATTTCTTCCCTCATGGTAGCTAGAGCAGCCTGCCTGTTCTTTCTCTTATCGTGCAATAGAATGAGAAAAGGTCAATGTAGTAATAGAACTGAATAATAGTTATGGAGAGTCATAATGACAGAGTCTACCGAAATTTAAAGGATAATAAAGGAGAATTATGAAGAACTTTATGCCAATAAGTTGGACTACTTAGATGAAATGAACACAAATTACCAAAACTGACTCAAGAAGAAATAGGAAATTCAAAGAGCTCTGTATCAGTTAAAGGAATTTAATTCACATTTAAAAGTTCACATAAGGAAAACTCCAGGGCTAGATATATTCACTGATTCATTATATTAAAATTTAAAAAAAAAAAGCGAGGAGGAAACATATTCCAACTGAGGCCAGTATTATCTTGATACCAAACCCAGAGACATCACGAGAGAAGAAAACGAGAGACCAGCATCTGTTGTGGACTTTGATACAACATTCTTCACACAAGTTTATCAAGTTGTGTCCAGCAATATTAAAAAATAATAATATTCATGACCAAATAGGGTTTATCTCAGTAATGCAAGTTTGGGTTAATATCTGAAAATCTACCATGTTAACAGAAATGAGGGGACAAATCTTGTAAAACATTTCAATAGATGCGTAAAAAGTAGTTACCAAATGCAACGCGCTTTTGTAGTAAAGATTCTCAGCAAGCTATGCATAGAAGGGAACATTTTTGAACTGATTACCTGTATTTAAAAGAAATCTACAGCTAACATACTTCATGGTGAAAGACAGTGCTTTCTACATAAGATTGGGAAGAATGCAAGGCTACTTCGTTTCCCTACTTCTTTTAAATATTGTACTGGAGTCCAACCTAGTGCAAAAGGGAGAAAAAAAAAAGGGAAAGAAAGAAGGAAGGAGGGACAGAAAGAAAGGAAAGGCACACATTTTGGAAAGGAAGAAAACACTGTATTTATTCTCAGATGGCATGAATGTATACATAGAAAATCCTAGGAATCTGCAGAAAAGCTCTAATAAGTGGATTTAGCAAAGTTTTAAGACAAAAGGTCAGTAAATACTATTAAGTGGATTTCTGTATACAATCAGTAGGCAATTTGAAAATTACATTATATAAACAACTTAACTTACAATAGCATCAAATTAAGAAAATATTTAGGAATAAATTTAATGAAAGATGTGCAGATCTGAAATTTATAAAACATTGATATGTGAAATTAAAGAAAACCTAAATAAATGGAAATATATATATGAAATTCACAGATAAATGCTTAATACTTATTAGATAACAATTATCTCCAAATTGATCTGTAGATTCAATGCAATCCCAATCAGCTCCACAAGCCTATTTGGAAAGGTTGCAAAGCTGATTCTAGAATTTTTATGGGAATGCAGAGGTCTTAGAATAGCCAAAGCATTTTTTTTAAAAGAAAAATGAAGTTGGAGGACTTAGCATTCCAGATTTCAAGACATATTATAAAGCTGCTTTAAGCAATACAGCATACTATTGGCATAAAGAAGACATATATCAATGAAACAGAATAAAAAGCTTAGAAAGAGACCCACCCTTATATAGCCAGTTGTAATTCAATAGGGAAATAATAGTTTCTTAAAAAATGATGCTGTTAAAATTGAATACTAAATGGAAGATATGAACTTCAGCCCTTACCTCATGCCATTGCCTCAAAGCAACTCAGGATATATTATATACATAACTGTAAATGTAAAAGTATAAAACTTATTGAAGAAAACATATGGGATTTTTTTATGATCTTGCTATAGGCAGCAATTTTCTAAATAAAGAAAAAAGATTAAAAATCATAAGTTGAACTTGATCAAAGTCAAATCTTTATTTGAAAAACACCATCAAGAAATGAAAAGGCAAACCGTAGACTAGGAGAAAATACTTTCAAGTATATCTAAAAAAGAACTTGTATCTGGAATATATAAATAAGTATAACAACTCAATAATGAAAAATCAAACCACCTAATAAAATGGGCAAAATATTTGCACAGACATTTCTCTAAAAAGGATGTACAGTGACCAATAAGCAATGAAAAGATGCTTGACATCACTCATTATCAGGGAAATGCAAATTAAAACCACACTGAGGTCCCATTTTATATCCACTGGAATGGCTGAAATGAAAAGAACTGACCATATCAAGTGTTGATGTCGATATGAGGCAAGTGCTTTTCCACATTGCTGGTGGAAATTCAGAATGGTACAGCCACTTTGGAAAACAGTTTGGCAGTTTATCATAACATTATACATACAACTGACCCTATGGCAAAGCAGCTCCACTCCTACCCAAGAGAATTAAAAACATATCCACACAAAGGCTGATACTAGAAAGTTCATAGCAGATCCATCAACTGGATAAACCAGTCATGGTAAGTTCATAAATGGAATATTACTCAGCAATAAAAAGGAACAAACTACTGATAGGATAACAATATGAATGAATCTCAAAAACCTTGTGCTCAGTGAAGGAAGCTAGACATCAAAGATCAATATATGATTCCACTAATAGGATACTCTAGAAGATACAAAACTATAGTGACAGAAATAGATTAGTGGTTTCCTAGATCAAATGCAAAGCAGTAGGAGAGAACGTTTTGTGAGGACGTAATTTTCCGTATCTTGATCATGGCTGTGGTTCATGATAATATTCATCTGCCATAATCCACTTAACTCTACACTTAAAATGGGTGGATTTTATTGCATGTAAATTATACTTAAGTCCATAAAACTGTTTAGAGCTAGCTCGTCTGTGAACGTAATCTGCAGAGCAGCAATTATTTTTATACTGTAGAAATCTGCTGAGTAGCAAACCTCAGAAGGGTTGAAGTAAAGGGTAGAGTCTTCTTCAATAAATTTCAATTAGAAGTGTCCTAGGCTCTATGTAGCTCTAGCTATCTTCTTTATTGTAGTCTCTCATTAAATTAGTTTACACTTCTAACAATCTGAGCATGATTTTTAAATACCCATCATATACCTTTCTTTTACTGTAAAAAATATACAAGAAGATAGAGATATATATATATGCATAAATATATATAACTATATTTTTATAGTAAATATAAATATACATATTTATAGTAATATATATAGTAAATATATATATTTTTTTATAGTAAAAGATATCTTTTGTGTGTGTCATTTGAAGAATTCAAATGTTTTTACTGACTTTTTTTTAGCATTCTCTTGATACCATGTAATTTTTTATTGGATTTGAAATAAAAAGAAAGTAAACATGCTAAAAGAATTTTATTTGACTAAATTAAGTGTGCTCTTCACAGTGGCACAAAGTGAATATCTTTAACCTGTGTAATGATATATCAGAAAATGTTAGGTAAGGAAAAATAAACTGGTATAGTAAAGTTATATGTTTCTTAGAAGGGAACTGATTATAGCCTTATGTATTTTTTTCTGAAATTTTTTGAGGAGATACTTATACCAAAATATATTATCAGTGATCAATCTAATTACTTAAAAGTTTGCTTGTGTCCCACCCATATTTGATAGTACACTGCTTCCTTGGGTTCTGTTTCATTAATTAGCTTTGGCGATAGAGTATGGGACTCCCTCCAGGACCTGCCCAGCCTCTCTGGCAGTGGCATTTTCATGGTTCTTCTGACTGATCTCTATTTTAATTAGGGCCTTCATGCCTCTTCATCTTTGCCCTTCATGCCTCTAGCCTGACTTGCACATGATGTGTAATCCAACTTTATCCTCTGCATCAGTAGCTTCAGCCTACATAAAAGCAGGTCTTTTTCTGTGCCCCTTCACTATTATCCCCATTTTTTTTCTTTTGTCCTCACATGACCAAAAAACCAGCTTTTGTCTGTGGTCGCCACATGTCATTCACTTGGTTCTAAATATCTAGATCCAACCTTTACACCTTCTTTTCACAAAGTTTCCTGATGTGCCCTCAGGACTGCCATTGGCTGTTGAGAGAAAGCCTATCTATCTAAGTCCAAAGGTGTTGTCATCTATGGTAGCTGTCAAAGTGTACGATGCTTAGGGTCTTTAGTGCCCCCAGTTCTTGGAAGTGGGAGAGAATTAGCTTCTCTGTCCCCCTAACTCTGTACTACTCCATATTATCTTAGTAATTGTTGCTTTCTGGAGGTTCTTAAACAAATAAAAGCGAAGCAAAACATAGCAAGAGACAAATGTTTTAACAGACTTTGAGGATTAATATATAGATTTTAATTTATCTTTTAATTTATGTCTCCTAACAGAATAGATTATATAGTTTTGATTCACTGGCCATGAATTAGCTCTGCCCACACAAAGTTTCTTATGAATAGTTTGTTGTGGATACTGTTGTGCGTGACCCAGATCTTCCCTAAGACTGAAGTATTCCTCTGGGAGGTACTCTGAAGCACTAAGAGGACTCTGGAAGTGCTCTCTAAAGTACTCTGCTAGGAGTGTTGTCAGCTAATGCCTCCCAGCTGTAGAGAGTTGACCTGACAAAGTGATGCCCTCCTCTCGGAGACAGCCCATATCTGAAGAACAGTCAATGCAGGGTGGAAAAGCTCGGCATTCTTGCCTCAATTTAGGAAAACTCTGAAGGACCATCCAGTTCATTGTGTGATTGGTTGAGGCCTTTGTTGACTGTATCACAGCTCATCTGCTCTCTCCACTCAATCCTATTTCTTTTACTTCCCTACAGTTGTTGATTTCAAAGGAGTTACCCAGTAAAAGTTCTGTACCCAAATCTCTGTCTCACATCTGTTTTACAGGGAAGCTGACCTGAGACCTATTTCCATTAGTTTCTGGCCTGAATCCTAATAAGTCATAGAAGCCCAAAGGCAGGTCGTGGAGCTTCATCTTCTGTTTTTCTTTGTCGCCTCTATTTCTACTAAAGCTTTACTCATGTAGACAGAAAACAAAACTGTTAGCCACAGCTATATTTAACAGTTTCTATGTGCCAGGTACTGTATTTTGTACATTATCTTTTTATAATCTCCCCAAAACACTAAGAGGAAGGTTCTAATCTTCTCTGGAGAAAATGAGGGACAGCATTCTGTAAAACATTGACTTTAGGGGAAGTAAGGGGAAGAACCTGAGGGGCCTCTTTGTGTTATTTTTGCATCTTCTCTGTAAGTCTAAAATTAGGTCAAAATAAAAATTGTTTTAAAACATCGAGTAGTAGAACTAGGTTTTTAAGATTTGCAGTGTGGCTCCAGACTTCAAGTACTTAATTACTAACCTAAATTGCCTTTAAAACAAAAGTTCTCTTGGAGTTGCACCAGGGCAAAGTGACATGAGTGTGTGCTTTTTTGCAAAGAGTGAAATGGGGTGTATATCCAGACAGTAGTCGCCTGAAACATTCTGTTATGGATATAAGTTTTGTATAAATTGTTAGTCTAATATTATCACTTATACTATAACTACCTAAAAAAATGGGGACCAATTTCTTTTAATTTTCACTCTATCAGCTTGAATTAAAAGCACATATGCAAGCATGTGGATGAATTGCAGTGACTATAGTGGTGACAATGCTCAAGTAAATGAATATGTGACCCCCACCCCCTTACCTCTTGCTTTTTCAGTGTTTCAAAGAGAGAACAGGATGGTTCAGGCAGTCAGCTCGTTCCCCCACACTTTTAGTTAATGGCATCTTATCTTTAACACTTTGTCATCTTTAAGATGCTTCTTTTGTCTCACAGACCTCAGTTCTCAGGATGTGGAAGAATCATTGTGTTCGAACAAAACTGTTCAACTTAAAAAGCTTTCCAAGAAGCTTAAAAAAAATTAGTTAGAAACAAATATTCTTTCTACTGATTTCCGACATGGGACCCTTTATAATTCCAGTGTGTGTTAAGATGAAAAATTGATTTCATGTTTAGTGGAAGTGTAGTGTAATGGAATGAAAATCAAGATTGTAATGAAAAATGAGAATAACTCTGAAGTCAATTTGCTTCAATTCGAAGCATTGGATTAAAATGAATTAGCTTATATTCCATCATGTTTACAAAGAATTTATCTTTTTTCAATTTGTTCCTTTTTTCAGGGAGAAATACCTTTGTAAGCAGATTTCCTGTTAGACTAACCTATTAGTTATATTAAATTATTTTGAGATGTTTTTAATATGGAATTTTTTTGTTTTGTTTTTGATAGAGACACATGTTGGTTATGCTTTTATGCTGAGTTTGATTTTTGGTGCTGTACATGTAAAACAAATGGAATTTCCCAACTTTTGTTTTTAGAAGTACTGGGGAAAAAACAGGATACAGTGGAACTGACATCAAGCCAGGACTTAGAATACCTGGATTCTAAAGTTTAATTTTTCCATTAAGGGACTTAGTGACCTTATAGATGTTACTTAATCTTCTAATGATCAAATTCCTCATCAGAATAATGAAATGATCTATAAATTGTTTCTGATTTTAGATTCTACCAATTCCATTTTTTAAATAGATTGAACTATACACTTCTCTTTCTATGTTGTAAGAGTCACAAAAACCTTTCTTTTTAAGAAACTGAAATTCAGCTTTATCATGTCTTAAAAAAAGCTCTTCTTAACTTTAGTATAAGCTACCATGAATTCCAATTATTTTTGAACCCCTAAAACATATTTAAATCCATATATGTTTTAAATTTCCTTTCTGATGATTCAAATTTTACTGAAAGATATCGACAGCTCTACTGTGATATATTTTAGAGATGGCCATTAGTACTTCTATCTTTTTTATATCAGCAAAGAGTATTGATATACTGAAAGTAAGTAATGAATTAATTGCCTGAAAGAAATGGAACATAAACAATGAAAATTAACTTTTGAGTATAATCTTTGTGTAAATTTTAATTTAGTTCAAAGGGAATCTTTTTATTTAAGTACTGGTTCTTGTCGATTGATATATTCATTTGTTCACTGATATTAGGTCCTACAATGCCCAGGCACTATACCACTTTGTGGGGATACCAACACTAATAGTAGATGATCATTGTCTTCATGGAGCACATGTTCTAAAGGGGAGCACGTGTTCTGAAGTGAGACAGAGACACAAAAGCAAATAAACACAATAAAAAAAGGAGTGACATCTAACTCAGCTTGGTGATATCAAGGAAGGTACTGTATGACTTCCATCTTAAAGTATCGGTAGGAGATAGGCCATATTGGGGGTGGGCATCAAGAATTAAGGAGACAAGGACGTCTATGCAAATATACACAGATGAGAAGCAACATGCTCATGTGAAGAACCACTAAGCAGTTCTGGAATTCATGGTGCATAAAGTTTGAGGCAGGGAGAGGTAGACAGAAGCCGGATCAGGGAAAGTCTCAGATGTCATAGTCGAGAGTGAATGCATTGACCTGTAGGTGTTGGGGAACCACTGAAGGTTTGAATCAGTTAATTGAGCCAATCCGAAGAGACTTTTAGAGAGACCACTCTGTTGGCTACAAGAAGGACATGTTTGAAGTAGGGCTACCACTGAAACAAAAAATCTATCTATCTAGTCCAGGTAAGGGACAATCATAGTCCAGGCAAGGGACAATCAGGGCCTCAATTGGGAACATAAGCTAGTATAGATGGAATGAAAGGGATTCAAGAAGTATTTAGAAAGTAATGTCATTGAGGCTTGCATGTATGGCATGAATGAGGGGGAGGAGTCAAGGATAATTCAGGATTCTGGTGGGAACAAAAGTAGGGGCCATCAGTTGAAATATAGAATAGAGGAGGGGAAGTGAGAGGGAGTTTTAAGGGAAAAGATGAGTTATTTTAAGACACCTTAAAACTTTAAGGTTTCTGTGGGACATCAAAGTGGAAATGTCCAACCAGTGGTTGGGAAAAACAAGTCTAAAGTTTAGGGCACAAGTATGGAGTGAAAAGAGATTTGGGATAATCAGCGTATTGGTGGTAGTTGAAAATATGGGATTGGATCATGCAGGAGCGATATTTAAAGTGTGAAGATCAAAGAGTGGATAGCAGAAATAGATGGCTCTTCAAGCATGGGTTTCAATCTCAAACTTTGACCAGTTGGCCAGGTGTGATAGGACAACACTTGCCTGGACTGGCCACACGACCCATGGCTTCTGTCCTGTAAGGAGGTGGGCTATCCAGGCAGGTGCAACCCAGAAGTCTGGCAGAGCTTATGCCGTGGGGCCGCTCATGACCATTCGTAGATGAAGCCCTTTACTCCTTCCAGATTGACAATTCTTGGATTATTTCATGGGGCTCCTCAGAAGGCCCGTTAGGTTCCAACACAGCGATAGTGAAGTCAGTTAAGTTATCCTTATAATCAGCCTTCCTTCCTTCCCTGTGTCACTCTGCCTTCACTCTTGCCTCCTGAGTTAACTTCTCAGATAATATGCCTGCTTTCAGACTTTGCCTCACATTAGGGAAAATATTTTAATATTCCCTTTACGTCTCCAAAGCCTAGACTCCTATGTATACAACCACCAAAAGCACATAAAAAGGAAGATTACTATACGGAAAATTTGGCTTTGCAGTTAAAGCTGTAATTTTCCAAAATACTTTAAACTCTTATTGAAGATGTATCTTTCTTTTTTATAAGCCTCACCTGAGAGTAGAATTCACTTAAGAGTATACCTGAGTATATTATATAAAATATATTTTGCCTTTCAAGAGTTTAGCTAGGACTCTTTTAAAATTGAAAGGATCTGCAAACATTCCTAACACATTCTTTCCAGTTTCAGAATTGAGGTGAATGCAAAGCTCTTAAACTTTACTTTGATAGAAAGGAAATATGGTTCCTAAAAAGGCAGCTTTCAAACAGGTTAGTCTCAATTATTTCACATTAAGTGATTTGCTTTAAGACATTTTTAAGTTATTTACTTAAAAAATTAAAGATTGTGGAAGGAGCTTTGAATTGTCTTATTGATTCTGACTGTCAAAACAGTTTTAATCTATCCCAAGCATTTGCAAACCTTTCCTATCCAGAGGTGGGTAGTAAATATTTTAGGCTCCGTGGGCCATAGGCTTGCTGTTGCAATTACTCTTCAGAGTCATTGTAGTGTGAAAACAACTTAGAGAATAGAAACCAAATTGGTATGGCTGTGTTCCAATTTTTTAAAAAATAACTTTTTAAATAAGGCTTCCAATTAAAGAAAAAACCAAAACTTTATTTACAAGTTTGCTGACCCTTGATCTTTATAACCAGCCACTGTGGATTCCACAGGATCACCATAGTTTTCAGTGTTATAATAGAAGCAGGATTTTTGTTGTTGGTGGTGATCTTAGAAATTACATGTCATCCTTAGACATGATTCTTTGTTTTGTTTTTTTTTTTCTGATTTTGCCTCATTACCAATTACCAATCTGAACATAACTGTTGAAAATTTCCAACCATTGTGATTTGTTTAAATTTAGACAATCAAACTTGCAGGCTTTTCTCTCTTACCCTGGAGACAGAACATACTGATTATTAGCTGAAAGGTATATTGGAAATGTATCAATTCTTACTGATCATCTAGTTTTAGGAAGAGATACTAAGAACAAGCTTGGAGTAGAACCAGTCATCTGCTGATTCAGAAGGCTGAAATGTGGAATAATGGTTCTCTGATGAGGTTGAAACCAAAAAATAAATGTTTTCAGAGGCTTGATAGAATAGGTTGGAAAGAGATCACTAACACAAGAACGAAGGAGATGCAGAAAAATGTGAAAGTGAGGGTTTGAGAAGGGAAACCTTACTTTTAACTCAAAGATTCTTATGGATTGTGTGGGAGTGAATGTTCTATGCTTAAATTAAGCCAACGGAACCTCTTCTAATAATCTGTATATTATGAATGTTCATTCTCCTATCTAAAAATGTGTCCTAAACTAATATCTAATTTTCTAAAAGTAGCCCTTTTATCTATGCTTTAAAACATGTTAGGTGACATTCTTTTTTCTTACCATATCAAATCATACTGTTCACACATATGATTTACAATTATTCCCCCACTGACTTCTTCCTCAGATCTTACCTTTCCTTGCATGCTTAGATAACTTTATGTAAAATTAATTTTTAAGAGATTAGTGAGAGGTGAAGCTTTGATTTCCATGTGAGTCAGAATTAGGAGAGCTCAAAAACTATTGATTTCTTTTAGAAGCCCATTGCTTACTTGCATTTTCTGTAGAACCAGCAGACATGTCAATATGCAACTCAGAAACCAAGCTGTTTTATATGCATACTTAGATTTTAGACTTACTTTGAGACTTAGTTATTGCAGAGTTCATCTGCCAGGCAAAATGCAGACTAATCTTTCTGTATCTTGGTCTTTAACACGTTTGAAAACTACCTGGGGGCTGGCCTGGTGGCGCAGCCATTAAATTCGCACATTCCGCTTCAGCAGGCTGGGGTTCACCGGTTCAGATCCCGGGTGCGGACATGGCACTGCTTGGCCCGCCATGCTGTGGCAGGCATCCCACATATAAAGTAGAGGAAGATGGGCATGGATGTTAGCTCAGGGCCTGTCTTCCTCAGCAAAAAGAGAAGGATTGGCAGCAGTTAGCTCAGGGCTAATCTTCCTCAAAAAAAAAAAAAAAAAGAAAAGAAAACGATTTGGCCCTGGGTGTGAATTGAGAGCAAAGACAGCTGTCCCTGTCATGTGGACACCTGTCTGTACCTCCCGCAGAGGGAACAGTGAACCAAGACAATCAGGACAGAAGCAGTGAGAATGATATCTCAGCTGACTTTAAATTGCATTAAGGTAATTCCTGACTTCTGTCAGTGAGCTTGCAGCATTGTATATGCATATCTTTTAAAATCCTAGCAGTGAAAGCAGGTTTAAATAAATTCTATATTAAGTGGCTTCTGTATTGTGCTAGTTCTAATTTTCTTTCAACATCAAAATGTCATTAGAGGAGGCTCATTCATATTCCACATAAGCCTAAATACTGAGATCTCACTATGAGATGAAATATTATTTTAGCATAGGTAATGGGGGGGAACTAGAGAAAACAGAATAGATGCTTAGGAAGTAGAAACTTACAGGGAGCTCATCAACATTGAAACTAGTTTTCTCACAAGGCTTTAGTTGGTATACAGAAGGCTAGAAGATAGAACTAGGGATCCTCCGGACTTTAGGAAAAAGACAATAAAAATTTCCTTTTGAGCAATAAAATAAATCGGTATATAATACATATTCTCCTGGTCGCATGGTTGAATAGACATAAGTCTGGTCTAAGAGGCATTCATATCCTCTATCTTATCTTAGTTATCAGGCAGAATGCTTTCCATCTCTAGGGCATTTATCTTTGTATGTATGTGTGTCTAAAATATCTCAGTTATCAGGCAAAGGACTTTACTTCTCTAGGAATCCACTTTGCCCTCTGAAAGATAGAATTTGGATGAGATTAGTAGTTGTCAAATTTTCCTAGTTATCAGAAGCATCCGGAGTCTTTCAGAAAAATCCGGATCCTCATTCTGTACATGTACTATATCAGAAGGTCCAGAAGGGAGTCCTAATAATCTGTATTTTTAGTAAAAACCTTTGGTGATTCTGATGGTGAGATAAATTTGGGAAATATTAGATTAAATGATGTCTAAGTTAAGTGCCACAGTTATTTAATGTCTGAATTTATTTTTAAAATACTGGAAATGAATTGTAAATGTGCCTATTCATTCTAGCTTATCTCCTAAATAGCATAAAGTTGTCCATAGTCTCTCTTTAAGTTGCATTAAAAAGATACCGCTTAAATGTAGTTAATGGAAGATAATTGAATTATAATAAATTATGATGTTTTATACTCCTAATAAAAGCTTTTGTTAATGGTGAAGATTTTATCTGTGTTTTTAGTTCTATACAAAGGACTCTATCCCTTTGTATCTGAGGGACAACTGAGCATATTAGCTTGCTGGTACAATCTCTCCAGAATATTCCCCTCTACTTTATCTGCTCACCAAACATGCTTCTGATCTTGATTTGAACAAAAGGTTATCCTGCTGAATCACCAGAGAGTGCGGTGAGAGAGGCTTTCATAACTAATTCTCATTGTCAAGGGGGAGAAATATGCTAATTTGTCAGAAATTGATATTTGATTTTTATGCAATGCTTGATGTTTGGAAAAAAATATTAGTGAACAATGTCATCAGTCAGAAATAAAGAAATGTTCTCTATCACTTAGTTTAATATGAAGATGTGGCTCTGTATCAATGATGTTTCTTTTCTTGTTTTGATATTGACCAACACTGGGAATCCTATCACACAAATACATCTGTTGAGAAGGGCTGCCACCTTGTTTGGTGAATTTTTTTTTTTTTGAGGAAGATTAGCCTTGAGTTAACTGCTGCCAGTCCTCCTCTTTTCACTGAGGAAGACTGGCCCTGAGCTAACATCCGTGCCCATCTTCCTATGCTTTATATGTGGGACCCCTGCCACAGCATGGCGTGCCAAATGGTGCCATGATCTGAATCTGCAAAGCCTGGGGTGCCAAAGCGGAATGTACGCACTTCACCAGGCCAGCCCTGGTGAAACTTTTATGAACAATTTCTAGCAAAACGTTGAACAAATATCTATACAAATTTTTTTTCAAGAAAATTTAATTTTCCCAGCCAGTCTAGGTGATGCATCCAATCTCACAAACTCATGATCCAGAAAGTTCTTCCTGCAAATTGAATTGATGAATAAAGATTTTTCCATAGAAAGTCAGAGAACTTTTATATGAAAAAGCAGTTTGAACCATGTCGTTACAAAACAAGAAAAAGAAAAAGCTAAGAAATTAATGACCCTTAGCATGATCAAAAATTAATAGCTTCGTTAAACTATTCTCTTAATATTTCTTACATTAAGACATAGTATAACTTAATAATAAAATGTCTTTTAAATATTCAAGTGTAACTTGGTCTGCTTGGACTTCCCAGGGTATGAAATATATGTAAATTTTACTCTAGATCTCTATAATTAAAATTACCCACTTCTCCAACCCATTAGGGAGGGATATTTAGTTGCTATGTTAAAGGGTCTGTAACATTTATGAATATTCCTGTGGGCTGTTCTTGCAATTCTGCAGTTTGATTGTCTGTTATATACTTTAGCCTTATCCTAAGCACAAATATTTGTGAAATTAAGGATTTTGATAAGATAGATTTCTCCCCCCTAAGCTGCATTATAATACTCTTTATGTTGAAGTTAATGATCTAAATACCCTCAAATACTGCTTCGGTAATAGTTTAGATGATTACTTCCATTTCTACGTGTAAGTAATAAGAAAGAAAAATTTAAAATCATATTTTTATTTCAAGAAAGTCAGATTTGAAGATTAATTGCAAAGTGTGCATGTACCTGACAGCAGCAGATACTTAAAAGATACATTTCAAATGGCATGCTATAACTTTTTAAAGGACAGAATGTCATTAAAAGCATAGATTTCAAAAGCAATTATTTTAACTAAAGTGATATTTTAAAATCTAAATTGGAAAAAATGTGTCTATTTTGGGAGAACATTTAGTATATAGGGCATGCTCATCTATGTTTAGACTTTGAGGTACAATTAGATATTAACGTGTCACTGATTAGCATCTTTTCATTTCAGCTTGAAGAATTCCTTTCAGCATTTCCTGGAAGGCAGGTCTAGTGGCCATGAACTCACCCAGTTTTTGTTTGTCTGGGAAAGCCTTTATTTCTCCTTCATATCTAAAGGATAACTTAGCTGGCTAAGTATTCTTGGCTGGCAATGTTTATCTTTTGACATTTTGAATATGTCATTCCACCGTCTCCTGGCCTGCAGAGTTTCTACTGAGAACTCCACTGATAGCCCAGTGGGGGTTCCTTTATAGGTTATTTTCCTTTTTTCGTTGACTGCCTTTAAGATTCCTTCTTTATCATTGGTTTCTGACAGTTTCATTATAATGCGTCTTGGAGAAGGTCTTTTTGCATTGAGATAATAGGGTGTTCTATTAGAGTTGTGGACTTGTATGTCCAATTCTTCCTCCACATTTGGAAAGTTCTCAGCTATTATTTTTTAAATAAACTCTCTGTTCTCTTCTCTTCTCCTTCTGGAACCCCAATTATTCAGATATTTGCTTTTTTGATGGAATCCCATGGCTCTTGTAGGATTTCTTCACTGTCTTTAAATCCTGCTTTTCTCTCCACTACTAACTGTATTGCAGTCATGTGTCACTCAATGATAGGGGTAGGTTATGAGAAATGCATTGTTAGGCAATTTCATCATTGTGCAAACATCATAGAGGATAAGGCAAACAAAATTTGCCACCCCAAAATGTATCTCTTCATCACTTGGGTTATTTTAGGCTGATTATGTTTGAGAAACAAAGGAATCAAAAAGTTTTTCTTGTTACCTCCTCCTTAAATACCTAAAAGAATTCAGATTAAAAAAACCTGTCTCAGGAAGCAAGCTGTCACCTTAGCGTAACATAAACTAGGTGGTAGACAGGGAGAAAGCTAGAAAAACCTGTATATTGGGCTCCCCTCTTTGTTCTTCTGTTTCGGTGTGGCCAAACACTCGTTGTCCAAACACTTGCTCCTTCTCACTTACCTGTGAGCTGCCTTCCTTCTCTTTGAAGTCGCTGACTCTCCCCACTTGCAACATCTTCTTTTGTCTTTAGCTAAGGAGAGTGTTCAAGGTACTTAGGATATTTGGCAAGTTACTCGGTTTTCCTGGGTTTCTCCCATACATACATGTTATTAAACTTTTGTTTGTTTATCTCCTGTTAACCTGTCTCTTGTCAATTTAATTCTTAGGCCATCCAGAAGAGTAGAGGAAAATTTCTTCCTCCCCTATAGCACTTAACATATCTAGATGGTATAGCCTACTATACACCTAGGCTACATGGTATTAATCGTATGGTACCACTGTCATATGTGGTTAGTCATTGACTAAAATGTCATTATTCAGCATATGACTATATTTCTATATTCTTATCCTCCAAGTCACTTATTCTTTATTCTATCTGATCTGCCCTGCTACAGATGCTATTTCCTTCTTCATCTCATTTATTGAATTCTCCAGCTCCAGAATTTCTGTTTGGTTTTTCTTTATAATTTCAGTCTCATTAGTAAAGAACACCCTCTGTTCACTAAATTTATTCCTGATTTTATTGAAATATCTGAGTTTTCTTGTAGCTCATTGAATTTCTTCATAACAGCTATTTTCAATTCTTTATCAGTTAGATCCTAGTATTCCTTTGAGTTCAGTGGCTGGAGAATTGTCATTTTCTTTTCATGATATCATATTTCCTTGATTTTTCACTTCGTTGTAGCTATGAACTTCTGCTTTCATGTTTGAAATAGCAGACATCTCCTTAACTAAGCTTTTATGTTTTCTTTGGTTCTTAACAATTCACTAGGGCTGGCTATTAGAAACCTTTCTCTTGTATTCCAGAAGGTGGCACTATAGCTCAAACGTGTGGTTTCTCCCCTGCCCACCAACCATTCCCTATTTTCTGAGCATGCTACCTGTTGACTGGAGCTGGCTGTCGTGGATGTTCTCAGGAGTGCATGCAAGGAGCCATCAGCAGAGTTGGGTGAGGGATGTGTCCAGCACCTGTGGACCTGGTAGGGAAATCCCCATAGGTGGCACTCTCAGAGGCACATGGGACTTTTTGCTGAGTGCAAGCCCTTCAAGGCCACTTGAAATTCTTATCTGCCTCTTTCTCAATATCCCCCCCTTCCCTGAGTTGCAGAGTTCCACTTTTGGTACTTTGCTACTTTGGATGCTAGTGGAGAGAGATGGCTTTGTCCAGTTGCATCCTTTCCAGCTGAGTTAGCTGGGCTGTCTCTCACTGGCTCCTCTTTCCTCAGTGGAGAAGTTGCCTCTGTCACACAAATCAGCCCTGATGAGCACCTTCTTGGAGTGAGGCAGTACCAGGAAAGTTTCTCTTACCACATCTGCTGCTACCAAACTCACCTCCATTGCAACCAAACTTATATTTTTCTTTTTCTCCAATAGTGTGTTGGATTCTCCCTTTGGGGGGGCTGGACTTCCGCCAATTCTCTCTCTTGGGTGAATTCCTCCCCAATTTGGCACCCACTGCATCCTTTCTCAACTACTGTGAGAGGGATCCAGGCAGTTTCTCTGGTTCCTTTGGTTCAGTAGTCTGTATGGAGGCTTGTCCTATCTCCTACCAGCTATGCTGGTGAGCAGGATTCCTCCTGGCTCCCTTGGAGTAAGGTTCAAAGTCCAGAAACCCCCACAGAGATGCTCTTGTTCATGTATGGATGTTTAATTCATTAATTTAAAAAGAGGGATTAAAAGGAGGAATGTCTTTTGCTGCCATTTTGCTGACATCAATGGTCTAGACTCTTTTTTGAATGTTTTCGATGTCATTTTACCAAAACAGTCTATCTATGGACCTATGGGTGAGTTACTTAAACTTTCTGGGTCTCATTTATTCAAATAGAAAATACAGGTTTTGAATTATAAATACTCTTGAAGACCCCATTCAGTGCTTAAATTAAGGATTTTCAAAAAGATGTCGCAAGACTGCCTACGACTGATATAGATATCAAATATATATAGATCATTTAAAAGAAATCCCTCTAACAAATGAAATTTAAATTATTCTAGATAGGAAGTGATGCTTGAGAAATAGCTGGAGATTAAAGGGAAGGATCTGGAAATGTAGAAATAAGTAAATTTAACAATAGCAAAAGGAGGAAGAGCATAGCAAAACCATATAAGTACAGGTAGAAATTGAACTAAAATCCAGAAATGAGGCTGTGTAAGGAAGAGAAAGACACACCATTCCCTTTTACACAGGGATTTGTAAAAGAAAAAAGAAGCAGGATTTGTCACCAGTTTAGATGTGTAGGGTGAAATACTGTGACAACACAATGTGTTTTGTACCTTTTTGTATATTTGGTAATCGTATGCCACGATGAAACATGGGCAATATGGTATGACATCAAGAGTAACATCAGTAAGTTCAGTTGAAACTGGAAGTTTTACTTTTCCTTAATATATGCTTGCTAAGTGCTTGTCACCGAGCTAGGTGCTGTGTATAGTGCTGTGTGTCCCTCAGTGAGCCTCCTGGAGATTGTCCTTCAGGTCTCCTAGAGGAACCAGACAAACATTGAAATGCACAAAATCTGATCTAATTAAAAATTATGGGAAGTTTGTAAAGGAAAATAGCTTCAGCTTGAGCGCACATGGAAGGCTTCTCTGGGGAAGTAACATCTAAACAGACACTTGAAATGGGATTTTTAATTCATAATGACTACTGGGTGAGTATTATGGGATATTGAACCAGAGCAAAGGACAAATGTGGGTTAATGTTTGGGTTTACATTTATTGTTTATTTTTTTTTGCTTTGGGTCTGGATCACTTTAAGTTGCCACATAGGAGTAGGGGTGTATTTGGAGCCTCTTTTCACACCTCGCATGAGGGACACATAATTATTTTTGTAAGAAGATTTGTTGTGTGTTAAAATAATAAACTACAGTTCTACTTCCTTTTCTTTAAATATTATCTTTAATGGTGTGGAGGATACAAAAGTGAGTCTGTTGATTGAAAAAACATAACATTGAAGAATTTTAGAACTATGCTTCTTATTTGATTGGGAAAGAATAACATTGAAGAATTTTAGAGTTATGCTTCTCAAATGAGAATTTAATGTTGGCATACATGAACCAATCGCTTGGACACTATTACCTTATATTCTATTAAAATCTTATTATATGTCAGTGCATCATTTTTTAAATGATAAAAACACAATTTTCTGAACTTTTTAATCAATAGTTCTAAAACTTCTTCACTTTTCTCTCTCTAATATCGACCAGGCTTTTTTCAATTAAATGCATCTTTGTAACCTACAATCAAATCGTTTCCATATATTCTTAGGACTGGAGAAACTGAGAACTATTTGTTCTCATTCAAATAACAGATGAGATGTGAAATGGGTTACGTGATATATGAGTCCCCAGAGGATGCTTTAAAATAGCATGTGAATTTGCAGAGTTTCAAGGAGCAAATTAGTTTCAAATTGATCAACATTTATCCCTTTTAAAATCCACTTAAGCAAGTTCCAGAAAGGCACTGTTATGTATTAGAGGGGTAAAATAAAAAAACCTCACCCTGAATTTGGCCCTTCTCGTACACCTAAAATGACATAGAGAGAAATGTAGCTGAAATAATCATTGTGGTTTCTCAACCCTTTAAAAATCACGGAAAGCAAATCAATCTCATACAACTTGAATACGTAGAGATTTTTTTTTAGGCTTCTGTCTCAAGAAGAATAACAGAAAGAATTCTGTATAAATAAAGAAATATGAATACAACTTTGAATGATTCAACCACATCCCCCACTCAATTTTCAAAAAAATCTCTACCGTTAACAGAGCAGAAGCCCTGATGGGAAAAGATTTTTGTGGGTGGAGAAGGAGCTGGGCTAGCAGCAGGTGGGTGGCCATCTCTGAAAGACTCCAACAAATTGCAATCATTCAGTCCAGAATATATAAAATGAAGTATTAGGCAGGGGAAAGGAAGCTGAATTGATATACACATTTCAATTTACACATACATGAAGGGGTCGTAGAGATTCCACACATTGAATACATCAGCCATGTAGCACTATCCAGCTACACTGTTGGGATATAATTCTCCATGGATTTCTTGTTTTCTTCATAGTTCAGCCTCTAAGCAAAGGGTCTATTTCAATAGCCTTTACCTGGAGACATCTGCCTACATTCCAGAAAAAGTACCATCGCTCCCTCCTTCTCGCCTTCTTTCTCTCTCACCTGGAGGGGAAGATGAGCAGATGAAACAGCAGCCTATGACAGCTAGAGTCTCCAGTGCTGGGGTTCCTCTTCTTGCACATGGCACAACCCACTGCATGTGCAGGAAAACATCTGGCCCTCATCATTTGCCCTGTGAGAATTAGGGAAGCAGTGGAAGGTATTTCTCTGGCTGGTGCTTTTTGCTGTCTCTCTGTCAGTGTGTGTGTGTGTGTGAAATAGTGGCAGTCTAACTTGTTATCTTGTGAGTAGGGTAAAGTCTCGGAGCCTTTCTAACCTAACATGCACAAGGAATTGCAAACCCGAATGCTTATGAGGATCCAGCAAGGGACGTGAATTGAGAGAAGTAGGTCAAGTGTATAATAGTAAACTGCTACTGACACTCAGCCTTAGAGGTAGTTGTATAATAGGGAGTAACGGGGACTGTGGCAACTGAGGGACCATATCTTCTTTTGAAACATCCTGCTTTTAAAATATTGGCAACCTGTTCTACTTGAAAGCACTGACTGGGTTAAACTAAACTCCTGGGAGCAAAGTTGTCACAATTTAGTCCTCTCTGTCCTAGATGGTGAGAAGCTGGAAGAAAGGGATGACATTTTTTTTTCTCCTTGGTAACCATGGAAACACTTGGCACAATGGCAAAGTAGACACTCATTGAAGGATCAAAAAGTCTTAGCAAGCCATACATTATAAAGCCTGACATTAGCTAAGAAGAAATACAGTATAATACCAAAAGATCAACAAAAATTTTGCCATGATTTTTGCCCAAAATAGGCAGTCAGATGGGGTAGACATCAGATTTTTTCTTTTAAGTAATTCTTTTGTAGTACTTGCCCTACTTATCTGTCCTAGCATTTTCTTTCATCTCTGCTAGTGCCACAATTTTATTTTTATTATCCCTTTCTGTGCTCAGTGCATGCACACTTTAGATATAGTTTGTATGGCCCATGTTTAATGATAAATGGTTTTCATAACTGTAGTGTAATAATTGGAAGACTCTAATTATTCTATGCTTTTTTGTATGTGATATGGCCAGAGACAGGGAGTTAGAAACATAAAATTTCTCAGACAAAAATTTGAGTATTATTTCATAGAGATGGTTTTCAGGGTTATATAAAAAATTCCAAACATGATTAAAATCTTTTTATGTTGAACCTAGCAAATATTTCCCTAAGTATTACCCTAGAAAGGTTGAGATTTCTAGTTGGCTTTCTAGGAGCCCCTAAAGTTGTAGGTTATGTGATAAAATAATGGATAGTTATTCAACTGTGTTTATAGGAGTTTCACTACTTCAGCTTTTAGTCAGTTGTGAAAACAGGCTAGAAGAGAGTTTTTATAATTTCTTTCTTTTTTTTTTTTCTACATTTTAAATTATGGGAATACTAAATGGAAATAAGTAAATACCTTTAAGAAGTATAACGGAAAATATAAATCTTTGTTCTCTGGAAAATTATTAGTGGATAGCAAGAGAAGAGTTTTCATAGCTGAATTGAAAAGTACATTGAGATACTTGGGATTACTATATGCTAATTATAAAATGTGATGCATTAAATTAGCAATTTAAAAAATAGTAAAGTAATATTTGAGATACTAATGATTTATGGCAATAAGTATAGAATAAATATTTTTACTTGTTTATTGAGGTATAATTTATATAAGTAAAATTCATCCTGTTTAGATGAGTGGTTCTATGAATTTCAGCAAACTTATGCAGTCGTGTAACCACTTCCACAAGTAAAATAGAATATATTTCCATCATCCCCCCAGATTCCCCTTCCTCTAAGTTCTCAATCCCCTCCCTCTTGCCCCAGCCCCTGGCGACACTAATCTGATTTCTTTCCCTATAGTTCTGTCTTTTCTAGAATGCCATATAAATGGATTGATAAAGTACACAGACTTTTGCATCTGGCTTCTTTTACTTTCAAAGGTATAATGCTTTGGGGATTCACAGATACTGTTGCACATATCATTCATTTGTTCCCATTTATTGCTGAGTGCTGTTTCATTGTATAGATCTACCACAAGCTGCTTTTCTGTTTACCAGTTGAGGGATATTTGGATTATTTCCAGCTGTCGGAGGTCATAAATAAAGCTTCTGTGGACTTTGTAAACAGGTTTTCATTTAGATGTGTCTTCATTTCTCTTGGGTAAACATATAACTACTTGTAGGATTGCCACATTACATATGGAGATATATGTTTAATTTTATAAGAAACTGCCAAACCATTTTCCCAAGTGGCTGAACCATTTTGGATTCCCATCAGCAATGCTTTGGAGTCCCAGTTGCTCCACACAGGATATGGGCTTTTTCTATATTTTAAACAGGAATTCCTTTCTTTTGAGTCTTTCTGAACATGGATTATGTTAAAAATTGATATATTACATTGGAATTTTCTATTCTTTTCCAAACACAGGATACTTAAAAGTGGTGTCAGTTTGAATTAATTCCATTTTTTCTTTCTTATGAGTTAATAGAACCTATAATATATATGTTAGAAAATTGAAGATATTTTGGTAAAAATTATGATTAAATTGTCTTGCATATACATGATGACAGTAGTTTCCATATCATTTAGACATTTTGGTCAATAATTCACAGTTTCCTAAATATTCAGAAAAATGAGTTCAGGCAAGTCTCCAAAGCTTTATTCATATTTGAGTCTTTGGTTATATTAGAACTGAAAGTCCAATGTAGTTGACAAGTCCACTCCATCTTTATTTGAAGCATGCAGGAGTCCATGAAAAGAACAACATAGAGGAGCTGGATTCCTTCATGATTTCCAAGCCTGTGATATTTCTGGTGTAAGTAGAATTGGCCTCTACAGGTAATGCAGGTCATTTAGAGCAAAGCTGGATTTTCAATTGCCCTTTAAGTCATTCAGAAAAGTACTAATGAAACTTAGGAGTGAAATTTGGCTTCTCTAATTTTCAGAAAGGCAATACTGCCTTTCATGCAATAATGTTTGTGTTTTAATATCCTTCCATTTATTCTGGAAAAACACCGGAAATGAAAGTGAATTTTGTAGAATAGAGACACTTTGGTTTGGTCTTTTTGTGACTGTTTTCTTAGGTCTAATTTCAGGGGATAATTTGCAAAGCTTTTTGCAAGACTAAATTAAATATAGGACAAAAGTAGAAGTAAACCTTAACATTCATAACTTTTTCTCAAGATGTGGTTTGTTATCAAGTAGGTTTTTTTTTTAAAAAAAGACTGGCTTACTTAAGTATTCAAACAAGGCTGAGACTGCAATTATATATACAACTAGACATTTTTAGTATCTCAATTTGAAACTGTTGTTCATTATTTCTCAAGCATGCTAAAATTTAGAGGGTTTAGAAATTGAAGATATCTTGGTAAAAATTATGATTAAATTATGCCTTAGAGCAAGACCCAACTATCTTCTGTCTTGATTATTTCTGTCTTCCCGTTGGCATTGAGTGCTGTAGAAGCAATATCAAAATGCTCATCATGTAATGTGAAGTAAACTCTAGTACAGATAAGCCTTGTGTAGACAGCATCCACTCAGAAATGCTGCTTACCTGGTGTGGCCCACAAAGGAGAAAATTTCTAATTTTCATAAATGGTGAATTCTTTAACTTGTGACTACGTAAAGACGACAAAAGAAATACTTTGGAATAGCTAAGTTTACACACTCAAATGGAGCTATGTATGTCTATACATATCCCTAAAGTTAGCATACAGATATTTATATGTACAGTCACTATGCTTTCCATTAACTTTGGGATTCTGATGTCACTTTTCTATCCCTTCTCGTTAATAAACTAAGATAATCATAAGCAATGTAGCCAAGTCAATAGTGCTTATTCTTATTTATCTGCATTTTCTTCTTGCATCTTCTGAGCCTTTTGTTAGCATGTTCTATGTTGTATTGCAGTGGGGTAGACATATATGGATCTAAGGAATTTATTAGTAATTAATTAGTCATTGCTTATGCCTTTTTCCTGTTGTTCATCCAAGTTCAGTCTTTTTTTCTATAAAACAAAACATATTTTCTTACGGTATGTTTTGCCAAATTCTGACTGCTGGCTTTTGTTTATTAGAAGAATTGTATGATTTTGTACTGACTGTTCTTTCTGCATTTTGTTTTCTCTGCCTGTACTATTTCTTTGAATCACGCTGGTGGTGAAAAGAAGAATGCATTTTATGTTTGGAGTGATCCATTGCAAAGCAGCAAAACCCTTCCTGTATGGCACCATTAAATGTTTCTCAGGACATATTAGATGGGCTCTATTTGCCCATTAGTTAGATGAATAAACCTTTCCCAAGGTGATTCATTTCCTCAGTGACAAATCAGGGAGAAAATCCTAGTCGTCCTCAAGGAAGACTAGAAAGTTGGAGGAAGATGTCCACAGGTTTGAGGTCAGTCATTTGACCTTTTAAAACTTTCTCTCTTTAACTAGCCCATCAATAAATAATGTACAAGACCACTTTTAATGGAAGATAGAATTTGAAAAATGAAGTAAAATTTCCATTCCCACATATAGCATTTGCGAGCAAAAATGAAACTGAAACATATTTACATAAAATGGTGGAAAACAGGAACATGACTTTTAAGTTTGATTTTGCTTAAAATTCTTCATTATTAAATTCCTAGTAAGGAATTCCTAGTAAGTATGCAACCTATTTGCATAAGTATTAAAATGATTCATCACGATTAATTCCATTATAGTAAATCTCAGCCCTAATCACAGTTTGCCACGTCCTAGAGTGGTTCGTCAGTATTTCATCTTTTGCTGGAGTTTTGGTGGATTGCAGCCCCTATAGCAGCACGGGTGTCATCAGAGTTCACGGTGATTAATGTGGTTCTGAAGGAGATCTAATAACTATTAGCCACTTTCACAAAGTGTTACAGAAGAAGGTCGATGTGAGAAAAATTTTAAAGCTCTTAAATGTACATTCTAGGAAGCACCTCTGGCCGCAAATTGGATTTCTTAAGGCATGAAGAGGTTTAAGCTTGGAAACAGATGAACTACCAAGGGATAGGTGGGAAAGCAAACAGTAATTTGCCTTCAAATGCTTAAAAGATTGGAAGAAAACAGGGCAAGTCTAGAACTCATGGTTGAAAGTTATAGGGAATTAGATATTGATCTGATGTATTGAAATTTCAGAAAATCAAAACTCATTGTAAACAGAATGGGCTTCATAGGTATAATGGGCCCAATAAAGTATGAAGCTTCCTGTTACTAGAAGAATTTAGGTCAAGACGAGGTGCCTACTTTTGGAGATTATTGCAAAGTATTTTTTAATGGTTCAGAAGAGAGTTCTCTTTAAGTAAACTCTGAATTTCTTTACAACCATGAGATCCCATAAATTAATTTCCTCCAATGACAGCAAATTTCTTCTGTTTTTCTTAGATTTTGGTGGAGGCTTCAGTGGGAGATGGCTTCACTGGAGACATTGCAATTGATGATTTGTCATTTATGAACTGTGCCCTCTACCCTGGTAAGGAAGAATATTTCAATAGATGAGTATTTTCAAATTTGTTATTTGAAAAAACTGCCAAAGAAATCAATATTCCAAAATACCTTCATTTCTATTCTCTCAAATATATTAACCCTAGAAACAATTCCTGTAAATCTTTGCTGGTAATTAGTCTTCAAATCTTTGAAAACATGGTAAAGAGGGTTGGATCGGTTGTGTTTATGTCTCATCACATGCAAAATATTAGGAAATCACGTCTGAAGTTAAACTGTAATTTCATTATATTTGGGAGATTATAATAACCAAACTGTTTGCCTTACCATTAGTTATTTTGGAGACTTTTTTAACCTCTCAATCACCTTCAGTGAAGTTTTATTCTTAGGCTGTGCTTTAAATATTCCTAAGGATTGTTTTCAACCATTTCCTCTCCATATTTTAGATTTCTTTTAAAACACTAATACATGTTTTCCAGATTTCTCTCTCCCTCCTCAACCATTCGGCTGAACTCCAAACTTACGTACTGAGCACTTACTCAGCATCTCAACTTAGATGTCTGATAGGCATCTCAAAGACAACAGGGAAAATAACCTGAAACAAATACATCCCAGGGAAAAATCATTCTGGGCAGTGCATAGTGATCTAGTAGGACTGGATATCAGGTTCTTGGAGGATGATTCTGGCACTGAAGCTGGAGGCTATTAAGTTGCTTGACAAGGGGGAGCACAGTCTCCTTGCTGGAGTTATCAGAGATCAGGGACTGGGTAATTTAAAAAGCAATTGCAATGATCCATGTAGAGAGCACTTTCATATGCTGAAAACTTAACCTCCAGCCCTGTTCTATCACCATAGTGTTGTTGGTCAGACGAGTACCAGCCTCTTCTCAGATATAATCAGAGGGATGGATTCCAGTTCTTTCCCTTGTTAGGTAACACAGCTCTGATCCTCCACTTCATCACTCTGGCAGGATTAATTATCTTAATCACTGTGTGTATTGGTTTCCACGGAACTCTGCAGAAAGCCAGTCCCTCTGTGGAAAGCCAGGAAGAAGGAAGTCAGAATTGAACAAGTTTCCCTTACTTCTCAATGTCTGAAAGTAAATTCTTGCTTACCAGTTGCCCCTCAATCCTGCCATTCTTCCACGCCTCCATATGTTAGTAAATGACAGTTTATTTCTAGTTGCTTATTCTTCATTAACAAATCTGGTCAGCCACCAGCTTCAGATATATCCAAAGTCCACTATGTCTTATTGCTCTCACTACTCCCCCAAGCCACCATTGTCTCTGCATGGATTATTGCAGTTGCTTTTTAAATAATCTCTCTGCTTCTACCCTTGAGCCATATAATCTATTCTCAAAACAACAGCCAGAATGATCCTTTTTAGACTTAGATAAGATTATGTCACCGGATCATCAGTCTTCCCATGGCATCTTATCTCATTCAGAGCAAAAGTTGAACTTCTTCCAATTGCTCCCAAGGAGCAAACAACTGACCCCCTGTAGCTCTCTGACTTTGCCCCCACCCCTGTGCCTCTATTTGACTTCTCTCAAGTACAAGGCCCCTCAGCTAGTCCTGGAGTTCTCTAACCCATTTATGCCTCTGCTCAAAAGTTTCTTCTTTAGCAAAGCCTTCTCTGAACACTACACACACACTCACACAGAGTCTCTTCCTTATCTGATATTTTCTATCTCCTTTTGCTGTGTTATTTTTCTCCATAACGCCTATCCCCCATATAGTTAAATTTCTGTTTTTCCCACAATAGTGTTAGCTGCGTAAGAGCAGAGATTTTACCTGCACACTGCCTTATCTCCAGCAGCTTAAATAGTATGTGGTACTTAAGAGTACTAAGTAAACATCTGTTGGATGGATGGGTGGGGAGATGGAGAGATGTCTATATCTTTTTAAGTGTGTTATATACTTTTCTTATATATTTTAGTTATTAGTATTGCTAAAACATTAAGTACATGTCTATGCAAGATACTATGTTATGTGTCGGTCAGCTTTTCTTGGAAGCCAAATTTCAGTGGCTTGAAACCATAAGCATTTATTTCTTGCTCTTAAGTGTGTGGGTTGGCATATAACAATAACAGCAAAAATATGTATTTCTTGTTCATAGCTCTTTATAAGTCCATGTAGCCCCAAGCTGTGTATCTCTGTTCCATGTGTCCTGTCTGGGACCAAGGCTGAAGGACCAAGTGTCTATCTGACTCAGTCTGTTCTCAAGTCAGAGGGTTGGAAAAAGAAAGCACACTTAAAACTTCTGTTGGGACATGGTATGTATCATGTCTGCTTAAGTCCATCGGTCAGAGTGAACCACGTGATTAAGCCTAATAATGAGGCCTGGATTATTCTCCATGGACAGGGAGCTTGGCAAGAGTAGGGAATACAGAAAATCCTTATATGAGAGGTAGCTTATAACTGGGCACAATAATACCATCTACTGCTCTATATATCATGTCATATAATCCTATCACCTTTTAGGAGTCTAGAATAGTGCCTGGCCCATCATTGGTGAATGGGTGTTGAATGTTGAATAGGATTGATGCCTTTGTTTTCCCCATGTTATGGAGCAAACTGAGAAGGAGATACCTGGCAAAGGCTACCTAACCATATGGCAGAATATGACATCTGCTTCTTGGGCCCATAGTGTTAACCACTGTTATGCTGCTCATCAAATACGCTAACTTCACAAGGAAGAGAATCCAATTTCGATTTTGCAAGTGTGAAAAATTAAACTTAAGGAGAATAAGTGACCTGGAGGAGAATACACAATTGAGGACAGGAATAGGATTTTTACCTAAGCGTGTCTGATTTCAATGGTCAGAGCTTCTCCCAAATTGCCTTCCACTCTGAGCTTAGGGAGAATCACTGTGACCCAAGTGGCACAGAAGACCGAAAAAAAGAAAAACCAGAGAGGCAGCACAAGTCACCATTTGTACTGTTGCTGAACCAATTATCCAGCTAAATACATTCTGTGGCTGATGTTTCCAAGTTGGAGGGAGAAGAGCTGCCAGAAACAAAGGCAGAGATGTGGAATATCAGTCACAGACCATTAGTACTGATTTTCTGCTTGAAGCTTGGGAAGAAAAATATGGAATTCTAAAAAGTGTCTGAACTGTGTGGTTTTCATGCTGGCTTCAAAACAAAAGAAATGTTGGGTTGAAACCACAAAGCCTGTTATAGGCATAGGTTTCATAAGGGAATTTGATGTAATCTTGCCATAAGATGAAAATGAAAATAAAAAACTGGCTCAATAACAGTATTCCTCTTGATGATTATCAGTCAATTTTTTTTCACGACACCATGTTCGCTGTGGTGGGATTAGAGCTCCTTGGTTCACCTACAGACATTGATTTGCTTTTAGTATAAACTGATTATTTATCTACAGCACATTTCCTCCTTGGCTGATAAAACAAAACAAAACTAATAAAAACTGAAAAAATATATACTCAAACACAAAAGGCTGAGCTAATCCCCAAAGTGTGGATTTGTACATTACCTGTAATTTTTATTTTATATTATAAAAGTGACTAAAGTGGAGTAGATTATTTCCTTTTTACCTATTAACTCAAAATCAGCCTTTCTTTCCCCTATGCCTGCCTTGATGACATTAGTATTCTCTAGCAACCCAGGATTGAAATTCCACAGTCATCCTTGGCTCTCCCCTTAAACTTGCCCACCTCCAAATCCTACTAACTCCAACTCCAAAATACTTCTCACATCTGTTCTGTTTTTTCTGTTACCTCTGCCATGACCCTGGTTCAAGACAGCATTGACTGGAAAGGTAAGCTTTTTGACCACAAACTTTTATTTTTTTTCCCCAATAGTTTTTAGGCAATAAACTTAGTTTCTTTTCACTTTGTCCTAAAACATCATTGTTTGCTCTTGCAGGTCAACTCTTTCTCATTTTCTAACTTCTAGTTGTTTCTAACAATTTTCAAATCTGTTCTCAATTTTGGATTGTGCTTCCTTTGTTTTAATCCTTTGATGATATAGACTCTTAGTTAAACCTAATCTAGGAAAGAAAAGACATTTTAGGCAAAATTAATTGCATTTTTAGGGAAAGTAGGCAAACTTAACCATGCAATAGAATCCTTTGATTCTTTGCATCAGTGTATGATGATATTGTCCATTCTCGGAGCAGATAATGATGAAGAATGATGGCAAAGTTAAATAGCTTTCCTCTCACCTTGAATCAGACCTTCAGAGGAGATGATTAAGTAAAGAATGTTGCCAGATATTCATATTAAAAGACAAGTGTCCCAAAGGAAGTATCTGTTTCACATTACTCTTTCTATCCTACATGAGAAAAGCAAGAAGTATGTTACCTCCAGCAGAACGTATATGACAGTTTTCTTTCTTACATCAAAGATGTTTGGTGAGGTAGCTGAGTTATTTGGAAAAATAAAGTCATGACTACATGGCATCATGACATATTGTTTGCAAACTGAAAAAAATTGCTCATGCACTTTTCATCCTGTTGTAAAATTTCAGAATTAAGCATGCATATTAGAATTATTATTTACTAGAGTTATTAATTATTAGAATGAATATCAGTATCCAGCGTATTAGTGTTTTATTTTTCCCAGGAAAGTTGTTTACTAAGTCATTGGCGTATGTTGCAACTGATGATGGCTTAAAATTGGGAAACTATGGTAATTATTTATAGGATACTTAGCAACAATTTTTATGATGTCTTCTGCCACCTGCTGAATGATTTTTGTGGTTGTCAAACCGACTGAGTTGATTGAGTTTTTGGCATCCCTCCTCATTAGCCTTAGTTTCTCACCAGCTTTATTTATAAATGCTTTTCAAGTCTCTCTTCTTTCTGCAAAGAGTAATGTTTGTTTCAGTGTGAATAAAAAGGCCCGGGGAAAAGTGTGTACTTTGTCTTCACTTTTAAGATATCACCTGCAGCTTTTCACCTTATAATACTAAGCTGTTTGGTGTGTCCATTGTATTTGTCTCAAAATAAATAATACAGTACATGAAAGCACTCTGTTTAGAGGTTCTTCTTTATTTTTCTAAAGGAAATATATACTCTGAAGAAAATACAAAATTATTGGAAATATTTCCAATTTAATAGAAGTCTTCAAGGCAAAAATCAGGAAATTTGAGACTCAGTGATTGCAAACTTAAATATTCTGGTTTTAGCATCTTTGCTGTAGTCTTGCAAAGTGACTTCGCATATACGTAGGAAAAAAATTGACCAAAGCCTATGTCCAGCCTACTTAGTATTTTTATTGTGTTTCTAGAAAATAAACTTGGACAAATAACTAACTTAACCTGTTTTAAAGTTAAAACTTTTAAATTTTGTCATCTTTTAATTGAGGGAAATGCTAAATAGTCAAAATGTATGAGGCTCTTAAAAACGTAGATGTTAGCTTGAAAATTACCCAGCTGCTACTTGTCTATTTGTAGTCACTTTCAAATATAGTGTGAAGTCTGTAAAGATGGAAAATACCTTGTGCTACCTGGAAAATTTCATTGAATGTATGTTAAAACAAAAATATTTCAAAAAGAGCTGACTTGCTATTGGAGACAGGGAAAAAAAGTCACTATATAATATATGGCAACAGCTGTGGTCCAGTTGTTATAAATTATGTCGAAAGAACAGCAATATTTTAATAAAATCTACTCTCCTAGAAAGTAGAAATAATACAGACACTTCAGTACGATCAAGCTGAATGTACTTGTTTTAGCTTGTGGGTATAACTCTGTTATTGCATTAAGTGCAACAGGAAAAATGTACACTTTTCCCCTGGAGCTATAGATATTTCAAATTTTCAATTTTCTGAAGATTGATTATGTTTAAACCTCAAGTAGACTTTTAGATTTTTAAATTAAATCTTTTTCTTAAAGTCAGACGTCACAGGAAGAACATATGTATTGTTACCTGGAGATAAATAAAGAACAACTGTGCATATTATCAGGTAATTCCCACAGTTAAGATATGTCTAAAGCTGGTAATAATTTATCAAACACTAGAGATGTTAGAATATTGGTTTTATTTGCCTAATTGACAGTATGGGAGTGGTGTAGGGAAGGAAGTCTGGTATAAAACAAGTTGGAAAATCTCTTTTATCAGAAAGATTATATTAGTGTAGCATGAATTATATCATATCTGTGACAAGGAAATCACAGAGCAAGGAGTTGGAACACTGAGTCCATCGGGAGCCTGAGTCATCTACTTAGAATGACAGGTGTGTAGGTGGGTTGGTTTCCCTGTGGCTCAGGACTGTGGAAGAAGATCAGATCAAACCGGACTAATCTCTGCTTCCTAGTGAGTGCAAACTTCAGTCATTTGCATTTCACCTTTGCAGTTTTGTTTCAGCTACAAAACTTTTAGTGCTTTTTGTTTAAAGAGACTTAACTGTATCATTGCTACCAATTCTAGACTTTCTATGCAATGGTACACAAAAAAAACACAAAATTATAAGCTTTGCTATGGACTGTATGTTTGTATCCCCCCAATATTCTTGTGTTGAAGCCCTAATTCCCAATGTCATGGCATTTGGAGGTGGGATCTTTGGGAGGTAATTAGGGTTAGATTAGGTCATGGAGGTGCCAACCTCATGATGAGATTAGGGCTCATATAAGAAGAGGAAGAGACATGAGATCTCTTTCTGTGTGCACACACCAAGGAAGGCCATGTGAAGAGGGCCCTCACTAAGAACCCAACCACGCTAGCACCCTGATCTTTGCACCCTGAGCTTTGTTTTACTTCTGCAAGGCAGATCCCAAGGAATCAGGTATAATTCCATCTTCCCAGTTACAAACACCACCATTTCCAAAGTTTGACTCCAGAGTAAGAAATACTTTTTATCAATTCGCTCTTTTGATGCTCTAAAATACAAACATATTGGACTTATTTGGTTTTTAAGATTTTCTCATTCTGGTAAAATAACAAAGATTAACGGGAAAGGACAAATAATTTTAGAATCTTACGATTTCTTTTTAGAGTACAGTCACGTGTCACTTAATGATGGGGATACATTCTGAGAAATGCATCATTTGGTGATTTTGTCGTGTGAACATCATGGAGTGTACTGAAGAGAACAAAATTTGCCACCACAAAAGTGTGTCTCTTTAACATGAGGATTATTTTAGGCTGATTGTTTTTAAGAAACAAAAGAATCAAAAAGTTTTCTTCTTACCTTCCCCTTAACTGCCTAAAAGAATTCAGGTTAAAAAAAAACTATCTCAGGAGGCAAGCTATCACTTTAGCATAACATGAACTAGGTGGTAGACAGGGAGGAACCTAGATAAACCTGTTTATTGGGCTTCCCTCTGTGTTCTTCTGTTTCCGTGTGGCCAAACACTAGTTTTCCAAACATTTTCTCCTTTTTCTCTACCTGTGAATTGCCTTCCTTCCCGTTGAAGTCCCTGACTTTCCCCACCTGCAACATCATCTTTTGTCTTTAGCTAAGGAGAGTATTAAAAATAAAGGCTTTGGCCATTTTGATGAGTTACTTGGTTTTCCTGGATTTTTCCTGTGTATACATGTTATTAATCTTTTATTTGTTTTTCTCCTGTTAATCAGTCTCATGTCGATTTAATTTCTAGACCATCCATAAGAACTTAGAGGGTAGAGGAAAATTTCTTCTTCCCCTGCAGTACTTATGCAAACCTAGATGGTATAGCCTCCTACATACCTAGGCTATATGGTATTAATCTATGGGACCACCATTGTATACACAGTCTGTTGTTGACCAAAACATCGTTATGCAGTGAATGACTGTAGTGGTTCTTTTACCTACCACTCTTGGATCATTTCTGAGATAGAAAATGAATTGTCTCTGTTTTCCCTGAGTATCAGCGCATCAACTTCCTTTTTCTAAGACATCCACTCATGTCCATGGTTTCTTCTTAAGGGAGACTCTTTCTTAGTTTGAATTGAAACCAAGCTTAAAGATGCAGTTAAGACTACTGGTTTTGATAATATGGCAGACCGAATGATCTGAAAACACTAAGTCTACGTATACCTAGAAATGTCAAATACGACGTTTATTTATTTAAACATTAAGCTGAGCTTAAAAAAGAGAAATTCTCAGGTGAGAGAAACAAAGAGAGTGTGGAAAAATAGAATAGAAAGCATAATGTGACTGCCAGAGTTAGGGAGTAACAGAATATGGGATGGATGAGAAGAAGGAAAAGGGAAAGGAGGGCAAGAGGGATATACCTCTAGGGTACCCTAGCCCGGGGTACCAGTCAAGTTCTAAAAGGAACAATTCAAAGTTGCCGTAGAAGGACTCTTCTACAAACTAGATGATAAAGGATTCTCACAAAAAGAAAAATCAAGCACAGAAAATTATAGTGGCCAGCCTCCAAAATAACCCCCAATGATCCCCACTTTTTGGTATTCATGCCCTGTGTACCAGGCCCTTCCCACATTGAGGACTGATGCGTGCAACTAATGACCCATGTGGCAATGACTGTGTGTGATTTCCAAAGCTAGACTTCCACTGTCTTCTCTTGGATCATTTACTCTGGGGGAGGCCAGACACCATGTCAAGAGGATACTCAAGCAGCCCTATGGAGAGAGTTCTGGAACTGAGAATTCCTGCCAGCAGAAGCACTAACTGCCCAGGCATGTGAGCAAGCCACCTTAGAAGCAGATCCCCTGCCCCAGTCAAGCCTTCTAATGACTACAGCCTTTGCTGACATCTTGATGGCAATCTTCTGAGACCCTAAATCAAACTACCAAGCCAAGCTTCTTCTGCATTTCACACTCACAGAAATTGTGAGATACTAAGTGTTTATAGGTTTAAACTTCTAAGGCTCATGGAAATTTGTTATGCCAACAGAAAACTAATAAACAAATAATTAAAAATGTTAAAGGATTCTAAGCCCTAAGAAAATAGGATTAAATGGTTAAAAAAGAAAGAAAACTTTGGAAAAATATTGGCCTTCTTGAAGTGAGTAATAAAATCAATGAAATAAAAATCTCAGTGGATGAATCAAATAGCTGAAAGATATCAATGTTGTGATTAGTTAACTGGAAAATAGCTACAAAGAAATTTTGGAGTGCAGCATATGGATATAGAGAAGGAAAATGGGAGAGAGAGATTTACTTGAAGGAGAGATCATAAAAGGTAATGGAGTTCTAGGGAGAGAATGACGAAAATGGAGGAGAAGCAATTTTCAAAGATATATTGGCTAAGAATTAATTTTAGGCATAGATTTAAGAAGCCTAGTGAACTTCATCCAAAATATTATAATAAGAATAAATCCAGGTCTAGACTCACAGAAATGAGTTAGACTAACAACAAAGGAAAGAGAAAATTATGTTTAAAACAGCCAGAGATTAAAATACAATTAAAAAGAACTATAATTCGACTGATAGCTGACTTCACAACAGCAAGAATGGAAGTCAGAAGACAGTTGAATCCTATTTTCAAAGTTCTGAGAAATAATAACTCTTGGTCTAGAGCAAAGCAAAACTCTTTCAGGAATGAGAGTGAAAAAAGGCATTCAGAGGATAACATCCACAGACAAATCAAGAATAATTTTACTCTGCTAGACTCTTACCAATTAACTATGTAAATGTGAACATCAGAAAGAGACACATGAGCTAAACGAGGGCTGAGAGGCAAAAGGGATAGACAGCAAAGAAAATGGCAAACACATGGGTGAATGTAGATATACCAATGGATGATGAGTATGTAATATGACCAGAGTATTTCTATACTACTGAAAAGTATAAAAATTGATACAATTACTTTGGAAAACAGTTTGGCATTATCGAGTAAAGTTAAAGTTGTGTGTTCTCTGTGACCAAACTATTTTACTCTTAGATACATTGGGAGAAGTATACAAAACAAACAAACAAAACTTCAAACAGAATCAACTCAAAGATCATTGATGATAGAAAGGCTAAATAACATATTCATAGAGTGAAATATTATACAGCCATCAAAATAACTGAACTACTACAGCACCCACTAACATGGACGGATGAATGCACAACATTCAGAAAAAAATCAAGTTGCAGAAGATTATATAGAGAGTGAGTTCATAAACCTAAATTTCAAATCTGAATAACATTTTATTTATTTAAAAAGACCTACATGGGGCTCCATGTATACAGTCACCATTCTAATAATTTCACAATGTTAACTCATTTAATCACATAATGATCTAATAAATAGAAACTATAAGAGATTATTTGGTCTATATGCAAATGAGAAAAATGGTAAAAGCAAATGAAAGCAAAAAAATTAAAAACACAAAATTCAGTGTACTGCTAACCTGGAGAGATGGCAATGAGGGCATGAAATCAGCAGGGAAACATTGGAGGGTACAAAACTCTGTGAATTTTAATTTCATAAGCTAGATGATAGATTTATGGAGATTCTTTTTATTATTATTATTCTTTAAACCAGGCATATATTTATATCCAATTTTATGTGTGTATAACACATTTCATAATAAAATATAAAATAATAAGTGAGAAAAGTTTGAGTTGCTCAATAGATTAATAGATCAGAAATTGGCCACTCATATGAAAAAAGTTGAATTTAGATTCTTATCCCAGACAATAGATAACAATAAAGTCCAGATGGAGTAAAGATCTAAATGGGAAAAGTGAAACTATCAAAATTTATGAAAATTATGGAAAATATATTTATGATATTAGAACAAGGAGGATTTTTTTTTCAGTGAAACTTTGAAGCACAAACCATAAAGGAAATTACTTATAAATTAAAAACATTAAAATTAGAATTTTTTTATTTTGAAGGACCACACAAAATGAAAAGATGTATCGTAGACTAGGAGAAAATATTTGTCACATAGACAAATGACAGAGGATTAGTATAGAGTATATAGATATAAACATGTAAATTAATAAGAAAAAGACAATGAATTCAATAGAAAAAAAGAGGAGGGGATGTGAACATTAGTCAAAAGCTGGAATAAGATACCTGAGTGGCCCCTAAAATTATAAAAGGATGTCTCAATAATTAGGGCAATACAAGTTAAAATTTCAAGGAATTATTATTTCAGTCCCATTACACAGGCAAACATTTATAAAATCTGATAATGTCAAGTATTGGCTGGAATATGAGAATATGAGAAATGCACACATTTCTGGGTTGAAATGGGCAAAAACACTTTTGAAAACAATTAAGTTGACCGGTCACATACCCTATAACTACAATTTTATTTCAAGCTTCCTTGTCTTGAAAATACTCTGGAAGGGAAAAGTGCTAAGATGTCCATTGTAGCACACTTTATAATAAGAAAAATGTATAAAAAATCTTACTGTCCCGCTTGAGAAGAAATACACCAGCTGCAGACTATTCATACAATCAGTTTTTAACTCTGGGTATTCACTTAATTGAATACCCTCAAGCAGTTAAATTGACTGAATTAATTCTGCATGTATCAATAGAGATAAACTCAAAAATATGTTGAGAAAAAAATTGCAAGTTCAAAAGAAGATGATAAATAATATTTATATAAAATTTTCTAAGTCACAAAATGATAGTGTATATCTTAAATAGAAAATATATATTTGAGATAAGGATACAAAAACATGCATGAGGTGGGCCAGCCTGGTGGCAGTGTGGTTAAGTTCTCATGCTTCACTTCCGTGGCCTGGGATTTGCAGATTTGGATCCCGGGTGCGGACCTGTACACCGCTCATCTAGCCATGCTGTGGTGGCATCCATATATAAAAAACAGAGGAAGATTGGCACAGATTTAGCTGAGGGACAATCTTCCTCAAGCAAAAAGAGAAAGATTGACAACAGATGTTAGCTCAGGGCCGATTTTCCTCATCAAAAACAAAAAAAAAAACATGCATGAGGGAAGACATTATTGTCAAGATGTTAGTTCTTTCTAACTTGACCTATAGATTTAATGCAATCCCAATCAAAATCTCAGCAAGTTATTTTGTGAATATGGAACAACTATTCTGAAGTATGTATAGAGAGGCAAAAGACCCAGAATATGCCACACATTGTTGAAGGAGAACAAAGTTGAAGGACTGACACTACCTGACTTCAGGACTTGTTATAAAGCTACAGTAATCAAGACTGTGTTATTGCTAAAAGAATAGAGAAATAGATCATTGGAAGAGAATAGAAAGCCAAAAATAGACCCAGATAAATATAGTCAACTAATGTTTGACAAAAGAATAAAGGCAATACAATGGAGAAAAGATAATCTTTTCAAAAAATGGTGCTGGAACAATTAGACATCCACATGTAAAAAAATAAATCTAGACACACTTTACACCCTTCACAAAAATGAACTCAACATGGATTGTAGGCCTAAATATAAAATGCAAAACTATAAAATTCCTAAGATTTCATAGAAGAAAATCTAGATGACCTTGATTATAGTGATGACTTTTTTGATACTCTACCAAAGCCATGATCCATGAAAGAAATAATTGATAAATTGAACTTTCATTAAGACTAAAAACTTCTGCTCTGTGAAAGACATTGTCAAGAGAAGAAGACAAACCAAAGACTGGGAGAAAATATTTGCAAAAGAGATATCTGATAAAGGACTGTTATCTAACATATACAAATAACTCTTTAAGCTTAACAAAAAGAAAATGAACAGCCAGGTTAAAAAATGGGCAAAAATCTGAACAGACATCTCATCAAAGTAGATAAACAGACAGAAAATAAGCATGTGAAAAGATGCTCAGTCAACCAAGATGGCCTTCAGTAGGAGAACGGATAAATAAACTATGATACATCAGACAATGAATACTATTTAGTGCTGAAAAGAAACAAGCTTTTAAGCCATGAAAAGACGTAGAGTCAACTCAAATACATATTACTAAGTGGAAGAAGCCAATCAGAAAAGGCTGCATACTGCATGATTCCAACCATATGACATTCTGGAAAAGGAAACACTATGGAGACAGTAAAAGAATCAATGTTTGCCAGGGATTAGGGAGAGGGATGGATAGGTAGCGCGCAGAGGATTTTTAGTGCAGTGAAACTATGCTGTACGATACTGTAATGACGGAAACATGTCATTATGCATTTGTTAAAACCCATAGAAAGAAAACACCAGGAGTGAACCCTGCTGTAAACTATGGGAAAGCAACAATGGATTATTGAGCTTGTAAGGAGAGCCTGAGCATGCACACCTGGTCCCTAAATTTCCTCTTTTCTTTTTTGAGCTAGTTAACTGAAGGAAGCATGAGATTCACTCAACTCCTCCTTGCTGTAGTTCACAATGGTAGGCTCCCATACAGGGATGGTTGGAAGTTTCCAGCACAGGTTATAACTTAGAGAGTGTGTTTATTTCTGAGTTTCACAATTTAGAAGACCACTTGTTTACGGATATAGATCATTTTCTTTAGTATCAACTTCATCTGTAAAAAGTTGATATTTTGATCTACTCTCTGCCATACACTTCAGTTTTAGTTCTTAATTGCTTCAAAACTTGAGCTAAGTTAAATAAGGTGCTATTTATTGGACTTTCCTCAAATTCCCAAGAGAACCCAAATCCCCAGTTCTTTAGATACTGAATGTTTGACATTGCTCAGGTCTTTGCTTTCTACCCTACAAACCATCTCTGCTTTGGTTTATTAGTTGCCTGGAATTAAAGTAAAAGCTTAACTGTTCTCTCTGCTCCATGTCAGAACCACCTGCAAGTCATTCTCCACACTAATGCCAGAAAAGTATTTCTTGAAGTGGAAATTTTATATCTTGGCATTTCTCCACAGCTTTTTGTATTTATTTCAAACAGCTAAGTTGATCCCACTTAGGTCTTTATGATCTGGTAACTGTCTCCTCTCTAGTCCCACATCTAATGACTCCATCACATGCATTCTTACAAGATATTCTCCGTACCAAACACTCACAGTATTCCAGAAACAACAGGCCGATATATTTCTCTGCCTTCACACAAGCCTTTTCTCAGTGCCTAAAAAGACCTTGTACCTTTCTTCATCTAGCCAGCAATTCATCATCCTTTAGAAATAAAAACTTAGTTTAAACATCACCTTTCCAGGAAGTCTTCCCCATCTCCCATCTGATATGTGCTTTTTCTGTGTTTTCTTAATACTCTGTAATTTCCATCTGTCCATCTCTTCATTCATTCATTCACTCTGTTATCCATCCATCCATCCATCTATCCATCCGTCCATCCATCCATCCGTCCATCCATCCATCTTTCCATACATCTGTCTATCTATCTACTCATTTCACAATGATAGTGTGCCTGCCATGGTCTGTGAATTGTGCTATGAATACAGGAGTAAAAGGATAGGTGTCATTTTTGCTTCCATGGAGTTATAATCTCTATCATAAACTTATCCCAAAACTGTGATGAAAGATTTACCTCACTGCCTTTCCACTAGTCTGTAAACTATTTTATGGCAGTAATGACATATTTGGCTTTGCATACATTTCACCTACCATGTACATGACACAGGGATGTTATTAATACATCTTTATTGAATAACTTACTGTATAAATTAGGTTTCTAAATTCCCTCTAAACTCTGTAATTTCAGAAATTATCTTAATTATTTAAATACTTCTAGGTAAATACTTATGATGTGGGTCTCTCGTGAAACCTTGAATTTTGAATATATGACACAGATAAGGAGATATTAGATTCATTGTAGCAGTGGGAGAACAATGTTTATTTACCTGGTGGACTAGAAGGTTTAACCTGACCTTGACTCTGGTTCCTAATGTCAGCATCTGGAACTCCCGTGGCTCCTGCTGATCTTCCAAGTCCTGTCTTTGAGCCTCCCATTTATTCAGTGAGCTGTGAATAATTTTTGAATGACTTCCATCTGCACCTTCACCTATTTTTATAATCAAAGATACCCAGCAGTATTTGTCATTGCTAAGACTGAGATCCCAACTTACATGCTTACGTAAAGAAGTTCAGCAGATTAGCAAATACTGTTAAGTATTCTTTATAATGTTGAATATAAATCATACTTAGAAATTCTTGATTTGTGAAATCTTTAAGGAAATGGAAAATCTGCTAAATGAAACCTGTATGTTATGTCTTATTAAGGTAATTTGCCAGTGGACCTCCCAACTCCATCAGAAACTTCAGTTCCAGTAACATTACCTCCACACAACTGTACAGACAATGAATTTGTTTGCAGGCCCAGTGGTCACTGTGTTGAAAAAGTCCAGAAATGTGATTTTAGATATGACTGCCCTGACAAATCCGATGAGTCATCCTGTGGTAGGTGAATTCCTAAATTTTGTATTAAACACAGCTATGCAACAGGTAAGAAAATACCAGCATAATCTAACTAACATGGCCTAGGGTACTAGGTAGAAATTTTCAACCTAGTCTAGAGAAATTTCTTAATATAAAAGCTATTTGTATAGAAAATTACACTAGGAGTCAGCATGCATTCTTCTATTGTGTTCTACAAGAGATAAACGTCTTTAAATTAATGTTTCAGATTCAAAACAGTTGTTTTCATGGACTTTATTAGGCTCCAAGGCTGTCATTTACTAGCTCTTCTCTCCAATCCCCCATTTGTCTCTGTTCTACTCCTCACACTCATGAAATAGAAATGTTTAGGGAGGAAGCATAATAACACCCTCAAATTAGATGAATTCATTCAAATTTTTGCCATTGCCAAAATGCACATTTGAAATGAATATGATGTCAAATATGCAGTTTGTAAGAAAACCAATTCTAACACGCATAGGCCCTTCAACACCTGTGTCCTGTTGAAAGATGATTTTCATTTACTGGCACCTGCCAATCCACAGCTCTTCCACAATAGATCAAAGGCAAATTATTTAATTTAAAAGTGAACTCCTCAGCCAAAGATACAGTCTGAGAAGAGAAAAATTAATCTGTGTCTGAATGGGCAAAGCACAATATCAGAAGGACTGAAAATTTTGTCATTTTTCCCCTTTTCTGCTCTTTATTGAGTAATATGTGAATTTACTGTACTGTAATATTTCTCAAGTGTCTTGATATTATTAAGGGCTTAGAACATACAGATAATATAGAGTATAGTGAAATTCTAATTTGTCTTATGTCAGCCTTGACAGGAAATTCTAGAACTTAAAATCAAGCTTCATATTTATTCTTTTAGCTCATAAAAAATGCCTCTTAATATATAAATACAAAATATATTAACTAATTAATCCAGACCAAAAAACTCATAAAATCAAAGCTGACTCCTTCTGTGAATGAGATGGGACAGTAATTAACTCAAGTTGGCCAGGGATATAAATATATTGTGCATCACAGATGGAAGATAATATAATGAAAGATGTTGGGATATTCAGACTTTCCCACTGGAAGAGACTAAGATCCTCTCATGATCATGCATTAGCTGTAGTGTTTGTGAAAGTTTGCACAAAGTTTAATTAATTACACCTGATGAGTGTCTTTAACGAACACTGACTTTCTTTTTAGTTCAACTTGGCCATTTTAGTGATGTCATTTATGATTAGATGGGAAGTTAAGTTTTTTAAATGTCTTGAATGAGTGTCTACTATTAAATTATTATTTTTAAATTATGGATATATTTATTTATTTTTTAAAACCATGGATTAAATTACCACCATTTTATTTGAGCAAATTGTGTGATCTTGCCTCCTCTATCTCATTGTAAGGTGACATATTATGATAAATCTGCCTGTCATCTACAGGCTTACAATATAAATTTCTAATTTTTTTATTGTAGTAAGAATGTAACATGATACCTACCCTCTTAAAAAATTTTTAAGCGTACCATACATTATTGTTACTATAGGTACAATATTGTAAAGCAGATCTCTAGAGCTTATGCATCTTGCTTAGCTGAAACTTTATGCCATCTGATTGTTTTTTTTTTTTCATTTACAATTCTTATCTTTTTTAACAATAAAGAACAGGATTCTATTGAATCCTAAAGCCTTTACAACATAAATACAATTATGTGATCAATATTAACATCAGAGATTAAATAACACACCTGAATGTCATGGTTACAATAACTTTTTTTCAGAGAGTATTTCCATCTCAAATTTTACATTAAATCATGAACACAGGGGCTGGCCCCATGGCCAAGTGGTAAAGTTCACACACTCTGCTTTGGCAGCCCAGGGTTTCTCCAGTTCGAATCCTGGTCGCGGGCATGGCACCGCTCATCAAGCCATGCTGAGGTGGCATCCCACATGCCACAACTAGAAGGACCCACAACTAAAAATACACAATTGTGTACCAGGGGGTTTTGGGAGAAAAAGGAAACATAAAAAAATCTTAAAAAAAAAAATCATGAACACAAATTTCTAAGTGGTGGTAGTGGTATGCCATCACTGTTTATGCCATTTAAAAGCTGGAATGCGCATCAAGCTTTTTATAGTATCCACAAGAACTAATTGAATTGGATCTTTTCTTCAAGTAGTGAAGGATTTAAGACAGACAGACAGACACCTGAACGCTTTCAGGGAGAAAGAGAGAGAGAGAGAGCATTTTCACACGTAACCTATGTATTTAAAAAACTACTGGACTTGTAATTTTGTGTGATATTAGAATACAATCATTACAAGAACATTGAAAACTTTCAAGGAAAGATCCAATATAAAAGTTATTGTCAATCTTATTGCTTTGAACTTAAGTAGTTTGGAATGTGGAATGACACCTTTGGAGCTGAGCTTTTTTGCTTTGTAATGTTATTGTGGAAAAGAGATAGATTCATCAGAACTTGGGGGTCATGCAAGCAATGTAAGTGTTATGTCAGGAGAGACTGGCAGTGCTTAAACTGCTGCTTTAGAAGGTAATTAAAATCCTACCTCCTTTTGAAAAGAGATGTTTTATTCTATACATTTATTCCTATATTTCAGTTACTATAGATATTTGAATATAATACACCCAGATTTCTTTAAAACTCTTTTAGTCATTATATAAACCACTTGGCTAATTTTTTTAATTGTGCTTAAAATTTAGATTATAATTAAAAAAAAAAACCCAAGACTAAGAAAGTGCTCCTGCAGATAGAAATCACCATTTATTGACACATTTATTGTGATTAACTCATCTTGTCTTTGTTCCATCCTATTCAAGCTATGGAAGTTTGCAGCTTTGAAAAAGGAAGCCTGTGTAAATGGTATCAGCCAATTCCAGAAAATTTAATTCAAGATTCAAACACATTCAGGTGGGGCCTTGGTAACGGAACCAGTATTCATCACGGGGAAGAAAGCCACAGGCCATCCGTGGATCATACAACGTAAGTGACCACATATTTTGAACATGCCTCTGAGGAACTAAGAGTTTATTAAACGATTCCCAAATTCGTACCCCACCACCCTTACCCCAGGCCGGTGCTATTGAAAAGATGAATGTTTAAATTACGGAATAAGAGGACTAAGTGCATTCTCTCATATAAAATTGAAAAAAATTTTAAAAAGAGCAAATGCTCTTGTGGAAATCATAGAAACTAGAGAAAAGCATGAATAAGTAAAGAAAAATATTTTCTAATATTGCCATACATTTAAAAGCACGGTTAATATGTTATTTTAAAATTATTTATTCCTCCCTCCCCCCAGCCCCCTCCTCCCTTTATTCTCCTTTTCCTGCTCTTTTTCTACCTTCTTGGTCATTTCCCTGTTCTTCCAGTCTTTGCTCTTTATTGTCATTTATTTTGGTCTTTTCTTTCAAAGTTCAATAATTTATACCTTTCCCCTGTTTTGTAGTCCACAAATATATTGAGTGCTCACTGTCCTACAAGATCTCATCCTTCCTTCTTTTAATGATTTCAAAGAAATGTTACTGAAGACAACGAAGGAATCCCAGTTTATATTACAGAAAATCTTTTCAAAACCTTTATGCCTCCATACCTCTCTACGGTGAAAGCTTCATGACTCCCAGCTTCTATGGCTGCTGCTTCAAAGAAAACTAACGGGGTGTCCGCTGTCCAGTTCATCATTGCCTCGGCCAACGTGACCTAGTGCCGAAGGAGAGCCACAGTATCTTCAGTGTACAATGATTTTCCTTTCCTAGGCTGACTTTTTCACCCTGGTTTTCTGAGCTCTCTTTTGTTGTTATTTTCCTTCTATTAAAATGATTCCAATTTTACCATCATTTGATTTAGACGTTAGCAGCCAAGTTGCCCAAACTATAGAGTAGTAGATATTAGTACGGCTTTGTTTGGATCACATTTGACGGTTGGCAAGTACTTTTTGAAATTTCAGTATACAGATTTTCCTTGGGCTGTTTCTGACTCATGAAAAAAGAAAGGATGATTTCCAGAAGCTTCTATGGCTCATACAAATAGACCACACCTTACTAATAATCTATATTTCCATAAAGAAAAAGGCAGACTAGAATCTCACTTCTAAGTGGTAACGGTATAAAGAGAAGTATAGCAACATATTATAAGCCAGGTAATAGAATTGGCTTTAGCTTGTTTGTCTCTCCAATAGACTTGAAATTCCCTGGGGAATCACGAGGGCTCTGATTTCCCAATTTATTGCATTATTTCTTCGTGGCTGAAATATAATAGGTCTCAATAATTATTTGTTCAATGACTTAGTTGATGATCAGTATCAATATACTTATATTTTATAATTATAAGCTACAAGGCACAAAATTAAATATATTTTAGATGGTAATAATTAATATTCAGATAGTGTTTAAGAGATGTGCTCTACATGACGAGGGATCATGGAGAAAGGAGCAGGCCCTAAGCTTACCTCTCCTCTCGCCTTCTGTCTAAGCTCCTTCCCCAGCCAAGGAATGTTTGACATTTTTTACTTTGTGGTAAGAAAGAATTCTTATGCATTGTATATCCTACTCTATGGCTTATAGTAAAACTCCAAGTTCAGCTCTCCAGATTTTGTTTTGTATATTTAAAAGTAAGCTTTTCTAACTTAGAAAATGCTTTTCCCTCTCAGGTGTCTGGCTCTAGAAATTTAAAGCCAGGTTTTTAAGGCCATTATGTCTGAAATAGTTTCCCAGACCAATTTTGAAAATCAGAAAGCTCTATGCCGATTCGTTCTTTCTCTTCACATTCCGTGCTTTCACTTCTCCCTAAGGCAAAGATTGCTTCTGGCTCAGGTGTGTGAAGATTATTCATAAGCAAGTGCAAAGGAAAAAAAGCACATTAGTATATTTCAAAATGTTCTTTCACTTCATACACTTACTGAAGCAATAAAAAGTCTAGAAAAGTCATGGCGGAGTAAGAATGTGTAGGGAAGTTTTCTTTGTGTAGTTGAATCTTAGATAAGGTCTTAACATGTGTTTTTCATCATGAAAATGAATGGTAATAGCTAAAGAGCTATTCCAAGTGACATTCTACCCTTCTGTGTTCACACTTTAATGGACTAATCTTTGTACCTGACGATCTGAAGTGAACTCTGTGGTCTAAAATAAGGATTCCATCTTACTTTTTGCTTGTTTGTTTGTGGGAGGGTAACACCATTCTTCACAGCTAGTTCATTCAACACTTTTATGTGAATTTGAAAAAGGAATCTCTCCTTGTAGGGTTTTTTTTTTTTGTTTTTTTTTTGCTGAGGAAGAGTCTCCCTGAGCTAACATCTGTTGCCAATTTTCCTCTTTTTGTATGTGAGCTGCCACCACAGCATGGCCACTGACAGACAAGTGGTGTAGCTCGGTGCCCAGAAACCAGGCCCAGACCACCAAAGTGGAGCATGCTGAACTTAACCACTAGGCTACTGGGGCTGGCCCTAGGGCTTTTTCTGTGCAGCCATGACGTTAGCACAGGGCCCAGTGAGTGGATTCTCCCTTCATCCTGCTCAGCAGGGCCCAACTAAGAGCACTTGGCATGATTTTTTTCCTAGGATTGAAATCAAGGCATATAGAAATAAATATTCTCAACTATCCAGTGAAAAATAAAATCCATTCCATATAACTTTTGTCAGTTGCAATTAGCCTGTTCTTTTGAGACTGGGATTGGATGAACTTTCCATTTCCTTTAGCTTATGCAGTTAGAGGGAACATTTAGTAGACAAGTTATTTTCCTAGAATTTTGGAAAAAGAACCATAATCTAGAAAAATAGTAGGAGAAAAATGAGTGAATACCCATTCATGCTCCAGGAACTACTTAGGGAACTTGCCAAAACATTAATTTTACTCAGCTGAGAATTTTCTTTAAAAAATTATTATTTGCTTATCATTGAATCAAGATATCTGGATGACCTAACAGCTGAGCCTTGTAGCTAATTTAAGTTTAAATATATTTAGAATAGCATAGGTTTGGAAGTGTTATGTAATGATTACTTCTGGTTTGTAATTTTATAAAATCTCAGATCCTGTACTCTGACCTCCACAATCAGTTTAATTGGCCAAGTCTTTTAACCCTGGTGATTTTACTGTAGTACATAAATTGGTTTACAGCTAAGTACCGTAAATTTTATGATTATGTTTATCTCATAGGAAAAGCCTTTGTTTGACCCAATTTATTCATTTTTACTGCTGGAAGCCAAGGAGAACAAAGTTTTGAGTCCTGCGCCTTTCAAATCCATTTTGTTTGACTAAACGTCCATCTATTGGCTAAACAAGGTTTAATATTAAGATTTCTTAGGAGTATGAAACCATCTCCTTAGGCAAAATTAAGTCCTGTACACTTCATTGTTCATATGGAATGTTGTATGCATATTCTAGATTAGTAGTTTCTAACTGTGCTCATAGAAGAATTAGGAAAGATTTTCAGAATGTGGATCAAAGACCACTGAAAATTTATACATATACAATATGTTTAAATGCAGAATCTGAAACACTTGGATCAAAATCTCAGGGAATAGAGCTGGGAATCTGTATTTTTAGTATATTTCCTACATAGTTCTAGAACCTCACCCTTTGGGGCCTCCACAACAGGAAATGGGGAGGGTATTGCTGAGACAGAAGGTAGCTTTCTCACTCCCTAATTCCAATTTTGATCAGAGTAGATTAGTTTTTCTCTAAATCTAGTGACTAATGAAAAAAAATTAGTACAAACTCTTTCCGGACAAACCAAGGCACACACAAAAAATTGTTCTAAGGTAATTGCATTTAAAGGTAAAGTAAAATTTGTGTTGTAAAGTAACTATTATAGTTAAGAAATAGTTTGGAAGAAAACTCTTTACTGAGTTAGTCTAAAAGATATGTAATTTCAAGACACCTTCTACATTGCCTTATTCATTGTATAGTATCCAATGCTTTTTTCTCAGACTTTTTGCCTACACATTCTCTTCTCTTAACTCTAATCAAAATGACTGCTTTCTGTTGGATCAAAATCAGTTGTACCAATCTCATGATCATCTGGAAAAGACAGATATTTTAAAATATATTGGATTTTAGGGTTTGCTTACAGATAATTGAGAAGCTAGTTGAATAGGAACCATCTCATTCAAAATACTGATTAGGTAGAACACAATTTCTTAAGTGTGTTGCTTATTTGTAAAGTAGAAGTACTTTTTCTTAGATCTTTCTTTTTATTTCATAATACTGATCATTGTCTTTCAGCTGGAAATGAGTTACAGTCCTTGCTATGGCAAATGCACCTAGATTCCTATCTTTTTTATGAATCTGTACAGGCTTGACATCATTATAAACTAAAAGCCACACAAATAATGCAAACTATCTCTGTGACATAACGGTACATATCGTAATGTATTTAAGTGCTGGATATAAATATGGATAAAAGCTTCAGTAAAACTGAAAATATTCTAATGTTTTCTGCTCTGCAATAATAACAATTTTCAGAGTTAGTCTCTTAGACATTAAATAGCAGAATTATTGCCTTTGTGGAGCCTTTGCTGGTAAGAAAATAAGCCAATATTTTATAGGCCTATTTAGATGCCTTAACACTCTCCCAACATAATTTCTAAAAGATCTGGTTGTATAAATCTAGAATAATGGTTAAATACCAGGCTTTAGAAACAGTTTTGCTAAAATTAAAATAAAAGTGCAAGCAGTCAAATCTAAATTAACTGTAGTAATTTTCTCTTCGGTGTTTTAATATTTGTGAGAAGCAGCATTTCTGGCAGTGTTGCCACTGGACTGAATACAAAGCATGATTATACCTCTCAAACAGAAGAAAATTTGCTCTGTTTTAGCTTGTTCTTGAGTTAAGCATCTATTCTTCATATTTGCATACATATTAATAATTTATTTTAAGTGAATTAAATCATTTTAATTTTATTCTAGTGTATTTTAGTTTGATAAGCAATTAAAAAAATTAACTACAGTGGCTTGGAAACATGGAATTTAAGAGAAATCTATGTTGAAAATAATACTTGTCAGCCATACCTAAAATAATTTATATATAGTGGTTAGGCAGTACGTTTGCTGTACGAGGTCAAGTTTTAAGAATGTATTCATAATGCAGTATATGATTTTATGCTATGTTACTAAAGATCACTGTTTAATAATAAAATAATAACTTATATCATGTTTACGATTACATTCAAAAATTAAAAATTCATTTTTATTATGTAATTTTAAAACATGCTTTCCCTTTAACCATGATAACATGAAGTAAATACATTTGTATTCCAACTCCTGCACAGAATGGTTGCAGTTACACAAAATCTGAGAAAAAAATATGTTTCCTAAACTAAGTAAAGATAAATTAGATTTAGTTTCTGTGTTAAGACAAGGACTTGAACATATGAACACACAATATCACGTACGATTCATTTTTACAACGTCAGTATGATCTTCTGACATAGTTATTTATGCAGTTACACCAATGACTCAAATCAAAGATTTTTATGGCCTGGAAGACTCAGAGATATCTGTGACCAGGCACACAATTCGTTGTTACCTTAGGCCTGTATTTTCTGAGCACCGCCTCTGTGAGAATAGAGAGCTTATCAGACGCGGAACCAACCTACACATGAATAGACGTGTAATGCCCAGTAGAAGGCGTTACTTGCTGAAAGGAGGGTCCACTGTGAGGGCTCAGATAACAAGCTCTCAGGACTACAGGTCTATCTTGGTTGTGTATCTGTTTTGTGTATCTGAAGGGCTTCTCTAACTTCGAATTGTGTTGGATAATACAAATGAACTAAAGTAACACTGTGGCTCAAGACAATATGCTGATTCCTTTAAGACTTTCTTAACTTTCTTATTGCTACAAAAATCCTTTTCTTTTATCACAAAAGAAGAAATCCATTTTTATTGTAAGAAAATAGTTAAATATAGATAAGAAAGATAAAGAATACCATCAACCATAATCCTACCACCGTGATACAAGCATTGTGCATATATGCCTATATATTTTTAATAAAAATAGGTTCATATTAACCATATTGTTTTATAATCTGCTTTTAATTTTATATACATTCTGTAGGCATCTATTTCCCAACACTTTTTAATGGGCCAATAGTCTTCCATTAAATGGTGCACCATAATTCGCCAATTCAATTCCTCGCTATTTGATCTATGGGTTTTTTTGATTATGCACAAATTGAATCAGTCTGCACTGAATAGTATACAGTTTTGCACACATTGCAGGTTATATCCTGAGAGTAAAAAAAAATAGAAAGTAGAATTTCTATATTAATTATTATTTATATTTTAAAACATTTGATTTATAATTTGGAATTACTCTCCAAAAATGTATCATTTTTGCAAGCAGTATGTGACGGTGTCTCTTTTTCTGTATGCTTGCCAAACACTGAGTATTTAATTATTTTTTCATATTTTCAAATTTGATAGGATAAAGTAGCAGCTAATTGCATATTTTTCATTTCCTTAATACTAAGCAAGGTAACCTGTTTTTTCCTTTGTGCCTTGTCCAGGTGTATTTCTGTGTGTGTGTTAGGGGGCGGGGTGTATGTTTTCTGTTTGTGCTCTTTGCTTGGTTTTCAGTTTGTAGTGCTTTTTTGTTTATTGATTTATAAGAACTTTTAAAACATTGAGTTAATTTTCTTATCTGTTATGAATGTTGCAAAGACTTTGTCCAAATTTTTATCAGCCTTTTTTTGTTTTACCATTTATCATATATTCACATCTCAAAATTCATAAGTTGTACATAGCTATGTCTGCCAACTATATCTTTTATAGTTTATCTTTTTGTTATTTTTTTCCTCAGGGCGATGTTTTTCCCCAGGTTTATTGAGATGTAAATGACATATAGCATCATGTAAGTTTAAGGTGTACAATGTGATGATTTGGTATATATATATATACAAATAAGGTTAGTTAACACACATCCATCACTTCACATTATCTTTTTTGTTTATGTTTAGTGAGAACCTTTTATGATTTTCTCTCAGCAACTTTCAAGTTTACAACATATTATTGTTATCTATAGTCACCATACTGTGTTTTATGTCCTGAGAAATTATTCATCTTATAACCATTTCCTCCATTCCCCACCCCCCCCTGCCCCTGGCAACCACCATTCTGCTATCTGTTTCTGTGTTTGGCTTTTATAGATTCCACATATAAGTGACATCATACAGTATTTGTCTTTCTCTGTCTAACTTATTTCACTTAGTATAATGCCCTCAAGATTCATCCATGTTGTTGCAAATGTCAGGGGTTCCTCTTTTTATGGCTGAATAATATTCCATTATGTATGTTTATCATGTTTTCTTTATCCATTCATCTGTTGATGGACACTTAGGTTCTTTACATTGTCTTGGCCATTGTGACTAATGCTGCTATGAACATGGGGGTGCAGATATGTCTTTGAGATCCTGATTTAATTTCTTTCAGACATATACCCAGAAGTGAGATTGCTGGATCATATGGCAGTTCTATGTTTAATTTTTTGAGGGGCCTTCACACTGTTTTCATGACTGAACCAATACACATTCCCACCCACAGTGCACTGTGGTTTCCTTTTCTCTCCGTCCTCTCCAGCACTTGCTATCTCTTCTTTTCTTCATGATAGCCATCCTGACAGATGTGAGGTGATATCTCATTGTGGTTTTGATTTGCATTTCCCCAATCATTAGTGATGTTAAGCACAATTTCATGTACCTGTTGGCCATTTGAATGTCTTCTTTGGAAAAATGTCCATTCAGGTCCATTGCCCATCTTTTAATTGGGTTATTTATTTTCTTGGTATTGAGTTATAGAAGTTCCTTATATATTTTGTAAATTAAGCCCTTATCTCCCATTCTTTAGGTTGCCTTTTCATTTTGTTGATAATTTCTTTGCTGTGAAGAAGCTTTTTAGTTTGGTGTAGGCTCTCTTGTTTATGTTTGCTTTCATTGCCTATACTTTTGGTCTCATAGCCAAAAAACCATTACCAAGACCAGTATCAAGGAGCTTTCCCCCTATGTTTTCTTCTAGAAAAAGATCTAGAAAAAAACATCTTTCTTCTTCTATTCTTTTATAGAATCAGTTGTTAGGTTCAAGTGTAATCCATTTTGAGTTAATTTTTGTGAGTTGTGTAAAATAGAGATCTGCTTCATTCTTTGTCATGTGACTATCAAGTTTTCCCAACACCAATTATTGAAGAGACTATTGTTTTCCTGTTGAGTATAGTTGGCTCCTTTGTCTATATATGCATGGGTTTATTTCTTGGATCTCTGTTCTGTTTCATTGATTTATATGTCTGTGTTCATGCCAATATCATGCTGTTATGATTACTATAGCTTTGTAATATGGTTTGAAATCAGGAAGTAGGATGCCTTCAGCTTTGTTCTTTCTTAGTACTGCTTTGGCTATTCTGTGTCCTTTCTTCTTCTATAGTATTTTAGGATTGTTTTTTACTATCTATGTGAAAAATGCCATTGGAATTTTGATAGGAATTGCATTGAATCTGTAGATTGCTTTGGATAGTATGGACATTTTAACAATATTAATTATTCCAACCCCATGAGCATGGAATATTATGTTAGCTGTAGTATTATTATATATGGGCTTTATTATGTGGTGGTATGTTCCTTCTGCACCAAATTTGTTGATAATTTTTATCATGAAAGGATGTTGAATTTTGTCAAGTGCCTTTCTGCATCTATTGGGAGAATCATATGATTTTTATCCTTCATTATATTAATGTATGTATCACATTTATTGACTTGTGTATGTTGAACCATCCTTGCATCCCAGGGATAAATCCCACTTGATCATGATGTATGATCCTTTCAATATGCTGTTAATTTGATTTGTTAGTATTTTGTTGAGAATTTTTCCATTTATATTCATGAATAATATTGGCCTGTAGTTTTCTTTTCTTTTAATGTCCTTATCTGGCTTTGGTATCAGAGTAATTCTTGCCTCATAAAATGAGTTTGGAAGTATTCTTTCCTCTTCAGTTTTTTTTGGAGGAGTTCAGAAGGATTGGTGTTAATTCTTTAAATTCACTTGGTAGAATTCACCAAACTTTCTGTTCCTGGACTTTTCCATTGCAGTCTTTTTACTCATTATTGGTCTGTTCAGATATTTTATTTCTGCTAGATTCAGTCTTCGTAGATAGTATGTTTCTAGGAATTGATCCATTTCTTCTAGGTTATCCAATCTGTTGGCATATAATTGTTCATAGTAGTCTCTTCTGATCCTTAGGAATCTTGCGCTATCAATTGAGCCTAGTTTGTTCTTTTTTTCCCCTATTTCCTTGAGAAGTAAAGGTAGGTTGTTTAAGATCCTTCTCTTTTTTAAAAGTAGGCTTATGGCTATAAACTTTCTTCTTAGAACTGCTTTTCTAATGCTTCCCATAAATTTTGGTATGTTCCATTTCCATTTTCATTTGTCTCAAGATATTTTTTTATTTCTCTTTTGATTTCTTCTTTGATCCATTTGTTCAGGAATGTGTGTTTAATTTTCATATATTTGTGAATTTCCCAACTTTCCTCCAGTTATTGATATCTAGTTTCATATTATTGTGGTCAGAAAAGATACATGATATAATTTCAATCTTCTTTAATTTGTTAAGACTATTTTGAAGCCTAACATATGATCTATCTTGGAGAATGTTCCATGTGCACTTGAGAAGAATGTGTATTCTTTTGTTGTTGGGTGGAATGTTCTGTATATGTCTATTATGTTCATTTGATCTATAGTATTGTTCTCATACACTGTGTCATTATTGATTTTCTCTCTAGGTGATCTATCCATTGTTGAGAGTGGGGTATTAAAGTCCCTCACTATTATTGTATTGCTGTTTATTTCTCCATGTAGTTCTGTTATTATTTCCTTTATATACGTAGATCCTCTGATGTTGGGTGCGTAAATATTTATAATTGTTAAATTTTCCTTATGAAGTGATCCCTTTATCATTATACAATGATCTTCTTTGTCTCTTGTGATTATTTTTAACTTAAAGTCTATTTTGTCTAATATAAGTATAGCCACCCCTGCTCTCTTTTGGTTACCATTTGTATGGAATATCTTTTCCACCACTTCACTTACAGCCTATATGTGTCTTTAAAACTATGATGAGTCTCTTGCAGGTAGAATATCATTAGATCTTCTTTCTTGTTTTTAACCGTTAAGCCACTCTATGTGTTTTGATTGGAGAATTTAATCCATTTATGGTTAAAGTAATTATTGATAGGTAAGAACTTACTATTGCCATTGTGTTAATTGTTTTCTGACTGTTTTGTTGTTCCTTTATTCTCTTGTCTTCTTTCTTGCTGCTTTCTTTTGTGATTTGATGACTTTTTGTGGTGGGGTGCTTTGATTCCTATCTCTCTCTGTTTTGTTTATCTGCTACAGGTTTTTCCTTTGCTGTTACCATGAGGCTTACATAATCTATCTTATAGTTAAAACATCCTATTATAAGCTGCTAATAGCTGAGTTTGGGCTCTGGATGGGTCAGATGGGAGTGACTGCAGGCAGGAAGGGCTTGCTGTCAGCATCTCTAGTTGGGTAAGGCTGCTGCCTGTTTTCTGAGGTGAGGGTGCTACTGGATGAGCTCTGTAGTTGGATGAGCCTGCTGGCTTGGCTTGGTATTCAAACAGGCTGCTGGCTGGACTCCTTGGTTAGGTGGGGCTGCTGGTTTGGCTCCACAGAGAGGTGGGACCACTAACTGGGCTCGGCAATCACCTCTGGTTGGCCAGGGTCACAGGCTATATTCCTTGTCAGATTAGTGCTGCTGGTTGAACTCGGCTGTCAGGCAGGGCTGTAGGCTTGGTTCTGAAATTGGCCCTGGTTGGATGAGACCCCAGGTTGTGCTTGCCATTGAGATAGTGCCACTGCTTCACTCAGCATTTAAGTTGGGCCACCATCAAGGATCTGGGATTGGATGGGACCTCAGGCTGTGCACAGCAGTTGGCCAGGGCCATAGGCTGGGCTTCACTGCTGGGCTGGGCCATAGGCTGTCCTCTGTGTCCAGACATGTACTGGGCTCTAAAGCTGCTCATGGTTACTATTCAGGCTCCCTGCTCAGGCAGGGCTTGAGGCTATGCTAAATAGTTGGGCAGAGTGACCAGCTTGGCTTCCTGTCCAAGCAGGGTCATAGCCTGGGCTATGGGACTGCCCAGGGCTCACTGATTGGGCTCTCTGGTCAGGTGGGGCCAGAGGCTATGCTCTGCATTTGGGCAGGAATGCTGACTTGCCTCCCTGTCTGGCAGGCCATTACATAGGCTCTATCACTGGTAGGGCCCTTTGGCTAGGTCCCAGACCCAAACCTGGCCAGTCGAGCTTCCTGCCAAGATGAGGTTAGTATCTTGGCTCTGCAAATGGAAAGAGCAGCTGGCTGGAATCTCTGCTCAGGCACTGCTGCCAGCAGGAACACAGTTCACAGTGATCCCTGCATTGGTTGCTGTGAGTTCCTCTTCCTTTCTCGATCTCTAACCGATCCCTGGAGGTCTAGCCCCACTTATTCTCCCAGTGATCCCCATGAGATGAGACCAAAGTGAGCCTCCTGGGAAGCGCCTGTAACACCAGGGAAGCTGGATGCTCACCTTCAGCTCTTTTTTGTCCACTGGCCAAACCATACAGTGGTTCCCAGTGGGGGACCCATCTCGGTGCCATGCTGTGCTGGCCTTGGAGAGAGGTGGTTGGGTCAAATGAAACCACTCCTCTTGCCCTTCAAGTGCATTTTTTTCTTGGTTTTGTGATTCAAGAGGGTCTTTAGCTTCACCTCTGGTTCTGGGATTCTCACAAAAGTGTCTTGTCTATGGGTAGTTGCTAGTTGATCTTTCTCTGAGGGGGACTGAACGAGAATGATTTATCCCACCATCTTGCTGATGTCACTCCCTTTTCGTAGCTCTTAGAAAGCCCTTCTCTACTCCAAATTTCTATAAAATTCACCTGCATTTTCTACTGTACTTCAGTAGTTTCAGTGTTTTGTAATTACGTCTTTAATTCTTCTCGCAATTTATTTTGGTAAATGTTATGAGAAAAAACTCTTTTTCCTTAATAATGAATCATTTAACACTTTTTCATAGATGCAGTCTGGTTTAATTAACTGTCCTTTGTCACTGAAAGATGTATAGCCCTAGGTGACGAAACCTCCATCCTGATTCTGGTGTTTTTCTGTTGCTAACACTTATTGATGACCATGTTGAGTAGAATCACTCAAAGACAAAGCTCTGTCACTGTCATTTGTAGCTAGGGATCTGCTTTTATGTTGCTATTTCATTAAACCACGTACCTGCTTGCGGTTGTTCGCCCAGCAGTGAATCTATGTGACTAGACTCATCCAACTTGTCTTAGTGGTCTGCTTTACATGGTGCCTCTCCCTTCAGGCACAACTGGTTATCTCCATGTTGCAGGATTAGCCCTGCCAAGTTCAAGAACCAACTTTTTTCAGTATGTGAAAATGAATGGAGCTTGCATAAGTATGTAGTGTTATTCTCAGCCTAAGTCTTGATGTTTTTCTCAATCTGACTTAGTCCCTTGTTTTTGAAGAAAACCAACATCTGGGCACCCCATTTCCTCTAGTTTGGGTTGTTTGACTTCTCTGTCCAGGCCTCTGCAGACTTGGAAGTGATGCCCTTGAACCCAGTCCTATGGTCATCACTCTCTAATTCCTACTGGAACAGATTCTGATTTGGGAACGAGGAAATTTGCCTATGGGAAGCAGAGTAGAACAGGGTTCCAGTGCCTATATTAGTTTCCTATGGCTACTGTAACAAATTATCACAAATTTGATGGCTTTAAACAACAGAAATTAATTCTCTCCCCATTCTGGAGGCCCAAAGTCTGAAGTCAGTGTCACTGGGCCAAAATCAAAGTATTGGCAGGGCCACTGCCCCTCTGAGGCTCTAGGGGAGAATCTATTCTTTGCCTCTTCCAGTTCCTGGTGGCTGCCAGCATTCCTTGGTTGGCGGCCACGTCACTCCACTCTCTGCCTCCGTGGTCACATTGCCTTCTCCTCTCCTGTCTGTGTCAAATCTCCGGCTGCCTCAGTCTTGTAAAGACATGTGTGATTGCATTTAGGGTCCATCCAGATAATCCAGAATGATCACCCCATCTCAAGATTGTCAATTTAATCACATCTGCATAGGCTTTGCCATATAAGGTAACAAATTTTACAGGTTCCAGGGATTAGGACCTGATATCTTTGGGGACCATTATTTAGCCTACAGTGCCCAAGTTATGAAACCAGATAACACTAGGTTTAACCCCAGATCCAGCAGCATTAGCTGTGTGGATTTAGGCGATGGTGTAAACTCTCTGAATTCGTGTCCTCATCTGAACAAAACGGCATAAGGAGACACATCTCATATGGTTAGTGTCAGCCACAGGGAAGAAAATGTAGGGAAAGCCATGATCAAAGTACGTGTCTCATAATACAACATTAAATGTTAGTTCTTGTGTTGTGATATAAGATTGGAAAGATTTAGTGGATAAAAGTGCAGAGAACCTGAAGTACTATGCTAAGGAGTTTAATATAGGCTGGGCTTTGGGGGCGGGGTTGGGGCATAAAGGAGTCATTTCAGGTTTTTTATGCAAATAAGTCAGAAGATAATAGAAGTGTATTAAAGTTAATTCTGAGAAAGAAAGAAAGCTGGAAGTAAGAAAATTAGTTGAAATTATTAAGGGGATTTTATTGACATGAACTAGAGAAAAACAGTATCTCTGGAAAGTAAAGACCTTGTGTGTCTTCCCTGGACCACAAGCTCGGGACAGCAGAGGCAATGCCATTTTGTTTACCATTGATAATGACCGATTGCCTCTCTAGGGTACTAGAGAAGTTTTCTGCTCTGTTTGTAACATAACTTCCACTCCCAATACACTATGAATTGCTATCAAGCACAATGGAAAGATAATGGGTGTCTAAAAGGGAATAGGGGAAATTCACAAAAATAAAAGGTGCTACTTAGAAAAGACTGAAAACAAATTATCACTCTAGGGAAAGTAATACAAGTGAAAAAAATACTATGGGTGGAATATGTCTAGAAAATAACACTATAGATTCCCCCAAAGCAATGTCATTATATTAAGGTTTAAGACCAATGAGTGTTTATATCAGAATTAAGTCAGATGAGAACCTTAAGTAGAAGTTGCTGGGCATAGAGGAGAAGGTACTTTGCTGTGATCAAGATGTCAGAAAGGAAATGGTGTCATTTAGGTTTTAGAATGTTTGTCCAGTAAGCAATCTGCAAGTGTAAAAAAAAGGGTGGGTGAGATGGAAAGAGAGAACTCTTTTTCGAACTTTAGAGTTATAATTTCGTTCACTAATATGCTTTGTGGCTACCCTTACTTTCCAGATGTTTAACCTTAATTCAGTCAGCTGAATTTTCTGCATATATCCATCTTGGTTTATCTTATTTCTCCTTATAGGTCTTAAGTCTCATTAGAAACCATTGGACTTAATATTTTTTGTTTCATGTCTTTCCCATATCTCAACACTAAGAACAGTGCTTTGAAGATGCTTCTTTTGCGTTTACTATATAAAGTGTCTTCCTAGTTAGGTAAATGCATCTTTTACCATAATCTGCATTCAAACTTCTTAAATAATTTTCTTCTAATGGAAACACTTCTTCACCCACACCTGCTTGATTTAGTTGTATTTTCAATTTGACATTTTAACCTTCATTATAAACATTATAATTTATTTTAATATTTTCAATCACCAAGGATTACCATAAAAGTGGATTTTTAAATTTCTATCCATTTAAAATAAGTTCACCAAATTGAACTTACACTTCTCTGTGGATTTTGAGACACTAGAATAAATTGAACAGAAGTTAACAAAGTCTACATGAGGCTCAGTATAGAAAATCTACAGTGAGCTTTAATAGAGCAGAAAAGAAGGCTGTGTTATCTCCTACATTTTCTCCTACATTGTATTCATTCAGTAGGCATAGAAATACGAGTAATGAAGGACTGTGCATTTTTTTATATAGCATGAAATTTTTTGCTTAAACCTGATGCTTGTATTTCACATATTAAAAAGATATTTATTTGCAGGAGGCTATGACTTTAATGCAGCTGTCAAAATATCTCTGACATTAAGAACATAAATTATTCCTGAGTGTTTATATGTTACTCAAAAGTTTGTGGTTTAACAAACTGAAGTAAAGGTAGTTTTCATTTAGTCATCCTCTCCCCTAAGTACTGTTTATATTGATCTTACAAAGCTTATCTTTTAGAACTGCAGTCATAATGAAATTCAAAATATAGTTCCTTGATCTCATGGTTTTCTTTTCCTGGTTGCTGTTTAATGTTTTTCAAGTTCTTCATGACATCCAACAAGGGTAGTTTTGCCTTAGTTATCAATAAGGGCAGATAAAACTAATAAAAAGTTTTATTAAGAGAGAGGTTTGTTGGGGCCAGCCCAGTGGCACAGTGGTCAAGTTCACACTTTCTGCTTCAGTGGCCTGGGGTTTGCAGATTCGGATCCCAAGTGCGGACCTATGCACCACTTATCAAGCCATGCTGTGGCAGGCATCCCACATATAAAGTAGAGGAAGATGGGCACAGATGTTAGCTCAGGGCCAATCTTTCTCAGCAAAAAAAGAGGAGGATTGGCGGCAGATGTCAGTAGATGTCAGCTCGGCTAATCTTCCTAAATAAAAAAAAAGTTAAAAAAAAAACGAAGTTTGTTTATATTTTTGTTCTGATTTAAAGGCCAAATAACCAAAGGAGGGAAGATTGCCATCAGTATTTCACATAATAAAGAACATAGAATAACTATTACTTTTTCATGCACAAATGAATACCTCTTTCCATCGATTGACTCCATAGTGTTTATTTTTAAAAGTATCTATAAAAATACATTAAATGTACTTATTTAAAAATTGTGCACAGTCTTACACATTATAGGCATTAACACAAATGTGCTTAACCAATTCATAGATAATCTAAACGTATTGGCTAATGGAAGGATACTATTTTAGTTCAATTATTTCTTCTTTAAGTCATTTTTCTCTGGAGCCTTCAGGCGATTTATTTATCAGTAGGAAATTTTAAACAGGATAAAAATAAATCATATTTTTCATGCTTAAAACCTACCTTTAATTTGCTTATTTCAAAGAATAATACCTAAACTGTTAAGTGAATGCTGTTAATGAAAATGGGGGGAAATGCCAAGTCTATGAGTAAATTCTGATATATGATATGTGTTCTCCAGTGTGTCCTGTCTTGCTACATAAAACTAACAGGGAGATCTGGTAATGAACAGTGGTGGCTTTCACGTAATGAAGCATCTTAGAAATGAAAGCAATACCAATTGAGTGTTTATTATGTCACAGGCTTTGTGTGGACGCCTTCCAGTCCTCCCAGTGAACTTTTGCGGGTGGTACGGTTATCCCTGTTTTGCAAGTGAGCAAACCAAGGTTTACAAATGTTAACCAGCTTGTTTGTGAGCCCACCATTTTGTAAGCTTGAGAGCTGGAACCTTTAAATCCAAATCTCACAGATGCTAAAGTCTGTGCTCTTAAACACTTTCCTACATCTTCTTGTGACTCTCTCTTGCTTAAAAGCCAAGCATTTGAAAGATTTATGACATGTCTTGATTGCAGTTTTATGCCACAGGAGATGGGGAGACAGAAAACTGGTCCTCTATAGATAATTCTGAACAAAAAAGGAAGAGAAGTCAAGTGCTTTTAGTGATGGCAACCTGGAGAGAAAACAGTAACCAAGAAATGTCCAACGCCCCTCCCCATTCTTGTCTTCCTTCTTTCTTAATGTCCAGAACTCATATTTTGTTGATATAAACCAGTCAAGGTAAACTCACTCTGCTTTGCTGGGGACTGTTTTAGTCCAATGGTTCTCAAGCATGCATCCGAATCACCTGGAGAGCTTGTTAAAACACAGGACTCTTGGGCTCACTCCAGAACTCCTGATTAAGGAGGTCTGGGGTGGACTCTAAGAATTTACATTTTTAACAAGTTCCCAGTGATGCTAGGAACCATACTTTGAGGACCATTTGTTGAGCCGCCATCAGGTTCTCAAAATTGGCAGCACATTGAAATTACCTGGAGGCACTAATATCCAGACACTTATATAATAAAAGATACTGATATTCAGGCCCAAAACACAAGCTCCAGGGACAATTTCTTGCCTTGATTCTTATACACAAATGGCTCTGAAAATATGGGCTTCTTACTTTGATAAATTTGTCCCCGTTATCAACTTCTTGGGTGTGCATTCACATGACTGGACTCTTTTGTATAACTTTTCTCCCAAAGGGTAACTATTTCCTCTCCAGATTTACAGTCCTTTTAAATTTTAAGTTATTTTTTCTTCTGAAATGCTTTACAGTTTTTTACACGGCAAATTGAGAGTCTGACTTTCCTACTTGGGTATTTGATGCGAAGGATAAGTAGTCTTTGGCATGATTTTTCCAAAAGAGACAAATATGGAGGTCTGCATCATAATATGGAGAAATCTTTCAGAAAGAATTTAAGATTATTTGGAACGTTTATAGATTTTTCCTCAGCATTTAAGAATTAACAGGAATCGGCCTTAAACATATGCTCACCATAAAGACGGGGCTACTGATATTTGCAAAGAGCCAGCATGATAAGTTAGGATTGGTATATAAAGGCTGCAGTGAATTATCATATTGGTTACCCATGTATTGATTTATTGAATTGATATATTCCACTATTTGTTAAATAAAATGGCTCTTTGGAAGTCTTTCATTATTTCTTGTAAAATTGTGACTGACGTAATTGTTAATTAACTTATATTTTATTTTCTTTATGAAGACATTTGTGAGAAATATGTGTGTGTCTTTTAGTTTATGATGTTATACTATATCATATGTGTCTTTGTAAATAGCATTACATTTCGAGAACAAGGTGAAATTTAAAAAATAATAAAAATGAAATTAAGGAAGTATAATTAATATTAATGATCTCCTTAGAAATATACTAGCGCTGTGAACTTTGTTGTAATTGGTATAACTTATTATTTACTTATAATTGTTTTCATTTTTATGAAGTAATTCCAATTTTCTCATTATTATTATTCAGCATAAAAGAATTAAAAAGAGTTCTTAAAATTCTACAATCGTAAGATTAAAAGAGAGTTTATATAGATGATGTTTTCCTTAGGCAACTAAAAATATATGGGTATTTTATCTGTGGCATAACAGTACAAGTAATGCGGTTTCTGGGATAATAAGTTTGGGGTTCAGATTCTAGACTTTAAAAACTGTATCATCATTGCTATTTTTCAGAATCGTCTCTATATATCTAGTCAAGTTTTTATAAGAATGTAGTGAGTACATACACAGCTTCATAAATGTATAAACTATATTCATAACATCATTTTATATTTCCTAAGAAAGGTTACTTTCGAAGACATGATAAAATGCGATTTAAGAGTGATTATTTCATACCAGTTATGAGAAATACTTTCTGCAAGTAACAGAAGGGCATGCAGAATTTTAAAATTGAGGAGTATAGATAAGACAGATTTTAAAAATTAGGTGTCATTTAAAACAGAGTGGAATGACCATAAAGAAGGTACAGTGTTATCTGGGCACAGACAAGGGAGACTTGAAAATGCGCAAAGAAAAAAAGTGTTATAAGAAAGTTTTTGAGCTGGCTTTAAAGAGCTGCACAGAATTTCACTAAGCAAAGATAAAGTGGCAGTTATACCCATCATGGAGGAATGGTAAACATTAGTTTTATTCTATAAAAATAATAACTTGGAGCAAGTGGTTGGCAGGGAAATGTTTGATCCCTAGATTCAGTGCCTTGGTGAGTGGGGGAGTGATGGTACCAAAAACAGAAATGAGGATCTCTTGAGAAGGAGATGATTTGCAAGACAGCAGATAAGAAAGACAAGAAAGAAAAATATCTGAGAGGGAACATTCTATTGTATTGAGAAATGTAAACCATCAAGAGTGTGTGTGTGTTCCCTGTGGCTAGAGGAAATCATGGATGCCTAAGGGGCAATGCGGTCTCTCAGCTGTAAGAGAAGTGCATGGCTACAGAACCTTGAAGAGCATCTTCCTTCAGTATAGCAGCACCAGAAAAGGGAAAGAAAAGTGAACAGTGGGTTGGAAGAAGGCTGAGATGCAGGGCCACATGGGTGGCTGAGAAGATAAGAAGATGGGTAGAGCTTTTGGTTTTCCCTTAGGACACAGTTCACGCCATATTGGAACTAAGGTGATTTGTGGCTAGACATTTTGCCTGCTAGAAGTAAACATTTTTTCCTCTCTGGGGGAAGATATCTTCAGATCCTCAGATGCTCTGCCTATTTCCCGATGGAGTGTGTACAAACAAAACAAAACAAGGTAAACCTAGAATTCTACACTCAGTAAAAATATTGTTCAAAAATGAAGACAAAATAAAAACATTTGCAGACAAGCCAAGAGAATTTGTCATCAGCAGAGTCACACTAAAGGAAATAATAAAGGAAATTCTACAGCCAAAGGGAAAATAGTCCTAGATGGAAATAAGGAAATGCATTAGTGAATGAAAAGCTGAAAGATAAATGTATGAATTAATTTAATTGAATAATAGCTATGTAAAATAATGTTTATGGCCTTAATATATATAGATAATAATATACAAAATTAATAACATAAAAAGCAAGAGTAGGGGGCACTTCCATAACATCATGTTAAGTACCTCTAGAAATATGCTTCTCCATAAAAAATATCAAATAAATTTTTCAGAACTCTGGAAATTAACTAAAGGAGGTTCAAGAAAAATGCTCTTTCTTTCATACTTGCCCCAACCCCATGCTAATCTATTCAGATCCACAACTGACTTGGAAACCAACAGCCTTGCAATCTCTGTTACTGTAAAAATCAGCAGTTTAGTAGACACTGAAAGGGTATAAAGGGTTTGGATCTCCTCAAAAGTTCAATCCCCAGATAATTATCACCATTTGACTGGAAGCTTGCTGAAAAATACCATTCTCAGGGCTTGTCATTATATGACCTGACTCAGAGCTTACTCTGTGTCGACAGCATTATTCTCGAGGTAGTTGTTAAAAATAATTGGCTGCAATCATTTGAAATTACCTGAGACCATTACAAAGTGTGGCAAACAGGAGGCTGACCAAAACACTCAAAAAGGAAACCTGGGGAATGAGGACCATAGGGGACTTTGGAATGATCTACAGTGTTCCTTTGAATCTACGAGGTATGCATATGCACAAGGCTGTGGGCATGCCCAGAAGATACCTGAGAAGGCCCTGTACAAAGAGGAAGTGAAGGCCAAGACAGATAAACTGCTTACGAGAGCATGGTAAGCATGCCCCAAAACATATACAGAGCCCTTCAGCAAGGCTAGAAGCTGTATTGGTTCAGTACATTTAAGGAAATCTCTATGCAATCATTAGGTGACCACAAAGCTAACCAGGCAGACTTCAGTGGCTGCACACACAAATGAATAAAGATGCTAAAGAATTATTCCATGGTCTTACTTAAAAACAAATACCAACAAAATGTCTGTAAACAGAAGCAACAGCAAACTGTAGGGGAAGAGATCTGATTTCCTGAGTTTCCACATTATTCAAAATGCGCAGTTTTAATCAAAAAAATTAAGAAACACAAGAAACAGGAAAGTATGGCTCACACATATGAAAATAAAGCAGTCAAAAGAAACTTTCCTTTAGGAAACCAGATATTGAGCTTACTAGACAAATACTTTAAATCAGCTATTATAAATATGTTCAAAGAACTAAAGGAAACTATGTCTAAAGAATTAAAGTAAGAGAAAAATGTCTTATCAAATATAGAATATCACTAGAATAGAAATTAGAAAAAGAACCAAATAGATATTCTGGAGTTGAAAAGTTCAATAACTAAAATGAAAAGTTCACTGGAAGGGATCAACAGCAGATTCAAACTAGCAAAAGAAAAAGCCAGCAAACTTGAAGGCAGACCTGTGAGATACCTAATTAAGAATACCAACATAAACATAATAGGATTCCAAGAGCTGAGGAGAGAGGAGAAGGGGCATAAATAATATTTGAAGAAACAATTGTTGAAAAATTCCCAAATTGATGAGAAATATGGATCTACAAATCAAGGAACTCAAAGAACTTTAAGTAAAATAGGCTCAAAAAATTCCCCACCAAGAAACATCATAGTCAAACTATTAAAAGCCGAAGGCAAAGAAAAAAATCTTGAAAGCAGTAAGAGAAAAGTGGCTTATCATGTTTAGGGATCCTTAATAAGATTAACAACTCACTTCTTATCAGAAAGCATGGAGGCCAGAAGGCAGTGGAATGATATATTCAAAATGCTGAAAGACTCCAAACCATGAATTCCATATCAAGCAAAACCATCCTGCAATAAAAATAAGAAATTATGCCATTCCTAGATAAACAAAAACTGAGAGACTCCATTGCCAGCAGACCAGTTCTGAACGAAATACCAAATGAAGACTTTCAGGCTGGCATAAAAGGACACTAGACAGTAACTCGAATCCATATGAGGAAATAAAGAACACAGATAAAGGTAAATGCATAGGTATGTATAAAATACAGTATAAAGTATGCTTGTTTGTAATTTTTTTCTTCTATTTGATGAAAAAGAGGTGCATAAAGCAATAATTATAAAATTGTGTTGATGGGCCAAAATATATAAAGATGCAATATGAATGGCAGTATTAGTACATAGAAGGTGGGAAGGAGAAGAGCTCTATTGGAACAAAGTTTTGTATATAATTGAGATGAAGTTGATATTTAACTGAAATTGCTTTAAGATCTAATGTTAACTGCAATTTCCAAGTCAACTGCTAGGCAAAGAGTACATAAATATAAAGATATTTAGTAAAATAAAGAACAAGGCTATTAAACTGATAAATTAGAAAATAACTAACAAAGAAGGAAGTTATGGAAGTTTAGAAAACAAGCAAAAAGGCATATAGAAAACAAATAGCAGAAGTGTAGACATAAATCTTATGAGTCATTATTTTAAATGTAATTGTGTAAACACACCAATCAAAAGGCAAAGATTGGAAGAATGTACTTAAAAAATGCATGCTGTGTATAAAAAAAGTGCTGTGTATGAGACACACTTTAAATTCAAAAATACAAAAAATTAAAACGATAAGGTAGAATTGCATCCTGAAGTAGCAACATTTAGATTAAATATATTTGAACTAAATACTAAAGTCAAAGACAAAGATAGTCAGACGGGATAAAAAGTAACACAAACAGGGGGGCTGGCCCCGTGGCCGAGTGGTTAAGTTCGTGCACTCTGCTTCAGGTGGCTCAGTGTTTTGTTGGTTCGAATCCTGGGCGTGGACATGGCACTGCTTGTCGAGCCACACTGAGGCAGCGTCCCACATACCACAACTAGAGGGTCCCACAACTAAGAATATACAACTATGTACCAGGGGGCTTTGGGGAGAAGAAGGAAAAAAATAAAATCTTTACAAATAAAAAAAGCAACATAAACAAAACAACCCCAACCGTATGGTGCTTACAAGACACACGCATTAAATAAAAAGGATTCAGCAAGGTCAAAAATAGGATGGTAAAAAAAAAAATTCATCCCATCCCAAAAGCAAAAAAAGAAAGCTGATGTAACAATACTAACATTAGGTTCAAAACATGACTAGAGATAGAAGGTCATTTTATGATAATAAAATATTCATTATCCCGAACATAGCTTACAGTTCTAAGTTTGCGTATCTCTTATAATTTATCCTTAAATATATAAATAAAAATTTGCAGAATGACCAGAAAGGCACAGATAAGTCCCCAATTAAAATGGGAGATTTTAACACACCTCTCTCAGAAACAGATTAAACAGACAAAAATCAGTAAGTATAGAGAATAATTAACAATATAATTAGCAAATGAACGAATTCACATATCTAGAACTCTGAACTGGTGCTGTCCAGTAGAAATATAATGCAAGCCACATGTGTAATTCTAAAATTTTTTAGTAGCCACTTTACACAAAAAGAAAAATAGGTGAAATATTTCTAATAATATATTCATTTAGCTCAATATATACAAACTTTTCATTTCAACATGTACTTAATATAAAGCTGAGATATTTTGTGTTCCTTTTGTCTAATCAATCTTCAATATCCAGTGTTAATTTTACATTTCACCTTTCAATTTGAGCACTACATTTCCCTTGGAAATAGTTGCTCTCTATTTAGACTTCATAAAATTTAAATTGATAGATTCATATACCGAAGTTGGTCCAAATGTACTTAAGGGTCCAATACCAAAAATATTGTTTTCTTTTTGTATTCACATCTTATTGACAAACTTGCTCATCATTTTTAGAAAACTCACGTTAATATTAAAGCAAAAGTATATCAGTTTCAAGCTACATTTGTACAGGTTAAAGAAATCCTCTGACACTTTCATCAACTTATCATTAAATGGATATATCAGAAATTGAAAAGCAACTCTAAATTCATCATTGTCGACAAAGCATTCTTCAAATATTTCTTGTAAATTTGTAGACAATTTACATAATGCTATAAATTATATTTAAATTAACCTTCATGTTGATTTATGTTGAAAACATGGAATGTCACTCCTATTATTGATTTCTGTTATAAAAAGCTTCAATTTCGACATAAATTGTTGTACTTGTCACCTTCCTGACCTAGTCACAAAGTTACAACTAAGCTTTTTCATTTCTTGAAGCTTCAAATTTAGCTTGTTTATATGCAGTATGATATTAGTATAGGTGAAAAAATCTAGATTATACTGCCAGTTTTTTCTTTGATTATTGATTATTTGGTAAGCATTCCTTTTGTTTCAAGAAAATCTGGAATTGAGGTTAACAGTACGTTAAATCTTTATAGAACTCTTCCACTATTCAACCAACAAGTTTTGGCAAAGAACATGTGGTCATTATATTTATTGCCTTCTCCTTCTTTCAGTGGTTCCATAAACTGGACCTGACTCATAGCATTGTTATGTATATACTGAATGGCTTCAACAGCTGAATCTATGAAACTTTTCATGGATTTTAACCATAATGGTCCACAGTACTTTTAACAATGGTGGCCCATAGTACTATAGTATGGATATACTATAGAGAATCCCACATGTGATAAATCAATTTGAGACATAAATATGACCAGATAGAAATATGACCCAAAATAAATAGATACGTTTTGGTAAAAATGCCATCTCTTTTTTTTATAAAAATTAAGCATAGAAAATAATAGATATTATAAATCATTAAATATTGGTGACTGACCATACTGACAGTTTCTTCTCTGATTATCAATTATTTGGTAAGATAATACCAAAGGCTTGTCTTTGAAGACTCTAATCAAAAAGTCAAAGTCACCACATTGGACAAAGCTGAAGTTCTACTCTGATTGCCATCTCTTTGCTAAAGAAAATTTTATGTCCCACACATCTCTTCTGTCAGAATCTACCTCCCCTGAAATCCAGTTGGGAAACAAAATCAAAAGAAATTCTGGTTCATTTAACAATGATATAATAACTGTTAAATTTAGATTTATGATAATAGAAAAACTTTAAATCCTATAGTTTCCAATTCGTCTTTCATAATCCTGATTTGCACAAGCTCAAAACCCAGATTACGAAGTGTAGCATCATTCTTTTAATGTTCTAGAACAAATACAACCAGTCTTGCTCCATATGATATTAACCTTTTACAATGCCTTCTGACTTCAACTGTCCTTGATTTATCATATTCTTAGTGCAAAATAATTCCTTTCTTAAGATTAAATTGCATCTCTCTCTTTCTCTGAATTTGGAAATTTATGTTAGCTGAGCTCTTTGGTTCCAAACATTGTACTAAAACCTGAGATGCTTGAGATAGAAAAGGCACACCTCCACTCTCAATGGTCTCACAGAATAATAGGAAAAGTGGTTTTTAAGCAAGTAATTACAGCAGGACTAATACTGCCAGGTATACTGTTCACCTATCTGATGTCAACCCGATCATGGGCAGGGTTGGCGGGACACCCAAAGACTAGCCGCAGAAGGATGTCCTTACTAACCTTGAACTTGAAGGGACAAAGGAAGGAGGCTGGGTTATAGGAATCTAGGAAAAGCTGGAGCTATAGCAGAGGCAATCTCCAAAGGTAGAAAAGCCCTTAAGAGAGCATAACTCCCAGCCAGAACCATGGTGAGGCAGAGAGAGAAGGGCCTGGCTTATGGAAGTAAATACCCTAAACCTTCTTTTCTCCCACCTTCCAATCTCCTGCTAGCGTCTTACATTAGCCAAATCTAATTGGAAGTCAGAAGCTGATGGAACCTGGGTGATGCATTCTATAGAGATCCTCAGAATTGAAACTATTATGCAAACATTGGAGTGATAAAAAAAGAGGCAGTTAATGAAGGGAAAGATGTGCTTGGATTTCCTTTTTTAAGGAAGTTATTGGTAACAGTGACTGATTGGAGTGGTGCATCACCTTGTGCATGGACCTATCTCATTGAAATTTTCTAAGTGATGAGTAAGGAGTGAGTTAGGAAGGACAAGAGAGGAAAGACTGTATGATTTGATGTGATACATGTATGGTGTAAACGCAATACAATTTGATGATTAATTGGAAGTGCCGGGTGAAAGACAAACAGCCAGGAAAGACCACCATTAGTTTTTAACTTGGAAATCTCGATTAGCAGAAGTCCGATTAAGAACTTTCTGTGGACACAGAAAAAGATGCCTGATTTTATTTTTTCGTTCTTTAGTTTAAGGTGCTAGCAGACATCTAAGTAGATGTCCTTCATCTCCTTAACTTGGTCTTATGATCTTTTTTGTTTGTTTCCAGCTTTATTGAGAAATAATTGACATATAACATTGTGTAAGCTTAAAGTGTAAAAGTAGTGATTCTATATCTGCATATATTGCAAAATGATTACCACAATAAGATTAGTTAACATATCCATCATTGAGATCTATTATTGTCTGCCTCAGGCTTCTTACCCTGGCCTCATCATCAACCCACTCTCCCATCCGTCCAACAAATATATTTATTCTACAAATGTGACTCTATTTCTTGCCATGGTGCCCATTCAAAAGTCTCCTAACCATCTTTCCAGACTTAGTTGGATGTCAGCTCTTCTGGGAAACATTCCCTGATCCCTTTCTCCAATCTAATTCAAATACTTCTTCTCTAGATGTTATCTGTATTACAGCCCATGTCCCAGAATACCATCAATATTAATTTACTTATCTGGCTTCTTCATGATACTGTAAGCATCTCAGGGGAAAGGGTGCTAATTTGACTTTTTTAGTCAACACCTAGAATCGTGCTGATCTCATTTCAGGTGATTATGAGAAAAGAGGGACACTATGAATGATGAAAAGACAGCAAAGTTGAAACATGTAATATTTGTACCAAAAGAGAAGAATCCTTAAAAGATAAAGGGAAGCTGAAGGCAAAGCCAAAGGAGATTTGTGGCAATAATAAAATTTTGAGGATAAAATTAGTTCTCTTTTCTAAGGTGCTATAGATAGTATTTTTGTGCTTTTGTGGATTATTTCCTTATACATTATGTTCTTAACTCATATGCACAGATTTATTACTTTATTAACTTTGGATATATTTTACATGAGATGTATGAAGTTTCTTGTAAAAAAGAAGAAAGTCATAGAAAAGTGTCTTGAGCTAGAATTTCTTTGGGGAAATCACTAGGTTTAAAATTAAATTTTCCCGTATTCTTTTTAAAGTAGAGATCTAAATTTCCTTCCCGGGATTACTTTTCAGTCTCTTTTAAATTAAATACAAAGTTTTCTAAGCAAACACAGTCCTACTGTTGGCTAGAATGTCACAAACTCAAAATAGTATTCAGGGAAAGCTTTTAGTGAGTTAATTAGAAAATGTAGATTTTAAAAATTAGATGATTTTTTAAAAATTTTATTTGTTAAATTATTTTTAAATTAAATTCAATAATTTAATTTTTTGTCAACAAAATTTCAAAAAATATATATATGAACACTCAATAGTTCCAGTCAGTTGAATTAGCATATTTCAAAGCCTAGCGTAAAATGAAAGGACTGGATATATTTTTTATGAAAAGAGAAAATCTGTTCCTAAATTTTCCTGGACTAGACTCCTTCACCGTTCATGTTTAAATCAAAAAAGATTTCTCTTTTAGCAGTGCTTAACTGGTATAGCTTGTACCATTACCGTTTCATTACTAGAATTGCCTTAGTATAGATTCCAGTTGTCATATTCTGTCCTTATATTAGAAAAACAGAGATTGGGCCAGAAAACAATATGGTGATATTTTTTTACATTTTAAAATACTTCTAACATGATCTGCATCTTTTATATATTCAGAATTTAGATTGGCCTTTCCATCACAATCCAACCATGCTATAAATAACCAGTAACAGCAATTGCTGATGAGCAAGGCTGTAAAATAAGGTAAAGGTCAAAGAATGATAATTCATGTTCAGCCCTAACAAAGTATACAAGGTATTCAAATACTGATATTGAACTCTGGTGGCAAAGCTCAGGGAAGAAATGGCACCATGTGAATCCCCTCACGTAAATGTGATTGTGAAGAGGTTAAGAACTAGAAACAAGTTACTTGCTCTCTCAACGAGTATATAAATCCAAGGGTCAGCTTTCTGTGTATAACAATAGAGTAGATAGTTTTAGACATCATAGCTCTTACTTGTGCGCTATTACTAATTTAATCTCTAGCTCAGCACAGTGTGGCTTTAAAAAATGGTTTAGGGGGCCCGCCCCATGGCCAAGTGGTTAAGTTCACGCACTCCGCTGTGGCGGCCCAGGGTTTCGCTGGTTTGGATCCTGGGTGCAGACATGGCACCACTCATCAGGCCACGTGAGGCGACGTCCCACGTGCCACAACTAGAAGGACCTGCAACTAAGATATACAACTATGTACCGGGGGTATTTGGAGAGAAAAAGTAATTAAAAGAAAAAAAAAAAGATTGGCAACAGTTGTTAGCTCAGGTGCCAATCTTCAAAAAAAAAAGGGTTTAAAGGTAGAAGTGCTTGAAATCTCAAGACAGCATAGCCTTTTACATCTGGAAAGTTATTTTCAAAATACAGGAATCATTTAAATTTTGAGCATAGGACACCTTCTCAATTTTTTTCAGACCATGGTAATATTGAAAGAGTGAGAATCTGACTGGAAAACCTTGACTCATTTGTATACTTGTGATTGTCATTTACATCTGACAAGCCAATTACCTGTTAACATACACTCCTTGTACATTTCTTTCAGCTCCTACACTAGCAGGCTTATGCTGATTTTAGATTATACAATAAGCAAAACTCCTTTTCACAGGAAGATATCTGCAGGCAGTCTCTCCATTACAGATACTACTTTTTTGAGACAGTCCTACAGTTCTGCTCACTGTCATTTCTCCTTTGACTTTCAGTTCCTATATTCCTACAACTAAATTAACTAGCCAATCAATAGGAAAGGAGGCTTGAATATAGCTGTGCTTCTTGATCTTTTTCGTGTCATGGAACCTATAGGAAATGATAACATTGATAAGATAAACTGGGTAAATTGGATGGATTTGAGAGTGCGTTTATATATAAAATATTTAAAATGAAAGTCTTCATGTTTTCTTTATATAATTATGGTAACAGAAATAAAGCAAAGTATTGGAAGATATTAAAGATTGGGTTTGAATAGAACTAATTTTTTTTTTCAAAAATGTAGTAAGAACTTGAATTTGCTTCCTATTGAAATTAATCTTTTGTGTGTGTGTGAGGAATAGTGACCCTGAGCTAACATCTGTTGCCAATCTTCCGCTTTTTGCTTGAGGAAGACTGTCATTGAGTTAACATCAGTTCCAGTCTTCCTCCACTTTGCATGTGGGATGCCGCCACAGCATGGCTTGACCAGAGGTGTGTAGGTCCGCACCTGGGATCAGAACCCGCAAACTCTGGGCCGCTGAAGCAGAGCACTTGAACTCAACCACTATGTCAATGGGCCGACCTCAAAATGAAGCACTTTTGAAATGTTTTATTGTGGTAAAATATATGTAACATAAAATTTTACATATATAACAAGCATTCCTTTTCTCCACATCCTGACAACACTTATTTTCTGTTTTTTTGTTTTTTGATAATAGCCATCCTAATGCGTGTGAACTGATATCACATTGCGGTTTTGATTCTGATTTGTATTTCTCTAATGATAGTGACATTGACCATTTTTATATGCTTATTGGTAATTTGTATGTCTATTCAAGTCCTTTGCCCGCTTTGAATTTGGTTTTTGTTTTTTGTTGTTGAGTTGTAGGAGTTCTTTATGTATTCTGGATATTAATCTCTTAGAATATGATTTGCAAATATTTTCTCAGATTCCATGGGTTGACTTTTCACTTTGTTGATAGTGTCCGTTGATGTATGAAAGCTTTCCTTTTGATTTATTCCAATTTATCTATTTTTTTCTTTTGTTGCCTTGTGTTTGGTGTCATATCCAAGAAATTGTTGTCACATTCAATATCATGAGGGTTTTCTTCCGAGAGTTTTATAGATTTTTGTGTTTAAGGCTTTGATTTAGTTGAGTTACTATTTGTATGTGATGCAAGGTAAAGGTCAAACTTCATTATTTTCCATGTAGATATCCAGTTTTCCCAGCACAATTTGTTGTAAAGACTGTCCTTTCTCCATTGACTAGTCTTGGTACTCTTGTTGAAAATCCTTTGACCATATATGTGAAAGTTTATTTCTGTGCTCTCTATTCTATGCCATTGGTTTATATGTCTGTCTTCATGACAGTACTACACTGTTTTGATTCCTGTAGCTTAGTTTTAAGTTTTGAGATCAAGAAATGTGAGTCCTCTAACTTTGTTCTTCTTTTTCAGAATCATTTTGGCTATTTGGGGTCCCTTGAGATTACATGTGCATTTTAGGATGGATTTATTTATTTCTGTAAAAAACATCCTTGGGGTTTTTGTAGGGATTGCATTGACACTATAGATTGCTTTGTGTAATGTTGACATCTTAACTGTATTGTCTTCCAATAAATGAACAAGGTTTGTTTCCATTAATTTGTCTTCTTTAAATTTTTTCAACGTTTTGCTGTTTTCAGTGTACAAGTCTTTTGCCTCTTTGATTAGATTTATTCCTAAGTAGTTTATTCTTTTTGATGTGACTCTAAGTGGAATAGTTTTCTTAATTTCTTTTTTGGATTGTTCATTGTTAGTGTTAAAATACAACTGATTTTTGCATGCTGACTTTGTATTCAACTTTGCCAAATTTGTCTACCAGTTCTAAGAGGTTTTTTTGTGTGGAATCTTTAACCTTTCCTACATGTAAGATCATGTTGTCTGCAAACAGATAATTTTACTACTTTCTTTGCAATTTAAATGTCTTTTATTTCGTTTTCTTGCCTAAGTTCTCTGGTTAGGAACTTTCAGCAATATATTAAATAGCAGTGTTGAAAGTGATCACCCTTTTCTTGTTCTTGATATTAGAGGCAAAGCTTTCAGTCCTTTACCGTTTGAATGTGATATTAACTGTGGGCTTTTTATATATGGCCTTTATTATGTCAGGTAGTTTCCTTCTACTCCTAGTTTGTTGATTGTTTTTATCATGAACCAGTGGTGAATTTTGTCAGATGCATTTTCTGCATCAATTGAAATGATCGTGTGGTTATTTTCCTTCATTCTGTTAATGGGGTGGGTTACAATGATTGATTTTTGTATGTTAAACCATCCTTCCATTCTAGGAATGAATCCCACTTGATCATGGTGTGTGTGTGTGTGTATGTGTATTTTTTTTTTGCTTCTCTATTCTGCTTGCTAGTATTTTGTTGAGAATTTTTGCATTAAAGATAAATTCGTCAGGAATATTGATCTGTACTTTTTTTGGATCTTGTTTCTTTGTCTGTCTTTGCTATCAGGGTAATACAGGCCTCATAGAGTGAGTTAGGAGGTGTTCTCCCCTCTTCAATTTTTTGAAAGAGTTTGAGAAGGATTAATATTAGTTCTTCTTTAAATGTTTGGTTAAATTAGCCAGGGAAATCTGGTCCTGAGCTTTTCTTTGTGGGAAGGTTTTTGATTACTGATTCATCTCCTTACTAGTTCGAAGTCTGTTCACATTTTCTATTTCTTCATGACCCAGTCTTCGTAGGTTTCCTTTTCATCTAGGCTATCCAGTGTGTTGGCATATGCTCTTATAATCCTCTTCCTGTGTTTTTGTATGCTTTGTGATATTTTTGGTTGAAAATTGGGCATTTGAATAAACAACCATCTCTCCTAGTCTTTGCAGTTTGACTCTGTGTCAGGGAAGCCCTTTGCTAGTTCGTTGGGCATGTTCTAAGTGGTGGGATCAGCCCAAGGAGAAAACCTAAGGCTTTTTTCAGTTCTCTTCTGAACATACATCTTGGCTAGGCCTGTGTTTGTTTTTTTGTTTTTTGGCTTTTTATTGAGGCAGATTAGCCCTGAGGTAACATCCACTGCCAATCCTCCTCTTTTTACTGAGGAAGATTGGCCCTGAGCTAACAACTGTGCCCATCTTCCTCTATTTTATATGTGGGACACCTGCCATAGGATTACTTAATAAGCAGAGCATAGCTCTCCACCCAGATTCAAACTGGTGAACCCTGGGCTGCCAAAATGGAGCATGCAAACTGAAATACTATGCCACAGGGCTGGCGCCCTCTGTGTTATTTTCTTTGATTCCTCCATTTCCATGAATGCTTTTTAAATACCTTAATTTCTTAATGATCCCACCCAAGCTTCTCCTTGAGCTCTTAGATGGTCTATTGCCTGTCTCCACCTGTAATCTTTTGTCCCAAGTATCTGTAGGTCTTAGTCTCTTTACAGCTTTCCTAGGCAGTACCTGCTGCTTCTCCCTGCCTCAGATTCCAGTTACATCACTCTTTTCCAACCTGACTGAGTTAGGTGATACAGAGACCGGTCCTTCAGGTAGACCCCAAACAGGTTAGAATCTGGGCAAGGGTGAGCAAAAATGCCACAGGATTTGCTAGTATTTTGAACGTGGCTTTTTCTTGACTGCACATTTGTTTGGTGCTGTAGACCTTTGAATATGTTTCAGAGCTCAAGTAAGTTTTCTTTTAGACAGATTTTTGGTTGGTTTTTGGGTCTCCATGAGGGATAAAGGACCAGAACTACCTATCTCACCATTATACTAATGTCAACCTGCTGTTTTCTGGGAAAGCATTTAATGATAAAAATTTCTCTTTAATTACTACTTTAGCTTCATCCTACAAACTTTGTTGTGTTTTTTCATTATCCTTTAATTCAAAATATCATATAATTTCCTTTGTGATTTTTCTCTTTCACTCAGTGATATTTTAGAAATAAGTTGTTTAATTTCCACATTTCTAGGTTTGTCTAGAAGTTTCACTATTTATTCTTTATTTAAAGTGTTATAAGATAGCATTTTGTAAAATTTCAGTCTTTTGAAATCTTTTTTCAGTCTTTTGAAGAATTTTTATGGCCCAACATATGTTGGTAAATGTTCCATGTGCTGTTCAAAATAATGTGTATTATGAATTCGGGTATAATGTTTTATAAATCTAATTAATTTTAAGATGGTTGATAGTTTAATTTTGATTTTATATGTTCTTACTGACTTTAATATCTACTTGTTATAGCCGTTACTGAGAAAGATTGTTAATATCTAAACCTGTTACTGTGAACTTGTCTCTTCCTTAATTTATGTCAGTTTTGCTTTCATGTATTTTAAAATTCTATGTTAATAAAATAAATATTTATATTTAATACATGTTCCTGATGTATTCAAATTTTTGTAATTATAGAGCATCCCTCTTTATTTTTAGTAGCACCTTCAGTCTTGAAATCTATTATATCTGATATTAATTTAATCAGTTTAGCTTTCTTATAGGTTGCAGTATTCCTTTCCCAGTTATTTATTTTCAGTCTACATGTGTCTTTGTATTTAAACTAAACAACATGTAGTTGTTTCTTGCTTTTTTATTCTATCCAGAAATCTCTGTCTTTTGATGGAGTGTTTATTCCATTTACATTTAATGTAATTATTGATATGCTTATACTGAGGCTTTTCATTTGGCTAATTGTTCTTTTATTTGTCTTGGTTTTTAAAATTCCCTCTTTCTATCTTTCCTGTCTTCCTGTGGCACCACACACATGTGCCTAATAACCCCTTTCACCCTCTTCCTTCGCCCCTTCCCCTCTGGTAACCACCAAGGGTATTATGCTAAGCAAAATAAGTCACAGGGAGAAAGTCAGATACCATGTGATCTCACTCATAAATAGAAGGTAAGAACAGCAACAAACAATCACATAGAGACAGAGATTGGATTGGTGGTTTCTTTTCCTTTCTAGCTATATCTCTTTCCAATTTTTAATGGTTGCTTTGGGATTACAATAAACATTGCAGATTTACCCAGTGTACCTATTGATAATATTGAATAATTCAAGATAAAATATAGACTTTGGTACTATTTCCACCTACCCCCACTTATTTCTTAATACTATTGTCATGTATATTCTGCCAATATAAATTGTAAACATATCTAATCAGTGTTATTATTTTGCTTTGCTCGGTCATGTGTCTTTTAGCAGGATTAAGAGAAAAAAAAGAATGCACACACATATATACATTGCGCATATATATAAATATATATAAATAAAATATATGAAAATTATATATACATATAATTTTATATTTTCAGACACATTTGTCGTTTCAGTAAATCTGAATTCCTTGCTTGTGTTATTTCTTCAATTTTCCTGAAGAATTTCCTTTAGCATTTCTTGTAGTGAAAGTTTGCTGGAAAATTATTCTTCCTCTTTTTTCAATCTTAAACTGTCTTTATTCCCACTTCACTTTTAAAAGAGAACTTCACTAGATATTGAATTCTTTTTTATTTGTTTTCCTTCTGCACTTTGAACATACAATTTTGATAACTTCAATCTTTTCAGATGAGATGTCTATTTTTATTCATATTGATGTTTCTCTGTGTCAGACGTGTCATTTTTCTTTGCTGACAAAATTTTCTATCTTTAGCTTACAACAGTTTGACTATGATGTTTCTATTGTTAAGCTTCCCAAGTCTGTACATTGTTTTCCACCAAACTTGGGAAGTTTTCTGCCATTATTCTTCAATTTTTTTTTTCTTTCTCCTCTTCTCTTCTTCTTGGATTCCAATTGTATCAATATTGGATTGTTTCATATTGTGTACCAGGTCTTTGAGAAGGTGTTTTTTTCGTCAATCTTTTATCTTTCTATTTTTTGTGTTGATAAATTTCTACTGATGTATTTTCACCTTCACCAATTTCTCTTCAATGATATCCAATCTGTATGCAATCTATCCAATCTACTTATAGAACATTTTATTTTTTCAATTTCAATTATTGTATTTTTCAGCCTCTGAATTTCCATTTGATTAGTTATTTTAAAGTTGCCATTTTACTCTCGAAATTATCTTTACATTCATTGATACCATATTTTTTTCAATTTGTTGAACATTTTAATTCTTTGAATGTATCTCTGATAGGTGCTATAAAATCTTTGTCTGATACATCCAACTTCTTGCCCCACTTGGAGTGTGTTTCTATTGGCTATTTATTTTTTGCTTCATACTGATCACACTGCACATTTCCTGCATGTCTAGCAGTTTTTGATTGAGAAATGCATATTGCTGATAATAGATTTTAATGACTGGATTCTGTCATGTTCATCTGAAGATTCTTGTTTCTTGTTCTAGTAAGAAATTAATTTGCCTGGATTCAAACTGTACATTTTTCCTACTGTGCTGTATGCATCTGCTAATATCTTTACTCTGTTCTTATGACATTCCACTGTTGCTTTTTGGTGCAAGTTGGTGATCAGGCAAGGATTTTAACAGAGTTGGAGCTCATCTTCTCTGTGGTTCCCTTCCTTCTAGGAATTCCTTCTTTATTTATCTCTGCTTTTTGAGTTTCAGATTCTGTTTTCTGAAACTTCAAGTCCACAAGGATTTAAAGCTTTCTGCCTCTGCTGGTTGAGTTATGTATGGTTGAAGAAATGTATTCAGTTAAGAAAATCTTCAACTTTGCAGATTTGGCTCTTTGAGCATAGATTTTTCTCTAGTTTTTGTCTGCATTTTTGCATGCTTCCTATCGTCTTCCCTGAACCTGTGTAGTTTAGCTGTCAGTCAGGGATGTGAGCAGTTCATTCTCTGAATTTTGGTCTCATTCCATCTTCTGTACTTATGCCTTCCAGGATTTCTCCTTTAAATTTTCAGCTAAACTCTGATCTCTGGCACCTGTAGCCAGTAGGGCTATTAGTGTGTCATTTTCTGCAACCATAAACAACAGGTAAGGGAGATTGTCAATTTTGTCAGACCAAAAAGTCACAAACTCACCATTCTGATCATTTTAAGTTTCAGGTTTGTGTGTGTATGTGTGTGTATTAGGCTTTCCTTTCATTTTTGTCCGCTTTGGAAAGTTTTCAGTGCATTTTTTTGAAGTTGACTTTGTATATCTTATACAATATTTATAATTATCTCTGAGAGGATGGTGGGCATAACCATTTTAATCCTTTCTATTACAAGGATTTCATCTATGTAACTTATTAAAGTAAATTTTAGCTGTATCATTAATCACTTTATACTTACTATGAATGTCACAATCATATAATTTTATAAGCTCATTTCATAAAATTAGATAAAATCATGAATCTATAGCCTAATGAGAAGAATCCAATTTGCTAGATGCATTAAATATAACTTTCAAAATTCCAATTAGGTTACAAGTAAAAGTTAGAACAAATAGCCTTTGAGATCAATCCTGAAAAGACAATTTTTAAAGGTCAGGTCAGTTTTAATAAATAAACTTATTTTCTACAAACATGGCTGGCTCATATTGTTTCAGGTAATAATAAGAATTCTCTTTTAACTCACTTTTGCCTGACATTGAAATCAATAAAATAATGACTATATCATTTGTGTAACAGATTGAAGTTTGTCGAGAATTTTTGTGTCTTTCACCTCATTTCTATTTATAATGCATCTGTGATGTATCAAACCTTGCTTTATATTGACCTTTGTATCTATATATAGATTCTTCCCTTATCTTCTAGAGGAAGCCTGCTTCACTCTCTAGAATTAATCCTGGTACATTTGTTAAAATTGACGACCCTACAGTGACATATCAAAGCATTCAAAGTCCATGTTTTACGTTACGGTTCACTCTTGGTGTTATGCATTCTATGGGTTTGGACAAAGGTATAATGACATATATCAAACATTATGGTATTATGCAGAGTATTTTCATTGCTCTAAAAACGCTCTGTGTTCTACCTATTCATCACTCCCTGCTCCCCATCCAAACCTTGGCAACTACTGACTTTTAACTGTCTCCGTAGTTTTGCCTTTTCCAGAATGTCATATAGTTGGAATCATACAGTATGTAGACTTTTCAAATTGGCTTCTTTCACTTGGTAATACACATTTAAGCTTTCTCCATGTCTTTTCATGGCTTGATAGCTCATTTCTTTTTAGTGCTGAATAATATTCCATTGTTGAATGTACCACAGTTTATTTATCCATCCTCCTTCTGAAGGACACCTTGATTGTTTCCAAGTTTTGGCAGTCATGAATAAAGCTGCTGCAAGCATCCATGTGCTTGTGTAGACATAAGTTTTCAACTCCTTTGAGTAAATACCAAGGAGCACAATTCCTGGATCTTATGGTAAAATATGTTTAGTTTTGTAAGAAACCACCAAAGTGTCTTCCAAAGTGTCTGTACCATTTTTTATTCCTACCAGTAGTGAATGAGGGGTCCTGTTGCTCTACATCCTAGCCAGCATTTGGTGGTGTTAGTGCTCTGGATTTGGCCATTTTAATAGATGTGCAGTCATGTTTCATTGTTGTTTTAATTTGCATTTCCCTGATGACATAACATCTGGTGCATTTTTTCATGTACTTCTTTGCCATCTGTATATCTTCTTTGGTGGGGTGTCTGTCAGGTGTTTGGCCTGTTTCTTAATTGGGTTGTTTATTTTCTTATTGTTGTTTTAAGAATTCTTTGTATATTTGGTTAATAGTTCTTATTAGATGTGAATGTTCCATATGAGCTTGAGAAAAATATGTATTCTGTTGTTGGATGAAGTAGTCTATAGATGTCAATTATATCCAGTTGATTGATGATGTTGTTGAGTTTGACTATGTTCTTACCAATCATGTGCACATACAGTATCATTACATAATATCCTTCTTTATCCTTGATAACTTTGTTTTAAAGTCTGTTCTGTCTGAAACAAGTAGAGTTTGATTCACAGTATCATGTGAATAAATTCTTGTATTAATATGAGTCATTTCTGATACATATGAAGTATTTAAAATTTTTTTTAATTATTTAAAATTTTTGCAAGATTTAAATTAATCCAATTTGTTTTGAAACCTAGGTCAAAATTTTTATTAGAAGGTATTATTTATCAAGTGATTCTCAAAAACAAGTGATTAGTTTTTTTCATTCACTTTCTTGGCAAATATTTATTGAGCGCTTACCACGTGCCAGACATTTTTTTGTTCAAATACATTAGGAATGTGTGAGTTAAAAAAAGAGTATAATGGACAGTTGGTTACACAACTCCAGAAGAACTATTTATATCTAATTCTGTGTGCATGTAATTGTACCCTTGGAGTTGTACATTGTTTCTCAAATACACTTGACTAGAAAATCCAACCCATACCTCTACCAATCAGCTTTCTTCTTCTTTTTTTTTGCTGGAACATAGGACCTATTTTCTATACAGCATGTAATAGAAGATGAAGTGTTGTTAAAACTAAAGTCTAAAATTTTTTAATTGCATAGTTATTTATTTTGGGAAGAAGAATAAACTTTAAATATCCACTTTTCTAGATATTGCTCCTGGATTGGAGTATGATTTAGCAATTTGGAATTATGAATACCATTTTAACTGTTAGTGTAAGTAGTTTAGAGCAGTGGGTCTCAAACTTTAGCATGCACCAGCATAGACAGAGTTTGTTAAACAGACGGCTGAGCCCTACCACAGAGTTCCTGATTCAGTAGGTCTGAGATATGGCCCAAGAATGAGCATTTTAAGCAAGTTTCCAGGTGATGCTGATGCTACCGGTTCATACACCACACTTAGAGGACAACTAGTTTAGAATGTAAAACATGGGGAGATGGATCAAAGTCCAGACCTTCAATACTCACCAAGGGAATTGCCACTGGCAAATTATTTTATTTTGGTTATCTCATCTGTGAAGGAGTAATGATTATAATCCTACCCTCTCAAGTTTGTTGGGAATATTAAATGACAAACTATTATTTAATACTGCCTCATTTGAAGCCTTCCTAATTTAGAGGCTGATCTGAAAACCTCCAGTGTTTTATTTTATACATCTCAGAAGCCAGTGTTTCTTCGGCCTGAAATCTATTTCACAAAGAATATACTTACTTTAGTGAGACTTTTAAAATCCCGTTTTGGAATTAGAAGACAAATAAATACAACTACATTGTGTAATTTCTTAGCCTTTTTAATTTATAGTTTCTATTTTTTTAATATGTTTCTACTTGCCTCACAAAGAGTTGTTCTCCAGTGAATGTCATACAATATTGAAACAGGAACTGTGGGTGCTCTTAATTAAAATATTTGACATTGATACCTTGGTTATTGAATTTTGAGTTGGTAAAACCCCCAGGTGGTTATATAACATGGCGACAAATGTTGTTTGTTTCTTCATTTTTATGTTTTGAGACTCAGAATGAAAATTCCCAAAGCACTCTGCAAAATTGTAAGTCCTTTTTCAAAACTGAGATGCCTTGCATTTGTGAAGGAGATTTTTTTTGTATAGTAAAGCAAGAATTCTCTATCACTTTTGCTTAGCAACAGATTCAGCGAATATTTATTGAGTACCAATTGGGTTTAAGTCACTTTAAAAGGCATTCTAGATATTGTATTAAATAATTTAAATTATGTGCCTTAAACTTTGTAATCTCATGGGGCATACAGCTTCGTATTCAGTGAATGAAAATCTAATATGAAGATTGCATTTAACAAGTTATGTATAAAATGCTATGAAATTGTGAGTCTAGGAATCTAAGAAGGCTTGGAAACATATTTGTGATATGCAGTAGATGATACATCAAAGTAGTATAGAGGAAGACTTAGAGCAGAGGTTCTAAGTGGGCCCAGAAGAAAGATCAATACAATGGAGACACACAGATAGGAAAGTACTTGATATACTCAAGTCATTGCATAAACACATTCAATGGGTATAAATCTGTGTGTGTGAGTAAGTAATATATGAAAAGTGAATCAAGGTATTGGTAAAGAAAGTCATTCCTCAGATCCTGATAAGTTGAGACTTTATCCATACAACAGGGGTGATCAAACTGTGGCCTGTGGGCCATTACTGGCCTGATGCCTGTTTTTGAAATATGGTTTTATTGGAACATGGCTATACCTATTCATTTAAGCAGTCCATGGCTGCTTCCATGCTACAAAGACAGAGTTGAATGGTTGTAATGAGTCTGTACGACCCACAAAGCCTGAAATATTTACTATATAGCCTTTACAGAAAAAATTCTCTGAACCCAGTTACATACCAGTGCCGTATAAAATACCATTCTGTGGACTTTTGGTTGCAAATACACTGCCAAGATAAAGACCTTGCACCAGAATGCAAATTAACTCACTGCTTCCTTTATTAAGGGGTAATAGGGCACATGTGTATGGTGACAAGTGGTAATTAGTTTTCAGGTGGTGAACATGATGTAGTCTACACAGAAATGGAAATATATTGATGTTATACCTGAAATTTATATAATTTATAAACCAATGTTACCTCAATAAAAAAAAATTGAGAAAGAGAATCTTGCTATGAAAAAAACAATGTCAGCTGATCTGGACACTACGTGTAGTAAATTCTACAGAAACTTGTTATATACTTGTAGTACAATAACATATAGTTTAGTTCAAGGTCCTCACTTTGTATCAGATATGGATCCGATCACTTTGGATCAGATGTGTATTTTAGAAAGGACCAATAAGGTCAAATAGAAGCCTTTGTGTGTGTGTCGGGGGGGGTCTCTTCTGTAATAGTAAAGCATAGTGTAGAGGGCACGTGTGGAGATTCGGAGTCAGACAGAGCAGATGTCAAACCTTGGGGATTCAGCTAGTAAGGAGATTTGATATCCAAGAAGGACTGTTCCTTTTCCCGTTAATTTATACTCTAAAAAGCTCTCACGAGAACTCTGATTAGCCTCATTTGTTTAAGAAGGCTGCTCCCTCCCTCACGGAAGTGGATCAGGGACTTTATTCCTCTCATGCTGTGGAGTTGGTGGGAGGGATGGGGAGCACTTCCACACAACAAGGATGGTTTACTACAGATGCTAGGGTAATACTATGAAAACCATTAGAAGAATTATACTATTGAACACTTTATACTTCTGTTACCCATAAAGCTAATAAAGTTCATGACAACATTTAGTAGATCATATGCCATCAGGTACGTTAAAACAGCCTATAATGTCATAGTGAATCAGAGGGTACATCTCAACCCAAGAATAAGCCTGGAGAATGTGTCCCTCACACTGTAAATGTACAGTATCAAACGGCAGTTGACCTAACTCAAAAATATTTTGATTTGTCCATGCAAGAGTGTTTTTTTCTTACTATTTTAATTAGGTGAATACCTAGGAGATTCTCAAATAAGTTGGAAAAAAGTCAATATTTTAATTGTTTAATCTGTAGAATAGTAAGATTTAGAAACTGATTATCCTATGAGGCCTGGGCAACTTTCTTTAAAACAGCATGCACTATAGATCAGATCACTTTGGATAATGGCTTTTTTTTAATGACTTCGCATCATTACCTGGAATCTTTACTTTCACAACACCTGGGTGTTTAACGCTACTTTCATTAAACCTTTACTACTGTGGTTTATGATATGTTTTATTAGAAAAGATATGTTTCTATAAAACACCCTACTTCCTGCCCTGCATGAGAAAAGACACTTTGAAGGCTAGTAGAGAGATGCTGATATTTTATGGGTGACAGCATTGTTAGGTGTGATCATTAATGCTGTCTTGATTTCAGGAGGGGTGTTGATTTCCTCTGCAGGTACATGCTTAAATAATCTCACCCCAGACACAGGCCAGTGTTTGTGTAATTCTTTATTTTTCCATTAGGAATCGTACATGTATCGTGTGCCCCCAATTAATGCATATGAGATTGGTAACCAAATGATATTCTGTTATACTGGCATTGTGTTCAAGTGCAATGTAAACACACAAATGCACTTTTGTTGTTTGCATGCTTCAAATTGATCTCCTGACATATTTTCCTTTTTCCTTTTCCTTGCAGGTGAAGAGGATATTTCAGGGACGTATAGTTATAAAGAGTTAGCTCAACAATTTATTTTATATTTATCCTTGTGACTGAATTTCCTTGACTTATATTGGAATGGGGAAATTAAGCATTAGTTTTGTGTTTGTTTCCATTGTGTAGTGTCTGGGAAATTAATACGGGGATCTCTAGTTAAAGAACCTTTGGTTAGATGCTTTTAACATTGACAGAATTGTGGCCTGTGTTCATTTAATGTCTCCTTGGTCTCCAAATCTATTAACTTTGTCTGTCTTTTCTTATGGTTGCTTTTTTTCCCCAGCCTGGAGCATATTATCAACTTTTCATGTGTAATTTCATCTGAATACACAGCTCTGTCACTTCTTTGGTCTTGTTTCAGGGGCAGGAGGAGAGCTAGCTAGACAAGGGATTGGGACCTTAAGTGATGTGGTCCTGCCTATAAATTTATGAAAAGGGACAATGTTTGCTAGATTCTTCTCCTAGTTTCCTGAGCCCTTTGACATATTAGTTGTTGAGGATTGGTGCTTACTGTTAAGTGAATGTTAGGTTTAGATTTTGACTGCAAGAAAGAATCAGGATTAATTTGCTAATCTCTCCCCACCCCCAACCCCCTTTTGTGATGGGAATTCTAAAGGAAAGCCTTGCTTCTGTTTTGTTTGAAATTTTCACCCTTCCCCCACACCGCAGACTTGGGTAGGGTAAGAAGAGGAGTGAGAGAGAAGTAGATAATTTGATCCTATATTATTCTATAAGAATTTTCATCAAAGCTGAGCTAATGAGTGGAAATTAGAGGCTTGGCAAATTTGAATTAATACTGATTCTACTGGTAGGTTGCAGTGCCAGATATCTCAGAGGGAAGCCCATTGGTAGGCTTCGGTCTTTTTATTTCCATATGCGCTCTACTAATTTTAAACTCATTTGTTTATGTTATTTATCAAGTATTTTTTTGAGGGTCAACAATGAACCAAGCAATGTGTAGGAAACAAAATAGACATGGGCCCCAAATAGAGATATAAACATGTTAACATTTTGGGATATTTCCTCCAGTTCTTGCTTGTATGTATGTACTTATATAATATGTATGTATAACTATATACACACACATTATTGTACATCTTGTATAGTGCATAGTATATAGTAGACATTCAATAAGTGTTACACTCATTAAATGTGATACAAATGTTTTTTCCCATTCACTGGTTGGTCTTTTGATCATGATATTGGTATCTATGATAAACAGAAATCCTTAATTTGAATACAGTCTGATTTTTCAATATTTCCCTCTATGGACAATAATTTTTATATATTGTTAAAAAATGTTATCATTCCCACATAAAGAAAATACTGTTATGTTATCTTAGACAGTTTAATTTCCACATCCCAGGTATAATCTACCTGGAATTTATCTATTTATTTATTGATTGATGAGGGAGATTAGCACTAAGCTAACATCTGTTGCCAATCCTCCTCTTTTTTGCTGAGGAAGATTGGCCCTAAACTAACATCCATGCCAATCCTCCTCCACTTTATATGTGGGACACCTGCCACAGCATGGCTTAATAAGTGGTGTATAGGTCCCCACTCAGGATCTGAACCTGTGAACCCTGGGCCATGGAAACAGTGCACAAAGCCAACTGCTATACCACCAGGCCAGCCCCTGCAATTTATTACTTTTGAACGCTGTGAAATAGGGGTCAAGACTCATTTTTCCCCATGTGGCTAATTTAATCAGTCAATTTATTAAAAAGATGTCCTTTCCTTCACTGCTCTGAAGAGCTAAATTTTTCATAAATCAGGTATCCAAATATATATGGATTTGTTTTAGGACTATTTCTTTTGTTTCTCTGGCCCATTTGTCTGTCTTTATTCCAATACCACTCTGTCTTGATTATTCTACCTTTATAGTGTATCTTGATATCCGATAGAATAAGTTCTCCAACTTTGTTCTCTTTCACAATAAAATTGGCTATTCTTAGTCCTTTGGATTTTTCTGTGAAACTTAGAATCAGTTTGTCAATTTCTGGGAAAGATATCTATTGAAATTGTCTTGGAGCTTAATGAATCTATAGATCAAAGTGTGAAGAATTTATGTCTTTGTAATAGTGAGTCTTGCAACACATATACACAGTGGTATACTGAATCAGATTGCCCTGGTTCCCAAGAGCAAATTGGGCACATCTCTTCCCCACTGCAATTCCCATTGGGAAGCAGGGTTGAGGTTATGTAGAGATTTGAGGACATAGTAAATATTTTTATTATACTCTTAAGTCCATTAGGAAAACTTTAGCAGGTTTTAAGGAGTGGATTTGGAGATGTAATAATCCAATTTCCATTTTTTAAAAGATTTTTCTAAGTGATGTGTGAAAAATAGATAGAGTGAATCAACAGAAGTGGGGAAGACAATTTAGAAGGCTTGTTATGCTAGGCAAGAGATGACAAGAGTTTGACTTAAGCTGGTTGCATTAAAATTGGAGAGGAATCAACAATTCCACCTGTATCTCAGAAGCAGAACTCAATTGAATTGAAGACATTTAGATATATTGAAATAATTTTATGATAAATTATAATAAAATTGCAATAATCCTGACAATTGCTTTAAGGATAGCTTTGCAAATTAAATAGATCATATGAATAGAAAAATGTGCATGATCTTTTTATTAACTATTCTCATTATTGGTTCTATGTATCTGAATATATAAGTGGCCATGTATTCATCTTTATTCTTGGTATCTCTGGAATCCTGGCATATTAAGCACACAGGGAACAAAGCTGGACGTGCTTACTCATTGAGGCACAATTCAGACAAATTAATAACAATCCTGCCTGTTAAAGATGATCTCAACTCATACCTACCTTCTGTGGTTTTCTGGACACTAAACTCTATTCCTTTAGCAGCAACTAATGACATAAACATAACCACAAATCACCACTAACAGTTATTTAATGTGTAATATGGGCCAAATACTGTTATATATTTCACTTATTTTGTTTCTAATTCCTATTGAAACCATACACAGAACTATCCCATTTTAGAGATGGAGAAACTAATGTGTTCAGGGAGGTTAAATAACCTGCCTAATATTGCCCAACCAGTAAGTGATGAGGCCAGAGGCCAAACCCTGTCATGTCTGTTGCTCACAATCATGTTCCAAGGGCCTGGGACAGCCACTGGCAAGACTGGATTGACTCAATAAATATGGAGTGACGAGTGAACACTTTTGTCCTTCTCTCCTTCTATTTGCTATTAATGATTTTCATTTCTTTCCTCAAAAAATTGTCGAAATAAAAATGGTTTCAATAAGCAGTAAGTTTATCTAGCATCCTATTTAGGTGAGAAAGCAGTAAGAAATCTAATTAACCAAACAAATAGTACCCGAATGCCCAAATTGTGAGGAATCATTTCCTTATTTAATCCTTCAAAAACCTGTGTGTTACTTACCATGCCTTTAATGTTTTATTATCTCTTTTTTGAATTGATAAAGTGGGACCATCAACTTGGTCCTTTATGGCAAGATTACGTCAATATTTAATTGTTTCCATTATTATTTTTCCTCTTCAGTTTGGAACTAGGGAATTAAAGGTACATTTTAAAAATTATCCACCAGCTTATTGAAATCTGCTTAGGTAAAACTGACCTAAATCTCTCTAAAGAGGGAGATCAAACTTGAACCTGGAAGCCTTTTAGACCCATGAGTAGAATCTCAGGCCAGTTTTCCTTTCTGTTTTTCATGCTTTAATTATTTATATATTTTTTTCTTCTTTTTATGCCTTTTCTAAAGGTATTCACTGCTTCAGGGTCTCATTTTATGCGCATGAAAATAAGCTCTGCAAAGCTCATCGGGGTATGGGCAGTATCATTGCAAAAAAAAAAAATCAACCAAGTTATTACAGATTAGACCTGGTAATTTCAGCCTTTGCCATAATTTGTGTAGGTGGTACCAACTGGCACATGGGTTCCGAATGAAAATAGTAGAAAAATTATTTCTGCTGAAGGTTATGAATCATCATTATACTGCAAAATATTGTTGTACTTTTAGGAAAAATTATAGAACAATATAATCAGTGGCAAACTGTTATATAATTATTTTCTTCTTTAAAAATCTAATGAACACGTTGTACTTTCCCCAGAAATGCTACAGATGGCTGGTACCTGTATGCTGATAGCTCAAATGGAAAATTTGGTGACATAGCTGACATCCTCACTCCTGTTATTGCACGCACGGGACCAAAATGTACCCTGGTATTCTGGGTTCATATGAATGGTGCCACAGTTGGTTCTCTCCAGGTACTGCTTAAACAATTGTATTTTCTGACTTTTCTCTATAAAAACTCGTACTGTATAACTTGGTGTTAAAATATAGTCTGCTGATGAATGAAAACGAACAATTATCAACACTTGTCTAGTTTCAAAATGGTATGATTGAAGAAAAGCTTTAGCAGAATTAGACCTTAATGTCTAATAAGGTACTTTTTTCCCTATTCAATTTATAATTATTGTCTTTATTCTGAGGTTATGGCTTCTGTGTAAAACAGTTTTATACTTGAAATGTTTCATGTAGGTTGCAGTGTCAATGTTCTGAGAATAGCACAATCAAATGAGTTTTACACACTATGGTGATATTTGAATGTGCATTCTTCTTGTTGTCCTTGATGGTAATGGTGCTACATTCTCCAATAGCTTTTTTAAAATGGTTTCTTTGTAAAAAAGAAAAATTTCTTTTAACTGTTTCAAACTTATTGTTGAAATTCTTTCAAACTGTTGCAAGAATCTCACAGACAACTCCAAGATACCCTTTACCCAGAGACCCTATTTTTTGCCTGTTGTCCCAGTAGCATCTTCTTTTATAGGAAAAATTCAGTGCAGGATAACATATTGCACCCAGTTGTTATTTCTTTCTAGTGTGTTTCAAACTGGAACAATTCCTTAATCTTTCCTCCACTTTTATGACCTTGATATTTTAAAAGATTATAATTAAATTATTTTGTAGAATGTCCCTCAGTTTGGATTTGCTCAATGTTAAGCTTTTCTTTCCCCCTGTAAGATCACCAATATTGTGTTCTTTTTTTCTGAAATATCACCACTAGTGTATTCTTTATTTCCTGTAATATCACGCCATATTGTGCACTAACCATTGGTTGGTACATAATGTCTATCAGTCTCAGTACTTTTGCTCCCTTTGTTATCAATAAATATTTTGAGAAGAGACATTTTGAGAGTGTGGAAAATCCTGATCTCAACTCAATATATCCACTAGTTTTTGCTTCCTGTAGTATTTTTTGCTGGAATTAATTTTACTGTGATGATTGCCTCATTGCGATTTTCTAACACTACTATTCTGTCTACATTTGTAGGTTAGTTTTCTATTGCAAAAAAAATCTTTCCTTTTTTGATCCATTTACTGATTTATATCAGTGTGGACTCATGGGTTCCTATTGTGTACGGTTTGTTATCATACATTTCTATTATTATTGTTGGTTCTTAAATTGTCCCAGATTAGGTCATAGCAGACTCTTTAAGCTGACTTCTATGTCTCTTTGACAAGCCTATCATCCTTTAAACATTTCCTTCCTGGGGCTGGCCCCATGGCCGAGTGCTTAACTTCACGCGCTCCGCTGCAGGCGGCCCAGTGTTTCGTCAGTTCGAATCCTGGGCGTGGACATGGCACTGCTCATCAAGCCACGCTGAGGCAGCGTCCCACATGCCACAACTAGAAGGATCCACAACGAAGAATATACAGCTATGTGCCGGGGGGCTTTGGGGAGAAAAGAAAAAATAAAATCTTTTAAAAAAAAAAAATTCCTTCCTCCCTGGCCAAGAAGATGTTCCAGACTCATTTCCATCCCTAGAGTTAACTATTTCTCCAGCGGGTCCTGGTTTCTTCTAGAAGACCAAGTTATACAGGCAAAACAGAGAGAGGTTCTGAGTCTGAATGAAGATCCCTAGATACTGCTTTCCCACACTGGACACACCTTGTATAATGTATAAGATTTGTAAGTAGTATGTACAGACACATACATATTACACCTGCACAAAAGAAGCCAACTCAGTTTTGAAGTATCTCCATTTATACTCAGTTTCATAGCTTAAGTAACGTTTTCCAGGAAGGCATGCCTGAAAAATAAATCCCCAAATTCCAGAATTGTTTACTATAAGCAGTTTTAGAATAGGGATATCTTGCTTAAAACAACCATGGATAAGTGCTCTCCTCCAGTCAAAGACCATTAATTTGTTTACCAAGAAGTCCAGATTTGTCATATTTGCAAGGATATTACACTTGGGCCACCTGCTTTCTTTTTTCCCCAATAAAGAGAGAGAAAGAGACCATAGACCAGTGTTTAATCACTTCTTTTCCAGTAGCTTGATCATAATTTTAATATTAGGTGTTTTTTCCCCATTTTATTACTGTTTTATTCTAGGATTTTCCTGGCCATAATAAATGTTAATTTTTCCAAATAAATTTTAGATAAACATACCTTATTTCAAAAATGCTGTTAGCGTTTTTAATTGGAAATGTATTAAATTTATAGATCAATTTTGAAAGAATTGTCTTCTTTCTTATAGGTGTCACTTCTTACGAAAAACAATTTAAAACTAAACTTGTTTATATATATGTGTGTGTGTGTGTTTAATAATCTAAAAGCATCCGAATAGTCTTATGGGTTGAAGTTAAAATTTATGATTTATTTTACATTGACTTTTTAAAAATGGTTTTAGGCAAAGCAATCAATACAGCTTACTGCAGGTTTTTCATCAGAAAAATAATAATGGTTTACCTGGCATATTTTGTGGTTGATTAATTATTTGAAATATGCTTTCATTATTTTTAATAATAAGATTTTGTATTAGTAGATAAAAAATTATGAAATAGTATTAAAATTTTATAAGTAATTATCAAATAATTAGTATGGTAATACATATGATTCTTATTTTTGTAAATAAAATAAAGCTAAATGTTGTATTAATATAGTGCATGAACACATTTTTCCTTAGTGATTTGTATATAGAGTGGTATTCATACAAAGAAGATCTATTTCCTATTCTTTTTAGTATCCTTCAAAAACAATTTTTTTTATAGATTTTATTTTCTTGACTTTAATATGCTGATTTAACTTAATTTTATAGACCAAGAATTTGGTGATACTTTTGCAAGCCACATATTACTTTTTATATGACTCTAGAAACTAATTCTATAAAAATGGCCATTTGAATTTAGTTTAAAAAAACAGATAATGAAACCATTAAAAGTTACTGTCACTTTCAAAAGAAGAAACCTTCACAGACCCTTTACCTGAATAATTCTTAGGCTGTACGAATTGTATTTTTAAAAGTAATGTTGCAAAATAATTAAATAAACCATCTAAGCAAGTTATTTTAAAAAGTGGAATTGTTCTGCTCTTCACTATTCTCTTCAATTATTCTCTTGATGGCTCATTTTGTATCATTCTAAATGAAGAGCCATGATAATATGCCCCCTGAGACTAATCTGAATTTTCATTTAGAATGAGGATATAGTACTGGCGAGAATTTGTTAGTTTCAAGGCTGCTGGATAGGGAGCTCTTACTGGCACAACATGAGTGGGAACCCATTCATATCACCCATATGTGCTGTTAAAATTGAGTGGGCTCCCATTGTGATGTCACTGCCCCTCACTGAACCCAAGAGGATGAAGAAGCATTCTCAAAAGAGTGTTTTAGTAAGTAATTCTGTGCTTTTCACTCAACTACATGACTATTACTTAATGTATAAACTTCCAAATGTTACTGCTGTCAGATTTTAAAAAGCTATTGTAGCTAGGAGTTCTTAATTAAATCGTGCCCAGATACCTTCAGACTTGACTGACAGATATTCACGCACATATTTAGCACACAGAGCTTGTGAGCTACCCTGGGGACTCAGCGCTCTATAGAAAACAAAGACATCTAATGAAAAATGTCTTAGCTTTTCTCTCAGGGACTTCATGTTGATATTAAAATTTTAAAAATCACTGGGAAAATTCTACGTGTTTAAAATTTTTCAAGACAAAATATTGGAATGCTTCCTACTTGATTTATCTCTACAGGTACTCAGCAAGAAAGACAATGCTACTTCTAAATTGTGGGCTCAAACTGGACAGCAAGGTGCACAGTGGAAAAAAGTAGAAGTGTTTTTAGGCGTTCATTCATTTATACAGGTTTGTAATGCAGGTAGTTGGGGGATGAAGGAGTTTTGTTGATTTTTTTCTTTAATCCTAATTTGTTTCCTTCACTCATAGTCTTCTCGTTCTTCCATTTTCTTTTTGATGTGTTATATGAATGTTTACCACTCCATAGAGCCTTTTCTGTAGGCAATTTACAGTTCTAGAATGTCCTTATTTCTCCCAATTAGACAATCACACTTTTAGGAACGTTTAATTTTAATGACAAACATCCTCCACTCCAATCAGCCTCCTTCATATAAAGAACACCTCCCTCTATTTTACAAATATATTCTTAGAGACTGTAGAGTAAATACATTAATTTATTTCAAATGTGAATAAAAAGATGGACTTTTGAAAGCACATTGTATTGTTGAGCCTTAAGAGATATAGATTTACTTAATTCAAAAATATTTTGGAGGAGGCACAAAATCATGTGATGCTGAATTTGTCTTCGTGTAGATTAAATAATAGGAGAATAAGGCCTGTACATACCTAACAGTTAAAGAAAAGAGCAAGTAGTACATAGATTAAAGCGTTTAAACTGAAAATAATTGTGTGCCAAGATATTTCCTATGGATTTGATTTTTTACAGATTACCAAGAAAACAAGAGCTCCATGGATGTGTGTGTGTGTGTGTGTTTTGTTGGTGGTGGATTTTTGGTTTTTTTTTTTTTTTTTGGTGAAAGGGGGTTTTCTTGGAAGGTGAGGCTTAGCTATTAAGACTTGTTAAGATTTGGATAAGAAGAAAGAAGACTTGTTAAGATACGGATAAGGATAAGGATCCAGAGCCATTTATGTTGGGGAACATCTGGGGGTTTTTTAGTCTTAACTGCATAGGGCCTAATTCCATGAATTTAGAACCCCTTGACTCTAAGTAGAAGATATAATATCTTTGCTAATTATTACATATCCAGTCCTGTGTATATGCAGCAGAAGTAGCCATTCTGCTGTTAATATTCAGTAACTATGTCTATAATCATGTGCTATGTTTGATTGATCAGCCCTTCTCAACTTCAGTAGATGCCCAGGCATAGACACATCTGTATAAAGGCATAGATATGAAATTATCCCCAATCTCTTGAAATGATATGTGTAATAAATCCCATATATTTTATGCTCTTTTTGAAATCCAGTTTTATTATGGGTCATTTGTAGATAATTTAGGAAATTGGTAAGAAATAAACTCAAATAAGATCAATCTGAAGAACTGGATATTAGACAGCAATTTAATGGTCTTGAACAATATGAAATTTATTATAAAAATGATTCTACCTGTTCAACCTCTCAGATCTTTTACCTGAAGCAAGAAGAATCCTCAGTGAGAACACGTAGAAGGTTTTACAGCTGCCAGATATAGGCATCCACTGCAGGCAATGAATTCTTAACTAGTTTTGTGCAAGTAAAATATTTGTATAGTAAAATCATGTTCAAAACAACAATAAAAGGGATTTAAGCCAGAGGAATCAATTATTAATTTATCCTTTCTGAAATTTAATTTTTCACATATTGAAGTTTGAAGAGAAATATACCCATGTTGTTTGGACCTGAAAACTGAATATTAATGGCTTATGAATATTTGATGTTTAGTGTGATTCACTCATTCCTTCAGTGGAAATTTATTAAGCACCTACTATGTGCAGAGCACATTACTATGCACTGGAGATGGAGCCATGAGCCAAGCGTACTGTCAATGATGCTTCCATTTTTAGCCTCAGAGAGATGAGTGCCTCTAACCCTTGAGTAAAGTATAAAACACTTTTAGAAATTATGTGCTGAAGCAGCACTGGGTATTTTTTACAGTTTTATCTGGGAACCTCCAAGTTTAAACAGCATATTTAATTATAATAATTTTTTTAAAAGATTGGCACCTAAGCTAACATCTGTTACCAATCTTTTTTTTTCTCCTCCTTCCCAAAGCCCTACAGTACATAGTTGTGTATTCTAGTTGCAGGTCGTTCTGGTTGTGTTGTGTGGGACGCCACCTCAGCATGGTTAGACGAGGGTTGCCATGACTGCGCCCACAATCCAAACCAGTGAAACCCTGGGCCGCCGAAGCGAAGTGCGTGAACTTAACCACTAGGCCAGGGGGCCGGCCCCTATAATAATTTTTGTAACTAGAGCAATCACATACATAGCACTTACTAAGTGCTAAGTACTATTCTATGAATTTAAAATATTTACTCCTTTAGTTTTCACAATAACTGTATGAGGCACATACTATCATTATCTCTATTTTATAGATTAGAATACAGAAAGACCTAGAAGTTAGGTAACTTGACCTAGTTATGTACTACAAAATGGCAGAAACAGGTGTTAAACACATGCAGGTCATCTATGAGTCCATAATTTAACTGCTATGCTATATTGTTTCCCATATTTTCCAAAATAGTTGACCCTGCTTTTATTCTACTTGAAAAAATATATAATTGCTCTTCAAAAAAAGGTTTAATCACATTCAATATTAAAGTCTATGGAATCTCAACCTCCACTGTTTGAAGCGTTGCAGTATAAGTGATGATTTAATCATTGGGACATAGCAGGCAACTGAGACTGTGTCTATTGGATAGCAGATAAAAAGATTGGTAATAAAACACTCACTGAGTTATCTAGTTTCTTATTTACAGAGCATTGCATCACATATTTAAATGTATTTAGATGTATCCTGATAATAGAGTACCTTTTTCAATTTGTGTATCAATGTTTTTCTTGGGCTCAATTTTGCGTATAAAAAAAGTTGTCATCCTTGTTATTCTTTCTAGTTTCACCTAAATCACTTCCAAGCTCTTTCTATCTTACAGATTTATTTTTCTTTCCTGGCACATCTGCTATGAGGAAAACAATTAATTCCTTTTATGTGAATCTGATATATGAATTTACAGCAAAATTGTATTTTTTTGACAATGTGAGAGGCATGATTTTCAATTATTCTATCCTCTCATCTTAAAAAGAAAACACCTAGGTTTTTACTCAGTAGTATAAAAACATAACACATCGAGGAAAAACAGTAATTCTTTCAAGAAAAATAATTGTTTAGATTTTGTCAAAAAAGGTGTTGGGAAGTTTGAATAATAAATATTCTGCATAAATCACCAAAGTAAATCTGTATTTCTTGGTAACTCATCTCTAATTGTTCTAAATTTACTTTAAAATATTTGAACATTTCTAATGTTAACACACAAATACGTATTTGGCCTGCAGAGAAATTTGATAGAAACACTCTAAATTAGCTTCACTTAGAAATTTGAAACTAAACAATATATGGCTTTTTATGTTCTGTGAAACATTGTTCATTGTTATTCCCATCAGTGGTCGTGTTACAAATTGAAGTTGGAATATCCCAAAACTTTAGTGGCCCCTGTTATTATTTTTCATTGCTTCGAATTCCATGGGAGTCTGTATAACTGGATCTTACTGTCAAACAATGTCACAAGTGAGAATTTTATTCATCACATTCTTTAATCAAAGGCATTTAAAAATCATTTCAATTCCAAAGATGTGGCAAATTTTAAAAACTCATGGTACTGAGGTATTATACCTTTTCACTTTCAAATCGTTGGAGTGGACAGATCTGAGGAGTGGAAAGAATTGCTTGCTTTTTCTTTCTCTTGATGAATTCTGTTACCTGATTGGCCTCCTACTTCCATGTGTGATGAAGCTCTGAGCCGTGAGCAGGTCTTGTTTTGGGTCTGAGAGCTGCAGAGGCAGCAGTGGTGGGTTCGTGACTCCTTCCAGTTTTCTAGACCACATATCCTACAGACCTAGACAAGAGGCAATGGTGTTGCCACTCCCACATTCTTAGGTGTTGAGGATTTGTACGGATCTTAGATAACCCTCAAGCTTTCTGAGTCAGTTTTGTTATGGAGGCGTTTTGTCAATTTCAAGCTTGATGTCCTATATTTTGTGTTTGCCCCAGGTTTTGAATTCTTGATGGACAGCTCAACTGAAATTGCTTTTCTTTTCTTTTTTTTAGATTGTCTTCAGGGCAAAACGCGGTATTAGTTACATGGGAGACGTAGCAGTGGATGATATTTCCTTTCAAGATTGTTCCCCGCTCCTTAGCCCAGACAGAGAGTGTACTGCTCAAGAATTCACGTGTGCTAACAAGCACTGCATTGCAAAGGACAAGCTGTGTGATTTTGTGAATGATTGTGCTGATAATTCAGATGAGTCAACTTTCATTTGCAGTAAGTGGAAATGTTCTGTTTCCTTACTTTGTGCCATGATCTCCACAACCTTACTCTCTTGTATGAATTGCTAAAACATGCAGAGTATGCGTAGCTCAGGAGCAGAGGCAGATAAGGAGATTTAACTATTTAAATACATTCCTTTCTCCCTCTCAATACTTAATTTAGAACTGTAATTCATTTAAAACTAGTTGATGGCTTTGCGTGTGTGTGAAGTAATTGCAGATAAATTGGAAAACAAGTGTCTTCAAAGGCAAACAAAACTGAAACAAATATTTTCCATACGAAAGAAATTTTTGGAAAAAATACAAGCAAAACATTCATCAAAGCCAACTCATGCGAGGTTGACAAGCCTCTGCTTTGATGCAAATCAGAGTTGTCTTTTCTTTGCATAAATTATGAGTTGTGATAAGTTGTTAAAAAAAACAAAAAATCAATGCTCAGATAATGTATAAAATAGACAAAGTGATTTCCTAAAGGAGATACATGTCAGCTATGTAATATTTTTGCAGGAGATCAACTTATAATAAACAGCACCTATTAAAATATCCTTAGCTAAATGGGCCATATGTGCTCATTTGGGCAAGTCTGTAAAACTGTGCAACACAGTCCAATTGTTGCCTCATTTCATTGGAAATGAGGTGAATACAACTTGTCAAAATGACAGTTGACAAATTATTCCGTTATTACTAGTAATAATTTCTGAGCTAGATTATTACAGTTTGATCTTTTTCTCGCCTCTTGGAACCAAATGTGGAATATCAAGAGGAACTTCAGTATAATAAGAGCTCACATTTAGACAGAACTTTTAACTTCCAATGCCCTTTTATCTGCTAATCTCCACTTGATCTTTCCAGAAACCCCGAGGGGTAAGTGGGACAGATGTTATTAGTGCATTCCCCGATGAAGCTACCAACAGGAGTAGCTAAGAGTTTGTCAAAGTTCAAATGAAATTTTTCTGTACTTAAAGTATCAATTTATTTCTGGCTAAATTTTCCTTGAATTCTTTGTATTTAGGTTCTAACACTGTGAATATTTCTAGGAATCCTCTATCTGTGTTTGGAAAAGGATGCTGATATACTAAGAGGATCAGAAATGTATTAAAACTTACTGCCTTGGTAGTTCTTTTGTATGGAAAATAAAGGCAAAAGTAATCATAAGCCTTTGGAGGGAAAGTTGTACCAGAAGGTGCATCTTTGTGAACTGATGGCCAAATCATTTTGAGTTTTGAGTAGGCTTACTTATTTCAGTAAGACTGGCGCAGAAGGCTGAATTAGTTCCAGAAATTACATGGGAAGAAGAAAACTTTTTTAGCTCCTTAACAAATAAACAAACAAAAAGTTAGAATAAACCCTAAAAGTAACCCATATTTTGATATTCGTTCTCATTACCTGGACGTGATTTCTTTTTATATAACATTGCTTATTTTTATTATGTATTTTTAAAAATTCAACAGTCTTCCCATGCTGCTGGTCTTAAATGTTATATTTTAATTGTAGAATGGCTAGAAACTGCTATATGAATTATGAATGGTATTATTATCCTTTGTGAACTTTGATGCTCTAATTAGACCCAGAAAAATAGAAAGAAAACATTTTTAAAAATCACCATGGCAACTGATTTCAGAAGTTTGGCTGAAAACCAACTGAGAATTAGGCTAAAGTTCTACCGTCTTCGGGTTTTTTGTTTTTTGGGTTTTTCTTTTTTTGAGAATTCCAAGTAAAAACATGTATTACGGCTCTAAGAAAACTTCTGAAATATCATTAGGTAGAAATAGGCCACCTAGGAATAGCAGAAAGAATGAAAAATTTCAACTCTTTAAAGGCATAGACTATTTCTAATGGAGGAGAACAAAATAATCTTTATAAAACAGAAGTATGGTCTACTTTACTTTTCTGTAGATCAATATAGACTTTTAAAGCACAGTCTGGCAGAAAAATTTAAATGTTATTCTTTGTTTTATAATGTAAATACATGCCTAAAATGCAGGATATAGTCAAAGAAAATGATTTGTGTATCTGAGAACTCTAAAATTTTATTTGAACGTAACTTTGCCATGGATATACAGGCTCCTTTGGAAAACAACCATATATTTTGTTTCCCTATATATTCTAATTGGCATGGTCATTGTTGATACGCAAGAGTATCTCAGGAATACTCAAAATAACTTAATTCTGCCCTGTGATTAGTAAGGATGCAGGATATTTGATTAACATAATTATTAAGTAATCTGAACCTAATGGGCAAATCAAAATGATCTGGCAATCAGTTCACAAAAATGCACCTTCTGGTACAACCTTCCCTCCAAAGGCTTATGATTACTTTTGCCTTTATTTACCAATTGCAGCTATCTATTCTTTTCAAGCACAACAGAACATTTACCAAAAAAAGAGAGAAATTATATTATTAAACATTAAGCAAATTTCAATAATTTTAAATGCATTAAAGTGACATAGATTATGTCTTTTGAATTAGCCTGGAAAGCAATTATAAAACAAAAACTAAAAGATCTTTATGCGGGGCCAGCCCTGTGGCCGAGTGGTTGGGTTCACGCGCTCTGCTCTGGTGGCCCAGGACCACGGTTTCGCCAGTTTGGATCGTGGGCACAGACCTAGCACTGCTCATCAAGCCATGCTGAGGTGGCCTCCCACATTGTCCCAACTAGAAGGACCCACAACTAAAATATGCAACTATGTCCTGGGAGGCTTTGGGGAGAAGAAGGAAAGATAAAAAGTAAAAACTAAATAAAATCTTTAAAAAAAATCTTTATGGCCTGGGAGAAAGACACTTTTAACAACAGCTGCCCACCCCCCCCAAAAAATCATAAGGTAATTAGGAAATGTTTTCAATAACTAAAAATAAAAAAATTCATTAAAAAACTATGGGATTTGGCTAAGCTAGTACTTAGGGTAAAAGTTATAGACTTAAATCCTTATATTAAAAACTAATTAGCTAATAGTGAAAATTAATGAAATAGAACACAAATGTAAGATAGGATTTGAAAAGACTGAGAAAATTCTCAAAAACCTGTCAAGAATTATCAAGCAAAATAGAGAATACGGAAATAGTAAATTGGTTGAACACATATTTATCGAGCAGTTATGTGTCAAGCAGTGTTTAAGATACCTAGTATAAATCACATAAAAGAAACAGACAAAAATCCTATTCCTCCTACTCTTGAGTTAAACAGAAAATATTCTCACTTGCTCTTTACACTCACATACAGACACACACACACACATATTTGTAGGAAATGGCATGGTTGGTTAAAAGATGTTAAGTGCTATGAAAACAGAATTAACTAAGGGAGATCATAAATAGAAGGAGGGCAAATTGAAATATTAAGGAGCGTGATAGGGGTAGGCCTAGATGAAAGATATTTAACCAAATTTTTTAAGGCTCTCTGGGAATATCTATCTATTTATTTATCTGTCTATCTATTTATTTACCTATCTACCTATCCATCCATCCATCCATGCCATGCCATCCTAGCGCAAGCAAAGTGGAATCTCATTGTGGTTTTGATTTGCCTTTCCCTAATGACTAATGATGTTCAGCTTCTTTTTTTGTGCTTCTTGGACATTGGTGTTTCTTCTTTGGAGAAATATCGATTGAAGTCCTTTGCCCATCTCTTTATAGGATTGTTTGCTTTTTGTTGTTGTTGACTTGTAGGAGTTATTTAAATCTTCTCTCTCTATATATAAATATCTATATATTATGTACATCTATAATCTATATATAAATATAAATTATATAAATGTATTTCTATATATAAATGTATGTCTATAAATATATAGATATATTTGTATCTATATCTATATATTTATAATCTGTATATCTCTCTATATAAATCTAATATATATCTATATATAAACCCTTATCAAATATATGATTTGCAATTATTTTTCTCATTCTGTAGGTTGCCTTTTTTATTTTTAACAGACTTTGTTTTTAAGAGCAGTTTTAGGTTCATAGCAAAACTGAACTCCCATACACGTGCAGCCTCCCCCATTATCAGTGTCACCCACCAGAGTGATGGGTTTGTTACAGTCAGTGAACCTACATTGAGACATCATTATTACCCACATTGATAGTTTACATTAGGGTTCCCTCTTGGTGAGAGAACATTCGACAAGCAATAAACCACACTCTTATACTCAACTACTTAATATCACCTTACTAAAGTCATTACAAATATTTTTAAATATGTTTTTTTCTTACTGAGTGAAATGGTCGTCACAATAACATTTTTTATGTCATATCTGTGCAATTATTAGTGCCGAAAAATTATCTAAACTTGTCTATTCAAATCTTGGTCCATGGACAAACAGGTTTTTTTAATTAGGATTCAGGACCTACCCAAGACTTATAGAATCATAAAGTGCATTGTCACAAGACCCTCAAGCAATTCATATGTGCTTGAAAAGTTGATCAGCACTAATCTAAACAATACAAAATTTTGAAAAAGTTTTCTGGTGAGAAGGGAGAGCTATTATTTTATTCTTTATTTCCTTATTGACATATACAAATATATCAGAATTTTAATCATTGGCAATAATCAGTGTTTTAAATTCTTACAGAATAAATTTATGTACAGAATAACTTTATATAATGGGATTTATTTACAAAATAAATCATTCTGTGTATTTTTCAATATGAATTTAATTGATTCAATTACGTTCAAGTCAAAGTTTAATGGATATATGTATATTTGATTGCCTGATATAATTTATTGGAGATTTTAAGAAATTTTTAAAAATGAATGTTCAGTCAGCAAATGTTTCTTGAGCACCTATTATATGCCAGGCTTTGTTCTAGTTACTGGGATAATGCAGTGATGTATACAGACCAATTTCCTGCTCTCATGGGGCTTCTGTTCTGGTTACTGGTGGTGGACAGGGACCCAAACATAAAACAAAAATAAATAAACTGACACAGTATATTTCATAATGATAATTAAGACAGGGAAAGTGGGAAAGAAAATGCTTGGAGTAGTGGTTAGAGTATTAAATAGTGCCATCAGAGAATTTCTCATTGAAAAATTGACATTTGAATAAGGAATGAAAAATAATAATGCATCAAATATCTAGTATATTTGACTAAATTTTAAAAACTCCATAAAGCAATATTAAAACAGTCAGCAATAATTAAAACACAGTTCTTTCTATATTATCACCAGGTCACTAACAATGTCCTTTGGTTTCTATAAACGCATAAGTATAATTTCCCTACATAGTTATTCTTCATGCCTTTTTTTTTTTGAGGAAGATTAGCCTTGAGCTAACATCTGCCACCAAACCTCCTCTTTTTTGCTAAGGAAGACTGGCCCTGAGCTAACATCCATGCCCCTCTTCCTCTACTTTATATGTGGGACACCTGCCACAGCCTGGCCTGACAAGTGATGCTTGGGTCTGCACCAGGATCCAAACCGGGGAACCCCAGGCAGCTGAAGCAGAACATGTGAGCTTAACTGCTGTGCCACTGGGGCTGGCACCCTTCAAGACTTTTTTATGTCTTTTTTTGAGTTGACTTTACATCCTGATTGTCCTCTCTCATTTGTTATAGCAGAATTCTCTCATTTTCAAGTAAACAGATGAATTTTGAGGGAGAGGGGCTATGGTATGATGCTATGATATATGTGTTGCTTTTTAGTCACAAGATTATTATATATATATTACCTGTTGACCATATCCAACTCAATGCTCCATCTGAAACTCTTTAGTATATCAGAATTTGGGCTCAGTTGAGGCAACAATGAATTTAGAGGGTAGAGTAGAGTGTCCCTGTGGGAGGGCCACATGCCCTAGCATCCATCATCCTGGCCACTGAGAACCAATGACCTAGACAAATTGCTTCATTCTTAGTCAATAATCATATAAAATCTAACCAAACATCTTGTAGTTAACTCTTGCGTACCTGTCATTTCTTTTTCATTTATTTATTTGGTAAATGTGGGGCAGTTTCAGTATAAGTGGCACTGGAGCAAAAAACAAAGAAAAACAGGATATTACTTGAATAATTGCGGAGCTCCTAGTCTAGAAAAAGAGATAAGTACACAAACATTCACATTGCGAAGGAGAGTGAGAATAACTGCAAAGCACTTTTGGACAGGTGAGAGGGAGATCATTTAGTCATATCCAAATCCGAATCCCGACATGCGCTTTCATAAAAGTAATACATCACCTTGAAAACAACTAGTGTGTTTTCAGAGACTTTATTAATCATGGACTGTGAATAGCTTTTGTTTTCTTTAGGAGATTGTGTTAGAAAGTAGGTCAGGTATCATAATGTTAATAAACCAGGCTTTCCGTGAAGGATCAGCCGTCCTAAGCTTCAGGAATTCAATATTGCAGGACATAGCTGAGTGACAGGCTCAGAAAGCTTTCACTGAGTTTCCAAAATTGTCATTCTCAGTCCTTGCTCTCACTATCTCAGTGTTTTAAGTGATATATGTTAGGATAATATTTTCCAAATTATGAAATCAGGTAGTTATCAGAGGAGAAAAAATTACATGTGAGCGGCTTCTCTGGATCAATTTGTGAATTTTCCAAAAGTTTGTATTGTAAATAGGATTTTTCCAAATCCCCCCCAAAACCCCTTTTGTATGGAAAAAATATACTTTTTAGAGGAATTGTTCTATAAAGCAGTTTGGTAAGTGTTGTTTACATAATTTATTATTGTTACTTTGTGGAATAAGGAAATGCAAAGAAAATCACTATCACAAATTCCTAATGATGTCAACAAGTAATAATTGGCAAATGACGTTAATTTTGTCAACTTTGAATTCTGACATAAAATAGATCTGTAAGAAGTTACAAAGATAGTACAGAGAAATCTTGTGTACTCTGCATGCACTTTCCCTCAGTGGTTACATCTTACGTAACTATTATATGCCAGTATAATATCAAAATCAGAAAACTGACATTGGTTCAATATATGTGTATAGTTCAATGATATTTTATTACATGTATAAATTCTTGTAATCGTCACTTCAATCAACATAGGCCATCTCCAAAAGATCTCCCTTGAGCCACTCCTTTAGTTACATTTATTCCCACCAGCCCTTACTTTGAGAAATTACTATTTTGTTCTCTATCTCTATAGTTGTCATTTTGAGAAAGTTTTATGAGTGGAAAAAATGCGGTATGTGACCTTTTGAGACTTTTTTTCAATCAGCCTCCTCCCCTTGATATCCATCAAGATGTTGTGCGTTAATCATTTGTTCCTTTTTATTGCTGAATCATGTTCTATAGTATGGATGTAACATACCTTGGTACTATTTTCTAGAATGGCTGTGCCATTGTACGTTGCCACCAACAATGTATGAGAGATCCCGTTTCTCCACATCCTTGTGAGCATTTGGTATTGTAACTATTTTTTTGTTTTTGCTCTTCTTGTAGGTGTGGAGTATTATCTCATCGTCTTAATTTGCATTTCCCTGATAGCTAGTGACGTTGAACGTCTCATGTATTTCTTTGCCATCTGTTCTTCCTCATTGGTGAAAGGTTTCTTCATGTCTTTTGTCCAGTTTTTAATGAGATTTTTTTAACTGTTGAGTTTTAAGAGTTCTTTGTATATTATGGATATAAATCCTTTGACAGATATCTGAGTGGCAAATATTTTCTCCCAGGCTTTAGATTGTCTTTTCATTCTCTTAACAGGGAAAGAGCAAGTATTTTTGATTTTGATGAAGTCCAATTTATTGATCTTTCCTTGTAGAGATCATACTTTTAAGATCACATCTAAGACCACTTCACCACGTCCTAGGTCTCAGAATTTCTTCGATTTTTTAACATATAAAAGTTGTATAGTATTATATTTTACATTTAAATCTATGATCTATTTTGTTAATTTTTGTATAATATGTGAGGTTTAGGCCCAGATTTCTTTTTTCCTATAGCTATCCAATGTCACTAGTGCTGTCAACAAGACTATCCTCCCTTTATTTAACTGCTTTTGCTCCTTTGTCAAAAATTAGTTGGTTGTATTTGTGTGAAGCTATTTTTGTGTTCTCTATTGCATTATATTGATCCAAGTGTCTGTTCCTCCACCATTACCATACAGTCTGGATAACTAAAGCTGTATAATACATCTTGAAATTGAATAGGGTGGTTCCTTCTAATTTATACTTTTTCAACATTTTTTTAATTATTCCAGTTCCTTTGACTTTCCATATAAATTTTAGAAAAATTATGTCTATATCTATAAAAAAATTCATGTAATTTTGATAAGGATTTCATTAAATATGTATATCATCTATTTAGGAGAAGTAACATCTTTAATATGTTGAGTCTTGCAATCCATGGATACAGTATCTCTCCAATATTTAGATTTTCTTTGATTTCTTTCATCAGTGTTTTTTAGACTTCAGCATACAAGTCCTGTACATATTTTATAAGATTTATGCCTAAGTATTTCATTGTTTGAGGGATTGTGAATGGTATTATATTTAAAATTTTTGTTTCTACATGTTCATTTCTGGAATATATAAATTAATTTTGTATGTGGTTCTTGTGTCCTGAGAATTTGCTGACTCATCTGTTAGTTCTCAGAGTTTAATAATGTATTTCTTAGATTTTCTCTGTAGACAATCATGTCATCTGAAAGTTGAGACGATTTTAAGTCTTCTTTTCCGATTTGTATGCGTTAAAGATTTGATAGAAATCTCCAGTGAGACCCTCTGAGCCTGGAGATTTCTTTTTCAGGAATTTTTAAGTTATGAGTTCCATTTCAGTAATAGTTATAGAGCTGCTCAAATTATTTTGGATTTGGTAAGTTTGTACTTTGCAAGGAATAGATCCATTTCATCTAAGTTGTCGAATTTATACAAGTAGAGTTGTTCATAGTATTCTCATGTCCTTCTTTGGACGTCCACAGGATCTATGATAGCCCCTGTTTTATTGCTGCTATAGGTAATTAATGTCTTCTCTCTCTTTTCTTTAACATTCATTTTTTTATTGAAAATACCAATTAATTAAATAAAGAATAAAAATTGAGAAATAATAGTTATAGCTTCTCTTTTATAAATATAAACAACTTGTAAAAATATGATGTAAAATTGAAGTAATTGGATTATATAATCAAAGCATCATAGAGTTGGAGAAGATAATTGAAGTTAGCCGAGCTCTTTGAAATAGGGATCCAACACTAAGACTTCTGTGAGGGACTCACTTTTAGTCAATGACAACTAATCATAAAATTTTGATCTCCAGTCTGGCACTTTTCACATTCTGTTAAAATGTGAGAGAACTCCACCAAGACACGTTTATTGATGAATCAGCCCCAAATCTACTAACTTGCTATTGAATGAATTGATAAAGGGACCACCAACCAGTAAAGGAATCTTTTCTACAACTTCCCTGACCTGGTAGACAGTGGAGGTGGGAAGGGAGAAGCTCCTTATTCCTGCTTGAACACTTTCACAATAGAAAATATACTGTCTTACTTAAAAAGCCTTTTCAGCTGTCAGGCACCCTTGATGTGAACATGCTTTTCCTAATATTGAATCAATGTTTCCATATTTGCCCAGTATGGATTTTTGATGATATTTCTTACTACTTGTACTTCTTCATGATAATAAAACTTTAAGTATTCAAAACAGGTACCATTGATTCTGCATATCTTTTCCCCTTTCTCCTGTTTGTGGTCGTGCTGTCAGTATAAATATTTTTGAATCTTCTAATATCATGGTTCCAGGTCCCTATTAATACCTCTCTTCTTCTTACTGGATGGTTTCAATTTTCTGATTTTCCGTTAAGCCTGGGAATAAAATGTTTAGAAAATACCACAGTACTCTAATTATGATTAGACCTTCATAATATTCAGTGTTTTGGTTTTTTGCCTCCCATAATAGATTTGTTTGGCCTAAGAATTTTAGTAGTTTTGTTTTTGTTCTTTTACTTAGTCTTGTGTTGGCCCTGTCTATGAAGAATGAATAGGGAGTTCATTGAATAAAGAATAGGCAAAGAAGGTTCCAGATGGTAGGAATTATAAAGATGGTATCAAAGACCCAGAGGGAAGAGGAATCATGGTGAGTTTGTGGGACAGAAAGCTTAGCATGTCTGAAGCATTTGCTTTGAGAGTGGGGAGTAGCTAGAAATGAGTCCAGAGAGGTAGGCAGGGGTAATCTGGTGCCCATGTTAAGAAATGTGTGCTTTAACTGGGAGTAACAGAGAACGTTTTTAGGATTTTAAATAGAAGAGTAATATAATCAGATTTGGATTTTAGAAAAATCACTCTGCACTGTAGATGAGAGCAATTTTGGGGGCAGGGGCATCAGTTAGGAGGCTATTTCAGTATTCCACTCAGGAGAAAATGGTGTCAAGTGCATTCAGTGAAGATGGAAAGAAGTGAATAAATATTTGGAAGAAAACATCTGCAGATTCAATGATTAATTAACTGTTTTTAGGTTAGACAAGTGAATAACTGGCAGTTTCCTTCACTGTTGTTAATGAATGAAGCAAGAGGATGAAGAAATTTGAAAGGACGTAATTTCATTTCTTGATTTGTTGAGTTTGAGATATCTGTGGGTCTTCCAAATGAGATGTATCCAATCGCTCTTAAGCTTGGGACAGGCATTTTTGTGGGAGACATAGAATTGAGAACCATCAATATATGATGGTAATCAAAACTGTTAAGTGGGTGAGATCATAGAGGAAGGATGTATACACTAGGAAGAGAAGAAATAGCCACCAATATTTAAGAGGAAGATGTCTGCAAAGGAGACAGAAAGAGACTAACTAGAAGGAAAGGAAAAAAACAACAGAATAGCAAGAGGGTAATTGGTAATCAATAAGTGTTGTTTTCAGAAAGTGATGGAAATATAGGTTTGGAAATTACTTTTCACATGTATTGGTGTTAATATTCCCCACCTGTAGTCACCTAGTATGACACCTATCTCATCATTTACTGAAAGGCAGGATTTGCCACTTAGTCATATTAAATTTTGGTTATCATAGTTTCTACCAATCATTGAGCCCATCCAAACTAATACAATCAGAGTAAAAAGACAGTCTATTTACATGGTCACGTACCCTCCAAATATCTGCCGTCGATTAAGTATTTTTTAAAAAATCAAATGTGCTTTGTCTACCTATGCAAAAGTGAAAATGAAATTATGTATCTATGCATTGCTTTTGAATTTCATTGGTCAATAGAAAGATAACTAGATTTTTTAAGTAACAAACTAGTATCTAACTTAAGAGTCAGTTTTTCTTTTATAATTTTAACAAAAGAAGACCTATTGGTATTTCCTGTATCCTCCAAAACGTTGCTTTCCTGGAGTAAAACATATAAAAAACAGCAAGGAACTGTTTTGGTTCATACAGGAATAGCAAGGACTGGCATTGGTAGTTGAAGTGCGGGGGCAGGGTAGGCATATAGTCAAGAACATCCTAGGAATTGGTAAAAGTTGACAAGTGTAGGTTTTTTGGTCTGTTGGGTTGTTGCTGTTATGATTGTTGTATGTTTTTTTGATTAAAGAGTCATAGGGCAAGGAAGTAGGGTGAGAAATAGTTCTACCTCATTATAAAGGGTTATACTAATTACAATCTACTGTGTACTATAAATGGGAATATGAACAGCTCATCACCTCCAGGGATACTTCTGAGAAAAGGCTTCTACAAACCAACAAATAATATTGGATGAGCCAAAGGAAAGTCTCATACTCTATCTGTTGACAAAAACCAGCTTTGGGATGTTATCTAAATGGGAACTAGTGAAGCAACAACAAAAATTAGGAACATCAGGGGGATCTAATTCTTCTGAAATGTATTTATTACAATAACCCAGATAAATTAAATATATGTCATGCATATTAAACACATAAAAAGTTAAGGATTGTGTGAAATATGAATAGATGGCAATAAACTCAAAAAGAAGAAAAAAGATTAAGGTGAAATTGAATAAGACAAGGCAGAATTTTACGAAAAACAATTGGAATCCTATATGAAAAATGAGCAGGAATGACATTATGGAAGAATGAATTGTTGCCAAGGAGAACAAATTTGAAAATCTTTCTCAGGACAAAGAAGAAATGTTCAATGAGATGAAAAGACTGAGAAGAAGTAGTAGATATATTGGAAGATGAAAATTAATATTATGTATAATTAGTGATAGTGAATAAGACAATGGGACATATGTAATATAAGTAACAGTCAATACACATAAAATATGTCAATATATATAAAAATAATTTAATAAAATTAAAAGTATTTAAGTTACTTAAAACAGATAAAATTAAGATCTTAATCAGTAAATCGTAACATAAAAGGAATGTTGTTAGTGAACATTAAATAAGTGTAGGTATTTATGTAAATGGCTTAAAAACATGGACAAAGATTTATGATGCAATGAAAAAGTAGTCAATTCAACATTAATTTCTAAATCAAGATTATTGAGCATTAAAAGATGATATCGAGGGCTGGCTGGGTGGCGCAGCGGTTAAGTTTGCATGTTCTGCTTTGGTGGCCCAGGGTTCGCCAGTTTGGATCCCAGGTGCAGACCTAGGCACCACTTGGCAAGCCATGCTGTGGCAGGCATCCCACATATAACGTAGAGGAAGATGAGCATGGATGTTAGCTCAGGGCCAGTCTTCCTCAGCAAAAAGAGGAGGATTGGCAGCAGATGATAGCTCAGGGCTAATCTTCCTCAAAAATAAAAAAAGGTGACATCTAGAATAAAGATATAATTTTGAAGCTTTCTACCTCAAATAACATAACCAAATATAAACAAAACTGTTAGTGGTATAACAAGAAAAATTTGAAAATACGATTGCTAAATCATATTTCAAAATATCCCTATAAGTTTTTTTGATCAGATAAACAAAAATAAACTATAATTAACTTTAAAAGGCATGGAATATTTGAAAAATATGATAAATAGGGTTAAATTAATACCTATTTATAGAACTTTAAACTTAAAAAATTGAAATATTTCTTTTGATAATATTTAGTACATTTAAAATTTGTCACAATTTAGGAAACAATTAATTGAATATATTTCATACGGACGTTCTATAGGCCAGTAAAGCTAAACATTAATTTAAAAGTTTAAGCTAAAATGCCAAGGCAATCAGAAACATAATTTTATACTCTTTTTAAAAATACTATTTAAATAAATTAAATAAATCAATCAATAAAAATTTACCACAATAAAAAATATTTGAGACTATTAAAAAAATAAATATGAAAAGTTTAAATATCACAACATATGAGATGTATGCATACTTTTGCCCTGAGAGATATATATCTATATGTATCTCACAAATGCTTGTGTGTGTGTGTGTGTCTGTGTGTATTAGGAATGCTTAGTATTATTGAAACAGATTAATACTAAATGAATCAGGAAACATAAGATATTTGAACATAAAATAGTATTTGGAGGGGCTTATGCTTCCATCTATGACAGAAAAGCTGGTACTCCTCTTATCCTTTGTCAAAAACATCTATAGAATCGGACATAATGCATCTGGCAAATGTTTTCAGGCATTACACAACAGGCAGCATAGGACTGTGATCCTTGAGAAGCAGGAATACAAAAGGTGAACTCCATGATTGCCCCAGGATTGTCACAGATTTCTGTGTGCGGAAATTTTTCTACCACAGAGCAGAAGTAGAGCCCCAAAATAGTAGCAGTGTCACTTAGCTGAGAGAGGGATTAGAATTTCTGACTGCTCAAGTGGCTGAATATCTGACATAATGGAACTGAGCAAAGTGGCTGCCTGGAAGATATTGTGGGGATTGATCACAAGTCCTTGGCTAAGGGTTAGGCTGTATGTGTACTGAGTGAGACCCCCAAAGGAGAGATGATATGCTGCGGGGCTGAGGACTGAATAGTTATTCCAAAACCCTGCAATTTGGGGAACATTAAAGTTTCAGCACATCCAGAGTTGAAAGGTGATGCTAAACACTTCAAGCATTCAAATGAGAACACAATCAGACCCTAAATTATGAATAAGGAGCATAAAGTAGGATTAAGTTGAAAATTTTAACACATCTACCCTAACAAATAAAATAAGCTTGATTGGAACAAAAGGATCTGACAAGAACTTAACTGCTAGAAAAAAATATAACATACTTTTAAGGAATATGATATAGCCCAAATTTGCTATAATAGATCATCTACAATTCCAGCATACTAGTAAAATAAATTGCACATGTCAATACAATAAGGAAATTTGACATATATTTGAGAGAAAAAAAATGATCAATAGAAATTGAGCCCATGATAATGGAAAACTTAGATTTAATAAACAAGGAATTTAAAGCAGGTATTACAAATGTCTTTGAGGACTTAAGAATTATAGCTGTAATGAATAAACATATATAGAGGATCTCAGCAGAGAAGTAAAAATAAAGATGACATATAAATCTATGAGGCCATAATAATGTAAATAAATAAACAAGTACACAAATAGGGCAGAGGCAAAGCTCTTCTTTACAGTAGAAAACCAACTTGTGTGGAATGAAGATGTTAGAAAATCATCAGTGAACCATATGATCCAGCAATCCCTTTTCTGGGTGTATTTCCAAAACAATTGAGATCAGGATCTTGAAGAGATAGCTGCGTTCCCATGCACATTGTAGCATTATTCACAATAGCCAAAGTGTATAAACAACCTAAATGTACATTGATGAATGAATGGATAAAGAAGAGGTGGTATAGATATGCAATGGAATATTATTCAGCCACGAAAGGAAATCCTGCCATGTGCGACAACATGGATGAAGCTGGAATATGCTAAGTGAAATACGCCAGTCACGGAAGGACAAATACTGTATGATTCCACTTCTATGAGGTATCTAAAATAGTCAAACTCGTAGAAGCAAAGAGTAGAGTGGTGGAGGCCAGAAAGTAGGGAGAAGGAGAAATTGGGAGTTGCTGTTCAATGGCTATTAAGTTTCACTTATACATGATGAAAAAGTTCTAGAGATCTGCTTTACAACATAGTGCCTGTAGTTAATAATACTGCATTGCACTCTTAAAAATTTGCTAAGAGTTGATCTCGTGTTAAGGGATCTTACCATGAAGGAAGAAAGAAAGGAAGGAAAGAAAAAATCATCAGTGGGAGCTAAAACTAGTGGCTGAATGTTTGATGAGGGCAGCGTGTTTTCATAGTCACATATATTTGCATAGAAATGAACATTTAAGAAAAAATAATTACATTATAGTGGAGAGATGTGACTGACTCTACCTTAACCAGTTGTTCAAAGTAAACATCAATGATTTTAGGCCAAATTAGTATCATGCCTCCTGATATGATGTACTGAGAAGGATCCACAATTACTTTTGTGGTATTCCTGCTAAAATGCATGACCTGAATCTAATCATAAGCATTCCTCAGACAAACTCAAATTCTAGTACTTTCTAAAATAACTGGCTTGTCCTCTTGGAATATAGTGAAGCTAAGGAAGAAAAGAAAAGGATGAAGAACTCTTGAAGATTAGGAACTAAAGATTCATGACAATTAAATTCAATATGTGACAATAGATTGCATCCTGCACTGGGGAAATGTAGCTATAAAGCATGTAAGTAGCAGAACTGACAAATTTAAACATGGACTGTGGATTAGATATTGGTATTACATTATTGTCAAGTTTTCTGGTTTTGTGACTTTGCTTTGGTTAAGCATCCTTGTTTACAGGAAAGAAGCGTGAAAGTGGCAATAAAATGGTGCACTATCTCCAATATACTTTCAAAAGCTTCTGCAAATGCATATATGGATACGCATATGCATATATAGATAGAGCAAATGGGGAAAATACAAACATTTGTGAATTTGTTTAAACAGTAGATGGAGATATACTATTCTTGCAACTTTTCTATAGGTTTGAAATTATTTCAAAACATAAAGCAATATTAAGAAAATCAAGAGAAAGAAATACTAATTTGGAAAACAAAAATAAATCCAAATGATAAAAACAAGAGTGTGTCATTTTTAAAAGTAGACAAAGTAAGAAAAACTCTACTAGTTTTTAATTTTAAAAAAGAAGGAAAAACACAAGATACATAAATGTAAGCTTGCTAAAGGGGAAATAATAAGCATATGGAGACTCTGTGATAATTTGAAAATGTCAATGAAATAGTTAATTTTCTAGGAGAAAAATGACCAAAAATTAACTAATGAAGCAGAAAACCCCGAATGGACCATTAACTATCAAATAAAGTTATCAACAAATGTCCTCCAATTTTGTCTCTTGGGATAGATACGGCTGAGTTCTATCAAATTTTAATGAACTGATAATGCCCAAAGAAACTATTCCAACTATAGGAAATGATAGAATTTATTTTATGAAGCTAATATATCACTGATAATGAAACCTCCAAAAATTAAAAAAGTAAGAAAACTATAGTTTAAACTCCCTGTGAATATAAATGTACAAAAATGTCAAATGCTACCAAACTAAATTCAGTACTATAATAATTATATTATACGCTTTGAGATGAGGATCTTACAACATTTTAATAATGTTTTAAAGTAAACTATTAATGTAATCAAATATATCACTGAAAAAATCATAGCAAACTGCAGGGTACTGAAGATATTTGGTTAAATTTAACAATATTTCTTTTAATATAGATAGAATGGTATTACTTTAACATGTTAAAGATGATCGATCAAATTAAAGAAGGAAACAATGGAAGTATTTCCATTAAAATTGAGATCATGTCAAGAATATCTACTACTAATATTATTATTTAATACTCTTTTTATGGTTCTGGTCAATATGTAAGGCATAAAATGAAATAGAATAACATCAATTTATAAATATTTTCTAATGATATGATTTTATACCTCAAAGCCCAAGAAATTTACCTTAGAAAACAGTAAACATTCCAGTACTGGGTTGGTCCAGAACCCCGCAAAACTCGTGTCCACCTAGAACCTGTGAATGTGACCTTACTTGGAAGCAGGGTCATTGCAGATGTAATGAGTTAAAATGACATCACATTGGATTAAGGTCGGCCCTAACCCAATGACTGGCATCCTTTTAAGAAGAGGGAAATATGGACACAGACAACCGGAGGGAAGATGATTTGAGGACACACAGGCAGAATGCTCTATGATTGGAGGGCTGTGTCTACAAGCCAAGGAATGCTCAGATTCCAGTAAACACCAGAAGTTACAAAGACGGAAGGAAGGATTCTCCCCTGGAGACATCAGGGAGAACAGGAGGCTGCCAACACCTTGATTTCAGACTTCTGGCCTTAGCAACTGTGAGAAAATAAGTTTCTATTGTTCAGAGCTACCCAGTTTGTCATGCTTTGTCATGGCAACCCTAAGAGATGAACAAAATCTCTAAAGTCACACAGCTAAGAAAGTACCCCACTCAGAACTGGAAACTGACCTCTAATTATGGTTTTTGCTTGTTTGTTTTAATTTCGGGGTTTGTAAAACTTCTCCTGTGCATCCCTAGTGTAGTAATCTACAAAATATTCATTGTTCTACTAGATGAGTAAGTAAATAAATAAGTTCCTTAGTCAAATAAGTTGGGAATATACTTTATAGTATAAAGAAGTAGTTCCTATATTGTGGAAATTGTGAGCCCTTAATATGTTAGTGTGTTTTTTAAAATCTCCCAAAGAGGGGTATAATTTATAAGGTTCAGAATATTCGTTTGACTGCAGAACCTTCCTCCTTTGGATGACAAGTTGACATCCATAGGATATTTGTATTCAGATGAACAGGTAAACAAGTGATGAACTACACCAAGCTATCTCAAGAAGAATCAAGCCAAACTGGATGGCTGCCATCCTCATGCAGCTGCCTGTCCACAGAGGAAGAGCTCTCAGAGCATTTCCTTATTGACACATACGTTTTCTCATCCTCTAGTAGTTGTAGATTTGCTTTATTGCAGCCCCCACCCCTGACCACCATGTACCACATTATCAAGGGGAGTAGTGGTACAGAGGCCATGTGACATCATTCTGCAACTCATAGCTCTGCTATTTAAAATGTGACAGTAAGCCAAGTGCTTTAACTCCAAACATCAGCTTTCTCATCAACAAAAATAAGAATAATAACTATTATATAGAGAAGCTTTGGGAATTAAATGAAATAACATATATAAAGAGAATGCTCAGGCTCTGACGCATATTATCCTCAGTGCACAGTAGCCCCCTTTCTGGTCAGTTTCCTCTTTTCCTAAATGTGCTTTATTTTTAGAATACGCTCAAGAAATTTACACTGAATGAATAAATGAGTAGAACAGTGAGATCTTAATTTTAAGAATTTGATGGTAAGATCTTAAAAGGAATTAGGATAGGTTCTTTCAAAATTAAATCCTTTTAGAATGAAACATTTTGTGCTTATAAAGATATATATTGATGGAAAAATTATAGCATTTAGAAAGGTGGCAAATGGCTTGAGTGATGATACAGCTGTAGACAAAGCTGATCCTTTTTTTCCTGATGGCACACCTGTCTGGCACTGGCATTAATTGCTCCCTGAAATGCCAGGAAGTGGCATCTGCCAGAAGACTGCTGCTTTTCTCATTTGGCACCTATGGGAAATAGTGGAATATGAAATTATAAGTCGTTCCCCTCTCACTAGAGCAATGTGAAATTCAAACAACTTATGCCTGTTTGGTGTATTTTCCCCGCTGATATTTTAGAATTCAACTTTCCAAGACAACATGTCTTCAAAACTCTAGTAAATATCAAGAACAAACTATGACTTACATTATGGAGATTCATGTAGCAGTATTTATGTGATATTTTTCCCCTGCTTTTTTCTCCCCAAATCCCCACAGTACATAGTTGTATATTTTAGTTGGGGGTCCTTTTTGTTGTGGCATGTGGGACACCACCTCAACATGGCCTAATGATTGGTGCCATGTCCACGGCCAGGATCTGAACCCTGGGCCGCCAAAGTGGAGTGCACGAACTTAACCACTCAGCCACGGGGCTGGCCCTATATAATATTTTTAAACAAGTCAAATCTGTTTTTCAGTAGCACACATCATTTCATTATATGAAAGGCCTTTATACATGCTGGTCTATATGGTAATCTAGGCCTCTTGGGCTGATAAATTTTCCAACACAAGGGCAACTGAATTAGTTACCTCATTTTTATAATTCTTAACTAAAACAACAGTTTAGATTCTAAACAAGATGCTGGTTTGGGCTCATTTTTATTTTAGTGAGATTTACCTGCCAGTCCTCTGAAAGGGTACATAGGTGAGCTATAGTACTCTGAACTCAAAGACGTTATAAGTATTACAGTCTATTCTAAGAAAAAGTAAATTACTAAAATAAGTTCCAAATGTAATTTCAAAACTGAAGTAGCAAGTGGGTGGAAAATGTCATCCTGTTTATTTGGTGACAGTAATTATGACAGAAAAATTTTCTCTATCATTGAAAATATTAGAAGTCAGTGTTAGCCTGACTCTTAAATAATTTTAAAGAGCATATTAGTTCTGATGCTTTCTTAAACTTACCATTTTTTAGTTATTTCAAAAACTGGAAATGATTATTTTAAGCCATTGTTCATCATTGGGCAAGTTCCTCACTGGAAGTTATGATAAAGTTAACTTTCATCTTAGTAGGCTTATACACTGCAAAAATGGTATAGAAACAGTGGTGAAATCCATATGTTTTCATATTCTCCAGCTTGACTACAAATAGCATAGAGTTTATTTTGTGATTTAGACAATTTTGTCTGACCTGTGCTAACTGTAAGAATATGTCCTTAAAGAAAAAACACAGTTTTGATGCCTAGCACAATTTGGCAATTCTTAAAGAGTCCTACATAATAGAACAGAATAGCTTCTTCATCCAGGAATCGCTGTGGTTCTGTTAGGACATTTACCTGCCTTCCTTCAGCCTGTGCACTGAGGAGTGGGTACCTGAGAGTTTTGGTGGCAGAATCGTTCCGACTCTCATTTGGATATAATTGCCTAAAGATATTTGAGCCATTATTCATATGAGCTTTCTTTAAGAGAGAAATCTGTAAGTACATATTGACATGTTGCAACTTAGATTCTTCTCAAGTATTTTTAGTTTTTGGACACATCTCGCGTATAATTTTGATTTTTAGATTTTCATTTTCAGTTGTAATAGTCAAAGGGGACTTAATAAGGAATTATTGTTGTCAGAGCATTCTAACAGGACATTTTATTACTTGTCAAATTAATCACTCATTGGTTTTATGCTACATTATACATATTTACTTAAAGAATATGAAAGTATCCTACACATGTAATTTTATAAGATATGAGCACCTAATAACACATGCTCAGTTTTATAACCTCTTCACTAACATTGTTAGCTGTATAATTTGCCAGCAGAATTATAAAAAGATGTTTAATTCCTACTATCCGATTCTGGATGTGAGGAGCTTGGGAGTCACCAACAACTTGTCCTAACAAGTGAAAAGCTGAACAGACTGAAAAATCAACTCTTTTTGGATCCATGAAAGACAGGACACAGAGCAAACTGCTGCCTTTGAGACTGAGAGACAGACAGGTGAACACACGTTGCCACAGCTCACCAGAGCAGAGACACACAAGCAGAAACCACTACAGGAACCAGTGCTGGATTAGGAAAACCAGAACTGTAGTTGATGAATTGCTGGAGGCTCAGTGTGGACATGTCTGAGAGTTAAAGACTCCAGGGGTCTCCAGTCATAGAAAGACTCCCACAGTATCATGAGATTTACCTCCAGGAGTTCAACCAGGTTCCCACAGTAAATATTGGAGAAAAATCTCTTCTGCTTCCAGCAGGAGGAGGGGGAAAGGAACCATTTTGAAATATACCAGAGCACTCTGTTCTTCTTAACAAGGCCTGACCTCAGGAGAAGCTAGTTAACCAAAGCCCAAACTGGGAGGGTGTCATCAGAGCCTAACTGACCTGGTGGAAGGGAAATGATGAATGCTAGCTCCCTCTAGCCGTCCTGTCCCACCTATGAGGGGAGAAGAAAAACTGAGAAACACGTGTGAAATTCATAGTCCAGAGGCATAGGCTCATGAAAAGACTGAGAACCATAGAACTGTAGAATACTTCCCTTCTCCCTACATTGTTAACGGCCTATTTACAGCAGTTCCTTTTACCCGGTATATCATGTCCAGCTATCAAGAAAAAATTACAAGGCATCCTGAAAGGCAAAAAACACAATTTGAAGAGATAGAGCAAGCGTCAGAACCAGACATGGCAGGGTTGTTGGCATTATCAGATGAGGAATTTAGAACAACAGTGATTAATATTCTAAGCTCTCTAATGGATAAAGTAGCTTGCAAAAACTGATGGGCAATGTAAGTAGAGAAATGGAAAACCTAAACCAAAAAGAAATGCTAGAGATCAAAAACACTGCAACAGAAATGAAGAATGCCTTTGATGGGATTGTTAGTAGCCTAGACAGAGCTGAGGAAAGACATGTGCACTAGAGGAGGTATCAATAGAAATCTCAAAAACTGGAAAGCAAAGAGAACAATGACTGAGAAAAACAGAACAGAATATCCCAGGTCTTTAGGACAACTACTAAAGGTATAACATTTGGGTAATGGGAATACCAAAAGTAAAGAAAAATTCTGAAAGAAGTCAAAGGAAAAAATACCTTACTTACAGAGAAACAAAGGTAAGAATTACATCTGACTTCTCCTCAGAAACCATGCAAGCAAGAAGAGAATGGAATGGAATATTTAAAGTGTTGGGGAAAACCCCCGCCAAACTGGAATTCTGTACGCTGCAAAATTATCCTTCAAAAGTGAAGGAAGTGGGGGCCAGCCACATGGCCAAGTGGTTAAATTCGCATGCTCCACTTTGGAGGCCCAGGGTTCACCAGTTTGGATCCTGGGCATGGACCTACACACTGCTCATCAAGCCATGCTGTGGCAGCGTCCCACACGGAAGAACTAGAGTGACCTACAACTGGGATATGCAACTATGTACTGGGGTTTTGGGGAGGCAGAAACACAAAAGAGGAAGATTGGCAATGGATATTATCTCAGGGTCAATCTTCCTCACAAAAATAAAAGGCAAAAAAAAAAAGTGAAAGAGAAATAAAGACTTTCTCAGACAAACAAAAATTGAGGGAAATTTTGCCAGTAGTCCTATCTTGCAAGAAATGTTAAAAGAAGTTTTTTAGAGAGAAGGAAAATAATATAGGTCAGAAACTCAGATCTACACGGAAGGAGAACTTCAAGAAAGAAGAAGTGAAGGTAAAATGAAGACTTTTATTGTTCTTATTCTTAATTATTTAATTGACAGCATTTCATTCAAAATAAAAACAACAATATATTCAGTCGTGTATGTTCATATATAAGTGGCATGAATGACAGCAATGATGCAAGGGGTGGGAGGGAGGCATTAGTATTATTTTGTTGCTATAAGGTACTCACAACACCCGTGAAGGGGTATAGTCTTGCTTGAAAGTGAGCTTGGATTATTTGTAAATGTATAATGTAAACTCTAGGACAACCACTAAAAAAAGAAGAGAAAAGAAGTATAAATGATGCTAAGAAAGGAGAGAAAATGGAATCATATAAAATGCTCAATGAAAACCACAAAAGGCAGAAAAAACAAGACAAAAATAGCAACAAAGAACAAGGGCAATAAATAGGAAACAGTAACAAACATGGTTGATACTAATCCAGCTATCTCCATAATCAATTTAAACATCAGTGGTCTAAATGCACCAATTGAAAGACAGAGCTTGTCACAGTGAATCCAAACACAAGACCCACTTGTATGTTGTCTACAAGAAACCTATTTTAAATATAAAGGCATTTACATTTAAAAGTAAATACATGGAGAGGGGCCGGCCCCATGACCAAGTGGTTAAATTCTCGCACTCTGCTTCAACGGCCCAGGGTTTCACCGGTTCAAATCCTGGGTGTGGGCATGGCACCTCTCATCAGGCCATGCTGAGACGGCATCCCACATGCCACAACTGGAAGGACCCACAACTAAAAATGCACAACTATGTACCAGGGGGCTTTGGGAAGAAAAAGGAAAACTAAAATCATTAAATAAATAAATAAATATAAAAAAATAAAAGTAAATACATGGAGAAATATATACTATGCTTAAGCTAAACAAAAGAAAGCAAGAGTAGCCATATTAATTCAGACAGAGCAGACTTCAAAGGAAGGAAAGTTGTCAGGGATAAATAAGGGCATTGCATAATAATAAAGGGGTCCATTCTTTAAGAAGGCATGACAAGCCCTAATGTGTTATTGCCTAAACAGAGTGTCAAACTGCATGAAACAAAAACTAATAGAATTGGAAGGAGAAAGATGAATCCACTCTTGCAGTTGGAGTTTTCCACACCCCTCTATCAGAAATGGATAGATCCAGTGGGCAGAAAATCAATAAGGATGTAATTGAACTCAATAATTCTTACTCTCCTGGAAATGGAAAAAAGAAACTTAAGCAATGTTAGTAATAAAATATTTTTAAAATACCTGGGAGATGATTGGTATTTAATCCAACTTAACATATTTAATTTCTACAACTTACTATAATAAATTAATTCAAATTATTATTCTTTTTACCTTACTTTTGTTCTACAATTTTCTTATCTCTAAAGTGAGGGTGTGTTTCAAAAATAATTACACTGATTAATAATTTTTGCTTTCGGCAGCATTTCCCAAGAATAATAAACTTTCTAAATTCCCTACAAGACCTGGGAAGGAAAGATGAAAAGAGATAAGAAATAGATTACATTCATCGAATATGCGTTTGGAGGAGGAAATGTGTGTGATGCTAAAATATTTTCTCATTGATTTTGAGACAGGAACAGATTTGTGGAGAAGTAAACTTACATAAGCCATGGAAATAGCTGTGTATAACAAAGTAAAATATCCTATTTTAATGTTGCTGTCAGGATAATATTGTAAAGTTTTGAATACTACGTGATGTGGCAAGATTACTGTAATTTTGGATTACATGCCTTAAAGTCAGCTAATTTCCTCTTTTACTCTACCATAAATTGGGAAATGTTTTCCAGGTACCTCCAGTGGGCGCTGTGATTTTGAATTTGATCTTTGCTCCTGGGAGCAGGAGCAGGATGATGACTTTGACTGGAATCTGAAAGCCAGCAGCATCCCTGCTGTAGGCACGGAGCCAGCTGCTGATCACACCTTGCGAAATTCGTCTGGTCATTACATCTTTATAAAGAGCTTGTTCCCTCAGCAGCCCATGAGAACAGCCAGAATTTCAAGCCCAGTTATAAGTAGAAGAAGCAAAAACTGCAAGGTATGGAAAAAACAGATATATTATGAGCAACTTCTGATGGATAGAGCCAAATGCAGAAAATGGAATGGCCAGGACCAGACCATTCATAAAGCTGAATTAATTCAACTTGGGATATGTGGGGGAGGGAGAAAGTAAGTAAGGATGAAAGAGAAGGATTGTTAGAACTGTTGGAAGAATTTATCCTATGGGTAGATTCTACAGATCTTGGAATTTTGGAAACCATTAGAAAATTTCATGGTTATTATCCATACCACTGGATAATATGAAAGAAATAAAATGCCCTACCATTTGCTTCTGCTCAAGAAGTTTAGTACATATTGGAATTATGAAAATTCCACCATCAGAAAAAATATTAAACAACAAGTAGTATACAGTTAAATATTTCCAAGAATTAATGGTAGAGATAGTGGGAACCACAATAAAATGTTGAAGAAGTTTTCATGGGAAAGGAAAGACTGAACTTGGCCCTAAAAAAGTAGAAGAATTTCTGTAGGCAGGAGGAAGTGATGGTTTGGTCATTATTCTGCGGAAAATTGAAGAAAGCCTTTGTAGAGTGTTAAAAGTCTAAATAAGGCTGTAAGGATCTTTGGGACAAACAGCTTCATATGATAACTATGTATTTGCAGGGTCCTCCACTTTCCTTTATTTAACATTTCCTTATTTATTTTATTCCACAAAGGATTTGAGTCAGCTAGGCTAGGAACTAAATTCAGGTTTACGTATAATATAAATTCAGCACTCAGAGATGACTTCCCAAAAGAATCTTGCTTAAGAGAGATTGATATGCAAATAAATGTGCCATTTATTTATATTTACAGTGAGAAATGCAATCTCCATAAGATCTGAACACATGAATTCTGAGTCGTGTGTCCCCCAAAGTTTGAGAACTGAACGGAAAGTGACTTACATCCAGAAAGTTACTAGCTGATCAAAGAATCAGGCTGGGAGATGATAATATGATTTAAATCTTTATTATCTTCAAATTGTAATAGTCTTGTGTACCTGTATCCACAATAGAAAGAGCCTTAACCCTGGGAAGGAGACATCTTAAACTTTTGCTGAAAGGCTCCCCACTTGTACCTGCATCTCTTACTGATGCCTGTTCCTCTGTTTCATACAGACCAGCCTTCACAGCCTACCACTCTCACAGCCTTAATATGTGTTCAACCTCTAGTTTCTCTGAGGAGTTCTTCTGTCTCACCTTAAGTAGATGTCGTAGTTGAATTCTCAGGAATTAATCTCATCTCTCTTATCTCTTCAGGCACATTTGATAGACAGGATTTTCTGCAAGAAAGTGACACAGTCAGATCAGTTTTAGAGAGAGAACTCAGTCAGCAATCTAGAATGGATGTAAAAATCATAAAGAGCTATGTTAAACTTTATTTAATTAGTTTGGGGAAAAAATGAGCTTCAATCACATTTATTTTTGTCTGTTTTTACTGTCTTCCAAATTGCTTGATAGTTTCTCAAAAATAAAGCCCAAACACACAAGACTTTGGATATGTTGAATCTATATAAAATCTATCTCTGTACATCCATAGATATTCTGAAAATTGTGAATTAGTTCTAGTCTTAGAAAGCTAATTAAAAATTAAACATGAAATGTATAAAATTCCAGTTTGACTTCTAAGCTTTTCTATTTAGACCTTTCCTCTGAAAATGTTCAAAAGATTTTTTTTTCATCCTGCAGTAACTAAGGATTTCATCCATCTCTATTTTTCCCTGGTCCCAAAACTGTAGCCCCCACTGTTTTAAACATGTGTGTGAGAATAATGAAGTATGCCTAGAGGAAATGTCAAAAAATTAATGATGAATGGTTCATTTTATGAATATTTATGATATAGATTTAATACGGAGAACTAAGTAAAGGTCATGCTGGGAATGATTGGGTCTCTCTTCTAGAAAATATGTTTATCAGGTAAGCAGAGTGACCTCCCAAATTTTCACGAAAATCCTCTCTGTCACTTGACCTTGTGGAATACCTTCAAGCAGAAAAAATCAAATTGGAGATTTTTCTTCCTTTTGAGGGGTAGAGTAGTGGGAGGGATGCAGACAGAGACTGATGAGGGAAAACCTTGAACCTCTGAGTAACTCTGAAGTTTCCAGTGAAAATGCCTCCTTAGAAGAATTCAGTACTTTGTAGATTTTTATTTGCTCAGGTTGCCCTGTGATAAGGTTATGTTGTCATCAAGTGTTCTTGTATAAGTGGGGGTTTTTATATGTTTGTTTGCATGTGAACCTGCTGGTGTCATTCAGAAAATGGCCTCAAGAAGATAAGGAAGTATTTGCGGCGACGTAAAACATATGCCTCATGTTTCTTGCACAAATAGGAAGACAAAACAAGGCAGAACACTGAGCAGGCCATGTCTGTGACTGCAAGGGAGCCAAACAGACTTGTGCTCTGCCCCTTGCATCATTTCCTCTTGTGTCTGTCAATGCTGCGCAAGAGGCTGCCCTAGACCCTTTTTTTTTTCTCACTCCACTCAGTTACTCAGGTTTCACCAGTCCCCAGACAAGTCACAGTGGTCACGGAGCTCATGTTTTCCAACATTAATTGGTTAATCAATAGAAGAAACATTTTGGATTGTAGGATAATACCTGAAAGTTTCATCAGCTAGGAAATTTCAGTAGTGTCGCTTCACATGGCTTACCTATTCTTGATACTCTCTGAAGTGTGCGTTGCACATATTGGGTAATCACATTCTTTACCCTTTAAACACATTCATTTTTCCTTCTCTAGAGTATAATATCTATGACTGGTAGCTTTCCAAGCTGTCTTTTCTGTGTGAAGATCCACCATTACTATTTTCCTTCATTCATACAAATGACAAGACAAAAGCTTAAAAACGCTCTGAATTCCTGTTGCTCCTAACCTGTGCTGTTCTTTCTCCTAGAATGTTCCTGACTTTCCCCTTCTGCATAACAATCACTAAAAATCTGGCAAACTCCGTCCTTGAAACATTGACATCTTATCCCTGAAATTGCTTTTATTAATTTTTATTCAAGGAAAAACTCTCAAAGCTGCTCTTCTAAAGCATGTTTCTAGCATTTCAAGTAAAATTTGGGTAATTGCTGTTCTGGTGGTTTCGCTATATAGAGAGGAGCCCTGAGGAGCTTGTAGAACTGAAATGTGTTTCAAGTGCAAGAATGTGACGGAATAAGCAATAGAGTACTCTGCTATTTTGAAGAAAATGATTTAAGTTTCATGAGATTGAAAATGATCATCTTTAGTCCCTGCTATTTCTTAATCATGAAAAGTCTTTTTATGTAACGAATAGCTTATTAATGCTATTTTATTCCTTTGCCAGTAGACTTTAAGAGTTTTTCAAGGAATCCTGCCTTTAAAAGTCACAGAAAGAAAGTAAAGAAAGAAAGTAAACTCTGCTCATTTTTTAAAATAAATTTCTGTTTGATCCTTGTTTTATGATCTTCCATATGTTTCAACATTTGATTTAAGGCTGGCTTAACTTTACTCAGTGTTGGAGTACTCACAGAGCAAGAGAGCATCCAGATCTAGTTTTGCTTCTGGAATCTGTACATAAAGGTGACGACAAGATGATGTAATTGAAAACAAGATGGAATTCATTGTGCTAATTATATATAATATTCCTCTTCTTGGTTACAGATAATTTTTCATTATCACATGTACGGAAATAGCACTAGGGCACTCGCCTTGGTCCAGGTATCAGTCTCAAACCAAACGAAGGTCCTACTGAACCTCACTGTAGAACAAGGCAATTTCTGGCATCGGAAAGAAGTATCACTGTCTAGTGATGAGGACTTCCAACTCAAATTGGAAGGGAGAGTCGGGAAAGGCCACGATGGGGATATCGCGCTTGATGACATTGTGCTTACCAAGAGTTGTCTACCATCCCATCACTCCTCGAAAGAAGAACTGGCAGTGCCTCTTCCAACAGGTACCTTTTAATTTGCGTTTGTTTGGTGTTTTTACAGAGCAGAAGGTGGGAAGGAAGGAAGGAAATGGAAAAGAAATGACATAAACCCCTAGTAACTAAGTGTTTTCATAAAGAAAAATCTTTTTGAATCTACAAATTTATCTTTTAAGCCTTTACTCCTAAAACTGTCTTTCAAATTTTCTCCAAGCTTCAGTATATTTACCAGTTCCTTAGTTCTCTGTTTAGTCAGCTTCTTTCTAGATCAATAAAATAAGAGAATATGGGTTGTTCGTAGTCTGGATTCAGAAGTCAATCCTCAACAAATGTCAATTCATTCTTAATAAAATATAAGAACGTCAAGAACAAACTTATTCAATTTTAATTAAACGTTACTGTGATTATGCTATTTATTTTTTTAGACCAATGGGAATTCCAATTTTTTTTTTTTTAATGAATAGTACTTTTTTTTTATAAAGATTTTATTTTTTCCTTTTTCTCCCCAAAGCCCCCCGGTACATAGTTGTGTATTCTTCGTTGTGGGTTCTTCTAGTTGTGGCATGTGGGACGCTGCCTCAGCGTGGTCTGATGAGCAGTGCCATGTCCGCGCCCAGGATTCGAACTAACGAAACGCTGGGCCGCCTGCAGCGGAGCGCACGAACTTAACCACTTGGCCACGGGGCCAGCCCCTGGGAATTCCAATTTTAATGGTTGAGTTTAAAAATTTAAATAGTGTAGCTGATTGAATATGTCCATATATTCTTTTCACCTAAAAGTTTTTATAATTTGTCTGAAGAATTATATTAAAATGTTGAGTTGCTAAATGTTCAATATAATACACACAGTGATAATGTTGTAAAAAGTTCAAATAGCAAGATAATTAATCCATATATTAAAGATATGAGATGAAAATAAATGCAACATATATTATTAAAATGACAAAAGAGAAAATTTTGTCAATTGAGAATATGGCATATATTAATCTTTAAATGATGAGTTTAGTGTAGAAAACAAAAGTGCCATTCCTTTGGAATCTAAATTATATCTCACAATTAATGAAAAAAAAGTACTTTAAAAAGGATGAACTAATTTGTTTGTTCTGGCTTTTAACATGGTTGGTAGAATGGGGAACACTGCCATTTCTGCCTTTATTTCCCCATTCATTTCAAAGGGAGTATTTTAATTTGGCTAAGAGGAAGTTTCTAGATAAATGTTTCCCAGTTGACAACTAAACGGGCTCTTTGCCTGACATGTTTCTAGCACTATGTGAAATAATAGAGAGGAAAACAAAGCTTCAAGACTGTGAAGAGGGATAAGTATACTTATTTGCATTTAATGCAAAAGTGTTTCAGATACTTCAGACTAATCTACTGCCTTGAGAAAGGTTTGCCTTCTATTCTGTGTAGAATATTTGGATGGCAGCTATATTAGCTCTTGTATAGGTCTGGTCTTTTGAATAGTAACTTTTTTATCGTAATAAAAAATGACTCCATAGCATCCAAATAGTGAGGGAGCGCTATGTTGAACCAGTTCAAACTTCATTGAACTAAGTGGGATGCAAGAGGAACAAACCAATCTTGTTGGAGATATTAAGTTCCTAAATCTGTGAAATCTTGAACAAAGTTATTTTTTAAAACTTCCCAAGGGAAAATTAAAAAGTATCTACAAAGTGGTACAAATAATATATTAATTATCAAATTAAAGGCTACATATGAATAATGCTAGAGTTCTGTCCTTATGATATTTAATGTATTGTATTTAAATTTTGGATTACTAGAGAATAAGAGAATCCCTGTTGTTGAGAATATCTCAATATGGTGAGGAGGAATAGAAAAAATATCTCAAATAACTCTAATATCAGGTAGGATATAATTAAGTATCTGGAGAAATATGCAAAGCTTTATGGGAATGCAGAGGAGATAAAGAGAGCATCCAGTTGAGAGTATCTAATTTGAGACTTCTTTACAGGATGTGCAGGAGTTTAAAACCACACTTGGAGCTCATAGGAAGGAAAGATCCCTTCAGTTTGCAGGACAGGGGGGCCAAGAGTGAGCATGGTAGGACCAGATAAAGAAAGTTGTGGGGAGAGCACTGCAGGCAGGCCCAGGGCATGAGACAGAGTCAAGATGGGGTCCTGCCGACGGCAGAGGTGGACTGTCCGTGGGTAATTTGGCTGAAGCAGGCACCTCGTGTAGTGAGTATCGGGGAAACTGGTACCACCTTGAATGTGAATTTGTTTTAATTTGTTCCCCAAATGAACATACCTTGAAAGTATGCAATAGCTGCAGTAGAAGGAATCCAAGAAAAAAAAACTCCAAATGCCTTTATTTATCTCATTAGAAGCATCCTGCAAATTGAAGTGAAAGAATTTGTTTTCATAGCTATCTCAGAGGTGATGCTTACATTCAAATGCAGCAGATGAAAAATAAATGCCTATGGAGTTAGCATTCCTATCAAGTAATTGATGTACCTTGAACTGCCGCCAGAAACTAAAAGTATACACTTTTCTCCTGGTAAAAATGAAAAGCTAAACTTTGTTTAGACTCAAACTGTGAAATGATTCTTAAAAACGACTTCATTGTGAGTTCAGAGGACTCTGTCAGAGTCTCTGACATTTTAAAGGAAGGCTGTATGTATGTGTATATATATATATGTATACATGTATATATTTGTCTGTATATATGCATGTATATGTATATATATGCATATTTATGAGTATGTGTATATATATTTTCTGAACAAATAGAAACCCAACTGCTTTCTTTGATCTTCATGAAAGTTGGTGCAAGAGAGTCCAATGATATCACAGACATCTAATAGAAGTATGATGAAAGTCGCAAATGTAAGCCACGTGTAATTTTACATTTTCTAGTAGTTACATTAAAAAATGTGAAATTAACTTAATGTTTTCCTTAACTCAATGTAGCCAAAATGTTATCATTTCAACATAAAAGCAATATACAAATATTAGTAAGAGATTTTACGTTCTTGTTTTCATACTAAGTCTTTAAATCCAGTGTATGTTTTACACTCACAGCACATCTGGCTTTGGATTAGCCACGTTTCAATTGCTCAGTGGCCGCTCGTGGCCAATGGCTCCCCTAGCAGAAAGCACAGGAGATGAAATGAACACTGTAGGGAGCTTTTGGATCTGGGCCTGATAATGGGGTTCCACCAGTCAGGGAGAAATCTATGAATTCCCCAGAATTGCAGTTAGATTCTTATTTAAATAGAAGCACAAAAATGTATTCCAAGGCCAAATGTGAAAGCACAGGTACCATGTTCTGGTGCACTAGGTACTAATATTAGACTCCCTTCTTATTAGCTGTGTGTTGCACAACTTCTCTGAGACTCAATTTCCTCATCCATAAAGCAGAGAGACTGTAACCTATTGTTTAGGTTCATAAGCTCTTAAGAATGAAGAGACGTAATTGCCTATATAATTTGCATAGTCTAAAGTCTGGTAAATGATAGGCATTTATTCAATAAAAATTATCTCCTTTTACGTTATCCTATATTTTGGGCATCTCTACCAGTATTCCTTAGGGGGTACAGACATTTGAGAGTAAGCCTCCGTTATTTGCATTTTATTAAGAACATATTTCTACCATTTGTTTTGGCAAAATTATTTTTCTTGCAGAGATCACAAGCATATAATTATTTTACATTGTGTTATAATCATTCAGTCTTATTTATTGAAAACCTCTATAATGCAATATTCTTGATGTGTCATGAATAATGTGTCTGTGTGTATCTTTGAAATGTTTAATGATTCTTAATTTCTCATTACTGCAAAAACATTTAACTTGGAACTTTCACAGATTGAAGAAGGATACACGGCATTGTGTTCCACAAGCAGTGGCTAAGTTCATTAAACTTTTGGAAATGACTCTAGTTCACACAGACTTTTCATCTATATTCATGTGTGTAGGCTAACAACTCCATCAAAGATAGCTTAAAATAGAAAAGACAAGAGGAGGCAAAACACATATATTTAGGAAGACGCGATTGAATTGAATCTGGAATCACAGATTCTAATTAGTCAAATAAGACCCAGGGCTTTATTAACAAAAGTACTATTAAATTATTAAGTATCTAGAAGTTATATTTTAAGAGCTTATTTTGATGGCAATTTTGTTAATTGCCAAATGATGATGGATAAAAATAATTGTTTAATGAATTTTAATAAGAAAAAGACAACCAAGATTCCTCTTCTAAATGTTCATATGCAAATACAGCGACGATCATCATATTTTCTATATTATAAGCAGATATTTAATAAAAACTCTAAGTATGATGAAGACAAGGATCAGTCTTGTGTGTGTGTGTTTGTGTGTGTGTATGTGTGTGTTTTAAATCCCCACAGTTATTTCAAAATATAAGTTATACAACAAATATGTTTTAAACTATAATGTAGCAATCAACTTTTGCTTTAAAAAATGTATGGAAGGCAGTGGGGGCTAAATGCATTAGCTCCTTTTTGAGGTCACTCATTTCTCTGAAATATTTGGCAGTAGTTTAAAAGGCTGCTACCTACTAATGAAAATGCTGGCATAGCTATTGGGTCAGTGTCCTGGGCTAGGGAAATGGGGCTGGTTGTACTCGGCTCTGTAATTTAATGAACCCTACACAATGTTTAGTGTAAAGTGCATGCATTTGAAGTTTAAAGACATGAACTTGAATCTTTGCACTGCTTACTACCCATGTAATATCACCTGATCTACTTAACTTCTCTAATTCTTATCATTCTTGTCTGTAAAAATGGAACTATTGGCATCTTCTTCTGAGCAATATGAAAAGATTTGAAATAATAATATATAGTATATTCTAAACACTACTTGGCATATAGTCAGTGTTCCGTATATGTCATTTCCCTTTTTTTCTGCCAGTTCTCTTCCTTGCTGGGGAGATTATGAAATTAAACTGTGCATAAATTGAAATTTCTTAAAATCATGTTGCATACTTGCCTTCTTCCTTCATGTTCCATTTATTGCTCAAAGCAAGGGTCAAGGCTCTTCCACCCACCCTGTTCCCTTCAAAGAAATTGCTCTCACAAAAGCCTCAAAACATCTAATTGCTAAATATGCTGCTTTCATTTATTATTCATAATAAGCAATGGAAAGGAAAGAAATAGTACTGGAATTCACAGAAATTGATGACTTCGTCGCGTATGATGGAGAAAAAGGAAAGAAATTCCTTTTAAATATACAGGCGTATTCCTCAGAATGTTTTCCAAGTTAATGTCCCCCAGTAGAACACCTGTTGCTTTTTAATACTCAAATTCATAGAATGCCTATATCTCTTCCTACTCTTTTTTTGGGGGGGAGGCTAATATTTATGTTGGAAAATATATTTGCATCACTCCCAACTCACTAGAATGCTGTTTAAGCAATATATTTATAGGAAAAATCTCAAGTTCCATTTCAAATACATTTGGTAGGCAAAGATGTTTTGAAAATTTCATGCTGTGGCAATAGAGGGTGTTCGTCATGGCCGTTGCTATGGTGAGGAGAGGCGCCACCGCAGCAAATGCACCGTGAGCCATTATTTTATCATGCATTTGTTCTGAATAGGTTTCCTCAGCATCTTTCACATGTAGTCATGTTTTTGTCTAATTTGAACAACGAATGGCCCTGGAAATGGAGAAAGTGTCGAAGAAAATTGTGGAGAGGAAAACAAAGAAATGAATAAAAGAAATGACAATATAAGAGAGGATAAAAGAATGCAACATTTTGATCAAGGAACGTTGGCTTTGAAGGGATTGATTAAAAAATAGTCGAACAGCTCTTAGATTATCTCATTGAGGGATTTGCTACTAAGTTTGTTCGTGTAAACATGTAATATTAGTCCAAGGAAGACAACAACGAAGACTCGAAGGAACAGCTAATTAAACTGATAGACATCACTGGCTTAAAAGAATTTATGGCTCTTGCAAATGCAGTGATAAACATAATACCTTTATTTATTGGTGGTTTGCTGTGTCTCATTTGCATATTTAGAACTTAGTTGGAGATAGATGTGTAAATGTGTAATGCATTATAATTTTCCCATTTGAATAATGGGAAATTGACTATGGATATAGCATTTCAAAACAGAACGTCTGATTTTTAGGAACAAATTACTAACATTATGTAGGAAGGGGCTGTACTTAGTGTCAGTTTTCAATGGAACATGATGGGGGAAACGGTTAGCCAGCACTTGGACTTATGATAGTTCAGATTTGAATGGCCAGGGATCTACGGGGCCTTTTAAAGTCTGAAAGTTCTGTTTCTTTTTTGCCACTTAGGTCTATTGAAAAAATACCTGTCTTCTGTTCATAGATATAGTAACTAATAGTGTAACTAACTCCACAGCCTCTCCTTTCTCCTTTAATACAATCAATTTTTCTGGAATTTTTCTGCTTTTTTATATGTTTGTTCCAAAGAGAAGTAAGATTTCCTTACTATGGCAGCTGGGTATCTGCCCAGGCTTCCTCTTTCTAATGTCCCAAATTTCTCTATTGCTCTATTGCATAGCTCTATATTCTACAAATTTCTCTTCTTCCAATTTCAGATATTATAGAGCAGATATTGTATAAAATTCTATACAACTCATATAAAGAACATTTCTGGAAATGCTAGCCAATACATTTAGAATATTTAAAATTAGTTTTGGATATAACATAACATAGGAAGCATTTATAAATATTTACTCAGCAATTTCTCCATTATTTATCCCATGCAATAATTTAAAATACATGACATCATTACATCTTATTTAAAATTATGGAATGTTTTAATAGAAAGTAGTAATACTGTTGTGCTATGTTAATTATATTGGATATTGGCATATTGTGTATTAGCTAATATTGGCATGTTATCAATTTGAAATCTCTTTAGTTGTTAAGGTAACCAATGAATTTTTTATTTAAAATTTGTTCTTTCATATTGCTTTACCGTAATATAGTTATTGTACACATTAACCACAGAATATAACGTAAGCACTGCTTTGTAAACAGGGTGTCATTTTTTATTGAACCACCCAAGACTGGAGCTGTGGTAGTCTGCTATTTGTTCTGCGATAAGCATTTTCTTCTTCTTGTAGTAATAAATCTCTCAATATTTAGATAGGCATATAGATAACCATTTCTCCAATGCAATAAATGGAAAAATATGTTATTTCCATAGATTAAATTATTCAATAATGTATTGTAGTTTTATGTTAAGGATATTTAATGTTCTTAGCTAATGAAATCATAATTTTTTGTAAGTGGTGTCTTTCAAAATATCATTTTCTATTTTTTGTCCTGGGATATAGAAAAGCAATTGATTTTTTCAATATTAACCTTGCATATGGTAAGGGTAGGTGCATTTATTTAGGTCATCTTTAATTTTTCTCAGAAATATTTTGTAGTTTTTATAGAAAGAGCATCCTATATAATATTTTAGATATAATGGCAAATGATAGTTTTCAAATAGTCTCTTTTAAAAATTGTATTTGTTTGTTTTTATTACTGGTATATAGAAATATAATTGCTTTTTATGTGTTGACCTTATCAATCCATCTTGAATTGAAAAAACAAAACCAAAAACTACATTTCTCAGTTTCCCTTGCAGCAAATGGGGACCATGAGACTAAATATTAGCCAATGGAATGTGAACAGACACTCCATGCAACCTATAGGTTATACTATTAAAGGCAAGAGACATTCCTTCCATTTCCCTCTTGTCCTTCTCACTGGCTGGAATGTGGATGTGATGGCAGGAGCTCAAGTTCTGATCTTAATTCATGAAGTTGAAAAGTCGCCCGTTTAGCAAGCAACAAGATAGAAGGCGTCTGGTGTCCCAAACACCAGAGAGCTGGGACATCAGCTCATGGATGCTTGGCTCATTCTGTTAAGGGAGAGGGTAATAAAAAAATCTCTCCTTTTAAGCCACTATTATTTTGTGGTTTGGCATAGCAGCCAAGTGTATATCTTAATAAAAGAATTTATTATTTTCAGTTGTTAGATGCTGTGTAATTATGATGTTTATTTGGATGTTGGCTTGTCCCTGGTTACACTTAGAGGATCTCTGATTTTCCAGATGTCACCAGGAAAGATGTTCTGTGGTTTCTATACAGGTAGTTAGTCTCTTGGGAAGTCAATTCTGGGAGTCATTCCTGTGGGAATTCACTACAGATCACTCCTCCAACCGTTTAAACCATTTTTCATATGCAAAACTCTCTCTATCAAATCACATTCTGTATAAAGTATATAGAGTGATTTATGTTATCTGCATTTAAACCCTGACCATCTCAGCATTTGGTACCAAAAGTTCGATTTTATTCTTTGGATCACTTGTAGTTGTCTGTGCCATTCTGGTTCTAAAGAGCCAACTTTTTCCCAACCAGTGCACCAAATTTCACTTCAAACACCTTGCTTGCCAGGCTTGATTTCAACCTTTCTTTTCATTCTGCAATCTGGTAAGTCAAACTCTGTCTCTGAATTTTGCCTACATCAGCCTTGTGCCTACAAGAGAAAAGAAGTTCCTTTAGGGCCGTCTAGAAACACCTTGAGTTTCTGACCAGGCCTTGAACCCAAAATGGAAAGTTCTGAGCCAATTATTTCTTTTTGTAAACTCTGCTGATAAAATCCAATGCAGCCAACTTGCTCCTGCAGTGCTTGAATTTCTTCTGCCTTTCATGCTGTCCCATGGAAACCACCACTCAATCACTCTTCTGAGGCTTTGCCCTTAATGGATGGATACTTCTTTCCAGGTAACTACAGGTAATATGTAAATTAGAACTGAGTACTGTGCACTGCTAGTAACTTTCTTCTAATGGTAACAGATCCACACTTCTTCCAAGTCTAATCAGATCATATAAATAATACAGACAAACACAGACAATGAAAACTTAACATAATAAGGTTATTTGAGCAAAGACTTGAAAGAGGCTTGAAATTAGCCAATTGGATATCAAGGAGCGCTCCAAGTAAAGGAAGGTCAGTGCACCCAAGGCAGGGCATACCAGACGTGTATGAAAAGAGGCCATTGTAGCTGGAAAGGAATGAAAGGTGGAAGAAGGTAGTGGGTTAGGAGATCAGAGACATATTGGGGAGATAGGTTTTGCAGGTTATTGTAAGAACTTTGGCTTTTACCCTCATTAATATGGACAGCCATTGCATGGTTTGAAAAGGAGTGACATGATCTGACTTCCATTTAGAAAGAATTACTCTGGCTAGAATATAGAGAGTAGTTGGGAGGATAACCAGCCTTGAGACTATAGAGGAGTTTGTTTACAAATAGAATCATAGGGCATGATGGAAAGGCTTAAGAAGGGGCACAGAAATATAAAAAGAAAAAAAATGAGCATGGGAGAAGGAAGGAAAAACATTTTCTGTATGAGAGAATAAGAAAGGATTGGGAACTGGAAATCACTTGTTTTGGGATAAAGTGTTAAAATCCTAATGATGAAAGTCAAGAACAGAATTAACTAAAGACAGTGTTCTGTGAAGCTTGCACAGGTAGCACCTTACACTATGTTTGTTGAATAACTACTGAAATGATTTAAATTTTGTACCTGACACTCCAGCTTATAATGGTTATCTTATTTCCAGTTAAACGATTGGTGATAGTGATATCATTACGTAATTCTCAAAACTATACTTTTGTATCTTAAATATGTTCTTTCGCATTTAGAATTTGGTTCTTAGGAACTCTGAAAAACAAAAGACTACATTTTTAATCTCTTAAATAATATATGTGTTTGTGTTTCTCATAAACTTGATCCTTACTGAAATATTTATATTATAAGCAAAGTTACAAATTACATTATTTTGGCATTATCTTGGTTATCAAGTTAAAATTACACTATTTTTACTGTTTGAGCCCCTAGAATATATTAGGGTTAAATAAAAATCAGTAAAGGTTATATGATAAGCTATTTTGAATGGTTGATTTTAAGTGAAACAACACAGATTACATTTCTCTTGGAATAAAAATATGATTGTGTGAAACCAAATATATTTTGTGTCCCAATGAACTTAATATGTTGGAAAATTTGTTTCACTTGAAATGCCAATTGGCTGTACCCTACTTGTATAGCAGCAGGAAGGTATGCAGTTTAAAATACTTTATTTTTTAACTGTATCATAGTTCCAAGAAAATGTCCTTTATTCAATTTATGATTCTTTCCATATGAGCCATTTCTTTTGTTTTGTGGAAAGAATATTGGGGCTTAGGATGTTGGTGTGCTTTTATGTTAACTGATATTTGGTCGTTCCAAGGCACCTTGTCTGCTTTGACAGACATATGGGTAATAACCAAAATAAAATTATCTAATCAGAATATCATTTACAATTCTAAAATGGCTGATATAAAATTTTGTGTCAAAATATGCACGTTCTCTCTTTGAAATGTCTTTATCTAAAAAGATTTGAATAAAGGAAAAGGCTTAAAATTTTTAGATTCAGTTTTCCTGCTAATTTGTTTCTACTTATTTCTCTGATCTCTCTTCTGGACTTATTTTCTTGCTTCCTGAAATATATTTATGAGAACTTCCTTTAATGACTATCTTTTGATGATAAATTCTACTTAAATGCTTTAATTTCAATATAATGTTTGAAAAATAATTCTACTGGATATACAGGTTTAGTTTGTCAATTCTTTTCTGTTAGATATTTTTGACAAACATTTTTCCACCATCTCTTGGCTTCTATTGTGATGGAGAAATCAGGTCTTAATCTAATTACCATTCCTTCAAAAGTAATGTCCTTTTTCCCACCTGTTCTTAAGATTTCCTCTTTTTCTCTGTTACTCCACTAAATCATGTGAATTAGGGTAGGCTTCTTTTTATTTATCCTGCTTGAGACTCAATGAACTTTTTGAATCTGGGAATTGATATGCTTCGTGAATTCTTAAACATTCCAAGCTTATGTCTTTGAATATTGCTTTCCCCCCATTGACTCTTTTCTCTCCACTGGATCTCAGGTAAGACTTATGTTGGATCTTCTCATTTTATCCTTTCATTTCCTTTTTAAAAATGAAGGATAATATATATATAGTAAAATGTGGGGATTTTCAGTATATAATACAATGAATTTTGACAAATGCATACACTACTGTAACCCAAACTACATCAAAATATGAAACACTTCCATCATCCCAGAAATTTTCCCTGTTCTCCTTCTCAGTGATACTGCCCCCCCATCCTTCAGTCAGAGGCAACCAATGTTCTGATGTTTATCACCATATATCAGATTTGCCTGTCATGAGCTTCCCATCAATGGTGTGTCTGGCTCCTTTTGCTCAGCATAAAGTTTTAAAAATTTATGTAAATTGCTGAGTGTATCATTAACTTGTTTCTTTTAATCAATGAATAGTATTCTGTTGCGTGAGTATATCACAATTTGTTTCTTCATTCTGTTGATGAACATGTGAGTTGTTTCAAATTATTAGGTATTATGAAATAAGCTGCTATGAAAATTTGTGTACATATCTCTTTGTGGAAATATGTTTTCTGCTTGTAAGTACCTAGGTCTGGAATTGCTTGGTCATAGGACAGATGTATGTGTCACTGTAAGAAACAACCAAACGATTTTCAAAAATGATTGTATCATTTTATAATCCTGCCAGCAATTAATGAAATTGCCAGTTGCCACTCATCCTCACCAATGTTTTGTTTGTCCATATTTTCAATCTTAGCACTTCTAGTGGGTATGAAATGACATCTCCTTGTGTTTTCAGTTTCCTTTCCCTGATGGTTTTTATTTATGCTTATCGATTGTCTGTATATATTCCTCCCTAGAGTGTCCATTGAAGCATTTTTTCCATTTTTTATCCACTTACATGTTTAATATTGAGTTACAGATATTTGTTACAAACTCAGAATACAAGTATCAGCATATATATGTATTGCAAATATTTGTTTTCAGTGAATGTGCTTTTTTCTTAGTGATGTCTTCTAATGATGAGAAATGTCTAATTTATCAATTTTTTCTATAATGGTTGCTGCTTTCTATGCCTCTCTAAGGTATCTTTCCTTATTCAAGATCACAAACATATTCTGCTATATTTTCTCATAAGTTTTAGAGCTTTAGCTTTTATATTTAGGTCTCTGATTCATCATGAGTTAATATCATGTAGGGTGTTTCAAGATGCTTTGTTGAAATGACTTTTGTGTACCTACTGAATGCCTGGAAGCTTTTGTTAAAAATTAATCATCTAAGGGGCTGGCCCGGTGGCACAGCGGTTAAGTTCACATGTTCTGCTTTGGCAGCCCAGGGTTCACTGGTTCGGAACCCCAGGTGCAGACATGGCACCGTTTGGCAAGCCATGCTGTGGTAGGTGTCCCACATATAAAGTAGAGGAAGAGGGGCATGGATGTTGGCTCAGGACCAGTCTTCCTCAGCAAAAAGGGGAGGATTGGTGGCAGATGTTAGCTCATGGCTAATCTCCCTCAAAAAAAAAAAAGAAAAAATTAATATATAAGTGTACATCTAAAACTGGTACAGTGTTCTCCTCTGTTGATCTATTTGTCTAATCTCACTACTTATTGTATATCCTACATATTTTTATATAAATGTTAGAGTCTATTGAGATACTGATAGTGATGGCATTGTTATCTGTCAATTTGGGGAGGAGTGTTATGTGGATGATATTGAATTTTCTTATCCGTGGGCATGGCATAGTTCTCCAATTACTCAAGTATTTTTTAATTTCTCTCAGTACTGCTTTATAGTTTAATTGTATAGGTCTTGTTCATTTTTTAAAACATTATCTCCAACTTTTTATTTTTTAGTGCTATTTTTAGTGGTTTTATCTTATTTTACAGAGGTTCATTGCTAGTATATAAAAGTACAATTGATCTTTGTATAAAAATTTTATATCTTATGGCTTTGCAAAATTCACAAATTAGTTTTAATAGCCACCTTTTCATAAATTCTTTAGAATTTAAAATCATGTGATAAAGAACAGAGTTATTCTTCCTTTCCAAACTTCAAGGCTTTATTTTTCTTGCAGGCTAGGATATCCAGAAAAATATCAAAAATACGTGGTAGGCAGGTGCATTTTGCCCAGCTTCTGATTTTCAGGGGAATCATTCTGTCTTCCTCCATTAAGTGTGATGTTAGCTGTGTATTTTTAGTGTATTGTTCTTTATTGATTTGAAGAAGTTTCCTTCTACTCCTCATCTTCTAAGAGATTTAATCATGATTGGATATTAAATTTTGTAAAATGCTCTTTCTGAATCTGTGAAGAAAATCATATGATATTTCTCCTTTAATGTCTAACTGTGGTATTACCTTAACTGATTTTCAAATCTTGAGTAAGCCTTGCCTTCTTGGAATTAACCCCACTTGATTAGAATGTATTATCCTGTCTATATATTGCTAGATTTTAGCTGATAAACTTTTTGTTGAAGATTTTTGCATATGTATTAATGAAAAGCTTGTTCTGTAAGCTTTTCCTTGTAATTTTTCTTATAATTGTCCCATCTTGCATAGTTTATATGTCACATGTATTTATATATTTATGTGTACTCTCACAGAAATTTGAGTTACATGGTGGAAGACATTTTTAAAATTGCTTTGTTTGCTGCCTGGCACATAGTTGGAGCTCTGTAATTATTTCCTAAGAAAATTAATGAGAAAGACAAAGGGAATTCCCAAAGATATGGGTATGCAGGAGGTTCACAAATCAATCAACTGAGGTTGGGTAAGGAGATAGAAGCAGTATCTTTCAGAAAACACACAAGTGTACAATTACATCATAAATTTGACTGTATTTAGAAGAGTTTTACATCTCAATTATATAATCACGTGAAAGAAATATAGGAAATAAGTATAGGAAAAGTAATAATTGTATAGGAACTTAAACATAATAAACTGAAATATATTTGTGGTTAAGTCAATTATAATATTTATATAGTTATAATAACATGAACACTGCATAAGAATTTAACCAAAAATTATAACAGCTTTTGGATATGTGAGGGGAGAGAATTACATGTGTTGGAGAAGGCAGTAGTATAGGACTTATGTCTTTATTTCCATAAGACAAAAGCAATAGATCATACCTAAAATTGAAAAGTCAAGAATTAGCATTGTAAATATCTTATTTGGACACATGCAGAAAATACCAGGCAAAATAGCTAAATGAGTTAAAAATGAATTTATCCAAAATATGGCAATAGAGCTAGTGGTTGAGACACAAGGGCCACTTGAAGTAGTATTCAAATTTTAAAAATCCATACAAGTTTTATTTTAATAAAAATGAAAATTAATTTAAAGGAAAATTTATCTAGATAAGAGAGGTTATGTATAATGTATAGATAAGACTGGTCTAGTTTTTAAAAATATCGAGTTTCTCAAGACAGGGATTACCAGTCAGGCCATATATTTTTTATTTTCATTATATTCCTCATAAATAATCTCAGCAAAATCATTAATGATGAAAAAATGAATATTCCTGTGAATTACAGTCCCATGGCCAAATGATTATTCTCAAGTGGGCTTTTAAACATTAAATTCTTAGAAAATGTGAATTTACACTTTATGGAAAAAACTAAGCTATTGCTAAAATTTATACTGTTTCAGTAGACAGACCAGAAAAATAAAAGTTAATCTTATTTTTTTTTAGAAGGTGTCCTCCTGTATTTTAGCAAATACTAAATACCAATAAAAAAAAAAAGAAAGAGAGAGGAAAAACAGAGTGACCAGGTAAAGCATGAGGGAAAAGATTTCTATAAAACTTTTTAAGGAAATTCTTTCTTATAGTAAATGTCTCACATCTCTTTTTATTTGAGGAAGATTAACCCTGAGCTAACATCCGCCGCCAATCCTCCTCTTTTTGCTGAGGAAGATTGGCCCTGAGCCACTCATCTGTGCCCATCTTTCACTACTTTATATATGGAATGGCTGCCACAGCATGGCTTGCTAAGTGATGCTAGGTCCCTGCCTGGGATTCGACCAGTGAACCCCAGGCCGCTGAAGCGGAGCATGTGAACTTAACTGCTGTGTCACCTGGCGGGCCCCTCACACTTTTATCTGTACTATTCCTCTCTTTGAATTGCCCTTGGATCTATGGGCTGAACATTATTCACAGTGTATTCCTAAAAATTATAAAGGTCAATTAGCCAAGAAGCTTTGGTGATTTTCAGTGTTTTCTGGCTGTGACCCAGACATCAGAGTGAAAATATAGATCAGCGTGAAGATTGAAGTATTGGAATTTTCTTTTGGTTAGATTTGCACTGAATATACAGGAACACACATTTATCAGAGCTAAACAGTTTGTGACTAGCTTGTTTCTCCCTCACGTTGGATAGTGCAAAAGCCATTGAACTGAATGAAATGTAGTTCTTTACTGCTCACTTAGCATAAATTATTGTTTGTACTGGGAAATGGTTTGAGAAGTTATTTGTGAAGGGATTTTAATTTTGGCATCTTTATTGCCTTTCCAAAGAAAGTTCATTTAAATATGTGCATGCGTTAGCTACTTTTAAATGTTTTCAAAAAGACTTAGACTGCATATATAAACACACACTACTGTTTTTTAAACACTTCAGTTATTTAGCTTGCATGCATGGTACAATAAAGTAGTGATGTAGAAATACATTTTTTTGTAATATGAGGATCATTTTAGTATACTAGAAATTATGTTGTATAATCTTGCCAGAGTATATAGTTCAGATTTTAATTTATATTAATATTATAACCTATTTCAGATAAATTAAAAATTTCAATGAAACATTATCTTCGTGATAAATGTTCACATCAAAGATTTGATGATTAGGGCAAAAACCAATACAAATGCTATAGGCTGTTTTCTGCAAGCCATCATAAACCTAATTAGCATGTTTTCTAAAGCTTATGCAAATTTTTTGAGGCAGTTTTGTTTAGTGCCACATCTTATTTCCTAAGTGATTTGAGGGAACATTTAAATAACATATGTTTAAGTGTATGTGCACACACTTATATACATACATATGCATATATGTATATATGATTTTGACTAAGGGTTTATGGACTCAAAATTCCTCCAACTCACTGACCTATGTTTAAAGCAACTCTTCACAGTCTCGATCTTCATGATCCAAGATGGTGGTAGCGAGATGGATGAAGAGGTAAAATGATGAATGAAGAGGTATAGAAAATGGCTACTAGGTGTGTGCCTGCTGCTTTTTAAGGAATGTTTCTGAAGGTTGCCACAGGACACTTGGGGTTACATGTATTGGTAAGAACCTAGTCACATGATCACACTAAGGGTTTCTGGGAAATGAACTCCTTTCTGGACAGCCATGTATCCAGCTAAAAATTATCAAACAGAAGCAGAGGACAGATACAGGAGACAAACAGCAGTCCCTGCCACAGTAAAATAATAATACATTCTGGAGTAAGAGTCACAAAGAGAAATTCACGCCCTATAGCCCCGCACAGTTTCTACAGGTACAGTTTCTACAGGTAGACCAGAAGCTTCCATTATAAACTTCTTATTGACCAAAGGGAAAGGAAAATTAGAAGGTATATCATTCATAGCCATAACCACTAACCAGTTCAATAGAAACACAGCTTAGTTTAGTTTAGGATCTGATAGTGTTTGCCATGGGCGTACTTTCAACATTCCTAACAATAGATGTGATAGATAATTTTAATGTTTCAGGTTTTTAAATAACATTTCTCAGTGTATGTCGATGTGAAATTCATCAATAGCAACTCCAGAGGAACAAAAAAAAAAGGCAGCTAATATACACAGACAGAGGATTGTGTAGCTTGATCTAGTATGACGTTTATTCAGAGAGAGAATTTCCCTGTGATGGTGAGGGAGGCAGGGAAAGTTGGGAGAAAGGACTGTAATCATAGAAAGGTATATTGGACCTGAATATTTCTTAACCATGGTGATATACCAAAATCACTTGAAAAGCCTTGTAAAATTACAGACGTCCTGCCCACACTGCCCCCACTCCTGAGTCCCCTTACTGTGTTAGAAGGCCTCAGGCACAGCCTAGCTATATTTTTTAAAAGATACACTGGTTGTTTTCATACATAACCTGGTTGAGAACCATTGGTATAGATGTCAGAAGTTTCATTTCCATGTTATAAGAAGATACACAAACGAATTCCTTGAAAGCCACAAACCACCAAAACTCAACTGAGATGAAATGGAAAACCTGAATGGTCAGTTCTGTAACCATCAAAGAACTTGAATTTCATAAGTGAAAAGCTCCCTAAAATGAAATCTCCAGGCACTGATGATTTCACTGGAAAATTCTACCAAGCATTTAAAGAAGATCTCTTCCTTTCCTTGTCCTCATCTCTTTCAGATTGTAACTGTTCCATACTTCATTTGCCCAGATTTCTACTTTCACTTAATCTGGGCTAATGATCGTGTCGTAATTGCAACGGTTTTCAAGTTGTCATACACTGAGTTCCTGCTTAGCTGAGGTGCTCCTTAGCAAGCAATTACCTGAGGAAGGCAAAAGAATGTCAGAAGAGAAGGTCTCCAGACCCCACAACCTTGCTCCCCTTCAGCAGCTTGGTGGAATTTGACGTTGGGCACTATTTGAACAAACAATTGAGAATGAAAACATTTGAAAGCCAAGGGGTTGATTTATTATCCTGGTCAAGTGCTATTATTTTAAAAGGGAGGGACTCATTTTGTTCTTATGAAAAGACTGTTTATACTAAGTTGATTTATCAGGAAAAAACTAATGGCAGCTGGACTTTCTTTTCAAATTTTAAGTTATAAGGAGAAGATTGCCATGGTAAGATAAATAAAACATTATGTTCTACAATTCTTAGAACATGATTCTTTGTTACTTCACAATAGTCAATTGCAAAGTACAACATATTGTTGTCAAATATCATGTTGAGGCATAAACAAAACTATGCATAAAGTTTGAGTCCCAAACACTTTAATTTGTTCAAGCACTTTAATTTCTTTGCCATTTCCACGTAACTTGTTCATTAACTTTTACAAAATGGAGAGAAATCTTAAGGTCATTTCAGAAATAAAAAAGATGATTTGATATTGTGTTTAAAACAAATAAGGAAAAAAATTAAAAGACACTGATGATTTTTCTTACATTAAATAAAAATTAACAAGTGTATGTTTACCGAACTAAAAATTTCTTACTGAAATGCATTTCATGCCCTTAAGCAATCAGCAGTATGCATAGTGGTTAAATATGGATGTTGGAACCAAATTACCTGGATTCAAATTTCAACTGTGCTCCTTGCTAGCTGTGTGACATTTAGCAATGTACTTTACTCTCTGTCCGTCAGTTTTTTAACCTGTAAAATTGGGTTAATAAGCAGATCTACCCCATAGCGTTATTGTGAAGACTGAATAAGATACGTAAAACATTTATAAAGGTGACTAGCAATTGGTTAATTCTTTGTAGATTTTAGGCATAATTATTGCTTTGTTATTGTTATGCAACTGATGAATCACCATGCATCACTTGACCATTGGTGAATTTGGGCCAGATTTGCTACTATGAGCATATATGTTAAAGGAAAATATCAGGTATAATTAAATGTGATGATTCCAGGAAATAGTAGATTATGATTTCTCCATATTTTTTTTGTATTGCCAGAAATCTATAGACAAATGAATAAACCCAAAGTTGGTAGATATTGATATGCAATTTCCCTTGAGTGGATTTGTAAATTCTCTGTGCATAGTCATTTGCTCAGCTCTGTGACACTTGATAATTACCAACAATAAAATTCCAATACAATTTAATTCACAATTTTCCCCATTTTGTGAACCTAAGAATCATCAGGGATTTCATGACAAAAGTAAGCTTGATATACAGATTTTACAACTTAATTGGATTAATTGACTCTTTCTGTCCCTACCAAGCGCTACATATGTTAATAGAAAATAGTAGCTTTTTGGCTTTTTGAATGTGCATGTTTTTGTCACCCTAAACTTCAAATTCCTCGAGGTCAAGCACTGGATTTTATGCTGTATGGAAGCCTCTGTATCTTGAACTAGAATCTTATCGAAGTTTAAATAATATGCGCTGAATTAATGAAAGAATTGATTAGTTTTGCATTTCACAAAAGCTCATTGAAGATAAGAGATTTTTCCATTATAATTTATCAGATGCACTTTATGATGATAATTATGATGATGAAATGGAATCCACTGATAAAAGTGGATTTGCTTGATTGAATGTGCTTTCTAGACTCTATACCACTTTATCAGCAGATGCTTTCCAGATTCAAATACTCTTACTATAGCTGCCATGGAAAGGAGTAATAATTCGCACAGGCAAAGGCATGAAAGAAATGAGAGCTGGGGCTGGCCTGGTGGTGGTGTGGTTAAGTTCGCCTGCTCTGCTTCCTTGGGGTTCTCAGGTTCAGATCCTGGGTGCAGACCTAACACTGCTCGTCAAATAATGCTATGGCAGCATCCTACACAAAAAAGAGCAAGACTGGCAAAAGATGTTGGCTCAGGACAATCTTCCTCACAAAAACAAAAGAAACGAGGGCCCGTGGTATTCTGGTGGAGTTGAAAGAACACAAAGCCTGTCATCAGAAAATGTACAGTCTAGCTATTGCTTTTCTATGTGCCACATATGTGACATGGTAATTTTTTCCCCCTGCATCTATTGAGAAGACTTTGTGTTTTTTCCCCTTTATTTTGCTTATATGGTTATTTATATTAATTGATATTCAGACAAGCTTCTTGCATCCTGACATAACCATTTTCATTAAGTATCATATCTTTTATGTCACTGGATTTTATTTGCTGATTTATTAAAGAATATTGTTCCTATGTTCATGAGCAATATTGAGCTATCGTTTTCTTTTCTTGTAATGTCTTTTTCTGCTTTTGGTATTAGAGTAATATTGACTTCATAAAATGCATGTGGAATTTTTCCCCCTCTTCCTCTATTTGATGGAAGGGTGTAGTATGTTGGATTGATATTCTTCTTTAAAACTGTGGGAGAATTCACCAGCTAAATTTCATCCTCGAATCTTCTTTATGGGAAGGCTGTTAATTTTGAATTCTATTTATTTAATAGATGTAGACTATTCACTTCTTTTTTTACATCTTGAATTAGACTTGGTAATTTGCTTGAAGGAGTTTATTTCACCAAAATTGTCATTATTGTTAAAACTTTTTCATATCATCCTTTATTATCCTTTTAAGGTCTATACAACATGTAGTGGTGTCCCCTCTTTCATTTCTCATATTCGTAATCTGTGATTTACTGATATTTTAAAAGAAACAGCTTTTAGTTTCACTGATCTCTTTCACTGTTGTTTATTTTGTCTTTCACTATCTCCCCTTATCTTTATTATTTCCTTCCTTTTGCTTACTTTGGGTTAGATTTGATTTCCTTTTTGTAGCTTCTTAAGGTCAAAACTTAGACCATTGATTTCAGGCCTTTTAAAATTTTCTAATATAAGCCTTTAAAGCTATATATTTACCTGCACTGCTTTAGGGGCATCCCATCAATTTTGATATGTTGTTTTCATTTTCACTCAGTTCAAAATATATTCTAATTATCTTTGTGTTTCTTCTTTGACCCATGGCTTGTTTACAAGTATGTTTGATTTCAAATATTTGGTGGATTTTCCAGATACCTATTTGTTATTGATTTCTAACTTAAGCCTGTTGTGCTAAGAGAACATACTCTGTATTTCATTCTTTCAAATTTATTTAAGAGAGCATACTCAGTGTGATTTCATTCCTTTAAATTTTTTATGGCCCTGCATATGGTTCATCTTAGTGACAGTTCCATGAGCCCTTAAAAAAAATGTGTGTTTTTCTCATTCAGTGTAGTATTCTATGAATGTTAACTAAGTCAACTTGCTTGATGATGAGTTCAAGTCTTCTAAATCCTTAAACTTGTTCTATCAATACTGGAAGAGAAGTGATGACATTTTTGACTAAAATTGTAAATGTGCCTATTTCTCCTTTTGGTTCTGTTAGTTTTTGCTTTATGCAATTAGTTGTGTATACACTTAGGTTTGCTATGTTTTCTTGATTAAATGACCTTTCATTGTTGTAAAACATCCCTCTATCCTTGGAAGTATTTCTCACCTTAAGTTGTACTTATTCTCTCTACATACGTGGGATGGAATTCAAACATCTCCTCTACCTATGGAAGTTATAGGAATTGTTTCTTTTTGCTTAGTTTTTTCCTTTAAAAATGATTTGTTTTATTTTACACTACTTTTTATCACTCCTTCTTTTGGAGAATATACATTTTTATTTCCCCTAGAATTTTAACGTGCGTACATAATATAATAAGGTTTAACGTAATTCGATATCTCTGTTATCCTTCTGAATATTACATAGAACTTAAAATGCATTAACTCCAGTTTCCCTTCTATCCACTCACATGTAGTTGTTTTCAAGTGCTTTATCTCTATTTTGATATTTTTACATCAAAACTTGACTTTATTGTTGTCGTGGTGTTCTAATATTTGCCCTCACTGTACCACTTTCTTAATTCTGCATTTCTTTTAACATCTCAGATTTTCCTTCTAGGATCGTTTGACTTCTTCTTGAGAAATATTTTTTAGCAATTCTTTAATAGGGGTCTTTTGGTAATAAACTTACAATTTTTGTTTAGCTGAAAATATCTTTAATAATAGCCCTCATTTTTGAAGGCGGTTTAATGGACATGCAATTCTGATTAACAATTATTTTCTCTCAGTGTTTGAAGTTGTTATTCCACTCTTTTCAGTGTTCTGTTGTTGCTGTTGAACACTCACTATTATTATTACTCAGTAAATAATCTATATTTTCTCTCAGTTGTTTCGAGATCTTCTCTTTGGGAGTTCTACAGTTTTATAAGGATTTAACACTGAATGTCTTCTTATTTATTTTTATTTAGCTCTTCTTTCCTTCTGGAATTTTGATTAAATGTTGCCAGGCTTTCTCACTCTCACATCACTCTCTCTTAAACTGTGTATCATATTTCCCTTTTCTTGTCTCTTGCTTCATTCTAGATAATTTCTTTAGATTTATAGTCCTATCTCTAATTTTTATTTTATCTATGTCTGATATTTAGATTATACTGTCTATTAAATTTTAAATTCAGATGTTATAAATTTTATTTAAACAATTTTTTCCACCTGGACATTTTGGATGGTGTCATGTTTCCAATCTCCTCTCTTATTTTTGAACATATTTAATGCATTTCTCTTGTAGTCTCTTTTTGGTAACATTTATCTTGAAGTCTTTGTGAACCTGTTTCAGATGGTTGGTGATTGTTTCTGCTCACACTGGCTTGTGATATGTTTTGTGAATTTTGATTGTAAGTTATCATTTGTTAGAATGTCACTTGTGTGATTTCTTTGAGACTTAAGTGTGTTTCTCCAAGCAGATATGATTTTACTTCAGTCAGGCACCTGGTGTCAGCACAGGGATAGTCAATAATACCTGTATAATGTATAGCTAATGTCAATTAATTTTCATGGAATTTTATTTTTACTCCCACCTCGATTAAAGTCCAAAACACATAGTGATTTCCTATGCCGACTTTTAAAAAAATTTGTATTTTATTCTTCTTTTGGGGTCGAGCTCTGCATGGCCCCAGCTTTATGTGTTTTTGTCTCTTTTATAGCTCCCTGCAACTTCAAAGATCCACGATTGACCATAGTCTGCTTCACTACACAGCCCAAGGCTAAAACTTCCCAACTGGTTCTTCACGGCACATGGGTGCGTTTTGATTAGGTCAGAGGATGCTGAACCATTGATTCCCTGAGCCCTCAAGTTAGCCGGAATAGGACTGGGTATCTTAGTCAACTCTGGAAGCTATAACAAAATCCTGTACACTGGATGGCTTAAGCAAAATTTATTCTCAAATAAAAAGAAACATTTATTTCTCATGTTTCTGGAGGTTGGAAGTCCCAAATCCAGGTTGAGTTCTGGTGAGAACCCTCTTCCTGGTTTACGGAAAGCCATTGTCTTGCTGTGTCCTCACGTGACTGAGAACTAGCTGAGACTCTGGCCTCTTCTTTTGGGGTCCAATCTTATTCATGAGGGGTCTACCCTCACTATCTAATTACTTCCAAAAGGCCCAACCCCCAAATACCATCACATTGGGATTAGGGCTTCAACATATGAATTTTGGGGGGGACACAAACATTCAGTCCATTACACTGGAAGAGCCAGAGCATCCAGGCTGGGCACTTCCATCATTAAGCAGCCTCAACTATTTATCGCAGAAAACAGTTAACGTTAATTTTTGTATGCGTCATGAGATGGAAAAGTTGGGAAAGTCTGCTTTAGTCCACAGGGTTCTCTATATTTCCTCAGTGTACTTAACAGCTTCACTGCTGGATTTACTTCCTGTTATTTTCCTGACCTCAGTGGGTTCCATTTACATGCTTTAAAGGTTCATCTCATTGTAAAAATAGGTCTCTGTGTGTGTGCGCGTTTTCAGTTTATTTAGTTTTAAATTTAATATTTAATGATCACTTTTAGATACTATATAGCAAGTAGGTTTTCAGAATCTGGTCTATAAAATTTCCCAGAAATAGAAGTCTCACTTGTATATTTCTCAACTATGTCACTTATGTAAAATACCAGTACACCACTCAGTACATCTTACACATCCTTACAATCGCTGGGGAGATATTCCTGCAGAATCTGCAACCACAGGTACGCAAACAGGGATTCTTAACCTCAAACATGAGCACACAGCTAAGAACAGTCTGCTTGTGTTCATTCTGTCACCCTATTTCTATATCAGATATTTTCTACATCAGTTATTTTCTTTGTTCAGTTTGATCCTTTATTCATCAGATCCCATCTGCTTTTGAGCTTTCAGGGGTTCTTCAAAACAGATTCTGATGATGCTATCTTTATTGTCTTTTTCCTCTTTTAGAGAGTGAGCCTTCTCTTTTTATGTATTTTTTCTTCTGTTATTTGAAGGACGGTAGAATTTGTGCTCTTTCAGTATCAACAGCAATTATGTAAATAACTATAAAGCCAATTTGAAGCACTTATAATGGGCTAGGTACTGTGCTAAACTTTTGCATGCAGAATTGTATAACCTTCTTTAATCGTTGCAAGATCCTTCTCAGGTAGGATTTCTCAGTAGTCCCAATTGTCTGTTGAGGAAACTGAAAATCAGAGAGGTTAAATAACTTTGCCTTGAAAATACGGCCAGTCAGGTTGATTTCTGAACCTAGGTGTTTTCATTCCAGGGCTCTTGTTCTGGACCATTCTACCACACTATAATGCGGTGGTTAATTTTATGTGTCAATTTGACCTGGCTAACAGCTGCCCAGATAGCTGGCAAAACGTTATTTCTGGATGTGTCTGTGAGGATGTTTTTGAATTTGAATGAGTGAACTGAGTAAAGCAGCTGGCCCTCCCCAGTGTGGGTGGGCACCATTCAATCTTTTAAGGGCCCAAAAAGAACAAAACAGTAGAGGAAGAGCAAATTTATTTTCTTTCTACTTAAGCTGAGACATCCATCTTCTCCTGCCCTGGGACATGAGTGCTCCTGGTTCTTGGGCCTTCAGCCTTGACTAGGACTTAACAAGTTTGTCCTCTAGGTTCTTAGCCTTTGGACTCAAACTGAATTGCGCTACTGACTTTCCTGGTTCTCCAGCTTGAAGATGGCAGATCTTAAGGCTTCTCAGCCTCCATAACCACATGAGCCAGTTCCTATAATAAATCTCTTCTGTCTATCTATCTATCTATCTATTCATCTATCTATCCTATTGTTTCTATTTCTCTGGAGAACTCTAGAACACCTATCTTGATCCAATCAGTTTTAGCATCTTAATCCCCCTACCCCTTTCTTCAATATTGTATTTCTCCAATCTGTCTTCTGCTTGGGATTTAACAAGCACTAAATAGTTATCATGTTCATAATCAGATTTTAATTTAATATTTATATTTACCTGTTTTTCTATTCTACCTTGAGCTTCTGAAGAAGCTCCCCATGCCTAGAGAAGTGCCAAACACATCCCTATGAGTTGAAATTAAATTAATCTGGCTTCTTATTCAGTGTACAAATAACATCATTCCAAAAGATTAAATTCTTAGCCTAAGGAGAATAGCCTTTATTAAGAAATTGAAAAAGGAAAATCTATGAGTCCTTTTTCAAAAGACTAGAAATGTAAATAATATCTAAAACATACTGTAAACCTGATTTTGATCATGAGACTATGGTGTTATATGAAATAGAACCCCAGTAAATAAGATACACTTGATAAATGAAAATTAAACATTCTTGTCCAGGGGCCAGCCCGGTGGTGCAGTGGTTAAGTGCGCACATTCCACTTCAGTGGCCTGGGTTCGCCGGTTCAGATCCCAGGTGTGGTCATGGCACTGCTTGGCAAGCCGTGCTGTAGTAGGCATCTCACGTATAAAGTGGAGAAAGATGGGCATGGATGTTAGCTCAGGGCCAGTCTTCCTCAGCAAAAAGAGGAGGATTGGCAGTAGTTAGCTCAGGGCTAATCTTCCTGAAGAAAAAACAAAACAAAACATTCTCTTCCACCATACTATGTTTCTCTCTGTTCCAACAGGTTTCGAACTCATATAGAGCAAAACAGTGAGTCACTCATATGCTTCGAGAAAGATACTGACATGAGGTTATGACTGATTAATTATCTCCTGATTTAAGATATGGGATAAAATAATATTTTGATTGAGTCACGAGTGACTTAAGAAATTACGTAACTTAAGTCTTGTGTATAGGAGATAATAAAACAGTCCTACATCATTCGAACAACTTTTCCAAGCCTGCACGTCTAGTAAGCAGTAAATCTGTGACTGAAATCCAGGTCTTCTGATTCTCTCTTCAATACTGCAACACTGTTCGTTCATTTACTCTTCCATTCACTTGCTTATTCATTCAAAAGCATTTTGGGTGCAAATAATGTGTTGGGGACTAAGGTAATTAAAATAATTAATTTAAATTCAATGTTTTTAGTGAAGCGGAAGTTGTGTGGTCAGTATACCATGGACTACAGAGAATGAAGAAGTGCTTCTCTCTGAGTGGTCAGTAAAGTGTCACAGAAGAGGTGGTACTTGAACTGAAAGTTGAAGAATGGAAAAATGAAGGAGGCCATACCACAGTGAAAGCAAGGAATGCTCAGAGATGAGAGGCAGAAAGGGAATGTGTTTGGATAATGCAAGTCTGCCATGTTTGTTCTGAGTCCTGGGAATGAGTTTGGATACAGTTGTAACAGGCCTTAAATGACATGTGAAGAGTGTGAACATTCATCTTTGGGTTCGATGGAGTTTTTTAACCTTTGGGTACAATCAAACTTTTTAGACATTTGGGGGTGGTGTAATTTATTTGTAAATTAGAAAAATAATAATAGTGGGTAATAACGTAGGATAATTTAGAGGGAAGGAAAAAGCTAGAGAAGTAGTCTAGATGAAAGATAATGAATATCTGAACAGAGACAGTGCAGTAGGATGAAGGGTCATATTTGAGAAGTGTTCAATAGAAATAACACAGATTGGTGGCTATGAACAAGAGAATTGACCATGATGAACCTATGATTTCTCTTTGGCCTCATGGTAGAATTTAATAACTGGTTACTGAGGGACATGGGGAGTTCTAGATGTGTTGAATTTTAGCATCTAAGAGACATTCAGGTGGAGAAATATGTTGAGCAGTTAAATATAGGGAGTCTAAAGCTCAAGAAAGACAAGGTGGCTGCAGACTTTGATTAAGGAGTCAGCTGCTCATCAATGGTACTTGATACCAGGTGTGAGAAATGAGCATCACAAGTTCATTTATGGCGCCAGTTTAGATTAAGATAAGAGAACTAAAGATATCATAGTTTGGGATCCCAGTGGGATTTTTTGAGGTTTCAAAATGTTATAGAAAGTATGGAGAACTTAAACACAAGCCATGTGATACTTGGGTTTCATTTTGCTTTATTTTAATCATCATATATAGCCAGCAACATTGCTTCAAATTTTGACCCTGAATTTACATAGGGAAACTTATTCTCTATAACCGAAAGATATATTCTACTACAATGTTAGCATATTCCAGTCAATTTGCCCATCAAGCACTAGGCCAGTTCCCTCTTGCCAAAGCACCTTGCCCCACATCCCAAGGATGGCCTCACACACATCTATACATTTGTGGTCAGTACATAGCACTCATTTCTTAGAGAGCAAGATCATTACCTTGACTCTTGTGAGTTTCTTGGTTTGTGAATTCTCTAGTTCTTTGGAAAAGATTCTCTATGATGAGTACCTAATATCATTCAATTCTGAATCAGCTGCCACCAATATCGTTTCCTTGCAACACCTTGGCTAATATTATTACTTAATCTTTGTGTCTTTCATTGCCCAAGCCCTGTACAATTTCAGCTACTTAAAATATAATATTGTACAATGTAATGTAGCAAATTTCTTATAACCTAACAACTCATTATGCCTTAATCTCCATGCACTGCACAAATGATCTTGTTCCTACACATTTATTCCTATGACTCATAAATGTATTATCTATTAGTTTGGGCATGAACCCCAAAATACCTTTCACATTATATATCTTGGAAAGAAAACCCTCATTACATGATTTTTATTTGAAAGATGTGGATTTTCAACAGTGGTGCCCCCCTCTTATTAATAACTTGGGAAGAATTTTTCTGCTTTTTTTTTTTTTTTTGGCTTTCCTGTCCACTGAGAATGGGCCTTTGTTATTTACTATGTTCCCAGAAATAAATACACATGTAAATTTATAGTACAGTGGCAAAATAGGATATGTGACAGTTGTAAATAAACTTATTTATTATATAAATTGTATTATTATGTACATTATAATGTTATAATTTCTTGTTTTCTAATACCAAAACTCAATCTTATCCAGTGGTTTTTCCACTGTCAACCATTTGAAAAAGAATTAAGGGAACAGAAGGCACATGATCCAAGAAAAGAAGAAATGGCTCCAACTTCACTTCTTGTTTGGTTTAAATTTTCCTGTATAAAATCTCTTTCATTTTTATCTCAAGGACTAATGTAAGTGAAATCAAAGTTAATGAAAGAAATAATATCAGATACATATTAGGAATTGTAGCCATTTTATCTTAATAAAATATTTATAAAAACATAATGTAGATTATGCCATGACTGTGTTACTTTAATACTATTATATTAAAGATTGAAGATATGTAAATATCATTTACATATTTCTTAAGGAGATGAATGCACCTAGTCAGAAGGAGAGAACGCTTAACAAATCTTTGCAATAAATTTCATTTCACAATAGTCAGTTTGTTACTAGATCTGTTGCAGGCACATTAGCTAAATGTCTTATCTCCAACTAGCTTTTCATGTAGATATATAGTGTATTTTATTTCCTATAATTTTCATTATTACCTCACTTAAAAAATAGGGTTATTGTTAATGTTATGGAACAAAAAGTAATACAAGAGTTCAGGGAAAAAAAGATATTTTCAATTTGAGAGAAGTTTTAAACTGAATTTTCTAGTATCAATTAAAACATTATCACAGATTCTAGAAAACTTATATGTGTTTATATTCAAGTGTGTGTACTTTTTAAGAAATAGCTTATAGATGACTACACTTACAAATACTGCCCCTCTGGCCTGCTGGCTTGCAGTTCAGTTCCTGAGCTCTGCTTCCACCGCCCAGGGTTTGCCAGTTTGGATCCTGGGTGCAGACCTATGCACTGCTTATCGGGCCATGCTGTGGCAGGCATCCCACATATAAAGTAGAGGAAGATTGGCATGGGTGTTAGATCAGGGGCCAGTCTTCCTCAGCAAAAAGAGGAGGATTGACAGCAGATGTTAGCTCAGGGCTAGTCTTCCTTAAAAAAAAAAAGAAAAAGAGATACTGCCCTTAATGTCAAGAATCTATCTATTCTCCTATGCCTCCTGACTTTAAAAGTTAGGGAAAATAACTTGAGTCTTAGATCGTACTGCATTAAAAAAAATCCAAATAACTGAAGATAGTTTTCACAATGTGTTGTTTTTATATATTTTCCCAAGTACTTGTAAAAATAAAATTTAACATTCAAAGTAGGACTGATCACTTGTACAATAGTGTGATGTATGTGTCATCAGGTATTATTTGACAGATTGAAGTTTGTGTGTGTGTGTCTGTCTGTCTGAGAGAGAGGGAGAAAGAGAGAGAGAGACAGAGAAAGAAAGAAAAAGGGAGAGAGTGTAAAAGATGTGTTGGCATAAAGTGAGAATAGCTGAGTGGTTTTATTCCTGTCTTATCTGCTAAGGTTTATATGATTGCAACCTAGGTGGTGTAATTTCTTATTTATCTCTTAACTTTAATAACTCTCTGAATTTTATAAGAAAGTTTCACTTGTCATGTTTGAGTTTATATAACATAAGACTGAGGAAGTAATAACTTGAGATTTTCACCTGCTATTTAATTCAGATAAAGGTCTTAATCCTAGCTTTGCTCTTTTTATGGACTTTGTGCTTTCCGTAAACTTTCCTGGTCTGTTCTTGGAGTCATTATAAATTCAGGGAAACCTCAGACTCAATTGACCAGAAGGCCCAGGGAGGAGGCGCCTCCAGTACACTTGAATGTCTAACAGTCTAGAGGCTTGTATGGTACAAATTCCATCAGGCAGAAGATTTTCATCCTCTACCACTCAGTGTTAAGGGAAAAGAACTTATACTATTTCCTCAATAATATATTTTTACCACCTTTCAGAAACAAACCTGTTTATAGGATGTAGTACATGTTATTAAATCTTTTGATAGCTATTACTAATATCAGAAATGAAAGAGGGGACATCACTACAGATCCCATGAACATTAAAAGGAAGGAATATTATGAACAACTCTATTCACACAAATTTGATCACTTAGAGAAAATGGACCAATTCCTTGAAAGACATAATCTTCCAAAACTCACACAAGAAGAAACAGACCATCTGAATAGGCTTATATCTATTAAAGAAATTGAATCAATAATCAATAACTTTCCAAAATGAAAAGCACCAGAACTAGATGGGTTCACCGGTGAATTCTACCAAACACCTAAGGAAGAAATTATACCAATTCTCTGCAATCTCTTCCAGAATACAGAAGTAGAGGGAATACTTCCAACTCATTCTATGAAGCCAGCATTGCCCTAATATCAACACAAGACAAAGACATTACAAGAAAAGAAAACCAAAGACATATATCTCTCATGAACGTAGATGCAAAAGTCCTCAACAAAACCTTAGCAAATATTAGAATCCAATAATACATAAAAATAATTATACACCACAACCAAGTAGGATTTATCACAGGTATACAAGGCTGGTTCAACATTCAAAAATCAATTAATATAATCCATCACATCTACAAGCTAAAAAGAAAAGTCACGTGATCGTGTCAATAGATGCAGAAAAAACATTTGATGAAATCCTACACCTGTTTGTCATAAAAGCTCTCAAAACTAGGAATAGAAGGGAACTTCCTCAGCTCATTAAAGAATATCTACAAAAAACCTACAGCTAATATCATAATTAATGATGAGAAAATAGGAGCTTTCCTGCTAAGATCAGGAACAAGGCAAGGATGTCCCTTCTCACTACTCCCTTTCAACATTGTACTGGAAATCCCAGCTAATACAAGAATACAAAAGTAGAATAAGACAAAATAAATGTGGACAAAAGCGAAATCGTAAGTTATATTATCATAAGGACTACAGAAGACCATTGGAATGTCTTAAGGAGCAGCCATCATGATGAGATTTGCCTCTTAGATATATCACTCCAGCAACAGTGTGGAAACCAGATTAAAATGAGCAAAAAAGATTATTACAGTCTTCGTGGTATAATTTTAAAAAGTTAGAAACGTAGCTATCATGGAAATATAGAAGGAATAAACATCAAAATTTTTTAACCAGTTATTTAATGAGCAACTCGGCAAGATCTTAAAATGGATTCAGACAACATTTGAGGAACTGGACAGAGTCATTATTTTTCTTTTTAAGTTAGAGACAAATCTGGTTAATGTCCTACAGGACAAATACTCTAAGCTTTGGAGCTATTTAAATTTTTTTGATTGAAATTATTTGCATCTCAACTGGTCACAAGTCTGCAAGTTACCATGTAATTTCCCAGTCTTATCACTTAATAATAAATAGCAAAGCCAAAAGTGGTACATTCTCTTAGAAAGTCAAATAATCTTTGGATGGACCTGTTAATGCCTCACTATGAGACTAAAAGGATGTACTGTCCTCTTTTGTGTTTTATTCCCCAGTATTGTATAATTTTCCTTAACACAATAGTCAGAGAGTATTGATCATTGCCCAGTATGATGAGAAATAGATTAAAGAGATATTTAGATTGTAGAAGCAATTGAACATAGAGATTGGTAGAACTTGGGATATAATCAAGACAAATCTTGGGTTTCTGGCTTACAAAACAAAATAGTCAGGATTATAATTTTACCAGTGGGGAGAATTTATGGTAGAACTTGTGCAGAAAGAGAACCCATTAATTACAACTGTTTATAATCCAGAGAAATCTTGAGGAGAGTTCTAGATTTTCCATAGTACATGGGATAGATGCTTAATCTATCCTCTTTTCTAAATACTAGAGGAAATAGTGGCCCCAGAAATCTGACCCTGTAGACAAATAGATTGGAGCAATCTGGGTTATATCATAAGAGACATGTGCCCTCCCTAAGAGAATGGTGTGAGGAGAAAAGGAGGAGAAAAAAATGAGTAACTACATCACAAACATTGCTAGAAAATTTACCTCGATTCGTCCTTACAAACACCCTGGTGAGTTACAGCTTTACCAAAGACATTGTACTTAGTATTAAACAGATTAAGAGAGGGAAGACAGATGTAAAACCACAATTCTACTCCAAGCATATTCTGAGAAAAACTTTTTCTAATTCCACTACTTTCATGATGGCCGTATACGTATGGCTTCTTGCTCACAGACTTGCTTTGTACGTAAGGCATACAGATGTGATAGGAAGTTATACAAATTAAAAAAAAAAAAAAGATTGAACAGTTTGGTAAACATTGACCTTTAACAGATGACAGAAGCATAAACACACTTACAAAACAATGTTTTTGCATGGATTATTTGCCTAATGAAGGCATGCCAAGCTGAAAGGACAGAAAAAAAATTGAATGGAGGCCTGAAATGAAAGCCACAAGAATAAGCTGAAAACAGCCAACACTCCATACAAAACATACACATGGGGATTTAATTACCAGAGACTCAAGAGGCAGCCAAGTTTTCTAGCTGTTTTCTTTATTTTTTACAATGAGCCAAACCTTTCAGTGAGGCCATCAAGTAAATATTTTTCAGCCACAAAGGGCTGTGTGGCATGACCACTCAAATGTAGTCATATGCTTCAGTCTCATAACAGACATGACAGATTAAAAAAACTATGAGAAATATTTATGGCTGAATGTAAACAAGATGCTGTAGACAAAAACAATTCTTTCTGTAATCCTCAATATACTGGAGAAATCCAGTTTTAAAATACAGTATTCTCTGTTTTTAACCACTGTGCTTAGGATTGCTTTGGACAAACAGGAGGTCTAAATTGATGTTTGTTGCAGAAATGATAGAATGAGATCAATCACATAAAGTTACTCTTACTGTCTGATTCCTCTTCTTACTAAGTTCAATAAACATGAGAGTGTTGTCACAATTTAAGTATTCCTTTGCCAGAAAAATGTGCATCAATATAAAAATATAGCATAATCTGAAAATGGAAAGTAAAGAAAATGGGCACAAAATAATGCTGAGGGCATTGAATATAAAGATGTAAAGATAAGCCTTCTGTTCTAGGTCCAAAAACAAGAGCTGACTCATATGTGGAGATCTTAGACACCAATACACAGTAAGTGAGATGCAGAAGAAAAACCCGACAAAACGTAATTAATATCTGGTTAGTTCCTTTTGGGGGATTCTTTACCAGGAATCATGGTGCTTAATAGAAGTAGTTGCTTCTAGTTTTCATAAGCTAATCTCATTGAAAAGTGCAAGGGGAACTAAGAAAACTCAAGTACACTGGTATATGTAGAAAAACCCATGTGGATTTTATGGACTGGATTCTTTTACACATAATTATCTTCCAAAGTAATATTCAAGTTTGTGCTAATGATGGTGCTACTGAAGTAGGATGCAGAGACATGAAGCAGAATGTATTTTTTTCCTCACCAGGTGGAATCTTTACTTTTGAACAATCCTTTGTTTAAATACTGTTTAGTGGTAACTGTGTCCGTTGGCACCTCTTTTAATTAGGACTATTTTGTTTGTGAAAATTCTACTGATCTAAGGCTTAACATATTTAACGTGTGTCTGACATGTATTCCTTAACATAGTTTTTATCTTAAAGAGAGATGTACTGGTAGTTCAATTCAGGGTTTCAATCCAATCTGGAAGGGGGGGAGGGAGGGAGAGAAGCAGGAAGGACAGAAGGAAGGAAGGAAGGGAGGAAGGAAATAAAGCATACCTTCCGATATCGCCATTTTCAACTGAAATAAATATCAGTGCAGTAGAGATTTTTACGATTGTCAGTGTGGATGTGATTCACTAACAATTGTGTGGAGCGTCTTGAGCAAAGTTGATGTCCAATATGTTTGTACAACAGTCTGACGTGGCATCTGCTAGATGTTGAAATCAAATAATTAGTGATATTCAGTCTATTATTTATTATGAGTACCAGAATAACAAGCCAATTTAGAGAGGTATTTATTGCTAGATCCACACAAATTTCTAGCTTCTTTATTTAAATGGACTACTTTATGGGGACTGTAGGGTTAATGGTAAATAAGGCACACGTTGATCATACTTTCTAGAGAAACAAAGAGAGCAGATTGTTTCTCAGGTATAATGTAGTTGAACTCTTATCCTCAATGACAGAAAGAATATATAATATAATCAATGAGATATTCATTGACAGCTATCTTTACAAACACTTCTATGCTTGACTTTGATAGAGAGAAAATAACTGTGTGCCCTGATCTTCAAATAACTTGCAAAAAGGTTGGAAAGACACATCCTAAATATGACAATAAGTGGAGCAGAATTAGGTACAAAATTGTATAGCACTGATTAATATGTTTTAAAATAATAGGTTTAAAAAATTACAAAGAGACACTTCAGATGCTCTTGCCATGGTCGCTATAATATGAATGGGTGGCAGGAGGAGTAAGATTCTACATGAGCATTGGGAACTGGGTCCAGGCAGCATGTCCACACCAGACTTGCTGAGGAAATTCTCCTGGATGTACTTCAGAGAGGAACATCTGAAGAAAGGGATAGCTCATTCCATACTCTCCACATGTAAACAACACCAGCTTCTCTAGGATGTCAGTGGAGGAGATTCCGAAAGAGACCCGCTCCCAGCTGCTAATTCCTAGAAGCAGGTGCTGAAACAGAGGAGGCAATAGGGGTATTTAGAAGGCACATATGGATGAAGACATGAGAGGCTGTGCAGCGGGGCTGATGATTAGTTTGGACAATCATGCCGGGCCAAAATACAGGGCCACAAGTAATTTCTGTTCCCATGTCAAGCATGGGGAGTGGGAGACCCAAACAAACAACAAGCACAAAACCAAACAAAACCTCTGCAGCACAGAGATGAAGCTCTAAGCTTGACCAGCTCAAAAGTCAGCTCTCTCCCTTTTTCCTATCCGCTCAGCCCTGCTGACATGGTTGCTAGATCCTTCATTAAAACATCAAACAGGGATGTATGTAATTTCTGACAGAATCTATCACAACGCCCAGTATTGAACATCCTTATACTTCCCTCGACAAGAACTGCAGTATGGCCAAATACCCGTTGACTCTTTACTCTGTGCCCGTCTCTGAAATAAACATTCTCTCATTTGATCTTAGTATCAACTCCATGAAGTAGGTACTGCTCAGTAATCTCAGAGAGATGAATTAAACCACTCAGGGTATGCACTGAAAACACCATCTGCCTACAAAACATTTTCCATTAACCAGTGATCTAAAATGTCTTCTTGAAAGAGCTAAAATTAAAAGACTTGAAAAAGAGTGCACTACTCAGAATAATTCAGTAACACCAAGGAATCTAGAGTAGACCCTGCCAGGACCCCATCCATGTCCGCTTGTCCTTCCACTTCAGTGTACGGAAACCTGACTTCCAAATGCCAGAACCTGCATTGCTTTGCCTGTGATCTTCTTCTGGCCACAGAAGCTGACTTGGTCAGGTAGAAAGTGCCAGGAAATCAGTGCCTGGCTGCCCAGCAGCCTGAACCCATGCCTGATGTGAGCAGGTATAAATACCATGCGTTCTCACCCCCATGTAGTGGAGGAGGACAAATGTATGCTCTGAACTTGCCCCCAGAATCTTCAGTGGGAATAACCTCCTATTACACACACTGGCAAATAGCTTGATTATGCATCTTAATTGGCTGCCTACCTTCCCTTTTTACTCCCCTGCTCCCTTAGTGGTGTTTTCTTTACCTCTCAAATAATTATCTCAAACTACTCCAATGCACATTCTTGCCTTGAGTCGCCTTCTGGAAGAACACAAACTACCACATTGTCTTATAACAGAATTCTTGAAAGAAACAATAATTTTGTAAATCTTCTGATTCAAGTCCTCAGCAAAATTGAAGAGAACATTTAATCAATGAAACCAGAGCTGGGCAGGAATGAAGCTGGGAAATTCTGAGATTAGGAAAGTTTGCCAATCCCGAGGGCACAGGTTGTGTGCCCTAAGTGCAATTTCCCACTAAAAAAGAACCAGGGTTTCTTGGGGAAGTGGCTGATTCTAGAGATGGAGCAGAAAAAGCACAAGAGGAGCCTAAACAGTTTATCCTACACAATTATCCTAACAAAGATTTTTAGTCATGTCAAAAAGACTCAGGAGAAACTTTGATAAAGATCCATGAGTCAGAGTTGAGAAAATTTAAGCATTAGTAGATATAATAACTACAATGCCTGAAACATAAAATGTTTTAAATCCAAGAGTACTCAACTACATTAATATTTATCGTTACTGATTTATGTAATTAATATACCAATAATAGTTTGTGTGTGTGAAAGAGAGAGAGGGAGAGAGAGAGACCTCTGGAGGATACTGTAGAACCACCTCATTATTTCAAAACTACTAAGTAAAGAGAAAGAATCGTTTATCTTCTCTATGCAAGCTGTACCACACAGTAATCAAATAGTTGATTAGGGAAAGTTTCTCTTTACAAAAGTATTATAGTTAATAAATGAAGAGAAATGATAGAATGTGCAACCCCTTAATAGAACTAAACAACGATTGTCGATAACAGCTAACATCATAAAAATAGAGGCAACTAGACATTATGTGCACTGGGGTGCCAGTGCACACCACTTGGAAAATATTCTTGCTAATAATTGAAACTGAATCTGACCAAGTCTCTCTATCCACCGATCAGTTTAGAGAAGAAAACAGATGGCAGGAAAATGTAGACACCACCCGCAAATATAAATCTAGACTGGGAAAATCCTACAGGAAAATTAACATGGTGTCCTCAAAGAAATTACAATAGAAAAGATTGAGGGAGGAATGGTAAATTGAAATAATACTTATGAGTAATATCAATTGGTTGCAACGCAAAACTGTATTAATACCATGGTTCAAAGAAGCAAATAAAAAAAGATAAAGAATGTAATGGAACAATCAAGGAAATGTAAACATTGATAAATATTGCTTGCTAGTAATGCAATATTAATCTTATTCTTAGATGGAAAAATTGTATCAGTTATTTTTAATGTTCTTATCTTTGAGAGATACATACTAAAATATATATGAATGCTGCCGCAGTGTGGCTTGACAAGAGGTGCTCGGTCTGCATGGGGATCCAAACCTGCAAACCCTGGGCCACTGAATCAGAGCCCGTGAACTTAACCACTATGCCACCAGGCTGTCCCCTGCCATTAGTTCTTTATATAAGCTTTCTGCCCCTTTTTCTCTATGCTCTCCTGGAGGGATTTTCATAATGCATATGTTGTTTCATTTGTTGGTTGTACCATATATCCATTAGGTTTTCTTCACTCTTTTTCGTTATTTTTCTTTTTGCTCCTCTCACTGGATAATTTCAAAGGCCCTCTCTCCGAGTTTGCTGATTCTTCTCCTTGATCAAGTCTGCTGCTGAAGCTCTCTATTGAATTTTCCAGTCCATTATTGATTCTTCAGCTCCAGAAATTTTTGGTTCCTTTGTATAGTTTCTATCTCTTTATTGATGTTCTCGTTTTGTTCATGTATTATTTTCCTGATTTCATTTGGTTGTGTATCTGTGTTCTCTTGTAACTCACTGCACTTCTTTAAGATAATTATTTTGAATTCTTTGTTAGGCAATTCATAGATCTCCATTTCTTTAGGGTCAGTTAATGAAGCTTTATTTTATTCCTTTGTTTGTATCATGTTTCCTTAAATCTTCATGTTTCCTGTAGCTTTGTATTGGTGTCATTTGAAGAAACAACCACCTCTCTCAGTCTTATAGTCTGGCTTCAACAGAGAAAGACCTTCAACAGTGAGCCCAGCTAGAGATTCTAGGAGCTTCTCGAATCTTTTCTGTGCATTGTATTATCTGGACTTATGAGTATAAATTCCTAAATAAAGGCATGTACTAATTTCTTTTTGTTTGGGATCCCATAATCTCTTGCTCCTTCTGGTGTCTTACTGCTGTACTATGTCCTGGAACATTGGAGGTGTGCTCCACTTTTTTCCCTCCTTCCTTGTGGGGAAGCCTTGAGTTCTGCACCTTCTCCATATCTTGCAAAGCCGTGATGGGTGCAATAAGCTGCCTGACTCTTTTCCTTTGTTTTTATCTGCCCCTACCAAACCATGCTAGTTCCATCAGCATTTCAGGGGAAGTGAGATAGAAGCCAGTCCTTGGGGCTATGCACTGAAAGGGTGGGGTGTTGGAGGCATGTTCTACTCCTCTCCCTTCTGCCTAGGGTAGAAGCCTCAAGGTTTTGCAACTTCTCCCAATCTTGCAGAGCTATCTGGGTGCGGTAAACTTTCTACCCCTTTACTTTCTTCTTAGCTGCCCCATGGCATCCAAATAATGCCTATTTCCTCAGCACCCAGGTAAGGCAAGACAGAAACTGGTCCCTAAGGCAGTGCACTGAAAGGATGGGATATTGGAGATGAACCCCACTCTTTCCCTACCTTCTATGGGAGAAGCCATAAGGTTGTGCACTCTCTCTTTACCTCAAGGAAGAAATCACAGACTGTCGCAATCTCTCTTGGTACTTAGCTGTGCTGGCTTGGGGTAGGGGCTGATGCTGGTAAAGTGAAATTGCTCTTCTTATCCATTTCAGCATGACCCTTGTCAGTTTTGTGCTTGTCTAGAGTGCTGTAACTGCATGACTGGGTTCTAGACTTCTCATAAAAGTATTCTCCTCCACATATCATTGTTAAATTGGTGTTTCTGTAAGGTGACAAGGGCTAGGGCTTCCTATGTTGCAATCTTGTGACTCTCAAGGCCAGACTCTTTAAATGGAAGAAACAATGAAACACTCAATAAAATTATATTTTCAATGCCCATGATGCAATCAAAACTTGTTAGATATAGGAAAAAAAAACCCACCCAAAAGGAACAATAATAAGAAAAATCAATCAATAGAAACACTCAGAAAAGATAGAAATAATAGAAATATTAATAGAGAAGGAAATTGACATTAATTATAAATATAACCAAAGCTTTAAAGAAAAACATGAACATAATGAGGAAAAAAATGGGAGATAGATAGAAAAAGTAAATGGAATTTATAGAGTTAAAAATGTATGAAATAAAAAATTCACCAGGTAGGATTAACAGAAGATTAGACACCGCAGAACAAAAGATCATGAACTTGAAGGCATAGCAATAAGAATAATCCAAATTAAAGTAGAGGAGAGAAAAAGATTAAAAAATAAACAGAGCTTTAGTAATCTACCACACAATATCAAGGGAATTAAAATACAAGTATGGTAAGTCCTAGAATGAAGGGGAGGGTAGAAAATAATTTGAAGAAAGGTCTACAATGTCCACACAGTTGATGAATTCTATATACCAACTCATTCAAGAATCTTAGTGGATACCAAGAAGGTTAAATAGTGCCTTTCTTTCTAAGGCATAAGCAACCAAATTGCTGAAACAATATAAAGATATGATTATAAAATCAGCCATCAAAATGAAAATGAAACTTTTTTAAATGCTGAGAGAATTCTTCATCACCCTACATGCACTACAGGAATTGTTCATGGGATTTCTACAGGTGGAAGGAAGTGATATCATCTAGAAAGTCAGTTGTAAACAAGAAATGAAAAACACCAGAAATGCTAAATATATGGCTAAATGTAGCACATTTTTCTCATTAAAAAACCTTTAAAAGATAATTGGCTGTTTAAAGGAATAATATCTACAATGTATTGGGGGATTTACAAAATCAACAATAAAGTAGCAAAATATATGACAACATAAGCACAGGGAGGGCGTGGATAAGGAAGCATACTTCTGTAAGATTCTTACTTTATATTTGAACAGAGATAATATTAGTTGAGAGTAGACTATTATAAGTTAAAGATACACGTTTTACGTCAAAGAGGAATTCCCCAAAATAAAAAACTTGGTAGACAAAATAAGCCAAGAAAGGTGATAAAGTGATTTATTTAAAAATACTCAAAAAAAGCTAAAAAAAAGAAAGACAAAGGAGTGAAGAGCAGACAGAACAAATAGAAAGTTAATGCAAAAGATAAAATGCAAAATAATGCCTGTATAATGTAAAAAGTACAAAATAGAAGCTAAGGAAGGTATGGGAAAGACAGAGAATAAAGAATCCACAGGGCAAATAGAAAACAATTACTAATAAGGGAGGTTTAAGTACAAACATCAATAATTTTATATACCCTAAACACTTGAATCAAAAGGCAGATGTTGGATTAAAAAGGAAGGCTCAACCACATGCTGCTGCAAGACACCTACTTTAAAAACAAAGAAACAAAACGTTTTAAAAAAGTATAGAAAAGGAGATAGCATGTAAACACTAATAAAAAGAAAGCTGAAGTGGCTAAAATAATTTCACACAAGATATGTTTCAAAACAAGAAATATTCTAGGAATAGAAAGGGAAGTTTCATAATCATAAAAGGGTCAACTCATGGAAAAAGCACACATTCCTAAAAGTGTATGTACTCAGCAGCAAAGTTTCAAAGTATGTAAAGGAAAAACTGACAGAACTGAAAGGAGAAATAGAAAAATTACAATTGTACCAGGAGACTTTAATGTTCTGTCCTCGGTGACTGAGAGAACAAGAAGAGGGAGAAATCAGTTAAGATACAGAAGACTTGAAAAGCATCAACCATTTTGTTATAATTCACATTTTTAGGGCACTTCACCCAATGTGTCATTGGCAGAATTCTAATGATGGCCTCACACCCCCAACCAAGGTTCCTGTTCCATGTTTATTCAATCACACACTAATCCAGGTGTTTTGCCTAAGTGATGAAAGTCTCAAGTCAGTTTACCTTGAGATAAGGAGATTAGCCTCCTGAGCCCGACTCAGGTGAGCGCTTTAAAAGCAGAGCATTTTCTCCAACTGGTGGGCAGAAGTTGGGGCTTTGAGAATGAAGGAAACCACTTGAGAAGGTGTGCAGGTGGCTTTGGGGAGCAGAAGAGCAGTCCCTGGCTGACACCAGTAAGGCAACTGGGACCTCAAACCTGCAATTTCAAGTCATTGGACTCTGCCAACAACCTGACTCAGCTTCCAAGAATATTTTCCCCAAAGTCTCCAGATAAGAGTCCAGCCTGACCGACACCTTGATTTCAGCCTTGTGAGACCTTTTGCAAAGAACCCAGTGTAGCCTGTCTGGACTAACAACCAGAACATTGAGATAATAAATGGATATTGTGTAAGCTGCCAAATTTGTAGAAATCTGTAACATGATAATAGAAAACTTATTTGCAGCTATAGCAAAAACAGATTTCAAGTGCACATAGAATATTCAACAAGATGCTAAACCCTAAAACTAGTCTCAATGGAAATCATACAGAGTATGTTCTCCAAACACAATGAGATTTAATTAGGCATTAAATATCACATCTGGAATATTCCAGGTATGCAATTTTAAGTCCCTCTCTTCTAAATAAATCAATTATCAAAGAAGAGGTCACAGGAGAACCTCAAAAACATTTTGAACTGAATTGAAATGAAAATCCAGCCTATCAAAATGATCACAATAGGTGCTGCTCTTTTGCGTCTTTTGGTCAGTTTCAAATAGCTGTCAATTTTGCCTAAATTCTCTTAATTCCAATCTCTTGTGAAAATAGTTTCCTGACTACTTTCTACAATCCATTGTTGAGAGTGTGAGCACTTTCCTTTGCTGTCTGGTCCAGTGAGTGCGCAGCCTAGAAACCACTAACATGAAAAGAATACCATAGGAAGCGTCTCCCTAAATGAATTGCTCCACTGTGACTTTATGCAATTTGGGGAGCACTCAGGAATACCTTTTTTTGTTTTGTTCTTGAGGAAGATTGGCCCTGAGCTAACATCTGTTGCCAATCTTCCTCTTTTTTTTTTCCCCCAAAGCCCCGATACATAGTTGCATATCCTAGTTGTAAGTCCTTCTAGTTCTTCTATGTGGGATGCCGCCACAGCATGGCTTGATGAAGGGTGTGTAGGTCTGTGCCCAGGATCTAAACAGGTGAACTCTGAGCTGCTGAAGTGGAGTGCATGAACTAGGCCACGGGGCCAGCCACCAGGAATTCTTTTTACAAACTAACCACAGAGTAGTTTGTCTTATACACTTAACCCAGTCAATAGGCCTCTAGGTAAATAGCTGGTTGATGTTACGCCATCATCCATTTCCTTTTCTGAAAGAGCATTTAAATGATGGGCAGGCGTGTTTGTCAAGGAGAAATATTTCCCTTTAGTGAGTACATAACAGAAAATAGCATTAAGCCTCATGTGCCTGGAGAGCTAGGAACCATAAAACACACCAAACACCAAAACTGTAACTGAAAAAGCTACAGAAAAAAGGGGACTGAAAGACTACAGTTGATGAGGGTGTAGTTGCAGGTTACGCTGCCATTATTCTTGGTTGTTCATATTGTTTATTTCAGTAATGAAGAGCAAGGATAAGTTTTTTAAATAAACTCATTCCTCCTCCTTTCTCTCTTTCTCTCCTTCCCTCCATCCCTCTCTTCTCTCTAAATAATACATGCTTTATGTGGATAGTACAACTGGAATCATGGCCCCTACCCACTCGGGGAATTGATCTGGAAGCACATCTAAATAAATCATAAGATTCCCCAGCTGTCTTTGCTGATCAAATGAAACACACAGCTCTGAAAGTGGATTTCTATGTGTCTATGGCACCACTTAAAATATTTCGTGGGGGCCAGCCCAGTTGTGTAGTGGTTAAGTTCGTGTGTTCCACTTTGGTGGCCCAGGGTTTGCCAGTTCGGATCCTGGGCACAGACTTAGTACTGCTCATCAGCACATGCTGTGGCCACATCCCACATACAAAATAGAGGAAGACTGGCACAGATGTTAGCTCAGCGACAATCTTCCTTAAGCAAAAAGAGGAAGATTGGCAACAGATGTTAACTCGGGGCTAATCTTTCTCACACACACACACACACAAAAATTGTGATAGTTTGACTAGTATTTATTGTGTTTCATTTTATTCATTTTCAATATACGTTCTGACTGCTCCAAGACCAACCTATTCATATACAAGCAGTACTCATCAAAACTGTGAATGTTCTTAGGACCAGACTGCAGTTCAACTTAAGTATTTAGAGTGCCATTGTAAATGTATGAAGCACAGAGGGTATTGCCTAAGGTAATACGAACAAGAGGCTTAGATGATGGGTAAGTTTACGTTGTTGTCTTATGGGGTAAATGTGGGAAAGGGACAAAGGAAGTTCCTTTCTGGTTTTTATTTTTCATATTTCTTAGTGGCAACAAGGGTGTTGGGGTCGGACTTCATTTTTTTTAATTAATTAATTAATTTATTTTCAAATGTACATCATAATACATTTCAAATTCTGTGTAGATTACATCATGTTCACCACCCAAAAACTAATTATACTCCATCCATTCACATGTGAGCCTAATCATCTCTTATGCCCTCCCCCTGCCCCCTTCCCCTATGGTAACCACCAATCCAATCTCCAATGCTATGTGTTTGTTTGTCATTGTTTTTATATTCTACTTATGAGTGAGATTATACGGTATTTGACTTTCTCCCTCTGGCTTATTTCACTCAGCATAATACCCTCAAGGTCCATCCATGTTGTCACAAATGACCGGATTTCTTATGGCTGAGTAGTAGTCCATTGTGGACTTCAAGTGAGGGGGGAGTCAGATAAGCACATCTCACATACGCAGTGATTGGGTATCCCCTCAGGCAAGGGAGCACATTCATATATTCTTAACTTAATGTTTATGTTAACTTTGTATTCTTTATTAAAAAGCAGTGCCATTAGGCACCAGCCCGTGGAAAGTGGTTAAAGTTCTGCATTCTACTTTGGCAAGGTGGGTTTGCGGATTCAGATCCCGGCGCCAACCTGCTGCACTCATCAGCCATGCTGTGGAGGCATCCCACGTATAAAATATAGGAAGATTAGCACGGATATTAGTTCAGAGTGAATCTTCCTCACCAAAACAAGAAAAAAAGCAATGCCATTAAATCCACTTATTATTAACTAAGAAAATAGGACTTTCCAAGGGTACAGATGTCTATTTGTATTGGCTTTACTTGGATATCTCAAAGTTTATCAACTTTTTTACAATATATAGCATTAAAATCCAGAAAAGTAGAGTTTATCACTGGATGCATCACATGATACTAGTTGCCTCCATTTTACCATTATTTCTACAAATAATTCAACCACTACTCCTCAGTTTTAACCCATTGTTGGCAGAGAAATCTCCCTTCAGCCCTACTCATATCCTTGCTGAATGTGCCAAACACAAAGGCAATTAGGTAGGTCGGGGTGACCAGACAGTGACTATCATATGGCTGGTTCTTCCCTGGTGGAGAGGAAATGACTGTTACAAAAAGAGCGGAGCCTTAGGTCTTGGGTGTCTTAGATGTGGCACGTGTAGATCCATCACTGGATGTCAACGTGTTTCTGTAATTCTGAAGTGCTGGTCTATAATTAGAGAAAGAGAAGGGAAATCCAGGACCACTGTAGACAGTAGACTGCATAGCTGCTAGAGCCTTGGCTGGTGCCTCTGTGAGAAGAAGCAGGGAGAAAGGTTAAGTTCTTAGAGGGTGAATGGCCGCATCTACACCATCTCACACTTAACCTCATACTTTAAGCTACTGCAGTTCATTTGGGAACAGTCTGCCCACAGCAAAGCTTGCTCCTTTGGAGTTCTGTTTCTATGACTATATTATAGGTAACATAGGGCTACTTCTCCAAGGCCAGTAAAATTCCATACAAGCCCATGAAGGCTTCTAGTCAAAGCTGCTTCATTCTGGCTATATAATTTGGCAGAATGACAGTCCTGATCATGAGTCCTTCATACAGAGAAAGACCAAGTTTTAAGATCTGCTCCACACCCCTACTCCCCAATAGGGAGGACTCCACTAAATTTCTTGTTCGTACCAGGAAGCCTTGTGTAGGAGGCTAAGATCATTTTGAGTCAAAAGATGTTCAAGACAGACTCTTTCCTCAACCAGGCAAAGTCTGCAATCCAAGCCAATCAGGCAGTCATGCAACTGGTTGAAACAGAAGGTACCTCTATAGAACCAAATATTCCATAGAGATAAATCTTTCTCTGCTGGAGAAACTAAGCCAAGGGTGTGGCTCTTAAAACAAATTACTCCTTCAGCTCCTCCACTATCTGACCCTAGACCCTAACAAGAGTGGGCCTCAGGTTGCCCATCTCTAGGTGAAACAGGTGAAACAGAAGACCTTACATCCCAGTGAAGGTACAATGGGTTAGGGGTAAAAAGTGATAGATACAAACGTGTATGATTTTGAATATCAAGTTCACTTGAGAGGCAAGAACCAGGCATCAATTGGCTGGATTTGTAAAAGGAGTAAAGTCATGAAGGGAAGTAACTGCAGCCATTTGGGTAAGATAGTTTAGACTCATGTTTTCCACTGTGGATGCTGCTGCATGTGTAATTGGCATTGATGTTTTACCTGCTTGTCCTGTGAATGCTGATCAAGTCCCAATGGGACTTTGCTGATTGCAAAGAGCATCTTGTAGGGAGGCAGTAGTGGGACTAGTGCCCAACACACCACCAAATAGACTTCCCACGTTGTATAAAAAATAATGCAGCATTCCAGAAGGAGAGAAGGAGATCACAGCTTTCACTAATGACTTTAAGACAGCAGAGCTATTTTGTTGAAAGACGCAAGATCTCAATATGTCAACCCTTTGTGACCAGTTAAAAGTGTACTGTTAACTCTTGCCAGCTGAATTTAGTGTGGCCCCTGTAGCACCAGCTATTTCAGACATTGTGACTATAACAAATGCAGAACTGACGGTGCCTGTTATGCCACTATGGCCATTGCTAAGGCACTTTTCTTGATCCCTCTGGCACCAGATTAAGATCTATTTGTTATCTTCTGGTTGGGCCTCCAACACACAATTACTGTGCTGACTCAGGAGTGTTCGAATTCTTCTGTCACTAATGGATGAACTGAGACATAGAAAAGAATACCCCTCTCCCTTACATACTAACTGGCTCCACTACATTGATGATATAATGCTGATAGGACTCAAAAAGAATTGATGACAATGGCATTAGAGCTGATAATAACTCATATAAGACCTCAGGAATGATTCATTAATCCTGGTGAGCTTTTAGAGACCAACCGCTCGATGTTGGGAGACAGTTCTCCATGGATGTCTTGCATTTCTGTACATTTTTCCAAAGCAAGGCACTCACTGCTCTTTGTTTTGAGGTATCTTTTCATGGATGCTTGTACAATAAACAACCTTGGAAGACACAAACATTGTCTTGCTCCAAAGAAAAGTTCAGGTTCACTCACAGCCTTGGAATGTAGAGATAGTTTCTCTCTCTAGATCTAAGGGCAAGCATGCTTACTGCCCATTGTAGAAGATTTGAGGGGTCAGCCCAGTGGCGCAGTGGTTAAGTTCCCATGCTCTGCTTTGGTGGCTCAGGTTTGCAGGTTCAGATCCTGGGCATGGACCTACACACCGCTTGTCAAGCTATGCAGTGGCAGTGTCCCACATATAAAATAGAGGAAGAACGGCACAGATGTTAGCTCAGGGACCATCTCCTCACAAAAAAAGAAAAAAAACGATTTGAGTTCCTTACGCTCAGAGTTCTTCTCTTGCAGTGAAAACCACTACTTGTACAGGTACCATATACTCTTTTTCACATCACCCTGTGGGAACTGAGATTCAGGGAACTAACACACAAAATGTGATGATAGGCTGGCTGCTTCTATTACTGTGAATAATAAACTACCCTTCATCTCTGATCCAGGAGTCTTGTGTTTTCTAATACCATCCATAAAATTATGACAGGCTAACTTACTAGCTTGCCATTAGGGTAAAGTCTCAGACCCTTCACAATTCTTGAGACCCACATCAAATTCTGAGGAGCACTATAGGCTGAGGCTCAAAGATTGATCCCTAAGACAGAAAAGGAAAGTTCACTTGCCTCATGGCCTTCACTACCAAAAAGGAAGTCCAGCACCTAATCAGACTGTTTGGATATTGGAGACAATATTTGCCTCATCTAGAAATTTCATACAAGTTGACCACAAAATGTGCCAAATTTAGCTGGCATGTTAAACAGCACACTGTGTTAGAGACAGTGCAACAGGCTGGCTCAGCAGCATTCCTCTTGGGGCCTAAATTCCCCAAAGCCCTCCCTGAACTACAGGTATCTATTACTGGTAGCTACACTGATGGAGCCTCTGGCAAAGGGAGGAGCTTCTGTCTGGAGGTTTCCGTTAGGCACTGTACTCCCTGCCTCCCCAATAGGTCTACCTAGTATATTCATTTGAGAAAAAGATCCAGACCTGCTGCTGGGAACTTTTGGAGACCAAGTACTTTTCATAGGATTTCCAGATAACGTTGTGCCCAGATATTCCCATCTTGGGTTGGGGACCACTCAGGTGCTAAATACAGAGCTGGAAAGGTTCAACAGTCTTCTCTTATTAGATGGAGATGGTGTATTAAAGAGAAAAGCCAATCTGGTTTTCAGTTGTATCTTCCTTATGCAAAAAAGTCACAGGCACATCTTTAAAGCCTTTCACCTCCCCCTTGATAAATAATGGGAAGCCTTGACGACCTTGGGACCCTGCTTCCAGGAATTTCTCCAGGATGCTTGGTCTTGGTTCATTGATGGCTTAGCCAAACTGACGGTTGATAGTGTCCACTGGGTGGCAGCAGCCATCCAGCCCCAATAACTACTCCTCACAACTATTACTCTTGCCTGAGACCAGTAATGGCAAACCACAGTCTTTATTGTTTATTTTATGTTTCATGTGTGAATGTCTCATTTTACTAGGAAGATTTTAAGCTCATAGAAAACAGGGATCAGATCTCACATTCCACAGGTTTCCATGCCAGGGTCTACAAGAATTGTCCCCCAGTTCAAGACATATACTTTAAAGGAATTTATAATTTATTATAGCTGAATTTAAATTGAATCTTACGATTTTTAAAAATATGTTTATTTTTATTAATTAATTAATTATTTTTTGAGGAAGATTAGCCCTGAGCTAACTGCTGCCAATCCTCCTCTTTTTACTGAGGAAGACTGGCCCTGAGCTAACATCTGCATCCATCTTCCTCTGCTTTATATGTGGTACGCCTACCACAGCATGGCGTGCCAAGTGGTACCATGTCCACACCTGGCATCTGAACCAGCGAACCCCGGGTCACCAAAGCAGAATGTGTGCACTTAACCACTGCGCCACCGGGCTGGCCCCAAGAATATTTTTATTTTATATCTTGTCTCTATGTATTTGAAACATATAATCTAGTTTATGTTCTGGTTCAGTTGTTCTAAAAGCCATCAAGTCCGCACAACAGTTCAGCCTATTGTAAATAGAATATTTAGATGGCTCGTTGACTCAGGTTTGAGCATAGATAATGAATGATGAATTCGTAGTGTCTGTGTCCTGGTACAGATCCCCAGGGTTTGAATGTCCCAATCAGATGCAGTGAGAGAACAGACCTGATCTTGGCTCCTGAGAGGTGTATCTCCTTGATTCAAAGAATTCTATTAGGCTGAATGATCCCTATTTATAGCTAATGCCCCCAGTAGTTATTCTTATATGTGGTTCTTCGTTATTCACAATATTATTGAGTCTTAAGAGACCTAATGTAGCCAGAAACTAGTGTAGGCATGAACTCACAGGAATAGCTTCACATGATTTTATGTCCAGCTTCAGCCCTCTGAATCGGTACTCCCTTGGAAATTAAGTTGGACCAGGGGAGGCTGTCCCTAGTTAATTTCCCCTTATACTTTGAAAAGTGGGCACTGTCTGGCAGGTGAGATTTCCTTTTAGGGTTCTACATTAAGTTCACCACCTGACTCTGAACCACATGTAGCAATGCTACATATCGTGGAAAGAATATTGTACTTGAATTTTTTTTTAATGAGTTTTAGCCTTTTATTTCCCAGAGTTGAAAATATAGCCTTAAGTAAGTCACTTCACCTCTCTTTGTCAGTTTCCTAATATGTCCGATATCAAATGAAAGAAACTAGCTAAGACCTAACTAGTCTCACTGCCTCCAGTCACTTCCAATTTCCATTCATTTTTCAGTTAAAAAAGATTAAACTTCCTAGAACAGTACTCTGATGACGTCACTCCTTTTCTGAGAATTACTGAATAGCTTTCCTACGCTAAAAGGTAAAGTTCACAATTCTTAGAGGGGCATTCCACTTTGCTGCAATCAACATACGTTTATTGAGTGGATGCTATATATATGATAATATTCTATGCTCTAGTGACGCAATGATAAATATCATAGCCTCTTGCTTTTCTGTAAGAAGCTTACAGTTTAATAGGAGAGGCATCCTTATAAATGAATAATTACCAAAAAAATCATACTGTGTCCTATAGTATTGTGATAAATGTAAGTGTAATGAGGATCCCCCAGAAAGAAAGAAATAATAATTAAAATAATAGTAATAGTAATAATAATAGCCATCGTTTGTTGACTGTTTGCTATGTATGGCGTACTAGGGCACTGTCAGGCATTTTAGATGCATTTTTTTGTGTAAGATCATCTTCTTTTTATAAATGATGTACCTCAACGTAACATGACTTACCCAAAATCACATAAGGAGAAGTGGGATTCACACTCAGATTTGCCAAAATATAACATCCATGCCCCACCGTATTAGTTTTATATGTTGTCAGACAAAATGCCACAAATTGAGTGGCTTTAAAAGAACACAAATTTATTACCTCACAGCTCTGAGGTCAGAAGTCTGACAGGGGTCTCACTGAAAATCACAATGTCTGTAGGATGCGTTCCTTTCTAGAGGCTGTGGGAGAGAACCTGTTTCTTCGCTCGTTCAGGTCCTTGGCTGAATTCAGCTCCTTGTGGTTAAAGGGCTGAGGTCCCCATTCCCTTGCTGGCTGTCAGCTGAGGTCTGTACTCAGCTTTTAGAGGCCGCTCAAATTGCTTGCCTGGTGGTCCTCTTGCTCCATCTTCAAAGCCGACAATAATGGGTCAAGTTCCTCTCATAACTTGAGTCTTTTCTGCCTGTTTTTCAGTTTTCTGCCTTCCTCTTTCATTTTTAAGGAATAATATGATTATATTATTCCCATTTAGATAATCCAGGATAATATTCCCATCCCAAGATCCTTACCTTTAATCACCTTTGCCAAAAATCACATCTTTTTTTTTTTTCCACATAAAGTAACATATTCACAGTTTCCAGAGATTTGGGCAGGAACATTTTTGATGGTTCATTATTCAGACTACTACACCCAGTTTCTTTCTTCATCTTTTTTTTTTAAAGAAGGAGGGATCTGGTAAAGTTTAATTAGTTGGATCTGGCGGAATAGCAGCCTTTTAATAGGGAGAGAAATGTATACCTAAAACTGGGAAGAACACGATCAACGACTTGGGTACATAAAGGTCCATGTGTGTTTAGAGGAATAGGCAGACGTGTGGTGTGAATGAAAGTTAGATAATGGAATGAGGACTTGAAATAATGACTCCAGAAAGCTGGGCTGGAACTGGCTTGTGAATGTCTTTGAACGATGTGCTCAGGAGTTTAGACTAAATCTTATTGAAGACGGAGAGTGAGGAAATGTTTTGATCATGAAGCAGACAGCTGAGTATTCTATAAGGTCATCTCTCCACTAATTCTGTGCATGAATTTTGGAGTGAGAGGATGTGAATTTTGAGTTCTGGCTCCAACATTGTCTAGTTTATTCTCTATATGGTTGCTTTTAAAATTTTATGCGTAATAAGTATGATCATACACACACGTGCGTGTGTATACATGCATGCATGTATGTATATTTCCACACATACACACATATGAAAGTGCTTTGTAAATTATCAAGTGCTATAAAAATATCAATTTGGATCTCAAACAAGATGGATTTAATTTTTATCCATGAGCATGCAGTGACTCATGCCTGTCCTTATTCTTCATGCCACTTTTCAATTGCTGCAAAGGCATTTCCTACTCTCTGTATCTCTTCCATGAATTCTTTTTTTTCTTTTTAAGGCAGTTTAGTACCCAGCTTCTCTGTGGAGCCATCACTGGTGACCCTAATGCCACATCTCCTGGTGTCACTAATCTTTCACAGCATGTTCTTATGTCATTCGGTTCTCCCACCATATAGTGAATTGTATTATTAGTGAACTTTAGTATAACTGTACACATGGTTGTTATTTATAAACTCCAATTAGGAGAGAGATGTAGTCTTTTGCTTCTGTTGTTTCTCAGTTTTTATGTTTGACCTAGGATTTTATGCAATGAGCTATAATGTAAAAGAACCCAAACTTCAGTGTTTGATCCATTTGGGTCTAAATCCCCACTCTGCCGTATGCCAGCAATGTGAATTTGCACAAGTTCACTAATATTGGTGTAAAATCAAGATAATATTTATTTTTCAATATCATGAGAATTAGAGATAATTTGTATAAAACGCCTAGTCTTGGTTGGCATTCAATTAATTTGATATGATATGATAATGAAATGTGATATGATTTCACATGATGTGAAATGAAATGAAAAGCTATGATAATGAAAGTGATAATTATTAATGAATGTTTTCATTTTTTTAACCAAAGCAAATGTTCACCTGAATTTATTTCAATATAGTTATTTGAGGAGTGATTCACTTTTTTTTCCAAAACATCTTATAATCATTTATTTGTATTTCAAAATAGCCACGTAAATGAGGTCAGATCTAATAACTATTTTAGTAATGGAAAAATTTTTATACAGAAAAGTTAAAGGAACTGATTAAGACCAGACTTTGGATCCCTGAAGGTCTGTGGATTGACCTTAAAGTGGTGACTTTAGGTGCTATACTTACTTAGCTATTTTGCTTGATCTGATTAGCCTTCTCTTACCCAAAGTGGAATTTGTGGTGCTAAAACTATCTGGCATTTGCATATATTCATCAAAATTACTTAGCCTTTTGATTATACAGAAGACAACCTGAAAAAAATAGATTTTTTTACATTAATTGTCTGTTATTTACTGAAGTTTATTCTCATATTTTTTCAGAAAACTTCAGGAGGAAACGATTTGTGTTTACCTTTGATTACATTTATTTCTTCAGTTCCTTTAGCTTTCGATCCGCTTCTCAACTTGTCCTAAGTAATTCATGACTATTCCCCCTTCTCTTTACAAATACCCCATATATATGGTAACTTAGTAAATTTCAAGGAAAATTCAGAATTATTCTTCTCCAGAGAAAACAGTTGAATACAGCAGCATAGTCAATATTTTCCAATGCATGATATGCTGTGATAATATGTCTTGGCTGATTTATAGATATTTTTGAAGCCATTTACACTTCCCTTGAGCTCAGTTTTCTCATCTACACGTAAGGATCCTGATCTCTGCATCTCCCTGGGAACTGAGATGAGGGCAATATAATAATACATATTAAAGTCCTATAAATGTATTTATACATTTAATACGAATAATCATTAATATATATTAATTTTAGTATTTTACACTAGTAATATAATTAGTGTTACAAATTAGTATCATACTAGATAATAATATAAATGATGCACTCTATTTGCTATGAATGATATATACAAAGTCAACAATATGTAAATTGAAACAAATTCAAATATAGTTTATTCCAATTAATTTAAAACATAATATACTGCATGAATGAGAGTTGTGTTTAGGCATACAAATACTATGCATTTGTTTTGCTTCCTGTTAATAGAATCTTGCTTAGATGGTCCGTTTTCTTTTATTTTCCCCTTTGAATTCGATAATTGCCTCCATTTTATTACATGGAATTTGTTTTAACCAAGTCAGCAAAATTTACAAATGGAATTGCTTTTTCATAGGATCAAATTATGTAAAGGTAGTATTGAATTCGGATTGTGACTATAGAATTCTGTCTATAGATTTAATATTTACGGGAAATCTTTGCTTAAAGTATTGGAAATGTATGTTTTGAACAAACTGAATAGCTGTTGTCACTATCCAAAACCAAAGAAAGAAATCCAGGAATGTTTGTTGTCTTCATTTCAGTAAATAGGGCAGAGGTGACTGACTCTCCTTCTCTAATAGCCTCAGTCTTGGCATCTCAAAGTTCGTCAATCCAAATACAGCCCTATCTCTGTCATCCTTGCCCAACAACCAAAATGTCAACTCCTCTTCCAGTCATCAACCGTCTCCTAGAAAGCTCTCCCTCTGTCATATGTGCCCTTCTCCTTGCTTTATTCAGTCCATTCATTCATTTATTCATTCATTCTTTTGTCTATCCAGCAAACATAACTTTCTAGTATGTGACAGTTTCCTTCCACCCCGGACTCTACAGACTAGCGGTGGAAAGAGTCATTATGCAAATAACCATGCAGACAAGTACAATACTATTATTAAAGTGCTGTGAAGAAGAGCTGCCTGATATGACAGGAGGCTATAATAGACGGAATTGACCAATCAAGGCTTCTTGCAGGAATTGGAGATTGACCTGAAATCTGCAAGAGTTTCAAAGACAGAGTTCTGGAGGCAGGTGGCCCAGCATATGTAAAGTATCTGTTGTTAGAGGGGCTGCAAGAAAGCAATACGTTTGTGGTGGGGAGTTGAAGGGGAGCGTGATAGGAGATGAGGCTAGGAAAATGAGTAGCACACAGACTTTGAGTTGATTCTACATCACGTTAATAAATTTGGTCTTTACCCTAACTGCAATAGGAGACCATTAAAGACTCTCAAAGAGGGTGGTGATCTAATTTGCATTTTGAAAACACTCTGCTTACAACGTAGGGTATGAATTTCAGGAGGACTAGAGTGGATACAGAGCAATCGATTAGGAAGCTATTTCATTAGCCAAGGGGAAAGATGAGTGTCTCTTGAGAGAAGCAGATGATTTAAGAGATATTTAGAAAGTAAAATGGGAGGGTATTAGTGATTGATTGAATATGGGAAATGAGGGAGAAACAGAGATGAAGGATGACTAGTGGACTTCTCGTGAATTCTCTTTTATCACTACTCACTTTCTCTTTTACCTCTACCTTTCATAACTCATACTCGCAAATTTAGTATAGATCTTAGATATTTCCACAGAGCATTTCATCCCCTATATCTCCTTTCTAAACTGAAATTGGGTTCTCCCTTAATTTCAACATTTCCCCCACAGCCATCTGGAGTGAAGGATGTTCAGTCTTCCACTTCCCATAAACTGTGGTCTCCAGAAAACTGTCAACATTCCCGTCACTCATTCCAGATTAATATCCATCAGCGGAACTTTAGCCTGTCTTGGATTCCCAAACGATAATTTTACTACTTCAACCCTTTCTTTATTCCAGGACAAGGTCCTGGCATGCGCGGGCCTTTGTTCTATCCTCCTATTATTATTTTTAAAATAAAGCAAATATTTATTTGAAACACCCACATGAAGTATTACCAAAAAGGGGCATAGATTAAAAAAAATCATTTTCTTCTGACTTCTGTCTTTATGCTTTTATTTCCAGAGGAATTGTTCATTTCTTCTGTGTGTTTCCAGGGACAGTCAATAAATGCACCAGCATGTGTGTATGTTGTGCGTGTGTGTATTCCTCTTTTTCACTTTAAAAATCTTATCATTCGTTCCATATGCCAAAGTAAATTTCAGGTGCATCAAAGGTTAAAAATCTTTAAAAAAGAAAAGATGAAATCATACAGTACTAGAAAAAAATATGGGAGAATTTTATTTAAGATTGGATTTCAGAAACCATAAAAGGAAGGATTGAAAAATTTAACTCCATAAAAGCACAAAATATAATTTTCCTAAAGTGATTTTGATCTTGAGATTTATCTCTAGATCATACTTCCAGCTCCTGCTCTGTCTCGTGGCAGCTGCTCCATTTGTGAGACAAAACCAATTCTCCTTAAATCCTCAAAGCTTCTATCAGGTACCATGGAACACAGTGAAAGAGTACTCTGTTTTACATTTCTTGACATCAAATTAATTCACTCTCTTCATGTTATCCCTGATAGTTGAATTTAAGACTTCAGAAAATAATGATTTTTAATGATCAACCTCACTACCTTACCTTCTAAATAATATAAACTAGGAACTCAAGATATGCAAATTGTTCACCAGCAAGACTTCAGAAATTTTCTCCAAGTTGGAATCATTAAGGCATATTTATCTATTTTTAGGAGTACCTTTGGATTTCTCATTTGAGTGCTTTTCCAATATAGAGTTAGAATTAGTTGAATGTTAGCATGTAATGTTAGCATAGTATTTCTTAAATGTGAAGTATTGAAAATGGGTAATTTAAAAACTGAGGATTAAACCATTCTTTCTGGAAATATCTTTTTGAAGGAACAGGAGAGGTAACTTTGTTAGTATAAATTTTGTTATGCTGATCGAGAAGGTGGAAAGTGCTCTTTGAATATTTGGACGGCTGCTCTCTGGAAGGAAGATGATGCAGGCTGCAGGAACAATATTTGAATGAATTTGCAATTTGTTCCCACCTGAGGGCTGAGCCAAGGGCTAGTAAGCATTGCCCAGGAAACATAGAAACACGGAAAGATGCTGTTCTCTGAACTACCGGCTCAGCCATATTTGTCACAAGCCAGTTGGAACCACTGTTTGGCCTTTCTCCTTAAAGCCCAGAAGCTTCTTTTCTGCCTAGACTTCCTGCCATGTTTTCCATTTTTTCTTAATGCAAATCACAATTCATCCACCTGTTTTTTGTCAGTTCCTTAAGGCTACTGTCCTCTATTTTATGGAATTTCTTTCCACATATTATCTCCTTCCATGCTAACATTAAAGTAGATCCCACAGCACCTTCATATTTTCAAGTTTTCGCTTCAAATTACTACAGGGAAAAATCAAGAGGTTTGAAAAATAACAAATATGAAGGACTTCCGAATGTTTCAAGATCTCCCAAAGCAACTGGTCTGCCATTTTTTACCTACTGCAAAGAAGATAGCCAGAAGGGTTTTATTTTCTATTCTTATATCACCTAGAAGAGTTGGTGCTCCACTGAACTCTCTTGCCACATAAATAGAATTACAAAGTGAGAAAAAAAGAAGCAACCCCTGACATCTGGGACCTAGCCTGGTACTCTCAGCTAGGCCTTGATCTTACTAAACGAGCTAGCGTTTCTCCTTTTGAACATAACCAGTGTCACAGAGCATCAGTGTGAGACAAAGCCCCTCTGGGACCACAATGGATCAAGATAAAAATAAGATCACTTTGTAACTGTGCCTGAACCAGACAAAACACCAATGTTGTCTAAGCCAAAAGAATGACAAACATTTCCCTATCTTGACTCATATGAGTGAAAGCTGTTTCTAATCAATTATAACTTTAGCCTATTCTAGTCTTCCCTTTGTTAGATAAGAATCATTAAGATAATCAATCATAGAATTATCATTGCCTCCTAACAGCACCCAATCTGGAGTGAAACTCCACTTCCTTGGACCCTCCCAAAATAACCTAACCAAAGTTCTAATCCTATAATAAGTAATTTCTAACACCCTCTTATTGAACTGCCCCACACGGAGTTCCCTATGGTATTTGTTCTCCATCGTTTCAAGAAAGAATAAACCCAACTTGTTCAAAGACAGATTTGTCCCTGGTAGTCTTTGACTAGAGGGCTATGGGATAAGAGAGAAAATAGGGACCAGGTTGTGGAATACCTATGGGCCATCTTAGGGACTTTAGCTTTTACTCTGAGGGAGATAGGATGCCATTGGAGGATTTTAATTTTTTTAACTTTCAAAATTTTTAATTTTTAAAAATTTTCTAATAGTTTCCAATTCACAGAAACATCACGAGAACTATTCAAGAACTTATACATCATACAGATACACAGATTATTATCTGCTTGCCCATTTGTTTTATATATAATCTTACTTCCTTCTGAATCATTTCAGAGTAAGTTGCAGACATCATCATGCCCTTTTACCTCTAAATAATTCATAATCTGTTTTGTAAGATAGAGGACATTCATTTATATGTATAATGACCAAGTCAGGAAATTTAACATTGATACAATATTATGATCTAATTTATAAGCCTCATTCAAACTACACCAATTGCCCCTAAAATGTCCTTTATGTAATTTTTTGTTTTTGACCTGGTTCAGGATTGAAGCAAGGATCGTGTAGTTTTTATATATCTTTAGATTTCTTTAATGTACAGCAAATAGGCTTTCTTTGTCTTTTTCTACATTGACATCTTTGAAAATTATAGGCCTTTTATTTTGCAGAATATCTCTTAACTTGTCTTTGTTGAGTTCTCATAATTAGATGCAGTTTATGCATTTACAAAATCCTACTGAAATTTTGATTGGGATTATGTTGCAATTATAGATAAATTTGGAAAGAATTGAGTTCTTAACAATATCGAGTTTTATGACCCATAAATTTGATATATGTCTCCATTTATTTAAGGTCTCTTTTCCTATCAACATTTTATAGTTGTCATTGCAAAGGCCAAGCATTTATTTTGTTAAATTTATCCCTCGAATTTCATGTTTTGGAATGCTATTTTACAGGATTTTTTTTTTAAATTTCAGATTCCGTTTGTTTATTTCTAGCATATGGAAATGCAATTGATTTTTGTATATTGATGGTAATATAATCCTGCTAAACTTACTTGTTAGTGCAAGTACCTCTTTCTAGATTTTGTAGAATTATAGATGAACACATTAAGCACATTTATGATAGCTGCTTTAACTTCTTTGTCTCATAATTCCGTCTCCTCTATTGTATCTCTATTTCCTTCTATTGACTCATTTTTCTCCTGGTTGTAGATTACCTTTTCCTGCTTCTTCACATGCTAGTAATTTTTAATTTGATGCTCGACATTGTGAATTCTCTGTAACTGAGTGCTGAAGTTTGATATATCCCTTTAAAAAGCATTGAACTTCATTCTGGAAGGCATTTCAGTTGCTGACAGTTCTGTTAGGTTCCTTTGAGGCTTATTTTTAAGCTTTTTTTTTAAAGACAGGTTTAGGACAGAAATCAGCAAATTTTTTCTGCAATTTGTTTTTTAACTTAGGGGAAACTTTATTTAGTCTTCTTTTCAAAGCAATCTAGTTTAACAACAAGTTGAGATTAAGAGAAGAATATATTCAGAGAGTGAATATGTTCAGCTTTGCAGGCCATGTAGTCCTGATTGCAACTACAGAACGGCCATTTTCATGTGAAAGTAACCACAGATAATATATAAATAAGTGGGCATGGCTAACTCCCAATAAAACATTATTTACTTAAACAGGTAGTAGGCCAGATTTGGTCTTGAGACTGTAGTTTGCCAATCCATGGTCTAGAGTCTACTTCCTTCTAGAGTTTCTTTGCCCCATTACTAAAGTATACTCTTTCTGGAATTCCTACTGAATGCTCTGTTTATTCATCAAGGACTCTGTACTCTGGCTGATAGAAACTCAAAGACATCTGGCCCTCTAGGAACTTTGGCAATTTTTCACCTTATTGCTCCTGGTTATTGTTTTCTTAGAAGTTCTTCTCTGTCTCTCTTTGTATATTTTACCCTAAAAATGTGAAAATTAGAATTCAGCCAAAGACTTAAGCATATTACTGGATCTCTTTCTCTACATAGCTCCCTTTCGTCCACCGCCTTGCCTTGCAAATTCTCGCTGTCTCAGACTCTGTCTCCTCAACTCAATGTAACCTTGCTTTCTGCTGGGCTGACGCTTTTGGAGCTACAGTCCAGAAAGTTCCTCCAAGCAGAAATCTGGGGTGATTATAGGATGTGCCTTTTTTCCCTTTCTCTACAGGATCACGGTCATGTACTTCCTGTTCAATATCTTAAAACCTTGTTTTATATATTTTGCCCATATTTCTAGTTGTTTATGGCTGAAGGATAATTTCGTGCTTTCTTACTCTTTCTTACTGTGTATGCGCTAGGAGCAAAAGTCCTCTCATTATTTGCTCTGAGTAACTAGAGTTATCTGGTTGCCATTAACACAGATGAGGAAGGGGCTGGCCCCGTGGCTGAGTGGTTGAGTTCGCGTGCTCTGCTGCAGGTGGCCCAGTGTTTCGTTGGTTCAAATCCTGGGCACGGACATAGCACGGCTCATCAAACCAGGCTGAGGCAGCGTCCCACATGCCACAACTAGAAGGACCCACAACGAAGAATATACAACTATGTACTGGGGGGGCTTTGGGGAGAAAAAGGAAAAAAATAAAATCTTTAAAAAAAAAAACACAGAGAGGAAGACTGTTCAATGGGAAAGTTTGGAGGGAAAGAATCAGAGTTTGGATTTAAGGATGTTAAGTTTCAGATATCTCTTAAGATTTGCATTGGAGGTTTTTAACTTTTATAATTTGTTCTTTTTTTTACAAAACTAAACCTCCTACAAAGAGGGTCTCTGCCTAATTTAAACTATTTTTTTCTGTAAAAATCGAAGTTACGCAATTTCACAAGAGCTTTAATAGCAAGATCACTTAAACGTACACATCCTACTCTTAGGTAGCTGATTTGTTTGGAGGAAACAACAGGCATGGAAAATAATTTGGAATAGGTAAATGACATTAGTTGATAATTTCCCTTGATATTTATCAAAAGATGCTGTTGTGTGTTATTTTATAGATAGAATGCATTATAGCAGTGTAATTTTCTTTATTGATGTAAAGAGCTTTCACTTCAAAATTAATCTCGTGTAATATTATTGTATTTTTAAATTATGCAGCTATTTATGTTTTAGCAATGTGAAACTTAGTGATTATGATTATTCTAAAATATTATCTATATTGATTGGGTAATATATTAGCAACTATATTGTGTTTCAATTTAGAAACATGTCCAAATTATTTTCTTGTTTGTTTTAAAGGAATCAGATTTTAGCTTGATTTAGTCACTTTGGAGAAAAGCATCTTAAGAATCAGGTTTTCTTTTTACTCCCCAAGCAAATTGAAATTAACAGTATCAACACAAATGTCAACTTACATAAAATTAAATGATCCAGTAATTTCTCAGGTTCTCAATAGTCCCATGAGAAATAATGTATCTGGTACTCAACACCACCATTTCTGTACCTGGAGGTCTTGTCTCGTGATAGATGACCTGATATCACTGCTTTTCTTTTCAAGCCAATGGATTTAAGACGTAATTCTGGGGGCCAGCCCTGTGGGTGAGTGGTTAAGTTCATGCACTCTGCTTCGGTGGCCCAGGTTCACGGGTTTCAGATCCCAGGCACAGGCGTACACCACTTGTCAAGTCATGCTGTGGTGATGGCTTACATACAAAAGAGAGGAAGACTGGCACAGATGTTAGCTTAGGGCTAATCTTCCTCAGCAAAAAAAATAATAATAATTCTGTAGACAACAGACCTGAGTCCAAACTGCATCTCTGCTCTTAAAAAATAAGCAAGTCATTTAATATCTCTAATCTTCAGTTTTCTCTTCTATCACTAAGAGGGTTACTATAAGTGATCTCCATTTTTGTGTGCTCAAAAGTGCTTTAATGTTATGATTCTAAGTCAAACTCTGTAATTGAAACATTAAAGGTCTCTTGTCTTATCCCTAATCTACTAAAACTGAACTGGGTACCTAAATAAAATTAGTTTCATCTCACACTGCAAGAAAAGAAAATGTTAGCAATTAACCCAGACAAGAAAATTTTGTTATAGGCAGAATGCACGGCTGAAACTTATTTTCAAAGGCTTTGCAAGTATAAAAGCCATTTAATCAGGCAATCTTGAACACACAGTCCAGGAACGGTTTAGCACACAAAATGGCTTGGAGCCTTCAGAACACCAGTCTTATCCCCATTGGTTTCTACATGGCATTCCATTCATTTCTTCCTGTTTCTTCTCTCTTAACTATCTATTTTCTAAGTTGTGAGAGTGATGCAGGACATAAAAGCCTCCGTATGAGATTTTAGCAGCAGGACTTTCTAGGTCCCAGAACATCTTCCAATAAATCCCTGAATCACCTGCTACCCCGAATCCTCACCAATCATCAACCACCAGACAATTTGCCTTAGGCCATGGAAGCTGGATCTAGAAATGAAGTAGGGAGTGGTATTATCAGCTCCTGACCTGGTAGATGGGGAAAATGGGAGGAAAGAAAATTTCTGGTACTATAGTGTCACAGAGCAAGGGTGGAGGTGATGTCCCAAGTTGGATCTCTGAACAACTTTTCCTACTGTAATATGGTTACCCATGGTGCGTATGTTGTATTGTAATATTGGAGCAAGATAATAATAATACCTTGGATGTGCATATTGAACTGCTTTATCATTTCCAAAGAACTTTATTTCCCTCATTCACTTATTTGACTAATATTTATTAATCACCTATTAAGGGCCAGGCACTGTTCTAGGCTCTGGTGATAGAAACAATAGTGTCTTTAATTAGCTTAAGTTGTCTAGGTTTCACTATTGTTTTTTCTCTTCCTAAGTAGGGAAACTAAAGCTCATCCAGTGTAGGTTTCATCCAAGTCACCTAACTGATAAGTATCAGCATCAGAGTTCAAACTCAGGTCTTCAAAAGTATTGCTCTTTATTTTAAGCTTGTGAAAAAATCTTTATGATTGACGTTGCCTTGTAGAGAAATTGCTTCTATAATTCCAAACGATTGACAAATAAATATGCATTTTGGAGGAAAATCTATTGGGAAGTTGGATATTGCTTATATATTCATGCCCCTGCTTCTGAGGAAGTATCATAGATATGTTTGGCTTCTGATAAAAACTGGAGTGCATGGATGCTAATGGAGTATACTTCCAAATGCCCCATAATACATAAGCTCTTAGTACCCTAAAGATTTTGTTTCAGGATGAAAAATAGAAAGCCTCAGATCTAATTTATATCCTTGAACATAGCTTATAAGAAATGCTATATTTGAAGAGACTTAGGGTTCTCTCTTAGATCAATAAAGTGATACTTCATTTTTTTTTCATTTGAATGGTCCTTGTGAGTGATCTACAGGCCAGAACTCTAGAGGGTATTAGGAGAGAGAGAGAGGGATTCAGAATCCCAAAAATGCCATTCTTCTTTCTAGTACATTCAAGTGAATTGCCTCTCACTGCCTTTTAACCTCACTAATGAGTTAATAGTGTTCCCTCATCCTTTTTTGTTTGTTTTCTGTTTTTTAGCTTACTGCCCGCATGGCTATCGGGAATGTCAGAATGGCAAATGTTATAAACAGGAGCAAAGCTGTAATTTTGTGGATGACTGTGGAGATTACACTGATGAAAACGAATGTGGTGGCTCCTGCACATTTGAGAAAGGCTGGTGTGGCTGGCAAAACTCCCTGGCTGAAAACTTTGATTGGGTTTTGGGGGTTGGCTCGCATCAAAGCCTAAGACCTCCCAGAGACCACACACTTGGAAATGAAAATGGTAGGTTATTAGGTTGTTACAGTTGCTCTAATCATATTCACAGTGAGTATCACGTCGTCTTCCCTGACAGCAACTGGAGAGCTCCGGAGAGACCACCGTGATGCCACAGCAAGTAAATCAGACATTTAATGAGTATATTTGTCTTCTGGAACTGCCGTAACAAAGTGCCCCAGACCGAGGGGCTTAAACAGTAGGCATTTATTGTCTCTCAGTTTTGGAGGCTGGAAGTCTAAAATCAGTGGGTCGGCAGGACTGGTTCCTTTTGAGGGCTGCGTAGGAGAATCATCTATCCTGCGCCCCTCTCCTGGCTTCGGGTAGCCCCAGATATGCCTTGGCTTGTAGATGGCATTCTGCTCGTGTCTTTACATTGTCTTCCCTCTAGGCTTGTCCGTTTCTGTGTCCAAATTTCCCCCTTTTATTAGGTCATATTGGATTAGGGTCCACCTCTAGTGACCTCATCTTAACTTGATCCTTTGCAAACACCAGTTTCCAAATAAGGTCATATTTACACGGACTGGGGTTAGAACTTCAGCATCTTTGGGGGGACACAATTCAACCCATAAAAGTGAAGAATCAAAGTCTAATATTCCTTCGATAAGTGTAGATAGATAATGTGTGTTGCCATCAGGTACCTTTCCTAAATCACACACCCTTGCAATCAATAACCCTGAATTCTGCCACCTGTTTGATCATTTGCAAGTTATTTAACGTTTCAGATTCTCGATTTTCTCATCTGTCCAATGGAGATAACAAAATTTGCCCTGTATACTAAACAGGGATTGTAGAGACCAAATGAGATCATGGGTATGAAGGGCCAGCAGTTTGAAACCTGTAGGGGTGCTGTGCAGACGTAACCATAAGATCACGTGTGTTAAAGGTGGTGGCATGGCTCATTTTTGCAGTAAGTAGCTGAAGTCAAGTCTCAGACTCATTGGTCAAGGAACAAAGCACGTTGGCAGAAAAAAAGGAGAGATCTTGAATTCTTGGATGCTACAGAATAGGAAAAGGGTGTCTAAATATTGAAATTCCACAGACCTATGGAAAAGCAAAGCTCTCCAAGACAGGCTGACCATGCCAGAGAAAGGAAAATCTATGTCCCATTCAAATATTCAGCTCTACAGACAGAAAGTGTTTTGGATATTTGGATGCACAAATATGAAACCCAATCTTTCCCCTCATGTTGCATGTTAAAATTCTCAATAGTTTATTTACGCACTCGACAGGTGACTGAACTTTGAAAACTCGTCATATTCTCTTATTTGCATTTCATAGGTAATCTTTGCATTGTTTTACAATAACTAGATACTTTGGGGAGTCCATTAGATGATTTCTATAATTACCTTGTTGATGGCATCAGTATCGTGACAGATTAGTTTATCTGCATACTGTGAAGTACTTTCCTGAAAACAGGGACAGTTGGAAATTTTTCTGTCAGTGCGCTAGCGCAAGGCTATTAGATTGCTTTTCTGTTTCAAATGGAAATGCCTTTGGCAGCTCAGGTCATATGAAATGTAATTAAGAACCCTAACCAATGGAAAAGCTAAAATAATTCCCTCTTTGTTCTTTCTGTCCTTTCTGAATCCCATCCTTGTTCCTAGGGCACTTCTTGTATCTGGAAGCTACTCCAGTGGGCCTCCGGGGTGAAGAAGCACACCTCAAGAGTGCTGTGTGGCAAGAATCCAGCGCTGCCTGCACCTTGAGCTTCTGGTATTTCATATCTACAAAAGCCACAGGGTCCATTCAGATTCTTATTAAGGTAAGGTCTTCGCCTATGATGCCTTGGAGCTTAGTGAAGCTTCCTACAGGCAGCCCATAGCCAAAGGGAATTCATTACAACTCTGCTAACTGGGCCAGAGGGAGCCTCCTGTCATCAGCGGGAGCTGCTGCTTGTGGTTCAGATGCTCTTTGGGGTTTGGTAAGTGGAGCCTGGATCCAGCTCTGAGCTCAACATCACATCCTGTGATTGTAACAGAGTCCCAGAAACTCCTTTTATGATAACAATTAGACTAAGACATGTACATTTCTTCTTTCTATTTAGGTATTTCCTTCCCTATCCTCAGAAAAAAAAAAAAAAAGATTATTCGTACATCTGAAACGAGAGCGACTATCCATTTGAACTCATATATGAGCAATCATTAAGGGAACTAATATCTGACATTCTGGTTCTAAGCACCCTGTGCAAGGGACTGAACTGCTCAGGAGAGTGATCAAGTTGTGATTACATTGAAATACTTATTAACTGTGACATGGTAATGCATTTTCTTAGTGAGGATTAATTGGAGGTTTCTGTCAGGGCTTTAATTTAGTTGAACAAAGTGACAATGTTCGGGGAGTAAAATAACAAAGTCTGTATTAATATTAATGAGACTTGGTTCATATACCTTTCCTCTTTGACAAGTTAAAACAGCAGCAAAAAGGAGATGAGTGTGGGCTGTGTGTGCATGTATGTGTGCATTCATTTCAAGAATCGAGCTAGAATTCTAAGAAAGCTTACTTTAAAAACATGCTGTGGAGGCCACTGCTGTTTTATCCCACAGGAGCTTGGTGAGGTGCCCTAGCACTGGCGGAGGATGCCTGACCAGAATACTAGACGGTTCCTATGTCTGGAAGAGCTAAGAGCTGCCTAGGCCATGTTTTATCTGAAACCGCGGTTAACTTTATAATTTAGGACTCTTCTATAATAATGCAGAAAAAGCCTACTTAGTAAAATACATGCAGCAAATGCCACAGTGATTTATTCTTATATTTTGTTACTGAAACCAAAGTGGGTTCTCTCCTGGTGAGTTAAATCAGACTCTCCACCAGAAGCAGTTGTCTCACCAAGTAAAGTGTATGTACAGCGAATAGGAGACCATGAGGCATCATTTCTGGAGTCACGGTGTCCCCAAAAAGGGAAGCAGGGATTTTTATTTTGAATGGGGTATGAATATTCGAAAGGGAGAGGTGGGTATTGGCTTGCTCGGGCTCAGCTGGAAAACATGTTCCACCCACACTGCAGGTGATGGTAGGAAGACCTAAGCTCCTCCTGGAGAGATCTTAGCGTAAAAATAAGGCAAAGGTCACAGGCATAGCTCTCATGGTGAGGCTTGGTCTGGCTCAGGATGGTTGGTGATTGCATCTCCTTAACATGACAAAAGGAGAAAGAACAATTTGGAAAAACAGTGAAAATATCCAAACCCACATTTGAGTTCCTCAGAGTAACTAGTCGGTGACAATTTAAATATGGAAACTTACTGAAATATAATGCTTAAATTTCTCACAGGAGTATTTCGCTAATACTTGATTGAATGTGATCCTTGATTATACGGTCAGTACCAGGTGAAGGGTTTGGTATTATTCTGTGGATTTCGCTTTTATTATTTGTTTCATTCATATTTACATTTCACCTCTCTTATAGTAACAAACTTTATATTACTATAAAATGTAAAATTAAATTATTTTGAGATGTCAGTCTTCCTACCAAGTCATGTTGAATTCCTTTGGTTCCTCCAGTTGATTCCTATGGGCATTTAGTAGCATTTTTAAAAACCTGTCATCCTACCATATATTTTTTTAAAACCCACATTTTAAGAGTATATGCCTATTCTTATTTAGTGACGTTTATTGTGAAGGAGAGAAATCTTTCATAACATATATCGATTTGATATTCGTAAATTTTAGGGCAATCATTTTATTTTGGTAATTAATATGATACATATTTTTGATCATGATTACAAAGTACTTCTTAGGCTTCTCTCTGTGTGGAACCATGCTGGAGTTTACCCTGCTCATTCGTTTGAAAGGCTCCAAGCCAGATGGCAAACACAATAGGAACAGGGATTCTGTCTTCTGTTTCTTTCTTTCTTTTCTCCTCTCTTTTAAAACGGTCCCAGTTTACGCATGTGCTGCCCCTGGCTCAGTCTCGCCTGCCTGTTCTCAGGAATGCCTCCTTGTGTGTTTCCCTCATGTCCCTCTGTACTGAATCCCACACAATCCGGTAGATTCAGCCTTTCACAAAACTTTCCTTGACCACTTTTGCCCACCATGATTATTCCTTCTCTGAGTGTCCCTCCCAGCTCCAGAGCTTTTCAGAGAAGGGACTGTTGGATGAAAGGACTGCAGGAAAGGAGAGGTGCCCTCCCAGAGGCCCCTGCCAGGCTCAGGACAACGCTTGTTTGGGACTGTCCCTGTGAAGGAACGGCTGTTATGCATTACATGCATAACGTTAGACTAGTCTGGAGACTTTGTAATCTAAATCTGAAATATATACATGAAATCAGATGCAAAAGCCGTGCAACCATTGAACAATAGTTTAATGACAATGTAGTTTTAAAGGGTGGTATTGATTGTAGATCAAAAACACAATAATACATACTAAGAAATACCATTCATTGAGCACCAACTGTATAGCATTTATTGAACATCAACACTTATACTATTTCCTGTAATTCCTAGCCCAACCCTCTGAGTTAAATGATGTGGGCCCCATTTTACTAAAGGTGAGGTAAGGGAGTCTCATGGAAATAACCTAACCAGCCTATGGCTACACAGCCAGTCAGTGACAGACTGGGAATTTGAATCCAGATATGTTTGCATCCAAAACTCACATATTTACTCCCTATCCCCATCCCTAAGTGTTCCTCACTGATAAAGATGAATGTCCCACTCTAATAATGAAATGAAGATTCTATTTTACTGGAATCTGTATATATTGGATGGAATCATTTTCTTTTTTAGGAAAACAAAATGAATAATAGTTCTTAGAATGGATTTGAGTGATTCTTATTTTTTTTCTTTTAATTATTTTATTGAGGTCACACTGGATTATAGCATTGTGTAAATTTCGGGTGTACATCATTGTATTTGGCTTCTATATAGACTACGTTCTGTTCACCACCAAATGTCTAGTTACCATCCGTTACCTTACGTATGTGCCCCTTTATCCCTTCTGCCCTCCCTTACCCCTTTCCCCTCTGGTAATATGATTCTTAAACTATGCCGGTAATAAAGGAATGAATTCGGGGTAACCCCAACAAAACAAAGCTATTGCTTTAGGAAACATTTAGTAAAGAGCAGTACTGTTTTACATATTGTATATATTGTACTTTTCTTCTCTGTTTCTTGCTTTCAGTCACATGAGAACTACTTTTCACTAAAGAGATGTAATTGAAACACATGTAATCTCTGTGTCTTAAATCAAAGTAATGGGTGAATTACGAGAAGACGGAAAAAATGTCTTGAGAAATTAATGTTAATTTTTTTCTTTCCTTTGAAGTTTCCTTTATTTAGAAATGTAAACACACAATAAAATGAAGTAGCTAAACTTTTTAGGAGAATAACAACTTTTAAAAATAGAGCTAGTTCTTTTATAAGTTTGAAAAGTTTACCAAGGAGAAGGATGCTACCCCTCACTGCTTGGACCAAGCCAAAGTCATCAGTAAGTGGATGAACTCGTACTTGAACTCAGATATTATAAAAATTAGGAGTAGAATGTTGCACAATCTGTTTGGTTTCCGTCTTTCTATAGAGGAAGATTGGATGTTGATAATCTAAAATACATGGGCCGTGTCTTTTTCCAAATTTACTAATAATTCATTGTTAAAATTGTATAGTTATTCTTGATAACATTTATCATTTTGACCTACCTTTTAACCATTTACATTCGATATTAAATTTCTTATTAAATTTAAATCTGTTGCTTTTCAGACAGTCTAAGATTTAAAACAAAAAATGAAAAAAGTGTTTAAGGATGGAATAAATGTTCTACAACATAAAAGCTAACTTGTTTTTACCAATATATTTAATCTTATTTATTTTTCTAGTCACTGGTTAATTAGTGATGAGTAATACATAGATTTTAATACACTAAAAATGATTGGGGGGAATTTTTAAATTTATTTGCTTTTGACAGTTTTCATAGGTAAAATTCTATCTAGCCTCATCAAGAAACAAAAAACCTTTTCATCTTTTCAGCTAGCCATTTGAATAAAGTGCAGGAACACCTGCTACCTGAAGAGCATGATTGTGTTTTGGAGCTAGTCCATCTGCAATAAACTGTTGATATTTTCATCAAGATGACTTCATGCTATAGGGAATTTGAGTCTGCTTGACTCAAGGCATTTAGGACGATCCATTATGCCATATTGATAGAACACATAATGTATTCAAGGCAGAAGTGGAGAAAAATAATTTATTTCAGGAGAGCCCTCCTGATTATAGCAACCTAGTTATGCTGAAAGACCGTAATTAAATTAGTTCATTGCTTTATCTTGCTTAGTGATTCAGAGAATTTTAGAGCTGGTGGGGTCCTTCAAAATATGTTTAATCTAAGCCATTCATTTCACAGATGAAGGAACTAAGATTATGAGGTTATATTTCTTGCCCCAGCTCACATAGTATTTTAAGAAAAAAGTTAGGCTATGAATCCAATTCTTCTGACTTCTAATTTAGCACTCTTATACTTGACTTCCTGGAAATTCTATCTAAAGATCATATTCAACATGGAAATACAGATTTTGTTCAATAGGCAGTGAAAAATGTCAAATCAACAAGTGAAAGGCCAGATTCCTTTGCCTTCTTAGAAGACTGGCTGTTCTGGGTCTGCTTTTACCCTCAATCTAGTGAACAATGAGGCTCAGTAGTGTGGAAGGGTCAACTGACAAAAGTGAGCATTCTCCATCCTTCCCAACCCACCACCACCCATCCCCCACACACTCTCTCACCATAGTCCTAAGCGGAGAAGATTTACAACTAATTGCTAACACTATGAGTGCCTATATTAGAGGGTGTCAGGCAGATTTTCAGATTTACGTGTATCTTGATCTCTTCAGCTTATTGAGTATCTGATGCTGTTTTCGTCACATCATTGGCATTTTATTCATTATTTCAGAGAAAATGTTGTAGAGTATATGGAGAGTGGATATGGAGAATCTGGATATAGAAAATTGATTTTTCAAACATTGTCATGTGGATTTTGGACTGTCAATCAATTAAACTAAACTTTTAGTGCCAGAACTTTGCATTTTAGGAATCGTTTCAGCATTTTAACAATTCAATCTGCACAGTTTTAACTATATTATATTATTGACCTTGACATAATTAAGGGAGAAAAGTTGATCTTTGCATTTCAAGCTATAGCCATGCAAGATATCAACACACTCAGAGTTTTATTAAATTGGTTGCAACAAGATCACAATGCTCCGATTTATTTAAAATAAATATTTCTTTTTATCATTTTGGAGAACATGGCAATATTTGTCCCAGGCATATTTTTGACTGAGATTTTTCTTTTAAACTTCTCTCGTTTTCCCCCACATCCTTTACCTCTCTCAGGTGCCTCCACTGCTATCCACTAAGAGCCCTAAGTACCCAGTGCCACTGGAATCTCTTCCATCATGAAGAAAAGATTTCTAAGATGTGTGTTAGCATCTTACAACACTAAACAATGCTGAAGCATTATTTAGATTAATTAATCCAAAGAGTTTTTCCTTTTCAAAAGAATCACGTGGTCGGCTCTAAACAATGTTATTGTCACTGTGATTGCTGCTATTTTACCTCTATTTTCACATTTCTGCTCCCACTACTGCTACCGTACCTCCCAAAAGAGGTCTTCTACTCACTGCAAAGCCCAGCCACAGTCAAGACGCAAGGTGGTAGGTGACAAAGGGTCTTTTTATTACAGTTTGCTAGCAAGGGGGAAGATGACAGACTAGTGTCCTAAAGAATCATCTCAAAACTACAAAATTTTGAAGCAGATGTATAGAGCAAATGGGCTAAAGGTAAGGGGGTTCTTGGAATGTTGATCTTCTGCTGTTGTAGTCCTTGAGACTTCAGATCATTGCTTTTTCCTGTCACTGGTAACAGATACCAGCAGAGAGCTTTTTCCTGAAGGTTCTTACATCCTGGGAAAACTGAAAGAACACAGTTATTGCCTTATTGGAATAGGGAGGTCTACGTATAAGCCTAGGCTATGAAAATAGCAGAGCATGCATATTTCTCCAAGCAGGTGTGTACTTATCTAGGCTACGTGCAAACAAAAGCATTGCTGACAAGGTGGTGGTGGGGGGCTGTCATGTGGATCAGAGTCATTTATAGTCCTAACATGGTTCCCCTCTATGAGATGGCTTCCCTTATGCTAACCTATGTTAATCCATTGGTTGTGTTTATCTTAGCTGTTTAGGCGGTGCTAACACCACTACTCCCGTGACCAGCTTCTAATTTTTGACTGATTCCTTTTTCCCTTACAATGTGCTAAGTCTTTTACGTATATTAATTCATTTACTCTTTAAAATAAATTTTCAAAGTAGATATTTTGTCCTAATTTCATAGTCCGGGAAATTGAGACCCAGGTCACATAAATAGTAAGTGGTATAATCAGAATTAAAAGCCAATTCTAACTCCAAAATCCATGCTCCTAACCACTGCATTCAACTTCCGCTATTAGAATTTAAAACATTCTGATACCCTGGAAGCAAAGATATTATTGTCCATCACAGTTTTCCAATGGCTCTTAAATCATACAAATTAGAGATTTCCATCTCTATATATTAATAAATCCACAGGCCTATTCCACAAATGTTAGAGAGAAGAGATGACTACTCGTGTTTAGCAATTTCCGTTTTTTTTGGTTTATTTTCTAACTTTTCTTGTCAACATCTAGTAAGTAATTATACTTATCTAAATCACTCTCCCTCATATTTAATATAATTCAAAAATTTCAAAATCATATTTAATAGCTACATTTTAATATTGGTGAGGAAAGTGAATTAGAAACCATATAATTTTATTTATTTATTTTTTTAGATTGGCACCCGCACTAATAAATGTTGCCAATCTTCTTTTTGTTTTTTTCTGCTTTTTCTCCCCAAATTCCCTCAGTATGTAGTTGTATATTTTAGTTGTGAGTCCTTCTAGTTGTGGCATGTGGGACGTTGCCTCAGCATGGCCTGGTGAGCTGTCCCATGTCTGCACCCAAGAACTGAACCAGCAAAACCCTGGGCCACTGAAGCAGAGCATGCGAACTTAACCACTCAGCCACAGGGCTGGCCCCATAATTTGATTTTTATAATAAAACCAGCTAGACGAAATCTCTTAATTCTATTACTTTTTACCCAAATGTGAAATCTTTAAAACTGTTACAAACATCTGTTCTTTCAGAATTTTCCTCTCTTTCTCTCTGTCTGTCTCTCTCACTCACGGCTTTTTAGTATGGTCAAACTTGGTTAATAACAATTTCTCCTTCTGTGAAACTGAGACATTCCAAAGTAAAAGGAGAATTCTTCAAGGTCGGGGGTTCTTAATCTTTTGGGGTAGATGTGCCTACATGCGCGTCACAGATCTCTTCAGTGTCTGACGAACCTCTGAATTACTTCTCAGAATATTGTTATAAATGTATAAAAAAATACTAGAATTACAAAGGAAATAAATTAATACCAATTATTAAAATATTTTTAAAAACTCAAAATTGCAACTTAGTAAACATGTTAAATGGCAGAATCTAATGGAAGATGAAATAGCTACCATTATTTCAAAGGAGTGATAAGCGTAACTGATATTTTTGAGATATTCATAGCACTGTAATGTGATATGAAAATATCTGTTATTGTTATTAGTGAGAGAGTCACAGGCACTACTAATATCTGATTTGTTGCCTATGTTCACAATTGAAGAAAATAGTCAATTTTAGTTGAAGTTAGTAAAAATAAAGATGTATTTGTCCTATGTTACAACCCTCTTGAAAACCAATCTTCTATCTATGAGGGGCCCTGAGTATTTTCAATTTTATAAGGTTATCTATTCTATATAAGGAAATCGGGGCCGGCCTGGTGGTGCAGCAGTTAAGTACGCATGTTCCACTTTGGTAGCCCGGGGTTTACCAGTTCTGATCCCGGGTGCAGACATGGCACCACTTGGCAAGCCATGCTGTGGTAGGCATCTCACATATAAAGTAGAGGAATTTAGGCACGGATGTTAGCTCAGGGCCAGTCTTCCTCAGCAAAATGAGGAGGATTGGCGGCAGATGTTAGCTCAGGGCTAACCTTCCTCAAAAAAAAAAAAAAAAAGGAGGATATCTATCTCGTATGTTCAGTTCTTACATTTATCTGTTTATTAAGAAAAATCAATGTGCCTTATATGAGTAGAATTTTTTGCATGGAAAAGCACCTCTACTTCCCAATAAGTGAAACGTAAAAGCACTGACAATAACATTCTATCTGCACCAAGCTCAGGGCAGGCTAAGCGTAAATGGGTGAAGATGCTGCCACAGCAAAGAGCTATGTCAACCACTAGACACCAGGCCTGAGGCCAGGTAGAGTCAGCAACTTCCAAACCGGCCGCTAGTGGATTAATATATTGAGAGATTTGTCACCTGGATTCAGGAGTGTCTCTTCAAATGTCGTAAGTAATCACAGCTGTTGACTTTTTATCTCATAAAATCTGAGATAAGACAGAGAAGAAAACCAATATTGTAACTTACCTCATTTAAGACATAATTAGCGAGTAGTTGCACATGATTACCATTATTTGCCCACAGGAAATTCATACGCATGATTGTGTATAGAACTGCCCTATATAGGAATCCTGAGTGCCAGTTAATTTCCATTCAACTTTTGCTTATTTTCTGATAATATTTGCATTTTAAGTGTTTCAGACAAATTTTTCATGAGAAAACATTCCTTTCTTCTTTTCTTATTTTTTTGGGGGACGTTGCCTGAAAATTATAATACTTTTCGGCACATGATAGTAACTCTCTGTGGAACTCATAAGTTGTCATCAATTAATTTTTAACGCTTGCTCTGTTAGCTATTTATGAAGTTTGCAACACATGCCTCTACCAAAATAGATTAGAATTGCTTCTCTGTGGACTGATTGTTTTAAAGGACTCACATCCCTGACTCAGAGGCTGCTGCAAGATTGGTGACCTGTTTTTACTAATTATAGGTCACAGAGTTGGAGTAGAGAAAACTCCTCTGACTCACCCTCATATGTATTATCAAAATAAACAGTTAAAATGGCAATAATATTAACATTCTTTTGTCTGTGAGAGATGAATATATGAAACAACCTTATTTGTAATCTTTGGAGAATTTTAGTTAAAACAAATGTTTGAAATTATTTTTTAACAATGAAGAAATATTTAGGCTTAAATTTGCATTTTTGAGATTAGTACATCTCTCCACATCTTCTAAAGAAGCCAGGAATATTTTCTAATAATCTATGAACTGTGTCAACAAAGCTCCTTGGCGAATTCTGCTGATTCCACCAATGTGGATGGGATTATATGAAAGATTTAAAGAAAGAAAAGCTGGGCAGTTTGGGATATACTATGCACTAACTTAAGACTCTGTATTGCTGACTAACAATTCCTAGTTATTGGAGAATAGAGCTGTATACATAGACAGTATACTTTCCTCTGCAAGAACTGAGTTGCTAGCTCAGTCCCAACTCCTTTCACACTTGCTTCCATGCATGGATTCAAAGAAAGCTTTAGTGACCTTCTGCTAGATACACTCTCTGCTGTCACTGAGCTGGTGGGTTTAGAGTGGACTTAACTGCTTGCAAAAAACAGTAGTGTGGTGCTCAATCTTCCTATCAGAAACAGAGCTCTCCTGTTAGAGCCTGAATATTCTTCGAGATTTAGTTGTCCTCTTTCTGAGAAGGTGACTTATGACTTCCTGTGCTGCATTCCTGGAACTGAACCTCTCTGGGATTTATGGGGTGGGTCCTAATTCAGTGGCATTGTGTTCTCATACCATTGAGTCTTTGTCTCATGGCCCTGATGCACTGCATGATGACTGCATATGAATATGGTTCTATTCTCGACGGAGAGACTGCATCTGTGTTGTTTACTGTCCTCTTTCTAGCGTGTAGTATAACATAGAGTAGGTATTTGAACTGAATGAGTGGAGGTGCAAACAGTACATAATTAAATGCCAACTGTATTGAACAAACCGTTTAATTTTCTAGGAATTTAAAAGCTATTAAAATATTTATAGACCGAAAGTGTTTAGAAGAAATAAGAGAAATCCCAACTGGATCTTGAGAGAGAAGAAGAATTTGCATAAATAGAGGAAAGAAGGGAGGATATTTTAAATGAGAGAATTCTTAAAGATAGACATAAGATGTATTCAGTGGACCCTGAATTCTAATTATCAGTTAGTAATTAAAGATATAATATTAATGAAAATTATAAAGTAAGCATTCATTTAACTCTTTACAGTTTATATCATACATTTGTATGGCTGATTCTGTGAAGCTATTTTTGTTATTTAATGCAGTATTGCTTACTTTTATTGTTTTTATAAATTTCAGTTGTTTCTGACTTACTAACTTATCTTTAGCTTTAACTTAACTTTATAACCACCGTTATTAACTTGTATTTACATTAAATAAATTGCAACATACAAATTATACATGCAAATTAGTAATTTGTGTAAACACTAGTAATAACAGTGTAATCAAATTTAAAAATAATTCAAAATTGCTTTTTGAAACACAAGAGAAAAATAATAGAAAAATTAAATTCTTAAAGATTATTTTTAGTGAACAACTTCTGCTTGATATGAGAAAACAAATTTTCACTTAGCTGCTAGATATTCATTCAGACATTTTTGGCATTATTTTCTTTTTTGCAGTTGATATGATGGGTTGGATAACTTTTGTAGAATTAAATTTAAAAATGTAAATTTTTAATTTGGTTCTCATAGCCCAAGTCATACACAAAATCACTTAGCATCAAGCATACACAGCATTGACAAGACAGTCAATGGCAACCAATAGGCACACGATGGCAGCCTCTTGTGATCTGACTTTAACATTGAGCAATCAGTGGCTCAGCCCCATGGCCTAGTGATTAAGTTTGGCACACTTCGGTTGGGCAGCCCACGTTTGCAGGTTCAGATCCTGGGCACAGATCTACACCAGTTGTCAGCCATGCTGTGGCAGAGAGCCACATATGAAGTGGAGAAAGATTGGCACAGATGTTAGCTCAGGGCTAATCTTCCTCAAGCAAAAATAAAAGAAGATTGGCAAGAGATAATAACTCAGGTCTCATCTTCCTCAACAACAACAACAAAATTGAGCAATCAATCAAGAGAAGCTTCTTTAATCAAAGCCACCTATTCTCCAACATTTTGTAGCATTCATCTTGTATACATTTTACATAATTTTCAAGCACTTCATGTCAGTGCTCTTCATGTGATATCAAAAAAACCCAACAAGATTAATAAAATATTGAAGAATAAGATTTTTCTGGGTGGTGTTGAACTTTGGAAGGCCACAAACCATTGTGATATCTAAGATTTTTGGCCCCATTAAAAATGTATGTTATAACCCTCCCACTTGCCTCTCCTACAGCTCTCATCTGTGGTGTTCAGGGAATCATTTCTCTCTTGTGAGGGACATTCTTTTTTTCTAAAGGCAAGCTTTCCAGCTTAACACCATTGCTCAACTTCGTTTTCCTCTTAAAATATTTCTCAGCAAGCAAATATAATCACAAGTTATCCATGCACTTTTATCTTCTATGCTCTTATCCATGACTGTTAAAAATCCAAGTCTTTTTCTACATTATTCTGGCACTTGTCACTTTCTACCACCCTCTTGAAAGTGGGATACAGGTACAATTTATTTTTGTCTCCTCTGTAATGAGTGGCTCATTGTAGGCACATAAAATATTTGTTATAAAAAATAAGGCAGATTCTCAATATCTCAAGGATCCTAAACAGGGAGAAAAGTGTGTAAACATAGAATTAAGAGAATTTACAAAGTAGAAGATTTGGGGAAAAATTTTGTGTAGGACCTGAAGATGGAGTTAGCTATGTAGTCTAGACATATTCCAAATTCAATATAAAGTCCCACTGCTTTTGTGGTGCTAATTTAAAACCCTATATCGTGTTGTGGTCAATATTACTCTCTCAAGAATGGAAAAATAGAAAAATATTAAGAGTGTGACTAGGCTGAGTTATTGTTCTGTTATGAATTAGACACTCTATTTATGGATTTACTTTATGGATCAGACCGTACGTATCAAGGCTTTAATATTCAAAGTTCCACGAATGACTCACTGAAGACCTTGTTATGGGTTACAAATACTGATAAATTTTATTTTCCACTCAAGATGTGCCATTTTCTACATCCTGAAGATGATCATTGTATATTGCTTTGTCCTTTTCTATGCTAACAGGCTGGTAGGAAAAGAACATACTAGTTCTTCAGTTTTATGAGCTGAGGGATCATTATTCTGAGGTCTAGCAATTGAAGTGACATAGAGACTTGAGGTTAAAAAGAAGGGTAAAATAATATTTTCTGTGAATTCATGGATTTCTTTTCATCAGCATTCATAAGCCCTAAGGATTTGAGGGGTCATATTTTTAATGAGTTATCTTGACTCTTTTTGACTTCACTGGGGGTCATTCAGCAAATAAAATCTCAACAAAGTGAGAGGTGCGTATGGCTTCTGAATGAAGAGAGAATGGTGAGAAAATTAGTTATTTTAAAGGAGGCAGACTTACTTTTGGGGGGTTTTCATTTAAATTATTTTTGGGAAAAGCTCTAAATTATAATGTAGAGTGTTGAAATTAATGACTTTATTAGCTTCATTAGAATTAGAGCTAATTTTTCTTTATAGTCAAAAGAACATACACACATACCACAACACACATAAATTGCAAAGAAGAAAATGATACTTCAAATGGTATCAAACAAGTTAAGTTTTTGCAAAGCAATTTCGTGCCTTTTGTGGTTTTTCTTTTTTTCAAAAAAATGTCTAAACAGAAGATAAATTAAGAAAAAGAAATAATCAAAGTAGAGGAAAGTTTTTAGAATTTTCTTTCTACATTTGAGCACAAAATTTAATGGGAACATATAAATGAAATTTTTTGCAATTTGCTTTGTTTACTTAAATGTGGAGAGATTGTGAACAGTTTTATTTTTACAGATATACAGTTAGTAGTAATTTAGAATGTGTTTATGCTTTTTTTTATTACTACTGTATCCACTCAGTAATAAACATCAGTGAAAAACTCATGTAATACTTTTAAACAGATATCTCCATACTTGAAAAATGTTTTTATACTTTGCAAAACAATTAAAGGCATAGTGTTGACCTGGAGCTCCAGAAAATTTATTTTCCATGTAATTTGTCTGTAGCTAAGATATAGTACCTTCTGTTTCATGTAAGAAGTTTCAGGTATATCCTGCTTTCTTGTAAATCTCCTTTTTTTTCCTCCAAATTATCTAGCCCATTATATGAGCTTTTTCTGAGTAGCTCAGACTCTATTAAATTTCTAAGACAATTTTATGCATGCAAACATAGACAGACAGTGAACTAGAGCCAAACAAATGGCAGTGCATGATTCAGAATGACTGATAGATTACCGCAGATTCATTCTGTTTTCCTAGATCTCTGGGGAAGTGGTAGCTCCATCTTATATTTTATTTGCACACACATAATATAAATTACTTAATTTTTTTAAGTAAGCACTTCATAAAAGTTCTGCTATATTGAGTCACTTCAATGTAAATTGCTATGATCAGAATTATTACACAGGACATGATACCGGCTCAATACAAGGTTGACATAAGTGAAGCCATATTATAGAAAAGAAACCATATTGTAACTTTGAATGACCCCTGATTAACTAGGCCAGACATGCTCTGTAGATTTTGTGGGCTCTCCCAGCTGCTTTAAGATGACAACTTTGTTCTTTTGAGTTCTCTAGGAATGCGATGACCCCAGGGCAGAGAGCCTATGCTGATAGCCATCATCAATAACAACTGAAAGATCAGGATATAGGGCCTTGCTCCATTCTCTGAAGCATATCCAGTAAAACAAAGGACTATCAGGAACTGGGACCACATGTCTGCTCCCACCCAGAGATCAGGTGGAGGCCCCACCCAGAGACCTGGAGACCAACCCTCTGTATAACTGGCCTGTAGTCTTTGTTCTGTAAGCTGATTTTTTTTTTTTTACTTTAGTCAGTCATCTTCTCTCTTTCTGGCAAACTGTAATAAAAAACCCTTTGTCTCCTACCATCTTGCCTCCTCCCTGTTGGCATGTCTTGTGGCAAGCAGAGGACCCTCCGTGGGCAGTAAAAGACACAATACTCAGTCCATTTGTGCCTTCTCATGTATGGTAATCACTCTGAAAATATATAGAATTCTGCGCACAGAAAACAGAAAGCAAACTTACTAATCTTTTCCTTGTAATTTCCTACGAATATATCCATTTAAATAAAAGATCTCTATATGTATTCATGAAGATAATTAGCATTTTATTCAGTACGTATTTAATAATGGCAACAAAAAAAATCAATCCTGTGAGAGGTAAAATTTGTGAAAATAATCAGATTTGAAATGAGGCATTGGTGGTCTGTTGCATATATTCGCATTACTCTAATTTTCTTAATATTTCTGAATTTGGTAAGAATACTTGAAACATCATCCTATTTTTGATGAAGACGTTTAGATCTACTAGTGGAATGTAGAAGGAGCTATATGAACAAAATCATTACCTTTATGGAAATTCATGTTCCACAAGAAAGGCCATCCTCTCTTCCCCTTTGAATAGTCACAGTTCTGTAGTATTTTTGAGATTATTTTTATATCCACCACTAAGTTGTTTACCAGAAAGCTGCTTCTCTGCATTGCGTAGTTTTACCTGCAAGTCTCAACAATAGTTTTGGCCATTGATGAGTCTGTTCTAGTTGCTGGACTTTGAGACTGGGCTTGATGCTCTGCTACAATCACCTCGCTCTTTTCAACAAAGGAAGAAGACCATATTCCCCTTTGATTCCAACTGTAGGGGAGGAAGACATTTCCTGTACCCGCTCTGGGTTATTCTGGCTGGAGAACAAGTTAAATTCACATGAGACAGAATAACAAGAGAAAATTAAACAAAGCTTTATAACATGTATACATGGGAGAGGCTCAGGCAAACTGAGCAACTCACCAAAATGGCTGAAGCCACCACCTTAAATATCATCTTCAGCTAAAGACAAAAGAGGATGTTGGGGGGTGGGGGCAGTCAATCATGGGGGATTACCACACAAGTATAGTAAACAAGAGTCAGGTTATTATGCAGACTTGAGTCCTTGCCTTCCACATTGATGAGAGTTTCTAGAGATAAGGTCATCCCCCTTCTTCCTGGTACAGAGAGGGAGACACCTTTACAGATGGAAATTTCCTTTACAAATGTAAATGTCTCTTAACAAAGGGTGAGTAAATTCTACTTTTCAGAGTTTCTTTCCTGTCTGCAGTTTTTAAAAGTAACCAGACCAAAATAATCCTCATGTCAAAGAGGCATATCTTGGGGTGGCCAATTCCAGTCCCCCACACATCCATTAATTCAAAACAAGTCCACCAATACAAGGCTTATGAGTGTGTCATAGAATTTACAGACGGTTTGGATCTAATTAGCATTTTAGAACATAGGAAGGGAAACAAAATTAGTTCTCAGTCTTACTCCTGTGCTTCACCTTTAACCTTTCTTTGAGGCTTTCAAGGAGTCACATGATCTATCCTTCCAATATATAGACTCCAGTTTCAGATAACACCACCCCCCAACCATGCAATTGATCTTGACTTTGGATGCATTTTCCTCCTTTTTGCCAGAGCAATTAAAAGACACCATGGCCTATATCAGTTTGTTTCCCAAAGTGTAAGACATTTAGCTGGCAGAATGTCACAGTGGGCTTCTTGATATGACAAAGGTTGCTGGACATGTAGCCAGAGAGGGAGACTTAGCCTTGAATCCCAGCTCTGCCACTTACTACTCATGATCTTGGGCAAATCACTTAACTTCTGTCGGTCGCTGTCTCTCTCTGTCTATAAAATGACGGTCATAATATGAGCTAAAATAGTTTCATGATCAGTCAAATGCTATAGTAATGAGTGACAGTGTGCTTTGGAAACTATGAAGCATTTAACATGTTTTAGGTCATTTTTTCTATTAATTCCTAATGAAAAGTGAGCATAGGAAAGGGAGAAAAAGTAAAATTCAGAATATTTATTTTTGCTCTTTTGTTAAAAATAAATTAGGGGCCGGCCAGGTGGCACAGCAGTTAAGTTTGCACATTCTGCTTCTCTGTGGCCCGGGGTTCGCCGGTTCAGATCCCGAGTGCGGACATGGCACCGCTTGTCAAGCCATGCTGTGGCAGGTGTCTCACATATAAGTAGAGGAAGATGGGCACGGATGTTAGCTCAGGGCCAGTCTTCCTATGCAAAAAGAGGAGGACTGGCAGTAGTTAGCTCAGGGCTAATCTTTCTAAATAAATAAATAAATAAAAATTAATTAAACTGGATTAATGTATGTATCATCCAAAAATGCGTGATCCATCACTTTCCTACACTGGAGTTTTCCTTGTGTTTCTATTTAACTATCCTTCTCTTTGATGCCAGAACTCATTATCTGTATTTATTCTCACACATTGTCTGTTTGGATGGGTGTGCGTAGAACTTTGTGTCTGTGTTCACTGATAGCTGAGCCATGAAGAGATGCTGTCAAGCGTTAAGCTTAGAGCACAAGCTGTTATTGTTTGCTTCCCATAACCTGGCTAAGGATGTCTGTCATTTAGGAGATAATGTTAGAAAAGCAGAATGTTGTCAGCAGGTGGGTTATTCATGATAAATACCCAGGTAAAACTAAGATGTGTGTTTTTAAAGTAAAGGAAGGGCATTGAGATATATCGACATATTCCATTTAAAAAACACGTTATTTCCCCTCTCTCATATGACGAATGTTCAAATAATCACCATATCTCGCAGATAGGAGAGCATTAGTGTGATATAGTGCCACAGACAACTCATTTAGTAGCTCTGTACTGAGAAAAAATACAGTGCCCACACTTTCTTATCTGAGAGCCAGTTTTCTGTAAAAGCTGTGAATGTGAGGAGGATGATCTAGTGATTAATATGACTTTAGATGATTTTTTTTAGTTTTCCACTTATAACACTTGTGTGCACTTCCCACCTTCAAATGCGTGTATAGCTTTGCTTCCTGTCTTAAGTGAGGAGGCCTCTCTTCCCAATGAAGACTCATTCCTCCACCTCTGGGCTAGATTGTACACCCATCCCAGAAACTGGCTTCACGTGAGCCTGGATTAAATCGCAAAAGTTAAGCTCCAGAATCCTTACGTTTAACCACCATACCATATTTCCTCTATAAATAAATTTAAAAACTCCTACAAAATGTTAAAGAATAAACAAATGAGCAAAAGAGGCAAATAGGCATTGCAACGAAGAGAAAGTACAAATGGCCACTAAACATATGCAAAGATGCTCTACCACTGTAGTAATCAGCATAATGCAGATCAAAACTACAAGCAGATATTATTCCATACCCAACTGTTGAGCAAAAATTAAAAAGGTAATACCAAGTATTGTCAAGAATGTAGAGTAAGCAATGAAAGATTTTGTACACTCTTGGTGGGAATGTAAATTGGTATAATGAGTTTGGAAGATAGCTTGGCAGTAGGAAGTGAAATTGAAGCTGCACATATGCTGTTACCCAGCTGTGTTTCTCCTTTGTATATTTTCTAGAGAAGTGCTTGCTTGTGTGTCCAGGAGTCACGAAAGAAAAAAAAATTGAAGCAGAGAGTTTGTAAAAGCTCTAAGCTAGGACCAGCCAAAATATCAGTCAATAGGGGAATGACTGAATGTGGCTCTTCCCATAGCACAATAGGAAAACAAATCTCTCTTTCACACGTGGCTTCCTGCCTTAAGCATGTCCCAGTTCCCAGCCTTACTCCTTCACTTCAGTTTTGAATCTTTTCAAGGAATCACATAATCTATCCTAAGGCATATGTAGACTCCATTAAACAATGCGTGCTGTATTCCAACAATGAAAATCATACACTACTGAAATGCGTTAGCAAACAAAAACTTAAACAAACTGTCCAGTTAGATAATGGGTAAAAGACATGAAGAGACGTTTCACTGAAGAGAATATAGAGATGACAAAAAAAGTCATGAAAGGGTTTTAAACATTATTAGCTATTAGAGAAATACAAGTTAAACCTATAATGAAATATTACTATTCATCTATTAGAATGGCTAAAATAAAAATAGATAAACAATGTCGACACCAAATGCTGAGAAGGATGTAGAGATACTGGGTCACTTGTACACTGCTGAAGAGAATGTAAAATGGTCCAGCCGCTCTGGAAAACGGTTTAACAATTTCTTAAAGGCCAACAAAGAATAAAAATAAATTAACATGCTACTACCATATGATCTAGTCATTGAACTGCCAGGTGTTCATCCCAGAGAAAGGAAAACTTATGTGCACACAAAAAACTCGTCCACACACACAAATGCTTACAGCAGCATTATTTGTAATAGCCAAAAACTAGAAGTAACCCCTGTGTCCTTCAGTAGATGAATGGTTAAATGAACTGTGGTAAATCTGTACCGTGGGATACCAACTCAGCAGTTAAAAGGAACAAATTGTTGATGCATGCAACAGCCTGGATGTATCTCCAGAGATTTACACTAAGAGAAAGAAGATGGTCTCCAAAGTTTATAAACTGTAGGATTCCATTTATATAACATTCTTGAAATGACAAAATTATAAAAAATGAATAACAGATTAGTGGCTGCTAAGAGTTAAGGAGGGCCTGGAGGTGGGAGAAAAGGGTGTAGTTATAAAAGGACAACTGGAGGGATAGAGTGATCCTTGTGGTGACAGAAATGTTCTGGATCAATGTCAATATCCTGGGGATGAGATTCTACTATAGTTTAACAAGATGTTTCCGCTAGGGGAACTGGATAAAGGGTGTCTTGAGATCTCTCTATTATTTCTTAAAACTGTATGTGAGGGGTCGGCTCTGTGGCTGAGTGATTAGGTTCACATGCTCCACTTCAGTGGCCCAGGGCTTCGCTGGTTCGATCCTGGGCACCGACACGGCACCACTCCTCAGGCCATGCTGAGGCGACATCCCACATAGCACAACCAGAGGGACTTACAACTAGAATATACAACTATGTACCAGGGGGCTTTGGGGAGAAGAAGAAGAGAAAGAAACTGTATGTGAATCTACAGTTGTGTCAAAATAAGTTTAATTAAAAGTGATTTTGTGTTAAATTCAAATCATAATGGTGATTTTGTTTCATCTTATATACAGCTAAACTTTCTCTGAGAGTTCTACAATCTGAAAATAGTTCCATCCTCTCAATTATGGCATTATATTTAGCTCTATAGAATCTGTAGTTCAAGATATTATCACAAAATAGACATCATCATAATCTTAGCCTATGATATTCCAGATTTTCATTAATTACCAGCTTGCTCTGTGTCTGTTACAAGCCATGTCCTGTAATTAATAGATAGATAATATCCCTGACTACCTCCAGTTTCTTGTCTACTAAACCCTTATTTTAGCAATTCTTATTTCCAAATGTATTATTTTCACACTCTGCTTTTCATATTGTCTGTATTATCCCAGGTCAAGTTTTAGATTTTAGCTGGTAGTATGGTAAATGGTTTTTGATATTTTGTACCCGAGATCAGTTTAGAATATTTTTTACCTCATTAAAAATCACTCTAAATGAACCTCGAAGCAGTCCGCGTGAATGTCAAGTCTAGAAAACAGACCCTTTCCTCACTACTTTAAAATTTTAGGTGAAATAATTTGCACTTTGGGATGAAGCTGTGGTCAAAGCAAAAGAATTTCAAATCAAAAGAATTGCATAGTATAAGCCTAGTTGTCGAGTTTTGGAAATTTAAATTAAATCTCTCTGCTAAGTGTGAACATTGTGTACTTCAGGAAATAACCTAGGCAATAGATGCTGGGAGAATGGAGGAAGACAGAAGCTAGTGAACTGCTTTCCCTCCCTTCTCTCTCCTTTCTTCCCTCTCGCCCATCTTCCCTCCCTCCCTCCCTCCTTCTCTTTCCTCCTTCCTTCCTTGCTTCCTCCCTCCCTTCCTCCCGTGTTTAGTGAGGACCTACTTTAAGCCAGGCACAACTGGGAATAAATGCTGCATAGTAGCAACAAATAGATGATTAATTTAACATTCTAAGAGTTTCATTTAGCTTGTGGGATACTTCAAAGTTTACAGACTTGAACATGCATTGTATCAAAATGGAATTTGTGTAAAAGGATATATATATATATAAAGAATCTTCTTGGTGTAAATGCTTCCTAGCAACATAGTCTCTCTTGGTAACTTACTTGACCATAATGACTTTTTTCCAGGTTAAGTTTTTTAGCTCTCTCTTAATAGGACTTTTTTGGTAAATGTGCTAAAATTTCATTTTCAGAAAAGCATTATTTGTGAATATGTGATTTAGTATGATATGAAGTTGGACAGTTTTTTGATTAAGAAGAAATTGAATATTGGGCCACCCTCTTAGGCAACAGCAAGTGGAAGAAAGACATTTTTAAAGTACACTGTAGCAGTTGTCTATGATGATGTGTGGACCAATCCTGAATGTATAAAATGCAGGCTTATAAGAAGATATTGTCTAGACTGGACCATCTTACCCTTTTAAGCTAAGTAAAGATATGAAGAGCATCATTTAAAACATAGGGTCTTGTGAATAGATATACCTAGTTCTAAAAACTAGTAGTAGCAGCAGCAGTAGCTAGCATTTACCCCATGCTCTCCAATGTCAGTATTATGCAAACACTACCTAACGTGAAATAGGCAATTGATAAATGGAACAATGAATGGTAGCTAAGTTTTATTCATCTCTTCCTACTAACTAAGCACTCTTTTAACTAAATACATGATCACATTTAATCGTTATAATAGCTCTGTGAAAAGGGTGTTATTATTATTGTACCATTATTCAGATGGCATAACCTCATTACAGAATACTCCGCAACTTGCTGGAGTTAGTACAAACCATCACTTCAGGCTGTGTCTCAACTCGTAGGACTTAGAGGTTTACGAATTCCACACACAGCCTTCACTGAACACCTCGCAGGCAAACAACCAAGGGACACTAAGTCCTTTCCTAGAATTCTTTAAGCATAACAGCGATTTGGAGTTTGGTATGAGAAAATCGTACTGTTGAATTATAGGACTATATTAAAGAATTTTAAAGAAAGTATGAGTTTTATAGGAGAACTGAATGTACACACATGTTTTCTAATATCTTTATTTTACATTGATTATTGTGTAAGTAAATTGCATAATATATGACCGTATTAAATAGTTTAAAAATGGAATCTACTCTTTTAAAGAAGGGCATATGGGTTTGGACTCCCATAAATTACCTCTAATGAATTGAATCAATCAATAATCAATAAAAAGAGTACTAGATAAACTTCACCAACTAGCAAGGAAAAGTAACAAAGAAATTGTCATCTTTCAGGAGTCTTGTGTGGAGCTAAAAAGTCTCTGAAATAATTTGAAAACCCAGATTTGTAACATGTTTCAGTGAGAATTCCCACTGTATACTATCTGCATGATGGAGAAATACTGAGCTAAGAAATTAGCATTCAAACAAGTATAGGAGAACTGAAACTTTTAGGGCTGGACTTGAGGCTCTGAAGGGACACATTAACAACTTAAAACACACAACCTCCTGCAAATGATGAATTCACAGTGAAAAACTGGCAAACCAATGTAGGAAATGAGCCACCAGGAGGCTGAGTCAGCCACAATAAAGCCAAAGAATGATCATGTCATTTCTATGCTCAAGCTTATATCTTGCCATCTTTCTCAATGAAAATCCTACTCATCATCCAGGGAATTCCACGACTTGTGTATCACTATTCTCTCTTATAATAATGTTAAGTGTAGACACTTAATGCATTGAGTAAATTAAAAGTTACTCCTATGTAGATCAAACATTTCATTTTATAGTGAAAGAAAAAAGACTCATTCCTGTATGATGTATTTTAGAAGATAATTTTATTCTTACAATTTGAATTGACTTGATATACAAGGATTGAAATCTTTGAAAAGAAGGTGATAGTAAATACCAGTTATGGAGTACCTTCTATGTACATGCACACCATACACATGATGTATTGTAATTCCCTTAAAAGTGTTAGGCAGCAGCTATCTACGCCATTTTATAAAGGAGGAACCAAGACTCAAAGATTTTAAATCTCTCTGACTTCCTAGCCCTTGATAACAATGAACTACTATGAAATGGTCTTGAAATTTGGGAGCTATTAATAAGTTTACATTGGAATTTCGCAAAATGCCTTTACCTTTTTATCATTTTCCAACACTACTTCAAATTTAGGACTGAGACATTGATAGACATGTGTACTCAGAGAAAGCACGCTAATACTTCAATAATAATACTCAATTTACTATGCTTGCCCTATGCCTCTTTTGCCAATTTCCTGCTTTTGATGAGACTGATTTTGAGAGATTCTCTTTATGGACAATTTTTGATCTGTTCTTTGAAAATTATATACTAAATTTCTATTTATTCAGTGAGCACAATTTAGTTGGACTATTTCTTTTTTAATCATGAAAAATGTAAAAATTTTAGAAAATATTAATTTATATCCCCAACCTTCGATACCTACCAACTGGATTATTATTCTCTAGTTTCTCCTTGTTTTTCTAGTCCACCAGCCAGCCAGTAGGTTTTTTGTTAAATAATGTATTTACCAATGTCTTTCTTCATCATTGCTTCTTACTCCTTCCCTCTGAGTTCAATTTCCTTTAAATGTCGTACATCATTTAGTAGTTCTTTCAGTAAGGGTCTCTAGTTCCAGACCCTACAGATCTTTATATGGTAACATACTGTGTGCGGAAATTAGACTTAATCTCTACTCCTTTTCTAGAAGGTTCTAATGGTAGCACATGGGATGCACTAGAGGAAGAGAAAGAATAAAGTCCATCAGGGGTAATTTAAAACTGTCGTAAAGTAAGAATTGATAAACCATGTTGTCACAAATAGGATGGAAAATATATGATAAATTTTTAGAAACACATTGTTAGATAAGTGGCTTGTGATTGGAATTAAGAAGCCAGGTAAAGAGAGGTACAAAAATCCTAAGTTTTTAATTGGAGTGACTGGGGCAAAAATGACATGTAGGAAGAATAGGGAAGTCGGGAAGATGGTCAGCCTAATTTGGGGAAGATGGTGAATTAGTGTTAGGTTGTGTTTTAGTGCTTCTGTGATCTGCAGCTTGTAATTTGAATCGTGCAGCTGAATTGTGCAGCCAGAAAGATGTTGGAGCTGGAGATGAAAATTTGGTAATTACTCTCAGAAGTGTATTAAAGTTGTGGAAAAGGATGAAATAATTAAGTTTCCGTGTGTAGGAGGAGTGTAAAGAGGTCTTAATGACAGCTATTGATAATCAGCATCTCCCCAGTCACCTATTGCCCCAAGAACTCTATAGGCTGGAAATTTTCTGGACAATTGGGGGATTTATGAAGTTTCCTGGAAAATGTATAAATGGCATAGCTTTCTACACAAATATAAAAAGAGCAGAAAGCATCTTGAGTATGCTGAAACTCTTTACTACAAGCCAAATGCTTCAAGTCTCATATTGATCCTAGGCAGCCCCAAGTGTCTGAATGATTTATTTTCCAAAAGATCATCAGTAAATCAGCTGGTTGGAACTTGCAACACATTTTTCTGTAAAAATAATATTGTAAATCATGGCTTGTTTCACAAACTACTCTATAAAACCCTATTGAAACCATAATGTAGCTGTACGTCTGAAATTAAAATATTAGGTATAAAAACCATCTTTTTTCTTTCTTTTAAAGACCAAAAATATAATTAAGCACATAGGACAGACAAGATAGTCTTCAGTAGAATAACTTCTATATGCGTTGAATTAGAGACAGCTAAACCCAAATGGAAAACATGTCTTGAGTAAAACGGGTTTTAGATTTACTTTTGAATGTTAGCAATCGAGAAAAATTAAATTTATTTGAGGAGTGTTGAAGTAAATGGAGAGATGTGGGGACTAAAGTGAATTCATGGGCAACCTCAAAGTCCTTGAACGTTTATTGTACTTTTCTGTTTATTTAATTTTATTTCAACACTTTTAACTTTTTTTCTTTGGTATTGGTATATTGCCCACACCCACACTTTAGGTACATTTTATTTATTTGGATTGTAATTGAAGCAAATGTTTTTATTTGAAAACACCAAACTTTTCTGACTGCCCCCCTAATCTTTTATGGTTAAATTTCCTTCTTCTTCTTCCTTGGAATAATTTTCTCTATCTTACTTTGTTATATTTTCTTTGCTTTTTTTGTTTTCTCCCTCAGGGGAAATCTTTTCTGACCTGCCAGTCTTCTCCTCTTTTCTTTTACGTACTTGTTTGTTTTCCTTTGTGTCTCTGGCTAGACCTCAGTGTTTTCCCATACTGTATCTCAGCTTGAAGTCCCAGATCTTCACACTGATGTAGATACCACACAGGGTGGGACCGGGGTCCCGGGTCGACCTGGTCCTTAGTATGGGTTCTTGACCTCACTCAGGAAAGAATTCAAAGGTGGGTCAAGAGAGATTATACAAGTTTATGGAGAGAAAGCCAGGCTGATTGAAAGAAACTAAAGAAGAAGAGCGGGCTGGGCTGATCAGGTGGAAACCGACCGACCAGCCCCCGGTGGGATCTGGGGGCTCATTGATGGTGGTTGAAGTGGGCAGCTGGGGCTGGTTAGTCTCTGGGCCAGGCAGTCATCTTCTGCAGGCCAGGCACCAAGCTCGTCAGCAGGCTGCTGACTGGCTACCTGGGGTGGTCAGGCATCTGCTGCTGCTTGAGAGAGCTTTAGGTTCTACCTTTTCCCTATCTCAATGTCACTGCCCCTTCAATCGGCACTTGTCCCTCCCTAAGAAACTCAGACTCCTGGCACTTAATCTAATCTCTAATCTCCAGAGGTGTAAACTAAACCATCAGACTGAAGACATTGTGGAGAGTCTAGTACCCTGCTGTAAGGAACCGGTCATGGAGTACTCTGGATCCTTACCGAAAATAACAGATATCTTCAAAACTAAAGAAGTAGGATTGGAATGGGAAGAAGTGCTCTAAATTAGGTATTATGGGCATGAAGGGTGGTTCATACCTTTGGATCAGTATAAGATTTGTATTCATTTAAATGAAGGTTGGTTATGTGAACTTTTCAAAAAATAATCACATTGGGGTTCCCCACTTCTGAATTATTAGACAAAATTAATAATTTAAAGATATATTCCCTCTAAGTTGTGAGACTCTGTTAGTTAAGATGACTTGTATTTTCATACATAATATATTATTATGCTGTCTTCAGGCTAAGTTAATTAGCATATTTAAACATGATAAATGGCAATCAATATGCCATTTCTACATGTAGACCAGACAAGAAAGCAGGATATTTTTAATAGGACTTATAAATTATCAGGCCATTTCAATGGTTGGATTTTTTTAAAAAAAATCATGAACGTGCTCTTTTAGGAAATAGATCCGAGAGAACAGATGATTTCTGCAGACTTTCACATGATAATTATTTTTAAAGAGATCCCAAGATAGTTTTCATATTTAGTAGGGATAACATAAGAATTTTAAGAAATGAAAACCCTGGCTTTGCAATACTGCCAGTAGGAAAGGTGTGCTCCTGGTCTTATGATCTCTGGTCAATAAACCTGTTTTTGAAGTGGTCAGAGATTTTTTTTTTTTTAGGAAGATTAGCCCTGAGCTAACATCTGCTGCCAATCCTCCTCTTTTTGCTGAGGAAGACTGGCCCTGAGCTAACATCCATGCCCATCTTCCCCTGCTTTATATGTGGGAGGCCTACCACCGCATGGCTTGCCAAATGGTGCCATGTCTGCACCCGGGATCCGAACTGGTGAATCCCAGGCCACCAAAGCAGAATGTGTGAACTTCACTGCTGTGCCACAGGGCCGGCCCCAGAGATTTTTGCCTATCTGTTGACAGATGGATTCTAAGCATCAAGAATTCGGCTTGATAAAAAGAGGCACTCAAATATTTATTTACTATATGAAATGAGCTTTTAAGGAAAAATAATATAATCTCAGTAAGGGAAGTTTTGTGGTTTGTTTCAGGCTACAACCAAACTGTTTATATGTTTGTAAGAAACACTTACATGTTAGTCCAGTAATTTGCCCAAGGGAGCAAGGCAGAAGTCACAATGTCTGTTAAACCTAGCCTCAGAAGTCACAGACTCTCATTTCCACCATTACCTGTTGTTATATATGTCACACTATTCACTGTGAGGAGGGACTGCAGGAAGATGCCTCAGGCTAGAACTCAGTAAATACTAGGAGTAAATACTCAGTAAATGGAGATAGGGGCCATTTTGGAGGCTAGCTGCCACGGGAACATCCTGAAAACCACCACCAGTTTAATCTTCATTGATGTAAATTCTAACAGTTCGCATTTGCTCATATATATTTAGTTCCTCATCCCAGCTGGGGAAAAAAAATCAAACCTGTGATCTTTGCATACTACTCTCAACAGTTTGGCACCAATCAACTTTTCCATCCTCATCTCATCTGATTCCTCTCCAGTTACCAACTGTATGTTCTAGACGGTCAGCCCTCTTTCACTCTCCTATGCTTGCTTCCTTGATGATGCCCCTTTTCCTGTGTTTTCACTTTTACCCTCTCACTGCATCAGCAAATCAGCATGCAAACATCTTTTAAAACTCTTTTGTCTGTCTCATTCCCTACTTCAGTTACCCTCTCTTCACTTGGCTTCCCGCCACCACAAAACTTCTTAAACAGTTGTTATTCTTGCTCTCGCTGCTTCAACTTGTGTTCACTCCTCAACCAACTTGTATTCACCCTTCCAAACTCCACTGAATCTTCTCTTGGAAAGGTTACCAGTTTCATCTCACAAGAGCCAATTAACACTTTTCTGTGCCCAAATTGCTTGGCTGCTCAGCAGTACTTGACATCTGTGGCCATTCCTGCTTGGGAACACTTTGTTTTTCTTTTATTAGCTTATGGGATACTATACCTTCATAGTTTTCCTCTAACTTCTCCATCTTTTCTTTCTCATATTCTTTTCCAACTCTTCTGTCTCTGCTCAGCTTGTGAAATATTGGTTACCTCAGGGCAGGATCCTTGCCTCCCTATTTTTTCTCTTTGTGTCTCATGTTATCTTGTTCTTTCAAATAGCTTTATATGTCTACCATTTTGTTCCTTCTTTCACTTCAAACGGCCTAACACATTGGATTTCGAATAAGTTTAACATATTTGAATTAAATTTTGATTTTGATGCATACTTCTGAGTTTCCTTATCTTTATAATAGCTTCATGTGTATATGACTTAACCTCCCCAGGGTGGTTGTAAATATTTAGAGTTTTGAAACTGCGTTTTACACGTTTATATTTGTTATGATGCATAACACAACGAGAGGGAACTATTTGGTGCTTAATACTGATTGAATTCAATTGATATATCAATATGGCAAGATAAATGACTTCTGTAAAACAAATGGAGTCTTAACTCCAGGCAGTGAAACAAATTTACTTCTAAGTAAAGTTGTTAATTAACCTTACTATAATGATTTACACAAGCAGCAATCTCTAAAACTGTATCTTAAGTAAGAATATTTAACATTTTTAAATGGATAAAATATGCTTTAATGAATGTGCTTAAATGAATAAAATATGTTTTTCCTAACATCATTCATTTTTGTGTATGCCCCAGACAGTTATTGAGTGCTATTTTTACCTATTCATTCACCACAATATAGAGTGTAGAGATCTCAATTCAGAGTGTCTGTAGATATATATCTATATCTCTCTCACATCATATAAAGATATGATGTAGTAGAAATATATTTTCCTTGTCTTTCAACAAATGTTTACAGAATACCTATAATATGCCTGGAAGTGATGTTCTAGTAGCAATACATACACAGACTCCTGCCCTCTGGATTCATTGCTTTTTTTTTTTTTTTTTAAAGATTTTATTTTTTTCCTTTTTCTCCCCAAAGCCCCCCGGTACATAGCTGTATATTCTTTGTTGTGGGTCCTTCTAGTTGTGGCATGTGGGACGCCGCCTCAGCGTGGTTTGATGAGCAGTGCCATGTCCGCGCCCAGGATCCGAACCAACGAAACACTGGGCCGCCTGCAGCGGAGCTCGCGAACTTAACCACTCAGCCACGGGGCCAGCCCCAGGATTAATTGCTTTTAAGGCAAACAGATTCACCTAAGAAAGGTTTTGACAATTTTCTTTATATTCATGGCCTCATATGATTATTATCATCACAAAGAATGTAAAGTCTTAGGATAAGGTAGATCTCCATAAATGACTCTATGCTGATAAGTTATCGTTATATCTGTGCTTAGGATATAGACATATCTAACTAACTACCCCACTACCTAGCAAACTAGATAATATAGATAGATGGAAAAAATACACACCACCTCCTCACCCTTACCCCGACTCATCGCTTTCAAACATTAATACCATGGTTTAGAAGATTCTAAACTAAAAAAATATTAAAAGATTACAGTTTTCAACCTAGTCCACTATTTTTTTAGGTATGTTTTATGTTTTCCTTGGAATTTCAGCATAAGCTTTTTGGAGGTTACAGTTAAGTTTTCGTTCATCTTTGAATAAGCTCCAACACCCACTGTGATGCCTGATACGTAGTCAAACTGTAACAAATGTTTGTTTCTAGGGCCCTCCATGATGTCCAAGTTGTTCACTGTGACTTAGAATAATTCCATAAGATGGTAGCTACACTTTCAATGTCATATGACCTTCATTAGATACATTTCTGATTACTGAAATCACTACAAAATGAAAACTTGTCGTATTCTATACATTAAACTCAATCAAAAGTTTCTTTTAGAGTCACATGGAGGAGATACCTCCTTATCCTCCAATGTAAGAAAAAAATGTATATTTCAATTTTCACAGTCAATCAATCATGATTTTCTATCAATTTAATCCATAAACCTTTCATAATTTCCTCCCTTCCTATAGCCAACATCTTATCTCAGCTCCTCATCACGCAGCAGCCTTAAGACTGGTCTTCCTACATTCCGTCTTCACAGCTCTCTTAGAACCTAGGACAGCGCTCTATATCTACTTCATCTTGTAAATCTATGCTGTCTATACTGCCACAAAAAGTAGGATTCTGAAACACATACGTGATCATTTTATTTCATTATTCAAAATCATTTGGTGGATTCCTATAACCCTAGAGAATGAACTCAAACAGTTTCAACGTGTACAACCTTCAGCTAATTACTTTCTTTTCACACCTCCCTCCCCTGCCACCTGGCTCCCACATGGTCTATACTCCAGCCACTCTGGTCTATTCATACTTACATTTCCCTTAACAATGCATGTTCCTTTATACTTGCATGGTTTTATACATGGTCCTTTTAGAATGATCTTCCTTATTTCAAATGGAAAAATCCCTCTTAGTCTTCAAAACCAATGCAGTGCCACCACTTCTTTGAAATATTCCAGCCCCAAAAAGTAGCCTTTGCATTTTGCTCACACTTCAATTGTAGTATAGTATTGTATTGTATAGCCATCTTTTCCAATAGACTCTGAGCTCTTGAAGGCAGTGAACTTTCCTTATTCACAGGCTTAGAGTCAGGCATGAAAATATTTATTTAATGGGTTGATGGACGAAATACAAGACGGCTATTAGGAAAGGAAAAAATAAAAAGAAGATTTATACTAAAGTGTTACTTTCGCTGCTCTCTATTAAATGAAAAGATAAAAGTTATATTCATAAGGAATAGCAATCACCTATTTGTTTCCATGGTATCTTATTTGTGAAATCACTGTTCCTTCCATCAAATATGAAGAACAGAGGAATAAGTTTACACTTAAAGTCCTACCTATATTCAACTAATGCTCATCCATGAATCATGGTCTGGGTTACAAGTCATTTAATCAGGTTTCAACTAGAGTGGGAGAATGCTGTTTTTAATACCTTGTTATTGTATCTCTTAGAATCTTCTCTGCACTTACTCTCTTTGCCCTCCTTGGTAGATAGCAATATTGTAAGATAAAAGCACACATTTTCCTTGCAGAAATTTTCATGATGGAGATATAAACAATAAATGTAGTGCAAAGAAGATGGTGAGATCATCAGATGCTCACAACATCCCTCCTTTGAGTGACTACAAAGTGTTCAGGGCTGTGAAGTCATCTTTATGACTGGTATCAGATGTATACATTGTATTTGCAAAAAAAATCAAGACTACTCTTCTTTTTTGAGTTTTCATTCATTTTGATTTTGTTCACATAACTCACTTGAGTACCCTCTATTATAATTGCACAATGGCTTTGTCCACTGGTCCATTGTGGGTTCTCAAAAATAAAGATAAGGGGCTGGCCCAGTGGCACAGTGGTTAAGCACGCACGTCCGATCCTCAGCGGCCCAGGGTTCGCCGGTTTGGATCCTGGGTGTGGACATGGCACCACTTGGCACGCCATGCTGGGGTAGGCGTCCCACATATAAAGTAGAGGAAGATGGGCATGGATGTTAGCTCAGGGCCAGTCTTCCTCAGCAAAAAGAGGAGGATTGGCAGCAGATGTTAGCTCAGGGCTAATCTTCCTCAAAAAAAAAAATGCATAAAGATAAAACTTACCAAGGATATATGGGGCACAGAGACTCAGCTAATGGGAAAGATCTTGCTCTATTGTCAACTGCCTCAAAGGACTCCCTTTTCAAATCTGTCAAAACAATAATACCTGTTGTTATCTTTTCCCGTCACCATAGATGTTTCTGATGCCTCTGTGTGTGTGTGTGTGTGTGTGTGCACGTACACGTTATGTGTGTGTGTGTTTTAAAACTAGAATTTGTTACATTCTATGTTCCAGAGACTTTGCTAATGAGAACCAAGATTTGAACCCTGGCTCTCTAACACACTCTGGTTCTAAACACTGACATTATAAGGCTGGCTTTGGAGATGTGTAAAGAAACTCACTAACTCACATAGGGAATAATAAATAATAACCTAATTCACCTGGGGTCATTGTAGAACAAGACAGGCAATCTTAAACGAGGACACTTGTAATTCTTGGTTGGAGGCCACGGTGAAATAAGTACAAGACATTACAGACATCGAAGTCCTATAATTAATGTGTTCCTGGATAATTACTCTAGGGTCAGAGAATTTTTAAAATCCTTATACACTGAAGCGTATAAGAAAGAAACGTATTTTATTATTCCAAATTTGACCAAATGCAGTAACAATTAATTGCTGCTCTAGTTAACATATCCTGTATATTCCAGTCAAATTAATATGGTTAAAAACATCATTTATGTTTTTTCCATTATCAGAGTGTTGGTTTGTCATTAGTCTATAGAGAAGATTTTGATAACTCATTGTGTCCCTGTCCAGTCTTCAAAGATAGACTGTTATTGAATCTTTTTTTTTTTTTTTTTTTGACCAAGAGAGGGTTAAAACCCTCAACTTAGAAGACACGTTGAGAGTTTGGCTTAGGTACAGGGATTTCAAAGACTAGAGCCAAAGTTAGTGTGTTTGTGCCAAGAAGAAGGATGGAAGGAGCATATGACTGGACCCATCTGTAGCAAATTGCCTTTGATGATGCAACAAAAAATAATTAAAACACAACAAAGAACAGTGAATGATGCCAGTAATGAACAAAATCCTCTGGAAGACAGATAAAGATACTGGTGCAGAAAAACAGCATTTCTTCCAGGAAGAAATTTTGCAAAGGAAAATCCATTTCTTTAACCTTTAGAGAAGTTTTACTGCTTCTGTGTGGGCTCTGCCCCTTTTCTATTCTTTTCTAACCTCATGTTGGCATTAATAATATTTAGTAAAATTGACTGTGAAGGCCTGAGATGGAATGCCGCTATGCAATACCTTTGCAATTTTGTGATCAATAAAATACCCTCGTACCAGAACGTAGTAATCAATGTATGAGAAATGAATTTAAAAAAAAAGAATAAAAATATTAGCAAGATAAATATCTTTTAGATGTTAAAAATGCTATCCCCAGAAAATAAACATAGCAACACATACAATAAAACCAGAAGACCTATGGTATTTGGAGGGCATGAAATAAAACCTGAAGGTTTATGAGAATATGCTAGAGAGAATTTAAGAATGACAACGATAATTATTACCCCATAATATTTGTGCATTGAGTGGTAATTGCTTTCTATCTCCAGAGGCACAGAGTGAAGTTTAAGAAATTAGAATTGCGTTTTTATACCTAATGATGAGATATAGAATACCCTGGATCTCTGGTTTATTGGAACAATGTAAAATAATTACTATATTATATAATCTTCTAAGCCAGATTTCACTTTCTGTCTAGAATTCCTTCCTGAAGTTTATTCGTCTGAGTTTTCCTTTGCCTTCAATGTGGGAAGTTTATGAAGCCTCACTAATCAGGCTGGAAATGTCTATGAGAAGTGCAAAGTGTGGAATAATGATAGCACTTTCATTCTTCACTCTTGTGTTTCAACTATGTCCCCAGGAGAAACAGTTTTGGTGTGGACTCTGTCCCACTTCAGGGCAATTCCATCATTACTAGGGTGATTCCACACAGACTCTGCTCTCGCTCGTAGTGATCATAAGGAATTTTCCTCTAAGCAGAGAAGCCCCCATTTTGCTTCTCAAGCTTCTGCAATGCTCTCTGTACTCGCGGCTGCCTGGGTTATGCTGTCAGGTTTGAAGAAGCCCCTTAGAACGGAAAGACAGAGATTCAACCAAAAAATGTGCTCATTCCAATTGAAGAAGTTTCCGGAAGCCTAGTAATTGCTATATGAGGTTCAGCTAAGTCTGGCTTAGAAGATTTTGGAAGGTTGTAGTTATTTATATTGTTCTAACAAAGCACAGATCTAGATAATGTACACCCTCACCATTCCATAGTAAAATGCAATCCTATTTACTAAGTTTTACTCTAAATCTTTTTCTTTGGGGACAGAAATTTACTACGACTCTGTGAACAAATATTGTAATAATTGTTTCTACTATCTTTAAGATAGTTTATTTTAACTTAAATGATCATGATTTTCAGATAACAGGCTTTAAAATTAATTTGATGCAACAATGACCAAAAACAAACACCCACCATATGATGGAGTACCCCATGCAAATGATGATGCCAAAGTTTAAACTAAATGCATTAAGCCATGAGTCATCCTGCCTGCCAGAAGCATAGTACAGGTGGTACTTTGAGTGTCCATGGAAGAATATCAGAATATTGAGGGACCCCAATGGCAGGCAATCATGTGTATAAAGAGATAAGACAACAGATCCTACTGCCAAGAATGAAGAGAGGAGAAATCAAGGGGCTGAGGCCCTGAGAGGAAGTCGTGTGTTCCTTCTCCACATGGTGCCCAGAGCCTATTAACAAAGCTGAAAAGAGACTTGTTTATTTGGCAGCTTCATATCACCCTGAAGCACTTCCTTCTGCTGTTCATGAAGGCCAGGATGCAGCAGGAGTCTATTTTCAATGTGCATAAGGACAGCCATCCTAACAATGGACACAGTGTGACATGGGAAGAGGCTGACAGATATAACAAGAATGAAATGTGATGGTGATGTCATATGGATCATTTATGTTGGACATTAATCTAACAGGGATGACATGTAAAAGTATGAATGAAACCAATCAAAGAAGAGATTGATATAACGTGTACACTTCAAGATAAAACAGGAAAAGAAAAACAATTTGTTTAGAATATATATTTAATTCAATGAATAGAACGAAGAGTTTGGAAATCCAGCTCATATTTCTGGAATTATGCCAATTGTTCCTTAACATAATCTTAACTCATTTCAATGCAAAGAATACTACAAAAAGAGATGTTACTGAGGGTCCTACACAGAAATGTATATTATAATGAGATCTGTCTCTTTACATGGACTATTTCAAAAATCAGAGCTAAAGTCATTTTCAATGTTACAATTAAAATATTCAATGGTTTTGTGAAATGAACAATTCACTTCTACTCACTTTTGTATTCAGAAACACCTCCAATTGTGTTTGGTGTTAAGTATTAACATTTTCTTTAAAAACCACATGAGTTCTTGCTCTCTTAGTCTTGATATGGCCTTTGTCCAAAAGCGATAAAATTCTGAGCTGAGTTTGCTTGGCAGAAGATACCAGCAAGAGATTAATATCAGCTACCAGAGAATTCTGGGGCTCTAGCAGACCAAAGGGAGGCTCTTTAAAACTGAATGTCAAGAGATTCAATGAGTGAAATAAGGAGAAAAATGCAATAAAAGGGAAGAGGATAGGATAGGATACCCTCTCCAAAAAAGCGTACTAACAGTTGACGTGAGTTGTTTTTGGATTTGTGTTTTTAAATATTGTAGTTGTATATTTAATCACATCATTAAAAAGTGATTGGGGGCCATGTCTTTGCTATCTTTTTATCTGGCTGAGTGGCTTTCCAAGACAGTGGTGATCTGCCCTTAAACAGCTATTAAATGACAATGTAAAGTAAACCCTAGCCCTTTTTATTAGTCTTTAAAAATCAGTCTTTTCCTTACTCTTAGCCTTAATAATAGAGTTTTGCCGATTTAGTTTGATTTTACTTCCGTTTGGTCTTCCTTTGCTGTTCGTGATTTCTCCCTTCTTTCCTTGCTTAATCCTTAGTGACTCCCTTCTGTGCAGAAAGAGAATGGCCTCTGGTGACTGTCAAGAAATAGTATCATTGAATAGCTTACGTTAGATATACATACGTGTACGTATATATGCCCAGTATGGTAGTATGTATACATGTGGGTGTATATACATGCAGTATGGTGTATATCTGTATACATATGTATACAGATATACATGCATCGGTATACATACCTGCATGTGTATTTTTTTAACTGAAGCTTGATAAGTGTGGAATTGGAGGAAGGATGCAATTGATCTTAGTGGGCTGTAGTGAACTGCTAGAGTGGAGCAAAGGGGAACGACCCTGAGCCTATTCTGTCTATTGGATAAAAAGAGCTCCATGCATTCTCCTGAGAGGGTTAGAACTGGAGAGGAATGTAAGAGGGAAAAGATCCCCAGCAGATATTTGGCTCTACTTCTTGACAGGACAACTGGATTTAACGTGGAGACCTCTGTGGTCCAGGGCATTGTGGAGCAGGATGATTGCAAGCTAACTGTTCGCCCTTAGAGTCCTCTTCAAGCCACAGGGTACCAACACATTCGTTAGTCTTCCATCCCCACCAAATCCCAGGGCACTAATTTAATCCTTGAGAAATGCAGTGGTTTTTTCCTTACTTTTATTTTTCTTCATCTCTCTCCCAAAAGAAAGAAAATAGGATGGGGGATGATGTTGTTTAAACCATTATGATTTATATGTTAGAAATTATTTTTAATTTGCTAGCAATCTTAATTAAAGTTCATGTCTTGGTAAAAGTTAATGTCTTCTATGTGCCAGGCATCATGTTAGAAGCTTTAAATGGTTGATCTTTAATCCTCACAAAAGGCTGCAAGGTAAACATGCAATTTTCATTTTTCAGATGGGGGAAATGAGGCTCATAGTGGTTAAAAAACATGTCTAGTTAGGGGCTGGCCCCGTGGCTGAGTGGTTAAGTTCGCGCGCTCCTCTGCAGGCGGCCCAGTGTTTCGTTAGTTCGAATCCTGGGCGCGGACATGGCACTGCTCATCAAACCACGCTGGGGCAGCGTCCCACATGCCACAACTAGAAGGACCCACAACGAAGAATACACAACTATGTACCGGGGGGCTTTGGGGAGAAAAAGGAAAAAATAAAATCTTAAAAAAAAAAAATGTCTAGTTAGTAGAGAGCTGGGTTATTTCCATTATACAGCATTGAGCTCAAAATAAAGTAAATATATATGAGTCGGATTTGACAATAGTGAGAGATTTTAGCTCATTTGTCACTTACCATGTAGTTGAAGGGGCGGGAAGTACTCACAAAAGGCAGCACTGTCCTCCCATCCGAGTTTCACGGAAGACATCACTAACTGGTCACGACCCTTTCTCCTGCTAAGCCCACATGCACTTTTGGAATTTTCAGTCTTTGATAAACGAGAAGAAACTTTGGCATCTCAAATCTATGGCTAGAACTTTAAGTCCTCTTAATTCTTTTTAACATGTTCTCCTAATATTTTTCTAATTACCTTTGTCTTTTCAATTGTGTGTGCGTGTGTGTATTTGCAGCTTCTTTTCACTAATGAATGTGCTTATGAGGAATGCCTACGGCTGGCATCTAGGTCAGAATCCTAGGATTCACCTTTTACCACATGATTTTTCTCTTAACCGCAGTTTTATCACTTAGATTTATCTTGTTCTGCTCTAGCATCTCCATTTTTAGTCCTGGAACAAGGATGTGAATGCATAGATGTAATAATTATTCCTTCCATATAGTTTTCTTGTCCTTAGTCAACTTCTTGCCATTTACCACTGAGTAATTAATCCACTGCTCATGGGCATTTGGGTCTCAGTGCTCTTGCCCAAGGTTTCAAGGCACACTGCTCTTTTGTGATATTAAACCTTAATGAGTATGGCTCTCATATTTTTTATACACACAATAAATTGAAAGGCTAACTCAAATCAAACTTTCATTTTTCAGTTCTTACCCTGGCGTTTCAGCAGTTAAAATGTCTAGATAATAAATTATAGAGCAAGTATTGTTATTACCTTTTTAAAGAGAAATATTACATTTGGCTTAGCAGAGGCTTAAACCTTGTCTTGTATATGGCCTCTTGTTAGCCGCACTCTTCAATTCTGGGTAGTGGGCGGCAGTGTGAGCATTAAAGTCAGACAAATCTGGGTTCAGTCTCTGCTCTTTTTATATTTCTTGCTATGTGTTCTCAGCTTCAAGTTTCCTAACAGCTCTGAACCTCAGTTTTCTTATTCGTAAAATCTTTGAATAGTAGGTACTTTTCAGGGTTATTAGCATTATATAGATTGTATCTAAGACCCTAGTATATTTATAGCTATTATTGTTCATATTATTATAATCTGTATATAGTATTTACACACATGAAATCCAAAAGAGGTTCGATTATTTTATAATTTATTGAGCCTCTTCTGTATAGGACATATTGTACTATACATCTTTGATGGAGGAGCACAGAGAAATAAGACATGGAATTTCCCATGGAGGAGTTGATCTCAATAAGATACATGTGTATACTACGTGCAAATATATATACACACACATATATACATATACAAGCAGACCAAATATCAAGTTACATGCAGTCATTTCCTAAACTAGAACCATCAAGAGCTGTGAATACCTGGCCTCTTTCTCCTCACCTGTCTAGAAGCTCTGACCAGCATCAATTGTTCTAGGTCAACGTCCCCACCTTGTGGACAGAATAAAGAATAGTTTGACTCAATATCGCTTTCCCTTACTACCTTCGCATCTTCTTGGAGTGGGGAGAGAGAACTAGGAGATGAAATGCTGGCAATTAGGAGTGAGGGGGACGATCTCTAAAAGTTTTACCCAGCTTTCACTGCGTGTTCCATGTTTGGCTGATTTCATCGAAGGTATTCCTTCTTTATAAAGCACAAGAGGATGTTTACCTGACTTCTTCTTTTCCCTACTCTTCAAACTGCAACCTAGGCAACTGCTCAAAAATCATCACCTGAAATTGCTCTAATTCTGATTCCTTTCACTCTGAAATTCTAATCTCTAAATACTACCTTCCGTCATTTTATTTCTCAAATTACTAAACATTCTTTTCTATCTCGTGGTGACCTCAAGTTCTCGTTATTCTTCTAATCTCTGCCTCCTCTTCTCCATCAAGGTCAGCACCATCATCCCTATTGAGAGAACTACTCAGTGCTTCCCATGCGCCAGACGCTCTTCAAATCCTTTACATGTGTTACCCCTTTTAATCATCACGGCCTCATGTAGCAGGTGCTACAGGTCCATACACTGCCCTATCTCTAAATTCAAAATCTAAAAAGCCTGAAAATTAAAAAAAATGTTTTTTAACTCACTTGACCTCAAAACCTGACACAAACTGACACGAGGATATTTGTAGTCTTTATATTCTCCATTGAACAGAAATAGTTGCATATTTTACTTCAGAAGTATCCACCTATTTTATTATGAAATCAATACTACAAACTTACTGGGTATACACCTAATTTATGGTATATGTACCATAGTATCTTTCTAAAATTTGAAAAATTCTGAATTAAAAACATATTTGATCACAAAGGTTTGAAATAAAGGACTGTCAATAAGTATTGTTGTCATCTCCCTGTTATAGCTAAAGAAAAAGAGACCAAAATAAATTTGAGTGACTTGCCCAAAGTCACCACTACTTGATGATGTAACTATGATCTGGAGTCACTCTGTATCCAGAACCTGGGCTCCAAGTGTGTGACTACTTCTGATAAATGCTGTAGCCTCAAATTTTCTGACTTTTGCCCTACACATCTTACCTCCATATTTTCAACAATCTCTATCTGATTTCTAGTTCTTATTTGGGGCTACTGAGAAAGCCATGTACTTGTATTCATCAGTTCCATTATGAATTTATGATATCCAATTTCAACTAGGTCTTCAATGGAGCCCCTCAGCCTCCCATTCATTCTAAATCAATGTCTACTCCCAGGCCCTCAGCCTTTGCTCCTTAAATTTCATACCTACTTGAAGACCCCTATCCTACCCCAACTTACCTGTATAATTGCTTCCATTTCTTTCCTCCGTACCTCCAGGACTCATTCCCATGAATCCATCCTGCCTAGTATCTTCACCTCTTTCTATTAAAGATCAGATCTTTGTAAAGCAGATCTAGTCTATTTACTCTCTTACTTAGCAATTGCCAGTAGCTTCCTATTAGCTGTAGGATTAGTTTTAAATCCTCAGAATGGAATGAAAGACATTTTCTATAGTATGCAATGGTGTGTATGTCTCGTCTTGACTCCTCAAAGTCTTTAACTCACTTTTGATATTCTAACCACATCAGACTATTCAGGGCTTCCAAAATATTCAAACACTTCCGTACCCCAGTGACTTTAATCGTGTGATTTTCTTTGCTTGGAATGTCCTCATTTACTTCATGCAGTTGGTGATAAACTGTTTAGTTTTCAAAGCCCAATTCAAATATTCTGCCCTTTATTACACCTTCCTAATTTCACAGGCCCTTCATTTCACTGCAGCTCCACCACATTTCTACACCTTTTTTCTATAATATAATGGAATTTGCTCACACTCAAGGATAATGTTATGTGGTGCTTTTGTTCCCATTTATATGTGATCTTATTTTTTCCTTCTTGACATCAATTCAATTAATGGCACAAGAAAGACACCTAATAACAATTGATTTAAATTAAAATACAACATTCATGTGAATCATATCTATTCAGGTTTCATTTATTTGTCCTTACCTGCATTAAAGAATATTAAAATGTAGTGAGCAAGTTCAAGATGCCTCCTTTGAATTTATATAAAATAAGCTTAATTTTAAATTTTGTTTCCATCATCATAACATTTTACCAGCAAGTAGAGAGTGCCTGACTTAGACCTGATGCTCAATACATGGGTCGAGTAAGTAGAAAAATAAACAAATTTATTTTGTCATGTTGGGGTTCTCATCTTCAGTTAATAAACCATTGTTTATCCTACTCAATTCCTATCCTGTGTGAATTGATGGCTAGATTTATCTCTTTTGTTGTTGACTTAATTTCTCATGCTAGTATTGTCTTTTCCTCTTTATGCTCATATTTTAGGTTTGTAATCCTTTTTTCAAAATATCTTTTTATTTCATTCATATATTTTGAGAGTAAAAGTTTGCATATTTTTGACTTGTCTCTTAAACAGCAAACAGTGTTTCTATTTTGGTGAATCCAATGATTTATTTGAGGAAGAAAATTCTCCCATCCGTTATACACACTTAGTCTATCCTTTTCTGAGTAGTAGCACCTTTATACATCTCATTTTGCGTCTTCTGTTAGACAGTATTGGCTTTCAGAGGATTTTGTATTGAGACTATTTCTTTTAATACTCTACTGAAAGATTTTTATTCACGCTTCATAAACAGTGTATACCAGTGTCCCTTTGGGAAGAAAAATTTGTCCAAGGATCTTAGCTTGAAGTTTGCTATTCACTCATACACATTTGCTGTTTCACACACGTATATTTGTTTTGTTTTCTCTCTCATTATTCCCCACCCTTGAGAAAGAAGAGTGAGCTGAGTTATGTTCAATAATTTTGTCATAAAACACTATTCTTCTGTTTGCATTGAATGGTTATCAGCCCTCACGAACAGCAGTGTGCCAAGGGACAGATATAATCATTCATGACTGACATTTTCCTCCAAACCTTGCTGCCTCCTCTTATTATTCTTCGTGTCAGATGCTTCCTATGGACTTCTCACTTTTATTTTTTCCCATTGTTCTTCTGTGTTTAACCATATGAATGTTTTTGTCCTTTAGGAACCAAATGTAGTGTGAAAGACAGAAGAAATCAGCCATCAACTTCTAAGTAGGAAATCACCTTGAATATCATAGATTGAGAATTTTAATTGGGTTAGTGAGTCTTTTCTATAAAGAGAGTACAGTAAAGATATTTGAGAATCATTCTGAATATAACTTTATCAGAACCTTCAGCTTCACAGCCTTTACTTATTATAGATAATCTTTACTCCTTTTTGTATCACTTAAGATTTAGAACAATTATAGTATGTCTCAGGAAATTCTCTGTATGAATGTAGTAACTTGATCTTTAGAGAATACACCTTTTAATGAGTTTTTAAATGTTTATTACAATAAATTATGCAATTTAAACCCATTAAAATTAGTTTTTACCTATGTCAGAGAAAGAATCTGAAATCCAGTAGAAATTTTTTTAGGGAAGCTTTGCGCCAATTTTCAGCCAGTACTAACAATTCCATGCAACATCTTAATTCACCAAATTGAAATTAAATATGAATTCATTGGTTTAACAAATTTTTTTAGTGCTTATACTATGCCAAGCTCTGTTTTAGGCATGAGAGATCCAGAGATGAATAAGATGGAGAAAGCTTTCATCCTCAAGGACTTTAAATTGTAGTGGGGAAGACACACAGAGAACAATTATTGAAATAATTAAAACACAAGATATTGGAAAATGAGAAATGAAAAATGCTATAAACGTTAAAGTAGGGTGATGCAACATGAGTGGAAATGGAACCTAAAGGTCCTGGGAAAGCTTGTCCAAGGTGACATTTGAAGAGAAAAAGATAATCCTTCAATATTTCATTCCATAATTCCAATAATTGTGTTCCTGATATGGTCTTCTCTTTCTCCCCCAAACTCTCAATATGCTGACCCCTGCCAACAGTTTGAAAAGGAAATTGAAATATTTTGGGTGCTTTATGAATAAATAAACATAATAAAGGTTCCAGTCTTTATAGTACGTACACGTTTGATATCAATTATGTGATGCACTTTCATTTCCTCTTCACACAAATATGTATACATAGACATGCGCTTTCCATTTGTAATTACTTATTGAGCACCTTACTATATGCAAGGCACTGTGCTAGGCACTATTTATCAGATTTAGCCCAGCATTTTATTCCATTTTTCTAATGGCAGAGACAAATATTTATGAAGTCATCACACTAGTGAAGACTGTGTATGATTACAAGTGTGATAAGAGCTGTGAAGAAGCAGTAGGTGGTGCTCTCAGAGTCTATGGCAGGGACGTATGACCTAGTTGAGATCAATGAAGGCTGTGTGAGGAAGTGATGCTTCCACTGAAACATGAGTGGGAATTAACTAGGTTGAAAGGGGGAAATAACAAGAGCATTTCTTATAAATGTGCTGAGATGAGAAGGAGGTTGGGCCACTGGAGGACTGAAAGAACGAATGAGCACAGCTAGAGCAGGAGGAATGAAGAGAAGCTTGGTGGAATTGAGGTTGGACAGAGGGCCTCTGAACCCCTTTCGCAGAAGATTGTGTTATCTGCTAATTGAGAAGTAGCCGCCTCCTTATGTCATAATATGGACATTGATTTCATAAGATCACTTGATAGGGCCAAATTTTATTTAATAGCATGTCAGTCATCCTGCTAATTGAGCACACACGTGCTTATTCAGACATAATTTACTCTACCATTATCATAGGGTTGTCCATGCAACAGCTATCCGACAAGGCAGTGGACCAGCACGTTGTGCTTTCCTGGTTAAAGAATATCTTGTTGACACGTGCAGTGGATGATAGAATGGTCATGGATCAGATATGCTGTGGCACCCTTGATGTGCAGACCCAACAACTTATGACAATTCACTTTGGGCCATTGTGGGGGAGAAATTCTTTAGCTCTGCTAACTGTATTTGAAGATCTAGAGACAGCGGTCAGATGTTGCTTTTTGACTTCCAATCATGAACGTGGAAGAAAATGATCATGTGAACATGGAGGAAAAAATTAACATTTATGTGGAAAATGGAAAGGCTCAAATGAGAGTCATGCATGGGAACTTTGCGACCACTCTATAAACAGAGGTAAACAATGCATGAACTTCTCTAGACCATGTTAAGATGTGGCTCCTAATCCCAAAGGAAGATCCTTGAAGGACTTTCACCAGCTGTGATGTGGCAAAACCACATATATATGCATATGGGTTTATCTATATCAGATTTATGTGTTTACATGAATGAAAGCAAAACTAAACTTTCTATCTTATATAATGTAAATGATTGTATGATTCTATAGTTGGAAAACCTGGAAAATGGAAAGATTGGTATGGTAAAAATGAACGTAATTATAAGAAATTAATTATACAACTTCAGCTTCCTTGATCTCTATACTTTGTGTTAAACTGTCTGCTTCACCTAAGAGGCCCATGTTGACTGCATAAACTTTTTGAGAAAATTGTCAGGAAATAAATGTTTTGGATTTACAGGAACATTATCCTAGCAAGAAATGTTAGTCTGTTTAAAGTGATTTCACAGAATGTACATCTAAAACCACGCATGTCTACTCAATGAGTATATATTGATCTAACCCCCAAAATTATTCTTTCAGAGCAGAAAACTTCCCAAAAACACAAGGGCCATTGACTAAAGATTTTACTCCAAGTATAATAGCTGTTTGCAAGATATTTCTGTGGAAGAAATTTTATGCAAATTTAAAGTAGTCTGTACTTGATTTCATTCTATTTTTGAAAATTCAAAATAGGCTTAACCCATATATAAACTATAAACATTTTAATATGGTTGCAGTTTTAAAGAAATCTCTAGTATTTAACTTTTTAAATACTTAATATTTTAGATTATTTATAGAATTATATATATTTACCTGCTAGCCACAGAAATTATTCTAAATTCTAGCTACTCCTTTCCATTCTTTAAGAGATATTTTAAAAATATTTTACTACCATGATGGAAGGTTTTAATACCAGTAAAATCATCCATGTGGCTTCAAATATTCAATGTTTTAGTCTAGCCCAGAGGCAGAAGACAAAACTGGGCTACTATGCCGGTGATTAGGTGTATTAAGTGATTTTTCTTTTGTTGTTTTGTTTAGGTTCAAAATGATTTCTGTATGGCATTTCTTCTTTTTATGTATCACTTATGTGCTCAATGTTTTATGAACATTATGTTTATTTAAAAATGTTTTAATTTTTTTAAATTGATGAAATTTTAAAAAAATAACAGCAAAAAAAATCATGGACATACCAGACGCACACAAAAAAGTTTAATTTAATTGGAATATTTGAAATCTATATTCTCTCTATTTTCTTAAAAGTAAGTAAAGAAAATCGTTTTTATAGTTATTTTTTTCTGGCCTTCTCTGATTTGATTTGATAAGTTCTAGTTACTCATGGGAATTATATAAAAGAAAGTGATGTATAGAGAGATAGTTACATAAAATAATATACATATTAATACATATAGATATAATTATATATGAAATAGAGAGCAGATTTTTAAAATTGGGTTTATTAAATTGTGTGTGAATCTGTTTAATTTTAGAATAGTTTTAGATTTATGTAATTATTGCAAAGATAATACAGAGAGTTCCTCTATACCCCATGCCTCAGTTTCCTCTGTTAGTATCTTACATTAGCATGGCACATTTGTCACAATTAATGATCAAATATTTTACATTATTAGTAACTGAAGTCCATATATAGTCAGGTTTATTCTGTTTTCCCCAATATCATTTTTCTATTGTTTTCTGTTCCCTAATATCATTGTTCTGTCCTGCCTTCTTCACCTCCTCTTGTTTGTGAGTTTCTCAGATTTTCCTTGCTTTTGTGACCTTGATGGTTTTGACGAGTATCTGTCAGGTATTTTGTAAAATGCCCATCGGTCAGTATTTAACCTTATGTTTTTCTCATGATTAGACTGGGGGTAATGTTTTTTGGGGAGTAAGACCACAAAGGTAAAATGCCATTCTTATCATATTATATCAAAGGTACCTACTATCAAAATGAGATATCACTGTGGTGTTACTCTTGGTCATCTGTCTGAGGTAGATTTGTCAGATTTCTCCACTGTAAAGTTACTCTTTTTCCCCCTTTTCGTATGGGAACTTTGGAAGAAAGTCATTACATGCAGCCCACCTTGAAGGAGTGAGAAGTAATGGTGTCCCTTCCTCAGGGTGGAGTAGCTACATTAATCATTAGGAATTCTTCAGCAGACAGATTTGTCTATTCTCATTTATTTATTTATTCAACCATTTGTTTATATCGGTATGGACTCATTGATATTTATTTTATACTGTGGCTTATAATCCAGGACTGCTTTATATATTTTGTTGCACAAGTTGTTTTGGCTTTGGGTATTGGGAGCTCCTGGGTCCCTTTGACATTCCCCCATTATTGTATTTATTTATTTAAACACTTTCTCACTTTCTGATGCTGTAAGATGCTCCAGGCTCATGTTGTCTATTTTCTGAGCCAGTCCTAGATTGTCCATTTCTCCAAGGATCCCTGGTTCCTTTTGTTGAGAAATGGTATTAGAAACCAGATCTGGGCACTAGGTGTGCTCCTTGCTGATGGGGTCTTGTTGCTTGTAGGGTCTCTCAGCTGACAGAGCTGAGAGATATATGTGTGTATACTAACTTATATATCTACTCATAACTATACATATTTCTATATGTAACCATATTTATCTATATTAATCTAAATACAAGTTTATACTGTCCCCTACCATAATCCATTATCACATGAGCTATTCTAGCCTTCTCCTCTTATCTGTAACCTCTCATTCCAACAGTGAAAAACCTGGCTCCCAGCATCCTTTATGCATCTAACTAATTGTTCAATTGTAGTATACACGTATAGTGGTTTAGAAATGTTAACCTGTACGCTCATGGAAAACAACTTTACCAACTAGAGCACAGTGCTTATAGGAAGCTCCTTTTGCCTTTAGTCTTACACACTCCACTCATTTCCAAATTCACTTAGATCAGCACCTTATTCCTCCACCTCCTAAGTAAGATTGTTTCATACATTTGTAATACCTTGAGATTGTTTTGTCACATTTTGCATTCCTTCCCGGGATTTTTCAACCTCCTAAATTTTTTTTTTTTGTAATTGCATACATTAAGGTTACTCTGTGCTGTAAAGTTCCACAAATGCTCAGTGTCTTGCATTTACCATTATGGTATTATACAGAAAAGCTTCAATGCCCTGAAAAATCGCCTGTGCTTTATCTATTCAATTCTGTTCTCTCAGCCTTGAGCCGCTTGCCGCCACTGTTCTGTTTACCATCTCTGTAACTTTCACTTTTCCACAATGTCATGACAATTGTATTCTAGAGGAGTATTTTGGAGTGAATATAGCGATTCTTTAAACATTGAAGATGCTCTCAATCTTGGCAAACTGAGTGTGATTTGTCCTAGACAGAGTTCCATGGCAGGAGGAAATGACAAGCACCTCAAAAGGACAAGACTACAATACTGTGCTTATATCTTTGTAATTAACTAGAAATGATGTATTGGCTTAGGTCCAGGTCCTAGGATCATCGTTTTTATTTGTTTGTTCTTTGTCTTGTTTCACTTTTGCTTTGTTTCTCTCAGAAGCCTGAAAATTTTGTTCCCCTGTTTTCTATCTTTAATGTTTTGGTCGAGAAGACCCTGATACTGATATCATTCTTTATGAGTAAACTACTTCCTATTTCTGGAAGCGTGAGACATTTTCTGTTAAACTTGGGGTTTAGAGATTTCACCAGGATGTGCTTTAATATTAAAATTTTGAGTTGCTTTTGTTTTAGATATTTTCTTTTATTATTTTTTCTGATTATTACTCCTCCTCAATCTGTTTCTCCCTTCTTTCTGGAACTCTTATATTTAAATACGGATTTTCTAAATCTAGTCACATCTGTTGTCTTTTCACTCACAATATCCAGTTCTTTGCATTTTTGCCTTTTGTTAATAATAAACGTTATTATGAGGTAATGTAATGTTGCATTTCCCATGATAGTATACATTATTACATTATTATATCAACAACTAATGTGAGTGCTCTGTTAGCATTATTTCTGCTTCTGTTTTTTTTTTTTTTGGTAAGGAAGATTTGCCCTGAGCTAACATCCATTGCCAACCCTCCTCTTTTTTCGCTTGAGGAAGATTAGCCCTGAGCTAACACCTGAGCCAATCTTCCTCTATTTTGTATGTGAGATGCCTCCACAGCATGGCTGATGAGTGGAGTAGATCCTTGACCGGGATCCCAGCCCACAAACCCTGGCCAACAAAGTGGAGTGTGTGGAACGTTAACCATTTGACCACAAGGCCAGCCCCCTTAACATTACTTCTTGTAATCCTCTAACAACTTTCTGAGACAAGCACGTTTACTGTCCACTTTTTATAACTGCTAACAGGAGCAGAGCTCAGGTTTAGACCCGGCTGTGTGACATTACAGCCTGAGGCACATCGATATTGCACATACTGCATTTTGAGAAAATTACTGCACTTCATCTTTCATGTCACATATTTGGCTTCCAGAAGTCTCAGTTCTATAATTTAGTTCAGTTTTAATTTTTTTCTAAAATCGTCTTTTTTAAAATATCCTCCATTCCTTCATGTTCTCAAGTTACCTATTCCAATTACTCCTTAAGCTTTCTTAAGATTTTTGGTGGTTTCTTGGTTTTAGAAGACTTTATTTTTTCAGAGCAGTTTTAGGTTTACAGCAAAACTGAGAGGAACGTACAGAGATTTCCTCTTTCATTAGTCCAAATTTCCTTATTGCGTTAAGAAGGACTTCCAGCCTGATGTTGAAAAGAGTGGTGAGAGGGGACATCCTTGCCTTACATTTAATCTTAGTGGGAAAGCTTCCAATTTCTCACCATTAAACATGATATTACCTGTAGATTTCTGTTGTTGATAGTATTTACCAATATGAGAAAGTTCTCCTCTATTCCTAGTTTACTAGAGTTTTTATCATGAATGGATGTTGGCTTTTGCAAATGCTTTTTTCTGCATCTATTGACATGATTATATGATTTTTCTTTTTTTAGTTTGTTGATGTGACAGACTACATTAAGTGATTTTCAAATGTTGGATCAGCCTTGCATACTGGGATAAATCCCTCTTGCTTCTGGTGTATAATTCTTTTTATATTATGTTTTTGGATTCCATTTGCTGATACTTTGTTGAGGATTTTTACATCTATGTTTATGAGAGATATTGGTCTGTAGTTTTCTTTTCTTGTAATGTCTTTTTCTGGTTTAGGTATTAGAGTAATAGTGACCTCACAGAATGAGTTAGGAATTATTCATTTTGCTTCTATCATCTGAAAGAGGTTGTAGGGAATTGGTATAATTTCTTCCTTAAATGTTTGGTAAAATTCACCAATGAACCCAACTGAGCCTGGTCTTTCAATTTTGGAAGGTTATTAATTATTGATTCAATTTCTTTAATCCATATAGGCCTATTCAGATCATTTCTTTCTTTTTGTATGAATTTTGGCAGATTGTGTCATTCAAGGAATTGGTCCAGTTAATCTAGGTTATCAAATTTGTAGACCTAGAATATTCCTTTATTATCTTTTTAACTTGCATGCCCTCTAGAATGATGTCCCTTCTTTTATTTCTGATATTGGTTATTTGTGTATTTTCTCTTTTTGCTTAGTAAGCATGGCTAGGGCTTATCAATTTTATTGATCTTTTTAAGAACCGTCTTTTGGTTTCAGAGATTTTCTCTATTTCCTGTTTTCAATGTCACTGATTTCTGCTCTAATTCTTATTTTTTTTCCTGCTGCTTTCTTTGGACTTAATTTGCTCTTCTGTTTGAGTTTCCTAGGTGGAAACAGATTATTGATTTTATATCTCTCTTCTTCTGTAATATATGCATTCAATGCTATAAATTTCCCTCTAAGAACTGTTTTCACTGTATTGTACACATTTTGATAAGTTTTGTTTTCATTTTCATTTAGTTTCAAAATATTTTAAAATTTCTCTTGAGATTTCTTCTTTGATGTATGTGTTTAAGAAGTATGCTGTTTAATCGTCATGTATTTGGGGATTTTCCACTTATCTTTCTGTTATTGATTTCTAGTTTAATTCCACTGTGGTCCGAGAGCAGACATTGTATGATTTCTATTCTTTTCTATTTGTTAAGGTGTGTTTTATGGCCCAAGATGTGGTCTATCTCGGTGAATGTTTCCTGTGAGCTTGAGAAGAGTGTGTATTCTGCTGTTGTTGGATGAAGTATTCTATAGATGCTGATTATACCCAGTCGGCTGATGGTGTTGACTCAACTATGTCCTTACTGGTTTTCTGCCTGCTCTAGCTGTCCCTCTGAGAGGACGTGTTGAAGTCTCCAACCATGATGGTGAATTCATCTCTTTCTCCTTGCAGTTCTATCAGGTTTTACCTCATGTGGTTTGATGGTCTGTTGCTAGGCACGTACATGTAAAGAATTGTATACCTCCTTGGAGAATTTACCCCTTTATCGTTGCTAGTTTCTTTTTAAGAACACTTTTCTCTCTGCTTTTAAATATAGCTCAACAGGAGTCTTTGATGTGAATTTTTTTTAAAAAATAATACAGGAAAAACACAGAACATAAAATTTATCATCTTAATGATTTTAAGTGTACAGTTTGGTGGCATTTGGTACATTCACATCACTGTGCAACCATCAGCATCATCCTTCCAAGAATTCTTTTCATCTTGGATAACTGAAACTCACTACCTATTAACAAGAACTCCCCATTCCTCCTCCTCCAGCCCCTGGCAACCATCTTTCTACTTTCTGACTTTATGAATTTGACTACTCCAGATGTCTCATATTTGTATTTGTCCTTTGGTGGTTCACCTATTTTTGTTGTTGAGGAAGATTCACCCTGAGCTAACATCTGTGCCAATCTTCCTCTTTTTGTATGTGGGTTGCCACCACAGCATGGCTGCCAATGAGTGGCATAGGTCTTCACCCAAGAACTGAACTTGGGCCACCGAAGTGGAGTGCGTGGAACTTAACCTCTAGGCCATGGGGCTGGCCTCTGTCTTTCCTTTTTAAGGCTGAATAATATTCCATTATAGATATATACCACATTTTGTTTATCTATTCATCTGTCAGTAGTCACTTGGGTTGCTTCCACATTCTGGCTATTGCAAATAATGCTGCTATGAACATGGGTGTACAAATATATCTTTTATACTCTCTGCTTGCAATCCTTTTGGGTATATACTCAGAAGTGGAATTTCTGGCTCATATAGTAATTATATTTTTAGTTTTTTTGGAAGCTACCATATTGTTATCCACAGTGTCTATACCATTTTATATCTCAACATGAGTCCATAGGGGTTCCAACTTCTCCACATTCTCCTCAACAATTTTTTTTATAGTAGCCATCCTGTTGGCTGTGAGGTTGCCTGGGTGTTATTTTGATTGTTCACCTTGATGTCCATCTAGGCTACTAAGCCCTCTTGAAAGGTGAGTGATGTTTCCTTGTACTCATCAAACCCATACCATCTCATATGGAAGGATAGATCTACTTCATACATCACAGTGTGAATAATGATTCATAGAAACTCCTTCTGTAGGGTCTATCCAATGCTTTCCTGAGCCCAAAGCCTCCAGCATGGGGAGGACCCATCCAAGTTCCACTGGTAGGCTGCTCTTTTCCTGGAATCCACTGGTTGTTTATCCTCATAGTTATGTAAGTGGAAAACCAGGAGAGTGATTAAGACATGAGTATGTATTCAAGGTGTAAATTTCCTAGAATTCTCACAGGTTATCCTTGTAACCTGCTCACAGGTTAAGTTTATATTTGTTGTAATTTTTATTTCTTTTAAAAGTTACATGAAACAACCACTATTATGTCCACAGTTTAGCATGGTTCTGGAAGTTCAAGGGAATGTAAAACAAAAAGAGAGAAGGATAAATATTAGCAAGGAACAAATAAAACCCATGTAATAAGAAGACAATATGATTGTCTAATTAGAAATCCCAGTAGCAGAAATTGAAAAATTAGTAAAACTATTTAGAGTCCAGTACATTAGCCAAGGACAATATAATTATATAATAATTGATAGTTTTATCTATTTTTAATTTACTTAATGTATGTATTTCAAAATAAATGTACTGTTGTTTTGAGTGTGTCATAACTTTCATTCTGTTCCTTACTTTTCCCCAATCCATGTCTCAAACATGCATCTTTATTTCGTTGTATATATCCAGTTGATTGTTTCCTACTGCTGAAAAAGGCTCTGTGGGGTGTGCTGATCACATTTTACCTGTCCATCTTCCCATTGCCCGATTGCCAACAAGTCTGAGCATCTCTTTACATGCTTTTTGATCTTTTAAGTTTCTTGTGTAAATTGTTTGTGAATATCTCTTACTCATTTTTTCTGTTTTTTCTATTGACTTTCGGGAGTTATTTTATATTCTAGTTATTAGCTTTTGACCTATTTATATTTCTATTTTTGTTGCTTATGGTAAGGTTTGTTAGTGCTATTCTGTTTCATATTTTTTCAAATTTTACATTTGATTTTTGTTTTTATTCTGGTTTTTACCTTTAACTTAAAATTGATTCTTACGTTTATTTACCCCTATTAATTTCTTCTCCTTAACTAGAGAAGCAATTTATAATGCTCTCATGACAATTTTATTTCCCTCTTTTCTTTTCTCCTATGCTCCTTTCCACTACTCTAAGAACTGATAATGTTAATATTTTCTATAATTTTAGGTCTGGATTATTTGTTATAACTTTATTCTTTTTACTCAGCTTTTATATTTTAAGACTACCCTTACTCTCTGTATCTCTTACAGCATTCTCTTAGGTTTCTTTTCTTATTTTAGTACATTCTCCAGTATTTGGGATAGGGTCTTTTTTATGTCAAAATTTGAAGTTTTGTATACCTGATAATAATTTTACTATCCTCTTACATTTGAATGAAAATTTCACTGGATATAAAATTCAAGGTTCAAAGCTCACTTCTTTAACACATGCAAGGTATTAGTTTATCGTCTTCTTGTATCCAGGGTTGCTATGAAGAAGTCTGACATCCGTCTAGTTCTTAACCTTTTATTTTTCTGGAAGCTTTTAACATTTTTTTCTTTGATGTTCTTAAATTTTACTATAATGTACACAAGTGTATTTGTCTTTCTCTCTTATTTGTCCTCTGTCATCCCTTTCAATCTTTTCTTACTTCTGAAACATCATCTTTATCATTTTTTCAAATATTTTCACTTCTCCTTTTGTTTTTTAATCTTTCTAGAATTCCTTTCATATTTATATAAGCCTTTCTATTTATATCCTTAAAATATCTTCTAGATTTTCTTTTATATTTTCTACTCTTCATTTTTCCTGCTGACTCTTCTGAGGGTTTTCGAATCTGACCTTTCCACTCATTAATTCATTCTTTACTTGTAACCAGCCTGATTTTTTTTACACCTATTTTGTTCTTTATGCAACATATTATATTTTTTATACCTAATATTTCTACTTAGTTACTTTTATGATTTCTAGTTTTTTCTTTACGCTGCTATATCTTTGCTTGTCTTCTTATGTGTTTGCCTGAAGCCTTTTAAAACTTATTCCATCTGTTTTTAAAATTCTGCTTTTGATGTTACATGTTGTTCAGTTTAATGTTATCCTTTAATAGTTATTTGGCCTTTTAGAGCCTGGTTACTTTGGCCTGTCAACTCATGTGTCCATAGTAACATAAGTTGCTCTCTCTGGTAATTTAGGAAAAAGTAGAAGGCCAGCCCTTTGCCTGTGTCCATCACGTGAGTTTAAGGAAATGTGAAGGGTGAGCCTTGTGGCAGAAAGACCCAAGTACCACAGAACAACTACTGATCGCTTCCATTAGTTGCTGCTAGACAGTGTCTCTTCTCTTTTGAGTTCTCATTTGAATATTTAAATATTAGTAAGCATCAGTGTAGGCGGCAAACTCTGTAGATTATTATTCATGTCCCTGAAAATTTGAAGGGAACTTGAGTAGGAAGCGTTGACTATCACCTCTTCACTTGAGCAAGGATTTTAACTGCCTTCATATCTCACAGGTATTGCACCCTAAATTTAATTACTGGTTTCTGTAGAGTCTGGAAATCATTGTTCAAGCAAGGGAGAAGAAAGACATGGCTGTACAGGAGCTCTCCTACCACCTACCCTTGTGGTTAGTTCCAGCTGCTCTCTTCCCCAGACTGGGCAACCTGCCCCCAAGTGGTGTTCAAGACAACCTAAACTTCCAGATGTTTGTCAGTTTCTGCTTCTTTCTTTGTTTTCCATTTGCTCTTCCCCAAATCCATCCTTCCCAATAGTTTCTGTAGTTTTTCAGGATTTATATTGGGTTAGGAAGCCACTAGCCATTGCTACTTTGCTATCATGACAATCTGATTATTTCCTTATATTATTAATAGTCAGAACAGAATAACGAAGTATCTTATTTACCATTGTAACATGCATTGCAATATATCTAGAAATAAATTTGATAATAAATGTAACTTATTTATTTAAAAAAACTATAAAATTTTAGTAAGTGGTATAAAAAGAGACCTGAACAAATCAAAAGATAAATTATATCTCAGGGTAAAATAATTCAGTACTTAAATATTTCAGTTATTCATTAAATTATTCTAAGATTCATTTGGAAGAACGAATGTATGAGAAAACCTAAAGAACAAAAAAATATTGAGGATGAAAATGTGACCTATTAAAATACAATATTAAGACCTCATCAACTCAAGTGTACAAAATTTACTTCCCTTTACAGATCTTTACTCTCCCTCATTGATAATATTTATGCCTTAATTATTTCCTTTACATACATTTAGAACCATATTAGACTGTATTTTAATTTTTTCCTCAACCCTAAAATATAATTTAGAAAGTTAAAGAGGATAAGGAAAATTTATCATATTTACTCATGTTTTCCTTCCTGGTGTTCCAAGATTCCTTTTTTTATCATTTCATTTCTGTTTAAAGAAGTTCCTTTAGCCATTCGTTTAGGGTAGGCTTACTGGTGACAAATTCTTTTAGTTTTCCTTCATTTGAAAAAGTCTTAGGAGGATGGGTCTTGGGCTGTTGGGGCCTGATGTGGGCGGAAGTCTAGGCTCTCCACTCAGCCTTTGCTGTTGGGGGTGGGATCAGACTGTAACTTTTCTGTGATGTGTGACTGTTGAAGAACAATTATTAACTAAGTATTCTTTCTTGCTAGATTTCACCTTTCCTGTCCTTTGGCTAGAGAGGTCAGTCTGCACCCTTGGATTTCCATGTTGCCAGATTTTCATATCCATTTTGGGAAATACGATAAAAAAAGAAAATTTAGGAAACTCACCACTGTGGTTCCTTGAGTCCTGAGGTCCCTGGCTAGTCTACCTTCTTCTCTCCTTTTTTCAAAATCTTCTTTTGTTTATATAAAACTATATAAAATGTCCAGGAGTTTTAGTTGTTATCAGTACGAGGAATGTGGAAAATATGTCCACTCAAACCTTCTCCAAAAAGAAAACACGGTGGCTTACTAAATAGAGATCAGAACTGATACAGAAACTCCAGAAATAAATTCAAAATATGATAAAGAGAAAAGAGGTGGAGATCAATTGATTTTGGAAAAATTGGCTAATAATTTGGGGGAAATTTATACATTCACCTCAAACACATGGAGCTGAAATTCCAAGTGTTTATCCCTTATTAATATATGTCTACAACTTGAAGTGGTTCTATCTTTTTAGTATTTCTTATTGCCTTTCCTTATGTGACCCACAAGGGAAAGACTGTCATAAAGTGTGAAGACAAATACATAGCCAAAACAAATATGCAATGGAGGATCAATATGCATAATACATGGGAAATCAATTCATCATTTGGTAAAAGGTTAAATTATAAGAAAAGAGTATTTTTTCAATTTCTATAATTTAACCATTATTGTATTAATGTCTATTTTTTACTATCATTACTGTGCTCAATCACTTTTTGTATGTTTCTTACCTTGGGTTCTTGAATTTAATGTCCACATGAATACAAGAGATATCCTTCCCTGGTGGCAGAGGCATGAGTGGGAAGTGAGAAGTTTTTCTCTTTCTCAATTGACAAAGAACCAAAATCAGAATATTAAGTAACTAAATAAAGCAACAATGTATGTGGAGCAAAAATTGGGGGATTGATATATAATCTCTTTTTTAAAAGTTGCTCTGCTTTAAATTTCTATAGTAATTTTATTAGAATTTGCTTTTATGACTCTCTCTTAATTAAATTATTACCATCACAGGATAAGCTACCTTTATTTTCACCTCTGTATCTCTGGTGTTTAACAAAGTGTGTGGCACTGTGTGAGCACCAAATGTTTGCAAAATAAATGAATTACTGGATGGATAAGTCAATAAATAAATAAATCTCCATTGCACAGTTAGATGATTACTTTTGATCATTATGAGGATAATATTTGATCTGTTATATGCAAAGTGGAATAAGAGCAAGTATATTAGAGTGATATTCTACAATAATCCATCATTAGGTTGCTCCATGGTTGGTTTTCAAAAGAATTCACCCTCATTTTCTTTTCCTACCACATAAAATGACAATGAATATGCTATTTAAATCTGTTTTTTATTAGAAGGCAATTGTAAAATTTAAGAAATGGTTCTCATTTTATTGATTAAAGTGATCAACAACCTTCTTTGATGGTATTTGTTGAAAACTTTTTGGGGGCTTGACGTAGTTAATGAGTGACTCTATAAACTCCAGAGGCAGATTAATAGGAAAAATTAACAAAGTGAATTAGGTTTGTAAATTAAGACAGACTTTATCAATATCCATGCCTGTTATATTGCTACGTGTCAGACAGACTCTCTCTATTTTGATCTTTAATTTAACTAATCATTCCTTTGATTCACTAAGACATCACTGAGGGTCAAAGACCAACTTTGAAAAAGGCTTCTCTTCTTTAGCAATCAGACAGATATGAAACTCCATTAATTACGTGTGAATTTCTCATCTCTTCAATGCAGAAGTTACATGACTCTCTGAGTGTAAAGCTTTGTTGCTGTTGTTGTTTTGGAAAGGCTGTTGAAAGATCTATCTATATACTGTTAGTTGTTTTGTAAAGGTAATCTTAGACTAACTGATATGTAGTTCCACTTTCTCTCTGTAATTCAACAGAGGAAAAACCACTTGATCGATCTGTGTCTCCATCAGCAGAACAAGGCGTCAGCCATATTTGTTAATGTTAGTCCCCGAAAAGCATGAAACTATGAATGTGTAGCTCTTTTGCATCTCCTCTTCAAACATTTCTCTTCTTTTCTTTAGCCTATATTTTAAAAAAATCTGTAAATTAGGTATTCCACAGTTGTACGCTCTAAAGCTGTTGGAACATCTTGCTTGATTTTCTGGATGCCATTCCACTCAATACCTCTATTCCACTGATTTGATTATAAGCTTCAGAGATAAGTTTTTCTCGTGAATTCATCAAGAAAACACAATATTGGACCCTGAGATATTAATTATTTGGGGCTAACCTAAACATAATGCTGTATTTATTTATTTCTCCTTCTTTGCTATGAATCCATCAGCATGATTTATTAAAACATCTAATTCTCAGGAGAAGCTAGGTCTAGAATAACGAAGAACAATGTGTACAATCTAATCTTGTCATTGTGCTCACTGGCTTTTATTCTGTGTTACTGTAGGTATCATTTTTATTTGATCCTTACGATTATATGTCGTGACATATATTCATATATTATAATACCATACTACTGGTAGACCAACCTCAGACATTCAGAGGAGATATTTATATGTTTCTTTAGAAAAAATAAATTTCCCTTTATAAATGGAAGAATTGAGTATAAAAATATAGTTGATGCTCATGTAATAATCATATAATATAATTTTTATTAGTCAAAATAATAGAAGAATAGAATTTTTGAAATCTGACTCAATTTTGAAATTATCACTTTCCCTCCACGCTCAATTCACTCCACAATCCTTTATTATATCCACCAGGGATAAGCAATTTCTCACACGTATTCCTCCTTTCGTCTCTCTTTTTCTCTTTCCTTACATAAGTTATTCCAGCTCTTTGAAGAAAGATACAAACTCAATAATTAAAAAATATGAATAGGAGATGGGAAGGGGTGTTCAGAACTATAAACTCTGGGCTTCTGTAAACTTCAGATTCCATCAGATATGGAGAATTTTGTGTACATGCAAGGAGAGGCGGACTCAACTGAGTAGGACAATTCCTAATAATTGCGCCTCTGAAAAAAAATGCAAGATTATTTTTATTTCTGCTAGTATTGCTTTGGGGAAATACTTTAGTAGAATAATATGTCTCTGTTTTGATGTTTTGATTGTAACATGGTTATGCTCAGAGTTCCAATTTTTTTAAGTCAGTTTTCACTGCTCAGATGCTTCTGTTCTAAATGATTGGGTTTTTTTTTCTTCTTCTGTTGTGTTTAATTATTTCCCTAATGCAAACTTCTTTGCTTTCAGACAGAGAAAGGGCTATCAAAAGTATGGCAAGAAAGCGAGCAGACCTCTGGTGATCATTGGCAAAAGGCTGTCATCCTGCTGGGAAAGTTAAGGAATTTTGAAGTTATATTTCAAGGTATCAGAACAAGGGATCTAGGAGGAGGAGCTGCAATTGATGACATTGAATTTAAAAATTGCAAGACTGGTAAGTTTCTGGAGACCCCTTCTATTTGGAAGTACGTTTGTGATCTAGCCATTTTATCTTTGTTTCAAGTTTATAAAATGTTCCATTATATATTTTGTATATACATAAAAATCAATTGCAAGAGACAGTTTCATAATTGTTGACAATTCCGAAATTATCACTTTCCCTCCATGCTCAATTTACTCCACAATCCTTTATTATATCCATTAGGGATAAGCGATTTCTCAGACATATTCCTCCTTTTGTCTTTCTTTTTCTCTTTCCTTATGTAAGGAAATAATAGCTTCTCCATCCTTCAAAGGCACAAGTAATTTCTCTCTTCTTTCCATACTATCCCCTTTCTACATGTAGAAGTGTTCTCCTTTGAATTTATTTTTCAACACAATTTAAAGTATAAGCCTAATGCTATATACATTTGTCTAATATAAATTAATAAATATGAACCAGTAAAAAAGAGATAGAAAGCTGGCAGTTAATGAATATACAAATTCAGCCAGGTATAATTGAAGCAGGACTTGAGTTGAGAGCTATGCTTGGGGCATTTAAAATGCTACTCTAGCAAGTGAGCAGTAACTTAAAAAAATTGTTATCATTTATCATACTCCTAAACATGAAGTTTGACTATACTTAGATTTTCTTTACGAAAATACCCAGAAAATGTCAGAAATAATTATAAATACATTTGTAGAATTTCACAATTGGCAAGGTTCTTTCTGAGGAATTATTCCATCTGATTTCCAAAAGGGTACTGAGCAGTATATACTGCCAGTGAAAGATATGCCTTCTGTGGTTTTCTACACTGATTCACTTGGAGGCAAGCCCCTGGGATGGAGAGCTAAACTTGAATGCTATTTAATTGTATTGTTGCTCTCATATTAAAATGTCACTTCACAGAGGCAGTTCAAACATGTGAGTTTGGTTTTTGGTGATGTTACAGCATCTGCTCTTTTTATGACCACAGCTGCTTCAAAGGATTCTGCTTAAAAGTCAATCCTTTAGGGGCTGGCCCCGTGGCCGAGTGGTTAAGTTCGCGCGCTCTGCTGCAGGCGGCCCAGTGTTTCGTCGGTTTGAATCCTGGGCGCGGACATGGCACTGCTCGTCAGACCACGCTGAGGCAGCGTCCCACATGCCACAGCTAGAGGAACCCACAGCGAAGAATACGCAACTATGTACCGGGGGGCTTTGGGGACAAAAAGGAAAAAATAAAATCTTTAAAAAAAAAAAAAAAAAAAGTCAATCCTTTAGATTTTGATTCTCCCCACAATGTTTCCGGGAAAGATGGTTGCTACTCAGCCACCTTATATATGTTACATAAAGTCAGCTTTCTTGCATCCCGGATGGTCTAGGGAGCACAGAGCTCCAGGTATCTGCGTCAAACAGGAGGCAGTATTTGGGCTTGGGGATGTTTGGGAGAGGGTGCCTGGACAACAGAAAATGGGGTTCTGAACATAAAATCATGAAAAGGTATTTCAGAAGTGAGAATGTGCTTCTTCAACTCTTTTCTAGTACCTTTTCTTGTAGTATGCTAAATTTCTATTATAGTTAGTCACTCAATCTAGAAATGATTGGCAACTTAAAAAGGAAAAATTCTTCAAAACTTTGGCTAAGATTTTAGAAGGAGAGAAGCTTTCATTAAACAGAGATTCCTTTCTTCTCAAGGGAAGCAGAATGATTCCTAGATGGGATAATTCAGGAGAGAAGAAAACTGAAAGTTATTCTAACTCTGCCAGGCTTCCTGTAGAACTTGGCACTGCTTATCCCCTCCGTATCTTAAAATCCTGTGAGAATTTACAGGATTATAATTACTTTTGTTCAACTCAATCCAACGCTCAGCTTACTGAATAATAATTTAATATATTTAGTCATAAAGTACTTTTAAGTTTATAGTTTGTTTCCTGTTATCAAAATGAGGCAAATTGCGGTCAATTGTAGTTGAAAATGGTCAATTGTGTATCAACTATATTTTAGGAAAAAGTTGCCATTGGTTTTTGTTAGCCCAGCTTGCTACAAGTAAAGAAGATTTTCAAAATATATGTTAGTTAAGATAGAAAGGAAAAAAAAAAGCATTAGGAGAAATTTTAAAAGACTATGTATGAAATTTAAAAAAATGATTTTTTTGGTCCCCTTAGTTTTAAGTTATATGCTAATAAAATATCAGTGCTACGAAATATGGATGATGAGAAGGAGCTTAGAGTGTAAGTTACATTCAGTTGTTTTCTACTATCACCAGTTTAGAAGAAGAGAATAGTATTTGACAAAACACCTAAAAATCAGAGAGTTGCTATAGAATAGTGATTAAGAACAAGGAGTCTTGGGTTAAACTATCTGGGCATGAAATCTGGCTCTGCCACTGACTAGCTTGGGTGAGATTTTTTATTTCACTTTGCTTTAGTTTCCTCATTGATAAGATGGTGTTGATAATAATCGTACTTCCATCCTAGATTTCTGTGAATATTAAATATGTTAACATATGTGAAATGCTTAGAATAGTCTTGGCACATAGTAAAATTTATGTTTTACATTTTATTGTTACAATTATCATCATTCTTATTAACCATGCCATATTCTCAAATGGTGCTTTATTACCCTGCATGAGGAAACCAGCTTCAAACCATGTGCAGAGAGGTTGCCATAGAATCTGTGAAGGAATCGCTGCTGTTTCCCATTTGAGATAAAGAAATTAAAAATGACTTAAGGGGCCAGCCCCGTGGCCGAGTGGCTAAGTTTGCATGCTCCACTTCAGTGGCCCAGGTTTTGTGGGTTCAGATCCTGGAAGTGGACCTACACACCACTCATCAAGCCATGCTGTGGCTGCACCCCACATAGAAGAACTAGAATGACTTACAGCTAGGATATACAACTATGTCCTGGGACATTGGGGAGGGAAAAAAAAAAGGAAGATTGACAACAGATGTTAGCTCAGGGCCAATCTTCCTCACAAAAAAAATGTAAAAATTAAAAACTGATGTTTATTTGTCTATCACATCCTGCTGATCACAAAAGACCATATATTGTATGATACTATTTATAGGAAATGTCCAAATTAGGAAGATGTGTAGAGATGGAAAGTAAATTAGTGGTTACTTACAGCTGAAGGAATTGGGGGTGGGGAGTGACGGCTAACGAACATGGGGGTTCTGTATGGGGTGATGAAAATTGATTGGTGATTGTCACACAACTCCATAAATATAACACTACTAAATTGTAAACTTTATATGGGTGAACTTAATGGTATGTAAATTATAAATTACAAATCAATAAAGCTGTTAAAAAGAAAAAAGAAATGAGGGAGAATTCTAGAAAGATAGTGGTGGTCGTGGCAGAATAGCTTTTGGATTTTCATAAGTCCTCACAACGAAACAGAGCACCCAGTTAGCAAAGTCAATGAGCCATGGAAAACATGTACAACAAGATTAAGTGAAAATGCGTCCCCCCTACAGGCTAATGGGGACAAACTGCCAATAGCCGCAAGACCTGTGTGGTATTTATGTCTGTGAAAGAGAAGGCAGGGGAATCATGGAAGAGCCCGCAGATATTGGCTGGAAAATACAGTCAGGCAGTTTGAGAATGGCAGCTAAAACTGGGAGGGGTTTTACTCACTTTGAGACTAAGTGGGTCCAAGGGGTCTGGGTTGTAAGGTCTGTGGGTCTGCAGCTGTCTAGACGCCATGAACTCTCAAAATGGATCCTCCAGGACTCCTTCACAGGACAGCAGCCTCCATTCAAAAACAAAACAGGGGCTGGCCCATGGCACGGTGGTTAAGTTCACACTCTCTGCTTCATCAGCCCAGGGTTCATGGGTTCGGATCCCAGGTGGGGACCTACACACCACTCATCAGGCTGTGCTGAGGCAGCATCCCACATACAAAATAGAGGAAGATTGGCACGGATGTTATCTCAGGGACAATATTCCTCAGCAAAAAGAGGAAGATTGGCAACAGATGTTAGCTCAGGGCCAAACTTCCTCACCACAAAAAAAACCCCAAAAGATCTAACAAAAACTCCACTGGGAGTGGAATCAAAATTGAGTAGACTGGGGACAGATGAAGGAAGGAGAAAACTCACATCAAAGTGGAGGAGGGGAATGCAGCCAGGAAATCTCAAAAAGCAATATCTTTTATAAATTTGTACAGATTCTATGGATTTATAACCCTTCTCAGGGGTTTGACACTAATCATCTAACTTTTGTCATGTCATTTTAGAATATCAGTTTCCTCATTCGCAAAATGACAGGATAATAAAGGACAATCTCTGAGATTTTCCTAGGATTATCTGACAACTCTGGAAACTATGCATATTTTTAAAATTTCAGAATAATTGAGAACAAAGTGTAAAATTGATTAAGAGTGAAAGTGGAAGATCGTGGAAGATACATGTGAGATATATATATATTTGGTGGCTATCTGCTTTACTTGCAAATAAGAAAGCTATTTGAGCTTCATATTTATTCTTTTACTTTCCATTCAAAAACTTACAACTCAATTTATTAGATAATGTTTAGTACGTGGCCAACATAAAGCTAGATATATTCTTTTTTTTCTTTGCGTTCTGGATATATCATGGTGCTATCTTCAATTTGTTATCAAATTTATTGTATTTTTCTAAAAAGAACAATAAAGCAAAATAATAGACATGTTCTTTGGTTAGTCTGTGCTCACATTAAGAAGCATATCTCCAGAAAAAGAGAGAGAAGCATATCTCCACTTTGGGCAAATTAACAAGGAAGCAAGTAGCTTATTCATAGAAAAATAAATGATAGATTATGAATTTTATATCTCTTCTTTTTAAATTCAAGTTGATTTAAAAATGGTTTGTACAAAAATCTTATAAAATGCAACAGCCGTTCTATAGAACAGAGAAGTAGGAAGAGAATTCCTATAGAAAGGAAGGGAATAGTTCTTCGCTGTAAGTATAAAAGTATCAATTCTAAGTTTAAATGGTTATTCAATTTTCAATCAGAATATTATTTACTAAGTACAGTCATTCATTAAGTACAATCATCCAGCTGATACTTACTGAGTTTGCTATTAATACTAAGCAGCATCTATATCAGTGGTTGGAGGCCCAGTTCTGGAATAAGACCACTAGGTGCAAATCCCAACTTCCCCATTTGCTATGTGCTCTGCGCTTTTAGGCAGGTCGCATAATCTCCCTTTGTCTCATTTTGTTCAGCTATAAAACGGTAGTAATACTGCTTCCATCTCATAGAGCTATTAAGAGGATTAAATCACTTTATGCAAATTTCTTTGAAGCATGCATACTATAATAATCACTGAATATTTGTTGGCTAAAAGTATAAATGAACAGCAACAGCAAAAACTTGACATTGCTTTAAGCACAACACTTTTTAGATCAGTGCTTAAGATCTGGTTCTGTTCTGTTCACCTGTCCAGCAAACATTTATTGATCGCCTCGGCTGCGGAAAGCTCTGTGCGGTACACTGTGCACATCTCCTCAGAGCAGGACTGAAACGAGTGTGTTACACAGTATTTGGCTTTATTGATTTTCCATTTCCCCTTTCAGCGCCCCATTTCTTGACTCCCAGGATTTCTTCTCCCTCCCCATGTGTCCCCTCTGTGTCTTCTATTTCCCAGACCGCTCTGTGGACTGTCTCCAAGACACAGGTAAACCTGGTACCTTAGGATGGGAGCCAATAAAGATATAAGATGTTGCCTTCCCCACTGAAAATCTAGAAGATCCAACTGAATGATGACCAGTTTTCAGTTCAGGGCAAAGGAAGAAATAATTTAGGGAATGGAAAATGCTTCCAGAAGTCAATAAAATCATCTAAGTAGACAGTAGCACAGTAGCTGCTCTGTCTTTCTCTGAATTCATACAGAGCAAAACGCATCATGCTCCCCAAATAATCCTAAATGTGAAAGGAAGAAAATACCTTGGGAATAAAATGAGAGGAGCCGGCATCTTTATACATCATTATAATTTTAGATGTCTAGTACATTGTCTTCACACATAACCTGAAAAGACTTTCTTTTTTGTTATAACCACTTCCACAGTTTTCTTTTTTTTCCACTTAACAACTGTATGTATGACTCCTAAGTGTCCTTTAAACAGTAACTGTTCTGGAATGAAAATAGTGGCTTGATGATAACAATTTCAGGGCAGCCTCACTCTGGATTCACATTGAACTTGGGAGATCACAAAGCAGTGATTGCTCGATATAAAGTTCACGGATACATAAATCTATAAACAGAACCCTGTAGAGTTTGACTTCAAAACTTGCCTCCTCCACTTAGTTTAGATGAAAAGATGTATTCCTGCTCAAGGTATGTGTGTTCCAAATGTTGCATTTAGATCTCTCACAGTTTTCTCTTAAAGTAAATGTTGTCAAAAGTGGAAAAAAAGAAGATGATAGTGAGTAGGAAAAATAGCAATAATGAAGCATCTCACCCTAATAAAATAATTAAAAGAGACTTTTATTTGTAATAACTAATAGCTAGATAATATGTAGTGCTGTATATTTTAAGGGTGGCTAAATGGATGAACGAGTATATGGATGGGTGAATGGATCGATGGACAGACAGATGGATTAATATAATACACCATTCAAATCTTGTTATGTGTGTGAAAGTTCAGAACAGAACAAGTTCCTGCCTCTCTTGAGCTAAATTCTGGTGGCAGATGCAGATAATAAACCAATTTAGATGTAATACTGTGTCATATGGGGATAGGTGCTATGAGCGATATGGTGAGGAGGAATGATGGAGAATTATTCCCTGATTGGAGTGGTCAGAAACAGTCTCTTGGAAGATTACAAGCAAAGATCTTAGTGAAGAGCACTCCTGGCTTCCAGACCAGTGAGGCAGATTTACTAGGAGGGGAGCACAATGCCGGGCCAGAAGGAACTAAGAGTGGAGAGACAGCAATGGGCATCATCATGTAGAGCTTTGTCATCAGAAATGCCTGCTCTTGGGGCTGGCCCTGTGGCCGAGTGGTTAAGTTCACGCACTTCATGTTGGCAGCCCAGGGTTTCTCCAGTTTGGATCCTGGGCATGGGCATGGCACCACTCATCAGGCCGTGCTGAGGTGGCGTCCCACATGCCACAACTAGAAGGACCCACAACTAGAATATACAACTATGTACTAGGGGGACTTGGGAAGAAAAAGTAGAAAAAAGAAAAAGAAGATTGGCAACAGTTGTTAGCTCAGGTGCCAATCTTCAAAAAAAAAAAAGAAAGAAAAAGAGGGGCCAGCCCTGTGGCCGAGTGGTTAAGTTCACGCGCTCTGCTTTGGCGGCCCAGGGTTTGGATCCTGGGCGCAGACATGGCACCGCTCACAAGACCATGCTGAGGCGGCGTCCCACATGCCATGACTAGAAGTACCCACAACTAAAATATACAACTATATACTGAAGGCATTCGGGGAGAAAAAGCAGGAAAAAAAAAAAAAGAAAAAGAAATGCCTGCTCTGTACTGGGGATCTTCTCACAGCGCAGGGGTTAAACAAGCAAAGTCTAGAGTCAGACTTCCCAGGGTTAAATCCCGACTCTGCCACTTACTCGCTGTGTGACCTTGAATAAGTACTTATCAACTCTGTGCCTCAGTTTCCTTATGACCATAAAAATAGAACCTAGCTGAGAGGGTAATTGTGAGGATTTAACAAGTTAATATGTGCTAAGAGCTTTGAACAGCATCTCTTCATGGTCACTACTTAATAAATGTTAGATATGATTATCATCATCATCATCACAACCATATTTGATTTAATCCTCGGTACAACTCTGGAAAGTTGAGGCACTCAGAAGTTACACTAAATAATGTCAGCCAGGTTGATTTCCTTACTGATGCTTAATGGCACAGAAACTTAGCTGTATTTAGCCATAACAGCATAGCATACCATTAAAATCATGATGAATACTTTGGGGGCAAAGCAGTTACACAACACCTGCCATATCTAGTTTACCGATGGTTTCAAATGCTCCTGAAAGAAAACAGGTAATATCAGACCTATCACTAGTGTTCCTAACAGTGGCGTATTCTAGTAATACTAGTTGGAATATTTTCAAACATTGTAAATCCTGTTTTTAAAATTTTAATATTTAATTGAGCCTCATTGTTTCAGAGTTGTTGTATTTTGTTTAAGATTGGCACCTGAGCTAACAACTGTTGCCAATCTTTTCTTTTTCTTTTTTTTTCCTGCTTTATCTCCCACAAATCCCCCCTGGTACATAGTTGCAGGTCCTTCTAGTTGTGGCACGTGGGACACCGATGAGTGGTGCCGTGTCCACGCCCAGGATCTGAACCAGCGAAACCCTGGGCCAACACAGCCGAGCGCACGGACTTAACCACTCGGCCACAGGGCCGGCCCCAAGAGTTATTTTATTTCAGGTTCAGAAAATTTTTCAATAAAGAGAGGGTGGGAAAGAAAAGAAACTTTATGTACAAATGTTACAGAACTTGAACCAGATCCAGGTCATAGCTGATTCCTTACCTGATTCTGTATGACTGTCTTTATTCTAGGTTCCTTATAAATTGCAGGGCACCTTTTTTACCTAAAGCTAAAAGTTTCTTCCAAGAATTGATGTAATTCGTTAAATATACTCTTTATGCAGAGCCAGTTCGTATCTTTATATTAAACCTGCTACTTCAAATTAAACTTTATCTATTGCCTGGGTGAAAAACCCAATGGTTCTCAAGGGAAAAAATAGACTTATTTGTAGTAACCTCTTTACATTTCTGCAAATATCTTTTATTAACAAAAAATGTTGTCTTGTTTATTTTTTGTTATAATTAATATATATATATATATTTTTTTTTTTAAAGATTGGCACCTGAGCTAACAACTGTTGCCAATCTTCTTTCTTTTCTTTTTCTTTGTTTTTTCTCCCCAAATCCCCCCAGTACATAGTTGTATATTTTAGTTGTAGATCCTTCTAGTTGTGGCACGTGGGATGCCACCTCAGCGTGACCCGATGAGCAGTGCCATGTCCGCGCCCAGGATCTGAACCAGTGAAACCCTGGGCCGCTGCAGTGGAGCACGCGAACTTAACCACTCTGCCATGGGGCTGGTCCCCAATTAATATATATCTTGATTGTATTTCCTTTTCTAACTTACGTATCAATAAAATATATAAATGTGCATTTTACTAAATATATATCATATATATATTTTTTTGAGGAAGATTAGCCCTGAGCTAACATCTGCTGCCAATCCTTCTCCTTTTGCTGAGGAAGAGTGGCCCTGAGCTAACATCTGTGCCCATCTTCCTCTATTTTATACATGAGATACCTGCCACAGCATGGCTTGATAAGCTGTGCTAAATCCTCACCCAGGATCCAAACTGGTGAACCCCAGGCCACTAAAGCAGAGTGTGTGAAATTAACCATTATGCCACCAGGCCAGCCCTGATATATACCATATATTGACACAAAAATTAGTCATTCTGATTTTTCACTCAAAAAAAGGATTTTTATTGATCCAAAAATTTTGATTCTTCATCAAAAGGGAAGAATAGTGATATCAATTCATTGATTTTAAACAAATACTACAAACTTTTTAAACCTATCATTGTATGTGGTAGAGAGATTTACTGTTTGCAAGATATCTATTTTTTCCCTTTGTGTCCGAGTCCCTTTTGGGTAAGTGGATCCGCATAGAAACAATCTGACCAATGTGCTGTGGGGAAGTAACGTGTGTCACTTCCAGGTCGAAGCATTTCAAGCTAGAGACGCTCCAGGTCTCCTTTCTGTTGCTGTGGTAGAGGATGCCTCATTTTCTAGACTCTGTGTCTACATGTGTCTGGTCCCCTAAATTTGTGGAGGAAAGTCCCTTTGCTGACTTGTTTTAGATTTGTATAGTGAGTGACAAAAAATAGCGTTGATATTTGGGGGTTATTTTTTAATTGCTATATTATCTAGTCGGTCCTAACGCAATGCCGTTTCCTATGTTACATAGAGGAGTATTATTTAGTTAGAGCTATTATAGAACCACACTGTATATATGTAGAGTTGTATTTGACATTGGGCTGTCCAGCTTTGTAACCTTGGAAACAGATACATTTGTTGTGTTTTAGGTCACAGTGTGAAGATTATGGTTGCTTATTTAATGAACAAAAAGAAATCACAACCAAGCTATCAGTCCTTTGCAGCATTTTTCAAACTGAAGATGTGAAACAGTGTACTTACTTTTCAGACTCTAATCCTCTAAATATGTTAAGAAAGAGCTGAGTAGTATTCCATTGTGTGTGTGTGTGTGTACCACATCTTCTTTATCCATTCATCCATTCCTGGGCACTTAGGTTGTTTCCAAGTCTTGGCTATTGTGAATAATGCTGCAATGAACATAGGAGTGGAAATATCTTTTCAAATTAGTGTTTTCGTGTCCTTTGGGTAAATACCTAGAAGTAGAGTAGCTAGACGATATGATAGTTCTAGTCTTGATTTTTTGAGGAATCTCCATCCTGTTTTCCATAGTGTCTGCATGATTTTACATTCCCAGCAGCAGTGTATGAGCGTTCCCTTTTCTCTAGATATGCTCCAGCACTTGTTATTTCTTATCTTTTTAATTATAGCCATTCTGACAGTCATGAGGTGATATCTCATTTTAGTTTTGCTTTCAAGTCACATGGAGAAAGCCAAATACCATATGATTTCACTAGTGGGGAAGATAAAGGCAACAACAACAACAAACACATAGATATAGAGATAGATTAGTGGTTCCCAGAGAGGAAGGGGGGAAGGAGAAGGGAGTCAAAGGGCACACATATGATGATGGATGGTAATTAGTCTTTGGGTGGTGAGCATGATGTAGTCTATACAGAAATCAGAATATAAGGATGCACATCTAAAATTTATGTACTGTTAGAAACCAATGTTGCCCAATAAAAGAAAAAGAGCTTCCAACATCCCTGGCTCCAAGTACTCAGGAGAATAAAGTTAACACTAAACGAAATTCAAAATCAAGAGGTGGAGAGAGTCCTTGTGGCATCAATCCTATCCTTCCAGTCATTGCCAGCTATAGCCCTCACTTTGCTTTATTGACTGAATTGATTTGAGACAGGCCTCGGGAGAGAGGCCTCATTGTCATGGTCAATGAACAACATTATTCTTCATTAAGCCTTAGGGCCAAGTTATTTGCTTCTTGTAAAATCAGAGAATAGATTCTTATTCCTGGTCCCATGCCCACATTTTAAACAGTAGGACTATGTAATTGAGTTTATTATATCTTTAATCAGCTATTTTAAATTAAAAAATCAAAGCCATAGATGGATCTAATTACTTTAACATTGTATTTAAATCAACCATTTATTACGTACCAAGAAAATGTCGGATATTACTTATATCTTTCAATAAAATTAGCATTTCAGTGTCAAAATGGTCTACATTTAAAGATGTAATTATAATCATATAATGATAAACTGAATATTATAATTAATGTGATTATACTTGATTATGATACAAGCACAATGATATAACTTGGTTCATTCATAATATTAAGAAAAAATAATTACTTGAGCATACATTTTTGTTAGGCTTAAGTAGCACTTGAAATAGCCTTAGGTTTAAATGAAGGCTACTATAAATCTGCATACTAACATTATCCTCAGTTCATGTTATTTCTAATTAGAATTTGGTTAAATTACAATGAACATTTCCACACTTAATATCTGGGTCAGTAAGATCGTCGCATAGAGAATTTGTCACAATACTGCATTTCAGTTTTTACTGGACTATATTTTACTAATTCTTTTCTATTCAAAGTGAATATTAACCAGTAAGACTTCCATTTTACACTCATGATATATGTTTTTTATTGTCCGTTGCACAGTTAAAAGATATACTATTCAGTCCTGAAGCAAATATATATAAGGTATACAAGCTACAAGTGTCATTAACATAAGTAGATGTGGAACTCAAGAAATTTATATCCAGTTGGATCAAACATAAAGAAATAGATTTCAATAAAAATCTCCAGGTATTTATACATACACAAGTATTAAGCTAGGGCCAGAAACCAATTTTCTTATGTATTATATTAGATGGAACGTGCGCACACCTACACATATACTCAGAGGCATATATGAATTTCTGAAAAGCCTCATATTTTGAATAATCACACAAGTAAAGGGCTTATGAGAAAATACCATTGGAGCAAACCACTATAAGCATAGGTAACTAAGTTATACAACACTAATATAAACAAAAGCAGCCATAATAAAAATACCAGCACAGTTTAAAACATTTTAAAATCCTATCAAATAGAGGAACTTTTCAGTAAATATGTTATGTTACCTAAAAAGGAGAGTTGGGTGGGAGGCAAGCAATCTTGATGGAAGGGTGGTATAAAAAAAGTTTAAGCCTATTAAATTATGGAGATAAGGGAAAAAGAACCAAAGACTGGAAAAACCATACGACAGATAAGCAGTCCCAAAAGAGAGCATGTGGAGAAACAGAGCAAAGAAGACGGTGAGACCGACTCAGCAGCCTCGCCTGCCTCCATGGCTCTCTGGGCTCAGCCGTGTTAGTGCGCTTCATTGTCATCTGCTGTGCCTTGGTGGCACAAGACATTATTGTAGTGGGAAAAATCACGTAGGAATCAACACACCTTCTGTGTGGCATTGACCTAGTGGCCTCATTGATCAGTTGCATACAAACTTCATTGTTTTACAGAAACCTGCATTGGATACCTGATAATCAAGACAGTGGAAGGAAACTAAAATATGTTGAAAACCTAGTGAGTGCTGAGGTCAAACTAGACCCAGTGCATGTGTCATCTCCCTTAAAGAAGGACTGAGAATGTTTAGTACAGAATGGGTTTTTGAAGGATTTGAGCAAAATGAGTCACACAAATTGTCTAGAAAGCTGCCTCAGAAGAATTGGGAAATATAGAGTTTTAAATTGTTGATTAAAAGGTCAGAAAGGAGCTCAGCAAAAAAAACCAAGTGTGGGAGAATCTCTTTCCACTTGTTCACTTTTTGGTCTTTCAGTCTTTATCCATTCTTATGGTAATTTCTGGGAAATCTCTAGGTTAGTTAGGTCTAGTTTAATTGCCAATAGCATCAAACATAAAGGGAGTTTATGTAAGGATTCAAGGAATCTCAGGAAACCCAAGATTAGGAACACAGTCCAGCTTCAAGAAAGTTCTAAAACCAGGGATTGAAAGAGGGAACTTGAGCTGTGATCTTTCTGTGCCTCTTATCTCTTTTGTCTGCGTCTCTCTGCACATCTGTTTCAGTCCCCTCTCTCTGAACCAGCTTTCTCTGCTTCACCAAATATAGGCAGAAAACATGACTACACCACAGGATTCAAGAGCCTCTTAACGCATTGTTGAAGAAACCTTTTGGTTATATTTCTAAATTGTCTGGGAAAGGATGCCAACTGACCTATCTTAGACCAAATGGCCACCCTCAGACCAGTTAAATGTAGTCCAATGGCAGGGACATGTTATACAAACATGCCTTGGTGACCATATGGATGAGAAGGAGTCATCAGATGAAGGGAGAGGAGTAAACAAGTCCACTATTGGGTCATTGAAAATATACTCTTAGAATAATATTCATTCAACAAATACTAGTACTGTACCTCCATAAACAAGTGTTGAAGGATATTACACAGACGAGTTAATTATTCCAACAGATGGCTAGTCTAATGGTGTAGGTAAAGAGTAATGACTTGACTTAGAGTGTTGCAGTAGGAAAAGAGAGGCAGAGATGGGTGTATGAAATATTGTAGGGGAGTTGATAGGTCAGGATCAGTGCTTTAGCTCCAGTCAATGTCTACCTTCCAGCCAGCAGGAAAAAATTAACGTGGGGAAAGAGGCAAAGACACATACCAACTGTCTTTTAAAAGGTTTCCTTGAGCCAGCCCTGATGACCTAGTGGTTAAGTTTGGCACCTCTGCTTTGGTGGCCTGGGTTTGGTTCCCAGGCACAGACCTGCACCACTTGTCAGTGGCCATGCTGTGGCGGTGGCTCACATACAAAAAGAGGAAGATTGGCAACAGATGTTAGCTCAGGGTGAATCTTCCTCAGCAAATAAAAGAGAGATTGGCAACAGATGTCAGTGCAGGGCAAATCTTCCTCGGCAAAGAAAAATATAAAAAATAAAAAGAAAACTTTCCTTGAATCTGTTGTGCATCAATTAGACATAACTAATTAGTCAAAATTTTGTTATATGGTCAAACCATAAAGAAATCTAGGAAATGTGTTTATTCAAAATTAAGGAAGAGGAAGGGAATGGATATTTGTTTAGAGAACTAATAACTCACCACAAGTCTCTATTAGGTAATTTCTCAACCTAAGAGTATACAAAATTATGACTTTAATGTATATTGTCAATTAAGAATGAACACAAAAATGTAAATTTCCACTGGCAAACCCTTCATCCAGTGTCCTTTTCTCTTTTTCTCCACATCCTGTCTGTTAAGCTTGCTTATTGCTTTGTTCTCCTCAATGTTTGGGCATCTTTCCCTGTGTCTGTAATTCAATACCGTAAACCTATCATAAACCCCTACCTCTTCCAGCAAGATCCTTTTCCCTTTTTAGATTAGGTAAGTTAATTTATCTATTTCTTCAAATCCCCATCAACACTGGTTCTCATTAAGTTTTTTACAAGGAAACTTTCCTAATTTTGTGGGTGGAATACTATAGTGTTTTAGATTACATCTATAATAATGAAGTTAGTAATGAGGTTAAATCTTTTTTAACCATTATGCTTGTTATTGGTCATTCACATTTCTTCCTTTGACAGTTGCGCATTCATTTCCCTGCCAAAAATTTCTGTGGCTCTGTTTGCTTTGTTGTATTGATTTGCATGTGCTCCTTCTTTTTTGATTAATTATACAAACCCTCTTTCATAAGATATGTTGTAAATATGTTTTTCTTGCTTTCTTTATCTTTTCATATTGTTTCTAATACTTTCGGTGAGAACATTCTGATCCATTTAATTTAATTCAATCAGAGTTTTACTTTGTACATTTGCCTTTTTCATTGAGCTTAAGAAACACTCTGAGGTTAAATAAATATTCTTCATGATTTTCTATTTTCCATCATTACATTTTAGTGCTTATATTTAAATCTCCTTGAACCATACTTGCTCATCACCATACAGATTTTGTCTACTTTGATTATGCTTTATATTTTTGGTTGTTTCCTATTCCCAAGTCCTCTACCAAAAAAATTCATCAGGGGCCAGCCTGGTCGCGCAGCGGTTAAGTGCGCACATTCCACTTCGGCGGCCCAGGTTTCGCCAGTTTGGATCCTGGGTGTGGACATGGAATAACTTGGCAAGCCATGCTGTGGTAGGAGTCCCACATATAAAGTAGAGGAAGATGGGCAGGGATGTTAGCTCAGGGCCAGTCTTCCTCAGCAAAAAGGGGAGGATTGGCAGCAGGTGTTAGCTCAGGGCTAATCTCCCCCCCCCCAAAAAAAATACAAAACAAACAAAAAAATTCATCAGAAGGTTGTAGGGTTTTTTCTTTTTCTCTACAGCATGCTGGTACATTTTATTTTCTTTTTTAATCTGTTATGCTTTGCACTGAGGAACACTCTGGATTCATTTTAATAGTTTATTTCTTAATGGTTAATTAGAATTCTCTTAATTGTTCTCATTTCTCCCTACCCCCAACCCCTGGCAACCACCATTCTACTTTCTGTCTCAATGAATTTGGCTACACTAGGTACCTCACGTAAGTGGAATCATACAGTATTTGTCCTTTTGTGACTGGCTTCTGACATACCCATAACATACTCTGACATACCCATAACATAGCCTGAAGACTGCTGAAATATGATTGGTCCATTCTTTCCCTTCCGATCTGCATGCCTAGTCTTCCAAAGATCAAATTTCTAAACACAGGGGGCTCAGTTGTAGATCTGCTCTTGTGTTCATATGGTCTATTAGTCTCTCTCTTTGCCATTCTACATCATCTTATTTTTTACAATCTTTAAATAAGTTTTGCTATATGAAGTATTTCGTCTCTTGATCTTCTTCCTCAGGAATGTCTTGGCTCTGGTTATCCTTTTGTTATTCCATTTAAATTTTAGATTCAGGTGAGATGTACATATATACCTCCGCCACTTCTGAGAGGCAGATTTCTTTCTTATTTACTGTAATATAGTAGGTTTAAGCCTATTGCTTTCAGTTTTGTGTAGGAGCCTCCAATAAATTCCCTGCCCTGGGTAGGCCCTGAGCCAATGAAGCTGTCTCCAGATTGCACCAGAAATTTTCAGTTGCTGGAATTCATTTCATGTCTGGCTTTGAAGCATCTTACAATTAAAAATATATTTTCAAAATTTTATTATACATCATAGATATTTACTCTCAGACAGCCATAATAGGGTGACTAAAATCTCATACAGCCAAAAATGAAAGTTAAAAAATGGTTTTATGCCCATATTTAAAAATGTAAAATACACTATTAACATAAAGGTATTTTGAAATATTTTTTAATATATATGAAGGAAAATTATACCATAATTTTTTGAATGTTTAGCCTCTTAAAGTGTACATCTTTTCTCAAGATGTCCATTTTGCTTTATTCTTTAGGATATGATGTACTATGTGGTGAGTTTATCTTTAAAATAACTCATGCAACATATTAAGCAATTTAAATACTATGTTGAGTTTGACAGTGAATCCAGTGAACTTCCAGGTGTTTTTAGTCTAAAAAAATATTATCTCATATTCCAAGAAAACCTCTACTTTTAAATCTTTTTAACCATTTTTCAAATTTCCTTCAAAGTTTAGAATACACACTTTAATTACATTCTTTCATCATCATGTTGGTTGGAAAAGCAATATCTTAGTGGTTATGTAACATGATGATCTTTGGAGTTATTATCTCAGTTTGAATTTTAACTCCACTATCTCTCAGCTGTGTGACCTGGGACAAGTTACTTAACCATTCTGTGCCTTGTCTATACAATTGCATTGTTATGAAAATCTGTTGATTTAATCCTTGCAAAGTGATTACATCATTACCCAGCCTGTTGTAAGTCAACAATTAATACTATCCAGTAATACTGATATCATTTTCTAACTCTATTTAGAAAGTAAATGATAATATAAAATATTATTAATATTTTCTCAAAGCAACATTTTGTTGTAGAGAGAAAGCTTGGCCTAGGATGAATGCAAAAAGGCTTAAGACTTTGAACATCTGTAAATCAAGGACTTTTACCTTTGATCTTAGCTAAATCTTATAAGAACCAATTTATAAATAAAGAAACTAAGGTTTGGAAAAAGCAGGTAGTTAAAAATCAAGAAAAACATTGGGAAAACTAACATTAATAGAACATTTACAATATGTCAGCATGTAGTGAAAACTGCACAGGTTATCTCATTTAATGTTCATACATTCTATTATTCATGTAGGAACTTCAGTATCTCCATTTGTCAGATGAGGAATCTGAACCTCGAAAGACTAATTAGTTTAAGCAAATCATACAGTTGTTACAACTTTTACTCACAGAGATTTTAAAATTTTGTTAAAAAGTATTTTAAATTTTCTTTGTTGTAGCTAAACTATTTGTTAACAATCATAAAGTACATAAAATATTTAGCTTGAGTCCCAGTTTCAATAATCATCTTCAGTCCACAGTAAACCTATTAAATTCTGAAGATCTGAATGAAATACTATACCAAAAATACAGTACAGATTAGATTTTTATATGTCTCACAAATATGAAAGAGTTCAATGGAAAGGGTCAAAGATAATATTATACTGTGATTAGATTTATTTGTATTCATTTTATGCAGAAAAACATAACTTGATCATTGTTTGACCCTGAAATTTGCACGTAAATTGAAAATTATGTAACAGTGTCCTGCAGTGTGACCTTACTACATAAATAATAGACAAGTTGGACTAATTAAAAAGTCTGAATCAAATTGCTCAGTGTTTCAAAATCTCTTACTCTTCATTAAAGCCCATTAATGGTATCAACATCAGAGATATTCTAGAACCTTACATTCTTAGGAAGGCTATATATTTCCTTGAACATGGGATTGTTTTCTTTTATAACACACATCATTGATTATTGTTGTAGCCCTTCTACTTCTAGAGCTGGGCCAAGATAGAGCAATAATAGATGGAATTAGCAGCGTATATCCTTTTTTGTGTACATACTGGAAACCAATTTTAACAACCTTAAATCAAGGTCATTTTTGCTAAAGCTTCTGGGGTGGATCAGAGAATTGAAGAAACAGTCGTGTGAGCCATGCTTGGGAAGAATAAGCTCCAAGAACCTGAGCAACAGAGGCTCATGGAAATTTGCCCCAGTGAAGTGCCACTTAGACACCCTTGCCCCCAAAATGTGCCATTTCTGTGTGTCTTGGTACAACATTCAATCTTAGATGCAATAATTGAGGTCTGTTGGCCTATCTTTAATCACCTGTCTATCCTTAAGTCAATCAGCCATGTAGTACCACCTTAAGATTCTGGGTAATGAGCATTAGAGGGCTCTATTATATCCATCCTCAGGCTATGCCCCTCCCCACTTGGGAAGGAATCTGTTAAGAGCTCAAATGACATGCCCACTTCGAGCCCATGCTTCCTGTTCTAAGTCTGGGATCTCAGATTTCTCTGATTATGCAGCTCCAAGCCGGCTTCAGAGGCCTTTGCAGCCCACATACCCAGTTCTGTCCTCTCATGGATGGGCAGCACTGCTGGTATGCATACCCTGTACTCCGGGTATAGCTAAGAGATGACTACGGAGATGAGGATGGGATTGTAACTACAAACCAGACAGTCCACTCCAGACCATGTGTGTTAGAGGTGGACCCACAGCCACAGCCTGAGCAATCACCTTGAACCAGGAAACACATTCATCTTATGTTTATTTTGAACACCAGTCAAGGCTGCATATAGCAGCACTTATTTTAGAAGACTCTAACTGTCCATGTTTTTCATCCATGTAATATGTTCTTACACATTAAACACAGAAGATTCATGACCCACTGTTGGGGGTGTGTACACTTCAGAAATATGTCTCTATATTTCACTATGCGCTTCCAAACTCTTCATCTCATTAGCCTAAGTTCTTTGTCTAATTATTTTTTTGTGTATTCTGTACTGGAAAATGTTAACATTTTGTTTTTTCCAGTTATTCTCACATCTTATTTATATGACATCAATGCAAGTATGTGTGCTGGAGTGGGGGTGTCTATACCTTGAGACACTGCAAGAGTAATTTTTAACTCTTGAATGCCCAACAATTTAATAGAATTTTGATCTTACATTTGTCCTCATAAAAGAAATATGGTTTTGGATAGCTGAAAATGATAATCTTAGATTACTTATTACAGCATTTTTTAACTTGCATTTATTTATTTATTTATTTATTTTGAGGAAGATTAGCCCTGAGCTAACATCTACCACAAATCCTCCTCTTTTTGCTGAGGAAGACTGGCCCTGAGCCAATATCTGTGCCCATCTTCCTCTACTTTGTATGTGGGACACATGGCTTGACAAACAGTGTGCAAGCCTGCACCTGGGATCCAAACTGGTGAACCCCAGGCTGCCAAAGCAGAAGGTGTGAACTTAACCGCTACACCACCAGGCTGGCCCCCGGCATTTATATTTTTAAAAAGCAACCAGAACTAACTAAGAAAGTGTCTTTAGAATAATATTCAACCTCCATGGGATTTTAGAGTGGAAAGACCTTAGCAATCTGGAGTGTTTGAATGGTTTCAATCCAGGTTACTGGGAGGTTTTATGAATGTGGGAACAGAAATAAGGCTTATTGGTTCTCGGTTTAGTGATTATTCTATCACTCCATAGTGGTTGTAAAATAAAGAAATAAACTAACACAATAATTGATAACTCAGTTGGTGAGATATATAAAAATAGTTGTTTTCAATTTGGTCAAAATGAATCAATTATTTATTACATAATATATTTAAGGAAGCACATATCCCTACTATGTATTAATATTTTGAACCAGTCAGCAAATGATTCAGTATAAACCTTATGCAAAAGTTACCTGAGCAAAAGAAAGGGAAGGGAAATAGTAGTCTGAGACAAATGCTAAATAAGCAATTGAATCGGCCTCCTTTTTTCATTCCCATCAGATAGACATGACACTGGTGCTTTACTGTGCCAATTTCACCTCCAGTGGAGCGTAGATAAACCTTGAGCCAAGTGTGTGCTCTCCTCTTAATATAGCAATTCGAAAATTTTAATTAGGCCTGAACACATGACATCTCCCATCCATCATGGATCTTCTTACAGTTAGAGTTGGAATCTAGCATGTAGACAAGCATCCTTAATGAAAGGCTACTTGTTAATGATGATCACGATTTCCTCGGGTGATTTCTTTTTCCTTTCCTTACAATTTTATGTCTCATACCAAACTTGTGTTCATTAAAAAGAGCATTTATTATCTCAACACTCTATGTTGCTTTGGCCCACTTCCCTTTAGATTATCTTTGCTTTCTGCCACATGTCATCTCACACCATAGGCCTTCTTCTCTGTGTAGCAACCAATAAATTACATCATTTGCTGTGAGACTATCAAACTCACAGAATATGTTGCATCTCAGAAATTATCTTCGGCAGTGACAATAATTATCACACAGCCTGTTTATTCTATGACCAGTTTTCAATATAGTTGACAGTTTTCTTATAACCACTTTTAACTGCAAAGTTTGGTAGGAATGATTTTGCCCACTGTATTTTAAATTCATTAAATGCAGTCCTTAGTCCTTAGTAGTCATAGCATGTTTAGAATTTATTTCATATTTGAACAGCCACCTAGTTCTGATTGCAGTGGTCAAGTCTGGGCAGTTTTACCAAATTTAAACACAGTTCGGGAAATATTACTTAATCACCAAAAGATGCCTGGGCTCTGTGTTGTATATTAGGGATGTAGCAATAAATATAGCATACTTCCTTCTTTTAAGTACTCTTGCTTTTTTTTCAGGAGGAGCGTGTTTACTTTATCTGTTGTATAGTAGGTAAATCCAACAGAAAATGTATCATTGTACTGTCTTTCAGTGCCATGTGCTATAATTGAGATTATCAAGGGCACCGAGAGAGCTGGATAGATAAATGAGCCTTGGAAGAAATAACACAACTTGTGGCTTATATGATTGGACATTTGAGCAGGATGAGAGGATGTATGGGGTTTATTGGTTAAGAGTAAATGCTGTGTAGTCAAAGCTGAATGCTGGCTTTGCTATAAGTGGCTGTGTGAACTTCAGTAATTTACATAATCAGACAAGTTACACTACCTGCTTTATGGAACTATCTTTAGAATGAAACTAGTTAATATATGTAATGTGCTTAAACTGGATGAGACGTAAGCAATTCTTCATAAGGGTCAGAGTCACCATCGTCATCATCATCATCATCATTGTGTTCGGTTACATTATATTAGGCTACTGCTGTGACAAGTTGATCAAAAATGGATCACAATTTGAGTTCATTTCTCATCCACTTTACAGTAGTTGGCAGATGAACAGATTGGTGGGGCGGCTTTTCTCATGCATTTACTCAGGGACCCAGGCAGATTTTCAGTCTGTGGCCTTCAAGTTTCCTCTCGTGATCACCACTTTTCTCTCCAACTGAGCGAGGAAAAGAGCATGACGAACAGTGTGAGGAAGTGTGTATGGCTTCACCTGGAAGTGGTGCATATCACTTTCACTCACGTTCCACTGGTCAGAACACACCCTTATGGCCCCAGGTAGCTGCAGATGGAGTTGAGAAATGAAGGGCCTGTCTGAGCATCTGAGTAGTCACTACCCAGCAAAACCTGTACACTATAGAAGATCGATAATATGTTGTAAATGGCCAGCCATCTTCACCACATGGCTGAGGAAGAATGAGGACATAAAAACTTGAGTAAAGGCAAAAATAGGTGAGAAAAGATGTGATGCTTCTGTGGACCATCCATAGATGGCATTGTGAGGTTTGCCGTGAGGCAAGAAATAAAGAAAGATAAAAAGAGAAGAAAGTGTGTGCATTTTTTGTCATGTTTAGTATGTCTGATATGTTGTAGAGCAATACAACTGAAAATGTATCATAAGTGTCTAAACTCAGGAAAAGGTACACATTGAGATGTAGGTGTTAGTTCATCAGCCCCCAGGTGACAGATAAAAGCATGACTGTAAATATGACACCTAAGGAAGAGCAAAGGAAAATGAATCAGGGTCACAATTTGCTCTCTAGCACTTAGTGGCCTGGACTGGAAAAGGAGCCAAGAGAGGAGAAGTGTTAAGAGATGGTGGGGTAGTAGGAATATGATGCCAATGAGCTAAAGGAATTGAGGGTTACACAAAGGAAGGCATTTTTGGCTTGTCAGATGCTGCAGTAAAGTCTAGAATGGAAAGAGTTGATATTTCTTCTAAAATTGTAGCTAGGAAATTATCAGATAACTGAGCGAGAGTTCTTTTAGTGGAGTATTAGGAAGTGAAAATAAGTGAGGAGTGGATGAGGACTTCTGGATCACTAAACCACTAGAAATATCTCTTCATGCCTTTGTCAGGTACATCTGTTCTGAGTTTTGTTGTTGTTGTTTTATTGTCTTCTTATTTCCTCTTTCTTCTTCCCAGCCCTTCTAAAAATGTTTTTGTCCAAACCTTCAGTCCAATGATTTGATGTATATATAGCCTGAGATTCAGCAATCTATTGTCCTTAATTTACATGGAGAATCCACAAAGAAAACAGGACATTTAAAATATGTCCAGATTTTTAAAAAATTAAAGATAAAAATCTATGTTTCATGTCTGAAAAAAGAGGTTTGTGTATCTAATTTTTCTCTCAAACAAATATAGATGCAGTTTATAAAGTCACCTTTTTGTTTAAAAACATGAGCCGTTGATCTTTAGGGTATTTTCCATTTAGCGTGAGCCTTGCCTCTGTGTATTACAAGCGGATCACATTTTAGTATTTCCCTCAGCTCCTGCTGTACACGAAGGCATGGTCCAGTGACTGTGATAACAATTCTGATAATTTTGACACACACTGAACTTCGCTGTCACTGAGATCACTAAGGCTACAGTTTCAGATGTGTTGTTATCAGCTGTCTGATATGTGCCTTGACCTTCTTAAAACCTAGCAATTTTTCTAACATGAAATAGCTTTAGAGGCTCATGCTGAATAGAAAATATGAAAAATATTGTTATTTTCTGGAACTTTCAGAGTTTGAAAACACTGGTCATATGATATTGTCATCAGCAGCATTGAGATTTCCATTTGTTTGCAAACTTGCCCCTGATCGTATTTCTCGAACAAGACAGCACTCAAATGAAATAAGCAGTTCATCTGTGACGGAAGATTTGGGGTGCGGGATCTTTTCCAAACTCTTACTTCTTGAGCTTCCTTCCTTTTTTTTTTTTATCCCAAATGTTGCTCATCCTCCAAATAAATCTGAATCTTCCATGTTTGCAATATGTTGCCCAATTTACTTGATAAGGAAACTGAGGAGAATGTAGTTTTATGAGGAAATTCATAAAGGAACTGCTTCCTCCCAGTTGAGTGGTCTGGTCTATCTTTCCAACTGGCTCAATGACTAGCTGAGGTGATAGGTGCTTTGAAAGACCATCAACTGAATAAATGCTTTAAATATTAACACACCAGTCCAAGCTAGGGCTACTTTTTATTGTCCTCTGAGAGCAAGCCATAAATATCTTTGGTTATACACTACACATACTCTTTTCCTAATAAGTTTTTACCACCAGATTGTAAATTCTTTGAAGGTGAGAACTGTCACAATATCCACCATGGTGTCGCAGTTGTTGAATATATATTTCTAGGTTGGATAAATAAAGATTCTTAATTGATGATGTCACTAGAGGTAAACATATATACTTTGTATGAGGAGCGATTATAATTATTTTCATTTAGAGATCAATGTTAAATGGCTTACCTAGGTTTATAGTGCTTTTGCAAGAATGGAAGTTCAGATCATTATTTTGGTTCACATATTTGAACTCCCATTCTCAATACATATTTACTCTCCAGTGTCACCAGCTTTAATTAGAGGTAAGCTTTTACTGAGAACAGTAAAACTTTTGAAACATGCCTACAATAAAAACTATCAGAAGATATTTTACCAACAAATCAAAACAGACAAATGACAAGGAAAATCCATATATTAACAAGTAAAAAGAAACCATGTTTATGGAAAAGTTCCCTCTGCTAGCTGCTACCAGTACATCTCAATGTTTCTGTTTCAATGAATGCACTCAGATGTTCATATGTGTTGACTTTTATATGAACATAAAGGAAAAAAGAGTGGTATGCCAATTTCAGAGGGGTTGTTTTTAAGAACAGACCTGCTATTGGACAAAGTGCAAGTAGCTTAAAGTTTATATTAAATAAGGAGCATTATTTGGAAAAAATTATTTTATAGGGCTTTCTTGAAGTTATTTTTAGAATTCATGATGTAAGATATTAACAGTTTTTAAACATTAAATTTAAGTTGAAAACTAAACTACAAGAGAATTAATAAAATCATGTCATAGGATATGCTTCCCACTTAACTACAAACATAAAAATACTTTTAAAAAGCACTTATTAAACTGAAACTTAAAGAGGAAGAGAAAAATCTACCAGTCCCAGAAACAAAAAAAGAGAATCAAAACATAGATCATAGGTGGAAGCTCACTTCCAAGTAGCCTAAAGGATTTGGGGACCTGGATATAGAATATGGTATCTGGGCACTGGATTGTTTAATCCTATATGAGAACAGAAGAACCAGACATGAAACCTTTGCATAAAGCCTGGTCCTTTCCAGGGAATCCTTAAAGAAAGTTGCTGTCTGTCCAGGATTTGGAAAAAATTAAAGAAAAACAGATAAACACAACAGGACCTACTAATGCGAAACCCAAACCCTAAACTTGTGCCACACCACATATAGGATAGTAAATGGTGTGAGAATGAGAACTCCAAAACCACAAATTAATATTAACATTTCTAGAACCATTAAAACTCATGGACAGTGCAGAAGCCAGTGTAAATTTATGCTGTTGGGACCATATGCTATTGTGATCATAATACAGAGAAAGGAAAGCATCAAGAAAGAATACACAGGATACTAAATAAAAATAATTGAATTTAACTTCTAGAAATGAATAAAATTATAAGTGAAAAGTTAAACAGATTAGAGACACAACTGAAGACTAAATCATCAGATAAGTGTGAGCTTATTCACCAGAATGTAACACAGAAGGAAAAGAGAGAAAAATGTGAAACGGAGATTAGGAAACATTGAGGATAGAATGAGTAAATCCTACATTTTTCTAATGGGATTTCAAGAAGTAGAGCCCACAGACTTAGAGAAAGATATTGTTTAAAGAGAGAATATTGATTTTTTCCATAATTGAAAAATGGCATGACTCTTCAAGTTATCATAGCATAGAAACAATGACACCCCAGTAGCAAGGAGAAGCCTAGTACTCAGATCTTGGTTTCTGATAGCTTTCTCCAGTGAAAGGAACCAAGGCTCATTGGAGATAGGCTGATGGCTGATTCTAGGACTGGGTCAGGAAATATCTGAGATGAACCTGACGCAACTTATGGTGCTAAAATTAAGTGATATAAGGTGCCAAATAAAAGCACATATTGATGAAGTTATGTCAAAAGGACGTGGAAGCCAACTGAAAGAGCTCCCTTTGGCCAAAGCTGGAACAGGTTGAGCACTAAAATAAAGTTGCATGGCATCATGACTCAAACTATAAAATAAATATCCTTGAGTCCATATTGATATAAATAAATTACTAGGTAAAGAAATGGGAGAGAAAAGATAGCTCTCTCATGCCTAAGAAATCCTAATAATTTATGTAGATTCTCTGCCCTCAAGAAGGGGAGCATAGACCACCACTCCACAGGTGTGGTCTGCACATCATGACTTCCTTCAAAAGAATATAGTATGGAAAGGGATAGAAAAAAGTAACTTTATTGTGGAGAAACATGACAAGCACTACATCAGCCAGGTGAACAAGGTCAACATGAACGGTGACGAATCAGATCAATACCATGTACCTTTGTCATGATGTGATGGAAATAGCACTTTACTTTTGTAGTCTTCCTCGCCAAATTCCATAATCCTATCTAATCACGAGGGGAAAAAAATCAGACAAATTCTAATAGAAAGGCGGAGTACAAAATACTTGACCAGGATTCTCTAAGTTGTAAATCATCAAAAGCAAGGAAAATCTGGGGCCGGCCTGCTGGAATAGCGATTAAGTTTGTGCACTCTGCTTTGGAGGCCTGGGATTCACAGGTTCCGATCCTGGGCACAGACCTACACACTGCTCATCAAGCCATGCTGTGCAGGCGTCCACATACAAAATAGAGGAAGATTGGTAGAGATAGCTCAGCAACAATCTTCCTCTCCAAACCAACCCCCCCTCGCCCCCGCCAAAAAAACAAAGAAACTCTGAGAAACTGTCACAGTGAAGAAGAGCCTAAGGAGACATAACATTACCAACTAAATAACCTGGTCTTCAAGGTGGGGAGTGTGCCCAGTATGTCTTTTATGTCCTTCGTGTGGTTAGGGTATTCTGTATGAGAAATGAAGGTTCTCAAAAACGTGCGCCCATGTGAAATTTACTGCCTGAAATCTCAGCACATATTAAATATCATCACTTGAAGAAGTTGATAAAACAAGTGTTTGCCTGCAAATATAATCTATAGAATGATTACGTCTAGTTCTGTGTAATGAACCCTGTGGGCAAAACTATTTTAATCCAAATAGAAATGTATAGGGTCTAGGACTTCTTTACTGTAAATTTTGTTTCAAAGCTGAATAAAGCTGGTTTTCAATTGGCATCACTTTCAACTTGGTGACAGTGTGTTCCAAATCCGTGGTAGATTAGTCCTATATATACCAAATGCTTTTATTGGACTAACATTTCTTATGGCTACATTATTTTGCAAGCCTTTTTTTCTTTCTAGGATTTTTCAATTTATCATGTTTTAGCTATAGATCTTCAGACCTCTGTCAACATTTTTTTTAACTAAAATATTTAATCTCGTGTTTTTCATATGCCATATTCTGTCAGCCAGATTATCTTCAACTCTCCATTATGAGCACCAATGTTCTTTCCCTTCTTATATCATTAAATATAGAATATGTGATATTATCTTTCATCTTATATATTTGTCAACCAGGTTAATAGGTACTGCTTTTGTCCTTTTGACTGAAGGAAGAAATTGGAAATGGCTAAACAAGTACAAGACATTCTCACTAACATACTCTCCTTTTTCTATTTACCAAGTTTTTGATAACAGTCTGACCACTATATTCTTGTCTTAAAGAGGATCTACTTTTCTTAGAATTGTAGGCTCTTTTTATTTTTTCTTGGTGCAACCTGTATACCGTAGAAAGTCTATTCATTGTTCAGTTTATTGCAGTTAAACCACTGACTTGATTTCTCTTCATGTCTTTGCTATTCTCTATTGTTAAAGAAATAAGCCTCATTTAAAGATGTAGTCTATTTTAGTCACATTTTTTAAAACTAAAGAACCAATTATTTAGATTATAAGTCAAAGCACATTTCCTCTGTGGAGTAATTATATGGCTCCATAGCCTATGGCATAGAAAAATAAAATAATCTCCAATGCATAGTCTTGCATACTAAATAATGTCCACATACTGCTCTGGATTACCTGTAAATTCTCACTAGTGTCAATTAAAATTATGTGGCAAAGATTCTAAACCACTCGATGGACACGACCTTTTAATTCTTCATCTTACTGATGCCCATAGTTGAAATATTTGTTGTCTTAGATGCCGTATCTTCAGTCCTTATATTTAGACTATATTTTACTGATAAATTATTTCTGGAAATTGTTCAGGTTTTAGCTATTGTATTATGGGGATGATTCAAAGGCTATGGAAATGCACTTTTCTCAAATCTATAGTTTTACTATTTTCCTCCACAGAAATGCTGCCTAACCTTGAGTAACTTGCCCCCAACTCAGGCACACCAGCCTGAATCTATAATAACCTTTGTATCAAAGGAATTGCCGAGCTTTATTTAATTTGTTGAACTTGATAAAAGATAATTTTAGGTCTCTAATGTATATCACCTTGGAGCTGTGAAGTGTTATCATTAGACTTCATATCAGCCGAAATGATATTCAGATATGTGAATTGCTTTCAAAATTCTATGTCAATTCACTTTTGTAAGTCCCCTTTAGATGAAATCATTATGTCTTCACTTATTATAACCAACATATGCAAAGCACAAGCTACATATTAGGTACTGTGTTAGGCCCAAGAAAACACATTAAAAACTTCTGTTTCTAAGAGACTTAGAGTCTGAATGGACAGACATGTAAACAGTCTTATATGAGGTGGTAAGTGTTTAATATGAGAATGAAAGGTTCCTAGATGACATGAAACAGGGAGGGTCCAACACGGAGCTTGGATGACAAAGAGAAAGGCAAGGCAAAAATAGAAAGAGAAAGAATTTCCTTGCGTCTTGAGATTAAGCAGACTACTAGGAGCGTAAGAGTGAACGGTCAGTGCAGTTAAAGGAAGCAGCCTACATGTTCACATGGAAAAGCGATGAGCAAATGTGAAACCTTCAGTCCGAGGATATAGCTTAACTGCAGGTGTTTATGAGAAGAGTTGCAGAAACTGAGACTGGAAAACTAAGCTGGAACCAAAACAAAAGATTTTTAAGGCCTTGATTAGGAATTTGGGTTTAGGTAATAGAGAAGGGTCAGCCCTTCACTGATTAAAAGATATTTTGAAAGTACAGTCTTTAAAACTTGCTGAACAATTGGAAGTGGGACTGAGAGAGGAGAGTTGTCTAGAAATCTGCCTTAGACAATGATTAAAATCACTAACTTATTTAATAGGGTATAATCTATAAGACAACTAAAAGAAATGTTAAAATTTAATGAAAATATTATAAAATAATGCTTTTGTTTGTTATTTTGTTTTTCCTCCAGTGGGAGAGACTTCTGAGATTTGCCCAGAAGCCACTGATTTCTTGTGTGACAACAAAAAGTGCATTGCATCCCAGCTTGTCTGTGACTACAAACCAGACTGCTCTGACAGGTCTGATGAAGCTCACTGTGGTAAGCATATGTGTCTGTTCTAATCCTGCCAGTTGAGCTCAGATTTCCACTTTATTGGAGAGTAACATACTAGCATTGATAACAGAGGAGAAATGTTCTTTTCATGCACTAGAGAAGATTTAGAATAGCCAAAACATTTTCCAACTTCTCTGTGCAAATATTCAAGGGCATCCCTCTCATCTTTTTTATCCTCATACTAAAAACTGCAATAAATCTACAGCAAACCATGTTACAAAAATTTTCCAACATATCATTGTATAGAACTGTGTGTGAAGTCAGAATTAAAATTGTCAGAAACTGTGCTAGCAGTGTGTGTTTCTTCATTGATTTTCATTATTATTTCCATTCCTTTTTCCAAAAAATAGTTGATTTTATAGATGAAGCTATATATGACTGTTTTGAATAAATATTAGTTTAATGATAAATTCTTATCAATTACACTACACTGGAAAAGAGGACTAGATGAGGCACATTGATTTTTTGTTTAACCTTTCATTCGAGTGATTTTTCAAAGTCATACATAAAACCAAGTATGTAATTTTAAGCACATATTTAAATCCAAAGAATTTTTCTTCATGTATCTTTTTTTTTTTTTTGCTGGGAAAGATTCACCCTGAGCTAACATCTGTTGCCAGTCTTCCTCTATTTTGTATGTGGGCTGCTGCCACAACATGGCCACTGATGAATGGTGTAGGTCCGTGCTCAAGAACTGAACCCAGGCTGCTGAAGCAGAGCATGCTGTACTTAGCCACTAGGTTACTGGGGCCGGCCCTCATATATCTTACTGAATGCTCATTCATATGGAATCTTAATACCATACAGGCTACCTGTTGCAGTTAGCGTTTGCTGCATAACAAACTACCCTGAAAGTTAGTGGCCTAAACAAGTTTTGTTTTGCTCCCAATCTTGTGGCTCTGTAATTCAGAAAGGAATCAGCTAGGCAGTTTATCTCTGATCCATGTGGCTCAAACAAGTACAGCTGGAATTGGAGGATCACTTCCAAGATGGCTTTGTCCCCTCCATATTTGGCACATTGGTACTCTTTGGTTTCTCTATCTGGCTTGACATAGAATCTCATCCTCCAGGGCAATCCATGTGTCTTGGGCTTTCTATAACACGGCTGTCACAGGATAGTCAGACATCTGGCGTAGGGGATTGGCTTTTACCAAGTGAAGGCTCCAAGAACAAGCATTCCAAGAGCCTCAGGAAAAATAGTAAGATTGAGCCTCAGAAGTTCCAGAATGTCACTCCTGCCTCTTCCTAATGGTCATGCAAATAACAAAGTCTAACCTAGATTCAGAGAGAGAAAGTGACTAGACTCCACCTCTCAATGGGAAAATGGTGCACATACACAGAGAAGGGACACCATACAAGTCATGTTTAAGGTTTTATTTTTAGCTCAATATCATTTTTATTCCTCAGGATCTTATAGTGACAATGCTTCTGATGTGTTAATTTTCTCTTTTTTTGTGTTTATATTTTTTTAAATTCTGGTAGATATGTAGAGACTGTAAAATTTGCCATTTTAATTTTTTGGTTATTTTGCTGAGGAAGATTCACCCTGAGCTAACATCCATTGCCAGTCCTCCTCTTTTTTATTTTCTTTTTGTTGAGGATGATTAGCCCTGAGCTGATGTCTGTGCCAATCTTCCTCCATTTTTTTGTATATGGCACACCTCCAAAGCATGGCTGGTGAGTGGAGTAGGTCCATGCCTGGGATCCAAACCCACCAACCCAGGCTGCTGAAGCAAGAGGACACGGAACTTTAACCACTCGGCCAGGGGCTGGGTCCAATCATTTTTAAATGAACAGTTGAGTGGCATTAAGTACATTCACATTGTTGTGCTGCCATCACCATCATCCATCCCCAGAACTTTTTTTATCTTGCAAAATTAAAACTCTTTAGTCTGATGCAGTCCTGTTTGTTACTTTTTTCTTCTGTTCTCTTGCCCTAGGAGACATGGTGTTTGAAAAGATGTTGCTGAGACCAATGTCAAATAGTGTACTGCGTATATTTTCTTCTAGGAATTTTATGGTTCTGGGTCTTACATTCAAGTATTTAATCCATTTTGAATTAATTTTTGTGTATGGTGTAAAATAATGGCCTACGTTCATTCTTTTGCATGTGGCTGTCCAGTTTTGCCAGCACCATTTATTGAAGAGATTTTCCTTTCTCCAGTGTATATTCTTGGGTCCCTTGTCAAAGATTAACTGTCCATAGTTGTGTGGTTTTATTTGTGGGCTTTTGATTCTGTTCTGTTGATCTGTGTGTCTGTCTTTGTGCCAGTACCATGCTGTTTTGATTACTATGGCTTTGTAGTATATTTTGAAGTCAGGGATTGTGATGCCTCCAGCTTTGTTCTTTCTTCTCAGGATTGCTATAGCTATTCAAGGTCTTTTGTTGTTCCATATAAATTTTAGGATTCTTTGTTCTGTTTCCATGAAGTATGTCACTGGGATTCTGATTAGGATTGCATTGACTCTGTAGATTGCTTTAGGTAGTATAGACATTTTAACTATGTTTATTCTTCCAACCCATAAGCATGGAATATCTTTCCATTTCTTTATGTCATCTTCAGTTTCTTTCAATAATTTCTTATAGTTTTCAGTGTATAGGTCTTTCACCTCTTTGAATAAGTTTATTCCTAGATATTTTATTTTTTTGTTTCGATTATAAATTGGATTGTATCCTTGACTTCTCTTTCTGCTAGTTTATTTTTAGTGTATAGAATGCAACTGATTTTTCTAAGCTGATTTTGTACCCTGAAACTGTGTTGTAGTTGTTGATTATTTTAATATTTTTCTGATGGATTCTTTAGGGTTTTCTATATATAGAATCATGTTGTCTGCAAACAGAGAGAGTTTCACTTCTTCTGTTCCAATTTGCATTCCTTTTATTTCTTTTACTTGCCTAATTACTCTGGCCAAAACCTCCAGTACTATGTTGAATAGGAGTGGTAAGAGTGGGCACTCTTGTCTTGTTCCTGTTCTCGGGACAATTGGCTTTCAGTTTTTTCCCATTGAGTATGATATTGGCTGTAGATTTGTCATATATGGCCTTTACTATGTTGAGGTAATTTCCTTCTATACCCATTTTATAGAGAATTTTTATCATTAATGGATGTTGGATCTTGTCAGATGCTTTCTCTGCATTTATTGAGATGATCATGTGATTCTTATTCCTCATTTTGTTAATGTGGTTATCACGTTGATTGATTTGCAGATATTGAATCATCCATGTGTCTCTGGAATAAATCCCACTTGATCGTGGTATATGGTCCTTTTAATGTATTTCTGTATCCACTTTGCCAATATTTTGTTGAGGATTTTTAAATCTATGTTCATCAGCAATATTGGCCTGTAATTTTCCTTCTTTGTGTTGTCCTTGTTTGGTTTTGTTATCAGTGTGATGTTGGCTTCATAGAATGAGTTAGGAAGTGTTCTGTCTTCTTCAATTTTTTGGAATACTTTGAGAAGGATAGGTATTAAATCTTCTTTGAATGTTTAGTAGAATTCTCCAGAGAAACCATCTGGTCCTGGACTTTTGGTTTTGGGGAGGTTTTTGATTACTGTTTCAATCTCTTTACTTGTGACTGGTCTATTCAGATTCTCTATTTCTTCTTTTTTTATTGGTTGGTTGATTGGTTGATTAAGAAGATTGGCCCTGAGATAACATCAGTTGCCAATCTTCCTCTTTTTGCTTGAGGAAGATTGTTGCTGAGCTAACATCTGTGCCAATCTTCCTCTATTTTTGTATGTGTGATGCCACTAGTACATGGCTTTATGAACGGTGTGTAGGTCTGTGTCCAGGATTCAAATCTGCAAACCTTGAACCGCCAAAGCAGAGTGCGTGAAATTAACAACTATGCCACTTGGCCAGCTCCCTCTCTATTTCTTCTTGATTTGGTTTTGGGAGATTGTATGAGTCTAAGAATTTGTCCATTTCTTCTATGTCATCCAATTTGTTGGCATATAGATTTTCATAGTATTGTTTTATAATCCTTTGTATTTCTGTGGTATCTGTTGTAATTTGTCCTCTTTCATTTCAATTTTTTTTATTTGAGCCTTCTGTCTTCTTTTCTTAGTGAGTCTGGCTAAGGGTTTGTCTATTTTGTTTATCTTCTTAAAGAACCAGCTCTTAGTTTCATTAATCCTTTCTATTGTTCTTTCAGTCTGTATTTCATTTATTTCTGCTCTGATGTTTATTATTTCTCTTCTTCGGCTGACTTTGGGCTTTGTTTGTTCTTCTTTTTCTAGTTCCTTTAAGTGCAATTTAAGAATACTTATTTGAGATTTTTCTTGTTTGTTGAGGTGGGCCTATATTGCTATGAATTTCCCTCCAATGATCACTTTTGCTTCATCCCATAAGAGTTGGTATGTTGTATTTTCATTTTCATTTGTCTATGGGTATTTTTTTAATTTCTCCTTTGATTTCTTCATTGATCCAGTGGTTGTTCAGTAGCATGTTGTTTAGTCTCCACATATTTTTGACTTTCCCAGTTTTTTTCTTGTAGTTCATTTCTAGTTTCATAGCATTGTGGGTGGAAAAGATGCTTGAGATGATTTCAGTCTTCTTAAATGTATTGAGACTTGCCTTGTTTCCCAACATATGGTCTATCTTTGAGAATGATCTGTGTGTACTTGAGAAGACTGCTGTTTTTGTATGGAATGATCTCTATATATCTATTAAATCCATCTGATCAAGTGTTTCCTTTAAATCCAATATTTCCTTGTTGACTTTCTGTCTGGATGATCTGTTCATTGATGTAAGTGAGGTGTTGAAGTTCCCTACTATTATTGTGTTGCTGTTAATTTCTCTCTTTAGGTCTGTTAATACTTACTTTATGTACTTTGGTGCTCCTGTGTTGTGTGCATATATATTCATAAGTGTTATGTCCTCTTAGTAGAATGTCCCTTTTATCATTATATACTGCCCCTCTTTGTCTCTCATTGTCTTTTTTAACTTGAAGTCTGCTTTGTCTGATATAAGTATGGCAATACCTGCTTTCTTTTGTTTGCCATTTGCTTGAAGTATCATCTCTCATCCCTTCACTTTGAGCCTGTTTGTCTTAGAGCTGAGATGTGTTTCCTGGAGGCAGCATATTGTTATGTCTTTTTTTTTTAATCCATCCGGCTGCTCTGTATCTTTTGATTGGATAATTCAATCCATTTACATTTAGAGTGATTATTGATATATGAGGGCTTACTACTGCCATTTTATCTCTTGTTTTCAGTTGTTCTGTTTTCATTGTTTCTCTTCCTTTGTATTTCTGACTGCCATTTCATTTTGGTGGTTTTCTCAGGAGCTTTCTCTCTTTTTATGAATTGTGGCGCTACTCTGATTTTCTGTTTAGTGGTTACCGTGAGGTTTGTATACAAGATCTCATAGATGAAATAGTCCATTTTCTCAAAGCCTCTTATCTCCATTAACCTAAGCAGTTTCCATCTCTTTCCTCTTCTCCTTCTCAGTTATTGTTGTCACAAATTATTCTGTTTTGTGTTGTGAGTTTGTGACTAAGTTGAAGTGTTTATAGTTACTTTTGTTGCTTTCCTTCCCTTTATGTTTTAAATTATAGTTGAGTATTTGCTTCCCTATTCTGATAGAGAGCTGCAATTTTCTGATTTTCTTGCTCAAAGCTTTGTAGACCTTTGCTTTTTATTTTTAGTATGAGGACATCTTTATTCATTTCTTACAAGGGAAGTCTGGTGGCAATGTACTCCCTCAACTTTTCTTTGTCTGGGAAAGCTTTTATTTCTCTGTCATATCTGAAGGAACATTTCACTGGATAGAGTTTTCTTGGCTGAAAGTTTTGTCTTTCAGTATTTTGAATATATCATTCCATTCTCTCCTAGCCTGTAATGTTTCTGCTGAGAATTCCTCTGAAAGCCTGATAGGGGTTCCTTTGTAGGTTATTTTCTTCTGTGTTGCTGCCTTTAATATTTTTTTGTCATTGACTTTTGCCAATTTTATTTTTACATGCCTTCGAGAAGGTCTTTTAGCACTGATGTAATTAGACATTCTTTTAGCTTCATGTATTTGTAAATCCAGTTCCTTCCCCAGGTTTGGGTAGTTCTCAGCTATTATTTATTTCAACAAGCTCTCTGTTCCTTTCTCCCCCTCTTCTCTCTCTGGAATATCTATAATCCTTATGTTGATATTTCTCAAAGCATCCTTTCATTTTTAAAAAATCTTAGCTCTCTCTCCTCCTCTACCTGTAACATTTCTATATTTCTATCCTGTAGCTCACTATTTCTTTCCTCCATAACATCAGCTCTAACTTTTAAGAATTCTAGATTGTTTTTTATTTTATAAATTGTGTTTTCATATCCAGGATTTCTGCTTTTTTAAAAAAAATATATATATATAGTTTCAATCTCTTTGGGGAAGTATTCTTTCTCTCATTAATTTTATTCCTGAGTCCATTGAACTGTCTTTGTGATATTTCTTGTAACTCATCAAGTTTCTTTATGCAGCTATTTTGAATTCTCTGTCATTGCCTTCAGGGTTGGTTTCTGGAGAATTATCATTTTCCTTCTGGTCTGAATTGTTGCTCTAATTTCTTATGGTGCTTGATGAACTACTCTTTTGTTGGTGCATTTATGGTAGTATTAGGTCACAGATTCCATCTGCTACTGCTAGGGGGAATCAAGGGCTGAGTTTCTGATCCCACCCTGTCTGCTGGAAGTTGTGGGGGTACTATGGGTGCTTGTGCCAGCCTGGAGAGTGTTCAGGCATGTGTGTAGACTATGCTTGGTGGGCAGGCTTCCTCACTGGATCTGAGCCAGGGCCACTACTTGGGGCTGCAGGAGCACAGTGGACTCCCTCACTTCTGGGAAAGTGATCAAGAGCAAGCTAAGGACTGCCACTGCCTCTACCTGCTGTTGCTCTGGGGTGCATTCCCACTTTCTGGGTGCAGCAGTACTTTGGGTGCTTGCTTGGGCTGGGAATGCATTCACCCCAGCATGTAGATCTGCCCCTGCCTCTTCTTGTGGTCCCAACAGCTACTGTGCTTGTTGAGTGGGGCTTCCTCATGGAGACTGAGCCAGGGCCCCTCCTTGGGGCTACTGGGACATGGTGGGCTCTCCCACCCTCAGGAAAGTGATCACAAGTGGGCCACAGGCTGCCACCACCTCTTCCTACAATCACCCCAGGATGCACTCCCACTTTCGAGGCTCAGCGGTACTATGGTCACTTGCATGGGCTGGGAGTGCACTCACCCCAGTGTGTAGCTCTACCAGTGCCCCTTCTTGCAGTCCCACCAGCCGCTGTGCTCGGTGGGTAGCACTACCTCACAGGGACAGAGCCAGGCCACTCCTCGTGGCCACAGGGGGACAGTGGGCTCCTCCATGCTGGGAAAGCAATCATGAGTGGACTAAGGGCTGCCACCACCTCTTCCTACAGTCACCCCAGGGTGTGTTCCCACTTTCAGGGCACAGCAGTACTATAGGCACTCATGCCAGGCTGTAAAGCATTGGTGCATGTGTACAGGGCTGCCAGGGAGGGGCGGGGAGTCCTCACCTATCTTTACGACTTCCTGGAGGGCCAGTAAATCCACCTTCAGATGGATAGCTGTGTGGGTCTCTCAGGCATCCTTTTGTGCTGTGTGGGTTTACTCTGATGGTCAATGAATGTCCACTTAGTTGTAGTTCAAAGGGAGAGAGACAAAGGGAACGACTCACTCTGCCATGTTGCTGACCTCATACCTCTAGCTTTTTGTAAGTGCACCAAAAAATTTATTCTTTGATACTGATTGTAATGAACTGATTTCAATGGAGTTCTAAAACAGGGCTCTGAAACATTTGTGAAATCAACATTTTCCCCTCAAGACATAACTAGTACAGCATTTAATAATCTCTGGTAAAACATCAAAAGTTTGACCAAATTTTTGAAGGTTCCAAGGGAAAAATACTTTGAATTGATTATATTGACATACATCATCCAGTGGGAGGAAAGAACAACTGTCATATGCACATAGACAAGTTATTACCAGTAATAAATTATCTTCCTCTCATTTGAAGATGTAGCTATATTGAAAATATTTATATCAAAATTGTACTCTTCCATTTATTCCTATTCCTGGTATGGGCTAGCAACAACTTCCTAAACATTGGATATATAAAAATGAACAAGACATTGTCTTAGGCTTTAAAATTTTACTTTCTACTGTGGAAAAAAACTAAGGAGAAAAATGTATTAAAATATAATATTCTTTGGTTTTTTAAATAGTCGTTAGTAAATGAAAAGATTCCTGGTTAATTTTAAAATATACAAAGAGCTATCATAAGAAGCATAACATGTGTCTCTGTGTACATCTGCATATTCATTTTAAAAATAGGCTTAGGAAACATTAAAAGATATATAGACATTTTGGTTTTTCAAATGTGAACGCTGCCTGTGTTCTTTTTGCTTCACTCATTTTTCTTCTCCGACCACCTTATATGATTTTTATTTTTCCCACAGCTATTTGAGGTATTGGTGTAAAAATACACAAAAACAGTTTTGATTTTCACAAACTGAATTCAGTTACATACTCGTGTCTGTCAGTGTTACCCACAACTTTGATGGACAACTGCAAGAAGTATTTGAATTTATTAAAATACAAGCATTATGTCGACAAGTGAAATAGTCACTTTTTTTGAAACTTCTTGATAGACTTTGTTCATATCCGAAAGGAACACTGCACAGCACACATAGATACACAGGTGATGTTGATTCTGCGAATTGACTTCATCAATATTATTGATGGTTGTTCGGATACACTGCAGGCACCAGGGCTGGATTCCTGCAGTCAGATAATCTATTGTGGGTACGGAATAAATTGCAACCTTTTCAAAATGACCTTTGGAGAAATATAAGTAAAGAATTGACCTTTGGGTTTATCAAAATGAAGTCTTCATTTTAACTTTGACCCTCACTTGTTTGGCAATTATTTAACTTCTCAGAGACTCACTTTCCTCGTCTATATAGTAGATATAATAACACCCATCCTATAGAGTGCTTTGAGAATTAAATGAAACGATGTAAAGGTTATATTTGTTCAGTCTTCTGGGATTAATAATGTTAGTTTCTTCCATTTCGTATTTTTATATTTTGTTGAAATTTTTAGTCATGGTGAATGTCTTTTTTACACGTCCTTTATATTATCAGAAAATAAATGCAGCTATTCCTTATGACTAAATTTTTGCTGTAGGTGATGAACAAAGATAAAATTTTCTTTTGCATCTCTGCTTCCTGTTGCAAAAATGCAAGGTTTATAATAAATGAGATCAATTCCTTTTGGAAACAGTTAAATTAGAAAATCTGCTCTCTTCTTTCACGGAAGGAAATTATTACCTAGAACATATATTGTGTGCTTTGTATTCTAGGCGAGGGATGTATAGCACTTGGGTGGGTACTTTCTCTCCCTCCCCTTACAACCAGTGACAAACATCATTCAGTATGTCATTCTTTTCCACTTACCCAGATCCTTCAAAATCCTTTTCAATGCAGCACTCCAAGAAGTCATTTCACAATGAGGAGAAACTATTTACTACTCCTGTGTTATGCATTATGGAATGGCAAAATAAGGTGGATATGTGGATATGAGGAATTATAAATAATTAATTGTGGAACCATCTCTTAAAAACTACATTAGTTGATCAATATTTACACTGACCCTGCAACTACATGACTGAATGTTATACCACTGGGAAAATGTCAGTTGTTTAAAAGAGTGTTAGTGATACTTGAAATCCATTCAAGGGATCATGATAAAGATCACAATTTGGAAAATATTATTTCTAAAGCAATAACCGTCTTGAAAATACTGATACATATTCATCTTCAAGAAATATTACAAAGTCTTCATATCATCCATCAATCAATAATTATGTGTGGAACCACTTATGGTATATATAATGCAGTTCAGTTATAATACCTGATGATGTTAAAATGTTTATAGTAATTCAATGGTAAATAACAATTAAGATGACAATGCAAAATAAAGACGTAATGGATTTCTAAAGATGAATGGATTTCATATTTCTAAATAGTGGTAACAACTATAATTGCTGTTAAGTGCCATAAAATACACAGACACATAGACTCTGAGAACTGAGGTGGTCTGGAAAGGGAGAGATAGGACGTGAATTGGACATTCAAACAAGAGTATGATTTGCTAGATAGAATGGAGAAGATTATATTAAGATACTTGTAGCAGAAATTCCAACCTCGACCAGTTTAGACAGCATAATAGTCATTGTTAGTTGCCTATCCATTTTTTTTTTTTTTTTGCTCCTTAAAAACAGATCTCCAGTTTTATTTAGGGAAACATTGTGACCAACTACAAATACTCCCTTCTCCAAAATTCCTTGTAGCCACCAAAGACCAATGAGGTATATGTGGAAATTTTGAGAAAGTATCTCTTTCAGAAAAAATACGCACCAGGATAAAAAAAAAAAAGCTATTTTTTCCTTTCCTCTTCCCATTTCTTTCAATGCCTTGAATATTTGTGATACTGGGAAGTACAGAGGTCATCTTGCAACAGTGAATGAGCATGAGGATGACAAGATAACAGAAGGGAAAGATGGACAGTATGTGCTTCACAACCACACATTGTAGTTGAACCACAAGGCCAGCCTTAAACTGACAACTTCCTGACATTGTTAATTGAGATAAATTAATTCCTGTCTGTTTAAGCTACTATTATTTGGGTTTTCAGTTACTTGAAACCAAAGACATCTCTAACAGATACAGACAATAAGGAAAACATATTATCTCAAATAGCAAGAAGTCCAAAAGCAAGGGAGCTCTAGTCTTGGTTAATTTATTAACTTTTGTCATAAAAAGTATAGAACTGTATAGACCCCTTCCTTCTTTATGCTCTGCCGTCTTCAGATAACTGACTTTCTTATAAAATCAGCTCCTCATATAATTTCTTCAGTCCCATACATCGTATCTTTGCAATGATATCCTGGAGAAAGTACAAATAGATTTTCTTCTTTTCGGTTTGTTTTTAAGAACAAGGAAAACTTTTTTTGGGTGCCTTTTTCCCAGTAAGTCTTATTGTCTAGAATTGCATCCCAAGACCTATGTCTAAACTAATCAAGACAAGAACAGAGAGAACATTGCTTCACAATTGCTTAGATAAACCACGAGCCACCCCTGGAGCTGAGGAGGAGGCTCTTTCACCCTTGAAATATGCGTCTGAGTGAAAGAAGGTAAATACTCAGATAAAATTGCAGTTCTGTCCTAAACAAGAGAGGGAAGGAATGACTGACAAATGAGCATCCACCCACTAGAGAAACATTCGAAAAGAGAGAGAAGTACTCCTAAATATAAAAGTTGAAAAAAGTCAGTTTTTATTCAACAGATAATTCTCCAAAAAATTTTGGTTGGAGTAGAGACAATCTTGAAGGTGAGACCAATTTTAGCCTAAAAAACACTTTGCATCAAAGGAAATTGTATTGTATACAAGTCCAGAGATTTTGGAGAGTATTTTCAAACAATGTGCACACCTGAATATTTTGAGCAAGAGAAATAATTCAAGGGCAGTCTTAAAGATGATTAATGTGATTTGGGTTTGTAAGATTGATAGGATGAAGGCTACACTGAAAAAGAGACTTAAAATAAACCAGAGTCTTGAACCAATGGATCTGGAACAGGGGCTATGGAAGTGCAAAGAAGGGAGTGAATTAAACAAGTTTTCAAAGGGAGAATCTACAGATATTGGTGATAGATTGGATATGGAAATGAAGAATGTAGGATCAAAGGTAACACCAAAGCTTGAATTTTTAAAAAGAAAGAGAAGATTCATGCTATGAAATCAATCAATAATCTCGAGAGAAGAGCACATTTGGAGAGGTGAATGATGAGTTTGTTCTAGGAATGCTGTTTTGAGATGACGGTTGCATATTCCAAGTGGAATGTTTAGCAAACATTTGAAGATAAACCTTGCATTTCATCGTGGCTGTAGATTTGTGGGTCTTCTGCTTAAAAGTGTGAAAGGTCATGGAAAGGATGAGTGAAATTATATACAGTGAGAAATTTAAGCAAATAAATATATGTTTATGTTTTAAATCAAGAGGGGCATCCTGGCTATTTCTGCAGGTTATAAGAAAGGAGTTAGGAGAAAATGTGAGATTGAAGAATGTGGAAAAGTTGTGTAACTTTGAAATAAATGAAGGCATGGAATCTAAGAACAGTGTTTGATAAGGAGTCAAGATCATAAATGAGATTAGCCCTAGAAAAGAGAAAAGGAACAGTGGACATAATTTGAGGTAGAGAGAATGAAATATAAGAGAATTTATCCTGATTGTATAGATATCTTTACTGTCAAAGATAAAGTCATATGTTAAATAAGATGGAACAAGAGGGACAAGGGTGATCACAGAGAATGGAAAAGGATGTAGAATAATTATTGTAGGGCCTGTGTGTCAGGGAGCCAGTTACATGGAAATAGAATAGTGCAGAACCTGGATGTGACGTCATTCTAAAGAACACATAATGGCTGTCTTGAACGTATTCTGGAAGGTTCTGCATGTTTGCAGTTGTTTTAACTGAACACCTGGGGAACTGAATTTTTCACTTTTATCCATATTGCACAGCATAATATAAACCTATCTATAATACTGTCATGATAAGCATAAAAAAGGATGTACAGAGCCCATAAATAAGCATATAAAAATCAATGCATTATAGGTCATGTAGAATGAATAAAAGAAATGTACATAATTAAAAATGATTACAGTTTTTAGGGATAAGATGCAATCATACATGAGAAATTAAATGTTGATCTTTTATGGAAATACTCTTAGGGAGCCAGAAAATTTTCTATAAAAATATTAAAGCTTTGTTTGCTCTATGTTTGGCATCCATTTTAACAGCAAGTTTTTCTTCTGATGAAGTTTCTATATGCTAATATTAGTTTTACGTTAAGAAAAAGTTATGAGCCGGAAACCAACTGGAGAAGAAATGTTAAAAACAACACAAACTTTATCTTTCTAGAAAGAAATGACAATCTTGGTTGATTCATACTGATTAAATCACCCAATAATTCATTCTGTCTGCACAACACAGTCAATTTTTACAGTGAATGCTCAAAAATAATAACTGCTGTGCAAAAAAAAAATTAAAGAAAAATGCAAACAGATATCAGGGTGTAATGATGGCAGTTTTCACTGATGACTCGGTAGTAGACATTCAGCTATTATCTAGTAATGTTTCTCATTGTAAATAACTTAATTTCTAATGAGTTGTCAATCAATACTTTTAGAAGACTTCTTTCATTATTTAGCAACTAGCTCTGAAATGTTGCACATGGGTGATTAGTGTGTATGCCGAGAGGGTTTGTGTCCTGTATGGTTTGCTTCTTCTAAAGGCATCTTTTCTTTAATGACTTTGCCTCCCTAATGGTCTATGCTGTTCAAACACCAGCCTGAACAAAGGGACTGAGTTAAACATCCAGACAACTGAAGCTCTTGACTTATTTGACGTGAATTATCTGTATTCATAATGTTATATTCATTGTTCATGTGTAGACATAGTTTTATCTATCACCTATAAATATTATTAGTCAATCCATATAACTCCTTAATGTATAAATGACAATATTTATGCACTTCTTCTAGACATTATGATAAAAAAAGCTACAACGTACAAGTGATATTACCAATGAGTGCAAATGTCCTGGTTCTTTAAATTTATTAATAAATAATTAGAATATGCAAATACTAATTTTAAATAACCACACGTGAAGTGTAATATCAAGTGCAATATACATTTCCAGAACTTTCTATTAATATTTTTGTTTCCTTAGGCCAGTATACAAGCACAACAGGAAGCTGCAATTTTGAAACAACTACAGGAAACTGGACCACAGCCTGTAATCTTACTCAAGACTCGCAAGATGACTTAGACTGGGCCATTGGCAGCAGAATTCCTACTGAAGCATTGAGTGCAGACTCTGATCACACACCAGGTAAATCTAATAAAGATACCCAGACCAGGTAATCCACTGTGCTGGAAATATGCTTTAACTTTTTGAGTGAATATCAGAGTGCATGCTTATGTCTGTGTGTGGGGACTGCACAATAGGCTTAAAAAAAGAGAGTTAGTCCCTTCTGTTTTAACCCCTGAATTATTGCATAGACCCAGAACTGACATTGTTATCTGGAAATCCATGACTCATATTTTAAGTGACTCACAGATTGTATTTCCTCTACTCTAAAGATGTCTTTAAAGTCCCCAATCAGGGCAGGATCAAGTAGGGGGCATTCAGATTAATGTGTGCAATAGGCAAAGGTATACTATTAGCAATGATAAGAGTTCTCATGATGCCACAATGGCCAGTAGCTGGCCACCAATTTCATTCCAGTCCCTCTGAAGTGCAGGGGCAAGGACGGAAGGGAGAGTCGTGATGGAAATCAACATCAACAAAGTCTTGACAAGTTTTGCTTCCTACCCGGTGATTTAAGATTAATATAATCTTTCATGATTTTGCAGTTAATAGAGTGAGAGTATAGGTAAGCTTGTAATCTTACTTGCTTTTGCCCTGAAGTCTTGCCTACTCAGCACTTTTCTTTTCTTAGGAATCTAAGTTTTCCTAGGGATAAAAAAATAACTTGTTTTAGAGATAACTTTTCTTAGGGATAAACTTTTCCTAGGGATAAAAAACAATCTAAGATATTCATGATGGTTAATTTTATGTGTCCAGTTGGAAGGTGTTTTTGGATGAGGTTAACATTTAAATTGGTGAACTTTGAGCAGACTGCCCCCCATAATGTGAGTGGGCCTCATCCAATCGGTTGATGGCTTCAATAGAACAGAACAGACTGACCTCCAAAGCAGGAGGTAATTCCCCAACAGATTGTCTTCAGACTTCATCTGCACCATTGGCTCTCCTAGCTTTCCAGCCTGCTAGCCTACGCAGCAGAATTTGGGCTTGCCAGCCTCCATAATCACATGAGTCAATTCCTTATAATAAATATCTTTCCGTATTTATCCACATCCTATTAGTTCTGTTTCTCTGGAGAACCCTAACTACTACAATATTACTCAAAACAATGGAAGCATAGGCACAATGAAAAAAGGACAAGATTATATGGAATTAAAATGACTTTTCATAGGAAAAGTATACAAGATTGGCTCAGTCATTTGATGACTAGTGAAAAGAAAACAATACTTTTATTATTTGTATATTCCAGGCAGATTGAAAATGTCGTGATGTTCAATGACAGAGTGGATGTGGTTCTTATTTTAAAGTTTTTCCCTCATTCATCTTCAAATTGAAGCAGTTCTATTCTTTTTGAGCAGTCAAGTTGTATTTTCTCTTTTGTTCCCCAGGTTATTTTTTTCCTTAAAAAACATGAAGTTAGTATACACTAGATTATGGGTTAATAGAACAGGGTAGAAAATCAAGACCCTGAGGTCAGTAATTGGGAGGATCTAATATATAAAAAGGAAAAAGACAGGAATAGATTTTCAAAAGCCACCTGTACCTGGCTGAGAGATGGAGTTAGGAGGCAGGAAAGGATACTCATCCATGGTTATAGGAAATATTCCATTTTGGAAAGCATTCTGGCCATAAGAAATAAAAAGGCCAACACATAAGCAAGTATGTATAAGGATATTTACTTCAGCATTTTATGTAGTTGAAAGAAATGGAAAATAAAATGAATGCCCATCATTCATACAATCACTTATTTGTTCTTTCGTTTATTTGTTTACTGAATGCCAGGCACTGTTCTTGTCCTGGGAACACATCAGTGAATGAAACAGACAAAAGTTGTTGCCACAGTGGAGTTCACATTCTACAAGGAGGTGAAAGATCATGAGTAAACACAATCAGTAAATAGGTTATATGGCCTATTAGAAGTTGAGGGGAAATAAAGAGTAGAGTAGGTAGGATTGGGAAAGCCAATGGATGGGTGTGTACGTTGGAGTTGGGGCAGGATTGCAATTTAAATAGGTTGATCAAAATAGGCTTTGTTGAGAAAATGCCATTCGAAAAAGACTTGAAGGAGGTAAGGGAGTGAGTCATGTGGCTACCTAAGGAAAGAGTGTTCCAGCCAGAGGGACGGCCAGTGTCAAATGCTGTGGATTAATTGCTGTGGAGTTGTCCTGTGCACTGTAGGAGGTTTGGCAGAATCCTGCTAGATGCCAGTAGCACTCCTCTCCCTAGTTTTGACAGCTTAAAATGTCTTTAGAAATTGCCAACTATCCCCTGAGTGATAGTTAAGAACCTAGAAGAACAGCCTTGAGTCCGCTGTAACTTGCTAAATCCACAGTAATGCAATATTATGCAGCCACGAAAAAGAGAGTTTAGTGCTATACAGTTGATTTGTAGGGATTTCCAAAAGATATTGTTCAAGGAGTTAAGCAATATGCAAAATGAGTATATAGTATGATCCAACTTTTCTAAAACAAAGAACGACTAATGCCCCCTTATTTGTGCATATGAATAAATCTGTACGCAGATATGTATATGAAGAACTATATGAGAATGAGGAAAGGATGTAAATGATACATACTCGTTTATTAATATGCATTATTTGGATGGGTGATAAGGTCAGAGCAGAGGAGAGGGAGAATAAATCCAAAAAGAAAAAGAAAAAGAAAATAAGTAACTAAAAACAGGAATTGCACCTCAAAAGAAAATCTAACATACGTGATGGTAGCACATTTATGTGTTTGTGGAAGATATGGTGGATATTTTCAAGTTTTACCACTTAAAAAGTATAAACTAATCCTTTTCACTCTTTTAATATTTATTTTTTTTTCAATATTTCTTTTCATCAGTTTTACATTACTAAGGATTACCGCTTTTTCTAAAATATTTAAAATACAGATAAACAAAAAGAAAAACTTCTCTAGTAGTCTGAGTAGTACAAGCAATATAACCATCTATAAGCTCTGTATTTGTGTATTCTGCCATTCTTTTTTAACAGAAATATTTTCAAATAAAAATGGGTTTCTACTTGATTTAGTAATTTAGAAAATATAATGTGAACAAGTTTATATGTTACAAAATATTTTTGGCAACACAATTTTAATTGGAGCATAGTATTCTATTTTTTGGATATATCATAATTTGCAAAATCATCTAATGGCAAACTCTTGAATTATTTCATAATGCTTTCACTGTAATAAACATCACAACAATGAATACACATTTAGATGAAACTTTTTTTAACCTTTATGATAATTCCTGAGGATAAATATATGTTTTTCTTCCTTGGGAAATTATGAGAAATAAGCCAATTTTTGCTTTTGCTACTAAGATCCAGGAAGTAACATCTAGATACAAATGCCTGTGAGCTCTTTAGATAACACCTGCAGCCATCTTTCCTTATCTTAAGACGGCATTTGAAACCCACAGAGCAGGTCTGCTAGTACAGTCTTACTGATGGTACAAAAAGTGCTGTAGGCTCAGTTTAGGAAAAGATAAAAGTATTTCTCAAGGGACATGAGAAAGGTCCAGGCATTGTTCAAAAAGACAAACAGGAGTGATCAATTGACATCTTTTAATGGAACAATTAAAGACTACTAATGACAGTATTTATTTTCTTTTTTGAACTTTTATAGCTTGTGTAAGTTCATTAAAGACCACATGAACAGTTTCCAATCTGGTTATTTATGCAATATTGTATACAAGTGATGTTGTCCAAAGATAATGAAAAGTAATCATTCTGACAGGATACTTTATTCTCTTCCCTGTGAATCACTGTTTGAGACAGTATATTTTTACAGAGTGCTGTCTTCAAAGCAGCCTGATTATATCATCCTTGATACACTGAAATGGCTCACTGAACTCGTTTAGCATCTCGGAGACAATGGGCTGCTAAGTAAATTGTAAGGACATTAATGAATTTTGACCCTCTGGGAGAAACAAAATTCTTTATGAGAAGGCCAACAGATTCAAACAGCCTTCGGTCTGTTTCTAAGCATCACAACATCGCTGTTAATTAAAGTTGTATTTATGGTTCTTTTCACTTCTTGTTACCGAGATGAAGAATCAGATACATAAAGAAGACATTTTCAATGCCCATCACAGGCCTATTTATGAGTCCTTTTGGAGTCATTGGCGAAGTTTTAGAGAGAAACTACAAACATTAATCCACTTTCTAGTCTGCACATGAATGGTGTTTAGACTTAGTGTATATGGGATTTAATGGCAAAGTGATGTTTGCATGACATGAATTAACGAAGGTATAATGCAGAAGGCCGCTCCTCTTTTCGTAACTTTATCTGCTTTTTAATGGTATCATTGACCATCTCCACAATTACACTACAAACTCCAGTAGGGCAGGAGTCACATCTTTTGCTATTTTTATATTCCCTCTAGCATTTAAAATTGCTAGTTCTTGATAAATACTTGTGGAGTCTTGTGCTCTTGGATATGTCTCCTTCTGTGTTCTAACAGCAAAGTCTTTTGGATTAATTAGCGCAACAAGCATTTCCTGAGTGCCTTAAATTCCACACGCAATGTGTTTGGAACTGAGAGTGTGAATTAACTAGATGTTTGTAAAGTAACTGGAATGGAATATGCTGCCTGATATAACCCACATGCTTATGATTGTGCAATTCTGTATTTACAACCCAAGGTCAAATAATACCTCCAGATGATCTGAAGGATTCTAATGCACTAGTGTGTGTAATAGCAGTTTAAAGCATTAAGTGTTCAACAAATGTAACATGCTTGATACTTGGTTGACAGAGCCTTACAGGCTAGGCAGATGATAACTGTACTTCCCGTTGGGCAGACAGGACACGTATTATTATTCCTACGTTAGAGATGAGGAACAAAGGAAGCTAAATGACTTCTCTAAGCCTATATAGTAAGTAAAAAAGCCTGAACTGAACCCCTGGTGTATACACCCCAATCCAAGCCTTTTTCCAGGGCATCACTATAGCATGCTCCATCTTCATGTACAACTCTGCCTGAATCTCCTTAAGTGCATATTTAGGACCATTTCACCTCTATTTCATTCTAGGTTATATCACCCTCTCACCCTGGTCTCTGATAGAGGGAGACCCTCATATATTCATTTGCCTGGAAGTGTTGGGGTTTGGGCAGAAATATGGAGTTAGATATATAAAAGGCAGCCCTCCCTCACGTGTTTACCAGACCACTCACTCTGATCTCATTCACACAGTCATGAACACACACACACACACATGCAGAAAGAGATAATAACTGTACTGTAACACATTTTAAACATTCCAATCATTGGACCAGAAACTTGTGAGATAGTCCAGAAGGAGAAAAAAAAGCAGGTGAGGTCAGAATGAATGGTGTAAAAGCAGCAGAAATCTCAGCCCAGGGAAAGTTGATTCACGGTAGATTTTCCCTTGGAAGCTACACAGACATTCTAAGATCAAAGTCAGAAATACCATATGGACTGAATTGAGTCCCCCAAAATTCAGATGTTGATGCCCTTAGCCCCCAGTGTGACTGCATTTGGAATTAGGGCCTTTAAAGAGGTAATTAAGGTTAAATGAGGTCATAAGGGTGGGGCCCCAATCCAATAGGACGAGTGTCCTTATAAGAAGGGGACGAGACACCAGGCATGTGCACACACAAAGGAAAGGCCATGTGAGTCTTTTTTTTTTTTTTTTTTTTGCTCAAGAAAGGCTGAAAAATGGGGAGCAATTGACAAAGTTGTGGGGGTGCCTGCCTGATTGGCCTAAATGGGATTGATGGAAAACAGACAGCCTCCAAGGACAGGGGTGGGGGCCCTGCTTTATGCTGATTGGTGGCTGAGGGACTCCTAGACAGCAAGAGGAAAGCTGTCTGCAAACCAGGGAGAGATGCCTCAACAGAACCCAACCCTGCCAGCACCTCACTCTGGGACTTCCAGCTTCCAGAACTGTGAGAAATAACTTTCTGTGGATTAAGCCACTCAGCCTGTGGCATTTTGTTATGGCATCCCAAGCTGCCTAATACAAATGCCAAGAAAGGTTATGAAGAATTCTGCAGAGGAACTCACTGAGAAACAGCACTCAACACCTGGGGTCGTGGATAACTTGACCCCCCCCCCCCTCGTGTTTCCCTCCCATGACCGCTGCTCCCAAGCGCAACTGCTCACAGAAGTGGTTCTTTCCTCTCAGGATAAAATCAGACAACTGCTGTCTAAAGAAAATTGGACATCTGCCTGGGAAGGGATTATCATGAGATAATCACAGGCTGAAAAAGAGGCAAAGTCGTGCTTGGGATTACACAGGATTAACCCCAGAGGTTTGCAGGGAGATGTAAAGAAAGACAAATCCACCCAAGAATAAAGACTTAGAGCATTGCAGTTTGCCTGCCTGCCCACCCCTTGGCCTAACAACCAAGAAGAGTGGTTCTTAAACTTGGCTATATATCGGAATCATCTGAGGAGTTTAAAAAATTATTAAAATCAGGAAATCACCCTCAAAGATTCTGATTTAATTGGCCAATATTATGGCCTGGGCATCAAGCTTTTGAAGAACTCCCCGTAAGATTCTAACGCATAGCCAAGATTGAGAACAAATGCCCCATAAGGAAGCCTATATGCCTAACCCACCGACACGGTACCTGCTCTTCATGCTCTCAAAGGAGAGGATGGCCCGGAAAACAGTTCTACAGTAGAGCAGTGCAAATTCTTTCCTGTTGCCTATACTCAGCAACGAGGGCTTTCATTCAAAAGTTTCAATGGATAGCTAAGAATCACCAGGCAATTAAAGACAATCAGTATCACGAAAGAGAAAGATGAGGATGTGAAAAGAGAACAGTTATCCCTGGAGGAAATACATAACTTAGTGCAGTGGATGTTTGTCATATTTTCTCCTTGCTTTTTAGAAAATTGTTGCTGTGTCTGTTTACTGTCGAGCCTTATGAGCCCCATCTCACCCAACTTCTCTTTGCTTGGGAGGAAAGCTGCCAATCAGATGCACAGGTGGAAGACTTTGATTTGGATGCCAAGCCACAATCATCCCCCTCCATTTACCCCAGCATGCCATAGGAGCATAACCATTTTTATGTGCAACATGACATAAAAAGTTGGGAATGTATATATTGCTGTATATATACAGTCTTGCACTGCATAACCGTGGAGCGCATATACCACGATGGTCCCGTGGGATTAGTACCATATAGCCTAGGTATGTAGTAGGCTATACCATCTAGGTTTGTGTAAAGATGCTCTATGATGTTCACACAGCAACAGAATCACCTAACAACACATTTCTCAGAGCATAGCCCTGTTGTTAAGTGATGCATGACTGTGTATACCCATGTGTCTATTCCAGTAAATATACCTATATCTATATTAATATAACAATATAAAATATGCTTTTATGGACTAAATATTTAATTATAATAAAGAAGTACAGTTAATTTTTAACTAATACAGTAGTTATGAAAAAAGAAGTTCTGATCTTGTAGAAATATATACTGAAGTATTAAATGTGATATAATTTGATATCCAGGATTATGTTCAAAGAGCCTAGTGGTATTGAGAACGTGGGAGGGAAACAAGCAAGAGCATGAGGAAACAAGAGGAAACAAAACTGACCACAGGCTAAAATTGTTGAAGCTGGGTTTTGGGTAGAAGGGAGTTCATTATACTATTCTTTCTACTTTGGTATAAATTTGAAATTTTCAAAAATAAAGATGTTTAAAAAAATAGTTCCCAGAAAATATGAACATGATTTAAATCAAGTGAAAAACTCCTGACAATTTGACATCTAGCATGGAATAAAAACTGGATCTTTGAAAACACCAAGGGAGTTGTACACAAGGTAGAAGTGAAGATGTGAAAACGGTAATAGTCATAAAAAATAAACTCTTGAGTAGATTTTCAAATGATACTGAGACATATCAAAGAATATGATTTATAAATCCTTCTTTTATTTATCTGATCCTTAAATAATACATTGGAATTTATGGTGATACCAGTTCAGAATAGATTTCTGTTTAAAATGGTATGTTTTTTGGATACTTGAAGGAGAGTTCATTACTAATGTATTACCACTACTGATAATAATAATGACATTAAAGTCGGAAAAGAATGTCAAAGGGAAACAACTGTGATTTGTGTGATGCTTCAGCCACCACTTAAAAAATATGTCACTAGGAGCTTCCCCATGCCCGAGTGATTAAGTTTATGCACTCACTTTAGTGGCCCAGGGTTCACCAGTTCAGATCCTGGGCGTGGTCCTACGCACCCAGGATCCCACATAGTGGGATGCTACATGGTGGCATCCCACATAGAAAGACTAGAATAACCTACAACTAGCATATACAACTATTTACTGGGGCTTTGGTGAGAAAAAAAAAAGGAGGAAGATTGGCAACAGATGTTAGCTCGGGGCCAATCTTGCTCACCAAAAAAAGTCACTAAATGGAAGGGTTTTTGTGGCTGAGTGACATATAAATGAAGTGATGTACATTGGCATGGTGAAGAGATGTGTTTTCACACATTCATTCATTCAGCAAATATTTGTTGAGCCCATCTTACTTGGAATACATGTAAAACAAATCAGAGAAGGACCTCTGCCATCATGTGGCTGACAGTGTAGCAGAGGAGCCTAGAAAATCAATATCAAGCATTAGAAATAAAACTTGTATACTTTGTTGGAAGTTGATAAGTGCTATGGGAAAAAAAGGAAAAGTGGAGCAGTAGAAGGAGGATCAATCAGGAACCAGGAACCAGGAACTAGTGGGGCATGGCTTAGGAGTTGTGGAGTGGTGTAGGGGCTGTAAATTAAAGAAATTTTCGTGTGTGGCCACTAGTGTGAGGATGCCTGCATTACTGTGTCCAGTTTTTTTTTTCTGTTGAGGAAGATTAGCCCTGAGCTACATCTGCTGCCAATCCTCCTCTTTTTGCTGAGGAAGGCTGGCCCTGAGCCACCATCCGTGCCCATCTTCCTCTACTTTATATGTGGGACGCCTACCACAGCATGGCCTTGATGAGAGGTATGTAGGTCCACACCCAGGATCCAAACCAGCAAACCCGGGCTGCCAAAGCGGAACGTACAAACTTAACCACTGCGCCACTGGGCCAGTCCCCCATGTCCAGTTTTATAAAGGGTTGTGGATGGATGTTAAATAGTTGCCCTTCTTATCTGTTCATTGAAATCCAAACAAAAGGACATTTTTCCCAAGCAAAATAAGGAGAAATTTCAGAGAGATTTAGAGGAAGAGAACTAACATCTGTTAAATGTTTCCTAAGAGATAGGAATTGTAAAAGAAGATTTGCATATGTTATGTCATTTAATCCTTTTAAAACATTGTGATGTAGATGATACTGAATTCTTAAAAAGGTTAAAACACTTGACCAGCTCACAGGGGTGCCTGAGCAGAGGGACTGGAATATCGAACTGACTCGAAAGACCTTCTTCTGTAGCCTGCACTGTCCACTGTGACAGCCGCTTGCCACAGGGACTGAGCCCTTGAACTGTGGTGGGTCCAAATTGAGATGCGCTATAAGAGTGAAATACACATTGGAGTTCACAGATGTAGTACAAAAAAACCCAGAATGTTAAAAAAAAAATCTCAGTAATAATGTGTATATTGATTATATATTGAAATGGTAACATTATAGATACATCAGATTAAATAAAATATATTAGTAAAAATTAACATATTTCTTCTTAGTCTTTTAAATGTGGCTGCTAAAAATTCTAAGACTACAAATGTGGCTCACAGTATGTTTCTGTTGGAAAACCCTATCCTATATCACTGCACATAAAGGGAAGTCTTTCTTTTCTGTGAAGTGGATGAAACACTGGAATTGACTAAGGAAACACTGAACAGTATCCGTCTCTGGGTATCTTTGAGGGTGACAATCTCTTGCTTATGAATTCACACACTTACAGCTAGGAACTGCATAGGTGATCTATTTAACTTCCAATCCTCTTTAAGTGAAAGTGCTTTTAACAAGAAGAATATATAAAAAGCAAAATGGGGTGCTACATGGCCTAGTGGTTAAGTTCAGCATGCTCTGCTTCGGCGGCCCAGGTTTGGCTCCTGGGCGTGGACCTACACCACTTCTTCGCAGCCATACTGTGGTGGCAACCCACATACAAAATAGAGGAAGATTGGAACAGATGTTAGCTCAGGGCAAATCTTCCTTAGCGAAAAAAAAAAAAAAAAAGAAGCAAGCAAAGTGGTATAGTAATTTAACCTAATCTGATATATTATCTTTATAATATTACATTATGTATATTAGCAAAGTAAACCTGATGACTCAACATTAACACACAGTCTTCTTATGATATCAGCAATTTATATGTCCAAAAATACTGCTTTCTGAATTGTTGCTCAAATATGATAATACCTTGTTTCATAATTTTCAAAGAGAAGAACTAATGTCATTCTTATTTCTATATTTTCTTTATTTTTATATGTTTTTATTTTTCTAATACATAGTTAAAGTTCAAGGTTGATATTTTATTGTTTTTATGAAATTGCAGTCTCTGACCTGTTGGACAATATTTACAAATGTGTGATAACCTATCTATGATAGCAGGTCGTCTCCACAATTAATTATACAAAACCACGCTGGATCTATATGTATACATTTTGTATTAATTCTTATAGGATCTACATTTTCAGGTAACGGCCTTAAATATTTTTCATAAGTAACATATTGCTGCAATTCTTATTGGCAGAATGATGCTTTCCTTAATAAAATGTTTAGTTGTTTCACTAGCAAACAGTCATATTATGAAGTTTCTAGAATAGGAAGAACTTTGCCTTACTACATATTTGGGTTGGATTTTGTGGCAATCACTGCATCATGACTCTTGCACGCCAACACCACCACCACCATCCCCACCATAACCATCAGCAGAGCTGGCACTGCCCCCTGGACCATTGATTTGCTTTGGGTAATTTGCTTTAACGGTGAATTAGACAGCATTATCCCCATAATCTGAGCTAGTATGATGTAGGAGCTCATTTTGTAACCACGCGTGAATTTATCACGGATTACTTTAAAAGCTTTCTCTGTTCTACTTAATTTTTAGAGCTGTTCGTTTGTTTGATTTGCCCTTGATGTTTAGCAAAACTACAAAATATTTATGTGGTTATTCTAATTTTCTTTTATTATGAATATTTTTCTTCACTATGTGAAGTTATGTGTCATAGCATGTAACTACATTATGAATATTGGTTTTTTTTTTTCATTTTCTCCTATTTGTGCCTCCTTCTTTTTCTGTCCCCTTGATCTCTCTTCTATTATACCATGAAAACATGAGCATTAGATAAAAGGAGATTTTATCAAGGAGAATGAGATAGAATGTTAGTATAAAATGAGTAATAACAAATAGCATAACTAGTATTTTTATGACTATTATATCTTTTGATAAACTAATATCATCTTTTAAAAGTAATTTGGCTCTGATATTTCTAAATCCATTAATTCAGTGATTAAGTAAATACTTTAGTTTGGAATGAAAGACTGCTGAATGGTCTATTTTTATACAGTACAAATGAAGAGGGTTTTTTAGTTATTATTTGTTTCTTTTTTAAGGAATAACATGCTATTAAAAACAGCATGTTATCATTGTTCTATCTAACTAAACAGAACAGGTCTTATTGTCAGAAACTGATGTGTCTCTGCGTAGCTACTGTTCATTAAGTGCCAATCACTGTGAGCTTTGCTTTATGCGAACTTTCTTGTTTAATGCTCACAGCTATCTTGAGGATTTTAGAGAAGAGGAAGTTAATATATAGAGGGTAAATAACTTGACTCCAGCCACACAGAAGATACTTGCTGAATCTAAGCATTGGGACCATGTCTGTCTGAAGCCAAAGCCTATATTAGTAACCGTCATTCTCTATAACTTAATGTGACTTTTTCAAAACTTCCTGAAATGTATAAATTTGATAATCTTATAAATGATGAATAATTTATAGTTTCTCTACTAAAACACAAAAATGTAGGAATTGCTATCGCTTTTTAGTTGTATTAAAAAGATGGAGTTTTATCAATATCAAATGGCTCAAAACAAATAAGTATGTTTTTTCTTATTTACCTTAATTTCCATTTTCTTCCGACAGTTGAGTGTTATTTCTATTTTCTCCTTGTCTCATGTTACTTTTTAGAAATAAAAATATTCCACTCCAAATACACAAAAATACCAAGGAAGAAAACCAAGGGAACTTTTTGGCTGATAAAGCTCAGAATATGTCTTACAAATTTAGTTTTCTCACTGTAAGAAGACAATAAATGACACCATCACTTGTTTGTTAACCAGAATTAGAATAAAATCATTTCTTTTCATGAAATTATAGTGAGTGTTTAGACCAGGGTCGTTCCTGTTTTCCTTATTTTTCTTTGAGACAGGAGGTTGACTTGACTTTGGTGATGCTTAGGCAACAAGAACAGACCCAACTCATCTATTATGCCTCTATATTTCTTCAAAATTTCGCAGGTTTAAACAATGATTTCCATTCTGTTGCTAAAAAGCAATGCTAGTTTCAAACCATGAACCCCTTCTAATCATCCTCATGGGTCATTTGAATAAATACCCCAACCAATTTATATCATATTCTTCTGTCTCTGGGAAGAAACATAATCTTAATTTCTGTTTTTCTTTCCTTTATCTTGGTTTGTTTAAATTACTTCCAAGAACACTTAATAATTGTTTCAAGTAGGACCCAGGAGATGCTTTCTTTTTTCAAAATGCCAAAAGATATTATCTGTGAGACATGGGATTCAGTGAAAATCATACGAATGAACCATTTTTTTTTTAGAATTCTTAGGACAAGATTAAACCTTGAATAAATAATCTGAAAATCTTTCAAGTTAATTATTTCATTATTTTACAGGTATCCAGGCATGCAGTTTCTCTAAAAGGATTTACTAAATGCATAGTTATTTACAGATCTTATTTCTCAGTAAAGTCTTGAACCATCAAACCTATCCCTTTCTATCTTCTCAAAACCTTGCCTCCTTGTTTTAATCTTTTTTTGTGTCCTTAAACTGCCTCTTTATCACTATATCATACTTTTTTCCTTCAAGCATCATAATTCTCTCTTACTTTGACAGAAAAAGAGAAAGATCCAACCTTAATCTTGCTTCCCTTCTAAGTATTGTTTTTTGTTCTTTTATCTCAAACTGCCATTCCCCATGCATTGTTTATATCCTCTCCCTCACTACCCACATCTTTCTTTGGTTCCCTACACTCTGTCTTCTGCAAAAATATTATTGCTTCAGCAAATAATAACTGGTCCCCACTCTTGGTCGGTGATCTAGACGCTGTAGAGATAATTGTTTATCAAATACTGTCCCTACTCTCATGGAACCCATATTCTAGCTCTCTAGAGGACTCTATTGATTTCATAATCATAATGACCTGATTCTTCTTATTACATTGCATTTGACACTGCTGATCAATTCACACCTTCTTCAAGGTTTTCATCTGTGGTTTTTCCTAATGTTATGTTTGTCTGATGCTTTTTCTGCCTCCTTCTAAGACCTAAATGTGAGTCTTACACGTTATTCTGACTTTGACCCTTTTGTATCTCTTCCTACAGGTTTTGCTTGCTCAGAGTTTTATTCTCTCAGTGCTCAATGTTTGCTAATTCTTGCATGTATTCAGTCCTCATTTCCACATCCCAGTCTCATATTTGCAGTTGCCAGCTGGGTGATTGCCAGTATCTCCATACCCAAACTCAATCTTACCTTCCTTTCAGAAAGACTCTTCTCCTGATCCTACAACTTCTGTTATTGACATTATTATCCTTAACACATTCATTCTCTCTCAATTTCAAATTCTGTCAGCTCTTCATTCTCAACTTATATGTTTTCCTTTCTTTGCATGTACAATTCCGTCATCTTAATTTACTCCTGGGCTATTGCAGATGTCAACGCAGCACATCTCTGTGCAAATATTCCCCTAAACCAGGCCACTCTTCTCATTGATGCAGGATTAATATTCCTGAATGGTGACTCCTGGTCCTCCAAATCATCAGAGGCTCTTCATTGCCTTTTGATTTGGCATTAAGGGCTTCCTATGGTCTTCCCCAAATTGCTTTTCTGATTTCAATTCTTACCTTATTCTTCTACAAACTCTGTGTTCTTGTTCCTCAAATATGCTTTGGGTGTTACAAATATCAACTCATGATCGTATCATTGTTTTAGTATGACTGGTAATTTTTTGTTGATAGTGAACATGGTGAATTGGTTAAAAGAAACCAAGGTAAACATACCTTAGCATGAACTTTTTGTTTATGTGGCTAGGCGTAAGGTTGTGTTCAATGTTTTCTGTAGGTGTATGTGTCAGAAGGTAAAATTTCCTCTGGTCTCCTTGTTTTTGTCTCCCTTGCTGTATTTTGTTTTCCCTAGAGACTTCTTAAATAAGATCTGAGAGATGGAGTTCGTTCAGTGGCGTCCCTCACTAATACACAGAAGCCATATTGACGTGGTGCTAAGCTGGAAAGGTGTTAAGTGGTAAGGTCAGGAGCATAGGAGCATTCCACTGTCTTGTGATTTGATCAGTCTTTTAGTGAGCCTGCGCCCTTTCACTGTGACCTTCACAGGTACTTCTCAATATTTCTCACAAGTACTTCTTCCTCCCCCTTTGGCAAGATAGGAAGTCTAGACCTTGTTAAGCAAAATAGGCACATTTCAAAATGGCTACTTTTCCCCACCCCTTGAAAGAAACAGAGGGGATTTTTCTCCAGTCTTCACAATGAGAACTTGGTGAGGCTCCTGGAGGTAAAACTTTAGGGTGCCCCTAAAACTGATCTCCCCAGAGTTCAGATCTCTCAAGCTTTTCCACGCTGAGCCTCCAGCAATTTGTTAATTACAGGTTACATTTTCCTCACCCAGTACTGGCTCCAACAGCAGTTCCTTCCCCCCCAGGGTTCTTCCCAACTAAATTGTGACTCTCTGTATCTGCCTGTCTGTCTCTCCAATTTGGAGACAGCAGTTGCCTTGTGACCTCTCTTCTCTAAAGGATTTAAGAAGAGTTTTTGATTTTTAGCTTGTTAGCATTTTTTGTTGTTATGAAAAGACCGATGCCTCCTTAAATGTTGGATGGGAAACCAGAAGTCTCTCACATCTTGTTTTTTAGAATGGTCTTTTCCACTCCTATATGACTTTCTTTGTTTGCTACCATCTGCACTATATTCTTTAATATCCTAATATAGTGACACATCTTTTATAAAGACTTTCTTCATCCACCAAATTTAATCCATGTTTTATCTGTGGAACTACATAGCATGTACAGTATATTTGGTATTATATTTGGTATTATATGCCCACCATAACCCCAATGAGCTGTATATTGTTATTATTATTATTATCACCCTCATTTGGTAGAAGATGAACATGAGACACAGTATGGATTTAGTGATTTGCCCAAAGTCGCAAAACTTGCAAGAATCAGAGTTTGCATTATAATCCAGATATTCTGACCCAGGGCTGATCTTCTAAATAGTACATGTTGTTAGCTTTTATTGTTAGATTCTTTTGGTTATATTTTATATTTTCTCAGCCATAACTTGCTCATCTCCCTAACATCCAACTGAAAGACCTGGTGCCTTCATATAATAGTTGAGCAATCAATAACTTGCGATTGATTGCCTTAATTCTACTACTAGACTCATTTTTATATCTATTCTCTAAATATCCCAGGAGAGTTTCACTAATTTGCAACTGTGTTCTTAGCACTTTACATGTGGTATATCATTTAGTCTTTACCACAACCCCATGAGGCTAAAGTACCTAGTATAATTATCTCTTATTGCTTCTGAGTCCTAGAGAATTTAAATAGGCTGCCCAAGGTCACATACCTAATAAGTGGTAGAGTCAGGATTTGAATCAGAGCCTATAGCTCCAGTGGCTGCAGGCTTAACCAGTGGGCAATCTTGCCCACAGTTTCTGCTCATTATGTATTCATTCAAAGAATCTGATAATATCATTTTCTGTTTCAATGACAATAAATATTCTTTTCTTATTTGCTTTCCCCATCCTTTCAGGTAAAATAGATCTGAAATGTAAACAAAGTCAAAGCTCTTATCACCTAAAGAAAGTGGTTTATAATTTATTTGATTATTTCTTTCTTCCTCTATGGCTAGGAACAAGTTCCCTTTTTTAATCTCAATTTGGCAGTGAAATCAAGTTACAGAAACTCTGTTAAGCCAATGCGTGTTTCCAAAGGCATCTTGACGCAAAAATGACACATAAAGAGCTTTTTCAGGGTTCTTCCAGTATGAGGATTAAGAGATTGAGAATCCTTTGTCTCTACCTAGACTTACAGGAAGTGCCAACCCATTCCATTCATATGTCATCTCCGTGTGATTGTAATATACTTGCTGCTGAGCAAATCAGAAGCTTTCAAAATAAGATAAATCTACTCTGTGTTGGCATGTCACAGCAAGAAGCTTCATTTTTATGTCAGATCAGATCAAGGCATACTGAGGGGAAAACTTTATAGCACTGAATTTGGTCATAGTAAATAGTATTAAAATGAGACAGTCTGTTGAAAAGCGGTTTTTTTAAATGGGTAATAATTATTGTCAAAAGAGAATAATGCCTAAAGAATAAACTGTTGAAAAAGATAGAAATAAAGAAGTGCCAAATCTATTCATTGTGCAGCCCTTCAAAAAGCAAAAAGAAGTGATGTAATGACAGACTTTTCTATCAAATATGATGAGAAAATTTCATCTGACTTCAGAGGCCCTGTATCTGTGGTTGCCATTTTGACAATTTGAGGAAACTTTTGTTCTCTCTCTGAACATGTTTACGTTTCACGGTCTTTAAAACTTGCAGTTTCAAATAGCCAGCACCTTGAAAATCTGGGGGAAAAAATGAAAGTAAAAGAGCTTGAGGGCATTTCAACTGATAGGCATTATGCGCCCTTCTGTTTTAGAGTGAGGGACGGGCAGAAATTATAGAAGATGTAGTGCCAAGCTAAGTAAGTCTGACTCTGAAGAAGGGAGCATTTTGCTATTCTGAAAGAAAGGCATATTGCATCACATTTAAAAAAACTATTAGGCAGCTTTATTTCATGAACAAGAAAAAGAGACTAAAATTGCCCACAATTTAAAGCACGGAGTGCATTCAGATTACTTGAAGTGGGAAATTGTCTTTTATGATTTGACCCAAGTGCAAGTGAATACGATTCTTCTGAGGGAACTGGGAAAACCGAAGGAAGCTGTAAAAATATTGCTGTCTTTTAAACGTATTGTCTGTCTTTTTAAAAAAGAAATGTCAAAATTTTTACCTTATGGCATAATAACTCAATGAAACGTTTTCAAAAACTCAAGATTGTAGCTAATAACATCTAAAAGACAAATTAGAATCTTTCCTCTCTGCCGACACCAAAGCAAGAAAGAATGTCTGTGATCACAATGATGGGTTCTGAAAGTAGCTGATATATTTTGGACTCTAATGTCAAGTAACAATGGTGATTTGAACAAAGTTCACTTTGATGCTGACTTTATACTATTTGCCACTAAGTGGCCCCAATTTTTGAAAATGTGTGCAATTCTTCAAAACTTGAACATCAATGAGAAACTTCTATTCGGTGCCTGATTTTGACTTAATTAAGATGTGGAATATAAAATGTGTGCCCAAGAACCTTAAGAACTTGTAATCATAAAACCTGTACAAGTAAAATTAAAGTACTAAATAGAAAGTATACAGAAAATATCAGAGAATGTGGAGGGAGACAAAATTCAGACATATTTAATAAATGCCCACATTCCAGAGTACTACTTCTGGTTGCATTTAATTAAAGTATGATAGATTTTACAAGCCTAATTGAAGGCATTCTACTCTAATATATGAGCTTTAAGTAACTTTTAAAATGGCCAATAGAAAGCTATGAAATAGTCCAAATCAAACCAAAAAACAAAAAAAATTCTTCTATAAAAATCTGTCTCATGAATGTTGTTAATCATCCCACAGAGTCACATATAAATAAAGTGAACAGGTTCAATGATTTACCATTAAATTGTAAATATGTTGAGGCAGTTGAGACTTTTAAGCTTTATTATCTGCTTTAACAAATTCTGAACTTTGTGTGGAAGGCTAGATTGACCTTCCCCAAGGATTTTGCTAGATATAAATAGGTAGTTCTCAATGAAGCAACTGAAAGTTTATAAATGTTTGAAAGTGGGTCTAGTCTGAGCTTGCTAGATAAAGAATGAGTCTATTTCTGAAAACATGATTCAATGTAAGGTTTTATATATTTGTGATACAGTACACAGTTCCTGGATAAGTCATATATTTCTATTAATAATTTCAAGAGGCTAAGCAACTTTGCACTTTTCTAATTTTCAAGAAAAAGTATGGCACTGCAACAAGTCTGTTCCTCTTACAAAGTCGAATGTAGATTTGCTGGAGTTCCAGACTTATAAATTCCCAAAGACCCAATTAACAATGGTAGCTTCTAAATTCCCAGTCATAGTTTTGCGTTCCTAAATTTTTAAATGGATAAAATTTCCACACATTTACCTGCCTTAATATATCAGCCAGGAATTGCCCTTCTGCTTTCTGTGGTTGACTGTAGGATTTCATAACACATAAATTGAATGTGCAAATTAGAAGAGGCTAGGTGGGGTATTCTTTGAAAACTCACCCAGTCTCCTAATAATTGGAATTGCTAGCTTTGAGGTTGAGCCTTACATAACGTTGTTTGTCTTGTACTGAAATAAATATGCTGCCGTAAAATGGTAGATTGTTACCATCCCCAGTGAATTATCATCTTTTTTACATTGAGTTTCACGATATAGCCCTAAAATGCAAACATTAGGTTGTCCTACATTCTTTTCAGTGATGTCATATTTTTGCTAAGCTGGTTTTCAGCAGTTGCTGTGAAAAAAGTAAGTCCTGGGGAAAGTAAATGTGGACTAGGAAATGAAAGTGGTGGTGGTCAACCAATTTCAGGATTGAGAATTGTGCAGTGTCCAATGGGCAGATAACCTCATAGAAAGTAATTGTGGCTATTCAAGAATGACAAAATTTTTTTCAATTATATGTATTAGTTTTTCAACTGCCTGCAGTGTTGTTAGAGTATTAATACATATTAAGTTGTTTGGACTTATGTACTGGGTAAATAAAACTAAAATATTGCTTCCTGTCTGGGATGCTGTGAAAAGTTACTGGGACGCTAAGGACACTGTGACCTCAGTTACATTAGCCTACAGGCAATGACTGTGAATAGAGGGCTTGATTAGACTGAATGCAGGTTGCTGTGCAAACTTAGAACTTACCTTTTAAAGATAAATATCATATGATTAAAAGTATTCAAAAGAAAATCTGCATTAGTGAAGTTTGAATGTATTCATGCCATTAGAGGAATAAATTTACTAAAATACAAGATTTTAAATCAGGATTCTTAACCTTGTAAAATGGGTTAAATTTGTATCTCTGAACACAATTACTTCTTTTCCCACTGCTCTAAATATTTGACTGTCAAGTTCAGGTCTGCACTAAAGCATGGAAAGAGATCTATTTAAAGTCTGGCTTGAGATAGAAGTACATTAGTTCTCATTATGTATGTCATGCTTTTTAAGAGCTGAGCTATGAAATATGAAATAGTTGTTTTTTAAAGATTGGCACCTGAGCTAACATCTGTTTCCAATCTTTTTTCATTCTTCTTCTTCTCCCCAAAGCCTCCCAGTACATAGTTGTAGATTCTAGTTATGAGTGCCTCTGATTGTGCTATGTGGGACGCCGCCTCAGCATGGCCTGATGAGTGGCGCCATGTCCGTGCCCGGGATCCGAACCAGTGAAACCCTGGGCTACCGAAGTGGAGCGTGCAAACTTAACCACTTAGCCACAGGGCCTGCCCCTAGTTTTATACAAATATACTTAACGTTAACTTACCTTATCTGGAAATGAGTCAAGACAACTTCTTCACATCCAATACAGGATTAATAGATTCCATACTTTCAATTAAGTCTTAACTGTATAAGAAAAGTTATTTTTATAGCTAATTGGATTATACTATATATTTCTTATTCAGAATAATGTTTTAAAGCTTGTCTGATAAAGTCTAGTCTAAACTCATTGGACATCCTCAAGGATGTAAAAGTCAAGAAGATGAGAGAAAACCTAGACGTTCTTATTTTATCAAAGCATGGATTTAAAGAACACATGTTCTTAATGAATAAGCCACAGTTGTTAGCAGATTTGACAGATGGAGTCTAGTGTATCTTGGTTGTGTGTCATATATATATCTTTATTTCCCAAATAAGAAAACAAACAAGTGACATTCTTGGAAAGAAATGTGAAAGAAAACTTAGAAAACTTTTCCATGGCTGAATTAAAACATTTTGTACAATTTTCCTCATCCAATATTTGCTAGCATACAAGATATTTCATAGGACAATGAGGATGGAAGACACTTCACTGATACAGCAAGAAACTTTTCAAGTTGTTTCTGCTACTACTCTTTTATATTCAGGAAAATCTTGCTGCAGTAATTCACATTCATGTTCCTTGGTTACTTTTCTTGATTAAGATTTTTTTTGTTTTGCCAGACTTTATAAAGTGTTTTAAGTGAGGAGAAGCATTTTCAGTGAAGGATATTTTTTAAATAGATGCAAGTCACTTCCAGTTTCTGGTGTGGCGTGTAAGGAACTTGGAAGTCATCATTCCCCTCCTTGTAACAATAAAAAAAGCTGAACAAACTGAAAATCAACAACCCTTTTTAGAGCTGTTAGGAAATTGAAGTCACAAGGCAAACCACTGCCCCAAAATTGTAGAGACAAACAGGCGGAAACAGAGAATCACAACTTACTGGAGCAGAAGCCCAGGAACAGAAAACTCTGCAGGAATCAGTAGTGGGATAGGAAATCCTAAACAGTAGCTGATGAATTGCCACAGACTCACTGTGGACAAGTTTGAGAGATAAAAACTCCAGGGGAACTCAGTCTTAGGTGGGGCCCTAAACTTTTGTGAGTTTTTAACTTCAGAAGCCCTACCAGTTTCTGACAGTGAAAATCAGAGAAAACTCCTCCCTACTTTCAGCAAGAGGGGGGAAAATAGTCATTTTGAAGTTTTTCCAGGGCATTCTATTGTTCTTAACAAAGCCTGCCCTCAAAAGAAATTATTTTACCAGAACATAATTAATCTAGGGGAAGAAATGCCCAACAGTGTTGTAAGCAATGAGAGAGATTAATTAGGAATATTCTGTTATATGGTTTTTGCACTACTTGTAAAGTGGTATAGTGATATTTGAAAGAGGACTTGAGTTAGTTGTAATATATATTGCAAACTCAAGGTCAACCACTAGAAAAAGTAAAAAAGAAAAAGATGTCTAATTAATTTGCTGAGATGGGATAAAAAATGTAATTATATCAAATGCTCAGTTGAAGACAGAGATGACAGAAAATGAGTAACAGAGACAAAAGAAGCAAAGAAGAGAATAATGAATAGGAAACAGTAACAAATATGGTAGATATTAACCCAACTATCTCAATAATCTCTTTGAAAGTTGTTAGTGAAATTCACCAATTGAAAGACAGAGCAGATTAAAAAAATAAAACCCAGCCATATATTGTCAGGAAGAAACCCACATTTAATATAAATGCACAGATAGATTGAAAGTAAAGAGAAGGAGAAAGATGTACCATGTTAACATTAATCAAAAGAAAGTAGGAGTAGCTATATTAATTTCAGATGAAGACTTCAGAGCAAGGAAAATTTCAGAAATAAAAAGGAAACTTATATAATGATTAAGGGTTCAACACTCCAAGAAGACAAAACAGCCCTTAATACTTAAGCACCTAACATCAGAACGTCAAAACACACAAAGCAAAACCTAGTAAAATTGCAAGGAAAAGTAGATGAACCCCCATTGTAGTTGGAGACTTCAACATCTCTCTATTAACAATAGATCCGGGAGGAGAAAACCAGGAAAGACACAGTTAAACTGAAAATCACCATCAGTCAATTGAATCTAATTGACTTCTACAGAATACTCCATCCAACAACAGAAGAATACACATTATTCTCAAGCTCACACGAAACATGCACCAAAGTGGATCATATTTTGTGCCATAAAATACACCTTAACAGATTTAAAAGAATAGAAATCATACAACATCAGCTCTCAAACCAGAATGGAATTAAGGTAGAAATCAGTAACAGAAAGATAACTGGAAAGCCCAAAACCCTGGGATATTAAACAGCAGACTGCTAAATAATATATGGGTTAAAGAAGAAATCTCAAGAAAAATGTTAAAGTGTTTTAAACTAAATGGAAAAGAACATACAGCTTATAAAACTTTGTGGGATTCACTGAAAGCAATTCTTGGAGGGAAATTTTTAGCATTGAATGCATATATTAGAAGAGAAGAAAGATCTAAAATCTGCAATATAAATTCTCAGTATAGGAAACTAGAAAATGAAGACCAATTTAAATTCAAAATAAGTAGAAGAAAACAAATAATAAAAATTAAAGCAAAAATTAATGAAATTGAAATCAGGAAATCAATAGAGAAAATCAACAAAGCTAAAAGGTAGTTCTTTCAAAAGATTGATAAAATAGAAAAATTTCTGGCCAGGTTAACCACCAAAAAAAAGGGAAAACACAAATTACTAATATCAGAAATAAGAGGACCATCATTACTGATCCATGGGTGCTAAAAAGTTAATTAGAGAAACATTATGAACAGTTATATGCCTATAAATTTGATAACCAAAATGGACTACTTCTTTCAAAGACTCAGTCTACCAAAACTTCACACAAGGAGAAACAGATAACCTGAATAAGTCTATGTCTATTAAAGAAATTGAATAAATAATTGAAAACCTTCCAAAACAGAAAGCACCAGGCCTAAATGGGTTTACTGTTGAATTCTGCCAAATATTTAGAGAAGAAATTATATTAATTCTGTGTAGTATTTTCCGGAAAATAAAAGCAAATTGAACACTTCCTAACTCATTCTATGAGGCCAGCATTATCCTAATATCAAACCGGAAAAATACATTACAAGAAAGGAAAACTGCAGACAAATATCTCTCATCAGCATAGATGCAAAAATCCTCAATAAAATATTAGAAAATCCAAACCAGCAATAAAAAGAAGGAACTATGCATCATGACCAAGTGAGATTTATTCCAAATATGCTAGACTGGTTCAATATTTAATTAGTGCAATCCATCATATCAACAGTATAAAGCAGAAAAATCATATGATCTTACCAATAGATCCAGAAAAACCATTTGACAAAATCCAACACCAATTTAGGATAAAATTCCTTTGTAAACTAGGAATTGAGATGGGCTTCCACAACTTGATGAAGAACATCTGCAGTGCTCACTTCGCAGCACATATACTAAAATTGGAACAATATAAAGAAGACTAGCATGGCCCCTGTGCAAGGATGACACACAAATTCATGAAACAATCTATATTTTTATAGTGATTACAGTTGATAATACTGTATTGTATAATTGAAATTTGCTTTGAGAGTACATCTTAGGTGTTCTCACCAAAAAAAGTAAATATGTGAGGTGATGGATATGTTAATTAACTTGATTGTGGGGATCCTTTCACAATGTATACGTATATCAAGTCATCATGTCGTGCACTTTGAATATATTACAATTTTATTTGTCAATTATGCCTCAGTAAAGCTGAGAAAAAAAGAAAATCTACAGCTAACATCATTCTTAATGATGAAAAACGAGAAAAACTTTCCTGCTAAGATCAGGAACAAGGCAAGAATGTTTGCTCTCACCACTCCTATTCAACATCATTGTGGAAGTCACAGCTAATGCAATAAGACAAGTAAGGAAAATAAAACGTATACGGATTGGAAGGAAGGTATAAAACTGTCTTTGTTCACAGATGATATGATTATCTATGTAGAAAATCTCAATGATGCAAGAAAAACTCTTGCAACTAATAAGCAACGAGAGCAGTGTTGCAGAATACAAGGTTAATATACAAAGTCAATCGCTTTATTATAGACTAGCAATGAACAATTGGAATTGAAATTTAAAACACAATAACATTTACATTAGTGCGAAAGAAAGAGAGAAATACTTAGGTATCTAAATACATATAAGATCTATGTGAGCAAGAATACAAAACTCTGATGAGAGAAATCAACGGAGATCTAAATAGATAGCAAGATATTCTATGTATATGAATAGGAAGACTCAATATTTTGAAGATGGGAGTTCTTCCCAAGTTAATGTCCAATGCAATTCCAATCAAAATCTCAGAAGGTTATTTTGTAGATATCAACAGACTGATTCTAAAGTTTGTAGGGAGAGGCAAAATACCCAGAATAGCCAACACAATAATGAAATATAAGAACAAGTCAAAAGATTTACACTACCTACTTCAAGACTTACTATAAGGCTGTAGTAATCAAGATAGTGAGGTACTGGCATAAGAATAGACAGATCAATGGAGCAGTATAGAGAGCCCAGAAATAGACCGACATAAATATGATCAACTGATGTTTGACAGAAACAAAGGCAAGTCAGTGGGGAAATGATTGTCTTTCCAGCAAATGGTACTGGAACAACTGGATACCCGTATGCCAAAAAAAGAAAATCTAGACCCAGAGCTTAAACTTTTCATAAAAATTAACTAAAAATAGACCCTAGAACTAAATGTAAAATGCAGAACTATAAAACTTCAAGAAGACAAAATAAGAGAACATTTAGATGACTTTAGCTTTGATGAAAAGTTTTCAGATACAGCACCAAGACCATGAGTCATGAATGAAAACATTTACCATGTTGTCAGCGGTTTGGATTTTTAGCCATTGTAATAGGTATGTAGTGGTATCTCATTTACATTTTAATTTGCACTTCTCGATGACATGATCTTGAGTATTTTTTCACATACTTATTTACCACCTGTATATGTTCTTTGGTAAGTTGTTCAGATCTTTTGTCCATTTTTTGATTGGTTGTTTTCTTATAAAGTTTTAAGCATTCTTTTTATATTTTGGACACTAGTCCTTTATCAGATACGTATTCGTAAAGATTTTCTTCCAGTTTGTGGTATTTTATTTTTCTGAACAATGTCTTATACAGAGCAGAAGTTTTAATTTTAAAGAAATCCAATTTACTGATTTTTTCATTCATGATTCATGATCTTGGTGTTGTATCTAAAACTTTTCACCAAACCCAGAGTCCTCTAAATGTTCTCCTATTTTGCCTTCTAGGAGTTCTAGAGTTGTACATTTTACATTTAGTTCTTTGATCTATTTTGAGTTAATTTTTAAAACTTCTGCTCTGTATAAGACACAGTTCAGAAAAATAAAAATAAAGTAGCACAAACTGGGAGACAATCTTTGCAAAACATATCTGGTGAAGGACTAGTGTCCAACATATGAAAAGAATGCTTAAAACTTACTAAGAAAACAAACAACCCAATTAAAAAATGGACAAAAGATCCAAACAACTTACCAAAGAACATATACAGATGGCAAAAAAGTATGTGAAAAAATACTCAAGATCATATGTCATCAGAGAAATGCAAATTAAAATGTAAATGAGATACCACCATATACCTATTACAATGGCTAAAAATCCAAACCACTGACAATAAGTGCTGATGAGGATGAGGAGGAATGGGAACTCTCATCCATTGCTGGTGGGAATGCAAAAGGGTACAGCCAACTTTGGAAGACAGTTTGGCAGTTTCTTACAAATTAAACATACACTTACCATAATATCCAGCGGTTGTGCTACTTGTGTATACGTGAATAAGTTGAAAACCTACTACAAAAACTTGCGCAGTGATGCTTATAAGAGCTTTATTCATAATTGCTAATGCTTAGAAAAAACCAAGGTGTTCTTCATGGGTGAAAGGATTAACAAACCATGATGGATCCACACAAGGGAATGTTATTCAGTGATAGAAAGAAATGAGCTATCAAGCCGTGAAAAGATATTGAGGAACCTTAAATGTGAAAAGTGAAATAAACTAATATAAAAAGGCTATGTACTATATGATTCCAACTATATGACATTCTGGAAAAGGCAAAACTATGGAGATAGTAAAAAGATCAGTGGCTGCCAGAAGTTTGAGGCAGGGTGGGAAATGGGGAGGAAAAGACGAGGACGTGGAGCACAGGGCATTTTAGAGCAGTGAGGCTGTTCTGTACAATACTATAATGGTGGATACACGTCATTATACGTTTGTCAAAACCCAGAGAATGTACAAGAGAAAGAGTGAGCCCTAATGTAAACTATGGGCTTACATTGTTGCATCGATATTGGCTTATTAATTGTAACAAATGTACCACACTAATGCAAGGTGTTAGCAACAGGCAAATTGTGTGTGGTGTGGCGTGTGAGGGGGTATATGGAACTCTGTGTACTTCCCTCTCAACTTCCTTTAAACTTAAAACTGGTCTAAAAAATGAAGTCTATTAATTTTTTTAAAATAGATACAAGATCAAATAATTCCTTAGAATAATCCCTTAGAATCTCATCTCTATTTAGGATCTATGAGGACTACAACCAGGCTTTATTCATTTATATCTTTATTTGCCACCCATTTGTATTTATCAATAATCCGTTTGTTGAAATAATCTTTATAAACATGAAAAGGCAAAAAGCCACACCATTTGTTGCTGTGAATGTGATCACCTAACTTCCTTTTGCAATTTACTCTGGCCACTTCTGCTTTCAACTCTGTCCAAGGGAATAATGCATGAGTCTTCCTTGCATTGAAGAATTAAATGCTGGGGGAGATAAAGGTAACTAACACATATGCCAATTCATCGGAGGGTACTCAATTTACCTGACAACAAGGTCTTGAAAGGGAAGGCTTCATAAAAGAAGCTTCTGGAACTATTGACACAATTAATGATTTAAAAACATATATCTCAGTGACAATAATCAAGGCCATAGAAAAAAATAATATTTTTAATTAGAAAATATTTTAATACCTTCAATTTAGAACTACAAATAAATATTTAACCATGAAAGTGTTCAAATATATATATATATATTTTTTTTTTTTCATTCTCCCTCAGTAAAAGCCATGAAGGGAATAGTAGCCATGATGAATTTTGATGATGTCTGCAGAAAAAAAATGCAATTATGTTTAAATGGAGAGATCTTTCACAAATGCCGTTAAGGAGAATAGAAGTTATCCATTTCTTGGAAAAAATAATGTGGTGACTTTCCGAATTACATTTCACTTTGCACTTATTGCCATTCACTACTACTTTGTTCAGTGTGGGAATCAGAGTAACTAAAAATGAGATACAATATCATTCAGCCTCCAATACCCGGCATACTTGGTCTACACACAGCATACAAAATATTTTATTTACTTGAAACTGACAGACAGCTTTAAGCAAATTAGGAGAAAAGGACTACGCCTTCAGAGTCAACGCAAAACTTTGATCACTTTATGCACAACTCACATACCCAGGTGAGTCGTGTGAATCACAGAATCATAGTGACACTCTTTTCTTTGGTTCAAAAGAATTAAATTTTATTAATATACACTCACAAAAAAGAAAATGAGTTGTGTTTAATTGTGTGTGTGTGTTTGGGGGAAAAAATGAAATTTTTACATAGTTTAAATACATTCTGCCTCATGCTATAAAACATTTCATTGCACTGAAAATGTTATATTCATCTGTTTCAAGGTAGCGGCAGGCATTTCCTCTATGTCAACTCATCTGGCCCCAAAGAAGGATTCACGGCAAGAGTCACTACTTCCCAATCCTTCCCAGCAAGCCTTGGAATGTGTACTGTCCGCTTCTGGTTCTACATGGTCGATCCCAGGAGTTTGGGGATATTAAAGGTACAAAAGGAAAACAGCTTTGTATTTCACTGAAATATTCACAGCATGGGCTTAAACTTTTTTTTTTTTTGGTAGTCGCGCAACACCAATGCTGATTCCATTAATTTCTCATTCCTTTCTGGGGCAATGGGACTTTGGCAAGCAGCACTGTCATTCATCTTAATCTCATTCAACATTTATCTCATTCATCCTGCCACCTGAACTCAATTATGGCACATGCTATTTAAAAGATTATCTAGAGAAAAAAGAGTAGGGGCAGATTCCATGTGCACCTTCTAATAACAACTTAGATGGGGCAATGAAGAAATGTGATGGGAGGCATAATGATGAAGAGAGTTTTATTCCCCAAAGTGAAGGCAAAGCAAATTTAAGATTGTAGGTATATATCAGCTCACTCTAAAAGCAACATGCCTATTCCATTTTTAACTAATTTAAGACAAGAGTCTGCACCAACCCAAATGTCTTTAAAGAAACAAGTTGGTGCATTTATACTTCTCATTGTATGAAAGGTCAATGAGCTTTTCAACTTTCATGAACCCATTTTGAAATCTTGATTTCTAATTAGAGGATTGGATATCAGAACACAACTCCTAATGTTATTGCCTTGAAATTGTACAATCACTTGTGGTCTGAACAAATACAATCAGAATGTTTTACTTTATCTCAAACATTGTCCCTTGTAAACAATAACAGCTATTATTGAGTGATTCTTATCTTTCCAGCCATGGATTATAAACTTTGTATGTGTTATCAGTTTTAATTCTCACATTTACCTGATGGCCTGATGGGTTAGTATATTTTTCTCAACTTTGCAATAAAGAAACTGAGACTCAAAGTGGCTTAGTAAGATTTCCATGATGACACCATTAGCAAAAAATCTGAGTTCAAAAATCTCCTATCCTTTACCCAGCATTCTTTGTCAGATTTTCTGCAGTTCACCAAAGAAGCCTAAGGAGAACCATGGGGAAAGGAGAGAAAGAAAAAGGCCTTATCAATTCTAGCCATTGATCAAGTAAAAATATAAATATGTAAAGAAAATCGAGAATTTATACTGATTCTACATGAAAGTCTGTTTGCCTAAAGAAAAGCCAGTAAAAACAACAGAGAAAGAGACTCATTAATAGATTAGAAACGTGTAAGTAAATGAAGATCATGTGAAAATTTTGGATTTTTTTTCATTGTTTTTATATATAGTATGTGAATATTCAGTAGATAAGCCTATTGCTTACGTTAACTTTTATCCAGGGTATTTATAACCACTGACGTTAAAAAGACTCCACAACGCATTATTTCTACTGATGTTTTTAAACGTAGATTGCTGCAATTGAAGAGGACATTAGTCAGTGGTTATTTGTTACTCATGGAAGCAAATACCAATGGAAAGGCCAACAGACCTTTCAACAGAACGCAAGCAGATTTCAGTCGCTTGCTAACAAAATGATTCTTTCTTAATTCAAAAAGAACATCCATATATCCCTTAGCTATTCACCAGCTGGTCAGTCAGAGCTAGAGACTGAATGTTTTTGTCACCCCAAATTTGTATGTTAGATCCTAACTAAGACAGTCAGCTGCTTTGGTTACCCAGTTAAATGGCCCACTGCTTTTAGCCATGTTTCTGTAAGCAGCCTTTGAAACAGAAATATTGGCCTCAAGTCTTGATTTCTGATAACCTTACTTTTGGTGATTACTGGTTTTTCTAACTAGAGGGGAGCAGTCGAGTGTAGCAATGCTTTTACACTCTAGGTAGCCTTCAGAGAGGTCTACTGGGAAGAATGGTGGAGGGGAGTTGGTGCTGAACCTGATACATATATTTTTGTAGAGGAATTGCCCTCCCCTACTGCAAATTGTCTTGGTAGGTTTGGCTGTCACCATGGCTTTCTTTTACATCCTCCACAGGTGGCCCAAGCAGAGCCAATCATAGTCTTCTCCAGCATTTGATGCCGACCATGGGAGGACTTCTCTTTCTTCTGTATTACAAGTTGTAAGGATGCAAGCTAGATTTGGGGCTTTTGGAGGCCACCTTTCCCAACATGGGGAGAGAGATTATCTGAGAAAGAAGCTCACACACACAGGGCCTCAGAACTAAAGAAAGAGGAAGAAACAGAATGGGGCCTGCTCTGTTTAAATCCTGGATCCCACTTTGCCTAAGCCAGTAAAATTCTCTTTTTGTCATTTGCTACTGAAAAAGTCCTAATTTTTACAGGAACTCGGGAGAAAACTGTTTTCATGATGTATCCTGTGTCACTGACGGATCACAGTAACGGGGACAAGTCTCACTTTCTCAACTATTGCTCTGGAAAATCTTGAGTTATTTCCAGACTGAAAAGCTTCCTGAGTGTGCAATATTTTTATATGTGAATGAAGCAATGAAGTGGAAACCCATTCTCCCTAGCTTTTAAATAGCCTTTGAATGGAGGCTTTCCAGCTTCATGCTATTCTTTCCCATGCAACTTTTTTCTTTCTTATAATTTCCAATTTGGGCATAACAATGCCATATTTTAAAACATCTTCTAGGGCAAGAATTTCCAACTGATGTGTTGCAGTTTAAAAGATTGTCTATAGTTATCACATGGGCAAGTTTGGTAGACAGACCACTCCTATGAGAGGTCTGAGAACTCCTATTTGTGCACGTTTTTTCTAAAGTAACTGACATGAAAAGTCCAACTAATATTATCTGGATTTGTGGTGAGGAAGAATCTGTTAATTTTTATATTAAAAAGAGATTTTAAAAGAATAAAATAAATGATAATATCCACTGGTGGTATAGGTGTGAAGAGCTAGATATTCATTGCTATCAATATGCAATTATGCAGAGCATTTTGGCAATTAAAAGCTTTATAATGTTTCTATTATTTACCAAAACGTTCCACTTCTAGAAATATAAGGAAATAAAGATAGATATGCACAATGTTTTATTTATAAGGTTTTTCATCTCATTATTGTTTATAATAATAAATACTTGAAACCATCTGAATGTCAAATGTTAGGAATTGGTGAAATATAGTACATTCACTCTTATAATGAAACACTATGGAAAAATTAATCCTGTGAATGAATAATGAGTGATAAAGAGAAGTGTTTATGATTCATTAATAACCAAAGTAGATATTAAGAAATATGTATTTTAGAATGCTATTTTAAAAATATATCCAATTTTGTGTGTATTAATGTACCTATATCTATTTCTTAATCTATATAAATATCTATATCTGTGTATATATGTATTCATATATATGAGAAAAGAAATATGTGGATGACTACACACTAAAATGATTAGAGTAATTATCTCCAGATGGTGAGATGAAAATTTTTTTTTGTTATTTTTTACTAGTATTTATTTCATAATTTTTCTACATTAAGCATGCATTACATTTCTAAGAAGAAAAATATGTATTTCTAAAGGATCTTCTTATTTGAACAGGTTGAGAGATACTGCTCTAGGGTGTGCCATAAACAAGTGATTTCTTGAGTTAATAAACAGCAAATGTAGTTCTGGAGCACACGGTAGATTATGATTGTGCTAATCTGAAACTCTTTCTTATATTGATTACATAAATTCTTTAGAAAGCATTTGGCAAAGAAAGTACCTAAGGCGAAATTTCATAGTAGAGGGTCTAGAAGGCATTAAAAATAGCAAGGCATTCCAAAGAGATTTCAGATTGTAGATTGTGGTAGTATGCTTCCTTGTCAGCACAAATTTTATGAAATTGTATTCAGTACTATGCATTCCCTCCCCTTCTGTGCTCTGTTCTGTATCCCAGAGAACTACACTTCCCAGGCTCCATTGCTCTCTGGCTTCCTGGATAGGGTTGGCTAATGGAAGGCATTGGCCAAAGACCTGAGGACAAGAAAAGGAAACAAGCCTTCCTCTTCTCTCTCTCTCTCTCTCTCTCTCTTTTTGCACTGAGCTTCTAACTGCATCTTATCTGTGACTCAGCATGCCCCAGATAAGTGGGTCCTCCACCAAGTATGCCTGCCAAACTCCGTCTTCCAGCAACTCAACATCTGTGACTACCTCTGTTTGATTCTCTAGTTTGAGGGGTGAAAACATCTTCCTGCACATACTAATCTGTAGGATGCTTCACCATTTCCTTGGTGATTTCTCCTCTCTTCCATAAACTTTGTAACCAATTCCCTATATAAAAGTTTCTCTCTTTGAAATATGTTAGAATAATTTGTATTTTCTAGCTTGACCCTCTCTGATATAAGTGCTCATACCCCAAAAAGCACAAGTCTTTTGAAGATGTTAACTTGTAAAACAATAAAAAATTTTGAGTGAGCACCAGTCAGTTTAAATTTCTCCTCCTTCTATAGACTTATTAAAAACTTATCCTCTACTTAAGAAAGACCAAACAAATTTTTAAAAAACACAAAATGAAAACTTCGATTTATGATATAATACTCTAGAGCAATTAAAACAGTTTTCTGTGATGAATAATTTACTCATAGTCCACTGAGAGTTATTTTATATTGAATGGTAAAGAACTCTCTGAGAAAGAGGGTTTGAAAAACAAGAGGGAGCCAGCCTTGTGAGTATCTGGAGTAAGAAAGTTCTCAGTAGAGGGAACAAGCTAATGAAAAGTCTCAAAGGTAGGGCTTTAGTATATGAATTTTGGAGGAATACATTCAGTCCACAGCAGAGAGTGTTAAAGTGTGGAATAACATAACCTCATCTGAAAATTTAAAAGATCTTTCTGGCTACTATATGGAACAGGAATAGGGGCTAGTGGGTAGGAGGAGGCCAAAAGTAGAAGTAAAACAGGGAGACAAGTTAGAAGATGGTTTCCAGGAGTCCAGAGCAGAGAAGATATGGCTTGGATTAAAGTGAAGTTTAAGGGGGGCTGGCCTTGTGGTGTAGTGGTTAAGTTCACTTACTCTGCTTGGGTGGCCCAGGGTTCACTGGTTCGAATCCTGGGCACAGACCTACACACGGCTCATCAAGCCATGCTGTGGTGGCAACCCACAAAGAAGAACTAGAAGTACTTACAATTAGGATATACAAGTATGTGCTGGGGCTTTGGGGAGAAAAAAGAAAAAGTGGAGACTAAGGGTAAACTGGAAAGCAATTTCTGCAAATAGTGAACAATACTTAAATATTCACTGGGATAGTAAGATTACTTTCTAAATACAGCATGCTTTAATTTTATCAGTCTATTAACAAAGGGCATCATATAAAGCTAAAGCAGTCAAAGAGGACTTGTACAGTTGGTGAGATCAAAGTAAAATTCAATTGTAATTTTCCTATTACTTTTTATCTTAAAAATCCGAACAATTTAGATTTACCCCAGCCTGCGAAGTACACAAAGTCGCCTGCATAAAGAAGGCAACTGTTTTATAGGGCCTGGGAAGCCTGATAGTAAATGAATAGTATTCAGAATAATAAAATGTTCACATAGGCATCAGTATCCTTTGATTCAATGGCTCAGGAAATTATAGAACAATGCTAATGCACACTTTATTTTCTGGGTCGGTTTCTTTCTGTCTTTCTGTTATCTACCCATATATAAAATTAAAAGCGCTCCTCAAAATGGTGCTGGTCACTTTTTTATCCACATTACCAAAAGAGCCCTTAGTGAATCAAATTAATTTCCCATTAAATTATTTAGTTCCGGTAGTTCTAGCTTCTGGTTTGTTCTAATATTTAATGCTAACTCAAGTGAGTTCATTAATGTCTATGTAAAGAGGTAAAGTTTAGCACAGAACAAGAGAATTTCAGTAAAAATGACTTTGTTGTTAGTGCCGTCAAGCCAAGTCTGGGTTCTAGCAACCCTGTGGACAGCAGAGTGTAACCCAGCCCAGTCTTTTGGTGCTGTCCTCTCATCTTCCAGTGCTGTATCAGACGATTCTCTGGTGCTATTTAGAGGCTTTTCATGGCTTCTGAATGGTTTCAAAAGTAGGTGGCCAGGTCCTTCTTCCTGGTCTTTCTGTGTCTGGAATCTGCGCTGAAACCTGTTCACCATGGGTGCCCCTGCTGGTATTGGAAATACCGGTGGCAGAGCTTCCAGCATCACAGCAACTCGCAGCTGCCACAGTTTGACAACCAGCAGATGGGCAGTGTGGTTCCTGCCTGGGAATCCAACCTGGGCCCCAGTGCTGAGAGCACCAGATCTTAACCACCAGACCACCAAGGCTGTCTAAAAATGACCAATATCCTTTTATTACTCCAGACTCATTTTTTAAAAGACACCCAAAAGAAGTGAATAGCTAACTTTTATAATTAATGCTTTTCATAACATTTTTTTGTAATTTATAGAAATTTCTAATTGCTCATGAAAAAAAAATGAGCTACTTCTTACAACTTCCCTCAGTGATAACAGATGAATTAATATGTCTCAATGGGCTTCTAGAAGCCTATTGTTCTTATTTCAGAACAGTTGGCCTACCATGTTGAAATGTTTCTGTCTTAGAGTTAGGAGTTTTTAGACCTAAATAATTTCTGCTAAAATCTATGGAATTTTTCACGTAAACTTTCCATTCAGGAAGTCATTATTGTGGCCCAGTGCTTATGAGTTTTGTTTTAATGTGATATTTAGGAAGATAGTAAGAGCAGAGAAAAAAAACAACTGAGAATCATTTCAGATGGTTACTGTATGCCATACACTCTTTCAAGTCTTTTGCATATATTGATGGATCTAATCCTCACACCGTCCAATGAGGCGAGTACTGACGTTATCTACATTTTAAGAGATGAGGAAAATGAGACAGAGAAATTTTCAGGAACTTGTCCAAGGTCATAGAGCTAAGAGGTGGCGGGCCTGGATGTCCCCACATCCACTGGCTCCAGTCTGTGCTTTTAAATTGCCGTGCTTTCCTGCCTCTCAGAAATAAATGGTTATTTTTATGGCATATTTTATTTTCAATACTTTTATTATTCAAAATTTTTTTACCAATAGTTATTGAAAGCTAGTTCTTTAAATATGCTTTGCATATTTTGTGTTGTACAAATTGTAGTTTTCATATAATTTGGTTTGAATTGCAAATTTTGCAAAAAATAACAGCAACAAAAATGGTATAATGGTTATTTAATTAGTCAGATGTGTCCCCAAATGTGTAGTGTGTGTGAGGTGCTGTGGGGGATGCTATATGTGTTTGTTTTACCTGTGATTGCCTATATGACATAGCATTTAGTCCTTCTGTTCTACTTCTTTTGATGACTAACTTTTGAACGAGCAGTTCAAGGGGAAGAGCCACCAAGACTACATCTTTCTCAAACTGATTGAGGCCTCCTTGGTCAGTGTTAGAATCCTCTCGCGTTTGTCTTTAGCCTTACAGCTGTCCTGTTAGAAGAGTTGGACCTTTCGGGGGCTGCCCTCTCTAGGCTAATGCAGGAGGAAATTCTGTTTATTCCCTGTGATGCTCCCAGACCCCTGAACTCCAGAATAAGAAGTTTAGCAAAGAAGGAAAAGAGCCTCACCCCAATTCAGCCTTGTTTCTTAAATGTAGAATGACCGTGGGCCCTCTGGGGCGTGGCGCCGAGGCACACTGCCTCAGCAATGGCCGGGTACTTTGAGAGACCCCAGAAAGGACATTTGATACACCAGTCAGCAGCTAGCCTCACCACCCACATATAATCATGGGATAATGATGAGTGATTGAATCATGAAGCAATGAAATATGGTGCACAAACAGTTCCCTGGAATAGAGGAAATGCATTTTAGATTTATAGACACTTAATCAGGGCACTAGGTTACCACTTAGTGCCATGAAGTAATAACTTACAAAATGAAAACCGGTATTAATGATTTGCCCAAAAGGCTCTGGTTATTACCACGAGATGCTACCACCTAGATGAGGACCTGGCCCATTTCGTAATTGTCACTTGTGCAGCAGAAATTCTTCCAGGCATACGTTGAGTAAAAAGAGAAATGAGAGAAAATGTTAACTTTCAAAAGGGAAAACAATATTCAAAAAAGTTTAATATATACTTATATTTACAAAAATATGTATTCAAAAATTAAATAGCTACTAGTTGGAACAGCATATCCTTAAGGCAATTTACACATCAGACTATTTTGTTTTATCAGTTCTCTTTATTACTAATACTCAATTTAAAAATGCACTTTTACGATCTTATGTTATTATGAAGGCTGAGAAGCCCTATCAGTGTTCCAGCTGTAATTTTATTTCTTTTTTAAAAGCACATTTTAACTGCTGTTCCAAACTAACAGGATCTCTTTCATTCCTATTTATGCGGAACTTCATGGTCATTGTTTTCACAAGCGGTGGCACACTGCTATCAAGGGCAGCTTTTGAGAATAATACTAGATTGTGTTTAAGGCAGGAAACAATAATATATGCAAATATCCCCATGCATAAAAGGTAGAGAGATGTGTGTAGGCATTGTTGAGCATACTCAGCAAATTTCTGCCCTCTAAGCAGACTTGCAGAAGACCTAGTTTATCCTCAAAATTGAGCATTTCATACTATTTTAAGCAGAAATATGGAAAGCAATGTACTGTGGCAGCAGTTCTCGACGTGTCACACACTGGTCCCTTGCAATCATTTTAAGAGGTGACAACAAGTAATATGCGATAACAATAGTTAAAATGAACCAAAATATTTTTTAGTGATTTCTTCCCTTTTTGAGAATAAATTCAAGCTTCTCCCTATATAACGTCAGTGTCTCCTATTTTAATCTGATAGGTCCTATTGAATAAAAGAGAAAGGTAAGGTTGCATCTGGCGTGCCAGGCATTTTGCCAGGCGGTTTGCGTGACACTCAGGACCCTGCACCAGGCTGCACCTCAGAGAGTGTGTCAAACACACAAATAACATCATCACATAGTAAGCATCACGGGCTTATGTTAACAGCTTAGCAAAGGTGGGTGTGTAGAACTTGACAACAAAGAGATACTTTGACAGCGCAGGTAGAAAATAACTATACTGAGATGTGCTCTATATCTTCTATTGTAGATAATAGAAGGGTGAACCATAGGATGTTAAGAATACTGCTATAAGTTGCTATTCAATGATAAATTTAGGCGGGATGGGAAGACACCACATGAAATGCAAAGGTCAACCATCGAGAGAAGGAGCTAGTCTAATTTGACCTTCAAAATAGACTTTCCCTTTAGAATCTAATAGAAGCAGGAAAAGAAAAGTGACCTCAAGTTGAACAGTTATGCTGCTAAAAATTAAAATCAAGTCACAGTTTTAAGACAGAGACGTGGGAATTTGCAAAAGAAGATATTTCTTACACCTGCCTACAAATGGGCTAGGTGCAAAGTCACCTTGAGAAAGAACCAAAAATCAGCTTTGCTTGGAAGTCTGGGTCCCAAGCTGAATATGACTTCTCAGAAAAAAAAAAAAATTTTAACATATTCAGTTAAAGCAACTTTTCTTCTGCATTTTTATTTCATGAAATCTGTCGGTCTCTATTTTCCTTGTAGATTCTGGCTCAAATGCTTTGCTTAGGAATCCCCTTCCTGTCATAAAATAAAATATTCTTATTTGTTTCAGTTATTATATAATTTTTATTCGTAGATTTAACTAATTAATCCACTTGTAATTTATCTTGCATGTATATGGTGAGAGGTTAGATGCTCATGATTTTTTCCAAGTAGCAAGCCAGTTCTTCTAACACCATTGATTCAATACTGTGTCCTCCCGCTGTTTATTTGACATGCTTTCATCGTCATACTTAAATTTGTATATGCATTTGCAAATTTTCTACAGCCGTGTGAAAGAATGATTGCTTCTCAGTTGGAAACAAAGATGGATAGATGCATAGAGAGATGATAGAAATGCAGAGATAAATCATAATCCTCTACGTCGTTACTCACTCTTACCTACTTAGTCATTTTAGAAAAAAGACATTTTAAATTCCTCCAGCATAATTATAAAAGTCTCAGCTTGTGTTTTTATTTTTATCAATCTCAGCTCTTTATATTTCAAAGCCATCTTGTTGAACGCGTAAAGATCCAAGACAGTTATATCTGTTGGGGGAATTATAACTTGTATCAATATTAAATATCCCTCTTTATACTTTTCCTCAGATCCTATTCTCTGTTAATAATATGGACGTTCTTACCATCTTTTAAACACTTTCCTTAGTACCTTACCCGTTCCCTTATTTTTACTATTCCATGATACTTAGCATTAATTATGCAAGTTATAAACAGCATATTATGTAAACAGCTGGATAATTTTTTCTCCATAATCTGAGCTTCTGTAATCAGTTCAGTCCTTTCACGTGTATTGTGGTTACTGTTTCATCGTAATATAGACCTATTTTTGTATGTTTTCTATTTGTCTTTTTTCCTGTTTTGTTCTTTTCCCCTTCACCTCTGTCTTTACTTGGGTGGATTGGATATCCTTCCTTCCAGCTTATTCCCAGTATTTATAAGTTTTAATTGCTATGCCTCTTTTTCTAAGTAGATGCTTAATTTTTGGTAAATCCATTTAAACGCTTTATCCATTATCACTGAAAATTAGTTGCATACTTCTAACCTACCCACCCCTCAAATTAAAGAAGAGCTTTGGCATGATTTTATTGACTTCACTCATCCTCTCAAACAACTCTATGACGTATTAAAATTGGCTAGAACGTTAGAATTGGTGTGTAAATAATTCATTTACTTTCTTGGCAATCATATTCTTAAAAATGCCTTAGACCTCCCAGTATATAATTATCAAGTAAAACTGTATGTTTTAAAGTTACCTTCACTCACTGCTCTTTATTAATTCCTATCCAGCCCGCTGCACTGAATCCTTTCTGTTTGATATGTGTGCTGGTCTGCTAGAGCTGCCATAACACAATACCACAGACTGGGCAGCTTAAACAACAGAAATTTATTTTCTCACGGTTCTGGATCTCTAGATCAAGGTGGTGGCAGGTTTGATTTCTTCTGAGTCTTCTCTCCTGTGCTTGGAGTGGGTGGCCTTCTCACCATGTCCTCATGTGGTCTTAGTCTTTCCTCTGTGTGCACGCATTCCCCTTATGTCTTCCTGTGTTCAAATTTCCTCTTCTTATGAGGACACCAGGAAGATTGATTAGGCCCCACCATAAGGGCCTTGTTTTAATTTAATCACCTCTGTAAAAGCCCTATCTCCAAATATAGTCACATTTTAAAGTACTGGGGTTTAGGGTCCAACATGTGAACTTGGGGGATGGAGACACATTCAGCCCATAACAACATGTTTGGCTCATATACATTTCAGAAATAGTGCATATGTGGTAAGCTGTTTGAGTTCCTGATTGACTGAAACAAACATCATGTACCCATACTGGAAAGATAGTTTGATTAGGTATGAACTTCTAGGTTCAAAATTATTTTTCTTTAAGTAATTGAAGGCATTGTTGCACTGTACCCTAACATCCATTGTCTATCAGCCTTGTAGAAGACAGATGTCGGTCTGATCATTTCTCCTTCGGATTTTTACATATTGTACTTTTCTCTTGGGAAGTGGGTAAAATATTCTTTTTCCTGGTAAAATATCCCTGGAGTTCATAAATTCCTGTGGAAATTTGATGAGACCTCATCATTTTTCACCTAAGGGAAATTTTCATCTGTAATTTGTTTGATTATCTCCTTCTAAAAACCTATTAGTCATCTGTGGAAGCTTCTGGATCTATCGTTAATATCCCCTAACATATATTCTCAAAATGTTTATCTCTTGGTTCTCTGACACTGTGGTCTTGGGAGGACGACTTGGTTCAGTTTTACACTTCACTTTCTGGAATTTAATCTGTATTGATTCTGCCATTCAGGTCATCTCTGGGAGTTTTATTTTAACAATCATGCTAACTTCCAAGAACTCTGAATGTTTCTTTTCCATATTAGTCTATTCTATTTGTTAGAAATGAAGGACCCTCCAGTCTCTCAAGGGAATTAATTATATTTCTTTATTTATTTTCCCATTTGTTCTATTAGCAATAGTCCTCATGGTGTTCAATACTCTGTTCAATTTAATGTCTCTCTTTTAGTATTTTCCTCAACTGTCTGGTTATTTACTATTGGTTTTCCATTTCTATATGTGGATGAGTCTAGATGGAATAATATTACTATATGTATTTTGTTATTGCCTCTGACCAAGTATGAAATTTCATTCCCTTTACAGAGAATGTAATTCTAATTCAAGGTCTCTGGTTTTATGTTGCTCTGGTATAAAGGAGGAGCTGTGTTTTCTAGTGGGCTTACACTTATGATGTGTTGGTCGCTTGTTTATTTGTTGAAAGAGGTACCAGGGACACCACCTCACTTCTCTCGTCTCAGTGCCACTCGTGGAAACTCCGGTGTCAGATCTCCCACTTCAGCAATATTTACTCAACCCTGTGTGTCCCCAAGTATGAATGCTAGAATCAGCAACTCCTAACACAAGGGATTGACCTGGCTTTTTATGGCATTCTTTAATTAATTACTAGCTAGTGACACATGTACTGCTTCTTCTTTGTGTTTTCCATTTCTTTGACTTATTCCAGAATTCTGCTGGTAATGGTCAGTTTTTTTCTTGGTCTTTTCTTTCACCTGTAGGTGTTTGCAAGTTCCTGAGTTTTGTTGATGTACTTTCATCAGACAGTTTCCATTTGGTTATAAACTTCCAGGAAGTCTTTACTATTTTTGTATGTTGGTAGCTGTGCTCCTGATTTTCCAGTGCCTCTGTGAATTTACTTCGGTATTTTTCCTGTCTTTGAGGTGGAACATTTTTGAGGAGTATAGGTAAACATGTGTTTTCAATAAGCCATTAGAACCAGAAACCATTTTTCCAAATATTTACCATTTTGCAGAACACACTGAAAGAAAAGTAAATCAACTCGTGATTCTATTTTTTTTCTATTTCCTCTTTTACTGTCTAAATTTTCCTTCCCTTTGAGGCATTTTGAAGGTGGTCTGGATGGTGATATTATTAGTTGGGAGAAAAAAACTAGCAGGCTAACATCGAGTGCTACACAGGTCATTCTGCTATTAAGACACATTTTGTTGGTGCTTTATTTCTGATTACTCCTAAATAGTCTATGTCTTTCAAAGAATGTAAGGTTAATGTTGTAGAGCTAAATACAAAGCAGCCATTTCAATTTCCACGTGCATAGTAGCTGTAATTTTTTCTCAGCCCTTCCTCCGCTGGTACAGCCAGTGATGTTTATTGCAGACCCAGTGATGTTCAGGAAAGGCAATTGACTGGTATGCAGGAAACCTGTGTCCTGACCCAGCTTTCTAAGTGACTAGTGACCAGAGACTTACGAAGTTTCTAAAGCTCTCTGGTTCTCATTCTCCTTATTTACAAGGACACTGGCACTGCTTTTGTAAAAAATCTGAAAAACCTGAAATTGCACCCTGAAATCATTTTTTAAATCCTACAAAAGCGTGTCAGCTACTCATGATGAAATGGCCCAGTTATTCTCATCAACATGGCTCATCCTATTACATTAACTCTTTTTTCAGAATAGATGATGTATGATATGAAATAGCAAACACATGAATAATAGTAAAAAGGAAATGTCCTTAGTGTTGATACTAACTTTGTATGCATTATTTTCATTTAAAGCTAATAACAGATCTATCAGGTAGGTATTAATATGTCTTCCATTTAGTAGAGGAGAAATTGAAGTTAGAAGAGATTAAATAATTTAGCCCAAGACATCCACTATGTGCACCCCACTTCTTCAGTGCCCTTTCTTCCTTCGGGAAGAAAGGCCCCAGGCCATGGTCCTCATAAAGCTTTGTTTAATTTTCTCTTGCTATTCTGTCTCATGTGAATTTAATTGGTTCCCCGGCCAGATGAGCCCACATTAGGTAGAGGAAAAGTCCTCCTCCCTACAACACCATAGCTTGTTTCTAACTCGGTGACATGGAAACCCAGAAAGTTGTGGTAATGTTTTTGTGTCAATTATTTGTAAACATAGTGATTAAAGCATTAGCTCTTGTTGGGACCTGAATAATCCTGACTTTTATAAGTAGTTAAATTGCTTTTTCAAATAAAATGATGAATTTCCTAAAGTAGAAATTGCACAGTGAGAAATACGAGATTCTTCCTCTGCTTCCATCATTGACTAGCGAGTCACTTGATCTCTAGTCCTCTGTCAAGTTTTTGACTAGAAAATTAACGAGATCCTTTCCAACGCTAAAGTTTCTAATCTTTAACTTTTCCATTCTTTCATTCTTCAGCAACTGAGTACCTATTGTATACCTGGCAGTGTTAGATGCCTAGAGGCATCCATGAGTAAACAAAAAAGACCAACTCCCTGCCCTCACAGAATTTGTGTTATAATAGGGGAACAGACAGTAAACAGGAAATGTGGTGAATGAGCAAGTTGAGTAGTCTTTTTAAAGATTATGTAACAAAGTAGAGCAAAGTAAGAGGATTGGTGGGGCTGGGTGTGGTCAAAGCAGGTCCATTAATAATGTAAGCTTTGAGCCAACACTTCAAGGAGGTGAGGTGGTGAGCCATTGGGGCCAGGATGAATGAACATTTCAGATAAGAGAAAAAACAGTGCAAAGCCCCAAGCTGGGGGTGTCCCTGGTGTTCAGGAGGATTGGCAAGGGAGCTTTGTGGTTATAGCACAGGGAGGGAGAGAATAGTAAGACATGGAGGAAAGGGGGAGAGGAGAGAGATCTTGAAGAAACTTTTATACCATTGTAAGGACATTCTTATTACCTCTGCTGTGGAGCCCAATTCTAGAAAATTCCTATTACTAACTGAATTCTTAAATGTTTCCTTTGATAGCTTAATGTACCTGGTACTTTTATAATTCTTGCCTCTGATCAGGCAAAGACGCTTGGTCTCTTAAGAGGGAGTTGGGGAAAGTAGTTGATATTGGCAAAGTTAGAGATGATGTGCCACCTGACTTTTTTAAATGTCCAAATTAGAAATAGAAAGTGTGATGGAAAGAGGGAAGGGAGGAAAGAGAGAGTGAATAAATGTGTTTAGAGGACCAAGTGACTATTTGAATAATTGTTTTAATTGGCATTGAAATGGATGATACATTTGTGTTTTTCCAACGAAATAGGCAATTGAGTAAATCAAAGCAAAGAAGGAAAGTTCCATCGTAGCTCCATCATTCTGTTCTGTGTATATTTTGGATTTTCTTAAATAACTTTTTAAATTAGTGGACTTTATTTTTTTGAACAGTTTTAGGTTTACAGAAAAATTGAGCAGAATGTACAGACAGTTCCCATATAGCACCTCATATTCCCCCTCCAAGTTTCCACTGTTATTAATATCTTGCACTACTGTGGCACATTTGTTGCAATTGAGCTCATATTAACATTTTATTATTAACTAAACTCCATGGTTTACATTAGAGTTCCCTCTTTGCGTTGTACGTTCCATCAGTTGTCACAAACGTGTAATGACACGTATCCATAGTATCATATAGAATAGCTTCACTGCCCTAAAAATCCCCTGTGCTCAACTATTCATCCCTGCCTACCTCCCCATACCCCAGGCAACCACTGATTCTTTTTAGTGTGTCTATAGTTTAGCCTTTTCCAGAAATTCATATGGTTAGAATCATTCTTGAAACCTTATTTATTGCACCATGTTGGTATGGTGAGCAGGGTCAGGGGCCTGCCCTGCTCAGCAGGGCCCCACCCAGATGCCTGGTGCCTGACCCCATACCACCCAGGCCCCTACCTCTCTAGGGAGGCTCCAAGAGCCTTGACCCTCTGCTCACTCCCAGACTAACCATTCCCTAGCCCCAGAAATACCACCTGCAAAAGGTCGCAGCCTACTGATGAGGGACAAGAAAGAATGAAGAGGGGGCCTCTACAAGAACCAAGGCCCCTGCCAGCCTTGTTTATCTCCCAGTCCCCAGGGCAGAACTGGATCTGAAGCCCAGACAGAGCTACTAAGGCTGGACCTGGGCCTCTTATCCATTTGCCTTTGTTTCCCTGTCCCTCTGTGTGGGCCACTCCTGTCCGTCTGTTGGTCTATTCCTGGGAAGCTCATCACTACAAACCCTGGCATCTTCTCAGTCTGTACATACTGTTATCCATTAACTGATCTCTTATTTTAAAAAAATGCAAAACTCAAGGTCACCTAGCTTTTCTCCTTTTTCATCTTCTAGAAGTTTTATAGTCTTATAGCTTGAAATTTTCAGATTGGCTTCTTTCACTTAGAAATATACACTTAAATTTCCTCATGTCTTTTTGTGGCTTGATAGCTCATTTTTCTTTTATCACTGAATAAGATTCCCTTGTATGGATGTACCAGTTTGTTTATCCATTCACCTATTGAAGAACCTCTTGGTTGCTTCCAAGTTTTGACAACGATAAATAAAGCTGCTATAAACATTCATGTCCAGGTTTTTGTGTAGATAGAAGTTTTTGACTTCTTTAGGTAAATAACAAGGGGCATAATTGCTGGATCATATGGTAAGAGTATGTTTGGTTTTGTGAGAAACTGCAAAATTGTCTTTTAAAGTGGCTGTATCATTTCACGTTCCCACCAGCAACCATAAAGAGGTCCTATTGCTCCTCGCGAGCATTTGGTGTTTTCAGTGATTTGGATTTTAGCCATTCCCCGATGACACATGATGTTAAGCATTGTATCCTATGCTTATTTGCCATCTGTATTGTTTCTTTGGCAATGTCTCTGTTCAGATATTTTGTCCGTTATTTAATTGGGTTGCTTCTTTTCTTGTTTTTGAGATTTAAAAGTTCTTTGTATATTTTGGATACAAGTTCTTTATCAGATAAGTGTTTCAAAATATCTTCTCCAGTCTCTGAGTTGTCTTTTAATTGTCATAACACTGTCTTTCTTGGAGCAGAAATTTTTAATTTCAATGAAGCCCAACTTACAATTTTTTCATTCAAGGCTCATGATTTTGGTTTTGTATCTAAAAAAGGTAACTGCAAAATCCAAAGTGACCTAGATTTTCTCCTGTGTGATCTTCTAGAAATTTTATAGTTTTGCAGCTGACATTTAGGTCTATGAACCATTTTGAGTTAATTTTGGGGAAACATGAAAGCTCTGTGTCTAGAATCTTTTTTCTGCATGTCGATCTAGTTGTTCCAGTACCATTTATTAAAAAGACTAAGCTTCCTCATTAAATTGCCTTTGTTCCTTTATCAAAGATCAGTTGACTATATTTATGTGAGTCTGTTTCCAGGCTCTCTACTCAGTTCCATTGATCAATTTGTCTATTCTTTCACCCATACCGCTCTGCCTTCGGTTTACTGTAGCTTACATAATGTCTTAGAGTCAGGTAGTGTCGGTCCTCTGACTTTGTTCCCCTTCAATATTGTGTTGCCTATTCTGACTCTGTTGTCTTTCCTCATCAATCTTAGAATGATTTTGTCAACCTTGAAATAACTTGCAGAGATTTTGACTTGGATTGAATTGAATCTATACATCAAGTTGGGAAGAATTTATACCTTGAACATATTGAGTCTTCCTCATGGAATATCATGCATTTATGTCGATCTTTGATTATTTTCCATCAGTTTTGTGGTGTTCTTTCTATAGATCATGTACTTCTTGGTTACATGCATACACATATAGTTCTTTTTTCAGTGCTAATATAAATAATATTCCATTTTTAATTTCAAATCCAATTGTTCATTGCCGGAATATAGGAAAATAGTTGACTTTTGTATATTATTAACTTTTTATCCTGTGTCCTCATTATAAATCACTTATTACTTTCTGGAAGTCTTTTCTTTGTTGATTTTTTGGGATTTTCTACATAGACAATCATGTCACTTGCAAGCAAAGACATTTCTATTTCTTCACAATCAGTATTCTTTTAATTTCCTTTTCTTCTCTTATTGCATTAGCTACAACTACCAGTACAATATTGAATTGAAGCAGTGAGAGCAGACATCCTTCTTGTTCCTCATCTTAGCAGGAAAGTATCTAGTTTCTCACCATTAAGAATGAGGTTAGCTATAGGTTCTTTGTAAATGTTCTTTATCAAGTTGAGGCAGTTCCCTTCCTATTCCTAGTTTCCTAAGAGTTGTTATAATGAATGAATGTTGGATTTTGTTATATAGATTTTCCACCTCTATCAATAAAATTATATGGTTTTCCCTCTATATCCTGCTGATATGAAAGATTACATTAATTGATTTTCCAATGTTTGCCAACGTAGCATACCTGGAATAAATCCCACCTGGTGGCCATGTATAACTCTTTTTATACATTATTAGATTCAATTTGCTAATATTTTGTTGAGATTTTTTGCATCTATCTTCATGCAAGATATTGGTCAGTAGTTATCCTTTCTAAAATGTCTTATCTGGTTTTGATATTAAGGTAAAGTTGGCCTTATAGAAAAAATTTGGAAATGTTTCCTTTGCTTCAATTTTCTGGATGTAACTGTAGAGAATTGGTGTAATTTCTTCCTCAAATATGTGGTAGAATTTACCAGTGAACCCATCTGGGCCTGGTTCTTTCTGTTTTTGAAGGTTATTAATATTTGATTCAATTTCATTGATACATGTAGGCCTATTAAGATTACCTGTTTCTCCTTGTGTGAGTTTTGGTAGATGTACCTTTCAAGAAATTGGTCAATTTCATCTAGATTGTCAAATTTGTGGGCATACAGTTGTTAATAATAATCCTTTAGTATCCTTTCAAGTAATCAATAGTGATGACTCCTTTTTCATTTCTGATGTTTACATTTGTGTCTTCTCTCTTTCTTTCCCTAGCTAACCTGGTTAGAAGTTTAGCAATTGTTTTTTCAAAGAATCAGCTTAGATTATTTATTTTAGATCTTTCTTGCTTTCTATTAAATGCACTTAATTTCATAAAATTTCTAAGTACTGCTTCACTGCATCCCACAAATTTGGATCATTTGTATTTTTATTTTCATCTAGTTGGAAATATTTTTAATTTCTCGTGTGACTTCTTTAATCCATGTGTTATTGAGTAGTATATTGTATACTCTCCAAGTATTTTGAGGTTTTCCAGCTATTTTGCTGTTATTGATTCCCACTTAAAATCTGTTGTGATCTGAGAGCATATATTATATGATTTCTATTCTTTTAAACTCACTACAATGTATTTTATGGCCCAGAATGTCATCAATCTTGTTGCATGTTCCCTGTGAGTTTGAGAAGAATGTGTATTCTGCTGTTGCTGGATGAAGCATTCTATAAATGCAAATTAGATCTAGTTGATTGATGCTGTTTAATTCAGCTATGCCCTTACTGGTTTTCTGCCTCCCGATCTGTCAATTAGTTATGGAAGGATGTTGAAGTCTCCAACTGTGAGAGTAGATTCATCTATTTCTCCTAAAGTCTACCAATTTTTGCCTCAAAATATTTGATGTTCTGTTGTTAGGTGTACACATTCAGGATTGCTATGTCTTCTTAGACAATTGAGCACTTTCTCATTATCTAGTACCCTCTTTGTCCCTGATAATTTCCCTTTCTCTGAAGTCTTCTGTGTCCAAAACTATATATCTTTTCCAGCTTTCTTTTCATTAATATTAGCAAGGTATATATTTCTCCATCTCTTTACTTTTAGTCTATCTGTGCCTTTACATTTAATGTGGGTTTGTTTTAGACAACGTATAGTTGGGTGTTGTTTTTTAATCCACTCTGACAATCTCTGTCTTTTAATTCGTGTATTTAGAAAATTGACATTTTTTAAAGTGATTATTCATAGTTGGATCAATATCTAACATATTTGTTACTGTTTTACATATGTTGACCTTGCTCTTTCTCTTTTTTTTTGTTCTCCATTCTTTCTTGTCTTTTCTGGGTTCTTTTTGTTTGTTTGTTTGTTTTGTTTTGCTTGCAGTAATATTTGCCCTGAGCTAACATCTGTTGCCAATCTTCCTCTCTTTTTTTTCCTTTCCTTTCCTCTCCAAAGCCCCAGTATATAGCTGTATATCCTAGTGGTAAGTCATTCTAGTTCTTCCATGTGAGCTGCCACCACAGCCCAGCCACTGACAGATGGGTGGTGGGGTTCTGCAACAGGGAGGCAAACTCAGGCCACCGAAGTGGTGAGTGCTGAAATTTAACCACTAGGCCGTAGGGCTGGCTTGCCTTTTTTGTTTTAACCGAACATTTTATGATTCCTTTTTTCTCCTCTCCTAACATGTCGATTATACTTCTTTTTAAACGTTTTTTATTGTTGACCCATGAGTTTGCAATATGCATTTACAAATAAATAATCCAAGTCCGCTTTCAAGTAACACTGTACCACTTCACGAATAGGGCTAGTAACTTACAAGACAGTATTCTCAATTCCTCCTTCCCATCTCTTATTACAGGCTGCCATTCATTTCACTTACCCCAAAACTAAAATCACTGAATACGTTAATGTTATTATTATTTTGAAAAAACTGTTATCTGTTAGATCAGTTATTAGTAAGAAAAAAAGAAGGATTTTATTTACCTTCATTTATTCCTTCTCCAACATTCTTCTTTTCATTATGTATATTTGATTTTCTGACTGATACTATTTATCTTCTCTGAAGAACTTCTTTCGATTTATTTGCAAGGCAGGTCGACTAACAAAAACTTTCTTCAATGTTTGTTTGTCTGAGAAAATCTTTATTTCTCGATAATTTTTCTGGATACAGACTTCCAGGTTGGAGTTCTTGAATATTCTGTTCCATTTTGTTAAGCTTTTGTTTTCTTTTTATTTCAGATTTGAAAATTTCTATGGACATATCTTCAAGATCAATGATTTTTTTGTCTACTGTGTGCAATCTGTTGGAGCCTATCAAAAGCATGCTTCATTTCCGTTAGAGTGTTTTTCATTTCCAGCATTTCCTTTTGATTCTGTTTTAGAGTTTCCATCTCTCTGTTTACGTTGTCCATCTGTTCTTACATGTTGTCCACTTTTTCCATTAGAGCCCTTAGCTTGTTAATCATACTTGTATTAAATTTACTGTCTGATAATTCCAACATCTCTACCTTATCTATATCTGGTGCTGATGCTTGCACTGTCTCTTCAAAGTGTGTGTTTTGTCTTTTAGTATGCCTTGTAACTTTTTCCACAGCCTGACATGATGTACTAGCTGGAAGGATTTGGGCTTTTAGTATGAGGTCTTATGTTTATCTGGCTTTAGGTTAGGCTGTATTTACTCTTTGCTGTAACTCTAGGTATCAGAGGCTATAATTTCCTCTGTTATCTTTTTTGTATGTGCATCTTCCCCATTGTCTTTGTCTTTCCAGAGAAATTTCTTCCTAAATAAGGTCTAAAACATGCTGTTCTTTCAGTTGTATTTCCCTATTATGCCACAGAAGCCTTATTTTTGTGTTGGGAAGTTGTAGGGTGAGAGAAAACTTTCAGTAGGCTTATGGTTAGTTCTGTCTTTTAGTGATTCATTTATGCCCCTGTGTTGTATCCTTCACAGTTACCTCTTGGTTTCTTTTTTCTTTTCCCTCCTTAGATAAGTCAGAACGGCTAGAGGTGGCTGGAATTGGTTATTTCCCTTCCCCCACTTGGAAAGCTATCAGGGACTGGAGTTAGGTACTTTCTTTCCTCCAATTTGATTGGGCTGTGGTAAACCCTAGTAAATTAGGCTTTCTTTAAATAGTTTGTCTTGAGGGCAGGTCTTGCTAAGAAGAACAGAATGCTCTGGTTATGTTTCAAAATAGCTGCTTTTCACCTCCTGCCAATAATTTGACAGAATTTTTCTCTTACTTTCACTGTGAGAACCTGCTGGGCTCCTGAAAGTCAAACTCAGAAAAGTGTTGGATCCCCCCAAGAAGTTTAACTTTCAAACTTGTCCACAATAAGGCTCCAACGGTTCATCAACTACACTTCACCACTAGTTTCTACAGGGGTTCCTATCACTGGGCTTCTGCTCTGGTAAATTGTGGTTCTCAGAGTCCACTGATCTCTCTCTCCAATTTTGGAAGTTGCTGTCATTATTGCCCTATGACCTCAATTCTCTGATAGATCTAAGAAAAGTTCTTGACTTTCAATTCATTCAGCTTTTTTCCTGTCCTGAGGACCAGAAATGGTCCTCCACTACATGCCATAGTGGAGACTGAAAGTCTGTGCTTTATATGTGTAGTGAATTGCTTAATCTCTCTCTACATCTCTGATTCCAGATCTGTACAGGGCAGTCAATAATCTTACCCTATGCCCACATAGGGAGTAGGGTTCATATAACATAATATATGTGAATATGCTAAATTTTTATTAATGTGGGCAACATTGTAGCTATGTCTATCCTTTGTTAAATTAATTTAAAATCTATAAGCTTTTGTTTGAGGGAAATTTCCTTTTCCATTAGTTTTGACTTTTTCTTTCTTCTTATATAAAATTTGAGTGTTTTCAAATGAAACCATGAAAACCTGTGCTTAGTAAGGATTAATTGTAGGTCAGTTCATTGCTTTGCCCTCTCAGGGGTGATTAAAGAGCAGACTCCTAGCAGAACAGGCTAGAGAATCTGAGGGCAAAGTAAAGCCAATGTTTCCACCCACTGATACATTTCACACAGTAACTTTAATGAGATAGATACATATGAAGTGGGTAAAGTATTTCTGATATCCAGAAGTGTCCATTCAGATTCTCTAAATAAGTGCTAGTCATTTGCCTTCAGTGATGTGGGTACCTGGAGATTCTGACCAGCTGCAGAAGAGGAACTTGAGGAAAAGCTACTAATCAAGTTCTTTCTATTTTTTACCTGGACAGCCTAGATACACGGATATTATTGAACTAGCTGGCTTCTAGTATTCATCCAATTCTGGGATTTAATCGTTAACAATCATATTTTCAACTACCTCTTCATGTCTGTTGTTGAATGTTTGCTTCCAAAGGAATGTTCATTCTAAATAAATGCTGAAGAGTTGCTTCCTCAAAAGACTTGACATAGATTTAACTGGATAATATTATTTATAATATTTATATTTAGATAATATTTTATTCTATGGTTTTTTTCTGCCCAATCCCCAGCACATAGTTGTATATCCTCATGGTAGGTCATTCTAGATCTTCCATGTGGATGCCTCTACAGCATGGCTTGATGAGCGGTGCTAGGTCCACACCCACGATCCTAACCAGCAAACCCCAGACCACTGAAGCAGAATGTGCAAACTCAACCAGTTGGCCAGGGTGCTGGCCTCTATTCTGACTATGTTTTGACTTAGCAAGTTCTCTTCAGGTTTTTTCCACCCTACAGCATAAGCTTTGATTATAATATCACCTCTGAATACAAAATAACTGATTATAATATATAAACTTCATTATGATACATAATTACTTATATATTCTTTGAATCTATATTGTTTTTGTGATAAAATAATAGTTTTATAATATATAATATTGATAATTATTAAATTAATGGGTATGCGTTCAACCAAAACTTAGAATATTAAAATAGAAATAGCCAAATTAGTCTTCTAGCAGTTGATTTTTAGAAAGCTATTTCAAATAATAAGCTATAATTGTAGCCTCTAGTGGGTTTCCTATTGGCCATAAATAAAACCCAGCATTAAACGGAGTCCTTAAATGAGCCTCTTAGTTTTTCCTTTAGCTGTTGGGACTATAGAAACACTTGACATAATAAGCAATTGTTCAATTTAATACATTGGTGGTATTATAAATACGTGTTACTATTAAGCAACCTGTGAGCTTGTCAAGACGTTTCATTGAAATTAAGTAGTGAGTTAGGGAGGTTGACCAGAATTCGTTTAGATCGTAGTAGTGTGAAACAATGGTATAAGATAGATTGACATCTGTTGGAGAGTTAATGCTCACGATGGGGGGATGGGCAGGAGACCACATAGAGTTTTGAGAAGTAGAGTAAAAAGAGATTGGAAGGAAAGGGAATTTGGCAAGAGCATGTAGAATTGATTAAAGATTAAAAAGACTGAGAGCAGAGAATAAAATGAAGTATAAAAACAATAAAAATAGATACATTAAAAAAATACATATATGCTAGGATTTCAGGGGGGAAAAACAGGAGATATTGAGATGTGTTTTCATGTAATTTGGTTTTCTGAACCGATTTTGCCAGAAAAAGAATTACAAAATAAATACAAGAAAGCTATCCCCTTTTAAATCTTTGTGATGTAACCTAGGCCTTGTGCAAAAAGGAGAGCTCAATTTAGTTTGATTTTGTAGCATTGGCCCATTATCAAGTTGAATTGGAAGATTCATACCTTTTTACTTTTAATTTTTTTTAAATGGGGAAAATTTGCATGAATTTGAGAACTACACATCCACCAAATCTTGGAGCTGAAGACTATTTGGGATGAGTATTTGCTTCTGTGTGAAACTGGAAACAGTCAACTGACCCAAATTACTTGCATCTTGAATCTTAGCTTATTCCATTTACTGAGAAATCAGTATAAAAAGTGATTTTTGCTTAGGAAATGCCTGTTTTTCCAAATGTTGATGTTAAAATCTCACTTTTCAGGTTTCCAAACTCTGGGAAAGTTTTCTGTTTTTATTTGATCTATCATCTTGATTTGCCTTTGGTGTTTTGTTTATCTTCTGTGAACAGTTGGATTTCTGGCTCAACCTTAGACTTTTTGTAGTGGTGAACATTGGCAGCGCACTTAATTTCTGGGTCTGGGTTCTTTGGTGGTTTTTGGTAGTATTTCTAGAATGTCAATATAATATTATATCTACTAGGACGAGTGGTATTATCCTCTCCATCTGATAGTGTAAATTTTGGATAAGTTTTTATGGGATAAATTATCTGTAGATAAATTTTGCCACTAAGAAAAAAGTGAGAAAGTAAAATTTTTCAGTAGAAGGAAATGTCGTTGGACAAAAAGACTACTACAATAGAGGAAAATTAGTACCTATGTGTTTTCTTTTTTCGGGTCTTCTTTTTCTCATATGAAAAAAGGGTTGTATAAGTGATTGCTGAAGCATATTGTAAGCCATATATATACACGTATATTGCGTCTAGGGCAATGATAACTGTAAAAGTTTGGTGCAGAAAGAGAATATAGAAAAATATCTTTTCTACTTTACCTTTTTTGTTGTTGTTTAAATACAGATTTTTTGAAGAGCACTAGGAAATGATAGTTTTGTTTTGTTTGAATTGTTTCGATTATTTAAAAAATAGTTAGAACTTGGCATGGTGGTTGGTTTCAAAGCTAACTTTATTTCTGTTTCACTTCTTGTTTGTTGAATCTCTTAGTCCTTGCACTTTAAAAAGTCCTGAATATTAGTGTTATTTAATTCAGGAAGATGTTCTCTCTGTCAAAGTGGTAAATATTTTTTGCACATTACTTTGCTTTCTGAAATGACTTCTATACTCTCTTATTCATTTACTATAAGGATTTTCTTTTTCTCCAGTAAGACCTTATTTAAACATGGATAAAGTTCTTTAGCAATGAAAAATTCTGGTTGTTTACCTCCTCCAGCATTTCAGTTGCTTAAGAAAGTTGTAGTTTTTATTTTTTTTTAAAGATTGGCCCTGAACCGACATCTGTTGCCAATCTTTTTTTGTTTTTCCCTTCTTCTCCCCAAAGCCCCCCAGTACGTAGTTGTATATTCTAGTTGTAGGTCCTTCTAGTTCTGCTATGTGGGACACTGCCTCAGCGTGGCTCGATGAGTGGCACTAGATCCATGCCCAGGATCCAAACTGGCAAAACCCTGGGCCACAGAAGCAGAGCGCCTAAACTTAACCACTTGGCCACGGGGTTGGACCCACAAGTTAGTTTTGACTATGTCCAATTTGATACACAGAAATTGATATAAGAAAACCAAACAAAGATCTAATTAACCAAATAAAACATAACATCCACAGGCTCACTGTATAACCACAGTTTGTACATATAGAAAATATTATACTCAAGATTTTGAGCTGTCACACTGCCAGACTCTATTCTTTCAATAACAACCTGGATGCTCACATACCTCTAACATCCAAACCATAAAGAGTTGCTTTTTTCTGTGTTTTGGCTTTTCCCCATTATTAGGTGTATATCATTGAGGAATCTGGACTAAACATCCTGGAATGGTCAGTGATTGGCAATAAAAGAACTGGTTGGATGTACGGATATGCACCTCTCTCCAGTAACAGTCCATTTAAGGTGGCATTTGAAGCTGATTTGAGCGGAAATGAGGACATCTTTATTGCCCTTGATGATATCTCTTTTACCCCAGGATGTGTATTTGGAGGTAAGTGATTTCTTCAGAAAATGGGATGTTCAAGTATTGTTTTTAATATCTAAATATAGAGGAACTTGGAATTGTGAGGAATTGCATTTCTTTCCGGGTCCAGTCCTACTCATACATTGAAGAAAGAGCTGTACATGTTGGAGGAGGTAAAGTTTTTCTGCCCGTGAACCTTTACCATGAAATCTTCATGTCCTCTAGGCAACAAAATAGCTTTGACTAAAGTTCTTTAAAAATCCCAGAGGAAACTTAGTTGCATTAGTGTAGCTTCACTGTCTACTTTATTTCCAAAGATTTGCAATAACTGCACAAGGTAAAGATCCCTCTGGTCGTCTATCATTTTCCAGACTGTCTTTTCCATCCATGTTAGCTTTTCCCCTTCCCTGGGCCATTTCCCTTCTACTAACTGTTTCTACTCTACAATCTAGAATTCTTATTCTATTGCATAAAGAAAACAAAAGCCTTATCATTAACTCCTTTTCTAAGAAATCATCCTCTTAACTGAAATCTGAATTTCTACAGCCTAAGATGCTTCCACTTAAGTGACTACTTATTCCCTTATAAAGTTTTCAAATTTTCAATGTTAGATAGTAGGGTCATTGTCTTTCTAGTTACTCGATGCGTCTTTCAAAATTTTGTCCTTAGAACCTTATTCAGGGGCTGGCCCAGTGGCGCAGTGGTTAAGTTCTCACGTTCCGCTTCTCGGTGGCCCAGGGTGTGCCGGTTCGGATCTGGGTGCAGACATGGCACTGCTTCGCACGCCATGCTGGGGTAGGCGTCCCACATATAAAGTGGAGGAAGATGGGCACGGATGTTAGCTCAGGGCCAGGCTTACTCAGCAAAAAAGAGGAGGACTGGCAGTAGTTAGCTCAGGGCTAATCTTCCTCCAAAAAATAAAAAAGGAACCTTATTCAAAAATGTCTTCTCTTTTAAGGCCACACACCTGGGTTCTTGTTCTGCTGATGGTTTTCCTCTGGATCAAACTGTGAGCAATCTCACCTTCCAGGTGATTCATCCTTTGCAAACATTGACCTCTTCAATGTTGTGACCTTCATAAATATGCTTCCTCCTTAACCAACTCCCATGAATACATTCTAGACCTTATCATCCTCTCTGAAAATTTAGGGTTGAAAATCTCATCTAGGGGCCGGACCTGTGGCATAGTGGTTAAGTTCGTCTGCTCCGCTTTGGTGGCCTGGGATTTGCCGGTTCGGCTCCTGGGCACAGACCTACATACTGCTCATCAAGCCATGCTGTGACGGCATTCCACATACAAAACAGAGGAATATTGGCACAGATGTTAGCTCAGTGACAATCTTCCTCAAGCAAAAAGAGGAAGATTTGCAACAGATGTTTGCTCAGGACCAATCTTCTTCACCAAAAAAAAAAAAAACAAAAGAAAAGAAAGAAAGAAAAATCTCATCTAATACTTGTATCCTCTACTTCTTGATCAGTCCTCCTAAACCTGTTTTCCAACATAATTAAAAAGATAAAATATAATTCTGGATTCCCAATGCTTCCTGCTTTTTTCCATACAACTAGCTTTTAATACTTTTTTCCTAATAAACTGAGATTTAATGATCTAACATCTCAATTTTATTCCCAATCAGCACTTTGAATTCTATTATGTCTTATTTTTTCATTTTAACATAAATTTGAGTCCTAAATATGTGCCATGCACTCTACTAAGTACTTTGAATGTAGTAACACATTTATTTATCAGACTATCCCTGAGAATAGATACGAGTATCCACTGTTCAGTCATAATGGCTTTATCAATCTTTGAAGTTGAGTTACTATAACCATCTGTATTTTCCAAACTGCTTCTGGTCATGCTCATTGGGACTACTAAAAATTTTAGTTTATCACCTTAGCTAGGCCCTCAAGGGTTCTAGGCACATGTGTTTCTGTTTCCTGGCACTGCTTTCCTATAACAATCCTCAAATCCTCCAGCGGCCCCTTAAAATGTTCTTCACCCAGCCGTCGTTCTTCTATCATTTGAATAGTAAATAGAGCCATTTGGAACAAACTCCCTTAACTTTCTCTTTTCCCTCTCCAAATGTGCCTGTACCTGCAACAGATCACTTTTTGTCACCATTTGCCTCCAGAAAAAACCCTACCTCTTTCCAAAAGTAAATGTCTGTTCTTGCTCATTTCCCATTTCCTTTCTCAACTTCTCTCAGTTATTGTTCCATCAAAGTCTTCTCTGTGCTCTATCTTCAATTTCTTTCCTTTCACTACTCATTCTTAGCTCTTGTCACACACACACACACACACACACACACGCACATACATAACTTCCCACTAATTTTGTGCTCCTCAAGAGCAAGAAGTGCTTGTCTATTTCATCTCCGGAGCCTAATGGAAGGACTAGGAAATTTGGGCTGAAAAATTAGTATTCTTTTGAATAATACAAATAACAATTATAACTGATAAAAATAATAAGAATAGCAATACTAACATTTGCCTAAGTGTAAACTAGTTCTTGCCCACTATCTTATAGAATAGAATCGACTGCCGAGGATGGTTTCAAAAGACCAGTAAGACCTTTGACATTGAACCATGAACTGTCTTCTCTTTGTAACTTTACGTAATAGAATTGCCTCCACCAACCGCCCATCCACAGTCCAGAGTCTCTAGCATAGTTTTTATAGCAGTGCTTCACTGTTGATTTAGCAAGGTTCTCTTAGAAAATCATCAATTAAACCAATGTTTCTCAAACTAGGGTATGCAGACCCTCATAGTGATATGCCAGGGAGTATGCAACACCACCAGATAAACCTGATGCAACGTCATTGGATTTACTTGAAGATTTGGGGAGAAAAGCTACATAAAGTATTATGTGACATTTGGAGTAAACACAAATCTACTTACAGACTGGAATGCCAAGGATAAGCATAAAGCTTTCGATAAATTTTGATCTATGAGGGCTAGTACTAATGCCCTCTTCTCTGTGCTTTGTGGTACTAGGATGGAAAAATTGGAGACGGATTTTGAATAGATGATTTGGCCATTGAAAAAATGTGCCATAGAATAGACAATATTCATAATATATTGGTGACTATAAAAGATATCATCAATAAAAGACATAAACCACACAAGCATGTATTACTAAATGTAGAGAAATGATACAGAAAAGTATGAAACCAATTTTAATAAGATATCTATTTTAAAAATGCTATTTGTAGAGGCCGGCCTGGTTGCCAAGTGGTTAAGTTCGTGCACTCTGCTTTGGCAGCCCAGGGTGCGCAAGTTTGGATCCTGCGCACAGACCTACACATCGCTCATTAGGCCATGCTGTGGCGGCCTCCCACATAGAAAATTAGAATGACTTACAACTAGGATACACAGCTGTGTAGTGGGGCTTGGGGAGAAGAGGAAGAAAAAAAAGAGGAAGATTGGCAACACGTGTTAGCTTGGAGCCAATCTTAAAAAAAAGAAAGAAAAACAAAATGCTGTCTGTCTATAAAGGTTGTAAGAAAATTCAAATATAATCTGTCTCTGAGAAATGGAAATATAAATGATCTTTTGTTTCTTGGTATTTTTTCTGTTGTTATACATGAATGCTCAGAACTGTTTGTTTGTAATTGGGAAAAATAATAATGTTACTTTATAAAAAAGTTATAAAGTTATGATATGTATAATTAAGGCTAAATATTTTTGGACTACTTGTTTTAACCTTTCTATAACTGAACTGATTTGTGGGAATTAATATGGGAGCTATAGCATGGACTGTTTTCTTTTATTACTTTCAATTCTGCATTTTTTCGAATAGCTATGAAAATAAATAACCCAGTTTTGGAAACTCTTTTAGAAATGTGAAAATGGATTACACATTAGCTCTTTTTACTTGCCAAGGTTAGGAAACATCAGGCAGATTAACCTTTATGGGTGAGCTGGTCTTTTAGTAGTTCAGTCATCTGATTTTCCTATAACTGTGCTACGGTAAAAACTTTATACTGTGTGAGAATGAGTCATGAGAATTAGTGATGCATTAGCGCTTTTCTTCCAGTTTCCTTAAGCTTCTAGAACACAGCCAACAAACTCATGTAGAATTTTTTCCAGCTTTATTGAAGTATATACTTGACAATTGAAAACTGTTTATATTTTAGCTGTATAGCATGATGGTTTGATATACATATACTTTGTGAAATGATTACCACCATCGAGCTAATTAACATATCCATCACCTCACATAGTTATGGTTTTTTTGTGTGTGAGGTGAGAAAATTTAATATCAAATCTCTCAGCCAATTTCAAATATACAACACAGTATTAACTATAGGCACCATGTGTACTTTAGATCTCCTGAACTTATTCATCCTGCATAACAGAAACTTTGATGAACATTTCCCCATTTCTTCAATCCCTTAGTCCTTGGCAACCAACATTTTACTCTGTGCTTTTAAGATTCAACTTTTTTAGGTTCCACATAGAAGTAAGGGTGGATAGTATTTGTCTTTCTGTGTCTGGCTTATTTCACTTAGCTTAAGTCTGCCAAGTTCACAAGATCCTTGCCAACATTATCGTTTGTCCTCTTCATAATAGCCATCCTAACAGGCATGAGGTGATATCTCATTGAGGTTTTGATTTGCATTTCCCTGATGATCAGTGATGTTGAGCTCCTTTTCATGTACCTGTTGGCGATTTGTATGTCTTCTTTTGAGAAATGGATATTCTGGACCTTAGCCTATTTTTTAATTGGGTTGTTCTTTTGCTCTTGATTTGTTTGAATTCCTTATATATTTTGGATATTAACTCCTTAACAGATATATGGTTTGCAAATATTTTCTGCCATTCCATAGGTTGCCTTTTCATTCTGTTGACTGTTTCCTTTGTTGTGCAGAAGCTTTTTAGTTTGATTCAATCCCACTTGTCTATTTTCGCTTTTGTTGCCTGTCCTTTTTGGTGTCATTTCCAAAATATCATTGCCTAAACCAATGTCAAAAAGCTTTTTCCCTATGTTTTCTTCTAGTAGTTTTATAGTTTCAGGTCTTACATTTGACTCTTTAATCCACTTTCAGTTGATTTTTGTGTATGTTATGACAAGATAAGGATTCAAATTCATTCTTTTGTTTGTGGATATTCAATTTTCCCACCATCATTTATTGAAGACACTGCCCTTTCCCCATTGTGTGTTCTTGGAATGCCTTTTGAAGACGAACTGAATGTAGGTGTGTGGATTTATTTCAGAGTTTTCTATTCTGTTCCATGATCCATGTCTGTTTTTATGTCACTATCATACTGTTTTTAATTACTGTAGCTTTGTAATATATTTTTGAAATCAGGGAACATGATGCCTCCAGCTTTATTCTTCTTGCTCATGATAACTTTGGCTATTTTTCTGTGGTTCCATATGACTTTTAGGATTTTTTTTCCATTTCTGTGAAAAATGCCATTGGGATTTTAATAGGGATTACATTGAATCTGTAAATCACCTTGGTTAATATGGACATTTTAATAATACTAATTCTTCCAGTCCATAAGCACAAGATATGTTTCTATTTATTGTATCATCTTTAATTTTCTTCGTCAGTGTTTTACAGTTTTCCGTGTACAAGTCTTTCACCTCTTTGGTTAAGTTTATTCCTAAATATTTCATTCTTTTGGTTGCTATTGTGAATGGGATTGTTTTCCTAATTTCCTTTTCAGATAGTTCATTGTTGGTATATGGAAATGCAACTGATTTTTGTATGTCGATTTTGTATACTGCAACTTTACTGAATTCATTTATTATTCCTCACAGGTTTTTTTTGGTTGGGTTTTTAGGGTTTTCTATATATCTAATCATGTCATCTGCAAATAACATAATTTTACTTCTTCCTTACCAATTTGGATGCCTTTTACTTCTTTTTCTTGTCTGATTGCTCTGCCTAGGACTTCCAGTAAGTACTTTGTTGAATAGAAGTGATAAGAGTGGGTATCTTTTCCTTGTACCAGATTTTAGCGGGAAAGTTTTCCACTTTTCCTGATGGATTATGATTTTAACTGTTGGCTTTTCATGCATGGCCTTTATTGTGTTGAGATAAATTTCTTCTATATCCATTTTGTTGAGAGTATTAATCATGAATGGATGTGAAATTTTGTCAAATGATTTTTCTGCATCTGTTGAGATGGTCGTGAGGGTTTTTTCATGTATTTTGTTAGTGTGATGCAACACATTGATAAATTTGTGTATATTGAACCATCCTTGCATCCCAGGGATAAATCCAACTTGATCATAGTATGTGACCCTTTTAATGTGCTGTTGAAGTCAGTTTTCTAGTAATTTATTGAGGATGTTTGCGTTCATGTTGATTAGGGATATGGGCTTATAGTTTTCTTTTATTGTGGTATCTTTGGCTCTGATAACAGGATTATGCTGGCCTCATAGAATGAGTTTGAAAGTGTTTCCTTTTCTCTTTTTTGAAAGAGTGTAGAAAGGGTTAGTATTAGTTCTTCTTTGAAAGTTTGGAGAATTTACCTATGAAGCCATCTGGTCCTGAACTTTTCTTTTTTGGGGGGGGGAGGGGGGGTTTGATGACTGATTAAATCTCCTTCTTTGTTATTGGTCTGTTCAGGCTTTCTATTTCTTCTTGATTCAGTTTTGGTAGGTTGTATGTTTCTAGAAATTCATCCGCTTTTTCTAGATTATACAGTTTGCTGGTATATAATTGTTCATAATAGTCCCTTGTGGTGCTTTTATATCTGAGTCAGCCGCTATAATGTCTCCTCTTTCATTTCTGGTTTTATTTGAGTCTCCTCCTATTTTCCGTATTAAGTGAAGCTAAAAGATTGTCATTTGTGTTTAATTTTTCTAAACACCAAGTGTTAGTTTTGTTGATTCTTTAAAATTGTTTTTCTGTTCTCTATTTTGTTTCTGCTCTAATCTTTATTATTTCTTTTCTTCTGCTAACTTTGGCTTAGCTTGTTTTCTTTTTCTAGTTCCTTGAGGATTAAAATTAGGGTGTTGGTTTCAGATTGCGCTTCTTCTTTAATGTAGGCATTTATTGCTATACTTCCCTCTTAATACTGCTTTTGCTCAATCCTGTAATTTTTGGTACATTGTATTTTCATTTTTGTTTGTGTCAAGATATTTTTTAAATTCCCTCCTGATTTCCTCTTCGATCCAATGGTTCAGGAATGTATTATTTCATTTCCAAGTATTTGTGATTTCTTATGATTATTGATTTCTTATGATTATTGATTTCTAGTTTCATTCCATTGTGTTTGGAAAAAAATACTTAGAATTTCAATCTTTTGAATTTGTTCTGTGGCCTAACATATGATCTATCCTGAAGAATGTCCCACGTGTACTTGAGAAGAATGTGTATTCTTCTGCTTTTGAGTTCTGTATATATCTGTTAGGTCTACCTGGTCTCTAGTGTTGTTCAAGTCCATTATTTCCTTATTGCTTTTCTGTCTGGAATATCAATCCTTTATAGGGATATTGTAGTCTCTTATGATTATTGCATTGATATATATTTCTCCCTTCAGATCTTCAATGTTTGCTTGATATATTTAGGTGTTTTATATTAGGTACACGTATACTTATTCTTGTTATATCTTCCTGTTGAATTGACCCTTTTATCATTATATAATAACATATTTTTCCTCTTTTGAGAATTTTTGTCTTAGAGTCTATTTTGCCTAACATGAATTAAGCCAGTTCTTCTCCCTTTTAGTTATTAGTTACATGGAATATCTTTTTCCATCTCTTTACTTTCAGCCTATGTGTGTCCTTAAAGCTAACGTGAGCTCTTGTAGGTAGCATGTTGTTACGTCTTGCTTTTTCTTTTTTAATCCACTCAGCTAATCCATGTCACTTGATTGGAAAATTTAAGCCATTTACATATAAAGCAATTATCAATACATAGGGATTTACTACTGTCATTTTGTTAATTTTTTTCTGGTTGATTTGTAATACCTTTGTTTCCTTTCTTCCTCTCTTACTGTCTTGCTTCATGATTTTGTGATTATTTTATAGTGGTATGCTTTGGTTCCTTTCTCTTTATATTTTATGTAGCTACTACAAACATACCTCAGAGATATTGCAACTTTGGTTCCAGACCACTACAATAAAGTGAATATCACAATAAAGCGAGTCACATGAATTTTTTGGTTTCCCAGTGAATACAAAAGTATGTTTACATTATACTGCAATGTATTAAGTGTACAATAGTATTATGACTAAAAAACAATGTACATACCTCAATTAAAAAATACTTTATTGCTAAAAAACGCTAACCATCATCTGAGCCTTCAGCAAGTTGTAATCTTTTCCTGGTGGAGTGTGTTGCTTTGATGTTGATGGCTGCTGACTGATCAGGATGGTGCTTATTGAAGGTTGGGGTAGCTGTGGCAATTTCTTAAATTAAGACACCAGTGAAGTTTGCTGCATCAGTTCTGTTTTCCTTTCACAAATGATTTCTCTGTAGCATGTGATGCTTGTTTGATAGCATTTTACCCACAATAGAAGTTCTTTGAAAATTGGAATCAGTCATCTCAAACCCTGCCACTGCTTTATCCACTAAGTTTATGTAATATTCTAAATCCTTTGTTGTCATTTCTACACTCTTCACAGCATCTTCACCAGGAGTAGATTTCCATCTCAAGAAACCACTCTTTTTTGCTCATCCATAAGAAGCAACTCTTCATCCGTTAAAGTTTTTGTCATGGGATTGCAGCATTTTAGGCACGCTTCCAGGCTCCACTTCTAATTCTAGCTTTCTTGCTATTTCCACAACATCTGCGGTTACTTCCTCCACAGAAGTATTGAGCCCTCAAAATCATCCCTGAGTGTTGGAATCAACTTCTTCCAAACTTCTGTTAATGTTAATATTTTGACCTCTTGCCATGATTTCATGAATGTTCTTAATGGCATCTAGAATGGTGAATCTTTTCCAGAAGGTTTTCAATTTACTTTGCTCAGATCCATTACAGGAATCACTATCTATGGCAGCTATAGCCTTACGACATCTATTTTTTAATAACACTTGAAAGTCAATTACTCCTTGACCCATGGACTGCAGAATGGATGTTGTGTTAGCAGGCATGAAAACAACATTAATCTCATACATCTCCATCAGAGCTCTTGGGTTGCCAGGTACATTATCAATGAGCAGTAGTATTTGGAAAGGAATCAATTTGTTTGTTTGTTTTTTGCAGTAGGTCTCAACAGTGGGTTTAAAATATTCAGTAAACCATGTTATAAACAGATGTGCTGTCATCCAGGCTTTGTTTTTCCATTAATAGAGCACAGGCAAAGCAGATTTAGCATAATTCTTAAGGGCCCTAAGGTTTTCAGAATGGTAAATGAACATTGGCTTCAACTTAAAGTCACCAGCTGCATTCGCCCCTAATAAGAGAGTCAGCCTATCCTTTGAAGCTTTGAAGTCATGCATTGACTTCTCTCTAGCTAGGACAGTCCCTGATGGCATCTTCTTCCAGTATAAGGCAGTTTTGTCTACATTGAAAATTGGTTGTTTAGCATAGCCACCTTCATTACTTATGTTAGCTAGGTCTTCTGGATAACTTGCTGCAGCTTCCACATCAGCACTTGCTTTTTCACCTTGCACTTCTATATTATGGAGACGGCTTCTTTCCTTAAACCACATGAACCAACCTCTGCTACCTTCAAACTTTTCTTCTGCAGCTTCTTCACCTCTCTCAGCTTCATAGACTTGAAGAGACTTAGGGCCTCATTCTGGATTAGGCTTTGGCTTAAGGGAATGTTGTGGCTGGTTTGATCTTCTATCCAGACCACTAAAACTTTCTCCACATCAACAATAAGGCTGTTTCAGTTTCTTATCATTCCTATGTTCATTAGAGTAGTATTTTTAATTTCCTTCAAGAACTTTTCCTTTGCATTCACAACTTGGCTAACTGTTTGGCACAGGAGGCCTAGCTTTCAGCCCGTCTCAGCTTTAGTTATGCCTTCCTCACTAAGCTTAATCATTTCTACCTTTTGATTTAAAGTGAGAGATGTGAGGCTCTTACTTTCACTTGAACACTTGGAGGCCATTGTAGGGTTATTCATTGGCCTAATTTCAATATTGTTAGGTCTCAGAGAATAGGGAAGCTTGAGGAGAGGGACTGAGATGGGGGAGTGACTGGTTGGTGGAGCAATCAGAACACACATAACATTTGCTGATTAAGTTCACCGTCTTATATAGGCATGGATCATGGTGTCCCAAAATAATTACAATAGTAATGTCAAAGATCACTGATCACAGATAACCATGACAAATATAATAATAATGGAAAGGTTTGAAATATTGCAAAAATTATCAAAATGTGACATAGAGACATGAGGTAAGCAAATGCTGTTGGAAAAATGGCACTGATAGGCTTGCTCAATGCAGGGTTGCTATTCAATTTTTTAAAAATGCAATATCTGTGAAAAGCAATAAAATGAGATATGCCTGTATAGGTTTTTGCATTGTGGTTACTGTGAGGCTTACATGAAACATCTTATTGTTACAATCATCCATTTTACATTGATAACAACTTCAAATGTATATAGAACTCTACAATATTACTTTACTCCCACACACATTTTATGTTATTGATGTCACAAGATGAATCCTTTTATATTATGTATCCATTAAAAATTATTGTGGCTATAGTTATTTTTAATACTTTTAGTTTTTAACTTTTATACTAGTGTTAAAGGTTATTTATGGACCACTATTACAGTATAAGACTATTCTGAATTTGACTATATAAAACAATGATTTTTGTATTTTCATATGGTTTTATGTTACTAATTAGCATCATTTTGTTTCAACTTGAAAAATCTCCTTTAGCATTTCTTATAAAGCAGGTCTACTGGTAGAAAAAACTCCCTCAGATTTTGTTTAAGAAAGTTTTCATCTCTTCTTCATTTCTGAATAACAGCTTTACTGGGTAAAATATTCTTGGTCGGCAGGTTTTTTTTTTTCTTTCAACACTTTGAATATATCATCCCACACTCTCCTGACCTGCAAAGATTTGGCTGAGAAGTCTGCCTGTAGCCTCATGGAGTTTCCTTTGTATGTGACAGATCATTTTGCTCTTGCTGTTTTCAAAGTTCTTTCTTTGCCTTTGCCTTTTGATAATTTAATTATAATGTGTTTCTGGGTAGTCTTCTTTGAGTTGATCACGTTTGGGGACTTTTCAACTTTGTCAACCTGGGTTTCTATATCCTTCCCAAGATTTGGGAAGTGTTCAGCCATTATTTCTTTAAATAAGCTTTCTACTTTTCTCTCATTCTCTTCTCCTTCTGGGAATCACATAATGCGGATATTGATTCATTTGATAATATACCATAAATCCCGTAGGCTTTCTTCACTCTTTTTCATTCTCTTTTTTTCTCTCTTCTTACTGGATAATTGAAATGACCTGTCTTCAAGTTCACAGATTCTTTCTCCTGATTGATCGTATCTGTAGTCAAAGCTCTCTATCGCATTTTTCATTTCATTTATTATATTCTTCAGCCTCAGAATTTCTATTTGGTTCTTTTTTTATTTCTCTTGGTTCTTTTTTATAATTTATGTTGAACCTCTCATTTTGTTCATGCGTTGTTTTCCTGATTTTGTTGAGTTGTCTGTATGTGTTCTCTTTTAGCTCACTGAGTTTCCATAAAATAATTTCAGTCATGCATCACTTAACAACAGGGATACATTCTGAGAAATGCGGATTAGGCAATTTCGCCATTGTGTGAACATCATAGAGTGGACTTACACAAACCTAGATAGTATAGTGTACTACACATCTAGGCTATATGGTATAATTTATTGCTCCTGGGTTATAAACCTGTGCAGCATGCTACTGTACTGGATATAGTAGACAGTTGTAACACAATGGTAGGTATTTATGCATCTAAACATAGAATAGGTATGGTAAAAATACAGTATAAAAGATAAAAAATAGTACACCTTTATAGGGCACTTACCATAGATGGAACTTTCATGACTGGAGGTTGCTCTAGGTGAGTCAGTGAGTGAGTGGTGAGTGAATGTGCAGGCCTAGGACATTACTACACACTATTGTAGACTTTATAAACACTATACACTTAGGCTACACTAAATTTAATTTAAACATATTTTTCTTTCTTCGAGGAACCTTAGCTTATTATAACTTTTTTAGTTTATAACCTTTTTTTGATTTTTTAAACTTTTTATACACATTGTCCAGCTGTATGAAAATATTTTGTTTCTTTATATCCTTATTCTGTAAGCATTTTATTATTTTTAAATTTTTAGGTTTTTTTTACTTTTTAAACTTTTTTGTTAACTAAGACACAAACATACCCATTAGCCTAGGCCTACACAATATCACTCTCTTCAACCTCTGCCTCTTGTCCCACTGGAAGGTCTTTAGGGACAATAACACACATGCAGTTGTCATCTCCTATGATAACAATGCCTTCTTCTGGAACACCTCCTGAAGGACCTGCCTGAGGCTCTTCTTGAAGAGGTGGCATTCTTTTCAGAAATATGTCCATGGTGGTTTGCTTGGTTTGTTTCTTTTTTTCATCATATTTTTGCTTGTAAGTGGATAATGCACCATGAACATTCTTCTCTATTACTGAAAACCTCTTGGTGTTAGGATCCATATTTTCAAACTTTTTAAGGAGTTTGTTGAAGCCTTTATAAGTTTCTGCTACACGCTTACCTGTGAATTTTCTTTGGGTTTCTCTTCTTTTTCTTCTGCAGTTTTCTTTTTTCCTATCTTTTCTCTTGCTACAACACTATAATGTTACTAAGTGATAGGAATTTTTCAGCTCTATTATAATCTCATGGGACCAGTGTCATATATGTGGTCTGTCATTGACCAAAACATCATTATGTGTCACATGACTATATTTTGAATTCTTTGTCAGCTAATTTGTATATCTCCACTTCTTTGTGGCCAGTTACTTAAGATTTATTAGTTTCCTTTTGTGACATCATGTTTGCCTGATTCTTCATGATCCATGTAGCTTTGTGTTGATGTCTGTGCATTTAAGGAGCAAACATCTCATCCTGGCTTTACAGACCAGTTTTGGCAGGTAAAAGCATTCACCTGCTGGGTCCCTGCACTAATAGGACTACCTTCAGGATCATAATCAAGCAGGGCAGGAGCTGAGTCACATGGCTGCTGTCAGGTCCACAGTTGGGTCAACTATTAGCAGGCCTATGACCAGAGGTGTGGTAGGTGTGATTCCACTGGATTCCCAGGAATATGAGACTGCTTTCAGGACCACAGTCCAGCAGGACTGGAGCCAAGTCATGGAACCACTACTGAATCCACAATTGAGTCTGCAGATGGCAGGCCTGTTACCAGGCATGCAGATATGTGTGACTCCCACTGGGTCCCTCAGTAGGCTTCTGCTGGATCTCTAGTGGGTCCGCAAGTGTGCAGGACTGCCTCTATGGCCATTGTAAAGCAGGGCTATAGCTGGGTCACAGGGCTTCTTCGAGATCTGCAGTTGGATCTGAGATTGGTGGGCCTGTTGCTGGGAGCATGGATGGTTTGTCTCCTGACAGAACTCTGGGTGGGCCCCTAGGTGTGCAGGACTACCTCTAGGATCATTAGAGTAGGGCTGTGTCCAGGCCACAGTGCTGCTTCAGGATTTTCAGTCAGTTCCAAGGCCAACAAGTCTGCTGCTGGGCTCACTGATACATGTGGCACTCGCCAGGTCCCTGAAGGGGCAGATCTGCCTCCAGACTATGGTACAGCAGGGCTCAAGCCAGGTGACAGGGATGGCTCAGGGATCACAGTCAGGTGGCGCTCAGTGGGCCTATGACCAGGGACATAGACAGGCATGACTCCTGCTGGTTTCTAGGTGAGCAGGACGGCCCCTGGACTGTGGCAGAGCAAGGATGAAACTGAGTCACAGGACAGCTTCAGGGTCCACAGGGGGCTGACGTTGGTGGGCCTCCTTCCAGAGGCACAGATGGGTGTTTCTGGTCCCTGTGTGGGCAGGACTGACTCCTGACTGAAGTAAAGCAGGGCTGGAGCTGGGTTACAGGGGTGCTTCCAGGACTGCAGTTGAATCCAAGGTCAGTGGGCCTGCTACTAGGCATACAGACTGGCTGGCTCCTCCCAGGTCTCTCAGAAGATGGGACTGAGCAGAGTCCATTGAGGGATGGGGCTACTTTTGTTTTGTAGCTGAACCTGCCACCAGGGCGTGGGCCTGCCTTCTCAAAGCAGCTCTTCTTAGTCTTGGGCTTCCCAGGTTTTCACAACCTTCTACCTGGATCCTAAAGCTCCCTCAAAGGCACTTTTGTCCATGGATGGCTGCCAGACCATAGTTTGGGAGCGGGGAGGATATAAAGTGGGGATTTCCTATTCCAACATCTTTCTGATGTCACTCTTCGTGCAGAATTTTTAAAGATTTCAAGGAGGAAAAAATTAGCAATTATATATTTATGCCTCCGAAACACTTAGTAGAAATCATCTTTTAAATGTCTGCACTCAGCAAGGAAAACTTCATTTCCTAGTAATCCTGGTTAAAGGAAGCATTATTTTCACATACAATTTAAAATTGATCAAATTTCAATAAATTTCTCTTCAAATTTTCTATTTTTATTGAATGACAATGCCCAGAATTTTCTGGTGAAATATAGTTGTAAAAAAATGCAAAAATTCTGACAGTACAGGACCTGATACAATGAATGCTTATTGAAGAAAGCAAGAGAAAGAAGTTTAAATATATTTTTCAAGTGTTCATTTATGTGTGTTGTTCTTCCTTGAACCCCCAGAAAATGTGAAAAATTCTATACCATCGAAACTACTAGCTTTTTCCATCTTTCCGTAGTTAACTCAGTCTAGATTCAAATGAACTAAGGCAGCCAAATTAACTAGATAATGTTCTCCATAATAATAAGACATCCAGATTTCTACATTTAGCAGACTAGATTTTTTTGATATGTCCAGATTAACATCTTAAGATTAAAAACAGCTAATTAAACTTCATCTCAACCTCATATTAAGTTGTTTGTTGTTTTAACCACCCACTGCATCCCCCACCAAAAAACCACACTCTCTCGTAATGTGAAGGAATATGGAACCATGGCATTTGTCATGACACGTTACCTACAATTTTCTTTCCATTTAGAGGATCGCCCTATCATGGAAGCCCCTCCCCCACCTACATTTCCCAAGGCAACATTTTCTAAATGGAGACATCCTCAATGCAATAAAGCATTTCCAGCAATTCTGAGTCAGCAAAGAAATGTATTTATTTTAGAACAGTCTGTTTTCTTCAGCTACGTGGATTTCCAAGAGTGGAGGTGTTTTCCATTTTTCTTCTATAATTTGAGACAAGGAAGATCACATTTTTCTCTATGGTGAAGAAACATTTTACAGGGCCGCTAGGACACTGCTGCTCTTAAATCTATCTAAGAAGTTGTAAAATATTTGAAACAACGAGTGAGAAATTATAAGATGCTTGAAGATATGGAACGTATCTACATAGTTTTGTCAGGAGTCTAATGAGAGGGCAAATGCCAATAGACACAACTGGAGGGAGAGTGATAGGTAGGAAGCAAATTATCTCAGCAAAGGAGTTTACTGGTGTTGTGGATGAATAGTGTCCTCCCAAAATCTGTGTCCTTTCCAGCACCTCATAATGTGACCTTATTTGGAAATAAGATCTTTGCAGATGTATTTAAGATGTACGTTAAAATGAGATCATAGTGGTGTGGGCTTGGCCTTTAATACAATAAGGCTGGTGTTCTTATATGAAGAGAAGAGGCACAGAAACAGACACACAGGGAGAACACCAAGTGATGAGGGACACAGAGATTGAAGTGGTGCATCTACAAGCTAAGGAATGACAAAGATTGCCAGCAAAACCAGAAGTTAAGAGAAAAGAATGGACTGTGTTCTGCCCTAGAGACTTCAAAGAGAGCATGGCCATATCAACACCTTGAATTCAGATTTCTGGCCTGCAGAACTATGAAAGAATAAATGCCTGTTATTTTAAGCTCTCCAGTTTATGGTACTTTGTTAGGGCAGCCCTAGGAAACTAATGCAACTGAGAACAGTGAGGTCTAATTTATAATCAAGAACTGGGTTCAAATCTTCTTTAAACCACTTACAACCCATTTGACTTGATTTTTCTCATCTATGAAATGATTATTGTCAAGATTTAGGAAATGTACCTTTCCTAAAAGAGTTGCATTAACTATTTCAAACAAATGAGGAATCATTGAGAACAACCTAAGAATAATTCTTAAGTACATTAAGACATCTTGTCTTCCACTGATTAACATTCCTAATTGAAATATACTGAATCTGATGCTCCATTATATAAATACACAGTAAATAACAAGAGATGCTACCTTGTGTTCAAAAGCTGAGAAAACTCCAGTTTTAGGGATTAACTTTATGAACAATTTTTCTAACTAGATTCTTTTTGTTGAATGGAAAGAAAATAGATCTTCAGGGAGTAAATGCAGATTCCAAAGAAAAGAAATATATCCTAGGGCATCCTTTTTATCTTGATTTGATTAATATAAAATGACAGCAACTAGCAAGGTGCCAAACAAAATAAAGAACAATATTCATAAGGAATTCAAGGGGGATAGGCAGCCTCAAGTTCTCCTTGTTTATATTATTATTGCTATATGACAATAGCTCTCACCTCATTCTTGAATACAGATTCTCATTTTTGTTTCACATCTCTGGACTTGAACAGCAAGTATTACTCTGGAACATTTCCAGGACAGGTGAATTCTCTTGAATGCAAATTATTTAAAGGTAGAGATGTTTATCTGTTTTTATCATCTTCATCATTTATGTTATCTTCAATGATGTATTCTACGTGCCTGGAAGAATTCTTGTTATAGAATAGATACACAATGAATTTGTCCTATGAACAGAGAAATAAATACATTAAGTGAATAGATGAATAAGTAAAAGTTGTCACCCACTGAATTTATATGGTACCTCCCTTTACTACCACCAATGAACTCTGCTTTTAGTCTTGTTCTCAAACCCTTGTTTGGGGGGGAAAGAGAGACAGAGATAGAGACAGAGAGAGATTAGTGAATTGTCCAACAGGGTCCGTGTGGCTGTATTGAGTGGTAGAAAGATGACAACTGGATTAAAATTTTGGAGACATGAGTCTAAATCATGTCTGTGCCACTAAATACATGTATATTTTGAGATTGTGTATATTAATTCCTTAGGCCGTGTTTTGTCATCAGGAAAATTAAATAGATGATCTCTTAAGTTCCTTCCAACTCTGCTACTTTATGATCATATGGGGCTGGATATGTAGAAGAGGATCAAGAAGGCAGAAGGAGGGCATAGAGAATGACACAGAAAGGGAGAGAATCCAGAGAGAAGGACGAAGGAATTAAAAGGGTTGTAGGGGTTGGGGCACACAGGTAAAGAGGAAATGTCATTGCATTTAGACACAGAAGACTTCTCACTACTTGGTTTATTTGTGAACTTGGCTAAGTCTGTGCTTCATTCAGTCAATATTTGTCGAGAATCTACTGTGTGCTGCCTGGGTTTGGATTAGAAGGACAGATATGAATACAATAATATCCCCAGTTCTCTAGGAGTTTACAATCTAAGGAAATGTTGGGATAGTGATGCATACCTCGAAGTTTAAAGTAGTATAAAGTGTATCTAAACTGCTCTCAGCTCTAAGAACTGTGGTTCTAAGAAGATTTCATTTGACTTGAAGGCAGCATCAAGTATACAGAAATAATTTCTTTTCTTTTTCCTTATGTGCTGGTAAACTAACTGTCAAAAAAAAGAAGCCCTAATTTGTGGCATTTGCTTATTTTCTCGGTGTAAGTACTCCCAGCATGGTTGAGTTCAGGTTGCCAGTGTGTGACATCACTGAAGGTGGAGTTGGGAAGAGATTCACTCGGTCAGCTCTGGTGAACCAGTACAACAGGCTGAAGTGCACAGAGAACTGAGCCTCAGTGTTAATGGTGCCAGCTCCCTCCCAGGTGGACAGTGGAATGAAAACTAAGGCTGTGGTTCAAGGCAAAGAATGGGCACATTTACTCAGGGTTATGGATAAGGATATTACTAATGAAAACTTATTGCATAATAAGGATATTCTTACCTTTTGCGTAAGTTGATAAAGAAACCTCAAAAACCTCTTGGTTATGAATAACCATAAGGAAATGTCATTAATTTTTTAGTTCTTTTGTATCTTTTTCTAAATATCCACATTTTTTAATTTTATTTTTTACTGTGGTAACGTTGGTTTACATTATATAAATTTCAGATGTAAATCATTATATTTTGTTTTCTTTGTAGATTACATCATGTTCACCACCCGAAGACTAATTACCATCCATCACCATACACATGTGCCCAATCACCCCTTTTGCCCTCCTCCCTCACCCCTCCCCTCTGGTAACCACCAATCCAGTCTCTGTCTCTATGTGACTATTTGTTGTTTTTATCTTCTATTTATGAGTGCGATCACACAGTACTTGACTTTCTCCCTCTGACTTATTTTGCTTACCATAATACCCTCAAGGTCCATCCATGTTGTCACAAATGGCCAGATTTCATCATGTTTTATGGCTGAGTAGTATTCCATTATTTATATATACCACATCTTCTTTATCCATTCATCCCTTGATGGGCACCTACATTGCTTCCAAGTCTTGGCTATTGTGAATAATGCTGCGATGAACATAGAGGAGCATCTATCTTTACACATTCGTGTTTTCATGATCTTTGGATAAATACTCAGCAATGGAAAAGCTGGATCATATGGCAGTTCTATTCTTAATTTTTTGAGGAACCTCCATACTGTTTTCCACAAAGGCTGCACCAGTGTGCACTCCCACCAACAGTGGATGACGGTTCTCTTTTCTCCACATCCTCTCCAACACTTGTTATTTCCTGTCTTGTTAATTATAGCCGTTCTTATGAGTGTGAGGTGATATCTCATTGTAGTTTTGATTTGCATTTCCCTGATAATTAGTGATGTTTAACATCTTTTCATGTTCCTATTGACCATCTTTATATCTGCTTTGAAAAAATGTCTGTTCAGATCTTTTGCCCATTTTTTAATTGTATTGTTAGTTTTTATGTTGTGTTGAGATGTATGAATTCTTTGTAAATTTTGGATATTAACCCTTTACCAGATATATGGTATGCGAATATCTTCTCCCATGTGTTAAGTTGTCTCTTCATTTTGTTGATGGTTTCCTTTCTGGGCAGAAGGTTTTTAGTTTGATGTAGTCCCATTTGTTTATTTTTTCTATTGTTTCCCTTGTCTGGTCAGACACAGAACTTGAAATATGCTGCTAAGACTGATGTCAAAGAGTGTACTGCCTAGAAGTTTCATGTTTTCAGGTCTTACATTCAATTACTTAATCCATCTTGCCTTAATTTTTGTGTATGGTGTAAGATAATGGTCTACTTTCCTTCCTTTGCAGGTGGGTGTCCAGTTTTCCCAACACCATTTATTGAGAAGACTTTCCTTTCTCCATTGTATGCCCTTGGCTCCCTTGTTAAAAATTAGCTGTCCATAGACGTATGGGTTTATTTCTGGGCTCCTGATTCTGTTCCATTGATCTGTGTGTCTGTTTTTGTGCCAGTACTGTGCTGCATTGATTACTATAGCTTTGTAGTATATTTTGAAATCAGGGAGTGTGATACCTCCAGCTTTGTTCTTTTCTCTTGAAATTCCTTTGGCTATCCAAGGTCTTTTGTTGTTCCTATAAATTTCAGGATTCTTTGTTCTATTTCTGTGAAAAATGTCGTTGGAACTTTGATAGGGATTGCATTGAATCTGTAGACTCTTTTAGGAAGTATGGACATTTTAACCATATTAATTCTTCCAATCCAAGAGCATGGAATATCTTTCCATTTCTTTGTTTCTTCTTCTGTTTCTTTCAACAATGTTTTATAGTTTTCGGTGTACAGCTCTTTGACCTTCTTGGTTAAGTTTACTCCTATGTATTTGACTCTTTTTGTTGCAATTGTAAATGGGATTGTATTCTTAATTTCTCATTGTTAGTGTATAGAAACACAACTGATTTTTATATGTTGACTTTGTATCCCGCAACTTTACCATATTCTTTTATTATTTCTAAGTTTTTTGATGTATTCTTTAGGGTTTTCAATGTATAAAATCACATCGTCTACAAATAGCAACAGTTTCACTTCTTCCTTTCCAGTTTGGATCCCATTTATTTCTTTTTCTTGCTTGATTGCTCTGCCTGGGACTTCCAATATTATGTTAAATAAGAGTGGCGTAAGTGGACATCCTTGTCTGGTTCCTGTTCTTAGAGGGATAGTTTTCAGGTTTTTCTCCATTGAGAATATTAGCTGTGGGTTTGTCATATATAGTCTTTATTATGTTGAGGTACTCCTTCTATACCCATTTTACTCAGAAATTTTATCATAAATGGATGCTATACCTTGTCAAATGCTCTCTCTGTATCTATTGAGGTGGACATGTGATTTTTATTCTTCATTTTGTTAATGTGGCATGTCACATTGATTGATTTGCGGATGTTGAACCATCCCTGCAGCCCTGCAGTAAATACCACTCTGTTGTGGTGCACGACCTTTGTAATGTATTGTTGTAGTAAGTTTGCTAGTATTTTGTTGAGGATTTTTGCATTGATGTTACTCTTTCAATCTCCTAACTGGTGACTGGTCTATTCAAATTCCCCATTTCTTCTTGACTCGGTTTTCTAAGATTGCATGATTCTGAGAATTTATCCATTTCTTCTAGATTATCCAATTTGTTGATGTATAGCTTTTCATAGTATTCTCCTATAATCTTATGTATTTCTGAGGTGTCTGTTGTAATTTCTCCTCTTTCATTTCTGATTTTGTTTGTTTGAGCCTTCTCTCTTTTTTCTTGGTGAGTCTACCTAATGGTTTGTGAATTTTGTCTTTTCAAAGAACCAGCTCTTTGTTTCATTGATTCTTTCTATATTTTTAGTCTCTATTTCATTTATTTCTCCTCTGAGTTTTATTATTTCCTTCATTCTACTGGTTTTATTCTTTTTTCTTCTTTTTCCAGTTCCTTTAAGTGCTCTGTTAGATTGTTTATTTGAGATTTTTCTTGTTTTTTGAAGTAGGCCTGTATTTCTATAAGCTTTCCTCTTAGAACTGCTTTGGCTATATCCCCTAAACTTTGGCATGTCATATTTTCATCTGTCTCCAGGTACTTTTTGATTTCTTCATTGACCCAATCATTGTTCAGTAGCATTTTGTTTAATCTCCACATACTTGTGGTTTTTCCAATTTTCTTCCTGTAGTTGATTTCTAGTTTCACACAGCTGTGGTCAGAAAAGATGCTTGGTATTATTTCAATCTTCTTAAATTTATTGAGACTTGTTTTGTGGCCTAATATGTGATGTATCCTGGAGAATGTTCCATGGGCATTTGAAAAGAATGTGTATTCTGTGGGTTTTGGATGGAATGTTCTGAATCTGTCTACTAAGTCCATCTAGTCTAATGTGTCATTTAAGTTCAATGTTTCCTTATGATCTTCTGTTTGGATCATCTATCCATTAAATATCCACTTTGAAACCAGTTATTTTACTCCTCCATTTACTTATTCTAAACATACCTAAGGCAGCAAATTCTATAGATTTTGCCTGCCCCCCAATTCCATTTTACTGCTCAAATTCTGGTTCAAGCCCTTCTTATTACTTATAGAAATCTCTATAATGGCTGCCTAATTCATTTACCTAATTTGCTGACATATATATAACAGCAAAATTAATGTTCTAGGCCCTATTATAGCATAAGTTCCAGAATAGTAGACCTTGCATCTCATTCCCACAATAACAAAAATAATTTTTTATTGCAAGCAAAAGAATCTGATATGGGCCACCTTAAGCAGAAAATAAGTTTACTGAAAAAATATTGGATAGCTCTGAAAATCAAATGGAAAACTGAGAATCAAAGACAGAAGAATGAGTGAGCAGCAAGTAAGACTGACTAAATCAGAAGGTAAAACTTGATAATTCCACTGCCTTTGAATACTTGCTTTAGAAGCTGGGCTATCTACTCCCCTGCCATCACTATGAACAACCTCTAATTATCCCTGTGTCACTCTCTCAAAATTAAAAGTGCTAGTTGGAAGTATACCATTGACCAGGCTCCAGTCATACATTCACATTTCAAAGTCTCCTTAGTTACTTTTTCATATCTAGTTTCCACATTATCCATCTCTGGGTAATGGCCATTACTCTTCTTCTCTTTTTTATCATAATCAAGTTTGAATAGTCTGCAATATATGGACCAAATTATAAAGTTGACCAGAAAAATAAATTCTCTATCTCTACTCTACTGGTGAGAGCCAATAAAAGAGAAACTAATCAAAATACACAAATTCACACAAGTTATAAAGAAGAAGAAAAATGCTTAGAGGCTCTCAATTGCCTACTAAATAAGTTTCTTACACTCCAGTACAACTCCTATCTGTCTCTGTCTGTGAAATGATCCCTTAAGATAGAACCTCTTGCCTTTCTCCAGTCACACCCATATTCTCTCATCTCCATCACTTTAGTTCTAAAGCTTCTCCGGCTGGGAACGCCCTGCCCTTTATCTCCTCTTGTGTAAATCCTTCTCCACTTTCAAGGGCAGAGCAAAAGCCGCCTTCTTCAAGAATTTATTCTTAATCCTCTCCACAGGAAGCCAGGCTCTGTTCCAGATTCTCTTAGCCTTAAGTTTGCAGCTCTCCTGTAACATATCTTCCACGGTATTTTGTGATATGTGGAGCTTGCTTTCTGTCATTTTTAGTTCCCCTAGACTGAAAAATTCCAACTGTCATTATTCTGTTTTTTAAAAGAATTTTAGTGGGAATGAATGATCTTTAACTTTTAGGTTGATTGAGAAAAATTTTAAAATAAATTTCAAGTCCGTATATGATACAGAGTAGATATCCATTTTATACTAGAAGTAACATTATAGCAATTGTAGATATATTATTTAAAACGTAGTTTTAATGCATGGGTCATTTTGATACTTTGGATTCAGTTAGTGATTCATGGGCCTCATATTAAAATGAATAGTGATGAATGTCCAAAAGACGAAAGAAAATGATTACCAGTCAATCTTGATTTACTTATTGGCTTATAGAATATTATTAGGTTTTAAATCTATTATTGCAGGTCATGAAGTCCTCACAGTTTGTCAAAGGATGGGACAATTCCTCTTTACTCCTGGAAGGAATATTAAATTTGAAGGAAAAAACAGAAGAACCAGAAAATGGCATTAAAAACTATTACCAAGCAGGCTTATGATAGCAAGACCTGGATTCCCTCTGATTACCTCTAGAGAAGCTTAACTGTAGCGCTGTGAGGCGGTTCTTACTTGCTTCTTTTCATCAGGCTGGAAAGAATTTTGTTGAATTGGGGGGGATAAATCCAAATGACAGCCATGGAAAAAACAGTCCCAGTATGAACTATACTCCATTAGCCTAGATTAGACAAGTGCCTCATACTGGACCTGAAAATAAACCACAAATCATTTTCCCAACACTCTGTCTGAAAGGTGAATGCTATTATGCGAACAATATTTACCATATAAACATACATATTTATGTATATATAGCACGTAAATATATATTTAATATATACTTTATATGTAATGTAGTATATATGTAAAATAAAACACGGGATGGTGACTTAGAATTTCCCTACCATGTGGAAACAATAATCAATTCCTAAATTCCTAGTCAGTTTTGGAAGTTATCATCACCTTTTCTGACTCTTTTCTTTTTGCTTAGAAATACTCAGCAGGCCAAATGTTTCACCGGGCCAAGTGTGCCTGAGAGATTCTGGGAGCTTTCATAGCCAAGGTCAATCTGGCCCTGTTTTGTTCTCCTGGGTGATTAGAGTGTACTTTTATTATGGGTTTCCTGATTCCTTGGAACATGTTATTATCTGGGAAACATCCAGACTTTATGAAAATAACCTTGTTTGTTTGTTGCCTAAGAAATAGAATGAGAAAGTGACAGTGCTTCACTAAAAAAAATCTGTTTTAAGAAAATAATTTTTTAATTGAAAAAGACTTCAACAGAATAACCAGTTTTCCTAATAGCATCTTATTGACATATGAGAACATTTGACCCAGAGAAGACTGGTTGCTTTTTGTGGAAATAGTTGGAAATGGGAAAATAGAAAATAAAAAGCAGCTTGCTTGGCTTGACAAAAAGTAAATGGGTTTATATGTATGAGTTATCATTTTCACTAATATTAACTTGCTCAAAATAGAAAACACAGGGTTAGAGAAATAACCAGGTTTTGCTGAAAAGGAGTCCAAAGGAATGACCCCATGGCTGGGTCATCTCTGCTGGCTGGAGACATGATCGATCAGTTAGGAGGTCGTCCAAGTTCCAAAATATCTAGACCTTGCTTTTTGCTCTTCCTGCTCTTTCTGATTGTAATATAATTAATGTAATGTTAGTTAGGTATTAGTTAGGCATGGCTCCTATAGGATTCCATATGGGTCAAGTTAACCCAAACGCTAAAATAACCACTTTTAATTATTTTATAAGAAAGGCAGAAATCAGTCCTAAAAGCTACGTGGTTTTAAAAATAATAATGATACAATCATATGCAACACTCCAAACTTTGGGTAAAGCTACTTCTTCATATTCCCCAAAAGTAATATTGATTCTATTAAATGTAGCTATATTTGTCCTTATGTTTAGTGCCAGTGCTCTGTTAAATGAAAGTTATGGTATCACAGATACTTTCTCTGTTTGGTTGGAGCTTAGAGGTAGTCAAGACATTACATCTGAGATGTCTCTGAAAGACCACCATAGAATTATATTTGACTGTTGTGTGGTCTTCTCTACTTCTTGCCTCAGTAAATCATGTATCTCTTCTTTGACCTTCCTGAGACACGTAGAATGGATGTTCCCAAAGTGTGCATAAAATTGAATAATATTCCCTCACAGACAGATTGCCTAAACTCTTTAGATTTCCTCCAAATGTATGTATTCACAGTGTGTGATGGAGATATTGCTTCCCACTCTTTATTCTCGAGCCTTCTGCAGTAAGACAAAGATCTACTAGTTGGCGCCAAAACACCCACTCATAATTTCTGTGAGTACAAGCTTCCCACCCATAGGATTGACAATGATGTTCTTTTTCCTGGCCCCATCCCAGCCAGCAAAGTGTATAATACCATCATATGTGAAATATTCATTATTTCCTCTTCAGTTTTAGGTTTTCTGGGGAGAATATTAGGTGAAGCTGAATCAGGTATCAGGTCACAGAATACCAACAGGACAATGGCACGTGATCCTGTGAGGACAAGGGACTTAATCCTGTAGCCTTACAGGAGAATTATTTTTGAGCGGTAGTCTTCTTTTGGGAAATGTATACTGGAAGCAGTGCAAAGCATAAATAAAAAGAAGAATGTACTTAATAATGTTGTCCCCAAAGTTAGAAATCAAGAATTCAGCATTTAAGAAATTCTTTTAAGTATTAAATAAAGTTGCAGTTAATATGGAATAGGGCTATCAGTGAACAATAGCATTAAATTAGGCCAAGTACATAACCTGGTCCAACATTGCATATACTAGAGGCCACACCAGCATAGATATGTCAGACCAGGAACCGCATAGCCACAGCTGGAAATGATAAAACAGGAATGAATCTGTAATCCACTGAGGTCTCTCTGAGTTCTAGGCCTCATGACAAGAAAGAAATGACCAGCAACCACTCTAATATTTCATACTTTTATATATGTTTCCACATTCACTGAAGTTTTAGATTACTTTGAGTTATACGAAGGTAGAAAATTCTTCATTTATGCAATTTCAGCCATTTGCAGTGGTATCACTATTTTTAGTTGGGAAGGAATTCCTGTCATCATCGCAAATATCGATGTTGAATAAAAGTGATAACTCTTTGGGGGCCTCTTACCACAATTCTGTTTCTTCAGCTCTTAATTTTCCCCGATACAGTAAATATATTCTTGATTTTCTTTCAAGTCTGCAGCCTCCATTTGTGCCAGGGGAGAAAGAACTCATACATCCCTCCACCACAGTCTCATGTTTTTCTCCCACTTATGTTGCCCAATGTCCACTGTCCAGCCTCCAACCTTTCTATTGCTAGTGAATAAGCTCCCTGTGTGTACCTGTACATATATGTACGTATATAGATGCCTATGTATATGTCTACATGAATTTTGTTTTTCTCTCAGCTCTCTCCTACATTTATTTTAGCTTTAGCCTTGGCTAGCTGCAGCTATTCACTTTGAAAATCATTATCACTTTCTATTTGGCCTCTGTTCTCAGATATTTATCAGCTTCCTCACTGGATTCAACTTCTGGAAGCTTTTACATTTCCTTTACTTTGATCCCTTCTATCAGACTTTCGACTTTTCTCTTTTGCAGAGCCCCTCTGACAAGACACACAAGCCCTCCTGATTCATCATCTACTCCCCACACTTCTCTATGTATACCGGACTCTTCTATTGCTGTTTGTCCAAACAAGGTCACATTCCATCTTTCCAGGAATATTTAATCTATTAGATTTTGAAATTAAATAAGAAGATCAGAATGAGTCTCTTATAACTCCACATTAGAAATGACTAATTTTTACATTTGAAAAGGAATATTTTTATACTTTATGAAGGGACTTAAGAAAATATAAAGAAAAAATTATAATACAAAATAACCTCAAACCAAGAGTTCTTAGGAATCAAAGTTGAAAAATGATAATCTTCTCCCTCCCCATAGCTTTTTGTGATATTTTTAAATGTTTTTGATGAAATACCTGCCAGAGACAATTACTTATTTATAGCTGATGCATTATATTTTACAATGAGCATTTTATCATATACTTCATTGAGTATGGCAATATTTGGCAAGAGCTTAACTCCCGCTCTTTAAAACTGAAGTTCCTTGCACATACTTTTTTCCTTTGAAAAAAGGCAATCAATTTTGCTTTCACTAAACATATTAATCATAAAGATAAAAATCCATCAGATTGTCCTTGGACACTTTAGGCTTTTATTGAACTTATATGAAATTCATGAGAATGTTTCATTGCATTTCACTGTAAATTATCTGTATGAAATAATTTTTGTTGCTATAAGAAAGATATTTCAACTGCTGCCCAAACTAAGTGAACAATGAAACTCAACTTCTTGTAGGAGGACAAAGAAACACCCATAATGTCAGAAATCATAACAGTGGACGTAGTACAAAATGAAGTAGAATGTGGTGATCAGAGGAATGTCTTGGTTACTGGGAAGGAGAAAATTAGTGAGTTAACAATGCCAATTCCTAAACCTTTTATCCCTGCTGGAGTTTTTTCTAAACTATTTTCCTTTTCCCTTCCCTAAGATTTTTTATAAAACAAAAACGGCAAATTTATTCTTATACATTTATATACGGCTTTGTTTGCAAAGGTCCTTCATGTAAAATTCCATCAAACTTCTGAAACAGTTGGTAAAATCCCACAGTATTGATATGAAAGAATGATAACTTTAGATACTAAATTATAGATTAATATTCAAATACATCAGAAAATTACTTTTTAAAAGAGCTTTACAGTTTCTACTTTTCTGATCTGCCCTATTACTTTGGAGGTTTGTTAAATCAATGGAAATAGTGAATTACTCAATACATTCTTTATTTTATTCATTTTGGTTATTTAACCACATATTAATTATCAGGGAAAGTAAAAGTACTATTTAAACCATTGATTAATTATCCATCAATTTAAGAAATATTTATTGAACACCCACCTTGTGCCATTAACTCTGCTGGGTGTTAAGATGTCACTGTATTCTCAAAGGGAAGTTAAAACTTCTCCAGCTCTGACTTGGAAAGTCCAAACTTAATGTGAGATCACAGCTCTGAGAAAAAAATGGGTAAAGACCTGGCAAAGACTCTGTTGCCATGATGCAGCTGCAGTTTCTTGATGGCACTAGTATAGCTTTGATTGAGTAACTTTTCCCAAAACTAACTTGCATACAAATCCGCTATACTCTAAAGCAGCATTTCTTAACCTATTTTCTGTTGAAACACGTGAGAGGTAACACTCATGCGCTCGTCATATGACTTATGCAATATAGACAAGAGAGCAGTGATGGATGTACAATTTCCAGATGATAGCTACTGGAGGAAGCACGTTTAGTAGGATACAAATGAGTCAGCCTAACTTTATTGTTGGTACAGCCTTGAATCAGCTCCAGCATACAAAGAGTAAATCAACTGCAAATTTATAGTATAAGATACACAGTATTGTTGATTCCAACACACTTGAGACTTGTGATCCATTTGAGAAACATTCCCCTAAAGCTAATATGATATAATGTATTAGTGTGTGTGTGTGTAAGTGTACTAAGTTTTCATAGCAGTCTCTTTCTTCTTCCTGCCCCCAGTATCAGCTCTACACGGTACCCCTGATCAGATACAGTCTAAGAAATATTGACTTAAGAACAACAAGAAAACACCTTTAAGTTATATAATGACTCGTATTGTCAAAATGAATCTGCATTTTCCTGGTGTGTCTTTCTTTCCTCCTTCTCTCTCTTCCTATGTTGCAGTCACCATTTTTGAGTGTCCCTCAATCTCTCTTTCTTTCTTTCTTTCATCCTTTCTCTTCTAACTGTGCTCTTTAGGGTATATGAAGACGACACTACCAACGCTGACTGTGCTATTTCAGTTGGCTTTTCCGAGGTAGGTTTTACTTTTGCAGTGATCATGCTGCATTGTCTCGTAGAGTAACTCTCTCGTATAAATGAGCAACAACGTGTATATCCAAGGAAGCTAACTATGGTTAGGACTGGCCTCAGGCCGTTTTCCTTCCTCATTCACTGCCCTTGCACATCAATTCCATTGGTTTTAAACAACCTAACTAAGCAGCTCATTCAGCATGGTGAGAAACATACCTGACCAATATAAACTCCATTTATTAAAACATTGTGTATTTTAAATATTGGAATTTAAAAAGGATTTGGAGAAGCTAGAACAGAAATTTCAAAAGAAAAGCATCAAATATGAGGTACAAGATAGAATATAGGTTCTCAGGGATATTGGTGCTTAGATTTACAGAAATACATACATATATATACACACACACACATATATACTGTATTTTTTAGAACAGTATTAGGTTTACAGCAAAATTAGGTGGAAATTACAGATAGTTCCTGTACACCCATCTCCCTCCACACCCATAGCCTCCCCCATGATGAATGTTTCAGCATCAGATGGTACATTTGTTACAATCGATGATCCAACATTGACACATGACTATCTCTCAAAGTCCGTAGTTTTCATTAGGGTTCACTCTTGGTGTTATAAGTTCTATGAGTTTTAACAAATGTATAGTGGTGTGTCTTAATCTGTTTGGGCTGCTATAACAGAAAATCATAGACTGAGTAACTTACAAACCACAACCATTATTTCTCACATTTTTGGAGGCAAGGAGGTCTAAGATCGAGGCACTGGCAGATTTGGTGTCTGGTGAGAAACTGCTTTCTCATAGATGGTGCCTTCTTGCTGTGGCCTTTCAAGGTGGAAGGGGCAAGGGAACTTTCTCCAGCCACTTTTTTTTTAATCCCATTCTTGAGGGCTCCACCCTCTTGATCTAATCACCTCCCAAAGGCCCCACCTCCAAATATCACCACACTGGGAATTAGGTTTCAACTATGAAATTTGGGAGTGGAAAAACATTCAGTCTGTGGCATGGCATGTATACACCATTACAGTGTCATATGGAATAGTTTCACTGCTCTAAAAATCCCATGTTCCACCTGTTCATCTCTTTCTTCCCCCAGTCCCTGGCAACCACTGATCTTTTTACTGTATCTATAGTTTTTTCTTTTCCAGAGTATCATGTAGTTGGAATCAGACAATATGTAGCCTTTTAAGATTGACTTTTTTCAGTTAGTAATATGCATTTAAGGTAGTGTTAAGATTTTTTAGGTTATAAAAAAGAATAATTAATATTGTTCATTTTTTATAGAATTATATGATAAGGACATTATCTGTAATAATAAGGTAACTCCATGGATGACACCCAAGAGTAAATACATTGATATTCAATTTTTAGGAAAACTTTCTTAACTTCTCAAAGAGGACACGCAGCAGAATGCATTCAATTCAGAAGATAAACATAGTGCATCTTCACATCTTCTAGGAGTATCCATTTTATTTGAATACCTGGAGGAAGTCTTTTATATTAAAAAGCTTGCATGCATTATGTAGTAGAATACGGAATTTTAATTAGATAAAACAAGACACTTAAAAGAAATGTTGAACTTATGGAGCTCTGCTTCTGGCTAAGGGGCAACTTAGACTCTCCCTGGGGGTGCAAGTTCATGTTCCTCTTACATGAGAAATATTTCGGTGGAAAATTTGAGAAGTGATTCTGGGGGAATTGAATTAAAACAGGATACATTTTTATAGTTGGATAGTATCTTAGGTCGGGTTCCCAGGGAAGTGGACTCTGTGGCACAGATTCCCATGTACCAGATGTATCGAAAATTCTCCCCAGAACACACCCTGCGAAGTGAAGGAAGCAGGATTGGGCAGGGGGAGGGCTGAGCTGTGATGCAGATGCAATAGGGGGCCTCAGCTGATGCCATGGGGAGTTCTGGAGCTGTACTGGCCCTTTCATAGACGTCCCAAATTGAAGCACGGAGACTGGGCCATCTTGTCTCCAGTTCACCAGTCAATGAATGGAGCTGTTCCTAGAGAGGTATGCAACTTTAAAGGGAAATTCCTGGAGCCAGACTCAGCTGTAAGCTGTCTTCAGGTAACCTCCCAGCAGCTGGCAGAATGAACCTCCTAATCTTGATAGAAGAATTTGGGCAGCACAAGACAGAATCCACTACAGGCAGTACAAGCCCACCAGCTTCCTTGTAAAGAAGGGCCAGGAACATGTGAGTTCTGAATACCTTTTGATATAAATGATCGTGGAATTTAATGGAATTCCTACCTCCAAATAAAAGAGAGAATTTTATTTTTGCATATCTAATATGAGAAAAAAATATAAAGGAACAAACACACACACACACACCATTTTGAATAAAGTCAGAAACATGAGGAATTTGTGCTGTTTGGAATAGAGAAAATTATTTCCCTCGTTTATAGGAAAAGGTTAATAACATAGCTAAGTAATAGGTGTATTACTAACGAAATGGTTAATGAAAGGTTCTAGATTTTAATCACATGCAAAAAGTTTATTCAACCTTTGCTACCTTTGGTGATTTCATAAGATAAAAGTTTAGTGCATAAAATATTTTAGAAAAAAATAAAATTAAGCATCTCTAACCTTCCTTAAATGTGAGATTAATCTGATGAAAAGAATGAAGAGAAACTATTTATTTGACCATGGTTAAACATCGAAAAAATATATATATTTATTTACATATATATATATAAATTTAAATCCACTTTACTTTCTTAGTTTGAAGTTAGAATGTTTACGTTGGAACACTGCAGCTGTGTTTTCTCCTATGATCTTAGGGACTTAGATAAGAACATGGTACTAATACCTCAAAGTGTTTACCCTCCCCCAGTTAAATATACTGGTTTCCATGAACAAATATTCTCTAAGCACCACCACATATATCTCAGATACATGGCTTTGATCGTAGAGTTTGAGTCTAAATCTATTCTAGATATATCAGCACTAGGGAGGGAAAGGAACTTTCAAATTTCTTTTTTAAAATGAATTCACAACACCATCTTTATGTATAAAATCATTCTCATATAATCCATAAATAAAAGTAGTTTAAAAATGTAAAGAATGAAAAACAAACTATTCCTCAACTGGTTCCAACTACTATTTTTTTCCCTTAATATTTTGATGAGCTCATCAACAACTGTCACAGAGACAGACAATATAGAGTATACAAACAGTTCCACTAATATTCCAGCAAATTAGTGCAACCTTGTGTATTCACATATATTCTCTGACCTCTACAAACAGCAGCTAGTCAACACTCTTTGCTCATGCTGGAAGTTTTGACTTCAAGTTGACTTAACTCACTGCTGAAGAGTAGTTTCATGTGACAAAAGTTTATTTAAACTAGCATTGTATCTTTGGACACTTAAAATGTATGGAGCTCAGGATCTTCATTTGTAAAATGAGTTGGTTGGGTTTGAATAACATTTTATTCAAGATTTCTGCTAGTCCAATGTTCTGGCTTAAACTATGATTTTATCTGCACTTCAGATATGAGAGCACATGGCCTTTGAGCTGTAATCAAGACCCAAAGGCAAAGTGCGGGGCAACAAAACCATAGCAGACCTCTGCTTCTGCGACTCAACCTTGACCAGAGTCTCAGGAGCCAAATTCTCTAAGCGGAGGCCATTAAGAGGCAGTTAATAAACTGTATACTGACATAATGACGATTCCCTTGAATTCTAAAATTGTTAGTGCAGCTTTCCAAAGTACCTAACTTACCATGTAAAAGTATCTTTACTCTCAAGGAAAATTTGATTTAGTGGTCAAATTTAAGACACATGAATCAAAATTTCTTCTCTAATTTGAAAGTATCATTTTTCATGACAATGATGCCCTTTCTAAGAATGTTGTTTCTGAGGTTAAGAAGATAGGGCATATTCTCTAATCATGTTTGTATGTTTTATAGAGTTTATATTATTGGTAATTGGAAATTAATTTACTTAAATTACCGAAATATTTCATGCTTATCCAAAATAAATGTCTCCTGTTATATTTCAACACTGGACAGAAAGAGAACTCTCCTAATGCCACAATGACTTGACTTGCTTTCTTTTTAGGTCCTGTCACCACACAGCCGTCACCTTGTGAAGCTGATCAATTTTCTTGTGTCTACACACTCCAGTGTGTCCCTCTCTCCAGGAAATGTAATGGACAGGAAGATTGCATAGATGGATCTGATGAGATGGATTGTTCTCTCAGCCCCCCATCTCAGCTCTGTGGGAAAATGGAATTCCAGTGCTCTACCAACGAGTGTATCCCATCCCTCCTGCTATGTGATGGAGTGCCTGACTGTCACTTTAATGAAGATGAATCCAGCTGCTGTGAGTTATTTTCACTAACTCAGTGTGCCAGGGAAGAAACACCACTTGGAAATGATAGAGAGAGCTTGACAGATAAAACAAAGTTCTCTGGAGTCTTACCATGATTGTATCATCAATAACACAGTTGTTCGTGTTTTGTTACTAAACAAAGCATGTAGCCCTTGCTTAACATTTCTGGGAACATTCTATTTGTAGTCATACTAATCTCTATTAAACTTACTGATTTTCTTTTTATTTGTAGCTGGATCCTTCATATGGGGGAGGCTCCTATGTATTTGTTATCTTTTTTAACAAATATTTGTGGAAATGGATTGAAGATACGTAATTTTACTTTCTTTCCACCATAGATGTTTATGAAGATGGCTCAAGAAAAGTGCTATGGGCAAATATCCATTTTAGTGAATAGATGTATTAGAGTTTGGCTCTGGACAACTACCTGCGTAGATGTTATGTCATTAAGAGTACATGGAATGGTAAATCCTAGGGACATGGGTTTGAATCTCATCCTTGTCACTTGCTACCTATGCAGTCTTGGGAAAGTTATTGGAGTCAGTCTCATCATCTGTGTAAAACCTACCTTACAGGGCTGAGAGAGTTTGAGAGAATACATGTAACATCCCAACCCTGCATTCCATACCTTCTATTTTTATTATGATTAGTTTATGTCAGATAAGGGAAGGAAGAGTGTTAGTTAGGAAGCAATTAGATAGATCTTTAAGGTGAGCACATAATCATGGTGGAGTCAAAGTACCACTGACATTTTTTTAATTGTTTATTTGCTTGGTTTTATGTTAACGGGGCTCCATAAGCCATATGTTAATGACCACATTTTTTTGGAGGAGTTTGGAATGTAACTGTAAGAAGGAAACGTTGAAAGAAATATAAGGCTATTTCAGTGTGCTGTTTGGCGTGGGCGTCTGGAATTATGATAACTATTGGAAAAGGAGTGAAGATGAGTGAAGAAAAAGGAAGACAGTTTTTGGATGTTTAAAGGTTTAGCCTCAAATCAGTGAACTTCTCTTCCTGGTTTAGGCTTAGCGATTGGCTTTTTATCTCCCTATTATTTCTTACCTGTATATTCTTTCTATAATAAAGTGAACTTGTCAGGTCTTATAATATTTTCTAAGAGACAAGGTAAACAAATGGAAGTGAATGAAGAAGAGAAAGCCTGCCAAATTACTTATCCCTTTTCCCATCGGAGCTCTAATGTAATTTGGCTGATAGAAATCATATTAAGTTCAATGTAGTCATATGATGTTTGACTTCAAATAACGATGCTATTTAAAGAGAAGCTTAGGAAAGTACTGTATCTTATACTTTTAGATGCTTGTTAGAAAATTGGTATTTGATGAGTCAGTAATATATGAAGTTCTGCTCCCAAAGGAAAATAAGCCCACATTAGGAATAGGCTGGTATCGTGAAAGAATTGCTTCTATCCATCTCTAAGATATTTAATTGAGTTATGACTCTCTAGGGAAAATTGTGTGAAAATAAACTATGGACAAAATGTTAGAGCAAAATTATAGAATAAGGGCATCCAATGATAACAGTTTACTGAACAAATGAAGGCATGATAGTTTTTTTCTGGGCTCACCTGTTGAAGATATGGAGTTGCATCAGCTCAGGTTGTAGATGCATTATGTATTACTGAAGGAGATTAGTAAGTGATAGGTAGGAACACCGTGTGATAAGCTCTGTGACAGAGATAAACACAGTGTTATTAAATCCATAGGGTACTCCCTAACTATGGTGCCAGGGAGTCTGAAATTTTAGTAAGAAAAGTGATTGCAGAGCCAAATTTGGAAAGACAAGTAGTCATTAGGCAAGTAAAGTAGAGATATTTGATTCTAGTGAAGAATGTTCCAAGAATAGATGAAAAGTTGTTTAACTGAAGCATATTTTGTATAACTAGAGTGGAGTTCGTGGTGAGAAATGTAGAAATAAGCCTGGAGAGATAAACAGGGACTAGATCTTGGAGAATCCTCACCTATCATCCTGCCAGTGCTACACAACTGTTTAAGTAGTACGTGGAACGGATTGGAGTGAGGAAGGGGGGCTGGTTAGGAGAAGTTGCAGTTGAAATATAAAGGGATTGATTAGATAATGATGTGAGGCAAAGACTATAAATAGATTTAAGAAATATTTAAATGAACAAGAAGAGAAAGTAATCAAGAATAATTTCCAAGTTTCTGATTTGGGCAATAGGACAGCTAAGGTGCCATTTCCTGGGCTAGGGAAAACAGGAGGAGAAGGCTCTTTTAGGGGAAGATTGTGGCTTCATTTTTAGACCTGTTGTATTTGTGCTATCTGTGAATCAGCCACATGGAAATGTTCAGAATGTGTTTAGAAATAGAACTGGAGCTCAGGGGAGAGGTAAAGCAAGGCATATAAAGATACGTGGCCATCAGCACCCGATGACTGAAGCTGTGGGTGTAGATGAGATAATACAGAGAGGAAAAAGATAAAGTACAGACAGAATCCTAGGGCACATCTAAAGGACAGTTAAGAAAAGCTAAACATTGAAAGACACTGAGATGTGGTCAAAGGAGGACAACAATGAGAGTGATGATCTTAAATCAAAAGTAGAAAGCCTTAAGTATCGGAGAGTGTTCACAGGTTGGAATATTTCTGAGAGATCGTGTAAGATTAGGCCTAAAAAATACAGTTGGGGAAAAGCGAAAATGCTTTTGGTGATCTTGGCAAGAGAACTTGCTGTGGAGTGGAAGGTCAGAATGCTGAAGTCAGTCTTTTGTAGAGACAATGGAAAATGGCGAAGAGAGAAATCAATTGTAGACAACTTTCAAAAAGTTGGCATTTAGAGTGGGATGTAGGACAAAATAAGAGGATCCTTTATTTCGTTTGGTTTGAGAGGCTTGCACATGTTTAAATATTGTAGGAATAAGGGTTCCGAGATGTTTACAATTTTAGGCAGAGAAATCAATAGCAATTGAGATTTGAAGCCCTTTTATTCTTGCAAAAATGAATGTTCTGGTGACCAGACTGTTTAGACAAACCTTTGATGAGTTCAACATTTAAAAATAATTCATATTTAACATTATATTTCCATTGGAAGTGTTTTTTTTTAAATAAACTGAAATGATACTTGTGTTATCAAAACTATTCCCTTTCCCTAAAAAGGGAAAAAATAATTATGGTTTAACTGTATGTGAAAATAGCAGAAAGCTGGGAATATTATTCTCATTGATATTCCTCTGATAGCAATCTATTCACCAAGGAGATTTCAAGATTTCATCAGATGTTGTACTAGTCAATGTCCTGGCAAGAAATAGATGGTACATTGATATCGCATAATTTGAGAATGCTTTAATAAAGGGATTATCTATTAGGGAAATAGTATGCATAGGGAAACCACAAAGGAAAGTTAGAGTGGGGGCTTTTTTCACCCTTAGTTCAAAGGACTGAGTGGAGGGAATAGTTGCCTGAACCTGGAGTCAAAGAGGGCTACTTGATAAAAGGGGAACATTTAGTTAAGGGGAGCAGCTAGCCCATGGTGATCTTACAGCCTCTTCTCTCTGCATGAATCTCCTGCTGATGCTCCCCATCAGCCAAAGCCAACCATAAACTAGAAGGCAAAGAAGCATATTGATGTTGCCTTCCAGTTCAGCCTCCTGGGGCCCAGAGCAGTAGAGAAGGTAGAGGCTGGATCAGCACATGCACATGGAAGCTCTCCACCAATGGTAGATACAACTGTGCAAAACAGATAGAGAAGTGGATCGTTTAACCACTAACTTTAACTTCTTCCAGTAGTATTCACTGGATCCTATGATGTTCAGTGCCACTGCTGAAGATTTAGAATGGGTCATCTCCACGGATTTGTGGATCAACCTTTATCATCAACGTTTTTACTATTGGCCTTGAAATGTGTCAGCTATGATCTCAGAGTCCTATGTGCTTTTCAATGATAGTGTAAACATTATCCCTGTGCATTTGACAGCTCCTTTTATAGCAAAAGTGTTCCTCAGTTTATTTGACATTAAAACTGTGTTGATTAAGTCTATTTTACAGAGGCATTGGAGGATTAAATGAGTTAATATGGTAAAGTGCATAGTACATACATAATAAATGACTATCCTTTCCCCATTAAATTATTTTTATGGTTTTACTCAAAATTATTTAAACTAAGATATTTCAATAAGAGTAATGATTGGATTTAGTTCAAGCATAGAGTAAATATCCATCCTGCTCAATGCTAGATGCGTGTATGCTTTTAAGGGCTTGTAGCCTTTATTCTCATGGCAGAAGACTACCGTTACTCTGTTAGAAATGTTGATCCCCAGCATACGTGAGTTTTCATTTTAATAGTAAATGGATACATATCCATCATTATACATGTTTTAGTTTTGTGTATATTTCTTATGCAGCAACCATAATCTATAAAAAGAATTTTGCTTTAGAGAAGTAATTCCAATGAAAAATTCATGAATTGTTTATCTTTAACATATCATCTATCTGACTGAATGTGCTAAAAGCCACAAAATGCTCTGTGTTACTTAGCTTATTTTGGTAAGAAAGAGTATCAACCCCTAGGATGATGATGAATTTGAGATAAATATTTTTTTAGACATTAAACCATAGCATTTGAATGAGAATGTGGCAAAAGTACATATTGTCTCAGGAAATATTTTCAAATCTGAGTTTCATATAAATTTTATATACGCATAGCTTATTTGGACTAATTTAGGAATTTTTCTTTGTTGTATATGTATTAGTAATGGGTGAGGAAAAGAAAGTAATGATTCAATTTGTTTTGCTACATGCAGTACAAGTCCTTTGTTCTCATTCAGTACAAGTCCTTTGTTCTATGGGTGTCAGTAAATGTTAATTGCATTCATAATTTATTTGCCACCTAATTTTAAAAGGAGGTTGATAAATATCCATTAACTTTAATGTTAGACTATTTAAAATGCCACAGGAACTAAGATTTTAGTTTCAAATTTCATCAAGCAAAAGGCCAATTTCTTTTTTTTTTTTATTGGGTTAATGATAGGTTACAATCTTGTGAAATTTCACTTGTACATTAACGTTTGTCAGTCATGTTGTAGGTGCACCACTTCACCCTTTGTGCCCACCCCCCACCCCTCCTTTCCCCTGGTATCCACTAAACTGTTCTTAGTCCATAATTTTAAATTCCTCATATGAGTGGAGTCACATGCAGATTATCCGTCTCTAGCTGGCTTATTTCACTTAACATAATTCCCTCAAGGTCCATCCATGTTATTGCAAATGGAATGATTTTGTTCTGTTTTGCAGCTGAGTAGTATTCCATTATATATATGTACCACATCTTCTTTATCCATTCGTCTGTTGATGGGCACTTAGGTTGCTTCCATGTCTTGGCTATTGTAAATAATGCTGCAATGAACATTGGGATGCATAGGACTTTTGGGATTGCTGACTTCAAGCTCTTTGGATAAATACCCAGTAGTGGGGTGGCTGGATCGTATGGTAGTTCTATTTTTAATTTTTTGAGGAATCTCCGTACTGTTTTCCATAGTGGCTGCACCAGTTTGCATTCCCACCAGCAGTGTATGAGGGTTTGCAAAAGGCCAATTTCTAACAGTCTAAACTGTTAACTTTCTATAGAAAGTAAAACTTTTAACAAATTGAAACAATTTATTTTCTTATATATCTTCTATGTGCTTCAACGCTAGTTGGACCAAAGTTGAGGATTTATATCCCTTACAAGTTAGAGCTCTTCATGGTACAGTCAACTTGAAAATAAACTATCAGTCACACTGGAAAATGGGTGAAAGAACATGGATGAACTCATATTTCCAAGAGAAGAAGGGTTAAAAAAATAACGCTTTGCAAGTAGATGGATAATATCTATCATATTTGTATCATATTTGTATTTCAACATATTATATTATTTAAAACCTTAAACCATCATCTTATATGATCTCTCAGCCCCTTGCAATGAAGAACAATGATGACAAAAAAATATGTGTATAACACATACACACACACATATACACATGGATATATAGATGCATGTATATACAGATATATACATACTTAGTCATTTTTTACAAACGTCTTTCAGCTTATGAAAGTTGGAATATTATTCTATTTCCTAGTTCACTTAGTTACAATCTGATTTATCTTGTCAATGTATATCCTAAAATTATTTAATTCTTTGGAAAAGCTTAAAGATCATCTCTTCTCCTGGGACCCAAGCCATTCCTATCTGCTTTCAGCCTTGTTGTACAGGTTTATCTGCACTACCTGCTTACACAAAATCCCCAAAGACAAACTGTTTTACTCACTGTTCTGATATCAAACATATTGATTCCCCATCTATAGATTTTATTCCTACTCTGCTAAATGGCTTTTCTCTGGAAAAACTAAAATTTAAAACATATTTCAAGAATCTACTCTTACTTTCAGCCTTTATAGACCTCCCTACACTAAAGGAATCTCTTGTTTGTATAGTATCTATCTATACCAATGCTTTGCCAACTAAGTCTGGCCATATGGCATTTCTTTTATTATTATTTTGAACTGTTAATCACTCTTGTATTGCTCCCTTCTTTTTGTTGCTGTGTATGTTCTGGCCATTGTTTTTTTAAATTTCTCTCCTGTGCTCTCCAGTTGAAGTGCTAAGCACAGTGTCTTACTTGTAGTGGCATCCCAATAATACTTATTGGTGTGAATTGATGTTCTAGCACCTTAGGAAGGATTGCTGAATGAAGAGTATCATTTTAATTAGTCAGAGAGAGCATTTTTAGTCAATGGAAACATATACTCTTAAAAACATTATTTTTATGTCCAATTTGAAAATAGATTTTGATAGGCAGTACTCAAACTAAATTATGTCAATAACCTATGATAACTGAAATAAACAATTCCTTCCAGCCCATAAATATACTTAAAGAAAAGAAGAATTTGTGACATAACTGACAACATCTGTACAAGACTCATATATAGGGACCTTTATTCCAGGGTCTTCTAAATTATCCATTTATCTTGAGGAGTTTGAACTTGTCTTTATTCTAGTAGAAGTAACTTCCCAGATCAATCCTTTGTAAATTTTTAGCTGCAGGTTTGGTTTAAATGTTCAGATAAGATATTGTATATGACACAATTAAGTAAATGAGAAAGAAGCAGAACTATTCTTCTCGTTGAACTTAGGTGAAGCACCTGAAAGCCCTGGTTGTTCACTGCTGCTTCGTCAAATCTCTGCAGAACCCTAGGCCTCAAAGGAACAGGGTTAGAGAAGCAGTATGGACCAATATCATTATGATTTAGTGCTTTTAAACTCTGTCCAGAATTCCTGACAGGCTGTGCAGTGGGTTCATGCTTTGACACTTTTCCTTTACTCCAAACACATAGCAATGCTAGATAGAAGAGCTATCACATAAAATGGCTCAGAGACATGATAAATATTGGCATGAAAAAAAAACATAGAGTAGAAGCAGAGAATAGAGATCAAGCCTGAAACCCAGGCTGGCTGGTTTCCAGGTTCTCAAGCAATCAGGAGAATAGGAAAACATGACGGCAGCATGGAATGAAGGGTTCTGGTTCATTCCTAAATTGTAAAAAGAATCTGAAACATAGCTTACTGCTTTATAGGAAGTTGTAATCTTAAAGAGACTAGGAAGTGAGATGGGAGAACACAGGAATATGGTTTCAAGACTAAGAGTACCATCTGAGGGAGGTCAAGTACATCGCAGCACTAGACTGCCATGGAACTGTCAGTACTCTTAATGGTCATTAATAAAGACATTTTTATGAAACCACCAAAGTCTTATGAGCAAGACTTATGCTTGTGCCTTGAAGTCAGGTCAACAAGAATCTCTAGAATTAGTAAAATACCTACATCAGGCATTAACACGATGCTATAAAGGCACATAGTCATAGTACATTGAGCTGCAATGATCTACATCATCACCCAGATCCAACAGGAACCCAGTGACTACCCGTGACTTAAAACCCAGTTGGAAATTGATGAACATTCAAACAAGTTATAATCCCTGTCAGTTCAGCTGCACATAATATCAGGGACATTAGGGGAGCAACAGAAGCACAGACATCTGCCTTGAAGTAAAACTTGATCCCTAATCTAAAATCAATTCCTAACATAGAATGGATTTCATTACATGTATAATACTACATAATGCACACCTGGGAAATGATACTACATAATGCACACCTAGAAAAATGAGGGGAAATACAATAGACTGTCATTATTTTATTAGAAGAAACTCACTAAAAAAAAGACATGCTTGTAATTATGACCATTATTCTTTTTTCCAGCCAATGAGAGCTGTTCTAATGGAGCTTTGATGTGCCCCTCTTCCAATAGCTGTATCCCAGCTCACTGGCGTTGTGATGGTTTTGCTGACTGCATGGATTTCCAACTTGATGAGTCCAGCTGCTCAGGTACTGCATTTCCATTCAAATATTCTTTGTAATATAAGCCAGTGACTTAACCTGCAGGCAATACAAATATTAAAACTTGAAATTCTAAATAACGGCAAACAGGGAATAATTGAATTTCTATTATTGGTTTGGGGTCAGGAAAAATGTTAACATTAACTGCTAAATTTATAAAAAGCTTACAAATATATAATGTAATGAAACTCCTGCTTATTCTGTATGGACAATGTTTGTGAAATAAAGAGAAATCAAGCACTTAATTTTAATTTATTGCAATATAATTTAAGATTATTAGGCTCTTGGTTTCTATAAGGAAACCCTACACAATCTATGTTTTTAATTTTTTAAAAATTGTCATTTTTTCCCATTTCTTTATAAAAGCTCCCTATTGGCATGATCTAGCCATGTTTAAAAGTCAATTTGTTGAACTTTGATTGACTTTTGAACATTTTTCTTTCTTCTTGCCCTGGAACATCTATAAGTGCTGATAATGTATATTTATGATTATACTTTTACCAGAACTACTCGAAAATTCTCTAATTTGTTACAGTCCATTTTTAACATCTCTCCTAGGTAACTGAATTTTTGTTTCATGCAGGAGATGTATAAAATAATAGATAGTTGAGGGCAATATAAATTTGTCACAACTAAAAGATAACATAAATTGGTGATGAAAGATAGATTTAATGTTAGATTTTCCAAATACATTGGATATGTTTCAATCAAAACTAGGTAAGAATACATCCTCTGCATCTTTTAAGAGAGAACATTATAAGTGACAAAATCATGATAATTATAATGAAATCGTAGTTATGTAAAATATCTTTTATGCTGCTGAAAATGAATACTCACACGGCACTGACTTTTATGAGTACACAAGGAAATCAAGAAGTGAGCAAATCTAGCCCCATAAAATACGCAAAGATTAATGCTGTTTCACGTTATTTGTCAACTAGGAATGCCTATACATCAGATTAGATACCCAAAAGGAAATACTCTTACTCTATTTCCGGAGAGTAAGAAAGATAATAATGAGATAGTTCTGTTCTTTAAAACTATTAAGACACAGCACTTATGTCCAGTACCCAAATTTATTTACACAAAGGTGAGGTTTTCTTCAGAATAGTTCTATATGAGAATAAATATGTTATAACATGTTATGTTTTATTGCCTGCTTTGACATGTTCTACCTTTAAAGATATGGCCAGGAAAACAGAAGACCTGCCATTCATACTGAGTGATAGACAACCTGTAGGTAATAATACAGAGCATATTTTTGTTGCCCTATTTATTTTAGTCACTCACCAATTCATTTACAGTTCATTTACAAAGTATAGGTCATACTGCCACAGCTCTCGGGTTAAAGTAAAATAAAGAAGTAGCGAAACAGTTTTCAGAAATAAAATCCACATTATGCTATGTGTTCTCCATTTATATTTTATATGCTTTTTAGTATGCCAATCAAATATGATAAAGTCAGTGCTTCTGTTTTCAAGAATGCCTTTAAGCCTAATCCATGTTAAGATCTGTCAATGCACGTTGTACCTTCTTTTTTCTTTCCGAACACCATATTCCTTTAAGGTCAGCATTTCACAGACTTTTATGAGCCCAATCCTTACAGCATCCAGTAATTCTCCCAGTGGTCACACAACAGATGGTGAGCATCTGGTCTTCTCTCACTTCGAGGTTCAAGTCATCAACAAGAACATCAAGCTGAGGCACAGCAGAAGTGTTGTGGATTAAGCATATTTCAGCGAGTCCTAGCCATTCCCAAGTTATGTTAGAAAGCCATGTTATTTTCAAATTTTGGTCACTTGTGCAACAGAAAATTATTGAACAGAATTTGTCTGGCTTAATGTAAACTGAACTTTTTTGCCCATCATCTTGCAGTAATAGAGGTTAATAACGGTTATATTAAGGTGATACTATGATTCTGATAATCATCCATTTGAAGGAGAATTAGAAAAAGGCACTAAAAATATAATATCATAGGTTGGGATATTATGAATATAATTTAATACAGGTATAATAACAATAATATATAGCTTCATAAAGTTTCAGAAGGTTTTAAAAACCAAACAAAACAGACCACAAAAACTTTCCATGCAATTACTGTAGAGCTATTTCAAGTTTCCAAGCTGTGTTAATCTCTCCTGCAGTCCTTGTGCTGGGATTTCAAGATAAAAAGAAGAATCACTGCCCAGTGGGAACGTGGTTTGCCGCACAAGCTTTCTGGTGGATTCTTAGAAGCCATCGGCTCCTGAAATTACGTGCGGTTTATTGTGTATATGCATATATAATCCATGACAGTGCATAAATACCACATGATTCAAAGGGGTTCATGATCCCATAATATCAAGAACTCCTGGAGACTTTAGAAATCTGAACTGAATAGCAGATCATGTGACATTTTTAGACTAACAGGCTTTGGAGATAGAGTACCAGGATTTAGTTAATCTCTGCTGCTTCCTTGCTATTAACTAGAGCAAATTATATTAACGAGTTTCCTCCTCTGTCAAATGAAGATAAGTATGGGATATAGCACATAAGGTTATAAGGATTAAATGAGGTGACACTGCTAGAACTCTTAGGACAGTCGCTGACGTAGAACACGTCTTCAGTAAATGGTAGTGGTGATGGTGATCACGATGCTAGAGGAGAAAAAGAAAAGAAAGAGGAGAAATTGGAGAGAGCAATGGTAATGGAAATTAGTTTCAGGGGAAATTCAAAGAACCCCCACATATACAGAGATGGATGAGGACAATTATTTAATACTTTATGCCTGCCATTTACTATGTAGAAATGTTATAAATTTAATTGTATTCTCCCAGCAGCCCTATAAGGAAGGTGATACAATCCTTACTTTAAACCTGAAGAACTCTGTCCTTAACCTACCTAGCCCAAAGACACACAACTCATTAATTAAGCCAGGTATCATGGAGGGAAAACCAGGACTCGTGTGATTATCATTCTTCCCAACAATCCACCGTGTAATAGCTGTCACTTCTCAAGTCTCTATATACATAGAGAGAGAGAGAGGGAAAAAGAAGATAGTTGCCTAGTTGCAAATTATTTAGAATTAAACCTAAAAGTTACTTCTGTTTTTATATTGATCACTTGTCCATCTTATATGTGTGTTCTGCTTGTCCAAAATGAAACACTGGAGTGGAATTGATTGTGGGTTCTTTCCAGAATGATATTTCTTCATAGTCAGTTGTGAGTTGTGTTGGCCTCCAGACATGAGGTCACAATAACAAGCACAAGAGGGTACAAGGCAGAGAGACGTTAATGTGGTTAAAGAGCCTGGGAATCTGCGCTAATTCTAACGTCACCCCCTTGGACTCCTAGTTCCCATCTAGGGAACTTTCTACTTATCTTATCTACTGGAAATATGTAGTCTCTTCATTACTAACTAGTGGTATCCATCCTCTTTCCCATTTCATCTGCTCTCAGCTCTAAATTGTCCCTAGTAAATTAAAGATGAAAACACTTTGTACTGTGTCTTTCTATTTTCTAGGTAAAGAACCTGGGTCTAAGACAGAAACTTAGAAAAACTTCTCTTAGAAATAGTCCACAAATCTGTCTTCCAAAACACCAGCATTCCCTCTTTGTTCCTGCCAATGCCTGTGTACTTTCCACTGTGCTGCACTATCCATTGCAAGAAAATATATATTTAGATTCCCACGAAATCATTCTGATGTGAAACAAGCCTATGTTTTACTCTCGACAATCAAAGTAAATATTAATGACCCCAGAAAAAAGTGTGCAGCTGTGTGGATTTTGATGCTCTGCAGTATCAGACTCTCTGCTGGGTTTTCTCCCAAAACAAAACTTTTATTTGAGGAAGTCTAAAATTGTACATAAGACCAAAAAATAACCTTAAAACTGTTTATCTAACAAGATTTGTGTCTATTTATGCTTTATCATATTGGTGGGCTATTTCTAGTCAAACAAACTAATTTCTTATTTATAAAGGAAATTTTACATCTGTTCTGTTCAGCTGAGCATGCCCCCAGTGCCTGAGGAGTGTCGCTCTCTACTCTCATCTTCGGGACCCTACTCCCCCGTTGTGATTAGTTAAATAGGGAGGAGTAAGGGAAGGCAAGATGGGAAAGATACTTCTAGGACAGCAGATCACCGAAAACTTTTAAAAAGGAAAAGCATACCAGACATGTAGTATATTTCAGGTTTGTTCCCACATGGCAACTCTCCTCCTTCACGGTGCCTCTTCCATCCCCCTCTGAATGTTCAATGACTGACTTGACAATCTCTCTCTAGCTGCCTTTTCCTTCAAAGTTTTCCTTCAGTGAATGTTGCCTACATAAAGTTTCTGCTTCTCTTCTTTACTTTTCTACTCTCCTACATCATCAACATCTTTTCTGTGCCCAAGTGAATCATTTCTCTCTGCTAAGATCAGTCTGCTCCTCAAAGATAGGGACTGTACCTCTGTGACTCGTAGCACCTAACACAAGGATCTCAAAATGATTTGAGGTGCAAGCCTAGAAAGTGATGATATGTATAAGGCAGAGGAAGGTACCTGATTCCTGAAATCCATATATCTAGGCTGTATTTCATCTGGGCTTCAGACCTGCTAATCCTGACCACCAAACCCTTCTACTTGGATGTTCCTTAGCATCTAAAACACGCTACCATCTTTCCCTTTAAAATCTTCCTTTCCCATAAATACCGCAGCTCAGTAAATGAAACCCCAACTGGTCAGTGGCCCAGCCAGAAATTTGAACTTCGTCCTCGACTCTTCCAAATAATCATGAAGATGTTTCAATGCCAACATTTAAATATCTCATAAATTCCTACAACTCTCAACTTCCCACTCCGCCCCTTTCATTCAGGCAACCATAGTTTCTTCCTGGATTATTACAAAAGATTCTTAACTGTGCTCCCAAATTTTAGTATTGGCCCTTCTGTTGACTTTCTACACTGGATGCAGGATTATCTTTCTCAAGCACAAAGCATATCACTTCCCTTCTTAAAATCCTGCTCTCCTAGGTTAAACTTTAAACCTCACTTGAGCCTATAGGATTCGGCCCCTGCATGTCTATGACCTCCTCTCACATTTTCTTCATATTATCAACAATCCACCCAGGCTGAATTTCTTTCAGTTCCTCAAATACCCCCCACTCTCTTCTTGGGCCTCTGGGTCTTTACGCTGACCTTTACAGACACACACACACACACACACACACACACACACAGACACAGACACGCACAATACTGCCTAAATAAGTGGCTACTGAATTTCTTCTGGAAAGTTTTTGCTTATTCCCTAAATTTCACTTGGCTGGTCTCCTTGGTGCTTCCATCACCCTTATTACACCCATCCCAAATTAGATGACTTTTAATACCATATTTTAATGCCCTGGTCACTTTTTTGCATGCTTCATGAGGCTGGAAGGTCAATGAGAGCAGAGACTGCGCCTGTATCTTTTTTAAAACAACATTTCTTTTTTTTTAATTGAGGTAAGATTTATAACATTATGTAAATTCCAGGTTTACATCAATATATTTCAATTTCTGTATGGACTGCATCATGTTCATGACCCAAAGACAAATTACCATCCATCACTGTACACAGCCAACATTTCTTAAACACATACTATGAGCTGGATGTTCTAACATTCTCAACAATCCTAGGAGATAGGTACTGTTTTCAACCCTACTTGACAGAGAGGAATCTGAGGCACAAAGAGATTAACCACCTTACCCTATATTACACAGCCAATAAGTTGAATTGAGGTTCCAGAGTGGTCTAGCTCTGGTGCCCATGGCCTTAACAACTATGTAAACTTCCTGTATTATTTCCCATTACATATCCAGTGCCTTGCCCAGTGCTAGACATTGCATAAGTACTCAGAATAGATGTGTTGAATTACTAATTAAAGGCAGTGGAGATTTCTATCAAGTATTGGAGTTATGACAGCCAACCAGGGAAGAATGGTAGCCCATAAGACAGGAGGTGTTATAAAAACCAAGAAGACCAAGTTGGGGATTAGGTGACAGGCCTTAATGGATCAGGATTGTTTAATGGGGACACAAGGAAAGCACCATGAAGAGCTGAAAGCAATAACCACTTCCACAGTCATAACTACATGAAAATATTACGCTTCTTTTTAACCTCTAAACAAACTACCTATGAAAATAAATGTCATGCTAACCCAGAGCTAGGGAATGATGCGAGCAGCAAAAAAGCAGCACCAGGGCAGATTTGAGCTATGCTGACATCTGTCACCAACACAGAGGTAGGACATGCGCATGCACATGAGCGGCATTTTATCAAAAAGACAAGGCCACTCATGCAAAGCATTGGTCTGCCATGATGTAGTGACTACTGTGTGGAACTGAAGGAATGTTTCACTAAAGAAAAAATTTCAGTATGATCACAAATATGTCGTGTAGACACATTCTAAATAAATAGATTGTACCTAATCCAGGGGAGAAAAAAGTCTTCTCTTGTGGTCAACCACTCCGGCCTGTGAAGAGAATGAACACATCCAGGGCAGCAGGAGACACTGAACAAATGTGTGGGGCACAGGAAAGTAGCCTGGGAGAATTCTTGTGCTTTTAGCAACTAGGAAGCAATTTACTCTCAGTGATTAGATTTAATGCAGTGACTAACAGTAGTATGTCCTCCTTCTTTCTAATAATATTTGTAATTAACTGTGGTTTTTGTGTTACTTCTTTTTAGAGTGTCCAATAAATTACTGCAGAAATGGTGGGGCTTGTGTAGTGAAGAAAAATGGTCCTATGTGTCGGTAAGGAGCATTGTCTATCTTTTTAATATTTATGGCAGTTGGCTTACTTATTTTTCTTGAGGCTGATATAATACACCATGAACGAACATGTGATTATTAAGGTAAAAATAGTGGATAATGACACTATATACATTTATCCATCTGAATAAGAGAAAGGAAGATGTGAGTGTATTTTACAAAAATATCAATTATTTAACATGATTTTATGTCTTTCAACATTTTATATTATATGGGATATATAGTGTTAATAATACTCATTATTCCTTGTTTTTAATATTTATATCAGGTTATGAAAAGATTTTTTATAAGGGTGTCATCCTATTTCAGATGAACTTAGTATCTGTATATCCTTTCTCCCTTTTTATTTCAAATTCTGTATTTCTTTTTTCTAACAACAAAGAATAAAATTAATTCATAAATAAGACCTTTTTCTGGTTCATGCAGTCGATGTTTATGAGTAGCTAAAGTTAAAGTACAGATAAGGAATACATTTGCAAACTTACAGCAGAAATAAACAAAAACAGTCCTTGTGATTTCTTTTGGGAATTATTTATATTGCATATCAAAGATTGCTTGATTTTTTTCTCTTACCCTTTAGGGAATTGTGCAAAACAGTTTCATAAATTCCAAAGGAAATGATGCATATTTCATTATATTTGTGTCTGTGACTTTTTAATCTAGCAGACCAATGGATATATTACTTTGCTTATTAGACAACTGATTGCATGTTGATAGCCAAGTCTTAACAAAAAAACATAGACGTCTCTGGAAAACACTGATTAATAGTTGTTTAAATCCTTGTATCCTTCTGAGTCAACACTCATATTTTAAGAAAAATTATTTATCCCTACAAAGAGCAGAAACCTCTACCAATTATAACAACAAAAATGTTTATGATGAGATATATTGAGACACCGTTTTAACCTTGAAACTGAATTATTAATTCTCAAAGTGTTTTGTCTCTCAAATTCATTACATAATTTATTTCACAGAATTTCAACAAAATCATATTTTTTCTTGTATCAGTTTCCATGCAAATTAATTTATCACAAACTATAACTCAATGGAAAGATGAGATACATAATATTAATTTCTAAAATCTGAAAGAAATTGAGAATGATGCCATAAATAGTTTGTTGAATGTCGGCTGAGTGGGTAATGTGATTCAGTGTCAACTGCTTACAGGAAGGTTTGAATTTTTGTCTTCTCTAGCCCTGATGGTTAGACAAGAAAGCTCTCTGCCTGTGGCTAGTCTCAGCTGAGCAAGCAAAGAGTTTTGCCTTCTTGGCAACATCCTCATGTTCTTAAAAACTTTAAAAATTGGGGGCTGGCCCCATGGCTGAGTGGTTAAGTTCGCGCGCTCCGCTGCAGGCGGCCCAGTGTTTCGTTGGTTCGAATCCCGGGCGCGGACATGGCACTGCTCATCAGACCACGCTGAGGCAGCGTCCCACATGCCACAACTAGAAGGACCCACAACGAAGAATATACAACTATGTACCGGGGGGCTATGGGGAGAAAAAGGAAAAAATAAAATCTTTAAAAAAAAAAAAAAAAACTTTAAAAATTGAAATCCAGATGGTGACATCCAAAATTTGTTTCTGTCAAATGAGGAAACTCTAATCTGAGGGAGAAGATGCAACCAGAGGATCGAGAGGGAATGCACTCAAGACAGGAAATCAACATAGCAAAATGTAGAGAGGAATTCATTAACTGGAAAGTCAATCACATATTTTAATATATTATTTTTGATAGTAAATAATACTTTTCAAATAGCTAAATAACTGTACTTACCATCACTATACATAAATGTTTGAAATTAGTGCTATCTTCAATATTGGTGTGAAAAAATGACATTTGAAATATTTTTCATATTAGTTTCTCCATTCAAATTTTTATTTCTTTAAAGTTGTGAACTGCAAAAGTAATATATGTGTATTGTAATAATTTTTTTAAAAACATACAGTACTGTATCAGGCAAAATGTTAGAAATCCCAACAGCTAAATCCTCCTCTTTGGTAGCTTGGTTTATATCCATTTAGAGATGGTTTTTCTTTCACAAATACATGTACACACAAGCCCATATTTGTTCCTTACAGAAATGTGAGTTATACTTTACACATATACTTTGTACCTTGTTTTTTTTTTTTTCCTCTTCATGAAATATCATGCTGTCCTCCCACGTCAGTACATGTGACTCTAGGTCCACCACTTATTGGATATGTAGTGTTGGGTGAGTCCCTCAATCTGCCTGTGTTTCAGCTTCTTCTTTCGTAAAATGGAGAAAGTAACAGTACCTACCTCATGGGGTTGTTGTGAGATTTAAAGGGCTAAATATATGTAAGACAATGTACAATGCCTGACACAAAAAAGACATTATAGGAATGCTAGCCATCATATTATTATATCATTCTTTTTTGTACTGTATCGTATACAATATTTAATGAATGGGTGTGTCATCATTTAATTAACTTTGTTAATGCTACCAATAGTTATTTAGTTCTTAAATATTTGCTTTCACAAACAATCTTGCACTAGCCATCCTTTGACTTATCCTTGCACAATTCCTTATTTGAAGCATAACTTGTCTTACTGAAATGCCAAATAACAATGTAAATGATTTCTAGTTGCACTTAGTGTCAAATTCATTTCCAATTAAATTTAGTGTCCAGTTCATTTGTTACATATAGGTATTCATTTTTGGATTCAAGGTTAAATGAAGATGGCTTTAGAAAAGAGTTGTAGAGTAACTATAGGGCACTGGGGGAAGTTGTTGGCTTTATGTCAAAGCCTACTCTCTCATTCCCAGGAGCGGAGATTCTTTGTCTTTGTCACCCAAGGAAGTAAGGTGAGAAAACCAAAGCCCGCTTCCACCTATGATCCCAGAGAAGAGAGACTTTATAAGAAGGTCATTTGGGTTGCTGGGAGTTTATAATTATCCACAAGAGTAGAAACTGCTAAGTGAACCATGGTTTTCCATTACTTAAGAAACACCAACAGCTTGGCAAGTTTAAGGGCTGAAGAAGCAAACCGTGAGCCAAAAGAGGAAAGTTGTCCCTCACCCAAGGAAGCTGGATTATTGTGTTATTTTGATATATCAATATGTTTGTTAGAAAAATAGACTGAGCTATGTAATATAAATTCCAAATTAATATGGAGGACAGGAAAGAGGTTACAAGAAAGAAAAGAAAATCAAGTGAGCAAGGCTAAAGGAGAGAAATAGGAAGTAGCATCAAATTAAAATGCATATATAATTATATACATGTATGCTTATATAAATAATTTAATATAATTTATTTCATATATACTTAATTATAAACAAGAAATATGTCTAGAAGAAGACCTGAAACAAAAGGTAAGAACAAATAGATTTGGCAAATAAAAATAAAAATAAAGAGTGGTGACATTAATATCAAAAAAGCACAAAATTATAGTATAAGCACATTTTTAAAAGGCTATGTTGTTAAATTAAAATAATATACTCTAGAAAGTTACAACAGGGAAAATCTCTGTGTATCAAACAATATAGTGACAAAATACACAAGGGAAAAATTCCTAGATATTCTAAGAGTATTTAATTTAAAAAAACTCAAAACAAAACAAAACTAAAAATATGTGCATATATATATTCATATCACTTTGTTAAAAATAACAAAGTATATGTTATTTTAGATAATATGTTATTTTATATATGTAGCATATACAATGTTATTTATATAAAAAAGTGTATATATATTCGCATCCTTTGTATAAAACAAAGAATATATGTTATTTTCTTATATCCATAGAACACATTGACAAAGTAATCAGGTATTTAACTAAAAGGAAAACCCTAATAAAATCCTAGAAGTTTTTGCTCAGTCAATTTATCTAACTAATCCAATAAAATGAGAAATCAAAAATAGAGTGATGACAAAAGAAAAAAATACCTTTTGGAAATTTTAAATACCATTTCTAGGAAGCCCTTACATTAGAAGGGCACTTTAATGTGGAATTTAAAAGGCAATAAAAATGTTAATTCCTCATCTCTCAGCTTCTCAACATGACAGTGTTTAAGAGGGTATCAGTCTTGCTCTTTACCTGGTGTCTGGGGTGTCACTGGCCATCCCTTTCACTTTCCTTTACTAGTTCTTTCTCTTCCCCCTGATGACTACATACTTAGTGCACCAGTGCTCAGTGCTTGAAATGCTTCTGTTTTCTGCCTACCCTCTCTTACTACATGATTTCATCTAAGCCTGGGTTAACTTAGAGAGTTTGAATAACTTACAGTGGCCCGAACCCATTCCGCTAATCTCCACATTCTTAAATTCAATTGCCAACAAGATACCAGATTTCGCCCAGATTTCATTTGAATATCTAATAGGCATCACAGATTTAACATGTCCAAAAGAACCTGTTGCCTGGACCGGCCATGTTTTTCTCTTTCTCCAAGCTGTACGCTCATTGTCCTGCTTGCAGTTTTCTTTTTCTACCTTGTTTGCCCAAAGGATGCCTTTTAATCCTTTAGATCTACTATAAACGGCATTTTCTCTGCAAAAACTTTCCTAGATCAACCAAGGAGAATGACTCATTCCTCCTTTCCAGCTCCTCTGTTGCTTCCCTCATCATGTTATTTCATAAGTAGTTGTTTCACTAGCTACCTATTGAAAACCTGCCCTATTTATCCTATTAAGAAATACATTTCCAATAAAATTTTATTCTTTGTGGCTATCAAAATTTGTTTTTCCCAATTTTTACTAGTTTTATTTGTAAGGATAACTCATGGATAATTATGGTCATTGAAAATTTAGAAATAAACTATGTTCGTATTTTGTTGCGGAAAAGTTTGAAAGCATAATCAAAGGCTTTAAAGTATAAAAGATATTAAATTAGGATAAAAATTTGTTGGAAAAAGAAATCAAAAGATTAGTTTAAGGAGGAAAAGGAACCGTTAACATTTCTAACTATTAAAGATGAACTGCTTCACATATTTTTTGTTGGAAGATGATGTGTATCCTATCACTATAGTATTTACATTTCAATGTCTACATTTAAAACAGTGGTGTAAGAGTTTCGTTTACAGTAGCCTGGAGAGCGTACCCTTCACAATTGCTTAATGTTAAAGTGAAACATTTTCAATTTGACTTAAACTTCAAGGGACTGCAAAGTTTTTCAAAAACTCTTTTGGAGAATGTGGAGGCAAAAATTTTGAAGATCATTGTCTTAGAAAATAAAGGTCATGTTTTCCATACCTTTTCATAACTAGTACCTAAGACATACCTGACACTGTAAGACCTATTTGAATAATATACTGAATGAAGAATGAGTGAATGAATATAAATGGAAAGTCCTAAAATTTCAAGGAAAATATCAGTACTTTTAAATATTTTCTTATATGTATTGAGATACGAGAAAATGTTCTCACCATAATCCAAACTACCAATCACAAAGGAACTTTTGAGTACTTTCTATGTAGGCATCAAGATGTATATTGAATGAGCACATGGTGTGCTCATTATACTAAAAAGAAATTACTCTCCAGTTTGTAGGATAGAATGGCTACTGAAAAAGAAAAATATCCATTAAAGAAACTCTACTTTGCTAAAATGACAGAAGAATTTGCTCTTAAACTAGGAATCTTGTAAGCTACTCCAAATCCCCAAACCTAGCCCTGAAATGAAGAGGTAAATGCAATTTGCATATATACAAAGCCATTGTTTAAAATAAAATTCAACTTTTAAAAACTCTCCTACCCCCCACCAAAAAAAAAATGGAGCAAAAAAGAAAATACTCCAAGCATTTTCAAAATTCAACCCAAACTAAATTAAATATTGTCAGAAAAAATGTTTAGGGATATGGAAAAAAATCTTAATTGAGATATTGAAAGTCTAAGTACAAATGGATAAGAAAATGGTAAGACTCAAATAAGAATTGATTGAACCCAGGAAAGAAATGAAATAAAAAAGAAAGACTAAGATATAATTCTTCCAAGGGAGGATAGATTCAAATTAAATTTATTAAGGAATTTTGAACAAAGGTGGGAAAATAACCAAAGGAATGAAAATTAGATAAAGTAAAAAGAGTCAAAGAGAAAGCAGTTGAAGTCGAAGATAAAGAACATGTATATAATTTAACTCCCTAAAGAGGAAAACAAAACAATGGAACAGAACTAATATTTAAAACTATAATCCAAGAAAACTGTCAGAAATGAAAGAAGACCTGAATTTACGTAATGAAATGGCCAACAGTTACCAAGGAAGTGTGACACAAAACCAGCAACTCCAAGTAAAAATATTAGACTTTAAAATAAATAAAAATATCGGGGCTGGCCCCGTGGCCGAGTGGTTAAGTTCGCGCACTCCGCTGCAGGCGGCCCAGTGTTTCGTTGGTTCGAATCCTGGGCGCAGACATGGCACTGCTCATCGGACCACGCTGAGGCAGCGTCCCACATGCCACAACTGGAAGGACCCACAACGAAGAATACACAACTATGTACCGGGGGGCTTTGGGGAGAAAAAGGAAAAAATAAAATCTTTAAAAAAAAAATAAATAAATAAATAAATAAAAATATCCTCATGGCCTCTAGGGGAAAAGACCAAATGATAAGGACAAGGGGTTACTCTAGCATTAGATTCTGAAAGCAAAGAAACGGAGAAACCTATTGTGATTGTCTTTAGAATTGTAAACCAGTCTTTGACAAAATTCAATATCCATTCCAGAGTAAAAAACAAATAAAGCACTAAAGAAAATATGAATATCCAATTGATTCTTCCTTAATATGATAAAATATAAATTTCTTATTCCTAAATTCAGCATCTTAATAGAAATTACAAAAGGCATTTCCATTAAGATTAGAAATAAGACACATGTGAACACTATCTTCACTGATATTCAATATCATATGGGAGAGAGCAGGCAATGCAATTTGACCAAAAAAACAGAAGCACGTGATTAGAAAAGAAGTTAATTATCATGACAGTTTACCTGGAAAACGCTAGAAAATTAATTATAAAAATTAACTCAAAAATTAAAAATTCTGTAAGAGTGGAGGATATAAAATTAGCATTCAGAAATCAATAGTCTGTATACACCAACAAAATTAGAGGAGAAAGAGAAACTCGATTCACAATAAAAACAAAAAGGTAAAATATTTAGGAGTAAATTTAATAAAATAAAAGCAAACTCATATGATAAAAACAGTCCCAAAAGATTTGAATAAGTAGAGAGACATTTCCCTTTCTGGACAGATGGCTCAACATCATAAAGATCTTAGTTCTTCATAGGTTAGTCTATAAATTTAATATAATCCCAATAAAAATACCCAGAAGCTTTTTGTGGGGGTGAACAATTTGATATTAAAGTACATATGGAGAAATAAACATGGAACTAGCCAGTTAAACATTGAAAAAGACAAGCTATAAGAAGCTGAATAGCCCTACTAGCATAAAAAGAATAAAGCCCTTATTATTAAAACAATGTGTTATAGGTACTTGAATAGACAGTATTGACATTTCAAACTTGATGATCAATGGGGTGACAGATGTCACAGCCAGATCACCCTCACATCGAGTATTGACATTTCAGACCAGTGGAGTAGAGTGGAAAGTCTAGAAATATATCCAAGTGCATATGAAAATTTAGTAAATGATAAATATGGCGTCTCAACTCACTGGACAAGGATGGCCTTTTTTTTTAGCTGAGGAAGATTAGCGCTGAGTTAATGTCTGCTGCCCATCTTCCTCTTTTTTTTGGCTTCAGGAAGGTTAGGCCTTAGCTAACATCTGTGCCAATCTTCTTCTACCATATATGTGGGTTGCTGCTACAGCATGGCTGATGAGTGGTGTAGGTCTGCGCCTAGGATCTGAACCCACAAACTTGGGCTGCCAAAGCAGAGCCACCAAACTTAACCACTAGGCCATGGGGCCAGACCCAAGGATGGACTTTTTAAAAAGAACTACTGGGGCAACTAGTTAGCTATTTGGAAAACAGATAAAACTAGAACCATACCTCATATGATACACACACAAAAATTAACTCAGGTGGTTCAGAATTCAAAGTGAAACCATACACATGCTAGAGAAATACATGGTGAATTTCTCTATAATCTGGATGTAGGAAAAAGCTTTTTTTCAATGACTCAAATCCAAATGCAATCAAAGACAATACTGATAAATTTGACTACATAAAATTTGGTTTAAAAGGAATGTTTTGCATGGCACAAAAACACCATAAGCAGTATCAAAAGAGAAATGGCAATTTGAGAGAAAATGCTTATATCATATCTCATAAAATAACAAATTTATCTCATTTATCTCATAAAAGAACAAATATCCGTAATACTTAACTATTTTAAAATATGGAGAAAGCCTAAACATCATATTTAAAATGGACAATGACTAATTTTCAAAAATTTAAAATGATGCTTAAACATTTGAAAAAAACTTCAATTTCATTCATAACAGAAAGGCAAATTAAAACCAGACTAAGATGCTATTTCCCACCTCTGCAGAGAGCAACATATTCTATTGATAAGGATATGAAGAAACAAGCATTTTGCTGGTGGAAATGCAAATTGGTATAATTTTTATGGAGGTGGATTTAGCAGTGTCTAACAAAACTGCATATTCATTTACCTTTTGACATAACAGTTCCATTTCTATAACTTATATTGTTGACGCAACTCCAACACTATGTAGAATACATATCCACAAGGTTACTCACTGCAGCGTTTTTGCAATTTCAAAATATTGGAAACAACCTGTGGGAGAGTGGTTGAGATGAGCTATGGTACATGCACACAAATGGAGGACAACTGGAATGTGGAGCGGTTAAGGAGGGTCTCTTGGCCATGGGTAGGTGCAGGCTAAAGGAAAATGAAAAAACAAAGTTATAGTCACTAGAACTGTTCTGTAGCTTTTCTTCCATCTGACTCAAATGTTAAAAATCTGAAGAGTGTTGTTAATAATAACGTCAGTCACCTCTTAAGTGTGTGACATGCCTTTGGCCTTCACATAACCCTATAGGACAAATGATAGTGTATGATTTGCCAGGTAAGGAGATGAGACTTAGTGAAATTAAGTGATTTTCCCAGAGACAAAGAGCAAGAAAGTGGTGGAATCCAGATTCAAACCTGAATCTTTTGACCAGAGACTATACTTTTAGATTATCAATCACTGTGGTATGTTGGCTCTTGGGAGATTTGGCTAGGTGGCTCATGCTTCTAAGATTGCTTGATTCTATAAATATAGATTTGAATCAAATGCCTGAAGAAAATCTAGAACTAAGCTTTATTTACATTTGGCTGTTTGCTGCTCACACACTGTTATTCTGATGAATGTTCCTGTTGTTCCTTTTTGCCCATTTTATACTTTTCCACCTTGACTGCCTGCAAAGCTCTGGATTCATCTTTTATGCCCCAAGTCATGTAAAATCCTCTCTAGAACTTTCCTTGAACCCACATGCCTATGAGTTGAATCCGTATGCAATGTACAAAAGAGGACAAGGATAAGACTCTAAAAACAGGTAAACCTGAGTTTGGATATGAGCATCATCCACCGCTTACTAACTCCATGACTTGGAAAAAATTACCTAAACTCTTTTTAAGGAAGAGGAAGAATATGGACGTTCGCTAAGAAACCAACATTCTCTGCCGTGATGGAGCTATGAATTGAAAAGAGGTTCTGTATTGCTGAAATGCATAATTTGTAATTGTTTTATCTACTTAGGAACATTTTTAAAATGTTGTATTTAAGTGGGAAGCACTAGTCCTCTGTTTGCCAATTTCTTGTTTAGCATCATTGAAATCATCTCCATAGCAACCAACAATAGTTCTTCACTAGACGGAATACAGAACGAATCATCAAAATTTAAGATCATGGCCTCTGTTGTTATTTTTTCAAGGGTAATGTTCAAGTGCAAAGGACTAACAAACATGTTCATAGTAACACTTGAATGTTTTGTGACTGAAAATCATTAAAGTTTCAGAATGCCAATTTAAAGAGGAGGAGATTTAGATATCTTTTATGCAGTAAACTTGAGAGGCAATGCAGGTGTATTTTTTTCAAATCTAACACCTGGAAGACACCATTTTATAGGAAGATATAAATTACCAATAATGGCCCAGGAAGTGGTATTAAAGTTGAGTAGGTTGAATGACATAGTAGAAAGTTTATTTTATTTAATTTAATTTATTTATTTATTGAGAAAGATTAGCCCTGAGCTAACATCTGCTGCCAGTCCTCTTTTTGCTGAGGAATCCTGGCCCTGAGCTAACATCCATGCCCATCTTCCTCCACTTTATATGTGGGACGCCTACCGCAGCATGGCTTGCTAAGCGGTGCCACGCCGCATCAGGGATCCGAACCAGCGAACCCCAAGCCACCAAAGTGGAACGTGCACACTTAACCACTGCACCACCAGGCAGGCCCATAGAAATTTTAAAAGTCAAAGATGTAGTCCCTCCCTTCCAAAACTTTAAATGTGTGTATCTGTTTTAAAAACTAAAAGCATTTTCCCTTAAAGTCAGGAATAAGAAAAAGAAACGTCTGCTAGAACTGGGGTTATTCTATTTGCTCAAGAGGTTTTAGCCAAAGGAACAAGTGAAAAAGAGGTAAGAGTTAAACATATTGAAAAAGGAGGAAGACAAATATTATTGCAGATATTCACAGCCTAGGAAATTCAAGCTAATTAACTGTGACACTATTAGAATGATAAAAAGGGCTCAGCAAGGTAGATGGATACAAGATAAGTATGCAAGGCTAGATAAATTTCCTTACCACCAGTAGGAACAATAATTGAACAAGATAATAGGAAAAGAGCTCCGTTCTGAAATAGCGGCAATTATTATAAAATAGAGAGGCCTACACTTAGTAAATGTTTAAGACCCACATAAAGGAAACTAAAAAGCTCAAATGAAGGATGCTCAAAGATCTGATTACATGGATAGAAAAAAAATGGATGAACTTACTTTCTAGAATTAGCAATATTCAATATTGAACAAATGATAATTACCCAAAAAAGCTTTTAGGCTTCTAGATTTTTGTTTGTTTTTGAAATAGACAAATGGAATTTAATATTCACCTGGAAAAATAAATAGAAGATTTAAAGATAAAATTAGGAATTGGTATTGCTGTATTTAAAATTAAAACTTGCTAGGGCTGCCCCGTGGCCAAGTGGTTAAGTTCGCGTGCTCTGCTTCCGCGGCCCAGGGTTTCACCAGTTCGAATCCTGGGCGTGGACAGGGCACCGTTCATCAAGCCATGCTAAGGTGGCATCCCACGTGCCACAACTAGAAGGACCCACAACTAAAAATACACAACTATGTACCAGGGGGCTTTGGGAGAAAAAGGAAAAATAAAATCTTTAAAAAAAAAATATTAAAACTTGCTATAAAGTCATGTTAATAAATATTGTGGAACTGGAACAGTAATAGACAAATAGAGTATTGGAAGACAATAAAGAATCTACAAATAGGTTAATGTAGCTATGTAAAATTAGTATAAGATAGGTGGCATTTCAAGTTAAGAATACATGGGTTGCTTTATTTAATAATTGGTATTAGGACAAAAATTGGCCATTTATTTAAAATGTAAATTATTATTGGCATTATATACAAGGAACTAATTCCAGATTTATTAAAGGTAGAAACAAGGAAAAAACTAAAAAAAATTCTTAAAGAAAATATAAACTAAGGGAATATTTTAAAATCTTAAAGTATGGAAGTCATTTATAAGCTTACTAGCAGCCATAAATGAAAAGTCAACAGATTTGAACACACGGATGGTTCTGAAACAGACTTAAAATTGCCGTATGGTGAAAGATACCACAAACAAAATTTTTTTAAAAAAGCAGGTCACAGGAAAGATAGACAGTACATACTATAGACGGGGATTAGCTATAATATATATAACGTTTCCTCAAAGCAATAAAAATTATGCAATAGATAACTAGACAAAGATTATTCACAGAAAAATGGATCCAAGTGGTCAATACATATCTGAAACATATCAACTTCATTAATTAAAAGTGCAAAGTGAACCACTGAAATCCTGGTTTGCCTATCAAAGTGAAAAAGAAAAAACTAGTAATGTCCACTATTTGTGAGAATGTAGAAGACTAGCCCTTTTATACGCAAGTTATGGGAATATAACTTATATGTTCAGAAAACTAAATATACAACATCTAGGAGAAACTTTTAGGAAAGACAAAGTGGCAACATCCGTTTAAGCTTTTAATAGTCACGCTCTTTAACACAGCAATGTCAATCCTAGGAATCTAGCCTACTGACATGTTCACAAAAAATAAATGGATAAATGTGTTGATTTTGTAATCCTATTTTGCAAACAAACAATGTGCAAAATAGTATAATTTTTAAAATGGAAGCTATAAATCCTGACAGAAAAGTATTGTTAGGTGGCATATTAAAATCTTATGCAGAGGGAGGAAGTGTATAAATGTGTGTATGTAAAAATGAAAAACAAGTCTACATAAAGTATTAAGAATTCTATGTGCTCTCTCTAGGAGATTGGCTTTGGGGGAGGGGAAATTCCATATTTTAGTTTCTGCATTTTTGTTTTAACAGTAACTGCTTTTGTAACTTAGAAAAGCATATTTTTAAAAAGATCTTAAAACATTTATAATATTTAAAAAATAATAACGTCCCTTACAGTACAAGGCAGAGCCACTGACGGCTTTTAACAGTGTCTCCAAGATGAACGTGCCTGTCCCTCGCTTTTCCTCCCCTGTTGTCAGGAAGCATTACACACTTTCTGCCTCGTGCAGAGCCAAACAAGCCAGACAGACCAGGAATGTGATTGAAGATGAAGCAAACAACCCCTCTCCCCAAGCCTCCCGCCCTGCCTCCCTCCCCAAGCTGGATTCTTCTCCCAGCACGTATGCCAAAAGAGTCATGAAAATGAAAAGCACGGTAATACCTCATTCCCCTTCTCTGCCCCTTTCCCAGAAAGAAAGCCTCGTGATGGGTTTGTACACTTAGCTGTAAAATTGCTCTGAGACTTTCCATGCCAGCCGTAAGCTTTCACCTCTGAAAACTGCATCGCTTTGCCCATTTGATGGAAGTGCCTCTTGAATGACCTGTTGACTCCTCCAGGGAGGGCATTCTCTGAGGAAGGCCATGGCCCAGATTTCGTTCCCTAGTCATTGCTGACAGGGATTTGTGATCCAGATTATTTTCCAAAGTCTGTAGTATGACCTGACTATTAAGTAGATATTTCTCTCCTCCTGGAAGAAAAGTGGTGGGTTATTTCTGGGGCAGTACCTAATGCCAAAGGACTTGCTTTAAAAGAGAGAACAAGAGATAGCTGTCGATATTAGAAGGAGCAGGAGCTTGAAAAATCTCGCTACTTCACTGATCCTAAAATAGCTACATAGGAAAATGTTTCTCCTTAATCTACACGGTTTTTACTTTATCAGTTTTCCTAGCATGTGCGCGACCGAACTTTAACGGGGTAGCAGTTGACTGGAAATGACATCTCTTCTTCCTTTGCCGTGCATGATGTGTGTGTGTGTCCACTGCACTCTACTGACTGGGAGAGACACAGCCCAGTGGAGGCGCTCGGAGACCTGAGCTTCGAAGAATGCTGACAAAAAGTCAGTCCTCAGACTGAGTTTCACAATTTCCCAAACCAGGCTCCCTAGTGGCGCTGGAACGGCAGGCCATCCAGCTCTGCCCTGATCCTACATAGCTTTTCTTCCTGCTCAGTCAGCATGAGTTTAACTATGTCAGAGTAGAATCTTTTGTGCTGTTGCTAGGTGGCTGATCTTTGCCTTACAGAAGCAAAATCTAGCAAATGAGGTAGAACTTTTTGAACTTATCCCTCTTACTAGTGAAATGTTGACAGATCTAAGTAGTTCAATGCATTTTAATTTTGAAACCCCCGTGGGACTTTTCTTATCCTCTGAAAGCCCCAGTTGATGTTTGCCATTGCCTTAATCTGCTCTCCATCTGTAACTCTGAGATGGAGGGCATCCCTTTGTATCCTTCATAGAAAGACTTAGTTTATTTTCCTTATTTTTACCAGGAGGAAGAAGGAGGTAATGGAAATTGTTTGTCTCCAAGTTTAAGAATAAATTATGACTATTAATGATCAGTGGCTAGATTTTATATAATCTATAAGTCTCTAGGTCTGTATTATCCTTCTGTTTACTGTGTAGTGAAAAATAAAGAATTGTGAGAGTCACACACGGAAAACTAGAAAATGTAACACAATACAGAAACATAATTTTCTCGGAATTATGGTGACAGTGTTGATGGAAGTACTTGTGTTTTCATTCCCTATGTGTGGGGCAACGACTGACCACACAAATGCCTTGGAGCAAATAGCACAGCAGCAGCAAGAAGAAAGACAAAAGGAGAGAAGATGCATTTTGGTATTAAGTAAAGAGAAATGCATCCCTTCTGAATTTATGACTTGGGGATCCAGGATGAAGGCATGTAAGATCACTTCACAGCAAATCTTTTCATTTTAGTGTCACCACCATCTAACGATGTTGAAGACTAACATGGCATGCTTTCTGAATATATCTGGAGAATTCTAAATTTGGAATAAAAATAGTTTCTAATAATTATGTTTTTTATTTTGTAGATAAAAACTGAAAAACATTGTTTTCTTGTTAGAGTGTCAGAATGAGAATGTGTTTAGTTTAAATAAAGCCTTTCATAAAGGAAGTAAGGCTTTACATATATTCTTTTCCATTTTGTTGGAATTAAAAATGATTTATAAGAATATTCTCTGTAGCAATGTAAATTATAATGCATTGTCCTTTTCTTGTGATTATTGTTTTAATGATGTTGAGGGAATGCAAATTATATACATGAAAAGATAGAGGTTGATAAATGGTGTATAATATATTCTTTTTATAGTCTATTGTTCACTAGGATAAGTCACCCTAGTGAACAAATATATTCCATATTGACAAGTATTTTGCCTACGTTTCTTTGTTTTTATGGTAAAACATCACAATATGTAAAATTTAATTAGTCATTCATTGAATATCAAGTATATGAAATACTGTGAGGTGCAAGGGACGGAAGTCTGGGCTTGGAATTAGAAGATCTGTTTGACTATACTTAACAATTAAGTAGCAGTATCAGTCAGGGACCAAGCAGAAAATTCACCCAAGAGGGCTCAAGAAACAAAACTCCCAAGAAGTGACTACTTACTTTAAGGAAGGTATCAGCAAGGTTAACGAACAAGAAGGAACGTTGAGACTCTAAGAGACGAGCAAGAGTAGAAAGCCTAAATTGGAAGGACAAGAGGTAGATGGTGGATAACCAGTTCCCAGTGAGAGCTGGAACAGTGGGGAAGGGCCTCATGGCAGAAACGGTAGTTGGGGAGGCATGCAGCTGCTGCCGTGGTAGAGAAACTGGAGGAGACAGACAAAACACATCCAAATTCTCTCTCCTCCCATCCTCCAAACTCCAGCTTCTGTCTCCCATTGGCTAAATCCAACAGAAAACCAACAAAAGAACATAGATAAGGATATAATCCATAGCAGTTTTTTGCCCAGGTCACAGCACAGGACATAGAAGGGGTTCCAGGCCTTCAGAGTGATCTTGGTAAGTCTCTTAACCTCTCTCTATTTTAGTATATGTATCAATTAAAAGCCCATCCAGCCACACTGACTTAAAAACTTAAGGAAAAATTCTTTTTCTTATAATAAAAATTCTAGAGATAAATGATTACCAGCATTGTTTTTCTTGTTCAAGGATGCCAAGACCAAATTTGTCATTCTCCTGAAATTATATTCTTGGCCCGGTACTATATCATATTCCTTTCTCCAGACAACTCAAAAAAAGCTAGGGCCAAAGGAAAAAAGGAGCTTAACCAGAAGTCTCACCCAACAATTTCCACATGTATCTTGTTTTCCTAAGAAATGTACTGTGATGAGATATTCAGTGGACATTTAGATTAAGGTGTAATGATCAATAAGATTATCAAGTTATAAGAGATCGTGGTTTGTAGACCTCTTGTGCAACATTGAGGATATTAAAAGGTGTTGAGAGAGCAATTTTGAGGGAGTGGATTTATGAAGATTTCTTGGCCACGCTGAGTCCCACTCTTCTCCTCAAGGGAAAACAGTGAAATTGGCCTCAATGAGATGTCTCAAAGAGCACTGGTATGTTTCTTACACTTGTAAGAGCTGGTCGGACTAGTGTTTGCCCTGCATGTGACATATCTGAAGGTGATTGGCTGTGGCTATTGGCCTACAGTGGCAAGGCAGAGTGAGACAGTAGCTGGGGCACTGGAAAACAACTGCATGCCTCCCCTTAGAAGTAGGTCGAAAGTATACACGTCCTGGAGACAGAATGTTCTATTCATATTAGTAATGTCAGCTTGGTCGTTTTTATAAGAGTTTTGCCCAAAATGATTTTCCCTGAAATTGGGTGGACCCTAAAGCAAAAGGACCCTAAAAACGCCTTCTGAAAAATCCATAGATTCTCCTTTAAACACTTCCAGGGCCCAGAGAACTAGAAGCACAACTCAAGTAAGCATGTTCTTTATCCACTTTCCCCTTGCCTTCCTTAGACAACAATTCCAGATGGACTAAAAGCATTTGGGAGAGGAATAGCTGAGGGAAAAAGAAAAATGCCAACTCACCTATATTCAGACTGTGGTCAGCCCTCCTAAATCTGCCTCCTGCTAAGGGAGTGGAAGAAATGCAACCTAAAGTTTGGGGGTTTTATTTTTACATAAGATTGAGCATTCAAATCACCAAAATGAAGCTGATTTTGACTTAAGTGACCATCACATTATTTATTTACCTAAAGTGAGCAGGAAAGTCATGAGCTCTCCTGGAATTTCATTTAGGTATAGCAGATTTAAAGACCATGGAAAACAAAATGGACTTTATTTTTATTGGATGCCAAGAGTTATGCTTTGCAGTGTACAGGTTTAATAGTCTTTCATCTGGGCATTTTTCAGGGTTCTTTTGGTAAGGAAGGAGGAGAGAAGGGATATGGGCTACTTCCCTAGAAGTCTATTCCACAGAACTCATCTGCAAAGTGAGCAGGATGAGCTAGACCAGGGGTCCTCAAATATGACTGCACAGCTATAAAAAATAATATACTATAAAAAGTAAGTAAGCTATAAAAACTTAGAAGAGTTTGATACTAGAAACTTATTTCATTCCAGAACTATACAAAAGGCAAAATTGGGGAGCCAACCTCATGACTGAGTGGTTAATTTCACACACTCTGCTTCAGTGGCCCAGGGTTTCACTGGTTCAGATCCTGGCTGCAGACCTAGCACTGCTCATCAAGCCATGCTGAGGCAGCATCCCTCTTAGCACAACTAGAAGGACCTACAACTAGAATATACAACAAAGTACTGGGGGACTTTGGGGAGAGGAAGAAGAAAAAAATATATAGGCAACAAATGTTAGCTCAGGTGCCAATCTTTAAAAAAAAGAAGGCAAAATTGGCCAGACATTTGACTCCTATAGAAAAATCACTACCAGAAGTACTTCCAGCTTAGAGGAAGAATACATGAAACGAAGTGTGCAAGCAAGATTCTATACCCATGAAGTTAACATAATCTTCCTCTTTTTTTTTTTGCTGGAGGAAGATTAACCCTGTGCTAACATCTGTCCCAATCTTCCTCTACTCTATATGTGGATTGCCACAACAGCAGGGCTTGACAGTGTGTAGCTCTGTGCCCAGCATCTGAACCTGTGAACCGAGGCCGCTGAAGCAAAGTGTGCCAGACTTAACCACGACATCATGTGATTGGCCCCTTCTTTCATCTTTTAATATGAAATATACATTTGGAAAACTGAAGAAAACACATAAATTAATATAACCAATAATTTCAAACTGGACTCCTATATCTCATGGTTTTAAACATGAATTTTACCAAATCTTCCTAGAACAATAATCCCTATTTTGTACCAACTATTTCAGAAAAGGGAACAAAGAAAAGAAGTGGGAAAACCATCCTACTCATTTTATCATATTTAGGATAATGTTGACACCAACAATGGATAAGGAGAGAATAAAGGAAGTTTAGGCCAATTTTACTTCTAAATACAAAGGGAAAAATCAAATTAAAATATTCACGAACTGAATTTATCAATTATCAGATAAAGTAACTTAGTCATAGAGAGGTTCAGCAGCTTGCCCAGTGCTAGTGAGTGACAAACCCAGATACCAGAGCTACCTGATTCCAGAATGAGAGTCTGGAATGTCAATGATGTATAACCACATCAGTCATATGGTCAAACTTCTGTTTTTAGAACGTTAAGGTCCCCTTCCCTTTACAGAAATAAGAAATGAATCAGCACACATACCAGCCACATGACCGGGTGGGCACGTGGGGTTAAGTCACAGTACTGGTACGCCTGGAACTAGATGCGGTCTCCAAAACAAGTTTGAGATCACTTTCCCAGAAAGGAACCACTTGGTACTTAGAAAGAGAGCATCACACAACACATCAAAGGATTCAGGAGAGATAGCAAACGTTTTAGACCTAACAGATCAACAAAAGGAATGCCAAGGATATATGACATAGGTATTTAAACAAAAGCAGTGAATAAGGTCACATGCCAAAGGACGTTTTTTTTTTCCTTATTGGTTTCTCTTTGTGGATTGTGAAAACACGTCAACTGTGTTAAAGGCACAGGATAAAGCAAATTGGGGGAGACGGCTTAGAGAGACTGAAATTAATCATAAAAGTTACAGGCACAACGAAAGTCAACAATTAAAGTGATACTGCATTAAGAGAGTAGCAGAAAATTAATTTTGGAAAAGAGATTTTGGAACTTAATAATTAATTACATATGAATGAGGGATGATAAAGAAGAAGGAAGAATCAGAGATTACTCCAGGCTTTTTTAAGAGCTTGGAAAATGGTGGTCCAGGTAGGCAGGAACTTGAATGTCTGGAAGAAGAGTTGTTTTCAAGAGAAGAGACCCAGTATTCTATTAAACTATCCAGCAAGTATATTTCCAGCTACTTCAGGAATGTGAACCAACCCATCCTTCACCAGACCCGGGGTTTGTTTGCAATTATTATGGCATTTTTTTTAGCCTTTGCTCTCAGATTCCAATGAGGTCACCTCCCACAAAAGATTGTCTGTGGAAGCTGAGTGTTTGGCAAGACTCCTAGTGAAGGAAGCCCAGACTCAAACCATAAGAGACATGTCAGCAAACAGCTTAACTTCCTTTTTGTCATGTGGGTGACTGGAGTAAAAGGAAGGCTAGGTTTTATTTTCTTTTTAATTAAAGCCTCATGAAAATGAAATTCTTAAATTTTGCTTTATCCAAAAAGAAAAAAAAGAAAGAGCTCAGAGCTCCATAAGACATAGAACTAAACAGAAAGTAAAAGTGAGGACATGTAAGTGAGGAATGGTCCAGAAGTTCAAATAAAGAGACAGATAGTGATGATATAAAATGTGTAACATTTTTATCCTCCAAAACAAAAATTATATAGCAAAGAAAAAAGTTTAGTCTTGATAATGTGCTTGTACTTCTAAAAAGAATCCATTGCGCCACCAAGTAGGGTTCAACTGTGTAGGTGGATGGACGAAATTCATTTGCTTATCTGAGTCTAGAACACCGGCAAGATACAGTCAGTCTCTAAACGGTCTTGATTAAGCAAACGGCTGAAATGAAGGAGTTCAAATTCAACAGGCACATCTCTTTGATCCCCACAAGAATCCTGTAAAATAACTCTCTGGCCACCACACATGCAGGTTCCCATATCCTTTAAAGCAAGTTTTTCCCAGCTCACACTACACATTTTGGGAAATACAAAAACTTATGTATATATCTCAGAGTTTCACAGAGTTTGGCTCTCCACAGAATCCCTGAAGGAGTCATTTGAATCTCAGTTTTCCATTCTTTTAGTGCACAGGAACTTTAGCGTACCTCTCTAGTCTTCCACCATAAAATCAGGGTAAGAAATGACAAATATGGGGGTGGGCCCAGTGTTGCAGCAGTTAAGTTTGCACATTCCGCTTCTCAGCGGCCCGGGGTTTGCCAGTTCAGATCCTGGGTGCGGACATGGCACCGCTTGGCAAAGCCCTGCTGTGGTAGGTGTCCCATGTATAAAGTAGAGGAAGATGGGCACGGATGTTAGCTCAGGGCCAGTCTTCCTCAGCAAAAAGAGGAGGATTGGCGGTAGTCAGCTCAGGGCTAATCTTCCTCAAAAAAAAAAAAATGACAGATACAAATTATTTTATTGGCAGAGGGAGTTAAATAAAAGAGTATGAATGAATAAGAATTGAACATTAGTATTTTCTCTAGTCATATTTGCAATGTATACACCTCTGGCCAGAAGCTAACCACTGTATCATTTTCAGCATACAGATAATTTGAATGTTCTGAACTCAACAAGACAGGATGTAGTTTGAGTTTCCATCAACTAAACTTCAGAGTTGCTATTGCCCTAAAGAGTCGATGTGTGGTTTTATGTCTATATATCACATATGTCAGAATATATGGGATTTTTTCAGGAGTGGTGGTAATGGAGATGGAAGTGATTTCCACAGCAAAGCTGGGCAAATTAAATTGAAATTAGTTCAAGTCACCCCCCTTCCCCCGCACGAATAAGTATTGCAGTGACTCCCCGTTGAATATGATGCCCACCAGGGGGTACTGCCTCATTGCTATTCCCTGCGCTCCCATTGCAGTGTCCAAGAGTGTCTCCAATCCTGAAAAGGCAGAAGGAGGAGGAAAAGAAAATGTTTTAATTTTTTTTAAATAAATACATGTCTACAGGGTCTTTCAAGAAATGCAATTAAAATTGAACACTGAACATTTTATTAGTGTTCCTTTATACCCTAACTATATTCTGTATCAAATATTTTGTGGAGTCTCACAGCACTAGACTATTTTGGAAAATGTGGTGTCCAATAGCATCTAATTCTAATTTGTATCTCTCTGGGTCACTGTGGTTAAAAAGTTCCTTTCATTTCATTTCTTCAACTTATCTAGTTTCCTCCCTTCCCCTTTCTACACAATCCAGAAATAACTGTACTCATGGTATTACACAGCAAGATAGCTGAGATGTGGAAATTATATAATCATTTTTTGTTTTTCAAATGAAAAGAAAAGGAGCAGAGAGGGAATTTGTCAGAATAATAGAGTTTTGTCTTTGAAAAAACTTTAGTGCTACACATTTTTCATATCCCATTAAAACTCATCTAGAAATTGCTTTCTACTCATATTATTATCTTAATGCTATCTGTATTTATTTATCTTGGATATTCATTTTTATTAATGGTCCCATGGAAGAAAAAATAGGCTCAAATGAGAGAAAAAGCCTAAGATTATCAGATTTAAACATCCAAAAGGTATGTTTAATGTAACATAGGCTCTATGATGGTGGGTTATGTTTTTATGTGACAGCATATACAGTATTATGAATCTGATAAACAGCAAATAATACACAATGACATTCTAGAATTAACATTCAAAATCTTATTGTTAGATAAAATGGTTTAAGTGAATAATGAATAGCACTAAAGATATTATAAATAATCTATACATATCAGAGTACCAAGCAATAATTATGTGTGTACTCATTGCCTTTTGATTATCAGACAAAGGCTTTACATGCAAAAGGAAAAGGTGCATTCTGGGAAATGGTAGTGGATAATACTTTATAAGAGAGTATGATTCTTGCAAGCAAAATACATCAACTTGAGGCAGATTAATAATTTTGTTGAACAAATGTTTTTTCCCCAGTACAATGTCAGACCTTGTTTAGAACTTTTTGTTTATGGTGTTCTGGTTCTCCATTACAGATTATAAGATCCAACAAATTATGAAAAAAGTAAGACCTTCAAGGAATGATAGAAACCATTTGCTACATTCTTGGAGAGAAAAGCCTTTGTTAGGAGAGAATTAGCATTGCAGCCATGTTCCTCTATTTACAATCTAATGTGAGTTTGCCTATCTCTTATGCAAGCTTATTAGCTGATTTTTAATGGCTGGTATAAGCAGTCTAAATTTAATTACAAGTGTGCTTTTTTTTTTTTTTTTAAAGATTGGCACCTGGGCTAACAACTGTTGCCAATCTTTTTTTTTTTCTGCTTTTTTTCCCCAAACCTCCCCTGTACACAGTTGTATATCTTAGTTGCAGGTCCCTCTAGTTGTGGGATATGGGATGCCGCCTCAACGTGGCCTGATGAACGGTGCCATGTCCGCGCCCAGGATCCGAACCCTGGGCCGCCTCAGCGAAGCGCGTGAACTTAACCACTCGGCCACGGAGACAGCCCCTAATTACAAGTGTGCTTTAAAAAATATTTCCCAACTGCTAGACATGACTTCCCCAGAGTTAAACTGTAAATTCAACGCTCATATATGTTAAATGGCCTAAATTGTGTTATAATCCATGAATCTAAACCCTGTTTTATTATTGGTAATAACAAGTGGCTTGTAATGGTAGGAATTAGAGATTATTTTAGAGTGAAATAAAGATTAACACACACTTTCCTCAAAATTAAAGCTAATCTTGGTCATTTGCGTAGTACTTTTAAAAAGTGTCTTCAAATGATATATTTCAAACTCACCCCCAAACTAAATTTATCAAAAATTCACAACATATTTTGTTTTTAAGGATTATGTCAGCAAAACCATTTTTTGTTTGTTTATACAACTCATTATATTGGCATGAATCATTGTGGAAACAGAACAGACAATTCCAGAAAAATTTATTGAATTGTCTTAGTGGTTAATCTTTTCTCTCTTCTGTGAAGGTGTATTAGACTCTGCGATCTCTATAGTCAGCAAAATGAGGGGTAAATTTTTGACTGGGACTCTGTGCCCCTATTTTTAAAATCCATTTAGATGGGGCCAGCCAGGTGGTGCAGCGGTTAAGTGTGCATGTTCTGCTTCTTGGTGGCCTGGGGTTCACTGGTTTGGATCTTGGGTGTGGACATGGCACTGCTTGGCACCCCATGCTGTGGTAGGTGTCCCACATATAAAGTAGAGGAAGATGGGCATGGATGTTAGCTCAGGGCCAGTCTTCCTCAGCAAAAAAAGAGGAGGATTGGCAGCAGATGTTAGCTCAGGGTTAATCTTCCTCAAAAAAAAAAAACAAAATCCGTTTAGAGGTACAGAAAGTACTTATGAAATGCTAACCTAACCAACCAAGAATATCGAGTTTTTTTATTTAAAACTCAGCCTACCTGCATAGTTGACTCACTTACACTGTTACTTCCCATTCCTCAGTAAAAGACATTTTTAAAAAGTAAAATAAATAATATAAAAACAAGCTAAAAATAATTGACTAGACTGGTAGGGGAAAAACGATCAAAATCATCAGCACTGTAAATACATAGATCTTTCAACTGGACAAACCTATTCCTAAGACTAGGAGCAATACTCTGGATAATTTAGAAAGATCTAAGAACAAAAATACAATCTGCAAAGAAACTGTCAAGTTCAGTTTAGGTAACATTCCTATGAGAAGAGAGGGATCTTTTAAAATGTGAAGGTCGAGGTTAGATACCTCAAGTTTGAGAGCTAGAGTGAAAGAATCAAAGATTACTGGCATCCATGTATTACTAAGAGAGGGGATGAGGCTGTGAGTCTGGAGGGAGGCCATGAGAGAAAATGTTTCTGATTGGTTTCAGGGCGTGGTCTCAGACAGATGCGCAAACCAGGGTATTCCCATTGGCTCCAGAAAGCTCCCTCTACTTCAGGCTCTCATTGAACTTGATTCATATTATGACTTCGTAGCTGTAGTAATTTTATAGTTAGTTTGAACATAGCTGCCTTATCACCCTCTTGTGGATAATGATCAAGTTCAGCTTGCCTTTGCATTTCCTCTGTATATTTTCCCCATTGTAGGAAAAATTTGTATGCCAACTAGTACAATAAATTCTGGGCAAAATAAGCATTGTTTAAGCATACACAATTAAAACTGTGCTACTATTTCTTCAGTTAACCAGAATTGTACTTAAGTAAAATGTCCAGTAACTTTAATATGTTTTTATAATGGAAGTTTATATTAATTCTGACGATAGAGGGGAAAAAATCAGTGCCCTTTCTTCTAGTTTTAGCCCCTGATTCCACTAGCAGATTGAATTCAATGTTTGACCTTAGGATTTTCTTAAAAGAAGCGTAATTATTAGTATGCAGTGTGAACAGCAGGAATACTGCAGATTCTGTCCCTCCTCGCAGCATATATTCCGCTTGCTCCCGTATCTATTCTCCACCCTCTGTTCCCACGGCCTGCGCCTGGGATGCTGACCTTCCTGGACTGCATCAACAGGCTCCCTTGCCCTTTGGCTTCTAATTGAATTCAGCCAGTGGGATGCACTCTAGAGATCAGAGGGTAGAAGGAGAATGAGAGTATTTTCCCGGGCCCCTTCCCTCCTGGGCCATTGCAGGCTGACTGTATCCTTCTAAGACCGAGCTTCTAACAGGGGGCCTCCTCTTCCTCTACTGATCTATTTCTGAGCTCAGGAAAGAGCTCTCTCCTCTTGCCCCTTCAACTTCCTACTGTTACTTACCCAGACATACTGCTCCATCCCTTATTGCTTTGCCTAAGCCTTGCCTTCATTTTTGTAAAAATTCCATTTAATGAACCCTCCTCAATAAACCAAATTGACTAGCTTCTGCCGGAACCCTAAATGAACACTTCCCCTCCAAACTCTTGATTTTAAGAAGGGAGAAAACTTAAAGGAATGTTGTGTAGGCTTCTGGATCCCCAAAGTACAGGAACCAGGGCTACTGTGAGATACTCCTGAACTCATTTTAGGTACCTGATCAGGTAAAGAAACGCCATCATTATGAATTTGAAAGAAATATTGAAGTTTGTATCAAGAAGGTCCAGCAGATGCTCACCACAACCGCCCTATCACTCTGCTTGGTTGAAAGGCGTTTGTACTTCCAAATGCTTTGCTTGTGGACATCGGAGATGGACAAGGAGAAGCAGTTCATTCCATTGGATCACGTGCAGTGATGGGGAGTCACTTATGCTGGTGTAAATATATGCCTATATGACTTTATGTGCACATGCGAGACAGCAGCTGTCTCTAAGCAATAAAATGGAGTATTTACCTGAGGATCATCTTAAAGATTACCATTTTCCAAGAAGATCTTATCTCATAACAAGATCCCGTGATGAGATCAAAACAATTGTGGTAGTAGGCAGTGTATCATCTAATAATATCAACGGCCATCATTTTTTAACACCATAGGTCAGCTACTACTGTTTCATTCAATTTTAAGAAAAAAAAATCCATGAAGGTGTTGTTTTCAGATGATGAACCTAAGGATCAAATATATTTAGTATCTTTCCCAAAGTCATGCAGCTAATAAGCAGCAAAATTGGAAGATAAACCCAGTCTGTCTGACTATAAATAATATTCTTTTAACTATTAGCCCTCATAATTAGCCTCTCGGTTATATGTAAAAAGCAAGAGTTCATAAAGCTATTCATTGTGCATTTGGGGTAAGTAACAGATCTCATGAAAATTAGTTATATTTTGATGGTGGTATATAAACAATTATCTGGTACTGATTAGAACTTGGAATAAACTATGTATTAATTCTAATTGAAGGACATTATCAGATAATTTTCTTTTTTTGTTTGTTTAATAGTGTCACTATATCTTGTGAAATCTCAGACAATGATCTTTGAATTCCATACATGAGAAATGCGTAGGAATCAAATTATTTTCTTAATTCCCAAATAGTATGTTAAACAAAGCATATCTTTTGTCCCACAGAAACAAATTTTGGTTTTCCTACATTTGCATTTTCTTTGTTGACTAAATGCAAGTTTTATAGCTCATGTAGATAAGGAAAAGCACAGTTTTGCTATGTTAAATGTGGATCCAGTTTCCCCACAATTTTCTTTTCTTTTCTTTTTAAAATGGAATTGTTTCCCCTTTTGTTTGTTTTCTCTGAGATACATCCAAAGGTTACAATTTCCTTTTTCAGCAGTTCATTAGGGAGGGGACTGGCATGTGGCTGCTGGCTGGAATTATTAATAGGAAAACTCATTCCACTGTCTCATCTACTAGATTGCTTCCAACTTTTGGTTAACCAGTGACCCAAAATATTTGTAGAATATAAAATATTTTAGGTTTAAAGTAGGTTTTAAAGCTTCACCTGTTAGTTTCTCAGTTACACAGCTGAGTGCTGTTTACGTCTGTGTCTCTGGGACTCAGGACACTGGTTGACACATATGTACTTTAAAAAAAATAACACAGCAAATAATAATGATACTTTTTTTAATAAAGTTGCTTTGTGTGTTGAATGAGACGACCTATGTACAGCCTTTCACTTTTCCTGGTTCAGGAGTAAAAGGGACAGAAGTATGCATTGCTTTGTAGTTTAAGACATAAAATGTGCTCTCTCTATATATGCAGTCCTTAACAAAAAAGTTGTCACAGCTGTGCGGGGCACTCACTGAAAAAAGACCTATGAGAGGTGATCAGGCAAACAGAGGAAAGAGACAGAGAAAACTTTTAAAAGCTGGATACAATGTGACAAATGTCCTCAGGTGACCTAGAAGTAAGTGTTCCTCAAACTGCTGTTCACCAAAAGAGCCCTGGTAGCAGAAAGAAACAAATGCTTATCTCTGGAGAAGTACAGAGGGCAGCTTGAAGCAGTTAACAGCAGTGCAACATTTCCTGATAGTTTTGTACTTTATCTTAAAAAAGTTAGCAAACTTTGCAATGTATACCGTGTTGTATCTGTATTTGTCTCTACATAATAATGGTTTTCAAAACTCCTTAAGTATAACAGATGCCCCAAAATTAGGTATGACAATTCTATCATGTTTTGCATACTCCTTAGCCTTCTACTTTTATGTCAACCTGTTTGAATGAAACCTACCTAAAGGAGTTTCACATGCTCAGTTTCCCTGGGCCTACATGGCAATTAAGCTTTCCATACAGAAGTCACTATTATGGATGGGCTGCTCCAGAGCAGGGGTAATAGGTAAGTAAAATGACCATATAATTTATTCTCATAAGTGGAACATGTTTGAATGTGAAAGGGGGCACAATTTCGGCAGGACAAATTAGCCAAGACTGTCTCAAGTAAACCAGGTCTGAACTGCTTGTACTCACAACACTTCTGACACCAACTGTGTGGGTATTTTCATCACACCAACTAATTCTCCAACTCTCAGAACACTGACTAGGTTTCCAATAATTCAGTTCAATTCTAACACTATCTACCTGGCATTAGCATCAGATCCCATAAGTTAAAGGGGTGAGTCCCACAAGACTGCCCCCACCTCAGGTACCAATCACGAGTGCTGGACTTCCTATGCATCTGACCAACTGGCTATAAATTGAGGCTCCCCACAACCCCCTCCTCAGGTTCAGTAATTTGCTAGAACAACTCACAGAACTCAGGAAAGCACTTTGCTTACTGTAATCCATTTATTATAAAGGATGCAACTCAGGAACAGGAGAATAGAAGATATGCATTGGACAAGGAATGGGAGAGGGTCATGTGGCTTCCGTGTTCTCTGTGGGATTGCCACCTTTCCAGCATCTCCATGTGTTCACCAACTCAGAAGCTCTCCAAACCCCATCATTTAGGAACTTTTATCAAGGTTGTATTACATAGGCATTATTAATGAAATCATTGGCCTTTGGCATTTGGCCTCAATCTCCAGTCCTTCTCCCCTCCCCTGAAGTCCAGGAATAGGGCTGAAAGTTCCAAGTCTCTAATCACGTGGTTGGTTCCTTTGGCAACCATTTACCATGCTGAAGCTATCTAGGGCCCCACCAAGAGTCACCTCATTAGCATAAACTCAAATATAATTGAAAGGGGCTTGTTATGCATACCAAAAGATACCCCTTAAACCCTATTAGTCAGGAAATTCCAAAGGTATCAGGAAATGGGGACAAAGAGAAAACATGTATTTTTTACAGTAATCTAATTTATATATGCAAATTCTAAGTAAGTTGTGGAACTGGTGAATTAAGAAGGATTTAGCTTGGGATATAGACATCTGTGTATCCAAAAGACTGGCAGGAAGTAGACTAAATGGAATATTTTAATCAACAATGCAAAATAGTAGGACTTTTGCTTTTAGCTTTTCTGGAGTAACTGATACCAGAATAGCCACCCCATTCAAATCAATGATAAAACTGGGAAAAATATATAATTAAGTATTTTCAAACATTGAACCAACAGGCAGCAGAAGTCTGCAATCCCTGAGAGAAGGGAAACTTGTGAGGTAAACCCCATGATTTTATAAACTGTCTGCCTGGACATAATGCCCAAGTGTGGCACAGAAAGCAGGTGTCCAAGCAGTGCATGATGACTAGGGCACCTGAAGGTATTGGAAGTTTCAAAGCAGGGCACCAGATAGGAGGAGGCTATGAAGAGGAGAGGTCCAGAAGTCTGTGGAGATTAGGCTCTACAGGCACAGTGTGAAACTACTCAAGGATTACCAGAGAACAATGGTTATGGGGCCAAAAATGGAAGAGACATTCTAGAGGTCAAGTGGTGCTGGGAGCAGGGGATGGTTAGGAGTCCACATCACCCACAGTGGAAAGACCTCATTAACACCTTGTTGGCACCACTCGCATTTATTTGAGACACGTAAAATCAGACATGAGATAAAGCCTCAATTTAGGATTAAGGACTACATCCCAGAATAATGCCTAATCTAGACCATCCTAACAAAACGTAAAACTAAACCTTGACAAGTGTGCCAAGGAGAGAAAGTTTGAAAGGTGAGTCATGTGAAGTTAGAGGAGTTTGGGGAACTCCTTAAGCTTCCTACAGATAAGCCCTAACACAGCTTAAACCTAAACTTCACAAGTTTCAAGGTAATCAACCAATAATTGAGTCATCTTCCAGAAAAAAAATCAATACTCTTCAGAGGAAGGTGACCAGAGTCTCTGTAATATATAAACAACAACATCCAGTATGCAGATATGCAAAGATGAAGAAAAAGGTAACCCGTAGTCAAGGGAAAAGGCAATCAATAGAAACCAACACCCAAATACTCCAGTTGTTGCATTTAACTAAAACTTTAATATAGTTATAATATGTTCAAGGAACTAAAGGAAAATATGATCTTAATTTGTAAACAGACACAGCATCTCAATAGAGAAATGGAAACTATAAAAAAAGAACAAAATGAAAATTCTAAAACTGAAAAGTCCAATAATTGGAATGAAAATTTCCTGGATAGGATTAAGAGAAGATTAAAGGTGGCAGAAGAAAGATTCAGTGACCATGAGGATAGAAATGAGCCTATCTGAAAATAATGGAGGAAAAAAGATGGACAAACAGAATAAACACAGCCTTAGTGGCTTGTTAGATAGTATGACATACAAGATGGTTTAATATTTCTGTAATAAGGGTCCCAGGAGAAGAGAATCAGTATTGACCAGAAAATTATTCAAGGACATAAAACCAAAAAATTACCAAATTTAGTGAAAAACATCAATTCATAGACTCAGGGAACTCAGCAAATCCCAAGTAAAATAAATATGAAGAAAAACACATCTAGATACATCAGAGTAAAACTGCTGAAAACCAAACTTAAAGGGAAAAGAAAAGAATCTTAAAAGCTGCTAGAGAAAAAAAAGACAATAATATACAGAGAAACAGTAATACAAATGAAGGCTGACTTCCTATCAGAAGCAATAGAAGCAAAAAAGACAGTGGACCAAAATATAAAGTGAATAAGGAAAAAGACACTGTTCAGTAAAAATGTCGTTCAAAGCAAAGGTGAAATACAATACACTTTCAGATAAACAAAAACTAAGAAAATTTGTCACCAGCAGCCATGTACTATAAAAAATGCGAAATAATATAATTCAGGCTGAAGAGAAATTATATGAGATGGAAATTTGCATCTATAGGCAAAAAATAAGAGCATCAGAAATGGCAAATAGATAGTAAATACAAAAAACAATGTTTTTTTCTCATTTTTCCTTAAAAGTCAACTGACTCTTTAAAGCAAAACAGTAAGATTGTAAGGTAGGAAATAAGAAATATGTAGAGTGAGAGGAATAACGGTAGAAGGACCACTTGAGATGGGTAACTGGACCTACACTGTTGTGAATTTATTACATTTGCAAAGTTGGAAATCAGAAGTTTAATTGCATTAAATTATATTAAATGTAAATGGACTAAACATTCAAATTAGAACAAAGATTCTCATGCTGGATAAAAAGCATGGCCTAACTGTATCATGTCTACAAGAGATACTCACTAGTTTTAAAGACACAAATAGGTTGAAAATAACAGAATAGGAAGGGATATACTATGCAGACTCTAAGAATGAGAAAGCTGGCAAGGCTCTATTAATATCAGATAAAGTAGACTTCAAGACAAAAAGTACTGTAAGAAATAAAGAGGAATATTTGTAATGATAAAAGGGGTAATTAAGTAAGAAGACCCATTGATCTAAATATGTATGCAACTGATATCAAATCTTCAGAATTCATAAAGCAAAGAGTAGCTAAACTAAAGGGAGAAATAGACAAATTCACAATCATAGTTGAAGATTTTAAGCACCACTCAGTAAATGATAGAAAAAGTAGACAAAGTTTAGTAAGTATAAAGATTATCTGAGTAACACTATCAATCAACTTGACCTAAATGATTTTTATAGAACACTATACCCAACAACTGCAGAACACATATTTGGAACCTAGACTAAGTTAAAGATTTGAGATGGAATAGGTTAGAACAACAAGTAAAATGCTACACAGGTGGAAAAATCAACAACTCTTCTTGGAGCTGTGAGAGTGGGGAGGACACAGGGCAAACTGTTGCTCCCAAGGTTGGAGAGAGAGGCAAATACAGGAAGTAGAGACTCGTGAGCAGAAACCACTGCAGGAACAAGTCCTGGAGGAGGAAAACTTTAATTGACAAATTGCTGGAGGCTCAGTGTGAACAAGTCTGAGAGTTGAAAACTGCAAAGGGATCCAGTCATAGGGGGCACCCACAATATTGTCAGATTTACCTCCAGGAGCTCAACAAGGTTCCCACCATAAATACTGGCAGAAAAGTCCCTCCTGCTTCCAGCAGGGGGAGGAGCAAAGGAACTCTTGAAATACTCTCGAGTGCTCTGTTCTTCGTAAGAAGGCCTGCCCTCAGGAGAAACTAGTTAACTAGCATCTAACTGAACTGAGGGAAGGGAAATATCTAACTCTGGCTCATTCTAGCCATCCTATTCCACCTAGGGGAGAAAAAAAAACCAGAAACACTTGTGAAGTTCACAGTCCAGAGGTACAGGCTCACTAAAAGACTGAAACATAATCATAGGGGTTTCCCATGCCCCGACACCTCACTAGCACATTACTAAAGGCCTATTTATAGCAATTCCTTTTACCCAGTAGATCATGTCTGGCTGTCAAGAAAAAATTACAAGCCATACCAAAACAAGGCAAAAAAAGAAATTTGAAGAGACAAGGCAAGCATCAGAACCAGACATGGCAGGGATGTTGGAATTATCAGACCAGGAATTTAAAACTATTCTGATTAATATGCTAAGGGCTCTAATGAATAAGGTAGACAATATGCAAGAACAGATGGGCAATGTAAGCAGAGAGATGGAAATCTGAAGAACCAAAATGAAGCGCTAGAAATAAAAAAAAAAATAATGTAACAGAGATGAAAAATGCCTTTGATAGGCTCATTAGTAGACTGGAAAAAATCTGTGAGCTAAAGGATAATCAATAGAAACGTCCAAAACTGAAAAACAAAGAGAACGAAGATTCAAGAAAACAAAGCAGAATATCCAAGGACTGTGGGATGACAACTAAAGCTGTAACATACACATAATTTGAAGGAGAAGAAAGAGAGAAAGGAACAGAAAAAATATTTGAAAAAATAATGGCTGAGAATTTCCCCAAGTTAATATCAAACACTAGACCATAGATCCAGCAAGCTCAGAAAACCTCAAGCAAAATAAATGCCAAAAAAACCCTACACCTAGGCATATGACTTTCAAACTATAGAAAATCAAAGATCAAGCAAGAATCCTGAAAGAAGCCAGAGGGAAAAAAATATCTTACCTATGGAAGAACAAAGATAAGAATTACATCTGACTCTTCCCAGAAACTATGCAAACAAGAAGAGAGTGGAGTGAAATATTTAGTGTTGAGAGAAAAAACCCCACCAACTAGAATTCTGTACCCTGTGAAATTATTCAAAAGTGAAGGAGAAATAAAAACTTTCTCAAACAAACAAAAATTGTGGGAATTTGTTGCCAGTAGACATGATTTGTCTGAAAAGTTAAAGGTCTTTAGAGAGAAGGAAAATAATATAGGTCAGAAGGTAGGATCTACACAAAGCAAGGAAGAGCATCAAGAAAGGAATAAATTAAGCTAAAATAAAAACTTTCTTCTTGTTCTCACTTGATCTAACAGATAAAATTTTGTTCAAAACAATAATAGCAACAATGTATTCCAATATATATATATATATATATAGTCATGTGCTGCATAGTGATGTTTCAGTCAATGATAGACTGCATATATAATGGTGGTCCCATAAAATTAGTACCATATAGCCTTGGTATGTAGCAGGCTGTACCATTTTGCTTTGTGTAAGTACACTCTATGATGTTTGCACAAGGAGGAAATCACCTAATGATGCAATTCTCAGGATGTATCCCCATCGTGAAGCGACACATGACTGTTTATATATATATACACATGTGTAAGTGAAATAAAGAACAGTAATGATACAAGGGACAGGAGGCAAGAATTAGAATTATTTTGTTATTATAAAGTACTCACACTACCAGTGAAGTAGTATAGTGTTATTTTAAAGTGAACTTGGATTAGCTGTACATGTACGCTGCAAACTCTAGGACAAACGCTAAAAGAAATATAAAAAGAGGTATAACCAATATAGTAAGACAGGAGAGAAGACGGAATCCTTTAAATGCTCAACTAAAAAAGGCAAGAAAAGTATAGAAGACAAAAATAGGGGAACAAATTAAGGGCAACAGTAGAAAACAGTAACAAATATGGTAGATATTATTCCATGTCAATAATTACTTTGAATGTCAATGATCTAAATGCAATGATTAAAAGAAAGAGATTGTCAGAGTGGATCAACAAACAAGACCTGGGGCCGGCATGGGGCGCAGCAGTTAAGTTCACACATTCTGCTTCAGCGGCCTGGGGTTCGCTGGTTCGGATCCCACTGCGGACATGACACCGCTTGGCAAGTCATGCTGTGGTAGGCGTCCCACACATAAAGGAGAGGAAGATGGGCATGGATGTTAGCTCTGGGCCAGTCTTCCTCAGCAAAAAGAGGAGGATTGGCAGCAGTTAGCTCACGGCTAATCTTCCTCAAAAAGAAACAAGACCTAGCTATATATTGTCTACAAGAAACCCGCTTTAAATATAAAGACACATATAGATTAAAAGTAAATGGATGGAGAATAACATACCATGCTAACACCATTCAAAAGAAAGCCGGAGCAGCTATATTAATTTCTGACACAGAAGACTTCATTCAGAGCAAGGAGAGTTATCAGGGATAAAGAAAGGAATTATATATTGATAAAGCGTTGAATTCTCCAAGAAGACATCAAAATCCTTACTGTAGTATGCACTTAACACCAGAATGTCAAAATATATGTGAGGCAAAAACTGATTGAGCTGCAAGGAGAAACAGGTGAATCCACTGTTATAGGTGGAGACTTCAGTACCTCTATCAGAAATGGACAGACCCAGCAGGAAGAAAATCAGAAGGACAGAGTCAAACTCAACAACACCATTAATCAACTGGATATAATTGACATGTATAGACTACTTCATCCAACAACAGCAGAATACATACTCTTTCAAGCTCACATGGAACATTCACCAAGACAGACCACATTCTGGGCCATAAAACACAACTTAATGAATTGAAAAGAATGGAAATCATACAATGTCTGCTCTCAGACCACAATGGAATTAAACCAGAAATCAATAACAGAAAGATAACGGGAAAATCCCTGAATACATGAAGATTAAATAACATGCTTCTAAATAATACATGGGTCAAAGAAGGAATCTCAAGACAAATTGAAAAATATTTTGAACTAAATGAAAAAATAACATCAAGATCTGTGGGATGCAATGCCAGCAGTGCTGAGAGGGAAATTCTGGCACTGAATGAATATATCAGAAAAGAAGGAAGATATGAAAACAATAATATAAGTTCTCATGTTAGGAAACTAGAAAAAGAAGAGCAAATTAAATTCAAAGTAAGTAGAAGAAAAGAAATAATAAGGATTAGAGCAGAAATCAATGAATTTGAAAACAGGAAATCAATGAAACCAAAACCTGGTTCTTGCAAAGATCAATAAAACCAGTAAACCTCTAGCCAAGCTACTAAAGTAAAGGTTTAATTTGCTTTTCTATTTTAAAAAAATGAACAATATAAGTAGATGGTGAATATCTGTATATTCTTAGTTATATTTTGGCACTTTATTGCCAACAGGAATTTGGTCATAGCTCTTCCTAAATAGTAAGTTTTCCATTTAGGGTAAGCACTCTCACTATTATTATGAATGTTCTATTAAGAGTGATAAAAAATCCTTTCTACATGAATTTTTATAAAATACCATTCTGATAATATAGGTTTTTATCTTGACCTCAAAGTGTGGACCCATTTTTGTTTCCATGGAGGTTATCTATATGGTTTAGATGGTATAATTTTTTTAGAGTTTTTCAGTGCCAGGCAATTTGCTGGGCACTTTTTAGGCATTATCTTAATCCTCAAAACTACTCTATGAACCTATGAAACAATGCTATAGATATCCTCATTTTATGGATGAGAAAATTGAAACTTAAAGAAGTGAAATCATTTATCTCGAGTCACAATATTAGCAGCAAGCAACGCCAGGATTCTGACCCAATTTAGGCTCAAGATTCACAAGGGCCATTTAGTATTGTCTATTTTTACTTCAAAAACCTTGTGATACAGATTTCTTACAAAAATGGAGTTTTTGAACATTTCATTCTTTGGATTCTTTGCTTTTCATCTGGTTAGCCCTGTATGGTATTTGAATCTGAGGAAGACAGTTTGGAAAATCAATTAAATATTTTAGATGTTTATTATGTTTAATAAGTAATGATATTATCACATCTATTAGCATTAATTAAAATTTTAAGTTTACATGTGTTTATTATTGTCATCAACTATGATCATGGTACTGTTAAATTTTAAACATGCTACAAAACCAAAGCAGAGTATCGTTTAGCATTTCTTAGAAGAAATAAAGAAGAGAAACTGACTAAAACAATATAGAAATCATTGGAAAGGATTAAGTGGATATTCCTGAATAGTCTCTTTAAACCATCACATGGGTCATAGAAAAATTTGAGTTGACTTGCAGAAAGCAGCTTTTAAACTGTTTTAGAGGGGAATTGGCTTATGGGCTTTATCCTGTCATGACTTATTTACTTTTAAAAATGTGCCAAGCACAGGGCTTGTTCTTAGAGGCATGAAGATGAATAATAAAGAAGTCCAACAAAGTTCTTATCCTCAAGGGAAACTGTGGTGGAGATAGACACGTAAATTTATTATTGTAATACATGGTTGCATGATCAATAAAATTATATTGCAGCCTTAACTAATGTCTCTATAATAGCCTTTTAGTATTTCTTAACATTCCAGATATCTAACCAATTTGTGTGCATCTTTTAAGTCAGCTGGGCCTCCGCTGGGCCTCCAAGAGCTGCCTCCTGTGTCTCCCATTAGGTTAAATCTGCAGCAGCAGTTCCTACTGAGAATGAGAATTGGTGTCAGTTCAGCCTGACGGTCTACCCTGACAGTGGGAGAGTGTACTGAAAGTCAGCATGCACTGGTGCTGTTTTGAAGTGTACTGAGTGGTCAGTAGAAAACCAATCTCCCCATCCCCTCTGGAACCCATAGTCCATATCAAAGGATAATCTCTGTTCTTGGCCCAAATGGAATATATTGGGTGAATTAAATGGTCACAAGCCCAAAGAATTTAGGTATTGTTTTAGTTAGAGTAATTTTTTAGTTAATGATCATAGTCAGGAAATTGATGTTTCTACTTAACTGAAGGTTATTTAGTAAAATTGATTGGGACTAGGACATCCCTGAATATTTTGGGATGTCCTGTGGTGACCTATATCTTTCTTAACTTCAGAAACAATTTTTACCAGATAAGCACAAGAGTATAGTTTCATGTCTCAACTATGTGTCTTTAGAAAATACTTTAAATCATCAGATTCAATGTAGGCAAATTGAGCCTATTTAGGCTTCATTGTTAAATTTTTTAAAAACGGGTCATTATTTGAAGGAGAAAAAGCATAATGTGGAAAAGCAGACTACTTAAGAATCACAGTTATTTAGTTATTCATTAAATAGTTTCCTCATTCAAAACAAACAAACAAATACTTACTGAGCACTGTTATGTGTCAAGACCTGTGATAGGATGTGGACAGAAACACAAAGAAGACAATTATCCTAGCTTCAGAATGATTAACATAGTGGGAAAGATAGATGGGCAATAGAGCTACAATATAATGAGAGATGTGCACAACAGCCCCGCAAAAAGGATGCTATGAGATCAGAGAGTAGGGCTCACTTAATCTTGCCTTGGCATGACAATCAATGCTCTTAGTTGCAAGCAACAGAAATGACTGGTGGATTTAAGTAAAAAGAAATTTATTTTTTAAATATTGCATAATCCACAGAAACACCTAGAGGGCTGGAGAAAAATGCTCAGGGGCTATGAAGCCAGGAACAGTGACCAAATTCATGTCCCAGAACTGATGGTGAAGGAGCATGACTGTGGCTGCCACAGAACACTAGCGCTAAGTTCGTAGCACTATACCACAGTATTGTCCCAGAAACTGAGAAATGGTGAAACTGCCAACACTACCAGTGAGGAGGCCCATGATGCATCACAAGCTCCAAATTCATAATCTATGGTGACAGCCTCTCCTGGGCAGAGCCTAAGTCATATGCTCACATCTTAGCTGCCATGGAAACTGGAAAAGCAAGTGTCTAGAGTGCTCCATTTCTATAGTGGGATGTGGGCTTGACCGAATCCTGAAAAATAAATAGATGTTTACTAAATGGGCAAAGAGTTAAATATTCTAAGAAGAAAGAACCAAATGTGCAAAGACATATTCCTTAAATGAGCTGCTCAAGTATGTGACCCATGTGAGAGAGGCATGGAGGGCAGACAGTATCCAATCATCAAAGTTCATGTATGCCACAATAAAGAAAGCAAACCTTATCCCGGAAGAAATGGGGAGGGGCATTCTTGGGTCAGAATGTTATAAAAATCATTGTGCACAATGGAGGATGCTCTGGGAATGGGGTGTGGGGCAGTACTACAATGAAGCAAGAAGGATCAGTTAGGAAGCTACTGAATCAAATTAAGATGAGGAAAGATGAGATCTGGGATGAAGGCTATGGCTGTGGGAACAAAGAAGATCCAAAAATAAAAATACGTAAAAGAGGAATCAGCAAAACTTGAAAACTGATCAGATATAGGGGTGAGTGAAAATGAATGGCTTAAGGTTGCACTCATGTTGCTGATTTGTACAATGAGGTTGCTGGTCTCTGAAATGAGAGGCAGATGTGTTAGAAGGTTTTGCAGGATGTTGTTGAATTCAACCTTGAATATCGGGACCCCAAAGCACCTGTAGAACATCCACACGGAGATATCCTTTGGAGAGCTCAATGTGAGTGTCTGGCATTTATATAAGATTGTTGATTGGAAGCAGTGTAGTGTGGTGGCAGGGGCTGAAGCTTTTGGTCGGACTGTCTTTGATTTGAGTCACCACTCTACTACTTCCAAGCTGTATAATCTAGGCAAGTTAACTAAACTCTCTGAACCTCAGTTTTTCCACTATAAAATGGGAATAACTTCTACCTCTAGGGTTCATACATATATAAAGAGCTAGATAATGTTTATCAGTCACAATGTATATTGCCTAAGCAGGTAGCTCTTAACATGTAGAAGTAGACGTTTTAATTCTGGAGTCATCAGTATATAAATGCAAGGAATGAGCAGAGTGCAGAAAGGGATATAAAGAAGAATCTGAGCAAGAAAGGTAACTGAGAGTTAGTGTCATGAAATCCTAGGGAAGATTCAACCGGAGAATCCTAGAAAACTTTAACCAGGGTTGTCTGCACTGTCAGGAGAGGAGCCCAGGAAGGTCAGGCATGGAAAACGTCCACGTGTGAACAACTGGAATGCTGTCAGCAACCTTAATTAGAGCAGTCTCAGTGCATGGGGAAGGAACATGGGCTATAGATACAGTAAGTGTTTCAAAAATAAAAAGTATGGGGTAAATATTAGAAGCTAGTGCTGTTTCTTAAAAATGGGAGTCATGAAAATTATTTTCAGTTTAAAAATGCAAAGAATCTCTGGATCCCTAGCAAGACTAAATCTAAACAATCACCAAATATAATTTTTTCCTCAGATCAAGGTTACATTTTCCGTATTTTAGAAGCAAAAAAAAAAAAAGTAGCGGAAAGGAATTCTTGAGAGAGAGACTAAAGTTCATTTGCCCTCTTCTATTCAAGTTTTCCTTGTTTATTTCTAATTTTTTCTTTGTACTTTTCAGGGACTTTGCTCTTCTTTACTTCTACGCAGACAATTCAAAGGCAACGTCTGAATAATCTATCTAAATTTCAGAATAACCTCTCAGTTATTCTTAGGTGGTCCATTTTAATATAGTTTTTTCATTATTAATAAAATTTTTTGAATTCCACGCTGTTGCTTGTGGCTCCTAATTGTCATTGTGAATATGTGTATGGAAGTTTATGCAAGATAAAGTTTTCAGTTGTCTAAAGACTTCAGTCTATTTTGCTGTGACTCTTTTTGGCTATTCCACAAATTATGTGCATCCGTCCCTTAAACCCATGTACCTCTTGATTCACTGAAGTACCACCTAACCATGAGGATAAGCATTGCTTCTTTTTCACCATTACAGCTCTCACACTTATTCCAAGGTTGAATTAACCAATTAATTGACTAATTAACTTTATAATGCGTGGAACAAGAAAGCCTTCTATGGGTTATAGGAAGGAAACTTAAATATCACTTAGGTCTTTCCCCCTTCCTCTACTTTTTTGAACCCTTGATGGAGCCATGAGTTGAGCACTCCTTTGCTGCTGAGAAAGGATCCTAGATTCTCGCAGTCACCCAGATGGGTAAATCCAAGTGAAACTAAATTACATGTTAGCAGTTTAATTAAGCCCTTTGTTAACAATGAGCAGGGTGATCATTGATAGACTGAGTGGCAGCCTGACATGTATAGCATTAAGAATAGGCAAACATAGATTTTATAGCGTAATATTGTCTTCTGTGGGAACAGATGAATTTGTGATTTTCTTGAAATAACAAAATGATTTATCACCTCCCATATGCACTGCATCCACCTGGCAGGAGTAAAGTTTCCCCTGGCAGGCTCCCTCCGTGAAAACAAACAATTCTGATGGATAAAAGACTAAACAAAGATTAAGAGAAGGGAAAGAAAACATTTTATTAAAAAAATTTGGTTTTTCAATGCATCTTATTAACAAGATGTGTAGCATAACACGTTTCACGAAACACAGTCATCATACAAGCCCTTAAGCAAAGGCCCATTTAATTTTATCAATGCTTTGCTGATTTATAAGGTAAGAACCAGTGAAAACAGATATAAAGGCTGTCTTTGGCTGGGACAAATGATCATTATCCGTCTCTCTACATAGAAGAATGCAAAAGGAGAGTCATATTGAATAGTGCAGTTTCTTGTTCTCACTATATTTTCAAAAGGAAACCTTTGCTGTAACAAATGGCTGCATTTCTTTGCTTTCACTTACTCTTGATTGCAAACAAATAACTTTTGGTTGAATCTAAACTTCAGCGTTCTTAAAGTAAAAAGAAGTTAAGGAACCAAGTTCCCAAAAGAAACTACCTTTGTCGTTGCATACAGTAAAATAGAAAATGAGAGAGAATGAAAATTGGAGCTGAAAATATCCACATATGGAGGGGAAATGAGGAAGTGACTATCAAGAGAATTAGACACAAGACAGAAATGTAAGAGACAGACACAGCAGTGTGTGCTGAGGCTGAGGCCTTGAATATTTATGGACTGTTTCAGCTTCCCACCCCACCTGCTACATAAAAGTCTTATGAAGATTTGAGGTATTTGGATTCAGTAGAGAGTAAAGAACTTCCAAATTTTCCTGTTTATTTAACAGAAAGGAATCAGTTTCTTTCCTCTGATAATAACTTTAAATTAATCACACTTTATGTGAAACTAAAGACTCATTTTAGAGAGCAGGAAACAATGCAATTGGTCAATACTTGGTCCTATTCTATGGGATAAAAACCACAGATAGTGGAAATTTTTAGACAGAATAAAGGTGCAAAAGTTATAGAAAGTGCATTTGAGATCAAAAAGAAAGTAGGTATCAGTTGCGTTTTTGTTGTCGTTGTTTTCCCACAGTCTGTGGTCAAATTAATTTTAAAAGTGAAATGCAAATTGAAGAGTTTTTAAATTTCTACAGTAAGATTGAGAGAATGGTCTGTTTCTAGGAGTTTTCTCTTTTGTACTCAGGAAGAGAGAAGTGATTTCGTAGACAATTTCTGGCCCCAATATCTCCATATTATTTAGCACTCTGATCCTGACTTCTTCAATATAACTTTGATGGTTTGAAGATACAAGTGATATCAGAGAAGCCATAGATCCTAGGAAGTCATGAATATTTGTGGAGATAAAACAACAGTATTATCCAAAATTATTCCCACTGTACCTAACTGAGATAGAATGATTGGTATGTGAGATATTTCTAGACATATGACAAACCCATTGCTGAAAAGAATACCAGTAGGATGAAGACTTAGTTTTTAAGGTTAAAACTGAAGACTTAGTTTTTAGTTTTTAAGGAAGGAGTGACTCTAATAGGAAGACCTATTACCACATCTCTGATTTACCTTCTCACAGTTTCCACATATCTCTGCTCCACTAGAGGGCCACACACTTACCTTAATCATGTATGATTTTGATTTGAGACAGTAGTGTCATGACTAACTATATAGAATTTGGGCTTCAAGGTGTCTGAGTTGATATCCTGGTTCTGATGCTAATTGACTGCATGAGCCTGGGCAAGTCAGTTACACTCTCTTCAATATTCTCATATGTAAATTGTAGATTGTAATAGAAGCCACCTCGTGGTGTGGGGGTGGAGATTAAATGGGTTAATATGGGTAAAACACCTAAAACAGTGCCAAGTACATAGCAAGCACTCAATTCTTGCAGCTATTATAATTATTTTAGTCAGTCGGCACTAAGAAAATGCTCCACCATTTTACAGAGCTTATCAAAAAGCAGAGTATCTGATGTCTTGACACAGATATATTAGACCTAATTCATCTTGGGGTGTCTAAGGGTTCCAGTTCATTATTGTGTTTAATTACACTAACCATTTGTAACCTCATATATGAAAATATCTATAAAAGAATAATTATCTTAAAGTGCTTTATTTGATATTGTTCACCATTTCCAATATATTGTTGTTATAATTAATGTTTTGTGAAAACAATGATCAGATATATTCACCTAAACTTTTGAGTTTCTAATTCTATAAATAAAAGTTTTCCTTTATTAAATAGAATTTAAAGTGATATTAAGGGCCAATTACTTCTTCCTGAATTGCCACCATTTATTCTCAGTATTCTTTTTGCTATTGTGGTCCAGAAAACTCCAGCAATATTTCACATAGTGAACTTTGCTTTTTAGGTTTGACCCAAACTAACCTTCAGCTCTATGCATTTGTTTATCTGTAGCTTCCATGTAATCTTATAAAAACTTCCCAAATAGATAGAAAATTGGTATCCTAGGAAATGATTGCAAACTGTATACCTGCTTTATGAGTAGCATGATGATTTTACAGCAGACCACAAGTTGTTCATTAGGATTCTCCATCAAATTGCCCAGTACTGCTTTTGACCTTGTGCTCATGAAACATTTTCCTTTGGGACTCTTCTCTTTATGACATCCTCAATCTTTTTCCCTCAATTGGCTTTCTTCACTCTTCTTACAAACAGTTCTATTCTATTGTGAAATATCTCTCCCAATGTTTTTTTAATTTATAGGATCTAAGAGAAGAGTTGCTGCCAAATCAATATAATTAAACCAATATAGACATGGGTCAAACAAAGCTTGGCCAAAATGGTTAGTGATGTTTTTGAACACTGACTACCTTCCATCAACAAATTTCCATTTGTAGATTAAACCTGCCATCCTCGTTCTCTCACAATTTTTTCATTCCTTGACCCTTTCTATCTTGGTGTACTGTCACAGGATTTCATCTCAATCATCTAATCCAATCCTTTTTCTCTGTGACCTGCCTTCAGCTTCTGCTTTGTGGACTGATTTTTGCCTTTACACTAATTGGATTTATATTCTTCATTGGATTAATTTCCTTCTTCCACATTCTTACAATGTGCATTCTCTCATGCAGTCCTCAGGCCTTTGCTTTTCTCTTTCTTAAGAGTGCAGAGTTCAGAGCAGCTTCCCCAGAAGAACCCAGTGAAAGCATGTTCCTGTGTCCACATTAGGGGCCACTGTATCTGGTGGTCTGGCAAACCTAGTTGAGGAGGAGCCCTGCCTAGGAACCAAGAAACAATTGCAAGGACAGTAAAGTATAGTTATTTTTTTTTACTTTAGAAATAAAGGAATTAAGAAAGAAGAATCAGATATTACAGATCATATACACATTTATTCAATAATTGGTTAAGGATATCACTAATTTCAAAATGTACAAGTCGTGAATCATTAAAAACCTCCATGATCTCCTCACTAAGAACTTAGGTGACACTTCCTGTCTTCTGTTATTACTGCTCGTGAGACTTCTATAAACAATGATTCTTCCATCTTTAAAATGGGATGACGGTGCTTGCTTTGGCTGCTTCATAGGGCAATTCGGAGAACTGAATAAGATGACGCGTATAGAAGTTCTTTGAAAACTCTATTGTTAGATATAAGGCATCAAATAGATGGTAGGTTTTGAAAGAGAAGAGTCCATTTCTTATCATTTTTGGTATCTGTTCTGCACCTCTCATGGTGCTCAGCTAATATCTGTTGACTGAAATCACACTTGGTGGTCTAGTGGTTAAGGTTCAGCACTCTCACCTCCATGGCCTGGGTTCACTTCCCAGTCAGGGAACCACACCACCCGTCCATCAGGTGTCATATTGTGGTTGGTGGCTGTGTGTGTTGTGATGCTGAAAACCATGCCACTGGTATTTCAAACACCAGCAAGGTCACCCATGGTGGACAGGTTTCAGTGGAGCTTCCAGAGTAAGACAGACTAGCAAGAAGGCCCTAGCCACCTACTTCTGGAAAAACTGGCCATGAAAATCCTCTGAATAGCAGAGAGCATTGTCTGATACAGCACTGGAAGGTGAGAGGATGGCACAGAAAGACGGGGCAGGGTTCCACAGGGTCTTTAGGCGCCAAATCCACTCAATGCACTGACAACAAAGCTCACACTCAGGGTGTGAGTGCTATATTTTGATCCTCAGGTAAAGTATGGGATATTACATTTTTTATTAAAGATCAAAATAGATTTGACAGTCGTATGCATAATCCAAATAATACTACCAGCTTATATGTGTATGGCAAGTTTTCAGGGATCTTTATATACATGATTGACATTTTTGCCAGTTCACAACAAAATTTGAGAGTACAAACATCACAGGTACTGTTAATTCTGAGAGGTAAAAGTCTAATGAACTGCAATGAGTGTTAGAAGGAGTCACTGAAACTTTCTTCTTTTTGTAGTCCATTTTCAGACAGGACAATTAAAACACACAGCATTTTGGCATATCAGAGAGATCCTGATTCTGAAGAGTTAAGGGCTCTGATGGCTGCTCAGTCACACACTGGGTCATTTATGTCTGGTGAATTAACTTCTCTGATCTCCAATTTCTTGTATGGGGTTAGGGACAGGGACGTGGACCAGAAGAGCAACAAGGGCCCTTTCAGTGTGAATTTTTACCACTCTTTTCTATTTACCTACCATGATGCTTGGCATAGTCTCTAATTTCATGCCATTTATTTTTCACTGTGATGTTGGCCACAGTGGAAAAACACTCTGGGTCTCTCTTGGTGGTTTACCTCTGAAAGTAATCATATTGCTGCACTGATTTTGTTAAACGGATGCCATTGAAAACAATCATGATTTTTTAAAAGAAGAAATGCAAAATCACTTGAGCCAAAGGTTTACTTTGGAAGACAAATGGTGTGATATCTTGTAAGTGTTTTAATTGGCAAAGTAGAAAACTGCCCATTTGCTGAACTGACCATAAAAATGACTCATCTACGTATTTTCCTACTTTTGGCTCTTTAGCCATCCATGTTATTTTAGGATGGGAGCTCTTTCCTATCTATTTCACCTGGCATTTATTCTGCTGGTCATTTCATTAACTTTTTATCAATATGTCAGTTGCTTAAGCCTTTACATTTCTAATAATTAGCACTGTATGCTAACAATAGCTAATATTCGTAGAATGCTTAATATGTAGCAGGTACAATTAAGAGCACTTTGACGTATATTAAGTAAGTTAAGCCCTAAGAGATAGATGTTCTAATGTTTATGTATTTTACAGATGACAAAACCAAAGCACAAATAGATTGAATAATTACCTTTATCTTCTACGTATTGGCTGAGACTCTCAAGTTTATTCTCTTCAGCAATAAACTATTTTTGAAATGCTTATTTCTATATTCACTACATCCAATATATATTTTAATTTCTTAACTCTGTTGTTTTAAATTTCCACATAATCTTCCTTATCTTACTCCTGTTCGTATTTATTTCATTTTCTCTCTCTTCATCTTTTGTCTGCTTCATAGAAATTATTTCTTCTTACGGTAGATCATTCTCTGGGTCTTTAGGATAAAGTTCTTTTCAGCTCTTCCTAACATAATTTTTAAGATGGCATATTTCTTTTTCCTTGTGGATTGAGGCCAATAAAGAGAGTATATAATGTGCCCATGTCTTTCCTCTACGTATGCCCGGGTGATCTGAAGTCCATCTCAAATGGAATGGGGAGTATGTTGATGGGCACAAGCAGTCCCATTTTCAGCTCCACCCTGTGGTGCTAAGGTGGAGAATCTCCTATCCCTGTTAATTGGCCCTTGGAGCCACAGAATTGATGAATAACAGACACTCAATTGTGTAAGATACAATGAACAGCTTGAGCTCTATTGCGGACTTTCTCCCTAACTCCATCCCCACCTTCAGTGACTTGAGCTGTGGGAACTCTATCTCACAGAACATAATGTGTCCTGATCAATATCCTTGGCTCCAGGGGTTTCCCCCACTGAAAAGACGTATACAGAAAAGCACACCTTGGCAGTAGCAAAATGACTCTTTGTTCTCTGCCAGGCACAGACTCTGAACTTAAAAATCAAATTCTGCTTATACAAGATGTTGAAGCTCGGGTATGTTTGTCTTAATCTGCCTGATTTGTTATTTGAGGAAATTTCTCCCAGTCTCTGGCAACGGGTGGCACATCAATCTTAGTTTTGGCTTTCTGAGTTTTCTTCTTCTTCTGGGTCATCAGAGCTATCCATACAAGAAGTTATAAGCACTCAGCACAGTTTAATTCAAAACGTGTATACTGAAGGACCAAGAAGGGCCTCTTGTCCCAGGCTGAGAAAAAGCACTGAATGAGACAGACATTGCTGCTGCCTTCATGGGCCTCAGAGGTTAGGAGGGAAATCACTCTTAACAAGTGATTATATACATGCATGATGAGTGTATGAAAATAGAAGAACAGGATACTAGGCATATTTACAGTAGTCGGGTATCATTTCAAAAGGCCTAAATTATTTTATCAGCTACCTTCACCTTTCTCCATGTGAAAAAAAACAGCTCTGGTTTTCTTTCTTCTTCTTTTTTTGATTTGCTTTGCTTTTGAGAGTCCACGGCAATTGTAATCACTTGAAATTATCGAATATTTTCTCCCATAAGCATCCAATCAAACAAAATAGCGTGCTGTCAAAATAGCGGCATTAATTCTAGAAGGTTTTTCTACTTCCTTACATTTTCACAAAAGAGAAACCTAATTAGCTACAGTGATCGTGGTTCTTTAAAGAAGTGTTTTACAATTGGACTTTCTTGTTAAACTATTGTTCGCCAGGTTCTTTTGTTTCCATGTGGGAGAAGCTGGTAGATACTTCTGTTACATTCCGGTGTCATCATTCCTAACACACTTGACAATTTTTCTTTGGTAAATCGGAAAACAAATAACAAGTTAATATCAGCAACAATATAATCACGGACAGTAAACCAAGGAAAACAGCCTCACTTGCTACTGTAAGAAATGATTATGCACATATTAATAAACACCATGGTTGGCACCAAGATGGACAAAATAGGTGCTTCAGATGGAAAATTTGAGGTTTTGAATTAACTTTCCAACACACAAATGGGTTCAATGTAACAGTCATTCCTTCATTCTTTCCTTTATTTTAATGTATCCAAAAAATGTAGCATCTGTTAATACAATCACAGATTACTTTAATATGAAAGAATGTAATTAGAACATACACTTCTACCCTAAGAAGAAAAAAAATTAGGTGGACAAGGCTTTATTGTATATTTTTGCTATTGATCAGGTACTATTCAATATCAGCATTATGTTGTGTTTATAATTGAATACATGTAGATGAACTTACTATTTGAAGCAAAGAGCATACAGTGACATGGAGGCTTGAATGGAAATTAAAGGACCTTTAAGAGGAAAGTATTAATTGGTCTCTACCTAACCTGCTCTTTGAAAGAGAATGACAAGGCACACCAGGTACATTTCAGACTAGCAGGTTCCAGAAGCAACAAAACAAAGAGAGAAATAATCCTTTTATTCGTCACTTGTCATTGAACAAAATCAAACATTATTGTTGTGTTTATATATTATCATTCTTTTTGATGAATTCAAAATATTTTCCCACACTTTAAACAATTATATATTCATAGTATTTCTGAGACTTACAGAGTATACTGTGAATATTTGCAGACAGAGATATTGAGAGTTTAAATGATTTCCTCAAGGTCACCCAGTTATCCAAGGAAAGAGAAAAGTCAAGTTTTTAAATTTCCAACTGCTCTTGTTTTAGCACTATTTTGGGCAGTTATGTGTATAACTTAGTAAAACTTGATTCCTGTTTATGGTTTATCCAGTGAGGCTTTGCCTGTCACTCAAGTCACCTCCATCGCAAAAGCAGGAAGGTAAAGGAAGTGGGTCAAAATTATCCAGAGAGCTCTTTAATTTGCAGATCAGTAGGTTCAAGAGGTGACTGGGTTGTTCTAGAAAAAGTCAAGGTGAAAACCCTCAAACGAAGAGTCCTTTATTTATCTGCCATGGGATGTTTGCCCACCAAAGAGCTGTATGATCACGGCTGGGCTCAGTGGGCTCCAGAGCAGGATATTTAATGGGATCTCAAAAGAGAGAGCAGAACCCCGGTTCCACAAGTAAGGATTACACGCAACCCCCGTAAAGCTCCCCAACCCTCAGAGAGACACCGGCCCTCAGACTCTCAATCTGAGAGAAGGATGAACTGCCTTCAGATTCTCTTGGAAAAATTCACCCTTTAGGATGGGGAAATGGCACAGTTTCTTCCCTGGTATTGGTTTGGACAATAGGTCTGTATGGTTGAAAGGTTTGTTTTGCTTCTGGGCCACCTTTGACCAGTTGTGTGGATGGAGAGGGTAGGTTTTGCAGGAGCGTTTGTTGACTATACCTATGGGTGTTTGTGAGTTGCAGCTTTTTCTACTGCCCAGGCTGGGAAATATGAAAGGCAAGGAAAAAACAAACAAAAGCAACAGGGAACTCACCCCCAGGGGGTTCCTCCATTCCTGAGGTCCCTAGCCAGTCAGGCTTCTTTTCTCTTCCTTCAGAATCTTCTAGAAGGTGACTTCCATATTTTGTCCAGGCTTTTTTCTTATTATTAGCTGGAGGAGTAAAATGGAATGACTTTACTCCATCCGAGACTTTAATTTTAAAGTTAAAAAAAGGAAAAACATAGTCAGTAGTTCAGTTTAGCTGCTAATTAGATTCTTAATTTAATTAATTAGATCTAATATAATTTTCATTTTATATTATTTTATGACAGCGGTTGCAAAATGCTGTCTAATCATCAGAAAGATCCCTCATTCCAGGAATTCTCAGGTGGGGCCACAAGATCTCTCTCTTTTTGTTATTTTTCTTTTGTTAAATAGCTTTCTTAGTGATGCTGATAAGAAGTCCGGTTTGGAAATCATTGGCTTAAAGTGTTAATTCAGTTTTAGGATTAAAGTGTCCTGGCCTTTGTGTACCTCAGAGTGAACTGGTTTATTAATCTGAAGGTGTCATACAGTAACCGCCTCTTGGAAAATTAAGCCCACATCTAAGTAAAAGAAAAGATTCAAATCATGGTATCATGGTATATTTTTAAAGAGTTTTGTTGTTTCTTCCTTATAAAAAAGTAATATTTTAACATATTTTTTATAGAAAATTTTAAAATTCAGAAATGCATCAAAGAGAAAAACCTCAGAAATGATCAAAATTAATATGTTGCTGTATCTTTACTTTTAAAATTAAGATCGTACCGTGTACTATCAGAATGCTTCTTTTGGACTTTTCACTTTTGCATTTCATTGCAAAAATTATTTTTAAATAATATTAATTATTGACATATCATCAAGCATTTAGATTTAATCCAAAGGCTATTACTGAGAGTCTTGGTAGATAAACAGTCACCTATTTAGGATTGATTATATTAATTCCCTTCCTCCCCCAAGACATCCACTACTGAATGTAGCAGCTGCCCTGAACTCTACCAAAACTTAGGCATTCAGGGCCTTCGCTCAAACTTTAACTTTTCTACATTTTCGTTTCTAGGCCATCTATTATGACCAAGGATTTTCAATCCCATTTTGTAAAATAGATTTGCTAACCTAAATCAATCCCCCACTTCTGTCCATTTTCCCAGACTCTTTCCTTCTGTCCCCTGATCTCCAGATGTGTGGTCAACAAGCTTCCAATAGCCTCAACATCTTCTAGAATGGTTTCCTTTACCTCCTTGCCATAACAGAAAGCAGGCTGTCCCTTGCGAACTGTACTATTTGGCCACACCGTTTGCCACTCTTCACTGTTCCTGGCATCTGTCTTCCTGCATTCATTGGTTTTGGTTTGCAGCTGTATTCATTTCCATTCCTGTAATCATTCTTAGTGACCTAAGGGTCAATGAGTGTTTCATCAAAATTCTCTTGGCCCTTTCAATTCTCTGACTTCTCCCTGGTTAGCTTTCCTTCTACACTTCCAGATTCTATTCATTCTCATGGTCACATTCTGAACATTGTCACCACCTACAGCTACGTTATTTAGATTTCAAATGACACTTTCTGAGTGCCATGCCCTATGCTTCCAGATCACGTAATCTAGCTAGTATATTCACTGTGATATTCTCTCTTCTTATTTAGATTCCCAGATCCTTGACCCCAAACTAGTTTTTACATTCTTCATCATCTTCCTCATGGTTTTGCTTCCATTCTTACCAAACTTAAATTCTGTGGTCTTTATCACAAATATTTTCTGGGTGATATTATCAACTCCCTTTCACATTTATCTCTGAATCATTTATTGGGAAAACATCCACTTCTGAATGAACCCAATTACCTGTCTTTTCTGTGAATACACCAGAGCAGCTAAATGTAGATGAAGGAATTTATAAAAGTTGATAGGTTGAGCATATACATTTACCCCATCTCCCTTCCAGACCCTCTAAAATATCAACAACAAAGAATAAAAGCCATTTAAATCTACAAGGGTAAGGCAATGAAAAATAGACAACAGAAGACAGGAGAAGCTGATGACGTTTTAGAAGATAAGATACAAGTGGAGGGTGACTTATCTGAGTGGAACAAGCTAAAACCAAGCACCTGCAGAAGGGGCTTCCAGTGAGGCAGAAGAGCATTCACCCTACAGCCACCCTGGAAGGCCCAATAGTTAGAGGTCCTGAGACCTACAATGGCGGAATGGAGCACTAGGCTGGAAAATAATTTGCTGAAACCTGTAAGGACGTCTTAGATCTCCAAACTTAACTGCACCCACCCATTCGGGAGATCTATTCTCCAGTGAAATCGTGCTGAAGACTCTGGACACAGGAAGAACAGGTTAGCAGAGGGCAGCCATGAGGTGCTGCTCCAAGAACTGCCTGTTTGCATGTTTAATGGTGAAAACCCTAGCTTCCTTTTCCTTTGGCTTCACAGCTCCCAGAACGCCAGCAGTTAGTGTTATATCTTCCCCATGCCAAACTCCCACTCCAACCACAAAGGGAGAGATTGAGGTCCCCTTCAATGGAGAGGCTGAATGACAGAATAAAGACCTACAAATTCTATGAATGGGCAGGACCAAGAAAAGGAGGCGTGTTGCCTTAAAATGTAGCTCATCTGACAACCAGTCCCCATGTGATGATCTTTGTGGGGCTTTACTCTTAAATACACCTAAAAAGCTAAGAATAAACAACTATGGAGGAAAGACACTAAAATGAAGGACAGATAAAACTAATAAATCATCAAATTCAAATAGAGAAATAGAACTCATATGAAACAGAAACAATGTAGAGAGCTAAAGAAAAATTTTAATTCTATTTAATGTGCCGATAGAGTTAGGAAATATATTACACCTGGCATCTATGAAAAAGAAATAATTAGAGAGAAAAGAGCTTTAGGAAATTTAATATATAGCTCTCAAAATTTTTAAACATTAATAAAAAATGGTGGAAAATAAAATCAGATCATGCTGTCAAAAAAAAAAAGAATATAAAGACAAGGAAAATATGTGATAAAAATAATAAAAGGATCAATTCAGGAGGTTCAATATCCAAATAGTAAGAGTTCCAGAAAGAATGAACAGATAAAATAGAGCAGGGAGAGAACTGTCAAATGAATAATGCAAAAAACTTCCCCAGATTGATGGAGTGTCAAGGAGAGTGAATGAAAAAAGAACCATACAAATACTCCCCAAGGGTAAATTTCAGAAAACCTGGGATGACGACACTAACCATGAATGTAACAGTTCACACACAAAGAATGAGGAATAATCAGAGAAATGCTAGAAGCTAGGAGATAACGGAGCTGGCTAGAAGATAATAAATCTACTGGTATATTAGACCATGTGATTTTCAAACCTGAGTTCCAAAGCCAACCAAACTCAAATTGAATATGAGTGTAGTATTTCAAACAAAAGATCTCACAAAATTAACCTCTCATACACAATGTAGCAAAATGAGGGAGGAAACTGAAGAAGAGGATAAAATGGGCTCCAGGACACATGCTGAAGTTCTCAGAGAGCAGGCCTGGGGAACGAGAAGTCCAGGTTGGCGCAAAGGGACAGGGGACCTTGGGAAGTCTCAAAAAGAGAAAGACTACTAATAGTTTATTTGATATTTTAATCAGGTGGAAAATTGTATTGAGAAGTTGTTGGAGAGTTTAAGATTTAGCCACAAAGCATAAAAAATTTAGCAAATTAAGACAAATTGATAATTAACTCCAGAAAAAAAGCAAAAACAATGTAACTGATGGTTGATCTTTGTGTAGCATTGGCTCAGTAATATTTATGTAGTGATAATATGATAAACTCTGAATATGGATTTAATTACATTGAGTGGTGGAGGGAGGCCTCTAAGAGACAGTGAGTAAGGAGCTGTTGGTTATGGGGTGCAGCGAAATTTGTAGCTATAACAATAAAGTAGATAAACCAAAAACACCACATATGTATATTATTAATAAAAATGGAGGTTCACACTAGAGGAAACAATTAAGGAAATTGATAGAATTTGTCTTAGGAACTTAAGACTTCTAGTGCAACTTGAGTTTTTGAACAATATGCATGTGATATTTTAATGAAAATATAAATATAGCAAAACGTCCCCTGTTGACACACACATCCACATACACATGCATACACACACAGAGAGGCATACACATTTATGGCATCAAACGGACAATTCAGCACTGTGTGAAAATGCCATTATATATTTCTAGATTGAGTGCTTTCTGAGAGTAAGAAATTACTCCAGTTTTATGCTTCTTCCTCAAGCCCCTCATGCCACAGCACCATCTCTGCCAATTGCTTCCCCTCAAATTTTTTTAAGAGGTTCATTATCAGAGAACTCCCGAGTCATTCCATCAGCAAATGACCCATTCTCATGTTCCCTGTCTTCTCTCAGAAGAGATCCTGGTCCCCCATGGGTTGTGGAACCCATTTGTTCTCCTCATCCCAAGAATTTCTCCTCCCTCACTCCCTCTGTCTTTATCAGACACCCACCTCTCCTTATCTACTGAATTGTCAACAACCATGCTCTTGTAGCTATACCTTTAAAACAGATGGCAAGATAACTCTCACTTGTTCCCTTTCTATTCTAGCTCCCAACAAATTCACCTTCTCCACTTCATAATAAAACTTCTCAAAAGAGTTGTCCACACTCACTATCTCCAACCTGGTCCTTTATTGGCGCTGCAACCTCTCTGATTCCACCATAAACATAGTTGCTTATATATTTGCTTATTGTCTTTCTCCATGACCTCCCCCTCCTCAATAAAATGTACACTCCATGAGGGCAGGACTTTGTTGTGCTGCCATCCCAACACCTAGGACTTAGCACTTGGCCCTCGATAAATATTTTTAAATAAATGAATCAAGTATATAATCTTTATTTCAAGACAACACAATGATTTTTAAAAGATGCTTTAGTACATAATGTATGGTTCACAGTATGGAACATACAGTGCAACAATTACTTGAATAAATTTTTTAAACCTATGTTTTAAAAAACCTTTGATTTTTTTTATATAAACATATGATGTGAATCAAATAAAAACATGTATTTCATTATTTTGCACCAATATGTGCTTATATTATGGTCGTGTGCCACATAATGATGTTTCAGTCAATGACAGGGCACATATACCATGGCGGTCCCATTAGATTAGTGCCATACAGCTGAAATGCGTAGTAGGTTACTCCAACTAAGCTTGTGTAAGTGCACTCTATCACAAATTTATTTTGTGTACTTTATATGTAATCTATAGATATTTACAAATTAATGTTTACACTTACAAATGTATTTTAAATATATACATATGTAATGTATATATATTTTACAATATATATACAGATTTATTTTGTATATATTCATAAAGATGCATATGCATGTGTACATACAATGGGGGTAGAAACGAATGCAATGAAGAAAAATAATTAGGGTAAGCAGATTGCTAGAAAGGGATGGGGAAGAGACAACGGCAGTGATACATTTTAGACAGACTTGTTGACTAAGGCGTCTCTGAGAGGGTGTAGTTTGAGCCAAGATCACAATTCCATGAAAGTGCAAGCTATTCCAAGATTTGGGCAAACTGCTTCACTGTCAAAAAAGGCAGAAGACATGAAGTCTCTGAGGCAAGAACAAGCTTAGTGTGTTTAAATAAGAGTATTACCATATTTTATCAAATTGTGAGTAAGTGAATTTACAGACAGCATATAGCCTAATAGACTTAGGCAAACCTAGAACAAGGCCTAGCGAATAGAACGTGCTCAATAAATACTCATGGACAAAGAGTGCAGAGTTCAGATTTTTTTCTCAGTTTGAGGAAAGTTAGTAGAAGATTCCCTGTTTTGTACTGAGCAAGTAAAGAGCCTTGTTACTTTCCCAAAAGGTCAACTTGAGTCTTAGACACCCCTGGATTCTCACCCTGGCCTTTGTGGGTCCTGTGCTTAGTGGACGTTCCTTCCAGAACCCAGAGGTTCTTTGCTTATTCTTTCTAATTTTCAGCCTTATCATTTTGTGCTTACAAGTGTGTTTTTGTGTGTATTTTAATGTGAAGGAGAGAACGCATGAATGAATAAGGTCTTCCTAGAACTAAGAGGTCAAAATCTATGTTTTAAAGGAAAATTCTTTCATACTTCCTATGATGACAGAAGAAAAATTTCAAAAGCCTATTTCTTGCTGGTACTACACTGCACAGCAAAAATTTAATGCCTTTGCCTTCTTCATCTTAGAACAAGCCTCGTTTCTATTGACTTGCAGCCCATTTTCAACTGCCCAGTTTGTGAATTATTTGGTTTTTTTTTGCTATTTCTTCTTCCGTTTTTTTCCCACCCAACTCCAGGGAAATATCACTTCATAACAGCTGAAAAAGAAGTGGAAAGCTCAAAACATCAACTTCAGGAATTTTCTTTTTAATTTTTTTAGTACAACATCAGCCACACCACCACACCAACCTGTCTGAACAATAGGGAAGCAGAGGAACAATTTTATCTGCTTTGTTTCCACTCTGAAGTAATTAAAGTTGTTTCTACGGTGCTGTAATAGTTTTTGAAATAATGGAACGTGCTTCCTCCTACGTTTGTAATTCTGTGCAACTTGACTACCAATTCAAGCAGAAATTGCAATAAAAGCAACCCAGGGTCCTGGGATTTGCATTTTTAAATGAAATGACCATCCTCTAAAGACAGAATCTCATAAGATATACACTGCTTTCTGTGAGGAAGGGAATATAACATTTCACAAATATTCAGATGGTACAATAAGAACACAAGCTAAGCAGTTCAGAAACCTGAATTCACCACTTACCAGGCCATTGCTCTCTGAGCTTCAATTTCCTCTCTGTGAATTGGTAATAATAACACTTCACCTCTCAGGATGTTCTAAAGGCAGGGGTTCTCAAAGTGTGACCCCAGACCAGCAAAGTCAGCATCACCTGAGAAACTGGTACAAATGAAATTCTTGGGTCGCCCCATACCTACTGATTCAGAAAATCTGGAGAAGGGCCCGACAATCTGTGCTTAAACAAACCTTCCAGGTGATTCTGATACATGCTAAAATTGTAAATAACTGTTCTAATGATTAAATGAGATAATATATTTGCAAAATAAAAGTGCTTTGATAATTCTAACACATTATCCATATGTTAATTACCGTTATTGTGATGATAATGAATATTTTCAGGAAATATCTATGAGCAAGGTTGTGCTAATTGGAGTATACAAGAGTGTAACATGGAAAGCCCTTCCCTTCAACAATTTATAGTCTAGAAAGATTTGTAAGGAAATCGACAATTGCAGTAACTGTGTGCTAAGTGCTGTCAAAGGAATTTGCAGGGTACCATGGGACCAAAGATGGTATATTTAAGTCAGGCAGAGGCACAAATGAAGGTTTCCAGGGGTGAATGTTACTTGGTCTGTGTCGTTAAGGGTAAATATGAGTTAGCCAGCTTGATAGAGAGAGAAGCCATCTTCCAACCAATGGAAATAGACGTGGAAAGTTCTAGAAGTGTGAAAGAATCTCTCTCTCTCAAGTGAAGTGGCTTCAAGTATGAGTAAAGAGTTTGTGAGCAAAAGGAGAATAGAGATCAAACCAGGTGTGCCATCAAGACGCCATATCAGAAAACAGCTTCTGTGTAACACCACTTCATCTGGACAGGATTCTGAAAGCTGTGAGAAGGTAGTAAAGGGTTTGAATCGGGGAAGTTATACAATGTGACATCAGCCTGGAGGAAGGAAATCCACTTAGGAGCCTGTTACAGTACTAGAGAGACGAGGGCCTTTTGTCACATGGCCGAAGCAGGATGGGGCAGAAGGAAGTATGTTAGAGATGTTTAGGAGGAAAAGTGACGGAACTTTGGTGATTGAGATGATGAAGTAGAGGAATGGATATGAAAATTCAGAAATTGTTTTTAGCCTATACGTCTTTTTTTAACATAAAATTCTTTTCCCTTTCTGATACTTGGAATGTCGTATTTCAACATAGGATTAAGATTCCCTTTAGTTTCATAATTGTTAGGAAAAATGCAATCAAATGTATTCTCTCTATTATCCTGAATCGGTGAAAAGTACTGGATCGGGTCAGCTAATTTACATTTATAATATCTTCTAAATTTGAATATGCAAATACCAACATTTTTATGAAATAACCATGCCTCTGCATACGCACTTAATTTGTCTTTTTCTACTTTAGACTTATTTGAACAATTCAAGTAGTTTTAAAAAGCAGAGTAAACCCTCTGCCGGTTTCCACCAAATTAATCCACGAACATATGCTTAGAAAATGTGTGGCTCCTCATTTGTTTTTCCTGGCAATGAGACAAAGGAGCCGGAGCCTGCACACAGATGACAATAAGGACGGGAGGCCTTTTGTTCCAGGTGTTCCTGAGTAATGGATGGGTGTTACCAAACGCACCCAGAAATCAGTTATTTCCTAACTCCTCCAGTATGACCTACTAATAGCAGAAGACCTGTTCAAATTTAGGAAAGGTTAGGGTGTACACTCTGGCCGAAAGAGTCTAATTATATTTTATTCCTCCCTTTCTCCTGTTTGTGTTAAGAAAATAGGTCCTTATGCATGGATGGAGTGGGACGTTTATCTTTCTCTTTCAGGTGGGCTCTCTCTAATACTTCTCAACGTTATAAAATATGCTGTAGCTAATTAGTCAAGGAGGAAATTAGTCCAAGCAAATTAATCACTGGTACTCAATGTGGAATTTCAGTGCTTTGTGGCTCAGAGATTATTTAGTGGCTTCTCCTCCTTTCGCGTTTTCTGTTAAAGTGAATTCACCCATGACAATAAGGTTGGCTCGTTAAGGGCTTACCTCAGTCATCCTCCTCCCCTTCCACTGGCACAAGCTCAGCCCAGGGTCCGGAAAACACTTGGTCTCAGATAATGCTTTCATGCTAAGTCGAGACAGCACTACTTTCTCGCCCTTGGAGCACTTCCTGTGGGGACAAACTGCAGGGGATGCAGGAGAGAGCAACGTTCATCGCAGGCAGTGGGCATCTTCAACACCTGCTCTTTCTTCCCTACCTGTGTAACTGGATCAGGGACCTCCAGGCATGTTCATATGTAAAGACCTTTTTTAAATGGAATAATTAATAAGCCGTGAAAATAGAAGCTGTGGCAATGCCTCTTCGCTGCTGCAGAAGTCTTAAGTGATGCTCAGGCAAGGATGGGATGCCAGCTCCCTGGAGGGCCAGTCTGTTAGGGCCTGGGGGCATAAGGCCAGCAGGGAACATCGCGATCAGGCTTTATATTAGAAAGCAAAAGACTGGGTATTAAACAGCTTGGCAGAGATAACACTCCACAGTTAACAATGTGCTTTCATGTGCTTTGTTTCATTTAATTCTCATAGACATTCTGGGGGGTGAGTTGTAATTATTACTGTTTACAAATAGGAAACAAAAGTGATTTGCCCCTCCCAAAGCCACCTAGGTAGAAAGAGGCAGAGTCTAGCCTGAAATGCAGGCGTCCTGACTGTATTACTTAGTCTTTTCCCAGCACCCCCTCTGCCTCCTCTACCCCTAGAGACGTTTCCAGGGCGAAGCTTAATGTGATAAACGGACGTTTTCAGACCAGTAAGACCAGAAGTTTCTCCTAGTGTTTCTCTCCTAACAGACAAAATGGTAAAGCTAACTACCTTTATAAACAACCGTATTCCACTTTAGGAAGACTACAGGAAATCAAACCATTTAGTGAACAGGTGTCGCCTGAGGAGCCAAAGAGACAGAGGCTAACATCTCATTCAGAATGTCCTCCCGTGACTCACTGCTGGACCTCTCCGAACCGTTATTTCCTCAACTATAAAATGGGGAAATGATTCCTATCTTGTAACATTATTGTGTTATAAATGATATATTAAAGCATTTAGAATACTGTTTAGCACATAGCAAGTGTTCAGTCCTAATTCCCATTGGGTTTAATATATTGTAGTTTTCCAAAGCATGGAATGTAAACGTAGAATGATACTGACTCCTACAAACAAAAAAGTATACATGATTTTAATAATCACAACATGTACCTGTGAAAATGCCTAATAAAAAGAAAAATAAGTCTACTGCTGGGGACAGCGCTGTGGCATAGTGGTTGAGTTCATGCACTCTGCTTTGCTGGCCCAGGGTTCACACACAGGTTCAGATCCCAGGCACAGACCTACATACCACTTATCAAGTCATGCTGTGGCGGCATCCCACATACAAAATAGAGGGAGATTGGCACAGACATTAGCTCAGGGCCAATCTTCCTCACCAAAAAAAAAAAAAGGTCTACTTCTATAATGCTAAATTATAAATCTAATCTGGAATATATTAAAAATGTATGCTGCTTCTGTTGTTTTCCTTCTAGGTCCTTAAAAAGTATATGATTAGGGGCCAGCCCCATGGTCGAGTGGTTAAAGTCCATGAACTCTACTTCAGTGACCCTGGTTCACAGGTTCAGATCCTGGGTGTGGACCTACTCCACTCATCAGCCATGCTGTGGAGGCATCCCACATACAAAATAGAGGAAGACTGGCACAGATGTTAGCTCAGAGTGAATCTTCCTCAAGCAAAAAAAGAGGAAGATTGGCAACAGATGTTAGCTTAGGGTGAATCATCCTCACCAAAAGAAAAAAAAAAAACCACTAAAAGATTAGAGTAAGTATGGCAGAAAAAATATACTGCAGTAAAGAACTGGGAAATCTAGAGGTTAGTTTAGGATCCCATTAACAATTTGAACATAATTTGAATGTCTCTCTCCAGATTCCATCAGGTATACATGATTTCTGAAACATTGTCATATAATACAAAGATATAAACATTTCATTCTCTGGAATAAACATAATTTAATATGTCACCTGTTCCATACATGTCTAGTTGAGATTGTACATTTTTCACTTTCTGGATCTTGAAAAATAAAAATTCTTGAAGCAATTCTTTCATCCTCTCTTTTGACACTTTTTTAAATCTTTCTCATACTTCATATATTTTATTTTCTATTTTGTATCTTAGTGATTTTTTTTTTTAAAGATTTTATTATTTCCTTTTTCTCCCCAACACCCCCTGGTACATAGTTGTATATTCTTCGTTGTGGGTCCTTCTAGTTGTGGTATGTGGGACGCTGCCTCAGCGTGGTTTGATGAGCAGTGCCATGTCCGCGCCCAGGATTCGAACCAACGAAACACTGGGCCGCCTGCAGCAGAGCGCGCGAACTCAACCACACGGCCACGGGGCCAGCCCCTGTATCTTAGTGATTTTTGAGTGTGCTTTTTATTTCTTCTTTAAGTTTTTGCTCCTAAAAATTCTCAGAGTTGTCTTGTCCATCCTTTGTATATCTAACAGAGTACCTTGTACATAGTAGATATTCAATAAATATTTTATGAACAAAGCATTATTTATTTAATGAAGAGAACTTCAGGAATCTAAATGGAAGAGTAGAAAAACTAGTTTTTTTGTGCATGCTGGTAACAGAAGACTCAACCCAAACTGGCTCAATTGATAAAGGAATTTATTGATCCGTGTAACTAAAAAGTCTAAATGCAGAGCAGGCTTGGAACATGAACTGACTGAGAACTTTGCAATGCCATTAAGGTTGTTCCTCCATTTCCCAATGATTTCCTAGGCTCTGTCTTCCTATTAGTTTATTTTATCCTCAAGCTAGCTTTTGTAGCAAAATGGCAGCAAGAGGACTGACCTGAATTTAACAGGGCTGCATGCTTCCTCTTTCACATTAGAGTTGGAGAGAGGATGTCTCTTACCACAAATATCCGTCAAAATGTATCCCTTGGTAATGAAATTCTTACTGGAAAAACCTATGTCCATGTCAATCTATGAATCAATGCTTGTTGATTAAGAATGCCATGTGGTGATGGACAGGGTCCTGAGGCAAAATGCCACAGCAGGGGAATGAGATAATCCTAAAGGTCAGGTTGGGGTTCATTCCCAACCAAACCATAGAAATGTTTACGATTTGGTGGAGGGAAGGGAAGGAGCATGGGTGGTTAAATGAATTTGGAGGAGGCAATCCGAACATGCGCCATAATCGGGTAGTAGTTGGAACTTCTGTAGTTCCAAAAATAAGGCTGAAATGCTCCAATGTTAGAGTTGTACTCACTAGGTATAGGATAAAACACTCAGCCCCATATTAGCTTAAAATAATCAGATTTTCCTCGTTTGCTTTTTGCTTATGGGTGCTTTTTGAATAAAAACAAGAGATTTTCTTCCCTTTTGTTAAGCTTAACAGTTAATTTTATTGGTTAAACTGCTGCTAATGACTCACTATGAAAATATCAGAACTCCAAAATAGTGACATCACATCAAATATTTATTTTCCGTCTTCTTGACATTAAAACAAAAAAGCCAACCATTTTAATTTAGATGATGTATTTTAGACTTAGCACAAGTATTATATAATGTTTACCGTCTTTATGGATCCTTTTGGATTATACAAGAGGTAAAATTGCAATTGCAGTCAGCCTGTTTAGTCATAAAAGAACTAAGAGATTACCTAGAAAGGGCAGTTTTAGTCCTTACTTAATTGTCAAGCAAATAAGGTGAGTCTCATGGCCCCGTTCTTTTAGGAATCTCATTCTTGGCACCAGATAACTATCAGCACTCCCCACACCCACCCCACTCTAACCACCAGCCAGCTCCCCTAGAATGTAGCTGTGCCTAGAACACCTCCCCTGGACTGGCTTCTGGTTGGCCTCCACCTCACCAAAGCACACTGAATTCCTCCCAGTATCTCATCCACTTTCCCTATTCTATTTCTCCCCACGAGAGCCTTAACCCTTAACCCTTCACCCCCAACAACTATGAAAACAGCCAATACACTACTACTAAAAATGACAATCTTTGCATTATCTCTTCAGGATTAGATATTCTCTTATTTTTTATTTGTTATGCTAATGTTGCTAATTTGCTAATAAGAAATGAATAGTTGAATGAGATATCTAAGCTTTCCTACTCAGATTGCATATGAAAAATAATAAAGAAAATGACTAGCCTTTTCTTTGCATTCCTTCATATTACTTTTGTCATGTTAGCTGATAGGATTATATCACTTTGATCTATTTAACATAATTGTTCTTGGGTAAAATAATAAATAAATAAAAATTGAGTGATATGTATATATGTACCTATTGGAAGGAAGGTTATTTCCTATTATTTTTATTTTTACGGGTAAACTTTTATCAACTAAACAAATTGCCTGTCTTTACTTTTCCTTTTATCCATAGGCTCTATACCTATTTTCTGTAAAATTAACATTAAAAACTTTTTCAGTATAGTTGAATTCCCCAAAGAACTGTCAAAACTCTATTTGTTCATCACTATGTTTTAGATATATAAATAAACACGTGCACACAGACAAATAGAAGATAGGTAGATAGCTGCTAGATAGAAAGATAGATAGATAGATGGCATTCATACTGTTTCACCATTTGGTTTGGGTTTTCCTCCGTTATTTTTTTAACTGACATTCCAAGATACTTCCCACTGGAATTTATCTTAACAGGCACATTCAAATCCTTACAATTTACCTAAGGTGAAGATTACTGCCATCCTGATCCCGTGAGGTGGCACTTTCAAAATCTCAAGGAGCCAAATTACCCAGAATGAAAAAAGTGTCCCCTCTCTCTAGGCCACACCAGTGTGTGCACATGTGAAAGAATGACATGTAGCACACTGCCAACCGAGGACTGACAAAGACTAAGAGCTGTGAGAATAAAAAACAAATACCCTAATCTTCAACAATTTAATTTATTTTAACTTTTATTTCAGACATCAAAAAAATCAAACTGTCTTAAATTTCCACTTTTTAAAGAATATTTATTTAGGAAAGAAGGCATCCTTATGGACCTCCTTGAACCTCAAAACTTTTTATCTTTAAAGAGGCCATTGCTTTTGTGAAGGAATTGCTACTGAGCACTGAAATTTTCAAATTCAAGACATTGAGGAAAAATACAATAACCATGTGCTGGAGAAGCATTGGTTCTCACACACGGCTTTTAAAGACGCATATTCAAAAGCTAGTTTCTAATCCTACTTTGTAGCATGTACCATGAACTTGACAGGAAATTCAACCAAATCCTTCTTAATGTGTATCCTGTTATTTCCGGTAAACAAGAACCTGTCTATAAGCTTTCACGCCCATATGCAAACACATACTAAACCACAAAAATTCTGACACATTACTGCTTAGAAATAAGCCTCATGTCCCTTTAAGGCACAAGATGGTCCCCATTTCTGATCTTTCTGAAGGCCATCCATATCAAAGGGGATGCTCCCAGTGTTACAAGCTTCATCATGTATGGTCTTAAATAAAGCAAAGCTAATGAAATCCTAGTAGGAGTGCGGGTGTATCCAATGAGATTATTAATCTGATTCCAAATCTATGCACTTGAAGGATGATACCTTTGTAGTAAGAAATAAATATGCTCTCTGATTTATGTTTCTGTTAATCTATAATTTAAATACTCTCCATTGGTATCTGAAAGAACTTAAATCCATTCACATTTAAAAATGTGCTAGCCCCTCCTTCCTCTCTGGTAACCACCAACCTGTTCTCTGTATCTAGGTGTTTGTTGTTAACTCAATGAAAAAAAAAATGTGCCAGCTCTGCGTTTGAGACTAATGATGAATAATTGAAGTAATATTGGACACTGGTGAAAAGCAGCTCAATTTTTGAAATCAATAAAGGAGCTTAAGTTCCCACTTTACAGATAAAGTCAAGAAGAGGATAAATATTGGAAAAATATCATCTTACACAATAATGTGAAAATAATAAAATTTAATTTTGTTTTTGTTTGGTTTAACATTTTTGGTTTCTTATCAAAGTTACCAGGAATGAGATACATTCCTGGTATCTCATTGTTTGTTGGCCTTCATCATTTTATTCCATGACAATACTGCTAAAATATGTTTCCACTTCCTTTTTTTTTCAACTATCACATTTTATCTCATTTCCAGATGTGGACAAGGATGGAAAGGAAATAGATGCCACATCAAGGTTAACCCTCCTACTGCAGGTTTTCCGTACGCTCAGAATGGTAGGTGACATTGTAACTAAACAAACTGTTTGATTTTTGAGTCTTTAACATTTTTCACTGCATATTTATCTTTTTCCTTGGTTTGAAATTCCAGATATATGGACTCTCCTGGGGATTGGGTTAGCTTTCCTGATGGCTCATATTACAGTCTCGGTCTTGTGTTTTCTTGCAAACAGAAAAGTGCCAGGAAGGTAAGTGATACCTTTGATCGCTGAATAAAATATACTGTGGCAGACCAATTTTCTGAAACAGTTCATTTTCTATATTTTCCTTTCATCTGCTTTGGTGGCCCGGGGTTCACTGGTTTGGATCCTGGGTGTGGACCTACATGCCACTCGTCAAGCCATGCTGTGGCAGCATCCCAGATAAAATAGAGGAAGATTGGCGTAGATGCTATCTCAGTGACAATCTTCCTCAAGCAAAAGGAAGAAGATTGGCAAGAGATGTTAGCTCAGGGCCAATCTTCTTCACCAAAAAAAAGAAAAAAAGAAAAGAAATCTTAAGCTTAACATATAGATCTCTATGTATAAATAATAAGATATATTAATACTCTATATTAATATATTATATAATATTAATTATACAAATTATATCTATTAACATTAATGAAATAATTACTACTTTATGTTAATAATATTATTTATAATATTAGTATAATATATTAATAAAGAGAAAGAGAGAGATTTATTTTAAGGAATTGGCTCATGCAATTGTGAGAGCTAGTGAGCTTGAAACTTGTGGTGCAGGCTGGCAGGCTGGAAATTCAGGTAAGAGCTGATGGTGCAGTCTTGAGTCCAAACTCCACCAGGGAAGCTATCAGCTGGAAACACAGATAGGGTTTCTATGTTACAGTCTTTAGGCAGCATTCTTTCTTATTCCAGAAACCTCAGTCTTGACTTGTAAAGGCCTTTGAATGACTGAATGAGCCCACCCACATTATGGAGGGTAATCTGCTTTGCTCAAAGTTGGCTGATTGTAAATACTAATCACATCTATAAATACCTTCACAGCAACGTCTAGACTGGTGTTTGAGCAAACCACTGAGCAGCTTAGCCTAGCCAAGTTGACACATAAAATTAATCATCACAACATATGAACACGTTGTCATATTAACACAACCAGCAAGAGTACTCAGAAAGACTCTGAATTCCACACCTTCTCCAAATTCGTATTGGACAGACTACACCATTGGGGCTGGTGTGAGACCTCTCAGGCAAATGTTGATGGCGTTCTGTCACAAACTAACAAGCCACCTCTCCTTTCTGTCTTCCAGTTCTATCATTCTTCTTCAATTTTACACTTTCCCTTCCTCTCCACTGTTCAACTTCTTTCTTTGCTAAACTCTATTTCTGTTTTCCCTCTCCTGAGTTCTTTGTCCATCTTCTCTGAATCTTCCTTCTGTCTCTCTCCCTTTTTAAAAAAAATTTAGTGTATTCTTCTCTCCTTCTTCCCATCCCTTACTGATATTCCCCAGCTTTGCCTCTGTGTCTGCTTCCCTTCCCACTCCCCACATTCTCCATGGGACATGCCATTCATTTCCATGGTCTCAAGTGCCATCCATATGTTGGTGGCTTCAGATCATCTCTCTCTCTTACTGAAATTCTTTTCTAATCTCCAGATCCATTCCATTCTTTCAACCATTTGCTAGAATTCTCCATAGAATTTTACCTAGATACATTGACTTTAACACATGAGATATTTGTGCCCTTCATTTCCGTATCCTGGAACCTACCTTTGAAGTCTCAGGAATAAAGGGTAACTTCATTATTTGAGATGGAAAGCTTAGATATAGCTGCTTTTATCTTCCTACTAGAACAACCAGAACTCTAATTTGACAATAAAAACCCCTCTTACACAAGATTCACAAGAAATTGAGTGAAATTGACTACATTCCTCAAATAAGAATCTCCAAGAACCACACATTTTAATGAACTGCCAGAGACCACCAATAATTGGGGTCAGACACAACCCCCTGAGGCTTGCCAAAGGAAGCAGAGTCGTCTCTCTTGCCATCACCCAATCTTTCATCTCTCCAGTCTATATAAGGAGAGAACCAGAGAGAAAAGAGGAGAAAGCGTTCTTGAAGTCATTGTCTTTAGGGTAATACAGTATTTCTGGTGAGAATTTTTTACTTTTCCCAGTGAAAGAGAGGAAGATACCACCACCAGCACTATCAAAAGTCAAATGATAGAAGGGCCCCAAGAGAATCAGTAGTTAAGATTGGTGATGCCTAGGAGAAAGGGGCAAAATCTGTTTCCTGGGCTGCCTGAGAGCAGCATGTAGAAAATGTTCTTAGAAGTATTTGGCACACATGTACCCTTAGCAGATAGACATAAAGACCATTTTTCATTAGTGTTCTGAAAGTGGATGGCCATAGGAGCATCCTGTATCAGCTGGGCTTAAAAGGACTATGGTACAATGTACCTGGAAACAACAGGAGGGCGGGAGGTAGAGTGGGAATTATTCCAGTCATGCATGACCCTCTGAAGGCGTGGAAGAGAACCTGGGGTTTCCTTCTTCAGTCCGTATGAAGAAGCACAGAGAATAGAGATAAACTGCAGTCACAGAGTTGTACAGGCAGCTGCCAGTTCAGGTGAAGTGATGCCCCTCCTGGAAAGGGCACTGGAGGCAGGGCTGAGCTGAAGGTTGACATTGCCTTTCTTTTAAAATGTATTCAGTGATAGAGGCGGCCCAAATGAAGTTGATGTACACACACACACACACACACACACGCACATATACACACCACTTACATACAAGAAATCCCTACACTATCACCATGGAGGCCACAACCAAATGAAAAGTCCACTAAGGTCTGAACTACACTACCCCTTGGGCAATGGGGGGGTGCCTCCCTACTAAGGACAGGTGACTAGTTACATAAGAAGCTTCCAGCCTTCCATTTCCCCTTTTCTGTATCCACACCTCAAAGTTAAGCCTTGAAGAGGGTTGGGGTGGAGGTGTTTCAGAGGCAGACCATAGCCTTCATCCTCCACTCTACTCCAAGCAGCAGCCATGATCAAATATCAAGTCTGAAATGGGGAAAAAGCGGGAGACAAATACGGTTAGAATCTGATATTACCTGGCAGCTTTAGAGTGGATTGGACTAAGTTTTAACCATTAAAAACGAACTTTTAATCATTAAAAGTGACCATACACTTATGAAATTTGCCCAAGATATGTGAACTGGACCAGGAAGGAAGGAAGGTTGATAGAACATGGTATAAATAAATGATTGTAAGAAAAAAGCAACCACCTTCTTGGGATGCCTCAGTCCGTCAGTTACCCAAGTCTTAGTCTCCGCTCCCCAGCAGAGACAAGTGAGGTCCAATGCACGAGATCCAAGATGGCATCTCTGTCTCTGACCCTCTGATTCCCCTCCCTGTCCTCCTCCCTCTCCCTGGTGCCTTCTCTTATGATTTCTAAAATCTCAAAACAAAAGGTTTTAATTCCCTATTACTGCCCCAAACAAATATCACTCAAGACTATACTCTCAATTCTGTTAGTGATGTCCTGAATCGCTCATTGCACACCCTGCCCAGAGGCCACAGTGATGAAGTTCCCACTAGCAGGGCTGACAAGAGGTGTCCCTCAAAGGAACCAGACCAGCCTCAGCCCAAATTTGGGGCAGGCCAAACCCAGAGCTACCACCTTTCCCTCTACTAGGGGTCTTCAGACGGAAGATGCTTACCCTGAGGCCTCAGAGACTTCTCAAGGGTGTATTGCACAAAGAGCCTCAAAGGATCCTTTTACAGATGCTCAAATCTCTTACATTCTCTTCTGATTGAGAATGTTTGGCCTGCTGCTTCTCCTTTCTCATTTCTCCTTTCACAGATGTCCTCTTTACCTCACACCTATCCTGAATCTTACCAAAATACATTACAAGGGAGAGGGCAGGGAAATCCCCTTGGGGAGGCCAAATAGAGGGATAATCTGAGAATGCAGCCCCCCAAAAAAGAGACTCATGTAGCAGAAGAAGAGATTTGGGATAAGCAATATTGAAAAGGAAACTAGAGATAAATCTTTGCCAGGTTTCTCTCTCTCTCCCTGCCCCCTCTCCTCCCTACTCCTTCTCTTCTTCTCCCGTCTCCCTCTCTCTCTCTCTGACTCTCTCTCTCCCCCTCTCTCCCTTTCTCTCTCCTTTCCCACTTAGAATTTGAAATCACAATTAATTGAGATGATTGCCTTGGGACACGTTTCAACATATCAATTAGAGTTGAACAATGAAGTGAGTCATTTTCTGAAAATTAAGTTTGATTAGGCTGATTGCATAGATAGCACGACTAGCTTTCTTATTTAGGTTAGATGTGAGACAAATTCCATAATTTTAAGGAGTTAGATATAAAAAAATTTCAAAAATGTTATCCTTTGAAACCACTAAACTTAAAACAAAAACTTTAGATATTAACTTGAAAATGTAAAAGGAGATGCATAGTGTTTCTAAAGTATTTTAGGAAAAATTCAAGTGGCAGTGTTTAAAGACCACCGCACCGAGTTTAATTTCCACACCCTACCCTTGGGAAAAATCTCACCATTCCCCCAAAACACATGGCTTTTCACACACTCTGCCTGGCATATATTTTTGATACCAGGCAAAAATTTCCTGGCATCCCTTCAGGGTTAGTCACTGAGTTGTCAGAATGTTGTCCTCAAGAGACAGTTATAGAGCTATTACGTAGTGTTATTACTTAACTATTTCCATATTAACCAGTCCTTTTCCTTACATCTCCAGTATCTTAACATCCCTAGTTCAATGCATAATTGGTCCCCAATGCATGACTACAAAAGACTATCTATACTTTATTGAATATTATCAATACTTCTGAGCATCACCAAAAACATTGCTTATGTCTACTGATTACATTTAAATGAAAACATTGCATGTCAAATTTTTTAAAAAGTCTTTTTGCATGAAATCATTTAAGCCCTAAAACAAGTTATAATGTTGGGCCAAGAGACGGTTAAATGAAATAACAGTGACTCACCTTGAAAATAATACCAAAACTTTGAGATACACAGGAATTAATGTAAGCAGGAAATTCATCACCCTCTCTAAATAAACCTTAACCTTAAGATTTCTCATTAGATTTTATAAAAAGAATCTGTAGCATAAGAGGCCCTTCAGCGACTTGAAAGAAACTTTTTTTATTAATTTTTTAAAAAAACAGGATGGTGCACTGCATGCTCAGACAATACTAACCACAGCAATGAGCCTCTTAAAGTTGTTTTTAGAGATTTGGTTCCTGGATTTTATCATACATTCTCTGACCCTTCTGTTAGCTACTTGCCACCTAATGTATTAGTGAGGACACTTTGATTGCAGGGGAAGAAAGCATCTCAAACTGGCTTAATCAAAATAAGGAATTCAGTGTAAAAATGCACATTTCTCAGAGCTCAAGGGTAAGAACAAATGAGGTTGGGCCTCAGGAAGGCCTGGACCCAGCAGTATTCTTCCTCTGCCTCTTGTCTCTGCTTCTTTTTGCTTCTCTGCTTGGTGATTCTCTCTGAGGACATATTTCCTCTGCTCCCTGTCTAAAAATGGTGTTGCCTAAAGGACGGATGGTAGTTACTCATTATGTCTCCAGAAATGTGAAGAGACATCTTCTTTGTCTTTTTGTCCCTGTTCCATATTCCAAAGGAAGACCTTCTGATTAGCCCACGAAAAGGGTCACGATCCCTTTTCTGGTCAAATTAACTGTGGGTGAGATATGGGGCAGGGTCAATAGTACAAACATGGCTGTAGGGACCCCATACAAGGCACTGTAGTGGTGGGCATGGGGGTCATCATAAAAAGTGTCTGGAAGGTATCCACTACACCTGAACCCATGTTCCAAAACCCATCATATCTTCACTCGACACTTTAGAGGAAATAATAAATATGGCAGCCTTCTAGAGTTGTTTATAGCACTAGAAAGTAGAGGTGATAATCAAACTTATACCTAGAAATCAAGATGAAAGGATACAAATAAATAGTAAACTATTTATTCTTACCTTGCCTAAAGCCACATAAAACCCACTGCTTTCCATTTTAGATTATATCTTCTTTGCCTGGGGAAAATTGGCAATAAATCGCTGTTTATTACACACCACTATGGCACTTGCTCTTGAAGGATTGTGTTAGTTTAATAAATATACTAACAAAAGTTAAAAATAAGCAAACATATTTCATTTAGTTATGCTGAGAAATAAGATATGTCTATGCAAATATTTGTTTTTTTTAATTTAGCTCCCAAAATTTTCCACTTTCATAGGATTGTAAGTAAGTGGGTGCACCACTGGAAAGACTGCTGAGTAAGAAACTATAAGGCCTGAGTGTGATCTTGGGAATCACCCATGATTCGAGTCTGCGAATATTTCTTACCACTTTCTATGTAGTAGTCTTGAGAGATCTCAAAGATATATAAGATGATACCCCTTCTTTCAGACCTGTACTCAATTATAATATGTTTGACTATGATGAGGGTAAGGGGAGAAATGTAAACCAAAATACTTTGGGGGTAAAATGGAAGGAAAGAATGATTTTTGTTTATATTTGTGATAAGGAAGACCGCAATTAGAATCTCAAAAGCCGGACCAGCAGCCTATAACCCCAAGGGAGGTACAGATGTTCTTGTTGTTTGAGATTCTTGAATGAGTGGCCCTGTTCCCAAATAAAATATCTATCCCAATAATATCACATTCTCTCTACCAGACCCTTGTATAATAATGTGGAGCTTTGGAGGCAGAAGTTCAGCCGTATTTCTAGTTTGAAATCTCTGGATAGGCCTAACCTGGGCCCAGCAATGAATATTTATCCTTAGCAAAAATCAAAACCTCACTTACTCTCTGCCTCAAGGCATTCAGCTGCATTTTCAGCTAGAGTGTCACTAGTGAGCCTGCCCTGGTCCCAGAAATGAATACTGAGCCTCAGCAAACTGGAATTCCATTAGCGGCGATGACCAAGTTCGCCTCATAATACTTGCAAACCTTTGCTCTCTCCACTTGTGCATTTGCCCACAAAAAGTACAGCTGTTAGGATCCATGAACCTAACTCTGCAGTGTCAGTCCCCTGTCATATAATGGCCATGCTCTGCCAATCCTGCTGAATGTTCATTCAAGCTAGAAAAGGGAAATTTAAAACAGGGTTTCAAAGTGGGATTAGAACACGTGTGATGATTCCTCCTTCTCCTCCTCCTTTTGCTTTTTCTCTGTTTTAAAGAGAAGTCTATGCAGCCTGTTCCCTGATACTTTTCCTTTAATTCTCACCTGTGTGTTCTTGTCCTGAAATGGTAGAAAAGGCCCGTAAGAGAGGACTCAAAGGAAAAGGAGCATTTGTCCCAAACCAGCCACATTTCCACTTCTCTCAGAAGAGTCCCACTCCCTACCCTGTGACCAGGGACTTCATGAAGTCAGAGCTCCTCTTAGTCAGAGTGGAGCGAGTGATGCACAGGCAGATCTTGATATATCACATGCAGGCAATATATTCTGGGGAGCAAGCAATTTGGATGGAGTAAGAGGGCTGCAAAGGGCAGGTAGTATCTGTGTTGAGACTTAAAAAATGAAGAAACCAGGCAGAGATGAGGAAAGGGGGCTGAGGAAAATAACAGAGCATGTGGAAACTTATGGTTTCAAAAATGACTCACATCGCTATGGAATATGGGAGGAAAAGCAATAAATTACACTTAGAAAAGTATGTTGTAGAGAGGTGGTTAAGGGTTTTGAATGCCTACTAAGGAAATTTCAACTCATTACAAAATATAGGGCTGAGTGCTAGCTATCTTCTGTCTTTCTCCAAGATCCACCCTCCACCCTTCTCCACCAAACAAGATGGAGAAGGGTGGGAGATGGATGCGGAGACTTGACGTTTATGGATTGCATTAACAGGCTCCCTTGTCATCTGAATTTATGTTACCTTTGGCCAAAGTGGGTCATCTTGAGGGAGGAAAGAGAGGGTGGCCGGGTATTTATAACCCTGGCTCCTCCCTTCAGTGAAGTTCCAGCTGGCTGCTAGAAGTCTGTTGGGAGCCCCTACGGTCACTACAGCTCCCTTCTCCCATACCCCTCCTTCTTCCTCCTTCCAGCCTAGGGTGGTAATAGGCCTGATATCATTGGCCCAGCCGACTGCACCACCCTTGTGGTTTCTCTACATTCTGGCCATTTCTTTGTAAATTGTCACTTTATCAAATACTCCTCAAATTTCCAAATTTGACTGCTAGGGCATTAACTGATACAAGCCAGGACAGTATTTTAAGCAGAAGAAAGATAAGATCATGTCTGTATTTTAAAAAAGAATGCATAGCATGAGACTAGATTAGAAAAGATTAAGAGATTGGCCTGTCTAGAGAACATAAGCCTGTTCAAGAGGTTTAGATGAGAGAGGAGGAGCACTCGGACCTGAGCAGTGGTGACTGACTTTAATACAGGACATGAGGGGAAGTGAGTGTCAAAGCTGATCCGAGGGTATGGTACTCAGGTGACTGCACCGTTGATGGCACCACTAACAGAGATACTAAAACCCAGGAAGAAAGACAGGTTTGGGAAATAGGGAGAAAAATCTATTTTGATATTATACATTCTCTTATATATAAAATGAGGAACTTGAACTAAGTCAGTTTTTCCCAAACTTCTATCATTTTATAGGCCACCCCCCACAATTTCGGGCATAACTATGTATTATGTTTATTATCTTTTTTCTTATTTATTTATCTTTAAAAAGACTTTTTTCCCCCTAGCCTTCTCCTAAGCAATATTCATGAAATCATGGAATTGATGTGCCATTTATATATTTTCATTATACCTTTAATATCAAATGTAACTATAAAATTAAAATGTTTGTTGCCTAAATTAATCTTTCTTATAAACAATGTGACATGTACTACATAAAGGGGAACTGATAAATTAATTATTTTAAAGTTCTCTCCCAGGTTCAAAATTGCATGATTCAAATAGAATATCGAGCTTGCTTCTCTGGGCCCTGAGTTTTCCCCTGGTTGGAATATAACTGCTTGCAGCCTTTCAGTTATGAGGGTGCCTTTTAACTGACTGAGGGGTGTCCTAACTTTATCTTTGCATTACAATTCCCTGAGACAGTTAATGCTTGTCTTAAAAAATAAACAAGTGCCTAACTTACAATTCAATATTAGACCAGACACTTGGCAAATCTATTTGTCTCGTGGTCTTGACCACACAACTTACTGATGGTTAAAAACAATAATGTCTGGGACTCAGCTGTAATTCTATTCACTGAGAAATCTCCAGGAAGCAGGGAGAGCATTGTTTGTTTATGCTGCACCTTGCCTAACACATGGTATGTATTTCATAAATAAAACGTAGGACAGATGAAAATCAGATGGCTGGGATCTGTGGATTTGCAATAACACATCAAAGCCTTGGAATTCAGACTCTATGGGCTGAATACGCCCAAGACAGAATGAATTATGCCAACTGCCATCTTTCCAGACTATAATGGCCAAGAAGGACTGACTGGTCAAAGAAGATAAAACGAATTTCCAGAAATGCTGGATTTACTTCTTCCTTCACTATCAAAAATAAAAAAAGGGAAGACTTTCACAAAGGCTAACCACAAAGGTGGTGCCCTCTGGAAATCTTCCCAGGTCACCTTGGACAGAAGTAACCACTCCTATACCTCTGAGCTTCCAAAGCACTTTTTTCTCAGCCTTGCTTTTCACTCATCACATTGCCTTTCAGTTTAATGTCTCCCGGTTTGTGAGCTCATGATGGCAGGATCCTTGTCCTATTCATATTTATATCCCTGAGTTCAACAGATAGCAGTGAGGAGTTCATCTCAGTAAATATTTGTTAAATTGAATTTCTCAGCCTGTCTACAATAGGATGTTGGAGCCCAAATGAACATTTTATATTCCAGAGCAGTATTTTACTTGGCTTTAATTCTCTAGAATTTGTTCATGCTAGAATCCTTGCAGATGACTCTGAAAGTTGGGATATCCTTGTTGGGTATTCTTGAAGAACTTCCATCCGACTTGAATGACCTTCATTTCATATATGGAAGCTGAAAGCAAATAAAGGAATCCCAAATGATGCCTACAAATACGACCCTTGGCAGAGTCATTATTGGGGTCGATGATGGGCTGCAAAATCAGCACATAATCAGAAGCTTAAATCCTAGAATATTAACAAAGGATATTAAAGCGTACCAAACACCTGCAAGTATAAGCATTCATAATCCATGGAAAAAAATGAGCATCAAAAAACCTGGGAGCCAGGAAATTGAATTTTGTTAAAAGAGTGACTATGTTCACTCTCCCCGATATTGTCCTCACACTAAACCATTTAATTTGGGTATCTATATGTGTGACAGATTTTGCTCTGAAGTTTCCGAAAACAGCACCTGGCATCTGACAACTTAATCTAATCAACCTGATTGGTAATCTAATTACCAATTTTATTTAAAAGGGTATTATTACTTTCATTTTATTTTTCTTAGAGAAGTCATTTCCATATGAGTGTATAGATGAATTCTTTTCAAGAAAGTGATATTTATATTTATCAAAAGAACAAAATTAGAAATTTCACATGAACTTCAAAATGATTTGCTTTTTTTAGTAAATATCTAGTGGTTCTTTAAATAGCCAATTCCCTGATCATTTAAGATACTATTTGACAATCCAAAATCAGTTTACAGGCAATGTGTCAGGAATCTGTCTTGAATAATGCAAGTTTCATTGGTGCGTACGTGTGTATATTGTTGTTGCTGACTATCCCACGTTGTTTCAAATCTGTTGTCATTGGACTCGGACTTCAAATAGTCTAAGAAATAAAATCTGTGTAAAAATTGTAAAGAGCACTTTACTGTATATAGCCTCATGTTCTAATTATTTGATCTAATTATTTGATAGCCATTTCACCATATTAATCCAGGTGACTGTTTGGCAGAAATAGTCCCCAGGGCAGGATTCAAGGTGCTTTTCAGCATCTTGTCTCTGCTCACTATAATTCTTACACAGCAAGAAGACAGCATTTCAGTCTCTGGCATATTTCTATGCTGCATTTGTTTCCTTGTATCCAGGCAATCAGAGTAGATGAAAGTGTTGGAGGGAAATCAGAGTAGCTCCTTGAAAGCAGTAACCTGTTTAAATGAGGAAGGATGTTAAGGCAGTAAAGGCAAGTGAGGTGTGGATTCTTAGTGAATCGCGTAGCTCTGCCAAGGCATGCAGCAAACACATTCAGCACCTTTGACTGGAGAATCAGAATTCTAAATGTTGTCTTATTCATGTTACTAAAGGGTCGGGAATTTGGAAGGAAAGAGGATAAGAGCAGCTTGATAATTTTTCTTCAATAACTGCTTTGTCATCCTCCTGATACACTCTTTTCTGCTTTCAAGTCATCTTTCATACAATTTCTCCTTAACAGTATCCTTAAAGACACTCTTACAAGTATCACAGTCTGTTTGTTGGAATTTCTAGTTTATTAATGAATCAAAGAACAAAATGACAACAGAATCTAAAAGACCTTATTTTCATAAGCTTATTTTCATCTTTGTCAAAAAGAAACACATAAACAGAAACTCTTAGTGATTCATTCATGTATTTGCTGACAAACGTTTATTAAGTACATATTATGTGCTAGGCACTGTGCTAGGGACTGGAAATACAAAAACAAGTAACAATTTACACTTGGGTGGAGAAGGCAAATAGAAAAGCAAATAATAGCAATTCTTCAACAAGCATATGTTAAGCACGTTACAGTCGCTTCCTACAAAGCACTGGAGAAAAACACTGGTAAAGGAGAAGCAGACTTTGCTTCAGAGGGAGAAGAATATGGCAGGGAGGCAGAAGGAGGATTTAGTGAGGATGTGCCACCTCCCTCAAGTCTGAATTCATGGATTGAAATCCACCAGATGAAAAGGAGGAAGAGCATCCCAGGGAGATGCAACAACGTGTGTAAAGGCACAAGCTGTGACAGAGACAGCAGGCTTAGTGTGAATAAAACATAGGCCAGGTAAGAAAAAATGGGGGGAAATTTACTGAGGGTCAACAGGGAACGATTATTTTTAAGATATCTAGATAGATAGAATTCTAATTATGTGCTTGTATGTGCTTACAATTTCTAATTACATTTTTAAAATAGGTTGTCTTAAAATAACTACAAGAAAATGTTTTATTGATTTTTTTAAATTTTTTAACCATTATAAGATGAACTTATTCATAGATCCAAGAGAGCTCTAGCTAAATATATTAATAAATCCAAAATACGGTATATTTAAATGAATTTGTGAATATTCGTGTCATAATGAATTAAGTCTATTTTTCTAGACAGATTCTCATATAGTGTTGTCAACTTTAAATTGTCTAAAAAGATTTAGATAGAAGCAAGTTGCTAGGCGATTGTTAAGGGAAATCATGAAAACTGATAATTAACTTCAACACTGCAATCAGTTTCAATCAAACAGATTATGTGTCTAAGAGAATTCAGTAAGCAAATTAGAATGAGTTTTCATATACAGCAATTTATGTGAAAAAATATTTCATTCTGATAGGAGAAAGTTATACAGTACTTGGCCCTTTCCAATTGTGAGACTTTGAGGTATCACATTTCTAAGGAGAAAAGGAGAGAAAGAATATTTTCAAGAGGTAGCTAGAAAAAGTTATGGAATGAAAAGCAGAAGTCAGCCAGGCAAATGAGTATTTACTCATATTTGAACACTCAGTGTTAGTAGCACAGTCATTCAAACTATGTGTGGCCAAGGACCGGCTCTGTTTTCTTTTGTTTTCAATCTATCACATACCAATGCGTTTGTAAGAATTATTGGGAAAATGAAACTAAAAGACACATAAAATACTAGTCCAAATTTCTTCTTCTTAGCATTAACAGGCATAAGCTTACTCTGTCAAATTGCTACAGATGTTTCTAGACACTTATTCTCAGTTCTTGTATTTATCTCACCATGGGACGATAAACAGAAGAGCAGAACCATCATACATCACACTCTGAGTAGCTCTGTAATAGCGTACATGGCACATACTTGGGACTGAAGTAATGTTTCCTGAATAAATTATAAAATAAAGACTTTAGCTCTGGCAATAAGAAGTTAACATTCACGTGGGAGAGACATGAATGTAAATAAATAGATGCAACTAAGTCCATTTTTCTAGACAGATTCTTACATAGGGTTGTCAACTTCAAATTGTCAAAAGGTTTAAAAAGCAGCAAGTTGCTAGGTGATTGCTATGGGAAATCATGACGACTGATAATTAACTTCAATATTGCAATCAGTTTTTAACCAAAGAGATTATGTGTATAAGAGAATTCAATAAGGAATTTAGAGTGAGTTTTCATATGGAGCAATTTACATGGAAAAGTATTTCATTCCAATTAACAAAAGTATTACATGTTCTGATAGGAAGATGCATAATACACAGTGGAGTACAAAGAAGAGAAGTGCTTTATCTGGCTCCAGAGCTAACAAAGGTCCTGGCCAATGAGGTGGGCATTTGAGAGTGGAAGCAGGAGTTATGGAAAAATATGTCCCATCCACAAACTGGAAGTAGAGCAGCAGGACTGGCAGATAGACCTTGGGAAGAGATGCTAAAAGAAGGGAGTCAGGAAAGATGGAAAAAATGAAGATCATGAGGGATGTGGATCTTATCTTTTAGGCAAATGATTTACAAGGAGCTGGGACAGGATGGAGGTGAGGAGCTCAAGCAGAGAAATCCCTTGTGATCTTTTCCAAACTGTAAAACCATCACCCCACCCTAGGATTCTGATATACAACCACCTAATGAATAGAATTTGGGAAATGCAACACAGTGCCAGAAAGAATTTAAAATTATATTTAATGTCACAACCAAGAGATGTATACTGTTACCATTTTGATGTATCAAATTCCAAACTTTTATCAACATGCACACAGAAACACAGCCTTTTCATCTTGAAATTTGAATTGTTACCTATGAAGTTTTTTTCTCCTTATTTCCCTATACTGATCATTCTCAAAGTTTTGCTCTCAAGATACTTTCTACCTTCAAAAATTATTGAGGACCCCAAAGAGCTTTTTTTAATGTGGTTGGAACTATCAAAATTTATCATATTAAAAGTTAAAACTAAGAAATATTTTAAATTATACTATTAGTACAGTTCATTTAAAAATAGTTCATTTAAAAATAATAATAAATCCACTACATGTTAACAAACATAACATATTATGAAAATATATTTTATATATATAAATACATAATATAAACATATATAAAATATGGGTAACATTTTATGAAAAATGACCTTTACCAACTGTAGAATTTTGAGGTATCACATTCATAGGGGAAAAGAAAAGAAAGGAAATTCAGAAGAGGTAGCTAGAAAAAAATTATTAAAAAGTATATGTTTGCCAGATAAATGAGTAGTTACTCATATTTGATGCTGCAATGCTGGGTAGTACAGAGATACACTGAAACAAAATTTTAGTGAGGGCTGGCACGAGATAATCATACGTACTTTGCATTAAAACCTTTGCTATATTGCTTTGACTGAAGTATAATAAAGAAAATTCAATCTCACACAGATATATATTTTGAAAAGGGAGGTATATTTTCATAGATTTTTAGGTACTTATGGATATTTTTATACTACACCAAAACTTGATATTGTGGTAGTTTCTTAAAGTGTAGCTGTAATGTGGAATTGGAAACTGTATCAGTAAAATTTCTATATTGTTATATTAAAAATTCATTGGTCTATCTTGCACTTTGAATGGGTCATTTACCCATGTGTGATTGTATTATCATGAATTTTTCAATTAGAAAATATTGATTTGGTGAGTGATGCAGCTTGTCAAGTGTTGAAACATTTCAATATGCAATATAACAAAAAGTATTTCATCAGACAAGTTTTTAAAGAATTGGGAAGATGTTGTGGACCAAAGTTTTACAAAATTCTAATTTCTGTTTGAAAGTGTGAATTTGACCATTGGGAAGAGACGCTGTCAGGTGTGTTCTTTGATGTTAAGAGCCTTGCTTCATTCATTTGTAAGAAAATGTCTGCCAAATCCCCTAGTCTGAATAACCATAGTGTGCCTTTTATTCTTTCAAATAAAAATGTTGGTCAATGAAAAAGTGGTTAGTTTAGCATGCAACTCAGTCTCATAGTGCTTTTCCACAAGACAACACATACTTCCATATGGGACAAAAGTGCTTTATGCATACTTCCCAGAAAATTAAAAAGACTTGTACCGAAGAGTTGAGAGTTAATTAATAATTTTTACTGCCTCCTCGAGGTCATTTTTAAATGCAACTGACTTGCTAAAAAATTTCCTGCAAGCACATGGTGGTGACAAATACAACATACAACTCGATAGCATTGTCTTGATTCCTGCTAAAGGACCAGCAGTTTTTACCCACCATTGCATTTGCACCAGTGCTGCAAATATCAACACAGTGAAGAAGTCTGTTATAATAAAAATTAACTGATCTAGCTTGCACTTTGAAGGAATCTTTTACCCATGGGTCTTACTATTATGATGAAAATAGTTTTGAATTTCTACAGCCCCTGAAGAGGTCTTAGGACCTCCAGCAGTCCACAGACCACACTTTGGAAATGCTGCCCTTACACCACTAAATATTCTTTAAAGCATTACTCGAAATGGCTATTCAATGCTCTTTTTCAAGTATATGCATCATCACTTGATCATTCTATTATTAGACAGTAGGTTGTATCTAATTTTTCATTATTATTAATAATTTGTGATGAGCTTCTTTCTACATAAATCTTTGTCTTCCTCTCTAATTGTTTCCTAAAGATTGATGCCTAGTAATTTTACTAGGTCAAGAAAAATTTCAAAGTGTGCTGTCAAATGTATTTCCAAAGGACTCTCTGGCTCTGCATCTGGTCCACATTAGGCAGTCGTGAATGTGCTAACACTGCACTCAGAGGAGGAGAAGCTGAGAGGAGACTGTGCTCCCATTGGCAGCATGGGGTCTCCTTAAGGTTAAGCTACAGGAACCTGGGTTGCCTTTATTCACACTAATTGCATCCATATTCCTGGGCATGTTCCCATTTAAGCACTCTGCCACAGTAAGATCACATTAAACACTGACAGGTTTTGTGGTCAGCGATATTTATTTCCTGCCTGAAAAGAGCACGAGAAAAATATGGCAGCTGCTGTATCATGTGAATGAGTTTAGCAAAATTTGGTGTCCCAGTTGTTTGGTTTTGTGACCCAGGATGATTAATCCTTTCCTCTCCCTTTTGTGGTATTTCTTGTTATGTTTGCAAACCCAATTCTCTCTGAACTTTTTCACCCAAACATTTGGTTCAGCTTGTCCCTTAAGGACTTGGAAATGAAAACTTGAGCTCTTGGACACTCCCCCCGCCCCAAATTTACCCCTGCTTTTTCAAATTGGCATGCTTCTTTTCTTTCCTTCCTTTTTCTCCAGATTGTTTGTTTTACTTCTTTAAAAAAAAAAAAAAAAAAAAAAGTCATCATCTTGCCAGAAGTAGAGACCATTGTATTTCCATTGACTACTTCTTAAGATTTCTTCCCTTTTTTCTTTAGCAGTAGTCAGATTATATAGCATTTTACAGGAGAGTGCGTTCAATGAGAAAAGGTTGATTTAATAGATCCAATTTATTCTTTCTTATAATGCCTCATAGTGTTATTTAATTCTACCTATAGATTCTTATAACAAATTTAAAGTGTCACACCATAACTATGCACTACAAATTGTAATCTTGGTGTTGACATTTTTTATGATAAACACAAACATATGCAAATACCCCCCAAATCAAATTCTCTGAGGCACTGTTGTGCTTTAAGGCTTCCATAAAATCCATCTCTTTCCTTGCTGCCACCTTCTCCTGGGTAGTTCGTCCTGAAGCACTCTTTGGCACAGTTTCAGTCTGATATTTTGAAAGATACTAGTTGAAACAACCTAGTGAAACTCATTGTGGCTTTTCCTAAAATAATGTTGTGGGGACTTGTTACTTTGGGTAGCAGGATGCACACAATGTATGTCTTCTCTGCTGAGTTGGAGATGATATGTTTCTAAGCACCCGGTTTGTTTCTTTTTGAAAGTGTAACAAATGTAGCTGATTGTCCTGCTTAAATTTGAATTCGAGAATCTTAAAGTCTAGGTTGTATCCTACATTTAATAAATATATAGACTCTCATGATACCCATTTTATGTCCTGTCCATCTCGTGACCTCTGGCTCAACTCTATTTTCCAGTTTTCCGAATCCCTTTCTCCAACTTCCTATCTACTTCTTATTTGTTTTATGTTCTTCTATTGTGCTTATCCTTGCAAACTGCCATAAATCTGTCCTTATTACAAAAAAGACAAAAGAGTGTCTAAATTTAAAAATTTGTGATAACTCTCCTTAAAAATAGTCTATTCAAACAGGCTAAAATTTGGATTGGAAATGATCAGAGACAGGTGTAAAATAAAACTTACCTAAGGTTTTGAGAAAGGAAAGATGATATATGTGAATCATGTGGCATTGAAAATTGCATAGGAAACAGTGCACCGATCTCTTCCTGTTACTACAAGTTAAAAATGAGCAAACGGGGGCCAGCCAGGAGGCGTAGAGGTTAAATTTGCATGTTCCTCTTCGTTGGCCCGGGGTTTGCCAGGTCAGATCCCGGGTGCAGACTTATCAAGCCATGTTGTGGTGGGAGCCCCACATATAAAGTAGAAGAGGGGCACAGACGTTAGCTCAGGGCCAAGCTTCCTCAGCAAAAAGGGGAGGATTGGTGGCAGATGTTAGCTCAGGGCTAATCTTCCTCAAAAAAAAAAAAAAAAAACCAAAAGAACAAACAGAAAAACTCATTTCCCTAGTTTCTAAAATCAGGAAGCAAAAAAAGAAAAAAGAGAGCATCACTTATTAATTTTTATAATGAGGCTGAAAAAATTATAACTACTCTATTTTTTTTTAAAAAGCAGACATTTCTTAAAAGATCTCTTCTTCACAGAGATAGGTATGTTTAATAAATATGAAAAACAGATATGAGTAAAAGTGGAAACCCAGAAATATTTTTATTAGGATTTTGCAGTGTATTTTTCTTTTATTTGAAAGATTAGCACACTCAGAAAGGCTTCATTCAAAGTCTGAAGACTGAAAACATTTGGGAAAACCTAATTGGAGAGTTTAAAACGACAGAGGTGGAAATGGGGGGAGTAGAATCGAGATTTACTTCTCTAGGACACCCCAGACTCACATTAATCAGACTAAGCAAAATTTATATAAAAGGCGTGACTCCCAGAATAAATGAATTCTATTTACAGTGAAAGGATTGTATTTCATAATTTAGATGGATCCTTTTAAAAATATATATATCACATGTACTTTAATGGCTAGAAAATGTTTTTCCGCAGTTGTAACAAATAAAATACGTCATAGCCTGAAAATTCACTTCAAGACCCTGATGTTTGTACATGGATGTTTCATACCTTACATTTTTCAGAGATGCACATGAGATATGGGGAATACAGACCTTTAATTTTCAAATATTGTAAAATGAGTTATTTGGGCCAAATTAATTTTTCTCCAGTCATACGACTTTTTCAGGTTTTGTGTAATAGAAAGAGATGAAGGACCATGCCAATTCTGTTCTACTCTGCTCATCTTCAGGGAAGCCCCCAAGCTAGTCCTCTGGGTTGGCACTTAACCAATTGAAAAAGAGGATGGAAAGAGACAGAAGGCAAAAGTAGGCTCCTGGCCCACTTAAAGTCTTGGGCTAAGTGGAACAGAAGGCTAAACACAAATGTGACTCCGTCATAGCAGTAGTAAAAATGAATGTCTGTTCTGGGTATTGTTGAAGTTTACTGCTGGGAGTGGGTGTGGGGGAACAGAGTACGGAGTGGGTTCCTTTGTTGTAGTGGATTCTGCTCCATCATTAAGCCTTCGGACTACACACATTCATCAAGTTATTCTTTCTATAAATGCTCAGTTGATTCTTACTGCACCAGATACCGTAGTAGGTGCTGTGATAGAAGATTAAACCAGACGATGTCCTTATCCTCCAGAGCACTTTCACTCTAGAGCGGGAAGAATCTAAGTTGCCTCATTTGTAAAAAAGCCATGAACAAGATGATTACAAACGTCCTTGCTAGCTCTAAATTAACAAAGCTGTTTTAACAGACAGAACGTACTACAGTGATTGTTATTATTACTAATTTTGACACTTCCTTATTCTTTTTCTTTATCCCAACATCCCTCATTGATCCCAGGCTTTGGGGTCAGGAGAAAGAAGTGGGAAGTTTAAAAGAAGCTACAAACGGAAAAAGGAGGAAAGAATAAGAAAAGAAGATAAAGAGAATAGCACTCAACTATTAGTGGGCATCTACTTATGGGAGGCACTTTATAAAGATGTAATTTCATCTAAGAGACAGAAATCCAACAGCTGCCACCCTCCAAAAGAAGTTCCAGAGGCAGGAGCCATATGCTGATCAACTTTTTAAGCACAGGGTCTAACATAGTGTTTAGTACTTAGTATGCGTCCTAGAAAAGTTGGATGAATTTAAATAAATAAATATGAAAGATGATGAATAACTTAACCAACATTCTATCATTCTTAAGGAGTGAGTCACTACATTGTAGAGCATCTTTTTCCTTCAGGCTACTTAATTCAGAACAGTCATTTCTTGGATCTTAGAATATTCCTTAGCATTTAGAAACAAACATAGAAATCATTTCATTAGTGGAAGCATGAGAGCAAATTCCTCCACGTGTACATGCACAGCAAATATCTTTTGGTAAATAAGTTATCATGTTTATCCCTTCAGATCACGTTGATAGCTGCATTATGGTTATCCCAAATTCAGCAACTGTAGCTCTCCATTCTTTTTAGTAGACAGTTTTTACAGTAGAGTTTTATAATACAATCCACCTAGATGTAAGAGGAACCATCATGCATGGCTCTCTCAAATGGTATTCCCTCTTACTTTTGTCATTTGTAGTAAAGTTTTGAACTCGTTTTTCTCTGAGCATTTTCCAAGGCTATCTTTAAATGTGAACACACTGTGGCAGCTTTACTCCCATGAGATGGGAGGGGGAATGGGTGTTTGGTGAATTTGACTAAGAAGGCTGAGCAGTTCCTCAGACACACAAAATGAAATACTAGTAAATTAGAGAAAAATATGTCTGTTGTTAACAAAAAGAAATTAAATTACCTATTGATAACCAAAACAGCAATTAATTTAGTAAATCAATTAATAGGATACACTCAGTAAAAGAAATTATAAAAATGGATTAAAATTATTAATAAACAATGTGTGTAAATAGATACTTATTTTGTAGTATAGAGTTGTCAATAGAAGCAACTTAGGCATTGTCCTGTCATTCTTTCCTTGTCACCCTCCCGATAGCCATTTAATACTCAAAGTGATACCTATGCTCACTGTCACCTTGTTTTTCTTTCAACCTAGGCAAAGTTTTAATCACTTATCTAGTCTAAAGATGTTCATATTAAGTGGCAATCAAACTCTATCCTAAAACTGTCCAAACATTGCCGTAATTGTTTTCCCCATACACTAGTATTACAATTTAGTTTTAAACTAGAGAAGGTTTTGTAGCCCTAATAAGCTGCAGATAAATGTGTTTATCAATAAGAAACCTCAACCAGAGCAATTAGACAACAAAAAGAAATAAAAGCCATCCAAATTGGAAAGGAAAAAGTAAAACTATCTGTATTTTCAAATGACGTAATCATGTGTATATATATATAGAGAGAGAAAATCCCAAAGAATACAAGAAAACTATTAGAGCTAATAAATGAATTTAGCAAAGTTGCATGATACAAGATCAACACAAAAAAATCAGTTGTGTTCCTACATACCGGCAATGAATAATCAGAAAAAGAAATTAAGAAAGCAATCACATTAACAGTAGCATCTAAAGGAATAAAATACCTGGGAATAAGTTTAACTGGGGATGTGACAGATTTCAACACTTTAAATTACAAATCATTACTGAAAGAAATTAAATAAAACCTAAATAAATAGGAAGACATCTTGACTTCATAGATAGGAAGACAATGTTGTCAACGTGTCAATCAATACCACCCAAACAGATCTACAGAATCTCAATGCAATTCCAATTAAAACTCCAACAGCCTTTTTTGTAGAAATGGGAAACTGATACTCAAATTCATATGGAATTGCAGGGGCATCAAAGAGCCAAAACAATCTTGATAAAGGGCAAAGTTGGAGAACTCACACTTCCTGATTTCAAAACATAACCACAAAGCTACAGCAAACAAAACAGTATGGTATTGGCATATGAATGTACATATAGATCGATGGACTAGAATTGAGAATCCAAACATAAACCCATACATTTATGACTAGTTGAATTTTGACAAGAGTACCAAGTCCACTCAATGGGAAAATAACAGTCTCTTCCATAGATGGTGCTGGAACAACTAGAATTCCATATGCAAAAGAATGAAGTTACACACCAGTCACAAAAATTAACTCAAGATGGATCAAAGACCTAAATATAAGAGCTAAAGCCATAAAAAATTTAGAAGAAAACAGGAGTAAAATCTTCATGACCTAGGATTTGGCAATGCATTCTTAGATAGGCTGCCAAAAGAACAAAAAATAAAAGAAAAAATAGATAAATTGGACTTCATCAAAAACTGTCCCACATCAAAGGACATTATCAAGAAAGTGAAAAGATAACCCACAGAATGAGAGAAAATATTTGAAATCATATACCTGATAAGAGCTTAATATGAAAAATGTATAAAGACTCCTACAATTCAATGACAAGCAACCCAATTAAAAAAATAAGCAGACTTGAATAGACATTTCCTCAAAGAAGATACACAAATGGCCAATAAGCACATGAAAAGATGCCCAACATCATTAGTCATTAGGGAAATACAAATCAAAACTACAATTGATACTACTTCACACCTATTAGGATGGCAATAATAATAGGAATAAAACAGAAAATAACCAGCGTTGGTGAGGATGCGGAGAAATAGAAACAAACACTCACATGTTATTGGTAGGAATGTAAGATGGTGCAGCTGCTATGGAAAACAGTTTGCTGTTTTCTCTAAAAGCTAAAATAGAATTACCATATGACCCAGCAATTCCATTCCTACTTATATACAAAGGAATTAAAATGAGAACTCAGATAGATACTTATATGTCAGTGTTCACAGCAGTGAGCCAAAAAGGTGGAAACAACTCAAGCGTCCAGTCCATCATCAGATGAAGGAATAAACAAAATGTAGCATATGCATACAACGGAATATTATTCATCCATAAAAATGACTGAAGTTCTTATACATGCTACAGTATGGATGAACCTTGAAAACATTAAGCAAAGTAAAATATGCCAGACACAAAAAGATAAATATTGTAGGATTCCACCCATACACATTATCTAGAAGAGGTAAATTCGTAGAGACTGAAAGTAAATTAGAGGTTACCAGGGGCCAGAGGAAGGGAAGAATGGGGAGGTATTTTTTAATGGCTACAGAGTTTCCATTTCTGGCGGTGAAAACAGCTTGGAAATAGTGATGACAGTTGCACAACACTGTGAATGCAATGAATGCCACTGACTTGTACAGTAAAAAGTGGTTAAAATGACAATTTTATGTTATATACATTTTACAACAATTTTTGAAATTAATAATTAAATTAATAAAGTTAATACTGCAAAAGCACTGAATTATATCTTTACATGGGTGGATTGCATGGTATGAATTATAATTCAAAAAAGCTGTTAAAATGTACATAAGATAAAACAAACATTTACCTCAAATTCATGTTTACTGGATGCAACATAGATGAGTTTTGTTTTATGCTTTTTGTTTTTCTTCATTGCCCATTTACAGTAATTTCAGATATCTGTTATAAACACTTCTGTGTTTTTGGTCAACACTACAACAATTTCATTAGTTAATAAGTCATGAAGGGAATTCTTTTAGAGGTATGCATATGCTCATTAAACTTAAATTGGAAATTCCCATATCCTGCACAAATGGGATGTAGCAGGAATTTAATAATAATATAAATGAGTGCATGATAAGTTATGGGTGGAAAACTCATGTGATCCATGCAGCTTTTTTTCCTCTAACTCCAAACTTCCAAGTCAATTCCTTGCTGATTACTAGAGATGGTTAGATTATTTGAAACCTCAGCTCTTTAAGAGCCATCTGTCTATTGACAAATACCGTAAGTTAAACATATCATTTTTTAGCCTAATGCAGACTTATCTTGCACCATGCAGTGTTAGAACTGGCAGAAAACTTTCTAATCAAGCAAACATTTTGTTTTTGTCGTATCAGGATCCATCATTTTAAGTAAACTGTTTATGTTTGAATGTCAAACTTACATAATTGATGAAGATGGAAAATTATATCATAGAACTTGAAATAGTAAATGAATGGAGTAGACACTAGAAATTTACTTAATGGAAGTATCTATGGATGGTGTGTAATATTTTATCCTATAAATGGGAAAGACATTAAGAACTAAGCCTAGCAATTCAGAGATTTCCAATATTGGGAGAGATGCCTTTGATCTGGGAAAAATAAAAGTAGTTTGGGATTGCTAATAAACAATTTGAAGTAGGAAAGATTTACCATTGCTCACCTTCCACTACTCATGCTGTGGCCCTTTCCTCTTTTATTACAAATCCACATTCTTACCCTTAAGTAACACCCTTCCCTATTTATAGTCACCCAACCCCCAAAGGCAGGCCACCTACAATTTCTTTTCATTTTAATAGAAAATTATTGAAGACTTAAAATCCTTTCAGAGGAGAAGTAGCTTCAATGTATGAATTAACAGGACTGGAAAATTGATCAATTTGCCTGACTTCGTCCTGCCAATCTTGGTCTAAGTCATCTGGGGTCCTACGAGTCGAAAGCCAAAAACAACTGCCTCATAGCAAGATCTTTTGTGTTGCTTGTGCCTCACTTCTATCCCACTGACTGCCAAGCCTGTCCCTTCAGGTCCTGGCTGCCTGCCCAGCCTTTGGACCATCTGTCCTGTCTAGTCCTGCGGTTGGGTTTCCTCCTGCTTCTTGATTTCATGCCTGATTTCAGCCGAGATTAATTTTTCTGAGCTATCGGTGTCTGTGGCTGTCCCATCTTTACCTAGTTCCTAATTTCCATTTTGTTTTGATACTCCCTACTCCATGTTCAGTCTCTCCTGTACCAACCTTACCTTTGACACGTTGACACCTTTTAAAACTGCCCTTCACTCCCTATCCAGTATCAACCAGTAGCAGCCCTGCCTAGGCTCATGCCCAACTATACCATTTACTGAGCTTACTCCTCTGGGAACTTAACATTGACTGGTCTTGGAGGAAGAAAAGGCAAAGAGTCAAACATCACATATTCAATTTAATTGGAACAACTCATAAGCATTCAATTAGTGGTTAAGGAATTAACAGATACTTGTTGCCTCATCATTTGAGAGTATATTTATGGGGGTTTTCCCCAAAAAATAACCCACAAAAATAGTTACTATAGCCCTCTTCATTGATAAACAAAATACAGTCAGTGAGGGTGAACTGGTTAAGCTACTGAGTGTTTAAGCCAATTGCAAAGAAACAGCAGAGGTCAGAAATTTTAGAAGATGCTGAATCCACAGGGAGGATGTATTGCCAGCCAAACACAATTACCCAGATTATGCTGCTGGGCTCACTAATAATGCTAAGTTTTGGAAGAGAACCATGTGGTTTGGTAGATGAAATAAGAGGTCATACCTCTGACAATTTCTTTTCAAAAAGCAAATCAATAAGAGCTTCCTCTTTACTACCTTTTCTTTTAAGATTTAAGGAAATAGTATTGATAAGCATATTGTCATTAAACTCTGATTAGGCAAAAATATTCTCGCATTATATATTTTTTCCTCTTGGTTGCCCTCAAGACATTGGCAATCATCCTTCCGTGATGGAGAATCTTCATCGTGTGTGTGTGTGTGTGTGTGTGTGTGTGTGTGTGTGCATGGATGGGATCCTTCCTTATATCTTAAAAGGCTGTATTTATTTGTCCGGTCATATTATTTTCATTCCTGTGATGGGCATTTTTCTTCATCAGTTGTGATCACCTACTCTAGGGCTAGTTGTCTTCTAATTAGTCTATTGACTCTTAAGTAATTAAAGCATAAAAAGAAAATCATCAATTAGGGGCCCAGTTAATCAGAGTAAATTATGCAGATCTAGACCAATATGTGAGATTACCAAAGACACGTCTCTTTATGATTCATGAAAGGAAACACTAACATAAAAAACTCTTCAAAGCACTCTTATTTAAATTTGCTGTTTAAAATGTTAATGAGTAAGACTCATGTGCTGTAGATCTATATGACAGACACTGTCATGACAAATGCTCTTTAGGATGTGGTAATTTGGCACTTTTCAAATCTAAGGGACTTCAAGGTGGCCTTTCCTTGTGACCAGTTCAGCCTTATATTACATTGTTCTTACTAACACTGTACCCTTTGTATTATTTAATATTTTAAGAAATAAATTTTAAGGCCAATTTATGCCACTTTTTTATTTGCCTGGGTTTATTTGAATCTAAATATTCAGAGGTAAAATTACATTTACTTTCGAGAATTTGGTTGCTTTGGTGTCCTACAAGAAAGTCTTTACTTACGGTCGTACATTCATAGAAATAAGTATGCTGGCTAGACAATGTGTCTCTCAAAGATTTCTACCAGAAAATAACATGAAAATGTACTGTGGTACATTTCAATACTTACTGTTTTTTTTTTTTTCCTGTGGCCCTTTGTGATTTAAGGAAAACTAAAGGAAGTGTCAACTCTGCATTTGTTAATCCAGTTTATGCGAATTGGAGCAACCCAGAGAAAACAGAGGTAAGTGGTAATGGTGAACCATGTTGTTTCAGAAGCAGAAACGCACGCAACCAACCACAGTGTTGTCTGGACATGTTTCCACATCTTGGCTAAGAGGAATGTTTTACTGGAGTTATTCCATCTGAGGGAGGAAAGGAGTTTCACTCTCTCTAAATGTGTGATGAGAATTTTCCATTCCAGGACAGTTTCAATCTGCTTGTAAAATCAGTTCACTGTTAAATGGCTTTGTGATAGTTGTTCACACTCAGAGAGAGCTGACAAATCTGGAAAGCATCAGTTTAACCCATTAGTCAGCTACCCACAGTAACTATTCATTGACTCTTCTTCATATTTTATTCTAAAAGACAAAAAGGAGGATCGCATTCGGTGTTCTCTTTAAATTTAAGTGTGGCAGTGAGGGCCATTACCTGATAACTCAGAAGAAGAAAGGAGAAATTAAAGTGCATTATATCTTTCTTGGCCATAGGGCTACTCTTTATTTGTGTAAAAGCAGTAGGCTAGAGAGAGAATGGCAGGTAAAATTTCTCTCATTCCTTTCTTAAGTAGGTAATATGAGCATTCGTTTGGGTGTAAATAGGATTAGCCGTGACACATCACTTCCTGTCTATGAAAGCTTCCTTCCATCTGATTTTAGAAATATTATATCAGATTCATTCCCTTGTCAAAGTGAGCACATAGAAAGCTAAAGTTTTACTTTTCCCGGATTATTTTTTTAATGAAAATAGGCCATAAACAGTTGTTACTGTTATTGAAAATTAGTAGTAACAAGGTGTCAAATCAGATGATTTCTAGTCATTTTAGAAGCTTGGTGATGTGATAGAAGTCTAACACAATGCTTAACTTTTCTATTTCTCTGTTTTCTTTTCCTTTTTTACCTTTTTTTTTTGAGGAAGATTAGCCCTGAGCTAACATCTGCCACCAATCTTCCTCTTTTTGCTGAGGAAGACTGGCCCTGAGCTAATATCTATGCCCATCTTCCTCTACTTTATGTGGGACGCCTTCCACAGCATGGCTTGACAAGCAGTGCCATGTCCGCACCCGGTATCGGAACCAGCGAACCCTGGGCCACCGAAGCAGAATGTGCAAACTTAACCACTGCACCACGGGGCCAGCCTGTGTGTTTTCTTTAATAATGATGTCATACGAACTTTTCATATTGTTTTAGTAGGAATAAAAGCAAGAAGTAAGATATTTCCCAGAGTACAGAAAGAATTAATTTAGATGATTTGTCAAGTCAATCAAGACCTAGAGTAAAAACAAAAATGTAGCCCTACTTAATGGATAATAAATAAGCAGATGCATATTTAAGGGACGTAAGTGTAATGTGTCTTTTTGGCAAAGTAGGAAGGTGTAATATAAACTAATTTTCATTTTTACTAAAGAAAAGAAAATTTAATCTTTTTATCTTTAGCTTAGTTTAACTTTAGTGTCTGAAAGATACAAATGATGTAAGGAGTTAAAATATAATGTTTTAAAATTGACATTTTTGTATTAATATCACATAAGCCAGTAGTAATTAAAATGTTGCTAGGAAGGTGTTGTGCATCTTTTACTTTCTATGGAGAAAATGGTTTCTCTGGTGCACAGGAGGAGGACCATATTGAAACCCCACCTTACAACGTGCTTTCAAGACACTTTCTATTATGTGTGCATACAGCAGTGCAACTGATCACTCAAGAACCTTCGAAGCACTTTCTTCTTATTTTCTATTCTAATTAAAAAAATTATCCCTCTTTCACATTCTATTTTCCCTCCACTAAGAATGGCTATGTAAGAAATCTTGTCATAGCTCTTGACTTTTGTTGCTATTTTGATTTCTATTGTGTTAGAGACAAATGTATTAATTAAATTAAGTGCACCTTCCCTGGCATTGTAACAGACAAATAGACTTTCTAAAATACTCTTCTAAACACTCTTAGCGAAAATTCTCATATTCTGACATAGAAATTGCGAAAATAGTATAATGAACCACCATGTACCCACCAGCCAACTTCAACAATTATTAACCAGGGTCATTCTTGTTTCACCTCTACTGTCACCCATTCCTTACACCCACCAGAGTGGTGGTGGTGTTTTTTTAGACTTTATTTTCTTTAGAGCAGTTTTACGATCATGGCAAAATTGAACAGAAAGTACAGAGAGTTTCCATATGTCCCCCGCTCCCATACATGCATAGCCTCTCCCATTATCAACATCCTACACCAAAGTGGTACATTTGTTTCAACCTACATTGACACATCTTTATCACCCAGAGTCCGTAGTTTACAGTAGGATTCAATCTTCGTGTCAAACAGACTTTTTAAAGCAAATCTCAGGTATCATTTAATTTCACCTGTAAAACTTCAGTTGTATCATTAAGAGATAACAACTTCTTAAAAATATAACCACAGTATCACACCTAAATATTTAATAATAATTCCTTGATACCAATCAAATATTCAGTCAGTGTTCAACCAACCCCAATTATCTTATGAATAAGTAGGTGGTTTTATATTTTTCGTTGAGGATGTTGTTGTCGCTGTATTTTTAAAATCAGGATCCATATAAGGTACATGCACCCAAATTGGTAGACGTATCTCTTAAGTCTCTTTTAATCTCTAGGTTCCATTTTCTGTTATCTTTTCCTTGCAATTTATTTGTTGAAGAAATCAGATGGTTTGTCCTTTAGAACTTCCACATTTTAGATTTTCTAATATACTCTACAAAATATAATTCTCCCAAGTGAAGGCTATTGGTTTCTTTTTAATGTTTTTTGTTTTGTTTTGTTTAACCTACCTATAATCAATGCAGTAGGCTTAGAGAAACCAGCCCATAGAAAGAGAGTCAAGATACTGGCCACTGCATTCCCTCATCCCACCAGAGATGAGGATGAGGCAGTGGCTCCTATGCCCAGAGGACCTTGGGCACACACTGCAACTAGCCCTGTGTTAGCGGTTCAGGCAGTGTAGACTAGAGGTGTTGGAGAGAGTTGGGGATGCTCCAGTTATTACTCTGATGGAAATCCATTAAAAACCTTTCTGCATTCTGCATGATCTGGAAAGAAGTATCTTATTTTAATGCCTAAAATCCTAACCTTTTCAATGTGTTTTTCTTTAGAGTTCTGTATACTCCTTCTCAAATCCGTCATATGGCACAACATCAGGAAGGCTGGAGACCATATCTAATCATCTCAAATAGTACCCTCAAGATCAAGTGTGATCCAGTATGTGTAGTTTATAGAAAATTCTAGTCTGTGAAATCTGATAGAAACTCATGTAATAGTAAAACTAGAAGGGATTCAGAACATTAATGTAATTATTACATTTATGAATAAATTTTTGTACTGATATATTGAATATTTTCATGTAATCTGAATCAGAACCTTATCTTCATTGTATATCTGAATATTTTAATGAAGTGTTCCACTTAACTTTCTTATTTTCCTTTGATTTTATCATGATTATTTTTTAGTGGTGAATCAAATTGTTTCATATCCTAAATATAAAGAAGTTTTAAAATACTTACTTGTATGCCTTAGAGCTTAGAAACAAAGGTGAACTGACAATATACAAACTAGCAGGAATGGACAAATCATAGTAATCCTAATCAACATAACCATGAGTTAAAAGGTATTTCTGAATTTTGGAAAAAAGTTTGATAAATTATCATCCTAAACTTGCTTTCATTCAAATAAGCCTTTAACACCCACCTTATATAGATATAAAAATAATGCTAAAATATATGAATTAAGAAGTTTTGGCATGCAGGCAACTGAAAATTCCCTACTCAGATGGTTTAATGTGTCAATTATTATCCCACAAATCAGGAAATTGAGAAATAGGGCACCACTTTGGTTATTGTAACGGCTCCATGTCTTTAGCCAGGACTCTGGTTTCTTACAAGTTTCAGTTCCTAGGCTCTGTCCTCAGGCTAGCTCCCCTACAGGTTAGATGATGGCTACACAAGGTGCAGCATTATCTGGTTCACAGTAAAGTTCAGAGGCAGAGAAGGGCCCATTTCTCCTTGTGTCACTTTTTACCAGCAAGAAAACCCTTCTTCCTAGACAAAGAGCCCATGTCAAGGCAACCCTGTAAAGGTGATAAGACCACCATGATTGGCTGACACCCTTCACTATACCCCGGGGCTAAGAATAGACCTATGAAGCTTATCGTCAAGTAGATAAGGGTAACTACTCAAAGGAAGTTGGAGTCAGTTAGGAACAAGAAGGGGAACATAGCTATTAGATAAGCAAGTCAGCATCTGCTCTAAATAATAATAAGGAAATGCTCCTGTCTCCTGTGATAATGTTCCCTGGAACCCAATAGATCAGATAGAATGTGATTAGTGAGTCTATCCCAGCCTCTGTTCTCAAGAGTTTGGAGAGAGGAAGAAAAACTTTAGGAGTCACTATCATAAGATCCTTTGGGACGTTTCTGAGCTCAATGTAAGGTCAGTTGTACACAGGGTAAGTTTCGCTAGCAATATATTAGTGCCTTTTGTGAGAGTACAGACTGGAGAAAAATATTATTTTTCATTAACCTTGCAATAAATTAATCTCAAATTTTAGCCGAGTTAATTTCTTGAACCCCGTGAACTGCATTCTAATTTTGCTCTCTACAACTATCTTTTTTTAATAGCTGCTTTCCTATTGACACCAAAATTTCTGATCCTAGAAAAATTCAGATGAGAGAGGATCGGTTGTTGTTGTTTAAGTCTGGCTGCTAACACTGTGGGACATATGCATTTTTGCAGTTGCATTTATTTTAGCTTAAAACTATCATCCAAATATATTCAGGATCTTTGCCTAAGCTTACAGGATTGTTAAAGAAGCAGTGAGTTAAAATTTAGATATGGTCTTAGTAAAGACCTTGAAGCTACTACATGAAAAATGTGGGAAAAGTGTAATTTCTTCCAAAAGAGATAATAAAAATGATTCTCCAGCTTAAATTGGCTTTTTTCATAGGAATATTGAGGGAATTCATGACATATAGGTAGCTCCAGATTGCAAGTAATGATAGAAAATCAATAGAAACTAGAAATTAGAGTACTCTTAAGAGTATTTAAAATGTTTTTGAGGTGCAACTTAAGTTACATGCCTCCTAAAATGTTTAAATCAAACATTTTGTGAGGTCTCATCAACACATATGGCAATTCTGTGAAACTAAAAGAATGAAATAGATTTTTCTTATCCAATAAGTAGAAGAGGAATGTGCTTATGTTGTTTTCATAACTTAATGTGAGATTCAGAAATGAAAAACTAATTTTTATGTGTATCTTTCTTCCTCTGAAAACTTTTTGATATAAGTTCAAATTCACACAATTATGATTTTTAAAATAGGCAAAGGAAGAAGAAAAATAGAGGCAGACGGGACAAGAAGAAGTACACCAAGTTCATAAATTATATAACTCAGTTTTAAGTCAGGAAAACATCTCAAATTTCACACTGGACTGGAAATCCATTGAATTTTTGTTTTTAAGCTGGTGGATGTCAGGAGAATGGATCCCAAGGAGTATTGCTGACAGATTCTCAGGGCTTTTACTGCACAAATCTTTAAGACTATATTTGTTAACTGGATTCATGTGACCAACATCTTATTTCCCAAAATATGCTTTAAGCGTGTAATAATATTAATAACAACAGCAACAACAAATGCTAATAATTACTGATTATCTGCCAAATATACTGTTCTAAATATTTTACATGTTTTAACTCAGGTAAATGTAAATAGCATGCCATATATGACAGTCAGCCACGTGTGGATGTTTAATGCGAAATTTAATTGAAATTAAATACAATAAAAAATGCGTTTCTTCAGTTGCACTAGTCACATTCTAAGTGCTCAATAGCCACCTGTGGCTAGTGGCCACTGTACTGGACAACACAGAGAGCATTTCCATTATCACATAAAGTTCTCTCGGACGCACTGGCTTAGAACAATGTTGAAATATTTTGCTATAAATAGCACAGCAGTAATCTCTATAAATCTAATAACCACTAAAAATATTGCCCAGTATGTGTATTTTAAATAGAATCAGCTAATTTTAGCATAATAATAATTACAAGTGAGACAGACTAGCAAATATATGTGATAAAGAAGTACATTTTAACAGTGATTTCTTGGCATATAAATGTCATATATCCTTCTATTATACCCATATCATCTTTGCCTATTCCTTATTCTACATTTAGATGGAATCTTGAAAAACTTGTATAAGAATTCACTTTTTCCTTTTCACCTTCTTGACCGTCAATCATTTTTCACACCAAAAATTAATGATTTGCGAATCCTTTAAATAATGACTGTCTGTGTTTAGCACTTAATGGCATGTACTTTAGATAAACCAACTACTATATTCATGGCAATGTCTTTTGCAATAAGTAGTCTTAAACTTCATTCTTAAAAATAAAAACTAGAGAAAATCCATAAAAGGACTATGAGGTTTTTTTCCAAAAAGTCATTTAAAAAATAAGATTTCAAGTATATCTTTCACTATCAGACCAATGACAGCTTTGTGAATCTTAACGTTACTATGCTTTTCTGTGTATCAACTTGCAAAACACTTTGCATTTCATTCTAACGTGTCTAGCAAACCAACGCAAGGGTTAATATCTAAAATAAGTAATCATCAAACTCAAGAACTTGCTCTTTAAATAATTACAAGTGGAAAGGCACCACTTTCTACAAGCACGCATTTTGTGAAATTTCAGTGAAACTGGGGACATACCATATCTTGAATTAAAAACTCTATAACTATGAATCAAAGTATGCATGAAAATAAATAAATAAATAAATGCTTATAATACTTAAGGATCCACTTAAAAATTCAGACTAATACATGTCATTAAACATTCTGAGGGAGTGAAGTGCTCTAAAGAGCACATTTTCTTCTCCAGAATGTGGAAGCAACAATAAAGAGCTTTCTATTTTTACAATTTTTTTAACATTTTATTTATGTAGGCCTGGTTCTGGCCCCTATTGAGACAATTTCCTTGGCGTTTTATATTTTTGTCCAGAGTTGTGTTACTAAGAAATCAGCTCAGGAGGAGACCAGCCCAGTGGTATAGTGGTTAAGTTCATGCGTTCTGCTTCAGTGGCCCAGGGTTCACAGGTTCAAATCCAGGTGCAGACCTGGCACCACTTGTCAGGCCATGCTGTGGCAGCATCCCACATTAAATAGAAGATTGGCACAGATGTTAGCTCAGTGACAGTCTTCCTCAAGCAAAATGAGGAAGATTGGCAACAGATCTTAGCTCAGGGGCAATCTTCCTCACAAAAAAAAGAAGCGGGGGGGCATCCCCATGGCCAAGTGGTTAAGTTCACACACTCTGCTTCGGTGGCTTGGGGTTTGCCAGTTCCGATCCTGGGTGCAGACCTATGCATCGCACCTCAGGCCATGCTGTGGTGGCATCTCACATAGAAGAACTAGAATGACCTACAACTAAGATGTGCAACTATGTCCTGGGACTTTGGAGAGGAAAAAAAACAAAGAGGAAGATTTGCAACAGATATTAGCTCAGGACCAATCTTCCTCACAAAAAAAAAAAAAAAGAAAGAAAGAAAGAAGCTCAGGAAATTAGCATAATTATTTGCAGTGAGTATAATATAATTTGGGGCCAATAAAAGAAATGCTAACACAAGGGATCAGGAATCAAAAACCAGTTTCTCTATCCAGTTTTATTTTTGACAACAGATATGAGGTAACCATTTAATCTGTTACTAACCATAAACTAATGATTAAAGAAAAAATTAGTCACTGTGGGATAATTACACTTGCCATTAATTTGTTCAACAAATATTTCTGAAGCAACATTTTCAGTGGAAGCAGTGAGACAGGCAATGGGATAGTGAGAGGAGAGCTGAGTAACAACTGCAGATCATGAGGCCTCACCCGCCCCTGGATGCGGACCTCAAAACGTTCTCTACTTATTAGCATTCCAGTTTCTTCAAGTATATAAAGTCAGAAATTAATAAAATAGAAAATGTTTATAAAATGAAGTGGATCAATAAACCTAAATGTTGGTTCTTTTAAAAAGAGTAACAGACACCTGATGAAACAAAAAATATAAACCTTTGGTGAAATAAATCACAAAATTAAAATAAACACTAAAGAAACAAATCAAAGAAAAAAAATAATACACAAATGGCCAATGTCAGAAATGGAAACCATATAATCACCAAAGAGCCTAGGAACCACAAGAAGATAGTGAAGATATTATAAAAAACAAAAACAAAAAGTTTTATCACCAAAATATCAAATTTCAGAGGAAATAAATTCTTGGGAAATACAATTTTCTAAAACAAATATGAGAAGAAACAGAAGACCTAAGTAGTCCTATAATAATTAAAGTAATTCATCCATACTTAATAATGTTCCTTCAAACAAAATTCTAGATTCATGAGATTCACTAGTAGATATTATAATACATTTAAAAAATGAATAATGTCAAACTTACACAAACACTTCAAGAGAATAAGAAAAGAGGTAATACTTCCTAACACATTTTGTGAGTATAGCAGAATTTTGACACAAACCCTGACAAAGACATCACAATAAAGCAAAAATTTAGGTCAATGTTACTCATAAACACAGATGTGAAGTACTAAATATATATAATATACTACAAATATACTATATTACTGTTTTCATATTTATTCCATGTTGTAAGTTTCCTTTAATTTTAAAAATAAATTGAGGCCAGCCCTATGGCCGAGTGGTTAAGTTCACAAGCTCCAATTCGGTGGCCCAGCCACGCTGAGGCAGCGTCCCACACAGCACAACCAGAAGGACCTACAACTAGAATATACAACCAAGTCCTGGGGCGCTTTGGGGAGAAGAAGTAAAAAACAAAAAGATTGGCAGCGGATGTTAGCTCAGGGCCAATCTTTAAAAACAAAAAAAATTTATTAAAAAAATAAATATAAATAAATTAAAATCATTAACAGAATAAGAAAAAAGCACATGATCATTTTAATAGATGCATTAAAAGCATTTGGTAAATACAAAATCTGTTTATAATAAAAATATCTTATTGAAATATCTTAGTGAAAAAGACTCTTCCAGTCCCGGCATGAGCATTAAGCCCCCAGGGAAGCCTCTCTGCCTGGATGGGGGTGGGGTTGCCCAGGCCAGGGATGGCCACGGGGGCCCCGAACCAGCCTGGTCTGAGCTGTGGACTGAAGCCCCCAGTTTAGGGTGGACTGACGGGCAGAGATGTGTTTTTTCTCTAGACGGGCAGACACCCAGCCAGCTGGGTCCCTCCTCAGCCTCGCCTCGCTCCTGCCCCCAACCCTTCTCTGTTCCTCCTGCTTCAAGGCGGATGCTTCCCTCTCCAGCCTTCCTTCCAATTATTTCTGGTTCCACTGAACTGTGGCTGTGGACTGACCAGGACAGCACACAAAATAAAAGTTTTGTTCAAAAATGAAAATCTTAGAAAACTGAGAAGAGAACTTTCTTAATGTGATAAAAGGCAGCTACAAAAAACTCACAACCATTCTTAATGGTGGAATATTGATTTCAATTTGATATTAGGAATGAGCTACAAATAGGTACGATTACCACTTCTTTCAAAATATTTGAACTGTTTACTGGTGCTCCTAGTGGGAAAATAAGACATGAAAAAAGAAACAAAAAATGTAAATATTGGAAAAGAAAAAAATAATATTATGATTGTTTACAGATAGTATAATTATGTAATAGAAAATTTAGAATATGCTCCAGGTTAATTATTAAAATTAAGTATTGACTTTAACAAGTTCTTTAGATAACAAGAATAATATATAATACTCAACTGAGTATCTATATATCTTGAACAAAGAGAAAATGTTTTAAATGAAACTATTTATAATAAATTAAAAAATTAATACATTGGAATACATCTTACAATATATACACCTAAAATATTGAGAGAGATTAAAATAGACATACAGATCAGTTTTTCCCAAATTGATCTGTAAAGTCAAATCCTATCAAATTCCTGCCAGATGTTTAAGATGTGAGAGCTGATTCTAACATTTTTATGGAAATGCAGTAGGCCAAATTTAGCCAAGAAACCCTGAAAGAATATGGCATGAGGTCTTCTTTACTGGATATCATATATAAAGTTAGAATAGTTAGTGCATTGTTGTGTTGGCATCAAGAAAGACAAATAGGCCAATAAGACAGAATAGAGATTCCAGAAAAGGATATACATATATATTGGTACCTGATTTACCCACGTGGCACTGTGCAACAGCGCAAAAAGTAGTGCACTTTCAATGATGGGCTGAAAATTTTGTTTCCATTTAGAAAAATAAGTGAAACATAATTCCCACTACATACTTTACATGAAAATCAATTCTAGGTGAATTTTGTTGTATATGTGAAGGTGAAAGGCACATTAATACACCTCCGAGACCAAACTAGAATATATAGAAAAATGTGATTATTATCTGTATGAAGGGAAAGACTTCTTAAACAATCAAAAAAGTAATCCCAAAAGAAAAGATTGGACATTAAATGTAGAAACTTCCGTTCAACAAATATACCATTAAAAGACAGTAAAGAATAAAGCACAGAGTGGAGAAGTTATTTGCAACACACAAACCCAACAAAGTACTTACACATTAAATATATTTTAAAACCCTGCAAATCAATGAGAAAAAAGCCACAGAAAAATTGGCAAGCCACTTGAACATGAAATTCACAAAAGAAAATGAGTCAATAAACATATGAATAAATCTTCAACGTTATAAGTCATCAGGCAAATACAGATTAAATGACCAGTAGATATCACTAGATAATAAGTTAAAATATACTACTAATTTTTACTACTGCTATGCCAGACACAATGGCTAAAATTTAAAAAAGACTGACAATACCAAATGTTGCTGATACGGACTGAATGTTTGTGGCCCTCCCCTCACAATGCATATGTTGAAACTCTAATCCTCAATGTGATGTTATTTGGAGATGAGGCCTTCAGAAGATCATTCCATATGAGGTCATAAGTATGGGGCCTTCCTGGTGGGATCAGTGCCCTTACAGGAAGAGCTTGCACTCTCTCTCCTCTCATAAGCACACAAAGAAGAGTCATGAGAGAATACAGCGAGATGCCAGCTGCCTACAAGCCGAGAGAAGAGGGCTCAGTATGAAATCTACCTTGCGGGCACCTGGATTTGGACTTCCCAGCCTCCAGAACTCTAAGAAATAAATTTCTGTTGTTTAAGCCCCCCAGTCCGTGGTGTTTTGTTATGGCTGCTGGAGCTGACCACGACAGGAACAAACAGCATGGATGCTGCATATGCAAAGTGCATATACCAAGGAAATGAAGCAACTGGACCCTCCACACTTGCTGGTGATGCTGTAAATTTGTCTGTCATTATCTACTAAAGCTGAGCATATGCATACCCCATAACCCAGCAATTCACCCCCTTCAGGAATTGCATACAGACATGCATCCGATAAACATATGCATTCAATAAAATGTGCAGTCAACAAAGTTGCATACATATGTGCACTGAGAAACATACGCAAGAATTATGATTGCTGCATTACTTGTAATAGAAAAAATTCCAAATATCTGTCGTGTGTGTGTATATATATATATATAATAACATGTATCATAGTAATAAAATAGAAAAATATATAGCAATGAAAGTGAAATAGCTACAGCTACCTGCAACAACAATGATGAATCACACAAGGGTAATGTGGACTAAAAGAGGGTAGATGCAAAAATATCATATATATTAGGAATTATTATTAATTACGCAAGTCCAGATGGTAAAACTATGAAAGGAGATATACAATATTGACAATGCCCTCCTTTTTTTGACTTAGGTTACACAAGTATGATCTTTGTGATAATTCATGAACTATCCACTTTTAAATGTTTTTAATTTAGATACAATTCATATACCATAAAATTCAATATTTTAAATTGTAAAATTCAAAGGTTTCTAGCATATTCAAATGCTATGCATCCATTACCACTATCTAGTCCCAGGATATCTCTCTAAGCCCCAAAGGAAATCTCATACTTTTCTTGTTAGCAATCATTCTCAATTCCCCTCTTACCGCATCCCCTGGAAATCACCAATCTACTTTCCAGCTCTATAGATTTGCTTATTCTGCACACTTCATACAAGTGGAATCATACAATATGTGACTATTTATGTCTGGCTCCTTTTACTTAGGATAATGTTTTCAAAATTATCCATCATGTCATACGTATCAGTACTTCATTACTTTTCATTGTTGAATAATATTCCATTGTATGGATATATCACATTTGTTTATCCATTCATCTGTTGATAGATATTAGGATTGTTTTCACTCTTTGACTGCTACGAATAGAACTGCTATAAACATTCATGTACAAGTTTTTGTGTGAACACATGCTTTCAGTTCTCTTGTGTGTATATCAAAGAGTGATATTGCTGGATCATTTGTAACTACGTTTAACTTTTTTTTTTTCAGGGAAAGATTAACAACCCTGAGCTAACATCTACTGCCTATCTTCTTTTTTCTTCTTCTTCTTCTCCCCAAAGCCCCCCAGTACCTAGTTGTATATTCTAGTTGTGAGTGCCTCTGGTTGTGCTCTGTGGGATGCTGCCTCGGTGTGGTTGAGGAGTGGTGTGTAGGTCCCCGCCCAGGATCTGAACCAGCGAAACCACTGGTCACTGAAGCGGAGGGCGCAAACATAATCACTCAGCCACAGGGCCGGCTGCTTATCTCTTTACTGATAGTCTCTATCTCATGAGACATCACTCTCACACTTTCCTTTAGTTTATACACATAGTTTCTTTTAGCTCTTTGAACATATTTAAAATCACTTCAGGGCCAGCCCCCAGTGTAGCATACTAGCCAGCCATAAAAAAGACAAAATCCTGCCATTTGTGACAGTACAGATAGACCTTGAGGGCATTATGCTGAGTGAAATAAGTCAGACAGAGAAAAATAAATACTGAATGATCTCATATGTGGAATCTAAAACAACCGGCCTCAGAGAAAAAGAGAACAGACTGGTAGCTGCCAGAGGTGGGTGGTAGAGGGAAGGGGAAACAGATAAGTGTGGTCAAAAATTACAAACTTGCAGTTGAAAATAAGTTCATTCTTGGGATGTAATGTACAACATGGGGACTATAGTCTATAATACTGTACTGTGTATTTGAAAGTTGCTAAGAGAGAAAATTTTAAAAGTTCTCATCACAAGAGAAAAATTGTAACTACATCATATGATAGGTGTTAACTTATTGTGGTGATCATTTCACAATACATACATATAGCAAGTTATTATATTATACACTTTAAACTAACACAGTATTATCAATTATATTTCAATAAAACAAAAAAGTATAATTCCTTCACTATAAAAAATAATAACTTGTATTACTGAATGCTAACAAATTTGAAAATCTGGTAAAATTACTGATTTTCTAGGGAAATTCCAATTACAAAAATTGATTCAAGAGATGATAGAAAACATGGAGTAATAATCATAGAGCAATTGAGAAGGCAAAAATGACTTCAAAGGAAATTATTTCAAATCTTCTGGGAACAGATTTCTATGCTATTTAAACTATTCTGAGCCATCATTCCCCTTTTCAATTATAATACCTGCATTATGCTGTTAACAAAACTAGAAGATAGCAAAGAAAAATATAATTTCGACTCATGTTACTTATAAAAATTGATACAAAAATCCTGGATTTTACGTTTTACCAACTCCCAGCAGGCCAACTAAGTTCTCTATGATGGTAATTTGCACCTTAAGCAAAGACACCTGAGAGTGGAAGATGGTTAGACTGAAGGCAATAGAAGCTGAAGCACCTGATGGCAATGTTTGGCAAGATGGTGACCTTACTCCTGCTACTACAGTATGCAAAGCAACTCTTCAAATCCTTCACACATTCTGATTGTTCTGCTTTGTCTTTAATTTTGAGAGCCCCCTGGTATCCTTCCAATACATCCCTCTATCTTGCTTAAGCTGGTCAGGGTCAGTTTCTGTTGCCAACAACCAAAGAATACTAACTGAAGCATGAATAGGGGCTTCCCTTTGTCAGTTCAAGCTGCCATGACAAAAACATCTTAGATTAGATGACTTAAACAACAGAAATTTATTTCTTACAGTTCTGGATGTAAAGTCCAAGGTCAAGGTGTTGGCAAGGTATGTTTCATTCTGAGGTCTCTTCTCTTGGCTTATAGGCAGCTGACTTCTCCTTCTGTGTTCATGTAACCTCTGCCTTGTGTGAGGGGAGAGAGCAGCAGAAGTAAGCTCTCTGGAATCTCTTCTATTAAAGGCACTAATCCCATCATGAGGGCCCCACCCTCACAAACTCATGTAAATACAATTACATCCCAAAGTCCAATTTCCAAATACCATCATATTAGGTTAGTGCTTCAACATGTGAATTTTGGAGGATACAAATATTCAGCCCATAACAGTGCTGTTACATGGCAGCTGCAATGGTTTTTTGTGACGTTGTTAGTTCATAGATAATAGGGTTGGGAAACATATTAAGAATTGGCTGAGAATATAATAGAATAAGAATGTGAACTTCAGATCTTGATTTAGACAGTGACCTGTGATGGTAGGCCAAGAATAGATTAGGAAATTTCTCCCTTCAGCGTTCTAATAACTCCTTCACTCTTCTTTACAGATATATTCTGCATCTTGTCCATTATTAGGAATTAATCATATCAATTAAAAGTTAATTTTTTAAAAAAAATCATTAAAGTAACATGAAAATCTCATTATTTTTATAGATTGTCAGAAAGCATTCTGTGATATAAGAACAAACTACAAGAGCAGGATGGATAAAAGCAACTTTCTTTAGAACCTACATTAAAAATGAAAACTCACAGAAGGTTAACCAACAGAGGGTTGAAGTTATTAAAACTTCTTTTGAAATAAAGCATGAAGAATCACAATAAGTATTTATTTGCCAAATTTTACATAGATTCGATCTAGTAGAACACAATGCCACTTAACTTTGCCAAATGAAGTTTGTTCCCAAAGAACACAATTCCACTAAACTCTGACTTTCTTAATAAACATTCTGTGGCGAAGATTTGCAGATATGTTATTTCTCCAGAAATCAACTAACAGGGCCTTACTTTTGTTTCAGATGCAAATATGCAAAGTACTGAACTGTTTTAAATGTGGAAACAAATAAAATAAAGATCTCAATACTATTCCTTATTAATCTGAACAAAGCAGCAATTTTCATGAAGTGGCAGGTATTAATGCCAAATTAAAGCAGACTTATGATAGAACTCGACATTATAACACATTAATATGAAGAATGATAATAATTTATGTCAGTGTGCCTGCAAATTAGTAATGATTTTCCAGCTGTAGTAAGTAGGAAATGTATTCATTTAAATGACATTAATTCTGTCCCTGTAGGTAAGTAGCATACTCAAGCCTGTGAATAATTCTATCCCGTGTCACATATGTTACATTGCAGGGAGAGAAAGGGAAAGTCCTTATGTCCAGACAATGTGCAGTTCAGTAGAGAGCTTTGCAGTGATGGAACTATTTATGGAAACTAGGGCTCTCAAGAACAATATAGACCGAGATGTAGATGTCGGTAAATATAGGTATAGATATAGATACCGATATAGATGGGTGTATATAGATGTATGTATGTATATATAGAGATAGACAGATAGATACAGACAGAGACAGAGAGAAAGAGAAAGAGATCATATCATTCTGGTTTGTGTCAAATCATAATATTGAGGCTAAATGCTTTCTTTTCCTACCCTCTCTTTAGTCTATCCAAGTCTAATGAAGACAGCTTTACCATGGCCGTCATGGAAAGAAGTCACCTCCCCACACCTGCGCAGCTGTGCTAAGACAGGGAGTGCTCCTAGTGGTCAAATTCTTAGGTCGCCTCCTCCAGGTCTGCATGGTTCTTGGGTTCGGGGAGCTCTGCTGTTTGAGAAGATCCACCGTGACAGTCTAGAGGGCAGATATTTCCCCTACGTCTAAAAAATATTAAGGAACTTATAGAGAAACCAGAGAGCAACTTCTCACAGATTTTTTTCTTTTTAGTCTAAAATTGGTCAATTTACATTCTTAATAACATGCCTATTAGAAAATATATGTTTTTGTAGTGCCTAAAAGCTACAAAAATCCCCCTTGTTTTTAATAAACTTTTACATCTTCCTACAAAATGAATCCCCCAACCTTTGTGATAGAAAAAGACCCTGGATTTCAGTTTTTGAAGGAAATTTGAAGAAGGACATCATAATCAGACATATTGTACTATGAATTTAGAGGAAATTATTTAACATTTTCATTTAAAATTATAAATGCTAGCAGAAGAAAATGGTGCAAAGTAGCCTGAGCCCTATATATGGAAACAAGACAAATGATGTGTGTGCCAAGTAGGATTTTCATGGCCTAGAGATTTCTGAAAACGAATTTCAAGATTCTCAAGAGCACTAGACATTTTGCTCTTAATGGATAGCTATTTGGCAGACTCTCATTTGCAGTTCCCCGAAGCATTTGCATTTCTGCACACTTAAGCTGCTTGCCAGATATAAATATGAAAATAGACAATTTCTAATTCAAAGAAACGCCAGTTCGGTGATTGGTATTATTCTTTTCAATGCTTGATCATTTAGTATCGCCACAGTAATTACAATCAATTCTTTGAAATTGAATCACTCATTTGATGTGCCTTACATTAACTGCAGAACCACCTACGACACTGAAAATGCATGTCCAAAAGAGAGAGGTGATCTTTCCCAGGAAAGCCTGCCTCAGAATGATTATTTCTATCTGATGTTACAGAAAAACCTTTGACAATAGGCACATATCAATTCCACACAATTCAGCTCGTCCTTCTATGATTGATGCATAATAGATACTATTGTAGCTGTTCCAAACATTCTTGTTCCTCTTCGTCACTCTCTATCACACCATGACTCGAAAGACAATGAGCATGTTGCTGCTTTTGAAAAGCTTTGATCTACTGCAGCATCTAGAGGCAGAACTGAAAAGAAAGGAAGGGGGATGGAAAGAGATTTCAGAAAACCAGCCTAGTGGCTGCTCATTCCCATGCAGAACAGAAAACCATCACCAAGCCAAAGATTAGAATGAATGTAGTTCAGTTAATGCAAGAAAATGGCCAGTGTTTGATGTGTTTCTATGAATCATATACAGCAATAACTATAATTTGAAAGTTGAAAAAAATAGGAAAGCTTGTTTTAGGATTAAAAGCTCAACTTCCTTTTTATGTTTTATTAGAACTAAATGTGTTTTATAGCAAGTGAAAAGACAAATATTGTATTTTCCCTGTCTTTTGGATCCAAAATATCAGTCTAAGCAAAAATGAAGTAAAACACATTCAGAACAAATAAACAGTGTTCTTTCTTCCCATTAAAAAGGCTCTACATTTAAAATTCCTCTTATTGCCTGGGGCTCTTCACACTATAGATTTTTGGTGGTATATTTTGATGCCCTGGAAGGTGATTCTATAATACATGTTTATTGTTTTTCCTACCATAGTAAGGAATGGGAAGTAGAGGACCTCATCTTATTGCTTACTGTTTCGAATGAAGTACTTGTAAATTTCCATTATTATGTTTGATAATGCTGTGAGCATAAACAGTAGAACAAAATATTGTCAACCTTTTCCACTAGATTCTTTACTATGTTAAACCTAGTTATTTTATGCTTGAATTTGCACAAAGAATGCAGCATGAAAAAAGATAAAGTTTACTGGTTTTAGGGTTAAAGACTTACATTAAGACATATTTGAATTTTCAATTTATAACAAATGTTCTATAAGAAGAGAGCATCAGGTCTTTATTAATTAAAAATATGTTGTTAAAGCACTTTTTATTCTAAAGATTTCCTATATTATATGTTATTTTTGTAAGTGATTGCTGTAGAGCTTACAATATGCTTCATTAACTTATCACAATCAACCTTCAAATATCGTTTCAAGTATAGTGTAAGAACCCTACAATTACATTCTTCCATTTCCTCCCTTTTAATCCTATATGCTGTTTTTGTATACTTTTACACTTATATATGTCAAAACTCCAGTGTATTTTTACTACTTCTGCATTATCTTTTAAAGGAATTAAAATTATGAAAAACGTCTATCATATTTAACATTATTTTTACCCTTTGTATGACATTATTTCTTTGGGTAAGTCTCAATTTCAATCATCTGAGATCATATTCCTCCAAAGAACTTTTCTTTAACATTTGTTTTAGCAAAGGTCTGAGGCAATAAATTCTCTCAGCTTTTCTTTGCCTGAAAAAAGTATTTTGCATTCATTTTTAAAGATATTTTTGCTGAGTATCAAAGTCTGTGTTGAAAGATTTTTCTTTCATTACTTTAAAGATGTCACTCCATTTTTTTCTGGGTTGTATAATTTCTAATGAGAAGTCTGGTGAAATTATCTTTGTTCCTTTCTATGTAATTTGTTTTTTCTGTTTTCTTTCCAAATTTTTCTTTTTATCACTGAGTTTTAACTGACTATGATGAGTATGAGTATGTTTTAGGAAATTAATCATGTTTAACATTCTTTGGCATTCATGGATCTGTGGCTGTTATTTCATAAATTTTGGAAAAATCTGGGACCATTATCTCTTCATGTTCTGATTCTGTCTCATTCGCTCTTCTTCTTTTGAGACTCCAATTTCATGTATGTTAGGCCATTTGATACCGTCCTGAAGCTCTTGGGTACTCTGTTCTGTTATGGGTTATTTTCATCCCCATTGTTTTTAGATTTTTTTTGAGGAAAACTAGTCCTGACCTAACATCTACTGCCAATCCTCCTCTTTTTGCTGAGGAAGACTGGCCCTGAGCTAACAGTCATGCCCATCTTCCTCTACTTTATACATGGGATGCCTGCCACAGCATGGCTTGCCAAGCAGTGCCATGTCCGGACCCAGGATCCAAACTGGCTTACTCTGGGTCACCAAAGAGGAATGTGCACGCCTAACCACTGCGCCGCTGGGCCAGCCCTAATCCTCATAGTTTTTATCTTGAGTTTCTGTTTGGATATTTTCTATTGATTTACCTGCAAATTTAAATATTTTTCCTCAGCTGCACTTGGTCTGCTGATGAGCCCGTTGGAGGAATTCTTCACCTTGATGCTGTATGTTTTATTTTCTAGTGTTCTCATTTGATATTTAACGATAGTTTCTTCCAGTCTGCTGAAATGCCCCATCTACTCATACATGTTGTCCACTTTTTCCACAAGATTCTTTTTTTTTTTTTTTTTTTTTTAAAGATTTTATTTTTTCCTTTTTCTCCCCAAAGCCCCCCGGTACATAGTTGTGTATTCTTCGTTGTGGGTTCTTCTAGTTGTGGCATGTGGGACGCTGCCTCAGCGTGGTCTGATGAGCAGTGCCATGTCCGCGCCCAGGATTCGAACTGACGAAACACTGGGCCGCCTGCAGCGGAGCGCGCGAACTTAACCACTCGGCCACGGGGCCAGCCCCTCCACAAGATTCTTATTAACTATAATTATTTTAAATTCTGTATAAGATCACCTCAACATCTGGGTCATTTTGAAACTGGATCTTTTGATTACTTTATCTCTTAGTTATGAGTGGTTTTTCTTGCTTTTCTTGTCTGACAATTTTTATGGAATGCTGACTGTCATATGTCAAACAGTAGAGACTGAGGTAAATGATATTTATGCCTGAACATGAGCAACCTTTTCTTTAGTCATGCTTCTAGTGTGTGGGGTTGTTATTCTAATCCTGAGTTTGGCTTGTTTGGGGTTTTGTTGCTACTCTCATAATCTTCTGTTAGCCACAGACTTCAAATACCTAGAGCAATTGGCTATCATTACCTTGTGTTTAGAATGAGGCCTGAGGTACCAGAGGTTTTATTCTCAGTATTCCTGCTTCACCCTCATGTTCTGCAACATCTGCATGATTTGTGAATATTTTCAGCCATGCTAGGGGTTGTCTTTTCCCTTTCCAGATGGTGTCCTTAGAAGCACAAAAGTTTTTAATGTTGATGAAGTTCAATTTCTTTATTTCTTGTTTTGTTACTCCTGCTTTTGGGTTGTATCTAAGAATCCATTGCTAAATACAAGGTCATGAAGATTTACCTCTATAATTTCTTCTCAGGGTTTTATAGCTTAAGCTCTGACAATTAGGCTTTGAGTATATGGTGAGAGGAAGGGAACCAAATTCATTCTTTTGCATATGGATATCTGGCTGTCTCAGCCATTTTTGTTGAAAAGATGATTGTTTTTTCATTGAATGGTCTTGGCATCCTTGTTGAAAAGCAGTTGACCATAGATGTGCAAGTTTATACTTGGACTCTGAATTATATTCCACTGATCTATATATCTATCCTTGTGCCAGTACCACACTGTCTTGGTTACTCAAGCTTTGTAGTAACTTTTGAAATAGGGAAGTGTGAGTCCTCTAACTTTGTTAATTTCAAAATTATTGTGGCCATTCTTGATGCCTTGAAATTCCATATAAATTTTAGAATCAGCTCATTAATTTCTATAAAAAAGACTCAGCTGAAATTTTGATGTGGATTGCATTGCATCTGTAGGTCAGTTTGGGGAGTACTGCCATCACAAAAATATTAAATATTTCAACCCATGAAAATGAAATTTTCCAATTATTACATCTTCTTTAATTTCTTATACTTTTTCTTGTATTTTTCAGAATATAAGTTTAGTACTTCTTTTGTTAAACCCATTGCTAAGCATGTTATTGTTTCTGATGCTAACATAAATGAAATTTTTTTAAATTTCATTTTTGGGTTATTCATTGTAAGTAGATAGAAATACAATTGATGTTTGTATATTGATCATGTATCCTGCAAACTTAACTAAAGCTGTTTATTAGTTCTAATTGTGTTGTTTAGTTCAATTGTTTGTCTTGTTATTTATTCACTATAATTCTTTTTAGTGAAATCTTTAGGATTTTCTATACACAAGATGACATCATCTGCAAAAAGAGATGATTTACTTCTTCCTTTCCAATCTCCATGCCTTTTATTTCTTTTGCTTGCCTGATTGCCCTGAACAAAACCTCCAGTAAAATGTTGAACAGAAGCGATGAGAGAGGACATTCTTATGTTTTTCTTTTCTTTTTTTTCTTCTTCTCCCCAAAGCCCCCCAATATATAGTTGTATATTATAGTTGTAGGTCCTTCTAGTTTTGCTATGTGGGATGCTGCCTGAGCATGGCTTGATGAGTACTGCCAAGTCTATGCCCAGGACCTGAACCGGAAAAACCCTAGGCCACCAAAGCAGAGCATATGAACTTAACCACTCAGCCACGGGGTCGGCCCACTGTTTTTCTGATCTTAGAGGAAAATCATCCAGTTTTTCATCAATAAGTGTGACATTCAGGGTGGCTTATCAAGAGATGCCCTTTGTCAAGTTGAAGATGATCCTTTCTATTCCTAGTTTGTTGAGTGCTTTTATGATCAAAAGGTATTGGATTCTGTCAAATGCCTTTTATGCATCTATCGAGATGACCATGTGATTTTGTTTTTTTATTGTATTGATGTAATGTATTACATTCATTGATTTTCAAACATTGAAACCACCCTGCATGCCTGGTAAATCCCATTTGGTCTTGGTGTATATTCTTTTATATATTGATGGATTTGTCTTGCTAGTATTTTATTGAGGGTATTTATGTCTATATTCATAAGAGATATTGGTCTGTATTTTTCTTTTCTTATGATGTATTAGTCTGATTTTGATATCAGAGTAATACTAACCTCACAGAAAGAGTTCAAGAGTATTCCCTCCTATTCTAATTTTTAGAAGAGATTCTGAATAATTGGTTTTAATTCTTTTTTAAATGCTTGGTACAATTCAGTGAAAAAGCCATATTGGCTTTTTTTGTGGATTTTTTAAGAAAATTACTTCATCAAGCTCTTTGTGTGTTACAGGTCCAGTCAGATTGCTTATTTTTCTCTGGAGTCAGTTTCAGTAGTTTGTGCATTTCTAGGAATTTTTCCTTTTCATCTAAATTGTCTAATTTGTTAGCATACAAGTATATATATATATATATTACTCTTCTAAGATCTTTTTTACTTCTGTAGGGTCAGCAGTAGTGTCCCCTCTTCCATTTCTGATTCTAGCAATTTGAGTCTTGTCTCTTTTCTTCTGGGTCAATCTAGATAAAGATTTATCAATTTTATCATGTCAAAGAACCAGCTTTTTGGTTTCATTGATTTTTCTCTACTGTTTGTCTATTCTCTAGTTCATTAATTGATGCTCTAATATTTATTTTATTATTTCTGTTTGCTTGAGGTTTAGTTGGCTTTTCTCTTTCAGTGTCTAAAGGGGAAAGTTTTAGGTCATTGATTTGCAACCTTTCTTTCTTTGTAGTATAGGCATTTTCTACTACAAACTTACCTCTGAGCACTGTTTTAGTCTCATCCAATAAGTTTTAGTACATTTTCTCCATTTTATTTATCTCAAAGTATTTTCTTATTTCCCTTTTGATTTCTTCCTTGACCCATTGGTTATTTAGGAGTGTGCTGTTTAATTTCCACATTTATGGGCTCCAAAATTTTTCCTGTGGTTGGTTTCTAATTTCACTCCATTGTAGTCAGAGAACATACTTTGCACTATTTCTATCCTCTTAAAGATACTGAGATTTGTTTTATGGCCTAGCAGGTAGAATACCCTAGTGAATGTTCTATGTACACTCGAGAAGAATGTGTATTTTATTTTTGTTTAGGTAGAGTGTTCTATAAGTGCCTGTTAGGTCTAGATGGTTTATAGTGTGGTTCAAGTCTTCTGTTTATTTGCTGATCCATCTAGTTTTTCTATCCATTACTGAAGATGCAAGATTCAAATCTTTGATTATTATTATTGAATTGTCTATTTCTATCTGAATTTCTCTCAGTTTTTGCTTTATGTATTTTAGTACTTTGTTATTGAGTGCATAAATGTTTAATATCATTATATCCTCCTGATGGGTCAACCCTTTTATTAGTGTAAAATGTCCCTCTTTATCTCTAGTAACATGTTTTTGTTTAAAATCTATTATGTTTGATATTGGTATAGCCACTCTACCTTTCTTGTGGTTGCTGTTTGTTTGATATCTCTCTTTCCGTCCTTTTACTTTCAATTTGTTTGGATCTTTGAATCTAAAATGTGTCTCCTATAGATGGTATATAGTTGGATCAGATTTCTAAATCCAATCTGACAATCTCTACCTTTTAATTGGAGAGTTTAATTAATTTATATTTAATGTAATTGCTGATTATCAGGATAGATTTACATCTGCCATTTTTCTCTTTTTTCTATTTTTCTATCACATATCTATTTTTCCTCTTTTATTCCTCTTTTACTGCTTTCTTTTGCATTAAGTGAATATTTCCTAATGCAATATTTTAATTTCTTTAATGATTTTTCACTACATTTTTTGTATTACCTTTTTTAGTTGCTCTAGGATCTACCACATGTATCTTAAATTAGCTTCTGATTTATACTAGATTATTTCTAGCAATTTATGGAAATATTTCTTCATAGTTCTGTTCTCTTTCCCCTTTTGGTGGTATTATTTTTATGAATATTGCATCCATTAGTATTACAGACCCAACAATACATTGCTATAATTATTGCTTTACAATCTAGTCATTTTCTTATCCCAACACATCTTTACTCCCACCCACCTCTTCTGTCCTGTTATTGGCACATTTATATATATGTATAAGCTCAATAATATATTATATAAATATTATTTTATACAACTGCTTTTTAAATCACTTAATATAAGAAAGGAGAAAAAATACGTATATCTATTATAACTACATAATTAGTCATATAATCTGATACTTCACTGATACTCTGTTTTTTCACATCTATTCAAATTACCATCTGGCATCACTGGATTTTAGCTTGCAGAACTACCTTTAGTGTTTCATAGAAGGTAGACTTGTCAAAAACAAATTTCTCTATTTCTGTTTCTTTGGAAAAGTCTTTATTTGAACTTCATTTTTGAAAGACAGCATTTCTGGATATAGCATTCTTGGTTGATGGTTTTTTCTTTGAGCACTTTGAATATAGCGTTTCACTACACTCTGGTCTCCATTGTTTCTGCCAAGAAGTCTCTTTTTAATCTCTTTGAGGTTCCTTTTTAAGTAATGAGTAGTTTTTCTCTTGCTACTTTCAAGATTTTCTCCTGGTCTTCAACTTTTGGCATTTTTATTACGACATGTCTGTTTGTGGCTCTGAGTTTATCTTCTTGGAGTTCACTGAGCTTCCTGATTGTGTATAATATTGTCTTTAGATACATTTGAGAAGTTTTCATCCATTATTTTTATGTATTTATTTATTTATTTATTTTGCTTTTTTTTTTTTTTCTGCTCCTTTCTCTCTCTCTTCTTCTTTTGGGACTGACTCCCATTACATGTATGTTGGTATACTTAATGTTCTACCACATTTCTCTCAAGTTCTCATCATTTTTCTTCATTCTTCATTTCTTTCTGTTCTTCAGCTTGCATAATTTCTATTCATCTATCTTCTAGTTTCCTCATTCTTTTTTCTGCTGGTTCAAATCTAACATTGAGCTCCTCTAGTGAATGTCTTATTTTAGTTGTACTTTTCAACTCCATAATTTCCATTAAAAAATAATTTCTACCTCTTTATTGCTATTTTCTGTTTGATGTAACAGTCTCTTCATACCTTGTTTTAATTCTTTAATCATAGTTACATTTAGTTCTACGAATATGTTTATAATGGTGACTTTAAGGTCTTTTTCCAATATATTTGACATCTGGTCTCCCTCACAGGCTGTTGCTTAATTTTTTTTTCCAGTGTATGGGTCATACTTTCCTGTTTTTTACATAGCTCATAATTTATTTGTTGGAAACTGGACATTTTTATATAATGTCCATTTTATATTGTAGCAACTCGAAGCGCTTGTTTATCTGTCTAGTGACTGACTGGATTGTTTTAGTGAAGTCCATTTCCCCGCCCTCAGTGTCAGCTTCTGATGCTGTTCTTCCAGTCGGTACAACTTTGGGTATGCCCACCGTCACATTAGGATGATAGTGATACCAGTAGGACTCTTTTCATCTCTTTTCCCTGATTACCCACCAATTACTAACTGATCGCTCTATTGTTTTTAATAATGGTCCTGGGCATATATTGTTCTACAAACTAATCCAAAGAAATGTGACTCCTTTGAAGGAATAGTTTCTGAAATAAGCTTTTGATTTCTGTTCTGATTCCAGGAGGACTCTTTCCAGCTGTATTATTCTCTAGTTCTCTTCTTCAAACTAGCTGACATACAGTTTAGCCTGTTGGCTTGAATCTCTTCCAAATTGCCTTCACCAAAACCACTATTTTTGAGAATTCCTTAAGGCTGGAATTTCTTCACTCTGTTGCAAATTAAGTCAGTTTCTCAGAAGGAAATTAATAGCAATCTGTTTTTTGACCTGTTTCTCCTCCCAGGCAAAATCTCTGAGCCAGTATTCTGAATTTAGGGGTGGAGACGATGGCAATTTTTTCTGTGAGTGACACAGTGAGTGTGGGCAGGAGCCTAGGGGTCTTGTTGGCTTGACTCTCCTAGTATGAAACCACCACCTCACCAGTTGGGGCAAGAGTGATCAGGGCCCAGTATTTTAGTGTGCTGCTGCCAAACTAGTCTCTGTTCCACGAATGGAGGCTGAGTAGAAGAAGGGAGTCCCCAGCTCTCAACTGCACTACTGCAGGACTTAGCTTCAGTAATAGGTAGCTGAGGGCAAAAATGGGAGATGCTGATGCCCTGCCCCCCCTAGGAATAGAGCCCTCCCTCTGGGAGCTGAGGGGGGAGGGAGCCTTGTGTTCTTGGGGGCAGTAGTGTACAATAGTCTCTGCCTCACTGAGGAAGGCAGTGGGAGAGGGAAGGAAGGCAGTGGTCTTGGTTTGAACACTATCAACTCTCACCTTTATCACTGAAATTTCATAGATGTTTCTTCATTTGCTTTTTGACCCTGGGACCATTTCTAGAAGTTTTAAGTAGTTGCTATTGGGGTTGTTTTTTTTTAAATAATTTTTGCCAGTTTCACTAAAAATCTGGGAAGCACAGCTTCTTAGCCTATCATTCGATGTCTATCACCTGATGTCCTCTTACCTGTTTGTATGGTGGCCACCTCTTTCTCCTGTATTCAATCATGGTGGGTCAGTTTTTGTGTCCTCTTTGTCCTTCGAGAGACAACTAAGGACTTCAGTTGACTTGGTTTACCTTGCAGCCTCAGCTCTCTAATAGGCTTAAAAAAATTACAACTTTATAGGTTGTCTCATTATTAGCTTGAGAGTGACATTTCCTTGAGATTTTCTATATCCTAAGCTGTAGTTTGCTTTCATTTTTCATATTCAGTAGCAATTGTCTAACTCTCCAACTGTGTAGATGGTAAAACTACAACATGTGCAGTTTAGGAGGTAGAATTTGAGAAAAGAAAATAACAAAATTATCCTAAGCTTTCTATATCTAAACAATAATACTGAGTACAAACATGCCCAGACTTTATTAAAACAAGCTATGCTTTTGATAGTCCTTTGAATTTCCAGTGTATTCAGAAACAGACTATTAATTCAATCATTTATTTAGCAAAACTTATTAAATGCATCTATATGCCCTGTACCCACATCCATACCCAGGATCCAAACCAGCAAACCCCAGACCGCTGAAGTGGAGTGTGCGAGCTCAACTGCTGTGCCACCAGGCCAGCCCCTGGAATGAGAGTTTTTAAGGCAAGAAATATTGGGAAAGTCCAGTGAGGTAAAAGTAACAAGAAAAACACAGAAATAAAGAAACACTGGACAATTTCTAGAAGAGTTTAATGAGTGTGAGGCATGAGATACAAGATATGGAGGTAGGAAATAAGACCAGAAATATAAGTTAAGGCAAATTAATAAACGACATTGTGTCTTGACAAGGAGTTTGGATTCTAGCCAGAAAACCCATGGTGGTTATTTTAGCAAGTAAATGGCATGACCACACTTTATTGTTATCATTATTATTTTAGGAAAATAACTCTGGTTTCAATGTGATAGATGGTTTTGGATAGGGAATAACTGGTGGCAGTGAGACCAATGTAAAGGCTATCATACGGACCAACAATTATTTGGATTTGCATAGAAAGATTTTGAGACCCACTTTTATGGTATAATTGGCAATTTCTTGACTATTAGGCTATAGCGGGTTAGGGAAAAAGGAGTGTAAAATGACCCTAGGTTTCTGGCTTGGGAAACTAAGTAGATATTGATATAATTAACTAAATTAGGGATGCAAGAGAGAGAAACTTATCTGAGAGGAAAATAATGAGTTTAGATTTAAACATGTTAAATTTGAGTAATGTATCTATCCCAATAAAGATTCTAATAAATAGTAAGTAATATGGGTGTGCAGCTCCAAACCAATGTGAAGGTGAAAACAAAATGTACATACTGGTTTTCTTGAACAAGTTATTTTAATTTCATTTTTAAAGTGCAGATAATATTAGATACATCATAGAGTTTTTAGTGTGGAATTAAATGACATACACATAGTGCTTCAATAAATGATAGCTATGTTGCTATTTATTTTTGGAATTATCTGGATTACTATAAATGAATTCAATCATACAGAGAGAGTATATACTGTATTTGAAGTTAAGGCTGAAGAAGTGCTTCAAGGTACATTTTTGTGGGTTAACAAAATACTTCAACTTCAGGGCAAGTTTGATACTTTGGGTAGCAGAGCAGGAGAAAACCCAAAGAGAGTTTCAGATTTGAGTAATTTTGCACTTTTCAAAGTGCAATCCCACATATCATTTTATCAAATTCATAAAGTCGTTCTTTGAAACAGGTATTATCATCCCAATTTTATAAAGCTTATGACTTGCCTGCCTAAGGTCAGTCAGAAGGATAGTTATGAAACTGATCTTGCAAGTCCGGCTCTGACTCTTACTGTCCAGCTCTGCTATACCAATTCTGCCACTCAGTGGGCTCGACATCCATCCTCCTGTTCTGGAACTTACCGTGGACCTCAATAAAACAGCTCTATGAAATACCGTATTTGGAAGGCAGCTCTGATGTACAATCTTTTTAACCTTGAAAGTACCTGAGTAGTTTATCATCCCATTAAAAAAAATCTCCGAGAGAGACAAAAGTTCAAAACCTACAACCAAATTAAGGTACTAAGCGCAAAATTCAATTAAACAATTTGAAGATACTATAGGTGATACTGATTTTTTCAGTTAGTGTTGAAATTCTGATGCTGTTACAACCATTAAACCAATCAAATTTTTAAAAGCTTACATTTATCTCTAAAAATTCAGCCGCATATACTCAGTGCTGTCATCAATAATGTTACTCTTATAGAAAAACACACATCTTGTTAGCTCTATACCAATATGAAGCTTAAAATGAAGCAAAAAAATATGGTATTTACTTTTTTTTTTTTTATCTTTTTATCCCTTCAACACTAAAACTTTTGTCTTGGGTTTAAAAGATAAGTATTCTTGTTATATGAAGAAAGTTGAAGGGTATGAATAGTATTTTGGTACCACATCTATGATATAATATTTCTTGAAAACCTACTTCTCTTGTGGCAATATTACTATCATGTGAACCGTCAGTTTCACCATCTGTAAAATGAAGTTTCTTTCTTTTTTTTTTTTTGAGGAAGATTACCCCTGAGTTAACTACTGCCAATTCTCCCTGTTTTGCTGAGGAAGACTGGCCCTGAGCTTATATCGATGCCCATCTTCTTCTACTTTATACGTGGGACGCCTACCACAGCATGGTTTTTGCCAAGCGGTGCCATGTCCGCACCCGGGATCCAAACCAGTGAACCTGGGGCCACCAAGAAGCAGAACTTGAGAACTTAACTGCTGCATCACCGGGCCGGCCCCTGGAGTTTATTTTTTTACTTGAGTTAATAGTGGCATTTGGGAGTTTCCTGTTTTTCAGGAACCTCAAAGCATTCCCAAAGTGCTACTTTCGGTATTATAAGAACAATTTCTCCTCAAGCTCGTTTCTATTTCACTCTCATCTTCCCTGAGATAATATCCCATGGCACAGGATGATGGAAACTTATTTCTGTTCAGGCACGTAACTGCTTCAGTCCATGGAAAATAACAGCAATAGATCTGGGATTCATCTAAAAGGTATAATTACACATTAAATGACCCAGTCTATGCTGGACATCTGCAGCATGTCATTGTAATTAATCAAGAATGGGTAAGTGTAAAAACACTAAGTATGAGGATAAGCATGCTCTCTCTCTCTCGTTTTTTTTCCCTTCCACTAAAAGAGAAAACAAACATCCTGGAAAGATGAGTGAATTACGAAAAGGGTTATATGAAAGAAAATCTTGAGTCCTTGGAGTTTTATATAAATAACCCTCAAGAAAATTGATTCCCGGTAAAACCTTTATTGACAGGTTCAAAAATGGAAGGAGTAAAAAGAAAGAAAATATCCTATGATGGAGAGAAGAAACAGAAAAAGAGAATGGAGGAGATAGGCGCTTGGGGGAAGTTTCAGGCTAGTCGCCATCCTTTGAGGAAGAGTTAAATGATCAAATATAATTCTAACATTCTGTTTCTGCCCAGTCATAGGAAACACTATTATGTATGCAAAAAGAACCAAGGAGAACACTCCAATCTAAGTCCCAAGATTACATACATTTTATAGTAAGCATACATGGACCCTCAAAAAAGTATAATGGTACTGGTAGAATTTCAGATGCTCTGGTGTCTGCACAGAAAAGGAATTTAAATCCGTAAACAATGGTGGGGCACCTACCATATTACCTGCACTCTTCTCAATACTTAGGATACAGAGATGAGTAATACGTGGTCCCTGCCCTTGATAAACTAAGAATACAGGTAGCATGTTAAAGTATACCAACCAACCAACCGTGAAAAACTCTAAGAAACTACTGAAATAGTAACATGAATGAATTATCATCAGGACACAGAGAAATAAGTGCTTACCTCTTTAACCTAGAGGAAGTAGAAATGCAGAATAATAAACAGCCTCTCAGAGGAAGTGGCACTTGAGCTGGCATTGGACAGATGAATAGCAGTCTCCAGACAGGCCTGGGGAAGAGGTCCCTCGTAAGCTCTAGACCCTCTTTGAAGCATTCAGTGCCACATCAAACATGTTTAAAACGTGCCCATATCAGACATTAAAGTGTACTTTATAATTTATACATAATTATATAAGTTGGATTGTATCTGACAAGATGCTGTAATGCTACATTTTTCCAGACTGAATTAAATGTTTATTACTTCAATTTTGTGACTTTTTTTCCATATAATTAGCACAGTATTTTCCCCCACTGTCTGACGTTTTCTTAGACTCTTGGAAAACTCATAGTCTCTAAGCACTGTTCCTGCAGAACCTAATGGAAAATCCTGACCAGAGAGAAGGCGTCCCAGCCACAGGATTCAGCTTGAATAGAGTAGCTCTGAGACGATGTACATTTCAGTAGGAAAGCCACTCAATTAATAAGATCACTGCTTAACCCTTTGTAGATGAACTCATTTTCACATATGCATAAACCATTCTCTCTACCCTGCGGTTAGATGTCATCAGCAATGTGCCTGAGTGAAGGCCCACTCTTGAATATTCATTTCCCTATCAACTCTGTGATCGTAGATGACCCCTTAACCGTCAGCCTTTGTTTTCTTATTCATAAAATAAGGATAGTACTACAGTACTATAAATGCAATATAGCCGAAGGTTCCTACAGAAGACTTTCTAGAGATGTAAGATACTATATTAACCACAAAAACCCAGTGATTTTTATCTCCCACATTCCTTTGAACCCAGGAATGGCAAAAGTTCTTAAAATGTTTTCTTTACTAGAAAGAGAATATGTAACAAGACGATGAGAAGGACTCCTTCCTTCTTTAAGAAAGCACTGAAAAAGACCTTCTTTTTAAATAGAAAACACTTGAAAAACGTTTCCTTTGTGAATTATCACGTGTAAAATCATATTGAGTGACGTACGGGCGCCCTTCACTTTGAACACTTTTTTTGTCCAGAAAGAGATCTTTTTATTCATTTGGAGTGGGTTTTGCGGTGTAACCTAGAAAGTGAAGGGTGCCAGGAAAGCCAGCCTGCCATGTGCGGAGAAGTGCCGGAGGCTTGCGCAGCCTCCCAGCCCAATGAGCGCCCTCCACTCATCTATGGCCCCGGCTGCTGGCCGAGAAAGGGCCAAATGGACCTCAGAATGAGATCAAAGTGCTCACTCCGTCCAAAGCTCAGAACCAGGTCCATCTGTCCTCCTCATGTCCCAGAGTGTGCAAAGAAAATCTGAAAACATCTTCACACGGGATCACAGAACAGGCCCTGCTTGACGTCTGTTGGCCTGAGAAGCATTTCTGCCGTGCAGAAAGGGTCGGGCAGGTTGGGTCCTGCCAAACGCCGGGGCATCACCAGCTGCCTCTGGCCCCACCAGCCCGGCCTTCACCCGGGCGTCTCCTCTGCCACCTCCTTCAGGAGGCCAGCCACCAGCAGGGTGTGCTGGGTGCCCTCAGAGCCACTGCGTTCCTGCTCTTTGAGGGCACTTTCTGGTTGGTCCCTCTCCACTCGGAGCACAGGCGGAAGTGACAGTGGGAGGAGACCAGCGTCCAGAGGTCGCAGATGCTGAAAAGGATGACGTTGAAGGCCATAAGTTCCGCGGCCTCAAGTGACTGTGGAGCCAGACGTAGCCTCGGGGCCTGCGCAGGTACAGCCTTCCAAGATGGCAGCCAGTGGCATGATGAACCGGAAGCACACCTGGTGCTGCGCAGCACAACTTCCGCTTCTCTGTGTGAGGCCCTGGGTCCTTCAGCCAGTGTCTGAGGGGCCGGACCGCTTCTCCACTGCACCTCTGTGAGGCACAGTTCCCTGTAGCTGGTGTTGGATGTGGAAAGCCACCTCTCCAGACAGCTCTTATGCTCGGTGCCCAGGGTTCCTGTGCCAGGGAGGTGGCAGTAGTCACATGAGGGAACCCCATGTCCTCAGGGCCTGATGCCCATGATCCCAGGAGCCTGATCAGCGCCCCAACCAGTGTGCAGACAGCAGTTAAGTATGCACTGCAGTCTATACCCTTAATTCAAGCCAGGAGAAGTGGGTTGGTGCTTCTCCTATAAATATAAAGAATGACAGCCATATAGTCTGAGGCATTTGGCGTGAGGAAAGATGGCTCGTGCTGATATGGCAAATAAGTAAACATTTAAAAACATGATAAGCAGAAATTTTAAAAATGCGTAAGCTAAACATTTTATGGAAAAGACCGCAATTGAAATATCTCGTTTAATTTATGTATACATAACCAGCAACTTTTGCCCCGTGTTACAACTCTTACATAACTCCACCCTAATTATCCTATAGAGATTGAAGCAGCAATTTTGTTCTTTCCAGTTATGTTACTGTTGATGTTGTTAGATATTTATTTATTTGTTAAGGGGCTACAATTATGTGCTTCCAACACCAAAATGCATCAAAAGACACGTAGTGAAGTCTCCCTTCCATCTCTGTTTCCTAGCTGCCGAGTCTGCACCCCTTTCTCTCATCTTCCAGGTCTCTTCTGCCTACCCCCCACCCCCCGCCCCGCAAGTCGCCGCCATTATTAATGCTAACATTAAACACATTGGTTAAATAATTAGAATTTGAACATTTTATCACTTACAGGAGAAAACTGATGGACACTTTCGTTGATTGAAAGAAATTAATTCCAGAAGCAAAGTCCTTGAGAAGTGGAGGAGGAAAGGATTGTAGGGACCAAGTGCAAGGACCATGTCTTCGTTAGAGTCTATCACCTTTAAGAGATTCTTTGCTGAGAAGAAACTACTGCAGCTAGCCTTAGGTGTGCGGGCTGCTGTCGTTTTTGTTTCTACAAGGAAAATCCAAAAGCCCTCTGAAAATTGATGGGATTGAATTTATGCCCTGTGAAATTCACCATATAAAATTTTTTCACTGGAAGTAAGTTCATAATTCTATCACCACCTTTTTATTTTGTAGATAAGGAAAAAGACATTCATAGACATTTATGAGACTTCCAAAGTTTTTACTTCTTTCCTTTTAATAAATGGATATTTTGAAATAGTTTTATGATAAGCTTGGTCACCTGTATAAGCTAGGAATAATCAAGATAATTTAAGTATTCTGTATTGACAATTATAAAAATGTATTTGTTGAATGAAATTAACAATTATATATCAAGACAGAGTCAATGTTAATAATTCAAGGTAAAAAATATTTTTCAGTTTTCTTTGGGATATAGGGCTTATAAGTTGCAACACTCTTCAGTTATTAGAAAGACCTATTTATATGTTTTTTATTGACTGACTTATTCTTGGTTCCAAAACCAGCATTTCTTACCCTACTCAGAGAGCATTTATTATTTTTATCTGCCCCAGCACCTACCACAGAGTCTGGCTCACAGTAGGTGCTAAATGAATATTTGTTGATTGACAGATGAATGATATATTACAAAATAATTATTAGTTATTTTCACTTGACATTTAATATTACCAGTACTTTAAGGGGGTTTATTAATACAAAGTTAACACTTATTTACTGTATGAAAATAATCCAAAATAGAAAATATTATAAAAGCTGATTTTTCAGTTTCATATTGTATTAAATACGTAATACAATTAGAAAATTACAAAAATAACCAATTAACACCATTGTCAGAATGAATCTGCTCCACAGGGCACTACATGCTCCTTAGTTTGAGATTTTTCACAGAAAAGAAAAGTGAGGAATGGATGAATCATAGCCAAACTGCGGTATATTTCCCCAAACTTATCTTGTGCTATCTGCAAAACTTTCTTTTCATGTTATTGCATCCAGTCTTTATCACCCACAATCGCACCACCATGTTTATTGATTACAACTCTCTATCCTGTCTTTACTGGTCATCCAATTCCTACTCTGTCTTCAAGATCCAGCTGAAGTCCTCCCTGCTCCAAGAAGCCTTCCCTCCAGCGAACTCTTTCCTCTGACCTCTCATAGAGGCGATAATACTCATCACACACTTGACGTTCTTTGGATTTTGACATTATTGGCTAAATTTCCTGTGCATACATTTGACCATTCTGGTTAGATTGATTTAAAGTATAGAAACAACCAGAGAGGTGAGTCAATTCAACTCTGTTGTATGAAAAGGAAGCCCACCCAGAGGGATTAAGCAAATGGCCCAAGTTGACGTCTTTAAATAGCAGTCATGAAAACATCTCTTGTCCCCTAGTTTGGCCACTGCATTACTGCATGCCTGGAGTACAGGACTTTGCCTGTCTTTGTGTCTCATCCACACTAAACGTGGTGTCTTGTGTATAATACATTTGGGCTTTTTTATTGTTGTTTTGTTGTAAACTTAATGTAAAACATACATCTCACTATAGACTTTAAGAATTTGCTCAGTGATTTGATAGATGTTTGTGAAAATGTGCTTTCATGTGGTGAACAAATACTTGTTTTTTCAAAGGCTGTTTGGCAACACTCTATTCATATAGTTTAACAGTCTCACCACAACCGACTCATTTGACAAAACAAGTTCTATGTCAATACACATAGGAAAGGAGAGAGGGAGCCTAGAAAAGTGGGTTAATTTACAATTTTTTATAAAAGATAAAAGGCATATTTTTACCTCATGCCTCCCTCCTCAACCCACCCCGCCAGAAAAATACTATATTTATAGCTATACTCTATTGAAACTGGGGCACAGATCAATGCGTACAAAAGAACCTGGAAGTGTATGGGAAGCAGGGAGAACGGGAGGGAATACTGGCAAAGAAGAACTCACTGCTCTGCAATAAGGTCGTTTATTTGAATCTGTATCCAAAAGAGGTGTTTGATTTTAAACATTCACAAAATGTTCTGACATTTTGAACCAAAAAGGGAGACCTTTAGCAGACGCTGGGCCAGCGCCGGGACCTCTACCCTCACACCTGCTCTTCGCCCTCCACTGGTTGTAAGTCCTTTCAGTAATATATAACCAAGGAAGATATTGTGTCCCAAGTGCTCAAAAACAAATTGCACACATTCCCCGTGTGCCACTACTTTTAGTGAAAGTCCAACTTCATTAAGTCAACACACTTTGTAGCTTTCCTCCTGATGAGGCGTTTTTTCCTGTCATAAGTCCTTAACCTGAAGTCTTTGGGGAAAGTTGCATAGTAGAGTCAGGAACTCAAGCAGATACGGATGTTGGCTTTAAATCCCATAGCTACCCTACCAATGAAACGCTTGAAGCATCTGCCCTCACCTGGGGATGCGGGATGGGGGACAAGGCGGAGAGGAGATTGTGTAAGTTTGACAAAATGTTGTTAAAACTCCTTAAAGTTGTTAGGGGGATGCCCGACTCAGAACATGTGGCCCCATTTTTCCCCACTGGTCTCACCTCCGTCCTCTGCCCCATAGCTCACTCATCATCTTTGAGCATCTCTCATGCCACCTGGCCTCAAGGCATTACCTCTCAGCCTCATAGGTAGAGACTTCTCACTATGCACAAGAAAGAGTTCGGATTGCCTCCAAGCTAGTAGACTATCTCCCATAAAGAATAGCAAGTGATGGAGAAAGCCTTTCTGGATACTGACTCTTTCTTCCACACTCAACCTCCACAGCAGCCCTAGTTTCCAGGATGTTTTGATTTCTTGAATCCAGTTAGTTATAATTTGTCTGTTCTTTCTTAGGGCAAAGTTTGTAAGTCTTTGAGCTGTTCCTACTTTCTAAATTACACAGTAATAGTAATAAAATAATGATGGTAATTAACATTTACTGAGGACTTGCTAGGTGCTAAATGCTAAGCATTTCATTTTACATGTATTAACTCATTAACCCCTATATTAGTAAGGGTTCTCCAGGTATATATCTCCTATTGGTTCTGTTTCATAATATATATATTATGAGAAATTGGATCATTCAGTACGGAGGCTGAGAATTTCCATGATTTGCTGTCTGCAAGCTAAAAACTAAGAAAAAGTGATGTAATTTGGTTCAAGTCCAAAGGCCTGAGAAATAGGAAAGCTAATGATGTAAAACTAGTCCCAGGGCAGGGGAAGAGGAGATGAGATGTGCCAGCTAAAGCAGTAAGGCAGGGGGGAAAAAGGAATAAATTCCCCCTTCCTCTGCCTTCTCTTCTATTCAGGCCTGTAATGAGTTGGATGATGCCTACCTACACTGGGGAGGACAGTCTACTTTACTGAGTTTACCAATTCAAATGCTAATCTCATCCAGAAATATCCTCACAGGCACACTCAGAAATAAAATTTAACCTTGGCACTCTGTGGCAAGTCAAGTTGACACATAAAATTAACCATCACAATCTGCATACATCTATGAGGTAGATACGTTCTTATTACCTTTTCATAGTTAATGGCTTTGAGGTCCAGAGTAGTTGAACAACCTGCCCAAAGTCACAGCTAATAATTGGTGGAGGCAAGATTCACACTCTAGAAATTGTACAAGGCTTAGCTGCCTCTCACCATGTGCATTCTATAGTAATACTAACAATAATAAATTATAATATAGATACCATTGATAAGACATGTGCTCTGAGTTATTTTTCAATGAGCTTAACGACTGCGCAGAACCAGATCACTTACACTCTCAACCCTGGTTCCTCTGAATAGGAACGCCCACATGGAGGTGGCTGCCTGAAGCTGGAAGAGTGGTCTATAGCTATAGAGCATTAAGTTTTTTTGTTAAATCTCAGGAAGTTATTAATAGCCTTTTTAGATGTTTGAATGTTTATAGAGTACTATTACAATCTGAATCTACTTCAAAGCATAATTGAAGGTTCAGGTGATTTCCTTCTTCCTCAACCTTATCATACAGAAGAGAATCCACTGTTTACCTGCAATAGAAAACCTAAAATTTAATTATAGAAAGGAGAGCATAAAAGTGCAAACTTGTTTTTTCCCCTTCCCTTTGAAATCCATCTTCCTCTTTTACTATGGAGATGAAAGTTTATTAGAAAACTTTTCTTTCATGTGCAATACTTCCTGGCTTTAATATTTCATAAATTTGAAATGTTCTGAATTTTTATGGCTTAGTAGTTCTTAGGAAGTGTTTATCTTTTCTGTTTGTTTGTTTTTCTGAGAGCATTTAGAAGAAGGAAATACTTTAACTCTCATTTATGTTGTAACACTTCCTCAGCATTCCAATTTATTCTTTTAGAACCTACTAGTGTGAAGTGGGAAGCCTTATTATTTTAGGGACCTTTTTAAGTGTTCCTATTTTTCTCTCCTGGCACCTTCTACAACTTTCAGAGTTAATATTAACATTGCATTCCTGAAATTCCATAAAAACCATTTATGTCTTTGTTATCCCTGCTAGAAACCAATTTAGTGACCAAATGTGTATGTTTTCACTCCCGCTACCTAATTTGTCTGGAATTGTCAGGGAAAAAATAATCAGAATAAGAAATTTTTGAGAAATTATGAATTTACTAATTTAAATATTTAAAATTTGAAAATATATGTGATTGACAGACATTTTCTTGCTTTAAAAAAGATATACAAAACCACTTTTGGTTTCTTGGTTTTAATAGAGGGTATATATTATGGAGTGCTGAAATAACGCAACAGCTGTGACCTCATTGATGGGGCTTCTCACTTTAAATTCAACAAAACTCGTTTAACAAACATATTTAATTAACACCTATAATATTCAAACCTACGCTTAGTTCCTAGGGTTGCAGAAATGAGTGAGACAACTCATATAAAGAGCACTCAGATCAAGATATGGAACATCACTAGCCTCTCAGAAACCTGCCTTGTGGTTTCTCCCACTCATTACCCCTGCCTTCTTCCTGAAGGTAACTACTCTTTTGACTCGTCACACCATATGTGTGTTATTGTACTTTTTTAAATAAATGGAATCATAAGTATGTATTCTTTTGTGTCTTGTTTTTTGTTCAACATTATATTTGTGAATTCACCATTTTGTTGCATTTTGCAGCAGTTTTCATTGTCGTAAAGTATTGATTATGTGGATATACCAAAAATTATTTATCCATCCTACTGTTCATGGACATTTTGATCTCTTTCTGGTTGGGATAGTTTAGGGTTATATGAATCATGCTGCTATGAACATTCTTGGACATCCTCTTGGTAAACATATATATGAAGTTTTGCTAGGAATGTACTTAAGGATGGAAACATTACATATGAGGATAAATGTATGCTTAGCTTTAATGCGAACTACCAATGAGCATTTTGAAGTTTCTGTATCAATTTGTTATCACACCAGGATGACAGTTTCTGTTGCTCCCATCCTCTCCAACACTTGGAATTGTTATTTTAAATTGCAGCCATTCTGTTGTGTACTTCATATGGTTTTAATTTGCATTTTCTTGATGATTAGTGAGGTCAAGACCTTATCTTATGAAGCTCTTGATCAGATTTCTTGCTAGTTTTTCTATCAGGTTGTCAGACTCTCTTATTGATTTGTAAAAATACTTTGACAAGTCTTCATTACAAACTCACTGTTGGATATATGTGTTGCAAATAGTTTTTCTACTCTCTTACTCTTACTCGTCTTTTGATGAACAAAAATTTCTAATTTTAATATAATCCTCTTTATCAATCTTGCCCTTTATGGCTAGTGATTTTTGCACCGAATTTCAGAAATATATCTGTACCCTGATCTCGTGAAGATTTTCTCCTGTGTTATCTTCTAGATCCTTGATTGTTGTACCTTTTACATTTAGCTATTGAACCCGCCATTCTATTTGTTGTGAGTTGAGTGAGGTAGGGGCTAAGTTTTATTTTCCAATTGGCCTACACGTTTGTTGACAAAACCATCTTTTCCCCACAGCTCTGCAGTATTACATTCATCGTCACTTATTGAATTATACCTTCATGCAACAATTTTGATAAACATCAGGAAAATACTATTAAGCCAAAAAAGCCAAGTTGCATAAAGACTGTGAATTTATTTAAATATAGAGTGAAACTTGCTATGAACAAGATATAAACAGTTACTTGTTTGGGGTCACAGTTTTGATGAAACCATAGAGAACATTAGGGTAGTAGTAAAATATTCAGGAAATGGAAGAATTATAAGGGACACAGAGGAGTCTTTAAAGGCACTTATAAGTGCTCATTTTATTATGATTATTTTCATACATTACAAATAATAAATATTTTTGTATCTGTTCAATGTTTGAGGAAAAAAATTTAAAGGGTGATTGGCAAATTATACAAGGATAACTGTACAGTTTTAGTTTCAGCTTATCCCTCTGGTTTCTAAGTCCCTCTTCACCCCTATTCATTTTCTACTCCTTAGGATTCTCCTTAGTTTCTTATAGCTTAGCTATACGTTTAAGAAGGTGTTTGTTATACTTTGCCTAGCATTTGTAAGTTTTCTGTTGTGAGGCTCTCCAGGATATGCATTCTCCACATTGCAGGGAACTAAAGCCTCCCATTCACTCCTTCTATCCCTCCCCAAGCCAGGTTCCAGTCTCCCTCTCCCGTGCCACTGAAACTGTTCTTGTCAAAGATAAAATGTTTTCCGTGTTAGCCAGTCCTACAGACACTTTCCTTATTCAGTTCATTCAATTCAGTTCTCTGCTCAGTCCATTCAGTACAGTTGACAACTCCATATATCTTCGTATATTTTTCTTTCTTTGCTGCTATGAAGCCACAATCTTTGAATTCTCTCACTACCTCACTGGACTCCTTTTCTCAGCCTCATTCTCTGGCTCCTTCTCTTGTGCTGATATCTAATTGTTGGGGGCCCTAGGGCTCAGCTCTGGGCCCTTTTCTCTTTACTACCTGCATATTCTTCCCACATGATCTTATCAGTCCATAGCTTTAACTCACCCCTTATCTCTCAAATGTATATCTTCTGCCTAGGTCTCCCATTTTAGGAGTAGATTTCTATATCCAATTGTTTACTTGACACTCTCATTTGGATATCTAATAAGTATCTCAAATTAGCATTTCAAAACATAGTTCTTGATTTTCCACCCACCTCCTGAAGCCAGTTGGCATCAGTGGAGATTTAATTTAGCAGCAAATAAAAGATAGTGGTTTAAAAATATAAACTTTTGCTGGGTACAAAATCAACTTAAAAAAATCAGTTGCATTCCTATGCACTAACAATAAACTAGCAGAAAAAGAAACCAAGAATACAATCCCATTTACAATACAACAAAAAGAATAAAATACCTAGGAAAACTTAAACAGAGGCGAAAGACCTGTACACTGAAAACTATAAGACATAATTGAAAGGAATTGAAGATATAAAGAAATGAAAAGATATTCCTTGTTCATGGGCCAGAAGAATAAACATAGCTAAAATTTCCATACTACCTAAAGCAATTTACAGATTCAATGCAATCCCAATCAAAATCCCAATGACATTCTTCACAGAAATAGAACAAAGTATCCAAAAATTTATGTGGAACAACAAAAGACAGCTAATAGCCAAAGAAATCCTGAGGAAAAAAAGCAAAGCTGGAGGCATCACAATCCCTGACTTCAAAACACACTACAAAGCTATAGTAATCAAAACAGCATGGTACTAGCACAGAAACAGACACACAGATCAATGGAACAGAAAAGAAAGCCCAGAAATAAAACCAGACATCTATGAACAGTTAATCTTTGACAAGAACATACAGTGGAGAAAGGAAAGTCTCTTCAATAAATGGTGTTGGGAAAACTGGACAGCCACATGCAAAAGAATGAAAGTAGACCATTATCTTACACCATACACAAAAATTAACTCAAAATGGATTAAAGATTTGAATGTAAGACCCACAACCATAAAACTCCTAGAAGAAAATATAGCCAGTACACTCTTCAACATTGGTCTTAGCCCCATCTTTTCGAATACCATGTTTACTAGGGTAAGGGGAACAAAAGAAAAAGTTAACAAATGGGACTACATCAGACTAAAAAACTTCTCCAAAGCAAAGGAAACCATCAACAAAACAGAAAGACAACTCATTAACTGAGAGAAAATATTTGCAAATTATGGATCAGTCAAGGGGTTGAGCTCTAAAGTATATAATGAACTCACAAAACTCAACAACAATAAAAAACCACTCAATCCAAAAATGGGCAGAAAATATGAACAGATATTTTTCAAGGAAGATATACAGATGGCTAACAGACACTTGAAAAGATGCTCAACATCACTAATTATTAGGGAAATGTAAATCAAAACTACAATGAGATATCACCTTACACCAGTCAGAATGGCTATAATTACTAAGACAAAAAAATAACGAATGTTGGAGAGAATGTGGAGAAAAGGAAACACTCATACACTGCTGGTGGGAATGCAAACTGGTGCAGCCACTATGGTAAACAGTATGGAGATTCCTCAAAAAACTAAAAATAGAAATACCATATGACCCAGCTATCCCACTACTGGGTATCTATCCAAACAACTTGAAACCAACAATCCAAAGTAACATATGTACCCATATGTTCATTGCAGCACTATTCACAATAGCCAAGACATGAAAACAATCCAAGTGCCCATCATCCGATGAGTGGATAAAGAAATGTGGTATATATATATAATGGAATACTACTCAGCCATAAAAAATGACAAAATCATGCCATTTGCAACAACATGTATGGATCTGGAGGGTAGTATACTAAGCAAAATAAGCCAGACTAAGACAGACAAACACCATCTGATTTCACTCATATGTGGAATATAAACAAGCACATGAACAAAGAAAACAGTTCAGGGGGAGTGGGTAGGGGGAGGGCACAGGGGGTGAAGGGGAGCACTTGTGTGGTGACAGACAAGAAATACGCACAACTGAAATTTCACACTGATGTAAACTATTATGAACTCAATAAAAAAATTTTACATGACCAAACCAAAAAAAAATTTTTTTTCTTTAAATAAAAATATCGACTTTATCTCCCTCTTACACAAAAGAGGACTGAAAATCTGCATTCAGATCTGCTACGAAGACTCCTTGGTTGTCAGATTTCTTTTTACGTTTCTGATTCATCATCTTGGCAGGTGCTTCCACCTTTCGAATCACTTTGATATCCATGGTGGTCTTGGTATACCAGGTATCACGTCCAGGTTTCAAAGAGGAAGACAGGGGAAAGATAGAAGGGTGAAAAGGACACATCACTGAGCTTGAAACAAACTTCCAGAGGTCTTACACAACATTTCCAATTATATCTCATTGGTCAGATCCCACCCAATGGGCACACACCTAGCTACAAGGAAAGGAAGACAAAAATGGATTTTAGCAGGACCCCTTCCATCTTTAATAAAATCTGAATTCTGTTACCAAAGAAGGAGAGAATTGGCACTGTGTGGCAAGTAGAGGTCTCTTCCACACTATTTCTCCTTCATTCCTTGCCATCTCAGTAAACAGACCTGTTGTCTACCTATTGATTCAAGTAAAAATCTTAGGTCATTCTTGATTCCTTCCCACATCCCATCTATCAGCAAGTCCTCTTAGTTTTCGTTCCAGAGCACACCTTGAATCTGTCATCTTCTCTGTTTCTCCTCTGTTGTCCCCTTAATATAAGCCATTGTCATCTCTTGGGTAGATGTATTATTGCAATGGCCTCCTTATCGGGTCTCTTTTCTTCCAGTTTTGACCTAACCTTCTTATAGCATCCAGCATGCCAGTGCAGTCCGATGTAGTTTTTCCTTGCTGGGTTGTTTTTTTTTTTTTCCATAAAGTCACATCAGCTCCTTACCTGAAAGCTTTCAGTGGCTTTTTATTGTACATAACATAAAAACTCAACTTCTTAACAGTGGCCTGCATGAGCATCTACATATACCACTCTCACCCTCTGCTCACATTTTCCAGCCACAAAAGCTTCATACGTGTCAAGTTCTTTCCACTTCAGGACATCTATGACAGAACATGCTCCTTTCAAGTGTTTTGAGTTTTGTTTGTTTATTTATTTTTTTTGCTGTTTCTCTCCCACTAATGAAACACAGGCTTCATGAAGGCAGGGCCTCATCAGGACTCTTCATCCATTTCACCCACACCTGGAATAGGACCTGCCTAATGTCTAGTAGTGCATACTATTGTTGAATGAACAAATACACCTCTTATTTTTGAGGCTATGAGAAGTTCTTATTTATTATGGCTTACACTATATTTTAAATATTCTGAATATTCTTTAACAAATATGGATTGCTTTTGAATGTTAAAAAGGTTTATTTTAGTGGCAACATTAAATAATGTTTAATAATTAGAGTCTCCTAATATTTTGCAGCAGCATTTACAATATGTAAGATATGGACTAGGAATGTCAGCTATCAAACAACTCAGGCACTCAATATGACCTCAAGGAGCTTACAGTTCAGAAATGGGAATGGAAAAATAAGCATAGCTATCTACATTCTAACCCAGACTTTGGTAATTACTAACAAAGATACATAAATTAGATAAGAGTTACTACTATATAAATCCCCCCACTTCATGCAGCTAGTATACTGTACTATACTATATAAACATGGCCTCCCATGCAGGTTTTATATAGACAAATTCAAGTCGTTGCTTGTTTTTACAGCAAAAAGTTTCTCCGTCCTGATTCACATCTTTGTCCTTGTTTACTCCAAAAGCAAATCGAAACCAAATGTAACAAAAGAACTAAGAAAAAACCAACAAAACAAATAATTAACAAGGAAAACCACCATTCTCTGAAGCTAGTTTCCGAGGGTACCTGCCAGTGCTCTCCGGGTATGGGACAGTGCTTGGCCTACCTTAGAGATGCTGCTTAGCTGACTTTAGAGAAAATGTGTAGCATACTTGATATAAGCAGATTAATCTGCCTTTTCACAGGATAACAGCCTCAGGGAAACGCACCATTAGGAAATCAAAGCAGGAAAAACTTTAAGGCCACCAAAGAACTTTAGAGATAAGGTATAAGTGAATTAGAAAGGGAAACATTTACTGGCCTTAGTTTATCTTAGAGAATAAATGCCTCATGACATTGAGAGATGTCCAGTAAGCTGTGTATTTATAAGAACCAAGACTAATATCATATTAAGCATTGCAAAATTTAGTAATGTTATGGTGCTATTTTAAATTCACTTTGATGATTCCTTTATCTTTTATTTTCATAGTTACTTCTTGAAAGGTATTTTTAGCTATAGTTTTATTAATATGAGCCATCCTCAGAATTCTAGATATAAACTACTTAATAATAATATAATAATAGATACCATTTATTGTGCAAACACAGTGCTGTGCAAAGATTGAAAGATATTTAATATCTTATTTTTCCTATATCCTTTATAAAGCCCAATCCTAGCTGGGTGCATCCTAAGTATTTAATGCATATTTGTTTGTTTTACTATAATGTCGAGAAAACACTGTATGGGAATTATAAATGAAAATATTATTCACAACTCTATCACTTATTACATGGAATACCCTGGCTGGTTTTTCATAGACTAAACTGATAAGGTTCCCCCTGGCTATAAATCCTTTAGTTTGTTTCCTCCCTTCCTTCCTATCTTCCTTTTCTTCCTTCACTCCTTTCCGTCCTCCCTCCCCGATCCTTCCCTCCCTCTCTCCCTTCTTTTCTGTATCTTTGAGCACACTTTCCCATTTTTAGATACATTCATCCATGAAACAAATATTTCTTGAATGCCCGCTGATAAAGTACCAGCCGTTGTTGTGTTTAGTGGGATTTAGCAGTGAACAAGGAAAGAACAAGCAGGGAACAGCCAAGTCCTTGCGTTCTCATGGAATTCAGAGTTTGCAGTCCCTCGAGGGAAGACGCTGCCTGATTCATTCATATGTTCTTCCATGGTGCCTAAAAGAGGGCATTTACTCTGTTGTTACTTTAAGGAAAAAACATTACTGAATGCAGGAAAGAAAGAGAAGGAAAGGAAGAAAGAAAGAACTTTTGACATGTTCAGGTTTGAAAAAGCAGCGCTTTCCTTGATTAACTACATAATTAAAGGAACACTAGGTGGCCTCAGAGAGATTGAGCCAAGGAGACAAAAGGTAGGTGATAGGTGGTTTCTGTTTTTTTATGAGTTCGTCTTCCTCAGACATTTTATTTTCACAAATTATACATCAGTATAGCTAAACAACATTCAGGACTCTGAATTCAGACCTTCATAATCAGCTGACAAACATTTCAAGCTGTCACAAAAGGAACTCTTCCCAGGCTCTAGTTCATTTTCAGTAATACCACCATTTATGTGTACCGGTTTTTGTAATTATTTTAATATGTTACTGCATTTTGGCCTTATCACTTTATGAAAAATAGGAAAACTGGAAAACAAAACACACTGACTCAGTTGACAAGAAGTATGACTCTCATAAACCTAATACATTTTAGATAACAGTGGAAAATTTTTAAAGTTTTAAAAAATCAAATCATAACCAGATTCCCATTAGATTTCAGCAAGTCTACTGTGCATTTGATTGTCAAATTAAAAGAAAAAAACAAATTTAAGAACATGTATGGAATTTTTAATTTTATTATTGAAGATTAGGTTTAACAAAAAAGAGATAGCTTTTTTTTTTAAAGAATCTGGGAGGAGAAAATCTTCCTATATTTGACTATTATATGACTACTGTGCATGAGACTTTCACACACGTTTTCAGAAACGCACTAAGTATGAAAGTACAGACCCACAAATAGTGACACCTGGTAGCCAGTGGTGGCAGTATTCTCACTCCTCACCAAATGCATCCCTGCCTTTTATTTCTCCCTTTCCTTTGTTTTTCTTCTTCTGTCACCTTTATTGCTCCCCCGTGCATTTTCTCTGCTTATACGTTAGGCCTACGTGTGAGACCTAAAAGTACCCACAGGCCTTGCACACCTCAAGAGCTAGAGAATCCGAAGTGGGTTGCCCTCTACTACGAATTTTAAATATTCAGAGGTTCTGGAACCTGTTTGCTTTTTCTCTCATTTTTTAAAATGCTCCAGAGAGTTTAAGGAGATTTGTTACCGTTAGAAATGCTTGACCAGCACAGCATGACATAATGGAGAATGAGTATGTGTGCTTGCATTGGATTAAAAACTCGGCTTTGTCATTGATCAGCCACATAACCTTGAATTAGTTACTCCACTTAGAAAGTCACTTTCCTTATTGATAAAATGTGTATTAAAATACTGGTAACTTGATATTATTGTGAAGATTAGGCATATATGTATATGAAGCATCTGGAGTAGAGTAGACATTCAATAAGTATTATTATTATTGTCATGATGCTAAGTATACTGCTTATTTTTTCTATTATATTGGAGTAAATTACTATTATGTTTAAAACATGAATACAATTTAATGAAATTAAAGGTTCTTCCTTCAAAATACCTTAAATATCAAAAGCAAAATTGACTGCCTGTCTGTATTCTTATCTGATCCTTAAGAAAGTGTCAATCAACTCCTAAATGTTCAACAGTGGAGTCTTAGGAACCAGTGCCAAATACTAAAATAATTAAGACGATAAATAAATTAATTGTTAAAGCAGATACCTTTCTTAGAAATAAGAAAACAAGACGTTTATAGATTTTCCTGTAACACAGAGATACCAAAATTGTACTGAATCATGACCATTCTCATATCCTTACTTAGGGAAACAAGAAAACTCTCCAGAAAGAGTGGAATTCAAAGAATTTATATCAGAAAATTAAGCAAGAATCAGTATTGAATGTCTACTTCTTTCACTTATTTAGCCCTGTAAAGGCCTTTAAATACAAGGAGCACAAAGAGTAGCCATTAAAACTAAGACAGACCAGCAGCCAAGGGAAGAATGTGAATCATTTCGCGTCTTTAATACACTTATTGGTTTCCTTAACATATTTCTTTTTCTTCTCCCAAAACTATTTTTTCCTCCTCTGTCCTGGATAGTGACTTCTTTTTCCCAAGATCTCAAAACTCTTCTCTCCACTCTTTCATTTCATTATCTCTCATGATGCTTTTCATTTGTAGTCTGTCTCGATTCTGCACTATAAGATAGAAAGACAATTCAAGAGCATCCTGAGCTTAGTACCAACATTTTAAACAGATAAAATATGAGCCCTGAAGAGCCAATCATGACCATGCACACTGTTGGTCTTTTAAAAAGCAATGGGCACATAGAGGAAAGATCACATTCTGGACAAGGGTTTCTCTCTTAAGGCAAGAGGTTAGATCTGGAGTAATAGGATAAGAAGTGAAGCTGCAACAAGGGATTGGCTGTACATTTTGGGTAAAGTTAATGGCATGAGGAAATAAACAAAGATAGAAAAAACACTGGTTTTGGCATGAAGATCAAGTCATCGAGTTTCAGGGCTACTGAAAGAGGAGGCTAGAATGGTAGACAATACTGAGGATAGCTTTGAATGACAGTCTAAGGAGGGTGAACTCTAGTGAAGGTTTCTGAGAAGGGAAAGAGCATAAGAGCTCCAAGAAAGTTTTCTGGCAACAGAGTGGAGAAGAATCATAGGCAGAAGTGGAATTTACTAATAGTTATAAACAATCCAGACCCAAGATTTAAAGTGCCTGAAATATGAAATTTGCAAAGTGAGGAACAACGTTAGTGGTAGAATAGAAAGAAGATGAAATAAAAAAATACGAGGTCACAGACATAAACATTTCTCAAATAGGGGCCCTTAAGGAATGGTATTGGCATTGATAGAAATAGTAACGTCAGAAGGAGGAACTTAGGGGTGGGAAAGGGAAAAGATAAGTTAAGTGTGAGTCATATTGATGTTGAGATGTCAACAAAATAACCAGTTGGGACGTAGGTCTTAGGAGACTTATGGCAAAAAGAGGATATAAACATATTCTCTGTTTCCTATGTGGTGAAGATGAGCTTTGTGGCTAGAGTCAGTACGTTTTTCTCCACTGTGAAAATCACAGGAAAGGCAACAGTGAGGCAAAAAATAAGTGGGGGCATAGATCTCTATCCTCAAAAATCATTAAAAGTACACGGGCAACATCAAACTAGGAAGTTCTGAATTTTACGCAAGAGTTAGAAGGATCTATGAATATCTTCTAACTTAAAACATCTGTATTCCCCACACAGGAAGACAATAACCCTTTAAGATATCCTTAAAATAAGGCCAGCTCAAGATCGACTCTCAATGTATATTTGTTGATTGAATGCATGCATGCTTCATGAATTTTTTTAAGGTCTAATTATTGATCTACAGGGGAAAAAAGGAATTTCATGGCCCCATTTTCTTTTTTTATTGAGGTGAAATATACATAACATAAAATTTACCATTTAACCATTTTTAAATGCACAATTCATTGGCATTAATTACATTCACAGAGTTGTGCAACCATCACCACTATTTGCAGAACGTTTTCATCACCCCAGATAGAAACTCTGTACTAATTACCTTCCTATCTTCCCCGCTTCCCAGCCTCTAATAACTCTAATCTACTTTTTGCTTCTACAGATTTGCTTATTCTATATCAGTGGAATCATACAATCACATAATAGGGTTTTAAAAAATTTTTGTTGTGATAAGAGCACTTAACATGAGATTTATCTTAATAAATTTTAAATGTACAATATGTTATCATTGACTATAGGTACAGTGTGGCACAGCAGACCTCTAGAGTTATTGATCTTATTTAACTGAAACTTTATGCCTGCTGGTTCATAACTCCCCATTTCCCCCTTCCCCTAACCCCTGGGAACCACCACTCCAGTCTTTGATTTTATATGAATTTGGTGATTTTAGATACTTCATATAAGTGGAATCATGTAATATTTATCTTTCTGTGTCTCACAGCCCCTATTTACTAAGGAAAGGTAATATGAAAGAAAAAAGAAAAAAAAGTGGGGGGAGAACATTTTAGTTACACTTAAGCTGAGAATGCTTGTCTAAGCACTTAATGTCTCCATTAGAAAACAATATTCTATCTCTAGTGGCTTCAGAGTTTACAATGCGTCTCTATATTATTTTATTTTCACAGCCTCCCTGTGATATAAGGCAGGAATTGTCTGCGTTACACAGATGAGAAAAGTGATATTCAGAAGTCCTAGGTGGCTTGCTCTAGAACACATAGCTAATAAGTTACACTTAGGTCTCAGGTCTTTTGATTGAAACTAGAAATGTAAGAAACAAACAAATAAATAATCACTATCAGTTATTTAGCAATATCAATGATTTGGTATTAAAAAAATGTGGAGTCTAACATTTCTGGCTTCAAGCAAGACACAATTTCCATGAAACTATAAAATATTTCTAAGTAAAAAAGTAATTTTAATTTATTTGATGAGTAGTTAACTGTACTTCAATAATTCACGTTATTGTTTTAGGACTATACTCAGAAATTATCTATATCTGAAAATACTAAACTTGTGGTTGATGATGGAATTAGCCAGCATTTACCAACATTTCAAAAACATAGATGCCTTCTCAAATCTTACTTTTAAAAAGTCCTCCAAATAATGAAGAAAAATGATTAACAGATTGTCACAGAACAAAAAAATATATAAAACAATGGATGCCTTTTGAAAGATTACATTATTTCCAAATGTTTGATTAGTATTTGAGGAGAAATTTGGATTCCGTATATTTTATCACAAAATGGGAAGAACAAGTGTCTGCGAGTGTTTTAAACCACCAAGTGGACATGATTGGTCATGATACCCATGTAGTTGAATTTCTCTAAGTTTTGTTTTTTAATGAAGCTTTAAAATGTAGTGTTCTTAAAGACTTACACTTGGCAATTTCAATAAAATATTCGTTGTAATAGAAAAAACTAAAATCAAGTAGAATAGTACATTAACTTCTCCACTCTTGTTAATCTCATCTGTGGGAAGCCTGGTAGTTGAGATCAGAAAGTTGGAAACTGCATGTCAACCATTTGGTGTGTTCTGGTTCTGCACTCTCTGATTAAAACAGTTTGGAATGATGCAGCAACAGCGTGTTTCTTTCAAAATTTAAGAGTATTTGATATACAGGAAGGAAATGGCAAAGTATAAATCAGCCACATTAAAACCTTGACTTCACGAATAAATGATTTCTCTGCTTTGCTTAATTTCTAAAGACAACCATATGTGTGGTGTCTAGCAAAACAAATCGAATAATCCCAGCCTGAAGTCACCTGGTAACTGTCAGAACTTCACATAACATACTGAAGGATGCATTTCCAACAGGTTTAGACTTATGCAGTTTTAAAATGATAGTCAATAAAAAACTAATTTTTGAAAAGGGCTCATTTACTTTATAGGCAATTCTACCCAAATATGTGCATGTATCTTATATATTTGCGTGTGAAATGGCATAATGTTTAAGGTGACATCCTAGTTTCCCACCGGTTTATTCTGTGCCCCTTGGACAGATTGCCATGTTGTTTTCTTATTTGTTTTTCACAGCACTCTCAACTAATAACTACATCCATTTGAATTAATCTCCTAAACATCAGTGAAACAATATCCTGTAATTGGGACGAAAGTATAGGAGTGGTCAGGGTGGGGTGGTGTGTAAGGAAAGCAAGGCTAATTAATGATTTCCAGTCTTACTACTTCTCATCAAGTGTTTTCTTCTATCTCAGTCAACCTGAGGACTCAAGGGGAGTGGATTTTGGTAGACTAGAGAACTTCAAAGCAAGCTCCAAAAGGGGAGAAATTCTCCATCAAGTTTGCTGATGTGGCCTCAGTACCTATGACAGAAGCTGACATATAATAGGATCTTATTATTCACTCATTCAACAGCTATTTATTAAGGGTTTACTATGTCAGGCACTATTAGAGGAAACGAAAATATGTCATTGAACAAAACGTGTAACATTCCTTGTCCCTTGGAATTTATATTTCAGTAGGGGGTGAGAAAATATAAGCACAATAAATAAGTATTTAGAATGCTAAAATGAGATATGCTACGGAAAATAACAAAGCTGGATAAAAAGCATTGGGAGCATAGAAATGATGGGGTTTTAAAGGGAGAGTTTAAATGGAGTGGCCAGGTAGGCCTCAAGGAGGTGACATGTGAGCAAAAACTTACAGAAATCGGGGCATGAGCCACATGAATATCTGAGAGAAGAGTATTCCATGCAGAGGAAGCCACAAGTGAAAAGGTCCTACGGAGGGAACAACACTAGTGTTTTGGAGGAACAGTAAGGGCTGGTGTAGCCTGGGCAGAGTAGAAGTGTAGGAGGTTTATTGAAATGGTTTGTCATATTAGAGGGAGCACAGAGAGTAGGGCTGTCAAGGCCACCCAAAGAGTTTGAGTCTTACTCTGAGTGAAAAATGGGAGACAAGATGGTGTAGGATTTTAAACAGAAGAAACATAATCTGGTTTATGCTGTAAACCGATCACTCTAGCTGTTGTGCTGAGAATAGATGAAGGCAAGGATAGAAGCAGGGGCCTTGAGGAGACTGTTGGAATTTTCCAGGCAAGAGCTGATAGTGGCTTAGATCAGGCTGTGAAAGCAGTCAGAAGTTCACTCGTCCGCTCATTCATTTTACAAATCACAACTGAGGGTGTTTTGTGTCAGGCACTCTTTTAAGTACTTTAAATATTCGCATGCCCTTATTTGCTTATAAAATATGGTTGGCTGAATAATGGCTCCCCAAAGACGTCCACAGCCTAATCCTCAGAACCTCTGAAAAACTGCGTGGTAAAAGGGACTTTGCAGATGTGATTATTTTAAGTATCTGGAGATAGAGAGATTCTCTTGGATTATTCTGGTGGGCACAATGTAGTCACAAGGGTCGCTAAAATAGGGAAGTGGGAAAGTCAGAGTCAGTGGTAGGAGATGTGAGGATGGAAGTGAAAGGTTGGAGTGATTCGAGGAAAGGGCCAAGAGCCAACAAATGCAGCAGCCTCCAAAAGCCAAAAGAGGCAAGGAAAAGGACTCTCCCCAGAAGGAGCACGATGCTACCGACATCTTGATTTTTCCCAGCAACATCCATCTGAGATTTCTGACCCCCAGAATTGTAAAGTAATAAATTTGTGTTGTTTTAAGCCAGTAAGTCTGTGGTAATTTCTTACAGCAACAACAGGAAACTAATACAGAAGATAAGATTTCCACATAAATGCATAATAATCATATGACTCTATGATTAAAAATATGAAAATCTGATAATTTGCTTAATCATTCTTGTGTTGTTCAAATATTAGATTGTTTCCAACTTTTCCCTATTATAAATAATGCTGAAATGAATATCCTTATGAATAAATCTTGGCATGTAGTTCTGCTTATTTTCTTAGGTTTTGGAAATAGAATGACTGGTTTTTGTATTTTAAAATACAGAGAAAGAAGAGAGAATTGTACAACAAATTATATTTACACACCAAGATTAACTTTCATTAACACTAATGTTTTATATAATACGATAAATAAAATACAAGGGGTAGAAGTTAAGCACCCTTCAATCTCCTTTGCCATCCTGCTTCCTTACCCCATCTCTTCCAAGGCAAAGACTGACAAATAGGGAACGATTCACAGATGTGTGAACCGTCCTTGTACATGGGCTGTGTTAATCTTCTCTGTGCTATTCCAATTTTAGTATGCATATTGACAAAGCAAGCACCGGCTTTTTCTTTTGATCTTAAAAAAAAACAAACTCGAAGAAACATAACCAAGGTTACAAATTCTAGCTTTCTTATAACAATAACGCTTTTAGATTCAAAAATATGAATCTTCATAGAAAGGTAAAGGCAAATATAAGCATTAAGAGAAAGAAGAGTAAGAAAGAAAAAGGCTAAAATGAATAATGAACGAATTGTAGCTATTTTTTTCTAGATGTGCATTTGATTTTCTCTGTTTATTTTATCTCACATCCAAAGCATTAAGATATAAGTTAAACGTATGAAATCTTCAAATTACGCACTTACAAGCAGTTACTAATTTTGTCACTGTTCCCAAATTAATCAGATTGGCCTGTGTTCTGAACTGGGAAGAAAAGGATATTGTTTCCTTTACTGTAACTCTACTGTTTTATTAGGGTGTCCAGCGGCTACTTTACAATCTAGTTTGAGAATAGATGCCTTTGTCAAGCTTGGTCATAATTTAGACTAACCTTCTACTTAAGAAGAACACGACTCAATTATGAGGATGAAGATTCATTCCTATTGTAGGATATCGCAAAACTAGAAGTTTGACTTATGGACTCACCAAATAAAAATGTCTCAAATATAAGATTTCCTCATGGTCTGTAATTTTATAATAGTCTTTACAATCCAAACTGTATATACGACATTATCTGTCTTTATTGACATGATCATTTTGATTCCTTTGGAAGAACAATTCTTTTACCCTGGTCAATCTATATATTCTAACAGTTAAGTTTTTAGTTAATATAATTAATGTAAGAACCACAAGATATGAATTACTACCATTGAAATGGTACACATTTTGAATTAATTCCTAAAAAAAAACCTTAAGTAAGCAAAAGCCTACTACTGTAAGGCAAAAAAACGACTATTTGTGCAAAACACAAAATATTTTATTTCTTACATTTCACAAGATAACTAGTAAGTACCACCCTCTCAGATAAAGCTATAAATAATGTGGTTTACGTATTTAACAAATAAGAATTTTCTGAAGAATGAAGATGAATAATAATTAAATAGTAGATATCTGTCTATATATTATACACACACACAATGAGAGATTGTATTTGTAATTAAATGGCTAGTCTTTTTCCTAGATAGAAATTATATCCCTCTTTAAATATGAACATATGAATAATGGACTGCCTCATATAGATATTTTTTACTTATTCTCATCAAGGAAACAAGGAGGGAGAAAAGTGTCCATAAACATCTCTAAAAAGCCCTAAAAGTGAAACTATTGTTTTAGAATCAAAAGGATTTAAGCTCTGACTGATGTCGTAAACTCATAACGAAGGAAGAGCTGATTAATGAGATGGGCTTGTCCTCAACTTCGCTATTACTTTCTCAATTCTGAGTTACAACACCTCATTATATAAATGGATTTAATCTTAGAGGAATGTGCTTTATATTTAATTTTTAATTTATGCTTACTTTCTAATCTGACTAATAAAATTGGCTTCTGAAATTTAGTTGCTAGAGGTTTCTTTTTTTAAAATGTCGTGTATTATTATCTTATAAAGATACATTTTCTTTTCTTTTAACCTTACTGTCATTCACCATGAACAATTGAGAGAGAGTAACAAATGCATTTATACACATAGGTATGATGAAAATGGTCTTTAGTGTCATGGCTTTACTCTAGGACTGTGTTCTCCAAGTGTGGTGTTAGGATGACTCGCATCATTTAACCACCTGAAGAGCTTGTTAAAGAATTATTTTCCCACGTTCCACCCCAACTCAGACTCATTGAATCAAATCACCAGGCAGGGGTGTGGATCAGAAATATGCATACAAAACAAGCATGCTTGGCGATTCTGATGGAGATAGCTGACAGAGTGATCTCAAAGCAATGCTGCCTTAGGGGCTGATGTCACATTTTTTGAAGTTATGTTCCATAGATCCTTTTTAAAGCATACTTTTATATAATGCCAGATGTGTATCTATAGTATATTTTGTGAGGGCTTATTTTTAAATTGATGATTAATAATTTGTGGAACTGCCCATAATGATGGCAATAATTATGGATTTTTAAAATCACTAAATTAGCCCAATTTCTGCTTTCATCATAGGCCATTCAAAGCTACTCAAATGTTGACTGGTACAGACACTTGAGTGACAATACTGAGCTGGTCATAGTACAATACTGGTATTATTTTCTGCGTTACTTCATGTCCTCCTTTGATAAACATGAAAACATTACTCCCTTTTCACGAAGATTCTGGTGTGACCCTTGCCAGTGTGTGCCAGCTGCACCCCAACCCCTGTTCAGGATTATCATTTTTTCATATTCCCATTAGCTGAGAAGATGTTATTTTTTGTAGTTCATATTTCATAAAGTAGATTTTCTTTGCTTCTCAAACACAAAATTAGAACGTTAACTTTTTTCTGTCTACACAGCTTCCATTCCCCAAATATTCCTCAGCCCTGGAAGAAATAATAATAAGCTCATCTTGCTGAGAATCACATTTATATAAGTACTATCATGCTTAGAATGAAAATTCAGATGTTGATTCAAGTTGCCATTATTAATCTTGGGCCCAGATTTACAGTTTACAAGATTAACTCCGCAAGTCATAAGTTCACTGATGATGCTAGGACTCTGGGGTATCACTTGTAAGGGAGAAAGAGATCGTGATGCATTCGGAACTCCATGACGGTCCTTTGATGATGCTTGCTCTTTGTATTTCTCTGTCCTCTATCTGGAATCATTCTTTGGCACTGTCTCCAGAAATTCTATATACTATTGCACATGCCAGTTAGCCATGGTCATCATTTGCTAATATACATCTCTATCTGGACAGTGCTCCATCCTCACAGCTTCTCAAAGATTTTTTGAGTTTTCCCCCGACTCAAGCATGGAGGTCCTTTGCTCCTCCTGCCTCCACCCATTCTCTACTTTCCTATTCAGATACTGTCACGGTAACTGTCATGGATGTCCTCTGTTCTCTACTGCAAACATTTCTTGTATGGACTTTGATCTTCATTGACCTTCATCAGGTAAGTTCAAAAGTTAATCCTCAATCCCTATAAAGTATATCCCTTTACTTTCCATGCTGCACAAAACAAACAGTTTAAATGGTCTTTTTGGGGTTAATATAAAAGACTTCTTAGTCCATAAAACAAGAAAATGTAAGTAGCTAATATAATCAACTAAATGCAATACGCCAGAAAGCTCTTATTCCTAGGTGTCACAGGATTTAGGGGTTATGCAATATTTACAAACTATATATTGACAATATAGGGGTAACATTTCTTATTTGAGGGAGCTGCTTGTTTTACTGAAGGCTCCAAATAATATAGAAATCTCAAATTTCAACACCAAAAAGATATAAAAAGCATGAAATATAAGAAATAGAAAAATGAACTGAAACTGCAATGTTATTAGGAAATTTAATGTAAGAAAGTCACTGAAATATTTTCAAAGTGACATATCAGGAAGAGAAAGTAGGAAATAGCTAAAACTAGTGAGGCAGTACCAAAAAACCAATAAGGAGAAAACTCTTCCTAAAAATGATGGATGATTTAATCAGAACAACTAGAATTAAATCAGAAGGAGAGGAGGCACACAGGTAGTAAAATATGTCAGACCAAATTCTGTAAAGCTAGAAAAAAAAAGGTTATTGGATTCATTAATAATAAATGGAATCCTTTAAGTATTAAAAGAAACTAATAGACTTTTCCAGTTATGTGCAAAAGACATTCATTAGCAATAGCACATTAGCATTCATTTTAAAAAATTTGATGCCATAAGAGATTCTAAAGCTTTCAGTTCCCTTTGAATACACAAATTATACTGCGATTTCTCTGTCATGTCAAGTAGGTCATAGAATACCTGAGTTTAAATGTTCCCTCAGTTTTTGCAGAATTTCGATAAATAACTGCGTATTTCAGTGAATCAGCCACAATTAAATACTATTGATGGTCTACCACAAAAGCACAGCGGCAACAAAATTCTATATATTGAAAGTACCTTTCCCTGAAAAACTCAACAGGAATCTGTAGGAAAACTCAAATGAATGATAATATATTACTTGAAGGTTACTTTTGTTGCTCTCATGGTCTACTGTATAATATTATTTATTAGATCACTGTACTCCTATCCCATGCAGCTCTCTGAAATATCCTTCATCCTTTTCTGTTTCTAGTTAATTAATAGGATATTTTTTATATGCATTCAATATATAATACTAATGATTGTATGCTTTTCTTTTGACAATTTTTCTTTCAAAATGAATACAATTTCAGTAGTATTATGAACTAAAAAGGTATTTTAGACTGTCCTGGCAACTTACTATGGTATTAACATACCTCATAGCATACATCACAATATATATGCTCTAGGAATATTTTTTCTAAGTTAAAAATGAAAAATGACAGACTTGGACCTTTAGAACAGAATGCCTTTCGACCATGATTTTACATCTTCCTCTCTTGAAAGATGCTGGCTATATCTACCTGGTTTTAAAACATTGCAAAAGGAGTCTTGTACCCAACTTGACCATACGATCATACCATCTCCATCAACTCTATTTGAAAGCTATTTTCAAGTTCTTTTCCCTTAAATGAGACTGCCCATTAGACTACTCTGAACTAATTTCCTATATATCTCTCTACTAATCCTCTTCTATAAATAGAATGTATCTAGTATTTATTTAGAGAACAGAAATATTGGATTTAATTTTAGAAATATTAGCTTAGATATCCTGAGGATTACATGTGAAGTGGGCATGATCTCATAAAATTTTGGGTTTATCTTTTCTTTCTGAGCAAAAAACGGGGCACAGTTAAGAAACCTTGAATGACTGGTTGACATTAGCCTGTTTATGTGGGTGTGTAGAAACTTGCTGGAGCCATCAAGTTTCAGTTGACTGAGTGTACAGCTGAGACAGTTTTCACCACACCCTTTCTTGACTTCTCAAGCTTTTACATCACATTGCATGAGCAATCCTGCCTCTTGCATATGTTGATTTTAATCATCCATGTCTCCTGTGAGGTCTGGTCTTCATTCCTCAACAAAAGTTGCTGTAGTTGTGATAACCTATTAACATTTCTCAAATTTAAATAGTGCATTGTAATTGTGTTGAGTCTAATTTTTCTTCAGAGCAGTAATATCATATTTGTAGTAAATCCACTCTATGATATTTTCTTATTGGCGAATAAGAGAAAAGAGAAACCAGAAAGGGAAATACAATCTCTAGTAGGAAAAATATAGTAGTAATATTTAAGGAAGTAAAGCAGAGCTTCAGGGGAAACCAGATTGCCAGGGAAATTCTGAAACAAGTGACAGTGGAAGCCTAGGTTAGAATAAAGGATAAAACCAGACTAACAAATTACAAAACAAAACATGCTTATTGCAAAATCACTGCCATACAGGATATATTACGAAGTAGTTCTTAAGACTTGTGGTGTGTTTACGTTTTAATGAATCTTAATGTTGAGAATAATTAGAGATTTTTACAGAGTGTATTAACATGAAACAAAAAATTAAGGAAAGGTTAAAATCAGCTAGTAATCAGTACTGGGTCTGTGTCCAAGTTAATAGATGAAAACTTCGATTTTACCTACGTACTAGCCACGTAGTTTTGGCATCATAAGACATGCATGTGTCCTAAAGGATTTAAAGTTAGTGTGATCTTTATTTCACTTGTTCATGTGATTTTCCTTTTTCCAACTGAGTTCTTGGTTATGCATATGGACTTATTAAATGCCATTGTTCTTGTTGAAAGAGTCTCAAATATCTTTCAGCAATGAATGGATAATCAAAATGTGTTATATACATAGAATAGACTATTATTATATTAATAATATTATGCAGTTTTAAAAAACAGTGCAATTCTGATGTATGCTACAACATGGATGAACCTTGAAGACATAATGATAATTGAAATAAGCCAGATGCAAAGGGACAAATATTGTATGATTCCACTTAAGTGAGGTACCTAGAATAGTCAAGTTCATAAAGACAGAAAGTATAATAGTGGTCATTAGGGGCTGTGGAAAAGGAGGACTGGGGAAATTATTGTTTAATAGAGACAGAGTTCCAGTTTGGGATGATGAAAAATTCTGGAAATGGATAATAGTGTTAGCTGCACAACAGTATGAATGCACTGAATGCCACTGCTTTGTACACTTAAACATGGTTAAGAGGGACAATTTTATGTTATACATATTTTATCAGAGTTTTAAAAAAAAAAGAAGAAGTAAAGAACTGGAAACATCTTGAGTCCATTTGGGATCTTAGAGCCACTTCTGGGACATGATGAAGTCCAACTAGAAAAGGGTTTGGAGAAGAAAAGAAGAATGGGCTGAGGTCAACATCAAATAGCATTATAAAATGACTAATAAAATTGATCAAGTTAATGAACCATTTTAGTAAACATTTGCATAAAAGGAAACTTTTATCTCTTTTAAGAAATGTTCAGATTACTGTATTGTGTTCTTTATCTGTTTACTTGTTGAAACCGGACTGATTAATAACAGATTTTTATTTGTTTACAAAGATACCTTCAGAAGAAGTCACATGAGAAAAGAAAATTTACAAATTTAGTTGAATTATATGCTGATATTTCAAATAACACGGAAGTCAATATCCATATATGGAGTTTATTTCTGTTTTAAAGATTAAAAGTGAATAACTAATTAAAAATTATTCAAGAGAGCATTGAGCAGTAGATGGCAAAGCTGCATTGTGTGAGAGCAGGCTCCATGAGGTTAATGAGTTTAAAGATATGTACATTTTGTGCTAGGACATATATTAAATTTGTAAAAGCAAAGTGTATTAAAGGTAAGAGAGAGCCAGTGTATTTTGTAAATCTCTTAATAAATTTCTTTAAATAAAAAGAATATATAAATGCAATGCTATTTTCTTCTCCCACATTTTGAAAGAATTAACTTACTTTAAAGTTTAATCAGGTATTTTAAACTTTACATAATATTATTCTTCCTGTCATACTTTAAACTAATTCTTTCAGATTTATTTATTTATAGCCCTCCTTAATCCCAAAAGTTTTCAGACTGTTTAAAAAAGCGCAGCAAAAATAGTAGAGTAAGGACCTCCAAAAATTTGCTCCTCCATAATAGCAACTGATAAAATCATCAGAAGAATCTTTTCAGAATTCTGGAAATTAACCAAAGGATTGCAGCAACCCTGGGAGTGTTTATTCAAGAATAATGGGTGACTCTCAACAAGAACATTGAGATTTTTTGGCATTTTATCATGCTCAAGTTTCATCCACTGTTCACAAGCTCAGTGGTAGCCATGAAAAATAACAGTCTGCATTCCTGGTTCAATATGGCAGCTACTGGAGTGAGCAAACAGAGCTGGATATCTCTAAAAGCTTCATTTCCAAAGAACTGTCATTAACTTATCTGTCTGAAGGGTCCCTAGAAGACCCACTTACAAGGCTAACTTGGAACACTCCCAACACTAAAAGCCTTCTCCTTTATGGCGAGATGGAGGGTGGGTGAGGGGGCATCTGTTGAGAACAATTACAAGTAAATGTTTTATCATTGCAGCTGTCTGGGGAGATTGATAACTATTGGTGCAAACAATAGACTAACCAAAAATCTGAAAAGGAGAAACTGGAGAATGATATGTTAATATGGCTTTGAAAAGCTCCAGCACATTCCTAGGAATCTAGAAACCCACATGCATGTCTAGAGCTGTGTGCCTACTGAGAAAAGACCTTAGAAGGCTATAACGGCGCACTTTGGCTGACCATAAGGCCATGCACAGCAGGAAGTGACGACTTATGGTGGAGTTGTCAACTGCCTGGCTAAGTTCTGAAGGCATACAACATGTGCAGAGAGCCCATTGGCAAAGACAGAGAATTTTTGGTTACAATCACTTAAAGAAATCTCTGTCCAATTATTAGCAACCACTAGGGTAAACAATAGAAACTTAAATGGCTACACATGACAAACAGCAAAGATTTTATGGAATTAATTCAGGAAAGTCACTAAACAAAAATCAATGGCTATAGAAAACAGCAGCAACAACAAATCCTGGGGAGGGGAGGTAATTTGACTTACAGAGTTGTCACATTATATTATTTAAAATGTTCAGTTTGCAACAAAAAATTATGAGACACGCAAAGAATCAAGAAAGCATAGTCCGTGCATAGGGAAAAACCAATCAATATAAACAATTTCTCAGGAAGCTCAGATGTTTGTCTTACTAGGTGAAAACTTTAGATCAGTTATTTAAATATGTTCAAAGAGCTAAAAGAAATCATGTCAAAATAAGTACCAAAAAAAAAAGTAAGAGAATGATGTTTCACCAGAGAGAATATCAGTAAGGAGATAGAAAGTAGAAAAAAGGAACCAAATAGAAATTTTGGATTTGAAAAGTACAATAACTGAAGTAAAAAATTCACTAGAGGAGTTCAACAGCATATTTGAGCAGTCAGAAGAAAGAATCAGTGACTTAAAGATAGGTCAATTGAAAGTAAACCTGTCTGAGGGACATGGAGAAGAAAGATTGAAGAAAAATGAACAGATCTCAGGAAGCTGTGGGACAACATCAAGTGCACCATTGTATGCACAATATCATTCCAGAAGGAGAGTACAGAGAGAAAGGGGCAGAAAATATCAAAGAAATGGTAGATAAAAATTTCCCAAATTTGATGAAAAACATTACTTTATACACCTAAGAAACTCAGTGAACTCACAGTTTGATAAATTCATGAGCACCACACCTAGACACATCATAATCAAACTGTTGAAGGGCAAAAACAAGGAATCTTGAGAGCAGCAAGAGCACCATCATCATATCGTGGTATATTAAAAGTGCTGAACGAAAAAGAAAACAACCCTGTCACTCAAGAATTCTATATAAGACAAAATTGTCCTTCAAAGATGAAGGAGAAATTAAGACATTTCCAGATAAACAAGAACTGGCGGAGTTCATTACTAGATGAGTTGCCCTACAGGAAATACTAAAGGGAGTTCTTCAGCCTGAAATGAAAGGATCCTAGATGGTAACTCTAATCCACTTGAATTTAAAAAGAGTACCAGTAAAGGCCACCACAGTTAAATATAAAAGATGGTATAAATGCATTTTTGTTTGTACTGTTTTTCTCCTATCTTATTTAAAAGACAAATACCTAAAGCAATAATTATAAATCTATGTTGATGGGTTCACAATGAATAAAGATTTAATTTATGACAATAACAGCATGGTGGGTAACAAAGCTATCTAGGAGCAAAGTTTTCGTATGCTATTGAAATTAATTTGGTATTAATCATTAGATTGTTATATATTAAAGTATTAATTATAATTACCAGGGAAAACAGGAGGAAAACAACTTGAAATATAAAGTAAAAGAAAATACAACAATTAACATGGTACACTAGAAAATATATCTGTTAAAAACAAAAGATAGTAATAGAAAAATAGAGGAACAAAAAGACATAGAAAACAAATAGCAACAGGGCAATGTGAAATCCTACCTTATCAGTAATTACCTTAAATATAAATGAGTTACATTCTCCAATTAAAAGGCAGAAGTTAGCAGAATAAATTTTTAAAAACATGGTTCATCTATATGCTGACTGTAAGAGACAGAATTTAGATTCAATGACACAAGTAAATTGAAAGTAAAAGAATGAGAAAAGGTACAGTATATACACAGCAACCAAGAGATATGGAGAGGCTATCATAATATCCAACAAAAGAAATTTTTAAATGATAAATGAATAAAGCTAGAGATAAAAGAATATTTTATAACGATAAATGAGTAAAGCCACCAAGAATCCATAACACATTACACAATTATAAACATATACGGACCTAACAACAGAGCACAACATACATAAAGAACAAACTGGTAGAATCGAAGGATAAATAGAAAATTCAACAATAGTATTCAGAGACTTCACTATCTCACATTTAATAGTAGATAGAACAACTAGAAAGAAGATCAACAATGATATAGAAGACTTGAACAAAACCATAAACTGTCTAACAACACTATAAAATGTCTAATCTATAAACCAGACCTAACAGATATCTGCAGAGCACTCTACATACATAGACATCTGTGGAACATCTGTAGAATGACAGCAGAATACACGTTCTTCTCAGATGCACATTGAACATTCTCCAGGATAGACCATATATTAGGCAATAAAACAAGTCTCGATAAATTTAAAAGGATTAATATCATACAAAGTATGTTCCCTGACCACAATGGAATGAAGTTAGAAATAAATAACAGAAGAACATTTGGGAAATTCACAAGTATCTGGAAATTAAACAACACATTCCTAAGTAGCTAATTTAGGAATTAAATTTCGAATCCCTAAGTTTCAGAGAGAAAATTATAGCTATAAATGCCTACATTAAAAAAGGAAAAAGGTAAAGCGATGTCACCAACATGGCAGAGTAGGAGACCCCAGCCTCCATCCCCCCACAAATATCAATAATTAGACAGCTATCTGCAAAAGAAAATAGCTCTGAGAGAGCTCTGGAGCCCATTTAAGAAGATTTACCAACACAGTGGAACAAAGAGCCTGAGGAAGAACTATACAAAAAAGGAAAGGAAGACCAGCTTCATTTTGCCTGCATCATCCCATCCCACAGGCTGGCACTGATTAGTGCTGAGAGGGAACTCCCCAGTTAGAAACAATTCCATTCGCTAGAAAAGGGAGAGCAGGGTAAGTACCAGCTTCCCCAGGCTTTTAGGGCACTGCACAATGGACCTGCTTTACTTTCACCCCACCCAGAGACCAGCAAAGCTAAGGCATCTAGAGATGGCTAGGAACGAGGAAGAAGGGCAGGGGCTACCAGTATCAGACACACAGCAGGAGCAAACCTGGGTCCCAGTGGTCTGTTCTGCAGAGGACCTTAGCAGCCTTCACTGGTGGAGAATTCAAAGCCCTTGCAGGCAATGCAGACCCCGCTAGCAGTCATCACTGATGACCATATCGCAGACCCCAGCAGACTGCTCTCAGAGAACTCCAGCAGCTTTCACTCCCCACAGGTTTTCACATTTACAGATACCTGACACCTGAGTCCTTCCCCATTCTAGCACCTCCCCTTTGCTGGAGGCCAGGATCCATACCTGCAGCCAGCATTGGCCTCTGTGGCTGTGCATGTACAAGATGCCAGCCTAGATCCTACAGCTGACCCCCAACACTGTGCACATGCTTGTGGCTAGCCTCTGAAGCTGTATACATGCACGCCACAAGACTGACTCCCATCATCAGCTATCAGCCTCCACTGCCAGGCACATGCCCCTGGAATGCCCCTACAGCCACACAAGCACATGCTGACAGCCAGAGCCCCCGCATTTGCCTGTGGACTTGGATCTGGCCCTGACTTCTGTCACTGGCCTGCACTGCTAGGCTTGCCTGCAGCTAGCCTCTGCAGCTGTACATCTGCATCCTTGTGGCCTGACTCCTGTCATAGGCCTCCACTTTCATGTGTATGCCTGAGTTGGGCCCCAACAACCACAGACATGCATACGGACAACCAGGGTCCCCACAGCTGCTTATGAACCCAGATTCAGCCCTGATTCCTTCCACTGGCCTGAACTGTTGAGCTCACCTACTACTAGCCTTTGCAGCTGTGCATATACACCCTGCAGGGCTGACACCCCTCACTGGCTTCCACTGCTATGTGCACATCCATGGCAAGACCCTACAGCCACAAGAGTGCACAGTGATAGCCAGGGAAACCCATAGCTGCCAGTGCACCCGAAGTTGACCCTGGCCCCTGCTGTTGGCCCTGACTCTCACCACTAGGTGTGTGTCTGCAGCCAGCCCTTGCCACTACATAGGCACTTGCAGCCATCCCCTACTGCTGGTGCCCATGGAAAATCATGTGCACACCACCAGCTCCAGCCACTACTGCTGGCTGCCCTTGTCTCTAGCTGCTGCAACTGGAGGTGCTGCTGAGGACTCCAATAGCCCTTGCAGACAATGTGGACCCCCTCAGCTCTTGCCAAGGATCATGCAGTTGTCAGCACAATGGACCACAGTGATCTGATCGAAAAAGACATCACATACTCACCCTTGGACCCAGAGCCACCACATGCCCCTGCATTTGGTGTCATACATCACTAAAGTGATGGTCACAGCATGCTCCAACATGCCTTGAGCCACGAGTGAAGATTTTTCCCTACCTAAGTGAGTTCACAAATTCTGGAAGAGGTGGATATTTCTTCAAATGTGCAGATACCTATGCAAGCCTAGAGAGATCACAAAGAATCAGGGAAACATGACAGACCAAATGAATATAGTAAACTTTCAGTAACTGACCCCAAACAAATGGAGATACACAGATTACTTGACAAAGAATTCAAAATAATTGTGCTAAAGATGCTCAGAGAGCTACAAGAGAATACAGATAAAAAATTTAATGAGTTCAGGAAACAATACAAGAACAAAATGAGAAGTTCAACAAAGACATAGAAAACATTAAAAACAACAAAGCAGAAATTCTTGAGCTGAAGAATACAATGAATGAACTGAAGAATTCAATAGAGAGCTTCAACAACAGACAGCACTAAGCAGAAGAAAGAATCAGTGAACTGAAAGAGAGATTATTTGAAATTATCATATCTGAGGAGCAAAAAGACAAAAGAAAGAAAAGGAATGAAGAAGTCTTTAAGACTTATGGGGCACCATTCAAAGAAGCAGTCTATGCATTATTAGAATTCCAGAAGAAGAAGATCATACAGAGAGAAAATAAATTAAAAAATGGGACTTGAACTATACTTTAGATCAAATGAACCTAACAGATATATACAGAACATTCCATCTATCAGCAGCAGAATATACATTCTTCTCAAGCACACAGGAAACATTCTCTAGGATAGCTATGTCAGGTCACAAAACAAATCTCAGCAAATTTCAAATGATTAAAATCATAAGAAGTATCTTTTCCAAACATAATGGCATGAAACTAAAAATTAATACAGGAGTACAACTGGAAAATTAACAAATATGTGGAAATTAAACAACACACCCCTGAACAACCAGTGAGTCAAAGAAGAAATAAAAAGGGAAATCAAGAAATATCTTAAAACAAACGAAAATGGAAATACAATACACCAAAACTAATGGGAAGCAGCAAAAGCAGTGCTAAGAGGAAAGTTTAAAGTGAGAAATGTCTATATTAAAAAAAAGATCTCACATAACCTAACTTTACAGCTCAAGAAAACAGAAAAAGTAGAACAAACTAAGATCAAAGTTAGCAGAAGGAAGGAGATAATAGAGCAAAAATAAATAGAAAATAGAAAAAAGTTGAAAAGATCAATGAAACTAAGCACTGGTTTTTTGACTAAACAAAATTGGCAACCCTTTAGCTAGACTTACCTGAAAATAAAAAGACAAGACTCAAAAAAATAAAATTAGAAGTGAAAGAGAAGTCATTATAACCAACAGCACAGAAATACAAAGGATCATAAGAGACTACTATGAGCAAATATATGCCAACAAACTGGGCAATCTAGAAGAAATTAATAATTGCCAGAAACATACAACCTGCCAAGTCTGAATCATGAAGAAATAGAAAATCTGAACAGATCAATGACAAGTAAAGTGATTGAATCAGGAATCAAGAACTTCCCAACAAAAAATCCCAGGACCAGAAAGTTTCATGTGTGAATTCCACTGAACGTTTAAAAAAGAATTAACATCAATTCTTCTCAAACTCTTCCAAAATTTTGAAGAGGAGAGAACACTCCCTAACTCATTTTGAGAGACTAGCATTACCCTGATAACAAAGCCAGATAAGGATACTATAAGAAAAGAAAACTACAGACCAATATCTCAGACGAATATAGATGCAAAAATTCTCAACAAAATATTAGCAAAGAGAATTCAACAGGACATTAAAAGGGTCCTAAGCCATGATCACATGGTATTTATCTCTGGGATGCAAGGATGGTTACCATATGAACATCAATAAATGTGATACACCACATTAATAGTATGAGAGATAAAATTATATGATCATCTCAGTAGAAACAGAAAAAGCACTTGACAAAATTAAACATCCTTTCAAGATAAAAACTCTCAACAAAATGGATACAGAAGGAACATATGTCAACATAATAAAGGTCATATGCAACGAGCCCATAGCTAACATTATACTCAACAATGAAAGATTGAAAGCTTTCCCTCTAAGATCAGGAACAGGACAATCGTGTCCACCTTCATAATTTCTATTCAAGACAGTACTGGAAGGCCTAAGAGAAATTAGGCAAGAAAAAGAAATAAAAGCATTCAAATCATAAAGGAAGAAGTGTAATTGTTTCTGTTCGCAGATGACATGATCTTGCATATAGAAAATCCTAAAGACTCCACCAAAAAACTGTTAGAACTAATAAACGAATTCAGTAGAGTTTCAGGATACAAAATCAACATACAAAATCCACTGCATTTCTATACACTAACAATGAACTATCTGAAAAAGAGATAAAGAAAACAATCCATTTATGGGAGCATCAAAAACAATGAAAATACTTAGGAATAAATTTAACCAAGGAAGTGAACCCCCATGTTCATTGCAGCATTATTCACAATAGCCAAGATATGCAAACAACTAAATGTCCGTCGATGGATAGATGAATAAAGAAAATGTGGTATATATACACAATGGAATATTAGTCAGCCTTAAAAAAAAAAGGAAATCCAGCCATTTGCAACAACATGGATGAAGTATGAGGGCATTATGCTAAGTGAAATAAGTCAGAGAAAGACAAATAGTGTATGATCCTACTTATATATGGAATTTTAAAAAGCCAGACTTATGGAAACAGAGAGTAGATTGGTTGTTGCCCAGCCATGAGGATTAGGGGAAATAAGGAAGATATTGATCATTGGGTACAAACTTCCATTTACAAGAGGAATAAGTTTTGAGGATCTAAAGTAGCATGCCGACTATTGCTAACAATACTGTATACTGAAAACTGCTATTAAGTAGATCTTAAATATTCTCACAAAACAAAAACAACAAAATGGTAATTACGTGAGGTGAAGGATGTTTTAATTAATCTTATTGTGGTAAACATTTCTCGATATATATTTGTATCAAATCACCATGCTGTACACCTTAAGCTTAGACAATATTATGTCTCAATAAAGCCGGAAAAAAGAAAAACCAAAATTAATAATGTAACTGTCCACCATAAGAAACTAGAAAAAGAAAGCAAGCTAAATTCAGAGGAAGCTGTATGAAGCAAATAATAAAGATTAGAGGGAAATGAATACAATAGAAAATAGAAAACAATAGTGAACATCAGCAAAACCAAAAAAGTAGGTTTTTTGAATGATCAAAATTGACAAACCTTTACCTCAATTGATCAATAATAAAAGAGAGAAGACTCAAGTTACTAATATCAGGAATGAAAAACTGGATATTACCACCAAACTTAAAGAAATAAAAATGATTATAAGAGAACATTATGAACAATTGTATGCCAAAAACTTAGGTAACAAATGAGGAAATTTTGAGAAAGATATGAAATAGTAAAACAGACTCTAATAGAAAATGTGAACAGAGTAAAAACAAGTAAAAACATTGAATCAGTAATCAAAATAACTTTCCACAAACAAAAAATCCAGACCTTGGTGGCTCCATTGGTGAGTTCTACCAAAATGGATATTCACATGCAAAGAATGAAATTAGACCCCTATCTTACACCACTCACAAAAATTAGCTTGTTATGGGGGCCAGCCCAGTGGTCTAGCGGTTAAGTTCAAATGCTCTGCTTCAGTGGCTCAGGTTCACTGCTTCGGACCCTGGGCATGGACCTACATCCTGCCCATCAAGCCATGCTAAGTCAGCATCCCACACAGAAGTAGAAGGGCCTACAACTATGTACTGGGGCTTTGGGGAGAAAAAAACAAAAGAGAGGATTTGTGACAGATGTTAACTCAGTGCCAATCTTCCTCACCAAAAAAAAAACACAAAAGCTTAGTATGGATTAAAGACTTAAATGTAAGACCTGAAACCATAATACTCCAAGAAAATATACAGAAAAGGCTTCCTGATATTGGTCTTGGCAATGATTTTTTTTGGATAAGACACCTAAAGCACAAGCAACAAAATAAAAAATAAAGTGGAACTACATCAAACTAAAAAGGTTCTGCACAGCAAAAGAAATGATCAACAAAATGAAAAGGCAGCCTACGGAATGGGAGAAAACATTTGCAAACCATATATCTGATAGGGGGTTAATATCCAAAATATGTAAGAGACTCATACAACTTAGCAAAAGCCAAATAATCAGACTGAAAAATGGGCTAAGGACACGAATAGACATTTTTCCAAAGAAAACATACAAATGGCCAACAGGTACATGAAAAAGTGCTCAACATCACTAATCATCAGGAAAATGCAAATCAAAACCATGAGATAGCCCCTCATACTTGTTAGAATGGTTATTATCAAAAAGGCAAATGATAACAAGCGTTTGCAAGGATGTGGAGAAAAGGAAACCCTTATGCACTGTTGGTGGGAATATAAATTGGTATAGCCATTATGAAAACAGTATGGAAGTGCTTCAAAAAATTAAAAATAGAACTACTGTATGATGCGGCAGTCCCACATCTGGGTACATATTCAAAGGAAATGAAATCAGGATCTCAAAGAGCTATCTGCACCAAATGTTTACAGAATTCATACCAATTTGTCAGACTTTTCTAAAAAATTGGAGAAGGAATACTTCCTAACTCATCCTATGAGGCTAGTTGTATCCTATTACCAGAATCAGACAAAGACATCACAAGAAGTGAAAAATACAGACGATATCTCTTAGGAATACGGTTGAAATAATCCTCAAAAAAAACCTAGAAAATTGACTTCAGAATCATATCAAAAGAAATACATCCCATTAACAGGAATTTATCTCATGAACACAAGGTTTGTTCAACATACCAAAATTAAGCAATGTAAGACACCATACCAATAGAATAAAGGGAACAAATGTATAGCCATATCGGTAGATACAAAAAAAGAATTTGACAAAATCCAACACCCATTCATAATTAAAAAAACACTCAACAAGCTAGGAATAAAAAGTATCTTGCTCTATCTGATAAAGGGCATCAATGAAATACCCATAGCTAACATGATACATAACAGAGAAAGAGTTGAAGCTTTCCCTCTAAGATCAAGAACAAGACAAGATGTCACTCACCATTTCTATTTAACATTGTACTGGAGATTCTAACCAGAGTACTTAGGCAAGAAAATAAAACAGAGGCATCCATATTGGAAATGAAGATGTTAAACTGTGTTTGCAGATGACATGATCTAACATATAGAAAACTCTAAAGAATCCACACACATATAAAAAGCTAACAGAGCTAATAAATGAGTTCAGCAAGGTTGGTTGCAGGATCCAAGAACAATAAGCAAATATCCGTTGTATTTCTATATACCAGCTGTTGTCTGATTTGAATCCCCTCCACCCAATTCATATGTAGAAATCCTAAGCTGTAGTATCTCAGAATGTGTCTGTATTTGAGATAGGTCTTTTAAAGAGGATATTATGACAAAGGGAGGCCTTAAGCTTGGGCCTTAATCCAATCTTACTGGTGTCCTCATAAGAAGAGGAAATTTGCACACAAAGAGAGACATCAGAGATACCCTTGCATGGAGCAAAGACCGTGCAAGGACACTGAGAGAAGGCAGCTAACTGCAAGCCAAGGAGAGAGCCCTCAGAAGAAACCAAACCTGCTGACACCTTGATCTTGGACTTCTAGCCTCTGTAACTATGAGAAAATAAATTTATATTGTTTAAGCCACCCTTCCTGTGGCTTTTTTTTTTTTTTGGCAGGTCTAGCAAACTAATACACTAGCCATGAACAATCCAGAAATTAAATTAAGAAAATAATTCCATTTATGATAGCATCAAAAAGAATAAAAGACTTAGGATTAAATGTAGCCAGAGAAGTGCAAGGCTAGTATACTTAAACTACAAAACAATTTTGAAAGAAATTAAAGATGACCTAAATAAATGGAAAGACATCCCACGTCAATGGACTGCAAATTTTAATATTGTCAAGATGGCAATAGTCTCCAAATTAATCTACAGATTAAATGTAATCCTATCAAAATCCCAGCTACCATTTTTGCACAGTAACCAAAACGGTTGGTACTGATACTAGGAAGGAAGTCTAGATCAATGGGATAGAATTGAGAGTTCAGATTAAAACCCCCATATATCTATGGTCATTGGTTTTCAACAATGATGCCAAGTTCATTCACTGAGAAAACAATAATCTTGTCAACACATGGCTGACACAATTGTTTATCCACATTCAAAAGAATAATTTTTGTCCTCTTCCTCACGCTGTATACAAATATTTAAACAAAAGGGATAAAAGACCTAAATGTAAGAGCTAAAATTAAAAAACTCTTAGAAGAAAACAGAGGTGTAAATCTTTGTGACCTTGGATTAGGCATGGGTTCTGATATATGACATTGAAAGCAGAAACAACCAATGAAAAACACTTACATTGGATTTCATCAAAATTAAAAAAAAATTGTGCATCAAAGGACACTATCAAGAAAGTGAAAAGATAATCCACAGAATGAGAGGAAAGGTTTGCAATTCATGTATCTGATAAGAGCCTAGTACCCAGAACATATAAAGTACTTTTATAACTCAACAATGAAAAAACAAATGACCCAATTAAAAGGGAGGCAAAGGGTTTGGATAGATATTTCTCTAAAGAAGATATATAAATACCCAATAAACATATGAAAAGCTGCTCAATATTAATAATCTTTAGGGAAATGTAAATTAAAACCACCATGAGATACCACTTCAGGCCAACAGGATGGCTATAATTTTTTTTTGATGGAAAATAATAAATGTCTGGGAGGATAAGGAGCAACTGGGACCTTTATAGATTGCTGAGAATGTAAAAAGTTGCAGCCATTGCGGAAAACAGTTTGTCATCTCCTCACAAAGTTGACCATAGAGTCACCATACCATCCATATGTCCACACAAATTGTACAAATTGTACGTGGATGTTCATAGCATCATTATTCATAATAGCTAAAAAGTGGGAACAACTCAAATATCCATCAACAGATGGATATAAAAAATGTAGTAGATCCATTCAGTGGAACATTATTTGGCGATAAAAAAGGAATAAAGTACTGACACATGCCACAGCATGGATGAACCTTGAAAACATCAAGCTCAGTGCAAGAAGTTAGAGGCATAAGGCCCCATATTGTAGATTCCATTTATATGAAATGTCCGGAATAGGAAAATCCACAGGGACAGAAAGTAGATTAGTGGTTGTCAGGGCCTGGGGGAAAAGGGCAATAGGGAGTGACTGCTAGTGGGTATGAGTTTCTTTTTGGGTGATGAAAATGTTCTGGAATTAGTTTTGACTTCCCAACCTTGTGAGTATACTAAAAACCGCCGAACTGTACACTTTAAAAGGGTGACTCTTAAGTTATGTGGATGACATAGCAATAAAAAATTCATGCACTAAAGATGCAAACAAAAAGAGGAGATTTAGAGGAAAGGAAAACCAGATGAACGCAAGGTGAGGAAGGGAAATGCAGTACAAACCAACGGGGCTGAATATTAGCCACAATGGTGCCCTGTGGTGCAGAGCGCTCCAGCAGCCAACACAAGGAGCCTTGTGATCCATGCCAGAAGTAACAGCCTCCACCAAGGGCTCTGCAGAAGCACAGCTTCTGCTGGGGCTGACACTTGGGAGATGTAGTTCCTAGGGTTCAGACATTTTCATCAGTTCAGAAAAATCTGGATGGGTTATAAAGCTGACATAACATCCACAACAATCAACATTTTCAGAACTTTCCCACGTGCTCCATTATTAGGCATTGTGCAGCATATTTTTTATCATGTTCATTTCACTTATTAATTCACTAAGTGCTTGCTGAGCGCTTGCCCATTTTCCTTTTTTGCAAAACACAGGAATTTAGCTTACCGTTGATGAGTACAATTAAGGAATAAGATTTATGTTTCTAACTACACATTGTTGCTACTTAAAAAGAAATGTAAGATAATGTTCCTACCCCTTTTAATAATTATTTTTAATAATTCCATTTTAATAAGTTCTTTTCTACTACTTTTAGTTGCACATTTTTGTACTTTGCTATTCACTGGTCAAGAACACTTTAGCTTATTAAGATTCAGGAAGAAGACAGTATAAACATGACTGAAATTTTAATGCAATATATTATTTCATTTGGAATGAGCCAGATATAATTATATTGTTAGTTTCATCTAAACAGTAAAAGTGGTTTTGATATGAGGCTAAAAGGCATTAAGTATTCTTGCATGTTAAATGTTCTTATAAAAAAAGAATGCTGTTTGCTGTTAGGCAAATTTTTTTTCAAAAAATGCTTATTTGATTCTAACCACTCTATTCATAAAATTTTTACTTAAAACTATAAAACAGCAAAAACCTGAAATATCCCTTAACAACATAATGAAATCCCAGTTTATTCTGAGAGCAGAAGTCAACCAAGAGAAACAAATGTCTTGTAATTTCATGTCAGAGGTCAAAAAATTCGCCCTATCAAATGAGGAGGGAGAGGAAATGCCATGGACCAAGAGGAAAAGGACATAATATTGGTTTAGGATTGAATAAAAGCAATCCATTAATAGCAATTTCCCTTTATCTGACAGCAATTGTGGAAAGTTTTAATGAATCTTATTAAAATGGACAAAAACTATTTCCTGAAGTAATACCAAAAAAATAGGTTACAATAAATGCTAAGTCCTCCACAGCCTGTATTGTATCTCAGTTTTTTCCAAGTAAGCACGATGTTTTTTGGAGTATCCTGTTAGCCAAGTTTCAATGTAGGACAGGTCCTTGGAAACACAGCAGTGTTAAAGTTGGAGGTGGGATTAGATGAGTAATTGTAATTCCCTTTCTACAGATAGTATTGCACTTGGAATGTCTCAAAATCTCTCTGAAGGTTGGTTTAGATAAAGGGTTGCAAACAGGTTTGAAATCTGCACAGACGCTAGCTTAGGTGCTAATGTCTGCCCAAAGTTCTATGTTGTCGAGAATGACCCTGATATACGATCTTAAGTTCTTAAAGGACAGCGTTCTATGAATTCCAGATCTTTCTCATGGACAAAGAACTCAAGTGTTACTCCTTTGCGATTCCTGATTCATTTGCTCCTTGAGAGGTTAGCTAAAATTAAGGTGGTGGGTAAAAAAGCCCCAGCAATTCAGTTCTTAACCCTATTGTACACAAAAACAAACCTCACTTGTTAAAACTCTTCTCTCAAGTCAGATGGAAGATGAAACTTTTCCACAAAAACATCTGAAATTATCTCTATGAAATTGAAATAGACAATTCTACTATGGTTAAACATATATGGCACCTCAAATTATTTAGGCCACAAATTATACTACTTTTAATTAGCTGGAATTGCATGAGTAACCACCTCTTTCCATTTCACTCTGAACATACTGTCCAACGTATATTTTACTTATTTGTTGCTTGCCACTATGTAAAGGCCAAATAATTTTTTTCTTCACAAATAATCATTGGGTGGCATTTAAGGCAAAGCATCAAAGCCTAAGTTTGTTACAGTGATGTCCTCTCTTAGTTCTGGGTGCTAAATCATCATGTGTGCATGATTTTTGCTTACCTGCATCTTATCCCATATCTAAGTATTTTCTATGTGGGCGGCTCTTCAGAATAAGATTAAGATATGAGTAAAATGAAACAAACAGCACTAGTGAGATAGACAAAACATAAAAGCCTTTCCAGACTCACTCTGAAATACTGTTTGGCTTCCTGTCAATTCTTGGCATCAAATTGCCACTTAAGGTATATAGCTTCAATTAGGAGGGCAAAGCATTGCTGACAACAAACAACAAGAAAAACAAACACTCCTAATTTGCACATATAATAATAAAAGAGAAAAGGAAAGAAAATGATACTAGGGAATGGTGGGTACTTGTTTCTTCTCAGAAAAAGAGGAAACGCTCCTTTTCCTACTGTGATGAAAGCAGAGGGGAATATTCCAGAATGAAAGAAGAGATGCTTTCTTGAGATGGCTCCTGCTGGGTCCCCCATCATTTTGCATATAATGGGAAGTGGAGCTGTACAGAACTTTAGGAAGCTGTCCACAGGGATGCATGAAGTGGTGACCTCACTAGGGTGGTTACAAAAAATCAACATCAAATTTTGATTAGAAGATTCAGTTTTCCAACTTAATGTTAAACAGATAAGTAGCCTAGGTAGTCAAATTTGGATGTAATGTTGGATAGAACTTAAAACTCTTCGGTGAGCAGAAATAAAACAATCAGATTTCCTAAGTATAGTGAGGAGGAAGAAATCAACCAGTTGGGAGAAAGCTCAGGGGAGAGCAAGGATCTTGGCAAAATAAAGTGTGAATGCATGACATGTTTATTCATATATATACTGCTGAAATAAATAGCAAATTGAGGACTGGATTAGGGAGAACATATTACACTTCCTGTTTCCCCTTTTCTCACCAGCTAAGTAACCATGAGCGAGGCATTCTATCTGCATCAAATTAACAGAGTAATTGGATTCTTTGGATTCACTTCCCGTGGGGTTTTTTGGGGACAAAATTAAGGTGCTTATTGATGGCATCCACAAACTCGTCAGAACATGGACTAGACAGGACAAGAATACACTAAGCTTTAGAATTTAGAACACAGAAGTAAATTCTCTCTCCTCTCCCTTCCCTCTCTCTTAATTTAAGAAGCATAAAGTCATGTGTTTTGTGCCAGGAGCTGTTCTCAATTCTTCAAGTATACAGTATTAACTCACTTAATCCAATACAACGACCTTCTAAGGGCACTACTACAGTTGTCCCCATTTGATGGATGGGGAGCTGAAGCACTACGAGATTAAGTAAATTGCTCAAAGTCATGCAGCTATTTAGTGCAGGAGGTGGAATTCCAGCTCAGGTAGTCTGGTTCTAGACTCTACTTTTAATCAATACGTTTTGCTTCCTTTCTTTGTGTTTATCCGTTTAAGATGAGGTTAACTATGCAAAATAAGATGTAAACTAACGAGAAGGCTGCAAAGGGTTAAAGCTGAAGCACATCCGCGAGCTGAAAAAACAAAAACAAACTAGCAAGCGAATGCCTATTAAAACCCCCGTAGGCAATTCAATGGGCCTCCTGTTTCTTTAAACTCTCGCTTTCGCTCCCGCTGACACTTTACAAAGCCAGCGGCGGCGGGGGGACCACACTGCCGCGCGCTCCTTCCTCCACCCTCCTCGCGGGTCTGGGGTCCGAAGGGGCTTGGCGGGGTCAGTAACCGAACTGGCTCTGCTTTGCTTTCCTCACACCCCAACCACTGCCACACACGCCCTCCCGGGAATGGCGAACTGTAATTAACCCTTTAGCGCCTAGGAAGACCCCGCCAGCGGCGGGCGCCCGCTGGGGCCGGGGCCGAGGAGGGGGCCGGGGCCGGGGCGCGATCCCCCGCGGTCTGGCGCGAAGGCGGCCTGGGGGCCAGGTGGGTGTGGGCCGGGTGCGGGGATGGCGCCCCGGCGGTGCAGAGGTACCGCCCGGCGCTTCCCTCTTCGCTCGTCTTTCTCGCCTCCTCTCCCGGCGCTCCGGGCCACCGGCTGCCCGGGGCGGGCCGGGCTGGAGTTGCCCTCTCTCCCCCTCCTTGCTCTGCTCTCCCGGTTTAATCTCTCGGCGACTCCTCTGCCAGCCCCGAGGAAAGTGCAGCCATTGGACAGGTCGGTGCTAGCTGCCAGTTTCGGGGAGGAAGGTGGGAGAAGCCTGGAGGAGCGAGGGGGAGGGAGGAGGGAGGAGGGTGCAGCGGCAGATCTGGCAAATTGCGATCTGCCTTCCCTCCCCAAAGTGTGGAGCGGGAGCGCGGGGGAGCGCGGCGGCGGCGGCGCCTCCTCCGCCACCAAACTCCGGGGCTTGGCGGGGCTTGGGGCCACCTCCTCCTTAGCCAGGAGAAACCCTCTCCCAATAGATTTCAGCCTGACTTTTTCCTCCCCATTTCTTTCTTCTTCCTCTTCCTCTTTTTCTTTTTTTTTTTTTAAACATATTTTTCCTGGCTTCGGACCTCAGTCTGCTGCAGCCCGAGCCTTCCCAGGGCTCAGCTCCTCGGGGCTGCCCATCCCTCCGGCTGCGAGAAAGGACGCGCGCCCTGCGTCGGGCGAAGAAAGAAGAAAAACTTGTCGGAGGGGTTTCGCCAGCCCACAGTAACCCCCTTCTCGCAAAACCCACACCTCCCGCGAAGGCCATCCCAAGACTGGGGAAAGTTCCTTCCGAACCGACAGCCCTCTTGGATCGGGAGGAGGCAACCGCGCTGGCTGTGGAAGTAGATCTGTTTTGAACCCAGTGGAACGCATCACGGGGGCTCGGAAGTCACTGTCTGCGGGCAGCGGGCTGGCGCTGCCTGTGCGGAACCGAGAGTTTGCGAGCCCCGGCCGCAAGTGGCCTTTCCTCCCCGCAGTTGTTGATCTGTGTCTGGGGTGAGGGCTGCGAGTGTTCTGGGAAGTTGCGAAGAGAGACCCGGAGGTCCGGAGAAGACTGCGCTCCGCCTCGTACTCCCTTCTGGCTCTTTCCGGCTCCCGGGTGTGAAATCCAAGCGAAATTTACAAAGGCCTCCTGGTCCAGCAGACCCCGGTCCTCAGCGTTTGGCCCTGTTGTCCCCATTCCCACTGGGAGCCCCGGACCACAGGGCGCCAGGGAAGGACTGGCGGGGGGGGGGGAGGTAGGTCGCGGCGGCGGCATGGCGAGGTTCCCGAGGGCCGACCTGGCCGCTGCAGGAGTTGTGTTACTTTGCCACTTTTTATTGGACCGGTTTCAGTTCGCTGAAGGGGAGCCTGGAAACCAAATCAATGGTAAGATGCACTTTGCCTTGTTGATTTTGTGCTCAGCTGAAGACCTTTCTGGCACCCCCATTCTCAACCCACCCCTACCTCATCTATCTGTCCTTGGGAAAGTATTGCAATTGCTTTTCAGGGAAACTTGGTCTTCCCAAATGGGGAGACAGAGGGTCGGCTAGAGAAGGATGGTGGGGACTGAGGTTTTTTTTGAGAATTTCGGGCTTGCTTCACCTGAGCGGCAGGGGAGGGTACTGTTTCCCCCAAGTCGCCCAGACAAGGCTCTGTGTAAGAGCCAGCCTGCTTCTGTGGATACCTCGCCCAGGAGCTGACATCCCTGGGCTGTCTCCTCTCCGGCTCCTCCTCTTTTCCTGCTGCCGGGATAAACTAAGCGCGTATGTGAAGGGGGCCGTGGGTGGGGGACGTGGTGGCAGCCGGGGATTGCAGGGCACCCCTTAGCTGGAGAAAATTCCCTGTGGCCACACCTTCCTCCCCCACGCGATCTGCACCTTGCACCCTCTCGCTGTCTGGGGCCGAGCGGGCGCTGGAAGTGGGGCGGGGAAGGTGCGGCTGGGCGCAGAGGAGGGGAGGAGGTGGCAGAGGTGGGGCGGGCGCGCCGCTGGAGACCGACCCCTGGTCCTATTGTCCTCCGCTGGCCTGCTTCGCAGACGGGCCTGAACGTGCCGGGGGTTTCACTGAGTGCCCGGACATTGCCCCAGCGCGGAGCTCCGGCCTCCGCATCTTCCCAGGGGTAGCGCCTCTTGCTCTGACCGTTGCTCCAGCCAGGTGCGCGTCCAGCCGGGAGCCGCGCCCCCGGGGCAAGCGCGGAGCCCAGGATGCCGCCCTCGGCTCGAGGCCGCTGGTTCCTCCGGGCGAGGCGCTGCTGAGCCGGAGATCCAGCTGCTTCCCGGAATCCTGCCCACTGCGAGTCGGGCGCCTGCTCTCTGTTTCTGCCGCTCAGGCACAAAGTGAAGAAACAGGCAGAGAGAGAGAGAGACCTTGGCAGAATTGTGAGCTCAGGCAGACTTCGAGAGGAGGTGAAATGAGCAAAAAACACTTGGAGGGAAAAGAAAAAGGAAACAAAAACTTTCTGGTTAGGATAATCAAGGTTTTGTTTTGTTTTGTTTTAATTCGGGGGAGGGGATGATGCCTCAGAAGGTATACACGCTTCCGCAACTATCAAACATGAAAGTCACAGATGGAACGCTCGGGAGGGAACCGAGGGGGTTCCAGGTGAGGTGAATCTTGAAGGAGTCCTTGAATGAAATTTTACCAAGCTGAGACCTAGAAGACAGCCAAAACGCTGTGTCTGCCCCTGCTGTAAATTCTTGTCGAGAAGGCGCAGATTCTGACTCTGTGCTCCAATTTATGATTGGAGGGGTGTGCGTGTTGGGGGTTGGGGGCACCATGGGGACAACACTTTTAAAGCTGTGAATAAAACGCAGATTTCCTCGATGTTGGTTTGTCTTTGTCATACGTAATTGTTCTGCATAAATGGACATAGGTTGTTCTTGACTAGGTATTTCTATCAGTACATCAGACATTCTGTTTATTTCTTTGATATATTTCATTGGTTAAAAAAAAGACTTTTACGCGTCCGGGAAGCAATCCATTTGTTTTAAAAGGTGCAAGAGTAATTTTCATGAGCATATTCATGGAATAATAAATAAATGCTTAAAGCAATTTACTTCATCCCAAAGGAGGTTAGAGAGGCGCGTGTGCCAAAAGATTTCCGAAGTTGTTTATTTGAAAACTTCTTTGGCAGTGGAAGTAAATAATGCATTTACAGTAAAAAGTAAAAGAAAGGTCAGCAAATGTTTATTTTTTCTGAAATTTCTTCTTAATAATATGTTACTGAGAAAAGAATATACTGAATTTATAATAAATTGACTGTCGTAAGTTCTCAAATTGAAGATTAAATTCATTCCACTCTAAAACCGGCCAGATAATTAAAAGCCTTTGCTTTGAGGAATATAAAATACCTAAATTGTTCAACGTAAATGCACAGATATTATAAACCAGTCCAATATTTCTGGTGGAAAACTACTCTAGAAACTTGTATATTTATGGGATTGAGTAAAAAAGAAATAGTTTTAAATGTCTTTGCAAATTTTTTCGGAGATTTGTTGCAAACTGAAGTAGCTTCATTCCTGGATATCAATCTACAAATGGTTTTATGAAATAATCTTGGAATTCAATGGTTAGCCTATTGAATATATAAAATATAGCAATGAACTGGAAGAAAAAATATAGTTTCCTTTGTAAAATAGTCTAGTTAAAACTTCAATATAGGAAATAAAAAAGAAGTTGAGCAGTCTTGAAATTTGGCATGTAGCAATCAGAACTTTTATTACAGACATTTTGGCACAGAGGGAAAATCTGATTTCATAACTGGGACATTTTATTATGTATTACTTCAGAAATGCTGCAGTTGACTTTATTGCCACCAGAGGGCAGAGAAACTGCTAGTTTCTTCCATTCCCATTCTTTCCCAAATTTCTCAGATTAATGATCCTCAACATTTTGCTTTCCTATGCGCAACATTTTTCAATATTTCAACTTCTCATTTGTAAATAAGTGGCAACTTACAATAGTGAGAGTTTATTACATTTTCTGTTTTCATTGAAATTAACTAAATATTCATTCATCCAACATTGATGTAGCTCCTCCTACATGCAAAGACTCAAACTTTGAATACATTCTTGCGGTGTAATAAGTACAGTGGAAAAAAAAAGATACCTCTTTTGCATAATTGTTGGAGGTTGTTAACAAGTTAATGTGAAATTCCCAAGAATATAGCTTTAAAATATCTCTTATGATTAAAAGTTCATTCTCATATAATGCATTTATTTTTAGGTTTGAAGGTACTCTACACATATCTGAAAAGTATTTGCCTATACTCAATAGTATGTCTCAACACCAATATTTAGAGAAAAATAAGCTTAGAATAATTCTCAATGATGTAAATCTCAAATCATCTCTGTATTGTTATACATTCATTCTTATGTCCTATACTGATTAAAATACCATTTAGTAACAGTGTCAAAAGAGAAATGTATTAATGTCTCAATAAGTTCTAAAATTTAAATGAGGAAAAAAAGGCCTAAAAATATGTTGTTTGATTTTGGCCTGATTATTACTCTTAAATATGACAATGCAACAAGGAAGGTCATTACCACTAGATAGAGAACAAAAATTGCTTAGGACCCCAGGGAATTTTCACTTTTTGGGCTTTCTAATATTGCTGTGTTCTAGAGACAAGTTGTTTATTTTTAGCAGATCATTTACATTTGTTTTAGTTGTTTCTCTAGTTGGATATTTTTCTATTCTGCTTTCATTGGAGTTAAAAATCTTAGTTTCTTCTCATCACAAGGAGAAAATTTGTTTTCCTTTATTCTTTTCCTCTTTCTTTTCTTTTTATTGCATCTATGTGAGAAGATGGATGTTAGCTGGACCTATTTTGGTAATCATTTCACAATATATGTAAATCAAACCATCATGCTGTATGCCTTAAACTTACACAGTGAGGTATGTCGGTTATTTCTTAATAAAACTGGAAAAAAAAAGAGAAAATCTTTATGGAAAGGAAGACAAAATATTTTAAAATATCAAACAATCTAAAAAACCCTTAGTTTGAAATATTACTAATTCGTGGAGTTTGTTATGAGAGTATCTCTGTTGAGGTTTACTGTCACTAGTATAAATTTTCTGTTTGCGTACATACCTAGCATAAAAGATTATAACAATAGGTTAATTCAAGTGAATACTCTTTATAAAATGGACAAGGATGAGATTATTGGACAAATGACAGGTTAATTTTTATCAGTCAATGACTCAAGACTGCATACAAGAATTTTTTAAATACAAAATATGAGAGTCTTTTCCTTTAGAGAATAGATACAAATTGAAACCTGAGGTTGGGTAAGTTCGGACTGAGACATAGATGTGATCTAGAACGTTTGTGTCAGAAATAAGGATTTTAGTTCATGGATGTCTGCATAGAGATTTGGAATTATTATAATTAGGACAGTTTGTGCTTTCTTAAGTTTGATCTTTAGAAACAGGTTCTTATCATGGAGAATGTGCTTCAGTAACACTTAGGAACAGAAGATACTGATTTGCTCCAGACGGGTTTCTTCTCTGCAAGAATCAGATACTTTCATGCAGAGATGTAGATAATATGGATACTTTTCAATTAATTTTGTCTCAATTTTTTGCTTCTTAAAAGGATATCTCCTGTTGTAGAAACGGTATGTTTATAAGGATGAATGAAGTGATCAACAACTGTGATCATGAGATCTAAAATAAAGTCTTGAGCCATTTCCTCACCACATTAGATACAATCTCTTCATCATGGCCTTCAAGACCATTAGCATATGGCCTCAACCCACTTTCCCACCTTCCTCTCCTCTGTGTGTTTTTTTAACACTCTAACCAAATGAGGCTCTTTGCTGTTCCCTGAGTATGTACCATGCGTCACTACTGCTTTGCCATTCTTCCTCCTCTTCCTTCCCTAATCCATCCATCCATCCATCCATCTTCTACTCTTTCTTACAGGCTTATCTCAAGTGACACCCTTCACAAAAGGATGTGATGTCATTGAACCCTCAGAAAACTCTATGCCTTTTTTAATACACTTGTTTGACTCTGCTTGATTTTGTAGGATTTTTTTTCCCTCCCCATTTCTGCATCCTTTCATATATTTTCTTAGACCACATCACATGTTCTTGAGGTCAGAGTCTATTGCCATTCATTTCTGAATCCCCTGCAGCATCTACCACATAGGCATGCAATAAATTCTTGTTGAACTGACTGGGCTGAATGGAGTTATAGTTCAAGCTGAACTGTTGACTTGAATGTCACCTTGGGAGACTTTTTTATACCTCTTACTTTATTTATCACTTTTTCCATCAATAAGATGGAAATGAATATCCAGACAGGCTTCACAGAATAATAGTTGAAAAGGAGAGAATAGGATCCAAGGTCTGCCAAACTGTCACAATGCTTCTGGTGGATGACATTCACCTTAAACCTTCTATTAATAGATAGAACTTTGAAAAAGTTCATTCCACCATTCTTCTATACCTCTGGTTTCTGACTGAATTTTCACTCATGTTCTTAATCTAATACCTTGAAGTACAGTGTGGATGTGTGTGTGTGTATATGAAACTGTATGTGTATATATGCACACGTATATGTAATGGTGGTGTTCTGTTTTCAGTGGAGATGAACACTAGTGCATAATTGTAGATTTTGGTGAAATTACTTTTGAACTGAACTGTGCTTAGGCCTCATGCCATTAACCTACACTGAAGGAAGCTTTAAAACACGTCTCATAAAACTTGTTATGGTGGCTGTTCGCGGGAGTGGTTGGGGGTATTGTGGAATCCATTGCACAGTGTCTGCTTCCTGGGAAGCCGAGAGAGAGAAAGAGAGAGAGAGAAATCTTGTGTCTTAGTAGCAACCACAGTTCTTCTTCCGACTGGTTTGTTTGTATCTTCCGGACAATATGAATAGTGACCAGGTGCATTGCCTTTTAAAATTTGGTTTCCTGAAAGCTCAGAACACAATTTGTGCCCACTCCCCTCCCCCCATGAGTATATAAACCCCTGGCTTACACTTGGTGTACTAAGCTTACCTGGGGCTTCATCTTATCTTTCCTACTCTCATTTATCTCTGTCCAGATCTTCTCAGTTGAAATCTTGTCTCGTATTTGTTTTAGAGATGGAAAATTAAATAAAAAGTTATCGCCATAATATATAAGCTTATATATTATTATTTTGTTTTTCATCTTTCTTTTAATCTGACTAATTCCAGGCCTTGGCCTTTATTCTAAGCACATTTTCTCAAAGCTTCAATTGTCTCTTTACAGTACCCCACTCTGAGAAGTCTTTCTTCTTCACTGCCGTTCACACAGGGTATCTTCCCTCTCTGTCCCCCTGACAGTGATTCTGTTCAACTGAGGAAGTTCCTGCAGAATGACAAAATGGTGATGCTTCTGTTAAGACAGTTTCTGCTGCTATGTGTGTGTCATATATTTCCTGGCCAAATTAACAGAATAATATCTGAGGAAAGAACAGAATATAAAATGTTCTACATTGTGTATGAACCCATTTCATATTTGTTCTTTGCTTTGTTTCTATTTTGACCTCTTTAATTAAAAAGTGGTGAGATATAGAATGATGGTAAAGATTTGGGCATTTAAATAGAATTGAGGTCTTGTCAGGGGCCTATTTGGAATTAGTATAGCCTATTAAAGATGACAGATCTGAACATGAGGTCAGAAACTGTGTGACCTTCCTTGAAATCCAGACTTTTTTTTTTTGAGGAAGATTAGCCCTGAGCTAACACCTGCTGCCAATCCTCCTCTTTTTGCTGAGGAAGACTGGCCCTGAGCTACCATCCGTGCCCATCTTCCTCTACTTTATATGTGGGATGTCTACCACAGCATGGCTTACCAAATGGTGCCATGTCCGCACCCAGGATCCGAACTGGCCAACCCTGGGCCACTGAAGTGTAACGTGTGAACTTAATCACTGTGCCACCGGGCTGGCCCCAAAATCCAGACTTTTGATCCCTTCCTTCAGAGGCCATCCAAACACATCTAAGCATGCTGGCTCTCCTTTCTCCTGCAAATTAAAATCAGCTCTCCTTACTATTTCTGCTTCTGGTGTTGCAGTGGAGAGTGGCCTGTGATTTTGTCAAGAGAGGGTCACAGTGGCTAGGATGCAGAATGACTTCCATTTTACTTTTCTGGAATCTTATTACATAGTTTCTCCCCCTTCCCCACCTATTATTTTTCACTCATTAATTAAAAATTTTCCTTAGAATCCATATAGCTCAAGGTCTCATCCTATAGGTAAGATGCTTAGCTCGTTGAGGCTTTGAGAACACAGATAGAATGTGAAGAATTTGCCCTGTCGATAAACTGCATAAGAATCAGAATATTTAAAAGTCAATTTTCTACGCATTCCTTGGAATGTTCAGCTATAGGAGAAGTCTAAAAAAAAAGCTTATATATTCTCTTTAAGCTTGATGCTTGGTAAGTACACCTGGTTCATTTAGATTAGGAATAATGTGTTCTCTGGTCCAGTTGGAATATGGAAAGGTCAACATGCAATGATGTAGGTGCATTTAGGCTATAGCTCATGCTGAGTCTATTATAATCTTTGCTTAATTCTCTCCAAGAAACAAATTTAGACAGTAGCTACCCCTGACCCAATGAACCTAATTATTTAATTGTTATATTTTCATTCATTCGTTTGGTCAAAAAAGTTCACTGACCTACTGCAGGTACAGCTGGGAACACGTCCAGTGGTGTATCTGACTCCTGTTGGCTGTTCTCTCTCCGTTTGCTATCCATTTCCTTCAATACATCGAGAAAGATCTGTACGCAGATTATATCAAGGTAATCTGCATTGCAAAATATTCATGAAGAAGTGTATGTGAAGATTTTTGGTATACTGAATCATGTTCTCGGGGCATATGGGTTCCTGCTATTTAAAGGCATCCTGTCCTCAACTTTTGATTAAAAGAAAAATCAACTTAGTTGTTTTGCTAGTTCATAGTTTTATGTTTAAAATTAGCTAAAGCATACCACCTGTGCATGATTCTTTCAAGAATTGTATCATCTGGTATTAGCTATTTTAATTCTGACTCTTTAATATTTATATAGGGGCTAGGAATATACACCTTTGAATATATTTTTGTAAGTTAGCCACTTTAGTAAACAACTTATTATTAGTTTGATGTCACTAATTGCTAATTTACATGATATTTCAGATCTATTTTTGGAATTTTAATTGCAATTATTTACAATTTGCTATATTCCAACTAACAAAAATTGAACTCAAAGACATGTCACTGTGTACTTGCCTTTTTGTTCTCTGATTCTTGTTTGTTTGGAGTGGGAAGAGGGAGACTCATTTGAGTTTTTTCCCCTCACGCAACAAAAGTTTAAAGAATACTTTAACACCTATCTGAAAACTCTGGATCCCCTGTAAAAATAAGGTTGACTTGTAAGGTAAAAAATTGCCATTTCATATTTTAGTTTGAAAACATTCTTACTGTATTACGAACATATTGCTCAATGTTTTCTTTTCGTAGATGATTTAACATCATAGGATATTACGTATCTTGTGTAATGTTTATTTGTATCTGTTTTGACATAACTTGGATTTTAAAACTTTACATAGTTTTTTAAATGTTTATTTCTTTTATTCAACTTGAATGAAATTTATGAAAGCTTTTCGTTTGACATGAAGTATCTGTAAGTATATTTCCTGTATCAGAATATTGTGGTAACATTTGTTAACATGGCAAGACTCGCAAAATACTGATGAATATGTTGTAAGACAGTTTTGGTTGAGGCTGAATTCTGTAATAATTCACATCACTTGCTGTTTTGTAAACATGCATTACGTGTGCTTGTGTTGGTCCTAATTTCCCCCAATTTATTTATCCCATCATTGATTTATCCAGTCTTCCAATTATTTTCCCACAGTTGATTTATCCAATCTTCCATCAACAAATAATCAGTGCTGTTTTGAACACTGGTCCTATGAGTATCCTTGCATAGGTCTTTTCATGTGCATATGTAGGAGTTACTCAGCTTCTATTTGGAAGTAGAATTCATGGGTTATTGGGCTTGTGAATGTTCTACCATAAAAGATAATTCTTGGAATAAACACTGCTAGATCTTCAAGAGAAAGTACTTCAAAGATAAAGGGGTAATTATCTTCAAAGATAAAAGGATAATTATAATTATGCCGGTACAGATATCACACAGTCGTAATTACTTTAGCTTTATAATAAGTTGTTACATCTGTCGGGGCAAACCCGTCCTCCTTGTTCTTGATCTTCAGAAGTGTCCTGGCTATTCTAGAAGGCTCTTTGCTTTTCATATCTTTTTTAGAATGAACTTTTCAAGTTTTACTAAGAATTCTGTTGGACTTTTGGGTTGAAGTCTCATTAAATCTCAGGGTCATTTGGTAAAGATTTCAATTTCTAAGTAACTTGGAGATGATGTAATTTCTTTTCTACAACATCTAAAACCAGAACACGTTCCCCAGCACTTCGTAACAAATTGTTAATAGGGGCAGTTGGGCAGTGACGTTTCTGGTTGAAACAATGTCCTTAGATTGAGGCCCAGTGCTGTTTTCTTGATCACATCATGAAACTAACCATACATTTAATTGTTTCTTAGGAAATACAGGGGAAACCGTAGGTTAGTTAAAAGTAACAACTCAACTAAGGGAAAGAATGTTAATTCCCAACTTCTCAGGAGCTTCCACAAATGAGAGGTGAGTGCCAGGCAAGTAATACATGGAAATGATGACATTTTTATGGTGTCCCTTTTAGTAAATTATCTCTGGATCAGCACAGCAGTTCCAAGCAAGACTTTAAATTTGATGCTTAAGAAACAGCTCTGTTGAGAATGGTAAAATCCTCTGGATTTAGGATTCTCCTTAATGTTTATTCTTCAGCTAATTAGTATCAATTCCATGAGAGATTTACATTGAAAGAGAGTATACTTTACAAATTGCTACCATTTAAAGATAATAGATTTATGATTTTATTTAGACTCCAGACATTTTTAAATGAGAAGTTTATAATTTGCTTGATTTGAAAATCCTAACTTCCCCTCCACTTCAGCACAATTTATGACTGGCCATTGCTCTGAACTCATGCATGCTGATCTGGATATTTTTTAATCAGGAGTAAATGGACAAGTCGAGCAGCTTGTTTTATTTCTTTGTTATTTAGCCTTCATTATCTCTTTAACATCTGTTGTTCATTTCAGATATTTTTAAAAACAAGCATGATTCAAAGTCATTCTGCAGATGATAGTCTCATTGTCTGGACATTGCAAAACAGCTTTACGCAGGAAGCCAGATTTGTGCAATCTCAGTTTTGTCAAGCTGTTTTTAGGAGAGAAGTTTGTAAAACGGGCACAGCCAATAGGAAGCTGAGTTTTCTAAATCCAAGCTGTTTGACTTGAGAACGCTCTTCTCCATCCCCAGTTCTCTTATCCTGGCTCCGGCAGGCCACCATTCTTTCTAGTTTACTTCAATAGCTTCCCAACTTGCCTCCAAAATCGTCTTGCTGGAATTTCTTCTTCATTCCACAGCCTGAAAGATCTTTCTAAAATGCAAACCTGGCTTTGTCACTCCTCTGCTGAAAATGCTTTTCTGCCTTCCTTTTGCTCTCACACTAAAGTTCAAGATCTTTGGTAATCTGGTCCCAGTTTACCTTTCCAGGTTCAAATTCCTTCTCCCCTCCTCCTCCTCTCCCTAATCTCCCATACGCTCTCTCCCCTCTGAAACTACATGCCATTTCCTCTCCTTGGAGAACCCTTTCCTCCTCTTTGTGGTGATTTGTCCTTCAGGTCTCAGCTTCAACTTGAGTTTTGGCACATTGGGTCGTTTCTTAGTGTTTCTCTACCAGCTCCAAGTCTGAGAACGAGTGCCTCACTGAAGTGCACCCTGCACATCCTCATCATATCACTTATCATCAATAGTGTAAATAGTCGTGCCTGCAGTTGACTGTAAGCTGCCCGAGGTTAGAGGCCATGAGTGACTGATCACCATTGCATCACCAGCTCCAAGTATAGGAAGCCCTCTTTGAAAATTTGTTGAATGAACAAGGCTTATTGGTGCTCCACTTGTATGACAGGACTATGTTTGTTCAGATTTATCACTCAGGCAAAGAGTTTTGTTTGCACATTATTTCTACAGATTTACTTAGGCAAAATTTCAAGATCATAATTTCTTTAGCATAATGTCTTGGATTTAAATACCAAAGATGAAAATGTATGGGCAAATGAGAGATTGAATGACTTCAGATCAAGGGAATTTGTCATATGCATTTGTGAAGAATTGAGAATTCATTTACAAATGATGGTTTAGTGATGATGAAGTCATTTACAAAGCCAGGGAGATCAGAGAAAGGGATATTTTAGTGATTTGTAATGCAGAAACTTGAATTGTCTGATAAAATATTAAAATTGGTTAATTTGCTTCTCTGGAGAGAATTCCATAGTTAAAAAGGACATGTAGATAAAAATGAATGAAATAGAAACTAAAGATAGAATCCTGAAATTTGAATGAACTGCTTTCCAGGTATCTCAAAGCTAAAGAATGCAAACTGGAAAATAGTCCCTAAGATTAAATGTTTAAAAGATTTCCAGATACAGATCGTTGGGGAGTCTTTTAAATGTTTTTTCAACAAAAGAGTCTAAAAGATCTCTTAACATGGCACTCAATGATGTGAGTTAACTCTTTTCAAGGTCTTAAATGTGATCCATTTGCTGAAGTTTACATCAGTTTGGTCAGTATCCTTCCTTCATGTACTCAATTATTTGTATTTTTCTCACCCTTGTCTTTCTATTTACTGTTTTTCTGGAAACATTCTCCAAAGTTCTTCCTATATTCCATACTAATATTTTGGTGTGAACATCTGATATTTTTATCTGTTCGGTATCTCTTACGTGCTTCTTCTCGTAACAGCATCTTCTCATCCTTTAGCAATGTCCACTCTTCTGGAAACAGCACCCTACTGTCCTTTGGAAATATCCTCTTGCTGACTCTCTTGGGCCTTTTATCATAGTGTCATGCTTCCCCAGACAGATCAGCATGTCCCCCAAAGGTGGTTACTCATAACATCCCTTCATTTTGACCTCAGGCCAATTAGTACTTCCCTAAATGTTACATACATGTTCTAGAAGAGAGACGGTCATTTTTTTAATACTCCTCAGGGTTGCTGCACCGGGCAGATATAAGTCTAAAGCCCACATAGGCCGTCTATAGAAGTCTAAAGCCATCTATAGGCCGTCTATCTATGAGACATCCCAATAGCATAAACCAAAAAATTCCAGTTTTGAGTTGAGATTTGTTATGTGCCATTGAAGGAGTCTTGGTAACTACATCAAAGTTTTCAGTTATATTGCTATTTGCATAAGTATTTGAGAACTATTTCCCCCAATAAATTGTACCTTCTATGAGGGTAGGAACCGTGTTTGTTTTGCTTTTTTGGCACATTTCATAGTGCTTGGTATACAGAAGGCACTCAACAAATATTTGTTAAATGAATTTCTGCGGAAGTTCATTTGGTAGAGTGTCGTTTCAGTGACCATTAAAATAAATCAAATCCCAGACATCAGGTGACATTCATCCGATGAGTCCAAAGTTGTGACTGTAATAGATTCTTCCCTGTTGGTTTTGTTATGTAATTTTTTGTTCCCTTCTCATTTAACACATCAAATTCTTTTCCTGGGTCTTATTTTTGTAGTCTTTCTTCATGTTTAATTTTGTGTCTTCCATTCATTTGCTCTACAGTTCCTATTATCATTTTATTTTTCCTGTGAGTGCAGATAAACTTTCCAGGCAGTAGAAAGGAGAGAGCTTTAACTCTTTAGTGGATGATGCTTCATAGCTTTCATTAGTCCGTTACTCTGTACCTGGAAGTAAGAAGCAAAAAAAGAAAAAAAAATTAAACACACAATAAATGATCCACAGCCAATGCTTATTCATTTTATTTATTTAATACTTTTTTATGGGGATTTTCCAGACTATTAAAAATTTAAACACTGGGGCCTGCCTATGGCTTAGTGGTTAAGTTGGCATGCTCCACTTCGGTGGCCCAGCGTTCGCTGGTTTGGATCCTTGGAGCAGACTTACTCACCGCTCCTTAAGCCCTGCTGTGGTGGCATCCTACAGAGAAGAACTAGAAGGACTTAAAAACTAGGATGTACAACTGTGTACTGGGGCTTTGGGGAGAAAAAAATAAATAAAAGGAGGAAGAGTGGCAACAGATGTTAACTCAGAGCCAATCTTCCTCATTATAAAAGCATACATTTAAAAAGAAATTAAACATGAAAGAAAAATAGTAAAACTACATTCAGACCTAGCATCTAGCAAGGAGTCTAGTCTCACTTTAAACATTGCTGTTATACTCATTGAATAAGGTCACAAAGGCCTAATTTACTTCTAATAAAGGCATTAACTCATTCCTCCACCCACTCATTTATTCAATCAATAGTCAGTTTTTTAAATGGATGAGGATTAAGACAATACCTTTATTGAAAGTAAAATAGGTTCCTGTAGGTTAACTGGAAACCTAGCCATTCTGTCTCATATTCTTTATACGTAATTTCAGGGCTGCCGTATGTTACATGTCTATGTGTGATATGTGCTTAAAATATATGACATTTTCATGATATAATTTGAAATCTGTTTATAAAGTTCGCTTCACCTAATTTTCACATTAGTTCAGCTTTTCCTCCAATTGGATCATTTCAGTTGGAAGATGTTTCTATTAAGTCATTTTAATTTCATAACTTGCTGTTTGCAATAAAAATAAGACATGGTGTCTTTATTTAAGGATTGTGATCTACAGGGGAACAAGAAAATGGACACAGCATGAGTCCAATGGAAGAACTATAACAAGCATGAGTATACTGCAGGGCCACATCCATGCTTGTGGGAGCAGCAAAGCCAGGGGAGGGCCTGCCAGGGTCGGGAAGAGAGCATTCAAGTGCCTTATGGTTGTTCAAGGCTGCTTCTGAGGCCGACAGGCGTGGGTCCAAACCTTGGCTCTGCCATTTACCAGCCGGGTGACTTTGCCCAAAAACTTAACCCATCCATCCTCCATTTTATCATCTGTAGTATGGGAATAAAATTACTTATCTGCCCAATAATAATAACTGTGGTAAAAAATTTCTGCTCTCTGAAGATTTGTTGGGGATGCCATAGAAATATAAGGAAGTGTGGAAGTAATAAGTTAAAGGAAGAATGTAAACAAGAGTAAAAAATGTTGAGCAGGGCAAGGCAAGGAGTTCTCCTCAGAATGGTGAGCAGCCTGAGGAGGGGTTCATTGATAATTTTTAGATATTAATAATTGAGATATCAATGTTTCAAACTGCCAGAGATAAAACTGTATCATCTTAAGTTTAGTAATAATTGTGTGCACTGGTACTATTGAAGGTTTAGGAAGAATTAAGGCCAGTTCGTGCTTTTGACGGCCCTGTGAACATTAAATGGCCCGCAGACTGCACCTCCAACAGGCTTCGGCTTGCATGACTAGGTCATGGAATGCAAAGCATTGCTCTTTTCCAGAATCCACCCCCTCACTCAGCGATAGCCTAGGGCAAGATTAGGATTTGGAGAACATTATTCCAATAAAACATGCATTAAAAGAACACGCAATGAATTTATTTTTAACAAATGCGTGTTGTGTAAAATGAGTTTGTTGGGAGACGAAGCTCCCATAAATAGTTTTCCTTTCTCGGCCTGAGCTGAGGACAGGAAACAAAATCCTGCTGTGTCATCTACTTTGAAGCAAGAAAAGAATACTTTGACCTTATTAATATACTTGCTTCTAGGGATAAACTGCCTTATGAGATTGCACAACTCCCCTGAATGACAAGTTAACTTTTTTGGATGGTGATGGTGTACTTATAAAGTGATCCAAAATGCTTCCTTTGTCTTAGTGAATTTATCTGAAAAGGTAAGCATATGTGTGTGAGAGCCAGACAGCTTTTCTAAGATTTCATCAGTGAATGGAAGATAAGAATGTCGAAATAAAAGATGAATGCAAATCTTTAACAATCCAGAATTTCCTGAGCATTTCATATTTTGCATCTTTTCCAGAAATATATTGAGGGATTTGGTGCTTTAGTCAAGGCCAGTCCTATATATATATATATATATAGGCAGTAGAGATGGATACACGCATGGTGTTATTTGAGAGCAATGGAGAAGCTCCTATTTCTACACTGATGTCACCTCCACTGATGTGTCAGTGGTTGTTAACTTTACAGAGTCATTTTTTCTGTTTAGGTAAAATATCTTCGAAAATGTCAGTATCACATGGAGGAGCAATGGTCACCCATGTCCTTTTTCTTTGAAACCTATGTAGAACAGGTATGGTAAAGAGATAGGTATAGTGTCCAGGTTCAAACAGACTGGGAAAGGCAGGGTCCATGGTTAGACCGAGAACAGCAAGGAGTCACGAAGAGTGTGTGTAGGTGTGTGCATGCCTGTGCGTGTGTGAAGATGTAGGGGTTACAGAGGCTGAGGAATAGGAATACCAGTAGGGGGCTGGGAGAGAACTCCTAGAGTTGAGTGGGTCCTGAGGACCAAACCAATATACAATCTGTGCATGTGTATAGTGCCTAGGGTACTATTTTAATGCGCATCTGCTGATACATTGTTTGGTAATATTATCAGAAGTAAATATAATTTTTCAAGATATTTAAATTATCCAATTATATTAGCTTGTAAACTAGGAGAAACTGGCTTATTATATCATTGTTTCAAAATGATAGAGACAACTGAATTAAATTGAAGTTAATAGGTCATTAAGTTGGTATTGATAATGAAGTTTAACTCTCAGAAGAATTATTTATTCATTTTACACACATTTGCTAGATGTCTTCTATGTGCCAACCATTGTGCTGTAAAGAGATAAAAAAAAATACAGACCTTGCCAAGTTGAGGTTACAGAGCAGTACGGAAAATAGGGAAGTAAGCGTCTAATTCTAAGAGAATGTGGTGTGTGTGTGTGAGTGTGTGTGTGAGAGAGAGCGAGCTATGGGGGCAGAGGATTTAGACTAGAGAGTCAGGGATAGCTTCCTGGAGGAGTGGGTTTCAGTCTCACTTGGAGGTGTGAGTGAGCATTAGGAGGGTGGGGAAGGTGGCAATACATTCCAAAGAGAGAGAACAGCATGGAGGCAGGAAACCCTGTGCTTTTTGGAGAACATCGTTGTCTGTAGGGGAAGGATAGTCCCAAGACTAAGAAAGGCCTCATCTACCATAGACAGATGTTGAGCTCTCTCCTGAACATGAAAGCTGACCAGTGACCGATTTTTGTCAGTTGAATGACAAACTCAGATAGGTCTCTTAGAAAGATCTCTTTAGTGTTGGTATGGAGAGCAGATAGGAAGGGGCAGACCTGGTGACAGAGTAGATTTAGGAACTACTGGATTAAAAAGGATGAAAAGTGATGAATGAGTCTAACAAGGGGAGAAATTCTAAGATAATTCCCAAGTTCCCAAGTGCTTTAGGGAATAGAAAACTGAGTTCATCTTTAAACTTGTTGAGTATTGAAATGCTTATGGGGCATCGTTGTAGAAGACAGGCAGAAACACTAATGTAGAGTGGAGAGATCAACTCTACCAGGTGGGGTTCTTGGATGAGATGGAGACGTTGAATCATCAATGAGTAAGTGGCGGTGGAAACCAGCCAAGAATCATGAATAGATAGTGATGAACAGAGAGTCAAGGTCAGAGTTCTAGAAAGGTGTCCTGGGACAGTGATTGCAGGAAGGAGCCCAAAAGGGAGAATGAGGAAGAACAACCTGCAGAGGGAGGCAGATTAGCAGGAGGAAGGAAAGGCAGATCATGAGAACTGACAAGGAGGGGTCATCTGGGAATTTGGTAAGAGTGGTTTGGGTGGAGGAATGGGGCCGGCTGCTGCCAGATTTCAGTAGGATCAGTGATGAAGGTGAGAGGAGGAAGTAGTGACCTGGGTGAAACCACTATCTGTGAAAAAGCATAGCTAAGACAGAAATGTTGGAGAAGAGGGAGCCAGAGGGGAGCACAGGGCCAAGAGAGGGGTTTTGCTGAAGTAGGAGATTTGAGCCTGCCCATAGACATAGGGGAAGCATCCAAGAGGTAGATAGGCAGACATAGAACATAACTATGCTGTCAATACAATAAACTATGTTAGAATTCTTGTCTCTGGGAAGATGCTTACAGTTCTCCCAAAATGCAACTTGAGTTGAGGAACCCTTTATTATATCACGTGTAGAAAAGTTGCTATGACATCCACTAAAAAATTAATTAGGCTTAGATGATAGCACATTTATGTAACTTGAAGTTGTTAAGTCCATGAAATCTCTTGAATAAAGTTTGTTGGAAAGGGAATTTTATCTTAAAAAGTAGCAGCAGGAAAAATGAATAACTTTCATTTGTTTTATCAGTTAGGTTTGGGCAACAGAATGGTTGTAACATGATGGAGAAAATAGCTGCATTAGAGAAAAGAGTATTTAAAATAACTTCTTTAGTTTCAGCCATATTTTGAGCCAACATCACACCATGAAGGAAAAAGGAGTAATGGCTTCATTATTCTTTTACCAATAGGGAGACGGGAATTAAAGTAATAAACTGAGGAGAGAGGATTGTTTTCCTCACCTTAATTAATTTTTCTGGCTGTTTTGAAGATGAATTTTTTAGAGTGATTAAAACAGTGCCTGGCACTTAGTTGGTGCTCAGTAAATACTTGTGAATTATGAACTTTCTAAACCTTTATTTGTATTTAAGAAATCAAGGAACTAAGGGTCAAAATATTTTTCATAAAACCTTAGGAATTCTCTTCTCACTAAGAAACGGTAAACTGTTATAAAAGAGTTATTTGTTTTCTTCCAATATTGCCTTCAAGGTGAGTTAGAGCTTTTATCAACAGTTGTTCTATAAAGTTGTTAGAGGACTTTAAAAGGGCTGATTGTTTTCCTCTGTAACATGCTACCCAACAAGACATTCCTGACCTGCTTGAGGTTGAAAAAAATTAAAATATCAGCCTTATGCAAGTTTGGAATTAAAAAGGAGGATAAAAGTCAAAACCAATAAACCCTTCTTATCTGTAGGGTATCTTTCAGGATAGATTATAAATTTGTTTATCTCAGTAATTGGAACATTGCTTCAGGTTCTCATTGTGTGTGTGTGTGTGTGTGTGTGTGTGTGTGTGTGTGTGCGCGCGCATGTGTTTGGAGGTGGAGGAGGGGGACGGGAAATGAATGAGTCAGGAAGAAAGTAAAAGATGAAAATTGATATGACTTAGGTCAGGTTCTGATAATTTAACAATATATATGGATGTACTATAACGTAGTTTCTTAGTTCGTGTTTTCTTAGATTATGGGTCCTATTTTAACTTCGTAATGCATTGCAAAGACCAAAATAACAAAATGCAGAATGAATAAATTTTGTTGTAGAAGACATGCAGAAATACTAACGTAGAATATGAATGTGCATCCATCTACAGTGATCCTTCAGCTCACAACTGAACTTGTTAGGTCATTTATCATTGTCTGTGTAAATTGCTTTGTCATGTGCTTTCCTGTACATCAGAAACACAGGTCTCTCCTTTTGTTTTTGCTTAGTTTATTTCTTGTTCACTTAAGACTCTTAATATTTAACCTGACGAGATATTAGTAAAAAGTTACTAGCATAAAACCATTTAGTTTTTCTATCACTTGCATTTTGGTGAAACAAGAAGAAAAAAATAGTTACCATTAAGTGCATTTATGTAATGTTTTCTTAGTAAAACTTCCAAGCTCTCAATACTCATATGTCTAGAATAGATGATGTAGTGCTTTTAAAAGAATTAAAATGCCACACGTTTTTGACATTTTACGTATTATTTGTTAACTTCAACTCTGTTGTCTTCTCCGGCATGTAATAATAAATACAACATTTGAAATTTGTAATCCAGTATATTTAAGTTCCAATAAAAAAGACAAATTACTTTCTCAACCACTATTTCTTACAAGAATGATCTCTCTTCCTGCAAATGTGCAGATAGAGCCAGGCTGGGATTAGGGGCAGCTCCATTTCCAAAAGGAGAAGAGGCGATGGGTAGGCAAAACTAAGGGGCCACTGCACACTTACGTGGCACTTCAACTCTGCAAAACCTTTACCACATAATATCTTATTTAATCTTCATGCTGATCCATTGGGTTTTTTTCTCCCATTTTTTAAAATAGTGGTAAAAACACGTAACATAGAATTTACCAGTTGAACTATTTTTAAGGCATACAATTCAGTGGTATTAAATATATTCATAATGTGCAACCGCCACCATCATCATCTCCATAATTCTTGTCATCTTGTTAAACTGAAACTTTGTACTCATTAAACAATAACTCACCATTTCCCACTCATCCAGCCCCTGGCAACCACCATTCTACTGTCTATCTCTATGATTTGGACTACTCTAAATACCTCAAATCAGTGGAATCATACAGCATTTGTCTTTGTCTTTTTGTGGCTGGCTTATTTCACTTAGCATGATGTCCTCAAGGTTCATTTATGTTGTAGCATGTGCCAGAATTTCCTTCATTTTCAAGGCTGAATAATATTCCATTTTATATATACTCCACTTTTGCTTTATGCATAATGCTGCTATGAACATTGACTTTTACCAATAAGGGATTAGAAGCTCTAGGAGATGAAGAGACTTCTCTAAGATGACACACAGTGAGAGCAGGTAATGAGCCTATGACTCCAAAATTCAAATTTGGCCCTCTTTCCACTATGTCACAGACTTATATAGTGAACTTTCTCTCTAATATAACCGTTACCAGTTATCTGTATAAATGTGTGTTCTTGCTTGTACTCAAGAAATTCTAATTTTTTGATTTCCTATGTACTTAGGTGAACTGTATCTCATTTAGACTGTATTAGTATTATAAACCAATAGCGTGTACCATTTAGTTTAAAAACCTCTGTTCAGGAGCATGAATATTTTTTGTTCAAAAGGAGCCTTTTCCAATAAAGAGGATTACTCATGACACCAATTGAGATTATTATTCAGTAAGGTTACTGATTGTCTTTGGATCAGTATTCAATAAAATTCAATTGGTAAAAAGTATTTTTATGTGCATTTTTTACTTTGCAAATTTGGTAGTTCCCTTCAGTGACTTTTCATATCTAGCTGGATAGCGAAAAGCAGATGGTTCTAGAAAATATAAAAGGCTTCAATTACTCTAAGAACTATTTTAATTATTTTATTCAGCTTTATGTATGTTGTGTTTAACACTGGTGATGTGGCACTTTTGTTATCATTGTTGGAGTTCTGTCTTGGAATTTGAGTGTGATTGTAGCCTGTTCAAACAGCTCCATTTGAATTATACTTAATTGGAATTTATTTTCATGGTCTATTTATAATTGCGATCTGGGGATAAATAAATATGATATAATGCTGACTTTTACAATCTGTTGGTTGATTAGAAAAGTGGTGACAAATGCAAACTGGATTGTGGAGATCCCTGGGAATTCTGATGACTCTTGATGTTGCAAGTTTAAGCTACAGCTCCTCAGAACCAATGCTTAAGATCATCGTTTTACCACCTTCAGCTTAGAAACAAAGTAGAAAAGTCTGGACTCACCTCACAGGGACCTGAGTGATCTGGCCTGGGTTTGACTCCCAGCCCCGTGAATTACTGCCTCTGTGGTCGTGGTAAAGTTGCTTCACTCGCAATTCCTTGGTCATCTGTAAAATTACAATGGTAATGCTCACCTCACGAGATATTTATGAGGATTAAGATATAAAATATGGGAAATCCTTAGAACCGGGTCCGGGGCATAGAAGTTCTCACTAATGATAGATACTGCAAAAATTCAAGTGTTAGTGAGTTCCTCTGAATGTAGACTTTTTTGGACACACATCCATTTGCTTTCTTGTCACAGGTTAAGGTTAAATGTGTATTAGCGTTTTATGATAACAAGGTTGAACCAGGATTCACCTGCTTTTGTTTACTTAAAAATAGCCATTTAGAGCTCCAAAAACTCTAAAATTTCATAGAGTTTGAGTAGGTTACGCAGTAGAGTTTTTTAAAAAAATGATTCTTGATGTAGAGGAATAATTGAAAACAAAGCTGGGAAGTTTATATGACTTTTCAGAGATGGAAAGCTAGACCTAGAATGTTCTTTCCTTTATATGGTTATTAAGTTATATCTAGCATTGTAACTTAGCAAGTTCACAGTTTCAAGAGAGTACTTGAATAGTTAGTTTTGATAAGAAAAATGTAAATAGAAACAAAAACAAAATGTATTAAATTGCACTTCTTTTTGCCTTGAGCAACAATGTGTACAATGTATTACTTGCTGTTTCATGAAAGACCTCATTTATAGGAGGTCATGAAAATTATTGAAAATAAGTTACTATGAGAGGAGGGTAAGAACTGGTCTATTCTCATTACCGTACTATACATCATATATATATATATATAATATTACATGGTTGGAGAGGATTTGGTGAGGAACATGTATAATTGGGATATAATTGCATTTTTATTTTGGTGAAGCATTGAACATTACTGATTAGATATATACTATTCATGTCATTGCTATTATCAAAGAACTGATTATGACTGGGAAACAGATGTCAGAAAGCAATTATACTAATAACAACATGATTACTGCCACCAATTTAATTCTAGAAACCTGCCTAGAATCCTTATGAAGCAAGTAATTTTCCTCAGCTGTATGGAACAATCTCTTACCCATCACGATTTAAAAGAAAGTGTGCCTTTAAATATTTTTGATTAGATGTACCATGTAACAACATCAGCTTTTGAATCCTTCTCTAAATCTTATATCTTTTTCAAAGGAATTTAATTACTTTTCAATACTTACTTTCACAGATGGAGGCTTTTTTTTTCTTAGATTCGTTTGTATTTATTTGACCATAATCATATTCTGAAATGTGAGCATTATGACAGAAAATAAGTCAATGCTCATTCTTTATTTTTCAGCTAACTTTATTTTTCAGTTTCTACCTTGTTACTCAGTGTCTCTTTTGGTTTTCTATCTTTTCTCAGTAAATTACAGTGTTTTAATTTTAATATTTTGTGCTTTTCTTTATCTCTTTCAAGTTATAAAAGCAATCCCTGTTATTTATAGACCTTTTAGAAAACACAAATCAGTATACAGATGAAGATCTTGATCATTGCCCAATGGTCACAAATGACCATTACTATACTTTGGTATATTTCTTTCCATTTTGTTTTGTTTTTTAAATCTCTATCTCTCTGTCATCTTTCTTCAGTCTATTCTGGCTCAACCACTTATTAATGTGACCTCAGACAGTTAGACCTCTGTGCCTTACTTTCCTCATTTATAAAATGAGAATAATAATAACCCCTACCTCATAGGGTGACTTTGAGGATTAAATGAGTTCATTCATGTAAAGTGATTAGCAGAGTGCCTGACACATAGTAAACTCTCAATAAATGTGAATGATTTGTATTCCACATTGCTTATTTATATCTTATTTGCTTATACTACTGTAGTAGTGTGTACATTAAAAAGAGAAACAAAATAGAAATGAAAAGGGACATGGCACCCCAATGGATGGTCTGCCATGCCCCACAGTGGTGACCACTTGGCATAGGAAGTTTAAAATTTTCATGAAGGATAAATGATAACATTTACAGATAGCTTCAGACGACTATATTTACTTTGAGGTTTCAGATTTGGGGTAGGACTCTGAAGTCTTTTTGAAAACTTGGTACTTTCTAACTGTCATCCGTGTCTTTTCACTGAAAGGAGATATGATTTAAGGGCATCTTATGATGTTTAAGTTTGAAGCTTCTAAAATAATCACAGGTGTATAGTGACAGGTAAATGCTGAGATTAGTTTTTACGGTTCAACTAAATTTATCCTCTTCCCACCTTTGCCCCTTCATAACAAGTTTCCTCACAATTGCAGCCCCCAATATCCTAGCTCTCTCCTGATTTCTCCCCACCCTACCCACTTGAACCTTGACCATTTAACCGCCTTATTTTTCCACGTGCGTACATCATAGCATAACAGACATCTTTAATAAATAACATTCATGCTGGCTTCAGCTCAAAGAACTGAAACCCTAAGCCTAGAGATTATCTACAAAGCCCAACTTGTAAGAAGCTCTTTTTTTGCCTGGGCAAGGTGAATTTGAAGGTGGCTAAATATGTTGCAAATTTAAAAGAAGGCCATAGACCGAAACTTGTGGACAGGCTTTTCCTCATACATAGGTTAGCGAATATCTCGCTCACATTCTTTGTAATATATATCATAAATAGTGCCCTTTCTTCTTGCTGCAAAAAGTCTTTTCACCCTCTGATATCGTTTATATTATCTGATATAAATAAATCTGAAAGAAGGAATTTGTAGAAAACAGTACAGAAACTAAGATATAAGTATATTTAGTGTTGATTAGCAGAGATAATTTCCCCAAGTAGCTTGACATTAAAAAATGTTTTTATTCAGTATTAAATATTCTCCTTAGTAATGCTTTTTGCTTATATCACTTTTTTCTATAAAATTTATCAAACTCTTAATACCTATGCAGTTATGTATTATTTCTGCCTTGGTTTGAGGGTTTTGTTTTCCCACCATTGTGTTTTGAATCATATTTAGCACAATTAATTTATTTATGCATATTGTTTGAAAATCACATGTTCATGTGGTAAACATGATTTTCTTTGCTGCATTTTAAAGGTTAACAAATGCATTTCAATAGTGATTTTTTGTTTTACGTTTTTTGTTTCACAATTTAGAGCCAATATATTAATTTGATAATTATTCAATACTTTATTCTCATGTTTTGTATTTGCAAAATTTCTTCTGGCTTTCCAGAGTCAGCAACTGTTATGTTCAGCATGTTTCCATAAGAACCCCATCCGTGGGTACCACTGGGAACTTCTTATTAAGGTATTTTCTAGTGAAGAAGAAAATCAGGGAGAGAAAGATAAAACTTAGAAAACAAAAGAAGTGGGGACACTTGGGGAAAAACGTAATAAAAGAACGGGTAAAGCAAGAAGACAATAAATTTGTATAACTGGACGACAGTGGGCCCAACATCATTGCCTCAGTTTCTCTCTTCTAGAGTCTTTTATGACGTGACTGAGGAGAGCAAAAGCGTGATTTATTTAGGATTAAATCTGATTCTTCATGGTGAAACTTAACTAATGTCGTAGCTTATTTTGTAAATTTGTTCTTGAAGCAATGTTTTCTCTCTATTTCTCTCTCCCAGTGGGCAGAGAGCTCCAGTCAAAATTACTATGTAATGAAAAAGCTGAATTAAACTGTCTTTTCCTGGGTGCTAGCTGAAGTGTATGCATGAATGGTGAGAAGCATATCTTCTGACTGGCTTTAACTGACTCAGTCAAATGACTAATCACCAACTACCAACATTCACAGATGGAGGAGAGTCTTGGTTCCTAAAGGCTATAGGAATGTTGGATTTTCTAATGCTGTTTGGAGGTCATATACAAGGTCATTTATTAGATCCAAAATTCAGAGTTCTGAACATTGGAACTAGGAGTATAAGCCCAGTTTGGTTTTCTTTCAATATTTTCAGAATCTAATTGTGCCAGAAAATGTCTCACTTTGGTTTACTTTGGTTATTCGTCTCTCATGTGTGATGGATACCTGCTGGGACATAATGCAAGTTCCTTCTTAGCGAGATGATTGGTCCTAGATGCGGTTCTTGTGGTGAGAACCATGAGAACATGGTCCCACTCTCAACACGTGAGACAAGTCGCTTCACTTCTCTGTTCTTCACTTTCTCTGGCTGTATCAGAAGGCCCTTGCCCCAGTTCTGAATTTCTTACCAGGTGTGCCATAACGCAAAGCTCTCACAGGTGTGCTGACAAATTGTAATGAATATGGAGGATTTATTTTTCGCTACCCTTTTGGAGAGGCAGTTACGGTGACTTCTTGTCAGATGAAATGTTAAACCGATCGGTGTAGAGGAGGAGCAATTTATTGTAAGCAGGAGGTAAAGTGTAATTTAGCCCATGCTAAGAGAAGAACAGGTGTTTGTTGGAACCCGTGGGCACGCTTCTCCTGGGTGTCAGTCAGAGAGCAAAGCCCTGCAGTAAACAGCCCTTCTCAGTAAATAACACCATGTCAATGGTGACCCAATCAATATGGCTCCATCTACGGAGGCTATTTATTTAATTCCTTCAGGTCGGTTCTCTTATTTCCAAAATATCCTGACTGTGCCAAAAATTTATAAAGCTGCACTAGATTTTATGAGTCAGACCTCTCACTTCTTACTTGGTACCTCCAGTGTAGTCATGACAACCACCCTAATGAGTAAATATAAACCCAATGCTTGTGCCAAAGGTAAGTAATTTGGATCCGGGTAGTGGCAGGAAAGGTATTTTTAGGGGAGGAGGAGAAAATGAAAGGAAAAGAGCATTAATTATCTTTCTTTATTTTCTTATGACTCGATATTTTTACCATAGAAGATGAGAGACGAGAGAGGAAATGAGGGTTTTGTGAAGTGATTAAATCTAGAAAGAAGGCAAAAAGAAAGTTAAGTCTTACTGATGATGGGTATGAATCAGCTTCTTCTTGAGTAGTTTGGCTTGTGAAAGGACACTGTTAGTGATATGATACATTCTATTCATCTTTTCTTCACATGTAATAGTTCTCTTCTCTTTGTAGGAAGAAATCTTACTGTAAACATTTTTTTTTCCATGAAAATATAATTGAAGTTTTTGGTTGGGTCCATAATAAGACCTGAATGGCAGACTTCCTATCTCTCCCCAAACTTTTTCAGAGGGTCTGAAGTCAGCTACTCTTCAGGGAGCCAATGTCAAGATACACAATGTGAGGAAGAGAGAAGTGGAGGGAAAAATCTCGGAGGCTGGGACCCCCAGGCACTTAATTGACTTGGCATCAGGTGGCCATCTGAGAAGTAGAATCCATTTGGAGAATCCTGATGTAAGTCATTTTCTCTGGTGGAAAGTGCCTGCCTGGCATACAAGTCTTAACTCAGTGGTTCTCAAAGTGAGGGGCGTCAGCATCACCTGGGAACTTATTAGAAGTACAGAGTTTCACTTGCATCCCAGATCTAGAGTCAGAAACTCTGGGGCAGGGCTCAGCAAGCTGTGAGGTGACAAGCCCTCCAGGGGATTCGGATACACACTGAAGTTTGAGAGTCGCCGCTTAAAGTGATCTTTCATTTCATGCCCCCTACTCTCATTTCCTAGTGTCCCAAACTCAATTTATTTCAGCCCAATGCTAACCATAGCTAACATACATTGCACTCTAAATTGTATCATAGACTGTGTACTTTCCATGTATTATCATGTTCTGGGAACAACTCTATAACATAGATTCCATAATTAGCTTCATTTTAAAGATACGGTAACAGATGCTTATAGTGGTAAACTTTCCCAAGGTTATACAATTAGTAAATAACAGGGGTTGGGATCCAGACTGTTTAACTGCTAAGTCTATGCACCTAACCACAGAACAATGCCTCCAATATATTTATTGAATACAAAGCAGTTGGATACATGGGTTATAATAAAATAGTCCCAGACCCAGTGGGATCCCATTTATATAAGTTGAAAATTGATCTATCTTTGCTAACTTCCTCTGGGCATGCCATTTCACATAGAAGATACTGCTTTCTTTCTTCCTTAACCCAGTTCTGTGTCCACTATTAAAATCAGACTCAGGACGCACCTACTCCTGGAAGCACTCCCTGATTTTCCTTGTCCAATGGATGATTTCTGTAGGCATTTACCCTCAGTTTTTGTTGGCATCTTCTGTTCCTGCAGGTTGGTGGTTTGACACTGTTGACATGCCTCCTACATCAAATGCCCCCGAATGAACTGCCAAGTCTCCCAAGAGAGGAGTTATATCTTTTACGGGTGACTTCTCTCTTTCCCAGCAGGGTTCTGTACATGGAAGTCATCCAAGGAGGCGTGTTGAATAACAAGAATGTTTATAAAATCTCTTCATAGCCCTTGAATAAAGTTTAGGTTGGGTGAAGGAGGAGCCCACTTGAAACACTGGAGGGAAATGGCTAAAATAAAAGTGTTTAGTAAAAGTGCTGAAAGTAGAGACTACTGTTGTTGTTTTAACTTGGATTTCCAAACATCGTCAATGCACAGTAAGAGGAATTTCGGATGTTTCCGTGAAGTACCCACTAGCATTGCCGTAGTCCTTCCCTTTATTATTGCACCCGCAGGCTGTTCCTTTTAGCCACACTTGAATTTATTGAAGTGATTCTGTTTGCCTCAAAGGGTTTTGAACAAGAGGATGGCAGAGTTTTTAATGAACTCACTCTTCATCCCATGAAAAGAAGCTTTCAGAAAAGACAATTTCGCTTCCTTGCTATAATCTTAAGCAACGGTACAAAAGTCTTAAACTTTAAGTGGGAATTAAGATTTTATCATATGAAGAAGGAATCCCTACTGATGCCCTATTAATATCTCTTGTCACATATATTTATGAAATTTTTCATTCCTTTATGATCTTTAGATGCCTATGCCTATATTTAAATACAATGATTTCTGGAAAAAAATTCAATGATTTGTGGAATTTGTAACAAATAGTTTTTTAACCCCTACGCACGTATGTATAGTATTTTAACTGAAAAGCAGCATTTTTTATTACACAGGAAACATATTTATCATAGATGAGGGAAATAAACAAAATAAAAACACAATAAAATAATCCAAATGCATTTTTCTTTCCCATGTGGTGAACTTATTGTTATATATTATAAATTAGCTTATCTGTATATAAACAACTATTCTGTCTCTTCTCTCTCTTTCACACAAAAAGTGTTGTCAAGTTTTTAAGTGAAAACCTACTTCTATGAAATTAACTCTAATACAATATATTACATGTTATGTATATTGTCTTATACCAATGGGTGGGATAGGTTTTTGTGAAGTTAAAGAAATATGAAGTGATATATGCCCTTAATAGTAGGAGAAAGTACAGGAGAAAATAAATTGTAATAGAATTTTCCAGACTTCTTCCTAAAGGGAGGCCTGCTTTGCCTGTGATATGGGCCTTAGGGACAGTCCAGAGAGGGCAATTTTGGGGGTGTCAAACGTAGTTCTCTAAGTTACGTTCATTTACTCCCTAAATTATTTTGGGGAGTATATAGACCTAAGGTAGTTGTCAGTAATCGCCACCCCACCTCAGTAACTTTCATCAGTTTAATTTTACGGCCTCTAAACAGAGGAGGAGGATTGTGTTTAATGCTAACCACACTGCATAACTTCACTGACAATCCTCGCTTGCCTTGTCCATTTTCTCGCACTGTGTGGTTAAATTGGAAACATCTCTTATCTTACCTGGAAGAAAACTGCACCTGCCCAGCCGACATTTTTAGAAACACACGTGCCCTTTAAATAAGGAAAAATTGAATATGTATTTTCCCCCAGAGTAATTTTGAGTACGTAACACTAATTCTTCCTTTAGTAAAAGTCTCCCTACTTTAAAATTTTCAGCTGAGTTGTTTATAGATGCTGTGTCCTAAAACTTTTGAACCTCTCCTCTTTCATGGGGTATTATAATTAAAAGGCAAAATACAAAGCAAATTTGCTTAAAAGATTAATATCTCCTGAATGTTTAATCATGAAAGACCTGTCTGATTGGTTCCTGCATGACCATTACTTATAAACCCCACACTGAGAGATTCTAAAGCAAATAATCTGCATTTGAGTTACTATCTGTTAAATTTTTTATGAACCCCCAAAATATGCATTTTAAATAAAATATCCTGTATACGGCACTTTAGGAAAGACATGAATTTTAATGCATTTTCGAGTAGCTGATAAGAAAGCAAATCATGGCTTACTCAGAATTCTCTAATGACAAGCCTGGAGCCTAGAGCTAAAAGCAAAGTGGGTTCTGCCTTGAAGCTCGCAGTGGTTTGCTGTTGGAGCTGGAGCAGGGGTATGTTGTTTTCAGGGATAGCAGTCCCTCCATATCATTCAATTTGGTGTAACAAAGAGTCTTTCAGTGCTTACAATATGCCAAGCATTCAGATATGTTAACCCCAGAAGATTCAAAGGGTAATAAGACCCATTTCTTGCTTTTGAAAGTATTTAAAAATAAAGGATTTCACAATAAATGGACAAAGATAGACATATAAACAAAATATTTTACGACACTGATAAGGGTTATAAATAATGGTATTTTCATTGTGCTATGTTTTGGGACATGAGTGGGAGGCGATTATTCTTGCCAGGGATGGTCATGTCCCAGACAAAGGACTGGTTTTCTCTTGCTTCATTTTCATCATCCATAGGAATAATGTAACATCACAGCCAAGGGCCTTTCCCATAATAATAGCTCAACACAATTGCTCAATTGACCTGAATTAAAATGTTCCTAGTTCTTGGAATTTTTAGTTTTATTTAGAAGTGGTCAAAAGTATAATTGGTACTTGTTGACAAAGGTTTCACTTCTTGCCACCCATCCCTCCTGACATGTCTTTGTGCCCCAATTGTCCCTTTCCTCAGTTACCACTTATGACTGTGACAAGCAGTTTTTGATGGAGTGTATGACCAAGAGAAAGAGCTGGAATACTCCATGTTTTCATTCTGTTCTTTTCTCTTATTCCTGAGGAAGCCAAGTTAGTCAGACAAGGGTGAAATAGCAGATGGTGACAATGAGAGCAATTCAGTGGCCATAATTTTAGCAAAGAAATAGCCTAGCATTTAAATTCAGGTAAAAGGGGAAGCATTGAATCAGGCTATTAAAAGGCATCCGGGGGAAAAAAAAAGAAAAACAAAACGAAAAAATGGTATCCAGAGTCTTGTTACTCAAAGTGTGGTCCATGAACTAGCAGCATCAGTTTCACTCGGGAGCTTTTTCGAAATGCGAGATCTCCCCAGACCTAGTGAACCAGAATCTGCATCGTAAAAAGATTCTCATGTGGTTCCTTCACACATTAAACTTTGAGAAGGACTTGTTTAGATTCAGTGAAAAAGACGATAAATCATTGAAATAGGAGAAGTACAAATGGATTCTAGAAACAAAAGTTTTTCGGCTGTGGTGATATTATTATATTTCATAGTCCATCTGAAGTCTGTTGACTATAGAAAATAGAATATGCAAGTGATGGATAATCAAGACATCAAAACACATGTTCAGTACAATGAACAATATTTGGATTTTGTACCCTCCAGATAATGAAAATCTGTGTTTTTATGAGTGTGTTATTTTGTCTAGTCTATAGAATAGTACGTATCGCAAAGGCCTTTCTGAGGCAAGAAAATTACCATGAGTCTATAATTAAGCAAAAGAATCTGACTGTTACAAATATTTTTTGATCTCTTTGTATTGTTGTGATAGTTTCTAACTCAATCATATTCTTACGCTGGCACAATAAAATAAGCTATGTAATCATCGAGTGAAAATACTTTTTATTAATTTTTCAGATGTGAATTAATCAGAGTAATTTGAACCTTGGACACAGTTCAAGAAAGCTATTTATTTAACGACTCTGAGATGTGCTCGGTAAAGGTTACAGATAGAGAAAATACAGAAAAGAAAGGCTATGGTTTTAGAGGTGAAAGGAATGGACATGGTATCCATGGCAGAGCCATTTGTTCTGTGAACTTGTAGAACTTAAAGTGAGCAAAGGCCTCCTTCTGGCCTTAGGTTGTGTCACAATTCGTTAGAGGCAATAATGGTTATACCACTATTGCTTATTTAGTAGGAACTGCAAAGAGTGTGGACATTGTGTAATTCGTCTTTCCTACTTCACTGTAACAAATTTACTCTCCTTCTTTCTCCTTCTCCTTATTCCTCTTGTCTTTTCCCTCTTTCCTTTTCGTTTCCGCCTTAGCTCAGGGTCTGTAGAATACTGAGCTTGAGGCAATTTTTTGTTATTCCTTTTGTGGGCGACGTGCAGTCCCTGGAAGGCAAGAGTGAGGGCAAAGGGGAAGTGAGGAATGAAGGCAGGAAGGCCAATTAAAGGTGTTATTGAACCAGCTGCAGTTTCACAAAGAAACATAGCTGGATGCTTGGTCCCGCAAGCTGTCTCCTGGGAGGCTGTATCAAATTACGACATCTTGGAACAGATTTTTATCTGGATCAACTTATTTTCAGGCTTCCCCCATCTTTTGTCTCTCTTTAATCGAAATTTACCCCCAACAGCTTTGACTCCTCTGCACTTTGCCCCTCTGAGCGGCTCTGAAGAAGCCGGCATCTCCTTGGTCTGCTTGGGTCAGATCTGTGCCCTGGAGATGTCGTGACTCCTGTCATGGTACATACAGTGGAAACCACACGGAAGCATGGAATCCCACCCCTAGGGAGGTTGGGTCTAACTGTGACCATAGGAGAGAAGGCCACTGCAGCAACACCTGGGTGCTGTAACTCTTGCACTGGCAAGTATCACTAGGGACTGGTCTGGCCTGAATCAGAGCAAGTGGCTGAGGCCTGGGAGGCAAGTGGGACATCACATAAATGGTGTTCAGTGCAGTCTCTACATAATTGACTAAAATTACAGCATCTTAAAAGAAAATACCCATTTGTCTTTCCACAACAATTAAACCAGCCTAAAATAAAGTGACCAAAAGGCTTAGATATGTTGTTTTTAATATAAATCAGTGGCTATGAACCCAGGGCAATTGTGCCTCCCAGGGGACCTATGGTAATGTCTAGAGACATTTTGAGTTGTCACAACTTGGGAGACTGCTACTGGCATTGAGTGCATAGAGGCCAGGGATGCTGCTTAACATCCTGGGTTATGCAGGACCACTTTCCACAACAAAGAATTTTCCAGCCCAAGATGTCTTGCTTGAGAAATGTTGATATAGGCAAAGGACCTAGTTTTCGATTATAGGGTTAATTTAATATTTTGTTAAGCAATTGAAGTAAAAATCTCGATTCCTGTCCCTTGGACACTGATTGGGAATTCTAGCCTACTCTGGCTTTGCAAAGCTCCAGTGCCTTTGGGTACAATCTGCCCCCAGGGCAAGAGGGGCCACAGGAGCTCCAGGGGGTGCTGCCAGAGAGTGCCAGGGACAAACTTCATCTATTTAAAAACAAATTCTTAGCCAACTCTGCACACTGAAGAGAGGTTAAACATTGATCTTTACTTCCTCCTCCTCTGTTGTGCGTTTTTATTACCACTGTGTTCAAGACGGAGAATTCAGACTAGAATCTTAAAGTCTCTATAGTTTATGGCATAAACATACATCTGTGAGCCTAACCACAATTTATAACAGTTTCCACTGGGGAAAAAAGTGTGATATGTTACAAGCATATGTACAATTGGAATACTACCCATGATGCATAAATTGAGGCCTTGGGGCATTAGTTAGAATCAATCTAGCGTTCATTTAAAATATTTTTATATATCACAACTTGAAGAAATCTCCGACAGTTTTAAAAATCACTCTTGTTATTGCTGTGAATAGATTCAACTATAATGGAGCTAAAATGTAAACCACATAAGGCGAAGGATCTTTGTTTTATTTATGGGTTTATCCAATAAGCCTACAACTGTGCCTGGTTCATATTGTAAATATTTGTTGAATATAATTTGCCATCTGTAGTAGTAGAAATGACAATATTTATGAGAGGACTATACAAGTATGCAAGTAGTTAAAACTCAAATATGATTTCTTTCCCCTTTTGTCTGAGTTAATTAATATAACAGACTCACCAGGCTCGTTAAAATCTGGTGTCATTTCAAATTGTTACCAACTATCGGCCTTTAAAGGTCTTGAAATGGATAGTTTTCTCCACTTTTTTCTCCTTACATCTTTATACTTATGGCATCAGACAGGCCTGGATCTGAGTCTCATTTCTGCCTCTTACAGTTGTGTAACTTTAGGAAATTTAGATGAATTTTCTAAGCTGTAGTTTCCTCGTTTGTAAAACCCACAGTATTAAATGACTTAATATAATGGGCTTAGTTTAGTGCCTATAACAAACTAAGTACTCAAAAATGTTAGTGATTATTAATATTATCTGCTTTAAAAGTTGGGCGTATCAGATTTTATGATTAGAAGATATTTCATCCATTTACTACACTGGCTACTAGCAGCACAGTCTTCTTTTTGTGAACCACTTTCTTATCACAAGTGTTTCACATCCTTTTGTTGATTTTTTTCTTTAGTAGAAACCTGCAGTAGAAACTCTTAAATCAGAACTTACATTTTGTTCTTTAGACTTTAACATGAAAGCGTTATACTAAAAATATATATAGTTTTCATTAAAGATAATTGATAATTGAAGCTTCACACACGTATGTACACACACAGTGTGTCAACATTTCTTTATAGTTAAATGTGGTTTGTCAAGCACCATTATCTGCCAGTCTGATGATCTGTGATGAACTTGGAACCAGAGCTGGTCATTGATAATTTTGTCCCAAAAGTTCACATGGAGTTCAAGAACCGTTAGTCAATCACTGTAAGCTCAGCGAGAACTAGAGCTTTGTGCTGAGTTTTAATGCTCATTTCATCTCTTTACATCCTCATCTCTCTCGGCCCTGACAGCTCAACTCTGGCATTTCACACACTTCATCTGCTTTCCTCCTATCAAAAACAAACCATTTCCAGGCACGAATGAAAAGGAGAAATCAAAACAACTTGTACCAAAATTTTGACAGTTTTGAAAAATTTTGATTTCTTCTCCCTCACTTCATGTCTCACTATTATTCTTAAATATCTTGTTTAAGGGCCTCCTTCAAGATATATCATTCCATGGTGATGAGGATGAAGAAAACAATAATTGCTGAAATCGTCTCCTCATTGAAAGTCATCAGGAAAAATAGGCATGTACAAAATAACGAGGACCATGCAAACAATTCCTGCTGTGGCTAACATTGTTTTTACAACAGGCAAACAATAATAGTCGTAATTTATTAAGCATTTAGTATATGCCAGACATTAGAGCATATGCTACATGGGTTGCTTCATTGAACTCTCACAATAAGCTATAAATTACCTAATTTACAATTGAGAGCACTAAAGCATCCAAAAATTATTTGCTCAGATTCCTACAACTAGCCAGTTACAGAGCCAGGCAGACCCTTAGTGGAATAGGAGGTCATTTTATTTGTTATTTCTGTTGTCCACAGTGTAATTAAAATTACAGAGTTCTTGTATTTCAATAACAGGAGGAAACAAAACTTGACTAGAACTAAATCTCTCTTTCTCTCCTTTAGCTCTATAACCTACCCACTTCCTAAAGTCCATATTAATATTACAGTTGTAAACTGCACGCAATTTAAGAGACCAGATAATTCATGCTCCTAATTAGAATTTAAGATGGGAATTAACCACTTGTGCTTATGTACTTTTGCCTAAGAATCATTCATTTACTTAAATATTGTCCTCAACATTTTAGAGGGTATTTAGAAATGGTACAGAGGAAGAGTTCTCCGTCAGTGTTTAATAGAGAATATCTTCTCTAGAGGTATTTGTCTGAAGGATTTATTTTCAGACTATTATTTTTCTAATTTGGAAAGTTTTTAGCCATGGCTAAAGACGTTGAAGAAACGGATTGCATTGGGACTCAGTCTGCACACAAGAAACCAACAAAGACGTTAGAGATGTTGTATTTAGGTATGGGCCTTTTCTCCACTCCCTTCAGTGGTTGGGCAAGCTTAAGTTCTAAAGTATTATGTAGGCCAAACAGTACCCACAGGAATAGATGTACAGAAGTTATATTCATCCAATCTGTAACGAGTTGATGAATCCATGGCCAATGAATTCATTATTAGAATATTAATTGCTTTATTTTTATTTTATTTTTTTTGTGAGGAAGATTGGCCCTGAGATAATGTCTGTGCCATTCTTCCTCTATTGTATGTGTGATGCTGTCACAGTGTGGCTTGACGAGTGGTGCTAGGTCCGCACCTGGGATCCGAACCTGTGAACCCGGGGCCGCCGAAGCACAGCACGTGAACTTAACCATTGCACCACCGGGCCAGCCGCCAGAAGATTTAAAATAACCTTTTTCCCTCCAGAACTCAGGGTTTGGGTATTTTAAATATATTTGTTGGGGAGGGGTCAGTGTTGGGGGGCATTTTTTCATTGGACTTGCTTGTTCTTTGACTTCCTTAAACATGGCCTTGAAATTGCAAATCACTGCCCCTCCCTCTCTTTGCCTTTATTAGTGTTGACTTGGGAGTAACATGCAGACAAGCCAGTCAACCTACCAGCTGGCATCTTGGAGGAACATATGCAGAAGTGGAGGAAGAAAGAAGATAGAATAGCAAGAACAGCTTAGAGCTGTGATTTCTGAGTGCAAATGTTCAAGCAGAAGGCTCCCAGGGGGTGGCTCTGGTTCTCCAAATTATCTTCCTTTGTCCTTCTCTTTTTATGGCGCGTCACCGCCAGGAGCCTGTACCATGTAAATCATCTGCTGTCTCCCACTTAACTGTAGGCTCCTGAGGGTGGATCATGTGCTCCTTTTTCAAAGTGAAATCCCCAGGGCATGATGCAGTGTTAAGCACAAAGTAGACTCTCAATAAATACTTGTTGAATAAATGAAGGAAAGAATTCTCGAAATCCCTCTCTTTTTTACTTTAGGACTGCGGTTACATTACACCAAATTAGACATTCATTTGAATTAGCAACCATTCCTTTGTAGGAATATAAATATCTTTGATAAGATCAGGGGCTCTCAGGTTAATGGGAACGACTTACTTTAGATTTCTTTCTTCTCAACAGCTAATTGGTATTAGCTGCACTTAAGAAACATGAGTTTAAGTTGAGGGTGGCAGGTACAGGGGAGAATTTGGAGAGAAGGAAAGTGAGTAGTTTTGGTAATAGAGTATACTTTGGTTTGTACCGTGGTCCGCTGAGGGAGGAGGGAACAAAAGGAATGCCAGTGGTAGTAGAAGTCGTTAGCAGGGAAGAGAGAATGGTAAAGGGAATTCTGAAGGATGCCAAAGAGGAACTGCAAGTGTACCCAGGAGTTGGCATAAAATGCTGTACATCTTTCTCTTCCTTTCACTGGGCTAAAATTTTTCTTATTCCCAAGACTCATATTTCAGACCATATCATTTGTGTTATATTTCAGACATGTTATGGGTCAAGTAAGTTATGGTGGGTTGACCCAGGGGTGTATCACCATTTGTTAGAGTCTTTCTTTGGGGAAAATACAGAGGAAAGCACCGTAGAATTTTGAGAAATCTTAAAAATCTTCCAACTCAATGGGTTTTTAACTTATTTTAGATTCAGAATCCTTTTTCTTAAAAGGAACTCTTACTCTGAGATGAAATGTGTCATACAGATAAAAGTCGCAGATAATCCCCCTACCAGCTCAGCGCTTCTCTCCTCTCTCTCTTTCCCCCAAGGTGGTCTGCCCTCTGCTCAGAGCTTGGGCTTCGCAGTGTAGTTTGCAGTTATTGATCTAAACACTTAGGCTCGTTTACCAGTGAAGAAAATCCAGTGACATTTAGAAACTTGGTAAAATGAGTTAGGAGCAGACCAAGTCTGGTCACCAGTGCCATGTGCTTACCATGGCACCAAGACTCTCCAGCATAAAGACCACCTGGCACAGTGTTGAACACAGTCTCTGGCACAGAAAAGACATTTAATAAATAAATGTTATGGAATGAGTGAAAAAAATGAATGCATGGGCCCTGAACCAGAGATGAAAAGGATATCTAAGTATGTGGTATTCTGGCTCTTTTTGAAAATAGTTTGGGAATTGCCTGTGTTTGGGAAATAAACCAGTGGAGAACGGATCAAAAGTGATGCTTTACCATTTATTGAGGACAGTTTTCTCTCTAGTCAAGATCTCTCTTTTCCTTGTGAGAAATAAATTTCCCTGAGGGTAGGGAGCATGCCTGTTTTGTTCACCATTAACCCCTACTCTGCTCAGTGCCTAACACAGAGTTGGGAACAAACCAGATACTCAATACATATTTGTTGAACACACTGTTTACTAGAACTCTCCATCTGTATAGCTCAACTGAGCAACCAATGTGCTTGAAACTAAACTTATTTCCTTTAGGTTCTAGTCAAAGGCATCAACAGGTACACACTCTTTAATGCCAAAATCAATTGGAGTGTCAGTTTTATCTAATCTCCTTTACTCTCCTCCTACAAACAAATAATTGTCAAAGTCTGACAATTTTACCTTCTCAATGTATCTTAAATTTGTCCCGTGCTTCCTGGCCCCCAAGATACTCCCTAAGTGCAGGACTTTGCGTTTCTTTCCTGGACTATTAAGTTTTTGCAGTAGCCTCGTCACAGCTCTGCTTCTTTCAGTCGATGTCTTCTTGCTTCCTTCCTCTTCTTGCCTGATCGGTCTTTCCAAAACTGAAATCCCACTTTGCCACCTCCTTGCTTATAACTTTAATGTCTCTCTAGTCACTATGAGATCGTCTGAACCTCTTAATTAGCACAGCATTCAAGTAACCTTTTCAGCCTCATTTCATGCCACTTCACTCTCAGCTTTCCCTATGTTACCTGCCTTTGCTTAATGCCCTATCATCTCTCAAGTACATTCCCTGTTCTTTTTGTCTGTGGTGCCCTTCTGCCCTTCTTTTCTGCTTTGTAATTCCTTACTTATGTTTTAAGCCTCAGTTCACACGTCCAGTGTTTTTACCCTACCTGCGGCTCCCCCGACCCCCAGCTCCACCTCGGTTAGAGTTGGAGCACATCTTTTATAACTCTTCTGAATTCTAAGATAATTGGCTTCATGCTAATATCACCATTGAACTATGAACTTGATGGCAGAGCCTCCTCCTTCCTGACTTACCCAGAAGCTACGTCAAGAGGCTGGATTTTCACACCGAGAACGTTTTATTTGTGGGTTGCTCATAGTGATTAGTAAGTGGTATTTCTTTAAAACTCCTAGGGAAATGCTAGCCCGTTTTCTTCAACTCTAAATGTAGGAGATATTTTAAAGATGATATTTAAAGATACTCAACTCTAAATATGGGAGCTGATATTAAAGATGTTCTAAATGTCTACTTTGCAGCACTTATAGTGGTATGCTGCTAATAATGACTATAATAATTCATACATAGCATAGCCTGACTTAAGGAAATTTAAACTAAAGTATTATAATTCAACTAATTTTAATTAAATAGCTTTAATTATTTGCCTTCTCTATAAAGCCTATGGGATACTCTTTTGACTAGTATTTATATGGTATTTGTCTAGTATTTAATATATAGTAATTACATATATAAATGTATACGTAGAAGTAGGTATTTATGTTTATAATTAGATATTTAGGTATAATTATATAGTATAGTAATATATAATATTTATATAGTGTCCAACTCAGATGTAGTGCTTTTATGTAAAATATGAGATTACATAAGTAATCCCATTCAATCCAGAAGCAAAGATTTTATGCTGCCAATATTTGTTGTCATATTATTTATTAAATGCTTACTGTTTTCCAGGCACTGGAAATTCAGTAGTTAACTAAAGAGTTGCAATGAAGATAGCAATAGAATCATGGGCATGGGGAACAAAGAGGGTTCTTTTTTCTTTATTTGCGTCTTCTTCAAGTTTAAGAATTTGAATCGGCTCATTAGTCATGAATGAGAAAGTTTACTTGCTTTCTGTGTTGCTATTAAAGGCATTTATAATACCTACCCAACACAACACCTACCCTACAGCAACTCATTTTTCTTTTCTTTTTAACATTGAACCTCCCAATCAGGGAAAATGGAAGCAAATGGCATAGGATCTATTTACATCCTGCCAAGAGTTAGCCAAGCTTCTTAGACTTATTGTAGGTTTGCATCCGTTTTCTTTTAATTGCCATTAGTCCCTGGGGTCCTTTCTTATTCTTTCAGAATCTAGAAGTGAGAGATGTGAGCTGTATGGAGTTCCAGCTCTATTTAAATCTGCTCTGAGGAGTAGCAGAAATAGGTTGTGAAGAGCTTCCTATAATCAATCCACTGCAGTGGGGTCTGTGTTACATTCACCGTCTTCTGGTTTTCTTTTTAAGCGACATGGACAAAGTAACAAGTGGGAGACTTTCTGTTCTGCTTCTGTTTTTAAGGATAAGAGGAGGTGGTTTTGATCTTTAATATCTAAAAACGAACCCACCTTGCTCTTATTTGAGTCTTCATGTCGTATTTCAATTTTTCATGGCATGTGAGATGCTGAGGCTGTGAATGTTGTGCCATTATGTTTGAGACCCTTTTTTCTCTCCAGGTTTTGTTTAGAAGAGTCTTGGATCTTGGGTAGATATTCGTGCAAAAGTTGTGTTCACAAAGGCATCTGTGCTGATCCCAGTTCAAAACAATATTTAGCTCTGGGAATTGTTGAGAAACAGCTGCCAGCTGATGTTACATTATAAAAGTGTTTGCAGGGCCGGTACACTGCATGCAATGTTTTGTGTGCCACTTATGAACTGACAGCTAGGCTGCTTAGAAATTATGTTTAATGTTGTGAGGAGCAGCAGAGCAGGCAGGACAACCTAGGGTATGGATAAGCGTGTTGCCAGGCGTAAAACAGCCCTGGGGGAAGGCAAGTGTGTCATACGGCAATTCCTCGTTTGTAAACTATTTTGAACTGGTAACTCCAAGAACGGGATTTTTGCTTTTGTTCTTTTCTTCAGAGTAGGAATGAGTTAATGATTCAGTACCTGAAGGGAGCAAGAAATATATCCTTTGGTTTAATTCAACATCATTTTTTTTACGTGTTGGCATGATTTCTCTCTGCAAAAGAGAAGAGTCTGGAGATTTCTATAGGCTTTATAAAATTAATAAACACTTTTTATTTTGGCGCAAGGTAATAGGCCATATGTTGGGTGAGAGAGGATGCAAAAACTGATTTTTATGGAAGCTGTAGACCAAATATACTTTTCAAAATATTTCTTAATATCAGAGGGAAAGAATATTTGGCTTGTTAAACATGTGATTTAAGTATAATTCATGAAATATATGTTGGATCCCTGATCAATTCAAACTAAGTATCTACGAGGAACACAATACATTATTTTCTCAGGAGAGGAACCCAAATGAATAAATTGAAGCAAAATGCCATTTGTGGTAAACCTAGGCAGATTTTTTATATTTGAATATGAGAAAGAACGGTTTCATGCTGATTAATCATATTTTTGCCTTTTGGGGCTAAAATAGGCACCTTATCTAACACGGTCTTAGGTAAAAATCTGAAAATAGCACTTGCACGGTCTTTTAGCATCCTGATTTTATTTGATTTTGTCTACTGATTTAAATGTATCTTCTTTAAGAACATTTGAGGTAAATATCACCACAAATATTTTAGCTGCTATAATTTACTGTAAAGTTTTATTATTTATGGATGTATTATATATTCCCATTGATTGATTTGATGTGATATTGTTTTTAATTTAATTCATAACTGTAAATTCCGTCGTATGGCCTTGCGTTTAACATCATCGTGACTAGTAGTCTGGTTCTTGCTCAGGATCAGATGTCCTCGTGTGCTTTGCCTTACACCATATGTAGCATAAAATTATATTACAACTAGATTCAGTAGGCCAGACCAATAGCATTTTCCCCAAAAGGCAAAGTTATATTGTTGCTTTAACATCCTTATGATGTGTATTTCAGTTCCCATTTTTATCTTAAACCTCATATTCTTTATGAAAATATCTAAACTATAATTTTAAAATTAAAAATAGAACAATTTTGAGGGTTTTTTAAAATCAAAATAACATTGCCTTTCTGTTAATACTAAACCCTACAATGAAAGTGCTGATGATGTTGCTTTTTAGCTAATTCATTTAATTATACATGCAATGATTATTCATTGAGCGACTGTTATATATATTGTGCTAGGCAATGGAGAAGCCGTGATGAATAAGATGCAGATTCTTCAAAAAGAGCACTCAAGTAAATTGGGCAAACAGGTAAACACATCTTCTCAGAAGAGCAGGAAAAGAGCTCAGGAAGGAATTCACATTGAGCTGTAGTTACGTATGAGAGACACCTAATATAGGTTTGAAGGGTAAGTCAAGAGGGGCTTCCTGGAGGAGGTGACACCACTCCTGAGTTCCAAAGGGTAAGTGAGAGTTGGGGAAGCCAGGAGGCGAGGCCTTCCTGGCAGCAAGAGTCAGCTTAATGAATGAACAGAGGACACAGAATGATGCTGTAGGAAAAAGATCACAGTTCATTGTGGCTGGAGGAGATTATAGGAGGGGGAATAGAAAGGTGGGCCTAGTTCTTTAGCTGTTTTTCCAGCAAAGTAGTAGCTTTTAGATCATCTTTCAATGCTGTGTTTCACATAGACACAGAGAGGATAAAAAAGGGGAGGAAAGTAGATCTAGTTGTGTAGGACCATGGATTCTCTGAAAATCAGGACATCTCTGGAAATCTCAGGGCTTTTCACCTGTGGTCAGCATAAACCTACAGAGGCCAAAGAGTTCCCTCCTGGGCACTCTGCCCTGTAGCGAACTTGGTTATACTTTGGCTTAAAATTTTTTCCATTCTGTTTGACAGCATAAGAATCAGAAATCTGATAGACGGGCTGGCCCCGTTGCCGAGTGGTTAGGTTCGCGCGCTCCGCTGCAGGCGGCCCAGTGTTTCATTGGTTCGAATCCTGGGCGTGGACATGGCACTGCTCATCAAGCCACACTGAGGCAGTGTCCCACATGCCACAACTAGAAGGACCCACAACGAAGAATATACAACTATGTACCAGGGGGCTTTGGGCAGAAAAAGGAAAAAATAAAATCTTGAAAAAAAAAAAAGAAATCTGATAGAAAAACGTAGCTCTTCTGTATTCTTGTGAAATGTATTTTTCTATTTCACAGAAGTAGAATTGAGCTCTGCTTCATTTTGCAAGTTTAGAGAAAGCTTTCATATGCTCTGAAGGTCCTGCCTTCTCGTTATTGGGATGAATGGACCAAAAGATATCCTCTTTGGTTTTGTGGTTTTAAGGCTTTCTTATATCATTATCATTTACTTTCTTCTTCCCTGCCATTTATCATCTCCCAATGCAAAATATAGTAGGAAAAAGACCTCTAAAATACCTGTAAGTACCTGAATAGTCCTGTGGAAGTTCTGATTGAAGGTTGTTACTTTCTCTTTCAGCCTTGGTCACTTCAGGAAGCTCTATAAAAAGTTGAAACTTAAAAAAATGGAAGATTTAGAAAGAGCAGACCGTTATGGCAGTAGTAAGCATAAAGAAAGTTTTCACAGTTGTTCAACACATTTCTTTAAGCTATCTTTCAAGAAACACACAGTGTTAACTTCCAGCTGCCAGATACATGAGAATCCCAACATGTTGATGCCCTTAAACTTTCCCTCGATTTCCTAACAGACATACAGCGTCTGTTACTGCCCTGCTGGTTATTGTTATTTCAGCCATGCCAAAGATGCATACACTCTCCTGTCAGCCCCCCCAATTCGCACCTTCATCCTCATTTATACTTCATGGCCAGTGAAAAAGGGAATCATTGGAATGAACCCACTGTAAAAAATCATCTTCCTGAGCTTTGTAGTTTTCTTGGCTCTTTAGGTGATTAAAAGAATGAGGTGAAATTTCCTAGGTGAAACTGGATAGAGAGATAATCACCTTTTTCAAGTATAATTATGGTTTTATATGTAAACTTGAAAATTTTATTCAGATTATCTTCATGTGCATAAAAATGATGGAGATGTGTGGCACGGAGGATTTCCTCACAACTTTTCACAAACTATTGACACATTCTGCAAAATAAAACCAGTGTCTTACAGACAGTGTGCCTGATCTGAATTTAATGTAGTCTATCCATTTTCTGCTATAAAGTTTGCTTCAAAGGAAACTTTAAAGGTATACTATTAAAAGAAAATATACAACCCTTATTATTTTATTCATATTTAGTTAAGTAATGACCTGTTAGTGGGTGAAGTCTATTGCTAGTACCCATTCTGTTGATTTATGAAAAAGCATCCCTTTTACTTAATGAAACATTTTTGTTATCCTTGAAATAATTTTTGTAGTGTTTTTTATTTATTTTATCGGGCTATGCTTTTTTACCTTGACACTTTGTTGTTCTTTGAATATTAGTTCAAAACATGGCCATCAGATAGGAACCACAAGGATGAAGCATATTGACATCGAGCAAGGGCTTGATCTGCCCACTGCAAGATAAAAGGCCAAGCGGCTGGTGGTAGAGAAAGAACTTTCATAAGTGATAAGCTAGCATATCAGAAGATGGTGGACTAGCACCGCAAAAAAAACCGGTCCTGGGGCTGGCCCGGTGGCAGAGTGGTTAAAGTTCTGCACACTCTGCTTTGGCGGCCCAGGTTCGTGAGTTCAAATCCCAGGCCTGGACCTACTCCGCCCATCAGCCATACTGTGGAGGCATCCCACACACAAAGTGGGGGAAGATTGGCACAGACGTTAGCTCAGGGCTAATCTTCCTCAAACAAACAAAGAAAAAAGTGGAAAATTGACAACAGATCTTAGCTCAGGGTGAATCTTTCTCACCAAAAAAAACAAAAACCCATCTTAAAGGGAACTGATTTGGAAATGACTTATACAAGGCAAACAGGGTTGGGAAGGCGGCTCAGAAATGTCAGGTTATGGGTGACTGAGGAACATCGGGCGCCTCTCCATAGCAGATCTCTGACTGCAACATTTCTGAGAAAGCTAAGAAAACCTCAGTTACTTCCTTATCTGGGACAGAAGGAACAGTTTGGGCAGAGGAGATAAATTTTCTGCTAACAAGTTATTCTTTCTACAAGTTTCAGATTAGCTTGCTTATGTGGAGTTCTAAGTGTTTTTCCAAAGCATATTGTGCAAATAAGACAGGGAGGGGATCATGTGACCTTGGGGTCTGAAGTTCTAAGAGTCCTCTGTGCGCCGGAGACTGTCTTTCATGTTTCTTCATGGGCCACATGTGCAAATTCAGGGGGGTTCTGTGTGTTGCACGCGGTGGATCTTTAGTCTATGAAGTGTGAAGCTTACGATGGCTCCTTGTAGCTTCTCAATGCTCCTGCGAGATGCTTAGTCAGGCGAAGCGCTGTTATCAGCGGTCCTCCTGCTGTTCTGCAAAGAGAGCTCAGAAACTTCGTTACTTTGTTTCCCATGTTAATCTTGCGGGTCCAGGCACAGTTTCATTCTAATCCAGGGAAACCTTAGCTCTTTTGTCCTTGGTTTCAATATTTGTGGTAATTAAAAAGTTTTAGTGAGAAACTGCAAAGCTTAAATTAAAATATGTAAATATTTTTGTTTCTTCTGTTTTTCCTGGCGACGTTTGAGTATACCCTCTGATAATTTTTAATTAAATATACGCTAGCACTTTCCGACCTATCCTACAAATTATTATGAATAGATTAGAATAGTTTCCCATAAGTGTTTGAGTCAGAGAATGCAGAGTTCAAGGTTTGGTTCTGCCCCTTTCTACTTTAGTAACTGTGAACAAGTTAGTTTAATTTCTCTAAACCTACCTTCTTCTCGTTTGTATAAAATGCTGGTTACTACAGCATAGAATTCTTGAAAAGATTAGGTGAGAGTAAACATAATATGGTTAGTTATTATAGACTTTTTAATGTTTAATGTTAAGTTTAAATGTTTAATTAATTAATGTCATTGATATTATAGAGTAGTATTTATATTTGATTATCTATAATGTTTTTTACTTTGTTTAATGTAATAGCAACATATTATATTTATGAACATCCTGATTACGCCAGAAATATCTCTATATAATTGTTCAGAGAACAAGCGAAAATATATTTTAAAATTCATTGTGGAGGAATATTCAATAATGAAATGGTCATCAAAACATTTAATAAGCCATCATGAGCATGCAATTTGGTGTTAAGTTTTTTAAAAGCACCCTTAGTGGTTTTGGGCTTCTCTCAAAACACCAAGAGATCGAAGGGAACTTAAATACACATGATTTTAAAGTAAAGGTAACTTCCAGTGAGACATTACCATGAGAGGAAGGGTGACAGAAAGCCGACAGGCTCACTAAGAGAGAGTAGGGTTTGCTTGAGAAGTTTTTGTATAATTGACACAAAAAGAAACAAATCTGGGGTCTATTCCAAATGACTATTATGAAATTATTTAAATGAATGAGATGCTGTAGAATATGACTAAAATTAAGAAAAGACAGGAAGGAGTAGAAAAGCTCTTCATAAATAAAAGGTTGAAACTACTAGATTATTTCAGCAAAATTTAAAGTGGAAAACATGGCATCTGTTATTTATCTCTAAATATGATTGAAGATGATAAAATTAACTGAAATGTGGTACTAAAATGCTTCAGACATTTCCTTCCCACTACTGCTACTTCTATAGTTACCGTGATGTTAGGTTGCCAAACTACTTGGGTGTTAGGCTCAGACAAGGAGGGAAAATCTGTCATCTGTAATTTATTTCCTGCTTACTGTGTACTAGATTCTGTGTTAAATGCTTTTTATGTGTTATCTCACGTAATATATGCAGCAGCCCTGTGAGGTAGGTCCTATGATTGTTCCCTTTGGACAGATGAACAAACTGAGACTCAGTTTGAATTGCCCAAGATGAGAGCTGGGGTTTGAACCCAGGCAGCCTGCCTGCTAACCACCGTTAGGAAGTGATGTAATACTTTCTAACAGTAGGATAGAACGCAGATGGAGATCATCTTGGAAGCTGGAACATCATAGTTTTTAGTATCCTAAAGAAAGAAAGGACAGCAAAGCAAGGGATAATGACAGCATCATTTTTCTTTTTAAAGAATTAAGACCTTATGAGGAAAATAGATCACAAATATGACAAAGGAATTCATGCAACATTGTCATTCTTTTGTCCACATTATGGCACGGGGACATATCACACCTTGAAACCCTCCAATAATTACAGGACAAATAAAAAGTAATCAAAAAGTAAAGACAAAGGCTGGCCCTGTGGCCTAATCGTTAAGTTTGGCACACTCCACTTTGGCAGTTTGGGTTCGGTTCCCAAGCACATACCTCCACCACTTATTGGTGGCCACATTGTGGTGGCAACCCACATACAAAATAGAAGAAGATTGGCACAGATGTTAGCTCTGGGCAAATCTTCCTCAAGCGAAAAAAAAAGTAGAAGACAGATCATAGCATTGTGACAGTGTCAAATTGTACCAGAGTGACAAATTTTGTTTATTACAACTTATCCTGTCTTAGATTCTTTGAACTAAAAGTTCTTGTTCAGATATAATCTGATCGATGAGGACTGTCTTGACATTTCCCATTTAATTGTGTATGCTAACTTCCCAGTACCCATTTTCTGCTTTATTTTTACCCCCTGGCACTTTCCCTCTAGGATACCATATAACTAATTTATGTATAGTTTGCTGTCTGTCACCTTTCTTTAGTGTAAGACCCATGAGGGCAGGAATTTCGGTTTTATTGCTCTTATGTCTCCAGGGCCTGCACATGTGCCTGGCACATGTTAGGCATTTAATAAATATTTGTTGAATGAATGAAAGGCACCTTTACAGGATAACTAGGCTGACGTGCTGGTCAGAACAATGGGTGACTTATTTTCCCTTCAGAAGGAACTGGTGAGTTTTTTTTTTCCCCTCAGAAAATCTAATAAGTTTGAGAAGGAATTTCTGGGATCATTAGCCAGAAAATAGTCCAGAAAATGAATGGAAGCATCTGTGAAGACAACTCAGATGAAGTGGGGGAAAAATTGCTGGATATAGCCAAGGCAGCTTCATCTCTGAGGTTAAGTTTGAGTGAGCACTAAGATATAAAGAAAACACTGAAAGAAGGTTTGAGAGGCCACAAAAATAGCCCTAACCCCAACAGTGGCGACGGCCCTACTAGAGAACACAACAGGCCGGGGGAACATCCAAACCTGGCAGGGAGGAAAATTAGGCCCGAGAATCTATGACCTCATAAAGAGAGTCAGCCCAACAGAGGTGGTGTCAGTCTTTAGTGCTTTTGTCATAAGAACACCCTGTACTCATTTCTGTGTTTTTGTAGTTTCGTCCTTAAAGCCTAATAAAGTTCCCTGAAAAATTTTGACATTGGCTTAGCTCAACCAAGGAGAAAAGCATCTCAGCCACACCTAGACAAATGTGGTTTGGAGCCTTGGAATGCTCCAGAGGGAGGGGGATGGCAGCTGTTGAGATGGGAAACAGGGTGGAGTGAGGGGATGATGGGAAGAGAGTTAGAAACAAGGTGGGAGTGGTTGGGACTGGGTAAATGTTTGTGGTCCCCCTCCAGGGTTATCTACAGCAATGAGGGCCTATGGTCATGGGACATAGATTTTTCTCTGGGCTAAGTCAACCCAAATGTAGAGAAGCTCATTTTGTTGCACCCTGAGAAATGCATTTTCCCAGAAGTGTCTCTGGGTCTACTTGAAGGTCACCCGTATGCGGGAAATAGTCTGGGACTGTTTTGTTAACTCCCATTTTGCACGTCTCATCTTTGTGCTGATTCAAATGATTGCACAAACTCCTAACAGAACATTTTGGCTGTTTACATGACACAGAAGAATTGTTTTGACAGAAAACCTCCTAATATAGCAAAAGGGTGGGTACTGATTCAAAACAAGGGTGTTCATGCAGTGTTTTTATCATGTATGCCAAAGTGCACCATAGTTCAGTGCTAATGTTTGTCCGTGGAGTTCCCAGAGCTCTTTGCTACAGTGATTTAGGATCGGGAGAGCCTAGAGAGTTGTTGGGAACGATAAAAGGCTGTTATGTGGAATGTTGCTGATTCTGTGCTTACTGTACTGCACACCTAACACAGTAGTGCTAGTGTTTTTCAAAGTATGACCAGCAGCATACTTGCAATGGTTCTGGCATTGACCAAAAACATTTATTAAAAAATCTATGTTTATAACATGAACAATATAAAATTTGTTCTTTCATTAAACATTATAAGCAATTCCATTTCAATTCTTTGGTATCACAAAGGTCTATTTCCACTGCAAGGTGGGGTGACGTGGGTGTGTGGCGCCATGCAGTATTTGGTACCACCTAAAATGGTCTGGAGTCAGAAAACATTTGAGAGTTTGAGAGTCAATTCTTGGAACCAATTTGCAGTTCTTATGAGGACACATCGTAAAAGACCTAGGAGGCTTTTTCTTAATCATGGAACCAGATTTCCACATTCTTAAAATTTCAGACCTGTCTGTGGGTGGCTAAGGAAAAGACAGAGAAGGAGAGAGCCGTTCCAGCAAGTGCTAGGACAAATGTATAAAGCATTTCTTGCTGAGGATAAGCTTAACCCAATAAAGAGCTGGTGGTTGATTAATTCTGCTTACTCCTGCCACTGAAATGAGAAAAAGCGTAGTCCTAAGAATGAGTGCTGTCCAGTGCAGGAGAATGGCACGAAGTGGAAAGCGTGGGGAACATTTAAGGTAAAGGCTTTTCTTCTATTTAGAAACAGTTTATACTAGGCAGATATGGAACAGTGAAGTATCTTTTAAACCATCAAATTTCCTCTTACTGGTTAGTATTGAGGGAGGTGACTCACCTTTTCAGAAATATAACAAATCTTCTGTGTTCAACAGGGCAGTATCAAACATTCACTGTCTCTCTCCTGCCCTACTTGTTTCCTCAAGCTCAGACAGTCATGACTCTTGAAACTGTTCGATATAAAAGACTTTGCAACATGGAGAAATTGCAGACAGACTCCCTGCCCTCAGAGAACTGTGCGTCTAAGAGAGGCGTAAGTGAAACGCACGAACACTCAGAATTCAGCATGCAGTGTGCTGAGTGCTGGAGACCTGGGACGTGTTGCTAATGGGCTCAGAGAGTCAGAAGCAGGAAAGGGAGTTTACTTTTTGGGAGCTGGGGAAAGATGAGACAAGGCTCCTTGAAAGAAAGACCATCTGAATTGGCCATGGAGGGATGGATGTGATGTTAGCAGGCAGGAATGGAGGCAGAAAGCATTCTGGGTAAAGGGATGACAGGGCTAGAAAAGCAGAGTCCTTGGGGAAGCCTGGCTGCAGTGGGATTGAAGTTAAGGGATTTGTCAGAGGCCAGGCTGGGAGTGCTCATTGGCACCCGCTTCTGGAGGTTCTTGAGCCAAGAGAAGGAATTTAAACTTCCTGTTCTCCCTTCATCTGGGAGAGCACTTGTTAGAAATGTTGTGGAGGAAACCTCCTCATGGAGTAGATGATTAGTCTAAGTGACTTCTCTGACACCTTTTAACAGTGTCACCTTTTGAGCCAATCATATTATTCTAATGAAACATTCAGATTGAAGGTCCGAAAATTAAAGCATAAAGCCAAAGCAGTTCCCGGGTGCTCCATGTTATATGCTCAGCCTTGTTATGCTTCTTTTGGGATTCCATATGGAAAGTGACGCAAAAGGCAGAATTGTATGCCAATGTAGTTTTTCAATTAACTTCAGAAAATGGGGCAGTGATAGAAATTTTATAAATAGATATGAAGTGCCCAGCATAGTCAATGACTCTTTCTTGGTTCTGCTCGTTAATTGGGTCATGAAAAATAAAGAACTGAAAGTTGTATTTACCTACCTAGAGGTAAAAGAATAATATGTTTTTTGTATTCGGAAGGAATACTCGAAGTGACCAAAAAGGTAAAGGGGGATAATGTTAGCTTTTAGAAATTTTTTAAGCAGTAAATTTAAATAAGTAAGTTAAGTTTAAGGCAACTAAACAATAGTCATAGGGGTAGTAAAATGCCCAAAATTTGTCAAGGAAATGAGGAATAAGTGCAATAGAAATAAAGATACTGTGTGAAGTTTGTGTGTGCATGCATACGTATGTGCATGTACGAACTAATCAATACTCAGTTTCTTCCCAGAATGTTCAGCAGAGTGCAAATAGGATGTAGCGTTCTTGCTGTGAATTTGTTTTTTACAGTGGAGATAGAAATATAAGTTAGTATAATTAGCTCAACTTTTCTAAGAAATCAACAGCAAAATTTATTTCCTTCAACTGTATAATTTCCTTTCAAAATAAAATAAAATTCAGGTTTCTCTGAGAATCGGAGAGGTGAGAGATTTTGTCATCTTTCTCTAGTTCAATGTCACATAAAATATGGGACATTTTAGTGAAGAGAGAAAAGCACAGCACGTTGATTTTCTTGATATATGGAAAAGCACTCACTGCAAATTTACTCCTGAAGTTTTTTGTAACCTTTTTGCCTCAGAAAAAAATAAAATTTAGCAGCATTTGCCTGGAGCATTTTCTTCAGACGAACTCCACAAAACTAGAAGATAATCAGTGATGGCGATTATGGGTCCAAACATTGCTCCATAATTTGTCCTTCCCCATTTCTTATTTTCAAGTCTTATTTGCACTACGGTTCTGGGAGAGTGGAAAAGGAACCGGAAGGAGAAAACATAGGTTAGGAGGGAGGGGTTAGGATTTCAGAGCGAGAGATCTTTTCCATTCGCGGCAAAATGAGTTTTGCTAACTTTAGAAGATTATTTTGAAGCCAGTAAGAAAAACTTTTGCATCAAGATTTGAAAATTTGTAGAAACGGGATATCTTCCCCAGCTTGACTGTAGTGAACTGTGTACAAAACTGGGATGGCTGGTTTCTCAACCAACATTGTGCTGTAGGTTTATGTTCCTCTGTAAAAGGAAAAGATTTTAAAAACCAATTCTTTAAGAGGAAGAAAGGCATCGCTAAATCTGAATAGTTCAGACAGGATTGCTCCTGAGTGTGTCTAGTTATAGCAGCCGCAGAGATCAGATTTAATTTCACAGTGTTTCTCAGATTCTTGATTATGACATTATCTCTTGGCAGACAGAAGCACTTCTGCCCCTGACAACTGTTCACTGTTGTCAGGTTAGATCTTATTGTCTTTTGGCTAGGTTACAGTTGTTAAACTCAGATTTTTCATCAGTGATATTACATTACAGGTACTTTAAAAAAACTCATAAAATATATCTGATCTTTTGATAATTAAATTAGTATCAGCCATTGTTTGCCCAAATTGAAAGAATTCTAGAAAATAGGTGATCCTATTTAAAAAGCAAATTCAGTCAAGAATGTGAGGATAACGTCAAAAGTTGTTTGAGTCTCACTGAATATAAATTGATCATTGAATTCTGTGGAGATAAATTGACATTAATGATATTCTGATTCAAACTCTTTAATTTATAGATGACTAAAATAAGGCAGAGAAAGAGAGAGAGGTTAAATGACTTCTCCAATGCATCCATATAGTCAGTAACAGAACTGGAATTTGACCAAGCTTTCCCGGGTCACCTTTATTTCCATTACTTGTATTTAAATCCAACTCTATAGGTTGCCCTTTGCCCAAGAAATCCATTCTCTATTTCTTCCAGAATGATACAATTTTTAGTTCGGCATGTGGCTACCTAGCTAGTGATGATTTTTTCTCACCCACCCATGCATCAAGGTATGGCCATGTGACTAGATTTTTGCCAATCACAGAAATGATATTTGCAATGCCTGCATCATTGCCTAAGAGAATATTGCTTCCCCTCCCAGTGGGCTGGAATGGAGATCGCATAACCCAGCTTCAACTATGAATTCAAGGACTATGTCATATTGGAGCAATAAAGTGAAAGGGAGCTGGGTCTCACTGGATGACCTCATGGAGCAAAACCACTCACTCACCCTTGACTGCTGCCTGCCTCTGTTACAATGGTTAAGATCCATTCCAGAAAGTGTTAATGTTTTTCTTCCTCTTCTCTGGTCTTCATCATGGGTTAGCATCAGTGAAAGAATGTGTCCTACTTGACATAATGCCAGCAAATATCTTAGGGTGGGGGGAGCTTCAAGCAGCTTTGGATAGCTTTGTTGTACCAGGTACCACCTAAATCGTCCTTGCCTTTTTGGGAAGATACATTGGACGTTATGGGTAGTAAAGACGTTTAGTGTGGGCCCAAGCAAGAAGGAATTTGTCAAGTAGTTTAAAGTAAGTTAGAATTACTGCTTTTTAACTTATAAATTTTGTACTTTTTAACAATACATTGACTGTAAGATATGTAGACATAAATATTTGGAAAATATCACGAGCATCGCAAATGCTTTTCATCAGACTCTTGAAATTTTTAAATTTATGGCCATATCTCAAATCAAAATAGAAGACTGGAATGGCGTTATTTCCCCACTTTAAAAACATTCTTGACTCTTTATTTGCATCTTAAGTTAAAGAATTTTAAAAACCACACAGAATATTTAACTTTATAAATACTCTTTCCCACTTCTTAGATTTAAAAAAGTATGTTTTCTTTGAAAAGGGCATTAACATTTAAAAAACTTTGAGAATTGTGCTTTGCATCAATAAATGCTAGCTTGAGTCAAGTTTAAGTAGAATACTTTTTCTGAGAATGATAGAATTCCCAAAGAAAATCTTTGGATAAATATAGTGCTCAATTCTAGGCAAATTCCTTTGGGAGATAATGTGCTCATTGGCATTTGGAAAATTTAATTTGTCAATAAGCTGTCCTTACCCCCAATACTTAATTGGAGTTAAAATGGTTTAACGTCTTTCTGATTTATTAATTGCACTGCAGGTTTCACAACTCAATTTTTTTTTTTTAGTCAAAGATTATTTTGTGTCTTTTTCCCTGCTAATATTTTTCAGCTTCAGATTACCCCGCCATCTCCCACACATTAGAGAGGATGTCTGAAATGAACTCTGGCTTTTTTCTGGGTGTCATGCTATTCTGAAATGGCTCTCATTAGGCATCTTGTTTTTCTCTCAGAACTGACAGCAAACTTGAGTCACTGCTGTGGGGAAGCTAGAGCAGAGGGCTTCTCTCCTGCAAATGTTGAGGAGGTTTCCCTTTTATCTTGCTGTCTAATCCTAAATTCCCTTAGTTTTTATTGACGCCACTGCCCTAGGCCTGCTAACTGGTCTTTAAAGTCAGTGAGCTATTCTTGTCTCTGCCAGTAGTATTAGCCAGTGAATCACTGTAGAATCTGGGGATTCAAATTTCTTAGGCACCTGTAATGAAAAAAGAATAAGATCCTTTTGTTTAGGGGATTAAAGCAATGAGAGGACAGCTAATCAGAACTCTGAGAATTATGATTTTGCAGACTATCATTAAGAATAAAATGCAAAATATAAGCCTGAATTTACTTGAAATATTTGGGCTCACATTAGCATTGATGACCTGTAAAATACTGTGTAGGTATCATAATGCTGGGCTCAGAGAAGGCCCTCAGCCAGGGTTCCCTGATCGACTGGCAATTTCTTATCCATCTAGAATTTTTAGATGCCGTTTTGTATAGCTTCAGGCAATTGATGAGTTTAATCTCTGTGTGTGAATATATATATCAACTTATTCTATTATTTATTTATTTATTAAATTTTGAATGTCCATTATGTGCTGGACACTTTGCCATGTACTTGCATTCTAACAAATATAGATGTTTAGCGATTTATACATGAAATGTATTAATGTTTGAAACTTTCTTTTTCCATTCAGCTGTCTTAGTATTGCATAGAGTACGTCTGTTAGCTATTTAAAAACTGCTGCTGCAATGAAGGTAGTTTAGATACTGTGTTATTTACAAGCACTAAAGGGAGATTCACTCAATTGTGAGCAAAGCGTGGCCTTTTCCTTTAAAGAGAATATGACCAAATTATGGGTGTATTGAGTTACTTATGCTATATCTACCTTCCAAAAGGTATTTAGGGCAGAGCAGTCCCATTGGTCTGTGGATGCAGATCAGGAGGAGGATAAAGGATAGGGTAAACAGAATATGACACAGAGGAAGTAAGCACATGCTTTAGGAGCCGGAGTGTGCTCTCGAAATGCAAAGGCGGGAGCCCGCACATCTGCCTGGAGAAATTATAGCATCTTCACGGTTGAGATGCCAAGGGAAGCCTCACTCTGGAAGGATATCTGTCTCCCAGGCAGAGATGGCAGATGGGATCAGTAGAAGTGTAAAAAAAGTGCTAATTCTAAGTGCAATAAACATGCAGTTGGTGCCTATTTTGAGGGGAGGGAGATTGTCATTGAAGGTGTTTATTGTTCTCGGAAATTGCGAGGTGTATTTGACAAATAGCAATTAGTTCAGAATGGCTGGATTAAAGTGTAGACACAGCAGGGCACTGGGGAGATGAGGCACTCCATGGCCGTGTTGTGGAAGGCCTTGCATTTCAAGCAGAGGAGGTTACACTTACTCCAATAGGCAGTAGGAATGCATTGAAGGCATATGATCAGGAACATGCAGTATAAGTGTATTTTATTTTTATTTATTTATTTATTTATTTTTTATAAGGAAGATTAGCCCTGATCTAACATCTGGTGCCCATCTTCTTGTTTTTGCATGAGGAAGATTGTCGCTGAGCTAACATCTGTGCCAGTCTTCCTCTATTTTATATGGGATGCTGCCACAATGTGGCTTGATGAGCAGTGCTAGGTCCGGGCCCAGGACCCCAACCTGTGAACCACAGGCCACCCAAGTGGGGTGCACAAACATCACCACGACGCCACCGGCCTGGCCCTTAAAGTGCATTTTAGAAGGATAAATTTAGCTGTGTTTTATAAGATGGGTTGAAGTGTGAAGGAATTAAAGGTGAGACACCAATCTGGAACTTAACGGTGGGTGATTCAGGTAGCAAGTAGATAATGCTGACCTCACTCTGATTTTTATGGCCAGTGAGTTGATTGGTACTCTTACCATTCTGAATGTTTAGAAACTCCTCAGGTAGGGGCTTTTTTTGTTCCTTCTTTTGTCGTGCTATTGAAAAGTAAAAATCTCATGGGGAGTTTTAAAACGATTTTTAGTTGCTTGGACTCATGTGGCCTGAAGTTATTCTGAAATAGCAAAACCGTTCTGCGTAAGAAAGCACAACACGAGATAACAATTTAGACTAACTTCAGGATGAAATGTGTAGGCATGGTCTCAAAGCATTAAAAGCACCATGTGATAATTTAAAGCTTGGGTGACCACTTTTTGAAGACTGTTAATGAATAATTTTTTTGTAATCTGTTTCATAGCCAACTTAAACAGCGATTTTTTTCATTCTTTTCTATTTGGAATCAGTGAGAAAAGTAGTCTCTATTATATTTATTCTTAAAAACGTATTATTAATGTTAGTAATGTCGTATATGATGTGTTAGGCAGAGTGGATATTTTGGAATTCTCTGAAATAAAGCATCCAGGTCTTTTCGTGAATTGTCTGTTTTCTTTCAGCTTCTTCTACCTCAACTCTCATTGTTCTTTTTCTAGACCGCATGATCCAGCCAGCTCATACTAAATTTGAACTTTAATGCTTCTACCTTATTTCATGCTGTTGTTACCTCTGGAATGTTCTTTTTTCTCAATTTCTGCTTCTTCAAGAACAGTTTAAAATACCATAGAATCAGCAAAAAGATTTTAAAAAATAACTTCATGTATTTATACTTCTTAGAAGTTTGTGAAACATCTTATCAATTATCTCATTTTAATTCTCATAACAAACTTATGAGATCCAGAATATTATATTTACACAAGAGTAATTTAAAATAAAGTTGTGCTCAAATGAGCCTTGAACCTACCTGAGTCTTCCAATGAGTTGGGTGTTTTTTCCAGTATCGTAGGTACCGCCCATTTCCCCTGCCTCTGAACTTTGTGTGTAAGATGTCAATTTCTTTTAAGAATCAAGTCTTTCACTTTCTCCCCCAATGTCTCCTGTACACTGTGAGTCTTTTAACTATTAAGGCTGAAACTAATGACAAAAATAGTTTGACTCAATTAGTAACTATGAGGCAACTTTACAGTTTAGTAAAATACCTACTAGATTTGATGATTGACATCAACTGTATGGTGTCAGATAATAGAATTTTTCTACTTTTTGACAACTTGTTTTCCCATATGTAAGGTCTTACAAGACTACTCAGAACTGCTTGAAAAGGCAGATGTGACAACAAAATTGTTAAAGATCCATTACATTATTGATTTGATGAAAAAGGTTGAAGAACTTCAATAGTTGACTACAGTGCTAAATAAAATTGTTTATAAATTTCTCAATGGAAACTGCCAGTAAGTTCAGATAACTTCTCCAGTTTCATGTTGTAGAAGGTATTAGAATTTATTAGCAATTTTAAGTTATTGTGTCATTATATTTCCTATATCTTATTATTATACAGAGCCCATATTTCAATATTTACATTCTATAAACTCTCAGTGTTCTCTTTCTGATTGGACTGAAAGAATGCTGGACTTAATGTTCCAGTTGCTTCTTCATGTAATCATCTTATGCTGTTAGACATCTATTTTGGCAAGGTTTTGACTGCTGGTTCCAGCTCAAGTTTATGTATTAAAATTTGATATGTTTCAGTTTAAGTTGACATTGAGTGACTACTAAGTGACTAGATAAGTGACTAGTGTACCTTTCTCTTGATGGATTCCTGAATTATGGAACTGTGGCTCATACTGAAGCAATTCGAATGTTTATAATAAGGTTTGAGATAATACAAATTCAGAGTTGCTTGTTTTTCCTCAGAAGATCTTAAAAAATTTCATTTACATTTATTTCTGCTACATCTTCACACAATCACTTCATTTTCTATTCATTACTCTACAGTTGGAATGTTCACCTGAATATAACAATGAAGACTATGGGGTCAGGGAATTTGCAAGCAAAACAAGAAGCCCGGAAAGGCAATATCAGTCAACAAAATGTTTAGGCTCATAATGGAAAGACAGAGGAAAAGGTTGGTCAGGCTTTGGAGATATCGGATAGTCAGCTAACAGATCCAGAACTTAAACCCAGTTCTGTCTGACTCCAAAGTCAGGCAGTTCTCTCTCAATGCTGCTGTCCTGCTTCTATAAATAGATGTCACGAAGCAGTGTGTTGAGCTAAATCAATGAATCAAATATAATAGTGTGAAAGGGTTATAAGGACACATTAAATTCTGCACTGTACTCAAAGAAACAACTGCGAATGAATGGATGAGATGTGGATAAACAGTGGCATATGTCAAAAAGATTTGTTTAATGTAAGTTCAATATTAGTCAACACCCTGACACAGCCAGCCAAGATTACGCCTTGACCAGTGATAAAGGAAGCACAAAATTAAGAACAAATAAGATGACAGCCCCATTTTCTACTGGTTGCCTGTGCTTGAGTCTTGGTTTCTTCGTTCATCTTACACTTCAAGGGAACTAAAATTTATTAAGAGAAAAAGTAATAGAAAGTTAAGAATGCATGGCTTATAAGGAATGATGACAAGAATGGAAGGTGTTTAGTGGGTTTCGAGTAAGCCTGGTTGACGATGATAGCTGTCGTTAAAACTGGACCCTCTTCATTTCAATATACAGATGTTTATGTTTAGATTTAAAATTCACAGTCTGAAACTCAAAGCTGAAAATGATCATATTCTGCCTGTTTTGCTTCTGCGTAACTTACTCTACATTTTACATGACCGTATAATGGTTTACCTCGAAGGGCTGGTCAGTCACAATAAGCGGGAATAAAAGAATGCTGAGAACTCACTTATGTCTCCTATTTTTTTTTTTTCTGGAATATGGAAATAGTTTAAATAGTGCTCTCCAGGATCAATATTTTGGCTTCTCTTTACTTGCAACTTCTTTCTTTCTTTTCTTTTCTTTTTTTCCTGAGGAAGATTTCCCCTGAGCTGACATCCATGTCAATCTTCCTCTATTTTTTAGTATGTGGGCTGCCAGCACAGCATGGCTGCTAACAGAGTGGCATAGATCCATGTCCAGGAACCGAACCTGGGCCACTGAAGCAGAGCATGCAGAACTTAATCACTAGGCCACTGGGGCTGGCCCCTTTTGTTTTTTTTTTTAATTTTCTGACTTGAAAACAATCAAAGGTATCAAGAGAGGATAGTGAAAATTAAAATTCAGTTCAATTTTTTGGCTTAAATTATGTGTGCCTCTCAGTCATCCAGCTTCTTCCACCTCAGACATGTTAGAGCTGCAGAAGCTCATCTTTTTTTTTTTTTTTTTTTTGAGGAAGATCAGCCCTGAGCCAACATCTCCTGCCAATCCTCCTCTTTTTGCTGAGGAAGACTGGCCCTGAGCCAACATCCATGACCATTTTCCTCTACTTTTTATATGTGGGACACCTGCCACAGCATGGCTTGCCAAGCAGTGCCATGTCCGTACCTGGGATCCGAACTGGCGGACCCTGGCCCACCGAAGCAGAATGTGCACACTTAACTGCTGCGCCACCAGGCCGGCCCCAGAATCTTATCTTTATTTAGATCAATGATGCTCAAATGGTTGTCTCAGGATCCCTTGAAACTTTTAAAAATTATTGAGGACCTTAATAATTTTTTTTATTGTGACTTATATCTCTGAAAATTTACCATATTAGAAATTAAAAGTCAGAATTAAAAAATATTTTCCTATTAGTTTATTTTAAAATAACAATAAGAAACTCACTACATGTTTACGTGAATGACATTTTATGAAAAAATTAGTATATTGCTGGAAAAAACCCTTAGTCAGAAGAGTGGCAATACTGTGTGTATTTCTGTTTTTGTAAATAAATCTCTTTAATATTCAGCCTAACAGAAGACAGCTAGATTTGCATATCTGCTTCTGCATTCAGTCTTTTATGCTATCGCTCATCACGTAACCTCTGGAAAATTCCACTGCATACTTGTGAGACAATGAAGGTGAAAACAAGGAGTAATGTCTCAGTGTTATTATGAAAATAGTTTTGACCTCATGGCTCCCTGAAAGGGTCTCAGGAACTGAGGGGTTCCTAGAACACACTACTTTAAAAGAACTAGTTTAGATATTAGACGTATATTTTTTAAGCCTTTTAACTATGTTTCTTTGGTAGTTACAGGTAACATGTTCATTATAGTCCGGATCATTGGCATTCAGTGAAACCCTTCTCATCAGAGAAGCTAGTGATTGAAACTTGGAAAATGATTTATGTGAGTGAAAGTTTAGCTCAAGAATGAGGAGGCTAAATACAAAGTGTGTGTGTGTGTGTGTGTGTGTGTGCGCGTGTGCTCGTGCGTGTGTGCTCATAGGTATATGCTATACATGTAAAATATAAATGTGTTCCCTGTTAATCAATAGAGAATGAAGTAATACAGACCGCTCAAAAATAGCAGTGGTGGGGCTGGCCCCGTGGCCGAGTGGTTAGGTTCGCGCGCTCCGCTGCAGGCGGCCCAGTGTTTCGTTGGTTCGAATCCTGGGCGTGGACATGGCACTGCTCATCAAACCACGCTGAGGCAGCATCCCACATGCCACAACTAGAAGGACCCACAACGAAGAATATACAACTATGTACTGGGGGGCTTTGGGGAGAAAAAGGAAAAAATAAAATCTTTAAAAAAAAAATAGCAGAGGTATCAGAGTCAGGATTGCCTCTGACACGGATGTAAAGTGTTAAAACTTATTCAGGTCATTTGACACAAAAGTAAAAGTAAAAAAAGATTATTCCTTGAAATAGGATGGACAGCTTTTGATAATTACATGAACAGGATATAAGTCATTTAAAGAGGACAGTAGCGTTGAGCCTGCCAAAAGAAGGAAGAAAACAAGATTTTGATTTATTTCTGCACAGCCCACATTCTGTCATGTGTAATTATTTAATTGCACTTTGCGGTGCTGTGTCATGGAGGAGCATATGCATCACTCTGCTTCTGCCAGTGCAAGATGCTTTGGTGTCCACCTGTGAGAAAGCGTTGATGGCTTTGCTATAATTAAAGCACTCACCATTGGAGGAGCTTTCTTTTCATACCTTTATTTTACTTTAAATTTTTAAAATAAACTAGCAGACCAAGTTACCAGCTTTGCCAAGAGAATGATAAGAAAGTATTATTTAGTAAATATTTATTGAACTGAGTTGACCAAAAGTGATATGAATTTTTCTCCCTGAGAATTCTGGGAGTATTAAAATTATTGGGAAAACATTCACCCGTATTTAGGATTTGGAATAAATTACAGATTTTATTTTTCAGGCCAAGTCCTTTTTCCTTCCGGTTACTGATCACCAGCAAACTATTGGGAAGCCTTCAAGATAATGATTAAAAAACTGAACAGGAGTGAATTACCTCCAGCAGGGTGCAGTGGACTGGGGTGGGTTAGACCTATTATTAGATTGGTATCTAAGGGAGAGAGGGGCAGCCTGAGGAGACTGGGAGAAGAGCAGACCAGTGACAATATCGTAACTAGAGCATGGCAGTAGGGCACCCGTGAACAGTTTCCATTAGGCAAGTTCAGTCGAGAGTGAGAGGCGCGTTACATTAGGCAGATGGAACAGAGGCAGACAGTGTTGGAGCAGACCGCACTTGCACAGATCCAGGGGGCTAAGTGACAGGCATCTGAGAAATGGATCAGATGATGGGGTCTGGGGGAAGATTGGACACACTTTTGGGAGATGGGGAGGGGTAGGGCAAGGCTAATAAAATCAATGAAAACCTCAGTTACTAAAAATGCCATTAAAGAGAGTCCTGCTGTAACTAGGGCAAGAGGCTTTATTACCTGAGTGTGCAGAACAAGAGTCCTGGTTTTGAAGGTACCAACCGGCATTCTTTGGGGTCTATCTCCGAAGGAATTTCAGCTCTTGGGAATGATAATTACATACTTTGGAGTAATTTGATATAAATTTTTTTTTTCTGGTTTACCCATGGTTTGATCTTATGTTCTGCAGAAGTTAGTAGAAAGAAATACCATCTACCTATGGGAAACATTTTTATGATAAAATAATAGAACCCAAATTTTGACTCATTGCTTGGTTGGAAAGATGGTGCAGGGCTAGTGGTCATCTTTCTTTTACTTTATGATTTAAAGACCTTTATAAAATGCGTAAGGATCATTTGATATGTTTTGGGAAGGGGTACATCCCCCTTTTATTAGTATATGTTTTAAACTTACATAATGACAGGCTGTTGATTTTTTCCTTGCCACTTAATTTTATTTCTCTTAATGTCCATGACACTCCTGCTATTAATAATGCACCTAGAACCATGCAGTAACTCATTCAAGCTACTTGAGGTCCTCCAAATATACTGGTGTGTGATTCATTAAATGACTCATTAATTGTTTTCAAACCACTAGGGTCTCATTTAATAACTTGCTGGAGCCTGCAATTAAATGGTGTCCCAGTGCCCTCGAAACGTATCCTCATTTAATGACTCAGGCACTCTCGAGAAGGGAATTTATTAAGTGACCACAACTATGCCAGGGTTATAAAGCGCAATGAGTTACTTTTCTTGGTTGCTTTCTTTTCCTTTCTCTCTCTGAGGCCTTCCCAAGATGTCTTGCTGAGGCACCAAGTGCAAATATATATTAATGTCACTAATTTTGCAGCGTCATAGTTTTGCGATTTCAAGACCTAATGCACTTCTCAGCCTTAATTTTAGACATCTACAGGCAGGAAAATCATTGACCAACACAGATCTTATACCTGGCCTTCTGAGATGGCCTTAGCAGTAGTGTCAGCTGGTAATCCATATAATTCAGATCAGTGCTGACTACCTGTAGGCTGTGGCCTGTGTCTTCGTCTCCATTTTCTCATTGAATTCTCACCAAAATATGATGGGTTGTAGGTTTTTATATTAGCCTGGATTTTACAGATGAAGCAACTGAGGCTTAAGTAGCCCCAGATAGAGTAAGTGGTAGAGATGGGTTCCTAACAGAGCCGGTCGCCATTCCATCTCCATATTTCAGAGACCTCTGTCATTCATTTGTTAGTTCATTCATTCATTCCTCCTTTAATTATTTACGCCCACTCTGTGACAAATTTGACAGCTTATTGGAAGTGAAGGACAGGGAATCTATTATTCCAAATCTGAGGGTAGCTCTGGGCTTCCTCTAATTCCTTTAAACTTTATAGTCATGATGGAGAACAGTTTTCAGTCAAGGATTGCTAAATCCCAGTTTTTAAACTCAGCCATATATAAGCATATAATGCACATTTAACTAATACAGCTTAGCATTCTTGTAAAATATAGTTAGATGTATGTGTATATAAGTAATATGAATATTTCTCTCATTTATGCAGATAATCTGCAACATATATATGCCCTGCTTATGGAAGTCTAAAATACAAGGAGCCCCCTGGAAATATTCTGCTCCAGGCAATTCATTTGCCCCCGTCTTTTCTGCTTGACTTTCGGATTCCCTTCTTTCTGACCTTCCCACTATCTTTTTCTTTGTAGCTACGTAGTCCTACCTCTGTCCTTCTTTCTTCCTCACCATTCTGCCATGCGGTCTCCTTTTGCCATCTCTACAGGCCTTCAATTGTTTCTCTCTTAAATCTTTCTCTGTCTCCCAGCCACCAGAAAATATAACTAACCGCTGAAGGACTTAGGATATAGCACAATATGCCCTATTCTCCTTTTAAAAAATATTGGGTAGTTAGTATTTCTGTTCTCTTTGGAGTAATACAAAAATGCAATATTATAGTCATTTTTGTGCCACTGTATGTGGATAAAAGCACATTATTTCTCGGTTGTCAATTTTTCTCATCCTGCCTTAAAGTATGCTCAACCTGGCTTTTTACCTCCTTCCTCCTGCACTTCTCTTTCCTTCTTTCTCTTTTCTCCCATTTCTCACAATCTCCTGTAATTACCATACACATCTGTTAAATTGCCTTATCGGCTTTTGAATGGCATAGCCACAGAGTTTAACGTGGGAAATACTATTTTCTGAGCCCTTCTTGTTATTCCTCAAGTAACGACTGCAGGCATTGTAAAATGAAAGCCACAGGGTCCCACCTCTGCCTCCTGCTTAAAAGCTCCCTGTGTCTTCCCTACATAGAGATTAGGCCTAATTTTAGACCCGCTGCCCTGGGAGGTTAGTCACCTCTGGGGTGATTTTAAAGCCAGGCATGATTAAGGAAGCCTCTCTTTTGCTTCTAGACTGATTCCATTTAGCTGTTATAACCTATTTTTGAAGCAAAACTCAAATCTAATAATGCAAAGAATTGGTTTTACCTTCAAGGTCCAAACAAAGTAAACGCTGAATGATATTACATGTGAAATGGCTTCTTTGATTTAAAAAATTGGATTTTCATTTCCACAGAATAAGTTAAGAGATCTTTATTGAAACGAAAAGTAGCATAGCTTTGTTCTCATGTTAGATTGTACTCTTTTAATGAATTTGCTTGTTTATGGGGGAAAAAGTGGACTTGCGAAGAGGCACTTCGTTTAGTTAAAGAAGTCAAGGAGCTTTAGAAATACAGAATGTTAATACTTACAGTACAGAGAAATTTCAGGTTCTGTAAATAGTGTTAACCTAAGAAATAAAACTGCCCTTATTTTATCAGCAACATTGGTTTATTCTGGAATAGCAGAGAAATTGTAATTCGGGACAAGCAAGCTATAGCAAAGGCCATAAGCAAGTCTACCAAGAAAAGGAGAGGAACGTTATTTCATAGAGAAAAAGGAGGAAGTTGGGAAGGGGTATTTTGAATGAAAGTCCACTGGAGGAAAGTGAGAGTTCAGAGTGATGACAGGCTCTCATTGGCTTAGTTGCTGGCATAGTCATGTTCCTCCAGGAGATGCAATGTACATCTTTCCTGTTGAGGCCTGTCGTTGGCGATTCTTCCTGTTGACCATTCTTCTTCTTGGGGTCTGTAATTGAGAATCATTCCTGTAAGTGACCTCCAGTGATACTGTGTAGGAGCTCCCATTCTGGCCTCCTGACTCCGTTTTAAAAGAGGTTTCTCTTTATTAATTTTCACAGTATTTACTATGTAAGAGTCATATGTACCTAGTACTTAGTATTTGATAAATATTTATTAAATAACTATGAAAGCTATTACTTAAATATATCTTTTACTATGTGTCAGCCATTGTCTAAAGACTCTTAGTTAATTCACAACCATGCAAAAAGGTATGTGCTGGTATTGTTTCTGAGTTACAGATGAGGATCTGGAGTATGGTGAGGCTAAATGTTTAACTTGTCCAAAGCCACTCAGCCAGTAGGAAGTCGAGCTGGGATTCAAACCCAGGCAATCTGGCTCCTGAGTTTTCCTCTTACCCCCACTATGTACACTGCCATCCCAGAGCAGATAAAGAAAAGGCTTGCTCATGACATTGCATGCAAGATGTGCTCGGTGAAATAATTCTACTCATGAAAATTTCAGACATAAACTTATAACTATGACTCCAATCAAAATTGCTGGGTGCTATGTACATAGTCAGTCATATTCAGAAATATTGATTGCTATGATTTTGTAACTCAGGCTACTCTTGTTACTTCCTCTTTGGCCCTAAGAGCTCAATCCCATGGTAAGAATTTGATTTAAAGGAAAGATAGCATCTATTAATAAAGGTAGGCTTTTTATCATTTGAAATTCCTTCCACTCTCTCCCCCAAACTGCCTTCACATTTGATGGTCACTTCATGCAGCAATGAGTTTTGATGTTCTCTGGTGTGCTTACATAGCAATAAATCTCAATATGGATTTGTTTATCTCTAAATAAAGCCCTCGGTGTGTAGCACAAGCTAAGACCCAAGCCAGACAGCAGGAGGAGACTTTATTCCTTACTCTTGGTTTAGCTGCAATGCCCTTCGCCATTGCTGTGATTCATCATTATCATCATAAGGAGTAGGTTCATCCAAGGCAGGTCAGTTCTATGGATATTCAGAAACCCAGGTTTATTTTATCTTACATCTTCAGGGCTTGGCTCCAACCTTTGTCAATGAAGGGTAATAATCCTGTTTCAAGGCAGCTGATGCACATAATCATATTTTACTAGTCAGCTTATGCAGGCTATCAAGGGTCTCCTAGGTGTGGGGCATTCATTTTAGGCACCTACAGTTATTACAACTATGACAAGCACACACTTTGCTAGGAGTCTAGTGGGTTTGTGATTGAAAATTACATATGTATCCATATAAAAACATATTGTTATGCTGAATCTTAAGTCCCACTGCATACTTCCGAGGCTGAATATATTTCAGAAATGTCTAATATTCCTGATGTTGTTGTAGGAAGCACTAAATAGCTTTTGGAGAAAACAAAGTATCATATCTAGTTGTTTCATCAGTTGAAATAGTTGATGGCTTATAATAAAGTGATCTGTAGTGAATGCCTATACATGCATTTTTGTAGTACTCATCCTCAAAGTCCTAAATTCCTGTAGAATGCCATTTGATATAAATAAACTGAGAGAAGTATTCCTTTCTTCAAGAATGGCCATAAACTCCACTTGATGACTCTAAGCCTTGTTTCAAATCGGGTGGAAGTTCTGTGCAAAATGATGTGTCTATGTCCAACTTAATAATGGCTTCCTTTGCAAAGAAGTAATCCTTCTGAAATAAAAGGCAAAGCTTTTGAAGTGTCTACAACGTACCATTGAAAATAATAATCTTAGAAACAAAACCCACTGTAAGTGAAAATTTGTAGTTAGTAAAATGATCCCCCAAGGTCTTTTTACTTTCTCATCAGCATGTCAGAAGAACAGATGACAGCTCAGGTCTGATCAACTAGTTACACAGTCCTTCCTGGAAATGCTTCTTTTCTTGAAGCTTCAAAAGTGAACTTTGAAGAAGAAACCTGAATAATCACAAATAGGATTTACTAAATGGCTTGACAGGTTAGGGGTCAACCATGCTAGCAGTTCAACTCCTTTTAATTCACCCCAGTGCCTAAGATTTGACCTGGTAGGGTTCCATTCCTGAAAATAAGATCAGGTCAGAGAAGCACCCTGGTCCTCAGGGAGTCAAAGCCCAGTCTTTAGAGAGAGAAACTAGCCCGAGTATAGCTCCACAGGCTAGAGGTACAGCAGGAACCAGGACTGTGAGGAATCTTCTGGGAGAAGAGAAAAGTATGTCTTAATGAGAAAAGAAATTTCTGAGTGTCCCTGAAATGTCCAAGATCCCAGGAAGCCCTGGCAAAATCAAAGGACTGGTACTTTCCATTTTGTAGCACAATCCTGAGAAGTTAATTTGTTCTCCAAACTTTTCCATAACATAGGAAGAAATTCTCCTATGTGACATAGTCCTGTGAATCAGAGATTCATTTGAATTAACCACTTTACAGTTTCTACAGTTCATATGTTCCTTAGAGGGCAAAGTGAGTGGATGGATGGGGCATTCATTTGTCCCTATCTCCTTGTAGATCCCCTACTGGATTACTTCTCTTAACAACTAGGGGAGGTCATGAGCCTGGGGAGTCATGGTTGTCTTCAGGGGGACAGTGATATATCTCTTTCCAAGGATGAGGGCAAGACTTGTCTTGTTTACAGATCCTCTGCATTCCAGAGTGATCTGAGTCTATTATTTCTTTTTGTCATATCTCTTCCATGACTCTCTTCTTTAATAGTATTAAGAGCAAATTTGGAAAGTACTTTAGGGAACAGAAAATATAAATATATGCTTCTTATTGTATTTAAATGTTTTAACATTTAAAAAAACATATGTGGGATTTTTTTAGAGGTCTTTAGCCCATCATCACTTTTATGGGTGAAAAAATTGATGCCCTGAGAAATTAAATGATTTGGCCAAGGTCACACAGCTAGTTACTAACAGAGCTAGAAACATACGTTGAGTCTCCCTAATTTGTGTATATATGATTATATATGATAATTTTAATATATTGTAATATATAACATTATTAAATAGTATACAGTATAATAATATGGTATTCTAATAGAAGGACTAGCTGAAAGCTTTGTGTTTGCAAAATCAAAAATTCTGCTATCATCTACCAGGTATCTCTTCTGTAATCAATGAAACTGAATACCCTACCCAGCCGTAATGTCAACTCATCAGATAAATTATTTTATCTTGACTACTGCATACTCTGAAGTTCTATTTATGATCTGTTTTTCAGAAATAAAAATGAATAACGTCATTTTCATATAGACAGATGACTGGGAATTTAGCCTTGACTCATTCACTCAATAAGTAAAAAGAGTAGGGAAGACAACTCCAAATAGAAGTCAAGAAGTTTAGATATAAAAATGATTAACTATGGTTCTGGTTATGCAGATATAACTCCTTTTCTTGCTCACTTAAGAATTTTATCACTATATCATATCTGCAAATATTAAAACCGGTCTTAATCTTAACTCACATATGTCTTTCAAGCACGACTGGTAGAAAACTAACAGCCAACAAGAAAAACTGACTTAAACTTAGCAAGTGGTACATACAGCTTGTAAACCTACGTCCCTTCTTCTCTTTGCCTCTAAGTTCCTCACTCTTCAGAGGATGAGGAAGTTTCCTTATCAGTCCAGACTGAGAACTGTTCCACAGTCAGATCAGTGCAGTTATCAACCCTCAGAAAATTTGCTCTTTGCCCTCAGCCATATTTGCCCTAGAATAATTTCTTGCGCATGGCAGGTATTCACTAAGTATATGTTAAATTAAAGCATAAGTGATTGAGATAAACAAATATGTACTTAGCACCTACCATGGTGTAGCCACTGTGCTAGGTTCTGTATACAAAGTTCTTGCCCTTGGGAGTTCTACCGTCTTTTCTTAGCACTTTGTCTGGACTACAAGACAGAAAGAAACAGAAAGAAAACTCAAAAGATGACCCATGCAGAATTCACTCAGGCTTTGCAAGGAAGAAGAGAACTTGGATTTTTCTCCTGCTGCCTCCTTCTACTCTCCTTCTCTTGCTCTTTTGCTTTTCCTTTTCATCCCAGAGAATCACGCCAGTCTCCTCTGAGACCTCTCAGACCACTTCTCTCTCTGAAGTTTGCTCTTAAAGTTGTTTCTCATAATTTTGCATTATGCTTGTGGAACATTTGCACTCTTCATTGATACATTAAATACTTAAGGAATAAGAATAAGTTAGCATAATGGCCAATTCCCTTTCCAACCAGAGAGTTTATGTAGATCAAACAACGCGCTTGCCCTCCATCTGCTGCTAGAGCTGGTGATGTTCTGGGTGTTAAATATTCTGGCCTTTAAAATACCAACTGCTGCCTAATTAAAACATCATCTCTACAAAATTAATGCAGGATTTTTTGACTGCACATATTATATGAGAATAAATACTCACAAATCTGGTATGGTAGGATTGGCTAGTTTGAATACTTTAAGCAGGCTGCGTGGTCTAGGGGCTGTCCATGGTTGTCTGGTGTGTGGCCCTGTGGTGATCGAGGCAGGTGGATAGTGGCCCTGAGTATAAGAACCAGAGAGAGGAGGTGGTAGGGGTGTGAGCCCTGGATTGGTTAGTTTGCATATGAAAGGAATGCTCACAAGCTAGTGGTTTACTATCTCTAGGAATGGGCTAACCCTGGGAAGGGCAGTCTCTCCAGTGCCAGCAAGCCTTCAGATATCAAAGCATCAAAAATACAGAAAATAAAAGACATGCTTAATACAGAGTGCATGTGTGTGTGGCTGCTGTTTTCAACAGGGTAGTCAGAGAAGGTTTCACACATAAAGTGACATTTGGGCCAACACTCAAAGGAGACTAGAGAATGAGCGATGTGGTTGCCTAGACTAGATCTAAGAAGATAGAACACTAAGTGCAAATGTCCTGAGGCAGTGGCATGCTTAGTGTTCTGAGGGAACCGTAAGAGACCTGTGTGGTTAGAGCAGAATTAGTGAGGAAAAGTCAGAGATGAGGTCAGAGATCTAGGCTAAAGGGGAAGATCACATCAGCCTGGGGGGTACTCTAAGGACTTAGGCATTTACTCTGGGCCAGGTGGGACCACTAGAATGTTTTAAGCAGAGGAGTGACATGATCTGGCTTACATTTTAGTAGGATAATTCTGGCTTCTGTACAGAGAATAAACTACAATAGGGGAAAAGTGGCAGCAGGGGGCTTAGTTAAGAGGCTGTTGCAACAATCCAGGCATGAGATATGGTGGCTTGGGCCCAAGTGGTGCCGGTGAAGCTTGTGAAAATCGATCAGATTCTGGGTCTGTTTTGAAGGTAGAGCCAATGAGATTTTCTGAAGATTAGATGAAATGTGAGAAGTCAGAGCCAGGGAGAAACAGGCTGCTATTAACCTATGCCTTTGTAGGAATAAGAAAAGATTCTCTCTCTGGGACATTACAGCCCCGCAGATCATAGGTTGACGGGAAGTGCCTGAGTTGGATTTCAGCCTCTCATTTGAGCTACTTGGCCAAGTATATTTGGCAGTGCACAAACTGCACCATCATATGTGGTAGCCTGTCACCTGTTAGAGGATTTTTTTATGTTCTTTCTTTTTTTCCTCCTATAAGGAAGCATGCATCCAATTCATCAAGAATTGAAATTGGTCAACTTCAAAGAGATGGCCACGTAACCACTAGAAAAGGTTTATTGTAGTCTGTTAACCATTTTTCCACGGAAATGTGTTTATTGAATTTTCCCTTTATTTTCAAGAACTAGAATTTTACTTTCATGGGAGGCGGGAGCCTGAAGTTCTTGTCTTAAATGATAATGGTAACTCTACATTATCATTTCCTTTAAGGATATTGCTGTTTCTAGTTCCAGTGAATACTCAAAAAAAAAAAAGTTGAAGTTTTATTCATGTGTGTCCTATCACCAGAAGCCATCTTTGACTATTGCGTTGTTTTCTAAGAGAGTTTCATCTTTCTTTATAATGTCCTTACCATCTCCCCATCTCCACGGTACACTGGACAGTCAAAGGATAACACAGGAATGTTGAGAGCGATGGTGTTCTGGGACTGAAATTATGAAAAGGCAACCTGAAAATGGATGATGTTAGTGATCTGCAAAACAAAACAAAACAACAAAATGACCATACTCAAGCAATAACATATAATTATTGAGGTCATAGAATGTTCAAACAATCACTAGAATACAGATAGTACCCCTAAATATATTAGCTTTCCTGAAGTGTGGGTTAGGCAGAGACATTGACATTTTTAATGGAAAACGTTTCAATAGAAAACAGATGATCAGTTTACCCCAGCACTCATCAAAGCTTTTCCTTGCGTATCCCTTATAAGAATTTGGAAACCTACTTATGTCCTCTGTCATTTTAAAGTTGACATCTAAAACATTTCATCATTAGTTTCAACTGCTGCTGTTGCAAAAGAAGTAATTTCTGGCTGTAAAAGTGTGACATCACTCTTTAAAATGAATCTACAGTAGGAAAAAAATACCCTAACAATCTGTAGTTCACCGTTATTCATAAAAAAAAAACCCCAAGATCTTAAAAGTCAAAATTTTTACACGGTTGTTTTTACCCCTTAAAGTCACATTTCCATTGTAATTCCCCCACAAAATTTTTCCCAAAGTAATGTTTTTTTGTGCCTGAATATCTTTTACTGACCTTTTACTGATCAATTTATTATCAGTTTTGCAATAAACATATGTATATAATTTGAAATACAACATTTTAAAAAGTTTTCTGTGACCATAATCCTCAATATGTTGAATTATTTTCTGGATTGAATTATCAATATGTTAGAGTTGCCTAATTGATCAAAATGTCATAAGTATATTCTATATTATGATAAACAGTTGTTAAAAAGCAAAATGCTATTGAAAATACATCTCTAAAAGAGGTTTTAGGGGCCCTGAATAAAGAAACTCTTCTAACACAGGTATTTGGAAATGCCCTTTGTTTCATGCTTAGGTTTTAACACTCCTAAGAAATGTACCATAGCAAGATTCTGATGAGTAGACAGGATCAGTTATAAGACATAATATGGAAGTTTAGGATCAAGATGGCAAGCATTTGTGTTCCCTCAGGGGTACACATAACCCAATTTGAAGAATACTGATATAGAGTAACTACTAATTACCTGGCAATATGTCTTACATCCATTATCTCATTTATTCTCCACAGCAGTCCTTAAGACTATGTCAGGATATTGACCATAGGTCTTTCCCCATTTCTAGGGAAGGGGGTGTTCTAAAAAGAGGACACCGAAAGCTCTATTCTTAACCTTCTTTGCTGAGCATTGTTATATTAAGATCATCTAATTTTTTTTTTTAGTTTGATAACTAAGCAACTTTCCGAATATAATTTACCACGATATAAAGTTCCTTTCAAGGAAAGAATACACTAGCAAAGCAATCTTTACGACTGTTTCCTATGGGGTGTGTAATGAAAATATTGGCATTCTGCTTTGTATTTCAACTTCTCATGAATTTGCATAGGGTAAGTTACTGCTTGGTAACCCAGTTTTTATGGATAAGAACCAAGGCTCTGGACCTATAAATAAGATGACTAGCCTCAACAAAGCTGAGAATCCCTGAATCAAAATCTTAGGGATGTTGGTAACTATCATGTGGCAGAATTTTATACACATACCCCCCCCCACACACACACATGTGCGCGCATGAGATCAAGAATCTAATCCCATTTCGTTGTTTAGATTCATTTTTATCTAGCCCAAGAACGTCTTTACTTATGATTCATAGAAAAAATAGAGTTTATCCCAGAGTCCTACCACCCCAGCATTATAGTATCCACATGCAAGTAAGCAAGAAGAAAGAGATTAATAAAGTTTGTAGAAGCCGGCATATATTTTACCAAGGTCACAAATCAAACTTGACAACAGCTTGGCAAGAGATTAGAGCAATGACCGGATGGCCACAGCAGAATAGAATATGACCAACAAATTGATTTGCTGCGATCTACTCGCTCTTAATTATTTGATTATTCTTCATTCTTTCATTCATTTATGCATTCAGTTACTCATTCATTAAACACTTCTGGGGTCAAGCAGAATTCATCATACTAGAGATATCAAAAAGAATAAACCACGATCCCTACTTTGGGAAGCTTGCTCTCTAATGGCTAGAGGGAATAGACAGGGGTAAGTCATTACAAAAATGATGCTGCTGATGACGAATCCTTCTATAAGACTTACTATATGCCATGCACTGTTCTAAGGGTCCCTAGAGCTCAGATGTTCTAAGCTATAAAATGTCTATGTTCAGTGTATTTCTAGAGGACTCAGGTTGTCATATTATGGTGCCATTTGTAGTTAGGACCCTGGAATTCTAATCCCACCTTTTTAAAGAAATATTTAGTTGTGTCTATGTTAATCAGCCCCACACACCCCAGGGCCTGAGTGATAAAGCGAGATATTAACAGTCTTTGTAGTCACCATTGTGGAATGGCAATATCTCTGACAGCGGAGAACCCCGGGGACAAGCATGTGAAAGAATTTGTAAATTGTATGTTTACGTGTATATTTCCCTGCAGGTGTGATGGATGTGTACCTGTAAACTTCTTTCATCTTTGGAAATTAATTACAGGGACTGATGATGTTGTTGATAAGAAAACAACAAAACCAACATTTATATGATAGCTGGTATATGTGCCCTGCATTTTTCTAAGCTCTTTAAATGGGTTATCTCATTTAATCTTCACAACAATACAATGCAGTAGATACTACTATTATACCCACTATTCAGAGGAGGAAAATGGGTCAGAGAGAGCCTATGTGAGATTAGGGATCTGATGCCTGGTTAAAGAAAAAGGACCAGGTCTTCCCAGAAGAGCGCTGATAACCACCCTTTCTCTTTCTGTCAACTGAAGCTTTGAAAGCAATCACTTTTTAAATGGCCACTTGTTTTTCTTTGGAAGGAGGGCTTGTTGTTGGGAAAGATGCAGGAGAGATGAGGAGCTGAGGTCAAAGGCAGAAGATAGCACATTTCAGTTTCTATCGTTACCCGCTGCCAATCATCTAAGAACTGTATACATCCTACTTCACTCCTCATCTCCTCTCAGAAACTTGACCCTCCTCTGGAGTGTGGTCTCCTCTCCAGGAAATGGGCTGTAGGTGTGGCCTGGTGTTAATCTTCATTGATCCGGGACTATAAGATTTGAGAGTGTGTACAGATTATCTAACGTGCTTAAAAACAAAACCAAAAACTCGAGAGGAAATCAGTGAGGGTTTTGACTATTTCTGAGACTTTGGTAAAAATTGAAATTTATTTGCTGAATGAAAAAAAGAGCTAAATATTACCCTTCTATATATATTTTACTTCTACACATTTTAAGATATACATTCTCAATACATACCATTCAACTTAACTTTAAATACTCAATACCTCTTTTAACTCTAAACATTTTTTAATTTGCTGCGGCATAATTTCATTTGATTTGATTCTATTTTTATTGAGATAATGTTGGTTTATAACATTATGTAAATTTCAGGTGTATATCATTATATTTCGACTTCTGTATAGCCTACATTGTATTCACCACCAAAAATCTAGTTGCCGTCCATCACTGTATCATGTGCCGTTTACCCTCTTTTGCCCTCCCTCCACCCCTTTCTCCTCTGGTAATCACCAATCTGTTCTCTGTATCTACATGTTTGTTTGTTGTTGTTTTATCTTCCACATATGAGTGAAATCATATGATATTTGGCTCCTCCATCTGACTTATTTTGCTTAGCATACTCTCAAGTTCCATCCACGTTATTGCAAATGGCAAGATTTCATCTTTTTATGGCTGAACAGTATTCCATTGTATATAAATAGCACATCTTCTTTATCCATTCATTCAAATAAGAACTTTTTTAGCTTTCTCATTCAAAATCTCTAAGATTTTTATTTTGCCCTACAAAATTTCCCACATATCTTACCCTATATTTGAGTTAATTCGCTTGTGATGGTAACAAACTATGTCAGTCTCAGTAAAACCTTTGTTAAACATCCAAAGCCTTGGGAGGTGTTGCACTTATGAATTCACAGACTGTTAGAGCCTAGGGGAATCTTTGAGCTCATTTAGTTTCAGCTTATAGTTAGAAAATCAGAGACCCAGAGAAGCAAAATGACACTCCCATTGAAGCCGGTGGCTGATGCAGGTAGTACCCAGTTCTCCTTTCTCTAGTTGAGAACTTTTCCTAGTATGCCAAGAAACATCATCTTTTCTGCTTTTAGTTCATCAAAGAACAAAAATATTTTATCATTAGATGTACAATATATTTTGGATTATGGATCAGTATTTAAAGTACTTTCATGTAAATATAGATTGTGAATAGATAGATACATAATATTCCAGGGTGTGTGTTGTATGTAAGCAAATTCTGTTTCTCTGGCTTTGAAATTTCTGTCTGCTGCAACTCAAAGTATTTCCCTGAAGCTATTTCCTTTTTTTAAATAGTCTCCACTCTGTCTTAGTTTATTACTTGTGTCATTTTCCCCCGACTTAGTTTGTTTTTCTCAAACGGATTCCACATGTTACTTTCAATCACAGCATCTCAGGACTTTGGATGAATGGCCCTGAAGCATTTCCCTTGTTTGGCATTCTACAAGGGTTTCAGTCTCAGTGTACAGAGCCAGTGGAGCTGATGTGCAGGATGCTTTGTCTTAGTTTTGCCTGTCCTTCCATAAACTAGTTGAGAAAAACAAACAAAAACTTGTCTTGTCTTATTTTTTTGTCCCTAAGTGTAGACTTTTATAAGCTCATCTTAAAATCAGATTAGTCAAATGGGCAGAAATCAATCTGGATTTTACCCTTTTGAGACTTACTGGTAAATTGTCTAACCTTATCAAAGCTGAAAGTTTGCTATAACATAAAGAGAATGGGACTTTGGGAGGTGAATATAAAAATTATTTATCAAACATCTCTGATGTATGTGAACAAAGAGCTAATCATTGCTTTAATCACCTTACGATGCATACGACTTTGCTATCATAACTTTTTTCAGAGTCAAATTCAGTGGCCGTGGCCATTATGAGAGTAATGATGTTAGCAACATCTATTGATAACAGATATTGGTAACATATATTTTCTTTGCTCCTATTAAAGGTCTATATTCTACTTATTTTTAGAACAATCATATTTAACATTATGATTAATTTTGAAGACTACTACATATTGTTTTAGAAGTTAGCAGCAGATAAAGTCTAAGAATATAAAAATGGAGACATGACAGCAGTTAAACATGAAAAAAAAAGATTTGTGAACTAGTTAGCTCTTTCCTTAGCTAGACAATGGATTTTTCTTCTGATAAACATTTGATGCTCTAATTACATTTTTTTTAATTACTAGCTCTTTTAACTGTATAGTCAGAAAGCCAGGAAATGGAGCCGTGTTCATCTAAAACTGTTCCCTAAGGCAGTTTAATTATCTAAAATGCAGCTAAAGACTGTTTTCTTAATCTTTGACCTGGGAGAGCATGACCTTTAATATAAAGTTCAGATATGTGAGGTCTCACAAGCTTTCACAGTATCTGAATGTTTTTGAATACACTGGCACAAAATGAATTGAATTCACATAAAAAACTTATGATCATCAGTTTTATTCCTATTAATAAATTTACAACTTCAAACTTAATATTAGGTTATTTGAAATTTTATGTTTTGACTCATTTATTTTCAATTATCATTTAGTAACTCGTTTGGTAACTAAGTTATTTCCTAAAATGTTGTTTAAATTTAATTAATATAAATTTGTAAATCCCTTTGCTTCATCCTATTCTTTTGCTTAGTTATCATGGATGAAAATAATGGTACCTTCTATTTGGGATGCTGTGCTGTCATCTGTCAACTGCAGGCAGTGGTATATCTCAGGGAGTACATTCCTTTTTTTCCTTTCTTTTCCTTTAAAATCTTTTCTAGTGTCTTTTGGAATATTAAATTTTATCCTAGGCCATTTAGTCTGATCTAAAATAGAAAAGTTAATTTCAACTAAAGATTTTAATTTTAATTCCACCCAAATCACGTGAGTTAGAGTAATTAAAACACATACACACACACACACACGCACACAGAATGATGAGGATTATGCTCGAAAGGAAAAGATAAGATCTTCATTCTCCACCAGAAAGGAAGATACAAAGCACCTACAAAAAGTGAAAAGAAAAATAGGAAGAAAGAAAACATCAAATGAGATTACTTGAGTAATGATTTTTTGTTTTTTTTTGCAATTCTTATTTTATGGAATATTAAATAATAATTGCATGGTCTAATTTATTTCTCTCACTCCTTCCTTTTCCTCCCCATTTTAAGTCTGAAAAGAAGTAGCAGGTAAAAACATGTAAGGATGTGGATTCCACTCCGTTACTGTATACTATCACTACGTTTCCGTGTCAACAAATCTTCCGTTGATTCACTCGTCATTACACAGTGGGCTCTAAAGTTAATTGGAATCTATATTTCTAATATCATTAATTTACCAGTATATTTTTTTCCCTTGAGAAGAATTACTTATAGCAAAAGATTATGGTCTGCAAATAATGCTCATGACCATTCCTGAGAAAGAAATATGTAAAGAGTTGAAACGTCAAGGTTACTTTTAGGATTTCTTGCATCCATTTTCAGCTTTCAGGCCAAAGCGTTTATAGAGTAGTAGGGGGACAAACAAATACGAAACAAGAGTTTGGTATTTTTATGTAATGACCTCATTTGTACCTTTGAACATCCCTATGGTATAGGCGTTATTAGTCTTTTTTTTTTTTTTGAGTAGGAACATTGAAGCTCAGAGAAACTTAGAGAAAGCTGAAGCCCAAGGTCACCAGTATTAAGAGCAATAGTCAACATCTATCCCTATGTCTTTATGACTTGAAATCACAAACTTTTATGTCTTCTTGGTGCTTTTATCATTAGTTAATGTTCCTTTCTGTCTCTGGTAATTTTCTTTGGTCTGAAGTCTACTTTATGTGATATTACACTTTTCTTTGATTGGTATTTCCATGGTACATCTTTACTTTTATCCCCTCTATATCATTGTATCAGAAATGAGTTTCTTGTGCACAACCATATAGTTGGGTTGTTTTTTTAATCCACTCTGCCAATCGCTGTCCTTTAACTGGTGTATTTAGAATACACACTTAATGAAATTATTGATATTTTCTTAGTTGTTTTACTTGTCTTCTTTACATATATTGAGAACCACATTAGAAAATATAATTTGGCTTTCACCCTTCTACTATAATTTTAAAAACTCAAGAGAAAATGAGTAGTATATTTTATTTACCCATATATTTACCTGTTCTGTTGTTCTCTCTTTACTTTGATGTTCCAAGTTTCCTTCTGTTGTCATTTCCTCTCTGTTTGAGGAAAATCGGCCCTGAGCTGACATCTATGGCAATTTTCCTCTTTTCACTTGAGGAAGATTGTCACTGAGCTAACATCTGTTGCCAGTCTTCCTCTATTTTGTATATGGGACTCCACCACAGCGTGGCTTGATGAGCAATGTGGTGTAGGTCTGTGCCCAGGATCCGAACCTGTGACCCCTGAGCCACCGAAGCATAGCACGTGAACTTAACCACTACACCACTGTGCTGGCCCCTGAAGAACTTCTTTCAACAGTTCTTTTAAGACAAGTCAATGAGTCGTTCTCTGTGTAGCAAGCTCCCTGGAAAGTCTGCCTTCTTTTCTCTGCCTTTCAGAGTCTTCTGCTGCTGGTTTCATTTATTTTGTTCAGGATTTTAGATGTGATAAGGAGGGGATGTGCTTACTCCAAGCTTCCAGAACTGGAAGTCCTCCCTATACGCATTGGAGTACAGCAGGCTAAAATCAGAAAGTGGCTGCTGTGGCCTCAGCAACATGCGTGGGAATAGAGAGCTCATTTCTCCTTTCCTCTATCCTACTTGGAGTCTAGGGGTCCAACAGCCAGCTGGTCCTTAATTCTTCACCTCTCTCACACCTTGAAAAGTACAAAGTGCATGAGATTGTGAAGGTTCTGTGGGTTAGAGTGTGAGCTGTATCAAAGTAGTTACAATGTTGACGAGCAAATTATGTGGAGGAACTTTTTCCTTTGTTTTCTTTTCAAAATATTTATAGATGGATGAGAAATTGAATTTGAGAAAATACTCAAGTAAATATTACAACAGTAACAGCTAACAATTTTTATAGGCACCATGCTAAGCTCTTTATTATTTTAAACCTTATAACACTCTAGGAAGTGACCATTATTTTCATTTCCATTTAACAGACTTGGAAACTGAGGCTTGGAGACAAATCTCACAGAACTCCATAGAGGTAGAGCTGCAATGAACTCAAACTCTCCCTCAAAGATCAGTGGATTAGAAATAAATATGTGAAGTGTCTGGCATACATTTGATGCTCAAAAATGGGAGTTGTAGTCATAATTTTTATTTTTTTGTAGCTTAATTGATCGCTTGATCTAAGCATATTCTTTATTTTCTAGTAATGAAGCTCAGGAGCAAAAATTCCATGTGCATGCAGAACACAAGAAATTTTCTAGCAACAGTGGTTAAATATAGCCTTCCAGTCATTCAAAAACAGGGATATTTAGGGACCAGCCCTGTAGCCTAATGCTTAACCTCAGTGTGCTCTGCTTCAGCATTCCAGTTTCAGTTCCTGGCTATGGACCTACATCACTCGCCATGCTGTGGCGGCAACCTACATACAAAATAGAAGAAGACTGACAACAGATGTTAGGTCAGGGCCAGTCTTCCTCAGGTAAAAAACAAAACAAAAACCCAGGGATATTTAACAAAAATAAAGTATTGCCCGAAGAGTCTGAAGACCTTTCTTTCTTTTTTATAAAAGGCTCATTTGCAGGAGTGACTGTTGACCGATTTTCATCATTTAAGTTAGAACGCTGGTATTTAAAATGTCTCAACTCTTCTAAAAAAAATTGTAGCATTTGTTCTGTCAAAGCTTGACTTGATTCTGACTCCTGCTTTGTATTACTGAAGAGCACAGAGCTTCGGCTCCAGCAGTGCCATTCGAGAAAGAGCGCTTTCAGAGAGCCAGCTGACCTGAGCATTGCTCTTAATCTGGCTGCAACTCAGCGTGGAACTGGGGTTCGCATACTGCTTAACAAAATTAAGGATATTGCATGTTCCCGGTGGGCTGCAGTTTGCTCTAAGCTCTGCCAGGCCTTCTTATAAACGAATGTGTATTTACATAATATTTTAGATCCACTTTGAGGTTTAGCACCAAAAATATTATGGAAACTTAAATCATGGTTCACACTCATCAAATTCTATGAATCTCTTGAATTTGGGGCATAAATCCTCCCAAATGGTTTTGCAGTTCTTTAAATTATCTGATTCATTTGAGCCTCATCCTTTTAGCAATGAGGAGCAAACGCAGTTGCTGTTTGTTAAATGCACATGTTCAATCTGAATTTCAATAACTGTCCTTTTAAGTTCAGGCTGTTTGTATTTTTTCACATCAGAAAGAAAGGGATTCACACAATTTGGGTCTCTTAGAGACCTTTAATTCTCCAAAATCCCTGATCTGTGTCAACAGCTGAGCAAACTTTTTAAGGGGTATTTAAAACCTACTCATCTGAACATATTACAATAAAATAAATTAAATGCCTAGATTCTGCTTCCTCTTCCTCTGAATAGCTCATAAACTAGAGAATTAGATGACAAAGAAACACACAGTCCTGATCAGTTTTCCCTCAGATTAAGGCAGTGAACCTGATTTGCAAAGTTCACAGCACACCCTCTCCTGGTGAATGATGCCAAGTTGGGTACTGGATATTTCTCTTTGGATTTGAGTGTGCTGGTGAGATATTTTCCTCCTTTCTCTGCAGGGGCCCCATCGCTAGAGTCAGCCCTTTTGGAGTTCAGTCTATATTCTCACACTCCATTTCAGCTATTGGTTAATTTGTGTATGGTAGCTATACAGACACTCTCTTCTTGCCAGAAATGTTAAGCGAGTCAGATCCTAGGTTTAGATATGCTACTCTAGGCAAAGCCACTTTCATCTAGTCCTTCATTTTACAAGAGAAGAGATTAGGCTATGAGACATCAAGAGGACTGGCTCATGGCACAACCAGGAATTCCTGCCCTGGTCTCTTGGAATAGAATGTAATGAACCTGGGTTGCAGTAGTTGAGATAAAGCTTTGCAGAGGAGGTGGAGCTCCAATAAGCCTAAGTGATGAGCAGCACACGGGAAGGGAGATAGAGTTCAAGGTCCCTTCATTCCCTGTAGTAAGAAAATCTGTGCAAAGAAGGCTGCAAAAATAATGAGAAACATAGATGGGCCTGGAGGACCCTGAGGGGACTAATATTTTCTAACATCAAGTATGTTAAACACAAGCTGAGCAAATTGATGTGACTGCAAATTGATGTTATTTTTTAATTAAAGAAAATTTTGCAATCTTACATGTTTAAAAACAACAAAAAATAGAGGCTTGCTTTGGCCTGAGTGGAGGTTGGGAGGGTTGAAAATTGCGGGAAAGAGCATTTTAAAGAAAAGTGAGAAATTAAGACAAGCATTGATTTTCCATATTCTAATATTGACACTCTTGGAGGATATTATAAGTGCAGAGTAAATTGATCATTGTAAGCTTTTCTTACCTCCGACAGCAAATACAGCTTTCTTAAAGGGTGTATATAAGGATGACTTCCCTTTCAGTGGCAGGTAACAGACTGCTAAGCATTTCTAAGTCTTTAAGAAGTTATTACATCATGTGTGGGGTGCAAGTGGAGTTGTACGACATATAAGCGTCAGTAACTCAAGTATAAATATGTATTACTGTCTCTGACAGTCCTTTGAGTATTTCTCACAGGAAATAGTCTGGACAGTTATTGAACACATTCGATGTGTTAGTATGCATTGTGTGAAGTGCAGTGTCAATCATGTAAACTTAAATTTAGTACATTTGTAAATATAGGGTATTTACTGTATTGCAATGTGGCTATAAATTATGCAGAAATGTACATAGAAGGCATCACCATCTGTAAATGGCTTCTGATTATTCCTAATAGTGTGTTATTTGAAACAACTTTCAATCAATGCAATATCCAGGATTCTTATCCAAAAAAAGTGAAAATAAAAATCCATCTTATAGACGTTTCAGCTTTAATTGCTATTGCATGTGAACGTACAGTCTCGTGGTCATTTTCATTTGCACAAAAACCTTATTTAAAAAAGGATATTATGCTGCATGTAGGCGCTTGCTAAAAGGCGTGCAGCTTGCTGGCAGAGAATTTCTAAACTGTCAGTCTCCTTGGGAGCCTGCTGTAAAAACATCTGCAGCTTGGAAGAATTGGAGGTGGCTAATAACAGTAACTATAATTAATAGCTAATTATTTTAAGGAAAGCAATTAACAAATTGAGTTGATGCTTAATCTACCCAATTAAAAAACAAGAAGCAAAAAGAATTCAGAAAAAGGGAGCAATGTATGTTGTATCCATGGTTGTTTCTTATGGAGATGGTTGGTTTTACACATTTTCTTTTAGAAATATATCTGCAGTGATAATGGTGTTTTGGGCCCATAAAACCTGTTTTATTTTACCTTTCTCTTCTTTTATTGCTAAAACTTGCACTTTGGTTACTGTGTGTTCAAACTGGATCTGGTATTCTGTTCTAGATGCCACATTTTAATACTGACGTTAACAAACTGCAGATGGGCAACTAGAGTGGTGAGGTCCATGACAATGCGGGGTGGGGTGGGGGTTGGCGTGAGGGAGATTGTAAAAAGTAGCAATGTTTAGTCTGCAGAAGAAAAGATCAGGCAAAGACGTGCTAGCTACCTGCTGGTATTTGAAACACTGTGTTCTAAAAGTCAGAGATGTATTGCTTGGTTCCAGAAAGCTGATTTAGGACCCGTTTCTAGGATTAAAAGGAGAAAATAAACTGCCACTTTTACCCATCTCCCAAACACACACCCAAATAATTTTATAAAAACGACGTTCCCACATAGCAGTAAGTGACTGGAGCTGCTGGCTTCTCCACTTTGCCACTTTTAGATGCTGTCTTAGTCCATTGGGACTGCTATAACAAAAATACATAAACTGGTGGCTTAAAGAGCATTCATTTCTCACAGGTCTGCAGGCTGGAGAATCCAAGATCAAGGTGCTGGTGGATTTGGTGTCTGGGGATGGGCTGCTCCTGGTTCACAGATCGCCATGTTGCTGTGTCCCCACATGAAGGAAAGAGAGCTAGCTAGCTCTCTGGCCCCTTCTTATAAGGTCACTAATTTTGTTTATGAGGGCTCCACCCTCATGACTTAATTACTTCTCAAAGGCCCACTTGCAAATTCACGTAGGGATTGGGATTTCAACATAGGAATTTTGGGGGAGACAAACTTTCAGTCCATATCAGATAGGACAGGTATCTCCTGTTCCCTCCACTCCTTACTGGTTCATCATCATGCCTGCATCTTGGTTTCATTACACATGGCACACTACGCTCATTAGTGGTCCTTGTTAAGTCTGTATAGGCATTTGAGTTTGGTCTCCTGACTTGTGAGGTCTCTTCTGGTACCCAGAGTTACAAGCCTTAACGGCTCGAAATGTCTGGCTTTGTTCTACTCATTTTTATTCCTATTTAAGTGAGCATTTTACTAGATTAGCTTCAATTTGTATGATTTTAAGAAAATAGAACATTTTCATTTCATAATTTAAAAAGCATACTTTGGGATATAGCCTTTTACAAGATCATCTTAATTTTTATGAGCTACAATTGAGAAAATATGTTCCTGCTAGACAATAAGGAACAATGAGACAAGTTTAGAGTATCTGCAGTTCTGTAGATGTTTCAGAGGGCAGTTTCATCTCTGTTGACCCTTTTCCTCATAACTAAGTACTGATAACCTTCCTCCTTCTGGACAGCTATGACACTGATCTGGGGATTTGGAGAGCGTTCCAAGAAGATGTGATTCTTGCTTTCCTAGAGCATGTATTCTGAGTTGGTGAATTGATGTAGGCCATGAGTCATATGTGACCAGACAAAAACAAAGCCTGGCATTGTTCATTTCAGCTCAATTTTTCCCCGCTAAAGTCTCCATTGTACTTATTACTTTCCGCTCTTCTTTAGGCCTGTGGCTCTAGCTTGATGGGGTCAATGGGGCTAGAAAGGAGTGCTGTATAACAGGCATGTGGTCTATGCTCTGCACAGACGCCCTGACCAAGGGAGGTAAGGGGCTAAAACCCAGACCGTGTTCCTCACGCCAAGCCCACACCAGGCCTGGTGTTCGCAGGCCAGTCTGGACCACTGTGTCTGAGTGCCCCACCCAGGGGGCACCTGATTCTAATTTACATGAAAGTGCTCTCCAGGCTGGCACAGGCCCTCGGGTTAGTCCAGTTCCTCTGCGTGCCCTCTGTGAATTGAGGAGCAGTTTGCCAGTGTGGTTAAAAGCTTATCACAGCTTACCCTTTATGGGGCTATTTCTTGAGGGTAGGGTTATGTGTGTGCGTTAGAGTGGAGAGGTAATTAGACACACATCACTGGTAACTGTTGAGTTGATGTCTTTTCAAGCCCTGGTCCTGGGGATCAGGAGGAAAGACCTGTTGCTGGCAATGAGGCTTCCCTCTACGAGCAGTATTCAGGTTGATTTAAGAGTACTCACTTTGACCTTTATGTCTTAATTGTGTGGAATTGGTCTTACTCACAAAGAGGGAATAAATAATTGGCACTCAGAGAGACTTAGCTTAGTGATTTGATGGCAAAATATAACTCAGTGATTCTAAAACATGTTTTTAAAGCTTATAAAGTTGATCTAAAGTGCCAGAAATTCCCATTTTGGACTGGCTTCAAGGCAGTGAAAGCTCAGACACTGACTCATTGAACTATTTCCTTATTAACAGACATGGTACCAAACATTTTTGAGGGCTGAAAAAATAACTGTTGTTCAAACCCTTTGAGACTCTCAAATACAAATCTCTCTTAACCTCTTAAATTTGAGACTTCTGGGATTTCAGATGAAAATCTGATCAATGTATATACGTACATGTTTTTGTTGTTTATTCTTAACCCTTCCAATGCTATTTGGCCAAAGATACTGTATTTAAGAAATCTTTTGAGTCATTTTATAAGCTGTTTGGTGCTTTATTTCTTTGGACCAGGAAGTTGCAAATTGCCAGCGTTAAGCAGAAAATATGTTATTGAGTACCAACTTTATTTTGAAAGAATGACATTTTATGAATTTGTGAATAGATTTATTTCACTGACAATTCACCTCCAAATATCACATAACAGTTGCAATTTCTCTTAGATAGACAGTCGGAAAGTCTCATCTAATTGGAACAATGTCTGTCCAAATTATTTTAGCAAAATAGGAATACATTTATATTCAACAGAATAGAAAAGTTTATAGAAGAGTTCCATAAGGCCAAAATTCAATTACAGGATTAATGTAATCTTTCTTTGTGTTAATATAACACAAAGGGCTTGACATTATTGTACATATTTATTAAACTGAATGATCTTCTTTTGAGGTAGCCAGAAAAAACGTTTTACCCAAGTGTTACACTGAGGCAAGTAAAGATAACTTTAAAAAATTTATGACACTCAATAGAAGATGTGGGTTTGGGGGGATGCTAAGCAAACCTTATCATTGCTTCCACTTGAAATGATTGATTGAAATTTTTCCCCAGCAAAATCTGAGACGAGGATGCTATTCTATTGTTGTGTAAAATAAAATTGATAATCTTCGACTGATCCCTCCTATTGTTTGTCTTTGATACATAATTTGTCTGTTTTCCTCACATCTCATACAGGCTAGCAACTATGTTGACATTTTCTGCTAAGTGGAGGCCCCTGATTCTTTAGCAGGGTTAGATAGTATTGGCCAATAATGTCCTTATCTGTTTACAGGTGAAAATATTGCAACAGAAATGGAAAATAATGTCTCAGAGTCGCAAAGTGATTAGTGTGGTTGCAAATAGAACTTTTCTGAAAAATGGCTTTTAATCCCCAGACCTGTATTGAACCCTCAGGCAGTCTGTGTAAATCATTTGGAGGAGACCTGAAAAGTGACAGAAAACTTGTGTCCACGTTTCTCTTTCTCTGCTGAGGACCAGATTTTGGTAAAGACATTCAACTTCTTGATGGTTCAATTTCTACATTTATAGCGTAGATACGGGTGCCTGTGGGTTCCCTTGTAATATGGGTGAAGAGTTAGTGCTAGTAAACAGGTCTGCCTTTCCCAGATGGCAGATGGCGTTTCCTAGTGCCCGTTTTATTGCTATCCATAGAGATACCGTAATGACTTGTTTCATATGACAATGAAGTTGTATTTCTTATCTATGACCTCTCCATGCTTATTGGGAGATTGACAGAAAATGGATTCAAAATGAGGGCGAAGTTAAAGGTCTGCCAACTGCTACTGTATAGAATATAAATGTGTGGGCCTGCTCCAGACAGCACAGTTAACTCCAGCAGTGACACCCGTGAGCTGTGCTAAACATCAAAGCGCCAGAGCAGGTCACCCAGGTCCTGCAGAAAAGTCTGTCAAACTTATTGCTGCTCAGCTGGAACCAAGAGAAAGCTGAAGGCATGGAGTGCTGAACTCGCCTGTGCCCACCAGTGAATTTATAACCTTGTGGTACATCGCAGCACACACACAATTCTGCTTGGTGTGGGCCTTGTGTGGACAGTCTGATAGACATAATAACAGACTCTCAAAATAGTAAGGAAGTTGCTGTGAGTGATTATTCATTTCAATGTATTCAGTGGCAGAAGGACGTGTAGAGGGTTTGGTCTGTTTTGTTGTTTTTGAAGCAAATGGCATTTGCATCAGCATCTTTGGAAATAAGGATGATATCTGTGTATTTAATCATGGAGGTTTATGCAAAATTATATTTTACTTAACAAACCTGCACTTTGTACAAATTTTCCACACCTGGAGTGAGAGACTGTAGTCTCATTGGAATGAGGGGGGTAGTTGAAGTCACAGGCTGATGAGTAGACTTCTCTGCTCAGATCTGCCTATTTTGAAATAGGCTTTCATCAGCCTCTGCAGGACGGTACTTAGGTAAGGAATACCATTCATTGAGGTGGGATTGCCTGCTGTTGTCCACACAGTGCAACGAGAAAGCGTGCAGCCTGTGGAGTTTTTCAGTGACTGTTTTGTGCCAGAGTTTATCAGCTAAGCAGTATGCTCATTATACCTATCTGCTGAGATTCGAGAGCTCCCACATACAGATATTTAATGCACCCACGTGGGTGCATTAGGCAGAACAAGTGATCCACAACATCAACAACATAAAGTTGGTATTTTCTCTTATTTTTCAATATAGGACAAATATAGAAATTTTGGAGGGTAAAAGAGGTGACACAAAATACAATTCTACCTGGCAGGTTTATACCAGAAGTGAATTCAGGGGAACAAAATTGTCAGTTACTCACACAACCGTCTCCACAGAGTATGAATCTGTGACTTTATACCAATCTCATGGTAGCAAATAAAAGCAAGAAAAAGAATGAGTTTCGTTCATGCTTAGCCAAGGATCCAGGTGAAATTATGTCCCCATTTTTGACAGTGTCCCCATTCCTGATTAGGTTTATGGGAGCTGCAGTTCTGCACTGAGTAGGTGGCAGCAAATGAAAAAATAATCAGAGGATGTAATTGCTTTTTGAACTGTATATTTACTTTGAAAAGAGTCAACAGCCCACACGTAGGATTTTATTGTCTGTGGTATTTTATTGCCAGGGAATAACATGCAGGAACAGAGGAGATGGGATTATCTGCTTAAGAGAGGCATTGGCAGGGGGAAAGCTACATGCCCGATGCCCTGGGTTCATCTTGGCTTGGAAATGTACTAGGCAGTTAGAGGAAAGGGCTGAATCGCTTTCTCGAGAGTCTAAGATGAGGGAAAATGGACAAATGCAGAATTTCTTTCCATCGTTTCCTATTGTTGTTGGCATATTATGGGGGAGACATTAGTGGTGAGAGTGGAATCTGAATGTCAGTCTTTCCCCTTTCCAAACACTGCCTTTGAGAAGCCTGGCCTGCTGAAAGACCTTCACGTGGGATGAGAAAGCATATAGCAGGTGGAGTTGTTCAGCGTTATTGAAATGAGATGTGTCCTGTGGCCTATCAGTGAGGCAGGATGATTATTTGAATATCTATCAACACCAATGAGAGCCCTTGACGTCGTGATAGCTGTGTCATCTATTACGACAGACTTGAGGACTCTATGGGTAACTCCTGACCGAAAGAGTTTCCTGCAGTTTGGTTAACGATTGTTGTCCCCACTTTTTGCATCTCTTTCCTCATCCTCATTTCTGCTGCTGGAGCCTGGGGTACACTAGCCTTTCCTTTCTCTGCCCTTATCCAGCTGATCTGCAATTCACCATAAAGCAGATATTCCTGACAAAACTCACTCACTCTCATTCATTCATTCATTCATTCAGTAGTCATTCGATTTGTTTTGAGTGCCTAAGACATTCCAGGAGCTCTGCTAGAATTCTGAGAATAAAAAAGATTAAAGAAAAGATAGATCTCCCCTTTCTATACTAACACACAAGGCACCAAACTGCGGTAAAGCGTGAGTGGTTATAAAGCACATGCCCTGGGAGCACGGTGGGGACAGGGTGAGTGACAACACCTGGAAGAGCCAGGGAAGGCTTCCAAGAGGAAGCTGATATTTGACTTGGGTTTTGAAGGATGAGATGACATCTTACTGATGAAGGAAGAATAAAGGACAATTCAGGTAAGGAGACAAATTTACAATAGCAGGGAATCACGAAAATGTGTAATGTCTTCCTAGAACAAGGAGTTGGATGTCATGGCAGGTAGTGGAGGATTTGAGGTCTGGGGGAGGAAGCAGGGAAAATCTTATCATGGGCATTGTATACCATTTTATAAGTTTTTAGCTTTAGGTATTAATATGAATGAGTGCCATAATGTACTTATCTTTTAAAGAAAAGCTTTTAATAATATAATCTATGTTTATTACAATATTTAGAGAAACAGGTAAGTAAACAGAAGAAGATAAAAAGCACTCACTTCCCATTAGTGGTCTGGGGGCCCTTGGGAGACCATACTGTGATGAAGGGTGTCAGAGCTCCAGGCCACCCTTGGGTGGGACTTGATTCAGCAGACCTTGCTGCAATAGGGACAGAGGAGAACAATCTGGGTCGGGTGGGATTTATTGTAGAAAAGACCCTGGTCCTCTCTTCCGTCCTAGATAGAACCATCTTTGGTGGTTGGAGGGAAGATAAAGACTTTTTATCCTTTAATCAAGGACCCACTCTCTAGAGGGTAACAGTTTTCACCAGAAAACTGAGCATAGGCTAGAGCCCTTGATTTTTACCCAACTCTCAGATTTCTATCTTGGAGAGTTAGCCTAAGCCTGAAGTGGTTTTAGAAATGCCTTCTGTACATTGGAAAATTACATTCTGTTTCAGCAAGATGAGAGGTTAAGTAGATTGTCAAAGGAATATGCATTTCTCTGGGGAAATTCATTCTTACCTTTTAACAACTGACTGACAAAATTTTTTAACAGTAACCTTTTAAAAACCGTGTTCTGAAGTTCCCCTAAATCGATTTCCTTCTGACTCTGAAACTATTTGTACACAAATATGGAACTGAGATCAGGCTTTCTTCTCTTGGGCACAACCAGAGTATAAGCAATGGCTAGGGCAAAGCTGTGGATCAGGGAGAAAGAAAAAAGAGCCAAATCTGCTTTGCCCCCCATACAGGCGCTTGAAATGTAACTACTGATACCAGAAACTGCTGGTTGGCTACATATCCTGAGAAAAGGGAAGAGAGAAGAGTTCCCATTGAAGCTTTGTGTTAGTGTCCTCCAGACTCGTTCCATTCTCTGGGCTTTTCATATTTAGTTGTTGAAAATCACTTTAAAGCTAGAACTATTTTAGCAACTGTTATTCTGAAATCACTATGGCATGATGTTTCCTTGAGTGATTGGTCTGCTTAGAGAATCCAGAAGGAAAATTTCTCCAGTGTCCTGGAGAAATCATTTCCCAGCACATGTTTTCTTTGTCTTTCAGTAAATTTTAAGTTTCCCAAATTCCCTTAACGCCATTTAAATATGAAGTGTTATACTCTTTTCAGGCCCAAATTCTAAAATTCCATTTTGAGAGATTATTTCATTAAGGAGCTGACGGAAATCAGTTTTCAAAATGGGGAAGATATGTCTCAGTTGGAAACAGAATTTCAGGAGCAAACATTTACTGATTTATAGAAGGACAGACCCTTTCTTTTTTAAAAAATCACTAGGTTTTTTTTTTTCCACTCCAGCTCTTTGCAAACCACTAATAAGGTCTTTAGCTCTGTGATCTTAGCATCATTCATGGTTGTCAAGAGGAATATTTGCCAACTTAGAGGATGTGTTGACTCTTATCAATGAAATGCAATGAAACTGATATTTCTACTCAGATTTTTTTTTTATTTCGTCCACACTGGACCTGTTCCAAATCCATAGGAGAACTGGAAAAAATAGTTGCTCCATGATAAGCAGAGGTGTACACTGATTTTGTAAAACATGTCAGCTACAATTGGGAAGATTGCTGAACAGCCGAGAACAGAGGTGTTTTAGAAAGAAAAAGAAGAGGTGGTCCATGTATTTGCTGAATGGTGGGGATTATGTAGCAACAAGTATTGTCTTTTACAAGTGTGGAAAACCCCCATGGGAAGGAAGGCTTGTCTGGTTGGTTAAGATGGCCTTGTCTGTGTTGACGAAGAGTGCAGATCCAGTGAAACAAAAGGGATCTGTGATCCAACGTCCCCTGTGAGCTAAACCTGGGCTCTTCAGAAGCCTTGAGGATGAGCCATCTTGGTACATGCCTCTCCCTTCAGCATCCACCACTACATTCTTCCCTTGCACTCTCATGTCTGAATGTTGTGGAAGCCCCCTGATTTGTGGAGGGCCCAGGCTGTGAGCCAAGCTGGTTTTAATGACTGTCCTTAAGCTTCTGCCAAACAGCTGTTTTACAGGTGCACATTGTTTGATGATTCACAGTTAATATATAATTTAAAAGATGGATATAAATCATTTAAAGTTGTATTTTCAATGCTCTGATGGGCTTGCTCATTAAAGGGACCCTACAGCAAATCTTTTTTGAAAGCAGAAGAATCTCTTTATGGTGTCAGTAACTATCAGCACCCCTAAGTTTGGCCTGGCTTTTATAGATTTAAAGTGGAGTAAGCTATATTTTCAGGCTGTTTGCCTCTGCAGAGGTCCAAATTGAGCTTTGCCAGCTTGCTTGTCAATTTTGTGCCACCCGTCCCACAGGAGGGTCAGACGGTTTAGCAGGAAGAAAGGCAGATTGTCTATAAAACCTCTGAGTCTCTTTTCCTACATGCAGGGCCCTTTCAGGCTTTGCTGCAACTTCTGCATTTCTGTGAATCAACCTTGATGAAGGCCCACACACTCCCATAAATAAAATTGCTGGAGCTTCAGGGATGACAAATTCAGGAAATATACTTAATGTGTTTAATTTCAAAACAAGAAATATAGTTTGGGAAGTTTTCGTGCATGTGTGTGTATTTAAATTAAATAACGAAATCTAAAAGAAAACTTCCTGCCTAAAGAACTTGCATGGCTGTGCAAACAGATTTTTGATACCGTGCATCACATGCCATTCAAATAATCTATCAGTCCCACTGGTTCTCCAGTCAACATCCCTCTCTGCTTCATTGCATCATGGCGACATAGTTTTTGCTATTTTAATCAAAAACATCACAAAGTAACAGGGACCAGCTCAATTGCTGATGTTTTGTTATTACTGATTTACTTCTTTTCTAGGTTTTTACAAAAGCTCCATTTTTTTCACTTATTTTCTCTCCTCTTGCCCTTTTTCCCACTCCTTCCATTTTCTTTTCTCTTGGTACGCATGTGTCTTTCCTGATCTTGAACTTATCTTGCCTGCTAGCCTTCCTTTCTATACAAAGACCATGCAATCTGCCAACTGGAGTTATCAAAGTGGCTCCTTGACAGGGTTCCAAATCTCTTTCAAGAAATATTAAAATAAACACACACTTTCAAAGACTTGTTTTCAACTTCCTTCATTTGTTTTTATTTGCTTGGCACACTATATATGACCTTTTATGACTTCCTTTTATTTTTGATTTTCTGCTTTAGGATTGTGTTTTCTTCTGCACAGTGAGATGCCAACCACATGTGCTGTCAATTGAAGGAGAGCAAAAGATAGCTTTCCACACGAAATGACTTTTAAGTAAATTGTAATCTTTTGATAGATTACCTTCATATCTCATATTAGAGGTTTTAGTTGCAAAACCCGAAGTCAGAACGTTATGGGAATAAAAGATATTTTTCCTGAGCCTCTTTGCATACCAGCATTTTCAAACCAAATAGTCTTCTGAGCTCATTGTGCTCCACCTAGGGAAGTCATCACATTTGAGATACGCAGGATCAAGTCCATGACTTTGGATCCAGTAGAAAGAGATGTGGAGAAGCATGAGGGTGGTTTTGGCACGTTCAGTTATCTTTCACATTTGTCCTTTTATCTTGGACACCCTTGCTGCCACATATATCACATCCCTTTCCAAAGTGAGGCTAGATAAAATTTTGATGGCAGGTTAGAAGCAGCAAATCAGTGTAAACCAAACAAGAATGGTAACGCGCATGCACTGTAGTTAGCTTGGTCTGGGTTGGCCATTTGATATCTGTGGGGTCTTAGCCAAATGATGGAGCCCATGTGAAGGCCAAGTTCTTCTTCAGCAAAAGGGACTTGGTATTTTCTGCCTATGGTTGATAGTATAGTTTCTGGCCCTAAGTGCCTGCCCACAGTGGGAGCTTTCCTATTATGATAATGGCGTTGGTCACCTTGATGGAAAGCAAAGATGTACTTTAGTCAGAATCGTGACCCGATTCTGCTTTAATCCCCTACTCAGATTGAGTTACAATTTGCTAAGGTGTTTTAGTGGCAAAAGAAGGATGATCAGCCCAATTTCCACTTCTCTTTCCATGTTGGAATATGGTTGGTACAAAAGAAAAATGCAGCGTACTGGTTTAGCAGTGTTTTCTATCCAAAGCAGAGTATAAGTAGTTTGCTTTCTAGGCTGTTTCTTCAGAGGCTCCCAGAGTTTGTGTAAGAGCCATCTAACCATCTATAATTTTGAGGTCTTCATCCAGACCTAAATGATACTCCGCTCCTTTTGTGATTCACTCACTAAAATGAAGCAGGCCCTTTCAATAGCTTCTTTCTTTTAAAACATCTGAAGAAAATCTCTCTCATGTATCTGAGGAGGTTTGTTGACTCAGAGCCAATAGTATTTCAGCATCAGTGCTGGCCTCACTAATGCCCGTGGGTTGCCCCTTTTCCAGAAAAAGGAAATGTACTCCTGTTGAAGATTTCGTAGAAAAATTAAAAATTCATGATTCTGCTCAACAAATCATCGTTTGTGTGTGAGGGCTTTTAGCCTCTTCTCATTTTCTGCACGCACTGTGTGGTCTGGACCTGTTCACGGGTGGTAGATGCTCACAGTGGGAGCCTAACGCCCTTTGACAAGACTGATGGCCTACTCACATGCTTCAGCAGCATCCCAGTGCTCCTGTGCATTACCTTTTGGTAACAGGCTGGCCAGCTGTTAGAGCCAGAGCCACACACTGTCCTGACAGCTGACAGGTGGTATGGGCCTGGAGCTGGAGGAATAGCCTCTCCAATCTGGAAAGTTGCCAGGCTGGAACCTGGCACATGGAAGAGCCTAAGGCAATGTGTGCTCCAGCTCCTCTCATTCTTCCTAAAGAGACATGTAGGCTCTGAAAGAGTTGGTTGGAGAAGGTGCACGTGTTCAGGAGTCACACCTGGGAACTCAGCCTTGGCAATGGCTGCCTCCTCTTTGGCTGAAGTGCAAACACCTGGGCAGTTGCCATAGATGGTTAGCAGCAGCCAAGCATCTCTTTGTCTTAGCCCAGTCACCTAACAGAACGTTAAAATTGGTATGATTGACCCACCGCTTGTTTGAATCCTGTTCATGATAAGCACAGGGGCGAAGAGTCACCTCCCCAAGGATGCGCAGTGAGTCCATAAACAGCCTGATCATAAATGACATTCAAAAGAATTAGTATTCTGGAAGCACATTTTAGAACAGTGGAGTTATAACCATGAAAACTACAAGGACAGTAAAGATGGGAAAAGACTAGCACAAATCATTGGGAGTAAAGTTTTAGCAAGAATCACACCCAAGAGATAGATCCTGTTACTGCTATTACTGATATATAGCTATAGAATTCCTTCGCATTTGTTGGAAATCAAACAGATGAATATGTCTTAGTACTGTTGTGTTATAAAAAAAGAAAGACTTTAAATTACTGATAAACAAAATTTTTAAACTTGCTCTGGGAACTTCTTGATCATTTTGTCTGCAAAATGTTTGTTTTGAAGTATAATTTGCATATGGAAAAATGCACAAATCCTAATTGTAAGCATGATCTAGTTTCCCTGGGTAACAAGGACCCTGATAAAGAAACAGGACATTCCTGGTACCCCAGAATTCCCATGTGTTCTTCTCTGCCCACTCTTACCCATCTCACCTCTCTTGGGGCCTCCACTACCCCGACTTCTAGTAGCATAGATTGGTCCTGCCTGTTTTACACTTTATATCAGGAGTTTGCTAATATTTTCTGTAAAGGGCCAGGTAGTAAATATTTTAGGCGTTAGAGTCTCTGTTGCAACTATTGAACTCTGCCATTGCAGTGCAAAAGTAGCCACAGACAATTCATAAACATATGCGCGTGGCTGTGTTCCAATAAAGCTTTATTTACAAAAACAGATGCTGTCTGGGTTTGGCCTGTGGCCGCAGTTTGCTAACCTCTGCTTTATCTAATGCCTGACAATATGTTTGTGAGATCCATCAAGTAGTGCAACTGGGGCTCACTCACACCTGCTCATGAGGACTGATTGCGCACCTCTCTTCCCAATTCTGCATTCAGTGACTTCTTGTTGGTAGTTTGAAATTGTTCACAGTGGAGTATTTGCACCATGGAAATTGGCAATTGCTACAAATCACGCCCCCCCCCCCCCAGCCCATTTGCTTTGGAACATCACAGAATTGGGTCTCAGTGCAATTCACGTGATGTCTTCTAGCCTCTGTTTCTTCATCTATAATGGGGGCATGAAAACATCCAGAGATAATGTATATAACATGCTTAGCAGGGTGGCTGTTACATAGGTATTCCATTCCAATACAATGATCATATTCTAGAATATTCCGTATATTAGCAGATATTAGGACCTCTTCTTAGCACTTTTTACCTTTTAATTTGGGTCTTTGATGTTCTTAATGACTTAGAAAATGTCTCCAGCATTTGCACCCTGCTCTCCAATTTCATTGAGACTTAGAGCTGACTCTTTTCATCCTCTGCAACTTCAGTCCATCCTCCTCAACTGTCATCAGGATTATCTTTTCCAAAGTGTGATGTTTATCTGCTTGTGGGGCAAGTTAATTGTTCCCAATGCCCAGAAATTAAATGTTCTCCCCTTTAGCGAGTCATCTATGGTCCTAATCCCACATCTCAGCTATCGTCTCCAGACCTACTTCCTGCTCTGCCCTACACTCAGAATATGCCAAGGCCTTCAGTTATGCCAATGCCTCTGCCCAGGTCAACTCTACTTAATCTGTAAGGGCCAATTTACATGATACCTCCTCACTTTCCACCCTTTTCTAATCCCTGCTGCAGCCTCACCCCCAGCAGAATGAATTGTTTATGTCCCCACAGTTACTTGAGCTTAACATTTATTATAACACATATTACATTATAACCAGTTGTTTATATATCTGTCTCTCCTATTAAGTTGTGAGTTCCATGAGGACAGAGGCTGCATTTTCCATCCTAATATCATCCCATCATAACTCTGCTGGGATACCAATAGATTGCTGGAATGTAAGTCAGAAAAACAGGGAAACACAAAGAAGGTAATAATGTGGGTTTATTGCTACAATCCCATAGGGGGACCTGCCATCTCTGGGCAGGGTCATTTAAATAAAATTTCTCTCTGGATGAGGAAGGGCTCCTGGTCAAATTTCCATATGAGAAAGAGGCAGCGACTGGTCCTTGGGAAGCTGTTCCATCTCCAGAACACCTTTGGGAGAGCTTTTAACCCACTTATGTGGTGTGGTGTTGGCTTTGTGGGATACCAGTTGTAATTGTGGCTTTAGGCACAGTGTAAGTGGTAGCTAACACATTTTTCTTCAGCCCTGGATGCCTTTTACATTTGATTTCTCAGTGGTTTTAAAAACTCAAAATCTGTATTTGCATAGTGGCATTGCTAGCCTTCCTGATTTGCAAATCCCATAGCCATACTTACAACATTGCTATACATTATGTATAGCAGATGCTGCTTATCTTATATTGCCATATGCCAGTAGCACAGCAGGGCAGCTTGAGGCTCTAACTCAGGCAAAAGAATTAAATGGCTCCTAGGGCAGGAGTCTGATCTCTCACAAGCATGAGTTTCAGTTACCTGGTACTACAGGAAGATAAAGTTGGAAAGATAGTGAGACCAAGTTGTGGACGGCCTTGAAATAAAACTTCAGAGGTGAGCCTCTGCTGGGTAGGCAATGAGAAATAACTGAAGGTTGGTTATCCAGGGGAGTGTTGTAACAGACTTGGGTGACTGGACTGTTGGAATCGTCCTGACGGGAAGTAATGATGTTTCTAACCGGGGCAGTTGCAATGAGAACAGTATATTAGTCAGGGTTCTCCAGAGAAACAGAACCAATAGGATGTATATAAATATACATATACACACACACACATACAAACACACGCATATATATATATACACACACATATATAAGGTGAGATTTATTATAGGAATTGACTTACTTGTTTGTGGGGGCCCAGAAGTCCCATGACCTGCCCTCTGTAAGCTGGAGACCCAGGAAAGCCAGTGATGTAATTCAGTCCAACCCCACAGGCCCAAGACCCAAGAGCTCCAAAGTCTGAGGGCAGGAGAAGACAGATGTCCAGCTCAAGAAGAGAGAGAGGGAATTCGCCCTTCCTCCACCTTTTTGTTCTACGTGTACCCTCAATGGATTGGATGATACTCACCAATATTAGTGAAGGTGGATCTTTACTCAGTTTAGTGATTCAAATGCTAATCTCTTCCAGAAACACACTCACAGACACACCCAGAAATAATGTTTTACCTGCTATCTGGGCATCCCTTATCCCAATCAAGCTGACATATAATAAACCATCACAAATGAGAAACAAGGAGAGAATGGATATGAAAAACATAACTGAGATAGACTTTTCTGAACGTCAGAGCCAGTTGCGTACAAGTGGCAAAGGGGGAATGCTCTTGGAGTCAAAGAATGGAATCAAAAAAGATTTCAAGATTTCATTCTCTAGTGTCTGAGAAAGTTCAGATGAACTAAAGGTAAACACATGATAAAAAGGTGCAAATTTGTTTAATAATATGAATTAACCAATTAACACATTTGAATGTCCCCTCTGGGATATCTGTGTTGGGAACTTTATAAATTAATGAGACGAAACAGCCATTTCTCAGCTTAGATTCAATAGGATTTTAACAGTGTAAAGTGACATTGGCAATGACCTGGGATACAGCTTAGGGTTAGGGGGATAGGTAACCTCCCTCCAGAAATGAGAGACCCTCTAGAGAAAGTATCATTTTAAAAGATAGGATTCCAGGGAGTTATATGTGTCAATAAAGGGCAACCTCAGGTCAGAGTTTTCTCAATGATAGTTAAATTTCATCAAATTAACATCTGGGGACATGGTTTTTCCAAAATGACAAAAACATGTATCACAGCTCCAGGATGTATGTGGCGACACTTTGAAGCTTCCATTTCCTACTTATGTGTGGGATTTTATAACCACGAAAGCTCATGAAAATTTAGGTTTAAAGGGGCCAAAATTTTCTCCTCTCTTTTTTTTTCTTTGGGAAAATATCACATGATGATGTGTGGGAAAGAGAAAGCAATACAGTAGCTGAAAAGACCTAATATTTATAGAGTTCTACTAAAACATTCTGTTGGGCAAAAATGTGACAACTGTGGCATAAATGGCAGAAAATGTGGATGTTTTTGAGCTGTGAAGAGAAGTCTAGTTTTTCAACTATAACTTCTGAAATCTCAAGGATGCTCATTGCACTTGGAGTTTCAAAGCAGGGAGAGAATTATCTTGGTGTATTTGACATTTTATATAATATATATTTATACATATATAGTCAAGCTAGTTACTTTAATAAATTCAAATTTTAATGATTTTCAATAATTGAAATGAATTTAGGTGATTTTATACAGTAGTGTAAAAGAATCTTAAGAGCAGAGGATTTTATCATTAAACTAATTCATACCCTGGAAATGGAAAATAACATGGTTTAATGTCATACTAATACTACATCTGGGAGGGTTTACTTCATTTAAAATAAAATGAAGAACTTTGGACATTATGAGATGATTTGTAGTAGGATGCCTAGGATTTGGGGATACATATTCTAATAAGAAAAATGCTAGACGCTTGCCCGGTGGCTCAGTGGTTAAGTTCATGCTCTCTGCTTTGGCAGCCTGGGGTTTGCTGGTTCCGATCCTGGGTGCAGACCTATACACCACTCATCAGGCCATGCTGTGGTGGCATCCCACATAGAAGAACTAGAAGGACTTACAACTAGAATATACAACTATGTGCTGGGGCTTTGGGAAGAAAAAAAATGAGGAAGATTGGCAACAGATCTTAGCTCAGGGCCAATCTTCCTCACACACACACACAGATGCTGGAAAGTCACGAGTTTTAAATGTACACTAATATTCAAAATGATATAGAATTAAATAGATCATTTCTTTGATTTACCCCTTCAAAATAAATCTGAATTTTAGCTTCAATTAATTGGATAGTAATGCAATAAGTATTTTTTTCTTATTTGAATTTTCTAAGACAGGTAACTCCCTCATTGCATATTTTACTTGGTTAGGTACAAATGCATTTCTTTACTTGCAAAAGCTTATATAATTGTGAAAAAAAACCCAATTTTTTTTTTTAATGCTCAACCATTTATAAAATAGCTTTCTGAAAATAATTGCATTTTTATAGGTTTTTAATTTTCTCCAGCCTATAGAGTTGAATTTTCTTTTAGGTCATACTAGTATTTAAACATGCGTGGAAGAAGGACAGAACAAGAATGCCTCTATTAGTGAGGTCTCCTTCTTCATCGTCTGTTTCTCCAATAACTGCCTTCTTGAGAGTTGAGAAATTAAATGGGTTCTCAGTATTAACTGGCATTTTTTGATTCCGTGATTAACTTCACCAGGTTTCATCATCTGCAGATATAGGATAATAATACCTATAACCAAGATTCATGAATTGCCTTGAGTTTTTTTGTTTGATATATGGAAAAAAATAAATCATGATTGCTTCCTTGAATGTTAAGAAATAAAATATACATGCCAACCACCTATTACTCTTAAAGCCTAGTAAAAGAATTTGAGACATTTTGGTACTTTTGAGATTTAACAAGAATTCATGAGACAGAGAGGCTGTAGAATTAAATACTCTATAAGAAGGAATTATGTGAAAGAGTAGTTGTTAATAGTGCTTCAAACTTTCAAACTGTAAATGTTGACTATTTCTTACCTGAGATATACCTGGGATGCTGCATGTGTTTAACACTTGAAAAATTATCTTGTAGATTCAGGAACTGGCATTTGTGAAATAAAGTTCTAGAATCGTTTACTGTAGACCTATAGAATTTCACAGTAAGAAGAGATCAATTCTTTAATTTTATAGGTAAATACAAATAATAAAAGCAGAAATCAAACAGGATTTGATCAAATTTGCAAAGCTATGCAGTGGTAGGACAGGGCTCTTGATCCCTAGGAGAATTCCCCATGCCCCTGCTTTATTTTATTTCCAGAATGAATGCTGCTGACCCCTAGATATGATAACATTCAAAGACAATTTCCAGAGAAGGTAAATTTCAAAGCAACAGGATTTATAAAGGCAGCACTACGCGTATCTCACTCTGTATTTTCACCTCGTAGAAATAATGTGTTCTTTTCAGGATGCTACCTCTGTGCTGTGATGGTCAACTCCAGGGTCTGCCCTGAACTGTGGCAGTGGGCACCAATGGGCTTGTTTGTACAGACTGGGCCTGCCCTCACAGCTGCACAGACCACACATGGGCCCCTAGGCAGAGGTCGGCCAGTCAGAGCCACTCCTCCTGGAATTGGGAATTGTGACGAAGATTTAATATCGTATTATTGGGCTTCCCCTGTGAGTGCAGGTGCCGTTGATGGCATTGTGTAGCTCTTGGAGCAGAAGAAGCTCCCGTGTGGACAGCAAGAAAATGATAGGCAGAAAATTTTGCTAGAGGCTTCCCAGTTCTGAGATCTAGTCATTCCAGAGACCCCGCTGTGTTGGGTTACATCATAGAACACTAATGAATCTTTCTTAGAAATTCCTTTTGTTCTAAATCTTCTCTTAAGCCAGCTCAAATAGGAGTCTTGAAATTAAATGATGCCTAACCCATGTTTATCCTTTTAAACATCTTTATAGAAGAAAAAAAAGGAATGGCTTTTGCGATTATGAAAATTACAAAGAGTTTTATATTTCACTCACAGAAATGCACATGGCAACCCAGGATTCATCTTCTCTCTTTTATCTTTCTCCCCCTGCTCCACTCCATACTTTTAGATTCCACTAACATTTATTGAGTTCCCATTACATGCAATGCATTGTGTCCCACATAGATCTTCCTCTCTTATTTCAATCAAATATATATTTTTATCTTTCATAAGATGAGGTACACTTATTCTCTAATCAAGCCTTTTTTGTATTGTGTTTCCAGCCTTTGAAATTTAGAAAAGTAAGAACTTTGGTTTAGAATAGTTTCTAAAGTGATTGCAGAGTTGGGCCCAAAAAAGAAGGCCTTGGTGTTATTTATCCTGAACTAAGGGGGAGATTTAATAACTATCCACAATTGCTATTTTGTAAAGATGGTAGTAATTTTGCAGCCATTTTCTGTCTTTTCCAAAGGCCAGAGAAGGACTAAAGGGACTTAACCTGAAATGTCACAAATGCTGTTGAAAAGAAATGCTGTTGAGAAGAAAAGATGGTCCAGATGGTAAAAGCTGTTGAGCATCATGTGGTGTGCGGACCAGCATCGTACGGCACCTTCCGCTGTGCCTTACAAAGCAGGGTATTCTCCTATTTGGTATTTTGTCGTCGTTTCCCCCAAGTTCTGAGTACTATCTTATGGCAGTTGCATTAAATGATTCCATACATTTCCCTTATGATAGGCAAATTCTGTAGTTTCTATGTACTGTTTTGTATGACTCAAATTATTTCTCATTAACCTAATTCAGTCCTCCAAAAATGCTACAGGGAAAAATCTAATCTATTTGTTTTTCAGGTCCATTTCAGTGTATACAGTATATACATTTCATATAGTATATAGTTGCATCCTCATTTGTCTAAATAGTAATTTAAATATTTATGTGGGAAAAGTCAAGGCAACCAGTTCTTGTTTGTGTAACAAGGAGATGCATATGATGAACAATTATGTCTCCAGTTAATTCAAAATCAGTATTTTAGCCATTAATTATAATCTCTCCACCTTAAAAAAGCCTCTTTTTCATGCTATTACTTCCAGATGCTATAATGATTTTGAGTTTGGCTTTCTTTCCGTGCTTATATATTTGACAGCAGAATTGCTAAAAATCAGAGTATAGCTTGAAAACTTTCAAAAAAAGGAGGAAACTGCAGCCAAAGTATGCAGTCACCAGTTACTCCACAGTTATATATTTAGCCACTGAATAATCCAGACTTAGCCCTACTTTGCTGCTTTTTTACTTAATAGGGCATTTTTCTTGCTTTCAGGTGTTCTGTAACAATAGGATCTTTTAAATAGAAGCATGTATCTTTACTGACTGCTGAATTTCAGCATTTCTCTAATGTTCTATATAATCTACTTTAGGTCTGAGGTGGATATTCTAAGCTTCTCATGCTAAAGAGTTCTCTGTATTTCCCATCTTTCTCTCAGAAACAAGACGACAGAGAGCTCATTTCTCCCCTCTGCCAGGGCAAAAAGTTCTTTAATGAAGGAGCCATTAAACAAGATCTATTCCCTAGAGGGCCTGAGTGCATAAGCATTGCCATATGCTATTGGCAAGCTTTACTTACTGGTCAAGATCTATTAGAGAACAAAATTGCCGTGCTTTGTAAAATATTGGACCAAACAAAGCTCCGTGTGTCACTGGGCTTTCTTCCTATTCTTCGCTGAACCTTTTCCCCTCTCCTTGTACAGCTACCAGCCATCTGAAGAAATTCTTAAAGTGGGAAAAGTATTATCTTGTCCTTTTAGAGCTGTTAAGTCCAATCGACCCTTCCTAAGAAAATGAGTTATTTCAGTGACTTGTTTACTGGGAAGAGCAGGTGGTAATAAAGGTGATATGTGCTTATTTCTGGAGGAGAAAGACTTTTGCTGTGCACTGTTCAGCGGAATGGTCCTTTGCCATATAAGATAGAATGCCACCTTTGTACCGTTAAAATGACTGGATATTAATTATTCCCACTATCCTTTAAAAACTTGTGAGCTGTCTTCAACTTTCTGGTAGATGTTTTGCAGAAGTAGCTACTTAGTAAATTGGATAGTGATTTGAAGGATTTTACATTAGAAGGTAAATATCTGTGACATTCTCATAAACCTGAAATCAGTTTGACATGCTTTCCAACAGGGTAGAAATTTTTTTTTTTCTGTTGGAATTTCTTTAGAGGGATTTTCTTGTAACCTGGTAGTAATAAATATTCTCTAGAGAAATAAAGAAATGATGGTATCATTCCACTGAGACGCCATCATATCCATTGGCTTATGTATTTTAAAGAGATGGAAATTAGGTCCAGATTAAAAATCTGTTTTTTCTCCAACTTCTGACATGAAAACCTTCAGAATACATATTAAGTCACATGGATGTGCCACCTGTTATGCATTTGAAATATATATTTCTCGTTAACTTCTGTGGTTGGTAACTTTTCATTAAGCAAAGGTAATGATATTCAGATTCTTGCATGTTGTAGTGAACTTCATATTAATATTGCTACTTAGATACATGAGTACTGGGGGTCTTGTTTACCCTTTTAAGGCTTCCTCTGTTGACATACTAACTGTGTACTGAGGCTCATTATTGAGGAGTCTGTCTTTCTGTCAGTGTCCCATGTGGCAAACAAGAGTATCTGATGAAAGTATTTAAAAAAATCTTGCTGTGCTTGAAGCAGACTGAAGTCCTGCAGTCACACTGGTGATTAGGCATTATCCCCATTCTGTAAAACCTTCAATTTGTTTGGAAGTGGATACCGGGTTGGCAGCAATGACCAACCATCAGCCTTGCCAAGGCCGTGCTGGCCTGGATTCAGTTCTCTTGGCCTTCGTCTTTTATCTTTCCCTATGCAGCCGTGGTAGCACTGGAGGATGGCTTTTAGCCTCGTGATACTAGTGAAATCCTTGGATATGAGCAGTTTGTTATGTCACCCGAATTGTCTTCGGGTTCATCTGACCTGCAAAGGACTCCACAGTGTTTTCTTGTCATCTTGCCTGTGCTTCAGAAGTACACTCATATGCTTAGAGTAAATTCAACTGCCTCTTGATATCTGTGAATTAACTGAATCTTGTGGAATAAGAAAAGCCCATATCTAACCCCACAAAACTATTTTCAGTCAACGTGACAAAGCCTCCAATTCACTCCAATCAGATATGAGAGATTTATATTATGCTGTACCCTGTTGAAATGAAAAAGGTTTCCAGAGGGCTGGAAATGTATTTTCACACCAGCTCCCAAATCTCTTGTTATAATTTTGGACAACATCGTGTAAGAGAACAATCATTCAAATTGGACCTAATACTGTGTGCCACTCAAATTCACTCCACCCATTGATTAAGGATAAGAATGGATTAGGCAGAATGCTTTCCATTTTGGAAAGACTGTCAACATCATTGTCAATTGGTCGTGGCGTATTAGAGAATTTTCTCGAGGCAGCTCAGCTGAATCTGCTGATTCCTAGCTGCATCCCTGCCTCTAATCATCTCTTCCCTCAGCTAATTCTATCCACCACTGCCTAAGTGAGTAATCTTCAAAACTGCAGGTCTAATAATGGGGGAGGGGGTGCTTCTCTTGGCTTACATGAAAAAATTGAATTCATTTGTGTTCAATGCTCTCCATAACCTTCCTCTTCAGCTTCAGCTTCCACTCTATCCCTTTTCTCCAGCCAATTTAGTGTCCTCTTTGTGGTAGGCAGAATAAGGCCGCCTCCCACCTCAAGATGTCCACATTCGATTCCTAGAAGCTGTGATTATGTTATGTCACATGGCTAAGGAGAAGAAAGTTTGCAAAAGGAATTAAGTCTGCTAATCAGCAGGCTTGAGATGGCAAGATTATCATAGATTAATAAAATGTGCTCAGTGCAATCTCAAGGGTCCTTACAAGTGAAAGAGGGAGCCGGGAGAGAGAGAGGCAAGAGAGATTTGAAGATGCTAGCTAGACTGCTGGCTTTGAAGATGAAGAAGTGGGTCATCAGCCAAGGAATACAGGTGACCTCTAGAAGCTGGAAAGGGCAGAAAAAGGAATTATGCCCTAGAGCCTCCAAAAGGAATGCAGCCCTACGGAAACCTTGATTTTAGCCCAGTGAGATGCATTTTGAACTTCTGATCTCCAAAACTGTATGATAATAAATTTGTGTTGTTTCAGCTGCTAAATTTGTGGCAATTTGTTATAGCAGCAATAGGAAACTAATACGGTGTTACATAATGCAGTAGTTATGAAAACAAACTCTAAGTGCAGATTACCAGGCTTGAATCCTGACCCTGACAGTAGCTCTGTGTCCTGGGAAGTTTCTTGAAGTATTCAGTGACTTGGCTTTCTTCCCCCATGCCCCCACTGATGCTTCATATAACTAGATAGCTACTTACTCCAAAAAATATCTTTTGCATTACTGCTACTATGCTTTGCTAATATTATGCCCATAATTCTTCTTGGAAAAAATTTACCTATCCTATTGAATCCTGTACTAATGTTGCTTTTTTCCTAAAAACTTTCTGCAGTTCCCTCAGGGTAATTTTCATCTCTTTGTTTGATGCAATGCTAAGGTTTTGCTTTATATCAAGTTATAACTTTTGCTGTAGTTAGTTGCATTTACTTTATTATTACTATTATTATTAAAAATTCCTTGAAAGGATGAATAAGTTTTGCTTATATTTGCTCATATATTTGCTTAGATTTCTCAGGGTCTAGAAAAGTGCATTGCTTCTTGTAGATGTCCCTAAATTTGTGTGGAATCGTTGAACTTAACTTTTGACATGAGACTTGTGAAATTAAGTGTCTAATAAGGGACTTCATGACAGAGGCTATATTACCCATTTTGATAACTAAATGAGATCGTGTCCCCAGTAGGCACTTAAAAAATGTTAAAGGATGAAACGGTTAAATAAGCTTATTCAAAGACTTCCTGTGAAATGAATTTTAAGTTCACAACTGGCAATTTGTAATACATTTCTTCTTAAAATGAGCACCCAACTGTATCCTTTCCGTGTGTTACGCAGTGAAGGGTTCAAATACTCAACACATTATTATCAAGGCCTAGAGTGAAGGTAAAAATTAACCAGAGATGTGTTCTCTTTCCCATTGCCCCAGCCCGCTACTGAGGCCATTTCTCAAGTTCCAATGAAGGGAAAATGGAGAAAATAAACAAGGTCTTAAAAGCAAGCGAGGAGAGGATGGCATTGCTGCATGATTTTCTCTGTCTCAGGAGTAATAGAAAGAATGCATTGCCCTCAATTAAGAAAATTTTGATATTCTATTCCACTTCAAACTCTGTGATCAACCGTCGCCAGCTCCACTTCCTCATTTAAGGCTGGTAGTTTTCTCTATAAATTATGCTTGATAGTTTCAATGGAAAACTGTGGTTGGGATCAGAAAAGTTCTGTCATTGTGTGGTCATTAAATTAATGCTCTGAGCTCCAGAGAAAGACAGACCTGAATGTGAATTTCAGCTTTGTCACTTAGGACTTTGTGGCTTTGAGCCATGCTTAACCTCTCTCCAAGCTGCTCTTTTCTTATGTAATGAAGTCAATAATAAAAGCGTTTACCTTAAAAAATGATGGTTATTATTATTTCAGAAATTCTGCTCCTTATGTCTTTTGTATTTTTAAAAGAATAAAGCATTTCATTATTATTTACTAAATTATAATACGCATACATTATAAAGCTGTTTGTAATGTATAGAATATGCACTCCTATATTCATTATTAAGGAGTCTGAATTTGTGCAGGAGCATTCTACATGTCAAAATATTAATTCTTCGGGTGTTTGAGAGCTAGTCGAAAATTTGACCTTTAATAGTCAAGTAGGAAAAAATTCTGATATGCAGAACTGAAAGAATTAACAGCTGTTCTGATGTGATCATTTTTCCAGTGCCCATGAGAGCAGAGGTATCTGAATATCTTCTGGGAGTACATGAGGTTAGATGCAGAGAAAATCTAAAACAATTAATAGGAACAGTAGGGGGTAAATCAGAGATGCACCTTTAACCTCAATTGAAATGAGATTAACATTTCAGAGTCCTTCTAGGGGATAAAATAACAGGAATGGCGCTTACATTAGGATGTAAAGAGAATATTCATTTCTTAATATATACTGATTTGCAGTGTGACTATCTAACAGAAAATGACAATTCAATTTGATATTGGAGACTTTTCTGTAAGTGGGTCTACCTACACATTGGACTACTAAATAGAAGCTTGATAATAGACACATTTTACTTTTTGCAGTTATGTAACACTTGGTAAGCGAAAGGGTAGTTAAGCATATGTATATATATATATATATATATATACACATATATATATATGTCTGTGTGTGTGTGTCCTGTTGGCCGTAAACTAATAATATTATAGAAGAAGCATTGATAATTTTAACCATGTTCAATAGGCAGAGACATCATTATAGCCCAAGTTTTGGGGACCAAAGTGAGTTACTAAAGGAGGAACTCTCTTTAAAGTGGCATTTTTCTCCTCTCTTTCCTTCCTTGCTTCTTCCCTTCGTTTCTTCCTTTATTCTTTCCTTCCTTCCTTCCGTCCCTCCTTCCTTCCTAACAAATTTTTGTTGAACACCCCCTATATGCTAGGCACTGAGGAAGAACAACGATCAAAACAGGCAAAAATTCTTGTCCTCGTGCAGTTTACCTTGTAAGGTAATAAATTAGGCAACTAAGAGACAGATAATAAACAGGACAAATAAGAAAATAAATAGTGCGTTAGAGAGTGTTATGTCCTGAGGGTGTGGCAGGAAACAAGGAAAGCAGGGAAGAGAAATATGCACTTAGGTAGAAGGTGGACATTTTAGATAAGATGGCTAGGGAAAATGACTTTTAAAGACCTGAAGACAGCTCAGATTGGGTGGGGAAATTCATTCCAGAGAGAGGAAATGGCAAGACCAAAGCTCCAGGAGTGAACGGGCCCAGCCTGTGCAAGGACCTGCAGGAAGCTAGTGTGGCTGGAGCAGAGTCAGTGACGCAGCAGCAGCGATGGCAGTGGGGAGGCTGGCCTCAGATATCAAGGGCCCTAGAGTAAGAAGGACCTGTGTAGGAAGGCTTGTACTGAGCGAGCCTGGAGCCTTTGGGGAATTTTGAGCAGGAAGAGGAGTGAGATAAATTACCATTTTCTTTTTTCACTGATCATTTTGGTAGTATATTGAGGATAGATTAATGAGAGACAAAGATTAAAGCAGAGACACCAGCCGTGATTTCAAATTTAAGCTCAAAGATAAGGAAAAAAACACTGAGTTGTATTAAAAACTTGTTAGAAGGCAAAAGCTAGATTTCTAAAGACTTTTATCTGGATATTAGTAATATCTTGAACTTAACCTCTTATGCCCAGGTATTTCTACAATCCTATGCCTCTCTGTGAACAACCTTGATCTGAATTTATGGAATGCAATTCTGTGTATTCGATCTTCACTTATTCAGATAGCCCCAAACTGGAAAATTGGGTGGAACAGCATTCCGACATTTTCATTATGAGTCTGGAAAGCTGAATGCAGTCTCTCCTAAAGTTAACAAATAAATATTTTTTAAAATAATAGAAAACACCATGCAAACGTAAGAGATTGTTGCTGTGGCATATACACAGTATAGTCTCTATTGGAATATCACACTCTAGTGGTTTTTAAAAGGTTTTACTGTATCCAAACTATCAAATGACTGTTTCAATACTGAATATACGTGAATATATACTGAATATGTATGAAATATACTGAATATATGAGTTGGAACCTCACTGTGATATTTTTAGCTAAACAAACTTGGCCTGCTTTAGTACTTTGGCTTGAATGAATGTTCACAGGGTTCATTAAGAACAAAACATAGGGCCGGCCTGGTAGCATAGTGTTAACTTTGCACGCTTTGCATTGGTGGCTGGCATTGGCAGGTTCGGATCCCAGGTGTAGACCTACGCACTGCTCATCAAGCCGTGTTGTGATGCTGTCCCATGTACAAAATAGAGGAAGATTGGCACAGATGTTAGCTCAGCGACAATCTTCCTCACCAAAAAATAAAAAAAAGAAGAGCAAAACACATAACTCTGTAACCAGTTCCCTTGAAAAATATTAAATGCTCCGTAAATATTTGTTGAATGATTTTTTAACAAGACCTCCAAGCTTTACAGCAAAACAGGAATCTTTACCTGCCCGTCACTGCCCTTTGAAACAAGCTCCGTCAGGATTTCTCAGAAACTTCTGCAACTTACACTGCTCTCCTCTTGTAGTTTGGATTTAGGGTATATTCTGCTGAATTTGTTGATGCATGATACTCTTGGCAAGGATTCATCTTTACCCTGCACCCTGAACTTCGGAGGCCACAATTTAACATTTATTTAATATTTGTTTTATATAAATTTACAAATTATCAATTTTGGCTAATTTTAATTGGTATGAGAGATGAGTGGTAATGTATGTTCCTTCTCCTCTCTCCTATTGTTAAACTGAAGCAAAAAAAAAACAAACCAAAACCAATTTCTTAGTGGTTTATCCAATTCAGGGAACTTTGGAGTCAGTACTCAAAGTACCCCTGGAATTTTACTTCCTGTGATTTGGTATCCACTGAAATACTTTAAGTAACCTCTATCTCATGGTCACATCTCTGTGAAGGATTTTAGCCTAATTTGTTTGACATTCTCTTTAATATCAGATTCTGATTCAAATGGAAGAATTTCTGAGTCACAAATGGACATGTCTAAAACCTTGAGTGTCCAGATCTCTCTTGGCTGCTTGAGTACTTAGCAGCTGTTGTTTGGACCATAAAGTGAATTATTTGTTAAGTCAGCCTTTCCGCCAGCTGACGAGCTGCTAATTTTCCGGGAAGAGACACTAATTTCTTGTGACCCTCACATAAGTAATGATAATCAATTGCCTAAATTCATACAACTTTAATTGAATAAATACAGTATGGATTCTCCCACAGGATCTCAAAACCAAACCAAAAATTGTTCAGCTAAAATTAAACAATCTTCGGCTGTATGAAACTAATAAGAATTGAAATGCAGGAAATTCCATTTAAGCAGTCCAAACCCCAGAGGATTCTAGACTTAATCAGAGCAGTGCCTCCATGTTTGGTCCAGAGAATATGAAGGAAAATGTTGAATATATGACTTTCTGTTATGATTGGTTGGGTTGAAATCTTGCCTGGGTGTGACCTATTAGAAAAGCACAGCTATCTTGGAAATATACTGAGCTGTAAGTAAACTCTGTAAAGGAATGGGCTAGTTGTCCCTTGCTTCAGATTTTCCATGAGTCGAACAAGACTGAGACATAGGGGCACATTTTCAACAGGTTAGCTGACCTGATGGGAGTGAGCTGAAAGAAATGAAAGGTCAATATGGAAGATCCAGCTAGAGCCAGGAGAAGAAGATCCCAGACCTGGAGCGACTGCATGAGTCTAAGGCAGGAAGAGGCTTAGAGGCTGAACAGAAACATCACTGGAGCTTCTAGAAGGAGAATGAGAGTGGGCTTAGTTGATGCCAGAGTCAGGGACCAGCTTATTCAGGACCTTGGAGGCCAATGGGAAGCTGCTGAAAAGTGTCAAGGGTGAGTTGAAGTGAGATAATAACAGTATCAGATTGACATTTTTAAATGTTTAGATTGCTGTGTAGAAAATGAATGTTAGGGAGAAAGCAGTGAAAACAGAGTGAGCATCAGGATTGTTGTGGGAGCTCAGGCCAGGGGTGGTGGTGATTTGGACAAGGGCCACGGAGTGGAGAGGGAGAGAAGTGGAAGTGTTTGAGATATGTATTGGGGGTAGAACCAATAGAAGTTGCTGAAACATTCGATGTGTGTGCTTGTGAGTGTGTGAGTGCATGCACCTTGGATCGTTAAGGGAGAAGGGTATGTAGAAAAATGGAGGATGAGGTAGCAGGAGAAATCAAGCATAACTTCTGTTTTTTTGGTTTGAACAATAAAACAGAACAGGTCTATCAACAAATAGTAATCTTGTTTACAATTGGAACAAAAGTTCAACTTTATAGCAGGTCTAAAAGTGTTAGCATTAAATTGAACTCTTCTGGATTTGGTTTAAAGTGGAAAGGTTGGAAGCAGAAAGATATTTCAAATTTCAATTTCAGAGCAGTCAATCTTGTATCTTTCTCGAACACTAAAATTATTTTTCTTAAAGGAGTTTATAGTCATCATGCTTTAAATGGTCTCTAGGAATGGTTTAAAAATTTGTATTATAAATCATCCTGGGTGTAGAATGAAAATAAAGCAGCCTCTTTTCTTTCTTTTACATATGACAGCAAATGTACTCTCATTGACAATATGATGTTTTTGCAAGTCTTGGTGATTGTCTTTTGATTTCAAAGAGTCCAGAAAAGAAAGTGGCAGCTGATAACTTTGGGAAGTGTGGGAGGGATGATGGAAGCGTGCATTTAAATCATGTTAAAAGCTTGAGTTGAGTATTAGAAACTTAGTGATATAAATCCAGTTGAATCTGCTGAAAAAATGGACAGGATAGGCAGACACTGGAACAGGCAAAGATTATGAGAATAATAATGTAAAGAAAAGCACAATTGACTCAGTAAGCAAAATATATGGCCTTATCTTTTAAAGCAATTTCTTTGAAGGTAGTTAATAAAAAGTATACAGAGTCTTATATATTGACCGATTTTCTGTATCAGCCCATTTAACACTATTTCCTGAGGACAAAATTTGGTACATATTTTTCCTTTATCATTCATACTAACATATTGAATGAAATTTTCCTATAAGGCAATCTTTAGCAATAGGTAATTGTAAATACTATTTGAGGGGAAAACTCAAGAGCAGCATCTAGCATGCTATATCTATTCAATTGTTTCATATGATTTGCATTTGTTAGGATGGAATAATTTCTTTTTTATACCTGACATTTGATTTTTGATGATCTATATGCATTCTGTATTGTCTATATAGGACTTCATTAGAGAGAACAAAAACATAGTATGAGCTTTAATTCAATTTTCATATTATAACTTTCTTTACCTGGATTTATTTTAAATTTTATTTAAATAAATTAGTTCAAAATGACTTGAAAACTATCACCTGTGGATTCTGTTTGATTTCTTGATTTCTCTAACTTACACATGCTGTTTAATACAGACTGCTCTCATAAAGAACAAATAGACATTATGAAGCTGTTTCAAACTGTTTATACTAAATTGGATATAAGTTTGAAAAACATGTTTCTGTCACCATTTAAGCAGTCAGAAAATTCTCAAGTCTACTTATTTTGGTCTACTGAAAGGATAGGTCACTTAAGAGATGGCCTAACTGGCTCTCCTGCTGGCGCATCCCTCTGCTGTACGCCTCCTTTGGGACACTTTCCCTAAAGCAATATGTGATTATGGTATTGCTCAAAAATCTCGAACTCTCCATTGCCAACTTACACCTAGGTGGGCCTTCTTTGGATTAATCTTCTATAATTCCTTCTCATTCTGCACTTCCTCGATTTCATATCAAACAGAACCACATTTCCTGAAAAATAGCCCACTCTCCATCCCCAGGAACTTCATAGGTCCTACTCATTGTAGAGTACACCCTTTGCTTCTCCCACCACTGGCAACCGTGTTAGGGAGAGAAAATGAAATTTCTATCAGACTCCGGTATGAGGGCTGCCTTCAGGTTGGGTGAAACAATTTATTTAGCCTTAGTTTCTTCATCTGTAAAAGGTAATACAGCACTTATACAATTATTTTGGGGGCTAAATGAGATAAAACATGTAAAACACACACAATGCCTGGTATACAGTGGGTGCAGACTCATAAAAATCATTTCTCTTGCTCTTTTCAAAAAATTGTTCCCAACTGTTTTCTCTTGCCCTCCTGGAAATAATCTCACCTTGTTTGAACTGCCATAGCATTCATTTAATCTTTTTCTCACATTTTTACAATTTTCAATTAGAGAAGTTACTGGACATGTCATCTCTACTAGGCAGTAAATTCCTTGAAACTATAAATGTGCTGTTTCTGTAAGATCCACAGCACCAAAAGAAATTCCTTTTACATGAAAATGAGTATTCATTGCTTGGAAGGATGAGTGAATGAATGACAGCTGCTGCCCTCAGAAGGGCTAAGCAAATGAAGAATTGTTTCTAAAGAGAATACAAAATATCTGATTATTTTTGTGTTGATTACATGCTAAAATGATAACATTTTGGATATACTGGGTCTAATAAGATATATTATTAAAATTAATTTACCTAGTTTCTTTTACCTTTCAATGAAACTCTTAGGAAATTTACAGTTGCATTTTTATTTCTATTATTTCATTTCTATATTTCTGTTCTGGAATCTCACTGTTAACATTGCTCAGTGAAGATGTCAGCTGTCAAACAAACCCACTGACTTGAGAATTTACTAATTGCTGATTGATGACAGACATTAGCTAGTTTCTTACCTAGATTTACAACATAGGTAAATGGATGGATGAACACCTGTACAGATGGAAGGACAAAACAATAGATGGAATAAAAGATCAATGAGGGCACAGATTGTGTCTGTTTAACACACTTACGTATCCACCTCACATCACACATTCTCTGTCAATTAAGAGTTCTTATACGTCTGTTCTACATGCTAAAATTACCTAAAAATTTTGATTGGCTTGGTCCTAAAACTACCTTAATTCTATGATATCTGTGACTCAAGGCTTGCCTTTTATCCATATCTTGTTTCCATATTTTTCCCAGTGCAAGAGATTTTTAAAAATAAAGTGACCACATTCGAGAATGTCGGAGATGCTCTTTTTACTCACTCTTTATTGGTACGCATTAAGCACATGATTGAAAGATTTTGCTATTGGAACATTTATTTATATTTTAGGGTCTCTTTTCAATGGCTTTATTCTCACAAATATTAGATTTACTTTTTATTCTTTCAAAGGATATACTCATATGGGCTTGTGATGTACACTGATGGAAAAAGCATAGAATAAACTCTCCTTTTTCATTTTAATGAATCTATTTGGTGGTAAGACTTCCCCATTTAATAACCACGCTACTCCTCACTCTATGGTGATAGTCCTTCATTTAAAAGCTTAGCATTTCTGGGGAGGCTGAATCTTTGTCATTCAAACAGATTTATAATCCCAGCATTTTACTCTTTTTTGATATATTTAGAAGGTAGAAAAAGACTGAAATTATTTTCTTATGAGATATATTTATTTATTATACTATTTCCATTCACATTTTTGAATAGCCCTAAATTATTGTTTAACTCTAGAAATATCCATTTAACTATTCTACAAAGCTTATACCCGCAAATTGGCAAGATCTCAACTGTAGCTCTTGAAATAAAAAGCTTCTCCTGGGTCAGAGTTCTTTTACTCTCTTCCCTTTAATTTTTATTTTTAATTGTTTCTTTTTCTCCTAGCTTCCTAAGATGGAACCTTGCATTACTGATTTTCAACTTTTCTTTTTTCCAAATAAACATTTTAAAGCAACAAATTTCCCTCTAAAGACTGTGGTAACTGCATCCCATGTATTTTGGTATTGTGTTTTCATCATTGTGCAATGAAAAACAATTCAAATTCCCCATAGGATATTTGATTTCCAAATTAATTCCATTGTGGTCAAAGAATATATACTGTTTGATTTAATTTCTGAACATTTTAAGGTTTGTATTATAGCCAGCAGATAGTATATCTTTTTGAATAGCCCCTGTCTACCTGGAAAGGATATATATTCTGTAGTTGCTAATTGTGGGGTTCTTTAAATGTCAATTAAGTTAACTTGGTTTAATAAGGCTATTAAAATCTTCAGTGACCTTGATTGTGTCTAGTTCTTAAAAATACTGAAAGAGGAATGTTAAAATCTACATCTATGATTCTAGATTTTTTTTTTCTCCTTCTAGTTATGTCATTTTTTACTTCATATATTTTAAAGCTTATTTATTCGGGACATATTCATTTAGGATTATTATGTCTTCTTGATGAATTTGCCGTATCGTCATTATGTAGTGTCCCTATTTATTCCTGATTACACTCCAAATACTGAAATCAATTTGTCTGACAGTGAAATAGGTACACAAATTAGTGTTTGTAGAGTGTATCTTCGGCCATCCTTTTACTTTTCAACTATCTGTGTCATACAAATTATGCCTGCTGTGGACATCTTGTAATGGACTCTAGCTTTTTAACCCCATCTGATGATCAGCCTTTTAATTTGGAAGCTTAGTACATTTAAGTTTAGTGTGATTATTGATAAGGTTGGCTTAAGTCTAGCTTCTTGCTAGTTTTCTGTTTGTCCCATCTACTCAATATTCCCATATATCGCCTTTTTTTCCTTCTTTTGTATTAACTGAGTATTTTTCAATATTCTATTTTGTATGCTTTGTTGACTTTTTAGCTATTCCTCTTTATTCTTTTAGAGATTGTTCTGTTGATTACAATATGCACTCATAACTTATCAGGGCACATGTAGAATTATTGGAATGAATATTATATCACTTTACGTATAAATAACTTACAGTAACATACTTCTATTTACCTCCCCTTCCATTCTTTGTGTTATCATAGATGTACTTTATTTAATATGTTATAAAGCCCATAATACACTATTATTATTTTACTTTAAATATAAATTGTCTTTTAAAGAAATTAAGCAAGGAGAAAAAATAGGTTTTTAAAATACTGACCCACATTTTTACCATTTCATACATTCTTCTTACTCTTTTCCTTCATATAGATCTGAGTCTTTATCTAGTGTCATTTTGCAGATCTACTTATATCCCTTTCTCTCAGCTTTCACTTATCTGAAAATGTCTTTATTTGGCCTTCACTTTTAAAAAAATATTTTGCTTTATGTATAGTATTCTGATTGAGCATTTTGGTTGATTTTTCCCCTTTTCATCAAAGATGTTGCTCCGTTATCCTCCTATTTTCATTGTTTCTGATGACGTGAGCCATCATTCTTATCATTATTCCCATGTGAGTAATGTGTCATTTGTTTTCTCTGGCTGCTTTGAAGCCTTGCTTTTAATATTTGGCATTCAACTATTTAACTCTCATGTCTAGATGTGGTTTTCTTTGACTTTGGGGAAAGATAGTGATACACTCTTCTCACCTTCTCTCCATGCAGCCACAGAATGAGTAACTCCAGGAAAATATTCAAGACAGAGGAAGAAACTCTGCCACCAACAACATGTTTTATTTACGCCTCCATTAAGGAACACAACAAATATTTATTGAGTACTCACTGCCTGCCAGGCTTTGTTCTTGATGTCTGGAATAACAGAGACTAAAATTCCTTCTTTCTTAGAATTTACATTTCTAGTGCAGAGGCTGGAGGTTTGGGGAGACAGAAAACAAATAACAAATATAACAAATAAGTGTATTTGTAAATTGTAAATAAATGGAGAACTATGTGCTTTGGAAAAACAGGCAAAGCATAGCAGGGCATGAGGCCTGAGGAGGGCCACAGAGGGCGTGAGACCAGTTTGCAGTATTATATAAGTGTTCTGGCCTAGCCTCATTGAAAGGTTGGCATTTAAGCTCAATCTGAAGGAAAGTGCAGAAGCTTGACCTGTGACTGTTCAGAGAATGAGCATTCCAGGCGGAGGGAACATCATTATTTTCTGAATCTATAGCACCCGCTATATTTTTGCAATCTATTTACCATTTCTTATTTGTTTATTCATTCACAAAATTTATTAAATTTCTAGTGTGAGTCAGTTACTGTGCTAAATGGTGAAAATACAAATATGAGTAAGTCAGAGTTCCTGCTTTCAAGTTTATGATTAGTTCAAGAACCTTCAGGTTTCAAAGAGATAGTGGATTGTGTGGTGTCTTTGTGTAAGACAATGGAGAGTTGAATCAAACAGTGTGTGCCCCACACAAACCATTCAAACTCATATCATTAAAAACTGTCCTGAACAAATAAAATATATCTGTAATTCTAATGCTTCCAGCTGGCTGCCAGTGTGTGAGACCTTCGAGCAATGGACACATCAAAAACTAGGTGCAATGTAATACGAGTGTGTGATAAAGGACTGGATGCCTTGGGGAAACAGTGGATTCTGATGAAGAGAATTGTGAAAGGCTTACTGGGGTGCATTGCCCCAAATGCAGAAAGATGACTTTCTGGCTATCCCAAATAGGATTCATTGCTTCATTTGTGCTAAAATTGATAGTTTGTTAAACCGTGTTTTCAGATGATTAAGTTAAATTAGGTAATCGGCAGTTCCTAGGTCCCTTCTCATATAGGACTTGATACATCCTCCATAAATTCTCAAAAACAAATCAAAACAAAAATATATTCTGCAAAGCTCTTTCTTATTTCCCATGTTATGTGCCATTGAGCCTTCCTAGTTTGTATACACTCTTTAAGTATCCTTCAGCAGTTTTCTTCTTGACTTTTCTGTCTTCTCTCATCAGTGATGAACTATTTTCTGCTGTGAAAATGTCCCCTCTCTAATGAAGCCATGTCACCTTGCTGCGAAAGGGTAAAGAATGACATCCTCCCTTCTCTCCGTTGCACTTGTTCAGAAGATAAATGGAGTATGTAGTTTTCCTGGGTTGTCTTTCAAACCCAGAATTTTATTCTGAAAACATGTTAATAACATAACTCATGGTAAATTCTATGAGAAAGTGTGCACTCAAAAAATACTCAAAGTCCAGGGACTCTACAGTCATGAATATGATGAAAAGAGTTGTAATAGGATATATAAGGAAAGCCGCTCTTAAATGGTGTGTGTGCTACAAAAGGTGACACTTCATAGTAATGGCAAGATTCTATCTCGTGTAGCACATTTTGAGGATATCCAGAGTGACATATGATTTCATTAGTACTCATATTTTTGTCATAAGATTACATAGATTACCCCTATTTTATAGTGCAGACAGTGAAAACAAGAAAGATTAGTAATTAAGAGGTGCTACTGGGAACAATTCTCTTTAATTAAAGTGCAATTTTAGATATCTCCTCTTTAGACACTTGTGTAATTTGTAAAAAGTCAGCACAAATTTCTGCCTTTTATTATAGAGACACTCAATTCATACAATTAAACAATTTGGAAATTTTCCAAATCATGAAAAATATATGCTTTATTTCAAAATTTGGGCTTAAGTTATTTGTAAGCGAACTAGTGCCAGCCTAGTTTTCTCTCTAATTCTAGTCTTTGATCTAGGGCTGCATGGAAATTACTTCTAGAGCAGATCGAGTAGACTAGGGATGTGAGTCACATTTTAAGTGGGATATTGATCCCCTTATAGTTTTTTTGTTGACTGTAGGCGTGGTAAATGCTCATTGTAAGAACAGTTGAAATATAGAAGGCTTATTTTTTGGAGTTTGAGTTCTATTCAATCTTGGTACCTGTTCTATATTTTAGGTGATAACAGAGAGGCTAGCAAATATACACAGTCTTTTCTGATTGTGATCAAATATCTAGGCTATCCTAGACTAACCCTTTGACCTGGTCTGACTTACGTCAGCATATTCTTGTAAGCTCAGTTCTTACCTGCAGATCTAACGTGTTTTTCATTAGGTCTAACGTCTTCTTGGATTAGCACATGTTCTTAAATGAAAATTATTGTTTTTATGTACCTTGCTGCTATTTCATATAGAAAAGAGCAGATGAAGTTAATCATCTATTTCTTTATCATCTCAGGGTGTAATCAAGCTTAATTTTACAGCGATAAGGTTCTTGTTATACAGTTACTATCTAATACAGGCACGAATGACCGATTTCATGGCTTTGTTCATACTTAGCCCGTGCTATTGTGGAGAGTGACTATTTGACCCCTCCCTGAACCAAGATAAAGTTCTCCATCACTCACTATGTGCTTGATTCAATAAGTAATAAAACCTACAGATGTAAAATGAATCATTGTAACCTATTAGCTATACTGTGCTTTGACGTCCAAACACATAAACCAGAACTGGGAACGCGGCTTATCTTCTTTGGCTATTCAGTAAGTGTCTGAGCCAAGAATCTCTGTCTCCAGATCTCCTCTCTTTCTGAATTTAATTGGAATTGTATATGAAGTCTTATTGGCCAGGGCACTCGGGTTTTAGTTCATCTTCTCCAAAGCTGTGATGGAGCCTAATACTTCAAGGTCCTTCCACAGCTGTTTTGTTGTTGCTGTTGTTCAGAATTAGTCTGAGGAGGGGAGTTTTTTGTTTTTTTTTTTAATTAGGTATAAAGAGAGAATAGATCATCTCAAAAAACTGTGTTTAACTCTAGACTGCATAAGCATCATGTGAGTTTTCGTTATTTTTCAAATTAAGCTCCCAAACTGGCCCAAACTTTGTTCCCAGGGACGTTAAGTAGAGCAGTTTGCCAAGTTGTCAAGGCGTATCATCTTGCGGCCAGCAGAGGAAATTGCGAGTTCTGAGCAGCTGCTGTGCAGACCACTCAACTAGTTTCTGTGACCTGTTGCAGACAGGCTTCTGATTGAAGTGGAAATAGGAAGCAAAGTATTTACTTTTCTGATACCTGAAAAGAGGGGAGAAATGAACCTAAATTTGGACCTTAGCTGTCATTCCATTGTGAATGTGCATTTTACAAATGAAGAAATTAATTTTGAGATGTCAAGTAGTTTATTGAGGATCACCATCCCTTTCATAAAAATTATTCAACTATCTATCCAATGAACCCTTTTTATCATACAAAATTATTGAGTGATTTTTTTCTTTTTGGTTTGGTGAGGAAGATTGGCCCTGAGCTAACATCTGTTGCCAATTTTCCTCTTTTTGCTTGAGGCAGATTGTCCCTGAGCTAACATCTGTGCCAATCTTCTCTATTTTGTATGTGAGATGCCACCACCGCGTGGCTTAATGAGTGGTGCATAGGTCCATGCCCAGGATCCAGGCCTGTGGACCCCAGACCACTGAAGCGGAGCATGTGAACTTAACCACTACACCACTGAACCAGCCCCTTATTGAGTGATTTTTAAGTAAGGAATAATAAGGGTACCTGGAATGATGATCTTGATGTTTCTGAGAAACGTATTTCTAATAAAAAAGGAAAGTGAAATCAAAGACCTTGTTACTAGAAATAATTGAATGGAAGTCTTTCTCCAACTGTACCTTTTGTTAGAAAGCTACTAAAACATGATCACTGAAAGGAACATAACTAACATTTGAGTGACATCCTTATAACCATGAGTTTATTTGGTTCTTTTCTTAACAAGGACCTTCTCTAGCTTCTCATAAACCAAATAGAACCTTAGGGATCCACATATCTTGAAGAGCTAGGAAGAGTTTATTTAACACCTTCACCCCCTATTCTAAGACATATAGAAATACAGAACTATTTCCAGGATTTCTGAGACTTTCTAGGACATTTCCATGTCTCTAGCTTTTAGAGTTCTATTTCCTACTTATTTTCTTTGTAGTGTGTTATGTGGCGTTGATATGAAAATCAGCACCATCTTGGAGTCTCCCCAAGGACGACTTACACAAAACATAATGACTTTACTACTACTTGTTATGGAAGGGAAATTTTGGAGAAGGGATTTATATGGCAGCAGCAAAAGCTGGCAAAATGGAGCAGAGCTTCTCTCTGTTGTTGCAGTGTCTTTTGGGCACTCTAACTCCATAGTATTTGTGAGGGTGGAGCCTCACGATCTTGCTAGGTCCTCTCTCCTTTTCCTTCTGTAATCTCTTATTCTTCTCTTCTCCATGAAGGCAGAACACTTCTAATACTCTGAAGTTGAATGGTATCTAACTCCTATGAATTTGCACTCATACGGTCTACTCAAACACTTAAGATATTTTTCCAAGCCAAGGAAGTTCCTTTACACCCCTTGACCAAGAAATCATGGTGCCAGAGTACATATTTTTTCCTACCACTTTACAATAAAAATTTCATATTAAACGTGACCGCCGCACAAGGTCTGTTTGCACAAGCCTTGAATAACTTATTACTCTTCAACTGCCATTTTGCATAATCAATCGGCATACAAATCATCAATATACATAGATCGCGGATGCTAGAGACTAAAGAATATGAAATCGGTGAAGGCTTACATGTACCAGTTATTTTAGTGGCTTAGAAAGCAGAGCAGCAGTAAGTTACTTTCTCTGAGCTGTGGTATCTCATCCTGAATTGTACATCTGTATCGCCTGGCAGTTCCGGAAGGTGCTGGTTATGACTGTACAGCATGGCATTGTGTTTGAATTCACTTAGCTATTCTCGACAGGGGTTTCCCTGTTTGTTTTTGCAACAAAGTCCTGCAGTGTTTCTGGCTAATACCTCTGCATTTTCTTGCACCCTGGTGAAGAACCTCAAATGGAATAATTACTTTGTTGGCGTTATGGAGGTAGATATAATTCATAACAACAGTGTATACTGTGCAAACTCATTTTCAAGATCTAAATACAAACCATGGATTCCCACTGAGTGTATCAACAAGGATCATAGCAATCTAACCAAATAGGATGGTGATGCAGTGTTGTTCGATGTGAGGACACAATGGGACTGTTACGGAGCTCTAAGCACATTTCAATTTGTGTAAATCAAAAACCTCTTGTTCTGAATAGAATTATCAAGTTTCTGATGCATGTGCAACATTAAAGAAAGCTTGTGAGAGGAGAAATATTAGCAAAACCTCATACCCTAGAAGTGACAAAAATTGCACTAAAACTAGAAGCACAAAAGAAGGCTCAGTGAGAATCCTTGTCGTGTGACAGGATTAGTTCTAGAATTCATGAGCTGAGCCAGATTAACTTTCATCAAGTCATGGAAGATATCAAAGCCAACTCTGTCAATGTTGATGTCGTCTAAATAAGTCAAATGGCGTTGATGCACAGAGCCAATGCATAGAGATTTAGGGCAGCACCTTAAACAGAGAGAAGAGTCTTGGAGGATATTTGCTCTGGGAGGCTTTTCAGTGACCTCTGAAAGAATCCATTTGATTGACCTCAGCAGCATCTGCCCTGATTTCTGAATCGAAGCCGGATTGCTTTGCACTGATGTCTTTACCATGCTAGAAAGCCCCTCAAAATGATGATAGATTGCCTTTGTATCGTGCACTTGCTGAGGAAGCAGTTGCCTCCAGATGTAAAGGATCCATCTTCTATTGTGGCGATCGCTGTATACTTGAACAGAGAAGTTGCTCAAATTATCACCTCTCCTATACCTTTTTCCAAAGCAATTGATACTGATCGTATTGTCCTTTCTCGTGTGAAAATGAGGTGCCTTTTTGAGACTAGTTATCTATTTGTATGTTTAAACATGGAAAGAGATAATTCAGGGTTTCTTCCTGCTGAAATTTAGTAAACATTTTTGTATCAGAAATACTTGTTTCAAGAAATAAGGGGATGAGCATTACAAGTGAGACTGTACTGGCTTTACAGCATGTGGGTGTTTTCACGCCTGATTGTTTTCCCTGGAGAGCTTACAGTGAAGGGGAATAGATTCTGGATCATTTGTTTGAAACAGGATTCTATCTGCGAAAGTAATGTGATACAATATGATCAAAATGAATTTTGAGACAGGACCCCAAACTGAATGTCATTCAAAGCAACGAAGCCTGAGGATTTTTGATGTGTTCAGTTAGCACTGTTTTATTAACTGATTAGGACAGAAAAGGAAGGCTGTTCATTTAGGAAATATTTACTGATCCTGACTATGGGCCAGACACTGTGGAATATCCTAACAATATAATCATAACCAGGATAGATGTAATCTGCACCCTCACACATGCCCTGTGTCAGTCCATCTTTGCATAAATTAGAATTTACCCCAGTTTATCTTTAGCTTCTTAAACAGCAGCTCTTGGACATTATCGAGATCAGAATGACTTGCAGGGCTTTTTAAACTGTAGATCACCGGACTCCACCCCTAGTTTCTTTTTTTCCTTTCAATTTATTTATTTTTCCAGCTTTATTGAGGTATAACTGACAAATAAAGTTGTAAGATATTTAAAGTGTACAATGTGATAATTTGCTATGTGTACATCGGGAAAGGATTCTCCTCATTGAGTTAAATAACACATCCATCACCTCACTTATTTCCTTTTTTCCCTTTTTTTTTGGTGAGGAAGATTGGCCCTGAGCTAAAATCCATGTCAGTCTTCCTCTATTTTGTATGTGGGATGCCACCATAGCATGGTCTGATGAGCAGTGTGTGGGTCCTCATCCGGGATCCAGGGCCACGAACCCAGGGCCGCCAAAGCGAAGCACGTGAACTTAACCACTACACCACTGGGTTGGCCCGTCATATTTCCTTTTTTTTTTTTGATGAGCACACAAATTCTACCCTCTTAGCAAATTTTGATTATATAATACAGTATTATCAACTGTAGTCTGATTCCATAAGTCTAAAGTGAGTCCCAAGAATTTGCATTTCTAACAGGTGTCCAGGTGATGCTTCTAGTCTGGGACCACACTTCAAGAGCCGCTGCTCTAAATAAAGACCAGAAACTGCTTAAATGTGAATGATGGCAAGTGTGAATCTTAAACAACTGTCCACGTAAGCCACTGAATAAATGCTGTAGCAGAAAAGTCGCTATTCCAGAAAACTCTGAAAAGAGTGTTTGTATGTGTGTGCCCAATACCACCGTGAAATTAAAATAAAACACTCCTCAATTTTTAATTACTTTTTAAAATAATATATCTTACATTCAAAGAACTAACCAAATTGGGCAGTTTTTGATAAGACCTTCAAAAATATTTTTTGATGAACCAAAGAAATTCAAGCTATAGATTAAGAACTACAGATTCAAGTATTGAGAAGTGGAGCATCTAATTTATACTTGATTCTGATGAACTATTAATAAATCATTTGATGATATGATTTATTCATATTGTAGGGGATCAATTTTGACTTTTTCTGGTCGTTTTCACTGAGGTGTCTGTAGCTGCTTTTCCCTGTGAGTTGTTTTTAAGTTGTTCTCTCTCCTGATTGTATAATAGATTATGGCTCCAAGCCTTCCCCTCCCCTTTCTCTGGGAGACTTCTCCGTCCTGATTCTTCTGTACTCTGTGTCGGTAACTCACAGTATACAGCAGGTTTACCACATTTCAGAAATAAACTTTAGACGGATGGAATTCCATAGCACACTCTTTTCCCCTGGAATCAGATGCAGCGCACCCCTGTTGCACCGCACAAACTCAGAACCATTACCACACTTTTCATTACTGTTACTTTCATCTGACATTCGATGTCCTCGACCCAAGGATACAGGTATCAGGGACATAATGGGAAGTGTCTGAAGAGCCCTTAAGGTGATCTCTGATTAGAGCCCAGCTTCTATTTCTTTAGGTTTTAGGTCATGTCTGAAGTCAGAAAATGCATTTGCTCTCTGGTTCTTTAGCAAGGTAGCAGTAGTTTTTCATCTTCTGCATACCATGCTTCGAAAGGTACACATGTGTAAGTGCTGCAAATTATTAATGCATTATTGAGTGAAATACAGAGAATTCGGCAACTGGTAAAACTTTACTGCCAAAGTGATATCATCAGTTAAAAGCAATGGTGTGCCAGTAAACATTTAACAACCGGCTCTCTGAGGAAAGAAATTAGCCTTGATTTTGTAGCCTTTGCCAATTTCTTTGATGCAAATACTCCCATCATGACCAGTTCTAAGCCACCAACTAGACATCACTGAAAATGGTGCAGGCAAGAGATGCGTACAGTTGGTTCCTGGGAGCTGGCTTCTGCACACCAGGCGAGGCTTACAGCTTGTTTGTTTGTTTGTTTTCAGGTGAGTGAGCATAGCAATCCAAAGGAAGAAGAGCCTCAGATTTTCAATATCAGTCCTTTATGTGAGCAAGAAGAAGTTTCAGGGCTGGACCTTTTTCAAACCGCCAGCTTCCCACTTCCCCAGAATATATTAAATATCTCTCCATCTTTCATCACTGTAGAAATAACTCCGAAACTCAAAAGGAGCAATACACTAAAAGCAGTTAAAACTCATCACTGAAAGGAGAATGAATAAATGCACAGCATCCTAGCAATATCTTTGTGGTAATGGCTCTGAGCTGTGGGTTGTGTGCTAGGTGCTTTCCCTAGCACAGGGCCACACACAGTTATGACAGCACTTGTCACCTGCACTATGTCATTATTTGTCAGCATGTCTCTCTGACCCTGAGCTCCTTGAGGGCCAGCACCATTTTTTTTCATCGTCCCCAAATCTTAACATAGTGCTTGGTTAACAGCAGGGACTTGTAGTGGATTCTGTGCCTCCGTGGAGGACAACTCTGAAGGGCCACCCTAGCTTCAGAGCTCCCCCGGGATCAGCCCAGGCCTCTGTTGTAACTGCATTCCAGTTGAATTTTTCCCCTGGCTTCATCCTGCACCCCTCACTCCTTAACAAGCCTCGCTCCTGAGAGCGTGCTGCAACAAACGTCCTGCACGCACATCTCCAGTTCAGAGACAAGATTTAACATGTGAGATATTGACTCCTGCATAATGAAAAATTTGGAAATTTGGCACTTTTCTGCAATCGTGCACTTTAGAGCAGCATTAATTTGCATTTATTCAGAAACAACGAGCATCCTTTTGCTTGAGGGTGCTATTAAGCTAGATGATCCATTAGATTCTTTAACTGCCTAAAAATTTCTCTGCCGCTCTGCATTAAAATGACCAGACTTGGCTGTGACTAGTGCAACAGCGTTTTGAGATAGACTACAAGCTCTTTTGAGGAGTCCTACCGCAGTCATAAAGCCTCCCAGACAATTCTGTAAAATTAGTATGGACTACTGGTCCACTTTTTTTTTTTTTTTGTACTTTCATTGAAAATGTAGATCTGTACCTTTGGTCTCGAGTAGTCAGGCATAATGAACTTACCTTTTAATCACCTTAATTCCTTAGCTCATTATCTGAGATTCCTTAGTACAAGCAATTCCCACGTGTCTTGTGTATCACGTGACAAAGAGAACATGACGTCTGAATCTGGAGGAATAAAGCCATGTCTATGGTACCAGCAAATCCCCTGGCTTAGGTGGAGCAGAGGCAGTCAGGAAGTCTCTCATTGCTTATGCCTGGACTCCTGGGATCCTCAAGAGAAGAGTAGATTCTCTGCAAAATATTCATTTTTTTTTCTTGGTTACATGATTAAATGAAAGCATCTAAATATATGAATCTCAAAAATCAAGATGACTAACTTCGGATTCTTCAGCCTGCCTCAGAACAGCTATTATTCACACTGGGCTTGTGTGCCCTACTTTTAGAAAGCTCCTATTTAATTGTATCCCAGTAGTCCTCAAATCGATTTACAGTGCTCTTCTTACTAATAAGATGCCTTTCTCAATTCTAGAAGATGCTTCTTTTAGATATCAGTTAAATGGGACACCAAAACCTTCAACAATTTTCCTGAATTAGGAAAAACTAGGATGGGCTAGTATAATCACATGTGTGATTACAAGTCAGAGAAATATATAACTATAGTACTGCAGGTACTGAAAAACATTATGAACATTAAACCAGAGCTAAGCTATACAGCTGTCTCTCTCTGTACATGTTGATAGATAGGTCTATATAGGTATATGACATTGATCTTGAAAAAGGTAAATAGCCTAAGTGGGTTACCTTTTTGAATGATGCCACTACAAATCAGCAAGTGAAATGTTAGTAATTATTCAGCAGACGTATTTTTACCTGTTTGGGTAGAGGAACAGAGGAAAACATCAAGCTTGTTCCATTTTATGTTTATGTATTACATTTGCACTCATAGGAGAAATATGAGCTTATTTTATTACATTCTATTGTCTCATGAATTTAGTGTACAGTTTTGCTTCATTTTTTTTAATGAAACGCTTCATGAAATTTGTGTGTCATCCTTGCACAAGGGCTATGCTAATCTTCTCTGTATTGTTCCATGTTTAGTATCTGTGCTGCCAAAGCAAGCACCAGTTTTGCATTTTATTACTGGTCAACTTTCCCTCCCCTTCATTCCTTTTGTCTGTTTTAATATGGCTGAAGGAAAAGCAAGCCTTCAGTACTCAAGTCCAGCCACCCAGAGCCTCAGACTCTCCCAACTGTGCTGAGGCCCATAATGAGCGAGCAGGGCTCCCAGAGAAGAGAACAATTGACATCAACATTTTTTCCAACGTCTTCTGTGCTTCTCTCACATAGGCTATCCTGGAATGTGGAGGCCAGGGTAAATATTGGGGGAAATGGCTCTGAGGACCTAGCAATGTGACTGTGGCAGCTGGTGCCGGGGTAGCTGTAGCCACAGCTATGTTCCGGAGCTCTGAATGGCCTATCTGGACATAAATCCCAGCCTGTCTTCATCAGCGCTAACAGATGGCAACCTCATGGCAAGACTTGTTTTATGGTGCAGGTTTTATATGCATTTGGAAGAGCCTACCTTGTGTAAAACGTGACTGTAATGACACCATCACATTCCTTACCTCAAAAAGCAAAAACTGGCTTTTTACGTATATGTTTTAGGACAGTGTATAGAACATCACCTTTTTCTATTAACTGCTTCTTCCTAAATTTTGTTGAGGTAACAAAGTCACAAATGGGCTTGCTGAGCAAAAGTTAGTCAGCAACTTAGAAACCAGTATGAGGTGATTGCAATTCCCATATTGGGCTAGATTTCCAAAAGCTGTATCCAGAAGATGGAAAGCTGGCGATCATAGCAAAGATAAGTGAAGAGAAAAGATATTAACTGAATTATATCTGGATGAACTCAGAACAATATGAGAGTTTGAAAAGACCAATAAATAATTAAATGAACAAAATGGGCTGAAAACATTATATTATTTAATTATTTGGGCTTATGTCGAGGAAAACAACAATTTATTTCCTGTTTCATTCTTTACTGTTAAGAAATACCATACTCAAACTAGAAAAGGTAGACTAAGCATACTAAGAGGAAACAACTATAATGATAGTAATAAACATATTGAGAAGAAATAAAATATGTGAAAAATATGTTAGAAGCATACCCAATTGCTTAAAATTAATTCAAGATTCCAGGTACATATGAGTGACATTTTAGTGCACTGAAAATAATTGCAGATAATACGTCACATGTGCCTAGAATCTTGAACTAATTTTAAGTAGTTAGGTGGTACAACTTAAAGGAGGACCTTGAGTTCTTTCTTGTTTTAAAGGAAAAAAAAATCCATAAGAGTCAAAAAATGGGCCCTGACATTCCAAAAATGAATGTACTATTAGGTTATATGACAGTTTAGTTTCCAGAAAAATCAAAGACTGCATCCAAGTTAAGACGGTTATTTGGTGTTGTGTTCATTTTCAGAGAAAGACTTTACACTGGCATAGATGGAACAGATTTGATTTATAACAATTAAAGTGATGAAGAAAAGGGAAAAAATATTACCTGAATTAGCTGAGAGAACTTGGAGTCCTTAGCCTAGAAAAGAAAAGACTCGAGGACAAAGATGGCTATTTCAGACATTTGAAAGGCTGTTCTATAGTTGCTGGGTTAGCTTTCATTTATGTCACTCCAGTGGGCAGAAGCACAATGAGCAGGTTGCAGTTACAAGTAGAAAGGTCTTCACTCAGCGTAAGGAAGGGTTTTGTCAGATTGACAGCTGTTTAAAGTAGAAATGGACTGCTCTGTGAGATAGTAAGCATGTTCAAATGGAAGGTGAAGTCAATTGTTCAGGTTTATGGTCAAAGGAATTCCTGTATTACGTGAGAGATGAAGTATGATGACCTCACATCTCTTTGTTTCTAAAATTCCATGTTTGGTTTAGGATAGAGAGTCCATTAGGACTTATTCAACAACTGTGTAGGACTGGACCATTTGAAAAAGCAATTTCATTTGTGGCATTTGATTTTCATATGTTGTAACTAGTGGCAGAAGATAGGGGAAAAGCTACAATAAAATGTCTTTCAGTAATGTAGATGGTATCCTGTAAAAACTATTGATTAAGTACCAACATCATTGCAACAGATGGCACAACCTAGTGTTAGACCAGTAGGCTGTGTCAGGGCGAGGTTGCCTGTCCAAAAATTGAAAACAGGTGGCAAAAGTTCCCTGGGGCACTTGTCATCTGTAAGTCATCTGTTAGTATAAAGGCCCTGGTCAGACACAAATTAGGTTCATTGTTGATGATGTTTTTAATAGCTGAAGGACCTCACAGCTTTACTTAATTAGAATTGTAATATACTATATACATGTAGCTGATCACTTTTGACAATTGTTTGGTTGTCTTCTACTTTGTTAGCCTAAGTTGCAAAATAGCAGACATTTTATTTCTGTGACACAAAAGGATCATAAACACATGACGGAAGGCAGGATGCACTTAGCTGTCTGCACTGCTCCAGTGTTTCTCGTTGCATTTTCTCTGGTTCTTCCATTCATCCATAACTAACCCTTACGGAGAAATCAAATACATCTGTACTTGGTTTCTGTTCAGTGGAAATTAAATCCCACAAAAACCAAACCGCGGTTTGAACTGAAAATGCTCATTTTGAAAGTATGTTACTCGCCTTTCTGACATTTTATTCCACTGCCCTCTTGCCTTTCCCCAATAGATACGGAAGTGAATTAAAGCTTATTCATAGGTGAATTGATAGATAAGGGGCAGGTAAAGACGTAAATCACTAACATTGTCTAAAATTGATACTTTTCAAGCCTTGGGTCTTATACTTCAAAGCTTTGGAAAATGTGGTGGAGAGTGAGAATTTAGAGGAAGGCCAGACTATTTAGTTTGGAGAGAAATGAGTATCTTGGAGTCCTTTAAGCATGTCATGAGAACATTTCTGTAGACCCCTGTATGCCAGTTAATATGGTAAGATCATTTTCTTCTGATGATACTCTGGGTAATTTGTCGGAAAAGAATTTGCTTTGTTGAAACAGTAAGTTACTGTACTTGCAACAATTGAGACTGGCCTTAAAACAGAGTACAAATAAATATAAGGGAAAACAGCAGCATGATTTAAAATACCGTGTTTTTGAAAAGTAAATACTACGTGAAGTCAAAGGACAATGTACTGCCTATGATCCACAGTTCTATTTGCCTAGATTTTTTCTGTTTTCTCCATAGTAATATGGTGAGCTATAAGGCAGAAGTTGGCTGCATAAAGTGTCTGAATCGTTAATCTAAACGAGGAAGTAGTAGATGGAATTGGTAGAATTCAAATCTTATTCCCATAGTTGTACATTAGCCTGCCTCTGCCCCCATCCTCTCCCCCACCCCAGGAGAAATTTTATCTTCACCTGTTGCATTGTTTCTTAGTAGACATTTATCCATTATCTAAAATCAAGACAGCATTTTTGCATTATTGGCTTTGATCAAACCCTTGGTTTGTATTTTATTAGCTTATTCAGGTAATGAGTGACTGATTTGTTGTTTGGGAACAACTTTCTGCTCATGACGGTCCTCATACCTTTTATACATCAACTATCTACCTAATTGGAAGCCTGGTTCCTGTTAACATTTAGAAAGAGTAAGCCACTTGGCAGATTATGATGACATTTCTAAGACAGTTCATATGAGGAAAACAGAACCAAGAAATCGACAGCGAATGCCCTTGTGTTGTGTATAACTGCATTGTGAATTTAAGCCCCCTGTTTATAATGAAAGTTCTGTTGGATTACCTCACGTAATCCGGATGTCACAGCAGTTGCTGCAAAGCACATGGAGTAACCTCCTCTATATCTCATGAAGACATTACCTCGGCTTATTCTTTTTCTTTAGAAGACAGTTGTGGCATTTTTCCATTGGTTACATTGTACAAACAGAAAGATATATTTTAGACCCTCTTGACTGATATTCTCAAGTTCTCTGGCATGGTTTTTAGCCCCCGGGGATACCATTACAGTTCAGGAAGGGAGTTCTGGGGAATAAGATGCAACATGTAGGCACCTCTAAGAACTAAGGCAGTGGAAAAGTGACAGAGGACAAGCCTGGTATCCCACTGGTGCCCCTGAGTCATTCTGAAGGAGTCCGAAGGAATCTAGACTAAACATGTTCTACTAGAAGTCTCGCTCTGAGCTTCATTCCAGCCTCACAGAAGGATTTGGCAGAAGTTGGCAGAAGTATAAAATCCCTTGGATGTGTTGGTATTAAACCATGCAGCTGTTCCCAGTATCTTCAAGTTCTGCACTGCTCCTTTCTCTCTTAGTAAGATTTTTAGTTTACATGTAATTTACAAAATATCTATGGTTAATTTGTAATTCTTTTGTAGATTTTAAAGTTGTTCGATTATGCAGATTCATTTTTCCTTTTTGCATTCTGCTGCTTACTTTGTAATTATTTCTGTTTTTCAAGAGGTATTAGAGAATGAGAGGAGTGAATAAACCAATATTTTAATATACTAATCATTACATGATGAGTGAATTGTTTTAAGAGGTGAAGGTCGTTGGATAAAACCAAGTTTTACAATTACATGGATATTTGGGCCCATCACACAATCTCAGTTGCTTATTATCATAAATAAGTGGAAAACTACTATAGGCTAGTTAATGTTTTGACTTTGACAATCAAGGTTGCTATGCCCTAAGTTAGAGATATGGAGTAAAGAAAAGGGCTGAGATGAGGGGGCTGTATTCTCTGAGACGAGAGACAAGTTGCGTAGTCTAGTGTGTCGGCAGGCTGCAAAGGGGCTGCATGAGAAGGTAGAGATTGGTGTGCTCAGAATTCTAGCATGAAGGAAAATGAACAGCTGCTGGGCAGAATAAATATATTTGGACTTTTCTACATTTAATGGTTTATTAGGTAACTGTGCGTTTTCCTAGAATTCTGCTTGGTGTTTTTCTCATTTATTCATCTCTCAGCAAACATTTATTAAACTCCTTTTAATGCAGCAATGTTTCTGATGCTGGGATCATAGGGAGAAAAGATGGGATTACCTGTGACGTAAGCCATCATGTGTTAATTGCTATGACAAGGCAGAGAAAGGTCTGGTGAAGGTGTGATCAAGCAGGGCATCATGGTCTGGGACTTAAAGAACAGCGCAGATGTGGGGAGACATCCCGAGAACAGGGAGTGGCATGAGCTAGGCTTAGAGGTTAGAAGGTCCAAGGATCACTCGGGCAGTGGGGGAGCAGTTTATTTTAGCTATAAGGTTTGAAGGGTGGCTTGGGACATCATTTGGAATGGCCTTGAGTATCAGATCAATAGGTCCAGCCTTTATCCTGTGGAAAATTTAGAGCCAGTAGAAGTTTTTGAACAGGTCCTCTGATTCTATCAAGGCAACAGTGAGCAAGGGAGCCTGGAACGAGGAAAGAATGGATGCAGGGGCATAGTTAAGCTATTAGGATACAGAAAAGATAAAACAAAAAACCTGAACTATGGCACTGAAGTTGAAATAAAAAGAAAGCAGCACTTAATTGATCAGTTGGAGGAAGTTGAGCTCATTAACATCCTCTGGTTGGTTTTTTTGCACTGATGAAACAAATGCATTTAAAACATCTCTACTCCTTATCTACTTGGAATGGATAGTCAGAATTAGATATCCAAAATGTTAGAGAAATTAGTATTTTTGCTAAAGGAAAAAGCTGTAAGTAAGATTTCATTAACTTTTTTCTGATGAGGGCAATGTAGGAACTCACCAATTTATAAGTAAAAATTTAGGTCAAGCTTAGAGTCATTGATTTTGAATTTTAACTATTTTATTCTTAATAACCTGTGCCGATGGTAGATGTCTACATTTTTGTGTAAATTTTGTCATTTGCAAGTTGATGCAGATATTTCCCTTGTCTAACACCCTTCAGGTTTTGAAAATACACATCATCCTTCCTCTCTAGAGTGAACAGAGGCCATTATTATTACCTTGCCAATGCAATAATTACCTTAATGTGAAAGGATTTAGTAGACAAAGAAGGATATTGCTCGAGGATATTTTGGCCTTTGATTTCTAATTAGAAATTTCTAGTTTCTACTCAGAACCTAAAATCAGTAAGTAGAAATATACAAAAAGTTGCTTTGGTGGGTCCTATGGGGTCGAAGGGCATAGTTTCAGGTTTACCTTTAGAGAAACAGCAGTTTCACTGTTACAGAATGAAGTTATAATAATGGAATTTTCCCTCTGATGATGAATTACCAGTCTGAGAGGAAGTGGTTAGGGAATGGTGGCCCATCAGCCAGAAAGCCCCAAGAACAACCATTAATAAGCACTCTTTGGTTGAATACCTATCATTATGGGGGCTGAGCTCCACGGGAGAGCGCCATTCTGCCTCCATCCGACATGCAAAATAGTCAGTAAGAGAATGAATGAAAGAGTATAAAAAACTGCCAAAAACAGACCGAAGAAGTCTTCATTTGGAATAAAGATTAAATAACTAAAATTAGGCATTTCATTTTTCAAGGGAGTTGTATAGGTGAAACTAAAGAATCATTATAGTTACTTTGATTAGCTTGTAGAAAGGAAGACATAAGACTTTTTATGTATATTTTAAATATTAAAATATTTAATATTTTTATATAATATTTTTAAAAGTTTTAATTTTTTGAGAGCCTCAAAAGGAGAAAAGCAAGATTGATAGATGGCATCGGTAGTGAAGTTATTTTTGAAAAGTCAGGGAATAGTTCAGAATGTCCAGATTATGGGACTGTCCATTTAAGTAGAATTTCTTATGTCACATTTCCATCAGGAAGTAGGTAAGTGGCCAATTTCTCATGTAGTTCCACAATCCTCAACAAAATCAACTTATTACTGGCTCTTCATTGCACCACGAGATGTAAATTGTTAGTTCCCCAACCAGCCAGTGGTTTCTGTGGGTCTGGGAGGGCTGTCAGCCAGTCTGTGGGCTAAAATGTTGGCGACGAAGCAACATTAGCATGGAAACATGAAGTCACTTAAAGGCCATACTTCACATGCTGACAGCAGCTGGACCCTACTTGGTACTGAGGAAGAAAGGGGAAATAAATTTTCTTCTTGCTTACTGTGTCAGTAAGTGAAGTCAAGAGTTAGCCTGTGTGTGGGGAGAACGACTTTCACAAGGAGTCTAGGAAAGAAACAGATGAGTTTACAATTAGGGGACTTAATTTCCAAATCTTGTGGTCTTCTAGGTAACTGTAAATGTCATGTTAATGTTTCTTAGCAACTTATAAACTCCATGGAACAGGGACTGGGTCTGGTTTTGCTCAATATTATACCCTGGAGAACCTAGTCGGCCCTCAATAGATTTTTGTTAAATGAATGAGTGAACAATTATCTAAACTTTTATGACTGTGATTATGTTTAATAACAGAATTGTGCCAGGTTAAATAATGAAACAATGCAATGCTCTGGTCCTGATTCTTAAAGGCAGCTTGTTGAGGGACCTGGGAAAACGTCCTAAATCTGAGTCTCTCAGGTTCTTCACGATTAAAATGAGTATGTTAGACTAATACATTGTTATTCTTTTTATTTTTGTAAAAAGTATGGTGGATACGTAGTTTAAAGAGTTGAAAAATCATCATCAGCCCACAGTCACAGCCTTGCCATTTCCCACTTTCCAGAGGCAGCTGTTTTCAGTCTTTTTTTTTTTTAACTGTTTCTCTTGATATTTATCAACACATATCTAAATAATATGCTTATAGTGCAAGCTACAGTTTTTTAGTTTTAATAATTATCTCTTAAAGCACAATGGAAGATGGATTTTAGCTCTTTAAATTAACTCCAGCCCCCAGTCACACACCATCCCTCCAACTCCCAATATTAACATTATTAGGACAATGAAAGCAGTTTTCAGAACTGAGATACATTATACATTATGATTCCCTTCATCTCTTCTTTGAATTGGACTTCCTATTTTATAAAATTCTTCCCCCTACTCATCCTTGATTTACTGTCTGATTTTGGTCCAGCCTATCCTCCAGTAGTTTCCAGAATAGAATGCTTGGGAGGTAGATTTTTGAGACTTTGCATATCTTAAGTGTTCTTAAGTTGGAATTCATTTTCCCTCACAATTTTGAAGGCATTGGTTTTTTTTGTCTTCTAGTTTTCTGTGATATTGTTGAGAAGTCGTAAGTCATTGGCACCTTTTGGTTTGTGATCTGTTTTCTCTCTCAACATTTTTGGCTGTCATATACATAGTGTTCAAAAATTTTGTGATAATATACCCAGATGTGGGTATATTCATTTCTGTTGCAGGGCACCCCGTGGATTCCATCAGTCTGGAAACTCATCACTTCTGGGAAGTTTCCTTGGCTGATTAATGTTTTTGTCCTCTCCATTTTATCTGTTTTTTTCTTTCTGGAGTTCCCATTATTGAGATTTGGGGCCCTGTAGAATAATATTTTCTCTCCTTCTCTTTCTGTTTTCCATTTTGCTTCTCGTACTTTTTCCATCTGTTTTTTGTTTTGCTCGTTTTCTTCCCTCAGTGTTCTTTTCTAAGCCTCCTTTTATTCCTAATATCAAAGTTTTAACTTCTAAAAGCTCTTCCCAACACCCTTTTTTTAAAAAAATGAAATCCTGTTCTTATTTCATGGATAAAATGTAGTCTCTGATCTTTCTGAGGATATTAATGATAATGTGCATCCACTTGCAGAATATCTGTTCCCTTCAAATTGCCTTAATCTGTTTGATCTCACTCTTTTTATATTAAAGACATTCCTCAGATGTCTCAAAACCCTTGGCTGTTTGCTCATATTGCAGAGTCAGGTGCTGTAAAACTAACTGGTGTTCACTCCAGGTTGATCTTCCTGGGCCTTTTGTTGAGAAATCCCCAATATCAGTCTCTATCAATCTTTTATGCTGGTCAGATTCTGGAACTTGCTACTAGAATGTGGGCCATGACCCACACCATCCCAATCAACTGGAAGCTTGTTGGATGTAGAACCTCTGGCTCCCGCTTCAAAGCTGCCCTTCAGAATCTGCTCTTTAGCGAAATCCCCTGGAGAACAAGCTTCCCTTCATCTCCTCGGAGTGCCTAAGGCTGGACATCAGCCTACTGGGGGGGGGGGGGAGGGTAGGGGGGCGCAGAGGGCAGGTGTTTCCACATTCAGATGATAACCTTCTAAGTAATCCTCTGATTAGGGGGCCTTCTTCCTGTATTCTCCCACAGCAAAGAGAGCGATCTCCTGTCTCTTTCTCTTTTTATAAGTGCATTAGTCTTATTTATAAGGGCCCTACTGCATGACCTAATCCAACCCTAATCTCAAAGGCCCCATCTCCAAACACCATCACATTGGGGATTAGGGCTTCAACATATGAATCTTGCCTGGGGCGGGGGTCGGGGCACAAACATTCAGCCCATAGTACCCGGGGTTACCTCTATTTTACCCTTCCCAGATAAGCCTCCAGCTTTTTGCTAAAGCGAGTAGATCATCTGGTGGTCTAGCTGCTTGTTAATCCTTCTCAATTTTCTGTCCACTTCTATCCCCACTTCCTGATGTAGCTGGTAGATCCAATTTCTGAGCAAATCAGGCTTCTATTTGTTTGATAGCTAAAATTTTGTAGTTCGTCCTTTCTCTTCCATTTTGTTTATTTTATACCTTTGGTTTTTAAAGATCCTTATGCTCTGATCTTAGTGGGTTTTAAAGAGCAACAAATGTGTAGACAGAATTCATCATCTTTAACCAGAAGTAGACTAATTAATCCCTAAAGTTCCTCTGACTCTCAAATTTTACGTGTCAATTTCTCCATTATTTTATAGACTAAATATATCTTTTTATTTGTTCGTGTACTTGCTTCTTTATAATTTGTCTTTACCTCACTGTTTAAAAAAATCTGAGCTCTTTCATTTACAGTTGCTTCATATAAGCAACAAAAAATACTATGTTAAAAAGGATTTATGTCTGTAGGAATCTTCCTCTATGTAGCCTTTTTTTGAAAAAAGTAAATTTTAGTGTTCAAGTTTAATTGCAACCCAATTCTGAGGTCCAAGTAAATCAGCACCAGCAGAATTCAGTGTTACTTAAGGATGTCAGAGTTTCAGAACCACAACAACAGCATATGTGTTTTATTTCTGATTTCACCCCTCGGTAGTTACTTGGCGTTTGAACAAGATTTCAAATAAAGTGCTATCAATCAATCATAATTCCACATAGAACTTAGCACTTGAAAAATTTTCATTACAATTGGACCAGCTATTTGGTGAATAGTATTGTAAATTGGAGGCTTGGGAAGAAGGTGAGTTATGACAGTGTCAGCTTATTGACCACTCTGCAAAGTATTGACTTCAAGATAAGTTCTCAGAATTATTGTTTCTTTCAGCCATGGAAATGATTGAACAAGAACATGGTAATATTAACCATCATTAATTACAAGCATTTCCTCATATCTTTACCTGTGCAGATGGAGCAGGAGCCCCGTGAAATGCCTCTTGACAAAAGCACCCCAGGTTGGAGATTCTTGATTCTTGGTACACTTTGACCTGGTAATAAACATGAGTGGTCCTTCAGCCTTCAAATACATTTAATTTGGTTTAACCAAAACTTGAACTTTATTTGCTATGGGACTGGTTTTTTTTTTTTTTTTTTTGCAAAACACTTTAAGAAATGCTCCCATAGAAACGAGGAAGGTGGGAGTAAAACCGATTTCCTGATACCTCTGTACAATGCCAGTTTTGTGTCTCCTGAGCCTGGTTCAATACGTGGCACGTACTCATTAAATAATTTCCAAAATAATCTGAGCCAACTTGGATAAACTATACTTCTTCCTTTCATCAATACTTTTTAAGCAACATCTTCAAATTATCACCTGAGTTGCTCTAGGATTTTATTTTCCTCCCTGCTTTAGATTCTCTGAAAGTGTCGCCTACCCGTTTTGCCTTATGACCAGGGGTGGTTATGTTCCTAAACATGTGGCAATGTGAACTGCCTCTTACCACCTCCTGAAATAAACTTGCCCCTGGCGTATTCACAGTGGAGAAATGGCTAAACCTAAACAATCTAGATTGATCTAGGAGCTTGGCAGTTGGTTCAATTTTCAGTCAAATCTTTATCATTGAAAAATTTCTCTTAAAAGTTTCCTTTTCTTAATAAGTATCATATGTGCTGGGTGTATTTGAAGTAATATCAAAGTGTCTAAAGTGTTATACAAATTCTCTTTGGTGGTATTTTGTAGTGCCTCAGGCCTGTTATTTCAATTATATTTTGCTAAACTGTGGACATACAAGAGATGAGACTGAATGTCAATTTGATGGCATGTCTTTGCATTTTTAATAACAAAATGATTGTTTTCTTTTATATCTGTTTTGTGTAAATGAATGGATCTTTGTAGTGTGTATATCTAATTGAAGGTTGTAGGTATTGACATATTTTAGCAAGCTATTCTCGGGAAGTAGCCTTATATTCTTGTGGGTCCCTGACAAAAACTAATTAAAAACTAAACACACAGGAAAGGGTCAGTTACATTTGCTGGTAAGTCTAGCGTCTTAGTCTCCCCAGGCTGCTGTAACAAAATGCCACAGACTGGCTTAAACAACAGAAATTTATCTTCTCACAGTTCTGGAGGCTAGAAAACCATGATCAACGTGCTCAGTTCAGTTTCTGGTGAGAGCTCTCTTCCTGGCTTGCAGACAGTCGCTTTCTTGCTGTGACCTCACATGGTCTTTCCTCTGATCTCTCTTCTTATAAGGACACTAACCTTATCAGACTAGGGCCCACCCTTGTGACCTCATTTAACCTTAATTACTTCCTTAGAGGCCCCACCTCCAAAGATAGCCACCCTGGGGTTTAGGGCGTCAGCATATGAATTTTGGAGGGACACAAACATTCAGTCCATAACATCTGGCTTTATAAAATTTGTTGTATTTGCCATTTTGAGTTGGTTTTGATTAATTTATTAAAACTTAAATTGTAAAGTTTTCAAGGAAAATGCTAAATCAGTTTTACGTTCTTGATTTTAATAGGGAGGATGGGCAACTAGTGGTTTTGGAGAAAACTGTGCCATCTTTGATTCTCAGCTGTGTTTGACTCAGTTATTGAACTATAATGTGATTGACCTTCAACCAAAGATTTTCAATAGTGCTATATGTTTGTTTCTATGTTTTAAATTTAATTTTAAAACTTTTTTTAGTTTATTGAAGAGGCAATGTATGTTGAACAATTTAGTGTTTGCCTTTTCCAATCCTTGTTTCATATCATAGGCCTTAAAAATGAAGTAGTTGGCATCGACTTTTACAGATGGGAAGGCCCAGAGGGAAGAGATGAAAGTCTTGATACATTAGTCTGTGTCACATGCTTTTTCCTGCTGTCAATTTTTGTAATTTGAGGTGCCATTGAAACCTGAACCTCACTCAATAAGAGATGATTTAATAGGGGAAATTATTCTAAACCTGTTGTAGCAGAGAGTTCTAGCAGAAGGGGAGATCTGGGACTTTCTTCTCTTAGTAAGCTTACCCAGAACCTGGAAGCATTTTTGAGCAACTTAATAGATTGTGGTGGGGTTTCACAAAATAACTGAATGTCAAGTGGTGGGTACCAGTTTTATCTCTCAGTGGCGGCTAATTCAGCATGGGTCTTTTGACAGTTTACTGCCGATTCATCGTACATAGTCCCTATCCATCTAAACACAAAAATCTGAAATTATGTAATCAATAAAGTAATGGATTGTTTCAAATGAGCACGACATTGATTATAAGGGCTCACTGCAGAATGAGAGCAAAGTTGCTCTTCAGGCCTTTCTGGAGATGAAATCCAAGCCTTGATTCCTTGTAAAGCCTTCCTGTAATAATTAACCCTCCAGAAATCCCTGGCCCTCCCTCTGAGCTGGGTCAGGTGGATGAGATAATGCACGGGAAAGCATCTGCAGCCCTTTGATAAAGAGCAAAGCAGAAATCTCGGGCTGTTATCATTAGTCCAAAATACATGGTATTCTCAACTCCTGCCTCTGCAGAGTGTTCTGCAATTTCACCTTTTGGTACAGGTGACAAGGACTTTTCCTTAACAGAGTAAATGCATTCATTTTTCTAAAAGTGAATTTTTGTAAAATCTTCTTAAAATCAGGCAGTCATCTGAGGTAGTATTTCAGAATCTTTTTCCTTGAGGAAGAAGTAACAACACTTCACATGACTAATTTTAGTCCTGGAGTCTCCGAGTGGTCGTTTGTGGCTGATTTGTGATAGATACATTCAGAACCATCGCTCCATTCTTTTAACCATTTACAAGTCTAATATTGCAGTATCCTGGCTCAATCATCACCACCACAATCACTTTTCTTCTTGAATATCATATACTCTTGGGCTTATTTCAGCCACGAGACAGACTGCTTTTTGCAACACAATCCGTTAATACAAGCAACAGTAATACCTGTCTGATTTTATTTCTTCAGTCCCATGTTGGGAGAGTAAAATTAATCTGTATGTTTTTATACACGATTGGTAATACACTTCTTTTATCATTTAAGCTTAGAAATCATGCCCACTAGCTAACTTATTTTTATGGACACCAGCAAAGCATTTTTTTACTAGATTTTATTTTTTAGAGCAGTTTTAGGATCACAGCAAAATTGAGCAGAAGATACAGAGATTTCCCAAATACCCCCTGAGCCCATGCATGCACAGCCTATCCCACAATTAACAACCCCCACCAGAGTGGTACATTTGTTACAATCCATGAACATACATTGACACATCATCAACCAAAGTCCGTAGTTGGCATTAGGGTTCACTCTTGGTGTACATTGTATGGCTTTGGACAAATATATGACATGTATCCATAATTATAGCATCAAACAGAGTAGTTTCACTGCCCTAAAAATCCCCTGTGCTCCCCCTATTCATCCCTTCCCATCCCTTAAGCCCTGGCAACCACTGTCCTTTTATTATTTCCATAGTTTTGCCTTTTCCAGAATGTCAGATAGCTAGAATCATACAGTATGTAGCCTTTTTCTGATTGGCTTGTTTCATGCAGTAGTATGCATTTAAAGTTTCTCCAGGTCTATTGTGGACTTGATAGCTCATTTCTTTTAGCGCTGAATAATACTCCATTGTCTGGATGCACCACCATTTATGTAACCATTCACTTCCCGAAGGACTTTTTGGTTTCTGTTGTTATTGTTACTGTTCTTGGAGATGCTTATTCATCTAATAGGCAGGTTTTTACATTTAAAAAAGCCTGCAATAAGAATAAGCTTCTCTGTTAGTGTTGGTGGGTACAAAAGAGAGGATTGTAAGAAAATAAACTATGTCACCTTCTTTCTAGACCAATACCATTCATATTGCCGAGGTGATCTTAAATCATTATACAGTATTATTATCGGTAAAATTATTCTCAATATTATTGAACTAAGAACAGCATACCTGCAAAGCTGATTTACCTCTATCAACAGTAGGTCTGCTAAAATTTAAATATGTTATAAAAAGTTTATATCAGCACATGCTTTTTTATTCCATTTTTTATTCCATTATGTGCTTTAGTATACTTTTAAAAATCTAAAATCGTATCACATTTAGTGATATAAATCCTCTTCTAAGCATGTCTCTTCTGGTAACCCCCATTTAACCAATAATGAGAAAATTCTACATCTTTACTCTTCACAGAGAGGATCACCTGATATCAGTAGTAGATTTGATAGCAATCAGACCTACGGTAGGTAATTGCTGAATTCCATTCCCTTTTCTAAATTAATCTTGCAAAACTGGGAAAGAAGACATACTATTTTTCTGTGGAAAACAAAAAGAGAGGGAAGAAACAGTTTTTCTCAATTCCATAAGTGTGCCTACGTTGATATGTGTGGCTTCCTATTGTTCTTTATTGTTGTTTGGTATGTTTTTTGAGGACAGTTGACTACTTGACTCTTTTGGAGTCAAAGTTGGGTGGAGAAATTGGCCCCTGGATTTGAACAATATACAATGGAAGGGGCCAAGACCTTAAGTCTTTCTGGTGTAATAACTACCCTTACTTGACCATTTTAGGCCACCCCAAGGACAACCAACATCCCATGAGATTAGAATATTTATGCAGCTTTTATTTATTTATTTTTTGCCTCCCACCCCTTTACAGATTCTCCTTTCATTCTGATTATGTTCTGGAGTCCCAGGTCTAATCTAGCTCTCCCAAAACCTCATTCCCCAAAGTATGGTCCATGGACAAGCAAGAGAATCTCAGGCCCCATCCTGGACATACTGAGTCAAGATATGTGTTTTAACAAGTCCTTCTACTTCCCCCTGGGTGAACCCTGTGCCTATTTGAACAACAGAGTGCTAGATTTTTTTGAGTACCTTGTTTGTCCATCACCCCAACAATTAATCCCAATATTTACAAGGTAAAAGGCAGTCCTCAAGTACAGGGTAATAAACCAGGACAAATTTGTCGCTGTGGTGGGGTCCAGCAATTTGCTGTAAGACTACGTAATCCTATGGATTGTCAAAGTGTCAGCCGAGAAAGAACAGAAAATACCACTTTGAGATTCATGTATGCATCTCTTGTATGGGTGTAATTCAAGTTCCAGAAAGAATTCAGGTCCCCATTATTCCTAATTTCCATTGTGTAGCCTATCCCAAGGCTCCTCTTTACTGGTTGTTGGTCCCCACAGTGAAAGGTCTGGTGTTGAAATGGGGGTGCTAGTGACAGGAATGAATATTGACATGGCAAAGAAAAGGATAAAGCCCCTGAACAGCCCTGTCAGCCTTAGTATGGGAGCAGAAACTGAACCTGACTTCTGAAGACTCAGGCTCAGGTGTTAGCTAGCCAATGACTTGTGGGGAGACCTCAGACAAGGCACTTTATCCACTTGTAGTTGAATTTCTTCACTTATAAAATTGGAATAATGATACTGCCTTATATAACTGAAAGACCATTGTGAAAAATACAGTAGATAATGGTTTAGAAAGCACTTTTCAAAGTGGTGTATGCAGATAAAGAGTTATGATAAGGTTCCAAATATTTGAACAAGTCTTTTCCATTTCAGAATAAAATCAGAATGAATATCCACAGACTACATTATATTTTCCTTCATATTCCATGCATAACTTTGGAAGGTGCCCCAAAAGCATAAATATATGACTTTTAATTCCAGAGACACAGAAGAAATGTAATTCTTCAGGGTTTTATTGACGACAGTGTTTCTTCAAGTGTAGACCCCTAAGCCACCTGCCTCAGAATCCCCTGGGGTCTTTGGGAAGGGAGTGGGTTTGAAGAATCTTCAGGAACACGATGTGATTCTGATGCATTCTAAAGTTTGAGAAACTAGCTTATGTGGGTTTTTGCTGCTAATTTTATGAAAAATATAGACATTTTATTAAACTTCAACTTGTAGGTCTTTTAGTTTTATAAAAGCGATCCTTCATTTACCCTCTCATGTGTACTCTTGGAAAAGGAAATTGCACTTCTGCCTTTTACTTTTGTCTGAGATTATGTTGCTTACTCATTCATTCCACAAAGGTTTATTGAGCATCTTCTAGAACTGTGAAGGTTTAATGTCTGTCCAGGAAAACAACTTCTGACTGTTGGCATTCCTAAGTTATTAGGGCAGTAAATACATCGAAAACGATCTTTGGTTAGACTTCTGATAAAAATGTGAACTTTAAACACAGTCTCTGCTTATGGACAATAAGGCACCCTAAACTCTGAGATGTTTGCTCTTCTTCTCTTTTCTTAGATTTTAGTTTAAGCCTACATTGCTTTCCTTTCTATCTATTAGAATATTAAATGAAGAAAAATGAGGACAGAACAAATAAGATTCTTTTGCTCCTCCATGCCACACCTTGATGCGTGGAATTTAAATGAATATTGTACTAAAGTGGATATGATTGTAGTGGATTATAGTGGAGATTGGTTATTTTCCTGTTCTCACATCAGAAGTTGCTGATGATGTTACATGAGAAAATTCAGTCAAATATTTCATGTGTCTTATTAAATACATGAAATGGAGAATTAGTGATGCTAGATGTTTAAATTGTCAGTTATCAGTCAATCTGATTACTTATTTTTCTTCTCACCGTCCACTCCTTATGCTAACTAACAACTAGTAGGAATTGGTCCACCTCTTATTGAGTGAACATGTTAGTCTTTCTAGATGATAGTTGAACATCTTCAGAATAAAAGCATTCACTTTTTTACTGTTATCAGTTGAGACTAAGGTGATGAAAACGTATCTTATACTCCTACAAACCATTCTGAAGAGAATACTAGAGGTGGTCTGTTGAAAACATGTGTTGGGTCATGCCCTTTCCTGCTTAAACCTTCCTGATGGCTTTCCAGCTGTCTCAGAGTAAAATCCAACTTTCTTACGCTCTGCAAGGCCCTGCTCTGGTTCACTTCCCCAGCCTCATCTCAGCCACCCTGCCCAGGCTCTTTCCACTCCAGGGTTTTGCGGTCTTCCTTCTAGTTCTCCAGGAGAATGCTCATTTTTGCCTGTGCCTCTGTTTCAGCTGCCTCTTCTACCTACCACTGGGAGGCCTTTAGAAACTTTGAAGCTGGCAAGTAACATGAATGAATGCATGAATTTACAATGAGTTGAGGAGAAAGCGTTTCTTTTTCTTAAACAGGAGCCTAGATAGGCATTTGGCCAAGTACTTTGAAATGTTTTCAATGTCTAATATTTCTAAATGTATTGTGGACTGGTGTGAGGTCTTTCTAATTGTACTGGAAATGAGTTTAAATACGGTAAAGTTGAGTTAAGATTAGTATTCTCAGAGCAGACCTGAATCTAAGCTTAGAAAAGGAAATTTACATATAAATAGAAAATTAAGTCAGTTTTCTAAACAGGTATTTTTGAAAATCCAATAACAGGTTAACATATTTAAGGTTTATACAAACACCCAGAATATTTTTGACTTAATTTTAATTAAACTTCAGGAAGTATTTAAATGATAAGTAAAAGAGGAAGAAAGCACTCTCTTGTGCTTCTAAATTGCATTGAAGGATATTGACAGCTTTAAAAAAAAGGATCTCAGACTGCCTGTCTCTTCCCCAGCCAAGTGATTCATAGCAAAAGACAGGTTAAAATACTTCCCTCTGGGGCAGTGTGTTGTGAGATGTGAGACAGTATGTAAAGTTAACGCGAGAACAAGCTTATGTGCTCTCTTCTCTTTATTCACACGCCATTCTTTATAAGCGATATAACTGAACGTTTGTCTCAGAGCATTTTACTTTTCCTCTGGGGAAATGTGAAAGAAAATTATCTGTGGAGGATAAAAACACGTTAATGTGTGTTAATTTATTCTAGAAGAGATGCAGGAGTCTTACATTTGAGTGGGACTTAGAGTTTAAGTCAAATAGTGATTTCTGGGCATGAATGTGGGAAGTGCTCATGACTAATTATCACCAATTTTTAAAGTGGTTGGGGGTGAAAAAATATATATATATATATGGTTCATTGATATCTCTCTTCTTCAATTTTCTCTTTACAAATACTACCATTGTTAAGTTTATTGTAATTGATCTATAAATGGAGTGAAGTCAATATCCAAGTTTCAGTGTGGAATGAAAGGACAACTAAGGTTAATACCGTTTGGCGAGACAGCATAGAAAGATGGCCTGAGACCCAGACACAGGGAAAACCACTGCAGGTCACACCTTCATAGAATAACCACCTGTCACTTCAGCTGCTTATCTCCCAAGGGTCTCTCCACTTTAACCAACTTTCAAAATTTATTTTTATACAGTTTTGCTAAGCCTTCTTCTAAATACCTATAGTTAAAACCTCTTTGCCTTCTTTTTTCCTTTTCCTAGTTTGTCAAAAGACTTATCTGGCTTTTCAATGTAACGTGCATCCCTCCTCCCCATGACATATTTTTACGCCAACCTAATACCCTTGGTATACCTTAGTTTCTTCCTTTTGGTCCAGGCTGTCACGAATACATCTTTGGATTTAAATTGTCTGAAATTTAAATATGAAAGTACACTTGCCATCCTCCTTCACGGTAGTTTTATTCTCTGAGTTTTGATGTTGTTTTTGTTTTTATTTACTTTAAATTTTTGTTACCAGAAAATAAGAGAAGAGTTCAGAATTGTAATTTCCATTTTATATCTTATTCTTTTTTCCCTACTCTATCTTGTTTAAAATTTAGACTCATAACATCCAATAATTACACCTTTTCTCTTTGTGGCCTTTATTAATGGTGAATGAATTTAGTGCTTTTGTCCTTGGTTTGGAACAAGCCTTGCCATTTATAAAACTGCTTTTATTGGAATTATCTGTCAAATGAACTTACTCTCCATTTGTTGGAATTTTGGAGATTCAACATTTTTGAAAGCCCTTGAAACTCTGGTACCTAGAGAAATACAGAACTGGAAAATACCTGCAAAATATAGCTTCCAGGAAAGATGAGGACATCCCAATAATTTATAAGAATTTGGACCCTGGATTAACCAAAAACTTCCTACTGTTTTTTTCATGAATTCTACTCATGCATTTGTCAAATATTAAATAAATGACTACTAGGTAGCAGATCCTATTCTATGGAGTTAAAGTATAAAGATATGCAAAATATAGTCTTTTGAGGGGCAAATTTAATTATATAAGAATAATAAGAATACAGAAAATGCAGCAAGTTAAGCAATGGGCCTATTTTGGGGGAGGGCAGTCACTTTTTTAGGCAGTAAAATATACATAACTGAAAATTTACCATTTTAACCATTACTAATTGTCCAGTTCAGTGGCATTAAGTATATTCACAATGGTTTGCAAACATCACTACTATCTATCATCAGAACATTTTCACTGTCCCAAACTAAAACTCTGCACTCATTAAACACTTGTTCCTCATTATTCTCTCCTTCCACTCTCTGATAACCTCTACTCTACTTTCTGTCTCTGAATTTGACTGCTCTAGGTACCTCATATAAGTGGAATTATACAGTATGTGTCCTTTTGTGTCTGGCTTATTTCTCTTAGCATAATGTCTTCAAACTTCATCCATATTGTAGTATTTATCAGATTTTCACTCCTTTTTATGGCTGAATAATATTCTATTATGTACATACCACATTTTGTTTATCCATTCATCTGTTAATAGATACTTGGATTGTTTCTGCCTTTTGGCTAGTGTGGATAATATTGCTGTGAATGTTGATGTGCAAGTGTCTGTTTGAGTGGGGGATTTCTATTTATTGGAAATAAATTTGAATTTAAGAAAAGATGCAAGGATAATTCAAATAACTCATTCGTATCTGTTAACCAGAGTCGAAATGTTAACATTTTGTCCAATTTGCTTTATTAATTGTGCTATCATCCATACTTTTTTTTCCCAACTATTTGTGAGTAAGTTGTAGAAATCATGTTGTTACCAGTTTCGCCTCACTCCAGTGGGACTCTGACCCACACTCAGAGGAGCTCCGAGGTGGGGCCCGTGGATGGGTCTTGTACCCACAATCCGTCCCCTTCCTCAGAGAGTTCTTTCCTGTTCGGTGTTGAAGATTTGACAAATTTCACCTTGTGAAATTGAAGCTGAGCATTCAACAGCACGGGCTTTATTCAATGGCCAAAGAATGGAGAAATGGGCACTCAGTCCACAAACCAACTTCTCAGCTCCTGGAGTAATTCGGCAGCTGCTGTAAGGGGTCTAGGTAATGAAGGGGAGGAATACTCATAGTTGTTTGGGGAAATGGGTAGGCTTTTCTGAGGTGCAAAGGTGCTACCTCTTTTCTTGCTTTCTTTGATTATATCCTGCCATTGCCGTGGCAGTTGTCAACTGTCCTGGCATTGGTGGCTGTGTTATATAATATGTTAATGCATTACAAGGAGCATATAATGAGGTGTAGGGTCTATGTCAGGTCAAGTTGCAGTGCCATGTTGCCTTCAACTAGTTTTAACTTGATTTGACCTATTTCTCAGCCATCTTCTCCTTCCTCTTTTTGTGGTGTCCTGTAAGCTAAAGAGAATGAGTTAGGCTTGTGCTGAGCAGGGTTGTGCTTAGTGTCATGCAGCCAGTAGGTTGGGTAACAATATCTAAACTTTCCTCTTAAAATCAAATAATCCTCATACTACTGTCACCTACTTGAGAAGTGACTGAGGGTAATATGTAGAGTATCAAAAATGAATATTTACTTCACGGTAGATTTTAGGACTAGCATACTTTAACCTATACCACATAGATATTAAAAAGTAAATATTTCATTTATGACATCATCTCCAAATTGCTTAATTGGCAAGGATAAAATATGTCAGTAGGGGCCAGCCCGGTGGCGCAGCAGTTGAGTGTGCACTTTCCGTTTCAGCAGCCTGCACTTCACTGGTTTGGATCCCGGGTGTGGACATGGCACTCTGCTTGTCGGGCCATGATGTGGTAGGCGTCCCGCATACAAAGTAGAGGAAGATGGGCATGGATGTTGGCTTGGGGCCAATCTTTCTCAGCAAAAAAGAGGAGGATTGGCAGCAGATGTTACCTCAGGGCTGATTTTCATCAAAAAAAAAAAAGTATTCTTACTGTTCAGTTCTAAAGTCAAATGTTGTATTGCTTTCAGCATAGTTATTTTCTGAGCCAATATTTTAAGCCCTTTCAATAAGGACTAAAATGTTTATATTGGCAAATTTTCAAATTAGTTTAACTTGTTAATGTAATATTTAGATTCCTGGCAATATAAAACCAGTTCACTGTGATTTACTGTGAGTAAGAATGACCAAACAACAACAGCAACAAAATGCCTCAGAGATGCTTAACAGAATGGAGAATTAAAAAAACAAAAGCAAATGTTTGTAAAGTGTGTTTTGAAACTTACCATACAAAAGGTAGTATTCTATTATTTTATTCCATGGGCTAATAAAGATGGTGATATGGATCAAAGAAAATATTTGACTTGTACTTTAATGAGGACTTTGCCTGTTAAACAATAATCCCTGAGTTAGGGATAGATAAATGTGCACACTTCTCTCTGTACGTAAGGCAATTTCTCCAGAAGATCCAAAAGGCTATTATGTATAAGTGACACAATCAGAGGTGGATATTTTTTCACAGCAGCAGGAGAGACCATCGGGGATGGTTTTAACTGGGATCTTGTGGAGGGGCGGAAGCATTTTCCCTACTTTCATGGAGTATATTTCCCCATGATATATGCTGAAATTAAAAATGCAGAAAACCATATTGGTTGAATTTTATCTAGAAATGTAATCCTTCCATCTTTCCTTAAGTCAGAACTGTGCAAAAGCAACCGAACAGCATAATACTCTTATACTTTAGGGAAAATTGTGTCGATTTCAATAAAGTTGTTTCCAACAGATTTATATTAAATGATTTCCTGAAAATTGTTTATAAATTGAATTTTTACTAAACCAAACAATTCTTGAAATTACAAAAATCTTCCTATTCCGCAGAAAGGCTTTGAATAGGATAATCAAAGAATGACAAATACAGTAAAAAAAAGTTGACTCATTAGCGATCAAATATGTTAATTAAAATATTGAGATTCCATTATTCACCTAACAAATAAACAAAAAAAATGTTTGAAAGTCGTTAGGTGATTGATGAAAATATGGCATAGCCATCTTCTCGTCCTGCTGGTGAGCATGTAAATTGATACAGTCTGAGTGCAACAGAGTACAGATTCCCCTTTTAGAAACTTTTGAAAAAGAATTGAGGCCGTTCCCCAAAATTCAGCCTCTAGTATCAACTTAAAAGATCAACAACTGCAGATTAGTTGCATAGTTTAGCATAAACACTATTGTTCATTAAATATAATATAGTCAATAACATGGAAAGATATTTATTGTGTAGTGCTGAAATAAACAAGTCATGTACATACAGGCATACACACATATACACATATATATATTTTTGTACATAGCCGAGTGCGGACATGCAGAGAAATATCCAGAAAGGATGTTACTAAGGTAATAACTCTGACCCTGCATCGGGACAAAATAATAAGAATTTTCAATTTTCTCCTATTTTCTTTTCAATGACTTCATATTCAAATTTTTCATTTTAGAGGAAGATAATATTTTAACTTAATAATACTTTTAAAGCCCGTCAGGTTATTTACTCTTCTATATGAATAATGATTTTGGGGAGGTAAAATGGGGAGATACTATGAGGAAACTGTGCAAAGTCCATCATTTATGGATTCTTTGAACTGGAACAAGTTTTCTTAAATCCATGTTCCTCACATAGTGCTTATTTGTAAATTAAAGGAAAGAATTCCTGTCTTAGTATTGTCCTGAACATTAGTGAATATATAAAATATAATTTTTGGCAATACCTTGGCAAGCGGTAGTTGCCCAGTAATGAAAGTCATAGGTTTTTAATTATTTTATGAAATTCAGGTATGTTTCTTGGTCATGTACTAAAGTAGGCACATCCATAGAAGGGAGGGTTTTGATAGACATATATTATCCTAAGTACTTAAAGGAAAGACTTTTCCAGTTTATCTGGAATTTATTTCTGTGGGTAAAAAAACGTCTACAAAAAGGCAATTCAAAGATAAAGGGAGAATGAAACAATTGTATTCTAAAAGCTTCAGAGCCCTACTAATCTATAAGTGGTTGAAGGTTACTTTGCATTTCCATGTCATTTTGGTGGCTAAATCCTTAACTGGTAGTTTGTATATTTTAGGAATATCACACATTTTGAAATCTAATTTTAGTACAGTTTTACTGTCTTGATTTCTTTTTTAATGTAATTTTGTTGATTGTGGTTTATTTACAATGTTAAATTGTGTAATCAGCATAAATATATGCAATCATGCAATTTAATTAGGGAATGTTATTTAGGAAAGTAATGACAAAATTCAAGCATTCATGACACTTGAAATTCTTGAGAACTTTATTTTAAAACTGCTCTTTGAATGAATGGTAGTTGATATTCAAATTTAAGTATTTCTCTTTTCCAAAAAATATGAAAAAATCTTGCTAAATTTTGTGGAGGAAAATATGGTATTAAAAGTATGATACAGTTTGTGAAAGACCAAAATTTCTTAACTGTTTACACTGATGTTCAACTTTCTGTTTCTCATCATTTTCTCAATTTTTAGCTTTAAGTTTCCCATTCTTGTGAAAGAGGCTGTTTAGAATATGATTTGTTTTTTTAACTCAAAATCATAGGTTTGCCTAGAGAAATATTTTTTCTGTGTCAAGACAGTTCGCCTCTAGTACCAGCTTGAGTTAATTATGAGGGGAACTGGGTAAGTGGATGAATTATGCAAGTCATCAGCTAGCAAATACTCAGAAAGTACTTAATGAAGCAAACACATCTTTGTATATAAAGTAATGTATATTTGAGTGTAAATAACAAAGTGTCAGTTTGTTTTAAAGAAATATATGCTTTCTGCTGTAACTAACATATTATTTATGAATCCTTGCTTCACAATGCCTTTGATATTCAGAAGCATAAATCCTTCCTGTGATTTTGTTCATAGAACTTTTTTGTACAGTCATTTGGAGATATCAAAGCTTAAGTAGTTTTGCCCACTGCTTTGCCGTTCAATTGTTGTGTGAAGATATATTTCATTAAATATATGAATCAGATGTGAGAAGTATAATAATTGGGGAAAAAATCCTTTCTCTTGCTGTATTACTCACTCCGAACATTTCGAAGGACTTTGAAGTTATAATATTGTAAGACTGATCTTTTATTTGAGGAAACTCATATATAGAAAAAGAGGTGAGAAAGCTATAGGAAATTGCACAGAAATTGGCAGAGCTGCTTCTAATTTTCTCAAGATATAACCCAACATATCGAAGTATTCAAGGCTAAGAATTTCAAGCAGAGAAGTAAGATTGTCTTAAGGAAGAGCTGCCATGATGGAAAATCAGGTCACCCCTCCAAGTATGGCATGACGTCACTCAGGGGAACAGACACACTGGACACCCTTTGCAGTTTTCACTAAGAACATTTATTGTAAAAACAAAAAGGAGCATAAAGATGAATAAATGACACCTCCCCTGGATAAGCTCACAGTAGTTTGTAGAAAAGTGGCATTTAATCAATAATTACAATATAATGAGAAGAACACAGCAATATGTTTCAGTAAAGTCCTATGAAGTCATATTAAAATAACTCCACCTACGCAAATCATATGATAGTGCTGAGGGAAGGATTCACTAAGTTGGAATATTTTAACTTGACTTTCAAAAAGTAAAGACTTAGGGCTTTTTTCCCTCATTATAGAAGCAATAAAATGTATAAATAAAGATATGCCAAAAGAACTAAGTAAAAACTAGCTGCAGCTATCTTGTGAAACACAGAGAAAAATACTGGTAGGATACAATGTATTTCTTTCTGTCTTTTCTTTTGTGTTTGTGCATATTTGTATATATGTTTCTTTCTTTCTTTTTTTTTCCTGAGGAAGATTTACCCTGAGCTAACATCCACTGCCAATCTTCCTCTTTTTGTGTGTGAGCCACCACCACAGCCTGGCCAAGGACAGACCAGTGTTGTAAGTCTGCACCCAGGAACTGAACCTGGGCCACTGAGTGGAGCATGCCAAACTTAACTAGGCCACCAGGGCTGACACATATATATTTTTTCTATTACCCAATTCAAATCATATCATATACAGCTTTCTATACTTATTCATAAATCTTTTTTGGACATCTAAGAATATTTCCACAGTATCAAATCCTGGAAGACTTTTATTACAGATTGAAAAATCGTCCATATGAAATTTTGATTAAAATTAGGATCCCACTACCAATATTGGATAATACAATACTTGTTTCAAAAAACACCCTATCAAATACTGACAAGTAACAATTTTACAATAAATCTCTCAAGGTAGTAGAGATAAGAATTGTATTTTACTGCATTTCTTTCACTTCTTACAATGTTAAACATTTTTATATATTTATTAGTCTTTATATTTTCTTTGTTGTGAATTATCTATGCATGACATTTGCCATTTTTAAAATAGAAGACTAAACTTTTAAAAAAATTACTGGTATATATATTTTTCCATATTAAGATAAACCATATGTGATTGCCATTTTGTAGGTCAGAAAATTGAACAGATATAAGTAGTATTAATCATGATATATGATATTTTTCCTGCTGGCCTTTTAAATATATATAAAATTGAAATCAGACTGTTTATTTTTCTACTTATTTTTTAATGGCTTTCTATTGTGTTTGTGTGTTTTGTGACTGAATCTCCAACTTGAGCATCTTAAGACGGTATTTTGTTTACCCTGTATTTGTAACCTTAGCACACAGCAGGAAACCCATAGATATATATTTTGTAGTTGGATTTTTTACCTTTGTCCAGGAATGATATTCAACATTTAACAACTAATAATACCTGGTCAGTCATAACGGGCACAGACCAGGCCACAGGGCTGAGCCGGACCTAGAGGGCTTGTCAAACCAGGTGTTTCTCCCCTAATTGTTGGGTTATGTGGAGGACATTGCTCATCTTTTTGGGGGGTGGGGGGGTGAGTGCAGTTAATCTGTTAATTTGTTCAGGTTGGACTCTAGAATCGCTTAGTGAAATTTCAGAAAACTACTGCTGGGTTTGATTTTAAGAATATGGTATGTCTTTCACTTACTAAATCATCTTTTAATAAAGAAACGTGGGCCCAGAGTGGTTGAGTGCCTTGTCTGAGGTCGCACAGTTATAACCTTAGGACCATAAGTTTTTAAAAAACAAACAATAGAAATAATTTTCTGTTGAAGAAATTGCAGGTGTTATTGGTGGTTTGTCCAAGTCCACACAAATCTCTAGAGGGCATTCAACCTATAGAAATTTGGGGCTATTTTGGTAAAGCTATGATTTACCTGATTTAAATCAGATAAAATTTATAAAACATAATCTGATAGAAATACATGCCCTGGCTGTCATCTGCGGTCACTGGCTAAGTCAGGCTGGGCTCAGCATTAGGCCATTATGGATTCTGACCCCACAAACTGAATACGGTCTGATGACAATATGCAATGAGACTGAGTCTATCAGACATCTGGCAGCCATAATTTAATAGAGGGCCCTCAGTGATTTGGGCCCGTGGCATTTGGACATCATCTTTGACACTGGCCGCCATTATAACAATTGATTCCAGCTGGCCAATTCTGGCTCAGAAGGCTCACATTTTCCATAGAGGGACTATTGGCCATGACTGGTCCTTGTTTACAGAATTTTCCATCTCTCCTGGCTGGCAGAGTCACACTTTTCATTCGTTGGGACTTAAACTTTAGTGCAGAGCCCATATTTTAAAATCATCCATTCCTAATGCAGGAAACAAGGGTATTTTAGGATGACTGATGATAAATAGAGGTATTAAGTTATTTTACCAAATAGTTTTAGTTTTGTATTGTGCTAGGGAGTGTCTAACCTCTCGTAATACATGAATTTTCACAAATTAAATAGTAAACCAGAAAACAAATGTAGAATATTTAATAGATGGTCCTAAATAGCTTGAAATATGTTTAGCTAGCCAGTAGCATGATAGACTTTTATAGCTGGGAGGGACCATAAAGACTATAAAGGTGCTTCCTCTCATTTTACAGATAGCACAAGGTCACATAACTAAAAATTCCTTGTGTTTTTTGAGTTCATTATGTAGTATTTTCTACCGCAAATCATAAGGACCTTATTAAAAGATAGATTCTCAGATTTAATTAAATGCCATTTTCTCTTTTTATAGATTATTTGTAGTTTATGGCTCATGTGGAAATGAGCTTATTCCTCAAATCTGACAGATTTATCTGAAAAATCAGCGGATGGCCTGAGATCTTTGACAGTCGTCTCTTTTATTATAAAGTGAGAAGTCGTTATCACAGCAAAACGAATGCTGAAATCTACTTGAAGGAATTCAATTTTTGTTTTAAGTTTATACTGGAGAGTTAACAGAAAATCCTCAATTAACAAGAAGATTATTTATTTTAAAGTGCTTTCCAGCCTTTTAAGATATAATAAAAACTGTAATCAATATTAATGTGCCATTACTTTCTGCCCTATTTTCACATTAATAGAGTCATTTCCTCACATTAGCAGAGTCAACTTGATGGCATATTGTATTCCTGACTTGCTTTCACATGCTGCCTTGTTTACGAATTTTTGTTGTTTTAAATAGCACATTTTCTCTAATGTATTATTTTTTTCTTTTAGATTGTTTCTTTGTGTCCTGTCACTAGGCTCTGTGATAGAGTGCTAAATTGACTCCCTCAGGCAGATTAGATGGGAGTTAAGACCCAGCCTCTGGATCCAGCTCTGGCTACTTTGCCAGTCCATCACTCACCCTCTCATAGGCATCAATTTCCTCTTATGTAAAATGGGGTAATAATAGTATATGCCAAATACATTAATTATGCAAATATTTAGAACAGTGCTGGCTAGGTAACTAACCCTACATGAAGGTTAGTTATGATTATTCATATTATTATTAGTAACCCATTATTAGAAGAAATGCATAAAACACCTCTGTTTTATAACTGTCAACACAGTTTTATTTTATTCTATTTATTAATACTTTAGTAAATATATAGCAGCTCCTTAAAATTGTCTTAAATTTTATTAGTGATTGCTGATAAGGTGAAGCAGGTTTTCCATAGAGTAATTTACTATTTTTATATATAAAATTAAAATATCTGCTAATTATTTAGTAGTAAAATTAGAAAACTATTAAATTTTAGAAGTGTGAATTGGCTCCTTGCATATATTGGATTGAATGTTTGATTAGATTTTCCCATTTGGTTTCATTTTCTGTATATATTTTTTAAACTGCCTAATGTTCTTCGCCAGAAAAATACCCTAGAGTGACCAAGATCCCTACAATGACTCGGGAGTCAGAGAAGGCTGAGGGTGGAGAATAAAGCACTTGCATCTTCGCCCTCGGCCTTCACGGTTCTAAAGCTGTGTTGCCTCTGAGACTGAACTCTTATGCTTCAAACTTCTAGAGTTACTCTCCACTTTTAAGTTAAAATTGTCTCTATTTCATCTACTTTTTTAGCTTTTCAATCGCACTAGGTCATGCCCACATTCTTCAAAGACGTGTGTTGTATTTCTTACTAAGTTCATTAACAGAAAAAAATTGAGATGCTGAACTGTAGCCGTGAGTGTTGCTGCGCAGCACCCAACTGGCCTGTGAGCTATTTTTGTGTCAAAGTCATATCAGATAAATAGAAGCTGTTATAGATTTGTTTTCCCATAGTTTTCCCCTTCTTCCACCCTTTTATCCCACTACTCAGAAACATGGTTAAAATCTTAAGAAATCGGAAAAGAGGTTACATACATCATTTGTTAAGACACAGTCTTAGATGAACAGCAACCTAGTCAATCATTCATTTACTCACTCATTCATTCGTCATTCAAAAAACTTTGGATGCTTCTTATATTTCAGTGCCCATGCTTAGACTGATGGGACGAAAAATATAAATAAGATAGAGTCCCTGCTCTGAAACGTCTCTGTGTCGGGAGTCTCCAAGGCCACACCCAGGTTTGGTGATAGGCTGGGAGGACTCACAAGACTCGGCCTATCGTTGCACTCATGGCTATGATTTATTACAGCAAAAGGATGCAAAGCAAAATCGGTGAAGGGAAAAGGCACTTGGGTTGATGTCTGGGGAAACCAGGGCGAGTGTCCAAGAGCCTTCTCCAGTGGGAGCACACAGGATGGGTTTAATTCCTCTGGCAACAAGCTGTGACAACACGTGTGAAATATTGTCAACTAGGGAAGTTCATTAGAAACTCAGCGTCCAGGGTTTCACTGGGAGCTGTTCACATAACCACCTTCTGTCTAGCATGTGCCAAAATTCCAGACTCCCAGAAGGAAGGCAGGTGTTCAGCATAAACCTTAATGTTTGTCGAAGCAGTGCAGCCACAGTGAGCCGCCCTTAACAGTTAGAGAATGGGGGGAACTCTCCCTAAAACTAACTTCCCAGACACCAGCCAAGCGCCAAGCTTGCAAACAGTATTTTCTAAGGACTGCAGTCTCAGGCCCGCTGTGTTAAGTCGTTTCTGCACAATCTCACCTTCAAGTGGGGAGGATGGGCAGAAGAGGGTCTACAGAGTCAGGTAAAAGAGTTATTGGATTATAGAAGAAAACTCATTTTGCTCTGCCTGGGGGTGCCAAGGGAAGCTTCATTTAACAAGACAATATTTGAGCTGGATCTTGAAGGAGCTGTGAGATTTCCCGAAGTCTGGGGTTAGGAAGGGCTTCGTAAAGGTGAGTTCATATATTCATTGCCAGTAAAGAGATTATTGAGAAATTCTGCATGGTGGGAGCACAGGGCATGATGGAGGAGGCAGAGACAAGACAGAGCAGTGGGAACAAGAGCATGAAGTGTTTTCTACTTTTGTGGGTGTTAAGGGGCCATTAGAGGTTTAATCACAAGAGATAAGTGAATAAATGTGAAAGGTATCTCTGGTAGCAGATGGAGAAAAGACTGGAGAGGGAAGACTTTGAAGTCAGTAAGACCAGTTAGGAGGCAAGAGATGATGACGTGACCTGTGGTGGGACTAGAGCACAGACCAGTGGTCCTCAACCGAGGAGGCACAAAGAATCACTGAGAAGCTTAAAAAGAATATGATGGCTAGGTCCCATTTAAACACTTTCGCCTCTCTCAACAAAGCATTCTGTATGCTTTCTCTTCCTTAGCTATCTTACTCTATAGTGCTATCAGTCAAAACTTCAAAGTCCACTGCATAGTCAGTTCACTATTGGACATAACCAAGGATATAACCATTTATAGGGAATTTCCTCTTCGCTTCTGCAATACATTGAGATGCAAAGTCATATGGCAGTCTACCTTAGCCAAATAGTTTCATCTGTTCTCAGATTAATATAGCCGGTAAATCTGTTTGTAGTGATCAAGCTTAATGTTTCTGCAGAGGATTCAGAGGGGTGATTTGGTTCACCTGTCAAGTGCAGACCAAAGTGCTTGTCGTGATGGATCTTAATGACATAAGATTCATGTCAATTTACATAGTTACTTCTTAGTGGTCCAACATATATTGTGTGTTTGATTTGTACACAAGACTCAAGAAATGGGGTTAAAGATGTTTTCAACATATAACTGTTAGTTAAATGCCAGGTATTTAAATAAAATCATTAAGATAAGACACGTATATAAACGTGTAGCCTGGCACAGCTCACTCTCTTCCCTTTTGTTTTTATTTTAAATTATTTTATTTTGTAGTGTATGATAGCACAAAAGAGACTTGCCAGGTTTGCAAAGAAGAATATGAGGATATGCATGAGTTTCTTGTTTTACCTAGACATTGTTGGGTTTCATAATGATGTTCTATTTGGAATGTAATGAATTACCTTCTTCAATCATAATTTATGTGCTTTTATTTTTTTGAGGAAGATTAGCCCTGAGCTAACATCTGTGCCTATCTTCCTCTATTGTATATGTGGGACTCCCGCCACAGCATGATTTGGTGAGCAGTGTGTAGGTCCACACCTCGGAAATGAACTGGCAAGCTCCAGGCTGCAGAGCGCGCAAACTTAACTGCTATGCCACCGGCTGGTCCCAATTTACATGCTATTTTAATTGAATAAAAAATCTCAAGAATGTGTTAAGATCAATTTATATATTATATGTACAGAAATATGTTGTTAAGCTTTCTCTCCTTATATCCAAATGGGAGTCATTAGATATATTTCATGTTTCCGTGAGTACGCAATTAACAACTACAGCAAAATATGTTGGAGAAAATGATCTTTGAGGGTTTTCCGTCAGTGGTTTAATTAACATACAGCGGACAGAAAGCAAACAATCTGTTCAGCCAGACCCTTCAAAGACCCCTCCTGTTGCTTTTGTTTTCATTACAGGTGGGAAGAGAAAATTATATCACATATATCTCTTCATCTTTCCTCTGAATGATTCACTTTGGTGGTGATTTAAAGAATAATTTAAAATATTTTTATGCGTTTGAAAGCTCATGAAGTGCATAGGAATGATTTACAATGTAGATAAACAGGCTGTGGTTTTGCTGATTTTCCTCAGTCTTTATTTCTATAAAATATCCATTTTTGACTTTTTTTATCTTCTCTAAAAATCATTCTGAAATGGGATCAGAATCTAAGCCAATTTCATACTTCAGTCTTGATGAACCATGTACTTCTGAGTTATGAGCACAGAGGAATGTTTCCTCTATGCCCGATTGGGTAGTCTTATTCATGACATAACCAGAGGAAAAGAATTAGGTTGAAAAAGCAATGGAAAGGAAATTCACAGAGGCCGGGGCCTCAAGCTCACAAATTTTCTCGTTAGAAAACCCTCAGGTCCTTCCTGAGATCCTGTTTACTCTCTGTAAATGCAGTTAGAGCCAGCAAATGCTGGAGTGATTGGTTTACAAAGTTTAAGGTAGCAAATTCTAGGAGGAGCAAGCACATCCATGATGGAGGCCATCCAATCAACGGCTGTAATAGCTGTGCTTCCGACAGTAAAGCCAGAGAGAAGAAAAAATTATAAGCCACTGCTAAAAAACAATTTAAAAGAAAACAAAATCCACCCAAACCCCACAGCTGTCTGGGGACTTACCCTCCTAAGTGCTAGAGTATTTTGGCTTGTTTTATATAGGCAGTCTACCTGTCTGTTAACTTTACCTCCCCCAATAATCCTGCTAAGGGATGAATTTGAATGTTCACTACAAAAACAAAAGTTTGACATATTAACCAAACTACCCAAACTTCAACTAGAGGGGTGTTAAAAGGTAAACTGAGGCATATGAAAAATTTTAAGAGTTTGAGCAAAAATCTGTTAGAATCAGGTAGTGCCAAACTGGAAGTGGTTAGGCATGTTCCACCAGACAGGAGCCAGGGAGAGACTTTTGTGGAGGAAAAGTAGAAGCTAAGCAAGGAAACTCTTTCATTGGCTATAACTTCAGCGTTTGCCTTATTTGGAAAAGCCTTGTTGGCTATTTGTGGTTGGTTGTCCTTAGGTTTATGGTTTCTTAACCTTGAGGCACTTACTGGCTTAGGTTTTGGTTTGCTTACTTGCAGGCTGCTGAGACATTAGAATCACCTCAGTGTAATGGCCTCCTTGTTTAATTAACTTGACAGTGGGGAGTACTAACTTTATTGTCCTTAAGTTTTGAGGTTCCTTTTCATTTGTTCTCTAGGGTAAGAAGGCAGAGAGAAAGTGAGAAAGACGCCTCCAGGAAGTTGAGAAATAGACTTCCTATGCAGACAGTTCCTGAATGTTAGTTATTTCCTGTCCTCCCTGCCCTGTGCCAGGACCACAGGGCTTAGTGTGACCTTACTGGCCTAACTGAGATGGTAGAAAGTACCATATTTTGTCTTGTGTTATAAATATCTAAAAAGAAAATGGTAAAATCAATGTCAGGCAATTAATATCAAACAATAGCACCCATTTTAAAGAAACCAAGAGTTGCTTTGAAATCCTGTTTAGAAGATTTTAATAAAGATGAATTATTTGAAGTATTACGCCTACTTTTTCTGATTTACATTATAGAGGACTGATAAACCTCTGGTTGGAGCCATTCTCTTTGTGTGACTTTTTTTAAAACTGTTTTTGTATCTAGGCCTGCAGATGGACATTCTAACAAGGGTCCTGAATAGATTTTCAATTGTTCCTACATGATTATTTGTATCCAGATAGCCTGTCCCCTAGTGCAAGGGAAATGCACCTCTCTAACGTAGACCTAAGTTTTGTGCTAGGAGGTCTTATCTGGTTGTTATAAAAGTTTATTGCTCACTTTTGTTCTAAGCTGCCTCATATATTTTTGATAATGAGGCAGGATATATAAATAAAGCAAATAAAATTGTTTTATGTAGCTTTGACTAGAATCGTAGGTCTTAGAGGCTGACACATCCTCAAGAAAAGCTGTCTGCTTCTGCAGGTAAGATATTCCCATTTGAAATATCGGGTAACTAAAGCACAGAGACTTTTGTAAATTATGTAGATCCCACATCCAGCAAACCTATCAGAAAGACTTCCAGCCCAGATCTCCTGAATTCTTGTACAGTATTTCTTCCATTACTTAATTCTGCTTGGTCTTATTATTCTCAACAATTAATTTATTCATCCATTGATTCACTCAGTCAACAAACATTTATTGAGCACTGTTCAATGGCCAGTAGGGGCACAGTGTTAAAAAAAGAAATGTGTTCTATAGTGATGATGACAATACTGATTAGACACACTTATTGAACATAAAATATTTGGAGGGTGGGAGGGGACCGTGATCAACCCCTTACATATGTGAGTTTTTTCAGCCTTACAACAATTCTATGAATTGAGCACAGTACATTTTTCTGGCTCTTGGGTTCCTTTCTGTGGACTTCTTGGCCATATCTGTCTACATGGTTCTTTAAGCCCCAATATTCTCTGAGCCCAAGGAAAGGTTTAGATTCCCAACACTATGGTGTGTTTCTCTCTGAGCTGTATCCACTAAGGCGTTAGGAGTGGGAGATTTTTTAAGTTCGTGGTGGACCTGAAGAATATCCTCTCTGTCTAGAAGAATTATCAGCACCCTTCTGAGCTGAAGGGGAGATATTTTAGGTCATTTGCATGTGACTAGGAATGATAGCCTTAACTAAGTTGTTAGAGTTCTAAGCAGCTTATTCAATGATATTATAAGCTGCATTAAATACATTTTGTCTTCTTGGAATGTTCTTGTATTGAGGGGAACAGCACAGCTATAATGAAATCACTGTTCTCTCAGCCCTTTATGAACTCATATCCTGCTGGTTATAAAGCCTGTCAATTCATATCTTTTGGTAATAGTTGCATAGAAGAGTGCTGTTCTTCTTGGTCAGAAACTGAATTTCCCATACTTGTGGTACTCCTTCCCCTGCTGACCTACTGAAATGAAAGTCTAGGAGCAATGATGAAATCTAATTTTCCCTCCTGGGGTAGCAGGATGAGCTGGGTCAGCAAGGCCTGTCCCTACAGATGGCTTTAAAATACCTTTGTGATTTGATCTCCTTGCCTTCCCATCCATTTCTCTAAGTGCCTATCACTGTCATCCGTTACCACCCTGACAAGATTCCAAGGTGAGAACAGCACAAATGAAAGAGAGCGTGTGTGATGTCTCCTGAGGGGGTTGTTTATTAAATGAGTTAGGCGATGGAGCAAGTCTGACTTGGGAGCTACAGGGTAATTTAGCACATTCACACAAAGATCATCCCATGTATTATTTAACCCGTTCAAATACATTGTCATCTCTTTGCTGCCCAGCATAACTCAGGTGAAGTGAACGTCAGCTCACAAGTTAATAATGTCTGACTTTGATTTTCAAATGTGCTGGAAATCACTTGGTTTCTTTCCTTTGTTTGCATTGTAGCTTGTTTTCTCAGAACGACGAGAGAATGTTTATGAAGTATGTGTGTGGTGGGCGGGGAGGGAAGGGAATAAAAATGCATTGCTTGAGGGCTGCACATCTGTTTTAGGGACTCTGCTGGATCTGCACATTAACCATTGTCATGACTTATGGCGTGTCCTAAAATTGCATTCTACTCAGAGTTGTTCATACCGACTCAAAATATTACAATTAAACAGATTTCACTGTTGTGAGTGAGTTTCCTATTTTCATGACTCGCAGAATGTGTTTTCTGCTCTAGTAGATGGCATGGGTATGATTCATAACAAGTGGTAACTCATTATTTTCTTTCTTTTTCAAACAGATTGGCAGTATCAAGTTGCACAGGCCTTCCCGCAAACAGAAGAGGAGGTGGAAGTGGACTCACACGCATTCAGCCACCGGTGGAAACGGAACTTGGATTCTCTCAAGGCAGTAGACTCGAACCGAGCAAGCCTGGGCCAAGACTCCCCAGAGCCCAGAGGCTTCACGGACCTGCTCCTGGACGATGGGCAGGACAACAACACCCAGATCGAGGTAGGCAAATAATCTGGGTCATTGAAACAGATTAATGAATACATGTCTTGGAAGGCACCCAACTTCCATGTATATATAAACAATGACCTCAGCTCAAGCTAGAGCTTTTGGACTTCTTTGTAAGGATCAATTGAATTCATTATATTCATTAATAATTAATTTGTTAATATTCAGTAATTCAATAAAATTATAATTATATTAAATAAATAGTAGCTAAGCCATTAAATCACAAATTCATTTACTCAGGAAACAGATAAACAGGTTCTTGGTGTGGTGGTAACAGTGAGGGGACACAAAGATGAGTAAAATACAGCACCTGCTTGCAAGGACTTCATTGTGTAAGGAGCTCTAAATGCCATAACCAAATCATCCCTGTGCCATGTGATATGTACAAAATAATATAGAGCCTGTAGCGTGGCATGGAACAAGGAGTGATCCATCCCACTTGAGTTTGGGGGAATGGGCTGTGTCAGAAAGGCTGAGGAGCGGGCATTCAGGCAGTGGCTTGGCAGACTGAGAGGAATTCATCCTATTGATAACCTGCCAGTGGTAGGAGAGATTTTTGGCAGAGTGAATTGCTTCTGCAACGGCTGCATCTTACAGGGGCATGATGTGCTGAGGAGTCTCGTGGGTTGACCAACTGTCTCAGTTTTCCCAGGACTGAGGGGTTTCCTGGGGTGTGGGATTTTCAGTACTAAAAGTGGGGCAGTTCTGGGCAAATTGGGATGGTTAGTTACTCTTCGATTGTTAGTAATTCTTTGCTGTGGTTGGAGCCATGAAGTAGAAGGAGGAGGATGGTTGGAGATTGACTTGGTGAGTATGGAGTTTGCTGAAGGCAGATTTTAGGGTCTCCCAGAGGCCTCAAGGGTGGTATTGCACTGTTTAAGTTTCCATTGTCCTTAGCATTACAAATCATAAAATATGATCTTGTTAGTACACTAGGTATAATAGAAACAATCAGGTGAATCTTATGGAAATAAGTGAAAACCACCCAAATGAGAACAAACCCTGGCAATTAATTCAGTTTGCTATAGCAAGGGAGTCAGCCACCATCACTTGCCTTTGGCAGGGACTCAAATGCAGGCAGAGGAGTTGGGAAGGTTTCCAGTTACAGAAAGAGAAGGCCCAGGTAAGCTTTGATGGGAGGCTGTTGGGATGGAGAAGCTGGACGAGGGCTAATTAGAAGCAGAGCATCTCACGTGATTGGTTTAGGGGGCATGTTTGGCTTTCTGTGATTGGTCCTCCTGAGATGGATGCAGGAACAGAAAAAGAAGGGAAACTGTCAGTTATGAACCAAGTCCTGCCATTCTGGGCTGATTGCTGAGAATGTTGTGTTTTGGCTTCCTGGACTGGCTGCTGTAGAGGTTGGGGTCAGAGTTCTATTATCATCCGTGGTCTGGCCGTTGTCCATTTGTATATTCTATTTCAATCTGAAGTTGTAGTTTCTGCATTTTTCCAGGTGACAGGTTTATAATTTTTAAGAAGCAGCATTCTTTTCACTGCCCTGAAATACTCATTATTTAGGAAAAGAGGTCAACTGCATGAAACAGATACTATATAGTTGGCAAAGAGTAGCAAGGCATCATTTTGTTCCCTCACAGTGAGAGGGAATCTTTAGAAGATCTGAGGCACAGGCCATTGGGATTCTGTGCATGTGAGAAGCTCAGCAATTTTCAAAACCCCTCCACATCTCCTTTGCTAGTATGTGACTCTGGTGGTCCCCGGCTGCCCCAGCCAGGCCCCTTAAGAGGCAACAGAGGATGTGCCAGGAGCAGAAGTCATATAATAATCTGTAAGAGGCTATTCTGACTCCTGCAGAGTGCCTGCTATTTTGGCAACAATGTTGTTATAGCAACTCGAAGTAGGCAACATAATTTTTCCCTGAGCGGCTCTTTAGCTAGGGTGCAGCATAAAGAAAGGAGAGCAGAACAGAAGCAGAGGTGTTTACTCTCTGCCCAGAACTAGTACCCTGCTGAGATTAAAAGGGGAGAACATAGATTGCTAGAACTCTGTGATCTCGATGGAGGATGCTAAATTTTCCTGATCAGTTGTAAAATAGAAAATTCCATCGCTCAGGGATGTCTGAACCCCCCTCAAAATACAATCCCAGTCATTAATGATAGCCGTGATTTTGTTATTCAGCCAACTTTTTTCTTCTCTACCTTAACAGAGGGAGAGCACATAATGTCAGTGGTTTCGAATCAGTAAAAAGAAGGAGGAAGTATGGTGCAGGGAGCTATTTGCTGGGTGTTCACTCCCTGCTAACACCTACCAGGTGCTGTAGTGATGGATACTATCTTGCTTAGTCCTTCCATCAGCCTAGTGAGATTTGCATCACTGGGTCATCTCAATGACTTTCACACGAGGGCAACTTCAGATTTAGCGTTAGTGTTTTTTCCTAAGGTATCCCATTAATAAGTAAAGGAGTTGGAATTCAAACCCAGGCTTACCCAGTTCCCAAGGTTTATCATTTCTGCTTGACTTTGCTTCCTCTAATATAAGGACAGGTAAATGGCATTTTGATTACATAATGATTTGGGGTAATGGCAGCACCTGCATATCCATGAGAGAGTAAATTTGGGTTTCACTTTGGCTAGAAGGGGTCTTGTCTTGAAGCTAGATTTGTATAACAAGAGGACTGCTGTTTTTTGGAAAGTTTATTTATTTTGATGGGGTTCTGGGGATCGATGGAGATTATTGGGGCTCTACAGTCCCATAAGTCACTTCTTGGCACCACCACTAGTTTTGGAAACGAAAGCCCACATCTGAAACTTCTCTGCAAAGTTTATTTATCCTGGCCCTTGAAATAGTAATTTTGAACACTGTTGCATCTCTTCTGGGGAAAATAATTTCGCCTGATTGAGTTAAACAGGAATAAGAAAGAAAGGAACCAAATGGTTATAAAGTGACTACTCTGTGCTGGGCGTTGTGACAAGATCTTTCTTATCTTTTAGGAATAAGCATCTTGATTTATAATGGTTAATACAAGCAATGAACATGTGTGCTTTTTCCTTTAGATGCTTTAGATGCTTCCAAAGTTGATGTCAGGAATCAGAATTATTTTGCCCGAGAGCCCTGGCTATAGTAGGAGCTGTGAAAATAATTTGTTTCCCAGGGAGGCTAAAACTACCCAGAATGTCACTCCTGTGCGTGTTCTCTTCACTTCTGCCATTGTCTAGACTTTATACTCTATTTTCATCACTAAACAAAGACAAAAACAAAACACAATAGCATGTTTACCGTTTTGGCACCAATTCGTTATGAAACAAAGACTGTTATTCTCCTAAACTGGTGACAGTATTTTTTCTGGCTCTGCACAAGAACAGATAATGGAGGGATTGTAAAGCTTAGCATCCAAGTTAAAGAACTCTTCCAATTGAAGTTTTTTGTTGTTGTTCTCCGTATTTTCTTTTTAAATATTCTTCCCATAAAGATGTAAAGATGTTTTGAAACCAGGTGTATTTCCTGGTGAATAAGCGGGCACTCAACACTGAGCAAACGCCACTGTTGATCTGAATGTTGATTTATACGAGGCCTTTCTTCTTGTATTTCCTCTGTTCCTGTGGACTTGTAACCACTTAGCAAAGCAAGAAGAAAAGCACTTTCTTCTGATTGGTAGGTATTTAAAGTGAGGTGTCATAAAACCGTCCCTAGCATGCTATGTTTTGTAATTATTTGGGGGAATTTAAGGGCTTCCAGGACTTTCAGGTGAGGTTGAATTCCATTCATGATTCAGCCTTGTGTGAGCAGCCTTCAGTGAATTTTGTGACCCCAGAGACACATGCATGCATCAGCAGCGTGTGTGTCTCCACCTGGCTGCTGGCTGCCCTGTCATTTCCTGGCACAGAGCTCTTGCAGCATCAGTGGTGCCTTATAGAGTGGAGAGGGCTGGTGAGAATTCCTGATTTGCATGATGCTCAGTTTTACCAGCCTAGTCCCGTAGCTGATATTGGTAACTTACAGTTCTTCACTTTACAGAAATCAATTTCAAATTCCTTTGTAAAACCCTGAACCAAATCTGTGGTTTTTACCACTTATTCACGTGCAGTGTCTGGAGCATCGTATTCCCTCTCTTGGGACAATGAAAGTATTTCTGAAAAGGATTATTAAGTGTGATGTTTTTGCCTTGATTCAAAAGCACCTGTGGCTGGGGGCAGTGCAGTGGTGTTTAACAAAAGCATGGATGGAATTTGCTGGATGACTTGAAGAAGGGAAGATTTAAAAACAGGACTTATGGGTCATGTAAGTGTAGCTTCACGATCCAAACTGACCTAGAAATTGTCAACTCGGCCAGTGCCTCTAAGGTCATGCAGATGTGGCTAGACCACAGACCACACTTTGAGTTTCAAGGGGTTAGGCCACAAAGCAGAGTTAGCTATTGGTTTTGAGGATATAAATTTTGTGAAAAATCTTAGATTAAGTTTAGTTGCCTACCTTCAACATGGCTTGTGGATTTCTCATTCTGGTGCCAAATTAAAAATTGAAGGCATATCGAGCGATTATTATACCATCTATGTAACAGTTGTATCATCTATGTTTACGTTAAAGCTATTATCTTAGGAAGGTACAATTGAGAATCGTCAGCAAATATGTGTGATAAATGCAGCTAAAAACTAGTGATCAACCGTTTTTCTCCTAAATGCGTATGTAAAAACTCTCTTTGATCTTCTGCTGTGGCATACATTGGCAATTGTGTCTGCATCTTGATTTTAAGAATTGTACAATATGTTTCTTTAAAAAGTTAGCAATTGCTAATTGCCGCACACAAGGTTATTGTGCGTGTTCTAATATTTTATTGCAGTCCAAAACAAGGTAATCTATTTGAAAGGAAAGAATTCACTGGCAAATGCTTAGTCTAAAAAAGAGTGTGGTTGTTTGATGATTATTTTACAAAGAAAAAGGCAAATTCCATAATGTTCCCCGTGGGCAGAATGTCCGTGGTATGTTTGCAGTGTAGAGAATACATCTGAATATTCTGAGATAGTGAAAAATCTATTGCTCATGTGTCTCAAGCCTAAATGGACTTTCTCCATTTCAGAGATCTGACAATAACAATGATAAATATAAATATAGGGTAGTCATAAGACACATCATCCCATTTCACAGAAATAGAGTAATGGAAACTTGCAGAATACTGCTGGGCTGCTATTCTTCTCAGTGAACTCATAGAACAGAATATTTATATAGGAGAAGAATGTAATAATGCAGATTTGTGACATTTTTCAAAAGAAATAAATGTACTACCTGATAATGAACAGCTCTGCTACTGTATATTATGAATATGAAAAGCTGGTGTAGATTTTTTTTAATGAAGCATTTCCATCTTAGGGGATTTTAAATATGCAGAGACGTCAATATGTCCTTGTAGAATCCAGAAGCTGTGCAAAGAGGATACTAGGATTAATCCTGAAGAAGCACTCGTATTTGACTCCAGTGAATTAAAATTGTCCAAATGCTTGTAGGTGTCAGATTGGAAGATGAGAAAGAAAACGATGTGAGGGCACACAGTTGAAAAGGAGGAGAAATACTGCGTAGGTTAATCACTACCCAGAAGGAGACCCTTATTCTGTAAAGAGCCATGATTAATGTAGGGACAAGGTGTCACTGAACTAAGTCACGGAGACTTAGGTAGTCAAGTATCAAGGTATTTCTAGACAGGTTTGCACAGATAAGCAGGAGCAAGACTTTAAACTTCCTTTCCCACTATTGTCTTACCCTCTTCGGGCTGCTACAACAAAAATACCATAGACTGGGCAGCTTAAATGACAAACATTTATTTCTCACAGCGCTGGAGGCTGGGAAGTCCAAGATCAAGGAGCTGGCAGATTCAGTGTCTGATGAGAGTCCTCTTCCTGGTTCATAGAGAGCCATTCTTTTGCTGTGTCCTCACATGGCTGAAGAGGCTAGAAAGCTCTCTGGTATCTCTTTTATAATCCCATTTATGGGGGCTCCACCCTTGGGACATAGTCACCTCCCCAAACCCCCGCTTCCTAATACCATCACATTGGTGGTTAGGATTTCAACATATGAATTTGGAGGGACACAAACACTCAGTTCATAACGCTATGCTAGGGTGTTTGGGATTTATCAGGAAGGTACGTGAAAGCCACTGAAAGATTTCCAATAGGGAAAGGCAAGATTGCATTGATGCTCCTAAAATATTGCTGTGGGGGACTGAGTGGAGATCAGACAGCCCAAATCTAGGAATGAAAAGATGAATTAAATTTAGGTGAGAATTGTTGTGGAGTGACATGACATAGTGGTTAGGGGGAAGGCTATGGATAAGCATATGAATTTCAGAAATATTTAGAGTTCTAATCGCTAACTTATGTTAACCACTGTGAGCAAAGTTTTGCCCAAATTTCTGGTGCTTGCTTGATTCTGAGAGTTCATTCCAGATCCTTGACATTGCCTTCCCCAAGAGAGTGGCCTGCTACAACCTTGACATCACCCATCTCATGTGGGTTGGGAATTGTCCTCATTTATTCAACTCTGTATCAGCAAAGGCAGTACGTTAACTGATGACAAATCTATTTCAATTTCTTCTGTTTTGGTAACTGGCAAAAAAACACATATTTTTAAACTTCTGATTTAATCCCATTCACTTTCTTTTAGAATATTGATGAGGACTTTTCGTTTTCAAAGAAGAAAATGCTCTGAAAATAGTAAATCAGGCAGAACTTATCTGTAATTATTACTCATCCTCTAAAAAGATAATGAGGATTAAAATAGAGTATCATACATCTTGCTCAATTATAGATCATTCTTAGCTTGACATATCAGCTCTTTATTGAAACAAAAATGGAAAAAGATCCATAACTATCCTTCAGAGAGTTCCATAACGAATAACTGAAATATTTCTATGATGCTTCACTATTGGCTAATTGAGTTTACTTAGAGTAATGGCATGGAAACAGTCTTTGGGGTGATGCATACATGTTGTAAAATTATTAATTGTTCTAGTCATACAGTTTATTTGCAGAGCAAGAATTATGTTTGAGAGTGAATAATATTCTTTCATTCTCTGTGTACAAAGAGTAATATTATATTTAACCTCCCCCACCAAGATCCTGAGATTAATTCTAAGAATGTCGCACTGGGTCTTTCCTATCTCAGTCTCCTAGCCTTTCATGAGCACTCTGTTATATTCTCTGCCTCTCTTTGTATTAACTAGTGATGGGGATAGGGAAATTCTAATATAGAGAGCACCAGGGAACTCCTACCCAGTTGAATTTCTATTCTATCATCTTGCAATCTTATTTTTCTTCTTTGCCCACACTAACTTCCCACAGGACATTTAATATACACTTTTATACAAATTATTATTTTCAACATCAAAAATTATAGTACAGCGGGGCTGGCCCCGTGGCGGAGCGGTTAAGTTCGCGCGCTCTGCTGCAGGCGGCCCAGTGTTTCATTGGTTTGAATCCTGGGCGCGGACATGACACTGCTCATCAAACCACGCTGAGGCAGCGTCCCACATGCCACAACTAGAAGGACCCACAACAAAGAATATACAACTATGTACCGGAGGGCTTTGGGGAGAAAAAGGAAAAAATAAAAAAAAATAAAAAAAATAAAAAAATTATAGTACAGCTTAATGTTCTGGGTCTAGATCTTTAGCTAACTGATTTTTTAAAATCATGCTGAAAAAAAAGATTAATTATTTTGGAAATCCAGAATGTGGCCAGTCTTTATATGCTGAGCAAAGGGTTCAGGGTGAAGGAGCAAGTGGCCACTAAGCATGGGCTGCAATTCAGAAGCAGAAAATCCAGCAGATGCTGGAAAACCCTGTGCTGTCAGCCATGGAGGGGTGTCCCACAGTGGGACAGTGGTCCCGGGAGGCATGTGTCCTGTTTGCTGTCCCTCTGTATTGGGCAAGCATGAAGGGGAATTGCACAGGGGAGAGAAACATTCTAGCATCAAGCAGCAAGCAGTTCGGGCTTACCGGCCAGCAGTTTACAAAGTGCTACAAAAAGTCAGATACCAGCTCCTGAGTTGGAGTCACCAGGTCTCATGGAATGTGGAGTTCAGGCTCAGCCCATCCCCTTGCAGGGAGCATAACCTATCTCCTCAGCTATCTGGTTTCTGGGCAAAAAAGAGGGAGCTTCTGGGGTCATTCACTGGACACTCTCAATCTATACTAATGGATTATGCCCTCAGAACTGATTATTTTTGTGATTTTTTTTGCAGAATCAGAAGCAGAATAATAAAATGATTGTAGCTCAAAGACTAAACAGGTCTAAGTTGGCACAAGAATGTCAATAGCATGATTTTGATCACTAAACCTGGGGGAGCATTGGAGCCACTGCTTCTTCCCAGGAAGATCTGTAGTATAATGAATCTGCCAGCCCGTATGACATGAACTTACTTCGTTTTTAGAAATAACAATGCCAATACCAAGCCACACCAAGTCTTTGCCAATTCATTGCAAAAAACAAGAATATAAGCCTCTGGTAAACAATGATGTTCTGTAATTTTAGGTAGCACCCAAAAGTTTCTATAGACCTTTATTGAAGATGCTCATGTGTCTTTGTCAAATAGTGTGACTTAGATGGAAACCCTGTTAGGTCTCACCACAAGTGGAACATTACAAATATAAGAGACATTTAAAATTTTCTGGTTGTTTAAACTTAAAGTATGAAAAATTGTATTTCTATTTTTAAGAAATAACATATTCGCTAAGTGTTCAGGGGACTGTTACTTCCCCTTGTATTTCTGAAGCAGTTTTAAGGTAGATAAGCGTCTCTTTATAACAAACCACGTATACGTATATTCACATTCATTGCTTTGCATTTGTCCTAAAGAAATTTGCTAATGCACCACTCTCCACTCTATTAAGGAAGACATCCAATATCCAAAAGTCCTTTTAAGAAGGGGTGGTAGCATTCAGAATGGAAAGAAACTGCTTTAATTTTCTTTTTGTGTATCCCTGAAAGAAAACCTTCCTGTTCATGCCCAAGCAATACGTAGTTGTCTGAATCTGACTGGAAACAAGAGAAGAATTGAACTTTGCAGCCCGTGGGAACAGTTGTTTTGAGCTATTTTCTATATGGTATTTCAAGCCTGAGCTATTAAATTGAAATAATAGTTTGGAATCCATGGCTCTGAATTGAATGAATGGATTAAACCCTGCTGAAACGATTTCTCTTTTACAAGTAATTTCTAGCTCTTTTTGTAAACTTCTTATATTTACGCAATCTCTAGCTTAAAGAACAAAGCTACAGAAAATACTAACATTCGCCTTTTAGACAATTTCCCTATCAGTCATCTATCAATCTATATTATAATGGATTCACAGTGCTGATCCCACTTTTGGCCGAAGGAATTTGCAAGGAAAACTTGCAAAGTGAATTTCTATCTGTTTAATTTAAAATTTTCGGTTAGTCCCAGTACCTTTTATTAAGGAAGTCTTTATGGACTTCCAAAACTAAAAATATTTCATCTTATGATGGGATTTTCTAATTAGAAATATTGCTGCCTAACCTTTGAGAGTTTCGTAATTCTAGTCTGGAAAATTTTATAATTTTCAAAGGTGAATTCAATGATTTGTGATCCTCAGACGTTTTTCTAAGAAAACTTTACAATATAATATTCTCCAGTTTTCTTAGGTTATAGTGCTTTGCACAGTGTTCATACCTGAATGCAAATCTTTACTTATTCTGGAATAAAAGATCATTTAAAATTTCATGTTCTGAAAATATTTATAAGGAACACCAGCAAACCTTCCCAAAGAACTTAAAACAGTTCATCTGTCCATTGTAAATAGTATGTAGAATGATCTGTTATCTTAAAAACCAGGCATAAACAATCATTTTCTCTTTCTTAAATACCAATTGGAGGAATGACTTGTGATCTTTCTCTGTCCTTTGAGTAATCGGATATCACTTTATTAGTTTTACAAGTGAATTGGGTTAATCTTTACCAGAATAGAAGAGTGTCGTATTCAAATGGAAAAAATGCAATTCAAAGGGTAAGAAAGCAACTTTATGAATAAATATGGAAATGTGCCAGACCAAAATAAGTATTCATTAAATATTTTTCTCATATTACTAATTGGACCTGGTGATAGTAAAATTATATTCTAACGGTAAACAAACTTTTTAGACAAATCTTTGTATATTATTGTTTCTCACAAAGCTCTGTGGACAGTGCTATTTTCCATCCATAAACCTAAAGAAATAAAGTAATCAATACATTCAAAAGCCCGCCTTCTTCCCTTTTGCCAACAGCCCATCCAACGTGAGTCTGTTTAAGGCAGAAGACTTTAGAAAGCAGCTACAGTTACTTCTTGGTCTACAAAGAGCTTAACTGGAAATCAAAATCACGTTTGCCGTGATGGTCAAAAAGTTATTTTGCCTCATTGAATGGATTCACCATGGTCTGAGCAGATTTCGAATGTATTTGACATGCTTCGTTCAAGGATTTTTCAAAACTTTTGCTTTGTAAAGGTGTATTTCTTACCTTGTTATTAAAAAGAAAATTGAAATATTCTGCATATAATCAAAGTTATTTGCATACAGGGACAAAAGAAAAAACTTCACATTTTTATCTTCTTAAGAAAAATGTTTGAACATTTTCAGACGGAGAAATTTTTTTTTAGTTGGTGATCACTTGTGAATGCAAATTACAGTAAATGGTCAATGACTGTGGGACTGTTCTTCCTGATTTTCTGTTGACTTTCTGAATGTTGGTGATAAAGAATCTAGGAAGAGGAAATGGTTTCCAACTTTGAAACAGTCCCCGAAATGAAGCAATGAGTGAGTTGACAGTGTGGAAGCAGAATCTGGGACAAACATTAATTTTCTCACTTTGCTCCTTTTTATTCTAACAGCGCTTTCCACCATGAGCTTCCGTCTGCTCAACAGCCACAATATCAACGTATCACTGTCTTCCTTTGGGCTGCAGTTGCAAAATTAAAACCAAAGATCTTGGCGTTGTAGGTAGTGGTTTTAAAAATCCTATGTGTAGGCAAGGTTGCTATATATTGGAGATATTTTTTTTCTAGGACTGTAAATAGACATTTTGGTAATTTGTAGGTATGTGATTGTGTGTGTGTCTATGTGTGTGTGTGTATGCTTTGTGTGTATATATATGTATGTGCACTCACATATGTGTGCGTACATCATTAATAATCATTGTAAATAAAAATCACCTCGGGGGGGGTGAAATAAATGGTGTCTTCAGTGGTTTCTTCTACCTTATACTTAGTTTACACTTGAATTAGGTGTCCTATTTCCCTGAACAATACAACCAGCATGTTTTTCTCACAGGGGCAGCAGTACAAATTAAACAGCTACATGGAGGACTGGCCACGACTCCGTTTTGCTTCAGTGAATGCCTTAAGCTTTCAATATGCTCTTTAGATTGTGGCTCTGGAAGATAAGGAGGAGCCACAATGAAAGGAATCAAAGGATCATGGATTTTCTTAAATAATGGGGATCAGGAATTAGGAAGATAGGAAAGGAGATAAAATGGTAGACTCAAGGCTATAGAGAAACTCATATGAGGTCCTCCAGTTTTCTCTTCCTTCATTTACCCCTTCCAGCATCTGCATACAGACACCTGTGAGGCTTGTTCCCCTGGGTCTACTTCAGTCATTGTGGTCCCTCTTCTTCCTTGGTGGCAAATTTGCCATCTCAGCTAAGTAGTTCTTCTGACTAGAAACTCACAGCCTAGTGTCATCTGAAACCATTCTCTTAGTCTCCATTACTGGAAGTCCATGGGAAAAATATAAAGGAGATCTCTTCTGGAGTAAGTGAAAGTACCTCTCTGTTTAAAGCAGGGTTTGACAAATGAAACTCTATGGATATCACTCCAAACCATATAGCCATGAAATGACCAGACTATTTCAAAATACCAGATCTAGGGAAATCTGGCTCAGATTACAACCTCTGTGAGGGATGAAACAATGCCGGGTACTTTGTTGATGTTCATAAGGCATTCACTGATTTGAAGCAAATGTTGTTGGATGCAGGGAGAGCAGTATTTAACTGAGGGTTAGACATAAACCCCAGAAAGGATAGAGAGACTTTACTTCCTTTTTGACCAAGAAAACCAAGAGTCAATTGTGGCTTAGACTGTAAGTAAAAGAGAATGTGACAAGAGCTAAAACTAGATTACCAACAAAAGCCTGATATTTTTTCTTGGTTATTTCCATATTAAAATGAAATAAAGTGAAGCGGGGTATGTGATTATCGTTTGTCCACTGGGATTCTTGGTACAGCTGTAAATATGTTTTTGCACTCAAATGATCTGAGTACCATTTTCTTCTGCAAAAGAAGAGGTGAAGGATGAGAGAAAGTAAGGTGGTTACAGAGATGCAGAGAAGGTGCTTATCCCGTGTCCGTAGGGCACAGGAACAGCGATACATCTGCAGTGCCTTTCTGGAAAACATGCTTGTTTCCACTGAGTCCTCCATCTACTTGTGCTGATTGAAGCCCATGCTATATGTGCAAGTTTTCTCCCTCCACCCTACCAAGCTGTATTTTGAAGAATTACGTGTTTGAGGCTGTCCACATACAAAATAATTGGAAGGGACAACAACACTGGTATTAATAGCATCACTCCTTGTATCATTCTGGAGCAGAGCAAAGTAAAGCCACCAGCAGTTTGCAACGGCAAGGTTGCACTTGCAGGAAAAATATCCTTTGGCTTTAGCAAGCCTGCTGCAACTCCTGCTCTTACGTTGGTCGTTTTGCTGCTACTGTGGCTGTTTTTATCCACTTTTCTGCCTTTCTCTCAGCTTCCCCTCTCAGGCAGCCACAAATTGAAATGCTAGAAAAGCGCACATGCCTGGAGGAAAAGAGAGACAGATAGAGACAGAGACAGAGAAGCACCTTCTGATTTCTTCCCATGCCGGTGATGGCAGAAAACCTAAAGCCAGTGCTGTGAATCTTAAACTACCTGCCTGACTGTTAATTGGGCTTTCTCCAGTGGCAGCAGGCATCATAGTGCTTCTAAGATAGGCAGGAGCCATTGGGCATCTAGATAGGAGAAAAAGGGATAAGGCTCGTGAAAACACCGGACCCTTCCAGGATTGTGAACCCATTTACTCCTTGGCGAATCAACCATGGCCATAGGCTTCCTTTAATAGAGTAATCTGTGTCTTAACCTCCTGTAAGGTATCAGGAGAGATCTATTTCCAAGGTCCCCTGTGATGTGATCAATCTGGAACTTCCCTTTCCATTTTCTTGATGGATTATGTATCTGCCTACTTCTAACATGAAGTAATAGAACTCCATTTTCAAAAATGTCTGTGTTAACCACTCTTTTGGATTGATTACTCCCTTTCTCTTCGCATAGACTTCCTCCAAACGAAATTTCATATAGTAGATTAGGTTTCCACTTCCTAAATTACTAGCACATTCCAAATTTGTTTTCCTGAGATTTCACTAAAATTGCCTTGTTTAGAGTTCTGAGTATCCTCAAACTCTTCAGTCCCATATTTAGAGACAATCACTGGATTTACATTTGTTTGTCATATTAAAATGTCCTTGAGGTCACGCTGGTAATAGTTGAGGTGTTTAAAAAGAAAAAGACATCAGTGCATGTGGCATGATTTATTGCAAGGGAATTTCTTCTTGCATGTAGGAAAATGGTGGATCATGGGGACTGTGGCAGACCAGAACAAGAAGTCCCAGCCTAATGAAGTGTCTGCTGCTATGTGGGACCATGTGGGAATGTGGGCACAAATGCCAGATCTTCTAGTTTCTCAAGAGATATCCAAACACTTAAATGTTGGCTATTCATTTAATTTTTTTTCTTAATCACATGTAGACCAACACAGTGATGGTAAAATAAAATATTTTACCATCTATCCATCTTTCCAGTGGGCCACCAGATCTTATTGCTGGTATATATCAAACCAATGACTAATAATATTCTTAATTGATAGTAACTTACTAGGTCATGTCCCAGAGGGCCATCTTATTTCCATGTTCTGGGAGGCACTTCACTATGGCCTTCATATTTACTCCATAGGCAGCGTACTATGCGATGAGTTGAATTCAATCGAACATAATATGATTCTTGGAGATACATTCCAGACTTCTTCTGTCTTATTTTTCTTCTATACTTATTTTATGTAAGTACAGTCCAGTAGACTACTTCCGATTGCTTCCATTGAAAATATGTTATTGAAAAGAAGAAGTGGGAGATGCTTTTAGAGGTCTGTCCTTCACTGCTTATTTTGAAGGAAGTTTCCGAGATTATTTTCTTGTTCTTCTGAAATATTACAGTGCATGAAATCGTAGTCTTGAGAAATCTACTGCTTGGCTCTGATCGATTCGATATTCCCAAGCTTTCAAAAGTATTTAGAAATAATGAGAAAAACTTTTACATATGGTATTAATTACATATAAATATTGTAACTTTAACAATGGCATTTTTTCAAGTAATCTTCTTTTTTTCTTAGAATACTGAAACATTTTAGACTTACAAGCAAGACAAATTTAGAAAGTCAGGGTGATTTGAAACATTGGCGAAAGGTTCAACTTTTAATATGACAGACTTGTGGTCTGGTCTGTGTCTATAGCCACCTTACTAAAAAAACAAATAACATGCATTAAACTGTATAATTGTGTGATTGCCATGTATTCAATAGTATTGAGTATATATAAAATAGCCATAAGCATTTCTAATTTGCACATCGATTTGGAGGAAAAAACAATGAAACTTAACAAATAACTGACTGTTTGGGGGGCAAACTTTTAGTCTGCGATTTTGCATTTCTTTTCAGTTTTACAGCAGTTTGTACATGTATAAGTGGTACCTTACACAAAACACTTGCTTTAGAGGTATGATGAAGTAACTTGGTTCAGTTTAGATTGACAAGTTATTGGCAGAGCCAGGATAAGGACCCACATTCCTTTTCTGACCCCTGATCCCAGCCAACCCTTTGTCATGCACCACCACCTGCAGTTCTTTCTCTTGATTCCTGGTAGCTGATACCTGCTGCTGGGGACTGAATTATGCCCCTTCTCCCCACCAAATTTATATGCTGGAGCCCTAATGCCCCTCTGGCTTTATTTGGAAATAGAGCTGTTAGGAGATAATTAAGGTTAAACAAGGGCATAAAGGTAGAGTCCCAATCTGATAGGACTGGAGCTCTCTCTCCATGTGCACATGCTGAGGAAAGGTCATGTGAGGACACAGTAAGAAGTCGGATATTTGCAAACCAAGAAGAAGGCTCTTAAAAGAACCTGACCACGCTGGCACCCTGACTCAGACTTCCAGCCTCTAGACTGTGAGAAAATAAATTTTGGTTGTTTAAGCCACTCAGTCTGTGGTATTTTGTTATGGCTGCCTGAGTGGACTGTGATATCTAGTGCGTGTGGAGAGATGCCGTATTGCATGACATTTTCTGAAAGGGGTCCTTATGAAGTCTCCAACCGTTGGACACCTAACCTTCCCATATGAATTCAGCCACAGTGTAGGTTACTCTTATTGGGGAGAATCTACTTCCTCTTCCATCATGTGACTGGCTGCATGGATCTTGACAATATACGCCTCATATTGTGTCTTCTTTCTACCCATTTCGTCATGGCACATTTCCCGGTGAACTCATTAGTTTCTCTCTTAAAGAAAAGTAGCCACGTCAACTTAGCAGACTCTGCACTTTCTCTTTCTTCGTTCATCTGGATTCCTTGTTTGTGGTGCTGGAGAGATTCCTTAACCTGGTTTTCGTATATATCTCTCTGTTCATGGTCTATTGTTTGTAAACAATATTTCCTTAATGTTCTGAAAGTTTTAGGCTACAGTATTTTGGAAGCTGAATTGTATAGCTAAACCCTTCACATCTCTACCACATTTTGCATAGTGAACAGAACCGCTCATACATGCATGTATCTTTCAGTGAACATTAATGCCTGGAAAAAAATTCAACATTGATTAACGAGATTTTCTTCACCCCAGATAACCCTGTTTAGAACGAGATATCACATAGGATAAATAGTGTCCTAAGGGCTCTGACCCAAATAAATGAGTGCAAGCCAGGGATAGAACATAAAAATAAAAGATCGTGGAGAAGACAAAAAATAATCTAGAGCTTTTTATGGGAAAATTCCGACTGATCTCAGGTTATTTTCTGTCTGAATAGCAAACTGTTTATTTACTCACCAATTGCTTTAGAAAGTATTTTTTAAATCTGGCTGAACTAAATGTAGTTAAATATAGTTAAAGATAGTTGAAATAACCTCAGTTATTATAAAATGCATTTCTTATCCAAATACAGGAATCTTATCTATAACATCCCCATCAGCTTTTGCTCAAATTTTCCTAATGGGAATTTCACCCTGTCTTAAGACAGAAAATTCTGTTTTTGACATCTTAATTTGTTAAAGTGTTTCCTCATCCTTAGTCAAATATTTCATCCCTGGAACATTCACCCACCAATCCTTATTCTGATCTCTGTGCACAGCAAGGTCAACTCTTCTTTGTCATCTGTGGTCTTTTCCCCATTCATTTCTCACATGACTTGACCTACAGATCCCAATCATTTAAATCTTTCTCCTCTAGTCATATTTTTTATCTTATTTATTATTAAAATGCTGAACTCACAGCTGTATGCAGCAAGAATTCATCATGGAACTATTATGCGTCAAGTAGCAGACTAGCAACTGTCTCACACTTACTATTGGGTAAATAGTATACATTGACTTATTCTCTATGAATTTATTAACTGACATTTAGGAATTCAGAATATATTTTCTTACAAGATAAAACAATAAAGTTCCTAGGTTTCGTCCATCCATTTCTTCATTTATTCATTCCACAAATATTTAACCAGTGCTAGTTGCTAGTATTTTCTTAGTAAATAAAGCAGATACGAACCGTGCTTTCTTGGAGCTTACAATCTAGCAGGGGTGGATAGAAAAAAAGTAAAGAAATAAATCTAGAATCATGAATAGGAAGGAACAAAGTAGGTGCAGAGATAAGGGTTATCAGCTGAGAGGGCCTTCTAAGATAAGCTCATTGGAGATGACATCTGCCAAGAGGTGGAATTTACATTGAGACATTAATGGTATAGCATCCTCAGGGGATGGAGCATTCCAGGTAGGGAAAGCAGCATATTGAGAAGGTGGTGAGCAGGGTGGAGGTAGATATATTCCAGGAACTGAGAGAAGGCCAACCTGCCCAAGTGAGTGGGGAGAGAGTGGCACAAGAAGAACCGAAGGATGAGGCTGAAATCCAAGCCCAGAGCTCTTTGAAGGTGGGTGAGGGAGTTTGCATTACTTGGGCCCTAATGTAGTCACTCCATGGGCTTATTTTTCCTATGGACTGCTCGGTACCCAGAGGGCCCTTAGAGGCTGCTTTCTGGAATAAAGTTTAGAAGATCAGGAACACGTGAGCAAATTCCTCCACCTCACCACCCCAGCTTTGAAGAGTTGGCTGTGCCTCTCCGTGCCTGCACAGTAGCTCCTTAGCTGCTCACAGGCAACCAGAATGACCTGAGGGAGTTCTTCAGAGCTCTGGACCAAGAAGAAGACATGTGAAGCCATTCAAATACTCATTTGCTAGGCTCATTATTCTCCTTTGCAGAGGGAAGAAGAGTTTGACTTTGAAGATGGAACCTTGTAACTTTCCTAGAGTCCTTGTGAATAAAATATACTTTGCCAGAGTACGAGAAATCCTCCAGGCTTTAGCTCAGCAATTTTATGACCAACAGTTTTGATTCTTTAAAGGTGTTCTAATGTACCTCTGAAGGGGAAGGCAAAAACCACTGTGGTGGTGGCCTCTGGAGTTTGGGTATCATCATAAAATCAAAATTAAAAAAACAAAGGACAATGTTTTCATTTGAAAAGTAATGACATTTAAAAATATATATTATCTACAGTCCCTATCATTTCAGAGATAAAACATTTAAAATAAATAGAACATGATATTAGAATAAATAATAGGTGTAAAGCTTAATGTACCTTTTTAAAAAAAATCACCAAATTACCCTTATTTTTTTCATATGTTTCTCTTTGGGAACCACTATATTATGAATTCTTTACTGTGGATCTAAAGTATTTCCCTGCATCATAAATGTGTTGATAAGTATGCAAACAACAACTTATTTTCAGGTCGCCACTTTCCAAAGCTCTTTTATTTAAAAGATCAACCTGTGAATGATTTTATTGCTTAATAAGATATTCTAGGGGGAATGATCACTTTTAATTTTCAAGGGAATCTGTTTGTTTTGCCTCCTCGGCTTTAAAAATCATGCCTGTTATTCCTCTACATGATTTGCAAACCATTGTTGGCATTACTTTTGCAATAAAAAGCTCTAGGCCATCATGAGTTGTTTAAAATCTCCGCCACATCAAGGGACCAGCTATGTGTTGGATTTGAGAAACTATGCCCTGCATCTTGGACTGCTTATTTACAAATCGTCAAGTCAGAATAGCCTAGTGCAAAGTCCTGGATTGAACTTTGAATTTTCACTAGTTTTAACAGAAGACTAGTGTGTTCGTTCATGCCTGTTCTCACTTGTCTGACTCCAGAGAACTTATGACATTCTTCACTCTCTGAGTGAACATACGACATCTTTTTCCTCACCCTTCTCTCCATGGTCTCCACCCTTACTCTCTGGGCTAATAATGTTCTTTCCAGAGGAAAACCTAAGGGTAACTTTGACATATGCTTTCTTCATCTTTTTCCCTGGGTTTTTTTTAATATTTTCACCATTAAGCAATATTTTGAATTGTGTATACAAAGTAGCTGAATTCATTTTATTAACTGGTGACTTTTCTAAGCCATGTTTATTCACACTGTAGATTAGTGAAGAGAACTACTTAGATACCCAAGTCCAGGCAGAGGAAATCCATGAGCCAATGGAAGTTCTCTGCTTATATGAATATTTAAATATATATATTCAAATGGCCCTAGGGTATGTCATTAATACCATCACTTGATGCCTATGTCTCCTACTAGACCATACACAGCATAAATGAAGGAACTGTCTTTTATGTTTCCTATAGACTTCGCCTGAATCATTTTTCTTAATGTCCTGATATCAAAGGGGAAGATATTTAATCTAAAATGGTGGCTGGTTGATATTTGAACGGCAAACACTTGGAAACAGAAGAAGGCTGATTCTCCTCTTTGAGTGTCCACCCCAGGTTACAAATGCCAAAAACAAGAGTGAACTGGTCAATTCAGTCACATGCATGACTCATCTTCTGAAAAGAAAGAAAGAAGTAAACCTGTATAATTTCAGAAAAATGGTTCAATTTGTGTTCTTTTGTGAATCAAGGATAATGATTAAAAATACACAAAGTTAAACTTCCCAAAGCTAAGTCTAACCTTTTTCTATGGAGTATTTATAATTAGTATTGTGTTTGGTATAGTCACATTCAATTTATCCCTGTTTAATTCTTTGCACTGCACATTTATGCAAAGCCTGATGATTATACTTGCAGACTGACTAATGATCTTTAAAATTGTGTTGATACCTCAAAATGATGCAGCCCATCCATTGCACTTTTGAAGTCACTTTATCTTTATACTTGTTTCACAGCTGGTTTACCTGGGGAAAAAAACAACATAAAATTTTATATCAAATTAATGCAGCAGAAACTATGATGTGAGGATTCCAAATTTATGCTGTTTGGAACATGTACAAACATTCAGAAAACATCCCAGAAATTCTCCAGATCTGATATTCATTAAGGAAGAGAAATCTGGACTCAGTCTTCTTTCTTGAAATCAATTTCAACATGGCCGGAGCTCTAAGGGTGGCCATTTCACAAACAGAAAAAGGACGGTTTATTATTCCTACAGTTCTCCGGAATATAAACCTTGCTTTGTGGGGTTTGGCAAGTAGTAAGCTCAGCATTTAAAAAAGTGAAATTCCTAATTTTTGATCATCTCTCTAAGGAGAAGTTGAATTCTTATATATTTCTAAAATCTTGATTTTGGCATGATCATGTGGAAATAGAACATGTTCAGTTGCAAACCGGAAATTTCAGCTAATTGCTGATATTTGCGCTTGTTCGGTGGTTCCCAGCGTTGTCACCACATTGGGACCGCACTCTGCACCACAGTCTAGATTCTGATTTAATTGGGCTGGAGCATGGTCCAAGATTTGGAATTTTTAAAAGATGTCCAGGTGATTCTACTGTGTAGATGTGTTTGGGAACCGGTCCTGTAGTTCAAAGGCATTCCTCAGCTCATTTCACCGTCCTACTTTGAGCATTTATTCAAGTACTTAGTGAGAGAAGGATAGAAATGCTGGTGTTATTTGCATATGAGAAGCCTTCTCAATTACATCTGGTTACTCCTAAGACCTTGTTCAGTGACCATTGGCGTGCACTGTTCTTGGAAATCAATGATATTTATTTTCCTATGTTTGTTTTTTAGCATTTAAAATGACATGTAGATATGTCAAGTTCTGCTTTAAAATGTTAACTGGCATCAGTTACTCTGAACTGTCCAGGTCGTCCCAGTTATCGTGATGAAATGCTTCCGCGTCACCTTTGAGTATTCTTTTCCCTCTTAAATACTGGCAGGTCTTTCAGATTCTTCAGTCTTTCTCACACGAGCCTCTTTCCCTTTAATCTTCATCTTAGCAACCTAATTGAAGCTGTTATGATTTTATTCTTGACTATTGCGGTGCTTCCAAACCAATGTCTGATTCTAATCTCTCCTTTCTCTAGTCCATCCTATTTTCTAGATTGTTCCTTCTAAGTCCACATTTAATCCATTACTTTCAAGCCTCTCATTTTACACAGAATCAGTTTCAGACTTTCTAGATTGACATTCAAGGGTTCGTGCAATCTAAATTCTACATATCTAACTGCATTCACTTCACATTATTCGCCTATATGTGCCTATTAGTCGAGTTAGTTTCTGTAACCTTCCCACTTGTTTTCTGCTTGTTCCCCTGTGTTCAGACCAGTCCCTCTGACTAGAACGGCCATCTCAAGTTCCAAATCATTTTTCAAGGCCCAGATTAAATACCATGACTCCTTTGAACTCAGTTTTTTTTTAATCACTAAAACTGAATGAGATTTTTTCCTGCTCAGATGGCTTATAGAGCTGCCTCTGCCAGTAATACAGCCCTTACCTCGTACTGGTTTGAAATGGAGAGATTTGAGTCCCTGCATTGTCTCACTCTGTTATGGGTTTCTGGAGAGCAAGGACTATAACATAAACATTTTTTGCCCTTCACAACACTGAGCTCAAGGCCTCCCACAGACACAATCACTGCATCATAAATACTTGTTAGCTTGAATGAGTGGCACCTAAAAGAAGTGCTTGTAAATAAATAGGCCATTTTATAGTATCTTCCTACGTTAGATTGTATTCTCTTGAAAATTTGACCTCCGTATATTTTTCTTGGGGTCTTTCCAGCTAGTTGTTGGTAAAGTGAGAAGCTAATAACACTGATTTTCCCCTGTGTGGTTTTGTAAGACAGAAGCAAAAAAGGAAAACATGCTTCTCAGACTTCACTGAAATAAAATCTTTTCTGACTATCTTGTAATTTTATTGCAAGGTAGAAATGCCAGCTTTATAGATCCGAAGGGGAATCTTTCTGCAAAGTCAGCAAAACTATGCTATGAAAATAGTTGTTTGAACCTAGCATGGGTAATTTTAAAACAAAGCTGTTCAAAGATTGTGCTTTTCTTTGTGCTCCTTTGTTTCCAATGGCTCATGAAACTATTGCAACCTCTCTCCCTTTGCTCTTCCCTCGTGTGACCTCGACATCAGGTCCCTAAAGTTAAGTGACTTGGCAACAAGATTTACCTTCTTTTAAGATGTGATCCTAGAAGAATTTATCTTTGAAATGGGCTTTTAAATTCTTATTTAGAAAGTAGTAGGAAAATTTACATTGTTAAAAGTACCTTATGTCAAATGAAAGCCGTTTTACAGATTTTTTTTTTTTTAATTGAAGCTACCCAAGGGTATCGTCAAATGGTCTCTCACTGAAATGGAAATGGTATAGCATCTCCTGGGGGCAAAGTAGCTCTATGTTTACATGCAGCAAAACAGCTTATATTGGAGGGGGGTTAAAAATGGCCAAAAGTTCCTACAGTTCCTCCCATAAAGAGGTAGGCTCTGTCTTCCCACCCCTTGAATCCAGGCCATACCTTGTGACTTGTTCTGATTAAACGAATGGGACAGAAGTGATGCTGTGCAGCTTCAAAGCTGTGCCTCCAGAGGCTGGCAGCTCCCACCCTTCTTCTCTTAGATTCCATTACCCTGTGAATAAGCCTAATCTCGCCTCCTCGGGAACTAGACGACACATGGGGATAAAGACCCTAAATGTGTGACTAAGGCCACGTGAACGCAGCCAGCCCCAGGCCAACACGGGAACTGGCTGTAAACCAGCAGTGAACTCAGGTGACACCGTGTGCCATGGAAGTAATGCCCAGCTGAGCCCAGTTCACTTCAACAGAATCGCAAACAAATGAGTGGTTGTTTCAAGCCACCGAGTTTTGGGGTTATTTATTACCCAGCAATAGACTACTGATAGAGGTGGCTTGGGAAGTTTTTGTAATAGAACGTGGAAATTTCAAGAATAATAAACTGAGTAGTGAATAAAATGTATTTATAATTAAATTGGATTGGTTTGTGTATGATCTTCTTCATCCTTGCTGTGAAGAAGAATCCACCAAGATGACATCTTTTCTGGGAGATAATAAAGCCAAAAAAACTAGCCTGTGAAAACATAAAGAAGCTCTAACCTCAACAATTATGTGTTGAATGTCTATCACGTACCAGACAACGTCTAGTCCCTAAAATACAGCAGTGAACCCAATAAAGCGAGGGGGAGAGAGATTTTAAATGGGGGTGGTAATGAATTAAAAAAAAAGTCTGATGATAAAAAATGTTAAAGAGGAAATTAAAATAGACTAAGAAATACAGCATGACAGAATAGGGGAGGATTATTGCAAATGCAAAAAACAGCAGGTGCACAGTATGATGCTAGGGCACATTGGCATATTCATGGGACATCAAGAGCCAGTAGGGTTGGTGCAGAGTGCGTGATGGGGAGGATGAAGTTGAAGGGATGGCTGTCAAGCACAGTGCTTGTAAGGACATTGGATTTTATTCTAAGTGTGTTGGGAAGCCTCATTAGAGAAGGAGAGCGACATGATCAGATTTCTGCTTTAAAGCAATTACTTTTAAAAGGATTACTCTACTCTCTAGAGAATAAAGTGAAGGAAACAAGAGGAGAAGCAGGGAAGCCAATGAGAGAGCTGTTACACAACTCCTGATAGTAGCCTGAGGGAAACAGTTTGACCAAATGTAACTTTTTTTTGAAGTCCTAAAACATTTAATATCTAAAGGGTATTGTGGAATTGGAAAGAACGTAGAACTTGGAGTCATGCAGAACTGTTTCTATATCCCCGGGAGTTATGTGATGCCAGGCAACTATTCGGTGTTTCTGAGCTTTAGTTTCTTTATAATTCATTGAGCTGTTGCAATGACTACATACCTAATGTATATTATGTGCCAAGCTTAGAACTTGGAATATCATGCACATTTATAAGTGTTGGCTGCACTTATTAGCCAGTTCTCATAAATATGTGATTAACCGTTTACTTAAAGTAAAGGATCCAAAACAGAGACCAATCACCAAGAATCCAATGATAGATGGCAAGGATAGAGCAAATGAATTCAATGTGGAGAGAACGTAGAACACTAATTCAGTGTTAGAGGTAGTTGTCAATCTCTGTAGCCAGATAACTAACAGAATTGGATGCTAGATTTCCTATTGCAGGCAGTGGTCTTCTCACAAAGTTTGATTAGGCTCAACATCTTGGTGATTCTCTTTACTAGCATAATATAATGCACATATGCTATTAATGGTGCAATTAATTTCTTTGATTGCTAGTCTTTCTATGCTTCTTCTATTGGAGACATATTTTGAGGCATGTTTAGAAGCAAGGCAGTTATATAAAATTCAGTAAAAAGGGAGGTATTTTTTTTTCCAGAATGTTACTTATTTGTGAAAATTGTTCTCTAGTAGTAGAGGCTACAGAACGTTGCTCACTGTTAATTATGGACTGCAAGATGGTCTCTGATATTTGAGGAGAATTCATGCTTCAATAAATGTTAGCATAAAAATGTGAAATGTTTGACTTTTTTTTGTTATCTGGGATATTTATGTCAACAAAACAAAAACAGTGTCTAATAGCACTTTATAGTTTCCAACATATATTTAACATGTTTATCTTAAGAGGACTTAACCCCAATCCTCTGACGTGACTATTTTTATTATAACTTCCTTTCCATAGTCTTGAAAAAAGAAGCTCAGAAAGCTAACTTTATTTTCAAAATGATATCTTCTTAGAAAGGCAAATTGGTATTAGATTCTGATTCTAAGTATGACAAGTGACGTCAAACCTCCTTTGGCAGAATTCCATTCATAGCTGACCCATTGCTTATTATTCACTGCCTAACTCTAGGGGGCTAAAATTTTGAAAGCATAAGAAATTAGAAAAAACAAGCTGAAGAAAAGTTTCATTCTTTGACATTAAAGGAATAACAATATGAAAAAACTATCTGACTAATTAAAAGTGTATTAATAGCTGTCACTTCAAAAACCAGATTGGATAGTTTTGGGATAGTAACAGTTTCCTTAGAAATGAGAATGTTGGCCAAGTGGTTACCAGTTGGTAAGAGGAAACCATCCAAGTCTTCCATAAATGTTGGTTATGTGAAAATTCTCAACTGAGTTATAATTTTTAGAAGTTGCTCCTGAGTAAATTTTTCCATAATTCTTTTGGAATTATAAATAGTAATCATTTCTCAATTTTTTTCCTAAGAAATAGGCCAAGACAGAACTATGTGGATTTTCAAAAATCCCTCCTATATTAGAAAGCTTGAATGGCAACATTGATTAGTACCAGAGAATGGCATGAATTTTCAAAGGTAATAAAATCTAGGGCTTTTTTTTGCAAATCCAAACTTAATAAAGAAACTATCTCTATGTGCTATGAACTGAATTGTGGCCTTCCCAAATTCACATGTTGGAGCCCTAACCCCTATGTAACTGTAACTGTGTTTGGAGAGAGGGTGTTTAGGAAGTAATTAAGGTTAAATGAGGTCATAGAGTGGGGCCATACTCCAATGAGATTGATGTCCTTATAAGAGGAGGGGGAGACACCGGAGTACTTTCTCCTATCTGAGGACACAGTGAGAAGGCAGCCATCTACAAGCCAGGAAGAGAATCCTCACCAAAAACCAAATCAGCCAGAATGTTGATCTTCGGCTTCCTAGCCTCCAGAACTGTGAGAAATAAATTTTTGTTGTTTAAGCCACCCAGTCTATGATATTTTTCTATGGCAGCTGAGCAGACTAAGATAGTATGTATATAGTACCCAAATTCTGGCCATGTCATGGGTGCCAAATCTAGAACAGGTATTTCCATCCTTTTAAATTAAGATGGTCTTTTTTGATTGTCAGAACATTTTGAAGCTGTCCACACCATTGTTGCTGTTTCTTTCCAATTGAATGGGAAAATATACCATACCAAGAGTTATAGGGAAATATAATGACACTATAAAATGATCACCCATTTTAGCCATCACAGTATATTGTGCTTTTGAAAAATTGTACACACCTGTGGAAGACCTGTGATGTATTCAGTTTGCACACGACACATAGCGTCTGCAGGGATCCTTACACCCCCTGCAGCAAGTCTGTGAATTTGCCTTCAACCTTGGGGCTAACCTACAACTTATCAAGAGAGACGATTAAGTACCTATTGAGTCATAGACAAGATATTGCTATGAAGATAGAGCTCACTGTAAACAGATCAATAGGTAAAAATCCTTAGAAGAACAAGGAAGTGTATGTAAGAATCTGAAAACCATATGTCAAAGATGTGTGTATTGAGAACTGGTACAATAATCTGATATAATCAACAGGAGCTAGAGGAATTGATTTTAATTCTTCTGACATTATAACAGTAAATTGAATTGTATTCCATGTAACTGTTCTTAGTATCTGGAGAGGGTACTGCTGTACTATCTGCTGATATATACTGAAGGCTATTGGAAGATAATATGTAATTGTTCCTATGGTGCTGAAATTGTGTGGGGCTAATTAATATCCTTTGTATTCTGTTCATAGGCTTTTCAATTGTTTAAATACATTGGTCTAATTTGATTCATTGGCAGCTCAGTGAAAGAAAACTCAATACTACCCTTCGCTTTTTATTAATAGAGACACTCATATGACCTAAGGATCTGCCCACACACATTCCCTATAGGTCACTGTCTTCTAATGTCGTTGGGAAAGGTGTGGCTTTCATCGCACTTCTCTTTCTGTATGGTCTACTCCATGTCTCATGACGTCATCAGTGCTCCCAGCCCAGCTGGGAAGCACCACTCATGCCACTGCACAGCTCCTGCAGGTCCAAGTCCCCTGCCTTCCTCTGTATCATTTTACCTCTGGCAAAGAGGAATTATGTGCACAAGAAGTTCACACTTTCAATCCACTAACGTGAACTGACTGCATAAGTGACTTCATTGAAGTGACAGAACTTGTTGGTGACCAAGCCCCTGAGAACTAGAGATCAGGTCACTGTGTACGAATTTAATGCCTCAGACCACAGGACATTTCCCTTCCCTGCCTTCCATTCTCTACCCACCACCTTGCCAGAATGTAGCTATGTCTCCAGCCCACTGCCTCTTTGAGATCCTTGAAAACATGTCCTAGAAATAAGCCAGCAGATTAGACGAGCATAATAACTGGAAGGAAAACGTGAGCAACTGCTTAAAAGTCTCTCGTTGCATTATAGACATTGCCAAGATCCAGCAGTGCTAGTGAATAATGCTTCAGCGTTACCCTCCGTGCCTTCACTCAAAACATCTCTCCATGAAGACATGTTGTACTGTATACGCATAAAACAAATGATCTCTGCATAAATGAGTGAACAGAGAGATGATTTGTGATGCTTCTGTAAAATACAACATAAACTCATTTTATAAAGATTCAGACTCTAAGTAATCTCTAGCTCAAAATTTAGTAGAAGTGAATATGCTCATTTCGGTTAGTGCTGGTTTCATTTACAGTAAGTAGCAAGAAAGATTGCACTCTACATCAATTAGGTTATCAAAGCTAGTATTTTAAAGAAAAGGTTTAATGGAAATTTATGTATCAGCTATTTCATAAAGCGATTTTAAGATATTGACCTTGAAGCGCTATGTTGAGTGTGAGTATCTGGTTTAAGTATGGTAAAGGAGTCTTCTTTAAGCACTGTTCATAGAAAATAGAAATTTTATCCTAACTATATATAACGTTGTGGCCTTGTGTCTCTTGATATTTGTTGGTGTTTTGATTCCAAGAATCAACAACTGATACTTTTAAGCCTCTTCACATATTTTTTATTGCTTTATGTGAAGAAAAAGAAAAGAGAGTGGTTCATTATAATGTTTATTCTCTTTTTGTGAAACTGGCATCGGAGCCAACATTTGTTGCCAGTCTTTTTAATTCTTTTGCTGCTTCTTCTCCCCAAAGCCCCCCAGAACATAGTTATATATTCTAGTTGAGTGTCTCTGTTGTGCTATGTAGGACGCCGCCTCAGCATGGCCTGACGAGTGGTGCCATGTCCCCGCCCAGGATCCGAACCAGGGAAACCCCAGGCCACAGAAGCAGAGTGCTCGAACTTAACCACTCAGCCATGGGGCTGACCCCTATAATGTTTATTTTTAAAAAATCAAATAATACAGATTAAGGGGGAAAAAACCCTCCAAGTCCCATCCTATCACCTAGAATTAACCAATCAGTATATGGTAAATATATTTTAGACATCTCTCTCTCTCTCTCTCTGTATGTGTATATATATATATATACACACATACATACATATATAATCAGAAAGTATATGGAGATAGATAGAAAAGTAGACGGAAACATACATTTATATTTAGATGAATGTAATTTTATAAAATTGGAATTGTACTATAAGTACTATATTTAAGGAAAATAATGAACTTACCTTTGTATCTGCTGGCCTTTGACAGCATGTATGTCATCTGTAAACTACTAATTTCAGACTTTTTGCCTCAAAAGGTCCTTTTAAAATTAAAAATTTGGGGGACTGGCCCCATGGCCGAGTGGTTAAGTTCCTGCGTTCTACTTCAGTGGCCCAGGGTTCACTGGCTCACATTGTGAGCGCAGACCTACACACCACTCGTCAAGCCAGGCTGTGGTGACATCTCACATAGAACTACAATGATTTACAGCTAAGATATACAAATATGTACTGGGGCTTTGGGGAGAAAAAAGAAAAAGTGGAAGATTGGCAACAGATGTTAGCTCAGGGCCAATGTTCCTCACCAAAAGAAAAGAAGAACAAGAAAAGCAAAAATATACCTTAAAAAAATTAAAAATTGGGGCTTATTATTTTTTAAAACTATGTTTCTACACTTCAGATTTATATATCCATTACCTGCTAGAAAACATGAAAATTGACTTAGACTATTATTTTTGTATTTTCACGGTTTATATCATTTACATTCTAATTTATAACCATGGTAACTAAATTGTTCCATTTCTCTGAACATAATTCCCTTGGAGTACAGCTACCATCAGAATGTTTACTATAGCTTCTCCATGCCTGTGACCATGTTTGCTTCACTCCTTGATTGATGGGCTGTATAATTAGGTATTACATTTCTCAGAAAGTCTCATTTATGTATATTTTCTCTGTATTTGTATATATTTGAAATATGTTTGTTGCCTTTTTACTTCGATTACGGCATGGTTGGGCAAAAATTACTTGAGTCCCAACTTCCTTCTCTCATTGCGTAGACGTTGTTTCTGCTGGATATTATGGAGAAGTATCACACTATCCCAGGTTTCTTCCTCCTTATAGCTAACTTGATTTGTCTTTCTAGATGTCTTTTTTTTTTTAATCTATGAGAAATCGCACCAGGAAAATTCTTAGTATTCAAAACGTTATTGCAAATTTTCTTGGGACATGGTTTGTAGATTTAAGTCTTTCTTCATCTCAGAAAAATGATTCTTCTAATACATTTTTAAAAAACTTTTCTGGGGCTGGCCCAGTTGCATAGTGGTTAAGTTCATGCACTCTGCTTTGGCAGCCTGGGGTTTATGAGTTCAGATCCCAGGTGCAGACCTACACACTGCTCATCATGCCATGCTGTGGCAGCATCCCACATACAAAAATATAGAGGAAAATTGCCACAGATGTTAGCTCAGTGACAATGTTCCTCATCAAAAATAGCAACAAAAAAACCTATTCTCTGCCAACCATATATATATTTATATGCTCTCCTTTTTTCTATCAGTTCTCTGATTTTCTATCTTAGATATTTATTTCATTCTTATTTTCCATTTCATCTCATGTACATTTCTCAAGACTGTTTTCTGTGTCCTGACTAGTAATTTAGTCATGTTTATTCTACTATTGTTTCTACTAATGAGCTCATCTCTGTAATTTTTTTCTGAATACTGCCAGCTCACTCCTTTTCTCTTTTTGTTACTTTATCATGTCCTTTGGTTTCTTCTATCCACATGATTTTTTATATCATAAAGAACTATTTTTTAACTCTTTGTTTTTGAGAAGTTTAATAGACACAAGTAATATTTTTAAATAGCTTCGCTTTTAAATGTACTATACAGTCCTTGTGAAATCATTTATATAAGAATATATTTGGTATATATTAACACCTGGCAAGAGCCATTCAAATATAATATTCTTTTACTTATTATGCACTGACTTTGAGAGGTAACTAAGTGATTCAATGCTAAATAGCTTTACCTAAGAACTTTGATTATGTTTTATGTATCTGTATATTTGAAATGACTAGCACAATGATGTTCATACAATATATTCTTGATATATTTTTTTTAGTTCTCAATGAAATGAATTTAGAGCTCAAATGCTATTACTTCATAAGATAATATGAGGCATCCGTAAAAATTATTCATCATAATATCAACTTAACAGCCCTGATAGAGGAGAAGACGACATTTGGGTTTGGAATTGTGTAAACAGATTGTTGCAGAATGGTTAGGCTACAGTTATGATGCCTTTCTCTGTCTTTTGGGTGTATGTCCTTTTTGTTTACAGCTGTGCATTTCCAGGCATGTTCCAGAAGCATGAATTTATGGGATTTATAATTACCTGCTGTGCCATCCACTTTCGGTAACAGGTGGTTTCATGAATGAATTGGCAACTAGGCATATCACAGTAGTGCTTTGTTTTACTTTCTATGGTGTTAGAAATAGTTTGCTTTTGAGCAGAAAAGGAAAATCTTTGTGCCTGAAGTGGCTTTTGACAACCCTATAAGTACCATCACTTCTATAAAGGATGAGATGTGGTTTGAATAATTTAGTAGTGCTAAAATGTCACATTTTTAAGACATCCACTTTATGGCTTTCCTAAATGACTGAGCCAAACACCTCTCCCTGGGATTTAACAAATTATGTCTGTAAATTCCAAGGTAAACAGTAAATGGTCTTCCTCTTTGAATAAAAGTTGCTATGATAACTTGGAAAGCTTAAGCTATAGAAGTGAAACACCATGCTCTAGTCTTTAGCTTTTCAATATTTTCAAAGATGTAGTATTGTTCTGGGAAGCTCTTTTTTAAGTAAAATAGAAGGTGTATTTTCACAAAGCCACGTAAGTCATTGTAATTCGACGAAATTATATATATTTTTGCAGATAATCCATTATTTAATCATAATGATATTCTTATTCTTTATGTTAACTTCAAAACTATTTTTTTATTAATTACAGAGATTTAGGGGTTAAAAGAAATACTAGAGTCATGTTAGATAAGTTGATTGTGACAACTATACTGAACACTATACTGAAAGTTTGTAATTTTAAAGAAAATACCTGTTTAGTAATCATATGGGACTTTGGCAGCATCCTAGAATCTGTTACACGATTCACCTGAAGCTTACATCTCTGACCTTAGTGTTGCTGAACTCTTTATAATAATAATAGCAGTAGGGAGAAAAAATTAGATTTTTAATTTAAACACTGAATATTTCCTTCAGAATCACCCTTTTATACCATTCATTGAAAAATTAAGTGAACCCTTATCGTTTGTCATTCAGACTTGATGATTTCTGACAGGTTAGGTACAAGTTTCTGTTTGTGCTGTGTGATTAGCTTGAATAACCGACCTGGATGGGAAAAGTTTGTTGTTACCCAGATCTATAAATCTGTAAATAAGGTTGCCCTGTTCAATGTTGCTTACATTAAGTCCCCTTTGGTTGCAAGTTAGGGAAACTGTTTGTCAACTAGAATTCTCTTGGTTGACAATAACTCCAGCCGAGGAGTTTTAACAATAAAAGAGATTTAATGGTTCATCTAAGTGAGCAAGCCCAGGAGGAGGTCACACTTAGATGTCCTTGATCAGAGATCTGGCTTTTTCTTTGTAGCCATCATGGTTCTGAACTTATCTTCTATGTTTCCTTTATCCTCATGTGGGTTTCCTTGTGGTAGCAAAATGGTGGCAGTAGTTTCAAGTCTCACACCTACACATCTCAGCAATCAGAATAAGGGAAAATATCTCCTCTCTACCTAAACTCCTAGCTGTCTCACTAATTGGTCTTTCTTAGTTTATGTGCTTATGGTGCTCACCAGCATTGTGGCCAGTGGGATGACATGTGTAAAATGGCTTGTGCCCAGTGTCAAGGAGGGTGCCCACCTCAGAAGCTTCCAGTGGTAAAGCACGAGACAACAGAGACGAGTTGAATACATGTTGGAGACACAACCACAATGCTCGTTACATCTAGAACCTGGGCAATCAGTGTCATAATGTTCTGGAAAGGAGTGCTAGAAAACCACTAGGATATCAAATCTCTCTTGGACTGTGTGGAATCTTATTCTTGCTTCTTTATTTGTATTTCCTTTTTTTCTTCTTTCTCTGCAGAACTTTCTTATCTTTCATCATGGGTGTATACATAATTTTTATGTGATACCTAGAGTTTAATTAGAGATTTACTTAGGATCTTTACTATTATTATTTTTTTTAAAAATCTTACTGTTAAAGTTTAATCACTGTTCTCAAGATTTACATTTAGGGTCATATTCTTTTTTTTAGTCATGAGGCAAAATCTATTTAGAATACCTCTTAGAATATTCCTTTTCTTTCTGTAGTTAGTTTTATATACGTCTAGGCTGATGACTTGCGAAAAGGTGCATGGGATTCTTGTTTTGATTGGATTTTGAGAATAATTGTATTTTATTTAATTAGCACTTAAATAATAAATGCATTAGATAAAATTCACATCCAAAATTTTATTATTCAAATCATAGACCCTCTATTCACTAAACGTTATTCTTACACGTACCTGATTCTTTCTAAATATATTCTATCTAGCAGACTCCTAAAATTGGTAAGCACAAGTACATCTTATGGTAAAAAAGGAAATTAATTGCAATCCAAATTAGTCAAGAATCATATGATTTTTCTGGGTGTTCTTCAGCAAAATTGCCTTTTAAGACATTTAAATCTCTTCATTGAGTGAGAAACATGAAAAATAACAGTTTGTGACAGGCACCATGGTGATATCAAAAATGAGAATTTAAATCAAAGTAGAATTTAATAACCCAAATTATATGGAAAAAATGTTTTGTCTTCATTTCCAGGACCATTAGCTGAAAGCAGGCTTTAATAGAAGAGAAGTTTGAATATGTTGTCACTCAATAGTAATTATAGTTCAGGTTTTCAGTAAATAGTTCCACAAGTGCCATTTTTGTTTGGGAAGCAATAAGAGAGATCCCTAACCTTACTGTGGAAGAAAGACTATTGTACACGGAGTCTACGTTTTCCTCTGTTTTGTTTATTTAACAATTTCTTCTAAAGAGGCTTATTAATTTTACATCTTTTAAAAAATCTAATTCACTTCCCATAGAGGTTATTTAACTCATTTGGCTATTTAGAGGAATATTAACATTTCTAATTTCATAGTACTGTTTTTAATTTCTTTTTAAGAATTTTAGGGACAATACTTCTGTCCTTTTTTTTTCTTTTCTTTTAAGAACTGACTTTTTATTTTCCTTTTTGATGGAAGTCTGCCTGTAGCTCTGTAAATTACCTAAGTTGGGTTTATAGTGATTGAATGCGTCCCTTTTTTTCCAGCTTCATTGAGATTTCATTAACATGTAACATTGTGTAATTTTAAGATACACAACGTATTGATTTGGTACATTAGATATTGCAAAATGATCACCACCTCAGCATTAGCTAACACCTCCATCACATCACATAATTACTATTTCTTGTTTGTGGTGAGAACATTTAAGATCTATTCTCTTCAAATTTTCAGGTATTTAATCAGTATTATTAACCATATCACCGTGCTGTATACTAGCTCCCGAGAACTTATTCAACTTATAATTGGAAGTTTATACTCTTTTGCCAACGTCTTTCCATTTCTCCCACTCCCTCAACCCCTGGTAAACACCATTCTACTCTCTGTGTCTATGAGTTCAGCATTTTTAGATTCCACGTATGAGTGAGAACATACAGTGCTTGTCATTCTTTGTCTGATTTATTTTGCTTAGCATAATGCCCTTAAGGTCCATCCATGCCATCTCGGTTCTTGATGCTCATCATTCTTTATTTTTACAGGAGGACACAGACCACAATTACTATATATCTCGGATATATGGTCCAGCTGATTCTGCCAGCCGGGATTTGTGGGTGAACATAGACCAAATGGAAAAGGACAAAGTGAAGATTCATGGAATATTGTCCAATACTCATCGGCAAGCTGCAGTAAGTGCTTTGACATTTTGAGCTTCTTTTTTGCTGCTGTAAAAAATTTTTGGCTCTAATTGGCATATGAGCATTGTTTGTTGTGATCACTTTTCAAGTGTGTTTAGTTGTGTAACTGCAATTTAGATTAATAATAGCATGTAAGATATTATAGAAAATGAAGAAGAATTATTTTGAGAAGCCACCATTACTTTAACTATTAACTTAATTAAATAAATTTACCATTAGTTTCCCTTGTAAAAGGATGAGTTGCTTATTCAAAGTTGAGATTGATCTTGGATGATCTTCAGTTCTCTTGTAATATGTGAGTTTAGAGAACATTTTTAACAATTACGTTAATTTGGTATCTTCCATTTTACATGGGTTTATTACTTAGTCTGAAAAAGGTTTAACCAGAAACATTATTATTTATGATTCAGCTAACACATGTAGACCAAATTATGGATCTAAGTGAAGAAATTTGATATAAAGGAAAATAATTAAATCTAGAAGGCTTCAAACACATTCTAAGCTTGAGTTCATCCTTAGCCAGCTGCGGTTCCTAAAACAAATAATATAACTATTCTGATGCGCAGTCTCCACATCTGTACAGTGGAGATGAAAGAGGATACTCATACAGCCCTCACTTCCCTTGCATGGTCATTGATATCCTATTCTACCTGTCAGGCTGAATGCTTACATAGACGTGCTTTTCAACCTTCACAAGAATCCTATGATTTAAATATTATACCATCCAGGTACTGCAGAGGATAGAATTGACTCTTGGAAATCTCAAGTAACACACCTAAGCGTCTCCAGCTAGTAAGTGGTGAAAACTGGGATGTCAACCTAGGCAGTCAAGTCCACACTCAAAATGTGTGTGCAAAATCGATCACACTTGGTTCTCAGCAGTTTTTGATACTCATTTTCTGATACATGCCTGATTTAACATTTTAAAAGTTCTTTAGTTTTGCTCTCATGGATAATAGCAATGATCCTGAAGCCATGTCTTGTTCAGTTTAGCATGACTTAAAGTGAAAATAAAACTTTAACCTTTCAAGTGCTATTGCCATTATTGATATAAAGATAGAACCGATAGAGTCAATGGCTGAAGGGATTGAAAGAGGCACTGATCTGATAAATGTAAAATATCAAAATTTTGGCCAGCAGCCTTCACTGTATGTATGCGGACTTTCCTGTTTCAGGAGATCAACTTCTAACAGGTAAAATGGAAATCAATTATAATTCATCATGGTAATTCACTGACTTTTCAGTGTAGAGCTCCTGTTTTCTGAGGCTGAGAAGTACCCAAAGTACCCACCTCCCCTTGCTAAATTCCATCATCCCTTTTCTTTTCCATATTCAAGCAACCCCAAGCAAGATGGCAGATCCAGAAATGATTCACTGTCTGGTTTAGAACAGATCTTTAAAAGAAGAGAAAAGGAGAAGCATTCGATTAGGACTATGCCTATCAGGAATTTATTGCATCTGACAATATTCCCACTGTGTTATGGTGCCTACTTTATAACGGTTTGAATGTTGGCACATCCACGTGGAGATTCCATAAAGTGGCCCAGTTCTCGTGTCGGCCCCTATGGGTGACATCCCTGGGCTGGGTTAAAATGTTAGCTGACTTTTTCTTGCACACTTTCTCCTGTGCTCTCCCAATGGTGAGGCAGTTCATATGTCCTGTCTTTCCTTGAAAAAGATTTTTTCTTTTTGGAATAAGGTTTACTTGGTTGCCTTGTGACCTCAGTTCTCTGATAGTCTCAAGAAAAATTATGATGATGTGAATGATCCATTTTTTCGTAGTGTTAGTGTGAGAGTGACACTGTTTGTTGCTTTCAACACCAAAGTTTGGTCTAAATGGAAAGACGTGAGCTTCAGCTTGTAACTTAGCTGGTGCTCCAAGCTGTGATTTTTAAATATACATCATTGGTAGAAACCTTTATTTTAGCTACACTGTCATTGTCATAGCTTGGTTTCTTGGTTTCCCTGAGAATTTAAGCCATTATCAAACACTTCTTAGAGTTAGAATTGGTCCCATACCCGCTTTCCCTATCACTACCAAGAGAACACACACACATGCACACAAACGCACACATCCAGGTACACACTTCCATTTACAACAATTGAATTAATAATATTACTTTGTTTCCTTTTTTTTTTCCGGAAAGATTTGCCACTTGGTCTGTCATTTAAGTGAGTTTTATATCTTGGAAGTTACAAATTTATTTACTAGAATATTTTAAAAAATTTTTCTACATTCTTTCTTTCATAAGTGTGATTGTTAAATATTAATCTGAGATTTCCAAATTGTAGAGTTATTCGTGTTTCAATATTTCCTCAGTTGGCCTCCTTGCCTTTTCCAATCCTGCCTTATTCTCTTTGCTCTGTTTCTGTACGCCTTCCTTGGAGGGAGCAGAATCAGGTTTTAGAGATGATGACAGAATTGTAATGTTAAGGTAGTTTTATGGCCAGAGGCTCAATAATGCCCATATACACCCTCTTGCCCACACCTGCCTCCACACACACAAAACACAGGCACCAAGCCACAGCTGCTCTCCCTCAAGACGTTACTGAGGGGCTTTGGCACAAGGGCAAATGGGAAATGAGAAACACCGATCAGTATTATTAATTAGGTTTGCTGATATCATAATTGTCATAATCCTTAATGCAAAGATCTCTGGTAACTTGGCTGGAAATAGGATTTAAATTTAAATCCTAAAGGGAAGAGGGGGCTTTCTCAAATCTTTTCACCAATTGGTATAATTTGTATGCCCAAGGGCATGCATTCTGTCAACAAATTAGACCAAAAAAAGAAAAGAAAGATCTAGCTAGAGGCAGACTGAGGGGCAGTTGGCTAACTCATCCAGCCCTGAGTAAACAGGAGGTGCAGTGAGAGAGCTGGAAGGTTGGATTACTGAAGATGGAGCTTCCCTTCCCTTCCCAGCTTCCTCGCAATGGGGTCAGAGGAAGATATCGGAGTGTCTGACCTGGAAACATAATTTTTTAAAGACATATGTTCCCCTTCCGTCACCATCATTTATGAATGTGATCCAAACAGTAGTTTGGAATATTGGATTAATATTGTAGAAAGAAGAGGAATGTGGAAATAGAGTAAGAGTTTTCCCTTTTCTCCTATCCACAATAACATCTTATAATTTCAGAGCAGAATAAAACAAAAATCATTTAATTCATGTTTCACATGGCAAAACACACTGATTTTTCTTTCCTTTTACCATGTGAAGCATACTCATTAGTACTTATACTATGTATGTGTGTACTGCAAAGTGAATTGCATGTTCCTTCGAATCTCCCCCTTGTCTTTTTTGTTTAAATCTCCCCATTGTCCTTTTTGGTTTAAATAACACTTCTTAAACCATTATTGCAAAAAAAGGCAAATGTTAGAAACTAGTTTTGCAACTGGAGAAATTAAGGAAGCAGCATGTCTTCCCAGATAAAGAAAAGTGGAAAAATTTGTGTAGGTCTCTACCATATGGCAAACAATGAGCCAGGCACTTTTTATTCCCATACTGGTACTTATTTGGGTTTTCTGGCCTTTATTCAAAGTCACACAAAGTTGTCAAGTTGCAGATCTAGAATTTTCTGACTACAAACCTAGGAACCAGTCCAGACTTGTTTCTTTCTCTCTGTGTGGACCTTCAAATTCCACAAATTTGAGATTTCCTTCTATACTTTTTATCTGTATTATTTATTTTATTTCTGGGCACACAGTTTAATTCAACAGCCAGACAAATTAGAATTATTTTGCCTTTTGAAATCACAGTTTATGAAATTCTGATTCAAAGCTTCTGTGAAGCGCGACTGTCTTGGTGGAAGGAGTCCCGGCTCATAGAAGTTACGTGACCTTGGCTCCAAAATTCATTGCCTTGGATTCTGGCCTCACAGTACCTCAATTTTATAACCTGGAAGAAAGGGGAAAAATTGCCTGTCTTGATTACCTTCCAGTGCAATTTCTAGAATAAAAGTGAAATAGATATGAAAGGACACTGAAAACATCAAATAGCAATGAGATTGTAAGACATTGTTATTTGAAAGTCCTAATTCTTTAAACAAAAAATAATAACCTTCACATAGTTTAATTCCTAAGTATTCTCTAAGTGTCTCTATAGATAGATAGATAGATGTGTATCTATATATTTATATCTATATTATATCTCTATATAATTGTTTGCCAAGAAACTGCCAATGTGCTCTTTGCCAGACATAAACACACTCTGGCTTTAAAAAAAATGTATCTTTCTATATGTTGGTAGGAAGATTGATTCTTCAGATAAGAAACACCAGCAAACTGAAATGAGATACTCTTCTCTATCTCATCATAATGCACGTAAAGTTTTTGATGAAATTTGTATGGTTTTTGATGTGATGCATTGTTTTAAATTTTAAAAATTGGACTGTTCTTGTTGGGGATCCTCAGGCTGATTGAATATGTACAGAAACCTTCATTAAACAAAACTTAAGCTTTCTGGAGCTATTTTTTTTTCCAGGAAAAAGAACATCATTTCAACTAGCATTTTCATTGGTCTTACATTGGCCTAATATTGATGTTGGGAGAGCTAAATTTGGATGCCTGTGGTGACTTTAGCCGGTTGTTTTCACAAACATCACAATTTCATTTTTTCTGTCATCAGAAAATCTGTTGATAAGTGCTTATTTTTCTAAATGATTAATTCGAAAGGCAATTTAGTTTGCTATCTCTATTAGGCCATTATGCAGACCATAGAGTTTTGCTTGAGTTCTGTTCACAGTGTCTAGCAATAAGTTATTTTTATTTATTTGTATTTTTGGCTGGTTGAACGAACTTGCTGCATTCTGTCTTTCGAGTTGCTTTGTTTCAAGTAAGACATATGCAGTTCGTCAAGCTGGCCTTCCTTGCCTTTGTTGACGGGATTTTCCTCTAGTTTAATAACATACGGGGATGAGTTGCATCTGCACATGTCTCTCTAGCTTAATTTTGGTTTAATTCATTCATTTTACTATTATAATTATATTTAAGTCACTTATAAATTTTGAGACTAATTCTCTCTGTCCTGAAGAAAGTGTTATTTGAGGGCTTTTTATGGAAAAACAAGGCCTACCTTTGTTGCATTCCACAAAACTAACAAGAGATCAGAGTAACTGAGTCCCTGTGCATGCCAGGCAAATGAGCTGGTCCGCCTGCCTCAAAGCCAGTAAATACATCCAAAGATCTGTTCCCTCTTTCACTGATGGCATTAATGACACAAATTAAACGTTCCTTAGACCCGTCTAATATTTTAGACATGGAAGGGACTTTGGAAATTCTTGAAAATAGAGGCCTTATGAAGTGCACAGTGTTCAATTTTTATACATATAGCAAACCTTAGTTTTCCAAAGCAAGAACATCCCTGTTTTTTAAAAAGATCATACTGGAGTTCATCATATTTCAGTTCAACTTAATCTTATTTCTCCATATTGTGTCTTTAGTGGAGGATGGGTACCATTCTTTATATAAAATTAGACTCCTAGGAGGTAATCTTATACATTCTCTGTTACCAGTGGTGGCTGTAAAACAATTCTAGATAGATAAATAGCTACTCAGCTTTTCAAAGCCACAAATGAGCTGAACACTTGAGGTTTCATCCAACATATTTTTGATCATTTTTCTGAGCTGTCTTCATGAGCCCATGAAGATTTAACAAGCATTAATTTTAGATAACATGAGTGCAAAACATATTCTCATCCTGAAGTTATTAAATGATAAAGCATTCACATGACTCTTTCGCAAGCAAAATGTTTTGTAACACAAAAAGTTAGCAAAATATAAATGGAATATAATGTTCCTTAAGAGTAAATACCACCAAAGCAAATAAGCTTAATTGTTCTGAAAAATCTTAAATTATAGACGATAAAAGACTTAAGACATTTTGGGATTGAGAATTTTTGGACAAGTTAGTATTTTAGTATCTTTTAAAAATATTTTTATACTTGTTTTCAATATCTTTATTTTTGTCTGGTGTTTTCTTACCAAATTATAGCCTGTCTCTTACGTGGTGGATGATTACCCTAGGCAAAATAGTCAAGATCTCACATGGTTTGTTTACAAATTTGCTTCCCATCAGCACTCCTGCTTTGCTTGGAATTCCAGCTCCAGAAAGTGGGTGTCTCTTTCTTACTGAAGGTGCTCTGTTAAAATGCCAATGGGACTAAAAGTGAAACACCATTAGCCACTCTCAATTAATGATAAATTGCCAGGAATTTCTTACCACGCGGCATCTACCTGGAAAGAAATGCCAAGTGAGGTTCGCACTTGATCAATAGGGCAAGCTGAGGCACTTGAGTCCTGATCCCCTGAAGGGTAAACTGTAGACGTGGGTAGGGTGTCCTAAGGGAGCAGGTCTTGGAAGCTCTGTTGAGAGGCATCAGCTTACTTAGCTTTTGAAAAATTCCAGAGTTGGAAAAATGTTAAAAATTGGTGAATCTGCATAAACGATATAGGGGGCTCTTTTTGTATTATTTTTGTAACTTTTCTTTAATTTGAAATTATTTCCAAATAAAAAGTTAAACAAAAAGAGGAGAAGTTAGCAGAGGAGGATGAAGAATTAAAACTAAACTTGGCCTAAACTTCAATTTCAACCTGTCATCAGGTTTTGAATTATTTAGTCGCTTTCCTGATGAACTTTGCCTGCAGTGAATCCCAAATATTAACACATCACTTGAGGGGGTAGCTTGATAAAGTGTTTAAACATAAGGGCTTAGAAATGGGGTGCCTGGATTTGAGTCCCCACTTTGCCAACTACCAGCTGGGTTACTCTAAACACGTTGTTTATTGTCTGTTAATCATTTTCCACGTCTGTAAAATGGGAATGATAACTACCTACCTTCTAAGGTTGTCATTAGAATTAAATGGTTTAACATTCGTACGTGGTGCCATGGTGTTACAGATGTCTGTTACATTGATATTAACAATCGTCATGGAAACATTTAACTTCAAAACAGTCATTTTCCACCAACCAGACGGAAGAGAGGACAGATTGTAATCAACTGAGTCAGAGGAAGGCCTTTTCCAACGACAAAGGATAAACTCAGAGAAATGCTTTTCCTGCCCTGCCTGTTTGAGGATCACTGGTCAAGGAAGTAACCAGACTGTCATTTCCCTCAGGTGTACTGGGGCTGCAAAGAGGTTTTGCAAATCATTGCTTTAAGGTGCTCAGCTGGCAGGTAACCCTGTTTCAATTCCTTAAATGGAAAATTTCAGGCCAAGTGCCACCAGAGGAAGTGAGATGGTGTTATCTAGAATCAAGTCAATTTATCTTTTAACCCATTTCACGCTTGCCAAGGTTTCCTTACAGCAATATCTTAGAGTTTCAAAGACCATTTATATGGCAAAAAGGCTTGTTAGAAAGTCAGAATTTCAGTCCCTCTACCCTCAGACATACTGTATCAGAATTTGCATTTTAACAACAACCCCAAGGGGCTCCTGGGCACGCTCTGGTTGGAGAAGCCTGGCAGAATCCACTGCCTTGCATCCAGAGCAGTGTGAAAAATCCGGAAGTGTCCTCTTCTGGTTCTCCCCTTCCCCACACCCACCCTCTAAGGGCTGCTTTATAAAATCCCCTTATGCTTTCTCTGTACCCTTGAACAGTCTGATGCTCTGCACTCTGCTTGAATGGTAAATATTCACATAACCAATTTGAATAATTCTCCAAATGTGCAAGTATAGGCAAGCCACTGTAAGCCACATGTTTGCTGGGAACCATGCAATATGAGAGGTCAGAAGATATGGTGATAGTTCACTTAATCTCAAGTTCATGTGAGTGAGCATCAGGTAACAGCAAAATGTTTACATTTTGTGTTCTAATTTATGACTAGTCCCAGGCAGAGTGTATTTCAATACGTAGGGTTAATTAAGTTCTCCGTTCTGTTATGAAAAAATGTGCTGAAGCAGTTAGAATTTCTAACTCAGGAAATCAATTCAATTGATGGGCTCTATTTCTGAAAGGAGTAGCCAGCCCCTTGTCCGTCTATTTGCATATCGCTTAGCCCCGTTCCCTGAACATTTTGATCTTTTAATTAGGTTTCTGGTGTTTTCAGTCACTAGATTAATGACCATGCCCAGTCCACTCCTCCCAAGGTGTGAGAGTTGGATAAAATCCCATTTTATAAAAACTCCTACATGGTAAAAGCATTATGAGTTATCTTACCCACTGTGGCTGTTTTATTTCTAGAATACACTCAGCTCATTTATGGCCTAGAAACAGGATCTTTCTTTAGGGTATATCAGAAGAAGTTTGCAGTGCTGTTTGTCCACATGTGTGTGCCTCTCCATAGTCCATTTTCTCTCTTTGATAGTTGCTTGTTACGGAAACCTGTCAATTTAAGTTTTCTATCTATATTTTGTATCTAGATACATATATGTGTATATACTCATGCTTATACCACTCTACTTTTTCATTTTTTATTTCTAAATGAATTGATTTCAGTTAAATAGTTGAATAAGCCAGTGAAAGCTAATTATCACTGAGAATTATAAAAAAGAAAATAAATGTTCTGTAAGTTTAGAAAATAGGTCCCTGGTCTATCCTTGGAGGGTAAGAGATGGAAGCATCTGAATCTCAAATGTGCAAAAAAAAAAAAAAAAAAGGAAGGCGATCCAGCTGTGCACATCCTGTGTTAAGGAGGGACCCGCTGTGTTACCATCGGGCCTCAGTGGCACATGGCTCACTATGGCTCCACCCGGCATGGCGCTGTTAGTCCAGGCCCTGGGATTCTCTGCATTTCATCAGAGAAGACTGCTCTGTACCTTTTTCAGGTTTTCTCTTTTGTGGCTTCGGCCTCATGCATCTGGGAGCTTTCTAGCTATGTTTCGTTATTGTTACATTTTAAAGAAAATTGTTATGTCTACTATGAACAAATACATGAATGACTGATGATCTTTATTTGTCTGGTCTCCTAGTCTCTTCCAATGTGTGATAGCTCCTCAATCTTTCTTTGTTTTTGTGAACTTGACGCTTTTGAAGAATATTGGCCAGTTATTTTGTACAATGTCCCTGATTTGGGTTTTGTCCATGGTTTCTTCGTGGTTAAACACAGGGCTCACTTTTGGGCAAGAATACCACAGGAATGGTATTTTGTCCTTCATTGTGCATCATATCAGGAGGTACATGATGTCCTTGTTTCTTGTTATTGGTGTTAACTTTGATCACCTGCTTAAGGTGATGTCTGCCCGATTTTGTTTCTTCATTGTAAAGTTACTCTTTTTCCTTTTGTAATTATCAAGTACTTTTTGTAAGATACTTTGCAACTATACAAATACCTTGTTTCTCACCATGCTTTCACCTCTAATTTTAGCATACATACTTGCTAGATACAGGCAAAATACTTAGCATAATGTGTGATATATTAAATGCTAATTTCATTCTCCTACCATCAGTAAATATAGTAGTTATGATTATTTCAATACAGCAAAAATGAGGACAACATGACATTGCTGAGAAACATAATATGTAATTATGATATGATTCTATTAGAAAAAAAATTTGCCTGCATTGATATTAGAAACAACATATATCAAATCATTTCCAGCTATTTGTTAGGAATCAAATAGGGAGCTATTTTTACTTAGGAAACTGGTTATAAGGAACTATTGTTATGCTGGACACATTCATGTACATAATATAATATTAACTATCATTGACTCAGTGCTTATGAAGGTCCAGGTGTTATTTGGTCATTTAATCCTTGCAATAACCTTTTAAAGAAGTGTTTTGACTCTACAGATGACCAAACTATGGCTTAAAGACGTTAAATGATTTATGAAATCACACAGCTACTAAGTACCAAGGCTGGAATATAATTTCAAGTCTCTCTGACTCGAAAACCATGCTAGATCATTCAAGAACTAGGAAAGAACCATTCAAAATTTTAAAATAATGCTTCATCTAGTTGCATTCAAATAAGATTGTAAAATGTGTCTTAAGGTTAGTAAATGAGTAAAACTACAATAATCTGTTCTAAGCATTTACTGGTGAATGAGTTTTATTTGGACCTTAGTCAGTTTCAAGAAAGTTAGTCGATTATTATGTGCATTCTGGAAGAATGTATCACACCCCAGTTAAGAAATTAAATTCATTCAGAGTTATCTATGAAACAGTTATCTAATAAAAATGATTCAATCATTTTTATTTATTAGAGATATAAATCTTATTGGAAATAAGATTATTTATTCAAGTATTTCAGATGAAAGCCAGTAGCACTAGAAATATCCATCTAAATAAAGCAAAATGTATATATATATATATATTTAAATTTTGTAGTTTCTCTCAAAGTTAATACTTGGCATAAATAAATAAACTGAAAATTATGTCACACAAGACTTTAACGTACTTTTTGAAATTGTTTTTGGAAAAAATAACCCAAATCTCACTTTACCAATAATAATAATAATGATGATGATGATAAATATGCCACCTATTTGACAGCTCCAAGAGAAGAATATGTGCCCCATAAACATAAAATTATTTGGATGATTAAAAAGTGTTAAAATATGTGTGTAGAAATTAATGATTAATCTGTGAATCCATTCTTGAATAAATGAATGCTCCCTGTATTCTTTAGATCCTTTGCTATCATGAACTCACCACATCAGCAAGTATTAAAAGTTTAGTTACTACCAGTTTTCTTCGACAAGTTGCTTTCAGTAGGATTATCCTTATAAAGATGAAATAAAGCCTTGGGGGAACTAGAAACTTGTAGCTTTTATTACTGTGAATAGGAATTTGTCTTATAAGAAGAAAGAGTTTTTATTAATGACATTTTAAAAAATGATTTTGAGGATTATAAATGTGCCCACTCCAGATTCTTAACTCTTACTAAGAGGTTTCCATCTTTAAGATTTTACAGACGTTGACTAATTTATCTTTGTAATACCACCGAGAAAGAGGCAAACAAGTTAAACTGAAATAGTATGTACTTAGGATTATAATCCTCATATTGTTAAAAAAGAATTCACAGAGATCATGATAATTAGTCAGAATACAGCAACAGGCATAAGAAAAATATGAAAAAGAGGCAATAAGGTATGGATGCTCTTAGAAATCTAGGAGCATGAACCCAATTGAGTCTGATAGTCTACTCTCAACAGTGATTTCATGGGGTATGTTGTGGGAAAGCATGATGTGGTTTTAAAGGCCACCGTCAAATACACATATATATATAGAGCTATACCTGCCATAAATCTGCACCAAACCCCCTGGGATCTATTCATATACCTCTTCAAGGAATGTTTCGTAAATTTATCCTCCACCATCTGAAGGAGTGATTCTTTCTTTGCTTATCTCAAAATTACTGTACCCTCCCTTTCAAATAGTTAACTCCTTTCCGCCAAGAGTAAAGAAGCAGCAAATTCAGTTAATTTTATTTATACCACTCATGATCTTTCAAATTTCACTTCTGAGCTTTATTTCATATATTGCCCAGACCCTTAATTAATTCATTGTGTCTTCGCCTGACAATTTTCCTGAACCTTTTTTCCTTTTACGTTAGATATTTCTTACCAGAGGAGATATGAGATAGGATACTGTTCAAGGTCTAGTAATTACACCAGAGTTTCAGTGTTATGTTCCTTTTTGTTTACAGTGGCTTTTTGTGACAGCATCTGCCTTTCTGGTTGCAGAAGAGTCCTCTGTCACAAATACAATTTGGGGTCTTTTTAAAAATTTTTACCATCTAGCTAAGGGATGCATAATTACGTAGTGACACAGCAAGTCTTGGTGGCACTGTAGTCCACCAGTCACCCAGCTGGAAACCTAGCCTTTATTCTAGACTGTCCCCCTTGCTCCCAACTTTTATGTCTAGTTAATCATTATCCTTCCAATTTTACTTTTTACATATATTTAGCCATCCTTTCTGCTCTCATGCCTTCAGGTCTCATCCGACTAACTTCTGGTAGTTCCTTTTAAAGAGTCAGTTTCAGCGCCATCTCCTCTGAGTTAGGTGTCCTCTCTGGGTCCTTACTCTGCCCCTGCCTGGTCCTATTGTTTAATCCTTCTGTGATGCTCTTCCCCACCACTCTATGAACTCCTTGAAGGAAGGAACAGGGTGAGACTTAGTTTTATCTTCAGCCCCTGACTTAGTGCCTGGTACATATAAGGTCTTGAACAAATGATTGTTCCCTGGATGGATGAACGAACAAATAAAACTTTCCTTCAGCTCCCTCCAATGCCTTTTTTATATACCGTACTGAGACAAAATAATGACCCAATTACCCATGGGCAATTTTATTGAACATATAATCATTTAACTTCAAAGCACTTCATGAAATCCTAGTGCTTAATCGTTTTTGTTTATGTTTTAGCAATTTTTGGTTCTGTGTGTGTGTGGAATGTATGTGTTTTAAGGAGGGATAAAAGTAATTTTCAAAAATTTACCTTCAAGTGTGACTCTTCACTTTATTTTCAGGATCTCAGTAATTCAGAGCATGGACTTTGTCGTCTATTAAACCTAGGTTCAAATTTTGGTTTTCCACTTGGACCATTCTTAACCACTCTGATGCTGAGTTAGTCTCACTTTGAAGCAGTCGTAATATAAACCATATGCAGTTGTTTTATGTTTGTTTGTATATACAGTCATGCATCATTTAACGCCGGGGATATGTTCTGAGGAATTCGTCATTAGGTGATTTCATTGTGCAAACATCATAGAGTGTCCTTACACAAACCTAGATGGTGTAGCCTATTACCCACCTAGGCTATATGTACTAACCACTGTCATATATGTGGTTTGTCATTGACTGAAACGTCGGGATGCAGCACATGATTGTATAGAGAACACTAGGTGAGATATAATAGGGAGACATAACTTGAGCTAAGAAGTCAAGGAAGGACTCTGAGGATGTGACACGTAGCTGTCTCTGTTCATGCTTTGCTCCATATCCCTTCTGTCTGAGTTCACCTGAACTGTTGGAGACAGTTTCTAACATGCCAGCAACTTCCCAACTCAAGTGCTCTGTCTCTTCTTTCTGCCTGAGGGTGCAAGCAAGGGTAATCCAGGGGAGGAGGGGAGTTAACTACCCCAGGAGCAGCCTTTGATCAACGGGAGGTGGGAGTTGGTGGAAAAATGTCCCAGCTGCCTGACCTCCAATGAAATGATTTGAGGCATGTTTTCTCTAATGTTTCTTGGGGGTCTCCAAGGGAAGACCTGGTGATGGTGGTAACACACCCAATAATGTACCTGTTACTGGTTTTTCTCTTTTCTTTGTCTCGCTTTTCCCACATCCTTTAGCAAATGCTTCCTAGATCACCTTTCAAACAGACTATCTGCCCCTGAATCATTATGGCAGGGTTGGTGTTTGGGGTACCAACCAAACTAAGCCGAAGTTTAATGAATATGGAAGACATGACCAACCAAGGTTGAGAGACGATTACAGTCAGAAGAGACATCATGTAGAAGTACCAGAGCCAAGGGTTAAGGCTAGCAGGTTCAAGGAACTCCAAGATGTTCTAGAAGACGGGCTGGAACAGAGAAGGCAAGGAGAAAACTGTGAGGTAGCAGGGGCCAGTTAGTGGTGAGCCTTAGAACTCATTTTCATTATTTCAATATTTTCACTATCCTAGGGACAGTGGGATTCTATATCGAATGATTTGAAGCAGGAGAGCGATACACTAGGTATTATGGAGAATGAATTCTAGGGGAAATGCAGTCAAGACATCTATGAAGAAGTTACTGAGATAATAGTAACCTACACTTGGGGAAGAGTGTCAGTCGTACCTGGAGAAAAATGGGTGGATTTCACAACTATTGAGAGGACAGCACCTTTCTAAATTGCCACTGCTACTCCTTATCAATATGAAGCAGGTCATGGCAATAACTAAGATAAACTGGGAAACATTTCAATCATTGATTTTGCTCTTCAGGATGATATATTAGCAAATTTTCTTTGAGAACTTATTTACTTCTCAAAAAAAGTCTTTAACTTATGTATATGTGTATCTCAAACTTATTCTAAAAATATTTAAATGTTTGTGGTGGCTGAGAAACCAATATCATATTCCTTTGGTTCATCTTTGGTGGTAATTGATAAGTTTGTTAGTGGTATATGTTTAAACCAAACAAAATTCTGGAAGTGAGAATGCCAAAGGGTTGTAAATCTTACCAGTTTTCTCATAAGCCTGGAAATAAGTTAAAATGATGGAGAACAATATACTATAGCAAGTGTCTTTATAAAATTATTTCTGACATCTTCTTTGAGAGATATGATTTTGCCATTGAAGCTTTTATTTTAGGGTTATTAGCAGCCACTAATTTCAGTTAGTGCACTGAATATGGGTTTTGTTTTTACCATTAGTCAGCATAAAATAAAAATGGTAATAAACTCTTTCTGAAGAAGGAGCTTTCATTAAAAAGGAAAGAAAATCTAATTGAAAGTCACAGTAAATTTTCGAAGATTAATTTCATGCCAAATAAGTCATTAGAAATCTCTGAAGGATATAAAACAGCAATCATTTGCAAAATTGGAAAGAACCAAATTCAATCTAGATTTACTTCTCTATTTTTTTAAATTTGTGTATTGGGAGATAGGTAATATAGAAATCGCTGAATTTTAAAATAATAGCCTCTTACTATAGGTAGTCTGTACGTGCTGTTGAGGTCTAAACCAGCTAATTAATTTCCCTCTGGATCCTTGTATTTGAGTTGATCATCTTTGTTAGAACTCACTGTTTTTCTTCTTTCTTGCCTAGTAATAATATATCTGGTTCATATCATTTCAAAGATACAAAAAAATCTAGGGTTTTTTGTTTCTTTGTTTTGCATCGTTGTATTGTGTTCTGCTTCTGTTATTTTACTGCATATATTTTATATATACTTATGTATAATATATAGGATGACATATAATAATATGTAATATATAATAATAAGTAACTAAATATATGTATGTATGTATTTATATATAAAACCAAAGCTTCAAGACTCATTTTAGAAAAAACAGGGGCAAAATTTATGAACTTTCTTCCTAAATCTCCAATTTGCCTTTATACAAAAGAAAAGTAGCTCTCCAGTAACCAGCATTTTTTATTCTTCGACTCTGTGCTTTTAAAAGTGGACATAATATACTGAATCTGGAGAGCTCATTGCATCTAAAAAATGAAAATATCTGCAAGTCTAGATCTGTAGGCGCAAGACAGCTTGTTCAATGAAACCGCCTTTCATTATGGGATTTACAGAAGACAAATTGAATATATAATGGTGTAAAATGAAATCTTTTGATTTTTTTATTCAGTGAAACTTGACAGATAAAGTGTTCTACTGTTCTGGAGAAGACTAATCAAACTAAAAAGACCCCTCAAATAACTTGCTCATCATGATGACAGAACTGATTTGCAGTGGCAATGATGATATTAGAGAGAATATCTTGATTCAGAGTTGAAACTTCCAAATTCCCTTTGTAAGCAAAGAACAGACCAAGAGGCCGTAACAGCGCAACTTTACTCTTTTTCACATACTTCAAACATTTAATTACCAGAAAAAATATCCTTTATTACCATATAGGATTCAGCTTTTAAAAGTCAATTACAATAATAATGATGTACATAAAAGCATCTTTTTTTTTTTAAATGGAAGGCTCTTCATTTTACATTTACTGTTATGCACATTATTGATTTTCTTTTCTGGTTGTTGTTCCTTGCAGAGAGTGAATCTGTCCTTCGATTTTCCATTTTATGGCCATTACCTACGTGAAATCACTGTGGCAACTGGGGGTAAGTGGTTTTCTACCCATTCACCCTAAATAATCTACAGTTTCACTACAGTTATTAGTTTTAATTTACTCCATATTTCAAGAGGGACATTTGTTGGGAAAACCATTGTCTTCTATTGTGAAGTCATGGGTATAAAGAAAACCTGAGAAAGTGTGTAGTTATTGGAAAAACTTTCTGCAGAAAAAATGTGGTTATAATAATTTTTAGCTTAGATTCACCTCTGCTTTCCTTCTAAGTTTTAATTCCTTTTTGGTAGTATGGTAAAACTGTGTGAATGGGAATAAAGCTGGAAAGAAGAGATGCTTGAACAAGCTGTTGAGGTATTTTTATTTTCTTTCGATGTATATAGTTGATAGATACAAATATATATATATATATATATATATATATATATACACACACACAAACACACAATCATATGCATATTATCTTTATTATTTTTCCTTTAATGTCACCTATGTTGACCAGAAACTCATTTGAGAGTTTTAAAAATAAACATTGAAATTCAGTTTGAATTCTTTTAGTTTTATTTTTCTCCACAAACTTTGGAGGTTAGTTTAGAAGTTAGCAATACTCTAGGAAGGCAATTATCATTTTTATAGTATATCCCAGAAGTCAGAAATATTTTAATTCTTGAGTGCTACTGGCAGAGAGAAAAAAATGCCAGAGAATATGCCTGTAGGCCTAACACAGAGGAGTGGAGAAAGCAGAAGAATGAGAGAAAAACACAAAAATGGAAAAGTAAGAAGCAAGTTAAAAGAAATCCATGAATGTGGTGAAAATGCAGAGCCCCCGTGCCTGAGGCACCACAGACCAGAGTCTCTTTCCTTCACTGAGTCTTGTTTTTGGTCTTCTGGATGGTATGGAAACTATGTTGATCACTCTTGCCATATTTTTTTATTTTTTTGTGAGGGAGATGGGCCCTGAGCTAATATCTGTTGCCAACCTTCCTCTTTTCACTTGAGGAAGATTGTCACTGAGCTAACATCTGTGCCAGTCTTCCCTCATTTTGTATGTGGGACACCACCACAGCATGGCGTAATGAGCAGTGCTGTGTCCACGCCTGGAATCTGAACCTGCAAACCTCCATCGAAGCAGCCTGTGCAAACTTAACCACTATGCCCCCAGGCCAGCCCTACTCTTGCCATATTTTAACATGAGACTTAGAAGATATGTAGGATTCAGAAAAAGATTTGTCATCATAAATATCAATAAGCAAATAAAAGTTTTTGAGCACCTATCCCAAGCAATGGTAAATGAATCTACCACTGCCTTAGGAATGCACAGCCTAGTGGACTACCAGACAAGGTGAAGCAGAAAGTAGGGAGTTCCTTAGAAAATACCAATGATGAAATACAAGTTTCCAGGGATGATAAAGCTCAAACATCTGTGAGAATCTTTTAAGACTTTATCGAGAATTATTGTTTAAGATATGCTTTGAAGGATACACAATTTCTATGGTTGTGTAGGTAAGGGTGGGTAGGTCACAAGGAAGAATATCTTGAGTAAATATGTGAAAGAGGAAATGGGTGGAGTATATTTAGGATAGTAAATAATTGAGTTTGAGTGAAGCTGGGGGTAGGTTTACAAAAAATGTGGCATATTAAGATGAGAAAAGTAGATTGGGGCAATTTTATATGCTATGTAGAGTCGATTGAAGTCATTAGTCCTTAATTAGGTAAGTAATAAACTTTAAGAAGTTGAATCTAGTCATCTGTGTAGTGTCTTAAAGTACGAAAAGACCAGAGTTAGTACATATAATTGGAAGAATATTGCAATAGCTCGTATGACAAATATTGAGTGCCTTGGTGATTCTGTGGCTTCAAACCGAGGGAAAGAAATGATGCTATTAGCAAAAATTACAAACTCAAACAGAACTGGTTTTGGGGAAAACCAATGGCTTCTGAAATTATTAAGTTTTATGTAAAAAAAGGACAATATATAAGTAAAGGACTGTGTCTTTTTAAACTCACCGTATATTTCTGTGCTAGTGTAGTGCAAGGCATTTAATAGGCATTTAATTAATCTGTTGAAGACTTGAATGAAAAGGGAGAAAGGTAAAATTGAAAGATTTCTCCTATATGCCATAAATTATGTCACACACCTCACATCTTTAAAGTATTATATAAACATGGTTATCATACTATATGGAAATTAGGCATGTTTTCTGACATTTTGGTTACCAGTATTCCACTGAACTTTAAAAAATGAATTATTAATCACATTTGTTCAAAATCTGTACTCACAGTGGTACAGATATGGGCAGCTTTTCATTTTCAGTTTCTTAAATTGCTTTATCTTTAAAAGTCATGTCAATGATTCAGCCAATATGAAGTAAGATTTCCTTTAGTTGAGTTAGTAGGAAAAAACCCAAACAGATGGCTACATCATCTTTACTGCTCTAAAGTATAATTTTCCTTTGAAAAGATCCTCAAAATAAGTGAAAAATCTGGTGTCTTGAATGATCTCTCTCTTCTTTGAAGAAAACACTAACGTAAAGAAACTTTTTTTCTCCACTTAAAATATGCTAGTATAGAACTTGCGTACATAAATCCATACCCTGTTTAGAGAGGCATAGCCAAGATAATCTAGACATTCAGCTGGGGTTCTTCAAAATGAAACCAGAATCTCCTGTAAAAGTTTCAACTAAATAAATAGCTTTTTGCACCTTCATTGTTCTTTTATTTAATCAATATTGATTGAATCCCTACTATGTGAAAGGCACAGTACATGATCCTTCAGTGTATCCAGGGAAGAATAAATTATGGTTCCTATCTAGGAGCTTAGAATCTAAGAAGAGGAAGGAGTACATGACTAAGCAATAAGAGAAGGATGACGGTAAGTGCTGGAGGAGCAGAAGGTTGCTCCAAGAGGAGATCATTCTTGTTGGGCTGATCAAGAACAGTTTGTGAAAGAGCTAACATTTGACATTGGACTTGAAGAAGGTGAAATTTTAGTAGGCAAAGAGGCAGGTTGAAAAGAGATGGAGAAGGAACGGACATTCCAAACAATGGGATGCTGAGCTAAGGGACAGTGCTGAGCCTGTCTTGAGTGTATTTGGAGGGTTGTCAAGTACATCGGTTTATTTTGAGTGGGGAGTTAGAATCTAGTGAATGAGAGATGGGAAAAGCAACGTGAGATACTTTGAACATTAGACATTTGGGTGATATCCAACAAGCACTGGGTTTCTCTGAGTAAAGAACCGACCTGGCCTAATCTGGCAGTGGAGAGCAGGTAAGGTGAGGGGATGAAGGCAAAGAAAGAAGGTTTTTCAATACTTCTGCATGGATTGTAGTGCCCTGACTGTGATAGGTGCAGTGGTGAAGGAAAGAAGGAGCCAGTGAAGACACGATATTTGAGTTGTTTAATCACTGTGGTTGCAAAGGTTTCCAGCCAAAAAGGATCCATTAGGATGCAGTGAATAAAGCTAAGAATAGCTTAAAAGAGGACTTCTGAAGCAGACTTTCGATGGCTCTGTTCTGTGACTGACTAGGTGTTATAAGCAGATAGACCTACCTGACAAATACTCATCACCTTACAAGTCTTCATAAACTTATTAACCATGAAAGACTTGGAAGAAAAACAGACACTACAAGTCAGGTTAAATAAAATAGACCAACGACTCGGATTTTTAAATTGGAACATATAGGTTTCTATGAAACTGAAATGAACAGAGATAATCTACTGGCTTAATTCTCTTCAACTGTGTCTACAAATTCCTCTTGAACTTGTTTCTCCATTGCATGTTGGAAAAAGAAAGTGAAATGTTAAAGTGGATATTTTAAACCACAGACGCCTGCACTCCTACCTCTCTGTTTTCCCATTTCCCACACCTCCTTAAAACCCCTCGTTCTCTCCCCTTCTCTTCACATAGACACAAATTTATTTAAGACTGAAATGAACTTAATGGTAATGTCTTGTGTCATTGTTAGGCTCAACACCATTTGAAAACAGAAAGTAGTTTAAAATTAGAGATATACACATAATTTACCGTGACCTTTCTTTGTGTGGGTCTATGTATATATATATATTTCGTTATGAATAAACTTGTTTCTAGTTAAAAATGTAAATAGAAACTAAATATCCATTCATTTATTTATAAACTACAAAAGTGAGTCTTTGTTTATTAAGCATTTTAATTTTCAAAAGCTTCAATCATCCATAAAAATCATGCACAAAATGAATTGGAAATACCATCATATTTTCTGGTTGACTGGTAGCAGACTCAGCAAGCATTCATTTATCTTCTTATTTAAAAAATACTTCAGAATACAGATATTTCAGGCATTAAAAACTGATCCTTTATGCATTTCATAAAAAATATTTCCATTAATGCCACCAGTAAGTTGTGCTGTGTGTGTATCACACTGGCTTTTACTTTCTCTCTATATGAATACTTTAATTGGTTCTTTTTTATTATTAGGCTGCTAAGGTGATCTTTTAAATGCTTCAAAAAGTAGATTTAAGTTTGAGGATTAAACTCAATTAAAAATTAAATTAATTAAATTAAACTCAATTAAAATTAAAAACTCAATTAAACTCAAATTAAAAATCATTTTTAATTCCTATGACTATCACTAGTAATGATATTTTTTCATGAGTCCATCGTGGGTACACATAAATACGATGAGAGAAGGGGGCGGGGTAAGTGCTGCTTTATATAATGGTGAAGAGAAGAGTTGAGGATATCCAGATAATTCTGGCCCCCAAACTTTAAGTATTTAGACAGATTCATAATTGAAATAGTCTGTGGAACTGCATGCAGCTGTACATAAGATTAGGGATAGAAAATGACATGATTTAAAAATATAATGATGAAAATGTGTTACTTTCCTTGACCAGATGAAGGATTTACTTTCCCTTCCCTTCTACACGAATTTCTAGTTGGAGATTTACTAAGAAATCTGTTTACATTTTTTTTCAGGGTATGAAAACAGTTTTATTGGGAAAACTTCGTACACATCTCTTTTTTACTTTTTCCAGGTTTATTGATATAATTGACATGCAGACCTGTATAAGTTTAAAGTGTTGAATTTTAGATCTATTTTATTTTGTTTGCCACATGGTAATTAATAAAATATAAAATGTTCGTTAAGTAATCAATGTTTAATATCTGAAAAATTAATATATGGCATTAAATATAGTCAAACAGGCAAAAGTAAAATATACATCTCTCTTCTTCCCCTGCCTCCTAGACCACTAGCTCCCCTCCCAAGAAAAAACAACTGTTATTCTTTGAGCTGTTATAGTAAATTCGAATTTAGACTAATTTCCTCTATCTGACCAATAATAGTGTTTTTCCCTATAAATCCCCAATAAGAGACATTAAAAAAATAGTAGTGCGTATTATTTTGATTGGGTTTTCGGGAATTATATTGCCAAATCTTTCAGCTGCTTCTTTGCCCTCACTTTCAAACAGTAGTATTTTAATTGTAGTCTCAAGTAATATTTCATGCTTTTTAGAGGGACTTGATTAATAAGTTATAAAAGGCTTCTTAAGAGCAGAAAAGAGTTAGTTGTTACTCATGATGATTGATTTATAAATACTAACCCCATTGTTTTTCAAGTATATAAGCGCATATAGCAGGACTTGATGCATCCATTAACTTTCTGAATCTAGGGAAAAAGTAAATGGAGTTATTTTGTCTTTATTATTCTTATCATTAACAGAGAGCAGAGACTATGGTATCTGGAGACATGATGCATGAAGGGAAGGTATTGAAGGGATAGATGCTGGACAAAAATAAATCCATTCCAATTTGGTTCACTAATTTAAAGTAACAAACTCAGGTCTCAGGGATTCCTGAACAGAAAGATAAATTATGTGATGTCTGCTTTGCTGTATCTAAATGATTCTCTGAAAACCTGAGAGTTTGTCTTAGCAGTCCTCCTTGATAATTTCCTCTTCCCCAGACTGTCTAGTGTCAGGAGCAGATTCACCCACATGACTACATTTATTTCCCCATAATTGCATATTTACAAGCCCTTTTGTTTTTACTACGCATCTACATGTCATATTTCATCAGCACCGGCTTCTTGAGGCTGGGAGTGTAGTGTAATGGGAGATTAGAGCAATAGGAAGCCCAGAAAGGAGCCGCCTAGGAGCTAGACTTGAGTCAATAGGTATAAGCAAGAAAAATACCAGAGGCAGAAATATAAGTAGAACAAAGGACCACAATTATAGAAAAACAAAAGAGAGAGGACTCTTAGTACATGGTGGATGTCATGATTGGGGACAGGAATGGAGGAAGGTTGATCAGCCAAGATGAGCCTGGGTAAAAAGATTCTGCAGGCTCATCCCATTCCATTGCCATCACAGGCACAGAGGAGTCTACCTATTGCTAGTAGTTAGACAGTCACTTGGGAACGTTTGCTTCTGGAAAGCACCATTTATCCTCCTGTGGATCCAGGCTTTATTTGAAACATTGGCAATGAATGTTTTGCTTTCACTCTTTCCCAGTCACTGCCTTAATAATTCAGATAAATAGCAATATTACACAGATGCTCAAATAGGTCATCCAGTTGAAAACAAAGGGAGTCGGGAGTCTAAGTGACTCTGATTAATTAATAGAGTAACAACGTACAGCAGATGCGCTAACGTTCTCCAGTTATGGAAAGGAAATTTAAAAAATACTAAGAAGAGCTGAATCGTTAGATGCTGGCCATTTCAGGAATGAGTTCAAAGAGCTCCCTCAATTCCTACTGGAGCCAGCAACTGAAATTCATATTTTTGGAGAAGCAGTCTAGCATCTAGGTCAAAATAAATAGACTCTTGAATCAGAATGTGTGAGTTCATAAGTCAAGCCAGTCGTAGCTGTCTGATCTTCAGCAAATTACTTAATCTCGCTTGCCTCCCTTTCCTGATCGGTAAAATAGCACAATAAAAATACCTAGCTCATAAAGATTTTTGTCAAGATTAAATTAACTAATATACGTTAAAGATATCTATTTTACAGAAAATGCTATATTATTATTATACTTTTTATATGGAAGTTTTCTCTTTTATTCCTTTTCAAAATACTTTCTCTGTAAAGCTGTGCTTGCTAGTTAGTTTGTCTGTTGTTTTCTTTGGTGACATTATCCATAGCTCAGAGGGTGTTTAGAGACTGACTCGTCATCATCTCTAACTGCTCCTTTTAAAGGCCAGCGCATCCATTCATGACTGGGAGGTATAATAGCATGTAGATGACAGGGGATGCCCTCTTATCAGCATGGGTATATCCGTCATCTCTAACTGCAGTACGGAATCTCCTCTAAAGACCTCCCAGTGCTGACATTCTGTGACTCTCTGACCGTCCAGAAGTCTTAAAAAATTTATCAATTTTGTAACACATGGCAGAAGAATCTTGAAATGTTTGTCTAACTGTGGTATCATAGATCATAACTGAGTAACAGGCATTATTATAATCAGCAGGACATACATATCATTATGCCTCTTATTCTACCTTTTGTATAACAAGGACTGTAAGGACAAGTCATCAAAACCTAAAGTTAGTTTTGGGTAAAAGATGGGAATGAGGGATGGGCACACCCCCAACAGCATCCAGGTTGCATTTCATAGACTTGAGATTCACTTAAGCGCTAATAATCCAACTTGAAAATGTATTGGACACCCAACCCCAAATGCAAAGTTAAATATTTGTTTAGTTAAATTTATGCTTGCTATTTTGCCTTTGAATCAGGAGACAGATTTCTTTATGACTACCTATTATTTCAGTGCTAAACCTTTATTTTCAGGATCTTTTCCTATTTTTTTAATATATCACAGAAAACCAGTGGGTATGATGTGAAAATAGGTCCAAATGTGTTCTTACTTCAACTGATACAGCTCTAGAGCTGAGACATAGTATTAAAAAATAATAGGTCTAAATATTTTCTAGACTATTTTTAATGAGATTATGGTGTGTTCAGATTACCTCATTGATTGACTAGCCTGCGGGCTACAAAGAGATTTTTATTTAATCTACTGGAATTCTTGTTCAAATGAGAGATTTCTGCTGAAGGCAATGAAGATGGGGAACAATGCCTTTTAATTGGTTTATTATCAATTTCCACAGCTACTTTAAAAAACAAGCATCTTTCAGTTAATGGCTTGTAGAGAAAATCCACAGCACTTTTAGATTGCTCTAGAAGTAGAAAAGTAAGAGAATTTGGTACAGTTAGATTTTGCAAAGAAAAATACTATATAAATGATAAAGAGTGAAATCTCCTTTTTAAATTTTTAAAAATTGTGGTAAATATATACATAGTATAAGATTTACCATTTATTAATTTATTGTTGATGAAATTTTAGTCATTGAGCTCAATTTGGAATAACTTTTTTCTCCTACTTCTTCATTTTTTCAAGTAGTAATTTCTTTAGTAACTTATCAGTTTCCTCCAAAATGCCTTAAAAACATAGCTGTTTCCCCAAACTTTACATTAGTGCATTCTTGTAAGCAGAATTTACTGTTTTCTCTCTCTTTACCTTTCCAGTTCTCAACCATTAAAGATTGTCTTGGAGAAATATTTTTTTTAAAGATTTTATTTTTTTTCCTTTTTCTCCCCAAAGCCCCCCAGTACATAGTTGTATATTCTTCATTGTGGGTCCTTCTAGTTGTGGCATGTGGGATGCTGTCTCAGCATGGCCTGATGAGTGGTGCCATGTCCGCGCCCAGGATTCGAACCAACGAAACACTGGGCCACATGCAGCAGAGTGTGTGAACTTAACCACTTGGCCACCGGGCCAGCCCCTCTCTTGGAGAAATTTTTAAAGCTATTTCTTTTACATTAGATAAAATTTAATAAAACTGGTTATATAATTTGGAAGTTATTGAGTACTTGTAACTTCTGTACAGTTTAAAAAATAAGACATAGAATATTACATAACTGAAAATTAACATTATAAGATCGTGTATTAACATGAAAAGAATGCTTATGATAATCGAGATACAGAATTATAATTACATGATGATGGTGATTATTTTAAAATACAGAGGTAAGTAGAATGGAAGGCAAAACGAATGCTGATTGTTCTGGAGTGGTGGTATTGTGAGTGGTTATTTTTCTGAACCCTAGTTTCCAAATGTTAAGTTGAAAATTATTAAGTTTATATTTCAACCTTCCTATATTTATTATTATGAAAAGTGAATAGGACTCTGACTTCTTTTCAATAGAGATGGCTACCTATTTTAACACTATTTATCATTTTGTATTTCTCCCACTCCGACAGTGCTTATTTGCTAAATTCTCTTATTTTCCATAGGAATTGAAATATATTATTTAGATTAACCTGATTTCTTTTTTCATAAGTGCAAAATGAAGCTATAAAATACGCTATAAGAAAACTGGAGTTATTTTGTAATCCTGAAATTCAGAACATTTTTATAAGAATGATATAACGCCCAAAAACCAAAAGAAAATATTGATAAGATTGCATATATTAAAGTTGGCATTTTAAGAAATTCATGGCAGTTAAACACCATTAATTAAGGAAAAGGAAATAAAAACCTGGAAAATATTTGCAATGCATCTGACAAAGGGCTACTTGTTCAATATGTAAAGAGCTAGTGTAAGAAAAAGACAAATATGGCAGCCGAAGAAAAAGAAAGTGACAAAGGCAGTTTTATTAAAAAGGAATTTCAGGAATTTCTCATTTCAGCTCCCAATCTAACAGCAAGAAAAAGCTGGGCAAACTGAAAATCAACAACTCTCACTGGACGCACCAGAGAGCTTAGATTACAGGGCAGACCACCATCCCCCAAACCTAGAGAGTGCATCCAAAGAGACACAATGGTGGCCTGATTACCTGGAGCAGAAGCCACTGGAACCACAAGTGATAATAACATTTAAATGGTCATTTAAATTTCAAGGAAGACAGAGTTTGAGTGTGGATAAGCCTAAGAGTAAGAAACTTCTGGAGTCTCCAGTCTTAGGGGGGACCCTTAAATTTTATGGGCTTGACCTGTCTGAATCCCATCAGGTTCTCATATTGAGTTCTGAAAAAGGTCCCCTCATGGCTTTGCTGGGAGAAGAGAGGAGTAATCATTGTGACATACACCCAGAGCCTTCTCCTAAACACACCCAGAGCCTTCTCCTAATCAAAGGTTAGAGCCCCCTCAAACCTTCCTGCCTCACATAAAGGGAAAATAAAAATACATGGTCAACCAGAGTCAGAATTTCCAAGAAATAGACTGGAAATACTACAGCCAGGAAGGGCCCTATGAGGCAGGAGGAAACTGTTCCACTAGAGAAACACTTGTAAAGGTTTGGGTTACAGTCCAAAGACACAGGCCCACTGAAGACTCAGAACCTTCTAATGTTGAAAAACAAAGAGAAAAAAGAATGGGAAAAAAATAGAATGTCCAAGAACTATGGGACAATAATACAAGATGTCACATACATATAATTGGGAATATTAGAGAAGACGAAAAAGAGAACAGAGCAAAGGAACTATCTGAAACAATAGTGGCTAAGAACTTTCCAAAATTAATGACAGACACCAAACCAGGGAGCTCAGAGAACACCAATTAGAAAAAACAACAACAACAAAACCACACCTGGGCATATCATTTCAAACTATATATATAAAAAAAAAAGGCAAAGAGAACATCTTAAAAGAACCCAGAGAAAACCAAATCTTATTACAAAATTATCAACCAGTACTCCTCAACACTCTCAAAGTCATCAAAAACAAAGAAAGCCTGAGAAACCATCACAGCCAAGAGGAGCCTAAGGAGATACGACAACTAAATGTAATGTGATATCCTGTTGGGATCCTGGACCACAAAAAGGATATTATGTAAAAACTAGGGAAATTTGAATGTCTACTTGATAATTTAGGTAATAATTATGTCTCAATGTTGTTTCATTAATTTTGACAAAAATACTGTATTACTGGATCTGGACCCGTGGCCGAGTGGTTAAGTTCACGCGCTCCGCTGCAGGTGGCCCAGTGTTTTGTTGGTTTGAATCCTGGGCGCGAACATGGCACTGCTCATCAAACCATGCTGAGGCAGCGTCCCACATGCCACAACTAGAAGGACCCACAACGAAGAATATACAACTGTCCTTTCTACTTCTAAAGATATATCCTGTAGGTGTAGTCACACATGTATGAACTAATATATAAGGATATCCATTGCTAAGGATTGAAAAACGACCTGAATATCCATCAATAAGGACGTTCAGCTTGTGGACAGGTGAAGTAAGTTGTCGGGCACCAACAGAATAGCCCACTACGTAGCCTTTAAACAGAATGAGGTAGCTCTGTGTGTGCTTAGTGAAAAAACAAGGTGCAGAGCAAGGTTACACACATATTTGTGTATGTGTGCATGTATATGTTTGCAGACAGATGCATTTATAGATGCATAAACTGTCTCTGAAATCATTTGGAAGAAACATATATATGCTTTCAAGTGCATAGAAAAATCTCTGGAAAGATATACAAGGAGCTATTAACAGTGGTTACCCTTGAAGAAAATTGGTGGATCACTGGAGGTCAGGGATAAGAAGGAGAAGTAAATTTGGCAATCATTTGTGCATTTCGAATTATTACTATTTGCATGTGTTACCCTGTCAAACACTATTAATATTTAAAATTCGTATTGGTAAGAATTGATAGGGAATAAATCCATCCAGTGCATGTATTTGTTTTTATTTAATATAATCTTGTAAAAGATATTCATCAAACAAACTAAAATTTTGAAGAGTACAAGATCTAAAGCTATTTTCATAATTATTTTTATTTCAAAATTTCTTGCATCTTGGAATTTGAGGTAGAGAAAATTGTTCATGAAATCGCCATTTTTATTAAGAGTATGTGTTTACATTGTTTACTGAAGGGTTTATCAGTGCTATGCTAAAACATAGAAACCAAAACTCTAGTTTAATATATCTAAGGTTCCTGGGGATAAACCTGAATTAATATCAAATTGCTGAATATGGCAGTGAAAGAAGGGCAGAAAAAGGATTTGAGTGATTCTTGGTTTAATTCTAACAGTTATTTTAAGAATAGAAGATATCTGTATCTAATGTATCAACATATTTTTATGTTATTAGCAACTATTTCGTTCATTAACAATATAATAATTAGAAACTGGAAACAAATTCCTGAGCGTTTCCTAAGGAGAAATAGGCAAATGTAAACGGCTTGTAGCTGTTATGAGAAGTCCTGCAGATTTGGCAGCAAGAGGTAGCGGGACTGCGAGAGCGGACTGCTGAGGAAGGGGAAGAGAATTAGAAATGAGTCAGGTCATAGCTGGTGGAGCTCCTCTTGCTGTGTGCTGGACATTTTTAAATTAGGATGTTGTTGTGGCTTGAATGTCTGTGTCCCCCCCCAAATTCACGTGTTGGAGACCTGACCCCAGTGTGGGTGGACGTGGAGATGGGACTTCTAAGGAAGTGATTACAGTTAAATGAGATCACAAGGGAGGGCCCTGTCCCCTTAGAGGAAGAGACACCAGAAAGCTCACTCTCTCCCGGCACACATGCTCAGAGAAAAGGCCATGTGAGAATTGGGGGAGAAGACAGCTGTCTGCAAGCCAGGAAGGGAGCTTTCAATAGAAACCAAACCCTGCCAGAACATTGGTCTGGGACTTTCCAGCCTCCAGAACTGTGAGGAAATAAATTTCTGTTGTTTAAACCACCTCTACGGTATTCTGTTATAGGGACCTGAGCTGACTGCTACAGATGTCCAAAGGGCTGGTGACTTTGGACTTGAAACCAGACAGGAGTCAAACTCCAGACATAGAGATTTTCTGGACCAAGGTGATACTTAAGTTCTTGGCAATGTCCCGATACTGAGTAACCTGCCTTTTAGCCAAGCTATAAGGAGCAGGAGCCAGCGTCTGAGAAGCAAAAGCCTGGCTGGGGCTCAGGGCTGGCTACAGCAGGGTTGTAGAATGAGAAAGGACAGTAATACTTTCAGGAAGCCAAAGCAGAGCGTCATCCTGAGAAACTGAGACGTTCTATGGAAGGTGAGTAGACGGCTGCTGCTAAGTGAAGGCATAGGGTCAGGAACTAGTACAGGCCGGAAGGGACGGAAGTTCCAGACCACAGGGTTCCTCAAAAAGGGCAGCTGTATAGGACAATAGCTGTTGGCTGCCTTCAGTGGGTATACGATTGGACAGAAGCAAAGATTGGCTTGATGGGACAGTCTGCAAATACCTTAATCGAGTACTTGGTCAAGAATGTGTAGAATGAAAGATTTCAGGACCAGCTACTGAAGGCGCTCAGGAAGACAGTGGTAGAGGTAAGGAATTACGTTAGCTCTGTTTCTGTAAAAATATCTCTTTGAGAAATCTGTGTCTTTTTAACATTGTCCAAGTGACATCCTTATTTCAGTATATTCCTTATGAAATAAATAACTTGTCTGTTCCATAGACTTATAGAATATCTCAATTACTTGACTTTTCTGTGTGCATATAGATGGCATGACTCTCAGGTCAAGGACAAAAGCGTGTATTTATTTTTCCTCTAGAGGCAATAAGTTGTTTGTACAATGGTTGCTCCTACAGCATTTCTCCTGCAGCTTGGCACCCGAAGTACCAGGCTCTCATCTATTGGGGGGTAGGGAGAGGGAAACTGCCATTCAATTCTGTTTTAAAAATCTTACTTTCATAGGCTAAGCTGCAGCTGTCTTTTTCAACACCTCATGCTTAGCAGGTAACTGCCACTGAACTGATAAAATATTAGAATGAATAACAGACTCCCTCCAAATTACCTGGAGTGCTTCTTAACAGTGTGGATATCTGGGTCCTGCCCCAGACCTGCTTACAGGGACTGATCTGGAATTTCTCTGTAGAGGGGGCAAGGGGCCAGGGCCCTGGTTAGCAGCTGAGGGAAAGGGAGAGATGAATCTAGTAAATGGTCTTTAAGCTGTGTTTGCATAGCAAGAATACTGTTTTTTGCCTAGATTCTGTTTCGTTTTAATAAAAATGGCAACATTTTCTAACATTTCATATTTTAAAATGCCTGTAAGATTTGTACTTTTTATTATTACTATTTTATCTGGGAAGACGTGGGAAACCTGATATGGAGGGTGAAGACTAAAAGCCCCATCCTCAGCAACCTCTGGCCACTACCACTCCCTGCTCAATCTGATTTTCACAAATCCCCCAGGTGATTCTTCTGTTTACTATGTTTGCTAAGGGGACAAAACAGATTTTAAGAAACATGGTGCCTTTATGTAACATCTGGTCAGTGGAGAATCTGTAATAAAAACAAACTTATGAAAATCTTTCTACTTACACCATAGAGAAAGCAATTAGAGGTTTCAGGCATAAATTCAACTGCAACTGCCTATAAACCGTAAAAGCAAAAAAAAGTCACTATTCATCCCTGGATAGCGGATCTAATTACTTTCTTGTAATTGTTTGCTTGACAGGTCAAGATTTAGACTATTGAGTGCAGGATTGTTCTTACAAGGCTCAATGTCACCTCTGCTTTGTGTCTGTCTTCCAGAGTTTTTCACTGGGGACATGTACTTGTTTTCCATTTTTTGCGGTCTGGCAGTCTTTAAAAATAGTTCGTGCGTGATGTTGTTCATTAACTTTTCCCCAAATCTGTGCTCTAAATTACAATATGATTTATCCCCTCCTACCTTTTTCTTTTTTGTTACTGTTTTCTTTAGGAAATAAGGGAGTTCTGCATATTCTTATCAGCATTTTCCCAATGCAAAGCATAGATTGACAGTCTCCTCTCAGTTTGGTCCAAATGCAAAATGTTGGCTGGCCTCTTCAAATTACCATTATAGTCATATGTCATGTGGATAAGATCTCAAAAGGAGGATAGAAGAGAAAACTTCTAATGTTTTCCCCTTCAGGGATTCAATAAGACAGTATCTGTCACAACCACCTCATTCAAACAACCCACTGTCAAAGTGAATAACATTTGTAGCAGCCCCTTGAAGAATCAAGCCTGTAGCACGCCAGAGCAGTTAACTTCCGAGAAGTCGTGTAAACATCAGTCTGAATAACTGTGGTGCCACTTACACTCAAGCAATGTCTTTTCTAAGATTGAAGTCTTCCGTAGGAGAGCCTTTTTATCCTAAATGTAAGCCAAAAGGATGTATGAAAAAACCAAGTCTTCCAAATTTTAAAGGATAAAGAATAAACTCCTAACTAAGAAGGGGCTACCATGAGTCCCCAGTTTTGGAAAGGCAGAATTCAGAACAAAAGTGTCAAAATATCATTATGGAGGTCTGGATTTTATGATGTATCAATCTGCTTGGGGTTATTCGTTCAAATACACATGGCCCATCCTTTCCTGTGGGAATCAAACTTGTTTCTTCTTGGCCTACATAGGCCAGCACGCACCCTAGCCTTTTATCTGGGGACCACATATTAGGTTTGTAGATTCCACTTCCAACCCTCAAGTTTGGGCTTGAAGAGGAGATCTTCACGTGTGCTGTTCAGCTTGAAGATCTTGAGAGTCTTCCTGTAACTCAGAGAATATTTAAGATAATTTATTAACACTAAACATTTAGCGTGAAAATGTTTGGCTTGCTGAGTAATTTTTAAAAATTGCCAAGTTGTCCATTTCCACGTAGTAAAGCGCAGTCCACCATTTTCATTCCATTTGCCTTACATAGACAATAGCTTCAAGCCAATAAATATCGATGTTGTCCAGTGAGATATTTGTTGGTTGAGCTACATATGTAAAACCCTCAATGATCGTACAGCCACTGGGACCTTCTAACCTTAACTGATTTTTCTTCCTCCAATAAATGCAGGTTAAGTATTTAGACCTTGAGAGTTTGGCAGTTGGGCACACTATTCCTGATGAAGTGCCACTTGGTAGCAATGAAAAAGTAATTTCTTAACCTAATGAAGTAGATAATTTAAAACCAGGGGCAATATATTTGCAGTTGGTTTTAAGACTAAGTAGGCTGCATTTACAAGCAGCATTTCTGTTTAGTGGATTGTGGTTTCCATATCCTGTGTTTATTTCATTAGACTATTTTTATTAACGATCTCCCTCCTACTTCTGACATGTCCTTGAACCTGCCGAGTGTTTTCAGCAAGGATGTGTTGGTTACAGCATTTGGTCGCACCCCCCCTTTCTGTGCCTTAACTCGAATGCTAATGAAGTGCATTTTCGCATGTAGAGAATGAAAGAAGTGGAATATATAAATTCCCATAATACAGGCTCTGTAAATCATTATTCCTTTTTTTCCATAAAATCAAAATTGTCTAAACAGCAATGGGTCAAAGAGTGAAAATTTGAATACTTTATAGCTCTAGGGACCTACGCGGCCTGGAGGTGTTTCAAATCTACTTTAACTCTGTTTCTGACAAGTGGTCCCTAAGTGTAGATTAAGGAATACTCCTAATGCTGCACTTTCCATGCCAATGCTTACTTTACATAGCTGCAATGAAGGAGCTAAATGTTTCCAATATGTATTAAATTAATTTTTAGTGAAAAATCCCAAGGCAAATGAGAATTTATAGCCTTGCATTTAAGAAGAAAGCAGAATTATGAGCGAATGAGATATTTTTCTGGGTTGAAAAGAAGTGTCAAGTTTCAACAGTTTAGTGAACATTTTGTTAGTAGTAGGGTCTGCTATTTGCAAGGAACAATATGGGACGCTATTGATGCAACAAGCCAAAAGGCATGATCTCTGTCCCCAAGAGAGGTAGAGATGTACAATATACCTGTATAGGTATACTGTGGTGCACCTCTAGTAGATCATTCATGTTTACCACCCGACAGACAGCAGAATGTGTTGGTTAAACGTGCAAGCTATAGAGTAATATGGTCTCAATTCAAACCCTGCCTCTGCAATTAATAGTTCTGCCCCGTCTTTTTCTTAATTTTCTTACCTGTAAATCATTGGGTATTTCAATAGCACCTACCATACAAACTGTTGTGAGAATTAAATATTATAATACCTAGAAAGGGCATAGAGGAGTCCTGGCAAATGCTAAATCCTCAATAAAGGGTAGCTCCTTCTTATATTTGCTAAGGGACATCTATTCCACAACTTAAGAATATTAATATCCTGTATAATTTTCACCCAAATTGTATTTGACCGTGTCTAGAGAACATAGCTGCTGGGAGGCTGGGGCACAAACTGGGCTCACAGCTGTTTGTGGGACTTAGTCCTGCATGTCCTCCCCACACTGAGTGATTCAATCAGGGCTGCAGCAAAACCATAACTAATACATGCCATGGCCCTTCAGAACCACTCACAGTCGAAATAGGAAATGTTCAATTAGTTAAATTCAGAGATCCACTGTTAAATTTATACACACACACAGGCACACACATGCAGGCACACACACATATATGCATGTCACACATTATAGAGATATTACCAAAGGCTTTGGAACCTAAGATTTAAAAAAAAATTAATTCCTACTGCACGTGTCGTGAATGGATTTATGGAGGAAGTAGCATTGGATTTGAATCTTGAAGCCAGAGTATGATATTGATAGGCCAAGAAGCTGGAGAAGGGTATTGCAAGCAGAGGAAGTAGAAGCACAGGAAAGCTATTTATAGCACTAGTCGAGAGTGGCAAGTGGTCCACTGACTTGTGCATGAGATACATGGAGATAGTTACCAAGAAATAAGATCGAGGGGATAGGTTGGAGACATTATGAAAAAGTCCTTGGTATTAGGAGAAGGTTGAACTTAATTTAATAACCAGTAATGTGGGGTCATTGAAGGTTTTGTGGAGGAAATTACTATGGTTGCTTCTTTGTTTACATTGTGAAGGATGGATGGAAAGCTGGGTCCTGGTCATCATTTCCATTGTCTAGTTAAAAAACAATGGGACCTAAATTGGACCAAGACAGCTAGAAAGGAGGGGTTAACAGAGGTGATAGTTCATTGACAGAACTCTTATACATGGGTAGGTAATTGAGAGTGGGAGAGAGCCCACAAGAGAATAATAGTTAACTGGTATAAGAAACATAAGATAAATAGCACTCTGATGCATTTAGTGATAGTCCCATCTTTATTTTCACATGGGTTCCATTTTGACTTGGTAAAGATGAAAATGAGCATTGGCTTCTATATTCATTGTGTGTCTGTGGTTTTTTTTCTCAAGACCTTTTTGCAGTTGGGTAAATAAGAAGGAAAAGCCCACAGTTCTCTTGACTTGCACACCCTGGTAAACCATGGGGCTTGTGTGGCGGCATTGTCTTGGGCACAGCTAAGTGTCAGGGAAGTTGACTCACCACAAATGAAGCTGAGCCTTCACCACTGGGTAAGCCAGCTGAGCTAAGTGCTGGGTGCAGAGTACCCACAGATGTAAATGGTGGTTCATATCCCAATCCTATGCCGCTTTTCTGGAAGATGGCAGGAGATTTAAATAGTAAACAGGAAAAAATGTCCAAGTGTATTCTGGGATACTGGGTTATTTTTTAAAGTTCAAGCATGATCCCCACCAAAATCAAGTTACAGGAACTATTTTCCACAGAAAAGAAAGGAAAATTCAAAACTGATGTCATTCTTAGGTTCACTAACCAAATCTGAAATGACAACAGAGGATTAGAAGCCATAAAATCTAAGTAAGAAGTGGCCCTGGTGATGAGCAGAATGAATGAATTAGGTGGAAGGGAAAATATGAAGGGAGATGGGTTGTGTGGTTGTTCTATTTCCATGCCCTAGAGACAATAAAGTGCATATATTTAACCTTGCTTTGCTATTTATGTACATTCTTCTCACTGGTTCACCCTTTCTTATTTTGTGCTATGTAAATGTAATATTTAAGCTACAATTAATGCCTTAAAGAGAGTGATTTATTAGCAAGGTGAAAACAAGTTTAGAGAAAGATCTCAAAATTCTGAAATTGTAAATATTTCTTATGCATAATATATGTGAATATTACATAAACATTATATACACGTTGCACGGTGAAAACAAAATGGCTTTGGTGTAAACTATCGTTACCTAGCTATTTTATTGAAAGTCCCAGAAAATAATTACCCCACAAAATATATCCTAAAAGCTAAAGATTCATCACATGTTAATATTAGTTGAAGAGGCATACTTTTAAACAATATTAAGAGTAGCATGAGTATGACATTCCATTTGTACAATTTTTAATATTGAGGATTTTTTCCTACAATAGCCAATCAAATGTCAGTGAATGAAACTTCAGACATGGTATCCTTTTTGCTACTTGGATTGCACACCGAATGAATGTAGCCTTATGAACTTGATCACTGCCAGTTCCTCCATGATTTAAAACATCAATATGCAGATATATCCAGTCCAGAAATTTCTGGGAATTGAGATATGTACATCCACCAGCACTTTGAGCTTCTCTGTGTTGAGACCCCATAGGAACCTCAAAGGCAATACTGAATTCAGTACCCCACTCCCCGCTCCTCACTGCCAGTGTTCCCCTCCCACTGTATTTCCTGCCTCCATGTGCTGAGCCGCACCCACTAATTTGTTCAGTCCTGAGATCTTGCTGTCATTCTTGACTCCTCTTTTTCACCAACTCTCATCACATCTAATAATTACCAAGTCTTGAACAATTGTTCTTTTTGATCTTTCTCAAATGCAACAACTTTTTCGCATACTTTCTGTCTTCACGTCTTCACCCTTATCCTCCCTCCTGGATAACTCTTGTAGTCTCCTAAATTATTGTTATCTTCTAATCTTGCCCCTCCAAACTCTTCTCCATGTGACAAAGTAATCTTTTTAAGGTGGGGCATGTCCTTTTCGCTTCAGCAGGAATCTCACGAAATGGGAGCTGTTCATTTTCCCAACTTTATCTCTCATCTGAACAGCCTCCCTGTACTGAGTTTCAAGCGTTCTTAAATACCTCCAGGTTCCAGTAGCACGATTCCCTTCTCTCAGGTCTTTTTACATGCTCCTGCTTCTCAGAGTCTTTATCTGCATTGTCCCTGCTGGTCCTTTGGGTCTCAGCTTGATGCACTTCTTCATAGAAGACATCCCTGGCCCCCAAGACTGTCAGGTGTTCTTCTCTTATGCCCTCTGGTACCTGTCCTCAACGCTTGTTGCAGAGTGTCTCTTGATCTCCACAGCAACCACCTGCCTTCTGTGTCCTCCACTCACCTCCAAGCTTCTTCAGGGCTGTCAGCTCAGCACCTAGGCCAGTACCTGTCATAGTAAAGGCAGTTAATAAATATTTGCTAGATGAATACATGAATGAGTTTTCTAGCTCCACCCACAATCTTAGACAAATATTGACTAAAAACCTTCCATTTAATGTCCATTATATCCTAGATAATTCAACACATGGATAACTTAACAAATGGTTTTCTTTGAATAATAAGTGTCTTTTCGGATTGTAGTCCTACAATATACTTACGGAATGCAATATACGTAATTGAGGGACAATGCTTTTAGCTTTAAAACTAGAGCTTAAACTGATATGATAAAAAAGTTAATACATATTTTCATTAAGCTTTATCCAAAAGTCCATTCATAATCTATAATACTGACGAGTCAGTTAATGTTATAAATTTTATTCTGTTGACTATTTTAAAATGAAGATTCCAATTTACTTGAATAAATAGTTTCCTAAATTCTGTAGTACTAACAATGTTCTACCCATAGGGAGTGCTCAGGAAATATTGGTTGAATGGCCATGACTAAAAAGCATTAGAGAATTTAAAAGATGTTAAAAACACTTCTAAGTTATTCAAATTCTGGAAATGGGTTTTGGATACAATTTCACAGAAGTCAATTGTTGACAAGGAGTGTGGGAGGTGAGTGTCTCAGCTTTTGTAAAGAAACATATTTAATATCTGTAATAGGCTGAATGAAGACCACCCAAGTACCAGTTTCTAATTCCCTGCAATTAACGTATAAGGAAAAAGTCCTTGCAGATGTGATTAAGTGAAGCATCTTGAGGGAGAGGTTATCCTGGATTATCAAGGTGGGCCCTACAGGCCCACAATTGTCTTATAAGAGGAAAGTAGAGGGAGATTTCACAGGCAGAAGAGGCCGGCAATGTGACCACAGACACAGAGATTGGTGTGATGTGGTCACAAGTCAAGGAATGTCGGAGCCATCAGAAGCTGGAGGAGGCAAGGAGCAGATCCTCCTCTAAAGCCTCTGGAAGGAGCACAGCCGTGCTGGCACTGTGATCAGCCCAGTGATACTGATTTCAAATTTTGGCCTTGAAAGCTGTGAAAGAGTAGATTTCTGTTGTTTTAAGCCATTGAGCTTGTGAAAATTTGTCACAGCAGCTTTAGGAAACTAATACAATGTTCACGTGATAATTTCTTCTATTCTTATAATGTATAAACGTGAGATTATAATGCATTACTGAAACAAATAAATCTAGGGAGATAACAGGTAGTTTATTGGATTTAGTGACGTTTATAGGACAACTTCATGCATAAAGGAAATCGCCATAATATTTATTCTGGTTTTCTCTTTCCTCTCTGTGATAGACTATAATTTATAAGACTATATGAGAATATCAATAAATTACAGGACATGAGTCTATACTGATTTTTGAATATATCTTATTTCTAAAAAAGTTGCATAGGCAAGTTTGACTTTCACTGAGGTTTCATTGCACTTGCTAATACGCTATCCATGAACTTTGGTTCCCTCATCTTAGCCACTGATGCTCATAGTCATGACGGTAGCAATTGTTGGCTACCCACATGATCTCCCAAGTGCAGGAATGTTTATTGTTCTGTTAGGGAAACAACCAGGATTAACTTTTTAAAAAAGATGTATCTCGGGGCTGGCCTGGTGGTGTAGTAGTAAAGTTCACACGCTCCACTTTGGTGGCCTGGGGTTCGCCAGTTCGGATCCCAGGCATGGACCTAGCACTACTTGCAAGCCATGCTGTGACAGCATCCCACATAAAATAGAGGAAAATTGACACAGATGTTAGCTCAGTGATGGTCTTCCTCAAGCAAAAAGAGGAAGATTGGCAACAGATGTTAGTTCAGGGCCAATCTTCCTATCATGCACACACTCACGTGAAACCATGTATCTCATAATTAGTTATTAGAAAACAAAATCTTTAAGACACATAAGGAAAACACATAAAAAGAAGCAAAAAACTTAACTTTTAAATTCAGGTGAAATCTTTTGTAAATAGTGTCTTACTCTAATTTCTTTCCAGGTTAATTGGCAACAACATAAATGGCTTTAACAGAAATTTAAAATATATGGAGAAAACCTAGGAACAGAGAAAATAATTTTCAAAATATTTTTCTATCTATTAACTTTTTTGTAAATGAACTCTTCCTCTCTGGATTACTTAACCATTAGGAGTTTTAGCTGAAGAAAAGGAACATAGTGTTATGTGCGTTAATGAAAACAATTTTGATATGCCTTAACATATCCGAGGTTATCCCCAGCATTAGATTGTTCTGTTTACTATGTACAGAAGTTTTCATAATTATCTCCTTAACTCTGGCATATCCAAAACACAGACAGTAAGTGGTCCACCCAAGGTTACACAGAGAGGTTCAGCTAAGACAAAAACTCATGTGGGTTTGATTTTCTGTCCAGTCTTAGACCAGAGTCTCTACTGCATTTCCGTGAAACATTGTGCCCTCAACGTGATTCTGCAAGACATTCTATAACTAGAAGTGATAAAAGGCTTGGGCAGCCTTACAACTGAGATTATTTATCTGCCCTCATCAAAGTCTAGTGGCATGGATTCCATTGGAAGTTATGGAGGCTGTGATGTTACTTATAGGGGTCAATATGGTCTTGAGCTTTTCCTTCCTTTCTCTTCTCTTTCCATCTAAGAAAAGAGTGTTGTTACCTATTACCTTGGGATTCCATGTCTGGAGTTTTGCTCATTAGACATTTAATTGGATATTCTAGGAAAAAATCCTTAATACTAGAAACTGTACAAATGGGATACCATACTCATGATACTCCTAATATTTTTTAAAAGTATGCTTTTTCAACTAATATTAACATATGATGAACTTTTACCTTTTACAAAACATATTTTGTAGGGGAATTATTTTCTAATGCTTTCAAAAACTAGCTAAGTAATGATGGTTTTATCAAACCATATTGTATTCAATGTGCAATGTGTACAAGGTTTACAGAATATTCAAATATACAATGCACAAGAAAAATCTACAACTTTGGAATTTCAGGACCTTTAACTTTGTTTTTACCTTGCTAATGAACCACATTTATTCAAGAAACATTTGCTAAGTGTCAATTACAAGTAACAGGTGCTATGATAAAAGAGGGTGCCAGCCATTTAGAACAATGCTATTCAATAAGAGTGTCATTCACAAATGTGAGCATATGTCTAATTTAAAATTTTCTAGTAGTCATATTAAATGGGTAATAGGGGCTTGCCCTGCAGCTGAGTGGTTAAGTTCGCATGCTCCACTGCAGGCGGCCCAGTGTTTCGTTGGTTTGAATCCTGGGCGCGGATATGGCACTGCTCATCAAACCACGCTGAGGCAGCGTCCCACATGCCACAACTGGAAGAATCCACAATGAAGAATATACAACTATGTACTGGTGGGCTTTGGGGAGAAAAAGGAAAAATAAAAATCTTTAAAAGTGAAATAAAGGGGCTGGCAGAGTGGCGTAGTGGTGAAGTTTGCGTTCTCCACTTCGGCAACCCGGGGTTCATGGATTCAGATCTCAGGTGCGGACCTACGCACGGCTCATCAAACTATACTGTGGTAGCATCCTACATACAAAACAGAGGAAGATTGGAACAGATGTCAGCTCAGGGATAATCTTCCTCATCAAAAAAAAGGTGAAATAAGGAGGCAAAATTAATTTAAGAACATATTTTATTTAAGCAAATTTGTCCAAAATATTAGCATGTCAATGTTTAACTAATATTTGAAGTTATTAATAATATACATTTCTCTTTTTTCCCCTCAGTCTTCAAAATCCAGTGTGTATTTTATGCATAAAGCATATCTCAGTTTGGACCAGACACATTTCATTTGCTTGAAGGTTGCATTGTGGCTTGTCCTGCCAGGTTGAACAGCACAGGTGTAGAGGCTCGAAATTTACCAGGTGCAATGGGTTCAATGGGATTCATATGTTTTTAGAGGTATTTACAAAGTGATGTGGAAACACGGATTTGGGAGCAACTTACTCACTTGGATAAAGTGGGAAGTGATCAAACAAATCTTTGCTAAAGTTGCACATCTATGGGCTATCCAAAAATGGTGCAAGAGCATACCAAGAATAGGGAGGGGAAAGAGCCAGTGTAAGTGGGTATTTTCCAGATTTCAAGTAATTTGATGATTACTAGAGTATTAGGTGGACTGGGGGATAGTGAGGGAAAGAGGAGACAGAGGCAAAAGATATGAGTAAAAAGTAGGTTGAAGATAGAATTACTAAAAATCCCTCTGTGTGCTACTTAGGCATATAGACATTTGGCACACGATCTAGTGCCGCTGGATTGCTTTACGGAGAGGAGTTATGAGACGTGATTCATATTTTGGATGGATAATTTTGGTGGGAGTGTAGAGTGGATTGAAGCAGCGTGAGGCTTCAAGCAGAGAATATTTAAGAGGCTCTTGCAGTGTTCACAAAGATTAGTTGACTTTAAGAAGATTGCATAGTCAAATAAGTTTGTATAATATTGGGTTAAATGCAAATAAATTTTCTCCTTTAAGATTTTTCAATCTTTATAATGCTAATGTTCATTGGAATTCACAAGGGAGGTATGGCATATAGTTTTTATGAAATTAATTTGGCGATTGGACTCTCTTTTTCAAGGACCATCTTGCAGAACCAGTGTTCTCTGGAATACTTGGAAATACTGGTTTAGGAAACATCTTAGCTGGAATAAAAGGAAGTCAGTGTGTGCTATTTGCAAGCTTTTCCCCTTCTGTTTCTTGTCCTAATTAGGATGTTACTTGAAGGTAACAAATCCCTTCATGTACATTTCAATTTTATTAAATGATTTTTGCATACCTCCCCTCCTTTGTTTTTTTTTTTTTTTTGATCAGTGCTAGAGAATCAATTGTGAACTTATTACCTTAGAGATAACAATCTTACCATGGAAAGAAATAATATTATAGGGAAACACTTGGATAAAAAGAAACCAGAAAAAGAAAAGAAAGGAGAAGAGAAGAGAAGGGAGGATTGGAAGAGAAGAGAAGGGAGGGAAAGGGATCCAGGAGAGGGAAGAGGAGGGAAGGGAGAAGATAGGGGGTGGCGGGTGGAATGGGGAAGGGACAGGAAGGGAGAAGAAAAAATAAAAGGAGAGCAAAAAGCAGAAAATCACCAGTATTTGCATAGCTGGCAGAAGAAGAGAGCAAATGAAGAAAACTAAGGGTCAGGGGTCAGGGGAAGAAAAGAAGGAGGAGGAGGAGCCAGATTTTAAGGGAGGAGATAGTTTCAAGACAAAGGGAGTGGTCAACAGGGCCAGATGTAGACAAGAATCAAGCAGGAGAAATCTTCATGCCCTAAGGACTCCAAGCTTACATTCTATAAGAATTATTAGTCTACAAGGCTAAGTAATTGTTTTATCTATTTAATTAGTGAGATTTTTTTTTTTTAATCTTGAAACTTGAAAGTTCATGCAAATTTATAGGTGTATGTGTTAGGGGAGGGAATCAGGAAAATAGTGTTAATTGATAAATATAAAATCATTACAAGTATTGGGCCAAGAAGGTGCTGTCCTAAACGTAGGATCTGAATATGTGTTTCAAACATGAAAAAAAGCAAAATTAATTCTCTTCTTAGATTTATTTTAGAAGAACAATTTTGCAAGTTTCCCATTTGGCTGGTTTTCAGACCTGTCTAGTTACTCCTATCTGGTGATCTGCAGATTGCTTCCTTGTTGTGCCTTTGGGAAGAGAGTTCTGATGGGCCCGCTGAGAGAGATCAGCACTTTGAATTAATCCAGGAGCATTTGTCTCCCGTGAATAAGTAATTTAGAGTTGAGAGCATATTACACACAACCAAAGTTAAGAGACATCTTATTTCCCCAAGAAGTAGGTCATTTGAATCGGGAGACACTGAAAGTGTGCTTAAGGTAATTACGAGAAGCAGGTGGTCCTCACAGCCAGCGCTGACTTTGATGAAAGAGAGATCATAGTCTGAAAATAGCCCGTGTCATGTTGAGTTCTGGAGGGAAAAAAGGAAAACCTTAATAACTGGCTTTGAAGTGAATACCAATATTCTGTCATCCCTCACTTATTTTCCATGGCAGTTTGAAGATACTATTACTGTTTTAACCTTGTTTCTGTAGGAAAATTGAAAGCAGTGCTTTTTTCCCATTCCCTTAATTTATTCCTTAAAAAGTTGTCCCAATTATGCCTTTTGGATTTAGCATGAACTTATTTGTTTTTACTCATAAATTTCTTTTTCCAAACTTAAGGTTATAAGTGATTGGGGGAAAAAATGCTGAATTTAAAGCCAGCAGAATATCAGTAATTTGTCTTGTGTGGCCCAATCCACTTTTGAAAATGACCAGGCAATTTCTACAGAAGTCAGTGGAAATTGGAGAGAGATGCCTATGGATCCTGTGAAGATTTGTTCAAATTTGAGGCAGCAACTTCTGAAAACATATTCTTTCCTTGAAATGGAAATATGGGAAGAGTTAATTCTTTACAAATTCTTTCATTTTAAAAGAACGTTCTTCTAAAAGTGATTACCATATTACTTTAAAGGTAATATTCTATTACTTAGTCTATGTGGGAGATATAAAATGTTAGTTTCCTATCTGTATTAGTTTTCTGGGGCTGCTGTAACAAATTACCACAAGCTCAGTGGCTTAAAACAACAGAAAGTTATGCTTTCACAGTTCTGAAGACCAGAAGTTGGAAATTAGTATCACTCGGCTGAAATCAGTGTCGGCAGGGCTGTGCTGCCTCCATGGGCTGTAGAGGAGAATGTGTCCTTTGCCTAGTCCAGTCGCAATTCCTTGGCTCAGAAGCACATTACTCCAGCCTTTGAGGCCAGTGTCTTCAAATCTCTCTCAGCTCTATCTTCACGTCATTTTCTTGTGTGTCTCGGTGTGTGTGTGTGTCTAACCTCCCAGTACCTCCTCGTTATAAGGATATATGTGATTGTATTTAGAGTCTACACAGATAGTTTAGGATGACCTCCTCACTTCAAGACCCGTAACACCTAAGGATCTGCAAAGACTCTTTTGCCATATAAATAGTATATACATATATAGTAGCATTCAACATATAAGGTAGCATTCAAATGTTCCAGAGATTAGAACAAGGACATCTTTGGAGGTGGAACATTTTTCAGCCTAAGACGCTATTCCACACACATTCCCATTTTCTTCCCTGCTAACAGAATCCTGGTGTTGTTCAAGATAGCATTGTTCCCATAAGATGTAGGCGATGGCTTATGATGGATCTAAACCAATTATGACAGTCTGTCTCTACATGCTGTGCAGTCAAGGATGACCCTGTAAGCCAGTCCTGGCAAATGAGATATAAGAAAAAAATCAATTTGGGAGTTAGTCTTCAGAAAGGGGCTTCAGTAAAGACACAAAATGGAATAGGCATGACTCATGCTACCTCTGGCCCCATTTTCCACCTCGAAATCAGATATGACTCCTTGTTACTGAGGCAACAATTTGTGATCATGAGGCAAAAAAGCCTATAAAGAGAAAGAAGTGACAAAGCAAAAGATGGAAGAATTGAAAGAGGGTCATTATTAAGCAGCTAAAACAATGCCTACAAATGTCCATTCCAGACTTCTTTGACATATAAAGATGTAAAATAAAATAAAATAAAATAAACCAATATTTGTTTAAGCCACTATTAGTCAGATTTTCAGTTACTGCAGCCAAAAGCATTCCTAACTGATACATTCTAAAATATCTGGAAAACACTGATGAGCGTGAAAAAGAAACAAAATTCTATTAATACTGTCACCCATAAATTATCACTGTTAACATTTTGAAGTATATTCTTCTAGCTGTACAAAGGGATCTTGCAGTATACACTGTTATACAAATTGCTCCTTTTAGTTTATGTTATTACTATTCTCATGTTATTAAATGTATTAATTTGCAAAACTTATGTCTGCGATAGTGGTCTGCATTTTGATAAACCATAAATAAATAACATTTACTGAAAATTTGTTTTAAAATTATTGGTCTTTTTTAGTGTTTCTTTGTTTAACAACAAAAGGTAAAATGATAGTCCATTAATAGTTAAAACAATTAAAAAGAGTGCTGAGTTGTTTAGTAACAGCCTCTGAGCCAGAAGAAAATTTTGTTGTTGTTTTCACAGCATTCTCTTTCTCACTTGAAGAGATCAGATAGGAAAGTTCTGGGAAGGTAAAATCTAGTTAGGGTAGACCGAGGAAGTGAGCATGTTGCTAAGGCGATTCTCTTAATTTTGATAGCAATCTTATCATTTTGTTTACTATTGTTTACATTTGTTTACTATTTGGTACTATTTTGTTTTAGTTTTGCATTCTCAAGCATAATATTTCTTTTAATCAAAATAGCTTTTATGTAAAAGATAACAGCATAATTGTGACATATCGAAACAAAGTGTAAAATCAATATGTAATGTTGATGCAAAAGCAAAATAAAATATTCCTCATATCACCTATTCAGAAAATAAATTAATTGAAAATATGAGTCTAACAACTTATTCTCTATCACAAAATTTGTAGGAGGAATCTGAGCCAGTAGCTTCAAGGAAATAAACAAGTTTGTCTCTTTCTTGTCTCTGGAAATAAGAACACAATAAGGGTACAATGAGTAAAGAATCTCATTCCAGCAAATGCTGGCTGTCCAGGGAAATATTCCCAACTGCGGAAAACCATAATTAGCAGTGGGGGGAAAGTATCGAAGGGTTTCCAGTTAAACCAGTGATTCACATAGAGAAAATCTGATACTGTTCTTTCTCACTGAGACCAAGTTACCAAATGCTTAGTCTGCATGCAGGAGTTTGTAATGAAGTTTTTATAAATGCGTCATTCAGTTCGTGTTTCCATCTGCAATTCCATATAGAAATGGGAGGAGGTGTGATAGTGAAAGGAAATAGTAGGTTTCCATAGTAACATAACACAAAATCCATAAAGTGGAGGTGATGTGATATAAACAACTTCTTTCTCCAAGGTAAAGGGTGGAAGGACAATAAACATTGTGTAGTTATCAGCCAAATGCACACATTTTGTGTAGTTCAGAAGATGCTTAATTCAGAGTTGACTGTAACTCAGTTGCTTAGGACATGTCATTCCTTCTCCTCTCCACCTAGTATGTAATTTAAGGTGGAATTTCCTTGGCCTGCAGAGTAATTTGTAACAGCTTAGCAACACAGGCGACAGAAAGGAAGCAGAATTAGTTAAATAACTGGTTAGTTAAATAACTTTGCCAATAATTTGGTTCAATTTGCATTTTGATTTGTGGCCCAATCTGTTGATCTCAAAAATGTTCATCACCAAAGCACAGTTTTTGCTGGGCACTTATCTAAACTGAGATGAAAATTGCATGCTAAGTATTAGCAGCCCAAATTATATCCACATGAGCTAAAAAGAAAAAAAAATCTAAAGGACAAATTGTAAATTGTGCTGGCAATTACATGACAATCACCGTATTATCTTGCATGTTGTCCTCATTTGCTACTTTAGTAATTCAATTCGAGTTTGTTATCATCAAGATTTCAAGGCATTCATTGGCCAGCAGCTGCGATTCATCTATTTTTTTAAAAATTTTCTCTGCAGAGTGATGAAAATGTCACAGGGAAAAATTGTGCAATAGATAAAGTATTAATGGCAACTGGTGTGGGAGCACAGTGACTTCTAAAAGTGGTATGTGGGGATAGTATAACATGTTTAAAGATCTGAGAGGATGAGATAATGTTGCTTTGTTCATCCATGTTCTTCCAAAGCATGTGGGGAGCTCTCCTTTCAGTTCAGTGAAGACAATATCAGAAAGTTGGTGTAAATTCTGAGTCAAGGAGGAAGAAATGAATTATAAGTCTAAATAAAACAAACTCCTGCTAAGCATCGTCAATCATTTTCTTCTTGAGATTTGGTCTCCTGAGGAATTTACTCTCAGGATGAATCCTTTCTTTCCCAGACTCTTGATGATTCCCACTTCCCTTCTCTTCAGCTTTCGTGTGCTTCGTAGCTCACAAATCATGAAAATTTTTGTTTCGCTCAATTTCCTTCTTTAGTTACTATGAGATTTCTCCTTTCGCTCTACTAAAAAATATCTTTGATTGATGCCTTCCTTGAAAAGTCCTTAATGTTCTTACTCTGCTTTCTAAGACTATCACTACCAAAATTGAACTGCTAAAGTGATGTGTGACACCTTCACAAGTCTACAGCCATTGACCGACCTTCATTCTCCTTAACCTTTTTACAGCATTAGGCTCTGCTGATAATCTCCTCCTCCTCCTGAAACATTCTCTTCCCTTGGAGTCTATTGAATAACAACATCTTTGTTTTTTACCAACCTTTCTAAGAGATCCTTCTCCATCTCATTTAGTGACTTCTCTTCTTGCCATTCTTTGTACATAAATATGCCCCAAGATGTGACTCAGAGCTTTTCATCTTTTATTTTTATATTTCAGATGGTTTTGGTCCTCCCTATACCCAAATCCACAATCAACATTCCATATCTTTATTCCACCTAAACATCATCCTACATCTGTTTATTATTTTGATTGGGATAACTCAATGTTTCCTAAAATGCAGTACATTTGGATAATTATCATCACCTCTGAAAGTAATTGAACACTCTTCCCAACTTTCCTATTTCTCTTTGTAGCACAGCCCTTACTCCAGGGTGGAGTCATTATTTATTCCCACTATTCCTTAACCCATAAATCTAATCACTTTTATTTGTATTTCATGAGCTATACATCTGTCCTGTTTCATTGCCACCAGTGGAAGTTTTCTGGATATATTTTGAAGGCATTGCTGAGAATGTTTGCTGATGAGTTTGCTAAGAAGTGTGAGAAAAAGGGAAAAGTCAAGGGTGATTTTAAGGATTTCAGCTTGTGCAGCTGAGTGAATGGCAGTGTTACCTGTTGTGTAGAACACTGGGGATGAAGCAGATTGGGTGGATTCCATTTTAAGCATTTTAGTTTTGAGATTCCTATAAAACATTCAAATGGAGAGATCAACTAAGAAATTAAGATTTGTAAGTCCAAAGTTCAGAGGAAAAGTCAAGCTTGGAGATACAAATTTAGGAGCGATCACATTTTAAAGCCATAGGACAGGTTGAGAGTCCATAGGACTTGAGTGTAGGTAGACAGAGAAGGGGTCCTCAACTCAGCCCTAGGTTGCATCCATAATTACAAGACAAGAAGGAAGGAGCAAGCTTTGAAAGAGACTGAGAAGCAGCAACCAACGAAGTGGGAAGAAAACCAAGAGTGTAGTGTCATCAAAGGTGTTTGAAAACAGGTTTCAAGAAGAGGTTAATCAACTATGTGGAATGCTGCTGAGAGTCTGACTAAGGTGAGGACTGAAAAGTCAGTGTCAAGGCCAGCTTACTCATTGAGTATGGGAGGCACAGTGCCTAGCAACCCTGCTCTTTGTGGGGGCCCACGAAATGTTTAAATTTCATTTCTTTTAAAGTCAGAAGGGAAAAAAATGAATATAATAACAATGAATATATAATAATGATTCCAACCTGGATTACATTTATTTCTATAACAATGAAGTCATAAAATCTAATTTTAAATATTTTTTATGAAAGAAAGCGCCCTCGAAGGTCTTAATGTGGTCCTGCTGAACGTTGATAGGCAGTGCGGGCTTCACAAGGCTCACCTTGATAAGAATAGCTTGAAGGAGCCCTGGGAACAGAAACCTGATAGGGGTGGGTTCAGGAAATAGGTGGAGAGGAAATGGAATGGGGAGACAGGAGACAGCATTTTTAACAAACCTTTAAAAGAATTTTGCACAGGGGTGCAGAGAAATAGGATCATAGGGGGAAGAGATGTGGAGCCAAAGGAAGTTTTTGTTTTATTTTGTGTGATATGGAGCCGGAGGAAGGGGCTGTGTACGCGTGTACGCATGAGCATTTAGGAAAACTGCGAAGACGTATCTTTTACAAGATATAATTGAAGGAGCAGAGTCCTTCAGGCTAGAAGCGTATGGGATCTGGTACCCAGTGGGAGGAGCTGACCTTAGGTGGGGACCAGTTCTTCCTGATTGCTTCTGCTTCCACAATGAAATAAAAAGTAAAGTCGTCAGCCAAGAATGAGGAGGAGATCTAAGAGTGTGTGGGAGATTTGAGGAGAGGACGAAATACACAGTAGTCACTTTTGTATTGAGAGAATGGATTATCTAGGGAAATGTAATAGGATTGCTGAAGGAGAGAGAATGTAAGAAAATTGAAAACATTAACAGCAGTAGTTAGCTCTCGGTAGTAGAATCAAATTTGATTTTTATTTTCCTGTTTATAATTTTTGTTTTCAAAGTGTTTACATTGAAGTACTTTTGTTGCTTTAAAAAGCTGTTAAAAATAATGATAAAAAACGCCCAACAGCCTTCCTATCCCTTATAGCTCGCCTTAGTTCCTATTTTCTATAGGAATTTTTCTCGGACCAACTCCAGCTTCTTGTGAAAATTCCCCTAAGACTTAATCTCCGGTGTGTGATGGTATCCTGTCATATATATTGTTATGTTATTTTAACTGCCTTCTGTATGAGTATATTGTCTTCCTAATGAAATTACCAACTCTTTACTGCCAGCAACTAGGTCCCATATAGGTAATTCTTAGTTTTAATGCATCAGTGTACACACTTGTCTTAGATATCAATCTTCTCTGCTGACGCGTGGGTTTGGTCTCACCTTCTCTTACTGTGGCGGAGCCTGCTTTCTCCCTGCAGCCCATGTAATTCTCAGCCTGTACTTATTCAGACAGCCCTTCATCCCCCTTCTTCCAAATGCATCTCAGTTTTTGTTGAGACCATGAGCTCTATATTTGCAGAGCACAACATGAGGAGGGTGAACAAGGAGGAGGTGGGAGAGATCTTTGCCACTCTCATATTCTCACTGTCATTCCTCGCCTCCTCCCCGACGGTATTCCTTAATGTGCTCTAGAAATGCATGGGCAATAGGAAAGATATAGGACTTATTCTTGTGTGTCAAAAATCAGTTCTCAGTGCTGAAGACAATGGATAATAAGTTGTTCTAGGGTCCGAAGAAAGAGCCCAGATGACTCCAGAGGAGACCGAACAATGGAAGACCTTGTATAATAAAGACAATGATTCATTGGAGAGAAGGGTCTTCAGAGGGAATTGATGAAAGTAAAAAATCATTTCTCCTCCCCCACCATAGACTTCACTTGGAGAAGTCTGACGGGGAGGGTGGTAAAGTAGCTTGCAATGAAAGCAAGGACAAAGGGCAGAGGTGATATGGGGCCGCAATGCACATTGTTGCCATTGTTCAATAGAGGCCAAGAAAGGTATCCTGGCTTGAGTTAGCTCTTCAATACCCTCGCTTGCTGGAACAAGGTGAATCCAGCAGAAAAAGTCTGTGGGCTTACCAGTGAGAGCTGAACATGGGGAAGTGGAGAAGTGGCAAGGGGTCATCAACCTGGGAGTGCATCATTCAAGTCACAGTGACAGTGGTAGAGAGCCCCCGGGGAGAGGATGGCGGTGTCTGAAGAATCTATAAATTCACCTCATGGATTTTGTGTCTACAATGACCTCTTGCTTGTGTAACACCCAAGAGAGAGATGCAAGGAGCGCTAGTTAAATTTTAAAGGTCACAATCTCTTTTAAACTTTAAATTCTTTTCTGTGTGCTAACCATAAAGGAGGCAAGGAGCCAGAAATGAGGTGGGAGTAAAAGGACAGACCACCACCACTCCAGGTCCTTGAGCCCTAGGTCCAGTCTAAGCCCATAGGAGTGGGGATTAGCTTTAAACTGGCTTTAAATCAGGTGAGGTAGAAACCTTCATTTCTTAATTCTGCACTTGAATATCTAAAAAATGATACTACTCATTAATACCTGAAATGATGCGGCATGTTCCTGAGATATCATCAAGGATAAGGGAAGAGATCCAATAAATTGTTTGAAGGCTATGGTGGGAAACAAAATAAAGCTGTGTCCTCTGGGGTCAGCCCATTTATTGAACTAGAAAATAGTGAAAATAATAGTGATGGTGGGAGTAACAGTAATTATTGTAGTATCGGTAGCAGTGGTATCAGTGATGATAGACATCATTCAGAGAATGCCTACTAGGTGCCATTCATTAGATTAGGAGCTTTCGGCATATTATCTCTAATCCTTACTGTGAACCAGCAATGTAGTTATTCTATCTCCAACAAGCATAGCAGGAAGCTGAGGCTTATGAAGGTAAATAAATCAGTCATACAGACAACAATAAAAAAATGGAGAAAGGAAGCATAATAAAATTGGAAGGAGGAGGCAATGCATTTTCTGCAGTTGCTTCTCTTACTTTCCGCCATCTTGCCAATGTTCTCACTGTCATAAAAGCTCTCAGATGTCTTTGATTCTAGGTGGTGGGTGGCACCACTAGCACTCCAACTGCCTGACCTTTGGGCATAAGGTGATCCTTACGTTCCACTTCAGCCTCCCCCTCTCTTTGATTGGGAGATGGAGAAATAATATTTGTTTCTGTACTATTGCACGTCATTCTGTTCCAGAAAAGCTGCACATGCAACAAATATTTGTGACACGTAAATCAATATCCTGTCTTTGAACTGGCCTGCAGACATAACCACGATGCATAATATCATTTCCATAGAAAAACCTGTTCTGCATCTCAGGTAAAATGATTCACAAGTAATCTTAACATTGTCAGCCTCAAATGAATATCATGATAAACATGATTACCCACATTAATGGCAGAAAGCAATGAAATATGTACTAAAAGTCAACTATTTGTTTTTATTTAGCTTCAGAATGCTTTGTACAATTCAGTTCATGAGTTCCCCAAGCAAGCGGCAGGGAGAGGTGAAGGGACTTAGATGCTGAGTGGCAGGAAAGCCAATCTGCGATAATTCACACAGTGGATTATCATGAATAAAGACACGACTGCAGTCTCCCTGCCCTTTCCTCCTCCTCTTTCTGACCTCCCTGAGCGAGTCAGGGAAATAAGCAACATGAGCGTGTATAGTTATGTAAAGTTGAACAACCAGAACTCCCGACAGCTCATCCTTTATCTGTCCAGTTTGCCCAGCTATCCCTATGGTTGGGATCTCACTAATCATCATTAAGAACTTTCTGAGGATGAGCCCAGTGAGGTCATGGCATTCAGGGACAGATTGGGTTCAAATCCCCGACCTGCTCTTTAGTGATGTGACCCACAGCATCATTTATTTAATCTCCACAGATTGATTTTCTCATTTCAACATAAGGATATTAAATTATACAATTGATTAACTAAACCCTTGAAAAATGTGAGTATTTAAAATGCAATGTTGGCCTTGAATAGTTTAAAATATTCATTAATTCCACAAATATTTATTGTGTGCTTGTTTTGTATCAGACACTGTACTCAACATCAAGGATTCAGAGATAAGTAAAGCATAATTCCTGCCTTTAACGAGTCATAAAATTTTGTTCAGAAATTGAACAACTGGTGGCTTTGTTGACCTGATCCACCTCTGTAGTAGCAGGCTCTTCCTTCAGTTTTATTTTTTGCAAAATTCATTTGTCAGTTAAAGACTCCTCTTACACACAAGCTTTATATCAGGCCACGTCAATCATATGACTCATACTTTGAATTAGAAGAAAATAGGAAGATATCCGAGTGGGCAGGGTAATTTTTGCCATGAAACTTGTTGATTTTCTTCCAGTGTGAGGCAGAAGTCAGAGTGAGATCTTTTTATACGACAGCATGAATGACCTATGTCAAGAGCCAGACCATCGTTAGGCTTTTGGACTCTATCATAAGAGCCATGGGAGGTCTTGAAGGGGGCCTAGCAGTGTGGTGGCATCCTTTATATCTAGATTGATGTTCAAAAGATAACTCTGGCTGACACATCAGCATCACAAGGGCCTCCCTCCCTATGGCCACAGTGCTAGAATTTGCACTGTGAATGTCCTTCAAGATGGTACTTAGAGACAGACTGTTCCTCTCTTCTCCCTTTTCGCTGCGCCCCTTGCTGGCAACATGGAGGTGGACTGTGCTGGGGGGAAGGTGGGTTGTGGTATATGGATGTAGAGAGACAACTTGAAAGCTTTATTTGGAGTTACTCTTCCTTTCACATTTGCTATGCCCCAGCAATGTTGATCCCCTTTCATTTCTCAAAGGAATTATTCTCCTTAGCATCTCAGGGCCGTTCATAATCTGTTTCCTCTGTCTGAAACTCTCTCTATCAACCCATGCTTAATTCCTAAACTTCTTTCTACTCTTGGCCTTTCCGGGAGCTCATATATTAATGTTTCTGATAATAGTTTAAATATCATTTTTCCTCAATAAATAGATTTACCAGATTAGAAACCATGTCTGTGTTGTTTCCCATTCTCTACCTAGTGCCTCCATAAATATTTCTCAAAAGTTGAATAATGAATGGTGATCTTCTGGAAGAGATTAATTTTGAGATTTATGAAGGGAAGTTGTATGGATTGAAGGAAAATTGGGAAAGGGAATAACTTGAACAAAAATATAAAGACAGAAGTAAGCATCTAACAGGTGGCATCGAAATTTCTGTTTTGTTTTTCATTTTAACCAACTATAAGATTAAATGTACCTTTGGGAGACATTGTTCTAAGAATAGTGATTTGCAGTGGCCTTCCTTCACTGTCACAGTCGATATTCTGAAACTGCCCCAGGAGAGTTACTATGCGAAGGTGACTTTCAGAAGGCTTCCTGGTGAACAGACGCCAATGCAGAAAAGGGTTTATTCAGTTTAGGGTATTTTGCATATTAGAGTTCATTCACTTATGAATATTTTGACTTTTGCTGTTTGGATTTATATCCTCAGAATGAAAATTATTTCAAGATATTTACCTCTTAGAAGTAAGGATGCATATATTTATCTAAAAGAAAACAATTTCACAAGGAATATGATACTCCTAAGGAAATTATCTTTAATAATTCTTTTAGATTAATCTTTGTACTAGGTTTTATAAACAGTTCCAGATACAAGTTAAATACTTTGCAGTTCCCCCTATCAGACTTCTTGGATTCCTATTATCTGCCGATATATCTTGCTCAGACTTTGAAATATTTTAAATAAATCTTCACTATATCCTTAGAAATTCACTGAAGAAAAACTTCTTCTTCCTTTTGCTTCATCTATTTGCTCAAAGAATTTAATTCAAAATCTGGTGTCATAATCAAAGGGGAGGGCATAATTCAGGGAATAGACAAATCTCTTTAGGACAAAAGCTGATTGTTAAACAAGATGCTCTGGTCGATCTTTCTCAAATGGACAGATTATGTCTTGTTACAAATAACCATTGAATGGAAAATTGGCAGTACAGCAGGTCGGCATTAGCAGTGACCGTTCCTGGATCCTTCTGCCCTACCCTTTCACTCTACTGTAGTGTTTCTCACATTGTGTCTGTAAGGCTTAGAGATAGTCAGCAACATAAAAAATATTGGATCCCTGCTCAGATAGGTTTAGGGGTTACCACATAGCAAATTTCCCTCTTGGAAATTTACATTAGATTAAAAACTCTAAGGCATCCTACAATTTTCAGGAAATGTTGTCCTAAACGGAACTAATAAAGCATTAGGAGTAAAACTCAAGGCACAGAACAGACATAATAGCAGTCCTGTGTTTCTTCTGTCCTCTCTCCAATGCTCTGTGTGCAGTAGACAGTGAGCAGATATTATGTGAGGGAGAAGAGAAGGATGTTAGTAGCAATTAAGAAGAAAATCTGTGCATGGTAGGTCAGGTAAAATCATATAATGACAAAAAAAGACTCATACCAGTTCATCAGTATTTGAAGACAATGTATATAGGCAATTATCATTATTAAAATTAGAGGAAATCTCATCATGGCCTTTTCCTAATAGAGGCTGTGTTATTTGATATCTTTCCCAATTACTGTTCATCTCCAGTCTTCTAATATTTTTCCTTTAGAAGCTTCTAAGTATATGACTTATCTTAATTTTTTTATTTCTTATTTTATTTTATTATTTTCAAATCACTTTATTGAGGTATTATTGACATACAAAAAGCTGTAGATATTTAATGTATACAACTTCATGAGTTTGGAGATAAATATTCACTCGTGAAACCATCACCACAATCAAGGCTATAAATAAACCCATCCCCTCCCAAAATTTCTTCCTGCCTTATTTATTTATATTTATTTATTTTTATATTGATTTTTCCTTTGTGGTAAGAGCACTTAGAAATAGATCTCCTGAACCTATTTTATTTTTAGAACTATTCAGTGGATATCAAGTTTGTGATAGATGCAAAGTTCAGATCACAGGTGGATTCAAAAAATAGGGGGCCTGCCCCATGGCTGAGTGGTTGAGTTCCTTGCTCCACTTCTGTGGCCTGGGGTTTGCAGGTGTGAATCCTTGGTGCAAGCTACACACTGCTCATCAAACCATGCTGTGGCAGCATCCCACATAGAGGAACTGGAATGACTTACAGCTAGGATATACAACTATGTACTGGGGCTTTGGGGAGGAAAAAAAGAGGAAAATTGACAACAGATGTTAGCTCAGGGCCCATCTTCCTCAAAAAACTAAATAAATAAAAAATAAACAGAGAGATTTTATAGATTCAGTAATGCAATCAAGAGTAAGTTATATGTGGATGGAGGATTTCTTGTGTTTGTTTGTGTATAAAACAAGAGATGAAAAACTCAAATCAGAACTGAGATCAACAAATGTCTTGATCATTTTTCTGAAAAGGAAAAAAGAAAAACTTAAACCATTCCTACTCCTGGGACAATAAATTGCCCAGTAAAAAAAAAAAAAAAAAAAAAAAATATGAGAAGGAATCCCATCCATTATGATTTGAAATGCTATCCCATAATTTAGAGAGGTTATAATATTTCCATTTCTTTGATTTTGTTAAATAAAATATCACGTTTTCCTAAATTTCCGCTTACACCAGTTAACCTTAAAATTATGATGTATTTTCATCTACCTGTTTCTATGTATTTAGCAATAACTATTGAGTTTTGGGCATCGTCTCCATAAGATAATATGTCATCATTTTTATAATGCATTGTTTTTATAAAGTAACACGTCGCTGCCTCCAATGGGAATGACTGCATGTAGTGGTTTTAAATGTTTCCATACAAACTGGCAACTGGAGCATATTATATATTGTTACTCCTTGAGTGAAAAAGTAACTTCTTTCCTAGGTTGATATATTAAATTATATTTCCAGTGATACATTGAAAACATTAAAAACTTATTATACAGAGTCTTCCTTGTTCTAGGATGCTCTACCCCAGTATTTGTAAACTTTAGCTCTAAAGAATGAGATCAGTTTGATTAATTTATCTGAGAAAATATCTTCTCATCTGTAGGTTTTTCTTTTTAATGATGCTTGTATTCAGTAATTTCCCATTTGGAAATAGTCTTTCTGATATCTTCTTTCAGATGGAAAATAATTATAAGATCATCTCAGTGGAGAATATTTAAATGTATTCTTAAAATACTACTATAATTAGGAAATGATCCCTAGAGTAATAAATCTTTAGAATTGGAAAGTCCCTTTACTAGTCAGTGTAACTCCAACACATGGAAAGTATGCTCCCAGAGGACAGAACCTTCTCCATCTTTTCACTGCTGTGTCCAGCCCCCAAAACAACATCTGGCCTGAGTCAGCCATCATACTGTTAAATGGAGGAATAAATGAAAAATGTATAGCAAGGCTTCCTTTCCAAGCATTCATAGAGGTGTAGTAAATGCTGAGTCTGATCCTTCTTCTTTTCTGGGGGAGATTAATATGTCTAGCAAAGGAAACAAAAAACACAAATATATTTTCACCAAAATACTCTCAGTGCAATGGGAAGGTTGAAAAAGGACATGAAAGTTCAAAGGAATGCAAGACATCTTCCTGGCAGGGATGGAGATTGCTCAGGAAGAAGTGTTTAAGATAAAGCCGGAGAAGAAGGTGTGGTTTTGACAGGAGAAGGTGTGATTATGCGGGAGAAGGGATCTCCAGGAAGGGGAAATAGAGATGAGAGCATGTAGGAAGGAACTGAAAAACCGTGAAGGGTAGAAGACCTGATCTTGCCTACCCTGGGGAAAAAACTGGATATGTAAATTAGTGCTGGGTCAAGACAGGCAGTAAATGACAGACCACACCACTTAGAGCTGTTTCATTATCACCTTTCACCAAAAATTAATTCTTTCTCCTGTGATCTTTATCATAAGCAATAACAAGGAATGGCCTGTTCAGAAATTTTCTTTCTATTCATTTACCTCAGTGGGAGCGTTTATGCTGTTGACCCCTCCTCTTTTGAAATCATCACCTCTTTGGAATTTCTGCAACACCATGTTTCCTGGTTCATTCCCTCCTGCTCTGGCCTCCTGTTGCTCCTTCCATGCTCATGTTTACTCTCACCCATCATGAAGGCTTCCTTCAACATCCTTGTCCTCTGGCCTGCCTCTGCACACTGACTGCTGTGAAATCCAGCATCTCCTCATCTCCACACTGTTCCTCCATGCAGCCAGACCCTGAGAATTTCAGGATTGGATAATCAACATTTCCTCTCCTGAAGCTTGCTTCTTTTTTCCTCGATCTTTCCGTTTTTCTTCCATTTTGCAGGATCTACTTTTTAAAGTTATCTTGCTTTTCCCCTTTTTGATCAACTTTGCTTTTGTTTTTTCCCATAGACTCTGTTTGACTCATTTCTTCCTTTTCATTCTCGCTGCCAACAGTTAGGTTCTGTGTCACCTCTCACCTGGATTATTCTAATCATCTCTGGCTCCTCACTGGGCTCCTTGTCCACTGTCATTCTCTTATCATGTTGTATAATTCTACCAAACTAAGCTAAAATGCATTTTCATTACTCACTCTCCTTCTTAGTCACACAGTAGTAATTAGCCAACATTTATAGAGAACCTGTTAGATGCTACACAGAGCAGGAGGCAGAGGGGGTTACAATGGCAAACACATACCCTGCTCTAGAGGAACATGAAGTTTAGTGTGGGCAACACACTTGTAAACTTAAGTTACACAGAATGGAATAAGTAATAAAATGCTTCTATCATTTTCTGGTACTTTCACAAAAGCTCATTTATTTTAGCATTGATGGTGAATTCCTCATGTCTTTTTAAAATAAATTCATTACTCTTTACTTAAAAAACTGAATTATCTCTTTTACTAGCAACTAATGTTATGAAGTTTTATAATTTGAAAGATATGTACATTTTTAAATTCAGTGTTAGTGCTTTTAAAACAATTGTCTTGGCATTCAGAGAAAATATATTTCACTTGGACCATAGATGTTCTCCAAGTAAAATATAAACATTTATAAAGTAACATTGGGTTTGGCTTAGTTCAAAAGCTAAACCAAAAATGTCAAAGTGAAATGTTTGTTTTATCAATAAACATTGTAAAGAATCACACTGTTATCATTGCAGGAAGGACATATTTACTTCATTTTAAAACTGGTTAAGAATAACCAAATATTGGTGTTATCAGCTTATAATAGACTGTTAAAACTATAAGATGTTTTATGTAAGCCCATAGGAACCACAAAGAAAGTACATATAGAAGATGCACAAAAGAAAAAGAGAGAGGAATCAAAGCATATCACTACAAAACATCAGTGAAATTCAAAGGAGGATACCAAGAGAGGAAAAGAGGGACAAAAGAGCTGCAAACCAGACGGAAAACAATTAACAAATGACAATACTAAGTCCTTCCCTATCAATAATTACTTTAAATGTAAATGGATTAAACTCCTTAATCAAAAGACTTAATGTTGAATGGATAAAAAAATAAGATCTAGCTCTCTGCTCTCATCAAGAAACTCACTTTAGATTGAAAGATACACATAAGCTCAAAGTGAAGGGATAGAAAAAGATATTCCATGCAAATGCTGACCAAAAGAAAACAAAGGTGACTATGCTTACATCAGACAAAACAGAATTTAGGTCAAAAACTGTCACAAGAGACAAAGAGTAGTATATAAAGGTAAAAGAGTCAGGTCGTTGGAAAATATAACAATTATAAATATATAGTTGCACAACATTAAAGCACCTAAATATATAAATCAAACAAGGATGAACTGAAGGGAGAAACAGACAAGAATACAGTAATAGCAGGGACTTCGGTATTACATTTTCAGTAATGGATAAAACATTGAGACAGAAAATCAATAAGGAAACAGTGGACTTGAATAACAATATTAATCAAATGAACTTAACATACATATACAGACTATTCCACCCAAAAGCAGTGGAATACACATTCTTCTCAAGAGCACATGGAACATTCTCCAGTATAGATCATGTGTTAGGCCACGAAACAAGTCTTAACAAATTTAAGAAGGTTGAAATTATATCAAGCATCTTTTCCAACCACAATGATGGGAAACTACTAATTAATAGCAGAAGAAAAACTGGAAAATTCACAAATATGTAGAAGTTAAATAACACAGTCCTGATCATCCAGTGGGTCAAAGAAGAAATCAAAAAGACATTAGACAATATATTGAGACAAATGGAAATTAAAACACAATACACCAAGGGGCTGGCCCAGTGGCGTAGTGGTTAAGTTCGTGTGCTCCTCCTCGGCAGCCTAGGATTCGAGGGTTCAGACCCTGGGTGTGGACTTTCACACTGCTCATCAAGCCATGCTGTGGCAGTGACCCACATACAGAATAGAAGCAGACTGGCACAGATGTTAGCTCGGTGAAAACCTTCTTCACCAAAAAAACAAAAAACCCCTAAAAATACAATGTACCAAAACATATGAGGTTTAGCAAAAGCAGTACTATGAGAAAAGTTTATAGCGATGAATACCTACATTAAAAAGAAGGTATCAAATAAACAACCTAACATTACATCTCAAGGAAGTAGAGAAAGAGCAAATTAAGCTCAAAGGTAGCAGAAGGAAGGAGATAGTAAAGCTTAGAGTAGAAATAAATAAGACCAGAAAAACAATAGAAAAATCAACTAAACTAAGAGTTGGTTTTTGAAAAGATTGGAAAAAATGACAAACTCTTAGCTAGACTAAATAAGAAAGAAAAAAATGACTCAAATAAATAAAATCAGAAATGAAAGAGGAAACATTGTAACTGATGTCACAGAAATAAAAAGGCTCATAAGAAACTACTGGGAGTAATTATTTGTAGATAAAATGGATAAAGTCCTAGAAATATAAAACCTACCAAGATTGAATCATGAAGAAACAGAAAATCTGAACATACCTATAATTAGTAAAAAAATTGAATCAGTAACCAAAAAGCTCCCAACAAAGAAAAGCCCAGGAGCAGATTGCTTCACTGGTGAATTCTACCAAAGGTTTAATGAATAAGTAACGTCAGACCTTCTTAATCTCTTTCAAGTATTTGAAAAGGAGAGAACACTTGCAAACTCATTTTATGAGGCCGGCATTACCCTGATACTAAAGTCAAACAAAGACACTACAAGAAGAGAAGACCGAAGGCCAATATCCATGATAAACACAGATGCAAAAATTCTCAACAAAATACTAGCAAACCAAATTCAACAACACATTGAAATGATCATAAACCATTTCTAAGTGGCATTTATCTGTGATGTGAAAAGATGGTTCAACATATAAAAATCAGTTAATGTGAAACACTACATTTCCCAGTGAGAGCTATTAGGCCAGAAAAAGAAATAAAAAGCATCCAAATGGGAAAGTAAAATTATGTTTGCAGATGATATGATCTTATACGTAGGAAACCTTAAGAACTGCACAAAAAAACCTGTTACTACTAATAAATAAATTGAAAAGTTGTAGACTGCAAAATCAGCATACAAAACCAATTGTGTTTCTGTACACTAACAGCAAACTATATGAAAAGGAAATTACGAAAACAATTCCACGTACAATAGCATCAAAAATAAAAAATACTTAGGAAGAAACAACCAAGGAGGTGAAAGACTTGTACGTGGAAAACCACAATGTAGACGAAAGTAATGGAAGAAGACACAAATAAATGGAAAGACATTCCACATTCACGGATTGGAAGAGTTAATATTAAAATGTCCATGCACCCAGAGCTATCTACAAATTCAATGCAATCTCTATCAAAATCGGAATTGCATTTTTCACAGAAATAGAAAAAACAAGATCCTTTGTGAACAAAGGATCTTGAATAGTCAAAAAAATCTTGAGGAAGAAAAACAAAGACAGAGGCGTCACACTTTCTGGCTTCAAAATGTGTTATAAAGCTACAGTAATTAAAACCGTATGGTACTGGCATAAAGATAGCCTACAGACCAAAGGAATAGAATAGAGAGCCCAGAAATAAATCCACACATATATGGTCTACTAATCTTCAACAAGAGTGCCAAGATACATAATGAGGAATGATAGTCTCTTCAACAAATGGTGTTAGGAAAAGTGGATATCCACATGCAAAAGAATGGAATCAAACCTTTATCTTATGCCATACACAAAAATCAACTCAAAATAGATTAAAAACTTAAGTGTAAGAACTGAATCTGTCAAACCCCTAGGAGAAAACATAGAAGAAAAAGCTGCATGACTCTGTGCTTGGTAATGATTTTTGGATATGACACCAAAAAAACATATAACAAAAGCAAAAATAGACAAATGGCACTACACTGAGCTAAAAAGCTTCTACACAGCCAAGGACACAATCAATAGAGTGAAAAGAAAACCTACAGAATGGGAGAAAATATTTGCAAACCATATATCTTTGTAAGGGGTTATAAGGATATAAGGAACTCCTACAACTCAACATCAAAATAACAATCTGATTAAAAAATGGGCAAAGGGCTTCAATAGACATTTCTCCAAAGAAGATATACAAATGACCAACAGGTACGTGAAAAGATGCTCAACCGCACCAATCATTAGGGAAATGCACATCAAAATCACAATATGTCGTCATCTCGCACCTGGCTTTATTTTTTATTAAAGGATGGCTTTAATAAAAAAAATAAAAGATAAGTGTTGGTGAGAATGTTAATAAATTAGAACTCTTGTACACTGTGGTTGGGAATGTAAAATGGTGCAGCTGCTATGGAAAAGAGTAAGGAAGTTCCTAAAATAGTTAAAAATACAATCCAGCAATCCTACTTCTGGGTATTTAGCCAAAAGAATTGAAATTAGAACCATGAAGAGATATTTGCACCACCAGATTCACTGCAGCATTATTCACAATAGTCAAGATGTGGAAACAGCCTAAATGTCCACCGACAGATGAGTAGATAAAGAAATATAGCATATACATATAATGGAATATTAGCCATAAAAAGGAAGGAAATCCTGCCATATGCAGCAACATGGGTGAACCTTGAGGCTGGGTGAAATTAGCTACTCAGAGAAGGACAAATACTGCATGATTCACTTATATAAGGTATCTAGAATAGTCAAACTCATAGAAGCAAACAGTAGAATGGAGGTTGCCAGGATCTGGAGAGAGGGGGAGCTGTGGAGTTGCTAATCAATGTGTTATGTATGATGAATATGTTCCAGAGATCTGTTGTACAACTTTATGTCTATGGTTAACAAATACTATATTGTGCACTTAAAAATGTGTTAAGAGGGTAGATTTCATGTTGTGTTCTTACTACAATTTAAAAAAAAAAAAGGAAGACACAACCAAGTATTTTTGCAAACTTTGCGTGAGATCTTAGAGTGCCAATTTCATGGTTACCCTTTCTTGTGGGAAAATTAATTTTCCCAGAGGACAAATTTTCTGAGAAGCATTTGATATCCAGGAAGTTCACAGATTCTAATGTATACATTCAAATATTTTCTAACACTCCTTTGCAACATTTTGATTATCACTTGAATTCTACTTGACAGTCTCTCACTGAGTCTTTCACTTACCGAACAACAGGGAGATATAAACTTAAATTGTTCACTTATGAAAGTAGACAATAGTCTTAGTATTCACTCTACCCCTAGCCTCACTTTGGATTTCAAATTGCTCTTTATCCTCATTGTAAGCTTTATTGTTACTCTTTATTACTCTCTTCCTGAAAAAGCAATTCTCCCCTGTGTTTCGACTCCATGTTTTTCTTTCCATTACACTGGCTTCAGTGGGAGAATAGCCAGTGAGGATCTTTAGTGACTTTTTTAGGCTCTCATATTTGTTCGTCTGTATTAGGTTGCGAAGCCTCTGAACAAGACTTCTGTCAGTGTATATTTATAACATTCATACTGTTCTGTTTTATAGGTTTTTAAATATGGTGATTTTATTGCTTTGTGTTTATTTAACATTATGTGAATACTTATGCTGCCTTAGTTTACTCCAAAAATAGCCTGTATCAAAGTTGGAAAGAGAATCTTTATCGTGGAATATATTTGCTGTATCTCTTCATATACTATGAAGTATTCACAATACTAACGTTGCAGAAAATACGTTGTCAGCAGGAAAATAGATACATTTGTCATCTATGCTAGGTTCTACTTAAGGTTTTCTATAGACCACAGAAAATGACAAGTCAAAATGGAATAAGTAAGTGACCTTGAAGTGACTCTTTTAGTTCCTTGAAGAGTAATTTATCTATGCGTGCCCATGCATCCTCATCTTATCTGGGGCAGAGATACAAATCCAGTTTCATGGTTAAATTAGCAGGCAATCCCTCCCATTTGTAAGCCTTAAAGTGGTGCTTACCCGACAAAGGAATCTGATTATGCCAGATCCCCAAGGTTCTTGCCTCAGTGCACAAGGGCTTGATGTGAAGACAACTGACTCAGCAGAGAAAGTTCTGGGCTAGAAAACCAGCATCTGGCCCCCTTTGCTGTGACACCTGTGGTTGCATATGAGTGAGAGAAGTTGAGTTAGATTGCTGGCACACTTTCATTCTGAAACTAGCCTAGAAGCCTAGATTTCACTTTTGCTCCATGAGAGCAAAATGGCATCATCGTCTTCCATTTGACTCCTTCCTCAGCAGTCTCCCCTGTATCTCATAAACCATCTGGACTTTGCTTCTACTTCTGAAAAACCGTCTGACATGTCTGCTTCTGTCCACCTCACTCCTTGTGGAGCCCATTCCATTTTTCCATGGATTATTGAACTAGACGGGATTATTCACCTTATTTCAAGTATGAATCTTCCTTATTCATTGTCTATACTCTGTCTGAATAAACTTTAAAACATTTTTTGAAATATTCCAGCTGTACAAAAAATATATTTGTAGAAAACACTTGTGTACCCAATATCTAGAATGAAAGGGGAAGAAAACAGACACAGTTTCATTTTGCTATCTCTTCTCCGTGTAGTCTCCACTCTTCTTCTCCGGAAATAAACACTCTCCTGAACATGATGTTATTCTCTTCGTTAGAAGAGAATGCTCTTCTAATGACGCAAATCTGGTCATGTTAAGTTTCTGCCTCAGCCATTCAATGTGTTCCCTTTGCCTTTGGGGAAAAAGTCCCGAAACTTTTGCTGTGGCCAGCCTGGCCTCCCACAGTCTGACCCTTGACTGTGGTTCCCTAGCCTCATCACACACCATTCCCCGTGTCCGCACTCTAACCGTGATGGTTAGTGTAATCCTTCAAACATACTGAGCCTTCAATAATTGCTTGTGAATTTGATGGGTACATGAATGACTGTCAGATACTGTGTTGAGACGCAAACATGAAAAAGTTATGGTTCCTGTCCTCTAGGGTCTGTAACAGGTGATAGGAGAGGGGAACAGGCCAGGGATGGATGTGAAAATAAACAATTGTAATTCAGTGTGATAAGACCTATCATAGAAGTCTGAATGAGCACAGAAATGGAACACAAAAGGGTGTAATCAGATCTTCTGGGTTTGGAGAGGATAAAAGAAGCCTTCACAGAAGAGGAGACGTTTAAATTGAAGCTTGAAAGATGAATAGGATTTTTCAGGGCACAGAAAGAGGAAACGTATTTTGGGCAGAAAAAACAGCATGTGAAAATACATAAAACCCGTGGCACTGCGAGAGCTGTGAGTAGCTGGAGCACAGGGTACACATGGGGGAGAGGCGGGAGATAAAGTTCAAGAGCCAGGCTGACCAGAGCAGGAAGGATTTCATATGTCAAGCTGTGGCATTTGGAAATGCAACAGTTCTCGTTCCTGAAACCCAGTTTTTGCTTATATACCAGACACTGTGCTAAGCCTAGCAGCGTATATGAAGATGAGTAAATTGGCCCACCTATGAGTAAAACCTTATTTAATAAGGAGATGAAACAAACCCACAGTGCAATTTTTTTTTTTACCACTTACTCCTCAAATATGTGTCTCTGGAATGACTAGATCTAATGAAATTGGGGTTTTGTGTAGTTTTTTTGGAAAGTCATTGGGCAGTAGCCATGTGTCCGTACATAAGCCAGAGGGTTAGCGTGTCACTCCCACATCTATAACCCACAGTTGTGGTGTGATTGTGTTGAGTGACAAGTCTTCAAAAGCCTTCAGTATGGCAGAGCCTACAGCAGATGGTCATGGCCACCTGAGGGGCTGTGTGACCCATGATTTCAGCCTCCACATTTTGCAGGATGATCCAGGATTAGTGGGGGACCTGTGCCGACCCTGCACCCGAGGTCAGCAGTGAGTAGACGCTCACTGGGGTGAGTTCAGCCCATTGTTGGTAACAACAACAGAGAACCATTTCTTTAGCTTAAGGAGGAGTTATCTTCCTCAACAACATGTAAATACTTGACTAACTTGGAGGGGATAACTCGGTAAAGATTATATACCGTTCACACCGTAGTGCATCATAACCCATTAAATTTTTCTTGAGAGAAGGTTTAAATAGGAAAGAGAGAGCTCTAGTGACATTTAAGTACCTGAGTAGGGTTTCTGACAATGGCAATGTATGAAAAAGGAAATGTTCAAGCCCGAACAAGGAACTCTCATAAATTTCATCTGTTTCCCCGTGCCTCCTGTATCCCAAATTTGTGGAAAGATTAAGACATTATTCATTTTTATTTGAAAAGACTTAAAGGGGCATTACTTCAGCGCTGATGTCTGATTGAATATAGGCTTACCCTGGTTTCACTGAGCTCTGGGCACTTATATGAGGTGCACTATTACGGCTGTGTTATGTCATCCAGGCCAAATGCTAGCTGTAGCCACCTTGGCTGCTCCACTCTCACATTGAATACGAACTGGAGATGAATGTCCAAGGTAAGAATTCCTCCCAGCACGGTGAACCTTTTCATCGTCTGCCTTAGCAGACACAAAATGAAATACAAAAATTTGTCTCTTCAGTTCTGATTAGTCTGAACCAGTTACACAAAAGTACATTTGCGACGAGGTTCTTGCTGCTCTTCCACAGAAGCTAACGTATCAGAAAACCAGGTTATCAATTACAGTATATCTTCCGTGCCTTCCTGCAGTCGCCTTGGAGAAGTGCTTCTTTTCAACCAAAGAAGACGATAGCTTTGCACCCTGAACCTTTTTGGTAGATATAAATGTAAAGGTGTTGAAAAAGCAGTCTAAGAATCTCTTTTATTTTCCCTGGGAGGTGATACAATGTTGCGGCCGCCCTTGGAAGGTCTTTTTCTACTGGTTGTACCAGTTAAACTAGAAGGGGTGGAGCATTGCTCATTAGCTGTCCAGGCTGGTCCCTGCATTGTGGTTCAATTGTCTGCCTTTCCTTTGCTCCATACCCTTTTCTGCCTGTTCCCAGTCAGTATTGTTCTGGTCAAAGGCGCAGTCAGCTGAGAAGTAAATGCACCACTTTTGCGAATAGCATTTCCTACTGCTTTACTTTGGTTGGATAATAAAATGTTAAGGATTTAATTGAAGTAAAAATGTTGCCAAGGAACTGGAAAAATAACGTTCAATGAAGTAGCAAGAGAAGTAAAGAGTTCAGATATCTACAGTTTCATGGCTTGAGAGAAATTTACCTATCTCTCTCTAAGGTGTGTGTGAATTTCCTAGAAGTAGGAAGAATACAAAGGAGAAATAATCGAAATTGTTATTCTTTAGCAGCGACATTCCATCTAAAAGATTTGCAAAATATTTTTTTTCAGTCCTATAAAATCTTTGTGATAATTGTTTTAGTTAGATTCTAAATTGTGTTTCCTTCATGTTCTACAGATTTCACTGTATCATTTAGATATCTATTTTAAAATGAGTTTATTGTTTATGCATTAAAATAATATACAATATATAACCAGTGAAAAAGAAAGAAAAGCCATAATGATTAGAAAGAAAAAATATTCTCATTATTTTCAAATGATATGATTGTCAACATAGAAAAGCCCTCAAAAGTGTACAAATTATTAGAATTAGTTTGGGAGTTGAGCAAGATTGCTGAAAATAAAACCAATACACAAAATCAATTGCATTTCTCAATGCCATCACAAACTGTTGGAAAATATAATTGAAAACAAAGCTTTCAATAATAATAGCTTCAAAGAAGACAAGTAAATTGGAGTAAATCTAAAAATGATGTACAGGACATTTTTGAGAAAATTAATTTAAAAGTAGTGAAAGATATCTAAGAATACCAAAATAATAAAGATCTATACCATATTCACGGGTGGGGGGGACTCAAAATCAAAAGCTGTGAATTCCTCCAAAACTGACTTACAATTTCAATGCAATTTCAGTTAAAATCTAACATGATTGTTTTATTTTCAAGCCTGTGTATATATATCTTGACAAACTAATGCCAAAGTGTATATGGAAGAACAAAGGACCAGGGATAGTCAGCCATTCTTAACGGCAAAGACAGATAGTTCATGGTTGATGGGCTCTTGATATACCAGGTATGAGCGCATAGTAATAAAGCATCGTGACTCTGCACAGGGATAAATAAACTGAACAGTGCATCAGAATAGAGACTCCAGGAGAAGTCACATAGATTATGAACATTAGACTTGATTAAATTGATATTGCAGGTCAGTGAGGATAGGATGAAACTTCCAAAAATTTATAGTAAGCTATCCCTATAGAAGAAACACACCAATTAACCATCTTTTATACCCTTCAAAAAATATGTTAGATGGGGGCCAGCCTGGTGGCGCAGTGGTCAAGTTCGCACCTTCTGCTTCAGCGGCCCGGGGTTCGCCAATTCAGATCCCGAGTGCAGACACGGTGGCACTCAACAAGCCATGCTGTGGTAGGCATCCCACATATATAAAGTAGGGGAAGATGGGCACGGATGTTAGCTCAGGGCCAGTCTGCCTCAGCATAAAGAGGAGGATTGGCAGCAGATGTTAGCTCAGGGCTAATCTTCCTCAAAAAAAAAAAAAAAAATTAGATGGAAGAAAAAAATGTGATGGGTAAATTTATAAAATATTTAGAGAATAATAGAAGAATATATGTATACCATCAGAATAGGAAAGAATATCTTTATAACTTCAGAGTAAGGAAACATTTTAAGAATGAACAAAAAGCACACACCACATGTGATATCTAGAATTTATTTATTTATTTTTTGGAAAAGCTGAAAAAACAAGACCTAGAAATCAAAAAGAAAAGGGCAAAATATTTTCGGGCACTTCACAGAAAAGGAAACTACAATGACAGATGAGCTTCTGAGAAAAATATTGAATTTCATATGTACCTGAAATATGAAGTTAATATTAATTTCAATGTCATTAATCAGTGTAATTGAACAATTTTAATTGAGTAATGTAAATAAGTGCCACAATGCAATATAATTTCACAACTACCAGATTGGCAAAAATTAAAAGTGTGACGATATCAAATTTTGATGTGTATAGTACGAATATGTGTATAGTAATGGTAGGTGTGTCAATTGGTGTAACTACTTAGAAAAACAATTCAGCATTATCTGGTGAGGTTGCACATGTGCATGTCCTGCGATCTGGCCACATAGCTTCTAAGTTTATACATTAGAAAATCTTGTACATATAAGCATATAACAGTACAGGGCATATGTAGAATTTTTTAATGGTAGCGCCATTTGTAAGAGCAAAAAACTGAGACAGTATGAATATCCTCAAGAGTCTAACGGGTAAATTAATTGTAGCATATTCATATAGTGGAATACAATAGAGCAGTGACAAATGAATGAAACACAGCTACATGCACAGTAGGGATGATTCTCTCAGGAATGTAAATTTAAAAAAAATAGGAACTTTCAGAAGAATACTTACAATACAATTCAATTATTTTAAAGTCTAAACATATGCAAAGCTGGTCATCTTTAGGGATGCAAACATAGTGTAAAAACTATAAAGAAAAGGAAAGAGATAATAAACAAAAAATTCTGGGGAGGAAAACAGTGCATTTTGAAGATCATATTTGTGCTTTATTGTATTTTTTCTATCCTGGCTGGTAGATAAACTGATACCTGAGTGCTCATTACTTATTTTTATTCATATATGCATAAGTACATAGTCTTTGCATATATTATGAAGTTTATCGTTTTAAGGTTTATTTTTAAAACTATTAAAATACACGGTCACATATGTGAACAAATAGAAATTGGTTCGACATCACAAAATATCCATATTTGAATGTGTATGAATGTTTGAATGTGTATCTAATAATTTTAGAATCTAAATAGTACTTGCAAAATCTCCTAAGGTCAAAGGAAAATGCTTTGTCAGTATTTTGATCAAAATAAATATATTCAGCCAAATTTTTTCAAAGTAGGATTATAGGAAGCAGAATCTCTAACTTTTGAGTCAGGATATAATTTGTGAGATGTATGGTAATTGTAACCAAATTCTACTTTTTGGCCTCAATGACCATATCACAAATGAATACAAGTAATTCTATACAGTAACTTTACTGGAAGAATATATATTCTAATAACTCCTCCACTGAGTCAACACTAGGAAGAGATGACCTTGAATAAACTTGACTTTTTGGTGGTTGTGGTTGATTTTTTCTTTTCATGTGAGGGAGAAAGTGGGAGAGAAATAGAAGGCTTGGCTGTGGAAAGAAGGTCTTAGGGTTTCTTTCAGTCTCTCACTGCTCTCAGTAATTACAGTGTTTCCTAAGATCGAGTTGATAAATTTTATGTAAGAGTCTGTGAAAATAAATGCATTTTTGAAAAGCTCAATCTAGGTGGTATTAACCAAGATATTGATGGGTCTGTGCATCTGGATCAGCAAAATGGGTGAAACCATGCCTAAAATGCTTTCAGAGGAAGTAATTTGACTGGATTTTATTGTGCTTCAGATTTTAAGATACTTAATATGTGTTTTATGTTGATTGACAAAATCTATGTACTCTAAGATGCTCTCTCTCTCTGTATATATGCACACGTGTGTGTATGTACTATGTATGTATATATAATGTGTGTGCATACATGTATGTGTGTATTTATATACGTGTCTATATGTATACACACATGTATGTTTATAAAAACAAAGCCAATATATAAATTCCTTTCTCTTTTCAAATAGAGTGAGTTTTTCTTTCAGCATCTAGTGTTTTGAGTGTTCAAATTGTAGGGCATATTGAAAGCACAAAGTGCGTGGTGTAATATGAATATACAATTGGATCAATGCTCTTTTGTTATGGTTATTTTCTCCCTCTCACTGACCATGCGTCACCTTAAGGAATGAGACTACTAAAACATCTAAGAAAATGTAGTTACCATCACAATTCTAAGACTGTAAAAGAGAATATGTTTCCCGGAAGTGGGAAATACCAGAGGGCTGAGGCTGACCATAGGACCGCCAAGATCAAGAGCAGACGAGGAGAGGAATCAATGTGGCTGCAGAGGGAGCCTCTGCAGAGCTCTGATTTTAAAAGGATGTCAGAGCAATGCAGATGCTCGATATACATGTGCTGAATGCAGAACTGCAGCTATGTTTGTAGAGCCCTTTTTCACTGATTAATGCACATAACAATGTTGTTTAAAAGGAGTTAGTTTTAGCCTAGCTTTGTAGAAGATATTGCAACTGAAGGAGAGTAAGTGATGATATGAGATCATACAGCTTGTAAAGGATGAAGAACTCAAATATAGGCCTTTCCACTTCACACTGACTCCTCATGGAAAGAAATGCATATGTGTGTGTTTGTGTGTGTTATATGTGTGTACATATATGTGCAGACATGCTATGCTTACATACAGTTTATAGTTTATCTAGCTATCTGAAGCAGTATATATATGACACTAGACTGGATCTATAAGTTCAATGCTAAGGCATTAAAACCCAAACCAGCTGAGGCAACAATTGGGATCTTTTAGTTATCTGGAGAAAAAAGGAAGGAATAGGCCTTGCTTTGGGACTGGTGGTGCAATGCAGATGGCTGCCTTTGAGAAAGCAAAGCTCTTCCACTCCCTTTTAGCTTCTTTCCTGTCTAGATGAATGGTATTTCTCTTGCACTGAAAAGGGAGGGACAATGAAGAGATTGTCAATACATTCAAGGCATTTCATGACCCGACTTGGATGTATTCTGGTAAAAGTCAGGAATGAGATTTCTGTCTCTCCTAGGAATGTCTAAACAAGGTGGGAAAGTATAATTATAATTTCAAAAATGTAGAATGAAATTTGTTCTGTAAACTAGAGACTGGACAGGCTATAATTCTGGGTAAGAATCCAAATGAGGCATTCCCCTGCTATGTAATATTTTTACTTTAAAGTTACCTGATTTTTAAAGTAAGACATGCAGTACTACAGACTATTCAATAAGTACAGTAAGGTCTGATAATGTAGAAAAAAGGCCCCTACCCTAAGCTGGCCTTTACCTTTGGCCATCTTCCTTCCAGGCTGTTTCCGGACATTTTAAAAATGGATTTCACTAACAGTTTTTAAGTCCTTAGAAAAGGGAGGGATAGTTATCATGGTTCCTCATGGCAGATGGGGGGCCCTGGGGAGGAGTGAAAGCCAGAGGGAGGCATGGGCGCCCTCTCTAGAGCAGGACAGGGCCTGGATGGACGCCCAGCTGATAACTGAGAGCTGTCCTAGGTACAAAGGGATTATTTAGGTCCCAGTAGATGGGCAGAAATTCCAATGGGAGCTGATATGCATAGGTCAGGAAGACAAGTAGTTGTCTTCTAGAATGGTGCAGAGTCTAAGATACTAGGTGTGATTCAAGATAGAGGCTTCACAAATATGGGTCAGCATACCCACAAACCAAGGACTGGGAACTAACTCCTACCTATAATTTAGCTGCCACATGTGAGTCCAACATTTAACAACAGGATCCCTGAATTCTCAGTCTGGGAGCATAAATAATTCAAAGCAACCCTCCCCTTCTTTCCCATGTAAGAGTAAGGCTCTTGAACTATTACCTGGATTGGTCTGAATAGAGGGATGAACTTGATTTTCAAGTAAACAAGAGTAGTCCTGTGCCTCCATGAAAAGCTACGTAGTTCCTGCACGACACAACTCCAGGGGGAGCCATTCACTGTCTGCAGTGTGAATGGACCTATCTGGAAATACTAGATAATCAGAAGCATTTGAGGGGGGTGAAAGAGGTGCTGTTTTCAGTGGCTACTAGGAATTAACATGAGTTGTTGAACAAGTTACATTGATGTATTGGAGAAACAAGATGGAGAAAGCAAGAACTATAGGCTAAATTTTTGTTAGTAGTTCAAAATGAAAATGAAAGAAAAAGTTACAGATTTTTGTCTCTCTTTCTTACCTCAACTACACAATTCTGGCTCTTGCTCTTTCATTCTGGAGTTGGAGAGAGGCACTTTATATAGTCCACATAAATTTTTGTATTGGTAATTACATGAATATAATTTGCAACCAATAACCAAGTCATTACTTGTTGCTTTTTTCCCCAGAGGATGGCTTTGTTGTCATTTGCAGTCCCCAAGGATGCCTTAAGCCAATGGAATAAAGGAGTCTATGAGATGTGACATATTTTATAATTTTTACTGTATAAAATATAGCTGGTATATCTTATCTTGACAGCTGGTTGGAATTAGAGAGAGAAAATATTTGGTGATTATTATGGGTTGCTTCCTAGGAGCCAGTGGTTAGTAAGCTACCATGAACTTGAGAAATGCTTCTTTTTCTTTTTTTCTTTAACCACCTTGGACGCATGTACAAACCAATATCCTCACAGTGAACTGCGAGATCTACTAGCAACAATTTTGTCCAGAGGAAGCTTGTTACATGAAACCTGTCATTGTACAGTTGCAGCTGGCAGATAGTTACATTACCAGATAACTTACCACAACTTTTAATTTTCAAATTAGCAATTGCTGCCACATATGGTTTTGTTTAAACGGCTGACTGAATTACAAACAAGTATTTGTCTGAAAGAGGATAGTTTATAGCATATGAGAATGTATTATGATTCATAAAATGGCATTTTGTGCAAAACCTAAGTTGAGTCATGCTCAGATTTCATTTGTTTGTTTCAAGCAAGTTTTCCACCACAAACACTGAGCAACTGACAAAGCAGTAACCACCACCACCTCCCAGTTAAACAACTCAGGTCTTTGTGAACAGACCGTGTATAAGGCTAATGAGGGATCTGTGAGGAATCTGTTCTCTAAATCCCCATGGATAAAAGACCGTAAATTTCAGATCCTTTTGATTTGTGTGTAGGGATCCTAATACACACAACATAAAGGTGACAATAGTGGCAACAACGTTGTCATTTGTATTCTAAAGATAGGGTTTAACTGTAAGTGCTCAAGGCCGTAGAGGCATAGCCATCAGCTCCAGCCTTTCCTCTGGGGTCACAAATATCAAGTGAAGGATGATGAAGTAGAATATTTAATATATAACCCTTTACATATTAAAGTTTTGCAGAGTATTTCACAGGCAATTATAGCCTCTTCGCGCTTCCTTTATTACTATGACACTTCCAATTAAATGAAACAACCATTTGCAACCAATAGGAATTAATATTTTTACAGAACATTTATTCCATCAGAATGAAGGCAAGATATATCAAATGTAGAACTTTGGACAGGAAGGCTTTTTGTTATCTGTTGCCTTGTAGCTGGGTCAGTGGTGTACTTTAACCCAAACTGGAATAATGCAAAGAAACACCTGGCTTACCATTTGAGTCTGAAGCACAATTTTGAAGTCATATAAACATTCTGATGTATGTCTAATCAACTAGGATACGTTAGACAGAAAAAGACTTCAAGAGATAAAGAATAGAGGGAATTTAATTGATTGGTTGTTTTCCACAGATTTTATTTAAACACTGTTTTTAAGTGATCTTCATGTATCAATTCCTTCAACCACTACAACCCAATATTGATGCCATCACTGCCCCATTTAACAGATTAGAAAACTGAGACGCAGAGAGGTCAAGTAACTTAGTCACACAACTAGGAAATAATTTAATTCTAACATTAAATAAATTCTTTGCCAATCTAAGTCCCATTTGGTTGGCTGTAATAGCGGAATCTAATTTAAACTTATTTGTACAATTTACCAATGAAAACAACAGAAGCTGAAGCAATACAATAAAAGCACAGGATTTGAGGGAGCTACAACTCTGCTGTAAGGTATAGGTGTTGGAATTTTCACACAGAAAACAGTTCTTTTCTTCCTCAAACTCCTTAAGTATGAAATCCTCTGAGGGAGAGTATTTCGTTCTGGACACATAATGAATTCTCAAATGTATTGTGAGAGGGTCATGAAATTTGGAATCAGAACACTAATTCTAGCCATGTGGTTTTGGGCAATTTACCCAGCCTTATGACATCCTTCGTTTAATTAATGGAAATAATAATAATAGTACCATCATTTCAAAGTTATTGTAAGGATCCGATGAAGAGAATACATGAAAATGATGTGATCAGTAAAGGCCTGTATTGATATGGGTTAACTTCAGTAATTATCACAATAATATTTGTGGTTGGTAAGTACATCCTTGTGGTTAATAAATACATAATGACTGAGTGGGGTTTGTTCAGGCCAGAACTTACAATGATAGGATCCCCAAATGACTTGATAGCTTCCCAGATTTAACACTAGGTTAGTCAATTGACCAGAGACCTCTACAGAAGGCAGCCCAAAGAGATGCTTCCAGGTGCAAGAGCAAAGCTGCTGATTGAAGCTGAGTTCAGAACTCCATTCTAGGTTTACTGGCAGTTAAGGCAGAAGAGAAGTGCACTGTGTTAGCTATTATTTGAAATTCAAAAAGCAAAACATATTTGCTTCTCTTACTTGGATCATTTAAATGGAGGTGCCTTTCCTGGTACTAAATTATCTGGGTAAAAAACACTTTTTCACAAATCTTATTACTAGAGAGATGAATCTGTTTAAACTAGAAAGACAGAGTGAGCAAAGGGGACATTTTATGATTAGCCCTTCAAATGACTACAAACAAGTTTGAAAAAAACAATAGAAATATGTTGCTTAAATTACCTCGAAATGTGAGAGACCTGGGGCCAGCCAAGTGGAGTAGTAGGTAGGTTCACGCGCTCCACTTCAGTGGCCCTGGGTTCGCAGGTTCAGATCCCGGGTGCAGACATACCCACTGCTCATCAAGCCATGCTGTGGTGGCATCCCACATAAAATAGAGGAAGGTGGGCACAGATGTTAGCTCAGGACCAATCTTTCTCAAGCAAAATGAGGAAGATTGGCAACAGATGTTAGCTCAGGGCCAATCTTCCTCAGCAAAAAACAAAGTGAGAGACCAGAAAAATGAAATAATTTTTCCCCTACTGCAGGACATGCCCAAGACAGCTAAAGAAAAGAAGTAAATGTCTAAATGAGATATCAGTAGCTGCGAGTGCCTTTGAAACTTTGGAGAAGTTTTGTTGCCTAAAAGACTCTAATTTGCATAGCTGGTTCTAATTCAACACCTAATTATAGGTCTCTGCTCTCAGCAGGCCTGCAAGGTTTCTCTCCACTCAACCACCTACTGCTGAAATGATTTTTTTTTGAGGAAGATTAGCCCTAGGCTACCATCCGCCACCAATCCTCCTCTTTTTGCTAAGGAAGACTGGCCCTGAGCAACATCTGTGCCCATCTTCCTCTATTTTGTGTGGGACGCCTGCCACAGCATGGCTTGCCAAGCTGTGCGTAGGTCCGCACCCGGGATTTGAACCGTGAACCCCGGGCCACGGAAGTGGAGCACGCAAACTCAACTGCTGCGCCACCAGGCTGGCCCCTGAAATCATATTTTCAAAGTCTAGGAATGTAAGGAGAACTAAGCAGAGACCATCGCTGCAGTCAAGCGTTGACTTCTTAGATACTAAGAACTCACCTGAGATATTGATAGGCATCAGCTTTCAATATGGCTAAGGGAAACAAACAAGTATTCTCTGAATTAGCAAAATTAAACTCATTTTGCAGAGTAGTGGGGTTTTTGCATCCTTGGATTGTTTTTCACATTGTTGGTGGTGGTGGTCGTAACGCTGGTGGTACGTTAGTAGTAGTGGAAGACGTGTTAGTAGCTGTTTCTTGTTAATAATGGTTGTGGCAATTGTAGTACTCCTAGTAACAGTAATTATAATTTATTTTAATTTTACAAAAATAGAAGAATCACAAATTGTAATTATCGCTTTTAAATATTAACAAGTTCTTCCATATTTTTACTTACTTCTTTGGGAACAATTTGCGGTTTCACCTTTGAAATGTGAGAAATTGTAATTCCGGAAAACTTTTTCCTGATGAAAGAAAGCAGCATTTTAATGATTCCCATGATCTGAAAATTGGTTTATAGAGAGTGGAGAATACCTTTTTGCCAAACCTATGTAGGAACATTCAGGACAAATATATACATCTTATTTATTTTAAATACTAACAGTAAGAATTAAGTATCTGAAATCATCTATGGTTGTGCATTTTGTAACTCTGTTTTTCTAGGATTTGCTGCAACTTTTCTTACACAGTTGTTTTAGAGAATGAATTGTGTATTGATTTTAAATTATCTTACTGCCTTGAATTACTGCCTTCTTTATTCTTCAAATCAAGCAAAGTTTCTTCTATTAGTACGTGGCGTATATAGAGTTAGGGAAGTTCCTGTAAAGCTGCTGACCCTGAAAGGACATTTTGAGTATAATTCAATCTTTTCCTTAAAAGATCATAGTTATAGAATTTTTGTATCCATTTTAATGGTGAAATTATAAAGGCATACTGGTGAGGAGAGGAGAAAAAAATAAATCATAGATCCTGAACAATAGTTACTCTTCATCTTTACAATTTTACAATGTGATATTGGACTTTGCATATTAAGAGCATGGCTTTGAAAATCTACGAGGAAATCAAATAAAAGCAATGACTGTGTCATCCTATCGTAATAATTCTTAGTACACTTGAGCTATGTGAATTTGCAAATGAACAACGTTCTGCTCAAGACATAGGGAATTTATTTGAAAGATATTGCTCAGCAAATGAGAAACAAAGAGCAACTCATGATTAAAACACATGCTTAAGATTTTACTAGTTACAAAGATATATATATAATTTTTTTTTTTTTTTTTTTTTTTTGCTGAGGAAGATTCACCCTGAGCTAACGTCTCTTGCCAATCCTCCTCTCTTTTTTTTTTTCGTTTGAGGAAGATTAGCCCTGAGCTAACATCTGGGCCAGTCTTCCTCTATTTCATATGTGAGAGACCACTACAGCATGGCTGCTCAGTGGAGTAGGTCCGTACCCAGGATCCAAACCCATAAACCTGGGCCGCTGAAGCAGAGTATGTGGAACTTTAACCACTGGGCTGTGGGGCCACAGGGCTGGGCCCGTTAAAAGTATATTTTTAAGATGAATAGCTAGAATTCTATTATGCCTTTGTTGAAAAATGCAAAGGAAGTCAAAGGAAAGAGGACATTGCTAGAAAGAAATTAATTTCAAAGTAAATAACTATAGATTTAATTCTCCAATAATTTACCTAGAAATTACAACTGAGAATTTGAAACAATAAAGGCCACAATAAGCTAATGAAAGCTTTATTTAAACATGAAGTGAGACAACAAAAGTTCTAACACTTTTAGAGATTTAATTTTGTGTTCTTAAAAATCTTGCTTGTTTTATTTTATTAATTTTTATGCAAATAGAAAAATGATCTAGAATAACCCCAGATGTCTAGTTAATTTATGATTGGCTAAACATTACGATTGCATTGTCACAAATAATTTGCTTTGGATTTTATTTTGTAATATTTCATGTATGTGTGTGCATGCACAAGCACACACTCATTTGCATACACATTCTTAATTGTGCATTTCTTAGATTAATATTAAAATTAGTTAGCATTCCCTGAGCAGACTCTCCTTCCAGGCAGCTAAAGACCTTGGAGGCAAGAAGCCAGTATAGGATTAACAATTTGTCATGGATAATCCACAAAGTAAATAAACCCAGTGTGAATAATTGAAAGTGGATAGGGTTGTAACATAGGAGCTATTGAAGGTTAGTTCAAGACAGAGTTCTCCATAGTAAATTCCCTCTCGTCCAACTGCTAGAATAGGCTGGCATTGATAACTCTCCAAATAGAGAGTCATTTGTGCATTATCAATGTTTTACCGTCTTATCTACAAACATATAATCGTTATCTACTTGGTAGGGTGCTAGGATCATAAAGATTTGAGCAATCTGAGAAGTGTACAAGTTTTTCCATGGGTGTTTAGAGTCCTTTCAACTTTGAAAAAAAGGCCCAAAACATTTTCTGCATTTTAGTGTGAAAGATATCCATGTGGGGTTTCTAAAATGTCCTAAGCTTAGATTGCAGTTTAAGAAAATGCAATTCAACATCAAGAAAAGGCATTCATTTGTAAAAAGGTCTTGCATGTTTGGCTAGTGTTAAAATAACAAGGGATTCATAATGGCAAATTCAATGTTTGAATTACTTATAGTACAAAATTAGCCTTTTCAGCCTAATAATCTCTTCCAGATAACAGTCACTTTTCCCACAATCAAAATTGTACGTTATAAATTTATGGTTTACAAGTTACCAAATCATATGAGAATTTGTTACCCAATTATTGTTCATCAGACATTAAGACATTATGTTCCCTTTTTTTTAGTTACTATGATATTTTGTTTTCAAAATATGACTGCAATTGAGTTGAAGATATTTTAATTAAAATTTTACCTGGGTTTTTTCTTAATATATTTCCTATTTTTCTAATTCTAGGTTTCATATACACTGGAGAAGTTGTACATCGAATGCTAACAGCCACACAGTACATAGCACCTTTAATGGCAAATTTTGATCCCAGTGTATCCAGAAATTCAACAGTCAGATATTTTGATAATGGTATGTATTTGTTAGCCTTTTTTTTCACTAAATGTATACTTTTTAATATCTAGCAACAGACTGATATTAATATTTTTGTAATCTTGGTGGGTTTTTTGGTAGAAGGACTTATAAACTTCTTGATGCAAATGCTCTGAGATGACAAATGTTATCCTTTAACGTTAATATGTGGAGTAAAAGTATATGGTCAAATGCCGCTCATTCGTTCATTCATTTGTTCAACAAATGTTTATTAACATCTATTAGGTACTATAATAAATGAGTTGTTGTAAATGACACCTGAACAAAGCACATTTATTTGATGCTATTTGCAATAAGTCCTTCCTATTAAAAAAACTAAATAGGGATAATTTTTTATTCTGATCTTCAAGTAGAGGCAAGTGGCATAGTATATTGATATTAAATTTCCCAACCTTATGAATTACATGTACCATAAGAACACACCTTTTAAAAATATAAGTTGGTGGATAGTTAAAATACACAAGAAAATTAAGTTTTCCTGACTTTAAAGTATGAAATAGAGCCTATTACGGTTGATCAAGTATAGTGACAAAAATCTATCGCTACCATTTCTTTTGGAGACATATAAAATAGTCAGAGGAAACCTAGAATACATCACTAAGTGCTATTAAAATCTAACTAAGAAATTCAAAGTCTTTAAGACACAAATGTATTTTCATGTCTATATCTTATTGAAGCCTGTAACACTGTGAGAAAGAAATTATGGAAAAGAAGAGTTTGTTTTGGAAAACTTAAAGATAGAAATTTCTATACTCTTTATAATACAAAAATAATATTTATTTGCCCAAATGACAGTTTATCTTATAAAATAATGGAAGCATTTGGTGTAAATAAAGTTATTTCTACTTTTGTCTTAATGATCAAGGAAGAAATTTACTAGTGGGTAGAACAGATTTAACGGTAGCAGTAGCTTTGGGGAAATGATCATTTTGTTAAAAACAATCTTCTGAACAAAATGGTGAAACCGTTTTACAGGTGAAAATAGCAAAGGAAGAAGGAAACTAAACATATTTGCATATACACTCTGAGAAATCCATTTCAAACAATTTGAGTAATACCAAAATGTGTTCCAATATTAAGTAACTCTGAATGTTAGCCATGATAACTATTTCCCCCTATTATTTTAAGAATATTATATGCTATCCTCCCTCTTTTAAAAAATTAATGAGGTGCTAACGCCCAAGGATGTACACGTAGGTTGTAAGTATGCTTAAGGCAGAACTACAGGTGGAAACTTACCTGAAGTTTATTCCACGACCTCCCAGACAGAATCACCTTAGTAAATAGGAAATTATTTGATGAAAGGTGATTATTTTCCAAGTTCTGTCACTTACCAGATGATGTTGGAGCCATTCACTCATGGGCACTGGATTCTGATGACCAAGTTTTTATACCATTAGCATCAGAATCATAAAGCATATTAAATGTCTCTCCCTCCTTACACTCTGTCACACACCATATTCCCAGATAGCTCTTAATATTTAAATGTTACTTTCATCTGAATGACTTTTAAAAATTAATGTATGCTACTCCAGCTGGAAACTAAGTTCTTTGCAAACAAGGACTGTGACGATAAGAATTTTATCTTCAGTACCTGGCACAGGAACTCAATACACAGTAGGCCCTCCATAATTATTCAATGAATGAATAAATGAAAAAAATTAAATATATAAGTTTTTAATTCTGTGAATTGTAAAAGTATTGATACTCAAGAATTAATGTATTTTACGTTATTGATATGTTTTCTCTATAATGACCAATGGGAATATTGAGTTCTTACAATATGCTAATGAAAGCTGAGTAATTTCTCGTGTTTTATTAAATGAATGAAGCACTTTTGAATATTACAAGGCTTTCCACAAAGACCTTTTATATGATAGCAACTTCCTGAAATATTTCCAACTTTGATTGGCTAGGGTCATTGAAGGAATATTTAAGGATGGGAAACAACGTTTTCGGAGAACAAAACTTCTCTAGAGGAGAGAACAGCAGTTTAGAAAATTTCTTCAAGGATAATATTTCTTTAAGTATTTAAGCACTAGATTTTAAAAATAAGATTATGCTTCCAAGTGTTACAGGCAGCCTAGAGGATTACTGAAGTCTGAGTGAGTCATAGAATATTAATGCACAAAAACTAGAAAAGTTGTAAAAATAAACCCTTTACTAGAGAAATCATTTGATGGCTCATAAATAGCAAATTATAAAGTATAATGCTTGCTAATGATCAGAAACATGATTGAGCATAGAATCAGAAAATTTGGAGTTGATAGTGACCTGAAATGGCACTGAAAGTTCATCCCACTTGCCTGTTTTTATTTTGGAAATGAAAAATTGGCATCCATTACTGATCGTTTGATTTCTGGTTAAATAAACACGCTAGGGATGTTCAGTTCCAACTGCTCAATTCCAATAAGCGCACAGCATGGTGTGGTAACTCATGTGGTCTGGTAGACGAGCTTAAATAACAACTTCAGCTCTGACAGAAGGAACACTGCCATTAGATTTTGTGCCCATCATGAAAGAAACAGTGTAGGATTGTCAGTCATGAACCAGCAGATAGACCACGCTAACTCAGCTCTTTAGAGATGTGAATTCCATTCTTCCGCTCATGGTTTTCTCTTAGGAGTGTATTTTCCTACATTATAGTTGTCCAAGGAAAGTGCCTTCCTGGTCTGTTTACCTAATTGCTCCCCATGTTGGGCACTACCTAGAGAGTAATATAAGAGGCTGCTTAGAGAGGTAGATTTTAACTCGCAAACCCACTTCAACTAACCTGCATACCATAAAGTTTTAGATTTCAGCAACTTTTAATTTTTAACTTAGTACTATATAGAACCATTTAAATAAAAAATGTCGAGGGATCTATGCTCCTACATAATATAAAACTTATTTGCAGAACTTAGTGTTATTTTCAAAAGCCTGCTACTAACAATCTATTAAGAATATCTTCATCAGAATTTGCATTCAAAACATTTAATTACTCAATTTATCTAGACCTCTCTTTTGCACAAAGAATTTGAGATAAATATTTTCTTGTATTTCATGCAGAAATCTCTAGAAGGCAAGAATTATTCCTCCCATGTTGGAGAAGAAACAGATTCATGCAGGTTAATTGTGTCCAAGGTCACGCAGAAAGTATTAGAGACAGGACACATGGCTTGGTCTTCTTCCCTCTAATTCAATGTTTTCTCTGCACCGCCAAAATGTCTAATAGAAATTAGGGAATAAAGAAGAGAACAGAGCTTTAGGGTTTTGGACACGTGAAGGAAAATGAAGCTGTTGTTAAGAGGCCTTTCATGACCAGAAAACCCCTCTACTTCTATTATTATGTGAAGTTTTTTGGCTGTTATTATCCTTTTGCTTTTCCCAATCTTAAAAAAATGGTACTAGAGATAGAAAAATGCACATGGAAGGAGGACACCTGGGTTTTCCCTTAGAACAAGGGTATGTGTTGAGTGTTTCCTGTGATTAAAAGTACCAAGGTAGAATTTAAAAACAAATTTTTTTACTTCTAAAGTTTTATCTTAAAAAATATAAATTTCTCTATTTAAAATATACAGCATGATAATTTGATATATGTATACATTGTAAAAGGATTCCCCCCTTAGAGTTAATGCATCTATCACCTCACATAGTTACCTTTTCCCTTTTTTTCCTTTTTTCTTTTTTTGAGGAAGATTAGCCCTGAGCTAACATCCGCCACCAATCCTCCTCTCTTTGCTGAGGAAGATTGGCCCTGAGCTAACATCCGTGCCCATCTTCCTCTTTTTTATACGTGAGATGCCTGCCACAGCATGGCTTGATAAGTGGTGTGTAGGTCCTTTCCCAGGATCCGAACTGGCAAACGTTGACCAGCAAAGCAGAGCACCCGAACTTAACCATTGCTCTACTGAGCTGTCCCCTACCTTTTTCTTTTTTTCATCAGAACACAAGTTTCACTCTGAGCAATTTTCAATTATACAATACAGTATTAGAAACCAGTCACCATGTTGTACATTAGACCCTCAGACCTTATTCATTCTATAAATGAAAGATGGTTTCTTTTACCAGCCTCTCCCTATGTTCCCCACCCCCAGGCCCTGGCTACCACCATTTTAAAATCCATTTCTATGAGTTCAACTTTTTTGTTTTGTTTTGTTTTGTTTTGTTTTTGGAGTCACATATAAGTGATACCATGCAGTTTTCTCTGTCTGGCTTATTTCACTTAGCATAATGCCCTCCAGATTCTTCCATGTTGTCACAAAGGCAGGGTTTCATTCTTTTTTAAGTCTGAATAATATGCCATTGTGTATATATACCACATCTTCCTTATCTATTCCTCCGTAAACAGACACAAGTTGTTTTCCATATGTTGACTATTGTGAATAATGCTGCAATGAACGTAGGAGTGCAGATATATCTTTGGGGTAGCGTTTTTGTTTCCTTTACATTTATACCCAGAAATGGAATTACTGGATTATACGGGAGTTCTATTTTTAATCTCTTGAGGAACCTCCACACTGTTTTCCATAGTGGCTGTAGCAGTTTACATTTCCGCCAGCAGACTGCAAGGGTTCCCTTTTCTCCACATCCTAACCAGTATTTGCTATGTCTTGTCTTTTTTCATAATAGACATCCTAACAGGTGTTAGGTGATAACTCATTGTGCTTTTGATTTGCCTTTGCCTGATGGTTGGTGCTGTTGAGCACCTTTTCATGTACCTGTTGGCCATTTCTATGTCTTTGGGAAAAATAGCTATTTAGATCCTTTCCCATTTTTTAATTGGGTTATTTGGGTTTTCTGTTGAGTTGTATGGAAACTATTCCTTGTATATTTTGTATATTAACCTTTTATCAGATATGTGGTTGGCAAATATTTTCTCGCATTCCATAAGCTGCCTTTTCATTTTGTTGATGGTTTCCTTTGCTGTGCATAAGTTTTTTAGTTTGATGTAGCCTCACTTTTTTTTTATTTTTTTTTTTGCATTTGTTGCCTTTGCTTTTGGTGTCAAATTATTCAATAAATCCTTACCAAGACCAACGTCAAGAAGCTTGCACTCTACATTTTCTTTTAGGAGTTGTATGGTATCAAGTCTTACATTCAAGTCTTTAGTCCATTTTGAGTTGACCTTTTGTTTATGGTGTGAGATAGAGGTCCAGTTTCATTCTTTTGCATGTGGCTATTAAGTTTTCCCAACATGATTCATTGAAGAAACTGTACTTTCCCCATTACATATTCCTGACTCCTTTATTTAAAATTAATTGACCCTATATGAATGGGTTTATTTCTGGGCTCTCTATTCTGTTCCATTGATCAATGTGTCCCTTTTTATGCCAAATCCATATTGTTTTGATTACTTTAGTTTTGCAATATACTTTGAAATCAGAAAGTATGGTGCATCAAGCTTTGTTCTTCCTCGAGATTGCTTGGCTAACTGGGGACTTTGTGGTTTCACATAAATTTTAGAATTTTTGTTTATTTCTGTGAAGAATTCTATTGGAATTTTTGTGCAGGTTGCATTGAATCTGATTGCTTTGGGTGGTGTGACATATTAACAATGTTAATTCTTCCAGTCCATGAACATGGAATATTTTTCCATTATTTGTGTCTTCTTCAATTTCTATCATCAATGTTTTCCATTTCCCAATGCACTAGTCTTTCATTTCTTTGTTTAAATTTATCCCTAAGTATTTTATTGTTTTTAATGCTGTTATAAATGGGATTTTAAAAAAATTTCTCTTCCTAATAGTTGTTCTACGGTTCTATAGAAAAAGAACTGATTTTTGTATATTGATTCTGTATCCTACAATTTTACAAATTTGCTTATTAGTTCTAATATTAGTTCTAATTTTTTGATGGAGTCTTTAGGATTTTCTCTATATAATGTCATGTCATCTGCAAACAGAGACAATTTTACTTCTTTTCCAATTTGGATGCCTTTTATCTTTTTCTTATTGTCTAATTGCTTTGGCTAGGACTTTGTGTTTTTTCTAATCTTAGAGGAAAAGATTTCTGCTTTTCACTCTTAAGTGTGATGTTAGCTGTGGGTTTGTCATATCTGAACTTTATTTTGTTGTATTACATTCCATCTATACTGAATTGCTAAGAGTTTTTATCATGAAAAGATGTTGAATTTTATCAAATACTTTTTCTACATCTATTTAAATGATCCTATGATTTTTATCCTTCATTTCATTAATGTGGTGTATCACATTGATTGATTTGTGTATATTAAGCCATTCTTGCTTTCTAGGGATAAATCCAGCTTGATCATGGTGCCTGAGCCTTTCAATGTACTGTTACGTTTGGTTTGCTAATGTTTTGTTTAGGATTTTTGCATCTATGCTCATCAGCAATATTGATCTGTAGGTTTCTTCTCTTGTAGTGTCTTCATCTGGCTTTGGTATCAGGTTAATGTTGGCCTTGAAAATCACTTTGGATGTGTTCTCTCTTTTCTTTTTTGCACTAATTTGATAAGGATTGATATTAATTCTTCTTTAAATGTTTGGTAGAATTCCCCAGTGAAGCCATTTGCTCCTGGACTTCTCCTTTTTGAGAGTTTTCTAATTACTGACTCAATTTCCTTTCTAGTAACTGGTCTGTTCAGATTTTCTATTTGTTCATAATTCATTATTGATTGGTGTTATGTTTCTAGGAATTTATCCATTTCTTCTAGGTTGCCCAATTTGTTGGCGTATAATTTTCATACTAGTTTCTCATCCTTAGTATTCCTGTGTTATCAGTTTTAGCATCTCCTCTTTCATTTCTGATTTCATTTGAGTCTTTTCTCTTTTTTCTTAGTCTAGCTAAAGTTTTGTCAACTTTTTTATCTTTAAAAAACAACAGCTCAGTTTCATTATCCTTTTCTATTGACTTTTTAGTCTCCATTTTATTTATTTCTACTCTGATCTTTGTTATTTCCTTTCTTCTACTAACTTTTCGTTTGGTTTCTTCTTTTTCTAGTTTGTTGAGGGGTAAAGTTAGATTGGTTAGGTTTTTTTTTTTTTTTGGAGATTTTTGTTTTGTCTTAATGTAGGCATTTATCATTATAAACTTCCCTCCTAGGACTGCTTTTTCTGCATCCCGTAAGTTTTAACGTTGTGTTGCCATTTTCATTTGTCTCAAGATAGGTTTAGATTTTCTTTTTGATTTCTTCTTTGACCCATTGGTTGTTCAGTAGGATATTTTTCAATCTCTACATATTTATGAACTTTCCAGTTTCCTTCTGCTATTAATTTCTAGTTTCATACGATTTTGTTCAGCCAAGATGTTTGATATGATTTCAGTCTTCTTAAATTTGTTAAGACTTGTCTTGTAGCCTAACACGTGATCTATTCTGGAGAATGTTCCATGTGTGCTTGAGTAGAATGTGTATTCTGCTGCTTTGGGATGAACCATGTAGTTTAAGTCCAGTATTTCCTTTTTGATTTTCTGTCTAGATGATTGGGAGATGGGCATTTGTGCCTGCCCCCTCTCTGCTGAGTCCTGTGGAGATAGCCATGGCAAGTGTTCATGGGCATGCCTGTTAATTGCTTATTTATCTACTGCAGTCCTGTGGGACTCGTGAATGCAAATCCCATTGTCTATCAGAGCTAGGTGATCTGGAGGTCTGTCCCTAAGGTGGCAAACACAAAAGCTGGACCTCAGACTTTTGTGCAAGCTCCTTCCGAAGAGATGCTGGTGACCTGTTTTATTTATTGGAGTAAGCCAAAGAAAGAAGGTGGTGGAAGCGCCCACTGGCTCTTTTGGGCTCCAGGGAGGATCACAGTCAGCACCTAGATGTATGCAGTTTCATTGTGGGTATTTTCTCAGTCACCTGATGTATAGCAGTCACTCAGCTAGTTTCCGGATTTCTCACAGAAGAAAATTCTTTGGTTGTAGCTGTACATTAGGCGTGTTCATGGGAGGAGGCAAATTCAGGAGCCCCCATGCCCTGATCTTAGTCAAAAGCTCTCAGCATTAAGTCACACCCCAAAACACAGTAAAGACAGTATTCTGTTCTACGTCAATCATGTGGTACAGGAATTAGTTCAGGAAGAAATGCTTACGGCAAGATATGTGGGAAGGGGTATGGAGTTTCCACACCCTCTCTGAACATACTACTTTCTCAGCACCTCCGAACTGTCATTAACCCAGAAGCTGTCCATCATAAAATCTTGGTTTTTTTCTTTCATACTCAGATATTTACTGATCTGGGAGGTAAGTTTTGCTCTTTTGGTTCTGTGAGTTTCATTTTCTGTACAACATTTTTTGGCAACAAGATTTTTAAGCTAAGCAAAAGCTGCTCATTTGTTTTCTTTTCAAAAAATAGAGAATAAACACTGTCAGTTAAAACAAAATATGAATTCTCATTGGTGGCTCTTATACTGTGTTCCAATGTATATTTCATGTTAATAGCTTTATAATAAACACTGGCAGGTTGACTCATTGGAATATGAGATATAGCACTGAAGATTCATCTCAGTGTATTTCAAGGGGGCTTCAGAAATTTTAGCCTGGGGCCCTGTAAGCTACCTTGCAGCCTCTTTAAAGGAATACAACAAAGACAGAAATGCAGGCATTGTGAATCAAAGAAGAAAATTCCCATTAATGTTAAAGGAATTTCTTCAGCGTGGAAGAGTATAATTGTATGTATGAAAAAGACATTTTCAGGTCTTTTATAAGTGATTATAGCTTTCCTGGATGTGTTCCTTTCACTTTCAGCATTTGTCAAATGTATTTGAAGTTCATTCAATCCACTTGGGCTGCATTTTGAAAGAGGCTCAGAGAAATTTAAGCAGACAGTGCCCATTAACGTTAATGGACTTCCTAAGGCAAAATTTCCCCTTACTGGGCTCAATGTTAACCTCAGTATGAGGTTAGAATTTACTAAATATTTAGAGAATACTCAATTCTTTAAAAATATCCCGAATGCTATTTCAATAACAGGATTCAAACCATGTAAAATTCAAATAGCGCAACTACAAGATTTGAAGGCTAGATCCATACTTTTGTGAAGACTCCCACTAGAATTCATTGATATGTTTTTCTCATTGCATTTCTTCTGTTCTAATGGTGTTTATAGGCACAGCACTTGTTGTCCAGTGGGACCATGTACATCTGCAGGATAATTACAACCTGGGAAGCTTCACATTCCAGGCAACCCTCCTCATAGATGGACGCATCATCTTTGGATACAAAGAAGTAAGTAATGTATTGATGATTTCCTTCCCCTTTGACCTTGACCTCTATCTAGCTTTTCCTCCAAGTTTTAAGAAAGGGATATTTTATAGAAATGAACCTCAGATCATTTTCTCACTTCTTGATTTCTTTGCTTCATAAAAAAATACGTTTTTTTAAATCTACTGTGTGGCACCGATTGTTAATTCTTTAGGTTTTATCTTGTTTTGTTTTCTGATATCATTGCTATTATAACCCAGGAATTTCATAAAATTATTGAATAATTATATTCTAGTGGTGTTATAATGATATATATCTAAGAAAACATATTTCCAATTTGGAAGAATTTCTTCTCATCTACATCTGATTGTTTATATTTATATTTTTTGTTTTGCCTTGTCAATTTCTGTGACTTTTTTGGTTCTAATTCTAAAAGAATTAGTAGACATGAAAACTTGTGTGACTTAATGACCCAATACTTAAAGCGTTCCAGGACAGCTGAGTCCACAATCCCTTTGGCCGATGCTTATTGCAACCTGATAAGAAAGATTAATTAGAGATCTAAGTGACAGAAAGAATAAAGGAACTTAAACTTATGGTTTGTTTCATTTTACCAAATTGACAAAGTAAAGAATGGAAATTTGCTAAATAGTAGCCTTAAATTTACAGAATATCTAAATTAGAATAATAGCATGTTTGGTTCAAAACTCTATTGACAATGTCATTAAGCTCTATTAGACAACCTAAACTTTGGGGGAAGAAAACAAAGAATATAGGAATAAGGTTCCAAGAACAGCAGATGTGATGTTTTAGGCAATAGCTAGGCATGAGAGAAATTCTGACAATATGAATTGATAGTGGGCATTATTAACCTATGGATTAATGGGTATTTATAATAATGCAGACTCAGTATTTTATTTTCAACTGAAGGGTTATTTTCTCTTTGGAAATGAATCTTCAGCTGTTAAAAAGATGCTGACAATTTTAGAAATTTTCCCTTTGGTCAAGTCTTCTGAAGTCTATCTTTTTTATAAAGTGAGGGATATTTATATTTCCATTAAATAGGCCAACTTTTGGAAATCTCATAACCATGTTAAATGTTCCCACTCCTTTGAAGAATTCTTCTGTAGAATTAATCATTTACTTGGGGTGATAATATAAATAGAATATAATGTAAGGTCTGTTCTATTTGGTGCTTCTTCATCCAGAGCTATATTTTTATATCATTGCCTACCATATTCTCGGAGCACACTCTCTGGAAGCTGAGAGAATGTCGCTCAAAGGGACTCAGCCGTTTCAAGTTTTCATTATAATCTGATGTGTTGCTGGGGCTGCAGAGTGACATTATGGAATGTTAGTTTTCAACAGTTTTAACCAACAGTGGTAAAGTTTCTGGAAAGATGTAGGGTCAGTGAGTGTAGAGTCTTAAATCTCACTAACTGTAGGCTTTGTCAAAACAGAAGTTTGTGTTCTTATTGTGGTCTCTCTCTCTAGTCCTTACTGTAAAAATTGTCATTTTCATTTATACTGTTCTCAATGGTATCTCACATTGCAGAGTAACAGTTTATTTTTCCTATTCTCTCTTTGTAGTGGGTTTGGTATTTTTAAATGTTTTCTTCTTTTTTTAATTTTAATAAAGAAAAAATTTTCCATTATGATTTTCTTGTTTTGTTATGGGGAATAAGCTGATGGGCAATTTTAACACTTTCTTCACATTCCCAGACTGTTGTCCTATTGAACATCAGGCCTTCTGAACTCAGAGTTCTAGAGAAGTCACTACTTTATTATTTGCCTTACTGTCCTTTCTCTGTCCTGATTAGAAAGCAGTTTCTAAAAAATTTTCCATCCTACTTTTTTTATTTCTAATACTTATCATTCATTTTATTTGCTGAGGCAAATTTCTATTTGCAAAATTTTCCACGATAGGGGTCCTCTGCAATTGGGGTGAGAGCTAGATGCTCCTGGCACTTCTAGAAAAATATTTATAATCACGATAGCATACAATGGTTGTTTGCATAATTTATTATCCCTGACAAAATGCTTTCACACACTTTATACTTTTCAATTCTTCAACAATATCTCATATTTTAATATTGTTAGCCTTTCACAAAGGTGCTGCCACCTAGAAGCTATGGAATAAATGTGTGTGGCTTAATTATGGAATTAAATCACACAAAATTATCTTGATTTTATAGTAAGAAAACTGAGTCAGAAAGGTTAAATTACATGCTGGAGGTCACAGGTCATCTTAATTTGGTGATCCCAAGATACCTCAACATTTTTTTCTTTCCCAAGGAGATTACGTATAACAATTTACAAATCTATTTCTTTCTTTCCCAAGGAGATTACGTATAACAATTTACAAATCTATTTCCTATTTGTTTTTTCAATAAATCCTTGTTAATGTGTGGTATTTAGTAATCTTTTTATCTGACTCCAATATATTATACAATTACAATCCCACAAAGTCAGGAGAAGTATTTCTAGTTAAGTTATAGAGCTAATGAAATCATAAGAACCTAAGAATATAAGGAGTATAATTTTATGTTCCTGTCCAGATTAAATGTACAGAACCAAAATTATAGACGGGGGGCCGGCTCCGTGGCGGAGTGGTTAAGTTCGCGCGCTCTGCTGCAGCGGCCCAGGCTTTCGCTGGTTCGGATGCTGGGCGCGGACATGGCACCGCTCGTCACGTTGAGGCGGCGTCCCACATCCCACAACTAGAAGGACGTGCAACTGCGATATACAACTGTGTACCGGGGGGGGAGGGGGCGGGTTTGGGGAGATAAAGCAGAAAAAAAATTATAGACAGGGAGGAAATACAATTCTTTCTGTAATACGTTGCTCCTAACTGGCTAATGCCAGCTTTGTTTTATTTTATTACATTTTGCTTGAGAAAAAAAATTCTATTTTATGCAGGAACTGCCAATAAAGGACTTGGTTAAGTTGTAGACTAAAATTAGTAATGCACTGAATAAATTTATTGATACAAATTTCAGTTTATTATCCTCAAATGATTTATTCTGGTAGTTAATTATGTTTCTCTTAGTAATTCTTAATGTACCAACTGCCTATACGAACCACTCAAATGACCTCCAATTCTGTCATGCTCCATGTATGGTCATTTCTCCAACAGCATAATTTTTCACAGTGCAAACTAGATAAATAATGATCAATAAATTATAAAATACATTTGTGCTTCTCATAACAATCTTTCTTGTAATGAGATTGAGATAGGGAAGTACTTTACTACTGTTTAAAATAAGAATGAATAAAAATTTGCTCATAGCATTCAATGGTCTTTCACCAAAGGCCCAGTATTCTTCTGACCATACTGGTGAGAGAAATAGGGGAGGCACAGACTCCTTTAAATAATTGTTATCTCTCCTGAGCTTATAGTTCTGTATTATTCAACCCAAAATTTGAAATTCTGCTTTAAGTTATAGGCCCTTATTGTTACACAGCTGTTTACTTTAGTTAGCTTCACGGTCCTTACTCTTAGCGGGTCGTCCTTCAGGGCTCTCCACCTAAGACCTAGGTATTTACTATGGAGCATTGGCCTTAGTGGCTCTGAACTCCTGTGTTTTAAAAAATGAAAAAAAGTCCATAGGTAAAAAAAATAATAATAATAACATGCATCCTCTCTTAGATCAATGGAATTTGGAAAATCAAATTCCAATTTTCTAGTCTGTTAATAACTGGCTCTGACCATAGAACCCAGATTCTTTATATTATTTTAAGTTACCATTGAATAATGATGATTGTTTGATTATATAGATAGAGACCTGAAATTTTTGTTCTATTGACAGTGTAACAAGGAAACTACCTATTCCCAAAAAATTACTTCATTCCAAATGTATTAGAAATTTGAAGTCAGATATCTGACAGTTCTTGATGCTGTCTATACTAGTATACCATCATATTTTAGAAGTTGCATTTCCTCTGACTTATTTCATCTTTCTTCTCTGATTATATTTTGAATTTATTGTTACTTTTGATACAAACTAGGGAAGGATACCATTCATATTGTGTCTATTGCAAATTTGATTTTTTTTTTTTTTACCATCTCATGGGAGGGACAGGATGGTCACCAGTTTTGGACAGTGCAATTAAAAAATATGTCATGTAATCCTTTTTTATGGTGACGGGGGGAAACCATAGAAAATGCATACCCACCTGAGAGTCAGCCTATTCCATCCATTTGCTTGTTTAAGTACCTTACTATCTCCTTCAGCAGCAAATTTCAGAGGAGGTCAGTATATAGGAACTTTATTGTTTATTAAGTAAAATCACTTTTTAATCTATTTTACCATTTAAGTATTTAAACCTAATGTTCCTTAGTGTAACATTTACTGTTACTGTGGAAGAATGCATAGTTAATAAATCGCCATTGCCAATTGGTTGTAGGTTTAAATGGCACCCTTAATGCATTTTTTGAATTTCTTTGAAGACTATTCCTCTTATTTAAACTGTAATAACCCTTCATTCATGGTAATCATCCTGAAAGTATTAAAAGATGAACACTTACTGAGCTTGTAGAATTTATGGACTAAAAGAATTCAAGAGAGTCAGAGAAAGCTAAAAAGAACTGAACAGTGAAACAATTGCCATTTAGATATGAAATAATTTGCATTTATGGCTATTGCTATATGTATCAGAATCTTTGACATATGTTAATAGGGTAAATTAATCCAAGAAACTTTATAGTTGTGTGAGCAGAAACATATATATTTTTATTTAAATAAAATTTATTTAATAAATTTGTAATATAAGGTTGAGAAACCCCGGATCAGTTAAAATACTGATTATAAACTCTAAGGAAATAATTTTAAAGAAAATGTAGACACAGATGATTTTATATCATCACACTTCCCTGTATTTTAAGTACATAAAGTATGAAATTATATCTACAAGGCTTTATTTAAGATCTAATTCATTTGCATTTGTGGGTGTATTTTATTCTTTAGTTATCTCACCTATAGAAGCTCCTGATGTTTTCATTTCTCTTTATTTTCTGTAGTGTAAGAAAATGACAGTTGAACCATTTTCCCTTTGTAATGTTCCAATAACAAATGCTGTGAGTAAAAAGAAATAAAGAAATAAAGTAGCCAGTAGAAGGACCAATAACCTAGAAGAAATAATTTTAGAAATAGAAAATTTGTTCTAATGCTGGCCCTGCACCGAATGGTTATGTTGTCCTCGGGCCATGTGTGTGCTCTTTCTGGGTGCCCTTTCTCCTTTCAAGTCCCACTTCCCTTTTCTCCCTGAGGTGTCACTGAGAAGTTTCTCTCACAAGGTGCTCTTGCTGTATCAGGCCATTTCTTGTCTCTCTGCTCTGAGGTTCCAAGACCAAACGGACCCTTTGTCCCTGAGGTGAAAGTCCTTGATATTCCATGTGTCTCCTCAAACCCACAGTGCAGGGTGTCCCATCCCATTTCTTTTCCCTTACTGTGTTATTCCCAGGCCTTGTTCAGGCAAGCCCCCTTACCCAACTGTCGTCCCAGGTAAAGTCCCCGCCGTAGTGTTGACTGTCTTGAGACGAGTCACACGGGCTTCTTCAGCTGGGACCCGCCTCACTGTCTCCTTTTATATGAAGCTCCAACTCTAGGTGTCAGTTCACTAGTGAACTTTAAGTCAGAGGTCACATCGATTTACGTGTGTATGTGTTTATAAAATGGATATGTTGTCAACATTTAAATATCAGATTTCAAACAAAAATATACATTTGCATCTTCTCTTGAGAAACCAGAAGGTTTGGAAACACTTATCCTGCATTTCCACATAGCAGCAATTGGCTGGAAATTTTACTCAGGGTGTGCTCCCTTTTCTTTTGCCCTCACTGATTTCTTCTTTCTTATCCCAGGCCAGCACCAGCTTATGTAGAGATTAAATTTGAGACTCCTCTTTCAATATAGGGACTGTCTTTACTTCTCAACGTTATGCTGTTATTTGTCTTCTTTCAGATTTTAGATAGGGTATGACTGTGAAGATGGGGGCAGGAGGCATGTTAAGAAAGTATCTTTAGCTTAGGGCTCTCCTTTGCGTCCGTGCCATCAAGTCTTAATACCTGGCACATGGAAAGGTGTATGTAAGCTAAAAAGAGATTAAAATAATTATGCGAAATGGTAACAATCTCCAGGAAAGCAAATGGATTTTTTATATTGTCAAGTTTAACCAAAAGCTTTTCTGTTCAAATGTAGTTTTCAGATAACTAAGCACTAATACTCTGGACTTTATGTGTTGTTTTGATAATAATAAAAGACAGCATGACTTTTTAAAATTGGATGCCTTATTGAGTAATGCAGAAGCCAGATCAGACATTTCAGAAAGATAAGGTGGGAAGTTAGGGCTTGAATGCAGGTGAGAATGGATAAAATAGTAAGCTTTGGGTTTAAAAAGAATTATATATGTATATTTATATATTTATTATTACCCACAGACATATATATGTGTAAAACTGCTAGACACCGTATTGCTGATTAGCAAGTGAACAAAAATGAGTTTAGAGTAATTCCTTTCCAGTTATGTTCTGATAGGCGTATGATTCATACTTTGGAACAGATACTATACAATCAAGCCCTTGCTGAGATGCTGCGCTGCCTGTTAGATAGATAGCTGGGTCCATAATGGAAACAAATGAATGTTTTGGCGAGATTTGCAGGGCAGAACCAAGAGAGAAGTAAAATTCCATTAGCTCTGACTCAAGCAGCATGCTGTTATCTCCATAACTGTTTTAGAGATGGACATAAAAGTTTACATTCTAGGCGTTGTGTTGCGCCCTTGTGTCTTGGAGAATGATGCCACAGTGTGGAACGCCGAGCTGTCTTTGAGTCTTCCTCCAAAGGCCTACCTTTGCTTGCTCCTAATATCATCTCCTGCCTTAATTTTGTTTAGCCATTGCAATGCTTTTTTGTATCCATACTTCATTTGCTTCACTATCTGTGTCTTGTAAAATGGAATAAAAAATAAAATACCTAAAAAAAAATACAATTGATAAATGCTTGTGTAAGCTGAAATGAAAGCGTATTTTAACTGGTGTTAATGCTCCTTTCCTGCTATCTATCCTGTAGAATGACTGTAATTGTAAAACTCATTCTCAGAAATTTATGATTCAATACAAATCATACAGTGGCTGAGTGAAAATTTAGCTTTGCTTTAATCATAAAAAGGCAACTATTATAGGCCCTTGAAAATAATGAAGCTACATTTCTTTTTTTAAAAAAGCTTCTGTAGTTTAGAGTTTGTACCATTTCAAATTGGCTTCCTGACATCCCCAGGAACTGATTTAGGAGACGTTTTGAGAATTAATATAAATTTGTAGAAAGGATGCAAAATCGCTTCCCATAAGCAAAGTTTTTAGGATTTTTGTACGTGGACGTCATCCTTGGCCATGACTTCTCTGGCTTGGGTCCTTCACATCCTTCTAAATATAGTCTTCTGAAGAACAGGTGACTGTGACAATATGACAGACCCTTTCCTGAGCTAATTTTGCTCAATATTAGCTGTACATTCTCGATAGTTTATTTATACGCACACACACATGAAATTGCTGTGTTGATGTTCATCAAAAAGTAGTTCATTTTCAATATGGCTTTTAATAGTGCCCCTAACTCATCTTAATGGTCTGTGATTTTCTATTGACCTGGAAACCTGCAGACTGGTCTGCCTTGCACACAGACAGCTTACACAGCCTCGTTACTTGGCTACAGTGAGTGGATGAAGGATACTTTCGTAGAACAACCCCACACCTTTGATGTTTTGAAGTAAAAAGATTACAGCCCAAGAAGGCAGAGTAAAAAAGATATGACAATATCCGGTGGAGAGACGCAGACGTATTTCTGAAAGAAATCTATTAGAAAGCCCGGAATTGTTTGTCTATTCCTCATTAATCTTCTACAATGTTAGACATTTAATACAATTGGTGAAAGTGGTTTTTTCAAAACCAGATATGTAATCATTTCATAAAAGGCAGAGTGGCTTCTAAGAAAACGTAGGGAATTGAAAGCTTCTTGTACATTTTCAGTTTAATATTTTAATCAAGATAAAATACCACAGTTTTAGAAAACCTATGCGTTTATTCATGAAGTCTGTGAAATTTTAAAGAAAAGCATTTGAGGCCAGTGATATTGCCATAAAATTGTTATCCTTTTCTAACACTTCCTCTTCTAGTTTTCTCCCTCTCTGGACATTTCAGACCTCCTTTTTAGAGATGTTCAGGTTCTTCTCTGCAGATCCAGAGGACACCATTCTTATGGCCTGCAAGGTGACTGAACTGAAGTTGTACAACATGGCAGCCATGATGAAAAGCTGGACTCCATTTTTCCTGCTACTGAGACCAAAAGCTTCAGTGGCATTGTTGACTCTCCTTTCTCTCACTCCCCTTAAATCCATGGCATGTCTTCATAGCAGTACCTTCACAGTTCATCCAGGATCCATCTTCCTGTCACTTCCACCTCCTATACTCACTGCTCTAGCATAGTCTAAAACACCCGTCTCTTATCTGGACAACTCTGATACCCTCCTAAGTAGTTTCTCTGTCTACGCTTGCCCCCTACATTCTTGATCACACAGCAGCCAGTGTGATCTTTTTCAGATGTCATGGAATGTCCTTCTACTGTTCCAAACCCTTTAAACCTTCCCCATACGACTTGGAATAAAATCCAAAGTCATTGCCATGGCTGCAGGGAATGCGTGCTCCCTACCATCTGCCCCCACTAATTCCCAGCAACTTTGACACTCTTATTTATTCCTTCTGGTCCAGTGATAGTGTTTTAATTCCTAAAAGACACCAAGACAATTCAACCAAGGCCTTCTCATGCACTAGTCCCTCTACTCAGAGCTGTTCCTCAAATATCCTCATAGCAGGCTTACTACAGAAAAGTCACCTTACTTTCTGTGACTCCTTCTCTCAAAGAGGCCCCATCCCTTTCTATCTCTTTACCATGTTTTAGTTTCCTCTTTAGCACTTACCACCTCCTAGCATGCTATATTTTTTGTATCCACTAGTTTTAATGTCGGCCTCCACCCTCTAGAAGGTAAAGCTCTATGAAGGCACAGTCTTTATTTTGTTCTCTTCCGTAATTCCAGTGCCTACAATAATACAGAGAAAATGTTCAGTTAATATCTGATAAATGAGCGAATGAATTCTTCCTATCTTATCTTATCGAATAGCATGGAGAGTGTATATGCCTTTTGAGAAAGTAATTTATATGTAGTAGACATTATTCTCAGAAATTCATTTTCTATTTTATATTCCCACATTATATTAAGACTCAGCATAGAGATATGTATGGTATTAGTGGTTAGTCCTCAGAAGTCACTCTCCCATGAATAAGTAAATCTTAAAAAAATTGCAGCAAGTTAAAATGTTACCCTTAGAAGCAAAAGATGATTTCTACCTACCTCTGCTCTCTTTGTGTATAGGTGGAACATTTCACCCTTATAATTTTGGTTTAAATCATTGTTAACAATTTGCTTGTTGAAACTTGGAAAAGTCAAGATAATTCACTATAATGAAATCATTGAATTTGAGGCTGAAAGGATCCTTACAGGTCATCTATAACTTTCTTCCTAGAGGGTTGGCCAATTTATGATGTGATTATTTTCAGTGACAGAAAACTCTATGTTGTTAGGCTACCCATTTTGGTTTGGGGTAGATTTTCCTTAGGTTAAGTGAATCTGGATCTAGGTAACATAACGTTGGTCTCTATTTTTGGAGTCTAGAGGAAAAGCAATAAACTGGAAAATAAAGGATATAAAAGAGTGAAAATAAGATGCAGAAAATTAAACTTTTCTACTGAAACATTCCAATCTTTCAAGTTTAATTGTACCTAGAGGTGCAGAGATATTTATCTGATTCCCAGACACCTAGGAGGAATAATACTACTTCATTTTATGTACAAACACCCAGAGAAGTTTGTATTGGCTAGTGAGTCTTTAATAGAGAATGTATTGGTTGGTATTGCTGTGTAACAAATCATCTCAAAATGCAGTGGCTTAGAACAACTCCATTTCTTATTTCTCACAAGATGTCTTGGTTGTTCTACTGATCTGAGTTGGACCCTGCTGACGCAACTTGTCTCACTCATGTGTAGGCTTTTAGCTGATGGATTGGCTAGGGGCTACCTGGTCAAGGATGACCTCTGCTGGAAAGAAAACATTTTTCCACGTCTTTTGTGTATCTTTAGCAGACCAGCAGGGTACATTCTCATGCAGTGGCAGGGGTCCAAGAAAGGAGGTGGAAATGTGCAAACACTTTTTCAAGGCTGTCTTTTGCTTCAGGTTTGCTGTCGTCTTCTTTTGCCTTATTATTGAGCCAGAGTCAGAGTGGAAGAGGACCACAGAGTGAAAAGGCAAAGAGTATGGATATAAGGAGGCCTTTGATTGAGGCCCTTATTGCCGGCCATCAATCCACCACAGATAAAAAGTGCAAGGAGGAGAGGCTTCGACTTAGAGACAAAATATAAAAGAAGGGAGAGAAAGGAAGGAAAAAGATGGAAAAAACATCAAAATGAAAGATGGCTAGGTAAGGGAAGAGATAAGGAAGACAGATAGAAGAGGTGAAGTAGATAACCTGCAGAGAAGGGAAAGCTGCTATACCGTGAGGTCTGCAGGAACCAAGATGTGTGACCTGGAAAACAAACTTTCGTATAAAAATATAAAATATTTATAAAAATAGAATAGTATTTTCCAATCGATAGCAAGATAAACTCAAGTTCTGCTGGAAGTATGGGAAAAGAAGAAATACAATCCATTACCACAGAATTGTCCGGTAAAATATTTCACATCTTGCAGAGGATAACTGCAGTCATAGATGTTGGAGAATGGAAGCAAGTGACAAATGCAAGTAGCAAAGCTTTCATACTTACTCCTAAGCAGGCATCTATTAATAGTGCTATTTAGGGGCCAGCCCGGTGGTGCAGCGGTTAAGTGAGCAGATTCCGCTTCGGCGGCCCGGGATTCACCAGTTCGGATCCCAGGTGTGGACATGGCACCACTTGGCAAGCCATGCTGTGGTAGGCGTCCCACATATAAAGTAGAGAAAGACGGGCACGGATGTTAGCTCAGGGCCAGCCTTCCTCAGCAAAAAGGGGAGGATTGGCAGCAGTTAGCTTAGGGCTAACTTTCTCAAAAAAAAAAGAGTGCTATTTAAAAATTATGACTTTCTTATGAATTGGAAATTTTTTCTATGCTTTTCCTGTTCTTTTGTCTTTTCTTCTTTAACTGTAAGTCTGTCTTGAATATGAATTACTTTTATATTAGCACTCCTCAACATGTCATATGAAACTGGGTAATGGTATAATCCCCACTCAGAAATAGATTACATATATTGATACTGAATATATGATGGCTTAGTAAGCACTAAATAAAGTATATCAGAGTTTCATTTAGTAAATGAACTTTTTGGGGCAGAAATTTTGGTTTTGCTTTGTTTGTTTCTGTTGTCCAAATATCAGAATACTTTTTAATGCTGGTTACAAACTGGAGATACTGATATAAAATTGGCAATACCTTAACATTGTTTAAGAGAGGACTGATTTAGTACATAAAGGGAAAATGCCATCTTCCATTTACTTGCTTCGAGATAATTCTACAAACTTCAGAAACATTAAAATTTGCTCTTAATTGGTCAATTTCAACAAAATAGCCCTTTTACAATTTTATGATGTCATGGGCAAAAATAAGGAGTACAGCCCTTATTATATCTTCTCTCCAGGTTATTCTCCTTTTGTCTTCTTACTCTGTTGTTTGTTATGGTTGAAATAACAAATGTTTGATCTGATATGTTCTTTAAATGAATTACCCACAGATGGCCCACTGTCCACTTATTCTACCTACAGATTATTCTACTTACAGATCTGTTTATTCTACCTATCTTTTTGTTTCTTGTCCATTTATTTATTGAAGATGGTTTCATTCCCATTTTTAATTCTATAAAACTGAGAATAAAGATAGTAATCATACTTCCAATGACTCTTTTCTAAATCTAGCAAAATTGGCTCCAAGAGTTTGTCTCATTTTTAACTATTGTATCATGTTTAAAATAGTCCCAATGTGTCCTAATTTTTTTAACTGTAAATACAAGAAATGTCTATCATATTCAGATTTTGGTTCCATTGAGTTTCCAATTTAGGAAATCTGACCTTGAGATGACTTATAATAATTCATAAATTTTTCCATGAGTTTCAACTAGCATGGAGAAGTCAGACGTCCATTAACAATTGACCAATTAACTATATATTAATCAACAATTCCATTGATAAGTAGATATTTAGCAGTGCACTTATTTGTCATTCTTTAGGTTTTGTATCTGTAAGACTACTTATAAACAAGGATTTTTAAAAACTATGAAAATAAATGCATCATAAAGTCTTTTTAGACAACAAGTAATGCAAGAAGAATCTCTATTCCTGAAATGGTATCCAGCAATAAATGCATTCATGGTGTGCCTATATGTGTGATAAGTTTTCAGCATCCAGCATCAGTTAGGTTCTCTGAGAATCTATTACTCTCAACATCAAGTAGCCATCTGTAGGACCAGGAACTCTCTTGTCACTGTAACCCACCAAATAGCACCAAACAGATGTTATGTTTAGGTACTATACGTCTTTCTTCTTTAATATTTCCTGCTCTCTCTCTTTCTGGTCCTTCATCTCCATCACCTGATTTTACCCATTAAACGAGATGATCCCACTCCTCGCCCTGACCCCTGAGTGAAATTCAAACCTAACACATAGCATCTGCTTTTTCTTTTCCAGATTCCTGTCTTGGTCACACAGATAAGTTCAACCAATCACCCAGTGAAAGTGGGGCTGTCTGATGCATTTGTCGTTGTCCACAGGATCCAACAAATTCCCAGTATGTAGAAGAAGGGTAATCGCAAAGTATGAGCCTGGTGTGGGGGTAAATTTAAAAGAGATTGATCTCAGGCAGATGTAATTCTTCGAGCAAGGAATCACTTAGCTAATTGCTGCTTGTTAATTATGCTGTTGGGTTTATAACTCTTATTGGCATTGGCAATCTCTCTGTTAATATTTTCGATAAAGTACAATTAAATAGCCAAGCCAAGAGTGTGTAATTTTAGATTTTTTAGGATAGTTAGCTTGGTGGTGTAGATATATTTCTTTTATTAAGAGTAAGAAAAACATTAATAAGTGACAGATTATTTCACTGATAGGTATGACTTTTGTTTGTTTTGTTTAAATACATTTATCAGCAAAAGAGAAGATTTGTGGATTTTATGTTCAACATGTTTGTATAAAACTGAAAGTCTAAAGGAAGATGAAAGAAAAAGTATAAATTGAGGTGAAAAAAATTTTGGTGGAACTGTACCTACCAGAGAACACATGTATCTTCTTTGTTTAAATCATTTTTGCCATCTAGTCTAGTTTAAATTTGTGGAATAAAATCATATGTGTTACTTTGGGCAGCTGTTCATCAGATTAGAAATTCAAAATGTAACAGCTATTCATAGTAGTTCTGATCATGTAAATGTTGCCATTATTTGAAAGTTTCTGTGTTTTAAACCTCCTCTGCTTCCAGAACAGTCCTGAGGGGCACTTGGGTGTGTTAGTACTGAAATTGTTTGTGTCCTAGACCTGCAAGAAGTGCCAGTAAAATACAACTCAAGATTAGATCATTTCTTTCCCTTTTATTCAGAGTTCTTTTTCTTCTTTTATTTCATTATACTGGTAGATAATTTATCACATGCATATGCTATTTGGTCTTGACTTGAGCTAATTCTGTTTAATTATGCCATCTCTCATATATAGACAGTAAATGGAGTGGAAATTATTTAGACTTTCAGAGCAAAAGATTGACTGGAAACATTATACAGGTTATCTTACAACTATGGTTTACAATGATATTCAGTGTGGCGGTTCTGTTTGGTGAAGAGCATGAATCTTCCATGGCGGTGTCTCTCTGTTAGCTGAAAATTTGTGGGAGGTAAGATTCAAGGGGACTGTCAAATCAAGGCGGATTTTCCAGAAATCAAATTGTGCCATGACCAAAACAAGGATATATTAGCATGTACAGGCAACATAAAGACATCTTGACGGAACTCTTAAATAAGAAGCTCGGTCTTGGGGGGAGCCAAAGTTGTCTCTTATTTGAGGAGGAAGGAGTATTCTTGCATTCTTTCTTTCAGAGATGTTAAATCAAGCATGACTTGAGTCAATTATTGAACAAGTAAAAGGAAATACTAGTTTATTTGTGGGTTCCTTTCATCCCAGAAAGAATTTTATTTGCAGCTTCCTCAGAAAGCATCCTGGTCCACGTCAATGTTCTGATATTTTATTGTTTAGAGAAAAAGACCCACCAAAGTACAAAAGAAAAACTTTTTTCAGATATATTTTAATATTCTAGTATTGTGTGAGAACTTAGGCCTGAAAAAATTGTACTTAGACTTCAGAATCCCAAAATGCAATTTTGCATCCATTGTTATATTACAAGAGGGTAACCATTATGTTTAGGAGGAAAAATAGCCTTCCCAAACATAAATTTCATTGAATAAATTGGTAAAATTCATATGAATTTTGAGGGGCTGGCCAGTGCAGCGGTTGAGTTCGCGCCTTCCTCTTAGGAGGCCTGGGGCTCACCGGTTCGGATCCCAGGTGTGGACCCACGCGCTGCTTGTCTAGCCAGACTGTGGCAGGCATCTCACATATAAAGCAGAGGAAGATGGGCATGGATGTTAGCTCAGGGCCAGTCTTCCTCAGCAAAAAGAGGAGAATTGGCATCAGATGTTAGTTCAGGGCTAATCTTCTCAAAAAAAATTTAAAAATTCATATGAATTTTGAGAACAGATTATGTCTAAAGTTAGGAACTCAGCATTCATCTAAAAAACTTACTCAAGCTTGGAGTTCAGGGAAAAGCTTCTCTCAGGCAAGCTGCATGCTGGAATGACATTCACAATTCCTATTGACCTCACTGTTCCATCCTGAGAAAATTAGCCACGAAGCAATGGAAGTTCTGAGTTTCTAACCACTCATTCCTGCCGTTGGATGAGACTACATTTCAGCAAGAAAATTGGAATTGATGTATTCTACTTAAAAATCTTTTTCGGAACAGAAAAATTTAAATCTCCTTAAAAATCTGTTCCCACATTTATAAAACGTAACAATGTCTGTTACATGAGCTTCTGTATAAGAGGAGAGATTGCATTGTATTCTCAGCTAAAAGAAAAAAAAGAAAGCGTACTTAGTTATGCCAGAAATTAGGCTAAGAAGAGGTTAGCATGATATAAGTTATACAAGGATTGTCTTTTTCTTAGAAATAAGATGATTCCTAGAGATCTGTATGTTATTTGTGCAATCAGAATTTAGGTAAATATTTAAGTCCTTTTCAAAATTATGCTTCCTTATTTTACACTTCTCATTATTAGGAGTCATCCTCATGGAATTTAAATCATTCATCTCTGTTACCCCTTTTTCTTCTCCTGAGTGAAATTAGGGAAAAACAGATCATTATCCTAAGTAATGAGTGGTTTCGTTTCTTCTGTATTCCAAGAAGCATTTACATAGGACCATGTTCTCATAAGATCAATTTTCTGTTCTTTTAAACATTTTGGTTACATGGGTTATAGAACCTAGATCCTCGGCTTAATCTAGCCGTGGCAACATGAGAATGTAAGCTACAACCTGGAGAATAATTTTTCCCAGTGGGACCACAGTGGCTATACCATTTTTATCAGATTTGCTGAAGGTTTGGTAAAGCATCTTTAAAAAGCTGTAAGGCAAGTTTAATTTATTATGAAGATTTCTTCCCACACTTTCATCATAACATCACCAAAATCTTGTTTTTCAGTTTTTAAATGCTTCCAAATAGTAAATAATTTCAACATAATCTTCAAGCATAGCTTATTAAGGTAGCTTTTGTCTTTCAAAAAAGATTAGGTTATCTAATAGTTTAAAATATCAAAGGAAATTCAGGCATTGTTAGTGAATTAGTAAATAGTTCTGAGGTTACAAGGGAAATTCCTTTGCTCTTTCAAAAAAATGAAAAAATTCCATGGTGAAATTGAAATTGACCCTTATATTTTTTTCATTTTTTCTTCTTTTTTAAAAATTTTATTGCAGTAGCATTGGATTATAACATTATATAGCTTTCAGATGTGCATCGTAATATATTTTGAATTCTGTGTGGATTACATCATGTTCACCACCCAAAAGCTAATTATAGTCCATCACCTCACATGTGAGCCTAATTACCCCTTTTGCTCTCTCCCTTTCTCCCTTCCCCTATGGTAACCACCAGTCCAATCTCCATTGCTATGTGTGTGTTTGTCATTGTTTTTATCTTCTGCTTATGAGTGAGATCATACAGTATTTGACTTTCTCCCTCTGACTTATTTCACTTCACATAATACCCTCAAGGACCATCCAAGTCGTCACAAGTGGCCGGATCTCATCATTTCTTATGGCTGAATAGTATTCCATTGTGTATATATGCCACATCCTCTTTATCCATTCGTCCCTTGATGGGCACCTAGGTTGCTTCCAAGTCTTGGCTATTGTGAATAATGCTGCAATGAACATGGGGGTGCATGTATCTTTATGCATTTGTGTTTTCAAGTTCTTTGGATAAATACCCAGCAGTGGGATAGCTGGATCATATGATACATCTAGTCTTAATTTTCTGAGGATACTCCATACCGCTTTCCATAGTGGCTGCACCAGTTTGCACTCCCACCAGCAGTGAACAAGGGTTCCCTTCTCTCCACGTCCTCTCCAACACTTGTTTCCCGTCTTGTTCATTACAGCCATTCTGACTGGAGTGAGGTGATACCTCATTGTAGTTTTGATTTGCATGTCCCTGATAGCTAATGATGTTGAGCATCCTTTCATATGCCTGTTGGCCATCCGTATATCTTCTTTGGAGAAACCTCTGTTCAGATCTTTTGCCCATTTTTTAATTGGGTTGTTGGTTTTTTTGTTGTTGAGACGTATGAGTTCTTTGTAGATTTTGGATATTAACCCCTATCTGACATATGGTTTGCAAATATCTTCTCCCAATTTTTAGGTTGTCTTTTCATTTTGTTGATGGTTTCCTTTGCTGTGAAGAAGGTTTTTAGTTTGATGTAGTCCCATTTAGTTTGATTTGTTCATTTTTTCTTTTGTTTCCCTTGCCTGGTCAGACGTGGTCCTTGAAAATATGCTACTAAGACCGATGTCAAAGAGCGTACTGCCTATGTTTTCTTCTAGAAGTTTCATGGTTTCGGGTCTTACATTCAAGTCTTTAATCCATTTTGAGTTGATTCTTGTGCATGCTGTAAGTGAATGGTCTACTTTCATTCTTTTGCATGAGGCTGTCCAGTTTTCCCAACACCATTTATTGAATGGACTCTCCTTTCTCCATTGTATGCTCTTGTTGAATATTAGCTGTCCATAAATGTGTGGATTTATTTCTGGGCTCTTGATTCTGTTCCATTGATCTGTGTGTCTGTTTTTGTGCCAGTACCATGCTGTTTTTGTTTTGTAGTATATTTTGAATATATATAAATATATATACTATGGTTTTGTAGTATATTTTGAAATCAGGGAGTGTGAAACCTCCAGCTTTGTTCTTTTTTCTGAGGAATACTTTGGCTTTTCGGGGTCTTTTGTTGTTCCTATATAAATTTTAGGATTGTTTGTTCTATTTCTGTGAAAAATGTTGTTGGAACTTTGATAGGGATTGCGTTGAACATATAGATTGATTTAGGAAGTATGGACATTTTAACTATGTTAATTCTTCCAATCCAAGAACACGGAATATCTTTCCATTTATTTGTGTCTTCTTCGATTTCTTTTGACAATGTTTTATAGTTTTCAGTGTACAGATCTTTCACCTCTTTCATTAAGTTTATTCCTAGGTATTTTATTCTTTTTGTTGCACTTGTAAATGGTATTGTAGTCTTAATTTCTCTTTCTCCTACTTTGTTGTTAGTGTATAGAAATGCAACTGATTTTTGTATGTTGATTTTGTATCCTGAGACTTGACTGTATTCATTTATTATTTCTAAAAGGTTTTTAGTGGGTTCTTTAGGGTTTTCTATATGTAAAATCATGTCATCTGCAAAGAGTGATAGTTTCACTTCTTCTTTTCCAATATGGATCCCTTTTTTTTCTTTTTCTTGCCTCATTGCTCTGCCTAGGACTTCCAATACTATGTTAAATAAGAGTGGTGAAAGTGGGCATCCTTGCCTGGTTCCTGTTCGTAGAGACATAGCTTTCAGTTTTTCTCCATTGAGAATGATATTTGCTGTGGGTTTGTCATATATGACCTTTATTGTGTTGAGGTGTTTTCCTTCTATACCCATTTTATTTAGAGTTTTTATCGTAAATGGATGCTGTATCTTGTCAAATGCTTTCTCTGCATCTATTGAGATGATCATGTGATTTTTAGTCTTCATTTTGTTAATGTGGTGTATCACGTTGCTAGAATTGTGGATGTTGAACCATCCCTGCATCCCTGGAATGAAACCCACTTGATCATGATGTATGATCTTTTTAATGTATTGTTGTATTCAATTTGCCAATATTTTGTTGAGGATTTTTGCATCGATGTTCATCAGTGATATTGGCCTGTAATTTTCTTTTTTTGTGTTGTTCTTGTCTGGTTTCAGTATCAGGATAATGTTGGCTTCGTAGAAGGAGTTAGGAAGCCTCCCCTCCTCTTCAATTTTTTGGAAGATTTTGAGAAGGATAGGTAGTAAGTCTTCTTTGAATGTTTGGTAGAATTCACTAGGGAAGCCATCTGGTCCTGGACTTTTATTTTTTGGGAGGTTTTTGATTGCTGTTTTGATTTCCTTACGGGTCATTGGTCTATTCAAATTTTCTGCTTCTTCTTGGTCCAGTTTTGGAAGGTTGTATGTTTCTAAGAATTTATCCATTTCTCCTACATTATACAATTTGTTGGCGTATAACTTTTCATAGTATTCTCTTATTATCTTTTGTATTTCTGAGGTGTCTGTTGTAATTTCTCCTCTTTCATTTCTGATTTTATTTATTTGAGCCTTTTCTCTTTTTTTCTTAGTGAGCCTAGCTAAAGATTTGTCCATTTTGTTTTGTCGTTTCAAAGAACCAGCTCTTGGTTTCATTAATTTTTCCTATTTTATTTTTAGTCTCTATTTCATTTACTTCTGCTCTGATTTTTATTATTTACTTCCTTCTGCTGATTTTCGGATTTGTTTGTTCTTCTTTTTCCAGTACCTTTAGATGCATTGTTAGAGTGCTTATTTGGGATTTTTCTTCTTTGTTGAGGTAGGCCTGAATCACTATAAAGTTCTCTCTTAGAACTGCTTTTGCTGTATCCCATAGATTTTGGCATGTCATATTTTCATTTTCTTTTGTCTCCAGGAATTTTTTGATTTCTCCTTTGATTTCTTCATTAACCCAATGGTTGCTCGGTAGCATTTTGTTTAAAATCCACATTTTTGTGGCTTTTCTGTTTTTCTTCCTGTAGTTGATTTCTAATTTCATACTTTTGTGGTCAGAAAAGATGCATTGACCCTTATATTTTAAAAATAAAATAAAAGATAAAAATTAGTTAAGAGTCCATAAAGTGTAAGAGATATTGTAGTGTTAATACTGGTCATGAGACCTTGAGCATTTAATTTCTATAACATTCTCTATATACAAAACTACCGTGTATGTACCTAAGATGCCATATGTATATAGCAGGCAATACCTGGCACAAAGTAAACACTATATTTATACTGATATCTATTGTTTATTCATCATCACCAACATTATTACTTTAAAAAGATAGTGATGCTAAGATGTCCACACCAGGGCCAAGTGCTCATGACAGTGGGGCCACAGGGATTTCCATTAAAAAACACTTGACACCCTGTCTCTGAAACTTTCTGACTATGACATTGTTTGTTTTTTAATGTCTTGTTGTCTCTGTCTGTGTGTATATATGTCTCTGCATCACCCTCTCATTTTCGTAAAATATTTTGTAGAACTTTAGAAAGAAAAGAACCACAGAGATCAGCTAATTCAATCTCCGCAGGTACAGATGTAGAAAACAGGTCTACATACAATGACTTTGATTATTCATTATAGAAATATGAGTGTAAAAACAGACTTGTAATTATAAGCATAGTGCATATTAATTCAGAGGAATTTGTAAAATAGCAGAAAACACAAAGAAGAAAATTTAAATTGCCTGGTCAATCTACTAGAGAGAGATAACAATCAATGTTTCCATGTACCTTGCATTCCAATCTTTTGTTTGTAGTAAATACACACAAACACACACACATTAAGAAAACTGGCATTATGGTATAAATATTTTTGCCACCTGTTTTTCTCACCATTTTTCAACACATTTTTTCTACAGAGCTAAATCCCTGTCTAAAAAGTGGTTATCACTGTGTGTCACAAATTCCTTTGTTTCTTAATTTATATAACCTGTCTCAGCACTGCTTTGTCATGTAGGTTGCTTTTCATAATAATTATCAGTAAAATGGTCCTGAACATCCTTGTTTTTACGTTTTTACACATCTCTGATTCCTAAGAATGATTGTGTAGCCGTTGAATGTTAATGGGTTTTTATACTTTGACAAATTGCTTTCTATAAAGGTTGGACCAATTTACTGCCCCACCAACATTATGTTAGATATGAGATATTCCTGTTTCCCCAAATGCTCTCAGACACTATTTTCATTTTTTAAACTTTGCCAATTTGATAAGTAGAACATGATATTTCATTGTTGCTCTAATTGTCTTTTGATTACCAGAAAGTTTTAACAGTGTCATATATTCATAGGTCATACATAATTTCCATAATTTCTTGTTAAATGGCTCTGTTAAGTCATTCTTTCTCAGCTTCAGCTTATGTCCCTCCACATCCTTTTACATCGTGTGCACAGGTCTTCCTGGATAAATGCATGGTTCTCACCAGGACCATTCAGACTTGTTTGTTTCTCTCTCCTTCAATTTAACGTTTTGAATTTGTCTTAATCTCTAGGATGCTGACCTGCCCCAGCATACCTCACCTTTTCTCCACCCTCTGAGCTTAATGAGCATATCATATCCAGCAAGAAACCCAGAAAATCCACTCATGCCTTTGTGGTTCTTTTATTTGAAAACTCAAGGCTATGTCATTTTAGCAGTATTAAAGTTATTTTAACACATGCAGAATTCTTGCACTGGAAATTAATCTGGAAAGCAGCTGACCTAACTTGAAATGATTCTAATACAAGTTATGATAACAACTATTTTCAAATCCCTTCGAATAGTCCACTGTAGTCTTCCCGCCAGCAGGACGTTATCTGGTTCTTTCTTCATATCAGTCCCTTTCTCATCAGCATCTACTCTTTCAAATTTATTGAGATTGTTCATGCTACAATGTACCTTAGCTTTGTTGGTTATTATTATTTACAGCTCAATAAGGAACATTAGCATTTTCAAGAATAAATCTGACAACTAATTTGGAGAGCAAATGCATTTTTAAAATACTTAGAGGTTCAGTGAACTTTTTGAGGGCATTGTATATAGTTGGCCATATGTGGTCTCTTTCTAAGCTTACAGACCAGGCAGCAGTTTTTCAAAGAACTTGACCAAAATTATGTTTACGGACTGAAAAAAAAATAACCTTAACAAACAAAAACAGAGATTTGCTTTTTACTGTTAAAAATGTCTTAAGCTTTAATTCTTAAAAAATTAATACCGTAGACCAGTACTGCCTAGAAGCAGTTTCTGCGCTGATGAAATGTAAAATGTGAACTATCCAGTATGGTCTCAGTAGCCACATGTGGCCACTATGCGCTTGAAATGTGGCTAGTGAGCCGGAGGAATTGAATTTTTAATCGGATTTAATTAATTAAATTTAATTTAAAGAGCTACATGTGACTAGTGGCTACAATATTGGACAGAGAGACGATAGACGACATGCACATATTTAAATAAAATATTAAATTTCAAGTATGATATTTACATAAACATACTTTTTACTTCTTCTTTGCCTTTTAAAAGGCTGCAATATTTTAGTTATGGTTAAATAATAAATCTTCTAATATAAACATTCCATTATAACCGATTTCCCTGTTACAAAAACAATTTGTAATTTTGATTTAGTGGTACGACACTTGCATTATAATTACTTAGCAACTATAATAAAAAACATGTTATCAAACTGTGGAAGAACTAAATAATCTTGGAAAAACTTGAAGATACTCTTTCCTTTCATTCTGTTTTATATAACCCAATTAAAACTCTTTCCGAAGGACTGAGCCTCACTTGTTGTTCTCAAATTTGTCAGTCTTTCTATTCATTTAAGGACAGATCAATCTACAAGTCCTTCAGTAAATTGTGTCATCTTACTTTCTCCTCAAAAGGAAAACACTTCAAAATTATTCATTTTACAGAAGATAAAATTGGCTTCTCTTTACAACACAGCTTCACTAAGTGCTTAGATTGTCAAGTGTGCACCAGCTCATTCGAGGCTCAACAAAAGGAAAAAGAGATGGAAATCATGACATTTTTCCCATAAAATGTCCTCTCAAAAAACTCTTCCAAGGTAAAAGCATTATGCAAAATGATATTTTATTGTTTTAATATATACATTTCTAACCTACCTTATTTGATTGACCCTGACTTGATTTTTAAAAAGAAGCAAAAAATTTGAAAATATTCTGTGTTAAAAGTCACTGATTAGTTCATTTTAACATATTTGAAATTATTTTTTAGAATTCTTTTGAACAAAAATGAATTCCCTCAAGGACTTCTGGTTAAATTGTTTCTTTTTTTTCCCTATTTATGTGTTCTTTCATTCACTGACTTTTTATCTGTACAACAATCTCAGGTAAAGTAAATTTTTACTGATTTAGAGATATACCTCTCACTTATTTAATAATATTTGAATTATTTTATTTATAATCTAAAATCCCCAAAGTTACAGAAAGGACTTTAATACATCATGAAAAATTCAAGACATTTAAATGTTCATTTATTCAACAAATATCTATTGGGTTCCTATTAGGCTAGGATTTATTGGTCCAAAGAAGAGAAACCCAATTTAATGTACTTTTATTTTTTTTCAAAATAGCCCTTCTTTTCATTACTCCACTCTGTGGTTGCCTTACTGTGGAAGGAATAGGAAAATAGCCAAAACAGTTCTCAAAAACAATCTAAACTGAATTTTTCATCAAATTCTCTCAGCTTTTTTTTGTTTTAAATTATGACCTCAGAGATTTGATTTTTTACTTGTTTCTTTCATATTTGCCCTCAAATTCAATTTCCCTTGCCTTATTTCTTACTTTTCCCCATTACATAGTGAATATTTCTACTTTAATTTACACTTTCCTGCTATACAGAGAATATTTCTCTTTTTAACTAATACTGATTGCGTACATTTATAAACATGCTCACGTCAATTTTTCCAATTGAACTTTGCTATAAGAAGTTTAGTATCTTGAAAATGTAGTTTTTTCCTCGCATGAATGCCAAACATCTGAGTGATTTGGCACCAAAAACTTCTTTACAAAAACTTGATTTTAAAATAAAGAAATCTTACAGCATTTCACCCAATTTCATTTAAGAAAGTCACAATCTTATTTTTCTCTCAGAAGAACAAATGGAGATTTAATGACATTTCAACTGTACATTATAAAAATCTCCCCATAAGTCTCAGGAGTAGGGAGCTGTGTTCCTCTGAGGGGAGCACCATGTTCAGATAAACAGTCCCCTGGGCCAGTGGGAATCATGAGGTTGGTCAGGTCTGTAGTCCACACATCACACCAGCCCACTATGACTCTATGTTGAGCATTTACTGTCCCAACACTGGGTCTGGTTCTCTTCTTAGGCAAAGTGATGACTGAAGGAAGTCAGGAAATGCAACTGGCTTAAGCCATTAGTAAAATATACATGAAGGGCGAAGAAAAGTGAAAATTGTTTTTAGATCAAGTTTGTGATTTCCCATATTCATGCTCAAGTTACTTATAAAATCTGGCCGTTTAGGATTTAGCTGTGTCCTGAAACTTTGCAAGCAGTGAAGGAATGACGAGAAGAAAACCTAAGAGGTTCAGATTAGCACTTCATGGACACCTAAATCTCCTGTTGCCTTCTCCAGTGCTGAATTACATTATTATTTAATAGAAATACAACTACAGAAGACATTTTTAAAAATTGAGGCTAAAGCATATTCTACTTGTAGATGCTTTATTTAACAACTTCCACTAGCTATTTCTGTGAATGCATTATATTTTTGTGCGGGACGCTTGTAATTGCTGTCATAGTGAACTTTTTCTCTCAAGAGTCTCTTTTGTCCCCTGAGTCTTCATGCCGGGAACGAACTTGTAGTTGTGCCATACATGCTATTTACACTAAAGAGTACTCAATAAACGATGCTCTGTGGTGAGCTCAGTTGGCACTAGAAAAGAAAGTAAGACAGAATAAATTAGGGCCAGACGTTAAGCATTCGCAACAATAAATAAGGAAATGTTAGCAAATCATTTACTTGACAATTCAGACAAAATATTAAGATATTTATATAAATATAAGAATCAGCCAATTCTGGAAATTACTCATACATTCTCTATGTGAATGTTGGCTTTCAAGACAGGCAAATAAACCAGATCATGGCTAATCATGCCACAAGGTACTCATTAAACTGTATCGACTTCAGCGAGAGTGGCTATTGATTGGAAAGGAGTCGTGGTGTTTCCATACGATCACTCTGTCCCTCCTGCGGATATTGCTCAGGATTTCTAACAAATGCAATTCAACAGCTACGCTTTGAATCATCGTCTTAAGATTTTGATTGCTGAGCTTTATTCTCTATGTGTTAGTCTGCTCAGAGATTTAATTTCAGTTTTAAAAAATTTTTAAAAGTCCATAATGGGTATTATAGTTCATCTTGGTTTTGTAAAGTTGTAATAAAACCGTTGAAGCTGTACCAACACTAAGACTGAATGTTTGGTATAGCATTATTTTGGCTGACTTTCTAAAGAAGACACATGAACTAAGTACATTTCTGGAATCAAATGAAAGCTTCTAGTATTGGCAGGAGCTACTAGTAAATGTATTCCTAATTACTTGCTTTTGACAGGGATATCTCCGACATACAACAGAAATGACCACTTGGAAGCTGTCATTGACTGGCAGGTCATCAAACAAAAATCATTCTCATGAATTTGGGTTTTGTTAAAATCATCTCCTCCCAACAGTCGGAAGTGTTTGAGGAGGTGATAGAACAGCATAGCAACAAAGGTCTTTCCTCCGTTTACCCCATATGCGTGATTGATAATTAACTCCCAGAGGCTTCACAGTCATTATGTCAGTAGTTTGAGCTTTTCAAATTATAATATGAAATGAAAAAACACCTAGTATTTTAAGCATCTACTAATATGATAGATACTGTGGAAACTTTACTATGAAAAAGACTCAAAAACCCTCATGCCAGTGATCTCATGGTAAAGCCATGTTATTTACTTCTGAGAACTAAATTGTTTAGCAAAATACAGGGGAAGCAGTGTATGGGAACACATCCTATTTAGACAAAGGTAGAAGCTGAGTAATCTTTTTGTATGCTTTAAAAGTTAAAAAAATAAGACATGATTCATGTACCTCAAGAAACCTTACTAAATATCATGAAATCAGCATTTTCTCTCATGTTTGATAAACTTTACACTTGAAAAGTATATGTGCATCTTTCACTTACACCAAAAAGAAATTAATTGGATTAGGGTTTGAACAATGTTTTCCAATCTGATAAACCTGAAGATGTACAGTCATGTGTCACTTAAGGATGGAAATACATTCTGAAAAATGCGTTAGCTGATTTCGTTGCTGTGCAAACATCCTAGTGTGTACTTACACAAGCTTAGATAGTCTAGCCTATTACACATCTAAGCTCTATGGTACTAATCTTGTGGGACCACTGACCATCGTTGACCAAAGTGTCCTTATGTGGTGCGTGACTGTATTCACTGAATTGCTCTAGAACCACTCCTAGCCCCAGAAGAGTTCATTCTGGGTGACTGCCTTCCCCTTCCTTTTCTAGAGCACAGTTTCGTGGTGAATAATTGGAAATGGGTGAAAGGATATGAGTGGAGAAAAGTAGAGAGATGTGTAGGTTGTAAGTAGGTGTTTGACTTCCCTCCTGGACAGGTAGGGATCTACATTCCTGAACACTGAGTCAGCTCGCTACCCTCTGGGCAGCACACTCCTACTTTATGTCCTAGAGGAGAGCATTGTCGGCTCTACTGACTTTAATCAAAATTTAGCTTTCTGTAAGATTAGATGGGAGACAAATTCCCAGAAGCTTGATTTCAGGGCCTTACAGTGATTTTGGTGAGTTCAGACCTATAGAAATTAGATCATTGTATGCAGCGTATAATCAGTATGATCCATGGTTGCCATATTGAAGCTAGACAAAAGTTATATCTGACATTTATTGAGTCTTGCAATGTGAAAGGGAATTGTTCTGATCAATTTTTATTTATGATTTCATTTTAAGTCTCAAAAAAACTCAGTGACATAGGTCCTATTATCTCTATTTTATAGATGGGGAAACTGAGCAGAGAGACAAACAAAGGAGCCCAAAATCACACAGATACTAAGTAGCAACACTGGGATTTGAACCAGACAAACTGTTCAAGAGTGTGCATTATTAACCACTATGACATGTGATTTCCCAAGACTGGATACTATGATATTTTTAAAACAACTTACCACCCCCCTATAATTCCTGATGGATATGGTAGTATTCAGGAAATGCAGCCCTGTCATTATAAGCATTCCAAGACCTAAATAAAATACTGATAACATTACTTTTCCATTGAGATTTCTCAAATTCAGTCAAGCTCATTAATATAAGGCTCTGGGCTTTTTTAAAAAGGGGATTTTAAATATATTTCATCAACATCTTGTTTTGTTATAAAATGTTTGTTTATATTTATATGATTTTCAATTATTAAAGTTTTTGTCAAAGTCTCCATCTAGCCTGTTCCTCAGGGACACTGCTGGATTTGCTTTTGAATTATTATAAATGCTTGCATGTACTCTAAGTGTTAATTACTAACCTTCCTTAGATATGATACTATATATTTAATAAATAACAATACCAATTTATTTTTAATAATTTAAGTTCTGTTTTTACTTTAATTAGAGAAATTTATTTAAACCTCTAAAGCAATCAGACTCTTATTGTGGCAAAAACTACCTTTACTTGTGAGAAATTTTTAATTGTTACCTGTTCCTAAAGGACACAGTTTAGCATAAGTTTCAGAGAAATTGTGGCATCTTACTTTCCTTATTTTATATATCAAATTTTTCAAAATATATGGCTCTATCAAGAAAACATCTTAGGTATTCTCTGGGAGACATTGACTTGGAGGCATGCTAGCTAAGGGAGATATCTGAGACCCTAAATCAACATTTTCAATTTCACTGATAAAAAGACGTCTCAGTCTACAGGCAGATGATTTTCAGGGTTTTGATTATTTTAAATCTGCATCAGATGAAAAGTATCTAATTCAACATTCTTTATTAAAACACTGTTGTTTTATAGGTGAAGAAATTTTGAAAGTTTGTTTTTTTTCCAGATGTCCGAAGAAGAACAATTTATGAATACCACCGAGTAGAGCTCCAAATGTCAAGAATTACCAACATTTCAGCTGTGGAAATGACCCCATTACCTAGTAAGTTAACGTGCGAACACAGCTGGTAGAAAAGATGATTTACAAGTTTGGTGATCTGATTTGTTTACCAATAATGGTAGCATTGTGTTTGGCGTGTGCGGGTGTCTGCATCCTGTATGTATATGAGAATGAGTGAGTGATTTTTATTTTGGTTGAGTCATCTTTTTTTCTCCATGCTATCAATTGGTCTTAATGAATCTCTTCTCTCTTATTTCCTAGCTTGTCTCCAGTTTAATGATTGTGGCTCCTGTGTATCCTCTCAGATTGGCTTCAACTGCAGTTGGTGTAGTAAGCTTCAAAGGTAAAAAATAATATGAAAAATTTAAAAATTTTAAAGACTTGTTGCTTTTACTCTTCTGTTGAATTTTAAATGTGTCAGGTGTGTTGATTAGATAAACAGTAACAAGTGTATATATGTAAGAAAAACAGTGACGAAAATGCAAAAAACTATTCAGAAGTGGGAATTCTAGTATTTTTGTCTGATTGATCAAAATTACCAAGAACCTTCATAGTCAATAAGGCTATTATCTGACATTCATTTATAAACTCTACGGGGCTTAAAATAGATGATGATTGTAACTGATGAGTCTATAAATTGATGCTTTTGGTCCACATTCTTCAGAAAGCATGGTGTGAGATATCTTTACTATAACAAGGACGCTTTTTGTCTAATCACATGTACATTCTTACCGGTCAAGATTTTCGATGTAGCAGCTGAGGTGAAGGAATGAAGTGACATTAACTGGCCTCTACATAAATAAGAACGTGTGGGTTTGGCCTGTCTTGTCCCTAACTGACTTTGAAGCTTAAGCTGTATCACTTTCTGATGTTAAAGAGGTTTACTGATTTTTATGAATGGCAAAGAGTATTTTTCAGTCTCTGGAGTTTTTTGGAGACTGAACAATCATTTGTGGGAAATATAGAGTGAAGACATTTAAAAGTGTTTTGTTATTCACTCAACCGTTTTGTACATCAATTATGTCCCAAGTGCTGGGAAAGCAGCAGTGAACAATAAGGATGTGGTTCCAGGCCCTGTGAAGCTTACAACCTGTATGGGAATATATCCCCTCTCACCTTCTGAATCTATGAAAAATCTACTTCTTTCTCCAGGTGGAGAATCGAGACTTCAAGCTATTAGTCAGTGAATGTTGCGTCAGAACTTTCTGTTGTATAAGCAGACTGTGTCTTATCATCTTGCTGCAGCATATGCAGTAATGACAGAGGCAGGTGCAGGAAAACTTTAAAAGTTATTGAAATATAAAGAATAGATTGCCACTTCTTTGATAACAAGCTTTAGGAAACCTGTTTAAATTGCTAACTTTGGGGTAACCACTACATTATTGTGGATAGAACAATAGTATTTATTATAACCTCTGTTTTTTTTCAATTTAACATGTTGTTCCAATAATTTCCTTTGTGCAATGTTTCAAATAACGGCAAAGCAAGCAGGCGATTGGCATTCTTAAAGGTGGATTTTATCTTAGCTGTATCTCCAGAGTGGGAGACAGAATTGTACAGCAGAGTGGGAACTGCTACACAAGCAAGGATTTGTAGTTATTTATATCATATTTTGCTGACATTCCATAAAAATTACACGCATGTCAGAAGTTATTCAAAATCTGTCTAGATAACAAGCAAAGTAAATCTAAAGGGATGGCATTTTAATATGTATATTTAAGTAATACTGAAGTCAGACATGAAAAATGCCCGGAAGAACTAAGTAGAAGGCACTAGTTTGGGCTGCATAGCTAATTCACGTTCCAGTTCACTGGTCACCTCCTCTGAGAAGTCACCCTAAACCATGAGTCTGTATGAGCTACCCAACTCCCGTGTTTCCTCCGCATCCCGGGCAAACCTCCATCATTAGCATTTAACACAGGGCTTGTGATGGACCCTTGTTCATCTAATCTGTCTCCTTTGCTGGCTCTGGATTTGTTAAGGATGATTTGTCCTGGTATCTTCAGCACTTAACCATGTATCTACTGCTGCAGAAAAATGGATGAATGAATGAATGATGATTAGGTTCCAAATGAAAGAATTGTGGTTAGGCTTGTCTGGAACCAGAGGATTTTCCAGAATGAGGGACTTTTAGTTGAGGGAAAACCAGGACAAGTTAGCCCTTCTAGTCAGGGTACTATTAGACAATTCTTGACTGAAATAATGTAATGGGAAATGAAGACTTTGGACACTAGTCTAGAAACCTACTTTCCACAAACCATTTTATTATGGTTTAAAAAGAATTTTGGTGGAAATATATGTTTAAAGTTCCAAACAAGCAATTTTGACAATCAAAAGACATCCACAAGTTGGGAACTGCTTTCTACTGTTAATTCTTCCATTTTATTTATTTATTCATTTTTAAAAGATTTTATTTTTTTCCTTTTTCTCCCCAAAGCCCCCCCCGGTACATAGTTGTATATTCTTTGTTGTGGGTCCTTCTAGTTGTGGCATGTGGGACGCTGCCTCAGCGTGGTCTGATGAGCAGTGCCATGTCCGCGCCCAGGATTCGAACCAACGAAACACTGGGCCGCCTGCAGCGGAGCGCGCGAACTTAACCACTCGGCCACGGGGCCAGCCCCCTGTTAATTCTTCCATTTTATTGAGAAATTTCTCTGCCAGTTGTTGTGCCAAGGAATTTTCAAATGTATTTAGCTCGTACAACATTTTTACAGTGGAGGAAGTTGAGGCTTACAGGAACTAAGTTATTTGTATAGGGTCTCATTGCTCTTGAGTGATGAGTTTGGAAGTGCCCCTTGATCCGTGTGACTCCCCAGTCTGTAGGCTTGACACCTCAACTGTTCTGCCTCACACCTGCCAGGCTGCAGGTGCGCTAAGCAAGTTAATCTTCATCGCTGCTTGAAAAACAGCAAATATACCACTGAAAAAAAAATATTTTTATAATTGGTGTTCCAAGAAAGTGATATGGTTTTGAAATTGACATAGAAGCAGAAGAGAATCAGGCAAAGCATAAGACTTTTCCATATTATTGAAAGCATAGTTTTTTCTAAGTTTAATGGAAAAAAGAAAAGGTAGTGATGCATATGAATGAGGAAGGAATTCATCAAAGATCACTACTAAAAATCTACAAGTTTTCTGCATGTTACTATTTAGTATTTTGTTGAATACCAAGCATTGATTCAAAATCCTGAATTTATTTTTAATTCTTCAGCAACTCAGTTATATACATATCAAAACCTGCTTAATTAATTGGTTTAACTATGGCTCGTTGCACTTTTGTTCAACTTAATTTCCCCACTGCATTTTATTAATTTCTCCTAAGGCCTGTGAGCTTCAAAACTTTGCTTTTGCTGCCCAGAAGCATTTCCCTGGACTTCAGAGCTTTTATTAACAAATTCAATAAAACAAGAAAAGTCTTATCCTAAGCAGCACAAAAATTGCCTCTCAGATTTTTTTCTTCCATTATTCTTCTTTCCTCTTATGTGCTCATTTATCCCTGGATGATAATCAGTTGGTTGTGATTATTGAACTCTCAAGTTGGGCTTGCCCTAAAAAGATTAGATAACTTTAATTGATTTGTTTATTTCCTTTAATTCTAAGTTTTTAGGGAGCAAGAAAACTAAGGCAGAATGTTTGTAGTGGCATACCTAAGGTCTAAAGGAATTTGAGTCATAAGAACGTATGGATGATGAAAAGTGTTTACTTAGAATAGGTTGCCCATTGCTTCTAGGTAAGAATGCTTTTGTTTCTTCACTGTGAATTGAGAGGATCTGAATCAATAACTTTCAAACATACCTTTCTCTTCACTGATTCAATAAAAACTTTTGAGTGTCTCTGTGTTCGAGTTACTATCCTAGATTGTGGATTCAGTGGTGAGCAAACAAGGAAAAAAATCACTTCCTTCATAGAGCTTTCATGTTTAGTATGGCAAGGTAATTTTTAAGCAAATAGAAATGCAGGAAGTAGAAAGAAGGCAATGTAAGGGAAAATATAGCAAAATTGATAAGAATAACAGGAGATTACTTGTTGGTATCATGCTAAGCAATCTTGGTTTTTTGAAGACACCTTGGTTTCATTAGCCATCATCAAGCAAAATTTTATTTTTTAATTGAAAATATATTTTGGCTCTTAAAGTATTCATTCATTCACTCATTTACTTAAAAATTTATTGAATGCTTTCCACTCTAAACAGCAAGCACTGGTCTAAACACTAAGGTAGTTAGAACCATAATCAGATATTAATCAAAGCCAAAGCTGTCCTGGATCTTAAAGTTTAGCTTATTAAGCTGGAAAGTAAATGAATTAATAAGTAAACAAAATAGTCAGTTGATGATGAGTGATCTGTTAAGTTTGAAAGAGCTAGTAGTTGTTCTGGATTGGGTGGCTAGGGAAGGCTTCATGGAGGAAGTGACAATAAAAGTTAGATCTTAATGACAGAGAACCACCTACACCAAGGTGAAGGCAAAGAGTATTTGAAAGGGACTGGCAAGTGCACTGGTTCTCAAGGGGCTCAAGCTTGATCTGATGAGGAAAAGAAAGAAGTGCAGTGAGTTGGGAGCATTGAGGGTTGAGCATGAAGGGTGAATGTTATCAGACGACGTCAGAAAGGTAGCAAAATACCAAGACATAGATGACATTGTAAGCCAGAAAGGGTTTTATTCTCAGGGTGATGAGAAGACTTTAGATTTTAGAAGAACTTAAGCAGAGGAGTGATGTGATTTCATTATATTTAAAAAATGCAACTCTGCCTACTTCAAAGAGAATAGTTGGGTTTTGCTTTTTTTTTTTTTTTTTTTGAGCTTTTGTGTTTGGGGCAAGATTGAGAAGAAGGAGAATAGTAGAAAATACGTGCAATAACCTAAGGAGGGGTGAGAGAACTTGAACAAGGAAGATAATTATGGGGATTGAGAGAGATGAATGAATGTGAAGCATATTTTGGAAGAAGACACATTACTTACCAATGGATTAGAAGTGAAGGAAGAGGAAAAGATAAGAATCAACACTTCCTGCGGTTTTGTTTGAACAGTTTGGTGGATGCTGGCACTCATTTTTTGAGCTGGGTAAGACCACAAGAAATAGAGACTAGGGTGGGGAGAAAGAAAGGGTTTAGTTAGGGACAAATTCAGTTGAGATGCCTATCAGACTTCAAGTAGAAATGTTGAATAGGTGGTGATAAATAAGCCAGAAATTAGATTAGATTAGAGAATCGTTATCTTATAGATAATGTTTAAATTCATGGGACTGAATGAGATAAACTATGGAGAGAGTGTAAAACGAAAATAGAAGAGATTCCAGGAACTAGCCTATGGCATGGCATAATGAGGATAATGCTAATTTTCCATTCCATAAAATTATTTTAAAGTATATTTATACAAATGTACATTTGTATAGACAGAGAATATCCCTGAAAATATACCTAAGGGACTGGTAACAATATTTGTCTCTGAGGAAACTATAGTCAGCAGGGAAAGGCATGAAAATGAGTGTTACTTTTCATTATGTACTTTTTTGTATGATATGAATTTTTGCCACACGAGGTTGAAGACAAAAGGAGGAATCAACAAGGGAGAAATAAGAGAACATAAATTCTTTAAGGGGTAGGAACCCAGTCTTACTTATTTTAGTGTCTTCCACAGCACTCAACACAGGCAATCCAACATATACAGTTAGACCGAATTATGCAGATAAGTGAGGCCAGAATTCTCTTTCCTGAGAATTCTAATTGCTCACCTTGGCTGTTACCATCCATTGGCTTTGTTAGTTTCAACCAAATGGCTATAGAAAGAACTAACCTGATGCTTGGAATAAAATGTCAACATTTATAATTATGCATATTGAACACTGAGGAGTTAGTTTCTTGGTGCCTCACTTTTAAAGAATTTTCCACCTTGTACTTACTTAGCTCCAATCAAGACTGGTACTGGTAAAAATGTGGGTATAAATACATTCCATGATTCCACGCATCAAAAGAATAAATAGAATAGGCAAACTCTTACCAATAGTAAAGACTGTATATACAGAATAGTAGTGTAACATATTTACTTAAGAAGAAATATGAGATGAGGGAGAGATGTTTCTTAACAACTGCTCTATATTTTTTTCAACCTATTATTTCTATTCTATTTCCCTGAGCATGCTCTTCTTCACTAGCTGTTATTTTCCACTGAATGAATTGCACTTCCTTGCAGTAGCGAAAAGGAAATAGAAAGAAATGATCACATGTAATATATTTCAAAAATTTTGAAAATGTATTAAGTCAGAAATACTGGCTAATAATTCACTAACGATATGAAATGTATTATCAACCTAAATTGATTAAGGATGAAAAACTTTTTATATAGGCACAGCTAATTTTTGAAAATAGAATGTATTCATATTATCATATGCTGCTTTAGCGTACGGAAATGAAACTACCTAAGTTTGGGAGGAAAGAGCTGGAGAGAACAAATTTAAATAGTGCAGCCAATCCAACCTTTCCCCAATCAGTAATCTTATGCTTCTGAATAAGAGCACCAGGAAGACTTGAATATACCCTTCCCCTTTGGTCTTGTTCCTATGGACCCCTTAACACAGGCACATTTGCAGCATTGAGCGTGACTCTAGTGTTTAAAGAAACAGTGGGTACTTTTCATACCACCTGGTCCCCAAAACAAGCCAACAGCTTTATCTAGGGTCAGCCAAAAACCCCACAGGCCGTTCTGATATTGAAGAAAGAACTGGTTTTATTGAGAGACAGAGTTTCAGGCTCCTGAGAAACTGTACTAAGGGAATTCCAAGCATATTTTGACACATTATGACTTTTGCCTGCTCACTCACCTCAATATGTAGCCCTCAACTAAGGTGCAACTCCACTGTAATGCTTAGAGGGCCATGTAAAGCATTCTGTTGTCTGGTTTAACTATAGGGTTTAATTTAGTCCAGGATTTCAAGATTGAAAGGAAAGGATCAAAAAGAGATAAATGGGCTCATATGTATGGTGATAGCTAAAACCCAGACTATTTGTGGCGAACACAATGCATTGTGTACAGAAACTGATATATAATAATGTACACCTGAAATTACACAATGTTATAAGCCAAGATGACCTCAATAAAACCAAAATTTAAAAAAAGAGGGGAGAGAATCTGAAACTCACGATTGTTGAATGACAAGCCATATACTCTTGGAATATATGGCCAAGTCTGAAATTTGTGAAATTAAGATCAATCAGTAGTTAGAGTCAGTATAATTGCACTGGTTTAAATGTACCTTAATATCCTGGACAAAGCCATAGCGTGTAACCCTTTTGACATTACGGTCTAAGTTCACATTTAAAGCTGTTAATAGAGTACACATTTATGTGACCCTTTCACATAAGGAAACCCCATTGGCTTTGGTAATAAGATGTGAAGTTCAGACCTAATAAACAAATAGAAGCCATTTAGGAAATCCAGGAGCCCTGATCCAATATTAATTATAACCTTAGGCTTATTTCAATGGATTGGGGTAAGATATAGTTCTGCTTGGAAGTACACCTAATTTCAGATGGACATTTAGAACTCACTAAGCTTTAAGAATTTTAAATAAACTTTTATTGATTTATGTTCCAGTATGCTGACTTACATTCAAATTGCAATCACCTCCATCTGCTTATCAGAATTACTAATTAGTAACATTTTGATACCAAAGATGTTGCCATTTTCAGTATGTAAATCGAATGTCAGGTTTCAGTGCAAAATATGAAGGTATTTGTAACTCTAACAAAATCGATTTTTGTGTCTTTAGTAGAAGGTATGTCCTTGCCGAAATATGAGATCCAACAAAATTATTTAATTGAAGAAAAATTAATTGGAATGGTTTATTGTCACACTGCCTAGTCATGATAGAAGGGAAGAAGAGAATCGCTGGTATTTCTGATTGAAAGCATCAGAGAACCATTGAGCTTTAATTATATACACTCAGCAACGATGGGTAAATTGCCCATAGGTCTGAAACTGGTGACCACACTAGTCCAAGTGTAGGCTAAATGAGATTCTTTCTCTTTAGTCTGTTCTTCTTAAGTGTATTGGGCTTTCAGTGTCTGGGAGTAACAGCCAGCCATGGTTCAAGAGGAACCCAGAATTGAGGAAGCATTCCTCAGTTATTCAAAAGGAATCGAAATTCCCAAAATTGATACTAGAGAGCAGACCATGTTTTGCCTTCTGAGGTGGTTTAGACTGAATGCCTAGTGGCACAGCCAACAATTGCCTGACTAATGTTGGACAAATCAATAAAGCTCTTTGACCTTGTATCTTAAAATGTGAAATACGTATGTCATCCACATATATTTGATTCTTATATTCTTTAAATCTGAGTAGCCCCAAGTTCAGTGGTTCTCAAATATTAGTACGGTTAAGAATTGCCGCAGGAACTACAGAGAAATCTGTAGCTCACCAAGGAATTAATATTCAGTAGGTCCAGAGTGGAGCCCAGGAATTTAAGTTTTTAATAAACCCCTTCTGGGGATCCTATGATCTGAGATGACACAGTGGAAATGCTGACCTTGCACGTATGGGCTAAGAGTCCCGTAAGCCTGCAATGGTTATGCCAAAGTTGTGTGGAAATGCTTATTCTTAATTTGAAGTAGAGAAATATTATAGAAAAAAGGTTCTGAAGATAAAGATGTTTGTTTAAAATCTCTTAGGACTTAATGAAATAGGTCCCAATAAAAGAAAGCAAGAAGTCTTTTTGTTTTTGAGCAAGATTAGCCCTGAGCTAACATCTGTGCCCATCCTTCTTCTATTTTATATGTGGGATGCTGCCACAGCGTGGCTTGAGAGGTGGTATGTAGGTCTGCGCCTGGGATCCAAACCTGCAAACCCTGGGCCACTGAAGCAGAGCATGCGAACCTAACGGCTATGCCACCAGGCCAGCCCCATAAAGCAAGAAGTTTTTGTATATTTAATAAACAAATCAGAAGATTTTAGAAAGTTCTTAGCCACTTAAAATCATTGGAATATTTTTGATTTCCAAATTTTTATTAAACTACTGCTACCAAAGTGGAAATTCACTATTCTAAAGAAACTAAGGTGCTTCTAGAAATACTATACAGCCAAGATAACTGTTTCTGATGTGCAATGCTTGTAAGAGGTGAATTGCATTTTGAACTTTTCCAAGTGCAAGACCCTTTATAATCCTTTAAAATTTAAATAATCTTAGCATTTCTATTAATTACCTTGTCCTGAAATATAGCATAAACAAAATGATCTTTGACGAATACAAAATTAAAGTCTATTTTTTCTTCTTTTTGAGCATTCCAAGCCTAGCTTTAACCAAAATTCCAAGCCTAGCTTTTTGTGTGAATTAATTATAACACTATAATGAGGTATGATGTTATTTTATCCATTACATGAAAACATTTCGAAGTGTATTCTGACATAGAGAATTTTGTTTTTAAGTTAAGTAAGGTACTAGTAACAGGGTTCACATTTAGGGAAACTGCAGTGACCTGGAAATTGGCATAAAGAGAGAATATTACTATTTCAGTATATTTCCTTTGGTAGAGTTTGAATTTTTATCATATGCACATATTATCTACAGTGAATTAATTAATGAGCAAATAAATATTTTTAAAAGAAAGCAAGGAAATATATGTTAAATTATATTAGGAAAATTTGGACACTCAGAAAATTCTGCAGTTAAAGAATCTTTCAGAAGCAGAAAATTATCAATACTGGATGGATAGACTGCATTTCTTTCCTCCGGAAACACGGCATTGTATTTACTAGCCTTTTGGATATAAAATGCATGTAATTCTTTTCTTTTTTCAAAAACATAGTGTTGAACTGTGTATTTTTGTCTTTATCTATCATCTATCTATCTATCCTCTACTTTGCATTTTGGTCTCTATCTCCTTTTGGTCACTGGCCATCTGCCAGTCTCTAAGGATGGTTGTGAATGCAGAATAGAAACCAACCTTCTTTTTTCCAAACTCTAAACAACAGGTGCTGGAGCCAAGTCTCCTGATAACTGAGTCCCACCCAAAATATCAAGGCATTTGTTTAAGTTGTCTTTGATTTTCCAGTCAGTGAATGCTGTGTTTATGTTCCATCTGAGCACCATTTGGCAAACTAGAGATAAAATCTGTGGAATTATTTAGCACCACATCTGTTTGTAGCTGCTTTTTCAAGATGATCCAAGTGATTTTTAAGTTTTGCTTATGTGTTAACCAACTGTGGCGACTGCATTTTATATGGTTATAATTTAGAAAACTAAACTTCAACAAATACAGTCTAACAAACATGTAAGGAGTATCTAAAAATGGAGCATTTTAGTGCTAAATTACATATTTTATTTCCTTAGCTTGCTTGCACTAATACAGTATTGAGTTCCCCTTGAAATAATTAAAAGTTAATTGTCCGAGAATGAAATTAAATTTGTTCAATTTAAAAACAGTAGGTGCTAAGTTATTATGGAAAAAAATATGATCCTTAAAGGGCAAGGAAATAAAAATTTACAAACAAAAAAACAAAGTTCATAGCTGGCTTCTGTAAGAGAAAAAATCTGATGTGATTATTGGGAGAACCTTAGATTAACAATCTTAATAGAAAAGACTGACATGATAAAAGAGAACATTCAATAAAAGTAGCTTATAGTTTAAGTATTTGTTTTGCTGGAAATCTAAAGTCAAAATACAGAAAGACATTCAAAATACAATATGTTCATACTCAAGCCAGTTCTTTCAATCCTTATGTAAGAAAATGATAAAAATATCATTGGGATAATTTCTGATTTTTTGCTTTCTGCTAAAATGTATCTCCAAGGAAAGTTGGAATATGACTATCTTATATTTCTTGACATGAACATAGTACTTAAGATTTTTATGAAATTTTCTAAATACTAAGGAGTTTATTTTCTGTCAAGTTCTGAGTAGAGATACAATCTTACCATGCCCTGGGTTTTGAGGAAAATTTTATGATAGGACTTTTGTAGTTTGTGGAAAAGTGCAGGAGGTCTGGTAACTCAGCAATGTGTGTAATCATCCTGTTATTTCTTTAGTTCTAAGAACATCTAGGTAGTGCTATTCTAAAGGTGTATCTTTTTATATAACTTTAGGGCAATCTGACCAAGCTGGTATACATTATTAGGGAAGACCAAAAAAAAGATATTCCAGGATAAAAATAAGATTTATTGGTTAAACAAAGATCAGCATTCAAATTTTCCTTTTCTGGAGTATTTTAGAAATGGATTGGCTGATTCTGGATTAGTGAGACTCATTGTCTTTCTCCTTCCTATAGAGCCATTTTTTTCTCTTGTACCTCAGCTCTAGAATTTTCCCTTCAATGGCAATTCATAGTCAAGGGGGAATTATTCTCTCCATATATCATGACCTTGGCTGCAATGATTTCTAATGATAGGCTCTCCTAAAAGGACGTAGATTTTTATATTCTTAAAATAATGTCTGTTGACCGCAAGAGAAGACCTCTGTGTTGACCTATGGCCTGATCCCGCATTAATCTATCCCTTCTCTGCACTGCACTAACCCATAGGTTTATTTGATCCTTGTCCAGATTTCCTGCTGCTGCTGCTAAATTGCATGAGCTTTGAAAGAAAGGACGGGGGTTGTTTTAAGGGTAAGAATGTCTTACATGTGGAAATACTTAAAATAATTATAATAGCTACCTTTTATTCTCTACTTTCTATGTGCCAGGCATCCCAGGAAACCCTTTACTTCCACTAAAGTCTTTTTAATTCTATTATCTCATTCAATCCTTGCAATCACATTAAGAGGTAAGTGCTAGGATCACTGTTTCATAGATTAAGTCAATGAGAATTAAGAAGGTTGAGAAGCTTAGCCAAGGTCATGGAACTAGTAACTGGTTGGGGTGAGGATTTAAAATTAAAATATTTTGAAGGATGGATGGTTGGAGAGATGAAGAAAAAAAATAAACGCTAAGGTTGAACTCTCTCCATTAGCCTTCTAGACCTAGTCTTAGCACATGTAGCTTTACCAAGTATGTGCGTATGCTGGAGGAGCAATTCAAAGCAGTAGATGTCCCTCAGAAAGGAGGAGGAGGTCCCTCCCTCGCCTACTAAAGGGGTTTCATGAGCTTATTTACACTAACCTCTATTCAAAACTTATTTGAATGGTTTGTTGTAAAAGATACATGTAAAGTTTCCTTTAACAATAATTGAGGTTTTAGTCGTGCAAAGTACATGATTGGCAAGATAGAGTCCTCATGAAAAGAATTAAAACCATGATTTGGAGGAAATGATAAAAAATAGCATGGAGGTAGAGTTCCCATGGGAAAAAAAGAGATTTGTGAATAATCTATTAAAACAGCATGCAGCAAAAATGGTATATGAAGATGTTCTTATTTCGTATAGAATTAGTCTTGCATTACTTTTTTCTGTGTTAAGGTTTATACTCATATATCAGAAGATGGAGCACAAAGGGACCTCTGCGTCACCCTCAGACCCACGCACTCAGTTTATGAAAAGAGAGAATAATCCTTGGCGCCCTATTTCACAGGAATGTGCATAAAATACTTCAGATGCTTAAATTTTAGTATGCAACCACAAACCTAGATTGTCTAAAATAACAAAGTGAACAAGAATACATATATGGTAGGAGATGAATATACGAGAAAACTTGACTAAAAGACTTGCTAAAGTTGAGCACCGAATTTGTAAATAGAAAGGAGTATGAAGTGTGAGAATCAGATTCCTCTCCTTATGCCCAGTTTTCTCAAGACAGGCTTGCTTTAGGCCTGTTGTCCCAGTGTTCCAGTCATTTCTATCTCAAAGTGTAGTGGTTTGCCCCATAATTTATATGATCACCCCAACTAACACCATTCTTGGAATCCCTGCTATCGTCTAAGTTTTAACCGCATTTGTGTACTCAGAGCCTAAGGCAGAGCTGGAATTTCTAGGTGAGTTCAATTATTCTCCATAATGGAATTCCCGTGACAGACACCATATGGCCCACCAGCCTGAAGTGCTTACTGTCTGATCCTTTACAGGGGAAGTTTGCCAGATAAATGGAGGATGTATAAAAAATATCTTGATTGATGAAAAAAAGTAAAATATGTCTTCACAATAAATTATTTTGGAAGAAGACATTGACTATCTGGTTATGAGGGGTTTAGTGAAGTAATCAGCGACACTGGGATAAATGAGACAATTCTGAGTCTCACCTAAGGAGGCAGACGGTAAATGAAAGCCCAGGTCAAACCAATATAATAGTGTTTGAAAATGAGTAATAAAAAAATTTCGAGGGTGTTGAAATACTGGGTCTTGTGGGGTGAGAGAGAATAATGTGAAGATACAGGTCTAAATATCCATTCTACCTATGCTTATATAGCTTTTACTATAAATATTTTTGTATCTGGTTACAGGGATGTGCTCTGAAATACTGTCAGTTTCATTAAGGCAAATCTGAAAAAAACCCGACATATCCAAGAATGCTTCTGTTAACATAAGGTGACACTGACTGTATTTCATGAAGCAGAAAATTGCTTCACACCCAAATTCTTAAAATCTTTCTTTTTTGTCCTCTTTAATAAGACATAGAACATTTGTACGCAGGAGCTGCATAAAATTCTTACAGAATTAGCATTTGGTAATTTGATATTTTATATGCCTGACAAATCTGATGTAGAATAAAGCAAGGAAATAAGGAAGCAGAACACTGTTTATGACCAGAATCATTTCTTAAAGTGGAATGAATTTACTAATGCATTGTTGGTAAACTCCGTAAGGACCTGTACCTGATGTGGTCTTAGATACAGATCCTTCCAGGAGAGGTCACAGATTTACAATGTAGAGAGAATAACAAAAATATAAACAGAAAACAAAGCTATGAGGTCTGACCGGTGATGTACTGGTTAAGTTTGCATGCTCCACTTCTGTGGCCTGGGGTTTCCCAGTTCAGATCCTGGGCACAGGCCCATGCACCACTCATCCAGCTATGCTGTGATGGCATCTCACATACAAAATAGAGGAATATTGTCACAGATGTTAGCTCAGGGCCAATCTTCTTCACCAAAAAAAAGGGAGAGAGAGAAAACAAAATAAAACTTTATATATACTAAAAGCCACTACTAAAATTACACATATTATTTTTATAGGCAATGATATTACAAGTTAGACTTTAAGAAGCAAATTGAACTGAAATATCTATATAGTTATATACATATGTACTGCAAGTTTGAGAATTTCAAAATACATAGCTATATATATTTCAAAATTCTCAAACATGCACTTTTTAGATAATAAGGGAATTATCTTCTGTAACATTTTAGCAAACTCTGGAAGTCTTAGAAGTGTGTCCACCAAAAGCAGTTTGCCTCTACTTGGAATAATCACTCTTGAAACTTTAGGAGATGAAGCTGAACTCACAATAAGCTAAAGGTGTGAATGGAGAAACATAATGTTCTTTGATCAAAATAAATTGATGAAATGGAACAATGACTATCTTCAAGTTTGAATGATTAATGTAAGAGAATATGGACCACCACATAGGTATAAAAGGATATTCTAATTTAACCTGGATCTTAGAAAACTTATCTCACAAATAAGATATCTCTTGAAGGATATAGAAGCACATTAGCAAAAAATTATTAAACAAATATCTTTGAAGACATAGTGTTCTGCTGGTCATTATAAGATTCACTCAGGTATGATTATCTGGCATTATAACGCCTTGAATTGCATTTTCTAGGGACATCCAAGAGAAAAGTTGCTTCTCTTCTTAGAGTGCCCTGTCAATGTTGCATTATCATATTTTAAATGAGCTCATAGTACTTGTCTGGAAGATTTAATTACATTGTAAAATATAATGATAACAAGCCTAGATTAATTAGTGGGGTGAGGTTTACAAATGATTTTCAAACTTTTTCTTCCTAAGCAGGAGAAACATTTTTGAAAAGTGAAACTGCAGATACAGAACAGATAAAATCAGATCTCCTTGGGTACAGTTTATGGCGGGGATTTCACAGCCAACCTCTCCCATCTCCTCCTCAACCTCTACAGCAGTAGTCGAGGGCATCTGCAAAACTAAACCCTCAACTCTGGACAGAGCTTGAAAACCTGTGATTACTGCAGGTTCTCCTAGCTAAAAGTGCTAAGCTTCCTAATCCACCCATTGTTTCTACAAATCATTTGCAAGGACCCAAATCCACTGTGATTAGAAACACCTTGTCTTTTAAGCAATGAGAGAACCAGAGAGGAAAAAAGGAGAAAGACAGAGAGAGACATTTATTTGTCTGGGATGTTTTATCGATTACTCTTCCTGAAGAGGTGGGGACAAATGTAATGGCCTCTTGTCTTCCCCTATAGTCCTTTCCTAAATATTTATGGTTCAAAACAGGAGTAAGAAAAGTTCATGCTATGGTTCTCTGAGAAACAAGAAATACCATCTTGATCCGTTTCTCTGTAAATCTCAACATTCCAAGAAGAATTCTGAAACTTTTTATAGTAAAAATGTAAATTAGGATAAGGACCTTTCTTTGATGGGACAATTGTCTCATGAAAGGAATTTCTGGTTCCTCACCAGAGTCCAACTTTGCTCTCTTGGCAGAACAGAGGTTAGTTGATTCATGCATCACTGATGTTCCGAGGAAGACAGACAACTCTGAAAGACTGGGAGCTATTAATCTGAGCATCATAGAATAAAAATTTACTGGTGAAAGGATAGCATTTTACAGAGACACAGCACACCTAAACCCCCAAGACTTGACGTTCCCTTTTCTGAGCCAACAACAAAGTAAAAGCCACTGGTCTTTCTGTCTACTTTTATGCATTTGAAGGTGCTATATTTAAGTATAACATTTGGTATGAAGTCAAGAAATTTTAAGAAAGGTTGTCAAAAATTGGAATCCTGAAAAGTCCGGTAGGTTTATCTGTGATTGACTGTTTGCTTCAATGGCTCACAGCCATGAGGAGGAAATCTTTCTCTTTTTTTTCCTTTCCCTGAAGACTCAACTCTCACTTCTGTTCTCCCAAGATAGCAACATTGAATGCTTGGAAAGGAATTTTTAGATTCTGAAAGAATTCATTCATCAAAAGGGGAAGATTTCTCCTGTTTATTTTATAACCCTAACTTTTGTGGCTAAAGTTGGGTCAGGACTTAGAAGCTATTATATAGATTTTCAGTTATAGATAGTTATAGATCAGGTTAAAATGTCTTTTTTTTAAAAAAAGAGCACTTTTTCACCTGTGTTAGGTGCTATGGAGGGTAAAAAAGTATAAAATAACTAACATTTATTGAGTACCTACTATGTCAAAATCAAAAAAGTGCTTCATCTATATTATCTCATTTAATCCTCACCAAATCCCAACAGAGGTAGGTTTTACAATCCTCCATTTTACAGAAACTGAATCTCCAATACTGACTTGCCTTAGAACCCACCCAATAATTTCCAATAATAACTTCTCATGGTCATAAGAAGTGACATAAGTAGTGACAGTCAAGACCTGAGACCTGTTTTAAGTATGTAATTCCAAAGCTCGCGCCCTTTCCAAAACTAATATGCCCTCAAATTTTTGCAATGGTCAAATGGGAATAACTGTGAGGAATATTGCCAGATTGGAGTGAGAATTATATAATTGACAGTTATTGAACACATGTCAACTATTACATGCTTGAACACTATCAGTAACCTCCACTTCATTCTCTTTCTTTTTCCCATTATAACCATATTAAATGAGATGGTCATTTTTTTTTTTCTAGCAGTGCCCCAGTATCATGTTGAAATTATTAATCAAATTGTTAATTATTAATTCAAGGCTAAAGACGCCATTGCTCTTAGTGCCTGAATTTGGACAGGGAGTCAAGTGTGGCAAGGTAGAGTTCTCTTTTCTAATGTGGTACAGTGAACTATGCTCCCAAATTCTTCAGAATGTACTAGTATGCTACCTAGACACAGGAGTCCAAAGTATGCACATTTACTTAAGTGGAAAAATAGCTTTGTCTTTTAAATGGAATACTCACTTTATAAACAAATATTCTAAAAGCTACAAAAAAGAGTCATTTTACTCTTAGAAATAATCACCACTAAATATAATCTTCCTTTTCTAAAATAAAAAAATATGCAACATTTTATTTATGTGTATACAATTTGAAGAAACAAAATAAAACTATCTATTTAATTGTAATCATACTCTTCCTTCATTTACCATATCTCAGTCTCTGATTATCATTTATCCTCTTTGAAGAGTTATGGTATTTCTAAAGGAGTTTAAAATCTTTCATAAATAAAGAGCAGTGAATTATTAACAATAAATTGTTAAAACATGATTTCAGCCAAATTCTGGCTAGTTACCAAAGCCATATTTAAGATTAATCAATGAAAAAATATTTTCTTCAAAATGTTGGCATAACAAGTTTGATATTACATGTTAATAGCCCTTGGTAAATGGAAGACTTTGTATCCATCTCTAACCATATAACTTTTATTAGATAATAAATGTCTTGTCCTCAAGCCGGGTATGGTAACCTTGATTGGGGGGTGCACTTGGGAGAATAATAATCACGGATCAAGGGGATACTTCCCTGGGAGAGCAGCTTGGGTTCAGTTTCAATGAAGACATGAGGCAATAAAACAGAAGGCGAGCAAACTGTGTTAGAAATTAGAGGGAAATGGTTGGAAAAGCAGTTTGTGGAAAACACAGGGAAGGTGTCAATGAAAATGTTAAGTCTTTATTGTCATTCGTGTTTGCCTCATCTAAGTCCCAGTGGCCGCCCTCCTCTGGGAACCCTAGAGCTGATCATTTCTTAAACTGACTACATTGAGAGATTGCCCTGTGACTGTAGATGTCTGGCTTCATTTGGGAATATATACTAACCCTAGTGGTTTAAAAAGACAAATATCTGCAACTTTTGTGCTTTTAGTAGCCTACAATTTCCACTATACTCAAAAAGATTACCCATTTGCTCTGAACATTTAACCCTAAGGTATCCTTTGGGCTATAGCTGATTTTGTCTTTGCAGTAGTGAAATCATTAGCTTTTCAACTTTCCAACATCATAATGAATGTTACTTTGTATCTCTCATGAGGGTTGTGAGTTTCAGCTGTTTAATAATTCTTCTATAACCTGCTATGGCTGCCTTGTTTTTGCCACTTAATTGAACTATGGCTTGACTTCTCATTTTATTTTGCACTCATATGAGAAAGACAGAAGGCAGGAAGCGGTTAACGATTTGATTTTTCTCCTAAAGCTTCACTTTCTCGGATTCTACCTTCTCCTTGGCTCTTCAAGCTGTGCACCACAATGATGATTAGAAGTGGTGAGAATAACCATTTTGCCTTGTTTCTGATCTTGGGAGGAAAGCATTCACTCTTTCATCATTATATATGGTGTCAGCTGTAGATTACTGATAGATATCCTGGGTTATTTATGAGTGTAGAATTTTAAAACTCCAATAGTTAAGAATCAAATCCAGGGGTTGGCCCCGTGGCCAACTGGTTAAGTTCGTGTGCTCCACTGCAGGCAGCCCAGTGTTTCGTTGGTTCGAATCCTGGGCACGGACATGGCACTGCTCATCAAACCACGCTGGGGTAGCGTCCCACATGCCACAACTAGAAGGACCCACAATGAAGAATATACAACTATGTACCGGGGGGGCTTTGGGGAGAAAAAGGAAAAAAATAAAATCTTTAAAAAAAAAAAAAAGAATCAAATCCAACACAGTTCAAATAATCAAAAAGTAGTCAGATAATGAATTTGTTCCATGAAGACAACTGTGGTCTGGTTTAAAGAAATCTATTAACGCAATTAATAGCACTAATAATGAAAATCATTTGGTTATGTTGATAGATGGGAAAAATATTAGATAAAATCCAACATTTTTTCCTAAGTAAAAATGTTAGGAGACTGAGATCAAAAGATACCTATTAATACAAAGATAAATATTATTTGACAACAATGAAAAAAATATACTGAACATTGAAGCCCTAGAAACATTCCCATTAACATAAGGAAGAGGGAAGAACATGCTTATTACTGTCATGTAACAGAGTCCTGTAATTCTGGTTAATGAACAGAGAAAAGAAATATAAATAGTAGATACGACTATTGGAAAGGAGAAGGAAAGTTATTATTTGTAAATAAAGGAACCAGTAACAAAATAACTACATAGAAATCAATAGCTTTGTATGTCCGAAGTAACCATTTAGAAAACACAATGATTAACGTTCCTTAATAAGAGCAAAAGCAGATAAAATAGTTACTAACAAACTTAATGTGTGGGCCACATATAAGGAAAACAATGAAAATTTGGTGAGACACTTAAAAGAACACCTGAATAAACATTTTAACGGATGGAAAGCTGGACTGTATTAAGACATCAATTATTTCCACATCGATTCTGTCAAGATCTCAATAGCATTATTACTTGGAACATCAGAATGTGATTATAAAAACTACAGAGAATAATAAAAGAGTGAGACTACTCAAGAAAAATTTAAAAATTAGGTCAATGATGCAAGACTTCAACTACTAGGTATTAAATCATGATATAAAACTATAATAAAGAAATCATTATAGAAATTGTACAAGAAGGAACAAAGCAATCCATGGAAGAATACACAATTTCAGAAATAGACTTTAGCCTATGAGTTTATTGTGTGATGAAATATGCAATTCCAAACAATGGATAAAGATCTGTTATTCGACAAATGATCCTGGGGCTCTTAGCCACCTATTGGAATAAAATTTGTCTATTTAGATTGGTTCTTACTTTACACCAGATACCAAAATAAATTTAAAATAGATTAGAGAATTTAAAGTGAGAAATGCAATAGCTAAAAGAGACTGTTGCAAATATTTACTTAATGCCAAAGTAATGGAAGCCTTTCTGAGCAAAAAAGCAAAGAAAAAAATCTTGAAAGACAAGGTTGAAAAACTTCAACAATGGAAAAATACAAACAATCATATGGCAAAAAAATTCATATTTAGAATTGAATAGCAAGTTACAGACAGAGGATATATTGAAGAGAGATACAATGCTCTTAGCTCATAGAAATCATATAAAGGAAATAATAACTCAATCGAATAAAATGAGGAGAATAAATGAGTATATGATTAAAAAATGTGGAAATACCAATAGTCAATAAACGTGTTTTAAAAGTTTAACCTCACCTGTAATAGAAGAAATGCTGATTAAAACATGATACTTCATTTTTAATTTGTCAAATTTCAAAAAGGATGATAATATGTATTTTTAGAAGGGTTAAAATGACATGGGTATTCTCATATATAGGTTGGATAAATTTTTATAAAGCCATATAATAGAGTATCTGCTGTCATTAAAAAGTAACTCTTAAGGGATATTTATGGACATGGAAAAATGGCCAGACTATAATATTAACTATGAAAAAGAAAGTCAGCACATATTATGATTCCAATTTGGTTAATAAATAGGTGTAAATATACATTAAATAAAGACTGAGTGGAAAATAAAACTAACAATATCCTAGCATTGGGATAACACTTCCTTTAATTTCTGTTTTCATATTTTTCTATAATTTTCTATTAAAGTGGTTATTTTATAAACTAGGCAATGTTATTTAAACATAAATGTGATTAACATTTTAAACTATGTGTTGGGATAGAATTATTCAAATTGAGGGTTGTGATTCAGAAGGGTCATGGCATCGATTACCCAGTGGGTTGCAACCAGCATTTTTATAAATGAAGTAGAATGGAATACAAAATATCTCTGTGCTTTATGTGGATGTTTCAATAAAGGAAAGGTAACAAAGAAGCATCACAACAAATATTTAGTTTTAGTATACACACACACACACACACACAACCACACACACATATCCAGATATATAAATGTCTAAACACTTGATGTTAACTATATTTCTTACTACGGTTTATTTCAAAAAATTTGAAAGACTATATTGGATTAATCTGTTTTTTTGATAGAACTGAAGATTTCTGAAATTGCATACTTCACATCACTAATACATTCACATCTACTTCCTGCAGGGGAAACAGCACAAAGCTGGAAGTCATTGAGGAATTCAGATTTAACTATTTCAGCAACTGCTGGTTTAAAAAAAAAATTTAACAAACTAATTCCCAAAGGTCTTAAATTTGTGAAAATTTAGAATATATGATACTCTGTAATGAAGGATTATTTAAGTAAATATACAGGCAAACTTGCATCCTTTAAAATTCCCTTAGCCAGCATATTTCAATATGCACTAGGAGCACTTAAAAGTTAGATGGGGAGCAAAGATAAAAATTCAATTTTACTGTGAGATTAGTACTGCCAAGTCTTTTGAGTAAAATAGCTTTTAACGACTTCCATAAAGGTGAATACTTCATTCTCTTGCCCCTTCTAAGTAATATTTTAAGGAATGTTTTTCATATAAGTATAAAATTAAGTACTTATAATCTAGGTAGAGTTGGCATCTCCCTGATTAAAACATGCTGAAAGTTCTGGGCTATTACTAAGTTCTTTGCCCTAATATGAGTTTACTGAATAGTCCAGTGTATAATTGACTTTGTTTTTATGCATCACAATTTCAACACATATGTCAGTCTACTTTTATATGTCCCTCGTTCCCTTAAAGCGTTGATGATGCACAAATGAGGGGTTTTTTTTATTCCTAGTCATAATAGTTTGTAACATTGTGAAATTTGAGTTGTACGTTAATATTTGTCAGACACCGTATAAGTGTGCCCCTTCACCCCTTGTGCCCGCCATCCACCCCGCTTCCCCTTGGTAACCACTAAATTGTTCTCTTTGTAAGTTTGTTTGTATTCTGCATATGAGTGAAGTCATACAGTGTTTGTCTTTCTCTGTCTGGCCTCACAAATGAGGATATTTTGCCAACATCAGCAGTGGCTTTTAATCAGAATGATTTCTGAAAGGATTAGCTTATTTCCAGATAAGTCTAAATGTTGTAGTTTCACTCCCAGCATCAAATCTTTCCTACCATACGCACTCCAAAACTGGAAACAGGCAAGTGGAGATGACACTCAAGAAGAAAGAGCTCCAGCATGAAAAGCCAGTCACAAAAATTGTTTCCCTTTTTGAAAATATTTTTTAGCAAAAATAGGGGAATAAAAGCCAAAAAGTAACAGAAATGTCTTTTATACCAATAATTTGGGAGGAAAGAGAAATAAGATGTGATTTTTTTTTTTTCTGCTGAGGAAGATTCGCCCTGAGCTAACATCTGTTGCCAATCTTCCTCTTTTTGCTTGAGGAAGATTTGCCCTTAGCTGACATCTCTGCCAATCCTCCTCTATTTTATATGTGGGTCACCGGCACAGCATGGCTATTGACAAGTGGTGTACGTCCATGCCTGGGAACCAAACCTGGGCCGCTGAAGCAGAGCACACCAAACTTAACCACCAGGCCATGGGGCCAGCCCCAAAATGTGAAATTTTTTAGTGAGATAAAAGAACTGGAAGGATAAAAGTCCCTGATATTGTTATGCTTTTAAACACATAATAGGGCTACTTTAGCTTCTAGAAATCTAAAGAAAGATCAAGCCTCTATTTTATAAAACCTGCCTCTCTATAAGATGCCACATGTGTAAATGACAAGATTCTGGATTTCAAATATTAGATGACTTGATCCCCCTTTTACATCTGAAACTCGTCTCCACAGCAAACTTCCTGAATTTTGCACATAACTATTCTTATTGGCATTGGATTATGATTCTGAGCTTCAACTAACATCAAGAGCTTTTATTAAAAGCAAACATACTCCATAGCCTTGCGTATTATAATGATGTAAAATTTCTTTTTTGATCTTACAATGTTGTCTCTGTAATGGGTTACTGTGTCCTTAGGTTCACCTATCATTCCCAGAGCCCTGTGTGGTATGTGGTTCAGGGGAGAAAAGTCTGATAAACCTCAAGCGTGAGTTTCTTGATTTTTAGGAGAAATGTTTTTATAAGTGAAATCATCCATCTCATGCTTAAGGCCAATTAGGAACAGCAAGCATGCCCCATCCGGGAAATGAGATATGATTTTTTACTAATTTTTTTATTGGCAATAATGATGATTATAATCAAAATTTAAATTTTATGATCTACCTTTCCAATTAAGGTTTTTCACTCTTTCAAAACAAAATTATTTCCCCATATCTTACAGCTCCCTACTACATGTTACCTATTTTATCTCATGATAAACTATGTTTTTAGTTATAATCATGGCTGTTTATCATTATCCCTGTTTCTCATCTAAGATATTTGCTTCTTTTTAATTCATTTTTCCATTTTTTTGATGCTGGAGGACCATTTTTCACATTTTTGCAGACTATGGCAAGAAAATTTACTAAATGGACAATTGATTGTTCCGTTAATATAGCCCATTCTGATAAATATGTCTAAGGCTGTAGGGACCATTTAAATCATTAGACACCTTGATGAGATATTTGTCCTAAAGTCTTCAGAATTTTACAGATCTTAATTTTCAGGTAATAATCTAGAACAGACATCAGCAAACTACAGCAATTGAGCCAAATTTGACCCACTTCCTCTTTTTGTAAATAAAGTTTTACTGGAACATAGCCACGTCCATTTCTTTATGCCTTTGTCTGTGGCTGCTTCTGAGCTACAAGGGCAGGGGTGAGTAGTTAAGACAGAAACTGTATGACAGACAAAGCCTAAAATATTTACGATCGGATCCTTTACAGAAAACTTTTGCTGATCTTGGTCGAGAAACTGATCTAGAAAATTCCTACTGGGTCTAAGACTCAGTGAAGTTTCTTCCCTAACTTCTCTTTTGTAGATGTTTCGTCTCACTGGTACAATGACACATGTTCAATTGTGCAGTAAGACGTGCACTTAATTTTTAATCCTCATGTATTGCTTATGTATATATTTTAGCATTTACTTTATTTCCTTCACCTGAATATACTACCCTTGCAAAATAAGTCATATTTCTGAAACCCATTCTACAATTTGAGATAAATTAGAGGTTTGATGAAATTTACACTTTAATCTCGTAATTGAATAGATGCTGCAAGCTAGGAGGATATTGTTTGTTTTCTAGGCTGCCTTGTTTAATGGGGTTCACTTAACATGGTTCCTGGGGGCTTTGAAATCAACATCCCATTGAAACTGAGTGGAGAATACTACAATTAATTTGAAATATAACTCTCTATCAATTTGTTTGGGAATTAGGTAATAGTGAAAAGGGAATAACGTGAAAATAAAAACGTCAGAACCTACTACAGTCAGGAGCTCAGACTTTATTGAAATCAACTTTTGAGGAATATTTACAAAACCGCATAATCTCTGTCTGTTTATAAATATTGAATGAAGATTTGGGCCACATTTGAGAGCAACTTGGATTTTCTCTCATAAAATTCTATAATACTAGTTCCCAAATATGATGATAAAGGACTTTAGGTATAAAACACATTTCACATTTATATGGTACACAGAATTAATTAAATATTTTACAAAATACTGTCAATAAAATGAAAATCTCACTTAGTCATTTTCAATAATCGTCAACCTTGTTACATGCATACTACAAAGACATTATTTAGGTGTTAAAAACAGCTGATATTTACTAAATGTTGACTATGTATCAAATACTCTACTTTTAATTCTTACATAACCTCTCTTACTTCATTTTATAGATGAGGAAACAAGCTTATATAGAAAAAGTAGCTTGCCTAAAATCACATACCTATTTTTGTGCCCAAGCCAAAATTCTAACTCAAGCAGTTGGACTTCAGAACCCCTCTTTGAAGCATGTTCTCCCCAAAGTCTTGAGAGTAAAATCAGCTCAAAAACAACCAATTGTAGTATAATAATAGACTCTAGCACTTGATATTGGTGGGCACTGAGAAAGGGTTGCTAATTCTTCTGGGTGGGAGGAGAAGGAGATGGTTCTTGGAGAAGATTTAGGCTTGAGTTGAATTGGGTTTACTAATTAGAGACCAGGAAGGTATTCCAGACATAAGTAATAGCAGATTCAAAGGCAGAGACATGAAACAGGACAGCACATTCAGGGAGGAGCACCAAGGAGCATAAGAAAAGCTTGTAGACAATGGACGAGATGAGTGGGAAGAGGCCCCATCACACTGACATATTGTACAGAAAGTCAGTAGTTTTCAGATTTCAGTGTGGTAACAATCATCTGGAGTGCTTGTTTACAATGAAAACTGCTGGACCCAAATTGCCAGAGAATCATATTCAGCTAGACCCCAAGATTTGCATTTCAACAGGATTCTCTGTGATTCCAATGTAGGAGAGCCTCTTTGCAAACACTGTTAACAATGTCGGGAAATCAATGTGCTGGAGCATGTCATGGTTAATGTCATTGCGTTTTAGCTCAAAATGCAATGCAGCTCAGTGGAAAGAGGAAAGTGTTCTCAAAAGTAATTTTTTGGTTTATTTAGAATTCAGAAATAATAGAAAGGTGTTTTTTTCTTAATGATTTATAACACACACATACACACTCTTGGTTATAATTTCTTTGGATGCTATTTAGATTACCAAGTTATAAAAAACACTGAAAAGACAGTGGCGTCCAGTTGTGTTGATTTTCAAGGCAGTGGAAGCTACAAAAATGCACGAGCTTTTCAAATCAAATCTTATTTGTGTTTTGCCACTTCAAATCCTTCCCACCCCAGCAATTAGGAAACTACAGGTCAATTAATAGGAAATCAATTGCAAATAAATGAATAAATTACCTGCTTGAGTCACATATTTTCAGTAGAAGCTAATTTCACGTAGCATAACTGGGGGATTGCTTAATAAATCAAGCAAAATGCAGTGTTTCCATACTTTTCCCTGGGATTAATTTAACAATTTAAAGGACTAATTACTTAAGATAAAATTTCAGTTGACCCATAAATTTAAGATAGGGTACTGTCTTGTTATAATATATGGTAAAAGTTATTATTTCCCACTGGCTTTGAATACATCTGGAATTAAGTAAGTGAAGACAAACTGCATTCTAAAAATTATCTGTTCCATTTATTTACTTGTGGTCTGGTGGCTGCTCCCCAAATATATTTTCTGTAGAAGATCGATATATCCTCATGGCAAAAGAGAATGTCAGTACATTTTTCAATATTTAAAGAAACTTGAAAGGAAAAAAGGAGAAGTGGGGACAACCATCTAACTTATCTGGAATTAAATAGACTCCAAACATTAGTCTCTTTGGGTGAACAGAGATAGCCTTGACCAACTGGGGATTCTCAAACTTCGATGCCAGATCACACACTGATGTTTATTCCACACTCAAGCTTATTCAACACAGATTGTAGGCATAAAATAGTTGAGCTCTAATGGATCATGTCCAGGCAGAATGATAGATACGGTCTTTTTTGTTGACAGTAGAGTTGTTTTCACATTCCACTTGAGTGAAATTATGTTCATTCATGCCATGGTACATAATCTCTGGCAAGGATTCTTAGAAAAAGTCATCATGTGGAATAAGTGTTAAAAAGTTGGAAAGTAGCACTATAAGAAAATATAAGACAAAAGTTGAATGATCTTCATTTATTTTGAAAAATATATAAATATCTATTTATGTTAATATTTGTTGATATGGATTCATATATATTATATATAAATACATACCTAAATATTAAAATTTGGGGGCAATGTAAATCCTTAATTTTACTAGACTATCAAAAATATTTTGAATTTCTAATATGAATAACAAATCATATGTCAGATATAATAGGTATAACACTGGCCCTTACTTTAAAATGTTTACAATCAAATTTTATAAATAAGACATAAGCAAATGAAATTTTATACAAAGAAGAAATGTTTAGTAAAGTAAGATGTGATCACAGCAATTACGAAGCTTTATCAGAATGAGCTCTTCTGCATAGTAATTTCTGGGTCTTGAAAAGTGAATGGACTGTAGCTGGATAGATAGAGAAGGGAAAAAATTATTCCAGTCAAGGAAGAGAGTAGGAGTGAATGAAATCTTAGTAACCCAGTGCTTGCTGAATTAAACCTTTTAGATATGACCTAATCATAGTGTTGTTAGGTTGTGCAAGAACACACTCAGGGTCACTGATTCACGAGAAGGACTCATAGAACTCAGAAAAGCTTTTATACTCAAGGTTACCATTTATTACAGCAAAACCATACAGATTAAAATCAGCAACGGTGAAAGGCACACAGGGCAGAGTCCAGGAGAGACTGGGCATGTGCTTCCAGTTGTCCTTTCCCAATGGAGTCGTACACACAGAACTTAATGCCCCCAGCAACAATTTGTGAAAACGCACATCAAGCACTGCCAACCTAGGAAGCTCACCCAGGCCTTGGTGTCCAGGGTTTTTATTGAGGGTCAGTCACGTAGGTATGAAATTCCCTGTGACTAACCTTATGTCTATTCTTCAGCCCTCACAAGAGGTCAAATTGTTACAGCCTGGCCCAGAGCTCCAGGCAAATAAAAAGAGACATTCACCATAAATCCTGTTGTTAGTTTAAACTATCTTGCATAGCCCAAGGCCAAAGATATAGAAAGCCATCCTTATCAGGCAGCATATCCCAAGAGCTTAGAGGTCATCTCCCAGGAGCTGGAGAAGGGCCAGTTCTTTCTTTGGAATGTGAGGGTTTGAACACCCCAACCTGCTAAGTTCACCCTTTACTGCACAATAAAGAAAGAGTTTGTGTAACTATGGGTCTTGAATTTAAAAAAATAAGAAGAAAAACAATAAAAAGATCTAAAATCCTGAAAAATGATACCTGCAAAAGATTTGTTTGTATCCATTTGTTTTGATAAGGAAAAAAAATATGAAGAAAAAGAAAACCAACTTCATATAGTAGCGATCAGTCTTCCCTTTGCACGGGGATCCAGGTGTTCTGCACAGCATCGTGGGCCTCGGTGGACTAATTTGTTGCCAGGTGTGATTCTCATAGCGGGACTACCGAAGGCGTGAGTCGTTACTCGGAACACTGTCAGTGCTTCACAGTTGCCCCAGTTAACAGTTCTCCAGGAGAGAGTTTATGTTGTGCTAAACTGAAAATTTGAGAATTAACCACTTACTGACCTTTTTCTTTTAATTTCTGCCCCTCCACTCTGCACCCCATACTTTCTTTTCTGAACTGCAATGTGCTCTTCTCTGAAGATGTTCCAGTGGATTTGATCGCCATCGGCAGGACTGGGTGGACAGTGGATGCCCTGAAGAGGTACACATGTGCTTTTGTGACAAGATTCCTGGGACCAAGCTGTCGTATATAGTTGCTACAACTTAATGAAAATGGTATCTAATTTAACAAAAATAGCCATCAGTTATTGAGCCCTTAAAATGTACCAGATGTTGGGTTTCACTCTACGTGTATTATTTCAATTTATTCTCATACCCACCCTATGAGGTAGGAGCTGTTACTGCCTTCGTATTATCAAGAGAAGAGGGAAGGAGAGGGGAGCTGTTGGAGAGAGGGTTGCGGTGAGGTTATCTAGAGTTAGATATGTGACTAGTGAGTAGTAGAGGCAGGATTTGAATTTCCATGAGCAAAGGGCAGTTCTCTTAAACAGTTGCAGCTTTTCTAAGATCTAGGAAGCCATTGTTCACCTTTTTCACTCAAATAGCAAAACCAATGGTATGAAGGAAAAGATTCATTACAGCAAACTGGGGTGATATAAAGAAGTTAAAAATGGTTTAACATGGAGACAGTAACTCTCAGGAAAAGGTTATAGAGACAATGATGCAATGGAGTGATTCAACCAAGTGTATACGATTGCAGAAGCAATTTTAACCTGTTTAGAATTCTCCAGTGAATTGCATTCACACTGTCATTTCAAGGTCACATAAAGATATCCTATTAGGTTCACAAAACAAAAGTGCTTGTTTCTTCTCCCTTTGTTCAGTTTTAGGGTATGAATTTTGAATAACAACCGTGAAGAATTATACAAGCTTTCCCATTCGGTAAAGCAGATCATGTCAAAGTGCTGTTTTAAAAACGATTAGGAGATCAGTGGTTACCAGAGCCTTTTTTTAAAATTAAGTTTTTATTTATGATGTCTCATAAATTTCTTGAGAAATACATCTTTGAGAATATTCTTAAACTTTCAAATATAGTATTGCCTATGCAGCTTTAATCAACTTTTTGACAATCATTTGGGAAATTACAGTGATATATACTAATCCATCTGTTTCATTTCATTTCCTTAACAACATAAGTCAAAAAAATATATAGCGATGGAGCCATGGTTTTGTTTTCAGGTTGATTTTTTTTTCATGTAATCACAGTTACCTCAATAAAAAAAAATGATGGAAATTGAATATCTATATTTGTGTAAGGATTAAGGGGGTAATTCAGACATTTTAATTTCCTTGCTTCAGTGTGGGTCTACTGTGAACCCTAGGAGATAGAAGAAGCCATCACATTTTAAGCCCTCCTAAACGTATTTGTGGAGAATTTACCATGTTGTGTAGCCTGTGCTCAGTGCTAAAATTACTAAGATAAAAAAAAATTACCCCCTGTTCCCAAGAAGCCCCGAGTTTAGTACATTCTTTAATATTCAATGTTTCCTTTTTATTCTGTAATTAAATTATCAACATGACTAGCCTTATGGGGAGCAATTTTATCCTTCTTTTACAGGTAAGTAAACAAGGTCACCAATTCCAGCCCATTTTCCATGCCTAAAACTAGAGTTAAATTTCCTTTCTGTTCCTGTGAGATGAAATTCATTCTATAAGTACATTCCTAATATGAGCATTTACTGTGCACTTTTCTAAGCACTGATAATGTAAGAGTGTAAGAAGTGTGTCCAGCAGGGTAGATAGACCACGGAACAAAGGTCTGCACTTAGAGAATGACAGGGGCAAAGACAGTAACTACAAGTATGCAGCCTTATAAAGTAGGGTAAGGGAAGGTTTGCTTGAGGAGGTGATATTTAAGATGATGCTGGGAGGGCAACTGAAGCTAAGAAGAGGAATGGTGAGCGATGAGATTGGAGATGTAAACAGGGCCCTAAGTTTGACAAATTGAAGGAGTTTGGGCTTTATCTTAAAGGCAACGGAAGTATGGAGATTCCTCAAAAAATTAAAAATAGAACTAACATGATCCAGCAATGCCACTTCTGGGTATTTACAAAGGAAATGAAAACACTAGCTCAAAAAGATATATGCACCCCCATGTTCATTGCAGCATTATTGACAATAGCTGTGGCATGGAAACAACCTAAGTGTCCATAGATGGATGAATGGATGCAGAAAATGTGATCCATATATACAGTGCAATATTATTCAGCCATAAAAAAAAGAAGGTAATCTTGTCACTTGTGACAGCGTGGATGGACTTTGAGGGCATTATACCAAGTGAAATAAGTCAGACAGAGATAGACAAATACCGTATGATCTCACATGTGGAATCTAAAGCAACAGCAGCAACAAAAAATGAGCTCATAGATTCAGAGAACAGATTGTTAGTTGCTAGAGGCAGTGGTCGGGGAGTGGGCAAAATGAGTGAAGATGGTGAAAAGGTACAAATTTCCAGTTATAAAATAAATAAGTCAGGGGATATAATATGCAGCATGGTGACTGTAGTTAATAATACTGTGTTGCATATTTGAAAGTTGTGAAGAGAGTAGATCTTAAAAGTTCTTATTACAAGAAAGAAATTTAGTAGCTATGTATGGTGATAGATGTTAACTAGGCTTACTGTGGTGATCATTTTGCAATATATACAAATATCAAATCATTATGTCATACACCTTGAACTAATCGACTAATACTTCCAATGTATGAGCACAGAATATCTTTCCCTCTATACTTAACGTTGTTGAGAGTTTTTTATTGTAAATGGATGTTGGATTTTGTCAAATGCTTTCCCTGCAACTATTCAGATGATCATGTGATTTTTGTCTTTCATTCTGTAATGTGGTATATCACATTGATTGATTTGTGAATGTTGAACTATCCTTACATCCCTGGAATGCATCACACTCGATCATGGTATATGATCCTTTTAATGTATTGTTGAATTCAATTTGCTAATTTTTTTTGAGGATTTTTGCATCTTTGTTAATCAGGGGTATTAGACTATAGTCTTCTTTTTTGTGGTGTCCTTGCCTGGTATCAAGGTAATGCTGGCCTCATAAAATAAGTTTGAGTATGTTTCCTCCTGTTTTTTGGAAGAGTTCAGGAAGGAGTGGCATTAATTCTTTGAATATATGGTAGAATTCGCCAGTTAAGGCATCTAGTTCTATCAAAAATCCTAGTTCTGGATTTTTGTTTGTTGGGAGGTTTTTAATAACTGATTCAATCTCCTTACCAGTAATTGATCTATTCAGATTTTGTATTTCTTCATGGTTCAATCTTAGCAGCTTGTATGTATCTAGCAGTTTACCCATTTTTCTAGATTGTCCTCTTCTAAATATTTTAAAGCTTTGTCTTTCAGATTAAAGTCTTTATTCCATTTGCAGTTGGCATCTATGTGTGATATAAGATAGGAATCCTATTCGTGGGAGGTTTCCTCCTTATGGATAATTTCACGATTTATTAAATAATCTTTTCTTTTGGCAATTTCTTTCAGTGTCAGCACTCCTTTATATAGTTTCCATATAGACAGGGAGACAGTTTCTGCGCTGTCCTCTTCTAATGCTCAGTTTGTCAATACCTTAACCAATGTCACACTGTCTTAATTATTATAGTTTTAGAAGGAATCTTGCTATCTATAGGACAAGTCTCCTTACTTTTCTTCTTTACAAGTGTTTTGACAATTTGGGTGCCTTTGTTCTTCATATAAATTGTAGACTCAACTAAATCAGATCTGAAATCAATCAATCAATCTTGTTAATATTTTTATTGGAATTACATTGAATTTTGAATTATTTCGCATTTCCAAATTACGGAAATTCCTAAAATTTATCTTTTTATTATTAACTTCTAACATAATTGAATTCTTATCAGAGAGCATATTCTATATGATACTGATTCTTTAAAATTGGTTGAAATTGTTTTATGGAGTAGCACATGGATAATTTGTACAAATGATCTATATGTGCCCAAGAAGAATGTGTGTTTTCTAATTGATTGGGTGTCAAGTTTGATAAATGTACTATTCAGTCAGACTTTCTCCATTCTCTCTCATTTCACCTTCTGAGCCCTTTGGAGATAGGCTTGACCTTCTCATCACTTCCTTGTCTCTCTTAACCTCTGTTTTATATTATCTATCTTCTTATTTCTTTGTACCACATCCTGGGGAATTTCTTTAAATCTATTTGCCAGCTCATTAATTCTTCCTTCATCTTGTTTAATCTGCTACTTAACCTATCCATTGAGGTAACAATTTTAACAAATATATTTTTCATTTCTAAAATTTAATTTTGACACTTTAAGTTTAAATTAAGTGTGTTAATTGGTTAAATTTAATTAAATCTGCCAAGTCATGTTTATAGTCTATGCTACTATTTCATTTCCTTAAATATTTCATATATGATTTTTATATATTCTATATTGGATGACCCCAATATCTAAAGTTTTTGGTAGTCTAAATATGTTGCTCATTGCTTTTGCTGGCCTTGTGAGAGTCCTCTTTTTGTGTGTGTGTTACCTCGTGTTCTTCAATTAAAAGTGCATGTTTGTCTGATCTTACTCCCTAGGACTTTGGTAGGTGATGCTTTCCACTAAAGAGTGTTTGATTATGGGAAGCTGAGGGTTTTTGGGGCTACCATATGTCCCTGCCTTAATATGGGGAGCAGAGGTTGAGATTTATCGCCCCCATCCACTGCTGGTGCAAGGCTTCATCTCCACAGAGCAGTATTGACTTTTGACATTTTTCCCCTTAGAGCAAACCCTGATTTTTTTACTTTGCTTAATGTGTACCGCTCCTACTCTCTTCACAGCACGCAGCTTTTGCTTTGTTTTGTTTTGAAGGGGAGACAAAGGAAAGGCACCTTTGGAGATTTTCTTTGCTTCCTGAAAATCCTAGTAATGCTTTAAAATTCATGTTTTATCCAGAACCTACTTGTATTGTAGCAGGAGGGGCATTTACAGTCTTTAGTCTGCCTTTACTGCCATAAGCAAAACAAGTCTAGGATTTTCCCTTAAACATTAGGTGTGTGATGAAACTATTTTTTGAGAATAGAAACATTTGAGGAGAATAATAAGTCATTTTAGACTTATTGTATTTGAGATGTCTGTGATATCCATATGCATGAGTCAAATAGATGAACATTTGGGCCTAAAAGTCAAGAAATAGATGAGGACTGGAGATACAGATTTATGAATAATCAACATAAAGATGTTAATTGAAATCATGAGTGTGGTGAAAACTGCTAGTGAGAATGCATACAGCAAAAAGAGGAGTCAAGAAAGATGTGTAAGACATACCAACATTTAAAGGATAGACACAATCACAAGGAAATGAAGGAGTTGTTAGAGAGGTATCATAAAAATGATGAGAGTGTGGCAGCGAGATTAGAAAGTGGACAACTGTGCCAAATGTTGATGAGATATCAAGAGCATACCATGGAAGATTTAGTAAATAAGGAGATATTTAGAAACACTGATATGAGAAATTTCAAGTCAGTTGGATCGGGTAAAAACAGAATTGCTGTAAGTGGGGATGTGGGAGTCTGAGAAGACCAGGGCAGACCAACCTCTCTGGAATTATGACTGAATGGAAGGAGAGTAGGATAGTGTCAGGATGCGTTGTGGAAAACAGGGAGGACTGGGCTTTTAAAATAAGATTGAACATGCTTGAGTATGTTCATGTGCTGATGGTGACAAGGCAGTGGAAAAATAGAGATTGAAAACATGGTAGAGAAGGGGTGGAATCAGGTGAGCAAGTTCACAACACCCCAGAAGGTGGGCTGGGTTGGGCCAAGTAGAGATATGGAGAATAGCTAGCTATAAATAATGGACTCCATCCGTGATGACAGAAGGAAAGGATAGGTCAGTCCAGATTCAAGCAAGAATGCTGATTTGCAAAGAAATTTAAAGAATTTTTGATGATGACTCTTCCACAAAGAAATTAAAGGTGAGCCCATGGAGTAAAATTGTGAGAGGAATTATGGGATTGTAGTTTTAAGTAGAGTGGAGAGGGGTTGAAATTGATACTGAGGATTATGGGAGAGATTAGCAAAGTGGGGCAGTATTGCCAAGCAATATGGAAGGCCCCCCACTGAGGATGCAAGAGGTGAGTTTGTAGAGCTCTCAGTGTGTGATTGTTTTTCAGCTGTGCCTGGCTTTGCTGCAGGCAGGGAAGAGGCAGATATCTGTACTACATTCAATATTGGGGATTTTCTGTAAAGGTGTTGTGGAAAAAAACCAAAACAAGGCAAGATGCTTGAAGTTATTGAAAAGAGAAATTGAAGTGATGGAAAAAGGAGAGTAAAGAAGAAGATCATTGTGCTTGGGTTTTCTATGTGGTCAAAAGATAAGAGAATTTGAGTGAACAGGTTCATGGAAAGACGGAAAATAGAATAATGAATTTATGATTTCTGAACTAAAGCATTTCCAACTGCAGATAAGGTCCAGGCTGTGGGGAAGATAACTAAAGTGGAACGAACCAAGGAGAGGATCATGAGATCACTGGGGCTGACAAGGTGCAGGAACTGAAATTGGAGGAATTGAATGGGCCCCTAGAATGATGGGAGTTGAAGTGGAGAATAAACTTGTGTCATATCCAGCTAGTAAAAAGGAAGCTGTCTCAGGAATGCCTCCTGAACCAGTGATAAGGGGCATTGTACTTCACTAATGATGAGAAGGTTAAGAAAGTTATTTATTTTATAATAATTTTCAAAAGTTGGATGAGTACCATCTATTCAAGGCCTACCAGAGGGATGGAGTCCATTGAAGCATAAAGAGGTGGAGAGAAGCTTCTAAACCAGAAAAGTTTGGATGTTGGAGGTTGTTACTGGTGAAGGTCATAGGATTTATGTTTGTGGGCTATAAATAAAAAATATGATATGAACCTTTTCCAGGTGTCTTTAGTATAAGTCTGCGAGGGAAAAGACAGGCTAAGTGATTACATGAGTGAGATTTTTAGAATTTAGCATTATCAATTTGATATGAAGGGAATGCGTTCTTTCTTCACGTAGGCAAGCTTTTTGAAACCTTATCTTTATGCACATGTTTTCTTGTAGTATGAGCTTTTCCCTTTTGACATCCTATCTTTTATAAATATATTGATAGAAAATTTAGAGCAAGGTATAAACAAAAATATGAAAGATTAACAGCAGAAAATGATGACATGCAAATATCTATAAATGGAAATGCTTTATCACATCCAATTTTTTTCTCTGGTCTATTTTATATACTTTGTAAATTAGTAAAACCTACAAATATAATGTTGTACAAAAATAATTTATTCCTCATCTTGATTTGAGAACTTTTTGTGCTTTACAGCTTTAAAATGACAATTTCTTTGATGGAACTTTTAAAAATACATGTATGATCACTCTTACATTGTTTTCCCTTTTGTTTTTCTTATTAGTCAAAAGAGAAGATGTGTGAGAACACAGAGCCAGCGGAAAGTTCTTCTCAAACAACCACAACCATACGAATGACAACCACACAATTCAGGGTCTTAACGACCACCAGAAGAGCGGCGACATCCCAGCTGCCCACCAGCCTGCCCACAGAAGGTGCCCCAGAGATGTTCTTGCTCTTTCCCTGAAAGACAGAAAAGTCACTGTGTTGACATGTCCTGGACTAGCTCTCTAGAGGGAAAGTTATTCTTCAGCTAACTGGATTTCTAAAGGGGGAAAGATACAATTATTATGGAGGAAAAATATGTGCTGGGATTCTTTCAATGTGCTGTGCCTTTTATTAAGACTTAGCTTTTAATAGTGATCCTAGCTAAATGTCCTCCCTCGAAAAGAAATAGAGACTTCTTTTCGTATGGCTAAACTTTGTAGTAACTGAATTCGACATTTCAGTCACAGGATAGAAAGGCAAAATGTATATGAAATATCCATTGATTTTGGATTCTGAACAATATACAATTCTACTCACATGCAATTTTAATATTTGCTTGAATACAGTCAATAAAATATGTTGGTCCGTAACCTATAGACATATACACGTCTAGATGTCTGTGTCAGAGAAATTGTTCTTGAAAAACATTTGCTCTGCTAGGAAAGGCAAAAATATGACAGAACATTAATGCATGGGTCAACTCATTAGGAGAAGAAAGTATATTAGCCAACCTTTATTAACCTTCTATTCTGAATGATACCGCTAAGGAGAAATGTGAGACTGGTCAGCCAAGTGTAAGCTCTAAGGGGAAAACAATGGTTTTGTTTATTGTCATAAACTTTGCTTTCATTTGAATAAGAAATTAAATTAAATTGGAAATTTTTGCTTTTGATTGAAATTTAATTGGATATTAGAAGTTAACTGGAATAAAGTGATAAAATGAGGTGTAAGACAGGTGCTAAATACATTTTATTGCTTTTAAAACTAATTTAATATTTTAATCCATATTATTTTGGATTTTTATATAGCCTAAAATATTTCTGCAATTTGAATCCTAGTCTTTAAAATGAAATATAACCACTGAAATTAAAAAAGCATCTCCCACATTTTGTTCATTAAGGACAAGACCTTTTCACACATGATTTTGGTCGTATTTTTTAGCAATGAATAAGCGTATAACTTTTAAAATTAAATTTTTAAATATTGACAAATCTTTACTGTTCCAGTTAATTTGGAATTTCCTTGATCTTGATTTTTAAAATGAATAACAAAGGCCATAACTATAGAGTCTAATTACAATAAGTCATTTTGGAAAATTAAAAGTAAATGTATTTTGGGGCCAGCCCAGTGGCATAGCAGTTAAGTTTGTGCATTCCACTTCAGCATCAGTTCAGATCCCAGGAGTGGACCTACACACTACTTATCAAGCCATGCTGCGGCAGGCATCCCATATATAAAATAGAGGACAGGCACAGCTATTAGCTCAAGGCCAGTCTTCCTCAGCAAAAAGAGGAGGATTGGGCAGTGGATGTTAGCTCAGGGCTAATCTTCCTCAAAAAAGAAAAAGGTAAAAACAAAAATATAATAATAAAAATAAATGTATTTTAAGTTAAATTATAGCTGTACTTTTCCACAGATCTTAAGAATCCTATAATACTTTACTAAAGTCTTGATCTTACAATCTCAGTAAGAAATTTTAGTACTATATCATGTAAGCCTAGGACTTGCTCCCATTGCAGTGGAAATTAGCTCATTAAAATCTCAAATCTATTCATGTTACTGTTAAGTCATTAGTAGACAATTACTGGTCATGAGATGTATGCACCTTTGAAGTTTTTTCTATTGTAGTAACTTTGAATTTCTCTTCCAGATGATACCAAGATAGCACTACATCTAAAAGATAATGGAGGTAGGAACTGATACTTTTCTCTCATAAATATTTTTACTTACTAACCCATTGCATTCATTTAACTGTGAGAAAGGACTTGGGCCCCTAAATATAGAGTGAGGTTATTTTTCACTCCCCGTTGGTATGTAGCATAGGAAGAATTCAGTGAGGTGGCCTGAAAAGTGAAATGGTTTCAATAGTGGAACGAATTTCTAATCTTTGTATCTACCTATAAGACTACATGACACCAATGATAAATGATAAAGTGACAGTTTATTCACACATCTTGCTATTCTTTGTCAATCTAGTCCTTGGTTTAATTGCATATGGGATTATCTACACAGCACAGGTATTGAGTTCAACTATTTTTTTTCACTAAATTGACTATTCAACAGTTTTCATAAATAAAATTAGGAAATAGAGCAACATGAGAATATACTTGACTAGGCATTTTTATCTTTTATATGAAGCAAGGGACAAAAATTAAACATACAAAAAAATTTAGTTAGCAGCATACAAAGGTTTTCTAAGACAATTTAGAAATATCTATAATCGTATTTGAAAATTTTTGGAAGAAAGGTTATATCAAAACAAGGTCGTGAAAGATATTGACTAAATTTTTAAAACTAGTTCTCTTCATATTAGACTATGTTAGTTCATATGTGTTTCTCTACCATAGTACGCTGGGTTTTGATAAAAGAGATTGTTTTTTATTAGTAATCGTTTATTTGGCTCAGGAAGGGGGTCTCCTGTTCTTAGCAGCATCCATTATGCAAATGTGGGGACACTGTGACATTGATCTAGACACAATTTTTCTTTTGCAGTCCCAGATAGTTTTGTGAGTAAGTCATAATCCATTATACACATTGTTAGGGATGTTTTCCTCTGTAATTGTAGGGAATAGTTCCTAAATTGCTCAGTCTAGGTTAAGTAAATGCTTCTATGTTTTCTTAGGTCACTTTGTCTTTAGATATAGGTATAGATATTATAGATATGTGTACCTATATCTATATATAGATATATATTTTTAAAATTTGGATCAATCCTTTTGAAAAAGAAACTGCCTAACCTCTTCATAGATATCATTGTTACATCATGTCCATCGTCATTTCTGTAACGTTGTGTTTCATTTCATTAATTTCTTACTCGTTATTGTATTAATGCAATAAGTGGATCGTTTTACAGAAGACCATTTGCAACATACATATTATCTAGAAATGAATTAAAATCTTAGCCCTTGAAGGGCCTTCAGTAATCGTTCAGTTCAGAATTTCTCAGAGCAGCATCTTAGTAAATGAACATAAATCCTAATGTTGAGATTACTTCATTTTGAGGGAGGATTTGTAAGGATGAGACAAATGAACTGCAGGAAGGGTCCCCAAGAGACTTCTGTTGTATTTGTTACATTTAATTCTTAATATGAATAGGGGTTACATGTGTGTTCATAATATTCTTATCTATGCTGTCTTCTCTTTAAAAAAAACAGTATGCCTAAAATATTCTATAATGCTAACAGAAACAAAGAAAGATTCCTGTGATCAAATAGGTATGAGATATTCTGAGTGAAAGAAAATGAAAGAAGTTTCTTTGCTGGAGAACTGTTCAAAGCTTTTAATGTTCGTTTGTTCGTTCATTCATTTATTCCAGCCGAATGCCTGCTAATTGCAAGGCATTGTTACAGGCCTGGAGCTATGGTAATGTTCAAGGCTTGGACAAATTTCCCTGCTTTCAGAGAGCATGTATTCTAAAGAAACTTCAAGATGATAATAAAGATTTAGTAGCTGGCATTTCTCCACTATTTGGTCATAAAGCTTTTTTGTAAATAGCATTTCATGGAATTAATGTTTTGTGGAGTACACTTTGGGAAATAGTTTTCTAGAATATTGCCAATTATCCCAAGAAAAATCCTTAGTTTTCTCTAATGCAGAAAGGAATCATAAAACTTTGAAGATTTTCTTAATGCCATGCATTAGAACTGCCTTATGACTCTGAGAAAACGAGTCAAGGAAATTCCAAGATTTAAGGGGAAGACTTTTTTGCTTTTTTCTTGTACCAGAAAAGTTGACTTCTGGATTTTCAGACAATATTTAAGTCGTTGATATGCAGCAAGTATCCATCAGAATTCCAAAATATCACAATACGATTTCAAATGTATCTATACTGTGGAATTCTTTTCATGTCTAGAGTTGTTTATAGAAGCACTTTTCCTAAAATCGTTCAAGTGCAGTTAGAACAGAGCAACCTGACCAGTATTGAGATAAATGTTCCTTCAAAACAGTACTTAAGGGAAATCTCACATTACTGTTTATAGTACCATCACTAAGACAGCATGCTCTCATTGCTTTTTATTTTGTGGAATATGGAGATACAAGAAGGATTGCCAATTGAAATCTAACCTCATTAGTTACTCAAGCATGTTGAAAACAGAATTCCGAATTGTCCTCCCTATCCCCCTCCAGCTTAACATTTTTGCAAAGTCAAGGTAATAATGAAAAAGGGTGCCTAATTTGAAGATTCTCTCACATTTACTGAGAATAATTATTTTAAAAAATGCAAGCTAATACATTTTTACAAATTGCTATGTGTTGCTGCAAAGAAATTCAGCACGTTTTATTTCTTGACTTAATTGGCTATTCTTAAAAGCAGTTTAATTTAGAGGTCTGTCCTTTTCTGGAAAAGAGGGTGGCATTTTTCAAAGCAGTCAATATGTAGCTAGAAACCAGACTCTGCCTTTACAACATCATCTCCCTTAGATATTGGATTACCATGGCTCTGAGTCTTTCTGGGACATTTCTGTGCGTAAGGGTAGTCAATTTTCTTAGTGGAGTCCACAGCTGCCATGATTACACATTCACTTTCCAGGAGATTTTCCTTCGTCTTTGATATGAAAGCAGAAAATACCTTTGAGCAGCTGCACACGAAAGGCACACAACAGGGTTTCTCATTCACAGGACCCAAACTGAGCTACAGTCTGCTAAATCACTGTTGGTGAATCTTCAATTGTACATTGAGTTTCCTGCTATATTTAGATTAGGTTTAGGCAGAGCCTCTGGAAGTTTCAGGCTCGTTGTTTGGAGATGTTTTATTAGCCTTCAGGGTTGAGAGGAAATTCTAAGCTCTCTAAATAATTTGGAGAAAAGAACATGAAAAAATCTAAACAAAGAGAATGGCATCTACTGTGCACAGACTCCTTAGGAAGGTACAGCATTGACTGACCGTTGTAATTGACCGACTACCAAACTCAGACAAACCAATATAAAGACAGCATTTTATCTCCAACTGAAATATTACTGGTTGCATGTTTATAATATTAAGTTTAGAGTAATACGTAAGTCTAAACAAATACCATACCTGTCCCTTATTTATGTGAAAAACAGAAAAGGAGGAGGAAGTGGAGAAGGAACAGGAGTGGGAGGAGGAGTTGGAGAAGGAGAAGAAAAAGAAAAGGAAAAAGAAGCATTTGTTGAGTGTTTACTGTTTTCCAGGCAACATTCTAAATGTTCTACATATTTCAAGCTGTTTTATTCACGTAACTCCCCTGTGAGTTGGTCCTATTCTTATTTCCACTTTATAGCTGAGGAAACCAAGGTACAGAAAGGTTAGGTTACCAGCTGGGATGTGGCAGAGCTGGGATGTGAATCTGTTTAGCCTTGATGCAGATTCCAAGTCCTTGACCTCCTCACAGCATTGCTGCTTGGACGCAGTACAGGTCTCCTACAGCCAAATGTCAATTGGGATGGGAAATGCCACTGTAAGATATTTTACTTACATCTGTTATATTCTTTTTTCCTTTTCTACAACAACTGATTATACTTATAAGTGTTTGAAAATGAAATGTCCTTTTCCCATGTAATTATGTGTTAGGTTCCATTTTCTCCTTTCTATGAAAATCACAATGCATTGATTCTCCTGTGTGATTGAGTGTCTGAATCATTGGCATGTGGTCTCCAAACTACAGGGCTGCTCTGTTTTTGTTCAACATTTAATCTAAATGTCCTTCAGCCTCCTTGGTTTCTCTGGAAATTCAAATTTAATTCACCATTAAGGGGTAGCTAGCATGTATTCTTTAAATATTTATATATATTTCTGTGGATAAAGGTAATATGCACTTAAAACCACATCTTTGGGTTTTCAGATACTCACAAAAGCTTCTTAGAAGAGTTACATTTTTAGGGAATGACCTAGCTGTATATTTTAGCAGGTCTAACTATTAAATGTCTTCTTTGGCATTTCGTCAGATTGCCTCCAAAAGGCACTATCCATCTAAGTATAAATGTAAATGCCTTCAGGATGCTAGCTGGATAAAATTATATCCAGAGCTAAAAAGAATGGAATCAATGGCAAGGTCTTTTAATTGAGAAGTAAAGTCTTCAAGGAGATTCAACTCAATTTAGCAAATTGAATTGTGCCATTCTGCCACACTGCAGATGTTAAAATTATTTCAAGCTCCAAAATCCTGTGATTTGATTTGATTATTTAAAATGTGTTGATTGAGATTTATCAAAGTACTGAAAACTGTATTCTCTCTTGGTTCTTCTGAAGGTCCTTCCCTTTTATAACATTGCTTCTTGTAAAAAAAAAAATATTTGAGTATAAGTTCTTAATTGCTACTAATATTTAAAGTGTCAACACTCTAGACAGCATTGATGTATTATGCAGGTGATACTGTGTTTCTCATTTCTTCTTATTGCTATGAATTTTACAAAACCTGCATTCTGAAAGGGTGCATTCTTGAGTCAGATGGTGTCTCCATCAAAAAGATGCTGAAATAGTCATATTAAGCAGTTTGCAGAGCATGATTAAGTTAATTCTGAGGTATAAATCTGCAAATGATTGATTTCAGAGAGCTAATACAGAAATACTTTGAATGAACTACTACGGAATAGCTGGTCTGAATTCTGATTCTGTTGTGTTTAGTTTTCTATTTCTGAACATATCTTAAGATTTTTCATCCAAAGATAAAATATTAGAATATTATTCTGACTTTTTCACCAGAATACTTCTAAGGTTATATTTTTATTACCTAGTGTAGTGACAGACCAAGTGTCTAGTGTTTCATTTATCATTCAGTCAAATTACTTTTTGACTTTAGTACATAAATCATCAAAGTAAGGTATCTTTCACTTTTTTTCTTCCTACCTTTCCTGGCTATTTTTTTCATCCACTTCTTTCACACAGATCACACAGTCTTGTAAGCAAAGGGAAACTGTTATTTCCTCTTGACAGACTATTGAATATCTATCACTTTCTGTTTCTAAAACTGGAAAGGACCTTGGCATTTGGTTTTATCATTTGCTTCGGCTACTTTTCATGATAGTACTAACTCTAAGTATATATGTGCCATAATAGTGAAAATTTCTTATAATTCAGAATGTTCTTTCGAATGTTCCTTGGCATTACAAATTTCTTTCCTAAATTGTGTCCAAAGTAGTGGTTCTCACCTTTCTCTTTGCATTGGAATCATTTGGTTATTCTCATCTAATTTTATTATTCTGGCTTATAGAAACTCCAGTGCTCAGACTGCTCTCCATACCAATTAAATGTAAACCTCTGGAACTGGGGCTCGGGCATCAATATTTTTTAAATCCCCAGATGATTGCCATGTAAAGTTAAGTTGAAAACGAGTGTTCTGACACAGTGCTTCATAAATATTAAGGAGCACCGGAATCAATGGGGGACAAGAGAGTCTTGATAAAAGGCGTTTTCTGTTATAGTAGTTCTAGGGTGGAGCCCACACCTTTGCAGCGTATTTCAAGCAAGCTCTCAGACAATGCAGACACCGCCAGTTCACACACCGCACTTTGAGCATCAAGAGTGGAGTGAATTCTTGGTTTCTTTCTGCCGGAATCCCCAAAATGAGAATGATATATCTTACTCTAAATCCACCCATTGGTCCTCACCTGTACCTCCTGACTCTCCTAAAGCAACATTTTCATTGGTGACAACAAGAAATTCCTTCTGTCTACAGGCAGAGGATGTGTCTTGCTCAGCAGAGGCGAGGGACTCTCATGTCTGCTGTATCTCATAACTCATTTAAATATAGTGAGAAAATTAGTACATTTTAGCTGGTGCAAATTTATTTATTTTAGTGATGACAGTTACATTTTCTTTATTTTGTTGAAGCACATGAAGTTTCAGATTTTTTTTTTTTTTTTACTGTTTTGATCTACAAAAATTGCAGTTTCATTGTTTAACCTAATCATTTAAAAATTGTCATCTAGCACAGGAAAAGAAAAAGAAATCACTTTGGAATAAACTTTTTCCCCCTTACGTTGATTTGTAGATAAGATTTGTTGAGTTGATGCTGCTGATAGAATACAGACAAAATGGTACAGCAGAACCTCTCAGGAAATACACACATGGCTTCCAAGAGGTGGCTGTAAACACACCTTCCATTTGCCATCAGCAGAATGTTTTTCTACATCCTTCTCCCTGATCAATACCTACCTTCCTTTCTGTGCTCACCTCCTGTATAATTTTCTATCTTCACTCTTCTTGCCAGAAACCCAGGCTTGGGAATCTCCTGTTGGAGAAAAGAAACTTTTCTTTAGATTTTGGAAACTAAGATTTACGAGGGTCTCCAAGAGTAGTTTTTGTGTTACCCAATATTTCTTGTAACCCTTCCTGGGGCCATAAACATGTGTAAAGTCATTAGTTGTTTTCTTTTTTTTTTTTTTTATGAAGTGTCTAGTGATCATGGCTAATTGTCTTGTGCTACTAAAATAATGTGTATGTCACTAGAAAATTAGATTAACTTTGATGTTGATTTGTTCAAGAAACATTTCTTAAACTACTCTGTGCCAAGCCCATTGGTAGGCGATGGAGATACAAAGGTAAACAAGGGCTGTGCCTGCTCTGAAGAAGCAAATAGCCTCATGGGATGAGATAGAGAATTCAATCAATAATGATTATGGGTGAAAAGTACAAAGATAGACTCAGGAAAAACTATGAGGGCAGAGAAGAGGAAATAAATAAAACTGGAATTATGGGAAAGTTTCCCAGAAGAGACAAGACTTGATCCAAGTTTTGAAGTATAGTTAAGTTAAGAAATTATACTAGTATAATTATACTAGTATAGGTGGCATTTGTATAGAAAAAGGGGCAGGAGAATGATGTTCTAGCAGAGGAATCTGCAAAAACAGAGGTTCAGTAGCGTGAAACATCAAGGTCTATTTGAGTAACTCTAAAGAGTTGCTACAGCTTATTTAGCTGATGTAAAAGTGTACACAGGTAGTGATGGATGATGAGATTGAAAGATAAGCATAGGCTTCAGTGCTCATAGCCTTTTATGCCAAGCAATGGAGTTTAAACTTTATCCTGAAGGCAGTGGGAGCCGTTGACATCACTTAGACAAGGAGCGCCAGGAAATATTTTACATGTTTCGTAGGTCATTCTTAAGGGATTATGGGGAACAGATGGGAAAGGAGTGAGACTGAGGCCAGGAAAACTAGTTAAGAAATTATACTAGTAATCCATAGAAGAAATGGTGAGTAGCTAAACTAAAGTATTGATTGACAATGGGAATAAAGAAGAGAGAATGGGCATGAAAAGTATTTTTAATGAAGTAGAAGTTACATAACTAATATCTGATTGGATTCATGATTTACGTGATAGGAAAGTGTCATCTGGGTAGATATGGCACTGTTTAATAGTGGGTACAGGAAGAGGAACAGTTTGGGGGGAAGACAATGAATTTAGTTTGAGCACATCAACTTTGAAGTGTCTGTAGGACATCCAGATGAAGATGTCCAGTAGACATTTTTCCATGCAATTCTGAAATTCAACTTGAGAAATACAAACAAAAGATACAAATTTAAGCATCATCAGTGTATAAACAATAGTTGAAGTTAGGAGAGTGAGTGAGATTGCAGACGGATAGTATAAAAATGAAAAAGGCAGAGGATGAAAAGGATAACACAACATTGGAGGTTTTGTGAGGAAAACTGAAAAGAGAGTCAAAGAGACAGCAAGAAAACCAGAAGAGTTTGGTATCACAGAAACCAAAGGAGAAGAAAATTTCAAGGAGGAAGCAGTAAACGATGTCAATGCTACACACAAGTCAAGTTAAAAAAAAGACCAGAGAGGCCAGCCCCAGTGGCCTAGTGGTTAAGTTCGACATGCTCCACGTTGGGGGCCTGGGTTCAGTTCCCGGGCATGGACCTACACTCGTCTATCAGTGGCCATGCTGTAACAGCAGCTCATATACAAAACAGAGGAAGATTGGCCACAGATGTTAGCTCAGGGCAAATCTTCCACAGGAAACAAACCCCCAAAAAACATGGAAAAGAAGCCATTAGATCCAGTAATCTGTTAACATTTGTTGACCTTGACTGGACAGTTCTACATTTGCACAATCCCCAGACAGAATTTGAGAAGTCTATGGGCAATAAGGAAATTGAAGTTAACAGGGACAGGCTACATTTTCAAGAAGCTTAGTGAAAAGAGAAGTAGGGATTTCTGTTGTTGACCATGTTGTTTTATTTTAGGAGCATATTTACCTGTTATAGGTGTTGAGGAGAAAGAAGACATAAAGAAAGAGTTAAAAGGTGACTGAGAGAGAAGTGATATATCTGCAAGCATGGGTGGCTCAGTCAGTGTGGACAAGAGGAGCCAGGTGGGAGGCAGAAGTTGAGGGAGTTTCATCTGAACTTGCTGTTTCCTCGGTATAGTAGGAGACAGTATGGTAAGAATGAGTGGGAGAAGTCAGAGTTTGGTGTCTAGTTGTTGAGAGAACACATAAAACATTTCCTAAGGGAATGGAACGTGGAGCATCCTACTATTGTAGAAGGGGCACACATGCCAAAGTGTATTTGGAGCCTGCTAAATTTTTTCATATGTGCTTGAATCACCAATGCTTATTGCCCATGTAATATGGTGATCCACTTTAAACCAAAAAGAAAAATCAGAGTAAATTTTGTTGGCGAGAAAAGATATGTTATTTTTAAAAAGGCATGTAGCTTTAAAGAGAGTAGATTAATCCATTAGTTGGTAACTTTAGTTTAATCTTTTTCAATAGCTAGGTTTTCAACCGCTTACTTTTCCATTAAGACTAATTTTTGCTTTAGTTTTATTCTGCTGTGTTCAAATAATACCATGCAAGATTTAAAATGTATCTTGGGTAGTAAGGACAGGAGTTAATTATTTAACACTAATTCATAACAGTACTGTAAGCTACTGTGACCAAATGTTAGTATTTCAGTTACAGTAATGAATTAACAACTTCTTGGATAAAATTTCAACCATAAGTGATTTTAACATGTGTTAACATTTTGCTCAGCAATCACTAAAGAAAAAATACAGAAAATGTAGAGCTAAATTTAATTGGAATTCTAAGTAATATTTGCTTAACCTAAAGAAGACAAAAGAGGAGGAAAAATGGGCCACATAATGGACAGAAACAAAGAAAACAAATAGCAAAATAGCAGACAAAATCCAGCCATGTCAATAATTATATTAAATGTAAAGAGAATAAACAATCTAGTTGAAAGCATAGATTATCAGACTAACTTTTTAAAAAGCAAGATCCAAGTAAGATAGTTGTATAGGAGATGTACATGAAACATAAAAACATAATGATATAAAATGATTTAAGGTAAAATAATAGAAAAATATATACCGTGCAAAAGTAACCATAAGAAAGCTGGAGTGGCTATATAAATATCAGGCTAAGTAGACTTAAAGACAAGGAGTATCAACACAGGTAAAGAGGAAAATATCAAAATGGGAAGAGGGTCTGTTCATCAGGAGGACATTACAATTTTTAATAATCACACAAAACAATAGAAAAAAATTAGAAAGGATATAGATTTAAACCAAACTATTAACCACCTTGATCTTGTTGACATTTATAGAACACTGTTCCAAACTATAATAGCTTTTGTCCAAGTAAATATAAAATGATCACCAAGATAGACCATATGTTGAACCATAAGAGTCTTAAATTTCAAAACATTGAAGTCTTTTGGACTATGTTCTCTGTCTCCAAAAGAATGAAATGGAGATCAGTAAAAATACGATATCTAGCAAATCCCCAAATCTGTGAAAAGTAAAACCACTTCTAAATAATGTAGGGATCTAAGATGAAAATCATAGGAAAACTAGAAAATATCTCCATGGAATGATAATGGATACAACATAACAAAATTTGTGGGATGCTACTAAAAAGTAATAAGGAGGAAATTTGTAGTTCCAAATGCTATGAGAAAGAAAGAAGCTTTAAAATTAATGATCTAAGCCATTAATTTAAGAAGTTTAAGATGAGTAAAATAAGCCAAAAATACTTAGAAAGAATGAAATAATGAAATAAGAGTAAAAAAAAATAAAATAGCAGATAAGCAATAGAGAATATTAACACAGTCAAAAGTTGGTTCTTTGAAAAGTTTAATAAATTTGATAGCCTTTAAGAAAACTGATTAAAAATTTGATAAATTAGACAATAAAAATTGAAAACTTTTGTTCATCAAAAGCTCTGTTCAGAAAATGAGGGGCCAGCCCCATGGCCGAATGGTTAAGTTTGTGCACTCTGCTTCAGCAGCCCAGGGTTCGCCAGTTGGGATCCTGGGTATGGACCTACACACCACTCATCAAGCCATCAAGCCATGCTGTGGTGGTGTCCCACGTACAAGAACTAGAATGACTCACAACTAGGACATACAACTATGGACTGGGGCTTTGGGGAGAAAATAAAAAGAGGAAGATTGGCAACAGATGTTATCTCAGGGCCAATCTTCCTCACCAAAAAGAAAAAATAGGCGGGTCATATACAGGAGAAAATATTTATAATATAGGTATGTTACAAAGGACTTGTGTCCGGAAAGTATCAAGAATTCCTGCAAATTAATAATAAACAAACAACCTCAATGAGATACCATTTCATAATAATAATAATGACTAAAACTAAAATGACATACTACTAATACCAACGAGGGTACAGTGCACAGGAACTCGTCTACACTGCTGATCGGAGTGTGATGTGGTACAACCACTTTGGCAGTTTTATAAAGTTAAACATCTATCTTTCTTTTGAGCCAGGAATTCCATTTCTGTGTATTTATCCAAGAGAAAACATATCCACAAAAATGTTGTACAAGAATATTCATGGCAACTGTATTCATAGCTGCCAATAACTGAAAACAATCCAGATGTTCAGCAAGAGATGAGTAAACAAATTGAGTATATTCATACATTGGACTACTATTTAGCAGAAAATAAGAACAAACTACTAATATGTGCAATGCCACAGATACATCTTAAAAGCATTATGTTAGGAAAAAGAAGCCAGGCATGGCAGAGTACACACGATCTGATTCAATTTATATTCAGTATGGGTGAAACTAATCTACAGTAATAGAAACCAGCACAGCGGTTGACTATGGTGGTGGGGTGTGTGTCAGGGGGTGTAGTAAGGAGTGACTGGAAGGGTGAAAAGGAAACTTTCCAGGGTCATGGAAATGTTCTATATCTTGATTTGGCCGATGTTTCTTTGTTATACACAATTATCAAAATTTTTTGAATTGTACGCTTGGGATCTGTGCATTTCAAGGATGCACATTTTACCTCGGTAAAAGAAAAGAAAGAAAAGAAATTTTGATGTGCTTCTTGTAAACTAGATATAATTTTTTTAAAATTCTCATGAATAAATTCTTCCAAGCTTCTTGAATTCTCAACTAAAGAAAAGAAAAAGGCCCATCCTTAGTAAAACAGCTTCTCTAATTAGTAGGCATAAAATTTAACACTTCTGATTATTTGATTCGTGTTTTGCCTTAAATTATTCTTAGAACCTTCCCGTGGAGTTGCTAATAATGGGATGCTAATAATAAAATTATCTAGCAATTATTGGGCTGTCACTATATTCCAGACACTCTTCTCAGAGCTTTGCATGCTTATCTCATTTAATCCTTACAGCACCCTATCAACAAAGTACTATTATAATCTCATTTTACACATGAAGTGTCAAAAGCAAGGATTTAAGTAATTTGTCTGGGGTCACCTGGTTTGTAAGGGATGCAGCTGGGCTAAACCATTAAATGCTCTGGTGTCAGAGCCTGTGCTGTGCTCCCCACTTCCGTCCTGTTCTCCATAGAGGATTGTTCTAGAAGTTGCCCCGTCAACTGTGTAACCATTTGTCTGCCACTCTTTCTGCTGTGGAATTTATCTAGGATCTCAGCAAACAGAAGCAGCACCGACTGCCAAACCATGGTCAGAATGAGCCTTGTGGCTCCTCTTATGCCATCCCCCAACACTTTGAGAGCAAAGCCTTTGCAACTGTAAAACTCACAGCATACCCGTGTGGGGCCGTTTTCCAAAGCTGATTTGGTGCAAAAGGTTAGGCTGAAACTAGTGCTTGCCTACTGGACCAGCCATATTGTATCCCACATTCAACATGTGGAACTTTAGATTTCAGGAAAGTTGACATTCCAGGGGCAGACAGGTGTAGTAAACACAATTTTATAGCATCTTTCTTCCCAAGCGGGCTAGCTCATCCCCTCCCTCTTAGGGGCATTATCTGAGCCATGTTTGCCAGTATTGATGCTAAGCAGTGAAATGTAAATACCCCGCAAGACTGCTTCTCAACTTTTCTTTCTACCCTTGATATATGTGCACATTTTGTTAGTTCTAGTAACACAAATTAAAATGAAATTCCAGACTCTGCTCAATGTTTTTTTCCGGTTTCTGATTCTGTCTCCTTGAGATTCATAGCACATACGTGTAGTCCTACCCTCCTGGGGAATTGTACACGTCAAACCACAACAAATAACAAGAGGATCGTGTGGTTGTTAAGAACATCAAGGATAAGGTTTCAATCCTGAGGCGCACACACACAGGCCAAATTGAAATCTCTAGCAGCTAAATTAATCTGTACTTTCTTAGGAAGCCCAAAGCTTTTCATGAATTTTGAGCGTAAACTTAGATGCCAAAGAACTTGAGACTGGCTTAGTATTCAGCAGTTTTCGAAAGAAGCTGCTTATGGATGATCACCGAAAGGTTGATTTTGTTTAGATAACTTACTGAACCTCAGCAGCTGGGCTGTTGTTTTGCAAATAGTGGCTGCAGATTCTCTCTCGCATGTTCCATATCCCAGCTACTGGTGGGGTCAGGAGAGAGAGACCTAAACCCATGGTGGCCTGTTTTCCTAGGGGTGGGTATATAGTATAGGTGAATGTGAGGTTGATCTTGGTCTTCCTACTAGGACAGCTATTCATAAATGTCCTTGCTTTCATTCGGCATACACTTAACCATCAGTGAAAGAAGAGATCCCATTTCCAGGAATAATTTCAAGAAGGCCTCACACTGATCTGGTAGTGCAGCCATGATTAAGAGGAAGGGAGGTACTAAGGTTCGGCAGGAGCTGAGTGGTGTGGACACACATCTGTCCTTCCACAAGGATAGGAGCAGGCTGAAGAGGATTCTTCCTCCGTGTTCAGAAAACCTGATGGATTTGATGGGGAAGTAAACACTCACTGTGATCATTGCAGGTTTATATATAAATGGCCTGCTTTAACATAACTGACTTAGTTCTGGAATGGATGAGATGAAATGGCTTGAAGGGTCACTCCATTCTGTACCCCTAGATCTTGAAACTACTCTGTCAGCCGTATTTTTGGTATTCTGTAGACACTGTGAATAAACCCAGTAGGAAAACTCTCTAAATTTTTTCTGTAATTTAACACCTTAATTTCTTAACCATTGCAAGGTCTTGGCACGGAGGTAATAGAGAAACCATTTCCATGAAAGCTTTCAGTGTAATATTTAGCTGGAGAATTTAGGAACTAAGGTTTCTTTTCTGTGGATTATTTTGTAGAAGTAGAGACATATTATTTTTCAAAAATCATTTTTAAATGTATTTTTAAGTGGAGAAACAAGACAACTTGGTATAGAAAGCTGATGTTAGAAAAATTTAAAAATTAGGTCATATAAAGATCTTGGTGGTAGGGCCGGCTCTGTGGCCGAGTGGTTAGGTTCGCGCGCTCCGCTGCGGCGGCCCAGGGTTCGGATCCTGGACGCGGACATGGCACCGCTCATCCGGCCACGTTGAGGCGGTGTCCCACATCCCACAACTAGAAGGACCGGCAACTAAGAAATACAACTGTGTACAGGGGGGTTTGGGGAAATAAAGCAGGAAAAAGAAAAAAGATCTTGATTGCTAAAAATATTAGTGGCATAGGTATATTATTTTTAAAAAGTAGTACATACACATAAGAAATGAAAAATGATAATGGATTATTCCAAAGATTTGTTTTTGGCCTTATGGTAGCTATAAATACTGTAAATTCCCTCTTTCAGATGCTCACACATACACATGCACAAAAGCACCAGTCCCATAATGAGGCTAGCAGCAGGCTGGATGGTGGTTGCTATCCCAAATCCCTCATTTTGATGGAATCAAGCATTTCTTTGAATATGATTTCATGGAAATTTTATTTAGCTTCGTTTTTCTAAGATAAAAGGTAACGGATTATTGTTCAAAAAGGATTGTCATACCCTAAGCTCTTTTAGCCCAGAATGTTTTATATGTTTCCCTGAATGAAATTTCACAGCTGCCCTGTGGTAGCCTAACAGGCTGCAAAAGAGAAGCTGAGCCAGCTTCCCCTGCCAGATATTGTTCTCACCATACTTAATGCACTTAGCTGTGTTTTGTGCACCCATTTTAATATCTTTTCACAGTACTTACCCAAATCCCTCCCATGGAGATACCATAATGTATTGTCACAGTGATCCATATTATGGATTAGGCATAGTTGCATAATAGTTTCAAGGTTTCTTAATACCTGAATCATAGTGACAGATTGGTAAGCATCCAAAAACTAGTAACACCATGATTAAGAAAAGGAAAGAACTAAGAAAATGATGACAAATAAGGAAATACATAAAACACCAAGAGAAAGTCAAGGTCATGATCATGACTTTAGAAAGTTAAAAAAGCTACGAGGAAAAATATATGAGCTACAAAATGAGATCAGTTACAAGGGAAACTTCCAAAGGAAAGTCAATTCATTAAAAATTTTATCACTTGATTTTCTTCCGTTACATGATTTAGCTATAAATGAGTTAGTATTCCACAGAGAAAGTCATGTGTTTGTGTGTTTTTAATCCAAAAGTGGAACACTAAAATTTTAAGCATTCATAGTTTAACTTCATTCTGAAGCTTTAAAAAAGAACATTTTGACAACATTTAAATAAGTTTTATGAATTTTGGACAAATTTGCGTAAGACTTTGTTCAACCCATGAGCCTCCAGGTCCCCCAAAGGACGTTAATGCATTGTGGAATTTATGGGCTGTAGTGTTTCATTTTAAAGCCAGGAAAAGAGTTAGTTGTAAAGTGAATAAAACTTCAGACAAGGAGTATTTCTATTTTAATTTTACTTTATTCTTGGACTTTAATTATTGGCAAGATTTAATAGTGGGTACAGATCATTTAAGCGAAGTATTAAAATCTTTTTAAGATATTGAAGAATTGTACTTCTGAATACAGAGTATCAATGCTACATGCACGTAAATCCCGAAAAAGAAATCTGTCATAAAAAAAGCAAGGAGATGTAGAGTTTTAAAATTAAATGCTACACTTTGAAAGAACAGCTTAACAAATTTTCTTCCTTCTTTCCTTCCGTCTTCTTTGTACTTTCTTCTTTTTTTCATCCTTCCTCTTAGCAATGTCATAAACTTTTGTTGGAGTGCAGCAAATTAAACACATTTACATGAGGTCTTGAATATTTTCTGATATGTACTTAATGTCTTTTAAAAATGTATTGTCTTTGCTACCATGGTAGCTAAAATTTATCCCAAAATAGCATGTTATGTTGATGGCTTTGACAATTCTCGTGGTCCTCTCTGTGTCTAAATATTGATCTGCATTTTATAAAGTACTAAAAGCTAGGAACTCATAGGTTACTCGGTGGATCAAATGAGAGTATATTATCTTTGATGCTATTGATTTTCTGTGCTTCATTTATGTTTTAAAATATGTCTTCAACAGAGTACAAAAAAGGCCTTGATTTGATAGGAATCTCAAATATATTTATATGCTTCCTTTTTTGGCTTTGAAGCTCTGTTTCATGGTACCTCTTTGTCTTTATCATTAATTCCTCTTATTTGAATACACAATATAAAGCTAAAAAAGCTAAAGATTTCAATTGTCCTGTATGTGATACTGTGTGTGTGTGAGAGAGGGATGGTTGTTTGGTCTTGGACATGAATGAAAACACATAAGATATTTTCAAGAAGAGCATAAGAGTCGGGGCCTTCAGACTAGATTCCTCCTGATCTTTTTGAATATTCCCCCCGACTCCTGATAGACTCTGATGAGCTTAAGAAGTTTGTGCCTGAAACACGTTCAGAGTTTTCTTTGACCCACTTCTGTATTCCAATTTCAAAAACAATCAGTCAAGCCACAGGAATGAGTAACTATTTCCAAAGTTGACATCTTTGTTTATTGCCTTTGCTGAAGGATTGAAATCAATTTATTTGAGCAGTCTGCCCTTGAGGTGAATGAACTAAATTTCAATTATAGAAATTACTAACGCTTGCTTACACTTTTTAAATTTCAATTTTGCATTGGAGGTGCTCATCGTTTTTAACACAGAGGATCTCCTGAATTCAGTTTATGGGTACCCATAATTGTGTACCATTTAATTGAGCAGTGATGTTAAACTGGAAACCAAATAGGGAAAGAATTTAAAATTGAAGCACACCAATGGAGTGATCACTTTGCCTCCAGATTCAACAATCTTTAATATACCATCAAAATACCTGATAGTAGAGAAAGCAGCTAGGATAGAGATGCAGAGAACTTGCTTAAATAGTAGGAAAATTAAAAAATGTGTTCTCCAGATATATGTGTGTAATTTTGGCCACTCTATTCAGATGATCATTCCAAAGCATTTGGAAATAGCACTAGCCTGGGACACAAGGGTACTTCTGTAATATTTTGGAATTGAATTTGCTGTATTTCTCCTTAACTGGTTTGCCCTAATTACAACACATCATAAAGTCATATGCGCAGTCATAGATCCCTGAATATTTATTTATTTAATCTACTGGTTAGTAATATTTTGAGAATCCAGGAAGATTGTTTATTTTATTAAAATGATCATCATCCAAGAGTGTTATAAAATGTTTGTTTGGCTAGTAACAAACTAGACTCTGTACAAATTTCATTAGACTTGAAATGGTATCTACACCAGCCCTGTAAAAGGAAAGTTTTAAAAAAGAGGTAATATAACTAAACCATTATTGGAAATATATAAGTAATAATTGTGGAAGTAAACATTTATGCCTAAATAAAGGGAGTGAGTGAGGTTTCAAGTTATAAATCCTGCTATGATTTTATATTGTTGAGATTGGCAATTTATGTACTACAACTCACAGATAATTTTATTGACAAGGGCTCTTGTTGAATAAAACATGCCTTGGCTCTCTTTTTGCTTCCTGGGAAGGGCTGTCTCTTGCCTGCTGCCTCCTCAATAGGTTGACCAGAGAACTTGGGGAAGTGTCAGCCTGAAGCCAAGTCACTACTGCCTTGTCCTTCTCTTCCCTGTGGCACACACAAAATGTGAGGCTGAACCTCAGCTTTCCGCTTATAAAAAACTACTAATCCCAGAAATATAACTGGATGCTTCTTGGATGAATGGAGGGAAAGACAGAGGGAGGGAGGGAGGAAGGGAGCAAATGATGGATGGAAAGATGGATGGATGGGTGGATGGATGCATGGATGGATGGTTCGAATTACACATGGAATTTCAGAAACATTCAAGACTTCCCTTCTTGACTCAAGTAAATATTTTTGCCACATTTTCTCCAAAGCAACATTTAAAATTAATACTATTTTCCTATGAAAGTGATGTGTCATACGCTTTTATAAATAAGAAAAAAAAGCCAAGTGCACAAACTGCAATAACACAAGCATACTTAAGAAGGAAGCCAAACTTTTAAAAGCAACAAACGTCAAGGAGAAAAACATAGTTTATATGGTATCATGAATCTGACAATATGATTTGCCTCAATCTACCTCATATAAAAAATGTAATAATATAGCTACTTTAATTAAGTGGTTATTGTGTACCAGATACCCTCTTAGGCACATAGTATGTATTAAACGTTTAATTCTCACAGCACTTCTATGGGGTACTTACCACTATTGGCCACATTGTGGAGATAAGGTAACTGGTGACCAGATCGATTAATTTACTATAACCTCATTTGATTGTTATTGGAGAAGTGTTCATTCCAATATCTGCAACCCATTTTCAACAGCCTCTTTCTTTTTTCCGCCTCCATTTCTCTCCCTCCATCTTTTCCACCAAACATGGATTTAAGTGCATCTGATGGCAGACACTAACCTAAGCCCTAGTCCCAGAGAAATGACAAGACAGATGCAGCCTCTGCCTATTTGGAGGCACAATGTCAATTCTTTAGCCATTATCTAAGTTAATTTCCCTTTATTTGAAATTACCAGATTCTCTTAAGAACTCCTTGCCAGAGAAACTCGAGACTTGAAATAAAAGGAAATAGCGGTACATATAGCTCAGCGTTAATTGAGAAGGTATTGATCAGATTCAGAGTGTAGACCCTGAGGCCAAACTGCTTGTCTTTGAGCCCCAGTTCCATCTTAACAGCTCTACAACCTTAGCCCATTTCTGAGTTTCCCTATGTCTCAGTTTCCTCATCTATGCAGTGAGAATAATAATATTGCCTACCTCTTATGGCCATTGATTCGATACTTGTAAGGCAATAAAAATATGCCTGGCACACTGTAAGTGATTTTTTTTTTTGTCATAGTAAAATACCCATAACGTGAAATTTACCATCTTAACCATTTTTAAGTGTACAGTCCAGCACTATTAAATGCGTTCATACTATTGTGCAACTATCACCACCATCCATCTCCATAACTCCTTTCGTCTTGCAAAACTGAATCTCTATACCCACTAAACAATAATTCCTCTGTCCTTCCTCCTCCCAGTCCCTAGCAGCCACCATTCTACATTCCGTCTCTATGATTTTGACTACTTAAATATCCCATCTAAGTGGAATCATACAGTGTTTGTCTCATTGTGACTGGCTTATTAATGCAATGTCCTCAAGTTTCATCCATGTTATAACGTATGTTAGAATTTCCTTTTTTTTAAGGCTAAATAATATTCAATTGTATATTTATACAAGATTTTGCTTATCTATTCATCTGTTGACAGACATTGGATTGCTTCCACATTTTAGCTCTTGTGAATAATGCTGTTATGAACATGGGTGTACAAATATCTTTTCAAGACCCTACTTTCAATTATTTTGCATATATGTCCAGAAGTGGAATTACTGGATCATATGGTAATTTTATTTTTAATATTTTGAGAAACACTACACTGTTTTCCATAGCAGCCGTACAGTTTTTTACATTACCACCAACATTGCACAGGGTTCCAATTTATCCACATCCGTGTCAACACTAGCTATTTTCTATTTTTTTGATAGTAGCCATCCTAATCGTTTGAGGAGGTTTTTCATTGTGGTTTGCATTTGTACTTCCCTAATGATCAGTGATGTTTAATATGTTTTCATTTGTTTATTGGCTATTTGTATGCATTTGGAGAAATGTCTGTTCACGTCTTGATTTTTGAATCAGATTGTTTAAATCAGATTGTTTCCTTTTGGTTATTGAGTTTTAGGAGTTCTCTATATAGTCTGGATATTAATGCCTTATCAGATATATGATTTGCAAATGTTTTCTCTCATTCTGTGGGTTACCTTTTTACTCTGGTGGTATTGTGTTCTGATGCACAAAATGTTTTGATTTTCATGAAGTCTAACATGTCTATTTTTCTTTTGTTGCCTGTGCTTTTGGTGTCATATCCAGGAAATCATTGCCAAATCTACTTTGGTGTAGCTTTTGTCCTATATTTTCTTCTAAGAATTTTATAGTTTTAGGTTTTGTGGTTATGTCTTTGATCCATTTTGAGTTAATTTTTGTTTATGGTATTAGGTACGAATTCAACTTTATTATTTTGCATATGGATATCCAGTTTTCCCAGCATCATTTACTGAAAAGATTGTCCTTTCCCCAATGAATAGTCTTGGTATCCTTGTCAAAAGTCATTTGACTGCTGGGGCTGGCCCCGTGGCCGAGTGGTTAGGTTCGCGCACTCCGCTGCAGGCGGTTCAGTGTTTCGTTGGTTCAAATCCTGGGCGTGGATATGGCACTGCTCGTCTGGCCACGCTGGGGCAGCGTCCCACATGCCACAGCTAGAAGGACCCACAACGAAGAATATACAACTATGTACCGGGGGGCTTTAGGGAGAAAAAGGAAAAAATAAAATCTTTAAAAAAAAACAAAGTCATTTGACTGTATAAGCAAAGGTTTATTTCTGGGCTCTCTATTCTAGTCCATTGTTCTCTAAGTCTGCCTTTATGCCAGTACACACTCTTGATTACTACAGCTTTGTAGTAAGTTTTAAAATAAGGAAGTGTGAGTTCTTCAGCTTTGTTTTTCTTTTTCGAGACTGTTTTGGCTATTTGGAGTCTCTTGATATTTCATATCACTTTTGAGGTGGGTGTTTCTATTTCTGCAGGAAACGTCATTAGGATTTTTACAGGGATTGCATTGAATCTGTGGATCACTCTGGGTAGTATGGATATTTTAACAATATTAAGTCTTCTAATGCATGAACATGAGATGTGTTTCCATTTATATCTGCCTTCTTTAATTCCTTTAGCAATTTTTCACCACCTTGGTTAATTCCTAACGTTTGGTTCTTTTTGATGCTACTGTAAATAGCATGGTTTTTGTAATTTCCTTTTCAGATTGTTCAATATTACTGCATAGAAATGGAACTAATTTTTCTGTGTTGATTTTGTATCCTGCTACTTTGCTGAATTCACTTATTAGTTCTAACAGTTTTGTGTGTGTGTGTGTGTGTGTGTGTGTGTAATCTTTAGGGTTTTCTACAAATAAGATCATATCATCTGTGAACAGAGATAAATTTACTTCTTCTTTTGTAATTTGGATGCTTTTTACCAATTTTTCTTGCCTCATTGCTATAGCTAGAACTTCCAGTATATGTGGAATAGGAGCAGCAACAGTGGGCATCCTTCTCTTGTTCCTAATCTTAAAGGAAAAATTTTCAGTCTTTCACCATTGAATATGACATTCGCTGTGGGTTTTTCGTATATGATTTTTATTTTGTTGAGGTACTTTCCTTCTTTTCTTAGTTTCTTGAGATTTATTTTGTCTTGAAAGGGTGTTGAATTTTGTCAAATTTGTTTTCTGTATCAATTGAGGTGATCACGTGGTTTCTCCCCTTCATTCTGTTAGTGTGGTATATTACATTGATTTTCATGTGTGCAAATATCCTTACATTCCAGGAATAAATCCCACTTGGATATGGTATTTAATATCAGCAGATTTCAGTTTGCTAGCATTTTGTTGAGGATTTTTGCATCAGTGTTCATAAGGGATGTTGGTCTGTAGTTTTCTTTTCTTGTAGCGTCTTCGTTTGGCTTTCGGATAGGATGATGCTAGCCTCATAGAACTTAGGAAGTGGTCCCTTCTCGATTTTTGCAAAAGTTTGAGGGCATTGGTATTAATTCATCTTTAACTGTTTGGAAGAATTTACAAGTGAAGCCATCAGTTCCAGGGACTTTCTTTGTCAGGAGATTTTTGATTACTGGTTATGTGTTTTCTGGTTTTCTATTTCTTCTTTAGTCTTCATGAGTTTTGTGTTTCTAGGAATTTTTCCATTTCATCTAGATTATTTATTTGTTGGCATACAATTGTTCATAGTACTCTCTTATAATCCTTTTTTGTTTTTATAGAATTGTTGGTTATGTCCCGTTTTCATTTCTAATTATAGCAATTGGAGTCTTTTCTCTTTTTTTCTTAGCTCATCTAGCTAAAAGTTTGTCAATTTTGTTGATCTCTTCAAAGAAGCAATTTTTGGTTTCATTAATTTTCCTATTGTTTTTTTTTCTCTATTTCGTTTATCTCTGCTCTAATCTTTCTTATTTTCTTCCTTCTGCTTACTTTGAGTTTAGTTTGTTCTTCTTTTTCTAGTTCCTTAAGTTGTAAAGTAAGGTTATTGCTTGGATATCTTTCTTGGTTTTTTTTAATCTAAGTACAGCTATAAATTTTCCCTTGGAACTGCTTTTGCTGCATTCTGTAAGTTTTGGTATGTTGTGTTTTTGTTTTCTTTCATCTCTAAGTATTTTCTAATTTTCTTTTTGATTTCTTCTTTGATCCGTTGGTTGTTTAAAAGTATGTTGTTTAATTTCCACTAATTTGTGAATTTCCAATTTTCTATTATTGATTTCTAACTCCATCTCATTGTGGTTGGAGAAGATACTTTTAATCATATTTATCTTTTTAAATCTATAGAGAGTTGATTTGTGGCCTAATATATGCACTGTCCTGGAAAATGTTCCTTGTGCACTTGAAAAGAATGTGTATGGTATTGTTGTTGGGTAGAGTGTTTCATATATGTCCATTAGATATATGTGGCTTATGGTGTTAAGTTCTGTATCTCCTTATTGTCATCTGTCTGGTTGTTCTACCCAATATTGAGAGTGGGATATTGAAATCTCCAACTATTATTGTAAAACTTCTGTTCTCCCTTCAATTCTTTTAGTTTTTGCTTCATATGTTTCAATATTTTGTCATTGGGTGCATAGATGTTTATGATTTTTATCTCTTCTTGCTGTCTTGAATCTCATTAATATATAATATCCTTTTATGTCTCTTGCAATGTTTTTTGATTTAATGTCTATTTTGTCTGATATTAGTATAGCCACACTGCTCTCTTTTAGTTACTATTTACATAGATATTTACATGGAATATCTTTTCCCATGCTTTCACTTTTAATCTACTTGTGTCTTTGGATCTGAAGCCAGTGTCTTGTAGACAGCATATAAATGGATCATGCATTCTTATCCATTCTGCTAGTTTAGGTCTTTTGATTGGAGAGTTTAATCCTTTTACATTTAAAGCAATTACTGATAAAGAAGGACTTGCTTCTCTCATTTTCCTATTTTCCTTATAGCTTTTTTTGTCCCTCATTTCCTGCATTGCTGTCTTCTTTTGTGTTTAGTTGATTTTTTGTAGTGGAATATTTCAATTTCTTTCTCATTTTCTTTTGTTTATATTTTATAGCTGTTTTCCTTGTGGTTATCATAAGAATTACATTTAACATCCTAAGGTTATAACACTCTAATTTGAATTTATACCAGCTTAACTTCAAGAATATAAAAAAATTTGTGGGGCTGGCCCAGTGGCACAGTGGTTAAGTTCATGTGCTCCAATATGGCAGCCTGAGGTTCATGGGTTTTGATCCTGGGGGTGGACCTACACACTGCTCCTTAAGTCAAGCTGTGGTGGTGTCCCACATACAAAATAGAGGAGTACTGGCATGAGTGTTAGCTCAGCAACAGTCTTCCTCAAGCAAAAAGAAGAAGATTGGCAACAGATGTTAACTCAGGGCCAATCTTCCTCACACACACACACACACACACACAAAATTTGTTCCTCACGTCTTGATCCTTAATCCTTTTTTTTGTTGATGTCACAAAATTACACTTTATACCAAATATTTGGAGGTTTTTTTGCATTTTGAATATATTGGCCCACTGCCTTCTATCCTGCAAAGTTTCTGTTGAGAAATTTTCTAATACTCTTATTGAGGATCCACTATATGTGATGAGTTGCTTCTCTCTTACTGCTTTCAAGATTCTCTCTTTGTCTTTGTTTTTTGAAAGTTTGTTTATGATTTGTCTCTCTGTTGTTCTCCTTGATTTCATCCTACTTGAAATTATTTATTTTTTTTTAAAGATTGACACCTGAGGTAACATCTGTTGCCAATCTTCTTTTCTTCTTCTTGTTCTCCCCAAAGCCCCCCAGTACATAGTTGGGTATTCTAGTTGTAGGTCCTTCTGGTTGTGCTATACGGGATGCCAGCTTAGCATGACCTGATGAGCGGTGCCATGTCCATGCCCAGGATCTGAACTGACAAAACCCTAGGCCACCCAAGCGGAGTGCACAAACTTAGCCACTCAGCCATGGGGCCAGCCACCTACTTGAAATTCTTTGAGATTCTCAAATGTTTGTATTCACGTCTTTCATCAAATTCAGGAAGTTTTCAGCCATTATTTCTTCAAATAGTCTCTCCCTCTTCTCCTTCTAGTACTCCAGCGGTGCATAGGCTGGTCTGCTTGATGGTGTCCCACAGGTCTCTTATACTCTGTTCACTTTTCTTTGATCTTTTTTCTTTCTGTTTCTCAGATTCAGTAATTTCTCTTTTCCTTCAAGTTTGCTTATTCTTCTGTCTGCTCAAATATGCTCTGAATCTCTCTAGTGAATTTTTCATTTCATTTTTCATTTCATTATTGTACTTTTCAGTTCCATTATTTCTTCCTGGTTGGTTTTCAGGTTTTATATCTCTTTATTTATACTTTCATTTTGTCACACATTGTTTTCCTGACTTTCTACATATCTTCCTTTAGTTCTTTAAGCATCTTTAAGACAGCAATTTTAAAGTCTTTGTCTAGGATATCTGCTATCAGGTCTTTTTGGGGGCTAGTTTGTTGATTTTTTTTCCTTTGAATGGGCCATACTTTTCTCTTTCTTTGTATGCCTTGTGAATTTTTGTTCAAAACTAGACATTTGAATCTAATAATGTAGTAACTCTGGAAATCAGATTCTTCTTCTCTCCCAAGGTTTGCTGGTTTCGGTTATTGCCTTTTTTTATTGTTTTCATATTTTTGATTGTTGCAGGCTGCCTCTGTGTTGAGGTTCAGCCTGAAGTGTAAATTTAAGGTCTTCTTAAGTCTTTTCTGAGCCTTTCCCTGAGCATGTGCTGTCACTTTCTAAGTTTCCTCACACATGTAGTTGTTTTTGAATATCCTAGTCTTTAATATCTGACTCCCAAAAGGGAAAAAAAAAGAATAGTGAAGAAGGGAGGGATAAGAAAGGTTCTGGCCCCTGAAAACCCTTGGAAGTCACTTCAGCCACTGGGAGAGGGGCTTGCAACAATGGGGGGAGGTGCAACAACAATGGCTGGCTGCCTCTTTGTCTGTACCTCTGGGATCAGAAGCACCAATCAGTGATCAGAACACAGATTCCCAATATTGGGAGGACAGGGTGCTTTTTGCCTACCCTGTCTCCTGCAAACTGCTTCTGAAACATATGCACGACTGCCTGGCACGGGGCCGAGGGGTGGAGGATGAGCAGCTCCTACTGTATTAAGAGCTGAAATTGACTGAAATTATCCAAAATTTACAGACCAAGCCTTCCCCTGAAAGGTGCAAGCCTTCAATAGACTCCAGAGTTCCAAACTAAATTAGAAAGGTTCTGCCAGCGCAACGGTTGTTTAGGTGGAGACGCAGTTTCCTGATACTTCCTTCTTCGCCATCTTCCCAGAATCGTCTCTGTAAATGAATTTTTGTGCAATGAATTGCTCTTTAAATTTTATATTTTTTCACTAATGAATTTCTGTTATGTAAGGGAAAGCTTTAGGATTTTCTCCTTTATTAGATTTGGAGAAGGATTACTGAACACCAGCTATGGCTCTCAGACAAAGAGCAAACAAACAATAGCAACAATATTTAAAAGATGGGTCGGAAGAATTAGGAGGTCATGTTTCTTTGCTTTATCTGGAATTCTGTTATTTAGTATTGACCATGCATTCTGATAGGCAGTAATGTTTGTTTTTTTATAACAAAAATTTAAAATAAAAGATATAAATCAGTGCTTATTAAGTGAGGCTTAATAGACAAAAATAATGTTTAAAACATAGAGGCAAAGGGTGAAAATAACAAATACGTAAACTGGTAATGAAAGGATTAAGAATCATTGTTCAGAATTTCTATGAGTCTTGAAGAATTTTCTGATGATTCAAAAATACCAATCATATTATACACTAAGATCCAGTTACCTGCTGCACATAATTTAAGATCTCCTCTGAATGCCTGAGTAGTCATCAAAGATTACAGAATTTTAGAACAAGAGAAGATTTTAGAGATTAGTTTTATTTGGTTGATTGACTCTGGGTTGAAATAGTTATTAGTTTAGAAATTTAATTCCTCCATTTCCTATATCTCTGAAAATGGGTATTACAGTAGAAAACATCTCAGTAAAAGTTAGAGAAGATGATATTGGTCTGTGGCGTAGTGGAATATTTTTCTACGCTGTGTGTTCCCTTTAGATGGTGATAAAACTATTTGGGGGTCATTTAGCATCCATCTGTTACATTTTTAAAGAGCATTTTGGTTTAAAACAGATTTTGAAAATTATCCTTTGAACTCATGCACAGACTTTCTAAAATGCCTGTGTTGCCCACCAAAAGATGCCTGGTACACTTCAATTTAAAATTTCCAAAAGAAAATGAGAGAGGAGCTTTCACAAAGTAATCAATTTTTCCAAAGGGAACAGTGCTAGTGGTTTAATGAGAAAAATCAAGTTAAATTTATTATATAGTTAATTAGAGTTTTAGATTTTCCACAGTACTTTTAAAATAAAGGCTATTAATTTTGTTTATTGAACTATAAATTAAAACACAATTATAAATGTATTTTTAATCATTAATAGTATGGATATTTCATTGCCCAAATAAAAGGCAGCTAACTTCTAAAGTTGGTATTGTGGAAGAGAAAAGTTGCACAGGAAATAAAGAAGATCCAAGAGTACTTTATTAAAAATGTAAATATCCTCTCTAATGAAAATGCACACATAAGGGTGCACATGCAAATGTCCTGACAGCTGTGCTGTTGTTTCAGCTTCTACAGATGACAGTGCAGCCGAGAAGAAAGGGGGAACCCTTCATGCTGGCCTCATTGTTGGAATTCTCATCCTGGTCCTCATTATAGCAGCAGCCATTCTTGTGACAGTCTATATGTACCACCATCCAACATCAGCAGCCAGCATCTTCTTTATTGAGGTAAGTGTCGAGTCTAACACATAAAAACCATGCTCGTTGATGAACCATATCCTTTTGCTAACACCACCTGTATTTAATATTTAGCACATGATTTCTCTATTTTGCATTTGCAAGCTGGCTGATTTGACACATGCACAAACACACGCTCATATTTACACATTGCTTTCATATGATGAATTGGGTTACCTTATCTCAAGAGCTTCTAAAGAAATGAGCTATGTTTCCTTTTGTATGTCTAAAGGAAAATAGAAACCATACTTTTTTGTCGTATTATACCAAGCATGTTAACCAGCTGTTCTCCTGATCTTAGAAGGAAATGCAGCATATGCTGGAGGCTGAAGGACTTAGCTTAAGTCAATTAATCAATAAATACTAATTGGATATTGACTGGATGCATGATACAATATGGTGGGCTTGCTCTCAAAATGCTCACAAACTATTTAGGAAAAATATAACTTTCACTACTAAATAGAAATACGTAAAATAAAGTATAGTACATGATAAAGTAGTGGTATGTGCCATCGGTATTGTGTGTAACATGGCTATATCTATACATTTAGATGAAACGCACACACACTCATAACACAGAGAGAGCACAGTGCTGCACCAGCGTTGTGTTTCCACGTTCAGGATATGGACTTAAGTGCCAAGGCCCAGGAGCAATCAGATGGAGGACTAGCGGCTGTGTATAAAGGGCCAGAGCCAAGCCCTGGTGTCCAGCAAGCCTGAAACCGGGAAGCTGTGGACCACAGGATAAAGTCCTGTAACAGGTCACCTTCTATTCCCCAGGCGATTGGGCTTCCTGGGCCTCCTGAATGTGCAGCTTTCACTCCAACATCCTGATGGGGCCACCTCTCTGCCAACACCAAAATAACACTAGAGCAATAAAGGAAGTCTTCCCCCTCAAAGTTTCAAACATGTAAAGTTTAAATCTTTTCCAGTTCACTGGGTGATGTATTGAAAGGTTGCTTAGAATTTTGTTCACTTGTTGAGTGAGAATGATAACGCTATTTGAACTACAAAGTTAAAATCAACTTTGTCCCTTGTAATAGGGAGAGACGAATGCAAATCAATTAAATAATTGCTCAAAAGGCTACCTGGCTCTCTACAGTCTGTAGAAAATAGCACAGTCTCCTTGGGTCAGTATTTAAGACTTTGGCCATCTGGATATTGGCTATCGTTTCAAGCTTTATCTCATTGCTTCCCAACCTGGAGCTGGCACTACCATCAATTTTCACTCTTTGCTCTCCTCCATACACACCCCAAATTCTCCATGCCACCAAGACATTGCTCACTCTGTTTCCTCCACCAAGAAAGCCCTCCACTTCCACCTCAATGCTTAAATTCGGGATCCAAACAGCCGTCAAGGCCGGGTACCCCATAAGCTTCCCTGGGCCATCTCGCTGTTTGGACAGCTGGTCATAATCTCTTTCTCCTCTGAAATTCTATCCATAGTAATACATCCATACCTTTCTCTGGCATTTTCTTTTCTGTTTTGCATTAGAGTTAACTATGTACGTGATTTATACCACCTGCAGACGTATAAGTTCCTTAAGATTTGAATTAAATAACTTAAGCTTCTTTCAAATATGAGAGATTTTATCAATGTTTTCTTTAAAAAACTAATAAGTGTCCTAGGATATTTCAGACTTCCACTAAAATTTCACATATGACATATTTCAGAAATGATGTCCTCGTTTAAAATCATAACTGAGAAATTGTCAGGCACTGCCTTCGGTTGGAAAGCTGTTATTAAGTTTTGTTAATGTGCTTGATTTTCATGGAAGAAAGAAAATTTTCCTGAGGTCATGGATGCATTTCTGCAAGAGCTAACAAATGACAAGCTGTAAAGCTTCAGCAAAAACCAGACAGCAGGCCACTGCTGAAACCCCTCACGTATTTAAGCCTTTTAATACGCTGTATGGTTTATTTTCTGACATTGTGAAAAAGAAGATCCTCTGAAATATCTGATGATGATGGTATTAGTAGTAGATTACACAGGCAAAGGACATAGTTCGCACCAATTCTCGGCAGCCCCTGTAGGAATACAAAGTGAGACTAGAGTAATGGAAGTATTTTTTTTGACGTTTGCCTTTTTGATTCAGTCTCATTGTTTTATTTATTTATTTACTTATTTTAAAAGATTGGCCCTGAGCTAACATCTGTTGCCAGCCTTTCTTTTTTTTCCTCTTCTCCCCAAAGCCCCCCAGTACAGAGTTGTATATTCTAGTTGTAAGTCCTTCTAGTTGTGGCATGTGGGACGCGGCCTCAGCATGGCCTGATGAGCGGTGCCATGTCCGTGACCAGGATCTGAAGTGGCGAAACCCTGGGCTGCTGAAGTAGAGTGCACGTACCTAACCACTCAGCCACGGGGCTGGCCCCTGGTCTCATTGTTTTGTAATCAGAGTCTATATGTCCGTGTGTGTGTTGTGTGTATGGGGGGATGTGGAGGCAGGTGTTTGTATGTGTATACGCACACATGTATTTATAGAATGTTTAAAGCTAGAAGGAATCTCAGAGATAATTTAGTTTTATACCCTCATAACACAAAGGAAAAGATTGAGGCTCAGAGTGGTGGAATCATTTCTCCAAGGTGAAAGGCCAAAATTTCAGGAAGGACTCTCTCATCTTTCCACACTCGGGTGAAGCAGAATCATTCGGCAGGTTCCTCAGCTTTCCTCCTCTTCGCCTTTTTCCTTGCTGTGGAATCAATTGCCAATTTCTGCTTCAATCACTACCTCTCTGACACCCTGCTCTCCTCAGGCAGCTCACAGGGGCTGCTTGCCAGATGACTTTTGAAGATGATAATCATAACTTTGCTATTATTAAAGCTGCCCCATGTTGGCAAAATCAAAACATAGATCCGTGATGACTGCAGTTGAAGACTGAAGTTGAAGGTTGTAAATTACTAATTAAGTCAGTGTTATTGGTGCATAAAAAGATTGAGTTTACCCACATCATGTAAATTTCTTTTTATATTCCATATTACTTTTTAATGAAAATAAAATTTTTTCCATGATGAAAGCACTACTTGTTCAATAGAGAACATTTGCAGAAATGTAAAGGAAGAAAAAGCAAAGTCATTTACAGTCCCAACATGCAGACACAATCAGTATTACTATTTTAATTTATTTTCTTCTGGAATTTTCATATGCATAATATGATGTTTGCCCATTTAGTATAGTAGTGACTTCACTGAAATGCAAATTAATTTTTTTAATCAAATAACATTTTTCTATTTTATTATGAACTCTTTGTAAACATTATTTTGATTTGAACATTCATTCAATAGCTTTATATCGATCGCCTCTTCCGCTGTCAAGTGGTGTTCAGAATTCACTGAGGGTCTAACACTGCCTAGAAGTGAAAAAATAACCTTATTTCAGCCAATTTGACTGTGTGTTAGTTTCCTATTGCTGCTGTAACAAATTTCTGCAAACCTAGTAGCTTAAAACAACACACACGTTATCTTACAGCTTTGGAGGTCAGAAGTCCAAAATTAGTCTCACTGGGCTAAAGTTAAGGTGTCAGCAGAGCTGGTTCCTTCTGGAGGCTTCAGGGGAGAATGGTTTGCCATTTTTAGCTGCTAGAGGCCTCATGTATTTCTTGGCTCCCTGTCCCTTCTCATCATCCCAACTTCTGCTCCGTTATCGCATCTTCTACCACTAACTCTGACCCCCCTGCCTCCTTCTTGTAAGGCCTCTTGTGGTTACTTTGGGCCCACATGGATAATACAGAATAATCTCCCCATCTCAAGGTCCTTAATTTAACCACATCTACAAAGTCTGTTTTGCCATGTAAGGTGACATCGACAGGTTTTGGTGATTAGGACATAGACATCTTGGGGAGGCCATTATTCTGCCTGCCACAGACTGCGTCAAATGTAAGATGCATCACACAGTACCCATTACACTGTAACATGCCCTTGACCATAAAACACATCTCAATTTCTGTGATATTAAAATGTGACCCGGTGAGTATCTTGTGTATTTCACAATGAAATCCAGACTGCATTAAACACATGTAGGAATTTGTTCTTGTGCTCGACACTCTGTACACTGTGATGAAATTTAATGACTCTGTCCTTGAGTGGATAGATCAGAGTTCATGCAGGCAATCGCGTATTGTGGAGCATTGGGGCTCTTCCCATTTTTTTGCTCTTACAGTTAATCCCACTATGGACATAATAATGATTACAGCAAACATTTATTAAATTCACTAGTGGAAATGATTTATACTTATTGCCTCATTTAGTCCTCATGAAGACCCCGTGAGGTACTAAGATTATCTCTATCTCATAGATGAGGAAGCTGAGGCACAGAATTTAATTAACTCTCTCAACAACGTGCATTTAGTCAGTGGAGAAGTCAGGATTTGAGCCCAGAATCTCCAGAGACCATACCCTTAACCACTAGGCCATGCTGCCGCTCTGTGTGTGAAGGGTTTTCTTCTTTCACTGTATATAGAAATATAAGAAGATGTATATCTAAGGATGTACATGGTGTCTTAAACAGATTCCCGACAGTAGAACCAAAGGAAAGAAACAAACAGTTTAAAGACTCTTAAGAAATATTGGCAAAATCATTGCCCAGAGATGTACACCAATTGATGTAGCCATTGTTGCTGTCGGCGTTTTTAGTGAAGATAATGAGAGTGGTTATTATCTGTGTGTTTTGTTCTTACAGAAAATATACACCAGTTATTATACATTTTGTGGACACAAACTCTCCCTCGTACAAAGTATTTACATAGGTGTTAGCTTTCAAACTTCTTGTTTGTGGGAAGAAAATAAGATAAAATGGGAATTAAAATCTAGAAATACATCCTTATACGGAGTAAGGCAATAAAGGCAATAAAATTACTAAAATCAAGAGAAAAGTAGATGAGAGTCAGGAGGCTTTGGTGATAAAGCAAATCACCCCATATACGTGTAATTAAACAATAATTGAATGGACTGTTTACACCCCGTGTCTTCACATACAGCATCAGGTACAAGAGTTCCATTCTCCTAAGACATTCAGCCTTTACTCACTCGGGCAGAGTAATCTACTTTCATGAACTTAACTTCTGTATTCCTCCATCATCCTCTTCAGATTTCCCACTGAGCATTTTCTTTGACTTTTTGCTAGATGGCTTTCATTTTGTGTTTACCGGTCTGGCTTTTCTCAGTAATTTTCAAAAAGATACCTGATTTTGACCAACATCCATCATATTATACAAGAATGACTAACGTGCTTTAAAATCTTTTTAAAAATTACCTTCATTATCTTGAAACAAAATAGCAGAGAACAAGTATTCAAATAAGCACATGTTCCTTCATTTTTAATATATTTTGATAAAACTACTCTCTCTTTGGAAGAATGACCTACACCTTTAAGTTCTACATTAAATTTAGTGTTTGCTGAACGTTTCTAGGCATAGATTCTGTGATTCTTAATAAATTTCATTGTTGCATGAACATGGGCTACAGAGATAAATGTTTGCACCATTGAATACTATCACATATCACTATTTAAGATTTTTAAGTAAGATATATAAAATGTAATCTAATTGACGATCGAGAAATAATATTATGAAGTGGTAGTCATATAAAAAAAGGTCCTTTAAAAGGATTCTATGTGGACTATAAATAGGATAATTTAGACTAGCAATCTTAATCAAAAAAATTCATGTTGAACACTGCCCATGATTTTTCTTAGGATTTTAAATACTGGCTGGTATTTAGACATTTATGTGCAGATTTGACTGTTCTATATTAATAAAAATGAAGAGAAGTGGATATGACCCTAATGATAAAGATGATCAATATCTTGGAAAATAGATTCTATGAGTAAAATATTAGAGGGTTTTTTTAAATAATAGGAATGTAAAAACTAAGAATAGCTCATCCTGCTGCTCGTGCTGTAAAGTGTTACTGAAAACATCCTCAGAGAGAAAGAAATTGGTACAGAGGAGCCATTTAAAGATGGTGGGGAATAAGGCAACAATTTTAGGCACAATACCCCTCGTATTTCAAGAGGGTGCTAAGATAGTGCAATGGCAATGGAGTTTGCCTTTAAATAGGTTATAATTCTTACTCTGAGGATTGGAGAAAAGACAGGCAGAAAGCATGCTGTCAATGCGGTAGCCACTAGCCATACACGGCTATTGAGTACTTGCAATATGGCTAATCTGGAATGTGGTGCATGTCAAATCCACACCAGTTTTTGAAGTTTGAGTAAAAAAAAGAATGTGTAATAGATCATTAGTAATATTTATATTAATTATATATTGAAATGGAAATATCTTGAGTATGTTGGTTTAAATAAGATATATTACTAAAATTAATTTTTTTACTGTGGCTACGACACTTAAAATTGTGACTATGGCTCACACTGTACGTCTATTGGACAATGCTGGTTTTAGAGAAAATCTTGCAGAGAAGAGGGGATTAGAAAGAAAGTCTGATTCTCTCCACGTTTTTTGAAAGTAGGCAATCGAGGGATTTTCAGCACAGGGGACAGGAGAGGGCAATTAGAAGCTTGAGGAGGAGCCATCTCCCTGAGATGGCTGACAAAGCTGTCTGATATGTTGACCATTCATTCAGTCATTTATTCAAATTTGTTCAGCTCCAATTATGTGTCAGGTACCCAAGATACAGACGTAAGCAAAATGGACAAGAGACAATCCTTGCCTTCATGCAGCTTACATTCTAGGGGTGGAGACAGATGATAAACACGTTTTAAGCAAGGTATAGATTTCAAGTTGAATGTTTAGTTTTACAAAAGAGGCAGTCTTCCCAAAATGCTTGGAGAAATTGTTACCTTTTTTGAGCAATAAGATATTATTAGTCAAATAACCAAGGATATAAGAGTTTCTCATGATCTTTGTGCCTGAACCTGTAGTTTGGTAATAAGTTGGATGATGATTATGATCGTGATTATCATCAGCATTTTATAATTTAAGACTTTATAGAGTTCTAGGTATATATGTGTAAAAACAATTAGAATAAATAAATAAGACTGCTTTCCAAAACAGTTAACTTTCTTGAAGGACAAAACAGTCTCACCATTCTTAAATTGTACATACGGATTTGACTTAAAAGTTACACAATGGTTTTCACAATAAAATTTGGATGTAAATGTCTCAATACCAGTCATTGTTCATATCATGCTTTAAAATTCTTATTATTTCCAGGGAACCAAAATATGTGCCTATAGTGGCAGTGCGCAGTATTTTTTATCATCAAAATCATAGAATTTCAAAACGAAACCTCAGCATGCGTGCAACCAAGGGATTCTGTAACTTTTCCAGAACAAAGTTTATGAATTCCAAAAGTATCTACTTCAAATACATTTCCTTGGCTTTTTGTGGGTTTTTTTTTTTCGATGAGGAAGATTGACCCTGAGCTAACTTCTGTGCCAACCCTCCTCTGTTTTTTGTAAGAGTGATGTCACTACAGCATGGCTTGATAAGTAGCGCGTAGGTCTGCACCCAGGATCCGAACCTGTGAACCCCGGGCCATGGAAGCTGAGCACATGAACTCAACCACTGCGTCACTGGCCAGCCCAAGGGGGTTTTATGTTTTATCTTAAAAACTTGCATGAATTTTGCATGCACCACATAATGACATTTTGGTCAATGACAGACCGCATATATGCCAGTGGTCCCATAAGATTAGTACCATAAAGCCTAGGTGTATAGTAGGCTATATCATCTAGGTTTGTGTAAGTACACTTTATGATGATCGCAGAATGACAAAATCACCTAACAACACATTTCTCAGATCAATCATCAAGCAATGCATGACCGTACTCTATAACATAGAAACATTTGCTTGATATAAAAAATGATTCCATCCAAACTTCAACCAACATTCTAGAAGACAATTCTTATTTCTTCTGGTACTTTATGCATCTCTGGCACCCCAGTTGCATGGCTCTCGATGCTGTAAAATCCAGATAAATCCAAACCACGAGAGCTCTCTTTTCCTGGAACCTAAGTGGGAAGTGTCCTTTCTACACCTTTGTTGGAGTCAGCTCCAAAGTAAAAATAGAAAGCCCACATGGTGAGACAGTTCGCTTGGGTCATGTAACACCGCATTTCAGAGTCGAGATTTGAACTCAAGACGCCTCATCTTGGCCCTGTAGGTTGCGTGCTATGGCAGCAGCATCACAACAGTCTTGAGCGGTTTGCCACTCAAGGGATGCCCCTCCCAAGAAATATTTGTGGATAACAAGGACCCATGGAGAATATGATTAAGGAAAGACAGGGAGCTGTGGTCCTCAACTTTTCCTGGCAATCAATAGTGCCACCAGGAAAGAAGCCAGAGGAAAGGAGCCAGGCAGGGAGTCAAAGCTGTTGCTGGGAGAAAAAGTGTTGACTGAAAGTTTGGCGTCTTGCTTTGCAGCTGCTAGATGAATAGCACTTGTGAGTCGGCAAGACACGATCCGTTGAGTAACCTGTATAGTAAATAGAGAAATCGTTTCACAGACCCATGAAGCTTTTTTTATCTTGAAGTCACATGTTTTTTTTTGTAACTGAGTTTTGCTCTTATGGTATTTCTTAGTCTTATTTCAGTCTTCAAGAAAACACAAGGAAAAAATGATTTATAGAAAGAAAATATTTCTTATTTTCATTTTCTTAGAAGAGGCAAAAGATGGCATTCACTTTTGATGAACTGCTGCAAGGAAGGAAAGATTAGGTGAAATCTAACTGAAATGGTTTGACACCCTTATTAGAAAAGCCGTTTTATGAGATGGCAGCTTTCCAGAAACATAGCAAAATACAGGGAAAAATAGGTGAAATGGTTTGTTTTTAAACAAAGAAAGACACTCTTTGTACTTCTGTGGTTTTCTTTCCTCACTTTCTATTCTAAGATGCTGGATTTTTATTCGTATACATCACTGACAGGTTTTGAGACTTCAGTTCAAGTTCATGGTAATTCCCTTATATATATAATCACCAAAATAAGATTCCTTTTATTGATGTCATCTTTAATTTACTTTTTTGGCTAACGTATTTTCATTTAAATTTCTAAAACTAAAATAGTGTTTCTAATTTAATGAAATATTTTCTTCTCTTCATTGAGAAGAATTATCAAAAATATTGAATAAAATATTTAATACTTGACTGAGTTCTCTGCTCTAATTCCTTCTTAATTACCATTCCTTAATCTTATTTTTAATAGTGTATAGGGCCATGAAATATATTATATATGTATATATACTTGTATATGTATATATAATATATGTATTTTGTATAGAAAATATCCACAGGGAAGCTCATAGTGGATGAAAGAGTCAAATAAATAAATAAAAACCTGCAGAGCTACAATTCACTTGGTCATCTGTAAACCTGAATTATGTCATTTTAAGTACATGATGTATGTTTTAGGTATTCTGATCCTTTTCTCCTGTTACCTCTTTAAAAGAAGATTATTCCACTTACAGTACCAACTGTTGAGTAATTTCTTCCTTGTGACTCTGGTAACTGTTCTTTGTTAAAATAAATACTTAAGTCTTTTTGTTTCTGGAAAGAAAGAATGGAAACTTTAATTTTAGCAGTAATTATTGCTTCACAATAATAATGAATGTATTCAATTATAAGATTATTTTTCCCATAATTCCACATAGTTTAATTTTTTTCTGGCAGAAATACGAAACAACTGAGCTAAATAAGTTGATTATTTTGACATGGTTTGGTTTATAAATAATACTAGAATTATTTGTGATTGTAAGAAAATTAAAACTTTAAGTTTGAGTTAAGGAGGTTAAAAAATTTGGAGAATAGAAATGTAAAAAAATTGTATTTCAAATGAAACAAGTAATCATGCTCTTTGTAATTCTATTAGAAGCGTTTAGCCAAAGGTATTTCTAATTTGCAAGTAGATTAAGATTATTTTGCTCTATTTTCTTGAAGTGATGCCTCTATAAAAACTTTCTTAATATAAACAAAATAATTTTCAATTCAAAATTAAAACAATTTTTCTTACATCACATAGTAAGGGAATACAGAGTCAGAATTATTAGTTTCTACCTTCTCAACTTTCAGCTAACTACAATATTTATATTTTAATGGAAAAGCCATTCATCTGTTCAAAAAAAATTTTTTTTGAACACTGACTGTGTCAAGTGTTATCCTTGGCAAAGACTTTGAAGGAGAAATGATACTTGTTTTGTTAAAAGGAGAAAACATTTTCTTCTCTAAAAAGAAAATAAATTTGTAACAATTATTCAAAATCTCACTGCAATGTAAAATTCTAGGGTTCTAGTAAGATCTAATCTTTTCTTTTTCTTTTCTTCTCTTTTTTTTGAGGAAGGTTGGCCCTAAGCTAACATCCATTGCCAATCTTCCTCCTTTTGCTTGAGGAAGACTTGCTGAGCTAATATCTATGTCCATCTTCCTCTATTTTGTATGTGGGATGCCACCACAGCGTGGCTTGATGAGTAGTGTGTAGGTCTGTGCCTGGGTTCTGAGCCCGTGAACCCCTGGGCCACTGAAACAGAATGCATGAACTTAACCACTATGCCAACAGGCCAGCCCCAGGACTAATGTTTTCTTAATTGTATATCAGATGTTTTTTTGTTTTATATCTGATGTTTATGTCACATATCACTTTTTTTCTTAGTTTTTCACGTTCCCCTTGAAATATTTGTGTTTGTATCTTAAAATATTTGTATTAGTAGCTTGTAATTGGGCTTGAATCTTGAATATGTACAAGTTTAATATGGAGAAAACTTGATGTGTCATGAGGATAGGTAAAGAATATTCAATTTTAGTGAAAAATAATCTCAAAATTTATAGTTTATAGCATGTGGCTGTCAATTTAAAAATATTCGACGTGTTTCATGAGGTGCGGGAAGGCATCTCACCAAAAGTAATAGGGTTCATTCTGCATCTCATCCTTGTAGAGGAACATGCTGAACCTACAATGTGTTCAGAGGAGAGTGAGTAAGAATGTTAAAGAATTCTGACTTATGCCAAGAACGGATGAAAGAAAGGAGACGTTCTAGCAGAGAAAGTATAGAAGGAGGAGCACGATAGCTCCCCACCAGTGTTAATGGACTGTCCTATGAATGAGGTATCTGACTTGTTCTGGATGGATCTGAGGGTTGGACATGAGGCTCTCTGGGAAGAAGCTATGAAGATACGAATATGGGCTCAATGTAAAGACTTTCTAATAATCAGAGGGACTCAGAGATAGTACTCAGAGGCTCGAGTGATGAGCTCTTCATCACCAGGGTTACTTAAGCATGCAAGAAGTCCCCTTACCAAGAACTTCTTAGAGCTCTTTTAAGCATCATCTAAGTGGTTGAGGTAGAGTGAATTTAAGGTTCACTCTGTCCCTGCAAGCTAGGATATCCTGGTGCCCCCCCCCAAACTTGTATGTGTTTCAGAAAGATACAAAAATAGCAAAGTAAACTAGAAGGCATGTTGTACATACTTACAGTTTTTGAAGACATCTTATGTTTTGAGAAACCAAATGTGAAGAAGTAAAACACATACCCACACAATGAGGAAGACTATAGCTCTCCTATCCAGAGAATATCACTATTTATGAGGTAATAATCTGAGAGGAGGGGTGACCTACCAACTTCTCACCTTTTAAGGAAGTTGGTAGTATTGGGTAATGCATAGATTTCATGTTCATGTCGCTGTAGGGCAAACAAGGCTCCAGTTTGGTTTTAGTAAAAAGTCTGCATAAAAACAAAGGTATTTATCAGGAAAGCAACAACTGATGTAAAGTGCCTTAAACAACTCTTTCCCAATAAGGCGTTACTTGAAACATAAGAAAGTAACATAGAGGCAGAGATACAAAGTACTATATTTTGCTTTCTCCCATAGTCCTCTCCTCAAACAATTTCTTAAATTTTACCAAGAGAAGATGACAGTTAAATATGCATGCTTTCTTTAAATAGGTATAAGAGGCAAAATATACTTGGCATTTTCCACTTAGAAACAAACTCTTCCTTGTTTTTCTTTCTATCTCCATCTTTTTCTTTCTTCTAGGACTCAGACTATTCCAAGAGCTTTTGGCTTTTGACGTGTAAGCTCTGGCCATTCCAAATCACTTCTGTTATCTTGTTTCCTTCCCTCTCACATTCTTCAGTGGCCTTAGAGAATTTTTAAATATTTACACTTTAAATTTTTTTCTGAAATTTAAGTTGGCATTTCCCGTGTTCCTATTTTATTCTAATCAGTGATCAGCAATGTCTTTATGTTATAATTGCTGCTGATGAACAAAGTGCCTTTTTGCTTCTTGCTCGTCCTCATGACTATAGCAGACTTCATTCACGTCGAAACTCCCACGTGCCAATAAAGGATGCAGCTTAGTCACATTCCAGACAGGCACAGACTTGTTTCCCTGACAGAGAGTGTAGATCCCCCACCTTGATCAGGAGGAGCTAAAAGGAGAGTTGCAACTACTTAGTCAGTTTTCCTCCACGAACCTCCAGGTAAGGAAATACAGCATTATCTCTTACTGACCACCAAGTAATAAAGAGACAGGTGACTATCTGCCTTGCTTTAGTGCCTTATAAGCCTAACACATATAATGTATATTGTATGTATTATACATATATTCATTCATCTCAGCACATAGTCTAACAACTGCTTATATTGTTCTCTTTTTCAATGAAAAGTAGGTACAATAGTCGAGTATATTTTCATTACTATGAATGTTTTCAGTAATGTTTTCATTCAAATCAATTTGGTGAAAAATTTTATAGTAGTGAATGATGTGATTTAACAGTAAATGCACAAAGAATCCTTCAGATATCAAAAGCTAGTAAGTAATGGAAGATCCTAGGGAGTTGGTAGTGGTGGTAGCAGCATAAGTTTTTTTTATTCCAAAATCACCAGGTGAAAACAGAGAAAACAACTGGATATCAAAGTCAGAAACCTAAGGACAGCATTTATAACATTCATAACATTTATAACAAAACTAGTTGACAGCTTCTGTCCAAATACAATTATGAACCCTCAAATACAGCAGATGATAACAAACCACCAATATCCACAAGACCTGAATGTTGTCAGCATCTGTGTGAGAGAAGGCAAAAGGCAGCAGCAAGGTGTCCAGCAGGCCTGAAAACAGAAGAACCACAAAATAGCCAATGGGCATTGGCTAGAAAATACAGCAGGCTAACGTGAGAATGGTAGCAGAAAGAAGAAAGGGCAGGTACCAACATCAATTGCAGGTGAGTGCGTGGGACTTCTGTAAGAATTTCTGAAGAGTCTGGAGCGGTATAGCCCAAGGAATTCTCAAAACTGACCTACCAGAGCCATCGTCCATGATAGTGTACATGCTAGGAGAAAACCCTGGAAGTGGAATGAAATTGAGTAGGATAGGGACAACAGAGATGAAAAAAATAAAAAGGTTCATATAAAAGTTGGGGACGCCAGCCCAGTGTCGTAGTGGTTACGTTCACCTGCTCAGCTTCAACAGCCCACTGTTCGCTGGTTTGGATCTCGGGCACCGACCTACACACCACTCATCAAGCCATGATATGGCGGCATCCCACGTACAAGATAGAGGTAGATTGGCACAGATGTTAGCTCAGGGACAGCCTTCCTCAAGCAAAAAGAGGAAGATTGGCAACAGATGTTAGCTCAGGGCTGATCTTTCTCATTAAAAAAAAAAGTTGGAGAAGGGAACAGAGTCAGGAAATATCAGAAAGCAAAAAATTGCATGTTTTTAATACAAAAAAGAACCACAGAAGAGAGAACTCTGAAACTATAAATGTTAGTTGAAGCAACCCTCCTTCTAAAATTTAAAGAAACGAAATTCACACAGAAATGAGCAAAAGAAAATTTGGAAGTGAAATCCCAGGCAATGATACTATAATGTAAAGAAACTAAAGAGCAGAATAATATCCCCACAGACATGAAAGCATATCAGAAGCACATGCTTAAAACAACCTCTTGAAAACTCCAAAGTACTATTTCAAAGTTAGCTAAAAAGCAATAAGAAAATGATGCAAAACATTAAAGAACAACACAAATTAGTATCAGATAAACTAAAAAATGTGGTGAAAATCCTTGAGAATTAGAAGTAAAAGAAAAAAATCATGTTGGAAATGAGGAAAAAACTAAAATAACAGAAGAGCAAATAAACACAAGTCTTAAAGCCTTTGAGGAAATCTTAAATTTAACCTTAAGTTAAAGGAAAGAGCATTTTTAAAGCTGAAAAGAGCTGAAGAAGGAGGTAAAAAGGATTTGAGAGATAATGACAAATATTGAAGGTTTGCAAAGAAGATCCAGTGTATGAGTAATTGGAATCCCTAAAGAAGAAAACAAAAGCAAAAGAAGAAAAAAATGAATACTACAAGCTATATTATTTTTAAAGTTCCTGAAACCTTAAAAAAAAGAATCTAAACATTGAAAGAAAACACTGCGTACCTGAGATTATTGGCTGAAAACAACCGACATTAAGACATCCTAGTGAAATCACTGGATGACTTTTTTAAAAAGAAAGAAAAAATTGGGCACTTAAACCCATATGACTGCCCTTTGTGCATTTGAAAGTGGCTATTATTGCTGTCACACGCATCTCATGTTTCAACTTGCTTCCTCTGGCAACAAAAATTTTGGAAATGCTTGGAAAATGTTTACAACATTTTTTCTATATGTTTCTATATGTTGCTCCACTTATCATTTTTTACATGTAATCGCTAATATACAACCAATATAATATTAGATGCCAGTTATACCTCAATTAAAAATTAATTAAAAATGCAATTGTTATTTAATATGCACATTGTAATTTATATAATATATTATATAATAATGTGCATAATTTATTTATGTACAGTCTAAGCTCCCATTTATTGTGGTAAAATTATAATAATGTTACAAGTAATAATACTAGATATTACTTATTATTGCATATATTATGCTAAGGGTCTTATATTTATAAATCTCTAAGCCTCATATAAACCATTAAAAAGAGATGAGTGCTGGGGCTGGCCCCGTGGCCGAGTGGTTGAGTTCGCGCGCTCCGCTGCAGACGGCCCAGTGTTTCGTTGGTTCGAATCCTGGGCGCTGCCATGGCACTGCTCATCAAACCACGCTGAGGCGGTGTCCCACATGCCACAACTAGAAGGACCCACAACGAAGAATATACAACTATGTACTGGGGAGCTTTGGGGAGAAAAAGGAAAAAAATAAATAAAATCTTTAAAAAAAGAGAGAGATGAGTGTTATAGCACAGATGGCTGACTATTCACCATAATTCATGTTCCCAGTTCCATAGAAGAGGTTTGTGACTGGTAAGTAATTGCACAGTTTAGGATTACCTTTTCCATGCTCTCTTGCATCTGAGTGTGGCCATATGACTACTAGTCACAATAGAAAGTGATAGGTGCCTTTTAAGCCAAGGCTTTTAAGAACTGGATGTGCCTTTTACATACCTTCCCTCCTGTTCCACCAACTGGCTGCACACAGTCCCCAGGGAATGGAGAGGCCAAGATGGAGGAAGCCTGAGCCAGGCTTGGGAGGAAGTTGCCGGCCTATGAGAACACTTGTCTTGGACCATAATGTGAGCAAGAAATACATTCCAATTTATTAATCCATTGAGAAAATTTAAAAAGAAGGATTCTTAATAGAGAAAATAGTTATCATCTAGTGGATGTAAAGCCACATAAGAAATTCATTAGAATAATGAAAAATCAGGGAAAAATTGTTGGGCTGGGTGTGTTTTGGCAAACAATATAGTCGCATTAGAATTTGTTTAGGAAAGGTATAAACAAAAGGAACCAGATGGACTAAAAATTATTGAGGATGTTGGCAAAACCAAATCAAAAGAAAGCTGAGGTTATAAATATGTTTATAGTGACTAATCCAAATGTAAAAGTAAAGAGATTGTTGGGGGAAAAAACAACTTGTAATGACAGAAAATTATGCAAGAGAAATATTGTTTATAAGAAATTATAGAAGTACAAGAAGGAAAAAGCAAAATAAAACATTTTAAAAAACTAAACAATCATATTTTGGGATTTAATTTTTTTTTGTTTACCAATTCTAAAATCTATTTAGCAGAATATATTTAGGGTAATTGAAAATTTGGTGTATATCTATTTTTAAGATGAAATGATATATGGTGTTTCAGTGGGACAAATAAGTAGCCAGAGATTATGAGAGAGAAATTTGTTTCCATTAAGTCTGGTTAATAGGTGGAATTGACTATCAGTGCTTTTAAGGGAGTGAGCTTAAAACAAAATCAGAAGGACTTTCCTCGTTGTGACTTCTTGGTGAACTTTAATGAGAATATGGGAGCTCCAGGGGACAGCACATCTGTCTCATTCATTGTTTTTATCCCCAAGGACACACACAGTGCTTCATAAATATTGTCGAATAAAGAGTCTCATCTCAAATAATCCAAGTGGAACTTCAATAAACGAAAGCATGAAATGCTAGAAAGGTGAAGTTAGCAGGAAACTTAAGGAAAAATCAAATGCAGTGATTCACAACTTTTTGCATTGTGTGTCTCACCGAAAGAGAAATAAAAGCCCATTTTCCTGAAAAAACATTTGTATGCTTGAAAATATAAACAATTCTTTAAATTGCAACATTGATGTTATAGGATTTGATGTATTCAGACATTTTTAATGTAAATTTTATTGCAATATTATGGTTGAGTCATTCACAGTGTGTTTTAAATGCATAAAATTAAAATAATGGCATTGATAAAAGAATATTGCCCTTAAAAAATTATTGGCATATATTTATCAGTTAAGGCTGGCTGGAGGTTATAGGCTCATACTAGGTAAAGAATCGGTGTTTGTCCACTTTCTCATTTTATACATGAAAACGTGGATAACAAGAGATAGGAAGTGATTTGCTTAAGACCTTGGTATTTGATGGTAACAGAACCAGGAACCAGTAAAATGCAGCAGAAAGAGTACAGGGCAAATGGGCAGACCTTGTGTAAATTCTAGCTTTTAACTTACTAACTTTGTGACTTTTGGTCAATTCCTCAAACCTTCAATCAGGAATTGAAACTGAATTTGCTGACTCCCAAACGACCTTTATCTGCACAATGTTAAAAGCACTATTTTTAAAAATAGTCATTAATGTCAGCCAAAAATTATATAAATAACAAGATTTATTGGAAGTATTCAATCTCCCACCCCTACCTTCTTGTATTTATTGGAGGGGTTCATTTATCCCCCATCCCTACTCTCTTTTCTTAAGCAAGTGTTGGTGAGTTATCTAAATTGTAAGAGGACAGGAAAAACAAGTGATCTAAATAATTCATAAACCATGTTATCCAGCCCTGGATGTAATACCATCGATTGTGCAATAAAAACAGTCATCTTTATAGGTTCTAATTGGTCTATCTCAGACATCTTGCTTTTTTATTTCTTTTTCTCATTTGTAAAATGTTGTAAACATTGGAGTTACCACCAGGACTATAACCTGGCTCACATAATATCAGTAAAATGGTTATCAGTACTTCTGTATCACGGGATGAATGTCTGGCACTCTCAACTAAGCTTTTGTAGAAGTTGCAAGAATCTTGTAAAGGACAGTAATGAACATTACTAGAGGCTCTAAGTAAGGATGATTAAACACTGATATTGGTCAATTATAACATTGTATGAAAACATAATTATAATTGCATCTGTAATACCGCTACAATTGATTTTCTATAGCAAATATTCTTTACCTTTTATTTTCCTGCCATATTGATGCTAAATTGTTCCCCTTCTCAGGATCATAATTATGTTTTCTATTGCAATTTCTGAATTGATTTGACAAGAGATAGTATGTATCATAAATTCCAAAATAAATGGATCAAGTTTCTCAAATATGAAAAAGATACACCATTATGGATATCCATTTTTCAACGTAGTACCTTAAATAAGTAAAAAGTTTGCTATCTTCCTTTTAAATTTTTTTCTAAAACTTTTAATTTAAACCTACAAAAATTAACATATCATGAAATACCAGTCAAACATTACAGGTCTGTTTTTGCCATGATTCGATTGATAAATGTTACTCTAAATCATTGGATGAATAGTGTCCACTCGTGGATTAGATGGCATAAATCATTGTATTGGGTTGTTTCCTAACCTTGTGATTAAATGTGGATTCAAGCACACAATCCCTTCAGGGTAGAAAATAGCTCCCTATTCACCACTCCTAAGGTCATGGCTAATTAGAGCTCAACTTGCCAACTTTTCTTTGACCTCACTTAGAAACACATTGATGCTTCAGATACAAGTAACTTGGTGAGAACAACCTCTCAAGGAACACAGCCAGTCTTACTGTTGTACAGAGCTGCACTAACTCACATTTGACTTTTATTAGAACATTTATGACCAGAGCAGCATTATCTTGTCTTTTAACCAAGTCACTGCGCAACAGCAAGCTGGCCTGTTGGCACCCTCACTGCAAAATTACTTTTCCCTGGAGTAAATTGCCTGTCTAATGGCAAATTATTACTCTATGTTTGTAGAAAACATGAGTTGTGGCAATGTGGTTCAAAAAATCAAGAGATAGTGCCAAATGTAGTATCAACATGATATTGTGAACTAAGGCTAATGCTAAAGAAGACTGGAATCTTCTCAGGTTGTATCATGGAAAATCAGACAAAACTAAAGCTCCTATTTGTGCAATGCAATCTGTTAGATGCTCTTAATATCACAGAGGGTAAACACCCATCCCAGGTTGCCCTCTGCCGTCCTAGTTCATGTCTGTTGTCTGATAGAATGGTTAATGGTTCTCTCATTCACTCTCAAAAGTGTCCTAATTTGGCTAATGTCATATGGTCACCCTATATATAATCATATTTGCCAGCTTATCACATATGTGGAAATAAAGAAAATAAAAACTTTAAAGTCCAAATAGCCACATATGAATTCAATAATCATAAAATGAGCATCAAAGATATGATCAATGCTGAATAAGGGGTGCAGTTGGGTACTGTAAAATTCTTAAGAAAGAGAGATTAATCAGGGGGAATTTCATTAAAAAGCTAGTGTTTGAGCAGAGTCTTGAAAGAGTGCTATGCTGTGCCTAAGCAAAGAGGAAGAGGACATGACATTTCACATGGAAAAGAGGTATTATGGTTTTACAGAAGCACTGAATCAAGAAAGGGCAAGATGAATTCAACTATATCTATGGACAAGTATTAGGAGTGACTTTAACGTAGTTGGAGGTTAGATGTGATGGACTTTGAAGAACTAACTTTGAAGTCTGGGCTTCATTCTGTAGGCAGTGAGAATCCATGATGTTATAAAGAAGTAGAAGTTGACAATAGTGGTGGGGATGTGGGCTGAAGAAAGCTGGAAGAAGAGTAAAAGAACCCTCAGAAGAGAGTTATAAGGCTCTATCAGTAGTTCATGTGTGAGGTGATAGCTGAGAGCTGAATTTGGGTATTGATAGAAGGAGTGGAATGGGGCTAATTCAAGAGCCACATGAAGGAAGAAGATAGAACTTAGCAGTTTTGTGTGCTTAAAGCTTTGCATCTGGAATTGCTTTCAATTAATTATCTTTGATTCTCGCTACTCACCAGTGAGGTCCATAAATGTGGGCATTATTTTATTCCTGTTTTACAGATAAGATAACTGAGATTCCAGGAAATTAAGCAATTTCCAAAAGTCCTATAGCTAATTAGTGGTAAAGGTGGGGAGGATGCCCTGGTTCTTTGCACTGAATATGTGGAATGAAGAGGAAAGATGCAAAGGTAATTCCAAAGTACAAAATCTGAGCAACTTGGAAATTAAATTTTCTAGTGACAGAATTATCAACATCAGAAAGCAAAGTTAGTTTAAGAAGGAAAATGAAGGGGTGGATTTTAAGCAGGTTTGTTTTGAGCAATTAACAAACATTTGGTTCTATTCAAGACATCCGTAAAACATTTGGTCCACATCAAAAGGTGCTTGATATTTGGTCCTGTCCAAAACAAGACATTTGGTCATAAGACATTTGGTCCATGCCAAAAGATCCTTGACATTTGGTCCTTCCAAAATGTCCTTGAGCATATTTGGCCCATGCCAAATGGTTTTGGACAGGACTAAATATCAAAGACCTTTTGGTGTGGACCCAATGTCTCCACGGACATTTTGGACAGGACCAAATACGACCAGATATCAAGGAGCTTTTGGTGTGGACCAAATGTCTTATGGACCAAATGTTTGATGGATGTTTTGGACAGGACCAAATGTCAAGGACTTTTTTGGTATAGACCAAATGTCTGATGGATGTTTTGGACAGGACCAAATGTCAAGGACCTTTTGGTGTAGACCAAATGTCTTATGGACCAATTGTCTGATGGATGTTTTGGACAGGACCAAATGTCAAGGACCTTTTTGGTGTAGACCAAATGTCTTATGGACCAGATGTCTAATGGATGTTTTGGACTGGACCAAATAGCAAGGACCTTTTGACGTGGACCAAATGTCTTATGGACAATTTTGGACAAAACCAAGCGTCCTGCAAGGGATTGGAGCTAATGGTCGAATCTCAATTGGGCCTCTCCAAAAAAGCAACTGAAGAAAAGGAATGGATTAAGTTTAAGCAGTCGGATGAGAAAATAATGGAAGTTACAATAATGAAAGTGGAAACCCAAGAGAATAAAGAAGAATGCTATGGAGAAGAGAGAGATTAGAGCACTCATGACTAAACCTTAGAACATGCTAACATTTAGTGTTTATAAACCTGGAAAAGAGACCAGCTTAAGAGGAAAATAAAATAGAGATGCAAGGGAATATGCCATCATAGGAAGCTAGAAAAAAGGAGAGGCTCAGGGATGAAGGGGAGGCAGCAGTGTCAAGTGCTCTAGAGAAGTCCCAGAAAAAGAGAAAAATGGTACTAACTTGACAATGAGAACATTTGTAACCTGTGAGAATGCAGTTTCAAGGGAGGGAAGAGGCACCAGATTGAAGAGGGTAAAAAATGGTTTTGTAATGTCAAGGCAACAGATTCAGTCAGACATTCAAGAGAGATTTAGTACTGAGGATACAAAGAAACATCAAATAAAGGGTTTTTCTGATGTTGAGTGCAGGTATAAAGTAAAGAAACATGAAAGGAGTTTTTTAAGGTGCGTGAGAAGGAGGAAGGAATGAAGTAACTTCATAGCAGAGACAGGATTGAGTAGGAGAAGCAATTAACTGTGCAACAGAAGAAGATCTTTTTATTTCAAATAAGAAAGGATGAGTAGATATAAAGGCATCAATGAAGACAGTAGGGGAAGGATTGGAATCTTCTTAATGGCTGAATCTTCTCAGTAAAAATGGATGATGAAATTCAAGATTGAGGGAGGGCAGCATGGGACTGGATGAGTTTTAGTGTATCCTAAGGATTTAATAAGAGAAGAGTGAATGAATCACTGACTTCCCAGTTGAAAGAGTGATTCTGTGGTGCTGGGTTAACTTGAATATGTGACTTTTTCTGCAGTGGTTGGGACTGCTTAGGGCCTAGAATTGAAAATTTAGAAGATGAGGATTTATGACGAGGATGGGAGAGCTTATCTGGGATTTATTGTCATATAGATGAGGGAAGAGAAACTAAGTTGAGAGAAGTGGCCCACCATGGAATTCAGGCTGACAGGAAGTTAAGTGAAGTCTGTGTGAATTGTGGAGATTAATGAGAGGCAATGCTCCATAATCTAAAGGATTTAGAGGCTGTACAGTACCACGAGGTGGCCAGGCCTTGGAGATGGCTGTTTTGAGATGGTAGAATGAGCAATATAGAAGAGATGGAAGTAGATATCTTCAAAATGATCCAGGAGGAACCTTGAAGAAGAGCATGTTAAAGTCGGTGAAGTTGCTAGAGGGGATAAAGTAGAGGAGGAAAAAAACTAAAGCTCACAAGACCAGTGGCTGAGGTTTTCTAAAGACCTAGAATAAGTCCTGCGAAGAGCATCAGGGCTACAATGATGAGGAATTTCATTCTGTCCTTCGTCTTTATATTCAATCTGCCCAAGAAATCATCTCTGATGACTCAAATCCAAATGGAGTCTCTTTCCTCGAAACTCATAGCATTTATTGTCAAATACTTTCAGCGGATACTTGATTTTAGACTGAGCAATGAAATCTCTTGTCTGTGCATTTTTACTTGTATTATTGGTTAGTTCCTGTTCAAGTGTCTGTATGCAAATATCTTATTTTCCCTAAACATACCTAAAATACCTTATCTTCAGCACTGTGTTTTACGTATAGACTCTTTAAGAGTAACATTATTGGCTTACTGAATGCAGTTATCGCTGCATGAATGTGCTAATAATCACTATCACCAGTCATTCTCATTTTGGGTAGCAAAGTAGCCAATAATGGACTCAAGTCAAAAGGGGAAAAAAGAAAGCCAAGAAGATAGTTTGTCACTCAAGAATCTGGTTGCTGTGCTCCGTGTGGGGCATAAACTATAGAGTAAGATCTATCTAAGTCAACGCAAACACTTACTGTGAGTCTCCTTGCTTATGGCATTTTGCTAGACATGGTAGATCAATGGGGGACCAAGGGCAGGGCATTGGGAGCAGTCTGTCCAGGTGCAGGTCATAAGGGCATGTGTCGTTTGTAGAAAATGGTAAAATTATAATAAAACTGACTAAATTAAATTGTTATTATCACTATGTGCCAGAAATTCTAAATGGTGTTAAAAGCTTTTGCTGATCTAAGTTCTAAAGAGTTGATTCAGTTACTGTTGAGTGTTACCAACATAATATATATGTAAACTTCAACTTTGCACAGTTTTATTACTTATCCTTTTGTAAACATTGTCTTCTTCCTGGAGATTAATTCAGAGAACTCCCAGTTACACACTTGGCCCCTGACAGCAGACTCAGCTGCATGCATGCGTTTAGAGACTGAGTTCACAAGAGTCTGGAGTCCTTTGTACTTGCGTGGGTTCAACGGATCACCAACCTGTAATAATACTACGTAGATCTGTGTTAAAGCGGTAGATTCAGAACAAAGGGTGATAGCATTGTGGTTGTAAAGACAAAGAAACAGACCTTGAACTACTTCAATTCTATTATTGCAAAGTGCAAATGATTCTCTGAGCCTTGCGGAGCTCACTCATTTGGCAGTATTCCTTCATGTGTCTTTTTTCCCTTTTTTCAAAACTTCCTTAATTCATTCTATTTCCCCTTTTTGTATGGGAATATTTATTTGCAATTTTTTTTTTTTTTTTTTTTTTTACTGACATAGTTACATCTATCAAGCTCCAAACAGGAAGACTTTCACCATCTGCATTTCTTTTCTGGCCATTATTATTATTCATTTCTTTTCATGATTATTACTGAAAATAATGTTGTCTTATGGAGGAGGCGGATGTTATAAAAAGGATCTACTCCAGATGTCAGATATCTTTGGTACACCACTACTGTGGCTGTTTCAGAGTTGAACAGGATATGACACTTGACCCCAAGGACATATACATAGAGCAGGACATATACATACACCATACGTATGCAACCATATACACAGCCACAATGTGTGCCACAATGTAATGAGAGATATAGATAAATAAAAGGATATGTCTGAGACAACACAGGAGGGTGAAGAGTGACTTCTCACCTATAACTGGGACTCCAGAAAGCTTTCTTGGAAATAATGTGAAATGGATAGTGTTTGTATAAGTCAGGATGATAAAGTGGCATCTCAGGTTGGGGGAATACCACAGGCAAAAACTATGGGATGGAGAAGGAACTGAGAGAAGTACGGTTTGACAGTGGTTCTCGGCCCTCACTGGGCATCTGACTGCCCTGAAGAGCTTTTTAAAAATACGCTTGCCTGGACCCCAGCCAGAGATTCTGCTCGGTGGACTGAGGGAGGCCTCGACGTCAATACTTTCTTTTTAATCTCTTCAGGTGATTTTATTTTTAGTCAGGTCTGAGAACCACCAGGCTGTGAAAGAAAATAATGGACATTAAGTGTTTGAAATGTATTGAAATGAAACATGAGATATTTCTTCCCATATTAATGAGTTTGTACTTATTTAGCAGCCAATGGAGAATCACTTCATTTTTATTTTAAGAGTACTTTAGTTTTCAGAAGATCATAGGAATAACGTGATGGTTTTGTTAATCTCGCTATATAGCTGTTCTCTATATGCTTTGGGACAACATTCATCTTGGACAAGTACCAACTATGTTATATTAACTAATTCTTCATGATCACCCGTCGGACAGTTCTAGAATGGAGGTAACGTGCCAATGGCAAGTAGGTAGTGTAGGCTGGAGAAGAGGTGGCTGCGGGACACTTGGACAGCTGCCACAGGAGGAAGAGCAACCGAAATCGGATGAGCAGAGAATGTGTGAAAGAACACCCAGGCCTTGCTTCACACAACAGTTATTTCTTGGAATCTTGGCCACCAGAAGATGGACAAATCAATTTGAGTTACTCTTTTTAAGGAAAAAGTGGCCTAAAATTCATGAAGCAAAGAGGCACAGCCACAAACAGGAGTGGTTTATTTTAATTAGATTGCAAGTTTTACTAGCCAGGGCCTAAAGCCATAGTGTTCCACTATAGGTATGGTTGCCAAATAAAATTCAGGACACCCAGGTAAATTTGAATTTCAAATTAAAAAAATGAGTAATTTTTTACTATAAGTGTGTCTCATGAAGGAGTTTTAAAAAAATTACTTGTTGTTTACCTGAAATTCAAACTTAACTAGTGCCCTGTCTATCTATTTGCTAAATCTTGCAACCCAGACTTACAACTGTTAAGACTGAAATAACATTCAACACAAAATAAGGAGAATAGAGAATAATTTGTATTTGGAAGTATGAAAAGGAAGAAAACTCTCTTCCACTGAACAGTCAAACTTTATCAAAGCTAAATATAGGAAGGCTGCCCCTGCTGAATGTACGTTCAATTCCCACAAAGGTCCGCTGGAGACCCAAGGAAGGTCAAAGTTCAGTATTTTTTCTTCCACTCACTTTTAAAGAATGCTCCTGTATGAAGAGACCTTAGAGAATCATCACCTTCACTATTCAAAGTGTGTTGTGTGGACCAGCAGCATCAGCACCACCCAGGCACTTGATAGGATGCAGAAACCAGGCCCTCCCCCAGACCCAGTGAATCAGAATCTGCGTCTTAACAAGGCCCCCTGGGATCTCCATGCAAATCAAGTTTGAGAAATGCAAATCGAGTTCTGTTTAGTTTCTAAACACACACTCTGGGAAGGTATAGTCCCCGTGGGCTCCCTCAGGGCTCAGAGTGGGTACACAGGGGTCCCTCCATCACAATGAAGGGAGACCTACTCTGTGTGATCCTGTTTAGGCTTCCAGGTAAGATCTCGTTGGAACAAAAGGTTTGTGACTTAAAATTTTTTTAATTGAAAAAGAAAAGAAAAGAAGCTTGAAAAACAATAATCCAGTTCATTTCATTTTCCAAATGGGAAGAGTGAGTAACAAAGAAAACACGTGACTTTGCCTGAGTCCTGTGGTGGGAAATGACAGGACTGTGATGCTGTCCAAGCCTCATAATCCCAGCATCTTTCCACTTCGCCGCTGTGCACTGAAGAACACAGCACCAAACACCAGATATTTCGGAACAACTGCTTGTCAAGTGCCATCAAGCACCACAGGTGTCTTCTAGCTGGGCCTTGAATTTCAAAATCAACTCCTTAAGTGCTCATGCCTCATAACTTCCTTCAAGGGCTCATCCAATCCACAGAAAGCGCTATTTGCCTTGCTCTCTGAGCTTGAAGAGGTCTCCAGCTGCAGGTTGTGTACGCTGCTAACTGAGAGTACCCTGCAGGTTTGTTTGTGGATATTTCAGCTAATTATCTTGCCACAGACCATTGAGACAGATCTGGATGACTGTGCAATTAATAGTGCCGAAGAAGTAATTAGGGAGAATACCCGCACGCACGGCCCCCCCAGTGCTGACACATCAGTGTGAGCATTTCCTTCTGAATGTGATTAATTACATAAATAATTCTCAGAAATGAAATTAGAGATCACCCACGCATCACACCTGGTAATGTTTTAAGGCATTACTGCCTGAATCTGTGTAATGAATTAACACGACAGTCTGGTTTGAATTTTTCAATTTTCAGCAGCCATCCTGCTCTGTTAGCAAGTGACCCTGTGGCCCCTATCAGTTTCTGTAACAGTTTGAATTAGTCGTTCTGAAAAGAACACAGATTTGAAAATATCTGAGCCTCGAGAAAGAAGTGTACACACTGGATTGTGACCCATCACGCTTCATGGCAGAGCCAGACATGATGACCAGGTTTCTAGATCCCTTTGTCCACTAGATAGATGCCTCATGTTAGAGCACCAGCATGAAAGATTTTCCCATGAGAACTAAATATTCAACCATTCTGTTACAGTCATAGTACTGCCCCATTATTTTCATTTGTAAGGAAATCTTTGAGCAGCTGCTGGTTGACATACAAAAGCAATTTCAGTTAGAACTGATTTACATAGATTTCCCTTAAACTTAGGAATCCTAAAAGTTAGTGGAGAAAGACAGGAGGGACGATGATGAGAAGAACCACAAAACGGAGGAGTTTTTAAAATCATTCTTTTTTTCTCCCCCAATGTTAAAGTCAATTATTTTACGCAGTCAAGTACAAGGATTCTACAGTTTTAGAAGACAAACCCTTAGCTATCATTTTACAAATGAGGAAACTAAGGCCCAGAGAAAGCAACTGATGTATTTAAGATCATATCATTGATTTGTGATATGTGAAAGTGTTCTAGAAAGGAAGCAGATTGGCACTAACTAGAAGAAAGTAATTGGTAAAGGTGTTACTCTTGTTCAACATTTTTAGGGCTAACATTGAGATATCAACAAATTGTAAACGAATGTGAAATCAGATCAAATTTTCTAAACCCCAGTTGCATGGTATTTGTTAGATCTCATTACAAGTTTTCAGATATTATTATGGAAAATGTCTTTTCTTTTAATCTACTCAAAAACTATAGGGGTAGGCATAAATTTTTTAGTTTTGCACAAATAAGATAGTTTTCTTGAATAATTTCGTAGCTGGATTATACCTATTCTATTTTGTTCATCTTTAGAAAGTTTATTTGAAATCTATATTAAATCTTACCTCCATGTATTTTCCTCACCTTTCCAACCTACACTGACAATCTCTTTCCCCTGAAATGTTTTTTTCTCCCATATGAATGAGAAACCATGTTCTATACCTTTCTTTGGTCGTACGTCCTTCAACATATGACCCAATAATTCCACTTCTGAGGATTTATAAAAGGAACTAATCAGAGATATATACCCATCAGGTTAGCAGGAAAGATATTTATTGTAACACTATTTATATTGTCAAAAAAATTGGAAAAAGTCTCAAAAACAAATTGACTATATAAATCATGAGTTACTTATAAGTAGTTTACTCTACAGACTTTTAAAATAATTTTGTAGAGAGATAGTTCATGAATTTTTGTTACTCAGTGTTTACTTAGGTGGAGAAAAAGGGAATTCATAAAACAGTATGTGCGATGATTTAATGTTTCTGGAAATGCATGTAAGTGATGTAGTGGTGAGATCTCTAGTAATTTCATATGTTGTTGGGGTACTTCTATTTTTTTTTCTACAAAGAATAGTAACAAAATCAAGAGAAATTTTCTTTAAGGTTATGTAATTAATTCAGAAAATAAGTTAGTATTGTGTTAACAGAAGAGGCTTCACTTCCGTCATTTTTGAGGACCTCTGTGATGAGCCTGCAGAGGACATGATAAACATTACCAATAATCCTGCAATCTTTTCACCTAAGACAGAGAATTATTGACTTAGTATTTCTGATTTATTAATAGGATACTGATGTTGTTGGTAATGTTATATTTTTAAGACTGAAATAAAAATAGAACCATGTTCACAAATTTCGGGTGACTTATACGCAAACCACTAAATTTTTAAGAACTAATTTCTATATCACGGACAATTAACTTTGGAAGTAGTTAGACCTCATTTTAAATCTTGGCCCTGCCAGTTGCTAGCTTTACAGCTTTGTGCAAAATATAAATGATTGAGTTGTGCATATTAAATGAGATCATATATGTAAATCACTTAGTACAAAGCATGAAATACGATTCAAAGCTTAATAAAATATAACCTTCACAAGCATCATCATCAACATTCTCATCATCTGGATTCCTTTTTAATGAAAAGTCACCTATCCCACAATATCTTTACATGCTGGGTTGTAAATTAGTGCTAGTTCACAAGGCTCTACTTGCCAGCCAGACCTTACAAACGTGGAGATTCAGAGCAAAGACTTAGTGGTGCTACTTGACTCAGAGAGGGACTAGGGCAGTTATGGATCCGGAAGTCCAGTTGTGAAGTCTCTGAAACCAGAGTGGAAGTCATAAATAATGAGTACAGCAGCATATTGGTGTTGTCCCACAAACAGGAGTGACCATGAGTTACAGTATCTATCTCCCTGGAGATGCTTACTATATTTCCATTGATGGTGATTTTTAGTTCCAAAAAGGACACACTATTTTTCTATTTAGCCCTCTCTTAGTTTTAACTTCTTCTTTTGGAAAATAAGGACAGTTCCATTTCACTTACCTCATGGGACTTATTCAGCTAATAAAAGTAAAGCATTCTGACCACATAACGTTATATAGACAGCACGTAATATAATTAGTAGGCAGAACGCAGTTACCTTGATTGGTATTTTTCCAGAAAGTAGAGTAGATACTCATTCCTACTTGATGTAAAAACTCTTCTATGGCCATTAATCATTGACAGGGAAATATAATTGGCAAATCTAGAAAGCTGCCAAATGCTGGTATATCTACACTGATATTTAACATTTTTCACATTAAAATTCTTTAGATAGAAATAAACTTCCTTCAATATTTCTTGTCTTATTTACTGTAAAAATGCAGGCAGTCTGATAAATGGAGTAATAGTTTCTAGTGTCACTGTGGCTGGGAAATGCATTTGAGTGTCTTCTGCTACTATAACTTAATAATTCATTTCAGCACTTCTATGTGTAAATCGCAAAAGGTTTGACGGACAGAGTGCTGGGAAGAAATGCGCTCTTTTTGTCAATACAAATAACTTGTATTTTAGGACTGTGTGCAAAAAAAAAAATGTCCACATGTACAGTTACTGAGTTCATAGGCTCTAGATTGTCCACACCCTGTGATGTTGGGTTCAGTTTTCAGGGCATGACATCTGTTAATTTTCAAGCCGAAAAAGTTATATATGAGATGTCTCAGCTTAATAAATAATTTCTTAAGATACTAAGTGATTTTTCTTTTAGTTTATTTACCAGGAAGTCTAGTCCCTAATTTGAAGTACACTTCTAAGAACTGTGCAGAATTTTATGGGCTTATGTTTTTGAGTGAATTAATAAGGAAAATGAAGTGATATCATTATTGACTTCTGGAGAAGAGAAAGTGTCAGTGGCTATATATTAAGAAGACTTGTTTTTATTGCAGCTCATTTTTGCCGAGTTATATTTTGTCACTTATAGAATCTTTTAGACATAAATATGCATGAGGCATAAATCCTGCCTTTAGGAAGCTCTCAATCCTACGGGGCCACCTGAAAGGTGCTGATCATGCCATAATGGAGATGAAACACGGGACTTTTTCGGGTATATAATTCTGACCATGGTGGTGATGAGAGATAATTTCATGGGTTACTAAATTTAGTTTAGAAGTTAATCTAAAATATTTGGCAAATATCTTTTTCTTGTGATGTGATCATCGCCAGGTGTTCATTACTTTTTCATTTTCTCTTTTAGAGACGCCCCAGCAGATGGCCTGCAATGAAGTTTCGAAGAGGTTCTGGCCATCCTGCCTATGCTGAGGTTGAACCAGTGGGAGAGAAAGAAGGTTTCATTGTATCAGAGCAATGCTAAAATTTCTAGGACAGAACAGCACCAGTGCTGGCTTACAGGTGTTAAGACTACAATTTTGCCTATACCTTTAAGACAAATAAACAAACACACACACACACACACACACACACAAAGGAATCCTAAGCTGCTGTAGCCTGAAGGAGACAAGATTTCTGGACAAGCCCAGCCCAGGAAGGGAGAAAGAAAAACTAAAACTTAAACAGGATACCATTTACCACTGAACATAGAATTCCCTAGTGGAATGACATCAATAGTTCACTCAGAACATCTCCTGTGGGCTTATCAGAAGTTTGACAAGATTACAATGCTGTTGGCTTAGGTGCAGGGTTGCAAAGGGATCGAGTAAAAAGAATAACAAGAAAGCTTTAGTTCACGAGGGATCTACACTTTGGTTCAAATTTTCTTCTCTGATGTCTCAAAGACAACACTGTTCCAAAGCCGGAACCGTTTCGCTCAAAAGAGCAATGATGAATGTTGCAAGATGGCTGAGAAAAATAGCTCCTGCAGGAGCAAAAACATACACAGACTAAGAGATTTTCTATCTTTTCACCAGACGGGCGGCAAAAGGATTTTGTTTTTCTGGTCCAGCTCCACCTGTTCCAACAAGTTCATTACTTTACAGGATGAATCTTTTATCTGTACTGGAGGTTCAGACGATGCCTCCCTCTTCCTTGTTAATGAAGGCCCTTTCTCTGAGCTGTGACAGAACTTCCAAGCTTTTAGCTAAGGATTAGGAAAGAGGGAGTGGCAAATGAGGCCTTCCATTCTCCCACCTCAGAATAAAAGATCTGATTTGTTTTATGAAGCGTTGCCTCCATTTCCCAACTGTGAAGTCCTATGAAGACACAGTTGCTCTTGGCTGAAGGAAACGAAAGGAAACAATACAGAGAGTTCCTTAGTTGTTGTTTGAAGCAAAAATGTTAAGGGATTCTAAACATAGGGTTTTGTTTTTTTGGTTTTTTTTTTTTTACTTTTTGCCATTTCAGTACTAAAGGCCCATTTTATTGTCGATTCCTGAGAAGCCATTCAAATCAGCATATCCCTGGCGAGAAAAAGATCGAGAGAACCCTGCTGAATCATACAGTAATTTTCTTTAAAGCACATAGTAGTTACATAAATATATATATAAATATATTTTTGTTTATAACTAACACAAGGCAGGCTCTTGTGACTCTAAGAGTGCATTTTGTCATCAAGACAAGAATGCAAGATGCATTACTGCATACTTCCATAGAGTTGTAAAATAATCCTTAATATTAGAATATTTTTATGTCACTTAGCGAAAGTGGTTCAATTAATTGCAGTGCCGATCATTATCCTGCCGATTTGAGCCACTCCTTCATTCCTATCAACCTCTTCCCTCCCTGGTTAGAGAAAACAGATGCAAAAGCTCCTTAGATGGATCTGTCATTTGCCCTGGAATCACAATCCAGATTTCCAAAGTTCCCCTGAATGAAGAAAAGAAAGGCATCCGTTGAGCAGGAAAGCGGTTAATATATATACTGAGCTCCTGAAGTTTAAATTCAGGTACTGTGTGTACAGTTCATCAACATCTCGACCCGTGAAACTTACATCCTGGGCCAAGAAGCTGTTGGTTCTTGTAGGGTACAGTGTCCAACATTTGCAGATTCGGGTATAAAGAAGCAGAGAAGTCTCTTACGCAGCACTTTATCAATGGCTTAGCATCTGTACGCGGTGTCTACATTGAATGACATCAGTCCACTAACCAAGTATCGTATTTATCGTCACAATTGTCTGATGCAAACTAGTGCCATTTTCCATCATTTCTATATTGCTTTACACTTGTAAGTACCTGATGAGGGTGGCAACCTAACCTACTTAGTTAATAATTGCAAAAAAATTGACAAGCAAGGTGATTGAAGGATGTGATGACAATCTGTCTGCTGTAGCTGCTTTCTGTTTATATGAAATATCCCACCCTTATTTCTTGTGGATTACGTTTGATCAGATAGCAATAAGCAAATGACTTGCCAATGTAACTGGTGCAACTGGTATTCTACAAAGACATAAGGAGCACACAGACGATTCCTTTTAGGATAAGAAGATGCTTCTTTCACTAGCTTTTGTGGTAGGTGTGGCTTCCAACAGCAGTTGATTGACAGTTGTATAAATCCCGCATATATATCCAACTCCTTACACAATTCTTTGAAGTAGTAATGTTATCTTTATACCCTTTCATTTTCCATTTTTGTTCAGAAGAATTGACAATTCTCTAGAAAAATGTAAAACCCTCTGAATTGTTCTGTGAACTAAAGCACTAAGGAAGAAAGACAACATGTTGCAGGTAAAAAGGCTGCTGATGTGCAGGAAAACCTCTTCATAGAACTCAGAGTTAAAGGTGGTGAGAAATTTCCATTGTATGTGAACTTTTGGTGGTAAGAGAAAAGCTGACTGAATCCCCTTTTTTCGTGAAAACTTCATTCTATTTTGTTTCTGGTTTATTCTTGGTGCCCATTTACTCCAAAGGAAGAGCAAATGCAAAGAGCTTCTAGAAATCCAGAATGGATGCTGCTGCTTTAGACTTTACGTATATTAGGTATTAAAAAGGGCACTTCTGTACATTGCTTAATATCTTTTGAACATGTTAGAGAATAACAATAATAATTAAAAGATTAAGAACAGCAAAGGAACACACAAACCTCTGGTGAAATCAGGTGAATGGAGCTACTGAGGAAATTAGTTATTTCATCTTAATTATTTGTAAAAATAATATTCAGTAATTAAAGTTATTAAAAGTCAAGAAAAATATCTTAAGCCAGCCAGATAGCACTGACCACAATGTTGCTTTGTTTATGAAGGGTTTGGACTTCAAGGTATACTAACAAATATAAAACAAAAGATAAATGATAACATACAATTTATCCCCAATTATTATTTTAGTTTGAGATACCTAGGGATTTGCTAATCTCTCGCATGTGGCTTCTAGAACTATGCTGCACAATATTATATCCAGGAGCCGAATGTGGTTATTTATTTAAATTTAGATTAATTAAAATTAAATAAAAATTCTGTTCTGAGTCACACTAGCCACATTTCAAGTGCCCAGTAGCCACAAGTGGCTTGTGGCTACCATATTGAACAACGCAGAACATTACCATCACGTAGAAAATTGGATTACATAGTGCTGTAGAGGTCTTTCCTTTTACTTCCCTCTCCTTTAAAAAAAAGGAGGAGAAGGAAAAAAGAGGAGATTTGGTAGTTCCTGGGCATATCTAAGCATTTTTTATCTCAGAGAGCAATGTGGAGTAAGGAAAAGAATACTGGCTGACTCGGCTTTGAGTCTCCATTCTTGTTATTTTGGGAAAATCACTTTTAACCTCCAGGAGACTCAATTTGTGATTTGGGGAAATAAAAATATTTTTGTCCTATCTTCCTTGCAAGATTATTATTATGCAGATTGACTAAATGTACAGGTGTACAGACTTTTAAAACCTTATGTCAAAGTAACCCATATAAAGCACATCTATTGGTCCAACCAGCACAAATTTGCATTCAGAGGAAGAAAGGTCCATCAGTCCAGAAAGCATTCAAAGACAATCAAATTGATCCGTTTCTTGAGAAAATGCCAAAGGAGAATACATTCAAAACACAGAGCAAATTGCTTAAGTTTCTTTTTTCCCATCTTAATATTTTCTCTTAATGTTTCCTCTACATGACATCTCTCCCAATGTCTCTCCTCTCCCAGGCCAGAGCGTCCTGTGTGCATCCTTCAACTGGCTCAGTTCTTTCCAATGGAGTCCCTTAGCCTCTCTGGTGTCTTATGATTTCCCAGTCTACTCATCACAGCAAAGGGAGGCCCGAGAGCTAACCAGCAGTGTTCTCTTTAGAAGGAAATACCTCAAGTACAAATAATTTCAAATATTAGTTTATCCCTGGTAGCATGAATACAAGGGGCAATCACATTAAACTATAAATATGTGAAACAATTTTAAATGTAAAAATTTGCAAATGCAGACTCTACAAAAGGAATCAAATTAAGTTAAATTATGATAATACGCAGATATATATTCTCAGATTAGCATTATATATTAGTTTTTGGCAAAAAAATTTCTTATGTTGTTTCCTCATTCTGAAGGAGTATAAATTTGGTAATGCCCCAAGTGTCTATTGTCCATTTGAGATAAAGTTTTGCTGGAACACACATCTTGGTTCAAGACACTTCCATTCCATGATAAGAAATTAATATTTAAATAACACTAACTTGAAAATAGGCCCTATGGCTATGGTTCCTCCTTCCTGTGACATGTTATTTTGTTTTGTATTTCTTCAGGCCTTTTTCAGATGTTTTTTTACGATGCGCCCTGCTCATTCCAAAAGGTTGCTCTTGCTTTTTCTTTCCCACCACAGCTCACGGCGCACTATGAACATCAGCATCCATATGCCAGAATCATGGGAGATATCTAATCCAACCTCTTCATTTCACAGATCAGAAAATTGAGGCCCAGAGAGAGAGAATAATTTTCCCAGTATCGGCACTGGGTCTTGAGCTTAAAACTCCTGACTGGTTATTTTTGTTCCAGTTCTCTTTGCCTACACCCCTTTGTTGGCGTTTAAGACCAACCAAGCAGCTTAGAAGGCACAGTCCATCTAAAGGCTAACTTTATTTGCCACATTGACCGTCTGCTCTGTCCTCTAATGTGGAACATTGGGCCAAGCTTCCTCTGTCATGTTGCTGTCTTAAGAAAGGTGCCATTTGTATAGCAACCAGCGATTCCAAGTTCTAGCCTAATATCACAGGGTCTTTAGTTGGCTTCGAATATTCCTTCCCCCCCTCCTACCTGTGTCCATCTAAATTAGCAATACTATTTATCTTTGTCCATTTAAAATTATTCTCCCTTTGTTTCTTTTCTTCCCAAACGTACCTGAATGCTAATCATCTTCATAGCATATTTTCTTATGACATATATGATCACAATTCTTATTTGCTTTTTAAACTATTTGAGCATTTTTCCCTAAAAAAGATTTTTTGAGCAAATATTACAAGGTCTGTGGAATTGCCTATTATCTACCCGTATTACCTTGTGTTTGTGAAGCACTTTGCCTTTTACAGAGCACTTTGATGCATCCCTTTGTTTGTTCATTCAATCACTCAGTTCACTTAAATATTTATTAAGCGCTTACTGGAGCCAAGTTCCTGTGCAAGATCTAGTGGTTTATAGTGACAAATACAAATAGTGAGAGATCAGGCTTGTCCACTGATAACGATAATATGGTGAAATCCTCAAACACAACTTCACAAGGAGGTGGGATCAACATTACTCTATTCAATTTCCAATTCCAATTTTCTATTCTACTTAGATAGGGAAGAATCCAGATTCTGCCTGAAGAATGTTTCTGAATGATACATCTGTGCTGTTTGCTCTATTTCAAAGGATCTGTTAATTTTACTTATGAGAAGAAAAGTTACTCATCCGAAGTTTAGACCCAGGAGGACCTTCTAGGTCACTTGAATTCTTTCTGACCAGATGCAGTTCACTTTCCCACACCAATGTTTCTTTTGTGACTTTTTGAAGTATCAAGATCATGAAATAGTCCAGGAAACCCAGTGTATCAAAGACGCATTTGCACTTTAGATCTGTGTGGCTGTTTGCCATTTATTAGGCTGTCTCCAGTTTTCTCAGCCTCGGCACTATTGACATTTTAGGCTCCATAATTCTTTGTTAGGGGGATGGGAGTGGTCCCGTGCATCGCACAGTGTTTGGCAGCTTCCATGCTTCTATTGAGAAGATGCAAGTAGCTCACATACAGCCCTCTGCCCAGTTGTGACAACTAAATATGTCTCCAGACATAGCCAAACGTCTCCTGGGGTAGGATTGGGAAAACTACTGGATTAGCTAGTGAGCAAAATATATCAGGAGAAAAAAGCACACATTTCTCTTTCTCTTGTCACTTAATCTTCATCATAGATAAGTTTTCATTCACAATAAGACTTAGAACCATAAACTCTGAATTAGAAGGGGCTATGAAAGTCACCAGCTCAGCCACAACCCAACATCATCCTTATCTATCTCTCCATCTCTTGGTTTTACAAACGTATTGAGAGAAGATCGGAAGATTGGTTATCTCTGGGAACTTGGGAATTGACTTTTTCAGAGCTGGAGATAAGGCTGCTCAGTAATTACGCTTTGCTGCTGTAATAGCTGCTGCAGTGGTTTTTGCTTCCAGATGGGGACTTGGGGTCACACAACTTCTGTATCTCAGACTTTGCTTTGAGGAGTTTTCTTTTGGTCATTTCACACATCTACAAATTTTGTTCTTTCGTCTCTTTACCTTTAAAATGTGCGTAGAAGTTAAAGTTTGGTACATCTAATTTTAAGCATATCTGGATGAGCTTTTGATCTGATACTGATTTTTTATTGTCCCTCTTTGGGGAAAAAAATTTTTTTGACTATCCTCAGTAATTGAAAATTGAAAATTTCTAAGTTAGAATGTCTAAATCTGTCAAGCCAAAGTTCCTACTGATTTGATGTGCCTTATGTCAGTTTTCCTGTAAGGTCTATGATTTCCTATGATTAACTTTGAACCCAATCAGTTTGTACTTGTGTCTATTCTGTACCAATTGGAAAACTTGGTGAAGTTATACAAAGACAAACCCTTAAGAAAATTCCTAGAAATAACAAACCCCCAGGGAGAGTATCAGGCCTCCTTTTATTCCTTTGCTGGAACACCAACCTAGATTTGAAAGCACTCATAATTATTTTCTACAAGTTGCTTCTATGGATATACAGTTGAAAACCTTGATGGCAAACTCTAAGGCTATGGAATATTGACAAGCACACTCAGAGTGAATTCTCATAAGACAATCATGGAAATCAGAACACCCCAACCCAGGAGACCCTCAAGCGTGCATATAATTTTCTACTATACCACTGTCATATCAGACAATATGGTGTTACTTAACATTTTGATTAAGTTGATCTTCTAATTTCAACTTAAATTGTAACACAGCTGCCTAATTATTGCCTGACATAACTTTTAAACTATCCAGTGCCCACTGCTCTCACAATGATTATTGCAAAGTGGTAAGATGATAATTATTCCAGTAAAATCATATAATTTCTTGGATCACTTCTCTATAACAAGTTTATGGAAAACATCATCACTGACTTCTCAATAATACATTTATTATAAATGACCAAATTATGTCTAGAGAAATAAATTGCTCAAAACTCATTGTAAATGAATTTCCAGATCACTGTTCACACTGAAAGATTGTGTTACTTTAAATCCAGAATAAAAAGCTGGAAAAAAATTCATGCAAATCATACACTGGTACACATCGTTTTGTAATTTCTAAGATTTATTAACATTTGAAAATTAGTGGAAAAAAAAATCGACTCCTGATGGAAGAAAGTAAAAAATTTTAACTTGGCAAACAGTGATATATTCATTTTGATTTCAGTTGAAAAATCTCAGTGACTTCTCTCATTCCCACTGGAGTGCTGATTTTTAAAAACAGTCTCTCTTTTCCTTAGCATTACAAAAAATATATATTCGTGACCAACATTTCACTTACTAATCATGCAGCTATAAATCTTTTGTGCCTATCGAATAGATACATAGCATGAAACTAATTTTAGAAGTTTGTTACGTAGGGAGAGGTAGAAACATAGTGGGAAAATGGGGACGATTCATGGAAAACAGAAAGATCAAAATATGTTATCAAGCAGGGTTTTCAATTTCTTCAGAGCAATGTGCAAATAAATATTCAGTGAGGATCAGCTCTGATTTAGGTCAATCAGACATTCAGACACTGGGGCACAGATCCAGCAATGATGCTAAGAAACATGTGACATAGAGAAAGTCAAGGATGTCCCCAATTAATCTTAAAACTCAGCCCTCGTCCACCTGTACCCCTCCTATGGCACTAGTCCTAAGATCAGCAAGGCCCTTGCTCTTGGGGATTGGGTTGCCTACGGTCAGATGATGACCCAAAAGAGACTTTCCATTTAGCTCCTTTTGACTTGCAAGGCCTGTTCTTTGCTTCCCTTATACCAGAGACCACGAGACAGCCAACCACATATAGGCAATAAAATACAATTTAAAAAAAAATTTTCCTGAGGAAAGAATAAGAGAGGGCTTTTTGAACTGTAGACCCATACCTGGATCTCTGGGAATTTTGACCTTCTCAGGACTTAGACTCAAGTACTATTGTCTAGACATTGTGGTCAAGTCTAAGCAACCATTTTAAAGATAGTTTGAACAAAATCATACTCAGATTGCCATATTTTTAGCAGAGAAATAAAATCTCAAATTAAATGTCCTCCACCAGGCTACTCTGAAAATACCATTAAGTGAAATCAGAGCTTCCCTTGCTAAGAAATGTTAAAATCATTTTAGGGAAATGAATTAAATTTCGTTAGACACAGACATTCTGAGTATAAGTAGATCTTAGGGCCCTTGCTGAGAAGGGGAAAGTCTTTTCATGGGTTGGTCAAAACAAATCTCTCATTTGCCCCATTTGAGGCATTGGGAGAGTGCCTGGGAAGTACATTATTTTCAGGGCAAAAAAAAGAGACAGCCTTTTTTGCATGCCAGCTGGGATCATGGGAACTTCCAATGCCAGGAATCTACTGCTGTTTCTGGTAATTCTGCTTGTAGTCATTTGAAATGTTCAAGTGTGAAAGGAGAAGAAGTTGGGCACCCGGGGGGCTGTCTGTGTTTTATGCCAGTTGCACCAGCACACAGAATATTTGTAAATGCATTTCAAAGTGGGTATAATTGTACCCTTTGTCAGAATCACAAAGCTCTCTGGGGTGCTGCTGAAAGAGAACACTGGGGTAAATCTGACCCTGTAAACCCAGTCACCCCCAAGCAAAAGGAAAGACTGTGGGTGAGCACAGCACATTGCCAGCTAGTTTCTGAGTTTTCTAAAGCCTTGTATGTCAAATCAAGGACAGGTCTCTCAGGTGAAGGTTAATTTTGCGGAAGTTTTCCAAAACCTCATTTACTACAGGGCTTGGCAGAGTATTTTGAATTTATTCCGGTCCCCCGGGCATCATTCCTGTTTCCTCTGCCATGTCAATGAGACATTCCGAGGCTGCATTCTTTCACGTGAAATTAATGTACACATACTTCATGACGACCTCGTGCTTGACATACCTGATCCTGCAAATGTAAAAAGGATTGTATCTGAATTTGCACTAATGGTGTTGGATAGCAGAAGAGGCATGACCTTTATTGAAATCTGCTGTTTAAATTCAGTCATTCAGATGCTACATCCTTCTGCAACTAGATTTTCACTGTAAGATTAATTACCTAAGTTTGAATGTATTTCCTTACAGTTCGTTAATTTGCCATCTATCTTTTACCTGGGCATCATTATGATTGCAATCATTCATTAAAGGTTTCCTCACACAGCTTCTTAAATCAAGTTTTTCTGCAATTCTTCTGGTTCTCCTTACAGTATGTGGGAAATGTTTTTTTTTTTTTCTAGTAATAATTTTGTAGGAAAGCCAGTGTATTGACTGCCATGGCAACACAATTTATCTTTAAAGGTCTAGAAGCTGGTGGTGACCAAATGTTACGTATGTTCTCTCTGTTGGTTGCTCTTTTTTGGAATTAAATCTTGTTTCTTCATTTTCAGTTTGACTCAACAAATTTGGGATTTTCAAGGGGGAGAAGGGAGCAATTTGTGTAATACTGCTGTCATATTTGACTACATATTAAAAACAATAAATGATCATTTTGTTCTAATTTCTTAAATACTTTTTACCGTTGTCTTTCAACATATTTTCGTTTCCTTTCCATCATTAGTTTTGGAAAAATTCTACCTATTATGAAAGAAAATCTTTGCTCAGTGTCCAGAGCCACAGGTTAATGATAGGATAGAAAATCCTTTTGCTTCTAAACCTGTCCCAACGTGGGGACTGATACCAACAAGAGAGGACTGTAGAAAACAGAGGACCTAGAATATCATAGTGTGCAACTGGGTGGAGACATGGTCTCCATCCACAACACACAGAGCCCAGTGTTGAGTTGTTCCAGATCAGACAGGTGGGATTTCAGCTGCCACTTTAAATCCTAATCCTGGAATAAGTCAAGGTAATTCAGTTCAGTTCTTGCCTCTGTCACTAGTCTTGGTTTATGAACTCCAATGGTTTTCCAAATGAGTTACTGAAGGTTCCCTATTATTTCATCCCTTTTCCCAAACTGGAAATGATTGTACCTATTTCTCAGGGGCTTCGGGATGTGCACCTCAGCTGATTTACATAGAATGTCTGAAGTGAGATGTTTTGAATTCCAAATATTCTCTCCCTGTTCCCTCATCCACCACTCTTGGACTACCCTTTCAACAACACCAAGCACGCACAGGCCTGAACCCAGGGCCAGGAAGCAAGCGCCACAAGCTGCTGGAAATTCCAGTCAGTGGCAATGGTCAAGAAATTGCTCTGTGCAACTCAATAATGCTTTTTAAAATCTTACCTCTGTATGGATCTTTTGGACTGTACTGATTCAACTTTGATATCATGGAGTAAATTCAGAACTGCAATTTTAAATGGTGTGAATTGTCTTTATGATGCCAAAAGGGAACAATTATTAATGTAAATCATGCAACTTTCCCCAACAAGGGAACGACATTAAGGCCAGTGCTTTTAAAAATCATTTAATGTGTGCCATTTCCTTAAATAATGCAGTGGAAATGTTAAAAAAAGGAATGCCAATGACAATCATACAACTTTTAAGTTAGCTGTAGATATATCTCTTATACATATGGAGACCAGGTCTTCTCCTCACGGATCCTCTACTCCAAACCACTATTTTTAGCATCAGAGCCTTCCAACATGCAATTGGGAATGTTTCCCCCTCAGTTTATTTTAACAAACATTTATTAAATGTCTAACCTGTGCTATGCAGTGTGCTTGACACCACGGCTACAAAACAAGACTAGGTTCTTGCTTTCAATAAGCCTACAGTGTAGTGGGGGAAACAAACATTTAAGCAAATGCAGCAAATTGAGGATTATAGATCCCAGGATAGAGATATTTAGATGGTACCGTGAAGTCACAAAGGAGGGACGAGTTAATTCTGCATGGAAGGCGTCAGGGAAGCTTTCACAGAGCGAGTGATACTTGAACTTTGTCTCGAGGGGTAAGTAGGTCTTCGCCAGAGGACAGCATTCCAGGGATGGAGTGGCTGTGAGCAAGTGGACTGGCTGGGGCAGAGGGAGCAAGAAGAGGATGGCTAGAGAGTAGGCTGAGGCCAGAAAGTTAAAGCCCTTGAAGACATTCAGAGTGTATCTTCAAAACAGTAAATTCACTTGAAAGTTTTGAAGCACAGAGGCCATATAATCCAAACTATTTTAGAAGGATCACCCAATAGGCAAAGTAATGGGTGAATTGCAGGGGAGAAAGCTGGGAGACCATTCTGGAGACAACTACTCAAGTCTGGCTACCGCTCCATGACTTCTATTCCTTCTTAGTTCTCAGATCTTAGCCTCCCCACATTCAGTCCTCTGCTAATAAAATCCAAGCCCATCAACATGTACAAAATGCCTCACTTTCCTACAACCATCCTTTCCAGCAAATTATACATTCCCTTCCCCCCAAAGTAACAGCACAGCACAACTTGACAGATTTTCATCTGAAATCAGCTACACCTGCCCAGGTTTACCCATCTCTGTATAGAACAAGAATTCTCTTTTTTATCTTCTAAAAATCGCAAGGCAACCCGGACAATCAAGACTGCCTGAGACAGAGGTTAACTTTCCTCTACGATAAGGATAAAACGGGAAAACAACATGTATCATCAACTTTCTTCCTGTCCATATAGACTTTATTAATTAAACTATTTGAGACTTTAATTTAAGGTGTTGTCCCTGAAGTAAATGATCCAATGATTTTTTTTGTGTAATGTTAATACTTAACCCATCGAGTTGTCCTCAGAATTCATGAATTAGTAAATGCTCAGTTTCTATGGTTATTACAAACTCCACAAGTCTGAGTTAAAGAAAGGAATCAGAAAGATCAAATAGTTTCACATTCAAGTGGGGACCCGCAGCGTGATGAAGCCCGCACCATGGGTACAGTTGAGTGTCAGTAAAGGGCAGAACTAAATCTCAGATCCAGCAGGGAGACAAGGAAGGTCAAGATTGACAGAAACTGAAGGCAAAGTCACACCACAGTGAGAAGATTTCAATGCAAACCGCCTCTGGATAATTTGAGAAGCTATTGAAGTATTTCAGAGCTCTCCAAGGAAGCAGATAAACACCCGATTTAGTCTTCAGGGAAACTGAAGAAGTCAGTCATGAGGCTAGTTGACTCCCATGAACCCGACTCTGCTTTTAAAGAATGTAGCCTTGCAGTTCAAGTGCATTCTCATTACACGGGAGTGTGGCTTGTCCCTTGGAGATGTAAGGAGCATATAGAAGAACAGAAACCAACAGTTTTGTAAGACTCTTTTAAGCCTCCCATTTACAGGTAGCCAGATTTCATACCTGCATCCCATGACCTGGGGTGTAGCAGGCATAAAGGCAAGGCAGACGAGAGCACAGAAATAGAGAAAAGGTAGCAGTGGGCATGTTAAGAAATGTCATTGACACATCTGCTTCTCTGATCTGAATGTAGGGCAATTATAGTTTTTGGAAATTTCAAAAAATGCATCAATGAGTGAAAACCAATGAGAGTCCCATTGTGTTTGCAACTCTAGGCCATGTAGGAACCCCAAGATCCACCTTTTGATGGGCTTATTATTTCGTGTGAGTTGCTTTCACCTTGAAGACACGGAGAAATGTACTTGGCCTGCCAGAGTAAATACACTTCAGAGATGCCCACATCTCTTGATAAATGTTCATTGACCCCTTTTTAATGAGCATTACTCTTAACAGCTGCAACAAACTTTACTTAGAGCCTTTGAACTTCTACCAGATATTCTCCTGACATTTTTGTCGGTGAACTTTACAAACATTTTGCAGTTTCAGAGTAACACTGGGCTATTTTTCTCCCCAGATTTCTTTCTAGCATTGCAATTTAGATTTCCTTCTGAAAGAATTCATCTTGGTGTGAGCCCTGATAGAATGTGAAGCAAATTTCTTCTGCTGCAGTTTGGCTGCAAGCCTAAGAGGATGAGATGCATAAATTATTCTAAATGCCATAGAATCTTGCATGTTATTTCTTTCTAGAATGTTTTAAATCTGAAGTGAGATACTGAACAAGCAAGAGCACATCACCAGAAACAGTGACTTGCAAAAAATGAAGCATCTCTTTTGTAAAATGGTGTCATTTGGAATTTAATTGGATGTCATATTTTTGAGGAAATGTGCTATTTGAACAAGACTAGGTCTCAGTGGGTTAAACAGCAGTAGGGCAAAAAAAGGAACAGTACTGTTAGAGAAATGAAAATGAGGTCTTCGATATTACAGGAGACTCCTCAGTCACACAGACGACAACAAACTGTGGCAGAGGGAGGTGTGCATGTAGGGGGAGGGAACCATGTGGATTTCTATTGTTTTACTTTATGCCCCGATATGAAGCTTTTTTGAGGCACTGGGGTGGGAGTTCACTGACTTCAGACAGATCTCTGCAGTCAGTTTGATTTCCTTGACATAAAACCACAACTGATAAGTGACCCGGCAGTCACAGCTCAGAGACGTGAAGACATCCAGTTCCCTCTAACACAGGAAGGAAGTACAATGGTGATTGCTTTCTGCCCTTCTGATAAATGTCAAACCAGGATCCCCATGTCAAGAGCTTCCTGAAGAGCATCCACTCTCCATGTTACATATGTCTGTTTCCTGAGACAAGTCCTCCCTCTCTGCCAATAATATGAGGTATCAGGCCATCTGACACTCCCACAGAGCAATTAAGGGGACAAGCTCTGTGACACAGTACAGCTGACCTGTCAAAGCCCATTTCTTCATCTACAAAATGAGCATTAAAATAGTCCTTGCTTCCTAGGATCATTGTGACAAATAAATGACCTGAAATGTTTAGTTTTGTGTTATGCCATAACATTCAATAAAAGTTAGTTACGTTGTCATTATTGTTGCCTATGAAAGATGAGTTGGTTTTGGTAGCAAAAATGCTTAGTCCTTAAGTAGATAAATTTAAGGCAAAAATGTAGAGAGGAGCAATTAACTGGAAGAACAGTTTTGGAAATAAGCAGTTCAAACTAGAAATTGCACGGAAGAAAAGCTACTTCCTTTATATTCTTCTTACTCAATCTCCCTGCAAGTCTCGTTTCTCTCCACCATCTATGTCATTCTTAGCCTTTCCCGATTCTAAGAGATTTATCAGAGTGAAAACAAAGGAAATCTTAAATCTAAGTGCTGAAAAATAAAGAAGTAAATACCAAAACCAAATAATAAGCCTATATTAAGAACATTTGGTTACAGAATTTTTTGACAGAAAAAGAGATACCTGGGGGCCGGCCCAGTGGCGCAGCGGTTAAGTTCTCACGTTCCGCTTCTCGGAGGCCCGGGGTTTGCCGGTTCAGACGGATCCTGGGTGTGGACATGGCACTGCTTGGCACGCCATGCTGTGCTAGGCATCCCACATATAAAGTAGAGGAAGATGGGCACGGATGTTAGCTCAGGGTCAGGCTTCCTCAGCAAAAAGAGGAGGACCGGCAGTAGTTAGCTCAGGGCTAATCTTCCTCAAAAAAAAAAAGAAAGAAAGAAAAAGAGATACCTGCTTTTTTTTTAACTTTATTCGTTTGATTTTTTTATGGTTTTACACAAAAATCACATATTTTTCTATGTCTGTATCTAATTTCTTGGTTTGCAAAATGAGAAAAATATTTCCAACATATCTCAAGTAGTCGGACATGTAATTCACAAGATGTAAAACGCTTTAGGTTTGTGTAGACACACTTTCTACTGACAGCATGAGTCACAGATTCCAGTCTCTGGACTGGTTCTATCCACTGAACACCTCTGACACCAAATGTGTGGGGTTTCTTCCCAAAACCAACCCATTCAGGAACTCTCTGGACACCGGCTGGGCGTCCAATAGGTCAATTCAATTCTGACACTAACTACTTGGAGTTTGCACAGACCCCACAAGTTAAGGGCCTACAAGACTACCTCCCACTTTAGAGACCAATTGCAAGTCCTGGACCATCCGTACATCTGACCGACTGGCTATGGATCAGAGGTTCCTATGATACCTTCCTTGGGTTTGATCATTTGCTAGAATGCTCACAGAACTCAGAGAAACAATTTACTTACAATTGCCAATTTATTATGAAGGATACAACTCAGGAACAGTCAATGGAGGAGATGCCTAGGGCAAGGTATGGGGGAGGGGCATGGAGATTCGATGTCCTCTCAGGGTGTGCCACCCTCCCAGCACTTGGATGTTTTCACCAACCTGGAAGCTCATGAAACCCATCATTTAAGGGTTTTAATGGGAATTCCATTACAGAGGAATGATTGATCAAATCATTGGCCATTGGTGATTAACTCAATCTTCAGCCCCTCTCCTCCCCTGAAGATCAGGAGTGTGGCTGAAAGTTCCAATCATCTAATCACGTCTTGGTCTTTCTGGTGACCAGCCCCCGTCCTGAAGCTATCCAGGGTCCCACCAAGAGTCTCCTCATTAGAATAAAAGACACTCCTATCACTGTTATCACTCAAGAAATTCCAAGGGATGTGGGAGCTCTATGTCAGGAACAGAGGAGAAAGATCAAGTACGTACTTCTTATAGTGCCCCCCAGCCCTGGTGAGTCAGAGACTTTTACCAATCCTCCCCTTCCCTCTTCTGAGACATGTCTCCTGCTTGCCACAATAAGAATGCATCTGCACAAAGATCCCCACTGTTCAGGAAGCAACTCAAAGCAAATATCTCTCGGTGACGTGATGGTAGGCTCACCTTGGTACAGCAAACGAAACACAGTCATCAGCCCACCCCTTAGCTCAAGAACTGGATTTTCATTTGTTGTGTATTTTATTTTGAAGACTGATTCAATGAATGTTTGCTGAGCACCCAAGGGCCAAGTACTATTTTGTGTGCTGGAAATTTAGCAATTTATTTGTTTCTCAAATACTTACATACTATTTTTCTTGCGCCAGGCACTGATCTAAGCACATTATAGATATCAATTAAAGTATTGAATTCTCTCATTTTACTGCTTAGGCAGATGCTCTTACTATCTTCATGTGACATAGACTGAATATTGTGTCCCACTAAAGTTCATAGATTGAAACCTAATCCCCAGTGTGATGATATTAGGAGGTGAAACCTTTAGGAGGTGATTAGGTCATGGGGGCGGAGCCCATGTGAATGGGATTAGTGCCCTTATATAAGGGACCCCAGAGAGCTCCCTCACCCTTCTGCCATATGTGGTCACAGTGAGAAGATGGCTGTCTACCAACCAGAAGGGGCTCTCGCCAGACACCAAATCTACTGGCACCTTAATCTTGGACTTCCCAGCCTCCAGAGCTACGAGAAATAAATGCCTGTTGTTATAGACCATCCAGTCTATGGTATTTTGTCATAGCAGCTGGAACAAACTAAGATACCATCTTACAGAAGAGGAAGGGGAGAACTGAGCAACTGGTCCACAGTCACCCCGCAAGTAAGAGGCAGAGACCAGACACACATCTGGGTTCCGTGCCCTGGGCCACTACTCTGGGCTACCTTTCAGACAAAACAGTGAAGAAAGCAGCAGAAATCCCTTGCCCTTATGTGTTTATATTCTAGTGGAGCAAGACAGACAAAAGAACAGTTATGTGACCAATATCTATACATAATTAGTTAGAAAATAAATGCTAAGTAGAAAAATAAAACAGAGAGGAGAGATCAGGAATGTTAGAGAAGTGGATTTCTAGTTTTAAGGAGGTCATCAGGGAAGGTGACCATTGAGTCATGACCTAGAACATTTCAAAGGGAACAGGAAGTACAAAGGCCACACGGAGGGGACATTCCCAGCGTGTTCAAGAAACAGCAAGGATGTCAGTGTCGCTGGTGAGGAGTGATTAGAGGGAGAGTCATAGGTGGAGGTCAGAGACAAAACCAAGCCAAGTGTGATCCCGAGTGAGATGAAAACCAATGGAGAGTCCTGAACAGTTGAGTGACAAGATCTGACTTCCAACTGAAAAGGATTATTCTGGTTTCTGGATGGGACAAGGGCAGAAGAAGAGAGAACAGTTAGGAGGCACATGCAACCATCCAGGTGAGAGGTAATGTGGCTGGGCCTGGAATGGATGTTTTGTAAGATTTGAAGGTTTTGTGATGGTGGGACATAACACAGTGATGTTATGGTGAAAGGTGAATTCTGTTACTTACATCTCTAAAAGGGGCCCTGCCAGGCAGGGTCACACAGGGGGTTGCAACTGGGGACAAGGAAACAGCAAGCCAGAGCTGGAGGGGACAGCTTAAGTATGACACGCAGGGTGGGGTTAGCTAAGTTTCTGTAAAGTCACTGTGGATAGGATAATTTGAATAATATTGCTGGCTCCAGAGAATTGGGGCTGTTCCTGATTGCCTGGTACCTGGCCCTGGGGCAATGAGAGCAAATGGATAGTGGTCAGTGAGTGTGAGAGCCCATAAAGGGAAGGGTTGAGGTGGGAACTCCATCAGCTGCTTGAGAAGGGAAACAGACCAGCCTGTAGCCATGGGCCTCAAAACTGGGTCAAGATAGCATTAAAAAAACGAGATGGAATGCAATGAAACACTGAAGATGTTGAAAACTGGTCAGATCATGGCTATATTTGAAGGGAGAACTAATAGGACTTCCTAATGGGCTACGTATGGGATGTGAGAGAAAGAGGAGTCCACTGAAGTCCAGGGTCTGGGGCCTGAGTCAGGAAGAATGGAGTTGCCATTACCAAAGATGAACAAGACTGAAAAATGAATCAGTTTGTAAGGAAACATTAGAAGTTTAGTGTAGGACATCTTGTGTTTGAATTTTTTTTAATTTTATTTTTATAAAACATCTAAGTGAAGATGTTGAGCAGAAAATGGATTTATGAGTCTGAAGTTCAAGAGAGATGTCTGGACTGGAGATATAAATTTGGGAATGTTTGACACAAACATAGTATTTAAGGCCATGGGAGCAATGAGATGATTCAAGAAGTGAACGTAGAGGAAGAAAAAAGGTGTCCTAATGACTGACTCTTGGGACATTCCAACATGAAGAAGCTGAGGAGCTGAGGAAGAACAAACAGCAGAGGAGATTGAAAGAAACAAACAGTGGAGCAGAAGGAAAAGGAGTGGGTTATCTAGGGAGCCCGGAGAACAAAGTGTTTAAAGGATACAAAAAGACTCCAAATCACTGGCAATCAAATATACATATTAAAATGACAATGAGGTACTAGTTTGACTATTAGATTAGGAAGTAGTTTAAAAACAGACACTTCAAGGCCAGCCCAGTGGCGTAGTGGTTAAGTTTGTGTGCTCTGCTTCGGCAGCCCGGGATTCACAGGTTTGGATCCTGGGTGTGGACCTATACACTGCTTATCAAGCCATGCTGTGGCAGCATCCCACGTATAAAATAGAGGAAAATTGGCACAGATGTTAGCTCTGGGCCAATCTTCCTCACCAAAAAAATAAAATAAAATAAATAAAAACAGACACTTCACATTGTCAAGAGTGCTGTGAAGTGGTTGTACCAATTTACACCACAACTGAGAAAATAACTGAGTTGAACGTTCTGGAAAGCAATTTAACATTCTATAAAAGGAGTTTCTATAAAGTCTGTATACTTAAAGTCAGTATTTGTTCTTCTAGGAATCCATCCTAAAGAAATAAGAAGAAAATTCGACAATGTTTTATATATAGGGTTATTTATATAGTGAACAACTGGAGAAAAATTGCATTTTGAATGAGGAAAATTATTCAAAAAATTACGAGCTTAATACAAAGTGAATATTGTAGCCCAGGAAAATGATGATTCAAAAGTATGTGTAATGACACGTGAAAGCCCTCATGATACTGCATTAATTGAGGAAAACAAGATAAACTTCCTTCTCATAGTAATAATAAAACTAATAATTACCATTCTTTGACTACCTACTATGCGCAAGGCATTGTGCTAATAGTTTATATATATTGTTTCTAATTCTATAAAGCAAGCAGCATGAGAATGCAGCAGCTCAAAAAGTTAATTGACTTGACCATATTTTATTTGATTATATTAACTCATTTGAAAACTGAAGATGGTGTGTGCATGTGCATGCGCACTAATTATCTGTCCTGTTAGTTTCTATCCTCATTGAAGAAGCTTCAGCTACCTACGGAATACAGTGAAAACTTTGAGTTTGTGATTTTTTCCCAAAGGAAGATTCTAAGAATGACAACAAAATAAAGAAGTAAGCACTGGTTTCCTCATTTATATAGAATTCATTTTATCATCATTTCATAAATCTAACTATTCACCTATAAAGATAAGCATGACTTCAGAAATCCCTGGAACTACCAGATACTTTCTTACTCCTTTGGCAGTGAAGCTGATTAGTTATAAAGTAAAAAAGTAAAAGAGCTAAACATTTTTGGAACATTTATTTTGAAGAAGATCAGGGTTAATTTTTGAACACAATCTTTTCACCTTTCATTATGTAACCTATATTTTTCAACAGATTCTTTTTTTTCTTTTCTTGAGGAAGATTAGCCCTGAGCTAACATCTGCCACCAATCCTCCTCTTTTTGCTGAGGAAGATTGGCCTTGAGCTAACATCCGTGCCCATCTTTCTCTACTTTATATGTGGGACACCTGTCACAGCATGGCTTGACAAGCGGTGCTTAGGTCCACACCCAGGATCTGAACCAGCAAACCTTGGTTGGCCCAGGCAGAAAGTGTGAACTTAACCGCTCCACTACCAGCCCAGCCCCTCAAACAGATTCTTTAAGAGCTTCGTTCCTTTACTGAGCTCCCCATGGGATGAAAATTGGTTCCTTTACATTCTAATACATTCGTTAATGCAGCTGATGGTGCTTCCAGGATGTGCCAGGCATTCTGCTAGTTCTTGGGATGGTTGGAGGAGACACTTGAGAAGGTCAAATTAAAACCGAAGTCATGGCTCCCGTTCCAGATAAGCTCGCTATCTAGAGGAGAAGGCAAGCATATCACACATACACGAAACACGGTTATGATAAGGGCCATAAATGAAGGTACGTATAACAAGAACAATGGAGCAATGTTTGAAGAGGAGGTGCGGAGGGATACTTCATAGAGAACGTGGCATCAACTGTGTCCTGAGGGTTATCAGCAAAGAAAAGGAGAAAGCATCCCAAGCAGAGAACACCAGAATATAAAACAACATGTAATCACGAAAGCCACAGAGTGGGCAGGAAATACAAGTAGTTCAGTGTGGCTGGAATAGAGTCATATAAAACAGGACTAAAACAACTGGGAAGGGGTAAGATGATTAAAGATGCTTAAACCCTTTTTATGCCTGACAATGTGGGAACTACTGAAAGCTTTTATATGGGGAAATATCAGCAAAGTCCCGTTTTATCTGAGTGCCTGTGCCACTGGTATACAGCACATAGCGTGGCACAACAGGTAACTTAGTGTCAGGAGCACAGACTATCTGCTCCAAGTCCTGCTGGTTGAGTGACTTTGGACAAGATGCTTAATATCTTTGGGCCTCCATTTGCTCATTTAGAAAATGAGGGCTGATGATAATATTAGTGTTTACCTCCTAATATTGGTGTAAGGATTAAATCTAAAATAGGTTTAAAGTACTTACAGCAGTGGTATGTACTGAAAGTTTGTGTCTGTCCAAAGTTTATATGTTGAAATTCTAACTCCCAAGATGATGGTATTAGGAGGTGGGCTCATGGGAGGTGGTTAGGTCATGAGGGTGGAGCCCTCATGAATGGCTTTAGTGCACTTAGAAAAGAGGCCCCAGAGAGCTCCCTCACCCCTTCTGCCATAGAAAGCACAATCTGTGAGCCAGAAAATTCGTCCTCTCCAGACACCCACCTGCTGACATCATGATCTTGGACTTGCCAGCCTCCCTAAGAGTGAGAGACAAATTTCTGTTGTTTATAATCCATCCAGTCTCAGAATTTTGTTATAGCAGCCCAAATAGACTAAGACAAACAGACACAGAGAATGAGCTCAATAAATATTAGCTATTTTTAAAGTACTTATAGATCTGTAGCAATTAGCTATTGTTGTGTTAACAATCCCCTCCAAAACTTGGCAGTTTAAAACAATCATTTGTGTGGCTAATGATTCTGCAGGTCAGCAATTTAGTCTGGGCTCAGCTGGGTGGTTTGTCCGGTCCAGACTAGCTAGGTTTGTTTGTAGGTCTGAAGTCAGCTGCCTAGTCAACTGTTCCACAGGATCTCTCAACCTCCAGCGTGCAAGCCAAGGCTTATTCTCACGGAGGTGGCACTGTTCAAGAGATGGGCCTTAGGTCCCCAAGACATCTTTAATCTGGCTTTAAAACTGTACACCATCACTTCTGCCACATTCTGTGGACCAAAGCAAATCATAAAGCCAGCGCAGGTTCAAAGGAAGGGAAAATAGAGTCTACCACTTGATGGAAGGAATGAAAAATTCTCATTGCAAAAAACAAGGATCCAAAGAGAAGTAAAGAATAGTGGGCATTTTTGCAATCTGTCACAGAATCTGAAGCTCAGGATGAAGATCTATATTAGTGATACTGATTAAGAAGTTATTGCTATAACGAAACAATAATGGGATCTTGATGTGGATAGGCCCATCAAAGGAGAGAAGAAAAGAAGATTCAGGACAAAACTTTATGAACATCAATTGTTAAGATTGGATAGAGGAAGAGAGTGCACAAGGGGAACTGAGAAAAGGCCATGAGCAAGGCAGAGCGTGAACATGGAGAAGGGAAACTGCTGACGAGATGAGAAAAATGAAAATTAGGAAGTAACCTTTGGATTTAGTGGTTTTGCCAAGGGCCGAAGTCAGGTTTTAGTGAATTGAACAGCAAGCAGGAAATGAGGAAGTGCAATGAGCAACTGTAGACCTGATGGTAAATAGTTTGGTGACGTCAGATAGGCTAAAAATAGCACAGTATCTGGAGACGATGTGGAATTTTTATTTATTTGTTTCTTTTTTATTTTATTTTTTTAGGGGGTAGTATAAGCATATTTAATACTGATCAACATGGAGTGAGGAGAGAGTGAAAGTTTGAAACCTCAGGAAAGAAGAGATAGTTGAGCCTGAGAAGGCAGAAGGAAATGTGATAGAGAAGCCACTAAAGAAAATATGGACAAATACTGAGATGTTTGCTGGTTTGGTGGGAGGAGCCTCATGGGGTTCCCATTGGATGGCTTCTACTTCCTCAGAGAAGTTGAGAGTGAAGGCATATTCTAAGACTAAGAGGGGAAGTGGTTCAGTTGGGGGTCTAAGCGCAGGTTTGACATAGCTGTGGTGGAAACAGGAGGGAATGTGGAGCAGGGAATCATGAAGGACTGTCAGGCATCGTTGGAAGTTCAGTTGACACTGAATGTCATGCAGTAGAGAGACACCAGTATGCATGGCTGTGCAATTTTCTCCCCAGAAATGAGGAGCCAAGATATTGATACTGAGGAGGTAGGAAGTGGATTATTCCAGAGTTATTTTCTTTGTCCAGGTGGGTGGAACAGAAGAAAAATGGGCCAAGAGTGATTGAAGTGATGAACCATATAAACTGAATGAAAATGAATAAAAGTAAAAGCTAAGACAGGAGGTGACAATAAGAAGAAAGCCGGAAGTGTGGCAAGGAGCAGAATACTCCCCAAGATCAAGAACAAATGCCAAGAAAGTAACTGGATGACAGAGCCAGAAGGATAGGTAGTATACTAGCAAGAAGACGGTATGGACTTATCTTTCCCAGGTGGACGAGTTTCAGGTCACAACACGATCAGGGTAGAGTCGTGGAAGAGAGTGAAGTAGGACAAGTAGATCACTGAAGGTCAGAAGGTCAAGAACAGAGAGCCTAGGGCATTGACTGGATCACCCAGGTGCTGAAACCGTCAGGCCAGAGTAGTGTTGAGGAGAAAGGGAGACTCAATCTTGTACCAAAGTCTTCAATGTGTGGGTGCTGGTGGTGGGTTTGGTGGCGGGAGCTTCATCAGTTGATCAGAGGATGACAGCAATGTGGGCAGGCAGAGGATGGTAGAGCTGGCTACTAAATGTCCACAGGACAAAGTTTATGAGAGAATGAACACTCTCCACACGAAACAAACAAAACCTTGCAGAGGACCTGCTTATCAAGTTGGTAAATAATAATAATTAAATAATAATGTCCAGTTTAGAGAAGGATGTGAGAAAATGGACACACTGATTCATACTGGTTGGAGTAGATACTGGTACAGATTTTCATTCATCACAGAATTATTTATTTATAAAGCACAATCAGGAACCTGGATCCATACCTACTCTGAACTAGAGCAGAGGAAATTCATTTTGATGTGAGACTCCTAAACCAACTTTAAAAGGCTCAAAGCTGCGAATTGGCCTACTTTCCACATTTGCCATCAATCTGCGATAATTTCAAGAGTGTTTGTTGTCAGGGTTCCTGGCCACACTGACCTGGGTCAACCTCCACAGCTGAACTAAACAGGAACCCTTTTCTAGCCATAGCTCGCACCGCCATTTCACTTCTCTCAGCAACACTGCTGCTAATTTGTTTAGTTTGTTTGACAAGACAAATATTTCTGCCTCACAAAATGGCATCACCTAAGTAGATGTGGAGACACTCCTGTGGGTCCCCATGCTCTGCTCTTTAACCAGCATCAGACACGGCGAAGGAGGTATTTCTGTGTCAGGAATGGCGTCACCTAATCAGGAGGATAATATGGGAGCCATTGTGGCTCCTCCTCTCTGTTTTTCAATACCCATCACCTCCTCCCCACAATGCACATATACATCCAATTGTTAATAACAGAATCCTGTCATTTTACTGACTGCACACTATGTGCCTGTTACTGAGCTACGTGCTGAAGACAAAACGATAACCAAACAGAACCAGCCCCCGCCCTAGAGGACGTTACAGGCTAGATGCAGGGGGCAGCAATTAAACAAGGCATCATACACATAAATATGTGAACCAAAGTCTGATAAGAACTATGAGCACTGATAAGATCTATGAAGGAAAAGTACACGGTTGTAAACCAGCATTTAATGGGATCGCACCCTAATCTAGATGTCAGGAAGGAAGCAAGAACCTGATACGCCAAGAGTTCTATCAATGACTCTCAACATTCGATATGCACACACAGATACCGCATTTTCTGTGTCAGAAATTAACCACTATTCAGCGGCCTTGAAAAGAATGAGACTATTGATTCTACTACGTGATTCAAACAACAGAGGAGGTCAATAAAGAAAGGAGTAACCGTGTCTTTAGTCTCTTCCACAGGCCTGGAAGATTTATTCAAAGGTAAAAAATCATACTGAAAGCCCTTACTTCCACATTTTTGGGTCTCCCAATTTAGAGACTTTAAAATATTAGTAGTAAAAATTTTTTTGGACATTTTAGCACATAAGCTCCCCAATAATTTGTACCACAGAGTTGACCTTTAAAATATCTCACTTTGAAACATGCAGGCACAGAATTTACACTAGGTGCCTTCAAGCAGCATGCCCCGCTCAGCATGCCTCAGCCTGAGCTCCGTGGGACTCAAGATCAACTCTATGCCTTTTACCTGGTCACTTCAGTATGTTGTAAACACTGCCTGTGACGTTCTTGTCCTGGAGATTCACATCCACAGTGGCCTATTAAATGTCTTCTCTATTCTCTTGACCCTCCAGTGGCTTCTCTTCACAATCTAGCCACACGCAGCTCTCCTCCCCAGCACACTGGCCTCCTCACTGTCCTCCCACAGGCCACTGTGCTCAGGCTGAGGGTCTTTACACAGCACTTGATGTCCTGTCTGCCAGGAATGCTCTTCCTCCTCCTCCAGGCTTCCCTGCTGGCACAATCCCTCCCTCCAGTCAGGTCTCTGCTGCAACGTCATCTCCTCACAGCTGCCTTCCCTGACTAGCCCACATCTAGAACCATCTCCCTTCTCTCTCTAGTCCCCCAAACTTTATTTTTCATCATAGTACTTACTGCTACCTGGCATGTTTTATATTGTTTATTTGTTTATTGTTGGTCTGCACGAGGGAATGGAGGAGCCATGAGGGGAGGGACTCATTTTTCTCTCTGCCTCATGCCTACAGGAGTGCCCAGCAACAGGAGGTATTCAATACATATTTGACGAATTCATTAAAATGAATGAATGAATGAATGTACTGCTTGGCAGTCACTGGGTGAGCTGCTGGGTGCTGTGAGATGTCATCACTGGCTCTGACAGGATGGACATTTGGCGTGCCCTCTGGGTAGCGGCCATGGGTAGGACTGCTCAAGGGAAGGCTAGGGTCAGGTGACAAGACAGTTCTGTCAACTATGACCTCATAGCCCTGGACACTCCCCAGTGTGCCTCACGATGGTCTATTCCCTTGACATACTTGATCTAGTTTCATTTAGCCAGGCCGCTAATGGTCCCCAAACTGGTAAGCTTGGGGATGGTCAACGTTTTCCTGGATGTAACGTGCCGTCGTTTACCCTGGTCTTCCTGACTCTGGCAAGCTCTGAATCTCCCACTCTCGTCCACTACTCAGCCAAGGGAAATCTCTTTCTAGGTTGGGGGAAAGCTTTCCCAGTGTTTCTGGCCAAGATTCTTTGGTTGACCGCAATCAGGAATTCTGTTCTTTTTTTATCTCACTGTGAAAATCATCTAAATACCCCTAAGTTCTTAGGTTTCTGAAAGAAAGATGTTGGAGAGGGAAGCATTTCACATCTTAACTTTAGTTCTCTGCTCTCCACACCCATGACATAAGGCAATGAGCGTAGAGCAGAACCCTGGGTGGATGAGGGGAAAGCAAGAGACAGTACAGCAAGAAAAAAAAAAATAGATGAATTCGCAAAATACATGTACATTACTAGCTCAGTCAGATGTTCACCTCTGTTCTGATATACTAAAGCCAGAAAAAAAATCACTTGGTGCATGGCCTTGAGTTTCCAAAGAAAGGGAGAAATGAGCCTGTTTTAACTAAATGTGTGTGAACAAAGTTTGATATTAAATATTAAAGCCTTGTGGTTTTGCATAACTAATTTTTTCCTTATACAAACATTTTCCTGGAATTATACAGCTTTATGGAAAATTTGCTTCTACTCATTCTTGACATATTAGCATTGCAAAGTGTTTTTTAAAGGGAAAGATTTTCCAAGAAAGTGAACATTCTAGGACACTTTAGCTTTCTGTTTTGTTTTGTTTTGTTTTGAAATCCTCAGGGCTTGTTGCTGTTATTGATTTGTTTGTTTGTTTTTTACCATTCTCTTAGGGATACCTTAAAAGCCAATATAATAACACCAGCTATTGTTGGATAAAAATATAGTTCAATCCAATCGCACTTAAAATAAGTACACCCCACTTCCTTTTATATAAAAACAGTGCAAACAAAACTCTCTTTGAATTATTTTTGGTTTTAAAGAGGTAAATAAATGATACACAGCAAAACATATATTTAGCCCATGTATTTAGGAATAGTTGAAGACATATTTGTTCATCATCCTTCGCGGCCACATTTGAATGAAGCAGAAGTCACAAAACACAAATTAGTTATAAAAACAATTTATTTGCTTAGAGAAAGATGATGGCTTTGTTGTCATTTAGGTTTGGAGGAATAAGAAAGACTAGAGGCACCGATCATTTTTCCATTTTTCTGCTTCTGTGTTCGGCCTGGGTTATCTTAAATCAACCAAACACTGCAGATCAGAGATGCCTTCATATTTTAGAGCTGCCAAGAAGGCTATAAAAGAATATTCCATTAAATTTAAACTATATGTGCCTCTTCCTTTAACTTTCTGAAGAATTTGGTAACTATGGTATGTTTATTTCTGTCTTTTGATTTTACCCTGTCTTATCCTTTGGATTAAAATTCCCAACTAACAGATAACAAGTTCTCTTTAAAAAGACGGAGGTGGCTTCTAGAACGATCAGCATTGCTTTGTCAAGTAGCAGAGGGTTCAGAGGAAAGAGACCTGAGGTGACTGAGCGGGGCCAGGACACAGAGATGAATTATTTCTGGAGAAGGTCGGAACCCTGGGCTGTATATTAATGCAAATACCTTCAGCTCAGTGGTGAGCTCGGCTCTTTTGAAAATGATTTGTGATCTAATTTGAGATTGTTGTTTATGATTCCAACACCTAGTTTATTTCCTTCTGGCCGATAGCATAAATAGTTGTGTACAGTAGACAGGAAAATCCAGCAGCTAGGATGAGCTACCTGGCCATAGCACATCAACAGGCTTTATTAATCAAATCCAGAGACAGTCCATCATTTTTAGGTGAAAGCTTTGCTTGTGTGCTGACTACCTATCACTGGGAGGACGAAAACCCCAGTGCTCCACCTGGCATATAGCAGCTGTTCAATAAACGTAAATTTTCTTCCCTTATTGAGGTCAATGAATTTGTGAATTATGGACGTAAATAGTCTCCTAGAAGTTCTGCAAAAAAGTAGGTTCTGTGGTCAAATAAGTGTAAGGAATGACAGAGTCAGAGAGCCAGGCTCCCTCTTGGAGCTTCAAACTGCCTATTAGCATGTGCAAGGTGTTCAAAGTGGGGTCCAGGGACCAGAGCCTCAGCTCTCCCTTTCTTAGCTGTGAGACCTTAGGCCATATACTTAACCTCTCTGTTTTCTTGTTGCTAAAATGAGGATATTTATTACCTTGTAGGATTAGTAGTATGTTAATACTTATAAAGCACTTACAACAGTGGCTGGCACACAACAAGTGCTAAATAAGTGTTTATTAAGTAACTGAGCTCTCTGAAAGAGTCTTCAAAAAAATTAATTTTTTAATTAATTTAAATTATAAATTTTCAATTAAAAAATTTTTGATTAACCAATTTAATTAATTATTCTAGAGTTTCCCAAACTTTCTTTGGCCTTGGGAACCCCTGCCCCACCTAACTCCATTCCACTCTTTTCTTTTTCTCTTCATAATAACTTTTGCTGGGAAAACTGTTTCAAAACTTTCTTTAGAAAATCTGCCATAGAGAGAAGTTCATTGAATCCACTCTTAACAGAGGATTAAAAAGAGAAGGTTTACAAGAGGTCACCAGTATGCATTTCAATCATAATTCTAAAAGTCTCAGAAATCAAGAGAAAATTCCAGAATATGCCAAGCGAAGAGTTCCTAGTTAATGAAATGCATATAATGCTGTTGATTTCTTCTTGTGTCTCATGGAGAGGAATCATAATAATAACATTTAGCATGTGCTGAGTGCTAATGCACACCAGACACTCGTCTAGCCTGTTTAGATGCTATTTCTAAATCCTAACGACAATCTGGAGAAGTAAATATTATGATTCACTCCATTTTATAGACACTGAGATTTAGAGTCAAAGTTTCTCAGTTTCTTGCCTAGGATTACCCAGCAAGCAATGAGTGGGGCCAGGAATACAAACCCAAGAATTCAGATCCCAAGATACATACCCAGAAGGTCCTTGGCATCTTCAACACGGAAGTGATTTTTCCCCTCTCTCTACCCACTTCCACCTGGGGAACGCAGGGACCTCAAACCCAAAGTTTTGTGCAAGGATCAGCTGCTTTTGCAAATGGTCCATCGTGAGGTTGTTCCTCTGGGACAACGATATTCCATAGCTATTGTCATCCTCAATGATAGACAAAATTCTGAAACATTAGACAATTAAGCAAAGTACATAATTTTACTCTTCCCCTTTTCCCCTCCAAGAATTGATGTTTTTCCACACCCAGTAAGTGGAGGAGAAAGAACACGAACCTCAACGTTCTCCGATCCAGTCAAGGGTTCTATCCACTGCATCTTGCTGCTACTTCCAGAACTTTGTGAATTTCACTGGCATCTGCTTTTGTTCTTTTCAAATGCTGACATTTAACAAATACCACTGGTAGGTTTGCTTTGTTTTTCTATTGATGCAAAACTATGTCGCAGGGTTCTCAAACACTGGCGGTGTGTGCCTGTCTTGTTTCCGTGTGGCAGGCCATGCCGACAGCACACGCCAGAGCACGTGGAGAAACTGTGACACACAGCTCCAGGACTGTGCATCTTGCTTCACTTTTGCACCATCTGGGCACCACAACATTCAAGGAGTATTCTAAACCGGCCTTTTGGGAAAGGAACAAAGTAGACTTTTGTAGCTGTTATTGTTGAAAACCAATTCAGGACAATGACTTTAAACTAGCAAAAATCAACCCAACTAGGAACATTTTCTCTTGTAGTGGCAAATACAGCAGATGGATTGATTTTTTTAAAACACAGAATGTTCTCAGATCTCAGAGAAAAATGCACCTTCTAAACGAAAATCTGTAATACATATTTACATCTTTAAATATACAACCAAGTTTTTTTATTTCCAACCTGTTGAGATTAAACATTTGCATCTTGTCCATATTATCTCGATGTAAATATCAGTACTGTCCAAGAAAAAAGAGAGCTGAACAGAAGTTAAAGCAGTCAAGGAAGATTTTATTCAGGACTGTTGCAATAGGAGAAAAGAGACCTCAGTATAGAACCAGGCTCAACTCTGAATGTAACCCAGGCAAGTGGGAATTTATAGCCAAGGAGTGGAACGCAAGTCAGAGGATGAAGAATTCTTAAGAGGAGGCATCAGAGTTAGGGGGTATCCTGGCTAAACTGAGCTCACAGCATCTCTGCTGAAGACAGGCCTGGGAGACGGTGAAGGAAGAGGAACTCCATTAGACGTCAAGGCTGATGAGTAATGGAGGATGGAGGACTCTTCCTACACTGAGTTAGCAAGGTTCTTGCTAAAATTGGATTTTACAAGGAAGATAGGTCCAGGAGAAGTTTCCAGAGCCTGACTAAAGTTTAGTTAAGCAAAGAATTTTTGTCAGTATTATTCCTTGGTTTTTTGGGCATTATTATTCTTCTCAAGTGTCATTGAGTGTGTGCCTGCAGATAGATACCACACACACAAACCATACATATATGACACACTTCTGCTATTAAACATTTAGTGAGATCCCCACCAGCTTGAAGAAAGCACCGTTCTCCCCAGTGGTCAGGAACATGGGTAGTAGCAGACTAGATATCGGGGCCTGAACTTTAGGAAGAAATGTCACTGGATATGCTTGCTATTGGGCGTGCCATTGATATTTAGAGACACTTGGTGGTAAGTAAAGTAATAGGTATGCCATGGATCAGGTAAAGTAATAGACATGCCACGGATCAGATACATGATGTCAGTATCCTGTTCAGAGGCCCTGCAAACCCGAGGCAGGATTAGCAGGAGTTTGAGCAGCTGGTTCTAGTTCCTTCCTTTCCTCTCCCTGAGATACCTCGATCCTCACTCAGGCCCTGGATTCTTGCTCCCTCCTCACCTAGACAAGGGGAAAGTGCTGCCCCTACGTGGAAACGCATGCTTTTCTCCAAGGGTGTTCTGTAGACCACCTGTTGTCAGAATCCTGGAGCAAACTTGCTAAAAATGCAGCTTCCTGGGTCCCACCTCAGGCCTATTGAGGCTCAATATCCATAGGAGAGTCCTGGAATCTAGATATTTAACAGGCAATTTATAAACAAAAACTTCAGAACCACAAATATTTACCAAAGATATAAGGGGAAAATGAGCTTAAAAATAGAAAAGCAGGAGATTTCTAGGTCAGATACCCATTCAATTTAGACATTTGAGCATGAAAGGAGGCACTATTTCTCATAGGTATGTCACACCCACTTCACCTGTAATTTTCCCTATTTCCCTCCAGTTCCCCCACTTGCAGCCACAACTTTGTACAGGTTGAAGCAAACGGCAGAGTCTAGGGCACATTTGGCTGGCACGCCAAGGCGTCATCATGGGTGACAATATGGAGTGCTTCTCCCACAACCACCTGAGATGGAGAGTCAGCGGACCAGGGCTGTTGCTGAGCACACCTGGTGTTATCAGCAAGCACCAGCCATGTTACCCTTGAAAAGAAGTGACCTTATGTCTGGAAGGAGTCAGTGAAAGGGAGACAGGTCATCCATGATTGTCATTTAGATTTAATCACATTAACTCATGCTAAACCAGACAGGATGCCAGGTCAAGAGGGGCAAACCAGGACTGTCCCAAGCAAACTGGGACATACAGTTACTTTATCTATAGAGCAGCTATCCTCTGCAATATTAACCAAAGATAATATCCAGCTTTATTGGGCTTCCGTTGCTTATACATCACTCTAATTGGTCCTTTTCTTGGTCCTCTTAAATCACTTGTTTTGGTTCTTAAGCATTGCCCTTTTCACCTTTATTTTAAACTTTCCTTTCCTTAAAGGAGAAATCCAAATAAGGGATTCATTCATTCATTTCTGTGCTCATTTATTCTTGTGAAAATATTTATGGGTGGCCTATTGTTACTGAACCAGGTTCATTTTGCCCACCGCATGATTATGCCGATCACCAAGACGATGAGTTTGCAAACAGAAGGGATTTTAATCACAAGGTAGCCAAGCAAGGAGGCAGGAAAACTAATTTCAAATCCACCTCCTCGAAAACTGGGGATGTTGGATAAGGGGGTAGGATGGTCTGAAGTGGGGATTGATGATTGGAGGTGAGGAGAAGTGAGGTAAGTGATGACTTGCACAAGCATAGTCAAGCTTCATGGCTCTTGATGAAACGTATGTTCAAAGAATGGTGGCGTTACCATGATCTGCAGGTGGAATTTTCAGCTCCTTGACATGAAAGGGTCACTTATCAGTCCTCTGTGCAGGCCCAGTTGATGAGTGGGTGGTCTCAACTGGTCTGAACTGAAAAAAGAGTGGACCCTCAGTTCCTGAAAAACTTAAGCACTCCACCCGTTACCATGGCAACCCAAGCATCAGAGATGTTACCTACAGGGTGGACTTTAGTACTGTGTTATCTAACTACTTTTGAAAACAGATAACTAACTGAGTATAGTTAAATCAAGTTGGCTGCCAGTTTCACTGCTAGCACAGCCAGAACTTGCTGAAGAGCCAGCAGTGCTAAAATAGACTACATTTCCTGCCCTTGTGGAAATGGAGGAGATAAACAGAGAGATAAACACACAGGTAAGTAGATATAAGTAAGCATTGTGATTAAGTGCTGTGAAGAAGATGGATATGATAAAAGTGGAAAGAGGAATATGAGTAGGGTGGCTGTGGCTGTGGTGGGGGTGGGGAAAGGGGAAGGGATGCAACTTGCAATGTGCCCCCAACCCTATGTGAGGAAGCAATTGTTTAACCAAGTATTCCTGTTGAAAGAGAAAACAAATTACTTGAAGTTACGTATTTTTTTCATGAATACTGGGGAAGAGCCCCAAGAGGACAGAAGTCCTTTCCTACCTGTTGACCACCATGTCACAGTGGGCAAAGTTTTGCCCTGACACAATGGAGGCCTTGTGCATAGATCACGTTGAAGGAAGTCAGTGGCCTATGACAGGACGTGGCCGAGTAAGCCAGGACCATTGTAGAGAAAAGGTTGATAGTTCACCGTCTAGAGATTTGAATACTGCTCCTCTGCATACTAACTATGTGACCTCAGGCAAATTATTTAAATTTTACCGTTTCCTCTCAATAAAATAAAAAGAATAATAGTTCTTACCCAGTGGGTTTTTGTGAGAATAAAATGGGTGAATATGTGTTAATGTGCATAGAATAATGCCTACCACATAGTAGGTACACAATAAATTTAAAAGTATATACTATAAAAAGTATATCTTATAAAAAAGTGTTGAAGGGGTTCAGAACACACCACTCCAAAATATTGTGGCTCTGGCATATTGATTATTTTGAGCGGAAGGCACCTGAGAATCCATTGCTGCAGCAAGGGCTCTCTCTGCCCTCCCCCTTTGTACCTAAGAGCAGGTCACAACATTTTCCCAGAAGAGAAGAACATGTTATCACTGGAAACCGGGAGATGACAACAAAATGGATCTGCACAAACAAACTTACTAAAATAATCCTTATCTTCCGTTAGTTCCCCCCATATATTTCCTAGTCACTGTCCCACAATTTATTGCTCCTAGCCCAAGCCCCTTTGTCTTGTCACATCCTCACAACTTATTATTGTTTGTTTAAAAAAATATGTAAGATTTTGGCCTAAACAGCTTCTTTGGATCTTCATTTTCCTTATGAAGACTCCTGCGTGCAAATAAAAACAGTAAATAAAACTTACATGCTTTTCTCCTGTTAATTTGTCTTATGTTAGTTTAATTCTCAGGCCCAGCCACAGAACCTAAGAGGGTACACATACTGTAGAGGAGGGAAAACTTATATTATATTATATTAAAAGTTTATATTTATATTATATTATATATTATATATATGTTATATATAATATAAAAGTTATATTATATTAAAAGCTTATATTTTCCTAACAGGAGCAGTGTGTACTGGTAGTGAACCCCTGCACAGTGAGGCTTCTGACTTGATTATTTTGAACATGATAAACACATAACAGGACCCAGACAGTAGAGTAGCACAGAAGCCAAGACACACAGAGTGAGAAAGCAGTAATTAAATCCACGAGTAAGCAGAAGCCATAAAGAATAGAAAAAGAGAGGGGCTGGCCCCGTGGCCGAGTGGTTAAGTTCGCGCGCTCCGCTGCAGGCGGCCCAGTGTTTCGTCGGTTCGAATCCTGGGCGCGGACATGGCACTGCTCGTCAGACCACGCTGAGGCAGCGTCCCACATGCCACAACTAGAGGAACCCACAATGAAGAATACACAACTATGTACCGGGGGGCTTTGGGGAGAAAAAGGAAAAAATAAAATCTTAAAAAAAAAAAAAAAGAATAGAAAAAGAGAGTAAGCTCTCAATAGTGGCAGCAGAAGTAGAGACAATGAAAACCTAAGAACCAGTTTAGTAGATCTGTGTTAGCATACTAGCATTACCACTTTATTCTGAAAATTGTTTCAGTTCTTCATGAGAACTTATGCTACTGGATTCCCAGGTGTTGATGCCATGCTCAGTCAGTCACCCCTCATGATGACAAAGTGGCTGCCAACTCTAGGCTTGCATTCCCACACATTCAAGGCACAAAGAATAAGATAGCACATCTTTCTCTCAACAGGCCCTGCAATTGTCCAAAGATTCCATCACATTGACCCTGATGGAGACCTTCGTCCATCCTTGAACTAATCACTGTGGCTGACAGAATGGAATTTTCCAATCAGCCAGGCGTGAGTCACATGCACATCTCTGTAGTTAAGGCTGATATCAACAATTCCCAAAGCACACAGACTGAGATTGATGGTAGGATGGCTTCCCAAAGGAAAATGGGGGTAGAAATGGATACTAGCAACAAAGACAATAATCTCTACCACAATTAGTTGGTGTCAAGAACACTTGGACAGAGTTGCCTTTCCTGAAATGAAAGGAAGAGGCTGGATCTGCCATCCTGAGGGGCACTTGGAATAGTTGAGCTACTTTCACATCCTCCCAGAGATGTGTAATTCAAGGGTGATGCTAGACACACTGACTCCGCAGACCGCCTCTGCACACTCCCACTGCCACCAGCAAATCCACTCTTTATCTCGGATGCTGCCTTAGTTGCAAAGGTTTACATTACAGGCTTCTACCAAAGTCCTTTGGTTAAGTTTCATGTAGAGAGAAAGTGGCATTATACATGAATGTCTATATTTTATGGTGGACCAATCTGGCCCAGTATTAATTTCCATCATTTCCGAAAGCCCTGATGAATTTATTTAATCGGGGAGTTTATATCTTCATTTCAAGGAACCCTCCTTAACGTTAAACAGTTATAAAATGCCTAGCAGCAAGGAACGTGACTTTTACTGTTCAAGGGGAAATGATGTCTGAGAGCTCCAGGCATTGAGAATAAATATAGTATAAGATCTGGCAGAAAAATCTTTCCTGTTTTATGAGTCAAGAGTCTTTGCTGTTTAGGAGTGAATGCATGCAAAATTGAAATATTCAGAATCAGAAAATTAGAATACAGAGTGCCAGGTAGAAATGCTTTTTAAAAATAAAGAAGAAATCAAGTAAAGATATGTTGGAAGATCCTTTTTCACAATACTGCAGTTTGCTTTCTCATTCTCCGTTACCTCCAGCATTGCTGGGGAGCAAAAATCCAGATTCCTTTTTTGGAAATTCTACAGAGAACCCACTGCTTCAATCTCCTCCACCCCTCTTCAGTTTTTGAAGGATAGAAAGTGGCCATAATCACTTACAGACCTACATACAAATATCAAAATATCATACTTTAAAACTCACGTCTCTTGGCTCAAAAATATATGGTGTCTACCAAGAGTTAGGAATCTACTCACTCTATCAACAATACATGTTGCGTTCTTCATTTCATCACTATCACCAAATCAGGGACTATGACAACAGAATTTCCGTGGTTTGTGTCCTTTGGATGGCACAAGCTAAGGTGCAATATGGATAGTTATCTCCACAGTAGGAAAACCAACGATTCTGCGCTCCCTGCTCAGAATGGATCTTTAAAGGCAAAGATGAGAAAAAAGAAAAAGTGCCCTCCCCCAACCCCCAACCACCACACACACCCAGATCTTTTCTTACCTTCCCTTCCTGGGTCTGTTCTTTCTACACATCTTTTGCAAGATGCCAAAGTCTTCAATTTCAGCAGTTACTAGTAATCTCCCACCGTTTTTTTTAGTATTTCAGAATCCATTTTCTTTCCTTTTTCTAACTAAAATAACACTCGCACCACATTTTCTGCCTTTGGGGCTATGTCTGACACATGTGTCTAGTCCGTTTATTTTATCCTGTGTCTCATCAACTTGCTCTTCACTTTCTGCTTTCTGAGGAAGCACCACATCGCTATGATATCTATGTCCATTTTTTCCAGCTTTTCCAGCAGGGCATTAACAGATGATCACTCAGTCCTGTAAAGTAATCTTGGGAGTTTACGACTATTGTAATGCAAACCTAGTGTCCTTAGCTTGGCAAAATGCTGCCTTAGGAAGAAATAAGCATTTCCTTCTCTCTTCTTTGAACCTAGGAAATAGGACTGTTTCTCTTCCAGTTAGTAATGCTTTCTTTGGTGGGTATTTTCTGTTTTCTAATAGAAAAAACATAATGGCCAAACCTTAAAATTTGAATGGACCAGCAAATGCTAAGACTTGTCTTGGGGGTTTTGCTAAACCTCTACTTTAAAAAGGTAACTGCAAACTGCGCAGGGGCACAAAAATATGTGAAGGGAGTAGACAGGTCAGTCCCCTGAAGAGATCAAAAATGGATGCACGCAAGCCTTAAGAGCATCATCTGCAGATGACAAAGACAACACGATAGGCAAAGTTTAAATATGCCGGAGCTGATGATGAAAATAACAGAACGCCACACAGATGTGCACTCTGGAATGCAGATGCTGCCAACCATCACCTCACGACCTGTCCCCCGAAGGACAATAAGGGCAAGTACTGTAAGGCAGAGCACAGAAATTGAAAATGATGTTTCCTGGATGCTTTGGGAAATAATTTCAAAGAAATCCAGGTAGACTTTCGTCAACTACTTTCCTAGCCATTTCAAAAGGTTACTTCCTGCTCACATGATCACCCCTGCCATATCTTCCCCCATTCCTTCTTCAAACTCCCCAGTTTGACTTCTGCCTCCAAGATACGTAGCATGTTTATAACACTAATCTTGCTGACCTTCTCTTTCCCCTGACTTAGAAGTTTTGTCGATAATCTCCTTTTCCTGGAGACCCCTCCATCCACTTCTCACGGCCCTGAGAAACCACGCTCTCTCTCCACGTGTCTCTTTCCTTCATTGGTTCTGCTTCCTTGACTCCTTTCCCAACATCCCTTGCTCTCACGCAACTCACACCAGATTATTTGCTTCTGAAGTTTCAGCCAGTCTATTGGCCTCAACACCCAAAAGAAAAAAATGCCCAGCTTTGTATGCAAGCTCACTCTGTCTCCCAGGCTTCCATCCCTCCCTGTACCTGCATCCCTGGAAGATGCCTTTAACTTCCGCTTCCTTCTAAGCCATTTTCCTGTCTGCACATCCTAACTAGAAATGGCACGCAAATTCACAAATTATTCTTGTTAACCTCTTATGGTTACCTCCTCCCTCTTCTTGATTCATATTCACCAAGATCTTTCTCTTTTTGTTCTATGTTCAACCTTCTGCAATAATCTCCCAGTTGGCTTCGGTGCCTATAGTCTCTCTCCATTAATTGATCTGAGCCAACTTTCTGAATGCTGAAGAATCCAGGAAGACCAACACATGCCATCTGCTCTGAAGATGCTTTCAGTCCAGTGCAGGGAGAGGGGGTGGGGAGGGGTAGAAAAGTAAATTAAAAATTTTCTACACAATTTAAAAGGTAATAACTGGGTGAAAAAAAATGCATAGACTCCACACATCTAAGTCACATTCAAGAGACAGACAAGGGTCTCCAGGGAAGGTGAGCTTGGAGGTGAGTTTTCAAGGACAAATATAAGATGGATATAAAGAGGAATGAGAAGAAATAGTATCTTAAAGCTCAGAGGCTTTGAGGTATCTTTAGGTGGAGTAAAGGGTGCGAGAAGATGAGAGAGGAGTTGAGAGAGTAGGCTGTGGCAGTTAGCGTCGTCACAGGAGGAAGAGTTGGGCACACTCAAAGGACTAAGTGAGTGGAATGTAACAAGGGGACTATAAAAGTGGAAAATGAATGGTGCTGCACTGAGGTCTAACAAGGGCAGGAAGCCATCAACACCTCTGCTGGCCAGGAGGAGTGAGGGAGAAGAATGATGTGACTGGAGCCAGGGACAGTGGCAGCTGTGTTGGTGGAGCTGGGAGCTGTGTAGAGAGGCATGTCACCACATCTAGGCTAGGTGTGGCGAGCAGTAGAGGGACAATGAGGTGAAGACTAAAGTTACCCCCTCTCTCATGTCCTACCATCTGATCTCCTACCAGTGCTTCTTGTTAGACACAACCAACCAGAATCTGGAGAGCAAGGAAGCCTGAAGTCCAAATAGGCCAGTCTTCCTGAACGCAGAGCCCAGGGTGAGAAGGGGAGAGGATGGATGTGAGGCGTGGGTGGGGGGAACAAGTATAGGTATTTCTCAGTTGGTAATTCTATATTTTGCAACTCTAGCTTGTTTGGCCTTTGGATTTGTAATGATCTCTGCTTAAAATCTTTATTAGCCCCATTTTTTTCATGTTTTGACATCTTTATCCCATTTAAGATGAATTGCTGAACCAAATCATGTACACTATCACGAATCTCATTTCAACATAATTTTTAAATTTACTTTAAGAACATGTTTTTAATTTATGAGAAAACTCAAAACTAATATATATTCCTTTAGGGTTATATCAATTTGGCCAGCAATAGTTTCTAATTTTCCATTCCATTATTTGCCTTAACTGAGTTTTATATTTTGGCGTAATACGATAGGAATCTGTGCTAAACACTTTCTTTTCCTGGCATTCACCCCAAATCATCTACTTTTCTCCATGGCATGAAGTAATGAAAGTGGGGAGTAAAATCACGCCTAAGTGAGAGGAATTGTCTTATTTGATAAATGGAGTAAAGGTGAACAGAATTCAATCTATGTGACAAATAGGTCTAATTTAACTAGTGTCCTGCATCTGGTGGATTTCTCCACTTGGTAAGAACACTAGTGTTTGCAGGTTTTCTTGCTTCAGTATATAGAAAAGAACCCAGAAGGTGACACCTGGCCTTTCCGTTGAAATTTACCCAAGATTTCCATGAATAATGAGATACCACATTTTGTCTAACAAGTTGACAGGTATATTAAAATCATCGTTGTGACATTTCAGAGATTTGCAGGAATAAGAAGAGGGGAGAGAGGGTCAGGGATGGGTCACATTCCAAAGGGATCAGAATGGCATCAAGTTTCTCAACAACTGCTCTAGAAGGTGGAAGAGAATGGAACATTGCCTTCAAAATGAGTAAGAAATGATTTACAATCTGGAATTCTATTTCCAGTCAAATAATAAATCAAGTGTAAGTGTGGACTAGATATTTTCAGACATGCCAGTTCTTAAAACAATGTATTCCCTGTGGACCCTTTGTCAGATTTTTGGAAGATATATTTACCAAAATGAGGAAGTAAAGAAGGAGAGAGAGAGAGAGCAGAAAAGAAGGAAAAGAATTCCCATGACAATGTTGAAGAAAAACAGCACAGAAGGCTAAGGGTGCACCCAATCTAGACTGGAAAAAGAGGAATTAGCACTCAGAGATATGTCTGCAGGTCTAAAAAAGTAATAATAGGGGCCGGCCCAGTGGCGTAGTGGCTGGATTCAAATGTTCCACTTCAGCGACTCTGTAGTTTGTGGATTCAGATCCCAGGCGTGGACCTACACACCACTCATCAAGCCACGCTGAGTCAGAGTCCCACATACAAAACAGAGGAAGCTGGGCACAGATGTTAGCACAGAGACTATCGTCCTCAAGCAAAAAGAAGAACATTGGCAACAGATGTTAGCTCAGGGCCAATCTTCCTCATTAAAAAAAAAAAGTAATACTAATAATATTAAAGAGAACTGACTTATGACATGATGTGTTTGATTGTGTGAGAGGTAGCTACTCTTATACAATCTATTTCAGAAAATTACTATGAAGAGAAATCAACTAACTCATATCATCTTGCTAGAGTAACATCGATATAAAGAATGTACAAGGACAAGAAAAAACATACTCGTAGATTAATATCATCTATGAATATAGTTGCAAATATTTGAGAGAACATATTGGTGAATAAATTCAAGAAAATATTAAAAATAGCATGACCTTGGGGCCCACCCGGTGGCATAGCAGTTAAGTTCTCACATTCTACTTCAGTAGCCCAGGGTTCACCAATTCGGATGCCAGGTGCAGACCTACGCACTGCTTGTCAAGCCATGCTGTGGCAGCATCCCACATATAAAGTAAGGTATGATGGGCATGGATGTTAGCTCAGAGCCAGTCTTCCTCAGCAAAAAGAGGAGCATTGGCGGCAGATGTTAGCTCAGGGCTAATCTTCCTCAGAAAAAAAAAAGCATTACTAATTAATATTTACACCAGAAATTTAAGGATAGTTCAAATTTTAGGAAATATTTTTATATAATTAGCCATAGTAACAGATTAAGGAGAAAGTCATATGATGATCTCAAAAGATTAAGGAAAAGCATTTCATAAAACTCAGCATTCATTAATAATTGAAAAAGATGAAAGTATTTGCCAATCACGTATCTTATAGAGGACTTGTATAGAGAGTACTTCAAGAACTATTTATAATTTAATAAACAAAGACAACCCAGTTGAAAAATAGGTAAACTTGGGGGCTGGCCCAGTGGCATAGAGGCTAAATTCACATACTCCGCTTCGGTGGCCCAGGGTTCACTGGTTCAGATCCTGGGCATGGACCTACACAGTGCTTATCAAGCCATGCTGTGGCAGGCATCCCAATATAAAGTAGAGGGAGATGGGCACACATGTCAACTCAGGGCAAGTCTTCCTCAGCAAAAAGAGGAGGATTGGCAGCAGATATTAGCTCAGGGCTAATCCTCCTCAAAAAAAAAAAAAAGGTAAATTTTAACAGATACTTAAGTGAAAAAGATATACAAGTGAAAAATAAGCTCATGAAAAGATGGTTAATATCATTAGTTGTTAGGGAAATATGTGTTAAAAACATAATGATATATCACTATACTTCTTAAACGACTAAAACTTAAAAAAGAAATAGGCAATTCCGAGAGTTGGCCTGATGAAGAACAATGGTTACTCTGATGCCTTGCTGGTGGGAATGCAAAATGTTACAACCACTTTGAAAAAAGTTTGACAGCTTCCTATAAGTTTAACATCTCTTATCATACAGCCTACCAGTTGTATCCCCAGATATTTACTCAAGAGAAATAAAAATATGCTTCCACAAAAATCCTGTATGCATATGTTTACGGCAGCTTAATTCATCATATCTGTATTAATCACGATTTTATTTTGAATAAATCAAATCTAACTATTGGCATAGGTAAATCTGAAATATAAATTTGGGTGGGGGGAAGGCAAGTGGTAGAATATACACATTTACCAAATTTGCATAAAATTTAAAACACTGCACCAAAATACTATGTAACGATTACATATATAAAAATATGTATTATAATTATGAAACCATGGATGAGAATGATAAACCCAGACTTCTTATTAATGATTAACTTTGAGAATTGAGGGAAGACCATGAATTCAAGAAGACTCTACTGAGAGCCTCAGTCATATTTGAAATTTTGTTTCTGTGTTTAAACATCTTACAAAGATGGAGCATTAAGTTTAGATTTAATAGAATTATTTGAAATAGTTAATATGTTGCTTTCTACACAGAATATGTTGATATATATATTTCAGAATAAAAACTGAGATAATTTTATTTCCCAAATTTTCATTTAATAATATATTGTATCATTTTTTCTATAACACTAAGTAATCTTAACACATCTCAAGTTTTTCTTAGGATTTCATTGGGTGACAATTAAACCTTTCTCCTATATATGAAAATTTAGATTGTTTCCAATTTTTCAGTATGTAATTAACACTTCAATCAAATCTTTTCACAAAAGGCATTGTATAGCTTTAAGAAAGCTAAGTCTGAAGCGGGGTAATTGAAGAGAGAACACAGCAGTTATGAAGAGAAGGCAAGAGGAGAATAACAATTCCCCTTGGCTGAATGTTTAAAATCACAAACAACTATTGAAAGTAATTTAATATATTTTTAATAAAACTGTAAACATAATCAAGGAAAAGGCAAATAAGGGAAATTTAATTACCCTGCAATCCAATTCTACAAAGAAATGCTAGAGACAAACCACAGCTACGTACAAGTCAATGCTTCTACAACACAAGATTGCGTGTTGTTCACATTCAGAGGCCATTTTTTTTTCAATTGTTTGTCAACCATGGTATTTAGCTTTTCCGTTATACATATGCAACAGTCTCCTAAGTAAAACTGAACACATGGAACGTGTCAGCTCTTAAAGTTGGCCCTTCCAGTTACCCGAATACAACAATAACCAAAAACTGTGGTTAAAATGGAAACAACTACCTTTCTATTTGTGCATCGTTCTCAATCTTATGTTCTAGAAGACAAAAATCACCTTTAGGCTGAGAAAAAGCATGAAAATATCAATCCAAAGATCTAAATACTAATATTTCTGAAAGTGAAATGCACAGACGTGGTAAAGGCTAATGCTTTTACCCATAATCTCTTCTATTTATTTCATAGTCCTATTATTCAAAACTTTACTAACATATATACAAAATATTTTCCCCTAACAAAACCAGTTATAGTCCTGCTTAAACCAGGCAGGAGCACAGATTGTAGAGCAGCCTCAGTGTGAGTTCAAATTTTGCTGCTTTATGTTGTATGAACTCAATAAATGTCTAAATATTTCTGAACTTCATTTCCTCTCATCTCTGAAATTAGGATATTAGAGAGAATTCACATTTATCTCTTTATCTCTTCTATCTATTTTAAATGTATTCATGTTTATTTTCCTTACATATTATTAGAAAGTGGGATACAAAAATTAAATATTAACTAATAATCATCTCACATTGTTTCTCTAAGAATTCAGTAAACTATGAAAGCTTAGCCTGTAAAAGGCACTCAAAACATGTTTGTCTTTTTTGGCTTCCTTTGAAAAACAAAAAGATATAAAATTTTCTTTTGACAAAACTTGTGCAAGTTGCATTTCTTAAACTTCATAAGACACAATTTGAAGGTGTTATAGGATTTCACAATATGAAATTCTTCCTTTATATCAACACCCTTGAAAATAACCCAGTTCTTTATATTAGAAGTTTCCAGTAAATAGTAAAAGGTCAGTTTACTTATAAAAATAACATTCATTTAGTGGCTGGCCCAGTGGCAGAGTCATTAAGCTCACACGCTCTGCTTTGGTGGCCCATGGTTTGTGGGTTTGGGTCCAAGGCGCGGACCTACACACTGCTCATCAAGCCATGCTGTGCTGGGGTCCCACATCAAAATAGAGGAAGATTGACACAAATGCTAACTCAGGCACAATCTTCCTCAAGCAAAAAGAGGAAGATTGGCAACAGCTGTTAGCTCAGGGCCAATCTCCCTCCCTCCCCAAAATAACAATAATAACATTCATTTGTATAGTTCTTTACAAGGTGCTTTCAGAGTACATTCACATATCATAACAGTACCTAATGATAAAAGGTTCTAGATAAATAGTATTTCTCTCCTTACCACCTGACTTTGCCTTAGTTATGCTATTATTGTATGTGTAATTACTTTATGGAGTAATTCTTTTCTTTAAAAATTACAATTGATACCACTGCTTCACTTAACTCTTTGGAGCCGTTTGCTCTAAGAGAACACCACTTTCCTCAGAATAACCTGGGATGCTAACGAATGGTCCCCCACAAATCAGAGACATGAAGCTCTCTGCCAACGTGGTCGAGGAGGATGCATTTTAAATGAGTTCTCCAGGTTATTCTGACACACGCTTGTGCTCAAAACATGCTGTTTTAGTGTTTAGGTCAATACAGTAAGCAGCAACAGGGTACTGCTGATGTCTCCCTCTGCTGCTGGTGGGAATATTCCTGCTATTCTGTTGGAGACATTAAAGATCGATGGTTCCTATGGTAATTCCTTTATCAAAAATTGCCGAGTATTCTTGCTATTTATATGCACTTGGAATAGGAGAACACTCAGACATGCGAACACTCAATGTCACCAAAAAATGCATAAACCTTCCAAAAACCAGCAAAAAGCGTACTTTTAGAAAGTCTTGCATGCAGCACATTTCTTCATGCAGATACAGCTATTAGGGATAAGTTCTATTTCTAGGACAGACCAACCCATGATCTCATCAAAATGCCGAGCCACGTGACACAACACCAAAGGGAGATACCTTCAGAAAGGTTTAACGCAATGAGCAGAATTCTTACTGTTTGCGGCTTACTTAACACCCTTGGATTTCAGTCCCTAAAGACAAAGATCTGGTTTGGGAACTCTTTATTATGGTTTTTATATGCTTTTTATTAAGGTAATATAACCACTCTACATGGCAAAGAGTGAAATAACAGATTCCATTAACATTATAATTTAGTGTTATTTGTTAATTTGTTTCTTTTAAATAGCTGAGCCCGTATACTGTTAGTGCAGACTGCTCACCTCACCTCCCCACGCCAGGACCTTTATCTATTTTCATTTATTTGTACTTCAAGGTGTTTTTGATAAGAAACTGGGAGGACAAAGAAAAAGTTGGTGTGAAATGGAGAAGGATGGAATGATAGTCGTGGTATAATTTTTGCCCCTTCCAGTCCTTTGGAGTAGATTTGTGCTTCTGAATAGATCAGAGAGACCCTGTCAGGAGAAAAAAGACGTCTGGTCATAAGCAACATTCTTTTTTTGAGGGAGCAATATTTAATTAGGCCTCACTCCAGCCTGGGAGAAACAGCCATCAGCACCACACACCTGCCTGCACAAACAGCATCATGATTTCCAATTCAGTTTCCTCAGTACCACGGTCTTGGGAAAGCAATGGCCCTCAATACGGATCTGCACATATTTCTAACTGGAAAGGAGGGGTTGTGATTTGACTTAATAAACTGTCAGTTTAATTTTTTAAAGTTCCCTGGGGATTAAAAGGAGGGAGTTCAAGCGAGATTCCCTAGCGAATGAAATATTTGAGATGCTTTGGAGAAAGGTTACATTTGGACAGGCAGAGATGGAATGATTTTCCAGAAAAGAGAATGTAATACAAGAAAAGGCACTGAGCAAGACTAGATGGGCCGTCCTTTAAGGAAATGGGTATGGTCTAGCTTGGAACAGGCTGTGGAGATAAAGACCCGGCTGGAAAGGATTTGAGGTCACCACCTAAGCATTCACGAATTGTCAGGTTGACAATAGACAGCCACTCACAGTATTATGAGGACAGAATTTACATAAAAGAGGGCAGCAAAAACGTACTAGTACAGGCTGTTTCAATAACCCAAGTGAAAGGAAATAAAGAGACACCAGTGAGAATGGTGAATGTAGGAAGAGAAAGGCAAATGGTGATGCCATTGTCAGGACTATTTAAGTCAGGAGGGGACGGTCTGTCTCATGTTCACCGAGATGGAGATCCTGGTGAGTCATATAGGGGAACAGGTCTGGCAGACACGTGGGACACAAACCTGGAGGTGGTGGGGAGAAAAGGGGAAGCAGACAAGGTAGAAATTGAGGTTTGGGAGTTATTGATCTACACGTGGGATTTTTCTACTGCTTAGTGCCAGGAGCCCTTCTCAGACTCAGATTCATACTCAGTCTTCCTTTCTTCTGTGAGTAATCCCTGAGGATTCAGCCTCCACTCCTCGTGTGCTTCTAGAGAGAACCCCACTTTCTTTCATTCATATACAGTGCTTTCCTTTCTTCCTCATACTTTCCATTCCCACTCTGTAGCCTACTGAGGAGTGGACCCAGTCTCCAGCCATCCTCACTTGCTTCCTCTGGGCTCTGGTTTTAAGATTTTCTCTCTAATTTTTACAGGGAAGCAGACACAACAAACTGAGGTTCAAAGTTTGCTGGCTCTTACAGTGGAGTTTCCTGATCTACAGTTTCTGACATCCTCTGAAAAGGCCAGTGGGGTGTCCATGAGCCCTCAACTCTGCCCCTCTTTTCCTTGACCTTTGGTTAACAATATCCTCTCCCTCCCAGTCCCTTGTCAAGGCTGAAAACTCATCTTTATAGCCTTCAGGTGAACTCAGGGCTGCAGATGTCAGCAAGTGGAAACCCTCCAGACGACATTCCCTGTGTAAAGACTATGTCCTATTCCAGAAAGTGTCTCCCAGTGCTCCTCCTCACAGCCTAGTCTCACCTGTCATGGCCTTTCCCACAGAATCAAGTTGCCTCTTCCAATAAAAGGCTATACATTTTATTTCTGATTCCCCCCAAAATTTCCAAAGCAAGGACTTCTCACTATAGAACTGTCAGAATTAAACTATCTGTCTTGACTTCTACCAAGTAAAAGTACTGCCATAGAGTAGCCACACCCTGTGACCTAACTCAGAAAACAGAGCTGCATTTCAGTATTTCCCCTATAAAATTATTGCTTGACTAGTGTTCCTGCCACTCAGGTAAAGAAATAGCCACAGTGTTATAAAGAATTCGGACATAGTTATTTTTCGTCTTTACAGAAGGAAGGCCCAATATGTACCACATCTCTCTACAAAATCTCTTAAACATTGTGCTTGTTGTGGTTTCCCCAACAAAAACGACACTGTTTCCTGAACTTTCCCAGTGCCAACTCAGTGCAGAGTCTTCAGATTTTAACAAAAATGTGCATGGGTAGAAGAAAATTAAAATGCCCAGGGTTGTTTTCCTCTGCTTTTCCCCCATTGACACATTGCATTGCTTTAAAGTGGCCTATTACACTTTATCTTGAGATGCTAAGCATAAAAACTTGCCTTAGATATGTTCATTCGTATCTATGACATTTCATCTGTTTTCAATACAGCATGTGGGTAAGTAAGATGTAGCGGTTGTCAAGACTAATCGGTTTATTTTGTGCTAAAATGCATAATTTAATAGGCTCCCTTATTAAGGGTGACTTATACCGCAGACATTTATGCTGTGACGCACTGTTTCTGTGTTTCCTTCGACATTTAAAGTCATTGGATGTGCTGGGCTTGTACTTTGTGGAGAAGCTTAAAAGTTTGTCAGAAATTAGAGAGGAAGGGAAGTGGAGGTTTTATTAACCTCCTGGCGTTTTGGACCAAGGCTGAAACACACAGGCGACCGGGTCCAGATGAACTGAGAACTGCCTGCAGAATCAGGCCCAAAAGCTTCTACATGTGTGACTTGTGCACAGTCTTTGAGTCTCAATGCCTTATCCTGTGAATCTGGAGCCCCTTGGAGGGTTGTTTGGAGTCTCGAATGAAATAACGAAAATGAAAGAATTTTTTTAAACTGTGGTGTACTGTGGAAAGGTAAGGTCATTCTGTTGCGAGGTCAGCATTTCACTCCAGTTCTCTTAGCAGAGAATGCACATGTAGGCGTGGTTCTCTGGGTCCTTGTTCGATAGCAATGCCCAATAGGCAAGCCAGGATATAGAAGTTCAACTATTTTGCAATCAGCCAAGGAAGAAAAAGAAATACCACTGTATGGGGTGCCACGCAGATGGCGCGTTCAGAACCCTGGCACTCACTCCCCCAGCTGCAGTGAGGGGTGGCTGCCGGCAGCTCACAGTGAGTCCCTCTCCAGAAATTGCCTGCAGCAGCAGGAGACTGCCTTGCCTGGAACAACCTGCTTCCAAAGATAGCTGATGTAAGAGGACAAAGGTCCAGTCCGTGCCTCCACTGGGGATAACTTTGAAGAATCTTCCAGCTGGAGGCCTCTGTGGGATGGGCAGAGGCCCCTTTTGCAACGGCATCACAGTTCATGCTCTCTCCTCATTCTATCCTGCTTTCCCATCTTCTTACTGGATTATTCCCAGAGGCACTGCCTAAAAAATTCTCCTGCTTGCAAAGCTCCATTTCAGGAATTGGTGTCTTTTAACAGCTTTCCAAGTCATTTGGATATCCATCAGGCTGCAAATGGAAGTTTAACCTTTCCAAGCCCCAGTGTGTTCATCTGGCAAATTGGAAGAATAAATCCTTTAGAGAGTTTTTGTTGTAAGAGGTACATAACACGATAATACAACCTCTGCAACACTGTAGATACTCAATAAATGTTGGCTGTAGTCGTCTTTGTAGCCAATCAGGAAGAACAAAGCTTACAATCCTATGTGATTTGGCTTGATTAGATGTTTTCCAATTAGATCTTCAGCCAAAGCAATGATAAAAATAATAATAACATTTAATTCTAGAAGGATGTAAGAGTAACTTATTTGCATATCTTAGCCAACTAGAGATACTGGGAAGGTTATTACAGACCCTGAAGGAGATATGCAATATTTCCTATAGAGATATTTCTGTAGGAAAAGAACACACACACCAGATTGGTTATTGAGTATTGTTTGCAAGAATGCTGGCTAAAGTTTGTAGCTAACATGATAGCGTAACATATTTTCTGTCTGTTGGTTCAAGTTCTGGAGATAATGAAAGATCAAAAGTAATAACCAGGAGAGTAAAGAAGAGCTTGAGGAGAACTGTATTTGTTAACTATGTAGGATTTTTTAAATTGCTATTATTTTGTAGGAAATGGTGACCAGCTTTTCTCACGTCAATGAGGAGAAAACTGTCTAAATCTCTCAGATTTCATATGGGAGGTGGGAGTTGTGTGGGGCGGCACATAACTATTAACATTTTTCATTTTCCTGCTCATGCATTTTTTAAAAAAGGGTCATGGTACCCTTACCTTCTATATAAAAAAATGCTTATCCAAAGAAGCTATTGAATTAGCCAAAGAAAAATAATTTCTGCATCTTAAGTAGGATTGGATGGGGTAGGATACTTCCAGGATTAATAAAGCATAATTATTCACCTTCTCACCCAGTAATCTGGATTAGTTTTAAAGCTTTAAATTATTTAATTCAGGTTTTTTTCCCTAAAGCTTTTATAGATGACCACCTGACCTTGATCAGAGACGAGCTCAAATATGAGAGCTAAATTGTTTGCACTAAGGTTTGTCACTAATTTAAAAAGAAAATAAGATAAACAAGCTAATTTTCATAATTTCTAAATTGTATTTACTAGGAACTCAGAATCCAGATCTTTGTAATCTGTAGCTGCAAAATAAGATCACAGTTGATTTCTCTTGTAACTTTTAAAAAAAATTTAAATATTTCAGATACATAAGCATGCATTATAGAGGCTAATTTAATAAAGGCTCCTACACATGACACTTTATTTTAAAAATTCTTGATGTTTTATCATATTTATCTCAGATTATTTTAAGCAATAAAATATTATGAGGTATTTTAAAGCCCTTTGTATATCCCACTATAATCCCACTCTCCATCTTCCCTTCCTAGAGGTAACTACTGCCCTGCATTTGTATTTATTGTTACGGTAAATATTTTTGCAATTTAAATATGTATGTAGATAGCCATTAACAAGATATGGAATTTTTTTCATCTAAATGTTATAATATTTCAACATGCTTTGATCTGGCTAAATATTAAGTTTTTAAGACTTATCTAAACTGATATGTGCATATTTAATTCATTCATTTACCTCCTATACAGTATTTCTTTATGCGATAGACGGCAATATACTTATCCATACTCCTATCTTTGGTAGTTTATTTCTACTTTTTCTCTATTACAAATATCCATTGTGCCGTGGATGAGGGCCTTTCTGTGGTATATTCCAAAAATGAAATGGCTAGGTCCCAGGGCCACCAGCACCCTTGGTTTTACTCAGTCTTTCTACTCTTGACAGTGGTTTAATAATGTTGACATTCTTTCCAGTACTGTACAAGAATTCCCAATCCCTCACAATCTGATGCTCCCTTGGTATTAAAGAGTTTTAAACTTTGCCAATCTGATGGCTATAAAATTCTCCTTCCTTCCTTTATGAGGATCAGTGCTAAAGGTTCTTTTTTTAATGCATGAAATGTAGGATTTTGGAATTTTTACATTTCTGGTGTACGTCATGTAAACAGAAATAAAAGTCAAGTTCTCTTTCTTTTAAATTCCATCATGAACTCCATTTTTTTTGTTTTTTTGCCAACTCTAGCTTAATTTCTACTTAGTACCAGATTTGCCAGATACAATGAGTTGGAATCACAGTTCCGTTATTTATTAGCTGTGTTGCCTTGGGCAAGTCACGCGACTTCTCTTTGCCACCTTTTCTTTGATTGTAAAACGTAACCTTCATAATCTGTGTGGTCCCTCTTCCATAACATTCTGTGTGTCATGATTTTCCACAGTGGGCCTGTTTTTGGTAGTATGCTCATACTTTTTGCATCCAGTTTTATAGGATCTAATTGATATATAACATTGTGTTAGTTTAATGTGTACAATATAACAATTTGATATAGGTATATATTGCAAAATGATTACCGCAGAAATTTTAGTTAACATTTATCACCTTACATAGTAACAATTTTTTTTTCTTGTGATGACAACTTTTAAGATCTACTCTCTTAGTGACTCTGTAATTAATTTAAATGGATGTGTGGCCTGGATTCCAGGGCTACAAAGATAGATGCTCAAGTCCCAGTGCATTAGCTTGAAAGATTTCCTCTCCTCACAAATGCATGGACACAGATGCAGAGGCTCCGAGGACGGAAAACGGTGCCTGCACCATCAGAGCTAAGTAATGTCTGGGAAATGCTCCAGAATTCCAAAATCAGTGACAGAAACAATATCTCAGGGGCATGTGATCTGAAGGAGGAGCTTGGAACCCTGGCTCTCATCCTCAGCCTTCTAATGGTTATAATCTCCGGAACCTTCCGTGAAGACAAAGGAGCACTTTATGAGTGAGAAGCTGGAAAGCATCATAATTATAGTCCCAAACTTTATCATTAAAGTGACTTAGGTTCACATTCGAGTTTTGCCACATCTTGCTGTCACCAAAGCCCTTTGAGATTTAGTTTCCTAGTCTGTATAGTATCTTTGCGATTAAAATAATGTTTCTAGTCCGGTGGTAATATTTACTTCATAGGCTTATTGAAAAGTTTAAATAAAATAATGTGCTTAAGCCCCTTGGCATAGATTCAAACACTTCATAGTACCTATTATTACCCCTATTTATAGTATATTTTATTGTAATTACTGCTGGCACACTTCTCTTACCCACAACACAGGGAGTTCTTTAAATATATACTGTTTGTCTTGCTCTTATTGTCTCTTCAGTGTCAAGTTTAAGGACCACACATAATAGGTACTCAAAAATCTTTTGCATTATTAATCAAGGTAATACTTTAGAAATATTATTCTAGAGGATTGACACACGATAGATGAGAATGTAGAAAGACTGGACACAGGGAGATTGGTAATGAAATCATTACAATATGCAGAAATTTGATGGGAATGTGTGGTTAGAAGTGATGGTTAAGGACAAAGAGGGGTCAACGACTTCTAACTTTGGTCTCTGAGGGAATTCGTTTTTATAGAAAGGGATCTTAAATTAAGTTTAAGTTTAATTTTTGATATCTTGGTCCCTTTTTAAACTTTCGCGGCCTTCTTTAAATCTTCATCTTCTCAGGTAAGCTAATATGTGTCTGATCTTTGATGCCTGAGGGTCGGACACTAAGCAATACAGGTGTTCTGGCGTGTGTGTGTGTGTGTGTGTGTGTGTGTGTGTGTGTGTCCCTGAGGCAAGTCATTAACTTGCAGGTGATTTGAACAGAAACCACTCAGGCCCATTTGCTTCAGAAGAAGATAACATGTTTTCCATTCTTTTCCTTAAGGTATATTCACTTCAAGGATACTTAAAAACACTCATTAAGAGCTTACTGCTCTTGCCAATCTAACTGTGTGGGGAGGTGCCATCACTTACATTATCAACTGAACAGCACTCTCTCTTTCTTTGTTCTGCTGGCCATATTCCATTCATTTCCAGGCCTGTTTGAAAAGCTGCTAATTGAATTGATGTCATTCTGGAGTATTTTGTTTTTCAGGATTGTCTCTTTTAAATCTTTTTTTTTCTTCAATGACTCAAGTCCATGATAAAACTGTAACCATCCTTGAAAGCTATGGTGATTGCAGGGCTGCGGTGTAACTGTCATGCTGGACAAGCCACGTGGGAGCCCAGACTTCCAAGGGCGTGTGGAGAAACGGGGCTTTGTACACGAATATCTGATGGTTTTCACTTATATTGCTTTTGGGTTTTTCTTCTAAATCTCCTCAGGGATGACAAGCTTTTTGTCTGGGGTGTAGTTGGTGGCCTAGGAGATAAAAAGGAAAGCTACAGGGTCCAAATAGAGATTAATCTGGGAAGCGCTAATGCAGCCTGGGCTGTGTGCTCCTGGTGCAGCTCTGGGCCTCTAGGAGGATAAAGGCTGCATTAACTTTGAACTGCCTGTGAAGTGCAGTCATTACTGCCCAGACTCTGCCTCACATCTTATTTCTACTGTCAGTCCCAGTCTTTATTCTTTTTTTTTTTTTTTGAGGAAGATTAGTCCTGAGCTAATATGTGCTGCCAATCCTCCTCTTTTTGCTGAGGAAGATTGGCCCTGAGCTAACATCTGTGCCTCTATTCCTCTATTTCGTATGCAGGATGCCGCCGCAGGATGCCGCCACATCATGGCTTGACAAGTGGTGGGTAGGTCCCTGCCCAGGATCCAAACGGGCAAACCCTGGGCCTCTGAAGCATAGCACGTGAACTTAACCACTATGCCACTGGACCGGCCCCCTGACTCTTTTTCTTGGAAGTATTTTCTGCTGATACTACCTACCATTCAAAATGAAGCACATGTTCTATTTTCCACACATGCCCACTACTGGCATTCAAGTCCTAGAACGGAATCACTAAGATTTAAAGAAACCCTCCCGTTTCCAATTTATTCCTCAACGTTGCCAAGTATAAAGGTTTGAATGGCTTGCCACTCTGCTCCAGTCACACTTTACTGAACAAAGTTATTCAGCACCTAGGTGTTCTTGTCAGTGTACTCAGCTCTGTAGGTCATAGGAAGATGCATAAGATTTGGTGCCCCCCTCAAGGACATTACAAAAGTTAAGTCCCATGAAACAGAGGACAAGTCAGCGTTAAAGTGTGTGAAAGTGACTGTAATATTAAAATGTGCTGTGAGAAGGAAAATTCTATGTTGACCTGAAAGGGTCTCAGCAGCTTCGTCAATAAGAAACAGCTTAAGGATGGGTCAGCATTGAATAGCCTGAGACAAAAAAGAATGACAAAGTCATAGAAACAAAAATAAGGATTAATCTGTCTCCAAGGAATAGTGAAAAAAAAAAGAATCTGGCTGGCACATAGATTGCATATTAGGACATTGAGGAAGCAGGGAAGTCTCTTGCTACTAAAGGAATTAAGAATCCAATTATAAAACTCTTAATCCAATAATGGCGCTGTTAATCCAATTATGAAGCTGGTAACCCTAAAATCTCACCAGTGGTAACACCACTCAAAATGAAAATGGGGCTCAAAGCAAAGATGGCTACTAAATTTTTAAAGCCATCCAAGTAAGCAAACTGCTCTAAGAAAAGCTACAGAGAGCGCTGAGCACTATTGCAACGATTGCTTCTGGTAGTGCCCAGGGCACCGAGATATCAAACCAGCAAGAGGAAAAGTGGTTATGCTTCTAAAACGTTGTTACCATTGAAGCATGCTTCCATCATTGGATGAAGAGTTCCTTAGGGTCAGTGGTCATATCTTCTAAGTTTTCCATTTCCTGGTCAGACTCAAAGTGTAGCAAGAAGCCATTTGTTGTTGATGATGGTGACTGAAGATGATAAACGGCAAAGACTGCTGAATCATCTCTTGCTGTCAGCTGTTGTTCTTCAGGATGTGAACAGCTAGCAGCTTCCTCCCCACTTACTCTCCTTCCCCTTTCAAATCAGGAAGAGAAAGACCAGTCAATATTACTTACTTGTTATAAGTGTTTTTTTTTCACATACAGTTTCCTATAACATGTTCTATTTTCTGTTTAATCTCCTAGGATGCTGTCTTAAAACAAACACTCTCTCCTCTTCCAACATCAACTAATTCAGAATGGCTCCTGACAAGTGAATCTCCCCAATTGTTTTTTGAGTCTATCTTCATTCATTCATTTCTTCATTCATTTCTATCTATTGAACATCTGCCACAAGACGGATGCTCTTCTTAGAACCAGGGATACAGCATAGAGTAAAACCCAAGTCCTTGTTCTCATGGAGTTTCCATTCTAGACAATAAATAGAGGAACAATAAATAAATATTATAGCAGATAATAGTAAAATTTGAGTAAAACTTGAGTAAAATAATACAGGGAAAGGGAGTTTGAGAGCTCACAGTGGGAGGCTTGCTATATTTTGCTTGGTGAGTGAAAGTATTATTGATAAGGCGATATTTAAGCAGAACCTGAATAAAGTGAGAGAGGGAGCCATGTTAATAATCTGGAAAAGGAACATTCCAAGAAAACAGAAAAGTAACTGCAAAGGCCTTGAGGCAGAAATATGCTTGGCTTGTTTGAGGAAGAGCAAAGAGGCCAATGTGATTCATGTAGTGAATGTGAAGGAGGAAGTAGAAGCAAATGAAACCAGAGAGGAAGCTGAGGGCCACTATGGAAGGACATGAGACTATGGTAAGACAAAGACCGAGGTAGACAGACCAGTTTGGAAGCCATTTGCATTAAACCAGGCAAGAGCTATTGGTGGCTGAGACCATGGTGATACTATTAGAGACGAGAAGTGGTCAGATTCCAGACTGATTTTGAAGGAAATCCAACGGAGCTAGCTGATGGATTGGAGGTGAGATGAGAGAGGGATAAAAGAGCCATCAAGGATTCCTCCAAGACTGTTCGCTTGAGCAGCTGGCATAACGAAGCTGCCTTTACTGAGATGGGGAATATTAAGAAAACCAGATTCGAAAGGTGGAGTAGGGGAAATTCAGGAGGTTGATTTTAGATGTGTTAAGTTTTTTTTAAAAATCATTTTATTGTGGTCATATTGGCTTATAACGTTGTGTAAATTTCTAGTGTGCATTATGATATACCAGGTTCTGTGGAGATTGCATTGTGTTCACCACCAGTAGTCTAGTTTTTATTTGTTAGCATACATATTTGCCCCTTTACCCCTTTCTCTTTCCCTCCCCCCTTCCCCTCTGGTAACCACTAATTTGTTCTCTTTATCCATGTGTTTGTTTATCTTCCATATATGAGTGAAATCATACAGTATTTGTCTTTCTCTGTCTGACTTACTTCACTTAGTATAATACCCTCAAGGTCCATTCGTGTTGTCACAAATGGCATGATTTTGTATTTTTTATGGCTGAGTAGTACTCCATTGTATATATTTACCACATCTTCTTTATCTATTCATCTGTTGATGGGCACTTGGGTTGCTTCCATGTCTTGGCTATTGTGAATAATGCTTTGGTGAACATAGGGGAGCATGAATTGTTCATTTCATGTTCTTTGGATAAATACTCAGTAGTGGAATAGCTGGATCATATGGTATTTCTATTTTTAATTTTTTGAGAAATCTCCATACTGTTTTCCACAGTGGCTGCACCAGTTCACATTTCCACCACCATTGTACGAGGGTTCCGTTTTCTTCACATTCTCTCCAACGCTTGTTATTTCTTGTCTTGTTAATTATAGCCATTCTGATGGGTGTGAGTGGTGTAGTTTTGATATCTCACTATATTTCTGATTTGCATTTCCTTAATAATTAGTGATGTTAAACATCTTTTCAGTTTTCTGGTATCTATTAGACATCCAGGTCGAAGTTTCAAGTACGCAGTAAGAATAATCATCCTGGAGTTCAGGAAAGAATTTTGGGCTGCAGATTAAAAGTTGGGAATTATCAGCATTTGGATGTCACTTAAAGATATGAGACAGGGTGAGATCACCCAGAGAGGGGATTACAAAGAGAGAAAAGAAGAAGAGCAGGACTGAGCTCTGGGGAACTCTGAAACCAGGAAAGGAAACTATGGGCCTGTGGCCAGGGAAGTTAGAGGAGAGTCCAGACAGAATGGCCATGAGGAGGCCAAGTGAAGCAGGTGTTTTCAAGAAAGGAGGGAGTGAAAGATAAATAAGACGAAAACCGGGAATTAGCCCTTGGATTTGGCAACAGGGAGTTCATTGGAGACCTTGACCAGAGTATTTTTGATAAAATTATGAAGTGTGAGCCTGTTGGAGGGGGTTCAAAAGAGGGTGAGAAGAGAGGCAGTGGATAGAGTGTGTATAGACAGCTCTATCTCAGAGTTTTACTGAAAAGGGGAGTAGAGAAATAGGGAGGTAGGAAGAGGAGCACGGGGGCTCATGCAAGCTTTTTTCCTTTCCCCCATGTGTTATCTTGATCCATTTACGTGTATCACCATGATCTACTAATAAAATAACTTACAGATGTCTTCATTTTGATAAGAAGCAAGTTCCTTCACTTTATTAAGCTAATCTTCGATTTCCTGGATTCAGTCGACACTCAAATTTGTTAGAAGATATTGTGAAGTTGGAATACTATCACTGAGATATCTTGAATTCTGATGAGCTATTCCAAGTAGCCGAGATACTTATCATAAAGAGAAATCTTCCATATTCTTGGAAAATCTACAGTGCACATCTCCATTTTATAGTCATGTGACTTTGATCCACCACTAAACACATCAGGGTCAAGTGCAGGAAGTTAGGCAGGCTCTGGAAGGATTGGGCTATATGCCGTTGGTCTTACAGTGACTGCAGCTCAGGAGACAGGCCAAACATCAGGTAGCTAACCAAGCAATGGAAAACATGGAAAGGCAGGAGTGCACAGGCCAAGGGTGAACCAGGAAAACGAGTGGTGTGTTGGAGACAAGAGGGCTGTGTGAACTGAGCCCAGCATGGGACACAAGAGCACTGGGTGCTGGCAGATGACTCAGGACTCAGACAAGGATGAAGTTTGCAGATGTGGAGGGCAGCTGCTTTTATAGACAGGTTGGTCTCCTCCTGCTGAGCTTGGGTGAGGGTCTTTCTTATTAAGCTGCTGGATATGTAGTGCTTAGTAGTCTATACTCCAGGCAGTATATTAAACATTTTAATACATTATCTCATTTAATGTCTACCACATTTCTGTAAGTGCAATACTGTTTTCCATTTTATAGATGAAGAAACTAAAGTTCAGTGATTTTAAGCATTTGCCCAAAGTTTTATGTCTACTACATGGTTGAATCTGACTCCTTCTGTTATAAAACATAGCCTTTAAATTTTCTGGCTTATTGTCCATAGTCAGGCAGACTAAGGAGGGAGTGCTTGTTAGTCACTCAAAGAAAATTTCTAAAGTCTTGAGTTACAGAGTTGATTATGGCACCAATAATTGTGATGTTCTTTTGGTAATCTATTGCTCCATAGCAAAATACCCCCACATTTAGTAGCTTAAGACAACAACAATCATTCATTTTGCTCACAAATTTGCAATTTGAGCTTGAAATCTTAAAGGAGATGACTCATTTCTGCCTCATGTGCATCAGCTGGTTCAGCTCAGTCTACCTCCAAGATGGCCCCCTTATATGGTTGGCAAGTTGGTTCTGGCTGTCAACCAGAGCAAGCCAGGTTGGTTGGCCAGGGACCTCAGTTTCTTTACATGTGGGCCTCTCCATGTGGCCTGGGCTACCTTACAAAATGGCAGCTAGGTTGCAAAACTTTGTATTCCAGGGAACAGGAAGTAGAAGCTTCAGTCTCTTAAAATCTGGGCCTAGAACTTGGCATAGGATTACTTCTGCCATGTTTTATTTGTCAAGCCCATGCAGATGCACTGGGAGGATAGTCAAAGAATTTGTGGATATCATTTATCCATCAAGTCTATCCTTTGGCTACAAATGATTTACACTCCTCCCATGTGAAAAATACACCTATCCCTTCCCAAAGCCCCCAAAAGTCTAATCCCATTATGACATTGACTTTAAGTCCAGGATCTCATCATCATTGGAATCAGGTTCAGGGGTGGATGAGGCTAATTGGGTGTGGCTCCTCTCAATCTGAAGACAAGTGCCCAACATACAACAGTGGGCTAGGCATAGGATAACTGCAATAGTCCCGTCCCAAAGATGCAGAGCACGGTCACATAGCAGTCACTGGGCCTTTGTGAGTTTACAATTCATGCCAGCACACATTGCCAGTTTCTGGATTAGGGTGATTCCTACTCCCTGGGAATGCCCTTGCAGAGCCATTGGCTCTGTTCTCCAAGCAACTAGTTCTACCCTCCGGGTCCTCCTTCCTCTTCCGTAAGAAGTAACCCATACCGCAGTTGAGTACTCTTCTCAGTCTGCTTCCTTCCTATGGAAGATTGAGGGATCCAAATACTTAGCTGATACACTTCTTCTAAAAAGTTGTGGGTTTCTTATTTATCAATTTATAATTACACAAAAGTCACACTCACCCTTCTTTACAAGACCCTTCAGTGCCTTAGGTGGTCAGTGAGGCTACCGTGGAACATGACCCTTAACACCTGAAATCCTTGCTATTTACCTGAAGTATCTATGATTCTTAAGCACAGGCCTTTTGGTCCTCAGAAGTTCTACTAAGCACACCCTTCAATCTTTCTGAAGTCGTAAAAAAAGATCTAGATCTTAAAGCCACATACTTGGGACCTTTGCTCCAAGACCCCGTTTTCCTGGCAGAACCCTGGATTGTCTCTTGCCCTAAAGCCATCTCTTACTTTGAGAATTTTTTTCTGGATGAAAATGGGAATGAGAAACAGTTTATTTTTGAACTCAGAAAGTCCTGGCTCCTTTACAGTTCCTCTAAATCCGGGTTGGAATTTAACAGGATTTTTTTTTTTTTAAAGCTCATTTCTCTTCTCATATTTTATGATATGTACGTAAAAGAAACTAGTTGGCCCTTGTGACATTCTATCTGGAAATCTCCTTATCCAGATCCACAAATAACAAATAAAAACAACATACTTTCCTACTGGGTTAAAATTACCAGCAGGGTTTTGGCCAGACTGTGAAACTAAATACATGTTCTATTTTCCACATTCCGCAGGTGATAGTTTTGCTATATTTTTCACCATTACATAATACAAGTCATATTTTCTCCAGCATTTTCCTCACTGTCCTTCAAGTCCTCAACAACTGCCTCCCGAGGCATTTCCAGCTTCCACCTGCTGCCTGGTCCCAAAGCTGATGCTACATGTTTTGGTATTTGGTTACAGCAGCATCCTACTTCCAGGTAACACGTTCCTTTCCAGAAACATTGCAAGTACTTCAAGAGGTAGATTGTGGGAACTACCAGCGTCTTTCAGTCTGGACCCAGAAACTTTACAACATCACTCTGATCAAGCTTGCCCAGATTCAAGAGGAGGACACATAGGTACCGCTTCTTGATGAGAGCAGGGTCAAATAAATTGGAAGCATCTTTAATCTACCACAGATGGGTAAGAATGAAGGAGGCACAGGGTTGAAGATGCAAGTTCAATTCAGCATACTGAAACTGAGAGAGATAAGTTAATATTTCAAGTAGGCATTTGGATATGACTCTGGATTCTAAAGAGAGCTCTGAGCTTGAAGGATAAATATGGGAGGCATGAAAATGAATATTATCGCCTCTAAAGAGAGCATAGAGTAAGAAGAGAATGCTAATGCTTGAGAAATTCCAATTCAGATAGTGGAGCAGCTGGCAAGGTAGACAGAAGAAGAGCAGTCAGAAAAGCAGGAAGAACACCAGGCCAGTGAGGTGTTATGGAAGTCAAAGAAGAGAACAAGTTCAGAAAGAAAGGGTGGTCAAAGGACACGTGTGCTCGTCCCATCAGGCTTCCTGCTAGCCAATTCTAGAACAAGTAAAAACAACATACTTTCCTTCTGGGTTAAAATTACCAACAGGGTTTTAGCCAGACTGTGAAATTTGTTTTTGAAAAAGTAAGAAAATATTTAAATGATATGAATTTCTAGGGGGGGAAAAAGGTAAAAATCCAATAAATTTGGCAGCCATGATACTTATAGGCTGGGCAGAGAGATTCCTATCAGGAACAATCTGCAGGAAAGAGGAAAGGACTGTTAAACCAACAGCATGCCTACAAACTGTCCTTGTACACAAGAGTTAGACATTTTGCCATTTCTTCCACTTGTTTTGAAGGAGAAGAGTCTTCCGGGAAAATTAATAAGCCAGATATTATATATCTTTTCACTAAGTATAAATCAAGTTAAGAATGCTGTTGACAAGTAGAAATTTCCTTTTCAGACTATGTTCGTGAAACTGAGTTTTGTAAGTGATGGCCGCCTGGGTGGTATTCCCGGAGAAGTACAAGCTGGCTTGGATTTACTGGAAGGAAACATTGTAATTTGCTTAAAATATTCTTCCATCCCCGTATGTCTATGCACCTTCAGTCCAGCTCCTTTGCACTCAGGGTGTCAGGATTTCACCTCACCTCCTTCCTGGCTTCCTCTCTTCTTCACTGGGCACAATACATTGGACACAAAACAAGAACGTCTAGCATCTTTGTTCTTTGAGAGGCCCTGGAAACTTCTTTGTGGATGATAGCCCTGCTGTGGAAGGAAATTATAATACCTGACATGCACAACTTTGTCAGTATCCTTAGCGGTGTGGGTTTCATTTGTTGTGGGGAGGTAACTATAAAACCACTTTTATATACGTATTTCCAAATTCCTAAAGCTCTGAAGGAAATGCCATCAAAATCCAATATAAAAAGCCAACCCAACGCTTTGCTGGCATACCTATCAGGGCAGGTGTCACCTCCTTCAGGTTGGTTATCTCTCAAATATTCCAAGAAGGATCATAAAGTCCTGCTAGCAGTTAAGTATAAAAATGCAGAGAAACAAGCTCAAAGGAAAATACTGAGAGAGAGGTGAAATGTTAAAGATTCCAGGAAGGCACTGGGAAGCTGTACAAGTTTTTCCAGAAGATTGATTTGAATTTTGGAAAAGTCTTCTAACTGCCCAGAGTTTATGCAAATCCAAGTTCTGAACGTTTTTGAGGTCTGCCCTATCAATGGTAATATATAATGGAAAGAACTAATTATCTTAGAACTGTGCAGCTGCGTGCAACCTTCAGATTAATATCAGAGTTCAAAGAGAGGAGCAGATGTATAAAGCAGAAGCAATGCCAGATATGTACTTTGGAGCATTAGGAAATATTTGGTTTGATGAAAGAGTCTTATTCGATAATAATTTTCCATCTCTCAACCATGGCGATGGGATTAATATATATTAGTCTGTCAGCTAGGTTGCTGTTTTTCATTGTATTTGTTATTTTTCCATTTTGGGCTTAATAGACAGGAAATTGCAGCTTTTTCGGAGCTTGTGTAGATTTTGTAAATCCCATATGGAAGATACTCCGAAAAAACAAATCCAAATAAGGTGCCCCTGTCAATTGCAATTTATTATTATGCTTTCCGCAGAACTGAGAATAACCCTATACAATTCAATTTGCTGAAACTTGTCTCTTAATTTTTTAGATAAATAGTTGAGGTTTGGACACAAATTTTTCGGACAGCAAGTGTTTGTCAGCATCATGCTTTAAGCAATCTTTCTAGATGCCTTGGAAGGCTAGCTCAGATTTTTTGGACTCAGTAGTCCAAAGCTAACGATGCTAAATATCCAGTGTGACTCTAAAAGAGGCCTCGCTTTGTGACACTGGCATTTCTTTACTGAAATCCAGCCTTCTCTGAGAAGAGTATCAAAATATTTCACTTGGAAATGATATAGTTAAAACAGTCCACAGCAAAAATGACTGGAAGAAAATACATCAAAATGTAAACAGTCATCATTTGGAGGTGGGAAGACTACATGTGACTTATGATTCTTCCAACTCTTTTCCTTTTGCTAAGTTTCCTACAATGGGAATGGAACGGTGTTAAGCTGAGACGAAATTAAATTGTTTAAAATGTTCTAATTAAATGATACCTCACATCTAACAAGACGCCAGCTCTTTATAAAGTAAACATGTAACTTAATAAGTGGCTAGAATTTATAAGTGAATTTTTGAATTCTCTCCTCCTCCTTGAAATGTTTATTCATTGACAGAGAACAGAGGAAAATATGGCCTCCTGATCTCCAATATTTGTGGAGTATGAACTTTCTCTATTTTCATACACCAATCAATTATATGATTTTTTTTCTTTCAAGTTGAAAACAGGGTCCAGAGTTAGTGATTTGTTTTCTCTAATATGAATCAACAGTAGCTACGCCCTGGCACATTCTGGCTGCCACATTTAAAGATACCAAATTGTGGGGTGATGAATTATGGAGGGTTAGATCTGGGACAGTTGTCAGAGGAGAGGCCAGGCTGATCTTCCCGGACTCAGTCTAACCCAAATGTTATCACTTAAAGTGAGGCGCTGGAGATCTGAACTGGTGGAGGAGACATGGGAAAAGCATAGCTGGTAAAAACTCTAGTCCAGAAAGCAGCAACTATCAGCAGTAGCAGAAGTGAGGAAAACTAGGATGAGTCCTCAGCAACTCTGCAACCAAAGGCCAAGGAGATCGGCAGATTTCTGGACTTTCTCCCTGAGGCCAAGGACGGAAGGACAGCAGAGGGTCAATGCCTGTACCCACTGCCACTCATCAGCAAGTGCTGAGATAACAATGCATGGAAATAAAGCCATCTGCCACGTTTTTGAGCCCTTACTCCATGCCAAGCATCATGTTAAACGCTTCAGTTCCTTATCTCATTTAGTACTCACAACTCTACAACCCAGCCGGTGCTGCTACCCAACTTTTTCCAGGGGAACCTCAGGCTCAGGGTGATAAAGTAACTTGCTTGAGATCACACCTCTAGGAAATGCCAGAATTGGAATCCAAATCTGGGTCCATGTGACTTCAAAGTCGGTGCCCTTCAGTGTTAGGATACGTTGGCTCTTAACATCTGTTTCACATGGCAACACACAGGTCTAGTTGCAGCTTCATAGCATCATCATGTGGATTCTCACACCAGCACTGCCATGTAGGTGGAGAAGACATCACTTCTATCCTATACCTAAGAGCACAAAGAGCAGACAGGCGGAGTACCTCACCCAAGGCCACAGACTTGGAAAACAGTGGAGAGGGCGCACGAAACTAGGATTCCCGCCTTTCTTTTTTTTTTCCTTTTAATCCATGACACATTATCTGCAATTTCTCATTTCATCAGTGAAATGTCTTTGTGTGGCAGTGAAAGCTGTATATTTTCTACCAACTGAACAAGGAGAATAATGAGGCATGCAGAACATAGTCAGGATGTTAATAATCCTACCAGGACATGGGATTAATCTCTCCCTCTAAAGGGGCAAACTCTTGTCACCATCAGGAGTTGAGTTACATCCTATCCTAAGTATAGATTTCATTAGTTACTTCATCTATGGATTTTCTGTGAAAATCTTGAGCCTGTATTTTAGGAGCAACAAAGCCCTGTTAGATGCCCGTGATGAATTCCTTTCTATAAACCATCAGGATGATGGAAGCACTCTTCAGTGATGGAGCTACAACCTATTTTTCCACATGTGTGAAGCCAAATACTTTTTGATTGAATATTCTCTTTCAGACCTGCTTTGAAGGGAGAAATGGAGCACGTAGGGTTAAAGTTCTATGTTGATCAGTTGTTGCCACAACAATGCTGGAAACCAACCACTCCAAAACAAAGTGAATTATAGCAACACACTTTTATTCTCATGCTCCTAAGTCTGCAGATTGGCTGTGGTGCTGTTGATTCAAGATAGGCTCAGCTGAGCAGCTCTTCTACAGGCTGTGGCTTGACCAATCTTGGTACCAGGTCAGTCTTGAAGGGTTAGGATCAGGTCTATACCAGGTATGTTTACTCTGGAGCCAGGGCTGAAGTGGGGCAGCCAATCCCTAAGATTAGAAGGTCCTTTAGAGAGCAGTTAAACCAGGTTTTAGTGTTTCAAATGTTACCACGCGGGGTCTAAAAGGATTCTGCAGAGAGCATTCTCTTGGATTCCTCTAGCAGGGTTTTGAGGGACATAAGCACCTAAGATAAAAACATCTGTAACAGTGCCTAAACCATACCAACTTTCTGTTGGGTGGGACTGGAAAATGGAGGGGGAATGCAATGTTCCTGTGGCCAATAGATTGCTCCGTCCACCATCCTCAAGCTAAAACACACTTTCAGACTGTGGAATGGAATGGCTACACAGCACATGGCTGAATTACAGATAGGTTTGCGGATGGAGTGTTACACATATGGTTACACCAGATCCAGAGCTGACCCCAAACCTGTGACAAATCGCAAAACCATGAGAATAAAGGACTGCGCTCTCCTTTGTTTGCCCTAAAATTCTAATTTGCATGGAGGAAGTTATGAGCATCTGAGCCATGTACAGAAGAGAGAAAAAAATTAATGAATAAAATATTGTCAATTTGGAACCTATTTCCAAAGTGATTAGAATGACAGAGACAAAAATGAATGTTAGTGATTTTTTTTCCTCATTGAAGTATTCTGCTGTGGTTATGTTTTTTTTGCATAATGAAAGGATAGCAACTCCTCTAGTGGTCTGAGTTTACTCTTGCATGTTTCAAATATCAGCATTCATAATTTATGATCAACTGATTTACCTTACTTCATTTAAGCAGACAGAAAATGCTCTTCATTAAAAATAAATTCCAAACACATGAAAGTTTTATCTTTTTCCATGTTGAGTTCTTAATAGTCATTGGCTAAACATTGCCACAATGTCTAATTTTGAATTCTGATATATTTTTATGTCTTTTTACTAAACTCTGACTACCAAAATATCCTATGCCTGAGAGTATTGCGACATGAACAAAAAACTGAAATATAAAATGAAGCTATTTCAGATGCCTAACAAGAAAACATGGAAATGCAAATACCCTAGTAAACCTCAGTAAATTGTTTTTCTTTTGACTTTTTATTAAGATTATTATAGTTTACAACCTTGTGAAATTTCAGTTGTACGTTATTGTTTGTCAGCCATGTTGTAGGTGCACCCTTTCACCCTTTGTGTCCACCCCCTACCTCCCCTTTCCCCTGGTAGCCACCAATCAGTTCTCTTTGTCTATATGTTTAACTTCCACATACGAGTGGAGTCATACAGAGATTGTCTTTCTCTATCCGGCTTATTTCACTTAACGTAATACCCTCAAGGTCCATCCATGTTGTTGTGAATGGGACGATTTTATGCTTTTTATGGCTGAGTAGTATTCCATCATATATATATATATATATATATATACACCATATCTTCTTTATCCAATCATCAGTCGATGAGCACTTAAGTTGCTTCCACGTCTTGGCTATTGTGAATAATGCTGCAATGAACATAGGGGTGCATGGGACTTTTGGAATTGCTGATTTCAAGCTCTTTGGATAGATACCCAGTAGTGGGATGGCTGGGTCATACAGTATTTCTATTTTTAATTTTTAACCTCAGTAAATTTTAATTCAAGTTTTCTCCAGGTTCAAAAATGATGCTTGCTGATTAGAGTTGACATATACACCAAGCCTCACCTTACACTGTCCACTGTCCACTACACTGAATCTTGTTGTCTGTTTTAACCACTTTGGATTCACAGTTATTGTAGGATCACTCTTCCAATTTTGCCTTCCAGAGACAGTGTTTCTTCTTGTACTTTCTTAGTTTATCCACTGAAGACTGTGAACACGCAACTCCAGATCTTGTAGGGTACCCTGCTTTCCAGGAAGATATAGACTGACCTGGGTTTAACCATCCCAAGAAGGTCCAGGTTTGCTGAGAGGGAACTCTAGGAGTAATTTCATCATCACAGAGACTGGCCAAGGAGAGAGCCACTTGTTGGCTTTAATCACGAGCTTTAATCACCAGCTTCAATCAGAGCACCTCTAATTTTATCTGTGTTTATGTGAGAGTTCCATGTACCATCCCATTTGAAAATGGAGTTCTCCCATTTTTAAATTCCTTTTGAAAAGTACTGTCTTATAAGCAGCTTAGAAGATAGGAGACATGAGAGCATTCTCTGGTGTGCTTTTCATTGAGTACTTGGTTGGAAGGCCCACTTTCGAGATGTATCTGTGTACATCTACTCACAATCTTCCATTTTCAACTTTTGTTGTACTTGTCAAAGTATATATATACACGTACTTTGAGGGTGCTCGGTGATGTGTCCTCAGTCACTAAATTTGTGTGTCTCTAGAGTCAAATTAATCAATTGCAGAAATTTTGTAAGGGGTTAACTGGTTATCAAAGAGATCACAGTATTTCATCTTGAACTAGTGTCTGCCCACAGGTTCTCCTCTCATTCTTTTCGCACTTTTGATAAGCACCAAGAGAACAACATTGCCTCGAATGGTCACGGGCATCTCACATAGGTTTAGGGAAAGATTCTGCAAATGCCTTTTCTTCCTCTTACTGAAATCTTTATGAACCTTTGCATAATTTTAGTAGTTATTTATACACACTGATGATGTTTGAGGACATGTTTAATCATTGCTCTTTAATATACTCTGTAAAGAGAAAACCCTCTCTATTGTATTATACAAAGGAAGGTGATAAGTAAGAGTATCTTTTATCTTTGCAGACTTTGAATTCTCAAAGACCTTTTGTGTTTGTTAATTCATGTACTATTCACAAATGCTTTGGTATGAAAATTCATGCTCCTAAAGCAACTGAAATGGTTAAATTCTGAAAAGAACTGGTTCTTAAATCAGATAACTCCAAGAATCATCAATTCTGTCTTTTAACCATCAGTTGGTTACCTATCTGTGTCACAGGCCAGCCTCGTTCCAAGGACCCCAACTGTGAGCTCAGCCATGGGACCTTCCTACCATTTGTCTGTTGACTCTGGTCTTAACCTTGGCCTTCTGCTTTAATTTCCTCATCCCATTACTTCCATTCTAGTTTCTCTGTCTGACTCAGGATTCCAACCCCGTTTCCAATTGTAACCTGAATTGAAACTGCTCATTGTAGTGTAGAGAATAATTTAAAAAAAGAAAAATCTAAACCAAAAACCAACATACAATTATCCTTCTTGAGGAAGATTTTAGAGTAGTTGGAAATCAAATCAAATGCCATTTTTTGTGCTAACTGCCCTTCACCTATATTAAGGTGACCATAACTGTATTAGTTGAATTTCTAAATCCCCCTATGACCTCCAGTCTGCTTTTCAGAGTAAAGTCAGTTCTGCAGTTTAGTTATTAGAGAATTGTTGGTTATTAAGCCCTTACTGCTCACTCTTCAGGTCTCAGCTTAAATATCACTTTCCCCTAAAACTTTCCTGGACAACCCTAACCAGGTTTGGTCACCTGGTAACATACACATGCACAGCCCTGTCAACTTCTCTTAATCCACATCCTGCAGCTTTAATGACCTATTTCTTTCTTCCTCAGTAAACTATAACTTCCAGCGGGGTAGAGAATGCCTTGGTCACTAGCCGCATCCTCAGGCCCAGCACAATAGCTGGTACATCTCAGACCCAATAAACATTCTGGTAAGCATGAATAAATGCAGGGCAGTGCACTGCCCCTGAGGAGGCCACGCTCTAGAAGCCATCTCAGGGAGCTCATCGTCTTGTTGGGCATGCGGGATATACAAATATAAATAGAAACAATATTAAAATAAAATAAAGAAGAATCAAAAGTATAATAAATTTTTTAAATGCTGTGTTTTCAGTGAAGTCTACAAAGACTTAGGGGAGTGACGACTGTGGCTTGGGATGGCCAAGCAAGGTTTTGTAAAAAAAAAAAGGGAACAACCAGAGGAAGGAAGCAACTTTGTCAGCTGAGCGGAGAGGCCGTCTTCTTGACAGGAGAGAAAGTGTGAGCCAAAGTGAGGAGTCCCATGCGTAACAGATTCTACGGTCACGTCTGTACGTTTTCATTTTGTTCCATAAGATATCAAGGGCAATAGGGAATTTTTTTTTCCTCTCTCTCTCTCTTTTTTTTTTTTTTTTTTACCACATGAAGTAAAAGCAACCTTTGGGAACATTTAACATGAGAATATGTAAAGGTGAAAAATGTAAAGGGAAAGAGTCCATTTTTGTAGTCATCCGTGTGACGTAATGAGGGTAACAGTAACAGCGCGTAGAGGAGGAAAAACTTTTTTCTATCCTCTTAGATTCTGTGACTGGGCCTACAAATTAAACTGCCAGAAGACAGATTAACAGGGGAAAAGCACACAGGTCTTATTTAATATTTTTATGTGCACACAAGTCTTCATAAGGAAAATGAAGATCTGAAGAAGCAGGTAGGACCAAGAGCTTATATACGTTTTTTTTTGCTGAGGAAGATTCTCCCTGAGCTAACATCTGTGCCAATCTTCCTCTATTTTGTATGTGAATCACCACACAGCATGGCCTCTGATGAGTGGTGTTGGTGAACCCGCGAACCTGGGCCGCAGAAGTGGGGGAGAGTGCCGAACTTAACCACTAGGCTGTGGGTCTGGCCCCCTATACTTTTAAAACAAATAAACAACACATTTGTGAAGAGATAAGACAAAGAGGCTTGAGCTAGGGCAGTAAATTGTGGGACACTGACTAGGAAATATACAGGGGAAACTAGCGGAAGATAAGGGTTGTTTTGGTGGGTTTGTTTGTACAGGTCCATTTTGGTGTTGACTCCCAGTCTTCAGTGATAAGAACGCTTTTCTCTTCCAGGTACATGGAAGGCACCTTTTCTCATGGGAAATGTTGTGACCTGCTTTTAGGGAGAAAGTGGGAGGACAGAGAGAGCTTTTCCTGCATCTGCGATTTCTCAAGTGGCTTATACTCAAAATAATCCATATGCCAAAGTGGCATATTTTCGGTTGGCTTGTTCTGAACCGCTTCGGTGGGAAGGAACAGACAGGGATAAGACCAACAGGACCTGAAGCCTGACTAGATAGAGAAGGCGAAGGAGAGGGGAGTGTCTTAGAGGACGCCCAGATTTTGAAGGGATGTGGAGAACAGTAGACATATGTCAAAGAGAATGAGAACGAACCAAGGTAGGTTGAATATGTTGAGTGCGAAGGGACCACAGCACAGCCTAGTTAGGAGAAACATCTTGCATACAATGTGGTCTTGAGGCTCAGCTTCTGCTGAAGCATTTGGTTCAGAAAACAATTGCATGCAGATGCTTTGCTAGCCTGGAGAACTTGCAGAAGAAAGTCTTTACTGGAAGATGAAAAATGTCAATGTGTTGGCTTTGCTTATAAATTAAAAAGACAACAATAGTGGAATTTAATTCTCTTATGGAGTTTCCAAAAGTGATGCTGAACTTTCTGGTTCAAAATTTGCATGCCCATCAGTGATTTCCAACCTTCATAAAAAATCTGAAATATGACTATAGTTTACTATTTTTTACCTGATTAATTGCTACCAACTTCAGATGTTAAAGGCAAAAATCCAGTGAGTAAATGTGATTAATGTTTAAACCAAGCAGATCATCAAGGCCTGTGTAATGACACAATGAGTGCGTGAGTTTCCTACTATCATTTACCACAAAAGAAGGGTTTCTTATATGATGTGAACTTTTGTAGCATGAACTACCTTGTATAAAAGAAAAATTGGCTTTGGCTTTTAGAACTGAAGATCTAAGTGTGTAGAAAATGGGCCAAAAGAGCTGAAAAGTGTCAACACTGTAAAAACAGTTCTGCAGCTTTTCCAATGGTGTTGCTTTCAAGTCATCTGAGATTCACAGTGTTGTGGTTGTTGGGTAGGTTTTTACTTGGATGCATTGTGGATTCTTCAAGAAATTAACAGATAGTCAGCAATTACAGGGCCAGATATTAAATTGCTCCAATTTTTATTGCTGAAATGTTGACCCTCTGTGAATGTGCCAGAAGCAATGATGAGACTGCAGGTCAAAACCCATCTGCCAAGTCCCACCTCATTAGGCTCCCATCTGATTTCAGCATATTGGCCCTGAACCCTGCAGTCTGCCTTCATCCAACACAGGAAGCCCTCCTGACACTTGGCGATAGGTGTTGGGAGCCATATTGAGAAAGCCAGGAGTCTGACCAGATGGTAGCTCTCTCTTGGACTTCTTTAGAGATTTATTTTCTCTATGAAGCAGAGGGAATTGGGCAAGTCCGCCAAGCACATGGCCTTTTTTGTACTTTCATTATATGAAGAAGCCCTGGCTAGTCTTTTGGCAGCTGACGATTTGGCAGGCTGGCAATCTTGGCAAAGCCAAGCAGCTCACAGACTCAGGGGCCCTTCAGACTACAAAGCAATTCTTGCAGTTTGTAAAGTTCCTAGATGAAAGGAAAAAAAAAAAGAAACGATCTATCTCAGGAACCTGGAGGCATTCTCGAAATATGACCGGCTCTGCCAAGATAGAGAGTGGAACAGAAGGTATTTAACAAATCTTTCCGATAGAAAACTTACTTTGAAAGTTTTAAATTGCATAAACAATGACTGGGCATTATAGAATGCCATCTGTGTATCGATTTCCACGCATTTCCCAGAGTCAGGCCAGACCCCATGGGTTTTCCTAATGAAGCCAGAAATGTTTCTTGTCATTTTATAACTATTATTATTTCTATATTTTCTTCTAAGAAAAGGATAATAAGGGCACTAAAAGGTTATCTGTGTTCATCCCCCCATATTTAATTGACTTTTTTAAACTGTTTTATTGAGATACAATTCATATACCATACAACTCACCCGCATAGTATATAGTCATTGTTTTCAGTATATTACATTGTTAATTTCTTTAAATTGTGGTAAGATATATATAACACAATTCACCATTTTGATTATTTTTTTCTTCTTTTTTTTTTTTCCAGGGAGACTAGCCTTGAGCTAACATCCACCACCAATCCTCCTCTTTTTGCTGAGGAAGACTGGCCCTGAGCTAACATTTGTGCCCATCTTCCTCCACTTTATAGGTGGGATGCCTGCCACAGCATGGCTTGCTAATCTGTGCATAGGTCCGCACCCAGGATCCGAACTGGCAAACCCCAAGCCGCCGAAGCAGAACGTACAAACTTAACCGCTGTGGCCACAGGGCCAGCCCCCATTTTTGACTATTTTTACATGTACAACTAAGTGTCATTAAATACGTTCACAATGTTATGCAACCATCACCAATAATCCATTTCCAAAATCTGTTTAACACCCTGACCAGAAAGTGTGTAACCATGAAGCAAGAATTCCCCATTCCTCCCTCTCACAAGCCTCTGGTAACCTCCAGCCTACTTTCTATGTCCATGATTTGCCTATTTTAGATATTTCATGTAGGTGAAATCATACAATATTTGCCCTTTTGTGTGTGGCTTATTTCACTTAGCATAATGTTTTCCAAGTTCAACCACGTGTCAGAACTTCACTCCTTTTCATGGCAGAATAGTATTTATATATATATGTTAATCCATTTATCTGGTGGTGGACATTTGGGTTTTTTACACCTTTTGGCTATTGTGTCCAACTGATTTTTGTGAATAAGAAAACATTTCAAAGGGGACAATGTGAGTCCAGATGCACTTTGCCGTCAGCAGCACATATATTATGAATACCTTGCATTTGCAAATGTTCTGAGGACAGATATCTCGTCCCGTGATGGGCCTCCCGGTGTCCAGCATCAATGGAGGTCAGTTGGAATGAATTGCATGTGTATAAAATAAAGGGCAGAATCACTGAACACGTTCCCTGATAGACTCTCTTTGGAAAAAGGTAACGTGGTTCTCCTAAGCATAAATCATGCCTGAGACTTCTTTGAGGTGACACATATTTATGTAGAAAAAACAGACACTGTGAATACGGTTGTTTAAACTTTCAAAATGTCTTAGAGAAAGTTTTACACCAAAGCTATTATGTTTTAATTAAATCACCATACAATCGGAAATAAGAGCAAACTGTTAGTGTCACAGAAAATTGACATTTAATTTGATGAATGTTTATCACATGCTTGGTTAGGAACTATGGAAAATGCGAAGGAAGATACAGTTGCCCAAATCCACAACCCAACAGGAAAAGAAGCACAAAGAATAAAATAAAATGTATAGGACATAAAGGGTCACACTTTTACAAGAAAAACTATGTAAATAATGGAATTCCCTGGAGAATCAGATCCAAGATCACCTCTATTTTAATATATACTCTAAGTAAAGTGTTGGAGAACATATATGATGAAATCCCCAAGTTTATATATGTCAATGACTTCTTCCAGGAAGGAAAACCGCACATGAATTCATGCTTTGGGAATGAACAATAACAGCTACAAAATGACTGATAAATTCAAAGTGAGCATTAATAAAAGCCAATGAACTAATCACACAAAACAAATGCATTCTGAAGAGTAGATTTTAAATTATCAATTATGCTCCATCAAATATGACTCAGGATAAGTGACAATGTTTTCCCTACACCAAAATTATTGTATTGGACATTCATGATTTTTTAAAAAAGACAGTGGTATAAGACAATATTAGGAAGACGATTTAGGAACATAGGCCAGAAAATATCACCTAACTTAATCATAATCTTGGAACAGTCATATCTAGTCCTGGAATTAAATGTTTAAAATTATGGACTTAGCGGGGCTGGCCCTGTGGCTGAGTGGTTAAGTTCTCGCGCTCTGCTGCAGGCGGCCCAGTGTTTCGTTGGGTCGAGTCCTGGGCGTGGATGTGGCACTGCTCATCCGGCCTCGCTGAGCTGGTGTCCCACATGCCACAACTAGAAGGACCCACAATGAAGAATATACAACTATGTACTGGGGGGCTTTGCGGAGAAAAAAGGAAAAAATAAAATCTTTAAAAAAAAAATTATGGACTTAGGGGATGTATATAATCTTGCAGTCTCACAAAGTCCATTTCATTGAAAACATTAACTTTATAAGACAACAAAAATCTCACTACTAAAAGCATCAGAACAGATTTTATTTTTAAAGAAAAACAGCTCCTAGATTCACATTTTATTCAAGACGTGAAGAATACTGTGGTATGAACTATTAAAACATTTTGTTTAAAGTATGTTTTACAGATGTCATGTGAAAAATCATAAAAACGTTAAAATTAATAGAATGATCAGAAATAATTGTTTAGCTTTTAGCAAATGCTATTTTCAATGTCAACATCTTACAACAGGTGGCAAAGTCTGAGATACCTAACTGCAGAAATAGTAATATAAAATAATACAAAAATATGACTAAACTAAAAGAGAATTTAAAATGTATCACAATACTCAAAAATGACACATTTTTAAAGTTAGCTACACCACTTATCAGCCATGCTGTGGCAGTGACCCACATACAAAATAGAGAAAGACTGGACACAGATGTTAGCTCAGGGTGAAGCTTCCTCAAGCAAAAAGAGGAAGATTGGCAACAGATGTGAACTCAGAGCAAATCTTCCTCAGCAAAAAAAATAAAAATAAATAAATTTTTAAAAAGGGCAGAGAATGCTTCCTTCTCCAGAGCCTAGCACCGTACCTGACAATAGATTTTGAGTGACTAACTATACAGAAAGCTACTAAACTACATTTTCTTTAATCATGAATTCCAAAAGAACAGCTAAAGAAATCTACGCATTTTAGAGGAAAGATAGGGAGAAGATTTTGAAATCACACAGATTCTGAAAATAGATTTATGTGATATCATCACACTCTTAAAATGGCTAGAAAAGAATGCAATTTTTTCAGGGGTATCTTTTTTTGGAAAGGAAGTAATTAATGAATCTCAAAATTTATATTTATTATCAAAGTATTATTGTTATAATCATAAATTTGTAAAATGTTTTCATACTTTTGCCTGCACGTCAAATGAGTTGGACTGTAGATCTCACTATTTCTAAGTTGTTTTTTCAAAATTCAAGCTAAATCCAAGTTGAAGAAATATGGTCTCAATAAAAATAGGCTAATTTGTAGTGATCCTGGTCCCTGGCAAAAACAGGTATCAGTTCATTCATAATTTGGATCAGGATTCACCTGGTTTCATGAAAGTTCCAATAACTGTATCTAAAACAGGGGAAATAAGTCAGGATCTTATCAGGACCATAAACAAATTAGATCAGTAAAATGAAGATAATTCTTTACTTTATCAGGAAGTCAGTCACCTCTGATTCTAAAATGTTCCAGCTTGAGCTAGAATGATAAACAGACGACGCCAGTAATTTAGTGATAAAATAATGGTTGGCTTAATTCAATTCAGAAACGATTGCCCTTTATCTGCTTAGGAACAGATGCACTAGGTGCTTCCAATTATGTAACTAGGATCAGAATTCATTCTTCCCTCCAGTAAGAAAATTTAAAAGTAAAATCGTTGTCTCTCTTCTCTAAGCGCAACTTTCACGTACTTCTTCTGGAAATAAGGCATTGGTGAAAAATGCTAAACACGCTTCAGTTGAAGTGCTGTATTAGAAAGCACCACCACAAGATCCATTATTCAATAGCTTACCACCAGAATCATTCAGGAGCGCTGTCTCCTCACAGGCTAAATGCCAAAGCATCGGGAAACCTACAGTGACACAGGAAAACAGCCCCATTTTCGCCCCTATGCACATACAGTAGCTGATATGCAAACGTTATGTCATCTGGAGAGTTCTGTATGACCTATTTTAGGCTGCATCAACAGGAGGCCAGAATTCATGATGAAATTTATTATTTTAAAGTTAAATCACCAGGATGCTCTGGAAGTAGACCAGATGTCTAAAATTGAGCACCTCTGCATGACTTGTCAAATTCTTTCCTTTTTCATCTGGATGTCCTGGCATTGGGTAGACCAATATGTGTCTTAAATTGCACTTGCTTCTGAAAATTCTTATGTAAGATCAAACTTTCCTATTTTCTGCTACAAAAGAGTTTAACTAGGTAAACTGGTTTGATTTCACTAACAAATTGTGGTTTTCATTCATTTTTATAAACTGCCCATTTTTATCCCCACATAAAATCCACCATTTGATTTGCCTGAATTTTCATCTTTTGAGTCAGGAAGTTGATTAAGCCAGTGCTTCTTGAAATTTATGTGCATATAAAAAACCTGAGGATATTGGTAAAAAGTAAAGCTAATTCAGTAGGTCTGGTGTCAATCTTGACATTCTGCATTTCTGACAAGCTCTGGGGACATACTGAGCCTGGTGGTCTGAGGACCACACTTTGCATAGCAGAGTTAAGGAACTGTTATCCAACCTATCAATCATAACACTTGTGTGTATTCTAAAGATATTCTGAGTGCCATTGAAATTCTACACTTTGATGTTCTGAAAATTTCCATATCTCCACGAAGGAACTGTTTCTAACTCTGCCTGGATCATTCAGCATGTGGTCTCTATCTTAAATTCACAAAATCAGACCACACCTTTGAAGGGCCGTGTATAAACCAAGTAAGATCACCCAAATATAGAGAAATATCTGCGAGTAAAAACAAATCATTTTTTGTTTCAATACATTTTCATATAAAGAGGGAAAGTTGTTTTCTACTTTCAACAACTTCTTATCAAAGGGAGTGACAGTGACTACACTCTTAAAGGTCAAGAGATTTGCCTTGGGTTTCTACAGCTGAAGGGTTTCATCACCGTTTCTGCGGAGTCTTGAGCTGCTTGGAATTTGAAATGAAATATCCACTGTTGCAGAGACTTATCTCAAGCATTGCAGTTTTTCTCAGGTAAGTTTCTATCTGGAAGAGATTGTGACATGCTAGCTAGCTGATTAGGGCCATTGCCACAGTCTATAGAAGGGTTCAGACCAAACTGTAAGAAGCAAAAAGAATGTTAGAGGACATAGTACATAAAAGAATGTATGAACAAAGTAAATTGGAAATATAAATAATTTAATAAATTAAAGTTATTATACTAAAGTTAATTATATATTTCTCAAAAGATGCATGTAGTTGAAATTCTAATCAAATAAATTTTAAGTAGAAAACCTAAGAAATAGGGAACAGTTAAGGGAGGATGGAAGAAAAGTAGGTGAGTATCCTCAGGCATAACATGCAAAGATGCAGGTGGATTAAATATTGAAACCTCATATCTGCTTTCATATTCAAATCACAAAATTTTATGGCTATAATTTTTTTATATTAAAACTCTCAAATTCGATACTTAGTGAAAAGACTACAGAAAGATAAAAATTGATAGATAGGCAAAGCTGAAGGAGTTGAAGCAGTTAAATACATATTATACTGATTTCACAGAATCTATTCAAAATTGGAAACAAATGTATTAATTGTAGATATTAAACTATCTGATTTTATTGAGGATAAAATGCTTCTATAAGTAGAAAAAAAATTTGCATGATTTCATAGTACAGTCATTTTTATTTTATTGAATTGGTTTATTAATTTGGAAGGAAATAGCATTATGTATTTGTTCTGTTCATCTTGAATAATACAGGTGCATAGATTCAATGAGTGGTAGTGACAAATAATATTCAGTAGTAGGAAGTTTAAAATAATGGAAAAATATACCAACATTCTTTATAACTACCTCAGAACTAGATTTTAAAGCTAAAATCAAAGATCTCTGTGGCTAGAGAAATTGCTATCTCAATATAATGATACTGCTAATAGTATAATAGGTAGAGGAATGATAGGAGAAAAATTATAATTTGGACAGTAACAGAAAGAAAGGATTAAATATGGTAATAGGCATGATGGAGATAATCCCAAAAACAGTACTAACTAGTTACAAACACACACACAATGCCTCATGGCTCATATCCCCAGGAAACAATTATCTCTAATTAGATTTGGCAATGAACATACAAAGGAAATGCCTTTAATACAATATATCTTTAAAAGGGTCTCTTCCACTGTAAAAATTGAAATGGTGGTCATATTAGATAACAGGTGATTGGCAATGTCATGTTTTACACTTGAAGATATATATCTCCAAATGTTCATAGAACTCACTTTTGGTTGTTTTGGCCTTGGCTGATGGTTTAACTCAGGAGATTTCCTTTGCTATGCCAAGATTCCATTAGTGCAAATTGAAGATTACTTTTATTGCTATCGTTGTTGGGAGGAAGAGGATTTGCTTAATAATGATTTTACTAAAGTTAAAAACAGTTTTCAAAGCTCTACTATGAAATTCAATGAAACACTGGAAATATTTGTGGAAGAGTCTCCATTAAACAATCACCTTGAAAGAATTTTTAGATCTTTTCAACCAGGTGGTATTATCAGCTCTGGCCGCTCTCCTCTTCATGGCCACTGACCAGAGTACACACACATAACCTGATTTAGGTTCATTTAGGTTAACTGGGGGATGACTCCTGATTCCTCTGGGCTCCCTATTCCTTGGCCTTTTTTCCAGGATCACATCTTTTTTAAACAAAAACACCGTTAAAAATGACTTTGCAGTACAATTTCAATATTCATATCTTAATTCAAGGAAGGCATCCTCTTGTTGACTCCATTCTCTTTTCTATCTTATATCCTCTCTCTATTCCTCCATTGGCCTCTCCTGTGGCCCAAATATCTTTCTGCCTCTGCTTCTCTTACTTCAGTATCATAAAATATAAAGTTTAATGAAAGGCTTTCCCAATATTTTATCTACACTGAGGATAGATGAATCAAGACAGGCTCAGACACAGAGACATACAGGTGGCTCTTTAAGAACGTAGCTTTGTTCCTGGTCTCTTTTAGTCTTTCAACTTTTAGCTGCAAATTAGTTTTAAGCAGTCAGAGATAAATGAATTTCACTTTGAAGCCACCCTCTAGTTTATTTATTTATTAATTTTAAAAGGATTTATTGAGTGCTATGTTCTGGGGACAATACCAGGAGCTGTAGGCATAGAGATTGGGACGACAAGGTCCTTGCTCAAGAGACTCACAGAATAATAGAGAAAACCAATATTTTCCCAATGGGCACCTGGTGACTAGTATTACAACAGAAAAGGGTAGAACTCTTAATTTATGCAATTGTTCATTCATACACGAGCTCTTCATTTTCATTCATTCATTCATATATGATGGACAGGAAAGAGAAAGTCTCCGCCCTTGGCAGCTGGGAGCTGAACAAAGATCGCCCATATGTACCTGCATGCCTGTGAGCGTGCACACACACAGACACAAATACCACAGGCAGAGGTTGTACTGACTTAACAAGAGTTTTATTTTTCAGAGACATGTTTGATTTTACCATCACACGCACAGCCGATAAGATTTGTGAATGCTGCTTCATGCCATGCTGTGAATGTGCCCTGTGAATCAGGCTCAATATAAGCCCTGTATTTCCAATTTAGAACACTTTCTGGTGAATATTTTACTGACTACCGCTCTACCTGCATCTTCTTATGCAGGCAAGCGGGACACTTTGAAAAAGATGTCCTGCAGTGTCAACTGTTCCTGGGAGGACCCCAAACCTCCGCATTTAGCTGTTTATTAGGCCTACGATGATGCTTCATATAGAGACATGGGTACCATATAGGCAAAGAGAAATCTGTGTGTAAGAGTTTTCAACAGAAATGCCTTGATGAGATAACATTATAACAGAAACTTGTCAATATTTTCTCACATTGATAAGCAGCTACTTTTGACTCCTGTCAAGTTTACAGATTCCTTTGCTGTTTGGAATGAATGAGTCATTGATGGAGAATGAAGAGTAAGCCTGAAAAGAGTTCAAGGTCTGCTTGAACAAGGTAAGGAGGAGCTTCCGAAACGCATTTTAGAACTATGAAAAGCTCAAGCCTCTTTAAAATGAGATGCAAATATCTTAGAAAAAGGTATGTTTTCTAATTTCGTCTTTCAATGGAGCAACAAAAGAAAGAAAAAAGTTTCGGACTCATCATGAGAGTAGGAGTGAAAGGAAGAAGAAACTTGAATCACAAGGACTAGAAGCTAAAAAGAGAGCACCCAATCAAAATTCCAGCAAGTTATTTTGTGGATAGCAACAAACTGATTCTATAGTTTATATGGAGGGCAAAAGACTCAGAATAGCCAACACAATACTTAAGAAGGACAAAATCAGAGGACTGACATTACCCAGTTGACTGACTTACTACATAGCTAGAATAATCAAGACAGTGTATATTGACTAAAGAAAAGACAATTAGATCAATGGAACAGATAGAGAGACCAGAAATAGACTCACACAAATGTAGTCAACTGAGTTTTGACACAGGAGCAAAGGCAATTCAATGGAGAAAGGATAGTCTTTCAACAAATGGTACCAGAACAACTGAACATCCACACACAAAAAATGGATCTAGACAGAGACCTTATGCCCTTCACAAAAATTAACTCAAAATGGATCATAGACATTAATGTAAAATGCAAAACTATAAAACTCCTGCATGAAAACATACGAGAAAATCCAGGTGATCTTGGGTTTTGTGATGACTTTTTAGGTACAACACCAAAAGCAAGATTCGTGAAAGAAAGAAATTGATGTTAGACTTCAGTAGAACTAAATATCCCTGCCCTGTGAAAGACACTGTTAAGAGAATGAGAAGACAAGCCACAGAGCTGGAGAAAATATTTGCAAAGTATGTAAAGGGTTTATATCCAAAATATTCAAAGAACTCTTGAAAGTCAACAATAGGAAAACAAAACAACAGCAACAAAAATTTTAAATGGGCTAAAGATCTCAACAGACACCTTACCAAAGAAGATATACAAATGGCTAATAAGCAAATGAAACAATGCTCAACATAGTATGTCATTAGGGAATTATGAATTAAAACAACATTGGATAATACCACACATCTATTAGAATGGTCAAGACCCAAAACACTGACAACACCAAATACTGGTGAGAACATTGAGTAACAGAAGCTCTCATTCATTGCTGGTGGGGATGCAAAATGGTACAGCCACTTTGGAAAATAACCTGGCAGGAGGGAGGGGGTATGAGGGAGTTCTCTGCAATTTTTTTTTTTTCTTGCTGAGAAAGATTAGCCCTGAGCTAACTCCTTGCCAATCTTCCTCTGTTTTTTAGTCTGTGGGCCACCAGAACGGTATGGCTGCTAACAGAGCAGTGTAGGTCCATGCCCGGGAACTGAACCCGGGCTGCAGAAGTGGAGAGCGCTGAACTTAACCAATAGGCCACCAGGGCTGGCCCTGTAATTTCTACTTGATTTTTCTGTACATCTAAGATTGTTCTAAAAAATAAAGTATATTAACTTTTTTCCAAAAAGGAGAGAAAGTAAAACTATTTCTGAAACAAAAATCACATAAAAATACAAAAAAGTGAAAAGAAAAATAGAAGCAAAAGCCTACCCTTTAGAAGACATTGCAGGACAAGAAACTAAAGGTGAAGTCAAATTGTCAATAGAACTTAAACATTTTTCAAAAGCACTATGATTTTTTAAAATGTAGAAACAGAAACAGCAAACCTAAGATCAAAAGTTCAGGGAGATCCAATCCCACATTGCTTTCATTGCCAACATCACATCAGGGCCTCAAAATTGCATGGGTATACTCTATATTCCAAAAATGCATTGGTCTATTCTGGCATATGCAGTATCATATTCAACACGTTGATAGTATAGTAATTAACAGTTCAGGAGATGGGCCAACCTAATTTAATTAAAGTTTCTCAGGGAATCATCATCATGAATTAATATTTAATGTTATAGACTACACAAGTAAAATAACAGAGCCACAATTCCATGTTGTCATGATTCCTGATGTCTTCGTGGAATTTGAAGAGGTGTCATTTTCCTGCTACATGGCATATTGGAAAACGAAAAGGGGAAATGCTGTAGAATTACTGATGGTGAACTAAAGACTCAAGAATAAACGGCTGTTTAAAGACATTGGCAAATGGCATAGTATTTAAGTAGCCAAATACAGTCCTTGTGATTGAGTGTAGCACCATAGGGGAAAATTGGGTTGGCCTTGAATGCCAAGAAGTACTGTAGTTACAGTTTTGTTTTTGGAAGTTTCCGTGGGCATTTGTTGCTATGATTTAGGGTGGTATTAGTTTCTGGCAATTCAAAACTCTCTTTTCAAAGGCCTGATTGTTACTTGATTTTTATTTGTGATGAGTTCTTTTCTATCTCTTAAGATGGGTGTTTTTTCAAAGTTAAACTCTGGATGGTGCAAACTGACTCTCAAGTAAAATCGTAGGGTCAAATGTGCCCTTCCTCTTTGGGACCAGGAATACTTTGTCCTTCAAAAGACAGTAGTGGCAGCAAATTCAAATATGTTATGTCAACCATTTTACTTCCTGAGTTTCACATACCTGAGAAGCTTTCTTTCTACCATGACATAGACAAAAAAAATGTTCCTGAGTCTATAGGACAGAGACACTCCGTCATAGTTTCATTGAGCAAGCAATGCCATTTGATGCGGACATCTTCATCTGTTGATCATGTAGCAGGAGAGCTAGCTAGCCCTCTGGCCTCTTTTAAAGGGCAATAATCCCATCACGAGGGCTCCATCCTCACAACCTAATTACGTTGCAAAGGCCCTAACTCCAAATGCTATGACATTGAGATTAAATTTTAGTACATGAATTTTGGGGGGACACAGACATTCAGTCTTTAACACCATCTTTACCTCTTCTCTTCCTTTTCCAGTTTTTGAGAAAAAAATATATCTCTTTCTCAACTCGGTAAAAATCAGTGAAATACAACGAGATACTATATTTTACTTGCAGAATGGGAAAACTATATTCTGCCAATGCTCAGTGCTGGTGAGGATGTTGATGGGATTAAAATTTGGTATAAAACTGTGATAGATATGGCCAGCTGTTGATGAAACTCCTTCACTCTCTCCCAGAACACACGATATTAGCTGAGAAGTGCTTAACAAGCCAGTGACTGACTGTATTTCCAGCCTTTCTTGCAGCTGGATGTGGCCTTGAAAATAGTTCCTACCAGTTGAAGTCAAAGAGTACCACTTCCAAGACAAAACCTTTAAGAAGCAGATGTGCCTCCTGCAGACTCACCTTCCCCTTCTGCCAACTGGATGCAGTGGGTAGCAGAACCACAAGTTATCAAGAGTCTAGATTTCCGATTTATTGCATTGAGAATAGTGAACCTCAGACCAGGAACAATTGTAAAGGACCATCATTGTCTTTGGGTCTAAACAGCTTAACCTACCAAACTAACAGATAATTTGGAGAATAATTTGACCAGATCTAGAAAAACTGAAAGTAGACAGACTCTACCATCCAGCAATTTCACTTCTTGGTATGTTTCCTGGAGAAACATTGGCACCATGCACAAGAGGGTGCCCACTGCAGCATTGTTTGTAGCAGCAAAATATTAGAACCACCTAAATGTTGATCAATAATGGGATGAAGAAACAAAATGTAATATTTTCACATGATGGAATAGTAGACAACAGTTAAAAGAGGTGAACTACACGTATTCCACTTTGGAATAATTATGTACTATCCTGAATAGAGCTCTGAACCTTAAGCTTTTGTGGGAAAAAATTAGCAAGTTGCAAAAAGGGATAGTTAACTATGACACTATTTACTAAAAACACAAGCACACACAAAAGAATATTTTTAGCTTATTAAATGTGAATGTAAAAATATAATGATGAATATAAAAATATACAAAAAAACCTTTGTATTTATATAAATATATTTATATTATACATAAATTATATATTATCTATTCACTCTATATAAGATATTTATGTTATACATAAATTATATACAATATATTCATTATTTACATATAATATATTTATGCATAGATATTATTTATATTTATTGATAAATATTTATATATTATATAATTTATGTTTACATTTATTATTATATTTAATATAATAAAATAATATAAATCAACATTTATATGTAAATATATTTATATAAATATAAAGTATAACACTAAGCTCATGATCTCAAGGAATGGGAGGGAGAAAGTAGGACCAGGTTTGAAGTCAAGAAGGGCTTTATTCGGCTATAATATGTTACATCTTAAGAAAAATGATGCAATATATTATTTGTGTAATGATATATTTTTTTAGAGTAGCACCTCAGCTAACATCTGTTGCCAATCTTCTTTTTCTTTTTCTTTCTCCTCAAGGCCCCCCAGTACATTGTTGTATGTTCTAGTTGTAGATCCTTCTAGTTGTGCTATGTGGGATGCCGCCTCAGCACGGCTTGATGAGCAATGCTTGGTCTGCTCCTGGGATCCAAACTAGTGAAACCCTGGGCCACCCAACCGGAGCACGCAAACTTACCACTTAGTCACAGGGCTGGCCCTGTCTAATGATTCTGCACATAAATATGAGGAGCAAAGATGGGGGCAAATATGACCAAATAGTGACAAGATTAAATAACGGGTGGTGGAAATGATGGTTCAGTGTATGAAATTATATTCTCCTGATTCTCGTGGGGTGATGTACAGCATAGAGTGACATACAGCATGTGCACAATAAACTCTCCTAAGACTTAGCCAAATATCTGTCTTGTTTTCTGTTATCCGGGACTGAGGAGCCATGGCTATGAAAGAGAACGGGTACTGGTGTGTTAGCCCACAACCTGTTCTCAGTTTAACAGCCTTATAAGTTGCAAATGATAAAATTCACCCATTATAAGTGAACAGTTCAATGAGTTTTAGAAAATTTATAAGAGTTGTGCAGTCATCACCACAATCCAGTTTTATAGCACTTCCATCACCCTAAAATTACTTTAGTGCCTTTTTGTAGTCAATCTCTGATTTCAGCACTAGCCTCAGGGAAACCACTGATATGTTTCTGCCTCCATAGTTTTGGCTTTTCTAGAAATGTCATATAAATGGAATCACATAATATGCAGAGATACGATCTGTCTTCTGTCATTTAGCATAACGTTTTGAGATTTATCCATAGCTTTGTGTGTTTCAGTAGTTCACTCCTGTTTAATGAGAGTTCGTTTTATGGATGTCCCACATTGTTTATCCATTCATCTCTGAATGAACATTTATGTTTCCATTTTGAGATATTATGAATAATGTTGCATCTAAGTCTTTGTGGACACATATGTTTTCATTTCTGTTGGATAGTGTAGTGGATTGAATGATAGCCCCCCAAAAGATATCTCCACTCAGAACCCATGAATGTGGCCATACTAGGAAAAAGTGTCTTTGCAGATGTAGTTAAGGTAAAGATTTTGAGGTAAGATCATCCTGGATTATCAGGGTAGGCCCTAAATCTGATGACCACACCCTTATAAGAGACAGAGGAGGAGAAGGCACAGGCAAAAAGGAGGCCATGTGAAGGTAGAGGCAGAGATTGGAATTATGCTGCTACAAACCAAGAAATGCTTGGAGGCACCAGAAGCTGGAAGAGGCAAGGAAGAATTCTCCCCTACACCCCTCAGCCGGAGTATTGTCCTACCAACACATTGATTTTGGACTTTGGGATTCCAAAACTGTAGCAGAATACATTTCTGTTATTTTAAGCCACTAAGTTTATGATAATTTGTTATGGCGGCCCTAAAAAGATTAATACAGGTGGATGTATAAGAATATTACTGGATCATGTGGTAAGTGATAATTTAACTTTTAAATAAACTGCCAACTGCTTTCCTAAGTGAATGTACCACTTTATATTTCCCAACAGCCATGTGTGAGAGTTGCAAGTTCTCCACATCGTTGTCAACACTTGGTATTGTCAGTCTTTTTTATTTTAACCACTCTAAATGGTGTGTAATGGTGTCTCATCTCCCTAAGGACTAATGATGTCGAGCATCTTTCATGTGCTTATTTCCTATCTTTGCTCATTTTCTTATTGAGAAGTAGGTCTTTTTATTACTGAGTGAGAGTCTTTTACACATATGTGTTTACAGATATTTTTCTCCCAGTCTATGGACTCCTATTGAAAGGCAGATTTTTCTTTATAAAGTGCCATTTACCATTTTTTTCTTTGATATATCATATTTTTGGTGCCATATCTATGAAATTTTTGGCTAATTCATGATGACAGATATCGTCTCTTATGTTTTCCTCTAGACGTGTTATAGCATTAACTCTTACATTTAGACCTGTGATCCATACTGAGTTAAGTTCTGTGAATAGTGTGACATAAAGGTGTAGGTTCATCTTTTTACATGAGGATAACCAGTTGTCCCAGCACCATTTGCTGAAAACACTATCCTTTCCCCATGGAGTTACTTTGACACCTTCATCAAAAGTCACTTGAGCGTATATGTGTGGATTTATTCCTGGACTCTCTAGTTGGTTCCATTGATCTGTATTTCTAACCTTACAGCAATATCACATTGTCTTGATACTTCAGCTTTATGGTAAGCTTTTAAATTGGGTGGTGTAAGCCCTATGCTTTACTTTTTGTTTTACAAAATTATTTTGACTATTCTAGGTTCTTTGTATTTCCATAGAAATTTTAGGATCTCCTTTGATGTCACTGTGATTTGTCTATGTCCCACAGTCTGTGTGGGATCAGTCATACATCAATGCACACCAGTTCATATGTACCAGTCGCTGCTGAGATTCCAGAAAGTTACTGATATGGGACTAAAATTTTGATAAAAGTAAGGACTATCTTGAAAAAAACGCATTCATCACAGTCCAAGTGCTGAAGTCTAGGAATGCCCACAGCTAGCCATATCTTTCAACATTCTGCTTTAAATATAAGAGCTCCTTAATATAGCATATAGTCATTGATGTATGAAACATCTGGGCTCACATTTTACTCTGCCAGTTTCTATTGTAGACAATATCTTAATCTCACTGAACCTCAGGTCCACTACTTTTTAAAAGGCAAGAAAATTAGCTAACATATAGGAAATCATGGAGTATCTACTTTATTCAGAATTTCCTGGACATAGTTGTAAAAAAAGATATTCTCTACCTACGACTGCTATACAAAAAGTTTCCTCTGTGGTTTCTTGCATCTTCAGCCTGAACCCTACAATAAACACACATGGAATAGACCAGGGCGCAACCTGCAGGGAGAAGCCAAGCCCAGCCCAGTTCAGCTGAACCTCAACTGTTCCACAATGGATGAGGAATCAATACTTATGCTTATAGGCCATTGTATGATGGTCATTTACATCTCAGTAGCTAATGGAGACAAGCCTCATTCTCTTGCTCAAGAGGAATTGAGAATATGAGCACTCGAGAGTCATTTACCCAATTTATAACTCCACTTGGATGCATCCAACTTAATAGGTCAAAAATGGAACATTCTGTTTTCCCCCTAAACCTATTCCTCCCTCAGTTTCCTCATCACAATAAATGGCACCATGATCCAGCTAGAAACCCAGGAAGTCATCTTTGACAATTCTATGCCATTGCTCACCGTATCCTATCCACCAGTGGTTTTTCCAAAGATTTTCTGGGATTCATTCAATCCTTGGCTCCCCACAATCTCTGCTCTGCAACAAGAGCCATCTCTTCTTCTCATAAAAACACACCACAAGGAGAATAAAAGGCAGATTACACACACATACACACACACAGACTTGCTACCCACCAAAGATTGGTATAAGGCTAGAGCAGTGGTCCCCAATAGGAATATAATGCAAACCACATGTAAAAGATAAAAGAAATGACTAAAAATAACTTTAGCAATGTATTTTATTTATCCAAATGTATCAAAAATATTATCATTTCAATGAGTAATCAATATAAGATTAGTAATGGGATAGTTTACATTTTTTCATACTGTCCTCAAAATTTAGTTTTTATGTGACATTTACAAAACGTCTCAGTTCAACCAAGCCACGTTTCAAGTGCTCAATAGTGACATGACTACTATAGTGGACAGCACAGGTCTAGAATAAATGAATGTTTATAAATCAATAAGAAAAAGACAAACAGGGGCTGTCGGGTGGCGCAGCGGTTAAGCACGCACGTTCCGTTTTGGTCGTCCGGGGTCCACCGGTTCGGATCCCAGGCATAGATATGGCATTGCTTGGCAAGCCATGCTGTGGCAGGCGTCCCACATATAAAGTAGAGGAAGATGAGCACGGATGTTAGCTCAGGGCCAGTCTTCCTCAGCAAAAAGGGGAGGATTGGCAGATGTTAGCTCAGGGCTGATCTTCCTCAAAAAAAAAAAAAAAGAAGAAAAAGACAAACAGTCCAATGGGAAAAAGACATGAACATAGAAGTGTGTACCTTCAGTCTTCTTTTCCTCTGTTTGTGCTCGTGGACATAGTACATTTAAGGAGTTTTTTCTAAGATCAGACTAAGACACTGTGGGGAAGTGGGGGTGGAGTTCCTTGTCCTCTAAAAAAAATTAAAATAGGGTGGTGGAAAATATAGGCTTTGGAGCCAGACAGATTTTGATTTGCATCACAAAACTAATTTTGCATAGAAAAGAGGAAGCAGTGAAATAAAAATGGCTACTAATCTTAATTTTCCATAGTCATGATTTTATTTGTTATTTAGAGATTAAACAGACTGGCCAACTGGCCACATTACCACTGAAGTTTCGTGTTTAATTTTATTATATTTTAATGGCTATCAATGTTCTTAAAATTCTAATAGTCCAAGGTAATTTTGACTCTGATGGCCCATTCATTCCTCTTAGGGTAAATTGTGATTCTATATGACAAGATCCTCATGATCAGCATGATATCCATCCAAAAAAATGATGAATGAAAGGAAGAGCAGTCATGGAAGTATACAAACTTACATATTTTCCTAAAGTCACAAAACAGAAACTAAACAACCAATTTTAACTTCTAGCTCATTGCAGACAGCATCCTCAACAAAGCAAATTTTCTTATCTCTTAAAAACATTCACCTTGTTAAGTCCATTATTTTATATATACCTGAGAGTTCTGTCCTTTTGAAAGAACAATTATCGGAGCAACTTTACTGGGCCGCTCTTGAGAGTTCTGAAAAGGTTATCCATTTCATAAATGCAACTAGCAGACTTCCTGGAGCTCTTTGTTCATAGAGTTCCTGATAAGTCTCCTCAGGGAAATAAGAGAATAAGGGAAATAATTATTGAGGCCCAAGAAGAAAACTTTTGAAAGTATGGGGTGGGAAAGTCACTCATTCTGAGGAAGCAGGGAGTTAAACATTTGAGCCCTCCTAGACTGCGGATTCATTATTAGCAGGGACAAGTGCTTTGAGCAATCATGCTGGGTCCTACATCCTTGATCATAGGATCCGGTGTGAATTTTCTCAACCTGAAGAGGAAAATAAAGAAAAGTCATTAGCTGAAGGGAGGATAAAACAACAAAAACTACAGCAATATTAAAAAAAACAACATCAACTAGCAGAGTAAGATCACCTTGTTGGGAAATGCAATAAACAGTTTATAACACTGGGAGTGAGGAACAAACTCCATCAACATGAACAGTCAAAGAAGGAGAAATGACACCAGGGACAAATAATGGTGACCACCAGCAAGCCTGTGAGTGATGGTAATATGAGAGGAACCACTCGGTTCAAGCCATCCACAGCCCCCAGTGTGAGCATCAGAATGGATGTTGCAATAAAAACCAAGAGGGGGCTATACCAGCCATGCCAAAAGTATGATGAAGTGCCGCACCAGAAATAGGAAAAGTTCGGTGAAGGACACAGATGTTCTTGCAAAGGGAAGGGAAGTTGAGTGATTTGGGAGCCCAGAGATCCACAGAGAGACAACTATTTTCCTTTCACTGGAGTTTCCATTCCCATTCCTGTGGCACCCTGGAGAATGTAGGCTACAAGTATTCTGCTCTCGCTTGTTCTGAGCATTGCAAAAGTTTTCAAAGTTCTGAAAGCTTACTTTCCCATCAGCACTTTTTAAAAGCTACTTAACAATTTTATAGACTACTTATTTCATGTGGTATGTGATTTATAATGTGAAAAATCCCAACCAGTCTAGTTTATGACCAGGAAGATGGTCCTACTGATCTTTGGAATTGCTGTGCCTGTTCCTGAGCTGTAATAGATGGCCCAGGTATTTCTGGGATGTTGCATCAGAATCCAAAATGTGAGCTGAAAGGAAAAACAAGCACATTATTTTAAATGGAGTCTTTGAAAACAGTATGTCCCCCATTTTCATTTCTTATTTCTCAATCTTCCTCTAGACAGTTAAGAAGTAAGACACGACTTCAGAAAATATACATTTAAACTACATTGTAGGGGGCGTGTAATTTGAATCTAAAGTACCCTAAATTACCTGTCCATTAGCAAAAATCAGATCTGGCACTCCCAAAACTATTTTGTCTAATTGAAAGTGCTCAAAGAGCAACCCTTCATAAATATTCAAATTCAGTGACTTGAACTAATAGCTCTATTTGACTATCCTGTCACAGAATGAAATTGATAGTAATAAAGCTAATAAGTAAAGGTAATGAACTACCTCCACCTGGATTAATATAGATTAATGGATTAATCCACCTCAATTAATATGGAAAGCCAGTCTTACACATTTAAGCAAAACAAGCTACTTCTTTTCTTCTTAGCAGCAAAGATATTTTAAATTAAAAACACATATCAGTGTGTCCTCCGCCCCCGATTTTGTATTTTGAAAATTTTTAACCCCACAGAAAAGTTGCAAGAATAAGACAATGGCATGTCATTTACCCAGATTCATTAATTAACATTTTGCCACGTTGAATTTACTTCTCTCTCATTTTTATTTTCGTGCCTATTTAAAAGTCAGTGGATATCTTGACATTCCACCTCTAAATACTTCAGCCTTTATCACCTAAGAACAAAGACGTTTTCCTACATACCATAATTCAATAATCCCACTCCAGAAATTTAACATTGATACAATTCTATCTTCTAATATTCAGTCCATATACAAAATTCCCAAGTTTTCCCAGTGATGTCCTTTATAACATTTTTTAATCAAGGATTTGATAAAGGATTATACATTGAATTTAGCTGTTGTATCCTTATCTACTTTAATTTAGAATAGTTCACTTGTTTTAAATTTTTATTTTTTTTTCTAAACAATTCTGAGAGGAATTTGCAGAGATCACCCACAAATACCTCAGTATGTATCTCTAAAGACTAAAAGCATTCCTTTTCATAAACAGTATGATTTTCAAAATCAGTATTTGTTTTACTATTATAAAATTGATTACTTCTTTTAATAGAAAATTGGGAAAAGACAGAATAGTAGAAGATAGGGAAAAATCATTACCTTCCCTTAGTGAAAAATTGTGACTATTTTCTTACATTTCCTTTTAGTCTTTTCTTTGTATGTTGCTCTCTTGCCTACTTGTTGATTTCACATCATAATACGGGAGAAATATGACAATTGAAAACTTTAAATGATATAGTTTAACTTCATCTTAACAGCACCCATAAAGCCAGAATAACACAAACCCAAACAAAGCTGGAGCCATGAGATCAAAAGATTCAGACTAATGATTCCAGAAACTAATGTCAAGATCCCTGTGACCCCAAAGTGTTATGTGGCATTGTGGCAATAAATTGGCACACAAAATCTTTCCATTATATTATTCTTCAGAGTTTCAAGGCAATTCATAACCAATAAAATTGTAGCTTCAGCCAGACTAATCTGAATTCCAGAATTTTCTACTGTGATGTCTAATTGAGAAAATTGCAATGGATGAGAAAGCATAGGATGGGTTGAGAAGAGAATTCCCTCAACTGCATAATTGCAGATGACCCTAATTCCTCTTTGGAACTGCCTGGAGGGCATTACCAAGATAAAAGTGTAGTTTCAAAATGAACTAGAGGGCAACAAAGAGTATCGAAAATAATCAAAATTGAGTTGGTACAGTCTTGGAACAAATTCAAAACCTTCAGCATTCCACCAGATTTTTTCCCCCTTTATCTTTGTGAATGTGCTTTATATTTCCCAAAGGGGAAGTGTCCTCAGACACAACCATTCAGAGCACATTACAAAGAAAATAGGGATTTACTGTTACATGTATATTGCCCTGAAGAGGCACTGCAGAGACTGCTAGTAAACCTGATTAAATAAAGGGGTGTCTTTAGTATGTCTTTAGTATTTAGTATTTTAGTATTTCTTTAGTATTTTTTAGTATTTCTTTCAGCCAAAACTCTATGAGAAGCCAAACGCAGACGATTGAGATTAGACTGCTGCTCAAAGCATATACATTTATTACCAACTGGTAAGAGTTATATACATGTTTGATGAAAGTACCACAATTCTTAAATGACTGGACTTTTTTAAAAGAAAAAAGCAAGCAAGATAAAAGAATCCTTATGACCCCTTACAACCACGAAGGCATAAATGTAAAATGAACCCAATTTATTAACTTAGAGTCATGTACCATTCCAAACTAAGATACTGAGCTGTACTTTGAAATTTTCTAGAATAATTTTACATGACAACTCTTCCTATGACTGTGGAAGGAACAATTCATTATTTTATGAACCTATAATAAAATGGATTAAAGTAATAAATTATAAATAGGAGCTGTTTGTTTGTTGAGCGTGTTCTATTTTTCTCTTTTTTTGTGGTTATTACAGCTCAAAACAGAGCTTATGCTTTTATGATACCATTAAATGTAACTGATGTTCTGGATTCTGCCTATTATGTTTTATTTGTTTGAAAAGAAGGAAATAGTCATTTGTGAATATTAGCAAGTTTAAAAAGTTCTAACAGCCCATATGAAAATTAGATACCATGTATTTTGTATTGTTCTACTCAGAAGAATCCATTTGTAGCATAATAGTTTAATTGGTACATTTTAATGCAGATGTAGCTATTATTTGTTACTATAATCTAGCATAAAAGCCAGAGAACATTTCAAGAAGTAACTTTAAAACCCTAAGTGCATAAAACTCTTCCATATGAATGTAATACAATCAGAAATGAAATTTTCATCAAGATAAGTAATATATGTTACTTACATAGTACAAATTCTGGAAGTCTTATCTGATTGCCCATGTCAGGAAATAATAAAGCAAGAAATATATTCTTAGCATGAATTGTTAACACACACACACTACTGCTAAGAAACTATTGGTCAGCTGTGTTAATAAAGATAGAAAATAAATGTGTCCTTCTAATAAGACACTTCATTCAGTTTACGTAAAGGGTTTTCTAAGGCTATTTTCAAATTATTTCCAATAAAAAATAAAATGTCCTCTTTACATTGGACTCTCCACTTTTAGTCATGATCAGACAACTAGATCTTTCAAAATGATACTTACGGGGATTTCTGTCTTCTGAAAGAAGTTAGTAATAAAAGAGAGAATATGCAACAGTTAGTACCTCAAGATGTTAACTGTCAAAAGGCATGAATTTTGAACCCCTTAGGTTCTGAGCTGCAAACGGTAGCAGAAGGAGTTGATGCTAAAGGATTTGGAAAGTAGGCTTCATGCTGTGGAGCACTGAGGACATGAGGACAGTTGGGAGTAGGAACACATTGGAAGGTACCTTGCACTTAACCAATAATCATGGCTGAAATAAAAGGTTACGGCCGGTAGTGATGGTGGTGGGATGTTAGTTAGGGCAATGCCAGGAGGGAAATGCTGTTAGTAGTCTACATCTGTTTTTCTACTAATGGAGAAGGATTTGCTGTTCAAAACCAGCAACTACTTTAAAAGGATGAAACCAGCAGCTTCCACCCATCCCCTCAGTCTTTCTCAACAACAGAGATCACCATTTTGAGTATAAATGTGTTTTGGCCTCAACTGTTTCTCAGCAGACCTACTTGTCTGATTCTCCTAAACACCTGTAGGCATCATAACAGCCCTGGATTTAAAGTCAAAAACCATGGGTTCAAGCCCAGACGATACCACTTTTCGTCAGCTTGAGGTTTTTCTAGCAAGGCTGTTGCCTGAGTCTGTTTTAATGGTCAAACACTCCACACACTTAATGTACTGAGGCTACCAACTCAAGAAGTCACAGACTCTGAGAATGGAGCAAGGATTCCTCAACTTGATAGTTACTTGCTCTGAATGCTTGTGTCCACCCAGAGGTCATATGTTGAGGCCCTAATCTCCAGTGGCATTTGGAGGTAGGGCCTTTGAGAGATAAATTAGAGCATGAAGGTGGAGCCCTCATGAATGGGATTAGTGCCCTTCTAAGCAGAAATAGAGAGAGATGATCTTTCTCTCTGCCACGTGAAGACACAGCGAGAGGTCTACCATCTATAAACCAGGAAGAGGCCCCTCACCAAGAACTCAACCATGTTCGTATCCTCATCTTGGACTTCCAGCTTCCACAGGAGAGAAATACATGTGAGAAATAAAAGTTTGTTGTTTAAGCCATCTAGTCTATAGTATCTTGTTACAGCAGCCCAAATTGACTTATACATTATTCAATTCTCAAATCCTTGTGATTTGGGCACTAAATTGGAATTTATGTGACAAATGTTCTATTTGTATCCTCTTGCTTCTATTTTCCTTCACTGTTGACACTTCTACCCCTTCCTGCTTTATCTCTACCCTGCTCAACCCTTAATCCTCTGTATGCCCACACCCTCAAAAATTATACCAGGTCCTTTGGTAAATGCTCAATTTCTTTTAGGAAAATTCAACCTAAGTTCCCGCATCATAATACTGTTTGGAAATTTGAAACACTTGGGTTTTAACTTTTTTCCCCTTTATGTCTGGAATTCAGCTATCATTTTTTTTCTCACTTAGTCATCTCATCTTTACCCGCATGCTGGAAACCAACATTTCCACCCCATTAGCAGTCTGCATCACGAGCATTGATACTTCCAAACACACAGTAATTTTCCCTTCTAGCCCCCACTGTCTTTTGGGCAACCAACATGCTCGATACCTAGAAAGGAGAATTATAGACTTGTAAGTATGAAGAATTCAGATTCCCTTAAATTTGACTAAATCTTTATTGCATTATTCAAGCATTTCCAAGGAGAACTGGAGCTTGATGTGAAAATTTTAGATATGTTTAAATCATTTCCCTTCTTTCAATAAGGACTAATTCAGTTATTCATTTGCAGAATTTTTTTTTCCATTTCTAAGTGTACTACAGTGGAATTCCAAATGAAGAATTCAGCCAGAGTCTATAAAAAGATTGAAATGAAAAAAACAAATTGAGAAAAAGAAAATGTAATTCAGCCTCAAGTGTGTACCATACCCCACCCCACAAGAATACGTTGACTATGGCCCTACAATAAAAGGACATTAAAAGTGGCCTGTAGCAAAGCCACTGTTCCGACTAGAATCTCCATGCTGCTTACTTTGTTTCTTCCTTTGCTAGGCAAGCATATTTTGATCTTCCTCTTTTTCCTAGGCACCATGCTAAGCACTTTCATAGACATTACCTTATCTAATATTTGCAATGATTTGGTGTGGCAAAAATTATTTATTTCATTTTTACAGATGAGCCTACCTAAAGTTCCAAACCTATTAAGTTGCGTAACTGGACTTGAACCCAGGTTGTGTGATTTCTGATTCAGTCAGCATTCTCCCATCGTGTGCACACCCCATGCATTCATTCCTTTGTGGTGTTGCTATTTGTATATGGCCTCCTCATAGCAGAGCCATCCTTGTGTTGAGCACATAGGAGATGCTCATTAAATGTTTTCTTAATAAAGAATATATACTGAGCTGCATGTGTTAGGCACAGGTCTAGGTACTTGACATATAGCAATGAATGAAGCGAAATCCTAATCTCATGGAATTTACATTATAGTGAGAGGAGATGTGAAGTTTATGAACAAATAATGATATATTAGAGGGAGATAGAAGCCTGGAAGAAAAATGAAGCTGGGTAAAGGGAGAGAGAGATAGAGAAGTGCTAATGTAAATAAGGGGGTCAGAGAAAGCTTCTTTAAAATGGTGGCATTAAGCAGAGGTCTAAGTGAAGTGGAGGAATGAGCCATTCAGATATCTGGGGGAAGACCATTCCAGGCAGAGGAAATAGTAAGTGCAAAGGGCCGGGGGCAGGACCATGCTTGATATGTTTTAGGGAAAGTGAGAATGTCTGTGTGGCTGGAACACCACGAGGGAGCTAAGAGTGATTAGAGACGATGTCGGGGAGGAGGCTGGTTGGCAGCTCAGAGGGACATGGCAGGCAAGGTGAGAATTTTGGATTTTTATTCTGAGTTAGTTGAGAAGCTATTAGAAGGAGTGACATTATCTCACTTCAAAAGGATGCCTCTGGTTGCCATGGAGAACTGTGAAGGGCAGGAGTGGGGAAGCTGGGTTTGGAGCTGGGAGTCTTTGGGAAAAGTCCAGAGGAGCGGCAACTTTGATCAGGAGTAGGACTGGCAATGGAGGCGACGAGAAGTTGTCTGATGTTTTGGACCTGAGGACTATTCCTATTTGAACAAGTAAAAGGGTTTAATGGGTCATTTTGGCTACTTAGTTCAGAAAACATATTATTCTTTAGTAGATGAGCAAAGGGTTGTTCATTTTTTGGGTGGTCTTAGGGGATAATTGGGCTATAAAAAGCAGTTTCCTGGTACCCATGGCATCAGTACAGCCTAGGTACGGCTCCATATTAAAAAGATATAAGATTGGGCTTAAGGCTTAAGGGGGTTGATGAGCCAAGCTTATTGAACACCTACTTGATCTATCACACAATTTAATTAAGAAATGGCTTCTTTCTTGCTGAAGTTGTGGCTTTTCCATAATATCATCTTAAAGCTGGGGCGTGGGGAATCACCAAATCCTTTGACTTCAAAATGGCAGAGACAAAAATGGAGGAGCTTCATTATTGAGAAAACTCTCTCTGACTATCGGAAGTGATTTTAGTTTCAATACACAGAATCAGTGCCTTCCTTCCCATGTAAATTATTTAAATAGACATAAATGTACTTTATGAGAGTCTCATTTTCCAGACACCGTCACTGTGAGTCTGTTTCTGCTCTCGTGAAGCCCAGAGTGCAAGCATCTTTGATAGTGGGCTCAGATAGGTTTCCTTTGAAAAGAGAAGGGGTTTTCCCTAGGTTTCCATTTCAAGAAAATTTAACTGAATCGGATTTTCAGGTACCACTAATTGGTGGAACAGAGGGAACAGAAACCTGATGATTTGAGTCAAGGCCCTTTTGTAAAAGAAAAAGACTTCAGTGGGGAAAGTCTTCAGGCCTAAAACGTCAGCTTTCTTGCTGCTTCCACAGCAATACCTGCAGTCAAAAAAAGGAAACAACTCGGTTGATCATTTCCCTGGAGACTGCATATTTTTCACTGTGGTTTCTATATTTCAGAAGAAGTCCCACCGTTACCTTATTTATAGCGAAAGTGGATTTAAGAGACAGAAACACTGAACAATCTAGAAAAAACTTTTCAATATGTATCGCTTTTTCCCAATCTAAATTTTGGCTTCTAGGATTTCTAATGATGACATACAGAAATCTTTTTTTGACACTTTTATGTGCCTCTTAGGCTCACTGGATAAATAAAAGGCTGTTAACGTGGGCAATGATGTTTGGGTCAACAAAGAGTTTTTCTATATTGAAAAAAATATAGGTGTTGTTCATTTTATTTTGAAAAATATTTGTGCATTAAGATGCACATGCGTATTTAGAAAAGTTTTTATACTTTACTTAGAATTTCTTGTCTGGAGGCATATTGAACACTGGCCTGGAAGCCCACAGATGAAGAGAGGAGATGATAGAAGAGCTGATTCTTAGGGCATCTATTCTCAGCGGCGGTGATACTGCCCCCAAGGGGTTGAACATTGATTCTTGGGGGGGACAAGAAACTTTTAGATATTACAATGGTCTGTGATCTTCTGTGTAGGCAGAATAATGATCCCCCTACCCTCAGCCTTGTCCCATCAAAGAAGTCCATGCCCTAATCTCTGGAACCTGTGAACACATTATGTTACATGGCAAAGGTGAATTAAAGTTGTAGATGGAATTAAGGTTGCTAATTAGCTGACCTCTAAATGGGGAGATTATCCTGGATTATCTGGGTGGGCCCAACGCAGTCAGAAGGATCCTTAAAAAGTGGAAGAGGAAGATGTGATTATGGAAGAAAGGCACAGAGAGATGCAACACTTGCTTGGCAGATGGAAGAAGGAGACCATGAGCGAGGAAATGAGGTAGCATCTAACAGCTGGAACAGATTCTACCCTAGATTTCAATAGGGGATGTAGCCCTGACAACCACATCCTTTGAACACAGTGAGACCCGAGTCAGACTTCTATTTCCACAGAACTCTATGAGAACAGATCTGTGTGTTTAAGCTGCTAAATTTGTGGTCATTTGTTACATCAGCAATGGAAAACTAATACACCCTCCCCAGAGCCGTAGTATATAAGTAGATACGTAGTGTATCTGTAGGATTAAAAGTCATTGGTGGAAAATTATGGGAAAGATATCTTAAAATGCTCGTTAAGGGGCAATAATTAAAACAAAAATTGAGGGGCATTGCCCTGGAAGGTGGCCAACCAGTTTGCTGTTCATGTTTCATAAATGGGGAGCATAACCAACGTTAGAATAAGTAAATTTTATTGCCCCAGGATCTGTTGCTTTCTCTGGAGAAGATCAGAAAATTAGCACAGAGCTATTCTTAAATATGAAGAACTAAGAAAACGTTCCACAGGGAAAATATTTGGGGAAACGAAATAGCATATATGAACAAGAAAGATTAAAAGCACTGATGATGGAATGCTGCTTACATAATTAGACGAACATATTTGCATGGAAGAAAAAAATAGAGAATTTATAAGGCAAAATGTGAATGGTGGATTCTCTGAGTGGTCATTCTCTTTCTGTTTTGTTGTTGATTTGTTATAACTTCTTACAAGAATCATATATTACAGAAGGATTTTACTATGTGACAATTATTGGTGCCTGAATGGGAACCAAAACTTCATAGTAAATAGTTTATTTTAAAATCCACTTCAGGTTGAATCTTTATCATAAAAAGTAGGACATGAATTATAAAATGTTTCTTTCACTTTATATATTATTACTAAATTTAGATTTCAAATGCAACTATGTTGTTAGAACTATATTCTTAGTACAGATTCTAGAAAATGAAAGTAGTAGTAATTTCGGTTTTTCTTTATTTCTCAGAAAAATTTTTATGATTACTTGAAAGATCCTTCACTTCATATTTATCTTCTGTAGCATAATTATAGACAGGGTTGTGTTTGCAAAAATATTTGAAAGCTTCACCAATTTTCCCAGGAGTTTTGCTTAATCTTTATGTAATCAAATTATTCCCTTTTGAAATAACTATTCTGTAGTCAGCTTTGCGTATTTTTTTCTTCTTTAATTTAATTGGCGAGTTGTGCCAGATTCTCATTCGTCAATGATTTGGCATGTAGTTGAAACGGCTCACCAACCTTCCTTTTCATCAAATTCATAAAGCCTATATTTTTTAACAAGATTTTCAGCTTCATTTTGCAATCTATATGCACTGAATAATTGGATGTTTAAGAGTTAGGCACAAAGGAAAATTGGAATGAGTGCTAGTTTTATAATTGTTTAGCTCATTAGTTAATAATATGTTGATGTCTTTTGTTTCTCTACATAACTGCAAGTTGGCAAGAACTTAGATAATGAACACTTGATAATAAGACCACTCTGGATATGCAGAATTTTGTAGTATTTTATCACAACACACACAAAAACACACACTCTCTCTCACCTACGCTGTATTTTTTATTTTCAAATATATGGGCTTAGAATTTTTGAGAAGTCTGCTGCCAGAACTTTCAGGAAAGAATTCAGTGTAGTTTTGTTAGCACAAAACACATAGCTCATAGGCTTTTCATGAGAATGTTCCTATTAAGTAGACGATGCTGGTTGATTTAGCAACAAAAAAAAGGGCAAATGTATGGTGGTTTCAGCATGGTGTGCATATATACATCCTGATGGATAAGAAACTCAATCTATGTCGATGGCACCAACAAACAATGCGTTTATCCAAACCAGCAGAGACGTATTTGGCCTGGGTTCTGGGGACACACAGAACTTACAGCCCAGTGGGTTAATGAAATAGTCTATCTCTATTACTAAAGGTTTCTTAAGATTCTTGTAAGTTGATTCTCTTTTTTGAAAACCTCAGAAAATGTGTCTTCTCTGAAGAACTGAGGATTTTAAAAGCAACGCAGCCCACCCCCACTCCAACATCCATCCCCCCTTCCTCCTGGACAAGTGTCCCTGGCCATGGACAAGCATCTTGCTGCTGAGTCTTCCTTCCTTTCTCAGGCAGTCAGACCTCCCTCAATTTTGACATTCCCAAGAGCCACTTTTCCAGCCTCTGTGTCAACTGTCTCAGATCAAAGAATGTTGGAATTGAAAGTCACCTGTTGATCATGAGGCCACATATCATCTTATGGAAAAAGAAACAAAGTCCTAGAGCACTTCAGAGCTGCAGCCTTTGGCACTACTGGTGGTACCATTGACGGCAGACCACATCAGACATAAATTCTTCAGAGAAAGGAAAGGATGCTGTGAGGATGTGCCGTTCACTTCTATGCCTCCCTCTCCCATTCACTATTTCCTTTAGGACAAACATTTCAAGAGTCAAATTCTTCCAGAAAGTTCTCTGATTTACCCCATTATGCTTTTCATTATCACTTTACTCTGTTCTCTCTGCTTTTGGAGAAAGATTTTTAGATAGATAGATAGATAGATAGATAGATACAGTAATCTAGATTTGGTCTCCTCTACCAGATTTTAATCTTCCAAAGCTCAAACAGCACATTTTCTTATTTCTTTTATCTTCTCCTTCCCCAGTTTTTACACTATTTCACCCAGTCTGCCTCTCCCCTCCCCCAACTCTTCAAATCACCGTGATCGACTCTGGCCCTGGATGAGCATCTGGCATGTTATCAAGACACATCCTTGCTGACAGTGCACTGGGCCTTTCAAAGCCCAGGCCTCCCTGGATTCTGGTCTCTTCTAACTCGAAATCTCGGCTTAGGTTGAGGCATCCTCACTCCCTATTCTTGGATTTCCTGACATCCTGGTCTTTCCTGGCTGCACCTCTGATGTCCAACCCCATCAGATTAGCACACTGGTCTGCCTGCTGTGGTCCTCCCCTGCCCTGGACCGCTGGCACCCAGTCTGGGGGTGAAGGCACATCAGGACCTGAAATCATGTTTCTTTATCATCTTTTAAGATCTTGGATGTCTATTCTGCTTTCTTTCACAGGGGATCTATTCTGGGTTTATGTTTTCTGGAACCTGAAAGCCTCTATTCTCTAAAACAAACTAAAAAACAATTCTCTCTGGTCAAAGATGCTTTTAAAACCTATCTACTATCTTTTTATCTGAAATCTATCACCTACACACACACACACACACACACACACACACACACTCCACTTCCACTTTCACCAACCAAACCACCATTACTGCCAAATAGTTCCTAAAACCACATTCTAGAAATCTCTGCCAGTTCCCTTGAGCCACATAAATGACTTTCATTTTCTTTCCCTGAGTCTGGGGCTCCCTCCACAAGAGGCAGGAATAAAAGGGAGCAGAGAATTGTGAAGTTGTTATTGTATGCTTCTCATGGTCTGGGCCAAGTGCACTGCACGTGTTATCCCAGTACACACAGTACTCTGAGGAGATGTTGTGATGTCTATTTGATAAGAGAATTCTGAGGCTCCGGAAGCTGGAGTGACCTGACCAAGGCCACATAGCCAATGAGCCGCACATCTAAGATTCGAGCATATCTGAACCCACGGAGTTGAGCTCAGGGTTAATCCCCAAAGGAGTGAGATCCATTTGTTGTGTGAGCTCACATTTCCTCAGAGAATGGCATAGGAGGAAAACCCCTTATTCAAGATGAGGCCACTTTTGACAAAATAAACTTGGGGAGTGACTGATTAAAATACTCTCTAATGTAAACACAGGCTTGGTTGTCATTAGGCTGATCATTCATAGAGAAAATGATCATGTGATGTTCTTCTCCTCTCTGTGGTCTGTTAAGGAAGCTCTTATCTTCCTGTGTCCATGTTTAATCTCACAGAGTCAGTCACTCCTTTGTGGGAGGTTAAGTTGATGGTAGGAAAGCTGAGTGCACCCACAATATTTCCAGTAGTAGTACCAGTGAAAAGACAGCACTGCCTGCCAAGATGATTAAAACAAGTGCTATGTCTGCCTTGGTCCCAATAGCAAGGCTGGTACAGAGAATCTTTACCTATGAGACTGAAAATGGTCCACTTAGTGACAGCCCCCAACTGTGTAGACTGGAATGACGCAGAAGAGGAAGCACTTCTCCCTACTGAAGAGATGTTAGAATATGATGTAGAATCATAATCATGTTATCATGGTCAAGGTGATCTTTGTCCGTGATCAACTCTTGAGAGCTCTGGGACTTTAGGTGAATAACTTACCCTCTTTGAGTCTATACTCTCAGCTATAAAACAGGAAATCTGGTACCTCCCTCATAGGCAGAAGAGTGGCTGAAATACGAGAGATGAAGCATTAATGATTATTTCCTTTGTTCCTCTCATTTCCGGTAAACACTAGTGATCTTGATAGATTGGCAAAGTTAGTCCTGTACAACATAAAGACAGAATACCATCAAATCAGCACAGAATGAGTTTGACAAAGCTCACATTAGTAAGAGCATGGAGAAATGTGAGCCTCCATACACAGAAGGTGGGAGTGCATGCTTTGAGGAGGGTGATATGGCATTATGCATCAAAATTAAAAATGCACTTACCTTTTGACTCTGCGCTTCTCTGATTTTATCCAACAAGCGTGATGTGTGTGAGTACATATATGTTCTAAATGTCCAACAACAAGGGACTGATTTAAAAAACATACAGCATTCAAAGAATGGATATTATACAGCTCTTTTTTAAAAGGATGTATTGATATGAAATGTTATCTAAAATAGGCTTAACGAAAAAGAAGCTAGTTGTTCAGTGTAGTGTATAGTATCCACCCATTAATTAAATATATAATATACATACAAGCACGTATATATGTATGTGTGTGTATATATATATATATACATATACATTTTATACACACACACATTTATTTATATACAAAAAGAGATCTGAAGGGGTACCCAATGCAGCTACAATCTGCCCTGACCTGCTGCCTTCTAAGTGGCCATTTTTGAAATGGACTGAAAATACTAATTAACTTCACAGTTCAGTTCACGCCGACAAGAGTCAAACGATATAGGGATTCAGGAATCCCTGATGTAGGAAATAGACAGAAATTCTCCAATTTAAAAATCATGCAATACTTGTATTAAGAAAGCCATGCTCATAATTCCTATAGTTTCCCCATAGTCTTTGATACCTGGGCAATTGATGGCATACCGGACAGTAACAGCTAGAGCCTAAGTTTGCCTAAATGAAAAAGCAAAATGCTTAGGAAGAGTGAATAGTGGAAAATATATGAATCGTGGGAGAGACTCAGGCCAGAGAGAACACAGCACAATTGCTTCTCTCCCTCATTTGTCTATTACGGATAAGCTTTGCCTATAGGAGGCAAGGGCAAAGTTTATTAATATTTTCTAACATTTTATTTGGCTTCTCATTGGGAAACAAGAAATATTTCACCTAAATCCTGGAGTTTATTACCCTGCAATTGTTTATGGCTTTTGCTATACTAAATTTCAGCAGTTGAAATATATCTCAATATATTTCAAAGATGACTTTACTTAGGTGACAGTTATATAAGTTTTAGTCCTGAGTTGGCTCCCCAGTAGTGGAAAAATACCATTGTTTAAATAGACCTCCTTATTTTGGTTACAGCTTTGATGGACTGAACACACTGTAGGAGAAACTAGACTAGTTTAGTCATGAAGGGTTATGGGGTATATACTTCACTCTTCTCTTGATTTTAAAAGTGTTTTTGGATTATTTTGGACACATTATATACACAAATTCATAATATATATATTCTTATATGTGAAGATTTAAAACATGCTGAAGTCATGAATAGGGAAATACAAATTAAAATGACAATAAAGTATCACTTCACACCTGATAGAATGAATATACAGTCATGTGCCACATAATGACTTTTGGGTCAATGACGGACCACATATAAGACGGTGGTCCCATAAGATAAGTACCATACAGCCTAGGTGTGTAGTAGGCCATACCATCTAGGTTTGTGTAAGTGCACTCTGTGATATTCACACAACAAAGACATCGCCTAATACATTTCTGAGAATGTATCCTCGTTTTTGAGCAACACATGACTGTAATTCAAAAGACAGACAATTTGACAAGGATGTGGAGAACTGGAACCTTCATACACTGCAGCTGGGGCTGTAAATGGTGCAGTCATTTTTGGAAAATAGTCTGACAGTTTCTTAAAATGCTAAACATAGATTTACCGTATGAGCCAGCAATTCCACTCCTAGCCATGTCCCCAAGAGAAGTGAAAACATATGTTCACACAAACACTTGTATATGAATGTTCATAGCTGCATTATTCATAACAGCCCAAGGGGAAACAGCCTGAATTTCCATCAGCTGGTGAATGAATAAATGTAACGTTGTGTGTCTTTACAATGGAATACAATTCATCAATAAAAAGGATGAAGAGCTGATACACGCTGGAACATAGGGGAACCTTGAGCACAATACGCCAAGTGAAAGAAGCCAGTCACCAAAGCCCACATTTCCCACTTATAGGAAATGTCCAGAATAGGTGAATGTATAGAGACAGAAAATACATTAATTTCCTGGGGAGTGAGGCTTGGGGGTAAATGGGGAGAAATGGAGAGTGACTGCTAATTGGTAGAGGGTTTCTTTCTGGGGTGATGAAAATTTTCTAACTTAGATTGTGGTGGTGGTAGGTAAGTTTATAAATTTACTAGAAATCATCAAATTATATGCATAAAATGAATGAATTTTATGAGATGTAAATAATGCCTCAATAAAGCTGTTAATAAATATGTTGAGGTTACTGTGGGGGACTGGCACTGGCCACCCCAAAATATGTCTCTTTGGCATGAGGATTATTTGGGGCTGGGACAGGGAAGGAGGCTCTGAGGAGTGGAACTTGCGTGCCTTTTGTTAAGAGACATTTACATTGTAAAGGAACTCTCCATCTGTAAAGGTCCCTCCCTCTCTGTACCAGGAAGAAGAAAGGGGATGACTTTATCTCTAGAAACTCTTAATCAATACCAAAGGCAAGGACTTAAACCTGCATTTTGTTTACTATACTTGTGTGGTAATCTCCCATGATGGACTCTCCCTCCACCCCCAAAATCCTCCTTTGTCATTAGCTGAGACGATACTTAAGGTGGGGGCTTCAGCCATTTTGGCGAGTTGCTCAGCTTGCCTGACCTCTCCCATGTATACATGTTATAAAGCTTTGTTTAATTTTCTCCTGCTATTCTGTCTCATGTGAATTTAATTTGTTCTCTGGTCAGAAGAACCCACAGTGGGTAGATGAAATGTCTTCCTCTCCTACATTACCAATGTGCACAGACACCAGCAAGATGTCAAGACCATGGTCACAAGAGAATTCTGGACTAGGTATGTAACCAAAGGGCCTTGTGTATAAAATTTTATGTACAAAGTCTCTATCTCACCAGGACATGAGTATAGAGGAGTTTGTAATCTTTAGCCGGAAAATATTTCACTGAGTTTTCTTTGAAATAATTCGTTGAGGTGAGAGTGATGTTGGAATGCTCACCTTGAAAGGCTGTCTCCAGACTTATTTTTCCTTCAGAACAAGTTGAGTTGTTTTCTTCTTTTTTTAAAACAACCATAAATAAATGAAAATCTTTGACATACTGTACAACACAGTTGTTGGGTCTTTGTGAGACACTGCAGGAAATGTTTTAGATTTTTATTCCTTGTGGAGTTCACAAACAAACAAGAAACATAATGAGAAAAACCTGGTCAGTCCTATCCAGTCTTTTTAACTTTCCCTGAAAACCTACTAAGATAAGCCAAATCTGATTTTCTTTTTATTTACCCAAGGGCAATGGTCCTCATCAGCAAGGAGGAAGCTTACAAAGCCAGGAGAACTAAGTGAAGAAGTTCAAGGTCATCTCGTTAGGGCATGCAAGACTCACAAGGTGCTCAAAGGACAGTATTAAGAAGCCAAATGTCAATGTAGTGAAACAGAATGCATCTCAGCGCTCAATCTTCACCAGCATTGGTCCCTTTAATAACGTTCTGTTAATGGATGATTACAGAACACTGGAATGTGGGCGGGGGAGGGAGGGTGGTGTGGAACCATTGCTTTAATCACTGTAAGGGCAGAAATAGTGCTTTAGAAGCCTTCACACCAAACTAATCATTTCAAATCCAAAGTAGCATTAATTAGCAATCCAATTATCAATTCTAGTGTGCAAAAAACGCCAGCACACAAAGGACACTTGTATATTGGTAACTTTATTATATTTTTAACAGCTTTATTGAGGTACAATTTACACATCACAAATTCATTCATTTCAAGTGTACAATTCAAAGATCTTTAGTAATTTGTAAAGTTGTGCAACCATCACTACAATCCAATTTTCTTTGTAGAGAATATGTTTAGAATTTGAAAAGCTGAAAGAAATTTAAGGAAGGACTTATAGAAGATGTAATGATCATTAATAGTCAGCATATTTGAGTTCAAAACTTATTAAAAATTTTCTTAATTACCATGTTAAAAAATGTTATGTCTTTTAAGTATAGGTTCCATTCTTTTTATCTTAAAATTGAGGGATAGTGTTATAGCTATTTCAGGGGTATTACCAGAAATAATAGTAAGCTATTTTTGTGCTATCTATATTTGCCTCTGAAAATAAAAATCTTTGATGTATGAATTCTTAAAATACTTAAAAAGCTGAAGTGTTTGGATTCTGCCTTAAAAATAATTGAAAAAAGAATAAACTGTTGAGGAATACTGAAGGATTTGGCTGCTTCTAGTAAGAACGCCTTCCGTTAAGGAAAATTAAAAACAGATTCAAAGAAGTAATCAAACAAAGTTGTTTGCCAGAATGATAATTATCCCCATAAATGATAATAAAGGAAACTGTGATAAGGAAAAAACAAACACGTGCTGTTTTTCTTGATCTATGTTGACTGGGTGTGGAATAGAATGTGTTTCTCCCAAATTCTCTGTTTACCTGCTTCATTAAAAAAAAAAAAGCCTATCTAATTTTCCAGCCCCACCCCCCAGTTACCTCACAAAGCAAAAGTGCATTCAATTCAAATATGGCAACACCAGCTCTAGACAACAAATGTTGAAATTGGCCATAAATAGAGTGCCTACAGCCACAAATTGTGTATAACTGATTATGATGTTTTGATGGCAAAGACTTGGGGCCATCAAGGCAACTGTCAAGATCATTTCATTTCAAGGCCGTCTACGGCAGCCAAGAGAATTACAAACTTGTGGTAATTTTCCAGGTAGCGCCAGATGATTATTAAAGTAATGAAAGAGAGATTAACACTAAATTATCCTGTACAACAGCCAACACCGACCAAATTACCTAGATAATAGCACAGTGTTAAATTGCATATAGTCTGAGCAGATACAGTTTTATTCATGTATTCAGACAGTCAATTGATATTTACTAAGTTTTTATACAGGCCAAGAACTTTGCCTCATAGAGTTTACACAGAGTGAATATTTTTATTTGATCCAACATAGGAAGACTGCAGAAAAAATTTCTTCTGAATAATTTATCCCTGTAATAACATACATTTAATACTTGTAAATGGGCAATTATCTTCAAGTAAAGAAAATTCACTAGGCTTATGCTATAGTATAGATACAATTAATAGCCAAATAAGTCAATCGATTAGCTTTAATCCAAATCTGACACATTTTCTCCAATCTCATTTTTCCCAAAAGACATAGAGTTATTTCAGTCAATTTCAAACAGCGCTAACTTTTAGAATAGTCTCACATTGTTCTTTCCCAGGTGTTCACTGACATGATATTTGCTGGAGGAGGTTGGGAAGAAAGAACTCTTGCTTCCCTCCTAACTTCTCTGGACTCGATAAGTGAACTGAGAAGAGCAATATCCGTTTCGAGTATCATAAGGAGGAGTAACTGAAATTAGGTGATGAAATGTGCATGGCAGTACCGCTTGCTCAATACGGGTCCCTTTATAGAAGAATTGCTTTACTCTTGCTTAAGAGGCACCTGGCCATTCACCCACAGGCACAATCATGGCTGCAAGGACATTGTATAAAATTATGTGACATATTGCTTTTAAACGACGATAGAAACAGAACTGATAAGGCTCACATCAGCCTAGTGGAACAGGAGGAGAAGCAGTTCATACTGGAATTTATGTGCAGTCAGAGAAATGAAACCAAGTGCATGCAGACACACTACTCAAAGTCACAGAGTAAGCCAGCATACAGGCCAAGTTCATCAGTCCTCAACCTACTATTTAAACTACTAAATTCCACCGTCCATTTTCATGGAAAGCCTAACAGCGAGTTTCTGGAGAAACGTCTTCTTTTCCAGATGGTGTTATTTGTCGTTTCAAAATCATGTTACGGTATCTTTTATTGAGCTTTATGATATGGTTGTAACTCATTCATAGGCCTGTATCTGAAAACACTTTGTGGATTTGGATATCATTGTTGAAAACGTTTATATTCTTAATAACAAACACAGTAACGGGCATGTTTTATTGTACCATTGTTCTTAGGTTTTACTCCAATATGTGTTGACAAAGGACAATAAATATACTAAAATTTTTAGAAATCCATCATTTTTCAGTTCAAAGGTGCATGAAAATAGAAACAAAACACAGTTTCCAATTAAACATGCTTCATTAATCATTGTAAGGTGCTAACATTAAAGTCTATTTTTTGCTACTCAAGACCCACCAAACTGCTCAAAATCAGAACAGTTGATAAAAAATAAGCCCGTGTTTTGATTCCTAGCAGGCTGCGTTCTTGCTAAAGGGCACATACTCCACAAGGAAAGCATGAGCCTGTCACAGCATTTTGACGTTATCTAGTGAGATATGTACCATCTGGATGCGACTTCCAGGTTCGAAGCACTTTTCCTGTTTCCTGTCCACCCTCCCATCCTCTCACCTCCCCATCCCAACACCCACTCAAGTCTGAAATAATCTTTTAAAGCAAATGACCATATCTAAATAGCACTAATTCTGGATTGAAATTTTCCACGTATTATCCACTTTGTGCCCCCTCCCCCACCTTCAATATATGAGCTGCCAAGATGCCTGCTGTGAAATCCTCAAGACCAAGTAGTAGAGGTCAATCAGCTTCATTTGTAACCCACCAATGAGAAGCAAGGCTCCATGTTTCTCTCTGCATCCCTGTAATTTCACTAAATAATGGGAAAAGAAACCCAGTGCAGAAAAGGATCAAAATGCCAATGGAAGCTCATTGTCAAGTCACTCTCTGGAACATTCAAGTTGCCCGTTGCTAAGGTCACAGTAGTAAGCCTAAGACTTGCGAGGAAAATCATTTTGAACAGAGGATATAGGGGATATTTCACTTAAAATGTGCTGGCCTCACCCAGAAAGCCTTTTTTTCTTTTTCTTTCTTTCTTTTTTTTTTGTTGCAAGATGCAGCTACATTTGTTGAATACAATCAATTGCTCTAAAAGCTTGTTGAATTAAAGTACAATAATGGAATACACCAAATAGTTCTCTCTAACAGCGGACTACTGTGGATGCTCAAAATAACTCAAATTTAAACAGAAGCAAGCCAGGACTTAAAATGAAGCTCTTCTGAGTTTCAGAACTCAGAAGCAGAAGCAGAGGTTACTAGTTCTTTCAATTGCAACCACTGTTAATTGTAGCTGAATAATTAAGGATGAGAAATTATAAAGACACGGACACTTATCTAAGACTGTTGTGCCTGTGATCTCGGTTTACAAATCTTTGCATCTTCATTTTGTGATCAGAAGCCTATAAAACCTCCTTCTTTTTCAGTGGAGAGGAAAATAGGGTTTTGGCAATGCCAAGGATATGTGATGATATAGTGCTAAGACATTTACATCCTTATTCAATCTCACCCATTCGAGTGAGATGCAGTGTCATCCCAATATATATAAAGTCATTACATAAAACTGAGAAGCAATTAAACATCTAGGAATTTCGAAACATAATGCAGACTAGTAAAGGAAGGGTCTATAAATCACTATCAATGTCAAGACACAACTGCTCATGGCTAATGACCAAACATTAAATACGATTAATTCATCAATTTTGATGAAAAGATCCAATAGAGGGAAGTTACCGTCATTCCACTAATATTTTCCATATGATAGTTTATTTCAATTCTTCAAAACAGAAAATTATCATTAGAGTAATGTAAAGACGTGAGATCAAAGGGGAAAAGAAATACTTTGGGATCATGGAGGTCACCACCACTGTGAAAGCCTGTTAAAATGCATTTCATTAATATCTTCCATGTGCCAACACCAAATGAGAGAAGCACAAACATAAAGTGCTACCATTCTGAAAAATCCCAAATGGGAGCGGGGCACTTGAACATTGTAACATAATTATCTAAATATGCTTAGTTGCCTTGATGCAGTGCTACATTATAAGAGATTGTAATATTGAGGACTATTTGACGTTTTCATTTAGAAAATCATATGGCTAAGATCCAATTTAATCCTGCTTTCTACTTAATTCCATCAGAGAGTGGGAATTTTGTTATCTACATCTGAGTAATTATGATCTGACTGCCTGTATAGCCTCACACTTTTTGTGCCACTAACACATCTATTAGAACTTGGATCACAACTGTGCAAAAGGCAGACTGTCCAGGTTTGTGCATGGAATGCTGTACCTTTAAAAGTAATAGCTAAGAAACTCACAGTAAAAGAACAGAATAATAATTGCTATTTAAGCAAATTAGCTTATTTTTATACATTTCCTTCCTTGTCTTTTGAAAAATAATGGTCCCATAGTTTATAGGAAATCTGAATGAAGAACCCCAGTTCATTTCCAGTTTGATGAGAGAGGGAAGAATATATAGGATAAGATAATAAACTAACCCGAAACACATCCTCAGAGGCAGCTAATTTATTAATACCCCACAAATATACAAAACTGAAAGAGCAAAAATAAGTCTCTATATTATAATTTTGAAAAGTGATACAGTGATGTAAATTTTTGAAGACCTCTTTCTAGAAATATGACTTCTGCAAGAATCTTGTCAAGTAAATATTAGGTGACTGAGTTCATCATTTGTACAACATTTTAGTCCAATCTCACCTGAATTTATCACATTAGACAGGAAAAAGCAAAATTACTACATAAGTATCATGAACTTTATTCTCATCATTCTTCACTGAAGAACACCATATAAATATTAGGCTAAAAGAAGAAAATGATTATTCAATATAATCATTCTTGTGCAACTAGTCATCTGAAGTTTCATGATGATATTTATTATAATCTTTTCTTACACAGACAAATATAGTTTTTTTAAGTCATGGAATGTCCTCTAGATCTGAAAGTCCAAGATTTTTTGTTTGTTTGCTTTGTTTTTTCATCCTAGAGCAATGGGTTCTTACTAACATCTTACTATGATTCTCTGACTGCTTGAAATTCTTGCTCCTGTTGTGCTGTGTGGTGCAGCATCCAAGCAAAGACTTATCACTGAGATCCCCATAAAGGCCAGCAGGAAAACAGCCCAAAACCAGGCTGAGGACTGATGTGAGAAGTGTCTCATTCAAATGAGATTTCCCAAATGACATAGCACCAGACGAATTCCACTGGACTGTCTGAAATAGGAAATGAATTCTGTGGAATATAACTGGTAGATCACAAACAATGTGTCTCCAGAAAATAGTTTTATTCATCTTAGGAGAAAAATACTTCTCTTTGCTTGACTCCATGTATGGGATATTTCTCAGAGGGTGATATAGTTCTAACTGTGCTACTTGTTAACACAAACTACACCCTGACATGTAAAATTTTATTGCTTTATAAAAGGAGAAAGACTCTGAAGAACATCTATGACTTCTTACCTGTTACTTTCTTTTAACTCGTGATGCACTTATCTTGTATCACACATTTTAAAATGTATTCCTAGACTTTCTTATCTTATGCCTTCTAAGTAATCCATGATATTACTTTATTTATTTATTTTTTTGCTGAGGAAGATTAGCCTGAGCTAAGATCTGTGGCAATCTTCCTCTGTTTTGTATGTGGATTGCCGCCACAGCATGGTTTGAGTACTGTGGGTCCCCACCTGCAATCTGAACCCACTAACCTGGGCCACAGAAGCGGAATGTCCTGAACTTAACCACTACGCCTTAGAGCTGGCCCCTCATAAAATTACTTTTTGTGACTCATCCCTTTTTAGTAACAGTGACTTATTGCATCAGTGGACTTAAACATATTTGTACAGTTCCATGAAAAGGTAATTAGCTGTCTTATCAGTCTAGAAATCCAATATCCCAAAATGTAGGAATTTGAAAGCATTAACAGAACACAAAGAGATAATCATCTGCATAAATCCAAAAAATGTCCCTCCAACCATCTCCTTGAAGTTAGGTGACAAGTACAGACTGAGGTCTATTTCAGAAGTCATACCCCACACTGATTTTCGTATGATTACATCTCATACTTCTTAACATGATCATTTCAGTAGATGTAGAATAAGCATTTCATAAAATCCAACGTGCATTCTGATAACAACTCTCAGCCAACTACAAACAGAAGGAAACTTCCTTACTCTAATAAAGGGCATCTATGAGAAAACTATAGCTAACGTTATACTTAATGGTAAGATATGAATTGCATCTCCCTAAAATCAGAAAGAAGACAAGAATGTCTGCTATCACCACTCCCTTTCAACATCGTACTGGAGATTGTGGCCAGTGTAATAGGTGAAGAATAAAAAATGAAAGGCATTCAGATGGAAACAGAAGAAGCAAATCTCAGTTAATAGGTGACATAATCATCCATGTAGAAAAACCTTTGGGATTTACAAACAAAGCTGCTAGAGCTAATAAGTGAGTTTAGAAGCTTCAGAATACAATCAATTATACAAAAATCAGTTGGATTTTATATACTACAATGAACAACCAGAAATGTTAAAACAACATAATTTATAATAGTATCAAAAATATTAAATACTTAGTGATGAATCTCACAAAAGTTATATAAGACCCACACTTTTAAAATTGTAAAACATTGCTCATTAAAAGTTTTTAAGATATCTGAAAAAGTAGTGGTACAATGTATTCATTGATTAGAAGATGCATTATTCTTAAGATATGATCCTCCCTAAATTGATGTATAGATTCAAAGAAATCCAATTAAAATCCCAGCAGGGCTTTTTGTAGAAATTTACATGTGATTCTAAAATCTATATGGAACTCAAAGGACATAAGAAAGCCAAAAAAAAAAAAAAACTTTGCAGAAGAGGAACAAAGTTGGAGAATAGAGAATCCAGAAATAGATCTATACCTACATGGTCAATTGATGTTTTCTTACAAAGGTACAAATACAATACTATTTTTAACAAATAATAGAAGAAAACATTGGATAGACATACAGAAAATAATGAGCTTCAATTCATACATTATACCACATACAAAAATTAGCTCAAATGCATCATCATAAATGTAAACCTAAAAATATAAATCTTCTTAAAGAAAACATAGGAGAAAATCTTTATGACCTCAAGTTAGACAATTTCTTGGATACAACACCAAAAACATGATCCATAAATGAAAAAAAAGATAGATTGGACTTCATCTAAATTTAAAACTTCTGTTCTTTAAAAGACTTTTTAAAAGTCACTATTAAAGAGAATGAAAAAGCAAGCTAAGGTCTTGGAGAAAATATCTGCAAATAATTTATCTGATAAGAAGTTATTTCCAGAATATTTTAATAACTGTCATTTCTCAACCATAAGAAATCAGCCCAATAAATTATGAGCACAATATTTGAGCAGGTGCTTCACCAAAGAAGATCTATGTACACCAAAAAAGCACATGTAAGGCTGCCCGGCATCATTAGTCATTAGAGAAAAGTAGAACAAAACCACAACACACCACTACACATCTATTAGAGTAGCTAAATTAAGAAAACTGACCATACCAGGCATTGGCTAGGGCATGGAGAAACTGAAACTCTCATACACAGCTGAGGAGAATATAAAATGGCACAACTATGAGAAACAGCTGGGCAATTCCTTAAGAAGTTAAATATACACCAACCTACCTAATGATCCAGCCATTCCATTTTCAGATATTTATGTAAGAGAAACGGAGGCATATGTCCATCCAAAGATTTGTACACAAATAACTAGAGCGTCTCCATTTTTGATGGTCAAAAGCTGTCTAAAACCCAAATGTCCTTCAGCAGATGAAAGGATAAAGAAATGATAGTATATCCAAACAATGGAATACTACTCAGCAATAGGAAGGAATGAACTATTGATACATACCACAATGTGGATGAATTTTTAAATAATTATGTAGAGAAAAAAGTCAGGCAAAAAGAGAAAGGAGTATGTGCTATATTAATCCATCTGTATAAAATTCTAGGGAATCTATAGTGACAGAAAGTTGATCAGTGTCTGCCTTGGGACTGTGGGCAGTGGGAGACAAAAGAGAGAGGGATTACAGTCTGGCAAGAGGATACGTTGGGGGTGACGTGCATGTTTGCTATCTGATTAGCGATGATTTATACATATGCAAAACTTGCAAAGATATGCAGTTTCTTTTACATTGATTATACCCATGAAAGCGTTTCTTTTTTTAAGGTTGGAATCCTGGATCTTGGAAATCACCTGTAGTTGCAGCAGACCTGCTTGGTTCTCTGGTAGCAGTAAAGCAAAGTGATGAAGAGAATTGGCTTAAATTCTGGATGCGCCATTTCTACCTGTGCAAGCTTGGGCCAATGATTTATCCACTCTGGGCCTCAGATTCCTCATTTATAAAATTTGAATAATAATATCTCCCATCTCATAGGTTTGTTGCATGGATTAAGTGATTTAATACTTGCACATCTCTTGAAAGAGTGCCTGGCATATATACCACTTAAAAGAGTACCCATAAATATCAGTAATTATGATGATGATGGGGATGATGATAATGACAATGCTTTCTTCACCAGTTTAACTTTATTTACATGGTTTCTTATTTCTTTCTTGTCAACTTACGGTTCCCTTTCTAAACCATAAGAAAGAATAAAATATGATGATGGATTGCCATTTTTGCAGGTATATTGGGATTTGACGCTCGTATTTACTAATAAGTCATGTCAGAAGTCTTGCAATATTGTCTGCCACAGTGAAATTCAGTGATTTGCCTAAGTGATTAATCTTCATTTCTTATCAAAAAAATTCTCAAAGGAATCTCTGAGAGTTCCCTATTTTTGTAGAGACGAAAAAAGTGTCACTGATGTGTCGTCTGCACTAGATGAAATCATCTTTGAGAGGTTTGGCAATAGATATGTGTGATAGAATGTGCTGAGGTACCCATTCTCTCATACGTGGTTGTGCTTAGGATCCGCCACATGCGCATGTATGGTGGCTGCCTATGGTAGACATATGAGACGGACCAAAAATTATTACTTCACTCAGGGACAGAACCTCTGATTTTGGCTGTAGTAAGGCTAGAGATGTGTAAGACAGTGATATTTTTTAACTCAGAAATGAGACTCAATGTGGCAGAGCAGAAAGGTAGAAGAAAGCTCTTCCACGTAAATTCTTTCTAGAAATAAGGCAGGGCACAAATAAATAGTAAAATTGTCCTCTGCTGGGTCCCAGGAAGTATTGTTGGTGGTATCCCCAGTTTCTCACTGTAGTTCTTTTTCTTTTGACTTTCCTCTTAGATTTTTTGTATTTGTGTCCTAGAAAGAGAGGATGTGTGATTAATTATATAATTCTGAGAAGAAATAAGGTTCTGGCTTGGAAGCTGCTTAGCTCTTACACTTACTGCTCTTCCAACCACACACAGCATCTCCTGTGAGGAGCCCTGTCAAGAATAAAAAGAAAGTTCAGTACTGGCTCAACACAGGAAATGTTCACTGGCCATAACCTGCTGGCCACACATCCAGCGAACACTCTTATTATGGATGGTTGAATGGTTACTCTGTAGATAAATTTGACCCAAATTCGATCAGACAGCCTGGAAGTCATTTTACAGAAACAAAATGCTTGTGAATCCCACCTGGGTTATAGTTGCTCCTCTTAAGGAAACACCAGATGTGCAAAGTGAAGAGAGCACAAATTGTCCTAGCTTTGAGATGCCACAACTGCCCAAGTAGGGATCCTGAAGCTATTAAGACAACCCGGCAGCTCTATATCCTTTTGCCAATGAAAGCATTATTTTAAATAGTATTCCCTCAAAGGAAGGAAGCCTGTCATGTATTGCAGGGTCCCTTTGCTTTCAGTTTTCCTTTGTGCCTCCTATACTGTTTGGTATATAAAATAGGGGGTGGTGAGTTATGTGTGTGTCAGATGCACTAAAGCTCTATGTCATGATGGCGTTACTTGGATCTGCTTACTGACATTACAAACACTACTGTTCAGCACAGAGTTCCAGTATCACTGTGATTAGCAGGGCTAAAGCTAAAAGAGCACATTATTATGATGATTAACAAAGGTGATTCCACCCTTTATTCATTAAATAAGGAACTATTTTTTAAATGAGGTTAAACCAATGCAATCATTGCTTTCACACCATTCTTCCAGCAATATAGAGAGGGAATCGTTCAGGGTTTTTCATTTCTATGGCCTTTCTTCTCAGGTAGCACACACATCCTGCACTAGCAGACCTCGTGCATGTGGACATCACAACATATCATTTTGTACTTTGAGATTCCTAGAATGGTTTTATGCGCCTGACGCATGTAAATGGTGTTGCTTCCGTTGTTTGTAAAGCAACTTCATCAGGATTTTTATCTATCCAGTTTTCATCCTATGACTAACTCAGCTCAACTGAGTGGCTTTATTATAAGGCAATGTGTAGCAATGACTTCCCTGGATAACAAATATAAATGTCTGCATAGCAACAGCAAGATTAGGTGAGCTGAGCTTCTTAAGCATGCGTTATTGATTACCCACATAATGACACTTGGGCATAGAAACTTCAAAGATACACGCACCCTGCTCTCTTGGGATCCTCACATAGCTTAAAAATTCATCGTATATCTGAGCTTCTGCAGCCTGAGATCCACCAGTCTGATTTCTAAATGAAACATTCTGACACTCTTGTGCCATTCAAAGCCTTGGACTTTTTTACCCTGAGGAATTTAATCTTGGGAGAAATGGGGCAGTGGAATATTGATGAAGCACACAAAGGCACCTTCATGGAAATGAGTTTCCTTCTGAGATATTCCAGAGGCACATCAAAAGGAAAGGCCAGGCACCTATCATGGACACAGTTAACTTTGAACCACTACTCTTCTGGGGTGGCTGGTACCAGATATTAGCTGTGCTGTTAGAAGCACAGTTTTCATCATTCCATTTAGAATATTATATTGTCACAAGTAAAAGCGGCCACTGAGAAACATTTTCCTTTGCTTTTCTTGAACGAAAAATCATCTGTGATACTTTTCAAAGGTAACTGTTTTAAGTATAGGAAAATAGAAGAAACAGAAAAATAATTACCCATAAGTTTGTTATCCAAAGGCTGTCAGTCTTTTTCCTATGAACTTTTAAAAGGTTAAGATTATGCAGCATATACGGTTTTCTATCATGCTTCCTTGCACATAACATTATATCATCTGTTTATTCATATCAATGAAAAATCCTTCAAAAAGGCTACATGTTATCCCATAAATGGATGCATCATAATTCATTAATCACATTCCTATTTTTGGACATTCAGATTACTTATAATTTTCTCAATTATTAATAATCTTTAGTAAACATCTTTGGATATAAAACCACGACAGATTCTCAAATTATTTCTTTATGATATACAGCTTTGCAAAATTTTAATTACTGGATTAAAGTTACGATCTTTAAAGCTCTTCACACATTTTCTCAAGTTGCCTTTCAGAAAAATTACACCTACAATTTAAAACTCTCTCAAGCTGGGCATGAAAATAAACACTTCACTTTCCACCACCTACTTTGGGTCATGTCATTTTTTAAAATATTTGCTGATCTGATGAATGAAAAGCATATCTATCCAAAAGATAACTGTTCTCTGAAAATTGCTGTGTGGCTTCAAAGCAATTCAATAGAAGTCCCAACAGAGTTTTCCATGGCACTTGAGAAACATTCTTAAATGTACATGGAAGAGCAAAGGGTAAAGAAGAGCCTAAATATTTCAGAAGACAAAAAAGAACAGAGGGGAATCCCTCTCTATTTGATATCAGCACTTGCTTTGAAGCTCAAGTAATTAAGACAACGAGGGAGTAGTGCAGAGCTAGACAAATTGACCAACGGAACAGGCAGCTTAGAAATAGACCCATTAATACACAGAAATTTGATTCATGATAGGGATGCAGGGCAGATCAGTGAGAAAAGGAGAACTTTTAAATAAATGCAGCTAGATAAATAATTACATATGTTTAAAAAATAAAGTAGGATCCTACATCTTCCCAAACAAACAAAAAAATCAATTCCAAATGGATTTGGACTTACGTGACAAATATAAAACTTTGAAACTTTAGTTTTATCAGCAAATATCCTGCTGACTTTGGGAAGAGCAAAGATTTTTGAAACAAGACTCGAAAGGTATTAGCTAGATATAGGACACCAATGAAAAGAGAATGATGAATTTAAACACATTAAGATTAAGATCTTCCTTTCGACAAGATCTAATCATGTTACTTTGAGCTAGTGATTTGATTTCTCTGTGCCTCAGGTTACCGATCTGTAAATGAGATAATAAGGGTATCGATTTCATTGGGGTGTTCTGAGGATTAAAAGAGTTAATTTATGTAATATCTTCAGAGCAATTACCTGACATGTAGCAAGTGCTCAATAATTATTAGCTCATTATTATTGTCATGTGCAAGGTTTATACGTTTTGTATAGTAAAATCAAGCTATCTTTATTATTTTCTTTATGGATTTGTTGATTGACTTTAAGTTGTGTCTCTAGTCCCCCCATTGAGACATTTTTCATGAAAAATTATGCTTAATTTTTATATACTGATTATTACTAATATATTTCACTTTTTCATGATGTGAAAGTTTATTTTAGCGCATGCTCTGAAGTGTGGACCTAGATATTTAACTAATTGCCCAGATATTATTTGCTTCATAATCTTTAACTCTCTCACTGATTTGTGAGGTCTACATTATAGAATATTAAATTTCATCTCTTGTTTTTATATTAACACCACATTAATTTACTCTTTTTAGCTCTGTATTAACTAGTTGGAGGTGAGTCCTTTTGACAAAATTATCAGGGGAACTTCTTATATCTCTAACATCATTTTCATATTTATGACTCATAATTTTAATTGTTGAGGTTACCTCATTTTCCAAGCATTGTTTCCCCAACCCCCCTAATAAAAGCTCCTGCATCTGGCCATGTAATTAGAAAACCAATTTCAATCCACATTAGTCGTTTAGTTATAAGCCAGCCTGAGTCAGCTCTATCTACTAGGAAAGCTAGTTGTAAAATATATATTTGATAAGTATAGTCTGAATATCTTCTGCAAAAGGTCTCATTATTTCACGCAAAAAAGAAAAAGTTACACGATTGCTAGATGTTCGTTTGTGAGATTTAAAATCATAACATAAGCCCCAAATCGTGAATATATAAAACATTTAGGGCATGATGCTCTCTTGGAGTTCTGCTCCCTACTAGAACCAGACAGCCTGCTACTTCCTTTCCAGTAATACATTATGCAGAACAACGACAGGGTGCCTAAAATAAATATGCTTGGATGTGCCACTTTCTTAGACATTTATTACAAGGTACAGTTTATAGTCTGAAGAGTTTCAAGAAGTTTTCTGAGATAAATGAGAACAGACATAAAATCGCTATGTCGTAAAATCGATACAGCTGAGATTTTTTGTGAAAGGCAATACATAGTTCAGTCAAAATCTTTGGATGGTCTGATTAACAAACCAACATGCCTAGGGAACATAAAGAAATGGGGTTAGGCTGGCTAACTGAAGAATGTGTGTGTGATAGGAGAAAAACACTCAAAAGCATTAACCCAAAGTGGTCAACCTAGTTCATTGGATTATATTTTTTCCCCTGTTTTTATTAGGTTGGGTACATCTTGCCTCTGGAAAATGTCATAATCCATTATAAGCACCTAAATAAAATAAAGACCTAAAAAATGTCACTTATCTGGACATTGCAAAATGTCTTCCTGTTACAGGGGATTCAAAATGTCATCATTGCATGGATGGTGTAGTGAGAAAGCACTGGGGTAAAACTTAGGAAACCTGGTGCACAGTTCAGCCTCTGCTCCTAAATCCCTGAGTGACTTCAGCAAAGTTATGTAACTTCTTTACTTCATTATCCTCATGCTTAAAATCCAAGGTCTGAACGAGCTGCTACCAGCCTTACAGAGTTGTTAACCAAGTAAAGTACTTAGAACATTAAATTCTTAAAGAAAACACTAGGTATTATCATTTCCATCTCTGAAATTTATAATTCTATTGTTCAGAGCACTCTCAGCATCTCTGGCCACCCTCAGCAACTCAGTTTATTCTAATAGAACTATCCATTATTCTAAGTCATTGTGACCCTTGTTATCAGAGTGGCTTTGGGACTCTTCAACGTGGGCTTGAGGCACAATAAATCGTTCCTGCCCACCACAGGTAGGGCAAGGTGAGGAAAACTGAGTGTCCTCTCAGGGGGACCCTAACATCTCTGAGACTTGTTAGTACATTCTGGAGTTTTCTAGGAAAGTCCCACCCCTAATACCTCACTGGACCTCCCATCCCTATTGTCCTCCCATTCTAGGACTAAAACTAAGCAGTTCAAAAACTGTGAAAACTCCTGGCTTTCCATGAATCTATGCTGTTTTAAATCTATGTTTTAAATTATTTCTTATTGGTAAGAAAATGCAGATTGTTAGAGAAGACCAATAGAATTTATTGTGAGTTAAAAGAGAGTCAGCCAATGAGACTTCCTTCTAATGATTCTCAAATTTGGGGCTTGTTTTTATATAACCTCAGTATAGGGAGATGCTTATGTTCCTCTAATCCAGGAGAAATAGATGAGGGCAGGGGTGGGGAGAGAGGAAAGGTCTTAGGTGAACAATAAATATCAATTAGAATTTTTAAAATCCAATTTAATTTTGGTGGCTTAATTATACCTGAGGCCTGACCATTTGACAACCTGCTGAAATATATCAAATACAAGTGACAGAGCTGGAGACAAGACCAAGTGTGAGACGTATAACTAGAAAATAATGAGCTGGTGAGGGTGGAGGACATTCCCCAGGAAGAATGGAACTCCAGACTTTTATTCCTAATGAGAGCTTTTTAGCCTAGAGGTGTATACAGATGCATTCTCCCCTGATTCACCATTGTTTCAGCTGCTAATTAAAATATTCCAGTAGCTAATCTCCAGACTATGAAGCAAAGAGGGGAAATAACACTGAAGGAAAGCTATGGAAATGAGCGTGTTCTCAAGCTATGGGGCTTTCATTATGAATGCTGAAGAGGCACTTAAAACTTCACAGTCTGGAAGTGAATACAACTTCCCTGCCTCTGAGGGGTTTACCTGGGGTACTTTTTCACTAAGTAGCAAAGGATTTTTTGCCAGTGTGATCACGTGGGAGACCTAAGCTGAGTCATCAGCTGTTAACCACTGTTCAGCACTGGGCAAAGAGACCAACGAACTTAGGAGCACTGGGGAATTTCATCAGTGAATGAAATGCTATGTAAGCAATACATGATCTACTTTTTTCTGACTTGGAGCAGCAAAACAGTCCCGACCGTATTATAAATAAAATTATTATTAGTGGAGTTTGAACTCAATGAGGCTCGCCAAGTTTTAATGTGGAATTGCTACTGCACAAAAATGGGGTTCTCCTACCCAGTATGCACAAAAAAGCCAATTAATGATGGCACCAGCTTTTGGGAGAGAGATCAGTTTTATCCTGAGAAACCAATCTGCAGGGAGACAGGGGGCATGTGCCCTCAGATCTGTTTCCCCAATTCAAGATTTGGGGCAAAATTTAAGAGGTTAGGGAGAACAGGTTGGCATGCAGAAATGCTGGCAGGACAGATTTTGATTGGTGGGCTTCAAGCATTTCTGGTAAGGTTCTAAACATTTATGACAAGGTTCTGAACATTTATGACGAGGTTCTAAACATTTAGGATGATGATCTAAAGATTCGAGTAAGGTGGGGGAGAAATTTTAATAACAGATCTTCCTGAATGATGGGCCCCTTGCTTCTGATAAGAGTCCGACTTTTTTGTGTGTGTTGTGAGGAAGATTGGTCCTGAGCTAACATCTGTGCCAATCTTCTTCTATTTCTGTATGTGGGACACCGCCACAGCGTGGCTTGATGAGCAAGCATGTAGGTCCATGCCTTAGATCTGAACCCACGAACCCTAGGCTCCCAAAGATCTTCCATGGGGAGGAGAATCTTTGGTTCCGTGGTCATTTCAGGTCAAGATTTCTTCTTCTGCAAATGCTTTGGCTATGTGACTTTTTAAGTTTTCTGAAAGACAATTCTTAATTACTTTGTTGATAAGAGATGAGATCTGTTCAAACTGGCTCTAAATGGGCCTGTGGTGACAGAATGTTGAAAATACATATGCTCTTTTACTTAATAACATTTATCTTTTCGTTTTTCTTAAAAAAGTATATAGGTCCTTTGTGAAAATTTTGGAAAACGCAACTATAGACAAAGAATAAAATAAAAATGACCTAGAACCCAAGACACAGTGATAAGCTCAGTTAATGCAATATGCGTCGTCCAAATGTGCTATGTGGAAAAACTTAAAGTTGCCTAAGAAGGCTACGTATGTCTAAATAAATGGATTACTTTTTAGTGATAAAGCTCTTTTTAGTGGTGGGGGAAGGGATCAGCTTAAAAAGTGAACCTTTCTATTAAAATAAAGTTCTCACCGTCTGCAGGAAAAAAATTTAAATTCATAAATATAAATATTTGACTAAGAATATACTTCTGATTCAGAGAAAGGATTCACTTTCTCATATTTACACAATGTTGTGTGAGATTTTTTTTTTCACCTACTTTAGTTTCTGTGTGTTTTGGTGAATCTCATCTATTACTAAGATATAAGATTTATTCCCATTTCCTTATTCTTTCCACCATTACCAAAATCACATAACTCCATCTGTCAGCAGAACTATTAGTGATTATTTAATCTGACCAGTGTGGATAATGATGAAAAGATTGGAGATCTGTCACTCTTAAACCCTATACATTGCCATTTGATAAAATATCAACTTTTTATGAAAAACACAATCGCACCTAGTAATCAAGCATGGAAGTGCATCAAAATAAGTTTTAATCGAATGGTTTACTTTCCTTCTTTGTCCTTATACCTAACAGTGGCAAATTAAAAAAAAAACGCTTTTTGTTATGTTATAGAAATAGTCACAAAATTTCTTTGGGACATTTCATTAGACTTAGTGACGTGAGATAATGTCAGTAGGAGAGAAGGAGGGGTAGAAAAAGAAACAGAGCAGTCATGCCATCCAAGGGGCCAGGGACAATCCAGTAACATTATCTTGGTAGAGGGTAGGTTCAAGATGGAATTTGTTTGTTTTTTGGAGGAGCACTGTTCACCCACCCTCAGGTGTAGATGTGCATGCCCACATGCTCCTGTGGGCTCACACGTCCCTCACACTCCAGCTGTGGTTCTACTACAGTGATCTGCTTCTACCCTCAGAACACTTCTGACCCCAAAAGTGTGTGTCTTTTCCACGCCAACAATCAATTCTCCAACTCTCCAGGCACCAACGGAGTAGCTAAAAATTCTGTTCAAGTCTGACACTAACTACCCCCTGGAGTTCTCATCAGACCCCTCAGGTTAAAGAGCTCAGTCCCACAGGATTGCCCCCACTGCAGACACCTATCCCAAGTCTGGGCCTCCTGGACTGCTGACTGACTGGCGATGAAGTCGGGGTTTCCCAGGACCCTCTCCTCAGGTTTGATAATTTGCTAAAATGCTCACACAGAACTCAGGAACATAGTTTACTTACTATTACTGGCTTATTATAAAGGACACAACTCAAGAAGAGCCGAATTGAAGAGGTGCATAGGGCAAGGTATTGGGGAGGGACATGGAGCTTCTGTGCCCTCTCTGGATGCACTACCCTCCCGGCACCTATATGTGTTTACCAACCCAGGCATTCTCATCACGTGGGATTTTTATAGAGGTTCCATCATGTAGACATTATTGATTACATAACTGGCATTGGTGATTACATCTATCTCCAGCCCCTCTCTCCTCCCTGTAGGCTGAGGATCTGGCTGAAGGTTCCAACCCTCTAGTCAAGCCCTGTTCTTCCTGGTAACCAGCCCCCATCCTGAAGCTATCTGGGGGCCCAGCAAGAGTCACTTCGCTAGCGTAAATTCAAGTATGTTTGCAAGGAGCTTGTATTGAATAGCGGAAGACATTCTTCTTACCCCTATCACTCAGAAATTCGAAGGGTTTTAGGAGATTTTAGGGTTCCAGGGCAAAAACCAAATATACATTTATTACATCACAATATCACGGATTATGTCAGAAAGTGCAAAGCTCAGGCCGTGAGCTGGAGAGGGAGCCCGGCAGCTTAGATTTGGGCAGAGTGGCCCATACTCATACTGGAATACAAAACCATCACAGTGACTGTTTGGGGTGCCCTAAACAGAGCTGGGCTCCAGGGCCCTCTTGGTGGCTCAGGTTCTTGAAGGGGGCTGCAGGTTTGGGGAGGTGGGTGGCAAGCTAGTGGATAGATCATTGTATACTGTGATTCTTGCTCGCAGGAACTGGCTGGAAGGTAAGCTGGAAGGTAAACTTCACAAAGGTAGGAATCTCTGTCTATTTTTTTACTAAAGCATTCCAAAGCACATGGTACATACTCAAATAATGTTTGCCGAATGACTGACTGACTTTAAACTCAAAAGGGACCAATTACAGAAACTAAAATTCTAGTGTTAAAAATTAGGAATGCTTTTACTTTATCATGTCACAAAAAGAGTGCATTCATTATGGAAAATGAGGAAATAGACATAAATGAAAAGAAGATTTTAAAATATCCAATAATCCCATTATGCAGATATAACCATTATGGAACTTTCTTTTTTTTTTTGGTGAGGAAGATTGTCCCTGAGCTAACATCTATTGCCAATATTCCTCTTTTTGCTTGAAGAAGATTGTCCCTGAGCTAGCATCTGTGCCAATCTTCTTCTGTTTTGTATGTGGGACACCTCCACATATAAAATGCCTTGATGAGCAATGTGTAGGTCCGTGCCTGGGATCTGAACTTGTGAACCCTGGGCCACTGAAGTGGAACATGTGAACTTAACCACTGAGCCACCAGGCCACCCCTACCTCTATGGAACTTTTTAATATATGTGTATATTACATTAACTCTTTTTCTACATGTATGGATATATATATATATATTTCAAAATTAAAAAGTGTATTATACTGTGTTGTTGTGTTATAAAGTGATTATTTTACTTGAAAATATATATATTTTTTAGCTTTCCATGTGAAAAGAATATTTATAGTTCTCATAATTATTCAAGGATAAATAGGATTTTATTTGGAGGATATACCAAAATGTATATAATTGATTCCCTTTTGTTATATATTTATAGTGAAAGAAACAGTGTAATAAACATCCTTATAGAAAAAAAATCTTTGCACAGGTCAGTTCTTTCCTTAATTACATTCTTAAATTCAAAATTAATAAATTCAGTGGAATATGCATTTTTGAGGCTCTTGATAATATGAGCCAACTGCTTCTCAGAAAGTTTGTGTTAATTTACAGTCCTGTTGGCAGTGTATGATGGTGAATAAATCTTCAAGCACCAGATATAAGCTTTTTTCTTGTCAAATAAGTGGGCTGAAAATTGTATTGTAAACAAAATAAAATTAGCATTAAAGTGGCATCCCATTATTGTTTGTTTGTTTGTTTGTTTTGATGAGGAAGATTGCCCCTGAGCTAACATCTGTGTCAATATTCCTCTATTTGTATGTGGGATGCCACCACAGGACAGCTTGGTGAGCAGTGTGTAGGTCTGTGCCCGGGATCCGAACCTGCAAACCCCAGGCCACCAAATCAGAGCATGCAGACTTAACTGCTACACCACCAGGCTGGCCCTCCATTATTATTTTCAATTAATGCATCACCTTTACTGTGAGGATAAACTAGAGTTGAAATTTGGGAGCAACCTCCCCTGTGGACAGGGGCTGATGGCATGCTGGTCTTTAGACTATCTTTCTTTGATATTTGATATTCTCTGATATCTTCTCAGTCTCCACATTATTTCCTCCAGATATCTTATTACACTGATAGCTATAGCTTTGTATCACGTTGTTAGACGTCGATTACATTTAGATCTTGTGCCTCCAGTTTCTTATTTGGGAGATTTTCTACCTTCTAAGGAGATATTTACAAATGTAATGATCTTATCTGTTATGTCAAATTATAAAGTTAAATTAAGGGGCCTGCCCCATGGCCGAGTGGTTAAGTTCACATGCTCCGCTTTGGCGGCCCAGGGTTTCACTGGTTCAGATCCTGAGGGCTGACATGGTGCTGCTCATCAGGCCATGCTGGGGCGTCATCCCACATGCCACAACTAGAGGGACCCACAACTAAAAAATATATATATATATTCACCTATGTACCGGGGGGCTTTGGAAGAAAAAGGAAAAATAAAATATTTAAAATTAAATATTTAACTTTCAGTGGGTAGCCTATTTCCCTGAGTTTCAAGTTTCTGAGAGAAATGCACTATTGTCGCTAAATGATCTATAGAACATGAATGGTGTGTTGTTGCATGGAGTACTGAAGTCTCGGCAGTAAATGGAACAGACAGATAGCAGAACCAGAACACAGAACATTGGAACCAGAAAGACCTTAGAAATTCCCTGGTCAATGCCTTTCGCATTGGCTTGAACAGTGGGAACCAAAGGCTCAGGAAGACACATTTTCAAAGACCATGACAAAGTTTATTTGCAGGCTGGATGTTTATTTAGGTTAAGAAACAACTAAGAGTTTAAATAACAGCATAATACTTAGGAACATATCCAGAGAATATTTTATTTTTAAAGCTGTGCTCCTCACAGGGGAGGCCCCATATTACCTGAAATTGGTCACAAGACCTGCTTGTTAAAAATTCAGATTCTTGTCCTTACACTAGGGTCTAACCCAGAAATCAGCATTACTAACAAACTCTTCAGATGGCTCTTGGGCAAAATGAAATTTGAGAAGCAACGCTTCAGCCAAAGGAAAATCATCACCCGTAAAGGGTACTTCATTTTCTTAAACTTTGGAGAGTGTCCAGTTGAAAGGCTCTGTACCTCCTGAAACAGCAGTCAAGATTTCTAAAAGTACAGAAAGAGAACTGGAGACCAGAGAAAGATGATGAGAGAACCTGACTGACTTCTGACTTTCAGCCACTCTATCCAAAGAGAGTTTTCGTTTGTATTGTGTATTGCCGTGCTTTCGGCTCTACTAAGAGAGTGGCTATGGGAAGTATATAGAGCCATCTGTAGACTTTTTCCCTCACGGTCTGTACACCACCCGAAACAGATGTATATCAAAGAATGTACTAAATGATGCCATACTTTCCCTCCAACATCAGACGGATAGGAATGTTAGAGTATGGAAAAATCAATTCTTGGCCAGGAAATGAGGAAAAAGGAGCTCATGTACTTGGCTGATGGATGTGTTGGTTGATTTATCTACCATGGAAGACAATTTGCAGTATCCAGAAAATTGAAAATGTGTCCCTTTTGCCTTGGAAATTTCATGACCAGGTACATTTCTAGATAAACTCTTCTTAATATACACAAGTAGATGAATAATAGGTAATGGTGAGTGAGAAACAGTTGTTACATGTAGCTCTTTTAACAATCACAAAGAACCCGAAAGACAGATGGATTTTACTGTAGATGAGTTGCTGCAAGGTTGAGTAACATGCTAAAGGCACATGGTTGGCATGTGGAGAGTCAGGATCTAAGCCAGAAAGGCTGACTTCAGAGCCCTTGTTCTGAACCCTAATGCAGCCTGCCTCCAAGGGTATCATTATTGGTACTGAATTGTGTCCCCTCAATATTCATATGTTGAAGTCCCAACCCCAGTACACCTCACAATGTGACTGTATTTGGAGATAAGGTCTTTAAAGAGATCAGTAAGGTTAAATGATGTCATATGGGTGGGGTCCTGGTCCAATGTGGCTGGTGTCTTTATAAGAAAAAGGAGACACTGAGGATGCATGTACACAGAGGAAAGGCCATATGAAGACACAGAGAGAAGACCGACATCTTTAAGGCAAGGAGACAGACTTCAGGAGAAACCAACCCTGCTGACATTCCAATCTTGGACTTCCAGCCTCCAGAACTGTGAGAAAATATATTTCTGTTATTTAAACCACCTAGCTGTGGTATTTTGTTTTGATTTCCTTAGCAAATTAATACAGATACTTACAAAGAGACACATAATCACATTATTAGTAATAGTGAACCATTAGAACCAAACTCAATAACCATCTATAAGAGAAAGAGTAGTGTGGTATATTGATATGATGCAACCATACAGATGTTAAACAGAATGAGCTTGATCTTTATGTATTAATATGGATACACCTCAGAAACCATTTAAGTGAAAAAATGTGAAGAATAATATGTAAAGTCTGAAACCATTTGTGTGAATTTAAAATACATGCAAATATGGCATATTTATAAACTGATATAAATTTACAATGTGGTTTTTCTATACTGTGCAGAATTGCCTCTGAAGATAAAAGGAAATGCCTCTGGGTGTGGGGGACAAATGGGGATTTGAGCTTACCTGGTATATTAAAAGTGACATAGAAAGGTCTTTAAATGTATAAAAATATTAATACTTGTCATTCTAGGCAGTGGTTATATGAGTATTCATTAATTATTCTTTGAGCTTCTGTGTAGTTTTTATTCTCAAAATCAAGATAGTCCCAGAAAGAGAAAAAGAATCTTTTAATTGGTGTCAGATAAGAGTACTCCAGAAATTCGTGAGGAGATATCAAACATACAGGGGCTTTTTTTTCAGCATACCACAAGTGATTTAAACAAATTCGTAAAAGTGTCCTGAAAAAGAGAACTTTATGAACATTCTAGCCATCAGAGATTTTTCATTCTGTTTTTACTCTATTGTTTACATTCGTATATCTAAAACTAACCTTGTTTGAGAAGCACTTCTGTCTCATACAAAACTTAAAAGGCATTAACTTTTGCCATGATATCATACTTGCTAATTAAGTGGAAAATGAGAAAAGGCTGGGGGGAAGTAAAACATCTATTTCTCACGAGCTACTATATGATTCAGGGAAGACGTCACTCACCATCTCTGCTCTTGACTTTCCCTGGTCTATAGGAAGAGGATTATGACAGCACCTACCTCATAAGTTGTTGGAGTGCTCAAAGGGTTAATATATGTAAGGCGTTCAAAATCACACCTGGTACACTCTTCGCGTCCACTATGTGTTTGCCACTATGCTGATTATAATACAGTTATTGTAGGATTGGAAATAATATTTGAAAAATGTGTGGCACTTAATAGGGATTTTATAAGCAATAGCTATTCGGCCCCAAGAAAGAGTATTTGACAATTTGAGAAAGGCAAACAGAGAGGAAAGTTGACTGTAAATAGTCAAGACTCAAAAAAGCCTTGATGGATGCTCTTTCCTAGGCCTTAAACTAAGTCTTCGTCTTTTATCTAAGCTTCTCCAGGTGTGTGACATTAACCCTTCCTGGCCCCAAAGTTACCTTTAAGACATGGGAATGACATCAGTTTCTGTAAAAAGAGATCCAAAACCTCCAAATGAGAATGTAATAATCGGAACAATCCATGTTCAACCCTTCTGGGCATTTGGGGTTGAGGTGTTTCGAGTTGCTGAAAGCTGATGAGTCTTTTAGAAGTAGTCATTTACAATGCCCCTGTGGCCTGGCAGAGTTAAGGCAGCTTTCAGCAGCCCCTAATTATCTCCTGGAAGTAGTCTGAGCCCTGGGATAACAGGACTTAGTGAGAACACATAAAGAGGTGAGGGCACTAATTACCCCCAAAGGGCATTTTGGCTTCCTGTTGGTGTGGCTGAAATATATGCCAGACCTTACTCTCAAGTTCATGAATGTGCCCTGCCAATCCAAAATTCAATCCTCTGATTTAAACGCATGGCTCAATGGGAGATTAAAAGAAATCCAGATAGAAACACAGTTGGCAATTTCAACTTCAAATGAATTTATCCTCCTTCACTCCAGCCGGTTGTACACATACTCTCCTGGTAACTTAAAAATGACACAGCGAAAAATGTGAAGCCTGGGGCCAGCCCGGTGGCGCAGTGGTTAAGTTCGTGTGCTTCACTTCTGCAGCCCAGGGTTCGCTGCTTTGAATCTCGGGGGCAGACCTATGCACCACTTATCAAGCCATGCTGTGGCAAGTGTCCCACATATAAAATAGAGGAAGGTGGGCATAGATGTTAGTTCAGGGCCTCTCTTCCTCAGCAAAAAGAGGAGGATTGGCAGTGGATGTTAGCTCAGGGCTAATCTTCTTCAAAAGAAAAAAAAAGTGAAGCCCAACTATTATCACATAAGGAGAACAGCAAAGCACTTGAAATGTAGACCCTGTAGCCAAACTGTCAGCATTTGAATCTCGTATTGGAGTCCCTGGCCATGTGACCATGGACAATTTGTACAACTTCTTCATTCTTCAGTTTACTTATCATCAATATGAGGATCCGAGGATAGTCAAAGTAGCTTGCTCATGGGACTGTCATGAGTCTTCACAACATAAGACAAATAAAGCACTTAGAACATTGCCTGGTATGTGATAAATTCTTTGTATGTGTCGGTTTATGTTATTACTATCTAAACATATCTAAACATAAAAGGCATTTTCTTGCAAATACACTTATTTATCCCATATGTTGCACACTCTTTAGATCTGCATTGTCCAAAATGGCAGCCACTAGCCCCACGTGGCTCTTGAGCACTTGAAATGTCACTAGTCTGGCCTGAGATGAGCTGTTAGTGTAAACTGTATATGGGCTTTCAAAAACAGTACAAACAAGACTGTAGAACATCTCACTGATAATTTTTTATGTTGACTACTTGCTTCAATGATAACACCTTGGATATATTATGTGAAATATATTACTAAAATTAAATTCACCTGTTATTTTTTTTTAATGTAGCTACTAGAAAATTTAAGATTACATATGTGGCTTACATAATATTTCTATCAGACAGCTGCTTTAGAACCAGAACAGGCAGGCTGTGGAAGCAGCGCATACGAGCAGATCCTGATCCAAGACCAGGAAGTCCTGTGCAGACTCTTGTCTCCTCCGTCTCTGGGATCCTGCTCTGTCTTAACAGTTGGATAGTCAGGGCAAGTCTGCAATCTTCAGGTGTCTGGCTCTCCATCTGTAAACTAGAGATGGTTATAACAGTATATACTTCCTAGGGTGTTCTTGAGAATTAGTGATTTAATACACATAATGTTCTTAGAACAGTACTTCAGGCATAACAAGTACTCCATAAATATTAGCTATGACTCTATGACTATGGGGCTGATACATGGAGGGTGAGAAAGAAGACACAGTAGAGAGAAAAGGAAGCATGGTAACTTTGTGGGAAAGAAATACTAATAATTTGATCCAAAAGGCTACTTTACATATAAAGTAACTGTGACTGAGAGAGGTATTTACCCTTGGCCACGCAGTCAATTAGTGACGGAGTCAGGGGAAAACTCAAGTATTGTGACTCTTATCCTAGCAGTCTTCCCTATATACCATTATACCTCACCTCCACACCACCAAATCCTGCCCTCTTGTCTCTTCACCCACTTCTGATACTAGATTAGCTAAGGGGAAAACTGAGGAATCTCTATGCTTTTTTAAAATGTTGGTTGAGAGCTCCAGCATCTCTCTACTGAGGTCTACCTCTGTAAGAAGACTAGGATCTTCCCAAGAAACATTCTGTCTACTGTTCTCAAACCTCTTTGTGAATCAAATATTGAAATACACAAAGACCCTAATGCAAGATGGCTTACCGTTCCATAGATCCAATCACACAAAGCCTGTGGTCTCCTTGCTGTTCCTCAAAACTTCCAGTGAGCTCCCTCCCTGGACCTTTGCCAGGTCAGTCTTCCTGCTGCTCTGCCCTTAACCTGACTCATGTCTCATTCCTTAGCTCCTTCCAGTCTTTGTTGAAATGTCACCTTTTCAGTGAGGACAGCCCTGACCTCTATTTAAATTTGCAGCCCCTCTCCCCCTTCCCTGCTTTATTTTCCTCCATAGTACATACGATCTATTAATCTACTACAAAATTTACTTAATTATTGTCTTATTTCCCGTCCCCCCTCCCTAGAATGTGAGTTCTATGAGACAAGGATTTCTAGTGCCTAGAATCGAGGTTGGCATATGTAGGTTATTAATAAACATTTGTTGAATAGACTTTAGAATTGATGGATAAGTGTTAAAAATATTCTGCCCCTCGTATGCTTCCCCTTGGAGACAGAATTATAGCTTAGTGGTTAAGAGTACCATCTCTGGTGACTGACCTGAGCTTGAATCCTGCTGCGTCACTGACTAGCAACGGGACCTCAGAAAAGCCAATTCACCTCTCTGGCTCTCACTTTTCTCATCTATAGAATTATGGAGAATGAATGACATATTTCATATAAAACATGCCTGCAAATGGCTGGGCACAAATTAGGCTGGTAAATTGTGAATAGTCATTTTTTAAGAATTTTCATCACTTCAGCATTAAAGGGTGAAGTTTTTGTAAGGGAATATCCACTCTGTCTCCCCAGCAAGGCATAATCTGCAACTCCTCAGGGTTAGGCATCAGTAATTGGTGTTACTCTAGCATACAGAACAAATTCAGAAAATCAAACCATCCTGGGTTCTGACATATTCGTTTTCAAAAAATAGATGGAAGCAAATTGATTCATAAGACACTTGAAGTCTCATTCCGCTTGTAAGATATGTCAAGATCCCATTCTTCAGGATCTAAGATTTAAGACTGGCCCAGAGAGGTGGGCTGATGAGGAAGTTGAGCACACAATGTAGAAATTATATAATTACTTTTCAATGTTTTCCCTAGACTCTTCAAAGTTAAAAAGGAGGCTGCCTAGACTTCCTGATTTTCCAATCTGGCATGTAAGGGGCTTGGACGTCATAAGTTCCATCCTCACAACAAGAAAAAAGCTGAACAAACTGAAAATCAACAACTCTTCTTAAGTCTATCAGGGAATTGAAACTACTCGGTGAGCCACTGCTCCCAAAATTATGGAGACAGACAGGCAGATACAGAGAATCACAAGTTAGTGAAGCAGAAACCCAGGAGCAGAAATTGCTGCTAGAACCAGTACTACGGGGAAAACAACGAAAACAGCTGCATGGGCCAGACTTTATTTAAGAACAATTTTCTAGGGAAACCCAAAGACAACAGGAGAGACAAAAACAAGGCCACTAGAGGAAATTTTAGCCTCTGACACTTACAACTTCATCACACAGTAACCAGAGCCTAATTCCTAGCCAGATAAATATCACACCTCACTCTAAAGATCTATTGGCCTCATTTACTTTTACCTAGTACAAAATGTCCAGATTTTCAACAAAAAAAATTACAACGTGCTCTAAAAGAAAAAGCAGTTTTAAGGGAGAGAGCAAGTATCAGAAGTAGACTCAGATATGGTAGAGATGCTGGAATTTTCACACCAGGAATTTGAAACAACTTTGATTAATATGCTAAGGGCTCAAATGGAAAAAGTGGCCAACATGCGAGCACAGATGAGAAAGGAAAATTCTGAGAAAGAATGAAGAAGAAATGCTAGAAATCAAAAACTACTGTAGCAGAAGTGAAGAATGCCTCAATGGGCCCATCAATAGACTGGACATGGCCAAGGAAAGAGTCAGTAAGATTGGAGAAAAATGAGGCTTCCTTAAAGAAACTGCCCTTATTATAAAAGAAATAAATGCTGAACTCCAACTGGGAAATTTGTGGAAGATTATATCTGACTAAAGATGCTTGGTATTAGATCAATTTATTGAATGTGAGATACACTCTGGGATGATTGCTGATTGAATTCAGCAGACTTTCATATTATGCTCTTCGTTTTATGGAGTAAGCATGGTCAAAATGGAATATTAATGACAAACCTTTAATGACAAACATATAATGTTTGCTAGGTGATGAAAAAATGTTTGTTAGCTATTGAAATAATCTTAAGAGGATACATTTGGAATGTTGGCAATAATGTGTCACCTGCCTTTATTTATTTAGAATAAAGCATCTGTCTTTATCATCCCCGCTTTAATTTATTGTACACATATTAGTGCTTCTAAGAAAGCCACTTCCAATAAACTTTTATGGTATGCAATTCCCGGGCTTTATAACTTATAATTAAATCCCACATTTACCCTGTTGGAATTTATTTCTCAACCACCTGCACCGTCTTTCTTCCCAGACTCTATACTAGTCTTATGCTGTTAATGCATTTGTTACCACATTTCTTTATTTTAAACTCATCTTAGAGAAATTCTCTTGTGGAATTGGCCTCATGGATAAGACAGTGGTTACTATGAAAACTCCAAATGAATATTTACAATTTGAATTGAAGTTACAGAACTCCCTTATAGGAGTCTCAAAGAAACAGATTCATAAACAAGTTCATTATCTCCAAAGCCCAAAATATAATGTTTAGGGAGCTGGTAAAAATACTTCTTAAGCAGGGCCTATAAGCTGCCTGAAATGAAGCAAATTTAAACCACTATCTTATTCAATTATTTGCAACATACAGCGTTATTATTATTGATATTTAAATACAACACAAATATTTCTTGACCTTTTGTTAATTTTCTTCATTGTGGGTCATCCTGCAATTCGACTTCTCTCAGTTGTCAGGAAAAGACAGAATGCTGAAGTTTTATGAAATTTTACTCAATTTTTATATGTGTTTTCTAATTTGTTTTTAGGGAGTATTTGATAACTAATATATTTTATAGTCTGGCACGGCAAGAATTTCTGCATCATTTTTAGAATAAAATGGATGGGCATTTTACTACAGTGCTTATTAAGAACTTACAAGCAAAACACTGTATATAGAATATTCAACACCCTCCCACTTGAAAACCCTCAAACGAGCCTCATGTGCTAGGCCAGCCTCCTTGTCGAACATTGTCTTCCACTCTATGTTTTGCATCCCTGTAGAAAATGCTCCAGTTCCATGGGACTCCTCCTTATTCCCTGACTATTCAGGCTGAGTTTTCACCTTTGATTTCCCCACAACATAGACCCAGTGCTTTGTACAAAGTAGGTGCTTAATAACTATTTATGGTATGAAATTGGAGAGGAGAAACAAAAAGGATTTGACTCTCCCAAAGTGGTTAGTGGCAGCTTCTGCCGTAGTCAACCTTTTTCTGGTGAGAGCGCCTACACTGTCTACTGAGAACTGGTCTGCTCCCGTTGCATGCACTCTGGATAGGACAGTCATTCCAAATGCTCTCTTCTCTCCTGGCCAAGGGGTGGTGAGTCAATCACACTGCCCCTCCCAGGGATGTTCATCTGAGCCAAGAGACACATTTGAAAACAACTGCTCTTATTATCTATTCACACCCCAGTCCATCAATACTGGCCTTCTCAGGCTTCTCAATTTGAGTCTTGCCTCAGTGCCTTTGCTATTGTCTGTCTCCCCAACCAGAATGTTCTCCCCCAAGACACTCTGTGGTCTCCTCTCCCTACTTATTCCAGTATTTGCTGAAAAGTCACCTCCTCAGAGAGAACCTTCTTGACAATGTCATTTAAAATAGGTCCATGTCCCTGTCCTGTCATTTTCTCTTGTCTTAATTTTTGCTCATTGCTATTTTCAGTACATGGAAATTCTGTGTATGTTTGTTTTTTTGCCTGTTCTCCTTCTCTCTCTCTTTAATGGGAGAGGGCACGTACCTTCTGTCTTATTTATTGAGGAGAGTGCTTGCCGTGCACATGGTAGATAAAAAATATATTTATTGAATGACCGAATAAATAAATTTTACCTAAATCCTTGGAGTTGCCCTGGTTCCTATCGTTCCCTAAATCCAATTGGTTGTTTAGCTTTTCCTTTTATTTCCCCAGCATATTTCTTTTCTCTTTCTTTTTGTTTTGTTCTGTTGAAGATAAAGAATTTAAGTTTCTGCTGCTTAGCTGACAGAGTTCAAATGCAGAAGTACTTTGAGCACTGATCTTATAAAAGCATCTCACAGGGTTTTTTGGCACATAAGTGCTGCACAATTTGTGTGAATTCCTCATCCCTTTCTTTTCCTATTCTCCTCTAGCTAACCTCCAGGATAGCCTGCAGTAGACTAGAAAATACATCAGATAGTGCCAGGAACACAGTACCTGCTCAATAAATATTAGTTGAGCATTCTATTTGAACGGAAAAAGACCACTGAACAATGGCCCCAGCCACTAGAAAATCCATATTCCCCTGGCATAAGAGTTGAGTCTTAGCAGGTGGTTGGGAAATGCCATCCCTACACTGGTACTTGGGCAGATACACGCAGAAGTACTGCTTTTATCAAGGAAACATACCAACTTTCTCATATCGCTTATTCAGCTGATGCAAAACTATAAACTGTCAATTAAACCATAAATTTCTATGTGCAGTTAGGCTTCTCTGAGCTGGTCAGTACAAGAGAAACCAAAGACACGAGAGAAGGAATCGATCCAATCGTGAGAAGTGACCAGAACCAAGAAAGTCTTTGCTTGTCATACAGGCATCTGTCAGCACAGCAAGACGCGCTCACAGAGGGCTTGCTGCATGCAAAGCCTGATGCTGGGAACCTGGGGAGTTTCAAGAATCTCCATCCTCCAGAAGCTTGCTGGACTGTAGTGAGACAGTCAAGTAATCAATCGTTGCACATCAAAATAAATGGATTTAGTATTAATAGAAGCATATTCAACCTGCTATAGAGAGCAGTACCAACTTATTCATGGGCATGCTCATCCATGCAGTCATTGATTCAACATTGATTGCCTACTTACTAAGCTTCATGCCATGAGCTAGATCCTATAGGTGCAGAGCTCTTATCCCAGTGGGGACAGAGACACAGACCAGTTACAATGAGCCCAGAAAATGGAATGATCTCAACTGAAAGAATTCAGAGACAGTTACACATAATCATAGTAATGAACATTTACTGCCCTCTTACCACATACCAGACCTTCCTTTAAGACCTTCAAGTACACTAGCTCGTTTATTAAATATTTTATTGTTATATTATTATTCCCATTAAAGAGTGGGTGATAAATATTTTCCTGAAGAAATTAGGGAAGTTTCCACATAAGAATAATAGTTGACATCTTTTGAGGGATTTTTATATGTCAAGAACTATTCTGGGCTGGCCCCGTGGCCAGTGGTTGAGTTCGCTCGCTCCGCTATGGTGGCCCAGGGTTTCACTGGTTTGGATCCGGAGCGCGGACTTGTCACTGCTCGTTAGGCCACACTGAGGTGGCGTCCCACATTCCACAACTAGAAGGACCCACAACTCAAATATACAACTATGTACTGGGGTGATTTGGGGAGAAAAAGCAGAAAAAAAGAACTATTCCAAGTGCTTTATATGTTCCAGCATATTTACTAAAAATTCTATTATCCCAATTTTTACACTTAGAATTTTTAAACATTAAGTGGCAGAGGTGAGATTTGAGTCCAGATAGACACGGGTTTTAACCATTACCTCTTATTCCTCTGCCATGAATTAAGACATTTGAGATGGGTCTTGAGGAAGGCATTTGCCTCATGGGAGAAAGAGCGGGCATCCCAAGGTGTGGGAGGATGTTTTAGTTTCCCAGGGTTGCCATACATAACACATTACCACAAACTTGGTGGCTTGAAACAATGGAAATTCATTTTTTCACAATTCTGAAAGCCAGCAATCTAAAATCAAGATATTGGTAGGGTTGGTTCCTTCTGGAGGCTCTGAGAGAGAATTCTTTCCCTCCTAGCTTCTGATGGCTACCGGCAATCCTTGGGGATCCTTGACTTGTAAACGCATTATTTCAATCTCTGCCTCCATCTTCAGATGGCCTTCTCCTTCTGTTGGATCTCTGTGTTTTCTGTCTCTTCTGGGACACCCACCTGTGGATTTAGGGTCCAGCCTAATCCAGGAAGACCTCAAGAACCTTTGTTTAATTACATCTCCAAAGAACCTTATTCCAAAGCAGGTGGCATTCTGAGATTCTGGGTAGAAATATTTGGGGGCCACAACTCAGAGGACATATGCCATAAAGGGCACGTAGCATGGAGCCTTAAGTGCACGACACAGTCGGAGAGGTGAGACCCTCCATCTAGCTGGGAGGATCAGCAGTACTGCCGTCACGGGGAGATAAGGCTGGAGTGGTGTTGGTTCCAGACTGGGAAGAATCTTGACTTTCCCCTGTAGGTAATGGAATCAGAGAATTTTCAGCAAAGTGACATGATCTGAATCCTTTGGGGGTTTGTGACTTTAGAAATCAAAGGAAAGATGGACTCGAGTGAAAAGAAACTGATGACATGGGCAGTAACGGTTGCTGGGAGTCCTGGAGAATGGCCGCTGGCTTTGTGAATAGTTCTGCTTGGAAGATATAGGCAAAGCCCACTGGTGCGTTATCATTTGAGCTGAGAATTTCCTCCCACATCTGCTTATAACTCTCAATCTTGTTTTCCTTAGACCCATCAACATATTCTAAGTAAATTTAGATAATAATTATCCTTTTTGACTTTAAATTTATGGGCAAATGCCAGTGATTGAAATTATACTTTATTCTGACAGAATCAAATGTTGAATAAGGGTATTGATATCAAATAGTTTAAACAATTAATATCAATTGATGTAAACTATGAAATAAGTCGATGATTACCAAGTTACTACCTTGTATTTAACTATTCCAAATGCAGGTCTGTATTTTCTGATCAGCTGCTTATACGAACCCATAATCGACAAGAGGCTCATAAAATGATTGTATTCCTACCTCCCTTATTACTGGCATAAATGCCTAGCATTCACCAGCTGCATAATGAAAGTTCCAGTTGCATTCAAATTGTTACACTCAAATGCTTAAAATTTCATGTTGTCAAAAACCAGCAACATTATCAAAGGGAAATGAATATGATATAAATATGTACTCACGTTTAGAAAAATGTACAGCATTTCATTTCCAAGATAATCACAAGTTCTCTTGTTGAGAATCAAATTTCAAGTTAAGAAATTTACTTGAGTTCTGTTCACTTCGAGCTTTTTGCAGACCAGAGCCAAAGTGGTTTCGATTCTGGGCAAACACTTGAAATTATTTTCAAAGAGAACTGCTTTTTAAATTTAATTTCTAAGAAACATGCTCTCTTATTAAAAGAAATTTTAATGCCTTTCTTGCTCCTCATTTACGGTAGATCACACTTCTTTTAGAACATTAATTGCCAGTGTTTTATTTCATTATTTGTGCTTCATTTAACTGCCCTAATAACTTAACAACATTTATGCAAGAATCTTCATAATTGCTTCATAGTTGGGCTCTTTTAATTTCAAAAGTTTTCACATGGTTCCAGTACTGTGTAAGAAGAAAAAATTATTAAGCTTGTCACATTTTCATCAGAAATTCTACATTTGGCAAATATATGTGTGTATATGTCTATTTAGGTTTTTTTCCTTGAAACTTCTTTAACTTTTCTCTTTTAATTATAATATTCTTTTAATTTTAGTTCTTGATAGTTTCATGCTAGCTTCTCTAATCAGGTTTCATTTTAGATGCAGATTAATAATAAATTTTTCATGAGGCTTCTATAAGATGCTTACAAAATCAATCGGCTTTGCTTTTTGATAGTGAAGTTAAAAAATGATGGTTAAATTACAACAGATGTTTCTATTTCTTTTGGAAAAATCCAAAATGTCCATGGATTGATGGATGCATGTCTCAGAAAACTATAAAGAAAAGAAAGAAATGGTAGCTCCAAAGTTCAGAAGAGTGTCACCTTTGGGGGTGGTGGAGGATGGGATGGGATGGGAGGAGCACTGGGCAGGAGCACACGGGGGCTTCTGGGTGATTTCTATTGTTCTGTCTCTTAAGCTGGAAGAGAAACATATGGGTATGTGTTTCATTCCTAGTCTTTAGACATTTCACATATTTTAGAAATATGTATTTATATGTATTCAATATTCAGTAAGACATTTCATACAAAAGGAAGAACCAGCACGTATCAGATGGAAAAATGTACTAGTCCCTTATAAGAAAGTAACATATATGGCCACTGTGTTCAATAACTCATTTGAGAGTTGAGTAAATACAACTTTTAAATATCTTCCTACAACTCTACTGAATTCATCTAAAACTTAAATGTGCCAAAAAAATTTTAAAACAGACTTTCAAAATTGGACAAATTTCACTCTTTTGGAAACTCTCTAAAAAAACTATTATTACAGCAAAATTAAAAGAACTCAGAATATGCAACTTCATAAAAATATGCAACTTATGAAAATCTGAGGGAAATACAGTTAGGCTTTTGCTTTGTAGAATCTTGTTTTTTTCTAATTTTGTTGCCTGGTAGTTGTTTTTCACTAGAACAATCTTTCCCAAAGTATAGATCCTAGAACCCTAGTACTGAAGGGTGTTAATAGGCATTACATACGAAAGGGTCTGTTGTCAAATAATTGTGGGAAATACTTGTTTAAACAAAGTTAACCAGGTTTCACTACCAGAGGATATCTCAGATTCCTAATATGCTCATGGAGGTCTTAAATCTCTAAGACTGGGTTTGCGGAAGGTGTTGGTTAGTGTGTAAGATAGCTACATAGACTTTCATAGACTATTTTTCTGGACTAATGTTCCACAAAAAACGTTTTGGGATATAATTGGCCTAGAGGATGAAAAGTCATTTTGATGTAGCCACCAGTCTTAATCTGATTGTCTTGGCATTGACTAAAAAATGAGTTTTTGTGTGCGTTAATTTTTGTTAACCAGGATTTGTTATCTCTTTCCAGTTGTAATTAGGCAGAAGTTATCATCACAAATGAGCTACTTGAAAAATGGCCTACTTCCCTGGTCCCCTGAAACAGAAGGATTCCACCAGATCCTTCACAACCACCGGGGCAGAAAATCAAAATGCCAGTTGAATCTGCGTGGAAATGGAGGGACCCTAGAGATCAGGAGCTTCCCCCAAAGGTTTTGATGCCAAATGCTTTGTAATCACCACCCAACAAAACCTTCCACTGAGGTCCTATTCATCACAGGTCATGCAGTCTCTGTGAACATATCTCCACTCTAGTCTCTCATGGTCTTCCATGAATAAGTGTCCCTTTGTCTCTGAGGTCTCCTAGACCAAAATTCAACATGGCGGTCTTTTCTTTAGGAAGGCTGCTCTCTGAGAACTCATCTATTGTTAGAGACCAAAAGCAATCATGATTTAGCTGCTGTTGTGAATCTGACGATATTGGCAATGACTGAAAACTGTTACTGCTTAAAACTTTCAGTGTCTTATGTAAAAGAACTGCTCCCTCTTGTCATTTCAAATTGGGACTTCTTGGCTAACCATTAACAATCATTGCTCAAGTCATGAAGTGTACCCACTATATTCCCATGAAAGCTGTGGTGAACACAGAAAGGAGAATTTGATATAACCTACCTCTTAATTTTTTTTTCCTGAGGAAGATTCACCCTGAGCTAGCATCCACTGCCAATCTTCCTCCTTTTGCTTGACAAAGGTTTGCCTTGAGTTAACGTCTGTGCCAGTCTTCCTCTATTTTGTACATGGGTCACTGCCACAGCACGGCCACTGACAAGTGGTGTAGGTCCACACCTTGGAACTGAATCTGGACCACCGAAGAGGAGGGTGCCAAACTTAACCACTAGATCACAGGGCTGGCCCCTATAACCTACCTCTTAATGCCATAGCTCCTCTCCAATATAAACACACATGGTTGTACACAGACAGCACATACTCACAGGGAAACCAGACTTCAAGAGTCTCAAACAAGAATAGGATTAAGAAGAGGTGTTGTTTACCTACTAAGTGCTTCTAGTAACTAGAAATTTTGCTCTAATTATCAGCTGAGGACTGGACTTGAATAATACTCATAAGACCTAGTACAGTTCCTTTACTTCAGTCTTTATAGAGATAAACTGAGATCATTTACAAATATTCTGTGAAATGGGAGCAACATATCTTTTAATTAGCCATCAATCTAAACATGGATATGTATGTATATATTCACATATATTCATACATGCACACATATATGTAGTGTGTGTGCACTAATGTGTATACACAGAGAGAGGAAAAGAGAGAGATTTTTGTCAATCCTGTTCAATTCCTTTTCACTAGCAAACTGGGGTAAATTTTTGTCTCGATGTGGTTGAGGAGATTTGTTATTTCCATATCCTCTTTTTGTTTGTCAAAGCTTGTTTGGCCACTCTCTTCTGTTGCATTAGCTCTTTGTCCTCCTCTTATTTCAAGACCATCATTATATGATCTCATTGGCATCTGAGGTTTGGACTATTTGCATGATCTCAAAAATCAATACATATGTAAAACTGAAGTCTTTCTGAGGTATAAGTTTGAAGAAGGCACCCACTAAGCTCAACCTGCTCAGCATCTACATCTCCATGAGGCTTTGCTGTTCTAGATGCTTCCATTCAAAGGCAGTGACACTCATCATCCTTTACTCGATCTAATGGAGTAAATTATGAGCTATAGTTACATCTGTACCTTCAGGAACGTACCTTCTGTTGCACTAACTGCTGAGAAGTATCCAATCTATGAGATTTTTTCACATTCCCCATTGAGTATCCCATATCGAGCAGATCCCCCATGCATCTTAACATCCTCTCCAAGGGCAGCAGCCTATTATTTTACCATTATAACACTTGAAGGCCCAGTAGAGTACTGAAGGCAGACAGGAGCGTATTTTGTGGCTGGAGATCATTTGCCCCCTTCCTATGTAAACCAAAGATAGAATGAAAGAGAGAACACAGTGTCTCTCCCTTTCCCATCCAGAAACCTTGACTTCCAGGCTCAGAGAGACAATATGACTGAGCAAGTCCTAAAAGAGTGATTAATAGCTGATGTACTCCCCTGTCTTATTAGACTCTCACCTCCTTTGGGGTGATCTTTTGGAGAGATGCATACTATGTCATTTATAAAACAGTTTCAAAGAGGAAATAAAAAATATAATAGACCTTAATAAAATCCTTGTCCTTCTTGGCAGTGGACATGATACGGCAGTTGACAGTCATAATATGAGATAATAAGATTTTCATGAACAAACATTGAGGTGGAAAAACAGAAAGAGAGAATTGGGATAGAACTTTCCTTCCCCTCTTTGCCCCACAACAAAATAATGCTAACAGTATTGAATGCCTCTGTGTGTTTGGTCCTGAGCTCAGAGAGACCGTTAGAGAGCAGATGCAGACACCTAGTCACTCTGTTCTGTTGATCTCTTCACTGCCTTTTTTCATTCCTCCTTGGAAAGGACAGAGACAGGGAGTGAGCCAAGACCAACAAGAGGACAACCCTGTCATGTTGATACAGTCTGGAGAAAACACCATCAATCCTCACAGAACATGACCTGTTGCACTAAATAGGGAAGGTTTAGACCAGAAGGAAAAATTAACTTTTCACTTTCACTAGTTGTCCTTGTGTGCTGTATTTCATAACCCTAGCACTTGAGTCAGACTCAACGTATGTTTGATTCACACAGTGATGAGGTTTCCCTACACTAAGTTAATCACGTGACATGCCTTTTCACATAAAGGAAAATACTCCATTAGCATTAACACAGTCAGCTGATAAAATAATCAGGATATGATTGCCTGAATTCGTATTTTGATATTTTTCTCATAAACACAGGCATTTCAGAGGAAATTAGAAATCTCAAGTATTGTGCTGCTTCGCTCCTTGATCCCATCCGTCACTCTTATCCATCCTTCATCTCCCTAGTTTAATTTTAGTGAGCTGTTGCACGTGATGCCATTTTTCTGTTCAAACCCTTTCAAAGATTCACGATCACCTACAGGATTAAACTCAAACTCGTTATCCTGGTGTAGCTCATTTGTCTCTCCGGACTAAAGGAAGAGTCTGTGCCCCACAGGTAGATTGAAGTCTCCACTCTCATGCAGGGAGGAAACTTCACATAGGTTTTTCACGACTGTTTTTCCAGCTCCTATTGGCAAGGTCCCCCAAAATCGCAGGAATAAAGTTTGAAGTCATGCATTCTACTAATACTATCATTCAAGATTTTCTGTCGTCTGGTCCAGATTTATCTTTATGATTTTATCTTCGCGTACATGGACTCAATGAGTTCTCTATACCATCCACTGGGCAGTATGTCATTTGAACCATTATTCATGCTAGTTCTTCTGTTTGAAATTACTGTCCTCCTTCTTTTCTTATAGAACTTACACCCACCTAGAGAGGAAAATTATCACGTGCGTAGTTCCTTAACATTTTGGACAGCCTTTCTCTGATGGAGAGTAGCCACATTATGAATTCTGCTCCCTAAAGTAGAAACTCCTGTTTCTCCCAGATTCCCTTGCTGACAGGGTGCAGGCATGGGATCCAGGTTCTGCCACCTATGTCTTTGATTCTGAAGGACATGACGGGAGCAATTAGGTGAGCATGGCGCCCTCTTTCGGCAGCCGTGGTGGTGTAGCCTGTGGGGTCCTCAACTAGGGGTCTGTTAGAGAGGAGGCAGGGAAGGCCTTTCTGGGTAGTTTGGTTTAAGCTAAGCCCTGAAGGATGTGAATGAGCAAAGCCTGGGAAGAGACCAGAGAAGAGAATCCCAGGCTTAGGGAAGAGCAAATGCCCAATTATGAGCTCTCAGAGAAGAAAGACAAGACTTTGGAATCAACCCAGGGGAAACCCACAGTGGTGATTAGAGGCTTATAAATATGAGTCATAGACAAAAGATAGTGACCAGCCAGCCTTCATCTCCCTCACAAAAAAAGTGGAAATTGGAAAATAAAGGATTTCATCTAGAAAAATTTCTGTGTCCAGTGAAGTTTCAGTAGTAGTTTAGGTTTTCCTTTTCTCTCTGAAGACAAATAACCCCTCTGTTAAGCCAACCTGATCCCAGAAAGTTCAGTCTGGTCCCAGGCTGATCGTACACATCAGCTTTGGATTTCTGAAAAAGTTCCACTTCACTAAATGGGAACCCTCGTAGACCAAACTTGGGGGAGTGCAGGCTGTGTTGGCAATATTTGAAGGCTCGGGTAAGCTACAAAATTCCAGGCCCTGAGTCTATGAAGTCCTGTGGTGGAAAACTGGCCCATGCATGCCCAGCCTAGCACACCTAGAATGGAAATGCCCTAATTCACTCATTTCACATGGATAAACATATACCCCATGTGATGCAGATTACTGTTCTTAAATGTTTATAACGGCACCTAGCAAATACATAGCAGGCACAGAAGTGTTTTTAGTAGCAAGTGCAATAATTACAATACTGATTACATTTTACGGTATTTTCTCTATGCCAGTCACAGTAGTAAGAGATTTATGTACCTTATCTTGTTTAAACTTACAGCAACCCTATGAGGCAAATACTACCATAACTTCAATTTCATAGGTAACGAATTTGAGGCTGAATTATATAGCTGGTAAGTGTTGAAATCAGGAATTGAAATGAAATTATTTTCTTACTCCAGGACATGCTGGCTCTATCAGTTAGAATTGCATTTGGCCACAACTAATAGATTTCATTTAGCTGATTTGGTTGAACAGGATTTTCTTTCCCTCATAACAAAAAGACCACAGTGCGTTATTTTTTGAAATGCTTCTTCACATCTCCTCATATTTATTTCATGAGTATCACCCCCTGGTCACAAGATGGTTGCTCATGCTCCACCCATCGAGTTTGCATTCTAGTCCAGAAGACACATGAAAGTGAAGAGGGCAGCACCAGAAAACCGTACTTGTCTCTCATTGGTCAGAACCATGTAACGTGGCCATCCTAAAGATATAAAAGAGGCTGGAAAAGTAGTGTTTTAGCTACTCCAGTCTTTAGGGCATGAGAGGGTGATGGAGGAACAGTTAAGACTTTGAGACGTAGTGAAAGGTAGGCAGAGTTTCCTGCCAGGCCAGGCAGGAAAAATCATGATCTAACAGAGAGGTACTAAGCCCTGTGGAATGAGGTTTTGGAGAAAGGAGCTAGCGTAGGGTTTTAAAAACTGAAAATTGCCTCAGAGTCCAAACCAGGTTTGAAACTTTAGTTGAGCTTCCAGACTAGTTGAGTCTAGAAGATTAGCTGACAGCTGAGTTGTAGACCACCCAGGGTCACAAGTTTACCATCAGACAGCTTTTCTGTTGCTTCTGGTCTGTTTTCTGGGGAGCATGTGTTCTGTTCCCTTGGTCTGATTGCTTGTCACTTTATAATCTCTTTTACCTCCAGGGTAAAAACGGTTCAGTAAATCCTCACTTACTAAGCCGAGGTTTCACCAGGGGCAAGGCAAAAGAGAGTTGGGAATGAATATCGGATTAGCCAAACTACAGCCAGTCCAGCTCCTCCAGAGCAGACCTATCGAACTTTCATTTTCATGTGAATCACCTGGGAATCTGGTTAAACGGCAGATTGGGATTCAGTAACTATAGATTGGCGCTGAGATTGTGCATTTCTAACAATCTTCCAGGTGATGCCTATGATAAACGAATAATGTGTAGTATGGCTAAAAATCATAGCTTCTTCCCCATCCCCAGCCCACTAGTTAAATGAGGAACAAATATTATGTTTTTGCTCCTATAAGAAGAGATGATCCCTTTATTTAAACTAAATTCTATTTAGTGTATTACAACATTTCAATGGTCCACGTATAAGAGAGAATCACCACATATTTTGTAACTGGAAATGCGGGCTCCCCCACCTCCCTGGATTGTTGAGAGAGCTCTAGCTGGTTCCATTTAGTTCTAATGTAATCAGGTTTGAGGCTTTCAGTTTATCCCACCATTCTCCTCTAGGTGTCACCCTTCATTCTAAATGACCCATGAACCTTGCGTCCTTTATTTTTTGCAGCTTTATTGAGATATAATTCACAAGTAAAATTGTAAGATATTTAAAGCGTAAATGTGATAATTTGATATATGTATACTTTGTAAAAGGATTCCCTCCATTGAGTTAATCAACATGTCTTGGGGCAGAGGGATTCTGAGAAAAGTAGTGGACACCTCTGTTCTAAAATTAGCAGAGGTGGAATAACATATAATGAGAATGAAGAGAACAAAATAGAAAAGGATCTGAAATTTTGCCCTATTTTCGAGCTAACAAGTTGAGCTTCCACAGTTTCATAGATGCTGGCAGGAGACATGAGACTCCTAGGTCAGAGATAAAGGTGGTCATGATTCACGGCAACAGGCAGCATTAGCTTCATGTTCACAGTGGTTCCCCTTGTCCCCCAAGTTTTGCAGGGGTAGCGAGACAGGCTCAGTTAACTGCTGTGCATACAGGGGGTCTGTGTCCCAACTGAGGATCCTCAAGATCAGAAAACCCCCAATCTTACAAAGAGGGTCTACAAGCAAATCTGCCCAACCTCTGCCCCAGAGGGAGACATTATCTTTATTACGCTAGTCATGAAACAAATCTGCCCTCTGCCCCAGAATGAGATACCATCTCTAGTTTCCGAGGCTGTTTGCTATATAAATATCCTTCAAAAGATAGTCCAGAACAAACGCTACCACAGATATGGAAACACTTCGGTGAATTGCCCCCCAACATAGGAAGATATAGAAGGACGAAAGGAAGAGACAGATGAATTGGAGAAAAGAAATGGAAATAAGATTTAATATAGGACATCGTTTTAGATTGTCGTAGTACTGACTTTATTAGCAAATATTCTGTTTAGCACAAGATAAGTCATATTGGTAATGTGTCTCCCTTCATCTGAAATATTAGTGTGTTTTATACTTGTTAGCAAAGTTCTTTGGAGCTTTTTTTACAGGGAGAGTTCAAGGAAAAGAGGGAGGTTATTGGAGATAGTTTCCACAGCACTGGTTCCATTACTACAGTGGTAAGTAAAAACAAAGTCTTCAACTTATCGTTGCTCTCAGTAATCAGCAGCTGAATATTCAGTGCTTATCGTTTAAGAAGCATTCCCTTGGCAATAAAAACCTCTTTACTGCAGCTTCTCTTAATGAAGAGTATGTACAATACCCTCCCCGACGAGAGACAACTGGGTGAGCAGGAGCAGATAAGCATCCTCAGTAAGTTCCCAACGCTGGCACCAAAATGAAACTCCCAAGTAAAAGCACATTTGTCCTCCTCTGCCCTCCACCCCCCTGCTGGTCTATTTTAGCTCTGGATGATGTCTGATGATTCACTTCTTAATAGTACAAAACTCCCCTAAGTGTTTCTCAAGTACAAAGGAATCCAAAAATCCTCCAACCTGCAAATCAAGAGCTATTATTTTGGTCTTCTCCTTCTTTGGGGCAGCTTGTTCCTAAGGTTATAACAGCGCCAGACTTGGTGGAAATTAGGTGAAAAAGGATATGAGCAAAGGCTACCGAATCAATTTCACATTATGGCCCTAGAGGCAAGAAGGTGAGGGCTTGACTCATTCGAGTGGTAAATCCTTGGATGTTCTTAAAGCTGTCAATCACAAACTAAACTCGGTAAATTCACCTGGAGAGCTTTGAAGAATGAAAAGGAACTGATACTATATTGCCTTGAAAAACTACTATAACAAGAAAAAGGTCAAATTATAGTTGATTGGAGACAAGTCAGAATAAGTACCCTTAGAGCTATGATTTTTCATTTCAACCTACTTGGCTTTATATTATTTTTCAAGTCTCTGCAACAGCCAACAGCTAGTTAACCACCTGGTTTGATATGCATGTTTGTGTCTATGCTGGGAGACATAGGGAGGGAAATACAAAAATCTCTCCCAATTCATTGAAAAAAACACATAATTTAATGTGTGCTATTTGAAGTAAGTTTAAAATGGCATCTAGATTCCTTCATAAAATTGAAAATTTTTACAAACTAAAAAGTAGCTGATAATAATGAGCTCTGTGAATTGAAACTCTAGTTATGCTTTTTTTCAAATAGAAAGGGTAGTTTTACTCGAACATAACTGGTTCAATTAAAACTCACATAGTGATTTGAAATTTTTAGAAAATGACACAAGTTAAGTAAGAATTTGATGTCAGTCTTTATTATTAGAGAATTACTAAGACTGAAAAAATTTTTTTGCACATACTATGTGGCCTTGGCTAATTCTTCATGTTACGTGGGAAAAGCAGACAGAACTCAGGACTAGATACTATTTTTAATAAAAATAACAAATTGGTTCCAATGTTAATTTTAACTATTATTGGCTGCTAAAGGAGAGGCCAAAATAGCATGAACTCATTTTTTTCTGCCTCTTAGAGAAGTATTTAAGGATTTTTCAAAGTTTTTGTTCAATAGTTGAGGAATAGAACGCAAACAATTCAGCAATAATGGAGCGCTAGACCTGTGGGTTACCATTATTCTGTTCTTCTGAAAGAATCAAGAGAATAATTTTGTATCTAAGTGATCAAACACAACTATTTAGGGAAAAACAAAAAGATTTTTAATGTCAACAAACCAGAAGAATAATTTTAGTCCAAAGGAGGTTGAGAAAAGTTCTGATTTGGCTGATTTGTTCACTGTTTACTGTTTGTTGAATTGAATTAGCTGTGTACGCTGGTGCTCACACATCTTGCCGGAGTTGGAATTCAAGCTCTACCTTTCATTATCTGTATGGCCTTGGTTAAGTTCACTGTCTAAGTCTCAGGTTTTCTAAGTGTTAGTAATAAGTCACCATTAATTGATTTTTTACAGTATGTTGGATATTCTTCAAAGGGTTTGGCATGAGTTAATTTGTTTATTACTTATAACAATTCTATAAAGTAGAGTGATAATAGTAATGAGTGGTTACTGTAATAGTAAAGCTACTGTTATTACCATTCCAGTTTCTCAGATGAGGAGACAGAGACCCAAAGAGATTAGGCAATTTGTCTGCGGTCCCAGTGTTAATATGTGGGAGAGCAAAGCTTGAATCCAAGTAGGCACTCATGGGTCTTGGCTTCTGATGGCTATGTTGGGTCTTCTGTTGATATACTCACATAGTAGGTGCTTAAAACTGTTACCTCTAACTGTCATCTATACAAAACTCCTGGGAATGATCAAGTCTCCATTATAAACGAGTTTACTAAGTATTACATATCTGATGAAGAACATGTGTGTTAAGCCATTTACGTGTCCCCCAATTTTCCCCCCAGAGAAGTTCCATGCTTCTATTACCAATAGCATCATTCTCTCAATCACCCAAACTTGATTTTTAAGAATTGTTTATATCTACCTATCTAATTGTTTATATACATAAAATAAAAAACAGTAAAATCAATACTCATGTACCTGCCACCCAGCTTAAGATGAAGAACAATGCCAGTGGCTTGGCCCCCCCATCCCCGCATACCTCTGTCTGATTGCACCCCTACCCTGGAGAACAGTTGCTGGGTTGCAGGGCATGCTCTTCAGACCTGACATGTTAAAATCGTCTTCGGCCCTCTCCTCCCTACTCAAAGATGATCCCTCACAAATCTCATTTGTCTCCATTGAGAAGTCTCACTCTCCGTATTACTTTCCTGTTGCTGCTATAACAAATGACCACCAACTTAGTAGCCTAGAACAACACATATGTATTCTCTGACAGTTCTGACAGTTCAGAACTCTGAAATCAGCTTCCCTGGGCATGAGGTCACGTGTCGACAGGGCTGGTTCTTTCTGGAGACACTGAGGGGAGAATCCACTTCCTTGCCTTTTTTTCAGCTTCTAGTGACCACCTGTATGTCTTGGTTTGTGGTCCCTTCCTCCAGCCTCTGAGCACATTGCTCCAGTCACTGCTTCCATCTTCCTACCGCCTTCTCCTCTGTGTCCTCACGTGTCCTCCACTGTGATTACATCCAGCCCACCTGGACAATCCAGGATACTGTCCCTCATTTCAAGATCCTTAACTTACCCACATCTGTAAAGTCCCTTTAGGCAGGTAAGGAAACACTCACAGGGTCCAGAGACTAGGGATGTGGACATATCTGGGGGACCATTATTCAGCCTACCAAATTCTCATCCTTTTGTATATTCTTTTACATTACTGCTAGCATCCTAAGCTAGTTATCTTCCACTTCGAATACATTGTAATTACCTTCTAATTGGCCTGCCTTCTCAGAGGTGAGGCAAAGCTGGGATCGAGAAGTAGGCATATCGCCTAGGCACAATTTATGGGGGTGTCAAAAGATGCAGGAGAATGTTTTTATGTCAATTTCGTACTGAGTTGCTAACTTCATATTTGCTCATGGAATGCATGAAAGTGTTCCCAAGTTTTGCTTATGCGCTTATTCATTTCTAGACAAATATCAACACCGGAGAGGGATTGAGGGCTCGAACATTCTGCGTGGATTTTGGGTACCATTCTTTTCCTCCCAGCATCAGCATACTTGCTTCGGTTGCTCTCCTCTGTCATCAATCCCACACTGTAATACCAAATCCACCCTTTTAAAATAGAGGACACTGGCTTATTTTTTTAAAAATCATAAAAAAGAACAAAACAGTCAATGGCTCCCAGTTGCCTACAGTCATGAGTCTCAAATTTAAGTTGAGGAGTAACTGGCAGTCATGCTGCTCTACGAATGTTATAAACAAAAAAAGAAAGAGCTTCAGCCCCAGTTAGAACTGGGGTTCAATTCTGAGGCTCTACTTAGTAGCTGTGCACCCTTGGGAAGAATGCATGTCCTCTGTGAGACTTTGTCTCCTGATCTGCAGCATTTATTGAGAGGATAAAATGAAAGATTACGCGTAAAATATTTAGCACAGCACCTAGCACTTGGTGGGAGCTCAAAAATTTTAATTCTCTCTCTACTTTAGTCAAATACCACACTCTTTATAGAAAATCATGAAACATCAATCATTCAAACTGGAGCAATATTTGTAGCAAACTATGTGACAACATAAAACAAAATATAAACTATGACAACAAGAAACTCTGCCTTCTTAGGAAAGGCAAAGCTATCACACTGAAACCAATTAGCTAATTCAACATTTCGGGGTAAATAATCCTTTGCTGCCTTTTCAATTGACATCGACCAACAATGGCTAGCAGATGAGCAGTAAAAGTGGGTGCCAAATGTTCAAAGAAACATTTTGGATAGAAAAATGGCAAAAAATTGGGAGAAAAAAATCCCTACTCATTAATTAGGTTTTTAACAAATTGAAAAAGTCTGATGTTATTTGATTCTAACCTCAGAACACCTCAGCACAAGTCACAAAATAAAAACATTCTGTGGGAGTGTGTTGTGAAGAACCTATCAGATAAAACCCAAATTGCTTATCCTGACCTTCAAGATGCCCTCAATTTGGTTCCAACTTGTCTTTTCAAAGTTTTCTCCCTGGAAACCCTCTGTCTTAGCCAGATTAGTCTGAAGGCCCCTGGCTAATTGCCTTTCTGCCTGTCATTCTGCTCGCTTCCTTGTTTCCATGCCAAGATGACACATTCAAATGCCACAGCTCCAGGCCATAAGGAAATGCAGACCCAGATGACCAGGTCTTAGAGTTTTTCAAGAGAAACCAGAACTTTGGAATTTGATGTAAAATTTCCCAATGTTTAAATATTTACAACTATTTAAAAATGTTTAAAAATTGGATGAGCCAAAGAAAACATACCTGTAGGCTAGACTGAACCCCTGGCCTCTAATAAACAGCTCTGATCTTTGCAAATCAGGAAGATGCAACTCAAGTTTCGCTCATTAGTGGGAAATGTCTGGAGCTATTCCACTGCCCCATGAGCTCATCTACTTCTGGATCCACCCTCTTGTGCTTTCATTCTTTCCTTTCTGTAGCTCTTATTTACCGGCTGATTTAAACTGCTGTTTGATCATTTTTCTTCTAAGTTCTTGGAGAACAATGGTCATATACTGAAAGGATTTTTGCCTTGTACTGTTTTTCTTAACTCAGAACATGCTGAATTTGGTGAATGAACAAAGTACTCATATCAGAGCTTCTTTTCCAAGTTCTAGGTACATAATGATCATCATCTGTTTATCCAATAAGTTCTTTTTTGTTTATTTTTACTTCCCTACATTTTTTGCTATTCGGCAGAAAGTCACCCAAAATTTTTCCACCTGGACTCCAATTCAAGTAAGGCACAATCAACAAATATAGATAACAATACAGGAATTTAGACTCAAGGTTTACTCTACACGGTCAGATGGACGCATTCTTCTGTACACACTGGGCCTTGGAAAACGACTGGTACATGGAATTGTTCGGGAAGCTTTTTCTGAGTTACTTGTTTATAAGCTGCCTTCATCAACTTATTTGGGATATTGACACTTTGTTGTTATACCGGAAAAAAATCTGTATTCAATTATAGTATCAAAAAGTTGCAAACTAAATCCATATTATTTACACATCATGATGGCGTATTGTTTGGGTGTCATTCTCAGAAATGTCAATTTCAAATTTAGAAATATCTATGTGTTGAAACAAGAAACTTTTTATGCTTTGATTCGTGCCCTTCCTTAACCACATCCATGGATCCTTTAATTCTTTGTTGTGTTGGTCCATTCTAGGCTCTGATTGCTTCTGTCCATAGTTCAAATTGCTGTCCAAGTTGTAAAGCAAAGTGCTTCTGCTTTTATAACAACTTTGGGCTTTCTCAATTTACGGGGCTGCAAGGCAAAGTCAGAGAACATAAGCTTAAACAAAGCACTGCTTACTTGAGGGACTAATTAACTCCGGAGCCTCTGTTTTCTCACCTGTAAAATGAGGGTAGTAATACTCAGCTAATGGAAGCAATATGAGAATTCAGAGACTCATGTAAACAGCAAGCATAAAAAGGATGGTAGCTATTATTCATTCTCCCTCCGCCTTCTACTCCTTTCTACCCTTCTGAAGTGAGAAATCCACAGAGTATGGCCACCCTGCCTCCAAAAGGATGTGGAATCTGGAGAAAGGTGTTTTTATTTGGTTCTGCATCCTATTTATATCTCTCCATGGAGCTACTTCAAATACTATTAGATATTTCTTTCACCCACTTATTCATTCAACAAATGAGTCATTTGGAGAATGAATAAATAAAAGCTATGATGTAAATTGAGTCTGTTAAACTTACAACATAGGTTTTATTACATTTAGTGTATTGAAACATAATTTGCTAATTATAGTGATGATGTTAGAGTAAGTTTATGTTCTTCTCAAAGTTGGCAAGCTTTCAATTCAGGAAGGAAGAAGACTTGCTGGTTACAAGGGCAAAATTAACGAGGAAAGCTTTGTGTGGCCTAATTTAACCATGAGTTAACTATAAGCCAGTACTACAGTCATTGGAAAAGGAAGTCAAAATTTTATTAAGAGGTAAACTGTAAGATGTCATCATATAGTGTTTTACCTTAAGATAGATACTTACAAGGTCTTAGCTTTCATTCAAGAGTGAATTGCAGGCAATAAGCACCTTCAGTGAACTAAACACATGAGAAACATCTTCTACTGGTAAATCTAATATTGTGTCCAGCTTAAGCAATGACTCCTTAAGAGAAAATGGGATGCAAACTTCTTACCAAAGGACTCTACATCTTACAAAGGAAAATGATAGGAGAAAATAAAGGAATTTTATAGATTAGTTAGAAAAGAGATGGCTAAGGAATAAAGAATAATTGACTTCAAAATATAAGGTAATCTGTGCTGGCCCTATGCCCTGGTGGTTCAGTTTGGCATGCTCCACTTCAGTGGCCTGGGCTCAGTTCTGCTCATCAGTGGCCGTGCTGAGACGGCAACCCACATACAAAATAGAGGAAGATTGGCACAGATGTTAACTCAGGGCGAGTCCTCAGAAAATAAAAAATACATACACACATACATATATATATATATAAATGATATATATATATATATAAATGACTTCAAGGAGAAAAGCAATGAAAGATTGTTGATTACCAACATCAGGTGTAAATGACAAAATTGACCAAAAGACAGAGAGATCGCTGATGAAACAAAGGAAGATCTTCTGGAGAGGTCTTAAAGGACAAGGGGTTCTGAGGAACTTTCCAGATTTTCCATGCAGGAAGTCTTTGAGGAAAAAACCATCAGTCACTGTCAGACTGAGTTTTTCAACGTTCATCCACATTGAAAGTATGTCACATATGATTATAAAGTTGAAAGAAAACTTCAAAGAATCTTCCTATGTTATCCCTCTCAGACAGACGGTTCAAAGATGGCTGAAAATAGCTATTTGCCCTTTACTTGAAAATCTTCAGGGACATAGTTTACTCCGTGCCCACTGATAATACATCATACTGTCTTTCCTTCTTTCAGCTACAATGCTTCTTGATGGATACCCTAAATTACCAGCCAGAAGAATACAACTGACCTCAACAGTTCTGGGTGCCCACTTATTAAGAAAAGCCTGAAGTGTTAAAAACCACCGTGAAGATTACTTTTTCAAGTCTGGCTGAGTCCAGTGATTTCCCATTCTCAGTATACACGTGATAAAGATCATTTGCTTTCCATTGTAACCACTCTTGGGAACAATTTTATGCCAGAAAAATATATCCCTTCAGTTAATTAGAGTCTTTTCTAATTTCTTTTATTGGAAAAGAATTAATTGTATAATTACAGGTTATATAGATTCTTATGTGTGAGAGGCAAGGACTAGGAGAGATGAATGGCCTGTAATTAAAAGTTAACTCATCTGCTGGTGAGTTGCAGCTACAGTTGGAGCTTCTTCTCTAGTCTCTAACAATCATATAACTCGTCATCCAAACTGGAACACTTTTGAGAATGAAAGCTTAAGGAGCTACTAATAAATATAACGGGACAATCAGCATAAACTGGAACCGCCCCAGAGAAACTCGGGTGTATGGTCACCCTACCAACAAGTAAATTTCACACACAATAAAAATGATGGTAGGACCTCTTTAAGTTATGAACTTCCCTGCTGCAAGATTTATAGACACCTAGTATGACTACTTTGAAAATTTGCTATAAAATCAGGAACAATACTGATGGGCCGAGGAAAAATTCATTTTTATGCTTATTACTGGAGAAAATACTCATTGACTAGGACACTTCTCTTAAATTTTTCCTTATGCTCAAAGAGAAGTGTTAAAAAAGAAACATGGTAATTATATGGCCAAGGTTCATGAGTTATAACTTTCTGAGCTCACCTCCCATCAGAAGATTATGATTCTTAGTCTAACAGAAATAGCAAACATAGCATTCCTCCGTATATATCACAATATTTTGTGCTATATACCAGAAAGCTCTGAATCAGTGAATTAGCCTCATGAAATCCGATGATATACTTCTATCGCTTATTCACAAAGCAAATTTTCTGGGCAACTCTGGCACAGGATCCTTAAGGACAACTCTTCCTAATCAACATAATTTTATTTCCAATATACATTACTCTCCTGAGAGATGTACTTATTTTAAATACTAGACATTCTTGCTAGCTAGTGCATAGTGAGCATTCTCTCAGCCGGCTCCAATTGTCATTCTCTTACTCCCCTGATCACCTTCCTGTCCCTCCCATTTCCCGCTATCTCCCCACTGTAAATATCTGAGGATCACCTAACAGGCCCGCTTTCCTCATCTGTAAAATGAAAGGTTTAGACGAGACAAGGCTTACAGGTCTGTCCAGCTTTAAATTTCTACAATTAGATCTCATTGGAACCATGGCAAGGGCTTTCCCCAAAAGTTTCCTCACCTCTTATCCCCTCCCTACTTCAGTTCACTAACACGCGATGCCACAAGATTCTGTTCCAAACACCACTTTCATTTCTGAGTACTCTGCTCCAGAAACCAGAGGGGTTCTTCACTGCTGAGCCTAACAATCTAGACTTCCCGTTGTAGAATGTAAGACCTCCAAAGACTGAGTGTCTAATATCTTCCCAGCTCATCCTTAATTATCCCTCACAGTCCCTTTTAAGTAGCCAGCCTAAAGAACTTGCTTACAAAATGTAATTTTTCAAGATTTCAACAGGAGCTTGTTTCTATTCCTTTCCCAGTTTGTAGTGTCCTCTCTTTCCTTTACAATTGATTTATATCTATTACTTACTTCAAAACTCAAAAAAGGGGCTTGCCCGGTGGCGCGTTGGTTAAGTTCGCACGTTCCACTTTGGCAGCCCGGGGTTCGCCAGTTCGGATCCCGGGTGCGGACATGACACCTCTTGGCACACCATGCTGTGGTAGGCGTCCCATGTATAAAGTAGAGGAAGATGGGCACGGATGTTAGCTCAGGGCCAGGCTTCCTCAGCAAAGGTTAGCTCAGGGCTAATCAAAAAAAAACCTCAAAAAAATTTTTCTAAATATTTTACATTAATTCCCCTTCTTGGGACTACTTATGCATTAGATCAATTTTCTGTGTTTGTTTTTGTTTACATGATGATAGCATTTATTCAATAAATGTGGTGAGGATGCTTACTATTTTCAAGGCTCTGTGGAAAAAGCTATGAACAAAACAACAAAACCGTGAAAGCTCTTACATTCAATGGAGAAGGCAGACTATAAGCAATAAATGAATGCTAAACAATAATACCAATAATAATAATAATGAAGCAAGGAAGAAAGTGATTAGAAGGCAAGTGAGGGAGGCCTCACTGAGGAGGCGGCATTTGAGCTAAGACCTGAAAGAAACGAAGGAATGAGTCACCTGAAAATCTGGGAAAACAGTTTTCCAGAAGAGATCTAAGGCCAGGGCCCAGAGTTGGGAATGAGGTTTGAGTAACAGCAAGAAGACTGGTGTGGCTGGAGCCAAAATCCTACTGTGGCCTACCCAGTCCCCAGTTCACTAGCCTTCATCTTCCCCACTGCTCCCCTTGCTCTCTCTGATTCAGCTACTCTAGCCTCCTTACAATGCTTCAAACATGTGAAGTATGTTCCAACCTGAAGGTCGTTGCACTCGCTGCTCCTTACACTTGGGATGCTCTGTTAGTAGATGGTCTCATGCTTCCTCTCTCCCTTTGGGATCCTGATGAAATATCACTTTGTAGCTTTCTTTCTCCTTCCCTGGCTTATTTTATCCACAGACATGATTGCCTATGGATTTGTGTATTGTCTGTCTCTCCGTGGTGGGATGAAGGTCCAGCTGTTTTGTTCACTGGGTCAGTCTCAGATTCCGACCGTTTCCTAGCACATCGATGGTGCTCAATAAATATCTGTTTGCTCTATGATCAAGGAATGGTCATAGGGTCAACAGGCCCTACCAATCTGGCAACTTGAACTTTTTGGTGTTCATCAGCACATCAAAGTTTCAGACCCCTGAAACAATTTGAGGAGCTGATTGTTCTAACGATTTTCATGACTATAAAATTATTCAGATTTAGAAACTGTAAGCTCCCTGGAAAGTGGTTGGTATAGAAATTTCAATGATGATAAAATGGAAGCTGTAATTCTCCAGGAAAATGAAGAAAAGACGAAAAAGCTGACAATTCTCAAGCTGTGGTTGTAGGCGACTGTGATCAATAAGCAAATGGCAGTGACACTACAGGGTCAAGCCCCAATAAATGAAAATAAATGGAATGTGAGAAATATGTTTTTCAGCCTCTGCAGAGCACTTTTGAACTACAATTGAAGACCTCTATGAAAGCCTTGAAGTTCTTGTTATGAATGCAACTTCTTTAGGACCTCAACACTGATTTATTCAATACATTAAAAAAAAAACACACACACACACTACTCCTCCTCAAAAGAAAGAATGTAATTGATTTTTAGCAGAGTAAAAGGTAATAATCACTAACACACCAGGCAACCCAAGCAAACCCAGAAATAATCACAATCCAACTGAAATGTTGGCAAGCTTTTGGGAGTGTGGAACTGGAAATAGAATAGAGAAAAGAGGATGCAAAAGATATTTGCAAATCTAAAGGAAAACTATTCTAAAAAGCTACTTATAACAAACAAATCTAGGTTCCTGGACTCTTCCAACATGATTTGGTATTCCCAGGCATGATTATTTTTCTCTTAGGACCTGCTATGGACTGGATTGTGTCCCCTAAAATTGTATGTTGAAGCCCTAATCCTCAGTGTCATGGTCTTTGGCAAGTTTAGATGAGGTTATACGGGTAGAGCCTTCATGATGGAATTAGTGCCCTTATAAGAAGAGACTCCAGAGAGCTTGCTTCTCTCTCTCTCTCCCTCTTTCCCTCCCTCTCTACCATGTAAGGACACAGCGAGAAAGAAGGTGACCGTTTCTAGTAGGAACTCTCACCAGAACCCTGAGCTCAGTCTTTCAGCCTCCAGAACTGTGAGGAAATAAATTCCTCCTGTTTAAGCCACACTGTCTATGTTATTTTGTTAAGACAGCCCAAGCTGTCTAACACAGGGCCCCAGAAAACACGGGGAAAGTTCCATCAGACAGAGGGAACAAAGTTATAGTGTAACTGTATCTTTTTCTTCTTCAAAGGAAGCACCTAAGTGATGTGATGCTTACATTCCTACACTCAGAGATGGGAATTAGTTGGAAAACCTACATAATACACACTTTTGTGGGCTCTAGCTTCTAGTTGAAATTAAGCACATACCTACTTGCCAAAAGAAGTGAGGAGAATTTTCCAGTTATAAGCTGGATAAGTCTGTTCTGATTTTGATGAGTCCCAACTAGGGGCAGCTGTCTTTGAAAAAAAAACTTACAAAGAATGCAATGGTTGCACTGTCCCTATTCCATATTCCCAAGAAATTCTGTGCAATCGTATGCAATTAGCTTTGGTGAAGGAATGGCAGCCAGGTACATAGGTACATAGGCAATATATATCCATTTCTGAGGCAGGGTTGCTGGTTGAAACACATGTGTCCAAAACCCTCTGTGTCTTTAGACTCCATGTGACTGGGACTAGGAAATAAGGTCACATGTCCTTCAATATGATGACTTCAAACTCTACGAAACCACAGTACTCCTATGCAAATATGCTGAACACCTTACCAGCAACCCCAAATGCCAGACACCAGTGGGTATGGGAGGGAACAGATAGGACTCCTGCATTCAGAACAGAGCTCATGCTTGAGTCAGCCAAAAGGTCCAGTTACAAATTCTCCCCAAAAGACAGAGTGCATATTTGATTTTTCGTTTGCAAACTAAAAATAGCCATTCAGGTAGCTCTTTCTGAAATAAAAAGAGAAAAAATCATTTCCAAAGCTAAGTTGATTTGTCTACCACCATAAATGACAGTGGTTTTTTACGTAAAAATAAAAGTTTAAGTCTCTCTAGTTTTCTTCATTACTTTTGCCTTTTGTACTACCATAAAGTAAATCGAAATTGAATCCAGGAAGTAGTATTTAAGTGACTATAGCCTATTGCTAATAGAGTCTTTGTTAGATTATCAAGGGGGAATGAGATGCCCATATCACTTTCTGTTAGAAGGTTGAAAATATTAGCAGGTACCTGAGACCTTGAAATGTCATGCGCTAAGTTAATTGAGCCCATTTCATGTAATTGTCCTCATGGAAAATATCCGTCCAGTTGTCCCCTTTTGTTGTCTGTATGTCATAAGTAAAATGGTCAACACCCATCAATTTCCAGAGAGGTAGAAGGGAAAAAGAAGAAGGCAGAAAGAAGCATTAGAATGAAAGAAAACAGACTTTAAAGACCCCTTGAAAGCAGGGCTTTTTTCTAAGGAAGGTATTTCTTTATCCGAACCTATTTTCACTTCTATAATTCTGATCAGTATCTATCATCCATTTCTCTAGAGATCAGCAGTTATGAGTCCTTAGATTTGTTGAAAATTAGTTCAGGAGGCCATGGTTCCTCATGGCGAGGATTCCCAAAGATCTCCTCAGATGCCATAGAACAAAGAGATGGACAAATTTGAGCCCCTGATTGGTGCTAAAAATCTTTGGGGATTAAATACTCCAGGACTGTTTAACTGGCAATGTACAGACAGTCATGCTCCCCAAAACAACGTTTCAGTCAATGATCGACCACATATATGACAGTGGTCCCATAAGGTGAGTACCACATAGCCTAGGTGTGTAGTAGGCTATACCATCTAGGTTTGTGTGATATTCACACAATGAGGAAATCACCTAAGGACATATTTCTCAGAACATATCCCCGTCGTCAAGTGATGCATGACTGTATCTAAATGTTGATTCTTTCATTTCAAACCAATAAGTGTAATTTAATTAATATTCAAAGGATTAAAGTGTATCTTTCAATGCAATCATTCCACATACAGTTGTTAAGCACCCACTATGCACCAGACCTTGGGCTAGAGACACGGTGTTAGAGTTGACAATAAAATTACAGGAAAGCCAGTTAAATTTAAATTTCAGATAAATATTCAAATACTGCATCGGATAGATTTATCCTAAAAGATTCTTCATTGTTTACCTGAAATTCAAGTTTAACTGGGTGTTCTATATTCTTGTTTGCTGAATCTGGCAACACCAATTGGGGTACAAGACAGATCCAGGCTCTGATCTCAAGCTGCTCATTTGTCTTCCTTTTTGATCTTAAACTCTCACAATATAATTAATCACCAGCCATCCAACGGTGGAACTGAGATATCCTTACCTGGAACATTGAATAGTTAATATTAATTGCAAAATCCAATCACACTATAATACCCATACAATTTGTATTTTCTCACTGGAAACCCCATGTGATTTTTTTTTTTAAACCCAGATTCCTAAGGCCTGCTCCACGTCCACCAAAACAAAATATTCTGGGTTCGAGGTCAAGAAATATGTATGTAGCAGAGAAGGATTTCACCACTCTCTGATCCTACTCAAATACTAGCAGGCTGGGGCTTTTTATCCATACCACCCATGACCTCTGGGTATGAAGATCCTTGCCAGCATCCTGGATGCTCCCATGGGGCAGTCCAGATGGATGTGGCTAAGCTCAGGGCACAGGTATATTTCCCACTGCTGGACAATCCTGGTGTGGTTCTGAACCCATCACAGATTCCTGTTTCTCCCTCGGGACTCAACATTTTTTTTTCATTTCCTTTCTCTCAACCACAATAGAATTTCACCAGTACCTTGAGGGTGATTGTTTTCTCATTCTTCTCGCCACAAATTAAGTATTTTGTTTCATAGGGAGAAAGTGGAGAAAGATCTACTCTGAGTTTCTTGCTCCTGACCTCTCATCCCCATTCTGCAGACTCTCTTAGGTCTTTCCCAGTCTTTTCTGTGAGCGCCTGGTGGGGTTCATGGAGAAAAAGCCTGCAGGAGGGTCTGAATTCCTCTCTATTTGTAGCGCCCTCCCCTGGCGGCCTCACCCTCTGCCAGTGCACATTCAGCCAGCCTCTGTCAAATTCATCCATAACCCTAGCTGAACTCCGCTTATTGCTCTCCTGCTGCGCCTTGCCTAAGAAAGTCAGTGCTCACATTGCATCTCTCCCCAAAGTCTCCTATCTCTCCCTAGATTCCGGACCTGTTGGCTGCCTTGCCACCACGCCAATGGGTAGGAAAGGCAAAGTTCAAAAAAAGCTTGAAGTTACTGTCTGTTTGGCTTTTTTTTTTCATTGACATTTAGGATTGAAGCTCTTTCCAGCTCTCTGCATCTGAGTGGAAACCGAAAGTATTTGAACATACTTTGAAAGCTCCTGCACTATTCCCTACTGTTGTATCTGCCCAGCTGCTAGCCGCTTTTCTGCGAACTGTGCCCATATCCCACCCCCTTCCACTCACATGGCTGTTATGGGAACAACCATTTCATAACCTAAAGTCATTTCTGCTCCCACCAGGTTGATTTGTCTAAAGGTGAATAGCTGACTTGAAAGAGCCAATCAGTTCATTCTCCAGAAATGTTAGAACTGGGGTTAGGAGAAAGAAATTAATATTATTCTCTTTCTCTCTCTATCCCTCTCTCCTACCTCCCTCCTTTTCTCTTTCTTGCTCTCAGACTAAACTTTTGCTGGGTTTTCTGACTTACCTGGGCAAGATGCAGTGGGACACCAGTAAGCAGAGTTCAGATAGGGTTATGGGTGAATTTGACTGAGGCTGGCTGAGTGTACACTGGCAAGAGAGAGTGAGGCCCTCGGGAGGGGGCTAGAGACGGGGGCTCACACCCTCCTGCAGTCTGTTTCTCCAGGAACCTAACTAGGTGCTCACAGAAAAGACTTGGAAAGTTTGTGAAATGGGGGTGAGGAGGACATGGGATCCGAGAAGTAGAGAAAGCCATGTGAAGAAACTGTAAGAAGATGTTCAGAGAAGACCAGAGAAAAGCACAGAGATCTGACTATTCCGGGCACGAAAGGCCCAACGTGCCTTGGAGACCATTAGACACCAGAGTGTTCCTTATTGCTGAAGTTATTGTGGGATGGGTCTCTGAAAATGAACCAAAAATATCTCAACTCAAACTGCTCCCCTGGTGATTTTGAGATAGACAGGGTTTGAAGCCGTTCTCCCAATTATCATCTCACTATTTCTATACCACATAGTAAGATCTACAACCACCTAAAATATTTTTTTTTATTTTCAGCCCTCAATTTGGCAAAGTGAATTATAAACTCATTCCCTTAGTCAAACCATGAGAATTAACACTAAGTTCATGTCCTATTGATGTCATCATCATTATGGAATCTGGCAACCTTTCATTTTTTTCTCTTCATTTCCTATTTTCCATTGAAATCCAAAGTGAGATATCAGAGAGAGAACAGAGGAAGCAGCCAGTGAGCCTTGGTAAGCAGGGTTCCAGAAAGAATAATTTCCTGTGGTATCTTTTCTTACACTAACCTTGGCCCAGATAATGGCTGAAGTGCTCATTTGTCAAAACAAAATTATACTATCAAAGAAAAATACAATTATTTCTGCCTTTTAATGAGAAGAACTTGCATTTTCTGTCCAGGGAAAGAGCTTCTGGAGTTAAATAACTCCCAAGATAATAAAGAACTAAGATTAAGGCAATTTTAAGTAATTGTGTATATGACAAAATGGATGAAAACGTTCAGAGACTTGCATAATTTGTACACAATTTTCTGCAGATTGCAGGCTGGAGTAAATTTTTACTAATTAAGTTGGTAACTGATTATTCAAAGAAATGAAACTTGATTATAATAATTATTATTCATTTATTATGCAAAAACTTTCTAATTGCCAAAATGGAAAACCTTTCTCAGGCAGTTAATAGTCGCTCATTTCATACTCTTTGCAAATTCTGCTTTCCCACTGGAAATATCTGTGTGTTGCTTGTTAGATGCTGCAAGATGATAAGGACCAATTGGGTTCATCTGGGCCCTTTTGGAATTTATAGGAAATCATTTATCCTCTAAATTGACTGAACTTGGGATGGAATTATGATGATCTTAAACAGATAAAAATGGAGAATATTTTCCTTGTCAGTCCCTCAACAGTTATTAAATTTAAAGTGCATTGCATTATGGGATTTAAATACATTAACTGACAGCCACAAGAAGTCACTTATATAATATTTTGAAGGTGATTGATATTTACAAACGAATAGATCCCAAAGGATATGCAGCAGGGAAAGAAGAAAACATTTCCTTAAAATGTTTTTCAATTATTTCTTTTTCTTCCTCCTTGAAACACAGACCCAAGGGAACTAGCCTCTCCTTTATCCTATTTCTGCAGCTAAACAGACATTCTAATGGAAGGAAGCTGTCATCCCCAATGCACTTTACAGAACAAACAATGTACTTCCTTGTGACCACATTATGCACTGCCACAGTCTCCTCCAATTTGGTGCATTTGAGCCTGTAAGCCACAGGAATCAATATCACTGAGCAATGGGGGGTAAATGAAATAATTGTCCACCAGTTGTTTTATTAAAGACTGGGCAGCTGGAATAGTCTTCAAGCAAATGTATCTACAGCAGCCCCTAGGGGTTGCTGAAGATGGATGTCACATTTACATACTCTACCTTAAAGGAACACTCTTAGAGGAATACACTTCTTTTTCGACCAGAGCATCAATAATATATTTTGCTTTCCTCTAACATGCAGGCCACCTGGGGAAAGTAAAAGCAAATAAAAATTCCCTGCGAATAATAAAATCCAAAGTGAGGTCAACATTTCCATCCTCAGCAGGTTATTCCAGTCTGAACGCTCCTCTCTTTAATCATAGATGATTTCCCCATCAGCACAGCAGTCCTGCTAGTTCACAGAAGATGAATGCTGTGTTTCCATAGTTTCATGAATGCATACTCTGGTGCTGGAGCAATTTGGATGCTAACGTTACTTCTCTGTTATCTATTGTTGAAGGAGGGGAAATATTGCCTTGTTTGCTTTACAATGATAAGGAATCAACACTTTATAATGTTTTTCCATGAATAGAGATTGTCAAGCAAGAGTTAAGATGAATGAATAGAAATTGCATCTTGCTTGGGTAAGAGGAGGGAGAGAGGTGTTCCTTGTCTGTGGCTAATGTATGAGTAGCCCCCTAAACCCACCAAAATCCCTTAAAACAATAATACAATAATCAGCAAATATGTACCACATTGATGTTCCCCCAGTGGTTTCAAATTCTTGTAGAAGATCCCAAAATTATCCTCCTGATAACAGTTCCACTGCATTGGTCCCAAGAAATAAGTGGCCAGAAGCACAAATACAACTGACCAGGTCATGACCTTTATAATCCCCAAGGCTTCAGTAATCAAACTCAAAGATGAAGCCAAAGATGAAGTTGTGGGGCGTCCCTTTTTCCCTCACTCCTTTAACTATAGGGTATTTAGTTGGTCTGCAAGAAGCCAGACACGATGGTGTGTTGGTAATGTTAAAAAACAAAATTCAGCTGAGCAAATTTGAAGATCCACTTGGCTTTAATAGGTGATCCATGAATTGGGCAGCATCTCATCTAGCAAGTAGAAAGATACTCTGAAGAGTTGTACAAAATGGAAGTCTTTTATAAGCAGGAGGGTGGGGCAAGGCAGTTATTTCCAGAAGAAAAGATTGTTCCAAGCCAGGACATCTTTTGGGGAGAAGGGAAGGCAAGGATTTTATGGATTTCCTCTTCCTCTGGGGAGCGAGAGGGCCCACGTGATAGATTACCTCATTGTTACTGACCAGAAAATTCCAGACTGGCTGGTGAAGATCACATTTCTAGGGAACGTCAAAACTGCAATTAGGTTAAGTATTAAATCTAAGTTTGGTATCATTGGCTTTAGCACAAGTGATGCCATTTGGGAGCCTGTGGTTTTTCTCTTTAACAGTAAAAAGTATAAACTCTGGCCAGACTGCCTGGGTTCATTACCTAACTCTGCTACTAACTAGCTGTGTGATTTCCAGGAACACTCTTAACTACTGTAGGACTCAGTTTCCCAAACTGTGAAGTAGAAATAATAATTCTACTTGCCTCGTGGGGTTGTTTGGAGGATTAAATGAGTAGGCATGTATGGATGATAACAGACATTTTTAAAAGTATTAAAACAAATGGATAGAAGCCCAATATAAAGCCTCCTGGGGGAAAGTGATATCCACAATTTCAGAATTACCCTGTATTGTGTGAAATTGGGTCAGATTCAGGAAATTTTCAAACCAGTCTAGAATACAGAATTAGACTTAGTCATACTTTTGTAGGATATTTCTAGAGAATGTCAAAGTCATCTGGCACTTTGAGATTGCCCAAGCAAAAGTTCTATATTCTGACTTGGTACCGTCTTAACCCCCAGGTACTCTGGCAGCTGGTCTCCTAGGTTTGCAGAATTTCCATACATCAATATTGAGCTTCAGGGACCTAAGAGAAGGTATATGAATACAGTGGTGCCTTAGTCAATATCTTCTTGAAGTCAGGAAGTGTGCAATAAGGGAAAGACATGCATTCAGGACGTGAATTCAGCATCAAAATAAAACCATGATCAGACCTATTTCTTATCAGAAGGGTCTCAGTTTGCTCACTTGTGAAAACAAGAGGATTGGATTAAGTCTGTGAACTACAGCCTACGGTTTCCTGATTCTGAAGGGTTTTTTCTTAAGAAGTATTCTGTGAGCTATTCTCAACATTTCAAAAGGCCTAGTGGAAAATCTGCACTTGCTCAAGATAACATTGTGGGGCTTATGGAAACATTAAGTTTCATAGTCTGGTTGGTATCCTTTTTTTTCCTATTGGCAGGAATTTTATCACCTTGGAGCAGTTGACACTGGTTGTCTTGTGCTGATGAGAAGTTCCGAAGAGCAATATATATGTCATTGGCCATAAAAGATGGAAAAACAATTTAAAGATTACTGAAGTAAATTGGTTGTCTTTAGACCAAAATCTTTCAAAATATGGAACCCAAAGGAGAACGAGAAATAATAAAAGGAATCTGTAGTAGCAGAAAGGTTGAGATTCTGAACTCTGTGAGGCCCCTCTGAGCTCCAGAATTCCACGATTATGTGATTCTAATGAGCTAGGACATCAAGAATAAAATAAAATGGATTTAATTTAGATGACAGAGAACAATACAAACTCTAATAAAGAAGTAAAATATGAAGTAATGGCTAATTAGAAAAGCACATGAGAAATGACAAAATATAAGGGAGATTCATCTTCTTCTAAGAGAGAGAAACTTGAGAAGTCATAATAATAAGTTGGGACAATGAATTTCAAGGGATAACTCATTAAAACTGACATAAAGTATTATGATGACAAAAAACGCAAATATAAATTGAGAGTTGTATACCCAGAAAAATCCATCTATCAGTCAACAAACAAGACTTCAGGGTAGCTTCTCAGGATCCAGGGGGCCTGACTTTTCTGGACTGGATTCAAAGATAATCATTCATGGTGGATAGAATCGAGATGAATATATTGACAAAGATAAAAAACAGGATGAAATATGCAAAACTCGGTTAAGAGAGTAACAAATCCAATTCTAACTCTACTTTATGAGGCCTCACTTATATTTGCCCCTAAATACAACAAAACGAACAGAAGAGACTCCAATGGAGGGAGATAACACTCAAAGCTGCAATTACACATTTTAGGGGCCAGAACAAAATGTGAGAGAGATTATTCCAAGAGAGATATGACCAGCAGTAGTAATGGATTGACTTTCCCAAGTAAAATATGTTTAATATAAAATGATATAATCAATCGATCAAATACATCAAATGGATGTTCATGATATAGTAGAAAGAGTATCAATTTGGGCGTCAGAGTCTTGCAATGTTTTCATTAACAGGTTATATGATTTGAAGTGAAAAGAAATGTTTTTCATTCTTTTCAGCAAAACTTTATTGATCTTTTATTAGGTAACAGGCACTATTGGCTACTGTTCAACTTCTGTATCTGTAAAGTGAGTTGGGGGGACTAAATGATTCCTAAATGCCTTCCAACTCTAAGAATTTTTGTCTAACATGTAATTGATTTCTTATCTTCTGTATCTCAGAACAGAACAGCACTAAAATATGATGAATTTACCAAAGGTATCTTCAATAGTAGATCCTAACGGTGCACAGAGGAAGTTGACAGAAAAGAGAAAAAATATAAAACACAAATATTAACATTAAGCTAAGTGATAGAAAGTATTTCTTGGAAGACGACTATTTGAGGAATTCGTCCTGAGAGTGTAGAATGCAGATATTAAAAATTCCCTAAATCACTTCTATGTAGTTTTAAAACGATCAATAATTGTAATTTGTAATGACACCAAATATCCTATGCACGTTTAAAATATCAACTGTAGTTAATTTATCTTAATGTGGAAATAGTTTACTATTTTAAAGGAATGCTTTTAGAAAATGTTGCATCAATTTGTAAGTTAGTTTCTTTAGTGCCAATACCACCCATATATACTGGACTCCTTTGTCAGTAAGGTTGGAATAAGTTGACACATAGCATTGTGAAAAGCGTACAGGCCTGGATGTCCAGGAACCTGGCCTCTATTTCTGACTCTGGCCTGTGATTTTACACCCATCACCTTTATCCTCTAAGTGCCCTGTTTTCCTTGTTGATAAAATGAGGGCATTCAACTAAATGGAGCCGAGATTTTTAAGAGAGACAATTCAAAATCCCATCCTATTACTCAATCTGGCTTAAAGTTCAGCATCTCCAGGGAATGGTTAGTCCTTTCAATCAGCTCTGGAAGTGACTCTATGTTATCTGGTGACCTATGACCTAAAAGACAAGTTATCTGCCTCCACTTCCCCCTGATCCCCGGACACATGTTCAAAATTCAATAGCGCATTTGGGCTAGGGTGCCACTGATAAACACTCCCATTTGCAAAAGGAAGGAATGGGAGGTGGGGAGCAGCCACTGGTCCATAGCAAAGATGGAATACTGCCAGCCATGCACTGTGAGATGGCCCTCCCAGAGCAATGGGGGAAGTTTCTTGATTAGACCGTCATTCTCATTTTCTGAAACGAACTCACTCATCCATTGCTCCCTGTGACTCTGGCCTGCCCTCTGGGACGATGTTGCTGGTGCTTTAACCACCACTGCCACAGCTAAAATTGGGACTTGGGAGCATGCCCCAACAGAGGACACAGTTTTCTGCTAGTGCAAGTGTGGAAATTCAGGGGTGTTTCAAACTGAATTTTTAGCCCAGAATTCTCATTTCTCGGCAATACAGTTTTCTAAAAATTTACTACACTTTTTCATCTATTTTTGCATAGAAACATTCCCAGATTTCTTCCTAGATGTAATATTCTTGATTTTTTTTTTCTCCGTGCCCCAGCCCCATGCTTCTCTGTTAACTTAATGACACTTACTTGGAGGCCATCTGAAATCATAAGTGGAAAGGCCATTCTCTTAATCTGATATTTGCTGAAAGCTGAGTCAAGTTCACCTGTACTGTTTTACTGTCCTTTGTCACTTATTGAGGCTCTTACTAATTTGTGGCTCTTCCGTTTGCAACATGTGACTTCCAAATTTGCCATAGAAAGGGGTGGGGGTGAATAATTGTGATTGGGAAGTTTTAAGGCTGGATACACATTACTTCTCACATTTCGTTGACTAGAGCTCCATAGCCAGAAAGGAGACTGAGGAACGCAGTCTCGCTCAGTATGGCCCAGTAGTTTCTGCAATGATGCAAATATTCTGTTTCCGCACTATACAAAATAGTAGACATTTGCCACATGTGGCTATGGAGCACTTGAAATCTGACGACTACACCTGAAAAATTGAAGTTTTAATTTTATTGAATTGCAAGTAATTTAAATTTAAATAACCACATGTGGATAGCCGCCACCCTATTGGCTAGTGCAGTTTCTTATTTTCCCAAGAAGAAGAAATGAGTTTGGTAAGCAGCAAGCCAGTCTCTGCCCCAGCTGTGGGCACTTCCATCTGTGCTAGCAAGTAAGAGTAGAAAGCCTCTGGTTGCATTTCAAGCGCCTTCCCTATGTTGTCTTCCAAACACTGTTCAGGTACAAAAACTAGAAGTCATCCCCATCCTCTTTATCAAGGCACACCAGAAGGAGCTGAGAAAAATGCACAACTTCTATTTATAGCGGATTGTTTCAACAACCACATGTGAGAAAATTATTCATGTTCTATATATAGAAACAGGAATTGAAAGTAATAAAAGGGACCTTATGCTGATCACAAAAGTTTCTGCCTTTGCCTTTCCCCCGTGTCATGAATGAGGAACTGGTTAATCTTCCCATTTTCAATTCTGAAGGAGTTACACATGGGCTTCAGTCAGTCGAAGCTGTTTCATCTACAGTCTTTGGTGTGGGAGAATGTCATGGGAAGGTCATTGGGGCAGTGAAGTGTGTTAGCTATTCTCTAAAGAAAACGAAATCCTCGTTGATCAAAACGCAAATCCTCTGTAGCCAAGGGTGTAGCCATAATTTTGGGTAAGAAATTAACTGTGGAACTAAATTTTTTAAATTTTGAATTGCTTTCTAAGAGAAAGGGCCAGTGTATTTTATTAGTTACATCTTATTTCTAAAAGTGAAATAAGCATCTTAATACTAAAGCTAGAAATCCTTTCAACAAAATTTGGATTTTAATTTTTTAACCTCCCATTTGTTTCTAAATCTGTGCTGGACTTTCACACAGAATTTGTAATCATACGTTTCTTTTTGTCAAAAGGAATTATGCCCTTGAAAAAGGTAGAGAATAAGTATCTTTGTTGTGAGTTGGTAGAAAGATGAGGGGAATGGAGGCCGTTATAACAAATAAAGAAACATCGTATATACCAGCTCGTGGGAGGCACACACACTCCTCACCTCCATTAAAGTTCAAGATGCAATGTTTTACTAACCCAGTAATGCTTTAGTTAGTAATATTTTTGTTCAGTAAAACATAATTATATGAATAATTATGCCTTCATTTCCCATTATCTTTTCCGGAATAGCTGGAGGCAATACTGTGGGAAAACAACAAACAGAGCTAGTTCTGAGCAAAACTGTCGAGTAAAAGACCTATCCTTCCTTTCCTCAACCATCTCTTTCCTAGATTTTCCAGTACCTTTGCATTCCCCTGCTTTAAACTCATGAAAATCTATTCACTTTAAAGGTTGGATGTGCCGATTTTACAAGCATTTTTTTTACATTGCTTTTTTTAAAGGTTGGCCCTGAGCTAACATCTGTTGCCAATCTTCCCTTTTTTTTTCTTGTCCCCGAAGTCCCCCAGCACATAGTTGTATATTCTAGCTGTAACTCTTTCTAGTTCTGCTATATGGGCGACCACCTCAGCATGGCTGGATGTACGATCAGCGGTACTAGGTCCGCACCCAGCATCCAAATGGGCAAAACCCTGGGCTGCCAAAGCAGAGCTCACAAACTTAACCACTTGGCCATGGGGCCAGCCCTTGAAATTGTTTGAATTAGAATGTTAGCTCTTCTACAAGCTGTCTGCATTTTAAGTCGGTCACCTGTCTCTCTATACATAGAGTGGAAATTTTCTCTGATGAAGGAATTCCAAGTACAAGGAAGGAGGGTGAGGGACCTTCAGGGGCTGCCAAAAGTTTCACAAAACAATCCAACTTGTACACGAGTATGCAAGGCTGGTCCTGTGGAAGAAGGTGAAAGTGTCTTAGTGGATGATGCCGCGCTTCAGGAAAGGTGACGGCACCACGTTACCAATGCTTCCATCTGTGAAGACTTCCTGAAAGCTTGGGGAGAAAAAAGTCTGAACCAACTAATTGTCTTTGTTACCAACTTAAACTAAAATATGTGGGGTTTTTTATTAGTCATCAAGTCATACAAAGCTAGAAACATGGTTGCTTCCTTCTTGCTCTAAGCCCTGTCTCCCAGCTCCATCTACAATTTACAAATAAGTCTTTTACTTTCTTTCTCAAGTCCCCTCTGCACTGGGGCCAGAGTACCATGACTTTGCATTTATAGCGTATCTCTTTCCCAGAAACTTCTTGGAGATTTTCATCTAATGAATCCTCACGTCATTGTCCTGTAGTGGATGAGGACATGAGTACTCAAGCGATTTTTCTAAGACCAATTGTCTCTTAAGGTTGTTTGTAAAATCCCTTTATTTTCTCTTAAATCAGTTTACCTTAGACCTCCTGATAACCTTACTGTCATTTCAGAGAGGTTTCTTAAGAAAATTAGTTATTTAATAATTTTAGTTATTTTAGTAATTTAGTTAGTTGCTAACATTCATTCAATTTGCATATTTATTGTTTTCACTCTCTCTCACACACGTACACACACAGATACACACATACACACACACACACACATCAGTGTTTGACATTGAAGATAAACAGCCCATGAGTCACAGCCCCAGACTGCACATAACTCATGAATAGTCATTTTTACACTAATGATGTAAGCTTCACCCTTAAGATGCTGTTGATGTTTTTCTCAAGTTTCAGGAAGAATAGGTCACCCTTTCTAGACTAGGGTGGCCATACAATTTATCACCCAAATAAATAACAGTTTTGAAACTGAACAGGGGTACTATTATTTGGACCACAGACTTGCTCTCTTTTTTGAGACACATCCTCACCATATCTGACCCTTTCTCTGTACCCTGTACGCACCTACAACACTTTACTGGATATGCTGGTTTATATGCCCACCTCCCTCCTCCAAATTTTAAGCCTCTTGGATCTTAGCTTACAATCCCCCTTCCTCCCTTCTGGTGGTGGTGCGTGATGGCGGGTATAATGGCAGCTGTCATGGTGAGTATGACAAGGGACCTGATGGGGGGAAGATGGTGGGTATGATGACGTCTATGCTTGTGTTAGCTAGCAAGCCAGGCATTCTCTCCAAAAAGTATGGCAGTCAGAGCCCACAAACTGGGTAAGAACCATTCTCAAGATCCAGCATCCAAATAACTCCTTCTACAAGACTCAGCTGCAGGCAAGAGGCGTGGTCCCTGACGCTCCAGTGCTACGATTCAAGGTAAACTATAAAAATACAAAGGAAGTCAAAGTTATGTTCAAATCTAAGCACAAAAACTCATAATAATGTTCCAAAATTGAATTCATACACAGAATTATGACACCAAAACACTGATGTGGCAATTTTTACCGCAATTCATCTTTCCTCTTTCGTCATCAATCCGTGAATCAAATTGGGATCACATTAATAATAATCTAAATTGTACTGATTCTAGTTCTTCAATTGCATAACATATAAACTCACCTCCTGAAATTTTTCCCCTAAGTATTTCTGGATGTAATTGGAGTGTTTCATACATATTCACCAGCAGTCCTTTTATATTTTCTCCCTCTCTTTGCCCACTTGTTAATGTCCCTGCTGCTATCCTTACTGAGGTCAGCACTTCAATACTTTCACTTGTGGCTGGTTCCATGGAGCAACACTCCTACGCCTGTGCAGCTTTAAGAAAACTGGCAGAACTGGCTGGAGCTGGTGCGGTGAGGACTTTGGAGAACTCAGCCTGACTTGGACACATCACTACATTTCGTCCAGTTGTGAGAAGCTCCCTACCTAACATTTAGTAAGATTGCAATAAACAGTGGCAACTCCTGTTTTCTGAGCCTGTCTGATGAACAGAAAAGCAGGACTTCCAAGAGTCAATCTGTGTAAGAACTTTCGGCTAAAAGAGAGTGAACCAAAAGATTTTCTACACACTTTGGGAGAAAATTTTTGAAATATACGCCTGCCACCAGCGTCTCATGCCGTGAGCAGCAAAGCAGCATAGCTGTTGATCCAGAGTCTCATGGAGCCTCTGGTATAGCAGCTCCCTCCTCCCAGGAGTCCAGATCCAATGGAGAGAGTGACCCAGGAGTCAGATACGTGGAGACTGAAATCAGCTTGATTACTAACAAAAGCCAGGCTGAATCGTACAGACTTACCCACTCAGTAAACTGGAGAAGCATATTCCCAAACAAAAGGAGAGTGGAAGGGGCTGACTCAACCATGGCCTAGTTCATCTCCCAAGGCCAGGGAAATCACTCACCTGGAGAGGAAAGGGTATGGGGCACGGAGCTTTTCACTAACAGAATTTCCTCCACATAGAAACTCAAGGCAAAAGGAAGGGAGGTCCCAGCTACACACCTTCCTGAGGACTCTGACCTTGGCCCTTTGAATCAGATGGGGAACATGTACTCTCATTTGGTTTTCCTCCCAAGAAAATGCACGAATACCTTTCAAGGCCACAATCCACATCTGCTTGAGACAAAAGCCTTTATTCCCCATCGTTATGCCGTATTGCTTCCCTGGAATCCTTTGTACGTTACTGGACTTCAATAGATGTTTACTAAAATCGAAATGATTATTCTTGTTATCACCATTCTTTCCATCACAAATCAGTTTGGATTACTAACTATACTTTTCTAAAATTGGTCTTAAGCATATGCAAATCAGAATAACCCAAAAAACTTGCCACAGTCTTCCTGGAATATATTTCAAGACGTAAGCTGATGTGGAAATCTCTTCAGCTATGTTCCCCATAAAGTAAGCATGGTAGGCAAATCCTGTCATCAATCATGGGAACGGCTAGAGTCTGGAAGCTGAAATCTATAAAACCTTGTTGGTGTTTTTGAGAGGTGATATTAACCAGCTCAAATACTTGTCTGCTTATTTTAAAAAATAAACCTATACTGTATAAAGAACTCTGCACTTGATTGATTGCCTATTAGTCTGGATATTTTCGTTTTTAAAAATCACTAACAGATTTACAACATGTTTTTGTTGTTTTTTGTGTTTGTGTGAGGAAAATTGGCCCTGAGCTAACATGTGTGTCAGTCTTTCTCTGTTTTATGTGGGATGACACCACAGCATGGCTTGACAAGTGGTATAGGTCTGCACCTGGGATCCGAACCTGCGAACCTTGGGCCACCAAAGTGGAGTGTGTGAACATAACCACTGTACCACTGGGCACTCTCCAGGGTTACACCATGTTTTAGCAGTGGTCTGAGAAGTCACAAAGTATGAAATTGAAATAATCTGCAATACTGGAAAAGCTGGTCCTTAAATTTTGTAGTCAATAGCATCTCTTAGGATGCATTCAGCTGAAGCTTGTTGAGGAGAAAATTCAACTGGCTTAATGACAGGAACTTTATTTATTACCTTATATTAAAAAACAGATCTAGAGGTCAGACCTTTGCAGTGTTGGTTAATTCAGTGAGTCAACACCACCACCAAGGATCCAGTTCTTTCCACCTTTCTCTTCTGCCATCCTCACTGCATTGGCTTTTCTCTTCAGGTGAGCCACCTCCTGGTCACAAGATGGCTACAACAGCTCCAGACATCACATCTTTACACATGTCCAAAGAGTATAAGAAAACAAACCTCTTTCTCAGATCCCTTGTTAAGAATGAGAAAAACCCTTTCAGGAGTATCCCAAGACACTTTCCTCATGTCTCGTTTCCTCTCTCAGAATTCTGTTGCCTAACTTTGCATAGACCAACCACTGGAAAGAATAATGGACTTTCCATGACTGACTAATGTCATTCTCTGCGGCTGGGGTAACGTGCAACTTTCATGAAGCAGAAAGCGGTAACTATTTGAAAACAGAACAGGTTTTCAGTTAACAAGGACGGGGGAGTGAAAATGGCTGCTGGATAGGCAATCAATTGTATCTGATACGTCAGCGATAATGAAATATCACAATTTGAGAAGCTATCAGGAGCTGCCTTCAGTTTCAAAGTCTTTCCCTAAGCACGCATCAGCGTGATTCTGCTTGCGGCCAGCACATCTTGTACCGCCATCAAAGTTGCCTTGGTATCAGGCAACAGTAACAGAAGGGTTTTATTTTTAGTAAATATATTTATAAAAATTCCAATTGTTCAAACCCTGTGTTATCCTAGTCACGCATCTCTGTCTCTGAGAGCTGTTGGGCTGTTGCTCTGCTTTGTCAAGTGTTTGTGTTAGAATAGGGCTCATCAAAGGCCTTTCATAACGTTAATAGAGTGACCATAAATCTGATGGCCCTTGGCTTTGACATTTCCACTGTCTTCAAAAGTACCTCCATGTCTCCTGAGACTAACCAATGGGGCGATTTTACTGAGCTTCTTAAAAAACTCTAGTTTTGGAAAATCAATATTCAATAGTTCTTCCTCTCATTCCTTCAGTAATCAGTCTTTGGTGGCTACCATGTCCGAAGCACAGGCCTGGTCTAGGCAAGAACAAGGCTTGTTCCCAGTCTAGTGAGGGGGATTCAGACAGGCACACAGTGGGATGGCAGTGAACTTGGTAAGTGTCCACAAGACGCAAGAACACAAAGTTGTAATGGCCCTTAGGAGGCAGTCATGAATTCTGGCCCAGAAAAGGCCTCATGATGGAGCTGACATTGGAGATAACTTTTGAAGGATTAGTGGGTGAGAGGGCATATCAAACAGAAGTAAAATCATATGCAAAACCATTGTGCAAAGAGATGGTGAGGGCATGACCTGTTTTGGGAAGGGTGAAGAGTTCTTGGGCCTGGAGTGGTAAGGGGGAAGTGGTGGGCAATGGCTGGAGAGGTGGGTACATCTTAAAGGGAACTTGAAACTTTCCCAGTGGAGGACGTGTCCCTCTTCACTCTGGGATGTACTGTATCCCAATAATTATTTCATTCATTCAGTCAACACGTCTCGTAAACATTTCTTATAAGTTTGGCACCAAAGAAAATTGCTGTGAATGTCATAAGATCAAATCTCAGAAAATTTTATTTTATCAGATAAATCTTCTGTCTCTTCCATCTTTAACCTATTTCTCTCTGCTGTTCAACCTACAAACTTTTTTTCTTCTTTTTGGCCCTGAACTAACATCTGTTGACAATCTTCCTCTTTTTGCTTGAGGAAGATTGTCCCTGAGCTAACATCTATCCCAGTCTTCCTTTATTTTGTGTGTGGGACACTGCCACAGCATGGCTTGACAAGCAGTATATAGGTGCATGCCCAGGATCCAAACCCACAAACCCCAGGCCACAGAAGCAGAGCATGTGAACTTAAACACTATGCCACCAGGCCAGCCCCTCAACCTATAAACATTTTTAAGCTTCCTTCACTAAAAAATCTCTCTCTTCATCCTACTCCTGAGGCTACCACTCTATCCATCTTCTTCCCTTCACCACCAAAGTTCCTGAAAGACAGTTAGAGACCTGCTTTCTCCAAAGTCTCATATTTCATTAACTCCTCAGCTTGTCACAAGGTTTTCTATTTTCACTTTCTGACAAAACTTACCAACAGTGACCTCCAAATTGCTATTTTCTCATTCCCCTTCATCCATCGTTCCATATATAGTTAGATTTCTTAATTCACATTATTAATGAACACGTTATTAATGCATGCCATGGTAAGATGGCATACATTACCTTCTACCACCCTATAACAATTTCTTATTCGTTATAGGTCTCCACCTACCAAAGGGCAGGAATCTTGACCACTGATGAATTCTTAGGGACTACACAGTACCTGGTGTGTAGTAATAAAAATCCTGAGGCCAGACTGTAAAGAGGATTTTCACTTTGCTTGAATAATCTGCTACTATATAATTCAGATTATGCCCTTTAGTCAGTTAGAAGTCATCACAAGCTTTTGAGTGAGCAAATGACAGATCAATTGCATATTTTGGAGACCAGATTCTGTTGCATTGGGGAAACTGGATGGTGAGAGGCAGAGAATGTAGGAAAGAGGGGAAGGGGCGAGCTAACATGGGTGAGTCCCTATGATGAGTCAGACACCGAAGTGAGTGCAAAATTTATGATGGTGAACTAAACTGGCCTACCCTTCATGAAGCCTGACTGGGGGTGGGTGAGGAGGAAAGAGTGAGGACCACAGATTCACATAAATATACAGGTAGAAACTGGCAGGTTCTAGTATGGAGAGGTCAGTGACGTTACTAGAGAGCAAAATTGCAAAACTAAATTTAGCATGGAGAAATGAGGATGCGATGTTTCAAAGGAGACCTGAAGGCTGAATAGGAGCGAGCCCAGGCAAGAAGAGACAGCAATTGTGAAGAGGCTGCAGTGAGAGAGAGCTTGGCACATTCTAGAAACTGAATGCAGGAGGCTGTGCTCTGGAGAGCAGAGAAGGCAGTGGCAGGAGATGAGCCTAGAGAGGTAAGTAGGCCAGATTTCACTGTAGGTCATGTGAAGTTAACCCTAAATTTAGTGAGAGAGAGTGGGAAGAGTCAAAACTAATGTGGGGGCTTCTAACTCTGACTACACTTTCATCAGATCTGCTTCTAGTCCTAACCCAGGTCTGCGCCCAAGCAGGTGCTCTCAATCCATGTCTGTGGAATAAATGAATATATCAACTGGGGAAGAGAATACAAAGTGGGCTTAAGTTCATTTTTCATTTTAGTTGCCTGAGTTGATGTGGTCCCCATGAAATTGGGCTGATTTGGGGGGACAGATCTCCCAATTCTCGTTACAGCAGGTCATCTCAGCTGCTTCCTCCAAAAAGCTCAGAAAGTGCACACTGTCCCCATGGGCCACCAGGCCAATGCTTTCTGTTGTAGCTCAAACTGTACTTCAGCACTGGGAAACCCTGAGTCCTGCTCCCTAGCATTTTCCTCACTAATGTTCCCTGAGCCTTCTGAAGAGAGCCAAGAGCCCAGAAGACTCAATGCATACTGAGCTAGGTCAGCAGCTGCAGCAGAGAATTCCAGAAAGCCTCAGCTGAAACTCTTTCCACCAAAGCTTTGCTGAATTCTGTCAGGGTGAATTCTGTCACCACCTTACAGTTTGATCAATGCATAGGGTGCGCGTCTGCTTCCAATCTGGAAATGGGATATCAAACGGGATCTTCCCACTGGAATACCATTATTTGTCTTCTAGGGGAGTTTTACGTGCATGTCTGAAAACGGACCTGCCAGAGTGTTTATTGTTGTGTAGACCTTTTTTGTTATTGCTCCAACCAGCTTATTCTGATTTCGAAAGCAGTGAATACAAAGTGTTTCTTTCTCTGGGGAGGGGTCACATGCAAGCTTGGTTTTTCTAGGCACTAACAAAAGATGGGTGCAAAGTGTCAGGCATTCTGATGGATCTGAGGTAAATCTTAGTTTTGTAAGTTGCTGGTTGAGTGATTTTAAAGGAGTTACTTCACCACTGAGTTCCTTCATCTGTAAAACGGGCTTACAAGCCCATACTTGGTGGGTTGTCATAAAGATAACAGACAATATGTGTAAAATACTTTGCATGGTGCTTTAGTCAGTGTGACTCACATATGATATTATTATCAATGTATTTTAGGTACAGTTGACCTGACATTTTGCTGTGACCGGCACTGCAGTGGCACCAAATGCATATATTTTCAAGGTTCTACAACATGAAGTCAGGATGCTGAATTCTTGATTTGTTTGGTCATGGCTCCAGGATTTAAGTGTTTTTATCATTGCAATAATTATTAATATATTCATATGCTCATTTATTTCCTTAAAGAAGTTGCTGCTTCAGCACTTAGGATGCAGCACTTTTCAATGAGCTTCTCCTACAATATTGTGAGCCCCTTGAGGACAGGGTCTTATCTATGAGCACTGCAGGGTACGAGGCAGTGCCTAGAGTATAGGAGGCACTCAGGAAATATGGAAAGGTACCTGTGACATACTCTGAACTGAAATATTGTTCTCAGTACTGCCTTCTGAAAGGAATTATTAGTTTGATGAAGTTCAAAAAGAATTGAAGCTTTTGTATGCTCTTCTTCATTGAACCAATGAAGACAAAACCATGTGAAACCAGATGAGAAAACTCATTTACCAGACTGGAACGCAGAGCACCAAGAGAGACCTGTTTGTTTGTTACCAGAGTGCCAGCCTCAGACTCCCACGGCTAGTGATGACAGTCGTACACCGCATAACAACATTTCAGTCAATGATGGACCACCTATACTATAGTGGTCCCATAAGATAAGTACCATATAGCTTAGGTGTGCAGTAGGCTATACCATCTAGGTTTATAAATACACTCTACGATGCTCACACCACAACGAAATCACCTAACAACACCGTATCCCAGTTGTTAAGCAGCGCTTGACTGTAATTACATTAAGAGTTTCTCAAGTCCTTTCATTTCTGAATGGGAATTTTAGGACCACTTTTTACAGACATCTTACCAAAAAACATATACTGAGGCACCTAAGTACATGAGAAGATTCTCAGCATCATTAGTCTTTAGGGAAATGTAAATTATAACCATAATGAGATATCACCACAAAGCTACAAGATTGTCTAAAATTAAAAAGAGTGACCATGTCAAGTGTTGGTGAGGAACTGAAACTCTCATACTTGGCTGGTGGAAATGTAAGATGGTACAACCACTTTGGAAAACAGTTCGGCAGTTTCTTAAAAGTTAAACAGATAACTACCTAATGATCCAACCATTTCAATTTTAGGTATTTACCTAGGAGAAAGACTTGAATGTTCACAGAAGTTTTGTTTGCAATAGCCCCAAACTGGAAAAAACCCAAATGTCCATCAACAAATGAATGAATAAACAAATTTCAATATATCATATAAAAAGAAGGAGCAAACCATTGATATGCACAACAACATGGGTGAATCTCAAAATAATTGTAGCCGATGAAAGAAGCCAGATTTCCCCCTCCCCTCAAAAAAGTATAGAGTATATGATTCCATTTATATAACATTCTAGAAAATGCAAAATAATCTCAATGACAGAAAACAGATTGCTAGTTGCCTGAAGATAGAGGTGAGGGTAGGAGGCAGAGATTACAAAAGATCATGAAGAAATTTTTAGGAGTGATAAAAATATTGATTATCTTGACTCTGGATATGGTTTTATGGGTGTCTACATATGTCAAAATGTATTAAGTTGTACACTTTAAATATATGCAGTTTATTTCTCATCACTTACACCTCAATAATGCTGTGAAAAAAGAAATTTAAGATATATTTTCGCCATTTCTATATTTGGTGCTGCAATTATATTTAAGAAAATAAAATAATGAATGAATAATGCAAAAGAGAGTATCAAAATGAGAAATCGAATCACTTGTGTTCCAAAACACAAACTGTCATACAATGGGCAACAGAATCATGTCATTTTCGTAGTATTTTCCTGCAACTAATGGGAGTAATTAAACAGGATCAGTGACATTCCATTTAAAGAGAAAGTTCCAACATCAGAAAATGCATAAAATTAATTGATGATTCTGTTGTACTAAATAGTGTTGATACAATGTATCATTGCCTGTGATATGAGAATCCTCCAGCTTCTCAGAAGATTCAAGCCCTACACCGTGAACTAGAAGTGTCTGACCTATTTAATCTCATGAGGGACTGGTAGGCAATGGAAAGTGTGCCTGGAGACTGCAGCTGGAATTTGGTGCATCTCCTCCCCTGCTGCCTCCCACTCCCAATACCAAGGAAAGATTTAGTCCATGAATCACCATTTCTGGCAGCAAATCAGTTGAAGTGAACCTTAACTATGCCCAGTGATGTCTTCTCCCACTCATGTGCCCTATCACCTCTTTCCACACCAGCAGGAATGAACCCTTTTGCATATGAGCCAAGAAGGGAGCCAAGAAAAGGGAATAGGAGTCTCTGGGCAATCTTGGTGCTCAGTGTCAGGTGGGCAAATCGCTAAGTTTCCAAGGAGAGATTAATCTGGAAGTTCCAGCAGAAGATTTTAGAGATTGAAGTCCCTTGGGGAAGAATGCGATCAGGACTTAGGTGGGGAATCAGCACTCTATCAACCCAGTTCTCTAAGAAAACTGGAAAGAATGTCAGAACCAAGTCAAAAGCACAGTCAAAAGAAACAAGTAAACCTACATATGAAATCCAGAAGGGAAGGATGCAACTCCACGCACAGTTTTTTTCTAGAAGGAAGTCTCCCAAGCCACAGGCCATTTGGAAGCAGAGAACTCTACATCCCTAATGGGGAGATAAAGCTAATATCTTGCCTTTTACTCTCAGGAGAGAATTTCAAGAGACAGACCTTTTATATTTCCAGAGTTGTACAGAGGAAATGCAAGTAGGGATCAAGAATTACTTGGGGAGATTATTTGTAGAATCCAGATTTGGTCAGGAAAGTGTGGACTAACTTTCTTTCTTTCTTTTTTTATCAGAATAGGATAGAATAGGTTAATATTGGGATTTTACCTCAACTTTCATTTTTGTTTAATTTTGTTTATACAAATATAGAAAGACAATAATTTTAAAAGACCCAACAGATAGCCTTAAATTTTAAAAAATATAATATATTTCTTTTTGGACTCAAAACACAATTTTAATGTAATAGAAGGCTTTAATGAAGACGAATCTATTAGTTAAATAAATAAACAGTTAGATTGGTATTAAAAGTTCCAGTTTAGGTTAACTTACTCTGAGGCAGATGGTAGCTGATTCTTGGACACAAGATAGAGAATAAAATTACCACCACAGCCCTGGAGCTAACAAAATTCAGGACAAATTTGGAGCAATTCAGCAGCTTCATTATGCCGTAATGTTTCATATTCCTAATTAGCACCCTTCCCATTTCCCACAGAAGATAAACAAAGTTCTTTCTACTCAGAAATGGTCTCAATTTAGTACTCATTAGTTTATAACCTAAAAATTAGTGTTGTGAACTGTTCTGATAAGTGCTTAAGTTCATAAATTTGCTTCTTATTTGCTTCAATGGGTTTCTTATTGAACTTTTAAATTTTTAAAAATAGTTTTACAAAAATAATTTTACAAAATGTATTTTTATGCTATGGCTCAGAACAATATTTTCAGATATTGTTTTAAAAGTTTATCCAACAGACTTTAATTGCTTGAAGTTCATTTTATAAAATCAACATGTGCTGAGATGTAAGAAAAATTAACCTTTGTTGATGGGCTATTATCCAAACATAATGTTAGTTTATTTTCAAAGCTCACACTTGCTTCAAATGGGGTTTTCTCGTTTGTACCAGATTCCTGAGTCCCTCCAGCCGTCCTTATGATTCATATAGATATAAAGCAGATGGAAACAATTTGCCTGAAAGAAAGCTGAATGGGATTCATTTATACACTTAGGCTCCTATTCTCAAAATAATTATATGCCATTTGGGTACTTTTTATATAGTTTATAGTCAAATGGAAAAAAAATTAGCTATCCAGTCCAGGTTGAAAACTCTTTTTTAAAGAAAATGCTGTTTGGATAATTTGGAAGCAGAATAATCGCTCCCACAAAGATGCCTGTGTGCTAAGCCTTGGAACCTGTAAATATGCTACATGGCCGAGGAGAATTAAGCTTGCAGGTGGAATTAAGCTTGCCAATCGGCTGACCATGAGATGAGAAGATTATCCTGGTGGGGCCAATGTAATCATAAGCATCCTTAGAAATGGAAGAGAGAAGAAGAAGAGTCAGAAAGAAATTTAAAGATGTTACATTTCTGGCTTCGAAGTTGGAGGAAAGGACCATAAGCTATGGATGCAAGAGTCCTCTAGAAGCTGGAAAAGGCAGAGAGAGAATTCTTCTCTAGAGCCTCCAGAAGGAATGCAACTCTTCCAACATCTGATTTTAGCCCATTGAGACCCAAGTCAGACTTCTGACCTCCGGAGCTATATGATAATAAATTTAAGTTGTTTTAAGCCTTTAAGTTTGTGTTAATTTGTTACAACAGCAAGAGGAAACTAATGCAGATAATATACGGTGCCTCCTGAGAAGCCCCCCAGAACCTGCTACCATCATTAATTCGAAGTTTTATTCTCTATTCAGTAATCATATTTTGAGCATCTGCCATGAGCCAGGTAGGGTTATGAAGAGGACCAGGAACATTGCCCCTGTCCTCCAAAAAGCTTGCAGTCCGGTGTGGGAAACAGATTCATAAACACATAGACGCAACACACGAAATAAATATTTTACGGATTACATTTAACATCCTTTTAAAGAGCAAGTGCCTATGTAACAACCTGGGCTGCCTAAATTTAAAACAAATCATTTAGTCTCTTGGTTCACAATTTATCTGAGCAGTGAGAACAATACATTTCACCAAATACAACTTCAGGAGTAAAGACAATGCTCTTGAATGATTTACTCTGTTAATGACCATTACATCTTTAGATCTGTACAACTTTGCTGACATAAAACTGGTGCAGAGACTTCATCATAGGTGACCTCTGGGCTGAGCAAGAGTGGCAAGACCCTTCGTCAGAGCTTTGTGGCACAGTTTCTAATTGGTTAACAGAGAATCCACTAATTCCCACATCATAGGTGATTTCACCTGTAGGGGAAACTGTAAAGTAAGCTAGCTTTGCCCCACATTTTTATCCTTTTCAAAGACCTTCTTTTCATTTTTTTCAAGTAATTTTATTGAGATCATAATGGTTTATAACATTTTGTGATTTAGCCAAAGAAGTTGAAATCAATGATCCAAAGAGATTTATGCACGCCTATGTTCACTACAGCATTATTCATAATAGCCAAGATATGGAAGCACCCCAAGTGCCCTTCTACAGATGAATGGATAAAGAAGATGTTGTATATATTTTCAAAGACCTCCTTTTTAATCCTGCTCGCACTTGCCCAGAAATCCTCTTTAACACTTGGGTCCTCCCATAGTTCCTCCACTGTAGTGAGGGAAAGTTATTTGAAAGTAATTAACAGGCAGTGTTCCTGATTCGATATGTTACACCTTTAAAGCATATTAAAGATGACCAATAGAAGGTTCATACCAAAGGAATTAATTGATTAGTGCAGGTAAAATATTAAGCACTGTGATCCAGAGGAAAGGGAAGCTCTAGGTACAAATTTTGTGTGGCTTAATCAAACCATATAGACAGTGTTATCAGGAAGTTCTGATGCCAGATAGTCCAGCTATATCTACAAAAAAGACTCCACCAGAGAACAAAAGCAATTCAGAATTATGGTTCAATAAAGCCAAATATGCATATTGAAAAGTGAAAAATAATGATAAGCTAATAACTATAACAATTCAAAATATATAACTGGGGGAAAAAAAAGAATTGAAGGCTTCATGCATCCAGCAAATAACTCAGTAATGATGTGTCTTAGGAGAATTAACTGGGGGATGATATGAGCAATTTGCAGCAATAAGCATTCTTCTTGAGAGTTTAGAATTATCTTCAACATCAATTAATATAATTTTCTCTCTGTTCCCTTTTTTGCCACTGTTTCAGAAATTATGCTCATCAAATTACTCCCAAGTACCATTATTAATACCTGAAAATGTGATCCTTTATTATTATAACACATCTAAAATTTTTTTAAGTGCTTTTCCCTTCTCAGTTGTGCACTGACCCTAGAAATAATTTTTCAAAAGATATGCCTTTCATAGAACTGAATAAATAACTTGCTAAGTAATTTTTTTAATGTTTCCTAACTTTATGCATTATTCTAACACTAATTCGTTGAAAGAGTATTGACTCCCGGACGGTCTTCTTTTTTTTGATAGAATGTTTCTTGTTAAAATAAATGAAAACAGTAATTGTATCAGATATTTTATCAACAGAGACCTAATGGGTTAAAAGAGAAAGATTTGGCTTAGAACTATGTAGTTACCAGCATCAAGGGTTCCCTTTGAGTCTCAAAAGTCTAGTTGATAATTGTAGGACTATGAACAATGGCTGAGTATTCTTCCTCTACTTTGAAAGAACGGAATTAAATGAAACACAGCTCACACCACTTTTCAATTGTTCTAACTTAGCCTTCAGAAATCCTGAATAGCAGCCAGTGTCATGAGAAACTTGTCAAGGGAAAAGCCATGCAGAGGAAAAAGTAGTCATATATCCTTCTACAATGGCAAAAGAGGGAAGGACAGAGGTTAGGACACAAACAAATTTGGTTAGGCAAATAAGGAATATGAATGGGAAAGAATTGACCTGTTAAATCTATTTTGTTCATCATTTTTTTCCAAAAATGCCACAAAACTTATTTGTGGTAAAAGAACCAAATGGCAAAAAAGATGGTCATTATAAATTATGCACCTTAATTTCAACACCTGATATGATGACAAGGGTGAATGTAATTAAACACAGAGGTGAATACCTAGAAGAGTAGAAAGCAATAGAAAACAACAAGGCTTTGTGTGGAGGGAACACAGCAACCCAGTTTTCCTCTCTGACACCCAAAAATAGCCCAAGTAGAAAAAATTTATGAATCATCTGCCAAAAATTCAGGGAGGCCTTGAGATCTTCCCATTTGACATTGTCAACAACAAAATCCTAAGATCATACCATCGTTACGAAACTATACAAGTCCCTGGAAAATGACATTGTAGCTTGTTGTCAACCAAGAGAATAAATCAGAGTGACCCAAGGCAGTGGTTCTCCACGTAAGTAGGCACCAGGATTGCACAGAAGACTTGTTAAAACACAGATTCCTGGGCTCTGCTCCAGAGTTTCTGATTCCATAGGTGTTGGGTAGGTCCTGAGAATTTACATTTCTATCAAGTTCCCAGATGATTCTGCTGGTCTAATGACCACACTTTCAGAGCCACTGACCTAGAGAATCAATGGGGGAAACTGGCACATGTAGATATCTTTTATATGGTTTCTTATCAACCACCTGTATAGAAGTCTTCAGATAACTCTCCCTGTGATTATAGATGATCAATAACATATCACACCATGATGTCTCTCCTTTTTCAAAACTATATCCTAATTTTTTCCTACTATTTTATTTTAGTTTAGTTTAGTTTGGTGAGGAAGATCGGCCCTGAGCTAACAACTCTTGCCAATCTTCCTCTTTCTGCTTGAGGAAGCATACGTACATGGGGCACCACAAGAGCATGGCTTGATGAGTGGTGCCTAGGTCCGCACCCAGGATCCGAACCTGCAAACCCTGGGCAGCCACAGGAGAGCACATAAACTTAACCACCATGCCATCTGACCAAGCCCCTTTCCTACTATTTTAAATATCCATCTTCTCTCTCCACCTAAAATAAATTGTACGAATGCTTCTAGTTCTTCACATCCGCCTGTATCCACACATTATAGAATTTCCCCTAGGAAAGAAGCAGAATAGATTTTTCTTATGCTTCACTTCTGGGTTGGGCTTGTGGCCCAGTTTGGCAATACAGTGAGGCAGAAGCGACAGTGTGCCAGTTCCCAGACCACACCTCAAGAGGCTTTGTATAGTTCTGCTTACAGCATCATGAGAAAGAAAAGCCTGAGCTGGCCAACTGGTCCCAGGAGGAGGATGAGAGACACATGGGGCAGAGCTGCCCCCAAGCCTGGCCCAGAGCAGAACTGTTCGCCAACTCACAGACTTGAAGGAACCCAGCCTCCATCAGCCATGCCCAGCTGAGATGAGTCAAGCCCCGCTAGACCAGTTGATCCCCAGTCAACTCATAAATGTGCGAGTTCTACTAATAAATGGTTGTTTCAGCCATTGAGTTTCAGGGTGGTTTGTTATGCAGTAATACTTAATACATGATCCCTAGTCACTAACCAAGAGAATAAATCAACATGATAAAAACTAGATTGCCTTTGTCCTATGTTGACTACCAGCTTCTGTGGGGAAAACATTTCAATCATTTGATGTTATGCACATTCTGCCTCAAGTAACAGTAGGGCTGTGATCTTTGTAAAAACTTAAGAAATAAATTACTTGTTTGACTATTATTCCAAGATCTGAAATCTAGTCACATTGGCTTCTAGAATATGGAAATCCTCCAAATCACAGGCTTTGATAAAAATGAAAAGAAGTCCGTTAATACTTGGACACACTTTATAACTTTGTTATTCTTTTTTAAACATTAAAAAGTTCTTTATTTTTGATAAAATAGCTCCATTGTTCAGGGTTCTGTGATTTGAATGCAAAAATATTTGAAAAAACAAAAATAGTTAAATAGTATTACATTTGATGGAAGAGAGGATTATATTATTAATTTTGATAGTGAAAATTACAGGTACTGATTTCTCACAAGATCACACAGCTCGTATTACTTTCCTTTCAACTCTTTAATACACAGAAGTTCATTGTATAGTGACTTTTCATCAACAGCTCATTGCAAATTTTTTAAAAATCAGTTTTCTTCCCTCAAGACAAAAGATTTGTATAGTAAAAGTATTGAGGTCCATCTTCTATCAATGTAATTAAAAGCTCAAAAGAAGCACTTAAAAAATCAAAGAAAATCTATTTGAAAAGTACCAGAGAGAAATTTCTCTATATGTTGAGGCTATTGATACAAATGGAAAACAAATGATTTTTACAAGAGACTAAAATTATATACAATATTAATATACAATCAGATGTAAACCAGTCAAGCAATTTCTTTAAAATTCATTTTGGAAGACTTGAATCAAATTAGTCTGCTTTGTTCTTCATTTTCATTTGACTTTATAAAGTTTTCAATTTTTGATTCTTAGCATCTAGATATTACTACTTAATTAAGGCCAAAATAATTGCTTATTTATGCCATTTCTTAAGCTCTCCTGATAGGTTTTCAATAAGCCTATATTTTTTTGCAGTGAAAATAAATCACCATAACAATTCTTCATATTTCCTGTTCCCTATCACATCCATCATAGTGAAGGCAACAGCATTTTCCTCACATAATCTTAGCCAAGTCCTTTGAGCACAAGGGTCTGCCTTTCCACAAGGACATCTGGGAAAACAATGTTGTTTGCGATCATCACCCTTCATAGTTATCAAATTTATTTATCCATCCATTCATGTGACAAATATTTGTTGAGGGCAATTATGTACCAGGCACCGTTTTAGGTTTTGTGGATGCAGTAGGGACTAAAACAAACTCCTTGTTCTCTTGGACAGACAAAAATATATATGTAATATATCAGGAAGGGATAAATGCTATGAAAAGCAAAGCAAAATAAGGGAAATAGACATTTATTCCCTCTGAAATATCAAGGGATTTCAGATATGTTTGCAAATTCTCTGGGCACATCACTTAACACGGGATGCTAAAAACTCAGGATATACAAACAGAGCAGATTTTGCTAAGTCAGTAAATGCCAAAGAGAAAAAATGGTCCCAGGGTACAAAAATATGTAAAACTCCTTCCACTGACATCTAGTTTTCTAGCGCCACCAATTCTATCAACTGAAGTTAGAAATGAATGTTTCTAGGCATTTTGGAAATGGAGGAAGAGTAACAATGTATAGCCTCTATTCAAGCACACAAGTGAGATGACAGTGGGAGAGTTTTTGAAAATGAGAATTGTTTGGCTGAGTTTCATTACTCTTCTCTTCTCTTCTCTTGACATCTTTTTATATTAAAGAAAAGCCTCCTGAACAAAAAAAAAAAGGAAAGAAAAAGAAAACGATTTTTCCAGTGACTCTTGCACTAAAGCGAAAAGGAGTTAAGATGAAATCAAGCCTTGTAGTGGAGGTCCTTGTTTGAAGATGAAGCTTAAATACTTCAAAGCGAAGAAGGAGGTTAGCACAGATTCCTTCCAGGAAGGTACAGACATCGCTGCCTTAATAGCTGTCAAAGAGCAGCTGCAAAGGTCGTTGATCTCCACAAGCCCTGGTCATCAGGCTGTTAGTGCACGGCTGCATCCCATGAAGCAAGCATAAAAGAGCTGCAAGGTGCAAGGAGCCAACCCCCAGGCAGGTTGGCTTCCCTGTTCCGAGTTTCCACGTGGCCCCTACACTCAGGAGCTGCATCCAGTAACCTGCAGCTGTCCTACTTCAGCTCCACTTCTCCAGGCAAATATTCAAGCTCCAAGAAACAAGCCTTCAACTCAATGAACTTGAGAATACCATTTTAAATTGTTAATATATTATTAGCACGATAATGGAATTTACTTCCTGGGATTATTAAAAGCATAAAATGAGCCATCTTCGTAAAGTGTTTAAAATAGTGCCGGGTACATAGTAAGTACTAATGTGCTTGCTAAATAATATAAGTAAAGAAATGAAATAAATTTGCAGTAATAGTCTGCTTTCTTTGGAGAGCAAAGGAAACATTATGTATGATACTTTCACTTCGTTTCTCCCTGTGGATACTACAGGTATCTTGTAGGATGTCTTCTTATCACTAGGGCTCTGTTTAATTAACGTACCTACGTCTACTTGGCTCCCATTTTGACCTAATGCCATGATTTCCAAAATGGAATCCATGCACTTTGAGGGTATGCAGGACAATCCATTGCACTGGGTGAAGAAAATATCAGAACTTCTCTGGATATTTGTTTTCATCTAAAAATAAGACAGAAATTATGCTTTTCTGATATTTGTTAAACAAATTGACAGGGATATCTAAGTAAAAATTTTAAATAAATATATATTTATTGGGCAGATGCACAAAAATGTTTTACTAATGAAACCTTCTGGGAGTACAAATCATCTATATGTTCTTCTCTGTTTCTCGACTGAAGAAAGAATATATATGTGCATTTTTACTTAAAAAGTACAAAATATAGTGCAAGCTTGCTCACTGTGGAGTTCATGGGTCCCTGGAGCATCCACAGATGGAATTCAGGAGGTGTGTGAGCCCCTTGAAATCACATAAAGCATTTTATGTGGCTATATATTTACACATTTATGGGGCTTTAACACCATTTTCAGAGAACCAGTGACTCCCCCAAAATTAGGAAGATGAGGGAAACTTTTCAAAGTTCTGGAAGTCTATTTTAAGCCATGTATTTAAAATGCCTCCTTTCAGCAAACACAAGTTAATTACAGAATGCATTGTTTCTAATGAGTTAAAGCAGTCCCTAGAACTTATATCAACATCATAGACAGCTAAGACATCCTCCTTTTGGTCTTCATTTTGTAACAACTAATTAGGCATCCATCCATGAACAGAAGTGCCTCTGTGGGAGTTGTGGAATCCAGCACCATATGCTAAGGGACCTGGGAGGAGTCTCATCCATCTGCACACCCTGTGATAGATAGACAGAGCTTTGTATAGGCTGTGGAACAATGGAGGCAGCAAGCGTGCCCCAACCCCTCTTGGCTATGGTTGGGGAAAATCTGGGGAATGCTGACTTGGGCAGATACCCATAGACAAGAGAATCTGTAGAAGTCCAGCCTTCCTGAGGGGTGATTCCAGCATGCCATTGGAGAAAAAAAAAATAAGAATTTTGATGCATTGGAGAGGGTAAAAGGAACTTTGCTAGTGCCATCCCTCCCCCAAGATGACACAGAACAGGGCTGAACTATCTGGAAGCGACCTCTTCCATGGCTAAAAGGAAAATTGTGAATGAGTGCCTGGCTACCCTATCTGTATGGGATACAGCTGGAAAAACCCATTTCTTTCCATCAGCACCCATAGTACTGAGGTGGAACTTCCATGACTAGTGGGAGGAAGGAGATTGGGAAAGAGGCAGATAAGAACATGAAAACCTTAAAAGGATATAGTTCATGCTCACTGCTATCAAGACATCAGCAGGAAGTTTCCCTACAAGCCTTTGGGAGAACTTTAACCAAGGATCTCCCCACCAGGCCCAGAGGCATCCCCAAGGCCCTGGGTGCTAAACAGGTACGTCTCCCCACTCTGAAGCCAGCTATTTGTGAGAACTCAGAATTGCAGTGATGAGAGCCAGTCCAGTAAACCAAGTGCTATCAGAAAAACAGATAATAATCTGTGGGCAGGGGAGAAACCACAAGCTTGAGCTATAGCACTAACTTCTGGAAAACAAAAGACAGATCTCCAGCAGCCAGTCTGCTGAGTTGTAAGAAACAGAGAAGACCTAAAGGCTTAAAAATTCTGCCAAAAGAGGGAGCAAGAAGTGTGGAGTGGAGATATCCACACAAGGTCAGAGGAAACCCCAGATATAACAGAGCCAATGAACAGTATACCCTAGCTGAAGACAACTAGTAAAGATTTGAGCAGGTGTCTGCAGTTTCAAACCTGAAAGCAGCAATGCAAAACTACAAGAAATGGGAAGAACCAAGGAAACATGTCAACACCAAAAGATAACAGTAATCCTCAAATAATTGAGCTCAAAGACACAGAATGTTGTGATCTAGCTGATAAAGAAACCAAAATAGCTCTATTGAGAAAATTTAATGAGCTACAAGAAAACTCAGAAAGACAAGTCAATGAAATCAGGAAAAAATTCATGAAAAAATGAGGAATTTAAACAAAAAAGAGATAGAAATTTTAAAAAAAAAATAACCAAACACACATTCTGGAGCTGAAGAATTCAATAAATGAAATGAAAAATGCGATAGAGAGCTTCTACAGAAGAGTAGATCAAATGGAAGAGAGAATAGGTGATCTAGAGGACAAGAACTTCAAAATAACTGAAGAGAACAAAGAAAAACAGAATGAAAAAGAGTAAAGAGAGCCTACATGATCCATGAGATTCCATTAAATGTACAAATATTTAAATAATTGGGATTCAAGAAGGAGAAGAGAGACAGAAGGAGACAGAAAGTTTATTTAAAGAAATAACAGCTGAGAACTTCCCAAATTTGAAGAGAGACTTGGAATCTAGGTTCACAAAGCTAATAGATCACTCTATTATCTTAATGCAAAATGACCTTCTCCAAGATATATTATAATGAAACTGTCAAAAATCAAAGATAAAGAGAGTGACCAGAGGAAAAAAAATTGTAACCTACAAAGGAACCCCCATTAAGCTATCAGCATATTTCTCAGCAGAAACCTGACAGGCTAGAAGAGGCTGGAATGACACATTCAAAGTATTGAAAACAAATTTGCCAACCAAGAATACTCTATCCAGAAAAGGTATCCTTCAGATACAAAGGAGAATTAAAGATTTTTCTAGACAAGAAAAAAAAAAGGTTGAGGGTGTTCATCATGACTAGACCTGTCCTGCAAGAAATACTGAAAGACGTTCTTCAGGCTGAAATGAAAAGATACTAATCAGTGACATGAAAATATAGAAAAGGACGCAACACATTGGTAAAGGTGAATATACAGTCAGATTTAGAAAACTCTAATTCTGTAAAAGGATGATGTGTTAACCACTTAACTATAGCATAAAGGTTAAAGGAAAAGAGTAGTAAAAATAACTATGGCTACTGTAATTTGTTAATGAATACACAATACAAAAAGAAAGAAATTGTGAGATCAAAAGCATAAAATGTGGGGGGAGGAGTAAAAGGGTAGAGTTTTTGTATGTGATTGAAGTTATCAGCTTAATATACACTGTTATATCTGTAAGATGTTTTATGTAGGCTTCATTGTAACCATAAGCAAAAATCTAGAGCAGACTCACAAAAGATAAAGAAAGGGGAAACAGAGCACACACCCTGGAAAATCACCAATTTACAAATGTAGGGAGAAACAGAGGAGAAAAGAAAGAATTGAAATACAAAACAAACAGAAAGCAAAGAAAAAAATGGCATTTGTAAGTCCTTACGTATCAATAATTACTTTAAATGTAAATGGATTGAATTCTCCAATAAAAAGGCACAGAGTGGCTAGATGGATTAAAAAACAAGACCCAACTTTATGCCGCCTATAGTAGACTCACTTCAGTTTTAAGGACACACACAGGCTCAAAGTGAGGGCATGGAAAAAGATACTTCATGCTAGTGGAAACCAAGAGAAACTAGGTTAGCTATATTTCCATCAGACAAACAGACTTCAAGTCAAAAATGGTACAAGAGACAAAGAAGGTCATTATATAACGATAAAGGAGCTAATTCTTCAAGAAGAAAAAACGGTTGTAAATACATATGCACTCAACATTGGAGCACATAAATATATTAAGTGAAAACTAACAGATCTGAAGGCAGAAGTAGACAACAATACAATAATAGTAGGGAACTTCAATATCCCTCTTTCAGCAATGGATACAGACAGAAAATCAACAAGGAAACTTAGACTTCAATCATGCATTAGATCAAATATGTCTGACAGACATTTATACAACATTCCATTGAACAGCAGAATACACATTCTTCTCAGGCACACATGGAATATTCTCTAGGATAGATCATATGATAGGACACAAAAAAGTCAGCAAATTTAAGAAGATTGAAATCATACCAAGTATCTTTTCCAACCACAATTGTATGAAACTAGAAATAAGAAGACAAAAGCTGGAAAGTTTACGAGAATGTAAAAAGTAAATGACACACTCCCGGGCAACCAATGAGTCAAAGAAGACACCAAAAGGGAAATCAAAAAATATCCTGAAACAAATGAAAACAGAAAAACAACATATCAAAACCTATAGGATACTGCAAAAGTGGCTCTAAGAGGGAAGATTATAGCAATAAATACATATATTTAGAAGAACATAAGAGATATAAGAATACAAGAAAGTTTAAAAAATCTCAAATAAACAACCTAACTTTACACCTTAAGAAACTAGGAAAATAAAAACAAACTAAATCCAATGTTAGCAGAAGGAAGGAAATAACGATCAGAGTGGAAATAAATGAAATAGAGACCAGAAAAATAATAGAAAAGATCAATGAGACTAAGAGGTAGTTTTTCAGAAAGATAAACAAAATTCCAAACCTTATCTGGACCAACTAAGAAAAAAAGAGGGAAAACTCAAATAAATAGATTCAGAAATGAAAGAGGAGATGTTGTAATTCTTACCACAGAAATACATAAGATCATAAGAGATTACTATAAACAATTATACGCCAACAAACTGAATAAGCTAGAAGTGGATAAATTCCTAAAAACATATGACCTTCCAAGACTGAATCAGGAAGAAATAGAAAATCTGAACAGACTAATAATGAGCAAGGAGATTGACTCAGTAAGCAAAACCTCCCAACAGAGAAAAACCCAGGACCAGATGGCTTCGCTGCTGAATTCTACCAAATATTTAAAGATGAATTAATACCAATCTTTCTCAAACTATTCCAAAAAATTGAAGATGAAGGAACACTTCCAAACTCATTTCATAAGGCCAGCATTACCCTGATACTAAAGTTAGATTAGGACAGTACAAGAATGGAAAATTAAAAGCCACTATCCCTGATAAAGATAGATGCTAAAATCCTCAACGACATATTAGCAAATTGAATTCAAAAGCACATTAAAAAGATTATACACCATGACCAAGCCGGATTTATCCCTGGATGCAAGAATGTTTCAACATATGCAAATCAACAAATATGACACACCACATTAATAAAATGAAAGGTAAAAACCATATAATCCTTTCAGTAGATGCAGAAAAAACGTTTGACAAAATACAACATCCTTTCATGAGAAAAACTCTCAATAAATTGGGTATAGAAAGAACATAACATCAATGTAACAAAGGCCATATATGACAAATGCACAGCTAAATCATACTCAAGGGTGAAAGATTGAAAACTTTTCCTCCAAGATGAGGAACAAGACAAGTATACTCACTCTCACCACTCCTATTCAACATAGTACTGGAATTCCTAGCTAAAACAATTAGACAAGACAAAGAAATAAGAGGCATTCAAACTGGAAAGGAAGAAGTAAAATTGTCGTTATTTGCAGATGACGTGATCTTATATACAGAAAATCCTAAAGACTCCACTAAAAAACTGTTGGAACTAATCAACGAATTCAATGAAGTTGCAAGATATAAAATCAGCGTACAGAAATCAGTTGGTTTCTATATACTAACAATGAAACATCTGAAAAAGAATTAAAACTATTTCATTCATGATAGCATCAAAAACAATAAAATACTTCAGAATAAATTTAAGCAAGGAAGTGAAAGATCTGAACAATGAAAACTACAAGAACTTTGATGAAAGAAATTGAGGAAGACACAAATAGAAATATCCTCTGTTCATGTACTGGAAGAGTCAACAGTGTTACAATACCATCCAAAGTCATCTATGGATTCAGCCCAATCTCTATCAAAATTGTAATGTCATTTTTCACAGAAATAGAAAAAAAATCCTAAAATTTGCAGGGAATCACAAATACCTGGAATAGCCAAAGTTATCTTGAGAAAGAAGAACAAAGCTGAGGGCATCACACTTCCTGATTTTAAATTATACTGAAAAATTATATTAATTAAAACAGTATGGTACTGGCATAAAAATAGACGTGTAGACCAATGGAACAGACTAGAGAGCCAAGAAATAAATTCCTGCATACATAGTCCACTAATATTTGATAAGGGAGCCAAGAGCACTCAGTGGGGAAAGGACAGCATCTTCAACAAATGGTGCTGGGAAAACTGGAAAGCCATGCATAGAAAAATGAAATTGGACCCTTATCTTACACCACACACAAAAATGAACTTGAAATGGATTAAAAACTCAAACATAAGACCTGATACCACAAAACTCCTAGAAGAAAATATAGGAGAAAATCTCCTTGACATTGGTCCTGGCAATGATTTTTTTTTATTTGACACCAAAAGCACAGGCAACAAAAGCAAAATCAACAAGTGAGACTATATCAAACTAAAAAGCTTCTTCACAGCAAAAGAAATGATCAACAAATGGAAAGATAACCTATAGAAAGGAAGAAAATATTTGCAAACTATATATTGGATAAAGAGTTAATATCCAAAATGTATAAAATACTCATACAACTCAATAACAAAAATAAATAATCCAATTAATCCAATGGGCAGAGGAACTAAATGACATTTTTCCAAAGAAGACATTCAAATGGCCAACAGGTACATGAAAAGATGTTCAACATCACTAATCATCAGTGAAATGTCAATCAAAGCCACAGTGAGATGTCACCTGTTAGATTGGCTATCATCAAGAAGACAAGAGATAACAAGTGTTGGTAAGGATGTGGAGGAAAGGAGACCTTTGTACACTGTTGATGGGAATGTAAATTGGTTCAACCACAGTGGAAAACAATATGGTGTTTTCTCAAAAAATTAAAAGTAGAACTACCATGTGATCCAGCAATGCCACACTGGGTATGTCCCTAAAGGACATGAAAACAGGAGCTTAAAGAGATATCTGTATTCCCCCATTTATTGCAGCATTTTTCACAATAGCCAAGATATAGAAACAACCTAAGTGCCTGTCAACAGATAAATGGATAAAGAAGATATATATATCATTATATATATATAATGGAATATTATTCAGTCATGAGAAAGAAGAAACCCTACCTTTTGTGACAACATGGATAAAACTTGAGGGCATTATAGTAAGTGAGATGTCAGACAAACACAGATACTGCATGATATCACTTACCGTGGAATCTAAAAAAGCCCAACACATAAAAATAGAGTAGAATAGTAGTTACGAGTGATGGGAGGTGGGGGAAAAGGAGAGATATTGTTTAAAAGTACAAACTTGCAGCTAGTAGATAAATATGTCCTGGAGATCTAATATACAGCATAGTGACTGTAGTCAAAAGTATCTACTATAAACTTCAAACTTGCTAAGAGACTGGATCTTAATTGTTCTCACCACAAAAAAGAAATAATTATGTGACATCATAGATGTGTTAGCTGACCCTATGGTGGTATTCATATTGCGATATATAAATGTATCAAATCAGCATGTTGTACACCTTAAATTTCCGCAATGTTATATGTCAATTATGTCTCAAAAGTTTTTAAATGAAAAGAAATTAAAGCACTCCAACCAGGTCATTCTGGGCAGAAAAGGATCATAATGTCACTAATGAAATCTGTATACCAGCCAGGAACAAAGAAAATCTCCAACTTGTAGTTCTTTTTTCCTCTTCCACTCTCTTTCTGGGTTTTTTTTTTTTTGGTTTTAACTGAGCATTTTACATGACTTCATTTTCTCTCCTTTCAGCATATCAGTTATATTTCTTTTTTGAAAAAAAATTTCCAGTGGTTTCCTTAGAGTTTGCAATATGCATGTACAACTAGTCTAAGTCCACTTTCAAATGACACTGTCCTGCCTTATGAGCAGTTCAGGTAACTTACAACAGAGTATTCCAGTTCCTCCCTTTCATGCCATTGTGGTTGTTCATTTCACTTACCCATATGCCAAGATCACCCAATAAAAAAATAAAAGATTTTCATTGACCTTCATGTATCACTTCCCTAATGCTCTTCCTTTCAGTAGATCCAAATCTCTGATCTATCACTTTCCTTCTCCCTAAAGAATTTCTTTTAACATTTCTTGAAAGTAGATCTTCTGGAAATGAATTCCCTCAGTTTTTGTTTGTCTGAAGACATCTTATTTCTCCTTCACTTTTGAAGGATATTTTCACTGGGTGCAGAACTCTAGGTTGGTGATTTTTTAATTTTGACACTTTACATATTTTACTCCACTTTCTTCTTGCTGGCATTGTTTCTGAGGAGTAGTCTGATGTGATTACTACTCTGGTTTCTCTATAGGTAGTGTTTTTTTCTCCTCTGGATTCTTTCAAGATTTTCTCTTTGTCTTTGGTTTCCTGCAGTTTGAAAATTATATGTTTAGGTGTATTTTGGTATTTATCTTGCTAGGTGTTCTCTGAGCTTCTTGGATTTGTGGTATTGTGTATATGATTATTTTTGAAGAATCTTCAGCCATTATTGCTTCAAATATTTTTTCTTCTCTATTTCTTCTCTTTCTTGTATTCTAATTATGTATATGTTATGCCTTTTAAAATTGTCCCAAAGTTATAGGATATTCTGTTCTTTTTTTTCCACTTTCTTTTCTCTTTGCATTTTAGTTTGGGAAGTTTCTATTAACATTCCTTCAAGCTCACTGATTCTTTCCTTGGCTGTTTCCAGTCTATTACTGACCTCATCAAAGGTATTCTTGATTTCTGTTACAGTGTTTTTGATTTCTAGCATTTCCTCTTGATTCTTTCTTAGAGTTTTCATCTTTCTGCTTACATTATCCATCTGTTCTTGCATGTTGTCCACTTTTACCATTAGAGCCCTTAGCATATTAATCATAGTTATTTGAAGTCCTCTGGTAATTCCAAAATTTGCATCATGTCTGAGTCTGTTATGTTGCTTGTTTTGCTTCCTCAAGATGTTGAGTTTTTTCTTGTTTTTTAGTATGTGTTGTATTTTGTTGAAAACTAAAACACAACGTGTTAGGCATTAGGAACTGAGGTAAGTAGATCTGTAGTGTGAGGTGTTATGCTAATCTGGCTAGGAATTAGGCTGTGTTTAATGATTGCTATATCTGTAAATATCAGAGACTTCAATCTTCTCTATTGTCCCTATTTTTGTCTCCCCTGGTGTCTTTAGGTTTCTCTACTGACCCTCTTTTAAATAATCTGTGACCCATAGCTCTTTCAGCAGTAATCCAGATGCTATTTTCCAGCCTACTTGATGTGGTGGTAAGGTGCGAAGAAAAGCAAGTATTCTATAATCTTATAATCAAATCTCAGTCTTTCAGTGGGCTTGTGTCTCTGAAACACAGTGCATCTTAACTTTATTTTTCTGTATTAGTTGAGACAGGAAGGCTGGAGGATGGTGGAGTTGTGTAATTTCCCTTCCCTCAGTGTGTATAAGGCTCTGATAAGGTCTTTCCACCTGAACAGTAGGTGTTTGTTATGGAGAATGCTCTGGGTATATTTCAAAATAGTCACTTTTCCCCTCTCTTTGCAGGAAACATGAGGGGATTGTCTTGGCTATTCACTAGGAGCATCTACTAGGGTTCCTGGAGGTAAAACCCATGAAAGTGTGGGATCCTCCAAGGTTGTGGCCCCCTGAAATTTATCATTCTCACACTACTCCACACTCAGCCTTGGCAATTTGTCAAAACAATCATTTAAGTATTCCCCTCAGTTTATGGCTCCAGTGGCTTCTACTCCAGTTAAGCTGATCTCAGCTTTGATTCTCTGTATTTACCTGTTTCTCCAGATTTTGGGGTGATCATTTGCCCTACAACTCAGTTCTCTAATGGACCCAAGAAAAGTCCTTGACTTTCAGACTTATTGTAAAGATGGGAGTGAAGACTTCTAAGCTCTTTACTTGTCAGAGCTGATACCAGAAGTCAAATGTATGGTTTGCAAACCCCTGCAGGCCTGAAAACCTGCTCCACTCAGCCCTGTCTCAGAACATTCTCAGCTGTGTGTTGCCTGCTTTCATTGCCACCCGAGACTCACCCAGTCGCAGCTTAGTCCTGGGATCATACTACTGCAGAATGACAGATGGAGGCGTTTAGAGAGGCTGTGCCCCCACACACATTCACCTCCAATTAGCCTGAAGAGAACATCTCTACATGGGTTAGTGTTTCCAACCCCGAGACAATGGGCAGAGCTTGTCCTGGGCACAATAATGAGAGAGACAAATGTGCATTTGTGCCTTTCAACTTTATTTTTGGCCACAGCACCCAAGATGCTTCCTGCTCTCATGCTACTCAGGGTTCCCTCACTTCAAATCCCTACATGGGCTAGCAGCCCAAATAACATCTGGGGTTTAGATTTCTATTAACATGGTTTTAAAAAGTCTCTGAGATAGAATTCTCCCAGTAGATAAAATTAAAATAATATCAAAGATGTTTTAAACTGCAAGGTCACAAGCCAAGGGCATTTTAGAAAGCACAAGACTGAGATCTTGGGCATGAAGTTAACCATAATTTTGTCAGCCACATGAGGCATAAGCATAAGGAATCTTAAGTAACGGAACCTAAATAAGAGTTAAAATAACTAAAATAGATTGAAGTGTACACCGGATAGCATTAACTAAATGCATCACCCAGAGAGTAATAGTTATAAGAATTCAGAGGAAGGGGCAATTGCTTCAATCTGGGGGTGGTGAGTACCACTAGATGATTTTTGAACATCCTTCCAAGTCTCACTGCTAGCTTCTAGAAGAACACCAAGAATGCAGGAGAATTCCAATGGGTAAATGTGAGAGATAACCCAGTTTTTATTATTCTTTATGTTCTCAAAGAATTTCAGACAAACTGGATATGGCAGTTCCACAATTGAGTGCAGGTCTATATATACTAGGAGAGGCAGATGTATGATGGAAATACCCATTCCATTCAGGTCCAGGCAGCAAGTGACAGGGCCAGTACATTTTGTTCCCTGATTGCTGGCCAGCCACATAACTCATTACAGAATTCAGAAGTTTTGTGGCTTTATCTACAAAGTGTGCCTGTGCTGGAGGTGCTCACAGTTCTTATAAACTCATTTTCATTTGTGTGCCAGGTAAATTGATTCAGGGAACCATTTGGCAGAATCTGTTATAGAAATCTTAGGCCATTTTACCACTGAAGAAATGTCAGTACACTGAAGTCTGTAATAAGACCCAGAGCTTTTGCTTTATTACTTCATTTTTTAAAAATTAAATAACCATAAATTTTTATTGCTATCATTACAAGGTTGTGTTGGCCCTTTGCAGACATATGAATAATTCTGGTGCTGATTGTGGGGGAAGATCTCATTATCTTTATCTCTATGTTAAAGTCGAGATTTGAACTGCTGTTAGACCAGGGGAAAGTTTATTGCTTTCATCTCTCAAGATCCAGCCTAGATGTCACTCCATTGATGAAATGCTTTGTCTTTTGATTCCTGTAGCGCTTTGCATTTTCTTCTATTGACTCACACTCACTTCATTGTAACCAGTTTATATGAATAAGTGTCCAACTCCCCAGTCAGATTGAACATGTGAACATACAAGATGGTGCTATTCCTCGTTGCATCTCCATGCCTAGCACAGAGTCTAGGCAATAGGGAGCACTCAATGTTGAATGATACTCTTGAATGTGTCACTTCTGATTAATTGGTTAAATTAGACACACAAGTATTTAGCCTTCCCACATCTTGACCACACGTATGACTTGGCACACATGTCTTGGCACAGAAATGGGAGAAGCAGAACTGGGAATGGGTGAGTTGATGCTAGCCAGTTGCAGGGTGGGGGGGGGGGGAGCGGGGGGGGAGGGGAGGGGCAGTGGTTGGTGTGGATGGCATCTAAACCCACTCCATGAAGTCACACTGGAGTCCAGAAGAGCCAGGGTGATTGTTTCCAGGCAGTGCATTTAGGTTCAGTTTTATACTTCCCTTCCTAATCTCCAGATTTTCCATAAGAGCCATCTTTCACTTTTATGATTGAACAAGGACCGAAAACTTCTGTATTTTCACATAAAATAAAATCAGATTTCTAAGGAGCAAACCTTATAATATGGTGACCACTGTAAAGTCCTACCTGCCTCTATCATATCTTTTCTGTTGTCTTAAACTTTGGTAGGTGCCATAACCCAAATAAGGGTGTAATTTCCTAAGGTGGCTATTTTGAATGAGCAACACTGATTTGTTGTATGTTTCGATTAGAAAAACTGTCATAATGTTTTATAATAGTCTTGAAAACAATTTGTAGAAACCACCCTAGTACATTTGAAACAATGAAGGAGCAATGCAAAACAATCTTTAATTTAAAGCATTAAATTGATTGGTGATGGTAGTACTTGTTAAAGAAGTTGAGATTTCAGGATTAATCCTAGAAAGACTTAGGATTTCCTCCTTTGGGGCTTCATGGAAATAAAAGCATCCCGGGCATGCTTCCTCAGATTTGGAACAAAACAGGAGGTATGCCAAAGAAGGTGCACATGTATTGTCTTCATCAGCACATAACTATTAAACTTGTGATATAGAAAAGGAGGATGGGGAGGGAATTAACTTATTTGTTACCTAGGAAGACCACCATCTTAGTTCGTTGCCAAAATCAAGTGTGACTCCCTTATCTGAGCCAGGTATGGTTTTAAGATGGACATTTCAGCTATGAGACACAGAAAGTCAAAGTCATCCTCCACACTGCGCCACATAACTAAGGCAATGCTGGACAACACACGAACATTACACAGACTGCTTCATAGGCCACAACCAAGGTGTCTTCACTCCAGAAGTCTCAGGAGTAAGACTTTTGAGCTGGCATAGTTTGCGTGTCTTGGGGAGCAAACCCATTGGGAGTTGTTTGCATCCTTTAGCCAAAAGGGTAGGGGCACAGCCAGGTGATTAGCAAAAAAGAGGCCTCTTTAGGGTATGGGTAATATTCAATCATAATTACGTTGTTTCAATGGACAGAACCACTGTATTCACTAATAGCAACATAAACAACTCTGGACAGGAGGATTTTCTGCCTGAATTTTCTAAGTATTACATGTTTCGCTGGTTGTGATACACACATAACTATATTCTAGGGAAGTTGCACCTTGGTATAAGTGATAGGCAAGAGTCACAATTTGCTAATCCTGCTTGTTTTCACTGAGAAAGGGAAAGAAATCGGAAGATTGTTGGAGAGATTCAAGCCTATTGAAGTGTTCTCTGAACTCCCAGAATATCCCCATGGAGGCAGATTTTAAATGAACGTAAGTAGAAATTTCCATTGGGTGGCTATTTTTAGCTCCCACATGCTTAGCCTGTCTCAGAGTTCTGTGATTTTCACGTTCTCCCTGTCAACTTGTGTGTGTAAAGTTAGCTATTCCCACAAATACTGTATTATTTCCTTCAGGAAAGAGAAGTCCACTAACCCACTGATTATTGTGTCATTCTTTTCAACTTTAAGATCTTCCCATTTTTAAAATTGAAGAATATTTCCCTTACCTCTCTTTTTCAATGTTATTCCCTTAACAGATGCAAACACAGATTGATTCACAATAATCCAAATCTTATCCAAAGGGCAAAGTATACTTTCAAAACTTAATTCCACAGTGCCATAAAACAAAGAAAGGGGAAAAAGTGAGTGTATTGTGAACTGAAAAGTTTCATGAAGGAAGTAAGTCTTGAGATAAGCCAATTATGAAGAATTTGGATAAGTGGTTAAGATCAGTGGTTAAGAACAAAATTATTGTTCAAATGGTTTTGTAACAGGTTGAATTTCTATACCAGAAACCAGCTACCATGTTATGAATTAGATCCAAAGATGTTTGCCTTTTTCACACTGCCTTTTGAAAAACCACAATGAACATAACACTGACTTTCTGGGAGGTGATACTGCATTTGCTAAATCTGCAATTTAAAATACACACGCACACAAGTACTGAAAGATTTTCATATCATATATTAACCCAGGAAATAATAAATCACTATATACTTGCCATGGTATGATTTTACTATGTTACTAGCTGCTTATCCATCCAGTTGTACAGAAACAACAGACTCATTCTAGTTTACAGTTTTAGGTTTAGCTAAACTGAGCATGTTACTTTTAACGTTGTGCTTACTCACCTATGAAAGAGTTATTTAGTACCGCCCAACACATTTGTAGAAAACTCTCTTACTATAACTTCCCAGTTGCTGACCAGGGTCAGATTCTAAACACTATTTAGCTTTTCTACCCATTCTCTCGAGGCCCCAGGAGCACAGGACTCCAGTAACTGAGCTCTCTCACAGTGCAATTTAATTCCGTCTTATCTTTAGAATATTCTTTCTCTCTTGGCATTTGAGTCTGGTGGTGGTGGTGCATTTAAATAAAGTCTTCCAAAGGTGAAAAAAAATCTACCATTTTATAATGACTGTTCTAATTCTTTTATAAAGGATGCTAAAAGTATTTAGATGTTACTCTCATTTTTAAAAAGACTTTTAAACTCATTGAACTATTCGTGTGATACAAGTTACAAGTGAAGATTCACGAAAGCCGTATCAGCACTAACAGACGGAGAAAAAGTGATCAATTACCCACTGAAATCAATCAGTGTAGCTGACTAAGAAAAGTCTTAGGTCTCCAAAGTTCTGCAAGATGCTCCACCCACCACTCCTTTCCTATTCAAAGCTTACCAATCATTTCTATGCCATTTCTAATCTCAGATGATCCATACAAATCTTTTCTTTAAATTTGTATTTACAATGTAGTCCATCATAAATCATCCTACCTCTACTTGTGACAATTTTTGAAGAATTTAGTTACTCAGTTGGTTTTCAAGGGATATTTGCTGAAAAGTTGGGTGACCTCTGAATTGAGCCTAAATCAGAGCAACAACTCTTAGACTAAAAACGTTTAGGAGTGAAATGAACTCTTTCATAAAGAGCAGAAGCAGAAGTAAAACAAAAGAGGACAGCTCTGTATGCTTGAGCACGCAGTAATTTCAAGGATTTTGCATTATCTAACACAGATACATCATTTCGAGGGGGAGGAGTTGGGAAAAAAATGTGGCTGGAAAATTTTGGTAATGGAAGAGCGAAGATCATTTTATTTCCTACCAGACTTTTCTTCATGCTATCTGAGAGAGGGAAAGTTGCAGAAACTATTATAGAAGAACAGAGCTGTTAATCTCAGAAGATCATCTAGCACAAGCATCAGTGAGGAAAGTGAGCCCCAGAGAAGTGGTTATACAAATCAGCAGCTTGGGAAAGGACCAAGATGAACCACTGAGATCTAAAGGGAAATTTGTAGAAGGTTTTAGCCTTTGATGTAGGTAAATCTGAATGTGAGTTGAGGGTAAACTGATAGAAAAGTTTCTATCTCAAAGACAATAAACAGACTAGAAGCATCCTGGTATCTTTCAAGTCAAGATTAATAGGAAAAGAATAAATCAAGGAAAGAGAGAAGAAATGAGGATAACAATATTTATGAAACCCAAAAGATACCCAATTATACTCTAGAATTGTTTACTTTCCAAATTTTCTCTAAACTCAAATGTCAAGTAAGTTTTATAAAGCAAGTCCTTATTTCACATATAACATTTGTTAGAGAAAAATATTTTGTCACACACACACACACACACACATTCCAATTAAGAACTAGAGAGAAGAGGTAAAAGAGAAAAGACTTAAGGATAGAGCCCCAGACTGGAATTTTAAAATCATTTTTCCTTTTAATAACTAATCTATATCCCCTGGTAGCAACATCTATCCCAAATACAGGAAACAAAAGGAAAATAAATCCCCCTTGGGGAGTTAGCCTTACAAAATTAAGTGATAAAATGATATCGCCCACAGCTCTTGGTATGTAAATTGTTAGGGACTATTATACATTGTCTTCAAACGTCGCTTGAACTTATCTCCCAACGTAGGACTATGTCCCACACCACTTATAAAACCCTATTTATACTTAACACGATCCTAATGACATCATAGCTTGTTAATAAATACTTATTGAATTAAACTGAATTGAGGGCCAGCCCCTGTGGCCTAGGGGTTGAGTTTGGTGTGCTTGGCTTCGGTGGCCCAGGTTCGGTTCCTGGTTGTGGACCTACCCCACTCATCCGTCAGTGGCCATGCTGTGGCAGCAACTCATATACAAAAACAGGAGGAATGGCAGTGGATGTTAGCTCAGGGCGAATCTCCCTCAGCAAAACTAAGTAGATAAATAAACTGAATTGATTAAACTCAATTTACAGTTATTGATGAACTACAGTAGATTTGGAAAGATATTTCAACTTAGAAAAAATCCCACAGATTTCCCCTCTGCCACTCCCCACCCTTCCCCAGACTCCACTCTCAGTGCCAACGTAGCAATTTTACTTCTAGAATTCATTGACAGAGAAAATTCTATGCACAGATTCAGAAATCTGTTGCTGAGACACAAATGCCACCACACACCCCCTCCTCTCCCTGCCCACAGTCCGGTGTGAAGCACACATCCTGGGAACTGCTGGAATCATTTAAGGAGCCCATTTTAAGGAGAGATCAATAGAAGATAATAAATTAAGTTTTCCAAAGTATCTTGAACAACATTAAGGAAATATCTGGAAACATGTAGAAGCAGGTGAACAGTTTGTGATGACAGGATAAATTATTACAGGAACAGAAAGTTATAAGAGTGATAGAAGAAATTGACCTGGGCTTTGCCAGCTGCTGACAATTCTCCAGAACTACCAGGAGAACTGACTTACACACTGTGAGTTCTTCTCATGTTCTTTGTTGTGGTTTTCTGGGTCTCTTTGTGCAGGCTTTCATATTTTTATCTCCTTAAAATACTTCTTCTTGTTCACAACCAAAATACCTCTTTTTTCTATGACTATTTAAATATTGCACACTCATTATACAAAACTCACACCTTAGGTGCAAGCATTTGGGGAAAAAATAAAACTTGCCTGAATTCCTACCACCCAGATATAAATCAATACCATTGCAGTTGTATGTTTATTGACCAGATTTGCTCTTCTTTGAATTATGTTTTCATAACCTTTGACCATTTTTATTGTCTTTTCCTTATCAAGTTGTAAACACTATTTGTATAGTGCTAATATTAACCCTTTTTGTCAACTGCTTTGCAAATATTTTTAGTTTTGTTATATCAAAGTTTTTATATTTGTAGTATTTATACATATTTCTTTATGTTGAGTGTTTGGCATTTTTGCTATACAAAAGCCTTCATATGTATAGAGTCCAATGTGCCTGTTCTTTCTTTCATTAGCTTCTGGGTCTCCCATTGCAAGGAGACGGGCTTTCTGGAACACTGTTGAGCTGAAGGCACCTGAGTGTTGTTACATTTGCCACAAGAACTAGGAGAATTCAAAGTCTGGCAAGTTTCCTGGGTGCACTAATGCCTGTTGTGCCTGAACGGTGTTAGAAGCCTGTGTCTGAAGTGGCAAAGACATCCCAAAACCTGGGCTGTTTCTCTACTGGCAAGATCCCACCTCTACCAAACATGTCACCAGCAGTCACACACTCTGCAAGCACTCTTGGGACCAGGAAAACACAGCCCAAAGACATGCTCGTTGCATTTGCTCTGTAAACTCACCTCACTTCTTCTCTTTTCTGTTTTTCTGTCTAACTAGATCAGAACCATCTGCCTACTCATCCTCTCCACTTGGACATCTCATAGGCATCTCAAGACTTAAAATGTCCCCAAAGCAAATTCTTGATTCCCACATCCTCCTAAACTTGCCCAACCCTCCAATCTTCTTTATCTCAATAAAGCAATTTTATTCACTCTGCTCCTCAGAGTAAAAACCTTGGAGCCAGGTTTGACTGCTTTATCTTACACCTCACAACTAAGCCATCAGTAAATCCTGATGGCCCTTCCATCAAAACGTATTACAAATCTTACTTCTTCTCACCTCACCACTGCTACCACCCTAGTGGTGGAACTGACTACGGTTCTCGAAGAAATATATTCCTTTGCTCTTAACCATCATGAAATATCACCTTCATACACATACACATAAACGCATATACACACAAGTATACACACACACCAATACCTACATTTTGTTTGAAATAATCAGAGAGGGTCTTCTCAAAATTGTATTCTTTTCCACAGCTATTAGATATTACTAAGAAAGACACTAGTAGAGGATGAAACACATAGCCAATAATGCACAATCTTTTCGTTTTCAATTGCTTTTAATTTTGGGTGTGTCTATGTAGAAAATGTGTGAAAAATAGTTATTCATTTCAGAATGACTTTTCCCTAGAAATAATAAAAATATACCACCATGTGAATTTGAAGATCATTTATTTAGGTTTGTACATCATTCATTGATCCTTAGATTCATTTTGAGATGTTCCAGATGGAGTATGTAGATGGCATTTCTCTCCTTCTACATATGTGATATATAATATGCATGATATAATATATCACATAAAACATATAATATATAACATATATATGTGAAAATATATATTCCTCTATACATGTGATATAATATACACGAAAATATATTATTTTTGCCTGTCATTTGGTTACATCTACTAGCTTTATCAATGGCCATAAATGATACAACAATCTGAAATAACTAGATGTTATGAAGTATCTTTTGGGTGTATTGTTTAAGGCAATTATTATTTCTATATATAATGTCTTTAATGGACTTTGTATTTCTTGGTTAACATGTTAAAACTCTTTTTCCTCTTTTTATTCTCTATGTCATGATAAAGTAGTGTATCAAGAAAAGATATATTTGACTGATAACCAAGAAGTTACGTAACTTACAAAAGAAATAGAGCCAGAGGCTCACTGCAACACTGTCATCAAGGTCTACTCAGGAGAGACCTGGTCCAGTAGACCCCTTGAAATGATGCAGCAGATGAGGAGCTTCTGAGAACGACTCTGAACTTCAGGGAGTATTTGTATGAAAGGGTTCCATGATGCATGATTGACCAGGAAAATATCTTACATAAAGCACTCTGATATCCAAGTGCACTACTTGCATTCTTTTATGAAGTAAAAACACTTTTCTGAACACTTGAATGTAATATAATTATTCTCTTTCATTTATTTGAATGGTAAATGACAGTATCTAAAAATCATAAAATAGCAGCCCCCTTCTTTTATGTACATTTCTGTCTAAATGAAATCTGCCGTACCTCAAGGCCTATGCTGAGTGTCATATTCTTGTTCTGGTTCAGTCTATAACCCATACTGCGTGCTTTGACACTGAGATTCTGAAAGCACTCATTTTTTTTCAATTTCAATTCTATTTTATGTACTCAAAAATATATTTTCTAGAAGAAAAGAGGAAGAACATCAAAGATTTTTTTTTATTTGTGCTTTTCACTTGTTATTTGATTTTTCATAAGTACGCTTCAAAAGAGTTTGTTTTCCTGTTGAAAATCTATGTTTTCACCGTAAACGGTAAACAGGGGTAGAACATACAAAGTAACCTAGCAACAATCCGAATTCCATCCACATTCCTGGCCTATCCTCTGGTTCTACAGGAAAGAGCCATTCAACCCAGGAACAGACAAGAAAGAGAGCTGAAACCTTTGTGACAATGCTGGAAAATTAGCAATGAGTGAAGTATTATACAACAACACGGTTTTGCTTTTTACAAGCTCCTGGTTTTTTAAAGTTTGGTAAGAGGATGAAGATTTGGGTTCAAGTAACTGGAAGAAGGCAGTTGCCATTTGCGGAAGGGAGAGCGAGTTTCAGGAGTACAGGGAATTGAAAGTTCAGTTTCTGCTATGTTGAGTTCAAAATACATTAAGGTGTTTTCTCTGAGAGGAGGATCGTAGTAGGCAGATGATCATCAGGTAAGATGGTGAAAGAAGTGGATGAGAAGAGGTAAAATTGACTGAGCTCTAAGGTATGCCAACATTTAGAGCTCTAATGAGGATGAGCTGGGTAAGAAGATTGAAAAGGAGGTCAGTAATAGGGAGGCACAAGCTAAAAGCCAAGCAAATTAAGTGCCAAAAGGAGAGAGTGATTAAGTGTGAAAAATTCTGCTAATAGGTAGACAAGGTGACAACAAAATGACTGTGGGCTCTGGCAACATGGAAGTCTTTGGGGACATTGACAAGAGTTACTTCAGAGACGTGGTGGGGACAAAAGCCTGATGGGAGCGCATTCAGGGAGACTGGAAGGAGGAGGAAGTCCTTTTCCTTGCTTCCTGTGAGTGGTGGCATTGGTAATTAACATAATGGAGGTTCTCAATCTTGCACTGCCTTTAGCTGTTGTGATTTGGGGCAAAACATTTAAAATTAAAATACTAGGGGCTGGCCCAGTGGCACAGTGGTTAAGTTCACATGTTCCTCTTTGGCAGCCCGGAGTTTGCCGGTTCGGATCCCAGGTGTGGACCTACGCACTGCTTATAAGCCATGCTGTGGCAGGCGTCCCACATATAAAGTAGAGGAAGATGGGCATGGACGTGAGCTCAGGGCCAGTCTTCCTCAGCAAAAAGAGGAGGATTGATGGTAGAAGTTAGCTCAAGGCTAATCTTCCTCAAAAAAATTTAAATTAAATTAAAATACTAAACCATATGCTCTTTATCTTCCATTAGAACTTTTTTATACTCTGTAATCCCTGCTAACATAAACAGGCTTTTCCAAATTTGACTTTATTTTCTTAGCTATTTTTTATATTTATTTCCGCCTGCTTTGTGTTTTCTATCTCTCTCTCTCTCTCTTTTTTGGCCTTTTCAATATCCAAGTAGAAGAGGAAAACTACCATTCATAAGTCTATCAGAAAATACAAACCAGTATCATTAACCAAAAAATTACATGAAAAATGGAAAATTTTAAACTTTGAAGTGAGAAATAATCTTGCAATATCTATTCAGGCCATTTTCTATAATAATGTAAAAATAAATAACCCTCCTTGCATTTAACATTATTTAACACTGCTATCTTTTCCTTTCTTGTGTTCTTTTTTACAGATATGGAGGCAGATAATGTTTTTTAAAACAAACACATGCCTACTTTATAGGACCGCTTTAATGTCATCTACTGAATAATTTTATATTCATGAAGTACTTTGAGCTCCTCGGAAATCTTTTTAAAAAATGAATAAAGAAAGAACTAGCTATTTCTTTAACTCATTCCAAGACTGAGTGAAACTTTTCATTGTGATTGAGGAATAAGCATTAAACAAATAATCTCAGATTGAGACGTGTCACGATGATAGCTTTATGTCTCTCTTTCACCGATAAATTCCATGGAAACTTTGTAGGACCTTCATGTTCTCAAAATCCAGGCCAAAATATACACCCAGGATGGAATCTTTCTAAGGTGGGTCCCCCATGCGTCACATGATGAAGAGCGGCGAGGTGGGGAAGGAGGCTGCTCTGCCCTCCCCCTCCTCTGTGTATCCTTGTCTCACAGCAGCTTCCGTCTGAGCAGTAAAGGATGGATGGCTCACAGGGCTGAAACCCCATCAGGCTCCAGCAAGAGGAGCCCTTGGGGAAGCCGAGCCAAGAGCCTGGATGATGAGTCTGACTTAATTTCCTCATCAGCCTAAGAGCTTAGGAGCCACAGAGATGCAAACATGCAGCCACCTGGGCATCGCATTTGGTGCCCCTTCAAACCAATGCTCTTTAGGATGTGTTCAGCTTTCATTTAGACAAGAGACAGACCATCCTCGTTCCTTAATTGCCCAAAGCAGTTTAGCTCTGGCCACAGACTTAACATCACACCCTGCAAAATAGAAGCCCTGAAATTATGGCTCTGTCCTCCTTGAGAAGGTACTTGAGGAATAATGGTCATCTATCATGACTAAAGCATGCCTCTATTATGGCTAAAGTATGCCCTTCATTTCTTCTTCGTTTTTTCTTTAACTAGTAGACTTTATATTTTAGGTTGTAGGTTCACTGAAAAAATTGAGCAGAAGGTAGAGAGAGTTTCCATATACTCCTCTCTGGCCCCTGCCCTCCATAGTTTCTCCTATTATTCACATCTTGCATTGTGTGGTACATTTGTTATAACTCATGAACCAATACTAATGCATTATTTTTAACTAAAGGCCATAGTTATATTATGGTTCATTCTTTGTATTGCATGGGTCTATGGGTTTTGACAAATGCATAATGTCATATATCCATCATTGCAGCATCATAGAAGATGGTTTCATTATCCTAAAACTGAATGTCCCTCCCTTTTCCTTTTGAAGTGGTTTGTCCAAGTATCCCTTACAAAAATTACCCATCTCATCACATCTTCAGTGATGTTTCAGTCCTGGGAGGTGTTTTAATGTCCCTTACAGAGGGCCAACCGCCCGACAGGTCACAGTAATCATACGCTCACTATGTGGATGGCAAAATTGCCAGTTTCAATTTCAATTTTCCTGAGATAGAATTTCAAAAATTATGGCTAGCAAGTGAGAAGGTGACTAAATAGATCTAGTCTTATACCTAAGGTCAAACGGGCAGGAACGATGAAGCACAATGCCCAGTGAAGAGTTCCCAGCGTGCTAAATTCACGAAGACACTGAAGTGAAGACAGGAAAGAGGCCAGGCCATCATTAAGCCCAGGTTAAGTTACAAATCAAATTCTGGTTTCTTTTTACCAAGTTCTCTTGAAGGAGAGTGAATGTCTTCCTGAAGAAAGTTCAAGTTTCCTTTCTTGGTAGAGAGGCTCAGGTTCCAATCGTTTGCTACAATTGTATTCAGAACATGAGTTTGCTTCTTATAAGATATGTGGGCCTAAATAAAAGAGAAGGGCAGATCAGCAGTGCCAAGTGCACAGAGAGGTCCCCAAATTACTCCCGCCTGGGGTACTCCATGTCCTACATTTTGAGCATCATGCCTATAAGTAAACTTAGGAAGAAAAAATGAGCTGAAATGTTTGGGCTGGGAAAGATCAATAAAACTCAAACTTTCTGGATTGGTGCAAAATTAACAGCATGGAGGAGAGAGTGCAGTAAAGTGGGAAAAGATGACATTTCGAATCAGAGCTAAATTCAAATCCAACCCCAGCCACTCAGTAGCTGTGTGACCTTGCCTAGCTTCCATCATCTTAGGACTGCCAAATTTCTTCATCTATAAAGTGAAGAAAATAATTATTTTGACAATTAAGTAGATCAACATTACAGAGGACTTGACTCCCAGTGGATTAAGACAAAAATTTGAACTACTCTTTCTTTTTGTACCATGTAGGCTATTAAGTTAGTTTATATGTTTTAATGGAAGTCCTTTTCTTTCTATAGAAAAGCTTCATCACTGCATTATCTGTTTCCTAGCACAGTGTGCTTTGTGTTGGCTGGTTGCTCACTGTGGCTTGATGAAAAATGTCTTCACATTTTTAATTTGATTGAATTATTCTATTACTCTGAAGAGACAGTCTGTAGAGAAATAACAACTTGTCTCCCATTAGCAGAAATGAGTTTCACACCACAAACTTAAATTATCTGTTGAACTTCTTTTCAAGAATGGCCTTTAAAAAAAATGATGATGATCACACGAGTACAGTAACTTTTTCTAAGCAACAAGACAGAGGATTTAGAATATAGATAATTATCCTTTCAGAGAAAGAGAAAGCAATAGAGAAGTCCCATTTTAGCCAGCTTGTCTGTCTATCAGATAGGAGGCTGGGAGCTTCATCTTATGCAGAGGCAACCCTGAAAGGACATCAAAGAGGCCTCTCCAAGGCACAGATAAACTTGAACATGATCTTCTTGGAGCCAATTTTTTTATTTTAGTTTTCAGCCCCTCCTTCCTCCGGGGAATTGCTGCCGATTTTATTTCCTACATGTACAGTGAAGTTTAGAAAAAAATTAGGAGATCAGAGAGAACTTTCAGATATAGCAAAACTTTTTTCTCATGTTGCATCAAATGCTTTACATAAAACAATCACACAAAGATAGTTAGGAGGGAAACATTGATCATGCGTTAGTTGATGAGCTCAAAAACAGTAAAATTCATTTTTAATAATTTCTCTGACTTTAAAAGCATGTTTTAACATTGTTTCAAACTCTCTTTTTTAATTTAGCTATCACAGTATTGTTTGCCATTAATTTGTCATTTACGAACCCCTGTGTAGGAAAACGTCAGTCCTCCCCCTTTGTTTCTCCCTTACTCTCACACTACTACCACACTCACAACAATTCTGATCGCAGATACTGGGCGTTCCCCTCAGCAAGCAATTCTGCAATAGCAGCCGGATGTCCCACGATTTAACTCAATTCTGACACTATCTACCTGGAGGTAGAGCCAGATCCCACAGGTTAAGGGATCAGCCCCACAAGGCTGCTCCCCACCAAAGATGCCAATTGCCAGTAGTAGAGCCCCAGGTTACCCACAACTTCTGTTTGCCTTGGCTACAGGTTAGAGATTCCCATGACCTCCTCCCCCTTGGATCCAATTATTTGCTAGAACAGCTCACAGAACTCAGGGAAATACTTACTTGTTTTTATTAAAGGATATTATAAAGGATATAGATGGACAGCCAGATAAAGAAATACATATGATGAGGTCTGGGAGCATCCAAGTGCAGAAGGACCTGTCCCTGTGGAGTGGGTGTACCACCCTCCCGGTACGTGGATGTGTTCACCAACCTGGAAGCTCTCTGAACCCCATGCTACTGGGATTTTGTGGAGGCTTCATCACATAGATACCATCAGTTATTATCTCCACTTCCAGCCTTCTCCGTCTCTGGAGAATGGAGGGTGGGGCTGAAATTTCCAAGCTTCTGATGATAGCTTGGTCTTTCTGATGACCAGCCCCCACCCAAGAGCCTACCCAGAGTCACCTCATTAGAGCAAAAGATACTCTTATCACCTAGGAAATTACAAGGGATTTAGGAGCCCTGTGTCAGGAACCAGGGTCAAAGTCCAAGTATTAGAACAAAAAATGCTCTTAGTGCTCTTATCACTCAGGAAATTACAAAGGTTTCAGGAGCTCTGTGCCAAGAACTGGAGACAGACCAAGGTATATATTTATTATCTCACAATGTCAAATCAAACATTTTTCTGTACATGGATACATATTATCTGCAAATTAGCACATCACCAAAATCTGCCCACAGGTTTAGCTAATCAATTATTTATGATTTTTGAAGGGTCATTCTTGTTTTTCTAACTTTAATGGATCTTAACCAAAAACTATTAATAATTTCAAGAGTCGAAGATGTAGTACAACTATATGAGAGACATCACAACCAAGCCACTGGACCAAAAGCCACTCTTCCTTGATTCAACTGTTGTGTCCGAGCACTGCAGTGAGTGAGACGCGGAGAAAGACCGGAATTAGGATAAAGGAAAAAGAGGATGAACATGAGCCAGGCTCTTCTTCAAGACCAGAGGAAGATGATGCGGGGTCGGTGAGCCGAGGAGTCAAAAGAAAGATTTCTTAGACTCTCAAGATCTGGCAGTAGTGCTCTTTTATTTAGAGAATAGTATAGAATAGCATGGGGACAGGACCCATGAGCAGTCAGAGCTTCTGCTGCCGCCGCTTCTGCTGCCCCCGCTGGCATGGGGACAGAGCCCATGGGCAGGCAGAGCTTCTGCTGCTGCCCCCGCTGGCATGGGGACAGGACCCATGGGCAGGCAGAGCTTCTGCTGCTGCCGCGAGTTGAGGGTTAGGGCTAAATTTAAGGCATAGGTATATGATTCATCTCTTTACAAGACAAAGGAAAGAACATGAAAAAAGTTAAAATGGTATCAGTGCAGGTGGGGCCTGGTCATTGGGTGATCCCATGACTTTTACACAAGAATCAAATCGGATTAAGTAAAGGTTAGAAAGGTTAGATGCCACCACCCTAAACCAGTTACATGAGATTGCCAGACAGCAACCAACTTAAGTTCTTGCCTCTGGCATTGATTAAGAGCTTCTAGAGATAAGACCATCCCCCCTTCTTCCTGGCACTGAGAGGGAGGCATCTTCACAGATAGAGGTTTCCCTTAGAAATGTAAATGTTTCCCAACAAAGGGGCAAACAAATTCCACTCCTTGGAGCCTGAATCTCATCTGTAGTTTTAAAACTAACCAGCCTAAAAATCCTCATCATAAGCCATTTTAAAATTAAGCAGCCTAAAGATCCTCATCAGAAGACACTCTTTTTGTTTCCTACCTCTTGTTAGAATTCAACCCTTGCTCCAATTTTGGCACTTGAAAATAGACATGGCATCATTCATTCAATAAATAAATCATAATTAAGCACTGACTATATGCCAAGACTATTGAAGTTACTGAGGATGTGGTAGTGAACAAAGCAGGAAAGTCCCTGGGGGCTGGCCAGGTGGTGCAGCGGTTAAGTGCTCACGTTCCCCTTCAGTGTCCCAGAGTTCACCAGTTCGGATCCCGGGTGCGGACATGGCACCGCTTGGCAAGCCATGCTATGGTAGGCATCCCACATATAAAGTAAAGGAAGATGGGCATGGATGTTAGCGCAGGGCCACTCTTGCTCAGCAAAAAGACGAGGTTTGGCAGCAGATGTTAGCTCAGGGCTAATCTTCCTCAAAAAAATAAAAAAGAAAGGTCCCTGTCCTCAGGGGTCTTACCTTCTAATGGAACCAGGAGAAAAAAATTAACACATAAATATAAAGCCTATTTCAAAGAATGGAAAATTCTGAAGAGACAGATAAAGAAGAGAAGGGGGTAAAAAGTGATAGAATGTGTTATTTTAGGTGACGTGACAGGGAAGGCTCTTTGAGGAAGAGATCTTTCCAGGAAGCCTGAATGAAGTGAAGAAGTGAACCATGTGCATGTCTGAGGGAAGAGCATTCCAGGCTGAGGGAACAGTAGGACCAAGACGCTGAGGTAGGAACGTCATGGGGTATCCTAGAGCATCTGAAAGGCCAGCATAGCTCAGCCAAAGGGAACAGGAGGAAGAGTGGTAGAATTCTGCTTTTACTCTGGTTAAGATGGAAAGTTTTGGAGGAGTACAAACAGGCAGTATCTTGCTCCAATTTTGAGTTTAAAAGGGTGATTTTGCTGCCGTATGGACAATGGAACATGGAGGACCCCGAAGGAAGCTGGAGAATGAGGCCGAGGCTTTTGTAATAGTCCTGTGATAGATGCTGATAGCTGGACAGAGTGATAGTGGTCAAGGTGGTGGTGAAGATAGCGGTGAAGTGGTCAGAAAGGTCACATTGGGGCAGGGGGCTATGATAAGAGTCAAGGATGATTCCAATATGGGGGCCAGAACAATCAGAAAAATGGCATTGCCATTTACTGAAATGAGGATATGACGTGGGCTTGGCGACCCGAGGATTTAAAAGAAGGATTTCTTGGACTCTCAAGATCTGGCAGTAGTGCTCAGAGAATAACATGGAGTAGCATGGGGACAAGACTCATGGGCAGGAAGAGCTGTAAACATGGGTTGAGGGTAGGGCTAAATTTGAAGGCATAGGTACATGAGTTATCTCTTTACAAGACCAAGGAAAGATTATGTAAAAAAGTCGTTAAAATGGTATTACTGTAGGTGGGGTCTGGTTATTGGGTGGTCCTATAACTTTAGATAAGAATCAGATGGGACCAGGTCAGGACGTCCTGTCCTTCCTGGAGGATGATATAGATTGGTATGTAGGCCAGGACGCCTTGGGCTTTTCTCCCTGGGGCAGCCTTGATCCTCATCAGATATAGGGGAGGAACAAGTTTGCATGTGGGGAATCAAGACTTCAGTTTGGGATTTGTCACATTGGATTATTTATTAGAATGGAGTGTCAAGCAGTCACTTAGATACACAAGTTAGATGTTTAAGGGAGCAGTCAGATTTTGATATTTATATTTTGGGGACATCAGCCTGCTGGCAGAATTTCAAGCCCTGTGTCTATCTGTGGTCATCCATGAAATGAGTAGCAATAGGAATAGTCAACAGCCTGGAGAATTGGCCTTACACATAGAGATAGAACTTCTTTTATTTTCCTGTGTCTGCAATGCAAAGACCATTAAAGAAACATTCCCAGAGAAATATCTGCAATCTTAGAAATCCAGGAGTATCAGGAGGATGAGTGTCTTTATAAATGGCAGCTACTCTCTAGAGCAGAAATGGTGTTGTGATAGTTCAATAGCCAAAGCCCGCCTTGTCTTCTAAGTACACGGTGCAGTAGAAACTGCTCAAGACAGGGTGGTCAGAATCCAGTCACTGAATCCGGTCACTTCCATTCCCAGAGTCTCCGTTTCTTCATTTGCAAAATCTAGTGGTTGGATACGAAGTTTCCTCTGTGTTTTAAAAATCAATTCTCATATTTTACTATTTATTGATTATGTTCTACAGTGACAGATAAAGTATTTTGGTTATAATTTACTTTATATATATACACACACATATATGCATATATAGAGAGAGACATACAGTTTTTAGAACTAAAGTTTAGTCTACCCAAATGCTTTTCAGAATGCATATGCCATTTATTAGTCCTATATTCACACTGAAAACAGTTTTCTCTTTCTTTCATCTTCTGCTTTCTGGACATCAATCCCAGCAGGGATAATCCAATTGATCAGTAGACTTGTGTTCAGTGAACTGCAACTGAGTCCAGAATTCCAGAAATACCACTGTCAGTTACTGTGCTGTTTTCCCCCAACATTTCACAAGTGCTTTTTTCTGTGGGTTCTAACTTGTACAGTACGTCCTGTACCATCTTCCGTTTTATCAAACACTGTAAACGCAGAACTAGATACAACGCCCAAAGGCAGCACTAAATTATGCAGGATCCGTAGTGAGCCATGAGGACAAGTTAGAGCATCATCTCCTAATTCTGTACCCAGCCCCTCCCCAAGCATTAACACCAAGGTTTCCTGTGGTCATAGGCAGAATATGATGAACAAATTTAGAGTTAGTCAAGTAAATTAAATCATAATGTCAAGACACTTAAAACATCTTCAACCACAATGTATTAATTCTTTCTAAACTCATGCATTTTATAAAGCATACTTAAGAAGGAATGCACAAAGGATGGCTTGTTTAAAAGCATTTTCCTAAACCAGCAAGAACATTTATATAAAAAGTAGAGTGGTGGGCCGGCCCGGTGGGGTAGGGGTTAAGTTTGTGTGCTCCTCTTGGATAGCCCGAGGTTCACAGGTTAGGATCCTGGGCACGGACCTAGCACCGATCATCAAACTGTGCTGTGGTGGCATCCCACATAAAATAGAGGAAGGTTGGCACAGATGTTAGCTCAGGGACAATCTTCCTCACAACAAAAGAAAAAAACTAAGGTTTTTTTTTTTTACCTAGCCCCAATCTTAGCCTATTTGGTTGCCCCTCAAATACATATCTTCACAATTATACAATACGCTTAACTAAAAGAGAAAACTTAAAAGGAATCACGAGCTAAATGTACAATGGGAAATAAATGGAAAAGAAAAAAGACAGTGCTTCTATACAGTGGAATAATAGGAAGTCATTAAATATGAGACTTTCAAGATTACTTAGTGAAATAGGGAAATGCTTCTGACAATATTAAGTGAAAAAAATATATACAAAAACAATATGATTTCAACATTTTTACAAAGAAACACTGTACATTTCAAATAAATAATGGTTTTCAAAAGCCAAAAAGAAAGATTGATTCTCTAAATGATAGAATTACAAATTATTTTTACTTTATTTTTATTGTCATTTTGGTAAGTATGAATTATTTTATATTGAGAAAAAGTGTTGTTTTAGATGGATCAGACATGCAAACTCATTCAAATACTAAAATTACATTGTAAATAACTCTATGGAGGTAACAGAATCTCATTTCCCTTTTCACATTGCCATAGTCTTATGATCACCTCTGTACCTGACATGCAGCATCTCTTCACTCACAGGTAAATGTATCTTGTGGTTATTTCCACAGAACTCTGACTTGGATAAGGTCAGCTGTCCTTTTACATAGGTCTCAATAAATCTTAACATTGTTAAAGAAAAAAATCACTGACACTGTTAAAGATGGTAAGGAAGACTTTTTCAAGGTGGGGACATTACGATGGGTGTGGGGTCTACTGCAATGGTGTCTTGCATTGGGGGAGAGATTGGACTCAACTCCAAATACAGCATAGGCAAATGGGATAGCCAAGGAGGTGGGTAGGGGTCAGTGGATGGGAAATTACAAAGAGGAAACATCAAGGATAGGAGGGATTATGGCTAAGCTGACCTAACAGGATTCTTGCTGAAGGCAGGCCAGGGTGATCGGACACGACCTGGGGGATGGTGGAGGATGAGGTGCCTGATCAGAAATGGAGGGTACTCAGATGTGGGGGATTCTGCTCACACAACTTAACAGAACTCTTCCAAAAACTGGACAATGCAGAAACAAACACAGAAGTCGAGGCCTAGTTGAAAAACTCAGGGAAGCCCAAGTAGAGTTTGGTCAAGGAGAAAATCTTTTCAACATGAACCAAAAAAGACCACAGAATTTAAATGGTGTGAATTGCAGAACCCTGTTCGTATCTCAAAGTTTTGCTTTCTATCCCTTGTGAACTAATTTGGACCGAGTGATTTTCATATTCAGGATACACAGATTAGACACCTGGTTTGAATTAATCCAGGTGTGAAGCCAGCTCTTCAGGAGTCTCAGAAACTAAAGAGTGGATGTGTAGATAATTCCCTATAATGCATATTTCACATTAATTCGTAAAAGGTAATATGTAGCAGGTGTCAATGTGATATGTTCATATGCAAGGATAAATATTGTTATATGGTTGTGAAATGAAGCAGAGATTAACCGTAAGATGCGTTATCTCTGATTTTACTTTTATTCTAAGAGACTGAAGATAATTTCTGTGCACGGTTATGCTCAGGGGAAATCAATCCATACGTTGAGATGTAAACAACTGAAACACAGTAAGAGGAGGTAGTGGAGGGATTACACAGTGTCTATTTTAAATACTGAAAAGTGAGACAGATTTTTTAGAAGGCAAAATATAAGCCTCTAATTTTCCCTTTCTTGTTAATTTTGCAAGATTTCAACACTAAATGAATGTAAATTTAATCTTTTCATGCATTTTTAAAATTATAGTCTTAAAGTATCTGTTTTATGATGGTGGCTTGCTTTTTACATTTTAGGTCCCCAGAGGGCAAGAGCTATGTCTGCTTAATCTGAATCTATAGTACCTAAAATAATGTCACTTGATTGCAAATAAAGATGATGACGACAATGATCACCCGGCAGCTGCTTCTCAGAAAAGGCTCAAGAAAAATCCATCCCACAAGCTTAAAACACAGTTGCACTGAGGCAACATGTTACTAGCTCACGGTAACTGCAGCCACTTTTCAGAAAGGCCCCAAATCATCTCAAAAGTACCGACAAGAGGAAGAGGTACTAACGTATTCACTCCAGGCGACTTTAGGCGACACATTAATTCTGGAACATGAATATAAATAAATAATAAATACAATTGAATTCATCCCAATCTATCATAGAACTTCTTTGACAACATAAAAGTCAACAAATAAATCAGAATAATAGGATTTTGACAAAACAAGACATTTATCTATTCCCAGAGAAACATATTGGTCACACAACTTATAAATTGCCAATAGAGGTTTCCATCCATCACCAAGATTCCCATCTAATGACAGGGAAATAATTACCATACCTCTACCATGTCATGCAGTGTTTTGATGTGTCAGGAAGTGAAACTATGCATAAATGCCGCCCTCAGTGTGTGGACAACACCTGTGGGGTGGGTAGATATTTTTTTCACTAACAGCATCTAAATTTCCTCATGACTAACCATGGAATGTTTGTCTGTAAATGTTCTATGGTTTTAGGAAAGTCTGCAAAGAGGCTTTCCTGGAAAAGAAAGAAGGTTTAACCTTGGACCTCCCTATAGTCTATCACAACTCTTTCCCCACCAACACGTCCAAAAAAATTTTGCTTCCTAATGTTTTTAAATAACAATGGATTAGAAGCTCCAGGTTTAGTTCCAATTCACTGGGTGTCTTCAGCTTAAAAATAGAATTTCTTCTAACCTGAAATGTGCAGACATCTATTAGTATTGAATTTGAATATTTGAATAAGTGAATTGGGAACTTGTTCCCAAATTTTACATATTTTTTTTACATGTATATATGAGAGAGAAAACCTGCCCAGAAATGAAAGAGTGAAAATCAACTCAGACTGAAAAAGAAACAAGGAACCCTGCTGTTAATCAGGCAGTGGGGACAGACACATAAAGCCAGCTGTGTACTCCACAAGAGACATTGTTTCTCCCAAGGCCACACAGCAGCTGTAAAATGCCATAACAACCCTCCTCTTGAATGACTCCTGCTTTGTCGCCAATGATGCTCGAAGACCCACTTTGTGTAACTCATCCATTACTGCGGATACCCAGTGGCTAAACATCTCTTGCCTTGTGACAGCATGTCATAATCCTTCGTTAATCTTCATTTAACCTAAACCACCTCAGAAACAGCAAGGAATCCAGAGCTGATCTCCACGGGCTTCCACTGGACTCTCCTCAGAACCCTTCAGTGACCACCCAAATCTTGTGAAAGACACTTCCTCTTGTCAAGCAGCGTTCCCAACCCTTCTGAAGGGACTTCCCTTGCTGCAAGTCAATAAATCTGATTTTGTCAGTCACTAGGGTTTGTCCCCAGTGATCTGTAACTCACTAGGCTTTCATAAATTGGAGGTTTGGCTGAGATCCTCTCAATGCCATGGACAAAGACCCTAACTAGGTAACAATATGCACATTCGAGACCCCTTAAATCTACCTGCTCCAGGCTTCTCTACCCCAAATGCATGAGTTTTGCACTAAACCAGGGGTCTGATGACCTCTTTGGCTCTTCTGTGTCAGCTTTATTATTCATCTCCCAGGATTTGGGGGTTATAAATCTGACTTTGTCAGACTACAGGTTTGTTCTTCGTGGTCTAGGAAAAAAATTACATATATATATATAATTATTCCTTCAGTTCAAAGACAAACTCTTTTTGAGGTTAGCACAGATTTAGATATTTAATTTTTGACTTTAATTTTAGTATTCAGTTGTTTGTACTAGCTTTTAATATAATGGATATATTTATTATGATGATTTTGCTATGACAATGAACTCAATAATCACAAATCCGTTAGAAAAGAGAATATACATATATGTAAGAATGGATCTAAATAGAGAGAAGAAATAAAGAATTCATGTGGTGGATGTGTGAACCGCTCTTGGAAAATTCATTTTCAGAGAATATATCTTTTTCAGAGAATTCTTGATCACCTTCATAAAAATAATTTTATTGCTCTTTTATGATTACACGAGTGATACATCTTGGCCCCTTTATTCGCTAGATAGCTTCCTTCTTTTTTTCTTCTTCTTTTTTTAACAATCAGACAAGAACAGAGAAGACCTGAGCTGATTAGCAGACTCTTTCTTTTCCCTCTTAAACCACAATTACCTAAGATCAGAACCCTCTGATAATTTGTGCTGCTATTTTAGGATCCAGTTTCATTCTACAACTGGCTGAAGCATGAAATGAACTAAAATAAACTGAATTGAATGGAACTGAACTGAGATGAACTGAAATAATGCAATTTCCAGTCTACTTTATGCCTCAAGGACAGAGCAGGTGCCTAACCATCTTCCTCCCAGAGGTCCTGGCACAATGACCAGCCCACACAAGACTCTCAGGGCGTGGCTGTCGAATTTCACGGACAGCAATCTGTTTCGCTCCACATAATCCACTCTGGTTTTACGAAGGCTGAAAATATCCTGACTTACATTTAGAGAGATCTGTAAGCTAATTGCCAAAGCACATAACTCATCCAAATATGTTCTTTATCGCAGTCAGATGTGAGAAAACAAAATTTAGAAAACAAGCCAGAAAGGAAATGAAGAACTTGAATTCTGTATATCAATTTTCCCCTGATTTACAGGGTTTCCCTCTCCTCGTCCCATTGACCATTTCTTCTATTCCTATCCCCATAACGTTTCTAGTATTTATTGGATGTTTACTACATGCCAGTCCACGTGCTAAGCACTTCCCATCCATTATCGCATTTCATCTTCACAGCAGCACACGATCATGAACACCGTTTAACGGAGGATGAAATACACTTGCCCAAGGCCACTCCACTAGTTAGTCTGAACTATGTCATGCTTAAGCCAAATATCTAATTCTCTGAACCTGCATCTTTATTTACTGCAACGGTGAAATATGGAGTAGAGGCAATGCTGTTAGTACACAAACTAGCCAGAGATTTACATGCAAAAATAGGAAATCTGAAGGAATCCAACAGACCAATTAGTTCTATTTCTGCTTCCTCCTCCATCTTTCCTCTCTTCTCTACCTCACTGCCTAAAAGTTCTCCCAGCATCTGATGCCAACCTTGACCTCACTCTCCTTCTATCTACCCTTCTCTTTTATCTCACTCCATCCGGCTTAGGACTGGCTTCAAATTGTACGAGAAAAACTGCTTCATAATTCCAAAGACAAGAGTTAGTACACTAGATCGTCTACAAGATTTAAAGTTTAGTAACATCACCGACCAAAATCAGATAAGTGAGCATCTCAGTGTTGTTTGCACAAGCATCACTTGAAATATCTGAAAGGACAGGACAGATGGCTATCAGCAACTTCCCTCCAGGGGTCTTAATAAACTTAGGCATGATATATACAAATAAGCTAACAAATATATTACAGGTTTTTTCTTCACCATATAAACAACCCACATAGAAAGCCACATCTGAGTTTCATGACCCTTTTTTTTTGGCTAGTTGTTATTAACTGATCACATTCCTATTTGTGAATCATCAGATAATGAATTTATATTTAGGAACAGAAAATCATTTCACTTGATAAGTATGCAGGTGTTGATGTTCCAAAGTACCAAATACCAGATGCAGATGCTGAACGCTCAGTTTCATGGTGGGATTCACTATCTGAAGATGCTCTGGGATCAGGAGGCTTTCTGAAGACTCAATTTTCAAAATAAGCCTCACCGTTTTCACCCAGCACATCAGCAAATCATTCTTTCATTATAAATCTCTTTTGTTGGGAAACAATTTACTCACTTGAATTCTAGGTAGTATGCTCACTTCAATGTTCTTCTTTTCCACAGACATCCATTAAAAATAAATCCACGATCTTGGCAGATTAGCTAAAAGATTAATGTCAGACTTCTTAAAAAAGAAAATTGCTTGGGCAGAATTCTGACAGAACAGCATGTGCTTTTCTTTGTTTTGTTTTGTTGTTTTTTTTTTGGTTCTTTTATTCTGATTTTTTTTTTTAGTTTGGTTTTTGTTTTCCTCAAAGTTATAAATGCATAGAATTGAAAGAGTCAAATAGTTCTTTTAAAAACATTAGGAAGAACAACGGTGTCCTGACACCAGTGTCCAACATATGTGTGCATTTCCTACTCTCTGGTAGCAACCATTTTCAATTTACAACTTTTTGGTATTGTTGTTCATAGTTACCTCCACGGTTCTAAATAGCTTGTATTACTCCTTTTCATATCTCTGTTTTAAGAATAACCTACATATTTCTCTCTTGGGAAGATGAAGAGTCAAGTCTCTTTCACTCTCCCTCAACCCAACTAGCCTCCAGTGTCATCTCATACTAAGTTTGGTTAGATTATGTAGGGGAGGAAGACATTTCCTCTACCCTATCTGGGTTCGTCTGGCAGGAGAACGAATTAAATTCACATGAGACAGAATAGCAGGAGAAAATTAAACAAAGCTTTATAACATGTATACATGGGAGAGGCTCAGGCAAGCTGAGCAACTCACCAAAATGGCTGAAGCCCCCACCTTAAATATCATCTTCAGCTACCGACAAAGGAAGATGTTGGGGGTGGAGGGGGAGTTGATCTTGGGAGATTACCACACAAGTGTAGTAAACAAATGCAGATTTAAGTCCTTGCCTTTGGCATTGATTAAGAGTTTCTAGAGATAAAGTCATCTCCCTTCTTCCTGGTACAGAGAGGGAGGCACCTTTATAGATGGAGATTTCCCTTACAAATGTAAATGTCTCCTAACAAAGGGCAAGCAAGTTCCACTCCTCAGAGCCTCCTTCCCTGTCCCAGTTTATCAAAAGTAACCAGCGCCAAATAATCCTCATGACAAAGAGACATGTCTTGGGGTGGCCAATTCCAGGCCCCCACAATTACTATTCAATACTTACCTTATTATAAGTTTTTATATAAATGCCGGGCCATATGTGAATCTACAATAACTTATCCTTTCTTGTTGCATAAGATCTTTGTTTTACCTGGAGTTAATCATTGCCACATTTTTGTTTGCTTAGTTGTATACATACCTATTGCTAATTCGTCTGCAAATTTTCCCTCAGGTCTAAACTTCCTCTCAGAAGTGTCAAGCACATGAGGTATTCTTATCAAGTTCACTTCCCAGGAGCTATCTCCTTCTGACTAATTCCAGTCTGGACAGGTTTCTTCCTGGGCCATCTCTTCAGCCAGCTGTTTCTTAACCACTAACATAAGGTTGGCATCTGGTGCCTGGATCCCATGTCTTCCTCATTGTTAGTATAGTCCTTGTTTTGGTGGAGTATCTCAAGAGCATCCTAAAAAAAGCATGTGTGTGGGAAGCAAATTTTATAAAGCCTTGATCTGAAAATATTTTTATTCTTGATAGTAAGTCATTTTCCCTCAGGATATTTAAGGTATTACCACTCACGTCTTGCTTCCAATATTGTTTTTGAGAAGTCTAAAGCCATTCTGATTCCTGATCCTTCATATGAACCCCCCATCTGGGAGCTTTGGGGTACTTCTCTTTGCCCCAGTATCTGAAATTCACAATTAAGTGTTTGGTATATTTCTATTTTTGTAGATTACGCTGTACACACAATGGACATTTTACATCTACAAACTCATCTTCCACAATGCTGGGTGATTTCTTGAATTTCTTGCTCTAATAATTTTTCTCTCTTTTCTTTTTTCTTTCTGTTATTTAGATGTTAAAATTTATAGACTAACTTTAATCTTTGTGTTTTTTTTCTTTCTCTTATGCTCCTGCATCTCCTGTTGAATATTTCATTTCTATCATATTCTTATTTTCTGGAGCTTTCTTTTTCTGTTCTTGTTCAGTGATTGTTCTGTGTGTACAGAATCTGTTTTTATTACATAGATACCATATCTGCTCTTATCTTTCTGTTAAAATAAGAGTGTTTTTTTCCTCCCTGCATAATCTTGGCTTCTCTCAAGTCGCTTTTCTCTGCTTCTTTGTATTATTCACTGTCTTCTTATTAGAAGATTTTTTCAGATGATCAGTGATCTTGAAGAGTTTACATTTAAAAAGCAAAAACTTACTGGAAAACCCATGCATGCTGATGAGCCTTATCAGCTGTGACCTTCAGTGCATGGGAATCTGCTGTACTCTTTTGTTTAGAAACCCTGCAGCAGTACTTTTTTATTTCATTGCCTCATCAAATTGCCCAAAGAAGGCTCTTCTAATCTCCTGCCTTAAGGCTTAAAGCCTGTCCCCTCTGTCTGGGGAGCCCAAGTGAGAAAGAGTTCAGGTGTCTCCAAACTCAGGATGTAAACTTTCATTTAGTCCTTTTGTTTGTAGAATGGTCTGTCCATCTTCAGTTCTTCTTAAAGTCTTCCAACCCAAGATCATCCATTTCCCCCAGGATCCTAGCATAAAATTGATGGTAATTCAAATTAGGATAACTTAAAAATGGTTTCATAGAAGGACTCTTTACAAAGTTATGGGTAGCATGTGAAGTGTGTAAGGAAACCTCTAGGGAGAGTGCTGAACCTCTTGTTTTTACCACCTATAGGTCCAAGAGATGAGGGAAGGGGAAGATTGTTAGAATCTAGAAGGAGAAAGTTCTTTAAAGGGGCCAACTTCTGAGGAACTGTGACCTTTAGTGGAGAGAGGAAGTCATCCCAAGGTGACCTCATGGGGAAGGAACTTGGAGGATAAATGTCCTTCTTTCTTAACAACCTATGATCTCCTGTCAGTACTCTCCATTGGCCAAACCCAATGGGAAGCCAAAGGACAAGGGGGTCCATTAATTTAAGCCATGCGGGCTAGCCTCTACAGCAAAGGAAGGGCAAAATGCATCTAGAGGGACACAGGAGACATATTCATGACAAATAAAAATGGCAATTAATAGGATATATTGGAGTATATGAGGAAGCCATTTGGTGTAAACCTAATTCGGCCTGACCTTGTCTTTCCAAAAGGGCCTGAGGAGGCCGTTGAGCATGCATTGTATATCTGCTTTAGATATTCCCTATGGCAAGAACAAAGGCCCTTGAGATAAAGGTGCAACTTCCCTCCCCCCTCCCAACATTGGCATTTCCTTAAGGATTAAGCATCTTTCCTTAGGCTAGGAACTGATTGCTGTGCTCACCTGTGACCACCCAGCTCGAGACAATAGACCTGCCTCCTGCTACACCCTCCAAGATAGCAGACCCACTACCTGCTGTGTCCATCAAGCGCTGTGCCGACAGGGCAATCTTGTGACTATTGTGGGAGGGACATTTCAATCATATGTGAAACGTCCTGTTTGGGGGTATATAACCACTCTGTATACCTCACTTCTTCGGTGCCCTTTCTTCCTTTGGGAAGAAAGGCCCTGGGCCATGGTCCTCAGATTTTAGCTCAGAATAAACTCACCCAAATTTTCATTTATAGATTGGTTATGGATTATTTTTGTCGACATCCAGCACACCTCAATATTAAGAGGGGTGAGGCATACCAACCATCAGGTTATGTGGAGGAGGGGAGAAATTCTGAGGATCTAATTGCTTCTTAAACTGACTTCTCATCAACCATCCTATTTTGGTCATGTTTTTTCTAGCTTTATTGGGGTACAATTGGCAAATAAAGATTGTATATATTTAAAGTGTACACACGTTGATTTGATATATGCAAACATGGTGAGACGATTACCACAATCAAATTATTAATGCATCCATCACCTCATATAGTTACAATTTTTGTGTGTGGTGAAAACACTTAAGATCTACTCTCTTAGTAAATTTCAGATATATAATACAGTATTATTAACTATAATCATTATGCTGTACCTTATATGTGGAGAATTTATTCATCTTGTGAAAGTTTGTACCCTTTGACCAACATATACCCATTTCCCCCTACACCCAAGCCCCTGGCAATCACCATTCTACTTTCTGCTTCTGTGTGTTTGACGTTTTTAGGTTCCACCTATAAATGAGATTATACAGTCTTTGTCTTTCTCTGCCTGGTTTATTTCACTTAGCATAATGTCCTCTAGGTTCACTCACACTGTAAAAAATGGCAAGATTTCCTTATTTTTTATTGCTGAATAATATTCCATCATACATATAAACCACATTTTCTTTATCCATTCTTCCACTGATGGATAGTTAGGTTGTTTCAATACCTTGGCTATTGTGAACAACACTGTAATAAACACAGGCGTGAAAATATCTCTTTGAGCTGCTGATTTCATTAAATTTGAGTTTATATTCAGAAGTAGGATTGCTGGGTCACATGGTAGTTCTAGTTTGAATTTTTTGAGGGAACATCATACTGCTTTCCATAATGGCTGCACCAATTTACATTCCAATAAACAGTGCACAGGGCTTTTTTCCCACACTCTCACTAACACTTGCTATTTCTTGTCTTTTGCATAATACCCATTCTAACAGTTGTGAAGCGCTAGCTCACTGTGGTTTTGATGTGCATTTGCCTCATGACTGGTGATATTGAGCACCTCTTCATACACCTGTTCACCATTTGTAGGCTTTCTTTGCAAAAATGTCTATTCAGGTCCTTGGCCCATTTTTTAATTGGGTTATTTCTTATTTTACTGTTGAGTTGTATGTGTTCCATATATATTTTAGATTTCAATACCTTATCAGATATGTGATTTGCAATTATTTTCTTCCATTAAAAAGAAAATAATTTCCTTTGATGTGCAGAAGCTTTATAGTTTGATGTAGTCCCACTTGTTTATTATTCCTTTTGCTGCCTGTACTGTTGGTTTCAAAGCCAATAAATCATTGCCAAGATCAGTGTCAACGAGCTTCTTCCCTATGTTTTCTTCTAGGAGTTTTGTGGTTTCAGGTCCTACATTTAAGTCTTTAATTCATTTCAAGTTAATTTTTGTGCATGGTTTAAGATAAGGATCCAATTTCACTCTTCTGCATATTCATGTCCAGTTTTCCCAAAACCATTTATTGAAGAGACTATCCTTTCTCCATTGTGTGTTCTTGGCACCCTTACCATGTACTAGTTGATCATATATGGGTTTATTTCTGGACTCTCCATTCTGTTCCATTGATCTGCGTGTCTGTTTTTATTGTTGCTGTTGTTTTCCAGTTTTTTTGGTGTGTGTTTCTTTCTATGCCAGTGCCATATCCTTTAGATTACTATAGCTTTGTAATATGCTGTGAAATCAGGAAATGTAATGCCTCTACTTTTGCTTACCTTTCTCAAGATTGCTTTGGGTATTCAGGGTCTTTGATGGCTCCATATGAATTTTAGGATTGTTTTTTCCATTTGTGTGAAAAATGCCATTAGATTTTTGACAGGGATTGCATTGAATCTGTAGATAATTTTGGATAATATGGATATTTTAACAATATTAATTCATCTAACCCATGAACATGGGAAATCTTTCCATTTATCTATGTCTTCTTTAATTTCCTTCATCAATGTATTATAATTTTCAGTGTATGAGCCTCTCACCCCTTGGTTAAGTTTATTCCTAAGTATTTTATTCTTTTGGATGCTTTTGTAAATGAAATTGTTTCCTTAATTTCTTTTTTGGATAGTTCATTCTTAATGAATAGAATCCATTTGAGCTTTGTGGGTTTTTTTAAGATTTTATTTTTTTTCCTTTTTCTCCCCAAAGCCCTCAGGTACATAGCTGTATATTCTTCATTGTGGGTCCTTTTAGTTGTGGCATGTGGGATGCTGCCTCAGCATGCCTTAACGAGCAGTGCCATGTCCACACCCAGGATTCGAACCAACGAAACACTGGGCTGCCTGCAGCGGAGGGTGCAAACTTAATCACTTGGCCACGGGGCCAGCCCCAGAATGCAGTTGAGTTTTGCATGTTGATTCTGTATTTTGTAACTTTACTGAATTCGTTTATTAGTTTTGACAGTTTTTTAGTGGAATTTAGGGTTTTCTGTTTATAAGATCATGCCGTCTACAAAGAGAGATAATTTAACTTCTTCCTTTCTGATTTGGATACAATTTATTTCCTTTTCTTGCCTACTTGTTCTGGCTAGACCTTCCAGTACTATTTTGAATAAAAGTGGTGACTGTGGGCATCCTTTTCTTGCTCCTGATCTTAGAGGAAAAGTTTTCAGCCTTTGATTACTGAGTAGGATGTTAACTGTAAACTAGTCATATATGGCTGCCATGGTCTGAATATTTGTGTCCCTCCAAAATTCAGACATTGAAATCCTAACACTCAAAGTGATGATGTTAGAAGGTGGGCCTTTGGGAAGTGATTAGGTCATAAAGGTGGAATGCTTATGAATGTGATTAGAGTTCTTGTTTAAAATATCTGACAGAGCTCGCTAGCCCCCTTCTACCATATAAGAGCACAAGAGTCTGCTACGTGGAAGAGGGACCTCACCCGGCCATCCTGGCATTCTGATCTCAGACTTCAATCCTCCAGAACTGCGAGAAATAAATTTATGTTGTTTATAAGCTACCCAGTCTGTGATCTTTTGTTATAAGAGCTCAAATGGACTAAGACAACCGTCTTTGTTATGTTGAAGTGCATTCCTTCTATATTTAATTTGTTGAGAGTTTTCATCATGAAAGGAAGTTAAATTTGTCCAATGCTTTTCTGCATCTATTGAGATAATCGTACGATTTTTATCCTTCATTCTGTTAATCTGGTGTATCATGTTTATTGATTTGCATATGTTGAACCATCCTTGCATCCCAGGGATAAATCCCACTTGATTGTGGTGTATAATTCTTTAAATGCACTGTTGAATTCAGCTTGCTAGTGTTTTGTTGAGGATGTTTGGATCTATGATCATCAGGGGTATTGAACTGTAGTTTTCTTTTCTTGTAGTGTCTTTATCTGGCTTTGGTATCAGAGTAATGCTAGTCTTGTAAAATGAGTTTGGAAGTGTGCCCTCCTCTTCAAGTTTTTGGAAGACTCTAAGGAGAATTGGTATTAATTCTTTAAATGTTGAAGCCAGGTCAGGGGCTTTTTCAAGGTCCACAACCAGGGCCAAGGTTGGTGGGCCTGTAACTCAAAGCACGAGTGGGCATAATTCCTCCTGGATCCCTTGGTGAAGGTGCTGGTAGCAGGTCCAAATCAAATGGGGCTAGAGCTGAGCCTACATGGGGGCAAGGTACAGCTGGGACCATGGTTGGCAAGCCTGCCGCGAAGGCAAGGCACAGACCTGCCTTCTCAAAACAGCCCTCCTCAGTCTTGAGTTCCACTGAGGCTTCACAACCTCCTATCCAGATCTCAGAGTTCCCACAAAGGCACTTTTGTCCCTGGGGGTCTGCCAAATTATTGTTGCTGTCGAGGGATATGAACGGGGGACCTCCTATTCCACCATCTTGCTGACGTCACTCGTTTGGCCATCTTTAACCTTACTTTAAGATGTGTCTGCCAGTCCCAGAGCCTTTCAGGGGTTTGCCGTTGGAATCACCTTTCTCAGACTTGTCAGATAAAATGCCACTATCCTGCCTTCTACATTCTGCAACTTAATGATTCCTTCTCCCCTTCCATCTCTCCTTCCTTGAACTCTTCTTTTAAAAAGTCCCGTGACTGTCACTTATTGGGACTTGAGAAAGGAGCAGTGATTAACACATGTGTTCAATCTTCCACATTTAACTTTTTTTATTACTATTTTAGAAGTTGGAACATATTGATGAGGCTTTAATTGACTGCTACTCCTTCTGCCTGAAGGCATTTGGATAATCTAATTAGGTGCAATATCACCAAAGGCCAGCAGGGCAAATGGGACTATGTCTCATGAGCAAGGGAAAACTGCAAGTGAAGAGGCTCCCATGTAACAACAACCACAACAACAAAATAAATAATAATGGATTTGGGACTAAGCAACGGGAAACTGTGACCACATATTTCTGAGATGAGCTGTGCTAAACGCAAGAAAGAAAAACTGCCAAATAACTTCCTATCACATTTTCCAACCCTACAATTGGATTGAAAAACCAAGGAAAACTAACCTAGAGTGCAGTTCACCTTCCCAGGCTCAGCAGGTAGGTCTGCAAAGTTTTACTGGGAAAGACATTTATATTCATTTACCCTTTCTATACTTACCAATGAACAATTTGAAAAAGGCAAGTTTCAGCAAATATTTATTCCAGCGTCTGAAAATAACTTTAACTATAGCAGCATTATCTAGTGAATAATAATATCTAGATAACAACAGAGAGAGTCTTTCAATTAATATTTTGCTTCAGAACTCATCAGGGACAGTAATCTTTATCTTATATTTACTAAACTTTCTTCTTTGTTAACTAGGAAAGTTAGAGAATTATCAGGTTTAAATCAGGCTCATTGTTCCTGTCTTCAAAAGCTATTCACAGCTACCACATACTCATTTTCCGCTCAACTTCATTGCACTTTTTAGTACACGATCTTTTTGCAAGTGTAGAGAATTAGTTTTCTGATCATTTTGGGAAGTTTCTCATTGCTCTCAACATGAATAAACTGTTACTCTACCAGCTGTGGGACTGATTCCATTTTCAAGTATACACATATGGTTTCAAACAGGCCCAGGGAACCGTGGAAGACCTGAGAAAGATTGACCTTTAGCTGCTAATACCTGAAATGCAAAGAAATAACTGACTTACCTAGATCATACCAGGAGCAGCCCGAGCCTAAGGCCAGGACACCAACAAGATCACTCAAGACTTCATGTTCAACAGTCACACTTGGTGCCATATCTTTTTTTTTTTTTTAGTGAGGAAGACTGGCTCTGAGTTAACACCTGTTGCCAATCCTCCTTTTTTATTTTTGACGAAGATTAGCCCTGAGCTAACATCCACTGCCGATCTTCCTCTTTTTGATAAGGAAGATTGGCCCTGAGCTAACATCTGTGCCGGTCTCCCTCTACTTTGTATGTGGGATACCTCCACAGCACGGCTTTGATGAGTGGTATAGGTCTGCACCCAAGACCAGAACCCGTGAACCCCAGGCCACCAAAGTAGAGCATGCTGACTTAATCACTACACCACTGGGCCAGCCCCCATGGTGCTTTTCCTTGAAAAGACCTGCAGTTTGCCTGAGCTAGTGGGCATAGCAAGTGAGGCAGCTTGCAAGCTATTGTGTAGGTTGAAGGAGGGTCAGTCAAAATGGAAGAAAAGTTGTAGCACTGCTTGTGGATGAGGGCGACTTATAACACACAGTGACCTGAGGTCCCTGGTAGATGCTGGAGGTGTGTGTGTTTTGTGTATTTGTAAGAGGCTGTGTAGCCAGCCTTTGTGGTCTAGTGATTAAGATTCGGTGCTCTCATCACTGCAGCCTGGGTTCAGTTCCCGGTCAGGGAACCACATCACCCATCTGTAGTTTGTCAGCTGTCTTACTGTGGCGGCTGTGTGTTACTGTGATGCTGAAAGCTGTGTTGCCAGTATTTCCAATACCAGCAGGGTCACCCCTGGTAGACAGGTTTTAGCAGAGCTTCCAGACTAGACTTCCTAGGAAGAAGGGCCTGGCCACCCACTTTCGAAAAACATTGGCCATGAAAACCCTGTGAATAGCAGTGGAACACTGTCTCATAGAGTGCTGGAAGGTGAGAGGATGGCACGAAAAAACCTGGAAAGTTTCCACGCTGCTGTACTCAGGGTGCCAGGAGTTGGAATCAACTCAGTGGTGCTACCAAGTGGCTGTGTTCAGCTGGTGCAATTTTATGCTTTCACCTAGTGTTTCTTGTGGATGAAACGGCACAAGTAAACACAAAATTCTCATGTTCCAATCTGTTCCCTAATATCATGTTGGAACAAATTCATGCTTTTAGAATAAGCATTATAACAGAACTGACTGTCATCTCCTCCAGCCCAAGCACTTGGGCCTCTTCGCCGCCCCTGATTTCCCTTCACTTCTGATTCTGTACGCAAGCTTAAGCCTCATCTGGCTCTCATTGAGCCCTCTTCTTTAGATTTAGTGAGAGATGAGGAAGAAGTCAGAACTCCATAAAGTCCAAGATCAGAGAAGAAGCCAGGTACCATCACCTAATAATAATTGTCGTCTAGTGACATTTTTGAAATAAAATGATCCCACTAGCCTCTAATTCCATTAAGGAGAGAACCGTGTCTTTTCTGTCTCTATCTCCAGTAAATTGCACAGCATTTGGCATGTGGTAGGTACCCAGTGATGTCTGATGATTACAAGTGTATATTCCACTAGAAAAGAGCTGTCTCATGTTTCTTCCTATCCCTAATATTTCCGTTTCAGACTCTATGAGTAGAAAAATAAGTTTAAAGGGAAATAAAATATCAAGAGAGTTGGTAGCAATGTCTTAACACCAAAACACCTAACTACATACATTATAAACTTTCGAACACAAGGATCTATTCTGCTATTTCACAAGATACAAGAGGGAGGAACATGTAACCTAAAGACATATGGCGAGCTTAAGAAAGTGTGCTAAATGACAGGCTAAAATATCAGGCCCAGAGAGTCCTTTACTTCTGTGGCAGGAATTTAGGGCCTGAAGTTTCTACTCTCAAAATTTACAAAAATTCTTGTTTGTACTGATTTGTGTCCCAAATCTTCAGGAGATCCTTAAGAACCAAAAAGATATTTAACTGCTTTGCAAGGATTTAAGAAGTATGTGGCAGCTTCTAAGCTGGACAAGAAAGCAAACTAGCCAAGCCAAGGAGATTTTCTGGAAAGAATGCTCTGTAATGTTCTTCATCTGAAGCACTAAACAGAAATTGCACGTTCAGATGTTTCTTTCAAGAAGCACCTATTTAGTTTGGTAACTGAGCTGTGTAATTCCCTGTAGTTCGTAATATTTACTCAGCCTCCTCTATTTGTTTTTAAAGATACTTCAAACGGGAAGATGAGCAGAGAGTCAGCACATTTTTTTACATGAAAGTAAGCTAGATTTTAAAATAGCAAATGGCCTGTTTTCATGTTATAAGGCCTATATGAAATTACAAGACCACCAAATAAAATTGCATATATTCGGAGAAATGTGTCAATACATATTTTGGGAAGATCAAAAATCTCTTGAAAAATTTTCATTTCAAAGAAATTTGTAATAAAGTCAATAAAGTGGAAATCAAAACATATGCCAATTCTCATTTATCAATTGCAAGACTTACAAGGACTATTAAATATCTTTACTTATGAAAGAAATGATTAAATGCAACCAGTTGTACTAAACTGCAAATTCTAATTAGGATGAAAGTGTACTAATTCCCAAAGGGTCAAATTGATTTCAGTGATCAAAAGTTTTTTGTTTTTTTTTTTAAAGATTTTATTTTTCCTTTTTGTCCCCAAAGCCCCCAGGTCCATAGTTGTATATTCTTAGTTGTGGGTCCTTCTAGTTGTGGCATGTGGGATGCCACCTCAGCATGACTCAATTAGCAGTGCCATGTCCGTGCCAGTGACAAAACACTGGGCCACCTGCAGCGGAGTGTGCAAACTTAACCACTCGGCACGGGGCCAGCCCCTGATCAAAAGTGTTATGGAGAGGGGTCAGTCCTGTGGCCAAGTGGTGAAAGTTCTGCACACTCTGCTTTGGCAGCCTGGGTTTGCAGGTTCAGATCCCAGGTGCGGACATACTCCACTCATCAGACATGCTGTGGAGGCATCCCACATACAAAGTAGGGGAAGATTGCACAGATTAGCTTAGGGCTAATCTTCCAAAGCAAAATAAAAGAGGAGGATTGGCAACGGATGTTAGCTCAGAGCGAATATTCCCTACAAAAAGAAACAAAAAAGTTTTATGGAGAGTGGGAAGTACAAGCAGGATGAAAAAGCCCCTAAAAATATTGATCTCATTTCAGTGAAGGCTAGCAGTATGAAAAACTAAGCCCCAAATTAGAAGATGTTCTAGGTCTGTCCTACCAGAAACGACAGGTATTCTGCCTTTGTCACTATCCATCTTTTAAGCAAGAGAGTATTAATCATTCAACAGAAGAGACATCAGATTTCATACCAAGCTGTCTCTTTGCTATGAGGGAGATGCATGGCACACAATCTCTGCCTTTCAATAGCTACAATCTAAATAGGAAGAAATAAGATCAATACAAGACAAATATAAAACAACTGTTAGGAGAGATCACAAAGCAATGTATTGTTATTTACAAAGTGGATAATCACAATCTTTGCCTTTCTTTTGGAAAGGTATATATAAAATCCAATTATTTTTATAGTTAACTCAATGCCAAGCACCACATTATTGTGTTTGCACAACAATAAATATTAACTTATTACAATATGAGATTCAGAACATAGCCAGACTCGGTAACCCAAAGAATTCAATAAAAAGAAAGAAATCCTTTGTCGCTGAGTCATAAAAACCCTATAAGGGATTCATATTTCTTTTGGCAAGATGAATTTTTGAGAATGCTTAACAGGGAAGTACAAAATTGATTTTGAATACAAGCAACAAATATTTTAATGAAGTGATTAAGTGCTAATCACTGAGAAAATAAATGATTCAACATTCCTTCAGATTTGCCTAAGAACTTGGCTGGACATGGCCAACAAGGAAAATTGGTTACACCAATCCAATCATTTGGGTTGATCCCTTCATCCTCTGACCCTGTCTGTTTCTCCCTTAGTTTTCCTCGATTTAGTGATAGACTTTCTTCCGTACAACATCTCTTCAAAACTTTCTCCCTCACTATTCCTCCAAAGCTGCTCTCAAAAGTCACTAATGACCCCCATATTGCTACAATCAATGATCAATTCTCAGTCATCTTACTTGACTTCCCAGCAGCTTTTATCACAGCTGATCACTCTCTCCTCCTTAATACTCTCTCTTCAGTTGATGACGCATCCACTTGGTTCTTCCCCTACTTCTTTCCCTACTTCTGAATGTTGAATTGCCAAGGGCTCTGGCTTGGACCTCCTTCCTATCTCCATTCACTCCTCCATTCACTGCGCCCTCATCCACGGCCTGTGGTACTAACCAACATGCTTATACCTCCATCTAAGAATGCATATCTCCAGCCCAAAACTTTCTCCTGAGCTCTGGACTTGAATATCCAGCTACCAACCTGATTCCTTCACTTTAATATCTACTAGGCATCTGAAACCTAAAGTGTCTAAAACAGAACTCCTGGCTTTCCCTACCTCACTTTCAAATCAGAGGCTTCATCATCTCAGTCAATGGCAACTCCATCCTTCTAGCTTTTCAGGCCAAAAATCACTTCCCTAATCTATCAGGAAAGCAAAAGCTCTCTACCTGTTTTTTTTCTTCTCTGCAGAGCCCCAAGCATAGTTGTATATTCTAGTTGTAAGTCCTTCTAGTTCTTCTATGTGAGCCATCGCCACAGCATGGCTACTGACAGACAGGTGGTGTGGTTCCTTGACTGGGAAGCGAACCTGCCACCAAAGTGGAGAGCACAGAACTTTAAGCACTAGGCCATCGAGGCTGGCTCAAGAGGGCTCTACTTTTAAATGTATCCAGAAACTGGCCTTTTGTTGCCACTTTCACTGCTATCTCTCTCAGCTAAGCCTCCATCAGCTCTCAATTGGATTACTGCAGCAGCTCCAAATCAGTCTCCGTGCTTTGTCTTTGCTGCCCTGTAACATATTCTCAGGTGAGCAGCTAGTGTGAGACTTTTAAACAGAAGTCAGATAATGTCACTGTTCTGCTCAAATGACCCTGAAATGACTCTATATTTCATGCAGAATAAAAGCCAAATCCCAATGGCCTTCAAGACTACACAGTCATGTCTCCTGGTTGTCTGCCTTGTTTCATCACTCACCATTCTCCCTGCACCTCATGGGGCTGCAGCCCCACTGGCCTCCTTGTCCTTGCTCAGATTTCACCTTCTCAATGAGGTTCATCTCGATTATCCCATTTAATAAAGGAACCTGTTCTGCCATCCTTCTCTTAAACTTCTCTGTTGTTTTCTTTTTTCCACAACACGTCACCTCCTAACTTAGTTTAAAATGTATTTATTTATGATCATTTTTATTGTCCTTTTCTTCCATGGGTCTTTATCTCTTTTTCTCAATGACATGCCTCAAGCACCTAATACAGCGCCTAGCACAAGTCTGCATTTAATTAATACCTGAGGGAAAACAAAAAAGAATAATGGGCTCAACTGTTTCCCAGGGGCTCAGATCAAGTACATTGGGATCATCTTCAATTCCGCACTTTCCCTCACACCTACCTAATCCTTCAGAGAAATCTTGTCGTTCCTGGCTTTGAGGTATATCTAGAGTTAAACCACTTCTCACTCCACTGCCATTGCTCTGATCCAAGCCCCCATCACCTATGGTCAGCGCCGACACAGTAATCTTTCACCTGGCTTCCTCACTCCCACGCCGGTTCTCCATTACAGTCTGTCTTCCACAACACTGCCGGAGAGACTTGCAAAAATCTTAATCGTGTAACATCGCTCTTCTCAAAGTCCTTCAGTGATTCCCATCACACTTAGAATAAAATACAAATCCTAAACTGACTTCATAAGGCTCTTCTTGGTTTGGCCCCTAACTATGCTCTAAATTTCTTTCTTTCCTCTCTCCACTTGTTCACTCCACTCCAGCAACATTGACTTTCTAGAGGTTCCTCAAATAAGGCAAACTTAGTAGTGCATTAGAACCCTTGTTCTTGTTCTTCCTTCTGACTCTTCAAGATTCCAGACTTTCTCATGGCTCTCTCTCTCCCTTCGTTGCGTCCCCCCTTAAATGTTAGAACCTCAAAATCTTCCGTGACCATCCTACATAAAAGAGTCCTTTCACCTGCTTTCAATATTTCTCTTCCATTCTTCTCTATTTTTCTTTATAATGGGCTATTATATGTGGTAACATTATACTATATATTTGTTTATTGACTCTTTCCTCCAAATATAATCCCCATGAATCAGGGAATTTGTTCTGCCCACTTCTCTATCTCTGGTGCCTAGAGTGCCTTCGTAGGCACTCAACACATGTTTACTGAATGAGTGAATGAACGATCAAGAGATTTACTTTAATCCTTGAGCTGGATAAAGTGATAAATGAAAATACATTCTAATCCATCAGTTTTTAATGTTAATAAGTACTAAATTTCATTCAAGAGATTGAGCTTTGATCACCAGGATAAAGCATGAGGTCACTCAAAACAATTCACACTACTACCTGGTTCCAAATTGTAGACAGACATAATTTTAAGTTATAGGCATAAAAATAGGCGTCTTTTTGTGGAGATCTGTGACTTCTCTCTAAACTGAATAATTCCACTCTGTAAAATTGAAAAGGGTTTTATTTTCTTCTATTCAGCTATTCCCTCATGTAGAAATTCAACTATATAAGTTAATTGCTGAAGCAACAATGAATAATCCCAGAAGAAGTCTTTGCTTGAGATTAGAGTCACAAATCATAATCGCTTGGATATTGTCCCATCATCCAGATGCTCAACCAAAAGAATCCTCTTTGAGGTTTCTCCCACTACAAATTTTTCCATCACAGGCAATGCTTTGCTGAGTATTTATGGCTAAAGTAGACTGACCCACCCCTACACACTTAGTAAGATTTTATCTATAAAACTTCAATGTGTTATTTCCTGGAAATTTATCATGCATCTACCTAGGTCATGACCAGAAAAAATAGTGATAAGGAGAAAAAAGTATGAGAAAAAATGTGTACTGACATATCAGATGGTTGCTACCGTTGATTTTATCCTGTTTTGGATTTGGGTTTTCACTGTGCTGCCATAAATGTTGATTTCTGATAAAGCTCATCAAATGTTGACTTTAGTCCCTTAGCTTTTGTCTAAGTGCTAACCATGTGGAAATAATTACAATGTGTCATTATACATACATGAATTGTTTTATTAGTGGAGCATAGAAACATCTTTGAGAATTGGCTAAAATCTCAGCGATGGTGTATGCAGTAATCCCTGAGCTATTTGCTAAATATTTGAACAAACAGAGCATTGTTTATTTAGTTCTTGTTAGCTTCCCGTGTGCATTCTTGGAATGAGGTTGTAGGTTTTCTGTTTGATTTAAAGGGAGGCCGTAAGTGAAAAATCATACGCCTCAATCAGAGAAGCTACACAACCATTCTTTGAAAAAAAAAATTGTTTATCTGATTCCTCATCTGTATCTAATAACTACAGCTCCACAGTATCTCCTGATGACCTTCAGTTTCCCATTCTCACCCTTTAAATGTGGGTACTGAGCAATTCTAACATCATTTTTTAATCATGGGAGGCAATGCCTGTGCTGGCCTGGGAATTCAAATGACTTTAAGGTCATGTGTTCCAGAGTAAAATGATCTTCCCACAGCTGGGTCTAAGAGGTTCCAGGCTAGTATCTGATTGCTCCCTCTACATTTTCATCTGTAAACATCCACTTCCCAGACCAAAATGTCAGAGGGAAACGTTTTCTCCTGTAATTCCTGTTTCAGTCCTCCTTAACACTATTCCAAAGACAATCAGAGCTTTCAAGAGCATGAAAATTAAGGATGGATGAACCTAAGAGATTTTGTAATCCATCTCCTTTCCTAAAGCAAGGTCAGCCCTTGACAATCTCAAGAGAATGGCAGCTTGGTACCAAAAGAGCTTGATAGCAATTTAAGATTGTCTCATTTGGAGCTATCCAATCTAATCGATTGTCTTATAGTCTGGCCCTCTCTCAGGTCATATTCTTCAGGAAAAAAGTCACAAAACTTTTCATGGAAAAACAATCCATGAACAATATATTTAGCAGCATTACTCTGGTGTATAGTCTTAATTTATTATTATTATTTAAAATTAAGACTATTCAGTACGAAAATTATGTTTGTAAAACCAACTCACGTTTTCTGTATTTGGGGCAAGGATATTTTAGTAAGTAGTGATAACTCCTATCTTTGGCAATCCAGAGTCCTTGAGTAGTTTTTGGTGGAACTGTGTAAATAAACGAGATCTTTGGGGCAAAAGCCTCAGGGAGTTAGACGATGGTTTGTGGATCAGGGCATTTGCTGCTGAGCTTTCCAATTTATTTCTCAAAAAACAAAGAGAGAGAATGAAATGTATACCAATATTCCTAACACTAATGGATTATTTTCATCTATTTTACTTTTAATTATTTAAGTTTTATAATTATAGATATAGAGATAAGTGAATAAATGGAAAAAATTCTTTTAACTTAGATACCGAATTTCTTTTTAAATTTTAGAGCTGCACTTGAATGAGGACCAGTTAGTGTTTTGGGGGTGAAATATGAGGAGAAAAAACTAATTAAGTTATTTGATTAAACCTAAGATATTTCAAATAAAAGTATGTAATACATTCATGGGCAGCATAACGACATTTCAGTCAACGATGGACCACATATACGGCAGGGGTCCCATAAGATTAGCACCAAATAGCCTAGGTGTGTAGTAGACTATACCATCTAGGTTTGTGTAATGTCTGTGATGTTCACACAACGATAAAATCGCCTTACGACGCATTTCTCAGAATGTATTCCCATCATTAAGCGAGGCATGACTGTAAATGCCTTCCAACCTTTTAGAAATCACAATATATTTGATTCTAATTTATTTAAATCAGTTCCCCTTCTTTCTTTGGATCTAATATTTAGAACTATATTAACTTACGAAGATCTATTCTTTTCCTCCCGTGTCACATCCATATAAAAAATAAGGTACTTAGGTTAATAAACTCTGGAAGGATTAAAAATTAAGAACAGAGCTTCGTAACCCTTGTGTTAACTGGGAACACCATACCACTTAGAGCCTAAATAAAATTTGTTTGAAGTGGAGTTTTCTTCCACTTCTGAAAGACTTGGTCCTTTTGCCTGGCTGTCTTGTAAGATCATTGGGTTTAAAGTCCAATAATTTTATCAGATCTATCACAGTGTTGGCTCCACTGGATCAGTTTTTCCTGAAAAATGATATATATGCCTTTTGAAATATGCAGATTCAAGATTTCTTTAGTTTAAGGAAATTTTCTTAAATTATAGTTTAAAGTATTTAATTCGAAAGCCCTCTTTTCGCTCTGCTCTGCTCGACTATATTTTACACTTATATTATAACTTGTTGGCAGACTACAACATTTGGGAATGCCTATTTTGTATGAGGCTTTATTTGAGCTGTTTTACTTATGTTATTATATGAACATACGTTACATATTTACAACCCCATGAGATAAGCATCGATATTTCCATTTTTACAACTGATGACTAAGGATCAGAGCGGGATTTGAACCATGTCTTTTTCCTCTACAAACATATATTTTCCAGTACATCATTATCAGGAACAAAAAGTGGACACACACAGATTACATAATAACTAGAAAGGAATATGCATATATTCATTTTTAGATGCTCAATTATCTGAATACAAAGCAAGTGAAAAAATAAAAAATGGCCAAACTAAGCATTGGTCAATCTAAGTTTTTTTTAATGCTACCATTGGGTTATTTCCTTAATATGCACAAAGCTATATATAGCATTCTGTTTAAGATAAAAATTCATTTCGGAGAGGAAAAATAAAAACGGAGATTTCTGAACTATAGAACTGGATGTGTCTGGCAAGTCACAGCTACAGTCATGTGTCACTTAACAACGGGGACACATTCTGAGAAATGTGTCGCTAGGTGATTTTGTCGTTGTGCAAACATCATAGAGTATACTTACACAACCGTAGATGGTGTAGCCTACTACACACCTAGACTATATGGTACTAATCTTATGGGACCACCATCGCGTATGTGGTCTATCATTGGCCAAAATGTCGTTGTGCACCTCATGACTATACAATACACTTTTATTGCAATGTACAAAGTTCTCTTAAGAGACCTATTTGTTGACTTTTTCTAATAATTTAAAAGAGAAACATGCCACAAAATAAAGTTCTAGGTTTTTCTGAGTCAGAAAACAATATTTACACTTCACTAGTTCTGTCTCCTTATTCCATAAATGAGAAAAACCGAGACCCAGAGGATTGAAGGCAGTGTCCAAGACTGTGGAATAGCCAACTAGACTCAGAGCTGAAACTTCTTTGAGCATTTGATACAGTCCGTAAAATGAGAAGAGAGAGATGGCAGGAGATTTTAGTGTAATTTGGAACTATTCTCATCTTACAAGATTTGTCTTCTTAAATTAATTTAGATCTTCAAGAACTGGATGGAGTGGAGGAACTATGGCTCAGTGTAGCACCTGCCAAACTTTTTCATGGTTATTTCTACAATGACAAATTTTTAGTGCTTGAAAGACTCCTAATTTGACCTTTATATAAATGCTAGCAATGGAGGTATAGCTTAGCTATAGAGACATCTTGTGTAATTCATTATGGGTGTCCTTTTGCCTTGGTAAGACTGACACACTGTCACTTTATCATTAGGGATGTAATTGTAATATAATACACATTCAGACAGAATAAACCATGTTATGACGATTTTCTTAAATGCCTTGACTGATTCAACGAAAGTTGAATTTTCAGCAAAAACTTTTGATGATAGTTACAAGACTCCATTTTATTTGAATGTGACATACAGTTTTCTAAGAGCTAATTCTACTTCATTGGTACAAAACAAAATATATGTAACACATTACTTTGACTTAAAGCCACTTCAATATCTATAGGAATTTATTTAACCATTTTGTCAGATCAGTAAGATTTAATGGGACTAACAAGGCACCTGTGCCTCGGCCTCTCAGAGGATGAGCATCTTCTGTCTTCATGGGGCTGGGCTTATTCAAATGAGTGAAACCAGTCTGGCTTATTTTAAAGCGTATCCTCCCTGCTTATCTGTAGGGAAGACTGCTAATTTCACCTTCCATTGGTTTCCTTTATCCTGAGCACCGATACCTGTGCTGGTTAGTGTAAAACTTCCAGGGAGTTACCATTTCTCCTAGATGTTAATCTCTGAGGGGAAAAAATTCTTGATGTGATTTAACGCAATTTGGGGGAGTGAGCGTGTTTTCCTGAGAGCCCAGGGAAGATGCTGTCTTGTGATGGGGCAAGAACTGGAATCAATTATCTGAGGCACACATACAAACTCTGTCAGGAACAGTGGCCGGGATGTTTATTAGCTGCTTCTCACACTCATAATTATATTACTAGGGTTTTTCAGCATCTTGGGGGAAAAAGGGGTATTTGGGTGATCATAGGTTAAAGCGAATTTAATAAGCCAAGTTTTAATCTCTCTCTGCAATTCTCTCAAAATCTTTTAAAATACCTGGAACAATTATTAATTTATTCTTTAGTATTTGAGGAAAGATGCTTGTTGCTTTTGTTTTATATTTGTTCTAAGTGAGGTAACGTGATATCTGAAATAAAATAAGGCAGATTTTGAAGCTTTCCTTACACCTCAGGTACATTTTTAGTCAAAATGTTGCCTTCCTGCATATAAGGCTTTAGTCATTGGTAAATTCCTTTATACAGGGAAAGGAAACAGTTTCAGATACCTTACATGTCAACACAAGAGATTATGGCCAGTGTAAGACCTGCAGACCTTGTCCCAATTTCAGTTATCTGTAGATGCCTCAACAGTTTACAGACTGGGGGTGTGGTCCGGGATATTTGTCCTCATCATAATTTAACTGTTTCAACCAATTCTCCAGGAAATCATCTTGTCCTCCTGCAAAGTATGTAACTATGCAGGGACATACATCCTTAAGGATGCTCCAGGCGACTGTAATATATGTTCAAGGCCATACCAAAGTGACAAGAATTTAGGAGGATGCTCACTGATGGAAACTCTAAGCCCAGGACTCTGACTTGAGGAAGTTTCCTGGAAATGCCTGTGAGTAACAGAAATCTCCCCTGGTCACTAGAGCTACAGTGATAGGTGGAAATAGCCAGGTCTATACCCACCGCTCTCAGAATTCTTAGGCAAAGAAGAATACATTTCCCATGAGTTCTTCATTCATTCAACAGATATTTGTTAAGCTTTGCTAGTTATCAGGTACTATTTGGTGCATACTAACTGGTTCTGAAAATCCCAAAGCTTAATTTACAAGTGAATTCCAGCAAAACATCAAAACATCTGGCCATCTCCAAAATAGAAGATGTCTACTTAGACCTTTACTAGAGAAACTGCAGACACACACACGCATATATACATACATGTACGTGACACACACACCCAAAAGTTTGTTGATTGAGTGTGTGAGAGAGGGTTGTATGACCACATGATAATAATTACGTTACACGTAGCTTCAAGGATATAACTAGCTGTGAAAATGTTTTTTTTTCGGGATTTTTATCCCTCTTGGATAGATTAATCCAAAGAGACATTGTAGACATATAAAGTGTTTTCCAGTCAATTTGTGTCTCAACAAAAAGTTATGTCTCTATTTTCAAGGTGCTTTTAGGTACATTTATGAGCCTGTGAGCTGGGAAAATATCTCATGGGACAGTAACTGGCAAGGTTTCTTTTTCTTCCACCTCCATATAAAAACCCAGAAGGACCCCTTCATGAATTCTGGCCAGTATACCAGATCTGTGGCTGCCCCTTAGAGAACTCGAAGACAATAGAAAGAGTATCACCCTTCTAAAATGAGGGTTTATAAATTGTCCCAAAGAGAAATCCAAGCGCTAACTCTCTTGGTAGCACTGCAGGGCAAGCTGTGGAAGACCATAACAGTAGATATTGTCAACCCTGAAAAGGTGAGGCATGGTCCCCAAGTCTCACCACTATGCATTTAGCTAAATGTCTTTTGCCAGATAGGAACTGAATTAAACTTAGGCTTTGATTCTGGAAATGACTAAAATATCCTCTTACTCTTTCTCATGGTATCACGTGGATTTTTCAATAACGAAATGATTTTAATCTTTGTGATGACCTTGATGTTCATGTCTCATCTTCTAATTTTACATTCCACCTCAAAAAATTCCTTTAAATCATCTATATAGGTCGTTGGCAAATTCAGAAAAGATCTTAGAAAGTAAGTTCCAGGTGACATGAGAGAGCTTCCCACCCCGCCCCGCCCATCCCCGGCCCCAACCCCTTAAGATTTCTCTGGATTCACGTCTGTCTTTTTGACTTCTCTGTTGTGACTGTGGAATCCTCATGCCACTTTCCTGGTTAAGGGATTTCTGAACAAATCTCTGTAACTATGAAAATCAGCAGTTGCTTCTTGATAATGTTTTCATTTGCATCATTCCAGCATAGCTAGTGAAACTCTTCACTCTTCCTGTTCAGAGTAACGCTGGGGCCAAATCTGAGGGCAAAGACCAGAGAATCAGTTAGATCTCCCCCACAGAGATAAATAAAAGAGCTTCACTCGATTCTTTCATCTTCTTTCTCCTTCTGCCCAAGGGAGTTTCTGCTCTCCCCAGAGAACAAAACATTGCTCCAGTCAGGAAATGTGAATGTAGAAGTTAGTACTTGAATTTTCCTTCAGCCAATCATTACAAATAACCAAGAATTAGTAAAATGCACCATTTAAATGGATTTAGGTTTTGCTTGCAAAACCTAAAGTATCATTCCCCCTTTGTAGAGATGTTCTTTTGGTTGTTAAAATTCTTCCCATCCCGGGGCTGGCCCCGTGGCTGAGTGGTTAAGTTCCTGCGCTCCGCTGCAGGCGGCCCAGTGTTTCATTAGTTCGAATCCTGGGCGCAGACATGGCACAGCTCATCAAACCACGCTGAGGCAGCGTCCCACATGCCACAACTAGAAGGACCCACAACTAAGAATATACAACTATATACCGGGGGGCTTTGGGGAGAAAAAGGAAAAAAATAAAATCTTTAAAAAAAAAAATTCTTCCCATCCCTTCCCCAAACCCTCTGCAGTGTAAGGAGACTGCCACACCAGGATAAAAGTTACAGTAATACATCTGGCTGCAAATTCTTCCAGAAAATAACAGATAAATGTGTCATCAGGACGAAGAAAGCAGGGGAAGGGATTCAGAGTCACCCTAAACACTGGTGAACAAGTCTTATTGGCTCCGGGCCTCTGTTTACCCCTTGTCTCCGAGGGGCATTGGCAGGGCTGGGTGGTGAAATTACCATCTAGGTATCTGGTATAGGGAATGAATGAACTACAGTGAGAGGGATGGCATGCTCACATTTTAAAAGTTCCTGGGCTGGCCCAGTGGTGTAGTGGTTAGGTTCACATGCTCCATTTGGGCGGCCCAGGGTTCATGGGTTTGGATCCCTAGCAAGGACCTACACACCATTTATCAAGCCATGCTGTGGTGGCATCCCACACAAAACAGAGGAAGATTGGCACAGATGTTAGCTGAGCAACAATCTTCTTCACCAAAAGAAAAAAGCTCCTGACAAAAATATGATATCTTTAGATATTAGAAGACATAAAAGTGTATAAGCAAATGGTTCACTGTCTGTCTTGAGCAATAAATTTTCACAGTGTAATAGCACATAATCTGTTTGTTATTCTAGTGACAGCCATCTGTTAAAAACAAACTGTCAAAATGCGATTGGATTAGCACAATTGACAAAAAGTCAATGAGAATGAGAATGAGAATCTGCTCCCCCACTTAATATATATTTGACTTTGAGCCAGTTACCACTCTAAGTCTCAGTTGCCTGATTTGTAAAATGGAAATAATAATAGCATCCTTATTGGAGGATTGTTTGGTGTGTCATGCGGACTAATAAGAAAAAAGAAATCCTCAGCAGAACGCCTAACACAAAATAAATCCTCAGAAGTGTTAGCTCTGTGTGAGAAAAGCAAGAGGGGGGAAAGAAAATAGTAGCTGGAAGAATGAGAAAAGGGGTCTTGCTTTATAAAGATACGCATCAAATATTTAACATATAGGTCAAAATCAACTAAGGGACACAGTACAATTCTTAAAAGCACACCCCACAGAAATATAGACCAAAAATATGCTGAGGAAATGTCTCAAGATGACTAATTTATGCACTAGAAATATATAATAGGCTATTAGAGAAAAACTGGGATGATTTGAGGCCCTGTTCATATTTATTTCGAGAGAATGTTAAGGAAAAAAAAATGACCTTCTCAGGGGCTGGCCCAGAACTGTAGCAGTTAAGTTTGTGCATTCCACTTTGGCGGCCTGGCGTTCACCAGTTTGGATCCCGGGCATGGACCTACACACCACTTATCAGGCCATGCTGTGGCAGGCGTCCCATGTAAAATAGAGGAAGATGGGCACAGATGTTAGCTCAGGGCCATTCTTCCTCAACAACAACACAAAAAAGACCCTCTCAAAAACTCTTTTCCAGCACTACTGTTGGAGACAAGAGCTCACTTAATGCACAACATTTTTTATTCCCTGATGAGAAATAGCATGAGGCAGAGAGAGCTTTCTGGGGAGAAAAGTTGCTATTTCAGGGCGGTGCTGAGCGCAGTCATTTTTGCATTAAGTCAACAACTATTTATTGAATGCTGTCCGTGTGCAGGCATGGTGAAAGACGTAGAGGATTAAGAAAAAAAACAACAGTGAACAAAAACAAAGATGGTCCAGTTGTTTCCACAGATTGGCTATTGTGAATAATGAGAGTACAAATAGCGCTTCAACATCCTTATTTCAGTTCTTTTATATATAGACCCAGAAGTGGAACTGCTGGATCATATAGTAGTTCTGTCTTTAATTTTTTGAGGAATTTCCATCCTGTTTTCCATTGTGGCTGCCCCAATTTACATTCCCACCAACAGTGCATGAGAGTTCTAATTTCTCCACATCCTGGCCAACACTAGTTTCCTGTTCTTTTTCTGATAATAGCCATCCTAACAGGTGTGAGATGATATCTCACTGTGGTTTTGATTTGCATTTCCCTGATGATTAGCGATGTTAAACATCTTTTTCTATACCTGTTGGCCATTTGCCTGTCTTCTTTGGAGAAATGTCTATTCAACATATAGAAACAGAGTAAAATGGTGGTTGCCAGGGGTTGGGGGAGAAGGAAATGGAGAGTTGCTATTCAACAGGAATAAAGTTCCATTTAAGCAAGAGGAGAAAATTCTAGAGATCTGCTACACAACATCGTGCCTATAGGTAATCAATATTGTATTGTGTGCTTAAAAATGTGTTAAGAGCGTAGATCTCATGTTAAGTGAGAAAAAAATTAAAAGAATAATAAAAATAAATAAAATTGATTGTGGTGAAAGTTAAAAATCAAAAGCAATCACGGCCCACACTTTCATGGTACTCACACTCCAATGGGGAGACATTAACTGAATAGTAATCCAAATGTTTGTTTATTATGAACTGGGCAAAGTGCTACGAAGAGAAGGAAAGAAATGCGGCCCTAAGAGATCATAGTAAAATAGAACTTCCTGAGGGTGGTTGTACGTGGCATCTGGAGAAGGATTTGTACTGCAATCTGAAGAATGAATGGTAATTGATTAGGTATGGAGGTTGAGTAGCAGAGAAGAAGGGGTGTTTCCAGCATTGAGAACAGGAAGTACAAAAGCCCTGCGGTGGGGAGCCCATGGTTTAACTAAAAGGCAGTGTGGCTGGAGAGCAGCAACAGAGGAGGTGGGGAGAAAACCCATAATCAGTGACACTCTCTCCTTTCTGCTTTAAACCGATGTGAAGTAAACAAAACTCTTAGCTGAGAACTCAGTTCTGACTCTTTGTCTTAGCATCTGACAAAATTGTGGATGCCTCCTTTTATGGGCAAGCCAGTGCTTGGATTCTTTTGATAATCATGAAACAGAAATATCAATAAAATAAGAGGCAAAAGATTGTCAAAGAGCTTCATTCCATTCTCCCTTTATTGCTTACCCACGTCAGTGTTGAGAAATACCCTGGGAACACCCACGCCACTCCTGCACTCTGTCTGAAGACGGGATTCCTCAGCTTTCCAGGGAGCTTCAAGGTCCCAGAGAAGGTGCAGATCACGCAGAGGGCAACTTCTGCAAGCAGGTCCGGGTAAAGCACATGTCCTGACCCATTGTCACTGAGGGTGGAAATTAAGGGTAAGTGACGGTGACATGCGCAGTCTTATTTTATTGGAGATGATATTAGGCCAATTGCCTCCTATTCTTTACTAAAAACATAAAAGTAAGCAGCATAATTTCTAGAGGAGGGACATTTAAAGGGGATTTTTTAAAACTTATGGTTCTCCCTATTCATTATGAATGGCAGGCTAGCTCCAGGAAGTGGCTTAAGATAATACAGACAAGACCCACAACTGTTAACCTTATCCACTTCCCATGAGAAACCATTATCTGGTGGTATTCAGATGACTCGAGGCCAATGAAGGGGACTTTCCTGAGTGAACCTATTAAGCAGGCTGTTATAAAAACCCAAATGAGAGATGACACCAGCCTTGGAAGGCACTAATAAGAGAGATGAAGGAGAACTGATTGGCGTGACTTAGAAATTAGTTGGGGAAATGAAATACGATTCTTTTTGGACATTTCAAATTTGAGTACTTGAAGAACGGACTGTCAAGTTGTCCAAAAGCAACTCGATTTTAAAGCCTAAGACTCAGACAGTTCTGGCCTGAAGATTTAGGATCTTTCAGATTAAAAGTAGTGGATTTTAGCATCAGAGGTGACAAAGGCAAACACAGGAAATGTGCAGAGTGAGAAGAGCAGGGGCCAAACAGATGTGGTAAGACATACAGGACAGTGAGCTCTCAGTGACCATGGAGTTTGATGAAGATGGAAATAATCAACGACGTTAAAGGAGTCAAAGGGTTTAGTGAGGTCAGAACTGAAAAAATTATCCATTGTGTGTGACAATGAGTAAGTCTTGGTGGCCTTCGATTTCAGTAGAGCGAAGGTGGCAGAAGTCAGATGCCAAACAGCTGAGGAATGAATGGCAGGTAAGAAAGTGAAGTCAGGGGGTGAAGTCTTTGATTCTGAGATGCTTTGATGAAAAAAAGAGAGCAAGTATTCGATCATTGGTAAGGGGGGGGTTACAGATCAAGGAGTGTGTGGTGGTTGTTTTCGGGGGTTCTGAGTAAAAGGCTGAAAGGGAGAAAATGAACAGGGGTCAGGACTGAAAGTTTCAATTCAGTTACTCCATAACCTAGGTAAAACCCCTTTATTCCTCAAGAGTGGATTCATTTTTTAAATTTCTGTAATTGAATACATGTCTGTATAGTTGTCTCTTTAAACAAGTCAGTGCTCATTTCAAGGGAACCTGGGATAGCCATTTGGTGCCTTGACAAGGCAGACCCTTTTTCCAGGCTTTAAAAATAAAAATTACCATCCAGGCACAGCAATGAGAGCGAACACAGCTCAGGATTAGCTTTATGAGGTCAAGCTACGTAAAGCCTTTGCCCAAGGCTCCAGAAAACCCATTTCTGGAAGACAATAATGTCTAAATAACTGTTTCTAAGGGAAAAAATGCAATTTTCTCCTTTTGGGAGTAGGCATTTTTGCCTATTCATTCTTTTTTTTTTATTATGGGTTTCATTACACTTCATCAATTTGCAGGCTCATCTCTGGTTGAAATGTGTCTGTTTGTCAGTGCTCCTATTTACTGTGTCTGCAATTTATCCTGGGTTTGCTGACCTCTGGCAAAGCTCTGCCAGGACGGCGTCTCCTCCTTTTCACTGAGCTGTCTTGATGAATTGCCTCACCAAGGACTCTCCTAAGCAAGGAGAACATCCTTGCTCTTGGAGGTTTCTATTTGCTTTTGGTCTTAGTGGCATTTGTCTAAGGCTAGGCCCATTCTTTCAGGATCCCTGGCCCATTCCTCTCATTATGCTCTCAGGGCTACACCTTGGTTACAAGCAGACCCTTTGTCCCAACTGCTATTTACTCAGAGAGTTTGAAGATTTATCAAATGACCTAGACAAAGGGTCTTAAAGCATTGCATCTGTTGGTTGTCCAAAGAAAAGTACTCCTTGTTTCAGGCCTAACATGATCACAGATCAAAATTATGAATGCCCCATCTAGGAATTGTTTGAAGATGACTTTAAAAAGAAAGAAATGTACAGAGGTCAATAAAGAACAGACTGTTGTTGACAGAGAGACAGGTAATTGTTCTGGAAGGTTCAAATCACTTAAAACAAGCTGACTTTGACATTAAAAAGATGAAATAAAGATGAATACGCTTGTAGACATGCGTTATGTGTGTATCTCCACAGGACTTTGGGCTCATATTCTAGTAGAGAAAGATCTGCAATTAAATAAACAATGAATTTGTAACGCATCAAGTGGTGGTAACAAATCCAAAGTAAACGAAGGGAGGCTGGTAGAGAGATGCTATTTTATGAAGTGTGGCAGGGGAAGGGCTCAAGGAGAGAACATTTTAGCAAAGATGCAAAAGAGGCAAGGAGCAAGGCATACTGGTGCATGGAGTGAGGCAGAGAGAACAGCACTTGCAAAGGGCCAGCACATGCAAGGAGTGCCTACTGTGTTTGAGGAAGAGAATGAATGGGAAAGAGGTAGGAAGTGGCTTGAGAAGTAAGAGGTTGTCCAGGTCACGTAGAGTCTTCCAGGATGTGGTGAAGATTTTGCCTTTAATCTGAGTGAGATGAGAAGTCATGGAGGGTCTCAGCAGAGTGGTGTCGTAATCTAGTTCAGGTAGTGTAGGAGCCCATTGTGTATACTCTGTTGAAAATATAACTAGAGAGGCACAAGGGTGGAAGCTGAAAGAACTATTCAGAGGCTACTGAAATAAACCAGAGATGGTAGAAGCTTGCACCAGGGCAGTGACAACAGAGGTGGTAAGACATAGTTGGATTCTATAGATATTTTAATCGTAGAGAAAACATAATCTATTAATTAGCTGGATGTAAGGTTCAAGGAAAAGAGGGGACAAGTCAAGGCTAAATCTAAATTTGGGACCACAGCAAGTACAAGGATGGCGATATCAGGAGGAGCGGTTTGGGTGTAAGGAGAGTATCAGGAGTTTGGTCTTGAACATGTTCATTTGAAGATCCCTGTTAGACTTCTACATAGAGATGTCAAGTAGGCAGTTAGATATACAAGTCTGGAGCCCAGGGGAGATGTCCAGGCTGCTAACATTAATCTGGGATCCCTCCAGATGAGAGTTGGGTGAGATTACCAAGGAGGTGATATAGAGAAGAGACAAGGTCCATGGACTAAGTCCTGGGGCACTTGGACTTAGAAGGGCAAGGAGAAGCAACCAGCAAAGGAGACTGTGAAGGAGCATCCAGTGTGGTAGAAGGATGATCAAGAGTGTGTGGAGTCCTAGGCTAGGTAAGGAAAATATTCAAGATGGAGGTGAATAGTGTAAAAGTTAGCATATGTTATTAATACAGTAATAAAAATAAGGACTAAGAATTGACCTTCAGGTTTAGCCATATGGAAATCGTTAGAGACCTAGTCGAGAGCAGTTTTGATCCAGTGATGAGGGCCAAAGGTGACTGGAATAGGAGTAAGTGACAATGGGAGGAAAAAATATAGAAATAATGGATACAGACAACGTATTAGTTGGGGTTTTCTAGAGAAATAGAACCAATAGGATATATATATATATATGTGTGTGTGTGTATATGTATATACACACACACACATATATAATTTCAAGAGAGAGAGAGATTTATTTTAAGGAATTGGCTCACGTAATTGTGGAGGCTGGCAAGTCCAAAGTCTTCAGGGCAAGCCTATAGACTGGAGACCCAGGGAAGAGCTGATGTTGTAGCTCAGGTCTGGAGGCCATCTGTTGGCAGAATTCCCTCTTATTCCTGTCAGTCTTTTTCAAGTAAGGTCTTCAGCTGATCGGACAAAGCCCATTCACATTATGGAAGGTAATCTGCTTTACTCAAAACCTACTGATTTAAATCTTAATCTCATCTTAAAAAATACCTTCACAGAAACATCTAGAATAATGTTGGACCAAATATCTGGGGACTGTGGCTGAGCCAAGTTGACACACAAGATTAACCATTGACACAAGCCCAGGAGTTTTGTTGTGAAGGGAAGGAGAAAAGTAGGAGGTGGAAGGGGATATAGAGTCAAGAGATTAGTCTTCAAGATAAGAGAAGTAACAGCATGTTTTTAAGCTAATAGGAATGAAAGTTTGAACAGGGAAAATTGACAATGCAGAAAAGAGAGAAGAGAATTGCACGAACAGTATCCTTGAAAAAATGAGAGGAATGGGACCTATGCACAAAAAGAAGGGTTGACCTTTGATAGGAGCCAGGAAAAGTCACCCATATTCCCGGAAAAGGGCTTGGTATAAGACCCAGGTGCAGGAAGGAAAGTAGATGTGGTGGTAGGAGCTTAGAAAAGTTATTCTCTGAATGCTTCTATTTTCTTAGAGAAACAGGAAGCAAAGTCACCAGCGAAAGGTGAGAACAGAGGAGGTGTTAGAGGTTTGAAGATCCAAGAAAAGATACAAAATACTTGTCAAGAAGAATACAAGACTGAGTAGACTAAGGAAATTGAATAGGATTTTCAGGTAGCACTCAGGACTCATTTAAAGTTAATTGTCATGAATTTAAGGTGTGATCAATCTGCGTGGTTGTGTTTTTCTGCAGCCGTGATCAGCGGACCCATTGCAGGGACTGTACAGGCTAGGAGCTTAAATAAAACAGACCCTGGGACTTCACCAGGCAAGTACAATGCAGGGAGAGAGGAGGGAAGGAGTGGAGAGTTCATGTCAGGAAGTGATTTTAGCGATAAACCATGAAATTTAAGCTGGGTAAAAGAGGAGGTATGAATATGAGGGTGATGAAAGAGAACTAAAAGATGGTAGATCAATGGATGTCTTGTTGGGGTCAAGGAATTGCTGAAATTGGGATCCTAAAGGGAGTGAGCTGGAAACGTAGGAGGAGGTGGTTGGAGAATAAACTATTTAAATTACAGAGATTATAGAGGGGTTTCAGTTCTTGATAACAGCAACTTCCAAGGTATGCAGGGCCGAGGCATTATCATTGGAGGAGCACAGACAAAAAATTCAAAGGCTAATATATTGAAGAGTTCATCTATGTGGGTATTGACATCACCATAATTATGACAAGAACATAGTTGGACAGAGTAACAGTGAACCAGAAGCTGAAATCAGGGAATGTGGGAGGTGGCTTGGGGATTGGTGGGTGAATAATATGACAGGGGGCAGTGGGTTGAATAGTCTGATGACATGGTGGCCTTATTGAATGAGGTGGCCCCTCCTCTGCCTCCACATCGCCCGTAGACATGAGCCAAGATGGGGCCTAGAACTCTGTCGATGGCTTTTAGGAAGAGAGACAGGGCAGAGAACTTTATGGAAGACAGAGCATGGTCTGCAAGTGGCAAAAGAAGCAAGGATTAAAGTTCTCTCATTTCCAGACCCCATGGGATGAAGATTGTGGGAAAGAAAATGGCCACGACCCAAGGGGGCTGCAGGGGAGGATGCCGTGGTCTTAGGGCTGGGCCCAGCTTCAGTCAGAACAAGGAGGTAACAGTTGCTTTTGGCAAAGGAGTTGAGGACGGAGGGGATGTTGCAGATGACTGATGGGAAGATCCAGAAGATGTCAGGAACTGGGGGTCGGAGGGCAGGCGAAGTAAGAGGAAAAGACCACTTAGGGTGATTAGAGTCTGGGGATAAGAATTCTGTGTTTGTGGAAACTGACAGGAGTAAGGATAAAGGATATAACGACAATAGTCTTGATGTTTTCAAGGCAGATAATTAACATTGTTAATTTACATTGTTAGGTAAGAGTTTATACTACTGTCAGTTCACATCATTTATACCAGGGGGCAGGGGGTGGATCTTAACAGGAGAACACAGAGTTCCAGGTCCTGTCTCTAGTGATACAGGCACAGAGAGGGGCTGTCTCAGCAAACCTGAGTACCTTGAATTCCTCGCTCCCTCTTGGCTCACTCAACTTCAGGTGCATCTCGAGTTCTCAGTGCCACGTTTGCCTAGCACTATAGGTTTCTTCTCCTCTGCCCATGAGCTGGGTCTCTTAACCCAACTTGACCTGGACTCGGTGCCAAAGACTTCTGTGAATGTTCAGGCTAATGGTCAATGTCCTTAATTTTGCCAGAACAAATCTGTCTCTCTCAGCACAACTTTTTCTAAGGCTCAGCTCTTGCCGTGTCATCATTTCTGCTGAGTTAAAATGCTATAGTCAGGAAAGCCTGGAGCCATAGCACTGGCCTGGGTGGGAGGAAACTTGGGCTCCAATCCTACCTTTGCCTCTTGGGAGAACCCCATACCTCTCTCAGCTTGCTTCCTCAGCTATTGAAAGAGAGCATGGAGCTTGGAGAATAGATTCAGTTCACAAATTCTGTGATGGTCCCTGTGCTTAATGTGATGGGTGCACTGAATGACTATTTCCTAACAGCACTCTTCAAGAATGAAGGAAACTAGAGGAATGAAGATAATTTGATGTGCTGTTCAGTACATCAAAAGAAGAGTGTCAGATACTTTCAAGACTGTCTCACATGGGCAGGGAAGGCTTAAGGGACAAGCCCCAAATCTCCTCCAACCTGGGATCATTACGAATGGTCTGGAAATTAAGAGAAACTCTTATGGACCTGGTAACTGAGAAAGAGGTCACAAATTTGAATGCATTCAGAGGCCTAGAAGAAAGTGCAATCATGCACTGTATGATGACGTTTCAGTCAATGACAGACTGCACATATGATGATGGTCCCATAAGATTAGAACCATATGGCCTAGATGTGTAGTAGGCAATCTCATCTAGGTTTGTGTAAGTACATTCTGTGATATTCGCTCAATGATGAAATCACCTAACAACATATTTTTCATAACATATCCCTGTCATTAAGTGATGCATGACTACATAACTAAGTAATGTGGGCCAGCCATAAGACAATAAAGCATAGTGAGGACTGTGGCAGACAAGAATGGATGCTAGTTTTAAAGGCAGCCATTAATTCACTCCAGCTGATTCTTGTCTTCCAGGAATGCAGGTCTTGTGTTGCCAGATCTTCTGTTTTGAAAAGCAAGCAGAATCTTGATCTTATGTGAAATCACCTTATTTTTTAAATTTGCAACTAAATAAAATTATTAAAACCAGTCCATGGGTCATTAAAAAATACTACTTATGGGCAGATTTGATGTTCAGGCTACCAAGGTGCAAACAGTATTCTCAGGTTACATATGTGAGGTGATTCCAAACGGTTCAAGGAGAAATTCAAGTTTAATCAATGCACCCTGAAAATGCTAAGGTCCTCTGACACCTTCAGCCACAGTTAGCAAATCATACAATCCTTTGCACATGGCAGGGACTCATTAAATATTTATTGAATGAACGGACATAAAGTCAAAGAACAGCGATCATTTAGTCCAGTTGTTTTCACATCTCTTTTAGTTTCTTTTCTTTGGTCAGGTTTCCTGGGAAACAGACTCTCAGCTGGAGATGTGTACAGCTGGTTTACTAGGGAGGTACTCTTAGGAGTAACACCTGTAAGGGAGTCAGGGAAGTGGGCCTGGGCAGAGGAAGAGGATGAGTGGTGAGGCAGTTGTGACACAGACCACAGTCAGTCCCTCAGGGAGCTCTGAAGCTGGATTGGCCCTTCAATGATCTCCTGGATTGAGGCTGGAGGCTGAGTCTTTGTCTTTAGATGAGGGCTGCCCCTATGAGTGGGCATCTGGAGAGGGGCTCAGCTGTGAGCTGTCCTTAGCCAACACCCATGGCAGCTGGGGCAATGAGTGCCTTGATGCTAAAAGAGGACCTGGCAGTGCACCGTGTCATCCACTGTACTTCTCAACCCTTTGGTATATGAAACTGCATAGAGAAGTTCAAATGGTTCAAAGCAGAATCAAGTAGAGCTACTCTGGTTATAAGTGGGACACAGAATCCAACCTCGCTTTTGCCTTTCCATACTTTCTTCTTCCAGGTAACTCTAAGAGTGCGTATTCATCTTAGAGTATGAAAAAAGCCCTCAGAAGCTACTTGCTTAATCCTCAAGAGTCGCTTCATCTGAGACCCTAGAGAAGCCCCTTTGGGGGGACCATGCCCCACCTTCAAACTGGAGACCACCCCCGCTCCCTTTCACTTCCCACCTCAGTTCTCAAAACCCCACCACCACAAGTCACCTCTTGGGAAGGGAGCCACACCACCTCAGGGGAACTGCTTAAATAGCTCATGTCACCTCTTAAGAGAATATTCTATGATAGGAGTGAAATGATCTGAAAAATCACGATCAAGGATTCTTTCATTTTAAATGATTCATCCCTGTGGAGATTGTTCAGGTTTTCTTTCTCAGAGAAATCTCCCCAGCATACTTGGCTTCCTCTCTGAAGAACAATATAATTATAGAAAAGAACAGAGAACACCATGCAGATTAAAATGACAGGTTCTTAGTCCTCATAGAAACCTTGGTGCTGAATTGAACAGCATTCAGATGCCCTTTACTTCACCTTCCAACATGAGCTTTTTCAGGACTGGAAACTTTATCAAATGAGACACACTAGCTGACTGAACTTTCTTTTCTTTTGCTTAACCACTTCCTTGCCTCACGCTAAGGAGCTCATTAAATTGCCTTCATACCTGTTTATTTTCCTCAGAAATTGCCTCTCTCTTAGCCCCTCCACTGAGTTTCTTTGATATCTTTGTTCAAATACAGAATAATACGTTTGAGTCACTGCTATGACATTAAAAAAAAAAAAAAAAAACGCTACTGGCTGCTCAAAATGGTTCATATATTGCATCCATCACTTACAAGCTCTTTCCACAAAATGAGGCCAAGTTTGTATTCACAATGTTTCTCTTTTCTTCTTTCCTGACCATCCTTTCACCTCTCCTCACCCTTCCCCCTCACCCACTCAACCACACATACTCAAATCACTAAAGGGCAATTCTAGGAGCAGAATGCATGCCTCCTTGTCCCAGCAATGGAACATTTTTTGCTCATTATCCATAACAGTACATTTGGCTGGATACTTATTTATTCACTCTGCTTACTCAGCTAAAGCATGTAGTCTGGAAAAATTTCAGCAATCAAACTCAACATAGTGATTTTAAGACAGTGTTTGAAAAGGGAGACACTTTTATTGACATGTGCTATGTATCCACGTTAATGTCATTTCCAAGAATCTTGTGCCAGGTAACCCCTTTCATCAGGCGCCAAAATAAGAAAGGATGACACACAACAGCACGAAAGCATCCAATCAAACAACCAAAAAGCTGACACGCCCAGCAGGAACTACGGAAAAGTTGCCATCTTATCTGTCAGATATAACCTTTTCTTCTCAGTCATGTGCTTTTCTGAAAAAGTAGGGAATGATTACTTACGTTTCTTAGGTTAGTTTATTAATAATTCTGGAAAATAGCACACAAAGCACTTGATTACTTAAGTGGGACATTTTGCATCTCAATAACACAGGCTCCCGTCTCCCTATATAATATGGCTTCCTACTGCGGCCATCTTTAACGCTCTGCGGAAGCGCCAAACATCACTACCTCTGCAACTGTTCACTTCAGAGGGAAGCTCTACGCCTGCTCTTTAGGCTATACTCAGCGGACCCCACAGTAAGCAGCCTCTCCCTTTACCTACTTCAGCTGAAACGTGAAGCTATTATGGCAAGAATCATCTAATGAAAAGCCAAGTGGCAGCTACACCCCACACCATTTTTTTCCATGTGCACACAATAAAACTCTTGCCCACAAAAGCTACCACTTTCGATTTCATCAATAAATCACTTTTAATCAAGACATTCAAGTTCAGGTTCAAAGAGACTGGAAGTTCAACTCCTAGAATTGACAGGAATAAATTTGTCAGATGTAGATTCACACAGATAAAGGATAGAAGAGGAGGATCCATTACCACAGGATTTTTTTTTTAACTGGAAATTTGACCCAGACATAAAATTAAAGTTGAAAGCTTATTAAGGATTTGCTCTACCCGTTCCCAGCCCCCATACCTTCAAGTGCTGTTTCTACCATGATCTGAAATATATGTTCTTGAAAGTCATAGCTGTCTGTCTGGTCCAATTTGTGTAGCTTAACTGAAAGAATAGAAACTTCTCTTTATAGTCCATCGATCATGTAATCAAATTAACTTTAGAAATCTCATGTAGAAAATGGTGGTTACTTACATCACAGTTGATAGACACATGTCACCTAGAAACACTTGAAGGGATATATCCACAATGACAATCACCAGATCTAGCTAAAGGAAACAGAGAGAGGTGCTATTCTGTGTTTTCAAACAGGCAAAAGTTGATGTTTTTACATACATTAAAAGCCAAGAGATAAGATGGTTTCTTTATAAAATGCATTATGCATATGCTCAGATTGAGTGGTGTTTATAAACCAATCCATTTTGAAAAGACCAAAAATGAAAGACTTTTAGAACTAGACGGGATTATCTAGCATCATCCTGTTCATTTTATGAGCAAAACCTCTGAAGGCTAAAAAAATTAGAGAGAGAACATCTACTTCCACTTCGCAGGGTAACTCAACAGACCCACTAGTCAACAGCTTCTCCCTCTACCTACTTCAACTGAAACTTGTGAAGCCATTAAGACAAGAATCACCCAATGAAGAACAAAGCATCAGCTACGTGCCACACCAGGATGAAAATTTTCCACTGGTCTCTTCACTCAATGTCCAATGAGTTTCCATATTATGCTGCTCTTTTAAGAAGGAAAAGCATTCGTTTTTCATCAAACAATATCATAAAAATATCCTGCTTTGTAAATGAGCAATAATGTAGCAGATAGAGATTATTAAATTATCACCAGAGATTGCTTACTTGGCGATCTGAGCTGGTCAGAGAATTCTCATATCCTGTGGTCTGATGGTAATCGCTTCTCTTACAACAGAGATTGAATGCCAGTTTGGAAGGAAGAATCAGAAAGCCAGATGCATGCTGGTCTTTTTAAAACATGGAGACAATGGTAAAGTGCTCTCTTGTTTTTAAGACACATCAACTGAATATATATCCTATGTTTATTATATGATTAAATAGCCACTCTAATTTTCATGTCTTTTGGCAGTTTATTTTCTTTTGCTTTATATGTTAGGTTTAACAACAAGTCCACCTAAATGAATATCTTGTGACTTTCCTGTTTAAATGCTGCCAGATCTAGGTTATTTAGAAATATGAGGTTTCCTAACAAGGGAGAGAGATTGAAATCAGCTCTTCTCTCCAATAACCTCACTTTAATGTGAATGGAATCTTGGAAATCAGTACTTTAGATAGGGAAATACTTTCTTGCTGGTATGACTTCCTGGTCAAAATTATTGAAGGATGAATAATATGTCTTATTTCCATTTAAACAACTTTCGTTTGGAATGGATAGGAAATGGAATAGTAAAAAATGGACTTCAGCTTGTCTCATGCAAAAAATGAATATAAAAATACAATGCTTTTAGAGATCCAGTGACCAGTGGCATTTGAAATTATGTCAAAGAAATGAAGAAAATGTTGTGAGTCCCTCAAATGGTCACTGCCCAGGTGAAAATGTAATAGTGCAAAAACCAAAAGTGGGATAAAAGGTACAGGGTAATTTACATTCCTAACAGGCAGTGTTAGGAATTGACGGCCAGTCCTGGCCACTATCTCTTTAGGTTTTTACCTCATTTTTTTTTAAGTTATAAAAAAAAAGACAGGTCTATTGATACAAGAACAAAGGAAAACTTTAAGGAGAAACCAAAAAAACTGAAATTTATAGCCTACAAAAGACAGTTCAGAGGAAATTTAATTTTTCTATATAGAGTCTTAACCAGCCAAACACAGTTACTATTTCTTCAAAAAACAGATAAGAAAGCTCCAAGCATATTGCAAAATAAAGAGAAATAAATTTGAAACAGATGTCATAAAATCACCTCTCACTCTTACTTTTTTTTCATTATAGAGAAATCATGAGCTTGTGTATACAATAGCTTACCAGGAAAAGAGAGCAAAACATAAACACTGGGAGATCTTTCAAGAAACAATTACCATAATCAGAGTCCTGGGGAAATTGATATATTATGAGAAGATAAACCTTAATGGACTGAATAGGCTTCAGTCTTTCCCTGAGATTTTTTATTTTCCCAAACTCTAAAGGAAGTACAGTAAAAAATGATAAATTAGAAGGTCCCACGCAAGCTAAATTTCTTTCCTTTGTTTTGTTTTCCTATAAACTTGATTTCCTACAGCAGAAGCAAAGTTCAGATCTATGTATTTTTTAAATGTTTGAAAGATTCAATTTTATTTTCTTCAGGAAAATCCAGTGGCCTCAGCTCTTGCCTAAGTTTTATTCAGCTGAACTTTTTAATGTTGGTTCCATAACAAGACATCTGGGAAGTTTCCAGAAAAAAATCAGTAAAGGTGAAGATCCTCACTATGGACCAAGGAAAAGAGAGTGTTTATGCCCAAATGTACCATCCTGGCATCACATTTCCAAACAGTGTGTTTTGACATCAACATTGTGCTTCTAAAGGCATAAGTGGTTCAGACAAAAACTTATTAGATTAGATTTTATTTCTCACATGGGAACTCGCTTAGCTACAAAGATCTTTCTCTTCGTTTTGGTAGAGGTGTTTGGTAAAGTTCAAATTGTAAAATTACATTTAATGACTGAATACAGGGTGAATCGATTAGCAATAAATCCAATAAGATAATGGTAGAATCTAAGCCGTAGAAAAATGGGTGGTTCACTATAAACTTTTTTCCATTTGACTGTATGTTTAAAAGTTTTATAATTAAATGCCGCGAGGAAAAATAAAATCACGGTTAAAATGGAAAGAGCTTTCTGAACTCCACCACCAACAAAAATGGTTTTTCTCACCAGCTACAGGTCAAACCAAACAGCAAAGAAGTTTCAAATGAGTCCGTGATGGGTGATTTGCTCACATCGTGAAGAAGTATTAGATCCAGAGATTTGGGACCAAATTAAAGAGGCATTTGGCAGATATTCCAGGTCAGCAAAAAGATCCAGTGTGTATGAGGACTGAATATTACTCATTCAAAAATACATATCTGAGGGGCTGGCCGAGCGGCACAGTGGTTAAGTTCGCACCTTCTGCTTCAGTGGCCCCGCGGTTCGCCGGTTTGGATCCTGGGTGTGGACCTACACACCACTTGTCAAGCCATGCTGTGGCAGGAATCCCACATAAAAAGTAGAGGAAGATGGGTACACATATTAGTTCAGGGCCGGTCTTCTTCAGCAAAAAGAGCACGATTGGCAGCAGATGTTAGCTCAGGGCTAATCTTCTTCAAAAAAAAATACACATCTGAACCTATCTACAAAGCCTTTCCCCTACAGACTGATTAGGCCCTCAGAAGACCTCACGATGTTGAAAGCAGAGATAGTAGACAGGTCTAGACAAATGAGGACCACCGGAGTGCGGGACTTCCCTCATCTCCACCAGTACCTCTGTCCCAAAACCTGGTTCTCTTCTCTCTTTACTCATGATTGGTAAAGCCCCTATCAATTGAAAGCATCTGGCAAGCACCAGTTCTCAGCAGGCAACAGGAAAAGGCCCAAGGCTTGTGGGATCCCAGGTGCTTTTGTTTATGAGGGTGACCTGTCAATATTTATAACATTAGAAATTAAAGGAGAGAATTTTTAAATATTTATTTATTCATTTATTTTTAAAATAGTAATAATGAATTTACTACATGTTAATATAAATAACATTTTTAACATGACATGTAGTCCCTGGATAACTCTACTGCTATTCACTCTTGAAAGACAAAGAGTAACAAAAAGGGAATGTCTTGGTATAGCTATGAAAATAGTTTTAACCTCATGGTTCCTCTGAGAGGATCCTGGCACACCCCTCCCCGCCCCCACCAAGTAGTCCCTGGAACACACTTTGAGAACCACTGCCGTAGAGGCAATGGCTAAGACTTTGACGGTTCTTGACAATACCTGCCATTGTATAAGTTGCCTCTGGATTAGTAATGGTAGCATACCCACGCACCAAAACACTTTGTAGTAGTAGTGAGCTTCAAGGAGAGGTGAGTGACCTACTTACTTTGTATATGCTACCAAAATGGCAAAGGTAACTTTGAAACAGTTGGCAAATTGTTCTCCAGATTAGAGTTCTTCAGAGTTTTGCTTCCTTCCCCTCTGAGCCCTTAAAACTGATTTTTAACAACTTAGTAGCTTGGAAACACAGTTACAAATGACTTCCTCATGCCCCCCCATCCCATGATATGGACAAGTAAATTAATTAAACCCAACACAAGTCATCAGGGGCTGGAAGACTTGTCTTCACCATCTGATGGACATGTAGGCATGTTCTTCTTCTTGGCCCGGGTCACACTGAACCCACACTAACTCCCCAGGCATATCAGGAGCCAGGCTACTTTGCTTTTGCTGGTGCCTTGCAAACTCCGACTCATGCTAAAGGCCAACCAAAACTGTATTTGGCAACCTTTTAGCACTTCTTATCTAGTAACTCAGAAATGCTAAGCCCTATTTTTAAGAAAGAATAAACTGAGCCATGGGGAGGAAGTAAATCTCCCAGGATCGCATACAAGTAATTGGCCTAGACAAGAATAATACGAAGGTCATCTTTGATCATCATCACCCACAGTCCAATTAATTGTCTCCTGTGCCTCTGTATGCAAGGTAAACTACGTTCCTGACTCAGTAAGTCAAATGTATTTGTCTTTCGTGTTAAAACTAGAAGGTCATTTATTTATGTTATACTTTTTTGTGTACTTCATTAAAACAATGCAGAGTCCTGGGGCCGGCTCTGTGGCCAAGTGGGTAAGTTCGCACGTTCCACTGCGGCGGCCCAGGGTTCGGATCCTGGGCGCGGACACGGCACTGCTCGTCAGGCCAGTTGAGGTGGCGTCCCACATCCCACAACTAGAAGGACCTGCAACTAAGATATACAGCTATGTACAGGAGGGTTTGGGGAGATAAAGCAGAAAAAAAAAAAGAAAAGAAAAAAAAGATTGGCAACAGTTGTTAGCTCAGGTGCCAATCTTTAAAAACAAAAAGAAACAATGCAGACTCCTGTAACAAAGAACATGACTTATTTTTAAATATGAATGGCAAGTTGTTCAAGACCAAACACTGTGTGTTACGTTTCTTTGGCATTTCCTCTGTGAATTTACATAGTGCTCTCTCGAATCACTGACTCCTTAAGAGTTAAAGAATTGCTCGATATTTTTTCTCCTCTTCAGAATTAGCCAATTTCAGCGCTAATTTTTTCATTCATTCACTCAGCCAACAAATATTTATTAGACATCAATCACATGTGTTAAATAGTGGGGAGACATGGCCTCCGTGTGTATTTCTTACAAGGTTATTCACACCCAAGGAGAGTTTCAGAAACCTGTGTGATCCTAGGAACACTGCTGTACCTCCTAAACCCAAATTCTCAAAGCCTTGCCACCACCATCTCCTAAAAGGCCATCAGGAAGAGCCCCACCTGGTTTACCTCACTCACACAGATGCCCACTTCCCTCCATACAGCTCTGTCCCCTACAAGCTGCCACACCTGCTCATCTCCTGAAACCTTTCCCCAGGCCCTCTGTAACTCACAGCACAACCAAAACCCAAAAGCTTTGAAGCTCATGTCATAAGAGCATCAATAAATATTTCTCCAGCATGTGCCTGTATTAGACACTGTCCTGGGTATTCGTGACTTAGCAGTAAGCTGGAGTAGAATACATCTGCTCCTTTGGGGCTCATAGTCTAGTGCAGAGGAAATATACTAAATAAAGTAAGTGAAATACACAGTGTGTTAGAGAACAATAATTCCTATGGAGAGAAATAAAGCGGGAAATGGGGAAAATAATATGTTAGGGTGAGTAAGGAGGTTCATTTTTATAGGATGATTAGAAATGATCTCATTGAGAAAATGAAATATGAGCAAAGACCTAAATGAGGTGAAGGAGGAAGTGATGCTAATGTCAGAAGAAACTAGCATTCCAGGCAGAAGGAATGGAAAGGGCAAAGGTCTTAAGGCAAAAGTGTGCCTGGTATGTTCAAGAAGCATCCAAGACACCAGGAAGTTTATCTGCTCATCATCATGTCACAGTCATCTGTCACCTCTAGATCACACCCCTGGGTCTTTAAAGGTTTAGCTCTTGGCTCATTGTTACTGTCTTCAGTGCCATCATCTCTTGGTGATTTCAATGTCCATATGGGTGCTCCTTCAATACCCTGGCCTCTCAACTCCTCAACCCCTTTTCTCTTATGACCTTCTCCTCAACCTTACTCAAATATTCATCCTCACAGTCATACCAGGCCTTCCACTACCTCAAATGGAAGCATCTTACTCTCTGACCCCACTTTTTTTTTCTAGTTTATTCCCTCTAATTCTCCAACTTTAACAATTCTTCAACCCCAACAGGTCATACAATCCATTGACACTTTCACTTTTTCACTGCGTCCCACTCTCCTAGTGTCCTCATTTTCCTCCTTACCCAGCCTAGCATCCGTGGTCCATTATTATAATCTTTGTATTCCTCCTCAGAGACCTTGCTCCTTTCTTCCTCCATTTTTCTTCATCAGCAAAACACCAATCCTGGTTAAATCCAGTTCTACGCCTTCTCCACACCTGCTGCACTCATTGCTGAAGAAAAACACAAAATCATGCTGACTGGTCTCTAGTCAAAGTCGTGGCCGCTAACTTTAAGTAGACTTTCCCTGCTGCCTGAAATTCAGACATTGACCTACTCAATTCATTCTACCTCTGTTTTAGGCGTCCATTACACACCTCTCATCTCTCCTCAAATCTCCAAACCTCCTCTCTTCCTTAATCTCAGCTGATGACCTTGATACCTATTTTGCTGAGAAGTAGAATTAGAAGAGAATGTTCAGTCTTCCGCCACTACTTCTGCTAATCTATGGCATCTGTACCCAGACTGTGAGCCTTCTCTCCTGTTACTAATGTTACAAATGATGAGAAGGCCCTGCCCCAATCTAGATCAATCTCGCCATTTAAGCAATTGGATTCCATCCCCTCTTGTCTACTCCAGGACACAGTTTTAGCTGCTGTCCCACATCTCTTCTGCGGCCTTCATTTTTTTCCTCCTGCTGTATCATTCCCATCAAAAAATAAATGTGCATGCTGTAATACCTGCCTTTACAGAAAACAAATCATTCTTTGAACTCACTATTCCCTTCCAGCTACTGCCCCATTTCTGAGCAATACTTTACAGAGGAAATCCTCACAAGATTTTCCACTTTCTAACCTCCGATATTCTTTTGATCTTACTCCATCCACTGAGACTTATATCCCCACTTCTCCAGTGAAACGACTCTTGTCAAAGTCACCAACGATGCCTTCCATATTGCAAAATGCAATAGTCAATTCCAGCCATTATCTTTCTTGGCCTATAATCAACATTGTACCTAGTTTATCACTCTCTTCTTGAAACAATTTCTGTGCTTGGCTGTTGGAACACCATTCTCTCTTGGTTTTTTTCCCTACCTCACTGGGTGTTTCTATTCATCTCCTCTCCTTTTTCCTCGTCAAATTTCCAACCTCTAAATATTGGAGTGCTCAGAGGTCAGTCCACAGCCACTTCTTTGTCCTCACCTTCTGGATGATCCCATTCATTCCATGGCTTCATGTACCAGCCAAATTCTGACAACTTCCAAATATATATCCATCTTGGAACTTCTCCTTACTCAATTGTCATCTTCCCAGAGAGGCCTTTTATGACCATCTTATATCAAATAGTCTCTTCCCAACCCTGCCATCCTCACCACTCTCTACTCCCCTTCCTCAGGGTCTTAGCCTGAGTTCCTCTTAAAAGTAGATCTTGAGAAAATGATTTGGATACGAGTAGCATATTTCGGAGGTGATCTCAGGAGTATTGGAAGGGAGTGAGGAAGTAAGAGAGGAAGAAAGACCACTAAAGAATATGTTAATGGATCAGTTACCTCTGTGGGCAAGCGGGACACAATCCCCCTGGGGACCCTCTGAGAAATTCATGGAATATACATCAGAGGGGTAGGGAAACTGAGATATAAATATGTCAATATCAGTCACCTACTCTTGGTCCTTATTGTCAAGATGGCTCCTGGGTCTTTAACTTTCTGGCATTTGCATCAGAGAACACTGTAAGTGCAGGTATAGAAAACCATCTGCAGGAGTGTATACGAGAACTCTCACAGCCAATCTCTAGGGTTAGGCAGTGTGTCCTGGCATGTTATCCATTTGTTTGTTTGTTCTTTTGTTGCCTGTCATCATCCACTAAGACGTAAGCTTCATGAAGACAGAGATTTTGTTAGTGTTATTCGTTAATATATCCTCAGCATTCTTTGCATGTAGTAGGTATTCAATCAATAGACAAATGATTGGGTATGTCTCTAATATTCTGGACCCACTGTTTCCTTTTTATCAACTTTATTAAGGTATCACATATATAATCAAATGCCAATTATATATACTCAAATGCAGAGATTTTAGGTATACTCTTTGATGCACTTTGACAAATGTATATCCCTACATAAATAACCCCCATCAAGATACAGAACATTTCCATCTTCTGAAAATTCCTTCAATAACCCTAAACTTGGATGATCATGGATCTGATTTCTGTCACCACAGCTGATGTGCGCCTGCTCTAGAGCTTCATATAACTATATAGTTCACTACATACTTTTCTGTATGTGACTTTTTTCCCACTCAGCCTACAGTTTTGAGATCCATGCATGTTATTATGTGTGTTGATATGTTATTCCTTTTAATTGCTGAGTAGTATTCACCTGTTAGTGGACATTTAGTTTGTTTCGGGTGTGAGGCTATTATGAATAAAGCAGAAATTGGGCTGGCCTGGTGGCATAGTGGTTTAAGTTCTCATGCTCCACTTCCGCAAGCCAGGGTTCGCAGGTTCATATCCCAGGCCTGAACCTAGCACCACTTGTCAAGCCATGCTGTGGCAGCATCTCACATAAAATGGAGGAAGCTGGGCACAGATGTTAGCTCAGGGTAAATCTTCCTCACTCACACACACACACACACACAAAAGAATAAAGCAGAAATGAACATTCTTATAAAAGTCTTTTTCTGCAAATAGATTTTCATTTCTCTTCGAAAATTACCTAGGAAGAGAAGGTTTATTTAACTTTATCAGAAATAGTCAAACTGTTTCCAAAGTGTTTGTACCATTTTAGAATCCCCCAGCAATGAATGAGAATTCCAGTAGATCGACAACCTCACTAACATTTAGTACTGTCAGTTATTTTAATTACTGCAAATCAAGTGAGGGTGAAGTGGTATCTTATTGTGGATTTAATTTGCATTTCCTTGATAACTATTGATGCTGATCATCTTTTCACTTGCTTATTGGCCATCTGTAGATCTTATTTAAGTGTCTATTCAAGTCTATTGCCTATTTTTAATTGGGTTGTTTGTTTTTATATTATTGAGATGCAAGAGTTATCTAACTTCTATCTATCTATCTATCTATCTATCTATCCATCTATCTATCTATCTCTCTATCTAAGGAGCTCTGGTTCCTTTGGTATAAAATGGAATTCAGGGGCGGGCCCGGTGGCACAATGGTTAAGTTCTCACGTTCCACCTCTTGGTGGCCTTGGCTTCGCCAGTTCGGATCCTGGGTGTGGACATGGCACAGCTTGGCAAAAGCCAAACTGTGGTAGGCGTCCCTCGTATACAGTGGTGGAAGACGGGCATGGATGTTAGCTCAGGGCCAGTCTTCCTCAGCAAAAAGAGGAGGATTGGCAGTAGTTAGCTCAGGGCTAATCTTCCTCAAAAAAAATAAATAAATAAAAACATAAAATGGAATTCAGAAATTCCAAAAGTGGGATTTCTGGATGCTGAGGATTTTTATTGCTACTGAAGTGAGACATTCAGACACCTATAAATATAAATATATATATATCTATCTGTTTCTACTTACATAAATATAAATAAAAAACTCTGAATTCATACTGATAGCTCCAATTCCAATTAAACACCACAGACTTTATTCTAGATTTTCCCCTTTTCATATTTTTATCTCCTTTTCTAACAGTAAGAAATTTGGCTTGTCAATCTATCTTCAAATAAGATACTAATTTATCAACAATGGAAGAATATTATTACATTAAAATTCCATTTCCTCTTCTCCTGTCCTGAAAGCAATTGGCACATATTATACTTCTCCATATATGCTATAGTCCCTACAAAAACCTTTTACTTTTACTTTAAACAAGCCACAATCTTTTACTTTAAACAATAGTCTTCAAAATATATATTAAAGGTACAAATTGTATCTTTTATATTTATCACATATTCACTCTTTCTGGTGCTCTTCATTCCTTTCTGCAGATCCAACTCATAACTGGTGTTATTTCTCCTTATCTTGAAGAAGTTTCTTTAGCACTTCTTATAATTTGAGACTGCAGCAACAAATTTGTTCTGCTTTAATTTCCTTAAAAATGTCTTTCTTGTGCCTTTACTTTTGAGAGGCATTTTTCTGGATGTAAAATTCTAGTTTGATCAGCATTTTTTTCTTCCATCAAAGATGTGGTTTTATTGTTTTCTGGCCTCCATTGTTTATAACAAAAAGTCAGCCATAATTCTTAGGGTGTCTTTATTTTTTTTAAGGCGAGAACCTTCTTTTAAGTATTTTTTCATTATCTTTGGTTTTCAGAAGTTTGGCTCTGGTGTGTGGGTGTGTTTCTAGGTGTGTCTTGGTGTTCTGGTATGTTCAGGTATGTTTCACATCATAATCATCCTGCTTTGAGTTCACTTAGCTTACTGTATCATTGGTTATTTTTTATCAAATTTGGAAATTTTTAAGTCAATATTTATCCAAATATTCTTCTGCTCATTCTCCTTCTCCACTTTTCCTTCGACTCCAATTATATATGTTTGAATGCTTCATGTTGTCCCACAGGCCGCTGAGCTTCTTTTCATATTTTTCCTTCTTTTTTCCTCTGTGTACTTCATGGATGACTTTTGTTGACTTGTTTCAAATTCATTTCTCCTTTCTTCTGTTGTGTCCAATCTGCTATTGTCTATCCAGTGAATCCTTTAAATTTCTTCTTGATTTCCATTTGGTTCTTTTTTATGGTTTCTGATTCCGTCCTAGAGTTTACTATACCTTTACTCATTACAGCTGTCCTTTTCTATGTACTTTGAAAATATTTATCATAGTTATTTTAAATTCCTTGTCTGCTAATTCAGTTTCTGGATGGTCTATGGCTCTACTTCTATTAAATGATTTTTCTCTTGACCATGGGTGACTTCTCCTGCTTTATTACAAGACTTTTTTTTTAATCTGATGCGAGACTTTATGTCTAAAATTTCAGTAGAGACTGAAATTTGGAGCTGGGATGTGGTTTTATTCCCACTAGCAAGACCTCTGAGTATGAATTCCAGGAATCTAAGAAGAATCTCTTTGTTTTTTAGACTATCCCTCAAACTCCTGCCCCATCAAGGGGTTGATATCTTTGGTCTTGTCACAGGTTGAATTGGGTGGGGATTTGGTTGTAGCTTTTTTCAGACTCAGATCACATTTACCTTCAAATGCTTTGAAGATGATTTCAGGCCACTTCCTCTAGTAGGGTCCTAGGACCAAACACTGCAGGACTTCAGTATTTCTAATGTGTAAGCTGTCTGGTCTGCTAGACCGCGAGGCTGTGAAATTGCAAGACTGTGAAACTTCAAGACCACTTAATTTCTCAAGGCTTTGAGAATGCAGACCAGGAAGATAAGGAATCACAAGTGTTCAAGAGCAAGAGATTTTGAAGCTGGGAAGATATGAGATCTTGGGATCATCTTCCCTTTTTTTAATAGACTTTTTTTTTTTTTTTTGCTGAGGAAGATTTGCCTTGAACTAACATCCACTACCAATCTTCCTCTTTTTGTGCGTGAGCTGCCACCATACCATGGCCACTGACAGACAAGTGGTATAGATCCACACCCAGGAACTGAACCCAGGCCACTGAAGCAGAGAGCACCAAACTTAACCACAAGGCCACGAGTGCTGGCCCAACTTCTCATATATCCCCCATCCACCCACCACAAACAGCCTCCCCCATTATCAATATCCCCCACCAGAGTAGTACATTTGTTACAATTGATGAACCTACCCTAACACATCGTTATCATCCAAAGTCCGTAGTTTATATGAGGGTTTGCGCTTGATGCACATGCTATGAGTTTAGACAAATGTGTAATAACATCAGTCCACCTTCATAGTATCATACAGAGTAGTTTCACGGCCCTAAAAATCCTCTGTGCCCTCCCTGTTCATACCTCCCTCGCCCATCACCCCTGCAATCACTGATCTTTTACTGTCTCCATAGATTTTTCCTACCTCTTTTCAGCCGTGCTCCCACTGCTGCTTACTCATACATAAAATAATCATACATAAAAAAATTACTTGATCATTTTACAGAGTTTGGAGCTCTCCAAATCCAAAATCCAAGTCCAACTCATCATTATACAGATTTGTCAAAAGTCTGGTTTCTTTTCCCTAATCTGAGTAAAGATTGTCCTTTTCTGGCAAGCTCTCTCCTCTGTCCAACCTGCTCCAATCTCAGAAACTGGTTCCCTATATGAAAGTGTCCTCTGTCTCTTGCTCATCTAGGATGACCTCATCTTTGGGGAACTTACTTCTTTTAGACTTCTTTGAGTCCATAGCTTATCCATGGCTAAAGAAAAGTATGTTTTGTTCTGTTTTGCTTTGTTGGTTCATCTAAAATTTCTTGTCTCAACAAGAATAAAATGCACATACTCCTATGTTTTAACCAGAAGTGGAAACCCATACTTCTTAATGATGGATTAAAATTCACTATAGGGAAGATGATGTACAATTTACTCCTTGCAGTCATAAAATGACCAAGTGTACTTCATAACAACAGCCATTTCCTCAAAGGGAAAAAAATGACGTATGGCACTGTTTCATGAAAAATAAAACAGAATAAATGCTGCCTTGCATTCTAGTAATTGAAAAATAGCTTCATTGCTGCTGCTGACATTGGAAATTCCATATCATCTGTCTAAAGTAGAGACCTCTATTGTTGTGTATTAAAATCGCATTTACTCTAAATGGAGTTGGTTATAGGCAATAACTGTTTGTAATCAAACTTTCATAAAGATTTTTGGTCAGTGAACTGAAAATAACCACAGACATACAATGAATGGGATAGGCTCTAAAGCTTTATGATCCATCTTGGTCAAAGTTCTTCCTTAGCTTACATTAGCATCATGGATTTTAATACAAATGCAGTACGGTTATCAGTCTATCAAATTGTTTTGCAAATAAATCCGAATACTTTATGGTTTAGAAATAATCATCCAAGAGAGTGTCATCTGTAGTAATTTACCGCTGTTACAACAAAGCACTCCCTCCCCTGAGCTGGATAGAGCTACAAAGAACTGGTTTTCTCTGTGTATCAGAACACTAGATTGGGACATATAAACATGTTAAAACATCAAGAGTCTGAGAGTCTGCTTTCTTGCCCTGGAGTGTCTAGGGCCAATCGATTATGTGGTCTCACTCAGCAAGGAAAAATGAAATTTTTTTATCGTTGTTATAGATGAAGACTTCTTTGCACGGTACCTATGTATACTTTATGAATTTTCCTTATAATTATTTTTGTGAATTTGTTCAAGGAAAGTTCTAGATTTTTGGGGAAGAAAATTTTCTGAATCCTAGGGATATTGATCTAGGAATTAATGGCAGGCAGAAATACCACTCCAAAGATGTCATATTTTTAAATGGAAATTCTCGGTCAATGACCCAGAAAGAAAAAACAAATTGTAAAACAAACCAAAAAAATCTCTTGGCTTTTCTTGCTTATCAAACTGGAGTCTCTTACATTTTATCTGAGCATCCTGGCATGGCAGATACCAAGTGGGCAATAGTGACACCAATATCTTAGATGAGAAATCCCTGAATTGGGAAAGTCAAATCATTCCCCTTAGTTTCTTTAAGCATACTCTTCATTCCCTCTTTACACTGCTTAGAAACAGAGGCATAGTATGAATATTTATGAATCAAACTGGAGTTTTTCCTAAACAAAACTCAACGTACATCTAAATAAAGGTTGTTGCCCAGAAAGGTGTCATCACAGGAGGCTTTGCTTCTGCCATGCAAAGATTTTTGAAACTTCTCATTGGGAACACCTTTAAAGCCTTTGTGCCGCATTCTTTTCAACAGCAGCAATGGTAGAGCACAATTTTTCATGAGTAGTAGGTTTGATTTTTGAGAACCTATGTAGCAGAAAAATGTCATTTGTTTAGGAAAATGCCGTGATAGGACACTTGTGGGTGGAGAGAAGGTCTGCATGGCATGGCCTGCCACTGTGGAGTTAAACATGTTTCACAAGGTGATGGGGTCCACAACAAAATCCACTCTACTATAAGCAATGTACTGGATGTTTTCTATTTGACTCTATTTCATTTTCTGAAATGCTTGTTTCAACTTATGGAATGGATTTCTCGGTCCACTATTTGGTCACAACTTGCAACTTGAAAAGCACTAGCCTGGAAAGAATAGGTAAAACCCAGAGAAAGCTAATCCGCTCTGAATGAAAAATCAACAGGAATCTGGAGATAAAAAAGAGGAGTGAAGAAAATGAGGGAAAAGAGAGGCAAAGACGGAGGAACATGATGAGAGGTTGGAAGCTGGAGAAACTAGCCAGGGAGAAATTGTCAGTGACAAAATGCAAGAAGACTTTTAAGATGAAGATTAATAGTCTATCTTAAAGTGTCTAGGGATAGCAATGTAAAATAAATAGCCACCCCATTGCTAAAAAACATCATTAAAATTGTGCTGCGTTTTACAGTTTTCTATTTGTTGCATTTTGGAGAGATGAATGTGGTGACGTGTACATAAGGCAAAACAAAAAGAGCGTGCAAAACATGGCAAGATCATTCAGAAATCTTTCAATGAAGTAAAGCTCAGAGCCAGCAGAGACCTTGTAAAACATCTTCCTCCCTCACTTCTGCCTCTCCCTACAAAAAAATTCAGAGATATTTCAAGAACACTGGAGGTCTTGGGACTTGTGGGGTGGAGATAAGTCTATTTTATTTGAGTCTCAAAGGCTAAGATGATTGCACATAGTATTCAGGTTGCAAACCCACAATCTTATTCAGAGCCAAAACAAGTGATTGAGGTAAGTTACCAAGCTGGGTATTTCTGTTGGAGAAAAATGGTTCATAGGAAGCACACTGTTGAGATTTGTTACAGTGAAAGCATCGAATACAGGACTTAGGTCACTCTCTTTGCTTTGCATAGACTATCTTAAATACTTCAGAACTTGATGTCCAGTCTGCCCTTGTGAAGACATATTCTGCAGAGCAAAGTCTTTGAGCTCAAAGAAACAAATCAACTTCGTCTTCGCTCATTTTATGTGCTTTCTTAAGTGTCAGATGTTTGGCTTTGATATTTGGTTTCTTCATCACAGCAGAAAGAATCTGCTCTATTCAATATTTATTCTTGCCTTCTCTGGCCCCTGTGCTAGTTTAACCCGTCCAGACATCAAGTTCCTAAATCAATCTTGACCGAAGTGAGCCAGAGAGCAGGAGGCTTTGATCTACCAGCTGGTGCCATCCAATAATACTCTGATTGCTAATAGACCCAGTATCCAGAGAGGCTGGGGTGAGCCCAGGTCATCTGCCTGCTCACTGCGCGTGGGCCCTCAGGTGACCTTGGCTCTTCGCCCAAGTCGATTTGACAAGGCTTCTGCCTAAATTCTTAGGGGACCTTATCTCAAAGGCCAGTCACCCTGACTTTGCCCTTATTCTCCCCTGTAGCCACTGAATCCTCTCATTTGTGCTCAGGGAGGAATTCTAATAAATTGCATGGCTCCTTCCTACACACATACACTGATTGACACTCTTCCCAAGACCTTGGAGCACCAGCCACAATGTCCCATGCCAAGATCAGATCTTCTTAGAGACCACCATTGATCCAGATCAAATCTAGATATGATTCTTTTGCCTCCCCACTCCCCCCCTCATTCCCAACTGTCCTTGGGCCGGCCCAAGTGACTTCCCTCAGTGTGCCTAATTTCACTTCCCCTTCCACCTCTGTCTCACTCTCTAGAGTGGGCCTCGTGCAACCTGTCCTGTGCCTGAACTAACCCAGCAGAGACAGTCAACGTTAGGCCATTTTAACCTGCTTTTTTGAAAAGAATATAACAAATATTAGACCCTTTCTATTTCTCTCCCAAGATAGGATGGTATCTTCATAGACATACTTTTCATGTTCATACTTTTCTTTCAGAACAAGTCTAATTGCTTATCTGAATCTTCAACAACTTGAAGACTTGTCTATTGGAGAAACCCAAGCCTCTGACTTCTGGAGAGTCACTTCCTGCTTCATCACAGATGCCTGTCTTCTGCCTGTGAAACCCCCCACTCATCCCCAGTCCTCACTCTTTGCCTGGTTTTGCAAATGCTCCCTTTACCTTGTCACGGCGGCTACTCAAAGATAGTTTAAGCACTTTAATGTATAGTCTTTGCTCTAAAGAATGGTCATTTATTTTTATGCTGACGTGAAATAACATATATAAACAAACATAGCATGAGGTGACCAACACCACACATCAAAGCCAGTGCTGCTTATCTGTGACATGATTTATACTCCTCTAGTGGTAGGAGCCCCTTACATCTTTCTCTAGTCATACCCTAGATGTCTTTTTTAAATTCGAGTATATTTAAATTAATTTTGATCCAAGAAATTTAATATCCTCTAATACTCTTAGAGACTACTGATCACATCTTGGAATAATACTATACAATAGCACATGACAATTGTTTCTCAACCCTGTTGCCAACTCACAGAGACCCAGGGCCATGTGTTGTAGAGTAAATGCTTCAGAACCACTGATCTTTCTGTATTTCAGACCCCACAAATGAGCTGGCATCCAAGCTACCCTCTTTTTTCACAGAAGTTCTTCACCAATTACTTAATGAGGCAATCATTCTATATTTTCTTGAATGCAGGGTTGTGAATTCCAATTTTTAACTCAGTAAGGAAAAGGAATATCATTGATATTTTAAAATTTCTTCTCTAAAGGAGAAGAAACTTAAACAGCCTATGCGATGGGAAAACATATGCTTCTCCCAAAAATTCCTTACAAAATTAAAGAGGCACATTACTGTCAATCTCACTTTAATTTTCTTCCAAAACAGCATAATAGTTCTCAGATGTGTTTTTTTTTTGGAGCCCCTGCTGTTCGAATGTGCTGAGTCTGTACTCACAGCTCCAGATTTGTTTGGGTGGCAGCAACAGAAGTAAGTGCAAAGAATCATTCAAGAAGCGACAAGCAGCAGAATCTTTTTTTACTAATGTTGACTGTAATTCATCCATCAAAGCCACTCCACTTTCCGGATATGTGCGCTCTTGATTTTGTCGTAAGAAAACTAGTCTAAGTCACTTTAAAATTATTTCTGAATTTCAAGAGCAGGTGACAGAATTTGATATGAATGCAAGTTGACTTTTTGGGAATTCTACAGAATTCTAAATGCATCATGGATTAAGAGTTTGCTTGTCCCCCTCATTTTCCTCTTCAAGGAAATTTTGCAGTTCAGGAAAGCCTGTCCGAAAAGAGCAAAGCGTAGAGAGCCTAGTACGAGTAAGAGAATCTGCCCGCTCTGTTCTCTCTCCCTTCTAAAGGCGTCTAGATGAGGACTTCTCCATTGCTACCAAGACAAAGACAGGCAGATTGTGCTCCTTCCCCTAGTCAAATAAAATATAGCAAGATGAGGGTAAAATTACCATACAGAGAGATGTTCCGAATGTTATGGCTGGCTGCTCAGGAAGTCCCCACAAGGTGACATTTATTTTGATGAATTCACTACATCCTAAGCTCTAATCTCAGGCTGGCAGGTTAAGAAACCTGACTTTCCTGAGTGCAGTGGAAGTAGTTCTGTCACCCCTCAGAGGTGAACTTGGCTTAATCAAGTTCACGGAGACTGAATGCCTGTTTATTATCATATAATGAGAAGCAAGCATACGGGAAGCCAAGTTATTAGAGGGATTCCTGGAGAGCCTAGAAGCAGAACACAGGAGCGTGGTGATCTTAAAATGAATCTCCCAGCGAAAGGGGCATCAAGCGCTCTCACCAGCCACAGGAACAGCTCTGCAAATTAAACCTTAATGTCAACATATTGTACCCAGGTCTCCTCCTTCCTGGATGGTATTTGGATGTGGCAGCTTTGATATGGGGGGAACTTTCTTTTGTCTCAGCTTTCATTATTGACCAGCCTCTTTGGCTCATACATTTATGGATAATACCTTGGCTTGCATTCGTTCACAACCACAGCAAGTAAGCCCACCAACTGTGTTCAACTCCAAAGTCCTTGAGATGGTTGAATATATGCCCTGTGAGTGCTTGGACCTTTCTTGCTGTGGTTTCTGTGTACTCACAGAAGCAACTATGTCAGTTAATAAATCTGATATTTAATGAGGACCTATGATGTGCCTGGAACTCCACTAGACAGGATGATGTATACAGGAGAGGCAGCAGATGGACTCCAGCCGCCAAGTGCTTTCGTCGGTCTGTGGAGGGCAAACTACCACATGTAAAAAAATTTTAAGGGGCCAGCCCTGTGGCTAAGTGGTTAAGTTTGCACGCTCCCCTTCAGCGGTCCAGTGTTTCACCAGTTCAGATCTTGGGCGCAGACCTACCACCGCTCATCAAGCCATGCTGAGGTAGTGTCCCACATAGCACAACCAGAAGGACCTACAACTAGAATATACAACTATGTACTGGGGATCTTCAGGGAGAAGAAGAAGAAGAAAAAATAAGGTTGGTAATAGATGTTAGCTCAGGTGCCAATCTTCCAAAAAAAAAATTTTAACCACGAATGGCACTATAAAACAAAAACCACAACAGGACTTTTAAATATGGAGGAATCACTGTTGAGTTAAAATGGGAGTGGCTTTCTGGAGAAGGTAGCACAGAGCTAGATTTTAAAGGGTGAGTAGAAGAAAGAAGAGGAAGTGATTATCCAGTCAGGAAAAGTAGCATAGAAAAGGAAATAATATGGAAATTAGTACAAAAATCCGGAAAATATTGAAACATAGTAGGCACTCAAAAATATATATTGAATAAATGAACGTAGTTAAGGGTGCCTAGTTGGACGACCTCAAGAAATAAGATTTATTTAGTGTGAGAAAGAGTAGTCTAAATCTTGAAAGCCAGGAGGAGTACTATAGGCTTGCTATCTTATCAGATATGCGAAAAACTCTAGACTCACCCAGAATAATTACTTTTTTTCTTTTCCAACTAAAAGGCAACCATTTTTACTGTGGCATAATTCCATCTAGAGGAGTTCTACTCAAAACACACAGTGCCTAATATGAAATTTCCAGACAAATTACATGTAATGATCCAAGTACATAGTTTTATATAATAACCATTCACCTGCTACATTCTCTACCACTCTTTTTAAATTCAAAAGTTTTCCAACTTTAAAATCAGTGGGGGGAGACCCATTTATTCTCATTTTTTTCTCCCTTTCCCTCTCTTTCTATGTTTCTCATTTGTTTACCCATTCAACAAATATTTAGTGCTTATTATTTGTCAGGCATGTGCCAAGAACAGAAATGTACTGTTGAAGAAAACTGACGTGATGCCCACCCAGTGGAGAAATTAGACAGGAAGAGCTCAGTAAATAAGAAACACTCAACAAAACTGTATGGCTGATGTGAAATAAGGGAACAAGATGAAGTGGCAGAGGATGACACAAGGGAAAACACTCCGACATAGTGGCCTGAGGAGGCTCCTTTGAAGGGGAGACATTGACGTCAAGACCTACTTGATGCGAAGGAGCCAGTTGTGTGCATGTGTCTGTCTGTGTGTATGCATGCATGTGTGGGAGTATCTGCGTATACACGTGTGTGTGTGTGTGTGTGTGTGCTGGCAGAAAGTGGTGATGGGAGCCTAGGATTCCAGGAAGAAGGAGCAGTATGTGGGGAGGGCCTAAGACAGGGCCTAAGACAGGGAAGTCCTCAGCCTGTTTGGAGACCCTGAAAGGAGAGCAGTTTGCCTAGAGTGCGTTGGGTTGGAGGACGGGGGGCAAGGGAGAAGATGAGCTCCGTGTGGTACTCAAAGTACAGCTCATGAGGCACTTCACAGGCTGAGTTTGGGTTTAGTCAAAGGGTGAGAAAGACTGTGACAGATTTATGCTTTCAAAGATTACCCTGGCTTCCAGGTGGAGACTAGGTTTGAAGGATGGAAAGTAAAGCGTAAGAGCAGTAGGTAGCAGTAGTGTATTAGGCCTGGTGAGAGCTGATGATGGCTGAGCCTGGGAGGAGCAGTTTGAGAGAAGTGGGTGGATTTTACACAGATTTTAGAGATAGAAAAGACAAGACTTATTAATGCGCTGGAGGTCAGGAGAGAGGGAAAGCAGAAAACAAGAATGTCTGCTTATTTCTCTCCCCACCTCCTTCTCACAGATATTTCAGTCTGTTAATGAGTTTTTTTGTAGTACATAATTCATGGTGCCATCTTCCCACCTTAGGTTAAAGAAGGGTTTAACAGCAGTAAACCCCAAACAGATAAGCATTCTGATTTTACGCAGTGCTATAAATAAGAAGAGGAAGTATCTGAAATACAATTCTCAATGACACTTTTAATTGTGTAAGAAAGAAAACCAGGAGAGGACAGCATGCCATACATTTGTCATCAAATGAGAAACATTATCTTTCATTCTGAATCTGCTAGAGAGACCACAATTAAAGTTACAACCTCTGTCTACTGGTGTTTTAATTAACATGAGAGGGATTTGATCATATGAACCAATGTAGCGTTATGGAAAGTCCCCATGCACAAAGTGGAAGTTTAGTCACTATAGTCCATTGTTTAACACATGAAGCCAAGGAAATGTGAAAGAAAGCACATGTCACGGAGGGCAGCAGCCATGTGACAGCATGGGAAGTCCTGGCCCAGTCTCTGTCCCACACCAAATTCAGCCCTGAAATAAAGGCTTTTTCCATCTCCAAGCTGCAGGGCCTGGTACAAAGTGATTATAAGAAAGTCTCACCTTTGAATACCCAGACTGGTTTATTAGTAGAAATGGATCCGAATTTTAAAAATGTTTTCCCAAAATCACCTTTAGAATGGGGCTTTTCCCCCTTGTCAATTGTAGCAAGTTGAAAAATTAAGTCTGTAGCTTCCTTCATCTCTGGAGTCCTTGCCTTGACACACTTAATATCAGAAGGGCTTGCTCAATTTCAAGTCTGATCATTAAGTTGGAAGGGACTTAAAAGAAATAATTGTGCATGGAGATTTGTTCCTTTCAAGCAGTAGAACACAGAGATCTATAACCTCCTATATTCTAAATTCTAAAGTGGTGGCCAAAATAAGTGCTGATCTAAGCAGAAACAGCCTTCTCTTATTTTGCAATTCTGAATTAGAAGTGTCTGCCCTAACGCAATTTGGTTCATGAATGTTAGTAACACAAGTAAAACTTTTTTTTTTATTGTTTTTGTGTTGCTCTTCTCTCATTTTTAGCCACCACTGTGAGTCTGGTTACCTTTAGATGGTCCCTCAGTTGCACAACAAATATATCTGAAAGATCTATCATTTACTCAGGAACCATATTTGTCTGGGAGAAGAATATCAGGAATTCGGAATGAGTAGCCCATCTAGGCCATGTCTAGAGCTTTGGCACTTTTGTCCCAGCAATGCCAGGAGCTGTGTCTTGGTCTGGCTTCTGGTTTAAACTGGCGCCACATCCAGGCGTAGAGCAGGTAAAGGACTGTTAGGAAATGAATTATGTGGAAGTCCTAACCTCCACTACCTCAGATGTGACCTTATCTGGAAAGAAGGTCATTGCAGATGTAATTAGTTAAGATGAGGTCGAAATGGAGTAGGATGGCCCCTCATCCGATATAACTGGTGTCCTTGTAAAGACATGCACACAGGGAGAACGCCATGTGAAGATGGGAGTTATGCTGCCACAAGCCAAGGAAATACCAGAAACTGGGAGGGCATCCTGGAACACATCCTCCCTAGAGTCTTCCGAGGGAATATGTGGTACTTTGTCACAGCAGCCCTAGGAAACTAATACAAGCACCTTGCAAGTACCCCACAGCACCTACCTTCCTTACGAACTGCAATGTTCATTACAAGATCCCTTTCTTTCAATACTATACGTTTTTCTTACGCAAAAAACCTTACCCAACTCAGAAGTACCTCTTTGCCTAGCCCAGGGCTTCTCCATCCTGGATGCATGTTAGAAACTCCGAGGTGATTGCCAGGTTCAGTCCGGGTATAAATCACTACACATCTTCCCATAGGCCTGAATAGTCAGTTGCAGGCTATACAGGCAGAGTTCAGGTGGCAGATCACCTGGGCAAAGCAAGTGACACAGATGGACCAGAATTCCACATAGAAAGAGGGGTGAGACTAATGCACGAACTTGGACAAAGCTTCTGCGGTAGGATTTCCAGATCAACCTAAGTTATGTTCACCTTAGGATTCAGGAATGGTGACTTGGTGGGGCAGGATCTTCATAAGATCATCTATAAGATGAACTGAGGCATTTCCTGAGGTGAGTAGGGAGAAGGGAGAATCAGATTGGGAGAGAGTTATTAAAAGGAAGAACCATTCTGAGCACAGTAGAAGTTCTATCATGTACACAACCTTTAGCTCCTCACCCATGGATTTGTGGGCAAAGTATAAAACACAGGAATAAAGACTGAAGGGTCTGTAGCCTTGAGGGTTCAAGACCCAGCAGTCAAGAACGAGAGCCCTCACTCCCTAGTGAAGACAGCACTCCTGGCAATAGACATGGTGAGCCACATTGAAGGCATCTGGGAGCTGCCTCTGCAGCATCTATAGCCAGCAACACTACCAGGAATGACAAGCAAATCCCCCAATGAGGGAAAAACCATTATGCCGCAGGGAAGGAGAATTGTGTTCAGAACACGTATGAAACATCTTCTAGGAACCAACTTAACTTCTCTGGAGGAATTTGAGGAGGGACTATGGATAGGATGGTGGAGGAGGCGCCTGAGAAATACACTTATTTATGACTCTTCTTGTCATTCTGATTTTATTCCCAGGAAAGAAGGGCCTGAGAAAAAGGGTTATAGCTTTCTTCTTCACCGTAGCTGACATTAATGGAGACACATATATGAGCACAGCGTCAGTCACAAGAAACTCAAATCAAATTGGGAGCACTCATGAGAACTCTGATTATCTGGGACACTTTAACTAGTGAGTTCACACCATTATTATTTAAAAATCAATTTCATGAATGAATGCCTATTTGCTAACATTCTCACCTTATCAAGAGAAGGAAAGATATGAATATATGATTGATATGCTTCAAGAGTCCTTAAAACTTGGTTCAAATGACTGCAGAAAAGACTGGCCTAGAGGAGGAGAGGTGTAAATGGAAAAAAAGAGGCAGCTCTGGGAAAAAAAATGGTGCAATGCCATGATCCAATGAGGAGTAAAACCAGGATAAAAACCAAACAGCCATTTCAAAAAGGTCTAAAAGCCTTATGATAGACTTCCAACTTCTCTACCGTAGAAAGCAATTTGCCTTTCTAATGAGAAGTACCCTAGTCACGATCCTGGGAAAACTGAATCTCACAGGAAGTACCTGAAGATCAAATAAGTTATTGAAAAACTATGAAAAGACACTAAAAGTCTTGAATTTCATCTGGTCCCTTGCTTTCGTCAAAACACTAAGCTTGTGATTCCATGGCAACCTCACTAAACCCAAAACTCTAAAAGTGTGACAAGAGTGTTGAATACCCCTCCCTCCGAGGTGAGGGAATCTCCTTTCCTAGCACCAAGGCCTCTGATGTTTTCCTCATCTTTCCCGTCATAAATTCTGTCACCATCTTTCACGGATGCCCTACTCATGAGGCTGAATGTTGAACAGTTGGCTTAATGTCTCCTGATTGAAAAATGGGTGCATGTTTCTCACTTCTGACCCACTGGGCTTGGACACAGCTCCCCTGTGAGGAAACACCGGACTCCATGTCTGACCAGGCTTTCATAGCTGCCTAAGGGTGTGGGACCCTGTCAGGGCCCACAGGAGTAAGAGGGAAGGAGAAGCGAAGGCTGCTCAAAGCCTGTTGGGATGTTCCCAGCTGAAGTGTGGTGTGGGTGGAAAGGGGAACATATCTAAGAGGAAAGTATAGACATACTTGAAGCATCGCTCTACAGAGAATGAGCAGAACCCTGAGGATTACGTTAGGATCAAAACTCTACACCAACCAATTAGAATATCAGTCCATGAGAAGGAATACAGAGAAAGAATGTGTTGACAAATTAACCATATGTTCAGTGTTCCTTGACTTAAAGCAAGAAAAAGAAAAAAGCTCTTCTTATATCTTCTTCTCTCTACTAGCCTAGAAGCTTTGTGTCATACTTTACTTTCTGTAGTTGGTATTATTAAAACATAGACATCCAAAAAAATCCAACTACAAATACCGCCTTCCCCATGCCATCACATTCTTCCCTGTTGAGATTCTCTCTCACACATTTAGAGGAGAAAACTGTAGTCATTTCTGGGGATGTGGTGTTGCTCACTTAGAGTGAGTGGGAAATGGGGGAAAGCAGGAAGCGTGCTTACCCAAGGAGGATGGGGCAGTGTGGCACGGGGAGTGCTGTAAAATTACTTCCTGCACCACAGAGGACATTTACAGATTGATCTCAAAGAGCAAGTTACTCTTCCCAATGAAAGAAGAAAAATTAAGAGCACGACTCCCATCACTGCTAAGTGAGTGGATCAAAGCTGCATTTGAGCAAGAGACCCAGATAGGCAGAGAGGAGCTGTCATACTAGCACATCAGGGGTGACACCGTTTCTGGGGTGACAAATAACAGCAGCGGGTGTGTCTGCAGAATGCTGGATGGAGAATAAACCACTTGAAAAGCAATGGATAAAACTCTGTATTTAGGGTGAACTTCAAGTTTTGGGGAGTTTTTTGCACAAGTACAGACTAAAGCTTCTGAATTTTTTCCAAAAGCTTAAAAATAGTTTTTAGTTCTCCATGTACCTCAGTCAGTTTCAATACAGAATGACACACGATGAGTCTGGGGCAGGACTCTTCAAACAGAATCAGCAGAATATTTATCATATATGATGAAATAAGAGAATTCCCCAGCCCTACTTGGCTGAGGTTGTCATCAATTTCTATTGAAGAATTAAAAGTTTAGAAGTTTATATCAGAACATTCTTATGTACAATGTCTGGTTCACAGCATGATTATGCTTCAGTTAACTGTGTGGTAAACTATTGTTCTCATTCCGTAAGTATAATTCTATTTCAAATAAATAAATTTACTGGAAACCTTCTATGGACCAGGAAGTGTGCTAGATAGGCCCCAGACATACAAAAAGTATGAGTTCAATCATTCTCAAAATCCTTTTATCTTTTTACAATTCCTAGTTAAATCCCCCTCCAAATATTGCCGTGACAAGCCAGGTGGAGCCCAAAGGACCAGTCACAATTCCAGTGACCAGAGAGAACATATGGAATAGGTCAGCATCCTGGCTGAAGAATTATACCTTAAAGCTTTTATCCAACTGGGGATGCTGCAAGTTAAGAATGCATTCACTTTTTCCCTAATCGGATATTTCCATGAACTACTTTTCTGATGGTTTTTAGAAATTATTTGATAACCATACAATCCACTAAAACTGAATTTTAAAAGTTCAAAGTAACTTTTGAAACTGACCACCTAAAGTACATTTTGGGCTCTCTAAAATTGTAAGGTAGATATTTTGGGATTCTACCCATTAATGCATACTCCTCTACTGAAAATGGAGCAGCTGTGGTTGAACTAATGTTTAAGTGATCTGACGACCCGGAAATCTGGGGATTTCTAACACCTTGCTTTCATTTCTGGGCAAAACTATGAGCTTTCATTAAAACGAAAATCAAACTTAAATAGCTTGGACACTCTCAAGCTGTGAACATCAACCATATGTGCAAACCTGGGCAAGCTCTGACTCTGTGGGAATTTGTGAGTGGGAGGAGGAAATGGATGATCAGATGACTGGACAGATGTTCAAAAAGATCCTGGCATTGCAAGACAACCTGCATCCATTTCAGATTCCTTGGAGGCAAACAGAGAGAACAAACAAAAGCCTGGAGACGAGGCAAAGAAAACAAATTGCAGGCTGGTTAATAAAGCATCTTAAAGACACAAGATTCAATTAGTAGTAACACATTTTCTCAGGAAGGAAAACATTCACTGAAAAGGGAAGGAAAGCTATGGTGTTGGTATCTAGTAAATGTGTAACCACCACAAAGGGTTTGAGCTCAGGGCAGTTTCTCAAATCTATGCTTTGTAGCTGATGTCAGAACAAAAGGCTAAGACTCAATCCACATCAATCAGAGTAGGCTTTCCTTTGTCTTTGGTGGGTAATGTTTTCTTCCACTTTCAATGACTCCCAAGTGCCTATGTAGGATCTGATCTATGAAAAGAAGCTGAGGCAGGCTGCATGGAAACCTAAGAAGAAAGTGAAAGAAAATCTTAAAAAAAAATCTTTGTTATACATCACCCTGTAAGGGATCTTGTTCACTGAGTTTTCTTACTCTAGGCATTGGAGTCATGACTGTATAAGACCAGTAGAGTTCACAACGGATCCAATCGGATAGAAACGTGGCCTCCATGACACTTACTGTAATATCATTAAATAACTCACCCCAGTACCAACTAGTTAGAACCATTTCACACCTGTCTTCCTGGGGTCCTCACTTATAGTTCTTCAAAACCAATCAACTTCTAACTTTTCTGAGTTACATAGTGATAGATATTGATAGATGGAGAATGTTGCTGAAGCTGACCTCATCCCTTCTCAGGCAATGATGAGGAGACGTTGCAGAAGATGCATTTTACCAAGCAATGTGGTTGCCTTCTTTACACAAGATATCTTGTTCTAAGATCTCCCTTCACTTGGCCAAACACCTCCCTTTGCTTTCACTTAAGAGTCTACTCCCAAAAATTTGTTTTGCCAAAATAAATGCTTTCAGGCTCAGTTGTCAATGGAGAAATACAGGCTGAATTAATTAGGTTCTCTCATCTCCCTGCTCCCCAAGGCAGGTACTTATCTGTTTCTCATTTTTCCTAACTAAGCTTTTATAGATTCTTCAACAAGTTAGAGATTCTCTGCTGCTTTTAGTGGACCTAAGTGTATTTCACATTAAAAACAAATAAATAAAATGAACACTTATGTTCACACAAAAGCCCGCACATGAGTATTTACAGAAGTTCTATTCATAATTTCCAAAACCTAGGACTATCTCAAATGTCCTTCACCTGCTGAGTGGATAAACAAACTGTGTGGTACACACAATGAGATACTATTCAGCAGAAACCTTTCTATCATTACTGAACCCTGTGAAAACATGGATAAACCTAAAATGCATTATTCTACGTGAAAGAAGCCAGACTCAAAAGGCTATATTCTGTATAATTCAATTCACATTACATTCTGGAAAATGCAAAATTATAGAGACAGAACACAAATCAGCAATTGCCAGAGGCTGGGGAAGGGTTGACTACAAAGGAAAAAAGGAGCTTGAGACGATTTGAGGGATAATGGAACTGCTCTTTGTGTTGATTACAAAACTGGATGGATTTGTCAAAGGGTGAGATTAAACTGCACATAAATTATACCTTAATAAAAAATGGAGGGGCCGGCCCAGTGGCATAGTGGTTAAGTTCTCACGCTCAGCTTCAGTGGCCAGGGGTTCACTGGTTCAGATTCCGGGCATGGACCTATGCACCACTTATCAAGCCGTGCTGTGGCAGGCATCCAACATATAAAATAGAGGAAGACAGGCACAGATGTTAGCTCAGGGCCAATCTTTCTCAGCAAAAAGAGGAGGATTGGTGGCAGAGGTTAGCTCAGAGCTAACCTTCCTCAAAAAAGAAAACAAACAAAAAAGATTAATAACTAAACTGTATTTGAAATTAGAAATTTAAAATAATCATTAGGGCACGTGAAAGCTGAAGAAAAATATGATTCATTCCAAGTCTGAACTTACCTCTGGTTGATGGCCTACAAGTGTCCAGATTCAAGGGCATGACTAATGAGTTCAAGAGGTCGTAAGAAAAATTAAGAAAAAAATTAGAAGAATAAAGTCAGTACAATTTCTACCTCCCTCAATGTTTGCTCTCCATCAGTCCTGCTCATAGCTTGTTATCTGAAGATAGAACTTGTATAAGGGCAGGTAAATCTAAACTTATGAAGGGGCCATTCTCCAATGCAGGTCAATAACTGAACTGTTGGTTCTAGCCAGAGTATGGAAATAAGTGGCCACAAGGCATATGCAGAAGGGAGTGGTGGGTCTGGATTGACTCATTCTTTCTTAGTTGCTGGGCTAGTCCTAGAGAAACTTTACAATAGATGACTTGAGTCTTTGGCCTGCCATCCTTTCCACAACTCTCCTTGTCCTAGGTGACTACAGTAATGCACCACACAATGATGTTTTGAGCACAATGGATCGCATATGTGACGGTGGTCCCATAAGCCATACAGCCTAGGTGTTTAGTACGTGTGTAGTAGGCTATACCATCTAGGTTTGTGTAAGTACTGTAGGGGAGGAAGAAATTTTCTTCTATCCTTCTAGGTTCTTCTGGCTGGTCTAAGAATTAAATTGACATGAGACAGATTAACAGGAGAAAACAAACAATAGTGTAAAAACGTATAAATGAAAGAAACCCAGGAAAACCAAGTAACTCGCCAAAATGGCTAAAGCCCTCACCTTAAATACCATCCTCAGCTAAAGACAAAAGAAGATGTTGGGAGTGGGGAGAATCAGGGACTTCAAAGGGAAGGAAGACAATTCACAGGTAGGTGTAAAGGAGTAAACAATTGGAAAAGAAGTGTTTGGTCACACCGAAACAGAAGAACACAGAGGGGAGCCCAACAAACAGCTTTTTCTAGTTTCCTCCCCGTCTACCACCCAGTTCATGTGATGCTAAGGGGCTAGCTCGCTTCCTGAGGCAGGTTTTTTCATCTGAATTCTTTTAGGCAGTTAAGGGGGAGGTAACAAGAAAAAACGAGTCTTTTGTTTCTTAAAAATAATCAGCCTAAAATAATCCTCATGATAAAGAGACACATTTTGGGGTGGCAAATTTTGTTGCCTTTCACTACACTCTATAACGTTCCCACATTGACGAAATCACCTAAGAACCTATTTCTCAGAATGTGTCCCCATGGGATGACACACGGCTGTACATTTTCTAGAGACATCAGCCCTTAATAGAGGGAGAGTGCTCAGGTCTGCCCTCCCTACCAACCCCATCTACTGGGTTTCAGGAGAGAAATAACTTCATAAAATTGCTTCACGTTACAGTATACAGAACAAGAAGAATCTTTTGATTCTTTGAGTGGACTTATAATTAAAAAGAAATGCATTACTGAGTCGCAAGGAAAACTGGTCATTTATTTAGCTTAACACAGCTTATTTTAAACAAATAAACTTCAGCCAAAGAGAAGGTTTCTTGCCCAAGATAAGAATCTTTTTAGCCTAATTAAATCATAAATTTATAACAAAGAAAAAAAAGGAAGTAAAAGCAGCAAGGGTTTTACGTTCAGTGTATGTAAATGTAAAGAAAGTTCATGTTTTGGACTGAATTAATTCCTGTTGTCTCAAGTTATATCGCTTTTTGTAATTATTCTCTCCTTGTGCCCCATCCCTGCAACCTCTACACAAGGAGTGGAAGGGTTTACCTAGGAAAGTTCTCAACACTTGAAAAAGAATCCATGAGCTAAAAATGTAGCTTTTCTTTTTATTTCAAATTGGTAGAAACTTGTAGTGATCCTGTCACACAATTTTCCGAAATTTCAATCACTCAGGCATTCCCTTCACAATTTTTGCCGTATCTCAGACCACAGTCCTAACATGTCCTTGATGCTTTTTTAGTTGAAATTACAATAAAAGGAAACTTTATGTTACTACTTGAAATCAAAAATAAAAAATTGCTAATTACTTAAAGTAAATAAATCCTTCTTAAGATAAAACCTAAGAAAGTAAAAATCAGCCCTGTTGGTAGTCTGATTGGGATGTTCTTAATAGAAGATCAGCGATATTTCTAACAGAACCTATGCAAAGCCACAGAGCAGCTGCTAAATGACCAAGAATTTTTCTTTTAAATGTAGGTGATTTCTTACGATTAACATTCCCAGCTCCCCCTCGTTCCTCCCGTCCTCTGAGCAAAGATCACTGAGATACCCATTTGCCGAACTGAGAGGAACAATCCAGAACTGAGCTCAGCTCCCTCAACCCCTGTATTAGTTTCCTGGGGCTGCTGTACCAAAGTACCACAAACTGGGTGGCTTAGAACAGGAATTTATTCTCTCCCAATTCTAGAGGCTACAAGGTATACCAAGGCCATGCTCTCCCTTGCCTCTTCTAGCTTCTGGTGTTCACTGGAAATTCTTGGCATTCCTCACTTGTAGATGCTTCACTCCAGCTACATGACCATCTTGTCCCTGTGTGTCTTGCCATCTTCCCTCTCTACATGTCTGTCTCTGTGTCCAAATTTCCCTTTTTATAAGGACACCAGTCATATTGGATTGGGATTCACCCTAATGACCTCATTTTAACTTTATTAACTGTGTAGAGACTTTATTTCCAGATAAGGTCACATTCTGAGGTACTGGGGTTGGGAGTTCACATCTTTTTGAGGAGGACACAATTCAACCCATAACTATCCCTTGTTAGAATCCTTCAGCACAAGTCCAAACTCTATAGTAGATGGCTCCCAACTCTTTCCTGGCAGAATGCTCCATGGTTCCTCTGTGCACTCTCCCTTCCACAGCAAGTTGAATCATCTTAACTTTGACTTCAGATGTGTTCCTGGTGGTCTTTGACAGCTGGACCTCAAAAGTTCTAATATCATTTTAGATTGTCTTACCCCCATGATATAGGCACCATGCTTTGCTAAATCTGCTCTAGCAACCTCAGTACGAATCAAATACTTATGCTCACTGGCATAACATAATAGTTAGAGCTTAGAACCCACCAAAAAACCACCTTACCAGCATTCAGTTGGAAGTAACTCTATTTATTAGCCATAAGTTACTAATTCTTTCTAAACCCCAGTCATCTTATCTGTAAAATAATAGTATAATAGTACTTATTTCATTTGTAATGAAGATTAAATGATATAATGCATACAAAGTACTCACTCAGCACAGACTGGGCACATGCTAATTACTCAATTAATGTTGCCAATAATGATGATGATTGATAGTGATGTCAGTTACCAGGTTAAAATTGTTGGGAGAACATCAGAAATACGAGTTTTTCGAACTTCACAGGATCCATAAAATTTCAGAATGATGGTGCTAGACTGGTCCTTAGAGATCCTTGTCCAACCTCTTCATTTGTTCAAGGAAGAAGCTGAGCACCAGCTGGATTGGGTGTCATATGAGACCACTTTGAAGTGTCTGTGGTCCTCATTGTTAACAGCATCCCAAATCAAAGACCTTTGCTGAACTCTTAAACTAGACACAATTTTATATTAGTCCTCTTTCCTGAAAACAAAGCACAGGTTAATGAATTGTTTCCTGTCTGGTTCTAGTTCTCTATCAATTCCCTTCAAATATCAATGTCAAATCCTCGGTAGGAAGATTTAATCACACGGAGGGTAGAAACAGAAAATGTGGTGACAATCCTGCTCATGCTAAGCATTATAAAGTTGTCTTTAGAAGTGAATTACATTGAAACACCACTTATTTTCATTCCCCCACCTGGCCAAGTAAATAAATGAAATTAAGTTTTATAACAAAATTTATAAGTCCTGGAACACAGATTTTTTTTCTAGCTTTCCAAATTTAAAGACATTCCAAAAATCCAAAAGGAAGTGGTAGACATGAATAGCCTTAAACAAAAGGAGGAAATTAAAAATTATAAAACATCTCTCTCTAAATTTTATTAACTCTATACTTAACCTTTTTTTTTTTTAAAAGATTTTATTTTTTTCCTTTTTCTCCCCAAAGCCCCCCGGTACATAGTTGTATATTCTTCGTTGTGGGTCCTTCTAGTTGTGGCATGTGGGACGCTGCCTCAGCATGGTCCGATGAGCAGTGCCATGTCCGTGCCCAGGACTCGAACCAACGAAACACTGGGCCGCCTGCAGCGGAGCGTGTGAATCCAACCACTCGGCCACAGAGCCAGCCCCTATATTTAACCTTTTATAAAGGATAACTCTTAGTGTTTCCTTTTCCCCCTGTCCCCAGGAAGTCAGACTTGAGCCCAGCACTAAATTTAGTGCAAAGATTTAGCAAATTCAAGACCTTGGGTTTCTGGTGTGATTTGTTATGCCTACCTTTCTTCTCTTTTCCTTCCGTCCTCCTTCCTGATCACCTTCCTCTCCATGACCTTTCATCTTGTACTCTCTCATTTATTCTCATATATATTGAGTCTCGACGTAAGGACTAGGTGTTGGCAAAGTGCAAATAGAAAGCTGTTATGGGTTGACTTGTGTCTCCCCAAAATTCATATATCAAAGTCCTAAGCCCCAGTCCCTCAGAATATGACTCTATTTGGAAATAAGGCCTTTGAAGTGGTAATTAAACTAAAATAGGGTCGTTCAGCTGGGCCCTAATTCAATATGACTGGTGTCCTTATAAGAAGAGGAGGTAGGACACAGACAGACGGATGGCCATGTGGGAACATAGAGAGGAGATGGCTCTCTACAGGCCAAGGAGAGAGACCTCAGAAGAAACTAAACCTGCCAATACCTTGATCTTGGACTTCTGGCCTCCAAAATCCTAAGAAAGAAAATTTCTGTGTTTAAGCTACCCACTCTGTTGTATTTCATCATGGCAGCCATAGCAGACTAATACAAAGGCACAATTCCTATATCAAAGGGCTCACAATTGAGAGAGAGGGGCTGGTAAGAAACAGAAAATTATAGTGTGGAGCCAGCCCTGATGGCCTGGTGGTTAAAGTTTGGCGTGGTCTCTTTCAGTGGCCTGGGTTCAGTTCCCAGACACAGAACCACACTACTCATCTGTCAGTAGCCATGCTGTGGCGGCAGCTCACACAGAACTAGAAGGATCTACAACTAGAACATACAGCCATGTACTGGGGCTTTAGGGAGGGAAAAACAGAGAGAGAGAAGAAGCTTCACAACAGATGTTAGCTCAGGGTGAATCTTTCCCAGCAAGAAAAAAAAAAGAAAGAAAATTACAGTGTGGTAAATGCTCTGACACAAGGAAGCAAGAGAGAGAGAAACACTGCTCAGATTGAGGGTGGCAGACATCAGAGAAGGCTTCCTGGAGGAGGAAGAGCTACTGGGCATTCCAGACCAAAGGAATTGCAGGTGCTGAGACAAAGACACAGTTAAAACACACAGGGCATTTGAGAAAGTACACAGTTTAGCTATAGCTAAAGCGTGAGTAGAAGTGGGGAGGGGAAGGCAAGAGAACAGCTTGGAGAAGTAAGAAAGGATCAGAACAGAAGAGGCCTGATTTGCCACGCTGAAGGGGCTAGCCTTGCTCCAAGAGGGCAAAGGGCAACCGCTGAGGAATTTAAGCCGGAGAGAAAGACAGTCAAAAGATCACTACAGAAGGTTTATAGAGAATGGTTGGAGCTGAGGTGATCCTGAAGACAAAACGACCTGCTAAGGGGCCGTTAGAGCAATCTAGGGATGAAATAGTGGGGATCTGAATGAACGCACTGGCATCATGGAAGGACAAGTTTCATTGACCAATTGGATGCTGTCAGTGAGGAAGAAGGAGATGCCTGTGACGGTCTCCAGGTTTGTGGCTTGGGAGACTGGACACGACTGGCTGAGAACAGGAATAGTTGGGAGGTGAGGGGTGTGTTCAGTTATATATACCCAAGCAGAGTGAGGCACAGGCAAGCCACTGAAGCAGATGGTTGGAGAAATGGGTGTTGAGCTCAGAATAAACCTTGAAAATGTTGTGTTTAATGTGCTAAGCCAGACACAAAAAACCACTGTTTTAGTCCATTCAGGCTGCTATGACATAAACACCATAAACCGGGTAGCTTATAAACAACAAACATTTATTTGTCACAATTCTGGAGCCTGGGAAGGCCAGGACGAAGGCCGGCAGATTGAGCGCATGGTGAGAGCCCACTTCACACCAGTCTTTGCTGTAACCTCACAGGGCAGCAGGCACAAGCTAGCTCTCTGGAGTTTCCTTTATAAGGACACTAATCCCATTCCTGAGGCTCCACCCTCACGACCTAATCACCTCCCAAAGGCCCCACCTCTTAGCACCGTCACCTTAGGTATTAGGTTTCAACATACGAATTTTAAGAGAACACAAACATTCAGACCGTAACAGCCACATCCTGTATGATTCCATTTATGTAAAATGTCCAGAACAGGCAAATATACAGAGACAGAAAGTAGATTCGTGGTTGCCAAAGACTTGGGGAGAAAGGAGTTAGGAGTGATTGCTAATGGATACAGGGTTTCTTTTGGGGGCGATGAAATGTTCTGAAATTAGAAAGTGGTGATGGCTACACAACCTTGTAAATATACCAAAAACTACTAAATCAGACATTTTAAAAGTATACAACTTACAATGTACATACAATTTATGATGTGTGAATTATATCTCAATAAAAAAAGAATTTTGGACACAGAAAAAAATAATCAATCATAACACAAAAGTGATAGTTGAAGTTACAGACCTAGATGAGTTTTCTCAGGGAGAGTTGGAAGAGAAAAACATCACGAATAAAATGACCAAAATGTAAACCAACAAATAAATAAGCATGAGGCTTTCCTTAACTTTTTGGAGAAGCCAAACTCTCTCAAAATATCTGTTAACCCCTTCATAATTTGTTATGACTATCTTGGATAAAATGTGAGTGACAGGGGCCGGCCCGGTGGCACAGTGGTTAAGTGCCCACGTTCCGCTTCTCCGAGGCCCGGGTTTCACCGGTTCAGATCCTGGGTGAGGACATGGCACCACTTGGCAAAAGCCATGCTGTGGAAGACGTCCCACATATAAAATAGAGGAAGATGGGCATGGATGTTAGCTCAGGGCCAGTCTTCCTCAGCAAAAAGAGGAGGATTGGCAGCAGTTAGCTCAGGGTTAATCTTCCTCAAAAAAAAAAAATGTGAGTGACAGTAGCACATGAAACCAAGGCTTGCAGTGTCCAGCCCCCGATTGGCCATTGGGTTTTGCCTCAATATTTGTTGACATGTGCTCTTCAGCTCATGGCAAATGTCCATCTGTGAGTGGCAAATTGGAAGCTAGTCTATATTCTAATTTTAATGCAATAGTTTATTCATTTAACTATTGGTCAGTATCTCCACCAGGGTCTGTTGCACCTGAACAGTGACGGTGGAGTTAGCTTCTAGGTAAACGTTGGCTGTGCAAGGAAAGACAGTGGATGCTGGCTAGTCACACAGATACGTAAACTGTAGACGGAGATTTCTTAACTCTTTTAAGTCTGTAATTGCATTTAGTGAATGCTTGTTAAGTGCACTATGCCTTCAAGCAGTGGATTGTGCCCACCCTCTACCCTGGAAGATTTGGCAATATCTGGAGGCACTTTTGATTGTCAAGACTTCGCAGGGAGCCGGGGGATTTCCTATTCCATCCAGTGGTAGAGGCTAGGGATGCTGCTAAACATCCCATAATGCTCAGACAGCCCCCCACAACAAAAAATTACCCAGCCCCACATGTCAGTAGTGCCCAGGTTGAGAAACTCTGCCTTAAAGTAATGTTGACATATAATGGCTATAATATTCACGGGAGACCATCTATGTTCCAGTATCGTATATGTCAACCTGGTATACCAATTTGTTGTAATGAGATCAGATTGGGGCAGGACTCACTCAAACTCTTACCAATTTTTTCTAAACTTCTGCATTAAAAAGGCATGACATTCATTTTAAATAGCCCAAATGGCATTACATAACACAACTATTACATCATTTGGTGTTTTCCCCTTTTGCTCTTGCTCTGACGGTATCTCCATGCATATCACAGACTGCAAAACAATGAGGGAGCATCACCTTCAACACAGATCTACCGAGCTCCTCAACCCGGGCAGACCAATTTGCACTGAGCAGACAGAAAGAATGCTGACTTTGGTTTTTCCTCTATTCATTTAAATTAGTGAATGAAAAAGCTGGTAAAACCAGTTTATAGCCTGGTCAGTTTGGCACTTCTTGGAAAATTTCACCTCATTACGTGGGTTTGATAGAAACATGAAATCAGCTTAATTAATCTTGACCATCAGAGCTACAAAAATTCTTCCCAGCAGGATTGCCCATAAACCCTGGGGCATACAAGGCTAATTTAACCACTCAACTACCTTCCTCTCGAACCAGAACCCCACGACTTTTGAGTCATTTCCTCCTTCCTAATAAAGAAGAGGAAAAAGAGCATTGCGGACAATGAGTATACATGGACAGATGACAGAAACGTCCCCTGTTTCATGTCCTACAAAGATAATTCATCCCTCAAAGTTTCAGCTCCTTTGGAACGGAGCAGTCCAGCTGCTTTCCAGCCTTAGAGCCCAGGAGGATTTGAAAATATTTCTCCTCCAATTTTCTGTCAACTGAGATAAGCCGGGGTGTGAATGTTGACAATTTTGAGAACAAAGACAAAGCCTTTTTCCATGAAGGAGCCACATTTCTGAGCCTCCCTTCCTTTCTTGAAGCCATTTGGCTGGAGTCAGGTAGCCTTTAGGACAGAGTGACAAGACTATCTGGGGTTCAGATTTTTTCCAAAGAAGAAAGATGGAGTAGCTATATGGGTTTTAGTCTCTAATTTTTAATCACTCTGTTTTCATTTTTGATTTATCATTGCACCAGGTGACCACTCTCTACTCAACACATTGTGTTATGAATATGAAAATAAATAATAGAACAGGGACTAGATGATTCTACTCACAACTGACTGTCAGTGCCCAAAGAAGCTGGAAGCCAACGCTTACACACACAAAAAAGTTACCTGATGCATAAGCTTATAAGTAAATCCAAAATCCCCATGTCTGTCTATTAAAATGAAACACATGAATAAGCATTCTTTAGATGAGAAAAAAATTCTAAATGCTCATTATTTCATTCATTCATTCATCCAAAACAATCCTAGAAAATCTGCTATCTGCAAAATGCTTTGGTAAACTCAGTAGTGAACGCAGGGATGAAAGAAATAGAGGCTTGGTCCATGAGGAAGAGAGAGTCTAGTTTGGAAAATACACATATAAATATATAATTATAATGTAAGGTAGAGATAGATGATAAGTAATAACATCTTTCAACGACTCTCATAATTTGCAGAATAAAGTCTAAGCTCCATAACTCATCGCATAAAACCCTTTATGATTTGGCTCCTGGCTACTTTTCCTGCCTATTTCCTGACACTTCTCTATATGCTCTGTTTACTTCCACCCAAATGAACTACTACCACCATGTTTTGCACGTAACTTTTCCCTTAAGCTGGAATATGCTTCCCATCATCCTTTGCATCTAATGAACGCTTTGCCTTCAAAATTCAACCCAAGCATCACTTTTGTAGGAAACCTTCCATGAAGACTCTTTTCTATGCTACCCCTGAGGCTAGGCTTCTCTTTGTCACGGCACTTATCATACCACACAGTAAACACCATTTCATTTGTCTTCCCATCTAAGTCCTTGAGTGCCTAATGTAGACTCTGAGCAGTGAAGGAACTTAGAAAATAAGGGGGTTAAGAGAGAGTTCATGTGTCATTTAAGTCGTACCTAAGAGAAGGTAGGGTTTGGACATTCAGAAAAGGGTATGCCACCCCAATCAATGGAATGAGGGTGAAAGCAAAGTTGTGTCAAGCCAGGTACAAGGGCAGAGGAGATCCTGCACTCACAGAGCCTTGACTAGGTGCAAAGAGTGTACAAGATGCTTCATTAATTTATCCCATTTAATGTTCACAGCAGCACATAGCAAATACTATGTCTGCGGTATAGTACTCACCCAATGGAATGATGGAAGTATAGATGGGAAGGGCAAATTGGGACATACTCTGAAGGGTGGTGCTGAGTAGGAACATTACCAACCCCTGGGAAGCATCTGGAAATATCTGGTTGTCACAGTGACAGAAAGATTATGCATGCTAAACATCCTGCAATGTACAGGGCAATCCCACAACAATGTCTTGTTGAAATGTCATTATGGACCAATTGAACATCCTCAGAAGTCTTGAAAGTCAGGCTAAAGAGAGAACACTGTTTGGTAGCTAATGCAGAGTGACCGAGGGCTTTATAGCAGGGACAAGATATGTGGAAAATAAGGCTTGCACCTCTTATCCGTCTTCAAGAAGTTCTGGCCACAACCCAGGGGTAACCCGAGTAGGAGTGGCCATAAAAAGAGAATTACTCACTTATCCTTCTCAATTGTAGGCAGAGATCAAAGCATCCTGGCCAAAAACTCATTTGGAAGTTTGCACCATGGTATTCACCCGGCCCCAGATGTCCTGTGTGAACAAATCGAAGCACCATAGGAATAGTTCTTGAGTTTCCTCAAGCTCTCCGGAAAGATTAAGCTTGATTTTGAAATGAAAACAACAAATTGTTGTACTCTGACTTGAAATTGAAAGACATTTTTATTGTTTTGGAAAAGACTTCAAATGAGCAACTTTTCAAAAAGAATGCAGCAATAAACAGATGTTAGAAGTCGAATCCAGTTCCAGAGGTATTACAACAATGATGGTTTAGTCTTGCCATTGGTCCTGAGCGGCCCTGCCAGAAGATAGAGTCATTAGTCTTCAGGTGCAAAACACAATAACATTCCAGGCCTCTGTTCTAAGAAAAGCCACACCTAGGTGGTGTTTCTGAAGTAATTATAGGCTGCATTTTAGTAGGACATACAGTCCTGAGTCCCTCAGGTCTGGACAATTAACAGAGGAAACTTCAAACATAATGGCTCTGTTCTTCCTATTTATGACTTCAAAAATGGAGCTGAACATGGAATCAGGAGGATAACTTAGTAATTTGACCATTTTGGTGGACAAATTTATACCTCTGAGTGGCCCTGATGGCCCATTTACAAAGATGCTGTGAAGTAATATAAACCTCACACATCTGCACACTACAGATATAAAATATCCCACCTGGGGAAAAGCAAATGGCAGGCACTACATTCCGGAATTTTATACCACAGACTAGATTTTGCATTTTTCGTTTGCCCAAATGATGCGATTCTGGTTTCAACTCTTTTCCTTGGTTCTTTGTATCACTGTGGCTACATATTTATTTATTTGGATTTGCAAAGCACTCTGAAATAAATATTATAAATGTCCTTCTATCCCCACCTGAAGCCTGGTAACAGCAGCTGCCCCAGCCAGCTGCAAAATATCATGTGCTAATGACTTGAGTTAGGATGAACTGGGAAAGGATTATAGATGTGAATTGCTATAGTTAAAAAGTCAGATTTTCTTCTTTATGCCTCTTTTTTTTAAAGGCCTCTCCCTCTATTTGCAGATGCTAATAATACTGAATTTATGGGATTCTCAGCGTGATGCTCTAAGGCACCCTTTCTTCAGTCAGAAGTCCAGAATCAGCAAGTAGCAAGAAGGGGAAGCAGAGAATGGTTTAATTGGATGACTTAGTTACATTAAGATGAAGGTTGCCAGAAAAAATCCATTTATGTTTGAATCTCAGATACACAAAGAATAATGTTTTAGTATAAAGTGTGTCTCATGCAACGTTTGTCCAAGTATTGCGTGGAACATGCTTACACTCAAAAACTATTCCATGGTGTATTGGTTAAGTTTGTGCCATCTGCTTTGGTGGCCTGGGGTTCATAGGTTTGGATCCCAGGCTCAGACCTAGCACTGTTCGTCAAGCTTCACTGTGGCAGCATCCCACATAAAGTAGGGGAAGATTGGCATTGATGTTAGCTCAGGACAATCTTCTTCAAGCAAAAATAGGAAGATTGGCAACAGATGCTCAGGGCCACTCTTCCTCAAAAAAAAAAAAAACCATTCGGTGTGTATCTGAAATTCTGATTTAACTGGCTGCCCTGTATCTTTGCTAAATCTGGCAACCCTAATTAAGAGGGAAAATTGATGAGTAGAGACATCTATTCAATTCTCAAATTTCAATGTGTCAAAAGAGAGCAGTGACACCATTATTAATGACAACAAAGGCATAACGTTTTTAAGTTTAGAGTGAGCTTTGAGGGGCTGGCCCCGTGGCCGAGTGGTTAAGTTCGCGCGCTCTGCTGCAGGCACCCCAGTGTTTCGTTGGTTCGAATCCTGGGCGCGGACATGGCACTGCTCATCAGACCACGCTGAGGCAGCGTCCCACATGCCACAACTAGAAGGACCCACAACGAAGAATATACAACTATGTACCGGGGGGCTTTGGGGAGAAAAAGGAAAAAATAAAATCTAGATTGAGCTTTGAGGTTAATTTGGGTATTTATATTTGAACATGGGTTTGCTCTGACATTCTAGGAATTCACATTGCTGAAAACTGTGAGGCTGCTGAAGGAAGTGAATGTTATCAATGTCCCTTCCAGCCTCTACTCCCTCCTCCACCCAATTATCCCTACGAGGACAGGCTCTTTCTCAAACTAGTGGAAAGCAGAAACCGAAGCACGAAATGCCTGCTCGCCAGCCTTTCCAGAATTTACAACTGAATTACGTTTTTACGTTTTAAATAGAAGTTTTTCCTTCCTACAGCTTACACTCAAAATCTTATAAAAGTAGATAAGTAGATGGTACAGTTTGCCTTCAACCAGGATGCAGTGCAAGAAGTCAGAATGAATTGGGAAGAAAAAAATAATAAAGGGTATGCTATGGTTACACTGAAATTTCAATATCTTGTGAAAATGAAGTGTTAGCTTTCGTCTCCAGTGGTATACCAAGTTCTGCTAAAAGAGCATAGGTGAAAATTCCATCACCTATCGGCAACCCAATGTGTCTCCTCTCCTGTTAGAGAAATACAAGATGGCATGCTGAAAATCAGCAAGCAGCATTAAACCTCCCCCGAAGATGGACACAACTATTGAGACAACACTATCTTCATAAAACAAAGGTCAGTGACACCAAGGAAAACCAGACCGCAACAGATTCTGCCTTTCAAGATTGGGAAACCTTCAGTATGTGAAATGCAAAACGACATAAATTGTTTAGATTTCTATGGTGCTCCCTAACTTACACCGAAGCCCAACAATGGGATAGAGAAGGCAGTGTAAACAGTGTTTACCAACCGTATCGCCGCAAGATGTTGTGGAAACAAGCTACAGCTGTGGCTTTGGCAGGACCCAAGCGGCAGCCTGGAGATTTCAAAGCAAAGTTAGGTACAAATAACTTTCTTCGGGATTCAAAGAACTTTTGTGAAGTGGAAGAAAGTTCTAGAGAAGCCACATTTCTGGAAATGTTTGAAGATCAGAAATGAGCTTATACAGTAAGTAATAATACCTGAGGAGACTAATATACTAAAAAGATCGAGGGATAAAAACACAACCTCCCAACCGTGATTGTCACATTATTTGGCAGAGATATGGCTGGGAAAACACTATCATTTCAAAAACCACAAAACCAGAGTAGGTGTGAAAGTGGAATTCTAATTACTCAAATATAGACCTTAGTTCAATCCCATTCAATCGAAGAAGATTTTAGTAAGACATAGATGAGTGAATGAGCGTAGCAATTACCGCAGATTCATAACAGAGCGATAGCACAAAATATAAGGGATCCTTCCCTTTTTTTTTTTACCTTTCTTTTTTAAAAAACAAAAATATTGTGATCTTTGGGCTTTCGACCTAAATTTAAAATGGATTGCAAAAGACTGCCGTCAGAGAGGGTCAACCGATGAATTAGACGTGAAGAGTTTGCTCATCTTAGTTCTGATCGGGGAAAGGAAGGATGAACCAGCCCACAAGATTAAAACCTCAGGATTTATCACTAGGATAATTTTGCTGATCTTCAATGTCCTCCTGGCACACAGGGCAAAATGGAAATTCTAAGATAAAGCGATTTAAAACTGTGATTCTCATATAGTTTTTTTTAAAACCTTTAAATAGAATCCACAACTATGTCAGAAATTATTGAAATTTACAAATGTTGGTGTATTGGGACTGTGATAAGGCCCTGCTACTTAAAAAAATCTCCCAGGGGCCAGCCTGGTGGCATAGCGGTTAAGTTCACACATTCAGCTTCAGCGGCCCAGGATTCGCAAGTTCGGATCCTGGGTGTGGACATGGCACCACTTGGTAAAGCCATGCTGGGGTAGGTGTCCCACATATAAAGTAGAGGAAGATGGGCATGGATGTTAGCTCAGGGCCAGCCTTCCTCAGCAAAAAGAGGATTGGCAGCAGTTAGCTCAGGGTTAATCTTCCTCAAAAAAAAAAAAAAAAAAGCTCCCAAGTAGCCTAACACAGCATATAAAATAAAGAGACTCCTTTGTATCGAAGCAATAAGAGTTCCTGGTCAAAGGTAAGACTTCTATCTGGGAGAACCATTAATTAATTATACCCACTAACCCCACAGCGCCCCACTGACAAGTGGTGAAGCAGGATTTTCAGAGGGAACCGTAGAACAAGGGTGTGTAGACTAGAGGAGGCATGGAGGCAGCGGGGAAAGCAAGAGGAAAGAGCTTGTGAGTGCTGGAGAGAGACCAGAGGGAAAAGGACAGACATTCTACTGCAGATGGAAAGGCCTCAAATAACTAACTTTGCGCCAAATGATCCTACACGCATTGGAGACCTGAGGTGTGCTTTCCAAAGCTCAGCTTGTGTGTGATAATGTATCCCCACCTGCAAGTCTAAGGAAAGAAAACTGGGGGATCCCACAGGCAGCGAAAGCAACCAGATGAGAACTGCATGGGTATGTAAAATACAGTTGTGATGTGGAGAAGAGCTGCAATTCAGTACGGCTGTGCCATTTGTGAGCAATATGATTCTCTGACATATGCAGCAATAAGAACTTCAGAGTTTCCAACATCATTTTCCTTCTCCCTGGATACTGCTGCATTGAGATAGAGACCCATCCAGCCATCCTTATTTACCACTTTAATAAATATTCATGAAGCAATTTACTATAATCCTTTTAGGCTCCCACACCGTGGGGGTGGTACAATTAAACTATCCCCAAGTCCTTTTCCATAGAAAATGCCGTAATGTACATCTGTTTATACCCTGTATGTTTTTAGTTGAATTTCCTTAGCGGGAATGTTTATAGCTTGGCTCTAAAAGGAAATGCCACCTCCCACTTGAGCTCAGGATTCAGTACTGAGTGACAAAGAAAACTTAGCTTAATGCAGAAACTTTATCCAATAAGCCACTGCCTCTGAGAATCTGACTGCTCATTTTTCCCTCTCTACCCTATTGTCTTCTATGGAGTACTGCCTGATTGACGTTCCTCCTGGTGGCTACAAAAATGAACTTTGAATCAAATACAAGTCTATATAGTCATTTAACTTAAATTTACCAAGCCATGGAATGATATTAGATTTGCATCTACAAGGGGTAACATCTTTGCAAGAACTTGACATCATAAGGAATTTTGCTTGCATCAACAAGATTTTCAACAGCAAGGAGTGTGCAATCGACAACTGTTCTAAATCCACAATTTGGCTGCTTCCTTATCTGTTTCTCTTTTTTTCTGCCGTCTGACTCATTCTTCCCAGCACTCAGTACTTTTCCTGACATCCAGTTTTCCTTTGCATGAGCATGGTTTTGTTTAATTGATTTGTTTGGAGATGGGAAGTATCTTTCTCTGTCTCTCTCTCTCTCTCTCCCTCCCTTTCTCTTTAGAATTGCTTTCAGGTACTGCATTGACTCTTCTCTGAGTTTATCGATTTCGGGGTATATATTCACGATTAGCCATTGTATCTGGCACCTACTTCTTCTTAGTACATAAATAGGATTTTCTCTCCATTGCAGTCTATATATTGTCTGCCGCTGCTTTAGCTGGCACCGTGTCAGCATCAGTACTGCAGAGAATGAAATACAAGTAAATGATTTCCACTCAGAACTGGGTGCCTTTAAAGTGGGACCCTTCACATTCATCTGTGTTCCATTTTGATGCTTCCAGGTAGTTCAGCAAAGAAGAGTTAGCTGCCATTGTTATTTAACTTAATTCTTACCTTGTGAAGATTCCTGCAAAAAAGGCAAAGAAATAAATTAATTAAAATAAAATTCTTACATCTCAGCAAGGAGATGAGTGAAATCAGAAAATGGCCTTCCTTCCTTTCTTTTCCTTCCAATTTTTTTCTGGCACCTTTTCACTTTTCATCAGGTAGTGGCTTCTTGTTCCGCCTGGTACCATCTCCGTTTCCATCCACTTCAACCTCCTGCTGTCCACTTGGAAAGGTTCAGATAAATGAATTCATACTTCTGTGACCTGAGATTAAGGCGTCTTCTCTCTCTGGGGATTTTATCTTAATAGGAAATACTTCTTGATGCAAAGGAATCTCTAATGGAAGAATTTCGAGTATTCCTGACAACTGAAAATGAAAGATATTTGAGAGCAGAGGGAAGTTTTTTGGTGCCTTTCAAATTATGTCAGATTTAACGTTTTTGATTTATACTCTAACTTCTTTAAAAAATGGACTTGGGATATCTTGTAAAGTATACAATGTAACAAAAAATTAACAGATGATAAAATTAAGGGTGAGGGTAGAAACAGTAACAGAAGGTAGGATAAGTCAGGGATCATGTTAGCACACAAAATAAACACACAATAACAACTTGAATGATTGCTAGAATTGGCCCTCAAATTTACCTCTGAGCATCCTAGAGACAAAGCACAGGGAAAAATATAACATTTATGAATTCACATGGTTTATAAGACTGAAAACACTGTTCAGAAGAAACTACACTAAGTAGTAAACAGCTAGCTTCTATGTAAGGTTAGTCTTATGTAGAATTCATAAAATGAAACTAAGTCCACACAAACAGTTGTAGAATATCCTTAGCAACTTTCCATGATAACCAAAAAATGGGAAACAGCCCATAAAATGAATACACAATTATGGTATTACATTCAATGGAATACTACTCAGCAATAAAATGGAATAAAATATGGGTAAACACAATTTCACGGGTGAATTTTAAAATTGTTACAGTGAGTAAAATAAGACAAGCACAAAAGCATGCATACAGCATGATTCCATTTATATAAAATTCTTGAAAACTGCAAACTGATCCAGAGTGACAGAAAACAGATTAGTGGCTGCCTGGAGATCACGGTAGAGGAGGGGTGGACCACAGGGGGTCAGGAGGAAACTCGTGAGGGTGATCGGATGCTCTACATCTTGACTGTGGCAGTGGTTTCATGAGGGTATACATCTATCAGGACTCATTAAATTGTACACCTTAAAAGTTTTATTAAAAAAAAAATTTATCAACTTTATTTACAATAGCCCAAAACTGGATACAACCCAAATTTCCATTAACAGGTGAATGAATAAACAAGTTGTGACATATCCATACAATGGGATACTACTACTCAATAAAAACTAATGAACTAGTGATACACACGACAATGTGGATGAATCTCAAACTAATTATGCTGAAAAATGAAAATTAACTTATAGTGACAGAAAGCATGTCAGTGGTTACCTGAGACTAGGGGTGATGGGGGTGTGGGGGGGATTTCCAAGAGGCAAGAGAAAACTTTGGGAAATTTGGGGTATGTTCATTATCTTGACTACGGTGATGGTTTCATGGGTAGAGACATACGTGAAAATGTACCAAATCATGCACTTTAAATATATGCAGTTTATGGTATGTCAACTATACCCCAATAAAGCTATTTTAAAACAAACCCAAAAAAAAAGGCTTACTCTCAAGTGCTTCTCTTCCATGTATAGTTCTGTCTCTGCTCGTTCCGTGTTATACAAGAGTTATCTTTTTTGTGTCTGCTTCCACCACTGGCCATAAGCTCTAGTAAGAAAGGAGCCGTGTCAGCACAGCTGTGGCCCTCCCAGGACACGACCTGGCTGCTGGACAGTGCTCAGTAACCATCTGTGGAATTGTATCGCAATGTCTTATGGTAATGGCTACCATTTCTAGTGTCTATTATCTGCCAGCCACTAATCTAAGGACTTTTCGTGGATTAACTCTTTATTCCGGTCAATAGCTCTTGAAATTGAGTCCTCTTATTACTCTCTGCAGTTGAAGAAACCCAGGCACCTGGCTCCAGAGCCCCAGCTCTCTTCAATACGAACCTGATATTGCCTTTATGTATCATACTCAAAACAAATGGGAATCTTCAAGGCTCTAAAGCCAAGACCTTGGAGCCTGTGGTGTAGGGATATCAGAGAGTTTAGGAACTAAGACAATGAGCCCAAAAGACCAAATGAATAGGACTGAACTCAGAGTTAGAAAATTTGATGTTAAGCCCTGACAGTACCACCTCAGAGTTACCGCAAAGATCCAATGAGAAAATGAACAGAATCTAAACATCAACCGAATGGCATCATGATCATACTCTAGGATGAATCCACTTGGATTATAAGAATTTAATTAGGTGTGAAGCTTAATTCAACACCTGGTTCTCACTGCAGCACTTTTCCCCTCAATTACAAGGACAAATTTAGACTTCACATGCCAAGCAGCTGGCACAGTAAAATAAGAGCCACCTCTTGTGACCCTCACCATTGCATTGTTGCCACATGTAGCGTATGGCTCTCTCAGGACACTCGTGGTTTGCTCATTTTATGGTAGTGAGAATCTCATGGAATGGGTGCCTGGCTTCCAATGATTTCTTTGGTCTCTACTGTTCTGTTTGGTTCTTTTATTAAATGTTCAATTATAAAGACATTGTGTATCATATGTTCCCACCTTTTTGGGTTTTTTTTGCTGGGAAAGATTTGCCCTGAACTAACACCTATGGCCAATCTTCCTCTATTTTTTTCCCCACCTCAAAGCCCCAGTACATAGTTATATGTTATAGTTGTAAGTCCTCCTAGGCCTCCTGTGTGAGCCACCACCACAGCATGGCAACTGACAGATGAGTGGTGTGGTTCCATAACCAGGAAGCAAACCTGAGCCACCAAAATGGTGAGAGCGCTGAACTTTAACCACTAGGCAGTCATGGCTGGCTCTGTTTGCACTTTTTGTGAGCTTTGTCCTTAGCATCCTACATGCTACATACCATTTGTTACATAAGTCACCTACCCAAGAGCTGGATGGATGAGCAAGCCTTGAAGACACCATATTACAGAATCATCACAGAATGTCCACTGCCTGCTATACCATGATTGCTAATGTTAACTTTTCACATAATCAGGTCCATTTAATAGAATTCAGTGTTGTGTTAGTATAAATAGGTATTAAGTGATCCAAGAAGGCTTTAGACGTTTTTCCACTGAAATTAATGGTAATTATATATTTGACTTAGAGAATTTACTTTGAGAAGAGTTTTTCAGGAACAAATTAACTCTTGAACAGTGAGAGAAAAGCTATAAACAAATATAAGGAATTAATGTTATGGTCTTTATTTTTTTAAATCACAATGTCCTATTCATTGGGTACTGTTTCCCAAACAGAGTTCTCAGGAACAATACTGGGCCATCATTTGTGTGGAAAACACTGGTTGGAAGTGAGTTAAGTAAGTCTGTATTGTAGGATTTTGCAAAATATCTTAACCCAAGAAAAGAACATAATATAGAGCATTTCCCAAAAATATTTATCTTACACTAATGTCTCCTGGTTAGAAATGTTCAAGTATTTTGAAATTTAGTTAGTTGATATTGATAGATTTAATGATACAATCAGTATGCAATAGTGAAAAAATACATTCTTTCAAATCAGAAGACTTACTCTGTTGGTGCTGAAGTGCTTCATAAAGAGAGGAAATCCTGCTAAATAGAAGATATTCTTGGGGCCTGCCCAGTGGCTCAGCGATTAAGTGTGCACATTCCACTTCGGTGGCCTGGGGTTCACCAGTTCGGACCCCAGGTGTGGACATGGCACCGCTTGACAGCCATGCTGTAGTAAGTATCCCACATATAAAGTAGAGGAAGATGGGCATGGATGTTAGCTCAGGGCCAGTCTTCCTCAGCAAAAAGAGGAGGCTTGGCAGCAGTTAACTCAGGGCTAATCTTCCTCAAAAAAAAAAAAAAAACGAAGAAGATATCCCCCTAATTGTCCCATATTTTTATTCCCTCCTTTTTTTTTTTTTTTTTTTTTTTTGCTTTATGTTAGGTTACTTTTTAGCAATCCATTTGGAATTATCTATTGACATTTTAGCTATACAACTTCATATCATTCTTAATAATTCAATTTCAGATTATGCACTTAACCTAGAACAGCCTTCTTAAAGTTAATATTGTGCCACTTTATGTGACATATAAGAATCTTAAAACAGTACAATTCCATTTGCTCCCTCATTCTTTGCTATTTTGTCATATGTTTTCCATGATGCACTAGAGCTGGTTTACACTGGCTCATAAGAGTTGATTGTTAAATTTTCAGGAAATTTGTAATCTCACTGACATAACATTGGTAGTTTAAAATTGGTGATAGTGAGAGTATTTACACCAAGTAAGTTGACAAATGCTTTAAGTCAGGAATCGCCCCCTACACACATTCAACAGCACATCACTATATAGTTTACTTTCATTTAGGAATCCCACAGAACAACGTAATTATTTTTGCTTAGTTTTCTTTTTTTTTAATTAGAAAAAGAAAAAAGCATCCTTGTTTATTCATGTATTATGGTCATCTTTTCCTTTAAGGCCTTGAACATATTTGTAATAGCAGTTTTAAAGTTTTCATATTCTAATCATAGTATCTCATTCATCTCAGGGTCTATTTAATTGACCATTTTTTTCTTAATTATAAGTCGTATTTTCCTGCTTTTCTGACTGTCTCATAATTTGTGAATATATGCTGGACTTTGTGGATGATAAATACATTGTAGAGAGTGGATTGTTGTCTTCCTTTAATTAGAATTGAATTTTATTCTGGCAGGCAGTTAATTACTGGCTTATCTTTTCAATCCAGTGAAGTTTTATTTTATTCTTTGTCAGGACAGGTCTATTTCAGTCTTCTCCTTCATCCTAAGGAATGCTCCTCCTCTAGAGGGTGATCCCTATTCCAAAGGCATGAGCAAAATAATTTAATAGCCACTTGATCTAAATGAAAAGTTGTGCTTCTCAAAGAGACGTGTAAACGCATCTTCTACAGTGCATGTGATAACTTGTCATCTATGGGCATATTCTCAAAATAATTACTAATTTTTAGACAGATAATGATGCTTCTTTTTGTGTGTGTGGAAGAAGATTAGCCCTAAGCTAACATCTGCTGCCAATCTTCCTCTTTTTCTGCTTGAGGAAGATTAGCTCTGAGCTAACATCCATGTCAATCTTCCTCTACTTTATATGGGAGTCGCCACCACAGAATGGTTGACAAGTGATGTAAGTCCAAACCCAGGAGCCAAACCCGTGATCCAGTGACACCAAAGCGAAGCTCACTGAACTTAACCACTAGGTCACGGGGCCAGCCCTAATAATATTGCTTCTTTAGCAGACTTGTGTCTTCTGGTCTTCATGTAGTCACTGATACCACTATCATCTGCTTAGTAGATCAGAAATGTAAGTTACACATTCCTAATCAACTTCCCTGAAAAAATTAAAATTCAGTATTTAATTTTTCAGGCAGTATTTCTTTTTTTTTTTTTAAGTCATAGCTCTGGATGGTTTGTTGCAAAAACTTTTTCAATTACCAAACAATAAAAGAAATAAATAGTAGATTTATACTATAGAATAGATGACAGTTAGCATACTAAAAGCATTCAGAGCACTCTCTAAACTCTCTGTGGTGGGAATGCTCAGCCTCGAGGTCCCACACAAATTTCATATACATCTATATATAGCCTATAATTTTCCATTTCCCATTGACTTCACTGACCAGCAGCCCGATGATTTTATGCATTTTGAAGGTTACAGCAAGGCTATAGCACAACTAGCCGGTACACCAAGGAGCATTGGATAAGCAGCATCAAATACTTCTCTTATCATTATCTGAAACAAGAAGGAGTTACTTACTCTGCTATTTGTGTCCAAGAGCATTTGTTTTTATCATTGGATCCCCTGAAAACTGTCCTTAAAAGGGAATTTGGGTCTAGAAAGTCTCACAAAAAGAGAGAGAGGTTATTGCTGGTGATCTTCCACATTTCTCTTACATTTAACCATGTTTTAAGGGAGAACTCTTCACCAATGCCTTTGATGTAATGTAGGATGAGACCATACCAGAAGATGGAAGGGTTAAATGAAAGCCTATCAACCTCCAGCCTTATTTTAAATGCAACTATTGATAGTAAGATTAATAATAATTAAAAACCACATCAATGCAACCATTAATAATAAAAAACTCTGTTTAAAAGAACTTGAACAAAACCTGGATGGCCCTCAGGTCAGTTGCTATAATCCAGGATTGACTGCGCCAGGCAAACCGGGATGTATGCTCACCCTGCTGGATAAGCTATTTAAAGAACAGTGAAGTTGTTAAAAACAACGAAGAAAAAGAACAAGAGGACGATGACGACTGTAGGAAGAAATGATATAGCCAAGGAAACTTGGAAAAGTGAAACTGTTGTTGGACACTAAAAGATGCTGTTTATGTTCTGTTTTGGCCCATAATAGTGTGCCCTTGTTTCTTCCTACCCCTTTCCAAAAACAATTTGTGCTTACACAACTGCCAAAAGCGATGAACTAGATATTATACAAAATCCCCCCAAAAACTCTCGCATATTGTAGTCTCTTTCCAGCCTTTTTTAGCTCAACACATTAAAAACTCAGAAATATTTCTGTGTTTTATAACAGGTTCAAAGCTAAGTTAACATTTTCCATCATCATTCTATTTTTATGTTAATAGTTCATCACCTACAATATACCGAAATATTGTATAATTCGAGTGCCACGTAACGATCTTCACTAGTGACTTAGATTTTATTTTCAACTGTGAATTTTAAACATAACTCCTCTGTGTGAAAAGACATAATCTTCATTTTTCTCTTTGTATAATACTTGTCATTCCCAAAGCTGGTTCTAATGAAAGCAACTCTCCTGTTTCTGAAAAAACACAGTAGTGGCCTTCTTCACCCCTTTCTCTGTACTTTCAGCCTACTCAGCACTTACAATTTACACGAATTAATTTGTGTGTCTATCATTAAATGGGCACTGATTGGAGGCAGCAGTTAAGTGCTGAGAAGCTCATCAAGCAATTTCATCTACTTTATTATAATGAATCCACCAGGAGTAAGCCCATTTCCTGATCTGTGGACTTCTAAGATGACAACTACCACCCTTGGCTCCACATTGAGGACTGGCCACCGGACTCGACCTTGTGGGTAGCTCTGACTTTTGGCCTGACTCATAACCCAAGAATAGTGCTTACATCTTTTGAGTTGGAGATGTGGGAATGACGTCCATGAGGAGAGGAGATATATCGAGTTCTTAAAGTGTGGGTTTCTAGGACTATAACTACCACTCCAGAGCACAAGTTTAAAAGTATGAGCTGCTACTTGGAGCTCTCATTCTGCATCTGGGCAGCATCTGCTTGACCCAACCCCACCCTGGGTAGGCACATGCTTTCCTATGGACCCACAGCCTATAGGATATCAGTAAAATATCACTCAATTGATCTCCTTTCTACAAGGTTAATTGCACACTTAAAATGGTTGTGGATTTTACCTTCAAGGTTAGAAAGTCTTAGGACTCCATTTCCAGATTCCAGCTGTGGGAATAAAACAAGAACGCCGAGAGCAGTGTCTCCCTAACTGAGTGCCATGAATCATTAGTGGGTCATGAGTAATCTAGTAGGTCTCAATCAGCAAATTTTTTAATGTAATAGAAGAGAGTTGAAAATATCAGAAAAAGATGGCTGTATTAAGGGTGAGCATTGTTTCCTGAAACATTTATTTAAGCTGTGTGTGTGTCATGGGTTGTAATGTGAAATTCAAATTTTTTACTCTGAGTCTGAACCAAAACAAGTTGGAAAGCCACTGCCTTGAGTAACTCAGGCTATTTAATGAGGAGAAAGTAAATGTATTTGAAGGACTGGATAGGAAAATGAAAGAAGACTTTTGCTGTAGGGAGTAATGGAACGAAGGGCAGAAAATGTAAATTGTGAAGGACAAATGTTGGCTCAGCCAATGAAAGAAAATTCCTTTCCAGTATGAAACATCCAGCCTCATGAGGAGATGGGATTCTATTTAAAAAGTAGCCCGACGGTCACCTGCATGAGCTGCGGCTGCAATAATTCCTGTCTTTAGTGAGCAGCAGCTCTGGATGATTTTCATCCACTTCTTTGAATGTCTTTATTCTCCTACAATGATCACAAAGCCCAAAATGTCTGATTTCTGCTACTGAACCCAGTTTTTAAGCTATTATGCATGTTTAAAAAAATGTTTTTATAACTTGACCCTTTTTCTGCCCTTTCATACAATGCCCTTATTTTAAAATAGCACTTTTAGGGTTTGAGACTGAGAAATTCCAAAATGGTAAAAAAAAAAAATTGCTTTAGTTGAAAAGTAGTCCAGGTTGTGTTCCATTTTATTTTCCCTTCCTTTATGCTCCAAAAAATTAAATAAATAAACCACGTATTACAAAATAGACAAGAACAAATAAAATAATACCAGTTGCACTGGGAACACTCTGAAATCGGTAGTTATAAAAACAGCCTTATTTTCCATTGAAGGTGACAGCATATTTAAAAATGAGAAACTCTATAAAAATGGTCAGTATTACTATGCTTGTGTTTCTCAATCAGGAAGTCATATAAACTCAAAACAGGATGTTATGTTGGACAAAGCTGCCATAAAATAAAATAGTATGAGTATTTGCGTGGGTTTTTATTTCTAATCCCAAAATTCAACATGCTGAATTTATAGATTCTCAGAGACAAGCCTGGCCCCTAGTATCTGGTTATAAAAGTTTAAGCATTTTAGATAGAAAAAAATTTTTGATAAATAGGATCAAATGCCACCCTGGGTTTTACAAAGATCATTTTGGTAAAGAAAATTTACATGGAGAGTTCACTCGAACTTTGCCACATGGTTCCACAGTCAAGGAGGGTTACAGGGGGGTGGCATGGCTTGCCAGGGAGGATGCAGACTTGGGCTACCAATCATCTGTTCTATCTTCTGTTCTATTTCTTCCATTCTAGTCTATTTAAGCTAATGGTACCCGACCACCAAGAGGAATCAAATAATTCCATAATCTACAGAGAGCCATAAACTACATTGGCCTTCAGGGTCCCCCACCGGTGAATGTGAAGATGGAAACAAGAAGTGAGTTACTGTGGCAAATTGGCAATTCACCCCAGCATGACAAGCCAGGCAAGACATTCGTATGATAACAAGCTTTAAAAGGTCAAAATTCATTTTACATTAAGCCAATTCAAAAATTCAAGCAAAGCAAGCTATGCTGATTAACTGAATCTTATTAAGCATGCAAAACAGACATTCTTCTAAATGCTTAATCACGGGGGTTGGAGTATCCACCAAAACGCTTCACAAACACAGAAACCATACATATTCCTGGAAGCCCAAATTTCTCACCCAGTCCAGCTTTCCATCAACAATAAAATTTCCATTACAGCTTTAAAAAAATTAGTGGTATAATGAGTCATATATATGACATCTAGAACATTCCCGATTTCTTTTTACTTTTTCAGTAATGTAGATGCCTATGCTCCTATTACATAGAATAAAAAGACAGAGTTGGTACAGGGGCCAGTGTTCCAGGACGACTAGATTATAAAAGCCCTACTAATTAACTTTGGCTATTCATACCCTGGGAATACGGTGTCAACCACTTGTCATTGGCAAACAGGTCCAAGAGCTTTCATAGCCTCATAGACAACTGCTCCTTCCTGCCACAGCAACTCATTATACCAATGACTATATAAAACATACTCCCATCCATGACCATGGCCTTTGTCATTGGTAGGAAAGATATTGTGTCAGTTTAGCAGGATTTTCTTTTCATACATTCCACATTTTTCTCACTCATTAAAACGTCTGCTAATATAGAAGCATATTACTTTCTTCTGTCTGTCTCTGCAGTCATCATTCCTTTGATAGATTCTCATTTATAGCTTCTTTTTCAAATTCCCTAAACTTTCTAGTATCTTTTCATAAAAATTCCTTTTTATTTCCTTTGATTCCCACACTCTGCTTTTCAGTTCATGGATAATTTTTACCCCAGTTGCTCCCTAACTAATGAATCTTTTCAGTCCGACCACTCCCTAATCTCTTAGGCCTCAGCTGGATTTTCAGAAGTTCAGACTGAAGCGATATAAGCCACTCCACTTTACTTTTCTGTTTGGAGGCAGGAAGTCTGCTGTGTTTAATTATGCTGTCTCTTAGGATGCTCCAAGTTTCTACTGGACTCATGAATTTTAACTCTTCTTTCTAGTGCATAAGCTGACTCAGTTTTTAAATTCACTTCCAAAAGAACTTCTATTAAGTATAACATTCTTATTCTGCTGTCATCTATAAAAGCATGCTTATGGAGCAGCTTATGGGCTCTTGGTTTTGGGGGGTTTTTTCTATTTCTTATATTCATAATCAGGCTTTTCTGATTTTATACCGTGAATCACTATTCTTGACCTGAGAAGATAAGTTGCCGTCAGTACTGACCTAATTACCCCTAAGCGGTTCCTTTCCTCTTAGGACAATATGCATTCTATACTTCCTGGCCAAATCCCATCCAGCTGTACCTCCATCCTGCTGCTGGGAAGAACCAGCCACACCCAGAAGCCCTCGCCTGATGACCTTTCTGAGCACTGACTCTGCTTCCAGGGTTTTCCAAGTGGTACCTGTGGTAGGTAGAGTGCTGGCTCTGGAGTTGGGTGCTTGCCGATTCGCATCTCCATCCCACTTCTTACTAACCATGAGAACTTGAGCAAATTAAGTTTCCAGATCCCCGACTGCCTCCTTGGGCTGTGGTGAGGAAGAAAAGACACGATGCCTGTAACACGGAAAATGTCAACTATTCTTACCAATAGGACTTCAACAAAGTGTCAATTTCTTCTCCATTTATTTAAAGATCTCAATGTTTTACAGCATATTTGGGGTTAGAATAACTTCCTCTGCAGTTAGAGTAACTTCCTTGAGTTTTCTTACAGATCCATCTCTATAGGACCTTTCTATTTCAGATACTTACTGTGAAACGGACCACTTGGAAGAAAAGAAAACAATTCAAGACTAACAGGTGAAAAAATAATCCTTGTTACCAGATAATACGTTTCTCCAAAATGTAGATTTTCTTTCATTTTTCTTTTCCATCAATTCAGTCATTAGTTATTGAGGGCAAGGCCATGCTACACTTTGGAAAATCAAGATGTAACCTGGTCTCTGACCCACCAAAGTTACAAGGTGATTCCTGAAACCAGACTCATGCCCATGAATGGGGTCAGGATAGGACAGCATATAATTAAGCGCCAGCAGATGGGAGCTGGGAATGAGGCGGGCCCAGTTTGATGTTCTGAACACAGCCAATATTCAGCCCAAGCATATTAACTAATACCAGTAATAATGTATAACCGATAACATCAGAAAGTATATGCCTGGCATCCCAAGATGATAATTTTCAGAATATAAAAATTGCTTATCTTTGCCACCAGTATCAAGAGGGTCTATAAATGCTGGCTTCTTGTTTTTATTTTAATTAACATATAAAACAAAATAAAGGGAAAAAAATTGGAAAAACACACTGAATCACGGAAGAGTTGCATAGAGAGCTAGAGCAAGATGAAGGGTAAGGGCCATTTCCCTTCCTGAGCCCCAGCAATTGCAGTAATTCATACATATTTGAGATCCTATGATACTCTGACTTTATGTTCCCATGAAACAATCTTATCAGCAAGGTTCCCTCTGAGCCTGTCTCCAGTGTTCGCTTCCACAAAGACACTTTCTTTTCCTAGATTCTTGTCATTGTTCCTATCAACTGCTGATGAGAGATCGACAGCCCAAATAGAACCTGCAGCCCCTCTACCTGGAGCAGAGAACCAACTGAAGGCTAAGAGAACATCATTTTTCCTTTTGGATAAGTACTTCTCCTTTGTTACTTTATCCTCATGTCTATGAACTCCTGTGGCTTGAAAAAGAAACCCTCTTAAGAATCTTTATATGAAAAGAGGCCAAGAGAATATTACCGTTCACCAACCTGAAGCAATATTCAGTTATTATAGTACAAAGACAGAGAAAAGCTGTGTTGGGGAGAAATTTCATTATCCTACAGGATATTAAAATCCTGATATCAAGGTTGTCAACATTGTGATAACAAATACAGCCCTAAAAGTGATTGCTTCTTAGAATGTATCTTTAAAGATCCTTTATAATTCAGTAATATCTCTACTACCCTGGCTGCTAATATTGATTAGCAGTCAACTACATTAATCAACTGTGTACAATGAAAAACTCGGGGAGAGAGAAACACAAAAATGAAGAGAAGCCAGAAGAAACTTGTGCAGGACAGTTTCTACCAAGAGAAAAATCACTGGGCTTTTCTTCAACTTCTGGTTTCTCTGTAATAATAATAATAACCAAAAGGAATAATAACCAAATAGTAATACGAATAATTCTCAATAGAGTAGAGAAGTAGAAAAGATAGAGAATACACTAGAAACTTATTTTCATACTGAGCTTGAATTGTACATTGTAAGTTTAAAAATAGAACAAATCCAAAGGTTATAAAGAGATCTTCTGGCACCTTTAGTAAGAAATCCCTTATGATAAGATTCAAAGCTGTTAGGTGGAACTTTCTTAGAAGATTCCTGTACGCATTTCCCATGCCACAAGAGCTGAAAAGCAGCATTATTGAAACCTGTAGGCCAAGATGCAAAATGGTATGTAATTTCACAAACTGCCCCAGGTTTGGGAGATGAACCTGTGCCTGCAACACTCAAGCAAATAACTCAAGAGGAAGACCTAAAAGTGTTTCATTCTAGTTATGCAACAGGGCCATGGGTGTCCCCTGGAATGTCTGTTTCTAGAATGATCTCTACCCCACCTTGCTTTGGACACACTGTCTACCAGATAGCACTTTAGCAAACCCCAGGATATGGACTTCTGGAAAATTTGGGACATTGTAATGGCTGGGTCACCCAATCAGCAATAGCTCCGGTTCTAATCCCACGTTGCAAGCCCAGACCAAGAATGGAGCTTCTAAGTCACCAAATCAGTGACAATTGACTCACCTGAACTCAAGGATGGTTAGTGTTTGAGCATCATTTGTGTAAGTATTCCTATCACCAGGCCCCATTGTTTATGTTCCTATCCAGAAACAATTCTTGGGATTTCCAGATGACCATTTGTGTCCACCTGGGTCATGGGAACACTACTTTTAAAAAGCAACTACAGGACGTTTTCCTCTCAAAAAAATTAATAATAGAGTAAGAGGGCCTAGTTGAGAAGAATTGATGCAACACTGTAAGAAAGCATACCATTAACCTTTATTTTAAAAATACCCATTTACACACATAACATCGATTCAGCCTACTGTGTGTAGAGTAGGGAGTAGACTATTTGCCATTTCTGCTCTTGCTTGTTGTTAATCTTGACTCCCAGGGATTCCTCTGATCTCTTCTGACCTCCAGATCCAAGTAACTATTTTGGAATTTTCTAATCCCACAGTCCAATTTATCTCTCTGGACTCAACGCTCAGCAATTTGGACAGGCTGCTTCTCTTTTCTCTGTGTTTTGAAAGTGAAGTTAACAGTTTCTGTGAAAAAAGGTTAAAAGGAAGCCTCTTTTCTTCGAAACAACAGGTCACTCATTTACCTTCTTTTCCTTTTTTAAATAACACTTCCGCACCCCCCCACACACACACACACACACAAACACACAACTATGATGCAAGGGAAAGATGAACATTCATAAAATAAAAAGATGAAGATGTTAGCAAGGTGTTAAGTGAGAAGCTTTTGTCTTGTCATGACAAAACTGTGGCTGAAGCCTAAGAGTTGGGAATACAACGAGTTAGGTGTGCACATATTCTAGAAAAAGGAATGATCAACATAGAACATGATAAGAGGTGATTAAAAAAAAAGGGTAATTTATCTCTCATACCTCCACGTCAAGCCAAGCAAGGAAAGCTTCCAGGGAACTACTCATAGACTGTGGGGATTCTTTCTACGATGGAAGCATCTTCTGGTTGGACGCTTGTTAAGCTGCACAGATACATGAGTCCCTATCTGTTAAGAAGAGTATGGAGACAGATAATTTGAAAGACTCTGATATGTGTCCCCTTGAGTTAACAACATAGAGATTGGTGCCTGACACTTACTTAGAGAAAGTCTGAAAATGAGAACTTGCTGGAGTTGTCCTGATAGCAAAGTAAGAGGCTATCATGAAAGCAAAATGCCATTCCACTCAGGAATTTACTGATGGAAAAGAGTAGACCCCATAGAAGTTAGCTGGGCTTGATTTATCTTGAAAGAGACTCTGTCTAGAAGGTCTGTCAAGGAGTTAGGTGGCTCCAACAGAAAGACACTGTGAGGAGTGAGCCTCAGAAGAGTAAGCAATAAGGCATTAGTCAGAGTACGACATGAAATTCCAGGTCAGAAGTCTCCAGTGGGAGGATTTCTGAAGGAATCTGTATTAGTTACTAGTCATCTATTACTATGCAAAAATAGGACCACAAACTTTTAAATACGTATTTGTTATCTCACAGTTTCTGCAGGTTAGGAGTCCAGGCATGGCTTAGCTGGATCCTCTGCAAGGTTGCAGTTGTGTTGGTTGGGGTTGTGGTCTCACCCTTGACTTGACTTGTGTAGAACCCACTTCCAATCTCATGTGATTGTGGGAAGCATTCAATTGCTTGTGAGCGTCATGTTGAGGCCTTGAGTTTCTTGTTGGCTGTTAGCTGGAGGCTGCTCCCTTTGCCACATGGCCCTTTCCACAGGCATCTCACAACATAGCAACTAGTTTCAAAGCTGGCAAGGGAGACAGAGTCCTCTCATAGGAAAAACAAATCTTGCCATGAGAGAAAGACCCAACCCTAAGATGTCTACCATGACCAAGGGCGTTTGAGAACTAAGGGAGAGCTGCACACAACATGAGCCATCCTAGACTTTAGTACTCTTTATCTCTCCCATCTTTCTTCCCTTTCAGCCAATCCTGGAGGAGCAGGACCAGCAGAGAGCAGGAGAAGAAAGACCCAGGAGTGATAGCTGAAATGTCTAACCACCCTTCTGTCTAGGCTTCTAACCCTACCTCAGACTGGGAGCTGAGAGGGAAGGGAAAGCTTCAAGGTAAATGGGAGATGAAATTTTTTTTCTGTTATAACTGAATAAACTGAAAAAATCTGAACATAATCTGAAAAATCTGAACATAAGACTCTACATGAAAACATGGAAGTGACTGAAAAATCTATGAGATCATCAAAGATATCATCCTGGGAATATCATTAAGAAAAAAAATCTTTTTTTCTATAGCTTTACTTCTATTAAATCCAGTTTGTTCATTAAACTCTTTCTCATGAGCTTATTCATGAGACTTCAAGAATCAATGAGAAATACAGATGCGATGGTACTTATTTAACAAAGATAAAGGAAGAGGAGAAGAGGTTGAAGTAGAAGAATGAGGAGGAGGAAGAGGAAGAGGCTGAGGAAGAGAAAAGAAGGAACGAAAGAAAGAGAAGGAGGAAGAAAGAAAAGGGAAGGGAAGGGAAAAAAAAATAGGAAGAGATTTTCCCAGAGGAGGCTGGTTTTTATGACACATCTAACTCAGACATCATAGGAGCAAGTGAAAAACCAGTGAAAAATAGGTTGTTTACTGATTTTTACCCAAACAAGTCTACTTCGTTCATAAAACAGGTCACAGCTGCCTTCCAAGAGTTGATATTTCTGTAGAAAGTGAAAATAATTACTATTAAACCATTGAATTATTCCCTGCTCTCTTGGATTGCATTTGCTCCTAATTTAAAATGATATTTAAAAGCCAATCAGGTAATGAATCAGTAGCACTGTTTGTCTGAAAGATATTCTATCATTCTTTTTTCAATTTTCGTAGATAAATTTTTTTTAAATTTTATTTACATAATTTAGTTTCATCAACCAAAGGGGAAAATTATCAAACGTACCGGAAGTCTTAAAATGACTTCTGCTCATCTCTCATCACCCATAGGCCTAGTTCCCAGTTGTGATTTTGTTTTACTCCCTAGGCTATTTCTTCTGTTGGTAACCTCTATTTTTTTAAATATTATACTTTATGTTTGCATCTTAATTTTTTAAATGTTAGGCATTATTAATTTGCCATGTGGTAAAGAGTTCTCTTTTTTATACTACTAACACACCACCTCTCACTCATCTTTCTACTATATCACTATTTAAGTAAATCACTGTTTGCTATCAATTTATGTAAATAATATATATATCATGTTTTTTCCTGCAACACTAAGTATAAAATCATGATTACATTTTCTTTCTTCTTTTATTTTTCCTAAAAATATCTAAACAAATATGACAAAAGATTTATCATTGATAAAGCTGGTTTGTGGTTACACGGGTGGTCGTTTTATTATTCGCTATTCTTTGCATTGATTTTAAGGAAATATTAAAAGAGTGACTGGCAGTCCTGTGTCTGAACACAGAGTTTGCTGTTTGCTGGGATTCACTGAAGTGCAAGGGGACCAGGAGTCTGATGCTCCGGGACTCCCAGACGCCAAAATGAGGAGGGCTTTTCCCTGGTAACTTTCTGTCTCTCCTCCAGCCTGGGAGTGGATGCCTCGTTGGTGAGAAGCTACAAGTGAGTGGAGAAAGAGAATTGCGGAGCTCTACGTCCCATCCCGGTACCTGGTCTCTGTGAACCCGATACCTCTGAAGTGCTGCTGGACAAACTGGAATCTTCTAGCTAATCTCACTGCACCCAGCCCCTGCTGCAGTGACTCTGACTTTGTTCTACCGATTACCCTCCCCCATCTGCTTTCCATCCAAATCGCTCAGACTCCGCCTCACCAGTTCACTTTGTCCCTGTAAGCTTATTCCCTGTTGGTCCCTTTGCTATCATTTTAATGGGGTCTTCGGAAAGAGGAAAAGATCATGCGTGTGATAATCTGACATCCTTAACCTGAATGGATAATGAATATGTATGAAAAGAAAAGCTAAAAAGAGAGGGGGTTGTGATGAACTGGATGTTTGTGTCCCCCCAAAATTTATATGTTGAAACTCTAATACCCAATGTGACGGTGTATGGAGACGGGGCCTTTGGGAGATAACTAGGTCGTAGGGTGCCCTTATTAGAAGAGACACTACAGAGCTTACTTCTTCTCTCTGCTCTCCGCCATGAGAGGATATGAGGAGGAGGTGGCCATGTGCAGACCAGAAGCTGTCCCTCACCAGGCACAAATCTACAGCACCTTGATCTTGGACTTTCCAGCCTCTGGGACTGTGAGAAATCAACATTTGCCATCAAAGCCACCCAGGCTGTGGTATTTGGTTATAGCAACCCGAGCAAACAAAGACAGGGGTAGTGGCATTATTCATTTACGTCTCCTGGGTGGCTTGGCTGTGTTTTCCTGTTTTAGCATGCAAAAACTAGCCAATATGATCCAAGAACACAAAGCCAATCTAGAAAAGAGGAACGAGACATTTCCTTTGAAAATGTGTGCAAGTAATTTCCTGGACAATTCCTGCCCTTGGTCCACTAGGCACCAGTGTTTTCGATCTTGTGTTCCATGGACAAATATCCTGCTTAGGAACAAAGTGGCCCATGTCGCAACCGCCTCAGTTTGTTAAATTTCCAGTCAACAGAGGATCTCTTCATGAATCACCATGTACCACAGATGGAGACCCAATGATTGGCGTATATTTTATGCACAAAATATTTTTAACACCAAAGGACTATTTTGGCAGCAAAAATAATGCCAAATAGAGAGTTTCTAATTATAAAAATCATGATAAAAATTATTCAAATAAATTAAAAAATAATACAATGAGACTTTCAAAAATAAACTCATTTACCCATGAGTTTCTAATCTAACACAGAAATGCACCTGCTAGAAGTGAAACATTTAAGAAGAAAAACATAAAAAGGATAAAAGGACCATAGGTAATAGCTTAGGCATGATAAATAACCTGAGAATATTTTTTGAATTTTGTGAAATATCGATTGCTGGGGAAAGCATTTTCCACGGACTGCTCTGAGTGTAGAAAGCCAAATTCTCTCAGTCGCATATTAACTTCAGAGACATTCTTCACACTATTTGGACCCCTGGACTGGAAAACTGAGTTCATCTAGCATCAACTGTCACATTGCTCACTGAGAAAATATTTTCGTTTTTAGCAGGTTTGGCATCCAAAATATGAAATGGTTGGTTTTCAATGATGTCCTTTTCCCCGCCTACCTCTCCCATACACGCAAATAAGCAGCTCATTATCATAGAAAAAACGCTCGTGTGCGCCTGTGTGTGTGTATGTGTGTGTTTTCAGTGCACAAGGCAGAGGGAGCCAAACCTTTCGAATACTGCAGTTGTTCGATCATCTGGAAAAAACAAAAGTAGTAATTTACATTTTCAGTTTAAATAATGCAAACCCTCCCATCAGAAGATGACAAATGGTTTATGAACATTGTCTCTGACAAACACTACAAAATCACTCCCTGTTTGAGAATAAAGATGTACGCCGCACACAGGGCAATAGCCTTTCCTCTATCAGCAAAGAGTGAGCTGAGCTGATTTCCACAGCACTGTCTGTGTCTCTCCCGATAGTAACTGGGGAACAGCCATGTGCTGATTGTGTGAATTTTGCTGCTAGTTCTCCCCCACGAATTGCAAAGCGTCACAGTGCTGGAGACAGATTTGATTTCACAGTATTTATGCTCAGTAGATACTCTGTTTTAATCTTGAGGATTCTTTATGACCTTTCAGCATACGTGCATCCATCACTACAGCCTCTCAAATATCACAGGACCTCTGCTGAAGACTACGCTTTTGGAGAATTAACTTGCTCAATCTTTCAACATTTTCTAAGCCAGTTATCTTGCATCCTAATGCCATGAACATAAGCCACATCCAGACTGATGCGAGGTATGCTTTCATTATCAGCTCTGTCCACGTCCCCCAATACCTCCCACACCAGGACTTCTCCTGTCATTCATCATGACAGCAACAGAGGTTAAGCTGGCAATCTCTTGTCTGTTATCCCCACCCTTACCATCCCACAGTCTTCCCTACCATTCTCCACATTCAGGGTCAAGGCAGAGAACTGAGGGGACTAAGAGAATAACACCTCGTTATTTTGGGGGCCTGGAATCTACACCAAATGGTACTTCAGTGTTGGAGCAGGCAAGAAGCTATACCCTAAGTCCTTGTGTGTTAGTCAGGGTTCTCCTTAGAAACAGAACCAAATATAGGTAGATAGATAGATAGATAGACAGCTATCTGTCTATCTATCTATCTGTCTGTCTATCTATCTATCTACCTATCTATCTATATATAATAGAGAGAGAGAGAGATTATAAGGAATTAGATCATGTGCTTATAGAGGCTGAGATGTTCCAGCATCTGCAGTCAGCAAGCTGGAGAGCCAATGGTATAAATTCTAGTCCAAAAGCCAGCAAGATCCAGACCCAGGAAGAGCCCAAGAAGAAAAGTTGAAGTCTGAAGTTAGGAAAAATACTGATGTTCCATCTAAAGCATTCAGGCAGGAGGGGCTCCCTCTTGCTCCAGAGAAGGTCAGGCTTTCTGTTCTATTCAAGCCTTCAACTGATTGGATGAGGCCCACCCACATTAGGGAGGGCCATCTGCCTTACTCAGTCTACCAAGTCAAATGTTAATCTCACCTAAAAACTACTCACAGACACACCCAGAATAAGGTTTGACCAAGTATCTGGTCACCCCATGGCCCAGTCGAATTGACACATAAAATTAATCATCACATCTTGGTTTATAATCTCAGCTATAAACTAGAATCACTTGAGAGCTTTTAAAAGCCTAAGTTGTCAAGTCTGAACCTCAGATCAATTAAATCAGAATCTCTGGAGTGTGAACCAGACGTAAGTATTTTTCATGAGCATCCAGGCAAGTGCAATGTAAGTCCCAAACTGAGAACCACTGCCCAAGAGTTCACCTAAATGGAATCATCCTTTTCTCTATGTCATGCATCATTTGCACCTGAGCAGGAACGCAATTCAGATGTGGGCCATGTGAGGAAACAGGTTCTGTGTGGAGCTTCTGTTTTTGCTGTAAATTGCAGATGGCAGGAGAGAAGGCCAGCTTGCAGCAGTTGGAATGGTTGAATGGTGGCGTTCCCGAAGAGAAGAACACATTGCTGGCAACAGCGGTGGTTGCAGTAGATTTGAGTTAGTGGTAGTGATGCTGTATGGTTGACAATTACCTCAATGAACCAAAATTCCTGAGCACTGTTCAGGAAGCTCAGCCTTAATCTGCTTCTCCAGCTCTCTCAATGATTAAGGGAGCTGACTAATATCCTTAAATAAAGCCTCTTTCTGTATGCAGCCCAGTGTCCTCACCCACCCCTCTCTTTGAATCCCAAGCTGGGATAAATGTCCCTCCTCTGTGCTCCTAATATAGCATCCTTTCCATGCCTCTAATAGATCAATCATTAAATGTGTTACCTTAACGGTATATAGCTGTACATCTGTTTCCCCTACTAAACTATAAGTTGATCCATCCACAGCAAGGACCATGTCATATTCATTTCGGAGCCCCACTGCCTAGCCCAGTGCCTGGTTTACACAATGATCCCTCATCAAGTGTTTTTTCCAAATAGAACTGAATATTGCTCTCCTATAGCTCTTATCACAGTCATTTCATACAGAGGTCTCTACTGGTACACTGTAAACTTCTTGAGGATTAAGGCGATTTCTGTTTCATCATTTTATCCCCACCACAAATCCTACAATTGTATAGAATTAAAGACAATCGTTGTGTAAGTGATGAACCAGTTGAGACACAATTTTAAAGTTCTATCACAGAGAAGGCAGTAATAAATTAAAAAGATAAAATTCTCTTGTGACAAAGTTTTCTGGAACACATAAGTGTAGGGTTTCAGTTTTGAATCAGGGTCTCCTTTCAATAGATGAGGTGTGGAGTACTTAGCCAGCCACACACTCTGTAAAATATGGGGAAGCAGCCAGACCATGGCACAGGCACTGGGAAAAGCACGGAGCACAGAGACATGGCACGGCATACCTCCTCATGAAGCAGAGATGTAGCAGATTGTATTTTCCAAAGACGTCCTCTTTCACTGTGATTTTGACAACTCTTCCCATTGAGAGGTGGGGTCTGTTTTTTCTCCCCTTGAACCTGGGTAGGCTTGTGACAAGGGCTAAAGTGACACAATGTGACCTCTGAGGCCAGATCATAAAAGATGATACAGCTTCTTTCTGGTTCTCTTGCGCCACTCACTGTGGGAACCCAGGCACCATGCTGTGAGGAAGCTCAACAGCCACGTGAAGAATCCATGTCTAGGTGTTCTGGCTGATAACCCCAGTGGAGACACCAGCTGACAGCAACATCAGCTGCCAGTCATGTGAGTAGATGAACCTTAAGATAACTCCAGTTCTCCAGCCATTGAATCTTCCCAACTGAAGTCCCAGATACCGTAGAACAGAGACACGCTGTTCCCATTGGCTCCTCCCAAATACCAAACGAACAGAATATATTAGCATAATAAAATGGTTGCTTTATGTCTCTAAGTTTTCAGGTAATTTGTTACCCAACAAACTGAAACAGGAGGCCAGGAAATAATTCTCTTCATTAATTCTCATCCAAAGGAGACTGTCATTGTCATTATTCTCAAAATTACTGTTAAAACACCTTCATCAGGAGGAAAACTCAAAGCAACATGCTCTATAGTAAGTTTCTGAAGAGGTCATGACCATGAAATCCCTTGAGAAGAGTGTGACTTCAGTATATCGATGCTACGGCAATGAATCCACATAGAAAGCAAACTGGATGCTTTCAGTTAAAAATTCAAAAACACACACTCTTTTAGTGAGGAATCCCAAAAATGAATTAATTAATGAAACTAATGTTTGTTGACCCATGAGAACATTTTTTGTCAGTGCCATTATTTTATTCATTACCATAGAATTGGAAACAGAGAAAGCAGCCCCCCAAAATCAACATCCTTGGTTTCTGTGAAATACAACAATTTGTAGTAAATTTAATTTATTGGCTCTAAAATGTTTTCCCTTTTATATTTCATTTCACCCTCAAAATAATAATACCTTCACCAGCATAGGCACAGCTTGGTTGAAAATTCATAGATGTCACTTTGATTTTCCAGCTCAGTACAGAATCACCTATTCAGAAAGCGAAGACATGACTCTCCAGCTTAGTTCAATATAAATTTATTGAGCATCTACTATGAAGACAGCAGTAGGATGGCTTCCTTTCCTCTGGCTGTGTTCATTCTCCACAGATATCTTAATACACTCAATTTTCAGAAGGGAATGGGAGGTGAAAGAGAAGTCCACTGAAATGAATGGAATGATACGGTCACTGGCACATTCTCCTAGCTGGACGCCATCCACCCAGGACAAGTGATGCAACTTTTCAGAATAAACTAGCTCGCTCAGTTAAATAAACTTTTGGGCTAATGGTTTCTCCAAGACTCCTAATTGTTTCCCTGAACTGATGGAACTGAGTGGCTATTTTGGTTTTACACTAATCCATTAGTCTCCATACCGATCATGCCATAAGATAAATGGTTTCAATTTAATTTATACAGCCTTCCCAAGAGAATAGAGAGAAGGGCACCACAGTTCATAAAATTGTCTACGCCAAGGATCATAAATGAATTTTTCAATATCATTTTTTTCCTGGCAAAAAAAAATCACAATGTGTTACAAAGAGCACTAGATGAGAGAGCTGAGATATGGCTCGTCATGTCATTGTCACCAACTAGGCTTATGACCTCCCAGAAGTCCTCTTCTTCCTCATTTTTGATGTGAACCTATGATTCTAAGATACTTAACTGTGCCACTTTGGCTAAATAAATGTGCTATTGCCTAAGCTTTAACAAATACTAGAAATATCAAGTTACATGTGAAATTTTTTCTTGTGAGACTCTGAGTCACAGGATTTTAATTCCTGACCCAAGTAATAGAATGTCTGGGCTAAACAAATGTGCTTTTAGACTTTCCAGCTCCCGGAGAAGCTGTTTACATTTGGTAAATCACACATCGGAGAGCTAATTAAAAATCCACAGCTAGTTTTAGCTTTACTGTTATGACTACTGATCCTCATGGCTCTTGAGTTCCTGTGGTTCTTCATTGCTTTGGGTTACATTTCTTGGCCTTTGTGATTTGGTTTGAAAGAACAGAAGTGAAACTAATATTTATCAAATGAATAACATTTGTTGAGTATCTAATCTGTTTCCAGAGAGAAAAAAAAGTTATTGTAAGTTTTCAAAATAAGTCTATGGGACCAGAGATCATTTTCCCAAGGTCATTCAGGTCACACACCGTAGAACTGGGGCCTGAACCTAGTTCTCTCGGGCCACAGAGTTCATTTCCCACTTTGTGATGCAAAATGGCATTGGCAAAATATTGAAACAAAAGTTGACCTCAATATGGTTTCCTTTCTTCAACATATCTCATGATAGGCTTACTTCTAGAGCCATAAATTTCATATTATTGGCATGATTGATTGATCCTATCAACTCATTGATATGATATACTGATCCCCATTAAAATAATAATTGTTATAGGAGAACATAGTAAGCAGCTAATTATTCCCATTTTGCTTTCATCTTTGTGTGCATTTTATCAAGCCTTTTCCAACATATATTTCAATAAATGTATATTGAAAAGGTCTGATAAAAGCTCTTTACAAAGTGATGATGGCACACAGATGTTCCTGGACTGGAAGAACTCATGGTCTAGAGGGTGCTAATAGAAATATAAATCTTTGCTCTGCAACCGTTCACAATCAAAGGTGTATACTAGAAGAACATAGAAAGTGATGTAGGGATACAGGAAAGAGTCAAAGAAGATTTCAACTAAATGATGACAGAGGTCACTCGAGGACTGGAATGAATGCTGCCAGTTTCCTCATGCAGAGAACAAATGTTTAAAAGAAAATGTAGTGGGGCCAGCCGGGTGGCACAGCAGTTAAGTGCGCACATTCCCCTTCAGTGGCCCGGGGTTCGCTGGTTCGGATCCCAGGTGCAGACATGGCACCGCTTGGCAAGCCATGCTGTGGTAGGCGTCCTACATATAAAGTAGAGGAAGATGGGCACGGATGTTAGCTCAGGGCCAGTCTTCCTCAGCAAAAAGAGGAGGATTGGCAGCAAATGTTAACTCAGGGCTAATCTTTCTCGAAAAGAAAAGGTAGTAGTCAAGGTCGTAGTAGAAAGAAAAATGGCCCCCTGAAATTGGGTATTTTGTGGAGAGGATAACCAAGGGAGGACTTACAAGTATGGGCAGGTGTAGGGACCCACAAGGGCCAATGCAGTGCCCCAGGACTAGTTGCATCACCACCCCTAGATGTGAAGGAGTGAAACGGAAGAATGGTATTGAACACGAGACAGAGAGGGCCACCTGACAGAAGGTGTGCCCTCGGTCTAGGAATGCAGCCCATTGTTGCTTACTATGCTGGAGGGGGGAATGAGAATAAATACCTCAGCTGCACCCTCTTCCCTCCCTCCCATCTCCTGCTGGTGCTCTCCATTTTGCGGACACAAGCAGAAGCCAGAGGTCAAAGGAACCAGCTGATGTAGTCTGAACAATCCAACAGAAAAGAGAGTAGAAATGAATCTGGATGGGCAAATAGAAAGTATTCGGGCAGAGGAGCAGGAACATAATTTGTAAACATCCTGCATAGTGAGGAAGTGGGACAGAGCCCTGGGTAGCAAAGTTTTGCCCTGAACCCTAGCTCTGTGATTGTTTAGAACCACATGTTGATTTAAAAAAACAATGAGCAAGGATATGGCCCTTTTGATTGTATGCTTGAGGCTGATAGTCCTATCTGCATAGCTCATGGACTTCAGCTCTTTGAGGAAACAATGGAGGGGAAATAATGACCCACTTCTATTTGGAGAAAGAACAATAATATATTTTAAAGCCCTTTATCGAATGGAAAAGAGAACAATTCATCAGAAAGCTATGTTCCCACCATCCACACACACATAGATAGAAAGGCCGCCAACCAAATTACCAGGGCTGAAAAGAATTTGTGCAATCGTTGCATTTTTTGAAAGCTAAAAATACACTTTCTCCAGGAACTAAAAATAATAATTGAGTAAAAACTTAAAGCAGAAAATGAGACTTTAGAGATTGTACCAGTTTCAGATGATGTCAGATTTAAAGATTGTATTGTTTCATGGAATGAACGAGAATCAACTGGCTTTATACACAGTCTGATGCTCGTACATAATGTTTCATTTCTGGAAGGGTCTTTTTGTTCGTTATTTTTTCTTCTCCATATTAGAGTACTTGTAGAAATTTTGATGATTTAAGAAACTACTAGAATTCTATTTACAAAATTTCAGATGTGTAGTTCCAGGACAACAGACAGGCAGCGCTGCTTCCTATTTAGGGCCACCTGCATTGAAAACCAGGCCTCCTAATCAATGACCAATACTACTCTGGGAGCTTAATTGCCTTGTAAACTGGACTCAACGAATTTCAGAAGACAGAGTCAGAAATTCATTTTCTTTCAAAGTGGGTTGATTAGTCACATTGCAACTAGGTTAGCCCCATGTGACCTCCAAGAAGGAAGATTAGACCATCCCACCATCATACTCTCTTGTGTCAGGAAGCCCCCTAGTCAAGTATGAGTCAGATGAGCACCCGGAAGAATTCAACCAGCATCTTGGAGAGCTGGGTTCAGTTATGTGCAAGCAGCACACAACTTTATTTCTCTCCTCCACTCTCTTTAGGCTGCTCTGGTGGATCTCCTTACCCCACTCCAATATGGGAAAAATGCATAACTTTTTCTAGGCAGTCTGGGTACTAATAAATAAATATTAATAAATGACCCATAATCAGGTGTGAAAAGTTCCATTTGTCATTCCGTCTATAGCTTTTCTCCTTCCCCACATTCAAGAGCCTGGAGTAGGAATTTGTTTTCTCCTCCTTCTGTGTCTTCACCCACCAGGAGCTGCTATTGGCTCCTCTTGGGTTGGGACCGGAAGAGTCAAAATAGGTAAGGGGACCAAGGTCTTATGGAGTGGTGCTGTGGTGGCCAGGTGTTGGTGTCCTCCGCGAGGAAGATGCTTGAAAGGCATCTCTTCTCCCACGTGGCTGGAGGTGGCTGTGGGACTGTGACTACCTCTTAGCCACCTATTAGCAAGCCCTGCCAATGGAGGTACTGTACTGGTCTTTAGTGTGTGTCATTCTCAGCTAAATGTCCAAGACCAGAAAAGTCCCATGTAACATTCTTTTAAGTCATTAAAACTGCCTCTGTGCTGGGAGGAAAAGGAATTGGAGCTGTAAGGTGACAGGATATAATGACAGTAGCCTTGTCCTTGGCATCAGAACACCTAGACTCCTCCCCTGGAATAGCTACTGGCTGCATTCAGCTGCCCAAGGCAATTAACTTACCTAGGCCTTAGTTGCTTCCTCTATGTTCTGTACTTGACAGGATAATGAGATCTGAAAGTTCTTTTTCACACCCAGTATATTATTTTCCCATGAAATTATTACTGCAAATATCATATAGTCCCACAGTATTAGAAATGTTCCCACCCACACAAAAGGAGAGTTCCACAAAGCATCTCTCTGCCATGTTAGAACCCACGTCCAGGTGGATGCAGGACGTGAACCCATCAAGCCCAAGAATCTGGAATTCTTGCTGTTTTCTAAAACCTCTCTGCCTTACCCCATCCTGCCCTGCCTTCTCAAACATCTTTTATCATCATATTTTCTTTTCCCATGCTCTGCCATATTTATATGGGTTTCTACCTGATAGACTTTTTAAAAAGTATTTTCCAAAGGTATCTAAACCACATTCAGAAGATAAAAATCTCCCATGGACTCAGGCTGTCAGAAAATATAAAACTTTGCAATGCTCAGACACCAGTGTTCTCTGACCTGAAACTGTCAGTCAATCCTTTTCCATCTGCTTCAATACCCAATTCTACCTTTATGCAATTATAATTTATTAATTATCAAAATAGGAGAAATTGACATTCGTTGAAGAATATTCTTTTTAATTGCTAATTTAAGGAGCTTCATGAAAGAAGCAAAGAACTCAAAAGTGAAAATGAGACAGATACTTATTAACGGCATTAAGAAAGTGCTGGGTAAAGACAACCCTTGAAACCCTTGAGAGACAAGATTCCCAATGTTAGGGCTTTTGATTAAATCAGACTATAGCTCATAGGGCCAGCTAGGCGTGTACCATTCTGGGAGAACACCTATTGTTAAATCTCAACACTCCTGTTAATGAAGTAGATACTAGAAGCATATTGGAAAAATTACCTAGCCACACAATTTCAGTCTACATTATACACAACGAAGACCAAAGACAAATGTACCAAGGAAGACTGTGGGCGGTAGAAACCACTCCAAACTGTGAAATTGAGAGTCCTGGCTCATCTGTGTGACTTTGAATAATTTATTTCACTTCCCTGGGCTACCATTGCCACCTTTTTCAATTTTCTCATCAATTTATCCAGTTTTCCAGCATCTTTCCCCATTGAATTACATTGACACTTTTGTCAAAATGAAAGGGCCGTATAAGCGTGGGACTATTGGTAGACTCTGTTCTATTCCATTATCTGTATGATGCTATTATCATAATATCTTCATTACTGTAATTTTCGTGTCTTGGAATCAAATAGTGTAAGTTCTCCAATTTTATTATTTTGCAAGATTGTTTTGACTATTCTAGGTTCTTTGCATTTCCATAGAATTTTAGAATCGGCTTGTCCATTTTGTCCCCAAAATGCTGTATTTGGATTGTGTTGCATCTATAGATGAATTTAGGGAGAACTGATGCCTTAACAATATTGAGTTTCCCAATCCACACATAGCAATATCTCATAGTTTTCAGCAAGGCAATCTTGTACAACTTTTGCTAAATTTACCCCTAAGAATTTTGTTTTCCAATTCTTTTACTAGTTATAGAAATATATTTAAGTTTTGTAAATTGGCTTTGTGTCCTGAGAATTTGCTAATTCTAGTTATTTTGCATCTTCCTGACAGTTTTTGACATACATAATAAACATGCCATTTGCAAATAAAGGCAGTTTCATTTCTTCCTTTCTAATATTTATGACTTTTATTTCTTTTTCTTGCTTTCTTGTGCTATGACCTTCAATACAACGTAGAATAGACGCGGTGAGAGCAGGCCCCATCTTTGTCCTGTTCCAGATCTTAGAAGAAAGTATTCAAGTTTCCCTTTTAAATTCTATATAGGTGCCCTTTTCCAGATTGAGAACATTTCCTTCTACTTCTAGTTTGCTGAAAGTTCTGAATTATAAATAGGTTTTGAATTCTTCAAATGCTTTTTCTAAATCCATTTGAAATAACCATATGATTTTTTTTCTTTATTCTGTTAATTCTTAGTTATGATGCACAGTGGTTTTCTAGGGCTGCCATACCACAAATTGGGTGGCTTAAACTACAGAAATTCATTTCCTTACAGTTCTGGAGACTAAAAGGCCAAGACCAAAGCATTGGCAGTGTGATTTCTTCTGAGGGCTGTGAGGGAAAGATCTGTTCCAGGTTTCTCTCCTTGACTTGTAAATGGCCATCTTCTCCCTATGTCATCACATGGTCTTCCCTCTATGTGTGTCTGTGTCCAAATTTTGTCTTCTTATCAGGGCACCAGTCCTACTGGATTAGGACCCTCCCTAATGACCTCATTGTAATGTAATTATCACTTTAAAGACCCTATCTCCAAGTACAGTCACGTTCTAAGGTTCCGGGGGTTAGGGTTTCAACATATGTGCTTGAGAGGGACACAACTCAGCCCATAAACATGATGCGTTATCCTTTTATATGTTGCTGGATTCTATTTGTTAACAGTTTGTTAAGGATTTTTGCATTTGTATTCATGAGGAATATTGGTCTCTAATTTTAATATCGTGATCTCCTCATTAGGTGGTCCATCTCCTTTCAACCCTAATATTCGATGATAATACAATGCTCAAAAGAACAGTGATACGAAATGTTCACTTTGCCTAAGTCAACTACCAGGAGAGAAGTTTAATGTGCAAAATGGGTGAGCAAGTCAGCTGCACTATTGCATATGGAACTATCCTGTTTTGTTTAGCAAACAGTCACTACTTACTACTGTGTGCCGGGATCTGAGATTCAAAAGCAAGTAAGACAGGGGCCAGCCCGGTGGTGCAGCGGTTAAGTTTGCATATTCTGTTTGGGCAGCCCGGGGTTCATGGGTTTGGATCCCAGGTGCAGACATGGCGCCACTTGGCAAGCCATGCTGTGGCAGGCATCCCACACAAAATAGAGAAGATGGGCACGGATGTTAGCTCAGGGCCAGTCTTCCTCAGAAAAAAGAGGAGGATTGGCGGCAGATGTTAGCTCAGGGCTAATCTTCCTGGAAAAAAAAAAAAAAAGCAAATAAGACAAATCCTTTGTCTTCAAAGTGCTCACAACCTAACATAGAAAACTACAGACACAAGATGGTATCCAATCAAAATGGTGAAGTAGAAGTCACAATTGGGAACCAGCTCAGACTCCAGATATATGAGGATAAAGGTATCAGTATGATATAAATAAGAAAGTAGAAGTGGAGGAGAAATCCTGAGGCTGCAAAAGTAAGAACCAACTGAAGGGAGCAGGCATAATGATGCTACAAATGTAGGAACTTTGTGGACTCCTTCCCAGGGTGGCACATCTCCATGTCCTTGTGTTCCCCATTTAGAATGTCCTCCCAACCTCCATGTATCCACATTCACCCATTCTCCAAACTATGCCTCCTTCTTGATGAAGGCTCCCCTCACATTCCCCAAGAGGAAGTAATTGCCCCACACCTCTCATTACCTACTTTTTATTATGTGCATGTGGTCTCATCAACTACTAGAAATACATTCTTCCAGGGAAAAATCTCTGTGCAATTTATCTCTATGTGTCTCTCAGAATCTAGAACATTGTGGAAGCATAATAAATGTTTAGTGAAAGCAAATTCTCCACCTCCTTACCTGCCGTGTACACACATATCTGTCCCACATAGGCGTGATTCCTTCACTCCTGCGTTCTGTCAACAGTTTTCATTTTGCTACAAGCCCCAAAGTCTCAGGACAGAACAACCTAACCTTGATAGAAAAACTATAACTGCTCTTACTAGACTACATGAATCTCTTCCCTTCAAATTTCTAAATCTCCTTTTGACTCAACTATAGAGCCTACAACAAAGACATTTAACTCAATTCCTAGTTGTTGTGGCAAGAGCATATTTGCAAAACTACCTTTTTCATAATTTTTAATATATCCCAATGTTTAGTTGTGATATCTATATATAGGTAAGTCCATATTTTATTATGGTTAGAAGTACCTCCCCTCTGATTTATTACCGTAATGTACTAGAGAATCACATTGACTGGAGTTAATAGTATTTGAAAGTACTGTACAGTCTTGAAACTGAGTAAGGGAACAAGATGTCTTGTAATGCAAACCATGCTCCAGGAAATAGCTGCTTAATGTATAGCATCTGTCTTCCAAGTGCAAAATGGCAGTAATGGGTGATAGGGAATGGAAATAGATTTTCAAATCTCAATGTACCATCCTATGAGATGGGTGTCTGGTTTACTGTGCCTTCTTTTAAATGTGATTACTTTGAGAACACAGCTGAAGAAAACTCACAGTAATTCTATTTTGAAGTGAAGTCTTAGCCAGTGAACTTGATTTGATATCAAGAGTCATTATCCAGAGACTGCCTCCCGGGTAATCTTTCCCTGTTCACTAGACTATTGTGTTTTAAGTGACTAGCTTAATATGCCACAGAGTCTGTCTTGCCTGCCCTAGACTCCTGTGGTCTGGAAGGGTGACTGCATCTTCCAAATGTCTATAATCTATGGCCAGGAAGATTTGGGGCCAGGGTGACCTAATCTGTATAAATTGTTGCAGTGGTAGTCACAGAACATCTGCTTCTCTTCCTGGCTTCATCGCTAACCAACTGTCTCATGTTGAGACAAACACATAAAATCTCTATTAAACTGGTTTCTATTCTAGAGAAATTTCCATGCTATAAACACCTCCTAGAGCGGTGTAGAGGTGTTTATGGTATACCATTCCACTCAGATATATTTGACCAGAGATGTTTTTTCATGAAATATTGCTTGAGATGATAGCAATTCCTTGGGATACTGGTTTTGGAAACACTGACCTATCCAGATGCCACCACCAATGGGCTTGACTCATCACTTATGTATATGTCATAATTTTAATATTCATAAAGCAAGGCTGAATTCTGAATGGCTCAGATACCATAACTCCAAGGGCCTGGCTACTGATTTTTTGGTTTATAGCACAAATGGCAAATTCTGTGAATGCCAACCTACCCAGATAGGTTAGAAACTGTGATCACATGAGGAAGAACAAACAGAAGAAAGAATAGAGAGATTTTGTCAAATCCTGTTTGAATGAAAGCTAGCATGGCCTTTGATGTAGAAGATGATAAGAGACAAGAAAGGTCTTGCCAGGATTTAAACAAGCAAAATTTTGGGGGTCCTCCTTGGGCAAGCTCCATAGAGGACCAAGCCCAATGTTGTCCTTCTTTGGGGAGGCAGGACAACACAGAGAATAAAACAAGGACTTTAGGTTCAGACAAACCTGGGTCAAAACAGAGCTCTTTCACTTGGTCTAGCTGTGTGATGGAGGGATGTTTGTGTGTCAAGGGAGGGCTCCAGGCAAAGTGCCACCTAAAGCAAGACCTAAGGGATTCATACAAGTTAGCCAAGAGAAGAAAGAGTGGGAGTTCCGGGCAAAAGAACAATACTATTAAAGGTCTGAAAGCAAGAGAGATAATGGCACATTTGAGGCCGTTAGTGTGGCAGGAGGATAGAGCTGAGGGAGGAAAGCAGAAACAAATGAGGCTGGAGAGGTACACCAGTCATAACAGGCCCTAAGAAGATTGGGCTCCATAGAAATAGGTTCCAGCAGAGGAAAATGACGTAACTAAGATGTGGTAAGAGAAAAAAACAACTAGATTCTCTGTGTGGACCATTAGACACAGGGAAAGGAGAGGCACAAGTCAAGAATGGTGTCCAGTTGTCTGGATTGGGCAATTGGGTGAGTGGAAGGAAAAGATGGAATGTAGACAATGAGTCTAGGAGACGAAGTTGTAATCAAAGTCTAGTATCACTATCAGATTCCAAAGCGACAGCTGCTTGTGGCAATGGTAGCAGAAAGAATTACAAATAAACAAACCAGTCTTTTTGGGCTGCGGGAAACCATCAGCAGTTCATCAATAACTTTAAATAAGAAGAAAAACGCTTGCCACAGGGCTGGATTGAGTGTCATTCAAATTAAATCATTCAGATAATGAGGTCAGGCTGGAATCCTTCTAAAAGACTCCAGTTCAGGCCACGCATCTAGAAAATATTTGTGGCATTATGGAATATTTTAGAAGCCAAATGTCTGCTTTGCACAAGAAATTCAACGAGCCTGGAAAAGTTCAGCTTCGCCAGCCTGAGTGTTGCAATCCCCACAGGGTAGAAGTCACTGAAGGTAAAAGAAAAATTTCAGGCACTGCTTGTTAAGCTTAGTAATAAATAGTCCAATGAAGGACGCCGAGACCTTCAAAACAGAACATTGTAGCGGTGCTGGAGGTGACTACGTTTCTACATGGTGTTGGTTTTACCGAGAATTAGAGTTTCCTAAAGCCTTTGTTTGTTTATTTATTTTTAAGTGGCTATTTAAAGTTTTGAGGTTAAGAGCTTAGAAGGCCCTCTGCCTTCCCCTACAGAAATCCTGGCTTATGTGTTTCAGGGATGAAAGACCATGGAAAAGTTAGAAAGAATGTGAAGCTGGCTCACTTCCCACCACTTTATTTTGCATAACTGTTTTGTAACGAGACAGAATCAGGTTGGATATACATGTTGCAGCCTTATTCAGAATCCCTAAACAATTTCTAAAGTGTGTGGTTTCTCTCTGTTCCTTTCCCCTCATTCTACTGTATGTTTTGGCTTTTGATGCCCTTGAGGTTCAGTTGTATTTCTTATTTCTCTCACTCAGGGACCTAAGATGCCACCAGGAGTTTTGAAATGTGGGCTTCCTGTATCACCATCCCGTATCATCAAGCCACGCTCAGTCATGCTCTTGTGCTGGTTCTGCATCCTCGCCTCCTCTCCACAGCCGCCAACCAAATTGCCTCCAGCTACAGTCACATCAAATTACACAAGCTAAATAGAATGTAGAAAAGTCAGTCTCAAGTCAGAACATCTTCAGGGAAAATGCGTGGCTGTATTTAGTGGGCATTATTAGGCAGCAAGTCACATGGAAGGAAACATTCCTTACGTGTCAGGTTTAGCAAGTTACCAGAAAACATGCTTATAGATCCCATTGCTTTTTGAAAAAATTGAATGTGATAGCCTAATTGAAATGCAACGTTTGATAATAATATTTAGAGCTCCATACACTTTTATCCAGTGATTTTGGAGCTTGCTTTCCCTCACCACCCACGCCTGCATGAGAGTTGTCTCTGCTGCAGCTAATAATCAGACTCACAAAAAAGACGGTAATTGTAGGATATGAGGACTTGTAGTTATTTCTAATGCCTCAGCAGTAAACCTCCATGAAACAATCCACCCTTTAGCAATCCTTGTTCCCTGAAAGACATAAAGCTGGAAATAAATCTACAAGCCAAGGCCAGATCTGCATGAGTAAAACGAAGCAGAGAATTAATGCAATTATCTAAATAATTTATCATGAGCCTGGGGTAGGTAGCTGAATTACTAAAATGAATATTTCAGGGGGAAAATGCATTATTGGTAAAAGGCCTTTGAAAACTCTCTTTTGGCTCATTTCACAAAGAACAGGAAAATCATTATAATGATGAAGTCTATGTGTCTACGGAAGGTACCCCCTGCTGGAGCTTTACATTGAAAATGCAAAACTGCTAAAAAATGTGGCTGTGATTTAGAATTTTTGGTGCTTGTCTCAAAAAAGAAAACAAAACTGAGGAGGACCAGACAAGGATTCAGTCACATCCACCATTCTTTCCTGGGTTCCACGATAGAGAAGCTCAAAGAATCTTCTTATTGTAATTTCCTTCCTGGCGTCATCTCTAGGTGAGCCCAAGGTCAACACTTACCACAGATGCAGGAGAGAGAGGGCATTTTGAAAGTTTCTCAGGATGGGACATTCCTCCACTTCATTCAGTGCTCTCAGTAAATCTCAGAAGGAAGGTTTTCATTGATCTAACTTTGTCTAACTCTATTCCTATATTCCTGTCACACAAGAGCCTTGGTGTCATGTTCTCTGAACTGGCTCAGAGGATGCAGGGCAGGGAAAAACAGGCCATCTTTCCAAGTAGGGGAACTTTAGATCCTTGCAATTAACAATGTGGCTCATGGACCAGCAGCCTCATTACCACCTGGGAGCTTGTTAGAAAGACTGAGTCTCAAGCCCTACCCAGATCTGCTCATTCAGAATCTGAACCAGCTCCCCAGGAGATTAACATTTGTGCAGCACTGATCTTGAAGACACTGTGGATCTAGGAGACGAAGGGGGAAAATGTGAGGGAACTGGCAAAGGTAGAAGAAAAGAGAGAAAGATCGAGGGCTGCAGAGTCCAGATCTTAGAGCTCTCAGAAAAAGCAAAAGCAATATGAACAAACCAGGTTATTGAATTATGACCCCAGGGCCTTGGGCTTGCTGTCCTACGCTTCCAGCTGAGTGTCAGCACTTGGGGATCACAGGTGTTAATTATGGCCACAAAGTGCTCAGAGGCCTGAGAGGAATACCTGCATCCCTGTTAACACGTTCCTTCCCCACAGGCAGGTGATCTATACGGAGGACAGCCAGTCCCTTGGTATTTTTTAGGAGCTGCTGGGGGAGGTGGGCTGGGGACAAACTGATAGATGAGAATGGCCCGCTTTTAAAACTTTCCTCATCTGATTGAGCATGATGCAAACATGCTGTTTCCACAGTCCATTTTGTGTTAGCACTTATCCGAACATGGTATTGCTGCCATTAATTTAATTATTTTATTGACTGATTTCGCACAGCTTGCATCCTGAGGCTTTTTTTTTTTTAAGGTGAAAGCTCGCTTCAGAATGAATGTGGCTGAAACCAATTTCCCTTGTTTTGTCCTCAGAAAAGATGGAAAGCAGCTGGCCAGCTTCTTCCACATATCCGTAAAGAGCACAACTGAGTGACATGAATGTCCCCATCTCAAGGCGGAAGAATTCCAGGCCCACTCTCCTTTCTCAGCAATATCAACAATGGCCATTTATTGAGTGCCGACTGAGTGTGAAGCGCTGTGCTGGTGTCTCTTAATTCCACAGGAGAACCAAGTTCCCACCGAGTTCTGATCTCAGCTCCAAATAGTCCGCCACTGAACTTCTCTTTTCCTCAGTTTACCCACTCATAAAAAGGTGACAGACTACCTGCCCTGCTGCACACAAGAGTTGTCTGAAGGATCAAATGAGAGCCCCCATGTGGAAGCAGGACACCAATGGAGGGGCTGTTACTCCTGCGGAAACTTTGTTTTCATCTGGAACTTCTTCATGCCCTCCCCTCAAATTCCCATGCAGGAAATGGAAGCAATGCAGTTACCTGGGCCGAGAAACAGGAGGTCTGACTCAGGAGCTCTTCTGCTGCATTTGGCTGACCACACTAACACCGATGCAGGCCATCCTGAGCCACCGCCATCAACCGCTACTTCTCCCCCCCCCGCCTTCTCCTCCACTTGTTTACACAGAGCCAGCCCTCCCACAGCAGGCAGCGCAGGCCCTGGCCTTCCCTCCCTAAATGAATTACACTCTCTTGCTCCTTATTAAACTTGTCAAACTTTATATTTAATTCCAATCCTGTCCTTCACGCTATTAGCCACACACACCCCAACTGGAGCTGTCAGCACATCATCCCCAGAGCCCTACGGGGTCACATTGCCCAAACACCATCATACACTTCCCTTATCCGCCAGCAGTGAGGGAGTTTAATGTGTTTGATCATCAAATGTCTTGGTGAAGTCTGACTGCACTTTGACATGCCTCATCAGTATTTGAAATGCGCTAGGATGAAATTCGAGATTCCAGTTAACCAGCTTGATGAGAGAAGACTGAGATTCAATATAACGTTTATGAAATGGCACGCCCATCTTCATTGGGCTCTATGCCAGGTATTTCACCTATATTGTATGCTTTAGTCCTTACAGTAGCTTTGCGAAATAAATATTAATATCCCAATTCTACATTTAAGGAAACACAGGCTCAGAAGCTAAATGACTTGTCCAGAGTCATGGCGTGACTTGGAAAATCTGAAGTTCAAACACAGGACTCCGAATTCCAAGTCTAGATGTCCGTCCACAAGGCCACAGTTACCATGGGGAGCAACGTGGAGGAAGACTTCACAGCACTGTTCATGGCGAGCCTCACCTTCATTACATCCAGGAGCTTTGTAAAAGCCTCTTGAGATGCCTGAAGAGGAATGTCACTTGCCTGATTTAGCTGAATATCCATTTTCCTGTCACTACTTACTTCCTAGGGGTGCAAACACATGAAGTACAGACTGTAAGGCTTCATAGTGCTCGTTTAAAATGACGGAGTGTTATTTCATGTTTGGCAGGGACTAGCACATTTTGTCAGCCTGAAAGAATTTTTGGCCAACAGGTTTTGTTCAGATTCGCAGTTGCTAACCATTAGAGATGTCTGAAAAAACATTCAGATTGGGCTGGTTGAAAGATTTAACTGACGTCTGGAGTCAACCACACCTGAGAATCGCCATTCCACAGTGCCACCGGTGCCCAAAAGTGAAGGAGAATGCAATTTTCTCTCAGGTCATAGATTTCTGGATATGCATTTAACCTTTCTTCTCTAAAGATGAGCTATGTAGATTATACCATTCTGCAGGTTTTACTCTCCATCCTGCTGAAGGATTTATCCTTTAAAAGAGAAAGCCCAATGAGTTGAATTATTTACAAATTTCATTCAACTACTGGCAACAAAGACCAGAAATCACAATGACTTATTCCTTTTTCACATAAAATAAATCTGGAAGCAGGCAGTTTAGGGTTTGTGTGGCAGTTCTACCATGTCATTGACAACCCAGGGTCTTTCCCTCTTTCTACCAACCTTTGCAGATGGCTTCCATTGTTAATGTGGTCCTTGGTCCTGGCTGCTGGGGTTCCAGCCATTATTTCTACATTCCAAGGAAGCATGAGGAAGGAATAAAGGGCAAAAGAGGACCTAATAGCTTCTGTCACCTCCTTAAGAAGCCTTCCCAGACCATCTATACAAAGCTTCCTTGCTTCAAGAGAAGCCAAGATTATATCTTTTACTTCCCAACCAGTAAACAACTTGAGTTTCTTACTCAAGAAGAAAGAATGAATGGATACTGAATAGTCAACTAAGAGTCTCTGCCAGTTACCAAGAGATAAAAAACTCCTTATCCATTTGGAGTCTCCTTTGGGTGGACTACAATCATAAATTCATAAATTTTTAGAGCTAAAAAGGATGAAAGGTCAACTAGTCCAACACCTGCATTTTAAAGTTGAAGAAACTGAGCCAGAAAAGCCACTGGACTTGATCAAGACAGCAAAGCCAGTCAGCATTAGAGCTTGGACTAGAAATGAGGCCTCAGGAATTCCAACACAAAGTGGTTTTGACCACACCACCCTTCCTTACAAAGCTGGACTTTATCACCCCTTTTCTTGTTTAGGGTGTCTATACACAATATTCCTTTCCGCCTTTCTTGTGGAGAAACAAGGCAGAGAAGTCAAGCAGATTGAGCTCAAACACTGGCTCTCTTACTGATAAAGCTGATTGGGCAGTGTGCTTGTAGAGCAGGAACTAAAAGGGCTTCCCTGGGCCCTTCCTCAGGCACACTTACCCACTGTCCTCATCAGCTCGGGCTGCTGTAACAGAACACCAGACCCTGGGTGGCTTAAACAACACACATTTACTTCTCCCAGTCTGGAGGCGGGAAGTCTGAGAGCAGGGTGCCAGCACAGTCAGGTTCCTGGTGAAGGCTTTCTTCCTCGTTTCGTCCTCTAAGGCCTTTCCTTGGTGCATGCACACAGACAGAAATCTCATGTTGCTTCCTCTTTCTGTAAGGGTGTTAATCTCATTTTAGAGGCTGCACTCTCATGACCTAGTTTAACGCTAATTACCTCCCAAAGGCCTCACCTCCAAATTCCGTCTTACTGGGGCTTAGAGTTTCAACATATGAATTGCAGAGGGACACAAACATTTGATCTGTAGCAGCTACCCAGTCAAGAGCAGCAGTAACTGCCCTAGGCTCTACCACAAGGCAGCCTGATGGGGGTGGGGGTGGGGAGAGGGTACAGACAGGCACACCAGAATCCACGCCCCTACAGAAGGCTGACTCAGAAAAGAAGGGTCAGACTGAGCATGCTCTGTTCCTTCTCCCAGAGAGAGAAAGCTGCCTCTACCCTCCAAGGTACAAGAGGAGGCAAGGAAAGACCATATGTGGTCCTCTAATGGGCTCCTCCAAATAGAACTTTCTCCACAAGAGGCCAGAGAACGGGGGGGTCCCTGCAACACCTACAATATGTCTATTTGTCTTCTTCACGTTTCCTTCTATAATATGCTACACAGCTACCTGAGTGTGCCCTCACTGACTGACTATGAGACTTACTGTGAGGTTGGGTATGAAAGAGTCTGAAAAATTAGGCGTCAAAAGGAGAGGGCACTTGCTCAAAGTCACACAGCAAATTGGGGACAAAGATGAAACCAGGGCCCAAATATTCGGCCCCACTTTCTGGGAACTTTCTCTACAATTGGCTGCTTGTCTGTAGAACTTCCTGGTTTGACCGAGCGACTGTACACTAACCAGCTCCAGACCACCTGTAGTGCTCAGGACAGCTCCTGGGACTTTCGCTGATGAGTGTCCCTGGCAGTGAGCAACAGTCTTTGAGGGTAAAAGACACTCAAGCCTTATGAAACTGGCTGGTGGGCTAGAGAATTAACTCAACCAGTCAAAAAACATTTTTAATCACCTTCTGGGTGTCAGGCTAGTACTGGGATAAAGTGGTAAAAACAATTATAGTTGACAGCTGTCATAGCCTAGTCTAGAAGACAGACAAAAGGCTCTAATGTGACAAGTGCAATGATGAACGTGTGCAAGGGTGCTAGATGGGAGAGGGGACAGGCTTTCCGAGCAGAAAGCACCCAGGGCTGGAAGATCATGTCTCCTTCTAATAATTGCAAGTCCCTTAGAATGGCTGGATCACAAGATATAAGTGAGTGTCCGGGAGGAACGAAAGGAAAAGAACTTTCCTAAGGACACTGGGCAGGTTGATGGTGCACCTATTTAGGCAAATGATGAAGGACCCCTCAAGGTGATGAGGTCATCACAGGGTCCCCAGGGGCACCTGTCACTTGAATAAGAATAGACATGGAAACCATCCATTTGAAAATTATTTTTTTGAATCTCGTTTCTACCGTTACAGTGCCTGTGGTAAAGTATTACTGCCAACATCACCATAGACCCATTGATATGACTGATTCCCAACCGAATAGTTTCCTTTTATGTGGACATAGATATGCACTTAGAAATGGGGCTTATGTGCTCCCTTCAGATGGACTCTTTTGCTGCTTTCAACGGTTTCAACTACACGTCGTAGCTCTGACTCTTGTCTGAAGGAGGCCAGGTGTCCTTAGTAGCAAGTTCAAATAGAGGTGGCACGTTTGAGAATGGGCAATGGAACAGGCTGAACTGGAATCAGTGTTGCTTCCTTCTTAGTCTCCACTTCAGGTTTAAAGTCCTCAAAATGACTTTCTACATTTCAAAAAATTTAAGCCACTCATCCTTTTGTAAGGGTTGTATTGCCCAGAACCTCCTGGAAGAAGCAGATACCATCCTGCTGCACCTCTCCCATTCTCTCCCGCCCCCCGCCTCCACAGCCCCTGAGATACCTTCACAGGCCCCTTAGAACCTCCTGGAAGACATAGTGAAAACCGCTGGTCTGAGCGCAGGTTTGAAGCCCCTGCAGTTCCCACAGACGGCAGGGCCTCTCTACATAATGGTCCTCTTGGCGACTCTCTCCTCTCCTAGTCTGTGGGTGTGCACACGATTGCCCAGCTGCCACAATTCCTTCCCAACCCTCCAAGTTCCTTGGTAAAAGCACCAGCTCTGGCCTCCAGCAGCGCTGTGGATAATCCAGTTCAAACTCCATCAGAATAGAGGGAACGACAGGAGATTCTCCTGATTTGCCTGAGATTCCCAAACCCTAGTCAAAGGCACCCATTTTAAAAACAGCAATGCAACATAACTCCTTTAACTAACTGTTCCCTGTGTATTGTGGTTTCCAGACCTGCTCGCTACCTTGAGCATTTTCTCCTGGATGTACCCTAGTTTGGCAGAGTCTAAGAAAAACAAGATTTTAAGAATACGATTTAATTCTCCATTACTGGAAGGCAGAATTATAAAAGCTTTTTTCTGGTGAGACAAGCATGGAAGACAAAACACTTGTGATGGCTTACAATGTCCTGGGCATTTCACGTATGTTACATGTTCTAATCTTTACATAACAGGCAGGACAGGGCTAGACCACCAATAAGAGAGAGAGTCTCTGTTGATTTCTCTCTCTTGTAGAAAAATAGACAAACAACAAAACATAAAAACGATATTCAGGCTAGGCATCTTCTTGGGTTCCTTCAAGCCCCTCCCAGCTCATGATTTTGCCATCCCTAGGGCGTAGCCCTCCCCGTCATGGTCTGAGGAAGCACTTTCTTCCAAGTGGCAACGTTGAGGACAAGAAGAAAAAAAGAGAGAGGGGCAAAGGGAAGGTTCCAGATCTCTCCGAAGGAAGGTTCTTAAGACTGTCACACAACTCTTCTATGCCACTGGTCAGAACTTTGTCACGTGACCATACCTAACTGCAAAGAGCCTGGGAAATTTATTCTCTGTTTGAAGGCTATTGGCTCAGCCACAATTTATTTTACTCCAGAAAAAGGACAGAATAGACATTAGGACAATAGCAGTGTCTACCATACCTTAAAACAATTCCATGAAGCAAGTATTATTAACCTCATGGAACAAATGGGGAAACTGAGGCTCAAAATATTTAAGTAACTTAACTGAGGTCATACATCTAGAATGTGTTATAACCACTACCTAAACTGGAAATTTTTATACCAAAGACTGTTTTATTTCCTCTATATGTCCCCCAAATAAGAGTAGAATGACATTTATATTAAAAAATTGTCAGATTTTCCAGCAGTTGTATCATAGCCTTTGTTTTCAGTATACGTATGGTGAACTAAAGTATGTCACTTTCTCTCACATCTCCCTTGCCTCTGCTACCTGCCTAGTACCAACCACATCACCTGATTGTTGCCATTGCCTACTAATTAGATTTCTCACTCTTTTCTTGTCCCTCTCCAATTTATTCTCCACACAACTGATATACAGCTTTTACACAATTCCTATCAAGAGCCCAGCAACATTGCCTTGGAGATACAGACAATATTTTTCTAAAATATATATGGAAATGAGACAGAACTAGAAAATCTAAAATAATTTTGAGAAAGAATAAGGTGGGAAGAATCAGTCTACCCAATTTTAAGGTGTATTATATAGCTACAGTAATCAAGACTGTATGGCACTAGTGGAAGGACAGACACATAGATAAATAGAACAAAATAAAGAACTCAGAAATAGACCTACACAAATATACCCAGCTGGTTTTTGACAAAGGCACAAAAGCAATGTAATAGAGGAAGGCCAGCCTTTTCAACAAATGGATCAACTGGACATCTGTAAGAAAAATAAGAAACCCGGACCTAAGCCTCACACCTTATAATAAAACTCAGATCAAAATGGACCATGGACTTAAATATAAAATATAAAACATAAAACATTTAGGAAAACACATACGAGAAAATCTTCAAGATCTAAGACTAGGCAGAGTTCTTAGACTTGACACCAAAAGCACAATCCATAAAATAAAAAATTGATGAATTGGACTTCAAAATTAAAAACTTCTTGTTCTATGAAAGACCTTTGAAGAGGATAAAAAGACAAGCTATCATCTTGGGGAAAATACTTGCAAACCGCCTATTTTTTAAAACTCTCAAAACACAGCTGTAGAAACACAAACAATCCATTAGAAAATGAGCAAAAGCATGCACAGACATTTCACAAAAGAAGATAAACAATGGCAGATAGGCACATGAAACCATGTTCAACATCATTAGTCCATAGGAAAATGAAAATTTAAACTACAACGAGATATCACTACACACTTATCAGAATGGCTAAAATTAAAAAAAAAATAGTGACAACAAGAAATGCTGGTGAGGATGCAAAGAAACTAGATCATTCAGACATTGCAGGTGGGAATGCAAACTGTTACAGCCATTGTGGGAAACAGTTTGGCAATGTCTTAAAAACTAATCCTGCAACTATCATGTGATTCAGAAATTGCATTCTTGGGCATCCATCCCAGAGAATGAAAACTTATGTTTGCACAAAAACCTATACACAGATGTTCATGGCAGCCTTATTTATAACTAAAACCTGGAAAACAACCCAGATGTCCTTCAATAGATGAATGGTTAAACAAACTGTGGTACATCCATACTATACAATACTACTCAGCAATAAAAATGAACTATTGATACATACGACAAGTTGGATGAATCTCTAGAGAATTATGCTGAGTGAAAAAGCTAATTCCAAAAGGTTACGTACTGTATGATTCCATTTATATCTCATCTTTGAAATTATAAAACTATAGAAATGGAGAACAGATGAGTAGCTGCTAGGGCTTAAGGATGGAGAAGGGAGAGCAGAAGAGAAGTGGGTGTGGCTGTGAAAGGGCAACATGAGGAATCCTCATGGCAATGGAATATTCAGTATCTTGATTTTATCAATGTCAATATCCCAGCTGGTATATTTTACTATAGTTTTGCAAGGTGTTCCCACTAGGGAAAACTGAGTCAAGGGTTTATAGGATCTTGCTGTATTGTTTCTTACAAATAAACGTGAATCTCCAATTACCTCAAAATTAAATGTTTAGTAAAAAATAATTTTAAAATAAAGTTTATGCTCAATCAATAGCTCTTTTTCCGTATGGGTTTTTCCATTATAATATGCCCAGCAATCCTTCCTTTTTCCAACATCATCAAATATCCATGTATATTTTCTTCCTTTTGATAGTTTCAACTTTCACATTTTATTTTGTCATTTATTTTGGTGTGTGGTATAAAAAAGCCTCTAACCAGATCTTTTTCAAGTAGCAAATATTTTTCTTGTTTATTAATCTATCCATTTTTCACTGGTTTACAATGTTTCCTTTATCATACACTAACGTCCAAAATACACTATGGACAGTTTTCTTAACCATCTTGTTTATTTCTCCAGATGGACTCAAAATCTTTTTGTCAAGTCCCAAAAAGAAGTTCTTTATGATTTTTTTAGGATCTATTAAACATAATTAATTATGGAAGCATTGACATATTTACAATGGTGAATCTCCCCTTTCAGGAGTGGGGGTCTCCAATTATCGATATTCTTTTATATCGCTCAGCAAAGTTCTATAATTTTCTTCTTATAGGTCCATTTGTTTCCTGCTAGAATTATTCCTAGGTTTTGCTGCCCTTGTGACTGGAATCTTTGTTCTCATGCAGAGGGCAGTAGACGTTGAGTTTCTAGTTTGTATAGAATCCACGTTTCTAAACCAGAGACTAAACAGTGAAGGAGGAAAGAATGGATCTTCTACCTACCATTAGGTAGTCGTTTGTAGATTACTGATTGTCCTTTTCATCAGTCTTGAAGTTGGTAAATATTACCCCCCATACTAGCGCTAATGTGATAGGCAGTCCTCGTTTTAATTTTCCCCTTTCCTGTGTCTTCATCGGTACTCTAGTAAGAATTTGCAAGAAGCAACATGGGCACTCACCAAATGTCATTGTGTACTGAATTTTTTGTTCTTCCATTCTGAGCATAGAGTTTTCAAACAAGTCCCAGCCATGGAAGCGTACTTTAACACTACGTGAATTTTGCCAAATTATTCACAATGATATCTTGACAGATTTTGCCAAATGTTTTCCCAAAACCAAGAAGCACCTGATCTAGATCACGCCCCCAACCCCCAGCTCAGTAAAATGCGTTCACAAAAGGAGATGAGGTGAGTCTGGCCTGATTTAGCCCCAGTGACTCCATGTCGTCTAGCAGTCAACACATTCCTTTCAAAGTGCTCATCAGACATCTGCTTAAAATTCATTCTCCAATTCGACCAAACTTTGACCAAAGTTATTAGTCTTGTAGTTTTTGGAATCCACTCCTTTTCGAAACTTAGGACATTTACTTGTCATCAGTTTTCTGGTTCCTTTCTTGTTATATACGATTTTTCAAAGATTACCCGTGGTGACTCCCTGATTACATACTTAAATTCCTCCAGCACCCTGGGAGAAAACTTGGCTGCACCTGAAGACATGAACTCATGACATGAAATTAAGGCTTGCTCTCCATTCCCAGTCATCTGGGGATGCAATTCCTTCATTATATACATTGTTCTACCTTGTTAGAATTCGGAGTCTCTCCAGAGAACCAGCAGCTGTGGGGATGTTCTCGTCCTTACCAGAAAATTGTTTCAAACCAGCACAGAAAGCAAAGTCCTTCCTGAAGTGTGATCGACAACATCCAGACACATGGTGGCACGGTTCACTCTCTGATCTGGATGGTCTTCCCGGTTTCTCAATTTCAGAGGTTGCCACCTGCCTGCTTCCTCTCATTGAACACCCCCATGCACCATGCCCATTTTCATTAGTCCGCTATTTTGAACATTCAGCTCAAACTTCTGGATTTATATCTTGTTCCCAAATGCTTCAAGTGGAACTGACATTAAGACCCTAGGGCATTACACCGTTGTGCTGTTGTTTCTGGATGAATGATCCCACAGCCAGTTCTGGAGTCTCTGTGCCACTCCACCTCCCGGCCTGCCCTGCCCTTGCTGCCAATATTGGTTCCATTGTACTCTCTCACTGTAAAGTCACACACATTGCACATTAGTGTCTTAGGCATCTTCTCCCAGGCTCCTTTGGTATCATTACGAATTTGTCAAACCAGCATGCACTGCAGCACAAACTACTGGCTCCATGGCCAAAGTACCTGCTCTCTGGGGACATACTGCATCTCAGGACTGAAGTGCTTACATCATTCCCTACTCCACCCTACCCCCTCCCTGATCAATTCAGTTCTTGTCAGAAGACCCCATATGGCTTCTTTGCATCTACCACGAACTGGACCTTACCACATGTAGATAACTAATAAATGTCTATTGAAATTATTCAGGTAACAGTGATCTATCTACATTCATTTTGGGAAGGCTCTGTAAGTTTGGTAGCTGTGCATTTTCACAAAGCAGATGTGTCCTTCCAAAACTTAATGTCATCTTTGCAGCAGCACAGAGGATCCATTACAGCTCCAGTCCAGATCTGTGCTGAGACACAACCCTCTCTCTCACTGTCCCCGGACCACTGCACAAGCCCCTGAAACTGGCTGTAAATCAGACCTGGAACATTCTACGCATCCTCAGGATCCCTTGGCTCAGAGTACATTATCTTAGTGTCCAGGATTTCTCTGGCCCCCAGGACAGGACCTACTCATAGAGGCCATACCACTGCTCTGGCTGGAGATCCCAGGTATCATGCAGGATGTTTACCTGCTGTGGGTTTAAAGTATGACAACGAAAAATGTCAGAAGCAAGCCAACTTCGAGGATACATGTGAAAACACAGGAGATGAGATCTTCCTGCCCAACCCCTTAGGATTGCTAAGCGGTGATGCACAGGATACATGTTTCATTCCAACATATGTCTTTCTCATGGGGACCAGAACATCCCTGAGTTTACGAGCACCTCCATCCATTCCTCCACCCCACCCTCAGGTAAGTCAAATTATCCTCAGAACATCGCCAAGAAGTTCAACGTAAATGTAGGAACTATGGCTAATCAGTAGGATGCTAATTGTATCATTATTCGTCAACCGTTATTTGCCAATAAGGATTTCAGTGTTATAAAAAATTAACTTGTTTCTAAATAAAATAATTTTATTACATCTATATAAGAAGTTTAGGAAAGACAATTTCCTATCATACTGATTATTCACGTCTTCAATTTTAGCCTAATATATTGTAGCAAAAGGTATTCAGAAACAGCACACAACTGCCCTCTTGTGTCACTTTCATATAATTAAATCTATTAGGGTTTAACTACCAGTGATTCAATTAGCTGTGCATTTTTAAAGGTCACAATGTACCACTACTCTTCTACTTCTGAAATTAATATCCTAAATGGTAATTTACAAAGCACGGTATGTAAAAATATCCCAGAACTATCAATTTAAACAGTACTTACTGGGATAAATATCTAAATATTTATAAGGTAATAAAATTTACTCTGTCCAGGTCCTCTCCTAACCCAAATACCCAGAAGTCTTGACATGCTTTTGTATCATCTTGTTATACTCATTCAGTGCTCAATTAATATTTAATCTGTTCTTACTGGGTGCATGGATTTGCACTAATCCTTCGCTACTGGCCACTCAATGGCACCACAGAATGAAATGGAAGTGAGCTCCCTTTTATAACAGCTGACAAGGGCAACCCCCCAGAGGACCACTATGGTCTCTCTTGCCATTTGTTAAGCACCTACTCTGATCCGAGTAGTGAGCTAACATCTTTACAAACAGAATATGAAGAACACGCATAAAGGGGAAACCTTATCTCCATCAAACAGATAAACCCAGACACAGGAGTTAGGTAACCTTCCAAGAAGCTAAAGGTGGTCGTGCTCTTCAGACTGTAACTCTGGCAATCAAGATCTGACTGCTCTTTCTTCAGCATCCCTCCTCCATAGTAACCCATCTCCATGAGTTCATGGTCAGCCAGCCAGCCATCCAGCATCCCGGAAACAATCCAATTAAAGTGAGAGGAAGCTTAGACAATGAAGACAAGTTTATCATCAACGTCAACACAAACGGATGTTCTGTTTCTTTATTTAGTTGTTCTGTTTCCTTTCTAAGTACTATACAGTTCTAGCTCTGTATAGTATTTCTCTGTATTAGGGAAGGGGGATATAAAACATTGAAAATAAGCCATGTTTTGTGGAAACTAGGAACAGTACTTATGCACTGGTCAACAGTGGTTGGTGGCTACACACAACAACCAGGTAGAGAGAGGACTTGGTAGTGATGCAAGAGGATCAACCAGTCATGCAGTCTCAGGCCCTCACCTCCGGGGTAGTGGAGCTTCTGGAAAAACTTATTACAAAGAGATAGGAATAAGATGTAATGAAGAAAATATAAGCTGAGGCGCAACATCTTGTGACCTTGTGACCATCAGGTGTGCATGGAGGTGGAAAAGGGAAGTTCTGGGGAGGCCTTAGAGGTGGGGAAACAGTGAAGGATGTAGGACAAGGAGAAGACTGCATCTTCGTACCGTAATAATGTATAAACCCGACTCCTCCAGGACAGCAGGTGGTGGGCTGCCCCAGAGTGGGCATAAAGTAAAATTGACCCTGCTACACCAACTCCAACCTGACAGAGAGAGAGTTGTCTGTAGGTGGAATGTCTGGGAAGCCACCCTTCTGTAGAGGACAATTTGGCAACAGTGATTTGGGGTGTGTAGCAGTGCAGTGATTGGCTCCAGATCACTGCCAAGGGTTGGAGTCAGAGATGGAGAGACCCAGGGGCAGAGCTAAGCTTCCTGAGCCAGTGAAGTGTAGCAGGAAAACCAGGCGAGTTGAAATGATAAGCCCTGGGCTCTGTCAGGACATCCTAGCTCTGTAACTAACTTGCTGTGTGACTCTGAGCTGACCACCTCACCTTTATGGTTCCTCGTTTCTTCATCTGTCGAATGATTTCTTGGGCACTCAGACAGTCCCTGCATTCTTACAGCTCTCTACACTCAATCCCTTCCAAGTTACACTTGATTGTCTATGGCTGCCTACACGTACTGATTTTCTCATTTCTGTTACAGGCTGAATTGTGTCCCCCCAAATTCATCTGCTAAAGTCCCAACCCCCAGTATCTGAGAATGTGACTGTATTTGAAGATAAGGGTCTTTAAAAAGGTAATTGAGTTAAAATGAGGTGATGAGTATGGGCCCTAATTCAATACACCTGGTGTCCTTAGGAGACGAGGATCTTAGGACAGACAGGGACAGAGGGAAGACCATGTGAAGACACAGGAGGACGATGGTCATCTATGAGAAGCCTCAGAAGAAATCACCTCTAGATCTTGGACTTCTAGGCCTCCAGAATTGTGAGAAAATAAATTTCTGTTGTTTACGTCACCCAGTCGGTGGTACTTTGTTATGGCAGCCCTAAAAAACTAATACAATTTTGTACTCTTTTCGTAGTCATCCATCCTCTTTTATATTTGGGCCCCTCTCTGCACTTCCCTTCCTATTTATACTTCTTCTCACTCTGCAGTCTTCACTTATGGGCACAGTCTCTGTCTCCACTACGCCCTTCCCCCTCTCCTGCACAATTCTCTCTCTCTCTCTCTCTCTCTCTCTCTCTCTCTCTCTCTCTCGCTCTCGCTCTCGCTCTCGCTCTGTTCTATGTACTGTCTGTCTGTTAGGTTTTAACACACAGCAATTGCATATGTAAAAACCATGGCATTAACATGCACCAGACATAAAGCAGTTTCCGTAACCAAAAGGGGTACTCACAAAAATTAAAACACACAATGGCATTCAGTGTCAGAAAGCGCTTGATGAAACAGACACGCAAACTGTTGATGGGCGTGTAAACTAGCAGAAACTTCCTGGAGGGCAATTTGGACATAGACATCAAAAGTTAAAAAAAAAAATTCATATCTAAATGCTGAATATTACCAGGCAATGAAACGGAAGACCAGGAAGTTAGGGGAGAAAAATGAACTGTAAATGGCCAACAAACATGTGAAGAAAATGTTCAACCTGACTAGCAATCATAGAAATAAAAGAAAACAATCTACTAATGATAGGTATCTATCTAAATTGGTAAACCTTGCTGAGTGACAAATTAACAATATTTATTAGAAGCCTTAAAATTTTATGTTCCTTTCAGATGGGCATGGATGTTAGCTCAGGGCCAGTCTTCCTCAGCAAAAAGAGGAGGACTGGCAGCAGATGTTAGCTCAGGGCTAATCTTCCTCAAAAAAAAAAAATTTATGTTCCCTTTGTCTCAGCAGTTCCATTTAGAGGAATTTAACTAAGGGAAATAATAATGGAAAGAACAATATAAAAATATTCACTGCCTCATTTTAAAAGAGAAACAATCTAAATGTCCAATAAGAGGGTTAAAAATAATTTATCTATATAAAATAGAATATTTCCAAAAAATTATTTAACGTTAAAGAAATTTTCATTATATAATGTTAAATGGGGAAAGGTACATGAAATTGTCTATAAAATAATTATTGTTAAAAATACATGATATGTATAAATAAATACTCTGTAAGGATACGCATCAACACCAATGATTTCTGACAGTGAGTTAGAAGTCATTTTTTCTTCTCTGCACTCTTCCGAAGGTTTTATAGTTAGTTACAGTTTTTAAAATAGAGAACAAACACATTCTCTACAAAACAGGAAACAGAAGGGATGGGGTAAAAAGGAAAGAAATGGAAGAAGAAAACAGGGCCACATACGATTAGGAAGGGAGCGATTTCTCACAACATGCCACAGGTCTACCTTACAGGTCCAGGTCTGAACCCAGCTGGCATCACAAGGGAGCATGCATTATGTGTTTAAAAAACATTTGTGGAAATGACGTTGAAAAACAAACTGGGTAGAGGTCCTAAGGCAGTCTAACTACTCAGACGACAAGAGGTTTGAGTTTGGACCAGATGGCAGCTTAATTCACCCTACGAAAGTCTTCTCAGGAGAAGAAAGGCCAGGACGCAGAACACGAGAACATATTCTGACTTCCTGTCAGTACTCTGAAGACCTTGTTCTCCTTTTATCTTCATCTGCAGTTGCAGTCTTAAAGGAAATGAGATCCTGACTTCCCAACCTGTGATGGCGGAGTCTGGACACCATCAATACTTCTGCTACTCCAAAGTGTCCTTGCGATGGTTTGGGTGATCAAAGTCAGGCTGCCGCCTGGCATCGCTTTCCTCAATGCTCACAGCTGTGCAGCAGAGCCATTATTGGGACATTAAAGGTTTAACAGAAGGGCAACTCTAGATATGCGCTCATTCTTCTCCACCCCGATTTAAATAGATTGAGGGTACATCACGAAAAGCAGCGGGTGATGGGAGAGGCGCAGTCACAGAAGACAGAGAGGCTGAGTGTTATCCACCCAGCAAATCACGTGCCATCTGATTATGACAAAGCCCCTAATTTTCTCAGACCCTGGTCTTCTAATCTATAAAATAAGATAATGATGCCATGTCTTCCTGAAGGTAGGGGGTTGGACGAAAGGTCTCTGCACCTTTGAAAATCTAGACATCTGACGAGAATGTGCATGGAAGGTCAGACATGTAGGGAATTCAACTGATCCACCTCAGAAATCTGAGCCTTCCCAAATTCAACAGAACGCAGAATCTCTCCTCAGCTCCCCTCAGATTAACATAACTCTCAGACTTTAAAGAGAAAATCCAGACAAAGCCTGGGATATCATACAATCCTAAATTCAAAGAATGCACGCCAACTTGCATTCACATGAAGTCAATTTTCACCATTTTCCAGATGCTTTCTAATCTAGCTTTCCCCCAAAAAGGCTAAGTCACACAATTCAGCATTATTTTGTGAACATCACTAAACTGCAGAGACGTGAAGAGATAAACAAGGTCAACACAGACAGATTCTACTTCCTGGAGCTGAAATAATTTTGAAAGGTCCCATTCCAGCGGAAGCTAAAACTTTGAGTTTTTCATCCAAGTGAGACACTGGGAGCTCCAGGACTGTCCTTGCCTCAACTATTTCCTCCCTCCCCCTTGCCGCCAGCGATGCTACAGCTTCACAGGTATTCCCTCACCTGACACAGTCATCTTTGGCACTAGGATCTCTTTCTGCTGCTAACTCCCACCCACTCCAATGAATCATAATCTAGATCTTTGATCTGTGCATAAATATAAAGTAAATTAAATCTGTCAAGTTCTTATGGATTCTGTATTATGAAACTACCATTTTAGGGTCTCAGTCATGATCAAGGAACTTATATCAAGACCAGAAGCCCCATTCGGAGTTCTGAAAATGTTTCAGTGTCCTTCAAACACAAAACTTTTCAATGATACTAAGAGGCTGGCATGATACAATTATTGTTCCATACCGTAAACATTTTTTAATTGCCTGCTTTGAAAATAAATCCTCAGAGCCATCCTCTCCCTTGCCTCCACATCTTTCTAGGACATAAATCACAGAAAATGGGAAAATCCTTGTGTCTGGCCCTTGTTTTTCCAGCTGGAGGATGGCTGCAGGCAGAGATGAGCCAAATGGCCAGGACCATTCAGCTCAGACATGCCTAGAAGAAGCCTGCGCAGGTGGGGCCACAAAACAAGTTTTTCCTGAAGGGTTTTCAAGCATCTCTTCTTCTGATTCCACTAAAACGAATGTGAACCAGAGGGAATATTATTTATAAACAAAAGATACTGTGTTGTTACAATACAAGTATGACACTATTGTCAGATCATCAGAGCTACCCTTCTTGGAAAAAAAGCAACCTAAAAAGACATAAAGGTTCAGAAATCACTTTTTGTGGCACTGTCTTGAAAGTTAAAACACTTCTTTCTAAAAGAAAGATATACATGCATCCAGGAAATGTCTGTAAATATCAACAAGTGTTCCCACAAAACAAGCATTTTATTAGACATCAGAGGAAACAAACACATTCAATACATCACCAGTCATTAATTTAAATGGGGCAAGCATACCGAAAATAGTGTGCAAACATGCTGTTAGATTTTTAAAGGAGGCAGATGGTCAACATTCTTGCTAGAAGTCTATAAATAAAGCCATGATTGACCTCAGAGCTAGGACTTATTATAAATAATTACCAACAACTCTCTCGCATTGCGAGTAATTTTTCCCTGTGTTGCCCAGTTAACGTAGCAAATCTAACTCATATCATGTCTTAGATGGGAATGACAACTCTCAAATCTGTGAAATCTGAAATGGGAGAGACGGGCTGTGCCACAGACTGTACGACAATAAACTCCAATAAGCACATACTTTCCAAAAATATCCAGGGAGGAAGGAGGGACACAGGAAAGCCTATGAAATCAACAATTATCCACAAAAGGAAGTGAAGTTTTCCACATCTGCAAATCTTTGTGTACAGAAGTAACTGTTTGAACCTGCTGAATTTTTAGTAGATACATTTTAGTACATACACCTAAATTCATGCATGTGCATACCCTGACTTTTGTCCACAAAGAATTTATTAAAAGTATGAAAACCTGCCATTGCCACTGAAATTAAAATGTGGGAGCAGACTGGAGTATTTCTATTACTAGCTGCCGGTGACTCAATTTTCCCAGGCGTCGAATGCTTAGACGGACAGAAGCTGCTCTGAGTGCAGCTTTCAGGGCTCAGTTCACATAGCAACCCCTCAAGGAAGTCTTCCACAGCCTCCTCCCAAGTCCAGAGTGCACCCCTTCCCAGCTACCAGAACTCGGGGCGCACGAGGCTTCCCTTCCGCATCTCTTAAACTGCAATTAAGCAAACAACTGTCTAAGTATACACAAGCATATTCAAGTGTGTATAAGTGTATAGCCTTAGTTGTTTCATATCAGTCTCCCCTGAGCAGTGTGTAAGCTCTCTGAGGAAAGTTCCAGTGCTGTTCCTTGAATCACATAAACACTGTCTACATATATGTTTAAGAGATAAATTACAGTTACTGCTTCATCCGCCTTAATCAAGAGCCACCACTGAGGAACCCAGAAGAATTAGGTATTTCTGCAAATTCTGCAGAAACAATTCAGCTTTCATTCCTGGCACATCACTGCCAGAACACTCTCTAAGGTGGCCCCAGTCATTCCCTTGTTCTTTGTCAAACATTTAGAAATCAATGAGAACATTTCTCTAAACCAAATCTTTTCCTTGTACTTACCCACTGGTTGAAGTTAAATTCACTTGGTATTAATTATAGATACCCTTCATAGGGCCCAGGGACAACATCTAACTAAAGTGATTTTCAAGTGGAGATCTAAATTATAATATAGCATATCATAAAAGTAAACTACTTAAGATGACCTTGGAACATTTTTGTTTCTTCTTCTCCCCAAAGCCCCGCAGCACATAGTTGTATATTCTAGTTGTAGGTTCTTCTAGTTCCACTATGTGGGATGCCGCCTCAGCATGGCTTGATGAGCAGTGCTGGGTCCACACCCAGGACCTGAACCGGTGAAACCCTGGGCGGCTGAATCGGAATGCGTGAACTTAACCACTTGGCCATGGAGGTGGCTTTGACCTTGGAACATTTTAACTGTAATAATGTAATTGGCATTTCAATCACATTTGCCACTTAGTGTTTTGTTTTGGGGACCTCTTGCAAATCCTTCCATCATTCATGAAATTTGCTCCTTGTCCGGATAAGAAGAAGTGGCCTCACAATGACAGTAGGACAGAGCCTCGCACAATGGGATAAAGTGTGACCGCTCCCTTCGCAGCAGTAGCTGAGGCTCCCTAATGGCAGGGACCCCCATTAACAAGAATCCATTTCTTCCTGTCTCTTGACGTCTCACGCCACTACCGACCATCTGCTCCAACCATCTACTTTACCTTTTATTTCAGACTACTCTTTTCCCCGTCTCATAGCTTTTTCTTACTCATCCTTTCTGCTTACTCACAGCTTACGCTTACTCCTGATTTCCTTCTTTCTCTACGTCTTTTAGCTTTTAATAATACAATCCATTAACCAACTTGCTCTATAGTGTGAATTCAGCCTCTTCAAGGAGACTGAATAGCTTCAATCACCATCCTTCCTGTTGGGCAAAGTTCTTGAGCAGCCCCCGTCAAGGGCTCCTGGGCAGCCTATAGATTTGTCACCTCCATCCAGTCAGCTGTGACCACAGCAGTGAAACCCTGTGAGATAACACAAGTTAATTTGGGCCCCCTGGACTTGGATAGCAACCTTCTAGAAAAAGTCAGTAGGTGTGGCTCTCCTGGGTCAAGAACCAGAAACTAGTTCACTTAAAGAACAATCTAAGAACTAAATTTGGGAAGCAGAAAAGTTCCTTATTTTCTCAAATGGAGTAACAGAATTCAGATTTTGCTCATTTCTCTATTTCAGTCTACTATTCTCTTTCATCTTTGCTACTCAAAAAAAAAAAAAAAAAAAAGAACAGTGGCAAAGACCAAAATGTCATGGTATAAATACAAAATCAGTAACTGGATCCTTTGTTCTCACATCGACTTTTGACCCTTTAAATTCATTTTCTCATTCTATTTTTCATCAGAACTCTGCTGCTCCCAAACACAAATATAATACACAAAAGCCTGAGAATTTTGCTTAGAACTGCAGAAAGTAGTTGAAATTCACACTTGGACCGTATCCAGTTTTCTGCCATCACAAAACTCTTATTCAATTCTTCTGTGTAGGAGAAGCAGATTACATAAAAAAAGGAACAAAACTTTCCTTTCATCTACCTTTTAATTTATTATGTCTGATTTTTTTGTAAAAAGTTAGTATTTTTTTCTAAAAAGTGGTCAAGGATGTCTCAATTACCTATAAAAACTAACTTCATAAATTTTTAAGTTAAAATTACAAGTGTAGCATATTCTAAACCTAAATTATTTTAGTTCAGAAAAAGTCTTGCTAAGTTATTTATTTCTCTGTGACTTGGGTTCCAAACGAGTAAATTTATTATCATTGAGGGAAGAAAATCTTGGAGGCAGAAAAAGATAGTCGATTCCTCAAACAAATGAATGAGCTGTTTGTAATTTGAAATATTATCAGTATTTTTGATGATTAATATCATACAAATATTCATTTCATACTTTCGGAGTATGAAAAGCCGAAAATTCAAGAGTAGGAAGATGTGTTTATTCTACAAGCAAGTCTACTAAATGTGTCATCTGCCAAGCTTATCAGTTTACAATTAGGAGGGCCTAGGTGCCATCAAAGAGGAATGCGTACAAAATAATACAATAAGGTTAAGGTCCTAGTCTCAACAGGTTTATATAAGGGTAAAAAGAGGGACTAACTCACTTTTTCCAACGATGGGAAAATTAGGACAAAAAGCAATTACGTTCTATGATAAATGAGCCATTTTCAGCAGAGAAATCAGAGCGTCTCCTCGTTTCATGTACTCAATTTGTGCATTTTCTATTCTTTGCTCCAAGCTGTTTCTTTCATCTCATGAATACAAGAAAATTAAAATTGTACTATTGAGGACTGATGAGGAATTTAATCTTGAAAGAAGTGAACTACAATGAGGTATTATTGTAGCACTTTGATGTAAAATCAGAAAGACACTGAGCTTGAAAAAGCATAATATTGTTATCACTTAAAACTAACAGAAGTTATGTCGGGGGGAGACAGACATCGACTCACCAATGTAAGTACATGGAAGCCAGGATACACCTTTGATGCGATTTGATGTAAGTTGTCATGATCAAACTAATACCCTAGGTTTTATCAATGACCCATGCTCCAAGAAACCAGGTGAGAACCAAGAAGAGAACCATTTTGTTATATCCTGCATTTATTTAAGCAAACCGAATGTGTAGAGATAGGACCTTAAAGCGTTATAATGTTTTACAAATACAGAAAGAAGACACAGAATAATAATACCCTGAAGAGAGGGCATCTGAGAACGCAGTTCTATCATAGGAGAACACTTGCAATGACCACATTGAAGCCATGGCCGACACATCCATCTGTCATTCTTGTCCTGACATCGTTCAAGTAGTTTTAATAGATAAATCAGTGATTTGCTTTTAAACGAATAATAATATTAATGATTATGGTAGCCTTGAAGGGTTTGTGAGTGACTATACTATACATACATGATGCTAGGCTTAACGTGTTATTTCAATGCCACTGTACAGTATGCAGGGGGAAATAATGTCTTATTACACAATTACTGTGACATCCACTAACGTGTGAACTAGTTTGCATAGGTTAGTCCTTTGGGCAGCACGATGTTGCTCTAGTCCACCAAGGCTTAAAGATTCACAGTGTAGAGGAAAAAAACATGAATTAAAGCATTTCTACTAAAATATATTTTAATAGCTGGTGTTAACAATTTGCATAACAAAAGCCAAATTATATTAATAACATTGTATCATTCTGTAAGCCCTTTCATTTTAAAAACACTATGTGTTTCCTTGAAAACTGTATGCTCTCAAAGTGAGTACAATCTTGCAAATTAATCAGCAACCACAATTCTACAAATTTTGAAGCAAATAGAAGCCAAACTGCACAATGATTCAATTTTGCATTTTTATCACAGGTCAAAGACCAACAGTTCTATACGTGCCTGTAACCTCCCTGGTGCTGCTTCTAAATGCTCAGTCATTCATTGCATGGATACTGAAGAATGGGACTATGAGACAGTTTTCTCTTTTCCTTTGAAGTAAATCATTCTTAATGGCAACTGGATTACAAAGAAGTATATACTATGCAAACTGGATACCATATATCAAACACAAAAAGCATAATGGAATTCCCAAGAAGTAATTCCCATGAAGTAATATGGACAATTGGGGAGGAAATTTACCCTGGGGATCCTTCTAGGTTTGTGGATTACAGTAGTTGAAGCATCATGGAACCATGGCCACAGAAGCATCATACAATGTCTTGATTTTTTGATCATCAACAATTAACAGTTAATTGCCTAGAAAGGACCTTAACGGGCATGGAACACTTCAGAAAGAGACTTTCATTTTAGCATTCTTAGTTTACATAGCTCCTTACTTAACGAAGCTTTCTCACCTCCATGTCAAGTAACCCCAAACAACCACACTCTAGCCACTTTTAGATTATCAGAAGCAAATAGCTCAGGTATCGTGAATTTATGAAGTGAATTTCATCTTGTGTAATGAATTCAGCCTCATAACATAATTCTTCTATCTCCCAATAGGCATTTTAAATCTCAAACCTAAAGTTAATGTTTATGCATCTCAACTATATATAAATCCACAAAGAACCTTTCAGAAATAGATGGAAAAAGTCAGTATTTTCTAAAGTTCTAACCCTTATAAGGGAAAATACAAACAGCTATCACCTTTCATATCTGTCAGGAGCATCTCGCTTCCCCATCATAAAAATACCAATCACGTATAATAAAATATTACTATAGAATAGGCAGAGGCTTGCTTGCTTGGTTTTCCTTCCAAGACAATAATGGATTAACAAGGGTAATCAAAAAGGCACCTATTTTTTAATATATCTATAATTTTGGTATAAACTATAACCACTTTATATAGGGATGTGTTATTAAAGGATCATACACATTTTCTTTATCTTTTCCTTAAAAATATTCCACTGGAGATGTACGAACCTGAAAAAGACATGGGCCTCTTGAACTTCCACTATCTGTTTTAGAAAAGTCTGCTAGCCAACTCCCAGAGTGTTGTCAAACTCAACTCGGAGAGGATAAGGAAAGAAAGACTGTGGTGAAACTGGCAGAACTGCATCTTCATCATCTTCAAGCAAGGAACCTAGCGGCCAAAGAGAGGCTGGTCTAATCTCATGCATATTCATAGAAGGTGCTCATGGAAATTGTGCTTGCAAATTCCTGTGCAGTCTCTGGAGGTGGGGGAGGCCTGAGAAGGTGCAGGGTCTGCATGGAGATCTGACAACCAGATAAATATTTCAACCTGGGCTACACCTCAGATGAGTAAACAGGAACAAGACAGGAAGAATTCGTTTTGCCGCAGGTTAGAAATAGAAAGCTTCCCCAGAGAACAAGAATTAGTAAAAACGTTTCCTACAAAAACTGACAACAAAAGCAATCTATTCTGTTGCTATGCTTTTCTCAAGAGAGATGTGATCCACATCCGGTTTTGTTTTTGGAAACTTTTAAAAGCGTATCAAACTGCTCTTTGTGCTTTCATCAGTCTTGAGAACACATCGAATTTAGGAAGTCAGGCGCATGCTCTCTGTGCTTGGGTATCTACACCGTCTTCTTGAACTGGATTTTTAAAACACTTGTTTTTAAACCCGTCTTCAGCTGTTAGCATCACACAGGAGATGCCTGTTACCAAACTGAAGGTGGGGAGGGGGCGTGGGGAAAGGGGAAACGTTCGAGAATGCAGGTTTGAAAAATGATGCTGTAAAAATAGCACTTTGGTATCTTACATATCTGTTTCCTATATTTCTGCTGAGATGCTTAATATCCTGACAAGCTTTAGCAACAATGAAAACACTATCAAGTTACAGCATCGGGAGCATATGACATCTTGTTCTCCCTTCCGTCTTTATCGTAAAATAACTGCCCTCTAGTTAAATGCTGTTCAGATCTTAATTCCTAAAGGCTGGAAGCAAAAACATCTTGCTATGCAAACATTCAGTGAAGCTTAACAGTTTAGGAGATTTATTTCCCAAATAAGTAGTGACTCTTACACTGAATGAATCTGATTTTGAAATCAGTGGATGAAAAAAACAACAAAACATCAAGGTGCTACTTTACTATAACTTTCCCGATTATAATCATTTCAAGACAATTTCCTTTGAGTTTTCTATAAATGTGCTATTTATCAAAAATTGTACCTGTCCTACATTTTGTCTGCAAATTGAATCAACAACTACTCTTTTTTATAAACACAAAAAGTGGTCTAACTGGGTGAAACATAAATATTTACTTAATGATATAATAAAACTGAGCAAGCTTATTGCCCTCAGTTTTAACACAAAAATTTTTGCAAGAATATTGCAAGTTCAGTTTGTCGTTGTATGTTTGTGTACAAGACACCAAAACAGATATGGGGTTGAATAAATTTAATTATGACTGATCATTTCAATGATAGAAAATCAGTCAAGCTGGTTATGGGTTATCTGTGAAACCCCCTCAAAAAAATCTCTAGTCATTTGCCTGAATTTTATGTCAGTGTCATGTAGATGCAGCTTGAGTGTAATAAAGCTTATTTCTCTTTTAGCTAGGTAAGATGAAACTACAGATTTTCAAAAGCCTGTGCTAACTTTTCAAAGGTGTCAGTGAATTAACATTTGCCTTTGGACTAAGAAACATTTCAATCAAAGATATTTTACAGGATATTTTGTTAATTTCTTTGACTATATCATGTCAGACAGATATCCCCAAGACCCATACATTTTATGACATTTTTGTAACTTTGATTTCTCGGTTTTGTCACAACTATAGAGTCAGACCCTACATGAATGCTACCCTGTTGCAGGTCCCAATAAATGGCACAATCAGAAAAACTCAGAGTTGCTGTTGGATACTAATCTCTCAGCTCATCTTGACTATGGACTCCAGATGCAACTTCATGACCCGCCAGCAAGGGCGCAGTCATGGCTGTGAATCCAGCAAGAGCCTGCAAGGTCACTCATTGGAAAATCAAAATGTGACAACAATCTTTTTTAGTGAACAACCCATTGGGCCTGTCCCTAAAATCTCTGATGGCATTCCTATCTCACCCCCTGAATGTGATTTAGAAAATGAAACCCAGAAAGTGGGAAGGGAGTCTTTTCATGAACCAGTTTCAGTGGCTAGATTTCCATTCCAGAATCTGAATACCATTTTCCAAAAGAAGAAACCAGATCATCTCTCCCTTTGTGGAGCTGGTAACTTCTTGTCTGCTGTTTTTTTCCAGCACAATTCAAATTCCATGCTGTCACTGGCTCCCGTGAAGTTTTCCTTACATTTAAATCAACAGCGGCTTTAAGTTAATGAAAGCTGTTCGATAAACATCTAAATCACTTATTGACTAGAGTATACATCTATTTCCTAAGGTGTAAATCCTTCAAAACTAGAGTGCAATGCAGCAGAAGAATCTCAAGCAACTTTTCAAAATATGTTTTTCTGATGAGCTGGCAACTAGAGGAAGGGCTTTAGATATCAGCCACACTTTTTGCTTTAATAAGAGGAATGGGCAGTGCAGCTGCCTACATTACAGAAGCTTGAACCTACATGACATGCAACAGGGTAAAGGTTATTGGGAAATACTATAGATGACCTTAAGATTTGCCCTTTGCAGAGTAGCTGTGAAGTTATTTGGTCCTGACATTCTATGGAGCCAAGCACATACTCAGGTCCACAGAATGTAAATGGAGAGTAGGATACGCCTCGGTACAAATAAGCAATAAATAGACCCAAGTTGGCCGAGAGAACGAGGAAATTTCTTTGTTCGGTAGAAGTTTCTAGGTCCCTAAGGCCACCAGTCAATATAAATTTTAACCACACTGTCATTCTGCCACTGCTTACATTTCTTGTATTAGGCAATTTTCACTCGAATTGGAAATTGCCTGATGATTCAGAAGCTAAACGTTTTTGAATTATTGGCTGTGTTACTGAATTAAGAGAACGGGCTTCTGGTGATTCCAAAGTGACAGCTAAGAGTTTCATATACTTGTTACATTTAAGGGACAATCAACATCTCTATTAAAGTCTACAAAAATACATTTCCCAGAAGGATTCAGTAGCCAATCAAAGGAAACCATTCACACAATTAGCAGCACCAGGTCTCCAGACCTAATTATTTTGTTTACAGGAATTACTGAAAATGCTGCTGTTTTCAGCCCAGAAGTCATTCCTTCTTCCTGGTACCTGTGTGTCTAATTGTCAAAGGAAGGATAGATTATTGTAAAATAACTGCCAAGTTGTCTTAAAAGTATCTTCTATCTTTTAAAAAGATTACGTTTAGTATACATTAGAAGAAAGCTCGAAGGGCAAGGAGAAATAATTAATTAACAAACTCAATGTAATTCGCTGGGAGCATCCCGGTTTTCCCAGTTCTCTGAACGGTGCCGTACATCCAGCCATCGTCGATGGGCTGCACGTTGACGATGTAGTCGCCGTCCCGGAAGGAGACCTCATCTTCATCCTGGGCACTGTAATCGTACATGGCTCGGTAGGTCCTCTGAGAAAGGAAAGAAGGGGTCACACGGTGAATACGGAAAATAGTCACAGCCACAAACGCCAATCAACAAACCAACCCACACCTAAAGTAACTGCTAGGAATGTTTCCAAGATCTGCAAACCAGAGCCTGGTGTCCTAATTGTGTTCATCTCAAGGTTACTAGTCTAGCAAAAAGCACAATATTTGGGGGCCAGATTGGGGACAGAGAAAGCCACTAAATACAATGGCCAGCCTGTCAAAAAGTAAGCTTAAAGCAGTTAAGTCAACTCTCCCCAGCCTCAGATAACCCCAGAGAAGTTAAGTTATACAGATTCTCCGCTACTCCACGTTCTTCAGAGAACAAGACGTGCCACAGTAGCAGATAGGTCCAAGTCACTGCCAGTGGTCCCCTGGCAGAGGCAATGAACTTTCCTTAAACAGGTACTAAGAATTTTTGTTTCCTCTTAAAAATATATAAAACAAATAAAAGAAAAAATCCAGAGGAAACTGATTTTATAGGTTTTTGTATCACAGTGGTAGAAATTCAGCATATCAATGTTCTGAATATTGAGGTACATACAACTAAATCTTCGTTATAATGAGTAAATTTCTCGGTTCCTGACTTCAAACTATAGTGCAAAGCTATGGTAATCAAAACAGTATGGTATTGGCATAAAAACAGACACATAAATTAATGGAACAGAATAGAGGGACCAGAAATAAACCCACACATATACAGTCAATTAATTTATGACAAGGGACACAAGAATATAATATACAATTGGGAAAGGACAGTTTCTTCAATAAATGGTATTGGGAAAACTGGACAGCCACATGCAAAAGAATGAAAGTGGACCCCTATATCACATCATATACAAAAATTAACTCAAAATGGATTAATGACTTGAACATAAGACCTGAAATCATAAGCCTCCTAGAAGAAAACATAGGCGGTTAACTCCTTGACACTGATCTTGGTGATGATTTTTTGCATTTGACAACAAAAGCAAAAATAAACAAGGGAACTAAAGCGAAATGAAAAAGGTCTGCACAGCAAAGGAAATCAACTAAATGAAAAGGCAACCTACTGAATGGGAGAAAACATCTGCAAACCATATACTTGATAAGGAGTTAATACCAAAATATAAACTGTTTTATTAGAATGGTTTAAAATGGCCAGCTGTTTCTAAGTGCTCAGTCAAAGGCCAAGGGGCTGTGTCAGGAACCTGGGGAAACCACTTCAGCATGAGATGTCACTTGACTAGAGGACTTGGAACCCTGCTTCAAAACTTTACATTTAACCAAGGAATCAGTACTCCAAGATTTACAACAGGAGGATTCAAAGACATATGCTGGCCGTGTCATTTAGGTTTTAGTGGCCATTTCGATTAATGTCAAGATTAACTAGTTAATATGACCAAATATTTGTGCTTTTCAGACCTGAATGAGATCATAATTGGCTAATACTAATCATGAAGTAATAATTAGGATATCATCCTGGTAGATTCTTTGTATGTTTTATCGTTTACAAGTTTTCACATCACACCTTCCCTTTTCAACAGTTTACCTCTATACATCTTTTGCTTCCTTTGAAAGGGCTGTACAAAGAGCAGGACATCATCATTTATCCTTTATAGGAAAATGTAGATTATTCACTTCAACCCTATTCCACGTGTATTTATACCCTGGAGATGAAACGGAATGCTCCAAATTGACACTTACTAGATTTGGTGAGTGCTGCATTGACCTCATGGATGACAGGCTGGTCGGGTGCATGTACCCATAGCCTTGCGAATGGCTTTGCTGGTAGGCGCCAGGAAGAACAGGGGCTGCGCATTAAACACACACACACACACAAAGATTCCTTAAAATGAGTCTCAAAATACCCCTCCCAAGCCTTCAAGTGACTTCATGCTCTGCTAGAACCTTCTGAAACAAAACGCCATTTTTAGTGTCATGTGAAATTTGGGTAGTGATGTTATAAGCCATCTCTAGATTAGTATAAATTTCAGTAATTAAGGATATATTTACAGAATCAGTTTAACATGCAGATAAAATACATTAGAAATATTTGTACTACTCTATTGCAGATGCTATGTTAAAACAACACGAACACAAAATGAAAATATTTCATAGTGCCATAACAAAATCACGTTTTCACTTGGTCATGTCATCCTCTTAGGCATTTTCTAAAATACAAATAAGAATCTAGAAGAATGTAATTGGATCATCAAACCAACAACAGAGTATAAATGTTTTCACTGGATCCTTCTCATACAAAGGGATGCTCTCAATATTGTGAGACATACAGCTGAATGTTGCCTTTACAAAGATGGTATACACAGCATACGCGTAGCAACGTATGTTTGTTTAGCAGTTAATAAGAAGTCTATATCCTTAAAAGAAACCTTTACTTAGAATGTTTGAATTCTCCATTTTATTTTGGCTGTATGTCAAGACTCAACAAGTCAGCTGAAGATGTTACAAAAGCCTAAGAAACCAAGCCACTTAAAGAATTCATAAACATTATCCTTCTACATCAAAAAAAAAAAGTATCAAAATAGCATTCACTCACTTTGGGCTATTCTCACCATTGATTATGACACTCAAAAGACATAGTCCCTGTTTTGAAGAACATTGAATTCTAGAGAAATCAACACAGAAGCTAGAGAAAAACCCCACAAAGTCAGCAGATGTGTCTGAGCGTGTGTTTCTCTAAAGTATGTTTACGTATTTGTAACCAAAAGCATGAACTATAAATGAGGGTATTTTAGTAGTGTGCCCTTCATTATGTTTTGAATAATTATATGATACATTAGTTAAAACTTGTATGATATATGTGCTATAAAAATCCATAATAGGTTGACATTTTTGTTCAATCAGGTTGAGTATATAAAGTAATTATCATGGGTTGATTTATTCAGGACAGTTTTTATAATAAAAGAATAAAGCAGACGTAATTCTTGGGTATTATGAATAATTAATATTTTATAAGTGGCACATTTACTCTAATGATACATGAGAACATCAAACTTTAAAGAAGGTTAATCTTCAGAAAATTACAAATCATTACTGCATTCTCCAGATCATAATGATATTAGGTTGAATAGAGATTTTTTGAATAGTTCTTGAATTAATTCATATTACAATGTTGGTACAAGTTGTGTTTATTTAAGGTCTAGATGTTGCATCGAAGAAAAATTGCCAAGATCCTTACTTGGATTGAAGTATATCATAAAGTTATTAAAACATTAAACATCAAATACTTCAGAAAATAGCACTTTTTAACATCATCGATTCAATTTAAATATTTAACATCAAGAGACATCAAGAATATTGTCAAAATTTACTCATGAAGAAAAAATAATGAAATCCCCATAAATATCTAGGCCCACTTAATTAGCTGAGTATAAGAACCTTTTCCATATGTTGGAAGCCAAAGTATTGACCATTCATTTATTCACTCCCTTGACCCTCAGCAAATATTTATTAAGTGAGTTCATGTGTGCACGGGGCTTACTACATTGCCTGTCACTTAGTGAGGCCTCCTAAATATGAATAATTACCACTGTCCACTATGTTCAAGGCATGCCAGGCATAAGAGGAGTGACAAAAACAACTGCCCTCTTAAAGCAGTGATGGCCCTGGACATCTACCCTTTGCCCAGCTGAAAAAAATGGCTCTGGATACTTAGGGCCTTTCTAGTTAAATATATTAGTGAATGACTCTGCAGGGAGGAAGAACTATTCCTCTCTTCTAGGCCCTTCTGGCTGGTCTGGAATTAAATTGACAAGACAAGGAGAAAATCAAACAAAGCTTAAAAATATGTATACACGGGAGAAACCCAGAAAATCTGAGTAACTCACCAAAACAGTGGAAGACACTACCTTAAATGCCCTCTTCAGCTAAGGACAAAGGAGGATGTTGGGGGCAGTGGTTTGGGACTTCAAAGGGGAGGAACACAATTTACATGGAGATGGAAACGCAAATGTTTGATAAACAAATGTTGACCATGCCTTGCAAAGACGATGAGAGATGGAGGCGGCTTTGACTGAAAGGCCCTTGTTAGGTTCCACCCTGTCTATCACACCTAGTTTACATTATACTATATCGTCTTAGGGTATTAGCTCCTTCCTGGAGCAGGCCTTCTATCTCAAATTCTTTCAGGCAGTTATGGGGAAACTGAAAGTTTCTTTCAGAGACTTTTGTTCCTAAAAGAATCAAGCCAAAGAGACACATTTTGGGGTGGCAAATTCTGACCCCCCCCCCAACTCCAACTGCAAACCCCAGACTGGCTCTTCTGAACTGGTTTATATCTATTTAAATAAGTCATTTCTTCATTAATTATTATTTTAATCTATCTGTAAATACAAAAGATTGAATAAATAGCCCTATAAACTTACTTAAAACAAAAATTTAAACCTTTGACCCTTTGTTATACTATTTAATTCTGACCATTAAATTTTGATGTACAGGTTAAGCACAACCATTTTAAAATATTTTCAGAAAAAACTAACAGGAAACATCAACAATGAAACAACATTTTTAAATACGCTATCTCATAAGCTGTAATGTTTATGCTCACACAGTTCGTCCATCATAATTCCAGGTTAGTACCCATCAGTCCTGACAATTCAAGAATGTTGTTTAATAGTGTTCTCTAATTTTGACTTTTAAAAATCAAGTATATTCATGCCTACTCAAATGCTCAAATCTGACCTTCAAAGGGAACATGTAGCTACTGTAAAATATAGCAGGAAAAGAAAATAACGTATTTGTCCTAAATATGTGTGGGTTTGGGAGAGCAGGGGACAGAGTTTAGAATGAGAAACCTCGGAGTAAATATAATCTATCTAGTCCTTATGATTTCTCTCCATGGATCCACTTCCCTCTCTGGCTGCATCACTTAATGCAAGTTCCTTTGGGGTTATCAAACCTTGTTATCTCTCTTATACCTGCTGCAATAAAAAGAGGTTTTAGGAAGCTCCTATTAAGGCTACAGAAAACATAACCAAGAGCCCAGAGGAATCAACTCACTAAAAGCAAGTGCCAATTTAAAAAGAGGTAGAGACATTGCATTTTTATTGTTTAGCTACACAAATGCATTCTATGAAATACAGATAAAACAAGCAAGAGGAAATTTAAAGCAACGGCTTTGGAAATTGTGTTTATTAAGAATTTGTTTGAAAGATTGTTATTCCACATGAATATGAGATTCCTTCCATGAAAATATGGAATTCAAAGGGTTTTGCAAAAGCAAGACGCAAGGCTAACTTTGCGGAATTCAAAGGGTTTTGCAAAAGCAAGACGCAAGGCTAACTTTGCAACAAACAAGGACTTCTTATGAAAGAGTAAAACAAGCAGTTCCCTCTCTATTGAACTAGTGGTCAGATACCACCAACACTGGCACAGATGGATGATGATAAAAGTACGATGGTCTCCCAACCCAAGAGTCTTGAGTTTGGGAGTATTTTTTTTTTCTTTTCTCTTGGTGAGTAAGATTGGCCCTGAGCTAACATCTGTGCCAATCTTCCTCTATTTTGTATGTGGGACACTGCCACAGCACAGCTTGATGAGCAGTGCATATGTCCGTGTCCAGGATCGAAACCTGCAAACCCCAGGCCACTGAAGCAGAGCATACGAACTTAACCACTACACCACCAGGCTGGTCCAAGTTTGAGGGTTTTTTGTTTCAAAACATAAAAGTCACAAAACAAAAGCTTTCGTCATCCTAAGACAACATCAAAACACAAAAGTGTGACTCAACTTTCATTTCACATTGCTTAGATTTATTGAGCAGAGATCTGGAAACTGACTCAAGCTCTCAGGGGTTCAAGATCTATTTGGAATGTCCTACAGGATTTATAAAGCCAAAATATCCATCTACGGCACAACAAATTTCTTCCACAAACAGCCAAGACTAATATTTTCTATTTAATGTGTATTCTTATGAGGGAAGGAGATAAAACTAAGAGGAAGAAGTAAGCAGACGTGAAGCTCATAAAACATAATATGAAAATGGTGGAATAAAAATTTTTAGGAGGCTTCACAAATCTGAAACTGGAAAAATGAGGAAATACACGCAAACCTGCACAGATTAGAGTCAATGAACCAAAAAAAATACACCCACCATGAAAGAAGAAGTCCAGTTTGCAGGATGTACCCAGAGTAGGTGAAAGAAGAGGAGTGTTATGTATGTGGGCAGGAGAAAGAGGACAGAGACAGAGCAAGAACCATCTACCTGCAGTGGGCTTCCACCTGGCTGCATATTAAACTCATCTGTGATCTTTTAAACCCTACTCTGTCCAGGATCCCCAGACGAATTAAATCAGAATCTCTGGAGTGGGAGTGGGAGGGACTGGACTGGTGGTTTATTTTTTAAATTCTCCAAGTGACTCAAATGGACAGTCATGGTGAAGAACCACTGAGTTCCCATAGGCTCGCTTCTCCCCAACCCGACACAAATTTAGAGGCACATGTGACCCTATTTAATGCTATTCCCCAATTCCTCTCTCCTCCTGCAGCGGACTGAATGTTTGTGTGCCCTCAAAATTCATATGTTGAAATCCTAGCCCACAGTGTGATGGTATTTGGAGGTGGGGCCTTTACGAAGTCATTAAGTCATGAGGGTGAAGCCCTCATGAATGGGATTAGTGCCTTTAAAGAGAAGATGCCAGACAGCTAGCTAGCTCTCTTTCCATCATGTGGGGACATAAAGAGAAGATGGCAGTCTGCAAAGGGGAAGAGGTCACCAGACTCAACCATGCTGGCATCCTGAGCTCGTACTTCTGGCCTCCAGAACTGTGAGAAATGAATGTCTGTTGTTTACAAGCCACCCATCCAGTCTATATTATTTTGTTATAGCAGTCAGAACAGCACCCCCCACCCATGACTTGTTTCTAATATTTGTGGAGGCAAATGTTTAAATCTGTGATTCAAGAAACAACCGGGGAAGAAACCTGAGTCAAGAGGAAGCTCGCTGGAAAACAATTGAGAGGCTAACACTCTGGTAAGGCAAGTACCACAAGGTACCACCAAAGGGGCTCAGACTAATGCAAGCCCATCCCACTTCCTGGGGGCTGATCAGAGCAGGACCTGGTGACCGTCTGAGAGGAAAGGGGGACTGTGCAGCCAAAAACACATTTGCAAGCTAAAAATTTCTCTCTCAGGCTAATACTAGGGTCCTAACAGTTTCCTCCTTCTAGACTCCCATATCATCTTTGTTTTAATTTTCTAGTCTTAGATAAATCATATTACTATAAGGTACTGCAAACCTCTTTTAAGAAAATACAATGCACCTGAAAATATTTAAGCACCTAGGTATGTACCCCTGTGAAACTTAATGGGGAAAAGAGGTAACAGGATTCTGCTTCTCAAGGAAAACAAAATGTGAATACAATAAAATTTGAGTAATATAAATGAAATGCTTATAACTAGGGGACCAACTCAGTTTGCTCATGAATTTCCCAGTTTTAAGGCAAGTTTTTTTTTGGTGAGGAAGATTGGCCTTGAGCTAACATCTGTTGCCAATCTTCCTCTTTTTTTTTCCCTTCCCAAAGCCCCAGTACATAGTTGTATATTCTAGTTGTCGGTCATTCTAGTTCTTCTATGTGGGATGCCACCTCAGCATGGCTTGATGAGCAGTGTGTAGGACTGCATCCAGGATCCGAACCTGCGAACCCTGGGCTGCCAGAGCAGAGTGTGAACTTAACCACTTGGCCACAGGGTCGGCCCCTGGACTTTCCCACTTTTAGGCCTGAAAGTTCTGCTTCCCGGGAACCCCTCAGTCTCAGGTAAATTGCAATGGTTGGTCCCTTCACTTACAACGTGCCAGGCTCTGTGCTGTAGCATGCGACACGCATTGGCTGGTGTAATCATCACCATTTTACAGATGGTAAATGCCCATTTTACAGATGGGGAATCTGAAGGTTAGTGTGATTAACTAACATGGGCAAAAATATCAGAGCTGTGTGGGAGCTACTATTTAAATGCCAACGATCTGACTCTAGAACCCAAACTCAGGCCTATACCACACCAAAATGACACGGAAGAAATGACAAGAGCGTCTAAGATTAATTTACAAGTAAGCATTGTGAATTCAGAAACGTGAAGGAGCACTACGGTCTAGAGAGCAGAGAAGCTTCCAGGAGTAGTGAGGACTTGATCTGAAGTCGGCAGAGTGGGCAGTCTGCCATTCATTCCTGCCTCCAGTGGTGCAGACAGGAGTGAGAGGAAGGGAAGGCGACAGAAACAGGTTGAATGCTTGGGGAGACCTGCGAGCCAGGTGTGTAATGCTCCCAGAGGTGACTCTGGTTGTCACTGACTTTTGTGTAGCAAAGCTCAGGGTATAAACGCCGCAAGAAGTTCATGTGAATGTGGTTGATGAGGTGTGCGAGAACATCTCTGGAAGTAATTACAGTAAGAATAACTCATTCCCTTTCGGAAAAGCAAGCTCAGATCACATAGTAGCATCACTTCTGAAACAATGGCTTTTAGATTTCTTTTAAGGGTCATTTCAGCATTTGATAAGTCTCCAGAGCATATGTGCGCGTGTGTACATGTGTGCGTGTGTGCGTGTGTAATCTTGGTTTCTTCTTCTCATTGCCAATAGTATCCTATTTTACCCAGGGGAATTGTCTTTCAGTCCCCTTATCCTGTATGAATAATTTCAAGTCTATGTTCAAATCACATCTCCTAATATAACTTCATCCGCTTTCCCACTGAGCAGTGAAGACTCCCACCGTGATGCCACCTAACAATTTTCAAAATCACTCTGTAGAACACTGCCAGAAAAATGGTACTCCCCCAAGTCAGCATTAGCATAGTGACAAGCTCTACTCCCACAGACATGCTAAGAATTTAGTGGAAAATACAATTATTTAACTATTTTCTTCTCTAAACTTAAATAGACTTGTAATGTTGCTTTAATCAAGTATAAGTTGAATATTTAAAGATTCCTAATTATCTGTTAACTGCAAAAGGCAACATAAATAGATTCTGTACTTTTTAGAACTATGCATACATACATTACATTTGACCATTTCATTTCTATCATCAGCTTGGTTGTCTCAAGTAAGAGCCTCTAAAATACTGTTTGGGGACTCTATAATTCCTAAATATTGAAAAAAAAACACAAAATGAGTTATATTTTAAATTATCTGTCAGTTAAACTTAATTACTCGAAAGCTCAAAAAAGCCATACATTTTGATTTCAAAGCCAACTGGTTTTTCTCTAGAAAAAGTAAATCTGTGAATGTTTTCTGACAGAACTGAGCTAAGACATAATATGGGTTGAACAGAACTAGAAAGCTTTAGATTTAAGAACATCTGCTATTTTGTTCCAGAAGAATCTAGCCAATTTACTCCCACATTTAGATTTGAATTTCAACTTGCGTATTTTTCTCTTAGATTTGTTTCCATTTTTTAGCCGTCTAAGCCAGGATAAACTCCCCAACTTGTAACTGTAACCCTAACCACAAATATAAGCAGGATTGTGTCTGATGGAAAAGGAAATAATTTCTGCCCCAAATTACAGAGTCTTTAATAACATTCTCATGACACAAAATCCATACAGCATGCATCTGTGTCTACGCGTACATGATATGACCCAAAACAAAACAAAATAATAGTGGAACGTACAGTATGGATATATATAGAGTTTCCTAAGAAGAACTACATAATTTGGGGAAGTTATTTAAAACTAGACTATGTATTTGGTGTATTCTTGCACTAAATAATTCAAATACTGACTCTAAGGGAGTCAACCCACAAGGTGTTCCCAAATACAGTTTACATGAGACACCCTTAGGGACAAGCCACATAAATATCAGATCTAGACACATCTCAGTATTGGTTACACTTCTGAATGAGCAGGTATATTTTTTCCAACCAATAGACATATGTGAAATGAACTCAATGTGTCCCTGACATGATTTGAAGATAAAGAAATGTGGAGGAAGGAACGTAAAGGATTGTCTGGATCTCCCAGAGCCCAAGCTCTAAGTTCAAGGTGAACGGCTGGGGCTGGAAAAATAGGCACATATGAAGAGCCAAAGTCAGGGAGGAAGGTGAGCAACAGGTTAATGTGATCAAAGACGCACAAGTATAAGGACATTTAGACAAGATCTAAGAAACTGCTTGACACACAGGCTAGTAAACAACAAGCCCAGGACACATGGGTCAGGATGTGATGTGCGATAAAGATCAAGAACTGGAATGTCTGAGAAAATGTGCATGGGCAGATCAGGAATATTGTGGGGGGAAGATTAGGCAATAAGGAGTAGGGAATCTGACCCCTAGAGAAGCAGGACACAACCAGGAGCCTAGGCATCAGGAGATGATGAACAAACAAAATGCAGAAACTCAATACATCACTCAGCTGTATCAGCCCGCGGAAACTGTAAAGTCAGGATCTAGTCCCCATGACCTGGGGCTTGGGGCAGGATGGGGGGCCACCTGGATGAAATAGGAAGTTAGGGGAGAACAAGGAAATTCGTGTTTTCAAAGATAACATTATGGCTTTACTATTTGATATATAAGACAGATACGTAAATATGTATATATACGCAGTCCATTATCTAACTTTGACATCAATTTTGATCCATAAAAAACAAAAATTACTATTTCCATTCTCATTGCTAATGCTCAACAATACAAAAAACAAGAATACCTATTTTCTCCTTTACATGTACTCCATGTTACAATTTATGAAGCTCGTCCAAAGTTTTCTTCTTTGACACATATGCTATAGCCACATTTATCTCCTTCCTGAAGATCAAACCTTCTCTTTTCCCCAATCAAGTCAGCTTCACAGGAAATATATTTTTAATGTTTTATTATTTGCTACTTAAGTGTCAGATGGTTCTCCTTCATACACATATGGAACCCTTTGATTTAATTTTGGCAAATCAATGAAAGACACATGTGCATCTTGGAACAAGTGCTATTCATTAGTATTTCATCCTTTCCCCAACTTCACACTCAGAAAAGGAAACTTACAATGTTTCTTTCATTCCAAGTGTATTGATGCTAGGAATATGAGTTTCTCTAAGGACTCCAAATTCATTCAGTATCTTGAACCTTTATCTTGGGGGAGCAAGAGAACTAACCAAAAGACTCTAACAACTTACAGTGTCTTTTTTTATAGGCTAGATGTACTAGCTAGATGGCTAAATATAATCATGTAATATTCTATTAATTGGATTTCACATCCTAAAAGAATCATTCATCTACCCATAGATTAGTTTCATCACAGAGATTTAGTATTTCAATCATCAACTCTAAATTTTCCTAAACTTAAATGAAAATACTAAAACATCACTTTTTTGACAGAAAATAGCAAACTTCTCAAACTCAGATCAGAATAATACTCAAATACACAGGAAAACAACACAACGGAGATTCTCTTGTTGAATATATTTTCTTTACAGAAATCAGGCTAGCAAGGATTTGGATATTTTCATGGGGCTGTGATTGCCAATTAATAATCAGAAAACGGAAGTAGTGGCTAAAATAGAAATACTGGCAAGTTTAATTTAAATGAAGACAAAGAGTTCAAAATCACGAGTGTATTTCCTAGTAGGTTGTTCTGGTTATCTACTTTTAAAACTATGTTTATCACCAAAAACGAGTAACACTGAACTTGGGGCAAAATGCCATCTAGAAATCATAAAACAGAAATCCTCAATGGGAAAAGAGCATCAACAGAGAAAGTAATGTGGGCAAAGGACTGCGACTTTATGGATTCTATTCATATTCAAAGAGATTAGGAAACACTGCTGGTTGGATACATTCCATCACTTTCAAAATATATTAATCTTATTATTGTGCCTGCATTTAATATACCTGTTCTCAGTTGAATGGTAAAATTAATTTTTAATGGTGGCTATTGTCCTTAGGAAATTAATGCATATCCTAGGGTCTTTGCTGAGTTGAGGAGTGATGATCTGTTCTTGCATTTTTCTCTCCTCTCTTTCACCATTTACTGCCTGAGCACCCCCAGTGCTACGCTAGGTACTGGAAGGAAAGCTAAATGACACATTCCTTCTCTGTCTCCACAGAGTTCATGATCTAATAATAAACAACAATACACTGAGAGAGAAGCCATAAAAGATGTGAATTTCAGAACTCTGATGAGCACATCTACTTCACTGAGTCCCTATGAGGACAGATGTCATAAGTAAACAAAACACTGAGAAGTATTTATATGAGAACAGAAGTGTTAATGTAGGAATAATTTACTGATTTCTTGGTTATAAAATGTTATTAGCTGACTCAGACTTTGTAATAAACATAGGTTACAATGTTACATTCCAGTGAAACATCTTATATTACTGCTTGTTAAAAAGATCATGATAAGGATTATCATTGTACCATGACTCTCAAGTCAACTTTGCTTGGTAGACACTAATAAAGACTAATGCCAAGTTTTAGTGATTTCACACATGCAGCAAAGCTGTTTCTTTATATTTCAGATCAAATTTAATTTCAATATATTTGTATAGTCAACAATGTTTACTGAGCGTCTACTACAATAGAGGTACTGTTCTAGGTGCTAGTTATAGAATAGAGAAGAAAGCAGGTAGAAAGATTCTGTTCTAATAGAGTTTATATCCTGGGGGAGAAACAGACCCTATACAAACAAACTAATTAATACATAATAAAATGTCAGGTAGTAAAAACAGTTATGAATATATACCCAGAAGAAGGATTGTTGGGTCATATTGTAGTTCTATTTTTAACTTTTTGAGGAACCTCCATACTGTTTTCCAAAGGGGCTGCATCATTCCACATTCCCCACCAACAGTGAATAAAGGTTCCGATTTCTCCACATCCTTGCCAACACTTATTTTTTTGTTTTTGTTTTTGCTTTTGCTTTGAAAATAGTCATTCTAACAGAGGTGAGGTGATATCTCATTGTGGTTTTTGTTCATTTGTTTGTTTTTGGTGAGGAAGACTGGCCCTGAGCTAACAGCTGTTGCCAATCTTCCTCTTTTTGCTTGAGGAAGATTGTCCCTGAGCTAACATCCATGTCAGTCTTCCTCTGCTTTGTATGTGGGACGCCACCACAGCATGGCTTGATGAATGGTATTTGGGTCTACACCTGGGATCTGAACCCACAAACCCCAGGCCGCCGAAGCAGAGTGCATGAACTTAACTACTACACCACCGGGCTTGTCCCTCATTGTGGTTTTGATCTGTATTTCCTTGATCTTGAAGGGATATCCATGGCCCCTTGTTCACTGTGGCACTATTAGCAATAGCCAAGATATGAATACAATCCAAATGCCCATCGACAGGTGAACGGATAAAGAAAACATGTTATATACACACAATGGAATATTATTCAGCCTTAAAAAAGAAGGAAATCCTATTATTTGTGACAACATGAATGGACCTAGAGGACTTTATGCGAAGTGAAATCAGCTAGTCACAGAAGGACAAATACTACATGATTCCACTTATACAAAGTCTAAAATAGCCAAACTCATAAAGCAGAGAATAGAATGGCTGCTGGGGGAGAGGGAAATGGGGAGTCATTGCTCAACGGGTACGAAGTTTCAGTTATACAAGATGAATGAGTTCTAGAGATCTGCTGTACAATATAGTACCTGTAGTTAACAATACTGTTTCGTGCATTTTAAAATACACTAAGAGGATAATTCTCACGTTAAGTGTTTTCACCACACACACAAAGAAATGAAACAGATTGACACAGACACACACACAAAAACACAAGGAAATTAAAAATTAAAATTGCAAAAGCTCAAGGTGGGAGAACACCTGGCGTGCTAAAACAGCCAGGAGATCTGTGTGGCTGGAGCAAGGAGGGTGGTGGAAGATGAAATCAGAGATGTGATCAAGGGCCAGACGATGCAACGCTTTGTAGACGGTAGACCTTGGTTTTTAGTCTAAGTGTGATGGGAAGCCACTGGAGTTTGGGCAAGGATGTAATGAGATCAGGTGCAGGTTTTTAAAGGCTCACTGGCAGATGGGTGGGGGCCAGACTGAAAGGGGCAAGAATGGAATTACAAAGACCAGGGAGCCTATTTCTGCAATCTCAAGGAGATACAAAGGTGATTCGCTCAGGGTGCAGTAGAAGTCATGAAATGTGGCCGGATTTGGGACAGACATATTTTGAAGATAGAGCCAACAGGCACACAGATGCATGTGATGAGAAGTGTGAGAGGAAGAGTGGTGATAAGGACAACGTCACGGTTTTTGCCCGAGTATAAGCGTGAATGATCATATCATCAGCTAAGATGAACAAAGAGAAGAACAAGTGTGTGTTGTTCATTTGGTGGAGAAGACAAGACATTAGATTTTGGCTTCAGATAAAAGATTTGAGATGCCTATTAAACATCCAGGAGTTGGCTATTTTGTCTGGAGTCTGGGAGTCATTAGAGTGGGTGTTTCTGCTCTTATACATAAATGACAAATGTCAACGAGAGAAGTTGTGGTGTTTGAAATAAAAGTCCACAACGCTGTCTCTACACCATCAGCCCCTCTAGAGGACTCCTAAGAAGGTCTTCTGGTCATTTGATGCCCAAGGAGTCAATTTCCTTGGTAGAATCTAAATCATCCAATGCAGACCAGACTCTTAGACAAGCTCCCAGAGTAGATTAAACCTCCAAGGCAGAGCCTCAGTTACCTTCTAGTCTAGGTAATTGGTCCTCTAAATAGCCTCTAACTCGCCTACAGGATAGAGCCCAAGGGAAGTGCCCTGAAATTATATTCAGTTGAACCCTGTCTCTGAAAAGACTGTGGCTTCACACTGTCCTCACTCTGGTTCTGGTCTTCTTCTTCAGCCCATCTCCTAGACACACACAGCCCCTGGGCTCCAGATGTGCCCAAACACACCAAGTTTCCAATGTGCTATGTTCTCTCATATGCTACTTTCCTGCCTAAAACACTCCTTTCCCATTTCTCTGCCTGGCTAATTCTAACCTTATGCATTATTCCATCATAATGCCTTCCTGAGCACCGTGGGTTTATGCATCTGGTTCACCCACCAGAATGTGAGTTCTTTGAAGACAGTAACTGTACATTTTATTTTTATGTTCCCAGCATCTCACACATATGGGAGATACTAGATAAATGTTTGGTGAATGAACAGATGGAGTTATGGTGCCTATAAAACACCAAGGCAATTGGCTACATAATTGGTTCATAGCTCTCTTGGTATATATACAGACAAGCTACTGAGAGTTCCAGAATGTTCTGAGGCATCTCTTGCAACCTAACCTCTTTTAAGAACATATTACATGGGATGGAATGCTATAAGCACAGCCCAGTTGGGGCGGTCACAGAATTCAGAAAACTGGTTTTCTATCAGTTAAGGCAGGACTCGGTCATCCCAGTAAGATTATTTCACAGCAAAATGGAAAGGTCAGCAGTTTGGAACACTGAGGATTTCTCTTTGGAAAAGAGCATCAGCTGTTTTCCTTCGCCATCACACTGCGATGTCCTGGATGCTCCAGAAGAAAACAGAAATACATAAAACACTTGAAGCAAAACTGAATACAAGTTTAAACTGAGAAAGGTAAACGCTGAGATCCCAAACACATAACAATACTAGCAAAGCGATGCTGTAAATCAAGGAAAAGCAAAGAAATACAAAGTAATACCGGCAGGCAAATCCATGTTGCAGGCAAGTGAACGAAAGACAAACACAAAGATCAAAGAAAACCTTGCAATGAAATAAGCAGAAACCATCAGGGCTATTTCCACTCAAGGAACTGTGTCAAATGAAAATAAGTTAACCTAATCTAATACCAAAAGGCAATAAAGATAACTTCAAATAATACTATTCAAGAATGAAAACAAAATTAGACGAAGTTTAAATAAAAGCCTCTTTTATTGAATCAAAGTAACACAGTAGAGATGTAAAATGAAAACCCTTTGGTAACTTAATACCTTGGAAAGCAGACTGAAAAGTAAAGAAAGCCCAGAATAATCTTATAAGAAAATGAAAATATTCAGCAATCAAAGCAAGATGGGAAAATATCATGAGAGACACGTAACTCAAACAATGATAAAAACTTAAAGGAGAAGGCTTCTATGTTAATGCTCATGAAAACCAAATGTGAATGAGGAAAACATTGTACTTTTGCCTCAAGGAAATGAGCTGATGGTTTAACCCTTTGTTCTAACAATTAGAATTTCCTCTAACTGAGAAGGACCGGAAAACTATGATGCTCAGAACTGCCCGGCCACTTAATTCACAAAGTAAAACACATCGCCTTCAGGACATAAACACATTCTCATCCAGAGAAGGAAGAGAAAGAAAAAAACTAGAGTTCGTTGAAATTTACGGCACTTGGCTTAGGAAACGTAAAATATCTTAGAAAGCTTCTTGTTCTACATGCTTCTTGTTACAGATGTGGAATCTGAGCCTAACAAGGGGAGATGACCTCCCCAGAGCCCAGACTGAGTAGTGAGAGAGCGAAGATGAAGTGCATTTCTTATCCCGCTGCACTGAGTAGACACTACCTCGACAGCAGGGAGACACCCCAATAGGACAGACATCTCTCTGGGACAGAACACATTTCATCAGATAAAATCCTAATCTAAATTTAAAGGAATCAACAAAATCTGGAAGGAAAAAAATGGCATTTCTAAATACATATGAACATTTTCTTTTCTCTTCATCTAACGCTAAGAAGTATTGTTCTAAAATTCTTCTCAGTTTCTAGAATGGCATTTAAACAATGCATGTGATTAAGTGTTACTGTTAAAGACACTGAAGGTTTTTATCAAACAGCTGTCATCACCATAAAAGTTCCCCCCTCTGACAAAGTCAGTCAGCACCTCCTTACCAGGGCCCACATAGTACACATTTCAAAGGGGACCCTAAATTTCAAAGCCGCTGAAAAGTCATGGATCCTACTGCCTCCCCTCCCCACCAGAAAAAAAAATAATACTCTGGGAATGTTTCCACTTTAGGTTTTTTCTGGCTATGCTTTAATGTCATTGAAACATATCAAAACAAAACCGGAAGAATTTCCTTGAAAGCCTTCCACAATAGCACCTTATTTAAAAAAAATAATTATACTTACATATATTTATATATGTGGGTCTAGTTTTTAAAATATTAATCTGGCCATTTCATTCATTCACCAGCATTTGAGGAGTGCTTATTCTAAGAGCTGCAGATGGAGCAGTAAACGAAACAGCCCATACCTCTGTTCCTGTGGGGCTTCTAGGCTCGGGAAGCAGAGACAGACAAACAAATAAAAACATAACAGTGCCGGGGCTGTTAAGTGCTGATGAAGGGAAAAAAAGCAGAGTAAAAGGGACAGACAGTACCAGAAGGTGCTATTTTATCTCTGGTGGTTGGAGAAGGTCTCTCCGAGGTGACATCTGAGCAGAAACATGAAGAAAAATCGGGCTAAACAGTTATTCAGGAGAGGTGGGACGGGGAGTGTTCCAGGCAGGAGGAATAGTAAGTGCAAAGACCCAGGGGGTAGCTTTCTTGGAAGGTTAGCATAAAGTAGGCAGACCAGGATGACCAGAGTGGATGAGTGTACGAAGAATGGCAGCAAATGAGTTCAGGTCAGAGCGGCCGCCCGGGCCCAGATCGGAGGAGGGCCTTGGAGGCCATGGTGAGGATCCAGGATATATTCAGAATGAAATGGTAGCAGAAGAGTGACAGGATCTGACTTCTGTTTCAAAAAGCTCCTTCTGGCTGCCAGGTGGAGAACAGACCAAGGCAGAGGGTTGGTGATGCAGAGTGGCAAGAGCAGAAGCAGGAAGCCCTCAGAGGCTTCTGTGCTGAGCTGAGGGAGAGGAGGCAGCAGCTGAAACAAGCAGTGAGGGCAGAGGTGGACACAGGCAGTCAGATCCTGGGTACACTTTTGCTGGCAGAGGTGAGAAGCTCGCTAACACGTTGGATGTGTGGCGTGAGTAAAAGCCAAGTGTGCAGGGGGCCAGCCGGTGGTGCATTGGTTAAGTTTGCACATTCCGCTTCGGTGGCCCAGGGTTTGCCAGTTTGGATCCCAGGCACGGACCTAGCACCACTTGTCAAGCCATGCTGTGGCAGGCATCCCACATATAAAGTTGAGGAAGATGGGCATGGATGTTAGCTCAGGGCCAATCTTCCTCAAAAAACAAAACAAACAAACAAAAAGACAAGTGTGCAGAATGACTCCCAAGGGTTTTACTTCTGACCCTTGGAAGTTGCAACTGCCACATAGCAAGTAGGAGGCCTGAAAAACTGGCAGAAGTAGGGGGAGAGGGAGAGCAGAGTGGGGAAAAGGCTTTGGGCATATTAGGTTTGATATGTCACTAATCATTTAAATGCAGACATAAGGTGCCAATTGATAGAATATGCCTTGCTTCACTTAAAATAAATGACATTAGGAGTATATTCCCAGGTATCGTAAAATCTCTTCAAATTGACACAGACATCTTGGGGGTGTACCATCCCTTGTGTTCGTTATAAAACTTACTGGTGCATCTTTCCTTTTGCTTCATACTTCAATATCTGTTTTCCAAACCAGGAAACATCACTAAAGACAGGGCAACCTGGCCTCATAACAGATGACTGAGAATGACATAAGTTTATAAATGCCTCTAAAGAGTCAGCTTTTCTTACAAGGCATGATTTGAGTTACTGAGACCCCCACTTCCCACCAAAAATCTCCTCCCGCCACCTTTTACACAGTCTGAAATTCCTCCATTTTAAAAAACGTAATTATTCCCTGTTAACTATGTGTTACTCTTACTGAAATTCTAATAGAAATGCAAGAATATATATATACCTTCTTTCAATGTAGACATTTTCTCATTCAGTTTGACACAGTATAGGGTCCTCTCGCAAGAAATAATTAGAAAAAAGTAGGCGCTGTGGCTTGAGAAGAGAAAGAAGAGCAGAGGGTCTTTATAACGCAGGCTTGGAGGAGAGAACGGAATGGGAGACAAGCAAACCTGGACTTCCTCTGCTGGCACAGAGGGAGCTGAGAAATCTGCAGGAGGGGTCTCCGAATTCTCCTTCTCTGCAGCGATTCATTCAAGACCTTATCAGTGCCACAGATGATGACTTCCACATTTATCTCCAGTGCAGCCTTCTCCTCTGAACTCTAATTGCCTATTTGATGCCTTCATTTGAACGTGTCATTGACACAGCATTTCAGTGCTCTGTTCCATCAGAAACATTTTTTCTCCCAAAGCCCCCTTGGCCTAGTTAACTATCACTTAGCATTCACATCTCAGCTCATATCTTCCTTCCCTGACATCAAGGCCAGATGGAATTCCCCTGTTATACATCTTGTCGCCCCATGCCCTCCCCTCACAGCACTCACTCTGTTTGTAATTATATATTACTTGGATAAGTATCTGCTTCATGTCAGGGTCCCCCACCAGACTCTAAGACCCTTGGAGCAGATGCATGTCTCTTTTGCTCACTGCTACGTGCACTGCCAGATCCAAGCTCTTGGCTAGTGTACAAAGAGCAGTCAATAAACATTTGGTGAATAAACGAATGAACGAAGTAGAAAGGTCACTGGTGAAGCAAAGACTCTAAGGGACATTGCATTTGGGTGAGACATCAACTCCAACACACTGGACTGAGTAAAGTTAAATAAGGTTGATGGAAAGGAATTTTTGTAGTTGCTTGCGGTTTTATTTATCTCATCAAGCATCAACATTATTCTGTACCTCCAGAACCACAGAGGACACTGAAGGGAGACATCAGTAACCCAAAATCCAAAATAAGAAAACCTCAAGAAGTTACTGAACCCTGTGTTAGAGAACCAGACACAGAAGGGGGAGGTCCCTCATGTCTACCTTACCTAGGAGAGCACAAAACTAGTTGACACACGTTTCATTAGATTACAGAGAAAGGAGATCTTTAAAAACTTTCTACTAAGGTGGGATCTGAAAAAAAATCGAACTCATAGAAACAGAGTAGAAAAGTGGTTGCCAGGGGCTGAGGGTGGGCAAGATAGGGAAAGGCTGGTAGAAGGGTACAAACTTTCAGTTATAAGATGAATAAGGTCTGAGGATCTAATGTATAACACAGTAACTATAGTTGACAACAATATATTGTATAATTAAAATTTTCTAAAGGAGTAGAACTTAAATGTTCTCACCAAAAAAGAAAAAAAAAGAGATAAATGTGTGAGGTGATAGGGTAACCACAGGCCCTCTAGGACCAGTTCAACTGACCCCATCTTATCAACAGAGTAATTAAGAATGGTTTTTCTGGAACTGAGAAACAACCCCTTGTCCAGTTCAGGCTGGTGGAGACCACCAACCCATCAACCGAGCCTGTGCAAATGCCCAATAAGAGACCCTTTTGACATCAAGGCTGAAAATTCCACTCTCAGATCATACTAACACCACCATTTTGTGAACACGCGTCCTATGAAGAGCCATGAAGCTTGACTATGCTTGCACAGACCATCAATTACCTCACTTCTCACCTCCAAACATCTTTCTCCACAATTCAGACCGCCCTGCCCTTCATCCCATAAATTTCGCCCCAAATCCTGGATCAGGGAGACAGATTTGAGACTGCTGCTTCCTGTCTCCTTGCAGATCAATCTCGCAATGAAGATTTTTCCTTTTCTCAAAAGCTGATACTGTAACAATTGGCTGTTTATGAGCATTGAGCAAGAGAACCCCAATTTTGTGCAGTAACAATGGATGTGTTCATTAACTAAACAGGAGGACTCCTTTCACAATGTATATGTATATGAAATCATCATGAGCTACGCTTTAAATATCTTACAATTTTATATGTCAATTACACCTCAATAAAGCTGTAATTAAAAAGAAACTTTCTATCAAGCTTAGGCCGGTCTGAATGTATAATTTAAGATGTATAGAATAGAATTGATTTTATTCTCATAAGTGTTTTATTTTCATGAGTGCAAACAACAATTATACAATTACAAGAGCTTTCATAGTTTCATCAGGTCCTCAGTGACATTACTTTTTCTCCCAAGGTGTTAGGTTTGTTCAACTTCAAAATTTCCTGCCTTAGGGATTTCAGCAATGTGACCTTTGTGGTTGAAAAGGAAATTCAGTATTGCTTTTGTTCTTATGCGCTTCAGTCCTCTGGCTTCCCCACTGTACTGAAATGTAACTGCAGTGGGGAGCGGGGAGCTGCACCTTAGTCTTAACCATTCATAACAGCTTTATCGCCAGGATTAGTTTAACATCCAAAACAATTTCAACTTAAAAGTTCTAAACCTAGCCCACCAGCTTGGATGAAGAAAAAAAAGAGAATGTAGAGGAAAATGATGGTTCTATAAAATACGAAGAAGATTATTAACAATCAACAATACTTTCATTTAAAAAAAAAATCTCATACTGCAAGGATCACACCCAATTTGTTTTTGGCAACATCTAACTCTGTCTACAAATGTATATCAATATTTAAACACACACAGGTTCAGGGCAACCTCTTAGCCACTCAAATATAACTGTGAGATCAATTTTCCTTAATGGAAATCAGATATGAACTCCACAGAACTCGAGTTTCCACTCGGGCTGTGTATATCCATCACATACAACTCGTGTGAAGACAGATCACGTAGCAGATCCCAAGATCCTTTTGTTGTTAAAGATCCATTTGTGGTGAAAAGAGTGAAGATGGGAAAACAAACATGCAAAGATGCAAATTAGTAGTTTAAAAAAAAGACAACTTTCTAAACATAATTTAAAATTTTCAAATACACCGGGCTAAACGTTTGTGCAAAGGTGAAGAACAGGTTAAAGACACGCCTGTGATACATTCTTAAAAAGTGACTTTTCTTGGAGAGTGGCTCATTGCAGATACCTCCTTCGTCAGATGGTCGTGTTACCTCACTGCAGCAGGAAAAGCTAGGATAAATCTCGGATAGCTCGGACTTGTCATCTCCCAGACCCGTACCAAACGTACTGCTGGAATGAGATCGAGACCGGTGTCTCCTATAGAGACTCGCCTTTTCTATATTGGAGGGAAAACATATATCTGTGATTAAGTGACTTCAAGAACAGAAGAAACAAAAAATTATTTAAAAGTTTAACAAGGAAGAGAAATAACTCCTATTCAATAATATTCCAAAAGCTCAGCTATTATAAGTTCACTTATTCCCAGATTTCCGCATCCACTGCATCCACTATATAAATGACTTAAAAATCATTTATTTTCGTTTTTTTAATGTAGATTTGAAAGGACAGATGAAGGATGGGAAATCGACAAGAACTAAGAAAACATTGGCAAACTAATAAATTTCTATCCAACATAACATCTAGTTATACATAATTTTTTTCAAGTATCGCCAAGCATACAGTCTGTCTTGCCTTTTCTTTATTTTTAGAAAGTTAATTGACACGTTTTAGCTGATTATGTGGGTCAAATTGACTATAAAAGTATTAGAATCCTGACTTTGCCTTGGGCATTCAATTTTATTAATGTCAACAATTAAATCTAAGGTAGAAAGCAGGGGGCAGAGTCAGACCTAAATGATACATCTATTTATACTGTTTGAAATAATTGCATAACTGTCAAAGCTTCAGTTTGCTAAACACAGTCTGAAAGGGTGAAATGTCAATCTATGCCATCACTATACCCAAACCATTCTGTTTTTTGCTTTTAGTTGTAAACATTCAGTCTAAGATAAAAGTCAAATAAACTTCCTATGTAAAATATAAATTTTGCCTTACATAAAAACTCAGAGAAATTTTAAGGATACTTGGAAGTCTATTTTTTTTAAGACATTTAGATGCTATACACAAAAGCTCTCCACTGTTTTATATTCAATTCTTCAAATCTACATTTAAAATGTTGGAACAATGTTTTTCATGAAACAAATCTTTATGTCTTAGCACTTTGGTGTAAGCCAAATAATTGCATTTTTAAGCCCAGAAAACTTATAAACTCATATTCACTAATAAAAAGCACATAAGCAAGCTCTAGACGCCTTTTTTAAATGAATTTAGAACAAATGAATCTAGGTCATGTTATAAAGCCCTTTTGCAACTTTTTTTTTCATACATGATTGATGGTATTTTAAAGCAACATAGCACTTTTTTGGTTTTTTGAATCTTCAACTTTAAAATTGACATTACACAGTTGGCAAATGAACCTCTACAGGTCAGAGTAGCTTCGCTTTCAGGAGAAAACCATGTAAATGGAGAAAAACTCAAAATGTAAGCAATACCAGAGAGCATATGTAGACTTCTAGACTGAATATTGTCCTCCAGGGGATCAATGTCGAAGATGGAGCCCGGATCTGTGCGCCAAACTTTGAGGTCTTTTACCAAAAGGAAGACACCAACAGATCAAGAATGAATACAAAAAAAAAAGTCAGCACCAAAGAGTCCAGCGGAAGTCTGTAAAGCAATATATGTAAAAACAAACATGCAATAAGCAAACCTACCGAGCTGCAGACCCCCGAGGAGAATGAGGGGACAGCCACGTTCACAAGGATTTGTTAAGAAAATTTTATGATCACAATGAGGTTGCCTGGTTTATTCTTCACGGACCTGCCACATGGAGCCTGTGACTGCTCACCCAGCACATGTGCACACCAGACAACTCCCGCACCGCTGAGCCCCGATCCCTCGCGCTCTCCACACACGAAAACCGGGAAAATGTTTGATTACAACCTCTCATTAAAGACACGTGGGTAATTCAGAAGAAACGACTGAGAGGTTTTTGTCTGAGAAAACAAAACAAACAAAAACTTCTCTCCCTATAACAGAAACAAATGTTTGAAACGTAGGCAAGTGGCAAGCCCGGTTTTCATTCTGAGCCCGTGAGCGCAAGCTAACCCATGTAAGATACATCTTTTAGAAAAGGGCAGTAAGGCAAGGCACCAAGCAAGGAGTGAGGAGGGACGGAAAGAGGAACCAGGAGCAGCTTCCGGCTCTCAATGGACCACAGGTGAGTCAGTAATCAGACCGCGCCAGCCAATTGGGTCTGCCATTTTAGCTGGAGGCAGAATCCAAATCTAATAACTTCTGGTTCATTACTCTCTCCAACTAATGCTTATCAGGTCCTAAAATGATCCATATAGTGCTGTACCAACAACAGGAAAATAAAAACCTAGTTGCAGACATGTGACAGAAATGGAGTATGAGTAAAAGCAATTAATTAGCAAACTGGAACTGGGGATCTACTGTCTTAATTAATTTAATTAATATTATGTAGTGCTTACCATATGCCAGGCACTATTCTCAGTTATAACTCATTTAAGTTTCATAATATATTAAATTAGGTACTATAGGGTCCCTATTTTATAGATGAGGAAACTGAGGCAGAGAGCGATTGAGTTCCTTTGGCCAAGGTTACACAACTACTAAGGAACAGAGCCTCCAACCAAAATAGAAGCAGGACAAATTGGCTTAGTCTGAATTACTCAGAAAATCTTTAAACCTGTATTTTCATGCCTGGCACAGAAGTGTAATGTTTGCTGAATGTAGTTCGTTTTGTGCTTGCAAAGGCAAATCCTCAACGAACAACAGTTTCCCTCAATAAGAAGACATAAGCTGACTTCTGGATTGCCCAGTAAGTGAATAATTTAGAGTTATATATCTTATATTTTTTTAAAAATAATAATTTCTACATCAAAGGTAATGAGTACTGATGTCTGAGAGCTCAAAATCTGGACTCTCTCACAGTTTCTAGCAAAGATTGCACCGTCATTCCTGGCCCCTAATTTGGGTAGGACCTGGGGTAAGCTGTGCAGACTCCAGCATTTTCGCCCTCACGGGATGAATCAGACCCTCCGCACTAGCCCTTATGAGATGTTAATACAAAGCAATGAAACTTTCTAATTCTGCATGACTTGCGATGAAAACATCACAACTCATCCATCCAACTTAATGTGATCCTTTTAAGCTATCAACTTGGGAAGATCAGCAAAGCTATCACTTGCCTACAAATATGTCTGGAATCCCTCTTCGGAAAACGCTTTCGGAGTTGCTTTAGTAAGCAAAATAACTTAGTGCCCTGATTTTACTACCCTTGTTTATGCTAAGACATTACCCTGTCAAAGATACACTTTCCTCCCCAACTCACCTCTAAATGGCCTTTCCCTAGTTCCAAAAAACAAGCTCTTACCTTTGAAGATGAAGATCACCTAACAGTGAAGTTACTGAGAGGCACGGTACCAAAAATATTATTTGAGCTATATAATATAATTGGACTAGCTACAAAAATTCAGAGGCAAACTGCTCTGGAGAAGACGACAGTCTTTTGGAAGTGTGAGTTGTTGATATACACTGAAAAGTCAGTAAGTTTCCTTTCTAGCCCTGCCTTGGACTTCAGTGTGATCCTCAGTGTCTCAGCCCCCATTCAACACTACGTTCCTAAGATTTCCTCTGACTGACTAGAAGGAACAGCAGGAAGAGAAAGTTCCTCCTGCTCTGATTTATGGGACTTTCAGACAGCTCTTGATTATCCCAGTTCAGAGTAATATTCAAAAAAAATATAGGCCATTCATTTTACAGAATACCATCAGAATATCTCTATTTGTACTAAAGGACCTAAATGGGATTGTTTCTGTTATTTCTGTCACCCATGCAGACGATGTCTGCAGTACAATATATTGATCAAGTATACAAACCAAAGGAAACAGAATAATTGTCCAACCATTGTTATCACCTATGTCTGATCTTTGGGCTGCTTCTTGAAAAAGTAGGAACATTCTTAAGACCAGAAAAGTATTAAAGACAGAGAACGTGCAATAATAGAAAGGATTTGCAATGATACCATGTGAATGCCATGAAGCCCATTCCACACGGTGCAAACAATAACACGGCCTGTGGTCCATTTTCAACTGGGCACCACATCAGATATTTGAGGAGGAGTCTGATGAATAAGGAGGCTAATTCTAAAGCTATGGCAAGGAGAATCTTTTTGACTGTGCAGACCTGCCGAGAAGGACCAGCAGCTTACCAACGATGATTCCAGGTCTCCTGTCCATCTCCACGATGTGAGGATGGACACCTTTATAGGCAGCATCGCTGACGATCTGGGTGTTCTTCCTCACTCGCTCGGTCACAGGGTCATCCACAACAGGAGTAAAGCCTCTTCCCTTTGTCTTTTCAAAATCTTCATGATATTTTACCTGAAAACAAAGGAAAAAACAATATTAACTCAAACTGAAATGTTCTGATTGTTACATAGCTCACAAAGTCTTGATACAATGACAGCTGTCACTGCACCAACTGGATCTAGATTATTTTCTACAAATACGTATCTTTTCCAATTATTCCAAAAACAACGTCCAAAACTTCAGCTTCCTAGCATCAGAAAGGAAGTGCTGATATTTTCACAGTTTTTCATCATTATAGCTCTTTTAAATTATATATAAACCTGTGTATCAGTCAGAAGCTTTAAAAGATAGATATATACACATGTGTGTATATATATATATATATTTTTTTTTTTTCCTGAGGAAGACCAGTCCTGAGCTAACATCTGCCGTCAATCCTCCTCTTTCTGCTGAGGAAAATTGGCCCTGAGCTAACATCTGTGCCCATCTTCCTCTATTTTATATGTGGGATGCTGCCACAGGGTGGCTTGATAAGTGGTGTGTAGGTCCACGCCTGGGATTCAAATTTGCGACCCCCAGGCCACTGAAGTGGAGTGCGTGAACTTAACTGCTGCACCACTGGGCGGGCCCAAAGATAGATATTTTTTAATCCTCGTTACTTCCTAAAATGTACCAACTTAGCTACAAATTAATTAATTTCCTATCTCTTAACCTTTAATACGCAATAAAATGATAAACTATTTCCACACAATTATTCAAGAAAACAGTATTATTTAAAATTAGATTGAGAGTTACAAACAATTATATATACAATTTTTTGTATATTATTACAAAAACTTAGGTATACTTTAAAACATACATTTTTCATGCTCTGAAATTGGATTAGGGTGATTATTGCGCAAGTCTGTAAACTATATCAGAAACTATTGAATAGTAAACTTTAAATGGGTGAACTTTATGGTAGATAAATTATATCTCATAAAATTGTTTTAAAAAATACATTTTTTTACATTCTTTGCAACATGCAAACACACCAAGCTCCATCTTAAAATTCACTGAAAAGAAGTGCAGACAAATGTCTTTCACAAAATGCATTTATAGTAGTCACGTTAGAAATAAAAAGACGCCCAAAAAATCACTGAGAAAAGTTACTTTATTTGAGTAAATGTTTCCTTTACATTTCAGTGTGATTAGAAAGTGCCCCCGTAAGGATGGGCCCATCGCATCTCCATGCTTTGTTAGTTATCCAGATTAATGGTGAACTAATGCCGTGGGTACACTGGGCGGTGCCATTCCTTAGTATGTTTTAGTCATGAGAAGGATCTGGTTGTATCCTACCATTGAAATATGATTTTGTGCTTCTTTGACATGTCTCAGAGCAGGTGTATCTAAAATCAGACTTGGTCTACCTTTCATCTGTTTATGGTCCTGGGTATATTTTACCTGCAAAAGTAAATAGAACGTACTTATAACAAGACAATTATAATAAAAAACATTATGGAACTTTTTCGAGCTTTCCAAATGAGTGAAACATACACAACATATTCTGAATTATCTCCTGGGTAACTTGTTCAGTAATTACATTTCATTCTAGAATAACAATCTAAAATTTTACTCTCGAAGATCTCTTTTAAAAGCTATAGCAAAAATGACCTAAATCTATCAACTGAAAACAAATGTGTGAGTGACCAACATCCACTAACAATGTAGTTAGTAAAACTGGTTATCATACTTAAATTAAACAGGGAAAGTGCAAAACTCAATGGAACTTAAATTTATTTTTCTATTTCTATATTTCCCCATTTTCCACCATAACACTGTTGAAGAATGCACACCAAGCTTCCTTCTATTTCCTTTTATTTTTCCCCTCCAAAGAAGATAAGAAACAATAAGGCTAGTTTCCCTTTTTTTTTTTTTTTTTTGGTGAGGAATATTGTCGCTAAGCTAACATCTGTGCCAATCTTCTTCTATTTTGTATGTAGGATGCCACCACAGCATGGCTTGATAAGCAGTACGTAGGTCCACATCTGGGATCTGAAGCTATGAACCCCAGACCACCAAGGCGGAACACATGAACTTAACCACCAGGCTGGCCCCAGCTAGTTTCCTTTTAAGCAGCCACAGTTTAAAGGTAATTTATGGGGGCTGGCCCCATGGCCTAGTGGTTAAGTTCAGCATGCTCTGCTTAGGCAGCCCGGGCTCAGTTCCTGGGCACAGACCTACACCACTTGTCAGCAGGCAGGCCATGGCAGCAACCTACATACAAAATAGAGCAAGACTGGCACAAGTGGTAGCTCAGGGTGAATCTTCCTCAGCAAAAAAAAAAAAAAAAGGTAAGTTATATTGACTACAGTCAGCATCTGTAGACAGAAATGCCAATAGAGAGGAGTCCACTGTAAAACCTAAATGCTGATCCCCAGGCATAGAGCTCTTCTTGACAGCTGACCATCAGCACACTATTTGTGAGGCTGATTATCAGATTAGGATAGCAATTATTGCAGACCTGAGGGCATATGTGCAATTTACAACTGATGCCCTGAGATTCACTAAGAGAAAGCATACTATCCAAATCAAACTGATGTGCACCATGGGATTTTAACAAGAAACCAATTTCTATATTAGATGTATTGAAGGATGTTTTTCCTCTAAGTCCTTACTTTGGAGTAATGACTCATTTCTTATTTTGTTTTGCAGAGAGCACTTAACAATCCACATTCAATGGAATCCATCCGTAAAATGACAATTATTTAACTTACGCATCAAAGACTACCAGTTTCAAAGACACTGGTTAAAATAACACGAATCATTGTTTAAATGAAAACAATATAGTTTAAAACTAAACTTTAAATGTGACTGTCACATCTGGAAATATCAATGAAGGATTACAGGATAACGTAAATCTAGCGGCAGCTTTTGGATGTTATCTGAAATAACATGTGTATTTACTACATATATCACAAATGCTTCTTGAAAATAGATTTTGTTTAAAACAGGACTGCAAGTAAACAATAAGGGAAACATTCTCTGTGACAGCCCAAAATGAATAAAACCACTTGCCGAGCTAATATTTTCTTGATTCTTCTTTACTCTTTCCATTTCAGGAGTTACACTCAAAACCGTAGCTCTTCCCAGCTGACCTTTATAACAAACCTATCATTTCAGAGAACAAAAAATACAGTACCATGAATCAATTCAACTAAATAAGAGCCACATAGTATTTATTTTAAGGAGCTAAGGAAAAGACTCTATGAAAACAGAGGATGCTATCAGAGGTCGAGTCATATGCAAAATGCTTGCCTCTTAAATCAATCCATCCTAAAACACCCCATAACAGGGATTATGTGTCCAAATCACTGTGAATGGACCCAAATATATGGGCCTACCCATATTGTTGTAAAGCTGTAATAAGCATTTCATCGCAAAAGAATATGACAAGAAACGTCTTCATGGATATTATTCGAAGGTATTCCTACCCATATAGAATGGTACTATGCTGTTGTAGTTTCATAGTAATTAACCGTGCAGAACTTTTGAAAGGATGCCTAAATAGGTGACCATGGTCATCCATAAAAAGGCCAGTGTGCTTCCCACTACTCCGTTCCTGCTTCTCAATAACCATGTTCCTTTTCCAGAGTAATGGAGTCACGCCGAGTGTGACTCTAAATATATCGCAGAAAAGAGGACCATCTACTTCTCCAAACTATAGTTGTTAGGAAGAGTGCCAAACAATAACCTGCCTTTCCTTTATAATCTGGTCAAATGACTTTAAAGTTTTGAAGAAGAAAAGATTTCTTTGAACCAAATAGATGTCCAAATTTCCTCTTCCCAAGAACCCAATCTATATGTTAATGACTTCGAGAAAGGAGTCTGTCTGTGAACTACATCTGTAGGTTACATAAACAGAAGGGAGTTAGAGCAGCCAGGAGACGGTGTCTGAATAAAAACTGACAGCCCCTTACCAAGTGCCCCTAAAATGGGCCTGTCTCATGTGAACTATTCAGCTATGCACACTTTATAATTTCCCCCCAGACTCCGTCCAAAAATAAAGTAATAATATCTAGAAGGCTAGAGAACTAAAACACATACAGGTAGGAAAGGAAGTGGGAAGCTTATTTGTGGGGCCAAGAAGCCAGGAGCTATTGCTGCATCCCTCTGGGGAACTGCAGCAAAATAGCATGAAGCCAAGAGGGATACACAAGAACGTGCAGGCAAAATCCTACTGGTTGTCGCTGGAAACTCTGCAGCAGGGAATGCCTCGTTGTGCCCATAATACCTAAGACCCCGACACCTTTCGAATAAATTGGTAGTCAATTCAGAGCAGAATATCAACTCAAGGTCATGAAAACTTTGTAAACATAATCCCTCTTGGAGATATTGACAGCGCGTTTGCTATCCTAAGAAAAAAGTTACTAAGCAGATCACACATTGCTGATGTTCTTCTGGTTTTCTTTAACTCTCTTCAGCTCCGGTGGATCCGAAATTGCAGTTGCCTGTTTAATCTCTCCTTTGTATTTTACCTGTGGAGGATAAAGAATTTTAATAGAAAGCAAAATGGTCTCCACCCAAATACCACAGAGGACGAGCCTCAAGATTAACTCTATCTCTCTCCACATTTTTCTCCATCTTGGATATGCGTCCATCTTCTGGTTCACATCGACACGTGGATTCTGATTCATCTGACCTAGCAAGACAACGTGTTGGTTGTGCTTCTTACAAATGATCTTTTCTGTTCAATACGAAACTAATTGCAAATTCTACAATTAAAAGTAATGGAGGGGCTGGCCCCGTGGCCTAGTGGTTGGGTTTGCATGCTCCGCTGCAGGCGGCCCAGTGTTTCGTTGGTTCGAATCCTAGGTTCGAACATGGCACTGCTCATCAAACCACGCTGAGGCAGCGTCCCACATGCCACAACTAGAAGGACCCACAATGAAGAATATACAACTATGTACCAGGGGGCTTTGGGGAGAAAAAGGAAAAAAATAAAATCTTTAAAAAAAAAAAAATCATTTCAATCTTCACCATGGAAAAGAATAAAATAAGAAAACCTATATTTTTAAAAAAAAAAAATAAAAAAATAAAAGTAATGGAAATGTAAGGGAGAAACATCAGAAGGAAGTCATTATAAGAGAACTACAGTGGGTCACTATGGCAGCCCGGGAGGCCCACTGACTACCTTTCAGACCCTGAGCTTCTACTTTCAAAAGAAGCTAAAGATTCCTCACTCCTGCCGCCCTCCAGGAAAATTATAAGGACAAAGCAGGGGTCGGCCTGATTTCCTCCACCTGGGAGAATTCATTCTTAAGTTCCAAAATTACCAGTTTTCTCTTTCAAAATTACCTGTTTTGGAAGAAAAAGACTATTGTTTATATTGGTAAAAGTTCTATAAAAGGGTCAAAAAAATGGGAAAAATAACCATTGGGGGGCACCTCTGAAAGAGATTTCTGAATTCAGGAGGCCTTGGTTCAAATCCCAGCTCTGTCCTTACAAACCAGGGGGCCCTGGCATGTTGACCTCCCTAAGACTCCATTCCCCAGCTCTACAAACCAGAGCAATGAATCGTGCCGACCTCATGGGTTCACATAAAGCATTGAGCACAGTGTCCATGTTAGAGGTGCCTCATGATTAACTCTCGCTGCTTTATTAGCTTTAGATTGTTGAATGATTGAATACTGTTTCCCAATTTATTTATAAGGTTCCCTACTCTATAGGTTAGGTTCCCTACGTTATGTCTTAAAACCCCAATCAAGCCGGGTCTTCTTTTGCTCTATTCCAATAGATATTTTTTCTCTCAGATTGACAATAGACTCAGCACTCTCCAGGTCCTTGCCTGGATGTAGTTGTAGATATTTACCAACTAAACTATGAGGTCCATGAGGATAGGAACTGAGTCTTCTCCATCTTGGTGTACCAGTGACCAGGATAATGCCCGGCAGACTGGAGTACTTAATGAAGATTCCTTGAATAAACAAACATGGCTAAATTATAGCAACACAGTCCCAAATGTCCTGGGCTCACATGGGAGGGTCACAATTCATGCCCTTCACTATGTGAGAAGGAATATCCAAACATGTGGAGGGTTTCAAGCTTTTCAGAGAGCATTCTGAAGAATAAAAACATACAATGTTTCGTAAAATAGAAGAGAAACAGAAACCACTTGCCGTACTCAGCTGCTCCTGGTTTCTCCGCACTCTCTCTATCTCTGGTGTTACGCTTACTGGGGTTGCCCTGTGGCACTGCTCTTTATACTGGAGCTGGGGACAAGGCGCAAGACAGTGTGGAGTTAAGGGAAGGAAACGCGCACCAACACTCCAGAACATGAAACAAAATTCCACATGGCTACAGAGCATTCATTAGTTAAAATCTTCACTAGGATCTGACAGTGAAATACGCATTGCTAACAGACTTCATCATATTGATCCCAGACTAAGTTTTTCTTGTGCAAATGTTTTGAATTCCACCTTTAGTTGTTACTCTTCAAATTGTCTCATTATTGGTGTCCTCTCTGAGTTCAATCTTACCAGCAATAATAAATAATCCTTACGGTGAACTCATTTCTTCAAAGCACTAAAGCAATATTTATCAGATTGCGATTTTATATTTAAAAAGAATAACTCTGCACTCATCATTAGAAAGGAGGGTCACACCAGTCGTGTGCTTATGCCTCTGTGACAAACGAGCACCAGAGAAAGAAACTCTGAACCTGAAAGTTTCCTTCTCAACAAAGTTCCAACACTGGCAGGACTGCTCTCTGACCTAGCAGTGTAGAAGTCTCCCTGAGCTCCTGCAGAGGTGCCCCTTCTCAGCTGGGGGGGCCAGACTCATAGCTAAGGTCAGCTTTCCCAGCAATTCCACAACACCCGACCCAGAGAAACAATGAGCACCCGACACAGAGAAACAGAACGGCATGTCCCCCAAATGAATTTTGACAGGCAAAAGCAAAACTAGAGGTTAAAATCCCATTACAAGAAACTCTACAGGGACAGTCTTAATGATTTTTTAGAGCTTCAATTTAGCGTTAGGGAATTTTTTTGGCAAGAAATCACAAGGCCTACAGGGCGGGCAGATAAAATGGACTTGAGATGCCCACTCTCAGCAGTAACGTGTAAGTGTAGAGAAGTCTGGTAAGCCTGGAAAATAAACGACAGAGGGACAGGCCCCTTCTGGTGCAACCTCTTTCTGCAATGTGCGAGTTCTCTGTGCCATGGCATATATTTTGAGAGTCTGGGCAGATTCTTGTGTCTGGGGTAACTGTCTGAGTTAAAGTGAGGAAAGATCCAGTGTAATCTCTACTGATGGCAGGACACAAGGAAAGATTACTCTGGGTAAAGCTCAGAGGGGAAGAATCTGTTGAACAGCATTATTCATGTAGAGAAACTGATGTAGCCAATTTCTAGTGATGTAAGTTCGGGAACATGAATTTGATATGAGAGTCATCATGTCTTGCATCCATCCACTCACAAACATACTATATAGTGCTTTACAGGCAACATCTCACTTAATATTCTAGTCCCTGTTTTATAGATGAGGAAATTCAAACTTGGAGAAGTTGGTGGCTTATGACGGTCATACAGCCAGTAAGGTCTGGAACTAGGATCAACCCAATGGTCCAGGGTTCATGTTCTTCTCCATTACTCCAGTGTTGCCCAAATTTCCACCATTCCCACACCACTTCCCATATGCCATGCCAGATATCACTTGTGCTGTGTTTTATAGTACTTTTTCATTAAATTAACTCACTATTATTTTCAAATAAAGTTATTTTTAAGGGAGTGCTATGTTTCTATGATAAATTGAAAACTAGTAATCCTCCTTTAAGGAAAGGTACACATTAAAACAATTTAATCACTAAGGCAAGGCCTGATCACTGGTGCACCTCTTAACAGCATCTTGAATACCATGCCAGTATATGAACCGTATCTTAGGGACACTGTGGGACGCCCAACTGCCTCCTCATGACCTGGATCACAATTTCTCTCTCCACCAGCATCTCCTGCCACGTTTCACCCCACGAACCTTCCCCTCCTCCAAGAGGCCTTGGTTCCTGGACATACTCTGCTTGATCTGCCAGGAAGGCCCTTTCTTACAAAGCCTACCCCAGATCTAACTCAACTCTTCAAGATCTAACTCAAAAATTACTCTTTCTCTGAGGGTTTTCCTCTCTCTCACTGACATAGCCTTCCTTCCTGAATTTCCACAGCACTTTGCAAGAGGAATTATTACTTATTATTAAACGAGATACTTCATGTATTCAAAAAGCATAGTAAACACCCCCAAAATATTAATTATTGTTCTCACACTAAACAATGCACAATCATTATTTATTCTGTCTGCTTCTCCTGGAGACCTTGAGAATACTCACAGGCCCCAACTTTAGAGTGTATCTCACTCATCTTTGAATTTCCCCAAGAACAAAAGCAGAGTAGGCATTCAAGAACACAGTCTTTAATAAACAACTGCACACACTAGGTGTACTGCTCGCCCAACATAAAGATGTGTGAGATCTTATCTCCACCTTTCGGGAACTGGCCCTCCTGTAGTGGTATTCATTGCAATGGGATTTCACCTGTTCAAGCTCCATGCCCTCATTTATACTGCTATCCAATAAAATAGGAAACAATACTTAAAGAAATACGATCACACATTGCTGATGTTCTTCTGGTTTTCTTTAATTCTCTTTAGCTCTGGAGGATCAGAAATGGCTGTTGCATGTTTCATCTCTTCCTTGTATTTCACCTGCATAATTTATTTTAAAAAATGTGCACTTCATTCAACATGAGGCTTAAAAAATAGTTAAGAATTCTTACTTGTAACTACTGCATAACTGAATTTTTAAATTCCAACATTAATTTGTCCTTCAATGGGAACACAAATTTTTATTTTATCTGATGCTTTCATGATTCCTTTATCCTAAAGTGCAAATAAACCCATATCTACTCACCTATCCATCATTGTAGGAGTTTTTTAATTAAAGGAAGCAAATGTTGCTTATGAGGATAAATTTTATCATTAGGCAGATGCACAAAAAATCCTGGCAATTATCTTCAGTAATATAATACATCATTTATTATTTTCTCACTGAAAAGCAGTTTCTGTTTATTAATATGTTAATTAAAATCTACCACGTATTTAAAGGCAAAAGTCAAATTGAGTTAGCTACAGAGTCTTGGAACACTGCTTATCTGACTGAGAGCACACAAATAATCCAAAATAAGGAAAAAAAATTAAGTGGCCACAATAAAAGAAGAAAAAGGGGGTCTTGGAGGGGAATGCACCAAAAACAGAGACCACTGTGTCCTTAACACCACAGAAGGGCCAGTGGCAGAAAGTCAGGAAGTATCTTCTTCCCACACAATCACTTTACATAGAAGTCCGTCTATATCTTAACATCCACTTCATTCAAAATTCCTCTTTCAAATCTATTTCGAGGAAGCTCAACCCAACAAACAGTAATGCCAGAACTCAGCTAGGCAGGGGACAAGAAACAGCTCTTTAAACTTATGAAATGCTTAATGATGCCATCGTTTCAGCTGGCATTTTATTTTATTTTAATTTTTACTTTCTTTTATTTTTTTCTAAAGATTTTATTTTTTTCCTTTTTCTCTCCAAAGCCCCCCAGTACATAGTTGTATATTCTTCGTTGTGGGTCCTTCTAGTTGTGGCATGTGGGACGCTGCCTCAGCGTGGTTTGATGAGCAGTGCCATGTCTGCGCCCAGGATTCGAACCAATGAAACACTGGGCCGCCTGCAGTGGAGCGTGCAAACTTAACCACTCGGCCACAGGGCCAGCCCCTTACTTTCTTTTTTTTTTAATGCTTTTTGGTGAGGAAGATTGGCCCTGAGCTAATATCTATTGCTAATCTTCCCCCTTTTATGTTTTCCCTCGCCAAAGCCCCAGTCCATAGTTGTATATCCTAGTTGTAAGTCCTTCTAGTTCTTCTATGTGGGATGCCACCACAGCATGGCTTGATGAGCGGTGTGTAGGTCCATGCCCAGGATCCCAAGCAAGGAACCCTGGGCCGTTGAAGTGGAGCATGGGAACCTAACCACTACGCCAACAGGCTAGCCCCTCAGGTGGTATTTTAACAGGTCAAAAATTCCTGGAAGATTGGATTCCAGAAAAAGGACATACATATATATTCATACATATGGAAACACAGGCTAGACTTAAGAGGCACAAGTAGAAATTTAGCAAAGACTTAAATCTGCACAGAATGTTTTAGAAATCACTTGGTAATTTTTAAAATGATTAAGGCTGAAATCTATGCTGATAGTCACTGAGAAACAGTTCCTAAATATCTCAGAGACCATCTATGTCTTAGTATTTGTGGATTTCATATGAGTACACAATGCCAATATCAGTCCAGATCCAAAACAGTTAAATTGAGAGTACAGTGAGAGAGGCTACCTCTAAATAAGATTCAAAAATAGTTCTGAGAGCAAGCTAATAGCTAAAAGGCTTGTACTCTGGAGGTGGAAAATGTCGAGATCTTTAAATGTTAGAGAATCATATCTTGGTTTGACAGATATAGCTAATCTTGAAAGGGCAACTTCCCATTTGAATACTAAGCAGGAGTTTATGGCCCAACTTCCTAGAGATACAGAACTGTGCATTTATTGTTTGCTAGGAGAGGCAGTAGGATGCTGGAGAAGAAATGATGTACTATACTACTTCATGTCATTTTCCTCGGATGAGAAACTAAACGCGATTAAAGAGGAACATTTTTGTTCTTCATATGACTCTAAACTCATCAAAATGGCACAGCCATTCACTGTATGCAATAGAATTGCACACTACAGAACATTTATAACATTGTACCCCAGCGCACTGATGGCTACGTTTCAAATATTATCATGTGAAAGTGAAGGAAACAAACATTTCCAACAAACATTTGCAAACTAATCTCTCTATCAGATCCGAGTCTTGGCTGACACAAGCCTCTACCACGGTAGATCAGACCAGATTTATACAGCCGCAGCATAAAGTCCTTCTCCTGATAGAGTTCCTGACACACGAGGCTAACCAAGGCGGTTTAACTCAGATTACTTAAAGAAAGCTTCTGCCTCAAAGGTGAAGGAGAAGAGAAAGGCTGGGGAAGGGGATTTAAGGAAAGAACTCCTGATTCATCCACAAGAAACTAAATATACTAAATATACATGGCAGAATACCTATTGGTAAGGATAGCAATTATCCATTGTAAATGTCAAGCACTGAAAGGAGAAAGATTTACTCATAACATTAATCTCCTCCTCTATGCTCCCCCAAGCTCCAAGGGAAGTAGAGGGTAAGTTATTTCATGAATTATAGTGAAGGTGTACGTTTTTCTTTGCTGGAAGCTGGAAGGAGTAGAAGGGAAATGGGGCCTTTGAAATCTTCTCTTAAGCCACCAAATAAATGTTCTGAGGCCTTTAATCAGGGTAAAATTTCTTTCCTCCAAGTCATGGAGACATACTGAAACTTATCCTTTCTCTGAAAAATTTAATACAGTTAAAATTCTGTTCAAAAGGATGAAACCTAATCCTAGATTTCATTACTGTACTATTAAAGTGATCTATCTCTTACGCACTCTGATATGTCAAGATAAAACAGTGCTTCAGGTTCAAGGGGAACAAGCCTACAGTCTTTCCTCTAAAAGTTAGACCTTTGATATTTGATGAAATAGCATTTCTACAAAGAAGAAAAGGAAAAAGCAGCCAGTTTAGTAAAGAACTAAAAACGTTCATCTAGCTTACATTTGCTTTTGGAAAGGATAATTAATGCTAGAGAGAACTTACTGAACTAATATTCTGCTGATTTTTCCTCACTCGTTCAATCTCTGGAGTATCTTTTACCGCTATGCCAGCTCCGACTTCTTTCTTATAAAATGCCTTTATTATAAGAGAAGGAAGAGAATAACTATAAGCTTATTAGAATTCAAGTCCTAGATCCAACTCTCATAAAAGAAAGACAATTTCCCAGGTTTTAAAGTAGTGTGAATACACCTTCTATTTATGAGTACCAACATTATATTAATCAATTAAATAATCCATGATGAGAATAGACGTACAATTTCAGTTTCATATACCATAATCTTACAAGGAACCCTCTAACACCTGTTCAAGGGTATGCATGATACCCTAGGTGGCTGCAGGTTATTTGCTCTAAGAATATTTGTTGGCAAAATGGAGTTTCCTTCTTCAAAGATAAATATATGTCAAATGTGTATTTGAGATTAATCAAAGCACATATTATAAAAGCCCACTAAGCACTTATCATTTCATTCCAAAACAGCATGAAATTTTAATCAAGTGCCATTCTCCAAACACAAAGATGCCCTCATTTCTTCAAAGAAAATATTAGCTCTATCGTCAACATCAACAGGAATTCAGTCTATTTTCTCTATCTTCCACTTATTCGTTAACCTTTCCCCATGTCTCCCCATACCTATCAACATCCAGCCCTTTCAAACACAAAGCAAACAAGAAACACTGTGCTCTACAGAAAAAGAGAATAATTATAAGAAAGGCATATGACGACAGAACTATCGCCTCTCTTGGAATCCAGTGGGTCCTAGTGGGAGTTGGAAGAGTATGATATGAGAGATGTTTTCCTCCAAAACCTAGAAATCTGGAACACCATGGAATCACAAGAGATGAGGGTCAAAATAGCCTTTTTCTCTGATCCTCCCTTCCGGCAAGACTTTTCCATTTCTTAGCACAGTGAGCCTGTGGAGAGCTAGAGGTACCTGACCAGCACCCTGAGGGCTGGAGCCTGCCAACTAATTAGAAGGTAGAAAATATACCAGAAGTCCTCAGACTTAAGAGAATTGATATTTTCATGAGACATTTACTTAACTAGTAAATGACAGCTCACGCTACATTAAAATATTGACTGTATGTTCAATTTTTATAATTTTAGAATCCAAGTTTACATATCCATCAAGCATAGACCCAATCTCTTAATTAATGCTACTGACACAATTCCTAGCCCTCAAAATAAAAATACCAAAGTTTAGGAATTGCTTACAAACTAGTAAATCCTAGATATATTATCAAAGCAAATAATCAATGACTACGAAGGAAATAACTTCATATGTCTGTTTTCATCTTCAAAGTAAAATATGTACGGAAGATTAAGACCTTGTTCCTGAGAGAAATTTTAATATTCAGTTAAAAATAACTGTAGCTTGTACCAAAGAAAAAACTTGAATTTCTAAGTCTAAAACAATCATGATAATTTATAACTTGTAAGAACATTTAAGTACCCTTAAAGAAAAAAGGTAATACATTTGATAAGAAATTCAAGCAATGCAGAAAAAACCCAGACAATGAGGGGAAAAGGCCCTCTTCACAAAATAAGATTTCAAGGTGGCAACTGAAGAAAAATACTAACTACTCACCGTACTAATGTTCTGTTGAGTTGTCTTAATTCTCTGAATTTCAGGAGAATCTGCCACAGTAGAATAGTGAGAAAGCATCTTCTCTGCTTCATCTTTATACTTTTTCTAAAAATATGAACAGTAAATAGATAGCTGAAACTCCGTGAGTGTGCACGCACATGTGTGTCCACACGAATGAGACAGACAGAGACAGAAAATGATCCTACTTCTCCCAACTCTTCTACACCACATGGCCGTAAATTATTCAAAGCAAGAGTTGATGCAACAGTGAAAATAAAGGGAGTAGGCAGAGAAAGCAAACAGTCCAGGGGAGCAGCCTCCCCTCTGCTTGGGCAATGGGTCCCACCCCAGCCCACTCAAACCTCGTGAGGCTGAGCTCCACCCACTGCTTGGTTTAGGACCTCCTCTTCCAGGACCAGTCCTAGTTCCTATGCCTACTTGTTTTCATGCTTCTGGATTTATGCTGTGCTTCCTACTTCAGATAAAGATACATTTGATCAAGGGAAAGGGGCTAGTATTTTTGTACTTGAGATAAAAATCTCAATTCTCTCTCTACTAAATGTACTGCTATGAGCTCTGATAGAACCTGGGCAATACCTTCTATTGGTACCCGCGTTTACATAGTGCTTACTATGGAATGGGTGCTGTTCTAAATACTTACCACACATTAACTCATTTGATCAATCCCACAGCAGATACTATTATTATCCACTCTATAGATGGGGAAACTGAGGCATTAGCTAAGAAATGTCAGAGCTAAAATTTAAATCCAGACACTCTGGCTCCGAAGCCAGAGAAGTTAACCATCATAGCATACTGCTGCTTGTCAGCAAAGGTGACTCTTGTTCATGTTGAAATGCACCACGGCATCATCACATCCTCTCAACTATTCCATTGTATCCAAAATAACTAAAATTCCTTAAAATCAGATGCTTCCCCGTGTCAAACTCAAAAAACTAACACTGTCAAAAGTTAAAGCAGGAATTCTGACAGCTCAGGCATCACTTCCTCTTTACTCTTGATACCTTTTCTTTCTGGTAGTATACATCATACTTTATAATACTACATTTGCATGATTGTTTAATTATTACATTAACCTGTAACTCCCCAAGGGCAAAACCATGTCTAATTTTGCATGTAAATGGATGCTCAGGAAGTATTTGCTGAATGAAGGAATGAGCTTGGCATTCTTGAGACAGCAACTTTTCTCCACTGACTCAAATGGCCATTTGCCTATTTTGTGTATTTATCTATGGTTTTAGTGCAGCTGATACAGTTCAAGCGACCTTCTCCAAGCTCACGTGCCACCATGTGATGCTGAGGACAGACTACAGGACCATCCCAACCACTACGTCATCCGAGGAGGCCGAGAAGCAGACAACTCCTCTGATATTTGACTCTGCATCTTGATATCACCATTGTGAACCAGCAGATATTTAGACACCTTGCTTATGTGTTAATCAGAATTTTAACAAACTTGGTCAAATTTTCTTAAAAACTATTTTCAGCACAAACCCCATTAATCAAAGTTAATTCCTTGGTCAATTTTCCATAACCATTTTACATTTTTTCATTCCCCTTTACTATCTTTTTCCATTGGGATTCATTCTTTTCCTTGTAAATTTTACAGCAAAGATAACACTCACTAATGACTACTTTTACCCAAATTGAATTTTATCAATAACTTCTTCTTCCATTAAATATTTTCTTTTGTGGTCATTATTTCTCTCATATCCAGTTTTTCTAGAGGATGTGTGACAAGTACACTTGGCAAATTATATTTTACCAAGAAAACCTAGTTCTTCTCAATTTTTAGTTAATATTCAGTTTCACCTTACACTTTGTGCAGTTTTATTCACTCAGTTTTAGTTGGGGCTGATTATTTTAATAATAACATTCATTATAAACTAGGTAAAAGACAACTCGTGTGTAATCTTTTTTCCCTAGTGTGAGCACTGAAGCCAAGTGCATAATAGAGTCAAAAAATAAAAATAAAAAAAGGTCAAAATGTTCTCAGGCTCAAAACAGAGGGCCCCAACAGGGCAGCTTTGATGCTCAATAACGTCTGTTGAATTGAACCTACAGCGGTTGCCCCTTTCATTAGTGAGGTTAATCAAGTTTGGCCAGAGGTTCCTTTACAATAGAGTACACTGACTCTGAATACAGTGCCCTCAAAAAGATAGCAATCATAGAGACACACAAAGCACATCATTATTGGATATCAGAACACATCACTTCAAGCACCTTCATTCTCCACCTACCTGGCTATAGATGTCAGATGCCCTCTTGGCTCGAAGCATGTCTGGGATATCCATGCTCACCTGCATTCCTTTCCCTCTAATTTCATTTTCTAAGTCCTTCTTATATTCTTTCTAAAAGAACAGAAAATAATCTTCAGAACTTAGCTTAACCTTCCACAGCAACGCAGATATTTATGTGTTTGAATCTCCAAGCCACACATGGGGCAATACCATTCATACTCTTTCTAGATACAATTCAATATGTTTGCCTTAAACTTTGTATCCTGTTAGTTTCTTACCTGGCTGGTCATTTCGGATGCTTTCTTAGCCCTCTGGATATCCAGAGTGTCTGCGCCCACCTGCATGCCTTTCCCCTTAATTTCAGTCTCCAGATCTCTTTTATAGTCTTTCTGTAGGAAATAAAACGTGCAATTAGAGCTCTACGATAATTTGAAAAAACTGGGTTGAAAAACTTGAAGTCATTTTTGACATCAGGATCATGGCTTTTGGCAATAAGTTGGACCTTTATTTCTTTTATTTCTATAGAACTAGGGTTTTCACTTGTGGTTAGGAACATGCCTCGGAGTGACTTATTCACAAGTAATCAGGAGGCTTTTTTCTACCAACCTGAATCAAGAAAGGAAACAGAGTTAGCCAAGGGGAAATTTTCTATATTTCAGTATAATAAAATTGACAAATTATTGGTTAATATATAACTCAGTTGATAAGTGTCAATCAGATGGAATTGTAAAATTATCACTTTCATTCTGTAGTGAATAATTGCTGCTTGCTGCCCTGGAATCCAGCCACTCTTTTCCCTTCATTAACTGCCTGGTTTGCCACTGGGCAATTCACTGCCCACTCATTCTAAACCACTCAGCTCGGGTGAGCCTGGCCCAGGTCCATGGGCTCTGTGGGACTTAAATAAATCATTAGACCCCTTCCCTGGCTCTTTATGATTGCTTCAGGGGCAGGCGCATTTCTTTTACCAAGCAAGATGTCAAGAGACTTTCTCTTTCCTTCTGGACATAAATAAGGAAGGATGCAGCCCCGGGAGCTGCTAGATGCCTCTTCGTAAACCAGAGAAGAAAGCCTGCCTGACAACTGAAAGATAGAAAGTGAAACTGAATCACGCCGTTTGAGTCTCAGACCAAGCCGTGTCTAAGAACTCTTCCACTGTTTGGTATAAAACAATAAATTATCTGCTTTTTTTGAGCAAGCTTGACTTATATTATCCATCATTTGCAAAACAGTCATAATTACACAAACACAAATGTCTTAACAGACTCTTGCCACTTGTTAAAACCAATTTTAAAATTCACCAAGCTATATACTAACAATTGTACACTATTTTTTATATATCATTATTTTTTAATAAAAAATTTTATTAAAAGGAAAAAAAACTATTGACTATATCTAATTAAATTTCTTCCAAAACAGCTATTTTCTATGATGTTGACATACTCTAGATTTGAAGATTCTCTTTTAAAATCAATGTTGACTTGCTTATTTGTGATGTTCCAATTTTGGAGAAGCTGTAAATAAAAATCTCAGTCTCAGAGAAATATTACATTTTTACCCTATCTTCGAATCATAAACCTGCCTATTTTCACTGACTTACATTCTCAGCTTCACTTTTCTGAATTAAGATTCAATAATAATATTTAACTTTCAAAATAATAATATTCAACTATTACTATGTCTGTAAAAAGCTCAGTTTTTAGTAAGCCTGTTTAGGGCCCCCAAACAAAACCCTTCGTTTGAAGGACAATATACATAGAAACTGAGGCACTAATCATAGACAGCCACCAAGGTCCCATGGTAGAAATATGTCATTTAATTTTCCAATATGAACTTTCAAATCTAGAAGTGTTGTAAAGCACATAGATAGAGCTCACAGGACACTAGCTGCATCAGTTAATATTGATGCACGATAAAACACCCTAAAACTTAGAGGGCTTAAAACAACAACGCTCTGACAACTGCATTTCAAGATGGCAAGCCCCAATCCACACAATCTTTTAGAACCTCTGCCGAGTCACACTTGCTAATGTCCTATTGGCTAAAGAAAGTCAGATGGTCAAGCCCAAAAGTACTGCAAGGTTTGACTCTTGGAGGTCACTAGTGTAACAATATACTACATTGATTTTACTGGAAAAATTAAACTTTGAACTATGGTGAACTCCCAAACTTTGACTGAAAAGGATTTGAGAGCCTGTCAGTTGGACGAAATGGGATATGACTATGATTATGTGCAAATAAAAGCTTTGGACTGCAAAGACAACGGCACCATCAAAACTGCTCAGGGCTACTTGTAACCATGGTACAGCCCTCTCCTCTAGGCCTGTTTCCCCCTAGCTTCTCAATAACTAAATTTGCCCCATTTTCCTAGTATGTAGTCCCAAGGGACACAGAGAAACCTAAATCAGCATATCATTGAATAAACTAATCTATGAAATTTCAGCTTTTCATAAAAGGAATACATCTTAGAAGAAGCCTGCTCTTAGGTAAAAGTGTGAAATACAAAATTTTTGTTCTTTCCACATTCTTTTCTTCAGCAAAAGAATGCTTTCTTTAAACTCTCAGGCCCACGAAGATGATTTTGAAGCCTTCTCCAGCCCCAAATCCCTCCCCATCCCTACCCTCATACTCCAATCCAGTGACTGGAACTAATACTGGATGTCACCCCCTCCTCATAATAAGAAAAATGTCAGAGAATTATAGGTAATGATTAGATAGTTACTGGGTAGTTAGTTACTCCGAAGTCCAAGGAGGCCACCTTAAGAAAGGACTATTTAATCTAAGAAATGAATAACAAGAAAGAACCAACCTTGCAAAGACCAGGGGAAGGACTTTCAGGAAGACAGCAGAGCTGTCCAGAGACCCTAAACCCTGTGGAGGGGCAGACGGGAAGCCTATGAGACTGGAGCATAACGGACAAGGGCAAAAGGGCACGGGATGAGGACGGGCAGCCTGGGGCCTGTTCATGGAGGGGGGCCATGAACGCCAGGGCAAGGAGTAAGGAGTCTACGCTGGACATGAATGGAAACCACTGAGGACTTTTAAGTGGGGGCAGTAACATAATTTAATTCTTCAAGGATTGTTCTGGCTGCTAGGCAGAGAATGGATACAAGGGGGGCAATAACAGAAGCAGAATTCTGGTTAGGAAGCTATTGCAAGGATCCAGGTGATGGAGATAGTAATTTGGACTAGGGTGGGGACAAGTAGATGGATTTAGGAAACCATTATGGGGCAGAATCAGTAAAACTTGCTGACACGAGGAACTAAAGTGACTTATGGGATTTCATTGATGCCATTTGCTGAGAAGGGGGTGGAAGAGGGAAGTAGATCTGGGGAAAAAATTAAACATTCGGGTTTCAGCATGTAATGCTGAGATCCTTGTTATAATAAGGATAAAATGACGCATTTTATGTGTCATTTACATATGGTAATGCCTCTGAGACATCAAAAGGTAAATGGTTGCACATCCATGTTATAGAACACTTAATTTTTCTATAAGAATGAGGTAGAACTATACGAAGTAACATGGAAAAGAGTCCATAATATTAAGTGAAAAAAGCCAGCACAGAACAAAGTACATGGTATTTAAGTTTGCTTAAGTCTCTGTGTGCACAAATGTATGTTTATCTATCTATACATAAACATAGATCTGGAAGGCTCTACAACAATTTTATAACAATGGCTATCTCTCAGGAGGAGAACAGAATTAAGGGCCAAGTGAAAGGAAGTTTTCAAGTACGTGTCCAGCATGCATCCTGCCCACCTGCTGCCATTTCAAATGCAAGTCCTATGGGTTAAGAATTCTATGCCATCCCCACTTCTTTGCCTAAACAAATATGGCCATCCCACTTCCCTGGCCAGTACCTAACCCTGGGGATGTAGGCAGATCCCATCACAGCCCTAACTCCCTGGCAATTAATCAGCTACCTCTCTTCTTCCAGATTTCCTGGGGGGAGTCAATCCTAAGCCAGCTCTTCCTAACTCAAGGGTCACAATATAGCTCTCAGGGTAGCCCCACTGAAGCCTCCCCCCAGTCAGCCTAGAGATGAGGGAGCAGCACCCCTTAACCTGCACCCCAACTTTCTCTTTTCATGTGCTTCTTACAAAATCATCTCTTCCCAAACACCGTCCACCCCAGTGACCCTTTTATATTCTGGAAATTGCTGGGGGAGTTCAAGAAGTGTGGAACGGGTTCTGGGGCATTTGTTTTGAAAAAAACTCATACGATCTGACTCCTAGAACTCTGTCATCTGATATCTATCATATCATAGCCTCCAAGCCAAAACTTTTAAATTAACACCCTGTCGTTACGTGTATTACATATACAAAGAGGAAAATGGTATTAGATGAGGGAACATGGTCATCTAGGATATGCAACACCTCAACCCCAAATGCTGACTCTGTAGAAATTCCAGGCTTGGTGATGAGGTCAACAGATGATGCAACCAAATCACACAGAAATGGCTATCACTGTCATGTTAGAGTATCAATATGTGATTTTCAAGTTCTGCTCAGAAAGCTGGAAATACAGACGTGCCAAGTAGCAAATGATTTAAAGAAAAAGTAGTATGAAAACACTGATTGCAGCCTAGATTAACATGAAAATTTATTATATTACAGGATAAGATAAGAAGGTAAGGGGGTGCGTGTGTGTTTTCTTTTAAAATGCCTTTCCTCAAGTTTTCTTTGATATATTTAAAGGATATGAGCAAAGCAGAAACTGCAAATTTTCAAATAAGTGTGATGATTTGGAATGGTTTCCATTCCAAACTGTTAAACTGGGCACAGAAAGCTTTGGGAAATTCCATGGACTAAGCAAGTTGTTAATATGATTTGTTAAGTTCCAAAATACAAGTTTAAGGTCTGCCTCATTCACTCCACTAACCTCACTAGCCATCTCCGAGGCTTTTCTGGCATGTTGTATTCCGAGGGTGTCGGCGCCAACTCGCATCCCCTTCCCTTTAATTTGCGACTCCAGGTCTTTCCTGTATTCTTTCTGTAAAAAGCAACATTTTGTAACATTCAGACACACTCAGGGGACAAACATAGAGCAATGATACCAAAAAATGTTTAAATACACATATTTTAAAAAGAAGAAGAAAACACAGCCTACTTTGCATTATGAATAATCTGATTGCATCTCATTGGATCGCCTGCTATCCGGCACCCACAACTGACCAAATCGTTGTGTGATGTCAAGAGAGTTTAACGTGCTGGTGACCTAGTGCGTTCTCATGGTCACCCATTTGTTGAGTTAACTTCCTAGGTAGTTTAACAGTGTTTTAAGTATACAATATTCTAAATTGTTATGTGTTTTTTAAAAAATTGATATTCATCTTTGGCCATATTCATGTTCTTTAAAGAAATTGAAGGATACATTAAAAAAGCATTCTAGTGAAATTAAAAATATATGTGGGGAGTAAGGAGGGGATGGAAATCAACCCACCAAAAGTGCATGGATTGAGGGGGGTCAGAGGTAATTCCCCAACTGTCTTGGGAGCTGGAGGATAGGGAGGCAGGTCTAAATGAGTTGACATAGAAAGAAGACTGACTTTGAGGTCAGAGCGCTCAGTAGCTGTGAGACACTGGGAATGTTTCTTAGCATTTCTGGTTTTCTCATCTGCAAGATGGGGATAATAATTCCTCTATGCAGGATCACTGTGGGGATCAATGAGACAGTGTATAGCCTGGTGCCCACACAGAGTGGGTGTTCCATAGCTTTTTTTTTTTTTTGAGGAAGATTAGCCCTGAGTTAACATCTGTCACCAATCCTCCCCCTTTTGCTGAGGAAGACTGGCCCTGAGCTAACATCCATGCCCATCTTCTTCTACTTTTTACATGTGGGATGCCTGCCACAGCATGGCTTGACAAGCAGTGCAGAGGTCCACACCCGGGATCCGAACAAGCGAACCCCGGGCCGCTGACGCAGAATGTGCGAACTTTACCCCTGCGCCACCGGGCTGGCCCCTAAACAGCTTTTTTGATCTTTCACTCCTATATCCGTATGCTAAGGCCTGATTTATTGCTGCTTCTGCTACCATCTTGCCATTTGTCTGCATCTGACTGGACTCTGCCACTGAGAGTATAAAATGATTTTTCCAAATATTTCTGATGAGTGTTACAAGATCTAGCTCTGAAGGTGGACTGCACATGTCACCATAACAGAAGAATTTGTAGAAAATTACTACTGTAGGACTATGTAATGGCAAGATTAGCTAAAGACATCACAGTGGACATCTGTTGTTTTGCCTGACCAGCATCCATTCCTCTTTCCTCTGGCAAAAAACTCCATGATGTTCTTTGGAGGAATTCCTCTAATCCCTCTCAATCCATACACTTTGGACGGGTTGAGAAGCATACCAGGTCATACCAGCACTTTACACTGCCCTGACATTACACAATAATTGGGTCAAGTGTGGGCACAGGATAGAAGGTGATCCAAGGAGATTCAATCCGAGGACCTTAATTCTAACTGTAAGAAAAAAGATGCTCACTTCCCACTGCGATTACTGACCCTGTTGTTAAGAGGGGCCATGACACAGAGACAGCCTCCCAAGAGGGAAGCAATAGAGAAGATAACAGAACTGAGAGATGAAGGAAGAGAGACATCAAGTGAATTTCAACCTGAAGGAAACTTGATCGTTGAACTTCTCTATTCATAAACCAATACATCTCCTTTGTTTCTTAACCCAGTTTGAACTGGGTTTCTATTATTTGCAACCTGACAAATAGGGTCCCCATCATTATCACCACAATTTATTAACATATGGGGATAAAGCTTTAAATTTTTTCACTGCTCAGCTACAGTCTCTTCAAAGCAGAATGCCATTATGTGATACCAAAATAATGGCATAACACAAGGATGAAAGGACTGAAAGCACTTCAGAGGCATTTCATTCCTTATAAATATCATGTAAAGTGAGCAACGATCACTTTCATTTTATAAAGCGGGTTACGCAGACTCATTCAGCAGCCTAGGCAAGGACTGGGAGAGTCGATTGGGTTGTGAGCAGAAGAGCAAGTGAACTTTTAAACTGCAGTTACCAACAGACCATGATAACATACCTTCCTAATCTTCTGCCTTTTACGTGCTTAAAAAATCAGTTATATCTCATACAATTATTTGGGTTTATTATATAGATTTCCCTCTAAAATGAGGAAATGGTCATTTTTCTCATACTACATGGAAAGGAAATGGTGAGCATCATTTTTTTTTTAATTCACTGATTAGGAAAAGACTACTAGGACATAGCTGCTTATAATCAACTTACACATAAAAAAATCAACTTATCAGGGCCGGTCCCATGACCTAGTGGTTAAGTTCGTGCACTCCGCTTCAGTGGCCCAGGGTTCAGATCCTGGGCACGGACATGGCAGCGCTCACTAGGCCATGTTGAGGCGGTGTCCCACATGCCACAACTAGAAGGACCCACAACTAAAAATACAACTATGTACTGGGGGGATTTGGGGAGGGGAAAAAAAAGCAGGAAAAAAAAAAGAAGATTGGCAACAGTTGTTAGCTCAGGTGCCAATCTTTAAAATAAACAAATCAACTTACACATATAATCTTTGAGAAAGATTTACAAATAAGAAATCAGCTGAAAATTCACACATTCTCAGTTGTTAAATAAATATACTCACCTCACTAGCCATTTCAGATGCTCGTTTTGCTCTTTGAATATCAAGAACTTCTGAATTAAGTTCCATTCCTTTCCCTTTTATTTCATTTTCCAAATCTTTTTTATATTCCTTCTGTGAGGAAAGAATATTACAATTTAAAATTTACTGGGAAGCTCTTTAACTGACATACTGTTTTACATGTTTTCTAGAGACCACAGAAAGCAGAAAATATTTCTAGAAAAGAATGAAATCAGTCTCCTGAGAGTTCATGCTCCTTATTTCCTACAGAGACTTCGTTTTCTCTTAATCATGTTTAGAGTGGCTTCCAACATTCTCAGACTTTTCCCTTTTATCCTTTCTTCCCATGTTTTGTGGAACCATATTGGTACCATCTTTTTAAAAGACGTCTTCCCTTTAAATATTCAGGAAGATGCTAGGAATACACTCATTAATTATTTGAAATATTTCTTTGAAAGCTGTCTATAAAATATGAATCACCAAAAGAAGATAGTTGAAAAAGAATGAAAAATTACAAAATCAAAAGCATTGATGTAGCCAAAGTGAAATTCATTCTATTTAAAGGTTAATAAAACCAAATAATTATATTGATAATATATAGTTTGAATTTCACTTATTTTAATATCATATTTTAAGTTGATCCAAATGTCTTTACTAATACTTATATATGACTTGGGGGGGTTTTGTGCTAATGGATTTCTTGTTTTCTTACTAATTGCATTATGAAAACAATACATATCTTAATCCATTTCAACCAAGTTGCATTCATAACTAACTTACCAGATGAAAGATGAAACTTCCTTTAATGATAAGAAATCAAGCTCTAGTTAACCCTAGCGGTCATTTCATGTTATTTTCTCTTTGTCCAGTATAATTAAATTAGCCAGACCTCTGCTTAACTAATAGCCTACAAGACATTGTAACGACCTGCATGCAATTTTGGAAAGTGCTCTGGTGTCAAATGGCCTGGATGAAAGTCAGAGTTCTTTTACTTATTGAGTCACGTGACCTTCAAGAGACCTTTAAGTAACTATCCTTGATTTCCACACAGGCAAAATGGAAATAAAAATTCTTCTTCTCCCAATGTCAAAGGGTAACTGAGGGAATCAAATGAAATTAAGAATGAAATGATACTTTGAACACTCCAAACGGGAATACAAATGCAAAAACCATCAAGTAAAGAATGCCAAGACAAGTTAAAGCTAAAGGTTTACCCTTAGAAAGGGAAGTTACAATGTCATTAAGTCACTAACAGTCCCTTTTTAAAATCAGACATCTCTATAACTTCATTAAAAGATTTTTCATCGTAGTCTTCTGGGGCTTTTTTCTATCCTGATGCATACATTCTGAATCAATAAGTCAAACAAGATTCATTTAAAAGGAAGAATATACAAAAAGGCGATAGCATGTATATCAAAGTCATTTATGGACCTCAAAATAGATCTCAGATTGTCATCTGTGGGTAAATGATGAAAAGATTCCTCTTTAAAAAATTCAATAAATAGAGCATATTTTTTAAATGGAAGACAATAATAGTAGAAAGTTGCCATTTGATTAATCTTCAACTTCAAAATATTTTATAGGTACTAGAAGTGAGAAAAGATAGGGTAGCAAGAGAACTCTTCTGTAAATTACATGCCTATTTCAGCCCAAACTACAACAGTGAATCACATTAAATTTCTAAAAGCAGTTAAATGGTAAAGGCCAGCTGGCATTTGGTTATTAAAGAAGTTCACTATGATGCACATCTATGTAGGTAATTATACTCTAATTTATGTCACTGGTTTAAGACATTTCTTTCAGGAATAGTTTCTTGAGCTCAAAAATCAGGATGAAATGGAGTTCTCTAATGCTTTTCCTCAATGTAAAAAGAATCTACCTAAACAGAGAGTTGGAAGAGCTCCAAGTTACTCTGCAGCCATTTAAAAACAAACAACAAAAACAAAAAAACTTTTAAAGGAACGGACTGTGAGCATGATACTTTTAACTGTTCAATTTGAGGACCTTAAGGGTCAACGCATGAGCCTAAAGGCACTATTAAGTTTGGGGTGAAATTCTGTTGAGAATAAAATGAAAAGTGGACATGAGTTCCTAAGTTCTATATGCTAAATGTTATTTTTTTCCCTATGAAGAACACAAACCACTCATAAGTAATGTACATTTATCCAGACCTTCACACACGAGCACCTCATTTTTGCTATCCAGTGTCATGAGAACACTGCAGGGAAGCTACAGAAAAAGCTGGTTCCAATACGCACTTTTACAATAACTAAATTTGAGAGAATCAAGCTTGCCTTACCCATATGCAAAATACTTTTTCTAAAAAACTGCAATAAAGCTATAAAACTACTTACAGAGCTTCTGAGCTACACCCCAAACACAAAATCAGAATATTTTTCAAGTTTGTCCAGGAAATCTGGGTAATTTCTTCCCCCAACTTTAAATGGAAATGTTAACACACACACTTTCCTGTTTTTAATGAAAATGAAAAACTCTACTAGTAAAGGTCGAAGTGAGGAAAAGAGTAATGGATTAATATCTCAAACACTGAAGTAGTTGAGAATTAAGTAAATATTTCCAGGGTTTTTCCTCTAGTTTTCTTCTGCAACATTTAATAGTAAATAGCAGATTCATACCTCCTTCAGAAGGTTGGTGATGTACTTTACATGTAAAAATTCTGGAGTCTTGTCTAAATCCAGTGATGACTTTCCTTTAATCTCCTTCTCAAAATCCTCTCTGTAAACTTTCTGTTAAATAAGATCACATAATTTTACATTTAAAAAATATTAGTGACTGTTGAAAAGATATTAGGACAAGAGTTCCCAGAACAAAATTGATGTTTTCTTATATAATTCTACCACCTCAAAGTCTTCTTATCAACAGGAAAGTAACTCCAACTTTATCATAAATTTTAGAATTCTACCAAAAAGCAGCAGAATCAAGTACCAGTTCCTCTGGGACAGCATTCTGAGTGACGCTGTTTAACACCTTATAATCTGTTATTATTTGACATCAACCCATTTGGAGAGGAGAACCAGTAAAGTTGGCTATTTGATTGGGTCATCTACTGGTTCACTCAAAAAGAAGTGGATCCATCCACTGGAAGAAAATCTGGTGGCATGGAAGCCCATTCAAACCAAAATGGTATTAATATTCATGGCCTCATCATCCCTCTCACTGTCATCTTTTGTGAATTCAGGAAAGACCATTTCTAAAAATGTAATGGGGGCCGGAGGGGAAGACTTTCCTTAATGATTTTGGCATTGAGAATATTTCTCGACCATCTATGGAGTTGGATATGAAGCAAGTTACACAGCGAGGAGAATCTTATCTTGAGCCTGGTAAATTGTTCTTTAGGTAAGAGTTCACAAGAAATAAAAGAAGATGCTGACAGCGATTGGGAAGAGCCTAAATCTACACCCTACCTGCCCTTTAGACACTGACACCCCTCAGCTATTATGCTCTAAAGTCTACCATTTGAACTAGGCATCTGAAAGTCAATGGGAACCCATGCTTTATGACTATAAGCACAGTCTGTCTACATAATAAAAATATCCAGCCATGTGAGATATTTACCAAACAAGGGCCCAGATTTTACCAGCTAAATATTTTATTCAACTTGCATCACAAAGATGATAAAAGTAAATAAATTCTGCATGAGATTGTTACTAATGCAAAATGAGAAGCTACTTCCAGGTTTACTATGTACTTATTACAGAGATAGCTAACTGTATAAAGAAATTCTCTAAACCACAAGGGAGATAAGAGATGCATATCATCTCCTCACTTACATTTGTGTTACATATGGCCATTTAACAAGTAATCTACAGAGAGCCATGAGAAAAGGCCACAATGGATGTTCTGTAAATACTAAAATCTAACAAAGCTATTTAAGAAGCTGCATTGAGAACATTCTAAATCAAAGGAACTACAGATACACCAAACACGATGATGAGAAGTTGTCCTCTTCTTTATGTGAGACTGAGATAATACAGTTATAAGGCTGAAACTATGGCATTGCTAGGCCAAAAATGACTCTTTCAAAAAGTGAAATATGTGTATTTATTCATTTCAGATATTTTACTTCAAAAAGCCCTTCTCCTCTGAAAAAATTATTTTACTGAAATAAGTCATCAAGGAAGGTTGATTATGACTAGAACTGGCCAATATACAACTAGCGGGAAAAATTCCTTTAGCAGGCTTTTTGTTACGAGAACTATATTTGTGAAAGAGAAGGCGAAGAAGTTTTCAAAGCCAGATTTAGAGATTTCTTCTAGAAAACACACTGATTAAACCTGCATCTGGTATTAGAAGAAAGTGAGAGAAGCGTAATTATAGGCTATAACAGAAACGTCAGTGGCTTTCCCTGAGATCATCAACACTCAGCTTTACCTGTAGGAGGCTCTCTAAACAGTTCAGTCAAGCTTACCTCTTAGGAACAAAAACCATCTCTGAGCCAGACAGTTCTCTTTGTGTCTACTTCACTGGTCGTAATTTAGAGACATCTTTCACATCAAACTTGTCCTAACTAAAATTTTTAGATATTCTATCTTTCTAGCCTTTGGAGAACAAATTTGGTCCAAAGATATTTCTTATTAGAAGATTTCTCTCTCCTCAAGCCCTGCTGAGCAGAAACACAATTACTGAGCCTAAAAATCTAACAGCAATGGCTATAATTAAAGGGAAAACACATCTCAGCCTCTGCAAAGGGATATTTCGCCTTAGTGACAATACTGGAAATCAGAAGAGCAAAAATTGAAAGCCAATTTTAACAAAAGGCCCACAATGTAAGTTAATTCCACAGCATACAATAAATATATAACTAAGTTAAATGTTAAAACTGTTTATAGCTGATGTCCAAACAGCCAATCAGAAGCAAGGAATTATTTCATTTGACGGATTCGGTTTTTAGTTGCATCATTTTATCTTCCTTCCACGTTGTGTGGCCAGAGCAATGGTAAAAGCAAAGTGCTAGTTATCAGACTTCCAAGAACTGCGCCAGGAAACAGGCCGACATAGAAACAATAGCACTTCTTCAATGCTGAGGGTACCTTCAAAGTCCCTGTCATCTGTAGAGTGAAATTTGTTCTCAGGGAATATTTTTGGTTTTGAGGGTTCATCGACAATGGAAAAACATCAACTGGAAGTTTCATGTAAATAAAGACAATTTGGTCTACTTTGCCCATGGAATCTTTGAGAAGCAGATATCTGTAAGTTTGGGGGTTTTTATTTTTTCCAATTCATCTGGTTTTTACAATGTTAAGTTAGGGGAATATTAGTTTCCTTCAATGAGCCAGGGTTTCTCAAAGTGTGCTCACCGGCCTACCTACATCAGAAGCACTTGGGATACGGTTAAACTACGATTCCCAGGCTCCACTGCGAGACGTATGGTAGCAGGCCCTGAGGCAGCAGCGCGGGGATGTGCATTCCCAACATGCTTGCCCGAGACCTATCCACACAGGAGTTAGGGTACCACAGCCATAGGGAGAAAGAGGGAAGGGGAAATAGGATATTCAGAAGAGAAAGTACAGAGAGGACCGAAGAGAAGGAAAACAGAGAGGGAAGCATTTCCCTCTGTGAATGAGATGAGAGTGTAGCACAAACACCGAAACAATAACAGCCTGAGGCTCAGAGGAAGAATATTGAGAAAGCCTAGTTTGGAAGGTGCTGGTCTTCTCAGTAAAGAAGGAGGCACAGCTATCAATGAGATCTTGGGGACCAGGATCAATGGCTGTCCAGTGAGATCTACACATGACAATGACTCCAGAGGCTCAACACGGGAGTTTGCGTTCCATCTCCCTCACTTGGCAACAGCGCAAACTGCCAGAACCTCCTAACCTCCTTCACCCTACGAAAGGGGCCATCAGACCCCGTTTCACAGGGTGGGGCTGAAGCTCAAGTGAATGGGAAAGCACAGCTCAGGCAGGAAGAAAGTGGACTGGAAAAACTAGAGTCCAGGAACTTGATTTTCACCTTCATGCAAAGAGCGCACTTGGCAGGAGTCAGAGAACAAGGTGGGTAAAGAAAAGAGAGACTACGATAAGATGAGGATCTAATATCCCAGATCACAAAATACCACCATTTCTAATACAGAAATGCAGTATTAGAATATATTAATCACAAATTGTAAGTTCCAGGATTTATTGGTGAGAGGAAGGTAAATGAACTAGAGTAGTAAAAAATAAGGAACCATGAGATCAGAATGACACACGGATCTTCAGCATGGATGGTCCCGTGGCTGAAGATCAAGGATGAGGGGAAGAGGCAAACGGAGATGGAGGGCAGAAGGGGGCAAAGATGAGGCAAACCTGAAATGCTGGTACCACCCTCTTGACGCTGTCTCAGAAAAGTAAAGTGATTTCGATCTCTATGTCTCTTAGTGCAAATTTACTTAATAACTTCACATCGTCTTCAACTTCCTGAGAACCCACGAGTGAAAGCCATGACAGCTCGTGGAAGTAGAAACCTTTCTCTGGGCTGTGGGTCAGTGACAACAGCCACATTATTCCTCTAAAACGGGAATTCATAGGAAAGATGACTCTAATCCACCCAAAGAAGAACCCGCTGCAATGGAGGACAAGAAAGCGAGGTAAAGGATGTATACAGTACTTTCCATACTGTTCTTGAAATGCAGAAAAGGTGTTAGGACTGAATGTTTGTGTGCCCCCAACATTCATATGTTGCAACCTCACCCCCCGAGTGATGGTCTCAGGAGGTGGGGACTTTGGGAAGTGATTAGGATCAGATGAGGTCATGAGGGTGGAGACCTCGTCATGGGATTAGTGCTTTTATAAGAGTCACCAGAGAGCTTGCTTCCCCTCTCTGCTCTCCACCAGGTGTGGATATAACGAGAAGGCAGCAGCCTGCAAGCCAGAAGATGGCTCTCACCAGAACCCAACTGGCTGGCAGCCTGATCCCAGAATTCCAGCCTCCAGAACTGTGAGAAAGAAATTTCTGTCGTTTAAGCCTCCCAGTGTGTGGTACTTTGTTACAGCAGCCCAAACTGACTAAGACAAAAGATGTTCCAGTAAAACTTATCTTATTACATGCAATTTTTTGTAGGGCTTCTAAGCCTTGACCAAATTTACCTGCTCTATCAATTCAGTTAAAACAAACAACTAATTTAGTCAAATATTTGCCTGACCGTTCTTGATCAAATTTCCCTTTATTGGCTTAAGAGGATACGAGACATGAAAAATACAAGTAATTATTTTCTCCTCTCTTGCTTGAAGAAGAAATTAAACAACAAGCCAAAGTAATGTCTGAGTGCCCTTTCCCTGAGAAGAAGAATGATAACATTTGAACAAATAGCACATATAATGTTTACAAAATTCCTATGAGAGTTTCATTGTCCAGAAGTCATCATTTCTCCCTATTTTGATGTCGCTATTGAAGAATAGAAAAGATCTTGTCCACTGAGCGTGTCTGGAATGGAGCAGTGGGGTTGGAATCAGCTGCTACTATTGCCCATTATTTCTGTCCCTTTGAAGAAATGACTTGGTTGTATCCAGAGAATTTGGATGTGGGCTGCAGACAAAAACCTTGTGTCTGGTGTCTGGTCCCCAAAAAAGTAGGAATAAAAAAACCAACAACAACAGAAGAAATCTCCCTGGGACAGGTGAAAGCACTGTGGGGGAATATCTGCATGTGACTTAGCATTATCTTAAGTAGAGAATAAAGTGAATAAGCAGGAAAAATCTTAACTGATCTCTTCTCTTGATACTTCAAAACTTCCATGTCATGTTATCGGAGGGGAAGGGGAAAGGAATCAATTAAATAAGCTAACAGAGAAAAGAGAATCATTCCTGACTTTGACCAGGTCCTAAAACATTGGTATTTAGTGGATTTTAGATAAAAAATTTTAGGTTAAGACAATTTTATGGATGCACTATCCATCTGCGGATAATACCTACCTAGCATCATTACCTTGAGAGGATTAAATGGGCTGATAGATATAAAGCTTTAGCATATTACTTAGCACAGAGTATTTAATAAATGTTAGTTCTAACATCATCAGGAAAAAAAAAGGTAAATAAAGCATCCAGCTCTTCATTTTCTTTTCATTTTTTTCTACTCATCATAGTTTCACATGGACACAATCTGAAAGAATCAATTTTATAATCGCAGAATGTGAGAGCTGAGAAGGACATGAAGAGCTTACCTGGCCTTATAGCCATCTTGGCCAAATGGGAATAACTAAGAACCAGAGAGTCCCAGCAACCCAGACAAGACGCCCAGATCTAGAACGCAGATTCCTGGGGTCTTCCCATGCAGCATGCTTTCTTGTAGACCTGCTAAACATTCTGAACCCCTTTACTAGTTCCTTTCAAATGATAAAACATCAAATATACATTAAACAGTTGATAACAAATCAAAAGGACTCACCTCACTCTGCATCTTCTGAGCTTCCTTTGAAGCCTGATATGATGGTGTCTCAACAAATTCAAGCATGGATTTCCCCTTATTTTTCTCATATTCTTCTTTGTACTTAACCTTCATTGAAAAAAGTATAAGAGGCATGTAAAGCTCACAAGCCCTTCTACAAATAGAGCAAAGGAAAATAAATATATGTCCAGAATGAATCATCCTATTTTCTAAAGTCACATTATTCTGGCTAAGTTGATCACTGGGTTCTCTGTGGTTAACGACATAGATGAAAGTAAACAGGTAACATAAAATTTTTTAAGGAATAAAAATAATTTAGAACTACTAAATAATGTAGTTCCAGGACTTGTATCAAGTACTTAAATAGCTGGGATATATAGATATGTATCATATGTATGGAGTTATATACGTATACACATATAGTATACACATATATGTGGGTATAAAGAGAGAGAGAGAGGGAGAGAGAATGAGAGAAAAGAGAGAAAGAGATCCTTGTGATAGCTTTGAGTGTCTATCAGTAAACAATGAATAAGAAGGAAAACATAGGTATGATTTTTCTATCTTTCTGTCAAAGGGAGGATTCTGGGATTGCTGAATTTTTCCATAGACATTGAATAAAACACACACAGAGCTTTTATGTGATTCCTTTCAGTTTCACTATGCATTATTTAATAATATTGTATCATGAATTATTTATTTCCAGTACAACCAATCCTCATCTTATTTCAGTTTATAAAAGGATCAATATTTTCTATCTCCTAGTAACAAAAACTAAAATTATAGGTAAGCTGTCAGAGCCATTGGCTTTTTTAGCAATAGATCTTTTTAAATTAAATTCATAGAAAAGTTTTGATCATGATTCATCTCATTCAGAAATGTATTTTCATCAAAATTCTTATGTTAAGTAATTATTTATGAAATTGTTTCTTAAGTTATATAATAATAACTGTAATGATAGATACAAAAGAAAATTTTCAATATTTAGAACATCATGGTGGCAGAAAATATAACGATTTTAAAATTTTTATTTGCAGGCATATTTTTGTTTCAGAGAAGTATTATAGAGTGATCAAGGAAAGTGAAGTATAATAACATACTACATTAGGATAAAATCTCGTAGGAAAATGAAATTCAAAGAATTTCAAAAAAATAAGAATTCAAAAAGAAAAAAAAATGTACATTTCCAAACCTTAAAGGAGAGTTGGTTTGTATATTTTTTAAATAAATAAAAGGTTTCAAATTATTATGGAATTTATGTTCCACAGGATACCTTTAAAAGAGTGATAGAAAATTTTATCTTAACAAATGCTGGAAATGACATCTTTTGCAACTATGGAAACTCAGAACGAAAAACAATAGATATCAACTTTAAAATGTTCAAGGAAGATTTTTTTAAAACTTCTTTCAGGGAGTACATAGGATTTCATAAAGGAAACATTAATTTAGAATATACTGGTAAGATAATTTTCCCTTTTTAATAACACTTATAATTGAGAAATTATAATAAACTTTGCACCTGGAAAATTAATTTTGCAGCTCAAAATGACAAATCAGTACACTATAAAAATGGAAATCATCAAGAGATTTCATCATTTAATTAATTCATATACTCTTAAGTTTTAAATTGTGTAAATTAACTTATGTTATAAAATGTCTTTATACTGAAACATAGTTCAAGCTTCCCCCACCCAACAAATATAGAAGAAAACAGTGTTTGAGATTCTCCGAAGCAACGTTTACTTTCTCAGGATGTACGTTCATTTCCGCAGCCAAACGTTTTCAGCGGAGGCGGCAGCACTGAGCGGTTGCAGGGTCCAGACAGGGACAGTGCGTACCTGACTCTGGAGCGTGGCGTTGCCTTTATGGTGCAGATGTTCTGCAGCGTCTGCGTCGAAATGATACATTCCTTTGTTTTCCTCAAAAAGCTTTCTATACTCTCGCTAAAACAGAGAACATGAAAAATAAATTTAGAATGAAAGAGGCTGATGAGAGCAATGAATACTTAGGAATGCAAACTGAAAAATACAAGCCAAGGAGTGCTGCAAAGCTGCTGTCAAGTTCCCACGGGCAGTCGGCTGGCCGTGTAGATATCTGACACTGAGATAACCGAGGCTGCAAGACAGACCGGCTCTAGGTGCTCAGTGTGAACAGCATGTGAAACAGTCAACAGAAGCAGAGGACAATTAGCCGTAGAAACAACGTCAAAGATACTCAGGACACTGGGGAGTGGATGCAGAAAAGCCAGTGGCAGGCCAGGTGGGCATAAAAAAGGTGATTTGTCCTGTCCTTATCTTAGAATGGGAATGTGTTTAACAGCGTCTACAAGAAGAGAAGCACAGAAAAGAAGAAAGAACAGAGGAAAGCTGGAGGCAGGAAAGAAAAAAAGTTGTATATAAGAGCCCAGCCAGGAGGAAGATTGGGGGTCATAAGGAAAATGAGAGCATGAGAAATAATTCAACTAATTTTCCTAAAAATTAGGAAAATTCCAGGAGGTGCCTGGAAGAGAAACTGAGGAATCGGGGTACAGTGCGTTGAATTTTTAAGATGAACAAATTGGATTAAGACTACTGTTTAGACATACAGACAAAAAGCTGAATTTGGAAGAGACCAGAATGGATAAGGATGCCAAATTTGGCAACTGTAGGGCTCAAGATACAACGGGCAGCAATAAGACAAAAATTGCTTCCTGACTTTTGTCATTGGAGACTGGACACTTAGGTGCTTTGCCCTATTTGGAAAAGACTTTTAGAAGTAAATGGTAACTCCCAAAGACTCAAGGCTACAGAGATGTAAACTCAAGTTCGTTGCTCATTAGGCACTGAGGGCCTCAGTAAAAATAGTAATTTTGCATAGAGTGGAGGGAGAGATAAGCAGCATTTGAAAGGGAGCAGGAGTTGGCCATACAAAACTGACTTTTGGGTTTTAGCAGATGCCCAAACCACCTGAGAGAGAACCAGGAAGAAGGCCCAGTGCCAGGATGGGAAGGATGGGAGGATGCTCATGAGAACTGCTGTTCCATGGGGACACAACAATGGTCTCCAGGGGCGCTTTCAGTCGATTAGGGAGCTAACATGTGTGTCTCCCAAAACTCTGACCAGAATACAGTAAGGGAGAAGAGCAACCCTTGGGAGCTCATGAAAATGTTCACATAGGACATCTTGACCAAAGAGAACAAGTTCTAAATTTTGGCTCCGCTGCCAATTAAAAAAAAAATAATAATCTCAAAGGATAACAGTATACTCAGGGACTTTATAATTTGACTAGAAGTTATTTTATAATATATTTTTTATAAAATAATTATGAACTGGGGGCAAGCCCAGGGGCATACTGGTTAAGCTTGTGCACTCCACTTTGGTGGCCCAGGGTTCAAGGGTTCAGATCCTGGGCGCAGACCTAGACACTGCTCATCAAGCCATGCTGTTACAGCGTCCTACATACAAAAAATAGAGGAAGATGGGTACAGATGTTAGCTCAGGGCAAATCTTCCTCACCAAAATAAATAAATAAAAGTATGAACTGAATGCAACAAGCTAGGATATATCCAATCACTGAGTTAAAATCCAGAATTAACAAAGCCTAGGATATTATGTCTGGAATAATGAATATATACTGAGAAAAGGCCAATAAATATTGTCCCCACCACAATGGTCTATTTTAGTTACAGAGAATTTCAGAAACTCCTATCTTAAAAAAACCCTATTTGAATTAAGATCTGCAAAAGAATTTTCCATATTAGCTTTTCCTTATATAATAGTCTCTGTTGCCTCCTAGTGGGAGTTACACAGAGTAACACACAACATATAAATTTTTAATTTATGCAAAGTTATAAAAGAAACTGAAAGCTACTAATGCTCTATTTTTCAGGAGAAAATGTTCCCTCAAAAATTTAATTAGTATGGCTACACAAACTCATAAGGCACTAATTTCACTCTATATACTATGCATTAAATTTTTTTAAATCATGATTTATACCAAAGACATTTAGAATTTAGAGGTTTAAAAACAGCCATTTATAACAAACTGACAACTAATCTTGGCAGAAGGTCTGTTTATTGAGCATTCCCTTATTCAATCTTTTAATAAAATTAAGTTGCCTTCATAAATCAACAAAATTCCAATTCTCTTTACATTAAAATTTAAAAGGTGGCAATTATAATGTACAATAAATTTGAGCCAATGTATTACTGTACAACTTTAATAAATAGACACTTCAGAGTAACACATTTTTTGAGTCTTAATATTTCTCTCCCATGCAGTAATCATTCAGTCACAATTTTTCTCTGGGAGCAAAAAAATCTATAATCTAGACAAAAGCACCAGTTGAATGAAGCCTTAAACTTTATACATGGTATATAAAATAAATGTAATAGATGACTTTGTTGGTTTTCTCTGCTGAAGAGAAGATAGAAACAATTTATATTCAACTATGATTTTTTTCACCATTATAGAAAATAAAGGTCAATATTCTTGAAAAGAAATACTGCCTATGAGTGGCATGCATTCTTCCACCTACCAAATTTTTAAGTTACCACCGTGATATTTTTACTGGCTTATTTACACGAATCCTCATGTTCCTAGGAAATTTAACCCCAGAATGGAGGAGGGACAGGCAAGGGCAAACGCCACTGCAATGATCGAAACGGGACGCCAAAGACTGAACGCAAAGAAAGCAGCAGGCTCAAACTAGAAACATCGATTTTTAGAAGCATACCTATGAGTCGTGGAAGAAAACATGAAACAGAAACCGAGCCACTTTAGGAACAGAGGAACGTGTGCAGAGGGGTAGGGATGCGCATTGAAATGGCAGGGCTGTGAATTAACTGTCCTGGAAGTGAGTCTAATTTTGTGCCACTTGTCCTCTAACCTTCATTCCCTGCTCGACAGATGGGAAAGAATGATGGGCTGCTTTTCCTCCAAGGACCAGTGACAAAAATTAATTAATTAATTAATTTAAAAATCTCTGTATCTATTATTTACATGCTTAATACACTGAAAGAAGCACGACAGTGGGGAAAAGAGGATTATAAAATAATGAACAGAAGTTTCAACATACCAAGCCAGTGAAACCTGAACTGAAGCTGGATCTCACTATTTAATAGTTTGGGAACCAGGTTTTGACTACAGATCTTTTTAAATCCATGCACATCCCCTGAAGACAACTATTTTCACTTTTTCACATTCCTTGCCCCACATACTCTTCCATTTGATCTGTGCCTGGTCCAAAGCAGATATTCAATAAATTTGGATAATTTTGAGTGAGTGAGTGAGCAATTGTTAAAATAGGCATAGAAATAGCTTGAGTTCAAAGTCAGAGTTCATCATCAGCATGAGGGCATCCTGAGATGTGAGAGAAATGGAAGCACGGGGCAGCTGGTCATCAGTTACGAGAGGCAGCAAAGTCAGAGTCCAGAGACACTGAGTGTTTGAAACAGCATCCAGGAAGTGAGTTCTGATGGAACGACCACTTGGCAGTGTACACAGATATTTTCATCAGCACATGAAGAAATCCCCCTCCCTTCCCAGTTGCATTGAAGAAAACATGGAAACCTTCATGAAACTAAAAGTATACTGTCCATGTAAATGCCATTAGGATTTATTGTCAGAGAAAATACAATTTAGACTAAGACAATTTTTTATGCTACTGAGGCCAATTAAATACCAGACCCTCTGCTCTGGCCTTTATAAAATAAAAGATCCCTGACTTAAGAGCCTGACCTTCAAGTGGCTTCAATCGAATACAGACAAAGAAAGGGGAAGAAGAAAGGCAGAAAGAATGCGGGCACCGATACTGTGTAGTCGTTCAAGAAAGTCTGTATGCAGGAGATATGAAAGAACCCCTTCGTAAAGCAACAGCTTTGGTGGGATTTAAGCAAGCAGACCAGCACTTTTCAATGAGTTAGTTATTGAGGGAGGAGTGATGCCCAGGCACGCCTAAGGAAGCAGGTGAGCTCATGAGCATGGCAGCCATACTGGCTCCATGGAGCCACACGACATCTACAGTTGCCATCAAACATCACACTTACACCGCTGAGCATTTTGCTGGCTTTCAAAGCATGGTCTAAAAACAAGTTTGGGAGATCTGAAACTGGATCATGCATAGTCTGAATGTCTTTCTTGTACTTCACCTATGAAAACAACATGGGACAAAATACCATCTAGGAGAAGAAAATATTATGTTTTTGTATTATGGCCATTATTATTTTTAACATATCATGAAGGACTATTTAGTGGTAAATTGTCAGACGAATTTGCAAGTCGCCACTAGATGGTGCTGATTTACTACTGAATGAGTGAAAAAAGTTATTTCTAGGGACTTGAAAATATTTTGATAATTTCTTTTATTTACATATTCAGAAAGGGTGACGTTAACAGAATCAAGTAATTTTAACAGAAATTCTGATTTCAAAAAATAAAGAGAAGAGCAACTTTACTCTTTAGAAATTACTACTGTATTTCAATTATGCTTTTTGGCGATTTTAGAGCTTTGGGTAGTTTTCATCGTATTGCCACAGAGACCTTTTTTTTTTTAACTGCTTTGGAAATATAATATTAGTAATAATAATAATAAAATTTTAATAATAAAAAATATGAAGCACTTACTGTGTGCCAAACACTTTTCTAAACACTTTTCTCTGTATTCAGTATTTAATCTCCACAACAACCCTAGTAGGTAGATACTCTACGTATCCCCATTTTGCAGATGAGGAAACTGAGGCACAGAAAGATGAAGACGTAATATTAAGAGGTGAAGCAGGATTCAAGTTCAGGCAATCTGATTCTAAACCTTGAGAAGTTTCAGCCCTATGCTCTAGGTTCCTTTAAGTATATTCCAAGTCTATTTGCTTTGCGTTTTTACACATACAAAAATAATCAAATAAGAAAAAAATTATTCTGATATTGCCAGTGGTCCTAAAAGACAGAAAAATTCATTTCAATTGCTGGCCACAAACAAAAGTTTAACAATAACCATACCTTCTAAACATTAATGAAAGTCATATATACCGAGTCTCAAGGATATGACAGGAGTTGAAAGGTTGAAATGCTCTAACAAAGCGACAGGTCAACCATATTAACCTTAACACTTGAAAAGGAACTTTCCACATGCTTCAACCATAGCAAAGCGATGGATCTTTTTCCATGTTTCTATTTTTATACTCTGCCTAATTCTAATAAAAATTTAAGGCATCTTATCTTGTAAATTGAAGCTTGATCATTTCTAAAAACATGAAATGAAAATGTACTTCACAGCATTGATATAAAGGATAAGAAAAAATCCTGGGGCTGGCTCGGTGGCACAGCGGTTAAGTTCGCATGTTCCGCTTCTCGGCGGCCTGGGGTTCACCAGTTTGGATCCCGGGTGCGGACATGGTGCCACTCGGCACGCTATGCTGTGGTAGGCGTCCCACATATAAAGTAGAGGAAGATGGGCATAGATGTTAGCTCAGGGCCAGTCTTCCTCAGCAAAAAGAGGAGGACTGGCAGTAGTTAGCTCAGGGCTAATCTTCCTCAGGGGGAAAAAAAAAAAAGAAATCGTAAGCCATTACAAGGACAATTCCTGACAATTTCTTTATGATAAACTACCACGTACCAGGTAGTACTTTATAATAAGCCCAATTGCGTGGGCATAATTACATGAGTTAACTATTGTCATAACCACTAATTTATGATAGTACACACTACATTTCTACAAATCTCTGTAATGTATTTCCACCCTTGATCAGATATAATAGTTTTATTAGCAATACTGTTCTTCCTTATTAACTAATTAGTAATCAGTAACCATTAATAGTAAATTACAATAATACATTTTTCTCAAAAAAGCTTCAGGAAAATATGCTTCAGTTGTTTTCAACTAAAATTACTTGTAAATTACATGATCTTGATTAAGTAGCAGTAATTACAACACAGCCGATTCTGAGAAAACAAGAATCAAAAGATACGGAAAATAATTTTCTATAAATTACAAGTCATGAAGCACAAAGTAACTTACATTACTCGCCAGTGCACTGGCAAGCTGACTTTGCCTAAAAGAAGCACTTTCAAGGGGATTGTAACAATGTTTCTTATCCTTCATTTCATTATCAAATTTTTCTTTGTATTTAATCTGCCATAAAAGAAAAAAACAGGATAAATTAAACAGCACATTTATTTTCAAGCTTTCAAAATAACACATTCAGTTTTTAATTAGATCAGATAAAAGCTACTTTAAAAACAAATGGCAGCAAAATTTAAATTCCTGGTATTTTTCCCCCGTATAAAGCTTAATTAGGCATAAAAAATTTTTTTAATAAAAAAACAACCTCTACTTGAACATTGATCATAAATGCAATTAGGCATGAAGTCAAATCCTATTAACAAGAATTATGTGCTAAAATCTCAGGATTTTTAAATGTCAGTTTCCATTTCTGTGTTCCTATAATCTATGATCAATTAGAAATTAAGACCACAAATGAATTAAAGTCTACCACATTTAGAAAATGGATTCTCAGCCCCAAACTTGAATATGAATTTTCCGTAAGGAATTATTCCAGATACAGGACATGGTTTGTACCACGGTTTTTCTCATCATTTCCCATTTCTTCAAACATTCATTTTTAGAGATTACATTTTCTGAAATGTCCCGGGTCTATTTAATGTCATTTTTTATGCCTCTGCTTTAACTCCACAGTTGTATTCAGCAGCAAAACTCTCTCTAATATTCACTCTGAATTATTTTTCTCTTTTTAAAGTAGTCTTAGGACAACCAAAAAAAGGATTATCAATTTATCCTGTAGAACTTTATTTTTCTCCATGGGTAGAGATAAATGTGAACATATGTTGTTAATTAATTGGAATATAGACACAAGTTCTTTACCAAAAAACAACTAGCTATTCAAATTTCACACCCCTCTTTGATTCCTGTAACCAGGAAAGAATGCATAGACCTCAGAAGCAAAAGTGAGCTGTTTTGTTCTCTTATAACATTTTTATTATATTACAATTCTTACAATATTTTGTTTTCTTACTACATTCTCATAATGCATCTTTATTCGTACGTCTTAAAGTTCTGCACTGAAGAAGTTTTTATTAAAAAGATGTTTGGGGATGGCTCACATTATCTGTTTTAATCAAGTATGTATTGGGTGACGATCTCCCCAGGGACATGCGTCTGGTAGCTATGGGAGAGAGCTAGTGAAAATCTTGGCGGAAATATAATATTTGGAAAATATTTCAAGATAGTGTACGGGAACTATTTTCTGCTGTGGTTCCATTTGATAATAACAACTTTCTGATATTCACATTGCTTTATAAATTCAAGGAAAATCTCATTTATCCTAAATAATTGGCGAGGCCTCTCTAAAACAAGTAAAACTCTGATTTTTAAAAAAATGATTTTATGTCTTGAAATCAGAGACAACATCACCAATGGGATAAATTTAGATGTCCTTCACTACTTTCTACAGGGACTGGCACCAAAGCAAGGGTTTCCTAACCCTGTCCTGCCCTAAACACAATTCCACCCCACTCTGCCCCCTCCACACCCCTCTGTTAGGGCATTTTTCATGATATTTTAATCTGTGCTTTTGTCTCTCTCTAGCTTTTTGGTGCCTAACGGGTATTCACTTGACACTGACAGTAGAGTCTCTTAACTGACTTCCACTTGAACGGCACTCCTGACTCAGCCAGATTCACCAACACTCTCCATTCACTGAGTAAAACGTTCTGACTGATGGCCACCGGGCCCTGAACACTCTCAGCTGGGAGCTACTTAACTATCAACTGATCCTGCTATGTAACATGGGCTTGCATGAAGCTTTCTTTCAATTCTTCCTATTCTCCAACCTCAGGCACCATGAGTCTCTTAGTTATATATTAGCCAAGCGGCAAAAATAGCTTCTATCACCTTGGAGCACGGAGAGCCCATCGTCCTATATTGCTTACCCTGTAGCTCCCAGCACAATTTCACTAGGAGCAGAGGCAACATGTAGGGAGGTGACACTTGGAGATCAACCTGACACATTCTCATTTGTTATTAAACCCGGCATTTGCTCTTCCCAAAGAAATGTGTATTTCTGCAAAGCTATAATCAATTCACATTGTAATGATTCCTTCCTTCTTCTACTCATTAAACACCGAGCCTGTGTTGAGTTCCTGCTATGAGGTAGGATGAGTTCCTATCTGAGGCTGGGAACGCTGACAGGACCAAGACACACTCTGTCAAGGCTGGAGTCAGTAATCTCTTCTGAAAGCAAATATGACTGAATCACAGTTCATGCTTAAAAGTGGTTTAAGAGTAAGTCCAGCCCTACTGCCCCTGTGAGGTGTGTTGTCAACTTGTCGAAAGTCAACTGAGTTTGCCCCTAATTCTGTTTATACTAACTATACTTATTATAATTACATAATTTAATATTGAGAACGTTGACAAATGTACTGTAAAAAGAGAGGAGTTATTTCTATGAAAATGATGTCTTTTCTATGATACAATGAAGGTAATTTTTCTAAAAATAAATTGTGATCAAATTAAGGGTAGTCAGGACAACAGAAAAGTTGTAGGGGGGAGAATGTAAATAATCTATAAGGTTCTAGAACTCAGATTATATAGATTACACATATCTTTAAGCAAAATGTCTTTCAAAATGTCAATCATAGACAATGCATTGTGAGTATGGTCTGCAAGAAAAACAACATAAAACTCCAAACCAAAGGCTCATTTGCAAAGGAAAAAACCTTGTGGCTACATCAAAAGGTTGGTGAATATCACATTGATTGATTTGCAGATACTGAACCCTCCCCCACATCCCTGGAGTAAATCCCACTTGACCCTGGTGACCGATCCTTGTAATGGGTTGTTATATTCGATTTGTTAATATTTTGTTGAGGATTTCTGCATCTACGCTCATCACTGATGTTGGCCTGTAATTAAATGTACACATATGTATTTGGTGCTAAAAAATGTTAAGGTATGTGTATGATTTTTATGATTCCTGCTTTAACCAGCTTTTTAATTTGACTGACTACAGGTCTGAATAAAAGGCTTCCACTATACATATATTACAATATATATTAATATATATATATGCACGTCCATATGAATATGTGTGTGTGTTTACGCACACGTGCCCACTAAGTCCCCATTCCTGAGTTAGGCAACATGACAGTAAAAAACAAACTCGATCAGATCCAGGTGTCACTGGTGGGGGTTAAGCACAAAGATAAACTCTGAATAGTGAGCTGGCTGCAACAACAAAGGGCATTGAGGCCACGGGAGCTGTTTTGTGGCTGACCATCTTCAAGTCTGGGGAACTAACACAATATTATTTAAGTTGAGACCCGAAGGGAGTGTGCTTAGTAAGGGGAAGAGGGAAGGAAGGGATGAGTGGCGGGGTGTTAATAAAAAGTATGCCCCCAGAGAGAAAAGCATGTGGAAGGCCAGAGAGGGGCACACACAGCATATTCCAGGAATTTAAGAAAATGAGGGTGGCCAGAGGATGGAGATTAAAGGAGAGATTGGAGAGCTGGGAACAGCCAGGTCCTGGTGAACCTTGTAGCTCTCTCAGGGATCTTGGTTTTCATTCTAAAGCCACTGAGAAGTCCTCTTAAGTATGTCTGCAACTTCAGCAGATTTGCTCTTGGAAGAGATTACTGACTCCAGCCTTGACAGAGTGTGTCTTGGTCATGTCAGCATTCCCAGCTTCAGGTAGGAACTCATTCTACCTCATAGCAGGAACTCAACACAGGCTCAGTGTTTAATGAGTAGAGGAAGGAAGAAATCATTACAATGTCAATTGATTATAGCTTTGCAGAAATATGTCTTGCCTTGGGAAGAGCAAGCGCCAGGTTTAGTAACAGATGAGAATGTGTCAGGTTAATCTCCAAGTGTCACCTCCCTACATGTTGCCTCTGCTCCTAGTGAAATTGTGCTGGGAACTACAGGGTATGCAAAATAGGACGATGGGCTCTCCATGCTCAGAGGTGATATAACCTATTTTTGCCATTTAGCTAATACATAACTAAGACACTCATGGTGCCTGAGATTGGAGAATATAAACAACGGGAAGAAAACTTGATGCAAGCTAGCATTGCACAGCTGCACTAATTGATTAAATTTAAATAGTTCAATACAAGCAGAACCCTGGATGTTTTCACCTGATGTTTTAAAAAACAAACTTATAGTAATACTAACCTATTATTAAAGGTAAGTTTCCCCTGGAAATACTAGATTAGACTATTTCCCAAGGTTTGGACATATTTGAATTATCTGTATATTTCTGCTCTCCCACAAGGAAGAGATTTCTATTCACTTTTGTATCCCTAAGTGTTTGGCATTGTGCTTAGACTGGATTCGGCACTTAATTTATGCTTATTAAAGAAATACAAAAATTAATGATGAAAACCATAAGCAAACACATCTCTTTTGTGATTCACAGAATAAGTCCAACCCTGAGATGGGGTTTGAACTATAATATTTCTCTAATTCCCCAAGTCCACACACACACACACACACACACACACACACACACACGCCACAGTCACTGTTAAATTGATTTGAACTACACCCTTTCGGGAAGAAAAAAATGTAAAAGAAAATGAAAAACAATAGATATAATAATATTGTATTGCATCTGTATTGAGCTTTATGGTTCCTGCTGGACTTTCATTCACTCAAGAAATATTTATTTAATGCATACTCTGCATCAGTCACTGTGCTGTAGAGTGCTGTACTGAAAAGATTTAGGAATCAGGTGGTAACTGTGTTCAAATATTTGAAAAAGAACAGAAAAATAGCATTTGTTCTGCTGCGAAAGGTCAAGTTAGTAACTGATGGGTGGAAGTTGTAACTGACAAGATTTCTGCTTATTATAATGGAAATTTTCTCCCAGCTGAGCTGTCCACCAATAGAACCATCTTCTGCTTTCCTGCTCAAACTACTGCCCCCTACCTCCTCAACTGAGTAATTTCCACAAATCCTACAGGTATTAGCCTAAATGTAACTTCTTCCAGAAAGCCCTTTCTGACCTTTCAAACTATAATATTTACTGCTGATGTATTTTTGAAGCACCCCAAATTCACCCCGTCCTAAGTGTGAATTTACTTATCACACCTTGCTGTAATTTTTTGCAAAACTGTCTGTGCTGGGGGGTCTTACCCATTAGACTGTAAGCTTGGTGAAGGCAGGGGCTGTACCTGTCCTGTTCAACCTTGAAAATCTGGCCCCAAGCACAGTGTCTAGAATGAATATCTGGTTCAGTAACTGTTTCATTTGAAAGAGTAAGTGCATGGATAACATTGAGAAAGGATTCTCTCACTGGAAAGCAGGACTAGGTAACTTCCATGATGTCTTCAAATTCTGCAACAGCCTTGTAACAGATTTTGATGAGAACTTTACTTTTGAAGATTTCTACCACTGAAGTGCATTGAACTATAGAGCTTTAAATGTGAATTTTAAAATGCTTTCTAACCTTTCCAGGTTATTTCTGTAGAGTGAGATTAATTATTTCAAGTAAATCTGTCATTCATATCCTTATAATGAATGTAATAATAAGCAAAATGTTGTGAAATCTATCTCATTCTAACCTCCAGGACTCTGCATGATTTGATCCAAAGATGCCTAAGGAACAAAAATGCAAGAGTTTCCCTCATTAATTAACCACCAAGTAAAATAACTGCATTATATAAAAAAATACGTTTACCAAATGCTGACACTCAAGTGTTTCTAACCTCTTGCTATAAGGTCTTGCACGTACATGAACCAAGAAAATAGCTAAATGGTTTCAATGGGTCCCATTGCTCACCTTCTGACTGGTTCACTCACTAACTTCACATACACACCCAACGTTCTATCTTATGTTCAACCCACACTTCACACATCTGAGTGTCTACCGACTCATGCACACGCTCATCTCCCGAGGCAACGCTTTCCCTTGACTGTAACCGGGAACTCAACCAGGGAACAAACCTATCTCCCTTCCAGTTTTAAGACTATCTGAGAAGGGGAGAAATAGGTGTTGGGTGACTTGCTATGGTTTTGAGATACAATGTTACCCCTACGCCTAAACCAATTACTGTGGAAACAAATGAAAAGTTACTTATGACTATGCCTAATTCATTTACATTACGAATATCATATCTACCGGTCCTGATATCTACAAACTCTTCTAAAATAGAGGTAATATAGGATCAAACTCCTAAGTTTTATAAAGAATTTTAACAGCCTTATTAGCAGGACTTTCCGAGGCTCACATTTGGAGAAAATACTGGAACTGTTAAACTACAATGATATAACTTAAACTCGCTCCTCATAACTGCATCCAGACAGGGCAGAGTTTCAATGCTCCGAAGCTTGACTTCTAAACTCAGTAGTTCAAACCTTTCACAATGAGTGGTGCTGGGCTTCACAGCATCACCTGTGGCCCAGATTCACGAAGAGCCAGAAAAGGCAGAAAAAAGTAGACGCTGAATGAAAGCTTTTTATCATAGCCAAGGAACAAACATTAGGAAAGAAATGGAAAATGCGATAAGCGTACCTTAATTATTAGCGAAAATGAAAAGTAAACAAACAACACAATGCCACATACCTATGGGCATAAAGTCCCTCCAATTTTGGATGAAACTGAACAAAAAGCTGTCGAGGAAGATAGCACCACCAGATTTTTATGTAGAACTCACTATAAAATCAGTAATATTTTTAAGACTGAATTTTATACAAAATAATATCTCTGCGCTTATTTTAATAAGAAAATAATATCTTACTGACTTTGCACCAATGTGAAGGGGCTAGAGAAGTTTGTTTAATCAGTCTGTATATATTTATTGAAAGCCTAAAACGTGCCATTCTACAATAGTGGATTAAATGCATATAAACCCTGTCCCATGGAGCCAGCTGTGCAGGAAGTGAAATAGATATTTAAAGCACACAGATACATATATATGACTACTACAAATTGTGTTAAGAACGATAAAGGAAAAGAACAGAAAATAAAGGGGAGGAGAGCAATACAATTTAAATTGGCAAATCAAGGACGTGACATTTAAGCCAGGACTTGGTATAAGGACGTCGGTGAGGAGAGTGTTTTCCAGGAAGGCAGAATGCGTGATGCTCCAAACCAATTAATATGCCTTACAATTTAAGGATAATACTTATTATTAAACTTTAACAGCAATCTAAAATGTATTTTTTAGGTTTAAAATCCATTCTTATCAATATATCAAGTGCAATTTTAGAACAAATACTAATTACTATAAATACAAAAGTTTTACTTGATATAATAAAACTAAAAGAATTCCATTCATCACATAGACAAATTCCAAGTAATAAATTAAGATGATATATGAATAGATTAGCAAATTAACCACTCTTAGAAGAATTTTTTAAGTAGATAACTTTGCTTCTGCACTGACATGTGAGACACATAAATACACCAGTTTTCTTTATTTTGGCAGATGAGATTTCACTTTTTTTTTTTTTTTACTGATTTTCTTTTAATTACTCTACCATAATTTTATGTGCCTTCTAAGTTTAAAAAAGAGAAACTTTACAATTATGGGAGCAAAGTTCCAGTTCACATAGGAAGTGTTTGTGTTTCCATTACCTTTTCTGGGTTCAGTTCCACAGAGCTCAATTTACAGATAAAATGGGAGGGGTCTGCCCGCTCACTTTTTGCTCTCATCTTTTCATCAAGCATGTCTTATCACTACACAGCACGACCACGGCCTCGTCAGTGCCTTCTCTCACAGTCCTTCTGGTGCCATCTTGCTCCTTCCTTCCTGCATCCTGTCCCCATTTCCCTGTTTCTTGCATTCCTAAATCCTTTCCCTTCTATGTATCTATTTGCCTTGGACTGCTCCTGTGTTCATAATCTGTCATTAGTTTAGGAGCCAAAGAATACATGATCTTCCAAGTCGTCAATGAAAAGAAGCAACTATACTTTCTGCCCTTTTTTCTAGCCAAGACACCTGAAATTACAAATAGAACACACCGAGTTCATTCCAGGAGTCCTATATATTCATCTGCCCAGTTTCCCCCTTTTCTGATGGCTTTACACACCAGGAGATCAGTAAGAATGTCATGAGAAAACAAAGATGATGGATATAATAGAATTGCAAGTTACAATCTGCTTAAGTATCTGATCATTCAGTTGTTAAATGATTTGAGGGTTTTTTTTTTCAATCTGCCTAAATCTGTTACTGCCAGGTAATAGCCCTGGTGGTCTTGAGGTTAAGATTCCGCGCTCTCATCACTGTGGCCCGAGTTCGTTTCCAGTCAGGGAACCACACCACCCGTCTGTGAAGTGTCACACTGTGGTGGCTGCATGTTGCCGTGATGCTGAAAGCTCTGCCACTAGTATTTCCAATACCAGCAGAGTCCCCTATGGTGGACAGGTTTCAGCAGAGCTTCCAGACTAAGGCAGACCAGGAAGAAACTTAAATACCAAAACTTTCTTCTAAGGACTCTCAAATAAAATTGTAAAGGAATGAATTTAAGACCAGAATCTAAGGGCCAGTGTTACTATTCCTGCTTCATTCTGGGTGTGAATTCACGTAAAAATGTAGAGATGAAACTACTCTGAATAGCCACAGTAATTCATTGAATCCTCACAACAACCCGAAATCGTAGGTATTTCTGTCAACCCATTTTACAGATGAGGAAACCGCAGAAAGAAATGAAGTAATTTGTCCAAGGTCACTCAACTAGCAAGTGGCAGAACCAAGAGTTTAACTTGCGCAGCCCTTCTCCAGAGCCCTAACCTCTCAGCGGAACCATACTGCTTTTCTAGAATCTGCTGCTTCTCCTATATGACTGATGGGAAATCTTTGCCTCCAGAAAAGGCTGAATCATAAGAAGTCAGGTAGCCATGCTGAAAGTCTAAAGATACCAGCAACGTTGCCGTGGGTGTGCCAGTACACCCTGCCTCTTCCACGAGCGTTATCTGGAATGAGAAGAGCTTGGAGTCACAGCCCTTCTCAGCCCACCGAGGAGAAGGTCCCTCAGACGAGTCCCCAATCTCTTAGCAGCCTTAGAAAACACTTAGAAAAGTTGTTTTATAAGTGAAAGTGCCTTAGAAACTGTAAAACAGCACGAGGCACACTTACATTCAGGAGTCTCTCATTTATCCCTCTCTCTTCTCATTTTCACCCCCACGGCCAGCTAGTCTCTACAAGTTCTGAGCACTCTCTGTGTGAACCATGACAGGAACATCCCAGCTGGCCTCTGGGACTTGCCCCTCTTGTCCCGACAGCCTTCCTGCACAGCGTTGCCACATTAACCTTCCTCAAAAGCATTTTCTTCACAATGCCCCTTGGCTCAAAGTTTTCCATGATAACTCATTTCTTACCTGAAAGTGGAGACAACTTGAGAGACTACAGTTAAAATGGTGAGAAGTTAGTATCGGTGACTCCTTTTCTGAATTCAGCTCTAAAATGCTCCCTGTTACTACATTCCAAAATCACTTTTTTCTTTTATACCTTTTCTTTTCTAGAACACATTATACCTACTCTGCTCTGTAAGTCTGGCCTATAGTCTAAAGGAAAACAACACTGACCCGTTTATTACCACACAGCATCGAAATTCCTCCCAAATTCCCGTGTATGTTTACGACCCACATCTCCTAGCTGGGAGCCTCTGCCTGCACTTTCGAAACCTTTATCTGGGCCCTTCCCCTGAGCAGAGCTTTCTCTCCCTTTAGATCCAGCTTAGCTCAAATCTACCTCCTACACAAAACCTTTCTAACTACACAGCCCCCGCTGACTTCCTTCTCCTCCACACTCACAGAGCATGATGGGTGTAAATGCTTCACTGGCAATTCCCTTTCTGCTAACAACTTTGAGCATCTTCTAAAATGTTTATTGGCTAATATATTTGATCTTCTGTAAACCGTCCCTTCCCCTCCTTTGCTCATTTTTCTACTAGGCTGTTAGTCTTTTTCTTTTCAATATGACAGTACTTTTGTATATTCTAGATGTTAAAATGTTCTCATCATATGCATTACAAATATTTTTCCAAATATTTGAAGACCACTGCTCTTCTTTTTATATTTGAAAACTATTCTCAGATGCATCCTTCTCCATATAAACTCTAACTTATTTATTTAAATATTTAATTTTCTTCAAATGTTTTAAAAGCCTGTTTGTATTCTAGTGGAATTACATGGAATTTTTAAAATTAATTTTGGAACAATCAATATTTCTATGAGATTGAGTATTAAGACTCCTGCGTCAAAAGCAGAGAAGCATTTGTTCAGATATTAGTTTATGTTCTTCAGTTAGATTTTATAGTTTTCCTCGTTTACATGCCTCCATTTTGAAATACAATTCAATTAAGACGTTTGCAACTTGAGAAGTGGGTATTTTCAAAGTTGAAACCCTATAAACCTATAAAAATTACTGTTTGATATCATTATTGTTGACTTTGCGAATGTTATCTTTTTCCTTTGAAAGAGTTCTTAATTTTTATATAGTCAAGTATGTCAAACACTTCTTTTATAGTTTCTGGATCTCCGGTTTTGTTTAAGAACAACTGTTATTCCTATGTGGTATATACAGTCTCCTGGATTTTCTTTTAAGATTTTTAAATTATTTTATTGTTTACATTCACATCTTTAATCCATCTGGAATTCATTTTGTATATGGTTTAAGATTCAGGTCCAATTTTGTTTTTACCCTGATGGATGGCCAGTTATGTCAGCACCATTTATTAACTAATCCAACTTTTTCCCACTGACTTGACCCAACACTTTTATCATATATTAAATTCTTATACATATTGGAATCTATTTCAAGATTCCCTATGCTATCCTTCTGATTACTTTATCTCTTACTGTACCAATCCCATATTGGTTTAATTTCAGTGGTTTTATATTATGTTTTGGTAACTCATAACTTAAGTTCTCTTTCACTGGTCTTCACTTTCATACTTTTAAAGGCTATTCTCAAGTATTTCCTTTCCATCCAAACTCTAAGATCCTTTATTCATACTTAAAAAAAAACTCTGTTGGATTCTAATTGAAGTTGCATGACATTTATATATTAATTTTGGGAGAACTGAAATTTCTATTTATTGAGACTTTCAGCCAAAAACACGGCATGTCTTTACACTTTTCCAGATCTTGTTTTACGGTTCTTCATTAAGATTTCGAAGTTTTCTTCATTTACATCATCTCTTTTTAATTTAGTGATTAAAATAAAACATTTAAAAAGTGAGAAAATTGATATTTTTATTACCAAGTTAAAAATTGTGTACATGTGTGTGCATAGATAGAAATCTAATTATTCATCTAACCTAATTGATATGACTATTGCTGAATTCTAGAAATCTTAGGAAATGTGACAACATGGCTACACTCAATGAAAACGGTTAGGATTTGAGCCAAGAAAAAAGAAATTGTTTTATACTTAAAACAGTTGGACTTATTTTATCCCTTACTGAAATTTATAATTATTGCAGTCCCATCTGAAATGGTTTCAGATACATTATCTTTGCATATTCTTGCAATTAAAGATATTATCTAAAATGAAATATTTTCCAGTGCTGCTAGAAACAAAATCTCTGAATAAAATCATTGTAGAGTCCTCACTAGATTCTTACTTGACTAGAAAGTTTAGAAGCTTCCATAGCATGTTCAAAATCTGGTCTTCCAATCACAGCAGGCTCCTTATTCATGACTCCTTGCCCTTTCTTGTAGTCTGCCTAAAATGAATAAATAAGAGAAGGTTAAATATTTCTACTTTCCAATGAAGAATTACATTGACATTAGCCAAAATAAAATATAATAGACTCTCAGTCCATAAAAAATAATCCTTACAATTCATCATGTACTGAAATGCTGACTGTTAAAGCAGGAATTGATTTTATAGAGCAGTTATTTAAATAAATTCAACTTTTTTGTAATAAAATAACTACTAAGTTTGAGTCTACATATCCAGTCATCATCACTATTATGCTTACATATAAACACAATACATAAAAAAAAGTTAGGAGAAATTTCTGGATAATTGAGACCCTGCATTCTACAGACAGATGGATTTTATGGCTTTGTTTAATCTCAGGAACTGAACTAACTCTCTTTGGTTAGGATGCAGTTTAATTTAGTAAACAGTTATTGATTTTTAAGGTGAGTGTAGCCTATGTCATTCTAACACTTGATTTAAGTCAAGTCATCATCTTTAACCAGAGTTTTAGGCATGTTTAAGTGAAATGGCGTTCATCAAGGAGGATGCCTTAGAGAAGATAAGAAACAGCCATGATGTGAGGAAATGTACAAGGGTAAACGTTGGCAGAAGAGAACCTGCACAATTAACAGCAACAAGATGGGAACAAGGCCCAGTGAAGTTCTTTGGCACAGGGTAAGGTGAGAGAGAATACGGGACCAAGATGACTGACAACCTTGACTTTCAGGTTGAGACATTTGAATGTTATAACCAAACAGTACTTATTTCTCTAAAAGTATAACACTAGCCATAGTCAAGTTGAGTTTGGGCATATCCCCGAATAGTTTACATAACCAAATGAATAATCCAGATAAAATAACTGAGATGTCATTAATTCAGATTGAATAATTTCACTAATTGAATTAACCATCCAACTACCAAAGCCAGGCTTTGTCTTCTGCAAAAAGAGGAAATCATTTCTGCTCAAGATAGGAAAGAGGGATTACATTGCTTATGATCTTGGAGATCTGCATCGCCATCTTGATGTCTGGTCTGTCGAGCTCCGCACTATACATGTGGCTGTCCTGCACATCTTTTCTATAAGAAATCTGATCAAAGAGACCGTTTTGATTGACAAAAAAAGAAAAGAAGAAATTAGTAATTTCATATAACTACTAGCATTACTCATCCTGCCATAATCATGTAGAGAGCCCACTAACCATACTTTTTTTCATGTGCAACACTTATTTGGATAGATATATTCTCTTTTTACTATACCTATGCCTCATGAACAATATGGCATATAAAGTGAATTTATACAACATAAGAAATATGAGACCAAGATCTCAGCAAAAAACCAATCTTAAAGGATTTTACATACATCACCCTCACAAGCATGTTGTTGTGTGTAAGTAGATATGTGTATATATGCATACAGAATATCCTCATCAGGGGCTTTAACTTGCCCATTGCACAGTCTCAATCCCCAGTGGATACAGATAAGCCCCAGCACACAAATAGAGAAAATCACTTCCGGGGGTGAGGGTGTTTGAGCTGAGAAACTCTCCGGCTATCACCCTCCCTACCACACCCTTCTCTCCCTTTACTGACCCATGTCTGGGCGGCCTAGTCGTGGGTACTGAGAATTTTATTATCTAGTAAATATCATTGCAATAACTTGATCCTCCAAAAATAAAAGCAATTATATTAAGGAATAATCTTCCTCTGAATGTATATTAGACACAATGAAACCAAAGTATGGAAAATAGAGATATAAAGAGGAGAAGAAAAAATAGAGAGAGAGATATATAATTGGGGTCCATCCCCAACCCTCAAGAATCTGCATTTTACTGAACTCCCCAGTTGACCGCTAAGAATAAGTCTTCTAGATAATATCAATCGTATCTTGTTATTTTCCTTTCAACTTTGCAGCATTAAAAAACATTTGTACTTTCTTACTTTCAAAAATAATATCAAGTGTAAGAAATGACGATGCTTCAATAGGCTCCCTATGAGTTATATTACTTTATTTCAATGAAACATTTATATACATTTCTATTTACTCTTTTAAGAGCTTGCATTTGCCTCACCACCAAGACTATTTTTTAAACTATGTTTGTAATCATGGATCTGTCTGACAAGTGAACGCAGCTTAAATACAATTAGTATCATTTCAGCAAGAACATCTGTTTTCTTCAATATATCTATTTTCATAGGTTATTTCATAAATTACCTTAACAAGTAATGTCAGGCAGGTTTTGTGCATATAGGTAGCAAAAAAAACCGCATAAAAATAAGATGAAAATTCATTACTTTGTTGGGTGAATTTAAAATCTTTAACGATTTAAAATAAGCCAATTTCATTGGTTTCAAAAAGCAACACACTCATCCACAAATGATGGCCAGTCAACCTCAGCCTACACTGTTAAACACAAGCTGTGTAAACAAAAACCGACTCTCAGGTGACAACAAACCCAAATTATTACCCACCTACACAACTGTTTCTAAGTTACTACATTGATATGAAAACCATAGGGGGGAAATGTCTTTTTGTTTAGAAAAGAATGAGGGTAAAAATGGAAACCTTCACTTTCTGAAAAGAGCTGCAACCTTTCAGAAATCTAAGCTGTACACGGGTTACCTAATTATATGCTGTTCAGCCTAATGACTGCGTGAAGAGAGGTGAACAGCACAAAGGCGGCAGGAGCAGGGCTCTGAATAGGGCCCCATCATCCATGTAAATTGCAAATTAGAGGCCAGCATAAGTGACTCAAAACAAATATTAAGATCGACATGAGCTGTAAATTCAAACAAGCGGACACCACAGAGCCACATGGGAGAAAAGCACCGGGAGCCTGGTCACTAGTCGGATCTTCCAGAACATTACTGCTTGGGTATATTCTGCAGGAACAGGGGGCTTACACTGAGGGACACCGAGAGCAGCAAGCTCCTATCTTTCACTCTCTGCAAGGCTGTCTGATCGTAGGTGGAACGGTAACATGAGTGCCTGAGCGGACTATTCATCTTCCTCCACCTTGCCTGTCACTTGGGTCTGAGGGCAGCTCAGCTGACATTTCTCAGATGTCTGCCATAGGTATTTGCTCCATTCTGCAGTGTGTCGGAAGCAAGGAGGAATAAAAATGTTACTCAGCAGAAGAAAGGTTTGTCAGCGGAAGGTCAAAGAATATACGTACGTATATTTTTCTATTTCCTCAATAAATTCAAACCCTAATGCTAAGTGTATTGGAATAGTGGACTGGCCTCCATTCTTCAGACAGTCTTCTCAGGAGGATAAGATGTTCTATGTAATATTGTTTTGAGTAAGAAGAGAGAAAGGAGATTCCTGAGAATCAGCAACCCAGGACGGGTGCGAGCCTGAGGGTCACTGATTGATTTTACCGCATTTTATTTAACGTTTTGTTCCCAACTGTTTCCTCAGAGCACAGCAGAGAATGAAGGAGGAGGAGCAGGAAGGAAGAATAAAGAATAAAAGAGGAGAAGGAAGACGAAGAAGAAAGACGAGAAGAAAAAGGAGGAGGAGGAGAAGATAAAGATAATAATAATAATAATAATAATTAATAATAATAGCCTCCATTTTAGACCATTTGTTATGTAGTACCAGGTACTTAACACCCACAGCCTCACTCCTACATTTCTTAAATGTGTAACTACAAGGATCTATATCCAATAAACCAAGTTCCCTTTACAACTCTCCTACTTCAAATTTTTTCTTAATTTTTAAATATTTATTCTCACTAATGAACATCACAATAATTCTACTAAAGTTGCACAAAGGAAACAAATAGAATTTTAATAGGCAGTGCACTAAAGCCACAACATGATTTAGGGGGAAATGATATTGCAACGATATTCCAGTCTGTTCCAGGCGAAGAAGGTATTATTTCTCCATTTCTTTAAATCTTTTATTCTACCTTTCAACGAAGTTTCGTCATTTTCTTCTATAGGTGCTGCACAGGGCAATATAATAATTATAACTTTTATACATTTGTCTTGTACCCAAGACAAACTGCTTTATCTTTTTAACGGTATAAAACAGTACATAAACTTATCTGCAAAGAATGATTGTGGTTTCTTTCTCAGGAACACCCAGAATCATTACTTTACAGGCTTGATCTCTTCCTCCTGTCTTTTTTTCACTGAATTTATTTCCTTGCCCTTTTCTGCATATCTGGGTCATTTTCCTAAATTATTCCTTTGTAGTGGACATGCATTCTTTTTTTTATCTGCCTAGCGTTTTTTATCTGGAAACTGCCCCTCCCTCACTCCATGTGACTTGGTGGGTCTATCAAATGCAGCCTACCTTCCTGGTGACAGGAGTGGACACGTGACAGGCTGCCCAATCAGATACCCCATCCCTTTGGAAACCATGATTAACAAGAGGGCAGACACCTAACCCAAGCAGGGCCGAGTCATCTGAAGGATCTGAGGCTGGGGGAGAAAAAGCGCTGTCCTTTCCTCTGGATCAGCTACTGTGAGGATGATTTAATTTTGGAAACACCAGCTGTCATCTTGAGACCACCTAGACAGGGTCTGTCTGCAAGTGAAGCCAAGAGACGGGGAGAGAGGAAGCGTCTTGATGTGGAGCCTCTGGATCCAGTTATGCCTGAGGTGGCTTGAACTTTCCAAGTACGGAAACCAACAAATTCTCATAGTTTACTTGAGCTAACTTGAGATGGATTTCTGTCACTAAATCTAGAAATTCCTGACTAACACATTCTCCATCTCACATGGTTTTCTGCAGTGTCAAATCTGTTCTTTGTGGCCTCCAATAAAGATTTGAATTCTATCACAATCTGTCGTTGAATTTCTTCTTTATCTCACCCTGTTCAACATTCCCCCTCAGCTTGTATTTTCATCTCATTTTATTATCTTTTAATCTCAGCTTTTTCTCCTCTTATAACCTTTCCCCTTCTGTTTCACAAGGCCATGTCTTCTGCATGTTTTTTACATTCATGCCGTGTCCAGTGTGTCGGGCACTGTTCTGAACACCTTACCTGCATTAATTTATTCAATCCGCGCCCCACCCCTGTTGGGCTGGAGTGTTGTAATCAACTGGGCTCCATCAATACTCCTTCCCAAGGCTAGAACTTATCCAGAATCCCTTTGTTTGTATTGTTCTGGGTTAGATTTGGCCAATAAGAGATGCTTATTAGATTTTGAAAATGATAGTGAAATGGACGCCTTTCTTCTTCATGTACAGCCAGACACATACATGTCAGACAAGAGATTCCCCGGGATTCTGTAGCAAGCTTCTCATATTCAGACAACAGTGATTTAAGACTCCTCAATAGTTGAGTTAATAAACTGGAGAAAAGCAAAACCTCCACCAAGACTGTCCTTACACTGAAATTCAAGCTCTTACAGCTGTGAAGACTGAGAGCTGAGGGATGGCAGCCAGGAGGGAAGCCACAGACGGACACCTGCAGGGGCAACGTCAGCAGACAGACTTCAAGAAGTCAAATGCAACTGGCCCAGAACCATTCATTCTCTTTGCTACTCTGGTGAAAGTTAACATGATTGCTGGTGAGAAGAAACTAGATGGGATAGACATCTTTTAAGTCTGTGGAGCAAAAGTGGGCAGCATAACCTGTATTTAGTTAGAATCTGGAAACACCAGTTCAGTCATTCTCAAGAAATCCTTTTGTCATTACCATACATTCTCACATTACAGAAGCCCTCCCAGTATCATCAAACAGGCAGATGGGCTGGAAATTCTATCTTAGTGAGGTTTATTTCTGTCTGGGCATGGTTTATGTAAAAAAATCTACCACATTATTAAACTGTAATATTTTTATAAGAGAATGTAAACCTTTTAAATATAAGTAAATGCAGGATCTGACATTCATCAGAAGATAGAAAAGTTTTCAGTCTTCTAAAAGATGGAGTAAAACATGGAGCTGTGTCTAGAACAGTTGATCATTATCATTATTGACATTGTTTATAAACCATTTTATAGTTGATAAAACTTTTCTTATTCATGATTTAATTTTATCACCACCACAATCTTGTGAAGAAGGCAGAATAAGTATTACTAACGATTCTGTTTTAGAAATGAACAAAAGACTATATCAGGGCTGGCCCATGGCCGAGTGGTTAAGTTCACATGCTCTGCTTCCGCAGCCAGGATTCACCAGTTTGGATCCTGGGCATGGACCTACACACAGCTAATCAGGCCATGCTGTGGCAGCATCACACACAGAAGAACCAGAATGACCTACAACTAGAATATACAACTGTGTACTGGGGCTTTGAGGGAAGAAAAAAAGAGGAAGATTGGCAACAGATGTTAGCTCAGGGCCAATCTTCCTCACCAAAAGAAAATAAAAATGAATATATCAAATTTAAAGCTAAATCCTAAAGTGCTATTATTGTAAGTCACATCGGGGAACCACATAGAGTCATAAATGCTTTTCCAGTATCATTTTACTGATTTATTTTTAAGCTTTTTCACTTGCTCATGAAATAGAAATTCTGTTTACTGATACATTTTTATTAATGTCAAAAAAGTACATATATCTTTTTTGAAAAGAACATTAAGTCTCTGGTTTCCCCTGCTGAATACACCTTTCTAATACACATTGAATTGATTACCAATATGGCATTTTGGAAAAGTTTGCCATTCCTATTTCATCACAAGTCTATTCAGACCACATTACTTACAAAACTTAAAATGGCAGTTTAAAATTTGTTTGACTTATTTCAGAACTATTGGGCTTCATGTCGCTAATAAGATTGATGAGAACTCAAAATATTACGAGAGTTTTCATTACAAGCCTAGGGGAAAGGAACAAGATAGAATATCTCCAGTTTCCCTAATTACATTAGAAAAATTTGGCAGGAGTACATCCCTTAAGATACAAAAGGATTTAGATTGGTTGGTTTTAATCATATTTTGATTATAGGATCAACAAGATTGGTAGTTATATGGGTTCAGGAAACTTTTGAATACGCCCTTTTGAACCTAATGCTTCTTAATATAAATTTCATATTGATTTGGCTTTTTTATCAATCTAGCCTCTTCTAATTGTTTCAAATTAACTATGAAATCACCCTAAACTTTTAAACCACCCTTTAAAACTGGAGGAGAACCAAACAGGACTAATACCTTATGGCACGGCTCTTCCTCAGAGCTCTTTATATCTCTTATCTCACTTAACACTTGTGAGAACGCTATGTGGTAGATATCATTTTTATGGATGAGAAAACTGAGATTTAAGATATTAAATAACTTGGCCAAGGTCATCCAGGCAACACGTGGCAAAGCAAGCATTTTAACCCTGGCCTGACTCCAAATTTCTTTTCTGTTACATGTCACAGTAGAGGATATTCTGAGAAATAATTTTTTTCCCTGTTTCGTGATCACTGAATGTTGGGGTGACAAGAGAGACTACTACTGCCACCAGAATACTTGTCCCCTTGGAACTCTCAGTTATTCAGAGGTGAAAATTCAGCTGGCCAGTCACAAAGAACCCTCTCCCCCAACCTCTTCTGCTTATTCACTTCTCTAAAGATATACAAGAGAGAATAGTTCTGAGAAGGAAAAAAAACCATTCCCTTTGGCCCATTGATGAATGTTCTAATAAAAGGGTTGAGCAGAAAGAAGGTAGAAATTAAAAGGTTTGAACTGTAATTGCCCCAGTTTCTTGGTTCTCTAAGAGATATTAGAAAGCTGACTTGATTTTGGTGGAGACAGAAGGTGGTAAGCAGAGATGCTGACTTGCATTGTTTCTAGGTAAATCAGATGCACACGTGATGACACATTTTATTTTAAATTCAATTAAGTCATTCCTAGGCATAGTGTAAAGTGACATTCCATGTTATGAAAGGATATTTCTATTAGTAAATTCTCTGCAAATGAGTCTCACTGGGCTGAAGTTTATGGGAAACACGGTTTTTCATCTTTGATGGAGATGCTGTAGCTTTTCCTACTGAACCAAGAGATGGACTTACTTTCCTGTGGCTTTCAAGACCTATGTTTAAATTTCATACTGTAGGGACAACAAATGTTTTATTGTAAGTGCCTTGACTCTAGAGGAATATCAACTACTTCACAGGTAGAATACAAATATCATTCTCACTTTAAATCTGAGTAAATAGTCTTAAACACTTTCTAAATCCTATTATATGTACAAACTTTGCATGTAAAGGTTGAACCGAGTAGACAGAGGCGTGTAAGTAAATAGATCCTTCTCCCATAAGTACACAGTATTGAATGGAAGAGAAAAGGGCTTTATACTTTATTCCCTCAATCCCTCAATCAAAGACCTTTTAAAAGAAAAGGCAGAGTTAAAATAATAACCCCAGTTATATGATAAGGAACTTCCGTATTTGAATTTCATTGAATTATAGAGTTAGAAAGGGCCTCCCGAGGATCGGTTGTAATGCCAATCCCCTCCCCAGACCACCACCACCATCTTCCTTCCTGCAGTGCACTGAATCCGCTGATGTGAAGTATGATAACCTGTTTTGTGCTCCTTTTTGAAAATTTCATTTAAAATCTTGACCAATATCCAGGGACCTTTAAGAGTGAGGCAGCAGGGCATAACAGAAAGATTGGACTTGAAAGTTTGATTCTTCAGTCTCATTTTCCTCATCTACAAAATGGGAATGAGCACAGGGGTTTCGAGAGAATCGGAAATGATCAAAGTCTTGGCACAGTTCCTGGTACCCGGCAGTCCTTGCTAAGTGGTGGTTATTGTGATTATTATAGTCATTCTGTAAGCAAACTATTCGTATAAAGCATCCCCTAAAATGACCTTGCTAGTAATTACAGACATGTAGCTTCTTCATCTCTTATCAATCTTAAAGGGTCTTAGAAAAGTGCTTTGGTATTTGCATACGTTTATGCATTTGGATTAAAATGTAAAACCTCACTTAGTTTTAACTAAGCAGTGACCTATTGCAATTTAAGATCAGATAACTGTTGCCATCCTGCAAAGAAAGACTGCACAGCTGCAGCTCTGGGGGCACAGAGTCAGCAAAGCATCATCAGTAAGAGAACTAAGTAGGGGGACAGATCCCATGTGAGATGACAGAGATGCTTCAGGTACTTTTCAAAAAAAGGAAATTTCTTGACCCAACTAGGTCAGATGCTTTATCTCAACTGATTCTAAGCCATGAAAAACCTGACCAACAGTTTCTATGTTCCTTCTAGAGAGCAGAGAATTCAGGATGGGAAGATAAATAAGCTTTCCCTGAGATTTCAGGAGGAAATGATTCTTCAAGGCTACCAGGATAGTGGTGGTAATTGAGCAAACACATGAAAGCTTTGATGTACCTGCTACCTTACAACTAAAGAAGAAATTCGTTTTCTACAGGCTCACTTCCTCCCACTTTGCTTCTGCTTCTAAACCAGCCATTAGGCATCCATTGCTTTCCTCTTCCTTAAGTCTGCCACTTTGCCCCCCACAAGCATTTCAAAAGAAAGAGCAGTGGTGTACAATCTTGCTAGTGTTTGTGAACGAGTCTTCCCTGGGCCATTGATTTCTGATGCTCTTTCAAGCAGTCCTTCTGCAATTCTAGACTGAAAATTGTGGGCTCTTCACCATCTAGTCAAGGAAGCTCTAGGAAATGTTAATAACCCAATAGTTCCCAAGGATCCACGTGTCTTGTTCAAAGCAGAATTTCCAATGTCTGCAAGTCCCTGACATTTTAAAGGCATTCCACAAGGTTCTAATGAGTATTGACAGAATAATTCAGATGTACTTCTGGCTAAACACTGAGACAAAAATCAAAGAAATTTGAAAGTCCTTCTTGAACACGAGTTGCATTATTTAAATTTCAACAACATATCCATTATCCCTGATGGGGGTTGACTACAATTTTCCAGAAAACCATGAGGAATGGCTTCCTTACATTACTCTGGTGTTTATTGACCTCCATGGCATGTCTGGTCTCAGGTGGCTCCTTCATACGGGCATAATCAGAGATTCCTTTGGCAGCATTGTGTTTCTGCTTGTAGGCAATCTTAAAAAAACACACACACACAAATTATTGTTAGTTTCATTTAGAGGTGTACTAAATTCTTACCTGTTATGTTGCAGTGTTTCGCTAGGATTTTATATATTTGAATACCACCACTGATGGTCAAATTTGCCTAAGCATCCATAACAAAATAGTATACACAATACTTAAATGTTAGTGCTTCAATTCAGAGTCCTAATTCTACCTCTGTCATTTATTTCAAGTCCTTGACCATATGCTGAAATCACTTCTGGTATTCATCCAGCTTAAATTTCAGATACGGTTTTGGGAAATCTTTCACATGCACAAGGTTTTAGGGTCAATTTGTCCAAGGTTTAAATCTTGGGAAAGCAACTGACAAAGTGGGGGAAATGATTAGAAATTTAAAAGTGAATTGTTCATTTTTTAATTAACTGTTATGATTTTTATGTAGGCACTGCTACAATATAATATAAACCTCATTAAATGCCATAAGCTTTGGGAGAAAATATAACATGCAGGCAGAATTCTCAGATATGTCAAGCCCCATTGGAGTAATGAGCATCATACCAATGCCATCCATTACCGCCAAGTTAAATTTGTTGCACACTTGGATGGACAGAAGGCACGAGAATGATTACTTCAGAAGTAGAAGCAACGAAACTCAACAACAGAGTTAGAAATTAAGGAAGGCCCAAAGACAGCAAACAAACTATCCCCTTACTTTCAGGCTATGCCATTATCCTATTTATTTCCTTCACAATTTTTACTTACCTCATTTCATTTTTGTACAATTATTTCTTTTCTGTCTGCCCTTACTAGAACATAACTCTAATTCACTGAGTGCTGAGAACCCAGAATAGAGCCCGGCATAAAGTAAGCAGCAGTAATATTTGCTCAATGAGTGAATAAATAAATGACTGAATAACTGAATGAATGAGAATAAACCAGGAATAAATGAGTGAATTATTTTAAAATTAATTTCAAATATATGTTAAAAGTTTAATAAAAAGATATTAAACAGAGTTAGAACTATTTGGCACAAGAGAATAAAGGCAACCTAAAAAGAAAAATTAGAACAGTGTTCATCAAGAACAAAAGAAGATCTAATTTTCAATGAAAAAGGACACGGTTAAACTTAAGGAAAAACTTTTCACCAACATGAGCTCCTTGAGAGCTGTGGCTGTATCTTAGACATCTTTTCATATCCTGTGCCTATCTTAGTGAATGACAGAGAGTAGAAATGCAATAAGTGTTTAGTGAATAAGCAAATGAGTTTATTAAACATTTTCATGAACTTGAGCTCCTTATAGGTTTTAATAAACAGAATTAACCACTCATTTAACTTAGATACTATAATTGTCCAAAGGATTAAAGCAATAATTACACAACTAATTTTTAAAAATAAAATCATCAAATCTGAGCATAAAAAAGGAAAGCCGTCTAGTCCAACCATCACTGTTTAAACCCTTCTCTGGCTCCCCCACTGAGTTTTTCTTGAAAACTTCTACTGAAAGAGAACTCAAGCTGGGACATCACAGTCTCTGAATTTTGAGAGCTCTGATGCAAACGTCCTCTTTCAATGAAACCTCAATCTGCACGCCCAGAGCTGTATCTACCTGGCCATGAAGGAAGAGGCTGGCTCGCAGGACAAACTTCCAACGTGGAATACAGCCGTCAATGACTTCCACTCCTCCAGACTGTCTGCATGTGTAAAGGCTCTGAACCCCCGTATCCCCTAAATGCTCTCCTCAGAGCAAATTCCAATTTATCCATCTCTTTCTTAAGGTGCCACAATGTTCCAGATATGATCTGACTTATCCTAATTAGAATTGTTCAATTTAACCCAGGGTATCATCTCTCATATGCTACACGCTATTAATGGATTCAGAGATCACGTTTTCCTTTTGATGGCTATGCTGAGATTTCTGTCAACTAATACCCTTCAATCTTGTTCAGTCTTGCTCAGCCCTGTTCCCACATCCAATCTTGTGTATCTGGTTGATTACTAGGACTCACATGCAGCACATTACATTATTCCAGGAATAATTCATCTTGTTTGAGTCTGTCCATCGATTTAATCCATCAGGATATCCAATTCTGATGAGTATATCTTTAAATTTCACCAATTAATTATGTTAAGCAGGAAACGCATTAAGAACCTCCATTTGGGCTGAGAAAGTCCATTATCTCAGTTCCATTACATTCTATATTATAACTTTGCAAAGAGCGAGGAGGAGTTTAACGAGGGGCCAAGTCTAGTAAGCCAAGAAAAACTTCTTTGAGAGTTGTTCCTTCTTCTTAAATAAAAAATGCTAGTCTATGCCTATCTCCTTTTTGCTGGATGCCTGATTTATTTTGTATTTTAGTCTATCGTACTTGTGACTTTATAAATGTAACCAACGCGGCTGATAATTTTGTGGGTTATAGAAACGGTGAGTCATTGAACCCAATTTTAAAAAGCACTCTTTCTTAAAAAGGCTATGTAATTTTCCACTTGCTGCGTTAAAATAGTCATTTCATTTATAGCTGCTACTAAGGACTGCTTTAGAATTAAGATTACATCAAATTGGAGGCAGCTGAACTTTAATTTATCATATTAATTTTCATCCTTAAAATAGCTAATGGGAAATTATGTCAAGCTAATAAATTTTCTGATAAATTTGATTTCTTAGGGTTTGTCATTATTGTGTCGCATTTCCCTAGATTAATACTGTTTTTTTAATACCTTGAGAATTAAGGTTGCTATGGTACTGGACACCTAACTAGTGGAGGACACTTGGAATAGTCTTATATACTTTATATATAAAGTTGCTTATGTAAGTGATATATACATTTATCTTATACATTTGATCTTTTAGTATATTTTTATATCTCATATAAATATGTTGTGTATATATGATGTACATATATTTCTAACTTACGGTATATTTTACAACTGCTATATAGGTAAATGTACTTTTAATCCCCTAGCATACACACCTCTGAAATTTCTAAAACGGGACACTGTGACCACTACAGATAAAAACACAGGCTCTGGAACCTGCCCCGTGGCACAGCAGTTAAGTTCACACGTTCCGCTTCTCCACGGCCCGGGGTTCGCCGGTTCAGATGCCGGGTGCGGACCCGGCACTCCTTGGCAACTATGCTGTGGTAGGCGTCGCACATATAAAGTAGAAGAAGATGAGCATGCATGTTAGCTCAGGGCCAGTCTTCCTCAGCAAAAAGAGGAGGATTGGCAGCAGATGTTAGCTCAGGGCTAATCTTCCTCAAAAAGAAAAAAAAAGAACACAGACTCACATAATCTTCTCAGTTCAGATGCCTGAGGAGCCTGTATGACTCTTGTGATAAAGGACTATTTAGGCTCTGCGTGAAACAGCCGTGGTGAGAAGGATCCACCACTTCATGGCACAGTCCATCCACTTCCAGAAGCTTTCCTTGTGATCTTTGTTTATAAGTTTTTTAATGGGAGATATCTAATAAAATGGCCTCCTAAAATCTCCACATCTCTCTCTCTTTTTTTTAAAGGCATTTCTTCTGATCGCTCATTTTCTATAAGGAATATTAACCTTGCCAATTTCACCCCATCACTCTAGGCTGAATGTAAGCATCTGAGAATGTTGGCAAATTGACTTCAACATAATATTTTGTTCCAATGTCGAAAGTTTAGGAGACTTTTCATTAGAACTCAGAAGACCATTAGATTTCAAAATTTGTCTAATACTTTAATTTAGGTTACCACCGATCTGATACTATTTGGAGACAATAAAGGGTTAGTTCTTTCATTATCACAGACACTGTCAAATAGTTCTACTTTCTTGCCTGTCTTATTACCAGGTAAGCTCTGAGAATTGCAATATTAACAATAATAAAATTGATTTATATAAATCGAAAGCAATGTCATTACAATTACATAAATCTTTGAAATAGATACATTATTCAGAACCCAGGTTTGTCCTTTCTAACAAGTTCAATGACTAGTTACAGCAGTGGGCAGTGCTGCTGCTGGAGAGCACACACATATCTTTCCCAGAGTGCACAGTCTACTATGGGATAATACACGGCAATAATGTAAGGATAACCTAGTCTGGAAAAAAAAAAAAAGATAGATTCCGAAATATAAAATATGGATTCTTTTTCATGTTAAGTTGTATCTTGCACATATCTGTGTTCTATAGACCTGTTTATGCCATAAAAACGTGAGAAAAGGTGTGCGCGTCCAAAGCAACGAGGATGTAAATATCTCAAAATGGTACCTTCCCAAGTAAGAATAAAGATAAGAATAGATTGTTTCTCTTCTTTCTTTATTGCATAATTGCTGCTTGTCACCTATCAAGTGTTGTGTTGTAATTATTTGCTTTATAAAGTAGTCCATACTATCAGCAAGTGGCTAGGTGACCAGATGTTGGCAGGAAGAAAAAAGGGCCTATTAGTCATGGTCAGCCATGCAGAATCCCGACAGCATATATTTTTAGCCTCATGTTGCACAGCTGAGATTAGCTTGCTGCCAAGTTGGTACACAGTGGACATTTAAACTTGTAATAATGAAGTACTTAAAGATGTTCTGCAGAGGACAACTATGCTCAGTATTTTTCAAAAGTGATCTATTTTCAGACTATTTTAAAGTTATGTAGGTATCCTCTACTTAAAAGTAAAAAGAGGGGCTGGCCCGGTGGCATAGTGGTTAAGTTCACATGCTCCGCTTTGGCAGCCTGGGTTCATAGGTTCAGATCCCAGGTGCGGACCTAGCACTGCTTGTCAAGCCGTGCTGTAGGGGTGTCCCAGGTAAAAGAGAGGAAGAATGGCACAGATGTTAGCTCAGCGACAATCTTCCTCAAGCAAAAAGAGGAAGATTGGCAACAGACGTTAGCTCAGGGCCAATCTCCCTCACAAAAAAAAAGCTAAAAGATTCTAGAGAAAGAAGTAACTTGTTTAATAAGACAAAGAAGGGTAGAAATGGTAAGAAAGAGGTGATACAGTACAGATAAGAACCCAGACTCTGGAGCCACTCATCCACGTTCACGTGCGGGCTCTGCCATTTATTTGCTGTACGACCTTGGGCAAGTTACTTAACCTCTCTGTGCTTCACTTTCCACATCTCCAAAATAAGCCTACTTCATGGAGTCGTGAGGATTAAATGATATAAATATATGTAAAATGCATAGAACAGTACCTGACACATAGTAAGCATTTCTATGTGTTGGCTATTATTATTAACCTAAAATGTAGCATGAAAAATATAAACTATGTCAAAGGAAACATTTTCTTGGAAAGGAAATTAATAAATTGAACAAAAATTCATTTTACAAGTAATTTTTTAAAATTTGTATTCAATTTCTTTAAATTAAAAAAAACAATGGTTCATTTTACAAGTATTTAAGGAACACTTTCTGTGTGCCAGGGACTGTCCTAAGCTCAGGGGAAGGGCAGGAAACAAGACAGATGAGGTCCTTGCTCTCTAAGGGAGCCCAGTAATAGATTAATAAAGTAACCCAAAAAAATCAGATTATGCCCTGAGGAAAACAAGAAAATAAATTGAGTGAGAAAGAGGTGAAATATTCTATTTTGAAATTCTGTTTTAAGAACTACAATAGGTTAAATGCATTAAGAATTTCTTACGTGTTGCTGTACTATTAAAGGACAATTACTTCTAAACTTTTGTGGAATCAAAATGAGTTTATGTGATGACAGTTCTTAGGTTCATCTGCAACCTGCAATCACTAAAATGGCCATTTCCACCTGATAGAGGCTCTTTCGGGGAGCCTGCGATATTCTAAGCCAAAAACACAATCCACAGAAAAGAAGTTCTGGAACCACTTGCCTCATTGATGGAGCAGAGACTTGTGGCTCCCGAATCTAACCATTAACTCTTTATGTGACTTTTTTTTGAGGTGTACTTAACACACAGTATTATGTTAGTTTCAGGTGTATAACACAGTGATTCAACATTTGCATACATTGTGAAATGATCACCACAATAAGTCTAGTTACGGTCTATCACCTTATAAAGGTCATACAATATTATTGACTATATTCCCCATGCTGTACTTTACAACCTCATGACTTTATTTTATAACTGGAAGTTCGTAATTCTAAATGCCCTTCACCCATTTCACCCCTTCCTCTCTGGTAACCACCAATCTGTTCTCTGTATCTATGGGTAGGGGTTGGGTTGGGTTGGGTTGGGTTTGGTTTTTAGAGTCCACATATAAGAGAAATCATATGGTATTTGTCTTTCTCTGTCTGACTTATTTCATTTAGTATAATACCCTCAAATTCCATCCATGTCGTGGCAAGTGGCAAGATTTCATTCTTTTTTGTGGCTGAGTAGTATTCCATTGTGTATATATACCACGTCTTCTTTACCCCTTCATTCATCAATGGACACTTAGGTTGTTTAAACAATCTTTATGTGACTTTTAATAAGCTACTGGAATGTTCTCCACTTAGAGATCACATGTTAAATAGGAAACTAGTTTAATATTTGCTATAAGATTTTAATCTAAGTAAATTGTCTGAATAGGATTAAAATCTGTTCTATTAATAGCAGTGAAGGAGACTAGGAAAAACAGCATCACGTGACCACAATAAACTTGCACGTCCCTTCCATTTCCTGCGATTCCATCAGGGACTACTGACAGCAGCACATGAAATATCAGTCGCTTCTATCTTTCATTTAATATCTAAGACAAACAACTTTTTAAACATGCTAAATAATTCATATTAGATCTACATAATATATATAATTTAGGAAATCACACCTCGCTCTGAAGCTTCGTAACTTCTCTTGCAAAGACACTGTCAATCGTTGCTGGCATCTGCTTATAAAGAGAATTGGAAAGGTCTGCCTTAATGGTGCCTTTGTATTTTGCCTAGAGGGAAGAAAGAAAAGAAAAAAATAACCATTCCTTTCTTTTTTACTGTGACTACTGAAAGAGAATGAAAAGAAACTTTCTTCAGACAGAATTAATTTAAAAATCGGAACACCATTTTAACTGTAGATACTGGACCTGATAAATATATTTGGAAAAGAGATCAATAAATCCAATTCACCATGGAGAAAATGTTAAAAGACACACACAAGAAAATAATGACTATTATTCTATTTAAACCCATGTACATTTCTCAAAGTACATCTATTTGCATGAATTGACAGTTTCATATGTTGGATCAGTGAAGAAAAACCTAAGAACAATGAGATATTCCAGAAAGTACAAGTCCTTAGACTCTCCTGGCTAGAACCTGAATGCAAAGACAGCATTCCTTTATCGAAGTCATCTTACCCTCCTTCTACCACGACGGGTGGTCAGCGGGCTTTTTTGCTGTTTCTGCAGCTTCCCACCTCCAGTCTGCACTGTCTCTAAGCGATCTCAATCCTTACTCAAAAAAAGAGAAACACTCATTCGCCATTTCCTCTTGGGAAACAGGTCCAAAGCAACACAACAGATTGCCCACTTCCATTTTTTTCATTCTGCACTTAACTCCTTCAGGAAAAAGACTCAATTACTAATTACAAACGCCAAGAATTTCTCTGCAGAGGAAAAGTAACAGCTCACACAAATAAACAAAACTGTGTTTTTCCTCACATGTTTACAACTCTGATCCTACTCCCACTCGGAGCTGGACTGGAGTGTTGATTTATCGAGCATATATCCTGTGTAAGCCTTGTGTTCCCACAACTCTTTAAATTTTGGTACTTAATAAAAGACAATTTACCAATTTTCTTCAAAATGTTTTCATGTTAGCAGAAATAATCCCGAGAATATCATGCTGATCTGTTTCAAAGGTAACTTACAAAACACTAGAGGTCAGTCATTTACAACACTACTTGATTCATTCTCAAGTTTCTCTCTTCTAAGTGACGTATTCAGACTACAGAAATGCCTCATCACTGCCATCACTGTTAACCTCGTGCTTTTTAATGGGACATGAACAGTGGTTCTAAATGCTCTCGGAAAGAGACTGATTTTTCAGGTGGAAAATGAATGTAGCGCATTTCTCACTCTATGGTTTCAGAATGGGTATCTCTGTTAAACTGATCCCCTACTCAAAATAGGTTAAATTGATTTAAAATTATTTACTAAAGATACCACTTTTAATGGAATCAGCTGGTAAATTTTACTTATTTTTAAAATGATATTCAATAATTTATACCTAATAAGTCTGTTAGAAAATAAAATAATGGAACTTCTAAAACGAACTATTTTGCCAGTACTTTCTAGTTATTGAATAAAAATATCCCTTTCCAAGAGTACTTCTACATAAATAAGAAAGGGGTGGAATCAAAATATAGACATATATAATAAAGTATATCAACCATAGACAGTAAAATATATCAATTTACACCAGTTAATTGACAGCATATATTACAGATTGTACAGATATTCCAATGTTCAGTTGTGCTTTCAAAAATATTATTCTCTAAATTTAATGCACAAATGTCTATCCACATACATAGAAAAAGAAAATGCAAGCTATTTTGCAAGTTTTGATACCTTACCTCAGAAATATAAGCGCCAATATTTTTTACGTGGTTTAGCATAGGAGTGTCAGTCACAAATGTACACTTGCCCTTAGACTTTTTATACTCTTCTTTATAATGGATCTAAAAGAGAATATTTACATAAGAAGAGAAGAAAAACAATTTTAATGTTCCTTTTTTGAAGAGAAGAATTAATTTGCCAAAGTCCACTTTCTGAAGTAAATACTCAAATGTGGAATGATGCTCAAAACAAGCCAGAGCAAATACACTGATACCCAGCACAGCACAGTAAAGGTGATGAGCATAGGAAGGCAAAAGTGTTCCTTAGATGAGCTGGGGTCCAGTTACTGTCAAGGACCGGGTATATTGGAACGAGTGTGACTATGGGCCCTGTCTGCCCAGCTTGCTCAGCATAATTCTTAAACATTCTCCATTTCCTTTGAACAAATGTCCTGGTTTATTGTTACTTTCAAGCCACTGACCATAACAGTGAAGCCTATGGTAAGAGAGAAACACAGCTTCTGACCTCTAGGTTTAAAACAAATAGTCATCAGGACAGATGTAACTCATTAAGAAGTGGAGGCAGAAATTAAACAAATAGAGATTACTATTAGCATCATTACCTATATATGCTGGATTAGAGGAAGAAGCTTAAATTGTGGCCACAATGGGCTTCCTGTTACTAATTAATTCTACTCAAATCAAATTTACCCAACTTATGAGCACCCTCTTCCTTCTCCTCTCCCCCAACAAGAGCAGAACCCGCCCATAAAGCTTGTCACATGGTGGAGATCATTCCAGAATGCCTCCTTGCTATGGGTAGGCAGATGGGCAAGACAAAATTCAGAGGTTTAGCTGAGCATGCTCACTTCTTCTCTCGAACTCACTAGTAAAATGAGTCACTTCTTTCCCCTTGGGCAGAGGCCAGAATTGTTACTCTGGGGAAAACCTGTCTGGAGCCAAAAGGAAGTCAGGAACTACGGAGAAGGACCTAAAAATGTCATCCCACGGTCAACACTAATTGCCGTCCAGTCTGAAAACTGGGGAGGCAAAACTTCTGACTAGTTGAAAGGATGAAGGTAATTTGCTAAAAGTTGTGTCACCCTGTAATAAACTCATGTTTATCCACCCAAGACTGTAAATACTTAGAGTGAAAAATGTGTCCCAGTTCAGATGATAAATTATATGCTCTCCCTAATTATAACCTAAAAGTGAAGTTTAATTGTATATACTACCTGGTTCTTAAAAGACATGACCAATATTGATGTTACACACTAAGCTTAGATGGAGATTTTACCAAATGCAAGCCTGATCTGAGGGGCAGTATTGGACCTGAGGTATGACCAGACAGGAACACAGTAAGTTATTTCTAAATACCATATTTCACTGCTGTGACTCTCAGATAGCAGATGCCTACCACATTAAACACTTGCTTTATTCATGAAATCAGCATTAGAACATATTTATCTTATCTGAGCACTAAATTACTTTTTTTTTTCTTCTCAGAGATTAGCCATAATTTTAGGTCTCTGCAAATCACCTTCCTCAGTTGCTAGTAATTAAATCGTTAATGGCAGTATGATAAATAGTAGGCTATTTTGATCATAAGGAGAAAAAAAAAGTAACTCCGTTATATAATTAAGTGTGAGAGAAAATAACTTATCATTAGGCTCATTATTTGGATCTTTTGCCACCATCTTTTCCCTGTCACAGTCACATTCTTCCCTGAGCGGTATGTGCCATGACTACAGGCCCCTGATAAGCTGTGACCCGAGGAGAATGTTCGGGACAGAAACACAGGATAAGGGTGAAGTATTTACTTCCTTTGCTATGCAGGCAGAGTTCAGTCTTAAGCGTGGTCTCCATTCCTTTCTTTGGTCTTTATTTAAAAGACACACAGACATGTATTTTTTGCTCATTGTCACTCATATTGTATTTCTAATGAATTTTACAATGTGAGTGACAATTAAGTGAATGATCTCAAATTTTACATAAAGAATGCCACGTATTAGTAGCCTTATCTATATACCAGGATAATAGGAAAAGACAGACACGAAAGGAAACTGTGCTGATGACTGACACAAAATCTGAGGTAAACCAAAAGTCACTGAGTTGACAGCCATTTCCTATTACGACCTTATAAATTTCCTATCACAACCATCGCCCCACCTATTGGACAGATTGCCTATCCAAGTCCCTTCTTTCCTAATAACAGAACCCAAATGTGTTTATGAGCATAGCCAGGCCCTGCCCCAGCCCCAGAGGACACATTGCTCTCAACCAGGCATGGTTTTCTCATTCCCCTGAGCTAGTGATCAGCCAGGAGAGGCCAGGTGCCCAGTTCTGGCCATGAGGCATGCATAGAAGTCTTCCCAGCAGTGTTACTGGTGTTTCTGGTATAGAGAGATTTTGCTGGCACAGCCCTTAGACTTTTGCCCTTCCACCTTTTCCATTCCCCAATCACAGGGGTGCAGCAGCAATGATGTCATCCTAAGGCAATAAGCCACCATACTAATGACAGCAGAGCAGAGGCAAAGCAGCCTGCGAGACAGAACTTCCACTGAACCAAGACTGGACCCCTGGCCTCCAGGCTTCACATGTGAAAAGAATAAACGTCTATTTGTTAAGCTTCTGTGCTAGGGTTTTCCTGTTACTTGAGGCCACCTGCACTCATAACCAATACACCAGTCAAATTATTTTCTAATTGGGAAAAAGAAGGGCAAAGTTGATGACTTAACGATCATGACGATACCCCAAATATTTACTTTCTGCTTTGACCTCATCCATTAATCCCACCATGTCTCAAACACAATTAGAGTTCAATTAGTTCAGCGGTGCCTCCTCCTCTTTGCCTGGCTTCTTTGACTTAGAATGAGATTAGCTAATGGCTGAAACGGGATGACAGATGTAGAAATGTGTGAGGGTATTTCCTTTAACAAGCATTCTTAACCACACGTATCTAGAAAGTCTTTTCACAAATGAAGCCATATTGGCTAAACGCAATAGACTCTGGAGGAAAGAACTGTGGCTCCACCACTCTGTGTGAACTGGGGCGCTCCCAGCCCAGCTGCTCTCCCAGGTTTGCTAACACAGTCGGAGCTTCCTCTGAAGGGGTAACCACAGAATCTAATGTTTTCAGCATCGGAAGGATTTACTCACAACAGATAATGTTCATTTGCCCGGAAAATGTTCTTTCTGCTGCCAGGTAGAGGAACACCCTAAGAGGTTTGAACCAAAACATTGAGTCAGAGGCTTCCTGCAGGTGTGGCCAAACTAGCCCTGCAGAGATTCTTTATGCCTAACCGACAAGAAACATAGAAAAGACTCCCTTTTAACCTAATATTTTTTGACCACCTGACAAAAGGCTCCTATAGGCATGATTCTGACAGCTCAAGAGAGTCGATTGGTTGGCTTGATTTATTCAGAGAAACGATCATAGTTGACGAACAGGACAAAAGACCCGAGAGAGAGGCTATCTGGGGAAATAAAAAGTGTTACAGGCTTAAAAAAAAAAAAAAAAAACCAAAGAGATTGCCTCAGAGGACCAGGAGTCTTTCAAGATTGGGGAGTGAGTAATGCCAAGGGAAGCCCCACACTATGGGCAGGGCAAGTGCAAAGCAGAAACTACATGGGGCAAAAAAAATTGAAAACTGCCTCATACTGATCCTCATATTGAAGCCACCTGACCTGAAACTCAGGCATTTCTTTCGATGGAGAAATCTAAACAGTCGGGGCTCCCCGGACTTATCTCTAGACCGATCTTGTTTAACATTTTCATAAATGATCTGGCAAGGGTGTGATATGGCAGAGGCTGCAGGTCTGCTGATGACCCCAAGCTCTCCCGGACAGTGAAATGGCAAGCTGAGAGAGATGAATGAACTGGGGAAGCTGTCAAAGGGCCGAGCAAGAGGACAGAAAACCACAGATCAGATTCCTCACTAGCAAGGCGAAAATCATTCAGACTACTATTAAGAGATGATGGGCCCTAAGCCATCAGCTACAAGTCAGAAATTAGGACCGAAAATGGCTGAGGATATGTTTCCATATCTAACAGCTTTCCACAGCCCCCAAGTCCAAGAAACTCCAAATATCATCACAGACGGTGCAGGAAGCAACGGGCAACATCACCTCATCCTACTCATAATCACAGGCCATTGACACCTGGGCCGCTGTGCACAGTGCTGGTTATTACATCCCAATAAATACACAAAAGCTAGAAGAGGTCCAAAGAGGGATAATCAGAATGACGAAGGGGATGTAGAAAGACGGCTCCATGAAGAGAAACCCATAAAACCACCCTTCTCATCTAAAAGCCGGAGCAGAGTGGCTACCAGTGGACTTAGCCTGAATCTGGTCCCTGCCCCTCTCTAAATGGGTGGCCTTGGGCAAGCTACTCAACCTTGGGTTTCACCACCTCTGAAGTGAGGCTCATAGAACCGATGGCACTGGCTTGCTGTGGCAGAGAATCCATAATATATGTGGAGTGCCTATCCCACAGCAGGAGAGGAAGAACATGATGGCGGCGAAAGCTTGGGAATCAGACAGGCCTGGTTGCAAATCGCGGGTCTCTAGATCACTAGCTGTGTGATTTGATCAACAGACTGTGAGGCTGCTGCTTAAAGCTGCAAGATGTTGGACCTTGCGAAGCAGGCAAACCATACCCCAAATGTACCTGGAGACACAGGCTGCCCACAGATAGCCTTTGAACAAACTAAAAGGCTCAGGTAAACATAGGGGTCCCCCTTTGGGATATAATGGATCACAAAACAAAATGAAGGGAATTGAAGGTGTGGCTTTAAATTTAAGGAGATCAAGGAAAAGACCAGAGCACTAAATTAAATTGGGGACACCAACAGATGGGCACCCTCAGAGGGTCATGCAGTCTTGACTGGAACCGCATTTAAGTCAGTGCAGCAACGCATCAATTTTTATATCGATTTTAGCTCCGTGAGTGATGCAACTTCAAATATACATCTTAGACAACCATCTAGTCATGCAGACAATGTAAGAGAGATATGAACTACAAATTCAAGTTCATCTGCTCCATATTAAAACATAGATGACACTGAGAGTGAATAAGCAAGTTATTATTTAATAAGACTTTTTATCTAAACTTCTAAAAACTAGAAATTTGATTTAGGCCAATACACAAAGTCCTTCCAGAAAGAAGGGTAAAGTAAAATTTGTTTTAAAAATGATAGTACAAACTCTTCATTTTTCTTTAGAAACACAAAAAGTAATTGTTCAGACCATTCCTCAGTAAATATAAAAATTCCAAAAATTAAACCAGTATCTTCCTAAGCATGGAATTCTACTTGGAAACAAAATGAGAACATGGACACACATACAAATTAGGCCACAGTAATATGATCTAAATATTTAAGGAGTACATTCTGTCATGCAACACAAATTTCCAATAAAAATAAATTACTCCCACGTGTTTGATTTCACCTACATGGGAGTGAAATAACACGGTTTCAGTTTTTGCAAAATGGTAAAGGCCATCGCCCTCACCACAAGGCTGGTTTTATAGCCACTGAGAAACAACGTTATCCAAAACAACGCCAACAAAATCACCTACTAACTAAAGTCGCCACTTTAGTTCCAATGGTTTATATGATATAATTTAGCTCAGCCACAATTACACTTCAACCCAACATAACAACACTGCAGGAAGTGCTGTCTCCAGAGTTACGAAACTTAAGGTTAAAATGGCAGCGTTACTATTACTGATATGAGTGTGATAAATAATAACAAAGCTAAGATAAACTTTGCATGGAAATCACAGTGAGAAAGAACACAGCAGAGCGGCTAAAAGAGAGGGCATTGTGTTCAAGTTCTGCTCCCCACTGCTTAACTGGGTGACCCAGGCAAGTTACTTAACCTCTCTGAGCCTTCGCTTCTTCACCTCTAAAATGAGAAGAAAGCAGAACCTACCTAACAAGCAGCAATGCCTGGCACATAGTACACAACAAATCTTAACTGTGGCCTATACTATTGTTGTTGTCATCATTTTATTATTATTATTACAGTTTACAAAGAACTTTCACATGCAGTAGCTTATGATATTAAGTAATCACACAAAGAAATACTTCATCTAAAATTTAATTACATCACATGTCAAATATATGGGAAAAGGAACAATTCCCACTATGCTTTGGCTCTTTTCAGCAAACCAGAGGGTGACAGAGAGCCACATATAAAACATGATTGGATGGATATGAAAGTCATTTACAGATGTAGTGGTTAATAACAGTTTAGCATCTCTTGAGTATTCACAACGTTCCAGCCAGTTTACTGAACATTTAAGATGTGTTACCATTACTTAATCTTGCTGTTATGACATTGCCCTTGAGGAACAGGGCCCCACTAGTTACAAAACCTGCCCAAGGTTACTGCTGGGTTGTCTCAGGCAAGTTGACTTCAGAGAACATGCCACCACACTACCCCACTGCCCAGGACGGGCTTCCTTTGAAAACTGTTGTAACATGCTCTAATCACATTGCTTATTAACAACAACAGAAACCACCAGTACCATGCTTGCCTCTCTAAATGAAGACGCAGGCACGTATTCACTTTTCAGGCGCCACCTTTCCTCTGTACCAGCAATTCTCTTACAACTGTTTCAATGAGGATCATCAAATTCTCATTCCTACTGAGGAATATTTTTCATTGTGCTTCCAGAATTTAGTTTACAAATCTACTGCAAACACATACATATATATGAGTTAAATTATTCTACAACTCTAGAATTCCCTTGAAATACACTATAAACTGACCCCAGTTACTGAAAGGAGTCACAACAAAAATATTCCTTTGGACTAATATCATCATCATCTAATTCAGGGTCTTAATATGCAGTTCAGTAATCCATGAATCCTAAATTGTAAATAAATGTTATGTGTGTAGAGATATACGCATTTTCCTGGTTTGGAAAACTATGGTATTCATTAGATTCCTCAAAATGTCCCCAAAATGTTTTAAAAAACCATTCACTTAGAGAAAGATCCTCCCAAAACAAATTATATCATTATATAAATTTTAAAAGGCTTTGGGGTTTTCAAATGAAATATGCTCTGAAATTCAATGGTTTATGACTCCATGGCAGAGTGACAGTGAAATTCATGAGGGACAGGATTCTGGATTAAGAACACGGAGATCTGCTCCCGCAGAAATTCTCTGCATGGGGGACCTTGGGGAAATCATCTCACATTTCTGGACTTAGTTCCATGATCTGGAAAATAACCGTGTTTTAACAGGTAATTTCGGGGTTTTCTCCCCAGCTCTATGATTCTATGACATAACAGTGCCACACACGCAACACAAAATAAGACAAAAATGCCTTAAATCACTTACATCACTAATGAGTTGAGTGCATTTTTTGGCCAATTCCATGCTCAGGTCGTCAATAACAGGCTTAAAGAATACCTGCCCGGAAAAAAAGGGAACATGTTTCTAATCAGCAACTTAGAGGAACAAACACCGTCCTTTAGCAGGTGACTTGCCACTCACCTTGTCTTCTTCATTTTCTTCTTCCCCTGTTTTTTCCTCCTCAGTTTCATCTTTTACATTCTCGAATACAGGGACCTTCATTTTTACTCTTTCTATATGTGTGCGTATATATATTTTTTATAATTCACCTTTGTATGTCCTACAGCACCCTTGAGATCTTGGAGTCTCTGCAGTTCTGCAGAAATGACCTTGCCCAGGCCTGCTCCCCACTTAGCTCACACTTCGCTCTCCTTATCACAACTGCCTGTGAGTGGATGGAACAGGATCGTGGAGGCCGGCCAGGGCTAGCCTCCCAAGTAGAAATAACCTTCTAACAGGCAAAATTCAATTTTCTGAACTTTTAAAGTCAACATTCTTTAAATTGGCTAAGAAATCCAAAAGAGACTATTTATTTATATTTCATTAATTCAATTCATTCATAAAGTAGCTTGAAAGGGACAAAGATTCTGGAAAAACTACTAAGCTATAACACTCAAGATAGCACAGTCCAAAAGCCTGTTATCTCAAAGATTCCTCAGTTCCATCTAAATAAAGCTTTCGCTGAAATGTCAGACATATCTCTTCTGATTTGGCAGAGTGAATCTGGATCATTCAAACTCATTTCATTAACCTAAATTAAATTTTTTTTATGAGACATACATGTACTTCTCACATTCTAAATAATACTCATATTAGCTGATTAAAGGCTGGTAATTTATTTTGAAAAGCCCTTTGAACCACTTCAAAGAATCTATTCTGAGATAATTATGACTGTTAATCTTATATTGCTATTGTATTATCTCCATTGTAAACATCATTAAACATGAGAAGCTGCAGTTAACATAGGTTGACATATCATTTAAGAATTCTAGAAACATCCTTTTTTCAAAAAACAATAATCATCCTCTTTCAATTCTGCCCACTGTGTTAATTTTTACAAATTTACTAGTTATTTGTATACTCCTCATTGTGTACCACATGCTTGGAAAAGTTTGGAAAAATAAACTATAACAATATTTATAATGTAGTATGTGTCATAATTTATATAATTAAAAATATATTTCTCAAAATAAACCCTTTAATGTCAATTTAAGCAATCCTAAGACATTACACGACTCATAATTCACCAATTTGGTTATTTAAATCCACATATGAATTAATATTTATAAAGTCATAGCAGATCAGTGTTGAATATAAACATTACTCTATAGTGAATGATGAAACTATTTATATAAAATACAACTTTATTCAAAATAATACATCATCCAAAGTGGCCAAGTATAATGCTGTTTTCTCTTAATATCATATCCAGTTTTAAATTTTTTTTTTTAAATTACCTTGGCTTTATTCTAGAAAATTGTTGGTCTTTTCATGAAACAATTTTGATACAGGCTAACTTAATGGCCTCCCATATCATGCTTATCAGCAAAATGCTAAAAAAGAAACGCCCCAAGGGTGCTAAATTTGGAAACCTTCACTTTAAACTAATAGCCATGCCATGCCCAGTGTCGAGAAGTCTACAAGGAAAGTCTCTGCATGTTCTATTTGTTCCATAAAGGAGCAGAATGTATGGGATCTGATTGTCTCACTTATGTCCTCTGACAAAAGAATATTCCTACACTCTACAGAAGATCCATTACATTATCTTTATTTGGAAGCGGGGAAGAGCAATTTCTGCAAGCTTTTCTTGCAAACCTCTAGAAGTATCGGGAGAAAATCTTGCCAAAGCTGCCTAAGATGCACCTCTTGGCTAGTGTTGGAGATGACAATACTTGTATTGTTCATGGTGATATCTATTTCCCATGGAGAATTACCTTCATCAGACTTCAACGGCTGCTATTTTTTCATTTCCCATCATGTAACAAGTTCTTACTGACTCTCCACTGTGCTGAAAGAAAACAATCTGTTGAGATTATGCACAAAAGTTTTGAAAGCAAAACCAAACACCATATGCAATGTGAACACAAATTTCCATTGAAGATTATTTGAGTCAGAATTTTAAAGCCACAGGGATCCTTAAGAAATCAATCCTATTAAAGCCCTCTCTTTTACAGAGGACAAAATTACGGTCATGATAAATTCTCTCTATCATTCACAAAGTTATTTAATGGAGCACTAGGACGAGAACTTAACCAGAACCTTATGTTCATTCATTCAAATAAGTGTTGTTATGCCAGGCACTGTGCTTGGTGTCGGAGACACAATGGTGAGTAAAACATCCTTTGTGCTAAGAGAAGGTAGGAAATAAAAAAATCCATCATTCAAGATTTGCTGGGTGGCAAGCTAGATAGATACATTATGACTTTTGATTGAATGCATCTTTTTTCCTTTCACCTATAATAAAAAACTCACGTAAAGTTTTTTCTAAAACATTTTAAGCCCTGTACTTTATCACAGCAGAGCTCTCTTGTCAATGGCTCCAAAATGCCATTTGGGGAATAAGAAGGAAGTGTTCTTCATGGATAGCTATCATGTTTCGAATTCCTTATCATCCTCTTTTTTTAAAAAAATCAAGTTAAGTGTTGTATTTTAATACATTTTTTCACCTTGGAGTGCCCCAAAAGAGAATGTCTGTATAGCTGCTAATCCATTTTACTCATTGAGTAAATTTTATGGTGTCTACTTTTTGCTTTAGTGCTCTACTCATGCCCTGATACAGAACGAGACCAAGATGGGGATCACATTACCTACAGCTGGACTCCCTCCTTTCAGATCTGGCTCTCCCACATCCTCTAGGGCAAATTATTTAATCCCGCTCTGCCTCTAATTCTCCATAGTTGAGCGAATAAACTGAATTGCTATAATTTTTCAAAAGCACTTCAAAAATAGTAAGCCCCAAGCCAGCCCTGATGGCCTAGTGGTTAAAGTTTGGCACTCTCGCTGCTTCAGCAGCCCGGGTTCATTTCCCAGTCACAGAACCACACCACCCATCTGTCAGTTGCCATGTTGTGGTGGCGACTCACACAGAACTAGAAAGACTTACAACCAGAATACACAACTATGCACTGGGGCTTTGGGGAGAGAAAAAAAACACCAGAAAGATTGGCAATAGATGTTAGCTCAGGGGGACTCTTTCCCTGGGGAAAAAAAAAATAGTAAAGTCCCTTACAAACACAAAATTTTTCAACTATCCAAAAAGGGTATACAATCACAGGAAAAACACTGGATATGAAAGGTTTTCTCCTTCGAAAGGGTAAGACTCTATACCATCAATATCTTTTTAAAGGTCAGAAGAGCCTCATAAAGAATAATAGCCTAAAGATAAGAGCTAACTTGTGTATGTATAATACAGAAGTCTTTCATCTCTTTATAGTTAGATATTTATGTAAAAGCAAATGTGTTTCCATAACAACTGCCAGGTCACATGGGTAATTCAGGTCTCAGGGACACAACCCCTGGCCAAGAAAACACGTCTATAGCTCCATCTTGAGTCATGCAGCCCTTGACTATCTTCGATGTTCTTAGGGTCACATGCGACAAGAATCTCTTGGGTTTTGACAAGCATCTCATACTTATTTCACTTTTTTCTCCTTTCTTTTTTTTCTAGCAATAGAACACGTGCTTTTCTCCAACATGGTCATGAGTAACTGGTAAACAAAAATCCATAAGAAACAATTGAGATAGATTGAGATTCAGTTCTGAGTTAAAGAAAACTTACAGAGCTAAACCAATTTCTTCCACTTTAAAAAAAGTAATTCAACATTTCTTATTATAAAATATCCCCCTAAATGGTTAGATGAGAAGGGAATTAGTTCATCTGACTTGCTGGCCTGCCTTGGCAGTCTTTTCACATATCATTGTTAGTTGCCTAGGTTTTTCTGATGACTATCCGCCAGAAAGTTCTTGCTTCTCAGTTGAATCTCTGATTATTTTACTTTTGCCTCATATAATTCCTCATCATTTGGCATCTGCCCAAAAGAGAACTTTACTAATAAATGAAGGGGAGAAATCATTTCTCAAAACAAGAAATGTAAGCTCTCTAGGGCAATTTGTCTTCTTTATAAAAGTTCTGTTTGATATTAGCTCAATCTATTTTTACAATTTACAGTCATCAAGCCTATCTTCTTTTTAATGGCTATTTCATTACTGATTGGTAATTAGAAATCAAAAGAATACAAAGCAACCCGTATAACTGTCATCATTACCAATTATGCCGTTAAAATAAGACGTAATAGAGTGTTTTTCTGTATTCATATTGCTATTTTCACAAATGTAGATCCTATTGACAAATGAGAGCCACATATCTAGACCGGCATCGGAGGAAAAGAACAAGAAACTGCAAATAAGTTTTAACACAACAATTTCCAGGTTGGGATGCCAAAATTAAAATATCTATTCTTCTAAATAGATTGACAGGGAAAAAAAGAGTATTCTTATTCAGAGTCTACATTAACATAAGTACCCAGTGAACTGAAAGACTTTGGTCTAATTCGAGATTACTTGAGGTAATTAGTTCAGTTTTAATAACAATGAAGCTAATACCTTAAACATGTCCCCAGTCCTTAAGGGTCAGGAATGATCAAAGGGCTTGGCTACCCCAAAAAGCATCCCTTTCTTAGAGTTTTGTGTGAGATGTCTCAGGAAAAATTGTGAAAGACTTTGAAACTGGTGAAAAAAAAGATTACCTCGTGTCATATCTAGTGTTATCTTCTGGCTAATTTGGACTTTCAGTGTCTTTGAACTACTTTATGACTCCATAAACTGTGAAAAACTGATAACCATGCTAATGAGTCTTTATCCATACAAATGCAAATTAACTGTGTCCTGGGGAAAAGCAATTGATTATTGCCTTGTTGATAAACCCTTTTTGTGTCTACTTGTAAATTCATTTCAGCATTCCTTATTACTCATTTATGTGTAGTTCTTCAAATTCACCTTTGAACCAACTGTAACATCTTACTGGTGCCCTCGTTAATTAATGAGTTAAAATCTTTGAAATGTGTTCATTTAATGTTATATTAGAGTCATGATTTCACCATTTTTTAAAAAAATTCTTTAACAGATGCAAAGGATTTAATTATCCTCATTGCTTTCTCATTCAGCAAAAATAGAAAGAGAAGGCATTATTGGATAAAGCCCTATTCTCTCAATTGTGAAATATAGATGTAACAATTTTTGGTGTTTATTGAAATTAGCTTTTTGTTTTGCTTTGTTTTGGGGTCTATCTCCCGTGACTATTGACAAATGCCACATGTGTGCTTGCGTATATGTATCTTCACACGCAAAACACACACATGCACCCAAGCAGAGTTAATTCACCACAGCTGCCAGTTCCCTCTTGAAAAGCATACAAGGCTTCAATAAATGCAAAGACTTAATTACTTCTCACATCTGGAAAAACTTGAATATGAGAGTGGATTTATTGAAGAAGCTCTTTGCTTGGCTGTCAACACCATATCAAGAGCCAGAGAGCGAGCCGGCTTGATCACTGTTGGCGGTTCTTTAACCCTTCAGAGATGCATGTTCCACCAACGAATTCATAACATGTCCCGCTTACATGATTTATGAATTTTATGAAAACACACTAAAGTAAATAATTTCCGAGTCACTTGTGGAGAAAAACTGTTTTTGTCATGTTTCCAGGGGGAAAATCATATATTAAAAGTGCAAATAATGAGGAAATCCTTACATTCAACGAAAAAAAGGAAAGGCTTTGGGGTTGTAGAGCTTATTGAAAACAGCCGTTAGAACAATAACTTACATAAACACACGCAAAACTAGACAATTCAACCCTCTTTGGAGAAAGTGTAATTATGTTTCTAAAAGAGAAGTAGGGGAGTTATATGAATTCATAGCAAGAAGATTTAGCAGAAACCAAGGAAGGGGCAAATCTCCCCCTCGAGAAGACATTTAAGCCGGAATTAGGCAAAGGGACGGGATATAGGGAAGACATCCAAAGAGAATTTGCGAACACCCAGAAGCAAGAGTTGGAGGAACCAAAAGTTCAGTGTCACTGGAGAACACAATGGAGGGCGATGAGAGCAGCACAGCAGCAAGCAGCATCCAGCCACAGTGACCGCAGGGAGAAACTGCTGAAGGAAATGCATGGAAATCACTTATCCTAACACAAAAAGCTTAAGCCAGTTTGAACCAGGAACCCTTTACAAATAACACATTTCCTGGTCAATTAACTGCGGAAACAGCAACTTGACACCACTCTATTGCTTTCCTACACCTTGAATTTAATTTTTACCCCTTCATTTTATCATTAGCCAGTTGAAATACTCTTTGTATATCTGGCCTTTACGAAAATTCATAGTGAAGAAATTATTCCCAGGTTTATTCATCTAATGAAGAAAAATATTCAAGGGAAATACATTTGTATTACATATAGCCCAAAATAAATGGAATTTATGTTAAACGTGTTTATGATATAAATTTCACACTTCTACATTTCTACAGTTTTATTATTGAAATGCACCTATTTCTTCCTACTCTTTCTGAAATAATTGGTATCAATGTTTCTATGTGAACCCTGAGCATCGAACTATAATATCTACATTCACCAAGGATTTCTTCTATCCTGAAATCATGATTTCATCATAGTTTCAGTTAGGAAAAACAACACAAATGATGCTCACAAGTTCAGAACTTGTTTTTTTGAGGAATATTAGCACTGAGCTAACATCTGTGCCAATCTTGCTTTATTTTGTACGTGGGATGCTGCCACAGCATGGCTTAATAAGTAGTGCATAGGTCCACATCTGGGATCCAAACCTACAAACCCCAGGCTGCCAAAACAGAGCACACGAACTTAACCACTATGTCACCAGGCTGGCCCCACAAATTCAGAACTTTTGAAGCAGTAATTCCTGAGTCTTATTCCAATCGTTTCCATGGAGTTTCTCTACGTGTAACTCACAATAAGATCACATCAAAATAAGATTACAATTAAAGTAAATGTATCATTAAAACAGCTATAGGCTGATGTTTTAAAATAATTGGTGCCCTTTGAATAGTGAGAACTAGTTTAACATACATTGGTACTTTCTCTCTGAGGACTTATTATTTAACGAGTGTGTGTCTATCTTCATTCATTCATTTCACAAATATTTCTTGTATGCATTCCATGAGCCAGGCATTATTTTAATCTCCTCAGATAATCAATGAACAAAATCAATGAAAATCCCTACCCTTCTCTCCTATTTCAATCATATATTTATTCATCAAATATTTATTGAGCATCTACTTCATGCCATGCACTGTACTAAGCTTTGCATCTCCAGTATATTTCAGATACTGAATACAAGTTATAGTCAATATTCACTAGTATATTTAGTTAAAAATACATATTTTCTTAGACTATGATAAAATTTGTTGGACTTATAAAAGCTGCATTTTCAAGAAAGTAGCAGCATGTTTTAAAGAATTTTTAATAATGTTCAAATAATTTTGTAGATAGCAATTTTCTACCCTATTTTATATACTATTTATATCTATAGATGGTTTCCTCCATCCTTTTTTCTCAAATTGCATATGCAAAATTTTCTTTCATAACCCTAATATGCTTGGCATATTTTTGATTTGCTCATAAAGTGACATCCCTCAGGCAATTTCCATCTCTGATGTTTTAACTATTTCTTACATCATTATCTGGAGCAGCTTTGTCCAGCAGAAATATAATATGAGCCACATATGTAATTTTAAATATTTCAGTTGCCACATTAAAAACAGAAACAGATTAAATTGATTTTAATAATATATTTTATTTAGCTCAATATATCCAGAATATTATCATTTGAAAATACAATCAGTATAAAAAGCACTGAGATTTTTTTTATTTATAGTAAGTCTTTGAAATCGAGTGTGTTTTAATTTTACACTTACAGCACATCTCAATTCAGATGAGTCATGTTGGATAGTGGCTACCATGTTGGACAGTGCAGCTGTAGAGTGATGCTGTAAGACTGGAAATCATTAGCTATTTTTCATTTTGATCATATATACCTCAAATGTCAAAAAAAAAAACATTTAAAATTAAACTTCTTAAGATGAGAATTTCAGAATCCTAATAAGCAAAGAATAAAAACGGCACCCTATTTAAGTTTCTAGACCTATTTAAATCAGAGTCCTCTGTAAGGGAATGTATTTCGTTAAAGGCTTATATTGTTATCATAAATAATGAATCAACTCTTTAAATTATATTTTAATTAACTTCACCAAAGGTGTATATGCAAAATGCTATCTTGTTTCATTAATGAGAATGACATATATAAAGTCCCAGCACAGGTTTCAGGATATTCACTCTTTAATTATCTATCTAAGAAACAGATAATTATGAGTGAATAATAAATATCCATTCTTTATTTCTCGATCTAAATAGCAAAAAGTCCAAATAGTGAAATATCCTCCATAGATACTCCCATTTTTAACTCATATAACCCAATTTAAAACACACCAGCAATTTGCTCATCAATTTGGCTAGGTAAATCCTTTTTTAAACCACGTTGTAAAGCAACGTCACAGTGAAGTATGAGATTTTAATAAATAGGTTGCCAGTTGATTTAAAGAATCTAAATGTTTGACTGAAACGAGATTTTCCCATTAAAAACTTTACATTTTCAAATACTCAACAGAAAAGACCTTGAGCAATGAGGGGTAACACAGTATCTCTTATTTCTGTTCCACAGAGGACGTAGCTTCCTTCCTTGATGGAGCCAGTAAAACAGATATTTTTAAAGTGCTTGGATCTTTAATAATATTCAAATGCAACGAAGTGTTCTGAATCTAAAAACACTGTTAATGTAAAATGATATCCAAGGTCTTAAATTTTATTCATGCTATTCCTCATCCAAGCACTGCTGAAAATTTTGGAGCAAGATGAACCCTATATGAAAGTGGAGGTGGCAGTCCAGAACTCTTAGCAGCCCCCTCTACTGGCCCCTACCAGGTACTGCAAGAGGGCACAAAACGGTGACCACTGTACGCCAAGCACTGTGTCATGGGCTTTACGTGTAGAATCTCATTTAATCCTCACAACATCCACTCCACAGATGAGACACTGAGACTTAGACCGATAATTCACACAAGTTCTCACAATCAGAGATTCAAACCCAGGTCGGTACTGCTGCAATTTGCATCAAACCTACTAGACCACAGAGCAGCAGTACACAAAACTGACTTTTATTTCTTTCTGGTAGTGATGTTATTTTCTATTACATTTTCCAATTTCCAACTTCAAAGGCATTGTCATCACTGGTGGTTATTTAAAGGAAAAGTACTTGTGGTATGGAGACAATCTGGTTCTCACGATCAGCAAAAATAAGACTCCCCAGGAGTTAGAAGCAGTGACAAAAGCAGGTAATAATGAAAGCATTATGAGCATCCCTGACCTGGCAGGAACCTAATTTGAGAAGCTTTCGTGCTTTTCATTCATTAATGGTACATTTATAAGCAGTAGTGAGCTGGAAAATATTTTACAACCATCTCTCCCAGGGAAAGGAAGGAAGGAAGGCAGGGAGGGAGGGAGAGAGAGAGAGGCCCAATTGGCTCAGGTGAGCTGATGTGAGCTGCTCCACAAAGCGCTGTTAAGTAACAGCAGCCTATATCTCCCAGTAAATGGACCAAGGGTTGCCAGTCAACCTACAAGACTAGTCTTCCAATGTTTTTATTGTGGTCTGACCAACAAGTCCTCTTTTATTTTTTTAAAGATTGGCACCTGAGCTAACAACTGTTGCCAATCTTTTATTTTTCTTCTTCTTCTTCTTCTTCTCCCCAAAGCCCCCCCAGTACATAGCTGTTTACTCTAGTTGTGAGTGCCTCTGGTTGTGCTATGTGGGACACCACCTCAGCATAGCCTGATGAGCGTGCCACGACTGCGCTTAGGATCCGAACCAGCGAAACCCTGGGTGGCCCAAGCAGAGTGTGCGAACTTAACCACTCGGCCACGGGGCCAGCCCACCCAAATTTTTTCTTCTTCTTCTTCTTTATGGTTTTTTATTTTTGCTGAGGAAGATTCACCCTGAGCTAACATCTGTTGCCAATCTTCCTCTTTTCACTTGAGGAAGATTGTCCCTGAGCTAACATCCATGCCAGTCTTCCTCTATTTTGTAGGTGCATTGCTTCCTCAGCATGGCGGCTGATGAGTGGTGTAGGTCCACACCCGGGAACTGAACTCAGGCTGCCAAAGTGTAGGGCGCCGAACTTAACCACTAGGCCACGGGGCCAGCCTCTAATCTTCCAAATTTTGAAATAGGCATTTCAAGGTATACCATTATGCCCTATTCTTTTCCTTACCTGTATGTTCATAAAATCATTCTAAAGAATAAGATTTCAGATTTAAGCAGCACTTCTTCTCTAGTGATCAGCAGATATGATAAAGTCTGTGTTTGTATTACTCTTAAAGGTGATCCAGATGGATATAAGATATTGCACACACGAATGAAGAAAGTGGAATGGAAAATAATTTAAGAGGCAGATTTTATTGTATCCAAACAGAGCCTACCCTTTCTAAAGAGCTACCTTGACACCCAAAAAGATCTGGTGAGTTTCCTTTTAACGAGATTCAATACATAACAATGTACAACATAGTAAGTATTCATTGAAAGTGTGATAGTGGTGACTTTTATATTATGTATTCTCTGATTTATACAAAACTGATGAAGATAATTTACAAAAAAACTGAGGAATTCTCTAGATTTAGACTATAATATTAGGAAAAATTCATCCCAAAATATCAGAGCAATAATAATTGTACAAAGGAAATACTGGCCTTATATGCAGTCCGAGCTGAAAATGAGAATTTCATTTAACAATATGGATAATTTTTAAATGTATGTGCTCTAGCCATTTCTTATAAATCTAACCATTTTTAAAGCACAATGTAGCTACTTATAAGATTTCAGTGAAAAACTGTCAAAAAAGTAAACTTTTTAAAGGGCCATCCTACTCTGAGGGTCTTCATTACGTCAAAATTTTTACTTAAGTATAAAGTTTTTTGAAAAGGAAGTAATCTTGCTGACACACCTTTATGAAATGGCAAGCACATCTTTTTTTAAGATTTTTTTTTTTTTAAAGATTTTATTTTTCCTTCTTCTCCCCAAAGCCCCCCGGGTATAGAGTTGTGTATTTTTAGTTGTAGGTCCTTCCAGTTGTGGCATGTGGGACACCACCTTAGCATGGCTTGATGAGCAGTGCCATGTCCGTGCCCAGGATCCGAACCTACAAAACCCTGGGCCACCGAAGTGGAGCGCATGAGCTTAACAACTCTGCCATAGGGCCAGCCCCTTTTTTTAAGATTTTAATTAAGCTTTGATACAAGACCACTATTATCATAACCCTATGAAATATTTTTTCCTACAGAAATATCACTGCATGCGCATTTGATCAAGGCTACACTTGGTTCCTTGTTTTAAGATTTAAAATCACTATATATTTTATTTCCTTGACAATTCTTTATGATATTTACAGTACTTTCTCTTGTACAAATAGTCATGAGTTAGGGAAACTCCGATTTTAATTTAATCAAGTTAAATAGTTAAATTGTATAATCCCATCTTAACCAAAATATTCATATGTAGGGGCTTTTAAAAACTTATAATAGCTTTAGATCTTCTGAACAAATCTTAAAAGATCTTCTTTCGAGACTAACTTATTGCCAATTAAGTGTGGCCAAGTCAAAATACAAAAATTCCTGTGAAGGGGTAAATTATCTGTATTATAAAATCTAATCTCCTGGGAAAGAGCTGAAGAAGACTTTATTATAAAGAAAATTACAGGAGGCTGGCCCTGTGGCCGAGTGGTTAAGTTCGCGCGCTCCACTACAGGCGGCCCAGTGTTTTGTTGGTTCGAATCCTGAGCGAGGACATGGCACTGCTCATCAAGCCAGGCTGAGGCAGCATCCCACATGCCACAAGTAGAACGACCCACAACGAAGAATATACAACTATGTACTGGGGGGCTTTGGGGAGAAAAAGGAAAAAAATAAAATCTTAAAAAGAAAAAAGAAAATTACACACATTTTCATGCTTTAACTAGTTCTTTATTTATCTTTTTTTAATACTTTAAGTTCAGTATTTCATTATTTTATTTTACTTTTCCTAAACAAAGCAATGACAAATGTCCTGTTTAAGCAAACTATTTTTGCTCAAATATTCAAAGGTTAAAGTGTTTATGATATAATAATATTTTTTAAAAGATTATTAACAATGTATCTTTTAACGTATATTACAGGCTTTTATGATGGCTGTGGTTCAGAGACAGGACCACTGATTGCATTCGGGGCCACAATTTGACAAAGATTACAACTGACTCATGAACTAGGTTATAACAGGGCTTCCGCTCAAGTTCTTTATGTTATACTCAAAACACAGAACACATGCATGAGATTATATTCCACACTGAATTGATAGCAGAACTTTATTCTACTTCCTAGCCTGGCAAAAACACTGACTGACCAGGCAAGAATGACCATGGGCAGAAGAGATTTGAAACTCACTAGATCCTCATTGAATGAACCATAGTTCAAGAGCCGTCGACTGGAAAAGGGCGAGCAGTGGAAGCACCGCATCCAGTGTGGAGAGCGGGAGGGGCACCACCCGACGAGTCCCAAGACCTGGGTTTGAAACTCCACTCTGCAGTTGACCTGCTACGTGCTGGCAGGTGAGTCATTTGAGATCTTTGGTCCTTTATTTTCTCATCTGTCAAAAATTAGGCCAGACTTTCTAGTTCTAAGATTATGATTACCTGATTACCAAATTTATCTGCTTATCTACTAATCACCATGGTACGAACAGTTCAAAGACAAAAATATTATCTATCAACAATTTTTTTTATCAAATAACCTTTTGGTTTTTGGTGAAAGAGGAATAGAAGCAACTTACGTTGAATAACAGACACTGTGGTAAGTCCTTTCCATATCTATGGCATATTCATAAACTCTCTGAAAAGTCAATACTGTCAGGATCCCCAAACTGAAGCTCAGAAAGGTACAGTAATTTGCTTAAAAGCAATATCAACAGGGCTGGACCCAAGATCTCCTATATGTTTATATACTGCCTCCCCATATACACCCATGGTGTGCATCCAACACTACATTATACAGCTAAAATCTACTTTTAAAAACTATCTTTTCATTTTGACTACAGGTCAGAACCTAGCCAGGTATGACTGAACGGCTAATAAAATACAGGACATTTATAAAGCCTGTTCCCATATACATCCAAATTATAAAGACACAGTCTTTAAACAACTACAAGGATATTTTCATGGGCTAATGCAAAAACTAGAGTACTTAAGTCAAGATACATATATATAAGTATAAGTGGATTCCATATGCACATAAAACAAGGATGTGTTCCCAAGGCATGGGAATCGTCTGTGATACAGCTATGCTGAGTATATTCATGGCTATGTCTTCCCAAGTTGATATAAACACAATCAGTGGGAAATTAAATTCTGATAGAACTAAGAGTACAGCTTTGAAAAGCTTTTAAGCATTTATCTCTACAATGATCTCACGGGGAGTTCAAGCTTGCTTTTCAAGCAACGACACTCACCGTATAAAGCTCTAAAAAGCAGATATTTATCACAGCATTCAACCTGTTGCAAGAATTTCTTGGCAGTTTGACTCAATATAAAAAAAATAAAGTTTTCATGTCATCACAAATGGGGAAATAAATTGTTATCCTAAGCACTACCTTTCCTTATCCCTCAATTTAATTAACATTCTCTCTCAAGGTTACGATAATAACTCGTATTATTCCTCGCACTAATAATATTTTAGTTATTCTGAAAATAAGAATGCAAATGAGAAAAAAATCACTTTTTAAAAACAAACTAGATGGCTAACACAAATTTATTTTATATTAGCTCTGTTTTATATTTTCTATTATATTACCACCTCCCAAAGGAATGCTTGGAGACTGCAGCGTACAAGAACAGCAAATCAACTGGCATTGACATACATTTGAAACACAAATGCATATTGCTCGTGTGTATATTATTTTCAAATAATTCAGTATTTGATTCAAAATATCAATATTTGAACCACTGCATATAAATCACTATGTTAGGCATTGCAAGAAATATAAAACAAGAAAATCTAGCCTTTTGTACTCAAGGAGCTTATAATCTATGAGTAGAGACAAAACAATTAGAGAATATACTAAAGTCATTAGAGAGTTACAGAATGCTATGAGGATCCAGAGGGTGGAGGATATCACAAATGTCAGGGAGCCTCTAAAGTTTCATGAACATTGCCTTTAACCTGCACCTTATGATGAGTCAGTGTTTCACAACTGAAAAAAGGGAGATGGGAAGACACAGCACAAGCAAAGACAACAGAATGGCCATACTATGGCCCCCAAGAGGAATAAGTTCATGGGGAAAATGAGGAGTAAGGAATACATGAAAGGCAGGATGGAGACAGCTTCAAACATCAAGCCAACAATTTTACATCTAATTCTATCAAAAATGTTGCTTCATAAAGTTTTAAGCAGGGGAGTGAAATATAAATCTAATACAGAAAGATTAATCCAGTTGCAACATAGGTAGGATATGCTAAAATGGAAGGAAAGAAGATATCAGAAGACTTCTGCAAAATAGTGAGGCAAGGAATAAAAACCTTTACCAGGGTCATGAAAGTTGTTAAAGGTAAAGATTTGGGAGACACTAAAGATGTGGGCTGAGCAACAGACAAGATGTGAAGAATGAGAGAAGAAAGGTCGTTCTTAGGTATTTTGAATCCTTTGGACAGAGAGAGAAATGGGCTCAGGCACAGGCATGTTGAATCTGAGATGGAATTGTTTAGGTAGAGTATCAGCCATCAGTTAGATATGCACAGTAGTTGGATTAGGGCACTGACTCAGCTCAGGGAAAGGGGTCCAAGTTCAGAGAGCCACAGGCACATTGTGGAGAAAGTAAAGACAGAACAATTTTCAAATGCATCTCCTAAAGAAAAGCAATTTATCTCCAAAAGACACTGCTGATCATTCATGCTGTACACAGGATAAGGTACACTCCTGAAGCAAGGTCTCCCCCAAGACAAAGAAAAATTCTCTCTATTCTGTCTTCTTAACAATTCTTAAAAGCTAGACTACTTTATTTTAATGGAATGTTTCATTAAAAATATTTATTGAGACATCATTATATGAATTAGGAACTTGGGATACAAAAAAATTTATTATCTGCCCTAAGAGGTTTTTAAAACCTTTTACATATTCTTGTCTGGTTATAAAAATGATAAATCTTCACAGTTTACTGGAAATCACAAAAAGAAAACGAACCAAGTTTGAAATATTTTATTAAGAATTGTTGAATTTTGTCAAGTGCTTTTTCAGCACCAGATGGCTTTTTTTTAATCTGAATTTTTGATCAATATCAACAGCATATCAGTTTTATTATATTAATAGGTTTCCTAATATTGAACCATCCTTGCATTCTTGGGTTAAGTACTACTTGCGTTTCGTAGGTTATTCTTTGAGTGGACATGATTTTACAGCATTTGTTTATATAATAATATGTAGGTGATAACGCATATTTATGTTCATGACTAGAGCCATTTATGTTCATGAACTGGAGTTTTCTTTTGAGGCTGTTACCTTTTTTGCGCTCTATGCCAATTTATATACCTTTGAAATAGCTGTTCCTTGAAAATACCACAGACTTATTGATAAGCATAGCAGATATGTCAATAAATTACCATTGTGGACCATGTTCAGGTCTCAGGCTCTTATGAGCAGACTGTGAATAACATGATCTGACTACCCAGCTACAGCTCATTAGACCCAGAGCAGACACTGCACTTGGGGAGAGGAAGTGCATTGACCATTCAGTGACCAATAAGAACTGGTTTCATGAGTTTGAACCAAGACATTTAGCTGTAGATAATCAGATGTGGTAAGTGCTGGAGCTATAAAGCCAGGTTGACCCAGGTGGGTGGCTATTTTTCAATCACATGCTGATAAGCAGGCCAAGAAATTGTGTATTCAGAGAAAAGCAGAGACAAAGAACCGTACAAACCCTAAAAGACTTAGTAAAAGAGATTTGCTTTCTAATAACTTCAGAGTTCCCATGAAGTCCTGCCATACTTACTAGAACAGTTTCCTATGAGATTACCCAACACCATTCCTAGAAATCCCTTTTTTCTTTAGCCATTCCTTGGAAACAAACATGCCTAAGACAATATCAGAGACAAGAGCCTTTTACAAAGCTAATTACATATTTCATAATATTTTTCAGTGTTTTAGTTCATTATGGCTTTACTCAGCTTTTATAATTCCTCTAACGTCGATTTTCGTAGACTACATATTTCTTTTAAAAATCCATTTCATTTATGTTTTCCAGATTTATTAACATCATGTCCTCTTGAGGGTTCTGAAATTAATGATAATCTAATCAGACTCTGAACTAGAGGTAACTACACAACCAGACAGATGTTCAAAACAAAGGAAATGTATGAGAAAGTAAAAATAATAGAAATGGAGATCGTAAATTATCAAGACAACTTTAATAAATTTAATATACATTGAAGACACTAGCTCTCAAGATTTATTTTTTATATATTTTCATAATAAAAAGTCTGATCATAGCATAGAGCAGGAATCTAAATGAATGGAAATAAATGAGCCTATCATTACAATAATATTTCACCAACAATACTTTTTAGACATTTAAATATACAAGGCACCAGGCTTTGAAGTTTTTAAGGCTGATGTTTTAAATCAGATCTGCAAGCTAACAGAACATATTTACACCCAGATAGTAAATGAACATTCTATTGAAAAAGTAATTGTTAAAACTCATCTCTAAATGTTATAACCTTCTCACTTAGTTAGACAGTAGAGTAAGACATAAAAGACTGTCTTTCTATGGTAAATCTTTATTAACTAAGTCATCCCTTGTTTCAGAAATAGCTAGCCTTTTATTTCCTAGGTGAGAAGTGGAACATGATGAATCATAAGATGATTAACCAGTTATCCAGTTTGACTAAATGTTAGATGAGTACAGATTGCTGAATGTCAGAATTCTAGAACTGTAGGCGAGAACTGTTGCTTCTGGAGTTCCTAACTTCTTAGTCTACACAACCCTGACATACAACTATACCGGAACAATTACAAATGCGGGAGGGGTGGAAATAGAAACAAACCATCAATTTAAAATATCAAAATTTTGAAATGTAGGAATATCTAGGGTTCTATTATGAAAGCTTTCTTGGGTAGCTTTAACTTGCAAATACAATGTAATTTTCAAATACTCCCTTGATTAAAAGCTTCTAACTTTGTTTAGGTATAAAATGTGTCCCCTATGGAACCTCCTCAAGGCAAGAGACTGTTTTATAGTCCACCGCTAGAGTGATGGATCCATGACATCTGAAGCAAGGTGTACTCACCCTGCACTGCTGACGTGCATGAAAAGTCACTAGAATGTCGATGATAGTTTTTTTACCCTTAAAATTTAAGAAAGAAAACTTCATTATTTCATGGATCTACAGTAGCATCTGTATGTAATTTATAAGTAAATATAAAATATACTGGGAAACGAGTTCAGACTTTCACTTATCGATAGGGACCGCACGGTGAAAAAGACGAGCTTTCAGTGCGCTAAATTATAAACCTCTTGCGGACGGGAACCAGACACCTGGTTTAGCATAGGTTTCCATCTGTACCTATCACAGAGTTGATAAGAGGACAAACTCTTTACAAAGTTAAAAATCGGCTTGTGAATCCAAAGTCTACCATTTTGTCCTCTCCCAGCACACAGACACACACAAAATTGCACTTACAATTCTTCCAGCAAAATACCGTCCTCTATAATAGTCACTAATGTAATTTCACACTGGCCTGATACATTTCATTCATTTCTCTCTTCCAAATGTCCTGTCCACTATTTCTCTGAGAGAATACAACTATAACGGCAATAAAGTTTTCATCTTTCTTCCTGATACGTCTATTGGTATCAAAACTGAAGTGAATGGTGGAATGTGCCTTGCTGAGCTAGGCTGCAATTTGAGGCAGTTCAGGAAATGTCAATTTTATTGATTTCTGATTGCACATAAAGCTTCAACTATTCATGCGTCAGCCACACATCACTATGCATCTCACCTCTAACTGGGAACTCGTGACAATTTGGATCTGGAAAAGGCTTGCAAAAATCAAGGTAGTTATGCAAATTTTGCCATAAACAAACTTGTAGGGAGGATGTTCAGTCAACATAGGAAAATCGACTTTCTGAACATCATGTAAAATGCTTGAGCAGCAACCATGTCGATAAAATCAATGTGCTTTTCTGTCTCACACTGGCCTTCTCCATAATTATTCTATTTTATTGTCAAGATACTTCTTTGTGTAGATGGCAAGATCATATGAATAACATCTGAAGGAAAAAAATAAGAAAAAATATTTTTAAATCCCCCTTCCTACAATCTGGTATAAGCAATTTAATTGTGTTAAAAGAAAGGTGATGTTATAAATGAAATTTAATATGATCACTGGGGAAACAAGGAAGAACATTTGTTAAAATATTAATAAAATAATAGGATCCAAAATGATATACATGGGATACAGTGAGCAGAGTGGTTAAAACTTAGGTGTTGGAGTGAACACACAAATTAGGATTCAGGTTCCGTTGTTTATCAGCTCGGGGACATGGGGCAAGTCATTTAACTTTTCAGAGCCAAGCATCCCTCATCAGTGAAATAATAAAGACTGTATCCTTAGATGGGTTTTGTGATGATTAACTAAAAAAATGTCCTTAGAGCACCTTAATCAGTACCCTTAAGTAAGTTCTTAATAAAGGCTTAATATTATCGTCATTCTCTCAAAATTGTTTCCACTTAACGACCATATGAAAGCAAAAGGTAATGCACAAAAAAATTCCAGAAATATGTTAATATTTTGGTCAATTCTCTCTGGAATTTTTCATGCTCTTCTCATCTTTGCAAAATGGAAGACCAAAAAGTAGCCCATTCAGGGGTTATCTCTAAAAATGCTTCCATTTCAAACTTTATGTTTTTATAAACCCAGGAATTATGTCACCATGACTTTTGTCTAAAAATATTTTTAACACATACTATAAAGCCTCTGTTATTAGAACTGTGTGCTATTGGAGCATTAGTAGATAGAATGGGATAAACAGTCCAGAGATAAACCCAAGTGCATATGATAAAGGGCATTCTAGCCAATGGGGAAAAGGAAGACACCTTAATAAATAATGTTAGAACAAGGGAAAAATATATAATTAGAGCCACTCCTCATACCTCACACCACGATCAATTCCAAATGAGGTCTAAATGTAAAACACGAAAACAGGAAGAAATTACTTTATAACCTGGGAGCAGGAAACCATTCCTAACTCAAAATCCAAAATCAATGGGAAAAGAATGACTCCATAAAAATAAAAATGAAAAATAATCTAAAATTTACACATAAAAATAAAACATGGTAAGCAAAACAAAGATAGGAGGGGACAAAATTGCAACCTATCATGAAGGAATAGTAGCCCCAATATATAAGGAACTTTTAAAAATTGAGAAGGAAAAGATCGACAAGCCAATAGGGACAAAGGATTAACACACAGTTCACAGAAAAAAAGAAACGCAAATGGTCCTCAGCATAAGAGAAGGTGCTCAACTTGACTAACGATAAAAAATACATAAATTAAAACAACACAAGATCCCATTTTTTACCTATCAAATTAGCAAAAACTCCAAAAGCTTACAACATATTCTGTTGTGAGACTGTGAAGAAATCAGCGCTCTCACGAGTTACCGTTGGGAACACAACATTGTTCAACCCCAATGGATGTGAATTTGGCAATATCTAGCAAAATTACACATGCGTTTGCTCTTGGATCTATCAGTTCTCTTTATAAAAATCAATTCCCAAAAGTACTGGTAAAAAACTTGAGATGATATATGTACAAGACTATTCATTACAACACTAATAATTGCAAAGGACTGGAAATAACCCAAATGTCCATCAACAAGGGACTGGTTAAATAAACTATAGACCAGCCACATAATGGAGCTGTCAGTTCCATAAGGCAGATCTCCATATACTGTTATGGAGTGATTTCCAGGATACATCAATAAAGAAAAAAAGCAAAGTACAGAAGAGTGTGTACTGAATGTTACCATTTGGAAGAGAAAGGGAAGAATATATGCTATATATACACATCAACTTACATATTCAAGAAGAAATTAAGGAAGGATGACCAAAATTAAGAAAAAAGAAAAAACAAAATAACTTGTATCAACAAAGGGACAAAACAGGAAGGAAGAAATGGAGCTAAAAGTGAGATATCTCCCCAAATACTTCATTTCATAGTTTTGATTTTGGAAAATCATGTAAACATTTTATATAATTAAAAAATATAAGTAGCTCAAAAAGACAAAAGTAAAGCAACCTCCAAAATTCAAAAAAATGAAATCAATGGACCTAACTGTACATCAAATTAAGTAGCATAACTACACAGAAAAGAATTCTTTCTAGTATTTCGGTATGCTGTATTCAGCATATTTAGTAATAATAAGATTGCTATTTTGAAAACACTGTATTTTCCTCTTTCTTAAAAAAATATGTATTTACTAGCTCTGTCTACTGAAAATGTCTAGAAGTAATGACAACCCAATAAAAATAAGTAATCAAAATATTAGAAAGACTTTCATTCTATGTTCATGAACAGTCTGAGATAATCACCCAAGAAAGTGAATTTATGCCTTTTTCTAATAGAGGAACCAAATGTTGAGATTTTATCTATACTGTTGAGAATATGGACTGGTGCGAATCTATGGCAAATTTTTCAGGTCTAAGGTGAAATTAGGAAAAAAAAAGGACAAATTCACACACACACATTACTATGTTCATATATATACACACAAACACACATACACACATATAAATACAAATATAAATGTATATGTGTGTACCTGTGTGAATCTGAGGTTAGCAATAACCCTTACTACAGTTTTATGTGAAAATGCACTTCTTTAGAAGGGAAACTAGAGTAGGCAATGGTCTTCTAAGTAGGTCCCCAAAATTCTTTTTTTTAATTTTATGGCTCCAAATCAAATGTCTAGACACTGTATGGAGAGCAAAACCCACAAACACAAAGAAGCACAAGAGTCCAGAGAAAAGAGCCTGAGCCTGGAGACACAAGAGCCAGGAATAGCATCTCCACTCTGCATCACCCAGGTTGTGACTCTGGGCCAGTAACTGAACCTCTGTGTGCCTTGCTGACCTCTCTGTGCCACAGGGTCCCAAAGAAGGGCCCCACCTACCCCACAGGGTTGTTGTGAGGCTCCAAAGGCACCAAGTGCTTCAGAAACATTAAAACCATGAGAAAGACACAATTTCTTCTACTTCCCCAGGATGTGTACAGTGATACAGCAATAAATTCATAGAGCATCACTTCACATCCCTCTCTCCCCCCCACCAAAAAGTGGGGTGATCCATTTAAGAGCACTCAAGACTGGAAGGAACCTGACAGAAAAAATCTAGCCTATTCCTTCTAATCAGCAGGACTGCATCAAAACCATTCTGGACAGATGGGTATTTAGTTCTATTTTTAAAAACCTCCAGGGAAGGAGATTCTGCAAACTGCCTTGGCAGCTGATGCGCCCATGCATCATAGGATAACTCATAAATATAAGAACAGTGGAGGGGGGCCTCCAGAATGCAGCCCAGCGTGTGTGCACCCATGGAGCACTGACACGCAGCTAAGGATTATTCTGAAAATTCTAGCCATCTTTTTGATTGCTCTTCCTCTTCCTTTTAATTATAATTGGTCCTTCAGAAAGCAAGTAAGTTGGGGGGGGGGGGAGAAGACCTTGTGCTAATAAGAAAGATTCTGAATAATGTAAAATGAAATGATTACACCAAATGCACAGAAACAGAACGATTCATACAGAAATAAGGGTGGGGTGTGAGACGAGCATTTTTCCCCCCGGCCCATGGTAGACGCTCAATAAACGTCTGTTAGATGAAGGCCTCTGCGAAGCATAATCTACCTCCTATCCAGACGAATGGGAAAGTGGTTTCTTGATATGCTATTGGGAAGTGACCACAGCACGGCTGATTTAATGTTGGGGCCAGTCAAGTCTGTCATTCATGCTTTCACATGGGTACTGACTCCAAGAACCTGTTATCTACCGACTCAGGTAGACTTCAGGACTTAGTTCCAGGCCGTAGGAACTCTTCATATCCAAAATCCAAGCAGGAATGACAGGAGGGGACAACTGGAGGATGATCCAGCCCAGACTTCCTTCTCCGGCCCTTTTCTGATTCATCTGCCCAGAGGGGTGCCTTTTCTAATTCTGCACAAAAGCACTATGTAAGGTTTCAGAAGCTTTACCGTGCCCCCACCTCTAGGTCTCCAACATATGAAGACTTCTCTCTCAACAGAGAACAATTCTTGGACACTGACTAGCAAATCCAGTATCACTCCAAAGCACAGTTTGTCAACTAGGGAAATTTTCCCCCAAATGGGGACATTTGGCAACGTCTAGAGACATTTTTGATTGCTCCACCCGGGAGGTCAGATTGGTGTTTAGTAGATAGCGACCAGATGCTGCTAAACCTCTTATAATGCACAGGACGGTGGCCCACAACAAAGAATTATCTGGCCCAAGACGTCACTAGTGCCAATGTTGAGAAGCCCTGTGCTAAAGTCCTTCCTAGAGTGTCTCTGAGGCCATGAAGGTTTTCTCTGTGACAGCTTACAGCGACCAATCTGCTTAGGCACCCACACCTTAACCTGCTGATCCAATGCATATTTATTGAACGCCTATAGCTCTCTACTCCGCACGCAAACAAATACAAGGGACAACCCTTGCTCAGAAACACTAATAAGCTAGTTGGAAAAGAAAGTGCAAAACATGGTATCTTGTTGGAAAAAAACAAAACAAACTAAAAACCCAGGCGGTATCCAAACACATAACTACATAGGGTGTTTCTGTCATTTCTGATGAGAAGAGTGAGAATGTGGATGAACAGAGCCTCCTGAAATGAGTCTAAAGTAACACACATGAAATTGAGAGAGAAGGGGTGGAGGCAATTTAGTTTACTATGCTCTCTGGAACACTGTTGAGTGCTCCCCACAGAAAGAGATTATAAATAGTAGTTCAGTTCCAGGTCAGCCCAGAAGAGCTTACTTAACCATAATCCGGCAGAGATGATATAGCCAGAGAAGTCCTGGGCTACTAGAGCCCCCAGCTCTGTGACTCAGAAGAAAGAAAGACAAAGAGATTATCTGTCCCCTCCCTATTTCCTCCCTTCCCTCTTCCTCTCCCCCCACCCCACGCCAACTCTCCCAATAAAGGTAAAAGTAATCTTAGAAGACTTTTAACTAGTTCTTTTTACGAACATTTTAAAAATGTAGATAGAAATTCAAACCGTACCAAAAAAATTGCAAAAACAAAAAGTCCCCAGGCTCCTCTCCCAGAGGCAGCCAAAATTACTGTTCATTACATTTCTTCCAGAAACACTCTCTGCATATACTCGTGCAAACACACACGTATGTGCATATATAACCTTTCAAATTTATGTATGGCAATGGCAGCATACGGTCCAGCCTGTTTTGCACTTTCTTTTTAACCATAAATCTACCTTGTTTCTTGAATGGCTGCAGAATATTCCATCATATGGATGTACGATTTGTATCAATATTTGGATGGCTCCCAGGAACATTCTGAAAGAGCAGAAGTTTATCTTTCCCCTCTTACAACCCAGTATCCCACACCCCAAGGTTTCCCTGCCTGTAATGAAGAGCTGCTCCAAGCCCTTTGCCTTCTCTACTGACCGGTTCTGCTCCAGCCCCTTTCCCACAGTGTCCACCCTCCGAAGCACCAGCTTCCTCTCTCCCCCAGACATACTTACCTTCTTTCAGAGTGGCTGACCTCCCTGACCCTAATTTGAGTAAAGCATTCTGATTCACACTAATTATTATATGAATTACTGACAAGTCCTTAACTCTCACACTTAGAAAAGGAGATGTTTGTTAAATAAGTTGAATCCAATTACTGGAATTCCAGGAAGAACAACAAAATTGTAAAAACAAAATAAGGCAGAATAGAAGCTGTCAGGAGCACAGAAATCTGAGTTGAGGGTCAACCATATTGACTTCTTTTTTTTCTGAGGAAGATTTGCCCTGAGCTAACATCCATGCCAGTCTTCCTCTATTTTGCATGTGAGCTGCCACCACAGCATGGCCGCCAACGAGTCGTGTAGGTCCACACCCGGGAACTGAACGCCAGCTGCCAAAGAGCACACTGAACTTAACCAACAGGCCACAGGGCTGGCCCCCATATTGACCACTGACTCACGTCAGAGGATCCAGGCAGAGAGAGCTTCCTCTAACTGATGATATTTTTGGCAGTTTCTTCTTTTTCTCCAGCTATAAGTCCAATTACTCTTCAAAAGTTCTGAGCTTTTTCACAATACTCTTATTCAGTAGGGGGACTCGGGGTTGGGGGGCAGCTGTCTGTAGGAATGGGTCATTTATAAACGGGTATTTGTAACACAAGTACCCACCATTCTGAGACTTGCCATGAGTAAACTGAGAAAGAGCAGGAAGGAACATTTTGTTTAACTGAACTTCCCTTCTACAGCTTATGAAATCCAATATGCCGTATAAAAATACCAATATCTCTGCATCAGACGCACAGAAAGTTGCCTGGGTAGCTACTGGCATCTTGTTGCTACATTACAGACAGAAATAACTGCTCCCTTTTCACCACGGGCAGGATGGATACAGACTCATTTCTGAAATTATATCCTGTTTGGAGAGAGATCCAAAGTAATTGCTGAAGTAACATGGTAACATGGAGCCTTAGGCATAATTTATATTAATAGGACTCTTTTGCTATCCTTATGAAACTTGACCAGTTTTTCAAAGAGGACTTAAACAAACTTGTGATTTGATTATATGAAATTCTGCTTCTTTTAGAGTCCCTCGTTACTCTTTCTTTTTCTAAGTTTCCTATTGCAAGCTTTGGCTCGAAAACAGAAAGCCTAATGCTGCCTACACATCTATATGGAAATTATCCACAGTTTGTCCCAAAGGTTATTGAGTATTAGATATCACATTCTAGGGATTTCTATTCTATTCTGTTCTTCGGGCACATATTACAGTACGACTTAGTCTCCAGGAAAGAAACCTGTCTCTCATTAGCTGGAGCAGCCAAGGAGGAATTTTCGTTGGATCCATGTGAGCCAAGCAGGTACACGGGTACAGCGTGTGACCTTGCATTCTGCAAGGGCCTGCTGCACTGCTGCCTACTATGCTTCCAGCTGAAGAGTTACGCTGAGTAAGCTTTGCTAACAGTATTCAGGAATGAGGAAGAAAAGAATGCATATGAAGACAGAAACACAACCTATGCATATTCCTGTCAACAGCACAAGCTCTCAGCTAAGACCTAAAATCTCAAAGACAAAAGAGACAGAGGCCCCTCTCCAGAAAGAGACCACAGATGAGTGGGAAAGATAAATGAGTAAACAATCACAAGTGAATGGAAGCAAGAAGAAAAGGGAGAGATGTGGAAGGTCTGAACCAGGCAGTGGCAGTGGGTAGAAAGAAGGGAAGAGAGCAGAAAGACTTGGAGAGTCACTTTAACACAACTGATGACCAGACGCTGGGGCAATGAGAGAGCAGGAGTTGAAGATGACTGAGGTTTCCGACTTTGGCGACTAGATGTCTGGTGATGACGCTAAAGAAGATAGGGAACGAAGAAGAAGAAAAGAAAGGGATAATGAATTGTTTGGGATGCAATGACCTCCAGATGCCCAGAGAACACTGTGGTAGATCATAAACTTCAGTGTAACCCTTTAAAATTTATATTAACTTTAAATTATTCTCATAAAAAATAAATACGTCTTTTCTTCCCAAGGATTCCTAATGCAAGCTTAACAATCTCAAGACAAAAGGAGAATTTCATCAAAAATGGAATAATGGACTAAGTGCATACCAGCCCTCGGTGATAGCAGATCCAGAACACAGAGCAGACGGTGGTCATCGTTCGTATAAACAAGAAACATGAAAGAGTTGACTGTTAGCCCTTGAGTTCAAGGACAGGGAGAGGGCTAACTATAAACTGTGTATCCTCAGTCAAATCAAAGCAAAGTCACTAACAGTACATTAAAACCATCCTCTGAGAGTCGTCATTTCAACTGCTTCAGTTAAAAACCAAATTTTGTCCTTTAAGTGTCCATGTAAATATCATTTGCCAGTGTAAACACAGAATAACTCCAGTGAGAGAATGCACAAAATGACTTCCATGTGGCGCATGGTCCGGGGCACAGCCTGCAGGCAGCCAGAGAGCCAGGGTTCAAATCCCAGTTTTGCAGCCTGAATCCACACACAAGTAGCATCAACCCTCTGAGGCCACGTTTCCTAAACTGTCACTGCTCCTTGTGGTGACATGGATTGCTCCTAGATAGGCATGACCAAGTAGCTACGTAAAATAGATATACCTAAAATATGCCTCTAAGACAATGCCACCCAATAGAAATATGACGTGAGTCAAACATTAATTTTAATTTTTCTAGTAGCTACTTTTTAAAAGAAAATTTTTAAAAATCTAGTGAAATTAATTTAACAATACAGTCTAACTCAACATATCCAAATTATTATCATTTCAACATGTGGTCAGTATAAAATTATTAACAAGAAAGTTTACATTTTTTTTAGCTAAATCTTCAAAATCAGGGTATAATTTATACTCACAGCGCATCTCAATCCAGATGCTAAATTTTATCAGAGATACTTGGTGTCGTTGAAAAAGCAGATTACATATATACGTTGTCTCAAACACAGTAAACGTTTTCCAATAACTGGATCAAGTACCAGTTTTTAAGCTTGAATTAAATAAAATTAAATGTTCAATTCTTCAGTTGTGCTAGCCACATTTCAAGTACTCAGTGGCCATCCATGGCTACCGTAATAGACAGCTCAGCGTTCAGTTAACAGAAAAACTCTGAGGATCACTCTGAACCCAGCTATACCCTTGCTTACAGACACCCACAGGAGGACTTGGATGTTTACAGGACGTGTGACTGAGTTGAGACTGGAGTTGTGCAGAACCAATTCTTAAGCACTAAGAAAAAGGAAATGAGAGAAAGGCAGCAGCAAAGCAGAGAAGGCAGAGCCCACATTGCAGATCTCTAGAAAGTGGGAGCAAGCCATTGTGACTCTCCCGCCTTCCTGCCACCAACCACAAACCCACCTGTAACTAAATAAATACTTCCTGCTTTCCCTCCTGGTGCAATGGAAAAAATACTCCTGGATCCTATCAAAAGCCAACCCCTACGCTTGTGCTTTGGATTCCATCCCCACCTCCCTCCTCCTGTTCTTAGCCCTCTCTCCTGCATCACCAATTTCTCCTCACTACTGGATCAGTTCCATCAGTGTTCATTCAAATATGCTTTATAGTTCCCATACGAAATAAACAAACAAATGAAATGATAAATACAACCACAAAAATCTTTTCATCTTAAATTTACCTCCACCTTCAACCCCTTCTTTGCTGCCCTTCAGAGGTAACTCATTCTTGAACAAGTTACATCTCTTCGCTATTTCCAATTCATCAGCTCCGACTCCAACCTGACCTCCCTCCCTACCACTCCACTGAAACCACTCCTGCCAAGGTCAGCTACTCCCTTGATGGTGCCAAAGTTAATGAGCATCTCAATGTCCTCTCCTTATTGGACCCCTCAGCAGCATTTGCCAGTTGACCCCTGTCCTTTTTAAAAATGCTTGCCTCTTTGGTGTCTGTTTCCTAATTTACCTTAATTCACCAGGTATGAATTCACATAATTCATCTCACTAGACCCACCTTCACTCATTCCTTCTCTTCTATTAGATCTCTAAAGGCTGGAGAGCTTAGAGCTTAGTCCTGGCCCCTCTTCTCATCTCTCTTTTCACCCTAGGTGACCTCAGCTAATTTCAGGGCTGAAAACACCACCTAGGCGCTGATGACTCTCTCACATTCATACCTCCTTCCCTGCTCTCTCCCCTGAGCTTCATGTTGTAGACAGAGCAGCTTCTTGGCCACCTTCACTTGGATGTCCATATCCAACCAAACAGAATTTTTACCTCCCATTTCTTGCTTCTCTAGTCTTCCTCAACTAAGTTAAATGGCCACACCATTCACCCATGTGCTAGAACCAAAATTTAGGAAACATCTTTGTTTTCTCTGCTGCCTCGTTCTCAAGACTTCATTCTCTAGCATGAAGCTGAAGAAGCCCTACCTCCAAAATAAAACTTGAAATTGTCCTCTTTCTCCATTTCTATTGCCATCAGCTTAGTGCAAACCACCATATCTTCCCTGCCTCCAGAATTCTTCCCTGTGTTCATTCTTGGTCCCATGTAATCCATTTTTTTCTACACATCAGCCAAGGAAATCTTTTTGAAAATGTAAATCACATCGTGTTACATCCCTTCTTTAAAACTTTCAGTGGCTCCCATTGTAGTAACAGTAAAATCCCAACTCTTACCAGGGCCCTGCCTAGTCTCTCGTCCTGCATCCTATACCACTTCCTCCATTGCCCAATCTAGACTTCTTTCCAGGCCAACGACATACCAAACTCCTTCCTACTGCAAAATTTCTACGCTTGATACCCATTCTGCCTTGAGCCTAAACAAATGGCCTCTGCTTAGAGGTGGACCAAGTAAATACCAACAAGAAAGACAAAAATCCTCCTTGCAATGGTTCTGAGCCTCCTCCAACACACAGAAGCATATGTGACCCAGGCCCCAATCTGGACACCACTGGCCTGCCTAGAAAGACGTAACTGGAAAACACTCAAAGCAGGCAGTACACCATGACCATTAAAGATCTAGGACATTTTAACCAGCCATCTCTGTCACATAAATAGTGAGAGTCTTGCCTTCCACACATGAAATGCAGAAGACGAAAACCTGCACCTTCATCTCAGTTAATCATGGAAAATAAGTACTATGTGGGCTTTGAGAAAGGACAGTATAACTCTGAGCGATGGGTTTCTTTCAAATTCACACCTAAATCATTCATAATTTTCTCAACCTTTCCTTTCCTATAAGAAAAAAAATTAATTCCCTGGCATTTCGCCTTAAAATCAGCTAACCAAAATTTCACTGGGAAGATGCTGCTTGAGCATGACAAAACACACCCTAATTCCCCATCCCTTCCAAACAACCGAGAGATTTTAAATTCCTCAGCAATGGAATGCAAAAAAAGGAATCTTTCACAGATCTTTTAACTGAAAAACTGGTATTTCAGAATCTACTCTGTTTATTCTTGTCCTATCATGAACTGTTAACATGGGGGACTGGAAATTTACCAACTAAGTTTATAAATGAAGAGAAACACTTTGCCCGTTGAGCCTAATAAATAGACAAAGCAGGATCAGAAGTATAAAGAGATCAAAGAGAGATCTTCCTCTAGACTAACAAAGATGCAGGTGGGGGGTCAGTAGGTCACCAAGCAGGGAGGCCTCTCAACCCCTATGCTCCACGGTGGGGCCCCAAAAATGTCCAGGTCTCCTACGGGAGGCTCCTGAGCTTGCTGAAGGAAGCTGGCCCCAGACACGCAGGCTTTCCAGCCTGGAAAAGATTCCAGAAGCCAGAAGCATCTGAGATGACATGGGCAAGCGTATCAACAGTGACCATGAAGCACTTGAAACCAGAACCTTCCTTCCTACCCAACCCCATGTCCCATTCCATCATCCTTTACATTCTTATACGCATCCTGAAAAGCAGCAAAGGAAGCCCCGTACTAAGTTAATTATTTCTAGGAGTAAAAATCAAGCTAAAATAAATCAAGAAGTAGTAAAGAAATGAAATATTTCTGACAAAAATTATTTCATTACTAACCGTATGTTCTTTGTATTGGCAATATACCAGAATAAATGCACTTTGTGAAAACTGCTACATATTCTAAAACACTCCGTTTTCTAAAACTCATATTGCCAATAAAGACTTGTCATTCACACCTATTCAACACAGTTAAATAAAATCATTTTATTTGTCAATATCCGTGCTTGTGCTATTTCTCTGCATCCCTTTTCTAGTCAAGGAAATTTTGCGAAAAGCACAAAAGTTGAAAACTGTAACTTCAGCAGTCACCAACTTTGGGGACTCGTCCCCTGGTACAAATGTTCATGCATATGCATATTTTTATCACATTCTCAGACAGATGCCCTCGCAGTGATTTGAATACTTGCATAAATATTAATGTCTACAAATGCCTGCATGCAGAAAACTCATTTATGAAATATCCAATTGCATAAATTAGGAACATTAGATACTAACCGTATTAACACTTCATAAAATACACGCACAAGTTTGCACGACAGAAAAAAATGTACAGTCCATTGAAACAGGCCAGATTCTCTCAATGTGTTTACCATTCTGTAGACAGAAACTGGGAAGTTCCACAAACTTTTTGAAGCCTTTAGATTATGCATAATTCACTATTTGCACGCATTTCTCCTAGTCTGAAAATTTATTAAGATCTTTTTTAGAGTAAATTTATAAATTGTTACCTATGACTCCAAAAGAAAGTGCTGATTTTTTAAGTCACCTCAAAAACTAGCTTTTTCACAAAGAATATGACTCAAAAGTAATTTTCAAAAGACATCCTCAAAACTTGCCTGTATATCATTACATGTCTGATTCATTCTCAGGAGTAGCAGGTAAGGGTAAAGTTTTAAAAATTACAAAAGAAAATACAGTAAAGCCCCAACGTTTACTAAATTTGGATACAACACAACTGACAATTGGCAGTTGGCTCCTGTCCGCCATCCAGCTCCAGTTTTCCAATGGGCATAGGGTAAAGTTCTTATCTTGGGAGACAGGTGTTTAGGAAGTAATTTCCCTGTGACCACAGGGAGCTTCTCAGTTCAGTGCATGGCCGGCTGGGTACATTATAAGTTTCACTTTTTTTTAACTTCTGTACTTTCTGTGACAGTACAGATTGACTTAAAAATATTTTTCATTAACTTTGAAGAAAAATCAACCCACATTTTACACTTGAACTTTTTGTACCCTCTTTAGCATGTCATTGCAAGGACTCATTGCCCACTTTAGACTGGACATCAGTCTCAGCTGTGATGGAGCCAGACTTAAGAGAGAGGTCTACAATCAAAACAAAGGAGAGGGAAAAAGAGTTCTCAAGCCAAAGTATTCCTTCTACTACAGAGAGTGCCTACTTCTCCCTGAAATTCAAATTCAGCTCTTATGAGAACGTGACAAGCATCTTAGAGGCTGAGAGGACACACAAATCGTTGGGAACTATTTCTCCCTTGCACAGAAGGGTACACTTTTGATAAAAGGGTAGATGGCAGGGACTGACCACGGCCACCAATACTCACTTTTTGTCTTCCTCCTTGGCACATCACTACTCTACATTCTGAGCCCCCTCTAGTCAAGCAAGGCCACACGACTGAATTCTGGCCTGAGGAATATGAATGAGTGTGATGTACACAGCTTCCAGACCCAGGCCCTAAAACCTCTCATGATCCACTGTGGTTCCTCTCTCTGACCGACTGCATGTCAGATGTGGCTCATCCAGTGGAGAACGCCAAGGCCCAGAACATAGCAGAGACGCCAGAGAGAAAGAGCCTAGATCACTGAATGACTGCCTGGAGCAGAGCCCTTAAACTTCCCATCTCTGCTACCAACAGGCATTGTCCTATTATGTGAGAGACAAATAAACCTTTCTTGTGCTCAGATCTGAGAACTGTTTACTTCAGCAGTTAACCTATTCTGACTCATAAACGGCACAACCATAGCACATACAACATACATATTATTTCCTTAACGGACAAATTTTTAAGACATTGCAAGACACCTCTGCCAGGAAATTGCCACCAAATGGGAGGAGAGATCTAGCAGTGTGGCAAGATAGGTCAGGGGCTCCTAAGAGTCTGAGGGGAAAGGAATCTGGAAATAAACTGACACTCTGGCATCGGTGAAACGAAGTGCCACACAATTTTATTTACTCATTAAAACATGTATTCGATGCTAATATATGCCAGGCACCATGTCTGGTGCTGAAGTTAAAAATATTCTCTGAGCTCAAGATACCACAGTCTGGCTGGGGAGAAGGAAGACTAAATCAGTCCTTCGACACAAGGCAGTAAGTGCTATAAAAGTCAACCCGAGGAAGCATCTACTATCCCCCCTCAGACGCGGATTTTGTGTAATACACTACATGGGTATCTCTAGCAAAGATCACAAAATGAATTCGTTTCTGGATGAAAAATGACGGAAATTTTGAATCTGCCAAGACTGTGCTAAACATGACAAATGGCCACTGAGAGCGGACAAGTAATACTAATATGGAGATGATTATCAGCATCTCTTTATTGAAGTCGCTACGTACTGCATGAAGTACACAGCTAACGGAACTGGGGGCACCCCCAGGGAGCAAGCCCACCCAGGTGATGTGCCTTAAAATATCTACACCGCCTGGATATCGCCATGGACACTGACAGATCTCCTTCAGATCAAATACTGAATCTGTGCCTTTTAATGAAGCAGAAGCAGAATTTAAATATTAGCTTCTACCCTTTTAAGTTAAAATACAGAATTCCAGCAGAATATAGGTTCTCCTCCAGCCTCCATCCATTTTCTCCATCCTATTAAAAGCTGGCATTTAAATAACCCTGATATTTATCACAATGCTTGTGAGAAAGCAAAACATCATTAGAGAATTGTCTAAAAATCTTAGGATCCTGAGCCTAAATTGGGAAACAATTCATTTGTGAACTTAGAATAATACATGTTGTGCCAAGCTGCATTAATGAGAAGAATTTTTTTCACCTTGACTACATGAGAATCATTAAGTCAGTATGCTTATTCTCATTAAAAGGACCGACTTCTACTTTCATCAGTGAAAATTCTACAATGGACATTAGCTCCCAGGAAAATGTTGCAACCTTGTTTAATGAAGATGTTCTATATAAAACTAGGAGTGACAGTAATCAAAATAATGTTACTTCTAGGATGTCTAAATAAATAGATTGTTATAAATGGTAATAAATTTGAAGATTGGAAATGCTGCCACTATTTCTAGAAACACAAAATGAAGTCACTCTTTAAAACATTGTCATGCCAAGATCTTGTCTCAATTTTCAGCTTATTCCACAATATTAACAAAATTATCAGTTATTGAGCACTATGCCAAGTGATTTAATGACATTATAAGAGCTAATATTTAATTCTCATAATAATCCAGAAAGTATTTTTTTATTTCCATTTTACAGGGGTGGAAATTTAGATACAATGAAGTGAATGAAGCAGAAATTCTTTATTACTCTATTTCATAGAGCAACAGAGGTGATAAAAGGAGATGCTGGCATTTGAACCCAGGTCTCGTCTGCCTGTAAAATCAGCTCTCAAGGCCCAAAGAAGTCTGCTGAGGAAAGAACCCCAGCAGGTGGATGGTGATGATGAAACTGGTACGGGCAGAAGCCGAGCTCAGGTCTACTTGTCACCGTGGCCCATGCGGCTTCTGTCCTGAGTCACGTAGTTAACAGAGTCTATTCCCCACTTGACTTTACAGTTAGATCTTGCCTAAGAGCCAGAGTTATGTGAGAGCTTAAACCTGACTGACAGCTTCCTCTCCAGTCTACAAACATTCTAAAAAGCAGAAAGCCAGCTGCCTCCTCCTTGGCACAGTCCCATTGAATCCAAATAAATAATGCAGTGTTTTCTGTGTTTTAATTTTCTTTAGGATTACCATTCATTATGGCTTAATTTCTGCCTGTTCTAATGATTGCCTAATCTGTCCTTCAAAATGACCTTGTAATCCAACACTGTTCAACAGACTTGAACATTCTCCCCCCTTATGAATAAGGTTTGGTTGACTCTTTTTCAGGGCCATAAACATCAATTCATCACAAATATTCCTTAAAAGAACAAAACCATAAGTAAGAAGAAAACTAAACTTTTCATAAAACATACCCCTTTTGCCTGATATGAATCCGCATTTCAAAGTATAACATTTCGCGATCCTCAGCAACAATTACCACCACTTGGCTTTCCCAGCATGATCTGGAGGGATTTAAGAGAGCATCTGCCACATGCAGAGCAGCCCAATGAGGTACACTTGGCTTTCCCTCCCCTACATCAGGGCACACACATTTCCCTGACTCTCCCAAGCCACACTACACTGTTTTCCCTGATTTCTCAATCACATTTTAATAAAATTGTAGAAATCCAAAATAAAAGCCAATCATCCCTCCGTGTACCCCTCCCCATTGAGAGAGTTCGATCTCATATTTTTATTTGACATGGCCTTCCCTATGCATCACACAAAGGGCCTTTCCATCATGCTTTCATTGATCCTCTCAACTTAAAACAAGCATCAAATAGTATCACTCCCATTGGAGATGTAGAGAAAAGCAGCAATAATGATTGAGATCGAATGCTCTGCTGAAATAGGTCGTTTGAAAAGTCAAAAGAACCTCAGGACTTTATCATGTAATCCACATACTGTAGGAAGTTATTTCTCATTTCTTACCCACTTATCTTGCTTCAATTCAAAACTAACTTCCTTTGCTTTTAACTAGGATCCAGTCCTCAATTCCTTACACACATAAAACTAAATCATTCAAAACTACTCAACTACTAGGATTTTGTTCCCTTGCATTCTGACTTGAGGAGTTAAAGGTAAATAATCTCAAACAAGCATTCTCATAAGTTGCCAAAAAAAGATTATTGCCAGACAGTGTCCTGAAGATAAAAGGGACCCTGGGTCATCTCTTGGACCATGAGTATGCACTGCACAGTGATCCGTGCAGATGGATGTCCATGATCTCTGGCTGTTTAGTAGGCAAGAGGCAGCTACGTTTTGGAGTCAAGGTTAGCTGCATCCCAGTTTGTCATCTAACTTTTGGAAACGTTGTCAATAAGATCAACAACAGTTTAGGCTTAACCTTTATTATAACATAACAAATAAGTTTATCACAACACCTTTCATTGCAGAAATTTCAGTTAACTGAGATTTTTCTCTCTATATTTGTATGGAATTGAAGTAGCATTTGCATGCAATGCTAAAGACATACATATTTATACGGGTTTACACCCTCAGACCTGCCAACCTGACATTGTGTCTGAGACTAACCATCCCAGGCCTGTATCACAGTTGGGGCGTGAACACACTACTGCCCTATTTACATACCATACAGACACCTGTGCTCAACATTTGTCATTCAGCTCTAAATCCATGCAATAAAACTGCTTAAGTTCTTTTTTTAATTGACGTAGCTTAAAAGTACAGAGATACAAGAAATCATGATTTTTTCCTTTTATTCGCCAAAAGTAGACCCCCTACAAGTACTAGTGCCATAATCATCCCAGGCCCAGCAGCCAGAAATAAGGAGCCTCAAGTTCCCACGGTAACCATTACAGTGAAATCCAACACGTAGAAGGGCCAAGTTGACAACAGAACTGGATAAACCACTCCCAACATTTAGACAATGACCCTAAAATTGGTGTCATTCCCTTACTGAAAAAGATCTTTTGGTCACTCCCCAAAATCTTCAGGATAAAATTAGTATTTGCAGTACCTCAAACATGCCATGCAGTTTAGTTCTGGACTCCTCATATATGTGGTTCCTTGTGTATATGTGGGAGTTTCTTCACCACCCACCATTCACCATCACCCCTTCTTCATTTGCCTCTACCTTTATTCATTCTTAGAAACTCATCTCATGTCACCTTCTTCTGTAAGCCAGATCTGTGACCATCACCCAACCCCAGCTAGGGCTAGTGCTCTGTACAAGCTGAACCCCTGAAACCTCATCTCTCTCCTAACACACTCACCAGGCTGCGCTGTGTGTTCTGGGCTGAGAGAGAACTGTGCTTAGATCCTGCATCCTCAGCTCCTAGCACAGTGCCAAGCACAGAGCAGGCAGCTTCAGAAGGGGGTAGAACAAGAAAGGTAAGTCTATCCTGAAATGGAATATGCATTACAATTTAACATCAAGCATCACATGAATAAATCCCGTGCTCACACTGTCTGGGGAGATGCAGAGCCCGCCTGCATCCCAGCACACAGAGGAAGATCTGAATAAGAGATTCTACTCGTGGGTGACAAAGCTCTGTTCCCAGGGAAAAGAAATCTGAAACTTCTAAATTCAGACCCAATGTCACTATGTGACCTCCAAAATGCCAGTGAAGGATATGTGGACTTCTGCACCAACAAAAAGAAGCTAATAGCTTTGCTATTCACTCTATGGCACAAGGACTCCAGATTTAACATATACGCAACGATTCCAAAATTCTGGTGGAGGAGGAAAATCCTGCATTTTGAAGTCAGGAAGAACCTGCACTCAAACCCCAGTTCTGCTCTTTACTGGTTGCATGCAGGAAGGCAATTTAGTTACCCTCTCTGAGCTTGTTTCATCTGTGACATGAGGATAATGACGACTATTTCTAGGGATTGTTGAGAAAAGCAAATGAAAGCTTGTGCCCAGCACACAGTGAGCCCTTCACGAGCATCTGTTCCCATCTCTGTCCTCCATTCAGGGAGTAGGTGTCATCTAAGTACAAACAGGGGGGCACAGTGACACAATGACTGACATGCTCATGCCTGAGTCCTGAACAGCTAAATGAGGACAAGCCCTCGAGACTGTGTGAACTTTAATGGTGCAGGAAGCCAGTCAGGTTTTCCCCAAAACCCCTATATTGTTTCCATACATGAGAACTGGATTTTCAGAGCATCATTTCATCTTTTCACTATGAAAATCTGTGTTTTCAAGATGCTGTGGCCCCTGTGTTGCTGGTAGATAGTGTAAACCTAAGGGAAACATGGCAACCTTCAAAGGCTTCCAAAATGCTCTTTTTCTTAAGCTGGGGGTAAGTACCTAGGTGCCCATTTTATTACTCTTCTTTAAACTGTATATAAGTTTCTATGTACGGTTTTGTATGTGTGATATATTTCACAACTTAAAAGAAGGCTATAATTGTCATGTTAGACTGAAATCAGGGATCCGAGGCATGGAAATCCCGACGGCATTTACTAAGGACAACACATTAATATTCTGTCTACTCGAACTAACCATTTTTTTCAGCCATTAATATTTTAGAGAAGTTACAGTTTAATACCTAGAAATCCTTTTTTTTTTAATGTACTTTGAAAGTCCATTTCTGAATGCAAATTTCAACAATGCCCACCGCCGTCACTCAAAGAGTCACACCTCCAAAGAGAAGGGCCAACCAGGCTAGAGGTCACGAGACCTCAATTCTAGCCCAATTCTTTTACAGATGGGGTGGTAGAGTCAAAAGCTAACTTCCAAAGTATTATGAAAACACAGGCTTGAGGTCAGGTGGGGCTTTGTCTAACATTCCCATAAAGGGTAACAGCAAAATACAGGCTATTTCATGAGGGCAGGCTCGAACCTGCCAAACAAGTTAAAAAACAACGATTCAACTAATTATTTATCTTTTAAAGATATTATTGTAATAATCCAAGAAGCAATCTGCACTGATCAGTTTAATAGTGTTACAGTTGTGTTGTGCTTTGCCATTTACAAACCGCAGTCACAGACACCTGTACTGAGAAACACACACACACACACACATACACAAGGTGTCAGGAGACAAATGGGTAATATGTAAGAAGCAGATGGGAGGACTGTCTCATAAGCAGAGTGGGCACATGCTTCGTACATAAGCGAGGTAAGGGGCTCCCAAAATAGAAGAGTTCAGTGAACCCACCCAGAAGCCCAGAATCAGAAAATCTAACAAACTACTAATTATTTTCAGGTTATCTGTGTGTTCTATGCCTTAGAGTTTAGCATCGTTGTTTTGATTTTTAAATTTATTTCACTTAAGGGGAAGCACCATAATCTTTGCAGAATTTAGAACCTTCAAATGTTATAATCCAACCCTAGAAGCAGAAATGGTAATGCAACAGAGGTTGGAAGCAATGTAAATAATTTCAGCCATCTTTCCTGCCTCTTGCTAAATAGTTCACAATTTTTTGACCTCTAACATAAAGCCTGTGATCAGAATGCAATATGCGAATCAGTTTTCTCTAAATAACCCAGGGGTGTGATTTATTTAATTGTACAAGCGACATTAAATTAATTTTATAAGTACAAAAAATGGTTTTCCTCCTTAAATAAATATTGACTTACCCTTCCCAGTACTTAGTAATTTAACACGTCAAATGTCTTATCTGGCAAAACATAAATGTGAAATGCAGTTAGGAAAATGTTTACAATAAATGCCCAGGGGTGGACTGGAGCAACTTTTGGAGAAAATAAGGGAAATAAATGGTTAAGTGCCAGCACACACACTCATGCTGGAGGACACAAAAAGGTTCTCAGCAGTTGTTAAATTCGTTTAGAGAAACTCACTTTATTTTTCCAACAGCGCTCTCCCCAGCTAATCTGTATTACAACCTGCAGGAGTCTTAATATTCTCAGCAGGCTCAAGATTCGGGCCACACTGATTCAGCTATTTAATCTTGCAAGAGAACAATATTTGGCAGGAAAAGACCCCACAGCAATGAGGGGACGTCCCAGAGGTTCGTTGTCAGCACAGACCGGGCCAAGAACACCGAAGGTGGAAACTAAACAGCACTAACCAATGTTTATCATTTCCTTCCAGTAGTTTCCTACTTACCACGTATGTGCACTCCACATGTGTACACAAAACATACACATCACATGTGCATACACGGCTCTTTCAGATACATGATGTTTTTAAAAGGTAAAATGTTTTCTCAATATTTTGGACCGAGTCCTGAAAAATTTTTAATTCGAAACTATCACTACAGGGGCTAGGGGTAGGAAAGAGATGAAGAAAAATGGCCACAGTTTTACTTTCAAAATCTTTCAACTTCTTAAGCACTGACAACCAAAACAGAAGGAACATATGTTTGAATTTTTAAATCTATACAAATATTTAATCTTTTTAACCATCCTGAAATTAATAAACTGATTGATACTCTTCTACAAATGAGAATTTTTTACAGTTTACATATAATACTATCGTTTGGTTAATTTGAATGATAATTTTCTGGAAACCCATACTGACAAACCAACAGAGAACAGAGAAAACAGATGTAGAGAGACAGGCCAACTTAAGAACAAAATTGACAGCACCTATTATAGAAACAAACAGGATCAATCACTATTCAAAAAAATGACTCAGAAAAATTCTTCAAAAATTATTTTAAAATAGTGATGGCAAAGGTTCAATTCCTTCAGTTCTCAAACCTGGTCAGTTACCCCTGTGATATTAACCCAGTGTTCTGTCTATCAAGCATTTAGCACAATGGGCAACTAGAGGTTATATAGTTATTAGAGGGTATATGGCAAGCTCTGTGAGGTCAGGGGTCATATCTACTTTATTCCTCGTCATATCCCCCACCTCCTAGCAAAGTGCCTGGCACATAGTAAACACTCAATAAAGTGCATTTAGTCAGTAATTGTTTTCAAAAGTGGTTTCTTTTAGAGAATTTGGGGGGATTTATAGATAGTGAAAATACACACACTTGAAAATATGATGTTACTCTTTTAATAATCTTGCCTCAGTCTACATTTCAGTAATGGTGTCTCTCTCTGCACCCTAACACGTAGACTTGAGTGTTCCTAACATTATCATATTCCTTCCTTCCTTTGCTCCTTGCAAAGCCATCTTCTCCCTCAGATATGCCTTTCCATATGCTTTTCCAATGCCTTTCCATTGCACTAAGGCTCTCCTTCTCCAAGAAAGCCTTTCCCAGCCACTTCATGCATCTTCACACAAGCACAAACGCAAGCAAAAGTGGTTTCTCACTCTTTCTGCAATCTACAGAGCCTGGTGTAACGCAAGATGTCCACAGCAAGTGCTGAATGAACAAACAGAGATGCACACGTAACTATGAAGGCAACTTCTATCTTACTCTTTATAGTCAAAGCACCATGTTCCAGAGGATTCAAACATGAACAAGAAATGCACTTGCCTTCAAAGGCTTCATAATTACACAACCAAAGTAAATACTGAAATCAATTTGTTCTGGGGAAATCAATTCTCTCTATCAAAAATAACAAGTGTTAATGGGCTGGCCCCGTGGCCGAGTGGTTAAGTTCACGCGCTCCGCTGCAGGTGGCCCAGGGTTTCGTTGCTTCGAATCCCCGGGGCGGACATGACACTGCTCATCAAACCATGCTGAGGCAGCATCCCACATGCCACAATTAGAAGGACCCACAATGAAGAATATACAACTATGTACTGGGGGGCTTTGGGGAGAAAAAGGAAAAAAAAATCTAAAAAAAAATAACAAGTGTTAAGAATGGAATGATTTTTTAAGGTTTTCGTCTTTTCTTCTTTTTTCTACTATACTCTTTTAAACAGTTCGCCAAATTCAGGCAAATTCTGACACTTTTGTAGTTCTAAGAATGCAATGATACAAAAGCAAATTACAAATTAAAAGTGGACTTCGTTACAGTCAATATAGCCACAAGAGGAAAACTCAATCATAAATATGAGCAAACAAGAAAATGATCCTAACTTCTTGATTCTTGTCCTTGGAACCAAACCTGGGGACATTTCACAAAAGCAACAGGTCCTTCAAACAGAAGTTTAAAGCCATCCTTTTACAGGCAGCCTTGCATATGATTCTGTACAGAAGAGAAAAAGGCCACAAAGCAGCCTCGATGATGGTGAAAGAAAAGAAAGGTAAACCAGAAAGTACGAGCAAAAACAAAAGAAAAGCAATTTTCATGACATAATTCTTCTAGGAAAATGAAATGCAAATTAGAGAACATATCTGCATAGACTCAAAATAAAAAGACATTCTTGCTTCTAACTTCCAATCATGCAATCTTCTTTAATTGTACAAACTTGGCTGGAGTTACCAACGGGTTTTAATTAAGTCTCTGTATAATATCTTCCTTGATTCATGTCCTCCTAATAAGCTAAAACGTTATTTGACTATTCCACTTATTAAGTGAAAAAACAACAGGTTTTAAACCTACCTCCAAAAATCCATTGAAATTATAATGATGTGGCATAATTATTAACGATAGTCACATCTGGGGACTCCACAAATGCATATGTAAGATTTCTGGCTTTTCTTTAACATTCAGTATGCACTTAGCGTAGGTATGTTCCAAAAGGTATAAGAAAATCTGGAAGAAAATTCAGATCTTTTTAAAATTTTAAATCTGTACAATGCACTGGAAATTGAGACTTTTTTTTTAAAGTTAGCCTTTATTAGACTTTCCCTGTAGCATAGGAATATTTCTTTTCTATGGTCACATCTCGGCCCTCCTTGCTCTTCACATCTGCCCAGGCCAAACTGCCAGCACAGAACACGTGAAATCTATATTGTTTTTGTTTTGCGTGTGTGAGGAAAATTGGCCCTGAGCTAAAATCTGTGCCCATCTTCTTCTACTTTATATGTGAGATACTGCCACAGCATGGCTTGATAGATGGCGTGTAGGTCTACACCAGGGATCCAAACCTGCCAACCCCAGGCCACCAAAGCAGAGAGTGTGAACTTAACCACTACGTCACTGGGCCTGCCCTGAAATCTACCGTCTAAACCCCATAATTCAACTGAGACCTGGAAAACTTAAAAACATAATTACTACTGTAAGTTATCCTTGTTTCTATAAATGACTATGGCTCAAAACCACAAATATAAAAAGGCTTGAAAGTCCAATTAAGGATTGGAAATAGGACCTAGAAGGAAATTTTATTTTAGTTAAGATTGTTCAGTTTGAAAATAGGAAAAAAAAAAAACTGATTGTCGAAGTTTTCCTGGAATGGCACCACGTGGTGTCATCTACCTCCACTAAAGAAACTGGCTTATCCTAGTAACTTACAATCGCAAAATGTACGTTACTTATCTCAAAATTACCCTGTCATGTACGCAGACCATTTCTCAGTTAGCCGTGTTATAGAATGAAATGGGTTCCCCTAATATTCATATCTTGAAGACCTAACCCCTGGTATGACTGTATTTAGAGGTGGAGCCTTTAAGAAAGTAATTACAGTTAAGTGAGGTCACAAGGGTGGGGCCCTGATCCTATTCAACTGATGTTCTGACAAGAAGAGAAGAGACACCTGAGGTCTCTCTCTCTCATGCACGTGAACCAAGAAAAGGCCGTGCGAGGACATAGCAAGAAAGCAGCCATCTGCAAGCTGGGAAGAGAGCTCTCACCAGAAACTAACCCTACTGGACCTTGATCTGGGACTTCCAGTCTCTAGAACTGTGAGAAAATATGTTTCTGATGTTTAATCCACACAGCTTGTGGTATACTGTTACGGCAGCTGGCGCAGACTAATGCAAGCCCTATTATTTTCAGATACCTAGACACCAAAGAGAATTCCCTGGCTATGACATTTTAAACCAGGGGGAGTCCTGGCATTTCCAATATAATGAAATTCATAGATGCCACATTAGAAAGCCTGGTCCTGCTTTACTGAGAGAATGCTGCTACAATCTTTTTGATAAAACTATAGAAATCACTGCATATTTAAGTCAAAATAGAAAGTGAAAGATAGGTGTTTGTCAAGCAGCACAAAAGAAATGACAAATTCAAAGCAATTTGAGAAGCTAAGAACTCTCTTGCAAAGAGAGGTTTCAAGAGGAAGAATGTGTAAAATCAGTCAATATTTTGAGTATTACTGCCTCATTCATTTACTCGACACATTTACAGAGCATCTGCCATATGTTGAGCACTATTCTAGACATTAGCAATTGTGTGTTCAAAAGATAGGTTAGTTCTCTACTCTACTGTAGCGCATATCTTAAGAAAGATTTTATCCGCCTAGGCTGAGAAGTGGATGGAAAGGCAAACTCTTCCGAAAAAGAAAACAAAAAATTTCCCTTGAGGAAACAACACCCTTAAAAGAACTCAGTCATTTACTGAACAAATATTTATTAGGTAACTACTTTGTGCTAGAGAATAGAGGAAAGATCTGGGCATTTTAAGGAAGAAAGTCAGAGTGATAATGACACAGATCTTAAGAGATGGTTGATTAAAAGAAACCTAGAAAGATTAGAACTCCTTGTAACAATCTCCATCATAAGATGAAATTCAGCAAGGCTAGAGAGATTCACTCTTCAAAGTATCAAAATGGGTGTGTTTATCAGGGGCAGTCCTGCGTGAGGCATCCCAGAGCCAGCAGCCTTGGGCACACCGAGAAGCAACGGGAAGAAGCGTTGTTGGTAAAAGAAGTCAATTCATTCGTTTATCAAATTTGGCTGCATGCTAGGCCCTGGGGCTACAGAGAAAAAGACACAGCCCGAATCTTCAGAGAGTTCAGAGTAGAAGGAAGACAACTTACCATGCAGTCATGGAACCAGAGTGCCAGGTGGTGAGAGGAAGAGTAAGGCCAAGGACGAGGAGGGAGAGGAAGCAAGGAAGAGGGGACAAAAGCCCTTCCAGGCAGAAGTCTGAAGTGGGTAGGGCTCAGGTCCAAGGCGGACACCCAGGCTGGAGACCTCAGCTGGCACTAAACTAGGGACAGCCTCACATTCCATGCTAAAGGTTTTGCATTTTATCCTGAAGGTAATGGAAGTCACTGACAGATTTTAAGGGAGAGAGTGACATGATCACATGTGCACTTTAGGAACTTTGCAAGAAACCATAAGAAGAGCTTAGGAGGGAGAAGAGGCAGTGCTGTGGCAGGCGAGAAGAGTCAAAACCCAAGCAACAGAAGGAGGGCCGAAATTAAGGATGTGACGAAAGGCAAAGTGCAAAGCGCCATGATATGCATTCTTGGAGATACAAAACATACACTGAAAAAGACATGGATGATCTTCATCTTCATGACAGTAGTTGGAAAGGTTAAAACACATACCACGTTAAATGTTAATTAAAACAAAAATGTGGACTGTGATGTGTGAAACAAGTGGTACAGATAACAGTACTATGATACAAAGCACCATCATGATTCAGAGACAAGAAAGACCGCTGTGGCCAGGGTCTGACTGTGTGTCTAAGATCAGGGGGTGGGGATGTCATCTACAGACAGTGTGAATTGTTCCAAACGAGAGGAACGACTTATGCAAAAGCCCAGAACAGAGTACGTAGCCAGGCCTAAAAGAAATGGAACAATAGCCTTGAAGGGCAGTGAAATATAAGATGAAAAATAATTTAGGAGTAGATTGTGGTGGCTCCTTAGGGTCGGAATTAAGGAGCTTAGATTAGACTTTATCTGACTCAAAGTGGAGGTCCAAGGAAAGTTTTTAGTGGGTCATAATTAGAGTCTTGACAAAAGACATATTTTAGAAAGACTCATCTGATGACAGTGTTTAAGATACAATGGAAGAAGCAGAAAGAACTGGAAGGAGATAAGGCCAATTAGGAAGTTCCTGCAATAATCCAGGTGGGATAAAGGTCTGAACACAGTGGGATTGCAAAGAAAGGAATGGGAAAAAGAGATTTCACAAAAGAAGGATCTTCAGAAATTATTTGCTGGATTCTTCATCTCTGTTTCCAACAAGAAGTCGTACGTGTTCATTCTTTCATTGGAGGTCCCTTCCCAAACCTCCCCTTTAGACAATACCATGGTACAACCACAACTCTTATACCTGCCATGCACAAGTAATTACTGGTCTGGGATGTATTTGTTTCTTTAAGTGACTGTGGCTAAAAAAATGAGGATAAAAAGAAGAGATCAACCTTTGAAGTTCTTCTCTTAGGTGGAAAAATAAAGCAAAACCAGCTGGAAGACAAACCACACATTTGGAGATGAGAAAGGACCAAGAGGTAATTTTCCATACATTTTTCTCATGAAAGTATAATTCCTTATAGAAAAACTTTCCCTGAAGAGAGGCTGTTCAGAGGATCTAATTAGACTGGGTATGTCAAAGTGTTCCAAAACGAATAAAGCACTCACAAATGTGTTAGGTATTAGAAGGAAAATAGGTGTTATTGCTCTATCACTTCCTCTGACATATTTGATCTTTGCTGTAAAGATAATGCTACTGACCCACGATTACTCGGGAATGCATCGGAGTTACTGGTTGAGAAAAGTTGGCGATAAGGTACAGTCCATTAAAGTAACATAAATTCACTGTAGGAAAATACTAGCTTTCAAGGGCTTAAAATCTAAACCATTGACCTCATAACTAATCATCTATGTTAACTGACCCAGTTATGAGTTATAAGAAAAATACCATCCTGGGGCCAGCCCCATGGCTGAGTAGTTAAATTCGTATACTCTGCTTCAGCAGCCCAGGGTTTGCCAGTTCAGATCTTGGGCACAGACTTACACACTGCTCATCAAGCCATGCACTGGCAGCACCCCACATAGAACTAGGAGGGACTTACAACTATATACTGGGGCTTTGGCGGGGGAGGGAAATAAAGGAAGATTGGCAACAGAAGTTAGCTCAGGCCTAATCTTCCTCACCAAAAAAGAAAAGAGTGACTAAAAATTCACATAGTAAATGTGGATGCTGGCACTAAAATTGTGTTAGAAAAGGAAAAATAATATCCCATTCTCCTTTCAAACTACTTAGTGTACTAAACTTTACAACTCAAAATCAGAAGCTTTCGTATAAATTTTTCATTAGTTATCAGTTACGCTTCTTGTATAAAGAATAAAATTAACAATCTACTTCAACATTGAATAACTTTCTAACTTCTAGTTTTCTCGCCTTTAAAAAGAAACAAAACCTTTTTTTATGCTTGCTGAATATAAAAAGAAAGAAAAATCCTATGTCAGTTGTTTGGGTTCATACGAGACCTAATTGCCTCAAACCCTATAATTTTGCCACCAGTTCACAATTAGCATGCATTCTCATGCATGAGTTGACCCAATTACATAACAAATTTTGCCTTTGGGGATTCCTCTTGACTGCTTGTCTCCTGTCCACCATACAACTCAATTTCACACCGTCAGCAGCCTGAACATGGCCACAGTCAGTCTCTGTCAAAATGATTTATTTAAATGGCAAACAGAGACCAGATCCCTACATGATCATCCTTACCCTCGACCTAACTTTGAATCCAACCTTTTAATAGTCCACAGACACTGCTATTCAATTATTAGCCCATGTTTACCTCCAATAATCTAATATTTTTGAAGCTAACACACAAAGTCTCAGGGAACGAAATCAGCCGTCTCCACGTGAGCCTATTAATGGGCATGTGATTTATTTTGCATTCTGAGAAGTCAATGAAAAATTATGTAGCTGTTTCAAAAAAACTAAAAATAATTACATTTCATTATCAAATTACCAACAGACTCTTTTTTCTGTAATGTTGAAAAAAGACTTCAATCTTAGCTTTTCTTGTAAAGCAAGTAAGTGTCTCTTATGAATGAGTATGCTAAATTGAAAATGGTAGTAAAAAAGGGCATTTGAGAAACAGGATGGAAAACCAAAATTATAGACACTGAACAGGGTAAGGGAAAGAATATAGAGCAGGTGAAAATACTATTGTCTGTAATGTTGGTGGGACCAGTGATCTAGGAAAAGGGGATTCTAAAGATTCCTACTGAAGCCAACACACACAGGCATACATGCATGCATGTACACACACACACGCAACAATCATTTCCTCTGTGAGTCAAGAACAGGCACAAATCTTGACAAATCTTGGTACACTTACCATTTCAGTCTATAAAATACAAGACTCTGTCATCTGAGGGGGTTTTTTTCCCCCTTCTCCTTCATATAACATTTCTCCACCACCTGAAATAAATTAGAAAATAAACATCTAGATTTTATCTACACCACAAAGATAGTAAACGTCTCTTGGGGTTGGACTTTACCATTTTATTTCACAATTCATCCACAGACTGTCTCAGCTAATTGAAAGTGCAGCTTAGGGTGTAAACGGGCAGAATGAAACACGTCAATAATCTTCATAGGCTGGACTGAGTCCCTTAGATGTCTGATGTTGGTGTTGCTCTTGCCTTGCTATCCTGCTGCAGGTACCCTGAACGGACCACTTACAAACCTGAAGATGGCAACCACCTGAATTAGAAACAGCCTTTACAATTACCCACTATAAGCTATAGGGACAACAGAAAGAAGGTTGTTAAAATGACCAAAGACAGTCTTCTTTAATTCACGTTTGTACACTGTCCTTTAAGAACAGATTTCCTAAAAGAACAGTAAGTAAAGAAAATGTGGAGAGGTACTAGGACATTTCTGCCATTTCTGAATCTATGCCCTAGAATTTGACTGGGGGACGCAATGAGACATCTTCTTGAATTTCATGGAAAAACATTTTCTCTATTTTAGAAAGTGGTTCTGTTTCTTTCCAACCATTCAGGAAATTCTGAAATGCTGCCTCTTTTCTTATTCTTTCTGCAGCTATATCAAGTGAGTAATATAGCAGAAGAATTTTAAATTGCACCATTTAATAAATCTCCCAAGTTCATTCAGTATGTTGTCATTAAAGACCCCACAAGAAAGAAGTCAAGACTAGACCCACTCCCACCCCTTTCATTACACACAGTTTCAAATTTACAGTGTGGTCTATCCCCCATCTCAATAACATGTACAGACTGAGTGGGTATTTCCAAATGATTTCAAATCTTGGACAAATGAATATGAGAGTAGCTGAAAAAATTTCATAACACTGACACAGACACAAAGAATCAAAAATGCCCATTCATCCGTATTACCCCAAACACCTAGGAGTTGTCATTAAATCCACTATTTTATGTCTTTATACTTTCTTTAGTCCAAAAGGCATTACAGGCAGCTTAGAAAGGTCCAAACAATATTCAAAGACAAAAGAAAGTGAAAACAAATAAGAAAATGAAGCAAATGGGAAAACAGAGATTGCAAAAACCCTGACTTAGTTAAGCTACCCACATCAACCTGCATTAAACTTGGAGCTCAAATCTCATATCCCTTATAATTTTCAGAATGACTCGACTCCATTTCAGGATCTCCAGCAGGAAGATTCTCTGTCTCTCCAGTCTGGACACTTTCTTACCTTCTTCCTCTCAAAACAGACACAATCCAGCTCACCATCAAAAATATCCGTGGGGATTTGGCCAATATATTGCAGTGGGTTTATCTGAAAGTAATGTGGAAAACTGGACCGGCCAAAGTACCACCTATCAGATGAACCCAAGTTTCTTATAGAAAAAATATCCTTGAGTAATATGGAAAACTCTGTGAGGCCCCGGAAAAAGTTCATGATGTTGCAGCCTTATTAGTGAAGAAAAGCTTCACTAGACCCCAGAATATTTAACAGCTTCCGTTCTTCAAGAGTAAATCCCTAACAGTAATATTATGAAATCTATATATTTTTTACTGCTATCTAAACATTAACATGCCTCATCATGGCCAAAAGAATTACTTGTAAGACTTCTATGGTTGCTAACGTCAAGAAAATTGCAAAAAAAAAAAAATTCTTAAGACGTTATCTAAGTTATATGCTTTCAAAAATCAGCAGTGTCTAAATTATAGGCTTAAGCTAAATGGTATCTTGTATATAGTGCTATGTATATGATAAATATAGATTGATACGTACCTGTGTTATAAACGTTTTTGCATAATTAAGGATGGATCGGCAAACAGCCTCTGGTATTGAATAAAATGTATTTTCCTGCTAATGATAAAGGTTGGTGAAATGATCAGTTCTTTTCTTATTAAATACGAATAGTGATTTAATTTGAATATAAATTAAAAGACTTACCTTTGAATAAACGGCAATCCTTACGTTAGCTGTCACGTGGATGTCTTAAGTAGAAATGTTTAGTTCTTTTTGAAATAAATTTCCGAGATAGTTGAAGATTTATGATATAATTTTGTTTTGTGAAGTATTATTTTTATTTAAAAAAAAAATTCCCCAAAAATAATCCAAAGAAAGAAACACTACTAAATGTAACTGCAGGTGGAATATATCTTTAAATTGCATTTTTAAAAGCAAAAATAGGTTTTTGACCGAAGGAAAGAATGAAGAGAAAGAAAGATGAGGGGTGTAATCTTTAGCATCATGATTGGTGGGTTCTTGAAACGGGGTAGAAAAACTAAGGGACAAAAGCCATGAACCTTTAAAATTCAACCCTTTCTCTTCAAAGAAAAAAAGTCCTTACTAACATAAAATGTCCATTTAAAAAGCAAAGAGTGGATAAACCTTAGGGAATGTGGCAAAACAAGTGTTTACTCGGCTTCCTCTCCCTCTCTAAAGAATTTTTTAAACATCAAATCAATTCTAGTTTTGAACTTCTGGCAAAATTTTTTCTCAAATTATATACTATAATTTTATCTGCAAATTTTCATGATACATATATGCATAATGATGATGGCCAAATATCAGTGAGTTTAAAACCATCTGCTAATTCAACATTTTCTGGAAATTAAGGCTAACCACTTAGAACATCTAGAAATACAAATTTTAGTGACTGTACGAAGGGCACACAAAATACACTTCTCAAGGAAAACTGATATGAATTGTGACATATTTGCTTATACTTTTACATCATGTATACAGTTGTTGATTTTCATTCACATCTCCTCTTGGATACCTAACATGGAAATAATTTTTTTCTCAAAAAAACACCTTTTGACACTTCATATAATACTTTGGAAGAAATACAATTACAGGACATGAACTACAAAACTTAAGAAGATCTGTTTATCTACCTTTAGTAAGTACTGTGTGAACACTTTTTCATCCCTAATGTTTTGAACCTTTTGCTCCCTAATATGTTGTGAACTTCAGCTAGTCTCAACCTTCTTTTTCAAGAAAATTATATTACTTTATAAGACACAGCTTTCAAATCCAAACCAACTTCCTATGTCAATGTTTATTTCAGAAATTAGATGTAATACATCATTTTAACAAATATCTAATGTATGAAATCTTATATATACATAATTAGCAAATATATGAGATTTCTCAAGATACTTAACCTTATATGTATATTTTGCATGCTTACCCACAGCAAAAAGTCCACTGTTCAGGTTTTAAAATTTAACTATAAAAGTCCTATTTTGGAAAAATTCAAAAGCTGAGAACCATTTAAAGTGGAATAAGATCCTAAATTATCTAATAACTCCTTTTAATAGCAACGGCTATTTTCCGACTACATATTTAATTTAATTTAATTGATTTATTTAGTAAATGTAGTTAGGAAATCAATTTAATTAAACAAACGTATTCAGAAATATAGTCATTGCAGTGTGAGCGTTAGGCTCTAGATAACTGTGATGAAATCAAAGGGGAAGAACTGAACAGATGAACTTGGCATATTTTGCGAGCACACTGAGGACTGCTTGCACACCACAGCAACAAGAGCACTTCCAAGCCATCCAGTCTCACTCTCTCATCCAGAAACACAAGTGAGAGCTACCACATCACTGGACGAAAGGTCACCTACATTACTGATTTGTTCCTGAGTCCTCTTCAGCCTCTGTAGCTCAGGAGTGTCCGTAACGAAACTGAACCCTCTCCCCTTGCTTTCTTCAAAATCTCTTTTGTACTTGACCTAACAGAAGCGGGGAAATGAAAGAAAGAAAGAAAAAGAAAAGTAAACAGAGGAATCACAAATCCCATTCAGGAGAGGCCGGAGCCCAAGAAGCTGCTGAAATGGAAAGCAATGCCTCCAGACACAGCTCTATCAGCAGGCGACACAGTGAGAGGCTGCGGGGCACAGCCAGACATCTGCACAGTATCCCAGCAACTCCACTGACTGTGCGACCTTCGGCAACTCACCAACCACTCTGTGCCTGGTGGTCTCAACTGTAAAATAGTGATAACAACAATAATATTTAAATAATGTTATTTAATAGGTTATAAGAATAGGATCAAATGTCTTAATACACGTTTCTGGCGAATAACAAGCAAGCGCTCCATAATAGTTATTATCATCATTAATAGTTGTACAGCTACTAAAGAAAAAAAGAAAGCTAAGTCTTCCGCTCCCATGCCCATCTTGTCAGTGACAGGGCACCATTTTGAGCCTGGACCGCACGATGGAGGAGGGAGAGACACAAAATCACCACCAGCATGCCCTTTCCTTATGAACTTTTCATCTTATTTCATAAGGCAAAGCATACAGATACGATTACACAACGCTGTATCACCAAATGTCAAGTCTGTAGATGCTTATAGACATAGTTACAAGATGGGCCACACCTAGAGATTAAAAGGTTTCCAGCACACACCCTTGGCATACTGTGTGCTGAGGTACCTATGATTTTGGCGGTATTTAAATAAACTTCTTTAATTGCAACCCAATGAGCTGACTTTTACAGTTTCCTCAGGGGACTGGAGTAGCTAAGGCATAATCTGACTAGAGCCCCATCTCCTGTCATTAGCATAATGACGATAACTGTCAGGCCAGTGGAATATTCTGCTTGCTAATGACTGAGATGGTTACATCACTTTGACTGTTCTTATTTCTTGAAAAGCCCAAATATCAAGAAATACAAAAACATATTTTTGATAGCCCATATAATCCCCATTTTACATTCATAATTACCAGGTTCTAATTAACACAAATTAATAATTAACACATGGGTAGCTAATAAAATATGATTCTAGAAGTATAAGTTTCTGTATAAATTTCCAAAGTTCACTTAGTTGATCACGGAATGACTGTTTTCGTTGAGGCGTGTCTGTATTTAAATACTCAGTTTTCTCAGGCATTATTATCCTCGAGGCAACCAGAAGACTTCCTTTTACCAGAAGAGCTTGAAAGAAAAAAAAAATCCCAGACAACAACAAACAGAAAGATCTAGATACTCTCATCACTTTTAGCTTAAGAATATCTCATTTTCTCTCCATATTTTCATTTAAATTTATAAAAAGTACTAAAACCCTTACTTTAACCATTTCCATAAATAAAAGGTCAAATAAACTGTATTATTTTTCCTCCACAGAAAATGCTGAATGAGATTAGCCTTCCAACCTTCAATCTCCCAGCATGCGTGAAGATACACACACCAGAACATTCTCAGTGTTTTATGCCTAACTAAGCAGGGAAGCCATTTAGCTTGGCTTGAAGTAAGCACTAGGTGCAGAGGAATAAAAGAACAGACGTAGGAAAAACGACAAGGTGTAACAGCAACAGGTATGAAGAAATAAGAAGAAAAATGGATCAGCCAAGTTCTGACATCACTAACACCAGTTTCAGACAAGGCACAATCACAGACTCCTTCTGTGACTAGTCTGGGTTTTTTAAAATGGCAATTTCCAAAGAAAGAAGTAGAAAGAAAAACCATTAAATTCCAGAATCACAGATTTTGAGCTGATTGCCCTTCAATGGTCCTTTCCACATTCACAAGGTGCCTAAGAATCATGGGATTTGGACTTGTCCAGGTAAGCGATTAGTTTCCAAGAGTATAAAATCATCTCCTTAAATGGTTTGCAGAGTTTTAGAAGATGCTTAATCCTCTTTAATGGTGTGATCCACGACCAAGTTTCATACACTCTCAGCACCAATTCAAGGACCACCCCATGCAGTATATCTTGATTGCATTTGGGGAGCCATTGAGCCATTAGTCCCTCTCTTTTCTAAACTCCTACTCACTTACATCCTATCTCTCTACTTAGGTTTAATTTTAAATGTTATATGTCATGACTTGCCACTCATGCATAGTCTGATCTGAGAGGCAAGTGGACACAAAAAGAGATCCGAGGACAGAGGGAAGTAAGAGGATTCCTCTCTCCAATCTCATGTGTCCCCCTTGCCCTCACAACATGACTCCATCCAGTCAATGAGAACACTGCACCATTGGCCTCAGGAATTGATCTAGAAAGGGACACATATCTAGAATGTGTCCACGAGCCCAAATCTGGGACTTCAACAAGAACTCTTAGGCAAGAGGTACTCGTTCTCCATGGTCTGGTTAGTTTAGTAGGCTATAAAACTGAAGCTGCTGACCATCATCAGGCTACCACTCAATAATGATGAAGCCAACACAGAGGTAAGCACAGCGAGAGATCAGGAGAGAGTCCTGACAGCATCATTTGAGAACCTGCATCTGACTTTTCCTAAGGCCAGACCCACGAGGCTTGTCAGTTAAGTGAGCTAACAAATCTCTCCCTTTTATAACCAGAAGAATTCTGGTTAACACAAGCCACCCCCATCACGCCTAAAATGTATACACACGCACGACAAGGTTCCCAGTAAATAGCAGCATGTGGATTTCTCCTCTTTTACTTCTTTTCTCTGGTTCTTCCTATTTGTGACACAAGGTTTAATAGTTTACAAAAACAGCAGATTGTATCATGGAAAAAGCATTGCTTTAGCGGACAAGAGGCTAGAATTCTCAACCCATCCCTGTCATGTGCCGGCCAACTCACAGGTCTCATAACTTCTCTGAGCCAAAGTTTCCTCATCTCTAATTAGAAATTCTGGTAACTGCTTAACAAACAAGGCTAGAGACTGAATGAGATCAGACACAAGAAAGAACTTTAGAAAGTAGATAAACTGTTGCGTAAATGCCCAGCTTTATGATCATCACACTGACTTCACCTAACTTGAAAGGATTATCTAATGTTTGTCACGAGACATCAAAAAGAATAGTTCTATAACACAAACACAAAGGCCATGGTTAACAAAGCAAAATATGTCATATTAAGAATCTGCTATCAGTTTACATCAACAAAATTTTATTAAAGTTATTCTAGAATAGAAACTAATTTTTCATTGGATTTGTGCCAAGGATCAGACCCCCTACAGAGCACCTTGGATGTGTCATCTGGTGAGCACACAGGTGGAGATGAATCCTGCACCCCAGCTGTGCACGTGCTGGGTGGCAATCTGTCTTTGCCAAGAGTCACACGGCAGGCTGTGCAAATCTGTAAGAACTGTGTGAGGAGTACTCTTGTAAGACTACTCGGGGCTCCCCGTCACTGACAGAATGTTTCCTCTCGCTCCCCACCCTCAGCCCGTGAGAAGCATAATCTAGTTACGCATCAAAGCTCAGCACCAGTGGTGCTGCTCTCTGAGCTGAGCTGGCCTCCTCCCAGTCCCAGAGCCCCACAGCTTTCCAGGTCCACGTCAGAGCAGTTGTCACCGCAAAGTGACAATTACGATGGGGTGACAGTCCCCCACTTGAGAACACATAGAGCTAAGGGACAAGGGCAAATTCATATTCATCTTTGTAATCCCAGAACCCAGCATAGCAACTGGCCCATGGGAGTTAATTAATAAACGATTAAGAAATGGAAGAAGGGAGAGAGAAGGAAAGAGAAAAAAGAGGGGTGGAAACAGAGAGGGAGGGAGTGCAGCCCCATTCCAGGTGCAAGAGAGGAAACTCATAGTAAGGAACTGGAAAATAGATCCATTTGGCTGGAGCATGTGGTGGAGGGCAGGGGGTGTGAGGAAGGGGGAAGAGCCAGGAGATTACTCTGAAAAACACAGATCTGGATCAGATTTAGAAAGAAATTGCTGGCCATAGTGCCTGTCTTAGTCTGTTTGGACTGCCATAACAAAAATGCCATAGACTGGATAGCATATAAACACAGACATTTATTTCTCCTAGTTCTGGAGGCTGGCAAGTCCAAGATCAAGGCATGGGCAGATTCAGTGCTGGTGACAGGCCACCCCCTGGTTCACAGATGGCCACCTGCTCACTGCAACCTCACATGGTGGAAGAAGGCAGAGTTCTCATTGGGGTCTCTTTTATAAGGAACCTCAACTGGGGTCTCTTTTACTAATGCCATTCATGAGGGTGGAGCCTAGTCACCTATCACCTAATGACCTAATCACCTCCCAACGGCCCCACCTAGAAACACCATCACACTGGAGATTAGGTTTCAACACACGAATTTTGGGAGGACATAAATATTCAGTGCATCGCAGTGCTTTTATATATAAACTTAACAAATATTCATTGCGCCTCACATAAGCTGCTCTTTCCCCAGCAAAAATGCCTTTTCTTCCCTTATGCTTCAGCACTGAATATAAAATTATCATCATCTCTGGTCTCTAGTCTACTCTCCTGTTAAAAAGTATTTCACGATGATTCCATGAATAACAATGGCAGCGTTGTAGGAAGGTCCTTCTCTGGAATCTCCTCCTCAAAGGTTCACCTATTCAATCCTTTGTTCACTCAGCAAAGATTTATTGAGCACAAACTAAGAGGCAAGGGTGGGAACAATGCAGCAAAGAGAGCAGTCAATGACCCCTGCCCTCATGGAGCTTGCATTACAGTGAGAGAGACAGAAAAGACACAAGATCTACGCAAATGGAATAAATAATATGTTGGAGGTAAGTGATAAGAGAAAAAGAAAGCAAGATAAGAAGGGTCGAGAACGCTGCCCTTTTAGACAGGACGGTCAGCAAAGGCCCCAATGAGAAGGTGACATTCCAGTAAGATCCGAAGGAAGTGAGGGCAGCGACATGCCAGACTTTCGGTTTAACAGGTTCTTTCTGGCCCCTTACATCTCAGAATAAGCAAATAATTCAATTTGCAGCTCTGCTCACCACTTTGCTTTTTAAAAGTCTTCCTTTTCAGTCTCAGTGAGCCTTTTTCTTAAGCTGGGCCAGAACCACTCTGGTTTCCAGGCTCTTCCTCCATCTGAACTTGTGAGTGCTACTTGCTGATCACGCCAAACACAAAATGTCACTGAGTGTGCACTGTACTAACCCAGTGGAGGTGAGAAAGACAGAAGCAGGAGGCCCATTAGAGAGGAGGCAATTCTGGTCCTCCTTCCCCAGTCGTTCGCTATTAGAGAACCATCCCAGGACCACAGAAGACACAGAGAGTTCTTGGGCCCAGCCTCAGACCCCGGCCTCTCCAGGAGGCCCAGCAGGGTGAGCTGTGTACTCTTGTCAGAATAGATCAGCAAGACAAAGGAGGAGAACAGAGTTGAGACCCCAACATGAGTTCAGAAAGAGAATGTGCTACACCTGGAAAGGAACAGTCTTCATTTCCTATAGGCCATCCATTCGAGACGGAATAAAGGCACTTTGAAAATGCATTTCTAAACTCAAATGTAACAAATACACACAAAAGGCAATTTCACTTGCCATATTTTTCTTCAGAAGTAACTTTGAAAACGTATTTCAAATACTGAATGCTACAGAGTAATGACATGCTACGTATGTACGCATATGCCTGTGAACGCACACACACATTTATCTTCCTGTACCATATATTAGAACCCTAAATCAAGAATCAAAAGACATAAATGTAAACCCTAATTCTGGTCTGTGATCTTAATTTGTTCAATTTCTCTTAAACTTCTGCTCCTCAGATATAAAACGGAAAAAGGAAAGAAAAAAGAAAAGGATTATGCTACACAATATTTAGAGGGTTAACATAAATAACATGTGGAAACATCAAGCAAAGACATGCCCTTAGTAGGTCATTAGCAATATTAGTTTCCTCCTCCTCATTAAATTTCAAAAATGACCTTTGTTGCTTGCATATCATCATTTCTGCCAAAGCATGCACGCTCAGTGACATTTTTTGTTTGGCGTCATCAGCAAGTAGCACTCACAAGTTTAGATGGAGTTATGCTCACAGAAGAGGATCTGCTCACAGAAAGTGATCTATTCACGGAAGGAGATCTGCTCATGGAAGAGGATCTGTTCATGGAAGGAGTTATGCTCACAGAAGGGGATCTGCTCACGGAAAGAGATCTATTCACGGAAGGAGACCTGCTCATGGAAGCGGATCTGCTCATGAAATGGGATCTGTTCACGGAAGGAGATCTGCTCATGGAAGGGAATCTGCTCATGGAAGGGGAGCTTCATTGTTTCTGGTGATGTTCAAGTTCTTAAGTTGAAAGGTAGATTCACATGCAATCCTTTTATTATCAGGCTTTAAAACTTATGTGTACACTACATATATTCTTATGTATTAATCAACCATTTTATAATAAAACATTTTCAAAGAAAGCAAGGACAGAGTTTTAAACCCCAGATGGAGAAGCCAAAGTACTCAGGGGTTAAATCAAAATCATGAGTAGGAGAATAGAACAAGAATATGATAACCAGGAATTTGGTTGATATTTTCAGCCAGCTAAAGCCAAGACTTGGGTGTTCCACAAATGCCAAAGTGAGCAAGCCAGAGGACACCCATACGCAGACAGCTAAATCAGTCACTCTAAGTTTCTTCACTTTAATGAACTGTTTAAATATAGTGGTGAACACTGAATTGAAGCAAAAAGGCAGGAAAAATAGAAATCAAGAGGGTGAAAGGGTATTGCAAAAGGGATTCCAGACAGATTAATGAGGAAGAGCAGCAATACAAGGGATCCTCGGCCGATCACAATAGACCTGCTGGCTAAGAAGAATGCAAGGGCAGACGGTGAGCAAAGGAGAAGATTATGTACCTTAAAGCAGCGTACCTTGTCAGAATACGTTTAATGGAAGCCTAAAATCTACAGGCATATTTATTACTGATTCCTGTTATCCTGCTCTTCATTTCACACATTTAGAAGTCTCCATCTGATACAATGAAATCAATGACCAGTTTTATCATCATCTTTCATGACATGATGGATATTTTACATTTCTTAAAGGAGACATTGTGAGGGCCGCATCACTTTAAACTACATGCAAAATTCTTAGTTTGATCTGCAAAATTTAGCACTCAGTTATGTGTCATCTTGTACAGTTCAGTAGATTTTAAAGTACTGGACAACGTGGACCATATGCCTCTTTCTATCTCATCGCATCTTGCTTGGTGTTAAGCACATATTAAAAGCTTAATAACTATTTCATGATTGATTACTATCCAGTTTTGTATTTTTAATGTCTAAAATGCAGAAAATTGGCTAATCTCACAACGCTAGATGGGAATTAAACCACTACAAAGGAAAATCTGATTAAGGGCTTTTTTTTTAAGGTGCAGTTAATTTTAACAACTGTTAAGTTAAATGAGCTCAAAAGCGAATGTTCTTTTTTACAAATTAATCTCATACTTCGTAAATTTATGGTTAATTAAATAAAATTAAATTTTTAATTACCTTTTTAAACATAATTAAAAGGCATTAAAAAGAATTGTCATAGATTTCTAAGGCTTAAATTAGCCTTTCACTGCATTTGCAGAGGTATTTACTGATATTCAAAGATTTGTCAGTATTCTTTGCATATTCATGGTCCAATTTCATAATATTTGGAGTTCCTTTACTTAAAATCATTGAACTTGAAATTTATTATAATCAAATACTCTGAATACACAATAAAGCACATCTTAATTTCTCAATAAGCTAAAATAATTAAAAATCACCCATAAGACACTAAAGTGTAGCTTAGGGGTTAACAGCTCAGGCTCAGGATTTTGACAAACTCATCTTGTGCCCTGGCCTCACCTCTTCATAGCTGTGTGACCCAAGGAAAGTGATGTAATCTCTGTGAGCCTCAGTTTACCTCGTGTACAAAATAAGCATAATTGTAGTACAATATTGATAGCACTTTTGTGAGAGTTAAATGAGATGATAATAACAATGGCTGACATGGATTAGCTCTCTCCTACGTCCCAGGCACTGCACCGAGCGCACTGCACATCATGCAAGCAGGGCCAGGAGGGGCGGCCAGCAGATGATGTGTAAGGAGCACCAGCACTCAATTCCATAGGCCTGTGTTTACTCACACACAGTAAGTAAACATCTAGAGAATGCATCCCACCACGTGGGCCAGGCACTGTACCACCACCATTTGGGAGCTCCCTCAGCCTTTTGGGGATCAAAATAGAATATAAAATATATAAACTAAATAAAAATTAAAATATGCTTTACCTATATTATCTTAAGATAAATGCTAGCAGGTACACATTTTAATGCCCATATTTATCAGTGAAGGAAGGGAGTTCAAGGAGGTGGCAGAGACCACAGGAGGCAGAATCTGGCATCTCCCCAGACATTATCTGTCAACTCATCTGACAATGAAAAAAATGTCAAAATGAAAACTGTCAAACTGGACACACAGAGATAAAAACAAATGTCCTGTAGATAAGCAGAGAGGAAGGTGGAATCAATTGAATATTTCTTAGAGGATGCCAGAAGAGCTGCATAACTTAAACTTTTAGCTAATTCATTATTTGTAATGGAATCTGTGGGGCCATAAAAGGTACAAAAATTACCACCCAACGGAAAATCTAACACAGGCCACATTTTTCAGTCAAAACGTGTTTTCAAGCATTTCTTTTGAAGGAAACGATTGTTTAAATTTTCCATTCGAAAAGATCAGGCTGGGGAGGAGAAGGCCACTGCCAAAATTGCAGTACTGGTGGGATTCAAACCGAAAAGCCATACCTACATTAATGAAGAAAATTGGGGCCTAAAATACAAACACATAATGCATATGTTCACCAAGAATTTCACAACAGAAAAATGTAACTAATCCACCAAATTCTGCCTATGAGGTATAAATTACTCTGGGGAGTAAATTAAGTATTTGATAATGATGATTAACTTTTCCAGGAAACTAAAGTATCATCAAATTAACTATTCAGGTACTAAAGAAGCAAAAAACAATTAATATTCTAATACCTGACGCAGTCCTGAAGAGTAACTGACTCATAGAGTCTGATTATGGCTGATTTACATTGCCATGTTACTTCTTAAAGAATATTTAATAATTCAGACAATTCATGAATTTTGATTTCCAGACACGTGTTCTCTTAACTATTAATCCTTTAGAGAGAGGCAGCCTCATCCCATTACATGATTATGACTTTTAAATATAAATAACCTAATTCACACACAGAGTAGAATATTCTTGAAATTATTTTGAACCAGAAGATACCAGGCAAGGTTAAATTAAGGAGAGGATAATAAGTTACAACACGGAACATTCCTGGGTGCATATTCTGAATTATAAAGTATTAGAAAAGGGATAACTTTCCAGTTAGGAAAAAACTAATTAGGAAATTAGTAATTTAGAAAAGGAAATTACATTCAAACTACGGTGAAGAAAAGAAATAAGGATAAAATCAAGAATCAAGCAAATGTAAACAGAGCTGAATTAACACAAAACAGTCATAAAAGTGAAAATAACCTGTCCTTAATCTCAGAGTCACAGCTGATGAAAGTGACAGATGATTCCTCCTTTTTCTTACATATGCCTTCTCCCTAACAGACTGATAATGTCACTAAAATTGGTCCTAACAGCCCTCCTACACCTACAATAGCATCATCCATCGGGCAGCACCAACTGTTTTCTATAAGAAAACATTCTTCTTCCACTTCCTCAAATCTGAAAAAGGAAAATGAAAACTGTAACACAGCAAAAACCAAAAAAGATGCAAAAGAAGAATAAATCTAAATGTATTATACTTAATGTGCACACAAATGACACTGGCAATAGCTTGCATGATAGCTAGCTTTCGTCACCTAGAAAAACCCATGGATCTCAGCAAGGCATTTTAATCAAAAAAATGTAAAAGATTAAATCCTTAATACAGAATTTTATTTAAAACATAAATCTCCTAGAAGTGTTTACAGGTTATTAACATACCTATGGTACAACTAGAAACTTAGTACTAACGCAGGTCTTCCACAGGGAAGGAGCTACTAGAAATAAATATATTAGAAGTGTCGAAGAATGAAGTGAAGAATCATGGCTTCTTAGGTTTCTTAGTTAACAATGAGAGCTTCGCATGGATTACAGGGCCAGTTTTGAGAAACGCTGGCTTGTCGTCTCCCTGCTATGGTTCAAGAACTACAAGGTATCAGACGTTATATTAGGCATTTGACAGACTATCCGGTTTACTCTTCAAAACCACTCTGAAAAAGAGATATCTATTTCATTGTTTTTTACATAGGAGAAATGTAGTGGAAACTTATCATTTGGTTCACCCAAAACAAGCCTCCTTCTAGTAATGGTTCCATGCCTCACTCCCTCCAGTAAAGGTTTCTCAAGAGGCGCCATTTTCCTACATGATCCACTTCCTTAACCATCACAGATTGGGCCAAAGGTAGTCAGTCATCAGTCCTAAGCTCACCCAAGTCGAGATGATTGGGAGATTTGGGAATTGGGCCCCCAAGTGTAGAGTGAGTCTCTCCCTCTGACAACTAAAACTCTAAGAAATAAAATTTTGGAACTATTGACAGCCATGTTTGCCACCACCAGAACCCCGCTCATCTGCCAAAGAGAGTCCTGACTTGACGGCATTTGAGACCTGATTCCCACTGTTCCTGAAGCCCAGACAGGCAGATTCCTTGGATTTTTGTACCCTAATATCCTCAAAATAAATCATTTTGTTCAAGCCAACGAGGGTTGGGTTTTCTATCACTTGCAGCCAAGAATCCTAATACAGGAAACTGTGGCTTAGTGGTTAACACACAAGCCTGGCACCACCATCTGGGGAGCAGGAGAGTCAGGATTCACACCCAGATGTGCCATCCCGAAAGCCTCTGCTCCTTCTACCCTCTCACGCTGCAAGATGGTAACTCAAACATTTAGTAAACTTCAAAGACCTTCATTTAGATTGAAATGTAATTTTAATGAACATATACCATTATTTCTTTAAAAAGACCGGAGTGTAAACAATAGGCTATACAAGATAGGAAATAACTTTTAAATTGTCTTACGTGTGACATGCATTAGCCAGTATTGGATCTTTCACGGTTATGAACACTACCAATTAGATGCTCCATAGGAGCTCACCAAATGAGTGAGTAAATAACCAAGGTAACTACTTCAAAATGATTGCCGTCTTCAAGCACCAACTTGGAAAAGTCTGTAGATTGTTCAATATTTTCACTTTTTACCTAACTCTGATTTCCCACATGAAAAATTAGATACTAAATAATTCCCGAAAACTCCCAAAGTTTAACTTTAACATTAAGATTTTTAAAACTACTGCATCAGTCTGCACATTAATATATTATCTTGGTTGTATTTCTAGGAAGTTTCAAGTTTCATGATTCAGAGTAACGTCATAGTGCTACAGGTGCAATTAAATTCTTCCCTTACTCGTGTAAAAGTTCTCCATTCAGTCTGAAGACACTAACAGAGTCCAGGTAAGTCTGTTTCCCAAAAGGAGAAAGCGTCTTTCTTTTCCCTCCAGAATAAACACCTGAAGAGGCAACAGTAATTTTTTCCTTTGCAATGTGGAGTTAAAGAAGAACTGGGTTTTACAGACACAAAGAGAAAGAAGAACAAAAAAAATGGGACTCTAAAAGAAATGGAAGTAAAAGAGAGGGGCCAGTTTGAGGTGGCATGGATAAGTGTTTGAATGTCTCTTAATAATCCTAATTTTGGAATGCTGTTCTGCCTGGGCCCATGAACATCTCATTTATACATTTCACAGTCCGTGAGAGCACAGCTATTTGAGAAACAGGAATAAGTTGGCATTGCCAAAGAGCCAGGTGGTTCCACTGTTTGGAAACCATCTGGTCTGAGTTTTCTCTTTGTCAGCACCATCAATACTTCAGTAGCAAGAGCTATTATAGAGATTGTGTGTGTTTCTTTTCTTTAAATAAACTCAAACAAAACGACCCTGAATATAAATTCTTTATTCCTTTGAATTGTGCTTGCAGAATATAATGAAACCCCTGTCAAGATGAGTTACACTTGAATACCTATATTCATCTCAGAACTTCACAAAACCAAGTGGCAAAATACTAGAAGTATGCCTACAACTCCAGCAGCATCTCTTGGTCATAGCAACCTTTAATGGGGTCATTACTGCCCAACCTACCACTACCAGCAAAATGGGAGATTTTCTGCTGCAGTAGACGCCAAAGCAAAGCTATATATTCAATGTGGGCTGTAAAGAGATTTAAATATTGGGAAAGCTCAGAGGTACATTTAATCAATTAAAAAAAAAAAAACCGAAGGGGGTCTAAGAAACTTAAACCTATTCATCAGAGTCTCGACCACCTCGTCATCCAACAGACAATATGTCAAGCCTATGAGAAATATTCATGGACTCACTGCCTGGACTGCAGAATCCAGGACAACAAACATGAGCCGCAAAGCACGGGGCTCTTACCTCCACCTCAGAGAAAAGAGCACAGCTTACTAAAAATACTGGGCTCTCCATAACACACACATGCGAACAGACACTGGCATTAACAAACCTTGTCTTCTAAGACCTTACCCTCAGCTTCAGTCAAAGATAAAGTTTCCAGACCCAGATGTTTTATCAGAACACTCAAAAGTCAAATCTCCCTAAATGCCAGCATCTACCCTCCAAAGGCAGGCCTCCATTTCATTGCCCTTTAGCTAGAAGCCGGAAGTCACCATGTCACATTCGCTTAAGAAGGGACAAATTAAAGAGGTTGAAGTCTTGACCTAAAGTTAAAAGAGAAAGAAAGTGAGGCTGTAAGAGATTTTATTTTCTTCTCTTGGCAGGTCATCCTTGTCCCCTCTCTCTGCACCAATGTTTGACTTGTCAAAATTGCTTTGCTGCATCTACACCTGACATCTAAATCATTTGACAGGCACATAACCTTATCAAATTTCTAGTTATAGTACAAATAGAGGTAACAAACCATAGCCGCTGAAATTGATAACAGCTCGCGCAAAGAGCTGCAAGGCTGTGATTGCAGGAGAGGAGAGAGCCACCATCATGAGAACCACGGCCCCTGAGCCCACAGGAGGAGGAGGAGCCGGAGCCAGATAAAAGCTAATTCCACCAAATCCAATTGCTGCCCCAATTCTTCTGTCTGAGATTGAACCAAAAGGCCCCTCACTGGGGGTGAAAAACATTGTGAAGTCATTGTGAAATTTGTCTGCTCCAACTAGCATTTGAACTTCAAAGTCAAATGGAACAAAAGCATCAGAATAATACCTTTGAAAGTTCCCTCCAACCGCCATTTGCCCTAATACATGAAATCAGGTTATTGAAGTACCATTACTTAATTCAGGAGTGCAATGCCAGGAATTATAAATACATCCCTGGTTTTATCTGTAACTCAAGCCAAATGCTCATCTCTAGTACTCGCTCAGGAACAAATAGGGAATACAGTGTCTGCCAAAAATGAATAAAATATTTTGAGGTAATATATCACATAAAAACATTAATCTTAAATCATAGTAGGAAATATAAATCCTTTTAGAAGTCTGTTTTCTTAGTTTAAGTGTTCTGGGCTCCCAAGGCTTCTGGAAACACTACAGAAGAAATGAAGGAAATAAATATGAAAAATACACGTAATCATGGAGGCAATCCCCGAGTTAAAGGACAGACCGGAAATTAGATTTAAATTCACCCAACCATACATATCCCAGCATCCGAAACACTCCCCTGGCTTGAGACCTTTTAATCCCAGGCCCAGGAAAGGCTCATCCAAGATTAAATACTCGAATCAGAACACCAAATCCTTTTACTCTTCTACATGAAGACTACATGGTTTATTAGTATCAAGTGACTTAATCTGTGAGTCTGCCCTATTCATGACATTTCTAGGAAAGATTAACAATTTCCAGGTCTCCGTTTCCTCTCCTTTTCCTCCACTCATCCCACCCAACTCCCAGCCACAAACGCTAATGATTTTCTTTCCTTAATATCTCAAAACTAGTCCACTGTTCTCCATCCCTTCTGCCACCACCATATTCAAGCCACCACCATCACCCACACACTGGAGTCCCTGCCTACGGATGCCTCTGTCTGCCATCTTGTCTCTGCAATCTGCAACCAACACGAGCTTTCAAAACCGCAAACCCGCAAACTTCATTATTCAGTTTTAAACTCATCAATGTGTCCGCACTGCCCTTGGGTAAAGTGTGGACAACTCACAGCTGGTGATGGGACCCTTGTGTTCCTCTCTGATCACATCCCTCCCATATCTCCATCCTGTACTAATGCCCCCCAAAGCCTTGCCTTCCTTCAACTCCAGAGCATTCAGTGGGGTGGAGGTGACCATCATTAACCAGGGCCCTGACTGGTAAATTCAGCAAACTATCATCAGGGGCCACTAAAACAGAGAGATCCTCTGACATCTCAAGGCCAGGGTGACAACAAGGATCTACGCACTGCCAGCACCACCCTGAATTCTAGAAATGGCATCGGTTAGAGGCTTGGCAGGGTTATCACCGCCCCAGGACATGGCTTTTCTTGCTGCTTTTGTTAGCAAAGGTTGAGTTATTTCCTCCATAAGTATCAATACTTGTTGAATCGTCTTATAAACTTAGCATATTTTAAATTTATTATTTCTCTCTTCTAACAGGCAAGAATTTAATATTTTCCCAACTCTGATCAGAACTGTGCTCCAAATATTCCATTCAAGCTTCAGAGTCTTCATATATTTATTCCCAGCTCCCTCACTAAAATCCTGTGTATGCCCCCCACACACTTTAGCACACAGGCGATTTCATTCAACTGTCTTACTACATGGGTACAAGCTCAAACCTCATGTGTCAGGAAGAGAATAGGCTTGATAGGGAACATACATAGTTCAAAACTACGACATATTGGCTCAAGGAGCAGGCCTACTGGAGAGAAACCCTCCCTGAAGCAGCTTCTAGGACCAACACAGGCAAAAAAAAAAAAAATCTCAAAAGGGCATTTTAATGTTGGCTTCACAAACACAGGAAAATAGTTTGTCTAACTCCCTTCCTAGTATTATGAAATAAAGGAATCTATTGCATTTCACAATAAAGGCAAAATATAAAATAATTACTTTATAAAACACAAAATATTATCTGTATTGTGGTCAGCAATATGGCAAATTCTTTGGCCATCCAGCATCCGTCAGCCCTTCTTTTAATACAACACCCTTACTTCCTTTTGAAAACTCATTTCTTCGCAACTCTTTCCGAAGGTGGATAATGTGACCTGGAACTGGCCAGAGTACTGCGTTCCTGTCTCTCAGTGATTCGTTCAGCCTTGGACACAATATCCAATCAGGCCAGAGAAAAACAGTAATGTCAATAGTGGGGGCCTCTCTTTCACTGGACTGGCACCTACAAGGATGTAGGCTGAAGGCGTGGCAGGCATCTTGCGGCCACATGAGGTAAGCCAGCCCCATAATGGAGCTGTTGAGGAAGACACAGCATTGAGAGATGGGGAGAAACTGGGCACTGATGACATCCTCTGAGCGCCTATAGGCAGCCCTGCTCTAAAGCCGGGTTCACCCCTGGACTCCACAGGCACCTGAGCCAGCAATCCTAATAAACAGGTGGAGTCGAGTTTTCTGGCACATGCAACAAAAAAAACAGCCCTAATTGATATGCTCATATACATTTTGTTAGCATATAAAATATCTATATGGGTTTTAGAGCCTTCCAGATTACTTTCCTCTCAGTATCACACCTTTCATCTGTTGGGCTCAGTCTTGATACAGCTGTTTGTGATCAAAGCTCAATTACACCCACTAACAGAAAAGTGGTTCAGATAATCCTGAACTGTGGCTACTTGAAAATCATTTGCATGTGGTTTGGGAATCCATCATGTAGTTAAAGAAATAAAAGATCATAAAACATTGTTTAAATAGTTTTTAACAACTTCTCAGACAGGAGTCCCCTTCCCCAAGTGACTGCAGACAAGAACAGTTAAACTTGAACAAGAGTTCTGTTTTCCAGAACTTTCTGGGATGTCACTATTTGAGCTGTTGGTGATAACTACACTTAAGCAGAGTAAACAATAACATAACTAAAATGTTATTTAAAACAATTTTTAGAAGAGCGACTAATTCCACACAATGACTGAAAACAAGAAAACTATGACTTACCTGTATATATCCAATGCGTCTATATTTCTGTTGAAAGGTGTTTTCTCCATTATGCAACATTCCTAAAAATCTATGAACAGAAACTGGCAAGCAACCCTTTTATGCCCTTTTGAATCATTTAGCACATAGTAGGTACTGAAAAGTTTTTACTATCCCCTTCCCCAAAAGATCTTTCCTTGCTATTTTTTTTCTAGGCAGTTTGACATTTTTTCAATCACATATTTGTTTAGAAATGCCCATATAAAGACATATGAGATAAATTCTCATATCAGGAAAATCATGTCTTAAGTAAGAATGCCAAGTGGTACATGAATTTGAGCAGATCGACAATAAACTTAAAATAGATCACAGTAAAACCCCAGAACATTCACTAGAATGTTTTACCTATTATCTAATTTCAATAAAGAATAAATAAAATGCTAAGTCTGGAAGCTGATGTCCTGGGGTAGGTAGAGACCCCAATCCCAGGGAACAGGGTTTGGGGTGGTGGGTCAAGCTGGTAAAGGAACCTTAATTCTAAACTTGGAGCTGAGCCTAAGAAGCTACGTGACCTTAGCTGGTTCCCTGAGAATCCTATTTTCTTCACTTGTAAGGTGAGAAAAGTAAATTAGATGATCTCTATAGGTCTCACAGAATGCTAAACATTTATGATTCATTCTATAAAATTATCTAGAGAATTAACCATGAAAGATGGTGAGAACAATTATCCTGAGACAGCTTATAATAAGCACCAAATATGTAGGCTTCTATTCTAACACAAAAGTGTGCACTAAACTTCAACTGTGGCTTAATTTCGATATATTTTAGAATTCAAAAAAAAAAATCATCCGTGAATTAAAGGGACTTTTCTGATTAACCTTTGGCTAACCATAACACTGAACTTAGAAAAAACCTCCATTTCCGTAATCACTCCAGTTCTCTGTAGCAATAAACATACCAGTTGTTCTCAAATTGCAAAGAGCTGTGCCCAAAATATCTGTTCCTAAGTATTCGCAGGCATCCAGTGATAACGAGAGCAGTCTAATGCATACGGGGCAGAGGGAAATCACAGTAATTGGCTTGTCCAGGGATGAAACCCAGACTGTGGCCTCATTAATAAATGGACCAAGCCAACTGGGCAGCCCAGCCACAAACTAATGAGACATATGCACTTACCACTGCTATGAGAGGCTCCAGAAAAATGCTTCTCGTGATACGCACAGCAAGGAAAAATATGCCTAAACATCTCATATACAAAGAAATCTTGGTTTCTTATGTTTGACTATAAGTTATACCTTAGTTAATCAAGTCCTATTTTAAATGCCCGAGGGAGCTGGTATTTAAAATTCTTTTACTGCAATTACTTTCTTAAAGAAAGCAATTTACCCTAAATTATCTATTTTGTAAATCCATGTAGTTTATCAAAAGGTAAAAATATCAAACGGCTCACCCAATAATTCATTTTTAATCAAAACGTATAAAGAAGGGAAAAAAGCACTAACATTGAAGCTTTCCAGGCAAGCACCGAAAAAACCCAACTGAAAGTTTAGTTAAAAAAAACTAACTCTACAAATTTCTAAAAAAGTAAAGATTATATTAAAAACATGTACACAAAGCACATATAATAAAAATCTAACATCAAACTTGTGTGAGCTACATCGATTTCCAACATCATTTGAAATCAACTATCATGATGTTATTTCAACTTAATAACAAAATTATTTGTTTCCAAGCTAGCTGCACAATGTAGTTGTCAGTTTATTTGACAGGGTCCAAGGGACAAAACTAAATAATCTAGTGGAATGGAATGTTATTTATGTTTCTCATATAGGACAAAATAAAATTTTGAACTAAAACTATTCTATAGAGAAAGCAAACTGCTAAAAGTTTTCAACCTGAAACAAGAAGAACATCTTGGCTTCATCAGGTTTTGACAATGAGAAGGTTTTATGCTATAAAACTTTGAATTCAACTTTTTTAAAGATAGAACAGAAGAACTGGCAGCATTCTATAAGCCAGGGTCACTCTTTTCGTTTTAGGGTTTACAGGGAGCCCTGGAAAATCTCCTCCCACGCATTCCTGAGCACTTGTCCACTGCAGCCCTGCCTTACCCATGGGGAAGTTAGCAGTGGTTTTGTGCTCTATAGAAAATGTCCCACATTTCTATAAGGCCCACAATTCCCCTAGATCCTGGCAACTCCGTCCCCATGGGCAAGGTGATCAACCAAGGATGGCGCCTTCACCCACGAGAATTGTGTTCAAAAATATTTTTTTTAATCAGGTTCTGTGACACTCTAATAAGATTATCCCCACAGAAAATACTAGAACATGGATCAACTTTATTACCATGAAATCTCAATCCAACGTGCCAATTAAATGCCAGACCAACTGCAGAGAGATTTCTCCTTGAATCATGCTACTCACTTCGGTTAGTCAGAAATATCTACAGTAGTGGAAAAATTCTTCTGTTCTATTTGACTCCCCTCCCCAGGAAAACAAAACACCTCCCAAACACATCCCACAATTACAAACACTCATCTATGCTGAACATACAACATTCAGGGTGGAGGGCTGAATAAAAAGATATATGTAAGCTATGACTAAAGTTACGTTTCCAAAAAGCATGCATCCGTATATAAAAAGGCTGGAAGGAAAATAAAAGTGTTACTGAATTAGATTCTTAGAAAATAGGCTCCCGGTGATTTCAGATTTTTATTTCCATTAATGCTGTTATAAAATTATTTGTGCAATAAGTTAAAGGTACAAATACACATCCCTTCAGGTTAAGAGTACTGGTATATTCCAGACCAGTGGCATTACAAGCAGGGAGAATGGACCCTGCTCTACAAGACAGAACGGATTCATGAAAGGAGGCAAGATGCTAATGAGGGATACCCATCAGAGGCAAACATACATTGTAATCCATTGTCCTCCTGCAAAGTTCTGATATAGGTGTAGTTGTGTATATGAACTTTTTCCAAATGATAAAATATAACCATATAATCTATACCATAATACATTAGTCATACAGAGCAATCCATAGGTATCATTATAGACTATAATATAACCTATATAATAAAAATATATTATAATACAATATACAATGCAAAGCAATCCAGCATTTCAAAAGCTGATTTAGCTGTTGTAACAATCAGCTTAGCCTACTCAAATATAAATACAAATTTTAAAATAGAGTTTACAGTAATGGAAATATCACATAGCTCATTGACCTAAGCAAAATAATTAAACTGAACGTAATTCAACAACTATTCTCTTCGTTTCAAAATTTCCAAAGTACGCTCAGGTTAGATCCTAACAGAGGCACCTTAATATTAGAATTACAATCAACCCAGCCAGTCATCTTTCAGAGCGTGCTGGCATTGCAGAGGTTTTAACCAGCCTAAAGGACGGCTTAAAAAGACTAAACCAAATGATATCTAAAATCTCTTTCAAGGGGCCAGCCCGGTGGCACAGCGGTTAAGTTCACCCGTTCCACTTCTCAGTGGCCTAGGGTTCACTAGTTCGGATCCCGGGTGCGGACATGGCACCGCTTGGCAAAAGCCATGCTGTGGTAGGCGTCCCACGTATAAAGTAGAGGAAGATGGGCATGGATGTTGGCTCAGGGCCAGTCTTCCTCAGCAAAAAGGGGAGGATTGGCAGTAGTTACCTCAGGACTAATCTTCCTCAAAAAAAAAAAACTCTTTTAAAAATAAATTCTGTGGTTCTATTGTTATCTTAATATATCAAAACACAGATACACAGAAATACGATTTACAGGTTCTTGAAATAAACTAGCATCAAATCATAATGAACAGACCAGTTTCATAATTTCATATGTTTAGATAAATGACCTAGAACCTTGTTTTCTCTTGAGTGTTAATTTCTATCATGTATCTTAGCCAAAACTTACTTGAAAATTTAAAATGAGAATGAAAAGGTGAAAATATGCTTTGTTAAAACACTAAAATGAAGAAGCAGGATAAGAAATCCAAGCATCTGCTTTATATTTACAAGAACTTCTTTTTCTCTCACTCAACTATGGTGAATCGTTACCCGCTCTCCCACAAAAAAGATGCTATTGACTTACTATCCTGGAGTCTTATTTTAGCCAGCCCGAAGCATCATGTTTATTTTGAATTTAAAAATTCCTTCCTGATACTACATTTTTAGGTTATTGATTGGACTAAATGCTGATTAAATGGGTAAAAAGCAATCTACTTTTTCTAAGGTACTATACCACGTTGCTGTAATTGTATATACACTATCATTACTGATCATTATTGATGTAGCTATAAGGAAGATCATTGCTTCCTCATGCTAGCATCCACCTTTTTACTAAAACATTCATACATAGGATTTATTCTAGCTAAACCCTGGCTATTTCCTATGGACACTGTTTCCTGTGAAGCCCCTAAGTGATGGCAATATTTTTTCCCAGGCTAACAAAGTCGGGATGAATGTCCCCATTAGTACCCATTGCTGCTTCCAGGCCTTTCTTCTCTCCTCCCTAGCTCTTTTGGGCTTCATGCTGCTGGATAACACACCCACTGCAGTTATTATCACACTTGTCACATCGCCTCACTTAACCACTGGCTCATTACTTCACCCTCCACCTCCACTCTATCAACATTCTTAGTGACCTCAATGTCACTCATGCAATGCATTCGACATCCTGGCTCCTCAGTCCTTGACCAACTCTTCTCTGTCCTCCACTCACCTCAGCCTCATACTGCTGGAGCCAGAGCCTAAAGCTTGTTGCCACCAGCTGCGCTACCTCCAAGGTCAGTTTCAAGTCACCCAATCAACAACCACCACTTAGTTTTCAACTCATTCCTTTTAATACTTTAACAACAATTCTCTGACCAAACCAGGACTTCCAATCCACTGACCCCACCTACTGCCTAAGGTCCATCACTCTCCATATCTTCATTCCCTCTGCAGATAACTCAGATTCCATGGTCCATCATTATGATCACTTCCCGGCAATCACCATCAAATACTTTCCCCTCTCTCCCTCTGTTGTACTCTCCTAGTAATACTCAATTGTCTCCCTACTCTACATTGCATCCAAAAAGCCCAATGTGGTAGAGAAAAACACACAACTCTGCTATCTGATCTCAGCTTAATGTATGACCTTTTCAACTGTGTCCTCAGCCCTGTCTGGCAACCCCACAACTTGTCCCAAGTCCATCACTCTCTCAGAAGTCAGAAAAACCATTTCTATATCCTTCTGTCTCCTCAATATTCTAGACCCACTCCCTAAGTCATCCTCAAGTTGACAACTTTAATTTTTATTTCACTGTGGAAAGGGAACCACTCAGAAGAAAGCTTCACCATTTTCCCACCAAAATACTTACCAACCTTTCTGTAGCTGCACCCATGTGACTCTGCCTTCTCTCTAATAAGCAGGACTAACTGTCCTGGCTCCTAGAAAGGCCAACCCCTCCACGCATACCCTGGATCCCGTCCTCTCTTGCCCAGTCAAGGACTCTGCTGCAAAAATTACCCCCTCTCCTCTCCATCATCACATTTTCCCTCTCTACTAGACCATTGCCATTAGCATATAAATATACTACATTCCTTAGAACTCTATTTTTCTGTTTCTTTTTATAGTAGCAACTCCTCAAATAGTTGTATACACTCACAGCTCTTAATTCTCTCCTCTTACTCAGTCATGATCACATTCCAAGCAGACTTTTGCCCCACCACACCATAGAAACTACTTTAGCAAAGCCACCAGTAAACTCCATGTCGCGAAATCCAATGGGCGATTCTCAGTCATCAACCTCTGGAAGCATTTTGACAGAGATGACTTCAACCTGTTGAACCACTTCCTTCACTTGGCTACATCCTCCACACCTAGAGAAGCGCCTGGCACACGAGGAACCTTTGCTGAATGAATAAATGAATGAGCCCATTCAAATTCCGACTGCTCAGCTGTTTCATACGAAACGTTCTCATACCAAATTAACATCAAGGACATGATTGCTTTAAGAATTTTAGCGGCCAGAATGTAGTTTATCACTTATTTAAATAAATAATCACTTTTCTAAAGTGTTGCCTTTAATGAAAATAAAAGGAAGATTTGTGATCTTGAGAGGTATGCACATAGTAAGTACTTGTCTCTTGAGACAGCCAAAATCTTCTCAAAAACAACTATTTTCCCCAGTTTACCTAGTTTTAAAACATATATTTAATCACCTTTACTGTTTTTTTGGAAGGAAAGGATTTCCAAAGATGATTACTCAAAATATGTCTTAGTGTTAATTAGCAGTATATGAAAACCTAAATAAACGAGAAGAGGTACCAACTTCATGGACTGGAAAACTCAATAAATATGTCAATTCTTCTTCAAATTGATATATGGATTCAGCATAATTCCAATCAAAATCCCAATGGATTATTTTTTGGAATTTGACCATTTATCTGGAAGAACAAAGAACGAAAAGAAGTCATATGCTCATGAAGTATGAGAAGATAGAGGAGAAAGGACCGCTTGCCTTTCCAGACAGCAAGAATATTATAAAGTCATGGTGCAGTACCGGCTCAGGAACAGACAAATTGATCAAGGGAAGAAAACAGAAGGCCCAGCAACAGAACCACACTTATACAGACACTCGATTTATGACCATTATACCTGAGGGATTCCCCCTCCATGGAGGGCCATGTGCTCAATAAACATTCACTCAATCCTTAGGAGCAAGGGATCCTTACTCTGAAGTCAGCAGGGAGTGGGGAGGGGCTGTGCATAGAATCCAGGGAGTCAGTGAACTTAGATGAGGGAAAAAAGCACCTTTATTTTGACTCACTTCTAACTGAAATTTAGCACTTACACCGATTACTAATGAAGTATTAGCAGAACCTGTCACTTTAGCATTGATAAAAATCAGAGAGAGTTTCACATCGCATTACGGTTGTTGCAGGGATCCTGAAGTATCATTTATACTCATCATTACTTTGAAAGTACCTTAGCACCTTAATAAAAGCTATATATTATCCTCTTACATATTCATTTTTCAATATTTTGATAACTCTATTTTAATATAATTTATTTACTTGTGATCCATTGTATTTTATGCAATTAAAAACATTTTTTATAACACGGAGCCAATAAGCTTCCTGAAACTGCTTTGGAATGCAACAATTCTTAGACATGGACTGAATGTTTGTGTCCTCCTCAAAATCCACATGCTGAAGCCTAATCCCCAATGTGATGGTCTCCGGAGGTGCGGCCTTTTTGGAGGTCATGAGGGTGGAGGCCTCACGAATGAGATCAGTGCTCTTAAAAGAAGAGACCAGAGAGCTAGCTCTCTCTCCACCAGGTCAGGATACACCAAGGAGACGGCCGTCTATGAACCAGGAAAAGGGCCCTCACCAGACACAGAATCTGCCAGACCTTGATCTTGCACTTCCAAGCCTCCAGAATTGTGTGAAATAAATGTCTGCTGTTTAAGCCACCCCGTCTCCCAGTCTATGGTACTGCTAAAGCAGCCTAGACGGACTAAGGGACTTGCCTTCAGGCCAAAAAATTTCAGAGTACCGACACTATGTAGGTAAAGAACTTATGCAAGTTAAAATTACTCACCAAATCCAGATTAGCCAGCCTGAAAAATGATAGTTTTCTTCCTTTCTCACCCCTAGTGTGACTCGCTCACTAATCTCTGGCCAGAGAAAATACTCGCCACTATTTACTACATCAGTACGTAATCCCTCCGTTTCAGTCCACTCATCTCTTCTCTGGTTTTCTGATCACCAATCTGATTGCTCCATCCTCTTCAGATTCTGCTGGGCTCCTCCAAACACCTCTCTCTTTTCCACCCCCACCCTGCTCCCTGCCACAAATCTGGGCGCTCTAGTTGGCATGTCCCAAGCATGCTATCCATCAATTATGCTCTGCTCCATACAACAAATTAGCGTCCCTCACACAAACTCTTACATTTGACAGCTTTTCTCTACAGGGACACAGGGCCTATAATTTAACATCCAAGACATAGTGTGAGATATTTCCTCACAGGTTCATTTAACAATTTCCTCTGCAGCAAATGAAATGTTCTCGACTTCATTCCTATTACTAAATGGGGAATTGGGTCTCGGACTTAATGAAGAGTTTATATAGTAGATTTTAAAGGTAGATTTATGATTGTCAAGCCCTAAAGGAAATCAAACAGCGCTACCAGTTTGATGAAAAAGAAGAATGCTGAATTAAGTAGAATTGTACATAAATAGATGATTCTAAAGTTTGAGAATTTTTTTAACTTACTGTTATAAACACTGCCATATTGCAAAACTGATGAACCAATTTAGTCAAATTGATTATCATAAATTTTGAGTAAAATGGAATCTAAATTAATGAGATTTTGATGTAAAAGAAAAAATTTTACTTGATATTTCCTTCCTTGGGATATTTTGAAGAAAGTGCCCAGCTGAAAAATATATGCTTATAAGGCCAGTAGTTCTGTTGGGCTTTTTGCTTTACACTAATGATCATTATTTTAAAACGTAATTGGATAAATTACCTTCATTTCACTTTTAAAAAATTACTATACTAATTAATACTAATTAAAGGTTGGTTTTTAAATAGATATTATGGATTTATATGGACATTTTTCATGCTTTATGACTATCTAGCATCTTTTGAACACTCTTCCTAAGTTTTGACACTTTTCCACATTTTAAGTCTTGCTTCCCCAGGGTAGAAGTTATAAGCTCGCTTTTTCAGCCTCCCTTGCAGCTAGGATACAGGATGTGACCCAGCACCGCCAATTAGATGCACCCATAAGAGCCTTTCATTCAGAAGAGAACATAAGGAAGCAGAATCTTCTTTCTGATAACGGTGACGACAAAGTGCCTGGGCTCAGGGAGGCAGGGAGATTAGTGGCAGAGGTTCTAGGGTCCAGGAGCCCATTAGGGTAGCAAGAGCCATAAACGCCCAACAGTGGATTTATGAGGGGCCTTGCTGACGCAGTCATGGTGCCAGCTGAGAGCACTGTCCCTGAAGGGTTGGCCTCCAGATTTAGCTCTCCCGTCCTCACGTTGAACTACCTACATCCTCTTCTAAATTATTTTCTCCCTAAGCTAGAGTGAAATTGATTGTACGCAACTAAAAACTGTTTTAGAGGATTTTAAAGGTCATTTAAATTTTCTTTTTAAAATGATCAGAAAAGCTTACTTAGAGTTTTAAAATATGTAAAATCCCCCCAAAACATGATTAACTAGGAGTGTCTAACTAAATTAATATTTAAGAGGTTATATTCAGTCAACCTCCAGTCATGAAATTCTGCCAGCAAAGGACATCACTGCATTGCAGCCAAAGGGTACCACTCAGTTATGAATGACACTGATTTCTTGATAAGGTAGAAACAAGGATCTGAAGGTAAAAGGAGCTTGTCACCCAAATGAAATCCTCACAAGGGCAGGGAATTTTTTTTTTAATTATGCACATCTATTAGCTATTTCCACAATTATACTGTATAACAAACGCTCCCAAAATCAGTGGCCTACAATCATAAGCATTATTTTTCTTGCTCACAGGTCTGTAAGTCAGTTGTCACAGCCTGCTTGGCTCCAGGTTTCTGGCTGGGTTCACTTCTGCTCCATATGTCTCCACATTCTCCTTAGACCTGTAACTCCCCAAAACATGTGCTTCCCATCATGGATGGCAGGAGCACCAAACCATGGAAACACATCTAAGATCTCTATGGGCATCATGTCTGCTAAAAGGCCATTGAGTGGCCAGAGTCACAGGGCCACGCCCAACATCAATGAGGCAATGGTACCTCCTCTAACAGAATGTCCTACAAAGTCACATGGCAGAGGTGTGGCCATACAATTCTACAAAGGGGAGGTGAAGGATGAGGAGAAACACTGGATTAACCACAGAAGGCACACGCTCCCTACACTGGGGCAATGTCACCCTAAAATTAACTCCCTAAGAGCAAAATACATTAGCTTATCATGGTTTAGCAGGCTTGAGCCACAGATCACCCACCCACCCACCTGCACCTTAGCCTGCAGCATGGCATATTATGCATAAAGATTGGACCCGCACACTGTCCTATTAAACAATAGCCATATAAACAATTGCAACCTTTTCACAACAGAATCATCTCACAGCAAACACAATAAATATTACATATCTCCAATTACCAAGCCTCCGAATGCAAAGTGAGTCTCTCCCTCCAGTAATTTAAACTGTCTTTCAGTGCAGCCAGCTAAATCATGTTTTCTCACACTTTGAACTGTGCTGACCTAAATGGAATATACCTTGTCACTGAGTCATTTATTTGATGTCATCCATAATTGCTCTCTTTAGTCCCTCCGTGTGTAGTCAATTTATCAAACAAAATGTATTTGGATTTGAAACTGACTCTACGTAAGAGAAGCTAGAGGCAAAGGAGAGCTAACCCACCTCCAGAGGGACCTCTCCGTGAATTTAATCTATGGGATCCAAAAAGAGGAGGTGTATCTATAATACACATTAATCCAAGCCGTGAAAATCATTGCAGTCATTGCTAGATATGAAGATGATTCAAATGTAACTAATTCAATGTCTCTCCGCCTTCAAAGTTCAGACTGAAAAAAAACTGGTTTCACTGGCCATAATCTAAGAAGCCAACAGTTCAATTGTTACACCAAATTACCTCCCGAAAGGAATTAGCAAGTGTGCCGCATTTACAAACACCTCTCCTGACAGCCAACCACACACGCCCAGCTTGGGGTGGAGGAACTGTGGAGGGCACTGGAAATCCCTCAGCTTTGAAGCAAAGGCCAAAAAGTCCCAAGAGGAAGATGCCAACAGAAAACGTTCTTGAAAAGAAATGGTTATTCTCCTCTGAAAAATGAACAGCACCTCCCAGTAACTGAGAACAGGAGTGCCGGGCCGACAGAGCCTGCAGCACAGACATCAGAAAAAAATGATGTTTACAGTCCCAAGGGGTGGGGACAGTGAGCGCTGCCTTCTTGAGAAGGAAACATATTAGTAATTGCATCCGATGCGAAGGTGGCTGCTTGACCATCCTGCCAGTGAGACAAAAGGAGCAGGTCAGTAGCTGTCATTTTTGTGCAGAATGAAAGCTGCCACGCAAAAGAAAAAGGGGCCCTGAGCTTGAGCAAGGCCTGAGAAGTAAAGATGCTCTAGTTCAGTGCAATTATGAAGGGATCCGCAGCCACGCTGCCCGCTGAGGAATACCAATGAGCGGCGCTATGGTAACCGAGAGACAAATATATCAGGAAGATAAATAGGAAGATGCTGCAGAAATGAAATGAACTCCCAACTTGACTGTTCTATATTTTTGTAAACTGTTGCTAATAACCCCAACACATCAAAACATCCTTGAATTTTTTTTTTAATTTCCAAAACCCACTTTTATGGTTTATTCTCGAGCCGTTTTCACACATTCGAAAGCTGACGCAGCTGTTTCTGAGCTATCTTGGCAAATGCTCTCGATTTGAAAATAATTATTTCTGAGTGGATAAGGCCAGCTACGAGCTAGATGCTGTGAGCAGCAATTCTTACTGCTGTCTCAACCCACTTACTCTTTGTGGTACTAATTCTTTCTCCTTTACAGTGTATTGAAAAAAAAATCTGCACTTCCATTTTTAATCCGAAAAGGGAAGCACTCCCTCTTCCACGGCCAGCTTCCTCTACACAACTCATCTGTGCCAGCACGTTTGGAGAACAGCTCGCTCTGGCTCATAACTCAGCCAATACTAACAGGGCGTTCTTGGGCCACTCACATTCATCATGAACCTTGAGAGATTTGAGACCTCCAGATGCCTCTTACGTGGAGCAATACAAGATCAGTCGATGTACCACTGTTGTGCGGAGCGTCACCATGGCCCAGAGATTTAGGTTTATCAGGAAATGCCCAAGTTACTAAGGACATTTCCTTCCCAACACCATCTATTTTACATAAAATATACCAAAACTGGTAGGTCTTCTCATAAAACAAGATTTGCCATTCAGATGCCTTTTAGGGGACAGGCTGGGTGGCATAGGGATTAAGTCTGCGTGCTCCACTTCCGTGGCCCAGGGTTCCCCGGTTCAGATCCTGGGTGCAGACCTATGCACTGCCTATCAAGCCCATGCTGTGGCAGGCATCCCACATATAAAGTAGAGAAAGATGGGCACGGATGTTAGCTCAGGGCCAGTCTTCCTCAGCAAAAAGAGGATTGGCAGTGGATGTTAGCTCAGGGCTACTCTTCCCCCAAAAAAGAAAAAGAATGCCTTTTAGCATAAATATACTTTTTCCTTATTGCTCATCAAAATAGTATGATTTTAAACCTTGGTTCTTAGTTTAAGCCATTGAATACGCAAAGAGAAGCTAATCTGTCTTAACAAGCATATTTATAACACCTTATGATTTGTCAAAGGTTTCTATAGATTTAAAAAATAACTCTACCTGCTTTTATTTTATTGCTCTTACTACCTCCTTAAAATTCCGCTAATTCAAAAACTCACCAAAAAGTAGGGAGACACTCTTTTACTGAAAGGAATAATCCAGGTTGTAAGAGGTAATTGATTGGCTTACTCTGACTGTAATAATTTCTCCTGAGATTCCATTATCATTTTCTAAACTCTCAAATCACCACTGTTCCTTGGGTACTTTCCATAACAAATTAATAGATTCTTTAAGCGCCCACGGTAAGTTATTTAATAAGTCATTTCACTATTTTTATAAATCAGGATTTCACTAAGCTGTAAAAAGATTCACAAGTAATACCTTTTTCCTCTCTTTTATCTTTTTTAACTTTGGAAGTAATAGCACCAGGAACACCTAAATATGCCCTAAACTGTTCCCGTAATCTGACCTTTGCCTGGTTCTCAGAAGCCTGTTCCCCAGCTCTCTTGGACTTCTAGTCCTTCAGACACACACCATCCTATGTGATCCTCACAACATCCACGTGAATTAGCATTGTAACCACATTTTGCAGAAATGGACTCAAAAATTAAAATACTTCCCAAAGCCACCAAGCCAGCCAGGAACAGCGAGTATTTTCACCCAGATCTGAACCCCATGCTCTCTTTCTCTACCTTACAGGCTCTCCAAACCGAGTTTCAGGAGAGCGCTTTTCCCTAGGAGATGAGGCCGACCAGCAACGTTTAGGGATGTTATTTCCAGAATGCCTTCTTGCTCACAATCCCCATCCCGTTTCCAAAAATAAGGATAACAGCTGCCCTTTTCAAAACCCATCAGCATCACTTTATGGACAGTGAAGTAAAAATACACAGTATCCTGGAAAAAGTGAGTGCAGCTGACATTTGCTGGGTGCCTGGTTGTGCCAAGACCTGTAGGAGGCCTGCTGGCTCGAACCGTGATCACCAACCTCACAGTCACTTTTGGGGAGGGAGAGAAGAATCACCATTTTAAAACGAAGAAACTGAGAGTTTAAGAAACTTGTCCAAGACCACATAGTATTAAGTGGTGGAGACAAATTGAAACCCAAGTTCAAGGCACTCCAAAACCCTCACTCTTTCCTTCACATTCCACTGGCCCCCGGCGGGTTAGACCATTTAATGGCCAGCTTTCTAGCCAAGCTATTAAACACATAAGCTACCTTCTCGCAAGTGTCATACTGATCTCCTAAAAACAGAAAGGTTTACAGGGGTATCTTTGATGCCTCTCAATAGCAAGACTAGTGGCAAAGTTAAATCTAAAGAACAGCCCGACCCCCCCCACCCCCAATACTAACTACTTTTGTGCTAAGATTTTTCTCTGCTCTCTTTCAACCTCTGGAAACTCCAGAACAAATTTTGAACTGTGCATGCCATCAGTCACCGCCTTGGCCATTCTGAGAAACAAATGTTCAAAGTGGATAACAATTCACTATGTATAATCTATAACACTTGTGTAACTTATCCACATGTCATAAATGTTTTATTTTCAAAACTCAATCTTTCTATATTGCAATTTAACATGGTTTTAGAAAGCTTTAGTCACTAATATTTGGCTTTCTCCTGAATGTCACTGCTTGTCCACGTTTATGGAAGTCAGTTCCTGTTAAATAATTGCCAAACTCTTCAAATCAATACTAATCCTGAACTCACTCACTCAACCTTTCGTTAATTCAAACATTTACAATTGTGAGAAATCAGAGACAAGGGGCCCCCGCCCAATCTCTCTCTGGCCACAGGCATGACAACAGACCCCACTACTTAGGCCTAGAGCCTCAGAGGGCTCAGCCACGTTGGACTCCATCTCTCCCCATGGCACTGCCAAGGGGGTCTGGGGTGGGAAAGGAAGTGGCCACAATTGTCATTAGACAACCCCACTGCCACAAACCACGCCAAATCAAGACACAATCTCAGTAAAAACAACAGGCTTGCTACGTGAACACAGCATCCAGACACGCTGCCTAAGTCGCTCTCCCCACTTCCAACTGGTTTGTCAGCTGTAAGCTTCTCCGACAGAACTTCTAGAGGCCTCCCCCCACCTTTCCCCTCCCAGATGATCACTCTGCCTAATGCGCCTCCTTCACAGTTCTCTCTCCCTTCCCTTGATTGTCACGAAGTTTCACTACCGCAAACATTTCCTAATTTGGCCCCCTTCTTCAAATCTCTCCCCATCCAATCCACGTTACTTCCTGATTAACCTTCCTGTAACATCATTTTCAGCAAAACACTCTCCTGACCAAGAACTTCTAGGTTCCCTCACCTAATGATAAAGCCCAAGCTCCTGAGCACGCAATCCAGGTCCTCCACAACCAGCTTTACCTTTTCTGGATTTTCTGTAGGGTCACTGGTCCACGGATGGTCCATCAACATGTCTACCGTGTTCCCAGCACTACCCACAATCTCCTGGGCCCTGCCACCTGTCAAAGCCCTGTTCCTCCATTAAGGCACTTCCTCCTTTAAAAGGACTTGCTTTCTTTCTCGTTACACTCCTAAATATCCTCTAAGTGTTTTCCATTGAGAGTGGTCTTAAATCCTCTTTGGCACCAGCAGAGCACAGGATAAAGATCACACAGGCACGCAGCCATGCACATACGTGGAAATCCCCATTGGACCTGCCCAACCCATGGCACCGAGGTCGCCCTGCTTGGAGCACCTCTGGCGCTCTCTGTCAACCTCACTCAGCAGGTGCCAACTAGGTTAGCTTCTCTCCTATGAAACTTGGTGCTGAGCAAATTCAGAAGCCACAATTCATGCTGCCGTGACGCTTCGGAGGCCCCAGAAGAAGCACCGTAATGGTCACGGAGTAAACGAGAGCTCTGTGCTGTTGAGGAGTCTCAGAAGAGAAAGACAAAGGATGTGAGGGGATGGAAAACATCTTTGGCAATAAAAATTAGCTCCTGAAGAATTTACGAGTAGCAACCAATCCTCCAACACACCATGCAGTAAAGTGTTTAACCTGTTCCTTGTCAAATAAAACATAGCTACACCGAAAATCAAATTTCTAATATAACTGGGTATTTTCTATGATCAGACCTACTTTGAAAAAATTTTTTGAAGTGTGAATAATTTAACCTTCTTTCATTGGTTTTATAATAAGTTAATGGCCATACTCTGATCAGCAGTACTAAGGCTAGAAATAAAATGTTTAAAATTAGATATATGAGATACGAGCCTATAGAAAATTAGAAGTTAAAAATCAGTAAGCTTGGGGGCCGGCCCCATGGCCGAGTGGTTAAGTTCTCACGCTCCGCTTCGGCGGCCCAGAGTTTTGCCAGTTCAAATCCTGGGTGCGGACATGGCACCGCTCATCAAGCCACGCTGAGGCGGCATCCCGCATGCCACAACTAGAAAGACCCACAACTGAAAATACACAACTATGTACTGGGGGACTTTGGGAGAAAAAGGAAAAACAAAATCTTTAAAAAAAAATCAGTAAGCTTAAAAAACATGAGGACATTTGTTCAGACAAATTAAAATGGAAAGAGCAAACAAAAGAGCAGATCTGTCCAAATAATAGCTAAACTGGCTAAAATCACTGACATGCAAACAAATTTTATTGCATAATTTAAACAAAAGTATTACAAACCTCTAGGAATGATAAAAAGCAAACTGGTAAAAATCAAAATAACCCCAAAATAAAATAAAAAGACACTTACCAAAAATTATAATTTAACATATCCAAATATGAAAATTTTACCTAACGAAGAGAACTTGAAGAATTTTAAACTTAAAATGTCATACCACTGCTACAATATGGCATCAGTCACAAAAATATCCTTTGTAATAACAGCTACTCCGAGATAGCCTGGCCTGATAAGGAACATCTCGGGCTTTGGAATCAGAAAGACCTGAGGCCAAATGCTAGCAGGGCCCCAACTAGCTGTGTGACCCCAGGTAGTTTACACAACCTCTCTGAGCCACAGCTTCCTCATCCACAAAATGAGAACAATCATGCTTACCTAAGAAAGTGATTGTGTTTTGAAGATTTAATGAAATACTGTATAAAAAGCCCTTGGCACAAGAACTGGCTCATCATAAACTCCCACTAAATAACGTCTGTCATTGTTCCCAATCATTCACTCATTCACTCATCTAGAATCTATGGGGAAAACAAAGATGAGGTCTCCATCCTTGCTGGAGCTCTCACAACAACACAGGCATTTGGAAACCACGGCCGCTGACTGTTACAAGAACTATGGAGATAAAAGAGAACAGGAGAAATGGCAGGATAATAAAAATGCTATATCTAAGTCTCATACTTGACATCAAAATAAACAAATATATAACCTAGCAGATGGCTGTGAGGAAAAACAGAAATTACAATAAAGCACACAGCAATAATACTATCTGTCTGCATATTACATTCAAAATCCAACTGGCTTAGCTTTTAGCGCTCTGCAACATGTCGACTCGGATGCCCCAGGAAAGCCGCAGTCTGAATTCACAACCAGCCCCACTTAACTCACTTAATTCCACCACTTCACTTTCCACTGAGTGACTCCTATCTGTCCAGTACAGTCATGCACCACATAGTGACGTTTCCATCAACAACAGACAACATATAGATGGTAGCCCCATGAGGTTAGTGCCATAGAGCCTAGGTGTGTAGCAGGCTATTCCATCTAGGTGTGTAAGTGTATTCTATGCCGTTTGCACAATGACAAAATTGCCTAACGACACATTTCCCAGCGGGTATCCCACCATTAAGCGACACATGACTGTCTACAGATCAGAAGGACGGCGGCAAAGGTGAGGTTGCAGGACGACAAGCACGGACCAGGGAGCAGGTCACACTCATGACAGACTCTGGAAGCAGACAACACGAGGTCAGCTGTCTGGAACCAGTGAACACGCTGGGTATTCAGGTCAGGCAAGGCCTGGGCTCAGAGCCAAGTAAATAAACCCAAACAAGCAATAATTCTCTTTCCCAGGCTCATGTTTTACTCGTTTATTCTCATCCGCAGTGCCAAAATGTTCCCAATCCTGGCTTTTACCACACAAAAACTATAGAGAAGCCAGGTGCGTGTGGCCAAGAAATCAAGGAGGGGGCCTCTGAGTAAGGACTTTTCCAATTTATTTCAACAATCATTTATTGATTGTCTAATGGGCATTAGAGCCTTGAGATAAAAATTGTGATGCTGTATTCTCCTAGCCCCACAAGAAATACACACCAGACTGATAATATGTCCAGGATTTATACACTCAGGATGTGAAAAGTCCAAGTATTTTTTGCCTGCACTCATTCAGAGACACATCCGAAGCACTGAGGTATCGTGGCTCCAGATTCTCTTACAAACTCCCCTTTGGCTGCCTCTGAGGCCATTAAGCTCGGCACATTTATTCAAGCATAAACATGAACACTTCCCTTTTAATGTCTTTTTTCTTCCATGATAATCTGTAGTCTAATTCAAAGAAATGCAATTTCATCGGTGATTTTGAGAAAAGATCATGTGATGCAAACCATAATGACTAAGGAACATAATAAAGGCTACACAGGCAGATGATTTCAAGCAACACAGTCATTTACTCTGAAGGACTTCCCTCCCCTACGAAAGGTTTAAAAATTAAGCCCTAACTGCAGCCATGAATTGTTATATTTGAATGCCCACCTCCACCAGTGTCACCATCTCATCATCGGTGAATCTCTACCTCAGAAAGGACTTTGGCCACTAGGCAGAGGGGAAAGGAAAGGTCAGGCAGAGGGAGCTGAAGAGGACAGTGGCTACCCGACAGATTTATTATTGTAGCGTGGCCCATGTGTATGGCCACACAGGGGACCCTAAGCAACAGCTATGGGAGGGGGATGGTTTAACTTAGCGTCCAGATGCTGCACTATGGGGGGATTCTGGTTTTTTTATGTCCCCAGTCAAAAGTGACTCAGTGGTTGGGTTTGGCATGCTCTGCTTCAGTGGCTCAGGTTCGGTTCCCGGGTGCGGACCTGCCCCACCCTTCAGCCGCCATGCTGTGGCAGCCACCCACAGACAAAACAGAGGAAGACAGGCACAGATGTTAGCTCAGGGTGATTCTTCCTCAGCAAAAGAAAAAAAAAAAAAGTGACTTTTCCTAGCCAAACAGCTCACCCCGTCTTCAGGGTTACAGAATGCTGACTTTCCGCAAGCAGAGGTCTCTGAAGAGAGAGAAGCCATTCCCAGGTAAACAAGGAAACAGGAGGCCAGTATGTGCAAAGGAGGGCGTGAAACAGCTGCAGAAAAATCAAGCAGGCAAGAATCTGTTGAGATCTAAGTTCTGAATGTTTGGAGATGGAAGCATTAAATACTTAGTGCAAACAGAAAATAAGGCCCCTAAAATAAGAAAGTCATATCCCAAAATGGATCGAAGTGAGTAAAGCCTCACCTGGAGCAGAGGACACCAGATGATGGATTTCTAGTCTTTCTGGGTGCCCTGCTGTTTGGAAGACTGACAAAGACCTGGAAGGAAGCTGAGGCACTGAAGGGAAATCGAGTGCCATGAAGGGAGAGGAGGAAGGCCATGGTCAGATAGTCATGACTGGCCACACTGGGAGCCAAAGGCAGAGAAGGATGGGAAGCACAAGGGAGAGGTGGCAGGCCAGCATAGCCCTTACTAGCTTCTACAGATCCCACTTTCTCTGCAGAAAGTAGCAGACAAGATGTCGGTGCAATGAAAGCTTTCAGGCTAAGGCCAGTCAAAAGTCAGACAGATACCAGGTCCCACCCCACCCAGTCTAGCCAGCTAGCAGAAAGCTGACACTGCCTGGCTGCCACATTCCATGGGGAGAAGAGGGACTCGGTACAAGAGGAAGATTGCTGCGTTTGGGGTGGGCATCTGTGTCACACAGACATCCCACAGAACATGCTTGGTGCCCATGTAGTAGCTGGGAGCTGGAGAAACTGCAAAGTGAAACACAGCCAGAAGATTCTTCCCACCCAAAGGTTCTCCAAGTTGTAAGATGGACATAATTTCACGGTCCACCAAAACAAATGATTTGCAGGGTCATGTATGGCACGATCACAGACACTCCACGAAACCAAAACCCAGGAAAATAACATCATTATTGGTAATGCCCAAATTTCAGTAATTAGGAGGTGACTGACTTAGCACCCCACGTGTGAACAGATTGTGGAAGCTTCCTGTTCCTTGGCAAGTCAACACACTCTTTCAAAACCAAGAAACTCTTTCCTTTTCTCTTTTTAATAGTCATGCTTTGTTTTCCAATAGAAAGTAAGAACTGTTTTCCTCGCTCTGTTAGGCAGCAATTGGATGTCCCAATTCCCCACACCCACTACCCCAAATATCCAAACAGGTTCTCTATTTTTCTAACACTGCTATTTCTTACATACGGATTGATCTAAAAAAACGCACAAGAAAAAAAGAAAGCCAGCTCATTTTCTCTGTAGGTAGTAATCAAGGTGACTTGTTTGGTTAGTTGGGTTTTTCTAAGTATATTTCTTTTTTTCCTTTTCAGAGAAAAAAGGCACTATCTCGGTGTAAATGTCAACCTTTAAAAAGAAGAAGGTACTTTTTTAGACAAGAGGAAAATATCCGTAATGTGGGAAGGAGGGAGGTTTTTTTATGTTGATGAAACATTGTTCTTTTAAATGGTAACTTACAGTAGTCATACTACCCTGAGTCATAAAAAATTATTCACAAATAATTGTGGCAGAGCTTTGTGTCCAACGCAGGAAAAAATATCGGATGGAATTGCAGATTACTTTGCAAGATAAACACCAGAATTTAGTCACCCAGCATTTATTTACCACCTACTGTGTGAAGGCCTACAAAGTTATCCTAAACTGTAGAATATTTACCATGTCAAAGATCTTTAGACGATATTTATATTTTATTATATAAATGGATTTCTAAAATCATAAATCCACAGAAAATTAAAGATTTAAAAATCAATTCATCAGGGGGAAAAAAACAACCCAATTCATAGATTGCTGCTTTCCAGAGGCAAGGGGTGGGGAGTGGGAGAAATGGGTGAATTGGGTCAAAAGGTACCAACTTCCAGCTCTAAGATGAATAATTTGGGGGGAGGTAATATACAGCACTGTGACTAGAGATAACAAGACTGTATTGTGTATTTGAAAATTGCTAAAAGAGTAGATCTGAAAAGTTCTTATCACAAGAAAAAAAATTTGTAACTATGTGAGGTGACAGATGTTAACTAGACTTATTGTGGTGATCATTTTTAAGTATATACATATATTGAATTATTATGTTGTACACCTGAAACTAATACGATGTTATATGTCAATTACATCTCAATTAAAAGTTTTTTCTAATTTTTAAAAAAATCAGTTAATCAAGGTTTTCCCACCACGAGCCAGAGTCTCCTCTCTAACTGAAAATGTCTCAGATTGAACTCACTGTGATGAGGTTAATAGCTTCACAAATATTTTCACTATCTGGCTTTATTTTTTTCCCACCTTATCCGTAGCATCCAATTTTCTCCGAAAGCAACTCTAGTCTTGCTTCTCTGTTTTCATAGGCACCACTCTGATCTAGACTAACTTCCTTACACTGGACTTCCTAAATTTCTCCAAGCTTTGCACTTCATAAAATCCCTGGATTTTACGATTCTCCAAGAGAATCTCCTGATTGAGGAGCTCCTGAGTTGTTTCTAGAGCTTCTCCCATCCTCCAGAGCAGACTCGCCCAACTGACCACTCACACCGTCGAGCCAACATCTTTTGGATGGAAACAGCCTTATGGATTATGCCCATGCTTTCCGAATGTCTTGCTCCTGTTCAGCTGCTTCTCTGCCAACTCATGTCCCTGCTCTCCAGCACCTCCACTGTCCCACAATCACTCCTCTCACGCTGCTTTCCCTAGTACTTGTTGAAAGGGTCTTTTGTTGTGGAACCATGTTATAACAGGCACATTTGAACTACTTTCTGAGCTGATTATTCTTCAAAGACAGAAACCGTGACTCTTCCATCTGGATCCCTTGTGGGACCTAACACATAGCTCTGAAACCAACTCTACTCAATCGATGATTATTGATTGACGATGACGCCATGGGTTTCTTGTATCGACTTGGGTTGTATATATCCTGCTGTGGAGATAAAAGGTTCTTAGACAGGGCCTTTCTAATCAGAGTAGTACTAAGGTGGTTGTCTACACAGGTCCAGTCACATGCGGAATGTAGAAAAACTGTCACATAATTCTGCTTTTCATACGAACTAGCCTTTGCCTCCATTATTTTGACATTTTAGATGAAAGGGTTGGGGAAGAAATGTGTGAAAGGAGATAAATCTTTGAAATCTGAAAAACACTTTCAGTTCTTAGCTCCATTATGAATATTTATAAATAAACAAAAAGTAGTCCAAAGAATCAAGAATTCCCAAAAAATTTGCATCACGTGTGCAACTTCTAGTTTTACTTCTGCAGTTACAAATAACAAAATGCATTGTAATCTGAAATTTTCTCTTATATGCATATGTATAGACTGGCTCTGTTGGTTAAAGAGAGTTGAATTTGACCATCAGATTGTTGATTTTTCAAACCATTCTGGTCTTTTTCTGATCTACGTTGATTTCTTTACATTCAGAACAGAATTGTGCATGTTTGGTAGTAACAGTGTTGTCTGAAAAAGTTTTCTCTTCATAAAATCTCCTCTAAAATGCAGGCATCACTAACGAACAAAAAGATGAAAATAAATAGCCATTTCCATATTAGAAAAATTTTTAGGGGCCGGCCTGGTGGCATAGTGGTTAAGTTTGCACGTTCCACTTCAGTGGCCTGGGGCTCACTGATTCAGATCCAGGACGCGGACCTACACATTGCTCATCAAGCCATGCTGTGGCCGTGTCTCACATGGAAAAACTAGGACTTACAACTACGATATACAACTATGTACTGGGGCTTTGGGGAGGACAGAAAAAAAGAAAAATTTTTATAAGACCATCTGCTGAGTCAAACACCTAAATGTCTTACAATTTAACTAAAGCATCCCTTCTCTTATCTGTATTCCCTTGACTGAGAACCTGAGCAATGGCATAAATTTTCAGAAGCCCTCACATAAATTTTCAGGCATCCCACCTTACAGACCTTAGGTGGATGTTACAAAGCAGCAATATAGCAATATGAGACCCAGTGAATGTGGTCCAATTTCCATGTGGCAAAACATACAAGCTTTCCACAACCCCGAAGGAGTTCAAGGATATGCAAAAGTCTTGGTAAAATTCTAGCAAAAAAGGCCAGGAAGACTCACTGTTTAAAACAAAATTTGATGGAACGGCCTCTCAAATATTAACACATATAAGAATTACTTGGGACACTTAACAATAATGCAGATTTCTGGGCCTCCCTCTTAGTGGGTCTGGGGCCAGCCCCACATGCTCACCAGTTGACTGTGATGCGGGAAACCGTCATTTTGAAAAACACTGACTGATTTCCAGGAAGCACCTTACACTTCTTTTTCCTCTAAAATCCTTTCAGTACTATCCCCTCCAGAGGTCTTTGGGCATTTCTGAGGGAAAGTTGGAGAATTAGGCAATAGGTCACTTAATCAAGCAAAAGAAGGAAAATCAAGACCTCACTCCAAACAAATTCTTAGGTTCTTACTAACATGAGAACAGGACCTTATGCTCTCTATTTCACGCATCCACAACCACATAAACAGATAAACAACAGATTGAGGGGAGGAAGTCCAAGCACAGCTGCAAACAGCCCCTGACTTGTACACACACACACACACACACATATATACACACACACATACACACATACACATGCCTTAGTTCTTCGAGTATTCCCCAGCACAAAGCCTAGAATATGATATAAAACAGACATCCAATAAACATTTGTTAAAAGACCAAATAACTTTCGAGCAGTAAGTCACAGGAAATCCATCCAATAAGTCAGCAAGACCTCAGGCTGGCCAGATTGGCCAAGTAAGCCTCACTAAAATGAACTAAAAGGCTCTAGTGTTACTAACTGTAAAAGAAGTAAAACAATGAAATTTGAAATATATATACAAGCAAATACAGTTCTAAATCATTACTTTATTTCTTTTTACAACACATCAAGATATATATATAGATACATATATCAAATTGTACACAAATGCACTAATGCCATCATATACATTCTCTTAAATTACAGCAATCTTTTTTGTTTGGTTCACCAGAGATAAGCCCCAAGAACCAATGCTAACAGCCTAGTATATACTAGTCCCTATTTTTCTCCTTATACACAGAATTCTAATCAGACATATGCACATTTAGACATAGATATGCACATGAATGCACACAGGGAGGGTTTCTAATTTACACACTGTTCTGTATCTGTGTTTCTCACTGAACAATGCCTCATGGACATCCCTCCCAGGCATCTGGTATACCTCTATTTCATTCTTTTTAATGCCTGCATAATATCCTATAGTATTTTACTATCATAATTTATTCGATTATTCTTTTGTCGATGGGCTTCCACTCTGCTTCTAGTTTTTTGCTGACTACACACAATGCTGTCCTTAGGTGTCCTTGTATATATGCCTCATATGCTGATGACTTTGCTTCTAATGGGAGAGACTCCCAGGGGTGAAACTACTGAATCAAAAAGTATACGTATTTCTAAGTTTTAACAGCTGTTGCTAGATTGCTTTTTTTTAAGGCAGAAATATTTCACATTCAAAAATATTTTAATGGAGATAAAATAAAATTGTGATACGAAGAGAGGGAATTCATAATCTTTCGGTGATAATCCTGTAGTCTCTGCTAAACCTCTAAGCTCAGTGAGCCCTTCTTCCCTGTTCCTCCCATTGGCCGACCAGGCCACTCCCCTGAAAGTGTGGGACTCTGAAGGCCTTTGCTGTCCCGTGAACTCCCTGCAATTATATTCTAAAGCAGGCATATTTTTGCTTTGGTCCCTTTTTCAAAGGAGAAGTTCAATGGCTTTCATCAAATTTCCAAAGGGGTCCATGACCCAAAAAAGGGTTAGGACTCACTCCTCTGGAGACTGGAGGATAACAGAGGACTAAGTTATTGCTCTGATGACACGATTTAATTCTTCCAATGATAACCAAAAAAAAGTGGATTTTATTGGAGAAAACTTCCTGTGTCCATGAAACAATCAAAAACATTTTTGAGCCATATTATTTTAAGAAGGAGTGAGCCCTACAAATAGTTTACAAAAGGGCATGGGCGCTGGAAAAAACAAAGAGAAAAAGCTATTTCCAAAACCAGCTAAAAGATCATTTCTTCTCCCATATATAGTTTCTCAGGGCAGTTGGTATTTGATGTATGTAAAGGGGGACAGATTTGGGGCTTCCATTCATAAGGGTAAACATTTCAGTGGAGAACGAGAGGGGAAAGTTAAATGGGGTACAGAAAAAAATAACCGTTTACAGAATTGGGGAGACCATCAATTGAGGAGACTCAATAAACACCTAAGTCAGGGGTCATATCTTTCCTCCAGTCCCTCCTTCTCCCCCCAACCCTGTGCTGTTGGCTTCTCTCCACATATACCCTCACCCCGAGAGCAGGCAGCATCTGACCAAAGGAGGTATTGAGTAAATATAGATTAAACCAATGAATTATTGAAGCAGCTTTATACAGAATAAACTACAGAAAATGCAGTGGGTCCTTCAATGAGATTTCTTTGATATTAAAGGTTTGAAATCAAGAATGTCATGATTTTTATTAATTTGTAATTAACGCCAAGAAAGAATTAGAAAGGCAGCTGTCTATCTCTCAAGAAAGTGTCTTCATTCTTATAAGACTCATGATTTTCATGAAATTACCTTCTATTGTTCCTACTTCATTTCATCCATTCTCACCCTTACCATCAAATGGCATAATATAATCCTGACAATTGCTTAGCATGGTTATTAAATAATAACCCTTAAATTAATAAGATCTCTAGCCTCTAGTTTAAAATCTAAAACAAAGAACAAAGACAAAAACAGATACAACAAAACCATTAAATTAATTAACAAACTACTGATGGAATAGGGCCCATCAAAACAGGTAAAGCTTTAACGATGTCTCTGCTCGTTATGTTGTGGAATGAGTGATCTGTCCTCTGGCATAGGCGATATTTTGAAAAAGGTTTCATTATCTCACTTCCAAAAATAATACCGTCTCTGTTATACGTTTTCACTTTAGCTATTCCTTAAAACATATGGAATGACTAAAAGACAGAGGGACTGCAAAGCTAATTTACGTGATGGGAACTTAGATTGCAATGGTGCAGCTGTGTCTGTGTCCAGCGATGAATTAAATCGTACTTAGCCGTGGATAACAAAAGAGAAAAGACACTTCATGTTTTCTGAGACTTTCAGGTTCTCAGGAACACTGTTTTCTGAACATTGTCTTTCCAAGTTACTTTATTATATGATTATATATGTGTATATATAAGTATATGCACATGTATATATGTATGTGCATATATGTATGTTATATATATGTGTACACATATATGCACATTGCATATATGTGTATTATATGTACATATACGTATAAGCAGTTTATATGTATTATATATGATAATGTATACAGTGTATATATATACCTAAGACTTTTAAGTGGTATTCCTAAGAGAATAAAATATTCTACAATGAAAAGTCTCAGAGCCTTGGAGATTACTCAATTCTAAGGAAATCTTGCAAGGAATATGTTCTCTATCCAATAACAGAAACATAGTTAAGATTTACCTTAGTTTTAACTTTAATGATTTATAAGTATTATAGCCACTCTAGAGATAAAGAAAAAAACCTGTATAAGGACTCTGAGATTGTTTATTTAATTAAAAATAGGACGGGATCCTTGGCTTCACTATTCTTTACTTCTTCAGTTTAAGTAAGAATTTGAAATTTGGTATATTTAGCTGTTTACTTTGAGGTGTCTAAAAGTACTCTGTGCTTAGGAAGCTAAATCTGCAGCTGAAGACACTTGTTAGATTTCCCTCAGAAGATATTTGCAGATTACAGATTCCCTTGAAATAATTCCACGAAGATAGGAGCTCCGAGTGTCAGTCAAAAGGAGCCCAGAACTTGCCTACTCGTTAGGATCAAATCTGTGTTATCTTAATTTCTGATTTACCATCATCCTGACTCTTGACTTCACCAAAAATCAAGAGAGAGGCAGTGAGGGATGAAGGGGCAGGGGGAAATGCTAATCATTCTCTTCAAACATTTCGTACTAACACTCCATTAAAAAGTATAACCCACATTTTCAAAAGCCTAAGTAGAGATCCCATTTCAGAATATAATACAGTGATTGTTCCAAATGGAAGCTTTTTTAAAGAATGTAGCCAAGATAGTCATGTTTCTGCACAGAATTTCTTGAGCCAGTTTCCATCTTTACAAGGCCCTTGCAGAATTCCAGCGGGCGGTCCTCCTGAAGTCAGTGGAAGCCATAAGCAAAGTTCTGAGATAACGTGAAACAATAATTAGGCCAGATAATTTCTGGGAAAAGAAAACACGGGTACTTTATGAGAGCTGAAACATTCAGTGCACTAATAAGGCCTACAGTGTGCTGCTGACTACTCTTGGAGTTGCTCCCAAGAGGCCTTTCCTGAACCCAATACTGTACTGCAAATTTGGTTTTGTTGCCTGATGCCTTCAAGAGGCAGTGGTTTCAGAGCAGCATCCTCCATTCAAAAAAATACATTATTAGGAAATTAAGAGTGTTAATGAATTAGGAATATTAAGAAATACTCCGTTCCCTCATGAAACCTACTCACTGAATGAAATGGGATTGCTCTGGATTGGCTTCTCTGCACGAGGAAGCACAGAGAAGTGCTGAGCTAAGCAATACCATGTTTTATCCTTGAGTGACTGCTTGGGTCCAATGAACCAACTCAAGCTGGTGGGTCTCAGCAAAACCAATTGCTTCTAGGAGTGGTAAAGAACAAACAGCAGCACTGTCGAGGGCAGAGACCAACTTTTAAAGCCCAAAATCTGCCACAAAATCAACCAAAGCCATTCAAAAAGAAACTTAAAAACAAAAAAGCATAAAGGAAGGAACTAAAATAACTGAGGCATTTCCTAACAGAATACTAGTGTGTAGAGTTATGGTAGTTACTTGTACATAGAAAATCTGAAAAACAGTTAGGACTAAAGACAAGACTAGCTGCTATCGGCAGATGGATATTATGACAGCAGCTGTTTTTGTCTTTTTTCGTCCTCTGTTGTTTTGAAACATGTTTAGTGCAAAATCAGACATATCTTCTAACGCGAAACTGATTTGCCCACCAACCTGCTCAGACCTACGACCTTTAACCAATACCTGAGACCAGGCTAGGGAATGAGCTTTTAAAGAAATAGTCAAATGAAATGGTCTGATTATTATTACTTTGGCAGAAAAGAAACAATAGTGGTTCCTTTTCTCCAAGTCCTTTTATTGCTAATTTGAGATGTTATTCTAGAACATTTTTGTACTAAAATCAAGATCAGTACAACTGGAAGGAATTTTAGGCATCATTTATTACAACCCATTATTTTATGCCCTGAAATGCCCAAAGTCATACTTTGACAGTGGCAGAGGCAGGACTAGAACCCAGATCTCATGGGTGGTCTCATGCTATATTTTACCAAATAAAATTAAAGGTTAGCAATTTACTTACAGTGTATTCAGATACAAAATAAAAAAATAACCTTCTTTATTTCCTTTGTCTCCCCTGCTATTCCTCACAAGTCCCTATCACATTGAAGTGAGAGGAACTAGAGTTAGTCCCACCCATTAAACCAAATCCATCTAATGATTTAAACAGTCAACTCAGGTACATTCAGATTTCCTCCCGCTTCCTGGCTCCTCTCCAAGATGGTGCCTCGGCACGTGTGAGCAGGGAGGGCTTCTGTGACCTCGGAATGAAGGGAGACCGAAGTCATGGACCCATGCCCACATTGCTCCATCCTCTCCTCTAACTCCTTTGGCCTCAGTGGTATCTCCTTGTCCTCTAGGTCACAGGGCTCCAAGGTGGCATCTACTGCTGGAGACTGTGGCTGATGACCTCATGGTGCATCCTCCCGTGGCTCAGAAAGAGCCTGGTGGTATCGCCTGCTGAATCTGTCCCTCCTCGCTTCTCTCTGAGGTCTTACCTCGACTCCCTGCCTGTGCAATCCAGCCCTGGCTACAGGGACACATCGTTCCTCCAGTGGCAATGCCCCTGCTAGCTGCCCAGCAAGCACCCTCGGCACCCCTCTACAAGGCGCGCTGGAACGTCCATCACCTTCCATACCACATGAGAGTCAAAGATACAGGGAACAGAACTCAGGTCCTCTCCCTGCCCATGATGCTGTGGAGGCCCCAGGTTCATTGTTGAGGGGGAAGGGAGTTGGGAGTCTATCTCGTGGGGGAACCTTCTCTGCCTCCCACTCTTCCTCCACCTGTCTAACGTGCCTGCCCCATCCTCCCTCTGACACTTCAGCCAGCAGAGAGACAGAAGGTCATGTCTCAGTCTCTGATTTTCCTGCCTTCCTCCTACAATCTACCACGGCCAGAAGGGGTAATAGGCATTCCTTTTTACACGGGACCTTATTCCCTCCTTCTCGAAGTGGGGTACACTCTTCTCCTTTCTCTGGAGCCATAAGTGTGAAGTGGTATGGCAGAACATGATTTATTGAAGAGAAAGATGAAAAGAAACATTGATTTAATATTTTTAAAATATTCTCCTCATCACAGCTGTTATATTCATGATCCCAGGGCCACGAAATTGATAGACTATATATTCAAAGGCCTAATCGAAGGACCGGTAGGTAATCTGATTCTGGCTCACGGAGTAACAGGATTCACACCTCCACCATGGGCTGTGAGACTGATGGGAAGAGAGACAGGATGAGCGAGGAAGGTACCAAAGGCCCATTATGCTGGGACGCTGAGAACAGATGGAAAGAATATGGGTCGTTTCAGGAGGGTGAGGAGGAGAAGACCAGGCCCCAGTGATGAAAGGCTCTCAAACCCAGTCATGACACAGCAAATGAAAACATCTTGGCTATTTTGCTGTCTGTCACTACTGACATTTTGTCTCTTACATCATTTTATCCCAAAGTAAAATAGAAAAACAATCTGACTTCGGGGAAATTGTGGGGGTTAGAGTTAACATCTGCACAGCATGTCACGTTCCCTGAAAGCAATGCGCCACATCAAGTGAATTAATATTCCTCCTTTGAAGTTCTTATTCACATTCAGCCCTTCCTATATGTGAAACATAATCTCTCATCATTCACGCTGCCCCCAAACCTTGAAAAGAAATGTGCTGAACCTTCTCCCCGTGAACTTTTACCTTTACATCCATGAGAAAGCGCTTATTGTGGGAAATGAGAAGCATCACCCTAGGATCAGAATGCAGCATCAAATGGTGAAAAATCAAAAGATGGGAACGATACAGCTGCCAAAATTAGGTTCAAAGAAAATGGAAAATTAAAAGGCAAGTATGAAAGGCTTCTTGTCCAAGATCAGTGGAATATAAGAATTACCACTAAAAACTATCTGGAAAGACAGTCTTCCTGTTTAGAAGTCTGAGGTTGTCGGGTGAGATAAGGGACAGTAAGAGGACCCAGCAAAGAGGAAAGAATAGTCAGCTCAGAGCAGGAAATGGAAAAAAAAAAAAAAAATAGACATGCGTTTCGAAATGAGATCCACAGCTGGGCAGGATGCAGCAGACCACTCTGAGATCCAATATGTGTCTGTCTGCAGACAAGTACTCAGGCCTCCAACTCTCGGAAAATGTTTTAAAATGTAATTAAAATACACCCCGCTCCCTGCAGCTCTTGTCACAGTTGCAATTTTACCTGGTTTTGGTCATTTTTTATCCTCCTCTCTCCCACTAGACCACAAATTCCCCGAGAGTGAAGGTACAGAATTTGGCATATGATTGGTGCACAGTGGCAAATGAAACTTAGGGCAAATTTATGATCGGGTGGGGGCCCACGGGATGGGATTTGAAACATACAGACAACACCAATGGCACTCCAATCCTCTTTTGACAGTAACTGAAGTTTCCTAGTCAGGAATTCCTTGCTTTGAAGGAAGTCAGTCTTCAGTGACACCCTATTAAAATGCAACTGCCGGGCTTCAATTCGGTGGCCCAGGGTTTGCAGGTTCAGATCCCAGGTGCAGACCTACACACTGCTTATCAAGCCATGCTGTGGTAGCATCCCATATATAAAATAGAGGAAGATGGGCATGGATGTTAGCTCAGGGCTAACCTTCTTTACCAAAAAAAAAAACAAAAAAAACTGCAACTGCCACCTGAGAGGGGTCTTGCTTTAGGGAATTATTTAAAACCTTACTGAGTGGAGAGATGACAGATAACTGAGAGAAAACCCTCCGGAAATGGAACACAGAATGGTAAGGTACAGAAGGGTGCCGGGGCAAGCCAGAGAATGAGAAAGCATGCCACATGACCTCCTTGAGCTTCCAGAAGTTTATATTAAATACGTGTCTTCATTTCTGCCACAAAGAGGTTTAGCTGGTATGTTCCCCATAAAAAACCAGGCTACCTTCTCACCCTTCCTACTATCATTTATAAGAGCCATGATTTTTATGCCTCCACAGACTCGTGGAAGATTAAAAAAGAATCAACATAGATTACAAAACGAAGACTCAAAGGTTCCAGAATGATTTGTATTCTATCCATAAGCATTTTCAATTTTTCATCTTACCAGCAATCATAAATAACACACACTCCATTTAAGAACATAGTGAGCCTCGAATCTCTATTATTTTCAGCATGACTGCAAACAGCTAACCTAACCATATAAACAACTAAGTGGGGAAGTGGCTAACATTTTGTCTTCGTGTTGAGCAGTAGGCTTCACAACTCTGCCCTGTAGATGCCCAGGGTTTCCTAAGATGGTCATCGAAGGCCCTGGGAGGGGAGAGGATGAGGAGAAGCAAGGGGAACACGGAGAGGGCAGGGGTTTGGTCCCTGTTGCCTCAGCCACACAGCCCAACTTTGCTCTCTTTTCTATGGGGGCTTCCACTCAAAATTCCATTTGAAGAACTATTTCCATAACTTTAAGAAGCCTGCAGACTCCTGATGGAGAGTCCTCAAAACATTTGTGCCTTTTCTTCCAATAAGAGTATGCTGCACAGCCTGAACAAAGAAACTCCTGCTACAACATAATATTAAAATGGTAAGTTAAAGGGCCAGCATAGTGGTTGAGTTCATGCACTCTGCCTTGGTGGCCCCGGGTTTGCAGGTTTGGATCCCAGGCACAGACGTAACACCGCTCGTCAAGCCACACTGTGGAGGCATCCCACGTAAAATAGAGGAAGATTGGCACAGATGTTAGCTCAGCACAATCTTCCTCAAGCAAAAAGAGGAAGACTGGCGACAGATGCTAGCTCAAGGCCAACCTTCCTCACCAAAAAATAACATGAAAATTTCTCTCCTAAGGGGTTTTCCATCTTGCTTAAGTTTTTCAAGTTTAGGGATTGGCCAACTTACAAAGAGTCTGTGTTCCAGAAGTTGAGTTTATAAGGCAGGGCTTTGGAAATCAAGCTCACTTTCCTACAAAATAAAGATAGCATGCCTGTCCCAAGTCATGTAGTAACAGCCTGATGCCCTACAGGTGAACTATAATGTTACCAATACCATTAGAATTAAGTTTTGCTTTTGCTCCTTGTCGAATGAGCTACTGTGGGCCAGTGGGGGCGCCTAATCACCATTTATGTGACTTCTTTGAAGCAGTTCATCCTTTGATCTGTGATGAAGAGGGAGCTAGTGATGATTGGAAGTGCTTCCCCACTCTCTCCTTCTTGACTGCCATGTTCCAGGGCCCACGTGCACGCAGTCGGTGGCTGGCCAAGTGGACATGCGTCAGTTGTTTGCAAGCTGGATAACGCCTGTAAGACCCTATCACCAGTTCTGAAAAGCTCACTCGTGGTTTGCCTGTTTATTCTCCCAGTACTTCCTATCATGTTATTATGACAATCTGGCCCCTCATATGGATCCCAAAAAAGCTTGAGAGGATCTAACACTTAGACAAAAAAATGTTGGCAGCATTTGTAACCCTCTCAAAAAGAGAGAGAGAGAATGGAAAAGATAACATGTAACTATAAATAACTTTCTAGGTTGGACTAAAAATTAATTTGTTTTTCCTTCATTTCGGCTCATTTGGTGAGCTAAGGAACTGAAAGAAAAGAACTCATTTTAACCAAACAATTCTAAAGGATTTCAGAATTTTCAAAACTTGGAGTTCTGAACAGATCCGACTGATTCAGAATCACAAATTATCAAAACAAGGAAATTTCCCCCCAAACTGTCGAGCTGTTCCGAATTCTTGATATCAAAACTCTAAGGAAATGCTCTGCTACAGAATCAAATCATTTAATATGGTAAAATTAAATTAATTCCCATTAATGAATATTACCATTAGGATAGATATCTTTCCATGCCTGGGAAAAAACAGAAATGCTCTTAGAGAAGTGTTTTCCCCTCCTACCCAGAAAAACAACAGGAAGGAGGAGGAGGAGGAGGAGGAAGGAGGGGGGGAGGATGAGGAGAAGCTGAAGGACTTCTTCCTGTCTCTGACTTTTGTTCTTTACACAACAATCCACCTTTACATATACTGTTCTATCACCTTGTACCGCAATTATCTGCTTACAGATCTCCTTTTCTAGGTCCTTCTCTTAGTAAAGGGTGCAGAGTACTGCTGAAGAGGGTGGACACTGGGAGCTCCCAGATCTAGGTTCTACTCCAAGTTCAACTCCTAGTAAGTTAGTAAAGCTTGCAAGGGCAAGTTATTTAAATTCTCTAAAAGTTGAGTGCTTCCTCTAAATAGGGATAATAATAAATACCATCTGATAGGGCTGCTTGAGATTAAATGGAATAACACACGTAAAATCATGTGCCCTGAATATAGCAAGATTGATGATGATGATGCCTTTACATCTCCCAATGCCTAGCACAATTCACTGTACCCAGTAGGTGGTCAATACATGTTTCTTTTTTTTTTGGTGAGGAAGATTAGCCCTGAGCTAACATCTCTTGCCAATCTTCCTTTTTGCTGAGGAAGATTGTCCCTGAGCTAACATCTGTGCCAGTCTTCCTCTATTTTGCATGTGGGACGCCGCCACAGCATGGCTTGATGAGCAGTGTGTATGTAGGTCTGCACCTGGGATCTGAACCCCCGAATCCTGGGCCACTGAAGCTGAGTGGGAGAACTTAACCACTATGCCACCAGGCTGGCCCCTCAATACATGTTTCTTGAATTGAGTTCAATTTCCCCAAGCTGTCTGGCTGATGAATTCCTACATTTCTTTCGAGGAGATGACATTTGAGCAAAACCCTCAAGAAGATGTGATGCCTTCACCTGACCACTGTTGGGGACCCGCAGGGCTTTGTGCATTCCTCTGCTAACTCCCATCCCACCAGCCTAGAACTACGGTGTCTGCTGCCTTCTGAAGGATGCAGCTTGCTACATGAGGGAGAATAAAACCAGCCTCTCATAAAACAGTGAACTCCTTTTCTCTTTGCATTTCCAGAGTCCATGATGTGGTAGGAAAACAATAAATGCTTGCTCCTCGGCCAAGCTGAGGGCACCCGAAGGAGTTCATATCAGATCCTTTCTCAACCTTCCAGGCTCCTCGCAAATCCCCCTCCAGCAGGAAGCACCAACCAGTCCAACCCACGTTCATCCCTCCCTTTCTGAATCCTTAGAGTAAATTAAACACAGTCGCTCTGGAGCTGTGTGTTAGTCCCGTCTCCTCAGACACCCTGCACACTCTGAGAACGGAGGATTAACTAATTATAAATTCTTTTGCACAGAACAAGGACATGGAATGGGCAGGAAACAAATATTTGATAGCTTGACTTAGTTCTGTTTTCCAATGTGCTCGAAGTACTTCTCCAGAATGATCTAATTAATCCTAACTTGATGAGAAGAAAGGCATATTGGATCTGCACAGACCGGAGCCAAGTCCTGGCACCCTCCACAGTGTGAATGAGCAAGGGGTGTTCTTGCCGGCTCCGCAACAGTGCCTCTCTTTGGCCAGCACTCAATTTTCTGAACTAATGGCTCAGCACACAAAAATTAGCATTTTACATAAACCGAAAACTAACTGCCAACCCAGTCTTCATGGCACTGTTAACCAACAGCACACTGTACTTCGAGCTATATTTCCTCTCATTAAATGGACTAAGAAGTGGTCCCAAGTCCCCCAGCCAGAGGGTGGAGGGAACCACCATCTCCCCAGTGATCAGATCACCCTGCACAGAAATAATTAGACCCAGCGCAACTGAGAGCTGACGGCTCTCATTAAGAACAGCTACAACTGACATTTTCAAAGACTATTAGCCAGACACCGCTCTCCTTCACAAGTTCTGCTCTTCTCCCCTTTTCACATCAAAGATTTTCAGGGATGATAAATAATAATAATAATAATAATAAGCCGCCACAGTCATATAATCTTGTTTAACTTTTCAAAATGTTTTCACACCTACCTACTTGGTACTTGCAGTCACCCTCAAGAGGGGTAGACTAGATAAGATAGACTGTCTCACTTTACATCAGCACAAAGAATCAGAGTGGCCAGGCCAAGGTCCCAACCACTGAACAGCAGAAGGGGCCCCACGACCCAGCCTTCCCTCCCCACACCTTGGTGTTGTGTTACCACACTGTTGACCAACAGGCTGCCATGTAGTTGCTCAGCACCTTCCCACCCGGGGGCAGGTGGATAACTTCTCTAAAGAGAATGCCCTACGTTTCTCAGGAAGAGATTGGGCATCCCGGCAGAAACCCTGCCATTCAAATCTCTAGTCTCAACCAACGTGTTTCGCCATATTGAAGGCAAGTTTCCATCCAAAATGGTTGACTGGGAGCCAATCGTGGTGTTCTCATCTTTGTTCATGCTGTCAATGCGACATATGAAAGAAATATGAATAAAGTGACAGGATGAAAACAAAGCTCGTGGCTGGTGTGAGATACACAGACAGGGTGTTAGCCCCACACTCACTACAATTGGGTCAAGTTAACACCTCTTTTTTCTCCTACATATGCGGTGTGGAAAAGCTATTTAGAAAATGTTTTTAAATATTTAGGACCAAATAAATCAATATTGTTGGGAAACACTTACTCTGACCAGAACTCATTTACGTGCCCTAGTGCCACATGAATAACAGAACCGAGAATACCAGGATGATCCAAGACCAGGAACAAAACAGATGTTCAGCATTTTCGCCTGGAATGCCCACCCAGGCCTGCTTTCAGTTTCCACACCGCCGGAGACCCGGCACGAAGACTGGGCTGTCAGAAGCTCCGAAGAGCAGCCTTGTGAATAATATTCAGCGCCAATGTAACAAATATAGGCCTTCTAGAAATTACCTGACTCTGCAATTCACTTTGCTGCTTCAGGCGAAGATTTTCAGGTGTATCTGCCACCGTAGTGAAGGGCTGCTTTGGGTAGTGTCTGTGGAGAAATTTTTTAAAAGAACATAATTAAAATATTATGACATGAAACAATGCTTTAATACCAATTGTTTTAGCCTTCCCTTCTGTCACAATGCAAGAGGGGTCTCTCCTCTTGGCTAAGGTCGTCTGTCATTATCCTGGATCCCAAACCCTCTTCCATTCTCATGACCTTCTACTACCCACTATCTCCCAACATTTCAACCTAAGCTTCTCTATTCTATTAGCTACTTCCCATCAGCTTCCAAGCTCAAGGCTCTCCTCACTTTTACCAACCCTCCCTCCACCCCACACTATTCTAGCAAGTGATGCTAGAATCCATTCTCTCCTTCAGCCAAACTTCCTTACAAAAAGACCTAAACTCACTGTTCCTGCTCATCTCCTCTCCAATTCTCTCCTCAACTCTATATATTCTGACTCCTAGCTCCTGTTTCCAGAAGGTTCTCTGGCCAAAGTTATAATAACTTCTTGTGGCACAGAGGATCCAACAGACATCTTTTGGTCTTCCTCTTGCGTGGCCTCTCCTCCATCTTGAAATGTCCTCTTCCTTGGTTTCTGTGTCACCATGCGCTGCTGGCCTGGCTCCTCCACTCTAGTTGTTCCTTCCCTGTCTCCGGGGGGCTCCTCTCTATTTGCCTATCCCCCTTCGGGGTTCTAACATGGGCTTTCTTCTCTTCTCAGTCTACAACTGGGTGATCTCATTCATTCTCACATCTTGGGGTACCTTCTACATACACACTAATTACTCCCAAACATATATCTCTAGCCCAGCTTTCTCTCCTGAACTTCAGATCTGGCATCTCCACTTGTGTATATCCCATACTCACCACAAATTCAACCAGTCTGGAACCCAACTGTCCATCATCCCACCCCATCCCCAAGACAAGTTGCTCCCCCTGTATTATCTTTCATTCTTTAGTGCCCAGTTCCCAAGCCAGAAACCTTTGACTCCTCACACATCTAAATAACCAATCACCAAGTCTATTGATTCTATCTCCTACGTATGTCTTGATTATATTTACTTCTCTCCATCTCCACTGCATTTTTTCATTACAGGACACCCTTACCTTTCAGGTAACTACAATACTTGCTGGTCTTGCCCTTCTAATCCAGATTGCCACAGCAACATTCTAAAATGCCAATCTGATCACATTGCTCCTCTGAGTAAACCCTTTCAATGGCTTCCCATTGATCTGAGAGTAAGTCTATCTCCCATCTTCCAAGGCGCCCACGATGAGCCCTCTGCAGACCTCCCGCTCACACTCCATGCTCTGGCATGGCGTTCACCCTTCTCTTTTCCACCTCTTCCCCCACATGCTGCTCCCCTGGCCTGGGACACTCATCCCACTTCCCACCCCACTTCTCTCGCTAACTCCTCTTTCTCTCTTAGGTCTCGCCTCAGATGTCGCTTTCTCCAGGAAGCCTTCCTGGTCTCTCAAATGTGCCCTGGAATGCACTTTCCTTTCCATTATAATTCTTATCATCTTCACTTGTATAATCCTAATGACATGTCTCTGTCTCACAGTACAAGGAAAGTTCCGTGGCAGCAAGAACAGGCTATCTTGTCCCTTGTCAGAGCACATTCAGCACAGTGCCTGGCTCATGGTATGACTTCAATAAATATTTGTGGAAGGAAGAATAAAAGGGAAGCTTCACAGTGTTATATCATATATGGTCACATACATGCAAATGCACGGGCCCTCCTGGTGGTGAAGTGAGGGCATCTACTCCCCAAGTGGGCAAGGACATGAACACTGATCCATGCTGCCTCCCCGCCACACCGGCTGTCACTGAGGGTACATCTCCAGCCGCTGTGACTCTATCACAACAAAAGCTATGGAGCTCAGAGCTGCCCCACAAAGAGTGCCCTCCCCTCATTTCCTCTTCCCAGCCCCTCCCCTTGGTGCTGTCCACCCGCAGTCTCCTCCTGTGGCTTCTCAAAAGTCCTCTTTGCCTCACTGGTTAAACTCTACTCTCCTTCTAGAAGGTTCTTTGCAGCACCCCTGCTCCTGGCTTCCCACGGGAAGGCTGATGGAGTAATCTTTCGTCAGCACAAATAAACTCTATCCAGCCTACACTAGCACTTCTGAAATAGGATTAAAAATATTGTGTAGCCCTGTGGAGTCAAATTCGCGGTAGGAAAATGTACACTAATGCCTCATTTTTCCAGCATTCTTCGGGAATTAAATGTCCCACGTAAGTAGTTTCCAGATAACTGAAGTTAAAACCCCATCACTGCTGGACACATTTTAATTATTTTAATTAACATCCTTCAAAACCTTTACGCAATTTTCTTGCCTCCTTAAAGCACATACAAACCTAATCTAAATTCCCTGATACCTTAGGGCCATCTTAATGGATATTATCAGACCACGATAGAAAGCCACAGTGCTTTCCAAGTTTACAAAGGCTGGGATGGCCTACACCACAAGTTCATGCTGTGTTTATGGCTGCTACACTGTCAAGACATCATTTCTCACACACAGCACACGGCCCTGCACAGTCTTCTTGCCTTCGGGTTTCCTTCTTCTAAACCAGACCAAGAAACTAGATAGTCAAGTTGGTTTAAAATGTTGGTAAAAACTAGTTATTGATTCAAGGGAGGAAGCCAGGACAGGCAAGCTCTCTCCCTCTCCTTATCCTGAGGTCACAGACGTTGTGTCAGCCACACCCTTTGGGGCCTAGACGGGTAAAGGCGGACAGACTTCAGAGGGGTCCGTAATATTTGCAAGTCAGTCTTGGAAAGTTGAATTTCACTGGACTTTAAAATAAGCAACTATGTATTGTTACACTTTAAAGCTAAAATAACAACTTGGCACTTTTTTTTTCAAAATAGATTCTGTGGAATAAAATTTCACAGAGATTTTCAGGAGTTCCACCACGTTTAATTCAAAAATGTTATGGATGCATTTTAACCACTTTTAATCCTGTAATTAAAATCTCCTCTCAAATGTGTTACAGAAAGTTTAAGCTGTTGAGACCCTGATGTACTAACTTGCAAGTTAACTCAGTTTGGGGACAGATCTTAGGGACAACCTTCTCCTGCCATTTAGTTTAATTAAAAATTCTGTTTAATTGGGGCTGGCCCCGTTGCCGAGTGGTTAAGTTCACACGCTTCCCTGCAGGTGGCCCAGTGTTTCGTTGGTTCGAATCCTGGGCGCGGACATGGCACTGCTCATCAAACCACGCTGAGGTAGCGTCCCACATGCCACAACTAGAGGGATCCACAACGAAGAATATACAACTATGTACTGGGGGGCTTTGGGGAGAAAAAGGAAAAAAAATAAAATCTTAAAAAAAAAATAATTCTGTTTAAGATTCTGTTAAATTCTTAAACAGAATTTTTAACTAAATATAACTGAAATATTAAGCAGAATTTTTAAGTAAACATAATTTAAAACTCAAACAGAATTTTTAATTAAACAGCATCCTGAGAAGGAAGAGTGAACTGTCTGAAGGCATGTACAATTTGCAACCGCTCTTCCAGGTGTATGTGGATTTCCTCCACACAAGGCAGAAGTAATTTCTATTTGGATACTGACAAAGCTTCACTTGCCATTCATACGTCTCACTTTGAAGTTACCATTTCATGAAAAGAAGCTCACTATTCTCACCATGTGACTTTACAATGAGAAAAGGTGTAGATTTGAACTTACAAAATACATGTACGTAAATGAAACACCACTTTTATATGTTTGATAGTTGCCATATTAAATTTTATCTGGAGCAAGGGTTACACTGAAAAAAAAAATTGAAAAGCTTCTGTTGTTTTTTCTTTTAAGAAGACACATTCTGCTCACCGGATGGCCAAAATAGCAAACTTACTAACATGCTGTGCAATTATATTAAGGACTATAAACAGATGGCAATGTTTAGCACTTTTTTCCAATATCCTTTTCTCAAATCCTAATTTTAATTATTTAGAATCAAATCCTAAAATGTATGGATTTTGCAATAGTGGGTTCATCTATGTATAACATAACTTTCTCTAAAGATACATAACAGAAAACAATTATCCAAAATTTTTATCCAGGGGAAAAAATTCAATTTAGTATCAATAACCAAAATAATAAATGCTGATGGAAAGAAAGAATTCATATCTGCAACTACTAGGGAACATGAATCTATAACAGATTAAAATCTGAGGCTTTGGGGATCGAAGTTATCGTCAGAGCTAGCAAAATTCAAGAGAATAAGGTCTTGAAAAAATGCTTAAAAGTCAAGAGAGAGTAGCACAGTCTCATGAGTTGGAACTGTAAGACACAGAAGTAAGTGCAATTACAGAGATGGCAGCACACACTGCATTATATCAAAAATAATAATTACAATATCTGGAGAAACCTAATTAATTTTACCAAACTTGCCACATCTGAAAATCCCGGATTTCTCAGCATCATGTCCACGTAGTAACGTCCATCTAAACTAACCCAACAATATTCTGCTCTGAGGTCACAGTCTCAACTCCCACCCACCCACCACCCCACCCACAAAAGAAAACCAGATGCAGAAGGAAACTGAGGGGCCAGTGGTCCCTCGCGGGATCATAGGAACAGAGAAGCGAATCATTGTAAAACTAACTGGTGGGACTATACAGTTAATTCTAGTTCTTTCCAAATACTGCATTTAAATGGTTGTAGAAGCTCTTCCTAAAATATACGTCTTGAATAGAAATCTTAAGGAAAGAAGAAAATTTCTTCACTAAGCCTAGAAGAAGAATGACATATTCTCCTTGTCCATATTAGTATCAGAACCTGGATAGAAGGCAAGGAGGCATGAGAATGGATGCTCAAAGAGAATCAGGGAAAAAGCAAAAATATATACATATATAAAAGAAAGGGTGGATGAAGTGATACATTGGGAGCCAGGGGGAAGATCTGAAGAATATCATGAAATGGTTAAGTATCATAAATAGAAGTCTCTTAGCTGAAGCATGCAGAAATCGGATGAAGCGTATGTATCAAGACAAGGCTGACAGCTGCAACAAATCCAGATTTCCATGAAATGCTATATTAAAAATAAATAAAAAGAGGGCTGGCCCCGTGGCCGAGTGGTTAAGTTCGCGCGCTCCGCTGCAGGCGGCCCAGTGTTTCGTTGGTTCGAATCCTGGGCGCGGACATGGCACTGCTCGTCAGACCACGCTGAGGCAGCGTCCCACATGCCACAACTAGAAGGACCCACAACGAAGAATATACAACTATGTACGGGGGGCTTTGGGGAGAAAAAGGAAAAAATAAAATCTTTAAAAATAAATAAATAAATAAAAAGAGAAAGAATCAAGATAATAGAAGGCGACATCTGAAACAGCAAAGTTGGGTCACAGAAAGACGACTTCCAATTATTTTTATCTCTGTGAGATTCAGCTGATAAGAATATAGGAAAAGTTATACGCAAATCAGTAGACCAGAGCTGGTGTAAATGGGGAGAGCAGTGTAAGAAACCTCCACGGAGACAGTAACCAGAAAGAACAGTGCTGGAGAAGAGCAAGCACCCAGGACCTCTCACTCGCCATGCAGAGCCCAGTGGGCATGACAGCACTGTAGCCAAATCGCGTGGGTTTGCACCTAACTCTTCCATCGACTAGCTGTGTGCCTTTGGGCAGATTCCTTAAGCTCTCTGGCCTCAATTTTCTCATCTGTAAAATCAACATAAGGATGGCACTTCTCAGGCTTGTTGCAAAATTAACAGCTGTAAGACACTTCAAACCACGTCTGGCCCATAGTAGGCACTCAATAAAATATCTATTATTAAAATCAAAAATATTATTCTTACTACTACTACTACTTTCTCTTTGCTTTACTGCAAAGTGACTTAACCTCTGTGTCTCATTGCCTTCATCTCTATAACGAGGACAAAATACTCCTGCCTCCTTCATGAGGTGACAGACCACTCGAAAGAGCTTTATAAATGGAAAACTACTGTAAATGTGAGTTATTAGTAAACCACGTAGATACATAAAGCTAAAATCTTTGTGAATTTATGCATCGTAAACCCGGCATTAATACCGTGGTTCTCAACCACCGTCCCTGGAGGACATCGGGCAATAGGCAATGTCTGGAGACAGTCCTGGTACCACAACTGGGGGAGGTGGAGGGAAGGCAGGGGCTATTTGCATCTAGTGGGGAGACGCCAACGATGCTGCTAGGTGTCCTGCAACGTACCCAACTCCCATCCCAATAATGACATATCCTGTGCAAAATGTCAATAGTACTGAGGTTGAGAAACTCTAAACAATAGACATAAATCTCTAACCATTATAGGAGGCCGCTAACTTCAAGACTGCTGGCTGTTTCTAACCAATCTCTAATCTTTGTTTTCTTTCTCATCTGCCTAGCACAGCCCAAGAGCCCATCCTCTCCCCCTGAGCCTTTGCCACACTGTGGCTCACTACTCCCGTCTCAGTCTTCTCCCTCATGAGCGCTTAAGCCTCCCCTCTCCAGCATTTTGTTTACCGACCACTGTTCCAGTTCCACTCAAACTAGAAAATCTGAGAGCAGAACCCAGGTGTCCAAAGAATTTGTTATTATACCGTGATTTCCTCATGGGCCCTGAGCAGAAAAGAGGAAACATGGCAGGCCTGAATGCTACAGTTGAAAGCCCAGCTTACGAGGTTGGCCCTTGGCTGGTGTCTAAGAACTCGGATTTGGGAAGGGTTCCCACCCCCATTAACTGAAAAGAGAGGCGCACTGTGCCCAAGCTGTTTGCACAAACAATATGGTTTATGCTAAAGACCTGCTTTCCTTCGGGGAGTCTGGAATCTTGGGACGTGCCAGGCAGAAGGTGCCTCTGGAAAGAACCCCCAATAAAAACCCTGGGAACTGAATCTCTGATGAGCTTTGTTGGTTGGCAACATCTGACACATGTTGTCACAACAGGTTTCAGGGGGAACTAAGCATGTCCTGTGTGACTCTTCTGGGAGAGGACTCTGGAAGCTTGTGCCTGGTGTGCTCTGGGCTTCGCACCACACACCTTTCCCTCTGCTGGATTTGCTTTGTGTCTTTTCACCGTAATAAATCACAGCCATGAGTACAACTCAGTGCTGAGTCCTGTGAGATCTCCTAGAGAAGCATCAAACCTGGGGGTGTCCTGAACATCTTTTCATGTGCCTGTTCAACATCACTATTATTATGGTGATGCAAATCAAAACTACAATGAGATATCACCTTACACATGTCAGAATGGCTATAATTAACACGACAAAAAATAACAAGTGTTGGAGAAGATGTGGAGAAAAGGGAACTCTCATACACTGCTGGTGGGAATGCAAATTGATGCAGCCACCATGGAAAACAGTATGGTAATTTCTCAAAAAATTAAAAATAGAAATACCACGCATACAACTATGTACTGGGGGGATTTAGGGGAGGAAAAGCAGAAAAAAAAGAAAGAAAAAGAAATACCATGCAATCCAGCTATCCCACTTCTGGGTACTTATCCAAAGAATGGAAATCAGCAATTCAAAGAGAGCTATGCACCCCTATGTTCACTGCAGCATTGTTCACAACAGTAAGACTTGGAAGCAACCCAAGTGCCCAAGAACTGATGACTCGATAAAGATGTGGTGTATATGTACAATGGAATACTACTCAGCCAGAAAAAAGACAAAATTGTCCCATCTGCAACAACATGGATGAACTGTGAGTGTATGATGTTAAGCAAAATAAGCCAGACAGAGAAAGACAAACACCACATGATTTCCCTCATATATGGAAGATAAATAGACACATGGACAAAGAGAACAGATTAGTGGTTACTAGAGGAGAAGGGGGCTGAAGGGTTTGGGTGAAAGGAGTAAAAGGGCACATATGTATGGTGACAGATAAAAATTAGAATATTGGTGGGGCCTGCCCAGTGGCGGAGTGGTTAAGTTCGCACTTCAGCAGCCCGGGGTTCACAGGTTCAGATCCTGGGCACGGACCTAGCACCACTCATCAAGCCACGCTGTGGCAGTGTCTCACATAAAATAGGGGAAGACTGGCACAGACCTTAGCTCAGCAACAACCTTCCTCAAGCAAAAAAAAAAAAAAAAAATTAGACTATTGGTGGTGAGCATGATGCAGTCTACACAGAAACTCATAACATGGGGGCCGGTTAAGTTTGCAGGCTCTACTTCGGCAGCCTGGGGTTCACTGGTTTGGATCTTGCACAGACCTAGCATGGCTCTTCAAGCCATGCTCTGGTGGCAGCCCACATAAAGGAACTAGAAGGACTCACATCTAGGATATACAACTATGTACTGGGGCTTTGGGGAGAAAGGGAAATATAAAAAAGAAAGAGGAAGATTGGGAACGGATGTTAGCTCAGGACCAATCCTGAAAAAAAAAAAAAAGAGAGACTGATAATGATGTACACCTGAAATTACACAATGTTATAAATCATTATGACCTCAATAAAGTAACTGGGAAAAAAAACACCTAGGGGTGTCTTGGGGACCCCCAAAACAGGCCCCTTTGTGCTTAAAAACTTATCATTCACGACAGAAGAAGTGTATTAACATTTTTAAACATATTTTCTGCTTTAAGAAAATGCAACTCTCTCTCTCAAGAACATGTAAAAGGCAAAAGTTCTAACCTCTCATTATCAAATTGGCTTTTCAGCCCTGCCTTTCCGAGTTAGGTCAGGGCCCAACGACTTCACTTAGGACCATATTTTCATGCTCTGATTTTACCCAAGGAAGTAATTTTATCCAAGGCCAACATCATAACTGTATTGGACAGGGGGGAGATGATAGAAGGGCTAAACATAACTTTAAGTATTTCTCCCAAACCTGAACAATTCCATCTTGTTGCAACACTGATTGTTTCATATCACTCAAAATTATCTTTAAAGAATAAAAAATAAAACATTTTGAAATAAACAGACCCTGAGAGAGATTATCACTATCAGAACATCTAGGAAGCTACCTTATAAAGGACGCAAGACAGAAAGTAATTCCAGAAAGACAAATGAAAATGCAAAAAGGAATGGTAAGCAAATAAAATGGTAAATGCATGTGTGCACGCACACAGGCATACACACACACACACACACAAATACAACATTGTGTGGAATAATAACAATGTCTACTCTCTGGGTTTTTTTTTAAGACCAGGCTAAAATACTAAATAATAAGATGAGAAGGTGTATGAGGATTAAAGTATTCTAAGGTCCTTCCTTTTATTCTTCTTGAGAAAGGTTAGGACATTATTGAATTTTAGACTGTACTTAAATAAATGTGATAAAACTTAAGGGTAACCACAAAGAATGGAAATACAGTACATAAATTCAAATCCTATAGAAGGGAAAAATCAAAATTTTTAAAAGTACCAAAACTCTAACAATAAAATAAAAAAGGAAAGAGAATAGAGAGAAAGAGAAGCATAGAATAAACAAGACAAACAAATTTAACAGTTGGGAAAAACGATGCAATAATCACAAAAATGTAAATGAGTTAAATTTGCTCGCTAAAAGATGGATATAGTCACATTTTTGAACTCTGCTATAAAATAGCTATGTTAAAATGAGACAAAACAGACTTTGAAAGTAGAGGAATTATTAAGAATAGAGACACTACATAGTGATAAAGTTTCAATTCACCAAAAAAAGTATCATCCTAAATGTAAATGTAACTATATTAGTCTCAAAAGTTTTTTTTCAAGTGTGTGTGTGTGAGGAGAGAGAGATGTTGTGTGTGCACGTGCACGCAAAATTGACAGGACAAGGAAAACTAGCATATCCACCAACATGGTCAGAGATAGCAACACTCCTCCCATTTATTGCTAGATCAAGCAAGAAGACACAAAATTCACAAAATTAGTCCATATATCAAATATGTGAAATTCGGAATTTGTGACAATAACATTAGTAATGTCTCCATGCAGGGATGGTATTCAACCTATTTAACAACCAGTACATCATGGGCACCCACCAATCAAAAAGGGTCTCAGAGCGGGCCCGGCCATGAGCCACTGGCAGGACCCACCAGTGTGTACCGTGGCCCACTGGCAGGATTCACCAGTGTGTACCGAGGACCACCAGTCTGTCTCCAAGGGCTCCCAGGTGTAGGAAAAAGCAGAATGCCAACATGTGGCATATGGAATGAGAGCAGAATAATACAAAGAAACGGAAACTGTCTCTGTTGTAATACTGAGTCTTTATACACGGACTCCTAGCCCCTCTCATAGAGGTTCCCTGAGGATGTGTGCATTTGAGCGCAGACGTAGTGAGAAACGGTAACAGCATGAAACTGGGGTGAGGGCAGAGAAGCAGAATAAGGAGGGAGGAGGGAGAGAGAAAGGGAGAAAGAGTACAACCCAGACTGGGATCCATCACCACATCTAAACGTGAAAAACAACTGCTATCGCTACAACAATCTCCAGGAGAAAGAACACCGAGCGGGAGGGGCCCAAAGAGCCTCATGGTCTGCACAGAGAGGTTTCTAACAGCAAAGGAGCAAAGGGAACAAACACAGCCTTAGCAGACACACAAGCCAGACACAGCTATGAAGACTGGACCAAACCATAGCTACTCAAAAGGGATGGGGTCCCCGGGAAGAGGGGAGATGGAGCAGCTTCAGACAGAAATATGAACTGGTGCATTTACAGCTATATTGCTCTGTGTTCCCCAAAACCTAAAATGTTAACAGATTTGTTTAAGGAAGTCCTCCTCCAATGCCTAGAAAATCTGAACTGAAGCCAGTTCCAAGCTGCCGAGGCAAGGATGGAAAACAGCCGCGCCTTCCTTTGTAAATGCTTTTGCTGCCTGCGCACGCCTTGCCAGACACATCAAGAAGTTTCTCCCACCATTTTCTTTCCACCTGAAGCCCCAACCTCAGAGGGCCTGAAGGTCCAACAGCCAAGGGCTGGGCTTTCTTCACTCGGTTCTCACAGAGCAAGGCACGTATGTGCTCACATTCCTAGTCTTCACACACCTTCCATTCCCTGAAAGAATATCCTCACACTCACATTCATTGTATTGGAAATATTTCATCTATGAGTTTAAGAGCCATAAAGGAAAATGGCATATGATAGAAGAGAAGGAGAAAACCTGGAAGTTTTTTCCTTGAATAAAAATTCCTAGGAAATTTCCTGTTAATAATTTGCAAAAATAATCCTACTTTGATCATCTTGTCAGGTGCGTAAAATTGTATAAATGAAGAAATTCTTATATCAAATGTTTTAAGACTCAGATGATAACAGGAGTCAATGAGCAATTCTACATTATTTCTGCTGATATTCCAGTCTGAATGCTGTCAGAGGAATCACCATTTAGTGGGTAGAGGCATTTTTAAGATAGTATCTTTTTTCCGTGTTGGGGTCAATCTGGGCATTTTCTACCTAATAGAATCCATTAAGTAAAAATTCGTTAGTGTACCATTAGCACTACTCAACACCAGCCAAAGACATATTCTAATTCTCCTCATGATATTCTTCCAGAATCTTCGGTTTCACATGCTTCTTTCACTACCTTGCTATGTCACTCATGTGACGTCTATTCCTGAATTTCCTTTCACAGCCATCATCTCGTTCTTAATTCCCCCGCTAATCTTTGTCCCGGTAGCACCGCCATAAACAACTCACATATAATGCCGCTGGTCGCAAAGCATCAATTTTGATGATAAGAAAAAAAAAGACGGTCAATTAGAGCAAGGAAATGGGGACTGCGCTTCAGAAAGGAGGCTTATGAGAGCTGCTGGTACATCACATAAAAGCGAAAAATGGATTATGATAATGGAGGCCTCCGGTACATGAAATACAAGCCCCAGCTGAAAGGAGGTACCGAAGGCAAACCCCTGGCTCTCTAAAGGGCAGTCAATAACCTAACAATTTACCAAATTCTCTTTCTGGCTGTAGGGGTCAAACAAGTTGCCACCTTTTGATTTACCTCCTCGGCGGGACTCCATTGTGACTCCCATCATGCATTTACAAAAGAGGGCATTATCAAAGGGATTATGCTGTAAACCTGACCCCCCACACTATGAAATGCTTATCAGCTATTGGAACATGTCGCCCAGAGTTTGAATTACAGGGTAAAAGGTGAGAAATTAACACACACACACAAACACACACCTAGACGCGGTTTAGGGAAAATGTGAGCTGGTGGAGGAGTCTATTCTCCATGCTCTTGCTGACATCGACCTTGGGAATGTACAAACGGGAAGCATGCAGGGCCGAGTAGCGCTGTGATTTGTGCCAGGAACAACCAATGGCACCAGGGATTACAGGCAAGAGGAACACAGGCCGATTTGGCACTCAAGTACCTAAGACATCACTATGGTCTGAAAAATCTTAAAGTTTGTAAAGAAACAGAACATTAGAAACACAAGAAAGATCACATTATATTCCTTTGTTAAAAATAATAAACACAGTACCTATAGTAAATGTTCAGTATCAATAAAAGTACAGTCGTCCCCCAGTATCTGCAGGGGATTTGTTCCAGGACCCCTGTGGACACCAAAATCTGCGGATGCTCAAGTCCCTTATATAAAATGGTGGAGTACTTCATGTAACCTACACACATCCTCCTATATACTTTAAATCATTTCTAGATTACTTATAACACCTAATACAATGTAAATGCTATGTGAATAGTTGTTATGCCATATTGTTTAGCAGCTAATGACAACAACAAAAAAAGTCTGTACCTATTCACTACAGGCACAATGCTGTAGGCCTTTTGATCCAAAGTTGGTTGAATCTAAGGATGTAGAACCCTCAGATGCAGAGGGCAAACTGTAATTATTTAAAGTCTAAAGAAGGGGGGAAAAAGTGTAAAGTAATCCTATTTTCAAGAAAAGACCTACGCAAAACTAAAAATGTGGTATTACACTCAGCTGCGTATTTTCCATAAAAATGGTATCGTCTCACAGATAAATTTATGGCTGAAAAACAAGTCAAATAAATTGTGCGAAACTAATAATGAATCATAATAATAACAAGAACTACCACTGGCATAATGGTCTAGACTCAGCCCACGTGCTACCTCCTGTGCTCAGGGCAGACATTGCTAATCACCCCACTCGTTCTAAAGGATCCAGAAAAGACCAACATCCTTCTCAACAGGCTGCTCCAGGCAATCGCCACCAAACATCCTGGACCACAGGCTAAGTCTGCCTGCCATCTATAGACTACTTCTCTGACAATTTGCAGATCAGGTGTTCCCTAGCTTTTTAGGCCATAAAAATCATCTCAAGAAACTAAAATCTATTCCATCATTGTCCTCCACCATGCAATTAGAGAAATATTCTTAGGGAGAGGAGGAACTCTTGAATACACTTCAATGTGTTCAGTTCCAAACTGTGCACATGAAGTTCATTTAATGTGGTTTTTCAGAATAGGCAGACTGAGGTAAAACAAATTATACCAAAATTGGCATCTTTCACACAAGTATGTGTTAAAGAAAATGAACTAAATGATATCATATATGACATCACCAACTACTGTGTCCCTGGCTGTCCCCCTTGCCTCTTCAAAGAAACTCAACTAAGCAAGTCACCTTCCTTTCCTAGGGACCTTGCGGCAGAATCTAACCACAGAATAGATCAACTCTTCTTTTTCACTTTTTTTTTTTTTTTTTTGGTGAAGAAGAGTGGCCCTGAGCTAACAACTGTGTATGTGGGATGCCTCCACAGCCTGGCTTGATGAGCAGTGTGTAGGTCCACACCTGGGATCTGAACCAGCAACCCTGAGCCACCAAAGCAGAGCATGCAAACTTAACCACTACACCACCAGGCCAGCCCCTCAACTCTTCTTTAAATGTACTTTTTTCTGGCTATTGATTAGATAATTAAACTAAAACGCAACAGATCATTCTACTTCTGCTGCGTCCAGTGACCTGGATCAGGAGAAAGCTGTGCAGCTTTAAACCTTTCCCTCACAGGTTAATGGCATAGGAAGCAAAGACGGACTCTGTGGGGGGTCTGAACTAAGTGCCATATTTTAAAAGGAACAATTACCTTAAAATTGTCCTTAGTAGCTTCAATATGGTTGACTCAAATGGCAAACCAAGCACCTCCCATCCAAAGCCCAATGGAAATATTGATTAAATGTACACATATGCATATATAATAAGTACTAAGTACATATACATACATACAGAAAGAGAGACAATATTAGTTGTTTAAAAGAATGAAAGCATTGACGGTAGAGAGGAAAGATTAAAGACACCTTAAGTGATAGTCAACAGATCGGGTCAAACTGGTAGAAAAATGGAACAGCCAAAACAACCAGATCTAAGAGAGCTCTGGAATATCAGCAGGGTCACCAGGCCATTCAAAGAACTGCATTCAGACCAGCTGGCTCCTCAGGCCCCCTCCCTTCTCCATTTACTGCCCACATGGAGCAGATTCCACCGGCAAGAGAGGTGTTCACCCCAGGATGTCACCTAAGCCTGTCTCTAAAGAAAGCGAGTGATCAGCCTGTGGACAAACCCTGTCCTGAGGCCTGAGATGAGGAGGTGACTTGTGGACCTCCCCATCAGACACCATCTGGGGAGCAAAATATTCTAAATACTCTAAAATATGCTAAAGCACTCAACGCAAAGAGCTACTAGACAATTAAAGAAGAAAAACCTACTTGTTGAAATTAGTGGCTCACATGGGCTGGGGGGCGGGGGGGGGAGGAGAGTACTCAGCGGCCAAAGGAGAGAATTTTTTGGAGGCTGGGAAGTAGTCTGTATTTTAATCGTGGGGGTGGTCGCTCAACTATACGCATCTGTCAAAACTCACAGACTGGCACAGCAAAAAGAGTGAATTTTACTCTCTGTAAAATTTTCAAAGTGAATTTAAAAATATTGAACTAAATATTTGGACTCACCGAAATGTTTTGGTTGCGGAAATAAAATCGTCAATGAGAGACAGAATAATGGGATGAACGGGCAAACTAGTTAGCTTCAAGATAGACTGGAGGGAAAAAAATATCCCACAGTGACGAGCAAAAAGATAAAGAGACAACACGAAAGTACAGAAATGTGTAAACGAATCCATTAATAGGAGGTTCAGAAATGAACCACTTGCACCTTCAGGTCTGACATGTAAGCTTAGCGCCCAGCAAGGCAGACATACCCTGGTGAGACTGCAGAATTCTAACAATAAAGAAAACACGCAGCAAACTTTCAGAGAGAGGTGGGAAAGAAGTTTGCCGACAAAGTTATGCTATCGTCCACCTTCTCATCGGCAACCCTATGCCTTTGAAATTTTGAGGAAAAATAGTTTTATAGCCTTATCAAACTATGAGGACAAAAATATGACAGTTTTCAGTCAAGGAGACTTAAGTTTGCAACCTGTGCACCCTATATTTATAAAATATTAATATAGGACATTTTCCATGATAAGAAGAAAATTGAAGATATACCAAATTCAGTGGCAGCCGAGAATTCCCTAAACGGTGTATTTAAAGCTCTGACTAGAGCCGACAGTAGGCAATGCATCTTACCTCCCAGCCCAGGACACACACACAAGTTTCAAAACGGTATCTACACCTGTTCTGTGTGATGTTCTCTAACATTTTCTACTTTGTTCTAGTATATTCCTTTTGGTCAATGCTGGTCTTGGCCCTCTAAATCAACGTCCTGACCCAGTATTGGGGCCAATCCACAGTTTGAAAGACACAGACCTAACAGAAGAAAACAAGAAAAAAGAAATAAATAACCAAAAAAACCTCAGGCTCCTCTGGACCTTGACATGTGGAATGCTCTCTGTTCACTGGTAGACGTTCGATGCCGTAGGATTACGTGGCTGGAGAATATTTTTGAAATACCAACCGATTTTCCTTCCTCCCAGTATTTCCCCTTTCCATCGCCCCCACCTCTCACTCACTCCGACTCCTTTCAGAGTTCACAGTCTCCGTGGGGGATGACAGGGAAGAAAGCAGAAATGGCCTGCCAGTCTCTGCTTTTGTATTTCCTGATGCCTGAAACCACTAATATTATGCTGGGTGGTCCTTGAAGGAAGGACATCACAGAGAAAGTGCCCTTTAGAGAACAGGACTCAAATGAAGAGGGGAGGGGACAAAAGGGAAGAGAGGGAGGGGACTGTGCACCCCTAGGCCTGGCTGAAGCAGAAAGGACCACAGGCAGCCCTGAGAGGCAGTGACCTGTGGGGTCCAGGGACTGCAGCCTTTGCGATGCCCTATCGCACACTCTGAGACAGGACCCAGAACCATCAGAACCAAAAAGGCAGAACATCTCAGGGGTGACCTGTGTGAGCCTGCAATTGAGAACCAAATGATATGGTCAAGATGGGGCCTCTTCCAAGGTCCTGACAGGACGTAAACCCCAGTAATTTAGCCACAATCTGGGGAAACAGAGATGGAACTCACATTTGCTTATCTTGTATTAGGTTTAACTGCCCCACCAGAATGAGGGCATGAAGAGAAATTAAGTCGTTATGGGAGTATCAAGTCATATTTCCAGTACACTTTAGTTCAGGACGGTGACTTACAGCAATGACATCTCCTTCTTGGTGGACCAAACCACACAGACGATCCTCCCACGAAGATTGCTTACATAATCTATACTTCCAATGCTGTTTTTATAAGATTTCATTTTGTAGAATTAATCTATAAACAGAGCGCAGAAAACTTAACCATAATCACCGCATGAATGTAGATATTGTAAGTATAAAACTTTAGTTGCTAAAATGGTAGATATCAATAAATAAAAACAAAAGCTTTCCCTCAACAACTTTTAAGAGTTTAAAGGAATCCTGAGAAGAAAAATATCGAGAAGCACTGGTGGTGCACTGGTTCAAACCACCGTTAGGGAAATTTTTTGTTACTTTATATCATAAACATTCCTCAACAACAAACTTACTTACTGGACGGAAGTAAAAGTTACACCGGAAAGAATTCTGGGTTTAGACTAGACTTTGCTGACTCAGGAGAGCCAGAAAGTTCAGATAAGAAAAATAAGCCAAATGGTTTGCTCAATAAAAAAAAAAATTTTTTTAATGACTTGGTCTGAATTTTCAGATTCTAAGTTAGTGAAGTTCAATTGAATGAGGTGGTACTTATTATTTTAAAAGATTTTAATGGTGAATGTTAAATAATTTAGATTTTACTCACCTTACTTGCTATTGAATTTTCAAATAACTGATTTTCCCTCTTACCCCAAACCCCAAAACCCCCATTGCAACTTTATATCCAGTTGTCTTTTTTGGACTCTGAATAACCTGCCAGCTTCATTCTACAACTATAGACTCTCAATGTATCAAAAGCTTACAAAGATACCCTGGCATTGATACTGCAATAGCACAGTGAAGACAGAATAAAGATGCCATTCTTGTCCATAAAACTCAGGGCAGGCTCAGACTACATGGAAAAAGCCATGGAGAGAAAGGAGAATTTTGACTTGAAAGAGAAATCGTATTTACTAAAAACACAAAATAAAATTTAAAAGGCCATACTAATCTAGTTTATGGCCCCTTATTACCAACCTTCAGCCCATTATTAAATTCACTGAATTTAAAATAACGAGGATACTTCCACATAGAGCCATACTGCATTCCCTTTACTAGGAAAGATCTAAGACTAGGAATAACTTATCTTTACTGAGCACTTGCTATGGTGCCAGGCACTACTTACTCTAAGGACTTGTATTCAATACCTCATTTAATCCTCCCAACAAACTTACATGGTAGGTACTCTTATCACACAGCTAGTAAGTGTTGGGCACAGAAATCTCACACGGGTCAGTCCCAGTGGTGTCCTGGAGCCAGCTCATACAGGCTTGTGAGAGCCGACTGGTAAATTTGGGGGAATTTTGTGAGCATGTTGCTAAATACAGCCATTTTTTAAAATTAAATTATATAAACTTAGAGTTAAATTATAAAACAAGCAAAGGTAATAAATACTCAAGTCCCATCTCTTCCTAATTACTTTACTACATTGTATTATAATCCACACTCTTGGCTTTATTTACATCTACTATGTCTGTAAAGGAAAACACTATATAATATACTTTACTGTGTATCTCTTCCCAACTCCACATTCTGTGACCTCAGGTTGGTGCCTTGAAATTAACCATGGTGGGAGTATTTTCACCACAGAAAATGGCAAACACTGCAAATCAGGTCTTCTGTTCCCCTCCAGAGCCGGTTGTTAAACACTTACCAGCACACCCCTGGATTCTTCCTGCAGACCACAAGCTCTTAACCCTACAATTTTCTTTCACCTGATAAGCATTATACGTTAATTTTGATTAACAAAAACAAATGGTTTTCACAGAGACTTTGTTTTTACTTAGAAAATTAAACCACACGAAAGGTAAAAGTAGTTCACTGCACTGAACCATTTAATTAAGTTCTCAGAGAAAGACTGCTTTTCTGGCTCAAAAAGAACAACTTCCCAAGAAATAAAGGAGAGGGGAGTTGTTCTGTAAACAAACAAAAAGGCATACGTTTCCACCAACATCTTCCTATAACCTATTTACACAGTTTCTGCTAAAGATTTAAATTTGACAGAACGAATGTTACCCAAATATAGTAAATTTTATATCTTAAAAAGGGTCTGAGATTATAGCTCAGTAATACTTTTTCCTCGCTATCACCCTTCTGTCCGCGGCTTCATGTGCAACAGACGGAGGAGCCATTTTTGATGTTTCCCTTCTTTCAATAAAATGGAGCAACACCAACCAGTTGTCAATCTACAAAAAGACAGCACTTGACAGTGACTAATTTAGAAGCAGCCTTGTCAGAAGTTTGAAAGGCTGCAATCATGAAAATCCAAGATCTTCAAGTGTGCTTTCTATGCACAATGAACAAGATAATTAGCTCCTTTCCTTGAATACTTAACTTTCCCATTTAAGAGAGACAACTGTTAGATATCATTCTCCAAAATTTAATTTTCTCTTTAACAAAATAACATGCATGTGACTCATAGCCATGCAGATAGACATATGTACATGATTAAAGGAATCATCTTATTAATTTATTTATAAACCAGATTTTCTTGTTACTCAAAAAGAATTGTAGATGGGAATATTGCAGATGGAGATATTTTAATATCATCCTCTTTCCTACTGAGAGGGTTCCATATGTTGTCACTGTCACTTCTCAGGAAAATACCTGCCAAGCCAGAACACGGAGGTCGCTCAAACCTTTATTCTTTCAACGAATAATTATCATGTATCTAATAGCAATGTTGTTATATTTATTCAGCATAGATGCATCAGACTATGCAATCACATATACAATTATGTATTTGTTTTCTATTATCACCAATCAAATATAAAATAAAAAGAGTTACGCAAGTTCAGGGTGGGAGAAAAGAATTCTAAAGTGAGTTATACACACCCTGACCCACTAGTCTATATCGAAACATACATACCTTTACCTGAAGCTGCTTTCTACAGAATTATTTTGAAACAAGGTAGGATATTTCTTAAACAGAAAGCTGAGGTTGCATAATATAATCGCAGACCAGTGTTCCCTAAACAATGCTTCATGGAACACAAATTCCACTGGATGTTAAAAAAAAAAAACTGTTGTTCAAAAAAAAAAGAGTGGGGCCAGCTGGGCAGCACAGCGGTTAAGTGCGCACGTTCTGCTTTGGCAGCCCAGGGTTCACCGGTTCAGATCCCGGGTGCGGATATGGCACCATTGGGCAAGCCATGCTGTGGTAGGCGTCCCACACGTAAAGTGGAGGAAGATGGGCACGGGTGTTAGCTCAGGGCCGGTCTTCCTCAGCAAAAGGAGGAGGATTGGCAGCACATATTAGCTCAGGGCTAATCTTCCTCAAAAAAAAAAGAAAAAAAAAAGAGAGGTGCTCTGTCATCAAATATATTTGGGCGATGATGAATCAACAAATTTAAACAGGATGTTTATGGCAGGACTTGTCAGATTTGGCCCTCTTCAGCCAGGAATATCTTACACACCTGGGGGTCCTCAGAACACATCCTGAGAAATGCTCGTTTCTCAGCTCGTTAGCCTAAGTAGGCAGACTGGAAAGGAAGGTTTAAAAGAACAGAAAATACATTCCACAGGTTCTTTCCTCGGCACTGGGATTTCCAGCCTGATATATTTGCTTTTGCTTTTCATTGGCTGTGCTCTGCCCGAGGGCTGAACAGTCAACACTGTTCTGCCCCTTCAGGCCCTGTTCAAAGGTCCCTGTTCCATAAACCCTTGTGATGCCCCAGCCACACACTCAAAGCAGCACTTGTGCAACTCACTTATGACAGCCTACTTGTGCACACACTCGTTGGGCCTAATTGCCTATATGGGTCCTTTTTGGAAGAGGAGAACTTGCAAAAAATACTGAATGAATAGATGAGTGACCGAAAGACTGATTAACTGAAAGAATGAAATGGTGAACAGCTCACTGGAAACTGGTGAAAATAAAAAGGTGTAATTGGCTCGAAATACAGACATTCTCAGAAGAATAGACAATTTTGCTAAAATGGAAATTATGCTTTTCTCTTCCAATATACGTGGATTATCATAGGCTTTCATAAATTGTTAAAATTAAAACTGTATCTTTCAAATTCCTTAGAATTATTACTTTACCTCTGTACCACTTGTTTAAAGGCAGTAACTTTTTTTATGGTTTCTAAATTGTAGGAAATACTATTGTAAATTAATAGAACCCCAAAATTTATGCTCGGAGATTAAATCTGACCACTCAAGTATTGAACAAGCCATAATTCGTTGGAAAATTCAATTTACACACTTAAAGAAATGTGTTCCTTTCTTTTAGGTGTCATAATCCCAGTCTTGGAGCACTAACAGCTGAAAGCCACCCAAAAATCCTACTGACCTTAGTACTCACAAACTCAGAAGACACCAAAAAAGCACCTTGAATGTCCAATTTCTTAACAAATAAATCCTGTTTGGCCAAGAAATAAAGGCAGATACGTGACTTTTCATTTGCTTCCTGCTTTTAAAAAATTTGGATTCTTTAGTGCCAGGTTATAAACCTAATTTTAATATTTTTATCATTTGATATGTTCCTTTAATAATTAGAGACAAAAATATCCATTTTTGGATGGGAAAAAGTACACATACATTTTTTTAGTCCATCTCTTACAGTTTTATATTTTCAAAGAAGCATGATTTACAGAATAAAAATGTTATGAAGGTGTCTGCCAGGAGGCCTTTTCCGATACACTAGAAGTTGATCACTAACGACATCCCGATAATGAAAATGCCACAAACTGAAACTGTGGACAAAAGCAGATCATATATTTAGTCACTCTTACTCAGTACTTCCATTTTTAAAAAAAAAAGTCTTGACTCAGGAACAAAAATAAAAGGTTTCTGCAAGTTATATACATTGGTCACGGTCATGAACAAGCAATGTGATGACTGAGACATCCCTGGTCAAGATGCCGACCAATACTTAACGAATCACATCCTCTCAGGCAGCTCTGTTCCCAAGGACTGGATCCAGTCGGGCACTTGATAAGGTGAATAGGATAGAAGGCAATAAAAATATCTATGAGGTTCTGCAATGTTTTAGTTATCTGGAAAGAAGGATCTATCAATACAACTCACATTTCTCCTAAGCTCAGTCAATAACAGATCACTGTTATTGTAGAGAATAACTTCCCAAATGAAGCTATTAAGAGAACTATTTTTTTAGATATACTCTACTTTGTTCCATAAATAAATACTAGCTAAGTACATGGTAGGGACCAAACAATGTGCTGGAGTTTCATGGAAATCTGGTACCTACAATGACCTACATGACAATTGTGTGCATCAGAAGAGATGAGTCTTAATTCTCTGTGACCTTGACCAAGTCACTTCATCTCAAGAGGCTCCCTTTCCTCATATTGTAAAGAGGGATTGTCATACGTTTCCCGCATGCCTGAGTGATGCTGTCAAAGGCCATCTATTGAAATAAATCATAAAAGGATACATAAATTTCAAGTACTATTCACTTTGCCAAGAGGGCCACTTTTATCCCACCGTACTATCGCCATATAGCTTATAAGCTTCCCTTCTTTGTGGGGCACACAAGCACCATAGAATATTTATATAACTGATAAATCCAAGGTCTACTCAACAAAAGACTTCCGTATGTCACAATATCAACACATTTCAATGCAAAGTGAGCAGCTTTCCGAGATAAAAATTTGCGCTGTGGCAGCTTCACCAAGAGAAACATCCTACACTGAATCCTTACAGCATCCCTTGTCATTTGCATGGGCACTCTCCACCTTGTTGTTTTCCCCTCCCACACTGTTCTGAAAGAGTTGGTATCGCATCAGTCACAGTGACAGCCCCACATTACAGATCAGTGTAACTTGTTTATTGACTTCTGAATACCAAATTCCTCCAAGGAGAGTCACAGATCCTCAACACGCTGGGGAAACATGGCTGGAAAACATGTATATACAGACGTGCCCTGACAGCTCTTGATGGCTGCCACTCAGAAAATCTCCCAGAGTGCACTTCTTCCTTCAAGGGCCGTTCTACTCTAAAACATGATAAATTTCACACACACACACACACACACACACACAAGATAATAGAAGGCAAACAATAGATTTAGTGCCACGTGAGTTTCAAAAACACAAAAGTGATAAAGATGTAAATAGTTGCTGTATTAGTCAGGGTTCTCAAGAGATATAGAACCAACAGGATGGACGGATGGATGGATGAGTGGATAGATGGATAGATAGATAGATAGATAGATAGATAGATAGATAGATAGATAGACAGACAGACAAAAGGATTTATTTTAAGGAACTGGCGAACACAATTGTGGGGCCTGGCGAGTCTGAAATCTGCAGGCCAGTCCAGCAGGTCAGAGACCCAGGCATGAGTTTAATATTGCCTCTGGAGTCTGAAGGCAGTGTGGAGGCAGAATTCCTCCTTCTCTGAGACATCTCTTTAAGGTCTTCAACTGATTGGATGAGGCCCACCAACATTATGGAGGGTATTCCGCTTTACTCAAAGTCTACTGATTTAAATGTTAATCTCATCTAAAAAATACCTCATAGAAACATCTAGACTGGTGTTTGACCAAAAACTGGGTACCATGGCCTAGCCAAGTTGACACATAAAATTAAACATCACATTGCTTTCACATTGGGGAGGTGTTTTACACATGGGGGTAGCTACTGCCTAGTCGGCTCACCCCACTCAGAGTCTGGGGCTCTCTGCTTTGTATTTTCAGAGAAGAGATTTTATGAATTCACTGGGGATTTGAGTGAGAACCTAGCAAATTCATTTTTTCTAATCAAGCTCCTAAGAAGGTTGATTACAAATCAGAAACAGGTCGAATGACACAGTGGGAGACGCCACACCACGCCAGAGCCCAGAATGTCATCTATGCAATCTTCATAGCTTTGCTTCTACTCTCTCTCTCCCTTCCATCTATCTACTGAAATCTTTTTGTTCCTTTAAGACTCTGGTCAAATGCTACAGTCTCCAAAACCCTTCCCAGTCCTCAGAACCAAATGAAGCCACCCACCCGCTCTGCCCTGTTACTGCCCCATTTCATCCTGCTCTGCTGGTTGGTGACTGTTCCCATGCTCGCCCCCACCCCCACTGCGGTGACATCATCTGGTTCTTTGCAGGTCAAGATTGTGTTTCCACATCTCTCTTCTCTAAAGTGGGGAGAAAGAGGCCACTTACAGGCAAAGTCAGTTATGCATTACAGAAATATTTCCATCCCAATATTTTTTGTAACTTTAAGCATTAGTTCTTTCTGGTCTAAAACCTCAACCAGCTAGAAGAATTGCCTCTCCAAAATGCCTCATCCCTGGAGAGTGCAGGTGTCGGCTTCTCCAAAAAACAAAGTACAAATCAACAGTTACTGGTGAGCACAGGAATCGATGACCTTGAGAGATCAAGCGCAGGGAAGGGGGTTAATTAATATCTAAGGTCTTTTCCAGCTCTGAGTTCTAGATAATTCTAGATAATTCAATAATAAACTGCTCCTATCTCGTAAGAGAGCACACTGTTCCTTGTCATCAATATTTGGGTTCATCAGATAAAGTCTCTCTTTTCCCTGGACATCACTAGATAAATACTGATCAATTCTTACTTTCCAATTTGACTTTTTCTACATTCCCACTGGGACAATGACTTCTGTTAGCAATTTATTTTTTACCTTTTCTCGATTCAGTAATCTTTCATAACATCATCAGCATAACAACTGCATTCTAAATGCACTAACGTCAGTCTTCACAACCAACATGCATGAGGTCTGCATCATTTCCCCCTTGGAACAGATGAGAAAACTCGAAGACATGAAATGTTCTGCCCAAAGTCGTGAAGCCATCTGGCTTCAGAGCCTGTGCCCTCTCCGGGACACAATGCTGCTTCTCATGTTAAGGCGAAGGCTATAGAATTCCTTAGAATTCCTGTCTATACACCAGCTTTCACTGACCTCATTTGAAGTTGGCTGCTTCCTGACAACATTAGAAAAGCATTTTCAATCTCTCTCCTTTTTCTTACCTCAAATCACATGTGGAAACTGGTGACTCGGGAGGGCTTTGCTGCGAGGGTGGCCAACCATCCCGCTTTGCTGGGGACTGCGGGGTCTCCGAAGCGGAACTTTCGATGCTAAAACGGCACAGTCCCAGGCAAACTGGGATAGTTGGCCACCCTATTTCCTGCAGACTTCCAATTCTAGTCACTGCCGGGGTTCCTGTTGGCTTTGGTCGTGGGCATTTCAGGTCCCTAAGCTTGATGACTTGTTCCTTTGCCTACTGACTTTGCTCCTGGATCTGGCCTCCATGGACTGTGAAGACTCCAGCCAACCATACATGGAATACAATGAGCATCCCTCTTCTTTAGAGGAAATTACACACCCCCTAACACTGAGCCAGCATTAAAAAGAAAAAGAAAGAAAAGATGGAAGATAAAGCACCAACCCTGGCATCTGGAGACAGGAAAGTACCGCATGAACCTCAACCTCAGCCTGATTTCGATGCCATCATTGCCCTGATACAAGAAAGCCCTTCAGAGCAAGGCGTGACTGGATTTGTTAAAACAGTAAGATGGAAAACGAAGGGCCGGGAAATTAAAAATTCAACTGACCATGGGTGTGCAAAAGTCACACCCACATGACCCAAGCCTGAACAAATTTGAATAAAAAAACCTAATGTTCTAGAAGACTGTGTATTGTCACCGAAAGCAGGGATATTAAGAAGCTATAGCAGTGGCATATTTTTTAAAAAATTTAAAAGACACTTTAGAACTCAGCCATAAAAAAGAAGGAAATCCTGCCATTTGCCACAACATGGACGGACCTTAAGGGCATTATGCTAAGTGAAATACATCAAACAGAGAAAGACAAATAGCAAATGAACTTGCTTACATGTGGAATCTGAAAAACAAAACAAACAAACAAAACAAAACAAAAGCACACTCATAGCTACAGAGAACAGACTGGCGGTTACCGGATGGGAAGGGGATTATGGGTGGGCAAATTGGGTAAAGGAGGTCAGTTGTACGGTGACGGATGGTAACTAAATTTATGGTGGTGATCACTTTGTCATTTACACAAATATGAAATTATAATGTTATACATCTGAAATTTATACAATGTTAAATACCAATTCTACCTCAATCAAAAACAAAGACACTATAGAAACACTGTCTCATTTACTAAAAAACAAGAAAATAGAAAAGAGATTCATTTAAAGACTGATTTAAAGAATGATTCTGTAACTTTTAGGGATTTGTACTCAGAGATCACATTTGTTTTAAAATATTTAACTGAAAACGTCACATATCAGGTGAGGGCAAAAATGGCCCAACAGTGCAATCAGAAAAGTGGTGGCTTTTTCGTTCTTGAGAAGGAAATGTCAATGAGCCCTCATTAGCTGTAAGTGGGGGTTCTGAGGCTGTGTGACTGGGTACTGATGCTAGCCCGTATCACTCCATGAGCCAACACTGGGAAGAAAAAACAAATGAATGTAAAAGGCTCACAGAAAACGATGAGACAGGTCAAGTCTATTTCACTAAGAGAAACCTAAGCTTCCCACCTCAATTTGCCAGCTACTTCCCAACCTTTCTGTAGTAATGGCAGCCAAAAGTAAAGTAAGACCCAAGAGAATCTGGCAGCAAAGAGACTCTCGGAGGCCAATCCAGTTTTGCTCAGGATCCACAAAGGAAGTGAAGAGAAGAGAATTCACCCCTTCCCTATGCGGGGAAGCTCCGTCATCAGCTGATTGTCACCTACTGGACATCTGCATACAGGAGCTCTTTGTACACAGAGCAAAGTCCGAAGAGATTCTAGAACCAAGATTAAATGGCATTATCTTGACAGAGCATGGATAATCCAGTGAAATCACCAACAAATCAGGCCTCAGATTGAGATTTTACAAAATGGGTCGTCTCCAGCCCACTGTTGTGGAAATGTCACCTCCTCGAGTCCTGTGAGAGCTGGAGCCATAGCAAATATGGCAGCCCTGGCATTAAATGCAGAGAAGTACACGGGACCCATCTGTTCTGACCAGGTCCTTCTGATGACCCCACTACAGGACCTGAAGTCAACATAAAGAATTCACTGACGACATTCTTCACCCAACAATCTAGACTGTGTATAATACATGATTTGTAGTTTGGAGATGTCTAGGGAGAAAAGAAAAGAATGGGGTATTAAGCTGATTTCTTGGTTGTAATCTCATTTCCCACTGTTTTTAAATCATGGCTCTCCATGTAGGTGTTTTCTATGCGTCCATGAGCTCTCATACACACTCAGAAAAGTCTAGAAGGAAATACACAAAAATATTAACAATGATTGTTTCTGGAAGATGGGAATTTCAGCTAGTTTTTTTCTTCCTTATTCCTTTATATTGTGTAAACATTTATTATGAGCATTGATAGGAGAAAAGACAGTAATACTGTTTTCATTTTTCAAAGATAAAAATAAACTAATCCCTTGGATTCTTTATAAACCTCATCCAATAATCCCTTATTATAATAATTCCCAAGGAAGTATACCAATTGAACACCTAGCATTTCATTTTTAAGGGTGTCTCTGAGACTTGAGCGAAACAGCTATGAAGGGTCATGTGTGAGCGTGGCAAAGTGGGACTTAAATGTGTGTAAACACTCTTGATATCAGGGCAAAACTGGCAAAGAGGGGAAAAAATGGACATTTTTGCTAAAATGCTTTTTTCAAATAAGCTTCTAACCAACTTGGGATAATACAGTGCCGTAACTAACGAACTAGAAACAGTACAAAGGTGGTTTTGGATCCACTGATACTTTCTCTTCCTTATTTTCCATTGGTTTTTATTGTTATTACTATCAACATGAAAAACAAAACGTGCGCGTTGAGGTAGAGGTGGGTGAGCTATGTTCAATGACTATTTTCCCTGTTGGTTTTATGGCATGTAGGTGACTTGCTGGCGTCATCCCGCATCCTCCACGTCAACCATTCGCCTCCAGCGTTGGCGCATCACCCCGATCGGCTCTCGTGCGCTCGGCAGCTGCGCTCCTCCGACAGCGGTCAGTGGTCAGGACTTTGTTATTTCCTGGCTCGAGAACAAGCTTTTTCTGTTTTCTTGGAAATGTGAGAGATTCAAAGTTTTTTTAAAGTCCTTTTCAATTCACATTTTACATTTAAATTCTCTTGGATATAGATGAGGAGAAGGACCACAGCACAAATGTATTTTTCCAAAATGGTAGAAGAATTTAAAAGAATGATGACAACGCCAGGCTCTGCCTGAGGTCCCTATTAATGCCATTCAGATTAATTGTATTTTATTGAAACTTGGGATTCAAAGAAATGTATGACTTGGCATTTACTCCAAGGCATAAAATACAATTATGGTATCTAAAAATGCCCAAATATTTCAATGTCATGGAACTTGCTGGTTAATTATCCAGGCACTACAGGATAAGTGCTCTATAAACAGATTTAGATGTCTTTGTGTTAACCTTATAAAACAAAGTTGTTTTTAAAGAGTTATTACCTCTGGGCTGAAAATACAACGAATGAAGTTCATTTCTTGGGAGAAGGAGATAAACTTCTACACTGAAGCAGAAAAGGTATCTGGTTAATTTCAAAATCAGCACAGTTCATTCTGTCATTGGTGCCGAGAATTTTTTTTAAGCTTCTGCTATTAAAAATTTTTACAACCACATGCCTTCTTAATTTTATCAGTAGCACTATAACAAGTTATAATCGTGAGCTAAGACTAAGAAATTGGAAAGGAGCCCAAGGAAATCTTTTAAAATCCATAACTTCAGGAAAAATAATTACAATTCTGAGTACTGGTAAGAATTCTCCGAGACCCCAAGAGGCATTATAAAGAGGGCGACATTCAGCTGGCAATAATTTTTTAAATCTGTTCATTCACGCACCAAAAGGAAACAAGCTGGGGGTATGGGGACCATGATGTCAAAGTTACAGTTCTTTGAACTCTGGTATCAATGCTGTATTTACACACTGAGGTTAGGGCGAAATGATCATGTGACAGAAATGAAATCCACTCATCTGCTTTGCTAACTCAAGGTAACCCTTACACATCTAACAGGATGCTGGCTCTACCACCCACCAGCTCTGTCACTTGGGCATATTATTTAATCTGTCTGTATCTCAGTTCCCTCATCTCCAAAATGGCAATTATAATAGTATATACCTCACAGAGTTGTTATGGGGATGATATGAATGAATACTTATAAAGTTTTCTGAACAGGTCTGGCACGCAGGAAGCTTTTTGTGTTAAATAAACTGCAATTTTCAGAACTGCTTCCACCACCCAACTCTACAACAAGCCTGTAGTCCAGATGTTCCAACCAAATGAGCATCAAAAATAGCCACAACTCCTATGCGAGAGTTCAGGGGGCTCCCATGTGAGAATGAAAAGAAACTATCGAAAATGACTAAAGGAGATGCACCAGGGGGACGCACACTTTAAAACTGGCCAGAGGAGCTTGGCTATGGGCTGCCCTGCGGCTACACAGACCAGTGGTGCGTTTGTCCTGGGGCTTAGTTGTCTCAGGGTGAGTCATCACCATGCAGACCAAGGAACCATGTTCGAAACACCCTGCATTAACGCTGGCTAGATGGGAAGCATAGCGCAACTAGTATGAACTGAGCTCTGACATGGGCTAGATGCTATGCTCGAAGTCTCTGCATCACGACGGAGGGATGGTGCTCTGTTTCTCACAATAAAGAACATTTTGCCACCATGGAGCTAGAAAATGAGGGGGCAAGAGCTCACATCCAGATGCCTAATTCCAGTTTGTGGACTCTCTCCTACACAGTATTCCCTTTTGTTCATAAAAACCAATATAGGAGGGCCAGCCCAGTGGCACAATGGTTAAGTTCGCACATTCTGCTTCAGGGGCCTGGGGTTCACCGGTTCAGATCCCGGGTGCAGACCTACACACTGCTTGTCAAGCCATGCTGTGGCAGGCATCCCACATATAAAGTAGAGGAAGATGGGCACAGATGTTGGCTCAGCAAAAAGAGGAGGATTGGCAGCAGATATTAGCTCAGGGCTAATCTTCCTCAAAACAAAAACAATATAGAATACTTCAGAGAAGGAGGGGAAATTTACTCAACTCTTGAATCCAGTATTTTCCAAACTGGTGAAAGAATCAATGCGAAAAACTAGAAATGCAAAGAGAGCTATGATGACTGTCCTCTAGGCACTTTAAAAGCAGTAGGGAAAGGTTTTGGAGCAACAGGAACAAGGATATGCTGCTGGTGGGAAAATAAGTTAGTACAACCACTTTAGAAAACAAAACGGCATTATACCCAGAAATGTTGAAAATGCACACAGACACAGAAATTCTACTCCTAGGATGTCCTCTAGACTCAGAGCTCTTGAACATTTATACCTACATTGTCATATCAAAAACATGGATATATTCTGCACTGGAATACTATACAGCCGTGAAAATCAGAGCAGAGACGTATAGTAACCTACAGCAGGCCTGGATGAATCCCAAAAGCATCATACTGAGTGAAACAAAGCAAGTCAGGAGAACACAGTTTTATTCCACTAATAAGGAGTTCAAGAAGATATAAAATCAAGAAATGTATTGTTTATGGAGTCATCCACAAGCAGATTAATTATAAAAGAAAGGAAGGAAATTATAAACAAAATTGAGTATGGCAGTCACTCCAGGACGGAGAGGAATGTGCTCAGGGAGGGTGTTATGGACTGAATACTTATGTCCCCCCAAATTCACACGCTGAAATCCTAACCCCCAATGTGACGGTGTTAGGAGGTGGGGCCTTTGGGAGGGGATTAGGTCATGAGGGTGGAGCCCTCATGAATGGGATTAATGCCCTTAGAAAAGAGGCTCCAGAGAGCTCTCTCACTCTTTCCACCCTGTGAAGACACAGCTAGAGAGAGACAGCGGTCTGTGAACCTGGAAATGGCCCTCCTAGACACCAGATCTGCCAGTACCTTGATCTTGGATTCCCAGTCTCCAAACTGTGAGAAATAAACGTCTGCTGTTTAAGCCACCCTGGCTATGGTCTTTTTGAGATAGGAGCCCAAAGGAACTATGAGTATTGCTCCATGCAATACTGGCTGTGTCTTTCATGAGCTCGGTGGCAGGTACACAGGAGGTAATTTTAGGACTCTTCAAACTGTGCATTTAATTTATAGTCTTTTGCATGTATATTTTATGAAATAAAATATTTTTAAAACAAGTAGAAAAGATCGAATTTACACTATTAATTGCTAAAAGCAAAACAGTCATATACACAAATAGGCACAAAATAAGGCAAAATAAAACAAGAGATGGAAAGCTTATATTCCCTGAGTGTCTACAAGCCAGGGTCATGCTGAGAACTTTCATGTAAATAATTTCATACAAAGTACAAAGATCATATGGGTTTCGGAGGAAAGAGAGATGACACCTGGTTAGCAGTAGGATTTCCTGAAGAAGGTTGCTATTTGACTCCTGCCATAGGACTGGGTAATGCCTCTGAGTAAACAGTACTGGGGAAACTGGGCATCTTGGATGGAAGAAGCAACACTTTGAAAGAGGGTGGCAAAGGGACATTGGGCATGTCCAAGAAAAACCAGATGTCCAATGTAGATCCTTGTCTTAACTCTATGTAGCCAGAGATAAAGGTCATTAAGAACCGGTTCCCAAATCTGAGATCCGTTCCAAGTCTGGAGGACCCCTAGAGGCCTATGAAATCCCCAAGCCCGAGTTCCCTGTAAGACTGTTGGAAATGCCCCTCCTAAAAGTCTCCAGATTTCCTCAGTAAATCAGACAGTCTTGAACGTCAGTTTACTCCACCACCCAAGGGGCAAGTCCTAACTTTAAATCTATTTTTACTGGAAGACACATCGATTAACTGAAAAGAAGGCAAACTTCAAGTCATTTTTACACTCAACTGCAATCAGTGTCGTGTGTTTTCTCAGAAATATTACGAAGAGCAGCTACTATCAAAAGGAATAACATTCATTCCGGAGGTTATGGATCTGGCTGCCGGTGCCACAGTCCATCAGCACTTTCCATTCTGGTCAAGAGCCAGAGTTAGTTCAGATCTATGCGAATTGTCTTCTTTCATTCTGCCTGTGATCTCTGTCCCAGCAGAACACACATATGATCCATTCTCGCTCTTTTAGACTTTTGGAAGGTGCTTTAAGCTAAACCTAGCATTTAATTGTTCTGTTAGATAAAGTCTCCTTCTAAGTTTCAAAGCAATCAAACAAAAATAATTTCAAACACAAAACAGCTTCAATCACTCATAAAGATGAGGCTTAAAAACACGTGGGAAGAGAGGAGGGAAAGAAGGGGGGAAAGCTATCCATCACAAAATTTCATATTTGAAAAACTACAAGCCAGAAACTTCTCCTTCGGAAATAATGACAGCATCCATAAAGCTTTATAATGCATTTTAAAAATAACTTCCTTTAAAGCACCAACATTCTTTTATGGCAGGCTTATCAAATGCAACATTAAATACAGAATTATCTCAGTCACCAACCTCAAGCTAAACTTTCTTAAAACTTCCCAAAGCTATTATAACATCAGCATCTGAAGATTCACAATTTTAAGGAAGCTTAAAGACAGTTCAAACATCCTTGAAACGGTTGCCAAACTGTCAGTTGTTCTAGAACATGACTGGGTTCAGTTCAGAACAAAAGATTTCCTTAATTATGGGTGTGAAATATTTGGACCAGGACTCAGAGGCCCTGGGTTTTAGGCCTGACTCCCCACTTACCAACTGTGTGAACTTGGGCAGGTCAAAGTTTCTAAGCCTGATTCTCTCTCTAGACCGCTTATATATAGGGAGTTTGTGAGGATAAAATAGATGGATATAAAAGTAATTAAATACAAAAACGAGAAATACTGTAATTTAAGTTATTATCAAGTATTTGAAAGATCATATCTCGGAAAAGCTCCACCATCACATCCCCCCATGCACCACGCTTACCACTGACCAGGCCCGGCAGTTGGGGGCAAGCCCCCTCACCTGGCAGCCGGAGTCCCTGGCCTGCATTTGTCACGGCTCTCATCACCCTGGATGCTTTAAAATTGCTGTCTGCTGGACGGTCAGCCCCCGAGACCCTGTGCCCCTCATGCTCTGCGTCACCCATGCTGGGCACAGAGATGCTTGCGTGTGTGCTTGTGTGATGCCGAATGGATGCTTCAGGGAGAAAAAGTGAACATTTGACACTAGCACAAGCAGAGTGAACAAAATCCCAGAGTATCAAAAGGCAAATCTCATTCCAAATCTCCTTAGACACATTCAGAGAAATTAAGGAAAGAACTTTCTAGTACCAAAAGGTGAGTCAGATCCTTTCTGACTACTTCAGAGCAGGGAGGGCAAAACGTCCTCTTGATCAAGAGAGTGGGGGATATATAGCCTTCCTAGTCTCCTATTTTCTACCAAATAACGTGCAGTCAATACTCTCCAATTAATTTCAACAGCCAGTAAAGCATAATTCTCCGTGCTAGCCAAACATCTGTTCTCACCGAGTCATTTCACTACAACTGAAGTCACTTGCTGCTTTGATTAAAACTCTTTCCATTGTCTCAACATGTTCCAGTCCTCTAATATTAGGAAAATGAAAGTGAACTTTAATTGACTTGAGAAAGAGAGTGCAGCTATCTTATTGGAAACTGTATATTTTAGAATAAAAGTGAGTCAGAAGAACCATCCCAGGAAGGCAATGACACCACCCTCCAGCTACGAGTCATAGTGAACAAAGTAAAGTCGTCCAATGGTTGGACAATCCAAACTGGGGGTTTTCTTTGGAAGGGTTTTCATGGAAATACTAGATCATATTTTAAGTGAACTCAATACACAAAAATGTGATATAACAGCATTTGGGTATTAGGACATTAATTTCTTATACAGTGTTTCAGTCCTGCCAAATACAAATAATTTCTCATCCCCGTGACACGCTCTTCACCCTGCTGGGGTCTGAGGCAGGGTCATCTAAAAATAGATACAGCCAGATCCCTCAGGCAAGGCTGAAGAGGCGCCTCTAAACGGCAGGATTTGTAGTTTAAAGAGACAGCGCAGCTCATTAAGCCCCTCAGAGTAAAGCACAGATGGAGAGCGACCATTCCCCATGGCAGAACTCCCTCTGCGTACGCTGTGGCCGTGTTCTTCCCTAACTCATTCTTCACGCACATTAGGCAATAATCAGCATTCTAAACAAAAGGCGGATTTCATATTCCGCTAATGGGGTAAAATGCATCGCAAGACACGGGATTTTTGAGGCTCCTAGAGATCACCTGGAACAATGGTTCTCAAACTTGGGCACACATCGGAATCTCCTGGAGAGCTCAGGAAGAACGTCAGCATGGCTAATAGACCTCATCCCCTCTTGCCTAGCCAGACATTGCTCTAGAAATTGTTCCGCTTTTCCTGTCCTATTTCCACCCCCTCTACTGGTTAACTCACATTGGTATATAAGCATGCTGCTGTTTCTCCCGTTGTTTTAAAAAAATTCCTTTGAACTCTGGTTTCTCCCCTGCCACCACCCCATTCTTCTCCAACCCAAATGCAAAACTGTCTACACTTGCTTTCTCTAACTCCTCTGTTTCCATTCTCTCTTGAACTCCGATCCAATTCTCATCCTCACCACTTAAGTGAAACCACTCATCGCAAGGACATCGATGACTCCCCCACGCTGCTCAATCCATTGGTCAGCACTCAGTCCTCATCTTGTTTGCTCTTTCAGTAACACCTGACCCAGTCTATCCATACCTCCTGCCTGAAGCACATTCTTCACTTGGCTTCCAGAGCACCACACTCTCTCACCTCCTTATGGGCTGTTATGGGTTGAACTGCATCCCTCAAAAAAGATATGTTGAGGTTCTAACCACCAGTACCTGAGAATGTGCCCTTATTTGGAAACAGTGTCTTTATAGATTTAACCAGGTCAAGATGAGCTCATTAGAGTGGACCTTAATACAACAGGACTGGTATCCTTATGAAATGAGGGAAATTTGGGCCCAGAGGAAAGACAACATGAAGACACACAGAGAGAAGATAGCCATGTGACTGGAGGGAAGCATCTAGAAGCCAAGGAATGCCATGGATTAAGAGCAAACACCAGAAGCCAGAAGAGGCAAGGAAGGATTTCCCCCCAGAGCTATCAGGGGTACAGGGCCCTGCTTACACCCTGATTCAGACTTCCGGCCTCCAGAACTGTGAGACAATAAATTTCTGTTTTAAGCCATCCAGGGTTTGGTACTTTGTTACAGCATCTGTAGGAAACTAAGACATTGGCTAATCCTCCTTAGCATCTATGGGTGGTTTCCCATCTCCCTAACCTTGGGATGGCTCAGGGCTCAGTCACTGCACCTCTTTACTTTTCTGGATATGCCCACACCTAGTTGATCTCAACCAGTTTCACAGCTTTAAATACCCACTCTGTGCTCATGACTCCAGCCCAGACTTGCCCCCTGATCTCCAGCCTCATGTATCCACTCGCCTTCTTGACACATCTTCTTCGATGTCTAATGGACATCTCAAACCTAACAAGTCCCACACCACACTCCTAATTCTCCCCAGAAGACCTGTGCCTCTTCCAGTCTCTCCCATTTCAGTAAATTATTACTCACTGACCAACTGCTCAGGAAAAAAACCAGAGTGATATTGACTCCTTGCATGTTCTATATGTCAAACTGCAAAGGTAAATCCTGCTGGCTCCACCTCCAAAATATATTCAGAACATGACCTCTTCCAATCTCTTCCACTATTACTACCATGGTGGAAACCCCTTCATTTCTCATCTAGATTACTGGGGCAGACTCCTGACGGGGCTCCCTGCATCCATCCTTGCCTCCCACATCCTATTCTCAACACAGTAACCAGACAGAACTTTGAAAACATAAGTCAGATACCATCACTCAGAGTAAATGCCAAAATTCTTAAAATCACCTAAAAGACCCTATATGCATAATTCCTGCTCCCCCCACCCCCACCTCTCTGACTTCATCCCCTCTTCCTGTGCCCTGTACTCTCTCCATTCATTGTACTTCTTACTTTTTTCCAACAAACCTCCTACTTTTACACTTGCTCTTCCGCCAAACATCTTCACAGCTCATCCTCTCACTTTTATCAGCTCTCTGCTCAAACAACACCTCACTGGAGACCATTCTTGACCAGTAAGTCACCCCTTGAGCTGGCCTCTTCCTCTGCCTCACTGTTTCTATAGCATCCATTGCCATATGACATATGAGCTAGTCACCCTCTTTTTCAATGTGTCTCCCTTCACGAGAATAAAGTTCCACAACAGCAACAAAACTACTATAACCACAGTTTCTAAACCAGGCCTTGTACTTTGTAGGAATTTGATACACATTTCTGAGTGAGTGATAGAATAAATTAACAAACAGGCAGAAATTCCTAACATGAAGTGAAATTTGGGGGTTTTTTTTAAGTTTTTGTGAGGAAGATTGGCCCTGAGCTAATGTCTGTTGCCAATCTTCCTCTTTTTGCTTGAAGATTGTCGCTGAGCTAACATCTGTGCCAATCTTCCTCTATTTTGTATAAATAGAGGCTTATAATAGTATGGCTTGACGAGCAGTGGTACTAGGCCTGCGCTTGGGATCCGAACCTGTGAACCCCAAGCCGCCCAAGCGGAACACGTGAACTTAACCACTACACCACTGAGCTGGCCCCAAAATTTGCTTTTTTATATAAACAGCATTTTCACAAGTTTGTCTCCCTAAATTTCTCCAAAGCTGGGACAAGCACAGCTCTATCTCAGCATTGCAACCATTGTGCCCATAAAAGAAAATTTGGAGACCCTAGAAAGAAGTAAAACTCTTCAGATTTAAAAAAAAAAGAAACTGTGTTAATATCATTCTTCCTTTAAATGATGTTTTTGGCCCTAAAGATGGTTGGATCCCCCTCTGCCTCACAGTGACAAGGAACTGAGCCACCTAAATAAAGTGGCTCTTTGGCATCAGTTTCTCCCCTGCAGGGGTTGGATCCAGGTCAGCTCTGTGCCTACAGCTGCAACACTGCTCTAGAGACACTCATCCGTAAATTGTCGCACTTTACCTTAACATAAGCTATATTAGCAGTCGCATGGCCGTATGAGTCAAGTGTCTGCTTCTGCAGGACGAAATGACCACTCTGAAATTTATTTTCCTACTTCCCAACATGCAAAATGCAAGTTCGATGAAAAGAGCAAAGACGTGAAGCACGAACATAGAGGCAGTCAGTGGTGAAGCCTCTGGGAGCGTTCTGTTGTCCAAGCAGCTGCACAGTTTGCGAGGTATCGTTTTATCAGACTGACTCTATTTCACGTGCCAAGTTTTTTCCGTGAGCATTTCAGCAGGTGCAAAGTGACAAATCAATACAGCTAAATTATCAGCCACTGAGCTAAGAAAATTCCCACTCGCAACATGTCAGGGTGAGAGATGGCCAAAGCTGGGGGAAGGAGGAAGAAGGAAAAGGCAGTAAAGAGAAAGGGATGAGATTTTAAAAGGAATCTGTTATGCATACGTGGCGTGCTGCTAGAAATTTTGTTCCTTTGTTTCCATATCTGAAGGATTTCGATGTTTGTCTTATGTGGCCAACCCCACCAGTCTATCACTGCTACAACACAGAATTAGGACTTGAAATGGGGTCTCTGGAAGGTAACAGTGCCGTGACATGAATTTTTTTTAAAGTTTTGAGCATTTGAGAAGAATATGCACATAAAGGGAACAGAGAGGAAAAAGGTGGCCAAGTGGGGGTCAAAGAGATGAATCTAGAACAATGATTTTGCTACTGGAGACCAGCAGGGGGAAGTTGAATATTCAACAGATAGAGCGATAGAAATAAAGGTTGCACAAGAGGCCAGAGGTAGATGAAGGTCAGAGTGAGGTCAGCCTGGGGATGCCTGGGACATTACTATATATGCCCAATTGCTCCAAGGACTCAAAAACGACACAGCAAAACTCCCGGCATTTAAATGGGACTCAACCACACACGCACAGTTCCGACCTTGCTCCCTCAAACCTTTCAGCCTTATTTCTGACCTCCTCAGATGCCCACTCACACACATGTCACATGCATGGCACTGCTCCTAGATCACTTCACACGTGCCATCAAGGACAGGGGCTGCGTCTTCTATTTTGCATCGTACCTAATGCTCTAAGCTCACAATTAATAATAAATCATTAGTAGACATTAGATATCTAATATTTTAGACTAACATTAGAATAATATTTAATTAAAGTTAATAAGTAAGTAACATGGAGTAACATGGAACTGAAATGCCTCCTTAATGAAATCCATGGAAACATGAATGAGATCATCAAAGTTTTCTATGCAAATCTAGAAAATCTATGTTCGTTATACTTTCCTTCTGATTCTCACTGCACAACAGAAATGCTTTAAAATAACTCCAGAGTTAAAGTTTGTGGAGTTTTTTTCCACTTCACATTTTGTTTTGTTGACTAAAAATCACAGCCATGATGGAGACTTAGAAAACTAGTTCATATTTAAATATATAGTAGAGGTCAAAAAACAATTGGAATTCAAATGAATTTTCTAAAACTACATACATATTTCCTTTCTGATTTCTACAGATTTGCTCACTCCTTAAAAACTTCTATGCTATTTTAGGATTTTACTGCAGAGCCAAGATAAGCACTGATTTTTATCTGGTGAGGGTGTTTCCTACCTAGAAAAACAATCCAGGTCAACCACACAATAATAATAAACACAATGGTCAAGGACATCGAAAAAGAAAATCCACAATTTCACATTCGGTACATAAGGACTCTAAGTCAACCTTAAGAAAAATTAACAACGCCCTCAATTCCCTTTAGAAGGCTAGCTTTACTAACCACTTAAGGCAACTGAAAGTTGTTGTGAACTTCTCCTAATTAAATGTATTTTGCTTCTTTATTAAGTATTATCGATGTCTTAAAAGTAATGGTTTTAGGAGATGAATTTCTAATCACTATTTCTAAAAATATTTCAAGCCATGTCTTTACCATATCAAAATTAAGCAATTACCTGTAAATGCCCATAACTGGAAATGCAATATAAATTCTAACAAACCAATCCATCCTGTCTTAAAGCCAGGATAATTAGCACAGATACTATTAAACTGGGGGCTATGGTAATAGGCGTCATAGATATGGAAAGACAGATTTAAAAAAAATAAAAAAAGGCAGTCTGGAAAAAGGAAATTAAGTAGTTTGTGCAAGCAGAAAAAAAAAATACCTTTGAGAATGATATAGGCCAAAGGAGAGTAGAAATAAGGGGACAAAAGAGCTTTTTAATTGGTATTAGGAATGTGTGTTGGAATAAATATTTTATATAGGTACTTCTCCCTATATATCTGAGCCTGTCCCAAAATGAGTCACTGTGACCTTTTCCTGAATTGAAAGGGTTTTTTCTTGATGGCAGTGGGATAAGATCCTTCATACACATGGAAGTAGCTTAAAGGAACAGGGAGAGATCCCCCACCGAGGGAAGGGAAAAGTCTGACCCACAGCACACGCTTTAGTTACAGAGGAATACAGAACTCTTACAAGTTTGTTTTGTATTTAAATCAGAAAAACACAATTTTCTGCTTAACACATTCTGTTTAACACACAAACGAATAAAAGTGGCGGTTTGTTTTCTCGGACTTTGTAATAATTTGGGAGAATTTGAAATGATTAAAAAAAAAAGCAAGTGTTGGGAGCAAAAACTTAGGTACCCAGTCTCAACTTCATAAAAAAACAGGGATTCTATGACATTTTTTCCATTCACAGTGCCTAAAATAAATTAAGCACTTAGCAGGTAGCCAGAAAGTACTTGTTTTAGAAGAAAGAATGGCAGGAAGAAAGGAAGCGGTTTATTTGTGAATTGTAGGTGGAAACTGCTCTAAAACACGTTAATGTCTTAACTCATGTTTCTTTTGCAAAAGCTGCCCCAATCCACCACTCGTGTCTTCACTCAAATCCAGTGGCATTTACTGAGCATCTACTATGTATGAGGATCACCCCCTTTGCATCTGTTTCTCAATATTAGTCTTGAATCCTGCAGCTGAAAAGCCCCCGGGCAGTCAGCAGATGGAACTAGTAACAGTGTATCACTTGATCCAGTAACACTTCCACTCCATCTGGCACACTATTCCTGGAACAGTCACTGGAAAAGAAATTGCACTAGGTAAGAACATTAACAAAGGCGAGGTGATGGGTTTCAGTAGAAATTGCATGTGACAAGTAGCCCTTCTGGTCTTACCATCAGCAGCTGCACGTGTCTATTCCACCGGGTGATATGTTCACTCTCCTCTCTATCCTTCCACACTCTCATCCTCAATTCATCTTCCTCTCAGACTAACAGTTCTGCCAGCTCAGGCTCCATCAATCTTTCCACATCAGCATTAAGCTGGATGGAAAATGGAAGAGAAAGTGAAGTACAATCTTCCTAAGACTTGAGTCACTTCCCTCCATTCTCCTAGGCTTGGATAACGTTTAAAATCCACTCGGCTCGTCCTTCCTTTCTTGTAAGAAGTATATGCTGCTTAAAGATGCCAAATTTCCTTTTCCACTTGCTTTTACAGACCAGACCTGCTATACGAATGTTAAAGGTGTTGAAAAAATGCTAATTATTAGTGACTTTTCATGAATACAGTAATAACCACCTAAATAAATGAATGTTTGCTACCATTTCTTATAAAGATGATAGCAATTCATTGCTGATAAATTTTATTCATGCTAAGGCTTATAAGCTAAAAGTTAAGAATTACAGCAAAATTCAGTGACTAAAAGAGATCTGATTTAAAATAGAAACACCAGGAAATGGAACAATACACACCTTCTCTAAGACAAATAATGTCTAAGATATTTAGCCAAAGGAAGATGGCACTGATCCAGAAGTATAAATGGCTAACACAAGCAGAGAATTAATAGAAGAGTTTTATTTTAACCTCTGAATTTCCTTTAAAAAGCCAAGATTTTAATATTCTTTCTTGGACTTACCATGCTAAAAACACAGCAAACATACGTGAAGAGTGAGTCACCCCTTCTTTAGGGTTCATTTACTAGGTCAAGGGTGCCCTAGAATCTTAATTCTGATCTACAAAATCATTCTTCTCCTACAATTTAACTGATTATTTATATTCATGGATTGTTTAAGGACACTTCAGAATTATTATCACCATGCTCCATCTTATAGAATACTTCGCACACAAAAAATGTTTAAAGGCCTCTATTTTCTGAAATAATGTGACTTTACTTTTAAAATTGAATACATAAATGTTTGAGAGTACTTTTTTAAAAGTTCAGTTTCACAACAAACTCTTTATATTGAGCAAAAAACCGTAATTCAGGAGAAGCTTTTACAAAATGAATTGCATGTCCAACAATTGTCATGAAATTGGAGACACAGAGTTCCCTCTGATGAGGAGCATCTGTAAGCTTTCTTTGTATTATGAAAAAGGAGGAGGGAAGAGACGGAAACAATAAAGAGACAGGTGTGTGCAGCCAAGATACAAAATGGAACTTGAAAGAGCGGAGAGACTATAGCTTAGAAAAATTAAACTTACTTCATGTGACTCCAAAGAGCAGAAAGGGGACCATTAGCACAAAGTCAAGAGAGGAGGGGAGAAACTTTCAACTTAACGTGAGAAGGAAGAACGTTGTATTAAAAGGGCATATGCTGCCTCATGGAGTAATAGACACAACATCCCTAAAGGAATTCAAGTAGAAGCTGAAATACTACCTAGCAGGGACACTGAAGTTGTGAATTTCTCTACTAGGTGGGAAATGGGACTAAGAGGTCAGTTTATGAGTCTACATTTCACACGGGTATAGTCAAACGTGTTGACTCTTATAAAGTCAGAAAAGTGGAGGTCAGCACTTTTAAATAAACGCATTAAAATGTCTCTGTCAGTGACGGACATCTGCATTTTGGTGCTTGGCATCCACATCCTTCCTGCTGGAAGCATCCACTTGATCTCCCCTTTGGAATGTACCCAGGCCCTTTGGCTTGAGTGTAGCTGACCTAACCCCTGCCCCTTCAGTGTGTACCATCCTCCCGGCCACACAGATGGGCATGTGACTAAAATGAGACCCAGACAAATAAGCTTGGAGCTTTCATTCAAGCTATTGGGGAAGGCAAGTTCTTTTTACGTCTAATTTACCATTAAGATTCAACCTTTAAAACCTGAAATATCTGAGGTGTCCCCCAGTACTCTTTGCACATTCTCATCTTCTTCATCATGACCATTTTCCAATTTGTACTGAACCCACTGCCCTCCCAGCTTTCTGCCTTGGTTTCCCTTAATCCCCCAAGAAAGAAATGATATGGGGCACTTCCAAGAGTCATGAGCAGTTCTGTTCACGAACAGCAGCCAACTCACCGTACTCTTCGTGCATCAACTGGAAATCTCTCCTCTCTCTAAGTGGACAGTTTCAAAAATCAGGGTTCCAGAAACAGTTTGCCAAGCTGTCCAGGTGTGCTGTTATGAAACCACTGCCCGGACCTAAAGAATCAATCTCTTTGCTCCTCGAATCAGGGTTTTCTCAATGACCTTAGGCCCACTAGCCAGGGCGTCCTGAATCTCCTCATCCCTCCACACTTAAGACTTGTGCATTTTACAACACTTTGAAATCTTTATTTACATTTTCTTAACAAACTGAGAAATGGTTCATTTCATAAATTTTAATATAACCCGGCATGGACCATTGCAAGGGCAGAAATCTCACTAGTACTTGTTTCTAAGATTCTACAGAACAAAATAAGGTACAAACAGATAAAAACGTACATCCTTGTATTCCCACCTGATCGTTATCTAATTTTATCTAATAATATTAATCACAACATAGGTTTTTTTTACAAACGATGAAAACAAGTTTTCCGAAAGTAAAAGCAATTTTCCCCCGATAGCGCAAGTCATGTCGAGATCCCCCACCACGTCCTTATGGCAGCTTAGCCAAGATGCAGCCACTCATCATAGAAATGAAGCCTCGGATTTGCTGCACACAGGGCCACTTCCACACAAAGCCGCACACTCTGGGACGGGAAGCGGAGAATAATACTGTAACCACTGCAGCTGCAGGGGAACTTTTCGGGAGGCAAAATGGCATTACTTGAATTGGAATTTGGCCAGGACACTGGAGCTAAATACGCGGACTCTTATGAAAAGTGCCCTGGGATTGTTAATGCCCTCGAGTCGTCAGGACCTCAGTTTTGTGTCTTCTGTGAAAAGAAAAGCTGATTAGATCATTTAAGCAAATCTCTCGGTGGGCTTCTTCAGTTTCTGATTATCTAGACAGGCTTTAATCACGGTCAGATTGCCCTGGTTAAAATTAATGACAGATTAATGTGAGACACTTCACGATATCAAAGCATCAAAATATATACCTCGATAATATATCACATATATTTTTTTCATTTGTTCCCCAGGGGATTAATTTAGAGTCCCAGCAATTCCTACTTGGACTAAATCACGCTGTTTTAAAGAGTACATAATATCCCAATTATCCAGTTGTCCTTATCTTTATGAGTCTCCGAAGGAGGGAAAACCTAAGTGGGGTGATTAGATTTAATGCCACATCCCTGAAACCAAGGTCCTATTTCAACAGACACTCTTTTTTTTTAAACAATTACTCTGAGTATTAAATCTTCTATGTTATTGACGAAAACACTTATCCATCATAAGACTTCAAACACAATTATCCATCTCCCTTGCCATACAGAAATCTAAACTCTATTCAGATTTCTTCAGGGAATAAAGAAACTGAGAATCTTCATTTTAGGTGGTCATAAAATTCATAAATATTTTAAGCTGGCATATATGTCTAAGAAGGGGAAAATTTCTTATGGGAACAAACGCTCTTTCAAAACCAGGGGTCGGGGAGGTCACTGGAAAATATTAGCAAATGACTTCTTCCTACCCCTCTTAATCAGTAGTACCTACAAAACCCAAAAATGAAATAAATTCATTAATTTCTTTCCACAAATTTTTATGTTACAAACACACTGCTTTGTCCTCCTTGAATGACTTGTTTTTCTCCTTCTGTGCTTCACAGAGCGTTTTTTAAAATGTTCTTTGGGCCACAGGCAGCTTTGCTGAGCCTTGGTTTCTCCACCTGTAAAATGGGGCAGCTGGAAGAGATCAGTGGTTCTGAAGCCAGGCTGCACATTAAAATCACCTAGGGTGCTTTTAAAAACATTAACCCCGTTCCCCAGCCCCCTGAGATTCTGATTCAGTTGCTTTAGGATAGGACCCCAGCACCTCTCCTTTTTAAAAGTTCTCCAGATGATTTTAATGCGCAACCAGAGCTAAAAATGGCTGAACGCGGTGTCTCCAGGATTCTCCCAGTCCTACAGCGCTGTGTGTCCATCTGTTCATTGAACCACCATTGAGCTAACATGGCCGGCACACTGGAGGCGTTGGTTTCTTAGGGTTGCCATAACAAATTACCACAGACCTGGTGGCTTGAAACAACAGAAGTTTATTCCCTCACAGTTCTAGAAGCCGGAAGTCTGAAATCAAGATTTTGGCAGGACTGGTTCTTTCCAGTGGTTCTGAGCGACCATCAGTTCCACGCCTGTCTCTCAGCTTCCGGTGGCTGCCAGCAATCCTGGGTGTTCCTTAGCTTATGGCTACCTCACTCCAATCTCTGCCTTCGTCTTCACATGGCCTTCCCATGGCCTTCCCCTCTGTGTCTCTGTCTGTCTTCTCCTTTTCTGCCTTTTATAAGGACACTCGTCATTGGATTTAGGGTGATCTCATCTGGAGAACCTTACCTTAATTACATCTACCAAGACCCATATTCCAAAGAGGGTCTTACTCTGAGGTTCTGGGTGGACGTATCTTTTGGGGGCCACTATTCACCTCACCACAGTGAGATGCCACTTTTATCAGAAGCCAATAACCAAAGGAACAGGTACCAGGATGACCGAAAGGCACACTTCACAGAGGCAACACAGGCCACCAGGCTTGGGCTGCCATCCAGGGAGGACAAGGGACAGGGGGGAGCACACGCAGGGCATGCCAAGGTGGCTCCAGGCCAACTCCCACAGGCAGCTCAGGACTCAGCTGTCAGGTCAACTCTACTCTAGTTACAGATGAAAACGGTCAACAGGGAAGCAGCTCCTCCAATGCAGGGCTCCACCGGGGCCTCCTCTGTGCTGGGACAGAGGCTGGGACAAAGAAGTGGTGCTGCGTGGCCTCCATAAAGAGGGCCCACGGAGTTTGGAAAGGCCCACCGTGAGCTCCCAAGAAGTTATGTGTTTCCCAACCCTGGAAAAAGGCCTTCTTCATTATATTCAATAACCTCACCGCTTTCCTCTCCCCACCATCCCCCCTCCAAAGAAACAAATTCTCACACCTAATGGATTTCCCTGAATCCTGTTACACACAGCAAGGAGGAAAAGCGATGATAATGCTTAAAATGCCTACTGCAGCTATAATTTTGTGTTTATGCCAATCCACCTTATTCCCTTCTTTCAAAACTGTGCTCAAACCCTCCCTCTTTCATGATTTCGGCACCCCAGCCCCCCAGGCCTAAGGACTATGCCAGTCCACATCCTTTAGCATAAACATTTATGATTTTAACTGCATCTGCCTGTACTCTCAAATATGTTTACTCCACGCATCCCTATGTCTTTTTAGACCCCAGCCCAGTGAGGCTCATCACATCCTGCCTTCGGCTTCCATGATGATTCATGCTAGAAACTGATATGGTCCTCTTCACAGGGGATGTTGTTCACTGAGACACAATTGTATTAGCACATCTCCAGTAAAACTTCACTTCTCATTTACTCATTTAAACTTCTTTTAGGATTATAACCCCAAAAAGAAGAAGAAAATAGAATGAAAGAAATTTCCCCTATTCTGAAATAAGGGTGGCATACCCACTGTCGAAATACAGTGATAATATTTTGTATTACAAATCCACAAAGGGACCTAGCAACGAATACTTACATAAATGCTAAGGGGAAAAAAACGCCTCTCAAACACCCACCAGTTTCTTTATTTCTTTCAAATGGCTGGAGACTGAGTGGCTGTGTCCCTGGCTGACAAAAGGAGGGCTGTAAATGGAGAGCCTGCTTTTCTTCTTCAGCACCCTCCAGTAACAAGACTTAAGAGCAGCTCCCCCGGTACGAGGTTACCTGGGTCTCCTGTGGTTACATCTGCGAATTGTGATGCTACACCCAATGGCAGTGATTTCACACTGAGGGGAAGAGGCAGCAGGAGTTGTCTTATCCTCATGGACCCAATCCTTCTAGGAGCACGAAGCAGCCTTCCAAAAGTGAAAGATTCTGCCCCTGCTCCATGGTGTGGACTGTTGGTCCAAAGGGTACCTTCTTTTCTTCAAACCTCAGCTTCAGTGACTGTCTACTAAGTCATATGGCAGGATGGGAGATTTGCTCAGCCTAAGGGCATCATCCACTTAAATCTTCAATCCACTTAAATACAGCTACCCTTAGAATATATTTGTAAATCATTTATCTGATAAGGGATTGAAACCCAAAATATACAAAGAACTCCTACAACTCAATAACAAACAACCGTGTTGAAAAAGGAGCAAAGGACTTAGACATTTCTCCAGAGAAAATCTACAAGTGGCCAATAAGCACATGAAAAGACGCTCAACATCACTAATCATGAGAGAAGTGAAAATCAAAACCACAATGAGATACCTCAGGCTCATTAGCATGGCTATTACGAAAAATAATAATAACTGTTGGCGAGGATGTGGAGAAATTAGAACACTTGTGCACTGTTGGTAGGAATGTAAAACGGTACAGTCGCTAAGGAAAACAACATGGCAGTTTCTCAAAAAGTCAAACATAGAATTACCATACAATCTAGCAATCTCACTTCCGCGTATATCCCCAAAAGAACTGAAAGCAGGAACTCCAACAGATGTTTGTGCATCCATGTTCATGTTCATAGCAGCGTTATTCACAATAGCCAAAAGGTGGAAGCAGCCCAGCGTCCACTGATGGATAAATGGATAAACAAAACATTGTATATACATAAATGGAATATTAGCCTTAAAAAGGAAAGAAATTCTGACACATGTTTCAACATGGATAAACTTTGAAGACATTACGCTAAGTGAAATAAACCAGTCACAAAAGGACAAATACTGCATGATTCCATGTATATGAGGTAACTAGACTAGGCAAATTCATAGAGACGGAAAGTAGAATCGAGGTTACCAAGAACTGGAGGGAGAAGAGAATGGAGAGTTATTGTTTAATGGGTGCAGAGTTTCAGCTGGGGAAGATGAAAAGGTTCTGGAGATGGATGGTGGTGATGGTTGCACAACAATGTAAATGTACTTAACGCCACAGAACTGTACTTTTAAAAAACGGTTAAAATGATAACTTTGCATTATATATATTTTACCACAATAAAAAAGTGATATCTTTAAAAAATAGCCACCCACATCCAAAAATTATCTATAATGCTAATTTTGAAATTAAGATTAAGTTTTTAGAGTCTATCTTGCTTTTTGTTCCCAACAGTGCTAAAAAATCAAGCTTAATCCACCTTTCTTTAAAAAAAAAAAAAAAAAAAAGCCTTTTCTCTTGCTCATCCCCCTGATATTTGCTGCCTAATAAGGTAAATTTTAAACTGCTTTTGATAGTAAAAATAAAACCACCATCATTTTCATAGACTTCAGCTGATGTTCTTTCGGTTCCCGTGCATCTTTTTACCTCTTCCTCAATTTCTGTGCCTTACTTCCAACTCATTCATAAACCCGCCAGCACTGGCCCCTCCCACCCACACACCCAGAAAGCAGGAGGAAATCTCTCCTCTGGGGATAATGCCTCCTAGGCACAGCAGAATTGATGGACCTTTTAGCAGCCCAAGCCACAGGCTCCCCAACACCATTAGTGACCACAAGAAAGTGCCTGAGCTCTCAGAAAAACAATTCTAGAAACTGCCGAAACGTCAAGTAAAATGGCTACTGCACAGTCAGGGTCGTAAAAGGGACACTGCCACACCAGCTCAGGAACATTGGCTCTCAACACTGGTGCTATTCTGAAAACCAGGTTTTGCAAGAGGCGATGGGGAGGGTGGACATAGGACGAAGAGAACACACTCTATGGGAGAGAAAAAAGAAAAAGCAATGGGGAACGCAACAATCAAAGCTGCAAGCTTAGCTCGCATTTCGCATCTCAAATTAGACGTAAAAATGAACCCAGCAGCTTAAGTACAAAACAGACTCTTTTCTTAATGATAGAACAATGGACAGGGATGAAGTAGGTTTCTTTGTATCTCAAAATCTTAACATTTTGTGTGCTGTACAAAGTGTTTAATAGCAAGTAAAACGTATCGTTTCTGAAATAATAAATGTTCCAAATTAAGACAATGAACACTTTACCATCAGCAAAACAACTACTTTAAATAAAAAATAAAAAGATCACAGACTGTAGTAATATGTTTTCCTTTCCTAAATATGGTCATTTCTATTATCTTTACTATTTACCACTGTCTATAGTATTTATCATCCTGGACCTTCACACCTGGTCTGTGCATCTTGAAATACTTCTCGAATCGCAATACACACAGCCCCCATACTTCTGTTTGTGTAAATGGCCCATACACACAGATGCGGAGGTATCTACTTCCATGACAGGTTCAGTTGGGCTGGACTTCAACGGTTTTGATGGCTCAATAAAGAAAAACCATCTATCCACACTTTGCAACATGCCAGGGGAGGGTTCATTCCCAGATCATTCTCTCTACAGCCATCCAAGGAAAACAGACTTGACCTTATTTTTAGAGAAAGACACAGACACTGGAGCAAAGCACTGGGAGAAGCTGTCCTCTTACTGTTTCCACTTGCTGATTACCCTGGTGCCACTTGGTGGCACTGTTGACTCCAGTTTGCTCCCTGATCCAGGGGATGGGTGTGTCAATTTACCCAACCATAATAAGCATGTGTCTCTGGCTCCATGAGGAACTTCATTAAACCCTGACAGCCTCTATAGAAACATCAGTATGTCTACATTCCCATCACCCCCAAATCTAAATGTAAATTCTATAGTAAATGTCCTCCTCTTAGAACCTCCCTCTGCTTTCTCCCCAAATACAGAAATCCAATTCCTTCAAGGGGCCTATCTCAGCCTGCCTCTGAGAAACCTTCCCTGTTAACTCTAGCCAGAGACTCCCGTAGGGCATGGCAATCTGGGAAAGCATCTTGGATACCACCCTGGTAGAGATGCAACTGAGCAGGGACTGGAAAAGAAAACGAGTTGGTGAAAAGGAAGTCGTACCACCATCTTGAGATTTTAAAAAATACAATATAAAACATAAAGAAAACAACACTACAACACTTGGATAGACTTTCATTGATGTGGTTTATTTGGTGGGTGCTTTCATTTAAACCTCCCAACATATCTGTGTGAGCATCCTATTTTGGAGGCGGGAAATTAAGGTTCATAGGGTTCAAGTGACTTGCTCAAAAGCAGCCACATAGTTAGACTTTGTGGGTCCAGGACTGGAACCTCATCCTCTTCTCCAGTCCCAACACCACACTGCCTTGACATAACAGGCTATAAAAGGACTCCCGACATAAATACATACAGAGACCCAACAACTACTAACACAGACCAGGTAAGGTCTATTGCTCTTGCCTTCACTTACCCACTCCCACCTGCCCCACAAACATCAACACACATATTGGGCTGCATACACCCTCATTTGTTCACCTTTTTTCTCTTCCTTCCAAATTGCCAAAGCTGTTAATTTTTCGAAGATTTCAGTTATACAAACATTTGGAAGAAGGAACAGACACTGACACGTACGATCACTGTTTGTCCTCTGCACCCATCAGAGCAGCTCTGCCTCTGTTCTAGGTTGATCTTTCCTTTTTTGTTCAATAATGGGACGTGACAGAAGCCTTGAACAATGACAGCATAGAGTCTTCAGAGGAGGAGCAGAATATGGATATTTTATATCAATAATTACTACGTGATTGCTTTGAACAACATGTATTACATTCTTTAGTGGTGAGAATAGCGTTATACGACGGCTCAGCTAGCTGGGGTCATCAATCATCATCAGTGAAGTATAAAATAGGGTGATATTTCTGGTGGCTGTGATCTTATTAACAGCATTTAGTTTATGATACTTATACAACATGACTAACTGTAAACTAACAATGCTGATCTTTCACGAACACCACAACTCGGATATACAATAAAAGAATGTCATCACCTTCTAAATAATCACTTTGGAACATTATATACATATTCTTGGGACTGCTCAAAACTCTGCGAAAATTCCTCCTTTGATATGGCATTCAATGCCTGAGACATACTTTTGATTCTTCTCAATTGTGGTAGATATTCATATTTTGAGGGTGGGATTTCATTTTTGGAAACAGCTGAGTCATTTGGAACTAAATCTGGCATACAAGCTGGAGAAACCTCTCTGAATCAAAAATAAGATTCATTCATTGAATTATTCAGCCAATATTGCGTTGGACACTACACCATATGAAGTTAGCTTCAGCTCTTGGGGGCTCACAGACTACAGGGGAAGATGAGCGTGTCAAGAAATAACTGTAATAAAAATAACACAATTTTCCCAAAGATCTTTAAGCAGCTCTGGGGGCTTTTAAGTAGGATGAGGACTGGAGGGTAACAAGGCTGGTTTCTGGATTGGCCTGGAAAGCAGTTATAAAAGCAGTTCCAGAAGGATGTGTTCCAAACCCATGTGAGCAACAGTAACTTTAGTGGAATGAGTGTGCAACTTCCCCAAAGGGCTACTCCAGCAAAGGATGCTCGTCCAGAGAGTTATATTCTGGGACGTGTGACTTTTGCTTTGATCCAGTGTCATTTTACACTCACTCCTACTGACCCAAACAAAACTACAGTCATGGGTTATGACACCAAATGATAAGAAATCTGTCCACTTCGTTTCCTAAGATGGCCTAATATCAATGTGGCCACCATTAAAGCTGGGGAGAGCAACAGTGGCCTGGCACAGGGTAGCAGAGCCTCCCACAGGAGGGGAGGGAGGCACAGCCAGCAGTAGTGGCACGAGACTTGTTACCAATTTGGGGGGGCTGGTCAAATAAGTAAATGTATAGAAAATGACAAAAGCCAGGTTTCTCACTGTCAGAGAAGGGAGTTACAGATATGGAAATGGAGAAGACTAGAACTGGAGATATTCGTGTGAACTCATAGACAGAGAAATTAATGACATTATTTTCTAATAATTTCTTATTTCTAATAACCCAAAGCAATCTATAGATTCAACGCAACCGCAATCAAAACTCCAATGGCATTTTTCACAGAAGGAGAACAAATAATCCCAAAATATGTATGGAACCACAAAAGACCCTGAACAGCCAAAGCAATCTTGAGAAAGAACAACAGAGCTGGAGGAAGTGCCTCCCTGATTTCAAACTCTGTTCTATCATCTAATGGGATCAGAATGGTGTCAGCTGGTAGGATGCAAGGAAAAGAATATAGAACCACGTCCATGGAATATCTGCCAATGATCCCACCTGAATATAATCATGAAGAAACATCAGCCAAACTCAAACTAAGGAACTTTAACTGGCCTTCAAAGTGTCGTGAAAGTCGCTGAACAACTAGAATTGGTCCAGGTTGAAGCTAAAGAAACATAACAAGCGAAAGCAGCATGTGACTCTAGACTAGAAGCGTCTGCTACAAAGGATATTACTGGGACAACAGGCAAAACTTGAATGGGGTCTGAGGATTAGACGACAGCGATAAATCAATATTAGTTTCCTGATTCGAATGGTTGCATTGTGATTATGGAGGAGAATGCTCGTGTTTATAAGAAATCCACACAAAAATACTGGGTGGTGATGCGGCACCATGCTGGCAACTTACTCTCAGATGGTTCAGGTGGGAGACAAATGTTCCTGGTACTGTACTTTAAAAATTTGGTACGTTTGAAGTTTTTCAAAAAAAAAAACAGTCAAAAAAAGAATGTGTGGGGCCCGCCCCATGGCCGAGTGGTTAAGTTCAAGCGCTCCACTTTGATGGCCCAGGGTTTCCCCAGTTCAGATCCTGGGCACAGACACGGCACTGCCCATCAGGCCATGTTGAGGCAGCATCCCACATAGCACAACCAGAGGGACCAACAACCAAGACTATACAACTATGTACCGAGGAGCTTTGGGGAGAAGAAGAAAAAACAAACAAACGAAAATTGGCAACAGATATTAGCTCAGGTGCCAATCTTAAAAAAAAAAAAAAAAAAAAAGAATGTGTCAAAAAAAAGCAGAATGAATGGTTTGACTCTGCAACAAGCCCTTCCCTCACCCTGCTCCATTGCCCAGCTGGATCCTATACCCTGGAACTAGCACAAGGAGGGAAAAATACGCTACCTATCACAAAGGACTTTAAATAAAATACACTTATTTAAAAAGGAAAAAGTATGGGAAATGCAGGAGAGATGTGCCCTTTTCTTGTTGACTGCTTCAAGGACCAAGGACCACAGTGATGAAAAGAAACATTAACACTTACCAGAGGCCATCAGAGCCCCTTTGGGTACAAAGACTTTGAAGATTCTTTTGGGCACAAGAATACAAAGTGAGTTAGATGAGCAGACTGGGGAGCAGAGCACGACCCCAGGACAAGCGATACTCTATTGAAATTGCTTTCACCAATGGGCTGCCAAAAGGAACTATTGTGTTTGACTGTCCAGAACGTATCCCGTTTTCTGGGCACCGATCCCATCCTTCCTCCTCCCGGCAATCATAGCATCCCCACTCCCGCCCCCCAGCAACGATCTGTTTAAGGGGAACAGGGGACCAAAAAGAGCCAATCTGAGTTCCTCCTGAAACATTTATACGGTGTTAGAAGAAAGATGCTCCCTCTCTGCACTGTGCTCGCTCAGCTCTTCCCAGGACTCCAGCAGACACTCTGGTACCCTGCCAGAGCCAGCAGTCCCTTTCTTACTGAAGTGACTATAGACTGGTTTCTCTCACTTGTCCCCGGAGTCATGACTAATACAGTTGCAATCTTGGGAAAAGACAGTCCCTGGTGTAAATTAGTATGTAAATTAGTAACCTGAATTTCCGACACAGGTTTCCAGGCTCTAACCAACCACCGGATGGATAAACTGGCTACTGTGGTCCTCAGAAACTGTGGAGTCCAGAAAAACAGTAGTGGCCTTGAGACGTCCTCAAATTTCTCTGCCCCCTTAATTTAACCCCAAATGGCCAGTCTCGCACAGGGTACCTGTTTATGGTCCAAGTGCTGAATGCAGCTGTATCCACTGTTGTCTTGTTCACCAACCGCCTTGTTTGTAAGCTCATCTTCTCAGTGACACTTTAACTGCTTTACAGGAAAGAACCTAGATTGCCCTTCTTAGTGCAAATCGCTGAGTAGAGCCTTAATAAACATGCCTGAATGGTTACTGCAAGTATAGAAAGATCATGTTAACGCTCAAGGCTCTGAGGGAAAAATGAGATTAAAGATAGCTGAAGAGTTTCACTACAAATTCACAGCGCCTTATTCGGGGTAGACTTCCAAGAAATACTGAATGAATGGAGTAACCTTGCCTTCTCCCTCCTGTTAAATCGCCAGCAACATGCATGCCAAAGCACAGGGGTCGGGCACACCAGCGCGGAGCGAGCCTGCTTGCTGCCAGGCTTGACAGGACTCTACCACCTGGTCTGGTCATGGTTCTTGGTCAACTCATCAGGAAGCCTGGTGGGGAGTTTATGCATGGCTAGCCCTGTCGCACATGAATGCTTTTTAGAAAAGAGCCCAGTGGGTTAGTGCAGAAAAACGGGAAAGGGTTATGCCAATCTGATCTCTACCCTAAGGCAGTGTCACTGGGCTTGTCACACTCCCCGTGCCTAAACAGCTTCTCCCTAGCCAGGAACCAAGAGCATGAACACTTGGAAGACAAATGACCACAGGGTTGGAAAGACTTGGCTTCTAAAACTGCTTGACTTTCGTGTTAGGATCATTTTATTTCTTATGCTACATCACACGCTATTCTTGAAACCTTTCTATTTCTTTCAAAAGTACAACGTACTTCAGAGATTTTATTGTCACATCAGGTTTCTTCTCACTGTTTTAGAAACACTGAATTTTTACCATAGTGTATTTTCAGTTAATACATTTCAAAACAACAAAACACGTAAATGCACATTTAATTAACATATTAAAACTATTTTTTCTCTGTAAACATTAAAAAGTTTACATTTGTTAAAGTTTTATTCTAATATGTATATATATTCATAGTTGTGTATTCATATTAGACTATTATATATAAAACAATTATGTTATAGAATAGAATATTATATATTATAATAATATATAATATATGATATATTACAATATATATAAATGAATCTCATGGCAACTAGGCAACCATATTTCTTCCTCACTGGCATCTTTCTCTGAAGGGTAGACAAGTCACTCAGACATCAGGAGTAAATATAAAAATATTTTAGATGTATCAAGGGGTTTTTTTAATGAAAATCTGTACTTTTTCATTTACAACTTTCTTAAATCGGCTACATCTGTACTCTGCTTCATCTTCACAATATTTCTTTGGTAAGATGTATTTTGAAAATAATCCATAAATATGTTTTCACCTGGCAGATTTTAGTATTCTACTGGTGCACTGATATAGAAAACAAACAAGAGAAACTGGAGCAGTGCTTTATCATATTTTCACAGGAATTTAAAGGTTCAATTCTATGCTGTTTATCATTAAAGCCAATATAAACTAGAGCTCTTTTGTATTCGTGTTTAGAAATACCCCACAGTAAATATTAGCTTATACAAAACCGCACAATTTGTGTAAGGAGAAATCAATGATATAATAGGTTTCTAATTTCTATCCATTGCAAATAAGACCCCATAACTCAAGGATGATGCTATTTCCATAAGGTTATCAATGGATAACCTAAGCCCCACCTCACCAGCCAACCTCATCACCCTCTAGAACCCCCACACACTCCCCTCACCACAAAGACACCACGGACTTTCACTCCTGGGTGCCCTGATGCTTGCTCTCTGCTCTCTGTTTGGAATATCCACCCTCGCTCCCAATGTCAATACCAGCCAATTTGTTTATCTGCTAAACTATCCATCCAGACTTGGCAGAACCATTACTTTCGCAAGGGTTCTTTCTTAATCCACCGCCCACTCTTCCTCCCCAAGAACGTGCCTGCCTCTCTCTTCTGAGCTTCCAGCCCACCTTGTATACACCCCTCCAGCAAAACCCGTGACACAGTATCACATTCATTTAGTTTCCTACCTCCGTGAATGCCTGGAGGACAGTGACAGTCAACATCTCATTGCATCCCCAACGACTAGCAGTGTCTATTGTAGTCAACAATAAATGTTTGTTGATTGAATGAATGAGTTTTCTGAAAGCTAAAGCTTACTATTTTTTCTCTCATTTTCACTTTTTATGGTTAATCTTTGTAAGATGACCCTGCCTTAATTAATAATTAAACTTTTGTTCTTGATGACTCAAGTTCACCCTCTGGCTCCTGGTATGTACAAGACTGCTGGCTGCAATCTCAAATCGCCCCATGGCAGGCTCTTACGAATTCTTGAGTCACTCCTTAAGTTTCTCTGTCTCTCTTCTTTTTTCAGACTTTCTCTTCTCCCACTTTTAGTAAAACTGCCTCTAACAGTAACTCACAATCCCCCTCTGTTAATTAGGAGCCTTTCATCTACTAAAGGCAGAGGAATTTGATAACTAAGCTTATTAAACCTGTGCAACTAAAACTAAATAGTCTTTGAATTGGTGCCTACAAAGTAATAATGTGTCAGGGCTCTGGCACTGGGAACGTGTGACAACTACCCCAGCTGTTTGAGGTCTTGGAAATTACCTCACGGGTTCCCCACCCTATTTTTCGGTCCTGATCTCCACATAATTGAGATTTTATGATAATTAAGTACCTTAGATCCAATTTGCCATAATCCATCCTTAGAAGAGAAAGACTCACATGGAAATTACTCAGAAACTGGAAATTTTAAATGAATTAAATAGCTCTTGGTATCTTCTGAAATAGGCTAATCGAATTCTGTACTGAATCTGACCATTTGCAAAACAGAAAACATCACTAAACCACTGGCTATAGATACTGTGTCTCAGCCAGGATAGGTTTAGATACGCCATGGGAACAAACCCTCAGAAGCATCAACGCCTTCCGCTGACAGTGGTTTTATTTTTACTCATGCTACATGCACGTCATGAATCACCTAAGGGTCTACAATTCTCACCCCGGGACCCAACTAGCCCAATACCGTCGGCCTCGGGGCAGAGATGTAGAGCACCACATACTGGCTCATCAGACTTCTGTCCAGAAGTGACACACATCACCTCCGCCCTCATTTCATTGGCCAAGGCAAGTCACAAGACCGCTCCTGAGTTCAGCCAGGAAGGAAGGTACAATCCTCCTGCAGGGGAAAGGAAGTATGGGAAGGAACCTGGAATATTTGGTAAACAGAAATACAATTGACTACAGTTACTACAAAAGAAGGGATGCAGATATCAGGCATGGGTGTCAGCAATAGAGAATAATGACAACAGCCCTTCCCACAGAGGATGGACTTCACCTCAGAATCTCTCTCACCCCACCGTTCTAGAAAGGCACCACCAATCAACTGAGGCTGGTATGTGAGATGAAAAGTATCTACCAACTGTTCCATAAAGACTCAAATAATCCAGTGTTCAGGGTTAAGGGAAGGCATCCTAGAAGTAATATTGGAGGTGAAGACGACTGATGCCCTAACCAGGTGACAAAGAGGGAAAGGCTGCATGAGGCAGAAGCAGCGGCATATGCAAAGCTCTAGGGGGGAGATGGTGTGGCACAAATGAGGACACCCAGCACTCCCAGCGCCTGGACTCGTGTAGAGACAGAGGGGAGTGAGAAACTGAGACAGAGCAGATGCTAAGCAGGTCAAACTGATTTGACTGGATCATGAGGGGGTTTAGGGAGAATAAATCAAAGCTGACCTTTGGGTTTGCGGCTCGAGCAGAGCCTGGATGATGGTGACACTCAGGAACAAGGCATGAGCAAGGAGGAAGAGGTCTGTGAGGGGATAGGAGGCCAGTCCTAGGCACGTGAAGTTTGAGTTGCTTTGGAGAGATGCATCTAGAAACATAAGTGGGGCTGGTCCTGGGCACAGCTAGAGAACTCAAGATGAGATGTGAACTCCAAAAACGGATATAAGCATCATCGGCTTAGAGGGTAATTGAAGTCCTGGGTCTAACGAGACTGCTCAGGGAGGAATCAGAATAAGAATCAAAGAAGACACGTCAGGGCTCAGGAGAACACCACTGGAGAAAGGAGAGTGGTGAGTGTGGGGAGAGGAAGCTGAGGGAAGAAAGACCAAGAAAGATGAGACTGAAGAGGGACCACTGAATTTCCCCAAAAAGTGGTGACCTATGACCTGTGAAGAGCAGATAAGAGTCCAGGGGGGTGGGGACAAGAGTGGAGCTGCTTGCAGTGACTAGAAGAGTGACTGGGAGGTGAGAAAGCAGAGACTGGCTTCACTCACCAGTATGCTCCAACGACAGCATGGTCTTCCTTTCACATCCTCCTCCCCCCGTCCAGATACAACTCAAATGCTCCTCAGAATAGAAGTCCCCATTAGAGTTAAAATAAGAAGATGAAAATAGACGTGTTTTTCTAAAAAACTATTTTTATGCTTCTAATATTCAAAATTAATCTTTGGCAGCATTGTGTCTTCTTTTAAACTTAAAAATGATTACACATCCTCTTTTACAGTGTGCCAAAGATACAAAGCATACACACTGCCTCTGTGTTGATGCTCCCAAATTCGGATTTCCAGCTCAGCTCTCTGCCCCAAATTCTAGCTCTCCCACTGAATGTCCTACCTGCCACTCAAACCCAACCTGGCCACCACTGACCTCTGCATCTTCCCCTAAGTGCATCGCGAGCCCAAGAAAATGGAATTGCTGTCCAGTCAGACCAATATGGTACTGAAGCTGTTCAAGAGCCCCGGTCCCCACAGTGACTTTTTTGCACAATGGTATTTATCACCCCATGAACCTCCGCCTAGTAAAACTGCAAGCATAGATTCTTGCAATAAACAAAGGTTCTGTCTTCTAAATCACCAGATTATGCGCAGTCCCCCCTTCGTTTCTTCCTCTTAATTACAAGAATATATTTTTATAATGAACAAATTAGTCACACTTACTTTAATTTTCGTCCTTCTCCACCTCACTGACCTGTGTTACACCAAGTCATCTGGGGCCAAATGCCAGCTTTGAGCAATTAGAAAGTTGAGCGGTCTCCCTGTCTCCACCCAGTATTGTCATCAGCCATTTCCCACTTGGCTCAGAACTCACAGCTCATGGTTGCTGGGCCCTGCTGGTCACTTCCTGCCACTCAGTCTCAATACATTTCTCTACTGAACTTTAGACACACGTGGCCAACTGGCTAACAGACAGATCCACTCGGATGTCCTACAGACACTTCAGACTCAACGTGACCAAAATCAAGTTCATCACTCACCTCCACAAAAGAGAAAATATTATTTCCTGCCCAGTGTCCCACCACAGTCCCACCAGCCATTTCAACTAGAGCCTCGGAACGACTTTGACGCCTCCCTCTCCTCCACAATGCAAGGTCCACTCCACCTCCTGAATCTCTCAGATTTGTCAGCATATTTCCCTTCCTACCACCACTGCCTGGGTCCCAGCCTCCATCCTCTCTTTCCGGGCTTACTAAATTAGCCCCTGCTGGGAAGCAAGGAAACAGGGTAAGTACTTCGCAATTAACTAAGAAGACTTTAAACGTCCACAAGTACAATTCTTCCTTTGTTGGGGGTTTTGCCCCTTATAACATCTCAATATAACATTTTCCTGTCAAAACACTTGAACTTAGATCCTTATTTTCCTCAAAAAAATCTTGAGAGTGTGAATGTGGCTGTGACATTTCAATAAATGGAAGAATGAATAATAAATGGAAGAAAGAAATGGATCAAGGATCCTAGCTAGATTTTATGTCTTTTCTACTACAAATAGAGTATGACACTACAGGCAGCCTACAAAATATAGGGTGTCAATACAAAACAAAAACACTTCACCTCTTCATCCAATGAGCTATCAGGTACCGTCAAGTTTTCCTCTAAAGTCTCTCCCAAATTCAACCATTGTTCTCCATCTCTCCAACTGAGACTCTTAGAATGTCATGATCAGATTGCTTCTATAGGAGAGTTTTTCTTCATCTTGTATTTGCTACTGATATTTTATCCATAATTAATTCTATAGCATATCATTTTACCAATTTAAGGTCTATCTGAATTCCCTCATATTTTACAGAGTATCAGCAACTCCATGAAATCTGCAAATTTGATGTCATGTTCTCTAATTCTTTTTTTTTTTTTTCTTCCCAAAGCCCCCCAGTACTTAGTTGCATATTCTAGTTGTAGGCCCTTCTAGTTGTGGCATGTGGGACGCCACCTCAGCATGACCTGATGAGCAGTGCCATGTCCGCGCCCAGGATCCGAACCAGCGAAACACTAGGCCACTGAAGCAGAGCATGTGAACTTAACCACTCGGCCCTGGGGCCGGCCCTATGTTCTCTAATTCTTAATCAAGTTATCTACAGATATATCAAACAGAACTGGTCCCTATGTGCTGTCACCCCTCATGTCACTTCATTGGCTATGGGAACAATGCTAAATGTTCTATGGATGTGACATTCATTCATTCATTCATTCATTCATATACCACTACTACAGTCAAGAGAAAGTACTAGCATACTAAAGTGAAGATGAACACAGCTGTTATTGTCCCATTGTTTACCTGTCCTTTCCTTCTATATATAGAAGGCAGTTAGACTGGTCTAATGCCATTTAGTTTATGCGAAACCCACTTGGTTACCAGGTTCCTCTAGAAATGACAGTAAATTATATGATGATTTGATGAGAGATGATATCTCTTCACGTATTTGATGCTAGTCAGACTTGTCTATAATTTCCATGGTCAATCTATTTTAGCTGTGTATTTTTTAAGCTAGGCACAATATTTAACATATTTTAATGCTCAGACATTCCTCTCATCTCCATGATTAAAAAATAACAATAATAATAATGGCTGGCCACCATAGTGGCACCTGCCAGTTCCGTCAGTACCCAGCATGCCCGACTAACACAAGTAGGTCCAGTTGTTCAAAGCACTTTTTAACTCTTTTTCTGTTTTGACTCTCTTTACTTTCATCAAAACTGGGAACTGTTCCAGGCCCCTTCACATCTGATATCTCTTATGAAGAGTGAATTGAATAAGACATTAAAAGCCTCTGCCTTTTCACCAGCTTCTGTTACCGGTTTTCCTGGCCTGTCCATCAGGGACCCATGCCAAGCAACTAGTGAAATTATATTACAACAAAGTCTTTCTGAAACTTGCAGTAACTAGCCCATATGGACAGGGTCCAAAGTGGACTCAGGATATTCTCTCTGATGTGGGAAAAGTTTATGACAAGAGAATAAGAGAGAATATAGGTTGCTTTTTTCAATTGACTATTTTTTTTCTCTCTTCTTGTGCACCTTCCAAGAGGAAGGAAAGGAAGGAAGAATTTCTTAAGAGCACTTCTATTTATTTAAAGTCAGGTGACTTTGTTTTTCATTTTAACATAGGCAAATGGAGATTCTCCAAGATTTGGTTTCTTCTCACCTGCCTGTGTCTACCAGGATGACTCAGAGAAGTATTTGGCAAAGAAATGTATGGTGGTGCCAGGGTCTACTGGCCAGAGCACTCAAGGCATTTTATTAGAGGACCAGGAGTTGGACAAACTTTTATTGGTGGAAAGGAAAAAAATTGGCAGGAAAACGTGACTTCCGGTCTCTCTCAGTTCGCTTCTGTCTTCTCCTCCTGTCAAACAGAGCTTCCAAAGACCCAGGTCCAGAGCCAAGCTTATCAGCCCCCTCCACCAGCAGAGAAAAAACTCCATCGGTGTTTATCCAGTCTGCTAAGCCTGTGAAAACCGAATAACATTTCCAAATTGCCACTCTTGCCAACAAGCTGAAACAAGAGAAAGAATGTGCAACTATATGTGGTCAAAATGTTTTAAGTGCTTTCTTCAAGATTAAAGAGAGCTGACAGAATCGAGAAGAGGAAAAGATATGCAGGGCCTCTCAAACTCCTGTATGTACAAATCTCTATCTTGATCAAGTATAACTAAGTTCACTCGCTAGAATAGGAGGAAAATATTTTTTCCTGAAATATCTACTGCTTCATACACAAATCACTACACTTCTTATGAACAATTTTTTTGACAATGTCCTAGACTGGTTTCCGAAGCCTCCACTGCATGTGTTATTCATTCTCCATGAATCACACCCAACTTCTCACTGACCTTCTTTTGTAGAGCGAGAATTTTCTTTTCTTGGAACCAGGAAACATTTTGTCATTTTTGTAAAAGACTATTTTCCATTCTAAGCTTTCCATAGAAAATTCTATTTATCTGTGGTTTGACACTTTAAAGCATCATTACTCAACTTAATTTGTTCTTGTGAGTTCTTAAGAGTCTAAAGGCGGCCTGCAGACAGCTACTGTTTAAAACCTGTTCCTTCTCAAATGTCACTCTTTGGTGGTAGCACGTGTTTTATAGATCCCTGTTAACATCAGATGACAAAGTAAGGTCACCTCTTGGCTTCCAAGCCTCACAGCATTGAAAGTAGATTTCACTGAACCACATTCCCCATCTGGAAGATGACAATACTGTAGGAGAGACTAGCATTCATCAACTCCTTTAAGTGCTGGTGAAGAAAAACTAGGGCCCACAGACAGAGCCAGTGGCTGAAATAGCACAGAAACAGCTCCTTATACTCAGGTAAAAGGGCCCAAATGTAGGTGTCCCTCTGATCAATATTAGTATATCCAAAATCTGACACCATTAAGCATTAGGAGTCATGGACCTCCTGCGTCAAAGTCAATGTTAGTGTTTGTTTAAAATACAGGTCCCAAGACCTCATCTCGACCAACTGTATCAGAATCTAAGAGGTGGGGTCCAAGAACCAGCTCCCTAGACTATTCTTAGGTCTGTCCACTAAAGTTTCAGACCCCCTGCCGTCAAAGATAAGTCTCACAAATGTTCTACCCAGTAGAGAGTTATCCAGCAGGTGGTAAATGTGGAGACATTTGGCCAAGGTATGGATTGAGTTGGGGAAAATCTAGCCTAAGAAAAGCAGGTAGAAGGAACTGATCAAGGTCAGAGTCAAGGAAACTGATGAGGAGAGGGCCAAAACCAACTACAAGTTCCCTTAGATATAGAAAATTTTTTAAATTATAATCAATAAACTTTTGGAAAACACAGAGTTATGAGTGTTAAACTATGATATTAGCATAACTCTACCTTTTCAAATCAAACCACTAAACTGCTATTCGAATTGTTGAGCTTAAGGATTTTTGAAGGAAATCAGATTATTTGGAGAGTAATGTAAGTATGTAACATATGTATAGTAAAGCATAGAAGGTATGGTTCAAATCAGAATGGGAATTTTCTCTTGAATCTTGAACATTTTCTATATTAATTCACCCTGAATTGAATTTAAAGCACTTTGTACTCAAAGACAGAACTCAAAACTCCCAATGGTGTTTGTGTCCCGGCCACTGGTTGTCTTCCTTCTGTCTCAGGCTATTGCGTCAGCTTTGTAAGAAAGTGACAGGGAAGAGCTGGATTTAGCTTTCTCTTGCCCCTTTCCCCCACCAGTCCTCACAGTACTACACAAAAGAGTCCAGAACTAGAACGTAAGAAAACCTGGGTTCTAGTCTCTATTATTCCACTAACTAGACTGAATAACCAACAACCTTGTAGTTGCAGCTTCCTCATCAGTACAATGAAAAGATTGGACCAGATTATCTTCTGGCTCCAAAACTCTAAATGTAACATCATACATGACAGTGATGCCGTGCTTTTTGCTTTAAAGAGGTGGTCCACAGGCATCTCCATTTATTTTCCCCCAAAGAGAAATGTAATATGTCAAAATGACCCTGTTGTTAATATGGTGACTTTGACTGGTAAAACAAAAAAAGATGCTGACTAAAAGAAAAAATCTACTTTGGGCTTCAGATACCAGTGACATTCTAAGGTCCTCTTCCTTACTACCTTCCCTCCATCCACCTGCCCTAGGCTCTCTCCTACCCCACCTTACCCTCAATCCGCTAATTCCTTTAGTTTAAACTGGGTATAACGCGATTTGCTATACAACCGACTCCTCAAAAAAACTCTGCAGGGGGTAGCATCTTAGATTAGCCCAAAGAAGTTATTTAAATGCTCTTAAAGGGTCTGTAAATAACAGAATATTTACGCAAGTTTTTAGAGCTGCTCAGTTTTGCATGTATGTTTTTAACAGAGATTTAGACTCCTATCATTGCATCAGTTCATCTTTCCTTAACTTCTCTCTACTATTTCCGTCTATTTCCTCCTAGCTCCCCTACGAGTTCCCCTCCCCTTCTTAATCACAGTATCCATAACCTGCAAGCTGTCCTTAAAAACAAAAAAGTAATGTAAGTACTATGGTAACACTTATAACCTCTCAGCTTATATTTCATTTAAAACACTGGCAGGAGTTTTTATTTCTCAGATACCACTATGTTGGAAACATTTACCCACACACTGCCAACTCTTTACTGTTTCTAAATAAAATGTACAGTAACTATTTGTTACTCTTAGCAAATGAACTGAACTCAGTACTAGGGTGTGTCCTTTCTGTTCCCTATAGCAACAGGCTTGCCTCCATGTCAGCACTGCTGAAACTAGTTATTTTCTGTATTGTCAGGCTTTGGGGGCTCGGCCCAGACAATTCTGGTTACATCATTACCAACAAAAGATTTACAAACAGGTTTCCATGGCAAGCAACAAGAACAAATGAAAAAGTCCAAGAGTCATGTAAACAGGAAAGATAAGGCTGAGTCGATCTCTGATGAAACTGGAATGCAATCCTCCAACAGATGAAACTGGAATGCAATCCTCCAACAGCAACTGCTTTAATCGCGACAACTGAAATTATTGGCATTGCCCTGAAACATGACAGGAACCTCACAATAAATGAAGACATTAGACTTTTTTATTGATGTAATAGTCACAGCTCCATGCAAAAGACTCTAATGACACCAGGGCAGTCGCCCTCTGCATACAAATTCTTTTCCTTGTTTAATGGCCTAGACAAGTATTGCCATATTAATTCATGGCCTTACATAAAATGAACACTTATAATAATCGCCTTTTGAATCTTTATGTTTTCTGTAACCTCGATAGCTAAGTGCTGCTACCAACAATTATCTAAGCGTACACAGTTGTTGGAAAAGGCAGAAATCAGTAGCGATGGGTCAGTTGAAAAGAGGCAGAAGTGTGGGGTGGGTGTGGATTTACGACAGTGATAGGACTCCAGCTGTAGGCCCCTCTCAGGTCATGATACAGCGGTGCACACAGAGTACAGAGACGAGAAGACACATTCTCATTCCTTCACACAAAAGACAAAGGCAGAACTACAACTCTTTCCTGCATGGAGCCCTGGAACCCTTCCCCGCACATAGTAGGCAGTCAATAAATGCTCACTGAATGATAATATAGAGCCAAATTGAGAGTCAGGAAATTCACTGATGTTAAATAATTATAATGCAAATAAAACTGCATCATTTCACACAGAGGGAAGGTCGATAGATTTTTCTAGCCCTCTTAGCAAGGAGAAGCCACTCTGGACATCTTAATGAACTGGGATCATTTGTTACTCAATTTCGTCTCTCTCAACAACTCCTCCCCTCCAGTCAAGCCATGAAGATGAAGTCAGGTCATTCAGGGTTCCAGGAGACGGTTAGAGGAAAGCACAAATATTCTTCAACATGTATCACCTTAATTTGAATGTATATAGAAAAAACAAAATTTGATAGAGTCCCCACATCCTCCACGGTCTCTCATAGGGGAGGATTTGACTATCGTTTGCCTGTAGCCGTAGCCTTCACAAAGAAGTCAAAGAGAAACAAGCTTGCCTTTTTCATAAACATATCTTTAAAAAAGGTCTATTACAAGACATGAACTCACTGACCAAATCATTAAACCAAAAGTGATGGGTATGGATTCAATAATTCCAATTTCTTACCACATCAGCTCAAACATCCTTAGGATCCCACCCACCAACATGGCGGCCTCCCTCAGCCTCCTTCACAAGCCTTTTCTCCCTTCTCCCCTCACTTCCTTGCCCTGTCTGGTGCCAGCCTGCGCTCTGTCCCTTCACACCAGCTTGCCATTGCTATTCCCGCCATCTGGAGTCGGCTTTCAGTATCTCTGTCTCATCAACTCTCCATCTATTTTAAAATATCATCTGAAAACATATGTTTCCCCCACACACACCCCTTTCAATTTCCTCTCTGCTTTTATTTATTTCATCCTCTGACTTCATCCATCTGATTCACTTCAGAAAACTGCTCTACAAAGGGCCGTAACAGCATTTGATATGAAAGATTGTAATCTCTCTGGTTTGAAATATCTCATGTGAGTGGTCAGCACATGCTCCTCCATTTTATCTTCACAAAATGATGGAAAGAGAGAGAAAGAACATGAACCAGGAAATGAGGGCATTTCTAACATTAAAATTACCTCGAATGCTGCGGATCATTTCCAAGTGTCTGCTGCTGCACTGCTCTACTGCACCAGGCTGGCAGAGAAGCCAACCCAAGATCATCATCGAGAGTCGCTCGCCTGAACATCTTTTTAAACACTTAGAACTCAATAAGGAGCTGCTTAGCCCATTTTCAGGGTTGCCAATAAAAGAGTTGGGGGGGGATCAAAAAGCCCCCTCAATCCTTTCTATTTCCCTTCAAAAACTTGCTCAATAACCTGGACTAAAAGAAAAAAAAAGAAAACAAAAACTCCAAAACAGAGAGAGGATAAACGTGTTCTAGATACCGAATCGGACAGAAACTTCCATTTCCAGACAGCCCGGCCATCTCGTCCTACTGCCTCTTTACTTTCTCTAATTAACCTCTGCACTGTGATTACTCCCTTTTAATTCTCTGGGCCAGCATTTATTAACCATGTGTAGGATGCGTGGCGCTGGACCATTCTCCACCGTCAGCCAACGCTTTTCTGCACCGTGCTGTTGATTGTGATGCTTTCATCCTATTTGTCTTTTCTTTCTTTATTCCCCCTCACCACAGTGAAGAAGCTGAAAAATGAGGATTTCACTCTCAAACTCCACTCTATTGTCAGTCCGGCGGGCTGCAGGAGTTGTAAGAGCTGGAACAATCACTGTTGCTAAGCAACACTCTTGCACCCTGTGTAAAAGATAAAGAGCACCATGCACGGCTCTGAGGACGCAGCAGTCCAGCTCCCCGTGAACTCTGGGGGGCTGACCTTGGGACAATCAACAGAGAAATGTCGACTCTATTAATACAGGGCTTGGGGAGGAAAGTTCTCAAATTGTCTTTCTTTTTCTTTAGATCGTTTCTCATTTTCTCCAAAAGAAAGATGACCTAATGGGCAAAGAAATGGACGGCAAGCCCATAATTTGGGTTTCCAGGATTGATTTGTGCCACAAATTTAGTCTTTGAACCGAGCTGCTTCATTATATACCCTTCCATGACTCGCTTTCTTCCCCCTTGAAAAAGTGAAAATTAAAATCAGCTGCTTCACAAAATGATAAGAAATTGATTTTTGTTAACAGTATTATAAAGTCCTCAGCAATGACTAAACTACCATCTAAGTTATGAAAAGGTAATAATACATTCCTGCCAGTGTTGTTCAGACACCCCCCTTGTAGTAGCTTTTCTTAGGAAAGGTTCCATTCGTGCATATCGACCTTCCATGGGAACATTTTGTGGGTTTGGGGAGGAAATATTAACCACCAGAATGTAACTGTAGAGAAGAGAGGGCTGTCTCCTTCATTCACAGCCTGAAACAGAAGTGGGTGGGCCAGTGATGGGAGAGAAGACTGAGCCTGCCCTCCAGCCACACCCCTCAAGCTCCTGAATTCAACTTCCTGAATTGAGGCAAAAAGTGAGGGATCGGATGACAGTACAATATTATGAACTTCTTGAACTCTAGTCACCTGTAAGGCTAAACTCCTATGATCCTCCCCTCTGGCTAACATTGCTAGTCACCCCAACAATAGCTATTCGCTGTTCTTCCAAGAAAAGACTTCATGTCAAGCTCACTTGCAGCAAGGTGTGGCCAAGTAACAGCCCTGGTCAAAACAATATGCACACAAGCAATGGGTGAAACTTTTTGGCTTCCATTTCTCCTTCCCTCCACCTCTTCTTGGAGGGAAAATGGACATGGTGGGAGCTATCATGAAACATCTGAACAAGGGCAAACCTAGGGATGGTGGGAAAACAAGAATGAGCCTGCGTCTCTAATGGCTTCACTGAGCAGAGCCACTGCATCAGCTCAGACTTAGGTGACAGAGAAATGCACTTCCATCTTATTTAAGCCGCTGTTATTTGGCTTCTCTGTCCGTTGCAGACCCTAAATAGTATGTACTCCAACAATTTATGTTCCACCTCAGAGAATTTCCCAGACCCAAGAAGTGTCAAGCACGCCCATAAAACAACTCTGTGCCCAAAGGAAACTCCAAAAAGTTTAATACGTGGAAATTGTAATAAGATCTACCACTTAATGAATGCATCTTTCCACTATGCCGAGAAAGTGCAGCAGCTCTCATCTATAATTCAGTTTAGGAAACATCATGCTTTCAACTAACCAGCATATACTTACTAAGCACCCCTGTGTACAAAACCCTGTCTAAAACAGAGTGGAATTCACAAAGATGGATGGGACACACTAGGCTTCCTGGAACTAACATTCTCAGGGCAGTGTCACAAAATGTACCATTTGGTTAGGCTTAATTGAATGATGTGTGCCTATCCTGGACAAATCATTTGACTTCTCAGTGATGATCAACATCATCTCTAAGGTCTCATCTGCTCTAAATGTCTAGGCTTCTACCACAACCATTAATATGCTACTTTCGTGTCTCACCAGTGGCAGAAGTTAGAATTCTTTTTACAGCTTTAATGAGGTATAATTGGCACACAACATAATGCACATATTTAAAGTGTAGAATTTAATGGGTTTTGACACATGTATGCCCATAAAACCATCACCACAATCAAGATAATGAACATTTCCATCAACAGCTTCCTCATATCCCTTTGTATTCTATCTCCCCTCCTTGACCACCAACCCAAACCAAAGGAACCACTAATACGCTTTCTGTTGCTATAGTCAGTATGCATTTTCTAGAATTTTACTGAAGTGGAATCATACAGTGTGTACCTGTTACTGCCTGATTCCTCTCACTCAGTATAATTATTCTGAGATTCATCCATCTTTTTGAGTGTATTGATTTCTGTCTCTTTTCATTGCTGAGTAATATTACACTATGGATATACCAAAATTTATCCATTTACATGTTGATGGACATTTCAGTTGTTTCCAGTTTGGGGCTATTAAAATAAAGCTATAGGGCCATGAACATTCATGCGCAAGTCTTTTTATACATATGTTGTACACACGTTTTATTTCTCTTGGATAACTATTTTGGAGTGGAATCACTGGGAGGTATGGTATCTAACTTTTTAGGAAACTCCTTAATTATTTTATAAAATGTTTGCACCATTTTATAGACCCACCAGCAGCATATGAGAGTTTCAGTTTCTCTACATCCTTTCGACTCTTCACATGGTCAGTCTTTTTAATGTTAGCCATTGCACACCTGGAGTGCAGCGGTGTCTCATGGTTTTACTTATATCTACCTAACAACTAATCACATTGGAAAAAGATGCTTCTCCAACTCTTCTGCCCATTTTTAATTAAGTTTTTTGTCTCCTTACTGTTGAGTTTTAGGAGTTCTTTACATATTCCGGATACAAGTCCCTTGTGTTATATGTATTTAGCAAATATTTTCTCCCGGTCTCTAGCTTCCCATTTCATTTTCTTATTAGTATCTTTTGAAAAGAAAAAGGTTCTAATTTTCAGGAAGTGGAAGTTAGCCATTTTTTTCTTATACAGTTCGTGCTTTTTTCTCATATTTTTAAAATATTTGCCTAACTCATAGTTACTAAAATTTTCTTCTACATTTTCTTCTAGAAATTGTCTCAACTCTTACATTTAAGTCTATGATCCACTTCAAGTTAATTTTCATATGTGATGTAAGGTAAGGGCTGGGATCCCTTTTTTTTCCACGCATATGGTTATACAATTGTTCCAGCATCATTTGTCGAAAGAATTTTCCTTACCCAATTGAATTAACCTGGCAGCTTTACGCAAGATCAGTGCTCTCCATTGCTCTATTTATCTCTCACCTTTATGCTACTATATGTCTTAATTACTGAAGCTTTAAAATAAGTCTTGAAATCAACTAGTATGTGTTCCAATTTTGTTCTTCTTTTTCCAAATTATATTTTTAAATCAGCAAGTCAAATTCTACAAAACAAAAAGTATGCTAGGATTTCAACTGAGATAACACTGAATATATAAATCAATTTAGGGAGAACTGACATAATAATATTGTCTTCCAGTCCATGAGCATGGTATATCTATTTATTGTGACCTTAATTAATTTTTCTCAGGAAAATTTTGTAGTGTTCAGTGTAGAGGTCTTATAGATTTTTTGTCAAATTTATCCCAAAGTATTTCATAGTTTTTTTTGCTTGGTTTTTTTTTTTTTTTTTTGAGGAAGATTAGCCCTGAGCTAACATCTGCTGCCAATCCTCCTCTTTTTGCTGAGGAAGACTGTCCCTGAGCTAACATCCGTGCCCATCTTCCCCTACTTTTTATATGTGGGACGCCTACCACAGCATGGCTTAATAAGCAGTGTGTAGGTCCACACCCAGGATCCAAACCCACGAACCCTGGGCCGTCGAAGCGGATCATGCCAACTTAACTGCTGTGCCACCAGGTTGGCCCTAAATTTCATAGTTTTTGTTGCTATTGTGAATGATATTGCTTTTCAATTTCAAGTTCTAATTGCTCACTGTTAGTATATAAAAATACAATTTTTGTATATTGATCTTATATCCTGCAATCTTGTTAAACTCACTTATTAGTTCCAGTAGCTTTTTTTTAGATTCTTTGGGATTATCTACATAGATAATCATATTGTCTGTGAATAAAAACATTTTATCCTTCTTTTCCGATCTATGTGCCTTCTATTTCTTTCTCTTGCTTCATTACATTGGCAAGAACCTCCAGTACTATGTTGAGTAGAAGCTGTGAAAGCAGATATCCTTGCACTGTTCATCTTAGGAAAAAAGCTTTCAGTCTTTCACCATTAAGTAACATGTTAGCTTTATGTCTGTCATAGATGCCCTGAATCAGGATGAAGCATTTCCCTTCTACTCTTCAGTTGCTGAGTCTTTATCAGGAAAGGATGCTGGATATGGTCAAATGCTTTTTCTACGTCTATTAAGACACACATATGGTTTTCCTTTTTAGTCTACTGATATGAATAACACTGATTGATTTTTATATTTTAAACCAATCCTGCCTTCCTGGGATAAGCCCTACATGGCCATGATATATTATCCTTTTTAAACATTATTGGATTTGATTGGCAAAAAGTTTAAGAACTTTTAAATCTGTGTTCATGAAAGATATTGGTCTGTAATTTTCACTTCTTGTCATTTCTTTATCTAGTTTTAGAATTAGGATAACGCTGGCCTCAAGGCCTCTACTATTTTCTGAAAGAGTTTGGGTAGAATTGATACTTCTTCCTCAAATGTTTGATAGAATTCACCCATGAAAGCCACTGGACCTGGAGTTTTCTTTGTGCGAATGGTTTTAAATACAAATTTAAGTTTTTAAACAGAAATATGGTTATTCAATTTGCCTATTTCTTACGTGAGTTTTTGTAGAAAGCATGTCTTTCAAGAACCTTCCATTTTATCTAAAAGTTGACCTAGAGCTGTTCACGACATTCCCTTATTATCCTTTTAATATCTCTAGAATCTGTAGTAATGTCTGTCATTTCTGGTATTGGTTATTTGTGCCTTCTCTTTTTTTCTTAATCATTCTGGTAACAGATTTATCAATCTTCTTTTCAAAAAACTAGCTTTTGCTTTCATTGACGTTCTTTATTATTTGTCTATTTTCTATTTCGTTGATTTCTGCTCTTATACCTTATTTTCTTTTCCTGCTTACTTTGGCTTCAATTTGCTCTTCTTTTTCTAGTTTCTGATGGTAGAAGCTTACGTCCTAGATTTTAGGACTTTCTACTTGTCTAACACGTATGCATTTAATGCTACAAATTTCCTGTTAAGCACCACTTTATTGGTACCTCACAAATTATTATACATTGTCTTAATTTTCATTCAGTTCAAAATATTTTCTAATTTCACCTGTGATTTCTTCTTTGACCAATGGTTATTTAGAAGTGTGTTATATGGTTTCCAAATATTTGAGGACTTTCCAGGTATCTTTCTGTTATTGATTTCCACTTTAATCCCACTGCGGTCAGAAAACACACTTGGTATGAATTAAATACTTTCAAACTGATTGAGACTTGTTTTATGGCCCCAAATGTGGTCTATCTTGGTAAATGTCCCATGTGCACTTAAAAAGAATATTCTTCTGCTGTCGTGCGTAATGTTCTAAAAGTGTCAATTAGGTCATATTAATTGATAATGTTGTTCAAGTATTCTACATCCTTACTGATTTTCCGTCTACTTGTTCTATCAATTATTGAGGGGAAGATGTTGAAATCTCCAACTATATTATGGATCTGGCTATTTCTCATTTCACTTTAGGATTAGGATTAGGGTTATTATATTCTCTTGATGAAATGGCTCCTTTATTATTTTTAAATGACTTCCCTTATTCCTGGTAATATTCTTTCCTCAGAAACATATTTTGTCTCATATGCATACAGCCACTCCAGCTTTCTTTTGATTAATGTTTGCATGCTATATCTTTTTCCATCCTTTTACTTGTAACCTATCTGTGTCTTTATATTTAAAGTGGGTTTCTTATAGCCAGCACAAAGTTGGGTCTTGCTTTCTAATCCAATCTGAGAAAATCTGGAGACACGTCAGTGTCATGGCGGAGTGAACTTGCCTGGAACTCTCTCCCCTCCAACATACAAAAAAATGGAGCAAATATATTCCAACAGAACATACCTTAACAGCACAAAAATCCTTGGAGTGACACACAGCCACACAATGGAGGGCAGAAAGGCTGAAGCCCCCCTCAGAGGAGCTGGAACGGGGTAAGAGAGAACTTTTCTCCCTCCCCTAAAGACTGCGGTCGCTGCCACAGGAGGATCCATGAGGGAAGGAGTGGGGGAGGGGTCACAGGCCCATGAGATCACCCAGGACTCCCTAGGGCCCTTGCAGCCTAGAGGGAAGCCCTCTAACAGGGCGAAAGCTTTCGTGTGGGGTGACCTCATCAAGCCAAGACCCCAGGAGACCAGATAGCGAGAGCTGATGGGGAAACCTGGGGCTGCATACAGGAGAAAGTGCCCCTCCCCCAAGCCACACCACCATCTTGGCTGAAAGCGGAGGGCTCAGAATATGCTCTCGACCCCCATCCAGTAGCAATAGGGTTTAACTGCAACCAGATAATATCAGAATGGGAAAGACCCGACCTTCCAACATCAGGCACTACATCAAATCTCCAGACCAGAGAGAAAACGACAAGCACCCAGAACTCAGTCCTGAGGACACAGAAATATGTAAGCTAAACGACAATGAACTCAAAATAGCTATCATCAAAAAACTCAATGAAGTAAAAGAGAATATAGAGAAACAATTCAATGAGTTCAGGAGCTACTTCACAAAAGAGATGGAAACCACAAAGAAGAATCAAGCAGAAATATTAGAGATGAAAGACACAATGGAAGAGAGAAAACAAAATACAGATTCCCTGAATGCTTGTGTGGACATCACAGAGGAGTGAATCAGCATAATTGAAGATAGACATGTTGAAATGCTCCAGACAGAGGAGGAGAGAGAACTAAGACTAAAAAGAAATGAAGAAAGTCTCTGAGAAATATCCAACTCAATGAGGAAATGCAACTTAAGAATTATAGGTATTCCAGAAGGTGAAGAGAAGGAGAATAGAGCAGAAAGCTTGTTCAAAGAAATAATAGCAGAGAACTTCCCAAATCTAGGGAATGAGAGGGAAATATGTGCAGAGGAAGCTTCCAGATCTCCTAGATTTGTCAATGTAAAAAGACCTACTACAAGGCATATAGTAGTAAAACTGGCAAAAATGAATGACAAAGAAAAAATACTCAGAACAGCAAGGCAGAAGAAAATAACCTACAAAGGAACCCCTATCAGACTTTCAGCAGATTTCTCTGAAAAAAACTTACAATCTGAGAAAAATCTGCCTTTTAATTGGAGAGTCTAGACCACTTACATTTAATGTGACTATTGACATGGTTGGGTTTAAATATACTATCATGCTGTTTGCTATTTTTCCAATCTATTTTTTGTTCCCTTTTTCCTCTTTATCACCTTCTTTGGATTAAGTTTTCTTTTATGATTCCATTTTAGCTCCTTTATTGGCCTATTAGCTATACCTCTTTGTTTTGTTTCTTTAGTGGTTTTGTTAGGGTTTATAATCTACATCTTTGCCTTATCACAGTCTGCCTTCAAGTTCTGTTAGACCACTTCATATATGACTGCATATGTCTCATTACTCCCTCCTAACCTTTGTGCTATGCTACTATTGTCATCTATTTTATTTCTGCAATACCCCACAATACACTGTTATCATATTCGCTTTAAACTGTTAAAGACTTTTTAAAAAACAAAAAGACTTGTATATTTACATTCATATTTGCCTTTTTGGTCTTTTTCATTCCTTTCTATAGATCCAGGTTTCCACCTGGTATTATTTTCCTTCTGCCTGAAGGACTACATTTAACATTTTCTATAGTGGGGGTCAGCTGGTGATAAATTATCTCAGGTTTTCTATGTCTGAAAAAGTCTTTATTTCATCTTTTTTTTTTTTTAAATATATTTGTGCTTGGTATCGAACTCTAGGTTGAGAGTTTTCTCCTTTTCATGCTTTAAATATGCTGCTCCATTGTCTTCTGACTTGCATTGTTTCCAATGAGTAGTCTGCGCAATCTTACCTTTGGTCTTCTGTACAGAATGTGTCTTTTATCTCTGGCTGCTTTTAAGATTTTTTTCTGTAACATCAGTGTTAAGCAATAGATTATGATGTACCTTGGTAGAGTTTTCTTCACTTTTCTTCTACTTGGGGCCTGTTGAGCCTTTGGATCTGTAGGATTATAGTTTTCACCAAATTTGGACATTTTGCATCTTTTTTCTGTATCCCCCACCCACACACCTTTCTGTGACTACAACTACAAATATGACAGGCTACCTGCTGCTGTCCCACAACTCAGTGATGCTCTAATTTTTTTCAGTCTTTTTCCCCCCATTTCATTTTAGATAATTGTTATGTCTTCAAGATTACTACTTGTTTTATCTACAGTGTCTGTCTGCTGTTAACCACCCCAGTGTATTTTTGTCTCCTATCTTTCAACTCTAGAAATCTGTCAGGGTCTATTTTCTCCCTTCTATGTCTCTCCTTATCATGCTCATGTTTTCTCCTAGCTACCTGTACATACAGAGTATATTTATAACAGCTGTTTTAATGTGCTTGTACTTGCCAGCTTGGGCTACTGTAATAAAATAACGTAGACTGGGTGGCTTAAACAACAGATTTGTTTCTCACAGCTCTGGAAGATTAGAAATCCCAGTTCAAGGTGCCAGACAGTTTAGTTCCTGGTCTCCTGGCTTGCAGACAGCCATCTTCTCACTGTACCCTCACATGGCAGAAAGAGCAATCTCCCTCTCTCTTCCTCTTCTTATAAAGCCACCAATCCCATCACGAGGGCCCCACCCTCATAATCTCATCTAGCCCTAACTAACTACCAGATTACCAAAGGCCCCATCTACAAACACCATCACATTAGGGGTTAAGGCTTCAACACAAATTTGGAGGAGGAGGGAACACATCTGTGTTATTTCCAGACCTTTTTCTATAGATTGTTTTCCCTCCTCGTTATGGGTCATACTTTCCTGCTTCTTCGAATGCCTGGTAATTTCAGATCAGATGCCAGACGATGTGAATTTCACTTTGCTGGCGCTGGAGTTTTTATAGTCCCTTAAATATTTTTGGGCTTTATGTTGGATGCAACAAAGTTCCTTGGAAACAACTTGATCCTTCCCTGGCTTGCTTTTTAAGCTTTAAGCAAGACCAGAACAGTCTTTAGTCTAAGGGCTAATTTTGCTGCACAACCGAAGCAATGGTCTTCTGAGAACTCCAACTGATACCCTGTGTATTTGGAGGTCCTTCCACTCTGGGTAGCGGAAAATAAACTGTTGAGCTCCAAGAACGGTTCCACCTGATTCTTTGCCATGTCTTTCCCAAGCTTCAGGCAGTTTTCTCACATGAATTCACAGAAAATCTGTAGATCTCTGGAGCTGTCACTCTGTGTGCTTCTCTCCTATCCAGGATCTTCCTGCTAATTCCAGTGGCCATAACCTCTTCAGACTCTGAACTCCATCTCCTCAACTGAGGGTGATAGCTAGGCTCTGTTATATATCTGAAAATATAAACTATACTCCAGGCAGTACGCTGGAGCAACCTCTTCTGTTTCCCTTCTCTGAAAGATTACTGTCTTGTGCTACTTTTCTAACGTCTGAAAACGGTTTCATATATTTTTCTTAGTTATTTTTAGTTTTTTAAGTTAAGAGTGTCATTCCAGTCTCATTTACTCCATCATTGCTAAAAACATGTTTATATCTCTAAAAAGTCTCCACATCTTCTTAACGTGTTCTCTCCAACCATCTTTAGAGAGTCTGCTGAGCACAGCATGGTGGTTATAACATGGGCTCTGGAGTCAGACAACCTGGGTTCAAGTAGCAACTTGGTCACTACCCTCTATGTGACATCATACAAGTTACTTAACCTCTTGGAGTCCACCTTGCTTATCTGCAAAATAAGAATGTTAGAAGCATTTACCTGTCTCATAGGGATGTTGTGAGACTTAACTGAGAAAACACACATCAAGCATTTAACATCACTCCTGGTACATAATAATTACTTAGTGACTGTTGTCATTTACAATGTTCATCTTCATAATCTCCTCATATGCCAACTGACAAAGATAGCAACCTAGTGTGACTGGCTAATCAAACAACCTCACGGCTATTACCAATGGATCCTGTGCCCCCGACAGGCTACAACTGAACTGTCTCTACTAGCTGAAGAATCTGGTCAAGTTCAATAACTGACAGGAATGTCTCCTCTAGCTAATGGGTTATGTTTGTTCCTCCCTAATTCCTTCCTTGTCATCATTCTTTATATACGGTTTTCATTCAGTCAAGGTCAAAATACCACCACTTTATAGATATTCTGGCCTGCCTCACTCAGAAGGGGCAAAACGTTCATTTTCCATATTCATTCCAAGAACTCCGTATACATTGTCTCAATTTTATATTTAGTGTAACAATAAAATTCAGAGAGCAGACTTAAAAACTTAAATTGAAATTAACACAGATCATAGCACAGCAAGCAACTCTGAGCTCTTCTCTACGTAACGTTCTTCTGACTTATGTTAAGGCTCTTGTTTGCTCTTTTTCCAACCTCTGGGGAAAGATTTTTCCATAAGTGCAACTGGTTAAATGAGCATAAAAAGTAAGGGAAGCTCTGTTTCATTACTGAAAAACCTAATACTTGTTGTATGAATTTAGACACTGTTCTAGATTGCCATAAGGCACAACTGTGTTAATCTCATTTAAATGGAGGCAGTTTTATTTTTCTAAATTACATATGTTATGGAATGAGCCTTAATAAAGCCACTGATCCAGGTTGTCTTCCCATGAACACATATTCTGTATAATGAGAAAATATAACACTGGGCATTATAATGCAGCACAAGTTACACCCTACACACAAAGAAACTTAGGGCCATTATTTTCACAGCTTACAGAGCACTTTCACATACATTATCTCATTAATTCTTACAACAATCCTGTGAGATAAGGGCTCATAACAGGAGAAAGTCAATATCGTGGAAACCAAAGAGAAAAGCTAAAATGTCCAACAGCAATCCTTTCTCTACTCTAAAAATACTTCATTCCAGAACATCTCAGTCGTGCTCACCTAACAGCTGATGTTCGTGTATACTCCTTTTCAACGGGCTGCATCATCTAACTTTCCTTTATTCGATGGTGATAAAATGTCATTTTCTCATGAACACGAGTTTAACAGCTCAACATTTTTCTCCACTACCTCATCTCTAAAACAAAAGTTCTTTTTTCCTCAACTTTTTATTTTGAAAAATTTCAAACCTCAGAAAGTTTTCAAAAATAGTGCAATGAATATATCCTCTATCTAGATTCACCAGTTGTCAACATTTTGCCATATTTGCTATTATATAAGCACACAAATATACGTATGTGTGTATAAAGCAAATATGTTGAATATATTTTATATTATGTATTAAATTTGAATTATTGTGTATATATTTATATTTATTATTATATAAAGTGTATATAATAAATTTTATCATACATATTTTTATATGATTTATATGAAAGTTAGCAGCAAGAATCATGACAATGAAGTCATAAACACTTCAATATGAATCTCCTAAGAACAAAGACATTCTCTTACAGACGCAAAATTATGCACTCCAGAAACTTAACATTGATACAATGTCATTACCTAATATATAGTCCATTTTCAGATTTCCCTAAACAACCCAATAAATGTCCTTTATGGCTATTTCCCTGATCTAGAAAGCAATCCAAGAACACACACTGCATTTAGATGTCATATCTCTTTAATCAAAAAAACAGCTCCCCCAGCTTTTTTGGTCTATAATGACTGGCATGTCTTAGGAAAACAAGCCTCATTTTTGGATTTGTCTGATTGTTTCCTCATGATTAGATTCCGGTTAAACATTTGGGGCAGGAACGCTGCCTAAGTGACAGGCAGGGATCAAATCAGTGGGTACAGGACATCAATTTGTTCCTGTGTTGGTAATGTGAAATTGCTTAAATTTGATCAAGTTTAAGGGATTCTCCATGGTAAAGGTGCCGTTTCCCCTTCGTAATTAAGTAGTCCAAAGGCCAACACTGAGAATATTCTGTTCTCCAACAATCTGTCACTCACTTTTTAGCATCCGCTGATCATTCTTGCCTGAATCACTCATTAATTACTATGGTTATTGTAATATGGATTTTCCTCTTCCATCATTCCTTCTATGTTTATTAATTGGCACTCTTCAAAAGTACTTCATGACAGCAAAGAGCCCCCAGGACCACCTATACGAAAGGGTTATAACAAGAATGAAGATGCTCGCTGGAGAGAACTGAGTGCTCCAGAGGAAGAGACACGCGAGTGAGGTCTGGAGCTGGTGCTGGACACACAGCTCTGTGCTGGCTGCTGTGAAGATATTTTTCTATGATCGATCTGGTTCAAAGGAATTCTTCCATTGTGTAAGCTGTGGATGCTTACCATGTTCTTTGTTTCAAGATGATGACGGAATACTGGCAAAGGATCTAAAGAAACTACATTTTTCAAGCTTCATATAATAACCTCTAGCTTCCTCCCTGAAGTAGAGAACCTCTGAAAGCATCAGACCGAGAAAATTGGACATGGCTGAAAAACCCAGGAGATCATTTCTAAAGTATGCTTGGCTCTGAGACTTTTTTTTTAACAGTATAGATCATGCACCCCAAAACTACACTCTTTCATCCCTTGTCTCACATGGCTTCAGTTCAAAGAAGGAAAGTCTTTCTACGCCTTCCCACCTCTCTCACGGAAAGAGACGCTCAGCCTTTACAACTATTTAACCTTATAAACTCGGTCAGGCTAAACTGTCTTCGGACCACTTTAATACCAGGACAGTGCTAATCCCAGTGCTTGCAAGGTTCAGCCCCTACCACTGAGTTCCACGTTGACAAAGTCAAAAGCACATTTTAGTTTCATTCAACAATCACAGCGTAACCCACAAACACTGCCGATGGTGCCACCCTTGCATGTCATTTGTAAGTGTTTGACTTTATGCCTTCCAAGGTGCCATAGAGAAAGCCAAAATTAATGCATGCCTTTCGCCAGGACATTACATAATAGTTGAAATAAATTACTAAATAATCCTGTTATCAATCACTATAAAATGATAAAATCTTAATTGTAGGAGGGGTCTTAAAGAGCTTAGTCCAATCTCCTACCAAAGCCAGGCTCATGTCTTCATATCCGACATAGTAGTGCTATCTCTGTTTAAACACCAGCAGTGAGAGATAGCCCATGACCACGACAGTTCCTTCCACTCATTGATAGCTACACATAGACAGCCCGGAGATCATGGAGCTAAGGATCTAAGGACTTACGTGTTTTGAACATGTAAACATACCAGAAAAATACAGTAATGGAAAAATGCAAAACTTAATAATAGGCCTCCTTTCAATACTAAACCTTTCCAAAACATTTAAAGCAAAATTCTATTTATCAAAATTTGATATGTCTTTTTTTTTAAAGATTGGCACCTGAGCTAACAACTGTTGCCAATCTTTTCTTTTTTTTTTTTTTTCTGCTTTATCTCCCCAAACTACCCACCCCACACACAGTTGTATATCTTAGTTGTGGGTCCTTCTAGTTGTGGCATGTGGGACGCCGCCTCAACATGACCTGACACACAGTGCCATGTCCACGCCCAGGATCCGAACCCCGGGCCGCTGCAGCAGAGCGCGCAAACTTAACCACTCGGCCACGGGGCCGGCCCCTGATATCTCAACAGTAAGCAAGTTAACAAGTAACATATGTTTCCGGCCAAGGAGCGTGGTGATTCCCCCACTGTATCTCTTGCCCTGAAATACATCTTTCTCAGGACCATTAAGTCAAAACTCCCCTCTGTGTCTTCCATGGGAGTCCTAAGAGTATCACTTTATTTCCTTCTGTCTACCACACTTGCTCTGCATATTTGGGCTCATGGGGTTAAAAATCTCTTCTATTCTCTTGACCCACTCACAATCCAGGAGAGAGTGGCCATGGCAACTGATAAACATAAGGAAATATGAACATACAGAAATAGTCAATGATTTTAAGCCTGGGTGATGAGAACAACAGTGCTGTAATAGAAAAAGGAAAAGGGACTTAAACTGGTTGGGTTTAGCGATCTGAAGTTTGAGAGGATGGGAAGATGCTCAGTGTCCAGGTATGAAATCCAGACAGATAGCAATTTGAGTCATCAGCAGAGACAGTGGTTGAAAACATGACACAGATCAATTTCCCAAGGAAAAGAGAAATGGAAGAAAGGAACAGCAGCAGACACCCACTTACGCTCTCCTCTGGTATTTCTGCCTTGTCTATTGTCTTTTGATTTCCTAATTTTTCCCCAATGAATACTCCTATCTTCCCAATATATGTAATTTCTGTAATATCAAAAATCAAGTCTCACCTACCTTCTATGTTACTGGAGTCAAAGAAGATACTCAGTAAAATCATTTGGGCTCGTTCTAACAACCATCCAAATATATTTATGAAAAACCTAGTATCAGTGGGATTTTACCCAAGAATAACACACTCCCTAGACAATGAAGCCCACCTTCGAAGGGTACTCTGGCATATCATCTATAATACCTCTTTGAGGTCAACATCAAAGCACGGCTTTATATTAAACATGCATTCATTCAATGAAAACCATCCAAAACCTACCATGTGTAAGGCACTGTGCTGAGATGCGCCTCTAGGGAGACACAAAGCTAAATAAGACAAGGTCCTCACTCTTGTAGATCTTCTAGTATTTAAATCATCTCAGTCAAGGTCAAAGATAAATTTGTGTCATGCATCTTAGGGCACTCCACTGTATTTGCTCACATGAGTGCCTGTAATTTTACAGTTTTTTTTCAACTTTGGCAAATAATCAAACTACTTAAACTAGCAAAAATGTGGTTTGAGGATAATTGCTACTTACTTCATTTCTGTAGATAAAACTGCATATTCTTAAAGTTCTCTACCATCGACTTAACTCATAAGCTGAAACTTAGCAAAAAGCTCACTAAATCTTTTAGGCTCATAAGCCCTGAACTCGGGGCATCCTGGTCTTTCCAGTGGCCCAGAAATCCTCATCACTCAGTCCTTCTTTCTGGACTTACAAGTGCCATTTCCTATGCCTAGAGTTCTCATCCTCCCCACCTCACCTTCCCACCCCATCAAACTACCCAAATCCTTCCTTCCTTTTTATGTTGCCATCTCCAACTCTTCTACTCTATTGTCTTCCTTCTCTGACTTCTGACGATATCTATATACAGCCAGCCTCAACCAATTTAATATTTAGGTTTTAATTTTCCTATGCTATTCAATAAATGTTCCACTTATAGAAAACACAGTAAGCTCTTTGAGGGGAATCTCATGTGTGTGTGCGTGTGTGTGTGTGTGTGTTTCACTAGCACCATTCCATACAATTTTATACATATTGAAGGTAGACAATATATGCAAATGACCGAAACACTGCTTGGTATTCACAGAATTTCATATAATACCTTATACATTTGGCCCTTTGATAAATGCTTTTGGATCACAATATTGCTCAGTAGGCCAACATAAATTCATTGTACTCACAACCCAACTCTTCAGGAAAGGTTCTATTTTCTTGGAAGATGAAGGGGGATGGGGATGAGGGTAAATCTTTTAGTATATTGATATAACTGTTATCATTATTGTCCTTTATAATTTAAGGTAACATCATTAACAAAGATTAGAGGAAAGACCAATGAGTTATTAATATAGGGATAAAAAGAAGTCCAATACCAAAGCTATGGAAGCTAATAATATCTTGTCCTTCATTTGTTGACCTGTAATAATCAGATCAGAACCTTTTCTCCTATTTGGGGTGATAAGTTCACCCAGAGTGGGAGTTTCTTCTCGAGAAGTCAAAAGACCCTTATGGCAATAAAAACAACCACTCTAGGCTCATTAGAATCATCTTTAACAAGTTAAGCAGAACCACCATCCAACCATATCAGGATTCAAAGTTCCAAACAGGATGGGGAATACAGAGTTTGGAAAAAAGTAATAAAAAAGATTAGAAATAAACAGGCCAAAAGAAATCAACACAGCATAGCATGAATCAGTCTGTACTGAAGTGCGAGTATGGAGGACTGGCTGGGGAGGCAGGGTGAAGAGCCACAAAGGTAACTCACGCCAAAAACACGCCAGAAGGAACCACCTTGTGTTGGTAAGGGAGAGACAGAGTCACTGAAAACAACCATGATGTCTCTAATTTCTATGATTAATGGAATCGCAGGGTCTCTAGAAGCTTACCCACACACACTCATACACAGTCACTGTGCACGTGCATTAGATTGAAGCTATATTTGCTCATCATCAATGGGTCCCATCATATCGAAATGAAACCAAGAGCCTCTTCTTACAACATAAGACTTCTATTAAAAGGGTATTTCATGTCTTAAACAGACTTATAAACAACTGTTTTAAATTCTGAAGACTCTTATTATGGTGGGAAAGAAAAGAGAAGTCAGGGAGGGGGGCAATTAATGAACTATGCTCTTTGAGGCTTTGCTTGAAATCACCTAGCATCACTCTTGACTTTTTCCTGCAAAATGAAGCCTCAAAGTAGGGGAACGCACAGGCTGAGGAAGTGGAAGCGGGCCCTGTAGAAAAACACAGGTAGATCTGCTAAATGCAAATGAATTTAGAAGGAATGTTAAGTTTTGTTTCCAGGCCATCAAAAATAGTTTGGAGGATTTGTGCCAAAATTAGAAATAAAAGCAAGCTCTCTTCCCCCAGCACCCTACAGAGGTGCCTTTGAAGTCACATGTGCTTCACAGGGCACAGACAAACAAAAATCAGGCCCTTTTTAAATTTTATTGTATGGGATTTGGTAGGAGACAGTGTCCTTCAAGCATTTACAAAAGTCATTTTCGGCTCCTTCTTCTTAGATCTGATGAGCTTTTGTCTTCTGTCCTGGAATTTAAATCCATGCTTCCCTCTGGTTATACCTTCTGCTCCCGGGGACAGCCTCGGGCACTTGGCCCAGTTGCCTGGATCGGGTTCAGGCACTGCCTGGATGGACGGGCTCCAGCTCCCGGATTGTAGGGACTGGGGCTAACTCTCTGCAGCCACCTGGCAAGCCTTGGCAGGCTTTGCAGCCTTCTGGACTTCCCTGAACAGCTCACTGGGGGGCCTCAGGGCTCCTTAGTTCCCCTTTCTGCCTTAGCAGGGCTACAGGATGAAATGCAGCTATTTGTTCTTCCTGCCTGGTGTCCCACATAGAAGGTGAGAAAAACATCACATTCGGAATAATAACAACTATAATGGTGGCATATTTCAAAACCTACCCATTTTCAAAATCAGGTACTTCCTTGGTAAGCCTCATTGCAGGTTGAAGTATAGAAACATTTCTCATTGGTTTGGTTTTGTTTTCTACCTAGATAGTGAGCTTAGAGTGTGAAACTGTTGTGAGCCAGTATCACCTAAGTAGAAGCTGAAAGATCAGAGAGAGAGAAATAAAAACATTTCATACTTTCAAATGCATTCATTCACCCACTGTGTAAACTCTAAAGAAAAAAATCACAACCGTATATTTTCAGCGTAAGAGATTTAATTGTAGAATATTAGAATCCAGCATTTTTTCTCTGGAAGGGAAGCTACAGCTAAAAGGAATCTTAAAGACCAACTAATCCAATTACTTTAAGAGGAAGAAACTGCTGCCCAGAAGTTAATGGCTTAGACTAATAGGGTAGTTGAAAGAAGACATACAAGCTGATTAGAAAGAGCCTCCGCTGGCCAAAGATGGGACAATTCGAGTATCAAAAAGAATGACTGTAATTGATCCAAACACATCAAATCTATGAAATCCAGGGGTTTATAATGAGTTGATAAGATGCCCTTTCACCTTTACCCCCTAAACAGCTCAACCACCAAGAGAAGTTGCTAGGGCCCCAATTCATTATTCTGAAAACAGATAGACTAAAAGAAAGACTGAAGAACATATCCTGCTTTCTCTTCCCAATCAAATTTCAGGATAATCAAATCATTGATGATGGAAATTCATCCATCTAGAAGAATCCCAACTAACAAATGCAAAACAATAATGGAACTGGAAAAATCTCCATTTTGCAACTCCTAGGCAAGGTCATCAGTAGCTGCAAAACCAACTACGTGAAAGGTTGATGGAGAACTTCATAAAGGATGGATCAGGCACACAGCTAAATCTTAACAGGACAAAATCTGGGTCAGTCAGACATTACGTCCCTCCTAAGGTGATGCAACAGGAAGTATGCAGCACCACCTACGAAGTGTTCTTGCCAGAAAATGAGACACAAATTGAACCAGAATATAATCAGGCCTCTCAATCTAAGTATGAGTTCACAGGAAGTATGGGAATGGATGCACAAGTTAAATGACACTACAAGGAAGCAATTAGCCAAACCCAAAATGTGGGACATCCTATAGGGTAAATGACCTGGTTTCTCCAACGAATAAAGAGTATAAAAAAGGGGAAGGACTGGAAGGGAACTATTATAGATTTAAAAATACAGAAGAGAGGCCAGCCTCGTGGCCTACTGGTTAATTCTGCCATGCTCCGCTTCAGCAGTCCAGGTTTGGCTCCTAGGCGCAGACCTACACCACTCATCAGTGGCCATGCTGAGGTGGCGGCTCACATACAAAATAGAGGAAGATTGGCATAGATGTTAGCTAGGGGCAAATCTTTCTTGACAAAAACAAAAAAGCTTAAGGTGCCAGTCACATGGCGTGGCCGTTAAGTTTGCATGTTCCACTTTAGCGACCCAGGGTTCACCAATTCGGATCCCAGGTGCAGACCTATGCACCGCTTGGCAAGCCATGCTGTGGTAGGCATCCCACATATAAACCAGAAGAAGATGAGCAAAATGTTAGCTCAGGGCCAGTCTTCCTCAGCCAAAAATGAGGAGGATTAGTGGTAGATGTTAACTCAGGGCTAATCTTCCTCAAAAAAAAATACTTAGACAAAACAGCCAAGTCAACAGATGTACCTTGTTTGGCTCCTAATTTGACCAACTATGAAAAAGCAACCTTGTTAGAGATAAGCAGTGCAATGTGACTATGAACTGTGCATTAGAGGATAGTAAGGATTATAAATTTTTGGAAATATTTATGTTGTAGCTATACATAGAATAAAAATATTTATTAGAGATGCATGCTAAAATATTTTGGGGTGAAATTTTTTTAAAAAAGAAGTTAATGACTCCTCAGGACTGGAACCTGCTCATGTGATACCCGACACACGCTTTTTTTGTTATAATCAAATTCAAAAGAAACACAAACAGTAAACTTTTTTTTAACAGTTCTTGAAACAAGGGCAACACTAGCCATCATTTGTGTTCTCTCTTCCCTCCACTAATAAGACACTAATAAGAGACAATGTATGTTTGAACACCACAGATAAGCCACATTTTCTCCCTCTAGACACAGAAAGCAAACATGTCACCAAGATTACATGACAATCTTATAGATTATGGTAGTTCCTGTGGAGTTTTGTGCATTAGGTTAGCTCGCCTTTTAGGTGTGAGACGAGGAAGAAGAGGTTCCTAGACCAGAGATCCCAGGAGATCCCAAGAGTGCTTCCAATTCCCACGCACGCTTGCCATTTGGAAGGAATAATGCAGAGTCACATATGCCTCGATTACCTTATTAGCTTAAATTTAGTCTTTAAACCAAGTCCCAAGATTACCAAGAATCAATCAAAGTAGAGGGGGATAAATCCACAGTAAGGGTAATCAATTAGTAAAAATATAAGAGGAAGGAGTATCTGGAAAAGAAAATTCAGAATGGAAATGGGACAGCAAAAATCGGGTGTAGGGGAGACAAAAGAACAACATCAACACCTTCTACAAGCAGCAATTTAGCCCAGGATTGTTTAAAAAGAATAAAGTGTGACAAAAGGGAGAATGTACACAAAGCATGGAAATATAACATTGGGGAGAAAAAAGAAAAGATGGTCCTCTTCACTGCAGCATTATTTACAATGGCCAAGACGTAAAAACAATCTAAGTGTCCATGGACAGATGAATGAATGCAGAAAATGTGGTACGTGTGTGTATATATAAAATGGAATATTATAAAGCCATAAAAAAGAAGGAAATCCTGCCATTTGTGACAACACGGATAGACCTTGAGGGCATTATGCTAAGTGAAATAAGTCAGAAAGAGAAAATAAATACCGTACGATCTCACTTACATGCGGAATCTGAAAATAAACAAACTCATAGAAACACAGAACAGATTGGTGGTTGCCAGAGGTGGGAGTGGGCGGTGGGTGAAATGCGTGAAGGTGGTCAAAAGGTACCAACTTACAGTTATAATATAAATAAATTCCAAGGATGTAATGTACAGCATGGTGACTACAGTTAACAATACTGTAGTGTATATTTGAAACTTGCTAAGAGAATTGATCTTAAAAGTTCTCATCCTAAGGAAAAAAAAAATTGGTAACTATATGAGGTATTGAATGTTCACCAAACTGATTGTGGTAATTATTTTACAATATATGCATATACCGAGTCATTATGTTGTACCGCTGAAACTAATACAATTTGTATGCCAATTATACCTCAATTAAAAAAAAAAAAAGCTGGTCCTCAAAGTCCCACTTGACCCCCCACTTTAACAAACAGCATGAAAGATGGACATGCTGGGACTACATTACGTGACACGTTGACGGTGGGCTAAGAGCTGAATATCGGATGAATCTCATGCATATTAAGTAGAAACAACAAAGTTTCCAAAACAGTGACAGCGTGAATCCTGCACAGTTAGGTCTCAGTGGGCTGCACTTTGCTCACTCTGAGGATTCTCTCTGTCAAAATAAATAAATAAGCAGAAATAACAAAACCAAACAAAAAAGCAATCCAGCCAGAGAAAAGCTCAGCACAGCACAAAACTAATAAAGGCAGTGTGGAGAAGGTCAACGTTGTGAAATATTGTCGTTTCGTAACACATTTGAAACCTCTGGAGTGTTTGACAGGTCATGACATGGAACACTGACCTCAGGATTGAAACAGAAGCGCCATCTTTTTTTCCCCTACTGAACTGGTCACTTCTTCCAAGTGCAAAGTTTGAGAGAGAGAACAAGGACAAGAAAAAGAGAAGAAAAGGAAACTCACTTGGCAAGGATCTCGATCCCAGTTTCCCTTGGTTCCCGTCCTCGAAACGAAGTTGGTAAAATTTCCTGCTGTGGTATTTTTTTTTTTTTGAATGGTCAATAGTAACTTTGTTTCCTGCTTTTTCCAGAAAGGCAGATGCAGCTTTCTTTTTCATTTGTTTCTTTTTTTTTTTTTTTAGTATGTGTGTATGTTTATATATTGAGACATAATTTTAATACCATAAAACTCACCTCTTTAAAATGTACATTCAGTGGGTTTTAGTATATTCTCGAAGATGCACAACCATCACCAGTATAGAATTCCAGAGCATTTTCATCACCCCAAAAAGAAACCCTGTACCCATTAGCAGTCACTCTCCATTCTCCCCTTTTCCCGAGAGCCTCTGGCAATTACTAACCTGTCTCTACGGATTGGCCTGTCCTGGACATTTCATATGAATGGAATCCTACAATATACGGCCTTTCGTGTCTGGTTTCTTTCATTCAGCTTAATGTTTTCAAAGGTCATCATGTTATATCACGTATCAGTACTTCATTCCTTTTTAGGGTTGAACAACGTTCCAGTGTATAGATATACCATACTTTGTTTATCCGTTCATCAGTCGATAGATATTTCCACTTTTTGAGGGATTCATTTTTTTGATGGATTCTACTTTTTTGATGGATTGTTTCCACTTTTTGGCTATTATGAACAATGCTGCTATGAACATTCATGTACAAGTTTTGCATGGACGTGTGATTTCAATTCTCTTGGGTATATACCAAGGAATAGAATTGTTGGATCATATGGTAACTCTATCTCGAACTTTTTGAGAAACTGCCATACTGTGTCCAAAGTAGCTGCACCATTTTCTATTCTCAGCAATGTATGAGGGTTCCAACTTCTCCACATCCTCACCAACACTTGTTATTGTCCATCTTTTTGTTTATACACATTCTAGTGGGTATAAGCTGGTACCCTGTTGTGGTTTTGATTTGCATTTCCCTAAAGAGCAAGCCTCTTTCCATATGCTTATTGGCCATGTGTGTGTATCTTTGGAGAAATGTCTATTAAAATTTTTTGCCATTTTTAATTGGGTTGTCTTTTCATTATTGAGTTGTAACTGTTCTTTATATATTCTGGATACGAGCAGTTTATCAGATATATGATTTGCAAATATTTTCTCACATTTTGTGGGCTGTCTTTTCACTTTCTTGTGAATATCCTTGGAAGCACAAGAGTTTTTAAATTTTGAAGAAGTTCAATTTATTTTTCTGTTGTTGCTTGTGCTTTTGATGTCATATATAAAGCCATCAGCTAGTCCAAGATGACAAAGATTTACGCCTGTTTTCTTCTAAGAGTTTTATAACTTTGAGTTCTTACATTTAAGTCTTGATTCCATTTCGAATTAACATTTTTATATGAAGAGAGGTAGCAGACCTACTTCATTCTTTTGCCAGCTTTCTTTTCAGTGACGGTTTCAGTCTGTTTGTAAGGCTGCAGCCATCATTTACCTCAATACAAGCCACAGCTTCACGGTAAGAGAAGCAGGTACCATTTACAACAAATGAAACTACAGGGAGGCAGGACACAGGACAGTGGTGAAGAGTAAAAGTTCTGAAGCTAGGCTCTGGGTCAATTCTTCTACTCACAAGCTGTGTGACTTCGAGTTGAATTATTCTCTTCTCTGTGCTCAGATCCTTCCCATCTTCAAATGAGGAGAAAAAACATAGAGCGTCTTCAGAGAGTTGTCAGGATTATATGAGTTAATCCCAGCAAAGCACTCAGAACAGTGCATGGCCCATTGTGAGCATCCAGCATGTTAGCTGTCATTACCAGTAAAGAGCCAATTATATTAATCCTAGGGCTATAGTTTCCAAAGAAATATAGGTCTCAAAATAATAGCAGAATATGGGGCCGGCCAGGTGGCATAGCGGTTATAGTTCAGGTGCTCTGCTTTGGAGGGCTGGGGTTTGCAGATTCAGATCCTGGGTGCAGACCTATGCACCGCTCATCAAGCCATGCTATGGCAGACGTCCCGCATGTAAAATAGAGGAAGATGGGCACAGATGTTAGCTCAGGGCCAATCTTCCTCAAAAAAATAAAATAAAATAATAATAGCAGAATAGCACCTGGATGGGTGATGTGGCTTCCATGACAACATCTCTGAGACTCGCATCCCAGAGCCTTAGGGCATTCCAGTTTGGGGCCACTCGATGTTGTCAGTCACCTTCATCCTGTGTACAAGTCACTTTCTGTTTGTTTCCCACAGACTTGCAAGTTACCTAAGACAATTCTAAATAGGTGTCAAATTTTCCATGCCACACACACAAAAAAACAATTAGACTTAAATGTAATCAAGTAATCCTCAACTCTCTTAGACTGGAAGCTGCCTTATAAGGGCAAAGTATTTTTTCTCTATAGAGTTTTTGTTTCTGGATCATTTTAGCAAGTGTTAGAAATACTTTGTAACACTAGAGTCAGAGAGCAGAAGTAATTCCCTCTGTCTCGAGTCTTTCAGGAATTTCGTACACTTTTCATAAATTTTAGGAGACATATTCAATCCATGTAAACCTACATCATAAACAACTCTAAGTCTCTCTTCCAAAGGCTACCTATTTTCCTGTCGATCCCTAATTATCCAGGTTTGGACAAGTTTCCATTCAAAGGTGATTTCTCACCAGTTAGAAAAGCTTCTGGAACATTTTCCTTCCTACCCTCTCAACTATCCCATCAATTAGTGTGGTTTAGCAAGTGCAAATTACTTTAATACTGGCATATGCAAAATATAATTAGAAGGGAAACCTTCTGGGATCAGATCACATACTGGGTGATTGCTGAGTTCTGACACTGCTTTAACAAACATCAGGATTTGTTCATCCAGAAGAACACTGTTCCCTTTTTACCTGGAAGGTGCGCTACTCTGATTCAGGAATATTGTTTTGGCTTAAAACAGCTTTCAGAATTCCTCTTAAGAATTCCTTTCAGACTCTGTTTGTTATCTATGTATACATGCTTCAATATTTTATACTGTTTTTACAAACCAAAAATGGGTTCATTCAGCATGCTCATTTGCCCAGTCCACCCTCAATGGATGACAACACTCGCGCAGGTTCCAGTGGACTCATTCACTTCCTCCTTGGACACCCCTTGTGAGTCATTTTAGTTCACACAGAGCTGTGTCTGAAGGCCCTGTTTCATCCCAGAGCCCAAGCTGAGAGCAAAGCAGCCTGAACTCCACCCTCAGGACATTCCTCACTCCAGAAAACACATCTCCCTCTTCCAAACTGAATTCAGGAAGCACATGCTAGGGTCTCTCTAAGTTAACAAAAGAGCAGAAACACTGGGTGAGGTGAGGCCACAGGGCCTCTGCCAACAGGACAGCGCACCCTCCCTAAACCCCTTTCTCTGGTGTTTCCACACCCTTATCCTCCCAAGGGGTGTTTTAAGATCTAATTTCTCCAGTCTCAGTGAACCCACATCCTAGTTATAGCCTCAGTGGAGACTGCCAAAAAAAAAAAAAAAAAAAAGGCTGCCAGTGACTCTTGGCATAATATTATTTGACAAAAACAAGTCATTGGGAAGTTCCTTTTCAGGCCAGGTGAGGCTACATGCATTCAGCCTCCTGCAGCGGCAGGAAATGAGCCTGAAGAGCCAAAGAAACTAAACACAAACGGTTTCTCCATGAAAGAAAAGGAACAGCTCCACCGGACACATGGAACACCCCTGTTGAGCTATTCACCAGGTCTGGGACACGATGGCACAACCTTTCCACATGCTAAGCAGAGTTACTGATGGGTCTACACAAGGAGGGCTTCTGGGTAAGTAGGGTGGCCAACCACCCCCGTATGCCTGTGACTGTCCCAGTTTCCAACTGGAAGTCCTGTGTCCTCAGTGGCCATCCTTCCATCCTCAGGTCTCTGCAGCTGGCCGGCTCTTCCTCTTTTGCATTACCCCAAACTGGGCCAGGACAAGAGACGAGGCCAGAAACTAAGCTAGGAGGTGACAAAGAGTAGGGCAGCCTGGCCCTGAGGCAGAACTTTCTGGATTGTGAAGAGCTCTGACTGGTTAGATTCAGCACAGTTCTCAAAGAGAGAAAGCCCCTTCTTTTATTCAAGCACCTTCAGTGGTTCAGCCAAGGAGTCTACACCCTTATAGAAGCCACCAGATAGCCTTCTGGGTTGGGTTGTAGACTTTCTATGAGTTCAGTCAAAGAGACCCCAACCCAAAGCTTGCAAAAGTTTGGTCTTCAGACCGTCTGCTTTAAAATCACCTAGTAACACTGAAAAGACCCCAGGCCCACCCCACACCTGCTGGATCAGATTCTCTAGAGTAGCGTTCATAAATCTCCACTTCCTAAGAAAGCCCCAAATGTGCCCTTGAACACTGAAGTCTGAGAACTCCTCTCTTGACCGCTGCTTCCTCCACGCCCTAGGCTGCATCTTCGTCCTCAGTTACACGCTAGGGCTCCACGAGCATTCCAGGGCCAGGAATCCTCAGGCAAAGCAAAATTAGAAACAAAGTGAACTTGATTTGGGGCCTCCCCGCTTCTCTGTATCTCCCTCTTTTTCCAGTCTTCCAAGTCCCCTCACTCTTCCCTCAGCAACCCATTACCTTTGGCTGCCCTGTGGCTACACAAAGCTCCCCAAGGCCTGCCCTATTCCGAGGGGTCTCTGCATTCCAAAATTACCTCCAATTTCTCCTCCCTCAACTATCGAATCTTTTATTCAACAGTGCATTGCAGTTTGCTGTTAAGAACACAATCTGGATGAATTCACTGGTATTGAGGGCAAAATGGCTGATACAATTCTTCCTGGGAAGGAGGAGTTGCTTATCACCCCAATGGTGGAATTAATGGACATCTAGGGAAAATATGTTTGAAGCTTCTAGAATTCTTCCTTAACTCAGCGCTTTCTGCAGACTTTCCTGACTGGCACAAAATCTTCTTGATTTGGCAAGGAAAAATGCTACTAAGATAGCTATTACATAACTTCTTATAACATGTTCCTACAGGGAAGTGATTAAAGCATGGTCTTCGGTCCTAGGCAGACATGGGCCTAAATCCTGGCTCTCCCACTTATTGGTCATGTGACTGTCAGCAATGTACTTAACCTCTTGCTTGTAAAACTGGAGAGAATTATAACACTTATCTCAGAAGGTTGTTAGAATTCAATGAAACAATTTTTTCAAAATATCTGGCATCTGGTACTTAATAATCATTATTAGCATTATAAGACTATATATATAGTAAATACTCATCTAAACAACCTTGCTGTATTCAACTACACAAAACTATTCTTGTAGGCTTAGTCTTCATGCTTAATTGTTCATAGAACCTTACTGTTCGTTTACAACTCTAAAAATCTGGGAGAACATTGGTCATTATCAACCTGCTTTTGCCTTGGACAAGTACAGATATGTAGAATTAGTCCAGTTTACCAAATGATCCCTGTTCAGTGTCTAAGAGCACCAAGGCAGTGCTAATTTCCTTCTAGTTTTTCAGCCTTTAAAATCCATTCAAGGCCATTGTCACTGAGGCAACTGCCTCATTGGCCATTCCCTATAGGTGGCACCACCTAAGCAAAAGCATAACTAAGCACGTGGAGAGGAGCTGAGCATGGTGGGAATGATGGATATTGGGATTTCTAATGGTCAGTGGTCAGCTCCTCTTGGCCAGGGCCCCCTTCTGCAGGGTAATGATGACTATAACCATAAAGGACAAGGTTGGAAGGAGCATCAAACTGGCTTCTTCAAAGAGTAGAAACCAAGACAGTCTTGCATTGTTGGGACAACTGATGGCACGGTCCCAACTGAACTAAAGACCTAGAAAATGTATCCATTTTCTCCTGGGAATTTCTAAGACCAAGAAGAGATGGACACATATGAGAAATGGCCCTCTAAGGTAGAAAGAGTTGATGGCCTTGGGTTCCCACCAAGCTCAACATGTGGTGGCCCAGAAGGCAAAACTGAGGGGCTCCGCAGGAGGCAAAGAGAAGAAATCTTTAAAATACGTGGACCTTCAACAATGCCTCCATCTACCATGATTACAAGGTAAATAAATATACAGTGAATATAAGCAATGCACAGCTTACAGAAAAACCAAAAGAGGGGTCAGGGGTCAAGAGGATGTCAGAGGAGGAGGCGAGGCAGACCAAAGGCAATGGATGATGACAAAAACATAAGGACGGCAAGTTAGAGTATTAGAAAAGAGAATAATGGGATAGAATATCTGCCAAGAAAACAGACAGTGACTACTATTATCACTAGTAATAATAGTATAAGTAAGCAAAATGAAATTAAATTACCAAAAGTTAATAGCACATCATAATAAATAGTAGCCACTATGCATGACTTCACAATATTCTTATACAGGATCCACTGCTACTTGATTCAATTGTGATTAAGCCTTCCAATCTGTTCAAAAGCAATTCCACAACAAAATTCAAAGGAGAACACATTTTATCATCTCTAGTTACAATATATACACAGAGCTCTCAGATGTTAAAAGCAGTGGCTGGCCCAGGAATTCTCATAATCAAGTTACATAGCACTAGTGGAACTCTTTCTGGGACTCTAAGCCAAGCTCTAAAGGCTATAATTCAAAGTAACGTGGAGAAATTACAGAAAGACATTTTCATTTGCAAGAAGCTTTAGACTGTGGCCAAAGATTTGAAAGGAAATGCAAACTCTAATCAGATAGAATAAAATGACTATAAAATGCTGCCAAGAGCTAAAGAAATGCAAAATGTAACCTAGCAGTGGAAGAAATTAGCTGCAACCTGGATGTGAGGATGCAGATGTTTGTCTACCCCAATCAGCTGAAAGGACAGAAGGATATCAACCCAGGAGACCAAGGATGAAAATCCATCGCATCTGAGGGCTGTGGACTGCTAACCATTGTCATAATTTGGGCTGAGCCTCCTATTGTCATAGTGATTACAAAACGGACTTATTGGCAGTTCTAAAAAGGCCCAGACACATGCCTCCTCAAACCCAAATTTCTGCCAGATAAACAGCTGTATGGCGGCCCAGCCACCTCAAGAACCAGCCTGGAAATCTCAGCCTGTGTCACATAATAGATCTTCTTCCCACAGTGAGCATAAGTCTCGATAACCCTGGGAAGATCCAGAATTAAATACAGAGATACTGAAGTAAATGAAAGCAATAGCACTACCAGTCAGATAATCTTTGTACGTTAGGTATTAAACTGCATGGAATGCTTGAGAATCTCACGTCTTTGGGAATGTGCCAGATTGTAATTGATTTTAGAATTGTGATTGAGTAAAAGGTGAAAATATGAGTGAATTCAAACACGATTAGAATGTTGAGGAAATGAGAAATCCACTGTACTAAAAGCTTAATTTTTAAATTTACAAGGATTATTTAAGTACTTAAAGTGTCGTTTGCTAAGGTTTTTAGGTTGACTTTAGTAGGCATTTGAAGTAATTAAAAAGAAGATTAGATATCTTAATTTACAAATGCAACTTTAAATGTTTAAGGAAATGTGATTAAGTCATAAACTATACGGATTAATGGGAATTTAGTCTGTCCAACTTTAATTTATTGACCATTATTTAAAACGAACACTCAAAAACTGTTTATTCTTATTTTATACATTACTTACTAGATTTATATATAGAATAATAAGATATTTTAGGTAAGATAAAGGCATAAAATAAGAATAAATCTAGTTCTCAACTTTAATAAATCAATATTAATTAAAAAGTAACATTCATTTAAAACAAATATTAATTTTAGTCCTGCCCAAAATGCATAACCTGAATCTAATCATGAGGTGATATCAAACAAATGTAGAATAAGGGGCTTTCTACAAAAAAAGAAAGAAAATCGTTCTGTACTCCTCAAAATGTCACTGTCACAAAAGAGAAGAGAGAACTGCTCCAAATTAAAGAAGACTAAAGGGACACGACAATTCAATAAAATGTAAGATCTTGGATTTTCTTTCACTAAAAAGGACCTTGTTTCAATCAGTAAAATCTGAATGAGATCTGCAGATCAGACAGTATTACAGCATTAATGTTAATTGCCCAGTTTTGAAAACTGTATGGTAGTTATGTAAGAGAGGTCCTTTGTTTTTAGGCAGTACACAGTCAAGTATTTAGAGACAAAAAGACATCATGTCTGCACTTATCTCAATGGTTCAGAAAAAACAAATCGAGAAAGAGAAAAGGATAAAACAAACGTATTAAAATGTCACCATTTGGAGAATCTGGGTGAAAGGTATACAGGAATTCTTTGTAATATTCTTGCAACTTTTCTATATGTCTAGTATTATATCAGAACAAAAGTTAAAAGAAAGAAAAACTGACATTAAAGTAACAGTTTTTTAAAAAAAGCCACCTTTGGACATCAAAAATCACCCACTCACAGAGAAGCACAAAAAGGTGATTAAAAGCTAGAAAAGTAAATCTGAGAGAGCAGAACAGGCCTGAATAAAATGGACCAAAGGGGAACTTCACGTTCTCAAGAAAAGTCTGAAAATTAGAGAAAGGATTATTTAAAGTATGTTAAGCTTTCCTCTACTTTGAACCCAAAGTTAATTACATGGAGCGTGGGATGCCCACAGCCAATGCCTGCCCCAAGGTTTACTCTAACGGGGTAGCTGACGTTCAGGATTATTCCCCCCATGCCACCACCTTCAGCAGAAACTCCTCTTCTGGAAAATCTCCGTCTTGACCCGACACCGAATGCTTCTAGGTAGAAGGCAGGTCCCACTTGTGGTATCTACATACCAACGCTAGTCAGGCCAGGACTAAAGGGTTGTGAATTATTCTCTGTAATAGGACAAAAGACCTTATTCAGTGGGGAAACCTGTAGGAATAGTAATTCTCTTAGAATTCTCCTTGGGAATATAACCCATCCTTCCTAAGCATCCCCTATTGGTGGTGTTTCCGAGACACAGATATCTGACTTCAAATGTGCCTGGCCCTCCTCTGAGACCACAACCAGACAGACCCATCAAATAGCCTAAAATATTTACAGCTGCATCCTGGGTTGTACTAGCCCCACCTATTAGCATGACCTGAGCCACCCTGTGTCCTGTACCCATGCAGATTCCAGCTGGCCCTCCTCTGCAGACGCTGCACAACAGACAGCCGGACCTCTCACCCCGGGGTAAAAGTACCCAGCCACGGGGCAGAGTATGGAGGCTCAGCACACAACAAGAGAAAACAGGAGGCAACGGCAGCCTGTGAATCACAGACTAAAGCAGACAAAGAAGTTTTCTAACAGGATCAGTTATTAAAAATCAAAATAAACGTCTAAGAGAAATTGTGGTAGCCTCTTTAAAGTGGCGGGAGAATTTTATTTACTCTGAATATTTCAAATATTCCCATGCTTGAAACCAGGAGACAGACTATGTAACCTTGAGGGGGCTATACAGTGGTGAATTTGAGACCACAGGTGTGTGTGTGACTGAAGCAAAGAAATATATCACAACTACGTTAACCTTTCATTAACTCAACAGGCGTTGCCTAAGCACACATTATATGTATAATGGAAGCCAGGAAAGGAAGGGCTTTCAAAAACATGTTGAAATAGGGTTAAAATTTCAACGTGAGAAATGCTTTATTAACTACTTAACCCAACAGTTCAATGAAATAAGTACAACAAGGCTCATTTTCAAGGTAAGAAATCTGGAGGAAAAAGGAGGAAAAATTAGACAAATGCCAGAAGGATGTTAAATGGCAAAACCAGAAGTCCCAACAGAATTGAAGGGTGTCCAACTCTAGTCCTTGATCTGGAATAACTGGGTAATCTTGGCAAGCCACCCCACTTCCCAAGATCTTGGATTTCCTATCTGTTCCATCAGTGAATTGAGCCAGACGGCCCCTAAGGTGGCTTCCAGCCTTAAAAAAGAAAATCTAGAATTTCTATCCTAGGACTTAGTCCCATTAAACATACATGACAAGCCAGATCAGGATAAGAAGGGAAAAAGCCCAAAATAAGACCATTTCAGAAAAACTCTACATCTAGTTTACTTTTTCCCACAGCAAAGGAAATGGTAATTATTCAGTTTTTTAAAAAGTTATGATTATTCAAATGAGGTGCTGCAGAGAACTCAAATAAGGAGAGGATCTTAGTTCTGCTTCTCTTGTGATTAAGAATAGTAACATTCCCTAGTCTCTGAATGCAGAGGCAGCTGAAGCAGCGCGGTGCCCTTCGAGGGAGAAAAGGTGGCACCCTACAGGGACTGTCACTCTTGCTGTCCTCTCCCTTCGTATCCACTCTTAAGGAACAAAGATGCAGCTCCCTTCACTTTTTCCCAAACTCTTACGTAACTGCTCCAGGTTGGGCACTTGGCGAAGGCTGTGTTCATCCCTGACCCTCTTTGGTGACCCAGTGGCCTCCCTTATGCTGCTTCCAGGGATCAATCGCCCCTGGGAGGGAACCCACCCTCCTAGGCTGCTGAGCCTCCTGAATAAGACTGTCTGCTCAAATCAAAGCAGACTGGACCAGGAAGAGCGTCGTTCTCCCCCAGTCTCATCATTAACTGGCCGAGTGACCTGTAATTAGATATCTAACTTCATGTGCCTCTTACCTCGTCTGCAAAATAAAGGCTAACATAGGACCTATCTCAATGGAAAAGGGTGTAAAATCAAGTATGTTTTAAATATATAAAACACCCTTTCAAATTAGTAAGAAAAAGATATATCTCCCAGTAGAAAAGAAGTAGCCAAAAAGGCTAATCGCAGAAGAAGTAAAAATGGCCAACAAACATCAAAAGATGCTCAATAAAAAATCAAAGAATTGAAAATAACACAACCATTAGAAACCACTTTTCATCCAACAGATTGGTAAAATTTAAAAGCTTATATTAGCAGGGGTATGGGAAGATGGGTATTCTCATACATGTTAGGTGGAAAGGTAGGTTGTCATTGCCTTTTGGGGGGAATTTGGTGGTATCCAACAAAATATTAAATAGGCATGCCTCTTGATTCAACGAAATCTCTTACAATACTCTCCTAGAGAAATATTCTCACAAATGCAGAAAATGCATGTATAAAGACATTCAACACAGCACTGTTTACTTAAATGCCCATTAATTAGGGGGTGGATAAATAAATTATGAAACATGTAGACTACGGAATATGAAACTGCCGTTTAAAAGAATTAAGTAGATCTGTTTATTTGTTCTGACATGAATATATTATGAATCTAGAACAATGCCTGGCACATAGGAGCCACTCCACGGATATTGGTTGAATAAATGAATACATACGTACATTTTCACAGCACTTTTGCATATTCTATCTCATCTAGTTCTTACGGCAACCCTACTGTATGAGCCAAGCAGGTATTGTCCCCACTGTAAGGACAAGGAAGTTAAAGGTCAAGGTGGTTATGACTTGCTCAGGATAAACCTAAGGCATGGAACCAAAATAGAACCAGACCCACCGGTCAGTGCTCTTTGGTGGCTGCGACCCACTCTGCCTGCACTGAGGCCAACCTGCCAGCAAACCCGTGGGGAAGGGCCAAGGTTTTAGGTAGCTGGAGGGTCCCTCAGTAATTGCTTGTCGACTGGGACAGTGATTCCTCTTTCACCAGCAAAGCTTTCCCTTAGGTGAGGCTTGGCTCTCTGGACCTCGACTTGGGCCCACTGGGCATCTAAGAGGTCTGAAAGGAGGTCATTCAACAACAGGTCGTCATGGAAACCCTACCCACCTCCTTGCCCCTGGAACAGAATGAAATGGGAAGGGAAAGAGGAGCGTTTGTGAAGTGCCTGCGATGAGCCAGACACGATGAACAGGAACAAATTCATCTGAGCCTTCCTTTACAAATCACCAAAAGAAAAAGACACTGTGCGTTGTTAAAGGACAAAACACGCCTGCATCGCAGCTTAATCTAGGTCAGTCGTAGTGGCAAAGGAAGTCGAGTCCACGTGGAGCTCACTCTGCTCATCCCACTCATCAGTGCGCATGTCCGACAGCAAGAGTCTCGTTACCGCGCGGCCATCGTGCCACAACCGCGCAGTGACATCGCCTCGAACAGGTGGGTCCTCTGCCTGTTCATGTCGGGAATATGCATGTCAGACACAAGAGAAAAAACTACTAGCTGATTTGTAAGACACAAACACCCTGTCCCGGATAAGCTAGAAGCAAGCCAACATATTCAGAAATTTCAGACGCTGTGTTCTCACGAAAATAGTCTTCTTTCACTTTTATTCCTCCTACTCTCACATTATCAGAAAATGGTGCAAATGGTGCTGTGCTGCAAAGCTGCATTGTTACCTTGGAACTTTCATCTTAATTACAGAGGCTCTTAGTAACTGTTGCTTAGTAACAAACACATTGGAAATAGATTTGTTGACTTATTATGAGATACTCTGAAAAGACCTTAGAGTGAAATTCACGGATGGAAAAATAGTAAAAGCCTGGTAAAGCGAAAATATTTTTTTTAACTGAAAAAAGTACTCGCAAACGTGAGGTATTACCAGATTCCAAAGATATTACTGTCTACAGTAGTTTCATAATATTTTATGCTACTTTATTCCCGATCTATGATTTTCCAAACCACTTCTGATGCAGTTAGCTGAGTGAAAGGCTAGAGAGATAGGCCTTAGACTTTTAGTCAAAGCAGAATGCCACACAGAAAAGCAGTGGCTTCTGGATTTCCACGGGTCGGAAGTAGCCTCCACGACATAGTTTTGAACGCTGCTTCTGTTCGAGATCTCAGGAAGCATCTGAGGCTTCTGGTGGGGTTTTAAGTCAGAAGGAAAAAGCAAGGGAAGCTTTCCCTCATCCTTTCCAAGAATATTTCTTCAGCACCTGTTAACAAAATCTGTGATAGAGGAAATGGAAATGCATTGTAGGACTCCATCCTACACACATCTTCCCCGAAGCAAAACCCCAACCCCGCCCCCTCTCCCCGCTGAGCGCATGACCTCCTCCTGCCTCCTGATATGACCTCACCACCCGCTCACCAATTCGGCTCAGAAGCCGGGCATCTTCACCCACTCTGCGCTGCTCTTACTGTCTCAGAAGAAGGGGGCCTCACCGGCACAGGAAACCCCTCCTATCGCTGTGTCTTGCTGGTATTTTCCTCCGCCCCTACTCCTGTTCCTCTCTTTTCTTCCTTTTTCGAAAAACTTCTCAAAAGAGGAGTCTCCATTCACTGGCTCTCCTTTCTCACTTCCCACTCAGTCCTCGACCCACAACAATTCGACCTTACCTCATTATTTCCTCTTCCAGTCACCATTTCCATCGATTCTAGAAAGACTTCAGTGAAGAGTAGGACAATTTCCAGAAATCTATTTTCTGATATTTGTCTATTTGCAAAAATACTGGTAGATATTAAACTACTCATTCTACCACCACACTTCTCCCAGTGCCTGCTTCATTTAGCTCTGGAGTAGACTATGACTTTAGCCTCAGAACCTACTAGTCTCCTGGTCTAGTTGGACACATCCCACAGCTGCCAAATCTTCTTCCTACACAATCCCCAATCTCATGCTCTCTCACCTCTGCTCAAAAGCCATCTTGGCACTCCACGTCCTCCAGCAGTCTTCCTTCCCCGTTTTCTCAACTACACAAGTCCACCCCACCCTAATCCATGTGCCCAGGGCGTCCTTCAGATTTACCACTGTCCAAGTCTGCACCCCTATGGTGAACAGAATTACCCTCCACTGGCAGAGGGCAGAGAACACCCACTAATTGGGCCCCTCTCCAGGACATTCTATCTGGTTGCCCAGCACATCTCAGGGGGATTCACCAGTCTACTTCACTCATTTACTCTGGCTGCCTGACCCCACAGGCACTTGAACTGGAGGCTGTGGGCCTGAATCTGTGTACCGGCCTTCCTGCAGCAACCCAAACTCAATTTATTCCTAGATTCCTTCACTGAATAAATAGTTATCAAGTGCGAGTATTTATCAATGTGCCAGGCATTGTTTGTAGGCAGGGATGACACAATAATAACAAAAGATAATACTCTCCCTTATTTTATGGAGTTCATAGAATAAAGAATTATTCAAATAAACAGAAAATAAGTTCTATAAGAACAACTACAGTCATGTGCCACATAATAACGTTTCAGTCAACAATGGACCACATATACGCTGGTGGTCCCATAAGATTAGTACCATAGAGCCTAGGTATGTAGGAGGCTACACCATCTAGGTTTGTGTAAATGCACTCTATGATGCTCACACAACGACAGAACCACCTAACGACGCCTTTCTCAGAAGATATCCCCGTCGTTAAGTGACACATGACTATTTATAAGGCGGTAAGAGTTTACGGTAGAGAGAACTAGCCAATTTAATTGAGAATTAAAGAACCAAAATGCATCAACTAGGCAAAGTGATGTGGTGGCAGGGTGGGAGTGAGGGAGGCGGTACTCCAGAAAGAGGAACAACGTGTGCAAAGGTTCTGTTCCCTCTCAAATCTTTTCCCCACTATGCTCACCATCAGGGAGCCTCGTTACTAAGTTATGTTTCTTTGGTAGCATGTAATTATCGACTTCTAAACTAAACAAAGACTCCCATTGCAAAATCAGAGCCATCGTTGTTTTTGAAAGACTTAGGCTGAAGCAACAGGGCCTAGGTTTTAAAATATATCTACAAAAATATTTTTCTATACCTAAATACCCTAGTTTATTCGCAGCTGGCATCTTTTTTAAACTCAAGATTTATAGCCAAGTATCGTAAGCGTTCACTTCTCATCAACTTTCTGACAAATTCCACTCAGAACAGCTTCTACCATAAAATTTAATTTGCCACTTCCCAAAAAAGTCACTTCGATGTAAAATAACTCTGCCTTCCTGCTAATATTTTACAACTAATTAAAACTGAAATGATGGACTGAGAGGCCCCCGGTTTGGCTCCATCCACAGATGGGCACAACCACAGTATGTGAGGAAAAACACTAAGTTGTGAATGCTGGAGAATATATAACATTTCTCCAAACGTTTGCCCTGCCAAGAAACGAAACTGGTGGAGCTGTTTGGCAAATATAAAAATGAGATGTGAAAACTTCAGGACAATTATCTGTGTAAATCAATTTCCTTGTTTCAAAAGTTCAAAAGACAGAGTCATTAGATGCTCCTAATTAACCTTTGTGTTATCGACTGTTTGTACACCTTCTGTACAAAAAAATCACAACTGAATCCAATAGATGAGCAAACCACCTTATGGCATTTATTATTAGCCCACAAAATGAAAACTTCCTTCAGATGTTTTCCTAGGTGCCTAAATGGTACAAGAAAATTAATAGGAAGTGGAATTGTGCCAACCGCTAGCTGCAAAGCCAGTTTCTGTTGTCAAAACTCATTCACGCCAAGGTGGTACGCTACATTCAAAAGACACGACAGCAGTGTTTCTTCAGCCAAGCCAAGGAAGATGAATGACCACCACTCAGTTAGGGAAGGATGGAATGAGAGAGGGCACAGGAAGGCATGAGGTCATCTGTCAGGAAATCAACAGGTTTCATTCGTTCTACAGGATTTTCCCAAGTTCCCTCCAAAGCAATCTAGGCCTAAATTACATTCAGGACATAAAAGATCTACTTTTGCAGATAAAACAACGTATTCACCCTGCTTAAGTCAAAAGTAGTCACTTAGGGGGCCCAGCCCGGTGGTGTAGTGGTTAAGTTTGCGCACTCCACTTCAGTGGCCCACGGTTTGAAGATTCAGATCCCAGGTGGAGACCCGGCACCGCTTGTCAAGCCACACTGTGGTGGCATCCCACATAAAATAGAGGAAGACTGGCACAGATGTTAGCTCAGCAACAATCTTCCTCAATCAAAAAGAGGAGGATTGGCAACAGATGTTTGCTCAGGGCCAATCTTCCTCACACACACACAAAAAAGTAGTCACTCAGTCACTGATGATGTTGAAAACCCCCTGTGCTGTCCCTTTCCTCAGACCCTCAAGTCCTAGCCACTTCCAGGGTAATAAAACTCCCCAAGGACCGGGGCCTCGTGATAACTCTGGGCTCACTTTTAGGATAAAATATATTCTTATTTACACTAAAGATGATATGAATACACCCAACATATATATGTATCCCTTTGGTATGTATAAACACATACAAAAAAGCCTTTTTTTGGCCTATTAGTACATTATTTTCACTGCAGCCAGAGCGATCCTGTTAAAGGCCTAGGACACACATCGTGTCACTCCTCTGCTCCCGCCCCCAGCAGTCCCCACTCGGTGGGTTGTCTCCAACTCCACAGTCCCCATAATGGTCTACAGGCGCTTCATTCCCCCCCCACCCACAGCCCCACCTCCTGCCCACACACACACACACACACACACAGCCATCCCCACCCTCCCTTCCTCCTCCCCCGCCACATTCGCCTGCTGCCCTCCAGCCATCACTTCTCTCTTCCTCCTCCACTCCCACAGGCTCCCTGACTGGCTTGCCTCTCCTCTACCTCCACATCCACTGCTCCCCCTTGCTGTTCCCACGGTCTGGGTTCCCACAGGGCTCACTCTCTCACTGCCCCCAAGTTCTGCTGAAATGTAAGAACTAGATTTCCCTGACCAACTCATTCCAAATTATAAGCTGTCCTCCACCACCCTCCCACCCACCCAGTCCACTGACTCTATCTCCTTTCCCCACTTGATTTTTCCGTATAGTACTTACCACTTTCTAATATATTACTTATTGTTTTGTTTGTGTATCATCCACTTCTTCCCTCTAAAAGGGAAGCCCCACAAGGGCGGGGATTTTCACCTGCTTTGCTCATTGCTGTGTCCCCAAGTACTTAGGGCCGTGCCTTGTTCATAGCAGATGTTCAATCACTAGAAATTAAATGAATGAATTCCACCATTGAATGAACAAATGAAGGAGTGAACGAATTCTCACCATCAAGAAATGGGACAGAGGAGATGAGCCCTACTGAGCCTGATAGGAATGCAGGCAGAGTCAAGCGCAATTTGACTTCCACCCCAGTCAGCTTCCAGGGAGCCTGAGATTGCAAGACAGTACAAGCCAGGATGGATCCTCGTTCTCCTTCTCTATCTGGCCATCCATCTCCTCCCAGTGCCAAGCTTCTGATTAGGAACTAAGCTTCTGCCCATGACTCCAGTGTAATATTTAAAATCCATTAGTCCCGAGAACTCCTTTGGCACCCAATGAGCATCCACCCACCTCCATTTCCCAATGCCACACAATGTCCTTGGCCCACTCCTTATGTATAGGCTGTGAGGACAGACATATCCACCATCGACAAACATCCAACATTAATCCAGAACAGAAAAAGCCAAACGAAAAAGAAAAGCACATCATTCCATCCAAACATTTCACTAGCCGGGCCAAGTGTAGATCAGGTGACATACTTGGTTCCTGGCACAAATTCCACTCTGAACTCATGAACCTCAGAACAGCAATTGAACTTCTTGTTTGGAGAAAATACAGAGAGCGCCGCATCAAGTTCTAGTCCAGGAATCCAAAAACCACAAATCCTTTACTATTCATTCTGCTAAAGTGAAAAGTGACTTTGGAAAAAGTAAATACTGTATCCATTTCCTTGTGTGTGGCAATATGAATAACAGAGTAACCCAACAGAAAAGCAACACCACTTTATGTACTTAGAACCAAAGTCTTGGTCTCCTTAGTCTCAATCTGTGTTTCTAGTCTTTGTGGATTTTCTCTGGCCTAGAATCCCAGATCTCCAGCCTGCTTGTCCCAAATTGTTTACCCTACACCATGTGTCTTCTAGCTCATAAATGTGCGATGACAACGGGTCAGGCACTTTACGTGCATTATCTCATGTAAACCTCTCAACTACTCCAGGTGCTAGGTGCTGTTATTATCCTCATTTTACAGATAAGGAACTGAGGTGGCAGAGAGGAAGTGACTTTCCGATTGAGTCCAGAGCTCAAATCGAAATGTCTGGCCTCAAAGCTTGGGCTCTTAAACACAGCAAGGTTACAGAGGCTAATGTATGACAGATTAACTTCTTGAAATAATAGTATATACAGAAATAAAATGTAAGTCTTTACAGCATAGAAGTAAGACGCAGGACGGCGTTTATATTTGTTAAATGGTGCGTAAGGTAATATGGTCCCACAAAACAGGAAATTTAGAAGGAGCATATGCATGGTGTATTTTTCAGAAATGTTTCACCTCCTTCAGCGTTTTTGAGAAACGTTTACTAAAAATTGACTTAATGATGAAGAAACAATTCCCCAGTTCAGAAGAGAATGCCTTCTATTAACACGACACAGAAAATAAATATTCTTTGAAGCAAACACTAAAATCAAATTTAGAAAGTGAGCCACAACGTAAATGGGCTATGACATTCAATTTTCCTCTCTGTCTCCTGCACTCACGGGCCTCCACAGCACCTGCAGGATTAGAAAGTCACAATATGAAACAGAATGAAAAAAAGAGGCGTAACTCTCAACATTATTCAAAATGCTAAAGAGACAATGCATGTGCATTTTCCTCAACAACATCGTAAACTAAATCTTCACAGCTAAGAGTCTCTAATATGTTCACCACGGGGAATTTTTTTTAAATTGAAGTTTAAAGCTAACAGACAGAAAAAAAGAATGTCCTTCTTGAACTCTCACGCAAAATCTCCATCTTAAAGAAAATCGAAAATAATTTGAAAACGCGTTCCAATTTGAAAAATATACGCAAGTACTTTTGAAATCTTGAGTACCGTGCCTATAAAACTTGAACGCTTCAGCTTTAAAACTGACCCTCAAAACCCAGATCATCACTACATTGGTAAGGCTCAAACAGTGGCTACTTTTCAAAAGAAGACCAGGACAGCGGGATGGGGAGAGCATTGCCAGTTCTAGAAGGAAGAAAACAGACCGGGCAAGAGGCACCTTGGGGAAACAGAGTCAGGTTGTCATTAATGCTCCCATTTATACAGGGCTGTGCTCTGTTCTTTGTAAACACCATCTTTTCCTCTCACACTCCCGCTGCATGATGAGGACACAGGTGCAGTGAGCCCCGGGGTCACCTGCCTTTGCTGTCTCTCAAAAGCCAGGTGGGTAACTGCACTACAGTCTCAGGTGGGGCCCAGAAATCCTATTTGGGAACAAAGGTTTTTAGAAAAGTTAAAAATGTCCATCACACCACAAGGCTGAATTTCTGGCCACACAAGTGGTAAAAAAAAAAAAAAAAAAAAAAAAAGATCAGTAGAAACTATAAGGGAAAAAATCTCTAGAGGCATTCCTTTATTTAGGGGAGGAGGAATTATACTCATGTAATTGGGGAGAAGGAGCTTTGTCCTTTTTTTAAAGACCCAAAGAGCTTTCCATTTGGCATCTTGTCAATGGGGTTGTCAGCACCGTGCAAAATGCAGCCATGTATAAATGTACAAAGAGTTACCAAAAAAATTAATTCAAGATAGAAACATCAACAGGACTTGGGAGGCCCTGAAAGCTAAGATCTGATTATGAGGAGGAAAAAGGAGGAGTGTGTTTGGGATTTGTTTTCAAAGTCAGGGGGCGAGGGTGGAGGAGAAAGGCTTTTTTTCAAAATCCACATGAACTCAATGGGTGGATAAGATTTTTATCTGGTAATAAAGTTCACCTGGGAGAACAGGCCAAGCAGGGAGCATGACTACTGAAAACAAACCAGGACCAACACAGCCTTATCACAGGACCCACCTGCTCTGTGTCCATGGATGCGATCCTTTTATTTAAATGCCAATGTTACCAAAGTAAGTCTATTCAACTACCTTCTGAAACACAGATAAAATTCTTCCTTACTTAATAAAGTAATAAAAGAAGTTTTAAGAAAGTGAAGCCATCAAAGAAAGTTTCATGAGAAAATATTAAATTCTGAAATTGAAATATAAATCCTAAATTGTACGTATATTACAATTATAAATCTCCACACCAGAATCTTTCAATTGAACTAGAACCTACGTCACAGTCATGAGATTCCCCCCCCCAAAATAAACCGATAAGAACTGTGTCATTTTGTATGAAATTTTAAACCATATTTCATCTGGCCTTTTCCATTTGAAACTGAAATTCATTTCCCTATAAATATTTTAATACCATTCTCCTTTGAGCAGGAACAATCCATCAGAGAACAATTTCATAATTGTTTCACAAGCTTACCATGCACATAATGTCACAAAGTAAAGGTTCTGGGTGGATGAGAATAAGGTCATTATACCCTGAAAATTATAATGAGGTCTTGAAAATATAAACATCAAATGAACAAACAGAGACTGTGGCCAACATATAATTCAAATGCAGATTAAACTAAGTGCCCGCAGGGGAGGGGGTGGGGCAAGAGGCTCACCATAATTTCATTTATGAAACTTAACAGCATTGAGTACCTTTTTAAAAATTCAGAGTTCACGGTGCATATATTTCCCTTCTTCTATACCATCAAAAAAATAAGGCTAATTTTGCTTTGCTTTTTTTGACTTTTGTTAATGAACTTATTATGGGTTGAATTGTGTCCCCCCCAAAAAAAGATATCTTGACGTCCTAACCCCCAGTACCTCAGAATGTGACCTTATGTGGAAAGAGTCTTTACAGAAGCAATCAAGTTAAAATGAGGTCCTTGGGTTGGGCCCTAATCCAATATGGCGGCTGTCCTTATAAAAACGGGAAATTTGGACACAGAGCCACAGAGGGAAGAGGATATGAAGACATACAGGGAGAAGGTGTCCACCTACAAGCCAAGGAGAGAGCCTGCAACAGATCCATCCCTCATGGCCTCCCAAAGAAGCCAACCCAACAGACAGCTCGATTTCAGACTTCCTGCCTCCAGAACTGTGGCACAGCACACTTCTGTTGTTTAACCCACCCAGTTTGCTATCCTTTGTATGGCAGGCCTAGCAAACTAATACAGAAGCTATGAGGACTTTTTATTTTGAAGTCCTCACAAACTGTCTCTGTACTTATCCACAGGGGAATTTTGCCAGGAATTAATGTCAAATGTATTAGGCTGTAATTTCTACAATCTGTCTTGTCCCCATTCTAACACTTGGAATATTTTCCCATCTCCAAAACCCTCGAAGCTCTCCTTTGCAGATAATTTCTTAAAGAGAACAGGCAATAAGGAGAACTAATATTTACGTGGTATCGACAGTCAACTGTTTACATAGATTACCCAATTTATTCCTTACAGTAACCAGAAGAGGGAGTAAGGACTAATATTATCATCAACTGAGACACAGCCTCCTCATTTTCCAGATGGATAACTGACACACCACCACCGTCACTAACCCAGCTGAGCACCGGAGTCCATTCTCTTAATTCTCCCCCACATCATCTCTCATTGTTAAGGACCACCCATGGCTCCAAGGGTTTCAGTTCCAGCACCACAGCTACGGGGTGTCCTCAGGACCCTAAGATGCCACTCCTCTGAATCTAGAGATTCCAACTTCTTTTATTTCCATGAAGAATGGTTTGACGTTCACAACCACATGGATGGACCTTAAGGGTATTATGTTAAGTGAAATAAGCCAGACAGAGAAAGACAACACCATATGATTTCACTTATTTGTGGAACATAAACAAACTTATAGACAAAGAGAACAGTACAGTGGTTACGAGGGGGAAGGGGGTTGGGGGTGGGCACAAGGGGTGAAGGGGCACACTTACATGGTGTCGAACAAATAATAATATACAACTGAAATTTCACAATGTTACAAATTATTAGGACCACAATAAAAAAATAAATTTAAAAAAAATTGAGCCATGGTTTACATATCAGTCCTTTGTGAATGTGGGTAGTGTGAGAAGAGGAAGATTGAGCATGGTTGGGATATTGTTTAAAAATATATCAAGCATGGATGAGACAAGAAAACCAAGATGGTATGACAAGAATAGGATTACATTAAGTTCTAGTAAGAAGAGTAGTTGAGTGAAAGTTTCTAGTGGAAGGACTAAAAGCTGCTGAGTGCTGACTCTTCTTCCTGGCTCTGTGGGCAAAGTGAAGGAGGTTTGGGAGACAACATAGTTTTCAATTAATGGGAGAAAGAGTTCTTTGGAAAAGGTCTAAGGCTACAGCTTGGCTGTTTTGACAGTAGAAGGCATACTATAAGATATTGTAGACCAAATTCTCCTAAATTTTCCATTGATGTGTGGTGTAATGGTTCTACCTCAGCAAAACTGCTTCCCGAAGTTGGTGGTTTGATTTGATCCATTGTCAAAAGTCTTTGGAGATGGGAAATAGAAGTGAGTGCAAAGCATTTGGTAAACATAAATTAGCATAAATCTGAACATTAGCGACTTTCCAGCAAATGTCTGAAATAAGTGGTATATTTTGTGTAAAAGTTAATAGAGTGATTTCTTGATACATTAAAATGTTTTTCTCTTGTTAAAATAAAAAAGAATGAATGGCTTGCTGTCTTCTTACTGTTGGATCTCCTAACCTTTACTTTAACTTCTTAACGATGTTTGTGGGTCTTCTCTAGTTTTCAAGAGCTTCTTCTTGTTGAAAGGATGAAAGCTAAGTGGGAATCGAATGACTCTATTTTTTTCTGTCATCTTTCATTATCACAGCATCTTCCCCAAGCCATAGTTCATCTTTTTTCTCGGAATATAAGTGCTTTTAAAACTCGTTTCTTGGTCACTGGAATTTTTCACAAGCCAATTTTTCATGTTGGCCAGTAGCTTTCCTGATCCCATTCTTCCTGTGTGTTGCCTTCTCAGTTTCCCATCTTTAAAACTGTGTGTTGTATTCATCAGAGCTCAGGAAGCTCAGGAGATGCCCTATGTTGCTTTCTTTTTTCTTTGTTTTAAAAGGCATTCTCTCTTTTCTTTCTCACTGGAATAATTAACATATTTGCAACCAGATCTTAATTTTTCAAAGTTTTTTATCTCACTGAGCCACCTTTCTTTTTATTCCTTCTTTCGTTCATCCAGCAAATCTTTATTAAAGGCCAACTGTGAGCCATGGACTGTTCTAGTGATTGGGTATACAGAGGAGATCAAATTCTACATGGCTCCTGCCTCGTAGAGCTTGTCGTCACCTAGGGGTCCCTGAACACACCCGGCCCCTCTCGCTTCTCATACACTGTTAACGGGCTTTCCTAAAGTCTGAGATGTGGTGTGACCACCAATCCCTCACTTCATTCTGGTGAACTTCAAGATAACAGAGACCACTTGTTCCAAAGTCCTCGCAACTACTCCATCACCACCCCATTCTTCCGTATTCTCCACATTAAGTCTGAAGCAGCCTGAAAACAGTGAAACTGTAAACAAAAGCAAAGCAAAAGATCTTCTAAACTTCCAGCAGCCGTCTCGTCAAAGCCTCCCTTTATCACTGCACCCTGCCTCTGTGCCAACGTGCAAAGACGCTGAGAAAGCTTCCGTTCCACGTCCCATCTGGATGAGCCGCACGCCCTGCCCCGCAGCGACGCCACTTCTGTTTCTCCCGCAATTCATTCTCACCCAAATGTTCTCCAGCATTTTTTCACCTTCAAGTTTCTTTCTATCCATGCATCCACCTCTTAGACATGTTTCCTGTTTAGCATAGCAAGCCCCTCCATCTGCAGAACATAGTTAGCAGCCTCTCCCCACCCCACATTGGCAAGACGTCTGGATCTCATGGAACTTCTTTGGTGTCTATGCATCGGTACAGATGGGTGAGACCATTAACACTCCCCTGTGGGTCTCTTCTGAGGATTACTTGATCCTTCCTCCATTCAGGGACTTCTTTTATGTTACCACCTGTTTTCTCCTGCTAGGGAATTAATTTTTAAATCCTGCATAGCAAGCTCTGCTCACCCACCAGTACACACCAGAGAAACACGCCAGAGTTAGGAGGCTTGCTGTGGAAATGAAGGACTGCTGTAATCCCATCCAGAATAAATGTACTTTCAAAGTCAATCCACACGTGTTCATTCAGTGTCTGTTACATACCCATCTCTGTATAAAGAAAAAACAATATGTTTTTCTTTCAACATCTGTCAAACTGCCATGATGCGGGATACTTCCTGGACAGTAGCCCCCGTGTACAAATGACAGGTATTTTCCTGATGACCCAGCCCCTCAGGTACATGTGACACAAGAGACACAGAGACAAGCCAGCTTCCTGACTGCCAGCCAATTAAACCTGACGTTACATAACTACCATTTAAAAAAAAAAAAACCCCACAGAGGCAAACCCTCTAAACAGGATTTTCCTTCTTTAGCAGCCTCTGAGGAAGAACTGTTTTAATATAGTGTTTCTATTCCTGACAGGAATAACCCTTAATTACTATGTGCCTTAAGCATCTAGAAATTTTTAAATAGAATTTCACTTAATGTTAAGAAAATCAGAGAACTGCATCAGGGGCAGCAGAAAAGACTTTAAACAGAGAGAGAGCTGCCTTGGTGAAGGGGGACGGGGGTCGGGGGAGAAGCCCAGATCTTGCTGAGTTGTTTTTGAAGTTCTAGAAATCTGGGAGAAAAGATAAGAGCATTGAAGAAAGGCACCAACTTTTCATCTATCAGGATTAATACATTAATCCCTGATTACATTTGTTTCAGGAAATAAATAAATCATAGTTCTTTCCAGGAAAAAAATACATGGAGACGCAGGTCAATGTGCACATGGCCTGATGTCCAAAACACAGGATCCACCCCTAAGACTCTGGAAAACATAGTGGTAACAAAGTGATTTTTACAAACTCCCTTTGTAGACAACATTATTCTTGTCATCCTTTGTTCAGTTGTATGTCGGTGACCAATACTCTGGCTATAAATTTCAATATTTCACCTAACAGAGGAAGTGGTAGCCATTGCTCATGTGTATTATCAGTTTGAGCATGACTAGCTCCAGCTGGGATCACCACGTGGATCCTCATGGAAAGAAAAGTCTATTCCTTCTCATTGAGCCAGCTCTCTCAGCTACGGATGCCTGAGGCTGAGCTGTGTTGCTCAAATAGCCAAAGGGGCTTCCTGCATCCCCACAAAGCTAGCTGGGCAATGTCACTATCAAGGGGACATTTACCCAGCACACAGTAGGTGTTAGAGTATACAAACGTAATTGGGACCATTCCTGCCCTCAAGAATGTAATTTACTAGTAGGAAAAACTTCCTTATGCATAAAAACCAAATCTAGAGAGTTCTATCAAGGATCCTTCCACAAATGGGTCCTCCCACCTGCCTTCTGTGTGCAGCCAGTGAACTGTTTATACATCTTACCCAACTTCTATTGATTGACTAAATAGATATGGCCGGTTTTAGATCATCATTCTTGTCAAAATGGGATAGGAAGGTTCCTGTGTCAACAGTTGCAACAGTACATCTGGTGAGGACAGAAGCACACCTGCTGTATAATACAGAATTTGACTAGCATTTGTCTCTGGTTCCTTGAACACACTCTGAATAGCTGGAATTTCTCACGTAATGGGAAATATCTTTGTCACTCATGAGCCCCTCAGTCCATAGCTGAGTTATGCTAATAAGATGGCTCAGGCGAGGGCTGGCAACTCCAGAAATCATGTGATTAGAGGGTTGGGGCTTTGAGTCAGGTGATATGAGCAGACCTCCTCCAGGAGGGGTGCTGGAGATTGAATATTCCCATGGCCAACGAGTCACCATACCTACATAATGAAACCCTAATAAAAACTCTGGACTCCAAAGTTCAGTGGAGATTCCTGGTTGGTGAACACATCAATGTGCCAGGGGAGAGAGAAATGCAGATCCCACAGGGTGAGGGCAGGGAAACTCCATGGCCAGGATCTTCCCACACCTCGCCCTATGTGTCCTCTCACTTGGCACGTCCTGATTTGTATCCTTTATAATAAAACAATAATCTTAAGTATAGCACTCTCCTGAGTTCTGTGAGTCATTCTAGCTAATTAGCAAATCAGAGGGGGCTGTGGGAACCCTCGAATTTGTAGCCAGTCGGCCAGAAGTGTGGTTGGCCTGGGGACTCCTGAACTCACAGCTGGCATCCGAGGTGAGGGCTGTCTTGTTGGAGACTATACTCTTAACTTGTGGAGTTGCCACTAATTCCGGATGGTTAGGGTCAGAATTCATTGCAGCATTGCAACACCCATCCTCAATTCCTAAACACATGCCAGAAATAATCCCTTTATGAAGCCAAGCTCTTGCAGCTGACTTGACCTCCCCTATGCCCAACCCACGTCTAGCCCAGGCTGTGAACTTCCAGGGTCAAATCTCAACAGGAGACCGTCTCAAGTGAGTCGACAAACACAACTATAGTACAAGATGGGCTTTTTGATAAGTGATATAATTGAGGAACAAAGACCACATTGAGTACACAGAGTCCAGTAACTGACAGAGAGATTCAGAATGGCTTCACAAAGGTGGTCACAGTGTGTGCCTTAAAGATGAAAGTGCCTTTAAAAGAGGGGAGGGCAGGATGGCATAAGAAGAGCATGAGCAAAGGGTCAAGTCATTGTGTCAAGTTTAATCACAATGAAAATTATATCTAACTTATTAATTCCTTACTACGTGCCTGAAACTGTGCTAAACTTATTTTGATATTCCAATGAATCCTGAATCCTTTTAAGGATTAAGGAAGAGTCTATCATTATACCCATTTTACAGGTGAGGATACTGAGAGTTAGGTTAAGAAACTTCATGAAGGCATCAGAGCTAGCAGTCCAGTGTGGCTGGAGAGGAGGAAAACAAATGGAAGGGGGTAGAGGAAGGCAGATTGTGAAGGGCCCTAGGTGTCTATTAAAACCCAATTTTTTTTTTCTATAGGCAATGGGGAGCCATTAGAGGTGTTGGTACAAGGGAGTACTATGACCGGAACCATGGTTTCAAAAGATAACTCTGGTAGCAGGAAAAGCATTCAAAAGGAGAATAACTAGAACAAAGGGACCATTTAGGGGACAATGGTCAGATCACTGGCCAACTATGATAAGAGAGCCTGAACAAGGACAAGGACAGAGGAATGAAGATGTGGGGGTGGGGATAAAGGGGAGGGAGGCGTGGAAGGTGACACAGACGCATGGGCTCCAGAGCCTGGGTGGATGGTGGGAAGAGTAGCCAGGAGAGGATGGTATAGACATCCAAAGAGACAGTCAAAAATACATTTGTTTAGCCGATATGTCTTCCTGTACTGACGTGTGCATTTACTGCACTGTTCTTGATGCTTCTGTGCATTGTCTGAACTTGGTGGAGTTCACACTCCTGCTCAGTTAGGCAATGAAGTCACATTTAAAGAGCAAATTCAATACTGGCAGGCAACCGTCTAACTCCACCTCCCAGATCTCTGGCCCTTGGCTGAGCACGGCCATCCCCTTTCTCCACGCTCTCTGTGGTTGACCTGCACCTGCTTTTGATGGATAAAGAGCATCAGGGGAGCTAATCAAGGATTTTTGTCTAAATGGCTTTTTAGACTGCTGAGCTGAAGCAGAAGTATAACAGACTACCAGGCTACTTATCGATCCGATGCTATTGAAAAATACACACATCGAACTAGTTTTCTTCCAGCTCTTCCTAGGAGTCGGTGGGAATGAGTCAACAGAGAGTGTGGAAAAGTAAACAGGAGTTGAACACAAAGCTACTCCCTCAAGGACTCCGCTAAGAAAAACACACAGCTGACTCTCAATAAAATTAACACTGGTTTCCAGTGCTGGAATAAACAATCCTTGCCGTTCAAACGTGGTCCTTCTCGCCACTTCCTGTTTTCTGGTTATGTCTGTGCCCCAAATCTAGGTTCAATGAGAGAGGCTGCAGAACTGTTTTATTCATTAGCAGAACGTCAGAATCAATAATAATCTTTTTACTGAGTGCTTGAAATGCTCTGGGTACTTCAGCTCGTAAATGTTACTCTAGATCCCGCTTTTCATGCTTTTAGCAGCCTGGGTCTTCCTAGTATCGCTAAGCATAGGAGAACAGAAACAGAAAGGAAAAGAAAAGAAACTCGACTTCCCACTCCTCTGGCGATGGAGCTTCGAGGGGGCCTTAAGTTCCGGGGGACAAGGGTGTCGTGCGTAGGTATGTCTGCTTCTCTCTCATTCCTGACATTCCCAGGAAACCCCCAGCCTTTGTAAAGCACTCATCTGAAAACGTTTAAAGAAGACTACCGAAATGCAGTCTTACCCAGGCCCTTGACACATAATCAATATCCCTTTAAGCGCACACATCTGCGTCTTGCATTAACCTTGCATTTCACCATGATTTAGGAGATATTTGCGGTGCTTCATCTCCAAATCTTTTCTAATCTGACATCATTCCATAATAAATACATCATCATAAAGAGACGGAAACTCACACATCGAAGGCACCTTTCGGAAACATTTTCCAAAGTGACAGAACACAGTACGTGATTTGTAAATAGGGTCTCCTACAATGATTCCAAAAGACACTAAAATTCATTAGACATCATCAATGGTTCGATAAGGTGACTGAGAATCAGATCATTTTGCATACACACTGGAACCTTTTTATTTGGTTCAAATAAAGTGTCTCCTTCCGTCACTTTCAATCAGCCAATTTTAACTTCAAAAAAAACCTGTCATCCTCCCATATCAGGTCTATGTCAAGGAGCAAAGGGTCTAATTTTTTCTACTTAGCATGTAACTAAAAAGTCAGGCAAGGCACATTATAACTGATGCTAACTAAACTCCTACACACCACAACCTCTTTCCATAGAAACTAAGCATTACTTTTAACAATGGGACATTTTCTCCTCTCTCTGAGGGGGAAATATGACAACTCTCAATTTATTATAAATAAGGGAAGGGACTAACATTTGGGTACCTAATAGGTGTAGTTTGATGTGCTAAGGCTTACAAATATTTCCTCCATTTAATTTCCATAAAGTTCCTCTTGGGTAGAAATTATCATCCCATTTTATAGATTATAATTAAACCCAGAAGAAAATAAATGAACATCAATAAGGAATCTTTTAGAAACCGATCATATTTCGAAACCAAGCCTGGAAGCAGTGAAAGGAAATTCCACCGTGTTCATTATGGATTGACAAAGGCAAGCCTATCCCTTCAGTGGGGAGACTTTACCCCCTTGGGATTCAGCCTTTGTGAAACCTGGCCACCAGACCACCTTCCAGGCTCCTCAAAGCTTCCTTTCAAGTCAACTCCTCTAGATGGCCCAACCTCTGTCTGCCTCCCCAGAAGAAACTAGTCTGGGCTGCATCCTAGACCGGGGGAGAAGGCAGGGACTGCACTTGGAGACGCAGCGTAACTTTCACACTCCCTGAAGCAGCTCATCTTTATTGAGCGTTAACTGCCAGGTCCTGAGGATACGGGTGTGAGCAAGACAGATGCCCTCACAGCCACCCCAAGCCACAAGAGGGTACAGACAGGTAAGCAGACGGTTCCTTCGTAGGATGGTGAGCGCTCCGATGGCCGAGTCCTGAAGGATGACTGGGTGTGGGGCAGGGTGTGGCTGGCATGGACAGCAGAGGATGAGAGCAATGGCTGTCAGAATTCATGAACTTACCGAACACAGCGCTGTACTTACCAGCAACTTGTAACGCTCTCTGATGTGTGGGGTGTTAAGAATATGGAACTAAACCAGTGTTTCTCAAACTTTTTTGACCACGACTTCCAGTAAAAATATTTTTTACATCATGATCCAGTACACACTTTACACATACGACTGAAAAAAGTGTTGGCCAAAACAATACTCTTTTTCACTGCTCAAATGAACTCTAGCATTTTCTCTCTTCTCTCTTTTTCTTTAAGTTCTGGTTACAACCCTCTAAAGGGGGGCAACCCACAGTGTGAAAAACATTGGTATAAACCTTTTAACAGGTGTGACTACCATTTCCTTAACACCCTTCTTCTCCCTGTTACCCTCTTTTTCCTCCCTCACTCCTCAAAAGAGGACCACTGAGGAAATAAGAGCACCAGTGTTTACTGAAGGTCTGCTCCGTGCCAGACACTGGGCGAGAGCCTTGACACGCACTGTCTCTTGAATCCTCACACAGCCCTGTGGGTTCAGCATCCCCACTCCCATTTTACAGATGAAAAAACTGAGGCTCAGTGATCAAGACACTTGTTCAGTAGGACAGGATGGAGCCAGCGTTCAAATCCAGCCCTGTCCTGCTTCAATTCTCCAATTACACCACCATGCCTTTCCTGAAAACTTAAGTAATTAAAGCTAACTAAATAGCAAGAATTTCATAAGTCCCCTTGAGATAACTGGAGTCTTTGGAGTGTCACAGAACCAGGTTTGGGAGGCCTAAACAGAGATGAGGGAAAAATTCTCAGATTTAAATATAATTTCCTTCCATGTCCTCTGAGTACCCCTTAGGAAAGGCTCCAAGGACGAGTGGCCAACAGAGAAATGGTACATGAGAGCTCGTGGAGGGCTGGCCTAGATAATCACCCTCAAGACAGGCTGGCTGAACTGCCCTGACCGTTCTGGGCGGCTCATAATGAGCAGCGCCTCGCTCAGCATCTTCCAGGCTGTAGACAGTCAATAAATATTCGCAAGACAGAAGGCTAACACAGGCAGAGCAAAAGTAAACACGATGCCCATCTCCTGCTGTTTTATTTTTAGTCTTCCAAAATCATGTTAGGTGAAACTATTTGGTGAGAGGGAATCTCATTTGGAAGGATAACTAAACAGATTTAGCACAGATATTTGTGTTCTTTTGGCCCCATAATTGAAGATATATTTGACACAGATACAGGGTATATTAAATGCGGGCAGGTCAGGACAAATTTTCAGCCCTCAAAAAATTTCTGCAAAAGTGATGATTTGGGAAAATTATTGGCAAGGTCCTGCTAAAACCAATGCATCGTTAACTGGTCCGTCCTCTGACCTAAAATAACTTGATGTTTGGTGACAGTACATTAAGTGGCCAGTCATTGGCATTGCTATTTCTAAGTGATAATATTTCTCAGAATATTTTAAGAACTGGTATATGTTTGACAAACACATAATAAATACAATGCTGACTTTTACACACAATAAATTATTTATTTGACAAATGGCCTTGGGGGTCATATTCTTTGTGTGGCTTGCTGGGTAGCGAGACGTTTGTAGTTTAACTTCACACATAAATCCACATACAAGCATGAGCTGTGTTTTTTGTCTAATCATCGAGTGTTACTTTTCTCAGCACCTCTTAGCAATAAAAATATTGCCTAGCCCTCTTTTCTTTGCAAGTTCCGTGATGAAAAAAATCCTGAATGTGCTGAAGAATCCACTGCCTGCTTACGAAACATAAAGGCTTATGAAAACATGGCACGTACTCAAGTAGACCAGGTAGTTTTTAAATATTTTAATAGTGTGCACTGCTGCATTAGGAACTAAATGCATATCATGCCCAATCTTACAGCTAGTATGTATCATACTCTGATCATTCTATCAAAAGATCAAAATTTAAATATTATGTAAATCATATTTTATACATGTTCTCCTTTGCATGAAATCAAACGGAAAACTTGTTTCTTCTCGAAACACATGAGAATATAAACAAGCAGCATATTTAAACTGAAGAAATACTCACTACTTCATTCCATTAAAAAAATGCCCTCAGGTATCGATTAAAATAAAAAGCGTTTGTGTTTTCTTAAAAGAATCCTAAATGTCTATATTCATGCTTTCAAGTTTTTTAAGCATATTCTTAATATTTATTTTAAAGGTTGTTAAGTTAATTACGTATGTTATTTTCACAAGAAATTCTACTTAATTCCTCTTCCTGAAAACCCAAGAGTTTATATAAATCAAGAGAAAAGAGAGCATAAGTTAAAGAACTGATACTGAATTTCCACTAATCAAGAAAAGTTGTCATTTCCATAACAACTAAACATAAAGTATGAACCCTGATTGGATCCTGGTTTGGAAAAAAAAAAACAGTCAGGGGCCTGCCTGGTGGTGTAATGGTAAGGTTCACATATTCTGCTTCAGCGGCCCAAAGTTCACTGGTTTGGATCCCGGGCACAGACCTATGCACTGCCTGTCAAGCCATGATGTGGCAGGCGTCCCACTTATAAAACAGAGGAAGATGGGCACCGATGTTAGCTCAGGGCCAATGTTCCTCAAAAAAAAAAAAGAATAAATAATTTTTTAAAAAAACAGCTAGAAAAGACATTCTTAGGTCAATGGGGGAAATGTGAACATAGACAGGATATTTCACATTACTAGGAAATTTCTGTTAATTTTCTTAGCTGTCATAATGGCTCCATGAATACTCTCAGTGCAAGCATGACATACTTTTTAGGGATGAAATATCTTGATGTATAAAACTAACTTGATGCATGAAACTTGACTGCATGACAAATGACCCAACAATAATAGAAGTAATTGTACATATAGACAAAAATATGACGCAAAGAATGCAAAAAGTTAATAACAGTTGACTCTCACTGGTGGGTAGACAGATGTTCACCATATTATTCTTTCAATCATTTTGCGTGTATGAAAATTTTCACAATAAAAGTTGCAAGGGGGAAGAACAGTCATTTTCATTTAAACATGTATGTATACTGCTGCCTGAACCAAACTGGTACAGAGAAAATATTGCTTCACATGGAGATTGAATATTTCATTTTCCAGGAGCAGTATGCTTCAGAGAATCAATTTTCCACCGCTGACCCAGACAAATTATGGCAGCCCTTCTGGCCAAGACCAAAGGGAACAGCTGATTGACACACACCCCCTGAATTAGGGCAAGGGTGTTGAGATCCCCAGAGGGTAATCTGCGCTGACCAGCGAGTTTACAAGGCAACCTGTGCCCCTGCAAAAATAAGGGTTGAGAACCACAGGGGCCTTCCAGCCTGGAACCTTCACGGCAGACAAAACCTGCGACTTCACCAAGCTCTGTTCTCTGCAAGCAGTATATCAAGGTATGACACGAACTTAAAGATAAATTAAACAAACTTAAACCATCAACTCTGCTCATTCACCCACTAAAGATGGATTTCTGTCTTTGCTCAATAAAGTAGACTACCAGATTCAATTTTAAGCAAAAAAATCTGAGATGCTACCCCAAGTATTCAAATTAAACCTAGTAACTAAGTACTGCCATTGTATAAGAAATTTTAGAGAGAAAAATCTGTAAGCACTCGATTGAGAGATACCTAAAGTATTAAAAATAAGACTCAGACCCATGAAACAACACAGCGGGATGTTTCCTACCTACAAAGAGAGGCTTTTTGTTTTGGGGGTCCAAATCTCAACGGTTCTGGGCACGGGTTCACTACTAAGTCAGAGTGTAAACCAGCCATCCATGACTCGCTGCAGAATCTGATATTCTTTTTTAATTGGACCAAACTGAAACTAAGCAGTAAGCATTGAATTGCGCACTGAACTGCAAGTGGCCTAATGCAATGAAAGACTCCACTTCAGGCGCACCTGTTGTTTTCTGTCCTTTTATTTTTATCATTTCTTTTTCTCCCTCATTCAATTCTTTATCTATCTACGTGTGTATGCGTGTATGTGTGCGTACATATGTGTATATATATGTGTATATATAATACAAAATTATATATTTATATATTGACATATGCGATACTATATTATATCATAATATATACATATTTGTTGTTTTCCCCCGTTCTTTCTCTCCTGTCTTTCCCTTTCCGTTCCCAACTCCTCCAGCCCTACCAGGGCACCCAAAGGTACTGTTATCCCCGGGTTAAACTCCCGGCCGTGGAGCTATAAGGCATCCTGATGTGGCTCATAAAGCCTGATCGAACCAGGCCCCAGGCTGGAACAGTTACAGGAAGAACGGTTCACTTTCCTTCAACCAAAGAACAATTACCCCGTTTATGGGGTATGAGGGCCCTTTCCCTTCTAGTTCCGGCCGCCTGCCTTTGATCCTTCACCAGTCATTCAGACCTCTCTTTAAGAGAAGCAGGAGACCATGACACCAAAATCTCATTCTTGCTTCATGTTGTCCCAAGAAGAGACATGCCACCAGAGGGTTGAAAACCTCAATGAGTTTGGGGAATATCTGTGGACTTCACTTACTCAACAAAGTCCTGAATGCTGTTCAATGCCCCCATTTCCGGATTCCTTCAAAAGTTTCTGGTCTATCTATAAGCACTAAGCTAGGACTGGAAGGAAACACAAAAAAATTTGGGAAAAAAAATGTTCTTCCCCAAAGAGATCTGAGCACATTACGCTTGTTTACCAAAATTTACTGTCTATGAAAACACACTCCCATGAGTGAAGCATTAATTAACCATGGGCCCGCTATCTCCAGGACGCCTGAATGAACCTGCTTCAAAAACTGCAGAGGATGGATCTCTGATAATACTCCAGCCAAAAGGTCCTCTGCCGCGTCCAGGCCAGACAGGCCCCACAGGGGAATTGGGAAGAAGGCTCAGGAATCAGGGCCCACAGATGAAAACAGTCTGGGTGGGAAGATGCTCACAGAGAAACACACGCCCTGGGCAGCCAGGTAGCCATTTGGAAGCACTGGCCGATGTTTAACCACTTGCAGCCTCTAGGAGTGATCTGAGACCCTTCCTGAAGCTCATCCTCTCAACGCCTCAATTTCTTCATCTGTCAAAAGGAGGTAATAACAGTACGCCCCCTCAGTCGTAGGATCTATAATGATTAAATGAGTTAGTACATATAAAGTGCTTAGAACAGGGCCTGGCACATGGTGAGCACTGTATAAATGCTGGCTAATTGCTATTATTATAGGCTTGAAGCATGCCGACAGAGGAGCCTGCCAAAGACAGCTTACCTTCTTTAATCCCCACCAACAGACTGACTACTAACCAGCTGGAAATACCCACGTCTCAATTCTTTGGTTTCCTGTTTAAGCTCCAGGATCTCTGGAGTGGTCTCAGCTAAGACCAAGCAAGCAAGACTCCTTTCCCTAGCAACTAGATTCAGACATAAAATTGCAGTACGGCAACATCATATGATTAAGATGGAAACTGACACAGGATTAAAATGGAAATCTATCTGACATGCACTTCAGGGCCCACACGTTTTCAGTGTGTAAGTTCCACAGCGTCTGACACACGTCCCTAACTCTGAAATCCTGTGAACCTCAAAAACCAACCTTCTGGTTGAAGACACACAAAATCACCCTACACGTTAGAAAGACATAAATGCAACGACCTTCAACAAAGTACGTGGCCCAAGAGTATGTGGCATAAACAAGTAACTGGCCACTGCCACACCCGGGTGCCACAATGAGTCAGTTCTTCAGAACGGGCAGATCCACTCTCATGCTCTGAGGCCGTGCCACACCTGGCACACCATGTTGACAATACTTACGCATTACAATAGGGCTTCTTTTCATAGCCTTTGTAGTTGTTCATGTTGAGAGCCATCTTGCAGACTTCACAATGGAAACATCCTTTATGCCAATACTGAAAAAAACAAATATTTAAAATTTGAGTACAATGTCAGTTGTCCTAAGATGGGTCCAGAAAGGAGACATTTTTAGTGCATCACAGTATTTGAAAATCCTACAACAAAATGATTGTAGGTAACCATGGATGTGTTTGTTAACTGTCAGTTAAGTAAACAAAGCAGGCAGCTATGAAAATTGAGTTTTAAATGACTACCCACTACAACCTAGAGACTCAGATGGAAGAAGTGTCAAGGCTCTGTCCATATCGCACTTCCAGGAGCAGCCAGAATGGAATTCTGAGCTTGGTTAATGGAGAAACGGAGCCTGTGAAGTGGCTTCAAAAGGAAAACGAATTCAGTTCAAAGTGCCTAAACATTGTGTTTGCAGGATCTTGATAAATGTGTCCACCGGAAGTCAGGCAACCCGAGGTCGCAGGAGGCCGACTATGTAAGTACCCTGCCCCCCCCCCACCCCTGTCCAGGTTCCACTAAATTGCGGGAAAGGTGGACTCTGTCCGGGATGGCTGTTAGGATGACGATGTGTTCTCAGGAGGCATCTGTATCACCACACGCAAATTTCACAGGGACTGCCTCCAGCTAGTCTCAATTGTCAGTCACTCAGGACAGCGCCGGGTCTCTCTCCCAAGCTGTTCAACTCCATCCACGCCCGGGAAGGGCAGGGAGCAGGGATGCAGGGGCCGGGACAGAGCCACTTCCTCTGGACTTCCCCCGACCGAGTGGGTTCGCCCCCCGGGGCCCCGCTCGCCGCGCTGCGCCCGGGCTCTCGGGCGAGGATTATTCCTAGCAATGCGGCAGCGGCCGCCCCATGACATGTTAATTACTATTTGCCTCTCCACCTCGCCGCCGTCATGGGAGGCGCTGGGGCGGGGGTGAGGTGGGGATGCGCGGAGATCCCTGGGGTGGGGGGTGCGATGCAGTGAGGGGCAGGAGTGAAGGTGGTAGGGGGCCGCGACTCGCCGAATTGCCCCTGGGGGCCCAGCCAGGGCTCTCGGGCCCCGGGCCCCTCTCGCCGTGCGCCCTCCGCAGCAGCTCTGCCGATGCCGGCGCAGCCCCGCACCCTCGCCGTCCGCACCCCGACAAAAGCCTTTCCCAGTTCCAACATCCCCGTCGCCGAGCGTCCTGACACTCCTGCGGGCGTTTTCCTTCGCGTGCCTTCGCCCGGTGCCAAGACGCACACAAGCCCACTCATCTCTTTCCATCCCAGATGCCAAAACTTCTCGAAGCAGGTGCAGCCCGCCGCCCGGCAGGTCCGGGCTGGCCCGGCGCCCCCTCGCTCACCTTATCCAGACAGTTGACTTTCTCCGTGGGATACACGACTTTTCCGCAGCGGGCGCACTGGGGGTTCATTGTCGCGGCTCCCGGGGGCGACGGCTGTGCGGCGGCGGCGACGGCTGGGGGCTCCGAGGAGCCGCTGTGACATCCCCCGGCGAGCCCTGCACCGCCTCCGGGCAGGCGGGAGGGCTGCGGGCGGCCGGGCGCCGGGGTCGGGAGTCGGCGCCGGGCCGCAGGCGAGCCGGCGGCGGGGGCGCGGGCGGGGGCGCGGCGGGGCCTGGCGCCCGGGGGCGGCCGCGCTCTCGGGCTCGGCTCCGGCTCGGGCTCCGCGCCGCTCGCTCTGCGTCGCTCGCACTCCAGGTACCGGTGACTCACGCAGGCATTCGCTCCCGCCCCTCGCGCTCCCTCGCTCCCCCGCCTCGCCGCCGCCGCCGCCGCGGCGCAGGCCAAACCCACCGGCGCGCCCGGACCAGAGTGGCAGGGAACGAGCACGTCGGGCACCCGGGGAGGGAGGGCGAGGCGGGGGAAGGGGGAGGGCAGAGGCCCGGAAAGCTCCGCAGACAGCCGCCGGCTGCGACTGGCAGGCCCGGGAGCGAGCTTGGTGCTGCAGCCGCAGCCGGGGGCGGCCAGGTGGGCGGCGGAGGGGGAGGAAATTGATGGGGGGGCGGAGAAGGGGGGGGGACGGGGAGGGTTCAAACCCGCGCACTCCCTGCCCTTTCTCCTCCCTCTCCTGCTCCAGCCGGGTGCACCACCCCCCGCCCCCGCTGATGCTCCCAGTACCCAAAGGGTGCGGAGAGCGCGGGGCGGGGGTGCGCACGCCCTCCTCCTTCAGCCCAGGACCGCGGGCAGCGGCGCATCCACGCCCCACGCAGAGCCCAGTACCGGGGCGGAGGTTGTCCCGGCCGCGCTCAATGACGCGCTGGGGTCCAGGAGCTGGAGACCCGAGGCGCACCCGGAGACTCACATCCCCGCGGCGCCGGGCCCACTCCCACGGGCCTCCTCTAGGAAAAAGCGTCCCCCGCGTGCCTGCGTGAAGTCCTTGGACCCTGGGTGCGGAAGAGACTCGTTCTCACTGGCTCCCAACCCCTAGACTTTTTGTATCTATTCCTGCAGAACGACTGGTCATTTTAGGCCCCAATCAAGCCTTTGTGGATTAATCAGTGGTCATGGTTCATTTTGCTGTGTGTGTACACTGCAATATATGGCATTTGCAAACGCCACAAGATCTACGAAAAGTTCTTCACCTGCCTTAAGGGAAGCAATTAAAAAGTCATGGTCCTAACCAGAAAGGCCAGAAAATCAAGCTGAAGGCTGACGGTAGGATAGAACCAAACGGAATAGGGATCGGTTTTTAGTTTTAATAAGATCTCAGGTTACTGGACTCGCTTTGTAAAAGGCAGCAAAATGGAGCCACGCTGCGTGAGTTCAAAGCTCAGCCCTGCCGTTTGCTAGTCATGTGACTTTGTACAACTACTTAGCTTCTCTCTGCCTCAATTTTGTAGTCTACAAAATGGGGATAACACAGCACTACAAACCACTCCTGCCCTCCTAGTGTGAGGGTTAAGTGAGTCAGCAGGTCTGCCTGGCTCCGGGGAGCCCTACCTACCTAAGTGTCAGCTAGGATTACCATACGTTGGTTCTAACAAATAAACAAACACATCCCGTTGCTAACACACAGATACAGACCCCATAATGCCACAAAGCAACTACTATGACAGATATTTCTTTTTAAAAAAATCACAGCTGCCGCCTTTCGTGAAAAAAGAAAACTGTTGATTTCTGAGCCTCTTAGGCAAGCTACTCTGATGAAATATCATTCCTAATGATGCTGTGCTGTTCGACTTTTCAAAAGAGATGATTTCTTAAAAGGGATTCACCAGCCCAACAGGTTTTGAAACACTCATTGCCCTGCTCACAGGTCCACCTCAAAAGTGAATAAAACAGTAATTTGCTGTCAGAGAGAGTCAGTTGTCATTTAAAAACACCCCAGAGCTGATTAGAAATGCCTGAAACGGTGGATGAATTTGGAGGATTTATTGCTAAGTGAAATAAGCCGGAGAGAGGAAGACAAATACTGCATGGAATGACTTATATGTGGAATCTTAAAAAAAAAATAAAAAGTTGAGCTTATGAAAACAGAGAGGTAAAAAGGGGTTGCTGGGGGCTGGGGGTGGGGGAAATGGGAAGAGGTGGGTAAAACAGGACAAACTTTCAGCTATAAGATTAAAGAAGCTCTGAGGATGTAATGTATAACATGGTGACCGTAGTTGACAACACTGTATTGTATAATTGAAATTTGCTAAGAGAGTAGAACTTAAATGTTCTCACCAAAAAAAAAAAAGGTAAATATGAGAGACGTTAACCTGAGGGGGTGAAATCCTTTCACAATCTGTATGTGTATCAAACCATCAGGTTGCACACACTTTAAATATCTCACAATTTTATTTGTCAATTAGACCTTAGGAAAGGTGGGGGTTGGGGGAGACCTACATTGGATATTTATTTTTTTTAAAAATGAGAAAAGAGTATTTATATGATCACCTGAAAGGTGATAACTTTTAGTATTTGGATTTTCATAACTGTAGTTCATAAAATATATTTAATAATCCTCTTCTCTTTTTTTAATTTTGAGGAAGAATGATGGTGATATGTGACATTTATAGCTGATTTATCAGATCTCAGAACTATGAATTGTATGATTTCTTAGTCAACCAGCACCAATCATGTGGTAGGTATTAATTAGATGTTTGTTGGGGAAAAAAAAGGATGAATAAAACGAATGTATTAAAATTGGAATTAACTAAGATGTCTTATTCTCTCAAAAATCAACAAGGAACAGGCAGAGTTATATTTTCCTCTCGTCTCTGTTTCTCTTACTATTTTCATTTTCTGCATTAAGCCAGTTTCTAAGTTGTTTAGTGCCATTTTACTGATATAAGAAGAATTTTAATACCATCTGTGTTAAAAGGACTTCTTTATTTCAAAATTCAAAGTACTATCAACAGAGAATTGGCAGAAACCCGTCATCTGCTCCGGCCTTCCTCCTTCAGGCAGATGAATGATTTAATTATCCACCAGGGAGACCTTTTGCCCCTTTCATGTCTTTTTCACTTGACTGGTCAAGAAATTGCTCCTTATGGTGACTATACCCCAATGTCTCTGCTTTAATTAAATCCTTTCTGCTGGCTTGGACATCCACAGATATAAGGAAAACCTGAGCATGACCCTCATGAAAACATTTATATACTTATAAAATTAAATTTTTTCTTTAGCTAAAATTTTCAAATCTGTTTACTTTTTTCTCTGGAGCCTTTTTATATAGAATCTATTAAAGACCTTATCACTTTTATTATTTAAGCTACCTAAATTGAACTCCAAATGAAGTGCTCTCAAGAGCAATTAATATCGCAAAAGGCCGAATAGTGGCTTGGCCAAACATGGGACGAAGATTGTGGTAGATTGTGTTATTAGTTCAAGATTTTTTGTTCTCTTCCACCGTGGCAACACTTCCTCTAGGCAGTGTATTTCCCCACTGCAGTGACTCTCAGCATGATAGTGTGACTTCCTTTGGCCATTGGAATGCCAGTGGATATGGCATATGTCATATGGGAGCAGAAGCTTTAAGGCACTTGCATAGTATGCTTCTGTTCTCCCACCCCCTTGAGCTCGGGCACACAGGCATGAGAAGAGTGTGTCCCAGGGAGTAGCTGCTGCTTTGACTTTTGTCCAAGAACGAGAAGACCTGTCTAGCCAGTAGAGGCCAACTGAATTCAATAAGCCCTGCCACACCCAGCAGAGCCACAGCCAGCCCACAACCTTCACATAATGGGAGTGAGAAATAATTGCTGTAAGCCACTGAAATATGGGGGGTTTGTTTGTTACAGCAGCAAAAGCTGACTAATACACAAATGATGAAAACTGACAAGAAAGGCTTTCTACTTCAACAAGGAACTAATAGATTTATATACAAGATTCAGGATGTGGGGTTTCTTTTATTTTTCTTAAAGGCATACATTAAAAGTGTAGCGGCCAAAAAAAGCGTAACTCTTATTATTAATTAAGTAGCCATACTTTCATTTTACAAAGCTTTGTCATGTGCCTTCTATTTGTCAGGCAGTGTGTAAAATTGTGTACATTTTTGCCAGTTGGCTCAAATTCACCATGAAGGCCAGTTTCCCAGCCAACAACTTTTGGAGGGAAAACCAAAAGATAATGGTAATTTTACTCACAGTTTCATTTGATAGCTGCATATGAACCTTAGCCTAATGAAGCATTTCTCCAAAGATTTTATGCACTTTAGAGGAATTCTCATTTACCATTATAGTACCACTAGAAGTCAATGAGAAATGTAAAATAAAAACATTAAGGGAAGTTCAAGATTCAGAAGCTGTTATAGAGACAACTACTTTCATTCATCCTTCAATATACAATTGTTGGTAGGCAAGATGGTAGGTACAAGGGGATGCAATGGGAAATAAGGCATGATCTCTGCTTATGATAAAATCTAATGGGACAGATAAGTAAGCAACAAATTACAATACAATGTGGTAAATGCTCTAAAATGAAGCTCTGCCCTGGACACTGTGGAAGAACAGAGGAAGAACTTCTAATTCAGCTAGAAAGTCAGAAAAGGCTACTTTGAAGAAGCAGTCGCTACACCTCTCACCAGGAGTAGGAACTAGCTGGGGCCCCTCCCTCAGGAATACAAGGCCCCCTAAAATGAGGAGTTTAGGGTGATTACCCTATTTTTCCCTGGTTTAGGGATTATTATGCTCATACATACATACTGAAAATTTATTTACATCACTTGAATGTTCCCTCCCAACGCAGCATAGCAACAAACTTCAAATAATGATGAATTTTTTTTCTTTTTTTTCCCAGTTTTATTGAGATATAATTGACATACAGCACTGTATCAGTGTAAGGTGTACAGCATAATGACTTGACTTACATATATTGTGAAATGATTTCTTGACAGAAATATTTCTTTATAGAGGACACATCTCACCAAAATAAACCCCAGCAAATTTCCAATTCACCAAATATATTTGTAAATATCAACTCCTAATTGTAAATTTGACCCAAAACCTTTCAGGATTTGGAAAGAGGGAAAAGAAAGGCAGAAGGAGCAGCAGCACCTTGTTTTGGTCCTTACAGGACTGAGCACCACCCCCCCCCCCCCGCCAAGATGAAGGACAAGACAGAACATCGGTGGTAGGCAGAACAGTGGCCCCCCAAAGATGATGTCCACATCCTAATAACCCAGAACCTGTGAATCTATCACCTTACGTGGCAAAAGGGATTTTGCAGATGTGATTGAGATAAGGCTCTTAAGATGGAGAGATTATTCTAGATTACCCCAGTGGGCCAACGTAATCACAAAAACCTTTATAAGAGGGAGGCAGGAGGGTCAGAATCAGAAAAGGTGTGACCACGGAAGCAGAGGTCAGACAGAGATTTGAACATGCTACACTGCTGGCCTAGAAGATGGGGGAAGGGACCACAAGGCAAAGAATGTAGGCAGCCTCGAGAAGCTGGAAAAGGCAAGGAAGAAGATTCTTTCCTAGAACCTCCAGAAGGAACACAGCCCTGCCAATATCTTGATTTTAGGACTTCTGACCTTCTGAACTGTAAGGTGATAAATTTGTGTCGTTTTTAGCCAAGAAGTGTGTGTTGTTACAGCAGAAATAGGAAACTAATCCCCTTCAATGGGTGAATTCTGTTCTCTTTAGGACCACAGTGAGTTCCAGGACGTCTAAAAGAAGCAGTTGGAAGTCAAGATGGCTATGATTCTTCATCATTGTTGTCTCCAAGGAAAGATCCTAAAGCAAAGTGGTGAAAAGCACCAAATGCCTTCATCCTCTTTCCCCCAGTCCTAATAAAAGGAATTATTTTACTTGAGGTCTTCGGATAAATGCCTCACTGCTCCATTTAGCTTTTCACATGTAGCTACAAATGTTATAGGTAGTTCAAAAAGTCAACATATTTCTCTCTGAACCTTCTTCTCCTCCTCTGAGAGTAACTCGATGAGTAATAAACCCCTCATCCCAGCCAGAACCCTAAAAATCAACCCAGACTCCTTCCTCTCTCCCTAACAAACCTTGTCCAGTTACCCAATCCCGTTGACTTTATCTCCAAAAGAGCTCACGAATCTGTCTCCATACCCACTGCCACTGCCCTAGGCTTGGCGATTCATCATGTCTTCCTCAGATTGTTCCATAACAACCCTCTAAGAAATCTCGTCATCATACAAGACGTGGAGGGAGGTAGGACTTCACTCTCCCAGACAGGACTTAGAGATGTGGTAGACAGGAAATCTCTCTCTCTGGGCCTGCGACCCCCACACTGCATGATTAAAAAAAAAATTAATTCACGTAAAGCGCCAAACACAACACCTAGCATCCAGTAGGAACTTAGTAAATATTTGTTTGATCATTCAATGACTAGTGCAAAAACTAAATAAAATTGAACTCGATACATTTTAATACAAATCAGATGAGAGGTGGCAAGTATGATGATAGTTATTACCCTTTTCATGTATTTCAAGACTGCTTTCTGAGTCACCTGCCAAACTTGATAAATATCAAGCTATAAAAATAAAACCTGCATTAAAAAATACTTTGCTTAATATAGTCACATGAGAAAAAAGTCATATGTTATTAGGATTATACCTGGCCTCTAATACCTGCTATGAACTGAATTATGTCCCCCCCAAAATTCATATTTTGAAGCCCTAACTCTCAGGGTGATGGTTTTTGGAGATGGGGTCTTTCGGAGATAATTAGGTTTAGATGAGGTCATGAGGGTGGGGCCCTCATGATGGGATTAGTGCCTTTAGAAGAAGAGACACCAGAGAGCTCTCTCTCTCTCTCTCTCTCTCTCTCTCTCTCTTTGTGCCATATGAGGACACAGCAAGAAGGCAGCCTTCTGCCTGCCAGGAAGACAGTACTCACCAGAACCCAACCATGATAACATGCCAATTTCAGTCTTCCAGCCTCCAGAACTGTGATAAAATACATTTCTATTGTTTAAGCCACCCAGTCTATGGTATTTTGTTATGGCAGCCTGAGCTAACTAATATAGTACCTCAACATGGCTTCTAGTCAATTAGGGACTAGATCACGTTCTCAGCAGGTGGGTGAAATGGGTGAAGGTGGTCAAAAGGTACAAACTTCCAGTTATAAAACAAATGTCATGAGGATGTCATGTACAGCATGGTGACTACTGGTAATGATACTGTGTTGCATATTTGGAAGTTGCTAAAAGAGTAAATCTTAAAAGTTCTCATCACAAGAAAAAAAATTTTGTAACTGTGTGTGGTGATGGATGTTAACCAGACTTATTGTGGTGATCATTTCACAATATATACAAATATCATCATTATGCTGTACACCTGAAACTAATGTAATGTTACATGCTAATTACATCTCGATAAAAAAATTAAAAGGTTGTTTTCTCCCCTGAAAAAAGATTAATTAGTAGATTAAGAACTAGATAAAGGAAAATGTTCTTCTTGCCCAATAAAAATAGTGATAGGAAAAAAAATGGTTTTTTTTAATTCCTTGTCATAAGTTCTCATGCTTTTTACACCAAAGCTCTGACTCATTAATTAGCAACCGTTTTAAACGTCAAAGGAAAGTGGAATTCTAACCTGCTTTGTAAGAATTGCAATTATGTTCAGTGACAAATTAAGGGCTCATCCTCCTCTTAATATACACAAAAATGAAAAAAAATTAATCATTTTAAAGAGTAATATCAAATTATATGGTTTAGGAGTAGGCAATGAAGGGTTGTTTTAGGTATTATTTAAAAAAAAAAGCTAGGGTTAGAATGGGTTTGTTAAAATTCTGTGTGAACCTAACAGAAAGGTGGGAGGGGAAGGTCGACCTAACGCTCAGAGCTATTTTAGGGAGAAAAAGACATTAACTCTAAAAATTATGCAAAATGAAGGTAGTGTTTCCTTTACACTCTAGTTGCAAGAGACAGAGAGCCACTCCAGTGCTTTCAGTGAAAGGAGACTCACAGAGACGTTCCCCATATGCAGGAACCCAGGAGAAGATGAACGACCCAGCTTCAATAAAGAAGGAAACTTTGTAAAGCCTCAAGAAAAAAAATTGGATCTATAATAGAATCAATTCAAGGATCTTCACTTTAGTGACCTGTCGCAGTGGTCTGAATGTTTGTGTTTCCCCAAAATTCCTATGTTGAAATCCTAACCCCCCACGTGATGGCATTTGGAGGCGGAGCCTTTGGGAGGTGATCAGGTCTTGAGGGTAGGGCCCTCGCGAATAGGAATTGTGCCCTTGTAAAAGAGACCCCAAAGAGATATCACATCCTTTCCACCATGTGAGAACACAGCAAGAAGGCGCCATCCATGAACCGGAAGGAGGGCCCTCACCAGCCATTGAATCTGCCAGTGCCTTCATCTTAGACTTCCCAGCCCTCAGAACTGTGAGAAATAAATTTCTGTTGTTTATAAGCCACCCAGTCTGTGGTGTTTCTGTTATAGCAGCCCAGGAGGACTAAGATACCTGTCATTAAGATAATTCAGCTGACTTCCACATGTCTGCTTCCCTCTGTCACTACCAACTTGCTTGTTCTCACCCTCATCTGTCTGTCTTACCTGCTTCTCCACACGTAGCTTTCCCTGTCCACAGGTCCTGCTTTCTCAGGATGTCTTCCTTATAGATTTGGCTGGCCATCGCCACTCATGCCCCCAGTGCATCTTCTAGTATCTTTTCATCTTCACCTCCCAGAAATAACAAACAGCCTTATTCTTTTTCCTATTTCCAGTTCAGAAGAACATGCTGATCAGCCCAGCTCATCTCTTCACTTCTCTGCGTCATTGGTCCACCTCTTGGTTGTCCCAGAGTCAGGTCTAAGCAGCTCAGGAGGAAGTGAGGAGGGGCCCAGACAAGATCAGGAGCACAGGGACCCACGCTTCAGCAGAGGCTGAGGTCAGGTAGGCATGGAATGGCCTCACCCATCCAGAATACAAAGGGAAGCTCAAGACAAAAATGAGAGAAGGGCTAGGCTCATTTTTAAAATCTGGATATCATTATAGGCCAATATCTGACCACAGATAAGATGTGGTGGCAGGGTTGTTGGTTTTTTCCTTTTAAATTAAAATAAATTGGCAGAAGTATGTATATTCTTGTCTGTAAGACATACTAATTCCATTTCTAAAAAACAAAAGTAAATAAGAATGAAGAAGTCATAATGGCCTCAAAAGAAGGCTCTGAGCCCTTAGCAATTGGAAAATGGCAAGTTCTAGCAAGCATTCGAAGATCCGTACATGTGCTATCCCATAGAAATATCGCAAGAGCCACAAATGTGAGCCACATGTGTAATTTCCAATTTTCTGGCAACTACTGTTAAAAAAGTAATGAGAAACAAGTGGAAGATATTTTAGTAATATATTTTATTTAACTTAATTTATCCAAAATATTATCATTTCAACATGTAATCAATATTTTTTAATTAACGAGATAGTTTACTTTCTTTTTTTTCATACTAAGACCTCAAAATCCAGTGTGTGTTTCATACTTACAGCACCTCCCAAGATAGACGACACACAGCTCACGTGCTTAATAGCCACAGGTGGCCGCTTGGACACACAATACTCATTCACCCTAAGACAGAAAGCTAGTTGTGTGTACAGGTCAGGGTCAAAGAATTGGGCAGGGGACTCTTTACTTGCTCTGAAGGGCTCCAGGCAGGAGTGATTACACTGGGGCCACCCACCAGGGACAGCGCCACCTTCAGCTGATGTCAATACTGCTGATATGCTCACCTCCAGTATGGCTGTCAGAACCTGGGGCCAGGGGGCCTGGAAGAGGAGGCAATGGCAGAGGCAGATGAATGAGTCACCATGAAAGGAAAGGAGAAAGAAGACAGAAGCTGTGGAAGGAAGAAATAAAGTGAAGAAGGAAAGGAAAAAATGATGTGAAAGGAGAGAGGGATGGAAGAGGTGAGAGGAGAGACAACAGAGCAAGAGAAAGTTTGAACAGCACCAGAAAAGGCACCATGAGGTGTGGCAGGAGCTGGTGAGCAGGAACTCTGAGCACATGAGGAGTGGAAGGAGCTGGTGAGCAGGAACTCTGAGCACATGAGGAGTGGAAGGAGCTGGTGAGCAGGAGCCAGAGCCTGTGAGGAGTGGAAGGAGCTGGTGAGCAGGAACTCTGAGCACATGAGGAGTGGAAGGAGCTGGTGAGCAGGAAGTCTGAGCACATGAGGAGTGGAAGGAGCTGGTGAGCAGGAACTAGAGCACACTCAATAAGGCATACGAGGAGAAAAAAGAGAAAGGGCCCCCTACACTCAGGGAGGCTTCTGCGGGCAACGAAGTCAGCCAGGCCTAGAAATGCAGTTCGTAAAAATCAAGTGCCTGGAAAAATCAACAGAGCAGCATCAAGAACAAATGCCATTTATGAAGTTGACAAAAGTAGACTACATTTTGCTTTATACCAACAAATTAACTTAGGTGATTCATCTACTTGAGCTGCTGGTAATGAGCTCCATGTGAAGACCTCACATACGGAGAAAATAATTGCTGGGCTGGTTTTTCATGGGTGAAGAAAAGACCTGCCCAAATGAAAACCAAGCTCCTCATTCAAGTGACCAGCATTTTTTGTTTTTTTTTTTCATTTTCCCTTTCCATAATTATTATTTTTCAGTGGACTCTGGGTTCAAGCTCCTCAGAAGATGTTTTCCTATTTCAAATACTGCAGCAAAAAAAAATATGTCGTGGCAGAACTACATCGGAGGCGGCCCAGACTAATGCAGTGGTTCGTTGCTCAGCAAAGGGGCTGAGATCTCACCGAAAGATCAGGAAGGTGGTTTTCCCTCCGTTTACAATGACTCATCGAACCAGGAAGTGTGGCGCCTGCTCTTCAGCATTTGACAAACATGCCGGGTACAAATCGTGCCCATTAGTAGTGGATACCAGAGAAAGTAAGTGTTCTTCGGCATGAGTAATATAAATTACATGAAATGAATGGAGCTGACTACATGGAGACGGATGGAGACAAGAGCCTTCATTATATAAAAAAGAAATCTGAGCCCCTGCTGCTGCTACAGCAGCTTCATCCAATAAAAATAGGTATTAAAACTCAAATAATGCAAAACAGAAATGTAATGTTGGAACGGAGTACCTCTTAAAAATTAAACTGGAAAAGTAAGACATTATGTTAAAGAGCCCTTAATGACACGAAAAGATGTTTCTGATATTTTGTTAAGTGAAAAAAGCGGGTTATAAAAACATAGTTCCCCATGACCTCATTTTTTGTTAATTTTATATAAGTAAGTGTGCACAAAAAACATTGGACTGGGGTACACCGAAATGTCAACAGAGGTGGGATTACATTGGGTTTATATTTTCCTTTCTATCTGTATTTTCCAAATTTTGTACAAATTTTCTACAATAAATATTATTTTAACAAGAAAACTCTTCTGTAAAGCCTAAGGGTGCTTTGGTTTTGAGGTTGCGGTCTAATATTGTCCGGGCTCCACCTTCTCCGCCCTACCCGGGCTCCGTCTGATTCAACAACAGCCACTAAAAGTGGCAGTTCTACTTGTCACTCAAATGGTCCCTCATGTGCTCCATTAGAGAGAAAGGTGGAACCAAGAGGAAGTCATGACCAAATTTCAGGACAGATTTTAGGGTGTGGGCTTTTGTTTTGTTTCGTTCACATTATAAAGAATGTACCTAGTGACACGCAAGCTTTCCACCCCACAGCCCTTGTCCCAGCTGCTAACAAGAGCTGGAGGGCACGAAGAGGTCACCGTTCCCAGAGATGGCTGAGACCTGCTGGGCAGAAGCTGACGGGACAGGAGTACAGGTGCCACCCTGTCCTGGGCTCCTGGTGGTCAGGGAAGGGAGGAGGCTCCTCAGAGTTCCCCACCAAGCTAAGCACATGGAATTTCAACTTCTCTTTCTGCTCCATCTTCCTCGGACCCTACGTCATGCACATGGCCTTAATCCAATTCCAGCAGTATATGCAATAGATTCTGCTATTTGGAAAACTGTCGTGTCCGACCTTTGTAGACCTTCCATTTCGTCTTTCTTTTACTTTTCAACATTTTAGCTGAAAATGGAAAATTCAACTATATTCCTGCCGCTGCTTGAATTCCCAGGGAAGCTCACTAAAGGCATCAGACATCTGGTCTACAGTGGCTTCACCTTCTGGCGAGAGGATGGTTGTTTTGCTCATTCCCATTTGCATCGCTGTTCCCATCGTTTAAGAAAACAGCGGTGCAAATGGTGACTTTTAAATGTTAAAACCTCAGGTAAATTAATGCATGCTTTTAAAACTTAAAAATGTATCTTTATGCAGAGAAAAACGTTAGAGATATATTGAATGTAAAAGTGTAGAAGCAGATAAAACAGAACATGCATAATGATCCCCTTCTTAAAAATTGTTTATATCTATAAATGCTTTACAAGGTCTGTCAGAAAGGGTGTTTATCAATGTGTTGATAATGGTTGTTGCTGAATGCTGGGACTTTTTCCTTCTCTCATTCTCTCTCTCACACACACAGATCCTTGATATGTTTTCTAATTTTTCTATATGCACATGTTGTGTAGGATTTTTATTTAATAAAATAAACACAATTCAAATTGTATCAGCACATCATCTATGCCTAATTCATGGTAGGGACTTAATGCACATTTTTCTTCTATTCTGTCAGAAAATAATCATAGGTAGCATTTATTGACTGTTTATTACGTGCCAGGTGCTATACTAAAAGTTTTGTATATATTATCTCATTTAAACCCTACAACAACATTATGAGGTTGGTACTATTATCTTTCTCCTTGTAAAGGATGAGGAGATGGACACAAAGGGAGTTTAAGAAACAGGAGAAAGTCCCAGAACAGCAGGCAGTCTGGCTGCAGTCCTTGTTCTTAATCATCCCACCAGGCCATGGTTTGGGTTATAAAATCAAGTAAAGCCTTCGATGTGGTTGGATTGATATCTACCACACTTGTAACTGTTTCCTAGTCATTGCCTTTATTCTTACTTCCTTTTTTTGTCTTCCGCTCTCTTTTCTTGCCTTCTCTTTTGAGCATTTTATGATTCCTTCTTTTTCTTCTCTTAGCATATCAATTACACCCCCGTCAAAGGCATTCTCCTCATCTGTTACGGTGTTCTTGATTTCCAGCCCCACCTACTGATTCAGTCTCAGAGTTTCCATCTCTCTGCTTACATTGCTCATCTGTTCTTCATGGTGTCCGCTTTTTCCCTTAGAGCCCTTAGCATATTAACCATAGTTGTTTTAAATTCCCAGTCTGGTAATTCCAACATCTCTGCCGTATCTGAGTCTGGTTCTGAAGCTTGCTCCCCCTCTTCAAACTATGCTTTTTGTTTTTTAGCATGCCTCCTAATTTTTGTCAGAAGCTGGGCATGACATACTGGGCAAAAGAGCCTGAGGCAAAGAGGCCTTTAGCCTGAGGATTTTCTGTTCACATGGCTGGGAGTTAGGTTGTGTTTACTGTTTGCTGTAGCTGTAGGTGTCAGAGGCTAAAACTGTCCCTGATGTCCTTATTTTTGTCTCCCCTATTGTCTTTGGGTTTCCCTAGAGACTTCTTCTTAAATAAGGTCTGAGAAGCACAGCTTTTTCAGTAGTATTTCCCTGTTATTATACAGAAGTCCTATTGACGTGGTGGGAAGGGATGGGGGAGGGGAAGCAGTCTACGGTCCTATGATTAAGTCTTGGCCTTTAGGGAGTCCACGCTCCTTGGCTGTGACCTTCACAGGTCCTTCTCGTATCCTCTCTCCTTCCCTTAGATGAGACAGGAAGGCTAGAGTAAGCTGGAGTTGAGTATTTCCCTTCCCCCAGGGTAACTGGGCTCTGGTAAAACACCCAACAGGCTAGGCTCTGGTGAAATAGCTTCTCTTGAGGTCAGGCCTTAGCAAGAAGAACAGACTGCCCTGAGCTTATTTCAAAACAACTCCTAATACCTTCCTTCTTCTGGTAGGAGGAGGGGACTTTTCTCTATTCTTCACTGTGAGAACCTGATAGGGCTCCTGGAGATAAAACTCACAAATGTGTGGGGCCCCCTAAGACCAGGTCCCCAGGGAGTTTTTAACTCGCAGCCTTGTCCGCATTGAGCCTCCAGGAATTCATCAATTAAAATTTCGATTTTCCTACACCAGCACTGGTTCCCACAGAGGTTTCTGTTCATGGGCTTCTGCTCTGGTAACTTGTAATTCCCTGTATCCACCTGTCTGTCTCTCCAATTTTAGCAGCAGTGGTTTTCCCTATGACTTCAATTCTCTGATGGATCGAAGAAGAGCTGTCGATCTTAGTTTGTTCAGATTTTTTCATCTTGTGTGGACAGGAATGGCAACTTTCAAGCTCCTTACATGCCCAACTGGAAACTGGAAATTGTTGTGTAAGACTTTCTATGGCTTCTCTTCTCTTTCTCCATCACCAGGTAGCACATACGTGAGCTGGAGCTCGGAGAAAATCCCAGTGCCTCAGCATCATTGTCGCATGCCTGATATAAAAACAATTGTCATTTCTAGCTAACACTTGTCACAGTTTAGGAATTTGTATTCCTTATACAACTTATAAATCTGATCTATTTCTTATCAAAGGTTAACTTATGTTAAATAGCAATATATGTAAAATGTAACAGTTGCAAAATGTTTATGAAATTAAAACGTGATTGGTGGATATATAATGCAGGTTTGATTATTCATACAAATGGAGGGGAGCAATAACAGAGAAGCTCAAAATTACTATTTTAGAAGAGATATTTTGCACCTATATTTTAATAGGGTATATAAGATTTTTCTGAAGACTTAGAACATTTCATAAAAATGTTAAAAATATACTGTAAAGAAAACTATAATGGGTTGAATGATGGCCCCAAAGAAGATACGTCCATGTGCTAATCCCCAACACCTGTGGATATTGCCTTATTTGGAGAAAGGGCCTTTGCAAGTGAAATTGAGGGTCATGAGATGAGGAGATCATCCTGGATTATCTGGATGGGCCCTAAATCAAGTGACAAGTGTCCTAATAAGAGAAAGACAGAAGGAGAGTTGAGGCGGAAAAGGAGAAAACACAGAGAAGATGAAGACGCAACGTGAACAGGGAGGCAGAGCCTAGAGTGATGTAGCCACAAGCCAAGGAATTCGGATGGCCACCAGAAGCTGGAAGGGCAAAGAATGGATTCTCCCCTGGAGCCTCCAGTGGGAGTTCAGCTCTCCTGACACCTTGATGTCAGCTTCCTGCCCTCCACAACTGTAACAGAACCAATTTCTGTTACTTTAAGCCGCTATATTTGCAGTAATTTGTTAAGACAGCCCTGGGAAACTAATCCAACAGGTTAGAATGATTTTCTAAATTGTCCGTCTCTTCTCATTCTGCTCAGAACACATCCCTACGTCATAGCTTCTTATCTACGGCTGATGCAAAATAACAGCTAAATCAAGCTACCCTTTTGAAATTTTTCAAAATTCCAGGCATCATTCTAGAATTGAGGTGTTCTGGATGAAAGGGCCTTTTGGCTTCAGGGCAAAAAGGAAGCAATGTCCCCTCATAAATTGCAAACTCTTTGAGTGATGGGGTAGTATGGATAATTCATCTTGCTACCCCAGCACAAAGCTTGCCCATTATGGGCACTCAGTATTTGATTATTAATTGACTGAAAAGACAACGAGAGATCCTGGGTCTGGTAAGCTCGCTGATTAGTTAATAAGAATGTAGAAAGCAGGATCTCCAAGGCTACTTTGAAGTGTGGATGATCCATTTGTTGATTATTATGAGTGGATTGTACAATGTTAATCTCTTAATTCAATTTGAGTGCCATAATCTGCTTATACCAAACATGCAAGGGCTCACTAAGAACAAAAGATCTGGAGTCCAGACTGTTACTGATGTTGAAACACACTCACAGAACACAGAATAACTATTATGATGCTTCTAGAATAAAATAAGATGCTAGTTTAATCATGAGTAAATAAAGCTTTCGAATAGATGTGTCCTTTCCAGCTATATTTTAGTGATTGAGGGAAGTGATAGCTGAACGCTTCCAAATTACCTCCCCAGAATCCAACATTCCCCTCTCTCAGAGGACTGAGAATAGGTAGGTTTCCAGAAAGGAACTGGGCACTGCTCTCTGATAACCTTTTTCCTTTGTAATTGTTCCCTCCTTTATAATTGATAATGTCTTTAAGTATTTTCTTTTGATGGAGAAACCTTAAAAACTGCTTAGAATAGAGGGATAGAGTTTTAAAGATGTTCAGGGTTTGGTTCAGGAGCATCCACACGCGTTCTTCCACAAGTTGCCAGTTTCCCACCTGGGACCCCAACCCCAAGCACTTGTAAATCTGTCACAGCCTTAGTTAACACTTCTAGAGTGCTTGTGACGTGCCAGGCACTCATATTGGCTAATTTACTCCTCACAAGAACACTAGTAGCATTATGATTACACCCATTTTACAGAGGAGGAAAATGAGGCATGTGGACCATAAGTAACTTGCCCCAAACCACCCAACTAATAAGCGCAAGAACCTGGACTTAAACACGGGCCATCCGACTTTGGAGTTTGAATTCTTACCCACTGTTCAATATTGGAATGAGCCGAAACCTCTTTATAGTAACTGGATATCAGTTTAGGAAGTCAGACCCAAGATTTCTCCCATCAATGAGAGCTCTTGTCGGTGGAATATCCTATCCTATTGCCAGCACGACACTTGAGTTTACTGATCGGAACTTTCGTGATTGCTATTTTGGCATATGTCAGAGAGGCCTGTTCAGCAAGAAAAGTGTAAACCCAGAGCCTGCTCCTGGCTTCCGTAATCCCATTATGTAATTATTTGACCGTATGCCCAAAGCCTTTGACAATAGGTACATTTTTAAAATATTATTGTTTTTAGTTGAAGGCATTCTATACAATGAGTCATTCTTAAAAAAAAAATCCCATCAACTTCAAGATCGTTTTCCCAGCCCCTCCCTTTGTTGGTGTGACATGCTTTCCCACAAAGCATTGAAGCGTTCCCACCTCGTAAAACTGGAAATTGCGCAGGAGATCTGGGGGCTGTGGGAGGTACTGGAAGAATGACAGTCAGAGGTCTGTAAAGCTACATCTTTACAATTTCTCTTTTATAGGTTTTGCAGGAGCATCATGGGGAAGAGGGTTATTGATTGCTCTTCTCAAAGGGGCCCCGAGGGTATTGTTTCTTTAATGACTTATGCAGTAGAGGGTATCTTATAGGTAACTCGTCATTCCCATGTTCTAAGAAATCTACTTCTAAATAGGTGGATTCTTCTAGGCAATGCAGTTTCTAGGTACTTCATTCACTCGTTCCTCCAATTCAGTAAAGGTGCAGTTTTTCTAAACGCCAGTCATTGGAATAAGCACCAGGAATAAAAAGTTACAGGACAAAATTCCTGACCTCGAGGTGCTCACAGTCTAAAAACAACGAGATAGATAAAATATACAGACATCCTCCATAACAATGACATGTGAAGAGAGGCTCCTGGAGGGACTGCCTTTGAAGGCGCACCCTACTCCGGAGGTGGAGAGTCTCCATGACTGACTCCGAGTTGAGTGTTCAAGGATGAGATGTTTGCTAGGCCGTCAAGAGGCGACAGGGCATTCCAGACAGAGGGAAGAGCATATCCAAATGCACTGAGGAGACGCCCATGCTCTCGGAAGGCAGCAAGTCTGTCACCCCATGGAGGGAAGGGTGAACTGGGAAGGAAGAGCCAGGCCGGACATACGGGGGGATGTGGTGGGTCAGCACCTGGAGACCTGGACGCTGCAGCAGCCTAGGGCTTCAAGAGGTCAGAGATCTGAGCAAACACAGCCAGTAGCCGGAAGTGGACAGAAGGCTGATTGTTGATGACTACAAAGAATTTGCAAAGCCAGAGCCAAAAGCCTGAGATGGCCATAGACCAGCAGAGGCTCAGCTAGTAATGCTCTGGGCAAGCTTCAGTGCCTGTCTCCACGTCCTCCCCCTTAGCCCTCCCCTCGTCACCCAAACACGCACTCTAAGTTTGAAGAAGGGATGAGCTTGCTGTGCAAATACTGTTTCAAGCCAAGATCTACAGAGCTCTTTCCAACCAGATCAATTGCCCAAAGCCCTTCTCTATAGAAATTCTACAGCAACCGCTGAGAACCAGAAGGACAAAAAGAAAAACAGATGTAGATTTCACAACCTAAGTCTGAGTATTAATTGATGATAATTATAACCAATATTGATTGAGGGCCTACTCAGGCACATATCATACATTTTCGCTGCATCATGTCTTTAAATCTTTATATGATCCTGGAAGGAACACCGCGTGGGCTGTTGCTTACACTGTAGCATTGTTTATTTGTTGCTACAGACATTTCTTCCATACGAAAATCAACTGCTGTTAAAATTTATTAGCTTTTTACCTGCATATTACTTTTAAATGTTCTAGATTCAAAGATGAAATACCGAGCTCCTGTATTTCTCCTCATTGAAGAATGTAGCTTCTCAAAACTGTGTTTAAATATTTAAATGCTACAAAGTTACAAGAAATCCTGTCAAATCTAGCCACCTTTTTTAAAACAGAAAACAAGTTATTGAAGCAAGTCAGCGCTGATACCAAAAGCAAGACATGTAACTATTTTACAAATTATCAAATTGTACAGACTTCAATTTTCTAATTACTAATTTGGAACTAATTGCTAATTTTTATTGTCTCATGGTCAATAATTTGATTTGTATAATTTTACAGAATGATTTTGTAATCATTGTTCTTATTAGAGAAATAAAGTATACTAACATGTTTACTTAGGGAAGGACACCTTTTTCTAAGTCTCACAAAGCCATTCTATGGGCCAGCAGCGACCCTGAGAGACTCTCACAAGCAAGTCCTGTGCCCAGCCTTTGAGGCCACATCAAGCCCCTCCTGAAATCCACCCCTGCACAATTCAGGTACATGAGCCAATAAATTCCTTCTTTGGCATTAGCTACTTTGGTTTGAGTTTTCGTTCATTGGCTATCAAAAGGATCCTAATTGTTACTGAGCAACATGGTCAGATCTGCCAGATTCACTTCAGGGAAGTCAGCTAGGAAGCTAATGACATAGTCCGAGGAAAGAATGAGATCAGTCTACATAAGGCACCACAGTAGGGCTGGACTCAACAGGTGGTCAACAGCCAGACTGGATAGATGAGCCCTGGATAGATAAACGGGACGTAAGTGAGGAGGGAAACAAAGAAATCTAAACCCATTTCTAAGCACCTCTGAGAATTTTATAAATCATTAACAGATAAAATTAGAAATTTCCTGCACCTGGCTCACTCTCTTTTCTCCTATGAGGATTATTGTCAAATCACTCCAAACGGTCACCCAAACGGTGTTGGGTAGATACAGCCATCCTTATGAAAGGAAGATCTTCAAATTTTTGGAGAGACATTACTCAGCAAGATTAAACCCCAAGGAAGAAAAGCAGATGATAATAAACGAGGAAATATACCTGGCTCAACTTGAGTGACAGTCATAAAATTAACCCTACTTAGGAGGTTTTCTAGAAACATAAATCTCCAAGTTTGTCAGGGTGATGTCAGCATAAGAATCACAACATATCCAAATATACAACATATTCTAGTAATTAAATCGACTATCTGTCACCAGAAAGGACTTTTATTCCCTCTGAATATATTCCATCCATGAACCTGCCAGGCCACCTCAAATACGAGACAGGTGCTTTCGATGACGGGCTAAATACTGGATGTCAGCCATCGAATTGCATAACTATAATTCCAAGAGTTGAAAAACAAACTCATCTTCACTGTTTTTGTATCATGTAACCACATACCTCCCTCTTACTATCCCCAGAGCTTAAAATATACGTGTTATTATTCTATTAGCTCCAAGTAAATCAACGTTACCAAAATATGCTATAATTAAATTAAAATATTGGTATATGATATCAATTGCAAGGATTCTGGAAAATCTTTTAAAAATGTATTTCACAAGGCCTACATCTATACACAGCCAAAATTAAAGCAATCAATTGAAGTTATACCAATCAAAACCCTCCAAAGAGTTGTTTGTTTGTTTGTTTGTTTGTTTCATTGACATAATTTTGACACTATTGATGCTAGAGACAGCTCGCTAGCTTCAGATCGATCTACTCCATTGTCTTCAAGGACACTGTTTGGCTTCTGTCCTATACCAGGACTCTTCCTAAGAACTAATTTGAAAAGAATTCTTTTTTAAACCACTCATCGGTGTCACTTTGACCCAGTCTCATAATTGAGCATTCTATGAGTAACATAATTGAGCACAAAAAGCTCAGGATCGTGTTCTAAATTTTTTCTTTATAATCTTATCTTTTTGTTAATACACGCCCAAGCTTTGCTGCTAAGGAAATGCACAGCAGCCTTTTCCATGAAGTGCAGTTTTCTACAATGTTATTTCATTTTCTCACATTTCCAGTTAGCAGTTATGATGCATCTCGTACTTACGAACTAAAAGCACGAGGAAGATACATTGGCATGGATTCCTTTAAAAATAATGACATATTTAATTTTCATCTTCAACTTGTGAAAAATGGTTATTTCTCTTCTGGTGAATTTTATCAAATGGTTTTCTACAGCCATGGCGCCCAGCCCTGGCTGTGCATCAGAATCCCTATGAGGTTGTTTATACATACAGATGCCCAAGGCCCTGCTGCCAGAAATTCTGAATCTGCAGCTAGCGTTTGCATATTTAAAAGCTCCACAGGTAACTTTGATGGGCAGCCAGCGGCAAGAACTGCTCTTCTACAGTATGTCTGAAAGCTTTTCTTCTTAGGGAATGGCGTATAAAGATGAATTAACTCCTAAGTTTTGAAAGCCGCGATTCGATATTGACCCATATTTTTGTGTAACGACTCAAATGGAGAAGCGGCCGGAGTAAGACTAGAGAACAAGGATTCTAACCTTGTTTCACTGGAGAGACATCCCCATTGTCACACCCCTCACCGACCTCCTCTGAACAACAGCTTCTTCCCTGTGTTACCCAGCTGCCTGCTGCCTGGATGTCCCCAAGTCCTTCAGCCTGCCGGGTTCCCCTTGTTCTCTGAGATCTTGAGAAAACTGACTTAAACCCCCTTCTCTAACAAGGGAAAACTCAGAGGCCTTTCCCATATCTTTGGGATTTATTGGGAGGGGGACAGGAGTGGTAGAACCTTGCATTCTGCCTAGGCTCTTGGCTCTCCAAGTCTGTTCAGGCTGCTATAACAAAAATACCATAGACCAAGTGTCTTAAACAACAAATATTTATTTCTCACAGTTCCGGAGGCTGAGAAATCCAAGATCAAGGCTTTAGTAGATCCGTGTCTGGTGAGAACCCACTTCCTGGTTCATAGACAGACATCTCCTCACTGTAACCTCACATGGCAGAAGGGGTGAGGGGGCTCTCTGGGGTCTCTTTTACAAGAGCGCTAATCTTATTCATGAGGGGTCCACCCTCGCGACCTGATCACCTCCCAAAGGCCATGCCTCCAAATGCCATCACACTGGGGATAAGTCTTCAACATACGCACTTTGCAGGGACACAAACATTCAGACCACAGCAGTCTCCCAGTTCCCACTTCCTCTGGATTCTCCCTCTGCTTTCCTGGTTTTATCTCTGTGCCTGCTGCCCCTTTTCTGAACCTCCCACCTCACTGGGTACAGCTCTGATGGCTTCCTTCCCCACAGCACCACCATCACGAAGGGGGATGGTATCAAACATGGAGTGCAGGTTTAGGGCAATAGAAGTGGGTTACACAGAGCAGAGCACAGCTGAAAATCCCAGTTTGAATACTAGGAATCTTTGTTCTGAAAGCGCTTGGCCATTCTTGCTCCAAGATCCCCTCTGCCTCCTTTCTTCCGTCTGGAACCCTGCCCACTGCCAGGTTGCTGGACGGTCTCCATCCACTCCCTCCAGCGCCAGCGCCAGCCCCCAGGACCTGCTACCCTTCCTGTGCAGAGTCCTTCAGCTTCTCCTCTGTCACTCCACACCATCCAGGACCTGCTCCGTGATGGGCCCTCCCCTGTCATTCCCTGAAAATCCATCAAGTTATTTGACAGTCCAGAGTGACCATTCTCTCTCTCTCAGGAACTTTCCCACTAGCTATTAAACTAGTTTTTCTGTCCATTAAGCTTGTCCCCAGACACCTAATAGAGACCAGCCTGAATTAATCCTTAAATTTTTAAAAATCCGTAAGTTTCTTTGAACTCGAAAGATTTAACAAATAAAAAACAAAGAAGTCATCGCAAACCTTTTGAAAAATCCCCAAGCCTTCACTAAGTGCGTATTGGAATCTTCAATTCTTGCACACCAACTGGCCGGGGGTGGACAGAAGCCTGGTTTGCAGTTTTCAAGGTATCAAGATTCCTGCCCAACTTGGATTCAAGCTCGAACATGGAGTTGCCGAATCCTGAAGTGTGAAGAGACCGCCCTGTGGGCTCTCTGAGCAGCGGCTCCAGCACACCGTTGGGCCAGCCCACAGGTAGTGACCAATAATGCAGGGGAACAAAGGCCAGCCCCTTGCCTCAATCGGAACAACCCTGTGAAGGGCCATCCTCGCTCCAGAACTCCCCATGGAATCAGCTGCAGCCGAATCACGTTCCCGTTTCTGCCTGCGCCCAGTCCTGCATCCCTCCTACTCTACAGGCGCTGCTCCCAAAAGCGCTCCCCAGTCCCCTGTCCGCTCAGAGACTCAGGGTCCCAGAGTCTGTTTCCCAGGAAGCTTGACTGAATAAACTGGCTACGTTTATTGACTGGATTAGTCAAAACCGCTTGCGTGAAGTGACAGACCCCCCAAGTAGAATTTCATAAAGGCCACGACTCCTGAGATGTCTGTAAGATGACATTCAAAATATTTAACACCTGGCAGGGCGTGGCTATCCACCAATCAGATCAGAGGCCAACTGTGGTCAGCCAGCACACCTGGACCAACGCAGGCTGGCTGAATGTCATCCTGGATTTTAGTGAGTTGAAGTTACATTCCTAGGGATGATATAAAAACCAAATTCTTCAGAAGCTGGCCAATTTTCTCCTTCTACAGAATTTCACTTGCCATATTAATAGGGACAGATGCTAAGGTCAGGGTGCCAAGACACAAGTGGCTATTACTTCAACTATCTGCCTAAAGCACAATAAAAAAAAAGAAATACTACCTCCACTCCTCGGACACAGGCCTCATCTCCTTGACCGTGTTGGGTTTTGTCTCTATGAAGTAGGTTTTGAAAAACAGAAGAGTGTGATCTTTACACTTTTTGAGGCGGAGTTCCAAAGTCCCAACCTAAAACGAATCTCCTCTGGGCGCATCGGAATTTATGTTGGGGCATAACCAGCACATCTATATTCATGGACGATCCAGGTTTTGTGGGTCCTGAAATTTATACGATTTTGGAACATTCTTTAAGGAAAAGAATACAAAATTATAAATACAAAAGTAGATGTGAATGTGAATATTTATTTTCAGTAAGAAAAAATTACAACAGGGGCCGGCCCAGTGGCGCAGCGGTTAAGTTCTCATGTTCCACTTCGGCAGCTGGGGGTTCTCAGATTCCTATCCCAGGTGCGGACATGGCACTGTTTGGCAAGCCATGCTGTGGCAGGCGTCCCACATATAAAGTAGAGGAAGGTGGGCACAGATGTTAGCTCAGGACCGGTCTTCCTCAGCAAAAAGAGGAGGATTGGCAGCAGATGTTAGCTCAGGTCTAATCTTCCTCAAAAAAAAAAAAAAATTACAACAAATTACAAATTGCAAAAAGTGAAAAATGCCACTAACATAAAATCTAGAAACTATAATTAGTATTCTTATTAATTAACTGACTGACATACCTCTCTAAGACTTTTTTCCCTATATTTTTTGGTCACATATTCTCTAAAAGCATCAATTTTGTAATATATTCATAGAGAGAATACAAAGATAATTCAGTCTTTCCTGCAGCATGATTTATCAAATTTTGTGTTTTATGATTGATCATTTAGAAAAGTTTCTTTCAACTTCACAGACTGTTATTGGTAATGTCTTGTAAATTTTTAGGACTGTTGTCAAAGTTGAGAAAATAAACTCTGTCAGATTTGTTTTCACATAGATTTCAAAGACTATTCTACAGAGTAGCTTGAAGCTCCATGAATTTCAAACTTCTTCCTCTGTGCACATCCTTCTAGTACCTTGTACTGTCCTCCAGTTTCCTCTCATGATTCAACCTCTAGTCCTGCATCTTTTTTTCATGACACCAGGTAATCCACAACCTGGGCAGTACGAGAAAGTCTGAAGTTCACAAAGAGAGAAAAAGACCTGCCCTAGGTACCTCACAAGGAGGATTTTTTTTTTAACGTAAGGATTAAATGTGAATAGATGTGAACAGCACGTATAAATGGTAGCTAATTTTATTGTTTATAAAAGTATCATATAAATGTAAGCTATTTTTATCATTGTTATTATTTTTGTGAGGTAAAAAGGATACCCTGGGAATTCCTGTTACATTATCTGTGATCTCTTCCCAATCCACTCACGTTCTAGAAACATCTATGCCAAAACAATTGGCTTAAGCTTGGACAGAATAGAGTTGATTCACCTGCTTTTTTCTTCATTTTTAAGTTTGTAAAGTATATATTAAAATATTGAAAACGTTTTCTTTAATAAGTAATGGTATCATTGGTGAATATATATGTAGGGCAATTTATCTAGCTTCCTAAGAATTTCTGCTCAGACCACTAAAACTCCCTACAGACAAGGAATGGCATGTTAGAGTTAGGTTTGGCAATGCATTATGGGAAGCATATTTGCACATTCATTTAAAAAATTAACACTGCAAGATGGGGAATAAGGTTTGGGGAATAAAGTTCCCATGCTCTTGGAGATTCTTGAATCAACTCATTACTGTAGGTACTTGTAAAAATCCGCATGGATTAACATGCTGCTAGTTCTCTCGCGACAAGGATTCCTGATGAGGAAGAAGGATGCTACTGCGCTGTTCCCTCATTACTGGCAAATCGTCTCTCTCCCAAGATGTTCTTTGTGAAGTCATTAGCCGGGCCCAGATGGCCAAAAGCTCCAAATTCAGAACCTCAGAAATCCTGAGCTAAGTGTTTTCTCTAGAGGATCCACCGTCATCTATATAAAAGTTCGTGCAAAAAGGACTGAGAAATTGCTTTTATAAAAAAGTTCTCCAACTTGTGGACTGAAACCCCATGGGTGTCTATCTGGGTAGAAGAATTTCTCACTTCGTTTGTCTTTTAGCCTAAGAGTGGTCAGCAGATAATTTTCTATTTTTGTGGAACTGCGGCAAATCCCTTATTACTCCCTCTGTAATTGAAACCGAAGAGTGGGGCTGAAGGATAAGAAGGAGAAAATAACATCAGTATTTTCTATGCTAACAATGGCTTTGACAACCGTTCTGAATGCAACCTGTTTCCGTATTGGGAAAATAGAGTAATCCAGCAAAAATGCACAGATGACCCCTCCTAAAGAATGCTCATTGTTCTTTCTGACTGCCCAGTGTTTGAAGCTCCTTCCTGAGTCCAATGGCCTGAAAACTCCCAGGCTCCCTTGCAGCCCGTGCAGTGGTGTGTGACATCATCCCCACTCCCAGACACGGACCCAGAGCGCAAGAAGCAGGAACAGTGTGGCACACTCTTTCTCAACATTAGCAGCAGCTTTGTTTCAGGAATAAATCCATTGGCCAAACTACCTATCCATTCAGATTCCCCCAGAAGTGGACCCTGAGACCAGGATTTGAAGACGAGTAGTTTGTTTGGACCAGGAAGCACTGGTCAGGAAGTGGGAAAAGAGGAGAAAGCCAGGCATGGTGTCTCAGTGAGCAGGTTCCCCCTATGAGCACCTGAGGTTCAGACGTGCTGGGGACCACTGGGAGACAGCACAGAGCAGGCCTCAGAGGGCTGAGAAATCTGGAGTATTTATCCTCTCTTATGGACTGAATGTTTGTGTCCATCACAAAATTCATATGTTGGAGCCCTAACCCTCAGTGAGGTTGTCCTGGAGTAAGGAAGTAATTAAGATTAAATGAGGTTACAAGCATGGGGCACTGACCTGATGGGAGTAGTGTCCTCATAAGCAGAGACACCAAAGAGCCCTCGCTCTCTCCTTCCACGTACCCTCAGAGGAAACGCCATGTGAGGACACAGCAAGAAAGAGCCATCTTCAACCTTGGAACAGAGCCCTCGCCAGAAACTGAATCAACCAAAACCTTGATCTTGGATACCCCAGCTTCCAGAACCATGAGAAAATAAATTTGTTTAATAATATTTAGATAAACATTTAAATTTATATGTTATTTAAGCCACCCACCCTATGGTATTTTAGTTATGGCAGCCCGAGTGGACTAATGCATCCTTTGATTCTCATTTGTCCTGAGGTCATTAACCCTCTGTGACATCCAGCCTCTCCTACCTGGGGTGGATGGAGCATTGCCAGAGGCAGCCCTCAGGTGGGGAATCACAGGTACTTTCAGAAACTGTGATCCCAGAAGGATCACAGTTAGGTGTAAGGAAGGGGCTAGGTGGGGCATTGACAGAGTCTGCCGTGGTGACAGCCACGGAACTATGACATTGAGTGCTTTGTGGCAGCAGAAGTGGTTTTTTTCCACCAGACCAGCTCTGTACCATCGGTTTATCACTTTTCCTGGCTGTTGAGCCTTTCACGAAGGTCCCCTCCCCCGCCAAGGATTCAGACAGCTACCTTTTAATCAGAGACTTTTCTGCTTAAATCAATCAGTTCCGTTTCTGTTGCTTGCAACCAAGAACACTGACTGTCTGCTCCAAGTTATATCTAGTCATGAAAACAAGAATGTATCAGTGTCATCTGCCTCTTACTATCCGAAATTTAAAAAGCAGAGGTATCTAATTCATGACCAAAACAACGCAAATTAGTCAATGAGCCTGAAGGGACACGTTTTGCAAAATAAGATTACAATGTCTGCCCCAAATACACATCGAAAGCCTTAACATTTTGTTTACCATGTGGCCCAGATAATTCTACCTAATTATCCTAAGGAAATAACACGACAAAACCTCAAAGATGAATAGACAATATATTTTTCAAGTCATTGTATATAATAACAAAAAACTAGAAACAAATCAAAATCAAGGGAGTATTTAAATAAATTACAATACATCTATAGTGGAATACTTTACAGATATTAAGAGTGACATTGCAGAAGTGTATTTTTTAATATGAAAAAATACGCGTGATGTAAGTAGAAAAACAAGTTAGAGAATAGTATATTCAGTGGGAGCCCATTTTTGTAAGAAAAAATATAAATCTTGGAGAAAATTCTGAAAGGATATACCAATGTATTACTCAAAGTTATATTTAGGTGGTAGAACAAAGATGATTTTTATTTTTACCCTATATTTAGAGATATTTATGATGGTTCGGTAATAAGCATTAATCACTTACCAAATTTTTATATTATAATAATCCCTGCTCTACCTAACTCACGGGGGCATTATAGTGTAGGAAAGCATGATTGTCACTAAAAATTTCATAAAGATGCAGTCATGGAAAGTTTCCATAAGGAAAAGATGTAAGAGAATCTTCAAAACAATTCAACATATAATTTAACCATGCCTCACGAGGGCTGCTATGATTAATATCAGCAGGCACAAAATAACGCTAAGATTATGCATGAACAATTAGCCATCAAGTGTGAATCAATATGGGAATTCATTCAGAACGAAAAGTACAAACCTAAGATTGTCTTCAGCATCAGTTGCAACAAGATGTCCTGGAATAAAACCAATTACAAGAGATCAGAAGTCCTGGCCAATAAAACAGGCATCAGATTATACAAAAATATTAATAAAGCAGTGGCTATTACTGATCTCATAATTGCTCTTAGCAGGAACACTTTCAAAACCTAAGGAGACAGAATTAAACAAGTAGCCCTGGCAGAAGAATTAAAGCAAATGTGTAAATTGAACACTACTAAATTAAATGCTGTTGTCCTGGCAACTTGAATGCTTTGATAAATGAGTTATTCGACATCTTACGGAACTTGGAATTTATCATGTGTTAGTGAAAATTCAGATCATTCCTTCTATGTGCTTGTCATGTGGCCAAAAGATTTCTATCTCAAAAATAATTGATAGTCATGGAGTTAGCCCTCAGGGTCTGAGAGGTAACCAGCAGGGTAGAAACTATGGATTCTGCCCACTGTTCCTTACCCGCTTCCACCATCCTAGCAGAACCCAGGTTTGGTGTGGGTGTGGAGTCCTCGCACACACAGCCTGCATTGGATGTCCCTTCCAGATCTGCTCTCCTCCCTTCTCCACTCTGCTTTGTCCTGGGAGCCTGACCTGCATGGACTACATCACGGGCACTCATGACCTTGGGCTTCCAGTTGGGTTGGACCAATGGGGAGCCCCTGCAGGAGCTCAGAGGGTAGGAGAAGGGTAAGGCCGGGGTAGTTGCTTTCTTTGGCTTCTTTCATGCAGGCTGTCTGCTTTCCTCAGCCTGAGATCATAGGACTGGACAGGCAGCCCTCTCCCCACAGCCTTTCTGTGCATATGGTACCTCTGTCTGCAGGCTCTGGAAGCCACTCACCAACCCAACCTTACCTTCAGTCCTAGGAGTTTTAAGGCTCCTATTAGCCACAAGGTACTGCACTCTTTTGTGGATTGCCTACACCCTTCCCGTGGTTGTAAACAGTCACTTTATTAAACTCTCCTCAAATGACTTTGTTTCCCCTTGGGACCCTGACTGCTGGTGTGCCTCAGGGAAAGTTGGCTCCAGTCCCAGCTCCAGGATGCACCATGGTTTGTTTAAGCCAATCAATACATCCCATTCCGCTGATGAAGGGGTGGGTAGAAGATACGTGGTCCAGAGTGAATCTCAGGATTCTTGCTTGGAATTCTAGGGCTGAAGCAGGATCTCTTACAACAGATAATGCTGCCTTAGTTGACCCCAAGGAACACCACACTTGAGTAGCTTAACTCCTACTCTCAATTGCAGCACAAAGAGGGTCAGCACAAGGTCGGAGGAGTCTACTCCCCAGAGTCATCATAGGCCCAGGTTGCTGTCATCCAGGGTCTCCACTATTCCCTGGGGCCCCTTATTCTTGCTGCAGAGACGGGGAGGGCAGGAGCATGGAGTCAGGCCTGGTTTACGTGCATGACCTCCGCTCACTTTCTGTTGGCCAGAACTTAGTCATACAGCCCCACCTCACTGCAGGGGGCTGGGAAGGGTAGTCTAGCTGTGTGTCAAGGAAGAAAACAAAATGGTTTGGTGAACACTAGCCAGCTAGTGGTTTTTATATCAGTATGTATGTCCCACGCTATTTTTGTTTGTTTGTTTTTGCTAAATCTGGAAAGTCTAGCCTAACGAAATGTGTATTTTTTAATGGCCACATTGCCTTTCTGAAAAACGTTCAGGTTCTGGTGATAAGGAAGAAGGGAAAATGGACATTGGATAGGCACGAAGTATATGCCTCAGCAACCATATGACCCAATAGTTGTCAGTAGCACATAAACTAGTGTAAGTTGGTGTGGTTTCCAGGAAAGTTTTGCCTTTCTCCTGATATAAGTGAGTAGACTTGACTTTTTCCTGAACTATAGACGTGAATTTTGGAGGTCCAGTAACCACGTCTATGTCTAATGGATTTGACAACATTTATCTCATTATACCAAGACACGGAAATAAAATTAACATTAGGTGACATACCATGGCAGGCGTTTTTAAGCGGGACTACGTACATTTTTAAAAAACAAAAGTTCAAAGTGAAAATCATATAATTAAATGTCCTTGTCAACCATATTTTTTCCCTATTACCCTATGTGTTTTGTAAGGCCTGTAAATAGATTAAAAATTTTGATGTTAATTATTCCCACTGGTTCAGTAGTCACGGACTGAAGTGATGCATTTTCAAGTTTCAATAATTGGACTCTGGAGACTTACAGAGAGGAAGCACATACGTTAAGATGTCATATTCTATTCTCAACATGTGACCGTCATTATCTTCCAACTCAATAATGCTTATAAATGTACAAGCTATGTATGAGCTATTGTAAGTCTTTAAAATCCTGTAGCTTGACATTTATAGCTATGCTAGCCAGCAGGAGCTCATTGTAGCTGGGTTGCACGTATTGTTTCAAGCATGCCCTCTAGGTTCTTTGGAGACACTGTAAAATATTGTGGGAAAAAAAAACGAAAACAAAAACATGATCCATATCCGCAGTCAGGTTTTCTGTGACACGAGCTGTGTATCGCAGATTGCGTGGGAATTAAGGCCACAAGGGGAAGTGAGTGATAGACTATGTCTCAAGTCTTTGTCTTCCCAGAGTGATTTGATCATTCTTAGCAATGCCATGTAGGGAAGGAAAGTCCTGGAATGAAAAAACAGTCAAAATAGTTATTTTCCAGAGTTGACTGATGCATACCAAACCCTTGATCCAGTCTGACATGGACTGGCCCCTTTGAAAGTCTATCTTCTCTGATGAAGAAAGCCAACTAGCTGTGGTCTCCCCTCACAGAGCAATGCCAGACCCAGTCACAGCAACTTCGAAAACCTGGCTGAGTCCTTTTGTTCAAGCAAAATGTCGTTGTGTCAAATGTTCATTGTGTCAACTAAGTTGGCCGTTGCCAAGGGAGACCTTTTTGCTAGAGAGGGACACTGAAACTATGGTCATTGCGTTGATGGAAACTGACGAGTGGCCGTGGCTTCATTCATTCCCCAGTGGTAGTTGGGGAAGCACAGAATTTCTCACTGATGCTCAGGTGAGAAACCTTTCAGAAATGACCTGCCAAGTTATCATCAAGTGCAGTTGCTCTTATGTAAGATTATCCATGCTAGTAAATATATTTCAGGGTTAAACCACCCCCCACCCTGTATATTATGTATGTTCTACGTATATTATTGTTGTTATTATATGCTATACATACATTATTACACATTGTACATATAATATATGCAGTATATATACAATATTCTCTCTCTGTACATCTGAGAGGTAATACTGTAAAGGCACTGTATATATAATACCATATATGTTATGTTTATAATATATTAGAGATAATACCAAATATATTTATGTTGTATATTATATGCATATATAACAACTTGTAGATTACATATACCTATAAAACAAAGTTTTGTGAAACAAAGTGTTTTTAGTCTTTCAAAAAATTATTTGAAAATTAAACTGAAGAACAAATATTTCCCGATTACAGCAATCCTTGCCCCAACTTTCCTTGCAAAGATTTCCAACCTCCAGCATATTTTTGGGCACCCAGCTCTGGTTAGCCTTCTCTCCATCCTCAGAGTCATCAGAGGAAGAAGGAACTGAAGGCAGACAATAGCTGAAAGGACAGAATGAATAAAACTTCACCCATCATTTCTCAAGAATTTGTGAAACTTTCCATTTTCTACTCTGTTCCTTTGGTACCAATTAAGGAAGCTTTGGTAAAAGAGATGAAATTGAGTGGTCCTTCAGCTTTGCTCTGATTGTTGGGTGACCCAGGGACAGCTTCAGATTTTCCTTTCCACGTCTGCCTCTTCAGCCGGGTCCTTTGGCAAGCGCTTTCCAATGGCCCCGTGGCTACTAACTCCCGCTGGCTTCTCACATTTCTATCCCAGTTTTATTTGTGGAATAGTTGCCGCTCTTCATCATACCAAATAGCTGGCTTGACTGCATTTCTCACTCTTTTAGCTGCTGTGTGAATACTTCAAAACATTCAGTTAGTTAACTCAATTCAGTCAAAAATTGTCACAATGTTTAGCATTGTGTTGACACAGCCCATGGCATTGGAGGAAACACAGCTCATTAAGTTCTTCACGATTCTTTATGGAACAGAGCTACACACTGTAATAGAGCTACAAATGTAGCCGGACCACCAGCACAAGAAAAAGGAAATGAATGACTACCAGAGCGCCAGCTATGCAGCAGGCCCTGTGTTAGAGTTTATCCACATTTCAGCTCATTTGATCACACCGTTATCCAAACCCTTACGCTGACCATCATCCGGAGCTGGACAGAAAACGATAGTTTATTACGCAGTTCCTATTTACGCACTAATACTCAAAGAATAAATAGGAAAAAAATAGGCTTCCCAGTCAAGTTTCACTTACTCATTTAATTTCCTTTCATTTGTATTTGGTTTTGTTGCAAACTGCTGTGGCTCCTTTAAGAAATCGGGATACAGAGCGCTCAGCCTCAATATACCTTTCCCCAGAGAAAATGGACTTTGGAGAGGGTTAAACACAGATGGGGAGGAGGGGCTGGTTGAGGGAGAGCAAGAAGGGGGAGGATGGGGAGACGGAAGAGAGCCTGGTGCTTCAACCTAAAGAGCAATATCTACGAAACGCACATTCAAAACAACGCCCTCTGAATGCCTACTGTGTGCGTTATGGGGCTAACCAAGATGGTTTAAGGAAATCCCAAGGAGACGCTAACATTAACGAGTAGCAGGAGGGTTAATGAGCCACTTAGCAAAGACTCTGAGGACACTGCAATGAGAATGTGCTGAGGCACAGAGCCAGGGCGGAAGGCGGCCTGGGGCGGCCTGGAGAGCAGCGAGTAAATAAGGAAAGCCCTAGAAACAGTCCTGTAGCAGCTGTTAACTGTAATACAGATGGAGTTAATATTTTAAATGAATTATTCTATTTTTACGCTAACCATTTCTGGCTTTAAAAGAACCAGTGTTGTATCTACACGCTATCTACGTGCTTGTCGTTGATGTTCTAGGCCCAGAGGAAGCCTGACCCTGGGTTGGCAGCGCCTGAGACGCCCCAATCATTTGTGAAGTAAAGGAAAAGAGCATCCTTAAAAACAAGCAAACCACCTCTCCTGGACTTTCATAAAAATATCAACCCGGCAAGGGAATTGTCACAGACGGCATAGATTGTCCCCATAATTATAAAACGCGGCAGTTTCGTGTCTTGAATGACAATAGTATAGACGGATAATTAGATCCTAATTTCTGCTTCAGTGTTCTTCTGTTCTCAACAACTAATTGGTAATTTACTCGTGAATTTCCCCTTTGCATATATCTCACATTCACACGCAAAAAGTCAAAGTCAAAGAAAATTGCTTCCGATCTGATGTTTTTTCAAATAAAAATGTGTATCTTGCACACAGTTATAAGCTATGAAATAAAGTATTCTTCAAAGTTCCCAAAGAGTTATTAAGACGCTAGGAAGCCTTTATGCGTTTATTCTAAGGAAAAAGGGGAGAGAGGGAGAATGGGAAAGAGAGAGGGAAAGAAAATGATCTCCACAGTAAAATCTCACACATGCGCACACACGCATGCACGCTACACACACACACACACAGGATTGTGGGTGCAGTGGGGGAAGGGGTCTTGGCATGCTTTTTTGTATTGCTAACACATTTCTATTTATAGAAAGATCAGAAACTATGTATGTAAAAAGAAAAAAAAAGAAAATCATTCTAATTCAACCTCCTAGAATTAACCATTGTTGATATTTTTAGGCTGACCTTTGGCATTAGATTCTTTGAAGAGAATATCCTGTGTTCTTAAAAAAAAAAATTAAAAAAAGGCCAAGCCAACCATGATGGCCTAGTGGTTAAACTTCCTCGCTCTCACCTCTTCGGTGGCCCCGGTTCATTTCTGGTCGTGGAACCACCCGTCTGTCAGTCGCCATGCTGTGGCAGCAGCTCACACAGAAGAAGTAGAAGGATGTATAACTAGGATATACAACCATGCTTGGGGCTTTGGGGGGGAAAAAAAGGAAATAAATTCAAGGAGGGTCCCCACTGCCTCCCTGGTCCGTCTCCTCAGGTCTTGTTCCCTTCTACCTGCCCCACAGTGGCAATAAATTGTGACCCCCACTCCCACACTTCCGGGTCACCTCACCCTGCCCTGCCCTGACACCTCCAACCCCACAGAGAGAGGGCACCTCCCACTCGGTCTAAGTCCTAATCCCCATAACTTGGAGAAGATCAGATCTAAGTAGTTAAAATGAAGTTTCAGTTTCTCTGTTCTTACCTCACCTAAAATTTGGTTAGACCTGCACAGATGAAGAATGTACGTTAGCTCTGGACTTCTTCATAGAAGCGTTTCACGGTGTTCGTGAAACCCACTTTGGGAGGCCCTCTGGAATAGCTGCCTCTGGAAAAGGGATTTTCACCAAATTTTAGGAACAGGACTTAATTTTTATGGGGCGTGAAGCTTATACAATTTGGGGAGGGGATTTCTTTAAGAAACAGAATACAGAATCCTGAATGCAAAATGTAGCGCAAAAATAAATATTCAGAGTAAGAAAAGAATTCACAATTAATAACAAATGTTCAAAAGCTAACAAATAATACAAATATCACAAATTCTAGAAAAATGATATACTCTGTTTATGAACTGCCTGACACACCACTATAGTATTTTTCCACAGATCGGCTTCTGGCCCCACTCGCTCCTCCTCCACTCCCCGCCTCCTTGCAATGCCAGGACCACGAGACAGGTTCTACCACAGCTCAGTCTCTAGCCCTACCCCTTCATTCCATAAAAGCAGGCAAGTTGCCACGGTGGGCAGGAGTGTATTCCAGAAACCCGTTCCTACACTGGACAGCCAGCAACAGTTGTCTATAGAGTGACTTTGAACCATGGGAATGTGTCCCACTAAACTCCACCTAAATGTATCCCCAATGTGACTCCCCCTTAGCCAGATGCCAAAAATGCCTGTGGCCACTCCGACGCCGCCCAACTCAAGGGGCAGTGTGACAGGAGAAGTCAGAAGAGAAAGAGACAACGGTCCTAACCAACTGCGATTGAAATATCTAATTTTACTAAATCTACGACCATATGAACACAAGGCCCCTGGGAAGGGCTCGTGCACTGAGGGACCCTGAGGCTAGGGACTTACTAGCATCCCCGCAAAACCACTTCTGGCTCCATGGTGTATTCACAGTTGTTGAGGAGTACTTTGTGCAGCACCCCAGAGAAGGTGGCATTCCCCAGAACAACTAAAACTAGTGACAGGGAGGTCTCCAAATTGGGCGAAGCACACAAAATTTACTTGAAATGTCCTAGAGAGGAGTTCCAGGAGCAGCTCCCAAATTGAGAAAACAAAACAAACAAGAGCCCCCGGTGAAAAGTCACAAGGGACACCCTCCAAACTAGAGGCGTAGATTTGCAAAGGAGCTGCTTCTCACAGGGTAACTCTATACAGGGCGCTCCGGAGGGAGGAGCAGCCGCTGTTTACTTATTTAAGGGTGGTGAGCAACTCTCCCTGATATTGCCAGGGAGATCAGCATGTTCTAAACACAAACCGCCGTCCAATAATCCGAAACCCTTAAAGTCGATAATACTATGCTCTAGGAAAAACACAAGTTTGGGGCATCACACAACTGTGGGTTCAGATCCAGGCTCTGCTAGTTACTGGCTGTGTGACCCCAGGTACGGTACTTAGCTACTGGGAACCTCAGTTTCTCATCTGTAAAATGGGTTTAATAAACATCTACTCTATAAGATGGTTGAGGATTCATCATATTTGTGACAATTCTGCCACAAACGAAATTTTCAGCAAATAGTATACAGTATTATAAAGCTGTCTTTCCCATTTACTTTGCCATGATACAAAGAAGAGTCCTAAATATTTGGTGACCTCGCCTATTACACAAGTACATAAATAAAGACTCGCTTGTTAAATACAGATTAAAACTCCAGTTGAAATTTGGGAGTATACGGTCTGGCTAGATGCTGACCAATATTTGCATCTGCCTTTAATTTGTTGAAAATGAAAACTTTCTAAGTTTGCAAGTTAGGGGTGTGTGTTTGGTAAGGATGAGAGTGGAGTGAGAGGAGAAGGTATTCAATATAAATAATAAATAAAATTTGTATTTTTTATCACTGAGGGCTATATAAATTACAAAGTAGTCAGGACCCATTTAAAGACTGGAACTTCTGCTGCTAAAATGTGTATGTTGGTACCAACTCATATGGGATACAGCAAAAGCTGTATGACGAGGAAAATTCATCGCAATACAGGCACATCTTAACAAACAAGAAAAATCCCAAATAAGCAACCTTAAAGCACACCTAACTGAACTAGAGAAAAAAGAACAAATGAAGCCCAAAGTCAGCAGAAGGAGAGAAATAATAAAAATCAGAGCAGAAATAAATACTATTGAAATGAAAAAGGCAGTAGAAAGGATCAATGAGACAAAGAGCTGGTTTTTTGAGAAGATAAATAAAATTGACAAACCACTAGCCAGACTTACAAAGAAAAAAAGGGAGAAAGCTCAAATAAACAAAATCAGAAATGAAAGAGGAGAAATAACAACAGACTCTGCAGAAATACAACAGATTATAAGAGAATACTACAAAAAACTATATGCCAACAGAATGGATAACCTAGAGGAAATGAATAAATTCCTGGACTCCTACAATCTCCCAAAGCTCACTCAAGAAGAGGCAGACAATTTGAACAGACCAATCACAAGGAAAGAGATTGAAACAGCAATCAAAAACATCCCAAAGAATAAAACCCCAGGACCAGATGGCTTTCCTGGGGAATTCTACCAAACTTTCAGAGAGGATTTAATACCTATCCTTTTCAAGCTATTCCAAAAAATTAGGGAAGATGGAACACTTCCTAACACATTCTATGAGGCCAACATCACGCTGATACCAAAACCTGACAAGGACACCATGAAAAAAGAGAACTACAGGCCAATATCACTGATGAACATAGATGCAAAAATTCTAAGCAAAATTTTGGCAACCAGAATTCAGCAATTCATCAAAAGAATCATACATCATGATCAGGTGGGATTCATACCAGGGACACAGGGATGGTTCAACATCCGCAAATCAATCAACGTGATACACCACATCAACAAACTGAGGAATAAAAACCACATAATCATCTCAAAAGATGCAGAGAAAGCATTTGACAAGATCCAACAGCCACTTATGATAAAAACTCTGAAGAAAATGGGCATAGAAGGAAACTACCTCAATGTAATAAAGGCCATATACGACAAACTCATAGCCAACATCATACTCAATGGGCAAAAACTGAACGACATCCCCCTGAAAACAGGAATGAGACAAGGATGCCCTCTATCACCACTCTTATTTAACATAGTACTGGAGGTCCTGGCCAGAGCAATCAGGCAAGAAAAAGGAATAAAAGGAATCCAAATAGGGAGGGAAGAAGTGAAACTCTTGCTGTTTGCAGACCACGTGATCTTATATATAGAAAACCCCAAAGAATCCATTGGAAAACTGTTAGAAGTAATCAACAACTACAGCAAAGTTGCAGGGTATAAAATCAATTTGCATAAATCAGTAGCATTTCTATACTCCAGTAATGAACCAACAGAAAAGGAACTCAAGAATACAATACCATTCACAATCGCAACAAAAAGAATAAAATACCTTGGGGTAAATTTAACTAAGGAAGTGAAGGACCCATATAATGAAAATTACAAGGCCTTTCTGAGAGAATTGGATGATGACATAAGGAGATGGAAAGACATTCCATGTACATGGATTGGAAGAATAAACATAGTTAAAATGTCCGTTCTACCTAAAGCAATCTACAGATTCAATGCCATCCCAATCAGAATCCCAATGACATTCTTTACAGAATTAGAACAAAGAATCCTAAAATTCATATGGGGCAACAAAAGACCCCGAATTTCTAAGGCAATCCTGAGAAAAAAAGAACAAAACGGGAGGCATCACAATCCCTGACTTCAAAACATACTACAAAGCTACAGTAATCAAAACAGCATGGTACTGGTACAAAAGCAGGTGCACAGATCAATGGAACAGAATTGAAAGCCCAGAAATCAAACCACACATCTATGGACAGCTTATCTTTGACAAATAAGCTGAGGGCATACAATGGAGAAGAGAAAGTCTTTTCAACAAATGGTGCTGGGAAAACTGGAAAGCCACATGTAAAAGAATGAAAATTGACCATTCTTTTTCACCATTCACCAAAATAAACTCAAAATGGATCAAAGACCTAAAGGTGAGACCTGAAACCATAAGGCTTCTGGAAGAAAAGTACACAGTACACTCTTTTACATCAGTATTAAAAGGATCTTTTTGGACACCATGTCTTCTCAGAGAAGGGAAACAATAGAAAGAATAAACAAACGGGACTTCATCAGACTAAAGAGCTTCTTCAAGGCAAATGAAAACAGGATTGACACAAAAAAAACAACCCACTAACTGGGAAAAAATATTTGCAAGTCATATATCTGACAAAGGCTTAATATCCTTAATATATAAAGAACTCTCGCAACTCAACCACAAAACATCAAACAACCCAATCAAAAAATGGGCTGGAGACATGAACAGACATTTCTCCAAAGAAGATATACTGATGGCCAATAGGCACATGAAAAGATGCTCATCATCGCTGATCATCAGGGAAATGCAAATCAAAACTACACTAAGATATCACCTTACACCAATTAGAATGACAAAAATGTCTAAAACTAATAGCAACAAATGTTGGAGAGGTTGCGGAGAAAAAGGAACCCTCATACACTGCTGGTGGGAATGCAAACTGGTGCAGCCACTATGGAAAACAGTATGGAGATTCCTCAAAAAACTAAAAATAGAACTACCATACGATCCAGCCATCCCACTACTGGGTATTTATCCAAAGAGCCTGAAGTCAGCAATCCCAAAAGTCCTGTGCACCCCAATGTTTATTGCAGCACTGTTTACAATAGCCAAGACGTGGAAGCAACCTAAGTGCCCATCAACAGACGAATGGATAAAGAAGTTGTGGTACATATATACAATGGAATACTACTCAGCTGCAAAACAGAACAAAATCATTCCATTTGCAATAACATGGATGGACCTTGAGAGAATTATGTTAAGTGAAATAAGCCAGCGAGAGAAAGATAATCTGTGTATGACTCCACTCATATGAGGAATTTAAAACTATGGACCAAGAACAGTTTAGTGGATACCAGGGGAAAGGTGGGGTGTGGGGTGGGCACAAAGGGTGAAGTGGTGCACCTACAACATGACTGACAAACATTAATGTACAACTGAAATTTCACAAGATTGTAACCTATCAATAACTCAATAAAAAAAATAATAATAATTTAAAAAAAAAAAAGGATCTTTTCGGACACCATGCCTTCTCAGAGAAGGGAAACAATAGAAAGAATGAACAAATGGGACTTCATCAGATTAAAGAGCTTCTTCAAGGCAAATGAAAACAGGATTGACACAAAAAAACAACCCACTAACTGGGAAAAAATATTTGCAAGTCATATATCTGACAAAGGCTTAATATCCTTAATATATAAAGAACTCTCACAACTCAACAACAAAACATCAAACAACCCAATCAAAAAATGGGCTGGAGACATGAACAGATATTTCTCCAAAGAAGATATACTGATGGCCAATAGGCACATGAAAAGATGCTCATCATCGCTGATCATCAGGGAAATGCAAATCAAAACTACACTAAGATATCACCTTACACCAATTAGAATGACAAAAATGTCTAAAACTAATAGCAACAAATGTTGGAGAGGTTGCGGAGAAAAAGGAACCCTCATACACTGCTGGAGGGAATGCAAACTGGTGCAGCCACTATGGAAAACAGTATAGAGATTCCTCAAAAAACTAAAAATAGAACTACCATATGACCCAACCATCCCACTACTGGGTATTTATCCAAAGAGCTTGAAGTCAGTAATCCCAAAAGTCCTGTGCACCCCAATGTTTATTGCAGCACTGTTTACAATAGCCAAGACGTGGAAGCAACCTAAGGTGGTATTTTTTAAATTAGAATTGAATGAAAAGCAAAATGATTTTTTAAAATCATTTTTAAATAATCAATGAAAAACAAAACAATTTTTAAAAATTAAATACATTCGTCACGCATTTAACCTGAATCTTATCCTATTTTCCATAAGTGTAATTTCTAAAATATAACCATACCAGATATTTGTATACAGGCATAACTCGGAGATACCGTGCGTTCAGCTCCAGACCACCATAATAAAGCAAGTCGCGTGAATTATTCAGTTTCCCAGTACATAAAAGTTATGCTTACACTACACTGGTCCATTAAGGGTGCAGTAGCATTACATCTAAAAAATAATGTACACAATTTAAATAAATTTATTTATTAAAAATAAAATTAAAATATTAAACGTATTTTATTAATTAAAATTAAAATTATTTTATTAATTTATCAATTTAAAATATTTTATTGCTAAAAATGCTAACCATCATCTGAGCCTTCAGCAAGTCATAGTCTTTGTGCTGGTGGAGGGTCTTGCCTTGGTGTTGATGGCTGCTGACTGATCAGGGTGGTGGTTGCTGAAGGCTGGGCTGGCTGTGGCAATTTCTTAAAATAAGACAATAGCGAAGTTTGCCCCATTGGTTGATTCTTCCTTTCAAGAACAATTTCTCCGGAGCATGTGATGCTGTTTGATAGCATTTTACCGGCAGTAGAACTTCTTTCAAAATTGAACCAATCCTCTCAAACCCTTGCCACTGCTTTATCAACTGAGTTTATCTCATATTCTAAATCCTTTGTGATCATTTCAACAATCTTCACAGCATCTTCACCAGGAGTAGATTCCGTCTCAAGAAACCACTTTCTTTGCTCATCCAAGAAGCAACCCCTCATCCGTTAAAGTTTTATCATGAGATTGCGACAATTCAGTCACATTTCCAGGTTCCACTTCTAATTCTAGTTCTCTTGCTATTTCTAGCACATCTGCGGTTACTTTCTCCACAGAAGTCTTGAACCCCTCAGAGTCATCCATGAGGGTTGGACTCTTTTTCCAAACTCCTGTTAATGTTGATATTTTGACCTATTCCCATAAATCATGAATGTTCTTAATGGTATCTAGAATGCTGTACCCTTTCCAGAAGGTTTTTAATTGACTTTGCCCAGATCCATCAGAGGAATCACTGTCTATGGCAGCTATAGCCTTATGAAATGTATTTCTTAAATAAGAAGACTTCAAAGTTGAAATTACTCCTTGATCCATGGGCTGCAGAATGGCTGTTGTGTCAGCAGGCATGAAAACATTCATCTTGTTGTACATCTCCATTGGAGCTCTTGGGTGACCAGGTGCATTGTCAACAATCAGTAACATTTGGAAAGGAACCTTCTTTTTCTGAGCAGTAGGTCTCAACAGTGGGCTTAAAATATTCAGTAAACTATGTTGTAAACGGATGTGCCGTCATCGAGGCTTTGTTATTCCACTTATAGAGTACAGGCAGAGCAGATTTAGCATCATTCTTGAGGGCCCTAGGTTTGAGGGAATGGTAAATGAGCAGTGGCTTCAACTTAAAGTCACCAGCTGCATTAGCCCCTAACAAGAGAGTCAGCCTGTCCTTCGAGGCTTTGAAACCTACCGGGCATTGATTTCTCCTCTCCAGCTATGGAAGTCCTAGAAGGCATCTTCTTCCAATAGACAGCTATTTCATCTACATTGAATATCTGTTTTTCAGTGTAGCCATCTTCATTAATGATCTTAGCTAGACCTTCTGGGATAACTTGCTGCAGCTTCTACATCAGCATTTGCTTATCAACTTACACTTTTATGTTATGGAGATGACTTTTTTTTTCCTTAAGCCTTATGAACTTCATGAACCAACCTCTGTTAGCTTCAAACTTTTCTTCTGCAGCTTCCTCGCCTCTCTCAGCCTTCACTGAATTGAAGAGAGTGAGGGCCTTGCTCTGGATTAGGCTTTGGCTTAATAGAATGTTGTGGCTGGCTTGACCTTCTGTCTAGACCACTAAAGCTTTCTCCATATCAGCACTAAGGTTGTATCCATATCTTATCATGCATGTGTTCACCAGAGTAGCACTTTTAATTTCCTTTAAGAACTTTCCTTTGCATTCACAACTTGGCTAACTGTTTGGGGCAAGAGGCCTAGCTTTATGCCTATCTTGGCTTTTGACATATCTTCCTCACTAAGCTTAATCACTTCTAGCTTTTGATTTAAAGTGAGAGACATCCAACTTTTCCTTTCACTTGAACACTTAGAGGACATTGTAGGGCTATTAATTGGCCTAATTTCAATATTGTTGTGTCTCAGGGAATAGGGAGTCCTCAGGAGAGGGAGAGATGGAGGAACACACACAACACTGATTGGTTAAGTTAGCCAACTTCTCTGGGCGCAGTTCGTGGAGCCCCAAATCAATTACAATAGTAACTGATCACAGATCACCATAACAAATATAATAATAATGAAAAAGTTTGAAATACTGTGAGAATTACCAAAATGTGACAAAGAGACATGAAGTGAGCAAATGCTGTTGGAAAATGACGCCGACAGACTTGCTAAATGTGGGGTTCCCACAAACATTTAATTTGTAAAAAACGTAATATCTGCCAAGTGCAATAGCGTGAAGCACAATAAAACAAAGTACGCCTGTATTCAAGATACATAGCAATTTCACCTCATGAAACCTTCACCCCAACTCCAGGCCCGTGGTAGTCGTTCATTTTGCTCGTGGAATATTTCCAGCTCTCTACACTTCCTCCAGCCATGAGTTTGGGCGGGACCGAAGAGTTAGTAATGGCCTGTGTCTTGTGAGGTGGACGTGAAGTGGGAGGACCCTCTAGCACTCTCTTTTCCTTTGTCACAGCCTGTGTCCCAGAGTGAGGACAATGATGACATGAAGCAGAGCCCCCCGTCATCAACCCACGATGGACATATATTGTGAGGAGAAAACAACTCTTGTTGCTTTAGACCACTAAGATTTGGGACTGTTTGTTACCACAGTATAATCTGACCTATCCTGACTGATACAAGTTCCACATAATAAGATAATATAATAAAATGTCACCAATTTGGAATAAAAAAATAAACTAGAGTCAATTAATAATTCCTCTGAACCACAGAATTTTTAAGAAAAAGATGCTATTTCTGACAACCATTTGCTGTGGTATTGACCCCACCAGATTTCATCATCTACAGGAGCTCCCTCAGCTCTCCCATTACAGGAGAGTAAGTGGTATTATTTTAACTTGTTTTATTCCCAGTTGTTTCATTTCTATTCTGTGTCTCTCAAATAGACAAGAGGGGATATATCCAAACGGATAAGGGTGTAGACAGGAGCAGACGGACCTGGATTTCAGTCACATCTCTGTAACATACCAGCTGGTAACTCTGAGCACATCATGTACCTTCGTGTGTAAAATGGGGATAATACGGGCCAGCCCGGAGCCTGGCAGGCGGTAAACCTAACTGTACACGGTAAACCTCGTACGGTGGCCTGACATTATCAGAAATTGTTCAGAGCACGAGCCCTCCCTTTTCCATTTAACCCACTTCGCAGGGCACCGTGTTCCGCCTGGGGTGGCTACTCTGCAAGCGCAGTGGGCAGACAACGTCGTTTTTCAAAATGAATCAGCTCTTCTGTCTCCAGTTCATGGTTCGTCAGCTAATTCCATCTCTTGGGTTAGAGACCCCTGCTGTGGCATTTTTAGATGCAAACATTCAATTTCATTTTTAAATTGGAATTTTGATAGCCCATGAAAAGAATCCCAATATACCTTTAAGACTCACTCTAGTTTTCCCCGTGGGAGGCAGTGTAAGGAGATAGAAAGAACACGGGCTTGGGCGTGAGTCAGGCCAGGGGTTGAATCCCAGCTCTGCCTTTTACCGTGACCTATGGCAAACCTGTAATTCTCAATTTCCTGATCTCTAAAAGGGAGAGCAATACCCATCCTGGAACATGGTCATGAAAATGAACTGAGCATGTGTGTTAAAGCACATGACCTGGGATACAGTAACTGCTCACTTAAAAAAAGAAAGAAAAAACTTAGTTTCCTTCCCATGTTGTGCTTCTGAGTCTTTGACATAGTTTATTAAAATTTAAATTGCTGTGAAGAGAGTGGTAGTTTCAGACTGAAAGTGTCAACAATCTCACTTTCTTAGAGCTCCTTCTATTCCCCTTTGTATTGAGAGAAGTCATTTCAACTCCATTTGAGTTGTAAGCTTAAGATCTTCTTCAAACTGGACACCTGCAGTCACTAGTGTTAAAAAACTAAAGCAGCCCCCATGCAGGCTGATTTTTTCTTGAACATTCAAACTGAAAACTCTTAAAATTCTGCTTTATTTTATGTTTTCTGTCTAAATGAAGCAGGATCCATCGAACAAAGGAAAATCAGTTGATTGACAATAATGCACTGCTAAAGGCATGAGGACACGGTTTCATTCATTCAGCAACTGGTTTTTCTGAGAACTCACTCCGGAGCAGGCACTTTTCAGTTGGGAGCATGCAGTGATGAGCAAGAAAGACAAAATGGCTGCCCTCGGGGAACGTACATCCTAGTGGAGAAGACATGGAAACATATAAACCATAAAATGTAGTGTTTATTTTAGAGGTATTTGCTATAAAGAAAACTAAAAGAGGACAAGGAGATGAGTGATGTGGGAGGAGGGAGCAATATTAGTCAGAGTTGGGAAAAAACATGGGAGGAGGTGCAATGAGCTCGATGATGCAAATGCAAAGGCTAGTGATGTCTGAGAAACAGCCTTCCTGGAAGAAGCGGTCAAAGTCTTGAGGCAAAACGAACTGGCCGAGTTCAAGGAACAGAAAGCCAGCCAGTGTGGCCAGCCGGAGCAGTCAAGAAGAAAAATGGTAGGAAATGAGGTTCGAGAGTAAAGTAGCAACCAGAACATGTAGGTCTCTAATTCATACTATGGAAGTTGGATTTGATGTTAAGTGTTCTAGGAAGCCTTTAGAGGGTTTCCATCAGGAGAGTGACTTGGTCTGACTTGCATCGTTAAACATCATTTGAGTTTGCGTCTGAGCAGGGACTATAAAGGCAAGAGTGGAAAGAGGAGATCCTGTTAGGAAGTTGTGGTAGTGGAGGGGAGAGATGATTATGGCTCAGATTGGAATGGTGGTGGTAGAAGAAGTGAAAAGCGTTCATATCTGGGGTATATTTTGAAGATGGAGCCAACAGTACTTGCTCAACAATTGAACGCAAGCTATGAAAGAAAAACAGGAATGAAGGACAGCTCATAGATATTAGGCCTAAGCAATTCTCGGAAATGGGCTGACATTTACTGAGAAAGATAAAACTAGGAGCAAGCAGATTTAGGTGAGAAAGTCAAGAATTCTATTTGAGACATTTTAAGTTTGAGTTGCTTATTTGACATCCAAGAGATGGTGAGTAGGCCGTGGGATATATAAATCTGGGGTTCAAGGAAGGAGTCTGGGTTGGAGATAAATTTGAGATTCACCAGCATTTGGAAGTCACTAAAGCCATGGGACTAGGAAAGATCTTCCAAAGAGAAGGTGTAGACAGAGAAGAGAAGAGTCTAAAGAATGAAGAGTTAACCTTAGGAGGTGAGGAAAAAGAGGAAGAGCCATCAAAGATAGAGACAGGCCAGCTGGTGTGACAGGAGGAGACCAGGAGAGCATGGGATCTCTGAAGCACCCCAAAAAAAGTATTTGAAGAGTTTGGTCTGCCAAGGAGAGCAGAAAATTTGGTACAGACACTGAAAGCTGATGTGGCATAAAAGCAGAGTTGACGCCCAGCAGGGGAGTTGAGAGAATATGCAAGAAAGTGGTCTTCCTGATGGGAAACCTAAGTCTGACAGACAGGAAAGTGGGGACGTGGTGGGCACTAGGGGATGACGGACAATTAAAAAGTGGTGGCATAGGGAGCTGATAATAATTTGGAGCTTCCAGACACAGAAAACAAGCAAAGTGCAGACTTTAAATAAAGTCGCCTACTTCCAGCAATTCCACTTCTAGGTGTATATCCAAAAGAACTGAAAGGAGAGTCTCAAAAAGATATTTGTACATCCATGTTCCCAGCAGCATTATTCACAATAGCTGAAACGTAGAAGCATCCGTCAATGGATGAATGGGTACACAAAATACGGCACATACATACAACGGAGTATTATTCAGCCTTAAAAAGGAAGGAAATTCTGGCACATGCTACAACATGGATGAACTTTCAGAACATTATGCTAAGTGGAATAAGCCAGTCACTAAAAGATAAATACTGTATGATTCCACTTACACGAGGCACTTTGAGTAGTCAAATTAACAGAGACAGAAAGAAGAATGGTGGTTGCCAGGGGCTGAAGCAAGAGGAAAATGAGGAGTTACTGTCTAACGGGTACAAAGTTTTAGTTTCGCAAGATGAAAAGAGTTCTGGAGATGGGTGGTAGTGATGGCTGCACAACAATATGAGTGTACTTAATACCACTGAACTGTATCCTTCAAGATGGTTAAGACGGTACGTTTTATGAGTATTTCAGCGCAATTGTAAACATTGGAAGAAAAAAGCTATCACTCGTACACCTGTTTCCTGGTTTTGATGTTGTGCTGCAATTATATAAGATGTCCCCATGGTGTAAGCTGGATGAGGCATACACAAAACTCATGTACGATTTTTACAACTTCCTGTGAGTCTATAATTATTTCAAAATAAAAATTTTAAAAAGTCACCCACTAGTCAATAAAAAACTCTTCCATCCCAATGTTTCTGTGGCCTGGCTAACAACAGAAGCCTTCCTATCTCAGATATGACCACACGTCTAAACTGTCCAAACTCCTGACACGCCGCTCAGAATTTTCAGTGTGTTTGGTCCTTTGACCTTTACTGTTTATAATTTAAGAAGGACTCTTCCATCCTAACACACATCCAGCATAAACATTTATCTCCAAAGGAGCTAAACAAGCTGGGAAAGTAATCATTTTAGGGTTGGAAATACAGGGAAAGAGCTACGTGTTGAAAGAGGGTGAAAGGAATTGACTTTGCCACACCATAGTGGATTTGGATTCAGAGATATCAGACTATTCTTCTCACTGGTAGGGTTCAGCACATGCTACCTCCAAATACGGCACCTTGACATATTGGATATTTTAAGCTGAAGGAATTTGAGAAACAACATGCGCAGGACGGACTCGCTGAGCTTCCCCTGAAGCAGGTCCCAAGACTCATATGAGAGGGGCTCTCTCCACACCCGGAGGAAGGGCACATCCTGATCTCCAAGATGGAGGGACGCTGAGAGGAATCTGAATGGACAGACTCGCCAAGTTCCCCCAGTTTACTACCTGTAGCTCATACCCTTTGTTTTATCATATTTTTCCACAACTTTCCACTCTTCATCAAACCTAGTATAAAAATGCATAAGCTTAACCATTTCTTTGGGTCTTCATTTCCTTATGAAGCCTCCTGTGTCACATAAAACTTACATTAAGTAAATTTGTGTGCTTTTCTCTTGCTAATCTGTCTCTTGTGACAGAGACCCAGCTGAAAATCCAGACGAGTAGAAGGAAAAAGATATTTTCCTCTCCTACAGCATTAAGCGTTAACTTGCTCATCCTCCCCTTCCCTCTCCTCCAGCCCACCTTGTCATCCATCTCCAGGATAACCTCTGCTGACATGGATCTAGCTTCCTAAACAGGGACCAAATCAGCTTTCACGGATCCAGAGAAGCCAAATGAATCCATGGGAGCCCCCTCCAGTGACCTGTCGCTCAGCAGCACTCTCCCTTAAAGCGTCACAAAACTTGAAAGTCATCAATTTGTCTGGAGGGAAGTGACATGGAACAGCTGGCTTCCTCCAAAACAGGCCAAAACAAGCCTTGGCTGTGAGATATAACCAGCACCCGAGGCCTCGAGGACAACCCGAGAGGAGCAGACTTACAGGGATCAAAGGACAAGGGCCATGAAGAGGTCACAAAAATACACCCAGAGGTCAGAAGAACCGGAAGCATGAATGTTTTTAGAGCTCAACAACTGTTCTCCAAAAAGTGAATGTGAGGCAGCCTAAGTAATTCAGGGCAGTAGATCGACTAGCATCTATGAACCGAGAATGGCAAATAAAAACATCTTAGGTCAATAAAACTCTTACAGATTGCTCACTGTTAAAAAAAAATATTTACCTTGTTCTCACCTATAATTAGGGATCAAGGCTGTGTCAAGGCAGAGAAAGTGTTTTACTACATCATGAATTGATTTACGACACACCTTTCTCATCGGAGATGTGGAAATCATTCATGCTTCCTGAACTATAGATCATCAGTCAAATCTCCCAGAACATATTACAAAATGGAAAAGAAATGACGTTGTTTTTTTTTTAATGATATATTGCACAGTCTTGTAGCCCTTTATGGAAGAGAAGGGTTCAAGGCCACCGGCTTTGACATTCATAGCCCCCATAGTTTTTATTTATATGATAAAATAGAAGTTGTTCCTCTCCAAATCGATTTTCTCTTCACCTGGACAAGATTAGCATCCTGTAATCCCTTCTACAGGTGTTTCGTATCAAATCAATTCGTGATGCCTCACGGTCTAAATCACTGGAAGGAGAAGTTAGCAGGGTTAGCAGTTCGGGGCCACGACTGGAAATATAACCAAAAAAGACTACGTTAAACACAACTGAATTTTACAGTGTTGCTGCTTCCTGAAGTTTTGTGGTTCTCGCACTGTTACTTACCAAGTTTAAAAAAAGAAACTGTGATGATTTCCCCCCTGCCCATTAAATTAAATATAAACTTAAATTGGATATATTTTAGGCCACAAAATGAACCCAAAACTCTTTCCAGCCTCATAAGCAATGCACTTCCTACCAAACCCACTAACCACAGCAACAACAACAGTAATAATAGCTAGCACTTTTAACGCCCCTACTAAAAATCAGAAACAGTCCCAGGAGTTTGCCACATCTTAAATAATTTAATCCTCACAACTATCCAAAGAAGTACTGTCATTATGCCCCTTCCTTTATAGGCAGAAGACTGAGGCTCAGAGAGGTTGTTGACTTGCCCAGGGTCACACAGTAGAATGCAGTAGAGCTGGGGTTTAAACGGAGGCAGCCTGGAGCCTGAGCCTAAACATCTCACTTACATCCTTGAACTTGCCGGTTTGGGGTTCCTTTTCCACCCTGCTTTTTGAACACCCTCCTCGAAAAAAATCCATTGTAGAAATTCTGTCAAAGCCCATTTCAAATACCACCTCTTCCACAAAGCCTTCTTGGCCACTCCCATCTAATTAACGACTAGTCGTCCTTGGCGATCATGCAGCATTTTCCTCCTATCATCTCCATATCTCTCTGATGACCCTAATTATATTCTACTTCTATTTATTGTTGGGTATTTTGGCTTAGACCCTCCAGTAGTCTGTAAACCCTTGAGCACGGGGACTAAATCGTCTTTTTTCCTACGTCCCAGGCAGCTGCTGGCAGAGTCCTTGAACACTGAGGGCTCTGGATAAACGGGTTCAGTTAATGAACTTTCTTCTTTGCTTCAGTCTCAATCTTCCTGGGTGTAAAACAAAAATAGAGTCACAACATTCAGGTGGAACACTGTGTGGCCTGGCCTTGCGTTATGTTAACCTCGACAACAGTGGGGAGAAAGCTAAATAAGTATTCCCACGCTTTCTGCAAAGTCGTTTCAGGGAAAAGGTAATGGTGTGGATTGGCACTTGCCATGGAGCCTGGGCGAATGTCTGAAATAGAAGTACATCTTCCCAAGAGCTTCAAGACGTGACCCAGCTTTGCAACTTCATGAAAGTAAGCATGGAGTTTTTTCTCTAAAGAAGGTTGGAGGGTGGGGAGGAAGAGGAGAAACTGGACTTTTCTTTTAGGATCTTCAACCCAAGAAAAGCTGTCTAACTCAGTGGCAGGTGGCGGGCTAGCTAAAGCAAGAGGTGTCTCTGACGTTGGTTTGGCAGGTTCACGTTACCAAGAAAAGGAAGGTGCTGGTTACCTTGACAACACGGAATCCCAGGGCCACGGCATGTTTGACTCTAAATTCTCTTTCAAAGCTTTAGTAGATCTAGTACCGTTTTATCAGAACTACATGCCTGAAATTCTTGTTTCTGTGCTAGGTTAAAACTGCACCAGAAATGGTTTTCCAGGTACATAGATCTTTTGTTTCAGGATAAAGTTACACAGCTTTAATAATTCTCATACGCCAAATCTCCTATCTTTAGTCGCCTAGATTGATTATCTCTTCTGCCTCAAGTCCCTGAATAATAGTGCCAATTCTGTTTCCACTTGCCCTGGCGAGATGACATAGCACATTTTACACTTTTTTTAACAAGCACATCACAATTAGCTTTAGTATAATGTTTAGATGCTGAACATTTTACTCTTCATTAAAAATAAAAATTTCCAGGGGGCCAGCCTGGTGGCGTAGTGGTTAAGTTCCCCCGCTCCTCTTCAGCAGCCCAGGGTTCACAGGTTCGGATCCTGGGATGGACCTACAACATCGCTCATCAAGCCACGCTATGGTGGTGTCCCACATACAAAATAGAGGAAGGTTGGCACAGATGTTAGCTCAGCAACAATCTTCTTCAAGTAAAAAGAGGAAGATTACCAACAGATGTTAGCTCAGGGCCACTCCTCCTCACAAAAATAAATAAATAAATAAAAATTTCCAGGGCTGGCCCTGTGGCTGAGTGGTTAGGTTCGCGCGCTCCGCTGCAGGCGGCCCAGTGTTTCGTTGGTTCGAATCCTGGGCACGGACAGGGCACTGCTCATCAAACCACGCTGAGGCAGCGTCCCACATGCCACAACTAGAAGGACCCACAACGAAGAATATACAACTATGTACCAGAGGCCTTTGGGGAGAAAAAGGAAAAAAATAAAATCTTTAAAAAAAAAAAAAATTCCAGAAATAGGAGTTTGATGAGATCGAGTTACTTCCTCAGGGATCTAGTCAGTTGCTGATACCATGAGAAACAGACACCCTTGAAACCCCTGACCCCACGACACAGCCCGGGTCCAGTTCCCCTCTGCCTCCTGCCTCAGTCTTCTCCAGCTCTTCGCAGGCTCATGAGAAGGACCTATTTGCAAGACTTCCAAACCCAGAATCTCTGGATGGCTGATCCCCTAAAAGCTCCAGGGGTCCACTCTTTGGTCCCCTTCCACACTCTACCCCATCTGCCAGAATCCCTAGGGCCTCAACCCCTCTCCCTTGAACTGATGGAGGAACCATGACCTTGGCTGGTCCAGTCAAAACGCAGCACAGACTTTCCCATTAAAAAATGTTGTAGGTGATAGTTAATATCTGTATTGCTATTAGTACCATCAAATCTGAACTAAGTAGGATTTTATAGACTGCCTAACCACCCATCCATGCCTCATATCACTCTTTCTATCAGGAATATTTTCTACTCCTGATAAGTTGCAAACTCTTGAAACCTAATATGAAGTTGAAGTCAGCCCATAATTATAGTTTTTCAAAGCACTATACACATTGGAAATCCCTTTATTAGTTTAGGATCATAAAGATTTACTGCACATAAGTACAGCCTGAAGAATATCCATCACTTGTTTTGCTAAAAAAAGTCATTATGTTTGATGTATTAAACATAAAGTAACATTTAAAATCATTGCAAGTTGTTGTTGGATTTATCTTTTCATGTTTTTTAAATTTCTAACAAATGGAGTTACAAGCTCAGAATTTAAAATGTCACCTCTTAGTTTGGGCTAATTTATGATAAGTAAGAAGAATCTTAAGGTTGGAGGAAAACATACATAACAAAGTTATATTTCCTGGGCTTAGTGTCTTCTCTGAAAAGGGGAGGGCACTCCTTTTCAGAACCAGAACAGGGCAGGAAAAACAGTACCAGAACTTCTCCCAAACTGTCTACAACTTTTGGCATGTGGAGCATTTTCACTCGAGCCTCGTTTTCTGCGTTTTTCACACTCATATTTCCAGCTTCTTCTGTTGCTTTATTTTTATCAACTTCTCAGACTTGGGAAAAGAGGATTTCTTCCCAGATTGAAACATGTTTCTCTCTCCTTTCACATGTTGATTCCTGGGCGTACGTTCAAGCTTATGTCCCAATTTTATGTTCATATCTCCCAAATATGGAACGAGCTCCTCCTCCTTCTCCTTCACAGAGTTCAGAAGCTAGAAAACTGATGCCAATGAAAAAATCAAGAGAAGCAAGAGGCCGGGCTGGCTGAGACAGGCCACCAAGCTGCCTCTGGAAGGAGCTTGTTCAGCACCCGGGTTGTGTTCTGGGCGGCTCGCCTGAGGCTTTTCTGCTTCTTGCCGCAATGGGAAACATCTCTCCGACATCCAGCCCCGTGAGTGATGGATGTTTTGCAAAGCAGTCAACACAGCACTAACAATCGTGGCTGACATTTCTGCCTTAGTGCTGGAAAAATGTTCTGAGTGTATATTCTTGCAAAATGTTCTGTGGTGGGCGCTTAATTGTCGTGTTCACAAGAAGTCATTTGCTAGAGCTGGAAAGACAGAATGGCAGCCAAGATTTTTCTCCACACCTGGAGAGTAAAATCCTGGGTGAAGAGGTGCCCATGCCTATAGGTAAATCAGGTCACAGGGGTATCTGAGTCCAGTACAGCCAGCAAGGTGGTAACAACCATATCCAGCATTAAAGAGGACGTAAAAGGGACTAAGCCTGTGACGTTGTATAAAATCAGCCCAGGACCTGGGATCCCACATCTGCCTCAGTACATCTTGGTTCTTGAATAGACCCATATTCCATCTCTGAAATGTCCCATTGTACTGGCTGAGGGGTGTACTACTTACTTGGGTGAATAGAGGAAGGGAGCTTTGTTCTGATAATCCTGTGAGTAGTTTATATTTACAAAGTATTCAGAGCATTTTAACAGATCAAATGGCTGAAAGAATTGTTGTTTTTCAGGCTAGGACTGGAGAAAAAGCTACTTTGTCCCAATACCCCTGTCTAAGGGAGTTGTAAACCAAGTCACGGGCAGAGTGACATATGGAATGTTGGTGAGGGCCAAGGGAGGGAGGAACACAAAGAAAAAAGCTACCATCAACCCTGAGTAGATCGCTGCCTTGGGAAGTCCAACAGGCTCCTTTTGCGGCAGGGTTTGAGGTATATAGCATTTCTCATCTCGTGAGAGTCTCAGAATGCCTTGATCTTTGCTTTCTCAGCCACGCAGCCCTGAAGGAATGAATGATCTGGGGACCTCGTAAGAAAGCTGACTGCCACACGCTGGTGAGTCTCCGGTGAGAATCTGTTACAGCTGCCCCTGTTCCAGGAGTGGGAAGTGTCTGACGAGTGAGATTAAAATCACTGCAGACATTCCTTCAAGGCGTCCAGACCTCTGCGGAAAATAAGCAGTCTATCAAACTGCGGGACCAAGCTCAACCTGGCCTCTCCGTAGGTAGGCTTTCCTGGATGACTTCTTGTTATAATAACATTATTTTTAACTCACAATATGTATTGGATCTTTACAACGTGCCAGGAACCATGCCACGCACTTTACATGCATTAGCTCCTTAAATAGTCACAGCAACTGTGTGAGGTGCAGGCCACCGCTCTCTCTCCATGTGGTACATGTGCGCATATCAACCTGTGCTTCTCTCTCCATCTTGCCCCCCATCTAGCACCAGCGAGCACATTCCACCTCACCCCCCTCAGCATAAGGATGTTACAGCAAAAATACGAAAAGAAAAAGTCTATTCTCAGTTTCCAAACGTACTTTTGGAACTCAAAGAAAATAATTTGAGAGAAAAGAGTATTTTTATGACTACGTAATTTATTTTTAATGTTTACCTAAAAGAATTATAACATAAATTAGCAATCCTCTATCCCACCCCCTCCCACTCTCCCTAGCCTAAATCTTGAGAGTCACAATTTTGAACTTGTTAAGCTTGTCCTTATGTTTAGTATCTTATTCCCAAATTATGTTATATTGCTATATAGTGATTTCTCGATATTAAATATTCTCTATCGACTTCCTCTTCTGGTAGATGAACGTGTAGCTCTCCACACTCCACCACCTCCACTTTCCCACCCCCTGACCTCTCATAATAGTTATATCACAAGTTTTAGTTAAATCAATATTTTATATTTACACTATTTTGATTTGGGAAATACTGTTTCACTGCACGGCCAAGTAGTATACTATGGTTAAATTTCCTTTCTTGAATAATCAATTATTAGTCTTTATTGACTAAAATTAGGGAGGTTTTTTCCAACTGCAGGAATGTGAGCTTGAGACAACAATAAAGATCAGTAATCAAAAAAAGAAAGTTATTTTTGGCACACCCAGGTTTTGGGTCTGAAATTTTATATCCACTCTACCTATTTTAGAGATTAAAAAAAAAAGTGAGGCTTAGAGAGAATAAATTCTCTTTTATTCTCATGTCTAAATTCATACAGCTGGTACATGGTAGCTCTAGGACTGAAATGTAAGACTATTGCATTTATGGCCTCTGTTCTTAAACACTGTTTTTACCGTGGAGACAATGCCAACACTCAGACTACAATCTTCCATGAGGCCAGTCCCACCTTTAGAATCCAGGTACCTTTAAACCAGTGATTGTCACACTTTATTATGCCTAAGAATCACCTGGAGAGCTTGTTAAAATGCAGTTTCCGGGGCCCCACTCCTAGATATTTCAATTCAGTTGGGATGGGGCCAGAGAATTTGCATTTCCTATCAGCTCACAAGTTAGGTGACACTGATGCTTCTGGTCCAAGACTACTCCTTGAGAACCACTGACCTAGTTGGATAGGAATTCCTAAGGACCAGTGAGGGCCGTCTCATCCTGATAGAGCAGAGTACATGAAACGCCGTCCAGCCCGTCCCCTGACCTTGTGACATTCTCGAAAGGCCCTGACTGAGCCATGCAGTCAGTCTGAAGGGGGAAAAAAGAGTGATTTCCCCACCCTGTTTAGAGTTTAGTTTCTGGTTGAGAAGAGGCTCAGAGCTCAGAAAAACCTGTTTCCAATACAATACCTGAATCTGAATAGCTCCATTAATACTACAAAAAGTTACTAATTTCGTAAGGAAAACTCTCAGTTTAGACCTAATGGTGAGGAACCAGCCTCCAGAAAGGAAGATATCAGACAAAGAACCCGGACTCTGGCTGGTGACCGTCAATTTACAATCAGCCATGGATGGCCATTGTAAAGCCGTCAGTTTACGATGAGCGACTGAGCTAAGAGAGGTACCACTTCAGTGCCTGGTCATGGAGGGAAGAAGTCACTGAGTCTAACCCTGGTGGTGAAAGGAATCACCTTACCTGCCTGCTTCCAAGAAGGAAATCCACAACTCTATCTAGAAAAAGCAGTTGGCATTTATAAAGGTCTATAGCCCAAAAGACAACATTTAGGAAGAATGAGATAATACTAAACCCTAGAGAGCAGATGATTTAAACATGAGTGGGGACAGCGAATTTGGCCCCGGCTTCTGAGAATCATCAGAGAATTTATCAATTTAGACTAGGTACATGTTGAACTATTGCACTCCTTATTCCATTTTGAATATCCTACGATAGATAATATGAGTTTAATAATATTTATCAAATTAACCATTGACTGCAAGCAGTTTGCCCTCGTAGGGAAGTAGCGGTTTATCTTTGCATTTACTCCTGTTTCCTCATCTTGAAATAAGCTCTAAACTGAGGTTCAGTCTTCTAGTAACAGAGCCATGTTGACCAAGGAAATAAGAACCAGATCTCCAAGTGGCAAAAGCAAAAACCGTGCCGAAAGTGATGGTATATTGTTTGCCCCCACTACAAAATCATGCCTGGTATGTCATCACAGATTAAGACAACAATATATGATGGTATTAATCACGGAGTCAAGCTATTCACAGCAGAGTGTTGACTGACAACAAAATTCTTCCTGTTTCCCTCGAAAGTATTTTACTTTTTTTCCTTCTGTATCTCCACACACAACTACATTTGCTTTATCAGAACAACTTGGTAATGTTTAGGAGGCATATATAACATGATCTTGATGCAGTTATTGCTGTAGGCTTTTAATAAACTTCACCACAAACTGCTCAAGAGCAGAAATTATGTCTTATCTACCTTTCTATCTCTAACATCTTGCCCCACGCCAGGTGCTTAAGAAATATTTGTGTTATACCAAGTGCTGGCAAGGATGCGAAGCAAGTGAAACTCCACTGGTGGGAATGCTAAATGGTATAGCCCCTCTAGGAAATGGCTTGGTAGTTTTTTATATTAAATATACACTTCTTATATGACTCAGCTATCCCAATCCTGGGTATTTATCTTAGAAAAAGGAAAATCTATGGTCACACAAAAACCAGTACACAAATGTTTATAGCAATTCTGTTCATATTTGCCAAAAACTGGAAACAACTCAAACGTCCTTCAACTGGTAAATAGGTATAAAAATTGTGGTATAGCCATACAATGGAATACAATTCAACAATAAAAAGGAACAAATTATCGATACATGCAACAACTTGAATGAATCTCAAAGGTATTATGCTAAGTGAAAGAAGTCAGTCTCAAAAGGTTACATAATGTTTGATTCTATTTCGTTGACATTCCTGAAAAGACAAAATGATAGAGATGGAGAACAAATCAGTAGTTGCCAGGAGTTGGGGTAGAGGGAGGGTGTGACTATAAAAGGTATAGCACAAGAGAGTTTGGGAGGGTATGGAACTATTCCGGATGCTCATGCAGTGATGGTAACAGGAATCTAGACATGTATTTAAATTCCCAGAGCTATATAGCAAGAGGAATAGTCCAACTTAAGTATGACTATTTTTTTAGGTTTGTTGAATATGAATGAACCATTTAAAAGTCAAGTAGAAATATGGAATTTTTTTTTTTAAGAGTAAAGAAAATTTACATAACAGGAAGTATGGAGGGAGGGTAGTTCTGGGACGGGTTTAGGGACTCACTGACACCACCAGAGACATGAGACTTTTCCATTTTTCTGCCTCATCATCCTCAGCACGCTGGCCCGTCTGCAGGCTGGCACTACTCCTGGTCACCAGATGACGGCAGCAGTTCATGCCACTCATGCAGGTACCACCGCAGCCTGCAGAAGAGAGACTGGTTCTTCCTTTATGACTCTCTCTTTTTTTTTAAGCTTTTTTTATTGTGGTAAAATATGCATAACATGAAATTTACCATTTTAATCATTTTTAACTGTACAGTTCAGTGGCATTAAGTACATTCACGTTGTCGTGCAACCATCACCACATCTCTGGAATGATCTCATCCTCTCATTCTGAACCTCTGCACCCATTAAACAATAAGTCCCCATTTCCCCTCCCCACCAATCCCTGGCAGCCACATTTCATCACTATGAATTTGACTATTCTAGGTACATCCTGTAAGAGAATTGCATAATATCTGTCCTTTTGTGTCTGGCTTATTTCCCTTATCATAACGTCTTCCAGGTTCATCCATGTTGTAGCATGCATCAGAATTTCCTTCCTTTTTAAGGCTGAATCATATTCCATTGTACGCATATACCACATCTTGTTTATTCAGTCACCTGTCAGTGGATATTTGAGTTGTTTCCACCTTTTGACTATTGTAAATAATGCGGCTACCAACGTTGCTGCTCAAATATCTGTTTGAGTCTCTGCTTTCAATTCTTTGTGGAGAAGTGGAATTGTTGGATCAAATGATAACTCTATATATTAATTTTTTTGAGAAAATGCCATCCTGTTTTCAACAGTGGCTGCACCATTTCACATTCCCACCAGCAATGCACAAGGGTTCTATTTTCTCTACATCCTCACCAACACTTGTTGTTTTCTGTTATTTTGATAATAGTCATCCTAATGAATGTGAAGTGGTATCTCGTTGTGGTTTGTGGTTTTGATTTGCATTTCCTAACGATAAATGATGTTGCCATCTTTTCGTGTGCTATTGGCCATTTCTAGATAGTCTTTGGAGAAATGTCTATTCAAGTCCTTTGCCCATTTTGAATTGCAAATTTTGCTGTTAGTTTTGCTGTTGTTAAGTCTTAGGAGTTCTTTATATATTCTGGATATTAATTCTCTATCAGATATGTGATTTGCAAATATTTTTTCCCATTCTGTGGGTTGACTTTTTCTTCTATTGATAGCGTCCTTCAAAGCACAAAAGTTTTTAATTTTGATGAAGTCCAATTTGCCTATTCTTTTCTTTTGTTGCCTGTGCTTTTGGTGTCATATTCAGGAAATCACTGCCAAATCCAACATCGGAATGCTTTTGCCTTATGTTTTCTTCTAAAATTTTATCGTTTTAAGTCTTACATTAGGTCTTTGATCCATTTTGATTTAATTTTTGTATATGGTATTAAGTAAGGAGAAGATTTTATTTAATTTTAATTTAGTATCATATTTATTTAATATCATATTTAAAATAATTATTCAAATATTAAATTTATCTTTAAAAGCCCTTTAATGTATTTCTTAAGTTTATCAAAAACTTCATCTTTTAACATTCTTCTCACAATCTCAATACTGAATTGTTTTCAAAAAAATTCTTACCCAGGGCCGGTGCCACAGCCAAGTGGTGGGGTTCGCATGCTCCACGTCAGTGGCACAGGGTTTCTACTGTTCGGACCCTGGGTGCAGACCTGGCACCGCTCGTCAAGCCATGCTGAGGTGGCGTCCCACATGCCACAACTAGATGGACCCACAACTAAAATATACAACTATTTACTGGGAGGCTTTGAGGAGAAGAAGGAAAAAAACATTCTTACCTAAAGGACACATCCCTCTAGGATCTGTCCAATAGGACTTTATATAGTGATGGAAATTTCTCTGCACAGCCCAATACAGCAGCCACTAGCCACATGTGGCCACTGAGTACTTATGATATGACTAGTGTAACAGAGGAATTGGACTTTTAATTTTATTTAATTTTAAATAATTCAAATTTAAATCTAAATAACCTTGTGTGGCTGATGGCTACTATATTGGACATTGCAATGTCTAGATTCTCTAAGTTTTTTTGAAGAAAGTTAGATACCCAACTGCATTATTCTAGCTTTTCACACAAAAGCCTTCAGAACCTCAAATTGATATTATACCTTATTTTAAGGTTAGATGTTTTAAGGTTAGCTATAAAAAATGCCACAAGAAAAATGTCCTTGAATTTCCTGTAGAATTCCAATCAAAGAAAACACATTCCATGATAGTCTCTGTTCCCTCTATAAATGCCCTTTATGATAGGCTTCTCATAGCCAGTGTTTTGAAAACATTTTTTTAATCTTTTGGCAATATGGCCTGCTTCCTTGAGCTAAATAATAAGGTCCTTGTACTTTCATCTTTCTCTTCTTTTCTTGGTTGCCAAGAAACTCAGGGCCAAGAAGAAATACTTTTTGATGAATTGTAATTGTTCCTCTTAACCTTAGTTTTCGAGTATAATCATTTTCTCCTCCCCTCTCCTCCATTCTATGCTCCCACAAATTGCACTATTTCTGAGATCTTCTACCTTGATTGTAGAGATTTGGTATCTGTTTCTTTTCCTTCCTTTTGGAGTACTAGCTAACCAGATACACAGTGATGCAGCAATTTTAACCTCAACACCACTCAGATACAAACAGAAGATGTGACTTGTTCATTTTCCATAACCGTTTGATCGTCGTCATGAGCCCCCGCCCCATCCCTCAGGTAGTGGCCAAGGTGGGGGAGAGCTGTTTAAAATTGCCAGTTCATGGTTTCTCAGCCTCATCCGATCGAGTCCATTCCAGCTAGTCCATTTCAGTTAGATCAGTCTCTTTTGGGTGAACGTCCAGTGTTTCATTTTTCCTCCGCCTGTGTAGTAGGCTGAACAGAGTCCCCCCACAATTCATATCCACCTGGAGCCTGTGAACGTAATCCCATTTCTTCTTCTTTTCCAAGAGACCTCAAAATGGCAGAGGGTCTAATAAGCCTCCTCAGCTTTCAGCTTCCCTGTCTCCACCTAAAACTAACCCCGCATCCCAGATGCTGAGCCAAAGAAGGAAGTCAGGACTCCTGTGTCTGACGTGGGCTTCCTCTGCCTCTGCCTCTTTATCCCACATCCTTGAGACTGAAAGGCACCAGCTTCCCCTATTCTCACGTACATCATAGCCTTGGCTTATAGAGAAGCCTAACGTTCAAGTCTCCCAGCTTTTGATGCATTAATAGGAGCTTAAGAAACTTAGAAAACACTTCCTCTATTTCAAAGTGTGGTTTTCAGTAGTCTTGCTGTGGACCCAGACATCCTATTTTGGATATCAAACACTTACCATTGATTCGTTCTTTCTTTCTGCATTTCTGTGTAATAATCCTAAACCTCCCCAAGGCAAGTAAGTGCCCCTGGCAGAATAGGGGGAAATTCACACAAGCACTAAAAGCAGATAAGAAAAGCCAAAATATGTTGGTAGATAGATGATAGATAGATGGATGGATGGATGGATGGATAGATAGATAGATAGATAGACAGATAGAAAGACATATAGATAGATAATTTTATATTAGCTTTCTTACAGGGAGATAGAAAGAAAATAAATTCCACTCCTTAATTTTAGGTGGATTAGTTTTGGATCTTGTAATTCTTGTTGAGAGTTTGTAAGGAATTGAATTATCCAAAAGTAGTAAGTCCATAGATACTACACTTAAAGAATGTCCAACCTCACTGGGAAGGAAAGACGTGAACGTACGGAATAATAAGAGAGCCACGCTAGGGCAATCTCAAGGCACAGACATGTAGCACGTCCTGCCCATCAAAGCAAGGCAGGAACCAGAGACTGCAGGCTGTGGGGCATCCAGAAGCAGGGAGGGCATGAGTCACAACTAGAGGCACCTTTAGAAAGGCAGAGGGGAAGGGGGGAAGGTAATCAGGGCACAGCTGCCCAACATTTTTCAAGCCATGACACATAGAGAAAGAGATGTTGGCTTGGCATGCTGGGAAAAACTAGAAGAGACTGAGGGGGGGCCATTTAGATAGTACTTAGTGGAAAAAATTATTACTTTTTAACCTTACATAAGTATCATAAGAAAAAAAAGCTAAGTATGAGGGAATATATTAAATATGAATTTGCACAAATTCCAAATAATTTTTTTTAATTTTTTAAATGAGAAACTCAAGCTTACTTGCAAGAATGTGACTGTTTTGTACCAATTTATGCCAATGATGGCAAAAATGCCAACTTTTTAAGGATGATATCTTCAAATTCTTGAAAGTCAGCATCCATGAGGAACTTTGCACAAATATGTGCTAAAGAATTTTAAACTATTTTTATAACTATTGAAAATGTACAGTGGGGGCTGGCCCCATGGCCGAGAAGTTAGAGTTCCACACACTCTGCCTCGGTGGTCCGGGTTGACAGGTTTGGATCCCAGCACAGACCTACCCCACCCATCAGCCATGCTGTGGAGGCATCCCCTGTACAAAGTAGAGGAACACTGGCACAGATGTTGGCTCAGGGCTAATCTTCCTCAAGCAAAAAAAGAGGAAGATTAGCAACAGATCTGCCTCACCAAAAGATAAATAAATAAAAATTTATTTTAAAAAAATGTACAACAATTGAAATTATATTTAAAGACTCTATTAGTGATTCATAATCTTTATCAATATATGCAACATTTAAATGTCTTATGATAATATGGATGGATTTCTAAAGCAGTTAGACCTTTTTGTAGAGAGAATTTAAAAATAATAACGCAATTCTCAATTTGCAGAATGTGCGTGTGTCGTCAAGGCAATTAACCGGTGGCTTGCTTGAACACCACTACAAGGACGTACCAAGCACAAATGGACAGAGGTATCTGAACTATGTGAGGAGGAGGATTTAAGGCCACCCCTGGAGCTGCACCCACTAGGAGCTCTGGACTCTCCACACCATACCCCTTGATTGCCCACCTCTTGGGTATGTGTCTTTCTTCCCGGGGACCTGGAACATAACCTGGACATACCAGGGCCTCCTGTCCACAACAGACAGTGACCCACTCTGTGCCTGGCTGCTGAGATCAGAGTCCTGATGGTGGAGTACTTCATTAGCCACACAGTGTGCTGTGGTGGATCTGGAGAAAGCTGATGTCACTGGAGCCCTCTGCCTAGGGGCCCATAGGACAGTTGTCAGACTTTGCTCCTCCTATGGCATCCTCTGAAGGGCCCCAAACTAATCCAACTGAGTCTGAAGGTGACTCGCCCAGGAGCTCCAGGCATACCAGCCCATGCCAGGTTACCCCAAAAGTTGAAGAGAACGATAGCTCATGGGCACTTACTTATAACCCATGAGAGGCATGTATGGGAAGTGAGCGAGAGCTCACATCCAAAGGCCAGATATGAGAATCAGCTGAGTACATATGTTAGAGATGGAAAAAAGACCCGTGAGCTGGATGGAGGAAACAAGTCGAGAGCAGGAAGAGGTCAAAGTGGATAGGCTAAGACAGCCGGAATCAGGTGATGCAAGCTAAGGAGCCAGCATGTGATTTCATAATAAAGACCCACAAAAAATTATTTACCCAAGTGTAAGCTGTGCTGTTCAGCACAGTGGCCACTAACCACATGCAGCTACTTAAATTTAAATTCATTAGTCGCATTTCAGGTGTTCAAGAGCCAACATGTGGCTAGTGGCTACCATATTGGACAGTATTCAATTGGAGAAGTGATAATAAGCAACACCCATGGGGCAAAGCTGCATCAAAGGATGCTCCTTCCTAACTACTGAGATTCATTTTGAGTTCTTAGCATCAGGGAACAACCCAACTTCTAAAAGCGATTCATCTCCTGCTTTCTGAGAGAAATTTTGATGATAAATTCATTAGTGAAATTTCTTTTTATTTCCCTTCCAAGCCACAGTCCACAGGTCCGCTGGAGCCAGCTCCTACTGGCCCCTGAGAGCTGATTGTTCGATTTTTCAGGGATTTTGCAAGCCAGTTGCTAAACATAACCATTATTAAAGATTAAATTATATAAACCTACAATTAAATAAATTATACTAAAAACAAACAATGTACGTAAAGTGCCTGGTACATAATAACTAGTAGGTGTTGGTCGTCTCCTCCATTGCTGGAATAATCTGATTGAAGTGAAAAAAAGAGAGAAAAAAAATACATACATATATATATATATATATATATATATATATATATATATATACAGGCACCTGCCATATATATGTGTGTATATATATAGTTTTATACCTATAGCTTTACATACATATCGTTATAGTTATAGTTAATGTCTTTAAGTCTGAAGAGCATGCTGACTTGGTTTGGGTTCTCCCAAAAGCAGAGCCTGAGATAAGGTCTTGTGGAGCAGGTATTTTATTCAGAAGGTGATTCCAGGAAACAGGAGTGAGAAAGCAGGGAAAGTAAAATAGTGAAGGAGAAAATGACAATTAAAAGGAGACTTTTCAAGATCGCTGCTATGGACAAGAGGGGTCCTGGAGGCAGCACCTTCCAGAAACATCCAGAATGTCCCCCAGAATTGTCCATCTGAAGGAGAATAGAGCATGTCTCCACCAGGTCTCATCTCTCCTTGGTGAGGATGACTCCTCTAGTGTTTTATTTGTTTGTCTGTTTTGACAGCAGCTTTATTACTGTAATTCACACACCATACAATTAATTCATTTAAAGTATACAAATAAAAGGTTTTTAGAATAGTCACAGATTTGTGCAACCATCACAACAAAAAATTTTAAAACATTTTCATCACTCCTAAAAGAAACCTTGTACTCATTAGCAATTATTCCTCATTTGCCCCAGCCATAGGTAACCAACAGTCTACTTTCTATCCCTATGAATTTGCGTATTCTGGACATTCCATATAAATGGAATCATACAATAGGTGGTCTTCTGTGTTTAGCTTCTTTCACTTAGCACAATGTTTTCTGTGTCCATCCACATTGTAGCATGTATGAGTAATTCACTTCTTTTTATTGCCAAATATTCCTTTGTATGGACAGATCACGTTTTGTTTATCTATTTATCCGTTGATGGACATTTGCGTGATTTCATGTTTTGGCTACTATAAATAATGCATGTTTTTGTGTGGACCTAAATTTCCATTTCTCTAGGTTGTATACCTAGGATTAGAATTGCTGGGTCAAGTAATAACTGTATGTTTCATCTTTTGAGCAAGTGCCAGGCTGTTTTCCACTGTGGCTGCACCATTTTACATTCCCACCAACAGTGTATAAGGGTTCCAATTTCTCCACATCTTCATCAACACTTGTTGTTGTTTGACTTTTTGATTATAGCCATCATAGTGGGTGTGAAGTGGCACCTCACTGTGGTTTTCATTTGGCCCCTCAGGTTTTCACTCCCCTGGATCTCCAGAGGTGCTTACTGGGGCCGAAAGCAGGGTGATACAGGGGGTGCACTGGAGGTGGGGTGTTGTCCACTTGAGTAGCTGCTTGCACAGAACTCGCCTCTGAGGCTGAGGTGAGAGGGAGCTTGAGGGGTGCGGCACAGGGTGATGCTTCTATGGACCCAGGACGCTCAGGAAAGAAAGGGATCATATTGGGCTGGGAAGGCTGGTGAGGGTAGCTAGGCCAGATCCAGGTCTTGCAAGATGGTGGAATTTGGATGGAAAGGAGAAGTCAGAGGACATTCTGAGCAGAGAAATAGTGTGATCAAAGGCTATGAAGTGGGCACAGGCAGGGCAAAGGACAGCGAGCAGCAGAGAGGGCCTTGTCAAAGGGAGATGTGGGAAAAAAGAAGAGCTGGGTAGGATGGGGCCACGTGCCAATCCGCCTTCATGACGGGCCAACTGGATTAGAGAAACTAAAAGTTACCTCTTCCGTAGTGCCAATCTTCCAGGCCAACCACACTCTGCCCGATTTCAGGGTCTCCTAAACCACTGGCTATCATTCATTGACGTATTCACTCATTCAGACCTATTGAGCTTCTGTGGCAGGCACTGTGCTGGGAGCTGAGTGTGCGAAGACGAATGAGTGAAATGGCTGCCTTTGTCTAATGCTGGAAAGGACAAAGAAACAGACCTTTTTAATGGAATAATAACAGCTAATATTTATTACGGACCTACTTTGAGTCAGACACTAAGTGTTTTAGCTCTTTAATCCTCACACAATCCTGTAAGAGAGGTTCTATTATATTCCCATTTTACAGATAAGGAAATTGAAGGCCAGAGATGTTAAGTAACTTGCCCCAGTCGTACAGTTGGCAGATAGGTCACGCTGCCTGCACTGGGACACGCAGTCTTAATCACTAGGCTGTGCCTGCCCTTCTCTGGGGAAGGTGAGGAAGAAAGCGCTTGGATGGAGGAGGAAGTGAGGCCTCAACAAGGAAACTGACTCAGACCTTAGTTCCTTCCCCCACTTACTTCTTTTCTTTTTTTTTCTGCTTTTTCCCCCCAAATCCCCCCAGTACATAGTTGTATATTTTAGTTGTGGGTCCTTTAGTTGTGGCATGTGGGATGCCGCCTCAGCATGGCCTGATGAGCAGTGCCGTGTCCACGCCCAGGATCCGAGCTGGCGAAACCCTGGGCCGCCCAAGCGGAGCGCAGGAACTTAACCACTCGGCCACGGGTCCGAGTCCGCCCCCCCACCTTACTTCTGAGAGTTCAGGATGTAACTCTACCCTCTGTTGCTGGCTCACCCCTCCTCTAGCCTTTCCCTCTCCCAAAAGACCAGGACTTGATGAGGACACATGGTCATTGCTCCACTAGCATCCAGACCCCTCCCCCTGCTTCCCTCTTGCTAATAGCACCCAGATTTTTCTTTGCGAGAACTCTAGTCTTCCTGGGGGCAAAGCCCTGTATTGGAGCAGGGTTAACCCCAACCCCCAGTTCCAGGAAAGGCTCTGAGTGGCCTAACCCACTCAGTGGCATTCCACCCGCCTTACACAGTGATGGCGGCAGGGATGGGTAGTACCCCAGGCCTGAACCAATGAGGCCCGGCCTTTGCTGGCCACAGTGATTCAAGCGTACACCTGGGGGACGAGAGTGACGTCAAGTGGACTGGGAAGATGCAACACTGTGGTCTGATGTTGAAGGAGAGACGTGCTCTCACTCACTCTCTCCGAACACGGATGAGGAAGCACAACTCCCCAAAGGCAGTTGGCAACCGCCTTGCAACCGGGCAGAAGCCAGCCTTGGAATAAATCTGATACCACGGGAGGCAGAGCAGGAAGAGAGAAAAAAATCCCCTGCTTGGTGATATCACCAAACCGCTGGATCCGACCCGCCCAGCCCTGCCTTACGTCTGGGTTTTCCTGTTAGGCACATCAACTTGTTCCCGTACTGCTTGAACCAGTTTGAACCGGGTTCCGTTGGAACAGAAGCCTTCCTTCCTGATCGAGGTCCCCAGAAAGCCCCAGAACTAAGCACCCCTCCAAGAATCCAGTCCAGACTTCTGCAGCCTCTGGCCCTCTGAGGACAACTCCAGCCGGCAGCGGGTCATCCAATCCAGTCTGCTTAGGAGCCACTTTCCCAAAGGTCCAGAAGGCTCTGGAGAAAGCCCAGGGCCCATAGTGTTGCCAAACCTGCTAACCGGGCCTGCTGGCTCCAGACACAGTCTGATGGGCTTCTTTATTCCATCCTTACGTTTTCCCTTTTCTTGTTTGCAATTAGAAACATTTCCTTTTAATTTAGATAATTCCCCTCTTTTTCTTCTGCCTGCCTTTAAATAGATCTGTACTGCGATTTTGCTTTACAGGCTGCCCTTGATTTTTGTGTTCATTTGTTCAAGTATTTGGGATGTTTGCAGCCAAGAAGCCTCGGGCTCTGGATCATTCTGTTCCTCGTTTTCCCTTTTCAAGTACTCAGTTGAAACCCGTGATGAAACCAGACAGGCAAGGCTCTCAGGCATTCCTCTGAATGTCAAGCCCTTCTCTTCTGTACCCGTCAGGCCGTCCTTGTAGCTAGCACCTCCTAAGAGAGAAGAATGTGGCCCTTCTGCGTGCCCTCACTCAAGTTCCAGCTACACATACAAAACAGCAAATCTGTTCGGATCAGGGGAATTTTCTTTAGATTCTTCTAAAAGCTCAACAGCAACAAACAATAAAATCTTGCATAAGAACTCGCAAAACACAAGGAAAAAACAAGCCCTCCCAGTGCTTAAAAATCTCACAGAGGTGTGCAGAAGAGCAGCCTGGAGGACAGGAAGCATTTCCATGTAAGTCACTAAGCAGGGATGGATGGTTGATGGCCAGGAGTGCTTTGATCTGCTGATCCTCTTATCGGCTTTCTTTCTTCCATTCGTTGTTCTATTTGTGGGGATAGGCGGTCGTTTGAATCGCTAATACTCTTTTTTGCAGGTCCTGGCTTTCACCTATTAGACTAAACACACCCTGGGGAAATGCTGGATGACTAGTCTAAACACATAGGAAGCATCAGGCAGTAGGAGTTCGAAGGCTCCAGGCTCCTCTGCTTAATGCCGCTGATGTCGGGTCCCAGAGGATTCTCTAAAAAGAAAGCGAAATTATTTTGATTCCAACATTCAATAATGGACACTGAGCCACGCAATGGAATTGTTTGTTTGTTTTTTCTTTTTGTATCCAACAAGCTATTTTCATTGTTTTAGACCATTTAAGGCTTTTTTTTTTGAGGTCACATTGGTTTATAACATTATGTAAATTTCAGGTGTATGTCATGATATTACAACTTCTGTATTGACTGCGTGGTGTTCACTACCACAAGTCAAGTTTCCATCCATGAGGGAATTGTTTTCATCCTAATCACCCTCCCTTTAAAATAAAGAGGCAGGAGTGACGCTCCGACACACACCCACATGCAGATAAAAAGCAGCCCCGCATGGCCTGCTCCGAGGGAGGCGCGTGCCCCCAGCCTGTTACCATGGCCGGCTCGGGGCGGCCGGAGCCAGCCTCGGAAACGCATTGCACGTGGTTTCAGTCCAAAATAGCGCCTGGGATAATGAGCAGAGGCCTAAGAGTTTTGAAAGCCAAGAAGGCCCTCTCTTTTGTGAGGCTGCCCCTAACTGAAGACAGACAAAAAAAGGCGAGGATAAAATAAAACAGACTTTGTCTTATTAACCTGGCACACACGCCTGGTGATCGGTGGCTTAGCTGGCAAATTGCAAGGACCTCGATGGGAGATTCAAAACTCAACAAGTGACTGTCACTATGGAAACGGCTCAAATGAACCCCAAGAATGAAGGACCTCGGCCTAGGGAAAATGTCCGAGGAGGATGGATGTGGCTTGGAATTTGCCATCAGCTAAAGGCTGATGAGAGGAGGTTAAACTGATTGAACAAATGGCTTTGCATCCTGAAGTCAACACAAGAAGTTTGCGCCTGAGTCGCAGGGTTTAAGAATAAAGTGCTCTCTCTCCCCTGGGCTAGGGGACTCAGGCTGCGTGAATCTCGGCTGGCTCCAGGGCACAGCTGGCTCCAGGCCTGCTACCCACGAGGCCTTGGAAGAGCATTGGCTTTGCAAGGCCTCCGGCGCCAGAGCTGGAAACCCGGGGCGAAACCAGGGGACGCACAATTCATCTGGGATCCAGAACTCAACTGGGGCTTTAACTAATTCAAAGCTGTGGGCAGTTAAGTATAGGGCTGGATGTTCTCTCAGGAAGTGATCAGATTCAAGGTCGTACTTTTAACAGAAATTTCCCCAGAAAAGCCTCATTTGTGCAATAAGGCGAGGCTTGTGTCTGAGCTGGGCGCTGGGAGCTGAGGGCTGGGTTTAATGGCATCTGTCCTTCCTTGCAGCCTGTGATTCCGTGATGATAGCTGGCGAGTGTAGTGATTTCCAGGACACCATGATTCCAAGACGCTCTTTAAATGTAGTGTAGACATTCTAAATAGCACGTTTGGAGACAATTACCCAGACAGAGGATTACCCAAACGCAGTAACTAACACGGGAGCAAGGTCCTCCTCCAGCATTAGGGCAGAAAAAGTCATCTGCAAACAGACCCGCAGTCCCTGGCGGGGTGGGGGTTAAGGAGGTGCAACGGTGTGATCTGCTCTGGTCTTTAGTGGACGCACAGATTTAGTTCTGTATTTGGTGCTCTCATCATCTCAATAATAGCAAGATTAATACGTAATAACAACAACAGCGATTGAACACTGACTAGGATCTAGGTGTTATTCTAAGTACTTTTTCGTGTATTAACCCATTTAATCCTCATACTTACCCTTCAAGGTATTCCTATTTTCCACATTCTACAGCTGAAGGGATGGCCCCGAGTCCTGTGCTAAAAAGCTTGCACTCTGCTTGGAAGTTGAGGCACGTCTGTTTTAGCCTGTTTCACAGCTGAGGTGGCCCTGTAGGGGTACGCCCTGGGAGCAGAGGTGTGGGGGGGCTGGAAAAGGTAGGTCATACCTGAAGGGGATCTTTCTTCAGCCCCTAGGATGGGCTCCAGGACAGCAATGGGCCACTCTCCCAGGCCTTTCAGGCAGCACGTGGCCACCACGGGTGGCGAGGGGGGTGGGGGGGCGGTGCTGGAGTGGAGATGTTTACTGGACCTTGGTTCCAGGAATGGCCTGGACCATTGCACCCCCACAGGAGCGAAGGGCTTCAGAGAGCAAGCTGACCCCCTCCTGCAGGCATTGTCCTCAACTCTCCGTCAGTTCACTCAGTGCATTAGCCACGTGCATTCTCACAAGACCTGAGGGGAAGTCTGATCCAAACTGTGCTTCCTGAGGTGACCCTTGTTGGATGCCTGTGTCTCTTCTCAAACAGTCCCGAACCTTTAGAGAAAGCACCCTGGTTCCAACCTGGTTTCCTGGTTAACATCTCTCGAAGTCCACCACAGAGGAAATCCTGGGCTTGGTTTTCAACCTGTGGAGTTCGAGGTAGCTTGAAATACCCAAGAGTGAGCATCTGGGCCCTAAGCAGGGACCAGAGGAGATGAGCCCGCATGAGTCCTCTGTGCACGGGGACACTGGAGCTCTAGGATGAGCACCATCCCCTAGGGAGAGAAAAAGGTCAGAAGTGGAGAGGTCCAGTCAGTTGTCACCTTCTCCCACTCCACGTCCAGCCACTGGACAGCACTTTTCAGGACCACTGGACCTGTCCTGGGTCCCTTAGGTCTGCCACGTCTCCTCCTCTCCCTCCACAGTCACCTGAAGGAGATGGTTTCCCTTCAGGTCTAACACTTTCTCGACTATGACTGAGAATCTGGAATGACAACCTTCAAATGTGAACCAGGTGTGCAGGCAGCTGGCAGAGTTAGGAGCATCGGCTGGTGCTCTTCAGGCCCACTGCCCCCAGGCGGGCCCTCTATGGGGCAGGAAGGAGGCATGGACATCTCTGCACCTTGTGTCCTGGCCACGGATGGCTCAACAGAACCCAGAAGACAAGGCAGACCCAACGTAAGCAGTTTCTCCAGCTCAGAGGCAACCCCTCACTGTGAATACAGAAGCAGGAACTTCTGCTGTTCACAGGAAATAGAGCAAAGGCCATGCATTACTCTTGAAAATGGGGGTATTTGCAACCCATTCAGAAGATGATACGCACAGTGATTAAGAGCATGGGGTATGGAGTCACGCTGACCTGATTTGACTCCCGGTGAAACCTGCAAAGGACTAGCTTGATGACCTTGGACAAGCTTGTCAAATCTCTGAGCCTCGTGATCTTATCTGTAAGATGAAATCAATAAAATTTAAGACTCTTGTATCAGTTAGGTTGCTTTCCGCTGCAAATAATGGATAATCCTAATTCAATGGCTTAACCAATAAGCAGATTTTTCTTTTAATCTCACATGAAAAGAAATCCCAAATCAAGGCAGCCTCTAAGCCCAGCCCTTCAGGGCTCTGGTTCAACTTCTCTGTGTGTTGGCTTCATCTTCGAGCGGGTAGCACCATGACTGCTACAGTTCCAGACACTTTATCTGGACAATGGCAACATCCAGGGAAAAGAATGAGGGGCTGTGTCTTCTGGTGTGTCTTCTTGGAATTGGAAAAAGAAAGTTCTAGAAGCCCCCAGCAGTCCTTTCCTCCCATCTCACTGTCCAGACATGGATCACATTCAAGGCTGTTGTTGGCCTGCATCCCACCTTTATGCAAATTGGAGGAAGACACCTCTTCCTCAAACAAGATGTGGCCTCTGGGGTGTCCAGCCTCTTGCTCTTGGCAGTGACTGTGTACAGGCGTGCTCTCCTAAATCTATTCTAGTGGAAGAGACTGATACAGATTTACGCTCTAGAACTGCATTCTCCAATATGGCAGCCATTAACCACACAAGGCTTTTTAAATTTAATTTTAAATTAATTAAAACTAAATAAAATTTAAAATTCAGTTCCTCATTCACACTAGCCACATTTCAAGTGCTCAATAGCCACACGTGGCTACTGGCTACTATATTGGAAAGTGAAGAACATGTTCATCACCACAAAAAGGTCTATGGGACGGAGCTGCTCTAAAATTCAGCCAGAAGGCCCAGAATCTTCATGCTTGAACACTCTCATCAGTTAATATGCACCTACAGTGTGAATGGTGCCCCTTAGGATGTGGCACCTTGTGTGGTGCTGAAGCCAATGTGTGGTGGCCCTGACCACGTGCTCCCTCCTAAACCAATCACTGGCAGGGGGGATAAGACCCCTAGGACTGGCTTGGCCTTCAACCAACCATGCCTCAGCGCTGGTGTTCGAAATGTACCCCTCCCATGGTGCATGGCCATTCAGATGAGTGAGGAAATTACAAAACCAAGACTAGGCCAGCAAGGGAGTATGGTGGATTTGGGGTCTGCATACAGCTCATAGGTCATTGTAAGAGTTAAATAAAATAATGCATGCATAGAAGTTTATATGGTGCCTAGAACATAATACTTACTTAATGGATTTTAGCTATCAGAGTCATTATTGATTAATAATTACATCAAAATTGTGTTTGGGCCACTGCCAGAGCTGAGCTTCTCATCAGAATCAAAAAAAACACCACAGGGTTTCCCCAGTTCCTGTTGGGAAATAGAGGACACCTGTCACCTTTTTCTCCCCAGCTGGCTCTCCATGAGGGTGTTTCCAACAGAGTCTTAGCTCTCTGGTACCCATGCCTTCTGAGTCCTCTAAGCGGGGCTGGCTGTGTGGAACAAGAGTACAAGGCAAAGCCCCAAAGCTGGTTCAGGCAGGCTGGGCTCAAGCAAATGGGCCCTCCTCCGCCCAGTGAAAATGCAAATGAACATGCTTGTCACAGCCGCCTCCAGAGAGAGCGGGCTGGGCCCATGGAGATGGGCTCTCCCAGATAAAACCTTGCAAGAGGTCTGGGCTTCTTGGGAAATACTCTCAGTGAGCACCATGGATGCGGTTCCTTTCATCTTCTTCACCCCCTAAAGACTGGGTGTTTAATATTCCCAAGCAGGCCAATTTGTCAAACAAAATAACGAATGTTCATGGTTAAAAATATCCAGCAACACCAGCACATTTCGACTTCAAAGGCTCTATTCTCTTTCATTATCAAATACTACAAAATATCAACACGTTAGGATGGAGCACAGCTCATTAATGCTGAATATAATTGCATCAGGCTGTCCATACTGGCTTTTCCACTGGGCCGAATCTGTTGTTTATCAAGATTTGCTGTAGGGAATATATTTGCATATATAGTGAAAGGAAATACCTAATAGAATAAAAGTGTACCTCCAAGATGGTGGCCCCCCCTCCCAGCCTTGGTCTCCAGGAACGGCTCTCTGCTGCCTTCTGTTAGTCTTGTGGTCACCTGACTTGCACAGAAAAAATACTCAAAAGTGGTGAGACCCAGCTAGGAAGGTGCGTCAACGTATGGAATTTACTGAAGAGAAAGTTGAGTAGTTTTTTCATTTCAGATGCTCTATCGCTAATGTGCACAAACTCCGTGTAAAATTACAGTAAGAAAATTATTAATGTCTGAAACAGGTTGAAAGATCTTTCTAGCCATTATCTCAAACTTATCACAACTGTATTTGGATCCCCAAAGCAAAACTCTCTAGAATTCCACTGAATAGTGGCATCATCTGGTGGACATAATCGATACTGCAACTCCCCTACAAGTTTTTGTCATCCTTCTGTGGAAAATATTAATGTCTTAATTGTGCTAAATTGCTCAGGAATTATTGTAAGCTACTGAAATTTCCTCCACGAAGCATCTTCAGTTAAGTTGCGCATCTCCAAGCTGCTACAGCACTTCGAGACTGTTATACAAACTTACAATCTGATGGAGTCTGAGTCTGTTCTCCATACTTTTCGAATGGCTTGGTGTATGGATCTTAACTCATCCCAAAGATCATGCACTCTTGGAGAGCAAGGTCTTTCAACTCGTTTACATGCCTCATGCTTCCTACTGTCTTCGTGGCTTCTCAATAAAGACTGAATAATTTACACAACACATTAGTACCTATATCAGGAGAGTAGAACTGTGCAGTAGGAAGTTACAGAATTTGGAGGCAAAATATTAGAGTTCCTGTTCCAGATCTTCCATCCGATAGCTACGCAGCATTGGGTCATCTCTAAAAGTTGGTTTCTGAATCTGTAAATTGGGTATATTAATAGCTCCCACACAGCATTATGTTGAAAAATAAATGAGATCATCAGACTGAACGAGATCAGCAGAATATAAACCGCTGTCATTGTTAGTTGCTATTGCTGTCCTTCATAGCCATCTTCCCTTAACAGTTCCTTATGCATTTTTGCTTTAAATTACGTTATTATACCCATTATAGTCATCCTACTATAAAATTGCAAAACAAATTCTCCTTTTAAGCCCAAGATCCCACTGGCCGTCTCCCTCCTTGGGAATGCAGAATGGGTAAATCTCCTTTTTACTCCTTCCCAACAACAACCACAAGAAGTCAGGTAGAGAGAAAGGAGATTCAACACAGCATCTGCTCACTGAAAACAACTTGGGTCATTCATTGCTTGGAGGTTTCAAATGATGGAATTTGACAGCCGGCCCAAAGAGGGTGGGGAGCCAGTGGGCCCTTGGGCAAGGTTAACAGAAGTGTGGTTTGTAGGGAGGTGGGAGTTCCACCTCTCCCGTCCCACATCCACTCTGAACAGCCCACATCCAGGACATCATAGGCAGCTCTGAGCACCAATGCTTAAAACTCAACCAGGAGGAAGCGTCCAAAGTAGTGGGTTTCTCTCTTTGAGGGCTGGCTCTGTGAAAGAGGGAACTGACTTCGTCTGAAGGAGAATGAAGACTAAAGGGAGCTTTGGAGAAACAGATTTCATTCCTGTGTAAGAATAAACTTTCTAATAGTCCTAGAGGGAGTGGGACAGAGAGAACTCCCGGCCTGGGGGTCCCCATCACACTGAGCTAGGCAGAGGGGTTAAGCATTACAGGGCTGGTAGAACTTGCAAGCCTTCAGATTGTGATCCAATGTGAGATGCTGGGGTTCCATATCCCAGCTCTGTTGACCCTGAAGAGGAGGCAATCCCTCCCTATGCCCCACAGCCTCTACCAAGCATTGCTCTGTGGTCCAGACTGTTCTGCAAGGAAGCATAAGAAAGACCCCCAGGCATAAAACAGAGCATCCATCAGGATGCAAACTCAAGTCATGCCCTTGGTGGCTGAGAGTCAGGAGTCAGGGTACCTCTAAGTACTGCTCTGCCCAGCCAAGGGGTCTCCTCCCTTCTGGGATTCAAGGTCCACACAGCTGATTTACTCCTTACCCTTCCTCACCAATACCCCTTGTCCTTTCCCAAAATTTGCTTCCCACCACCTTTCCCCCAGCAGATGCTGACAGTCCCTGCTCACATTCCATCTGTCCACCCTGACTATGGAAGACAGTCCCCAAGATGGCCCCAGTGATCCAATGATCCGCACCTCCACCTCCCACAGACATCAGGAAGGACCTCAACTCTAGGCACCAAGCAATATCTCTGAGGGGGACCTTCTTTATATCTCACAAGTTTCCTATAGGCATCTCTAAACCTGGCGGAGAGGGGTTGAGGGTGTGGAAGCCATTGTCATCGATTTGCATATTCTTGAAAACCATTAAAATGTCAGGCCCTGTCAGCTTCCCCTCCTTGCTTATTTCTGCAATAGTGTCTCTGCATTGACAAAACAGCCTCAGATACTTATTCAGCGTGTTAACAAGTCCTGGGTTTTCCTTGGTGCGGGATTCCCAGCTACTCTCATTCTTTCCCTACTTGGCCTTGCTACCAGGATCATCTTTTCCCACTGGAGAGCGGGAAGGCATTCTGATCATCACCAAATACCTTGTTCTCAGCAGCCTCCCTCAAAGGCAGCCTCAAAGGCCTTTCCTCTTCTGGGACACTTAGGCTCACCATCTCCATTCTGGGTTTAGCTCTAAAGGATGCCCCTCCACATTTCCACAGACTTTTCAGGGCCTGTTTACTGTGCTAATTTCTCCGGGTAAGATCCCAGATGCAGATAAGATGGCCTTATGTCCTCTAAATATGGTGGGTATATTATCAAAACCTCAATAGATGGAGCCTTACTGCAGGCTGGGCAATTAGTAAGGCTACGCAAACCTGAGCTCAGAGATGTCTTCAAACCCCAAACTCTCCTCCACTGAGCCTCTCCCATTGTGCCTTCCAAACACAGTACTCTGATTTTGTTCTAGAACCTTCTACTCAGCCAAAATTCACTGATGAGTTATTTAGTATTGGGTGGGCCGAGGTCCTTTTGTGGACCCTACAGCCCCAAATGAAGTTGTATTGCTAGAGTTCAGTGAGTTGGGACCTGTCAGCTCTGTGATTCCCAGGCAGGGCCAGGTAAGTCCTTCGCAACACTTTGGTTTCCTTGGCAGGAGCATATGGTTCTCACTTGCTCGTGGGACAACTAGGGAGGAAACCCTCTGATGTCCAAAGCCCTTAACCAGCCATGCCTGCGCTTCAGCTCATCTCATAGTGATAAGAGCATCATGCCTGGTTCCTGCTCACCCATCTCCTAGCTATGAAACCGTGAGCACATTTCCTGACCTCTCTGAGTCTCACCTTCTTTATCAGCAAAACAGGGCTGTTCTGAGGGTTAAATGAAATAGTGTAAGTTATGCACAGAGTGAGTTGAGCTCAATAAAAATCCCCCCTCCAATTACTCTAAACCTATGCAAGGCAGTATGGAAGCCATGACATGTACCTATCTTACGTTTAAATGTAAATGAATTAAAATTCAGTTCATAGGTCAGACTAGCCACATTTCAAGGACTCGGTAGCCACATGGGGCTAGTGGCTATGGTATTGGACATTTCCACCATTGCAGAAAGTTCTATTGGAAAGTTTTCCCCAATGGATTCCAATGCCCAGGTTGCACCCCAGAGCAATTAAATCTGAATTGTTCAGAGTGGGGACCCTGCCATGAGTTTTGTTGGTTTGATTTGGTTTTTAAGCTCCCCTAGTGATGCCAATGTGCAGCTAAGGTTGAGAACCACTGTCTTAGACAAACTCTCCATGACCGAACTGTCTATTCCCAAATATATTCCACCTGCACTCACTAATCTTTGACCCCCACCTGGGGAATGCCTCAGAGATGTGCCCCTCACCTAAACTCTATGGTATTTGCTTATTGCCTCTGACCCTCATTTGGCACCAAACCTTTCCTCCCTCAGATTGTTACTCCTTCCTGTGTATAGTTTTTCATGGCCCTGCTGGGTTGTAGGGCAAGAAGCAGACAGTGCCATACCTCCTGTCTGAAGTTCCAGAGCACTGGCGTGGGGTCCTGATCACGCCCCACACAACTGTAGTTACAGACACAGTGTCTCCTATTTCCTATTAGATTTTCAGCCCCTCAAGAGCAGGACCTGCCTCTGTCTTTAGAGACCTCATGGCGCCTTACTGATGAAACCCCTCAAGAAAATGAGCTTGAGCAAGTTCAGCCACCCTGGGACAGACTGCACTGTTGGTTGGAAAGTTGGAGAAAACCTGAAACTGACCCTGCTTCTTACAACAGTAGCTATTAATTGATCAACTGGTTTTTAGAGACCAACAAAGGAGTGCAAAACCCCACGACAGGTGCAAAAAAAGGGAAGCAAATATGGGCCAGGCTCGCTGCCAGGGCGGGGGCGGGGAGTGTTCGCAGCACCATCCCACTTAATCCTCACAATAACTTATAAGGAAAGATTTTCTGGCTCTGTTTTACAGATGAAGTGACTGAGTCTTGGTGAGTTTGGATAGCATGCTCAAGAACCCAGTTAGTCAAGGGTAGATTCAGAATTTAAACCCTGGTCTTTCAGATTTCAAAAGTCCATTCTCGAGCCAGCCCTGACGGCCTAGTGGTTAAAGTTCGGTGTGCTCTGCTTCGGCAGCCTGGGTTCGTTTCCTGGTCATGGAACCACACCACCCATCTGTCCATAGCCACGTTGTGGTAGTGGCTCACATAGAAGAACCAGGACTTACAACTAGAATATACAACTATGAACTGGGGCTTTGAGGAGAAAAAAAAATAAAAAGGAAGATTGGCAACAGATGTTAGCTTAGGGTGAATTTTTCCCAGCAAAAAAAAAAAAAGTCCATTCTTTTTCTACTGCCCTATGTAGGCAGTATCTGTCCCAGCATAGTGGGATGGTAGTGTAGATGAAAAGGGAAGACACCCACAGAGAACAATCAATGAACATGAGAGTATTATCGATAAAGGTTCAATAAAACAAGATGTGATCTTGGCCATCAGGGCAAGGGAAAGGTTAGACCCCCTGAGGAAAGCATCCTTGAACTGGGTCTTAAAAAAATGACCTCTGTAAAATCAGTGGACACGACATTAAAGATGGTCCAGGCAGACTATGTTAACGTGGAAAGGCTCAGAGCCTCACACTCAGAGAAACAGAAGAGGCAAGAGGCAATGGATAACAACTGGTGATAATAGTAGAAGGTAATGGTTATTGAGTGCTGAGTAATGCCAGGCACTAACTACGTACTTCATCCCACTAACCCATACAAGGGTGTTATTGACCCTATCATTATTGCCATTTGACTGATGAGGAAACTGAAGCTTAGAAAGGTTAAGTCTGTGCCCAAAGTCACACAGCAAGTGAGTTATAAATAAGTCCTCACACCTGTTGATTTAAAAGTAGCCAGAGAGGAACGGGGCATCCACACTCCCTCTAAAGGGATGCCGGGGTCAATACCCAGCCTCTGCACCCCTACTAGTGGCACATCCTTGTGCAAGACACTCTTAGGGCTGTTTTCTTGTTTTTAAAATGAGAATGATTTTAGTACCGACTTCACTGCGTGGTTGTCTATACTCAATGACAAAAGCCACATCACTGAGGGCAAGTAGTAAGTGCTCAATAATTTTTAGCTGTCACTATTATTAAGAGCATCTGGGCGATGACTGACTCCCTGAGGGGAAGAGCCAGCACCAGGGAAAATTCTAGTTGATTGGGCCAGAATATGTGGCCTCAGAGTAGGTGAGACTGCTCAGTGGATCCCAACAAGCTCTCTGAAAAGAATTCGTCTGATCTAGTTGCGGGTTAGGTCTGCTCTCCGCGGAGAGGACCCGGACCCACAGAACCCTCAGCTGGTGGGATTGGAAGGAGTTTGCGAATTTCTTCTGCACAGTCCTCCGCTGAGGGATTCTCAGGCTAGGACCCATAGAGAGGTGCTCCACGTTTAGCGGCCTGATGTGTTAGGGGTCTATGTGCCAAGTCATTTGAGTAAAGGATTCTGTGACGAAGCAGAGAAGGAGGGAGGAAGTTTGAGCACGTTAAGAGCACAACCCCTCCTTTTACAGATTTGCGGGTCTGAGACCAGAGCCATGAGGCGATCTGTCCGGCCATTTGCAGCCAGGGAGCTCTCAGCCTGGCCACGGTCGCAGTCAGGCCTCCTCACCCAGTGCAGCTTCCGATCCGGGGCCTCCTCCAGGGGGCGCCATTCCCATTGTATTTTCTGTGAATGGCACCTCCCTGGGGTCATGCAACTCCAGGGCCTTAGCAATTAGAAAACTCAAAGCTCCAATTTCATTGAGAAAGATCACAGCAAAGCTAAGAACATCTTACAATATGCACATGTGTATTATGCCTGTGTTCACATCAGAGATGGCAAACTTTATCTGTCAAGGCTGGACAGCTAACATTTCTACTTTACAGGCCATGCAGTCCACTGCACCTTCTCAACGCTGCTGTGGCAGCACAAAGCAGCCACAGACAGTAAGTGAAGGAATCCGCATGGCTGTGTTCCAATAAAACTTTATTTGTGGACACTGAAATCCGAATTTCATTTAATGTTTACTTGCCACAAAACATTCTTTTTTTATTTTTCCAACCATTTAAAAATGTAAAAACCAGTCTCAGCTTGCGAGCTATTCAAAAACAGGCAGCAGGCTGAATCTGGCCTGTGGGCTGTAATTTGCTGACCCCTGGTTCATATGATCAGTTCATATTCTTGTCTCTCTTGAGCTTTGTAAGAGTTATGCAAAGTTGGGAGGGTAAGTATCAAACCCACTTCCTAGAAACATAACGGGCTAAAACTCAGAGAGGTTAATTTTATGCCATATGACACAACCTCTAAAAGGCCGCTGCCTCTCTGGAGAAGCTACAAAGTCCCCTGGAGACCCTAGAAGGAGCCAGTTTCGAAATAACCTTCTGCTCGAGGCTGCCTAGAACCCAAGCCAATTCTGTAACTTACGGTCACCAGAGTCCTTTTCAGGGTTTGTTCCACAAGCGTAAAACCCTGTGATGCTCCATCAGTAACTGGTGCCAGCCTGGGCTACAGAGCACGCGAGGACAAGTCCCACAGCCACCTCCTCCGGGTGTGCGGTTCTCATTTCTACGGATAAAATTGATCCCCCACACGTTCCCATGAACACCCACCCAAAGGTCGGAGTTCAATGTTAAGTTTACAGCACAGCCCTAGGCACTAGAAGCACAAAATAATTCCAAGTCCATACAGGAGCTGGACTCGGGATGGAGAGCAAGGGGTAGGGAGGAAGATTCTAGGATTTCCAGCCTGGAGAGAAGCACGTGGCAGACAGGAGCCGGGAGGGAGGCGGGGGAGTGTTGGGACAAGTGAGAAAGATGGTTGGCAAGAAGGTATGGATGGCGAAGTGGGGTCCTGGAGAGTCAAGAAAGAGCCTAGACTTGATGTAAAAGGCACTGTGGGTTTTTGAGGAGAGAAGCAATGTGAAGAGAGCAGGGAAATGCATTTCAGTCTGGGAACATTGTACAAGATGGTAGAGAAAGAGGCAGAGATGCCCAAATACTCAGGAGACTGGATTCCGGGGCTGAGCTAGAGGGAGCCTGACCCACAGAGGCGGCCCAAGTCACAGCAGGAGGCCGAGTACAAACTGTTCCATAGGTAGCATGGGGAGGCCCCAGATTCACCAGACCTGGACGACCACGCAGTCAACAGGGGCACCAGTGCATGCAGCCTGGGTGAGTAGACAGAGACGGGACGCTGGCAGAAGCAGACTAGTTCTTCCTCTTATGAGTAATCAGTTTGTCTACACTGACTGTAATTAGGAATATAGGAAGCCTCGGGCAGAAAGCACTGCGGCTCAGTACAAGCCCTTTTCTTTTTCTTTCTTTTTTTTTTTTTTTTTTGAGGAAGATTAGCCCTGAGCTAACTGCTGCCAATCCTCCTCTTTTTTTGCTGAGGAAGCCTGGCCCTGAGCTAACTTCTGCGCCCATCTTCCTCTACTTTATATGTGGGACGCCAACCACAGCATGGCTTGACAAGTGGTGCCATGTCCACACCCTGGATCCGAACCGGCCAACCCTGGGGCCACCAAATCGGAACGTGTGAACTTAACCGCTGCACCACCGGGCCAGTCCCCCTTTTTCTTTTTCTTAATTAATAGACTTTATTTTGGGGGGCAGTTTTAGGTTCACGGCAAAACTGAGTGGAAAGTACAGAGAGTTCCCACATACTCCGTCCAAACACACACTCAAGAGTCCCCCATGGTGAACATCCCCACAATGGTGGGGATGCTTGTCATGATCGATGACCCCACATGGACACATCGTCATCACCCAAAGCCCATGGTTTGCATTAGGGTTCACGCGTGGCGTTGGAAGTTCTAGGGGCTTTGACAAATGTATAATGACACGGGTCCTCCATTTGGAGAATCCTACAGTATCATTTCACTGCCCTAAATCCTCTGTGCTCCACCTCAGCCCTCCTGCCCCCAAACCACTGCAAACTACTCATCCTCTTGCTGTCTTTATAGTTTTGCCATTTCCAGAATGTCCTATAACCCTTGTCTTTCGGAAAAATAAGTTACTTGATTCTTAAGTAACACACGCAGAGGTACGACAATCAAAAGTTACAAATTTAAAAAAAAGTGTCCCTCCTTCTGTCCAGCAGTCACTCACCCAGTCCCCTTGCTACCAGTTTCCACCAGTTCACACTAAACAAGCGTGTGTGTCACTTTTGAGGGGAGAGGTTGAAAATGAGGTGCTAGCAAGACAATTAGGTAAAGAGATCAGTAAACATCGCAACAATGGAAAAGAAATTCCAGTGACAGGTCAGACCTGAATATGCAGATTCGGACGCCTCTGCCCAGCGTGACAGCTGGGGATGGATGAGCTCTCCCCAGGAGAGCAGGGCGCAGGAAGATTAGCTACCCAGGCCTCCGGGAGTTCCTTCATTACAAATGCTTCTTAGAACCTACTAGAGCGAGGCCCTGTGGGGAGCGCTGGGCTGGCGCAAGGAAAGGCACAGACAAACGCAGGAGGTTTGCTCAGGAGGTTGCAGGGGGTCTAAATACTGTCCCTTCGTGGAACGAAGCCAAGGAAAGAGCCAGAACGAAAGAGAATGGCATGTCTCGGCCACCAGATGTAGGAGAAGCAAGACAAACCAAAAGCTAGGGAATCTGGCAAAAAGATACATTGGTGGAGCAATTTTAGCTGGATCCTGGGGAACAAAGCCAGATAACCAAATTACCGGGGAACGCACAATGAAAAAATGAAGGCTAGGAAGAAAAGTTTTTACGACAGGTCATAACCCTTTATCCAAAACCTTAGGAGTCTGCTGTATTTCAGAATTCAGACCTGTTTGGGTTTTGGAAAGGTAAGGTAATACAGTGCACAGGCTATATTAGATCCGATGTAACACACTCGGCTGCCTCTGGGATAAGACCCCACGATCAAACACACTAATATTTCCGCAGTAAACCATACGAATATTCACACCAAATAGGACAGACAAAGATCATCAAGTTTCAGCTCTATCTTAAGAAAATCCTTTTGGTTTCCAGAGCTTTGTAGGTTTCAGGGCAAGTAAGAGACAGAGAAGGGACCTCGGCTGAATTTCTTTTCAGCTTTTAGGTTGAGCAGCACGGGTTGATTTTTATACCCGGAATAAAGTCTTACACGGCCACCAATCGTGAAGGTTCCCCAAGTGGTTTCACACATGCGTCCTTCCTTTAAGCTGAACTCTCAGTGGCTTGAAGACAGAATTCAAGTCAGATTAGCTTTGGGTCCTCAGCATAGGGCATAGGACCTGGCACATGGGACGTGCCCAATGATTCTGGCTCACTGAGTTTTCACTGCTTCTAATTCCTCAGCACTGGCCTGATCACTGTCCCAACTTGACTCTTTCCACAGCCCACCCTCCAGCCCCTGTCAGCCCACGCTCCAGAATTACTCCTCTATTGATATGCAGCTGACGCATCCTATTTCTCTTCTTAAATCCAAACTCAATAGCCATCTGTTTGTTCTGGTATTCTAGCACTAATTGCCATTCCTGATTTTGTTTGATATGTTTGACCTGGTCTTTTAGAACTAACTCTTAATTGTGTTTTTATTTAATATGGAGAGCACATAGAAAGCGAGAGCATACGGAGTGCTATATAAATGCAAATTTTATTGTATTTCACTCCAGACCTCAGAGACTTGCCAAACTTGGTTCTGTTCTCAAGAAGTTTTCGCCCCAAGGGGTTAGGGAGGGTTCCTCCCTCTCCCTAACACAGCGTCCTCAAGGCTGGGCAAATAGACAAACACCCATCACAGACAAGCCAACATCTCACCAAGTGGTTCACCGGCACTAAGGGCTTCAAAATTCTACCGAGTTTTGCATAAAAGTAACAAATCTTACATTAGGTTATGACATTTTTTTCATCCCGCTTTTGCAAACTGATTGAGCGTTTTGCATGAAGAAGGGCCATCCTAACTGGGTCACTATGACATTATTTAAAGTTTGTTTGCCATGTGGAAAAAGACTACTTTAATTTTCTGCTTTTTGAAGAAGAGATGCCTTATTACAAAAAATGTGCCATTAACCAGTGGATAATTGGTACAACTTGTAAGGCTCCCCTGAAATTGTTCAAGATAAGCTGTTCCACTTGCAGGAAGTGCCTAAAGTGATTATTTTAATGAGATTTCAGAGCCTGGAAGAATTGAGTAAGGCATCAAGCCACATAGCAAAGGAGTAACGCTTGTGACTTGTGAATCATCCCGTTCAGGGGCCACTGAGTCACCACACTTGGTCCCTATGCTCTAAGCAGCCAAGCTGGGCCCCATGCCCCTAAGAGTTCAGTGCTTCCACTGTCCAGGGTCTCAATATTGAACTTCTTGCCCTGCCCCCTCCCTCGGGCCACATTCCATGCAGCTCTCATGGCTTCTGGCTTTTTACATCATTGCTCGTTCTTCCATTTCTGGCTTTCTCCTTTCTTTAGACTTGGCCCTCAGATTATCTTCCTAGCTATGACCTTGGCTCGCTCTCAGCCTATCTACGGCCGGATGAATGAATGGATTTTATTTTCTATTCTCTCTTAGTCACGGATTCCATCCCATTGTGCTCTTGAAACAGTCTGCAATGTGAACAACATATTTGACTTCCCTTACTGGGGACAGAAAATGCTTGCCATTTCAGGAATCTTTATATATTTAATAGTTTACTTAATAGCATTCTTTGTAGCCCAGAGCTGGTCATGGAAAACTACTAATATTCTCCATTAGAGGAGCATGGCCAGGTCAATGAAATGCTACCAATATTGTCATGAAGTCTCCACTGATGTTATATCTGAAGAGAAGTGCCATATTAAGAAAGATATTCTGTTATTCCATATGTTATCTTGCACGTGTCACCATGAGGTTGAATATGTCTTTACTATTGCTGGCCTTCAGAAAACCAAATGTAGACCACACCTGTAAAGATTGCAGGAATTGTACAGAAACTGAAAATGCCATCTTTGCTCACACTGGGGTGGAGGCAACAGTAATGACAAGAATGACCGAGAAAGGATGGTGGGAGGCAGATGGTGAGGGCCAGAGGATTACTGGAAGCAGAAATCAGATAAAGGGTCAAGATCCAAGTAATTAAGGTGAGAACCTGAGTGGGATTCTATGATGAGACACCAAGTCCAAGGAAGGGTTCTAGAAGTTGAAGAACCACAAGCAGAAGTAATCAGTAAAGACAAGTAAGCTTTGGCATCCAGAAAATCATGAAGATGATCCGGAAGTCAGCAAAGGTATGTCATGGTTGAGAACTCAGGAAGTCATCAGAAGCCCATTGAGAGGGATAGTTGAGTGTCTTGGCTAAGAGTCAGAAATAGTCTATGTTCACATCCATTGACCACATGAGTGATGCTGGGCAAGCTGCTAATCTCTCAGAGCCTCAATTTTCTCATCTGAAAAAAAGGAATACTAACAGTACATGTATCCCCATGGGGTTGTGAGAACGAAATGAGATAATGCACATAGAGCACTTGGCCAAGTACCTGGCATTTAGGAACCACTAAATAAATGGCAATCGACGTGACACCAGTCATCAAGGGGTGAAGCAATAATAAGACATAAAAATAATTGCCATCTGACTTCTTTTATGTTTGTTGATAGAGCAGGAATCGGGACTCAAGCCCAGGTAGTCCCGAACCTGAAAGAATGAACGAGGACATCACTGCCCCTGGTTGAATGAGGGCCTGGTAGCTACAGGAGAATCCGACACCTGCCTGAAGCTCGATGTGAGAAGAACAACTCAGTTTTCAAGGAGGATTGTCTGTAAGAAAACCATGCAGCTCAATCCTTCAACTACCAGGTCTCCATTTCACATTGATTCAAGCCTGACCACCAGCAATCCTAGGGAAGTGCCTTATGTCCTCAAATTAATTTTTCTGAACTGTGCTTTGGAATCATGCCCTTGGCCCACTTAGAGGGATGCTTAACAGCCATGCTATAAAACTGGCTCTTGAAAATATGACGCTGTGGACTTTGTCCCTTATATCATATAATGCCCCTTTCTCAGGATCTCTAGGAGATTATCAAAGCCATGTCAATGTAAATAATCCATAATCAATCTATAAATCAAAATTGGGGTGAGTTTTTTGTGAGCCAGGTCTGAGGCCTATATAGCCCAGGTCCTTCTTTCTCCAAAGAAGGAAAGACCAAAGAAGTGGGGTCCACAGACTGGTTATGTGCCATCTTGGAACACAGAGCATACATCACATATGATAGGAATATCCCTTTTACAGTAGTCACAAGAGTGCTTAGCACAGCAGATTAGTGGTCACAAGATAAGTACAGCAGGTTGGTAATTAATCCTTAGTTTCTAGGAAGAGATGCTTATCCTTAAGGAAATGCCGATATGGGGGACGATGCATCCCTATCTTTAAGGGCATCATTCCTGCCTTTGAGACATTGTAAATGTTTAAAGCAGATGTACAGTGCATGCTCAACAGGCCATGTCCAGCCCTTTTGGAGAAACAAGGGCAGGCCGAATTAGTTCTAAACCAAATGGCTTCCTCATACACTCCAACATATCCTACTGCTTCTCATTTAGTTATCAGCCACAATGCCAGAATTTCTCCAGAGCAACTGGTGTGTGTTAATTTCACGGAAAGTGTGATTTTTAAACATAAGACCAGTTTTCCTCTTTGCTTTGACCTTTAGGAAACCCATAACTAAATTCGAACCCCTTTGAGCAATTATACAGGCCCTTCGGCTATACAGTTCACTGTAGTCTATTTTCGTTACCTTAATTTTAATATTCTGAGTCTAGAACAGGAGTCAGAAAATTACACCCCATGGGCAAACCCATCCTGCTGCCTGTTTATAGTTCCAATGAAATCGCTTGTCCATTTGACGACTGTCTATAGCTGCTTTTGTGACACAACAGCAGAACTGATAATTGTGACAGAAACTGTGTGGCTGGAAAAGCCAAAAGTCTGTACTCTCTGGCCCTTTACAGAAAGAGTTTGCCACCCTCTACTCTAGACTTATTTTCTTTCAACCTTGTTCTCTTGATTTTTCCTTGTGTTTTTTTTGTTTGTTTGAGGAAGATTAGCCCTGAGCTAACTGCTGCCAGTCCTCTCCTTTTTGCTGAGGAAGACTGGCCCTGAGCTAACATCCATGCCCATCTTCCTCTACTTTATATGTGGGATGCCTACCACAGCATGGCTTGTAAGTGGTGCCATGTCCATACCCGGGATCCGAACCGGCGAACCCTCGGCCCCCGCAGCGGAACGTGCACCCTTAACCGCTGTGCCACCGGGCCAGCCCCTCCTTGTGTTTTATAAGCTGCCTCAAATCCATTTTGGAAGAAAGCAGGTTATAAACAATTTAACATTAAAGATAGCCAGTGGGGCGTCTGATTCACTGTGGTCTTCAACAACACCCGTCGTCACAGCAAAAGGAGCCATCCCATTTGCCCATCCTGGATTTCAGCCCGAGGTCTTGAGGATCCCTCTCTCCTAGACTTCATTAAAGTTGCTCTTCTCCTTAAGAGCTTCACTAAGTTTCTCCAAACGATCAGCTTTCAGCAGGTCCCACTAGAAGCTAAAAGAAGAATGGTGGGCAAGGAGAAAGGGGTGCCACAGAGGCTAAGAAGGCAAGAGAGCTGGAAGCTGCTTCTCATTCTTCCCACTCAGCGCCAGGCTTGACATGGTAATTGGATCATGATGATGACAATTATGAAAAATAAAAACCTTAATTTTTTTTCATAATTAAACCCACATGCAGATGATAATTGCTGTGACGAGTTTAATGCCCAGACTTGTTTCTCTTCCAAAAAAAAGTGAAAAAGCAGTCAGGCTATAACTTAGTAATGCTCTTAAACCTGGCTTAATTAGGGGCAAAATATCTGATTTTCAAGGTATTTGGTGTCTTGTTCTCTCTAGCTGAAAGTGGTTTTATTTCTCTCTCCACACAGGATATTTCTAGGGAGACTATCATCAAAAACAACCCGTGGAAGGGCGGATGTTTACTTTGTGTAAGATTTACATGTGTTCCAAGATCAAGTTTTAATTAACAAAGCATTGTATGGTCTTATCTGGCAAAATCGTGAAAATGCAAGTTGGCCATTTAAGTCATCCCTCATTGAAATTGCACAATGATCTTACACTCTCACACCGCCTCACGTCAATGCAAAGGACTGCATTTAGGAAGAAAATTTACGGCTGGGGTTAAAATAAACATGAGGACTCTGAAAAATTTACTGAAATTTACTGAGAAAGTAACTTTAGGGACTTTTTTCCGAAAATGGTTCAAGCCTTAAGCAACGGCAATTACACTTTTAATCTTACAGTAAATACTGTCTTTATAATTAAGAAAAACATCCCTTGTGCCTAGTCTTTTAAAAGGACCCCTCCTCATTTACCTAAATCTAGTGAAATCATAAGAAAAACTATGAAGGTGTCTACCTTGTGAAAGAAAAGCACGTAGGCATCAAAGGTAGAATTGAATATTGACAGAATCGGAAAGACAGATTGCTTTGTGTTGTTTCCTTACAACAGAAGAGAATTTGAATCACTTACATTCTTGGCCGTTTTTCCACCCACACAGGGAACCAGGAGGAATGCGGGAATCAAAGAGAGCGGCATTCCTCTTTGCCACAAAGTGCTCACACTTGGCAAGTTGCAAAGATTTGGGTCATCGTCTTTAGAAGACTGCCAAGGAGTGAGGAGCTCAGGCTGAGCGCAAATAACAGTCTCCATGGTCCCTTCCAGCACTTGCATCTGTGGCATCGACAGCAGAGCATGTTGCAGGAAACAATCCAAATTTCTGTGTCCCGAGGGGAGGCATTTATTACTCAGGAGCACCCGCTTTGACATCGTAAGTAGGACAGGAGCCGTTCGCTTGGGCAGGATTCTGATGTCCTTTAAAATGTTTTCTGCATCTAGTCCAATCGAATGAATGTGGAAGTGTATTTATTGCAACCACAAGGATGTGCAAATTTATTTAGAGTATTAACGTCCTTTCCACAAGTCCTAGCTGTCAACGACTGCTTATTTTCCTGGAGTGCCTGAGGAGCCAAGAATGTTTTGTTTCTTAAACATGGTACCTGGAGAGTTAAAATAACAATCTTGTTAATGAGAAGACAATGGGGCTTCTGCTGTTCCGGGGTGTTTCCACAGGCCATACCTTTTAATTGCAGAGTGCTGGCAACTTAGCAGACTGTAATGAATACATTGTTCCTCTTTTTTGCACACAGCCCCTTCAGCGCGTTGGAAGGAGTTTGTTTTGTGTACAGAGCAGAGAAGACTCTTATTAAAAGCTGACGGAGGCATTTGGAATGAGGAGTTTATTTTGACTGGTGAGGTATGTCTTGATAGCTTGCATTCAGATGCAAGAGGAAAAAGACAGAAAGTGGATTAGCCTCAATCATCTGGAGATGACATTTCTCCCCGTGTTTGAAGTATTTTATGAATTAAGAATGGGACTGATTTTGAAGCCTAAATTAATTTAATCTGTTTGCTTTTGTTTGATGCAGCAGCTGCAGTGACACACCCCACTTCTTTGAAAATCTTCAGCTTCAAGGGTCTAGGCTTGGAAGAGTGAGTGGGGCAAAGTGGTGGCGCCTTCCTTGGGTGGGGAAGGGAATGGGCTTTCAGTTCCCCCGGTGGACGTCTGGCGTTCTCCGATGGAGTTTTGTCTCAAACGTCAAGCAAGTTCAAAAACCCTTTCCCTCCTAGCACATTTTCCTTAGGAAAAAAGCTTCAGGGGGAAGATGAAAGAGACAGAGAGGTTCCCATAGGTCATGGCCCGTTAACGGTGACTGACACCCAGTTTGCCACACATTCGGTACTTCCCGTAGCATCTCCAGTTGTGTTTAGAATTGGGATTTCTTTGGTGTTGTTCAAGAACTTGATAATAACCATGCATATACGTCCCGCAATCTTCATAAATCCTCCTCGGAAGATAAGGACTGTGTCTTTCCTGGCAGGACGGAGAGAAAGTGTCTTCACGCACTGTCTGAATGTTCACGGGGAAATTTTCCAAAAACTCTCAGTTACTTAAGAAGACAGTAGGTTAACGGGTTCATCTCAATATCGATCAATCACCAAATCAGGTTGGCTTTTCACAGACTCATACACTGATGAGCATCAGCCAATTTCAGAGTTGAGGGAAGAAAGGTGATATTTGCCTATCATGGTGCTTTATCAGATAACCTAATTCCCCCCCCCCCGCCCCCACTTGGTCTGGAAGGAAAACAGGCTGGCCGATTTGAGAAAAAGAAGAGCTTCTAGAAATCCAGAAGAGACAAGAAGTGTCCAAGGACGGTCACATCAGACTGGGCAGCTTCTGGTGGCAGAACGTTATTAAAAGTCCACATGGCATTTATGGGTTCACTCCTACGAGGACGTTCGAAGTTGCAAGGAGGATAAAAAAAACTTGATGAATTTTCTGATGAGTAACTCATTTGTTAGGCATTTGCCTTGTAAGGTAGGTCCAGCTGGACCTGTGTTCCGTGGTCTGCTACCTGAGGTGGACATGGGCCTGAATGCCTGGTCCCCTCTTTTCCACCAGGAGCAACTGTTACAGAGATTCATAGCCCTGTCCCCTCCACCTGGGCCCACCAAGGTAAGCTCAGGACTTTAAGTGAGGTTAAAGGGGGGACCTTGTCTCCAGAGCAATTCAGCTTGTCCTGAGCAGTAATGCTCCCTGTGCATAATAAACACAACCCATCAGCAGCCTCCTTCTTAAAATTTTCTCTCTACATTGTGGAATAGTGTTTAATGTTGGCTTTTAAAAAAAAAAAATCACTGCTTACATCTTTGAAAAGAAACGATCGTTTCCTAAAATCGACGCAAAAGTGTTGCCTTCGCTTTCACAAGTCTGTCCTTTCCAAGATACACATTCTTTCTCCCCTCAGACTAAATGGCACAGAAATTGGAGGCAAAAATATGTGAGCGAGCTTTTCTCCATTCTACAACTGGTTCGGGTAGATCCATTGGCACAAACACCTCCACTGATCACATTTTAAATGGTGAAGGATCGCCCCAAAATCCTACTGTAGGAGTTCAGGACAGCCACCCCCCAAACACGCTGCTTTGGTATGTTGGTTATTTTGAGCTGTAGGCACCTGAAAAATAGCAATCCAGGGAGAGGCTTTGTCTGAACTCCCTCATCTGCCTCAAGGCAGATCCTCCAAAAGGAACTCAGTTGTCATAGATCCCCTCCCCGGGAGTTTCCTCAACCAGAGAGGATGGACTTGCCACAGGAGAGGAGCCTAGAAGTCAACACCACACTCAGACACACTGTCACAAGCTATCACACCCCCATCTATTCTTCTGAGGGCCCATTCATCTTTCCTAAACGTCTCTTACTCTCCCCTAAGAGCCCAACATCCCCTCTCCCCTTTCCCTATTAAGATGGTATTTAAGTCTGAATTCCAAGCCACTTCCGGGAGCCAGTCTTCTGTCCCTGAGTCTCTCCCATGTATACATGAGGGCTGCACGTTAATAAACTTGTGTTCTTCTCCCCTTGTTAATCTGTCTTTTATTACAGGAGTCTCCGCCAAGTACTCACAAGGGTAGAGAAAAAATTATTTTTCCTCCCCTCCAATGGGCAGTTTTATAATTCTATGTTTCCTGGATCAAGTATTTCTACGTGGTGAGGAGGAGAGAGTAAAAACAGGAGTGGCAGTAAGAAGGAAAGGTGACCTGGTATGCCCAGGGTATCAGGCGTCGAAAACAACCATGAAGGGGGGCCGGCCCACCGGGTGGCATAGCAGTTGGGTTCACGCACTCCACTTTGGCGGCCTGGGGTTCGCCGGTTCAGATCCCGGGCGTGGACCTATGGGCCACTTATCAGGCCATGCTGTGGCAGGCATCCCACATGTAAAGTAGAGGAAGATGGGCATGGATGTTAGCTCAAGGCCAATCTGCCCCAGCAAAAAGAAGAGGATTGGCAGCGGTTGTTGGCAGTGGGCTAATCTTCCTCAAAAAAAATAAATAAATAAAAATAACCATGAAGTGGGGCCAGCCCCATGGCCTAGGGTTAAGTTTGGCAAACTCCCCTTCAGCAGCCCGGGTTTGCAGGTTCGAATCCCAGGTGTGGATTTACATCACTCATTAGCCATGCAGTGGCGGCAACCCAATATAAAGTAGAGGAGGATTGGCAGAGATGTTAGCTCAGGTCTAATCTTCCTCAGCAAAAAAATAATAATAATAATAACCATGAAGCTGGTGCAAGGGATGCTCCAGTCAGGCCCTGCTTTTTCTGCCTGCCTCTCTCTCTGTCCTGCCCTGCACGCCTTCCCTCCGTCTCTCCCCTCCTCCCCTTCCAAGGGACTATTCGAGCAGGTTTCACTTCAAATAGCAGCCGTGGCAAGTAACCAGACAGAGTTGGAATGTCTGCAGTGGGCTCAATCCTAACATGTGGCCAGGCCTGGCAGCTGCGAGCACTGCCAATCACTGGCCCTGCCCCAGTGCCTTTTCACAGCCACCAACCTGGCTGCCATGTCACCACAGGCTTTGGAGGCAGCTCCAGAGCATTTAATAGCAGTTGGTTTTAAAAGAGAGATTCCTACAGCTTGCAGGTCTGTTTGCCAAGCTTTAGGTCTGGAGCTGCTCTCTCCGTGATGTCAAGGGAAGGGTGTGCCTGCTCCCGTGTTCCTCCACCTTCCAACAGAAGGGCGCACGGCTCTAGTTAAACGGCTCTTTACTGGCTAAGCAATCGCTTCATCGCCCAAGAACCATTCATAAGGTTTCCACAACGAGGAGATTCCTGACATGAAAAGCTCCACCCTGTATATGAAGTGTTTTGGATTCAGGTTTGGAAAGCTGTGTCTGCCACGTGGAATTGGAAAGAATCAGAGCCTCCTGACTTTTTGCACAGGCACTTTGGGCCTAGAAAGTTTGAAAACAATGATAAGTCTCCTTAAACCAGTCGGTCTCCCTATGAGATGGCAAAATAACCCCAAATCTGCAGAAAAGGCCCTGAGAGGTTAATGACCTTCCCTCAGCAACGGGGACAACTCCCAAGGGAGCCCAGCAGGAATTCCAGGCTATTCTCTAGGCTCTTGCTCCTGTTTTCCTTTAAATCACACAATCTCTCTAAGCCTCAGTTTCCTTTTCCATGAAATGGAAATGATCGTTTCTGCATGATGGTTATTGTGAAGACACAATGAAAGGCTTGTGTAAAGCAGTTAAAAGAGCTTTGCATTGTCAATGTTGTGCTGTAATTATTGTTACTGTTACACATCTCCTTCACTCTGGGAATTCATTTTTGAGGTTATAACTCCTTGTCTTTTTTTTTTTTTTTTTTTTTGGTGAGGAAGATTGGCCCTGAGCTAACATCTGTGCCAATCTTCCTCCATTTTGTAAGTGGGACGCCACCACAGCATGGCTTGATGAGTGGCGTGTATGTCCACACCCAGGATCTGAACCTGTGAACCCCAGGCCATCAAAGCAGAGCATGCAAACTTAACCGCCACACCACTGAGCTGGCCCCCTTCTTGTCTTTTTTTGTAAGAAAGTTATTGGCAAGCAACTGAAGGATAGCCTTAGCCAATACAAAATGAGAAACAGTTCTTCCAGGAACACGTACTCCGCCATCACTGGATTTTAATAGCAGTCCCACATTAGGAAGTAAAATACTCCCAATTAATACTCAGCCAAGATTGTAGCGTTTGTCCAAATTTGCTTTTCTGTTCTCTTTGTGTGTGTGTTTGTGTGTGAAGGATATCAAGTCAACGAATTTTCTGAACACCTACTGGGTGTAAAATGCCATAGATAAATGTTAGAGAAAGCTGTCTTAATTCAATGTTTGAACCCCCCATCAACATAATATAGTCCCTGTGCTAGTCTGTCATTTGCAAGTGACAGAATCCAATTGAGACTGGCTTAGGAATAATTTATTAGTTTGTGTACCCCACGGAGCAACAGAGGAGTTTGCTGGAGGAGAGAAGATGCTCCTAGAAAGAAGAGAGACCTCAGTGCAGGCGGTTACAGTCCATCATAGCCCCCAACCGATAACATCGTCGTCATCGTCATTCACACACACCACACCAGGAGTTCAACGAAAACAGCACGTCAACAAGAAATTCTTTTTTTTCTTTTTCTTTTTTTATCTTTTTTTTTTAAGGTTATAAAAGTTAACATCCTTGTGAAATTACAGTTGTACATCATTATGAGTGATGTTGCAGGTACACCACTTGACCCCTAGTGCCCTCCCCCCACCTCCCTTTTCCCTGGCAACCACCGATCAGTTCTCTTTGTCCATATGTTAACTACCACCTATGAGTGAAGTCATACAGAGTTCGTTTTTCTCGGTCTGGCTTATTTCACTCAGCATAATACTCTCAAGGTCTATCCATGTTGTTGTGAATGGGATGACTTTGTCCTTTTTATGGCTGAGTAGTATTCCATCGTGTATATACATACCACAACTTCTTTATCCAATCATCAGTTGCTGGGCACTTAGGTTGGTTCCATGACTTGGCTATTGTGAATAATGCTGCAATGAACATAGGGGTGCATGGAACTTCTGGAATTGCTGATTTCAGGTTCGTGGGATAGATACCCAGTAGTGGGATGGCTGGGTCATAAGGTATTTCTATTCTTAACTTAAGAAATTCTTTTTTAAGTTGATAAAATAATGATACTTGAATCTTCGGGGAATTAAATCAAAGTGGACAAGCGGTCTTCCATAGGGAACAGTATTTCAATGCTTCTGCTCAGCCTAATTCTAGAAACCTAGTACCTTTGAACAGAGGGAGAGATGGGAAGAACAAAGATGTGCTGCTTCTACCCTCGGTGGTCTCGTGGAGCTGCTGACGGCCGGGTTCTTGCTCCTCCAGGCCCCACTCCAGGCCAGCTGCTGCCCTGCCCGGCCCATACTGGGCCGTGGATGAGGCATTTTTTCCCTGTCAGCTCTCCCTCCCAACAGTAAGCTCTACGAGGGACAGCAGTGAGTCTGGCCTGTTCACAATTTAAGGAGTGCCTACGATGTGCCAAGCAGCACCAGAGAAGAGAAGGAAACACAGCCCTTTGTTCTTAGGGAACTTGCATTCTAGGGCACGCAAATGGGCAACCATACATCTGACATGAGAGGTTCTAAGGACGTGGAAAGACAGATGTGGCATCTTTAGGCAGGGTGCTGGGGGGAAACTCCAGAAGGAGTGGTCCCGGTGGGAGAGGACACAGCAAACACTGCCATCCGGAAGCAGGGGCCCCCTGGCCCATTTGAGGAGCATCATTGGGTGGGGGTCAGGTTAGAGGAGAGGGGCCATGGTAAATATTTGTATTATACGCTAAGCAAAATGAGAAGCCACTGGAGAGTTTTGAACAGAGTTTTTAGTATTAGGGCTTGGGACATTAATTAAGGGGAACAGGATATGCCACCCCAGATGACGCCACTTTGATGTAAGACTTATTTTGATCCGAAGGCATTTGAGTTACCGAGATCCCTTAAACTCCTAAAAGCAGAGGCAACCCAAACAACTTAATTGTCAGAAATCCTTTCCAGAGAGCAACTCTGATCTCTTCAAGGAGACAGAAGCACCACTCCCAAATGGACATGTCACAAAACTATCCTATTCCCATCTCCCAACTATCCTACTATGGTCCCATTTATCTTTCAAAAAAGTCACTTGTTCTCCCAGAAGGTCCCCTTTGTCCCTCCCCATTCCCTATTACAGTGGCATGGAAGCCCCCAATTCTAACCACCTCCTTGAGTCCCCTCTCTTTGTGAACTCCCATGCCTAAGTGGTCATTAATTTTTTTCTCTTGCTAATCTGTCTTTTGTCAGTTTAATTTGCATGCCCCCAAACATGAACTAAACAGGATAGAGGAAAAGTTTTTTTTCTCCCTGGCACTGCCTTCTCCTCTTAGATGCCTCCTGTTCTACCACTGGGCCATTCATATTTAGGCCAAATATGTGAAAACAGGTTTGCTCTGAGAGCTTGTGAAATGATGTATTAAAGTACAAATTCCCACCTAAAACCAACAAACGTATAACAATAGTTTAATTCCTCAAAAATGTCTTGCAAATAGTGGGGGGTTTTTTAATTTCAAAAGTTTATTAAGAAGCCTCGGTGCTCACAATCTTTCTCACATCTCTTTCTCGACTAATCTTATAGATGGAGACAGTTCTTTGACGGCTCTACCTCCGCTCTAACCTTACAACTGCTGAATTTCACCCTCTCAGTCTGTTCCTCCTTCTTCAACGGCAGGGGACCAGGCTCCTGCTGGCTAGAGTGATGGGAGAAGGGCGAAGGGAGGGCCCCGAGATAGATGAACCCAGGCCTGGGGCCAATGAGCAGTCTAGGATGGGTTTTTTTCTCCTCAGAATGAATAGCCACTGGGTAGAAGTTCCTTAGTCCTGCATTGACGCATAATCACTGTCACATTCCACTCCAGGAGCAGTCCGTGTAATAACGCTTACACTTTCTTAAGAGGAGATTGAAAGCCTCTTCCAGAGACACCCTGCATTGTCTCACTGGGGAAAACCAGGTGGGTGGAAACTCTGAGGAGTTAAATACTTGACTGAGGTACCCAGAGGTCAGCAGCTGACACCGGCAGGGATCATAGAAAGCAATTCAGCGAGCCTGGTTCCTGTCAATCGGAGACGTTTCATCTTGCTTAAGTTACGTTCTTAGTGTCTGTGTAACCACGTCAAGTAAAACTGCACACTCTCTTGGTCATAGTCCTTACACTATTTATTTATCCACCGGGCCCTTTGATGTCTTGATTATATCTGACTTGCCTGGATTTAAAGTTCAGTGGCCAGAAGCCAGGGCCAGGTCTCCCTATGTTCCGAGGAAGCCAGAAAGCAACACGATTACAGGGAAAGCAGGGGGTCCCAGGAAAAGGGCTTCCCTGGCCTACTCCTAAATGGATGGATGATTCCCAGGGCGGCGTGGGGACCAAGAAAAGGGATCATCTTCACCTCTGCCCCACCTCCACCCCTTCGCTGTAAAAGCCTTACTTCTTATTACTTTAATTAAGTTCCTGACGTCATCGCTGGTGAAGGCTTTGTATTCATGCAGCCTTGCAGAAAACAGCCCAGAACCCACAACAGCAGCAGTAAACACGAGACCTCAGTCTCCACCAGCCATTAAAACGTTGATGTTATTACATGCAACATGGCAGGCTCAAACTTTACCTGAGGCCATGGCACCTGGTTGTGCCTGTCTTGTCTTCCTGTTCCTCCTTCCCCACCCTGAGGTGTCCCTCCACCCACGCAACGATTGACACCCTAGCTTCCCCAACCCTAGCACAGCTGCTCTCTCCTTGCAGGGACAGCCTTCAGCGGTTCCCTGTTGCCCTGGTGGCCCAGCTCAGGGATCACCGCCCGGAAGTGGGGTGCTGAGCCCCACGGAACAGCCGTTGGAGCGGGGCCCCCCACGTCCTGCCCCCAGACAGAGCAGAGACAGGGCTGGTCCTGGAGGAACCCACCCTTGAAAGAAGCAAAGTGCGTTTCAGGGCACAACAGTGAGTTATCACCGGGAAGTCATTTGCGGATCTCTAACACGGGGAACTTGTTCTATTTCTGGCTCTCACCAAAAAGAGCCGCTGGTCCAAAGATCTCACGTGGTTTTCTACTAAAGACAATAGAGACGCTAATTTTCAATATAATCCATGAGAAGATCTTCAAGTCAGCAGGAGTGACTCGGCTCTTGAATCTGATCCATAGGAATAGCTTGAATTTCTAAAGAACATTCTATTCTAGCTCACGAAGCACTTCCTGAACATTTCTGCATCAGGCCTTGGAGGCAGGTGAGGCAGCTGGAGGAGACCAGGTTTGACCAGGGCTTCCAGCAGCTGGTGCTGTTGCTGCCTCTTAGTTAATATCAGCCCTGATATCGGTTCCCCTTCAGTGAACCTGTCATGTATGGGGTTAAAACTAAAAACCTGCATTCCTGGTTCCCTGGGCCTTTAGTTACACTCATATATAAATGTTTGCGTCTTTAGTCTCTGACTCTCTGAGCTCTACAACCAAATAGAAGTTACAGATTGTTAGGGGCCGGCCCGGTAGCGGAGTAGTTAAGTTCACGCGCTCCGCTGCTGCGGCCCAGGGTTTCACCAGTTTGAATCCTGGGCGCGGACATGGCACTGCTCATCAGGCCATGTTAGGGCGGCATCCCACATGCCACAACTAGAAGGACCTGCAGCTAGGATATACAACTATGTACTGGGGGGATTTGGGGAGATAAAGCAGAAAAAAAAAAGATTGGCAACAGTTGTTAGCTCAAGTGCCAATCTTTAAAAAAAAAAAAAAAGAAAAGTTACAGATTGTTAAAGCCCAGATGGCCTCACGCTGGGCTCCCACTAAAGTTGTAGCTGATCCCAGGACCTTAAAGTTCTTTTGCAGAGAATCTAATGTGCAGGAAATATCAAGAAACCGAAGCTTCCCGGACCCAACTCCTCAGCTCCCTGACATCAGAGTCTACCTTCCACCACGGAGATGAAGAGTCAAGGACACTCCTCTGAGAAATCCTTTGTCTCCTCCTCTGGAAGCAGCCCCAGCTGCAGGCAGATGGGAAAATGCCAACCAAGAAGGCCATAGCCCCCCTGCCCTACCTAAAACCCCAAATTAAAACCCCTACCTGTTTCTTAACGGGGAGCAAGCAACTTTTGGGGCACTAGCCCTTGCTTTGCTTCCTCTGCCTGGCAAAGACTTCCCTTTTTCTGCCAAGACTCTGTTCTCATTATTTGGATTGACATTGGGATCAGAGACTGACTTTTGGTAACAGGGTGGCCCGCTGCTGGAGTGGGAGTGTTTGAAGAGCACTCGTACTAACCAAGTTCCATTCCAACAAAACTGCACAAAATGCATAGCTACTTTTAAGACTTTGCACACTTCATTCAGCAAATACTTATTAAGCCCCTCCTATATGCCAATCTCTGGGTGGGCACTGAGGATACCGTCAAGAAGAAATAGACGAAAGTCATGGTCCCCTTAAATTCTAATGGACAAGATACTCATTAATCTGTAATCAGGCAAAATAAAGGTCAAGTTGCAACTTCTAAAGGTATAGGATGCTGACTTAGTCAAGGAGAGCTTCCCAGAGGAAGAGACTCCTGGGCTGAGATATGGAGGGCTGGGGCAGGGGGAGGGGAAAGACGGGAACAATATTACAAGGAGAGGGACCCTGTGATAGGCAGGCTGTGGACGGTAAAGGGCGCTAAGAAGACAGCCTGGGGGAGCACAGGGCACTGCAGCGTGGGACGGGCAGGATGAGGCTGGGGAGGGAACGGGGCACCAACACGCGGGGGTTTGTAGGATGGCTCACAGAGCTGCGTCGGCAGCATTAGGGTAACAGGAAGCCGTTGATGGGGACCATCATGATGGGACGGATATTTTGAAACATCGTGCTGTGGGATTGTGAGAGGCAGGATCAGAGCAGGGAAAGGTAAACGAGTTAAGGTGTTATTGAAGCAATTCACGTGAGAGAGAATGAGAGCCAAGACGAGAGTGGTGGGATCGAGAGGGCGAGAAATGGGACGATTCCAGAAGCAGAAGGAAAAACCAACAGGAGTTAATCCATATCGATTGGATATGGGAAATGATGTCAAGGTGTCCTTTTTAAAAGAATACTTTGTGCTCTGATGATATTCACTTAAAATAGTTTTACATATATGTAGACATATATATATAAACAGGTGTCTGGTTTCATGACTTATGCTCCCAAAGGCAAGTTGTATCAGGCTCTTTCTGTGAACCGTGGTGAAGTTCTCAGAGTCAGAATCTGTGAAGGGCTCCAGCAGGTTCTCACAGCTTATGGAGCAGCCATTACCCTCCAGCATCTTACATATCTCAAGGCATAACCATATCAGACCTGACTGGCTCTTTAACGCTCTGAGTGTCTAAGTAACTGGCCCAAAGTGATGACGGAGCCATGATTTACTGCTAAAGACAGAACCAGGGAGGAATTGAGATATCTTGGCTCAGGAAGGACATTACTATTCCCAGAATCTAAGAGTTAATATCATATCAGTTTACAGAGGAGAAGTAAAACGGCATTCAAAGGAATGTTCATTAGCGTGCCAATGAATCACTGTTGAAGGAGAAAGATGAGGGGCATTAATCACTTCGAGGAGAAATATTTTTATGCTTTAAGGTATTTAAAGATACTTTAAGGTATTTTTAAAGCCTGAATGTGGAAATCAATCCAGTTGCGTGTTGAAGAATAAAAATTTCCCCAAGTTCAAACCGACATCATGAAGCTAATGCTTTTTATTTCCTTCAGCAAATATTTATTTAAGTGAACTACCTCAGGAGAGTTGCTTAACATTTTGGGTCTCAGTTTCCACATTAGTAAAAAAAGAGATAATAACAGTATCTGTTTCATAGGAGTGTTATAAGGATCAAGTGGGTTAATTCACATAGCATACTTAGACAGACTAGTCCTGGCGCCTGGCTGCCTCTTCAACACCATCTTGGGCCACTCTCCCCAAACTGTCACCTAACCACAGTTAGCCTTCTTTTTCTTTCCTCAAAGCCTTCTGATATGCATTTGCCTTCATGAAAATGCTCTGTCTCTGGCTGGCTTACATCCACCCTTCACATGTTGTCAGAGCGAGGACAGTGGAAAAAGATACAAGGGACAAAGCTGACCACACACACACACACAGAGGATGTAAGCCTGTGTGTGCGTCTGCACACATACACACACTTACATATGTGTATACACCAGCAGTACAGCGCTGTTAGCAGCAGAGGCAGTGTCTACACGAAATCCGGGTGTTCCAAAAAAAGCATGAGATCCTCGTGCAGGAAGTAGCCACCCTAATTTCCTCTATATGAACCTGACCTTTATAAGAATATCTCATCCTGTTATGGTCCCTGATGTGTTGGGTTTTTTAAAATGCAATTGTGAATGTGTTAGGGAGTTTCCAAAAAAGTGTACCATAAATTATTAAAAGCATGAAAAATCAGTCCTGTGAAAGAAAGTTGTAATGATTGGAAGAAAGACAAGACTAACAGATGACCAAATGCCTCCCTTTAGAATTACAAGTAGATGCTGTTTCTGGGAATGCTGTGTCTGTGGAAGACAGAAGGAGGCAGCTTCCTCGTGCAACGACACGGACCATTTTTTAACAATACAGCGCACCAACAGCGGGATTCTTGGTATCTAAAACATCTAGATTATCTTCCCTTGGATTTAGAACCTGCCAGCCTAGGGTTGTGTGAGTGAGTCAATAGCAGAGCCCTACCACCAACCAGCTGTGTGACATTGGACAAGGAATTAATCTCTCAAAGTCTCAATTTTCTTTTCCGCCAAATAGAATAATAATATCTACCTCATAGATTTTTGTTAAGTTTAAATTAGATAATCATTCGTTCTTGGCTTTTAGTAACAATTCAAGGAAGCTGCCTCCATTATCCACTTCCTACCTCACTCCCCTCAAAGTTGTTCTGTTAAAAACAAGACAACAGGCCCCAAATGGAGTCATTCATGCTGAGCCCCAATCACCAAACCAAGACTTAACTTAATTACAATTTTGGCTCTCCCAGAACTGGAATCTTAAACCAGTCGAGCAGGAGTCCCCTGGTCAGCACTAGCTTGACAATCTGCCTGATAGACCGTGCCATCCCCGAAAAGGAAGCGACCTTGCAAAAACCCACCCACCTTTTTCGGGTGGAACTTCCTTGTTCCTGCTCCCCTCTGCCTGTAAAAGTCTTTCATTTTGTCCAGCTCCTCGGAGCTCCTTTCGATCTGCTAGATTGGATGCTACCCAATTCATGAGTCACAGAATAAAGTCAATAAGATCTTTAAAATTTACTCAGTTGAATTTTGGTTTTTAACAGGATTAAGAAATTGTGATCAAGAAGTACATTTTATTTTTACATAAGCTATATCTAAGAATCATGAGGGCAAAAAATACTGTATCTTTAAGGAAATTGATCTGCAAATGATACATTTGGAAAGAAGATGAATTTGTTCCAGAAGGATCATTTTAAAGAAAAAGAAGAGGCTTAAAAGGTAGGAAAGTCATCCTTGATGGACAAGCAGTAGTCCATAAGATCAATAAAAATGTTTAAGCCGTCAGCAATCTGGCTAATTCACACGGCTGATTGACTGGGAGAAGGAAGGTTGAGGAGTTAAATTTAGATAAAGACACAGACTCTTCCTTAGAGAAAGCTTGAACAGAAAGATTGCACCACACATTTTTGAGTGATGGATCGAAACAGAAAGATGTAAGCATCTTTTGTCCTTATCTTTTAAGTAAAGCTGTACAAATGGTACATTCTTAAGGAATAGAGTAAGTGGCGATAAACCATGTGTTTTCTGACACAACCTGGAAAATTAGTGTCAATGTCTGCCGTGGGGCCTCCAGACCCTGGGAGGATCCATAAAGCTGATGCATCAAAATCACAACCGATGACAGAGTTGATTGGTTTCTTTGACGTCAGGTCCATTGTTCATGCAGAGTTCATTCCTGGAGGTCAAACAGTCAAACATAAGTTGAACTTATGTGGAAATTCCAAACCATTTGATAGATTCTCAAAAAGAGGGAAATTCTAGCTTAAGCTCCAACTCAAACTGTGCCTTTGTAAAGTACTTTTGATTTAAAAAAAAAAAAAAAAAAAGACAAGATGCCCTCCTTGACCCGAATTTAGTCAGGCTTCTCTGAACCTTTTTCTCAACTAGGCCTCAATCTTTGGACATTCATGCTCATCTTTGCCCCATTTTAGCAAAAACCCTGCTAAGTCGGTTTAGCAGGAACCCCACCCTCAATATCTGATCAGAGTCCTCATGCCCTCCCCTTGGCATCTGATCATCCTGGCCTGCCTTCAGCAAGAATCCTATTAAGTCAGTTCAGCCAGAATCCCCTTCATCCCTAGTGTAATTTCAGTGATTTTCCATCCACTGGCCCCCAAGCTATGACTTGGCCCTGCTGTGGCCAGAATTGAGCTCAGTTCTATACTGAGATGTCCCTTCCCCTATTGCTATGATAGTTCTGGAATAAAACCTATTTTCACCACTGTAAATTCTGTCCAGCTTTAGTTTCCTTTAACACTTCCCAGGCTGATCACACACCTATTCCCCAGTCTTGGCTCCAATTACTTCTAACTGTTCCTCCAAATCAAATACATCTCCCTTTATTGGTGAGATTCCCCACCAATAAAGACGTGTGAAAGTCTGTCTGCGTTGTAGGCTTAGAAAGTACAAACAAGGGGCTGGCCCCGTGGCCGAGTGGTTAAGTTCGCGCGCTCCGCTGCAGGCGGCCCAGTGTTTCGTTGGTTCGAATCCTGGGTGCGGACATGGCACTGCTCATCGGACCATGCTGAGGCAGCGTCCCACATGCCACAACTAGAAGGACTCACAACGAAGAGTACACAACTATGTACCGGGGGGCTTTGGGGAGAAAAAGGAAAAAATAAAATCTTAAAAAAAAAAAAAAAAAAGAAAGTACAAACAAAAGAGGAGTTGTGGAAACCTTCACATTGGTTGAACGAATGATCCCAGGTGACTGCTTTAAAGGTGACAATGGTTCTTTGACTGTGTGCGTTTAGTTTTTTAAAGATTATACTACTTCCTATCACAGCTCTTGTACACATTAGGTAAGTCACAGATGCATGGCATCCAATTCCTTGAACTAACTTGACTGAGGGTCTTAAGTGGAGTCATCTCCAGTTTGACTTCCTAGCTCACTTCTGCAGACTCTCAGCCTTTAAATAAAGCTCCTTTTTAACTCTTTGGTCTCTGACAAAGCGAAGCTGTTTCTGTGTGAGTTCTCCAGTCTTCTTTACCCTCACTTTCTTTTAGGCCAACCGCAGTCTAAGGAGAAGGCAGAGATGGAGAGACACGGGGGTGGGGGTGGGGGCAGGGGCATATTTTTACTAATATGCATACTGATCACATCCCAGGATCTCATACCTTGCCTTAGACTTTCTCTCTCTCTCTCCCCTTCTCTCTCCCTCTCTCTCTCTCCCTCTCTCCATCCCCCCATCTCTCCATCTCTCCTTCTCCCTCTCTCTCCATCTCTCCATCTCTCTCTCTCTCCCACTCCCCACTCTCTCCCTCTCTCTCTCTCCCTCTTTCCACACCCCCATCTCTCCATCTCTCCATCTCTCTCTCTCTCCCACTCCTCACTCTCTCCCTCTCTCTCCCTCTCTCTCTGTCTCACTCTCTTTCTCTCTCTCCGTCTCTCCATCTCTCCGTCTCTTCGTCTCTCTGTCTCTCCACTTTTGATTCCCCTGAGCTGCCGCATCCTGTTCAGAGTACGTCTGTCTCTTTGCCAGCCTTTCCCCCACCTCCATCAGCAGTTTGTCCCGAAGTTTGGTGAGCATCTGTCATTCTAAGCACCCTACAGACCTTCACCCTCAGCCATCCCCAGTCATCCCCTGGGCCCTCAGTCTCACATGCTAGGGCCCCTGGGCCCCCTAACTCCACTCTCCGGTCACTTCTGCCCTCAATCCCACCCCCACTAACAAGGCAAAGCACCAGAGGCATCGTTCTTCTCAATATAACCATTAGCCTTTTGTGAACTTAATTTTTCTTTCCTTTCTTAAAAAAAGAGATTTTTCACTATAAGCAATCAGGGTTTAGATTGCCCATTCTGTCCGAGAGAAGTCCAGATAAGACAATACGGGGACAAGAGTTCATTTGGTCAGTCTTGGCCTTCCGAACGTCAGGTGCTAGTTTAGCCCAAGGTGAGCCAGCGCTGGGCCAGGCTCCCGCTGTCTTCCAGCGGTCCAGCCATGAGCCCGCTGGCCTCTTCAGGCTGCTCAGCCCTCAGGCACAGCCTGGCCCCTGGAGTCGAGGCTCCAGAAGCCACCCAGCCAGTGGGAGCAGCAAGGTTTGCGGTAAGGTGAGAGGGCTGCCAGCACTGAGTACATCTAAAGCCCCTTCTGTTGTTTTCCTTCAAATAACTTCCAAAGGGGAATCTCTTAGAAAAATCGGAGAGCATTCAAAGAACAAAGATGTGAAAGGGGCTGGGAAATAGGACCCATGAGGAATGGGAAAAAGAAACTATGATTCTTAGTCTGAGGAAGAGAAAACTAGAGGCCATTTAACAATGCCCGCAAGGTTTAAAGGGATATTCCTCAGAGGCTGGAGACCAGCTGTTCACCGTCTCCAGTGAGGACGGAACAAAAGGAATCGCTTCAGCTTCCACATGAATGATTTCAGCTAGAAAACCATCTCTGCCAACGAGGACGTGGGACTTAGGATAAGTTATCCAGGGAGATCGCGGCCTCTCCTCCCCTTCGAAAAGCCAAGGGGCCCATCTTCCTGGGCAGGTCAGGGGAGATCCTGTCAGCCAAGGGGAGGAGAGGACCTGTGTCCGCTGTCTCACCAGCCACGTGAGTCTATGACCCTGTTTTACAAATAGCGGGCGCTTTTGTCCTCGCAGTGTGTCCCACAGCATAATAGTTTTTTGGACTCTGGCATTTGCAGAATTGAGTCGGGGAAGAGGTAAAAGAGAAGGCATGCAAGGAATGAGAAAAAGGAAGAGAAATTGATTCATTTTCCATGGGAGAGGCAGGGAGAAACGGCAAATAACTAAACGTGGGCCCTTAGTAACTGTCCATTTCTAAAGTAAGAATCTCTTACTTTTTCATATGAAAATTACCTTCCACCTAAACACACTAATTGGCCATTCTTTCAGGTTTCCTGGCACCCCTTTGTGTGCCCTCTTTACGCTTTGAATATTAGCTTGTTGCAGGTTCCTGCACAACAAAAGCCACTGACAGATTCTGACTGTCAAATACGATGCTGTACAAATCCAGAATCGAAATCTTTGGTATGCCATTACCCATCTATTAAACTCAAACCCAGCACCTCTTCCTAGATATTTTTCTTATTTTTAATTCCTTAAGACCCGTGAGTGTCTCTCCGGCCTTCAGCCTTCCTCATTAAGTCCAGCCCCAAGGGCTGACTCCTGTGTCCCCAGAGTCAGCATCTTTGATCCGAAGGGCATCCAGGGACTGCCATGTCCACTGGCTGAAATGCCACCTCTCCATGGACAGCAGGGCCACTCCAGAAGCTGGCCAGTGGCCACAGCACTCATGGAATGGGGGAATGACATTGTCTGTCTCTGGCACCTCCTCTCACTCAGAGCAGGCCCTGAGGATGATGACAGGAAGGAAGGGACGTTGTGTTTGAGTCTCATCCAGTGTCCAGTGGTCTGCCTCTGGGGCGGCCACACTCAGGACCACCTTCCCCAGGCAGCTGCAATTGCAGGTCCCAGGCTGGGACCCCACCAGAGCTGGACCTTCTCTGTCTTGTCCACTGTGTGTTCTCCCTGGCGCCCAGAACAGTCCCTGGCACACAGTAGGAGAGCAATCAATATTAATATTCACGGACCGAACAAACAGATGCCAGAGCAGGAACAGGCCTTGGAGAGCTTCCATTCCCACCCTCATTCCAGACAGAGAAAGTGCGGCTCAAGGCCTTTCCCAGACCTGTCAGAATCCTTGAAGATCTATCTGCACTGTCTCATTCCCTCGCCACTGGAAATAAATACCTTTCTGAGGAATTAGTCCACGCTAAAATGTTAATGGGGGCTAATGGCTTAGTGTGTGGTTTTCTCTCTCTCTGACTCTAGGCCTGAGGCTGACCTCCCCCCAGACCCTCTTGCACCAGCGCCCCCCTTGCCGGGCAATGGGCTTTTACCCCCAGACACAGAGAAGAAAGGAGGCTCCTCCTTCGCCGCGCCTGAATTCTTGAGTTGATGCCAAGAAACAGCCAGCTGGAGCAGAACGGGTTGAGATTAAAGTTTCACACGTCTGCCAAGGACAGATTCTGCTGGCTGCCCCAGGAACTCACACAGCCTTGCCTAAGTAGAGTGAACACAGAGCTAGCCCTCACAAGATGCAGGAAGCAAGAGAGTGACATGCAGGGGCCGGAGGAGCCCTGCCATCACCTGCCCTGGGACTGCCAGCCAGCCCGCACCCAAGGAGCCAGGCGGTGCTGAGGTGAGAGACACAGGGAAAACCAACTGCGTGGTGGCACTTTCAGCTCCCAAACCTGGTGCTGCATGTCCCAGAACCACCTGGGAGCTTTTTAAAAGCCGATCTGCTGTGCCCTGGCCCAGATCCACCAAGTGCATCAGAATCTCAGAGGTAGGCCCCAGAATCTGTGTTTTTAATACTGTAAGTCATTCTGTACAACCCAGTTTGGGAATAACTTCCCCACAGGCCAACGGACCTGCCTCCTCTCCCCGTCTTCTACAGCTCATTTCTCCCCACGGGAAGGGAACTGGACTCATCAAGTTACACTAGCTGACTGTCCGTGTCACTAAGCCTTTTCTGTGGTTTCCAGGATGAGCCCAAGTCTGTGCTCCTCGGGCTCACATGTGAGTGGACAGCCCGAAGCCAGAATCTCCCCTGAGGAAGCGACGTGAGTTTGACTTCTCCTCTGTTGTGAGTTAGGAGATGAAAGGCAAGTGCAAAAAATTATTCAATTCAAGACATGCCAGCTGCCTCTCTATCTTGGAGAGGGGGGCAAAGGTGAGTAAGCCACGTGCTTAATCTCGGGAGCTGAGCATGTACGCGGCTGAGCAGGAAGAGGATGCTGGTGGAAGCAGCAGTTCCTGGGTGGAAGCCATCTTTGTTGGGACTGTGCTCTGGGAGGAGTACGCTCAATCAGAACCTGAAAAGTAAGGTTCCTTAGACTGTGCCTGCAGGCCCTGCACCCAAGCATATTCCAGGTGAGGGGACAGCCAAGGATTTCTGGGGTTAGCTTTCTCAGTTTCTCTGCTCGGCTGGCTCCAGCCCTCTCCAGCGCCCATTCACCCAGAGCTGGGCTCTTGACTGATTCCATGGGTTGGAGCCCTTGTGCTTAAGCTCCACTGGAGGATCTGAGGCTCCATCTCCTTGTGTGGCCGAGATGTTGTTTTGACACCTGCCCTTGACTCCAGTTCCTTCTTTGGCTTCTCTCTCCCCTTCTAGGATTCCCTGAATCCTAGTCTCTCTGCCTCACAGCCTCTAATCCACTGCTCCACTTCATCTGTGGCAGGCTGCCAATTCCCACTGTCACTACCCTCCCCCACCTGTTGCCTCTTGCTGGCTCTCCATAACCCTGGCCACCTGCCCTCGGAAAGGTCACTCTCCCCCGCCACCCCCACCTCCTGATACTATGCTCTGCCTGCTTCATTTCCTGCTGTTCCCTTCATCTGTCATTCCTCCCTCCCCCACCCCACATCCCTTATTCTATCTCTAATGGAAGCAGCTGATAATATGAATCTTCCATTGAAAGGGCACACTTAGAGGATTTTATGTTATAAATGAACTCCATGTCTTCTTTCTTTACTATTACTGCCATGCAATTAGTTGCCCTTTTAACCAAAGATTTCTCCTAAAACAATGCCCTTTTTTTAAGCAATGCCCTCCTAATGTTTTCATCTCTGTAAGTTTTCTATTCTTTGATAATAATGGCAGTTGCTGCTTCGTTTATAGACCTAAAGAGCTCGAGAATGTTCTTTTATAGGAATTCTCAACCTTCACTACACCTCATAATTACCTGGGATGCTTTTAAAAAACACAATGCCTGGCCTCCACCTTCAGACGCTTCAGTCAGTTGGTCTGAAGTTGGGCTCTGCATCAATATTTTAAATATACTTTCCAGAAGAGGCTAATGTGCAGCTAGGCTTGAGATTCACTGATTTCTAGGAAAATCACTCATGATAAATGTATATTCAAATAGTCAAGTCCTGGAAGTCTTGATTTAAAGCAGCACTTCCTAATCACATCCTTTTGAGGCAAGGCAAAAGATCCTGAAGCTCACCCTACCCCACTCATTCCCAATTACCAGTGGGAAAGAATTCTGTGATAAAGAATTGAAAGGTGACAAAGACGTGATTTCCCATTCTAAAGCAATGCTATACGTACCTTCAAGGTAACCCCCCAACTTTATAATTTGCTAGTGTTTTGTAAGTTACGTAAAGAACACAAGTTATTCAGTGAACACATTCACTGGAAGCATATCACCGATGATCTGTCCCTGGGCAAGTAAATGTGAGGGAGATTATATATATTCATCAGCTTCAGCAATAGGCATGTGGATGCCTAGCGCTGGAATGATAGCACATCCACACGTGGATTAGAGACTAGCTACTGGGAAATAATAGGCCAAAAATAATGATGATGAGAACAGGCACCATGAGCATTATCAACAGCACCAAACATCACTTAAACTAACAAGACTTTATTATTTAAAAGCATGACTAGCAGCCATTTGAAATCACAGCCACATGTACACAAGCGATAAAAGGCATCCTTTGCCCAGTTTGCAAGCATTCCTCGAGTGCCTGCACAGTACTTGCTTAATGTTACGACACAATCAGCGCGGCAGACAACATCTTAGAATATGGATGTCGTAGCATTAGTAAGTGCTGGCAATGAAATGGACTTAATATGAAACATAACTAGTCAATTACTCACTAAGTAGGTTAATGGTCAGGAGCTTTATAATTGAACATAAAAATGAAAATCAATGAAATTTTGCCTCATTTGCCCAAAAGAATCCCCCCAAAAGCACATATATTTTTTAATCTGTATCAGTCCATAAGGAGAACTCTCCTGGTCAAGGATCACACTATGAGATTCCTAGTTTTTTGAGGGATGAAATTTCTGTCTTTTGAGACAGGAAATAGGGTTTTTTGGGTTTTATTTTAATGCACATTCAGGTATAAATTTGACCTGCTTGGTTATAAATACCCCCAGGAGCAAACATCTTTTATTCTAATGAATATATTTTTATTCACCTAATCTTTCAGACAAAAAATCATGTCTTTAATCATTGAGAAGGTGTACATACCAAGTGATAAAAAAAATCACTTTGAATAGAAAATTTTCCAAAGTGAAATTTGGCATAGCCTGAAGAACTTATCCAAGTCTTTGATGGAAAACAATTTTTCCCCCAAAATGGCAATTTCTTTTCTTTTCTTTTTTTTTAAAGATTGGCACCTGGGCTAACAACTGTTGCCAATCTTTCTTTTTTTTTTTTTTATGCTTTATCTCCCCAAACCCCCCCGGCACACAGTTGTATATCTTAGTTGCATGTCCTTCGAGTTGTGGGATGTGGGACGCCGCCTCAACGTGGCCTGACGAGCGGTGCCATGTCTGAGCCCAGGATCCGAACCCTGGGCCGCTGCAGCAGAGCGCGCAGACTTAACCACTCGGCCACAGAGCCAGCCGCAAAATGACAATTTCTGAAGATTAAGAAATAGAAAAAAAATCAGCCTAAAAAAATAGAACCAGTATAAATCAGTATAATCCAGATGAAATAAGACCAGTAAGATATGAATATTAAAAAATCCAGAAAACCTTAGAAAATCTAGAGTTTCTGAGCCCTTTTGCAAAGATACTAGAATTTTAAGACTTAGCTGAAATGGAAAAATAAAAGCTTAATTTTTTTTCATTCTCATTCTCTCACTTTTCAGAAACAAAGTAGCCGCCAGGTCCTGAAACTTTAAGAGCCTGCAATTTGTGCGTAATTACTTTAATAAATATAAAACATATCCTATAAAACCCTCACACACTCCTGGTGGGAATGCAAACTGGTGCAGCCACTATGGAAAACAGTATGGGGATTCTTCAAAAACTAAAAATAGAAATACCATATGACCCAGCCATCCCACTACTGGGTATCTACCCAAACAACTTGAAATCCACAATCCAAAGTAACACATGCACTCCTGTGTTCATTGCAGCACTATTCACAATAGCCAAGACATGGAAACAATCCAGGTGCCCATCGACTGATGATTGGATAAAGAAGATGTGGTATATGTATGCAATGGAATACTACTCGGCCATAAAAAAGACAAAATCATCCCATTTGCAACACCATGGATGGACCTGGAGGGAATTATGGTTAGCGAGATAAGCCAGACTGAGAAAGACAAACACCAGATGATTTCACTCATATGTGGAATATAAACAAATATATGGACAAAGAAAACAGTTCAGTGGTTACCAGGGGAAGGGGGGTGGCACGGGGAGTGAAGGGGAGCACTTATGTGGTGACAGACAAGAAATAATGTACAACTGAAATTTCACAATGATGTAAACTTACGAACTCAATAAAAAAATTTTTTTAAATAATAAAGCTGCTGGACATTTGTGTACAAGTTAAATATGTATATATATATATATATATCCTATAAATACAACACAATTTAAGGCATTCTAATTCTGCAAGTTTAAAACTAAGGTGAGAATTGCTATTTTTAAGTTTTTGGAGAACAGGAAGTTCGTATGGTTTTTCTCTCAGGACCTTCCAATACCTGGCACAATACTTTTTATATTACAGATATTACCGAGACGTAGTGCTGACGTGGCTTAGTGCTTGCGGAGCAGGAAAGATCCTAAGCATAACGGACCCCAAAGAGCCATCTCCCAGAAGTCACCATCAGCGCCACAGCTTGGAAAGGACACTCGTCCCAGGGAGTCAGGATGGCGGAGCAGTCTAAGGAACCCGGTCCCTTCTGGGAAGGAAGGGACTCCTGCAGTCAGTTCCTGGCACCTGTATGTAACACAGCTTTGCCTCAAAGCTCACCGGAACAAGCAACCCCACATGTTTTGTGGGACTCATAGCGACTACTGCTTTCCAACAAGGACTCTGTGATGCAGCAACCGAACCCACATCTGAAAGGAGTAAAGCTCGAGCTTTCTAGGGTTTTGCTCCTTTTATAAGATAATCGAACCCATTCTCTCACCACTCACCAGTATTTGCCAAATGACTTAGTCAGCGGGGCTGCCATAACAAAATACCACTGAGTAGGTGGCTTAAACAGAAATTTATTTCCTCACAGTTCTGAAGGCTGGAAGTGTAAGATCAAGGTGCTGATTCGGTTCCTAATGGAGGCCCCCTTCCTGGCTTGCAGACAGCCACTTTCTCACTGTGTCATCACTGGGCCTTTCTTCCGTGTGTGCACATGCTGAGAGAGAGGGAGGTCTCTGGTGTCTCTTCTTATAAGGACATTAATCCTACTGGATCAGGGCCCTGCCCTCATGACCTCATCTAACCCTGATGACTCCCAAAGGCCCGTCTCCAAATACCATCACATTGGGGGTTAAGCTTCAACATATGAATTTTTCAGGGACACAAATATTCAGTGCATTACACCAAACTTGACTGATCATTAGGAATCCCCCAAAACATTTGGTTCAAACAAAACCAGATTCCCAGTACCTGCTCATGGATGTTCTGATTTCAGAAGCTTGAGGTGGAGCCCTGGAATCATCCAGGGTGATTCTGATGGTCAGGCAAGTTTGGGAAACACTGACCTGCCCTACAGTGTCTACAGTGGGAGTTAACTTTCTCTTCACTTGGACTCTTTTCCTCATGCTGCTTCTGCAAACAGGCAGGCCGGACTGTGTGGTCACCGCCACGCAGGACTCTAACATAGTTCAGAGCCAGGCACTGGTCTTACACTGGTCACCACAGCATCCTGAGAAGGGTCAGCGGTCTTTGTGCATCGCCCAACCTTTAAGTTTTCTGGATGGGCTGGAGGAGGTGACAGGCCAAAGGGGGCTTTAAGGAAGAGGCGACAGTCGTGGGCTTTGTGTTACTGGGTGGCCTCAGTGATGTCCACAGCTCAGAAAGGCTTCTGAGAGTCCTCAGAAAGCTTCTTTTTATAAAATCACAACGTAAGAGCCTTTCCTTTTCATAACATAAAATTTACCATTTAACTGTTTTAAGCATACAGCTCTGTGGCATTAAGTATATTCCCATTGCTGTGCAACCATCACCACCATTCATTTCCAGAACTTTTTCATCTTCCCCAACTGAAGCTCTGTACCCATTAGACACTAGCTCCCCATTCCTCCCTCCATAGTCCCTGGCAACCACCATTCTACAGTCTACTTTCTGTCTCTATGAATTTGACTACTCTAGGTACCTCATATAAATGGAATTATACAATATTGTTCTTTTGTGGAATTGTACAATGTTGTTCTTTTGTGATTGGCTTATTTCATTTAACATAATATCTTCAAGGATCACCCATTTTATGGCCTTTATTGGAATTTCCTTCCTCTTGAAGGCTGAACAATATTCCATCGTATGCATACAGCACATTTTGGTTATCCGTTCATGGACTGATGGGTTGCTTCCAACTTTTGACTATTGTGAATAATGCTGCTATGAACATGGGTGTGCACATATCTATTCAAGTCCCTGCTTTCAATTATTTTGGGCATATACCCAGAAGTAGAATTGCTGGATCATATGGTAATTCTATCTTTAATGTCTTGAGGAACTGCCATACTGTTTTCCACAGCAGCTGCACTATTTTGCATTCCCTCGAGCAATGCACAAGAGTTCTAACTTTTCCACATCCTCATTAAGATTTGTTTTCTTTTTCTTTATAATAGTCATCCTAATGTGTGTGAAGTGGTATCTCATTGTGGTTTTGATTTGCATTTCCCTAATTATTAGTGAAGAGTCTTTCTTTTAGGGAACAAAAAAAGGAAAAATGTAACTCCAAAGATTTAGGTTGAAGGGTGGTCCCAGGAAGTGGAAGCAAATGTGCAGAACCACAATAGAAGAGAGAGAACGACGTGGGAATGCAGCTCTGCAAATGTTAATCTCCAAAACATTCTTTAAAAATAAGTGTATTGTGGGGCCAGCCCCACAGCATAATGGTTAATTTCGGTGTGCTCTACTTTAGCAGCCTGGGTTCGTGGGTTCGGATCCCAGGTGTGGACCTACACCACTCATCAGCCATGCTGTGGCGTTGACCCATATATAAAGTGGAGGAAGATTGACATGGATGGAAGCTCAGGGCTAACCTTCCTCACCAAAATAAATAAACAAATAACACACACATACACACAAAAATAAAAGAATAAATGTATTGTTATCTTCAACAAAACAAAATTAGGAAGATATCACTGAACCCAAGGTATAGAAAGAAATTGAATTGCCGTGAATAAGCTTACAACATACACAAGCTATATGTAGAAAAATCAAGAAATAACTATGGCAACATTTCTCCAATATATTAAAAAAAGGATCCGTTTATTCATTTACCACTTAAAAAATTCAGAGGAAATTCAATCTACCATGAGACTACTTTCACAGTGATGAATCAAATTGATCAAAATCTTGCAGCTCTGTAGAAGATAGGAACAAAAATTCCTTGTGTCACTTTAAAAATCTAAACCTTGTGGTTTGTCAGGCAACATTCTTTGCCCAGAAGATCTACAGGTGTGGGGTTAAGCAAGACTCCCCAAGGGAGGAATCAGGATAAAGGATTAGCAATAGGAAATTTGGCTCCAGGAGAAGGAATGTGCTGGAAAAATGTCAGTATCTAACTTCTTTCCCATGTACACAGAAAGGAGTGTACATCCGTTACAGGGCCATAATCTTTAAGAATGTGGACTAGTTTAACCTAACAGGTAGGTAAACGCACTTAGAATCGGCATTTGAAAACTTACTCTAAAGGAAATCGATTCTGTTAATTCTGTTCAAAATACAATATAAAAACTGTATTGCATTTTCTGTCATATATACAAAATCAGCCTTATTTTTTGTTGTTTTTTTATTTCTAAGAGGCAGTCGGCTTGCAATCTACATTATTTGGCCAGAAATTGAATTCTCATGCTTCCCTCTCCCTTCTCAAGTCACATTATTGTCTTAAAAGGTCAAAAATAGAGCCTTAAGAATGTTCTGGGGTTTGCACGTCCTTGAGAATAACAGGCTGAAGTTCCAGAGGAATCATCATTAGAGCTGCCATTTGGGCTCAATCTGATGTTAATTCGATGTTCTCCTGTTCCAAAAGGCTGTCCGCTGGGGTGTCAGGATCACACACCTGTGATTAATCTGGCTGAGCGCTGGGCCTGCAATTGTTTCCTCACGTGGCTGCAGCTGAAACAGCGGTCTTTGTCAGTAAATTAAGTGTCACCCCCTCGAGTGCCTGGATGGGAGGATAATTACGTGGAGAGGTGATAATGAGAGGTGAGGACCCTCCCAGTGGTCAACGAGATTGAGGTGAATGTGAAAAGTCAGGGAGAACCGGAGAACCATTGAACTGAAGGAAAAAATGGTCTCTCCTTTCTAGGCAAGCATTCGAATTCATTTACCTTCATCAAAACCAGCTTCGTATTTTCTGAGTCCAGCTCCTGTTGCGTCCTCCCTCCTTCTGAGACCAGGAGTTCTGTTGGGATAAACTTCCTAGAGCCAATGATTAGGAGTTTTGTCTGAGCTCTTTGAATAGCACTTTCCTCGGGCACGTCTCAAATGGTCACTGCCAAAAGATAAACTGGGCATATTAAAAATTTTAAGAGTTTATTCGAGCCTAAATCGATTGGAATCAGGCAGCACCAAGCTGGAAGTGGTCAGGAGCTCCTGTGACAGGAGCCAGGGGAAAGACGTGTATAGAGAAAAGGCAGAAGCAAAGAAAGGGTATTCTTCATTGGCTATAGCTTACAGCCTAGTTGGCTGTTTGTGATTGCTTGTCCCTAGGTTTCAATTTCATAACCTTGAGTCATTTACAGGCTTAGGTTTTGGTTTGCTGACATAGCCACCACGGCGTTAGAGCCACCTCAGTCTAATGGCCTCCTTGTTTAACTAATTTAACATCACTAATACTGAGCAGTAGGAAAACAAAATAAGTAACAGTCCTGTGAGGAGTACTATTTGAAATGCTAATCATTTGTTTAATAACCTATGCCTATAACATAAGAATGAGTTAATAAACTATCTTGACTGAGGGTAGGTACCAGACAAAAAGCAGCCTCGGTAAGACAGAATTCAGGGGAAATTCATACACCTGATTCTGCCTTCTCTGTGTACCAGGGTCATGACTATATTCATTAGATAGGCTACCCCATTTGAGAATCTTTTTTTTAAACAATGCTCAATAGAGTTTTTAACCTAGGACATAATGAAGATGCAAAATATCACCAGCACCAAGGATTTCCGTAAACACCTGGCTATAAGATGGCTCACTCTAAAATCAACTCAGGTATAGGCAAGGTCACCCCCAAAACAATAATTCTCAAACTTTCGGTACATTAGATTCAAGTGGTATATTGATTTAAAATTCAGATCCCCAGGCCTGGTCCCCAGAGACACTCATTCAGACCATCTCCAGGACTGAGCTCCAGTAATCTGCATCTCAGCCAGCACCCCATCACACCCACAGACACACGGTTCGCATGCAAGTATTCAGAGGCTCACCCTTTGAGAAACACCTCCTTGAAAGGTGGGATGATTCCCAGACCCCCAAGCTTGACCTAACCTGACAGTCTGTGTTCCTAAGCCTATGGTGAGCCATAGAAGCTTAAAAAAAAAAACAAAAAAAAGTAGACTGTCAGAGGCAAACATTGGCAGTGGCCCCTCAGCCTTGGCCAGGAGAGGGAGCCATCATCTGACCCAACACCTCTCCCTGCCTGGGCCAGATGACAGGCATCTCCCACACAGCAGATCCTCTTAGCCTGGCATCATTAAACATCTGAATTATGAAACTAACTCCCCTTGTTCCAATTTCTGTGGTCACTAAGCAACTTCCTCTTATAAAATTTGGCTTCCCGCGTAGCCTGCCTTTGCTATTGGCCAAAGGCTGCCAGTGTTCAGTCCCCCTTGGCCCTGTTAGTAATAATACATTGGCAGTCACTTTGGTTTCTCCATCATTCTTTGAGGTTGGTTCATAGGATTCCACCCCCAGAAACATTCCACTCTCCACAATTCACAGGTTGATGAATTAGGTTTCTGTGCTTCCGAGGCTTAAGAGCGTACTCTCAACTGTGAAAAACTTTCCAATGAAATGACAAGTTCTGAGACCTGTGGGAGCATGCTAGCAACACCCAACCTCACCGATGACCATTCCCTTCCTACTGAAACCTCCTCACCAAGAAGCTGTTGAGAGCGATTGAATCCACTTTTCGTGAAGAGTCTCCGTGCCATTTACAATAAACTATCATCAAGGGCCAGAGGAGGTTCTGATGTTAGTCTCCTTGCCGATTCAGGGACAGGCCAGACAGGCTGGTGAGAGAAGGACAAATATCAAGTTCTCACATCAGTTCTGCTCCTCATTCAGGAACAGATGGAATCCCCAGACCAGTGTGGCCAAGAGAAAAAGTGTATTGTGGTCACCATTGAACGTTTCAGGTGTCCTCCACCACTCGTGCCCCCCAGGGCTGGTTGGAGCCTCAATGCCCTCCATCCAGCTTAGGTGTCTTACTCTTTGCTATTCGCTCCATTAGCGGCTGATACTGCTTCCATTCTGCTGCCCTCTTCCTGGCTGCCGTGTTTGCCCTACGGGATCAGCATTTGGCCACATACTGAGGCAAAGGGGAGGAGGAGCTAACCTCCCTTTAGTGGCAAAACATTACCTCTTGTTTTCATAGGACCATGACACCTTCTGTGTAAGACCATTAAATGTCCTCTCCCACCACTCCCCAACCCCCGAAGTCCAATAGTGTGAGGTTGCCTGGAAAATGTAAGCACATGTGGAGAAACTGACACGCATTCTCTTTATGGAAAGCACTGACGACTTGGAGGCAAGTGTGGGAGCCCTCCTCCCCTACATGACACTCCGCGTTCCAACCAGGAGACTCACGGGTGGGCACATGCACGCCCTCCTTTGACTCTCATCCAGCAAGATGCCGAGGAGGTGCTTCCTGGTGGATCTGCACCCTTTTGCTTTCTCTTCACCTCCAAACCCAGGGATGGAGGATAAGAGGGTGTGGGGCAGAAGGAGTGGGGTGGGGAGATTGTTCCCTGATTTCTGCCTACTTTCCCGCCAACTGCCGATAGCTTCCGCCTCCATCTCCGTGCTGCTTGAAGGCCCTCTCAGAGTCTGACCCTTCCCTTCAGGCCTTAGCTTTGTTGCCTCCCCCATTCCTTCCTTCTTTCCTGCTCTCAAATCCACAGATACCTTTGATAATCGTCATAGCAGCCAACATGGACTGAGTGCTTACTATGTATCTGGCATGCTTTTAAATTCTTTACATGCGTTAACTCATTGAGTCCTCACAACCACCCTTTGAGGACACTTATTGTCATTTTCTTCACATTAAAGCTGAGGATACTGAAGCGCAGGTGTGTTAAGGCTCTTGCCTGAGGCCACACAGACACCTGTTCTCAACAAGACAACAGACAAGCTTCCTTGTTCAAATAAACAAGTAAGAGTTGATCACAGAAGGGACAGGCCTACCTAGTAACTTGTAAGGGTTCTAATCCACTACTCTGGGCTTTGCCCCTGTTTGAATAAGTCATTTCAAATTTTGGGGGCGAGGCAGGGAAAGTGGAAAGTATATATAAGCTTTAAAGTTGAAATCACTGTTAAGCCACTTGCTATGTGAACATGAACAAGTTATGTAGCCACTTTGAAGATATGTTTTTAGGTGTGAAATGGGGATAATGTGACACTATCTACCTCACTGAGGTATTGTGACTTTAAAAGATCCTGTACGTGGAGCATTGGGTACAGTGACGGGCACATAGAAGGTTATCAATAAATGAGAGAGTTTTTTTCCATCTACACACACACACACACACACACACACACACACCCTTATATAATTGCTTTGTCCTCTTATTTTATTTTTTATTTTATTGAGGTCATATTGGCTTATACCATTGTGTAAATTTCAGGTGTACATTATTATATTTCAGTTTCTGTATAGACTGCATCATGCTCACCACCAATAGTGCAGTTTTTATCTATCACCATATGCATGTGCCCTTTTACCCCTTATGCCATCCCACAACCCCTTTCCCCTCTAGTAACCACTAATCTGTTCCCTTTGTCCATGTGTTTGTTTAGCTTCCACATATGGGTGAAATCATACAGTTTCTCTGTCTAACATATTTTGCTTAGCATAATACCCTCAAGGTCCATCCATGTTGTTGCAAATGGGACGATTTTCTCCTTTTTTATGTCTGAGTAGTATTCCTTTGTGTACGCATATAGCACACCTTCTTTATCCATTCATCTGTTGACGGGCACTTGGGTTGCTTCCACATCTTAGCTATTGTGAATAGTGCTGCAATGAACATAGGAGTGTGTAAATCTCTTTGAATTGTTGATTTCATGTTCTTTGGATAAATACCCAGTAGTGGGATAGCTGGATCATATGGTATTTCTATTTTTAATTTTTTGAGAAATCTCCATACTGTTTTCCATAGTGGCTGCACCAGTTTGCATTCCCACCAGCAGTATATGAGGGTTTCCTTTTTTCCACAACCTCTCCAACAATTGTTATTTCTTATCTTTGTAATTATAGCCATTCTGATGGATGAGAGGTGATATCTCATTGTAGTTTTGATTTGCATTTCCCTAATAATTAGTGATGTTGAGCATCTTTTCACACGCCTCTTGGTCACCTGTGTATCTTCCTTGGAAAAATGTCTGTTCATAACCTCTGCCCATTTTTTTTTATTGGGCCATTCATTTTTTTTGTTGTTGAGTTCTATGAGTTCTTTAAATAGTTTGGAAATTAACCCGTTAGATATATGATTTGAAAATAATTTCTCCCAGTTGGTGGGTTGTCTTTTTGTTTTGTGCATGGTTTCCTTCACCTTGCAGAAAATTTTTAATCTGATGTAGTCCCATTTGTTTATTTTGTTTGTTTGTTTCCTTTGCTTGAGTAGACGTGGTATTCAGAAAGATCCTTCAAGGACCAATGTCAAAGGGGGTACTGCCTATATTTTCTTGTAAGAGTTTTATGGTTTCAGGTCTTACATTCAAGTCCTTAATCCATTTTAAGTTAAGTTTTGTGTATAGTGTAAGATAATGGTCTACTTTCATTCTTTTGCACATGGCTGTCCAGTTTGTCCTTTTAAATAGCATAGCACATTGTGCCTCTCTCTCAAATGGTACAAACCATATCCTCTAGTTTTCATGTCATTCGTACTCATGATTTATCCACCCCCTGCCATACTTCCAGAGGCAGGAAACATGTTTATTCATCCCTGATCTTTCAAGGATACCCAAAGTATATTTTTGAATGAAAAAGTGCAAAATACAAGGTTAAAAATAGAGAGAGAGAAATACCATTTATTTGTGTTTTTAAATAATATACACATTCATCCAAAATTTTGGGAAAGATAAATAAGAGACTATTATCAGGATTTACTCCTGGGGATGGGAAGGAGGAAGGACAGGAGACTTTTATTTTTTCTGCTTTCTCTTTATTTTTACCATGTCATGTATTAATTTTATAACTAAAAAGAAGTTACATACATCGTAACACATAAATGCTAAGATCACTCATCTGAAAATACAGCTCAAAAAGAGGAAATCTGAGAATCTCTAAATCCATTCCAACCGACCAGGACACAGGGAAGATGGCTGGATGGGACTGTAACCAAAAAGGCTGCAGCTTAGACCTCGATGATGAGGATGTTTTAGCAGAAGAAGGACATTCAGCATGGAGACCAGAAAAATCAGTTCTAAGAGCAAGAATTGTCAGCGTTTATCCAGTACTGCCTGGGTAGAGAGACACTAGCTATGAGAACATAAATACACGGTTTCTGGAGAGCTGGACTCCATTGTGGGGAAGGAGAAGTTCACCAGATTTACCACTATGGATGGAACGTTCTTCATGGTTACTTAAATCCCTTCACTCTAATTTTAGGCTCATCAAATGTGTTACTTGGGGTAAGTTACTCCAGCTGCTGTAATGGATAACCCTGAAATCGTATTGGCTTAAAGCAATAGAAGTTTACGTCTCCGTCATGTCACATTCCAGTGAAGGTTGGGACACAGGTAGGCTCTGCTCCACGCAGTCATTCAGGGACTGAGGACCATTTAATATTGTGGCGCCACCTTCCCCAGGGTCCTTGGAGTACTAGCCACCGAGCAGGTGGATGAGGAAGGAGAGGGTAGAGAAAGCACACCCACTCTTAAGACTCTTGGCTCAGAGGTAACACCTCACTTTTGCTCACATTCCAGTAGAGAGAACTCTTGTACAGCCCCATGCCAAGAAAGAGGAGGAGAACATGGATATGGGTGAGCATCAACAGTTACTCTCATAGCACGCAATTTTCCAGTGATTAATTTGGTTTACTTAGGACCCCAAATTCAGAAAGAGGGAGTCTTGAACAATGTATATGGGCATTCCCATCACTAAGGAGCTATGTCTCCTGTCTTCAATTAACACATCATCTTTTTATACTTGATCTTAGTCAAAAGACCAAGAAGCGATAACACATCATCTTTTTAGTTTATAATTCTCTCTGTCATGACTTTACCTTTTTTGCAAATTTTCCAGTAGGAACTTATTCACTTTTAGGTGTACTAATAAGATGAAACTTTCTGGATTTGTAAACCTGAGGACAGAACTTTGGATTATGGTGGTCTCACCAGGACACTATGGACCTGTGAGTTCCCTTCTAACTGGCCAGATGGCCAACCTCTATAATCTCTCTCTCTCTTCTCTAGAAAACTTTGAAGAAAACCATTTCTCTAGAAAACCATTTCAAGAACTGTCAGCTCCTGCCCACGGAAAAGTATGCTTTGAGGTTTACCTGAACAGGGGGATAACTCTTCAAACTTCAATTCCTCTCAAGTGATCAAGGGGCAGGCAAAAGGTGAAGTCTTCACACAGGCCAAGTGCGTTAGCCTGGTCTGGAAGCCTGAATCCTGAAACCCTGGTGTCAGCAGGGCCATGCTTCCTCAAAGGATCAAGGAAAATCTCCTTCCTTGCCTAGTCTAACCTCTAACGGTTCAAGGCGTTACTTGGCTTGTGGGAGCATCACTCCAGTCTCTGCCTGTCTTCACTTGGCCTTCTCCCTTGTCTTTCTGTAGGCTCCTTTTCCGCCTCATTAGGAGAATGTCATTGGATTTAGAGCCCACCCTAATCTCATCTCCAGATTCTTACGTTAATTATATCTGCAAAGGCCCTTATTCCAAATAAGGCCACATTCTGAGGTTGCAGGTAGACGTATCTTTTGGGGGGACACCATGCAACCTCTATACTAAATAAAAATATTCCTTGCCCAATGTCACGGTGCTTTTAGATAGGCCCTTAGCAAATGCTGACTGAGTGACCCAGTGTTTCTTGCGTAAATGGTGCTATGTGTTGACTGACGCTGGGAGGGGTACTAAGGTTTGAAAGCAGTCCTGCCAGAACACAGGGCAAACTCCAAACCCAAAGGGCTTTTCTTTGCGTTCTAAATATTGAAATTAGTTTTCACTCTCTCAAAGTTCAAAAGCTGCCCTGAGCTTTCACATTTGGCTGTGGTGTCAAATCTCAACAGTGTACATGGCAACCAACCTTGGTGTAACTAAGCACTTCCACGTCCATTTAGGGCAGGAGATGCTGACCATAAAGGCCTTAAGAGCAACAAGAGAGGGAACCCTGCACTGGGCCACACTCAGCAATCCTTGTTGTAAAGAGAATGGTGCTATGGGCAGGCAGGTGGCAAGGAGGACAATGGGGAAACATCAATAAATTGGATGGCAATCGTGACTTGAGATTTCAGGGTCTGTCGATGGAAGCTGAGAGGTCACCTGTCACCTATTCAGACATCATATCATCACCCTATGCCAGGCAGTTTTCCACACCGGAATGTTCTTTTCATCCTATTTTATTGATATCACACCATCAAGCGTAAGGAAACAGCCAGATCGCTACCTGGTACTCACAGTTATTGGAAGTAGTAATGAAGAAGAAAAACACGCTAAGCTTAACGTGATGTGACACTTCTAATTGAATTGTATTGCTTTTTCACACCCTCCTCTACCATTTAGGTCAAGATACCTTGATATACAAACAGAGAAGAAAAGAACGATATTGATCTCTGTAGCCAAAGAATTCATACCTTCTCCCACGTGTCACGAAAGCTTTGTATTCCTAAATTTGCTGTAGTCTTACCAGCCTAAGTTTTTCTAACCATTCTTATATAGTGCTTTTTTCCTAAGAACTATAATACTTAGCACACAAAGGACCTCATGGCATCCTAAAGATAGGACAAATTATTACCATCCTTTCAGACAAAAATAAAAGCATGCATGGGGGTGGGAGGCAGGCATTTACGTATAAAGAACATAAGTGACTTGTCCAGAGTAACACAGTCAATGACAGAACCAGAACTCACAGCCTGTTCTCTAGGCCAAACTAAAACGTCTGCTGAAAGATCTGACACAGATTAAGTTAAGTGACACCACAACAAAGAAATCTAACAAATCCAAGGTACAGTCATGAGATAGGACAAATGACGTGGTTTGACCAATAAATCAGTGAAAGTCAGGAAGAAGGGATGAGCACTGATATAGTGGGAAAAAACACGTAACAGACATAAAGGTCAAATGCAGGGGGCCAGCCGTGTGGCCAAGTGGTTAAGTTCAGGTGCTCTGCTTCTGCGGCCTGCGGTTCACCAGTTCAGATCCTGGGCACAGACCTACACACCACTCATCAAGCCATGCTGTGGCGGCCTCCCACATGGAAGAAGTAGAAGGACCTACAACTAGGATATACAACTCTGCACTGGGGCTCTGGGGAGAAAAGAAAAAAAAGTCAAATGCAATGTGGGGACCTTGTTTGGATACTAATTTTAAAAATCCAATTGTAAAAATACATTTTAGGAATCATCAGGAAAGTCTGAATACAAACTGGGTACCAGATAATATTAAGGAATTCTTATTAATTTTGTTATATGTGACAATGGTATTGTGGTTCTTTAAGAAAAATGTCTTGGGGCCAGTCCCATGGCCAACGGTTTAAGTTCATGTGCTCCACTTCAGCGGCCCAGGGTTTCGCCAGTTCGGATCCTGGGCACGGACCTAGTGTTACCAAAACTTCAGTCTCTGATCCCAATGTCAATCCAAATAACAAGAACAAAGTTTTGGGAGAAAAAGGGAAGCTTTATTTTGCCAGGCAGAGAGAGCAAAGCAAGGGCTAGTGCCCCAAAAGTTGCTTGCTTTCCGTTAAGAAACAGGTAGGGGTTTTTATTTGGGGTTTTAGGTAGGGGAAGGGGGCTATGCTCTTCTTGGTTGGCATTTTCCCATATGCCTGCATCTGGGGCTGCTTCCAGCGGAGACAAAGGATTTCTCAGATGAGTGTCCTTGACTGTTTATCTCCATGGTGGAAGGTAGACTCTGATGTCAGGAAGCCGAGCAGTTGGGCCCGGGAAGCTTTGGTTTCTTGATATTCTGTGGACATTAGTTTCTCTGTAAAAGAACTTCAAGGTCCTGGGATTAGCTACAACTTTAGTGGGAGCCCAGCGTGAGGCCATCTGGACTTTGATAATTTGTAACTTCTATTTGGTTGTAAAGCTCAGGGAGTCAGACGTTAAAGAAACATATTTACATATGCGTGTAACTAAAGACCCAGGGACCTGGGAATGTGTGCTTTTAGTTTTAACCCAGATATGCTGGGTTCACTGTAGGGGAGCCAATATCAGGGCAGATATTAACTAAGAGCTGGTAACACTAGCACTGCTCGTCAGGCCATGCTGAGGCGGCATCCCACAGCAGAACCAGAAGGACCTACAACGAGGATATACAACTATGTACTTTGGGGAGAAAAAAAAAAAAGCAGAAGATTGGCAACAGATGTTAGCTCAGGACCAATCTTCCTCAAAAAAAAAAAATCCAAAAAAATGTCTTTAGTTTTTGGAATACAATGGTATGATGCCAAGGCTTTTCTTTAAAATTCATTTCTTACTTAGACAAGCTTCAACATAAGAGGGTTAGTCAGGCTGGAGGGGAGGGGACATGTCTACCTGCTGAGCAAATGCCTTGGTCCTTAGCTTGGAAGTGACCGCATCAGACTGTCATTTCAGGGAGCTCACCAGCTGCCACACAGAGGGGGGATTTGAAGAGAAAGGTGCCAAAGAGGTGGGGCCAGATCAGAGCCCGCAACAATAGTCTAGATGAAAAAATGAGGAGGTCCCCACCTCAGGCAGTGGTGTTAGAGGGGATCGTACAGAGAAAGAGACTAAAAGGCAACATATTTAGAAGAGGAAAAAAAGAAGGGGCTCAAGGATTGATGAAAAATGTCTTTATGTCTCGCGCATCCCATGGCCAGTTTGGGAATGCCAGGTGGGTTTGCCCCCGCTTCCAGGCTGAAAAATGGCAGTCCTTCAACACATGGCTTCCAAGGCTGTCCAAGTTGCGGCCAAGACAGACAGACAGAAAGGTGGAAAGAACTGCGTCTAAGGCCAGAGATTTCCTCTCACGCAGGTGAACCGGAAGCTGCTCCCAACATTTCTGCGCGTGCTCCACTGGGGAGGGCGAGTCACGTGGTCACACTTTGCCGCAGGGTCGGGAGGGGACGGAAACACAGTCCCTGGAAATGTGGCCAAGATCCCCACAACCATTCTAATACCGAAGAACAGCAGCATGAAGGGTGGCGACAGCCAGCAGTTTCTCTTCACCTGATGGATGCCTCCATGAGGAACACCTGACTCCGCCTTTTTTTGTTTTGCAAAACAAAATGCCCAATTTATTGCTAGACCAGATTATTGTCTATTCCAAATTGTGATTAAGATATAAGAATTGATTAAGTACTTACTTTATATGATGAAAATTACCATTCCCTGTTAGCATATAATCTGTTTTCTAAATTTATTGATACCATGTTAATATGGAAATAAATAGATATTAATAGGCGGTGCATGCACTTGCTGTAGCTTTGGTTTTTTTCTGTTTTAGGATAGTACTTAATTCTTTAAGTGTGTATGTGAGTGTAGGAAGCAAATCGTAGTAAGTTAAAACAATGACATATGAGAGAGAGAAATATAGAAAAGGATTACATTTCATTCGTTACATTCCTACCAACTATTTTAAGTGGGAGATACATAAAACAATTTTTAAAGTTATAAAAAACACTTTGCTAAAGACTCGTTTAATTACACCATAGATTTTTTTCTAAGGCAATTATAATATTTTATATTTTCTTACAGTAATTCTTTTCTCCCCTTTTCCTTAGTTTTCTTTCATATTTTTCTAATATATTCTAAAATTATTTCCAAGCATAAGATTGCTTTGTAAAAATACCTACATACTGTGTGAGGTGATCATTATCATTTTTTTTCTCACTACCTTCTCATCAAATAAGGAAAGCCAAGAATGATGAAAAAATTGCCAAAGAAATGAACGGCATCTCAGCTATTTTTGTGCCGGGATGGATCCTGGCTTGCTGTTGTTAAAAGGTAATGAGATAGAGCCAAGAAGCTGTGCTATTGCTGCTTAGTTGGAAAGAAATTTCGGGGCACATAGAAGGTTCGAGATGACCTTCAAGGAGAACACAATGTCAGCATCCTCCAAGTCACACACAAGGGAATAAAATGTAGATCACAGTTAAAATCTTTATTCCCCCCAGTAATTTGTGCCACCTCAGTCACAAACAGAAACAATAGCACAGGAAATATCTAGTCCTTTAACCCCTGGTTATTGCCATTTCCTACTTGGCTAATTGCTTGAGCTTCTGAAAACCAGGAACTACTTCAGAAACCTCATTATGAGAAGAGATATTTGCAACTTACAGGTCAATGAAGCAAGTATTGTGCGTGCCCAGATGTGCCCAGGGCTCTGTTAACACGAACTCTGGTGTGTGTAACAGGCTGTGTGTTATCCTTTGAGGCAGTTAAGAATGCCCCAGCTCACCACAATGCTGAGAGGTTCCTTGGGGAAAGGTTTGAGAACAGACATGAAAGATGCTCCCTAACCCACAATGCTATCACTGCAGTTGTTAACAAGATAAAGTAAATACTCTACACCTAAACTCTCCGTGAACTTACTTCCCAGTTTATTGAACTGACTTCTCTGACACATCGTGCTAGGTGCCTGGGATACAAAGATGAACAAGGCCCAGGTCAGTGAGGAAGATGGTTACAGAGACAGATGATAACAGTACCCAGAGAACAGTCTAGGTCAGATTCCAGGGAGAAGACGAGATATCTGCCTGAAGACCAGGAAAGGTTCCAGCCAGGGATGCTCGAGCTGAGACAGACAGGGAGCGAGGGGATTCCCATAGTCTGCACTGAACGAAGAAAGCAACTAATTTGCATGTGACTCATGAGATAACCTTCATTTTTTTTCAGCTTTGTCGGAAAAGTTGCATAATAGTTATAATGACTATCATTTATTGAGCTCGGCACGTGTAAGCAATATATGTATACAGACACATATATTGTATCAATCTGCTCAGGCTGCCATAACAAATTACCCCAGGCTGTGGGTCTGAAACAACAAACAGTGATTTTCTCACAGTTCTGGAGGCTGGAAGTCCAAGATCAAGGTGCAGGCAGGCTGGATTCTTCTGAGGCCTCTCTCCTCGGCTTGCAGACGGCCGCCCTCTTGCTGCCTCTTCACATGGTGGTCTCTCTGAGCCAGCGCGCCCCTGGCTCTCTCTGGATGTCCTATTACAAGGACACCAGTCATACTGGATTAGGGCCCATCCTAATGGTCTCATTTTAATTTAATTACCTCCTTAAAGGGCCCCATCTCCAGATACAGTCACATTGAGACACTGTGGGTTAGGACTTCAGCATACACATTGGGGGGGCATGCAATTCAGTTTATAACAGATATACACGTATGTATGTATTTAAACATATAACTTAATCTCCCGCACACCTGGAATGCTGCAGCTTCCCATTTTACAGATGAGGAAGTGAAGCTTAGAAAGGTTTAACAATTCACCCAACATCACACTCTATGTGTCAGGAACTGAGAACCCAGGACTGTCTGCCAGCAAAGCCCATGCTTAATCACCATGTGATCCTTTTCAGAGAGAGAAAAATTAAGCAGCAATTATGAAAATTCTTCTGTGTTACCTGATATCCATTTGCACACCCAGCCATGGCATCCATTGAGCCAACATGAACTGGGCATGTACCACCTGTCCCAGGTAACAGCGGAATGGCTTGAAAGCAGTGACTCTTCTAGGAGAGAGCTGCAGAATTAAGTTGGAAATAGTTTTCACGTCTGTAAGAATTGTGAGCTTCTCCCAGACAGGAAATCTATAGGGGTGGGGCGGGTGGGGGGGGGGGGGGGAGGAGCGGAATTGACAGCGTTCTGTCAATTTGAAGGGTCTTTAGAGCTAAGAGAAGAGATTAGCATGCAAAATCCAATCAAAGGATGTCGGCTTATCTACACTGTAAGGAGATAGAAGATTTGGTAATTACTTGAATCTAAAGGATATGGAATTAGGTGGCCACCTTCTTTAAATTACAAGTCACTGACACAGCAACTAGGCTGGGGTCAGATTACTCCAAGCATGTTGCAGATAGGGATTCTGCTGTATTTGCCCCAAAAGATTATCTGGGGAAGACAATCCCTAACTGTGATTGCTCTGAACCTCGGGGGGGATGTAGCATTAAATGTAGAAACGTTTGAGAGAATGAAATTTGTATTACCAATATCTTGATATTAAGGACTCTGTACATACTAATAATGCAGAACTCATAATACTTAGAATTTGGCCTTTGAGAGTTATTTGTCAACCTGTAGTTCCTATTTTTAGATATATAATTGAAAAGTGAATTTAGACTTACAATTTTAAATTGAAATTTTATGAAATTTGTATATAATATTGACACAGAATTAAGGCTGGCCATGTTTATGCGTTTAATTATCAGATTTATAGGAATTAAACATTTAGGAAGATTTAACAGCCAGACATCTAAAGTACTTTAAAAAGGAATCAACATTTTTATTGGTTATGATTACAGTTTCAAATAAGTAAAAGTTTAGATTTCTAAATGGGACCAAATATTAATCAAGACCCCCCCCCCACTTAAAGTGTGGAGATTTGCTAGATTTATAAATAGAATAATATTTTTTAATTGACCTTAAAAGAGAGAACTTGATTTTTTGATACTTAACCTAAATGAGCGATAGTTTTTAAAATCACAGTAAACCCCTGAATGGGCTTTTCTGTGGACAAAACTCCCCTCAGAGACACCGAAAACCTCTTATTTCACACCAGGAACAGTACTAGGTATAAAGGTACAATGATGAGAAGGGAGTCCCTGCTCTTGAAACTCCTGAAGTATATTAAGAAAAGCAGACGGTTACAACACAATATTGGCTGTAACGGGTACATGTACGAGTGCTGTAGGAACACGAGGAAGGAGCTGCTGGGAGACCTGGAGATGGGCATGAGTTTGTCCAGGAGATTAAATGGGGAAGGGGGTCCATTCCAAGCAGAGGTAAGGAAACGTGACAGCAACGGCTCCACTATGTTCAGCATTCCTGAGTCACAATGGGTAAGTAGGCAGGGGCCAGAGCATGACGCGACTTGTGTCCCAGGAAAAGACGGTTCTGTTTTAACCTGCAGGCCATGGTGACACATTGAAGAATTTTCATCAGATTTGAGGGAGAGAAGCTGAGGCATAAATTGAGAGGCTTGCACTTGATGTTTCAGACATCAAGAACAAACAGATGGTAATTGGAGCCATGGGTATAGATGAGATTTTTCCAAAGAGAGCGTGTAGAAGATAGGGGGAAAGAACAGAGCTAAGGATGAAGTCAGAGGAAAGTCCACATTTCTGCAGGGAACAGAAGAAGAATCAGCTCAAGGTGATTGAGAAAGTTCAGCCCAAGAGGCGGGAGGTAATTTGGAGAGTGAAGGGTAAAGTCTCCAGTGAGGGAAGGCTTTAAGAAGGTGGAGGAAAGTGAGCTCAGATGTCAGAGAGAAGATCGACGAGACAAAAACTAGTATTGTATGGATCTGCCCCACCCCGTGTGTGATCAACCTACCCTTACCTTTTAACATTCCTGATAAAATAATAAAGGGGAAACGGGTTTTCTCTGCTTTTGAGTTCCCTTCTTTTCTCCTCCTTATCAGCCCAAGATCCATTAAACTCCTTGACCAACACTCACTCGTCAATGACCCTTCTACAGCGTTTCAGCCCCATCACCACCTCTGCCTTAAGAAACTCTGCCCTTTTGTGGCCCCATAACAAAGCCTTTTTGTGAGTTTTTCCCTCCCTCTCTCTTACCCCTCCCCTCCCCCGCCTTTCTTTTTCCTTCTCTCACCCCCTCACTGCAGGTATTTCTCAAGGCTGAGTGTTCACTCCTCTGCTGGGCTTGTTCTCCCTGCCTGGAATAATTCTGCCAGACTGATTTAATTTCCTTCTTCAGTTATAATTTCTTGGCTGATATTTCCATGAAACCACAAAATGCTGTTGTTGCTGTTCAATACATCGTCGCAGGGAAAGAACTGCTACATGTATATGTTCTGCCTTCAGAATTACAGACACAAAGAGCTGCACCTACCCCATCCATTATTCCTCTAGCCTCTTTTTCTATTCTTATTTTCAAGGAGCTCTAGGCAGCTTGGTGCTTCCAAGCTTCTGGGACCGTCGGCAGGAATACCAATGACTTAGCCAACTGCAGCAACCAATCCAACCACACACCACTATTTCTGCAAATGAGCTGAAGATTGTGTATTGTCCTGCCTGCTAGAGGTCACTTGTGAGTGTATCTACTTCTAGGACCCACCAAGGAGCCACACTGTCAGCACCGCCCATGCAAGTGGGTTCCATAGCATTAGCCTCTTATTTCTAGAAGTAGCTCTACAATTTTATCATATTTCTAAGACTTACATACTTTTCACGTTATAACTTCTCAGAAATTGAGATGCATCTTACAGTTGTAGTTAGCAGCATTTTTCTTTGTTATTGGAATATGAAATAATGATGTGTCGTATAATCTATGGTATCATAGATTTGATGGAATTCGGGTGTTTGAAGAATAAGATGCAGAAGTAAATTAGTTTTGCTCTGGGAGACAATGATTAAAATGATTAAAAGGTGGGCTTAGAAATCACAGACTGGGTTTAAATTTCAGCTCTGACACACACTAGCTCTAACAACTTGGAAAAGTTGCTTAATCTCTGAGTCTCCTTTTCTAATGTAAATAACGAGACTAAAGGATTAGTAATATCTCCCCATTGGGTTTTGTGAGGTTTGAACGTTACTATGTGACCTGCTTACACAGTGTCTGGCAAATGCTAGAACATCACTACATTCCAGTCCTCTTGCTTTTTCAAAAGGAAAAGCTGGAAAAAGCACATGAACAATTTTGAATTCTTATTTTGAATGAACTAGATAAACAACTCTCTCATCATTATAATCAAAGAAAAAATCAATAACCTGCAATTGAGTTGAACAGAGTCATAAAACAGGCTAAGCAGATTCTCATGCTCGTAAATCCTGAGCCAAGTTTCTGCAGAGGATAGATAGGTCAATGCTGTTTCTCTTCCCTACCTCACACCACTAACAGACACATAGAGCGTATGAGCACGTTAAACCCAAATTCACGGGGTAGGAGACCCACCATCCCAGTGGGACAGCCCAGTCTGGCTTCTGCAGCTACTCAAGTGGCCACCTTACTCAGTCAAATTGAGATATTTACCAAAATATCTGGTTTTTCTTTTAAGGAAGAAGTTATAAAACTATATACAATATAGTCTAATTTTAGTAAATATACATATATTCATAGAAAAAGAATTGGAAGGCTATCTACCAAATTGCTAACTGGATAGTAAGATTATGAGACTTTTTTGTTTTCTTTTTTTCACTCTATTTTTTAATTTGTCAATAAGCGAAATGAATTGCTTTTGTTAAAAAAAATGTTAATCTTTTTCTTTCGTGAAGGAAATAAGAAATGACTTGTTTTCAACAGGATTTAGGAGAGATTCTCTTCAGTCGATGTCCTCAAGGTTATTTATATGAATTTAAACACACTTAGGAGACGTTAATTTGGTCTCTCTTATGAGGGCTATTAAGGAGTCCCCTACAGGCTATTGCAGGGTGGACCCATAGCAGTGAAATGTTCATACCAATTAATGAAAACCTCACTCTAGCAACTTAGAGGGAAACAGAACTTTCTAAGAACGCATGAGTGATCCCAGCGTGGAAGACAAAATAATCAGCTTCCACAGACACAGTTTGGGATAACTATTTTCTTTTGGAGTATGCAGGAGAATTGTTTTTAAAAAATTATCTAGCAACACAAAGCAATATTAATCTGTCATCCAACACGTTTTATCAAACAGACAAACAGCAGTAGCTGAAACCAGAAAATGAGCTGCTTTCCTAATCTTGTCTGCATATTAGTTCATATATAAGCTAAGCCGCTGTAACAAAGAAATCCCAAAATGAAGACTCAAATGATACAGTTTACTTCCTGTGGTTCCCAGAGGTAAGTGGGTGGCAGCTCTGCTTCAGGAGGCCGTCTCTCTCATTGTTCTACCATCCGGAAAGTGTAATCTCACCCCAGTGGCCAGACTGGCTCACCATCACGTCAGCACCCCTTCCCAAAGGAAGGGAAGGGAGAGGAAGTAGAAGGCAATAGATTTCTCTTCAAGAAAGTGATGTGGAAGTTACCCACATCACTTCAACTCACACCCAGTACTGAGAACTCAGTCATACAGCCCCACCAGCCACAAAAGATGCTGGGCACTATGGTCTCTACCTGGTCACCACCGTCCCTATCTGCAAAAGCTCCGGGAGGGGGGTGGACACAACTAAAAGAAAAGGGGGTGCAGGCTGCTAGCAGATAGTTGCACTTTCTGCTGCAGACAGCAATTCTTCATGGCATGTTTCTGTCTGAAAACTTTACATTCTTTTCTGTCCACCCACTTTCAAAATATGATTGATAAATATTTCAGGTGCAGCAGCCAAGCAGAGCTGGCAGCCACCAGAAGCAGGAAGAGACAAGGAACAGACTCTCTTCTCGAGCATCTGGAGGGAGCGTGGCCCTGCCAACACCTCAGTTTCAGCCCAGTGATACTGACTTTGGAATTCTGGCCTCCAGCACCGTGAGAAAGTAAATTTCTGTTGTTTTAACCCACCCACCCCCTTGTAATTTTCACAGCAGCCGCAGGAAATTAATACAGTGCCATTCTCTTTGCCTTTGGTCTTGGAAGTTTTTTTCACAGCTGTAGCCCTTGGCCAAATGTTCTGATTCTAACATTACCTGTAAATTGGAGTTAGTGATTTGAATTTAACTGAGCATTTACCTAAGACAAATAAATCTCTAAATCTCTCTAGGCAAAAGGAGTGGTCTGTAATTGATATTCAGAGTTTCATAAAAACCAGCGTAAACAAGGGTGCCCTCTTTGGGGAATCCGGGGTTGGAAAGAGGAAAGAAAATTCCCAAAGTTCATTTTCGCTCATTAACTGATTCAGTAAATATTCATCGGACACCTGCCATGGGCCAGGCACTGTGCTTGGAATTGGGAAAACAATGATGTATAAGATAAAGTTCCCCAAGGGACTTTGTCTAGTTCAGCTTTCATAAAGAGAAAAAAAGAAAGAAGGCCTAAGACGGCATAAATAAATCTGAGAAGCTCACTTTGTAAAAAGATGCAGAAAAACGTGAAATACTTCATAACACCTCTCCAAACATTTGAATACTGTCTGTGAACAAAACAAATGTTTTATGAAAACAGGAAGCCTTCCTGAGTGTGGAAATCAAGCCAAGAGAAGGTTGGCATGTCACCTGACACAGAACAAGGCCCCAGGGCAGACATAGAAATGAAATATCCCAAAACACAAGATATTACGAGGAAAATGAAGGCAGAGCAGATGTATTTGCTTTCTATTATGTTGTATTTTGCAAAGGATCTCAAAATCATATAAAAGACAAAAACGTGAATAGAGTTTCTTAATTTCTAAAGCTGAACTCTCTTTAACAGTTGAGTCAAATGAAATAAAAACTAAATCACCATATTCATCAACCTACGTAAAACAATTTTCCTATATTTCAAGCCTACCATAATCCAAATTCTACTATAGGTTTAAAAGTCTGAAGCTGACACAATTATCTTCATATATGGAGGGGAGGGAAGTCATAATAATCTAGGGGGCAAGCCTGAATTACACCAGGGAGCTGACAACATAATCAAATTATCCAGTTCAAAGGGCAGGTTGTATAATTCAAGACCATAAAGGAAAAGAAAAACCCTCCTGTATCACTCAATAAGTTTCCGTGGCTTAATATTTTCGTGTGAAATTGCCTGGATTCTTCATTTTATTTTGCATTTTTAGACACAATCAGTGGGAATTTTTTCATTGGAAAGTGGCGAAGTGACAAGCATTCTTGCTAAAGAAATCTAATATCACACATCCTGACAAATCTCTTTGGACTCTCCTCACTTCATTCAAAGATTCAGAAGTGTCTGACAGACTGGTGGGCAGGCCAGCAGGAACTTTATTTGCCTGAGGGCCTGAATAGCTTCCTGGGAAATTCTACCACCCAAGGGATGCTCTCAAAGGTCAGGAATAAGCTTGGCCCAGGAACAATGCCTCCCCGGTCCCAGAGGAAGGGTGATTCTGAGTGCAGCCTGGTCTGTGAATTAGATTTGTCCGCCAGCCCAGCCCCCATGGACTCAGGTCAGACCCCTAGAAAGGGACATAAAAAACTACAACAGCATTTTTGACTAAAATTTGCTGATCAACTGTAACATTACTAAAAGGGGACAGCCAGACATTACATGTCTCTTAACAAGATGCATGAGGAAGTACTCTGCACCACCTACCACATATTCTTGCCCCCCCAAATCTGAACACTTATAACTGAAGCAGGATCTAATCAAGCCTCTAGACCTCATTATTACCAATTTTCAGGAAACGTGGGGAAAAGAGGAGCATTTTGAACTACACCATGATGACATAATCAGCCAAATCCAGGACGTGGAAAATTCCAAGAGACAAATTACCAACTTCCTTTAAGCAATACATAGTTTTTAAAAGGAGGAGTGGGAATTATTATAAGAAACAAGAGACTTGAGAGACAACCAAATATATGTGTGGACCTTCTTTAGATCCTGATTCAAACAAATCTTCTTTACAAAGACATTTTTGAGACAATTGGATAAAACTGAACACGGAATGAGAATTAGATAATATATGAAGAAATTATTCTTTTTTTTAAGATATGCTAATGTTATTGTGTTTATATTGGGGAAAGAGGCCCTTACTTTTTAAAGATAATAACGAAGTACTTAAGGGTAAAATGATGTGATGTTTGGGATTTGCTTTGAAATATTCCAGTGGGAGGGGCTGGCCCGGTGGCACAGCAGTTAAGTTCGAACGTTCTGCTTCAGCGGCCCAGGTTCGCCTGTTCGGATCCTGGGTGTGGACATGGCACTGCTTGGCAAGCCATGCTGTGGTAGGCATCCCACATATAAAGTAGAGGAAGATGGGCACGGATGTTACCTCAGGGCCAGTCTTCCTCAACAAAAAAGAGGACGACTGGCAGTAGTTAGCTCAGGGCTAATCTTCCTCAAAAAAAGAAATTGGGGGGCTGGCCCATGGCTGAGTGGTTAAGTTCGAGCGTTCTGCTGCAGGCGGCCCAGTGTTTTGTTGGTTCGAATCCTGGGCACGGACATGGCACTGCTCATCAAGCCACGCTGAGGCGCTGTCCCACATGCCACAACTAGAAGGACCCACAACTAAGAATATACAACTATGTACCGGGAGGCTTTGGGGATAAAAAGGAAAAAAATAAAATCTTTAAAAAAAACAATTTTTTTTAAATATTCCAGTGGGAGGATGGGGGGAAGAAGATGATGAAGAGTAAGGTGGATAGAAATACAACAATAATAAAATATTGATAATTGTTGCAGCTCGTTAATATTGGCAGGTGATTCATTATACCACTCTCTCTATGTTTGGATACGTTTGAAGTCTCCATATAGAATTTTCCAAAAATATGTAAAGCACCATTGTACCTTTCCACTCTTACCTCTCACTACCCTGCAACAGAAAATCTCCACCCTAGATATCCTTGCCAGCTCCACCCATCTACACCCACGGCAACGCGGTCTTGCAATTCTCTCTAAAAGCACTTTTCTGAACTGTCCTTCAACACCCAGCTGAAATCCCTGCCTCCTCACCAAAGGCTTCCCTGAGTGTCCGCAGATATCAGGAGCCTTCTCTCCCTTCTCTGGACTCGCAGAGCACTTCAAGTCAGTGGGTGTTTGTCAGTTTGCTTTATTTTCTCAGTTGACTTTACAGGGTTTTGCGTCCCTGATTGAATTGAGGCTCTCATAGGGCAGGGCGCGTGTGTGTTTGTTATTCTCTTGGCTCAAACTTCACCTCAGAAACTGTCCTAAATAATCTCAACTAATTAGTAAATCATGGGGACGCCTCTTGAAAAGTCCTGACATAAGGAATAACGCGTTGAGATAAGAATCTGGAAACCCTCATTAGTCCTTGCATTAGTCAGGGTTGCAAGCGACAGAAAATTGGAATGTGTTGATTCAAATAACTGGAAAGTTGAGGTGTCCATTCAGACGCCTGCTGGTATTTCAGTCCCCCTTCCCCTCCCCTTTCCCCTCTCTCCCAACTTTGCTATTTGTGACAGACTTGGCTCTTAACAGCCTAGTTTTGAAATGCTGAAAGAAAGAGAAGGTAATTTCTTTCCTCCCAACATGCCTATATACAAGCCTCAATGAAAGATTCTGATTGGTCCAGTTTACAACTCGGTGCCCATCCGTCAACCAGTCACTGTGGCTAGGGGAAGCGGGCACTACAACCAGCCAGATCTGGCTTACCTGTGATCCCTGTGGCCAGCGGATAAGCGGACCCATGAGAACTGCATGAAGTGAGGGAGTGACAGCGCCCCAACGGAAGGGGAGGTACCATTACCAAAAGAATGGGGAAAGGAATGCTGGGAAGAACTCATCGATTCTCACCCCCAGAAAAGATCACCACAGCCCTGCTTCTCCCCCGAGAAATGGTCCTGAGCCTGCTATTTAATAATGACATAATAATTGTCACACTTTGTTGCACACTTACTATGTATCAGCTAATGTACCAATACTTTGTAATGTAATTACGATGACACTTATAAAGTAATACATTTACATTATCTCTAGCTCTCTGAACAACTCAGCAAGGTAGATGTTATCAGGCCCATTGTACAGATGAAAACACTAAGACAAATAATTCAATGGACCTGTGTCTTAGTTTGAGCTGCTATAACCAAGTACCACAGACTGGGAGCTTATAATTTCTTACCGTTCTGGAGGCTGGAAGCCCAAGATCAGAGGGACAGCATGGTTGAGTTCTGGTGAGGGCCCTCTTCTGGGTTACCGACAGGTGACTTATTGCATCCTCACATGGTGGAGAGGGAGAAAAGAAGCGACCTCTCTCCTGACTCTTATAAAGGAACTAATGCCATTCTTTTTTTTTTTTTTAAAGATTGCCAGTGCGCTAACATCCATTGCCAATCTTTTCTTTTCTTCTTCTCTTCTTCTCCCCAAAGCCCTCTGGTACATAGTTGTATATTTTAGTCGTGAGTGCCTCTGGTTGTGCCATGTGGGACGTGGCCTCAGCATGGCCTGATGAGCAGTGGCATGTCCGCGCCCAGGATGGGAACCAGGGAAACCCTGGGCCTCCGAAGGGGAGCGCATGAACTTAACCACTTGGCCACAGGGTGGTCCCACTAATCCCATTCTGAGGGTTCCACCCTCATGACCTCATCAAAACTGAATCACTTCCCAAAGGCGCCACTGCCTAACACCATCATATTGGGGGGTAGGGTTTCAAGATATGAATTGGGGGTGGGGGGGATACTTTTCACCCATAACAACCTGTTGAAGGCTTTACCACAACTGTATCTTTGTGCTTCAGTTTCTACCTGGCGCTTCCCATTATCTCTCAACCTCACAGAGATATTTTTAACATGAAGGGAAAAGTATGCCAAAGTTTTGAGATTTACTCATTCTTCCCAGCATGCCCTGCCCTGCGTCTTCCCATGTGTGGCCTTCCGAGGCTCCAAGGCCGTGCCCTCCACAGAGCCCTCCTGACTCCTCCACGATAGTAGCCACGTCTCTTTGCTCTGGACTCCCTGCTCTGCACCCATGGTGCTCTCCTGACACCTCCGCCTTCTCTTCCATATCATACACATGCGGTTTAGCTCCCCCACCAGACTGTAAGTTATTGAGAAAGGCGACCATTTCTAATTCAATTTCATTTAGAGCGTGTGGTTAGCCTATACGTGATGGGTTTTAAATAAACATTTTAAAATCAATTAATACATTTTAATTAATCGATGCATGGCTGAGAAGTTCTGTAAATTCAAAGCACAGTGATTTGGACTTCAAATAAAAGCACAGAATGTTAGAACCATAAGAGGTCACTGAAACCCAGGGCCAGTCTGCAAACTATTTGTCACTGGTCCACAACAAAATAGGTCAAAAAATTGAGAGTAAGCATTTAAAAACTTTTATAGCCATTTGGCAGATTAAGTTTATGTCTGTTGAATCTAATAATAAGGAAAAAGTTAGACTTGTATTCTGTATGTCTTTCCTTTTTAAATATATTTTTCTAATAATTTATTTTTACTATATTTTACAAAATATCAGTCCAAAATGAATTGGGAAGTATAAAAACTAATGCTTTGCTAGAGATCATCTTAGGATCTTGTCTAAAGTCTCACTCAGAGCCTTTTCTCTATTTCTGGCCAACTAGCCTCTTGTTAACACTTTCCCATGGAACATTCGCACCATCCAATTTCCTCTTGCAGATTGTTCTGTAACTTAATTATTTGTATTCTGACTTTTGAAGGTTCTCCAGCTCTGTCAGAGAAGAAAGTAGATGTCTCCAGCCTAGAATGGATTTGAGAGGAGTGACAGGCTTCAGCAAGGAAAAGAGGAAATTTCTCTGACCTCGGTTCTCAGGCTCAGTTTTCTTATCTGCAGAATAAGAACCTTCCATTTCTGACATTTTATGATGTCAGGATTCATTCATGAGCTTTTCTATCCCTCCAAGATATAAGGCAAGTTCCAGCCTCTGAAGAATAGTCCACTGCAGCCTCCTCCCTTGAAAAAAGCTCCCTTTTTGACATTAGTGATTTGATTATACAACTATAGTACATCTTATGTATCATTTGTTTACATGGGATAAATAATATTACTCAAAATCCAAATAAAATAAAGGTTAATAGAGTTGCTGTAGAAAGTAGATCTCTACTCTCTTATAAATTTTTAATTTAATAGTAGTAATAAATAATAATAACACAGCTAACAATTATAGCACACCTATCATATACCAGGCATTGCGTTAAGATACTCAGTGAATTTTAAACACATATACAAATTAATTCTAGAATAATGGCATTTTATAACTATAAAAAACTGTAGATGAGAGGCCAGCACTGTGGCATAGTGGTTGAGTTTGCGCACTCTGCTTCAGCAGCCCCAGCGTTTGCAGGTTCACATCCCGGGCACGGACTTACATACTGTTCATCAAGCCATGTTGTGGTGGTGTCCCACATACAAAATAGAGGAAGATTGTCACTGGCACAGATATTAGCTTGGGGACAATCTTTCTCAAGCAAAAAACATGGAAGATTAGCAACAGATGTTAGCTCAGGGTCAATCTTCCTTACCAAAATAAAAAAACTGTAGATGAAAACACAAAGATTTAAATAGATGAAATGGAACAGACATGCATTTTAAAAAAATGAATGCAATGCAAAACAAGTTATTCGTGCTTCAGAAATAAGAATACTCTATTTATTAAGCCCTATAAGGAAAAAAATATAGTAGCAACAAATATATTCAGATGACTTGTAAAATATAGGGGAAATTAAAATTGGATGATATTTGTAAATTAATCACATAAAATGTCACAGATAACACCACCAGCATTATCACACTGAGAATAAATTTTAAATGTGGAGATAATTGATTTTACAAGTCATCTATGAAATCTTTTTTAATTCTGGATGATATGGGAATTTCAATACATTTTGTAATTGTCCAGAAACAAATTTGATCATGTTTTTTCAGTAATATATTACTCAAAATAGTAAGTATCTGTATACTTGTGATATAAAATTAAGGTATCGGAAGTTATCCTGCCTGATCTAAGCAGGCTGTCCCTGGTTAAATAAAGCCGTCCTCACGTGATGGCTCATGACATGTGACTGCCCCCAGCTGAGATCTGTAGAGCTGCCCCAGCCACCCTCAGACACATGCATTATAAACAGTTACAGTTTCACGCTGCTGAGGTTTTGTGGTTGTTTCTTGCACAGCATTATTGGGATAATATTTAAAAGCTGTGGTAGGTTTAAAATATGTCCACAGATTCTGTGAGACTTCTCCCCTGAGGAGGTGGAGCCTAATTACCCTCCCCTTGAGTGTGGGCTGGACTTCATGATTCACATCTAATGAACAGAAGAAAGTGGAAGTGATGCTGTGTGCAGATCATAAAAGACGCTGCTCCTTCCTCTCTCTCTCTCTCTCTCTTAGATTGCTCCCTCTGGGGGAGGTCAGCTGACATGCCGTGAGGACTCTCGAATGGCCTATGGAGAGGCCTGCATAGTGAGGAACCGAGTGCTCCTGCCAATGATCGCGTGAGGGGCCCATCTTGGAAGCAGACCCTCCCTCCCCAACCAACCATTCAGGTGACTCCAGCCACTTCCAACATCCCCACCACCATCACAAAAGAGACCCTGAGCCAGACCTACCCAGCTAAGCCTGACCCACAATTACTGTGAGATTTCAAAAAAGGCTTGCTGTTTTAAAACCACTACATTTTGGGGTGATTTGTCATGCAGCAATATATAACTAACATACCACTATGTCAGGACACGTTACACAGCAAGTTGAAAAGCAGGGAATACTAACTACAGTTGTCGTCCATAAAAATATAATTTGTCTACTTGCAGCCATGATGGAATAAACTGGTATTGCACTAGCCCTCCACAATAGACATCTATTAAACGGGACAAAATGTATGAAATAACTGTTTTCAGATATTGAACAACAGACAGTGCAAGACGGTGATCCTGGGGAGCAGAGAAACAACTGAGCTGAGCAGAGAAACAACTGACCAACCTAGCTTTCTGCCTGGAGACACTGTCCTGACTGTGGCACAGTGAAGGAAGACCAAAGAGAGCACAGAGATCTGGCTGGGTTGAGGAAACAGATATTGACTTTCAAAGCTACTGAAGCAACTAAAACTTGTGGGGCAGGATGCCAGAGAGGAGGAACTACAGAAATCTACAGATGGGTCCCATTGAGTATCAAATGAATACCAAGCTGTGCACACAAGGAATGAGACTCCACGAGATCAGTAAACTTGAAGACGGGGCAATAAAAACAATCGAAACTAAAACACAGCTAGGAAAAGGCTGAAAAATGAACAGAGCCCTAATGGCCCATGGACAATATCAAGTAGTTTAAGAGATAATTAGAGTCCTAAAGGAGAGGAGAAATTGGGACAGAAGAAAATTGTTTGAAAAAAAAATGACCAAGCACTTATCATATCTGATGAAAAATATAAACTCACATATCCAAGAAGCTCAAGAAAGCACAAGTGAGAAAAACACAAAGAAAATCCCATCAGAGCCTCTCCCTCTGCATGTGCTGTCTCCATATATCTGTCTAGCAGGTAGCCAGATTTCTTACATGGCAGCTCAGGATGCCAAAGGTGCAAAAGCTGAAGACTCTTGGCCTTCTGAAGACACAGGCCCAGAACTGGCAGAGCATTGATCCCACCACACTTTACTGGTTAAAATGAGTCACAGGGCTATCCCCAATGGGATGGGTTCACACAGGAGTCGTGGTTCACAGGAGGTCATCTTTGGAGACAAGCTACCTCTTTAATGAGCCAATAGAGAGAAGATAAAATACAATAATACAATACTAAAAAATAATCAATTAAGTCAGAGAAAGCAGGAAAGGAGGGAAAATGATAACAAAGAATAGATGGGACAACCAAAAAAAATGGCAAGATGGTAGATTTAAACCTAAACAGATCAATAATTACATTAAATATAAAGGACTAAAAATTCCAATTGTAAGACAGAGATTGTTGGACTAGATAAAAAAGCAAGGCCTAACTAAATGCAATCTATAAGGAACCCACCTTAGTATTAAGATATAGATTAAAAATAAAACAACAGAAAAAGATACAGCATGAAAGCACTAGTCACAAGAAAGCAGGAATGACCATATTAATATCAGCCAAAGCAGACTTTAGGTCAGCACATGTCATCAGAGACAAAGACAGACATTTCATATTGACAAAAGGTCAATTCATCCCAAAGACACAGTGATTCTAAATGTGTATGCACTTAAAAACAGGGCTTTACAATACATGAAACAAAAACTGACAGAACTAAAGGGATAAATAGACTAATCTACGTTTGCTACAGGAGATTTCAACACTCCTTATTCGGTAATTGATAGAACAAGTGTCTGAAAATGAGTAAGGATATATAAAACCTCACTAACAAAATCAATCAAATTGACTCAGTTGACATTTTTGGAAGCTACATCTAATAACTGTAGAATACACATTTTTTTAAAATGACATGAAACTTTCATCAGTAGAGGTCATATGCTAGGATATAAGATAAGTCTAAACAAATTTTAAAAGATTGAAGTCATGCAGAGTATATTTTCTAACTATATTAAGTTAGAAATTGATAACAAAAAGAAATATGTGAAATATCTGATTATTTTAATATTAATAAATACAACATAAATAATATGGCTCAAAGAAGAAACTAAAACGGAAATTCAAAAATATTTTGAAGTGAATGATAATGAAAGCATAATATATCAAAAGTCATGAAATGCAAACTAAAGCAACGCTTAGGAAATGTATAGCTCTAAATGTTTATATTAGAAAGGAAGGGAAGTTTAAAATCAGTGATCTATGCTTCCACCTTAAGAAGCTGGGAAAAGATGAGTACATAAAAGTAAGAAGAGGAAGGAAATCAAGATAAGAACAAAAATCAATAAACTAGAGATAGGCAAATAATAAAATCAAAATGGTTTTTGAGCAAAATAAATAAACCTCTAGCTAGACCTATCACAGAAAAAAGAAGACAAAACACAAATTATCAATATTAGAAATGAAAGAGTACCTAACACCATGGTTTCTACAGATATCAAAAGAGAATATTATGAAAATATTTATGCCAGTGAATGTGACAACTTACGTAAAACAGAAAAATTTCTTGAAAGATATAAATTATCAAAATTAATACAAAATAAATAGAGAATCTGAAGGATCTTGCATCTATTAAAGCTGAATTTGTAATTTAAAACTTTTCATGAAGAAAATTCCAAGATTTCACTGGTGAATTCTATCAAACATTTAAGGATGAAATACAACCACTTTTATACAAATTCTTTCAGAAAATAGAGGAAAGGAACATTTTCCAACTCATTTTATGAGGCCAGCATTACATTAATATCAAAACCAGGCAAAGAAAAAAAAACAGGCAAAGACATTGCAAGAAAAATAAACTATGGATTAATATCCCTCATGATCATAGATACAAAAATCCTCAAAGATAAGCACATTGAATATTAAATGTTAAGGGATATATTAAAAGGATGATAGCATCATAACCAAGTAAGGTTTATCTTAGCAATGCAAGATTATTTCAATATTTAAAATTCAATCAATATAATTCACCACAATAGCAGAATGAAGGAGAAAAATCATATGGTTGTTTCAGTAGATGAAGAAACAGAATTTGACAAAATTCAACAACCATGTATGGTAAAAGTAAATGCATAGGAAAACAAATCAAAGAACATCTACAAAAAACTGACAGTTGACATCATATTTAACAGCGAAATGCTGAATGTTTTGTCTACTCTCACCACTTCCATTCAACATTTTATTGAAATTCTTAGTTATTGAAATAAGACAAGAAAAATAAATAAAAGACATACAGATTGGGAAGGGGAAAAAAACCGTCTTACACATAAATGAAATAATTATGAACATAGAAGTCGTGAAGAATCCATAAAAATATAATTCTCTCAGTTCAGTGCTTCTGGGTTTTGAATAAGCCAACTGTGAAGTGTTGGAAAGGCACTTGCATGAATAAACTGAACAAATTTGTCAGGCATTATCATCTGGAAATTCTATTCTCAAGTGCAAGCCAATCAACTATATAAATGCTTTTTATCCCAGATATATTTACCCAAGCATCTATAGGTTTAACTAACATGCAAGTGAATAAATGGATCTATATGTGGAAATCAGTTTTGAGAAATTCCGTGCAAATATGTAGGGAAACGTCTAAGAACTCTGAGTTTAGAAACCAAAATTCAGACATCCTAGGGGGCCAGTCCCGTGGCCTAGTGGTTGGTTTGGCATGCTCTGCTTGAGGGGCCTGGGTTTGGATCTTGGATGCAGGCCTAAACCACTGGTTGCGGCCATGCCGTGGTGGTGACCCACAAACAAAACAGAGGAAGATTGGCACAGATGTTAGCTCAGGGCAAATCTTCCTCAGCAAAAAAATAATAATAAAATAAAACGTGAATCTTACCCAGTAAGCCTTGATTAAACCCTTCAATAGTCCTCTTCACCTAGAGAATAAAGACCCTAGTTTCTAAAAAAAAATAACATTCAGGGATGCTAGATGCTGCCTAGGTAGTATGCCCAGAACAAAACTGATAGTATCAGGTAAATTAAGACCTAAGCAACAGTCTTTGGTTTATGACTGTGCATGGAAAAGGAAATAACCTTGGAGAACAGAGTAGATTCCATAATTGGAGAACTAGTTAAGCCCTTTCTTAAAACATTGTTACACATTTTATTAAATATTTAAGAAACATATGTAATAAGTTAACTAATAATATGTCATAGGCTTTACCACAACTAAATAAACCATTAAGTATAGAAAATTTATTTTACAATAAAACACATACATACAGATTCAAGAGCCTATCCTTAAACCTAATAATTCTATTCCTGGGATTTTAGCCTAAAGAAATACAAAATTCATAAATTGTTTATGGACCAAAATGCTCATTGTTACATTTTGTATAATCATTTAAAAAAGTGGATTCCGCCTAGATGTCCAACAAAAGTAAACCAGAGTTCAACCACAGGACGGACTATTATGTAGACATATAGGATGCTCAGGCAGATGCAATAATGTGGGGAAATAATCATTGCCAAATTTATTGAGTACTTTCTGAAAGCCTGGAATAGTGTTAAGAGCTTCGCACACACTAGCTCAGTCCATCTTCATAAGAATCCTGTTAGAAATGTCTTTGCATTGTCCCCTTTTTAGAAATGAGAAAGTAAGGTGTAGAAAGATAATAACTTGTCTAAGTCGCACAGATATTAAGAGGAAGCTAGCATTTGAACCCAAGCTGACATTGGACTCCACAGCCTGCACTTTACCATTGCGTTAAATGAAAAATATAGGACGTAAAACTAAAGAAAGAGGTTGTCTCGCCTACATTTTCTAAAGGGGAGAGGGGTACAAAGGGGAAAAAGCATCAGAAGATTTTAACAATGGTTTTCTCCAAGTGGGGAGACCATAGGTTTGTTTTTTCCTTTCTACTTTCTGCATATTCCAGTTTTTCAGTCATTTAAATATAGACATCTGTCACTGGTATTCATTTTAATCCACCTTCTAGTCCTTGCTTAGGCATGATCTTTTGAGTTAAAAAGATTTCCCTCCCCCAAGTCCGCCCTCCAGGCCCACACCTGGGAAGACTTGTTGCATCAGCTCAGGGCGCCCAGGCAAAATCTGCCGGGAGACGGTGTTAGAACGTGGTCCTCAGTGCTGAAGTTTCATCCCATTTGCCTGCACAAAGCCCTTCCCTCTATTTCTACTTTCCCTGACCGTCTCTGCCACACCCCTCCCTCCCCACCACCATTCCCCAACCTCTGAATCCCTTTGAGGAAAACCACCTAATTTAATTCACCTTTCTGTTCCTCTCCAGATCTATAATTCACATATAATATAATTCCCATATGATTTAATAAATAAAAATTTATTAAATAAAAACTCGAAAAGCCAAGATGCTATGTCAGAAGAATTTCCCAGAACAAAATACGAGGGTATACACTTCAAAGGAGAAGAGGATTTCTTTGACCAGTTGCATCAGATCCAACTCTAAGAAGGCATGAGGATAATGTCTTTAGCTTTGCAGCTCCTGTTGCGATGCAGTGCCTGGATTCCCTCTGGTGGCATGGCTTGGGGTGGGGTGGGGTGGGGGACAGGAAGGGCAGGAGAACACAGGCATTGCTCCTCCAGCTTCTAGAAATACCGGCTGCTAAAGGTCACAGCTGAATCTCTCCCCTCTGCCAAAGGGAAGCTGCCTCACCCAAGGTCATGACCCCTTTCCAGAGGAAAACACATCCAATGACTGGTCCATGTCCTGGTACAAAGACTCAGCCCCCCATGCCTCAATGAGGGACAATTCCAAAGGGCCATCCCAGCTCCTGAGCTCCCCTTGAGGTTGGCTGAGGCCTTTGCTATTACTGCATTGCAGCTCAACTTCGCCCTCTGCTCAATCCTGCTGCCTGCACTCCTCAGAGCTATTGACACCAACAGCACTCGATAGTGCTACATGCAAATCTCCATCTCTGAGTCTGGTTCCCAGAAACCTGACCCAAGAGATCTGCTGGAAAACAGCAGGTCCCACTGGGGCCTGGTTGTTAATAAGACAGAGATATCTGGGGTAAGTCCAGGCCAGGAGTTCAGCCAAGTGGGAGGGCTCCCAATGGCTTTCCAAGTCTTAGGAAGGCAAGGGCCAAGTTCAGGAAGGCAGAGAGTGGGGAGTATCGGGGTACAGATGGGGAGGCATGAGCAAGCACTGATGGACGTAGGCAGATAGAGCCTGGTAGGTAAGAGGGGCAGGGAGGGAGGGAGCCACTTTAAAAGAACCCCAGTAAGGAGTCTGGTTAACCATGATCCTAAGACAAAAACAGATTTCATACTGCCTGCTAGAAATCAGCAATAGTGGTCCCAGGGGTGTTGATCATATAGTCACAAGGTCAGAGGCTCCAGAATAAAATTGTGCCTGATTGAGGCAAATAGAGAAATGTTAGCATTACCTCTCAGAACTCCATAAAGACTCTAGTTGCAGTGAGCATGCAACAGGAGCTAACGTCTTTTTCCCATTAAATCCAGGTGCTAGCCAGACTCTGATAATTCCTGAAATTACTGTTGACACCTACCCACGGCATATCATCATTTCACACAACACTCAGACAACACGCATGTGAGGCACCAACACTACCCCCTGTACGCCTGTGTCATGAAACCACAGCCATTTAGCTAATTGCACGGCTAAAGTTTTCCAACCACAGTATCTAAGGCACATGAATATTTATATCTTCTGCCTCCACTCAGCTGTCCCCACACACTCACAGGCTGGTCTAGGGAAAACCCAGGGCCTGCATGACTAAAATCTGCTTATCCAGATGGGACTATGGCCCTTCACAGCCCCCAGGTACCACTACAGCAGCCAGAAGCTTCCAAGGCAGACAAAAAGCAGACCCCTGAGATAATTTGTAAAAGCAGGAAATGTACCAAGTGCACAGAAAAGGCTATCAGATCCTGTCGATCAACTTAGAGTCAACCAACCCCACAGCAGTCGAAAGCACTTTCAGAAATTTACCACAGAGTGACTCTGCACATGTGTCCAAGAATGATAAGCAAGGATAGTCACTGTGTGTGTCACCAAGATGTCAGCTAGAGGCTCCCAATGTCTTGGGATTCACGTAAGATCAGATGAAAGCCCCATAGAGGACCAAAGCACCTTCGTATCCATCCCCCAAGAGTTCTTCAAACTCCAAGGAGGTCTTATATTCTTCCGGCCATTTCTAGTTTCAGCTTCCTGCCTCCGCATTTTGTTATTCCTTTATCTCCATTCTGAAAATAATGTAGTGAGGGCCACAGCCCCTTATACTAAGCTTCTCTCCATGGCAGCCACTGGTAGAATAAGCAAGCTTTTACCAAAAGTTTGTGGGTCCTGGAGAAGGATCACATCACTCATAGCAAACAACTTAGCTCACGTTTTATTCACTCTTGTTCTTAAAAGTCACCCTATCTAGGAAAAATGCACTGTGTTTTCCTTTACTCTCACACTCACAATACTTCCGACACCATGTGTGTGGGGTTTTTCCCACACTAACCAATTCTCCGACACCAGCTGGGTGTCCTACAATTCAACTCAATTCTGATACTATCCACCTGGAGTTAGCATCAGATCGCACAAGTTGAGGGCTCGTCCCACAAGAATGCCCTCACTTCAGATGCCAATCTCAAGTCCAAGGCTGTCACCTGTACTTCTGACTCAGATTCAATAATTTACTAGGTTCGCTCACAGAACTCAGGGAAACACTTACTTACATTTACCAGTTTATTATATGATAAAGGACACAGATGAGTAGTCAAATGAAGAGATATACAGACCAAGGTCCAGAAGAGTCCCAAGCACAAGAGTTTCTATCCCTGTGGCATTGGGGTGCACCACTCTCCCAGCACGTAGATGTGTTCACTAACCCAGAAGCTCTCCGAACCTCACTGTTCAGGACTTTTCACTGAGGCTTCATCACTGGGGCATGATCAATTGTTAACTCAATTTCCAACGCCTCTTCCCTCTCCAGAGTGTAGGGAGCTGAAAATTCCAAGCTTCTAATCATAGGTTGGTCTTTCTGATGACCAGCCCCGACCAAGAGTCACCTCATTAGAACAAAAGACTCTCCTATCATACAGGAAAGTCCAAGGGATTTCAGAGCCCTGTGTCAGATGCCTCTATCACCTAGGAAATTACAAGTATTTTAGGAGCTCTGTGTCAGGAACTGGGGCCAAAGACCACGTATTAGCAGGCACTGGGGGCAGAGACCAATATATATATTTCTTATTCTTTCACATATCCTATGGTACATCTCTCATTGGCTGCCTCGTTTCATGCTACACCCAATCCTGCCTGATTTCAGTGAATGTGTGCCAAGCACTGTGCTAATCACTTTGCATATTGTATCCCCTGTCATCCTCACAGAAACCCTATAAAGAGGAAATTACTTTTATTATAAAGAAACTAAGCTTAGCAAAATGATATACAGTCACACGCTGCATGGTGAGGATTCAGTCAACAACAGATCACATATATGACAGTGGTCCCATAAGATTAGCACCATATAGCCTAGGTGTGTAGTAGGCTATATACATGGTAGGTTTGTGTAAGTACACTCTATGATGTTCGCACATGACAAAATTGCCTAACCACACATTTCTCGGAACATATCCCCGTCATTAAGCAACGTGTAACTGCAATTTATCCAAGGTCACACAATGTATTAGTTAAGGGATGAGCTAAACTGCTATAACAAAAAGACCCAAATATACAGGGGCTTAAATAAGTCAGAAATTTATTTCTCTCTCACCTGACAATCGGAGGTAAGAGGTGGATCTGCTTTCCTCACCACGTAGCTTCCAAACGTGCTCCAATTATGCCCATTGCCCAGCCAGTGGAAAGGGTGAGAGAGTTAGAATCAAGGTCATTAAGATGATCCAGAAGTTGTACGCATCACCCCTGCCCACATCCCACTGGTCCAAATTTAGTCACATCTCCAGAGTTAGCTGGACTATATAGCCTGTATTAAGAAACCACATAGCAGGTGAAAACTCCAGGACACGCTTTTACTAAAAGGAAGAAGAGGAAATGGATACCAGGAGAGTTAACAGTCTCAGAAGATCAACTAATAAGTAAAGAGCTGTAACTGAACCCCTGGCCTGTTTGGATCCAGAGCCCTCTTTCTTAACCACATCAAAGTGCCTCTCTAAACACTTGAAAACCTTTCCTTCCTTGGCATCAGTGATTTTCCTCTGACTGTTCAGGTTCTCTTCAGGCCTGAGGGAGGGGATCCCACTGCCTTACCCTCCATTCCTTCCACCCTCCACCCTCCCCCTGTAACTGTTACTGGTTCCTCGGGTACAAAATTATCCTGTGGTTTTCCTATACCCTGCCCACACCTTTGTAAATAGTCCTTTAATAGATTCTCTGCAAAGTTCCCAGTTCGAATGTGCCATCTGTTTCCTCTGAATGTTCCGCCTTGACTGATTCTCCTCATTCGTGGTCCACCCCGCAGGGCAGTGGTCAGAGAAGGCTTTTAGGCTCATCAGAGTGAAATATCTACAAAGCTTAGACATGTCTCCTGCTAACATTGACCTGCCTTCCCCAATGGACAATGAGCTCCAAGGGGACCGTGACCCTCTCTTTTACTATTTATTCTTAGAGCCCAGCGCAATGCCTAGTACGCACACTAAATATTAGGTATAAATGGGTACTGAGTCCTACATATGGTAGTTTCTCAACAATTGTGTGTCTGATATTAATTGAATGACGTCAATCTTTTTTATAAGACTTTAAACAATTCCTTATGAAGCCGTAAGAGATTTTTTTTTTTTTTGGCACAGAAAACACTGTGGAATATGTACCTTATTTAGCTATGATGCTCCTACAATCTCAAATCCTCTTGCACCTTTATAGGTTTTAATACTTCCTGTCATTGCAACATGTTTACCAGACTTTTCAGGCCCCCGTTGTAATGCTTTGAAGTAGAGTATGATTGAAAAAACCGTTGTTTGAACTTGAACAAAGTTCGTAGTAAACAGATTGCATACAATTTCCTTTAAATGTGACCTTAAAAGCTAGGAATACATTAAGCACATCAGAACGAGGAATTTACCAAGAAAAGGACATGAGATTCAAATTTTCAATCCAAAGCAAATACTGCCATATTTCATTAAATCTAAGATACCATTGATCTTTAGCTATCCCATTATGTACCACTAAAAAAGGAGAAAACAGTGCCATTTAATGCTTTCTTATCATTTAGAATTATTTTTTACATATGAAAAGAGGTCTTTTAGACTTCTTTGGTCATAGATTTTCATTATATATCACACTGCTCTTTTTCCACGCATTTAGGCAAATATAACTTTTCCTTTCAATGCCAAATTACACTGAGATTATTTTGAAGACATTGTAAATGGCAATTAAATGCATATAACTCAATTAAAGTGACAACTGAATGAGCAGTTATGACCAGATTCCTGCAACTACATCACAACTGTGACTTGGACGACAGTAATTGTAAGATGCCATCAATTGTAAGATGCATCTTGCCTTCAGAGATGTTAAAATGAGGGGATAGAGGGTGGAGTAAGTGTTGGAATCAGTGAAATGGGAGACTCAGCCCAGAAGCAAGCTTTGGGGGCTAAGGCTCTTGTTTCTAATTGTATCCTTGGTAACGTCTCTAGTTAGGGAAGAGTGGGGGAAGACAAGGAGGATGGGTCAGGGAGGCAATACTTAGATAATGCAAATACTCTTTAGTTGCAAATTCTTTAGCAAGTCAGATTACTCTTTTAAAAAGTTATTTACTAAATATTACACATTAAGTATTTGCTGGTTAATGATTGCTTAAGGTGAAGTTCAGAACTGAAGAATGATCCAATGACTGAATCAGTGGAGAGAGCAGTCTAGACCACAGGGGATGCCCCAAGATGCTCAGTAGGAAATGCTTCTTATGCTCTAACGTAAGCCTAGGTGTTTCCAAAGTTAATCCTCAGAAAAGACGGTAAAATTTTATATTCGAGTCCTGATGAAGTCTGTCATATCATAAAGTACTCTCTCCATTACTTTATTTTGGACTACAAAGTATTATTTGAGGAAGACACATTAGCCTAACTTTAATTAATACTAGTTTGGATGCTTATAGATATAACCTAATGAAATTGATTGTTTAAAGGGCATATTGTTGTACATTAATTGTGCCTGGAGGTATGAAAATGATAAGTGTTGGATGTCATTGTAATCAAGCCTTTCAAAAATCACCTAAAGCAATATAGAAAGTAGTTAGGCTGTAGTGAGCGTAGATGAGTCAGGAGGCCAAGAGGAGAAATAAAAACCCATTGGCTATAACATTATATGAATGACAACTTGTGACTTGGGTAGAATTTCCGGTGACTCTCATCATGCATGGATTCCAAAATGATCTATCTCAAACAATTTAGACAGAAATACAGATAAAGTGCTCTGAAAAACTGTAACCCTCGTAATGATGAAAGAAACAAGATGCTGAAGATGTCTGTTATCGTGTAAATTAAAATTTTTCCATCCATATTTTTAGTTATTTTATGTGATTCTAAATATTACATTTTAAATATGTAATTAAATTAATAATCAAATATTATGAGCAGACGTTGGACTATTTCCTCTATATCCCTGGAACTGTGTATTTTCAAGTTGACCAAAACACAGCTTCTCATTGTGAAAAATGCAAATAGCATTACATTCAATGTTGCCTTACATTTGACCATATATACTTTTTGTCCTGAGTTTACCGGATAATTTCCCAAATTCTTTATTTCACTTGGTCTTGTAAAATGTCCCTTTGCCTTCAAAAATTCTAATGAAGACTATAAAGAGAATGAGCATGAAATGATTAAACAGGAGAACTCCTAAGTGACTGCAGTTAAAGTTACATCTATTTATCATAGCATCTAATTTATCATACCATCCAATTTATCATAGCATAGAATCTGTCTAATGGGAAATCTTGTCGAGTCCAACTCAGCCTAGAAGTTTCTCTTTCCACCAAAATAAGCAAGTATATAGCTTACTCCCTTACACCCCAGTGTGGAAGAGACACTCATTCAACGACCATTGATGGAAGGCCCTCTATGGGCAAGATGGTAGTCTAGAGGCTGCAGATGCAACGGTGAACAGGAGAGACTGCTCCCTGCCCTCCTGGCTTTAGACGGGAGACAACAAGTTGACAGTTAGCCACACAATAAATTATTTAATTACAGCACAGGCTGAGCTAGGAGAGCATTTTGTAAGGTGGCTCAGAGCTTGTGAGCAGTTGAACAACCAAAAAACAACACCAGGAGGTGGGAGACTGCATCTGCCTAGAACTTAGAGCTCTTGCAGGTTTCGCAAAGTAAAAAGATGCAGAGTTAAGCCATTCCTGGCATCAAGTAGACAACAGGCACTTAGCCACGCCCATTGGAGGATGCCTAACAGCCTTGACTCGTTAACAAGGACTCTGTTCTTTGAGCTCTAAGGAGCATTTTTGCAGTATGAGATGTTCAGTTAGTAGCAGAAAAAGAAAAGGCTCCTGATAGGATGAAGCACCATTCCAGTGCAAACTGGTGCAGGATAAGAGTGACATGGGACATTCTGAAAAGGTCAGCAGGCAAAACAGAATCTGGCTGACAAAAGAGGATAAAGCACACAGTGGAGATCCTTCCCTTAGGCGCGCACAGCTCAAGGTTTCACCAAGTCTCCAGCAGCAAAGGATTATAAATTATAGCAGAACCACACTGCAAGCTATTTGTAGTTGTTATATATAAAATGTTACTTATACCGAGTGTCGAGTAAATTGGATCTAGGTCCCCTTCCATGTGTGGGTTTGGGCATTCTTAATTAATGCTTTTATTAGCTCTATGAAATTCCAAGCTAATGAACTCTCCAGGTATTCTTACAGCCGTATTCAGAGAAACACTCTGACAACGACAGTCCAGTTTCTGGTGCCTCCAAGGGGTGGACCAGGTAAGCAGTGTCCCTCACTCTACAGAATGCTCCCTTAATAAGCTACCTGAGTGTACAGCGTGTTACAATTACTTAGAAATACTTTTCAACGAGTACTCTAGAAGAAAAAGAAGGATGAAATCAAAGGTTTTTAGTGCTGCCAACGGTTCAGGAGGAATCTGTCATTTTCTAGATGAGAAAAAAAGGATCTCGTAGACTTACAATTATTTTGGTCTTCTCTTTGTGCTCCCTCTGCTGCTGCTTAACTTAATACTTCTCACACACCCCAGTGGCCTTTAGAGTACAGACGAATCTCCCTGACAGTACTCAGCCCTCCAGTCCCCTATTCTCATGCAAATTCACCCTATACGTCCTCTTCTTTCTCATTCCATTCCTATTTTGAAACATAAAAAGAACCACCTCTCCCCAAGCCCTGTGGTTGCACCAGAAGGGGTGGAGGCTAATGACCTTTAGTCCGTTTTCCATCACTAATTCCTGATCTGATGCCCACATGTTCCCCCAATGCTGCTGCCTGCACCAGATCTGCAGTTTGAGCTTTTCACTGTCCTACCCAATGGCCTCAGCAATTCACATTCATAGAAAGTGAGGTTAAATGTTTGTAACGGCTCGCCTGGACTCGTAAATTTCATTTCTGCCTCCACTAATGATTTCTTTTCAAGGGAAGATTTTTACCTCAGCAAAGAGAGTGATGTCTCTCTACCTGTAGGAATATTAAGAAACAGGCCAGATCTCTCCAACACAAAATAAATTATCTGGTGAGTTTAGTAAATTCAGCTAGAGAATCATTCATTCATTAAGCAAATATCTATCATCTATTTTATAGCCTGTAGGAAATACATACATATAGATAGTCTTTACATTCAAGAAACATAGGATCTAGCAGAGGAGATAAAACAAAATTTGTTTTTGTTTTGTTTTGGTTTTTTGGGTGAGGAAGATTTGCTCTGAGCTAACATCTGTTGCCAATCTTCTTTTGTTTTTGCTTGAGGAAGACTAGCCCTGAGCTAACATCTGTGCCAATCTTCCTCTATTTTCTATGTAGGTTGCTGCCACAGCATGGCTTGACGGATAGTGTAGGTTGGTGCCCAGGATCAGAACTTGTGAACCTGGGCCACTGAAGTGGAGCATGCAGAACTTAACCACTACGCCATGGAGCCATCCCCCAAACAAAACATTTTTTAAAAATATGAATGCTTCAAGAGCCACAGAAGGGGGCCAGCCCATGGCTGAGTGGTTAAGTCTATGCGCTCCGCTTCGGCAGCCCAGGGTTCAGATCCTGGGCGCGGACATGGCACCGCTCACCAAGCCATGTTGAGGCGGCATCCCACGTGCCACAACTAGAAGGACCCACAACTAAAATATACAACTATGTACTGGGGGGATTTGGGGAGAAAAAAGCAGGGGGAAAAAAAAGAAGAAGAAGATTGGCAACAGTTGTTAGCTCAGGTGCCAATCTTTAAAAAAGAAAAAAAGCCACAGGAGTTCAGAGAAGGGAAAGAATGAAAACTTTCTTGTAGTTGCCTTTTGAATTCTTTTCAATTGGCTCTGTATAGGCCTGTAGCAGAATATGCCACTTTGATATATTGATTATTCTGAGTTGCAGATACTCGAAAAACAGCAAATGCAGGGAGAGGCTTTGTCTGAACTCCCTCATCTGCCTCAAGGCAGATCCTCCAAAAGGAACTCAGTTGTCATAGATCCCTTCCCCGGGAGTTTCCTCAACCAGAGAGGATGGACTTGCCACAGGAGAGGAGCCTAGAAGTCAACACCACACTCAGACACACTGTCACAAGCTATCATACCCCCATCTATTCTTCTTAGGGCCCATTCACCTTTCCTAAACGTCTCTTACTCTCCCCTAGTAATCCCATGTCCCCTCTCCCCTTTCCCTATGAAGACGGTACTTAAGTCTGAATTCCAAGCACCTCTGGGAGCCAGTCTTCTGTCCCTGAGTCTCTCCCATGTATACATGAGGGCTGCATGTTAATAAACTTGTGGTCTTTTTCCCTTGTTAATCTGCCTTTTATTACAGGAGTCTCCGCCAAGTACTCAGAAGAGTAGAAGGAAAATTGTTTTTCCTCCCCTGCAGGCCCAAATGTGCCAAATTTGATCCCAATTTGTTGACTAACTCAATAGTCATCAAAGTCATGAAATATAAAAAGTTTGCTGTAAAGTTCTACAAACAGCATGAGGAGCAACAGTAGCCAAAGCCAACATTTAACACACACTCGCTCCGGGCCAGGTGCTGCCCTAAGGCGTAATGAACTTTATGCACATTATCTCATTTAACCCCCACAGCAATGCTGAGAAGGAGACAAAGTTGCTATCCCCGTTTGACGGATGGAGTTGTTAAAAACAAGACAACAGGCCCAAAATGGAGTCGCTTAAGCTAACATCACGTCATCAAACTGAGACGTAATTATAGCTTCGAGTCTCCCAGAAATGGAATCTTAAACCAGCCAATCAGGAATCATCTGATCAGCACTGGTAAGGTAATCTGCTTGATAGACCCCTGCTCTCCCCTAAAGGGAAGTGACCTTGCAATAACCACCTTCTTTTTTGTTAGTATAACTTCCTTGTTCCTGCTCCTTTCTGCCTATAAAAGTGTTTAATTTTGTATAGCAACTCAGAGCTCCTTTCTATTGGCTAGATTGGCTGCTGCCCAATTCATGGATTGTTGAACAAAGCCAATAAGATCTTTTTTTTTTGTTTGTTTTGAGGAGGATTAGCCCCGAGCTAACTGCTGCCAATCCTCCTCTTTTTGCTGAGGAAGATTGGCCCTGAGCTAACATCCGTACCCATCTTCCTCTACTTTATACATGGGACACCTACCACAGCATGGCTTGTCAAACGATCCCATGTCTGCACCCGGGATCCAAACTGACGAACCCCAGGCTGCCGAGAAGCAAAACCTGCGAACTTAACTGCTGCACCACCAGGCCGGCCCTGCCAATACGATCTTTAAAACTTACTCAGTTGAATTTCGTCTTTTAGCAAAGCAAAAGGAGGTTCAGACAGGCTAAGTAATTTACCCAAGATAGATGGCAATGTGGGAATTTTAAAGCACTCAATTCTGTCTGTCCAAATCCTTACCAAGGCGTGCACTGCCTCCTCTTTTCCCAGCAAGAAAGTTACATCAAGGGGAAAATACTTTTTCTCTATCCTCTCATGTATGTGATTGAGAGCCTGCATATTAAACTGCCAAAAGATGTATTAGCAGGGAAGGAAAACCCAGATTTTTATTTATGTGTGTACATGGGAGTTCATAGAAAAATGTGACTCAAAGAGTGATAAGGATTGGGATGGAGAGGAGTACAGGGGCTACTTCTGGGAGAACAAATGACTTCTTTGAGGAGGGGCAGAAAAGGCACTTGAGAAAACACAAGTGAGAGGCTGGCCTGGTGGCATAGTGGTTAAGTTTACACACTCCATTTCAGCGGCCTGGGGTTTGCAGGTTCAGATCCCAGGCACAGACATAGCCCCACTTGTCAAGCCACCTTGTGGCAGTGTCCCACATAAAATAGAGAAAGATTGGCACAGATGTTAGCTCAGTGACAATCTTCCTCAAGCAAAAAGAGGAAGATTGGAAACAGATGTTAGCTCAGGGCCAGTCTTCCTCACAAAAAAAAAAGAAAGAAAGAAAACACACATGACTTTTTTGAAAGATAAATAGAACCTTAGGAGAATAGATGGGAGATATGATAGAATGTCTCTTTGGGTGTGGTGTCAACTTCTGGACTTCTCTCTCCAAAAAGAGAAGGTTAGAGGTGCTTTAGGGGATTTCTGACCATTGAGCTCTTTTAGGAGGCTCTGCTTTTAGGCAGATAAGGGATTTCAGGAACTCAATGCCTTCACCTCAAAATAATTCTCGTGCTAAAGTGGCATATTTTGCAGTGGCGTATCCTGATCTCCGTCAGTTGCAATCTGTTAGAACACAAACACAAATAACAATAGTACAACAGAGGACAAGTTCAATGCCTTAAATGAGTGACTAAAATGCAATAAAAGTTTTCAGACAAGAGAGAGATCACTATATGGATGAGGACATCAGGAAACATTGAATCAAAACACAGGCAAATGAGATGCATCTTAGGATTCCAGCAGTCAGAGATAAGAAGAGCATTCTATTAGGCTAAAAAAGCAACGTTTTCTCTATTGGGTATAGTGGCAGAAGTGTATAGAATCTATCTAGAGCACGTTACATAATCTAGTCTGGCTGAAATGTATGGAGTACTTCAAAAATTTGCATGTTATCCTTACAAAGGGTCTGAGCTCCCGTATTTGAAATTTTGCTATGGGTTAAGACTGAGCAACAGGCATATTGTTATTAAATGAAGAACTGGTTTTTGCCGGGACTAGGAACTATTTGATTTTTTTGTAACAAAGAACAGGCTATCCTTTAATAGTGACTAGTTCTCTATTAAATGATAAAAATTCCATACCATCATAACTGATTGATGCAATTGCACTGGCCTAGTTGGGAACAAAAGGCCTCAGCTGGAGAGCCCTGACACCTGGGGTGTTGGCATCCATTTTGAGATGTAGCCCAAGGAGTTCGTCTCTAGTGCTTTTTCCAAATATTTCCCTTCTTGAAAAATACATGAGAACAGAGGAGAATTCGGAGGAGATAGTAGAGTAGGAGGCACCAGGAGTCTGGCTCCCCACCTAGACAATAATCACACTGCCAGAATCTGTCTGATGTAACTACTTTGGAACTCTGGAGTCTACTGAAGGCTTGCAAATTCCAGGGGAAGATTTGGATGGTGAAGAGCAGTTAATTTCAGCTCTTGGCAGAGGGGCAGCTATCTGTCCCCCACCCCCAGCCACATGGCGGGCAGCTGTGCACCGGTTCCTCGTGCAGTCTGCACACAGCTTAGGTGAGACAGGGTGGGCAAAAAGAACCCTGCCCTCCAAATATCAGGTGTCTGTGCTGTGATTGCTGATTGCTGCTTCTGATCCCAGAGGTGCAGACAAAGAGGCCGGCAGCCATTGATGTTGCACCTCCCCCAGTTGTTACAAGTCCCCCTCCCTCTGGCTGAAGTGACTTCCAGGGGATTAAAAGGACCAGAACTCTTTCCCCCAAGCCCTTCATTTTTCTCTTTTTCCCCCTTTGGGAGTGAGACATTAAAAGCTAGGACATTCAAACACAACTGCATATATAGGGAAAACTAGAAAGTGATCAAGCATACCCAAGGAAAGGCTCACAAAAGACCCAAGAAGACCTTAACTGTACACCTCAAACTGATCCTCAGCACAGAAAGAGCCTACGACAATCAGAAAACAAAAACAATAACAGTGCAAACCCTGGGGAAGGGGGAGAATCTGAGCTCCAGAGTGACCACGTTGTTAGATTCAAATGTCCAGTTTTCAACAAAAAATTACAAGGCATACAAAGTAACAGGAAAGTATGACTCCTTCAAAGGAAAAAATAAATCAACAGAAAATGTCCGTGAAAGACACCTGATGGTGGATTTACTGGAAAAAGACTTCAAAATAAGTATCTTAAAGATGCTCAAAGAACTAATGGAAGGTGTGGAAAAAGTGAAGAAAATGATCTACAAACAAAATAGAAATATCAATAAGGAGTTAGAAAACCCAAAAAGAAACAAAAATAAATTCTGGAGCTGAAAAGTACTATAACTGAAATTAAAATTTCACTACTGTAGTTCAAAGACAGATTTGAGCAGGCAGAAGAAAAAAATAGTGAATTGGAAGACAGGGAAATGGAAATTATCAAATCTGAGAAACAGAAAAAAAAATTGAACAAAAGTGAACAGAGCCTAAGGAACCTGTGAGCCATCTTCAAGTAGAGTAACATATGCCTTGTGGGAGCCCCCTAAAGACTCCAAAAAAGAGAAAAGCACAGAGAGAATATTTGAAGAACTAATGGCTGAAAATTTCCAAATTTGATGAAAGATATGAATATAAACATCAAAAAACTGCAATGAACTACAAGTAAAATGAACTCAAAGAAACTCACACCAATAAACACTATAATCAATCTTTCAAAAGCCAAATACAAAGAGAGAATCTTGAAAAGAACAAGAGAACAACTTGTTACATACAGAGGATCTTCAATAAGATTACCAACCGATTTCTCACTAGAAACTTTGGTAGCCAGAAGGCAGTAGGCTGATAGACTCAAAGTGCTAAAACAAAAAAAAATTATCAACGAATTATATCCAGCAAAACTGTCCTTCAAAACTGAGGGAGAGGGCCGGCCCCATGGCCAAGTGGTTAAGTTCACACGCTCCGCTTTGGCAGCCCAGGGTTTCACTGGTTCAGATCCTGGGCACAGACATGGCACTGCTCATCAGGTCACATTGAGGCAGCATCCCATATGCCACAACTAGATGGACCCGCAACTAAATATACACAACTATGTACTGGAGGGCTTTGGGGAGAAAAAGGAAAAATAAAATCTTTAAAAAAAAACTGAGGGAGAAATTAAGAATCCCCAAATAAACAAAAGCTGAGGGGGTTCATTACCACTAGACCCGCCCTGCAAGAAATGCCCAAGGGTGTCCTGCAGGATAAAATGAAAGGACACTAGATAGTAATCTGAAGCCACAGGAAGAAATAAGGATCTCAATAAAGGTAAATGCATGAGCAATTATAAAAGCTAATATTATTGTGACAACAATTTATAACTCTACTTTTGGTTTTTGACATGATTAAAAGAACAATCCTTTGTCCAAAAGCTAGCATTATTATAACTTTGGTTTGTAAATCCACATTCATTTTCTACATAGTTTAAGAGACTAATGCATTTAAAAAAATGTTAGTTTATGTTTTGGGGCACACAATGTATAAAGATGTAATTTTGTGACATCACTGACCAAAAGGGGTGGGGATGGAGCTATAAAATAGCAGAGGTTTTTTATCTTATTGAAGTTAAACCGATATAAATTCAAATTAGAGAGTTATAAATTTAGGATGTTAAATATAATCCCCATGGTAACCACAAGGAAAATAGCTATAGAATATACATAAGGGGAAATGAGAAAGGAATTTCACTAGAAAAAAATCAAGTAAACACCAAAGAACACAATAATGCAGGAAAGGAAGGGCAAAAAACCCTGTAAGGAATATATAAAACAAATAGGAAAATAACTGGTCTTTCCTTATCAGTAATTACTTTAAATGTAAGTGGATTAAACACATAATCCAACTATCTGCTGTCTACAAGAGACTCACTTTAGATCCAAAGACACAAATAGATTAAAAGTGACAGGATGGAAAAAGATATTCCATGCAAACAGTAACCAAAAGAGAGAAAGAGTGGCTATACTAATATAAGACAAAATAGACTTTAAATCAGAAAAGTTTATAGAAGACAAGAAGGATATTATATATATTAAAAAGTTTCAATACAGCAGGAAGTTATAACAATTATAAATATTTACATACCTAATGACAGATCACCAAAATATATGGAGCAAAAACTGGCAGAATTGAAGGAAGAAATAATAGATAGTTCTACAATAACAGTTGGAGACTTCAATACCACATTCTCAATAATGAATAGAACCACCAGAAAGAAGATAAGTAAGGAAACCGAGGACAGAGAAACAAACAACTAGATGTAACAGACATATACAGAACACTCTAACCAGTAAAAACAGCGTACATATTTTTCTCAAGTGCACATGGGACATTTTTCAGGATAAACCATGTTAGCCCACAGATGAAGTCTCTATAGATTTAAAAAGACAGATTTTATACAAAGTATCTTCTCCAACCACAACAAGATGAAGTTAGAGGGGCTGGCCCTGTGGCCAAGTGGTTAAGTTCACGTGCTCTGCTGCGGCAGCCCAGGGTTTCATTGGTTCGAATCCTGGGCGCGGACATGGCACCGCTCATCAAGGCATGCTGAGGTGGCGTCCCACATGCCACAACTAGAAGGACCCACAACTAAGAATATACAACTATGTACCAGGGGGCTTTGGGGAGAAAAAGGAAAAAGAAAAAAAAATTTTTTTTAAAAAGATGAAGTTAGAAATCAATAACAGCAGGAAAACTGGAAAATTCACAAATTTCTGGAAATTAAACAACACACTCTTAAGTAATAGATCAAAGAAGAAATCATGGGGAAGTTAGAAAATACTTAGAAATAAATGAAAAGAATGTCATAACATAACAAAACTTATGGGGCACAGCAACAGTGGTACTAAGGGGGAAATGTATAGCTATAAATGCTTACATTAAAAATCAAGAAAGATGGGGCCAGCCCAGTGGCTCAGCGGTTAAGTTCACACATTCCACTTCAGTGGCCTGGGGTTCACCAGTTCAGATCCCAAGTGCAGACTTGTCACCGCTTGGCAAGCCATGCTATGGTAGGCGTCCCACATATAAAGTAGAGGAAGATGGGCACAGATGTTAGCTCAGGGCCAGTCTTCCTCAGCAAAAAGAGGAAGATTGGCAGCAGATGTTAGCTCAGGGCTAATCTCGCCCCCCCCCCAAAAAAAAATCAAGAAAGAGAGCCAGCCCTGATGGCCTAGTTGTTAAGTTCAGCGCACTACACTTTGAAGGCCCAGGTTCAGTTCCCAGCTGTGAAACCACACCACTTGTCTGTCAGTAGCCATGCTGTGGTGGTGGCTTACATAGAAGAACCAGAAGAACATACAACTATACATAACTATGTACAGGGGCTTGGGGTGGGAGTTGAGGAGAAGGAAAGAAAAAGGAGGAAGATTGTCAACAGATGTTAGCTTAGGGCAAATCTTCTCCTGCAAAAAAAAAATCAAGAAAAATCTCAAATCAACAATCTAACTTTACATTTATGGAAGTGGAAATAGAAGCACAAGCTAAACCCAAAGCTAGCAGAAGGAAAACAATCATAAAGATCAGAGACGAGATAAACAAAATAGAGAATAGAAAAGCATTAGATATAATTAATGAAACCAAAAGTTTGTCCTTTGAAAAGATTAACAAAATTGCCCAACCTTTAGCTAAATAGACAAGAAAAAAAGGAGAAAAGACTCAATAGTGCTCTTTTACTTTTTCCTTTCCAATTTGTATGTCTTTTTATTTATGTCTTTTTATTTCTTTTTTATTTTCATTCAGTATTTTATTTTGGATGTCTTATTTTTTCTTTCTGTCTTTTTATTTCAGCAATGAAAATGGAGACATTACGACTGATTCTACAAAAATAAGAAGGATTGTAAGAGAGTACTATGAACAATTGTACACCAACAAATTGGATAACCTAGATGAAATGGACAAATTTCTAGAAACACAAAACCTACCAAGACTAAATCATGAAGAAATAGAAAATCTGAATAACCTATAACTAGTAAGGAAATTTAAAGAGTAATCCAAAAATTCCCTAAAAATAAAAGCCCTGGACATGATGGCTTCACTGGTGAATTCTACCAACATTCAAAGAAGAACTAATACCAATCCTTCTCAAACTTTTCCAAAAACATTGAAGAGGTGAGAATACTTCCTAACTCATTCTATGAGGCCAGCATTACCCTGATACCAAAGCCAAACAAAGACACTACAAGAAAAGAAAACTACAGACTAATATCCCTTATGAACACTGGTGCAAAAATTCTCAACAAAATACTAGCAAACTGAATTCAGCAGCATATTAAAAAGATCACACACCATGATCAAGTGAGATTTATTCCTGAAATGCAAGGATGGTTCAATTTACAAAAATCAATCATTGTTATATACCACATTAACAGAAAGAAGGGGTGAAAAAATACACCTGATCTTCTCAATTGAAGGAGAAAAAGCATTTGACAAAATTCAACACCCTTTCATGATAGAAAAAAAAAGCACTCAACAAACTAGAATGGAAGAAAAATACGTCAACATAATAGAAATCATATATGAAAAAACTACAGTAAACATCATATTCAAGGGTGAAAGATTGAGAGCTTTTCCTCTAAGATCAGGAACAAGACAAGGATGCCTACTTTGCCACTTCTATTCAACCTAGTACTAGAATTTCTAGCCCAAGCAATTAGACAAGAAAAAGAAATAAAAGGCATCTGAATTGGAAAGGAAAAAGTAAAATTATTTCTCTTTGTAGATAATATGATCTGATATGTAGAAAACTAAAGATTCCACAAAAAAACTATTAGAACTAATAAATGAATTCAGCAAAGTAGCAGCATACAAAGTTAACACTCAAAACTCAGTTGCATTTCTATATACTAACCAAGAAGAATTTGAAAAGGAAATTATGAAAACAATTCCATTTACAATAGCATCAAAAAGAATAAAATATTTAGGAATTAATGAAGGAGGTGAAAGACATATAGAATGAAAACTATAAAATATTTCTGAAAGAAATTAAAGAAGATATAAATAAATGGAAATGCAGCCCATGTTCATAGATTAGAAGCCTTAATATTGTTAAGAGGTCAATACTGTCCAAAGCGACCTACAGATTCAATACAATTTCTATCAAAATCCTAATAATGTTTTTTGCAGAAATAGAAAAACTCATCATAAAATTCATATGGAATCTCAAGGGACTCCAAATAGCCAAACAATCTTGAAAAAGGAGAACAAAGCTAGAAGACTCACACTTTCTAATTTCAAAACTTACTATGAAGCTCCAGTAATCAAAACAGTGTGGTACTGGCAGTGGCAAGACCATTCAGTGGGGAAAGGACAGTCTTTCCAACAAATGGTGTTGGGAAAACGGCACATCCACATGCAAAAGAATGAAGTTGGACCCTGATCTAACACCATATACAAAGATTAACTCAAAATACATCAAAGGTCTAAATGTAAGATCTAAAACTACAAAATTCTTAGAAGACAACATAGGGCAAAAATCTTCACAACATTAAATTTTGCAATGATTTCTTGGATCTGACACTAAATGCATAGGTAACAAAGGAAAAAATGGACAAATTGGACTTCATGAAAATTTAAAAATTTTGTGCATTAAAAGACAATATCAGGGGACAGCCCAGGGGCGCAGCAGTTAAGTTCACACATTCCACTTTGGTGGCCCAGGGTTCGCCCATTTGCATCCCTGATGCAGACCTATGCACTGCTTGTCAAGCCATGCTGTGGCAGGCGCCCCACATATTAAAAAAAGTAGAAGACGATGGGCACGGATGTCAGCTCAGGGCCAGTCTTCCTCAGCAAAATGAGGAGGAGTGGTGGCAGATGTTAGCTCAGGGCTAATCTTCCTGAAAAAAAAAAAAGAAAAAAGACAATATCAGGGGCTGGCCCATGGCGAAGTGGTTAAGTTCACACACTCTGCTTCGGCAGCCCAGGGTTTCGCCAGTTCAGATCCTGGGTGCACACATGGCTCATGAGCTCATGGCTCACACAGCACAACCAGAAGGACCTATAACTAGAATATACAACCATGTACCTGGGGGATTGGGGAGAAGAAGAAAAAAAGACTGACAACAGATATTAGCTCAGGTGACAATCTCTAAAAAGAAAAACAAAAGATTCTAGAGACAGAAACTAGAATGGTGGTTGCCAGAGGTTGGGAAGAAGGGAGAGTGGGGAGTTATTGTTTAATGGATACAGTTTCGGTTTCGCCAGATGAAAAGCATCATGGAGATGGATGGTGGTGATGGTTGCAAAAATTATGAATGTATTTAATACCTCTGAATTCTATACACTTAAAAATGGTCCAGATGGTAAATTTTATGTGTATTTTAACACAATAAAAAATTTTAAAAAAAAAGAAATGAACTATTAAAAACTGAAAAAAATTAATGAGAGAAGAGAACATTAGTCCAACAGACCTGACTCTCATCTCATTTATTTGTACTCCAGCAAGCTTTCTTTGTTGTCTGAGAAAGGCAGAGAATTGCAGCTATGGCAAAGAATTCCCCAGAACGGACAGCCTCGCCTCTGTCTGTAGCAGCAAGTATGCCTGATGGTGGACATTGTTCTCATATGTGTCACTAGCATAAAAGGTTTAAGAACCCCTGTGTGCATGTGGCTTTGATCTCTATGCAAAGCGAGTTTTTAATTCTCAAACACATGGTAGCTATAGAGGGAGTTCTATAAGCTACTCTAAGGAAAAGGCACCATACAATTCAAAAGGTATTAGTGTTGATGATCATCTCTAAGTGACTTTTTGCAAACATCTGCCCGGTGTCCTGATCTTTCAGGAACATTTTGGGGGAGTCTTTCTGACTGGTAGAGGGATGTGTTGGTGTGTGTGTGTGTGTGAGTGTGTGTGTCTAATTTTCATCTCTCCTGAATGGGTTCACACAACCTAAAACACTAGCATCAAAAGAACCCAATGGGGGCCGGCCTGGTGGCATATTGGTTAAGTTTGCACACTCTGCTTCAGCGGCCCAGGGTTCACAGATTCAGATGCCAGGCGTGGACCTAGCACCGCTTGCCAAGCCATGCTGTGGCAGCATCCCACATAAAGTAGAGGAAGACTGGCACAGATGTTAGCTCGGCGACAATCTTCCTCAAGCAAAAAGAGAAAGCGTGGCAACAGATGTTAGTTCAGGGCCAACCTTCCCCACAAAAAAAAAAAAAAAAAGAATCCAATGAATGTTATAGATGCCAGCACCTCCTGCATGATCCTGGGCTTTTATGCCCAGCACATGGGAATAATTCATGAAAATAACCAGGCAGCCTCATGCCATATATCTGTTCAGTAGGCCTTCCCATCTTTAAGCTTGTCTTGGAAGCAGCTAGAAGAAAATAATTCTCTCTTAACCTATTTCCACCCTGCCCTCACTTATAAGAAAAGCTCCTCACTTGCATAAACTTATTCAATAAATGAATCACTCAGATGACTACTCAAGATGTGGTTCAAAATGTGCCAGTTTTTTGTTTTCGGGGGTTTTGGTTTTTTTCATACCAGGAGAATATTCCTGTCTAAGTAAAAGGGTAGCAGTAACTACTGCTGTAAATCACGCTGACTTTTCCCAGGTTGTTTAAGGCAGGATGGAAAGTTCAGCCAGTCACAGCAGCAGGCTGGTGCTCTATTCCACACCTCATAAAATGAGCCCACGGTACCTCTGCAAGAAAGCCGCTTGGATCATACGATGCCAGAGTCACTGGGGAAGAGGGAAAACGTGAAAAGCAAACTACGGACTTTAAAAAAATGCAAATCCAGCTTATGTTTGGATTCGACTATTTTAAAATATGACCTCTCAACCCACTAGCCACTCCACTTGGAAGGAAATTCTAATTTATTTCTAAGGAGTGGCAAAATTCATTAGAATCACAGTCTTCTCCTCCAGGCTTCTGGTTTTAAAAATTGCCTCTGGGCACTTGCCTAAAACAACTTTCGAGAGTCCATACTTCAATAAAGAGTCCTTGGCTGAAACTTGGATCAGGCGTTCCTTTATTACCATTACCTCTTAATCAGTTAAAAAATATATCATAAAAGCACATTCTTTACAAGAGGAAAAACGTAGCGGCTCTTCTCCTTCTGCTCACAGCCCAATTTTCTTTTAAATGAAGGAAACTACACATGTGCGCTGAGTGTACAAACTATGCCAGCATCATGGGGCAGCTAGATGAAATATTATCACATTACTGGAAACAGACAGAAAGGGATGGGTCCGAGGTAATAACTTCTCTTTGCAAGTGTCAGCTCTGAATGGGGGTAGGAGTGTTTAAGAGACTGGGAAAAGGATTAGAAAATCATATTTTTATTCTGTTTTTAAAACCGAGCATTCTCTAGGTAAAAGGAATCTCGCTTCTTCTGTCTTAGAATTGGGATGATTACAAAAGTGTTTGTAGAGATGGCTTATTCTTAAATCCTCTGTTCTTGAAAGAATATTTATTTTAAAGATCAAAGCCTGGACGCCCCTCCCCAACTTTCCATTCTTCTTGGCGCATGGCTGTTGTGGACACAGCCAGGTCCCGAGCACAGTCATATGATGCTACAGTGTAGGATGCACATTCCTCTCCCTGCTCCCCCGCCCCCCAGCGACCCCCCCCCCAGCCATGTGACACTCAAAAAGAACTGGAACACCTCTTAAAATCACGTACTTAAGCATGTTTTGTAAGGTTATGTGGCTACGTCACCTATGTCACTCAGAGACGAAAGAAAAGGAAAACCCAGACAGCAGAGAGAAAAAAGATGTTATTGCAGAAAGGTTTACTCTCTTTAACCAGAATTTTCTGCTCTCTAAAATCAAGGAGTAGTCCACTAAACAAATAACAACAAACAAATTAAAAAAAATATAACATCTCTTCACCACCGCTTGAAACCCTTTCAAAGGAAGCCTTTTTGAACTGTTCAATTTCTGGTCCAGCTAACAGCATTTTGACATGTCAGACTTAGCATGACTTTGTCCTTCAGCTGGGGACAATCCATCCGTGAACGCACAATTTTGAGGGATGCCTACGTGCCTCGGGCTGCATTTGGGGTTGAGGGCTGGACATCAGGGAAGTTAAGGTTTCTACCCATAAGAAGTCTGCAGCCAAGCTTGGAAGGCGTGAGTAACGTGAAGTAATTAACAAACTGCCAGACGATACAGAATGGCGTGGAAGCGCGTGACCGTCATAGGTGTCGGGAATTCCTTGGGGGGGGGGGGGGTGCTGCAGATTGGGGTGCTCAGGAAGCAGACTCTGAGGCGGAGATTAGGATGCAGGAAGTTCTCAGGGAGTGCTCTCGGGGCCACACCTGTGGCAGAAATGGAGCACTCAGGTCTGAGCGGACGGAGAAGTTGGGCTGTGACGCAGGCCCCCTGAGGAAAGCTCTGAAGCTTCAAAATTGCCCCGTGTTGGGCCTTCAGGCGGCACCATACATTCCTACCAGTCACCTGGAGCGAGGTGGCTCCCGGAGCAGACGCAGTTCCCACAGTGCACGGACATCGGCGGGAGGATGGCGCCAAGTCACAGCAACTTCCCCTGCTCTGGGAAAGGCCCCCGCTCACAAGGGAAGGCCTCCAGGTACCCCGCTTCCTCGCCCACCCCCGCCCGGCTCAAGGATCCGAGTCCCCTGACTCAGGCTCGCATATCCCAGCTTTCTCCTGGGACCTGAAGCCTGGCACAGAGGCAGGAAGAGCAGCTTCTGAAGCTGAGGCAGCGCCCTACAAAGGCCAAACACTTCTGCTGCTGCGGGCCCTGGAGAGTCTCTCTTCCTGCCGCCTGGAAGCCAAGGTTTTCCCTCTCCCTTCGGGTCTGGGAGGGACCGCAGGCCTTTCCCAAGAAATCCATCTTTGGGCCTGTATTCCAGAAGTGAGTTCTGTTGGCTGCAAAAAAAAAAAAAATTTACCCTGATTAACAAATAGGGATTATAAGCAAGACTGACAGAATCTATTATTGTGTGATTTGGTGTATAAAATGCCTAAACTCTCAACCCCATGAAGGCAGGGAACAAGTCTGCTTATTTCCTGTGGGATTCCCACTTATGCATGGGGACTGGCATAGGGCAAGCACCTAACAAACATTTGTTCAGTGAATGAACGAATGAATGAAAGAAAATGAAGGACTTCAGTGTAGGCTGGGTCATCAAAAGGCTTCATGAAGACGGATCTTCAAAAGGCTTTATGATAGAGATGGAAGTTGATCTCAGTATTACGTGGAAGGATTTCGCTAAACAGGGAAAGGGACCCTGCCAGGAAGGAAAGAAGCATGAAAAGATGTGCGAAGGAGACCAGCTGCTTGGAGGGGAGGTTGTGGATTAGAGGGTTAGGCCGGATTGAGCAGAGTACTGAAACCCGCGGGGAGGGAGTGGTCTTCACGTGGCCGGCCGTGGGAAGGAGTTGCCAGGTCCTGTGCAAAGGATAGCTGGATTCCTCATCAGCTTCCTTCCTCTCTAATGAAAACTCAGACTGAGAGGCAATCCGATTCCACGACCTGCTAGAAATTTCCACCCACCTTTATTGGCGACGGAGCCGGGTTGAGAGAAATCTAACCAGAGCCAGACTGAAAAAAGCAATGACATGTTATCCGTCTCTCGGAGTCTACTTCCTGCCTCTGAGACTGAGGGTCCACGGCCACCAAAGGACTGAATGATGAGGTGTGAGGCAGCCGGAGGAAGGTCCCTGTATGCATCCTGGCTGTCTGCCAGAAAACTCGGGACAAGAAAAATAAGTTGAGGGGCGGGCCATGTGGCCCAGTGGTTAAGTTCCCACCTCCGCTTCTGCGGCTCACGGTTTCGCAGGTTCAATTCTGGGCGCGGATATGGCACCGCTCATCAGGCCACGCTGAGGCAGCGTCCCACATGCCACAACTAGAAGGACCCACAACTAAAAATACACAACTGTGTACCAGAGGGCTTTGGTAGAAAAAGGAAAAAATAAAATTAAAAAGAAAAAGAGAAACAAGTTGCTGCAGCAGTGCATTGCATCCTGGGAGGCATAACCCTGCAAGGCAAATTCTGCAGCTTGAATCAAAGAAGAGAAGAATCTGGGTGGCAGTCCGTGGGGATTGCAATCTATCCTGGACGGTGTGGTCCACCCTGGGGACTGCAGGCCACTCTGGAGACTACAGCTGGTCCCTTCTTCCAACAGTTCAAAGAATCAAAAGACAGGTCAGAGCGGGGTTAGGAAGGTCTCATACCTGAGAACCTGAGCCCCACGAGATGACCTCTGTCGGGACATGGGCAGAGAGTTGAGCATATCCCTGTGCCCCAGCTCTAAATCTAAGAAGGGCAAGTGTAAAGTGAGCAGAGCCAACGGCAATTAACAGCAATTAAAGGTCTGAGAGCAATCACCAAGTGTGAGTAGATCTCCCTTTGGTTTGAAGTTCAGAAAAGGGAGGGAGAAAAAACAGTTGAGGTCTGTGAAATCACACTTAGATGAAGGAAAAAGAAAAAATGCCCGGAGAGCTCACAGAAAAAGCCTACAAATGAAAATGATCCTATGCAGGATCCAGAAAAGAAATCAGGAGATGGTTTGGTATCTTTAATACAATGAAGGCAAGAAGATGCATGTGATAATTTGTAAAAAGTAATAAATATCAGAAAGAGGGGGCCAGTCCTGTGGCTGAGTGGTTAAGTTCACATGCTCCACTTCAGCGACCTGGGGTTCAGCAGTTCAGATCCTGGATGCGGACCTACACGCTGCTCATCAAGCCATGCTGTGGCAGCATTTCACATGGAAGAACTAGAATTAGGTTATACAACTAGGTTATACCACTATGTACTGGGGCTTTGGGGAGAAAAAAAAGAGAGAGGAAGATTGGCAACAGATGTTAGCTCAGGGCCAATCTTCCTTACCAAAAAAAAAAAAAAAGCATACCTTTACATATAAATACCATAAAGAGAAAACAGGTTGAAATGAAGGCAAAAGTACTCATTATATTAGTTAATACTCTTTAGTTGCAAAAAAAAAAAAGAGGTAAAAATGAAAGCAAAAAAGAGAAGGGATTTATTGCAAGAATATGGGGTGATTTACAGACCCCAGGGCTAGGAATAGAGCAGGGGCCTCAGAAACGACTGCAGCTGGATGGCTGTGGGAAGAGAAGCAGCGTTCTCTGAGCTCTCTTTGCCCCACTCCCTCACCGACAATAGATATGATGAATATCCTTCATTTCCGTCACAATGATAGGAGAAGCGATACTATCTCATTTTCATATGCATTTCTCTGTTTATTAGGGAAGTTGAGCATGTTTTCTTGTTCATCAATATTTCCAGTCAGCCTGTGAACAGGCCTCTGTGAGGAATGAGATGAGAGAATAGAAAAAAAATTCTGCAAACAAATGGAGGCTGCTGTGCTACTCTTCTGTTGTAAAAAATGAACAGAGGTTTATATTGAATACATATTTCAAATCAATTCTGAAGTTCATCAGGTTTCTATTAAGGAAGAGCAATGTATATGTGTACAAAGGCTATTGTAGGTGATGAAATTGCAACCAAGAAAATAAGCGCTTGATGGTTTGATGTAATAAAGATTTGTCATTTAGCCCTAAAATAAACCAAAAAAGAAAAGAGAAAAGAAAAAAAAGGGGAAACCTAAAAGAAATTTCATGTGATAGGTCATCTTTTCTGGACTGTCTTTGTTTAATTTTGTGAGACTGTTTTCTGCAGGAAAAGAATGTGTATATTCACTCAGCCGTAATGATAAGGTATTTTCCTCAAGTTTTAACCCAACAAAATCAAAATCACTAATAAGAATTACTCACACTTGTTTTGAGGATTGGTTTTCTCATTTAGGGGGTTGATCAATACAGAAAGAAAGGGACAGACGCCTTTTCGGGCTTAGTTTCTGAATGGTGTGATGAAGAATAAAGCTGAGTTATGCTGACTCCTGTTCCTCTTGCTATAAAGATGGCACGATTCTACACATATCTCCGATAGAGAGATTCTTCCAATTGGCATTGTTTTTTAGAGTATTCTTTTACGTATTTTTTTTCCCAATTGAGATGGTAACCACAGGCCCGTTTAGAGCCAGTTCAAACAGACCCCATCTCTCATCAACAAGGGTTTAAAGATTGTCTTTCAGAAACACTGCCAAGTCACTTAGCCAGGGCATGCGCAAAAGAAGAAATCGTGACTTGAAATGACCTCGGAACCAAAGATCCTCCTTCCCACGGAACCCAAGGACCAGGACACAACTGGAACTTGAAAGTTGGACTCTTATCAAAAGTGAGGGATCTCTCACCCAGGAAAATCCTGTGTTAAAATCCATTCCCCGTCTCATGCAAAAATGTTTAGAACCCCATCACAGATGCTTAGAACCCTGTCATAAATGTTTAAAACCTTACCATAAATGCGTAAAGCCCACCAGTCAGAACCTGTCTTGCCAGCGTTTCCATGTGCCAGCCTGTTCTCCCTAACTTCTTAAATTTTGTCCCAAATCCTGAGTGAGAGAGACAGATCTGAGGGCACACGCCTCCTGTCTCCCTGCATATCAATCTCGCAGAATAAAAGCTGATTTCCGCCCCCAGAGGCTGATGCCACAACTTATTGGCTTGTTTACGCCCATTGGGAGAAGAACACTAATTTTGTATGCTAACAAGACTATGTCTTCACTGTAAAAACAACACGCTATGTGTTATTGGCCATGTTAGAAAAACAAAATTCAACTGAGTAAACTTGAAGATCTTTTTGGCTTCCTTCAACAGTTCGTGAACCAAGCAGCACCCCATCTAGCAAATAGAAAGGGGCTCTGAGGGGCTGTACAAAATGGAAAGCTTTTATAGGCAGAAGAGTGTGGAAAAAGGAAGTTTCTAACAAAGAGGGGGTTGTTTCAGGCAAGGTCACCTTCCTTTGGGGGAAGGGTGGAGGTCTCTCAGGCCTCACTAGAGCTGGTCGGGGAAATCCAGATTGACCGGTTAAAGGTCACATTCCTGGGAGAGGCTAAAACTACAGTTAGATTAGATATTAAGTCTTTTTGTTTGCTGACATGCAGCTAAGCACAAGTGACTCCATTTTGGGTCTGTTGTTCTTTCTTAAAAACCCTGAGTATAACAGAGAGAGAGAGATTGCCTCTCAACAAGGACCTCACAGTGTACAGAGCAGTTCCACTTGGCCCCCAGCCCCTGATGGGGAAAGGAATGATTTCAATTGGACGAAAGGATTTATTTTGGAGTAAATCAAAGGCCATTAGCGTTTCCAAAAACTCTGCTAAATGGTTCACTATAATCAGAAAGAAACGCTCTTTACTGTTTAACAGAGGGTGGAGCATCCTGCCTTCCCCTGATGGGTCTGTTCATATGCAAATGAACACCCAACCAAACATCGATAAACGCTAAAGTCTGCTTTTATATTTTTTGTTTTTTGTTTTGTTTTGTTTTGTTTTTGTTTTTGTTTTGAGGAAGATTAGCCCTAAGCTAACTAATGCCAACCCTCCTCTTTTTGCTGACGAAGACTAGCCCTGAGCTAACATCCATGCCCATCTTCCTGTACTTTATACGTGGGACGCCTACCACAGCATGGCTTTTGCCGAGCAGTGCCATGTCCACACCCAGGATCGGAACCGGCAAACCCCAGGCCGCCGAGAAGCAGAACATGTGAACTTAACTGCTGTGCCACCGGGCCAGCCCCTGCTTTTATATTTTTATCCAGCTTCATTTTCTACCTCCCCACCCAGAGGTATAACAAAGCAAATGGCACTAGAGATTATTTCTACCTAGTTCTTTACAGACCACTTATTTGATCCACATAAGACATCTCAAGACATACAATGCAAACCTGATCTACGTTAAACAAGATTTTTTTTAAAAAAGCTATTTTCTTGGGGCCAGCACCATGGCGTAATGGTTAAGTTCAGCGCACTCCACTTCGGCAGCCCAGGTTCACAGGTTTAGATCACAGCCATACTGTGGTGGCGACCCACATACAAAATAGAGGAACATTGGCACAGATGTTAGCTCAGGGCTAGTCTTCCTCAGCAAAAAAAAAAGTGCTATTTTCTTGACCAGAGATAACAGAAACAGGATATTTTTTTCTAGTTTCTGGGATTTCTTTTTTATAGAAAATCTTTTCACGCCACCTGTAGAACAATGATGAAAGCCGGTGGAATGCCTGCACTGTTTCCTCTCAATCTGGGGAGTTGTGCCTTTTCCACATTAACAAACAATTTCTGATTTAGAAGGCCCTAGATATACAAGCTCATGAGGCCAAGTATCTGAAAGCAAGACTCAACATCAAACACGTCGAGAACTGCCGTGTGCGCTCTCCAACTGCCTCTCACAGTCGGAATATTTCAGCCATCTGTATAGCATTTAAAGGAAAAATGCCCATTAAAGGGGAGAAGGTAAGAATGAGCAGACCATTTTTCACATCTGAAAATCTTCCTGTTTTAAAAGCCCGAAACAGTTGGAAATCCACCTGGCCAGAAAGATCTGAGTTGACACTTACTTCAAAGCAGCTCAGCTGACCGTGGCACTGTTTCCTGCGGGGTCCCCGTGCTCCTTCTGCAGCTCCTCCTGCACTCCTCTGTCGGAATAAGAACTTCCCAGGGATCCAGAGACCAGTCCTTCAAACTGCTCTTCTGGGATGAAGGAAAAGATGGCGCTCAGTCTTCCCAGCAAGGTTATTTGCCTCCTGCACTCTGCACCCCTCACTCACACCGACCATATCTTGGGATGTGATTATTTGTTGATATCTGTTTGCTCCTCAAGGAAGAAGACAGCGCGCTGGACTCCTTGTCCCCTCACTTATTCCCTGGCACCCACTGACAAAGGCTCTCTCCTTGACCAAACTCTAGACAGGCTCCTCTAAGCGCTTTTTTTTTTTGAGGAAGATTAGCCCTGACCTAACTACTGCCGGTCTTCCTTTTTTTTTTTTTTTTTGCTGAGGAAGCCTGGCCCTGAGCTTACATCCATGCCCATCTTCCTCTACTTTTATTTATATGTGGGATGCCTACCACAGCATGGCGTGCCAAGCCTGCACCCAGGATCCCAGCCGGCAAACCCCGGGCCACCGAGAAGCGGAATGTGCACACTTAACCGCTTCTCCACCGGGCGGGCCCCTCTAAGCTCTTTCTCATCTGGTCCTCAACCTTGGGTTTCAGTATCCATCCATGTTGCGCCTACGTTGTCCAGTTTTAGCAAGAATCTTGCTAAGTCAGTTTACAGAGAATCCCCCACCCTCAATATCTGATGAAATTTCTCATCCCCCCCACCATCCGCTAGATGATCTGATCTCTGTGGCCTGCCCTCAGCAACAATCCTATCCTGCTTGTTTAACCAGGAACCCTCCTCACCCCGAACGTTTCCTCTTAGTGCACTGACCCCCACCCTGCCCCTTGGCTATAAATCTCCATTTTTCCTCATTGGCTTCACAATTAAGGCCAGTTCTATACTGAGGTATCTTTTTCCCTATTGCAATAATTCTGAGTAAAATCTGTTTTCACAGCTTTAACTACAGTCTGGCCCTGGTTTTCTTTGATGATAGCACAGTACCTGGAAAACTGTGTGAGCTGGGGCCGGCCCGGTGGCGCAGCGGTTAAGTTCGCACCTTCAGCTTGGGCGGCCCAGGGTTCGCTGGTTCGGATCCCGAGTGTGGACATGGCACCGCTTGGCAAGCCATGCTGTCTGTGGCAGGCGTCCCACATATAAACTAGAGGAAGATAGGCACAGATGTTAGCTCAGGGCCAGTCTTCCTCAGCAAAAAGAGGAGGATTGGCAGCAGATGTTAGCTCAGGGCTAATTTTCCTCCAAAAAAAAGACTGTGTTAGCTGAGTGATGCATAAGACAAATAAGTGTATGAATGAATGAATGAACGAAAGCCTGAGTGAATCTTCCACCCACCCCACCATCAGAGGGCAGGGGTAAACAGCACAGAGAGCCCTCAGGGGTCTCTCTCCTTGCTGTGCTTTAGAGCCAAATGGTTATCTCCTTCTGCAAAAATCCAGCCACCTTGTAGGGGAGGAAAAAATCTCTTCCTATATTCATCTTAGATTCTCTGGCTGGGGCGCTGTAAACTGGACTGACAAAAGACAGATAAGATAAAAACATACGAATTTATTCAATATAAGTTTTACATGACATGGGAGCCTTCATAAGGAAATGAGGATCCAAAGAAATGGTTGAGCATGAGCATTTTTATACCAGGTTTGATGAAGAGAGGAAAGTCATGGGAAAACGCGATAGGACAAAGGATATGAGCTAAAGGTAGTAAACTGGGGGGAACTTAGCAAGGTCTGTTTGTTTGGATTCCTCTTGGCATCACTCCATCTGTGGAGATAAGAATGCTTCTGGGCCAGCCCAGTGGTGCAGAAGTTAAGTTTGCATGTTCCACTTTGGTGGCACGGGGTTCGCCGGTTCGGATCTCAGGTGCAGACCTATGCACTGCTTGTCAAGCCATGCTGTGGTAGGCGTCCTACATAAAACAGAGGAAGACAGGCATGATGTTAGCTCAGGGCCAGTCTATCTCAGCAAAGAAGGGAGGATTGGTGGTACATGTTAGCTCAGGGTTAATCTTCCTCCAAAAAAAAAAAAAAGAGCGCTTCTTTCCTCCAGGTATAGGGAAGGTAGCTGTCACATGAGGATCTCAAGACCTGCTTCGGGGAGCAGGGGTCAGAGTCCTTCCTGCACCCGCCATCTCCCAAATTCCTCCAGCTCAAAATATTCAATATGCCAGGGTACCATATTTTGGGGTAACCTGCCTTGAACTCTATCAGCCTTAACCCTCAAGAGCAAGGAGATGGGAACCACAATATAAGAACTATCTGAGCTAAGAGCCTTGAGTGGCGAGGAGAAGAAAAAAGGGAGAGAGGAGAAAGTGCAGCAGATTAGATGCCTCCCAGAGACCTATAAAGAACACCAGGAAGGTCTGAGGCCTGGCGTGTGGGGAGGCCTGGAGGAGGCCAGCGCACCTGTGTAGTCACGGATGCGTGTGCGGGATTTGATGCCTCCAGAGGACCAAGGATGCGCTTCGGGCACCAGCAAAGCAGTGGCAGTAAAGAGAAAGAGCCTCAAAATTGGGAATTCATTGTGAAAATTAAATCATTCTTATTTTATTGTTTTACATTGTTTTTCTATATGTGAGATATCTCTGCGGGGTCAGGGCATCTAAAGGTCTTAATCCATCTACAATTACACATATTCGCAGATACAATTTTTGCACCTATGGGAATCTAAATAAAAGAGCACGCAGAGGAGCTCATGAGATGTCACCATAAAGTAAAGAGACGGACTGCTGTGAGCAGCTTATGAAAGCTGTCTCATTATTTCCTGGTGGCGCATTGGATATTTGCGACGACACGGGTCAGGCTTGAGCTGAGTCCTTTTGTGCTCAGCTCTGCGTGCACGTATGTCCGTGTAAATGTCTGTAGAAGCATGTGTATGCAAGACGTGGTACGTAAAGGTTCCCAAATGGTATCCTCATCTCAAAGAGGTTGGCTCAGAAGTGAGACAGATTGAAACAATCTATAAAAAGAACAAGAAACAGAGAGGAAATTGAGTCAGAAGAGGAAAAAGGCCAACATCTTATTGAAAAGGCACAAATGCCACAAATTGAAAATAGATGTTTACCACCAGTTGTAACTGTTTGCTATGCTGCTGTGAAGTTTAAAAAATACCAACTCCATCGCAGGGTTTAAAACACTGGCGTTTAGACATTCCATCGTTCACATGTGAAAGAAGTTTAGAGCAGGCTTAAGAAAATCTTACTGAAGAACACATGAAGTTTCTAGTTTATAGACACAATTTGTGATATTTTCATTAATCTAAGCTGTGAAAAAATAGTGCATTACATCAGAAAGAAGCGAAATCTCAGGGAAATGATCACCAATTTATCATTTCTTGTTAACAGGAAGAAAATTCTACTTTCGGAAGAGAAGTACAGAAAAACCTTTCGTTTTGATTGACTTGGCCAATACAAAAATGAAAAAATATAATGTGATGTTTTAAATCTCATGGACAGGTTTAGTATAAAATTGTTACAGTAAAGTGGAAGAGGTATGTAGATCTTCGCTGATTTCCCCCTGGGACCTGTTTTCTGGAAGGGTGAGGTATTTTGCAAATCTCCTGCATTTATGTGCATTTATTTATTATTATGCATTTATTGTGTAATGGTTTACTCTTTTCCAAAGAGCTTTTACATTGCTGATCCTTGTTGATCCCCATAACAACTCCGCACGGGGTTTGAGTATTAAGTGGGAGGGAAGTGAGCTACAGAGAGGTTGTGGGTTGTTCGAGGTGTCACGGACAGTGACAGACCCACTATGAGTAATTCCAATTCTCCTTCCACCAGTCATTAGTGCCTCCCTAAAATAATTGAAAGAGTATCTGCATGTGCATTCTAAGAACTGTAGAGACATCCACTGTATTGTGTTAGAGCGAGATTTTATGTGGGGCCTTTCCTGCTGGAGGAGGACGCCAACACGGCCATCCTGGACGTGTGGGCTCATTCTGACCACTTGGTGCCCCGGCCACGATAAATATTTTAGTGTCATCTGCGATTACATGTGTAGAGGAAAAGACCCTGGATGGGAGTCAGGAAAGTTGAATTCTTATTCTTGTTTTATGATTAAGAATACTGCAGCCACCATCGCTAGCATTTACTGAGTACTTAGGATGAACAAGGCATCTTGCTGACCTCTTTTCACATGGAGAACCTCTTTTAATTCCCACAGCCACCCTAGGCAGTAGACAATCTTAGCTCCTACTTTACTGCTAAGAAAACCTAGACCCAGAGAAAGGAAATAAGTTGCTCGAGGATGTGTAGCTGATAGGGTAAGAAGCCAAGACTTGAACTTGGCAATCAAACACCAGAACTTGTGCTGCTGACCATTGTGATGACTTGCCATTCACAGGCTGACTGATTTAGATAATCTGATAGTTTCTCTGGGTTCAGTTTCCTTGATTATTTAGTAAAAAGGGTTTCACTTGGCCCCTTCCAATTCCTCATCCATGTATGTATAAAACATAGGAATTACAGAAGAAATACAGCTGAAGGTCAACCTCTCCTTTGTTAGCCAGTATATAGAAGGTGATCTGACCCCAACAGATGAAACTGAGGGGCTTCGCCATCCCGCCTGTTTCCTCCATTCTAAGCTTTGTGTATCCTACTAGTTGATTTCACTTCTCACTTTCAATATGTTCCCACTTTGTTACAGACAGAATTTTAAAACCGAAATGCTCTATTAAATTTCCTGGATGATTAAGCCTTTAAAAAAATTCTATTGTGATTATTTTTGTGTGTGTTCTTCTAAATTTTATTATTTTTAAACCACTCGGTTGAGGTATGATTGACCTTCAAAAAGCTGCACATATTTAATGCACACAACTTGATGAGTTTGGACATAAGTACACACTTATGAAACCATCATCACAATCTATGTCATCAACCTGGCCACCTCCTCTAAAAGTTTCCTCTTGCCTTCTTATTTATTATTATTATCATTAGTGACAAGAACACTTAACATAAGATCCACCCTCTTAGCATCTTTTTAAGTTATACAACACAGTATTGTTAACTACCTTGTGACTCATTTGTAAAATGAAGAATTGTCCCTTTAAGATTCCTGTAGTAACACCCAGACTTGCATTATGAAGCGCTTACTTGGAAGCGCTCCTGTAATCCAACAGGTCATTTACACACCTCTGTGCTTTTGCTCCACTATTTCAAAAACAGCCCCAGAGAGGTGGTTCAATCTGATGTGATGACCACCTCTTCTGTCTTCTTCAATAGATCGTTCATTGCCCTAATTCTACGGGGGGGAGGCTTCTGGTCTCTCTGATGGTTTTCATTAACACATCAGCAATTATTTTGTGGAGATAGCTCATCAATAGATTAAGGAAACATTGCAATCTAACACATTCCAGTAAATAATCGGGACAAGATTAATGGTTATATTTAATGAAAGCCATCTGTCTGTTAAAGCAGCTTGCCGGCTTTCTTCATTTCATTTCGGATTCCAATAAATTGTGAATGGCTTGAAGCATACTTGAGTCAGGCTGTGAAAACGTAATTCTTTGGGAGTGATATTCACCTCTTTGAGAACACTAACCGATAGCCTCGTGGTCTAGGGTTGGAAGAGTTGTAAGTCAACTGACAGGCTGTTTTGTTGACTTGATGACTACCAACAGGTCTGTTCTTTTATGTCCCCCTGGCTTCAATGAATTGACAAGTGTTTTCTTGGCGTGCAGGCATCATCAAAGAATGATGGAGCCCGGACAGATAAATTCACTGCTCTTCTGATCATATTCTACCCTCGTCCCCAGAGCATGACGAGTCAGCCACCATAAAAATTACCTAATTGTCTAAAATGGAATAGTTCCTGCCTTGGTGACCTCTTAACCTAATAATTGGAATAAAATACAAGCTGGAGAGGGCAGAAAAGCTCACATTGCATCTCTCGAGCACACTCCTCATAAGTGAGTATGTGCGCTCAAAAAGTCTAGAAGAACACGTTAAAAAACATTAACAGTGGCTAGCTCTGAAAGTAAGATTATGGGATTTTTATTTCCTTTTAAAAATTGTTTATTATTTGTATTTTCAAAATCTGCTTCATAATCTCTTATTAACATCTCAATAATAAAAGAAAAAAACTTTTTGTTATTAGCTGCAAGTATGTTATTCTCTGAATAATATTTTGGTGGCATATTTACAGGTAAGGCAGTATATAAGAGATTAAAATTCATATAATTTTATTTGAATATTTAAACCTTTATTCCCAAACAAGGACATACAAGGTTTATCTGAAGAAGCCATTTTCTATACCGTTACACCAGTGACGAAATCTCATCCAACTAAACTCTCCATCATGGAGTGGCAAGAATACAAGAAGTTCTAGCTTTAAAATAGACCGTTCTTATGCAGAAAACAATTTATCTGGAGGTCATCACTTATGAAGCAACCTTAGCTAATCAGGATATACTCAAGTATCCTGACCATCCACAAAGGGCTCTGACCAGTTCAAAAAGTAGATGATAAAGCCAGCCCTGATGGCTTAGTGGTTAAAGTTTGGTGCTCTCACCACTCTGGCAGCCCAGATTCATTTCCCAGTCATGGAACCACACCACCCGTCTGTCAATTGCTGTGCTGTGGGGGTAGCTCACGTAGAAGAACTTACAACAAGGATATGCAACCATGAACTGGGACTTTGGAGAAGGGAAAAAAAAAGTAGACGATAAAATAGCCTTATCCAAAGAGAACCACTCAGGGAGCTGGCCCACTGGTGTAGCAATTGAGTTCACGTGCTCTGCTCCAGCAGCCTGCGGTTCACCAGTTCGGATGCCAGGCACGGACCTAGTACCGCTTATTAAGCTGTGCTGTGGCAGGCATCCCACATACGAAGTAGAGGAAGATGGGCACAGATGTTAGCTCAGGGCCAGTCTTCCTCAGCAAAAAGAGGAGGATTGGCAGTGGATGTTATCTCAAGGCCAATCTTCCTCAAAACAAAAAAAAGAGAGAGAGAGACAGAGAACCACTTGAGCCATACCCTCAATCAATTTTTTCTTGCTTTACATAAACGGAATAGAGTCCTGGTGTACAGAGAGAAACTGGGTCTATTTGACTAACCCACCAGTGTTGGGGAGAGTGCTTTGGGGTGGCTGCTCCAGTCCTCCATGTTCCTAAGGGCCATTTGAGGTTTATGAGCAGCCATCAGAATAAGACCCCTCAGCTACAGGGGAGTAGGAACCCCATTAGCAAGTATAGTCCAGGTGGGGAGGGTAAGGCCTAGGCTCTGATGAGCCTGAGGGTTGGATGGCAGCACATGGCACTCCTGATAAGACGAGCCAGTGCCCGAGGGACAATGGAGTAAAACAGAAGAACTAGTAAAACAAAATCTCTATCGCTCATTCTATGTGAAGCAACGATGACTCCAGGTAGTGTTTTAGAATATAACACAAGCACTATGGAGGCTGACAGGAAAGAAGCACTTTCTTAGCTCCTCTTTCCATTATCCTTTGCTCCGTAACAAATCATCCCAAAACTTAGTGACTTCAAACCACAAGCCATTTATTTGTTCACCATCCTGCAATTTGGTCTGGGACCAGTGGGCCGTTTTTCTCCTGGTCTCGGCTAGGGTGACCCATGCAGCTGCAGTTGATGGCTTAGCTCGGGGCTGCCTGGCACTGGCTGGTCCAGGATGTTCTTGCTCGCCCATCTAGGGCTTCAGCTGGGACAGCTGTGCCTCTCTCTCTGTGTAGTCTCTCATCCTCAAGAGGCCAGCCCGTGCTTGCTTACAAGGCAGCAGTGTTTCAGGAAAGTAAAAGCAAAGCTGTAGGACCCCATAAGGCCTAGCCTTAGAGGTCATGCAACGTCACTTCCACTACGTTTTGTTTTTCAAAGCAGTCACAAAGCAACCTGGATACAAGAGATGGGATAATAGATTCTACTCCTGGTGAAGGGAGTGTTACCAAACCAGGCTCACTTTACCCACCACATGATATGCCAATCACGCAGAGGACAAGTTGGCAGCAGAGAAAGGGTTTATTCACAAGGCAGCCAAACGAGGAGATGGGAGAAAATCTCAAATCGACCTCCTCGAAAATGGGGATTGGGGAGACTTATGGGACAAAAGGGCAGAATAGTCTGAAGTGTAGGAAGAGATGATTGGAGGTGAGGAAAAGTGAGGTAACTGATGACCCATGCAAGTGTAGTCAGGTTTCATGGCTCTTCATAGGACGCATGTTCACAAAATGGTGGCATTAGAATGACCTGAGGGTGGAGTTTTGGCCCCTTGACGTCAAAGGGTCACCTATGAGTCACCACGCAGGCCCAGTTGATGAGTCTTAACTGGCGTGAACTGGGCAAGGAGTTGACTCAGTTCCTGAAAAACTTAAGCACCCATTACCACGGCAACCCAAGCATCAGAGATATTACCTATAGGATGGGCTTTAGTAATGCATTATCTAACTGCTTTTGTAAACAGACAACTTAGTGAGCATAGTTAAAGCATGTTGACTCAGGAGCAGTAGGAGCAGCAAAGTTACATTGCAAAGGGAGCGTGGACACGAGAGGCACGGCTTGTTGAGGTCACGATTAGAATAATCCACCACACTACCTTGGAGTCCATGCCTGGGCTTGGGGTCAGTCTGACGGACACAATGGGCTGTAAATTCCTGGGGCAGCTGCAGCCATGTAGCAGAGATCCCAGTCCCTTCAGAATGGGTGGGGCACCACGTCAGCCACATACAAGGCAACAGCCCATGGCCTGGTGAATAAAGAAGGAGGTTTGGGTAGTAATTGGAAAATTCTTTGCTTTTTCAAGCTCAAAGGGAAGGATTTGAATGAAGTTGGGGTTGCCACAATTATGCAGGTGAGGATTGAGACATCAAAATATTATCTTATTATTAGGTTGTTTCTATTTTCTTTTCTGCTTTTGTTTCATAAGCTTTTTTGATAACTTTTCCCCTTGGCTCATGGGGTGGGAAGCACATATAATTCTAATAAGCTTGAGGTACTAGTTTTCTAACCTGTAACAGATTAAAAGGAGCAAAAAGAAGGAAAGCAAAAGAACTATTGTTCTCAGTTCTCTGACAAAAGCAAAAAAGGACCATGGAAAGCCTGGCAGAATGGAAGAGTCAGAAAAGCTATAAAAAGCAAATTCAATAATTCAACAAAGCTTAACGGTCTGAGGTCATGTACCATAGGCACAGAACATCTTGTATCATATCCCAACTGTACTTATGATTACCAAGACCCAGAAAATTTTAATAATTCTCAGATATTCAAGCAAAGAACACAGAAGACCGTGTATAATAAAACCTCACAAGAATGCAACATTGCAAATTTTGAGTATAAAGTAAATTGGTAATTGGCTCCAAAGGGTGGGAGGAGGGGGATACAGTGACCTCATGATCATTTGGGACATTTTCATTTAGCGTATGGTCAGTGGTGTATAGTATAATTTTCTTATGTACATTTCAAGGGGTTAGCTAACCCAGAAAATTCGCTTTTATGGGTTCCCCAATGATGCAAACACACGAAGTGTTACTTTACTGTTTTCTGCCTAATTGGCACTCATTTCAAAAGAACTGAAACCTACTCTTTTTTTCACTTGCACCATACATTTCTGCAAAATGCTTTTTCTTCACAGATTTTTTTTTATTTGATCAATACAACAATCTTAAGGGGACAGACGTGTTTCTTGCCTTTTTAAAGATGAGAAAATAAATATTCAAGAAAGGCAAAGTAGCTTGGCCATGGACACGTAATTGGTTAGAACTCACATACTTTGACACTAGTTGAGCCATCCCCCCTGTCAGGGAGCATATGGAGAGGATCTCTAACGTGTTCTAAACCCAGTTCTGATGGGAGGGGTCCCCACACCAACAAGGATTTCTCGAACATCAGCTGGGTGTCTTACAATTCAACTCAATTCTGGCACCATCTACCTGGAGAGCAGTCCTATGAGACTGCCCCCTCACCCCTACTTCAGATGCCATTCGCAAGCCCCAATTGTCACCTGTGCTTCTGGCCTACCAGCTAAAGATGAGAGGTTCCCATGACCTCCGCCCCCTTGGGATTTGATTAATTTGCTAGAGCAGCTCACAGAGCTCAGAGAAACACATTCCTTACTAGAGTACCAGTTTATTATAAAAGGATATAACCCAGGAACAGCCAGATGGAAGAAATGCACAGGACAAGATATGGGGAAGGTGCTTTCAGCTTCCATGCCCTCTCCCAGCGCCCCGCTCTCCCCCAAATCTCCAGGTTTTCATCAACCTGAAAGCTCTCCAAACCCCTTCCTTTGGTTTTTCATGGGAGATTCATTACGTAGGCATCATGGATTAAATCATTAGCCACTGGTGATTGATTCGACCTCCAGCTCCTTTCTTCTCCCCAGAGTGGGAGAGTAGGACTAAAGTTCCAACCCTCTAATCACATGGCTGGCTCCCCTGGCACCCAGCCCCCATCCTTAGGTGCTTTCCAAAAGTCGCCTCATTAACATAACAAAAGAGACCTTTGTCCTCTCGGTTGCTTAGGAAATCCCAAAGATGTTAGGAGCTCTGTGCCAGAGATGGGGATGAAAACCAAATATATATTTCTTATTGTAAATCACAATATCACAACCTCACCAAAGCCCCGTTGAGGAGGGCCCAAGAGGCAGTTTGGGTGCTTTCAATAGAGGCCATCTCTGCAATAGGACCATGTCCACATGAATTGATGGAGATCCACGGTGTCACACCCACTCTCTCTTTTCTACGTATGTGACTTAATTTAATTAACCCATGGAATCTGATTATAACGCTTTCCCTGCACAGAACGGTATCCGGGAAGCCAACCCAACTCTTCCATCACTTCACAGATGGGAGATCATCATCCAGTCCATTATGCTTCTGTATCCAACCTCACACCACTCCTGTTCTTGACCTCATTTTATTTCCAATCTTAGTAAGAGCAACTTGTAGAAACCTTATCCCATTACAAATCCTGAGATAGGACGTCTATATTCTTGCACACACATAGCCATGATCCATTAGAAGTATTTTTATTATGACTTATTAGGTGGACAAACTGAAATAAAGATAATTTGCAGTGGTTTGCTCAAGTTGGCGGACTGAGTAGGTAGCCAGACTAAGACTAGAATCTGAGCCCCATGGCTTATGCTTCTTCCGCATCTTCAAATTAAAAAAAAGTAGCTACACAAGTTATGTACTCATCTGACAAACATATATTAGACTACTTCTAGAGCCAACCATAGCGCCAGCTCATTTACAGATGTTTATGGAGTGCTACCTGACCTCAAGAAGCTTACAGTTGAATTAAATCCACACAAATATATATGTGCTTGTAACAGGCACTACCAAAGAGATAAAAATAAAATGCTATGGGATGACAAAGAAAGGAAATATTATTGCCAGCTGTGGGATCAGCTAAGACGTCAAGGGAATGTGACCTTTGAGCTGAGTCTTAACAAGTCAGTTGGATTTGCATGTGCAGGAGTGGAGGAGATAAAGAAAGAACATTCTAGGTAGGGAAAACTTTACAACATGGGGCCCAGCTATGAGGATTCTGGTTAACTGCTGCCAGGGAGGGTAGAAAGGAAGCCCACAGGACTTAAAATTAGATTTGCCCGTTTGGGTAGGGCCACATTTGAGGGACAAAAAAGCTTCCGGGGCTTACAGGAAGTCACCCCATCATGCAGAAATTGATAGTCCAGGCATATGTCAATAGAGAAAACGTGGTGGTCTGGGCAAGTAGCCAGCTTTAGAAAAGTCCAGCCTGGGATAATGGGGAGACCCATGGACAGGCCAAATATGGGGACAGGAATCTAGGACCAGGTACCTTGTGAGGCCCTGGAAGGCAGAGGGCATAACTTGGGCAGCAGGAATCCCAGGGCTGACCTGGGTTAGGGGCTCAGTATGGGACTATGGGCTCTAGGAAGGAACTGGCAGAGGCAAGAGTGTCCTAGTCCCTGAAGGCCTAGGATCTAAGCAAGGGATGAAGGCCAGAACTTGGTCACAAGACCCAAAAAGTCCAAGTACCAGAACTGGATGAGAAACAAGCCCAGGTCACCAAAACAAAGAACAGGGGCACAGGGGCTGAGTGCGATGGTCCTTAGTCTTGGTTGTTGAGCCAAGCTTCTTAAATTCACTGGATAAGTCCAGAATTAAAGGGTTCTGCCCACAGTGGAGGTGGGGAGGGTGTTAGTTGCCTCATTTGTGGGACGAGGAAGGATTCAGAGCCTGGGAACCCTGAAATACCTGGATAGGAGCAGTGGGAACAAAGGTTCAGAGTGTTTATATTTAAATATATCAAAATTATAATATCCTACACACATCATTTGTTCAAAAGACACAGTTGCCAGAAATGTGCTTCCTGGATATGTCCACTCATTGTCCACAAAGTATGAAGTGTCAAGAACCTTGGCTTGGGGCCAGCCCCGTGGCCAAGTGGTTAAGTTCATGTGCTCCGCTCAGGCAACCCAGGGTTTCACTGGTTTGGATCCTGGGCACGGACATGGCACTGCTCCTCAGGCCATGCTGAGGCGGCGTCCCACGTAGCACAACCAGAGGCACTCACAACTAGAATATACAACTATGTACTGGCGGGCTTTGGGGAGAAGAAGAAGGATTGGCAACAGATGTTAGCTCAGGTGCCAGTCTTTAAAAAAGAAAAAAGAACCTGGGCTTACGAGGCAGACAGACCAGGGCTCCTTCACATACCAGCTGTGCAAACTTGGGAGAGTTCCTTAACCACCGTGGACCTCAGATTCTTTTTCTATTGAATGGGATGGCAAGAGTAGAGTAGGCGTCTTTCATTTTGGTCTGAGCAGCATCCATTCCTTTGGGGATTCACATCTTACCCAAGACATGTGTCAGCTCATAGTAATCACTCTGTAAATGATCATCTTCATTGATTATTATCATACTAGTACCTGTATAAGATGTACCTATGTCTCCGCAAAAGAAAGAAAAGCTACAATATCGTGATAAATATAGACACAAACACATAAAATTCTCATAAAATGCCCTCTCTAGTCTACATCGTGTAGATCCTGACCCAGAGGGCCTGTGAGGGAAACACCCTTGCACCGCGTCCAGAGGCCCTGCAGCAAACTAATTCTAATTTTTCTTTCTGTGCGTTGAGGTGTTCTTTTGTCCTTCGTTTTCATCAGGCATTTCGAGAACCATCGTGGAGCTCTCTCTGACTAGTTGCCCCTGCGGAGAGTGTGATGGTATTGCACTTAATGGCATGTCTGGCTTGGGAGATTATGGGGATAATGTGGGTGGCGGCCACAGTGGAGCCAAAGTCTATATAAATTTCAATTACTACCCGCAGCTGTATGCTGCACATATCCCCGTCCCGAGCGAGACGCCACTGCTTTCCTTTGCTGTAAACCGTGTAGCCGTAACCTATAATCTTCCTCCATCTTCCTCCTTCCTTGTTTTTATTTTCATTCTTCTCCTTCTACAACAGCGATATTCACAATTCAGATGCCAGCTAGGGAAGCCCACGACATCAGCCACGTGCAAGCGCATCTTTTAACTTAGATCGATGAGATTGGTTCTTCCTCTTCCTGCTTGTGCGAAAGTCACAGACCTGAAAACACAGGCATGGAGTGTGTACCGGAGTCATTTGAAGCCATCTACACCTATGATTCGGGTATCTTTAAAAATCACTAATATTTCTACTTTTTTTCAAAAGAGCATTTGTTGCTTAGTGATGTGAGAAGAGCCTTGTTAACCGTGGGCCCACACAAGTGCAGTGGACAGAACACTTCGGGATGGACAGAAAGCACACTTATAGGGTGCGTCTGCTTTCCCAAATAGATGTCACTTTCCAATCATCCCATCCACTGTTATCTTACCCTAGAGCAGCTTATTTCTGTAACTGTTCTGTTGCCATGGATAAAAAAAAAATGGTGTTAATATGTTTGTAGCAGGAAACCTCTGTTTAGGGGAGCCAGCTGGTGTCAAATGCTCCAGTTCCAGCCAATGTCTCCCCTCCTCCCAGATGTCCCCTTTGGAAGGCACGGGGACACTGAGTTTACCGGGTACTCACCATTGGGTCTGAAAGGACATGTTTTCCACCTGGGAGAAATCAAATCACAACTGCCAGAGGTAAATTTGAACACAGTTATCCTACAAATTTCCAGAAACTACATGCGTGGGAGTCGGGCTACAGGTGTATTTTTACTTTTTAAATGTCTCATAAATTATATCTAGAAAACATTGAACAAAAAGCTCCTTGGTCAAAATAGCCATGGTTCTGTGCATTCCAAAAACAGTTTCTTTTTCTATTGGCCAAGGCTTTAAAGGTAAAAAGTGTGGTCTCTGGGCAGGATGAGAATCCTGGCTTGCCATTTCCCAGGCACGGGACCTTGAGAAAGTCAGCTAAGAGTTCTGCACCTCCGTTCCACCTAGGTAAAAAGGTCTAGTGGTTAAGATCGGGCACTCTCACCACCGCAGCCCATGTTCGTTTCCCAGTCAGGGAACCACACCACCAATCTGTCGGGTGTCATACTGTAGTGGGTACATGTCGCTAGGATGCTGAAAGCTCTGCCACCGGTATTTCAGATACCAGCAGGGTCACCCATGGTGGACACGTTTCAGAGCTTCCAGACTAAGACAGACTAGGAAGAAGGACTTGGCCACCCACTTGCAGAAAAAGTGGCCATGAAAATCTTAGGAATAGCAGAGGAGCATCGTCTGATACAGCACTGGAAGGTGAGAGGATGGAGCAAAAAGACCGGGCAGGGTTCCAATCTGCTATACGCAGCGTCTAGGAGTCAAAATCAACTCCACGGCACTAACAGCAAAACACTCTCCAGGTCATAAGCTTGTTGGGATCATATCAGTGAGAGAAACATAGCGCCCGACATACAGGAGCAAGATTGCTAAGCCTTATTTATTATGAGTGTTAGCTATTATTTTTATCATTAACATTCCAGAGCGCCCTTTCCCAAGTGGAGTCAGCATCCGTGACATCATTTGCTGTTTTGCCTAAAAATATACATTCCCTCTTTTGTATGCTTTTGAGTTTGCATTTATTCCACACGCAGTCAAATCTTTTCAGTAGTGGCAGCCATAGTTAACTGGAGGGACTCTAAATATCATTTTAAACCTTTTACTGTGAAAGATTGCAAACTGAGTAGTGAACTCTCTCCAAATTCAAGTACAGCCACTTTGCCATCCTTATTTCATCTACTCCTTTTTGCATTCTTTTCTTTTACTTTTCTTGCAGTAGTATTTTAATACCTTCAAGCAAATCTCATACATGATGTCTCTATGCACCTATAAAAAATGAGGACATTTCTGTTTATAGCCACGATAGCATTAGCTCTACTAACAAAATCAAATATCCTGATTTGGCTCAAAAATGACATTTTATAGTTCATTTGCTCAAACCAGGATCCAAACAAGGTCCACACATTCTGTGTAACTGTTGTGTTTCTTAAGACATAACAGTGTGCTTAAGAGACATAACGCTATCTCTCAAGTCTTTTTAACCAATAATATAGAACAACCACAAGACTTTAATTTTCCTTAAAGACTTATTATAGTTTTAAAGGAGGTGATTTTTTCTTTCTTTTTCTTAAGTGTTGAGAATGAATTCTTAATTGGATTATGCTCCTCAAGAGCAAAAAGAAAGAGAAGAAAAAGGAGGGGGCGGAGGAAGAGAGGAAGGGCATTTTCTCACATCCGTTTCCTCCTCATTGTGTTCTGCTTATAACTTTTCATTCTTCAGTGGTTACCTTCTGTCATCTCTTCCTCCTAGACACTTTGTTTTCTTCCCGTTTTCCATTTTTATGGTATGATTCATCAAGGAACATAAACCCAGATTATCAAGGATAAAATTTTAAACCTTATCACGCACTTAACTAAAAAATAAGGATTCATTTTAACAGACCACTTTTATTTTACTTCCTGAGAAGTTAGTCAATGACATTATCATCTATCCTCTACGTCCTCACTGCCACCCTAAATCATAGAGCAGGACAGGAAAGATACAGAAAACAAAGTCCTGACTTCTGGGCAAAGATGGAAAATTGAATCTTTGCATTTACTTCTACTGTCTCCTAAAATCATGCTAAAATAACAAGGAACGGATTTTTTTTTCCTGAGGAAGATTCACCCTGAGCTAACATCTGTGGCCAATCTTCCTCTTTTTTTCTTTTTACACGAGCTATTGGCACAGCATGGCCGCTAACAGACGAGTGGTGTAGGTCAGCGCCTGGGAACCAAACTTGGGCCGCCAGACTGTGCTCAACTTAACCACTAGGCCACCAGGACTGGCCCACGAAAAGGATTTTTAATCCAATAAAAGTAGTGTTTTCTTGGTACAAATTGGCAAAGTATAAACTTTAAATCTACTTTAAAATGAAATTTTAGCCAAACATATACAGAACCCCGAAACATCTCTATGGACCTCGGTTTGAAAAATCTTTGGCTGAGCTCTGTGCTGGGGCTTCCATCTTGTCTCCAGAAAGACAGTGGACGTAGGAGCAAGAACTTGCAGCAGGAATCACCAGATCCGGGCTCCAGTCCCAGCCCTGCCTCTCACTAGCTGCATAATATTAAGCTAGTCTCTTCCCCTCTCAAGGCCTCTGGCTTCACTGTGTGGGAAAGAAACGAGGGGGCAGACCTCATATACGATTTCCCACATCCCTTCCAATTTTGAGAGTGTTTGCTTCTGGTCCCAGTGCTAAAAATCTTAGGTGAAATCAAGTGAAATCCTAAACTCCGATCTTGCTGAACCCAACAGAAGCGACCCAGTCCACCCAAAGGGTTTAAATAAGTAAACAAACCCATCTTTACAGAGAGGATACAAAACTCAAAATTGTGAAAGCTGGAAAGTAGAGAGTTAAGTGACAAATAATTTAGCATCCTCAAAAAACTAAATCCATGGGGCTGGCCCCGTGGCCGAGTGGTTAAGTTCACACACTCCGCTGCGGCGGCCCAGGGTTTTGCTGGTTCGATTCCTGGGCGCAGACATGGCACCACTCATCAGGCCATGCTGAGGCGGCGTCCCACATGCCACAACTAGAAGGACCCACAACTAGAATATACAACTATGTATTACCAGGGGGGCTTTGGGAGAAAAAGGAAAAAAATAAAATCTTTAAACAAACAAACAAAAAACTAAATCCTAAACTGACAGTGAAGAAAGCCAAGAAGCAACTGGATTTACAGCAGAGAAGCCTCCAAAGGCTCAGGAACTGATGGCATCAGATACCACTGGAAGTGGAGCTGATTTGGGGGCAGGGAAGGAGAATAAAAGAAGAGAGACTGTTGGAAGTCTGTTTGGGAAGCAGTCGGATCCTCATTTCCCTTCCTAGCTACAAACACACAAGCTACTGCCTCATCCCCACAAAAGAATTCATGTCTGGAGGGGAAATGGAGAGAAGCTCGGGACTGGGGGCACCAAGGAATGATTGAAAGCAAAAGAAAACATATACATACCAGGACTGAGACTGACAGTCTTTTTTCTCTCCTCAGCTTGCAGAACACTGACAATCAGGCACTTCACTAAGCAGGATTTGACAGTCTTTTCTCTGGAATTTGATCAGCCCAAGAGCAAAGACCTCCTTGGAGTTTCCCCACTGAACAACCAGCCCACTGTGAGGTGCTGCCAATAGGTACCACACACAATTTCTTAACCACCCAAGCTTAAATGGGAGCTGACACCCAAGTATCAACAGATACCCAAGGAAAGCCTCTAACCTGAAAAATAGACACTGCAAAAAATTAGAGGGCGGGGCTGGCCCTGTGGCCGAGTGATTGAGTTCACCTGTTCCACTTCGGCAGCCAGGGGTTCACTGGTTTGGATCCTGGGCATGGACCTAGCGCTGTTCATCAGGCCATGCTGTGGCAGCATCCCACAAAGAACTAGAATGGTTTACAACTAAGATATGTAACTATGTACCGGTGCTTTAGGGAGAAAAAAAAAAAAAGAGGAAGGTTGGCAACAGATGTCAGTTCAGGGCCAATCTTTCTCATCAAAAAAAAAAAAATTTAGAGGGAACAGTCCATAAGACCACCCTCATTTCTGACACCAATTGCAAATTTGGGGGTCCCCGAGACCACTCTTAAGTTTGACAATTTGCTAGAGGAACTCACAGAACTTACTGAAAGCTGTTATACCTACAGTTATAGTTTACTACAGCTAAAGGATACAGATTAAAACCAGCCAAGGGAGGAAGGCCTCGAGCAGAGTTGAAACATGGACCTTTCCAGTCGTCCTTTCCCCATGTGTCACGGACAGCATTAACTGCTCCCGGTCATGATGTGTGGCAATTCACAGAGAGTGTTGTCAACCAGGGAAGCTCACCCTAGTATCCAGAGTTTTTATTGGGGCTCCACCTGGTAAGTATAACTGACTGTCCACACGGCTGATCTCAGTCTCCAGCCCCTCAGAAGGTCAAGATGATTCAGCAAGACCCAAACCACCCCCCTAAATCATGTTGTTGGTGTGTCTCAAAGCCCCCAGACAGGGGCCAGCCCAGTGGTGCAGTGCTTACGTTTGCACGTCCTGCTTCAGCAGCCTGGGGTTCACTGGTTCTGATCCCAGGTGTGGACCTATGCACTGCTTGCCAAGCCATGCTGTGGCAGGCATCCCACATATAAAGTAGAGGAAGATGGGCATGGATGTTAGCTCAGGGCTAATCTTCCTCAAAAAAAACCAAAATAAGCCCCCTGGCAAACAAAAACACTCCGATCTGCATGACATTCCAAGGCTTAGAGACTACCTCCAGAAGCCTAGGGCAAAGGCTAGAACTCTTCTGGGACAATATTGAATTCTTTACTATCCAGGCTACTCCTTGGTTTTTGGCCCAAACTTTCTTACAACAAAACACTGAGTACCTAGAATTCCCAGGGTGACGTGTCTCTGCTCAAGCTCCTTCCATTTTATTATGAAATACTTCTGGGTACTGCCCTCTCCATTTGAGTGTTTCTTCAACATCACCCAAGACATTTTAGGTATTTCAGATTTCAAGATTATTTTATGTCTTTCAGTCACAGGGGCAATTTCAATTAATGCCTGATAGCAAGCTAGTAATCTCTCAAATGGGAGTTTTACGGTCCAAAATTCCAGTGGTCACAGCTGAGTAGCGCTCACCGGCTTTTACCATAAGCCTCCGTCTGCACTCCACACAGGGCTATTGTATAGAGAATTTGTGTGTGCCAGCACTTGCGCATCTACCAGGGCATTAATTAAACTAATAACCTTTTTGTCCACAAGATATTCTGTTATTGTTTCGAATTAACACCCTGTGTGGGCTTGGGCAATTTTATTGGTTTCCATTGAGCACGTCAAATCAATCCTGGCTGAAAAGCAGATTTACATGCCTTCTTTTTTTTTTTTTTTTTTTAAAGATTGGCACCTAGGCTCACAACTGTTGCCAATCTTCCTTTTTTTTTTTTTTAAGGATTGGCACCTGGGCTAACAACTGTTGCCAATCTTTTTTTCTTTTCTTTTCTTTTTTTTCTGCTTTATCTCCCCAAACCCCCCCTGCACACAGTTGTATATCTTAGTTGCAGGTCCTTCTAGTTGTGGGATGTGGGATGCCACCTCAACATGGCCTGACGAGCGGTGCCATGTCCGTGCCCAGGATCCAAACCCTGGGCCACAGCAATGGAGCACGTGAACTTAACCACTTGGCCACGGAGCTGGCCCCAACATGCCTTCTGTTTTATACCACTAAGTAGGAGAAGTGTTCCTCAGTCAGACACATTATCTATCCCCATCATACATTCAGATAAAGGAGACACAGACACTTCGCCTGAACTCTACTCAATCATTCCAATGTTCATCCAAATTTTTACCTTGATCCTATCAACCACTATATTCCTATATCCTTCCAATCTAAGTGTAACCCATTAGAACTTTACCAACAGCTTTTGGGATCACAGTACATTGGGCTTCCATCTCATGGGACCCCAGAAAAGTCTCTTTGCCAACCTCTGACCATTTTACTCACTCATGTGAGTATGGCCTTGAGTCTTCAGACAGAGTTCAGCCCAAGGGACCCAAGCCCTTGTGTCAATCCTTATCTTGATTAAATTGCAGAACTATAAGCCCTGGTGATTGGAGATTAGATTTCTGTTTGTCATCTTTGTCCTCTGTCTTTTTAAATTTCTCAAAAGTAGATTAAATAATTCTTCACGGAAATAAAACAAAGAATCCTAAAATTTATGTGGAACAACAAAAGAGCCTGAATAGTGAAAGCAATCTCAAGAAAAAAGAACAAAGCTGGAGACATCACAATCCCTGACTTCAAAATATACTACAAAGCTATAGTAATCAAAAGGTCGTGGTACTGGCACAAAAACAGACACATAGATCAATGGAATGGAATTGAAAGTCCAGAAATAAATCCATACATCTACGGACAGCTAATCTTTGACAAAGGAGCCAAGAACATACAATGGAAAAAGGAAATTCTCTTCAATAAATGGTACTGGGAAAACTGGACACCCACATGCAAAAGAATGAAAGTAGACCATTATCTTCCTCCATACACAAAAATTAACTCAAAATGGATTAAAGACTTGAAGCTAAGACCTGAAACCATACAACTCCTACAAGAAAATATAGGCAGCACACTCTTTGACGTGAGTCTTAGCAGCATCTTTTCAAATACCCTGTCTACTCAGGTAAGGGACACAAAAGAAAAAATACACAAATGGGACTACATCAGACTAAAGAGCTTCTGCAAGGCAAAGGAAACCATGAATAAAACAAAAAGACAATCTACCATCTGGGAGAAAATATTTGCAAATTGTATATCCAACAAAAGGTTAATCTCCAAAATATCTAAAGAACTCATACAACTCAACAACAAAAACACAATCTGATCAAAAAATGGGCAGAGGATATGAACAGACATTTTTCCAAAGAAGATATACAGATGACTAACAGGCACATGAGAAGATGTTCAACATCGCTAACCATTAGGGAAATGTAAATCAAAACTACAATGAGATGTCACCTTACACCTGTCAGAATGGCTATAATTACCAAGACAAAAAATAGCAAACGTTGGAGAGGATGTGGAGAAAAGGGAACCTCCATACACTACTGGTGGGAATGCAAACTGGTGCAGCCACTATGGAAAACAGTACGGAGATTTCTCAAAAAATTAAAATAAAAATACCATATGACCCAGCTATGCCACTACTGGGTATCTATCCAAAGAACTTGAAATCAACAACTCAAGGAGACTTATGCAGCCAGACAGAGAAAGACAAACACCATATGATTTCACTCATATGTGGAATATAAGCAAACTTACGGACAAATAGAACAATTTAGTGGTTACCAGGGGGAAGAGGGGGAGAGTGGGCATAAGGGGTGCAGGGGCACATTCATATTTTATATGATGTTTGAAAAATTTATTGTACAACTGAAATTTCACAATGTTATAAACTATCTAGACCACAATAAAAAAAAATTTTTTTAAAAAAGGAGACAGATAAATAGAACCAGAATAGGATAGCAAATATTCAACTATAGCATTAGGATAAAGGTAAGGAAACTACCAAAGCAAAGACAATCTTATCACTCTAACTACGAACTCATAACACGAGTTAGAATAAGAAATGAAAATAATAATTTAGGAGGGGAAGAGCAAAGGGACTAAATCAGTCTAGGCCAAGTAAGTAAGAGACCACCAGAGAATAGACTATATTATACACGAGATTATAAATACAAACTTCAGGGTAGCCACTAAACTAAAAAACAGAACAGAGACACAAAACATAAATAAGGAAAAATCTAAGAAACCCAGCATAAGAAATTGCAGTATTAAATGGGTAGGCTAAAGCACACAGGAAGAGAAAAGCAGGAAAACCAGATAACGAGCGAAGATTGACAGCATTAAGTCCACATGCATCAATAATCACTCTCAATGTAAATGGATTGAACTCTCCAATAAAAAGACACAGAGTGGCAAAATGGATTAAAGAACAAGATCCAACAATTTGTTGCCTCCAAGAAACACACCTCAGCCCCAAGGACAAACACAGGCTTAGAGTGAAGGGGTGGAGGACAATACTTCAAGCTAATAGCAAGCAAAAAAAAGCAGGTGTTGCAATTCTTATATCAGACAAAGTGGATTTCAAAATAAGACAGGGAAAGAGAGACACAGAGGGACAATATATAATGATCAAAGGGATACTTCATCAAGAAGAAATAACGCTTATAAATATCTATGCACCCAACATAGGAGCACCAAGGTTCATAAAGCAACTATTAACAGACCTAAAGGAAGATGTTAAAAACAACACAATAATAGTAGGGGACCTCAACACCCCACTCACATCAATTGACAGATCATCCAGACAGAAAATCAACAAGGAAATAGTGGAGCTAAACGAAAAACTAAAACAATTGGACTTAATAGACATATATAGATCACTTCATCCTAAAACAGCAGAATACACATTCTTCTCAAGTGCACATGGAACATTCTCAAGGATAGACCATATGTTGGGAAACAAGGCAAGCCTCTACAAAGTTAAAAAAATTAAAATAATAACAAGCACCTTCTCTGACCATAAGGCTATAAGGCTAGAAATTAATTACAAGAAAAAAGCTGAGAAAGGCACAAAGATGTGGAGACTAAACAACACACTACTGAACAAGCAATGGATCATTGAAGAAATTAAAGAATAAATCAAAAAATATCTGGAAACAAATGAAAATGATAACATGCCATACCAACTCATATGGGATACAGAAAAAGCTGTATTAAGAGGAAAATTCATCGCAATACAGGCACATCTTAACAAACAAGAAAAATCCCAAATAAGCAATCTTAAACTACACCTAACTGAACTAGAGAAAGAAGAACAAATAAAGCCCAAAGGCAGCAGAAGGAGAGAAATAATAAAAATCAGAGCAGAAATAAATACTATTGAAATGAAAAAGGCGGTAGAAAGGATCAATGAAACAAAGAGCTGGTTCATTGAGAAGATAAATAAAATTGACAAATCCCTAGTCAGACTTACAAAGAAAAAAAGGGAGAAAGCTCAAATAAACAAAATCAGAAATGAAAGAGGAGAAATAACAACAGACTCTGCAGAAATACAACGGATTATAAGAGAATACTACGAAAAACTCTATGCTAACAGAATGGATAACCTAGAGGAAATGGATAAATTCTTGGACTCCTACAATCTCCCAAAGCTCACTCAAGAAGAAGCAGACAATTTGAACAGACCAATCACAAGGAAAGAGATTGAAACAGCAATCAAAAACATCCCAAAGAATAAAACCCCAGGACCAGATGGCTTCCCTGGGGAATTCTACCAAACTTTCAGAGAGGATTTAATACCTATCCTTTTCAAGCTATTCCAAAAAATTAGGGAGGATGGAATACTTCCTAACACATTCTATGAGGCCAACATCACGCTGATACCAAAGCCTGACAAGGACACCACGAAAAAAGAGAACTACAGGCCAATATCACTGATGAACATAGATGCAAAAATTCTAAACAAAATTTTGGCCACCAGAATTCAGTAATTCATCAAAAGGATCATACATCATGATGAAGTGGGATTCATACCAGGGACACAGGGATGGTTCAACATCCGCAAATCAATCAACGTGATACACCACATCAACAAACTGAGGAATAAAAACCACATGATCATCTCAATAGATGCAGAGAAAGCATTTGACAAGATCCAAGAGCCATTTATGATAAAAACTCTGAACAAAATTGGCATAGAAGGGAACTACCTCAACATAATAAAGGCCATATACGACAAACCCATAGCCAACATCATGCTCAATGGGCAAAAACTGAGCACCATCCCCCTGAAAGCAGGAATGAGACAAGGATGCCCTCTATCACCACTCTTATTTAACATAGTACTGGAGGTCCTGGCCAGAGCAATCAGGCAAGAAAAAGGAATAAAAGGAATCCAAATACGGAGGGAAGAAGTGAAACTCTCGCTGTTTGCAGATGACATGATCTTATATATAGAAAACCCCAAAGAATCCATTGGAAAACTGTTAGAAGTAATCAACAACTACAGCAAAGTTGCAGGGTATAAAATCAATTTGCATGAATCAGTAGCATTTCTATATTCTAATAATGAACTAACAGAAAAAGAACTCAAGAACACAATACCATTCACAATCGCAACAAAAAGAATAAAATACCTTGGGGTAAATTTAACTAAGGAAGTGAAGGACCTGTATAATGAAAATTACAAGGCCTTTCTGAGAGAATTGGATGACGACATAGGAGATGGAAAGACATTCCATGTACATGGATTGGAAGAATAAACATAGTTAAAATGTCCATTCTACCTAAAGCAATCTACAGATTCAACGCTATCTCAATCAGAATCCCAGTGACATTCTTTACAGAATTAGAACAAAGAATCCTAAAATTTATATGGGGCAACAAAAGACCCCGAATTGCTAAAGCAATCCTGAGAAAAAAGAACAAAACGGGAGGCATCACAATCCCTGACTTCAAAACATACTACAAAGCTACAGTAATCAAAACAGCATGGTACTGGTACAAAAACAGGTGCACAGATCAATGGAACAGAATTGAAAACCCAGAAGTAAAATCACACATCTACGGACAGCTTATCTTCGACAAAGGAGCTGAGAGCATACAATGGAGAAAAGAAAGTCTTTTCAACAAATGGTGCTGGGAAAACTGGAAAGCCACATGTAAAAGAATGAAAATTGACCATTCTTTTTCACCATTCACCAAAATAAACTCAAAATGGATCAAAGACCTAAAGCTGAGACCTGAAACCATAAGGCTTCTAGAAGAAAACGTAGGCAGTACACTTTTTGACATGAGTATTAAAAGGATCTTTTCGGACACCATGTCTTCTCAGAGAAGGGAAACAATAGAAAGAATAAACAAATGGGACTTCATCAGACTAAAGAGCTTCTTCAAGGCAAATGAAAACAGGATTGAAACAAAAAAAACAACCCACTAACTGGGAAAAAATATTTGCAAGTCATATATTTGACAAAGGCTTAACATCCATAATGTATAAAGAACTCTCACAACTCAACAACAAAAAATCAAACAACCCGATCAAAAAATGGGTGGGAGACATGAACAGACATTTCTCCAAAGAAGATATACGGATGGCCAATAGGCACATGAAAAGATGCTCATCATCGCTGATCATCAGGGAAATGCAAATCAAAACTACACTAAGATATCACCTTACACCAATTAGAATGACAAAAATGTCTAAAACTAATAGTAACAAATGTTGGAGAGGTTGTGGAGAAAAAGGAACCCTCATACACTGCTGGTGGGAATGCAAACCCGTGCAGCCACTATGGAAAACAGTATGGAGATTCCTCAAAAAATTAAAAATAGAACTACCATATGATCCAGCCATTCCACTACTGGGTATTTATCCAAAGAGCTTGAAGTCAGCAATCCCAAAAGTCCTATGTACCCCAATGTTCACTGCAGCATTATTTACAATTGCCAAGACATGGAAGCAACCTAAGTGCCCATCGACAGACGAATGGATAAAGAAGTTGTGGTACATATATACAATGGGATACTACTCAGCTGCAAAACAGAACAAAATCATTCCATTTGCAATAACATGGATGGACCTTGAGGGAATTATGTTAAGTGAAATAAGCCAGTTAGAGAAGGATAATCTCTGTATGACTCCACTCATACGAGGAATTTAAAAATGTGGACAAAGAGAACAGATTAGTGGCTACCAGGGGAAAGGTGGGGTGGGGGGGGTGGGCACAAAGGGTGAAGTGGTGCACCTACAACACGAATGACAAACATTAATGTACAACTGAAATCACACAAGATTGTAACCTATCATTAACTCAATAAAAAAAATTTTTTTTAAAAAGGAGACTTATGCACCCCTATGTTCATTGCAGCACTAGTCACAATAGCCAAGACTGGAAGCAACCCAAGTGCCCATCAACTGATGATTGGATAAAGAAGATGTGGTATATATACATAATGGAATACTACTCAGTCATAAAAAAAGACAAAGTCGTCCCATTTGCAACACCATGGATGGAGCTTGAGGGTATTATGTTAAGCGAAACAAGCCAGACAGAGAAAGACAAGCACCATGTGATTTCCCTCCTATGTGGAAGATAAACAAACACAGTGACAAAGAGAACAAATTAGTGGTTACCAGAAGGGAAAAGGGGTCTGGGGGGGTGGGCAAAAGGGGTAAAGGGGTGCATATGTACAGTGATGGATAAAAACTAGACTATTGGTGGTGAGCACGATGCAGTCTATACAGAAACTGATATATAATCATGTACACTTGAAATTACACAATGTTATAAATCATATGACCTCAATAAAATAATTTTAAAAATATATATATATAAAAAGGAAAAGGTTATGTTGAAACAACAGGTAGCGAAGGTAGAGTGATTCATAAGAGAATGGGGAAAGAGCCCTAGCAAACTAGCACAGCATCATTATAAATAGTCCGTTCATTTAACAGTATTTAATGATACTCTATCGCAGTGGCGCTCAAACTTTGGTGGGAGACTTGGTAAGACACAGCTTTCCGTGCCTCAGTCCAGGAGTTTCTGTCTCAGTAGATCTGGGGCGAGACCTGAGACATTGCATTTCTGGTGTGTTCCCAGGTAACGCTGGATGCACATGAGAACCACCTGAAGGAGAACCTAAGCACTGATATGTTTGGGTTTTTTAATAACCCAGGTGATTAAAATATGCAACCAGGGTTTTTAATCTTTCTAATTACTGATATAAGCCATAAGGAGCCCTTCATAGTTTCATAGAGGGGAGTTCAACATATTATTAATTAATTACACAAATAATAAATGAGCAACGTCAAAAAGTAAGAAATTACAAAGAAAAAATCTAAATTATCTAAAATCCTCCTACACAGAACAACTATTTTTAATGTTTCAATATACAACTTCCGTGAGGGCGGGCCCCATAGCCGAGTGGTTAAGTTGGTGCGCCCCGCTTCGGCTGCCCAGGGTTTCGCTGGTTTGGATCCTGGCCGTGGACATGGCACCGCTCATCAGGCCATGCTGAGGCGGTGTCCCACATGCCACAACTAGAAGGACCCACAACTAAAAATACACAACTATGTACAGGGGGGCTTTGGGGAGGAAAAGGAAAAATAAAATCTTTAAAAAAAAACTTCCAGATCTTTCCCATGCAAACATATACATAAAGATACGTATTTACAAGATGGGATGGTATTTACTAATTTCTTTTTCGCTTAACAATACACTGTGAACAACTTCCACCACAATAAACGTAAGCATAGATCATAGTTTGGGATGGCCACATAGTACTCCATCATAAGGATGTGCTATGGTTTGTTTAACCAATCAATATTTGAAGGTTGTTGAGCGCCAGCAATACGATATGGGGTCAGAGACAAAGCACAGGACTCCGGTTCTATTCTCGGCTTTGCCGCTTGCTGAGTGAGCTTGGACAAATCAAAATCTATGCATGAAGTTGAAAAGTCCTCAACTAGGGTATTATCAGTAAGAAACCCAATTGGAATGAAGAAACCATAGGATTTGCTGGCCGGTTAAATACGGGAGTTTCAGAAAAACGTTTTAAATATGTACATTGATAGTAGACAAAGAAACAACTTTTTCTTTTTTTAGAAAAGCCCAAGACAGGAATTAACATACTTTCAAAAGGGAGGATACCCAAGATAACGATGTGTGTTCTTTCCTTCTCTAAATCACGATGATACCGTCTTGAAGCTCTGGCTGATATCTAATCTATGAAGCCTGCTGTGATTTTTAACCTCTGACTTGCTGTCCCGCTTAGAGCCTAACACACAGCCCTTAATCACAGAATCCTTGATCCTTCCCCAATTATTGATCTTGGCTCCCCACCCCGGCTGTAAACTCCTTGAGAACAGAGATGGCTCCTCCCCCACCACTTCCAGTACTTACTTTTTTGGGCCATTGTGCCTAATGCATGCAGGAAACATAAGTATCTATTAAGAACTTTTGTTGATCTTCAATTTTGTAATTTAGTAATCTGACCAGCAGACCACTCTAGTTATTGATACATATTTTGAGTCCCCAAAGACAAATCTCGAGGAATCCTTAAATTTACAAATATGTCAAAGATAACCACTTCAATTTAGACAGTCTCTAAATAATTTAGCCTTTGAGATTTTCCCCCTTCCATTGGCTCTAGAAATCTAAGCTCCCCAAAGCCTCTTTTTCCCTATTTTTCACCAAATGACAGCTGCAATGACTTCCAGAGTTCAAGTCAGTACACAAATCATGCTACCATGGAAATCCTCAGTTCGATGTATTTGATGAGCTCATTACACAATAACACTTGAGGTCAGAGATTAAATTCTATTTCCCAGCAAACAAAAATTGGTTTGACAATATGCAACCAACAGTCTGTTCAATACAATACTTACACAGGGCAAATTTTGTGTCTGAGGGAGTCGAAACATTTTCGTTATATTAACATTTAGTTACAAAACCTACAAAATTCATAATTCTGTTTTTCCCTAAAAATTATACAGAGAAGCAGTGAATGGTTTTTCTTTCTTAGCTTATATTAACTAACTTCTAACTCCTAGATATGAAATCTATCACCTTGGCTCAGACTAATATTCTCATTATTGGCAATTTTTCCAATATAATTCTTCACAGAGAGAAAAAAAGTAATCAACTGCAGTTTTTTATTCTTTCTTTCTCTCTTTCTTTTTTTGGTGAGGAAGATTGGCCCTGAGCTAACATCTGTTGCCAATCTTCCTCTTTTCTTTTTTTCTCCCCAAAGCCCCAGTACATAGTTGTCTGTCCTAGTTGTAAGGCCTTCTAGATTTTCTATGTGGGATGCCACCACAGCATGGCTTGATGAGTGGTGCTTAGATCCGCACCCAGGATCCAAACTGGCGAACTGCAGGCCGCCAAATTGGAGCCCACCAACTTAACTACTACACCACTAAGCCAGCCCCTCTTCCTTCCTTCCTTCCTTCCTTTCTCTTTCTCTCTTTCTCTCTCTCTTTCTCTCTTTTCCTTCCTTCCTTCTTTCTCATCCTTTCAGTAAACATGCAGTGCCTACTAAACGTCTCTACTGTACCAGGATCTGCACAAAGAGTAGTGAACATAACACAGACTAGTCATGGAAACAGATATGAACCAGAGATTGTAAACTGGCAGCTTTCAGATCTATTAAGATCCACAGATGAACTTTGTTTGGCCCACCCAATGTCGTTTTTAAATTGAAATATTTCCCTACATTTTAAAACCAGCACATTTCCCATAAAAAGTCAGAGTTCTGGGTGAGATGAGAAATTGGAAAATCCAGTAGCACTGAGTCCCTTGCTCCCTCGAAAGAACAACTGGCAGATCCAAGTGGGAATTGCCCTGGTTAGAGACATGGAGTCCTTCCCAGTTCTCACGCGATCCCCTCACTCAGCCCTGAGTTTGCAAGCGCTCTGTTAAACAGTCACAGAAATAAAAAACGCATGGTTACCAAGAGCAGCAAATGCTATAAAGGGAAAACACAGAGCCTTATGAGAGAATGCAAGCGGGGAACTTAATTTAGATTGAGGGTCAAAGATGATCTCTGTAAGGACGTGACATTTTTAACTTTGCTCAAAATGGACATTCACCTCATAAAGTATTTATCCAAATAATAATAAGTACCATTTATTGAGTCTATTGGTGCCAGATACCTTATTTAATACTCATAGAAACCATTCTACATAATCTCCATTTTGCTGATGAAACACCTGAGAAGAAATACCTGAGGGGGCTGGCCCCATGGCCGAGTGGTTAAGTGTGCGCACTCCGCGGCAGCCGTGGTCCAGGGTTTTGCCAGTTTGGATCCTGGGCGGGGACATGGCACTGCTCACCAGGCCATGTTGAGGTAGCGTCCCACATGCCACAACTAGAAGGACCTGCAACTAAGATATACAACTATGTACGGGGGGGATTTAGGGAGATAAAGCAGGAAAAAAAAGAAGATTGGCAACAGTTGTTAGCTCAGGTGCCAATCTTCAGAAAAAAAAAAGGGGGGGGGGGAAGCAATACCTGAGGTTTAAGAAGGTCAAACAATTAGTCCAAATATGCAGAACCAGAAGTGAGAAACCTGATGTCAGAACCAAATCCTGATTGTTCCTAATTATATGCTTATTCCAGTAGAACAACCTAGCCTGCAAGACAGTTTTGTAGAAAACTAAACAATCCCTGCTAAAGACTACTTCATAGCGAAAAATCAGAAAACACCCCGGGAAATAAACCACCGTGAGGAAACATCAGCAGACAGGACAAAGGTGACCATTTACACCCAAGAGCTAGTCTTAGTAAAATGATTTTAAAAGATAGTTTAAAATAAGCACAGACGGTCCCCGATTTACGATGGTTCGACTTAGGATTTTTTGACTTTACAATGGTGCAAAAGCAATACACATTCAGTAGAAACCATACTTCAAATTTTGATCTTTTCCCAGGCAAGTGATTAGTGGTGCTAGACTGTCTCTTGATGCTGGGCACGGGCAGCCAGCCACAGCTCCCAGCCAGCCACGCAATCACGAGGGTAAATAACCAACACACTGACAACCATTCTGTACCCAGTCATTCTGTTTTTCACTTTCCGTAGAGTATTCAATAAATTACATGAGATATTCAACACTTTATTCTAAAAAAGGCTTTGTGTTAGATGATTTTGCCCAACTGTAGGCTAATGTAAGTGTTCTATGCATGTTTAAGGGAGGCTAAACTATGACGTTTGGTAGGTTAAGTGTATTAAATGCGTTTTTGACTTACGATATTTTCAACTTAGAGTAGGTTTATCGAGACATAACCCTGTCATAAGTGGAGGAAGATCTGTATGTTTAAAATGTTTGAAGAGAGAGCGTAGGGGAAGAAAAATCTCTTCTTCTCCCCATAATAGTTTCTCTGGGTGGAGCCCTGGAAATTGGACTAACAAAAGACAGATTAACAAGAGAAAAGCATACAAATCTATTTAATATAGGTTTTACCTGACACAGGAGCCTTCATAAGGAAATGAAGATCCAAAGAAGTGGTTAAGCACGAGCATTTTTATGTTAGGTTTGATGAAGAATGGAAAGTTGTGGAAAACATGACAGGATAAAAGGAATGACCCAGAGTTAGCAAACTGGGGGAAACTTAGCAAGCCCTGTTTATTCAAATTCTTCTCGTAGTCCCTCTGCCTTTGGAGATAAGGATGCTCCTTTGGTTGGGCTAGAGTGAGGGTACCCCTTACCCATGGGTCTCATAACCTGCCTTAGGGGAGTGAGGGGAAGTCAGAGCAATCTTCCTGAATCTGCCATTTCCCAAATTCCTTCAGCTTAAAATATTCAATACGCCAGGGTGCCGTATTTTGAGGTAGCATATCTGGAACCCCATCACTGGGAATCAATACAGAATGAGGAGATGGGACTATTCGACCTTTATGGTCCCCTTTTCTAGCACTAACATTATTGGATTCTATATACAGCAGGCATAAATCTTAATCTATAGTCTCAGTCAATGAAGAGATTTAACTTTCTCTTTTTCCTATACCTTAACTTAATTTCCATTTTGAGTCATCATTCCATTAATCTACTGGGCAACATTAACCTTTCAGTATTTCCCATCTCCTTCCCCGTTATGTCAAGATGCCAGGGAACTTTCTACCAAAGCATTAGAGAAACAAGTCATTCCTCAGATCACCAAATATAGTTTTTACAACATCACGTTAGCTCAATAAATACTTCTTGATCTAGAGATTTTGGAAAAATACATAATTATCTATAGAAAAGGTTTTTATGTGTAACCCACTACATTCTTAAAATGATTTGAATAACAAAGATACCTATAATAAGCTTTAAAACTTAAAGAAAGGAAATCAGGATTAAGGAAAGAGAAAATATGCTTCTAAGAATTGAGAGCAACATTTTGTTCTAAGTACCCATGTAGCCAAGGCAAGGAGGAAAATTGGGAGTTTATAGTTCATACTATCAGAAAAGAAAAAATACACTTTTTCATAATGGAAAGAATATTTTATTTTACTTATCAATTAAGTTGAATCTCTTAGAGACAATAATATTTAAATGATGAGAGAATAGCAGCTTAATGGTGAATAGAATGAGATCAAAGAGATACTGAAGTTAAAACACTGTGATAGATGTGAACAGACATTTCTCCAAAGAAGATATACAGATGGCCAATAGACACATGAACAGATGCTCATCATCACTAATCACCAGGGAAATGCAAATCAAAACTACACTAAGATATCACCTTACACCTGTTAGAATGGCAAAAATAGCCAAAACAAAAAGTGACAAATGTTGGAGAGGCTGTGGAGAAAAAGGATCCCTCATACACTGCTGGTGGGAATGCAAACTGGTGCAGCCACTATGGAAAACAGTATGGAGACTTCTCAAAAAATTGAAAATAGAAATACCATATGACCCAGCCATCCCACTACTGGGTATCTACCCAAAGAACTTGAAATCAGCAATTCCAAAAGTCCCATGCACCCCTGTGTTCATTGCAGCATTATTTACAACAGCCAAGATGTGGAAGCAACCTAAGTGCCCATCAACTGATGATTGGATAAAGAAAATATGGTATGCATATGCAATGGAATACTACTCAGCCATAAAAAAGGTTAAAATCGTCCCATTCACACAACATGGATGGATCTTGAAGGTATTATGTTAAGTGAAATAAGCCAGGTAGAGAAAGATGAACTCTGTATGACTCCACTCATAGGTGGAAGTTAAGCATGTAGACAAAGAGAACTGATTGGTGGTTACTGGGGGAAAGGCGGGGTAGGGGGTGGGCACAAAGGGTGAAGGGGTGCACCTACAACATGACTGACGATAATGTACAACTGAAATTTCACAAGGTTGTAAACTATCCTAATCCTAATAAAAAGTAAAAAAAAAAAAAACTGAGATAAAGTTTGAGATTCATGAAAAGTAAAAAAAAAATATTGTTTTTTTAAAGAAACTTTAAGAAGCAAAGGAAAAATATATATGTGGTAGTTTAGTCATTTTATTCCCGTTTAGAGCCGTTACAGAAATTGGAGACTTCGAGACCAGATATACTTAAGGATGAATAATACTGACATTTAGTAAATTATTACTGCTCTTAATCCGAGTCTATCGAAATTGGTCCTTAAAAGTCTGAGCTAACCTAAGACAAATCAGAAGTGGTATGGAAGCGTTAACAAGATTAAAAGGCAAATTCTGTCAGTAGGTAAAATCAAATGAAACAAGCAATTTTCAAGGCTCGGAAATGAGTTACTGACCTAGCATATACCTAGTTCAAGAAGCAAATGACATAGGGAGTTAATGACAGAAGAGAACCAGTACCCTCAAGCCCTGCCATGTTCACTCCTAAGGATGATGTAGCGCCTTTGGGAAAAAAAGAGAGAAATCAAGAATTGTATTAAAAACTGCTCTCCCATGATTACCTTGTAAGAAAAAGAAAATGCCTATTTACTGAATGAAATATATCCAAGAACACCTGTCACTTCAATGACAAGTAAAATAATGATAATAATAATTATGTTGTATGCACGTGAATTTCAGAGAAGGTTCATGTAAAGAGAAACACGGTTAATCAGCCTCGGTCTTGTTCGAACCTTACCCCCTGCGGTAGACTTCAACACAAAGCTCTTTGGAGCCACATGGACTGCTCAGGTCCACAGGACGGTTCAAGGACGTTCTTACTGTGATAAAAAAATGGCACCCTCTGACCTGAAAGAGTTAATACGCTCCCCTCCCCCCAAATTTATTACTAGGGAGCTCGCTGAGATATTATCTGGCTCTGGGAACAAAAAAGCCCATTTGTTCCCCAAAGTTTTTACTCATAAAGCCAAGCAAAGATCCCCTCTTCTTTCTATATCCAGCCCCCACTCCTGCCCACCCTAAAAACCATATTTCGTAAACCAAATTTTCAAACTCTAAGACTGGTTTTTCTCATGAGGCAAACGAAAAAACCCTCTGTGATTAATGCTTTAGCTAAAAGCATAGAATGTAAAATGGGAAGATTATTTATGGTTCTTCTCTTTAGGAGCTAATAGAGTCAGGCGTTAGCCTAAAAGGTTGGAAATCCTACGGTGGGATTTTTTTTTTTCTCAACAGATAAAAGTGGCTTCTGGAAAGCAGTATAAATACTGTCTGCAACAAGCCATAAGCACTAATAATTTTGCTATAAGTGCTCGGTCAAAGGGAGATGAACATGTTAAATGTTATTAAAAAATGTACAGTATATTATCTTGAAAGCCACATTGAAATAGTAACCTAAGTGACAAGCATTGCTGTCAGGCCATGTTTTAAGATGGACGGTGGTTGAAGAGATTTAGCAGGCCACTCTCCCATGTATTGAATCACATTCAGTAGCTCAGAATGTAATATGGAATGAATTTTCAGTTTCTAGTTATATTTTCCCCAAGGCTGTTCAAACTTCTTTTTTCCTAAACTGTTCATTCTTCTTCGTTAATTCTGTTTGAAAGAGCTGCTTTGTTAATTATGCAAGATAGGTAAGTGAGTATGGAATCTGGTTTCAACACCTTTGCCATTGTTAAGATTCAATTTGGCAGAGGAGGGTCTTATTTATATTTTTTTTAAATAGGGTATTTCCAGCGAAAAGCTTTTTGCATTTTTGTTCCCTTTATAAATCAGGAACACCGAAAGTTTCCTCTTCTTTAGTGGTATTCCTTAGAAAAAAGATATAATGAATTACTGGGAACGAATAAAGAAATAGCAATTGGGAAATAAAAAGGTCTGAGGTGCAATGTTAAGACAAACACATTGCCTCTTTACAATAAAAGAGATTTCCACAAAACAGATGCGTTGGTTGTCAGTAAGCCAACAATTGCTTACTGGTCTAATTTTGGGGGCGATAAAAACATTCATACGCACAGAAATGGCACTGCTCCCAAGTGATTCCACGGATGATTTTGGGCAAAGTCACCAATAAATCACAGCATCCTGGAGAGACAGAGAGCTCGGGAGGACTCTTAGGTCCATGTGGGTGGAAATGCTCTAGGTGTGAGCTGATGTTAGAGCAGGACCCCGGATCGGACTTCCTAAGTATGTTCAGTGTTGTGGAAACATATTTATCGACATGAAAGCAGTTCATGAATCTGCAGTGTTCACTTTCTTAACAGAAAAAAAAAAATCTGAAGCCAATAAGGCATCGATAGATTCATAGATTATAGAGCTAGTCCAGTCCAATTCCAACAAGAAATAGATATCACGCTCAAACTGGATCATTAAACACTGTTAAATGAAGGGACTGTTTATAAAGATGCTGTGCTAGTTTGCTAGGGCTGCTGTCACAGCCTGGGTGACTCAAACAACAGAACTTTGTTTAAGTTATACAGTTCTGACGGCTGGAAGTCCAAAACCAAGGTGCTGGCAGAGTCGATTTCTCCTGAGGCCTGTGAGAGAGGGATCTGTTTCAGGCCTCTTTCCTTGACATGTTGTTGACGCTCTTGTCCCTGTGCCTTCACCTCATCTTCCCTCTGTGTGTCTGTCTCTGTGTGCAAACTTCTCATTTTCAGAAGGATCCCAGTGAAATTGGATTAGGACCCACCCTAATGACCTCACTTTAACTTGATTCTTTCTGTAAAAATTCTGTCTCAAAATAAGGTCACATTCTGAGGTAGTGGGAGTTAGGACTTCAACATGTGAACTTTAGGGGGATATAATCGAACCCATGACAGTTGTAAACAGTATTTGAGGAAACCGACAAGGGATAGTCCAGTATCCTGGGGCTAATCACGGGAGAGGACTGTTTCAACCCCAGGCATGACGAGGTTATCAGAACCCAGACAGAGAGTAGCTATGGCGACAGCTGTAAAAGGATTCAGCCAACAAGCAACAACCCAGCAGAGACGGAGCTGGAGATTGGAAGGAATAAATGCCCTGCTCTCACTCACCCCCCACCCTTCAATCTCCACCTGTTGGTTCCACCCATGGGCCAAACCAACCAGAAGCCAGAGAGCAGGGCAGTGGATCAGTCCACACTAGCCAGACTCCTGGGGCCCTCTGTAGGGTGCAGAAGGGTAAAGAATGAATCTGGAGTGACAAGCAGAAGATATCCAGTATACTGTCTATGAAAATTTATAAAACCAGCTAGTGGATATGCAAGTGTTCTTTATATTTTTCTATATATCTTTGAAATAATTCACAGTAAAAATTTTTAAGAGAAACTTACAGTATATTGTTGTGTGGGGAAAAAATACATCTAGTATGATCACAACACATGTTCTGAACGATATACTTGAAAATACAGCAATGTTTATCTTTTGGTTGGGGGTTAGGGAGAGTTTTTATTTTCATTTTCTTTTATTATTTTGGTATGAGGAAGTTTTTTACAGGGATGAAGACCACCAGGAAAATAACACTGCCAGCAACTGAAAGGGATATAGCAAGAATGAGCAGCATCTCTTTGAGTAGGTGGAGGAAGCCTTCCAGAAAGAGGCTTAGGATACAAGGGTTTTGCTTGTGATGGAAGACATTCCAGAGATCAGAGCAGAACAGCTGGAAGATGAATGGGGAAGAGGAAATGTAGAACAATGTGGAACTTAAACCAGAGGAGAAGATGACACAAAAGCCTTGCACTTTGGATGGGAGCCAAACATTCAGGGGGTTACATACGAGGCATTGAGGAAATAACTCTCTTCAGCGTTCTAAATGGAACTCGGATGGAAGTTGTTTTTAAACCCCAGGTGTCAGAAGCCTCACCACGCTAGCAGTCAACAGTCTTTGCTTAGGGCTGTATCTAGAATGTGTGAAAATCTTTTATGGAGCCTCCAAAAAAAAACCCCTTTCCCATGGAGTGCCAGAACACTCAAGCCTCATTTGATGGGATGTGGATGCAGCCAAGATCAGTTTGCAGTCACTGTGGCAAGATTTTGTCTATGACTTCTGCGATGTCGAAGTGGGATCTCTGTTTTTATATTGCTGAACAGATGTAAAGTTTTAACTTCAATATAAAGGTTACAGCACGAATTCCATATGCCTTTGTAAGTCCTATGACATGGTAAATAAGAAAAAAACACAGCATCTACACTTATGCAATAAAAGTCTCATATCAATTTTCATCAGCAGACTAAGAGTTACATACCAAGCATGTGCAAACATGTAATATTAGAGCTTTCCAACTCAAAAATATACTAAGCTTTTTCTCAAACTAACAATGATTGTATTCCTCAGAGAGCTATGAATATGTAAAGTTTGAAGTTTTTACGTCCAACTGTTCTTAAAGTTATTTGAGGGCAGAAAAAGGTCACCAGGATTTTTAAAAATCATTTTATACGAAAACAGCTGAACCGGTTTACTCGAACATCCTCCGGCTATGAAAAGGAAGAAACGTGTCTTGCTTAAACCTGAAGAGCAAGACAACACTCCAGAAAGAGCTCGAGAACATTTGTACGTTGGAATGCCTTCTCAGATTGATCGTGGACTAGTACTTATTAAAGCTGTTTCACTCTTAAAAATGTGACTTCTCATGATAAACAAAACTGATTAAGAAGATAATTTTTTCTGAAACCTGGGTTATACTGGGTAAGAGAGAAAACAGAAATTCGAAATGTGATGACTTAATTATTGCATTTACTTTTCCTATCAGTGTATATGTATATGCAGAATTTAGGAGTCAAATTTAAAGAAAGAAGCTGAAAGGCTATTTTGAAACCCAATTAAAGTTCAAACTATTCTCACACCCTTTAAAATTAATCTTTTATTCCTCATCAAAATACTTATCTTGGCTTTGAGTAGTGACCTCAAGTCTTTCTACTCAAAGTACTCAAGTCTTTATAAAGGTTTGACTGGGCATTGTCATTGCATTCTCAAACAAAATGGGCGGAAACATCATGGACTTGTTCATTCTAAGTGATGAACCTCTTGAACAATATGCAGATTTCCACTGTCTGGAGGGAAAATTTATATATTCATATAGATAGATATTCAATACATTATTGAATGTTTTGAGGGGAAATTGGAATGACATCCTTGAATTATTTACCAATAAAATTTAAGGGGGAACATTTAAAAATGGTTAAAATGGTAAATTTTATGCTATGCAAATTTTACCACAATAAAAATTTTTTTAATCACATTGTACAACCTAACTAGGTATAATTTTTTTTTTTTTTGAGGAAGATTAGCCCTGAGCTAACTGCTGCCAATCCTCCTCTTTTTGCTGAGGAAGACTGGCCCTGAGCTAACATAATTTTTATTTGTCAATCATACCTCACTAAAGCTGGAAAAAAATTTCAAAGGAGAAAATACCAGAAAAATATGAGACAAACGTTCACATACTTTGAAAGAGTTCTGGTAGTGCTTTGAATCAGTAATGCAATTACACCAAGCTCTCTGTTTGTGGTATGGCAGATCTCATGCCCAGCAATACAGCAAACCTGAAATAGCCAGCCAGTATAAGAAAACAAATCAGCCCGCCCATCAGATTTCATATTAATGAAGTGTGATTATAGTCACTTAAACAGTAAAAATAGGGCCAGCCCCAGTGGTTAAGTTTGGGGCACTCTGCTTCATTGGCCCAGGTTCAGTTCCCAGGCGCCAAGCTACACCACTCATCTGTCAGTGGCCATGCTGTGGCAATGGCTCACATACAAAAAAATAGAGGAAGATTGGCAACAGATGTTAGCTCAGGGCGAATCTTCTTCAGCAATAAAAAAAAAAAAGTAAAAATAATACTTCTTAATTTTTAATTTCAAGAGTTGACACATGGGGCTGGCCCCATGGCCGAGTGGTTAAGTTCATGAGCTCTGGTTCAGCAGCCCAGGGTTTTGCCAGTTCGGATCCTGGGCATGGACATGGCACCACTCATCAGGCCATGCTGAGGCGGCATCCCACATGCCACAACTAGAAGGACCCACAACTAAAAATATACAACTATGTACTGGGGGGCTTTGGGGAGAAAAAGGAAAAAATAAAATCTTTTAAAAAAAAAGAAAAAAAGAGGTGACACCTATCTATCATGCTAGGATTATAAAAATTTAACACAGGAAGGGATCATTTTTACAAATAAACAGTACTGATTCCAGGTGAGAATAAAGGGTTTGCCCCAAATCACATTTCCTACTGTAGGCTGTGGGTCTAAATCATCCATTCAACAAATTTGTAGTTAGCGCCTAATATGTGCCAGGCATGTGAGTTGTTGGGACTATAAAGGTGACTAACACGCTTGGACCCTGCCCTCAGGGGAGTGCCTGTCAAGCAGGGTAGCAGGCCTAGTTGGATGACCGTTGATGAGCCCAATAATACAAGTGTGGACTCACTTCCCTGACAGCACAGAAAGTGCTTGCCTCCGTCTCAAGTGTTCTTTATGAGAAAGAGTAGAAAAGAGTTCATAAAAGAAGTTACCCTTCAACCAGATCTCCATTCAGCAAGTCAACCAGGAAGGAAAAGGAGCCTTCAAACAGTAAGAAGTTCAGTGTAGCTGCTGCACTCAAGGATGAGGGCAGCTGGGAGGCGGTGGGAGGAAAGAATGGAAAAACGTGCAGCTCGGAGGGAAGGCAGGACTCCGGATCTCTAATGACCTCGTGCTGAATCACTTAGATTTTATCCTGTAAGCCACAAAGACAAGACGTTCAGGCTGGGGATAGGATTTCCCTTTTAGAAAGATAACTCTCAGTCACAGGGGGATGGAGGATGGATTGTCAAGGAAGACACTGGAACCTAGGAAGCCCATTACAAAGCTACCGTAGTGGTCGTCACTACTTTTATTTCCCTTTTCTCGCTAAGGCCTTTGGGGTTATGATTTTTCACCCTCCAGTACGAAACCGAGATATCAAAATGTGAGCACTGTTGCCACTCAGTCTGGACTAGTCGGCGGCTTCTCCTGAAGCTTATGCCATCACTCCATCCTCATGGAGGATAGAACATGCCTTTCACTTTCCCTCAAATACATCAAAATTTACTCCTGTCTCCATTCTGGGCTTTCGCAGAGTGTATTCAATAGTATAGAAATGGGAACAAAGAGTGTATGCGTTTGCATCTGAAGATATAGATCCAGAAGGCATCTGTGCAGCATGAAGCCATAGAGGGAATGACACCACCCAGGGAAACACATAAAGCAGGAACGAAAGAAGCTTAAAGGGTGGACAGAGGATATGCAACCAGTAAGGTCAAGATACCCAATACCCACCTGCTGTGACCCACAGATGTAAAAGGTCCCTAAGCTATACCAAACAGATAGGTTATTTGTATGTGACCCCAAATCCAGCTGCCTGGCTGACCCCAAGCCCTCTGGTCATCTGGGGTCAATCTGTATTTCAAGATTAAAATTAGCCTGTGGAAGGCAAATTGGTACAACCTGTATAGAGAATAATTTGACAATAGCTATTAAGATTTTAAGCACATGTATATGTGACCAAGCAATTCCACTCTTAGGGACTTATGTTAGCACATCTGCAAAATTGTATAAGGATATTTATTATAGCTTTATCTATAAGCAAAATATGAGAAAATCTAAGTTTCCTTTAAAAAGGATTAATGAAGTGGTGCTTCTGACCAGGAAATACTATGCAGCCAAAATTTTTTTTTTTAAAAGTGCTCTATACGTGGTGATATGAAAAGATATACCCAAGATACATCATTAAGTAAAAAAAAAAAGATGTGAGGAAGACTAGATCAAATATGCCACTATTTGTTTGAGGGAATAAAAATGTATAAACTTACATCTTTATAAAAATGTTTGAAGTACCTCTTGAAGGATACTCAAGAAATTAATAACAATGGGGGCCTGAGTTGCTAGAAAACTGAAAAAAGGATGCTTATTTTTCACTGTATACTCTTTTTCCTTTTTGAATTTCATACCACGTGTCGTAGTACTTGTTCCAAAAATAAGGTTAGTTTAAAAAATAATTCTCCAGCCAGCCCTGATGGTCTAGTTGTTAACTTCATCACACTCCACTCCAGCGGCCCCAGTTTGGTTCCAGGGTGCAGATCCACACCACTCATCTGTCAGTGGCCAGGCTGTGGTGGCAGCTCACATACAAAAAAAGAGGGAGATCGGTAAAAGATGTTAGCTCAGGGCGAATCTTCCTCAGCAAAAAATAAATAAATATAAATAATTCTTAAATTCATAAGAACTTTTTGAAAGCAAGAAAATACGGCCAGCCTGGTGGTGCAGCAGTTAAGTTTGCACATTCCACTTCAGCGGCCCAGGGTTTGCCAGTTCAGATCCTGGGTGTGGACATGGCACCGCTTGACAAGCCATGCTGTCGCAGGCATCCCACGTATAAAGTAGAGGAAGATGAGCACCAATGTTAGCTCAGGGCCAGTCTTCCTCAGCAAAAAGAGGAGGATTGGCAGCAGATGTTAGCTCAGGGCTAATCTTCCTCAAAAAAAAAAAAAGAGAGAGAAAGAAAGAAAGAAAAAGCAAGAAAATATTTACAAATGAGACGAAGAAAAATATTTTTATTAAAATGGCTCACTGTCCCATCCCATACACAAGGAGAAATCTAATGCCCGTCCCAATATCACCAAGGATTCTTGGGGGCAGAGGGGACTGCCTCCTCACTTCCTAGTCTGGTATCTTGATTTTGCTGGATTCTTGGCTCAGCTCTGAATCTTGCCTCCTCTACACTGTGTCACCGGCTCTAACTCAGCCTGTTTTTTTCCTTCAGAGTTCTCCTGTTCCGGTTGTAGGGCTCGTTGCAAAACTCTCTTTCATAGTAACACAAATGCAGAGGTCTTTTCTCCTTCCAGTTAGCGCACAATCAAAAACATTGATGTATGAGTCCCGGCCACCTCCATAATAGAGCATAGTCACCCCAGTGGACCCAGCAGTCAGCCATAGCCACCGGGGCATCTAAAGCTTTGAAACCACGTATGATTTCTATCAGTCTCCTGTCATTGTCCTTCACTACCCTTTCCCAGAGATCTGCCACTAATGGAGCATCTCTGTGGTGGTGTGGCCAAGTCACAAATCAAAGTCCTCAACTCTGTCCTAATCCAGTACCCACAGTTCCTGGCAGCATATGGCCCCCTCCAGGGCCTCCACGGCCTGTCTACGTGCGTGCCCTGCAGCGTAGGCCCTGTCTGTATGGGATCCGCGCCCAGCAAGCGCAGCACCATGAGAACAGTGGATCAATCAAAGCATGGCTTTCAAGGACCTCCCGTCCCCTTTCAGGGACTCTGTGGCTGTAGATTTATGTGCTAATTTTCAGGATCTTCTCTCACTTGGTATTTCTGGAATTTCTTGGTCTTTATCAGTCTAGAAAGTTCACACAATGCTGCATACACGATCCTCTCTTCTGCCAAAAACTTTTCTTGAACTCCAGCTTCAAGGACCATCTCAAGTAGTTTCAATAAGTTCTCTGACTTTGAATTCTTGTCCAAGAACCAAAATATTCCGTGCATGTTAATTTATTAGCGACAGTTGGTTAAGGGTGGTAGTCCTAGCAAAGAAGTGCTCCTGGCTCAGTGCTAGGGTGACAACTGAATCTGGATCCTGCACCAGAGCTCCAAACTGCTCTAGACAGGATCCCAAAAGGTAACCCAGAAGTCAGTCGCCTGAATGTCTGCCAGTCCTGCAGCCTGTAGGGCGCACTCCATACCATGATAGTGAAATTCAAATGACTCAGATATCATCCCATGTTTGGTAGGACAAGGATCCCACCTCCGATATCTGTGGGGATTTTTGAGAAAAACACATTTCTCCTCATCTCTTGTTCCAACGTCCTACTTCTGCTGAATTCTCAGTCCTCCCCGTGTATCATCCCATGCAGCTTTCTCCACCTCAAAATCGTGTTTGCAGAGCACCCCACCCTTTGACCATTCCCTCGTGTTCTTATCCTTCAAACTTACTAACTCTAGATCCCCTACTCTAGCTGTTTTTGATCTCATGGGGATCTTTAATCCATTGGCCTGACTATTTTGTCAATTCCATCACTGCCCTCGTGATTTCACTTTCCTCCTCACTCATCTTCGAGTCCGCGATCCAGCACCACTCCACTGAAAATACCCTTAACCCTCATGCCCCTCTCTTTCCTTCCTTGCATTTGCCTGGAGAACCCCAACCCTGGCTAGACCCTAGTATCTATCCCATGACTGCCTGTGAGCAGCTTCCATGATTGCGGAAAGTCACACAACCATGCTAATTGTCATCATATTAAATTTATGACCGCAAATTCCAAATAGGGGATCCACGGCCAGACAATCCTACTAGATATTCTAGCAAATCCTCTTACCCATTCTTGAAAAGGACCACTTTAGGCCTTCTCCTCTGTGTCCACACCTCCTACACCCTTGCTCCCTCCCTCTCAGCTGGTAATTTTACCTCATGCTTCACTGAGAACACTGATGTAATTGTATAACATGTTCACAAATTATTCCATGGATATTATAGGATCAAGAAAATAAATAATTACTGTTCTTCAGTACCAAGATTTTCAGCATAAGAGAAAACAGATAGACTCATAAAATAAAAGTACATAAATATCCTGAACTTGTTAAGTTTGAATTAATTGGAAATATTAATATGAACTTGATTTTTTTTCTTTTCTTTTCTTTTCTTTTTCTTTTTTTTTTTTTTTTTTTTGTGAGGAAGATTGGCCCTGAGCTAACATCGGCTGCCAATCTTCCTCTGTTTGCTTGAGGAAGACTGTCATTCAGCTAACATCTGTGCCAATCTTCCTCTATTTTATGTGGGATACCACCACAGCATGGCTTGATGAGAGCTGCTAGGTCCATGCCCAGGATCCAAACCTGCGAATTCCGGGCCACTGAAGTGGAACATGCAAACTTAACCACTATGCCACTGGGTCAACCCCAATATGAACTTGATTTTTAACTCTATCTATCTATTGGAAGGTAGCAGAATACACCACCCCAAAATATGCCACTTTGGCATAAGCATTATTTTGAGCTGAACGCAATTGAAAAGAAGCAGATGCAAGAAAAGCTCTCTACCCTCTCCCTAAAGCAGGACACAAATTTACAAAGGTGTCCCTTCTGTCCTCTCTACCAAGAAGGACAAAGGTTAATCCTGCAGACAACTTTAGATCCTTATCAATGGAGAAGGCATGGACTTAAATCTGTATAACAAATCATACTCTTGTTTACTATGCTTTTCCTCGTAACCCATCCATAATAGTCTCTCCCACACTTTTCCCTCTTTTGTCTTTAGCTGAAGATGGTATTTAAGCTGGAGTTCTAAGCCACCTTTGAGAGTTACTCATTTTTCCCTGAGAATTTCCCATGCATACATGAGGTATACATGTTAATAAACTTCTGTTCGTTTTTCTCTTGGTACTCTGTCTTCTATTGCAGGGGTCTGAGCCAAGAGTTCAGAGGGTAGAGGGAAAGTTATTTTTCGTCCCCTACACTATCTATCTATCTATCTACTAGCTCTAAACACTCAAAAGACCTAGAAGCAATCTTAAACCAGTGACAATGAGCGTGCCTACTAGCGAGATTTTGTGTTCTAAATACCATCTCTCACTAAATAGAAGCAAGATTCCTTGGAGAAATCACCAATTCCAAGTCTGAGGCAGGGAGTATGTGGTAAGGCTGGAATAAGTGCTACCATATGCTATGTGCCTGATGAGGCAGAAGTCGAGATTTTTCCTAAGTAAAGAAGCCAACGGCACATGTGCAGTTTATTGTATGTCAATTACACCTCAATAAAGTTTTTTTAAATAAGAGGAAGAAAGAAGAGGAGAACTATTTAACTCAAGAGTTTTTAAATGTGGTCTGAAAATCTTGGGGGACCCCAAGGTCCTTCCAGGGATCTGCAAGGTCAAAACTATTTTTATAATGTTACTAAGATGTCATTTGCCCTTTTCCACTACTTAGATTTGCACTAATGGTACAAAAGCAAAGGTGGGTAAAAATGCTGGCTACCTAGCACACACCAAGGCAGTGGCACAAAACTGTGCTGATAGTCATTGTATTCTTTATTATCATGCACTCACAGTAAAAGCAAAATACAAAAAAAAAGATAGATAATTGATGGGTAAAAATAAAGTCACTTTTACTTAAAATCATTGATTGTGTTAAATCTCAGCACTAATTATACATCTTTTTCATATTCTACGCGACAAAATGGAAATAAAACATTTCTGCTGCAAACTAGAGTAGGGCGATTGCCCCAAGGGAAAGCACTTGTGCAATCGTGTGAGTTCTGAGTTGAACTAGCAGCTTTTTCATAGAGCACCATTTTTACTTGAAAGAACTGACAGACACACCATGATTATTTTGACTTGGGTATTTGGCACATTTCCTCAAAAACAAATGAAGTGAGCCTGTCACTTCAAGGAAAACAACTGACAGTGTTGGTTGCCAGGGATAAAATTTGAGCTTTTTAAGCAAAAATTAGAATTTTGGAAAAGTTGTACCTGGCCCTGTGAGCTTAACTGCTTCTTAATACTGAAGGGTTTTCTGATGAGATCGATGGTGATAATAACAAATGTGATTCTTTCCATATTGTTTAACGAGATGGGTCAACATTTGGAAGACCTACATAATTTGATGGACCAGTACTTTCCACGTGACCAATGCACGATGTGACAAAGTTATGTCTGGGTAAAAGACCATTCAAAGTGCAAAATAGACCAATGGATTTGATATGATTTCAGATTGTACATTGCAACTAAATTTGAAGAAACGACCACTTGTCAAGTGTTGCTGTGGTATCAAAGAATAATATCCAGGATTATCTAAAAAGGCTACTAAACTACTCCCCCATTTTCCAACTACTTCACCCAAAACATATCACAACAGATTGAATGCAGAAGCAAATACGAGAATCCAGTGTCTTCTATCAGGCCAGATAGTAAAGAGATTTACAAAAGTGTAAAACATCACTCTTTTCACTGAATCCTTTTTATTTTGGAAAATATAGCTATTTTCATAAAATATATTTTATTTGCATTAACATGTATAGAGTTTACTATTATTTTAAAATGAAGTCATTAATATGTATTTTTAAAGTTTCCCTATTTTAATTTCCCATATGGTAAATATAGATATCTAGAACTCCCAAAATAAAAGTTGAATAATTTTTAAGAGTAAAAAAATTTGGTTCAGAGACCAAAATGTTTGAGAACTGCTTGTTTAACTGAACAGAGAAAGTCGCTTTAGAATGCATCTGCTTTCTGTTCAGGGAAAATCCATGAGTGGCCTTTATTAGTCATGCAAATAGGTAACAAACAGGTACCTGCTGCTCTGGGAGAAGGGGTAAGAGGAGCTTTTGTAGACTGAAGAAGTTTGTCCCTTTTGGTTTTTTTTTTTTTTTTGAGGAAGATTAGCCCTGAGCTAACATCTGCTGCCAATCCTCCTCTTTTTGCTGAGGAAGACTGGCCCTGAGCTAACATCTGTGCCCATCTTTCTCTACTTTATATGTGGGACGCCTGCCACAGCATGGCTTGCCAAGTGGTGTGTAGGTCCACACCCGGACCGCTGAAGCAGAACATGCGAACTTAACCGCTGTGCCACCAGTCTGGCTCCAAGCTTGTCCCTTAAAGTTCGGTACATAGAGGTGGTCACTGTATGTAAATGTGCGTGAGGATGAAGAAGCATCCTGGGAGGAAAGGGATCAAACCTTGACCCCTTCCCTGTGAGATTCAATGTCCCTGAAGCCCCTCTGAAGGCTGAGAACTGGTGGGAACAAAGAACATCAAAGCCCGCAGAGGGGAACTCCCCACAATGGAAAATTCCACACAGGTGATCCAGATCCCACATCAGGGCCTAAAAGGCAACAGAGGAGGAATAGCTCCTGCAGAATGTGAAACAGGACGGCCACCCTCTCTGGATCCAGCCACCTAGTCCCAGGGGTTCGGACTCGGGAATAACGACTGAACAGGAATGTGAACTAGAAGAGCTGTTCCTTAGGAACCCACATGTGGGCCTCTGCAGAGGTCGGTCCCAGCACGGGCATCATCCCAGCAATGGGGGCCAGGCCTGGGCGGAACCACCCTTGTGCAGTGAGGTCACAGAGCCATGATCTAAGAAGCAGCAGCCCTGCACCAGCCCCACGGATGGACTGACGGACCGATGGACTGACGGACCAATGGAGTTCTCTAGCTCTTCCTCTGCCTGATGCTTGAGAGCAGAACTTATCTTTTTGGAGTGGATAAGCCCCTGTTGTTCTTGGATGATTGGTGGGGGAGTGAGGACAGCTTCTTTCTCTTGTGTTCGATAGCTTTTCCAGGGGTACTCCCCATTGGTTTTAACAGCCAGCAAAGCCAAGTATTATGACACTCGTCTCTGTTGTGCTGAGTTCAAAGGCTGCTCATTGTGAAACGGCTCTCCCACTCAGATCCCTCGCTCCTCCAGGAAAAGCTTCCCACTTTAAGATTGCTCCCGGCCGAGAAGCCCCGCAGCTAGAATGTGGTTTTTTTCCTCCTCAGAAAGGTATTTCTGGCTCTTCTACCTCCGTCAGTGTTGTCTCTTGCTGGGGGGGTTCTTTTTACCCAGTTTCCAGTTCTCTCTCAGGGGTAATTTTCCACAGGTAGTTGTAAATTGGTTGTGTCTGTGGGAGGAGGTGAGTTCAGAGTCTGCCTACACTGTCATTTTCTCAGAAGTCCTCCAGAACAGCTTCAAGGGAGAGATTCTGGACTTCATGCAAATGTGCGGCCTCAATGAATTAACAGAATGGGTAAAAAAGGTGTCAGTAATAGCATAGCAAGCTGGCCAGCCAGTTACGGTTGTGCTGGATGCTGTGGTAGGCGGTCATGAATGAAACACAACCCCTGGCCACAACGAGCTTACAGCTGCCAGAAAGAAGCAAGAAAACAGGCATCTTATATGAGGAACAAGTACAGAGCACTGTGGGAACAGACAGAGGAGTATTCAGCCAAGTCTCAAAAGGGATGTGAGAACAGATTCCCAAACTGCATTAATCAGGACATTTATTACTAGCTGGTAAAACAAACAAGCCCTAAATGTCAGTGATTTAACACAATAAATATTTATTCTTTGTTGAGCTCAGGCAGATATCTTGGTACTCTCCTCCGAAGGTGACTCAGGAACCCAGGCAGCTTCCACGTTGTGACCACACCAACTTGAAGGCCACCCTAGCTTCATCCAGCTGGCGTACAGGGCAGGGGTGGGGCGGGGAGAGGATGATGTGCGTAAGGGAAAGCCACATCAGATGCTTAACAATTTGGGCCTGGAAGTAACACACATGACTTTCATTTACACTCCACCGGCCAGGACTAGCCACATGGCCCCACCTCAGTGCAACAGAGATGGGTCATGTAGTTTCCTGGGCCTCCGGAAGAAAATGATTTGGTGAACACATAGCATTCTTTCTGCCACACAGAAGAAGTGATTTCCAAATTAAAGGATGAGGGGTGTGAGTGGAGAGGTAGAGCGATTCAGATAGAGGGCACCGAACATCAAAAACCCCAGAGGTGAAAGATTCTGGTGTGAAGGGGCTGGAATGAAAAATGTCAGGGGGAATCGTGGTAAGCCACGAGGCTGGAAAGGTAAGCAGGGCCTTATCACAAAGAGTCTGTGCACCGTGTAAATTAAAGGGGACTTTTATCCTGAGAGCAGTGGAAAGCCATTGAAGGGTTTTAAACAAGAGAGTGGCGTGATCATAGTTGTGCTTCTGGAAGATCATTCTGGCTGCAGCATAGAGAACCGATCGGGAAGAGGGAAGACCAAAAGCAGGAAAGTCAGTCAGGAAGCTGCTGCAGTAATCGGGAAGAGAAACTCTGACCCGGGGCTGTTGCAATGGGCATGAAGAAGAGCAGATGGATTTAGAAAGAATTGGAGTAGTAATTGAGCATATTTGATGGCTGTTTGAATAAGGAGTGCGAACATGAGGGGTGAGACAGAGGGCAAGGCTTGTGCCATTCACTGAGACAGACAATTTTTTAAAAAGGCAAAAAAAAAAAAAAAAACTATTTTAAGGAGAAATATGATATGCTTCTGAAACAGGCAAGGGAAGCCAAAAGGTATGTGAAAAGCTGGGCCTAAGACAGATCATAACTGGAGATGAAAGATGTGATAGAGATGGTGCTTGAAACTATAATCATGGATTATCCAGGAAGAGTGTGAAGAGCTGGAATAGAAAAAGTGATGTGCTGTTAAGTGTTTAACAATCGGCTCTCCAGTGAAAGAAGCCCTGATTTGTGGCATTTGCTGATGTCTGTGCTGTAAATATGCCCACTGCCACCAATTTCCAACTACCAGCTTGTCATCACTGAGCATGGAGTTGCGAAGAGATGCGCCCAATTGGTTCTTGAGAGCTGCTGCAAGCTGGCTCCAGCACACCACTGAACAGAAGAGAGCCTTGCGTACTACAACCCTAACACAAATATTTAAAGGATGGACCGAACAAGAGAAATCTGAACAGAAGAAGCCATCCTCGGTACTAAAGGAAGAAAGAATGTGAAAGAGGAAATGGTTGAGAATTCACACTCCCCCTCCACCGAAAAAAAATCAGATACAATAAAACCCAAAAAGTGTCCACTGGATTTAGCATCAAAGAAGCCATTAGTATCCTTGATAAGATCATTTTTAACGGAGACAGATGACAATGGGCCTAGAGGTTAGCGTGAAATCAAGTGTCAGAAAGCACAACTGTAGATAATTCTTGGACACCAAGAACAGTCAAGCTGGATTCTGTTTTACAACAGAAAATAGAATTGGACCAACCATTCAAAACCATGATAGCATGGCGCCTCACTTCCCTCCGTTCCACTCCCCCCACACACATAAATGCCTAGATTTCTGTACTTCTATGCCTCTCACAATGGACCTCAAATGAGATGGTGCCATTTCCCCCAGAAGGCATGGAAAAATGTATGGGAGGTGTGCTGGACTGTGTTATCATCAACTTGGTTAAGTACAGTTCCCAGAATCCCCTTCCCTGTGTGTTCCAAGTTGGAACTGGCCAGAAGAGGAACTTGAGTGAAATTTGGAAGGCAGGAGCGAAGCAGCAGCCATTGTCTTCAGGAGGTCTACAGTCAGCTAAGGGGAAGGACAGATTCGGAGGTGCTTGGCAGGCCCCAGCTTGTCATCATTCCCCTTCTTTCTGCATCCAGATCATCTTCCCAACTCTTGGCCCTAAGTCCAATAGCAGCCCCAGGTAAACCACCAGATGTGTGGATGCAGACCCACAGAGGCAACAGCTTCCCAAAGACTGGGTCCTCGAGCTCTCCCTTCAGGGCCTGAACAGTGCTTGGCCTCTCAGATTCCTCTGCAGCTCCAACTTGTCCACCCACTCTGGGTGTTCAGGCAGACTGGGTAATGACTCTTCTTTTGATCCATCAAGTCTCCTTCCAGACTTCCACTTCCCTGGTTTCTCTTATATTTGTGTAATGTCTCTAATTCCTAAAATTAACCCTTCTCTCCATAATGCTCTTTTGTGGCTCTGCTGCCCTAATTGAACTCTCACTGATACAATTATTGGTACTGGGAGTAAAGTGCAGCCAGAATAAAACCTACAATATGTGGCTTTGGTTTGGGGATGGGGCAGAGAGTAGAGGCTGGAAAAGAAGCAAGAAAACCATTAGCAAAGGCTGGAAAAATAGTGAAAGGATCATCAGTGGAGGGTGGAAAAGTGGCGAAAAAGTGCCATTGCAGGCTGGAAAGGGTGATTTGTGTTACATAGCAGTAAAACAACTGACAACACTGTCACCTGCCGTAACTTAGAAAATAGAAAATGTACCTAATAACTTTTAGGTCTAGCTAAGGCGATTTCCAAGGAGAATGTTGAAGGTACCAGTTGGTTAAATCCTAGCTGTGTGTGTGATAAAGTACTACAGAGAAACGGGGGGCAAAAGAAGGAACTATAGATTGCAAGCACAATTTAGAAGAAATGGAAAATCCAGGGCTTGCTTATGTTGGAAAACAAAACTTTTTCACATCTCCAGCTGATCCAGGCAGCAGAAGATTCTCAGAGCAAGAAATAGCTGCAGGGTAAAGATCAAATCAAGGGTTTAGATATAAGACCCTCGGCCAAAAAGTCAGAAACACTAACGGTGGTACCTAGGAGACATTCTCCTTTAGACAAAAGAATCTTAAGGACATGGTCGCAGCAGACCTAGGCCTGAAATAGCTATGAATAAGTCTAAAGGGTGGGCCTGTCTCAAAAAGAATTGTGGATGTGACTTTTATCTAATGGATCAGACTGTAAATCTGATACATAGAAAGCCCACAATGTTTTTTAAGAGACTTGTATCCGCTCAGATTAAAAGAGACTGAGATTGTCCAAATTGCGAGTAGTTCTCTAAGCCCCTAAATTTCTATGGGCAGGAAGCAGGCTGAGGAAACTACCCAGCTATGAACACAGGCCATTTCTTATGGAAAATAGGGTATCTCAGAAAGTAGAGCCAAGATCCCTGAGGGTGGAACTAAAAGCCTCAAAGAACAATGGACTAGAAAGACCCTCCACAAAGCAGAATCAGACCCTAAATAAGGAACATTCCTTTACTCTGAGAACTGTCCCCAGAGAAAGGAGATCTGGCAACTTGTTTCTACTTGGATTTCAGAATTGCTGTGAACTGGGGGCTGGCCCCATGGTTGAGTAGTTAAGTTCGTGCACTCCGCTTCGGTGGCCCAGGGTTTCACCGGTTTGAATCCTGGGCACAGACATGGCACTGCTCATCGGGCCATGCTGGGATGGCATCCCACATGCCACAACTAGAAGGACCCACAACTAAAAATACACAACTATGTACTGGGGGGCTTTGGGAGAAAAAGGAAAAATAAAATCCTAAAAAAAAAAAAGAATTTCTGTGAACCAATGACTGCTATGTTCCTCCTGTTTTTCCACTTTTTGAATAGAAGTGTCTAGTAGGTAGGTGGGGAGCAGATAACGTGTCTTTTTAACTTGCAGATCTTGGGATTAATTATAGCCACATCCAACAGTTCCTTGAAAAATTAAAAATAGAATTACCATGTGATCCAGCAATTCCACTTCTGGGTATACACCCAAAAGAATTAAAAGCAAGGACAAACAGATATTTGTACTCTCATGTTTATAGCAGTATTATTCAGAATAGCCAAAAGGTGGAAGTAATCTAAATGTCCATCAACAGAAGAATGGATAAAGAAAATGTGGTGTATACATAACAACAGAATATTATTCAGCCTCAAAAAGGAAGAAAATTTTGACACATGCTTCAGCATGGATGAAACTTAAAGACATCTGCTAAGCGAAATAAGCGAGTCACAAAAGGATAAATGCTGCACAATTCCACTTACATGAGGTACTTAGATTAGTCAAATACATAGAGACAGAAAGTAGAATGGTGGTTGCCAGAGGTGTGGGAAGAGAGCAATGGGAAGTTATTGTTTAATGGGTACTGAGTTTTAGTTAATGCAAGATGAAAAAAGTTCTGGAGATGGATGGTAGTGATGGTGGTACAACAATGTGAATGTACTTAATACCACTGAGCCATACACTTTAAAATGGCTAAAATGATAAATTTTTTGTAATGTATATTTTACCACAATTAAAAAAAAAAAGGAATAGCCACAGCCAAAGAGCCTTAGCCACATTCAGATCTGCTGAAGATCAAAAGTTAGTGAACCTCAGGGGCTGGTCCTGTGGCATAGTGGTTAATTCCAGCAGCTCCACTTCAGTGGCCCAGGTTCTCAAGTTTGGATCCCAGGCGCAGGCCTACACACTGCTTGTCCAGTCATGCTGTGGCAGCATCCCACATCCAAAATAGAGGAGGATTGGCACAGATGTTAGCTCAGGGACAATCTTCCTCAAGCAAAAAGAGCAAGATTGGCAACTGATGTTAGCTGAGAACCAATCTTCCTCACCAAAACAAACAAACAAAAAAAGAAACGATAAATGTTTTTTGTTTTAAGCTACTATGTTTTGGATGATTTGTTACTCAGCAAAAGCTAACTGATACAGGATGGCTTTAGAGTTGTCAAATGACTGGGGAAATTCTGTTGGCATTTAGTTGGTGGGGACCAGGTGTGTCAAACGTCCAGCAATGCACACATGCGGTCCTGCACAGTGAAGAATTATCCCACCCGATTGCCAATAGTGTCCCCACTGAAGGACCCTGGAACCACGCCTGAGCTTGCCACATGCTTGGAAGAGGGAAGAGTTATAGGAAATTAATATTTATTGAGAGCCTTACCTGTATCAGACATTTTACACGCATTACTTCATTGATTCTCCATGACAACCTTCTACAATTAGCCCCACTTAACAGAAAAGCAAACTGAGACTCAGAGAGGTAACTTGGTTGTCTCATGTCACACAGCTAATAAGCAGCAGCACCAGGACTCGAACCCATGGCTGTCAAATGTCATCTCAGCGAGGCGGTCCCTGATGGCCATACTCCAAGGTGCCCTCCACACCCACCACCATCACTCGTTATTACGTTACTCTTTCACTTCTTTTGTAGCACTTATCTCTATTTGAAATTGGCATGTTTGTTTCCTTGGTCTCATAAGCCCCCTTCCAGAACAACTCCCACAGAAGCAGGACTTTGTGGAATTTTTTCACCACTGCATCTCCAATGCCTAAAACAGTGCTGGGCAGATAAAAAGGACTCAGCAAATTATTGATGAATGAATGAAGTGAATGATTGGCTTTCCATTACATCCCGATGCCTAGGCCTCATGCAGGCTGGTTTCGCTCAGCTTTTGTTCCTGCTGGTCTCAACCCTCTTCTCCTCTCCACTGGCTCTGGTCAAGGTGGCCCAGGCTGAGACGTCTGGCGTGGCTAACAGGACTTCAGGAATCCTCTGATACAATCCCTTCATCTTCCAAGTGAGAAAAATGAGGTTCATTGACATCTCCTCAGGGATATGCATTCTCAAGCCTGTTGGTCTCAACACTTCTGTGGCTGTCCTGAACCTGTTTCTCCATCTTCAAAATGAAGATAATAACCACCCTGCCTGCTTCACTGCGTTGCCGTAGGGATGATATAAAATAATGTGACTTTCTTAAATCTCACCAACCTCAGGGATCAACATCATGATAACAATCACACATAGTAACCTTGGGCCCCCGTGGTGGCTTCACATATGCTAACTCAGGCTCTTAAAAAAGTGAGAGCTCGGGGCGGTCCAGTGGCGCAGCGGTTAAGTTCGGACATTTGCTTTGGCGGTCTGGGGTTCGCCGGTTCGGATCCCAGGTGCACACACGGCACCACTTGGCAAGCCATGCTGTGGTAGGCATCCCACATATAAAGTAGAGGAAGACGGGCACAGACGTTAGCTCAGGGCCAGTCTTCCTCGGCAAAAAGGGGAGGATTGGCAGCAGATGTTAGCTCAGGGCTAATCTTACTCAAAAAAAAAAAAACAAACTGAGAGCTCTTTGATTTGATCACAATTTAGACACCTGCCATGTCAACAAATTCTCTCTCAATTTTATACAATTGAAATAATTGCAGATAACAAGACAAGTATGGTTACTATTGCTATATAACAAACCACCTCAAAGCTTACTGGCTTAAAACAGCAAGGATTTTTTTTTTATTTTTCATGACTCTGTTGGCTGTGTGCTTTTTGTGCCAACTTTGCCTGGGCTCATGTGTGTGACGGCATTCAGTGGGGTGCGGGGAGCTGGACTCGGAACAGCAGAGACAGCTGCGTCCCTCCGTCTTCCTCCTGACCTTTCATCCCGGGCTTCTGCGTGGCATGGCGTTCCAAGAGGACAAAGGTGGCAGCCACAAAGCTTCTTGAGGCCTCAATTCCAGAACTAGAAAACATCAGTTCCACTATATCAAATTTGTCAAAGTCAGTCACAAAAGCCAGCCCGCATTACAGGGGGTGGAGAAGAGATTCCACGTCTGGATGGGAGCAGCAAAATCCCATGGCGAAGGATTGTGCCTTCTGGAACGGGACGAACTAGCCACCATTAAAACAACTGTTGAGATTCCGCATTCTGTTATTTTCCTAGAACAGACAAACGTTAAGTATTGATAATAATATAATTCCAATTTCTAAAGCATGAAGGAAAGCAATATTCACATAAACAAAGCTATTCCCAGCTAGCTTTGCTGTAAGATTTTTTACAAAATCAAGTCTCCAATAACTTTATTATAAGACGGTTATAAAAATCTACAAATGTTTATCCTTCCGCCTACACATACACACACACCAGGAGCGCTTCTCCGTCCCCACTGGCCATTCCATTTCTAGTTTCCTTTAATGTAAAAATCTTCCTTCTGCTTTCTAGAGAGTTATGGCAGCACTTTCATCACTACCGGAGCTTGGCAGTCACCTAAGTCTCCTACTATTTTGGCCAATTGCCACCTAGAATATTAAGACCCCTGAGACAAGCTGTCAAGGGCAACACGCTTGAAACCGCCTACTGCATTTTTTTCCACCCTTGTTGGGAAAAGCTAGGCTCCCCCAGGGCGAAGCAATCTCCTCTGGATCTGGGAGGGGAGAAACCCAGGCAGAGCTGGGCTCTGCTGCGCAGCTTCTGGTAAAGTGTACCTGTAAATAGCCAGGTGGGCACTAACTTTTAATGGGGCCTTTTTCGTTGCTCAAGGATTTCTGAAGCCAACAGATTTTTTTTTTTTTCCTAAGATTGGCACCTGGGCTAACGACTGTTGCCAATCTTTTTTTTTTTTTTTTTTCCGCTTTATCTCTTCCCGCCCCCCCCCCCCCCCATAGTTTTATATCTTAGTTGCAGGTCCTTCTAGTTGTGGGATGTGGGACGCCGCCTCAATGTGGCCTGATCCGAACCCTGTCCGCGCCAGGATCCGAACCCTGGGCCGAGGCAGCGCAGCACGAGAACTTAACCACTCGGCCACGGAGGCGGCCCCGCCAACAGATATTTTGTAAGAACTAAAAACTACCTAAATTTATTTGGGGGAATCTTCCTCAATTTTTTTTCTTAACCAGCAAAAGAAATGCAAACTACTTCCTTCTTCTACTTTGAACCATTTGTTAAAGAACTCGGACAGGCTGAGTGCAAGTCCCAAATTACAAATATTGTTGAAGGTAACATTTATTTTTGCACGTCTTGAAAATGTTGCTACCTGTCACTGTAGTCAAAAGAAGTCAAAAATCTGTTGGCAACAAAATGAGCCCAGAATAAGAAAATAATTAACTAAAGTAAGCTTTCTGAGTTATCCATAAATACTTCTAAATTTGAATTACTATTCACATCAAAACATTACCTCTGAGATTTTACGACTACTGTGTTTGGTACTATTAACTTAGCTAATAACATTTGTTCCCAAGTAAGTAAAATGAAATATGTAGGAGAACTTCATGCACAAATAATAAGTGCGCAAATTTTCTACTCAAAAGGAAAAGTAACAAAAAACAGAGTTCTATGAAAAATTAAGGCGAATTTAAATTTATTTTAATTTTTCTATTGAGTCTAATATTCTATTTCTCATTAGTACTTTTTAAATTCTTATAATGTACAATGATTTGTTTAATGAAAGCTATCAAAAGTTTTCATACAAGGAACATGCCAGGGTTCCAATCAATTTATCAATGATCATTATGTTTATATACATAAGTCCACATGTATATTATGAATATAATTTATTTGAAATTCTCCTATATTTAATAAATCGTGAACTTTTGGATAACGTGCACATTTTTCCCATTCCTCTTAATATATTGGGTATAATTGTTCATTTAAGGAACAGTTGATTTTCTTTTTTATGGCTGCTATTGTTCAGATTTTTATTTATATAGTCAGACACGAACTTTTAAGCTTCTGGATATATCTGTCTGATATATCACTTCTTCCAAGGGTTTCCCCCAGGGCTCTATAAATCTGCAATGAGAAGGAAGTATGGGGGGCAAGTGAGTCAGAAAAATGTCCAGAAATGAATCCTTGCTAAAGACTGCACACAACTGAACATTTTGCATTTTAACTTATTCTTACTATGTTATCTCCAAAGGGTCAGGCATTAAGCTTTCACTCGCCCTGATGACCTTAATTAGACTTGTTCCAGATTTCTGAGGACTGTAAAATCAGGAAACTTTCATTTTAAAAAAAATTAAAACCCCCTGGCTGGTTTCCCATAGAACATCTAGCATTACTTAAGACTTTATTATGTCACTTAGTTGGATAGAACATATCCACAGCTTTAGCCAGGTCTGTAAGAGTCCTGTGACTGATGCCTAATGCGACCAATTTTCACTCTGGCAGAACAAATTCAAGTTCTAACACTAACTTAAATTCCAGTTTCCTTTGGACGCCAGGAATCAGATCCTTTAAGAAGAAAATGTATCAAAGCATCTGCCTGTTAAGCGACATTCCATTTATTTCATCGAAATAGCTGGCAGGAACAATTGATGAAAGTCAAATCTAAAGTAGAAAACAAATCGTTTTTTAATTACTGAATTTGCTTTATTCTCTTTTCAGCCTTCTTTCCCTCTTCTCTTCCTTGGCCTCAATTTTCTATAAACTTCCCCTATTTCAGCCGAAGACCACAGATGTTTTTTAAGCAGGAAAAAATGTTTCCATGTACTCTCACACCTACACTAACAATCATACTACAAGCACAGTCCATTAATTGTCGCTCACATTTCTATCACCCTGCATCTGATGAACATTGATGTACTTGGGTGTCTTTCTCTGCACTGTAAGGAAAAATAATAATTTAGATAGAATTCTAAAAGTTGGCACGTTTTGTCAATAGCTTCATTGTTCCTTGTGTCCATTCATCACATCTTGCCTGCTATTGAAATCTTTCCTTACTTTGCAACATTATTAAAGTGTCATTATTAAAGTCATCTCAAAAAGAGATACCCCTGCAACTTCTAAGATACCGTCAACTAAGAATCACATTTTTCAATACTTCAAATTCTATTGTATTTTCAAGCTTCTGAAACAAATGTAATATTCTTGCATATTTCCTAAAATGGAATTTCATGTAGACGATGATGTGACAGGAAAGACGGTGTTGATCTAATGATTGTGGCATGGCCCCTAGATAGCTGTGCTCCTCTGAGAAAACCAGCAACGGTTTTCTTATTATCAGAACACATTAAAGTGCATGTTCTGGAGTCCTACATGTCTAACATTTGAGAGAGAAAAATCACTGGAAAAACAACTTAATAGTTATATTTGTATTCATCTAGTTTCACCAAATATAGTGGGCACACATTTTTTATAAGAATCGCATATTATTCTACAAGGCCACTTAAGGGGTTATCGTATTGTTTTAGTTTTAGTTTTCACAGAAATCAGATTTAATTAAAGCTTCATGAAAAGACCAAAAGCACAAATTATTCCACAGTTCCTGATTTCCCAACCCCTCCTTCAGTAGGAATTACTTAAGTAATTTGAACTGGATAGTTTAAGCTGCTGGAGGTAAAGCTCAGTGAGTTAGCCTCTCTTAACGGAATGCATGCACTGTTTTAGTCATTTTCAATTAATATGAAATACTTTTGCCAAAATATGACTGCCAATGGGAAGCCATCAGTCTGAAGATTTGGAACAACTACTGTTCATTTTATTACTTGTTAATACTTTGCTATAAAAAAATACCATTTAAACCGTTTATTAATGTTATTTTCCATTTAATCACAAACAAACTCAAAGCAAAGATGACTGTTGTGTTGGTTTACCAGACATCCCTGATGAAGCACACACATGGGGAGGAACAAAAGGAGACCCTCGACAGTGTTCTAAACTTCAGGGGAAACTGAAAACGGGCATGAATTTATATATCATACATTACAGGCTGATCAGGGCAAAGTCTGCGCGTGATGTAGATTGTGTTTGTGTGTTCATGTGTGGGAAAGATAGCAAACCAGAAAGAGAGGAAAAGAGCCACGATCATATGAGAGTTCTCTCAGGAGATTTATTAAAGGGAAGCGGAGAGAAAGATAACTCTGGACTCTTCTCTCGGGTGACAATACAATATTAGAAAAAAATATACCAGCCATCATATACAATTTACTATAGAATCTCTTAGAAATAAACTAAAGGGAATACAAACTCTGCTGCATCTGCATATATGTATACACACAGTTTCTCTTCTGAAATTTTTATCTCAAATCTGCTTTAAATCAAAATGAGTTGAGCTTCAAACAGGGGCCGGGCGAGAAAGAACCTTCTAAAAACTTTACTCCACCCAGCAAATGCTTTAAAGGTGAACTAACGCTCAGTGTCTCTCACTTACATAACCATGCTCCAAGAAGGACAGCCTCTCCGTACTTTGATTTTCAAAGAAAGTGCTAGGGCTTTTATAGAACAAAGAAGGAAAGCCTTCTCCATTCTTCTTTCCTTCCCTCCCTCTCCACAGTTTGACCACTCCATTTTTCCTAGTTTTCCTTTTTAAATAAGGTCTCCTTTCTTTTCTCTTCCTTCCCTCTGTGTATCTCCACCAACACAGTTTGATTAAAAATGATTTTCAACGTAGGACCCTTAACAGATCAACGTGGGAGGGGGACACCCACAATCCTGGGACTCGGCCCGCCTGACCTGGGCGGCCTCCCCACCTCCCTGCTCTCCTCGCTTCTCTGGGGTTCCCCCGAGGGGCTGAGCACCCCAGCAGGGCGCGCGGTAAGTTCAGAGTTTGCTCTGGCGCCGTGCAGTGTGTCCACCAACTTCTGCTTTTCCCCAGGGAAAACTGCGAGACTTGAAGCGCGACTGCAAGTGCTTCTTCTGGTCAGCTTGGAGGTCTCCGAGCCCCGGGTTTGGCGGCCCAAACCCCTACTCTTCCCGCCCCGGGAGGAATCTGAATTAGAGCCAATTCAACGCGCTCGGAGCCCCCAACACCCAAGCACCCACATCTGCTCTGCAGCGCGAGCGAGAAAGCTTGCGTGGAGCTTGCGGGATGGGGCGTGCATGGAGCGGATGGCGAGGAGGGACGCGGGGGACGACCGAGGCTGGGGGAAAAGCGCCGGGAGAGGGGTGCAGTCCGAGCTGCCCCACGCGCTGGGGGCGCGGGCTCCCGTGCGCCCCAGGCCAGGCCCCGAAGCGAGCAAACGTGAGCGCAGATCGGCCTCCCTTTCACCAGAGAGCGGGCGTTTCGTTGAGAAGGAAAACCATCCGGAAAGAAAGTCAGCTTGCGCATTTGTTTTGGCGTTTCGTCTGTTTGCCTCCCAATTAAAAAGTGGCCGCCTAGGCGACAGCTTTGCGGTTTTCACAGTGTAAAACGGATTAGAGGAAAAGCTCCAGCCCCTCTCGACTTTCGCTTGTGGTTTGCAACCCCCGGGGCGGGTGTGACCCTGCGACACCTGCGCAGGCGAGCTTCCCCTGCGGCGGCCCGACAGCAGCCCCGGCTTCCCTGGGGCGGGGCCCCGCAGGGCGGAGCCAAGGCGGCGCGCCCGGGGGAAGGGAGGTTCCCACGGTGCAGGTAAACTCCACGCCCGGGGCCTGCAGCCCGCCTCCCCTCCCCCGCGCCCTCCCCGCCCTCAGCTCTACTCCCCGGCTCCAGGTCCTGGGTGTGCTGGAGTCCTGGGGCAGCCCCTGGGGGCCTCCATCTCCAGGACGCGGAGGAGGGAAGAGCAAAGCAAAGGAATTTACTGCAGATGGCACTGGAACCAAAGTTGGCGTGTTCCTGTCCCGCTCAGTGCTCGTATGTTTTCCCCAAGAATCCAGAATTCGCTGAGGACACTTATATCCAAGAAACGATGAGTTAACACGCACATTTAGTTAAAAAGAAAAAAGGAAAGAAAGAAAAACTGCTCTTCTATCCTCTCCACGTTCCCAGATTTCACCAAATAAACCAAGGGTCCGGGCGAGAATAGGCTGAAGCTGGGGCGCCGGAGATGCGCAAGGAGGGGTTCCTGCGGGCGCGTCGCCCCTCCGCGGCCTCTTGCACCCGCAACTGCCCACGAGTTTGCGGGGTGTGGGCGCTGGATGCGATTCCCGGATCGGCCAGTCTCATCCCGAACACTTGGATCCGAAAGATCCGTGGACAGACCCTCGGCGACGCTTTCCTGCTGGCTTTCTGCTTTTAATAAACGAAAATAAAGTTTGCTTTCAGGTTAAAAAAACGCCGTTTTGGTCTTTCCACCCTGACGCGTGACTTTATGCATCCTTTAAAACCAACGGGGAATCATCAGCTGTAACTGTCGAAATCGATACCGGGGCATCCCCGGAGAGGTCCTGCAGGGAGCAGGGCCAAGGGATTAAGGAGACAGCAGCAGGGACCAGCAGACACCGACCGTTCTGGACAGTCAGGCCCGCTTCTGCGCGGAGACTCGCAGCCGGTGGAACACGGTTGCGGGAGAGCCGAACGCGCGGGTGGGGAACGGGGCCGGTTCCACCTTAAGAGTCGGCGCGGCGCGGCGGCTGCGGGGGCGCCCGGCACCTGCAGGAGGCGCTGCTGCCCCGCGGTTCCGCCCGCGCCGCGGCCGCTGCCGGCCTCGCAGCTCCCGGGCCTCGGTCCCCAGAGGGGGTGGGGACGCTGGGGGAGGAAGGGAGGGAGGGCAACCGTTAGGTAAGGAACCCGAGCCCTCCCGGATTTGAAGCGGCCTCCGTGAGGCGTTTGCTGCAGGGAGCTTTCCGTCATAGGGCCGCGAGAGGAAATGCGGGAGGCGCCCTCCCCTGCCCCCACCGCTTGCCTTCCTGCCTCCCTCCACCTCCGCTCCCGACCCCGACCGTGCCTCCCAGACCCTTTGTTCTCGAGGCTGGGAGCTGCTGGGTGGGGGTTCCCCGGGGAAGAGGTCCCCCTGCGCCACTCGGAAGGGAAAGGATTCTCGCTCGCTTCTCCCCACCACCACCTCTCCATCTGGGTCCTCCTCGCCCCAAGGCCCCTTCCTTCGCGCCCTGATGCTCCCTTCCCGACCCCGAATCCCCCAGCTCGCGATCTCCCGCTCCCAGGCCTTCTCTGTCCGTGTGCCCGCCTCCCTCCCCACTTCTCGGCCACCTCCGAGGTCTCGGGGAAGAGGGTGGGAGAGGCAGGCGTGAGGGGGAGGAGAATCCACGTCGCCTTCGCCTCGCCCAGAATCCCCAGGGACCCGCCGCAGAGGAAGGGGTTTCCCGGCGCCGCCGCAGGGCAGAGAGCCCGCGCCCCCACCGTGTCGCTGCGGAGCCCCGGGCGGCCCGCCCCGCCCGCCCGGGCAGCCAGGCCTCGCTGTCTGGACCCAAGCCCCCCAACTGGACAGAAGGGGACACCCTAGCTCACGCCCTAGGGAGGCGAATTGCAAACGAACGCCCCCTTCTTCCCCGCACCCAGCCTCCTGGGCGCCATCCGCATCGCCTCTCCAATGCGCGCGCCCCCGGGGGCTGCGGCGATTGTATCTGCCTGAGTATAGTTCCGATTGCGCTCAGCTGAATTTCTTACTCGGGCAAAGGCGTCGCAGAGAGAAGCCAGGGGACAGGGATGCGGGGGGAGGGGAGAAGCTGGGGCGGCAAAGTGAGCGGAGAGGTAGGAGGACTGGGCCGGGCGGCCGAGCGGTGCAGGGCCTCCCGCAGCCCCGAGTCGGAGTCCACAAGGCAGGACCGCCCCGCAGGCCCCCGCCCCGGCGCGGGCGCCGCAGCTCTGCTCGCCTTCCACGTCCTCAGCTCTGTGGATGCGCCATCGCAGAGTGCCATCCACGCACCCCCACGCTCGCGACCCCGGAGGGGGCTCCGCGCAAGCCGGGTCGCAAAGTAGGTGTCCACTTCCCCGCGGAGAAGTGGCCGCGGCCCGGGGCCGTCTTCTCGAGGCTTCCTGGAGTCCCCTCCGGCCTCTCGGCGTGACCCTGGACCTCACTGGCTAATGGAGAGCCGCGCCAGCATTTCCCTCGGCAGCGGGTTCCCCGGGACACACCCCGTCCCCACCCCCGAGAGCTGGCGGCCAGCTTGGGATGCCAGGCGGCCAGGCGGGCGCCCTGCCAAATTCCGCGTTCCTCTCCAGGAGACGGGGAATTGCGTCTCAGCCTCGGGAAAGCCCGCAGTTTGGGCTGGGGACTCGCTTGCAAAGACCCCCAAGGCGCCAGGGACGCCTCTGCAGGTTGAATTCCTGCTCCGTATCGCTTCAATTTTAATTAATCTTTTAAAACACCGCTGTCACGTCGCTTGCAGAAAATTAATCAAACCTGAATCCTTGTTGCATAGCAAGAATTTCGATCCGAGTCTTTTAAAAAGGACTTGACTTTGCAAAGTCACGTCTTTTACAGTCCCCTCATTCCCCTTTAGCAAGGGAAATATTGCAAAAGTCAAGACATGTTTGTTTGGTTCTTTCTATCTTCAAAATGAAACTTTGCTTATTTCTGATCTTTATTTTCTGTCTTTGAACAAAAAATAACGAGATAAATTGCCTACCTCTATTAATTCAAAATATAATTACTTTGAATGATCTTTGTTTAAGAGCCCAGATAAACTAAGATAATCTTAATTTTAATGTGACACGACCCCTATTTTTCCTTGTGAATAATGAGAATAAAGCAGTCATTAATTAATACCAAGATATCTCCATAGAAGATGGTATCTGGTCTCCCTGAGACACTGAAGCATCAGTTGTATTAGTAATTGATACTGTATAATTGAACATGAAGATAGTCGTCTATTTTTAACCTCAAAGCTCAGGGTTTATTTGGTGATTACTGAGCTCCTAATAATTAATTTTTGTTCCTTCTTGCTGCATAAATAATTCTTCTGATTCCTAGTTCCCATACAACACAGAAGCTTCTCATTACAATCCATCCCTCAAAATATGAGATTGTGAAGCCACTCCTTCTATTCCATTATTTATAATATATTTTCTCTATTTTTATATCTTCCTGTTACATTCCCCTTGCTGTAATTTACCTACTAAAAAATAGGAGACTATATCACTACAATAGCTTTTACTACAGCTTTGTCTTTCTGTGTTCTGTTGGTTCCGTTTAACTTATAATACTTAAGACTTCCAGTCTTTCAAGTGTCTGAGATTTGAGGATAAATTCCACTGAAGAATCAAAATTTTTTGTATAGTGAAGTTGCCATAGATTATACTCCCACCTAACACAGCACCCACATTATCTCACACTTTTCTGTGGTTAAAAATAGACTTTGCTCAAACACATTCTGTTTTTCCAACATGAATTGAAGATCAGCTCTCGACAATTTCCTGGGTTAAATTTACACGTTAACACAACTTTTGACATTAAAAAAAAAAACTCTCCCCCAAAATAGAGAAGTCTTCCAAATAATGATGCAAATTTAGACACCACCTTTAAGGTATCTAATTATTTCTTAGCATCACTTGGCTGATGAGCCTCAATTTTGATCCAGTGGAGGAGAACTATATTTTTCTCATACATGCAAAAAAACTCCCTATATATTTCTCCAGTATGTCTCCCCAAATAAGTATAAAAATTTTATACCACATAAATATTCTTAGTACCTACCCTACCAAACCCTTACACTTAGTTGTCAGTGCTATTCCTAAAAGTATATCGGTTTTCCACTTTTATTTCCGCCTTAGAACAATGAAAACTTTAGGTCAATGTATGGTAAAGCAATTCTCTCCTCTTGGATTTTATATTTTCCCACTATAATTTAGACTGAAATGGGATTAAAACAGGATCTAGAGTTCTAATCTTGGTTGATGTTTTGGTGTATTCACCGTAATGAGTCCTATTCCCTGGGGTCATGAAGCTCCCAAATGTCAATCAAGCAAACAGATTCAGAAATGCCATTGTTCGGCTCCCACGTCACTCGCCTTCCTCTCATTTTATTTAACAATACCGGAGTTCTCTGATCAGTCATTCGGAATATGAGGCATTATCTGGGGAAAATTCACAAAGTGTCTTGATCTTTCTTTGGGAGATACTGTTAAGGGGTTTCCGCAAAGCAGAGCTTGTTTATATTTCTGTCTTTGGACCGCACTACGGATGGAAAGAACCAATGAATACAGCTTGAAAGAAAATCATACCGTAAATCCGTCAAAAATTAATTCGTCCAGTTGAATGTTACATTTCTATTTTCGCGCTGGAAGCACCCTGACTTGTCACCAGAGGAGAAGTATGACCGGGTCTGGGTCCAGTTGACATGCCCCTACTTTCAACCCCGTCTATTTTACCCATTTAATAATACTAATGTGTTTAGTCTACACTAGTTAACCAAGAATTTATTTGGGGGCGAGGAAGAGCCAACCTTTGCCCTGGGAGCTCTACCCAGCTCACTCAGACACGTCCGGGAGCCTCCGCAACTCGCGTTTCCCATCGGCAGCCCGGGGTCATCTATGCTTCAGTTCCAGCTCCGGGACAATTCCCAAAGCCAAAGGCGTTCAGTGTGTTACTCGCTCCGAGGAGCCCAAATTAATAATCAACTTAACTCATGAGGCTTTGAGCCTTCATCCTGAGTTCCCTGCAGACTCCCCGTGCGGAGCCCGGCTCCTGCGAGGACTTCCGTGTAGGGAGGCAGGCGGGTAGGGACGGTTTCACGGGAAAAGCTGTCTCTTGAATCTTTCACCTACAGGGCTGTGGGGAAGGAGGCAAGAGCCAACCCTCCCGCTACGGGTTCTCACATCAGGATGCATCCAAAATCGCGACAGTCGCTCTGGCTGCGTCTGCTGGACGCGCGTTCAAACACAAATGCTCGCGTTTGTGGCTCCATGTCCAAACACACCAGCCTTCGCGCCCCGCGCGTCTCCGCGCACGCTTGGAGCCGAGGTGACAAGGGAAGGCGGCGGAGGTGGGGACAGGGGGTGGAGCTGCTCTCTGGTGGGACGCGATCAATCACTTTAAAGTAAAGGGTTCAAAAGTTCCAACCTCCCCTTTGGAGGGGAGAGGACGAGCTAACCGGGGCCTGCCTCTCTCTGCAGCCCGCGGGTTCCCAGCAGCCGCGCAACCACCGGAGCTCTCGGCCGCCCATCGCCCGAGCCACTTCCCGGGAACACCGCTGCCGCCCGCGCCGCCGGGCCACGTTCATAGAGCTGGCAGGGGGCAGTCTGGCTCCTTCGGGGGCCCGGCTCTCCGTCGGCACGAACCCGCTCCCGCCCGCAGGCCCGGGGCGCGCGCTTTTCCCTTTCTCAGCAAGCGGGAAAGGCCTGGCCGCCGAGGCTGGCGGAGCGCCGGCGGCCTGGCGCGCGGGGCCCCGGCGGAAACCCTAGCTCCCTGCGACCTGCTCTGCAAGAAGGGGTGGGGGGAGAGCGCCAACAAGCTGCCCCGGGGGCGGGCCGGGCGAATTCCTCGGAAAAGTCCCTCTCTCGAAAACACCAAAACCTTCCAAAAGATGTGGCTCTGCCCCTCCCCCCGTCCTGCGGCCTTCCCTCCTGTCTGTCCCGTCCTCACCACCGGGCCTAGCCCTCACCTGCGACCCCGCCTAGGCCTAGCCACCTCTCTTCTTCCCCACCCCCGCTTTTAAGCTCCATCTCCTCCCTGACCTTTCCGAGGCCTCGGCTAGGGTAGCAGGGTGCTGCAGAGGAAATGAAATTGTTCTGGAGATTACAGTGGGGCTTTTGGCCAGAAGCCCCCCGCCCCCAACTCTTTTTCTCATGCTTCCATGTTAAGTGCAAACTTGTATTTCCCTTCCCAAGAATAGACAAATTTTCTCGCTTATTTGCAGTTTTGCAAAGTTCTATACACAGATCAGTGAACCTTAAGCGCCTTTTTTTCAGACCCACATTGTGGAGGTTTGTCAGGGTCCCTGGGCAGTGAGCGTAATGACAGGTGAATCCAGCAGCCCCAGGGGAAGCCAGACCTAACCCCCAAGACTTACAATAGGGCAGGGGCCCAAAGGCTGCCCAAGCAACTTCAAGCAACAGGTACCCTCCAGCAGGGCGAGCTTTCAGGATCCCAGAACTTAGGCCCTGGACACAGAACCTGCTCCCCAGTGACCTGGGACAGAGGGACCCACAGCATCTTTTCCCACTAGAAGGTTCTTTCTTTCCAAATTACCCCTCAGTCACACAAGGGCAGGAATCTCTGCGCTCCGACCACCTGCCCAGACACAGCCAGGCCTCCTTTCAGCCTCAGCAGCCCCTCACCAGCTGTGCTTTCAACCTACTTGTTCTTCCTGACATGGCAAAGGAGGAGAGGGAAGAGAGGAAGAAGACAGTGAGGACCATGCAGAAGAAAAGAAGGCCAAGGGGGGACCATCGTAAAACAGAGCAATTTCTTTCCTATCCAAATCACCCCTAAGTCAGTCCTTCCCACACTCAAGAAAAGAGATAACTGGTTTCAATAAGTCTAGCTTCTCAAAGTAACATTTTGAGTGATATTTTGATTCTGAACCTGAATACACCCAACCTACTCTCCCCAACCCCAAGAGAGGAAGGAGCCGTGTAGCTTTAGAGAGAGAAACAGATTTATAGGGCCACATGGCCTCCCTGTGGCCGGTCATCTCCCCACGGAGAGCCCGGGAATTTCGAGCTATGGAGCCTCAGTGCTCTGTTGCACAGCCAACCTCAGTGTTAACCAGGGTCTGGTCAGCCCAAATTAGGTTCAAAGGCAATGGGGAGGCTTGGGGCTCCTTCTCCTGCCTTGACCATTCCTGGATAAGGAGATCTTCATACAGAAATATGGCTAGTCCCTAGGACCATGCTCCAAGTGAGAGGTGGTCATCATAAACGATAACTAGGATGAAAGAAGACTGGAAGACTGATGGCAGAGAAGGGAGGGGATATATATATACAGGTGTCTGCTGTTGCTGACTCTGGGATTCCAGCCTACTCAGACCTTACAGTCCATCCTCACTCAGCCACCAGGGTAAAATAGAAATCAGCCTCTGGGTTATCAGAGGGAATAGTTAGGGGGGAGGGGGTGCCCTTTCCAACCCCAGGCTAGTTTATAAGGAAGGATATAATGGGTAGGGAAAGATCTGGCAGAGGGAAAGAGAGGCCTGAGCAGCAGCCACAGCCCCCAATCATTCTGAGGAACTCATCCTCATTAAAGAAATCCTTTGTATGATGCTGCATTTCTTTCCCAGATTTGTGGCGACCACACTGAAGGAGGAGGCAGCAGGCAGCTGCGGTGGCTGCCGCTGCTCATGCAGGCATCCGACAGTATGTCCCCAGCAGCACACTTGGTGTCCCCAGTGTGAAGAGCCCAGGCCTTGCCCATTAGGCTGTGACTGAGAACAATCCCCTCGCTCGAAGCAGCCTCCACAGTGACTACCCCAAATCCCTAAACAGATTCCTGGACTGAGAGAAACATAGTTCATAGCATGAATGTCTAAGGGCTGGATTTGGTAGAAAAAAGAACAGAAAATCACACCCAATTCTGAAATCACTAACCAAATCCTGTGTGGGAGTGGGTATTTGTGCCTGTCCATGTGACAGTTTCATACATTCGTACAGAATGACACTTCCAAAATATTTCTCCCCTGCACAGCACCAAAGGCTGTCTTTACATCCTGCTGTCGTGAATCCACCTTCTGTAAACCATATTGTGCATTTTCCCCTGGATTTTAATGAAAGAACTGTGCGAGAGTGACTGCTTTGTCCCAGAGCTGAAAACAAAGACTAATACACAGGAAGGGAGCAGCCTTTCCAAAATGTACTCTTCTCTGATTTGGGAGGCAAGCTCCTAGAGTGACCAGCCCATAATTGTGGTTGATATTTAATCCTCTTAGCACAAAGGCCCATCTCTTCACTATGCAGAAGCACCATTGAGATATGACTAACCTTTGGAGTTATATCCCAAACTGGGAGTCCGGGGGCTTAGACTTGGATTGTCGAGGCCTCTTCTAACCTGAACAAAAAGGATCTGAAGAAAATCACATTTTTTTCCCCTCGCAACAAAGCATTCCTAATCACTTCAGCTTGTTGGTGAATTTTTATTCCCATGTCCACTTGGGGTATTGAAATCGATCGCTGCAATATTTAATATATTACACTCCCGGGGTCATCTCTCTCCTAAGACCGAATTCTCTCTCCCTCATGCCCTCAACTCAGCCTGGTTTCTACTCTCCCACTCCCATCTGTCCAGGCGCTCTGTTTTTCTGTCCACATCACGCCTTTAATTCTCAGCCCAGCCCAGCAACTTCACGTTTATTTTGTTTTCTGGTACAGAAAATACTGAAAGCTCTAGGCAGCAATGCACTTAAAAGGGAAAATGAGGAGCTCCGTAGATTGGAGAAAATTAACCTGCCACAAACAACCTCATTAAAGAGCTGCCTACCAAGAGTTAAGAATTAATAGCAAAATGGATGGGAAAAAAAACCCTTGAGTGAAGAGACCTTAAAACCGCTTTTCCTGAAAGGTGCATAATTTACAAGCCCAACCTAACATTCGGTTTTATTTCCCTCTCCTAGTGACCTGTCCCATAACCTTGTAATCCACTGTGGGGGCGTTTTTTTCTTTGGTTCCTTTCTTCTTTTTACACACCCATAGGTTTGCAAGTCTGAACACTTTCTGATATTTTTGGTTCAAAAATGCACTTAAATTGTTTGGGGCCTTTTAATTTAGAAAGACACTTTAAGAGACTCCTGGAATACCCTTTGGGAATTGTTAGATGATTTGAAGAGTGCCCTTAAAAGAATTGTGTTTGGATAGGAGGGGGCATGGGGGACTCATGCAGAAAGAAGCATGAAAAACCAGAGTGAGGACATCTTGTAGATTTAGTGTTCTGATGGTGCTGTGGCTTATTCTGCACGTGAAGTTCAAATTTAAGTAAAGCCCATGTATATGGGCTGTAAGTTGCTTTTCTAATGTTTTATTGGGCATTGTATTCTATATTGGCATTTTATATGCATAATCTCATTTCAATGCAGAGCCGCATACTAAATCCTGGGGCAAGCAGATGAGAACGCGGTATGGATATTACACTCAATTTTATTGGCTTCAATGAGACTTTGCACATCGCGATTTCCATTGTAATGGCTTATCTTTGGCTACAATTTTACACATTGACATGCTATTCCTTTGGCCAGGATCCTGAATGAAGAAACCGTGTCAATGGAACAGCCATAATGATTCCATTCACATTATAGCAGGTAACTGGGATCAATGGTCCTAACAGTATTTATAAAAGATTTCCTGCTTTTCTTTCTCTTAAAAATCATTTTTGCACTTCTTTTTTTCTTGAAGGAGCTCACATTTAAAATCGCCCTTGGAGTATACACTAAATTATTGGTTCAAAATAGGAAGAGATAGGAAATTCACAATCAGGATGCTTCCAATTCATCTAGAAATCCTTCCATTGTGTCAGAATATTATATGTAGCCACATGTTATGTAGGATCAGATTCTATTCAGATAAACCAGCTAGAGATTGATATAAAGGACAAGATCTTAGAAGCCCTGGCAACCTCTCTGAGTCTCAAAATAAGTTATATTTTCTTCCCATTTAAGTTTTACAAAATAAGTTCTATTTTCCTCCTATCCAATAGTAATGTTAAATTACAAACCACAGACTGAATTGTGTAAGATAATATGAAATGCTGACATTTTAGGGAAAGTAGATGTTTCTGGGGTCGTTTTTCTAAAGACGGCAGGAGTGTATAACTAATTTCCTAATTTACCTTTAAATTTACTGTACATAAAGATGTAAAAAGATTTTTTTAAGTGCAAGGATTAAAATATCTGTATTTTCTTAAAATTGTATAAGCAGCAAAGCAATTGAACAATTCAAATGTTAACCAAGCTCTTCTACCTAAAAATTTCCTTATTTGGGGGGGGGAGAGAAAAGCACCACTTCTCTTTTTACATTCAGGTAAGAAATACTTGTAGTAGTGATGTATACCCTTTTAATTCTCAATCATATATGTTTAAGGTTGATTTTAAAAGTCTTTATTATTAACAGAAAAAATCAAAACTGGCCTTCTGAAGACCCATTTGCCACATGATGTATCTAACACTTGGAGCAAAGATTAAAAGCATCTCTTCATATTTGCATCTAGCAATGTACTCCATGTTAGAACCAAAGCCATGTATTTATAGAGTTGAGCTCTCCTGGTCTTGAGATACACGCTGTCTTTTATAGCCTAACTGGAATAGCTCTGCACATACAACACAAGAGGCTGGGCAGCCCCGGCCCCTCACCCCAGCAAGGAAGCTCAGGGTCACTGCAGGCTCCCACGCTGCTTCTGTCAGCATTGGTTTACCCCCTTTCCACCTCTGGAGAAAGCCTGGTTAACTATTGGGTAGAGTAGCAATATTGGTATTTCCTCATGAAGCCTTCACCTGGGTGCAAGGGTTAGGTAAGAGGAGGGAAAGAAGAGGAAAAGCTGAGAAGGTGAGAGAAGAGAAAAAAGAGAATATCAAGGGAAAAGGGGAGAAAGGTAAATAAGCCTGGTCATGGTGATTCCTACTATATCATGCAGGTTTTTCTTTGAAGGGATATGACTACTAGGCCTCTGGAAGCTGAACCTTCCACTGGTCTACATATTTGGATCCAATGTAGAGGAAGAAAACTAACCTTCCACATTTGCACCCCTCACAATCAGAGTATTCATTTGAAAGGGAGGAAGAAAGAGAGAGAGCGAGAGGGACAGGAGGGAGAATGAATATAAAATGTGCCTTTATTCCTGGGAGATCCAACAATCTAGGTCCTTTCCAGTCATTTCAGAGACTGGAACCCTTGCCTACTGACCAAGGTGTGGCCTTAAGATCTCTTACATATCTGTGTCATGTCTAACTTTCAGAGGAAAGCGGGAGGGTTGCTGCCTAAGCTTAGTGCGCTCTCTTCCATACTGTTTTTCCTCTCTACTGCTCATCACTTATCCTAAGTGTTGTGTTGTTCCTGGAGCTAACTTACACTGATCTTAAAGAGGGCAAGCACTAACAATGGAAACTATATTCCAACCTTTCGGTGCCCTACATCCTACATGTGCTTGTCCAACGGCCCAGTCTCCAGGAGACTTGAGTTTGTTTGTTTGTTTTGATGGCTTGGGGAAGAGGACGGGCAGCCACTCAGATGATTTCCCTTCTATTTCCCTCCCTTCCTTCTGAGCGTCCTGGCTCCGGAGAGCCTTTGCAGAACTGTGAGCAGTTGCTCTCTGCTAGACCCACGATATTTTAGGGTCTAAGTCTATTGACTGCTAAGCCTCTTCCATCCAAAAGGGTCAAACACAAACATATTGATGGCACTGATTAGATGAATAACTGGCTCTTATTGCAGATCCTCTAGGCTGCCTGCCACTCCCCACCTCTTTCTGTCTTGCTCCAGTCATCTCAACTGAAGGAAGATCCAGGAAGCAGGAGCTAAGGAATCAGGGATGTCCTAGCGTCCTAGGTACTTGGCCGAAATGTTCTTTTCCGACTACACACAGACACACACAGAGACAGACAGACAGACAGACAGACAGACAGACACACACACACACACACACACACCCCCCTACGGGCAGCAGGCTCTCCTAATTCTCTTTTGAAATTCCTCTCCCTCCACCTCTCTGGCCTAACGTCCCTTGTAAGGGGACAACCACTGCCCTTCCCCCAGTTAGGCACCAGTCCGCCCCGCAGCCACGGCCGCAGAAGAATAGAGAGCTCACTGTGTTACAATACGGACAGCTCGGCTCTGGGCAAAGAAGTCGGGGGAGTCAAGTAGTGGCCCAGGAGTGGGTTGCTCCCTGACCAGTAAAAGATTTATCCAACTGGGCAAACGTTTTCTGAGCACCCACTATGGCAATTTTAGGTGCTGCTGTTAGGTCCTAGGAAGAGAGAGAAAGAGGCATGGCAGTCAGCGACGCAAGTGTGACAGCAGACCCGCATGGAAGGCATTGACAGGCGTTTAACTCCACACGTTTTGGGGTCGTGTTTTTCCAAACGCACTGGAATGATCTTTAGGGAAAGCCAAATACACATGATGAAAACATCCTGTTTTGAACAGCAGGGACGGTAGAACCGCAGTTACTGCCCGCGAGTGAGTTCATCAGTCAGGAAAGGGGCCTGGGAGCCCAAGGCTTGAATTTGGTGAATTCGTGCAATTTGGAGCATTTCGACTTAGTATTGATCCCGAAACTCAATTTTGAAAACACCCTCCATCGCAGAAGTGTAGGTTGTGTTATCCCAGTATTTGCACGCATCGATTGGGCTAAAATAAAATGCATCATACTCTCCGCAAAGGAGGAAGAGGCAGGGACAGTCACAAGAGGAATAGCAGAAAGTGCATAGTTAATATGGGCTGTACGCGAATCCACGAAACAAGTGCTTTAAACCCAGGGGGATTGCACGTAATAGCTAATTTGGTGAGAGTGCTAGAGTGCGCAAGCAGAGGGCCATCTTAGAAGGGAAGGAAGATAGCTGAACATGGGTTTTTCTGACTGGAATGAATATTTCCTTGTGATTTGCATTTGCTAAGGTCCAAACCCTTACGTACCGTCCACCTAACGCAGGTTTTTCCCCCCAGTGAGCTCACGGAGGAATTATCCTCCCTCCGGCTGCACGGTCAGAGCGGCGGAGACGCTGCTTTTCCCCGGACCCACTGGGTCGTAGGTCCTGGAGAGGCCGCGGGGCCCAGCCCAGGGCGGCGCTCTCCGCCCGCCCTCTCGGGCCTGCAGGACCCGGCGGGGTCCTCGCCTCCAAGTTAATCCGAGGAACCCAGCGCCGCCTGTTCGCCCAGACCCTTCCCGGGTCCCCGCCGGCTGGAAAGAGACCTGGAGGAGATGGGAAAAGGAGATAGGAACATCTTAGCTTAGACTAAAGAAATCCTCTTCCTTGTTAAAACACATACACACAAACCCCCAAACCGCTCCTCTTATTTCTCCTGTCTCCTAGTCCATTTCAGGTTTCTAATGATGAGAGCGAGAGAGAGACCGCGCGTGAGAGAGAAAGGGAGAAAGAGAGGGAGCGAGAGATGGAGAGGGAAAGCTTTAAACAAAAGGCGAGGAGGCGCAAGCAGGGGTCTGGAGCTCTCCATCGGGGGCCGCTCGGCCTGCAGCCTCTCTAGCCCCCCGGCCCGGCACTTTCCGGCGTTCCGCAGGCTTGGCCGACCCGGCCCGAGCCCGCGCTCCACGAGGCCGGAGACCTGGAGACAAAGCCCGAGAACCCAGCCCAGCCCAGCGCGCTCGAGCCGGCGCCGAGGCCGGCCTGCCCGCCGTGGTCGAGGCTGTGACCGGAGAGGGGCGCTGGGCCGTCCGCCTCCCCGCGGCCCTCGCCGCCGGGGTCGCCCTGGCCCGCGCCGTTCTCCTCGTCGCACTCAGCCAGCTGCTCTGGAGGCCCGCGAGTTCCAAAGCCGCCTGCTCGTTCGTGAAAGCCGGGCGAGCCTCGCCACTTTCTTCCCCGGCGGAGGCGGCGTCTCCAGGGGTCGCCGCTGCGCTCTCGGCCGGCGTCCGCTTCCGCGCCGGCCTCCGAGGCCGAGCGGCCATTTACTGCCCTCTGATTGCGCCGAGGACCAGGTTAGCTCATAAAGCCTTTCACACTCAACAATGGGGATTTTCTCAACAATTAACAAGAAACAACATAATAAAGCCATTTACAAAGACCTTGCTATTTACTATAAATTAGGCACTCTTTAAGAGACCAGTGCGTAATTTCACACACTTTACAACTGGGGCTGCATTTTAAACACCCGGGAAAACAAGCTCGGTGCACTTTCCTGTGACCCATCTGCGCCACACCTCTGTTTCCCCTTTTCCTCCAGGAGCAGCTTTGTCTGCACTGCTGCGCTCCAACCTCCCCAACCCAGAGTGCTTTTCCAGGTCACTGTCTCGCGGTTCCCGTTTCCAGGTCATCATTCCACTTTCAGACGCACTGAGAGGTTCCAAGGGACAGGGACCACGGCGCCAAGGAAAGCAAGACTTGCCCCCCTGCCATTTTCCCACTTTGGGAGTTCCGCCGGGCCCTGGCCCCGCTGCGCGCCCTCCCCAGAGTCCCGGCCTCTGGTCTCAGGCCACTTCCCAGGAGGCGTCCGCAGCCATGCTGGCTGGCCCATGGGGGCGGGAAGCCCCATCTCGCTGCCACTTGCGTTCCACTCATGCATTTTGGAGGCCTTGGCCAGCCCTCCGCCCAATGCACAAAGCTGGGCCCCCTTTGCCCGGGAAGAGAGATGAGGCCTGGGCTAGAAGGTGAGAAATGGCTAGGCGGTGTGTGCGTGCGCGGGGGGTGGGAGATGACTTCAGAACGCACAAAAGGAGCGCAAAGTGGGGGAGGCGGTCCAGTCCCCGAGGGCCAGCCGCGCGCCCTGTCGCCCCCTGCTCCGGGTGGGCCTGGCCAAGAGGCCGCTGGACCGTGAGGCTGCGCGGGTGGAGCTGCGGGCCGCGCGCACAGGGGTGCGGGCTCCTGCGGCCGGGGAGCGAGCGGGTCCCAAATGCAGAGGAGAGCAAGATCTGGGCGGGAAAAAAAAGTCACAAAGAAATTTGTTTGCCACCCTGCAAAATGGCGGCATTTAAACATCTTTCTTGGGGTGGTGGCCCAGGCCAGAGAGCTGCGAGCTGCCTGGGGTCAGCGCGGTGGCCACAGCTCGGCGCCCGGGGGAAAGCGAGGGGGACAGGGACCCCGAAGCCCCCTCGGCCCCCGGGCTGGCCCTTCATCCGCTCAGCCGTTCCCTGTCTTCCCTCCCAGCCGGCCAGCCCCAAACCCCGCGCCAGCAGCCCCTGGACACTGACCCCTGTTTACAAACACAGCCTGGGGGCGGGGTGGGGCCGGCCGGAATGCAGGCTGGCGGGGTGGGGGCAGGCAGCTCGCTCCCGAGGACGCCACCAGCAGAGAGGAACGAGGAGTTGGTCCGAGAGAGCGGGCCCGGCAGCTGGAAAGGACTGAACGCCTTGTTTTTGAAACTGTCAATTCCCTCAACCCCTATTGTGAGGGCTTCATGCAAAACATCTCAGGCCTTTTAAAGTAGGAGCTTGTGAGGCCGCCACAGTTTGAAAAGGAGCGAGAAAGGAGCGGGGGCCTAGGGCATGGGCAAAGAATGATAGCTGGGCCCCCCTCCTTTTTTTTCCCCCAGCACAAGAGGGCCTGCCAAACAGGTAAAATGCAGCCCTCCCCCACCTCCTAGATCTGCCCTACTCCCCCCAACCCCCCCCACCCCCAAGTTAGTTTGCAGAATGCCCTTTGGCCTAGGGAGCAAACCAAAACCAAAGCTAGCATTGAAAACAGTTCTTCCTTCCAGGGAAAGGGAAAATCCTGGGGAAGACCAGGGTGACCAGTGGACTCCCTAAGGTGGATGCCCTGTTCCTCCTTGCCAATTTCCTGAAGTTAGTTGATGGGGAGCCTTTAATCCCCGCCCCCCCCATTTGGCTCTAGGGACTTGCGTTTTCACATCCTTTTCAGCAGGAAGTTATTTTCAAGGTGAAGCAAAACTCACCACATTTTCTGTCTTTTGTAGATGCGAACGCTTTATTTTTTTTAATTTTTTTAAATATTTTTACCATGGAGGATTTTTGTTTTTGTTTTCTTTGAGGAAAAAAAATGCTTTTGAGGAATTAGTCTACATCTCTTCCTGCATGCAAACAAAACTATCTTTCTCATATCAGCAGAAACTTGCAATTCTTGTGACTGGAACTTTGAGGAATTTCTAGACCATTGAAAGTCACCCAGACACGGATAAGATAAAAATCCACACACCAGCCCATCAAGTTTGTATTATTGCTGTTTAGTGGTGGCTCCTTGTTGTTGATTTTAAAATAAACAACCATTATTGAGATTACTCCACTGTAATCAAGTAAGCCAGTAGAAAAGAACACCCACTTTAAAAAGTAAATAGTTGAAAAAGAGCAAGCTGCATTTTCTAAAAAGGCAGATAACCTGACTGCGGAAGACAGAGTACACACATCTCTTAAAAAAATAATTAAATCTTCATTTCACAGTCTCATCAGGAAACTACTTTTACAGGAGACCAAAAATAAGCTTGTTTTCCCAGAATGTCAGAGAAAGAGCCCTTTCTTGCATTTTCCTTATGTCTGTGAATGTTGAGCTTTACACACAGGAATCAGTGACCCTGGAACCATATAGTGCCTTAAAAAAAAAAAAATTCTATCACCCGAAAACATTTAAATGTAAAAATGCAATCTATCAATGGAGGTAACGTTTGTTTTTCTCTCAATAAGGCTTAACTTTTTGAACAAATGGGACAGTTATAGCATCTTAGAAAATCTAGACATTGTTACTAATCACAAAACAACCAAAATGAAATAAACCTACTGAGAATAATTCCCACAGCAGAATGGGAAAACAGCTAAGGGGCTACCAGAAATTGAAAGAATACCTTGTCTTTGTAAGTTACAGAATACTATCTGGGACACTTTTTTAACAGAAGCCCCAACTCAGGTTTTGCTGTGGTTGGCTGGCTTGTAGTAGTACTATGGGGTGAAATTTGTGTTGACTATTTAATTTCTTTCCTTTTGATGGTATCACTGTAATGCCTGGGCCTCCATGCTGCTCATTCTCCAGCTCCTATAAACTGAAACTATTGATTCTCTGAGGGCTGGAGACCAAGAGTCAAAGCTGGAGGCCGATATTTTATGTCAGAAATTCCATAGGGTATATTTGTTTTAAATTGTGCTTATTGCATCTCGTGGTCCTCCCACACCCAAAAGATCTGCAGGCTTCAAATATATTCTCAATTTATAATTTAGGAACAATGATTCCATAACCAACAAGAAAAGTACTAGTCTAAATGTAGCAGTCATCAGACTTTGAACTTTCTTGACTTAGCAGTAATTAAAGAGTCAAAATTACAGACTTACAGTGTGTGTATGTCACACTTTTTACGGATTGATTTTGCAGGACAACTCACTGCACCCAAATTCTGGATTGCCTTTAAAAAGGAAAGGACTCAGACTGAGAAGTCAATTGTTCAGCTTTTTAGGGCTTTAACTGTAACTTGTACTGGTCTTTGGAATTATACACAAACATGAATTCAAGGATAACATCCCCCAATTTTTGCCCTGACCATATCTATCATTCCAATAAAAAAGGATCCAGTGAACCTACATCTGGCAACATTCAAGAAGGAAAGGAAGGGAGGCAGTTCAAAGCATCTGTTTACTCCATCTAAATGTATTTGGATGGAGGTATTCTCAGCCTCTGTCCTTTACAATAAGGGTAAAACCACAGAGCATATACAGCAATTAGGGCTGAGACCATCCAGATCTATCTGAAACATTTATAGACAAAAGAAAATTCAAAGGGAGTAGGAATTAAAAGGTTAAAGGAAAGAAAAGAAAGGCTGAATTTCCATGAGAAATAGTGACTTAAATTCACACAGTAAACATTTCGTTGATGTTTTGTTTTGTTTTATGATTTATGATCTATAGATGCAACTTCTCAGGTCTAGGATGGCAGAGATCTGAGACATATAATTTGTTAGACGAAGGGAGGTGGGCCAAAAAAATTATTAGATTTCACCCGCATTAAAATAGCAATTGATCTCTGCTTCACTTTCTTAAAGCTGAAACTTTTTACACTTGATTTGTGACAAGTTTGTAAAGTTTTGTTGTTATTTAGGAAGAAATCCACCAGCGTTTTTGCACAGAACCTGACTGGCCTCATCTCATGGCATTACAACAAAACACTACACCCAATAAATGCATTTCTTTCAGGCAAAAACATTACAAGTGAAAATGTCAGCAAAACCATTCATTCCTGTTAACCGTTCTTCAGTCTGGAATAAGTAGAAATGTATGGAACCAGGAATTTTAAACAGTGTTTTTAATTGAAAATAAAGCTAAAGCATGCTTTTCAACAGTGCAAATTTCCATAATTTTGATTTACTGCTTCCATCATCACAACATAGCACACCAGCAAGGCCCTTACCAAGGGCTAGACCCTAGCTATTTGCATGTTGAACTACTTTGATTTTAAGTGCAAATATAGATAGTCACCTCTGATTGTCACTTGCAGTAGAAACTCTCCTGCTCTATACACAGGATGGTCTGAAAACAGAAGTTTAGAGAGATGCAGAAAAAGTAAAAGGTAATAAAATCCAGGTGCCTGAGTTCTGGTACCAAAAAGTCCTGAAATAACTGTTCTTTTTCATCTGGGGTTTCTTACAACTCTGACCTATTTTACTTTTCTTGGTTGTATTTACTGCTTTGTCACTCTGAAGAGTCAGACCATAAAATATCCTGCTATTAAGAGAAATAGTTTAATTGTTTTGCAAGTTTAAGGAGTCATGTTCAAACCACAAGATAAGCAGGACAATAGTAAGAGTCACCTTATTTAAAACCTTTGGGTGAGAAGACAAAAAGGACTTTTCCAATTGTAAGGAGTGGCTGTAAAAGTAAAATCACACCCTTTACAAAAAAAAAAAAAATACAATCTCATCTTTATTTTACCCAGTATCTATGAGGCAGTTTTTAGCATCATTCAATCAGGACTCCCCAATCTTTCCACTCAAAAAGAAAAAAAAAAATTAAGTGCAACTACTCTTGGAGAGGGAATGAGGGGAGAAAAAGCAAAAGATACCCCACAAAGAAGAGCTCTAGAAAAGAACATTTTGGGCTCACAGAAACTTCTCGCTACCTCGCTGTGTAACCATGTAACCTAACAAACTTTCACTGAATTAACAGTTACACCTTCAGGTCTGAAATCTAGTGCATAAACTTAATGGCTCATTGTAATATTTATTATTCAACCTTTTGACATTTATTTGTAGCAGTTGAATTGAGGTACCGGTGCAGTATTAGCATTGAAACAGTAAAGTGTTCCAGCTCTACCGTAATAACTGAGTTTTACTTGAGTCTTTAGCCTGAAGTAGTCTGTGGAATGTAAACCAACCCTTCTCCCACCCCGCCCCCACCCTACTCCAAAAAAAAAAAAAAAAAAAACCCGCAATGGAAAAAAAAAGTAATCCGATTTCTGTCTTCAAAATGCGATAAACCAGGACTCCAAAAGGGGTGTAACACATTAATGGACTTGTACAAACCATCCCGTGCAGTTTACAACAAAAGGAAGGTAATATGGTTCAAGAAAATATCTTCCAAAACACTTTTATGAATTAAATTTCCTGAATTTGTGACTAGGTGGGAGAGGTATTGCAGAACCGCCCAGCTGCCATTTCCATATAGGATGGGCCTTGTGAGGAGGTTGGGAATCCTTAGTGGTGTTTAAGGAATATGCAGGCCACAAATCCCCATCCTTCCCAATAATGAGGGATGGTGGACAAGGAAAATTTGCCATGAAATTAAATGGCCTTTTCACTGCTGATGCTACATTGCTGGCTACCTTTTTGCGTCTGTTTATAACTGTAAAATCATCCAGTGTTCCTTCATGTGTCTCAGTTTTACCTGTAGGACGAGGACTTCTAGCTGATTTCAAATTTGGTTTGACTGGAGGTGTCTGAAGGACAGGTCGCTTTCCCAGTACTAGTGTCCGGTAATTTTTTCTCACCCTGGCACCAAATTTATATTCCCCATCCTCAGGTTTTGGAGAACCTAAAGTGCATGAAAGGCCCCGACTCGGAGCCAGTGGATTGAAGGAAGGAGTTTCTCTTTCAGGGCATGCAAAACCTTCCTTGGCTGTGGTTAGCAAGGCGTCCTCCTCTTTACTTTCAGTCACACTGTAAAACTCACCCTTCGTATCATTGCACTCACACTTTAGCTTATTTGTAATAAGGTCAGGTTCATATTCTTCATTAGCACTACTGTCTTCTACTTTGATTTTAATATTGTGCAGAAATGGCAATGTCTTGTCGCCTGTGTCAGTGCAGGGGTTCTCGGCCTTCGTGGCTGCTGCTGCATCCACCTCAGGATCGGTTTGCGAAGAGGGCAAATCCGTAGCATATTCTGGACAAGGAGGAATTTTGGAATCTTTCTCTGAATTTGCTGCTGCTCCTGAAGAAGCAGTGTTGAAGAACCTAGCAGCTATTGTGTTGTTATCTGCACAGTGTGGAGTAGGAGTTGCTTGTAGGCATTTCCTAGCCTCTCGGAGTATTCTTTGTTGTGGAAATGCATTGTTTGTCTTTGGGCTAGGTGAAGAGGCCCCCTCCGCCAGGCAGTTAATTGTCAGGTCAGTTCTCTTTACAGTACTGGAAATTTCAGAGTGTGGGAATGTAATCTCAGATACCCTATCGTTCCTTATCTCTGTGAAACAACTCCCCAGGCTGGCCGGGCAGTACACCGGAGACGCTTTGGGGGCCCAGCTCTGCAGATTCCACTCCTCCGGCGACTCCGCTTTGACACTACTCTTGAGGTCGGGAAGTCTGCCGGCATCCTCGAAAGCAGCGGGTTTGGTTGCAGCGGCGGCGGAGGCCAGATGGTACAAGAAGTTGGCCTGCGCCTGCACGCTGGGAGGCTTGCAGAAGCTGGTGCGCCTGAAACGGATGCTCTGCACTGACACTTGGCTGGAGCCGGAGCTGGAGTCCGACTCCGTGGACGAGTCCTCCTCCTCCGAGCTGACTTCACTGGAATCTGAGGCCCCACTGCCCCCCTCCTCCTCTTCCTCCTCCTCTTCCTCCTCCTCCTCCTCCTCTCCCTCCTCCTCCTCTTCCTCCGAGGACACAGAGTTGCTGGAGCTGGACAAACTGGAGCCAAAATCTGAGTCGTTGGCTGCATGGTCCGAGTAGGAGCTGGACTCGGAGTCGCTGCTACAACTCTCGGGAAAGCTGCCCAGATGGGGCTGCGGCCGGTGGTGATGAGGGGGGTGGTGATTCTGCTGCGGCTGCTGGGCCCGGTGGTGGTGGTGGTGGTGGTGGTGGTGGTGATGGTGGTGATGGTGGTGGTGGGGAGGCGGGCAGAAGCTGTTAACCAGATGAAACCTCTCCAGGCAAGTGGCCCCGGCGGCCGCCGCCGCCGCCGCCGCTGCCGCCGCCGCGGCCGCCGCCTTGGCTTTGTAGGACCTGGGCAGGAGCAGCAGGCGGCGGGCGCCGGCGTGCGGCGCGAGCAGGCAGTCCTTGGCGGCCCCGCGCTTGCGCCTGCACCGGTAGGTCAGGCTCACCGGGCCTCCCGCGCCCGCCGCCGCCTTGGGCTGGGGCCCGGCCGCCTGGTAGTAGGCAGCGGCGGCGGCGGCGGCGGCGGCGGCAGCGGCGGCGGCGGCGGCGGCGGCGGCAGCCGGGTGCTTGCTGCACAGCAGGCTCCGAAAATAAGCAGGGTCCGAGTGGAAAGCGACGTAGTTTCCCTGGAGCGGGACGGTTTCATAGTTTAGAGGGGGTTTGCAAGGCGAGCGCACGATTTCCGGGTACTGCGAGCCCGGGTACTTGCTAAAAATCTGAGGTAGATGGGCGGCGGGGCGCGCGGCGGCGGCGCCGGGGCGCGGGGACTGCGCGCTGATTGGCAGGGGCCGCGCGGCTCCGCTCAGGCCCCGCCAAAGTTGGTGCTTGTCCTTCCAAAAACCCGGGCGGGGGCTGGCGGCGGCGGCGGCGCGCTCTGGCGGCGGCGCCTTTGTGGCCAGGTCCCGGCCGACCTTCCTGCGCTTGGTCTTGAGGACACGCTCGGTTTTGCAGGAGGTGTAGAGCGCTTCCACGTCTTCCCGGGAGATGAGCGTGCATTTGGCGGCGTGGAAGGCGATGCTGTTGATTGCCTTGAGTTTCCGCAACTCCTCCAGATCGCAGTGGTGCTTTTTCACTTTCAGATGATCCATGCGCTTGTGCACGGTCGTCCTCGGGATGTTTTTCAGCAGATCCGTGAAGACTTGGGAGAGGGCAAACATTTGCTTTCCTTTAATGATGAGGTAGCCGAGCCTCACGCCATCCACCTCTTCAAAACCTGACTTCAGGTCTCCCATCTCGGGCACTAAATGATCCCCACCATTTGCAGTAAATATATACGTGACGCATACATACACATGTATGTATGTTAATCCTCCACCAGATGCTGCGTGTGTCTCAAGGCATCCTGCTAATAAAATAACAAAGACTGTTATTCCCGGCGAAGGGAGTGCCAAACTCTAGGCGAAATTATTGGAAAAAAAAAAAAAACCATGAAATTACACTGACTTGATTCTTGCTTTTTTTTTGGTTTTCGTTTTTTTAAAAAAGAGGGAAAAAACCATCCGGTTTCTGATCTGCCAGTGTATTGGTCTAAGTCCCCGATGCAGATCAGTACCTGGGCCCCTCTATTCCTTCCTTCTCCATTGGAGCACTATGATAATGGAATGTGAAGGGAGAAAGAGAGAAGAAATGCAGCTGCTATTCCCGCCGCTGCTTTAGCTACAAATAAAATGACAGAGTGAAGTGAGCTCGTCCGGAGACACCTTCATCAATTAATTCCCCTAAAGCCAGCGCTGATTGGACACTCCTGACAGGTGATGCAATAAAAATTGATATTCCACCCCTTCCCCCCAAAATCTCCTACTAATTAGCATACCCTTATACTGCCACCTCCCCTCCCAAAGTAAATAATACAGTCGGTATATAAATCTTTCCATTAAACTATCGGAGCTCAGAAACAGCCTGACTCACAGACTTCATCTGAACCAGTGTGTGTACGCTTAAAAAAAAAAAAACCTGTATATTCGCCTTTAAAGGAATATTGCCTATTTTTTGCTTTACCGCTACAGCTATTATCATTTCAAAGAAAAGCATTTTTTAAACATTATCAAGCCTAAAGAGATATACCCCACCCCCTTTTCCTTTGGAAAATGGAGCTTAAGCGAAAATGTGCAGAATAGCCTGGTATTTCCCTTATGGGAGTGGGGAAGGAGAGAGGCTGGGAGCTCCAAAGTTAAACCCGCGCGGTGAACCACCCCAGTACAGACTTACGTTTTGAATTTCTCTCGATTTTCCTTTTTTTTTTTTTTTCCTGAAATGCCTTTTTATAACCAGAAACAAAGTTATTTGACCAAGGAGGCAGTTCAAGGCTCCAGCTCCGAAACACTGTAACAATTCAACTGGATTTTGGTTCTCTGCTGGGGGGTGGGGTGGGGAGGAGGTAGTTTCACGTCAGACCCATAACAAAGCATAGATAAGCCAGAAATGTGTACACTTTTCACAATTAACCAGGCTGGATTGGAGGCGGGATCGTCCTAGAGTCCCCAGCACAGCCTTTGCCAGGGTCCTGTTCACGACAGGTCAGAATTCCAGGGAGCAGATTGCTTGTGCAGCGAAGAAAAGAAAATGTAAAACGTCCAAGGTGTTTCCAGAGCTTTTACGTAATAACGATGAAAAGAAAGCGCTGATGTACGATGCAGTCTCTTTCAGTGGTCTATGATGCTTTTGGTTGGTAGTTTAAATGAATCTTTCACAACTCCCATTTTTTCCATGAAAGCCAAGCATCTGCTTTAAAAAAAAAAACACTTTGGATGAATATCAATATTGTTAACCTCTTCTTAGTCAGATTAAGGCATATTTTGGTGTCGTTTTCAAGGATATCCAAAATATTGCCAAATGAGAGCAAGGGTCTTCCCAGTTGCATTACCACGATCCCAAGGCGGTTTGTTGGCTGCTTTGCAAAATTCGGCAAAATCTTCTTAACTGTTCGGTGTTTGCAACTACAGCATAAATGCAACCCAGACATTTATATGTTTCCTTGTTCCTCCAAAAATAGACACATCGTGTGGTTAAAAGAATAAACGGATATTTCTGAGTCTGCAAGAAAAAATTGTACAATAATTTCTTCCTTCACATTCAAAAGTTCCAGCTTCTCCTTCTCTGGTCTGGCTAGCACAAGCAGGTATGGCTAAAAAAAAAAAAAAAAAAAAAAGAGAGAGAGAGAGAGAGATAAAAACAGGAATCAGACATACAAAAAGGTAGTTTGCGGGAAATCTCAGCCATATTTCCCCACCCCCACCCTCATCTCCCTTGTAATTTCCCAGGAATTTTGAAGAGAATTGGGAATTTCAAGAAGTGCATCCGGAAATTAAGGAAGTCTATTTAAGAGAGTCTGTAACTCAGAGGTTGGGATTTGAAAAGTCAGCCCTGGACTACTGTTGCACTCAGCACAGATGTAATCGCAGCTCTTCAACTTAATCAATGTGTGTACAAACCGCGATGTCTAGTTCTTGCCTTTGAAATCTAAGGCTAGCATTTCCATCCAAGAAATCAGAGCTACAGCAAATTACATTTTTGTCCCTTGAATGAGAGAAGGATCATTGAATGGATCTCGTGATATTTCAGGCTTTAAACGTAACCGAGAGGCAGCAATGAACAATGCCTCGTCACAGCTAATACCATCCACCGAGTTGGCTTCCTTTTGCATCTGGATCTATCACACCGCGTTTTTCTCTTTCACTTTCACGGGAGGCAAAATGCAAAAGGTTTAAGCAGAAAGCAAAGTTTCCAGGAAAAGCAGATGCTGGGGTTTGCTTTTTAAAGTAGGATGACCAGAGTCTTTCTATTGCCAGCGACAATAATGTCGTTTTAAAATTCCTCCTGATGCACTTATATACTGCCAGCCCTCTTCCTCCCACCCCACTCCCGTCCAATTCCCCTCCCCCAGCTGTAAGATTTCGACCAAAGAGTCAAACAGCCAAGAAATAGTAAACTCAGAAAAAGCCTTTGAGAAGATATTACAAAAGGTTGGCTAGAGCGTCCTTTTTTTTTTTTTTTTTAACCAGGTAGTTCTACTTGTTCTCCATTCCTATTTACATTTACACACAAACACACAACTCACACTCCTGTTCCTCCTGCACATGGCAAAGTGATTTAATAACCATTTCAAAATTACCCTCTTTTCCTCTCCCTTCCTCTCTTTTCACCTTTAAAATACTGGCAGTATGGGTGGTTTTTTAAACTAGTAAAATATTAAGTATTTTCTAAAAACTAAAGGTACAATCTGTTGGGTCAAACAGAGAAAAATAAAGGCCAGGGGATTTGGGAAATGTGTCTATATATACAATATATGTGAATATCCTTGTATGTGCACTTAGACACCTTTCCACTTATACATTTTTAATACTCCTATTACACATCTTTCTTCTTGTCTAATACATTCTTTTGTTCCTTTAACTTCCCCATCGTTGTGTGTGTGTGTGTGTGTGTGTGTTAAGGCGTGAGCGCGCGCATTCGCATGCATGCATACACACACACAGACACACACACACACACACAGAATGTGACAGACAGCTTTCTTGTGGCCATCAGCACACGTTGCATATCCGGGGTCTTCTCGAGGCTCATTGGGGGTCGATCCCGATAAAAAGATCTAGCAGAGGCCCCTGAGCGCTCACACATGAAAGGCAGGGGACTTTAAGATGGATTTGCATGCACACAGGGGATTTCGATCAATAGCTACCAACATTTATGGCTTAGATTATTAATGTGAAAGCTGGCCAAAAGAATGGGAATGAAAAATTAAAGGTGTCTGTTATCAATTATGCTTAAAGTTATGCAATAATTTACTTACTTTGCCTGGATGTGCAGATCCAGATGTATAAAGTACGATTCTTCAAAAGCCAGGGGGTTTCTTTGATAAATTTGTTGACCATGTCAGCCGCCTCTACAATCAAAGATGAACCCAATTCAGATGATGGACTGTATTCAGATTCTTTTTTAAGAAAAGATGTATCAGCTTCTATGTTTCTCAAATGCATATACGTATGTGGGTGGATATGCCCAGATTAACATTTATGTGTATATCCATCTCTGAGGGACCAGGGAACTACTTAGTGAGAATTTAGGCATATATATGATGGCATTGAGTTTGTTAATTAAATGTGATTATTTACTCAGTGAGGAATGCATAATCCACACACTATCAAAAAAAGTATTTTACCTTTGAAAACAAAGCCGCTTGCTAAAGAAAAATCCTCTGTGGCAAACATACAGATAGAAATATATTCTTAATGTCCACTTACTTTTGCATTTATTGTAAAAAATCAGCACTTTCACTTTTTAAAGTGATGGACTATGAAGATATGAACAGATTTGTCTTTACTTATCCTGTACGAATGTGCTAAATTTACCTTCAGATGTTCTATTTTAATTTATTTTCACCGTATTTTATGTTTAAATACCATTGCCATTCAGTCTGACCTCTTTCCTCTGGAGCGAAGTAATGCACACGGCATTTACAGTCTTTTAAATGGTTAGCTGGGAAATGCAATAGCAATTTGCAGGAGTAGTTTACTAATGGGGAAAGTTCTTTTGAAAACCTGAAGGAAAACCTGAGTACTTTTGCATTTCTACACTACAACTGTCATATAATTAAAGTATTGAAGAGCATTAAAATAATCCTTTTCCCTCCAAGCTTTCCTCTATACATACATAATTGAAATGAGGATCACCGCCCCCCCCCCATACACATCACCATCACCACCACCACCACCTAACTCTTCACCATATACATTTGTTTTAGTGATTGCTGGGCACATTTTGTTCAAAGTGAATTCAGACAGAAAAGACTAAGGAACATCATAAAGGCCTCAACAATGTAAGTATACTGGGTAGCAGACTAAAAGAAGCCCCTTGTCCTCTTAGCCAAAAATAACTATAATACTTACAACAAAACAAGGTCTAAAATAATATTTCATATGGCTGAATTAATTGAGGATATGGGACAATAAAATCTTGCATGATAGTCAACAGTTCCTTACCAAAATTTATCTACTCTCACAGGTTTCTGCTTTTGGGGAAGGGAAAATGAGAATGGAGGAAGAGGAAATGGCCTTAATTTATAAGGAACAACTTAAATGATAACTTAGTATATTTTCCTGATTTTTTTTTTTTTTGTCTCATCCAAAGAAATCAGGGCAAGTCTCCAAAAGGGCCCATCCTTCTGTTCATAGGCATTTAAAAATCCTGTTTTTAACAGAAGTTGGGGACACAGAGTATATGCCATGTTGTCTACTGACCCATAATCAAAATGCGGTGACCTTCTACCCTTTTTTTGCCCCCTGACCCATCTTGAATTCAATGCAGCCTTTATAAATTTGCAAATCCTTGGAGGTAAAGGAGTTTTGGTGAGGCTTTGTTCTGAAAAAGCCCTAAGAGTATGCTTTCTAAATTAGACAAAGGTAAAGCGACAAACCCTAGTGGACAAGGTTTTACACAGGTGAGCAATAGGCAACTCTTCAGATAACACGTATTGCAAGCCAAAAAGCAGTTATAAACATGGGAGACAAGACGGTTAGAGATTGCATCAAATTAGAGCTTGGTACGAATCATTTTCATGATGTAAGAAATGGTAAGGCCACAATCTTCCTGCTTTCCTCATCTCTAGGGCTGTGGGGGACCCTAGTGACCAAGGAAGGAATGGGGGGGAGGGTAGTAGAGAGAGAGGGGAGGGAGGGAGGAAGGTAAAGAAAGAAAGAAACGAGACCTGATCTGAATCTACAGGCACATTCCCTTATCTTTCCTGCTATCAGCTAGTTTAAAGGACACCATAATTATGATGGCGATAAAACAATGCCTGCTTATGTGTGCTGAATAAATAAAGAATGTTTACAGCTCAAGAATCTTTTAATTCCAATTAAACGCTATCAAAGAAAAGCCACTTTTCCTACTGAAACCGCCTTTCCCCCCAATTATCTTGTTTTGTTGCAATATTTTCCTATGAGACACCAGGGCCTCTCACAATTGATCCTGAATGTAGAAAAAAAAAAATCTGAGAAAGTAGAGTTTAACGTTGATATATGAAATAATACACAAATATCAAGACCTACTATTTATTTGGGTTGCCACATTTTCATTTATTTTCCATCGGGGTCAAATGTGTAGGAACGAAGTGATGACATTAAGTGTTGAGGCCTACCTATGGGCTGCAGAAGCCAGACTGAAATTCTGAGCACCCATGAGAGGAGAAGGGAAAGATAAGACATGTGGGGCCTGATGGTCTCTGGAAAGGGAATCCTCTGGTTCTGTTCCCCTGGCTTCAGCCCAAATCCTTCTAGGAGCACTGGAGCCAATCACTGTCTTCCACCGCTGCAGCTACTGGGCGCACACAAAAAAAGCGGGAGATCAAAAAATCCCAAGTTCGCATTTATGGATACACAAGGATCATTTCATATTCATGACTTCAGCAAATCACATCATAATCAGATTTAAACAAGGTTTGGGCAGTAATGCCCATCAGGCTGGGCACTAAACACTGACGAGTATCGCACACGAACCAGAAAAGTTGCTTTTTTATTTTGGAATCAAAGAGTGAAAATTCAGGCTCTCAACTTCGAAAAGCTTACTTTTCGCTTTTGAGGCCAATTTTTACACTAATAAATTTCAAATAAACGCCTCTCTTTAAGTCATTCCTCGATATTATTATTCAAACTTCTATTTCCTTCCTTTCTCAGTTCCAGTAATATTTTGTTTGTGTTTTTAAAAAACACATGGCATAACAAACATTATGGCAAACGTACTCGGTCCGTTAAATGCCCCTACAAACCTCCTTTTCCACTCCATCTGCATAAGTAGCCCACTGCTAAGCGTAAACTTAAAAACATTAACTTTCCTCGAAGAAATATCTAATATTTCTTGGCAAATTCTATTTGATGGTGTGGTACAAAAATACAGTGGTAAAAAATTTCAGGGTACTCGTAAGTTTTCTGGAGTTGCAGGCCCCTTTCCTTTTGAAAGTTTAGAGCTCCAATACCCTCAATTCTACTGGCAGAATTAGGATGGACTTAGAGGGTCCTAAACGTGACCGATTCACTAAGGCGGGGGGCTACAGCTTGCGGCAACGTGCTCGGCAACTTAATCCTACGCTAAAAGAGGGCAGAGAGCGAAAAAGAATGGAATACAAACTCTCCCGACATTCGTAGTTACTTTCAAGGTGGACTGTGTATTTAAGGCTGATGGGAACGTCTGGTTTTTGGAGCAAAAAGAAGAGAAGGTAAGTGTTTGTCCTTGTATCCACCACTTCGTAGAGAAACAATGAAAGAACAAAGGGAACCACTTCTCCCTCTGAACATTTTCTGCATCTCCCTCCGTTTCAAGCCCAAAAGCTTGCGAGGGGATTCGCTCTACTCTACCTTAAGTAGTTGTTGCTAGGCTTGTTGAACTAAGAATGAGGAAAAAGTTGAGCGGCAGCGTAAATATAGACTAAATAATAATAATAAAGGCTTTCCGTGGCGAACCTCCTCGCGCCAGTCGCAGCAACTTAAAGCAGAAGTTGCTAAATGCACGAAGGCGAAGCCCAAGAAATAAGCTTTACATTACAGATTTCGAACTCGGTCATGTAAATAGCCTTTCTTGCTGTTTGAAAGGATTTCTGCGCACAAAATGTGTAGCTGCTGTCTGTGGGACGAGAGCAGTGTACTGTTTAGGTGGAAAAATCTTCTCTATTGCTAGATGGAAAAGAATTTTTAAAAAGGGATTCAAGTATTGACGGTGCCGTTTGCTAATAGAAGAAATGGCAGCGGTGGCTGGGAAAGGAGATTCGTATTTAAATGTATTTGCTTTTGGGTACGGTGATTATCGGCAAGTCTGCCTTTGTGGGTCTGTGTGGCTGAATGAGTAAGTGACCGAGTGCCGTCGGCATTATATAAATGGATCGGTGTGTGGGGGGAGCCCCCAAAGCCGTAGAGCACGTGAAACATACATATTTTTACTGCCCCCCAAGCGGCGACCGAGCCCCCCTTTACCCCACCCCCAAATCCGTATATTACCTGCCCAGTTACAGTGACACATGTTTATGTTTATAGTCCTGGTTTGTAGTAGTGTCAAGAGCCGCAGCGAGAGGAGGGGGAGGAGAGAGGAGAGGGAGGAGTAAATGCAACCACCCCCACTTGTTGTTAAAGCAAATTTACTGCGTTATTGCAAGCCCGGTACGGGGGGCTGGGAAGTGAGTTGAGAGGAAGGGTAGAGTTGGGTTGTGTGTTGGTGGTGGAAGGGGGGTGGGGTTAGGAGATCCGGCGTGGAGCTACACTCTCCGGCGGCCCGGCAAAAGCAGCTCGGTCAATAGGGGAGCATGCTGGCGCGGTCGAAAACAAAAAGGTTCCTCCTGCTCGCTGCGTTCACGTGGGGGGCTCTGCACGCGGGGCTCCAGGGCCCTGACCTCTGACCCCGGCTCCTCTCCGCGCTCTCCCGGTGCCGCGCGGCCACTTTTTACCCAGGATCCCTCGCGCGGGCCGCGCTCGTGCCGAGCTCGAGTCCCTCTTAATCCTCCATTCCCCGATTTCCATCCCCTCCCCCCCCGCCGCCAGCCCCGGGGGAGGATTCTCCGGCAGGGAACCCCCGCCCCACCCCCACCCGAGAGCCCCGGCCGCGGCGAGGCGGCCGCAGGGAGGCCGGCTGGGGCGGGGAGTGCAGAGCTGGCCTCCCCTGCCGGGCCGGGCCTGCGGGGGAGGGGAGGGGAGTGAGGGGCAGGGGGGAGGCGGCCCACGGGGAGGGGGCCCGGGCGGCTGGCCCGCCGGGGCCTGGACCTGTTGACTGCTATTGGTCCGCCTGGTCCCGCGCCCTCTCCCTGCCCGCCGCAGCCCCGGCCCTTCCGCGGAAACGTGGGGAGGAAATCAGCATGGCTGTTCTCTCCGCCTCCCTCAACTTTATTTTTTTCTTGGAGGATGAGAAAACAAAGTAATCTCCTCCGTTGCCCCATCCTTTCTCATGAAGTCCCGTCATGCGCGGGCCCACCGCCCTCCGGGCCCCGCTATTTAAAACCTCCTCTGCCCCAGGCCAGCTCCTGTGCTCGGAGCCGCGGGCCCTCGCCAGCCCCGCTGCGCCTCCCCCCGTCCGGCCCGGCCGCCTCCCCAGCGAATTGTACTGCTGTTCTTCCCTAGAAGCTCCCTCGTCCACCTTCCACTTTTTTTCCGTCCCGGGAGGCGTCAGATAAAACCTCTGATTTGCTGCGTGCTGCCGGACACATCCTCTGCCCTCTCGTCCAAATGCATTGGATGGAGAGTTTAAAATAACAGTCTTTAAAGGAGGAAATAAAAAGAGAGCGGAGAGTTCCTTTGCCAGTTTGGACGACAGAAATGCGTTAAAATAAAATTTTTTAAAAAGGATGTCTTTAGAGTTAAAAGGGATTTGCTGCATTTCCGTCTAGATTTTGAGTTTCCCGAGGAATATTTTCCGGAGGGAACTAGCAAATTAAAGTGAAGGTGGAAGCGAGACATCTCGACCACTTCTGAAAATAAAGGAGAAATTTACAAAATGTATTCGCGAAAGAGCGGGCTGGCGTCCGCAGCGAAAACTGGAATCGCCGAAGGAAGCGCCGGGGGGCCGTAGGCGGAGGAAGGCGGGCCGGCCCGGGGAGGAAGGAGGCGCGGCGGGCGGCGGGGCGCTGGGCCGCGGGCCGCGGCGCCCGGGAGGCCGGCTGCGGCGGGCGGTGCGAGCGCGGAAAGGCCGGCGGGGCGGGCCGGTGGGCGGGGGCCGGGCGCGCGGTCGGCGCGGCCGAGGAAGCGGGAGCCGGCTCCTGTCGCCCGGCCGCCCCCATTGTTCGGCCTTCGCGCGCCTGCTCGCCGAGCGCGTCCTTCCCGAGGGAGGGGTCCCGCGGTCCACCTGGACCCCCACCCCCGCCTCCCCGAACTCCAAGGCTTGGGCCGGGCCGGGTCGGCGCGGCAAGTTTTATCATCAGCCTCGGCCAACGAGGGCTCCCCAACTCCAGACCACGTAGTAAGGAGGCTTTACAACGTGCCTCTGAACTGGAGGAAGCTGGGCGAGCCTGCAGCTCCCACATTAAAAGAAGAGGGAAAGCAGCCCAGATACGTTTATAAAGTGATAACTAGGTAGAGACAAATGTGGGCAGTTTTTTCTGGACCCGGAAAGCTAGAGCAGATTATATCATGTGTTAAATATCTTTGAATGTATGGATTCGAAAATGAATGCCGGGGTTCAAAGGAGTTCGGAAAAGCACGTTTCGCTGTCTCTATTTGTTATTATTCAGCTCTTTGTTGTATACTAGAAGTCTAGTTTTAAAAGGAAGGGCTGAGCTACCCCTAACAAAAAACGGGCTTGATTTCTTAACGTGAAATGCATTTTCAAAATAACAGGGAAATTCAAAAGGGAAAAACGTGTCATTTGGTTTTAAACCACGTTTTGGAAACAAGTAATTGCAACCCACCTACGAAACTCTGCACGTTTCTCTTTGTGAGGCATGTGGAAAGAAAATATTTCAGGCAAACGTCACAGTTGTAAAAAAATGAAGATTTCCAACAAGTGCTCGCGGGTCTTGAAGACAAGACCAAAGTCATTGTGCGTGAAAACTCATGAAGAAGAAATAATTTCAGTCCTTTGGCCCAAATCTTACTAAAGCAAGAGAGTAATTTCGGCTTAGATTTATAACAGGCTTTGCGGAAATTCCTTCTAAAATACCCATTACTAGTCTGTGTGTTGTGCAGCACCGTTTCCTAAGGTGGATTTTTTAAAACCAATTAGAATTGATCTCTAATGGAATATTATATTTACACGTCATCATGAAAACATCATTTGACAAGAGTTTTGAATTACAAGAAAGAACTTAACAGATGATGTTCATAAACAGCATCTGTTTGAAAAGAACTCTTAAGAGTCTGTTAAAGGTAGTGGTGGTTGTGATTTTGCATTTGAAATGCTATAGAAATGGTTTGCATTTTAACACTTTCATTTTGCGGATCTTCTTCCTAAACTTGCATTTCCTCATGGAAATCATTGACTTATTTTGAGGTGTAAGGAGAAACTCTTATATAAGAAAACATCTGAGATGTGACTATGGAAAGGTTTGAACAGAGAAAAAATAGGTGTTGAAAATTAGGTATTCTCAATCTGTTCCTTCCACACTCATCCTCCCATACACCCCCCTCCCCAACCACTTGGATTCAATTTACATTTTTTATTTATAAGTCTTTGACCATTTAGAATAGCTTTATAAGTTTATCTGCTCTGTAGTTGATGGTAGAAGCTGAATCTTTTTAACATCTTTGAGTGTTTCGGGCATTTTTGGGTTTCATTTAAAGTAAAAAATATGTTACAAGTCATGATATATTTGTGAGAAAAACAACAAATGGGCGGAAAAAAGGGGCTTGAATGGGGGTGGGGAAGGAGAGGGACATAGCATTCCTGATCAGTCTTTGTAATACCTTTCTTTAATTTTATGTCATTGTATTTTCCACTTGTGCTTGCACCAAAGATCATTGCTTTTTTAATTGGGGTAAAGTACCACCGTATAAAAATTACCTACATTCTGGCTCTTAAGCGCCACAGTAAAGTAAGACTGACAAAAAGTAATCGGAGGCTTGTGTGTTTAATTCGTCAGGAATGTTAAGCTTCATAAGATTCACCCTATGGGGCCATGTTGGTCCTTGGCACTGTTAATGTACAATTTCAAGAGGTAAATATATACGTTATAGATTTAAAATATCTAGGATGTAGCAAACAGTTTATTAATTGAAAGAATAAAAAAATGAATTTGTCAACCTCATTCTTTCTGGGACACAATGCAGTTAATTAACATATTCTTGGGCTTGTTTTTGGATTTGGTAAGCAGTGGCCCCTTTCAGAGAGGAAAACATTTAAATCTTAAAAAGTGACCTTCTTTGGTCCAAATAGTATTAAGCAATACAGTTTCATTTCTTCTTCTTCTTTTTTTTTCACTCCAAGATATGCTTAATTTCTTTCAAGGTTCTCTTCATTTCAAAAACTGATTTTCCTCTTTTCCATGTCCAGAATCTTTTCACTTAGTTAACCTTATTGTATCCTATAAACAGACACCTAAATATGTCACTTTAATCACACTTTAATTATAACAGAAATGCAAATCTTCAGTGTCAGTAAAAAATGGGAACATGGACTTTACGCTTCTACTCTTACATTATATTGAAGATACTCTGAAAAGTCAAAGTCTAACAGCTTTAAGTATTGTTGCATCATGGAAAAAAACAGTCCAACTCTGAAATGTTATTGAGGTTCCTGTAATGTCTAGAAGATTTAAAGGTATCTTTTAGATATTATTTTTCTACTTGTAATTACATGGTGTTTTACCCAAAAATGTAAATACAGCCAATATATATCAATTTAATAGCAAAAGGAGTAGCTCTGAAATCAAACACAAGATTAACCAAACCAAACCTTTTAAAGTAAATATCAGGCTTTTGATTCTTAAAAGTTTTCAAAGTTTAGATTACATACAATTTAAACTTCAGAACTACCTAACTTTCCAACAATTAGGTGAATCTAACAATAATATTAATTTTGATTGATTCTAAGTTAAGGTCTGTTTGGTAAGAAAATGATGACTTTTACATGAAAAGGTGGTTAACATTTGAGGCTTATTTAAATACAGACAATTCTAAACTACCTGGTAAATAAAAACTCTGTACCTATGTTAATTTTGACTATTGAAAATCTTTAAATAAACCAATTTATCTGAAAATTTCAGTTAAGCATTACTTGGAAATTTTAGTTCAGTGGTACATACAAAATAAAGTCTTGCTTTACTCTGAACAATAAAGCCCAGACTGCAATTAGCTTTTGAACACCAATATTGTACATTAAATGAATATTTATTGTGGGCCTACTACGTGCAAGATACTTGCTAGGTGGTATGGTGAGTAAAAAAATAAACCACCTAGTAAGATTAGCACGCTTCATTAAATGGAATTTCCCAAAAGCCATTAACAGAATATCAATTGAAAACATAATTGAAATGAATACCTTTTAATGAAATTTCTAATAGTGCTCCATGATATAGGTGCCATGTGTGGGTCTGTATCTGTAAAGACATAGTACTCACTTATTCTGAGATAAATAACAAAACTAATTTCAGAAGTACCTCAATATTTTAATCATACTATCATAAATATATGGCTCATAATAAACTTTTCACATAAAAGGTAAGAAATCTTGGGTACCAAATGAGCAAAACAAAATCTTATGCAGAAATTTCTTTATGTAAAAGAGGATATATCCAAAAGTTTGTACCAATTATAAGAAATTGCCCTTTTGCATTTTCCAACTAATTTATTTAGAAACAAGATTACAGTTTCTGATGAGGTACTAGTAGATGAATGAATTTGTTTAAAAACCTTAGTATCAGAGCCAATACAGAATTTTAAACACTTCGTGAAAGTCAAGAACCTGAGTTAAAGAAAGTGCATCTAGTCTTAACATTATAGAAATATACCTCAATTTCTATTCCTCATTATAGAAATATACCTGAACAATAGACATAATAGACTAAATATAATATGCACAACCAGAAGTCAAATAAAACTTTAATTTAAAGAGAAGATAAATATAAGCAATACTAACCTATAAACTAAATTTGGTTTTAAATATTTCTTTCATAGTATCCATTTATATAAATGATTATGGAAGGGCAAATCCAAAAATTTGGTGCCTAGGTTGAGGAATAAAGAAAATTATAAGAAGATATATTACCCATAGAGAAAAAAAATAGTTACCCATTATAGTAGGGTTAGAGGTTATATCATAAAATACTTTACTTGAGTTTTTTGTGGTTTGCCTCAGATGATTAGTTCAGAGAAATAGATGAGCCAGTACTTACTTAGCTGCTGTGTGTGAAGAATACTGGAGACGACAGGCTTTTGTTTTATTCTACAGGTACTAGATATACTTTTTCAAGGGATATTTTGAGAATGTGGAATCAGATTTAAAGGATAACATTATTTTAAGTTTGAAATTGTCCTTTTCTGTGAAGTTAGTCTATAAATCCCATGGACCTTTTTTTTTACATTACCATGTATTTTTCAAAACTTACTTGAACTTTAACAATTCTGGAAATTTAATTATGTTTTATCCATTCTGAGGTATGAGAATTAGCATATTCATCCAATTCTCATATATATGTGTGCATATGTATATAGATATGTGTATATATATAGATGTATATGTGTATATATATCACCTAAAGGACAAATATACCTTGCTCCCTGCTGTATTTCCTGTATTCAGAACAGTCCCTGGTTCACAGTAAATGTTCAATAAATATTTACTGAATGAATAAATACTTAACTGTGTATCTGAACCATTTTATAATGTGTTATTTTTCCTTCCCACTTAATATTTTACAGAAATGTATTAAATATTATACTTTTGATATATAATACAAGAAGAAGTTCTGTATCTGGTACATGAGTTAAAATTAGAATGATCTATTTACACCCGTTACTTTTTTTATTATAATTTTTCACGTAGTATGTTAACTATCAGTTTTAAATAATTTGACGTATATCGTAACATTTATAGGTACATCTTTAAGAAAATTGCTGTTTCAGATGCCGTTATTTATATATAGGCCTGTTCTCATGAAATAGTGTATTTTCTCTATTTTTCTGAATTTCAAAAGTCCCTTACAAATGACGAATTTTTGTTTTGTTTTGTTTTGGAAATAGCAAGTGTTTACCCAGATTTCTTTCACTAAGTGTTACAGAATAGGCGAAAGTACCCATCCTTCTTTACATAAAAATTAATTGCATCACAAGAACTAAGCTCCAGTGCATTACAAATAAAATGAATGTATTCTTAAATAATTTAGTGCATTAAGGTTTGACTGCAGTGTTTGGGAAGGCAAGTTTTACATTGATTTTAACTCAAAATTAGTCACTAGGAGTCTGAACCTGAGCAGGAATTGGATGGTGAACTGGTGTCCCTTGGAAAAGGGTAAAGATACGGTTAAGATGCACAAAACAATATACTTTTGTTTGAAGGCAGTTTTAGTTTTATAAATATCAATGACATTTTAAGAATATAATTATTATATGTTCAGAAATTTATTAATTGTTGCCATATCCCAGAAAAGAATTTGCATTTTATAAGTATATAATCTTACGGTCACTTCTTCTGAATGCACTCATATAGCTAACAGAGAATTCTCATTTTTATGTCTCTTTAGTGGACATTTTTTCCCTATGTTCCACTTTTAGTAGATTTCCATTACTGCAGATATCTCACTTAGCTTTTAGAATGTTTGAATATATTTGCTAATATATGCTTGTATTGTATTAATCTACTGTAATTCTTAAATAGATTTCTAGCAATTAATTTGAGATAGAAAAAACAGCCATGCTACCATTTTTTTTCTTTATGAGGACATGTGGAATGCTTTCAAAGCTTAAACCATTATCTTTTGATGACTGACTGGGGGAACTTGGGTTCCTTCATCCCTTAGCATTGTATAAACGCATTATCCAGATCTTCACATTATATTGCTAATTCCTAATAAACAACCTTTCTGTACTTGCAAGGCATTAACCAAAGCCATGAATTCGCCTTGTAACTATGCTTGTCATTTAAACGGTCTGTCTATATTCTATATTCCTATTTCACGCTCAACTTTTATAATTAGACACTTTTTGCCTAAAATCAATATTAGGCTTACAAGGATGCTTAGCGGATAGGGCAACAGTGGAAGATTTTGCAGCTCAAAACTGCTCAGTATGCAGCTAATTAATTTATTCAGATAGGCCTAATCCATTTTCTGTTTGTATGTGACGAGTGAGCTCCCGTCTTTCTGCCACATAAATGACCTTAAAAAGAAAATGACCTTAAGTTTTCAAGAGTAAATTTGGAGTACAGAGCCAGATGAGAGAAATCCTCAATCGAAACTGGACTCCCCTGTCTCATGGTCTTCTCATTTGGTGACTGACTAGGAGAACTTGGGTCATCCTTTGGTATCGTTTAACTGCATTTTCCAGATCATCACGTTATATTGCTAATTCCTGATTAACAGCCGTTTGTACTCCTGCACAGCAAGCTGAGGGTAGCCTTGGTGTTCCCTCTCCGAATATAACCCCAACCCAGTCTTTTGACCTTCAGTCTGTGATGCGCTTTCATTTGTCACTGGGGCCAACGTGGTGTGTAAATGGGCGGCAGATCTGGTGGCACTTCCATTGGGTGAACTTTGGGGAGAGTCCAGGATGTGCATGCATTGGGTGGAGAGGCTGCGGCAGCACAGTGAAGTTAGCGCGGCCAACTGCAGGAAGCCATGCTTCACTGCACCCTTCATGGAAGCGGGCATCCTCGCCCAGTCCTTGTTACCCACGGGCCAGTTCCTGAGGAAAAGGCCGGCAGGTAGGTTCTCAGTGCACGGAGATGTTCCCGGGGAGTCCCCTCCAGCGACTCTGACACAAATCCCCTCTCTCCCGGCCCTCGCCATCCTCCTCCCCTCCCTCCCTCCGAGGCCTCTTCACGACGTGCACACGCAGCCCGCGCGACAGACGCTGCAGAAGGCGGCCTCAACGTCCCCGCCCCCGCGTGCGCGCCCCCGCGCCCTCCCGTCGGTCGTTCGGGCCTCGGCGCGCCGCCGGCTGCACTCGCGCCCACCCCGCAGCACACCTCGGCGGCGGCGGGCGGCGCGGGGGAGGGGAAGGCGCCGGGAGGTAGGCCTGGGCTGCCGGCCGGCCGCGGCGGCGCGCACGCAGGCCTCGCCTCCCGGGCCTTCTCCTCACGCCGGCCGCCGGGCGGGCGCGCACGCCGAGTGACGCTCGGAGGAGGAAGCGCAGCCCCTTTCCCCTCCCTCGCTGCCCCTGGCCCAGCGGGAGCCCCCCCAGTGCGCCTGTGCGGAGGCCTACTTGATTATGTGTGCCCTCTTCGGGCTCCAGCGTTAGCGGCCGGGTGGAGGTGGGGAGGGAAGACGACGAGGAGGAGGAGGAGGCGGAGGAGGCGGTGGAGGGGAGGTGGGGGGAGTCAGCAAGGACATGGCTCCTGACTCCTGTGCGGAACGTGAGTGACTGAGCGGCAAAGCCCGAGTGAGCGAGCGGCCGAGCGGCGGGCGGGGGCCGGGGCGCCGGGAAGGGAGCGGGGGCGCGGGCGGCTGTGCGGGGGGAAGCACTAATCGGCTTGCATGTGTTTTTTAATGGTCCCCCCAACTCCCTCTTAGATGGTCTCTAGCGACCGGCCCGTGTCACTGGAGGACGAGGTCTCCCATAGTATGAAGGAGATGATTGGAGGCTGTTGCGTTTGCTCAGACGAGAGAGGCTGGGCCGAAAACCCGCTGGTTTATTGCGACGGGCACGGCTGCAGTGTCGCGGTGCATCAAGGTAAACACCCAACCGCCCGCCGGGCCGGACCCGGCCTGCGCCCAACCGTCACCGCTTCCCCCACCTTGGCAGCAACTGCCAGTTCCCCTTCCGCCCCTCCCCCGCCCCGCCCCGCCCCTCCCCCGCCCCGCCCCCGCCGGTCCGCGGCCCGGGATTGACTCGGAGGGTCGGCGGCGGGGCGGAGGGGGTGTGGGCTGTGCATGTGGGAGAAAGTGCGTGTGGCCTGGCCTGTCATGTGGCGCTGCGCTCACTCTCTCAAGTGTCATTTGGCCGCCGCCTGCGCCCGGAGCTGCGGGGCTGGAGACTTTGTGGGGCGGTGGTTGGAGGCAGGGGGGCGCGGGGGCGCTGGGCGGACGCCCCTCGGTCGTGTCCCCGTGGCTGTGGGTTTGGGGACGTGGAGAGCCCTCCCCCTCGCCCGGCCGCTCCTGTCTGCCGCAGTGTGTCTGGAGACTTCCTGTGGCATGGAGTCAGGCTCGGGAGCGCCACGCGCTGCGCGGGGGCGGGGGCGGGGGGCCGCCTGGCCGCCTGCGATGGCGGAGGGGAGGCGCCCGCTGCGGCCCCCCGAGCCTGCTGGCGGCGACCCTGCGGCTGCGGACCGGGAGCGCCCGGCGGGGAAGACGGCGGAGAACGCCGCCGCGGTCGCGCCGCTGCGGGCAGGGCTGGCTGGGCTGAGCCGCTCTGGGCCGGCGGAGGAGGCTGTTCTGGGGCTGCAGCAGGCCACTTCCTCAGCTTAAGGGACGGAGAGAAGAGCAGGTGGTGGTGCAGCCAGTGACTTGGCGAGCATCTTAGTTTATTTCTGGGTGTTTCCATTCGGTGAGTTTTTCGGATATACAGGAAAGCCGAGGAGGACGCCAGCGAGGTAGTCTTCTGGCCGTTAAAGTTTCTGACTCCATTTCATGGGGTAAGGAATTGAGGCTGAAACAACCTAGAGAGGTTTTTGGTGGCTTTAGACTCTCCCTGTAATTCACAACCCGCCCACCATCCCATTTCTGAATCTGGCCTAGAGTGATGGAGATGTTGTTTAGAAGTGTGTTGGAAAGGACACTGCCAAATGAGAGAGGAAAGTCTGAGCCTAAGGGTCTCAAGTCATTTTTGTAGAATGGAATCTCCCAACTGGGAAGGGAGACTTAGGCGGTAGCGATGTAACAACCTGAGAAGGCTGTCATTCCCAGTTTCTTTCAAAGAAGAGCAGAGTTGCCCACCTTCCGTTTTTAAGGAGTGAAAACAGTGTATTGAAACTGATTTTGAGGTCTTCGACTCGTATATAGTATTTCTGTTACGGTGTTCAGTGGCATTTTGGAGGTGTTTTTATGAATTGGATGATACCTTATCAACTTTTGATAAGTAATCTCATTTCCCAATATAGAAAATCCTCATTTAAGTCTTAAACTTTCCTCTCTAGAAGTACTTCTGATTTTAAATATAAGTTTTTGGACACTGATGCTGTGTTTCTTGGTGGATACAACCTTTTTACTTTGACATATTTACAAATTTTGAAAGGGGTTAGAAGTTTAGCTTTTGGAGTTTTAAAAATTTGTGCTGCTTTTATAGTCTTTAAGTCCTTTCCAATATTTAAGATGTTTTCAAGTTTAAGCAAGCTCATGCAAGAATGTCAATTGGATATTAGTATGTTTAGGTTTTTGAGAAAATTTCAATTTTGAGTTAAATATTAATATAAAAACAGTTTTTTAAACAACTAGACTGTGATGATGTGTGATATATACTAATCACTTGTTGGAACATTCACATACTTTTGAAAATTAATACGCTCTTTACTTTTTTTGTAATGGTTTTATTGAAATGTAACCACATACTATACAATTCACCCATTTAAAGTGTACGATGTACTGGTTTTTATTATGTTCATAGACTTTTGCATCCATTACCACAATCAATTTTAGTACATTTTCATCACCCTAACAAGAAACCCTGGACCCATTAGCAGTTACTCCCCATTTCTTCCCAACTCCCTCAGCTCTAGGCAACCGATGGTCTACTTTCTGTCTCTATAGATTTGCCTATTTGTAAATGGAAGCATTTCACTTTTAACGTTACATTTCATTTTCTTTTCTGCAATATCTGATGCTCATTCTGAAAGATGATTTGGAAATATTTTCATTAGACTTATCTAAAATACTTGCTGTTTAAACTACAGGATATAGGAATGAATTAATGAATTTCCGAGTTATTCTATTAGAGAGAGTAAAACATCTCTCTAATTATATGTTAAGTTTTAGTTAGCATTCTTCCTATCATAAAAGAATAAGTTAAAATTTGTAATATGTATACTTGTTTAAATGAAATAACAAAAGATTGGCATTTTACCATTTTTATTAAAATGTCTCACAATTTTAACTGCGTAATGTATGTGATAAATATAAATGTAAAATGTTTTAATGCTGTACAAAGCAGGTGGTTTACATGGATAGTTTGAGAGGTGATTAGTTTAATAGGGCTTTGAAAGGGTATTTGATTTTCCAGAATTCTTTAAATCTTAAGATATTTTAAAACATTTTATTTCCCAACAGCTTGCTATGGCATTGTTCAGGTACCCACTGGACCATGGTTTTGCAGGAAATGTGAATCTCAGGAGAGAGCAGCCAGAGTGGTAAGGAATGTTTATCACAAACATTAAAATACTTCAGTGAGTGGCTTGGGGTGATGTACACTCATGTTTCAGTTTGAAGGGTTTTCAGTCTTTTGTTCAAATATTGAGTTTGGGCTGAAGATTAACTTGCAGTTTTAACCCGATTTTATAAAATCTGAACAGTAAATTGAACTGCATAAGTATATGTTGATGGATATTTTGAACAGATAAAATATAAAGTTGTATTTGGGTTTTATTAGCCCTACCTACTGGTTTGGAGGTTAAATTGGCTAATCATAGTTAGACTATAATGGCAGTAGCACATAAGGAAGTTATACTGATAATTCTGCTAGGTTTTGTTTTGTTCTTCACAGGAGAATTTAATGACTCATATTTGTTTTACTACATCTGTACATGTATAGTTTAACTTTGAGCGCTCAGCATTTTCAGACATTCAGTCCCTTTGGCACAGCAACATAAAAATCATACTTTTTTACTTGGCTGGCTACCTTCTTTCTGAACACTTTCATAAACCTCCTGTAAGAATGAGGGAGGTGTGTTTATTCTTCATGGCCAAAAGCATTTTTCCAGTTGAACTTCTGGAAATATCAGGGAGTAATAGATCTTATTTTCATTAATCATATAAAAGTATTACCATTTGTAATGTGATAGTTCCTTCCTTTTGTTGTTGACTAGAGAATTTGAAAGAAGGTAGAAAACAAACATTTGAACTTCTCTAACTACATGAATAGCAAAATCCAAAGCTTTTATTTTTGCCTGGGCAATTTTTGATCAGTAGAAATAATGGCTGAGTAGCTTATCCAGGATTTTGAAACTCAGAGCAGTATTCTGTTGATATGTTTTGTGTGTGAGAATGCACCATAGCAGAATTACGGCTATTGTTCGAGTGTTAGAATGATGAGGATTAGCTAATGGAGGATGAAATCAATCATAAAAATTTTAGGACTTGGCGAAGTATGTGTAGGTCTGCTCTTTGCTTTTTTTCCCCTCTGTGTAGCATGGTTTGGGTTGATGGGTCACCAAGCAAAGGAAGTTACTCTTTAATTTATTAGTAAACACTGACAGTAAGGTAAGGCTGTTCCAGGCGGTGTCACGTTAGCTTCAAGGCCAGACAAAGACTAGAAAATAGAAAGGTGTGTATCAAGAGAAGGGGGATAAAGAGGTCACGAATGGAGAGTGGTAGAATGCCAGCGTTATTTGCCTCAAATGCCACTTGTTGCCTGTTCTTTATTCCTTTATCCTCTCTGAAGGTAGGGTCACAATGTCAAGGTGAGTAAGGTAGTTATCTTAAAAGGTATATTGGAGGACACATGTTGTTTCAGCTTTATTTGGTGGGATGTGGGGGCCATTAAAGGTTTTAAAAGAAGAGGCTCAACGTCCTCTAAATTCCTGTAATGTGCAGTTATAAAAGGTAGGGTCCTTTGTAAGAAACACACTCACTCCAATCTTAAATAAGCAATGAAAGGGCATTTTATTGTAAGGATATAGAAGCCAAGAACCGTATCGTGGAAATATGTCCATGACTTAAAAAGGGAATTGAATTAGTCATAATCTTATTTCTGCTTTTCTCTGTGTCTGCATCATTCTTTTCCTTTCTACACATTTTCTCTGCTACTTAATCAAACAATCGTTAGCTAACTTTTTTTACTGTTTACTATCTGTTAGATACTGTGCTGAATGTTCCATACCAGTTATTTCTTTTAACCATCCTATCAAATCTATGAGATAGATAACTCTTATTCTCATTTTATGGATATAGACATGATAATTTTAAGAGAAATATATATCTAGTTGGAGTTTGGGCTGTGATTAAGCTCTCAACCACAGTGTGATATATTGCTCCTGTGGTAAAAGATGGCCATACTTCAGCTCCTAAAATTTTCAGTCTCCTGTCTCAAGAGACTAAATCTCAGTTGAGATCTCATATTCTTTTGGGGGAAGAAAACTTTGGCTTGGCTTGGATGAGGTGCCTAGCTCTGGACCAATTAGCCATGGCTAGACAATAGGGTTGAGTTGCTCAGATACAGGGAGATCTCTGTGGGTTTGGGATAGCTCACTTCTCAGAGAAAGGGGAATTACAAGCTGGTGTTACGTTGACAGACATTGAAGAGTAAAAATCCAGAAAAGTAAAGCAGTATTTTCAGACAAGTTGTTTGGTAGCATATAGAATGAATTTGAAAGGGGAGGTTTGAAACTGAAGGACTTAGGATGCTGTTACTATAAAAATATGAGTGTAGAAAGGAAGGTTGGGAGCATTTTGAAGGATGAAATGACAAATGGATAAAGGAAAGGGAATAATCAAAGATAATTCTAAGATGTCAAGGTTGATCACTCTGGAGTGTTGATACCCCTAATAGTAATAGAGTAGTAATAATAGAGGAGGAGAGCAGATTTGAAGAGTCGGGAAAGTTCTGTTTTGGACATGTTGGTTTTGATGCTGCTAGGATTTTCCATTGGAAATTTAGGATTAAAATAATGGAGTCAAGTTTGAGTTGGAGCTGCGTAGAAGGAAGGCTGGGAATCAAATGACATTTTTTGTTAGAGAAAAGAAAAGTGAAGATGGCACTGCGGTGAATATCCACCGAGGAAGGGTAATGAGTAGGCAGACAAGGGGAACCTGCAGAGTGCAGCAGCACACACAGTTGGTTTTTCTGAAAAGAATAGTTGATAGGGACATTGCTACCAAGGATGCTGAAGGGCTAGGAGAGGTTCTTGAGACAGTGGCTGTAGTTCCCTGGTGTGGGCAGAACCCTAGTTATAGGGCGTTGAAGAGAGTGGAGGTTGTAAGATTAGATTGAGTGTTGAAAAAGTAAGGAAAAAGGAAAATAAGGAAAAAGGAAAATAAAAATAGTTGATTCACCTCAAGTGAATATGTAGTTTTGCTAGAAAATTTTTGTTAAGACTTTACACTATTTGCTAACTATTATCATAGTGGTTAGAGGTTCAGTTACTGATGACTATTTTTGTATTTACTGTGTATTTGTTCTTAATTACCACAGCCTGAAGAGATTTATTAGAAATTTCATTTGTATAATTTTAATGAGATAGAGGATATTTTAGATTTTAAATATTCTACTTTGAACACATGTTGAGAATGGATTGTGCAAAAAATAAAATGGCCCAAAGCCCATTAAGAATTTGCATTATTTAGGTATTGCTCTTCTAGCTCTAAATGAAAGACCCTTCCTTTCCTTCTGGGGGTGAGCTGTAACTTTCTGCTGTTGCTCTGCCTTTTTTTCTCACAGTTCTTCCTGGCTTCTTACATCGTTAGGGAGAAACTGTTGGATGGAATGAAAACCAAGGTTTTAGGGGTTCATCTAGGGTTGCATCGTTTTATTTTTTAATTTGTGCATAATGAAGATATGTAATGCAAATAAATTGCTATCAATCTGTAAAACCATAAGAATTATATACCTAACTATATTAATTATGTATTTATATTTAATTCTAATTAAAGTTATGTTAATATACATTTAATTATCACAAATAGTTCTGAACAATATAGAACATAAAATGAATATCTGTGTGTTCCCTACCCAGAATGAACAATTGTCACTTCTTCATATTTACTTCAGATCTTCTTCTTTTTTTCCCCCCCCGAGGAAGATTAGCCCTCAGCTGACATCTGCTGCCAATCCTCCTCTTTTTGATGAGGAAGACTGGCCCTGGGCTAACATCGGTGCCCATCTTCCTCTAGTTTATATGTGGGACACCTGCCACAGCATGGCTTGCCAAGTGGTGCCATGTCTGCACCCAGGATCCCAACCTGTGAACCCCAGGCTGCTGAAGCGGAACGTGCACACTTAACTGCTGCACCACTGGGCTGGCCCCTGCTTCAGATCTTCTGCTTAAAAAGAATAATAAATTAAAAAATTAAGTTGAAGTGCTTTCTTTTTTTTTTTTTTTTAAGATTGGCACCTAAGCTAACATCTGTTGCCAATCCCTTTTTTTTTCCTTCTTCTTGTTCTCCCCAAAGCCCCCCAGTACATAGTTGTATATTGTAGTTGTAGGTCCTTCTGGTTGTGCTATGTGGGACGCTGCCTCAGCATGGCTTGCTGAGCAGTGCCATGTCCACACCCAGGATCCAAACCAGCGAAACCCTGGGCCACCGAAGTAGAGCATTCGAACTTAACCACTCAGCCATGGGGTGGGCCCTGAGTTGAGGTACTTTTTGTACTCTCCCCAGTCTGAGTCAGCCATTTATCCTTTTAGTGTAGGGCCCCTCTGTATATTTTTTTCTTTCCAGATTTGTTGTGATGTAATTGATATATAACATATTAGTTTAGGGTATACAACATAATGATCTGGTATATGTATATATTGCAAAATGATTACCACAATGAGGTTAGTTAACATCCAGCACCTCACATAGTTGCAAATTTTTTTTCTTTTGACGAGAACTTTTAAGATTTAGTCTCTTGGCAACTTTCAAATACACAGTACAGCATTGTTAACTATAGTTACCATGCTGTACATTAGATCCACAGAACTTGCTCATCTTGTAACTTATGACCACCTTTACCCATTTCCCCCACCCACCACCCACTGCCTCTGGCAACCACCAATCTGTTCTCTGTTTGGATTCCACATATAAATGGTCTCAAGTAATATTTGTCTTTCTCTGTCTGACTTGTTACACTTAGCATAATGCCCTCAGGGGCCACCTGTGTTGTCACAAATGTCAAGATTTCCTTTTTTATGGCCGAATAACATTCCATTGTGTGTGTGTGTATGTGTGTGTATATATATAATTTTGGTCTCTTGGATGCTAGTTTGAATTCTAGGTTAATAGTTGTTTTCCTGTAACTAAAGATTTTATTCCAGTTTGTCTTTTGGTATCTGTTTGTGCTAATAGGAAATTTATTTATTTATTTATTTTTAAAAAATTTTTTTTATTATTTTTTTTTTAAAGATTTTTTTTTTAATTTTCTTCCTTTTTCTCCCCAAAGCCCCCCAGGACATAGTTGTATATTCTTCGTTGTGGGTCCTTCTAGTTGTGGCATGTGGGATGCTGCCTCAGCGTGGTTTGATGAGCAGTGCCGTGTCCGCGCCCAGGATTCGAACCAACGAAACACTGGGCCGCCTGCAGCGGAGCGCGCGAACTTAACCACTCGGCCACGGGGCCAGCCCCAGCTAATAGGAAATTTATTGACAGTCTATTTATCCTGCTTGAGAGTTGATCTGCTTTTTTATTCTGAGGACTCAGCATTTTTCTTGTATTTTGGAAAACTTTCTGCTCCATCTCTTCAAGTATTGTCACCTTCCCATTATACTTTTCTTCTCCTGTAAGTGTGTGTGTGTACTTTGGTGTGTGCTTGTGATTCTCTTTCTTTTCTTCATGCTTTTAGTTTCTCTTTCGTATTTTCTGTCTTGTTTATGCATTATGGATAATCTCTTTAGCTCTGTCTTCAAATTCATGCTTATTGTTAATCCAATCAGTGAATTTTTTTTCTGAGTAAATTATATCTAGAATTTCTATTGTTTTTATTTTTCAGTTGGCTTCATTTTTCATAGTATCTTGCTATTATTGCCTTAATGATTATATTCTGTCCTTTATTTATTTGAACATTTAAACTATATTTTAAAACTCCTCGAGAGATTTTGGAATTCTTTCATCTCTTTTGTTAACTCTGGTGGTAGATATCTTCATGTACTTTGTAATTTTTGATTGTGAGCTAATCTTCAGGAGTTGTCTTCCTTGGGCTCTTGTTCCTCTAACCTGGGTTTGTGAAGATGCTGCTGTGGGGAGTTTTTGCATTTGCTTTGCATCTTTTAAGAATTGCATTTGACTGCTAGTAACAAAGACTAGATTATAGTGGTTTCTACAAATTAGGAATTTACAAATACTTTTATTTAAAGGGAGTTCGGAATTTTAAAGCTTTTTTGACAGCTCTGTGAAGTCATTAGGGATCAGACATTTTCTGTCTTCCTGCTGTACCAACCTTAGTGCGTGGTTTTCGTTTTCGGGGTTGTCCAGCAGTCACAGCATGGCAGCTGGAACTGCAGTCATTGTGACTGCAGAAACAAGGGGGAGGGTAAGGTTAAAGACGGTTCTCCTCCCACCTGAGTTATCCTCTTAAACAAGTTTTCCTGGAAGCCCCACTCAACAATTTTTGCTTAATGTTACTGGCTTTTAATTTTAGGGATTGCAAAATATAAGCCCATTGATGAACTGAATAAAGTCAGAGTTCTGTTAGTATGGAAGAAGGGGAAAATGATTTGGGGTTGTTAAGCAGCAGACTCTGTCACAGTTTGCTTAATGGCCTTCATTGCTCCAGAGCAGTTTTTAAGTTTTGTTTCTTGATGTGGCTCCTGGCACCCTTTAGATAGTGGATTTTGGGCCCCACACTGTCTCAGCATAGGCTTGAGTTTCCTGTTTTTCTGGAGTGACTCTTCTATTCATGTCCAGAATAGCCGTCTCACTTCGGTGCAGCTTCTCTAGTCTTAGTGGTCCAGGCCATGTTTTTCTGGGAGAGATTCTGCTTTGGTGGTGGGATAGGCCCTTACCAGCGCTGGTCCTTACGCAGGGAACCAAGTTGGAGCTTTTCTGTACCTCTAAGGTCTGTGCTAGTGTCAGACTCAACCCAACCTCTAAGGCTTGTGTTAGGTTTGATATCTTCATTGACTGCCTCAGTTTCCACTGATGTTTGTTCTGTTAGCTTTTAAGTTCTTTTTTATTTCTGCCACTTGGAGATTTACCTTTATCTACATAATTAAAAATTGTTTAAAATTTACTTGTCTCTGACTTCTGAGTGCAAGAAGCCAGGATAGGGTGTCTCCACTTCCCTTTGTAAAAAATATTGTATATAACTTTTTTCTTTTTTTTATAAGGAAGTTTTATTTTATTTATTTATTTTTTGGTGAGGAAGATTGGCCCTGAGCTAACATCTGTTGCCCATCTTCCTCTTTTTGCTTGAGGAAGATTGTCCTTGAGCTAACATCTGTGCCAGTCTTCCTTTATTTTGTGTGTAGGATGCTGCCGCAGCATGGCTTGAGGAGCGGTGTGTATGTCTGAGCCTGGGATCCAAACTGGCCAACCCTGGGCCATTGAAGTGAAGTGTGCAAACTTAATCACGACACCACTGGGCTGGCCCCTAAAACCTTTTTCTTTTTACTTCTGTATAAGCTTTTTAGCCTGTATGCTTTAAATAGAATGCCTTCAAAGTTAAACATTTTCTTTTTTCTCTTACTGCTGATTCATATCTAATATTTGCTTTTAAATTCATCATAGCGTCCTAAGTTCCTGTAGCTTTGAAAGAGGTGATTTTAAAAAGTTAACAGATTTAGAGCTTTCCACCATAGATGAAATAGCAAATAGCTAATTTCTCGTCTCTCTTCTTGAATTCCTTTCTCTTTCTCTAAGAAAAAGCCCAGCATAACGGCTGACATGAAGTAGGTGCTTGCTACTTGCTTGTATCCTTTTCTATCCTGGCTACATAACTAGTAAGAGAAATGAAAACGTAGGAGTACATTGATGTGTTGCTCAGCATATGGTACCTGTGTATTCCATTTTTTGTTTAGATTTAATTTTTATGTTTATGAAGGTGGTAAATGCACATAGTTGAAGTCAGGTAGTACCAAAAGCTTCTCTCACACGCAAAAGAATACCTTGCTGCTGGGCTCTTGAACCCTCATGTCAGTCCTCAGAGGTAACTGCTTCTGGCTGTTCCTTCTATTTACTGCTGTATTTCTAAAAGGAATGTATAAGCAGCCATTCTTGATGTATCAGTTTTAGATGTTGCCTTTCAGTATACCACAAATTTTGGTTAAATCAGTAGTGTTAAACAGCAGTATTTATGTTGTTATGACTATTTAAATATTTTGTTTGTTTCTGAGCCAAAAAGTGTACTGTGATTGTTTTCTTGTGTTAATTATTTTTAGTAATTGTCTTTTATTTTCTTTTTCCTTGTGTTCTTTATTTAAGGCTAAATCTTTATATGCCCTCTAGTTGCTTCTTCATATAATCTTCTATTTGGTTTTGAATGAAGTAGTCTATAAATTCAATTTTCTTAAGTTGAATTTTCCTTTTCTTCTCTTTACCTTTTCCTCTCCTGCTCTCTTCTTTCCTCCTCCCTTCCCTTTCTCTTTCCTTCCCACTCCTCTCCTCTCCTTTCCTGTCTCCTCTCCTTCTGCCTTTCTTCTCCTCTCTCTCTTGCTCTTTTCCTCCTTCTTCCACTTCCCTCTTCCCCCTTTCCTTTTTAAACGAAAGGATACCTTCCTCTGGGTACCAGCTCCCTCCTCCCATCTGGGCTGATTTCTCTTTAAGCTTGGAGCTTCACTGTCATCTTGGGAGTTTCTTTGCTTCTTGCTTATTTTGGATTCCCTGTTTTTTAACCCCCCTGTCCCCTATTTCTTCATCTTTAATGGTTTATTTCCTTATTTTGGTGGGCACATCTTTTAGCAGCTTTGTAGGAAAAGGTGCATGAGAAATAAATTTTTTAAGGTTTTGCATGTTGGATAAAATTGGTAGCTTTATTATCTCACTTGATTGATAGTTTGGCTGAATATAGAATTCTTGGTTGGAAATCATTTTCCTTCAGAATTTTAAAGATATTTCTCCTTTGCCTATTAGCTTTCAGTTTTTCTGTTAAGAAGTCCATCGAAGTTCTATTTCTCATCCTTTGTATTTGATTGTTCTTTCTGAGTTTAGTATTTCTTCTTTATCTGGGTTATTTCTGATATTTTTCATGGTAGTGTGCTTTCCGTCCTTCATTGTACTGAGTACACAGTGACCCTTTCAATTTGGTAAATCATGTTAGGGAATATGAGTTCAGTTAAGGGAAATTTTTTTTTGAATTATGTCTTTGATAATTTCCTCACTTCTGTTGTCATTGTTACTTTTTCTGTATGTTTCTTTATTTGCATATTGGACCTTTTGAGCTAATCTTCTGATTTTGTATATTTTGTATATTTTTAATCTATTTTTTATATTTTGCTCTACTTTCTGAGGCAATTACTTATATATTTTCCTACCCTTCACTTAAATTTCTAACTTCTATTATACTTTTAATTTCCAAGGGCTCCTCTGTGCTCTCTGAATGTTCCTTATTTTCCGTCTTGTGTTTTTGTTTCTTGGATGCAATATCTTAACTTTATGAAGATAGGAATCAGAGGGTGATTGTTTTTCAGTTTTCCGAAGTTTTCTTCTGCTCTTGGGACTCTTCCTCAGAGTTCCTTTTTCCTGTTGGTTTTGGCCTGTCTTATTAGAGACTTTGCTTAAAAGTCTAGTGACTCTCGGTCATCTGTTTGAATTTGGACAAGCGCTTGATGAGTTGATTGGAAGCTCTGTGTGTATGGGCAGGGTTATTGGCTTATTGGCTTCTCTGTAAGTGATACAGCTGGGTTCTTTTATTAGAAGCCCACCAACTGGCTAGTTTATTCAGAGAAAAATCCTCCAGTCATCTCTTTGGTTATTGACAAGCCTGGTTACCAGTATTCATGAGCCACATGGTTGCTGGAGTTTCACTATTTAGAATTAGATTTTCAATTATTCTTTTTCAGTATGGTACCCCTTTCCTCAGCTGTGGCTGGTATCCCCACGTCCACATTTCCTCTTGTTTATCCTTTCTGCAGTTTTTCAGAGTGGAGGAGAGACAGTTACTTGGTAGTGTGTAGTGGAGAAGGAGATTTGGGCGGGGGGTGGAGGCGGGCAGCGCTGATCCTTTTTCGGATTATGTTCAGTTTCTCTTGTTTGTAGCCTCACCTGAACCCATCCCTCCCACCACTGGGCACGTGCAGTTTCCTGCCCCTGATGCCTGGTTCCTGAAGTCCCTCCAGTTTCTGGTGCTTTGTGGCCTAAGCTACCTTGTTTTTGGGCTTGTCTCACTGCAGCAATCTTTTCTGATCTCCCAAGTCATTGACTACTTGTCTCCTTCCTAACTTCCAAAATTTTATAGCTGTCGTCTTCCCTTATGTTCTTTTTGGTTTTGTGGCTTTATGCCCTTTTATCTCATTTAATGGAGTTTTAGGAAGGAGAGAGGTAGTTTTTTTTTTTTTAATATTCTTTTTTTTTTTTGATTTTATTTTTTCCTTTTTCTCCCCAAAGCCCCCCGGTACATAGTTGTATATTCTTAGTTGTGGGTCCTTCTAGCTGTGGCATGTGGGACGCCGCCCCAGCGTGGCCCGACGAGCAGTGCCACGTCCGCGCCCAGGACCCGAACCAACGAAACACTGGGCCGCCTGCAGCGGAGCGCGCGAACTCAACCACTCGGCCACGGGGCTAGCCCCGAGAGGGGTAGTTTTTAAGTGGAATTAACTACCTGTGGTCTTTTCCCATTTCTTCCAGGGTCTTGTTTTACCTGTTAGCCTCTCCTTTTTACTTTATTTTTTCCCACTCAGCTCGCACACATTTTTGAATCTTCCTATGGATTCTACTTTCCCTTTACATTTTTCACCTTTTTCTTTCCTGTTTAACTAGCAAACTTCCTGGAAGAATAAAACCATAGTTGATATCTCTGCTTCTTCACCTTCTTACTGTAGTTATATTTAATGATTGAGATACAACTTAGTTGTCATTTTAAGCAATAGCATATGAAATCTGCATTTGCTCTAACACTCTCAGCATGGACACTGTCCATTGTCTTTCAGTGACCCTTTTATAAAGATCTGCGTACAAGAAATTCTTTTAATAATTTAGCATCAGGAACATTGTCTCCCTTGAGGATCTGGTATATTTCCTCCTTTTTGATAGCTCTATGATACACATTCTGTTTTTCTTTTTTTTCTGACTACCAGGCAGCCCAGAACCAAATCTGGTCTTTAGTTACATCAGTTATATTAATCTGACTAATAGTCTATTTGTTCCCTTCTCCTCCTCCTGTGGGGCTTAGGACTTCAACCTCTTATCTCTGTTTCTCTGCGTGTTGATTTCATTCTCTCATACTACAGACTCTCTACTTCATGAGGCTGCAACCATGACTGCTGACAGCTCTTGGCTCTCATCTTCCCAGCCCCTTCTACCAGAAGAAGGGGCTCTCTTGAAGAATCGTGGCAAAGACTCTGATTGGCCTGTCTTGGATCATGTACCCACCATCCCTGTGGCTGGAGTGGGGAGGGTACTGTGAATGGCAACCCTCACTAGAACTACATAGTTGGAGTCAGGGGTAAGAGCAGTTTCCCTGAATCAGGGGCGTGTCCCTCATACTGGCTTTCAATGTTCATTTTTCTATTTTTTATTGTTATAATACATGTCCTTTATTTGTAGGCTGTCTCACTAATTTTCTGAATAATTTTAGGTATAAATAAGTATATAAGATAATCACAAACTCCTTTTCATTCACCCTTCAAACAGTTATATTTGGCTCTTAAGTCCACCACTCGGTTGATTTTGCTATTAACTTCAAATGGCCAAATCCAAAATTTTTTCAGTTTTCATTCTACTTGATTTACTTTCAGCATTTAAAACTGATCACTCCATCTTTTTTTTTTTTTTTTAAAAGATTGGCCCTGAGCTAACATATGTTGCCAATATTCTTTTTTAAATTTTCTTCTCCCCAAAGCCCCCCAGTACATAGTTGTATATTCTAGTTGTAGGTCCTTCTACCTCTGCTATGTGGGACACCATCACAGCATGGCTTGATGAGTGGTGCTGGGTCTGTGCCCAGGATCTGAACTGGAAACCCTGGGCCACTGAAGCAGAGCGTGCAAACTTAACCACTTGGTCATGAGACTGGCCCCTCATTCCATCTTTTTTGCAGCTCTCTTTTCTCATGGCTTCTGGGAAGCTGCTGTCTTAAACTCTTAGCTCTTTAAACATTACCTTTTGAATTCCTATTTGGCATTACTTTCTTCTGTAAAATTTAAGTTATGTGATTGCTTTTCTGGCCTGTTTACTTGATTACCTCACCATAGGTAAACTTATATGTATGCTTCTGAATGCCTCTAGGCATCAGTATCACCTGAACACTCTTTTCTAGCCTTCATATCCATATTTGCAGTTGCCTTCTGGATATCTCTATTTAGGTATCCTAGGCATCTTGAATTTAATTTCTTTACTTTTATAGTCATATAATCTAAGCCCTAACTTTTTTGTCAAGATTATTGCAGTAGGTTAAATTATTTATTTAATTTTTGATATGGTGATATATTGGCATGGTTAAAAAAATATGAAAAAATATACAGTGAAAATTCTTCCTTCTAAACCTGTCTCTCTCTTATTTGCCCAGTGTTGCTTCCTATCTCCCATTGTTATTAGTGTTTTTCTTGGTGAAGAAGATTCGCCCTGAGCTAACATCCATTGCCAATCTTGCTCTTTTTTTTTGCTTGAGGAAGATAGCCCTGAGCTAACATCTGTGCCAGTTTTCCTCTGCTTTGTATGTGGGATGCCTCCACAGCATGGCTGATGAGTGGAGCAGGTCTATGCCGGGATCCAAACCCCTGAACCTAGACCACTGAAGTGGAGCACGTGGAACTTTTAACCCCTTGGCCATGGGGCTGGCCCCCTGTTGTTATTAGTTTCTTATTCATTTTCCTAGTTTCTTTATGTATGTACATGCTTATACATATATAGACTCTTGTTTATCTTTCCTACATAAAGGTAGAATATTACACATATTTATAATGAACTTCTTTCTTGGTGAAATGGAGAATTATGCCTTCTTCTTCTTCTTTTTTTTGGTGAGGAAGATTGTTACTGAGGTAACGTCTGTGCCAATCTTCATGGCTTGATGAGTGGTGTGTAGGTCCACACCTGGGATCCAAACCTTTGAATCCCAGGCCTCTGAAGTGGAGCGTGCGAACTTAATTCTCAAGTGCCACCAGTGCTTTTTACTTCTCTCTTTTTCAGTACAGTCCCCTCTGTTTCAAGATTATCTCCTACAAAGTGAATATGATTGTTGTGTCCCAGTTTCCTATAGTATTTCTTTTGTTTTTTTTTTTTTAGATTTTATTTTTTCCTTTTTCTTCCCAAAGCCCCCCAGTACATAGTTGTATATTCTTCGTTGTGGGTTCTTCTAGTTGTGGCATGTGGGACGCCATCTCAGCGTGGTTTGATGAGCAGTGCCATGTCTGTGCCCAGGAATCGAACCAACGAAACACTGGGCCGCCTGCAGCGGAGTGCGCGAACTTAACCACTCGGCCACGGGGCCAGCCCTCCTATGGTATTTCTTAGCTGTTTATTCAAGGAAAATTTTTTTTCTGGTCCATAGTATTTCCGTTAAAAGTATTATATTTCACACACATTTAAGTTCTGCACAGAGTATGGCTGGGTAAGCACACCTGCCCACAATAAAAAAATCTAGTTCTGTAGTTAGACAGCAGGGTCAGAAGTTTATGATGGCATTCCTCTAGAGCCAAGTAGAAATTACAGCTGCCAAACACCATGTAAGCTCTTCTTTTTCCATCTACCTGGTCGCTACCCCTCCTATTCTCTTACGTTCCCCACTCCATTCACTGCATAGCTGTGAGCAGACAAATAATCCCCGAAGATTACTCTCTGCATGCTGTTCTCAAATGCCACCAGTGCTTTTCTGTTCTCGTCACAAAGGTAAAGAAGTACTTGTTGTCCTCTTTATTTTTTCTTAAAGATTGGCTAACCTGAGCTGACAACCGTTGCCAGTCTTTTTTCTTTTTTCCTGCTTTTTCTCCCCAAATAGTACATGTTGTATATATATATTTTTTAGTTGTGAGTCCTGCTAGTTGTGGCATGTGGGACGCCGCTTCAGCGTGGCCTGATGAGCGGTGCCAGGTCCGCGCCCAGGATCCGAACTGGCGGAACCCTGGGCTCCCAAAGAGGAGCGCACAAACTTAACCCCTCGGCCACGGGGCCAGCCCTGTTTTCTTCTATCTTAAAAAAATTTTAGGGTCTGGCCCCGTGGCCGAGGGGTTAAGTTCCCACACTCTGCTTCCGCGGCCCAGGGTTTTGCCGGTCCGGATCCTGGGCGCGGACATGGCACCGCTCATCAGGGCACGCTGAGGCAGCGTCCCACATGCCACAACTAGAAGGACTCACAACTGAAAAATGCACAACTATGTACTGGGGGGCTTTGAGAGAAAGAGGAAAAAATAAAATCTTAAAAAAAAAGATTTTAGTATAGTGCTAAAGAAAAGACAACCATAATCCCTAATCTCACCCAGACATATCCAGGTAGTATAGTAGTAGTGTTAAGATCATGGGCTTTGGAACCAGAGGGACTAGGTATATGACTGGGTAAGCTTATCTGCTAAGCCTTAGTTTCCTTATCTGCAAAATAGCGTGGAGCTCTGTTTACGTGCCATGTACTGTCAGGTACTTTACATAGAGGAATGTATTATTTCACCCTCTCAACAGGATAATGCAATATAGGTACTGTTTTATCTATTTTTTTTTTTAATGCTGAGGCAACTTGAGCTGTAGAGAGGTTTAGTAATTTGTTTAGGGTCACATAAAAGTAGGTAAGCCAGATTTTGAACCCTGACACTCCAGAGATGATGCCGTTTTTTTTTTTCCCTTTGGTGAGGAAGATTGTCACTGAGCTAACATCCATGTCAGTCTTCATGGCTTGATGAGTCTTGTGTAGGTCCGTGCCTGGGATCCAAACCTTTGAACCCTGGACTTCTGAAGTGGAGCATGTGAACTTAAGCACTCTGCCCTTGGGCTGGCCTCCGGAGGTGATACTCTTAAGGGTCGTGCTGTACTTCAGATTATAGTTCAAGCAGGTTACCAGAAGTGTTAATACATACGTATATGTGAATATCTTCACGTTGATGTTTCTTAGAATAGGAGAAAAATGAAATAGCATCAATGTGGTGAGATTAGGAAGTATATCATCATTATAAGGACACTGTTTCTTCATGGTTGAATCTTGTCTGAGGTTTATTAGTTTCTGCCATTGTATATGTGTGTTTTATTTAACCCTGTAATTTCTACTTTATTCTCTGTCTTTAAATTAGAATAGAGAAATTCAAATGAGCTGTATCTCTGTTCATGAAAATTTCATTTTACTTAGACTTTCCAGAAGTTTTTTTTAATCTTTGATGACAGCTGATTAATATTTGTGGATGTTTGACTGCTTCTGGTAACTGATTTTTTTGGAAAGTGCTGACTTTTCTTTCCCAAACACACACTATCCTTTGGTCTTCTTTGATGTGTGGATAACGTATGTCAAAGTACTACATTTCTTTTGTCATTTGAACGAATAGCCACATATTATAAGTTATAAAAGGATTAATATTTTCCTCTTATTCAAAACAAAGACTCCTAATTTCTTTGGACCAACCCTGTGTGTTTTAATTTACTCATTTGTATGTTTGTGTGTAGGATTTTCTTAACTTATTTTTAATTGTAAGATACAGGAATTAGAAAAAAGAGGGTGTACCCAGTATATAGACAATTAAAACAAAATAATAAAGTAAATTTCCACATACCCACCAAGCTTAGTAAGTAGAGCATTGCTCATATCTTTGACCCCTTTGTGCCTCTCTCTGATCCCATTATCCGCTTCCCTGATGGAAACACCTTCCTGAATTTTGTATTTATTGTTCCTACTTCTCTTCAGTTTTATTTTTAAACAATATATTTAGTTGTGGCTATTTTGAACTTCATATAAATGGAATCATGCTCTATTGAATTTGATTCACTTTATGTTTTTGAGATTCATCTATTTGATGCATGTGGCTATAGTTAATTCATTTTCATTGTTGTATAGTATTTCAACATGTGAATTACACCACTATCCATTCTGCTGTTGATGGACATGTAGATTTTTGTCAGTTTTGCAATTATGAACAGTTACTGTTGTGAATCTTGTACATGTACAGGAGTTTCTCTGGCTCACTACTCTTCAAACTGCTGAATGTGCTTCAAAAAAGGTCATAAAATCAATTTAGTGGGGAGCAACCAGCATTAAAAAATGAAATAGAACTGTAAAAAATTCACAGTACATTTTCAGTATCCTTTGTATGTATACAGAGTTGCAATATAAAACATTTCTGAGGCTGGCCTGGTGGCGCTTTGGTTAAGTTTGTGTACTCCGCTTCAGTGGCCCGGGGTTTGCTGGTTTGGATCCTGGGGGGTGGACCTACGTACTGCTTATCAGGCCATGCTGTGGCAGGCATCCCACATATAAAGTATAGGAAGATGGGCAGGGGTGTTAGCTCAGGGCCAGTCTTCTTCAGCAAAAAACAAAAACAAAAACAAAAAACCAAAGAAACCCAGGAGGATTGGGGGCTGCTGTTAGCTCAGAACTGATCTTCCTCAAAAAAAAAAGAAAAGAAAAGAAAAACATATTTCTTAGAGTGGTTTATGGGCAAAAAAGTTTGAGAAACACTAGGGTATATACTTAGAAGTGGAGCTGCTCAGTTGTCAGGAAGGCCAGTCCATTTTCAGAAGTGGTTGTTTATTTCATTTTACTTTACCACCAGTGAATGGCTTCTTTGCTCTGTATCTTTACCCACTGCTTAGTACGTCAATCTTTTTAACTTTAGTCATTTTGGTAGTTATGTGTTGGTATCTTACTGTGGTTTTTACTTTGCAATTTCCTGATTACTAATGATGGTGACCCTCTTTTCATCTATTTGTAGGCTATTTGGATTTTCTCACTTGAGATTTGCAGATAACTTCTCTATGTTAGTGATTCAGTTTTTCTTTTAATGAAAAGTTCTTAATTTCAGTGTAGTCAAAAATTTGTTTTTCTTTTCTTTTGTGGTTAGTGCTTTTTGTGACCTGTCAAGGAAATCTTTTTTTTTTTTGAGGAAGAATAGCCCTGAGCTAACTACTGCCAGTCCTCCTCTTTTTGCTGGGGAAGCCTGGCTCTGAGCTAACATCCGTGCCCATCTTCCTCTACTTTATATGTGGGACGCCTATTACAGTGTGGCTTTTGCTAAGCGGTGCCGTGTCTGCACCTGGGATACAAACTGGTGAACCCCGGGCCACCGAGAAGCGGAATGTGCGCACTTAACCACTGTGCCACTGAGCTGGCCCCAGGAAATCTTTTCATAACTTGAGGTCATGAAATTATTCTCTTGTATAATCTTCTAAAAGAGTGTTTTTTACTGCTTTTTACATTTAGGTCTATAACCAAGCCATCTGGATTTGATTTTCTGTATAGAGTAAAATAGAGAGGAAAATATTTATTTTATCTATATTATGTATTTTATACATATTATACATATAATACATATTACATATTATAGTAAATAACAACAGCCAGTTATATTATATAACACCGTTCTTTCCGCTCCTGCTCTACAGTGGCACCATGTCATAAATCAGTTCATATATGGATGAATTTGTTTCTAGACTTTCTGTCCTGTTCTTTTGATTTGTTTTATCTTTGTGCTAATACCACAATTTTAAAATTACTCTAGCTTTGTAAATCTGGACATGAGATAGCAGATAAAATTAGTCCTTCCTTCTTGTCTTTCTCTTTTTTTGGTATCTTGCCTGTTGCTCTTTGCATTTCATAACCATTTAGAATTATATTTTTCCATGAAAAATCCTTTTAGTGTTTTGATTGACTTTGCATTGATTCTATAAATCAATTTGAGACATCTTTACAATTTCGAATCTTACAGTCTATGAACATGGTAATCTCCAATTATTGTTTTCTTTTTTAATTCTGATAAAATATACACCACAGAAAATTTACCATTTTAGACATTTGTGAGTATGCAGTTCAGTGGCATTATGTTCACAGTGTTGTAACCATCACCAGTGTCTATTTTCAGAGGTTTTTCATCATCCCACACAGAAACTATACCCATTAAACAATAACTCCTCATTCTACCCTCTCCCTGGCCCCTGGTAACTTCTCTTCTGCTTTCTATCAGTTTGTCTACTGTAGATACCTCATTTAAGTGGGATCATACGTTATTTGTCTTTTCTGTTTTTAAAGACTTTGTTTTTTTTTCCTTTTTCTCAAAGCCCCCTGGTACATAGTTGTGTATTTTTAGTTGTGGGTCCTCCTAGCTGTGGCATGTGGGATGCCACCTCAGCATGGCTTGATGAGCGGTGCCATGTCAGCGCCCAGGATTCGAACTGGTGAAAACCTGGGCCACCGAAGCAGAGCTCGCGAATGTAACCACTCGGCAGCAGGGCTGGCCTGTACGAGTTCTTTATCTAGTTCTGCGTCTAGACCCTTATCAGGTATTTGATTTGCAAATGTTTTCTCCTCTTCTTTGGGGTTTTTCACTCTCATGATAGTATCCTTTGATGCATAAAAGTTTTAATTTTGATGTTCAATTTGTCTATTTTTGTTTTTTGTTGCTTATGCTTTGGTGTCATATCCAAGAAATTATTGCCAAATCCAGTGTCACGATGGTTTCTTCTGTGTCTTCTTTTAACTATTTTTAAAATTTTAGCCCTTCTGTTTAGGTCTTTGATCCATTTTGAGGTAATTTTTCTATATGGTGTAAGGTAAGGGTCAAACTTAGTTCTTTTGCATGTGGATATCCAGTTTTCTCTGCACCATTTTTTTTTTTTTTATTAATGTTATGATAGATTACAACCTTGTGAGATTTCAGTTGTACATTTTTGTTAGTCATGTTGTGGGTACACCACTTCCCCCTCTGTGCCCTCCCCCCACCCCCCCTTTTCCCTGGTAACCACCGATCAGATCTCCTTATCAATATACTAACTTCCACCTATGAGTGGAGTCATATAGAGTTCGTCTTTCTCTGACTGGCTTATTTCACTTAACATAATACCCTCGAGGTCCATCCACGTTGTTGTGATTGGGCCAATTTTGTCTTTTTTTATGGCTGAGTAGTATTCCATTGTGTATTCTCTGCACCATTTTTTGGAAAGATGTTCCTTTCCCTATTGAATGGTTTCGCTCCCCTGCCAAAAAGCATTTGACCATATTTGCAAGAATTTATTTTTGGGCTTTATTTCGTTGCTCTGTATGTCTGTCTTTATGTCAGTACCATACCATTTTGATCACTGTAGCTTTGTAGTAAGTTTTGAAACCAGGAAGTGTTAGTCCTGCAAGTTTGTTCTTCACTTTCAGGATTGTTTTGGCTATTTGGGGTCCCTTGAGATCCAAATGAGTTTTAGGAATGTGTTTTTCTATTTCTGCATGAAATGTTGGAATTTTGCTAGGGATTGCATTGAATCTGTAGATTGCTTTGGGTAGTAATGACATCTTAACAACATTGTCTTCCATAGGATGTCTTTACATTTGTTTGTGTTGTCTTTAGTTTCTTTCAGCAGCATTTTGTAGTTTTCAGTATATAAGTCCTTTGCCTCCTTGGATAAGTTCATTTCTAAGTTATTTTTTTTTGATGCCATTGTAAGTGCAATTGTTTTCTTAATTTCCTTTTCATATTGTTCCTTTACAATTATTTTTTAATTAAGCCTTTTCATTTTAAGTCAAGTGTAGAGTCACATGCAGGTGCAAGAAATAATACAGAGAGATCTTGCATACTGTTAACTCAGTTTCCCCAATGCTAATGTCTTGAAGAACTATAGGATAGTATCACCACCAGGATATTGATACAGTAAATAAACAGTAATTCCATCACCACAAGGATCTTTCATGGTGCCCTTTTTTATAACCACAGCTGCTTCCTTCCTGCCCCCATGCTTAGTTCCTGGTAACCACTAACGTATTCTCCAGTTCTGTAATTCTGTCATTTCAGGGATGTTGTATAAATGGAATCATAGAATATGTAACTTTTGGGGATTGGTTTCTTTTCACTCGACATAATTCTCTGGAGATTGATCCAGGTTGTTGAATGTTTTAGTAGTTCGATCCTTATTTATTTATTTTTTTTGGAAGATTAGCCCTGAGCTAGCATCTGCCGCCAATCCTCCTCTTTTTTTTTTCTTTTTTGATGAGGAAGACTGGCCCTGAGCTAACATCCGTGCCCATCTTCCTCTCCTTTATATGTGGGATGCCTGCCATATCATGGCTAGGCAAGTGGTGCATAGGTCTGCACCTGGGATCTGAACCGGTGAACCCCGGGCTGCTGAAGCAGAACGTGCGAACTTAACTGCTGTGCCACTGGCTGGCCCCAGTGGTTCTGTCTCTTAATGCTTTGTATTCTATGTTCTGGTCAGTTTGTTTAACCATTGGTATGCTGAAAGCTGTCTCAGGTATTTCCAGGTTGGGGCTGTTATGAATCAAGCTGTTAGAAACATTCACATACAGATTTTTGTGTGAATGTAGGTCTTCATTTCTCTGGGATGAATGTCCAGTGGTACACTTGCTAAGTACTATGTGGCTGCATGTTTAGTTTTTTTTAAGAAATTGCCAAAGTGTTTTCCAGAGTGACTGTACCGTTTTACGTTTCCACTGGAAATCTGTGAGCTATCCAATTTAGCATCCTTTCAGTGTGGGGCATTGTCACTATTCTTTTTATTTAGTAATTTTTTTAGGTGTGTAGTGGTATTTCGTTGTGGTTTTAATTTGCATTTATCTAATGACTGATGATGTTGACCATCTTTGTGCTTATTTGCTATCTGTGTATCCTCTTTCGCTGAAATATCTGTGCATGACTTTTGCCTATTTTTTAATTTGTTTATTTATTTTGAAAACATTTATGTTTAGAATTAGCCAGCTGGACTCAGTTTAGATCATGCCAGTTTTGTTGGCAACATTCAAAGCATCATAGTCAGGAGGCAGTGGAACATAAGCTGCCTTCTGTCTGTCAGGGCTGAGGTGGAGAAGGAAAGGAAGCCTTAGTCCCTTTTGCTCTCACTGCCCTCACACCCTGTCTTCATTCCCCAGTCTTCTCGCATAGCAGTGCTTCCTTTGTGCTTGTCATTTTTTTCCAGATAGTGATTTTTTCCATTCTTTGCTGATCTTTTTTATTGTAGAGTTTGACAGTTCTTTATATAGTCTAGCTATGAGTACTTCGTCAAGTATGTGATTTATTTTTTTATTTTTTATTTTTTTGAAAGATTTTATTTTTTTCCTTTTTCTTCCCAAAGCCTCCCGGTACATAGTTGTATATTCTTTGTTGTGGGTCCTAGTTGTGGCATGTGGGACGCTGCCTCAGCGTGGCTTGATGAGCAGTGCCATGTCCGCGCCTAGGAGTCGAACCAACGAAATACTGGTCCGCCTGCAGCGAAGCGTGCGAACTTAACCACTCGGCCATGGGGCCAGCCCCTATGTGATTTATTTTTATTTTCTTCTGGGCTGGAGCTTGGGTTTTCGTCCTCCTAATGGACTTTTTTTGCAGAGCAAGAGTTTTTAATTTTGTTCGAGTCCAGTTTATGAATTTTTCCTTTTACGGATCATGCTTTTATTGTTAAATCTGATAACTCTTTACCTAACCTTAAATCCCAAAGATTTTTCTCCTATGTTTTCTTTTAAAAGTTTGATAGTTTTTTATTTTCATTTTTTTGTTGAAGATCAGCCTTGGGCTAACACCTGCTGCCAATCCTCCTCTTTTTGCTGAGAAAGACTGGCCCTGAGCTAACATCCATGCCCATTTTCCTTTACTTTATATGTGGGATGCCTACCACAGCATGGCTTGCTGAGCAGTGCCATGTCCACACCCGGGATCCGAACTCGCGGACCCTGGGTTGCTGAAGCGGAACATGGAAGCTTAATCGCTGCGCCACCAGGCCAGCCCCTAAAAGTTTGACAGTTTTATGCTTTACATTTGAGTTTGTGATAGATTTTGAGTTAATTTTTGGATAAACTGTGTGAGACTCAGGTGAAGGTTCTTTTTTTGCCTATGAGTGTCCTGACGCTCCAGTGCCGTTTGTTGAAAAGTCTATCTTTCCTCCATTGAATTGCTCTTGCACCTTTGTTCAAAATCAGCTGAGCATCTTTGTTTGAGTATATTGCTGGGCTTTTTGTCCTGTTCCGTTGATCTCTGTGTCTGTCTCTCTGGTGGTTTCACACTCTCTTAATTACTGTACCTATGTAATAACTCTTGAAATCAGGTAGATGATTCATTCCACTTTATTATTCTTTTTCAAAATTGGTTTTGGCTGTCTAGTTCCTTTGTGGTGTTGGTTTAAAAGAAAAAAAACAAAACATATAATAATAACCTGTCTGTATCTATCCAGAAAGCTTGCTAGGATTTTGATAGAGATATCATTAAACCTGCACGTCAGTTTGTGGAGAATTGGCATCTTTACTATATTGAGTTGAGTCTTCTAAAAGACGTTCTGTGCGTTTCCATTTATTTAGATCTTTGATTTCTTTTGTTGGTTTTGCATGTTTTGTAGCCTACAAGGCCTATCCATGTTTTTTGGATTTATACCTAAGTATTTAATTTTTTTGGAAGCAATTATAAATAGTATTGTACATTTAATTTTGGTGTCCACATATTTATTGGTATTATATGGAAATAACAATTGATTTTTATATTTATCTTGTATCCTGCAACCTTGCTGAATTCACCTAATAGTTCTAGGAGTTTTGTTGTGGATTTCTTATGTAGATAAATGTGTCATCTGAAAATAGGTTATTTTTATTTCTTCCTTCTCAGTTTGTATGCCTTTTATGCTTGCCTAATTGTTCTGGCTAGAAATTTCAGCCCTGTGTTGATTAAGATTAGTGCTAGTGGACGTACTTGCCTCGTTTCTGACCTTAGGGGGAAAGCGTTCACTCTGTGATGAAAACCACTAAGCAGGATGTCAGCTGTAGGTTTTTTGATGTTCTGTATGAAGTTGAGAAAGTTTACCTCTGTTCTATTCCTATTTTTCTTAGCTTTTTTGAAATCATGAATGGGTGCTGAATTTTGTCAAGTGCTTTTTCTGCATCAATTCATATATGTAATTTCTTTGGCCTGTTGATGTTGTAGATTGCATTCATTAATTTTGAATATTTAACCAGCTTTAGAGTAAGACTCGCTTGATCAGGGCATACAGTTCTTTTTATATATTACAGTAGTCTGTATTTTGTTGAGGGTTTTTGTGTCCATTCGTGAGGGATATTAGTCTGTAGTTTTCTCTTTTCGTACTCTGGTTTTGATATTGGAATAGTAGTAGGTTTATAAAATGTATTGGCAAGTCCTCCCTCCTTTTCTGTTTTCTGGAAGAGATTGTATAGAATTGGTGTTAATTCCTCTTTAAATGTTTGGTACAGTTCTTCATTGAAACTGGGCCTTCATATTTCTTTTTTGTTAGTTTGTAAACTACAAATTAAAATTTTAAAATAGTTACAGGGCTCTTCAAATGATCAATTTCATGATTGGTGAGTTGGAGTAGTTTATGTTTTTCAAGGAAGGGGTCTATTTTGTCTAACTGTCTATGTGTGTGAAGTTGTTGATAGCATTCCTTTATTATCCTTTTGATGTCTACAGGCTCTTTACTGATATCCTGTTGCATTCTTGATACTGATAATTTGTCTTCTCTCTTTTTTTCTTTGTCAGTGTTGCTAGAGGTTTATCAATTTATTGATCTTTTCAAAGAACCAGCTCCTTGTCTTGTTGATTTTTCTTTTTTTTTTCCTATTTTAAATTTCATTGATTTCTGCTGTTATATTTATTTTTTCCTTCTGTTTGCTTTGGATTTATTTTGTTCTTTTTTTAGTTTCTTGAGGTGGAAGCTTAGATTATTGATTTGAGAGTTTTCCATTTTTCTGTGCATTATTATAAATTTCCCTTTTATCAGTGGTTTAGCTATGTCCCACAAATTTTGCTTTGTTGTATTTTGATTTTTGTTCAATATGTTTTTTTCGTTTTCCTAGAGGCTTCCTCTTTCATTATTTTGCTACTTCCTTCTGGCCTCTGTGGTTTCTGATGAGAAATCTGTTCTCATTCAAATTGTTTTTTCGCTTGTAAATAAAATGTCGTTTTTCTCTGGCTGCTTTCAAGATATTTTTCTTGTTTTCAGATTTCAGAAGTTTAATTAGGATGTGTTTAGATGTAGATGTCTTTGGAATTATCCTGTTTGAGATTTGCTCAGCTTCTTGAATCTGTAGTTTTGGGGATTTTTCAGCCATTATTTATTTAAGTAGTTTTTCAGTTCCACCTTGTTTCTCCTTTCCTTCCTGGGACTCTGATGACGTGAATGTTAGGTTTTTCGTTATAGTCTCAAAGATCCTTGAGGCTCTGTTCATTTTTTTGTTCTCAGTTATTTTCTCTGTTGTTTACTTTTTATTGTTATATCTTCTAGTTCACTGATTGTTTTCCTCCCTTTCCTTCATTCTGTTGCTGAGATCATCCATTGAGCTCTTTGCTTATTGTACTTTAAGTTCTAAAATTTCTATTCGGCTCTTCTTTCTATCTTCAGTTTTTTGCTGAGACTTTCTGTTTTTCCTTTCTGTGTTCATAATTGCTTGTTGAATCATTTTTATCATGTGCTTTTAAATCTTCATAGATAATTCTAACATCTCTGTCAGGTGTTAAAATTACAGATATCTCAGTATTGGCATCTGTTGATTCTCTCTTTTAGTTCTGTTTGAGATCTTCCTAGTTCTTGGTATGATAGATGATTTTTGATTGAAACCTGACATTTTTGTATTATGTTATGGGACCTTGCATCTTATGTAAACCTGTTTTAGCTGGCTTTCTCTGACACTTGTCTGACAGGAGAAGACTGTGGGCACTATTTCCTTATGCCAGGTAGGGGATGAAGTTCAAGTTCCCTGTTTGGCCTGGGTTGACATTTGAGGGAACCTGCTTGTTATTGCTGAGCTGAGTTGGGAGTTATGGCTCCTTACCTGATTTCCACGTTGGATGTAGCCTCATTTACCACTGTGTGTTGGTGAAAGTCCTGACTCCCTGCTAGACCTTCTCTGATACCACCCCAGTGGGAACAGAATGGGTTGTCTTGTTACTGCCAGATGGAGGTGAAAGTCCAGGGTTTCCTTGTTGTCTTCACTGACGCCATAGATGGGGGAGATGCTCATTACCAGCCACGAGGATGAAAGTTCTGATTCCCTGCATGACCTGCTCTTACATTAACCTAGTGAGAGTCTTGGGATGACTCATAGTCTCAAGAGGGTGGATGTGTAGGTTCCCCACTTGACCATTTCAGGAGTGGGTAGGGCCAGTTTTTCTGTGATATTTTGCTGGAGTAGAGCAGCTACTGTCTAAAAGTTTTCTTTCTAGCTAATATGCCCCTTTCCCAGTCCTTTGTCTAGAGAGAGAAGCTTTTTGTTAGGGCTTCATTTTTGGTCTGTGCTGTTGGTGCTTCTGGGTTGCTGACTTGTTTCATTCCAAGAGTGGGACATATTAGGCAGAAAGAAAACCCAGGGAACTCGCTGCTCTGTTGTTCCTTGGGTCCTGTGGTCTCTAGCTAATTTGCCTTCTCACCACCTTTCAGAATACGTTTGTTTTGTTTATAAAGTCTGCAGTTTTTGTTTCTACTTAGCAGAAAGAATAGGGAAAAGTACATGTGTTTTATCCTCTCAGAATAAGTCTAGTCTTTGATTTCATTGAGTTTGCGCCATTGTTTTTCTGTTTTATTTCATTGATTTCTGCTCTGATCTTTATATTTTTCTCTTTTAGTTTCTTAAGGTGCAAGGTGAAGTAATTGACTTGAGTTTCTTTTCTAATATAGGCTTTTAGCGCTATAAATTTCCCCCTCAATTATTGCTTTAACTGGCTGCCACAAATGTTGGTAAGTTTTTTTTTCACTTTCATTCATTTCAAAATACTATTTTCTCTTTTGATTTCTTCTTTGACCTATTGGTTATTTAGAAATGTATTTAGATTCCAAACATCTGGGTATTTTTCCGTTGATTTTTGTCATTGATTTCTAAATTAATTACATTGTGGTCAGAGAAAATTCTTTATATGACTTGAAAACTTTTAAATTTATCAAGTTGTTTCATAGCCTGAATGTGGTCTGTCTTGGCGAATGTTCCACGTGTCCTTCAACAGAATGTGTATTCTGCTAGTTTGTAGACAGTATTCTATAAAGTTACTTAATGTCAGTTTGGTTGATGATATTATTCTGGTTGATCATATTGTTCAAGGCTTATGTATCCTTAGTGATTTTCTGTCTGCTGGTTCTACCAGTTATTGAGAGGGCTTGTTGAAATGTCCAGATATAATTGTGGGTTTTCCCATTTCTTCTTGTAGTTTGGTTATTTTTACTTTATGTACTTTGAAGCTGTTTTTAGGTGAATAAATGTTTAGGATTTTTGTATCTTAATGAGTTAAACCCTTTATCTTTGTGAAATGACCCCCTTTTTTCTTGATAATGCTGATTTTGAAGTTTACTTTGTATATTAATACAACTGTTTCAACTTTGTTTTGATTTGTGGTTGTAATATGACCTTTTTCTCTGGCTGCTTTGAAGATTTTTTCTTTGTCTCTGGTTTTAGGCAGTTTGATTATGATGTTTTGGTTTACGTTTCTTTATGTTTCTATCGTTTGGTGGCTTTTAAAGAGTGCTGTCTTCTATGTGTTTATAGTTTTCCTCAAATACGGCAAATTGTTGACATTATTTCTTCAGATATTTTTTTCTGTATTATCTCCTTTGTCGCCCCAATTACAAGAATATTTGGTTTTGTAAAGTTGTCTCAAAGCTAACGTTTGCTCTGTTCATTCATTTTTTAAAGTATTTTTTCTCTCTGTTTCATTTTGGTTAGTAACTATTACTTGATTTCATGGGCTGTAAGTCTCAGAGTATGTTTGTCATCTTAGACCTTGTAATTTTCATCTCTAGAAGTTCAAATTTTTTAATTCTTTGATGTTTCTGTTTAACATGTTTAATGTTTCCTCTAGCTTCTTGAACAGATGGAGTGTATTCATAATTGCTTTAAATGACTTTTGTACTAATTCTATTGTCTGTGTCATTTCAAGATTGGTTTGATTGACTGGTTTTTGTTTCATTATGAAGTGTAATTTCCTGCTTCCGTTATGTCTTGTAAGTTTTTATTGACTTTTAGTCATTGTGAATTTTATCTTGTTAGGTTCTCTATTTTAGTATGCCTAAAAACATTTTTGGACTTTGTTTTGTGACATGATTAAGTTACTGGAAAACAGTTTATTCATTTTGGGTCTTGCATTTATGTTTTGTTTGGATGGAACAGAGCTTTGTTTAGTCTAGGGTTAATTTTCCCCTCCTTCTGAGGCATTACCCTTCATAGTACTCTGATGTGGTATGAATTATAGGTTTTCCATTCTGGCTTTTGGGAACAGGCCTTATTTGCATCCTTATGAGAGTTCTGGGTGCTGTTACTTTGTTTTTTTCTTTAGAAAATGGAAATTTTCTTTATTTTTCCATGTCTACAAGATAATCACTTGTATATACACATTGAATATACACTTCAAAATTTTATATATAAAAATATAGTTTACCCCATTGCAATCCTTCTGTTAATACTGGTATTATTCTGTTAATACTTGCTTTTTTCATTCATAGTATTGTTAAGTTAACCATGTATCTTGAACATTTCACCTCAATCAATGTGGACCTCTTCATCCTTACTATCATTGTAGAGGATCCATTCTCTGATGTATCATATTCTTTTCTTTTTTGTCAATTCCTTTTTTTATGGACATTAGGGTGCTTCTGATATTTTGCTATTAGCAACAACACTTTGATGAATGTTCTTGTTACATTATTTGTGCGCACATTTGCTCTATTACCTTAGGAAGCATTGCTAGAAATGATATTGAATTGTGAGAATTTACATTGGCTGCTGCTACTTCTGAATCTTTTGGTGGTTCTCCCCTTGGCCTTGAACAGTTCTCTCCCGTGCAAGTGCTGATTCGTTACTCCGTACATTCTAGGGTAAGCCCCTGTAGATCTCTTCATTTTTCTCTCTCCCCAGCTCTCTGCTCAGTGGGTCTCCCTTGTGAGCTCTAGCCACCTTGGCTTCCTTGCACTCCCAACACCGTTTTCTCAGCTTAAGGAGACTACAGGCTCTGCCTGGGTTCCTTCTCCCTGTACCATGGCCTGGAAACTCAAGGCAGTAAGCTGGGCAAACGGATGGCTTACGTTGTTTGTTTCTTGTCTGCCAGGGATCAGTGTCATTCCTCACCTGTTCTCCAAAATCTTCAGTGTTGTTGTTTCATACGTTTTGTTAGGTTTTTATTATTTCATGTAGAAGGCTAAATCTGGTCCCTTTTATTCCGTCTTGACTGGATGTGGTATCGTTGTGGTTTTATTTTGCATTTTCGTAATGACTAGTGATATTGAACACATTTTAATTCGCTTATTGACCATTCATGTGTTTTCTCTTGTGAAGAGTTTTTTTAAACCTTTAGCCCTTTTCCTTCTTTCTTTCCTTTCTTTCTTTTTTTTTTTAAATTTTTTTCCCTTTTTTTCTTCTTCTCCCGAAAGACCCCCAGTACATAGTTGTATATTCTAGTTGTGGGTCCTTCTGGTTGTGCTATGTGGGACACCACCTCAGCATGGCCTGATGAGCAGTGCCCTGTCTGTGCCCAGGATCCGAACTTGTGAAACCCTGGGCTGCCGAAGTGGAGCACGTGAACTTAACCACTTGGCCACGGGGCCGGCCCCTATTTTTCTTTGTTCTTTGTTTGTTCATCTTTTTTTCTTTTTTTTGAGTTGCAAAAGGTCCTTGTATGTCCTGGATACCCATTCTTTGTTGGGTGAATGTTTTGTAAATACTTGATCCAAATCTATGTTTTCCTATTTATTTTCTTAACTGTGCCCCACCCCCCCCTTTTTTTTTTTGGTGAGGAAGAGTGGCCCCGAGCTAACACCTTTTGCCAATCTTCCGCTTTTCTTTTTGTCTCCTCACAGCCCCAGTAGATAGTTGTATATCCTAGTTGTAGGTCCTTCTAGTTCTTCTCTGTGGGATGCTGCCTCAGCATGGCTTGATGAGTGGTGTGTAGGTCTATGCCCAGGATCCAAATTGGCGAACCCTGGGACAGTGAAGTGGAGTGTGCCAACTTAACCACTAAGCAACTGGGCCAGCCCCTTAGCTATGTGTGCCTTTTGTTGAGCAGAAATATTTAAGTCTGACGGAGTTTACCGGTTTTTTCTTTCATAGTTATGACTTACTGTGAGCTAGGATGCTTCTGCCTAACCCTGAAGTCATGAAAGTAATTTCCTTTGTTCCCTCTGAAACTTTTTGTTTTTGCTAGTTTATATTTAGATCTGTGGTGCATCTCAAATCAAGTTTTGTAGGTTTTGCTTTTTGCATATGGATGTCCAATTGTTTCTGCACCATTTGTTGAAAAGAGTCTTCTTTCCTTACTGGATTGCTTTGGAGAAACATCACTTGGCTGCATGAGTAGTCTCTATTTCAGGAATCTTTATTTTGTTCTGTTGATCTGTTTGTCTGTCCTTATATCATTACAACATTATTTTGTTTGTAACTTTGTAGTAAGTCTTGAATCAGATTTGCAAGTCCTGCAACCTTTTTCATCTTTTTCGAGATTGCTTTGTATATTCTAAGTCCTTAACATTTCCATATAAATTTTAATATTTGCTTTTCCATTTCTCCAAAAAGGCTGGTGGGAATTTAGTATTTCACTTGCTTTGAATCTATAGATCAATTTGAGGAGAATTGACTTGTTAATGATGTTGTCATCTTTTCTTAGCATTGTACATCTCTCCATTGATTTAGGTCATCTGTGTGTTTTTCCAAGCAGCATTATTTTGGTCTTGCATGTCTTTTGTTTTTAAAGATTTTATTTTTCTTTTTTCTCCCAAAGTCCCCCAGTACATAGTTGTGTATTTTTAGTTGTGGGTCCTTCTAGTTGTGGCATGTGGGACGCTGCCTCAGCATGGCTTGATGAGCCGTGCAGTGTCCGCACCCAGGATCTGAACCAGTGAAACCTTGGGCCACCGAAGCAGAGCGCCGGAACTTAACCACTTGGCCTTGGGGCTGGCCCCTCTTTTCTTTTTAAAATTATTTTTATTTTTAAATGTTTCATGTTATTTGATGCTATTGTAAGTGTATTTTAAAGAATTCAGGTTCTAATTATTTATTCTTAGTGTATGGAAATAGAATTTTATGTGTCTCAACCTGTGCTTTACAGCCTTACTTAACTCACGTTAGTTCTGTGAGATTCTTTTTTTCTGTTTTTGGGGAAGATTCGCCCTGAGCGAACATCTGCTGCCAATCCTCCTCTTTTTGCTGAGGAAGATTGGCCCTGAGCTAACATCTCTGCTCATCTTCCTCTGTTGTATGTGTGGGATGCCTCTGCAGCATGGCTTAATAAGTGGTGGGTAGGTCTGTGCTTGGGATCCGAACTGGTGAACCCTGGGCCACTGAAATGGAATGTGTGAACTTTACTGTACTACTGGGCTGGCCCTTTCTATGAGTTTTTTGGGCACATAACTTAGATTTTTCTAGTAGATGATCATGTCATAAAACTTTTACCTCTTTCCAATTTGTATTCTGTTTATTTTCTTCCCATATTGCATGTACTTAAATCTTGTTTCCATTTTTTAGGGAGGGCACTCAGCTTTACACTGTTAATTATGATGTCAACTGTAGGCTTTTTATTGATTACCTTTATCAGGTTGTTTTAAAATATAGGTTTTATTATTATTTAAGTATGGCAGGCAGTTACAGATCAAGAGAGGACTGCCATTGAGAAGATAGTTTGTTATAGTCATAGATCCCCAGAGGAGAGGGTCCACCACTATACAGGAGGAAGCCAGTTGGGGAAGCACCAGTGTCAGTTAGGAGGCAGAGGGAGTACAAGGGAGGAGATAAAGGCATGAGCCTTTGTTTTGGTTTCTGTGGGAAGAAATAGGCAAGGAATGGCAATCAGGTTTAGGATTATCTAGTTTGAATAATTTCAAGGGCTCTGGGGCATAGGGGCTGCTGCTGGTTGTCTGGTACCTGGCCTTGGGGTGATTAGAGCAGTGGAATGTAGTGACTGGAGTGTAAAATAGATAGAGATGGTTGGGGTTATGGGCTCAGGATTGGTTGGGTTGCCTTTGAAAGCTAGCTGGGGAGTTCTTTGCTATCTCCAGGAATTAGCTAGCCCTGGGAGGGGCAGTCCCCTCCAGTGTTTGCAAGGCCTCGAAGTATCAAAAATACATAATGACAAGATTTTACACAGGTTGAATAAGATCTCTTTTATTCCTAGTTTTCTGATAGTTTATAGAGTGAATGCATATTGAGTTTTGTCACATGTGTTTTTGCATCTGTCGGATGATTATATGTTTCATTTAAAATAATATGATGAATTTCATTGTTTTGTTTTCAAATGTTTCATCAACCTTGTATTCCTGGGATAAACTTCACTTGGTCATAGTGTATTATCCTTTTTATATATTGCTGGATTTAAGTTGCTCATATTTTATTAAATATTTTTGTATCTGTGTACATGAGGGATGTTAGTAATTGTCTTCTTTTGTAGTTTCTTTTCAGGTTTTGGTGTTATTGGTATATTCATTAGTATTATTTATGCTGAACTTAGAAAATGGTTTTGGAAGTGGTCTCTATTTTTTGGGAGTGTTTGTGAGATTGATGCTGTTTCTTCCTTGGTGTTTGAAGGCATTTACTGGTGAAAAAATCTGAGCCTAGAGAATTTTGGGGAAGGATTTTGATAATGAATTTGACAAGGTGCTCTTTAGATTTTCTGTTTAATCTTGTCAATTGTGGTAAATTGTATTTTTCAAGGAGTTTTCCATTTCATGCAAGTTGTTGAATTGGTTAGCATAAAGTTATTAATAATCTTTTGTCCTTTTAGTATCTGTGGATCCTATGGTGATAATTCCTTCTTTATTCCTGATATTGGTAATTTGTGTGTGTGTGTTTTTAAATCAATTTAGCTAGAGGATTATCAGCTTTGTCAGTCTTTCCAAAGGACCAGCTTTGACTTTAAATTTCCTCTCCTGTTTCTTTTCTGTTTCATTGTTTTCTGTTCTTATCCTTACTATTTCCTTTCTTCTACTTACTTTGGGTTTACTTTGCATTTTCTTTTTACATTTTTTTTTTTTTGTGTGTGTAAGATTAGCCCTGAGCTAAGATCTGCTGCCAGTCCTCCTCTTTTTGCTGAGTAAGACTGGCCCTGAGCTAACATCCATGCCCATCTTCCTCTACTGTATACATGGGACACCTGCCACAGCATGGTGTGCCAAGCAGTGCCATGTCTGCATCCAGGATCCGAACCGGTGAACCCCGGGTTGCAGAAGCGGAACATGTGCACTTAACCGCTGCGCCACAAGGCTGGCCTCCTACTTTGCATTTTTATAGAGTCTGTAGGAGGAATCTTAGGTCATTAATTTTAAACTTTTTTTTCTAATGTGGTAAGGAACCTACTTTGTATGATTTCAGTCCTTTTAAATTCATGTGTCTTGTTTTTTGGCACAGTATATGGTCTTTTGTGGTGAATGTACCATGTTTATCTGAAAAGAATGTGTATCGTGGTTTTTAGTATTGCTCAGATTATCCATTTTTTATTATTATTTTTAAGTCTAGTTTTGTCAATGACTGAGACAGAGATGTTAAAATATCTCACTGTGTATGTGGAATTGTGTATTTATCCCTTTGTGACAAGTTGTGCTTCATGTATTTTGAAGCATTGTTATTAGGTACTCATTTATGATTATTAACATCTTCATGATTTGATGCTTATTATTATGAAGTGTCTCCCTTTATTTTCCTGGTCCTGAAATATTTTTTATTAAATATAAAATTAAATGTAGTCACTGTTTTATACTTTTGAGTTGTATGGTATATATTCTTTTATCCATTTACTTTTAACCTGTTTGTGTCTTTGTTTAAAGCAGGTCTCTTATAGATGATGCATAATTGGCTTTTACTTTCATATCTGTGCCAGCACACTTTTAATTAGTTTAGTTTCTTAACATTTAATGTAATTATATGATTGGATTTAGGTGTACCATTTTATTAAGTTTCTTCTGTTTGTCTCATCTTTTTAAAAAAATATATTTTAAAGTTACTATTTAAAAAACAGCTTTAATGATATATAATTCACATACAGTTCAGCAGTGTAAAGTGTACAATTCAGTGGTTTTTGGTTTATTTACATAACTGTGCAGCCATCACTATAATCAATTCTAGAACATTTTCATTACCTCAGAAAGAAACTCTTTGCCCCTTAGCAGCCACTACCCATTACCCAAACCCTCCAGGCCCTGACAAACACTGATCTACTTTCTGTCTCTATTCTGGACATTTCATGTAAGTGGAGTCATACAATATGTAGTGCTCTGTGAGTAGCTTTTTTCTCTTAGCATAATGGTTTTAAGGTTCACTTATGTTGTAGCATGTACTAGAACTTGGTGTCTTTTTATTGTCAAATAACATTCCACTGAATGGATATACCACATTTTATTTACTCATTCATTAGTTGATGGATATTTAGGTTGTAACTACATTTGGGCTTTTATGAATAATGCTGTTATGAACAGTTGTGTACAAATTTTTGGGTAGATGTACGTTTTTGTTTCTTTAGGGGTTGGAATTTTTGAGCCGTGTGATAATTCTGTGTTTAACCTTTTGAGGAATTGCCAAAGCAGCTATACCACTTTACATTCCCATCACCAACATATGAGGGTTCTAATTTCTTCATATCCTTGCCAACAGGATATGTTTTTCTGTTGTTGTTTATCTTTTTGATTTTAGCCATCCTAGTAGTGTCTCATTGTGGTGTTGATTTGTACAGGCATACCTTGGAGATATTGCTGGTTGTGTTCCAGACCACTGCAATAAAGTGAATAGCACAATAAAGTGAGTCATATGAACTTTTTGTTTTCCCAATGCACATAAAAGTTATGTTTACACTATACTGTAGTCTATTAAGTGTGCAATAGCATTATGTCTAAAAAAAACAATGGACATACCTAATTAAAAAATACTTTATTGCTAAAAGATGCTAAACCATCACCTGAACCTTCAGCGAGTCATAATCTTTGTGCTGGTGGAGGGTCTTGCCTTGGTGTTGATGGCTGCTGACCGATCAGGGTGGTGATTGCTGAAGGCTGGAGTGGCTGTAGCAATTTCTAAATATAAGGCAATAGTGAAGTTTCCCCATCAATTGACTCTTCTTTTCGTGAATGATTTCTTTGTAGCATGATGCTGCTTGATAGCATCATACCCACAGTAGAAATTCTTTCAAAATTGGGGTCAATTCTCTCAAACCTTGCTGCACTTTATCAACTAGGTTTATCTTTTGTTGTCATTTCAACATCTTCGCAGCATCTTCAGCAGGAGTGGAATCCATCTCAAAAAACCACTTTCTTTGCTCATCCCTAAGAAGCAACCCCTCATCTGTTAAAGTTTTGTCATGAGATTGCAGCAGTTCAGTCACATTTCCAGATTCCACTTCGAATGCTGGGTCTCTTGTATTTCCACTACATCTGCAGTTACTTGCTCCACTGAAGTCTTGAACCCCTCAAAGTCACCCAGGAAAGTTGGAATCAACTGCTTCCAAATTCCTGTTAATGTTGATATTTTGAGCTCTTCCCATGAATCATGAATGTTCTTAATGGTATCTAGAATGCTGAATCCTTTCCAGAAGGTTTTTTTTTTTTTGCAGAAGATTAGCCCTGAGCTAACTTCTGCTGCCAATCCTCCTTTTTTTGCTGAGGAAGACTGGCCCTGAGCTATCATCTGTGCCCATCTTCTTCTACTTTATATGTGGGACACCTACCACAGCATGGCTTGCCAAGTGGTGCCATGTCAACACCTGGCATCCGAACTGGTGAAGCCCAGGCTGCCGAAGCAGAATGTGGGCACTTAACTGCTGTGCCACTGGGCCAGCCCCTCCAGAAGGTTTTCAATTTACCTTACCCAGATCTATCAGAGAAATCACTATCTATGGCACCTATAGCCTTACAAAAAGTATTTCTAAAATAATAAGACTTGAAAGTTGAAATTACTCCTTGATCCATGGTCTGCAGAATGGCTGTTGTGTCAGCAGGCATGAAAACAACATTAATCTTGTTGTACATCTCTGTTGGAGCTCTTGGATGACTAGGTGCATTGTCAGTGAGCAGTAATATTTGGAAAGGAATCTTCTTCTTCTGAGCAGTAGGTCTCAACAGTGGGCTTAAAATATTCAGTAAACTATGTTGTAAGCGGATGTGCTGTCATCCAGGCTTTGGTTCCATTTATAGAGCACAGGCAGAGTAGATTTTGCCTAATTCTAAACGGCCATAGGATTTGCAGAATGGTAAATGAGAGTTGGCTTCAACTTAAAGTCATCAGCTGCATTAGCCCCTAACAAGAGAGTCAGCCATCATTTGAACCTTGGAAGCCTCCTCTCTAGCTATGAAAGTCCTAGATGGCATCTTCTTCCAGTATAAGACTTGTTTCGTCTACATTGAAAATCTGCTTAGTGTAGCCGCCTTCATTAATTATCGTAGCTGATCTTCTGGAGAACTTGCTGCAGCTTCTCCATCAGCACTTGCTGCTTCACCTTGCACTTTTATGTTATGGAGACAGCTTCTTTCTTTAAACCTCATGAACCAACCTCTCTTAGCTTCGGACTTTTCTTCTGCAGCTTCCTTGCCTCTCTCAGCCTTCACTGAATTGGAGAGTGTTACCGCCTTACTCTGGATTAGGCTTTGGCTTAAGGAAATCTTGTAGCTGGCTTGATCTATCCAGACCACTGAAACTTTCTCCATATCAGCAATAAGGCTGTTTCTCTTTCTTATCATTCATGTGTTCACTGGAGTAACACTTTTAATTTCCTTCAAGAACTTTTCCTTTGCATTCACAACTTGGCCAACTGTTAGGCACAGGAGGCCCAGCTTTCTGCCTATCTCGGCTTTTGACATAGCTTCCTCACTAAGCTTAATCAGTTTCTAGCTTTTGATTTAAGCTGAGAGACAGGCAACTTGTGAACACGTAGAGGCCATTGTAGGGCTATTAATTGGCCTAATTTCAGTGTTTTTGTGTCTCGGAGTATGGAGGCCAAAGGAGAAGGAGAGAGATGGGGGAACACTTGGTTGGTAGAGTGGTCAGAACACACACAACGTTGACCCACATATGGGTGTGGTTTGTGGGTGGACCAAAACAATTGCAATAGTAACATCAAAGATCTCTGATCACGATCATCATTACAAATATAATAATAATAAAAATATTTGAAATATTGTGAAAATTACCAAAATATGACACAGAGACACAAAGTGAGCAAAGTCTGTTGGAAAAATGGCGCAAATAGACTTGCTTGATGCAGGGTTGCCACAGACCTTAAATTTGTAAAAAACATAATAGCTGCAAGGTACAATAAAGCAGAGCGCAATAAAATGAGGTGTACTTTTATTTCCCTAATGACTAATGATGTTAGACATCTTTTCATGGGCTTATTTTGGTCATTTATATGTGTTCTTTGGACAAATGTCTATTCAGATCCTTGGCTCAATTTTTAATTGGGTTATGTATTTTTTTATTATTGAGTGTGGAGCTCTTTATAGGTTCTGGATATAAGTCCCTTATCAGATACGTGACTTGTAAATATTTCCTACATTGTGTTGGTTGTCTTTTACTTGGTGGTATCATTTGCAGCACAAAAGCTTTTAGATTTGGTAAATTCCAATTAATCTATTATTTCTTTTGTTGCCTCTGCTTTGGTGTTCTATCTAAGAAACTATTGTTCAACTCTAGGTCATGAATTATTTACTCCTGTTTTATTCTAAGGGTTTTATAGTGTTAGCTCTTACATTTAAGTACGTGATCCATTGTGAGTTACTTTTTTTATTTTGAGGAAGATCAGCCCTGGGCTAAGATCTGCTGCCAGCCATCCTCTTTTTGCTGAGGAAGACTGGCTCTGAGCTAACATCCGTGCCCATCTTCCTCTACTTCATATGTGGGATGCCTGCCACAGTGTGTCTTGCCAAGTGGTGCCATGTCCGCACCCGGGATCTGAACTGGCAAACCGCGGGCTGCCAAAGCGGAACATGGGAACTTAACTGCTGCGCCACTGGGCTGGCCCCTGAGTTACTTTTATATAGGATATGAAAAACAGTTTACCTTTTGTGCATGTAGATAGGAATTTTTAATGTATCAGTTTTGTAAAGCTATTTTTCTTTGCATTAGTTTCTTAGCATTCCTCTAGTGACTTCAATATGTTTCCTACCTTTTTACAGTCTATTTATATAGTGTACTACTTATAAATATTGTACCACTTCTTGTAAAGTGTAGAAGTCTTGCACCTGTAGAGATTCTGTTGCATCACCTCTGTCTGCTCTCGATTATGCCGTTGTCATATGTATTAGATTTCTACATATTATAAATTCCAGAAGACAATATTACAATTTTTTTTCAATAATTATATGTATTTTTAAGAATTTAAGAACTAAAAGTCTTTTATATTTGCCTTTTGTGGTGCTCTTCTTTGCTTCCTGAAGATTTGCATTTTCATCTAGTACCATTTCCCTTCATTCTGAAGAATTTCTTTTTTTTATTTTAAATATTTTTTATTGAGGTTGTATTGTTTATAACACTGTGTAATTTCAGGTGTATGTTATTGTATGTCAGTTTCTGTATAGAGTGCCTTGTGCTCACCACCAGTAGTCTAGTTTTTATCCGTTAGCATACATATGTACCCCTTTACCCCTTTCGCCTACCTTCCCTCTCCCTTCCCCTCTGGTAACCGCTGATCTGTTCTCTTTATCCATGTGTTTATCTTCTACGTATGAGGGCATTCACACACTATTTGTCTTTCTCTGTCTGGCTTATTTCACTTAACATAATACCCTCAAGTTCTGTCCATGTTGTTGCAAATGTGAAGCTTTTGTCATTTTTTTTTTAATGACTGAGTAGTACTCCATTTGTGTATATATACTACATCTTCTTTATCCATTTATCAGCTGACAGGCACTTGGATTGCTTCCATGTCTTCTATTCTGAATAATGCTGCAATGAACATAGGGGTGCATAGATCTCTTTGTATTGTTGATTTTATGTTCTTTGGATAAATACCCAGGAGTGGAATAGCTGGATCATATGGTATTTCTATTTTTGATTTTTTGAGAAATCTCCATACTGTTTTCCACAGTGGCTGCACCAGTTTGCATTCCCGCCAGCAGTGTATATGGTTCTCTTTTCTCCACATCCTCTCCAACACTTGTTTCTTGCCTTGTCAGTTATAACCATTCTAATGGGTGTGTGGTGATATCTCATTGTAGTTTTGATTGCATTTCCCTAATAGTGATGTTGAATGTCTTTTCATGTGCCTGTTGGCCATCTGTATATCTTCTTTGGAAAAGTGTCTGTTCATATCTGCTGCCCATTTTTTGACCAGGTTGTTTGTCTTTTTGTTGTTGAGTTGTACCAGTTCTTTATATATTTTGGAAATTAACCCTTTGTTGGTTATATGATTTGTAAATATTTTCCTCCCAGTTGGTGGGTTTTTTTTGTTTTGTTCATGGTTTCCTTTGCCCTGCAGAAGCTTTTTAGTCTGATGTAGTCCCGTTTGTGTACTTTGTCTTTTGTTTCCCTTGTATGAGTAGACATGGTATTCAAAAAGATGCTTTTAAGACTGATGTCAAAGAGTGTACTGCCTATGTTTTCTTCTAGGAGTTTTATGGTTTCAGGTCTTACATTCAAGTCTTTAATCCATTTTGAGTTAATTTTTATGTATGGTGTAAGATAATGGTTTACTTTCATTCTTTTGCATGTGGCTGTCCAGTTTTCCCAGCACCGTTTGTTGAAGAGACTTTCCTCTCTCCATTGCATATTCTTGGGTCCTTTGTCAAAGATCCATAGATGTGTGGTTTTATTTTTGGGCTTCAATTCTGTTCCATTGATCTGTGTGTCTGCTTTTGTGCCAATACCATGCTATTTTTATTACTAAAACTTTGTAGTATATTTTGAAGTCATGGATTGTGATGCCTCCACCTTTCTTCTTTTTTCTTAGGATTGTTTTAGCTATTGCTTTTGTTGTTGCATATAAATTTTAGGATTCTTTGTTCTGTAACCATGAAGAATGTCATTGGGATTGCATTGAATCTATAGATTCCTTTAGGTAATATGGACTTTTTTCTTTTTTTTGGAGGAAGATTAGCGCTGAGCTAACTGCTGCCAATCTTCCTCTTTTTGCTGAGTAAGACTGGCCCTGAGCTAACATCCATGCCCATCTTCCTCTGCTTTATATGTGGATCGCCTACCACAGCATGGCTTTTGTCAAGTGGTGCCGTGTCTGCACCGGGATCTGAATCGGCGAACCCCGGGCCGCCAAGAAGTGGAACGTTTGAACTTAACCGTTGCGCCGCCGGGCTGGCCCTAATATGGACATTTTAATTGTGTTTATTCTTCTAGTCCATGAGCATGGAGTGTCTTTCATTTCTTTATGTCCTGAAGAATTTCTTTTAGCCTTTATTGTAGTCCATGTCTGCTAGTGACGTTTGCTCTCTTTTACTTGAAATTCTCTATTTCACCTTCATTTTTTTGTTGTATTTTTGACCTTTAGCTACATGAATGTTTAAAAATTTTTGTATTGAATTATAGTTGACATAAAATATTGTGTTAGTTTCAAGTGTACAACATAGTGATTTGACATTTATATATAGTATGAAATGATCACCTCAATAAGTCTGGTAACCATCTGTCACCATACAAAGTTATTACAGTATTATTGATTATATTCGCAACACTGTGTATTACATCTCCATAACTTACTTATTTTATAACTGGAAGTTTGTAACTCTTAATTCCCTTCCTGTATTTGGCCTAGCCTCCCACCCCTCTTCCCTCTGGCACCACCAAATTGTTCTCTTCATCTTCATTTTTGAAGGATATAATAGTCGAATATAGAATTCTGAGTTGACAGTTTTTTTCTTCAAGTACTTTAAAGATGTTGTTTTACTCTCTTTTGGCTTCCACAGTTTATGATGAGAAACCATCCATTTGTCAGTCACTCTTTTACTGTATTTGATGTGTCATTTTCTCTTGTCTGCTTCCAGATATTTCCCTTTGTTTCCTGTTTAGCAAGCAGTTTGGCTACTTGGGGCTTGCTGAGCTTCCTGAATCCATGAGGTTTTCTTCCTTTAAATTGTAGAAATTTTCATCGATTGTTTCTGTAAAATTTTCTTTCCTGCCATACTCTTATATTTATATTCCCCGTCTCCCTGACTCCTTTCCTCCTTTTCCAGGCCTTTAGTTATACGTGTTAGATTTCTTGATACTTTTCAATAGGTCCCTGAAGCTCTGTTCATTTTTTCACTATTTTCTCTTTTTCAGATTAGATCCTGTCTATTTGATGTAGCTTCAAGCTCACTGACTCTTTCCTTTGTCATCATGGTTTCACTATTAAGCCTGTTTTGTGAATTTTTCACTTTGTGAAATTTTAATTAGAATTTTTATTTGTTTTTGTTTGTAGTTTCTATTCCTCTGTTGAGGTTTTTTATTTTACTTATTATAGGTACATTTTCATTCACCTCATAGAACTTGGTTATAATAGCTATTTTAAAGCCTAATTCCAATGTCTAGGTCATCTTAGAGTTGACCTTCATTCATTGTCTTTTATCTTGAGCATTATTAACATTTTTGTGGCTCTTCGTACATGAGGTAACTGGGCTTGTTTCCTAGATGTTGTGAATATTATATGTGAGAAGTCTTGATCCTGTTATATTTCTTTGAAAAAATTGATATTGCTTTTATCAGGTAGTTGATTTGGTTGGACTCAAACTGCCTATTATATATTTTGAGCAGTTGCTTAAATCTCCTTTTTTTAAACAAGTTTTATTTTTCCTTTTTCTCCCCCAAATCCCCTGGTACATAGTTGTATATTTTTTGTTGTGGGTCCTTCTAGTTGTGGCATGTGGGATGCTGCCTCAGCATGGCTTGATGAGCGGTGCCATGTCCGCGCCCAGGATCTGAACCAGTGAAACTTTGGTCCGCCAAAGCAGAACGCGCAAACTTAACCACTTGGCCACAGGGCCAGCCCCCTTAGATCTCATTTTATTATTATTTTTTACAATTTTTTTCTTTTTTTCTTTCTTTTTTTGTTTTTTTTTTAAAGATTTTTATTTTTTCCTTTTTCTCCCCAAAGCCCCCCGGTACATAGTTGTATATTCTTCATTATGGGTCCTTCTAGTTGTGGCATGTGGGACGCTGCCTCAGTGTCGTTTGATGAGCAGTGCCATGTCTGCGCCCAAGATTCGAACCAACGAAACACTGGGCCACCTGCAGCGGAGCGCGCAAACTTAACCACTCAGCCACGGGGCCAGCCCCACAATTTTTTTTCTGTTTAAGATTCGCACGTGTGCTAGCATCTGTTGTCAATCTTCTCCTCCAGCTTTTTGTCCCCAAAGCCCCCCCAGTACATAGTTGTATATTTTAGTTGTAAATCCGTCTCATTCTGCTTTGTGGGATGCCACCTCAGCATGGCCTGATGAGCGGTACCATGTCCACACCCAGGATCTGAACTGGCGAAACCTTGGGCCCCTGAAGTGGAGTGCGCGAACTCCACCACTTGGCCATGGTGCAGGTCCCTCATTTTATTTCTTTTCTTTTCCTTAACTGGGCTCTACTACACCCTCTGCACGGATGATCTAGGGTCAGTGCGAGATTTGGACAGTCTATACATAAAAATTTGGGGACTCTCCTCTGGTTCTCTCCCCTTCTGGATTCAGACCTCATTTTTCCAGTTGCTCTGAACTTTATCTTCTGGTTTTTCCAATATTAGGACTATAGGAGCCACCATGGGCTGACTGTGGCTTGTCTTCAGGTTAAGAGTCCTAAAAAATGGGAAACTCTTCTTGAGCTGGTCCCTTCCAAATTTTGACATCTGGTGGGAAGCTAGAATCTGGCTGCTTATCTGTATCAGGGTTTGTCTCTTAGAAGCTTACTCAGCTGTTTTGGAGGTAGAAATTCATTTTATCATGGATTTAAAAATATTTGGCGTGTTTCAGTCTGTTGTAATTATTATCTTTATTCGCCTTAAGTGATTCATCTTTGGCCAACAGGAGCCTCTATGTTTTTTTTGAGATGACTAAAGTAGCCTTTTATAGCTTCCTTGCTGTCTGATAGAATAAGGTATTCTGGGCTTACTTGACCCAGACCTGGAATCATCCACTCCCCCAGGAGTCCTGATTCCTTTGGGAAATGCTGTTTGTGGAGACCACAGCATTGGCACTAGGCGTGCTCATTTCTACTGTTTTAGTCATGAGTCTAAAACATAAGAAAACGTAGGTTTATTTAGATTTATTTTTCTGTTTTGCTTAAAAAAAGAAGAAATGATGATGGTAAATGTTTTATCCTACAGATACTTTTTTATGCCACAATGACATCTTTTGTATAATATGAGAATTTCAAACTTAAAAGTTGAATTTATCCTTCTTATTGGCCTATACTATTATTTTCAATTATTGTCTTGTTGCTTTTTGTAATATAATGGTGGTCACAGTCTGGGGAAACCAGTATAGCTGAGTAGATTGTTACATAGCCACAGCCTCCTAAAGGTCAGTATTTTGGGTGAACTTGATTTAATGAAATATAGTGAGTTTTATCCTATGGCAAAAGAATCTAATAATAAAGTAGAAAAAGTATTTGGAAAGTGATGCCTACGTTGTAAAGATGGACAGTAGTTGTATGCTTTCTTGGTATACTATGCGATGTAGAAAAGACAGAACCACCTGTGTAACTTCTACTTCTTTGGGCCATTCCAATTAAAGGGTTTTTTCCTTGGTAAAAACGTAATGAGATCTTGAATGTGTGCTTTTTTTTTTTTTTTGTCTCTTATAAAGTGTACCCTTTCTTAGGGTTTACTTGTGCTTTTTAACACTACCTGTGATCCGTAAGAATGGATCTTTGGAATTCTGATAGTAATGTGTAGCTGCAGCCTTCCCTATGAAGCCTTTCCTGTGGGATTGATTTCCTGTGGAATCTGGAGTCTTGCTTGTGCAGGGGCTCTCATCCCAGATCCGTTCTTCCTGAGCTTAGGGTATAGCCTTCTAGCTGTAACTTAAACCTACTTTTCCTTTCCTGTAATCATTTTTTCTCTCAAGTCTCCTAGTTATTATTATCTTTAGTACTATGACATAATCATAGTATTTTAATTAGCAAACAATAATGTATCTCTGTAAAAATTTAAATCATAAGAGAAATGAAATATTGTGAAATAAAGAAATAAATTCACTCATAATCTTACCATCCTCACCATAGTCTTTTTAATATATTTTGTGTATTTTCTTTTAGAGTTTTCTTTTGTGCATTTTTTTAGCTCAGTTAAAATATTTTGAAAATAATGTTAGTTTCCTCAGTGTTATGCAGGCTTTTTATAAAATGCTTATAAACAGCCATATAAAACATTTTTGTACACATTTTTCATGTCTTGAAATTAAAGTATGTAAATGATATAAAAATGACGTATAGTACTTAATAAATGCTGTTTCTATTATGTTATTTCCTTTGCCTCTCTAGAAGTGAAGTAATTGAATCAGTATTTTTCATGAATCGTATTGCTAAATTACTCTCTAAAAGAATTGCATTATAGGGCCATCAACAGTGTATGAGAATAAATGTTAAGTGCACTCTGAACATTAGGGATTATCTTTTCAGAAAAGCTTTGCTAACTTAGTGGGGAAAAATGCCTATTATTTATTTGTGGTTTTTATATTAATATTCTTTGAATATAAGTGAGGCTAAGTGTTTTCTCATATATTTGTTGCATCTGCTTTTCGTTACTTAAAAAGTCCTTTTAAAAATCTTTTTTGAATTGTCTATTCTACTGTTTTTCTTTGTAGAAGTTTTTAATTCCTTAAATTGACTAATTTTTTTTGTTCTTATGTTGAAATTGTTTTTCAAACAGTTTGAATTTATATTAGTGATCAGTAAGGTTTAAGGGTCTAATGTGAATTTTCTCTTTTCCAGTTGCTAAACAATTATTCTTAACACCTGGTCATCCCAAAGAGTAATCTGTCTCTGGTTATAGTCTTTATATTAGATTTAGTTATACTTCTACTAGCACCTGTTTCTTTCTCACAAGGTAAATCACGCAACTAATATTGTTTCCATCTGTGAGAGAGGTTGCTGTATAGTTAGAAACAAATTATTGCCTGCAATTAGCAAGTGTTTGTGCTTTTGCTCCTCCCACCTGTTCGTCACATATTTTTTGAGTTACCATGTCTTGAGATTGTGATAGATCCTAGGGTTACAGCCATGAAATGAAATTTATAATCTAGCAGGAGATAAACGCAATCGCGTAATGGGGGCCGGCCCTGTGGCCGAGTGGTTAAGTTCGTGTGCTCTGCTTGGCGGCTCAGGGTTTCGCTGGTTCAGATGCTGGGCGCGGACATGGCACTGCTCGTCAAGCCATGCTGAGTCAGTGTCCCACATGCCCCAACTGGAAGGACCCACAATTAAAAATACACAGCTGTGTACTGGGGGGCTTTGAGGAGAAAAAGAAAAGATAAAATCTTAAAAAAAAAAAAAAACCACCTTAATTGCGTATCTAATTGTGATTGCAATATATGACAAGAAGGAAAGTATAGTCAATTCATATGGCACCTTACCTGACATAGGGATTCAGAAAAATCTTCTGTGAGGTAGTGACTTTAAACAAGGACCTGAGTGATGAATAGAAGGTATCCAGCTGTGAAAGAGGGTTGGGGTGAAGGACAGTATTCTAGGTGGAGTAATACAACACATTTAAAGGTGATGAAGCGGGAACGAGCTTTGGAGTGTTTACAGAATTGAAAGGAGAAAAGGCAACGTTGCTCAGATGGTAAGATATTGAAAAGGGAGAAGGTCGTGGAAGTGAGGGGGAGTAGATCACATAGGGAATCCATTGAAGGGTTGTGAGAGGGCCAGTGATACATTGGACTTGCATTTTTGAAGTTCACTCTGTATATTGGTGGGGGTTAGGTAAGAGTAAATGCGGGGCGACTGTTTAGTTAGGGGGTCACTGAAGTGGTCCTGATGAAAGTTGATGTTCGCTTGCAGTTGACTAATATTGTAGATGGAGAGAGGTTGTCAAATCTCATCAGTATTTAGGAGGAGAAATGGGCAAAATGTGGCAATTGATTAAATATGAGGTTAGGGAGTAAGGTGAAGCTGTCAAAAGGTTATGTCTAGGTGTCTTGTGTGTGCAATATGTGGTTGAGAGTGTCATTACAAAGATAGGGGAAACTGTAGGAAAAGCAAGTGTTGACGTAGATTTTGGACAGAGCTTAAAGTGTCTATGTATTGTGGGAAGTTTTAGATGTGGATCCAAGCCAGCTCTGAATAGGAGGTAAATTTAGGAGTCACTGGTATTTCCTAGTAATTTAGTTAGTAATAGATGTATAGAAAATGAATGAGATTGCCCAGTGTTTAACATGAAATAAGTAGACATCTTAAGCCAGAGCCCTGAGGAGCTACCACATTTAAAGGTTGGATAAGGTGATCAGAAGGGTGCTGCCAATGAGATAAGAGGAAAATCAGGAGAGTAAAATAATAGAAGACAAGAAATATAGGATCTCATGGCTTATGTTCTGTGTATTTATTCACCATTCTGTTTTAATTTCCTGCTCTTATTTTCCTTTCTAATTTATTTATGTTACTGTATTATATGCTACAAAACCTCTTTGGGGAACAAGGTAGGGTACAATAATAAATACTCAAGTATGACCTCCAGGAACATATGCTTCACAGTAAGACAATGTCATTGAAACTTATCCTGTTGATTATTTTTACAATTGTATTGTCTTGTCAGTAGTGAAAGAAATGGTAGTACTGGCTCTGTGTTTACTTTTGGTTTTCAGTTGTGGGAGTGGTAGGGAGAGGGATCCATAATAACTCTTGAGTACCATTTTGTGTGAATACTAAGAGTAATGAGAATAAGTGGAGCAGTTCCTTCTTTCCAGAATGCAGGTCAGCACATGTGAGAGCATGCCTTCCCACTTGAATCAGCCTTCTAAATTCTTGAGTTTGGCTCTTTAGGAGAAACCAAACCTGACTGACTACAATAATCCCAGCTGATCCTAGACAGAAAGTAAAGGGGTAGAGGGAGATGTTAAAAACTGGGTCCCAGTTCTATGTTGAGCGAATTTTTTGTTTTTGTTAATGTAATGTTAAAAAAAATTGTGGCAGGAATTTAAAAGTTAAGTAAAATCCACGTTTTAAAAGTTATCTGGTGCTCTGAGGAAGATTACATATCAAGGAGAATTACTTAGTGAGGAATGTTCTGAAATACTCTTTGTGGCAACTAGTACAAATGCTGCTCCCACATTTTTGGTAGGTTTGAAGTTACAGGGAAGACGTTATTTTTGGTAATCTGAAACGTTTCTTTGTTTCCTTTCTTTTTTTTTTGTAGAGATGTGAACTGTGTCCTCACAAGGATGGAGCTTTAAAAAGAACAGATAATGGGGGTAAGTGTGGAGACTTTTGAAAACATTTTTATTGAAAACTGGAGTAGGAGAGTATTTAAAAATTTGTTAGTTCATATTATATCAAAATAAATAGTGTTTACCACTCAAATATTTTTAACAGTAATGGGTCTAATTTATGAATCCTTTTTTAATTGAAATAGAATTTTTCTACTTTGTGGACAAACTCAAGCGTTGTTTTTTTTTCTTTCTTTTTTTCTTTTTTGAGGAGGAGGATTTGCCCTGAGTTAACATCTGTGCCCATCTTCCTCTATTTTGTATGTAGGTTGCTGCTACAGCATGACCGCCAAGGAGTGGTGTGTGTAGGTCTGTGCCTAGGAACCAAACCTGGGCCACCAAAGCGGAGCGCGCTGAGCTTAACCACTAGGCCACGAAGCCAGCCCCAAGCATTGTTTTTTTTTAATGCAGAATGATCCACATACTTTTATTTTTTGTAACAGATTTTATTTTTCCTTTTTCTCCCAAAGCCCTCCGGTACATAGCTGTGTACTTTTAGTTGTGGGTCCTTCTAGTTGTGGCACGTTGGATGCCTCCTCAGCATGGCTTGACAATCGGTACCATGTCTGTGCCCAGGATTTGAACTGGCGAAACCCTGGGCTGCTGAAGCAGAGCGTGCAAACTTAACCACTTGGCCACAGGTCCGGCCCAACCCACATACTTCTAATTGAAATCTTGATATCCTTTTATGGATACAATTTCATATGTTATAAATTATTTTTGGAAAAATAAGCCACTTTTCTTTTTTTTTTTTTGTTAGAGCTAAAATCTATTGTTTTAGATTCTTTTTTTCTCTCTTTAGTGTATTGTTAGGTGATATTTCTAGTGAATGTTAATTTTAATACCCTGAGGATCAGTGTTGCTTGAGCAGAAAGAAATGCTAACTTCTGTGTCTAAATTTTGGTATGCTTTCCTGAGAACGCTTGTGTATGTATTTCTCATTTTCATCTCCACTTTGAGTTACCTTTCTCAGAGAAATCCATGTTTCTTAACTCAGTGCCATTCTTCAATATGTAGACACAAATTTGTTAAACCGTGGCATACTGTGAAAATTAAGTAACTGATGAAGAAACAAAAAAGTAGAGCGATGATTACTATTAGTATACTCCTCTGTTTTGGGCAGCCAACTGTAAAGTATTTCTGGCGTAGAATAGAATAGTGGCATGAGTAAATAAAAGGGAAAAATACAATGCTTTTGGCTATATGTTTTAAATTTCATGTTTAGACTATGTTATACAGTCATATTGTCCAAAAATTTTTAAAAATATTAAAATCCTTCGTCCTACTTCTGTTTACCATCTGCCCAGTTTCTCAGCAACTTTCCTGCGTCCAACGTAATTGCTGTTAGTACTTTTTTGCTTATCCTTCTAGGTTTTTTTTTGCATATAGAAATAAATACAAATAGATGAATATTTTCATCTCCGATTTTTATACAAATGGATGAATATTATATATACTTTCTTGCATCTTAATTCTTTTTACTGAGCAATCTATTACCCATAAAGAACTTTTTTTTACTGTATGTTAGGTAATCACTCACCTGTTGATGGACTTTCTAATCTTTTGCATTTATGGCTAATGCTTACATGTGTGTTATTTTGCTTGTATTCAAGGGCATCTGTAGGATTATTAATTCCCCAAAGTGGAAATTTTGGGTCAAAGGGATTTTGCAGTTGATTTTGGTAGATATTCCCAAATTGTTCTCCCTAGTGATTGTACCAATTTATGTTCCCAGCAGCAATGAATGAATAAGCTATTCTCCATACCCTTGATAATCCAGTAGGTGAAAATTGGTATCTCAGAGCAGTTATTTTGCATTTCTCTTACTCTGAGTGAAGCTGAGCATATTTTCATATTTTTAAGAGCAATTTGTATTTTCTCTTCTGTGGTCTGTTCATACATATGCTTTTTCTGTTTGGTTGTTGATCCTTTTCCTTCTGATTTGTTGGCATTTTCATAGGAGCCCCTCATACATTAGGCTTTTGTGATATGAGTTGGACTAGTTTTTGCCCAGTTGTTAGTCTTTGCTCGTGGAGCTTTTTACCATGCAGAAGTTTTTGACTTTTATTTAGTTGAATTTATTAATGTTATCTTTCATGGCTTGTGTATTTTGAACCATTAGTTAGAAAGGCCTTCCCTACTCCAAAATTATAAAGGAATTCTTTCATGTTTTCCTCTAGCATTTTTATGGTTTCTTTTTTTTTACAGTTTAATCTTTGATACATTTGGAATGTATCCAGGTAATACAATGTGAGGTATGGATCCAACTTTATTTTTTCCTAGATGCTAAAATGCTACCATTTGTCCCATCACCATTTATTGAACAGTTCATCTTTTCCTCACTGATTTGACATGCTGTCTTTGTTATAGTCTAAATTTGATGTGTATTTAAAAAATTCTAACTCAATTGTGTTCCAAAATTGATTGGTAAGTTATTTTGGAGCCTGGAATGCATTTTCCTGTAGAAATGTTAATTATATTTCTAGACTAGTTAACAAAACCCCACAGTGAACCTGATGTAAAGTATTGATAATGCTATTCTTTAATATCAAATGCCTACTTATCATTGCTGGAAAATATGTTCCAGGTTTTAGTTTAGGTTTTCTTTTCTTTGTCGTCAGAATTGGGAGTTTCTCAATTCAACTTTAAATTTACTTCATCTCGACTGCTCTATAGTTCTCAGTTGTTAAAGGTAAGTGTTTTAATATAGTGTTGAAGTGTTTTAACATCATGTGTGAAAAGTGGGGTATTATAGGCAAAGGGAGAATTCAAATGATATAGACACAGGTATATCAAGGAATTAAAATGATTGGGAATTGGACTGTAAGGTTTGAGTGGTAGGCCTTCTGAGAGGTGAAGCTGAAGACATACGCAAGGTTTTCTTCCCTTCCTCTCTTGCTTGTCCATCTCTTCTTTTCTTGCCCTTTCCCTTCTCCTTTTTGCCCTCCTTTCCTCCCTTCCTTTTTTTCTCATACTAAGGACTTGATCCTGTTGAATGTTGGGGGAGGCATTGAAGCTGAAGAATAACATGAGATTTCTATTTTAGAAAGATCACTCATATCACTGTGATGAATGGATTGCAAGGGTATGAGACCAGACCAACTATAAAAAAGAAAAGTGGAGCTGGATCATAAGTGCATTTAACATACTTAAAATCAGCTATATGGCCTGGGGGAGTTGAGGGAGATAGACAAAAAGAAATAATTTAAATTATAGAGGTAATTCAATCTGCATTTTACTCACTGAGCATATGCTATAGGCAAATCTATATGAAAATCCCTTGTGAGTGATTGTAAGGCTTTCCCAACCATCATTGACAAAGGCGTCAAGTGTGTTATTGAGCAGGTCAGGCAAGAGGTGGTGATGCCTTATTACATTCTTGAAGAAGAAATTTTTAAATGAATTAGGGCCATTGATAGACACTATTTGACAGAAAAGTTAGAAGAACTTATAAAGTCCAACAGGGTTGTGTATTCAAGATAATGAGCTATATAATGTACTTTCTCTATTGGAATTTTAAGGGATTTTTCAAGGATAGTTTTGCTTATGTTTATTTTTTGCTTTATGCTCTGATGTTAGAATCAAAAATCCACTAAGATAAGACTGCTTTATTGCAGTTTTATTGCAGTAAGTCCAAGGGTATGATGATGAGTGACTGGTTGAAGACAGTAGGAGAGATAAAAATGAAGGAATAGCCGTCAGAGATAGATTAAGGTGGTAAAATTTTACAGGTATATTTTTGGAAAATGCTTTTATTAGGGAAAAATTTCAAGCATACATAAAAGTAGAAAGGATTTGTAGGTACCTAGCTTTAACATTGATCAAGTCATGGCCAGTCTTGTTTCATCTATCCCCTTTCCTATCCCATTCTTCTGATTATTTTGAATTCTGTGAGCATCTCTAACATAACTAGATATTTGGGAAATGCACACTATAGTATCACACCTAAAAAACTGACAAGGATTTTTTAAAAAAATTTTTTATTGAGTTATGGTAGTTTACAACCTTGTGAAATTTCAATTGTACATTATTGTTTGTGAGTCGTGTTGTAGGTGCACCGCTTCATCCTTTGTGCTCACCCCTTACGCCCCCTTTCTGTTCTTTTTGTCTACATATTTAACTTCCACATATGAGTGGAGTCATACACAGATTGTCTTGTTCTATCTGGCTTATTTCACTTAACGTAATACCCTCAAGGTCCATCCATGTTGTTGTGAATGGGACGATTTTATTCTTTTTTATGGCTGAGTAGTATTCCGTTGTATATACATACCATATCTTCTTTATCCAGTCATCAGTTGATGGGCACTTAGGCTGCTTCCACGTCTTGGCTATTGTAAATAATGCTGCAATGAACATAGGGGTGCATGGGACTTTTGAAATTGCTGACTTCAAGTTCTTAGGATAGATGCCCAATAGTGGGATGGCTGGGTCATATGGTATTTCTATTTTTAATTTTTTGAGAAATCTCTGTACTGTTTTCTATAGTGGCTGCAACAGTTTGCATTCCCACCAGCAGTGTATGGGGGTTCCTTTTTCTCCACAGCCTCTCCCATATTTGTTACTTTTTGTTTTTTGGTTATTTTTGCCATTCTATCTTAGTGTAGTTTTGATTTGCATTTCCCTGATGATCAGTGATGATGAACATCTTTTCATGTGCCTATTGGCCACCCATATATCTTCTTTGGAGAAATGTCTGTTCATGTCTCCTGCCCATTTTTTGATTGGGTTGTTTGATTTTTTTGTTGTTGAGTTTTTTATATATTATGGAGATTAACCCTTTGTTGGATACATGACCTGCAAATATTTTTTCCCAATTGGTGGGTTTGTTTTTATTTCAATCCTGTTTTTCCTTGACTTGAAGAAGCTCTGTAGTCTGATGAAGTCCCATTTGTTTATTCTTTCTGTTGTTTCCCTTCTCTGAGAAGACATGGTGTCTGAAAAGATCCTTTTAATACTGATGTCAAAGAGTGTACTGCCTATATTTTCTTCTAGAAGCCTTATGGTTTCAGGTCTTACCTTTAGGTCGTTGATCCATTTTGAGTTTATTTTGGTGAATAGTGAGAAAGAATGGTCAGTTTTCATTCTTTTACATGTGGCTTTCTGGTTTTCCCTGCATCATTTGTTGAAAAGACTTTTCTTTTTTCCATTGTATGCCCTCACCTCCTTTGTCGAAGATTAGCTATCCATAGATGTGTGGTTTTATTTCTGGGCTTTCAATTCTGTTACATTGATCTGTGCACCTGTTTTTGTACCAGTATCATGCTGTTTTGATTACTGTAGCTTTGTAGTATGTTTTGAAGTCAGGGGTTGTGATGCGTCCAGCTTTGCTCTTTTTTCTCAGGATTGCTTTGGCAGTTCGGGATCTTTTTTGCCTCAAATGAATTCTCAGCTTTTTTTTCTTGTAACTAATTTCTAGCTTTATAGCATTATGATCGGAGAAGATGCTTGTTATTATTTCAATTGGTTTAAATTTATAGAGGCTTGCCTTGTTTTGCAACATATGGTCTATCCTTGAGAATGTTCTGCGCGCACTTGAGAAGAATGTGTGTTCTGCTGTTTTGGGATGGAGTGTTCTATATATGTCTATTGAGTCCAACTGTTTTAGCTTTTTGTTTAATTCCACTGTTTCCTTGTTGATTTTCTGTCTGGATGATCTGTCCAATGATGTGAGTGGGGTGTTGAGGTCCTGTCCTATTATTGTATTATTTTTGATATCTTCTTTTAGGTTTGTTAATAGTTGCTTTATGAACTTGGGTGCTCCTCTGTTGGGGTACATAGATATTTATAAGCATTATTTCTTCTTGATGGAGTGTCCCTTTGATCATTATGTACTGCCCCTTTTGTCTCTCTTTACCTGCCTTATCTTGAAATCCTGTTTGTCTGATAGAAGTATTGTGACACCTGCTTTCTTTTGTTTGCCATTAGCTTGGAGTATCGTCTTCTACCCATTCACTCTGAGCTTGTATTTGTCATTGGAGCTGAGGTGTATTTCCTGGAGGCAAGAAATTGTTGGATCTTGTTCTTTATTCCATCTTGGCACTCTTTGTCTTTTTATTGGAGAGTTCAGTCCCTTAACGTTGAGGTTGATTACTGATGTATGAGGGCTTAATGCTGTCATTCTATGACTTGTTTTCCAGTTTTCCTGCATTTCCTTTGTTTCTCATTCTGTGTGTTTTGGTCTACCCATTGACTTCTACAGTTTGTTATGCTGTGTTTCTTAGTTTTTTCCTTATTTATTTTTTGTGTCTCTGTTCTGCTCTTTAGTTTAATGGCTACCCTGAAGTTTGTATTCAGAATCTCATGCATAACACAGTCCACTTTCTGATGGCCTCTTATTTTCTTAGTCTAAACTGATTCAGTCCCTTTCCTCCTCCCCTCCTAAGTTATTCTCATCTTATTCCAACTTGTGTTGTTTGTTTGTGGTTAAAGTGACAAGATTGTCTTTGTTTTCGGTGCTTTCCTTCCCTGTATCCTAATGCTATAGTTGAATATTTGCTGTCCTATTTTGAGTCTATCTATCTGTCTCCTTACTCTGTGTTTTGTGACCCCTTTCTCCCTTTTTTTCTTTTTTCAGATATGAGGGCCTTCTTGAGGATTTCTTGTAGGGCGTGTCTCGTGGCTATGAAGTCCCTTAGCTTTTGTTTGTCTGGGAAAGATTTAATTTCTCCCTCATATCTGAAGGACATTTTTGCTGGATAGAGTATTCTTGGCTGAAGATTTTTATCTTTTAAAGTTTTGAATATGTCTTTCCATTCTCTTCTAGCTTGTAAGGTTTCTTCAGAGAAGTCTGCTGAAAGTCTGATAGGGGTTCCTTTCTAGGTTATTTTCTTCTGCCTTGCTTCCCTGAATATTCTTTCTTTGTAACCATTTTTGCCATTTTTACTATTATATGCTTTGCAGTAGGTCTTTTTACATTGACAAATCTAGGATATCTGAAAGCTTCCTTCACTCACGTTTCTCTCTCATTCCCTAGAGTTGGAAACTTCTCTGCTATTATTTCTTTGAGCACCCTTTCTGCTCCATTCTCCTTCTTTTCACCTTCTTGGATACCTATAATTCTTATGTTTCATTTTCTCATTGAGTTGGATGTTTCTCGGAGATTTTCTTTATTTCTTTTTTGTCTTAGTTCTCTCTCCTCCTCTGTCTGGAGCCATTCAACATGTCTATCTTCAATTATGCTGATTTGCTCCTCTCTGGTGTCCACACGAGCATTCAGGGAATCCATATTTTGTTTTATCTCTTCCATTGGGTCTTTCATCTATAGTATTTCTGATCAATTCTTCTTTATAGTTTAAATCTCTTTTGTGAAGTAGCTCCTGAACTCATTGAATTATTTCTATTTTCTTTTATCTTATTGAGTTTTTTGATGATAGCTATTCTGAATTCATTGTCGTTTAGTTTACTTATTTCTGAGTCCTCAGGACAGAATTCTGGGTATTTATTGTTTTCCCTCTGGTCTGGAGATTTGATGAATTATTGGATGCTGCAGGTATGGTTTTTCTGCATTGTGATTTTATTTGGTTGCAGTTACAGCCTATCGCCACTAGATGGGGATCGAGAGCCGTGTATTCTGAGCCCTCGCATTTAGCTGAGGTGGCGCAGCACAGTGCAGTTTGGGGGTTGGGGTGGGGAGCACTTTCTTTTGTCTGCCGACCTGGGTTTCCTGATCAGCTCCTGCTGTCTAGTCTCCTGGCATCTTGGCTTGATGAGGCTATCCCACGTGAAAGTTTTCGCCCTGTTAGACAGCTTCCCTCTTGGCTGCAAGGGCGCTAGGGAGTCATGGGTGATCCTGCAGTCGTGCCACACCCCCTCCCCCACTACTTCCCTCACAGTGCCTCCCAGGGCAACGATCCCAGTCTTTAGGGGAGGGAGCGAAGCTCTCACTTACCCTGTTCCGGGTCCTCCGAGGGGGCTCCAGCCTCTCTGCCCTCTGTCATTTGGCTCCTGTGACTCTCCCAGGATTCCTGTGTTATTAGCATATTTTCTGTTGGAATACAGTTGCTCCTTTTTGTTGTATGTTGCGGGGAGAGAGTCCTGGGCAAGTTCACTCCACCATGATGCTGATGTCAGTCCTGACAAGAATTTTTAAAAACTGTTGAATATCCAGTCATTGTTCACATTTTCTTGATTGTCTCCTAAATATATTTTTTAAATAGGTGATTGAATCAGTATCCAAATAAAGTCCATAAGCTGGATCCAAATAATATGCATATTTTGCAGTTGCTTGATATGTCCCCTGGGTCTCTTTGTAATCTCCTTTCCTCTTCCTTTTCCTTGTCAATTTGCTTATGGAAAAATCGATGTCATTTGCCCCGTAGTTTCCTTCCCATAGTAGAATTTGTTGATAGCATCTTATTAGATGGTGTCTGTGTGTGTGTGCATGCATGCACATGCGTTTTAACAAGTTACTTTGTTCCATGTATTTTCCATACATTTGTAGTTATATGTATCCAGAGGATTGATCATAGTCAGTTTGTTGTGGGAGCAGACAAGAATACTTCATAAATTGTATTCTTTAAATGAGTGAAATATATGGTATATAAGCTGTTTTTAAAAAACGAAGATCTCAAATCAATGAAAGTGTTGTATACTTCCTTTGGGAGGTGTATGGTAGTTGGTTACCTTTGTGTGTATGATGTTAGTAGCTGTCGATCAGTATCTGGATCCATTATTTTATTAAGTAGAATTTGAATAAATTGTCATATCATTACTTTATGTATTAGCAGGATTACTTGTATTTCTTTTTGGAGTTTTTTCCTTATCAACTGTTTCATTACCCTGAATTGCAGTTTCTGAAGGAAGGACAGGATAAATTTATTTATTTATTTTTCGTAATATTGAGGTAAAATTCACATCGCGTAAAATTAGCCATCTCCAGGTATATGGTTCAGTGGCGTTTACTACTTTCACGATGATGATGTGCAACTACCACCTCTGACAATTTCCCAAACATTTTATCTCCCTAAAAGAAAACACCCTACGTTAAGCAGAAACTCCACATCCTGCTCTTTGTCCCCCAGTCCCTAGAAACCACCAGTCTGCATTTTGTCTCTAAGGATTTACCTATTCTGGATATTGGACATAATTCTAGTCATATGGTGTGTGACCTTTTGAGTCTGGCTTCGCTTACTTAGCGTAATGTGTTTCAGGTTCATCAATGTTGCAGTCAGTATGAGTACTTCATTCCTCATTATTGATTAGTAATATTCCTCTGTGTGTGTGTGTGTGTGTGTGTGTGTGTGTGTATGTATGTATATACACACCGTATTTTGTTTGTCCTTTCATGTGTTGAAGGAGATTTCTGTTGTTTCTGCCTTTTGGCTATTGTGCATAGTGTTGCTATCAACATTGGTGTACAAGGATCTGTTTTACTCCCTCTTTTCAATTTCTTTGTGTATATACTAGGAGTGGCATTGATGGGTCGTATGGTGATTCTGTGTTTAACTTTTTTTTTTCTGCTGAGGTTATGATAGTTTACAACATTGTGAAATTTCAATTGTACATTATTATTTGTCAGTCACCATTTAGGTGTCCCCCTTCACCCTTTGTGCCTACGCCCGCCCCCATTGTGAGTAATGCTGGAATTAACATAGGGATGCATGAGTCTCTTTGAATTGTTGATTTTATTTATCTGGATAAACACCCCATAGTGGTATAGCTGGGTCATATGGTATTTTTATTTTTAATCTTTGTGAGAAATCTCAATACTGTTTTCCATAGTGGCTGCACCAGTTTGTATTCCCACCAGCAGTGTATGAAGGTTCCCTTTTCTCCCCAACCTCTCCAGTAGTTACTTTTTGTCTTGATAATGTCCTTTGATTCACAATACTTTTTAATTTGATGAGGTCCAGTTTATCTAATTTTTCTTTTGTTGGTCATGCTTTTGGTGTCATATCTAAGAAATCCATTGTTATCTAAGGTCATAAAGATTTATACCCCTGTTTGCTTCTACGAGTTTTATGTTTTTAACTCTTTTTAGATTGTTGATCCCTTTTGAGTTAGTTTTTGCATATGGTGTTTATTAGGGGTCCAACTTGATATTTTTACTTGTGGATATTCAGCTGTCCCAGCACAATTTGTTGAAAGGACTATTTTTTCCCCATTGAATGGTCTTGGTACCCTTGTTGAAAATCCGTTGGCCAAAGATACATGGGTTTCTTTCTGGACTCTATTCTGTTCCGTTGGTCTTTATGTCTATTCTTATGGCAGTGTACGCTGTTTTGATGATTATAGTTTTGGGAATAAGTTATGAAATCGAGAAGTGTGAGTGTTGTGATTTTATTCTTAGTTTTCAGTATTGGTTTGGTTATTCATGTTCTGTTGCAATGCCTTGTGAATTCGAGGATTGCAAAAAAGGCCACTGGCATTTTTATAAGGGATTGCATTGGATCTGCAGATTGCTTTGGGTAGTATTGCTGACTTAATATTGTCTTCCATTGTATGAACATGGGATATCTTCCATTTATTTGTCTTTAATTTCTTTCAAGCACTGTTTTGTAATTTGCTTTATTGTTGTTGTTGTTAAAGATTGGCACCTGAGCTAACAACTGTTGTCAATCTTTTTTTTTTTTCTTTTCCCCAAAGACCCCCAGTACATAGTTGTATATTCTAGTTGTGAGTGCCTCTGGTTGTGCTGTTTTGTAATTTTCAGCATAGAAGTCTTTCATCTCCTTGGTTAAATTTCACCTGGATATTTTATTCTTTTGGATGCACATGGATTGTTTTCTTAATTTCCTGTTTGAATTGTTCATTGTTAATGTATAGAAATCCAGCTGATTTCTGTGTGTTGCTCTTGTACCTTGCAATGGCTGAATTTATTTATTCTAATAGTTTTGGTGTGTACTTTAGGGTTTTCTATGTGTAAGATCATCTCATCTATAAATAATAGTTTTATTTCATCCTTTCCAGTTTAGATGCCTTCTATTTATTTTTTTTGCCTAGTTGCGTTAGCTAGAATTTCTAGTACAGTGTTGAATAGAAGTGGCAATACTGGGCATCCTTGTCTTCTTTCTGATCATAGGGGGAACACTTTCAGTCTTTCATCATTGAGTTAGATGTTGCCAGTTGGTTTTTATCATGTGCCCTTTATCAGTGCCCTTTGTTATGTTAAGGAAGTTCCCTTTTCTTCCTACTTTGTTGAGAGTTTTTATCATGAAAAAGATTGAATTTTGTCAAATGCATTTTCTGTATCTGTTGAGATGGTTATGTGCTTTTTGTCCTTTGTTCTATTAATGTGATGTGTTACATTGATTTTCTGTCAACTCCCTTTGTATTCCTGGTATAAATCCCTTTTGATCATAGTGTATAATCCTTTTAATATGCTCCTGTATTTGGTTTGGTAGTTGTAGTGGGTTGAATGTTGTCCCCCAAGAGATTTGTCTATCCACAACCTCAGACTCTGACCATATTTTGAGTAAAGGTGTTCAGATGTAGTTAAGGTAACGATCTCAAATAAGATCATTTTGGCCTAGTGTGGACACTAAATGTAATGACACATGTCCTTGTAAAAGACAGTAGGAGAAGACACACAGATGGGGAGTTGGCTTCATGCAGATCCATGTGAAGACTAAGGTAGAGATTGGAGTTATGTAGCTATAAACTAAGAAATGCCAAGGGTTGCCAGAACCACCAGAATTTAGGAGAGAAGCATGTTGATTTCAGATTTCTGGCCTCTAGATCTGTGAGAGAATAAATTTCTGCTTTTTTAAGCTTCCAGATTTCTTGTAATTTTTGTGGCTGCTCTAGTACACTAATACACTAGTATTTTGTTGAGAATTTTTACATTTATCTTTATAAGGGATATTGGTCTGTAATTTTGTTTTATTATGTTTTGTCTGTCTTCAGGCGCATTTGATAACATATTGGCCTCATAGAATGAGTTAGGAAGTGTTCCCTCCTCTGCAATTTTTTGAGAGAGTTTCAGAAGAATTTATGTTAAAGCTTCTTTACATGTTTGGCAGAATTCACTTCTGAAGGCATTTGATCCAGGGCTTTTCTTTTTGAGAGGTTTTTGCTTACTGATAGATTCAATCTCTTGTTACAGTTCTGTTGAGATTTTCTCTTTATTTTTGAGTCAGTTTTGTGTGTTTCTAGGAATTTGTCCGTTTCATACAGGTTATCTGATTTGTTGGTGTGCTGTTGTTCATAGTATTGTCTTATGATTCTTTTTTATTTTTGTAAGGTCAGTGGTAATGTCCCCACTTTCATGTCTTTTTTGTTTTTTCCCTAAGATGGGCACCTAAGCTAACAGCTGTTGCCAGTCTTCTTTTTTTTTTCCTACTTTTTCTCCCCAAATCCCCCCAGTACATAGTTGTACGTTTTAGTTATGGGTCCTTCTAGTTGTGGCGTCTGGGACACTGCCTCAGCATGGCCTGACGAGTGGTGCCATGTCCACACCCAGGATCCGAACCAGCAAAACCCTGGGCCGCTGACATGGAGCGCACAAACTTAACCACTTGGCCATGGGGCCCCCCTGCCCTCTTCCATTTCTGATTTTAGTAATTTGAGTCTCTTGTTTCCTTTCTTAGGCTAAAAGTTTGTCAGTTTTGTTGATCTTTTCAAAGAACTTCTGGTTTTGTTGATTGTCCCTTGTTTTTTAATTCTCTGTTTTATCTCTAGTCTTTAATGTTTCCATCCTTCTGATGGCTTTGGGTTTAGTTTGCTCTTTTTCTCAAGGTAGTTATATAGTTATTTTACTCATTTGAGATTTTCATTTTTTGTAAACAGCTTTATTGGGAGATAGTTTATATACCATATATTTCACTCATTTAAAGTGTACAATTTCTGTTTTCTCCATCTTTACAGATGTGTACAGCCACCACACTCAATTTTAGAAGGGTTTTGTCACTTCAAAAAGAAATGTGTATTTTTAAACTGTCATCCTCTTATTGACCTACCCTACCCCATCCCACCCTACTCAAGCAGCTTTCTTTCTTTTTTTCTTAATTTTATTTTATTGTTATTATTTTTTTTTTTGAGGAAGATTAACCCTGAGCTCACTGCTGCCAGTCCTCCTCTTTTTGCTGAGGAAGACTGGCCCTGAGCTAACATCTGTGCCCATCTTCCTCTACTTTATATGTGGGACACCTACCACAGTGTGGCATGCTAAGTGGTGCCATGTCTGCACCCGGGATCCGAACCGGCGAACCTTGGGCCGCCGAAGCAGAAGGTGCGAACTTAACTGCTGCGCCACCAGGCCGGCCCTCTTCCTTTTCGACATAGGTGTTTACAGGAATTAATTTACTTCTGAGTGCTGCTTTCTGTGTATCACATGAAATTTGATATGCTGTGGGGTTTTTTTTTCTATCTGTCTTAAAAGTATTTTGCAGTTTCCATTGTGATTTCTTCTTTGACTCATTGGTTATTTAAGGTTGTATTGTTTTTTTTCGCATATTTGTGAATTTTCCTGTTTTCCTTTTGTTGATTTCTATTTTCATTCCATTATGGTTGGATAAGATCTGATTTCAGGTCTTTTAAAATTTGTTGATATTTGTTTTGTGGCCTAAGATATGATCTGTCTTTGAGAATCTTTGTGTGGATTTGAGAAGAATGTCTATTTTGCTGTTTTTAGTGCAGTGTTCTGTATATGTCTGTTACACCCGTGCAGTTTGTAGCGTTATTCAATTCCTCCGTTTCCTTACTGATTTTCTGAGTTCTGTTATTGAAACTTGAGTTTTGAAGTTTCTGTTACTGAAGAATTGTGTATTTTTCCCTTCAATTCTGTTCATTTTTGCTTTATGTATTTTGGAGCTCTGATGTTTGGCACATATATGTTTATAATTGTTATATCTTCTTGGTGTTTTGACCAATTTTTCAACATGTAATGTTCTTCTTTGTCTCTTGGAACAGATTTTGCTTCTTTTTTCATATTCTACGTATTTCTTTTGGCAGGCATCCTGGGGATTACAATTAACCTCTTAAAGTTATAATACCCTGAGAAAGACCCAAATTAGGGGAAACAAAGGCAAATGCCATGAGTCAGTCCTTCAGGTTCTCTCTCTTCCCTTCCCTGTCCCCTAGGTAGGCCAAAACTTAAGAATACAGTTCTTTGAGAACAAGTTCTGCTCTATCCTGTCTGGAACCAGGGACCAGAATGCCACACTAGGAACATTTGATGCTGTCTTAAAGACCATTGTCAAGCCGAGGAGGGGTGGAGCAAGGGCAAGTAAAAATGACACAAAACTGTTTTTTAGAAAATTTTTATTGTGGTCATAATAGTTTATAACATTGTGAAATTTCAGTTGTACATTAATATTTGTCATACACCATTTAAGTGTGCCCCTTCACCCCTTCTGCCCACCCTCTAACCCATTCCTGCTGCTAACCACTAAATTGTTCTCTTTGTTTGTAAGTTTGTTTATATTCCACATATGAGTGAAATCATACAGTGTATGTCTTTCTCTGTCTGGCTTATTTCGCTCAACAAGGTCCATCCATGTGATTGCAAATGGAACAATGTTGTCTTTTTTATGGCTGATTAGCATTCTATTGTATATATACACCACATCTTCTTTATCCATTCATCAGTTGATGTACACTTGGGTTGCTTCCACGTCTTGGCTATTATGAATAATGCTGCAGTGAACATAGGGGTGCATAAGTCTCTTTGTATTGTTGATTTTAAGTCCTTTGGATAAATACCTGGTAGTGGATAGCTAGGTATATGGTATTTTCTATTTTTAATTCTTTCAGAAATCTCCATGCTGTTTTCTACAGTGGCTGCACCAGTTTGCATTCCCACCAGCAGTGTATGAAGGTCCCCTTTTCTCCACATCCTCTCCAACATTTGTTCTTTTTTTGTCTTTGTGATTATAGCTTTTCTAACGGGCATAAGATGATATCTAAGTGTAGTTTTGATTTGCATTTCCCTGATGATTAGTGATATTGAGCATCTTTTCATGTGCCTATTGGCCATCTGTATATCTTCTCTGGAAAAACGTCTGTTCATATCCTCTGCCCACTTTTTGATTGGGTTGTTTGTTTTTTTGTTGTTCATTTGTGTGACTTCTTTATATATTATGGAGATTAACCCCTTATTGGATATATGATTTGCAAGTATTTTCTCCCAGTTGGTGGGTTTTTTTTTCATTTTGATCTTGGTTTCCTTTGTCTTCCAGAAGCTCTTTAGTCTGATGAAGTCCCACTTGTTTATTTTTTCTTTTTTTTCCCTTGTCTGAGTAGACATGGTATTCAAAGAGATCTGATGTCAAAGAATGTACTGCCTATGTTTTGTTCCCGAAGTTTTATGGTTTTAGGTCCTACCTTCAAGTCTTTGGTCCACTTTGAGTCTATTTTTGTCTATGGAGAAAGATAATGGTCTTCTTTCGTTCTTTTGCATGTGGCTGTCCAGTTTTCCCAGCACCATTTATTGAAGAGGCTTTCCTTTCTCCAGTGTACGTTCTTGGTTCCTTTGTCGAAGATGTGTGGTTTTATTTGTGGGCTTTCAATTCTGTTCCGTTGATCTGTGTGCCTCTTCTTGTACCAGTACCATGCTGTTTTGATTACCATAGCTCTGTAATATATTTTGAAGCCAGGGATTGCAATGCCACCAGCTTTGTTCTTGTTTCTTAGGATTGCTTTGGCTATTTGTAGTCTTTTGTTGCCCCATATAAATTTTAACATTCTTTGTTCTGTGTCTGTGAGGCATGTCATTGGTATTCTGATTGGGGTTGCATTGAGTCTGTAGATTGCTTTAGGTAGTATGGATACTTTAACTATGCTTATTCTTCCAATCCATGTGCATGGAATATCTTCCCATCTCTTTATGTCATTCCGTTTCTTTCAGTAATCTCTTATAATTTTCCTTGTACAGGTCTTTCACCTCCTTGGTTAAGTTTCTTCCTAGATATTTTATTCTTTTTGTTGTGATTGTAAATGAGATTGTAATCTGGAGTTCTTTTTCTGTTTGTTTGTTATTAAAGTATAGAAATGCTACTGATTTTTCTAAGTTGACTTTGTACCCTGAAACTTTGCTGTAGATGTTGATTATTTCTAAAAGTTTTCTGATGGATTCTTTAGGGCTTTTTATATATAAAATCATGTCATCTGCAAACACTGAGAGTTTCTCTTCTTCAGTGCCTATTTGGATTCCTTTTACTTCTTTTTCTTGCCTAATTGCTCTGGCAAAAACCTCTAGTACTATGTTGAATAAGAATGGTGAGAGGGGCTGGCCCTGTGGCTGAGTGGTTAAGTTTGTGTGCTCTGCTGTGGCAGCCCAGGGTTTCGCTGGTTCCGATCCTGGGCACGGACATGGCACCGCTCTTCAAGCCATGCTGAGGTGGCATCCCACATGCCACAACTAGAAGGACCCACAACTAAAAATACACAACTATGTACCGGGGGGCTTTGGGAGAAAAAGGAAAAATTAAAATCTTTAAAAAAAAAAAAAAAGAGTAGTGAGAGTGGGCACCCTTGTCTTGTTCCTGTTCTTAGAGGGATGGCTTTCAGTTTTTCCCCATTGAGTATGATGTTGGCTATAGGTTTGTCATATATGGCCTTTATTATGTTGAGGTACTTTCCTTCTATATGCATTTTATTGAGAGTTTTTATAATGATTGGATGTTGGATCTTGTTAAATGCTTTCTCTGCGTCTATGGAGATTATCATGTGGTTTTTGTTCCTGATTTGTTGATGTGGTGTATCACATTGATTAATTTGTGGGTGTTGAACCATCCCTGTGTCTCTGGTATGAATCCCACTTGATCATTGTGTATGACCTTTTTAATGTATTGCTGTATTCAGTTTGCAAATGTTTTTTTGAGGATTCTTGCATCTATGTTTGTCAGCGGTATTGGTCTGTAATTTTCCTTCTTTATGTTGTCCTTGTCTGGCTTTGGTATCAGGCCAGGTTGGCACAGGTACAAGGTTGGCCTTGTAGAGTGTGTTAGGAACATCTCTGTTGCTCCATTTGTTGAAATGGTTTGAGAAGAATAGGTAATACATCTTCTTTGAATGTTTGATAGAATTCTCCAGAGAAGCCATCCGGTCCTGGACTTTTATTTTGGGGGAGGTTTTTGCTTACTGTTTCAATCTCTTTACTTGTGATTGGTTTATTCACATTCTCTGTTTCTTCTTGTTTCAGTTTTGGGAAGTTGTGAGAGTCCAAGAATTTATCCATTTCTTCTAGATTGTCTAGTTTGTTGGCACATGGTTTTTCATAATATTCTCTTATAATCTTTTGTATTTCTGTGGTATCTGTTCGTTGTAATTTCTCCTCTTTTATTTCTAATTTTATTTGAAACTTCTCTCTTTTTTCTTAGTGAGTCTAGCTAAAGGTTTGTCAGTTTTGTTTATCTTCTCAGACAACCAGCTCCTTGTCTCATTGATCCTTCCTACAGTCTTTTTTGTTTCAATTTCATTTATTTCTGCTCTAATTTTTATTATTTTCCTCCTTAGGCTGACTTTGTGCTTTGTTTGTTCTTCTTTTTCTAATTCTGTTAGGGCTAGTTTAATATTGTTTATTTGATTCTTTTCTTCTTTGTTAATTTAGGCCTGTATTGCTATAAATTTCCCTCTTAGGACCACTTCTGTTGCATCCCATATGAGTTGGTATGGTATATTTTCATTCTCATTTGTCTCCAAATATTTTTTGATTTCTCACTTTATTTCTTTGATGACCCATTAGTTGTTCAGTACCATGTTGTTTAGTCTACACATTTTTGTTCCTTTTTCGGCTTTTTTCCTGTAGTTGATTACTAGTTTCATAGCATTATTGTTGGACAAGATAGTAGACATGATTTCAGTCTTCTTAAGTTTATTGAGGTTTGCCTGCTTTCCAAGTAGATGGTCTATCCTTGAGAATAGTTCATGTGCACTTGAGAAGAATGTATATTCTGCTGTTTTGGATGGAGTGCTCTCTATATGTGTTATCAAGTTCATCTGGTCCAGTTTTTCATTTAATTCCACTATCTCCTTGTTTACTTTTTATCTGGATGATCTATCCATTGATCTAAGTGTGGTGTTGAGGTCCCCTACTATTATTGTGTTGTTGTTAATATCTCCCTTTAGGTTTGTTAATAGTTACTTTATGTACTTTGGTCCTGCTTTTTTGTGTGACTAGGTATTTATAAGTGTTATGTCTTCCTGCTGGAGTGTCCCTTTGATCCCTCTTTGTCTCTCTTGACCTGTCTTATCTTGAAGTCTACTTTGTCTCTTATAGGTATTGTAAGAACCGCTCCTTTCTTGCCATTAGCTTGGAGTATTGTCTTGCATCCCTTCACTCTGAGCCTGTGTTTCTCGTTGGAGCTGAGATGTGTTTCCTGGAGGCAACATATTGTTAGATGTTGTTGCTTAATCCATCCCACCACCCTATGTCTTTTGATTGAAGAATTCAGTCCATTTACATTTACAGTGATTATTGATACATGAGGGCTTAATACTGCCATCTTATCGCACGTTTTCTGGTTCTTCTGCATTTTCTTTGTTTCTCATCCAGTGTAATTCAGACAATGGATTTGATTAGGTAGTTTTCTATGTTGGGTTTCTTCATTTTCTCTGTTTATCATATATGTCTCTGTTCTATTTATTTGGTACCTTGTTACCATAAGGTTTGTAGAAAAAGTCTCATAGTTGAGAACAGTATATTTTCTGATTGTCTCTTATTTCCTTAGACTATACTGATTTTGTCCCTTTCTTCTTCCCCTTCTATGTTATTTTTGTCATATCTTATTCCATGTTGTGTTGTGAGTTTGTGGTAAAAATGATGAGATAATTTTTATTTTGGTGTTTTCCTTTTCTTTATCCTTGGTGTAAAAGCTAGGTGTTTACCAGCTTGATCTGATAGAGAACTGCTGTTTTCTGACTATTGTCTACTTGTTCATCTCAGGTAGACAATACATGAGACAATACCTTGCTCAGGGCTTTGTAACTCCTTTCCTTTTTTTTTTTTTTTTCTTTCAGGTATGAGGGCCTTTTTGAGGATTTCTTTTAGCAGGGGGTCTTATGGCAATGAGTTCCCTTAGCCTTTGTTTATCTGGGAAAGTTTTTATTTCTCTGTCATAGCTGAAGGAGATTTTTGCTGGATAGAGTATTCTTGGCTGAAAGTTTTTGTCTTTCAAGATTTTGAACATATCATTCCACTCTCTCCTAGCCTGTAAGGTTTCTGCTGAGAAATCTGCTGAAAGCCTGATAGGGGTTCCTTTGTAAGTTATTTTCTTCTGCCTTGCTGCCCTTAATGTTTTTTCTTTGTCATTGACTTCTGCCAGCTTTACTACTAAAGCAGCAGGTCTTTTTAGATTAACACAGTTGGGAGTTCTGGTAGCCTCTTCCGTGTGGATTTCCATTTCCAGGTTTGGGAAATTCTGTGCTGTTATGTCTTTGAACAAGCTTTCTGCTCCATTCTCCGTCTCTTCCCCCTTTTGAATACTTATCATCCTTATGTTGCATTTCCTGATTGAGTCAGATATTTCTCTGAGGGCTTCTTTGGTTCTTTTTTAGGCTTAGTTCACTCTTCTCCCCCTCTAAAGTATTTCTATAGTATTGTCTTCTAAATTGCTAATTCAGTCTTCCATATTGTCAGTTTTGTTGTTTAGGGAGTCTATATTTCTCTTTATCTCATTCATTGTGTTTTTCATCTCCAACAATTCTGATTGGTTCTTCTTTATAGTTGCAATCTCTTTTGTGAAGAAGTTCCTGAATTCATTAGCTTGTCTTTCTGTGTTTTGTTGTAACTCATTGAGTTTTTTTATGATAGCTATTTGACTTCTTTGTCATTTAGCTTATGAATTTGTATACCTAGAATTGGTTTCTGGGTACTTGTCATTTTCCTTCTGGTCTGGAGATTTATTATACTTTTTCATACTGCTTGATGGTGTGCATTTTTGCCTCCATATGGTCTTATTACCTGGTTGCCACTGCCACATGCCTCCACTGGGTGCTGTGTATTTTGGGTCCAGCACCATCAGGGGCTCCCCTGCTCTGGCCACTGACTGTTTTCTCACTGTGTGATGCTCTGGCTGATGGCAGATCTGGACCTCTGGGAAGGGGGAGGGGTACTTTCCTTCACCTCTGCTTCCCCCATCATCCACTTGTCTCTTTCTGCAGAGGTCGGGGCAGTCGCAGGACTGGAGTGCCAGGCAGGGGATGGGACACTTTCTTACCTGTGTGTGCCTCCCCCAACCACTGCCACTCTGTCCACGTCATGCTCTAGGTGCTCATGCGGCTCCACCAGCTGCTGCTTTTCTCTTTGTGCTGTGCTCTGGGCCGTCCTGGGGCTGGAGTGCTCAGCAGGGAACAGGGCGCCTTTCCTCAGCTGCGCATCTCCCCCATCCTCCCCTTCTCTTTCTTTGCTGTGCTCTTGGCGGTTGTTGGGCTGGAGCACTTTGCGGGACGGGGCGCCTCTCCTCAGCTGCGCACCTCCCCCAGCCATGGCCTCTCTCTCTCTGTGGAGCTCCTGCCAATCAGCTTCCACTTCCTCTGGAGGATCCAGTCCTACCACCTTCAGACATATGGATGCGTGGGTCTCTCAGACGTCTTTTGTGTTGTGTATGTCCTCTGTTGGTGTATGAATGTCCTTTCGGTTGTATTTTAGAGGGGAGAGTCCAAGGGAAGAGCTCACTCTGCCATGATGCTGACGTCCTTCCAAACTTTTACTGTTGTTTAAGTTGCTTTTTTCTTTATTGAGTGTTTAGTTGGTTGCTGCTTTTGACTATTTTCCAGAGTTTTGACAAAGTTGATTCTGACATTTTCTGCTCCATTTTCTCATGTTTCTGTGACAGCACAGGCCTTTGGAACTACCATCACTCCAAATGCTTCATTCTTAAACCTTATTTGCCAGTTTTAAAAATACAAGTCTATTGTTTGCCTGCCAGCAACGAAACAGATTCTGGATAACTTAAGCAAAAAGAATATGTGGAACGATATGACGTAACTCATGGACTTAAAGTAAAAATTGAGCAGCTAGCATTTTGGAGTGACTAGAACCAGAAATTTTGATAGAGTTTCTTCAATGGTGGTGTTCTAGCGAGAAGAGGGGCTGGATAGTGAACATGCTTAAATCACAGATGCATACAATAATATTGTGTGACTTAATGGCTATGGGCAGAGATGAGAGAGGGGAATTGCTCAAAATTCTCTGTGGACAGCTGAGTGTGGTTGGTCTTAACCTGAATTAGAGAATGTTGGACAGAGAGTTGTTGGGAGTAAAGAACGTTGAGATGTATTTTCCATGTGTTGAGTTTAAGATGATGGTGAGATAGCTGAATAATGTATATTTCAGTAGGAAATTGGATATAATACCAGCTTTTAGCTCTTACCTTTCCTGCCTCCTTTCCATGTAGTTACCTTCCTGGGGCGCTACCACATTCATCTATCCAGAGTTGTTTTCTGCATACATAGACACATTTTTTTTTTTCAGACTTTAAAAAATTTTTCCTTTTTCTCCCCAAAGTCCCCTGCTACATAGTTGTATACTTTTAGTTCTGGGTCCTTCTAGTTGTGGCATGTGGCACACCTCCTCAGCATATCTTTTTTTTTTTTTTTTAAAGATTTTATTTTTTTTCCTTTTTCTCCCCAAAGCCCCCCGGTACATAGTTGCATATTCTTCGTTGTGGGTCCTTCTAGTTGTGGCATGTGGGATGCTACCTCAGCGTGGTTTGATGAGCAGTGCCATGTCCACGCCCAGGATTCGAACCAACAAAATACTGGGCCACCTGCAGCGGAGCGCGCGAACTTAACCACTTGGCCATGGGGCCAGCCCCCTCCTTATCATATCTTTTTTTTTTTTTTAAAGATTTTATTTTTTCCTTTTTCTCCCCAAAGCCCCCCGGTACATAGTTGTATATTCTTCGTTGTGGGTCCTTCTAGTTGTGGCATGTGGGACGCCGCCTCAGCATGGTTTGATGAGCAGTGCCATGTCTGCACCCAGGATTCGAACCAACGAAACACAGGGCTGCTTGCAGCGGAGCGCGCGAACTTAACCACTCGGCCATGGGGCCAGTCCCCCTCCTCAGCATATCTTGATGAGCAGTGCCATGTTTGTGCCCAGGATCCGAACCAGTGGAACCCTCGGCCACCAAAGTAGATCGCATGAACTTAAACCATTCGTCCATGGGGCCAACCCCCATAGACGCTTTTTAAAACAAATGTAGGATATAATGTTTTATAAATTGCTTCTTCATTTAATAATGTACTTTGGATGTCATTGCACGTTAAGTAATAAAGAGTTTTTCTCTTTCTCTCATATCCTCTGCATGAAATTTAATTGTATAACTGTATCATAATTTATTTAACCAATCTCTTATTGATGAACGTTTAGTTACTATCAGTCTTTTTAATTTTTTTAAACAAAGAGTACTGCAGTGAATAACCATGTACACCCACAGTCATAGATTTATGGGTGATTAACTAGAGGCAAAAATTCCTAAAAGTGGAATTGATGGGTCAAGAGTATGTGCGTCTGTAATTTCAGGGGATTCTGCCACATTTCCTTCTATTAAGATAGTACTAATTCCCACTATACTTATGATGCATGGGGAGAGCCTGTTTTTGTCATGCTTTCCTCAGTGCAGTTGCATGACCACCTGAGTAGGCTTTAGTTTTGGATTATCAGTCAAACTCACAAGTCACAATTGACTTATCCAACACCAAATATACTTATAAAGGAAAAGCATACACAGTTGAAACATTACAGAAACCTCCAAAGTCGCTGCAGGTCTCCAGCGTTTTGGTGGTAAGGTTGACAGGATGCTAACGTGAGTGCAGGTCACATTAGCATGGAGAAGCTATCAAGTTTGGGAACCTTCACCTTAAAAATGCCTACTAGCCATGTAGCCTCTGTATTTGTAAGTGGCCAGCTCTTCTATTGTAATTGAGCTGTAGACTATAATTATGTCATACAATGTATACTCCTGACAGCTAAGTACAGCAGGCTAACAAGCCTTCCTGAATAAATTATTATTAGTATAAAGCAGCCCCTTCAGGATCCTCATCTATCTTCAGGGTTGATATTGCAAGAAGTTAAACTATCAGATATTTTCCTCAAGAGCCTGAAGGAGAGATTCAGAGTCCCAGCATTTAACCCTTTCCATCCGTGAGTAAGTATTAGGGATCTTTTTAGGTTTGCCAATCTGGTAGATAAAAATTATGTCAGTGTAGCTTTAATTTGCATTTCTCTTATTAGAGCAGTGGAACAACTGTTCATATGCTTAAAAGCTATTTGTATTTCCTTTATGTGACGTATTCATTCATATTCTTACCTTATTTTCTGCTCGGTACGTTCCTCATGGCACATTCTTGGATTGATGTGTAAGAGCTCTTGGTGTATTAGGGAAATTACTCTTTTATCAGTGGTATGAATTCCAGGATTTTTTCCTACCAGATGGTTGGTTGTGTTTTAATTTTGCTTTTGGCTACAGAGAAATTAATTTTTATGCAATCATATTCACTAATTTTTAAAATATTTTCCTGATTTTGTAGTATACCTAGAAGGGCAATTTCTTCACCAAGATTATGTAAATGTTTTCATAAGGTTTGTTCTAGTAGGTGGCTTAAAAAAAAAAAAGGAGATTATTGATCCATTCAGAATTTATTTCCATGTTGGGGATGAGGTATGGAGGTATTTATTTTTTTTCTGGATGACTTTCTGTTTGTTCCCAATATGTATTTTGAATAATCCGTTTTCGTGGATTGATTTCAAATGACACTTATTTTGTATACTAAATATACATGTGATTTGGCCTTATTTCTGAACTTTCTTTTCTGTTTAGTGATCTGTCTTTTCATGGGCCAGGACCACACTTTTAATTAGTTTTACGATATCTTATGGGAATAGTGCTTCATTATCATCTTTCTCCTCTTCCTTTCCCCTACCCAACTTGTTCTTTTTCTTTTTTTTTAATTTCTTTTAAGTACTTGTGTTACTCTTGGTTCTACTTGATTGTTTAATTTTTCTGTAAGAAACTTTTAAATCAGTTTGTTTAATTTGTTTTAAATAATTTTTGTTTTGGAATAATTTTATCTTTACAGAAAAGTTGCAAAGGTAGTACAGAGGGTTCCTGTATACCCTTCACCCAGTTTCTCCCATTATTAACGTTTTACATAAGTGTGGTATATCTGACAAAACTAAGAAACTGACGTTGGTACATTACTATTAACTGAATGCTCCCCCTTTTGTTTTTGATTTTACCAGTTTTTTTATTACTGTCCTTTTGCATTTACTTGCTGTGTTTCATGGTCTCCTCTGGTCTGTTCTTGTTTTCCATGACCTTGACACTTGAGGAATACTGGCCAGATATCTGTTGAATGTCTCCCAATGTGGATTTGTCTGATGGTTTTCTCATGATTAGATTGAGTTTATGGGTTTTGGGAAAGAATACCACAGAGATTAAGTCCTCTTTTCATCACATATCAGAAGGTACAACAAATCCACGTGAAATCACTGATGGTATCAGGCTATTTAATTTTTAAAAATGCCTTTGGTATTTTTATGATGATTGTCTTAAACTTATAGGTTAAATTTATAGATGGCATTCTTTCAACAGTACATTTGTTGTGTGCCTCCTATGTGCAGGCAGTGTTCTAGATACAGCAATGAACAAAACAGACGAAAAACCCATGCCCTTACAGGGCTTACATTATGGTGAGGAAAGATGGGCAATAAATGAGAGAGGTAAGTAAAATATATAGTATGTCATGTATTATGAGGAAAAATAAAGAAGATGGTACGTACCAAACTCTGGAGTGTGTTTTGTGAAATTTTACATAAAGGGCTTAGGGAAGATTCCACTGAAGAGATGATATTTGAAAAGAGACCTCAGATTGACACATTAGAAGATGGATGGGCACAGCTCCGGTAGAGTTTGAGAAATCATTGTAATATTGCTTTTTACAAAGAATGAGTTTCTAAACCATTGGGTTGTTTTGAGCAGAGGGTTGACTTGATGAAACTCAGGTTTTAACATGATCACCGTAGCTGCTGTGTTGAAAATCAACTTTATAGAAATCTGTTGTGCCTGAGAGGGTAAGAGCTCCTTTCTTATTTTTCAGACAGGGTTTGTGTGTTCTTAGAACATTGTTCTTACATATAAAGTTTAGAATCATCTTAATTTTTCTGCTTCAGTTTTCTCATTTGTAAAATGGGTTTAATAATAATATATACTATATTGGCTTATAATGAGAGTTCAATGAGTTAATGTTTGTGCAGTGTGTAGAACAAGGCCTGTACATAGTAAGCCCTATATTAACATTTTAGTTAAAGGTAAAATGAAAAGAAAAATGGAAACGAACCAATTGTATTCTATACAAACTCTGTTGAAATTGGAATTACATTAAATCTGTAGACTAACTTTTGGGTAATTTACATTTTTACATTATTAAGCCATCTTATCCATGGTTATGAGATATTTCTCCATTTATTTGTGTTTTCTTTGGTGGTCTTGAGGAAAGTTTTATAATTACATACACGGAGGTCTTTCATATTTTTAAATGCTTATTTCTAGATACCTCATAATTTTTTTTGTATTTTTTAATAAATTGTTCTTGGTGTTTAGAAATGTAGTTAATTTTTATAATTTGATTTTCAACTCAGTCACCTTGATAGATGCTTCTGTTATTTCTAATATTTTGCCCACAAATTCCTTTGGATTTTCTATGTAAACAATGATAATGTCTATAAATGACAGTTTTATTTCATTCCCTATATATTCATCTCTTTCACTCTTGAGTTTGCTCCGGTCAGGGTTTTCCCCACCATGCCACCAAAACCAGTTCTTGTTAAACTAACCAGCTACCTCCACATGGCTGAATCAGTTCTCAGTTCTCATGTTACCTGATTTTTTAGCAACAGTTGACACAGTTGATCATTCTTTCTTTCTTGAACACTTATTTCATTTTGCTGCTGAGACACCACTCTTCTTTTCCTCCAGCCTTCCTGATTGTCCCGTCTTTATTTTTCTGGATTCTTCCTCATGCAGACATTGACTTCTAAATATTGGAGTGCTCCAGTGTGTAGGGCTTGTACGCTTATTTCCAGAATGAACTTATTGAGTATCATGGCTTTAAATAACATGTGTGATATACATTGATAGCTCCCAAATTTATATCGCCAACCTTGCCTTCTCTTCAGAGCTCTGGACTCATTTGTATCCATTTGCTTATGCTTCGTCTGTTTACGTGCTAGGTACCTTAAACTTAACATGGACATCTATCATTCTACTGTTCTTACCCTACCTTCTACAGTTAATGGAAGCTCTGTCTTTCCATTTCTTTATAGAACTACAACTCTCCCCCTGCCACCCCTTCCATAATTAGTCTTGTAACATTTCTTCCCTTTTTTGTGACTTTTGCTCTTTTCTTGGATATGACATGAAGATATCAAAGAACCTAACTTAACATCTCAAGAAAGTAGAAAAAGAAGAACAAATTAAGCACAAAGCAAGCAGAAGGAAGGAAATAATAAAGATTAGAGTAGAGATAAATGAAATAGAGAATAGGAAAATGATAGGAAAAAAATTAATGCAACTAAGAGTTGATTTTTTTGAAAAGATCAATAAAATTGACAGACTGTTAGCTTAATTAACCAAGAACAAAAAAAGATTGAAATGGTTAAAATTAGAAATAGAAGAGGAGGACATTACAACTGATGCCACAGAAATAAAAAGGATTGTTAGAGAATACTGTGAACAGTTTAATAACACTTGAATAACCTGAAAGAAATGGATAAATTCCTAGAAACACACAACCTACCAAGACTGTGCCATGAAGAAATAGAAAATCTGAACAGACCAATAATTAGTAAGGAGATTGAATCATTGTTCAAAAACCTCCCAGCCAAGAAAATTCCAGGGTCAGATGGCTTCATCGGAGAATTGATCCTCTGGAAACTCTTCCAAAAAATTGATGAGGAGGCAACACTTCCAAGCTCATTTTATGAGGCCAGCATTACCCTGATCCCAAAAGCCAGATAAATATATTACAGGAACAAAAGAAAACTGCAGACCAGTATCATTGATAAATATTGATGTAAAAATCCTCCACAAAATAATAGCAAACCGAATTCAACAGCACATTAAAATGATCATATACAATGATCAAGTGGGATTTATTCCTGGAGTGCAAGAATGGATTAACATATGAAATTCAGTGAATGTAACACCATATTAACAGAATGAAGAACAAAACAAACCCATGTGGTTGTCTTCGATGATGGAGAAAAATCATTTGACGAAGTTCAACACCCTTACATGATAAATACCCTCAACAAGCTAAGAATAAAAGGGAATTACCTCAATATATGTACAAAGGCCATATATGAAAAGCCCGCAGCTAATATCATACTCAATAGTGAAAGACAAACTTTTTTTCTAAGATGGAGAACAAGGCAAGGGTGTTTGCTCTCTTTACTTCTATTCAACATGGTATTGGAGTGTTGGAGTACAGCCAGAGTAATTAGGAAAAACAAGAAATAGAAGGCATCCAATTTGGAAAGGAAGAAGTAAAATTATCTCTGTTTGCAGCTGACTTGATCTTATATGTAGAAAAATTCTAAAGATTCCGCAAAAAAGCCTGTCAGCACTAGAAAACAAATTCAGCAAAGTTGCAGGATACAAAATCAACATGTAAAAGTTAGTTGTGTTTTCATACAATAACAATGAATAATTCAAAAGGGAAATTAAGATAATTCATTTTACAAAGCCACCAAAAACAATAAAATTCTTAGGAATAAATCTAATCAAGGAGGGAAATATGTGTACATTGAAAATGACAAAATGTGGCTGAAGGAAATTAAAGAAGACATAAATAAATGGAAAGATATCCTGTATCCATAGTATGCAAAGTCATATACAGACTGAATGCAATCTCTATCAAAATCTGGGTAGCAATTTTTGTGCAAATGGAAAAGTTTATTCTAAAATTGATATGGAATCTCAAGGGACCTTGAATAGCTAAAACAATTTTGAAAATGAAGAGCAAAGTTGGAGGAGTCTCACTCCCAGATTTCAAAAAATATTCCAAAGCTACAGTAATGAAAACACTGTGGTACTGGCATAAAGACAAATAGACCAATGGAATAGAATGGAAAGCCCAAAGATAGGCCCTTGTGTATATGGTCAAATGATCTTTGACAAGAATGCCAAGACCACTCAATGAGGGAAGCGCAGTCTCTTCAACAAATGATGTTGGCAAAATTGATATCCACGTGCAGAAAATGAAACTGAACCTTTATCTTATACCATACAGAAATCAGCTCAAAATTGAATAAAGACTGAAGTAACTAACACCCAAAACTATAAAATTTCTAGAAGAAAACAGGGGAAAAGCTGCATGACTTTGGACTTGGTGATGATTTCTCAGGTATGACACTAAAAGCACAGGCAAACAAACAAACAAAAAACCCAAAAATAGACAATTGAGACCACACCAAACTTACAAACTTGTGGATCGGAGGACCCAGTGAACAGACTGAAAAGGTAATGGGATGGGAGAAAATATTGTAAATCATTTATCTGATAGGAGGTTAACCTTCAGAGTATATAAAGAACTTCTGCTCAACAATGAAAATATCAAGTAACTGATTTAAAATGGCCAAAGAACATGAAGAGGCATATTCATATTTATTTTCTTCTACTTTCTAGGGGGTTTGTTTAGGTGTTTTATAAAATTTTAAGATGGAAATTTATTTAGCTTATTAATTTGCAATCTTCCTAATATATGCTTTTAAAACTGTATATTTCTGGGGAGAAATTTAGCTCATCTTGTCACTTAGATATTTTCATTATAATTAAGTAAAAACTCTCTTATAATTTCTTTTCTAATTACTACTATGATCTACTGCTAATTGTTTATTTTTTAATTTCCAAATACATGAGGACTTTTATTATTCATTTCTAGTTTAATTATTGTTATCAGAAAACTCAAGTCTGATTTCAGTCTTATGGGATGTGTTATGAGACTTGGTTTATGGCTAGGATATGGTCATTTTTTTTGTTGTTGTTAATATAAGATGTTTTTATTCTTACTCCAAGAGAGGAAGTATACTTTCTCCTCAAAGCCCCCTGGTACATAGTTATATATTTTAGTTGTGGGTCCTTCTAGTTGTGGCATGTGTGACTCTGCCTCAGCATGGCTTCATGAGCGGTGCCATGTCTGTGCCCAGGATCCAAACCGGCCAAACCCTTGGCCACTAAAGTAGAGTGCGCGAACTTAACCATTCGGCCACGGGGCCGGCCCCTGGTCAGTTTTTAAAGAAGTTCTGTATGTGCTTTAAAAAATTCTGTAGTCTAGGGCCAGCCTCTGGTCAGTTTTTAAAGAAGTTCTGTATGTGCTTTAAAAAATTCTTTAGTCTGGGGCTGGCCCCTGGTCAGTTTTTAAAGAAGTTCTGAGTGTGCTTTAAAAAATTCTGTAGTCTGGGGCCGACCGGCCCAGTGGTTAAGTTTGCATGCTCTACTTCAGCGGACATGGCACTGCTCATCAAGCCATGCTGAAGCGGCGTCCCACATGCCACAACTAGAAGCACCCACAACTAAAATATATAATTATGTACCAGGGGGCTTTGGGGAGGAAAAAGGAAAAACATAAAATCTTTAAAAAAAAAATTCTGTAGTCTTGGAGTGTAGTATTTTATCTATATTTATAAAGTTGGATTTGCTATTTGGGTTTGTTAACATCTGTATCCTTGCTGATTTGTTGAATATTTGTTCTGTCATTTACTGAGGAAGGTATGTTAATATTTCTCATTGTGATTGTATAGTCTCAATTTTTGCCTTATCTTTTTGGATGATGTTATTAGGTTGCATGCACATTTAGAATTATATCTCTTTCTTAGGAAGTTGAAATTTTTGTGGTGGAGTGCTTCTCTTTTTCTCTGGTGGCATTTTTTGCCTCAAGGTATATTTCAACTGTTATTAACATAACTACCTTAGCTTTCTATTAGTTTTTGTTTTCAAATGGTATATGTTCATCCTTTTAGTTTTAATTTTTCTGTATTCTCATATTTTAGATTTGTCTCTTGTTAACAGGAAGTAGTTGCCTTTTTAGCCAATCTAAGAGTTTTGTCTTCAATTGAAGTTAATTTTAGTCCATTTACGTTGAATGTATGTATATGGCTTTATGTATGTGTGTGTATTTGGATTTGGATTTAAACTTTGCATCTTGCAGAAAATTTTCTATTTGTCTTTCTTGTTCTGTGTTCCTTTTCTCTTCATTCTTGCCTTTTTTTTGGATTACTGTTTTTTGTTTTGTTTGTTTTTCTTAGGAGCCTTTATTTTTTAGAGCAATTTTAGGTTCGCAGGAATATTGAGCAGAAGGTATAGAGAGTTCCCATATACCTTTGTTCCCCACTCATGTATAGCCTCCCTTGTTATGAACATCCCTTGCTGGACTGGAATGTCTGTTACTGTTGATGAACCTAGAATGACGATCGTTATCATCCACAGTCCTTTATTTATGTTAGATTTCTCTCTGGGTATTGTAATTCTATATGTTTCGTCAAATTTATAATGTCATGTATTCACCGTTATAATATCGTACAGAGTATTTTCACTGCCACAAAAATCCTCTGTTTTCTGCCTTTTCATCCTTCCCTTTCCCTTATCCCTGACAACTACTGATCTTTCTACTGTTTTTATAGTTTTTCGTTTTCCAGAATGTTATATAGTTGTAGTCATACAGTATATAGCCTTTTCTTCACTTAGTAATACACTTTTAAGTTAAACCTTCATATCTTTCTATGGCTTGACAGCTCATTTATTGTTAGTGCTGATTTGTTGTTTGTCTGGATGTATCACAGTTTATTTATCCATTCACCTATGGAAAGATATCTCGGTTGCTTCCAGGTTTTGACAGTCATGAATAAAGCTGCTATAAACATTCATATACAGGTTTTTGTATGGGCATAAGTTTTCAGCTCCTTTGGGTGAATTCTAAGGAGCACAAGTTGGATTGTATGGTATGGGTATGTTTAGGTTTTGTAATAAACCACAAAAATGTCTTCCAAAGTGGCTGTACCATTTTGCATACCCATCAGCAATGAATGAGATAGTAACTCTTACTCCTCATCCTTGCCAGGAGTTGATGATACAGTGTTTTGGATTTTGGCCATTTTAATAGGCCTGTAACGTTTCTCTTGGATTACTTTTTATCATTCTGTTCTACTCTCTGTTAGCTTGATAAAATTTAATATTAATACATGCTTTTATCCTCTTTCTAAACCCTGTGAAACTCTTAGAAAACTTTAAATTTATTTATCCAACTAGTGACATACATCTTAGTGTTGTCATGCACCTTAATTCTCCATTTCTTTAAAAGTTGTAATGTTTTTGGCAGATTTTGTTGTGCAAGGGCTATGATGATCCTTTAAAATGAAAAAGTTTGTGTAAAAGGTGTTATTTTCTGGTTGAATGTTTGATAGAATTTGCCAGTGAAACCTTCTGGTGTTAGAGTGAAATCTTTCTGGGAAGATTTTTGATAGCAAATTAATTTTTGAAATTGTGTACAGAGATATTTCTGTTTATTTGTTTTTGTGTCAATTTTGGTGAGCTCTGTTTTTCAAGGAATTTGACTACTTCTAAGTTGTCGAATTTGTTGGGATACTGTTGTTCATGGTATTTTCTTATTATCCTGTTTATGTTTGTTGGATCAGTAGTGTTGGTAGTCATAACCCATGTTTATTCTTGATATTGGTGATTTGTGTTCTCAGGTTTCTTAGGTTTTGATTTTTCCTTGACCATTATACCTAGCATTTGTCGGTTTTCTTCACCTTTTTAAAGAAACAGCATGTGGCTTTGTTAATTGTTGTGTGTGTGTGAGGAAGATTCACCCTGAGCTAACATCTGTGCCAGTCTTCCTCTATTTTATGCGGATGCCACAACAGTGTGACTTGACAAGCTCTGCTAGGTCCACACCTGGTATCTGAACCTGTGAATCCTGGGCCACTGAAGTCGAGTTCATGAACATAACCATTATGCCACCAGGCCAGCCCCTGGCTTTGTTAATTTTTTAAGTCATCTGCTTCTTTTCTATTTTAATGATTGCTGCTTTTATCTTTATTATTTCCTTCCTTAAACTTACTTTGTGTATATTTAGCTCTTCCTTTTTAGCTCTTGACTTTCCACAGTGGCACGTTTAGGTCTTGGATTTTAAATCTTTTTTTCTAATGAAAGCAGGTAAAGCTGTAAGTTTCCCTCCTAGCACTGCTTTTGCTGCATTCCGCAAAATTTGATATGTTGTATCTTTGTTGCCAATCAAATCAAAAAGCTTTCCAGTTTCGTTTGTGATTTTCTCTTCAACCCATAAGTTATTTGGAAGTATGTTAGGGGTTTTCCTAGATACCTAATTATTATTCATTGCTAATTTAATTTCATTGTAGTTAATGATTACACTGTAGATGATTTTAGTCCTTTAAAATTCCCTGAGGCACATTTTAGAGCCCAGCATATGATTTGTGTTGGTGAATGTACCATATACATTTGAAAAGGAATATGTATTCTGCAGTTGAAAATAGTGTTTTATGTCAGTTAGATCAAAGAGTTGATATTGTTGAGCTCTTTTATGTCTTTACTGACTTTTTTTGTTCTTCATCTATTGGTTGCTGAGAATGATGTGTTAAAAATCTATTATGATTGGAACATAGTTTCTTCCTTTAATTCTCTCAAGTCCTGCTTCGTTTATTTTGAGGTTTCATTTTTAGGTGCAGACATTTCTCTGGTTGTTATGTCTTTCTATTGAATTATCCCTTTATTGTTATGAAATGTCCCTTTTTATCTATGGAGTCTTTGTCTTGTGGTATATATCTGATAGCACAGTAGTCACTCCAGCCCTTGTATTCTTACTGTTAGCATGGTGTATCGTTTTCCATCCATTTGCTTTATTTGCTTCAAACTTTCATCAGAATCTTTATGTTTATTAAAAGTGTGTCTCTTATAGGCAGCATATAGTATAGTCATTTTTATTTAATCTCCTCTCAGTGTCTACCTTTAATCGTTGTGTATAAATGATTGATATTTAATATAAGTAAAAGTTTGGATTGAGATGTATTTTAAGGTTTTTGTTCTTTTTAAAAAACTTAAAACAGCTTTGTTCAGATATGATTGACAATGAGTATACTGCATATATTTAAAGTGACAATTGATAAGTCCTGACTAATGCACGTACCGATGAAACCAGCAACACAAACAAGTTAGTGGACATATTCATTACTCCAAAAACTTTTCTCATACTCCTTTGTCCTATATCTGTACCGCTGCTTCTTGTCCCCAGCCTTGTGTCAGGTAATCATTGATCTGCTTTCTATAGATTAATTTGCATTTTCTAGAGTTTTATATAAATGGAATTTATATATGTAATTTTATGTATGTGTGTCTAGATACACAAATATGTATATAACATGTACATACACTATTTTTGTCTGGCTTATTTCCGTGATTATAAATAGATTCATTCTTGTTACAGATATCAATATTTCATTCATTTTAGTTGTTCACTTATTCGTTTGTATGAATATAGTAGTTTTTTGATTTACCTGTTGATAATTAGAGGTTTTTTTAGTTTTTAGCTATCGTTAAGCTACTGTTAACATTTGAGTACATGTCTTTGTATGACCATTGGCTTTTATTTGTCTTGGGAAAATATTTAGGCATGAAATGGCTAGTTTGTAATGTAAGTGCATATTTGAATTCTTTAAGGAACTGACAAACTATTTTCTAAAGTGGTTGTAACATTTTACATTCCCACCAGCAGCACGTGAGGTTTCATTACGCTACATCATCTTCAATACTTGTATGGTCAGTCTTTTTAATTTTTGCCATCCTTTCAGGTGTCTAGTGGTATCCCTGTGGTTTTAATTTGCATTTCCTTAATGAGTAATAAATTTGAGCTCCTTTTCATGTGCTTGTTTGTCATTTTTATGTTTTCTTTGGTGATGTGTGTGTGTTTAAATATTTTTTTAAAGACTTTATTTTTCCTTTTTCTCCTCAAAGCCCCCTGGTACATAGTTGTATATTCTTTTTTTTTCTTTTTTATTAATGTTATGATAGATTACAACCTTGTGAGATTTCAGTTGTACATTATTGTTAGTCATGTTGTGGGTACACCACTTCCCCCTTTGTGCCCTCCCCCGACCCTCCTTTTTCCCTGGTAACCACCGATCAGATCTCCTTGTCAATATGTCAACTTCCACCTATGAGTGGAGTCATATAGAGTTCGTCTTTCTCTGACTGGCTTATTTCGCTTAACGTAATACCCTCGAGGTCCATCCATGTTGCTGCGAATGGGCCAATTTTGTCTTTTTTTATGGCTGAGTAGTATTCCATTGTGTATATATACCACATCTTCTTTATCCAATCATCAGTTTCTGGGCATGTAGGTTGGTTCCACGTCTTGGCTATTGTAAATAATGCTGCGATGAACATAGGGGTGCAAGGGACTCTGGGGATTTCTGATTTCAGGTTCTTAGGATAGATACCCAGTAATGGGATGGCTGGGTCATAGGGTATTTCTACTTTTAACTTTTTGAGAAATCTCCATACTGTTTTCCATAGTGGCTGTACCAGTTTGCATTCTCACCAACAGTGTATGAGGGTTCCTTTTTCTCCACAACCTCTCCAACATTTGTCGCTCTTGGTTTTGGATGTTTTTGCCAATCTAACGGGTGTAAGGTGATATCTTAGTGTAGTTTTGATTTGCATTTCCCTGATGATTAGCGATGATGAACATCATTTCGTGTGTCTATTGGCCATATTCATATCTTCTTTTGAGAAATATCTGTTCATGTCCTCTGCCCATTTTTTGATCGGGTTGTTTGTTTTTTTGTTGTTAAGCAGTGTGAGTTCTTTGTATATTATGGAGATTAACCCTTTGTCGGATAAGTGGCCTGTAAATATTTTTTCCCAATTAGCTGTTTTTTTGTTTCAATCCTGTTTTCCCTTGCCTTGAAGAAGCTCTTTAGTCTGACGAAGTCCAGTTTGTTTATTCTTTCTATTGTTTCCCTCAACTGAGGAGTTAATAGTGTCCGAAAAGACTCTTTTGAAACTGATGTCAAAGAGTGTACTGCCTATATTCTCTTCTAGAAGACTTATTGTTTCAGGCCTAATCTTTAGGTCTTTGATCCATTTTGAGTTTATTTTGGTTTGTGGTGAAAAAGAATGGTCAATTTTCAATCTTTTGCATCTGGCTGTCCAGTTTTCCCAGCACCATTTGTTGAAGAGACTTTCTTTTCTCCATTGTAGGCCCTTTGCTCCTTTGTCGAAGATTAGCTGTCCATAGATGTGTGGTTTTATCTCTGGGCTTTCAATTCGGTTCCATTGATCTGTGGACCTGTTTTTGTACCGGTACCATGCTGTTTTGATCACTGTAGCTTTGTAGTATGTTTTGAAATCGGGGATTGTGATTCCGCCGGCTTTGTTTTTCTTGCTCAGGTTTAGCAATTCGCGGTCTTTTGTTGCCCCATATGAATTTTAGGATTCTTTGTTCAATTTCTGTGAAGAATGTTCTTTGGATTCTGATTGGGATAGCATTGAATCTGTATATTGCTTTAGGTAGTATGGACATTTTAGCTATGTTTATTCTTCCAATCCATGTGCATGGAATGTCTTTCCATCTCTTTATGTCGTCGTCAATTTCTTTCAAGAAAGTCTTGTAGTTGTCATTGTATAGATCCTTCACTTCCTTGGTTAAGTTTATCCCAAGGTATTTTATTCTTTTCGTTGCGATTGTGAATGGGATTGAGTTCTTGAGTTCTTTTTCTGTTAGTTCATTGTTAGTGTATAGAAATGCTACTGATTTATGTATGTTGATTTTATACCCTGCTACTTTGCTGTAGTTGTTGATTATTTCTAATAGTTTTTCTATGGATTCATGGGGTTTTCTATATATAACATCATGTCGTCTGCAAACAGCGAGAGTTTTACTTCTTCATTACCTATTTGGATTCCTTTTATGTCTTTTTCCTGCCAAATTGCTCTGGCCAACACCTCCAGTACTATGTTGAATAGGAGTGGTGAAAGTGGGCACCCTTGTCTTGTTCCCGTCCTCAGAGGGATGGCTTTCAGTTTTTGTCCATTGAGTATGATGTTGGCTGTGGGTCTGTCATATATGGCCTTTATTATGTTGAGGTACTTTCCTTCTATACCCATTTTATTGAAGGTTTTTATCATAAATGGGTGTTGGATCTTGTCGAATGCTTTCTCTGCATCTATTGAGATGATCATGTGGTTTTTGTTTTTCATTTTGTTGATGTTGTGTATCACGTTGATTGACGTGCGGATGTTGAACCATCCCTGTGTCCCTGGTATAAATCCCACTTGATCATGATGTATAATCTTTTTCATGTATTGCTGTATTCGGTTTGCCAGAATTTTGTTGAGGATTTTTGCATCTATGTTCATCAGTGATATCAGCCTGTAGTTCTCCTTCTTTGTGTTGTCCTTGTCAGGTTTGGGGATCAGAGTGATGTGGCCTCATAGAATGTGTTAGGGAGTACTCCATCTTCCTCGATTTTCTGGAATAGTTTGAGAAGAATAGGTATTAGGTCTTCTTTGAATGTTTGGTAGAATTCTCTAGAGAAGCCGTCTGGTCCTGGACTCTTATTTTTGGGAAGGTTTTTGATTACCGTTTCTATTTCCTTACTTGTGATTGGCCTATTCAGAGTCTCCATTTCTTCCTGATTCAGTTTGGGGAGGTTGTAGGAGTCTAGGAATTTGTCCATTTCTTCCAGGTTGTTCAATTTGTTGGCATATAGTTTTTCATAGTATTCTCTTATGATCCTTGCATTTCACTGGTATCTGTTGTGATTTCTCCTCTCTCATTCCTAGTTTTATTTATTTGCGATTTCTCTCTTCTTTTCTTGGTGAGTCTGGCTAAAGGTTTGTCGATTTTGTTAATTCTTTCGGAGAACCAACTCTTTGTTTTATTGATCCTTTCTAGTGTCTTTTTTGTTTCAATATCGTTTATTTCTGCTCTTATTTTTATTATTTCCCTCCTTCTACTGACTCTGGGCTTTGTTTGTTCTTCTTTTTCTAGTTCTGTTAGGTGTCGTTTGAGGTTGCTTATGTGAGCTTTTTCTTGTTTAGTGAGGTGAGCCTGTATTGCAATGAATTTCCCTCTTAGGACTGGTTTTGCTGCATCCCAAATGATTTGGTATGTCGTGTTCTCATCTTCATTTGTCTCCAGATAATATTTGATTTCTTCTTTCATTTCTTCAATAATCCATCGTTTGTTCAGAAGCGTGTTGTTTAGTCTCTACATTTTTGCACCTTTCTCTGCTTCTTTCTTGTTGATTTCTAGTTTCATAGCATTATGATCTGAAAAGATGCTTGATATTATTTCAACTCTCTTGTATTTATTGATGTTTGCTTTGTTTCCCAAAGTATGGTCAATCCTTGAGAATGTTCCATGTGCACTTGAGAAGAATGTGTATCCTGCTGTTTTTGGATGAAGTGTTCTATATATATCTATTAAGTCCATCTGGTCTAATTTTTCATTTAATTCTATTATTTCCTTGTTGATTTTCTGTCTGGATGTTCTGTCCATTGGTGTTAATGGTGTGTTGAGGTCCCCTACTATTATTGTATTGTTGTTGATGTCTTCTTTTAGTTTTGTTAAGAGTTGCTTTGCAAATTTTGGTGCTCCTGTGTTGGGTGCGTATATATTTATAAGTGTTATGTCTTCTTGGTGGAGCGTCCCTTTTATCATTATATACTGTCCCTCTTTGTCTTTCTTTATCTGTTTTGCTTTGAAGTCTACCTTGTCTGATATTAGAATAGCGACACCTGCTTTCTTTTGTTCATTATTAGCTTGGAGTATTGTTCTCCATCCCTTCACTCTGAGTCTGTGTTTGTCTTTGGGGCTGAGGTGTGTTTCCTGGAGGCAGCATATTGTTGGGTCTTGTTCTTTGATCCATCCTTCCACTCTGTGTCTTTTTATTGGGGAGTTGAATCCATTTACATTTAGAGTGATTGTTGAGATGTGGGGGCCTACCACTGCCATTTTATGTCTTGTTTTCCGGTTTTCTTCAATTTCCTTTGTTTCTTGTCCCATGGTTTAATCTGTTCTGATGAAGAGGTGCTACTCTGTGTTGTTGTCCTTCTACTTATCTCCTCTGCCCTTGGTTTTGTAGCCCCTTTCCTTTTCTTGATTTTTCAGGAATGAGGGTTTTCCTGAGGATTTCCTCAAGAGGAGATCTTGTGGCAATGAACTCCCTTAATTTTTGTTCATCTGGGAAAGTTTTTATTTCTCCATTGTTTTTGAAGGATATTTTTGCTGGGTAGAGAATTCTCAGCTGTAGGTTTTTGTCCTTCTGATTTTTGAATATATCATTCCACTCTCTTCTAGCCTGTAAAGTTTCTGCTGAGAAATCTGCTGATAGCCTGATGGGGGTTCCTTTGTAGGTTAGTTTCTCCTGCCTGGCTGTCCTTAGTATTTTCTCCTTGTCGTTGACTTTTGCTAGCTTCACTACTATATGCCGTGGGGTTGGTCTTCTTGCATTGATAACGTTTGGAGATCTATTGGCTTCTGTCACCTGAAGATCCATCTCTCTCACCAGATTTGGGAAGTTCTCAGCCATTATTTCTTTGAATAGGCTTTCTGCCCCTTTCCCCTTATCTTCTCCCTCTGGTATACCTATAATCCTTACGTTGCATCTCCTAATTGTGTCTGACAATTCTCGGAGAGTTTCTTCATTTCTTTTTAGTCTTACTTCTCTCTCCTCCTCTGCCTGCAACATTTCTATATTCCCATCTTCCAAATTGGTAATTCTTTCCTCCATATTATCGGCCCTACTGTTCAGTGCATCTAGATTTTTCTTAATCTCCTCTATTCTGTTCTTCATTTCCAGTATTTCTGTTTGGTTCTTCTTTATAGTATCAAACTCTTTTGTGACATAGCTCCTGAACTCGTTGAGTTGTCTGTCTCAATTCTGTCTTAACTCATTGAGTATTTTAATGATGGCTGTTTTGAAGTCATCGTCATTTAGGTTATATATTTCATTTTTTTTGGGATTGTTTTCTGTGTATTTGTTATTTTCCTTCTGTTCTGGAGACTTAATGTATTTTTTCATATTGCTTGATGTTGTAGATTTGTGCCTCCGCATAGAGATAGAGTTTAGTTGCTCCTTTCACTTGTTTCTGCTGGTGTGGTGGAAGAGCAGCTGTTTATACTGCACCAACCGGGAACCCTGTCCGCAGTTGCTGACTGGCCCTGGGCCCCTCCTTGTAGTCACAGTGGTCCTGTGGATTCCCTCTTCTGCCGTGGGGGCCATCACGGGGGGGCTTCAGGCTGCTGGTGCCTATTGTTGCAGCCCACCTAGACGTGCTCCCTCCTTGGGGTCTGCAGTGGTGTTATGGGCTTTTCCAGGGGCCAGGGGTAGGATCGCTTAGATTTGCCGCTTCGTCACTGTCGGCATCCACAAAATCTCACTTGTCCACTATGGGTCGCAGCAGAGCTATTGGCATCTTCTACAGTCTGTGGTTAGCTCGCCTAGCTATGCTACTTTTGTCCTGGGGTCTTCCAGCCTTGTGGCTGCCGGATGGGTGCTCTCCACTAGTGCTGTGCAGAGGCTTTCGCTGAGGCTGCTGTGAGCCTGTAGAGTTTCCCCCTAGGCTACGGAGCCGGGTCGCTGGAACTCCACCCAGCCCCAGTCCTGTTTCCCAGGAATTCGGGGAGCCCTTTGCACTGTCTGGGGGACAGCTGGAGATCCTGATTTCGGTGGTAGCTGGTTGGCTGCCTGCCCTGCCTGGTATTCTACTCTCCGGGACCCTCCCGGTGTTGTGGATGCTGGGAGGAGCCCCTCTGCTAATGGCAGACAGAGTTTTGTCTGCTGCCCCGGCAGAACTCTGGAGCTTCCCACACGAGCTGCGGAGCTGGCCACTGGATCTCCACCCAGCCGTAGTCCTCTCCGAGATCTCCGGCAATCCCTTGCCCCACCGTACAGGCAGTGGCATCCAGGGGGTTGCCGTGCCCTCTGTGATTCTCTCTGGGACCCTCCAGGTGCCGTGGACACTAGGAGGGATCTCCCCGCCGATGGCGGGGCAAGACTCTCCCCGCGGCCTCAGGTGTGTAACTCTGGAGTTTCCCTCTGCGTTTAGGAGTAATTGCAGGGGGTTTAGGTAGGGCTCTGGTCACCTGTTTCCACCGTCGCTCCTCTGGTGTGTGCTCGCTCCTGCTCTAGGTGTGTGTTGATCTTCTGGGGGCGTCTGTTGGAAGAAAGCCGCTTGCAGGTACTAGGCTGTTCGGTCAGGGTCAGAGAGTTTTCACCTATCTCCACCTCCTCCCGGAGGGAAGTCTGTCCGCCTTCCGATATATAGTTGCGTGGGTCTCTCTGACGTCCTGAGATGCTATCTGGATATCCTTTGTTAAGTGATGAGTGTCCAAATAATTGTAGACTCGAAGGGGGAGAGACAAAGAGGACTACGCACGGCACCACCTTGGATCTTCCTCCCATAGTTGTATATTCTTAGTTGTGGGTCCTTCTTTCTAGATGTGGCATGTGGGATGCTGCCTCAGCGTGGCCTGATGAGTGGTGCCATGTCCATGCCCAGGATCAAAACTGGCAAAACCCTGGGCCACCGAAGCGAAGTGCACAAACTTAACCACTTGGCCACAGGGCCAGCCCCTCAGTCTTTTCTGCATTTAAAAAATTGAGTCTTTCTTGTTGATTTTTTTAATATAGCAACTTTCTTCACATACCATACAATTGACTCATTTAAAGCGTACAATTCAGTGGTTTGTAAAATATTCAAAGTGTAGTACAGCCATCATCACAATCAATTTTAGAACATTTTCATCATGCCAAAAGACAGACTGTAACCATTAGCATTCACTTCCCATTTCCTCTCAGTCCTCCACCCTAGGCAACCATTAACCTTCTCTCTGCCCATTTTCATATTCTGGATATTTCTTTTAAATGTATAAAATACAATATGTGGTCTTTTGTGACTGACTTCTTTAAGTAGTATACTGTTCTCCAGGTTCATCTGTGTTGTAGCCTGTATCAGAACGTCAGTTGTTTTAATTGCCAATGATATTGCACTATATGGATATCCCAAGTTGTGTTTGTCCATTTGTGGGTAAACTTTTTGTCTACTTTGAATAATACTGCTGTTAATATTTGTGTACATGTTTTTTTGTGGAAATATGTTTTAATTTCCCTTCAGATTATTCTTGGGAGTAGATTTCCTGGGTCATGTGTTAACTCTGTTACCGTTTTGGGAAACTGCCAGTCTGTTTTCCAAAGTGGGTGTACCATTTTACATTCCTACCTTTAGTGCGTCAGGTGTCCTATTTCTCCACATTCTTGTCAACGCTTTTTAATGTTTGTCTTTTTCGTTTTAGACCCCCTTTTGGATGTGAAGTGGTATTTCATTTTATTTTTGATTTGCATTTCTCTAGTGACCAGTGATGTTGAGCATCTTTTCAAGCACTTATCGACCTCTTATTTTTCTTCATTCTCACAAGCTGTATGTTTTAACTGGGGTGTTTAGTTCATTTACATTTAGTGTGATTGATGATGTTTAAATCTAAATCTGCCATCTTGATACTTGTTCTTTATTTGCACCATCTGTTTTTTGTTCTCTTTTTTTATTTTTTGGCCTTCTTATGGTTTGAGATTTTTATGATTGCCTTTAATCCTCTTTGTTGTGTTATTAACTATATATTTTGTTGTGTTAATTATTATCTTAGGTTTTAAAGTATACATTTTTTCCTCAGTACAGTCTACCATCAAGTGATATTATTATATTACTTGGTGTGTAGGATAAAATCCTCAATATAATGTAGTTCCATTTCTCTTTTTTGGCCTTTATTCAGTTGTTGTTGTGCATTTATCTTTGTTATAAACACTACAATGAATTATCATTTTTGTTTAAATGGTTGTTGACTGTTTAATGTGGATCTCTTTTATATCTTCCATGTCTCTATTTAACTTTCTGAACATATAGAATGAAGTTATAATAACTGTTTTCTTGTCTTTTCCTGTTAATCTTAGCATTTATATCAGTTCTTGGTTGGTTTTGATTGATTATTCTCATTACAAGTTGTGTTTTCTTACTTCTTTGCATGATGGTAGTCTTTGATTGGATTCCAGACATTGGGAATTATACCTTTCTGGATGCTGACTGTTATGGATGGGTGGATGGATGGGTGGATATATCTATATATATAACTTTTAAAATTGAAGGGACATGCACGTAACAAAATTAACCATTTTAAAATTAACAATTCCCTGGCACTTAGAATATTTACAGTGTTGTTCAACCATCCATCTCTACATAATTCCTAACATTTTCATCATCTCAAAAGGAGCCCTTTACCCTTTAAATATTTGCCTCCTAGTAGCCTCATTTTTTTCTATTACTCATTAGTTCTTTAAGACTGTGTTGTTTAATTTTTAAATATTTGCAGTGTTTCCATTTTCCTCCCCTTAACGATTGGTAGCTTCATTCCACTGGACTTGGGAAAGATACTTGGTATGATTTAATTTTTTTAAAATTTGTTTGTTTGTTTGTTTGTTTATTTTTTGAGGAAGATTAGCCCTGAGCTAACTGCTGCCAGTCCTCCTCTTTTTGCTGAGGAAGACTGGCCCTGAGCTGACATCCATGCCCTTCTTCCTCTACTTTGTATGTGGGATGCGTACCACAGCATGGCTTGCCAAGCAGTGCCATGTCCGCACCTGGGACCTGAACCAGTGAACCCCAGGCCGCTGAAGTGGAATGTGTGAACTTAACTGCTGCGCCACCGAGCTGGCCCCTAATTCTTTTTAAATTTATTGAGATTTATGTTCTAACATAGAATCTATCTTGGAGAATGTTTCATGTGCACTTGAGAATAATGTATATTCTGCTGTCATTGAGTTGATTGGCCTATTAGGTTTGGTTGATTTATAATGTTGTTCAGGTCCTCTATTTCCTTATTTATCTTCTGTCTAGACGTTCTATCCATTATTGAAAATGGGGTGTGAAAGTCTCCAAATACTATTTTAGAACTGTCTATTTTTCCTTTCAATTCTGTACATTTTTGCTTTGTATATTTTGGGGCTCTGTTATTTGGTGTGTATATGTTTATAATTTTTACACTCTGATGAATTGATTGTTAAATCAACAGATAATGTCCTTCTTAGTCTCTTTTTATAGTTTTTGACTTAAAGTCTTTCTGTGTGATATTACCTGTGTAGCCATCCAGGTCTCTTGATTGCTATTTGTGTGGAATATCTTTTTCCATCAGTTCACTTTCAAACTATTTGTGTCTATGTATCCGTAGTGAGTTTTTTTTAGACACTATATAGTTGGGCTATATTTTTAATTCATTTAGCCAATCTCTATCTTTTGATTGGAGAGTATAACCCATTTCCACTTAAGTAGTTACTGATAAGAATTTATGCCATTTTACTATTTTTCCTGTATGATTTGTTCCCTTTCTGTTTTTCAGTTCTCCAATACTGCCTTCTTTTTTCTTAAGATTTTGTTTTTCCTTTTTCTCCCCAAAGCCCCCCCTATATAGTTGTATATTTTTAGTTGTAGGTCCTTCCACTTGTGGCGTGTGGGATGCTGCCTCAGAATGGCTTGATGAGCGGTGCCATGTCCATGCCCAGGATCCAAACCGGTGAAACCCTGGGCTGCCGAAGAGGAGTGTGCGAACTTAACCACTCTGCCACAGGGCCAGCACCCTGCCTTGTTTTTTTAAATAGATTTTTCGGGTATTGTTCCTTTTTGATTCCCTTCTTTTCCTTTTGTGTAGATCTTTTGGGTATGTCTTTGCTGGTTTCCATGGGGTTAGAATTAACGTCCTAAGTTTGTAATAACTTTGTTTTAATTGATACCAGCTTCCATAGCATACAAAAACTCTGCTCCTGTACAGCTACACCTTCCCTTTCTATCAAAATTTGTGTCTTTATACATCCCTGTACATCATGTGACCATTAACATAGGTTTGTAATTATTTTTTTCATGCATTTGTCTTTTAAATCACATAGGAAAGAAAAAGAAGAGTTACAAGTAAAAAATTTCATACTGCTGGCTTTAACTTTTACCTGTAGTTACCTGTACTGGAATTCTTTATTTTTTGTATGGGTTTTAGTTATTGTCTAGTATTCTTTCATTTTAGCCTGAAGGACTCCCTTTATCATTTCTTGTAGGGCAGGTTTATTAGCAACAGACTCCCTCACATTTTGTTTCATTGGGAATGTCTTACTTTCTCCATATTTGAAGAATAGCCTTGCTTGATGTAGGATTCTTGAGTGACAGGTTTTTTCCTTTTAGAAGTTTAAAAATGTCATTACTATCCCTAATGGTCTCCATTGACTTCGATGAGAAATCTTTTGTTAATCTTATTGAGGGTTCCTGGTATGTGACAAGTTGCTTCCCTCTTAATGCTTTAAATATTCTCTTTTTCCTTGTCTTTTAGCAGTGATTACTGTGTATCTCAGTGTGGATCTCTTTCTGTTTGTTCTTCTCTTGGTTTCTTGAGCCTCTTGAAAGTGTAGATTCGTGTCTTTTATCAAATCAGGATGTGTTTGGCCACTTTTTCTTCGAATATTCTCTCTTTCTGCTTCTCTTTCTCCTTTCCTTCTGGGGTTCCCATTGTGTTTATGTTGGTGGGTGTGATTGTGTCTTACAGGTTTCATAGACGCTCTTTTTTTTCCCCCCCTCATTCTTTTTTTCTTATGCTCTAGAAACTGGATAATTTCAGTTGGTATATCTTCAGGTTTGTTGATTTTTTTTTTCTTTACCTATTCACACCTGCCGTTGAAATCCTCTAGTATATTTTTCACTTTCGTTATAATTTTCAGCCCCAGAACTTCTGTTTGGTTACTTTTTATAATTTTTCTTTATTGGTATTCTCTAATTGTTGAGACGTCATTGTCCTGGTTTCCTTTAGTTCCTTGTCCATGCTGTCCTTTAGCTCTTTGAACATACGTAAGACAGTTGATTTAAACTCTTTGCCTGGTAAGTCCGATGTCTGTACATCTGCAGGGACAGATTCTGTAAATTTCTCCTCTGAAAGGGCTATCCTTTCCTTTTCTTTGTGTGCTTTGTACCTCTTTTTGAAAACTGGACTTATTGAATATTATGATGTGTTAATGCTGGAAGTAGATTCTTTCCTCTTGGTTCAATTTTGTTGCTTGCTGAAAGCTGCAGCTGTTTGTTTTTTTTTAGTGACTTTCTAAACTGTTTTTTAAGTGTGTATTCTTTGTCACTTACGACCTCTACAGTCCTTGTTTCTTTAGCTTGTAATCAACTAGTGTTTTAACAAAGATTTGCTTGAATACCACTTGCCAAAATAGTGAGAGAGAGAGAGAATCAAAAAGAACAGTGAAAAGAAACACCTCTTCTAGTCTTTGCAGATTGTCTCTGTGCTGGGTCCATTTCTTCAGTGGTTAGCCAGTCTGTTTAAAACTGTGCCCTACTTAGCTTTCACTTCCTGCTTGCCCTGTACTTCGAAATAACCTAGATACAAAAGTTTAGGGTCTCCTCAGGTCTTTCTTGAAGATTCACCCTGCCCTGAGCGTTTGTTGCTTTCTGAAGTCCCCTACATGCACAGGTGCTTTTGAATACCCAATTTCCCGGAGAAACTGTCTCCAGCTTTTCCTCCCAGGCCTTTGGCCCTTCTTTGTATGCTTGAACCATAATCTGTTGCTCCGAGCACCTGTGGGTTTTTTGTCTGCCTTACAGTGATTTGAGGAATAACCACCAGTTTTTTGCCCCGAGTCCTGAGCTTGTCAAAAGAAGGTAGCCTGCAGATACTTTAGAAGAGACAAACACAGTTCTTTGCAAATAAGATTTGCTGTGCTCCTTCTGAAACCAGGAACCAGGGTTCCACACTTCAGGACCTCTGCTGAACCCAGGCTGAGCATGGGTCAAGGGAAAGCAAATATGCCCAAAACTTTCCTGCCATTTTTAAGGTGCCTTTTTCTTGACTTAGCCTTTGTCTGGTTGCTGCAAACCTTTCATTCTCTTTTCCAGAGTCCTGACAAAATTGATTCCGACAGTTCCTGCTTGATTTTTTGATAATTCTTTGGTAGAAGGTATCTTTGGAACTGCCTATTCCACCATTTTTGCTGATGTAAATCTGGATATTTTTGCGTTCCTATAAATCTTCTTGAGTTTTGTTCTGAAATACAGTTATGTTCCTTGGAAACAGTTTGATCCTTTTGAGTCCTGCTGTTATGATCTGTTAGGTAGGTCCAGAGCAGTGCTCAGCCTGGGGGTAATTATTCGCTACTACTGGGGCAAGCCCTTTCTGAGTATTCTACCAGATGCCCTGTGAGTTATGAGTTTTTCCCGTCTGGCTAGGGGGAACAGGCACTGTTCTTGGCCCTTGTGCCTACCAGATACTGTTCCCTCTAATCTTTTTGGATGGTTCTTTTTCCACCCTCAGGTAATCTCTTCACTCACATGTTTTCTGCTTAATACTCAAGTGGTGCTTTCTGGATCTCTCTCTCTCTCTGAGTGTTCTCTCTGTGGAGAGGTTTCATTTCTGATACTTTGTCCTGCCAATTTTAGCTGCTTTGGTCTCACCAGATCTGTTAAACTTTGGGTATCTTGGGCTTGGCCTAGACTAACTCTCAAGACATTAAGCTGGGGCAAACTGAGAGTTCATCTCATTTGTTTCTTGTCTCTTTGGGATTGCTCTCCTTTGTCACCTGATAATTCAGTGTCTTGAAAAACATTGTCTGAATTAAGTGGAGATTGTGCATTGTTGCATGCAGGAGGCTAAACTTGGTCCCTGTTACTCCATCTTGACCAGAAGCAGAAGTCTCCTACTATCTACTATTCCTTTTTTTTTTTTAAATGATAATCACTTTTTTGGGGAAGATTTTATTTATTTTTATTTTGTATTTTTCCTTCTCCCTAAAGCCCCCCAGTACACAGTTGTATATTTTAGTTGTGAGTCCTTCTAGCTGTGGCATGTGGGATGCCGCCTCAGCGAGGCCTGATGAGCGGTGCCATGTCCGCACCAAGGATCCAAACCTGCGAAACCCTGGGCCGCTGAAGCGGAGTACGCAACCTTAACCACTCGGCCACGGGGCTGGCCCCTCCTGTTATTCCTTCTTTTTTTTTTTTTTTTTTTAAAGATTTTATTTTTTCCTTTTTCTCCCCAAAGCCCCCCGGTACATAGTTGTGTCTTCTTCGTTGTGGGTTCCTCTAGTTGTGGCATGTGGGACGCTGCCTCAGCGTGGTCTGACGAGCAGTGCCATGTCCGGGCCCAGGATTCGAACCGACGAAACACTGGGCCGCCTGCAGCGGAGCGCGCGAACTTAACCACTCGGCCACGGGGCCAGCCCCCTGTTATTCCTTCTTAACCTTGATTTTTTTTCTCTTAGTGTTCCTCTGTTCCCTCTTTTCTTCTTTCTTTGTGATTATTTGAATATTTTTTAGGCTTGCATTTAAATTTAATTAGTTGCATTCCATTACTTTTTTGGCCATCTGTCTTTCTATATATACAAATATTAATATTTATGTATGTTGTGGTTGCTCTCAGGATTACAGTTTTCGTGCTGTCTACTGTGTGTATCACTTCACACAAAATGTAGAAACCCTGAAACCATGTAGATCTCTTTTATCCATTCCTTCCCCAATCTTTATCGTTTAATATGTGTTACATTTACATACATTGAAAACTTTACCAGACAACGTTTTAATTTTTGATGTAAACAATCATATGTATTTTAACTGAAAGACAGTATTAATGTTGCTTTATCCGGTCAGTATCCATTAAAAGTACCTACATATTTATCATGTTTCACTTTTCTTTTTTTTTTTTTCCCATCTTGGAGCTTCCTTCTTGGCTCTTTTTTTCTGTTGCCTGAGAAAAGTTGTTTGGTGTTCCCTTTAATGGAGATTTGTTTAGAGATATTTTTGGGCTTTATTTATTTATCCAGGCGTTATTTTGACGATAGCTTGCCTTTTGGTTGTTTTAAGATTTTTATCTACTTTTGGTTTTCTGTGGTTTCACTAAGGAGTAGTATGCCTGGGTGTGGATTTATTTTTATTGACCCTGGGATTTATTGTGCCTCTTCAGTCTATGACTTGACCGTCTTTCTTCTGTTTTGGGAAGTTTTTAGGTATTATCACTTCAAATATTGCTTTTGTGCCATTTCCTCTATCATATTTCTCTGGGATTCTTAATTACATATGTGTTAGGCCTGTTTATTATATTGTTCATGCCTCCTGTCCACTTTTTGTGCTGTTAATACTTTTGTGTTTTGTGCTAACATTCTGGATATTTTCTTCTGACCTATTTTGTTGTTGCCCTCTAATTCTGTTTCCATCTATGTCTAAACCATTGTTAATCCCACACCATTGATTTTTAAAAATTTTTGTTTTTACTTCTGGAGTCTTTATTTGATTTATTTTTATGGTTTTCAGTTCTTTGGAGAAATTTTCAATTCTGTGTTGTATGTATTCGAACATAACAAGCATACTTTTTTTTTTTTTTTTTGAGGAAGATTAGCTCTCAGCTAACTACTGCCAGTCCTCCTCTTTTTGCTGAGGAAGCCTGGCTCTGAGCTAACATCCGTGCCCATCTTCCTCTAGTTTATACGTGGGACGCCTACCACAGCATGGCTGCCAAGCAGTGCCATGTCCGCACCCTGGATCCGAACCAGCGAACCCCGGGCTGCCGAGAAGCGGAACGTGCGAACTTAACTGCTGCGCCACCGGGCCGGCCCCCAAGCATACTTATTTTAACGTCTATGTCTGAAACTCCAAAATACAGATCTGTTCTTGTTTCTACTGATTTTCATTCATGTTGTCTTGTCTCTCATGTATTTGGCATTTTTTATTGTGTTGAAAATGATAATGAACTAATAGCAGAAATTATTTGTAGCTAAGATGACATTGTTCTCCTCTAGAGAAGATGTATATTTGCTTCTGTCTGGTGCCTGGGGGCACTTAATTTAGAGTACATGAGTCAAATTTCAGAGTTTGAGACGGTCAGAGCCCAGTGCAGTCTTTGGGGCCTGTGTGCTTTTCGTTTGTTGTTGCTTCCGGCTCGTAGCCCTGCAGTGTGGCAGCTGAGAGTGGGTGAGAGGTTTATTAGCTCCCCTTCTCCCTTGGTTGTCTATGGACATACGTCCCTGTACTGCCAGCCCTCTGAGTTGGTCACAGCACCTTTCACCGTCTCGGCAGCTTTCTCTGAAATAGACAGATGTCCCCTGGGTGGCACAAGCAGCCAAAAGCTGTGCTCACCTCCCTGGACTTCGGTCCTTCCCAGTGTGGGCCCAGTAGTTCCTCACCAGCACATCAGCTCTTTGATACCTTCAGTCACATTTTGAAAATAAAAGAAACATTAACATTTAATATCACTTGTTAAAATATTTTAAGTAAAATAATGAATGTTAGTAATAGTATTTAAAATATCGACATTAGTATAAAAGTTTAAAATATTGACATTTAAGACTAAAGTATTAAAATTTTTATTTTAGGTATTCAACTGTAAAACTTTTTTTTATAGTGATTCTCAGAAGTATTGTTGATTGAATTACTCTTGTAAGAAGTGTCAGTGCCAGCATCTGAATTTAAAAATGTTTCCTGGGTCGGCCCAGTAGTGCAGTGGTTAAGTTCTCATGTTCTGCTTTGGTGGCCTGGTGTTTGTCAGTTGGGATCCCGGGTTCAGCCATGGCACCACTTGGCACACCATGTTGTGGCAGGCGTCCCACATACAAAGTAGAGGAAGATGGGCATGGATGGTAGCTCAGGGCCAGTCTTCCTCAGCAAAAAGAGGAGAATTGGTGGCAGATGTTAGTTCAGGGCTAATCTTCCTCAAAAAAAAAAAAAAGAGTTTCCCTTTATTTGTGTTACTGTACATAATAATTGGAGAGTGCTCGATAGTGGTTTGACTGCTCAGTCAGTAACAAGAATTTGTTAATGTTTTTGTTGTGCATTTGCTTAAATAGGCGTTTAAGGAATCTCTCTAGAAAGTTATGATTTTATTTATCTTTGAAAAAGCTTTATTGAAAACTAGAAAATAACGTTATTTTTATTTATTTACTTTTAGGTTGGGCTCATGTGGTTTGCGCCCTGTATATTCCAGAGGTTCAGTTTGCCAATGTTTCTACAATGGAACCAATCGTTTTACAGTCTGTTCCACATGATCGTTATAATAAGGTATAGTGGATATTATTTTGTTGATATTTGAATATAGGTGTTTTGTTTTAAAACTGGGAAGTGTAAAGGATTTTTTTGTATTTTCTTTTACTACAGGCCTCCATTAAAAAATTCACGTTATAGACCTCCATCAAATTCCAGGGAGATTTGGACAAAGTATAATTACTAATGTAAACTACAATTATTAAAATATGTTACTGAGGTCACAGGAGTACAAAACAAACAAACAAAATTATATTACCTTTTATACTAAACCTAGGTATTTAGGATTCTTACATTTACATGACATTTTAATCCTTATAGATTTGTCCTTTAAGAATTACTGACCTATGTTCTTTCAGACATATATGAATTAATCGTTATTCGGTATAACATTCATTACTATATCATACATCCTTTCTCAAAAAAAAATTCTGTTACAGTATACTATTTGCCCCTCTTCCCTTCCCAAATTATTTTTTGCCCCCAAGATAGGATTTTTGTTGTTACCTTTTTAAAAAGTTATAGTTAATGTTTGCTTTTTTCTCTGTCTCTTTCTTGACTTCGTGTATACATATTATTGTTTCATTCTCTTTTACGTGATAGATGATTTTTCTATTGCCCAATGTGCCTTTAAGTAGCGTTATCATTTAACTGAAGGTCCCTGTTGATGTATTCCATCTTTGGGATGCGTATCACTGCAGCTGATAATAAAGTTTCAGATATTTTTGTTAAATGTTTGTAATGTAGGTTATTAGTATTTATTTAAAAAAATTGAAAATACAGAAAAAGAAGTTGAAAAATGCAAGACAAAAATCTTTCTAAATATTTATTCCCATTCAGATCCTTCTGGATTTTTTGGTGTATATTTTTACATATACTATATATACCTGTAAAAAATTTGGATCATATTGCTTATATTGTTTTGTCTGTTTTTGAAACTTATTAATCCTGAACCTCTCTTTGTGTCAGTAAATTATGTTTTTGCCATTATTTTTAATGGATACTCAGCATGTAATACAGAGCGTTATTAGTTTCAATAAACTGGAATTTAATTAAGTAACTCCTTTTTGTTGAAGGGCCTCATTTGGTGTTTGGCATGTACATACCAACAGAATCTCTTTGTAGAGGGGGTGGCGTTTTGGAGGCTTCAATTAATCTATTGTGTGAAATTGTCCTCTAAAATGCTCTTTCTAATTTATACTACATTAGTAATATGTGAGATCACTCATAACCTTATATCCTGTTACGTGCACTGTGTATTACCATTGAAACAATCTCTGCTATTCTTTTAGTGAAAAATATTACAATATTTGAATGATTTTTTTTTGAGTACTGGTAAGGTTAAACATTTTAAAGTATTTTTAAAGGTTATTCATGTTTGTTAATTGATCTTGAAGATTTGGTTAATTTTAATATTGTAATGTTTTTATTTTCTCTTACAAAGTGCTTTTTATATTAGAGATATTATTTTATATTGTATACTTGCTGCATATGCTTTTGCACATAATGTAACATTTGCTTTTTAGATTTCATTGTGTCTTAATGTTTTTCGTTGTTTTTGGTATTCTTGCAGGTTAATTTTTTTAGTTTAGAAGTTTAAAATTTAAAAAATTTACACAACTACTCTTTATTGTTTCTTTCTTTGATGCCATACAAAGAAAATCTTTCTCTACACTGATATATATTTTTTAGTGCTTTCATAGTTCAATTTTAAAAAATACTTGTTTTTCCTTTCAATTTTGAAATAATTTCAAACCTAATGCAAAGGTTGCATTAATAAAAGACCTCTTCCTCCCCTCAACCATTGGAGAGTAATTTATCAGTACTGACGCCCTGAATTCTTCAGTATGTATTTCCTATAGAAAAGGACTTTCTTCTACATAACCAGAATATAGCCATCAAAATCAGGAAATTAACATTATGCATTATTACTGCCTAATCAATGGACTTCATCATTATTTACCTAATTTTCATTCTTGTTCCCCAATTTTCCCGATACTGTCTTTTATAGCAAAAAGATCACAGGTTGCATTTTGTTTTTAGGTCTCTTTTAATCTCATATAGTAACTCAGTCTTTCCCTGACTTTCATAACTTCGATGCTTATGAAGATTACAGGCCAGTGGTTTTGTGGAATTCCCCTTTTTTTGGACTTTTCTGATGTTTCCTCATGATTAAATTCAGGTTATGTGTTTCTGGCAGGACTGTCACAGAAGTCATGCTGTGTTCTGCTCACTGCATCCTGTCAGTTGGTACATGATTTCAGATTTTCCCTTTATTGGTGATGTTACCTTGATTACTTGGTTAAGGTGATGTCTGCAACGTTTCTTCACTGGGAGGTTAATCTTTTTTCTCTTTATAATAAGCATTTTGTGGGGATGTGCTTTGAATGCAAACATCCTGTTCCTTGTGCCTTTTACCCAGTAATTTTAGCATCTCTTGTTTTTTCTTGCTTAATTTATTACTGTGATCGATGGCAAGTGGTGGTTTTCTAATTCCATTATTTCTTTTACCTTCATCAGTTGGCATTCCACTTTGAGTAGAAACTTTCTTCATTCCCCAATTATTTATATTAGTATGGACTAAATGGACTTACATGTTACCGTTTTATTTTAATGGGTCATTCCCAATTCCTGTCATTTATTTTGATGCTCATTTGTCTCAGGTTTGACAGGTGGGACTTTTTCAAGCCAGCTTCTGTGTCTTTTGACATGTTTTTGTCCTTCTGTGAACACTTCTTTACTTCTGACACAACAGTATGTTCCAGGCACATCTTGTATCATTCCTGCCCTGGCCCTAGAATCACCCTCTCTCCAAGGAGCCTTGATTCCTTTTAGGTGAGATGGTGTTTAGAAACCAAAGTAGGCACCAGGTGTGCTCACTGTTAGTGAGATATTACTGTCTCATTAACTGAGATAATGTTCTCGCTGGGGATTGCTAGGAATTATATGCGTGTGTATAGATCCAGAGATAACACCTTCACATCTATATTTTTTCTATACTTAACTCTATATATTGAAGACTATGAGGTCACAATGATATTTCTGATTTAATATATGGATATATATGCATACACACATATTTATATGTATATCTGTATCTATCCAGAGAGAACCATAAATGCTTAGTAATTTCTCCAAATCTAATTCAACAACACAGGGTTCCTTCTCATTTTTTCTTTCCATATTTATGACCCTTGTGCCAGACGGTGAGAAACATGACTCCTGTTATCCTCAGTACATTTACTTATTTGGTCAGTCTCTTGTGTATAAACAGATCTGTTGCTGCCATCCCCCAATGCAGAGGTCATCCTAACCTTGTTCAGGCTCCGTACCTCACTCTGGGTTGTTGCTGCTTCCCTGCATGGCTGCCTTTTTCACCATTTTTGGGATTTGACACTCAGCTTCAGTCCACTACTACCCTTTTCCCCCTCCACGGTTGGTCTCTTTGTGTTGCTCAGGTCTGACACCTCACTCTGACACTACCTCCATGCTTACCCCCAACATTGTCATGGAAGCCAATTTTACTGGGGCTCTGACACTTGTGTTGGACTGCCCACTCCACCCAGCATGGATGCTACCATGCTTGGCCCCAGCTCATGGCTTTAAGACTAAAGTATTCAAGGAGTAAGGGAGGGAGGGGAGAAGGAATAATGAGTTATTTAGATTTTAATCTTTTATCCATTTAGAGTTAATTTCAAAAATGGTGAGATAATGTGTCTAATGTTTCCCCTCCCACATGGTTAGTCAACTTTTTCAACACTGTTGTTGAGTAATCTATGTTTTGTACAGTGACTTGAAATACTGTTTGAATCACTATTAAATTCTTGGGTATTTGTGACATATTTTTCTGTTCTATTGATGCATCTGTCTATTCTTATCCTGGTACCACAACTATTTTAAATTATTATGGCTTTACATATGTCTTATTACATGGAGGAACAAATATTGTCATGTATTTATATTTCCAGATGAACATTAGGACTAACAAATACAATTTTGATTATGCTGGCATTGCAATGAAATCTTATTGTCGGGGGAAGAATTGATTTTTTTTTACAACATTGAATCTTGCCTTCCAGAAACATGTGTTGCTCCATTCATCAAGTTTGTTTTTTCTTTCCTTTTTGTAGTTTTCCTTATATGTGATTGTGATATAGGTTTTGGATTTTTTAATTGTTGACTTGTTTTGTATAGTTAACCTTAAAACCTTAATAATATTCTGTTCATGAATGTTCAGTATGGCTAATGGGGGCATCTGATTTTGAAATGATACAAATAACTGGAAAATTGATTTTTGAGTTTTGGAACACATCAGTCCTTAATGGGTGGTGGTAAAGGATAATTTTGAGAACATTTATTAAAGTATTGGGCACTTACTATGAACCTACTTTCTATCAAGCATTGTGCTAGACAGTAGGAGTTCAGAGATTCATAAAACGTAGGATTTTTCTCCGTGTGATACTCTCAGTTAGAAAGATTGTCAAGTAAATATATAATCTATGAAAATAATAATAATATATATTATAAATAATAATAAAAAGTCTGAATGGGTGTTATGGAACATAATGAAAGGAAGGATTATATTTGCCTAAGGAATTGAGTAAGGCATACAAAGATATAAGGGTTTTGCAGAATAACTAAGAGTTTGACCTGTGGGAAAAAAGGATCAAATAATAATTCCAGACAGAGAAAGTAACATCAACTAGGGTAGTAGGGTAGTAGATGCATAGGGGACATAGTAGGTAGTTCAGAAAATAATACACAATCCTGTGTGGGCCTGGAACATGGTGGCATTTAGAAAAAAATAAAAGGAAATTTTGTGAGTGATAGGAAAGGAAAATTTTTAGAATATTTGTATAGCATAACTAAATTGCAGAGAATTCACTTTATTGACCTGTTAAGTTCTTATATTTTCTACATGTCGTTAGATGTGTAATGGCCAGTTTTTGTACCGTTTGTCATCAGATTCTTGTTTTTAATTTTTGATCTTTCATATTTTCTTATATCAATTCCTCATTTCACTGACATACACATTTTGTTAATGAACATGATGAGTGGCATATGTTACCTTTAAGTTACCTTTTAATAATTTTTAAGAAATGTGAAGATTAGGGCAACATAGAGGATTTGTGAACTTTTTTGAGGTGGAAGCGTGTGTTCTTCAGAGTCAAGAGAGCATTTATTTTAGAAAGCTACAATTTCCGTAGAGAACAGTTGCCAGATGATGTATATATATATCGTATATATATCCTTTTGAATATATCCTTTTGAATATATCCTTTTGAACATTTATTGAATGTTCATGAAGAAATGAGAGTTTATAAGTATAGGAAGGATCATAATAGAGCAAAGAAAGAAACAAATGAAAAACACCATGAAACATGGTGTCGTTGAATTGTAAAAGCTTAAAGATAGAGGAAAACTTAAGAGACTGCTAGCCCAACTTGTCTTCAGCTTTTTGAAAAAGGAATAGTGGTAGATAGCTATTAAGAGACGTTTTTATCAATGTGTTTAGCATCTGGGTGAAAAAGTTTGAAAGTACTAAATATTCTCTCTGACTTTTAGGACTCATGTTAGTGCCTTTTAAAAAACTAGGTTTCAGACAGTGGAGCTAAACATTCCGCGTATCCATCCATTCATCTGGCCACCGTTCATGGCGTGTCTTATTATATGTCCCAGGCACTGTGGGAAGCATGAGGAATGCGTAGAGCTCCTATATGTGGGATAGACACACATAAATCAGGATTGTTAAACGATGGAGGTTGTGCAAGGATTTTAGAGCACAGAGAGTGTTCGCTTAACCAAGTCTAACAGAGCTGAAGAACGAGAGGGAAGGTGTCTTAGAAGAGGTTACAACTTCTCTGAATTTTAAAGAGCAAGAGGCCTCCAGGTGCTGGCAGTGAGGGGAGGAGAAAGGAGGGAGTGCATGAGTGGCTATTAGTTTTACAGACTGACAGAGCAAAAGCTTTGAAGTGGGAAAAAGCAGGGAGGATAAAGGGGGAGGAAAGAGGGGATGGTGGTGAGGGAGAAAGGCAGTATTGCCAGGACTTTGAATGTGATACAGGGAACGCTGAGAGAGGTTGTCAAGGACCAGATTTTCAGGGGCCTCATATATCATGTTAAGGAGCTTGAATTTTATCTCTATTGAAGGGGTTTTATACTTGAGAGGGAAATGCTCAGGTCTGCCTTTCTAATGGATGATGAAAGGAGGATTGGGAGAGAGAGGATAGGAAAGACAGTAGTGACATAGAAACTATTTAGAGTTTTGCAGTGTCCCGGAGAGGTAATAATGAGGAGTCTGAAGTAGGAGAGTAGTAGGAATGAAGAAGGGACAGAGACATTTAGGTAATATATAAGAGGTTTGATTGACTGAACTTGGTGATCAGTTTATGTGACACAGAAGATGAGGAAGAAAATTCAGAATGGCTTTTCAGTTTCAAGAAGATACGGACTAGGCGCATCATCACCACCTGAGCTAGAGTATCTATACAGGAGTCAAGTTAATTGACTCATTGCTTAGAACAAAGGCACTAAGTTTTAAATTGTTGGCATATGTTGGTGGGACTTATTACTTTGTTTCTAAAACAAGTCTTGGGTCTACAAGTTGTTAGCTAGCATATATTAATTAATATGATAATAAGGCTCCAAGATATAATTCTCGTTTCTGGTGAAGCACTGAGTATTTGCTTTTATGTATATCTAATGTACATTTGTTTTGGCACTTTATCCTAGTTACTCAATTGAATGCTTAGATTCTTTTTTTCTTTTCTGGACAGTTGAATCATGTGGAAAAGCAAAACAATCTTGTAACTGTAACTACCGAAAAATCCTTTTGCCCTTTTTTGTTACCTCAGCTGATCCTCACTTTGAATCCCCTAGTTGGCTTCTATCTGTTGTCTTTGCCTCCCTCCCTCTCCTCAATACGCACATGTACACATTCTGCTGTATCTGCTGCTGTTTCTCTTTTTCTCAGGGAATAGTAAATTGTTTTTCATAATATTGTCCTTTGTGTGTTTTGTACTTCTGTGTTCAACTTAACTTCTAATTGCCTTTTTTCTCTCAACTCCGAGGCTCAGAAGCTGTTTTATTAAATGGGGTTTACTGAGGACTGTGGACGAATGGCGGTATAATTTCCTTCGTTGTTATTTCTTTGCTCCTCTTACTTCCAAAGGTAGCATTGCAATCTAAACTTCTGGAAATGACAATACACAGTGGTTAACTTAAAATTGTTCAGGGGATTAAACTCTGTAATCTCACCAGTGTACAGATTGCCTCTATCAGTTTTTTCTCTTCTTCACTTGGTGTCTTGGGTAGATGATAGATGTGTATGTAATAACCTGCTAAGTATAATTGATTAAAAGATAAGATTTTATAAGAACTCATATTTAAAGGGAAATCACATTGCTAGGCAATGTGATATTAAGGCAAGTCAAATTTGACACATTTGGTTATTTCAAAGAAACAGTCTTGTAACGGGATTAGATTTAAGACCAAAGACTTTATTGTAGTCAGAAATTAAATTTGCTAAAATTAGCTAAACTACAAATGGGGTTGGCTGAAAGGGTCAGAGAATGAATACTGTCCATTCCATCTTTGATGAGGGTCCTACATGTCTCTTTTCTCTTCTGTCCATAGTCTGTTTCTGCTTCCACGTAATCTCTAATTTTGTTTCCCATTTTATGTGAGTTCCCAATAGATAACTGACTCTGTTCCAGTTCTAAATTTCTAACATCAACTCTGGTATAGGCACCTGGGTTTAGAAACCAGGAAAACTGGCTTTTCACCTAGAAGAACATGGGTGCCTAGATACAACTCCTTCATTAGAAATTGAGTATAGAGGACAGTTTCTACAAAAGAGATATGAGTTATCTAGGTTGTCTTCTTTACCCTCCTGTCCCCTGAATGTTCCATTTAAACAGCTGTAAAAAAGCCTGTAAACTGTTCTGGATGTACATATATACTGATTCTTTGATTTTAATAAAATAGTGTTCTGCATAAACTTGAGAATCTCTCATTTTTTTTGCAATAAATTAAAAGCATATTTAATAATTCAGAAGGGAGTTTTTTGGCAACTTTTAAAAGAAGTGATTTGAGGTTACTTGATGAGTTCTTGAGAAACAGATCCAGGGATAACTGTATGTTGGAACTTCTTTTTCCTCATTATATAACATTAGCATGTTGAATTAGGGCATAAATTAATGACCTACTCTACTTCATCTTGAAATAATCTGCCTAAAATTGAGTAAACTGGGATTTGTGTAAGTTGTTTGATTTTAAAACAGTAAGTCATAGCAAGTCAGCCCTGGTGGTCTAGTAGTTAAGAATCAGCACTCTTGGGGCCGGCCTAGTGGCATAGTGGTTAAGTTCGCATGCTCTGCTTCGGTGGCCCAGGGTTTGCTGGTTTGCGTCCTGGGCATAGACCTACACACTGCTCATCAAGCCATGCTAAGCCGTGCTGTGGCAGCATCCCACTTACAAAATAGAGGAAGATTGGCACAGATGTTAGCTCAGTGACAATCTTCCTCAAGCAAAAAGAGGAAGATTGGCACCAGATGTTAGCTGAGGGCCAATCTTCCTCACATACACACACAAAAGCACATCCGATGCTTCAACTCTGTGGCCTAGGTTCATTTCCTAGTCAGGGAACCATCTGTCATTGTCATACCATGGCGACTGCATGTTTCTGTGATTCTACAAGCTCTGCCACCAGTATTTCTAATACCAGCAGGGTCATCCGTGGTGGACAGGTTTCATCAGAGCTTCCAGACTAAGACAGACTAGGAAGAAGGACCTGGCCACCCACTTCTGAAAAAATTGGCCGTGAAAACCCTGTGAATAGGAGTGGAACATTGTCTGATAGAACTCTGGAAGGTGAGAGGATGGCTCAGAAAGACCGGGAAGGGTTGCACACAGGGTCACTAGGAGTTGGAATTGACTTGATAGCATTAGCAGTAAAGTTTTAGCAAAGTGGTTACCAGGGAGACATACTTTGAAGGCTTGTCAGATTTTTTTCAAACTAGTATTCTTTACCCTTTTTTGGTCTTCAGGATTCTGATAAAACATAAGAAGTCTTTCCCCAGAATAATATCCACCCCAAATATGATATAAAATATTTTATGTATAGTTTGATCATAGGAATATCCCTTGATAGACTCTCAAACTGTGCTTCCCAGTCATGATGAGAGGATTACCAAATTTTAGATCACATCAAATAATAAATAATTTAATATTTGATTTATTTAAAAAATGCATTTTAAATTAAACGTGTAAACATGTTTTTAATATTTTGGCATATTTTTTTCTGTTTTTTGATCCATAAGTAAGAAAAAAGTTATACCAAATATACAGATTTTATTCCTGGCTTGTTACTTAATTTTTAGTACCTCTGTTTTATTTGTGATATAATTTGCTTAACCATTCACATATTACTAAAGGTTGAGGTTGCATCCAGCTTTTTTCCTGTGCTTTGGATTATTCTCTTTGGCTAGAAATCTAGAATTAGAATTATTGTGTCATAGACTATACCTGTTTCTAAAATTCTGATAATATTGCCTCATTGTTTCCCCAATTTATATAGATAGTTTATGAAAATGACATTTTCACCATACTATTGCCTATACTGAGTTATTGTTTTTAATATTTGTTAATTTGATAATCGAAAAATGATATCCAGTTATTTTAATTTTCATTTGTTTGATTACTTGTCAGGTCACAGAATGGTATTTCTTCTTGTGAATTTTCTGTGTTTTTTGCCTATTTATCTCTTAAACTTAGGTTTTTTAAAGTTATGAACTCTTTAAATAATGATACTAAATTTTTGCTTGTATATACCACAAGTATTTTTCTACTTTGCCTTTTAGTTTTAGTTACTTAAAGAAAATACTCATAGATTCACAATTATGCTTTATAGGTTTTTTGGGGGGAGCGAATATCAGATATACAGGGTGATTAAAAAATTGAATCTTTTGGGGCTGGCCTCGTGGCCGAGTGGTTAAGTTCGCACGCTCCGCTGCAGGCGGCCCAGTGTTTCATTGGTTCAAATCCTGGGCGCTGACATGGCACTGCTCATCAAACCACGCTGAGGCGGCGTCCCACGTGCCACAACTAGAAGGACCCACAACGAAGAATACACAACTATGTACCGGGGGGCTTTGGGGAGAAAAAGGAAAAAAAAATAAAATCTTTAAAAAAAAATTGAATCTTTTGAGAGTAATTAGGTTATGTAGGGATATACAGGATGTACCAAATTATAGTATTATTCTTTTTTCCTTGCACTTGTAATGCAGAGATAATTCTCTGTGTGAACAAGTCTCTGCACATAAGCACAGAGCAGCTACATAGGACTAAGGAAGTTGTTATAGATCACATTCGCATTGCCATTCTGCAGAGTTCTAGGAAATTGACAGAGAAATAGCTGCAACCCGTACTCTGGCTCATTCTCCATGGGTGGCTAAAGTCTGATATTTTCTGCATGCTGTAAGTGAGACATATAAGGCAAGATGATACAACTTCTCCCGCAGTTTTCAAAGTTATGTGGAAGATGAAAATCACTTTGTTCATTGTCAAAGGCTCTTTTAAGGAAGAGAATCCAGTTGCCATAATGGTTACATCTGTAGCATTAAAAACCAAAACGCTGAAATTAAACCTGTAAGGATTGTCAGAAGTTAATGTCTTTTGTGCTGTAATACACACAGGCTTCATTCCTTTTGATGAAGAAAGTAGTGATTAAATCACATATCTGGATATGTTGACAGAGTGATTTTTCTCACAGCTGTGGGAAAGACTGACACCTATTATAGCAAGCTAGGCCTCTGCTTTCGTCCATCCTGCAGCATGGGGGTTTCTTCGTGGTCATCTTCTGTACTGCTGGATTAGGCAGTCTGTTCTGTCAAAAAGTTTTTTCTCAGGCAAATTTATGTTGAATGCAAGGTAAAATTTATTAATTTGTTAGAGAGGGAAACGGCAAGATGACGATGGAATGTGCAGGTTCACAGAGGGAGACGGAAATGGAGGGGTTATGTAGGTTGGGAGACAGCTTACATCAGTATTTTAAAAGTAACAAAATTTGAAATTTTGTTTCACAGTCATATGAATATCAAGTCTAGATTTGTAATTACAAGGAGTGATAGGATGATCAGAGGTGCCAGAGACAAGCAAAACCAAGGCATCTAAGGAGAAGATGATAGGGATACATTTTGGATCTGAAAGTGGAATAATGAGGTTTTATCCCCCAACAGTCACTTTCAGCAGTGGCAGGTAATAGAAAAGCAAGAAAGTGGTGTCAAATAGCAGCAGAGCAGCTAGCAACAAGTTCTAATTTTGAAGGGTACTGCTGCTGGTAGGGATTTTTCTCAAGCTACAAAGTTGTAGAGTACACAGTTTGCCATTTTTTTGTGTTCCATTATACGTCAATTTTTTTCCTCTGAAAGTCCAAAGCATCAACCTGCTCTGACTTGTGACCACCCAAATTCCCAGATAACACACCATGTGACCTCTTTTTTAGGGCATAAGTTAAGTGCCCTTTGTATCTACCCCCTTTTCCCCACAATGATGAGGAAACAAAGGAATGTATCTTAGCTGCAAAAAAGCCTGGGTTGAAGTAGGCTACTGGATTGGTGCGCTATGACACTAAGGGCATATAGTTCTCTATAAGAGTATAAAAATAACTTGGATGTTTTCTTTACAAATTAGTTTTAAGTTTTCAAAAGTATTGAGTAGTTTTTTGTCTGACCTCATTTTCATTGGGTTTTCTTCACATAAACGTTTGAGCGGGTTTTTTTTCCTTTATGTAACTGTTTTCCCCCATTGCCTTGTCTTTATTCTCTTGAAATCAACAGGGTTGATAATTTTGTGTGTGTGTGTTTTACAGATGATTTTATTTATTTATTTATTTATTTTGGGAGGGGTGTATTATGTAACTCTTGATTGACCTCTTTCTTGCTTAATATAAAGAAGTTTTTGGGTTTATTTCTAATTTTGTTTAAATGTTTTCTAATTTGTTTACTTCCTCTTCTGTGAAGTTTTAATTTTTTTCTTACTGTAATATTGTTTCTTTTGTTTATTTTTAAGTATTTGTTTTGGAAATTGTCATATGTATAAAATAAACAATAATATAAGGGGCCGGCCCCGTGGCCGAGTGGTTAAATTTGCACGCTTGCCTTTGGCGGCCCCTTCACCAGTTCGGATCCTGGGCGCAGACATGGCACCAGTCATTAGGCCATGCTGAGGTGGCATCCCACATCCCACAACTAGAAGGACCTACAGCTAAAATATACAACTATGTACTGGGCGGATTTGGGGAGAAAAAGCAGGGGGAAAAAAAAGAGATTGGCAATAGTTGTTAGCTCAGGTGCCAATCTTAAAAACAAAAACCAACAATAATATAATGAAACCACCCCCCTCCCATTCATCAGCTAACTCCGAAACATTACCAAATCATAGCCAGTTTTTCATACAGCCTCTTTATTAGTTTTCTAGGGCTTCCATAACAAAGTACCACAAATCAGCTGGCGTAAAATAACAGAAATTTGTTTTCTCACGGTTAATGGAAGCTCAAAGTCTGAAATCAAGCTGCTGGCAGGATTGGCTCCTTCTGAGAACTCTGAGGGAGAATCTGTTCCATGCCTCTCTCCTAGCTTCTGGTAATGGCTCGCAATGCTTGGCATCCTTGGCTTGTAGATTTATCACCCCAGTCTCTGCCTCTGTCCACATGATGTTCTTTTGTCTCTGTGTCCTCATGTGGCTGTCTTGTAGTAAGGACACCAGTTGTAATTGGATTAGGGGCCCGCCTTACCCCAGTATGATCTCATCTTAACAAATTATATCTGCGATGATCCTGTTTCCAAATAAGGTCACATTCTGAGGTGCTGGGGGTTATTAGGACTTCACATACTGATTTTTTTCTTTTGAGGAAGATTAGCCCTGAGCTGACATCTGCTGCTAATCTTCCTCCTTTTGCTGAGTAAGACTGGCCCTGAGCTAATGTCCATGCCCATCTTCCCTACTTTATATGTGGAATGCTGCCACAGCATGGCTTGACGAGTGGTGCGTAGGCCCACATCTGGGATCTGAACTCGCAAACCCTGGGCCGCCAAAGCAGAACATGTGAACTTAACCACTGCGCCACCAGGCTGGCCCCTTCACTTACTTTCTTGAGGAGGACACAATCCAACTTGTAGTAGTCTGCCCTCTGCACCCCCCACCCCCAAATTCATGCTCTTACTACATGCAAAAATACTTGTATTCCATCCCAGTATTTCCCAAGTCTTAATCCATTCTAACGTCAGCTCTTAAGTTCAAAATCATATCTAAATTTAATACAGTCATGTGCCACATAACATTTCAGGCAGTGATGGACCACATATATGACAGTGGTCTCGTAAAATTAGTACCCTATAGCCTAGATGTGTGGTAAGGCTGTACCATCTAGGTTTGTGTAATATGTTCAGTGCTGTTCTCACAACAATAAAAAAACCCAATGATGCATTTCTCAATGTAACCCCATCCTGCACTCATGAATGTAATCTCAAAAGTTCTGAATCTCATCTTCTGAATCATCTAAATCAGGTATGGGTGAGACTCTGAGTGTGGTCCATTTTGAGGCAAAATTCCTTTCCATCTGTGAAATATAGATAGAAAAGTTACCTATTTTCAAGATACAATGGTGGGATGGGTATATTGTAGACATTCCCATTACAAAATGGAGAAATTGGAAGGAAGAAAGGGGCCACTGGTGTAAAGCAGATTTGTAACTCAGAAGGATAAATTCCGTTAGATTCCAAGTTCTGAGAACAATGCTCTGTGGCTTGATGATCTGTCCTCTGAGCCCTTTGGGGTGGCCCTGCCCCTTGGTCCTCCTCTAACCATACCTTATGTTAGGTCGAGGGCTGAAGTATTGAGTTTTCTGGCTTTACAATGTTTGTGTTCCATCCCCTGCTTTCAGCTCTGTCTGTTCACCTGTGTCACAGAGGGTGGTTTCTCTCTGTGCTCTTCTCTTTACCACACTTTTGCCCCCTCCCTTAGTGTTAGATTGCTCTTGTTTCTCCTTTGATATTTTGGGCCTGGAGTTTCTCTGTTGTTTTGGTACAGCCTCAGTCTTTGGTGGGCTCTGTTTATCTGGGCCTCAGAGTTTCACCGTTCCTTCCCCTTCTCCCTCTGGCCAACTTTGCTTTGTGTGTGTTGAAGGACTGGTGCGGGAGAGAGCTTCCTGCCGCTCCTCCAGCCCTAGAAGATCTCTAATAGTATTGTTAACAGATCCTGGGAGTGGCAGTTTTTCCTGCCCCTTGTCTAAGGGTAAAAGATTTTTTCCTTTGTCCTCCTAACCATGGTTGGTCTTTACCCATGTCCTGAGCAGGACAGGGTTTGCTACCCATCCCCCAGATGCTTAAGCCTTTTGACAGGACTGTCTGGGCAAGAGGTGGGTTTTCATATCTTCCCTTTTGTGGTGCCTGATCCCTTCCCTCCTGCCTGTACCACCCAGGAGAGATTCTTGCTGGTTGTCTCCTTGCTTCCAATCTTCCCCATGAGCTTCTTGTAAAAGTTCATGGAATAAGGCCTGTGAGTGGGTGTGAACTCATTTGTCTGTGGTTCTGTGCTATCACAGTAGCCCACAATCAGCCTTTAGCAATTTGTTAAAGTTTTAGCTGATTTCTTCTTTCCTTGCTCTGTCTTTGGTGGATAGTCTGAGCATCTTGTGGTTCTTAGGAGATTGTGGGGGAGGGTGCGTCTCCCCTTAGGTTTCATGCTACTCGGTTGCCTTGCAACTGTAAATCTTTCATAGTTTCAAGAAGAGTTGTGGTTTTGTACTTTAAATGGCTTTTTCTTGTTAGGTTTGGAATGATGCTTTTTCAGCTACAAGAGCAGGGAAGAAGTGCGAGCCTGCACTATGTGAGGCAGAATTGCCAAGACTTCTATGGCAAGCGTTTGAAGACAAGATTAAAAGACTCTGAGAAGTGGGCCTAGTAGAGTGGATAATAAAACTATGTAGAGCCAAAACCCAGCAGATGACGATGTTCCTTGGAAACCCAAAGAACACACCATTGCCAAGGCCAACAGGTGTGTTCTGTGAGAGGGGCACCAGTATCACTGAGAAGTTCACAACTGGCCTCCCCTCTGGCCGGAGCGAACAGCATACAGGAAAGCACAGATCCCCAAAGTACAGAGGGAGGTGGGAGCGCTTAGCCAGCAAAGCCATAGGACACAATCATCATGATAGTAGGAAGGCTAGAGGGGGTGGGTGGCCAGGGGCCTGACTCTCAGAATCAGTGGAGTTGGTTGAGAGAACGAGGCATCCCAAGGGTCAAAATAAACAGTTAGCCTCATGGGCACTGGATCAGTCCTCACAATGAAAAGAAATCAAGAAGTCATGAGCAGGAAGCTGCAGGCAGCTGCCCCAGTGAAAATTCAAGATCCCTTGCCCACTTTCTGGACCTGAGCCAGTTTCCAGACCTGGAGCCTACTGATTTTAGGAGACAGTAGGCCCCCAGGAAGAAGGCCTCTGCAACACCATAGAAACTATACTCAATAATGCTTCCCACTGTCCTTCTCCCAAGGGATAAATATACACTGGGCTAAGGGGAATGCCCAGATATTTCAGGGACTGCTCAAAGAGGGTCCAAGTTGATGCTGTTACCCAGGAACTCAAAGTATCATTGAGCCCATGTATTACAGTGAGGCCTCTGGGGCCAGGCAGTAAATGTTCTGGCTCAATGAGTCCACTGGATTCTGGACCCTCCTGTGGTCACTTGGTAGTTGGCACAACCTCACAGTGGGTTACTGGCCTGTGGGGTAAGAGCTAGCATAGTGAGGAAAGCCAAGAGGAAGCCTCTGAATTTGACACTGTCCTCTCCCCTCACCAAGATAGAAAATGGAAAACAAAACAGCATCTCAGGAGGAATGTCAAGTATCAATACTACCCTTAAAAACCTAAGGGATATGGGGGTGGTCTGTATGATATCTCCATCTAATTCATCAATATAGCCCCTGCAAAAACCAGATGGATCCTGGGGGATGACACTGAACCACCACAAATAAGCAAGCAGTAGCCCCAACCGTGGCGTCCATACTGGCTGGTTTTCTTTGAGAGAGCAGATTAACATGGCCACAGGCACATGGCATGTGGACAGTGATTTAGCCATTGTGCTCTTTTCCATCTCTATCCCTAAAGAGAACCAGATACTTTCACTTGGAACAGACAATGGTGTACATTTATAATTTTGCCCCAAGACTGTGATAATGCCCCTGCCTGCTATTTTAAGACAGTCTAAAAAAAATGTGGAACGTCTGAATATTCAGCAAAACATCGTACTAGTCCACTATATCAACGCAGACTTCTTAGTTAGGGTTAGAATTTGCCTCTGAATCCTTTTGATGTGAACAAAGTGCCTGGTTTTAAAAAAATTAGGTAAAAGTATGATTCACTGTCTCTCTCGTTTTTTCTTAAAAAAGTGAAAACTTCTAGGCTATGAATTTGCCTCTGTGTATAGCTTTATTCATATACTTGAAAACCTATTTAGATGTGCTTTTGTTGTTTGAGAGCTTTTTCTCAATAATCCTCAGTTTACAATTTTCTTGATCCAAGAGCTATTTAGTGAGAATTTAAAAATTATCAAATCACTTGTTTTCCTGCCTTGATTCATGTGTCTTGGGGCTCTGTTGTTAGATGCATATGTATGCTTATAAGTGTTATATCTTCCTGATGGATTGAACTTTTTATTATAAAATATTCCTCTTTATCTTTAATAACATTTTTGTTTCAAAATATATATTTTTTTGTCTCATATAATGATAGCCACTTCAGTTGTCTTGTGCTTACCCTTTGCATGGTATATATTTTCATCATTCTGCTTATTTGTACCTTCAAATCTAAAGTATACCTACTGTAGAGAGCATATGGAACTTTTGTGTTTTTTTTTCCATTTTAGCCATTTTTTAAAATTGAGTTCATAATAGTTTACATCATTGTGAAATTTCAGTTGTACGTTATTTCTTGTCTTTTACCACATAAGTGCTCCCCTTCACCTCCTGTACCAACACCCCTTCCCCTGGTAACCACTGAACTGTTTTGTTTGTCCATGTGTTTGTTTATATTCTACATATGAGTGAAACCATATATTGTCGTTCTCATTCTGGCTTATTTCGCTTAGCATAATACCCTCCAGGTCCATCCATGTTGTTGCAAATGGGATGATTTTGTCTTTTTCTATGGCTGAGTAGTATTCCATTGTGTATATATGTACCACATCCTCTTTATCCAGTCATCAGTCAGTGGGCAATTGGATTGTTTCCATGTTTTGGCTATTGTGAATAGTGCTTCCAATGAACATAGGGGTACATATGTTACTTTGTATTGTTGATTTCAAGTTGTTTGCGTAGATACCTGGTAGTTGGATAGCTGGGTCGTATGGTATTTCTATTTTTAGTTTTTTGAGGACTCTCTATACTGTTTTCCGTAGTGGCTGCACCAGTTTGCATTCCCACCAGCAGTGTATGAGGGTTCCCCTCTCTCCACACCCTCTCTAACATTTGTTATTTTTAGTCTTAGTGATTATAGCCATTTTAACAGGTGTAAGGTGGTATCTTAATGTACTTTTGATTTGCATTTCACTGATTCAGTGATGTTGAACATCTTTTCATGTGTTAATTAGCCATCTGTATATCTTCTTTGGGAAAATGTCTGTTCATAGCCTGTTTTTTGATCGAGCTGTTTGTTTTTTTGTTGTCCAGTTGTGTGAGTTCCTTATATATTATGGAGATTAACTCCTTGTTGGTTATATGATTTGCAAATATGTTCTCCCAATTGATGGATGTCTTTTGGTTTTGATCCTAGTTTCTTTTGCCTTGCAGAAGCTCTTTAGTCTTATGAAGTCCCACTTTTTTATTTTTTCTTTTGTTTCCCTTGTCTGAGAAGACATGATATTCGAAAAGATTCTTTTGACTTTCATGTCAAAGAGTGTACTACCTATATTATCTTCCAGGAGTTTTATGGTTTCAGGACTTATCTTCAAATCTTTGGTCCATTTTGAGTTTATTTTTGGGTATGGCGTGAGATAATGGTCTACTTTCATTCTTTTGTGAGTGGTTGTCCAGATTTCCCAACACCATTTATTGAAGAGACTATTTCTCCATTGCATGTCTTGACACCTTTGTTGAAGATTAGCTGTCTGTAGATGTGCGGTTTTATTTCTGGGCTTTCAGTTCTGTCCCGTTGATCTCTGTGCCTGTTTTTGTACCAGTACCATGCCGTTTTGATTACTATGGCTTTGTAGTTCATTTTGAAGTCAGGGATTGCGATGCTTCCAGCTTTGTTCTTTTTCTCAGGATTGCTTTAGCAATTCAGGGTCTTTGGTTGCCCCATGTGAATTTTAGGATTCCTTGTTCTATTTCCGTGAAGAATGTCATTGGGATTCTGATTGGGATTGCATTGAATCTGTAGATTGCTTTGGGTAGTATGGACACTTTAACTATGTTTATGCTTCCAATCCATGTGCATGGATTCTTTTTCCATCTCTTTATGTTGTCATCTATTTCGTCTCATAGTTGGCATGGTTAAGTTCTTCACCTCCTTGGTTAAATTTATTCCTAGATATTTTATTCTTTTCGTTGCGATTGTAAATGGAATTGTATTCTTAAGTTCTCTTTTTGTAAGTTTGTTATTAGAGTAGAGAAATGCAACTGATTTTGGTTGATTTTGTACCTTGCAACTTTACTGTAGTTGTTCATTATTTCTAGTAGGTTTCTGATGGATTCTTTAGGGTTTTCTTTATATAAAGTCATCTGCAAACAGTGAGAGTTTCACTTCTTCACTCCCTATTTGGATTCCTTTTATTCCTTTCTTTTGCCTGATTGCTCTGGCCAAAAGCTTCAGTACTGTGTTGAATAAGAGTGATGATTTTCTGCACGCTTGTCGTCTTCCTGTTCTCAGGGATGCGTTCAGTTTTTTCCCGTTGAGTATATTGTTGGCTGTGGGTTTGTCATATATGGCCTTTATTATGTTGAGGTAATTTTCTTCTATCCCCATTTTGTTAGGAGTTTTTTTTTTTTAATCATAAATGGCTGTTGGATCTTGTCAGGTACTTTCTCTCTGTCTATTGAGATGATCATGTGGTTTTTATTCCTCATTTTGTTAATGTGGTGTATCACATTGATTGATCTGCAGATGTTGAACCATTCCTGTGTGCCTAGTATAAATCCCACTTGATCATGATGTATGTTTTTTTTGATCTGTTGCTGTATTCTGGTTGCCAATTTTTTGTTGAGGATTTTTGCATCTATGTTTATCAGCACTCTTGGTTTGTAGTTTTCCTTTTTTGTGTTGTCCTTGTCAGGCTTTGGTATCAGAGTGATATTGGCCTTGTAGAATGTGTTAGGAAGTGTTCCATCTTCCCTAATTTTTTGGAATAGTTTGAGAAGGATCGGTATTAAATCCTCTCTGAAAGTTTGGTAGATTTCTCCAGGGAAGCCATCTGGTTCGGGGCTTTTATTTTGGGGGATGCTTTTGATTACTGTTTCAATCTCTTTACTTGTCATTGGTCTATTCAGATTATCTATTTCTTCTTGATTCAGCTTTGGAAGGTTGTAAGAGTCTAAGAATTTATCCATTTCTTATAGATTGTCCATTTTGTTGGCATATAGCTTTTTGTAGTATTCTCTTATCCATTTTATTTCTGTGGTATCCATTATTATTTCTCATCTTTCATTTCTAATTTTATTTGAGCTTTCTCTCTTTTGTCTTTGTAAGTCAGGCTAGGGGTTTGTAAATTTTGTCTATCTTCTCTAAGAATCAGCTCTTAATTTCATTGTTCCTTTCTGCTGTTCTTTTGGTTTAATTTTCATTTATGTCTGCTCTGATTTTTATTATTTCCCTGCTCCTGCTGAGTTTGGGCTTTGTTTGCTCTTTTTCTAGTTCTTTAGGTTTAAAGATTGCTTAGTTGAGAGTTTTCTTGCTTGTTAAGCAGGGCCTGAATTGTTATGAATTTCCTTCTTATGCTTTTGCTGCATCCCATGTGAGATGTTATGGTGTATTTTCATTTTCATTTGTCTTCAGATATGTTTTGATACCTACTTTAATTTCCTCGATCCATTGCTTATTTGGTTGCTTGTTGTTTTGTCTCCATGTTTGTCACTTTCCCAGCTTTTTTCTTGTAGGTGATTTCTAATTTCATAGCATTATTGTTGGAAAAGTTGCTAGAATGATTTTAATCTTCTTAAATTTATTGATGCTTGCCTTGGTTCCCAACATATGGTGTGTATTTGAGAATGTTCCCTGTGCACTTGAGAAGAATGTGTTTTCTGCTGTTTTTGGATGGAATGGATCTTTCTCTCTCTGTTATGTCCATCTGATCAAGTGTTTCATTTAAATCCAGTCTTTCCTTGTTGACTTTTCTGTCTGGATGATCTATCCATTGATGTAAGTTGGGTGTTAAGGTCCTCTACTATTATTGTGTTGCTGGTAATTTTTCCTTTTAGGTCTGTTAATAGTTGCTGTGTATACTTAGGTGCTTGTGTGTTAGTTGCATGTCTATTCATAAGTGTTATATCCTCCTGGTGGAGTGTCCCTTTATCATTATATACTGCCCCTCTGTCCCTAATTGTCTTTTTTATCTTGAAGTCTGTTTTGTCTTACATAAGTGTGGCAACACCTCTTTTCTTTTGTTTGCCATTTGCTTGGAGTATCTCTTCCCTCCCTTCACCACGAGCCTAGGTTTATCTTGAGAGATGAGATGTGATTCTTGGAGGAAGCATATTATTGGGTCTTGTTTTTTAATCCATCCCACCACTCTGTTGTCTTTTGCTAGAACTCAATCCATTTACATTTAAGGCGATTATTGATATATGAGGGCTTAGTACTGCCATTTTATCACTTGTTTTCCAGTTGTTCTGTACTTCCCTTGGTTCTCATCCCGTGTATTTCAGACTACCCGTTGAGTTCTCTCTATAGTGGTTTTTCTCAGTTTTCTCTTTATTTATTATTTGTGTGTCTGTTCTGATTTTTTTTGTGTGTGTGTGAGTAAGATTGTCCCTGAGCTACCATCTCTTGGCACTCTTCCTCTTTTTGCTTAAGGAAGGTCATTGCTGAGCTAACATCTGTGCCAGTCTTCCTCTGTTTTTTGTATGTAGGACACTGTCACAGCGTGGCTTGATGAGTGGTGTGTAGGTCCACACCTGGGATCCAAACCCGCGAGTCTTGGGCTACCAAAGTGGAGAGCGTCAACTTAACCACTCGGCAAACAGGCCAGCCTCTGTATTCTGAGTTTTTGTTTAGTGGTTGCAATGACGTTTGTATGAACAGTCTTGTAGATGAGATAGTCCATTTTCTGATAGCCTCTTATTCCCTTTGTCTAAGCAGGTTCTATCCCTCTCCTCTTCCTCTTCTAAATTTGTTATTGTCACATCTTATTTCATCTTGGGAGTTTTTGGTTAAAATGAAATGATTATATTTATTCTTGATGTTTTCCTTTCCATTATCTTTACTGCTATAATAAGTGTTTGTTAATCTGTTCTGATAGTGAGTTTCAATTTTCTGATTTTATCAGCCTGTTTATCTTCTTGCTCAAGGCTTTGTAAACCCTTTTTTCCCCCCAGATATGAGAACCTTCTTGATCATTTCTTGTCTGGGGCTCTTGTGGTGATAAACTCCCTCAGCTTTTGTTTATCTGGGAAAGTTTTTATTTTTCATCATAGCTGAAGGATGTTTTCGCTGGATAGAATATTCTTGGCTGAAAGTTTTTGTCTTTCAGAATTTTGAACATATCGTTCCACTCTCTCCTCACCTGTAAGGTTTCTGCTGACAAATCTGCTGAAAGACTGATAGGGGCTCCTTTGTAAGTTATTTTCTTCTGCCTTGCTGCCCTTAATATTTTTTCTGTCATTGATTTTTGCCAGTTTTACTAATATATGCCTTGGAGAAGGTCTCTTTACATTGATGTAACTAAGAGTTCTATTATCTTCTTTTACTTTTATTTTCACCTTCTTCCCTAGGTCTGGGAAGTTCTCAGGTATTATTTCTTTGTACAATCTCTCTGCACCTTTCTCCATCTTCTCCCTCTGAAATACCTAAAATCCTTATCTTACATTTCCTAATTGAGTCAGCTATTTCTTGGAGAATTTCTTCATTTCTTTTTAGTCTTAGTTCTTTTCTCTTACTCCATCTGAACCATTTATGTATTCCTATCCTCTAAATTGCTAATTCTATTCTCCATAATATCAGCTCTCTTACTTAAGGATTCTAGATTTTTCTTTATCTCATTTGTTGTGTTTTTCATCTCCAGCATTTCTGATTGGTTTTTCTTTATAGTTTCAGTTTCTTTTGTGAAGAATTCCCTGCGTTCATTAATTTTGTTCCTGATTTCATTGAACTGCCTTTCTGAGTTCTCTTGTAATTCATTGAGTGTTATTATGATAGCTGTTTTGAATTCTCTGTCATTTAGATTGCAGATTTTTGTGCCTTCAGGACTGATTTCTGTGTGTTTGTCTTTCTCCTTCTGGTCTGGAGTATTAATATCCTCCTTCATACTATTTGATGGAGTGGATTTGTGCCTTTGTGTAGTGATAGTATCTGGTCACAGATTCCATCTGCTGCCACTGGGAGGGTCAGGAGGTGTGTATTCTAAGCCTGCTGTGATCCCTATCAGCTGTGCCTTTCTGAGCCTGGGCCACTCCTTGGCCCTGCTGGCCCTCATACTGAATGGGGAAGCGATGCTCTGGGGCCTCATGGCTGCTGCCTCCTGCTCCCACAGTCCGCTGAGATGTGCTCTCTCTTTTGGGGCCACAGTGGTACCGTGGGCTTTTGTGGAAACTCATTCTTCTGGATGTTCAGATCCGCTGCCACTTCCTCCTAGGTAATACCAGGTGTTGTGCTTGGTGGGTGGGTCCTCCCCACTGGGTCCAAGCCATAGCCACTCCCTGGGACTGCGGCTGCACCTTGGGCTCTCCCACTGGGTGAGGAAGTGATCACATGGGGGCTCAGAGCTGCTGTCACCTGTTCCGCATTCACACAAAGGTGTGCTCACACTCTTGGGGCCACAGTGGTGCTATGGGCACTCCAGCTGGGAGGGCAGTCGCATGTGTGTGCAGGGCTGCTTGGGGGCTGGAGAGTGCTCACCTATCTCCACCACCTCCCCGGGGGTAGTCCATCCACCTTCAGATGTATAGCTGCATGGATTTCTCAGGTGTCCTGGTGTGCTGTGTTGGTCTCCTTTGCTGATCGATGAATGTCCATTTAGTTGTGGTTCGAAGGCAGAGAGACAAAGGGAACACCTCACTCAGCCATGTTGCTCATGTCACTCCTCTCGTGATTTTTAAATTATATTTTTTTGGGTTATTTTCTTAGTGGTTGCTTTAGGGCTTACAATATTCATCTTAACTTGCCAGCATCTATTTAACTCCAGTAATATATAGAAGATTCATTCCTGTATAGCTCCATTCGTTTCCCCCTTTTTGTACCTATTATTATTACAGATGTTATGTCTGTATTTACTAGAAACCCAACAATATGCAGTTAAAGTTTATTGCTTTATATAATCTTACATCTTTTAAAGAAGCTAAGAGAAGGAGACCACAATTATATTTAGAGAGAGAGAGAGTGTGTGTGCATGCGTGTGTGTGTGTGTGCGTGTGTGTATGTGTGTGTATGTATTCCTATTTACCATTTTTGTTTCTCTTCATTTCTTCCTGTGGGTTCTAGTTAACCATTCTGGTGTCATTTCCTTAGTCCAATATAGCTTTATTCCTCCTCTCTTTCATTGTGTTGTCATTGTCAAATATATTACATTTCCGTATATTATAGTCCCAACAATACAATTTATGGACATTGTTTTATGTGATTGCTTTTTAAATTAAGAGAATGAGAAGTATCTAATAACTAGTGTCTTTTATCATTTCCTACATAATTACCTTTGTCAGAGCTCATTGTGTGTTTTAATTGATCTATTTTATTTATTTATTTTTAATTTTAGCTTTATTGAGTTGTAATTGAGTGGAGCTGTTAGGATTTTTGTGTGGATTGTAATTACTGTCCAGTGTCACTTGATTTTCACCTAAAGAGTTTCCTTTAGTATTTCTTGTTAGGTTTGGAGCATCAAAGTGTCCTAGTTTTTTGTTTGAGAATGTCTTTATTTCACCTTTATTTCTGCAGTATAGCTTTGCTGGATATAAGATTCTTGGTTGATAGTTTTGTTTTCTCAGCATTTTCGCATGTGTTACTCCATTGCCTTCTGTCCGCCATTGTTTCTCATGAGATCTCGTGTTAATTTTATTGTAATTTTCTTCTGTGTGATAGCCAATTTCCTTGTGTTACTTTCAAGATTGTCTCTTTTCTTTTACTTTCATCATTTTGAGTGGATTTTATCCTTATTGGAGTTTGTTGAGCTTTTTGGATGTGTAGATTATTGTTTTTTTTTTTTATCAAGTTTTGGAAGTTTTCTGCCATTATTTTTTGAGATACAGTGTGTGTCCCTTTCTTTCCTCTTCTGCTTTTCTTTTCTATTTTTTTTTTAAGATTTAATTTTTCCTTTTTTTCTCCCCAAAGCCCCCTGGTACATAGTTGTATATTCTGAGTTGTGGGTCCTTCTAGTTATGGCATGTGGGATGCTGCCTCAGCGTGGTTTGATGAGCAATGTCATGTCCACGCCCAGGATTCGAACCAACGAAATACTGGGCCGCCTGCATCAGAGTGCACGAACTTAACCACTCGGCCACAGGGCCAGCCCTTGCTTTTCTTATTATACGTACATATATTGGTGCACTTATTGTGTCTCACATTTCTCTGAAGTTGTTCTTTAGGTAGTGTAATCTAAAAAATCTGCTCTTGAGGTTGTAGCATCTCTATTGATCTATCATTAAGTTTGTTGGTTTTTTTTTCCTATTACCATCTCAAATCTACTGTTGAGCCCTTTAGTGAACTTTAAACTCCAGAATTTCCCTTTGGTGGAAGTTTTTGTCTCCTAAGTCCAATATCTGGGTCCCCATCAAAGGCAGTTTTAATGCTTGCTTTTTTCTTGTATATGGGTCACTCTTTCCTGTTTCTTTGCATGTCTTTTAATTTTTTGTTGGAACTGGACTTTTTAGATAATAAATTATAGCTGCTCTGGAGAATGATTCTTTCCTCCCCTCGGTGTTCTATTGTTGTTTGTTGGATCGTTTATTTAATGACCTGGCTGGACTAGTTCTCTGATGTCTGTTTTCCCAACAATGTATAGTCTCAGATGGCCCTGCCAAATGTATTTCCTTTTCATTTTTTAAAAAAAGCCTGACTTCTTACGGTTGCCCTTGGGTTGACATAAACCACTTATTAGTCAAAGATTGTGCTTAAGCCCAGTTTACCTAGTTAGCTTTTCACCTTTTGCCATTTGATATGTGTGTGACTTAGATTATGTTCTAAGGAGATTCGAGGCTCTCTCTACAGTTGTTCCTTGAGCATGCACACAGTCTTTCAGACCATCAGGTATGAGTGTGCTTTTATTTTCAAGTCTGGCTTCTTAGGAATTGTCCCTGTGTCAGAGTAACCTATTGTTCAGCCAGTTTTTGATTGTGGGTTCGATTAAAGCCACTTGAGCCTTATTTGTTGATGGATTTCTCTGTGGCTTTGGGGAATTCTTCTAAGTCTGTCCCAAATCCCACTTCAGTTTCCCCTGATTGGGTGCAACCTATTTCATGTTCCTAGCCTTCTTGACCCCCAAGGTTGAGTGTGATCTTAGGAGGTCCCTTATTTGCCTTCTTTCTCTGTTTCCCTTTGCTACCTTTCTGAGTGATCTACTGCTTTGCTTGTTTGTGCTATCCTGGAGCTATCAGTTCTGTCTTAATTGGTTGCCATGGAAGTGTTTTTGACAGTGCCTTAAGGAATGAACTTCTCCAAGCCTTGTTCCTAAGAAAGTCAGTCTTCTCAGGCAGAGCTACTCAGTTCTTTGTTCTTAAGGCACCCTCTGGGCAGAACCTCTGCACTGCTGCTCTTTTGCTGGGCATGGGGACAGCACCCTGCTTCTCCCAAAGAGACTCCTGTACTCTGACAGGGTGCTGGGAGGAGGGAAAGGTATATAACCCCTCATTTTCTCAGCTTGTCCTTCCTAGTATAGAACTTCCATTCTACTGGCAAGCTGAGGAAGGGATGATAGGGCCCCTGGCTTGTTGTTAGGGTGGGAGTCTATGAGTGGGAGCTACCAGGGCTGAGTAGGATGAGAGTCCCTGGAGACCTGGCCCTTCTATTGCAAAACTATAGCCTTAGACTAGAAGCTGGGGAGAGCGGAAGCCCTCATCTTTTGGACCACACCCACCCAGAGGGGAACGTCCATCATAGGGAACTGTATGTGGGAGAGATGTTGACGGGAGCCGGTAGATAGATCATGGCTCAGATGCCACAGACTCTCCCTTTTCTTAGTGACAGTTAGTAGATTTTCTTGAATAAATTTTCCTGTTTGCTACATGTCTTTAGGACAATTTTCAGAGACTTTAAGTGGTTATTTTTCACCTGTGAAATGGTTAATTCGCTAGGAAGTGGATTCATGAAATTCTTCACTCGGCCATTCCAGAAGTCTAGAAGTTCTACCTCCTTTTTTTTCTTTTTAAATATTCATCATAATATTTCGTTTTATTGAATGGTCAAATGATGATGTCTCTTACTGTCAGCTTTTTGGAAATTACTGAGATATTCTTTGAGGCCTGTTTGCATATTTTCCCTGAATTTTGCGATATAAAATGTTACTGTTTCAGTGTATTCTGTCCTTTCTTTTTTAATCTTCTTGATCATTTGTAGGTTAAAAATGTGTGTTAAATTCTTCAGTTGTAATTGTTTGATTCTTTCTTATAATTTGAACAGAGTTGTTCTTATTCAATGTGTCCAGGTTGATTTTGTTGTAACTTGAGATTTTACTTTTTAGAGGTATAATTTTTGTAGTCCAGTTCAGTCTGAATCTGTGTTTTTCAACAGAGGAGTTGGAATTCATTTATCTAGCTAGATATTAGGCTGCTTTAAGAACTGTCTTCTTGTCAATGTTGTTGAATGGTGTTGTCTGGTACCACACTGTGTAGTGCAGGGAACCTCTCTAGGTTTAAAAATACATGTGGTCATGGGCCAGCCCAGTGGCATAGTGGTTAAGTTTGCAAGTTCCCCTTTAGTTGCCTGGGGTTCACAGGTTTGGATCCCAGGCATGGACCTACACTGCTTATCAAACCATGATGTGGCGGCATCCCACATACAAAGTAGAGGAAGATTGGCACAGATGTTAGCTCAGCAACAATCTTTCTCAAGCAAAAAGAGGAAGCTTGGCAACAGATGTTAATTCAGGGCCAATTTTCCTTACCAGAAAAAAAAAATTTACACGTGGGCCTGTTGAAGTTGGCTAGGTTATACCTTACTACTGTTCAGAAATTGGTTTCTTTTTAGAAGTGTATCACCTGATGATTATATGTAGTTAGACATTAATTTCTGTATACTCAACTTCCAGTCAGCTGATAATTTTATTCATTATGCACTGATACTTGTAGATGGCACTTTATAAAATTCAGTCTTTCATGAAAAGGAGTACTGTCTATCAGCTGTTTTCACTTGGGAAAAGTGCCAGATAGATGCCAGTCAGAGTTGCTGGGAGTGTTCATTGGCTGAAACCTCTTGGGGGAAACTCTGACCACCGTAGCTAAAGTGTCTTCCTCCAGGCTCAGTATGTCAGGGTGGCAGGACTGAATGACAGCCCATTTGGGGTTCTTGTGCACAGTTGGGATGGCCTCAACCTCGCTCGTATAGGACTGTCCTTCATCTCTTAGCTCCCTGTATCAGACTCCCTTAGATATGCTTACTTTCCAGCAGAAAGACAAACCTCTTTTCACACCCTTGTTACAGGAATCAGTTGAATGTTGGCGAGGAGGTTTTAAGAGGCATGGTAGCCTATGTCCTGGCCCCTTGCCTCAGTGCCTGTGAAAATTCTTCCTATCTTGCAGGGTTTTTGAGTCTAAAGAAAATCGTGCCTTCATGAAGTCTTGCTAGGACTACTTATATGTCCTTGTTTATATTTTCATGTTTGTAAAAATTAGATTACTGTCAGAAAGAATGAATTCATGTTTTGAAGTAAAGATGGTTAAATAGTAAAGCTGATTTGACTTCTGAAGATACTTGTAAAATTCAGATTTGTTTAAAGCACTTACATGGTATTTGTTTCATTTTTGTTTTTGTTTCTCTACCGTAAGACTTGCTACATTTGTGATGAACAGGGAAGAGAGAGTAAAGCAGCCACTGGTGCTTGCATGACCTGTAATAAACATGGATGTCGACAGGCTTTCCATGTGACATGGTAAGTATGTTTTCCCTCATTGTACAGAATTGAAATTGGGAGTTAAAGACTTAGTTAGGTACCCAAATATTATGTACACTAAATTTTATTGGGATAGTTTCTATGTTTAGATTTACTTATTTGTAGTGAAGATAATGCTAATAATTGCTTGTTTTTACCAGTGAATTTTCAGTAGGTGAACCCTAGTTCTAGTGTCTTATTCACTTTGATTTTGTTTAAAATATTGGTGTTGGTTACCTACCCTTTGGTTTGTTATTAGGATTAAAAGAGCTGATGTAGGTAAACTTAGTGCAGAGCCTGAAAGATGAGTAAGGAGTTAGTGAATGACACTGTTTCTTCACTGTCTTTGTTTTGACGGGGGAAAAAAGCAATCACCATTATTCTCAGTATTATAGTGGCTACTTCTTCAAAGGTTACCTAGATAATTTAAAATATTCAACATAATAGACAATAGTTCAAAATAAAAGTTTGGAAAGAATCCATGTACTTATTAATTTTAAGAATTAGCTATGTCTATCAGCCTCTATATAGGCACATACTTTATTTCCTGAGCTTTTAGTGTGTGGATTTATGAAGTCTATTTTAGATTACCTTTGGAGAATGGAAAAGATTTTTGGTTTTTATAAATTCTCTTAATACTGTACTTAATTTTCCAAAGATGAAATCCTTTTTGGGTATGAGATATATACTAATACTGTAATTTTGGAATGTTAAAAATGGAAGGTCAAATTGACAAGATGATGATTATACACTTAGCGTTTTGTGTTTTTAAAAAACACGATTATCATAACTTTAGGTTTTAGTTTCATCTCTTCAATTGTTTTTGACTGAAAAACAGGGCTTCTGTTTTTCTTGCTTCCTGTCCTGTCCTGTGACTTGGAGCATTTTCCTTGTAACTGTGTGATCTGCCTCTGTGGGCGAATACCATCACATGTCATTTCAGCCCTTCAGAGGCCTAGCCTTTCCCTTTGTACCTGTGATACAGATTGAAAAAGTAAGATGAAGTGTGAATTATGGGAGGGAGGGTTTATCCTAAAGAAATTTAATATCTGTTATGGTGACATAAAATATGCATAATTCTTCATCCTTGTTAGAGATGGATGAAAAGTTTATTTTAAACCATAAATATAACAACAAAAGAAATCAGTCGCAGGTTGGAGTGAAATGCACTTGATCACAGCTAGAATAAAAGCCTTCTATTTTCCCTTTTTATCTTAAGGAGAGGTAAGATTTTCTTACAAACCTTATATGTGTGGAAGTGGATTTTAATTTATTTATATGTTTACTGTGATTTGAAATTTTATTAATATACTTGGCTTTTATTTTCAGTGCTCAGTTTGCCGGACTACTCTGTGAAGAAGAAGGTAATGGTGCAGATAACGTCCAGTACTGTGGCTACTGTAAATACCATTTTAGTAAGCTGGTAAGAATTTGTCTTGAATTTCATATTAAAATGGTAATTAGTTTTGACAATAGAGTTGCCTCTGTTGTATGAAAAAGGCATAATAGCTCTTTCTTTTCCCATGATTTTTGCTTGAGATTGTTTGCTTAGCATGTTCTTTATTGGGAATTAAAAGATCTGGTAAATTTAAAAGATTTTGCTTTACCTGGGTTCGTTTATAAAGGTGAATATTCTAATTTAGAATATATATTAATAGTAAATGTTGGTATACATTTAGTAGAAAAAATAAATGTGTGAGAAACTCTTTATAATTTAGTTAATATCATTTTTGACATTTGATTATACTTTTTGTGATTCTCACTTGCTTATCTTTTCACTTAATTATTGTTACTCGTTTAATTTTTTATTTTCATTTTTATTTATTAGGAGATGGTAAAACTAAAGACTGTTTTGTGACGTTTTGGTTAAAGATCTTCAGAAAAATATATTTACAACTTTGCGACTATTTTAGATTTGGTCAGTCTTTATTGTTACACAGTAGCCTGGATGATGGAGTTAGTGGTATTTGATTAACTGTTACGTATTTTGTGTCCATGTTCCTTTGAAGGATCAATATTTCTTTAACTCCCAAGTGTTTATTTCTCAGTCTTTAATGATAACGATCAGATTTGTGTACTGAAAGTCTGTGGTTACTTTCTTTTTCTTTAGTGTCTTATTTTTTTATTGTTGCTTTTCCCAGGTGAATTTCTCTCCTCTTTTTTAAAAAAAGAAATAATGTCGTTAGGGACTCGTTTCTCATGAAACGAGCAGCTTTTGACTCCAATATTCTGGTTCATGGATGTAAAATATTTAAGAGTGTGTATATATATTTTATATTGAAGACTTTGATTTATTTTAATGACCGACAATATTAAAGTGGTTTAAGAGAAATTTTGAGATAGTAAAATTCAAAATTTTGCTTCCTGGATGTTAAAAGTATATTGGAATCTTCATTTTCTATGGGAGTTGATGATATAGATAAAATATAGAAATAATTAAAATGGATTTTCAAGTTTGTATAAATAGAATTTTCTCATGGCTGGTTATTGACATACTGGTATCTCATTTGCTAGTTCAGGAAAAAAGTCTGTTTAATAATTTAATGATTGGGTATGCTCTACATTTGCATGGAATTTGAACGTCTTTATAGTCATTTTTATCTAGTTTAAACTAATTAGTTATGGTACCACCAAGTTTTAAACACCTCAAATAACTCTCACCGTCATACTTTATTATGAAATTCTGTAAATATTTTAAACAGAAATTTGTAATACAGTTGGCCCTCCGTATCCTTGGGTGGCTTCCATACCTGCAGGCTTTGCATCCATGGATTCAACCAACTGCCAGCTGAAAGGCCTAGGTAGTTGGATCTGTACTGATCATGTACACACTCTTTTCCTTGTCCTTATTCCCTAAACAATACAGTATAATGGCTATTTACATAGCATTTACATTGTATTAGGTATTATAAGTAATCAAGAGATGATTTAAAGTATATAGGAGGGTATGTGTAGGTTATATGCGTATACTACGCCATTTTATATAAGGGACTTGAGCATCTATGGATTTTGGTATCCAAGGGGGTCCTGGAACCAATTGCTATGGATACCGAGGGATGACTCTGCTTTTAGTAATGCTTTGAAAAATGCATGGGTCTAATACTGACATTTCCTTTAATTTTTTTCTTAATGAACTGCACAGGCAAGTTTTAGAAAACTGTATGCCTTAATTCTGAAAGTATGAGATTAAAAGGCTTCTTGCTTTCCCTAGCGGCATAAAGTAACTCCTCAAATCTTTTCTTTTCTTCTAGTCTTGGCATCTTTCTTCAATATGGCATTCTCTATTTCGGTTGAAACTTCTTTTCTTTTTTAAAGCAGACATTGAAAATTATAGTTGATTTCTTTAATGAGGTGGTTTGTGACAAAGTGACAAGCTAATGCTTATTTCAAAATATAGTGTATTGTCACATTTTAATGTACAAAACTATGGCATTAATGTTAAATTTAGGTTTAGATTTTTCTTTATAATGCAATAGATAATATATATATGGATGGTGTCTGAACTGGATTATATAGTTTGAAATAGTAAGACTTTTTTTTTTTACTTCAATAGACATTTTTAAATACACTTGAATTGATTTAAGCCTAACAAAAAGATTATTTAAAACAATTTTATATACATATACATATATGTATATATATTTTCTTTTTTAGAAAAAGAGCAAACGGGGATCTAATAGGTCATATGATCAAAGTTTAAGTGATTCTTCCTCTCACTCTCAGGATAAACATCATGAGAAAGAGAAAAAAGTAAGTGGATTTGTTGTTGCTAAATATGTAGCACACTACTTAATAGAATTTTTTCCCTTTTTTAGATAAAAGTTCTTAATAGCTGAATGGAGGCATTGAAATACTGAAAATTTTTAACCAAGAGTATTAAGTCAAAGAGTAGGTTTATAATGCCATATTTGTGAATATTGTCATACATATTTCAGTTGAAAATTTGAAATACAACTTGATTGAAAGGACGAGAGGGATTTCTTGCATATGTTACTGTGGTCATCTTGTGAAACCTTTAGGTGACTTCAGCAATAATAGTTTGTTCCTATATATTGTTAACTGATTATTTCATACATAAGTAAAAATCTTGTCAGCTTTTTCCCTTTATAATAGAACAATTTTGAAGTTCTGTATATACTGACTGTTTTTTTCCACAGTAGTGCTAATGTTGTATTATTTTTTTTAATGGCCAAATATCTTACTATTTGTTTGAGAATATTTTGTCTTTTAATTAAAACACTAAAAGCTTGCCTAATACTAATCTGTCTTCTTCTGACTTACCTATTTTCTCCCTACATTTTTACTTACTTAAAAGGATCTGAGTAATTTATAGTAAACTAATAAGTACTGTATAATTATTTGTAGGACATATTACCAACATAGGAAAAGCATACTTCTATGACTTGTTGTTAATAAAGTGAGGATACAAAGTACATCTTCACTAAGAAAAAAATATTACTCTTAAACTGTTGGTGTAACCTAGTTTGGAAAATATTTCCGCAGATTGTGTTAAACTGAATCACCTAACATTTTCATGTTTGTAAATACTTAAGATTTGGGAAGGTGATTAAAATGCTAATGTTATTTAAAAACGAATTTGTTTTGAATTTATATTTGTGCTGTTTTCAAGGTAAATATTGTAAAAACTTAAATTTTTGGTTTTGACATTGATTTTCCAATTATGAGTGAAATAATAATTATAACTTTAGATTCACCTTTAGAGCACTTGTTTGGTTTATATGTTTTGTAGATCTTAGGCAGCAAGTATACATATTCATTGTGATTTCTTTCATGAGGTGCTTTTGTGATAGTGACAATAGTAGGGTTCTATCTTGTCTATTTTTGGATTACTGATGGAAAAAATGACAGATTTGATTTAATTAGCAGTTTTAGTAAGAAGCCTTGTGAGATTTCGTTTAAGCTTTTTAATCCACAAACAAGGGCTTCTTAGGTAGGGCTCAGTATATATTGTGAAGAGGGAAGTCTTACCATTGATGTTCTCCTGTTCTGCCATTTCATGAGCGTTATCTTGTTTAAAGAAGTATTCACTGTATGATCTTAATCTATGCCTTGTCATCTTATTTTTAAAGAACAATTATTAAATGTAGTACAGTGTTTAATAAATACAGTGGTGATGACTGTGTTTATTTATTAATCATTATTTTTTGCTCTAGGAATGAATTTGATTTTTCTTTTTTTCTTTTTTAAAGATTGGCACCTGAGCTAACAACTGTTGCCAGTCTCCTCTTTTTTTTCTTCTTCTTCTTCCCGAAGTCCCCGAATACATAGTTGTATATTCTAGTTGTGAGTGCCTCTCTGATTGTGCCACGTGGGACGCTGCCTCAGCATGGCTTGATGAGAGGTGCCATGTCTGTGACCAGGATCGGAACCCGTGAATCCCTGGGCCGCCGAAGCAGAGCGCACAAACTTAACAACTTGGCCATGGGGCCAGCCCCTGATTTTTCGTTTTATGAGTTTTTTTGCAGTTGTTGAATACTAGATTGAAAAACATTATATTTAGTCAAACTTGCTTAGCTTTAAATTTTAGCAGTTGGTATTTTCATTTGTATGTAAATACTATTTGGATTTTACTTTCAGCATATATATAAGTTTAGTATAAATTGATTTTGTTGTCAAAATCAACTTGTGCGTTTTATTTTATAATAACTAAGATTTTCTGATAATCTATAAAGGCTGTGAGGTAAACGTTCTGTAAATTTGTTATTATTATTAGGCTTGTTTGATTGCCTTAGGAATATTTGGGAAGAGACTTTTTTATTATGGTATGACCTTGACCTCTCCAAAGCTCTATTCTTTCAGGTTCTCTTACATCTTTCACAGTGGACTTTATAGCACGTCTTTGTTTCACTCTTCATACAATGATTTTCTGACAGTGGCTTCGATTTTATCTTTTTCTAGAAGCCACTCCTTACTTTTAGTATTGTTTGCTGTCTGAAGAGACTGGGAATTTTCAAAACCAGCAAGTCTTGGTTCCTTTTTGTCAGTAGTCCTCCCTAATTTAGTTTATCTTTATGTTCCTGCTTTTTTACTGTAAATAGCAAAAAATAAGACTGCGCCTTCAACATATTACCTAGAAAATCTCCTTAGTTAAATCATACAATTCATTAAATACATTTTCTATTTTCTGTTTCCGTAGGCAACAATGTTGCTAAACTTCTAGTTACTACATAACAAGAACTCCCTTGCCTCTAATTTTTTTTAACCTATTTCTCACTTTCTTCTGAGCCCTAGATAGCAGCCTCCCGACAGGCCATGAGGTTCCTAGTAAGAGTCTCTTCCATGCTTACTGGGCTTTCACTCATAAGCTGCCGATGGCCCTTCCAGCCTCTGCCTACTGCCTAATTCCAAGTAACTCCCACATTTTTACTTTTTTTGTTATATCCCACTTGTTGTAACAAAATATGTTATCAGTTACCTTTTGTAGCATAACACATCCCTAAAATTTAGTGACTTAAAACTATAATAAACATTTGTTGTCTCATAGTTTCTTTGGGTAAGGAATTTGGACTTAGCTGGATATTTCTAGCTCAGGGTCTCTCATCAGATTGCGATCAAGATGTTGGCAGGACTATAGTCATTTGAAGGCTTGACTGTGCCTGGAGGATATGCTTCTAAGATGGCTTATTCACATGGCTGGCAAGTTGGTGCTGGCTGTGCAGGAACCTCAGTTTCTTGCTGCGTGAACCTTCCCTTAGGGCCGCTTGAGTTGAGTGTCCTTATGACATGGCACCTAGCTTTTCCCAGAGTGAGTGGTCTAAGAGAGAGCAAGGTGAAAGCTGCAATATTTTTTATGTTCTTGCCTCAGATGTCACATGTCTTTTATTTTCCCCTCTAATTGAATGCCTTTTTTGCTAAACTATTATTTGGTTGTAAGATACATATAAAGTATTTGCCATTTTAACCACTTGTAAGGCACACAATCATTTTTGCAGTATTCTGTTGGTTACATAGGGCAGCCTGTTCAGTGTGGGTGGGTACTACCTAGGAACAAAGACTATTGGGAACTATCTTGGAAGCTGGCTATGATACCCTAAGAATTGGGCAAATATCCTGTTTCTTATCAACTTTTCATCCACAGGTCTTAGCATTGATTGATGATTCTATCTGAAATAAATAATGTCTGACAAAAGGTGATTTTCTAATTCCATCATTCATTCTGTATCCATTATTTGGCATTCTACTGTAAATTAGAGCTTTCTTCCCTTTCTCCCTTTTTTACTTCATCAGTAATGGGCAAGGGAGGAGTCTACAAAGGAATCAAGAAGTAGCTATAAATACAGGAAGAAAATTAGGAGAGATTGGTATTTTCGAATCCAGGGGAAGTGGATATTTCAAGAAGGAGGGTCAGTGCTCAGCAGTGTTAGATGCATATGAAATATCAAATAATAGGAAGATAAATACATGTCCTTTGGAATTAATGTTAAAGAAGTTGTTGAGAAGGAGTTTCAGTGTAGTAAGAGGAGAAGCTAATTGAAATTGGTAGATGAATAGAGTAGTATGAGGAAGTGTAGATAGTGAGAGTACTTAACTCTTCTAAAAACCTAAGATATGAAGGAGAGGAGAGGAATAGGGCAATAACGGGAGGAATATGTGAGATTAAAGTGTAGTAACAGACAAGAAAAACACTCTGTCCCTCCCTGTTTTGCGGGGGAAGGAAGAAAAGGGGCGCATAGGTGAATAACTTGGTCACCTGGAGAGCAGCAGAGAAAGTAGGTGTGGGCAGAAGGGAGAGATAGCTTAGGCAGATTGGGTATAAGGGTAAGAAAACCAAAAAGAAGCAGAGGAGGGTAAGGAAATAAAAATGTTTCAAACAGTAGATCATGAGATCAAGGTTGGATAATAGATGCAAGTGAAACTAGAGAATTGAGGGTATAGGGATTTGGAGGAAATGTTGGAGCAAGGGCCTAGAGCGACTCAGTGAGGTCCAAGAACAAATAAGAGTGTGAATCAACGGCAAGGTTATGGAGAAAGAATAGATTGTGGTGGTTTAATGTTTCAGAGTGTTTTGGCATCAGTTATTGGGAGACAATTCATGGGTCTCTCACATATGAATACACCTTGTAAGTAGAGGCCCTGACTGCCTTTGTTTCAGATTATCTTTTCAAAGTTGTTTGTATAATGAAAAGCCTTGGAAAATGGAGGCACCATCATCCAGAGCAAAGGGCAGATTTTCTTACAGCCAGGGAAGATAGATAGTATCTCTTTCGGGGATAATTGGCAGGCATGCTTACTGTTCAGAATTGGGTTCCGTAAGCCCAAGGTTCCTCTCATGTAATGAAACCCAGTGTGTGTGCAAGTGTCATCTGGCCCCCTTCAGCTCATCCTGTCAGAGTTGGTGCAAATGCTGACGCTCTGGCCACTGCTGTTCCTATGGGTAATAAAGCCCTCGTGTCCAACCCAGCAGTCTTGTATCTTCCTCCAGCATCCCTAAAACTGGTGGCCTAACTTATTAGCTTGCAAGTATGGTAAGATCGTAGAGCCTTCATGATTTTTGGCACAAGATGTAATTGTAGGCATACTGAAGGAGAATTTAAGTGAGAGCCATTGGAATTGAGGATGTTTGGGGACTGTATTGTCTTTATCTGGGTAACACATCCACTGTTGTGGTCAGGGATGTTGGGATACTGTGATTGAAGGTCTTATCAAGATCATATGGAGTAGGAAGAGTTATCTAAAGAAAAATAGTGGACAGACAAAAACAAGAGATATACATTAATAAATGACAGAGCCAGGATTAAAGACCAAGTATGCCTGACTCCAAAGTCCATGGATTTTTTTTTCATAAATTTTTCTAGCTTTTACTTGGAGGTTTAATAATCACATTTCTTTAAAAGTTAGACAAATCAGATGTATTACAAATTGAATTTTTTTTGTATTGGTACAAATGGTGAAGTTTTCACTTGTTCTTTTTTTTTTTTTTTTTTTTTTTGAGGAAGATTAGCCCTGAGCTAACATCCACCACCAACCTTCCTCTTTTTTTCTGGCGAAGACTGGCCCTGAGCTAACATCTGTGCCCATCTTCCTCTATTTGATATGTGGGACGTCTGCCACAGCCTGGGTTGAAAGTGGTGTATAGGTCCTCACCCAGGATCCTAACCGGCAAACCCTGGGCCGCCAAAGTGGAACGTGTGAACTTAACCACTGTGCCACCAGGCTGGCCCTCACATGTTCTAAAAAGAATGCTAATCATAGAATCTCTTATGAATCCTTTACTTTGTTCCAAGAAGTTCTCTTTTGGACTGATTATTGTTTGGGAGAAGAGATTTATGAAGAGCTTTTAACTCAGAAGGGATAGATACTTTGTCAAAAGAGAATAAAAAATGAAAGTTACAAGTAGATGTGAATAGCCTTTTTGAAATTTTGCTTGAATTCAAATATTGAAGACAAACATGAATACAGTGCGTAGATTAAATGGCATGTCCGTGAAATGAAATTTTACAATTAGTCGATTTGACCAAGGGCTAACTTCTTTATTCAACAGAGTTATTATCTTTTGTAAGGTTGAGATTGCACATAATGTAAAGACTCAAATGCTTAAATTCATTTAGGTCTTTAGTGTTCCATTCCAGCTATCTAAAATCATAGCATTATGGAGATTAAGTGACTATAACAAATTGTTTTCCATTAATAATACAAATATTTGTTAATATATTTGTTATCTAGTTTAGTTTCCTTTTTCATAGATGAATAAATAGGGACATGAATATTTAATTGAATTTGATAAATGTTTATGAAGCATCTACTGAATTCAAGACATCATGCTCAATTCCTAAGGAAAAAACCAGAAATTGAAAATCTGCAGAGTCACATTGACATTAAGCAGTTCGTTCAAAGTTGTATATTTGGGGGCATTAATAGTGAGAGAGCCCAGTTTATATTTTTAAACTTCTGTGCTCTTTGCATATGATTTTTCTTTTGTATATTTCAGAAGTGTAGCTACAAGCAATGAGTGTTAATAAGTGTGACTTTTTTGAAAAGCTGTTTAACTACTATGTTTCATCTAATCTGATTTACCACTCATTGTAAGATGCATCTTTATTTTACGTACCTCTAAGAAAGAAAAAAGGATGCCAAGAGGACACAGGATTGTTGTAATATACACCCAAATTTTAGAGATTTAAATAAGTTTCTTAGAATCCGTTAAATATGGCATGACAAGGAAACTGAAAGTTTCTGTCATTTTACCTAATAAGTATTAGATATAAACTTTAAGATTTTTGTTATTTGTCACTATTTAGCCGTTTATAGTAGCTGACATTTAGAAATGATGTAAATGGCCCATACTAGACAAAAAGTTTTGGCACATCAGTAGAATGCGATATTATGTTGTGCCCCAGTTTCCTCATTGTATCAAGGTGATATTAGTACCTAACCTCATAGGGTTGTTGTAAAAATTAAATTTAATATATGTAAAATGCCTTGGCACATAGTAAAGTACTTCTTGAAAATCTGGTTGTCTAGGCAGAAAACTCAATAGCATCTTAGTGTTAGTTAATATTATTACAGTTAAAATTATGATTTAGAAGACAAATGATGTGCAAAGGGATTTTTAATATAAGTGAAAAATGCAGTATACGAAAGTGTATATTTAGTATAATCCCAATTTTGCTTAGGATTTTTATGTAGAAACCTGGAAGAAAATTTACCAAAGTGTTAACAATTATGGTTATACCATAATTAGTTTATTTTCACCTTTTTATTTTAAAAGATTTTAATAGTATAGGAAATTTATGTGAGCAATACAAAGAACAACTGTATATGTTTAACCTGGATTCAACAGTTTTTCACATTTTACCACATTTGATTTATCTTCATCCTTATACATATACATAAAATATATAGACATTGAAAAAATCTGTTTATGGCCATTTGAGAATTACTTGCTCACATTGTGACACTTCATCTCTAAATGGTTAAGCATGTATCTTCTGAGAAGGACATACTTCTGCATTGCTAGAGTGTAGTTATCTTACTTAGGAAACTTAACATTAATATACTACTACCACTATTTAGTGTACAATCCATATGCAAATATCTCCTGGTTGTCTCAGTAATATCCTTCGTAGCTGCTTTAAAAGGAAATTGATGCGGGATTCAATCAGGTATTAACCATTGCATTTAGTGCTTGTGTCTTTTAGTCCCCTTTAATCTCAGTCTGCCTCTCATGACGTTGACATTTTTGAAGAGTCTAGACCAGTTTTTTTTTTAGTATAGAGTTATCAATTAATTAATCTATTTGACTCTGAAATATGTTTTTATTTATATATTTTTATTGCAATAACCTTGGTTTATAACATTATATAAATTTCAGGTGTACATCATTATGTGTTTTGATTTCTTTGTAGATTACATCATGTACACCACCCAAAGACTAATTACCATCCATCACCACACATGTGTCTAATTACCCTGTTCACCCTCCACACTTCACCCTTCCCCTCTGGTAACCGCCAGTCCAATCTCTGTTTTTGTGTGTTTTCATCATTGTTTTTATCTTCTACATTATAAGTGAGATCATATGGTATTTGACTTTTTCTCTCTGACTTACTTCATTTAGCATAATACCCTCAAGGTCCATGCATGTTGTCACAAAGTGGCTGAATTTCATCATTTCTTATGGCTGAGTAGTATTCCATTGTGTATAGATACCACATCTTCTTTAATCTAGTCATCCTTTGATGGGCACCCAGGTTGCTTCCAAGTCTTGGCTATTGTGAATGAGGCTGCAGTGAACAGGGGGGTGCCTGTACCTTTATGCGTTTGTGTTTTCGTGTTCTTTGGAAAAATACCCAGCAGTGGAATAGCTGGATCATATGGTAGGTCTATTCTTAATTTTTTGAGGAATCTCCCTACTGTTTTCCATAGTGGTTGCACCAGTGTGTACTCCCACCAGCCCTTATGAAGGTTCCCTTCTCTCCACATCCTCTCCAACACTTGTTGTTTCCTGTCTTGTTAATTATAGCCGTTCTGACAGGAGTGAGGTGATATCTCATTGTAGTTTTGATTTGCATTTCCCTGATAGTTAATAATGTTGAACATCTTTTCGTGTACCTGTTGACCATCTGTATATGTTCTTTGGAGAAATGTCTGTTCAGATCTTTTGCCCTTTGTTAATTGGGTTGTTTATTTGTTGTTGAAATGTATGAGTTCTTTGTATATTTTGGATATTAACCCCTTATCAGATATATGGATTGCAAATTTTGGGGTTTTTTGGGTTTTTTTCATGCTCCAGTTATTCTGTCAAACATTGATTTTCTTCAGTCTTCATTTTTCTCTTTTCTTATTTCCATCTCAGTGCACATCCAGCACTTCCTTAGTTCTAGCTTTCTGATGAAGCTGCACTTTGTCTGTCTTGTATCGCTCACACTGTAGCTCTTGGTTTGGATATCTTTTACATGATTTTCTTCTTTTTTCATTTCACCTCTATACTGCTAGTTGTCATTAGTATATGTCTTACTGCCAGGCTGTGTGTCTCAAAGCTGATCCCTATCTTTTGTACCCTACTGTTCTTCCTGTTCTTCCTGTTTCTTGAACACAGTGAAACCATGTAAAATGCTTACTTTTTTACAAACCTAGAGTTTTAAGTGTGAGGGTAATGGAATAGAGATAGTGTTGTTGACAACTTTTGAGTAATTAAGAACTGATTTGGGAGAAATTCTAATTTTATTTGAATTGAATATAACGTAGTAGTTACATATACATTTATAGGCAAATAGGAATATGAAGCTGGAGCAAGAGATGTTAATGGAGTAAGAAGTCTTTGCTGAAGTCGTGAAAAGGGACACTCTCTGTTGAGAAGGGCTGATGAGGACTTTTATCCCTAGAGGAAGAAAAAGCTTTAGTATTAAATGTTGAAAATAGATATACTTGTTGATCAGGCAGAGAGAAGTTAAAGTGATTATTAAATCACTTATTATTAATTCCTTTGTGTGTTTGCATAGTTTGTTTCCTTAACTTTTCCAACTCTACAGTATAACCACATTCGTTTCTTTGTGACCCACTTCCTTCATCTTTAAAGCCAGCAATGTTGCAACTCTCAGATCGTTCTTCCATAGTCATATCTCCCTGAGTCTCTTCTGCTGCCTCCTTCTTTCACTTTTAAGGACTCTTGTGATTACATTGTGCCCACTGGATAATGTAAGATAATCTCCCTATCTCAAGGTCCTTTATTTACTTATATTTGCAAAGTGCCTTTTGCCGTGTAAGGTAACATATTTATAGATTCTGGAGATTAAGACTTGGATATCTTTGGGTACTATTATTTCACCTACCACAGAAGTATTGTCTGGCACTGTGAGAATGGCCTGAGTTCTACCTCATAGTGCAGTGATGACATGCATTTTTGGATCAATTTGTAGGTAGTGAGGTTAAATAGCTGCAGCAACCCAGTGGATACCGTTGGGTTTCAGCTTAGTTGAACTGTCTGAATCAAGCCCAGCGCTCAGGGAAAGCTCTGTGAGATGAGGGGGTGGGGCACTTAACACCTTTTTTTTTTTTTTGAGGAAGATTAGCCCTGAGCTAACTGCCACCAATCCTCCTCTTATTGCTCAGGAAGACTAGCCCTGAGCTAACATCATGCCCATCTTCCTCTCCTTTATACATGGGACGCCTACCACAGCATGGCGTGCCAAGCAGTACCATGTCCGCACCCAAGATCCGAATCCGTAAACCCCAGGCCGTCGAAGTGGAACGTGCGCCCTTAATCGCTGCATCACCGGACTGGCCCCTTAACGTATGTTAAGGAGGAATGGCAACAGCTCAGCTGTCTTATAGTTCAACACCTCTTGCAGTTACCCTGCAAACTTCAAATTCATTTACGGATGACAGTAAAAGATCTCAAAGGTTTTTGCAGTGAGTCCTGGTTGTGAGAAGGCAGCTTTGGTCTTCTAGGGAGATTTCCCAGAGATAGACCAACTCCCATGGGAAATTATAGTTGAGATCTTAAATAATATTCAGGCTCTTAATGCCCCAGATTGGCTTTCCAATGTTAATAAAGCATTTACAATGTGATAAAGGTGACCCACTGGAAAATGAGAAATCTAGATAAATTCTTACAACCAGCCAGCACTGCCACCCTGAAAAATTCTCCCAACCCTTATGAAACTAGCAGCTACCGAAACTAGATGAAAACCTGAGAGGTTATCTTAGTAATGGGGTAACAGAGGTCCCAGATTAAGGCAAGCTCTCCAAAACAGGTCCCTGCTGTGTGAGCCTAGATCCAGTCAACCAGAGGGTACAAACTGGCTGCTGAGTCAAGGGGTTCTCAGGGCTGAAATAAATGGTGTCACCCATGAGGACATCACAATATAGAGCATTATGAGTGCTGAAAAAATGGGAAATTTATTTGGTTGACGCACAAACAGCCATCATGCCCTTTGCAATTGAAAGTAAATACAAAGACTCATTTAATGGTGTGGAGCCACTTTCTACACCCACAATCTCTAAATCTTACTCAACCTCCTCACCCTTGAAGGCGACCACAGTTGCTTTAAGAAGAAAAATATTAGAGATGGAGATGAGGTTTCCCTATCCCAAGGAGGAATCAATGGCCATATGCACCCATCCAAGTATGGTGGGGAATTTGGAGAGAGGAGAGACACAAATTTTTATGGCTCTATCACTATCCTACCTACACCCATGGAAGAAAAAGGCACCAGGATTCAGTGGACAGATTAACAGTGGGGTAAGAAAGCTAACATGACTTTGTAGGCCAGGCCTTTCGGCAACTAACTGTACTTTTGTTACTGCTTATACATCCGAAGATGTAGTAGGAAATGACGTGTTATACAGCAGTCAGCAAACTATGGCACCCAAGCTAGCAATGATTTTTACATTTTCAAAGAGCTTTTTTTAAAAAAAGGAAGAATATGTAGCAGAGACTGTATGGGGGTCTGCAAAGCCTAAAACATTTACTATCTGGTTCTTTGCAGAAAAAGGTTGCAAACCTCTGTGTTATATGCTTATCATTACCCATCCCGTGAGTGCCAGAGTATTCCCCCAGTGAGGCAGGGGGTGCTAATAGGACATATAAATTTGCTCCCCTTCCCTTCCCAACCACTTCCCTTTCCAGTGAAAACACAATAGATGAATAGATGGGGACAAAGGGAAACCTCAACCTTGATTAAGAACTTAAAGTAGCAGGGGTAGTAAGAGATGCGCTATCTCAACACAAAAGCCCTGTAAGGCCAGTGAAAAGCGGTTAACGGGAGCTGGAGGCTTATAGTGAATTACTGTCAAGTGAGTTTAATTATTGCTCTTATAGCCACAGCTGTTACAGACTAAACCCAGTACACAAATTGATGGTACTTGTACTTGTCTTGGACATTGCCAACGGCATCTTTGCTATACCATTCACACCCAAGGATCAAGATCAGTTCATATGCAGGTTGCAAGGCCTCCAATATAAGTTTGTAGTGCTTCCAGGAGAAGCAAAATTCCCTTGCCATTTGCTACCAATACGTATGTCAGGATTGAGTGCAAGTGCCTCTGTTGTCTGATTTCCAAAGCTTTCACTGTTGCTTGGTAAGTCAGTAGTAACATCAGTCTCAACAGCTCTGACTGCGATGTTATCACACTTCTCTCAACAGGGCTGGCTGGAAAACCCCAATAAAATCCAGGGAGCTGCTCACCAAGTACAGTTTCTTGGAACTATGTGAGCAGATTTACAATGTCTGATCCCTCTGGCAGATCTCTTCAGACCCCCATCATCAAAAAGGAGGCCGATATTAAAGGCTCTATGTGACTCCCTTTGATATTCTACTTGGTCTTTTATATCAGCTATCCTGCAAATATGCATTCTTTGAGAGGAGCCCAAACCAACATGTTGTACTAAAATCTGTACAACAAGCTATAGACACTCTCTACCTTTAGGGCCCCACATCCTCATTACACATTTGAGCTACAAGTTTCTGTGACTGATAATTTTGCCAATTTGAGCCTCTGGCAAAGAGCCTCCAGCCAGAGGCCCCCACTGGGGTTTTCAACTTGCGACCTCCCTGACACAGCTATCAGGTGCATCCCTTTCTGAAAAGCAGTTATTAGCTTGCCAGTGGGCTCTTGTCAAAACTAAACACCTGACCCATGGAGGCTTTGTAACTCTCCAGCCTAAGCCAGCTAACATTAAGTCAGACTTAACAACTAATGATGTGGGAAGGGCCCAAAATTCCTCACTTGTCAAATGGAAATGGTATATTCAAGATCGCAACTGGCTTTTGGCTCCAGCAGCATCTCAGCTTTACATTAAAAAGTGGCAGCTACTTCCACCACCACGTGATGCAAAGCTGTTGGCTTAATGTGGACGTCAACTCACAGAGCTTTCCCTGAGCGCTGGGCTTGATTCAGACAGTTCAACTAAGCTGAAACCCAACGGTATCCACTGGGTTGCTGCAGCTATTTAACCTCACTCCTACTAAACTGATCCAAAAATGCATGTCATCACTGCACTATGAGGTAGAACTCAGGCCATTCTCACAGTGCCAGACAATACTTCTGTGGTAGGTGAAATAATAGCACCCAAAGATATCCAAGTCTTAATCTCCAGAATCTATAAATATGTTACCTTACACGGCAAAAGGCACTTTGCAAATATAAGTAAATAAAGGACCTTGAGATAGGGAGATTATCTTACATTATCCAGTGGGCACAATGTAATCACAAGGGTCCTTAAAAGTGAAAGAAGGAGGCAGCAGAAGAGACTCAGGGAGATATGACTATGGAAGAATGATCTGAGAGTTGCAACATTGCTGGCTTTAAAGATGAAGGAAGTGGGTCAGAGTTCCTAAGCTTTACTTGGTTTCTGCCCATAGTGGTTGCTTGTTAGTTTCTCTCCTTTCACGTGCAGTATAGATAAGTGTCTCTGTAGCTGTTATCTGAAAAGGATTGGAACCTTCTGTCCACGGAGGATGAATCTTAGTACTATTTATTACACTGGGATGGAACTGAAACTTCCTGTCAGATTGGTGAGGAAGTCCTCTTACCTGGAGGAGGTTTAGAACCACCAGAACATCATTTGGGCAACTCTCTTAGAATGTATTTTCTAGTATTCAGCCTGCAACCATGTCCTCAATTCCTCCTCATTATCAAGCAATAAAATGAAGGACCATTTACTGCCTGATTGACCATACAATTTGCTCAATATGTTTCTTACCCATTCCCATAGACTTGCCTCAAATCCCATTAATTGGTCTGCGAGGCCCTTATCCTTCCTCTTCCAGAAAGCCGTGTCTCTGACAGTATCACATTCTCACCATCAGACTGTCAAGAATGGTGAAAGAGGTCTGTGGTTTTTACCCTACTTGTAAGGTAACTACTTAGGAGACAGGAGAATTCTGGGTAAGAGATGAAGGACAGTTTATTAGTTAGTGTGATAGCAGTAGAGACCCGGTTTCCAAAGGGCAACACAAAGAGGGCCAGATGACATCTGCTCATGCAGTCTTTTGCATTGCTGTAGAGGAACCCTGAGCTTAGGGCACTTGAATCTTTTGCAGTGGGTGGTAAGCATGGCTGCCCTTTAGTCTTAAGGCAGACACTCTGTCTTCTAAGTCTGTTCATTATATAAACAAACTTGAAAAGATAGTCCAGAACAATGGGCAAGTCATTGCCTCACTTGCAAGACATGCAGAAACAGTAGACTCACATAGAATTGTCTCCCGACACATAATAATTCTCAAATTAAGAGTGGCTTAATACAGTGTTTAGTTTTCATTCACAGTGAAGTCTAAAACAAGTGTTCTTGATTGGCAGACAGTTTTCTTCCAAGCCATGGACCAGGAACTTAGCTTCCTTCCCTTTGACTCAGCCTTCTTTTCAGTGTTGCTTCCAAGGCTGCCATGCTCATTTGCATTGATCTCTGGATGAGGAAGGAGCATGGACACTAAATAGTTGTGACTTTTAAGGACCAGGCCTAGAGGTGACACACATCATTTTTCATTCAGATTGCATTTGCCTAGAATCCAGTTAAATGGCCACATCTAACTGCATAGGAAACTGGGAAATGTCTAGTCATATTCTGAGTAAGAAAAAGAAATGGGTTTGGTGAATAGCTAGCTGTCTCTACCTCATTTTAGCCTGTTCTTTCTGTTAAGCCGTATTCAATTATTAAAAATTCAAACAAGGCAGAACATTTTTTAAAAATACAAGTTAATTAAAAAAAACTGTACTCCAGAATTCACCATCCAGGAGTATCCATCAGTACTACTAAGGAATAAACATTCCAGATGTTTTCTTTTTTATACATATATATATATATATATATACGCACACACATAGATTAAAAGGATGGTTAGATAAAAATTATTTTGTTAAATGATGTAATGCTAACTTTTTAAAAAATATTAAAGTCAGAATGCAAACTGGTGCAGCCACTATGGAAAACAGTATGGAGATTTCTCAAAAAATTAGAGATAGAAATACCTTAGGACCCAGCCATCCCACTACTGGGTATCTATCCAAAGAACTTGAAATCAGCAATTCCAAAAGTCCCATGCACCCCTATGTTCATTGCAGCATTATTTACAATAGCCAAGACATGGAAGCAGCCTAAGTGCCCATCAACTGATGATTGGATAAAGAAGATAGGGTATATATATACAATGGAATACTACTCAGCCACAAAAAAGACAAAATCGTCCCATTCACAACAGTGTGGATGGACCTTGAAGGTATTATGTTAAGTGAAATAAGCCAGACAGAGAAAGACGAACTCTGTATGACTCCACTCATAGGTGGAAGTTAAACATAGAGACAAAGAGAATTGATTGATGGTTACTAGGGAAAAGGGGGTCTGGGGGGAGGGCACAAAGGGTGAAGTGGTGTACCTACAACATCACTAACAATAATGTACAACTGAAATTTCACAAGGTTGTAAAGTATAATCTTAATAAAAAGTTAAAAAATGTATTAAGGTCATTTTCTTGGCTTTATAGAAGAAAAAGAAAGTGAAGTAAAATAGGTGACATTGAACTGAAAGTAAAATTTCCTAGGGCTGGCCCAGTGACGACGTGGTTCAGTTTGCATACTCCACTTTGGCAGCTGGCCCCAGGGTTCGTGGATTTGGATCCTGGGTGTGGACCTATACATCACTTGTTAAGCCATGCTGTGGTGGCATCCCACATACAAAATAGAGGAAGACTGTCACAGATGTTAGCTCAGGGATGATCTTCCTTGAGCAAAAAGAGGAAGATTGGCAACAGATGTTAGCTCAGGGCCAATCTTGCTCACCAAAAAAAAAAGAAGAAAAGAAAAAACAAATTTCCTTACCACAAGAAATATTGTTTCCTTAAAGATACCTTTAAGTTTAATAGTAGAGATTAGGAAAACAAACAAAATCATTGAGAGGTAAGACTGTCTTTCCAGTTAGGATGCTTTTAGCTGTAACAGAATATTGCTAAAGCAATAGGAAATTTCTTGTTTTGCATAAGAAGTTCAGAAGCTAGGCTTTTCTCAGATTGTTTAATTTAACGATAGCCATTCAACAGTGGCCAGGCATTGTTGTTTTTGTGGTTCTCGTGGCTTTTCCTAGCATAGTTGCCAGGTCACTGCAGTTGTTCAGGGGTCACGGCCTAATACTTGAGCATCTCTAGGTGGGAAGGGAGTACCTTTTTAAGAGAGAGACATTCCCAGCCTCTCACAGAAAATTACCCCTTCTGTTTTATTATTCGGACCTAAACCCATCCCAGACCTAAAGTAGTTAGTGGCTAAGGAGAATAGTTTTATCTTAATTGACTAGACATACCTGTGTTCACCTCTGTGCAGGACTGTGGGGCTACTTTATGAGGATGCGAGCGGGATTAGCCAAAGAAAATGGGGGACTTTGTCTTCAAGGAAGGGCTTTATGTGTAGTTACTGTTGGGGGGCAAACTTTTATGTTTTGTTTTAATTACATGCTTCAAAATCTGTACTGAGCTCCTGCTATTAAAGGCTAATAGTATCCCCATGCTCCTCTTGTTTCCTGCTGTCCAGTTTGGTTGTTTTTAAAGGTCTGTATGTTACATTTTTCAGGTCTGTGGCATTCTCTTCTGTAAATGTAATCCTCAGAGTTGTTTAGGTATTTGTTGTTTAATTTAAAATTGTTAGATGGTTATTACCAGTCCTTTTACCACAGCTTCTCCAGTAACTTCTTTATGTCATCTCTTAAATTGGTTGAATTTTATTGTCAAGTAACTTTTTTCAAGAGCAAGTTCTTAGGACCTGTATTCTCTGAATTCCTTCATAATGGGAAATGTTTCCTTCTTGCCTTAGTTTTGAACTATGTCTTGGCTGTGCTTAGTATCATTGGGTCACACTTTGTTTCTCCTGAGAATGTAGACAGTGGGCCTAGAATATTGCTGTGGAGAGGACTGAAGACTCCCCCACCCCCCCACACCCCCACTCTCCCCCCACCCCCCCCATCCCACCCCTTGCATTCTGCTGAGTTTGACTACAGTAAGTCTCACTGGTAAATAGTCTACTTTTCAGAATGCTTTTTTAAAATTTTTATTTTATGGACCTTTATGTTTGAATACATCTTCTGTTCTCCATTTGTTGGATTGTCTACCTTAAGGGACACAAGTTATCCTTGTGTTTGATCATCTTTGTTTTCTTAAAAGGTGAGTTTCTCTCTAATTGCTTTAATATCTGCTATTTTTTTCATTTGCATTACTGTGATCATTTCATGTTTTTGTTTCAGCAGTATTTTTATTTTCAACGATGTATATTCTTTTCCTTGCACTTTCTATTTACTACTTCTGTTTTAATTTTTAAGTTACTTTGGTTCTGTAATCTCGAATTTCTTTTTTACGTTTTTCTGTTTTATCATCTCATTCTTGAGCTTTGTTTGAACCTAGAATTAAGAATTAAGTTTTATTTGCATGGGGCAGGGTTTTTTGGGGGGCAGTTTTGCTTTTTTATGATTATTAATCTACGGCATACAATCCATGTAGGAGCAGTGTTTGCCAGTCAGACAGCTTCAAAACAATGTCTGTAGCGTCCCTTCCACCCACCAAGGTCCCAGCAGCACCTAGATTGCCTCAGCTCCCTGTCCAATGGAAAAATAAAACTCTGGAGCCCCCTAGTATGTGAGGTAGGCCCTGAGAACTGTCTTTACGCTGAGTTATATTTACTCCTAGATTAAGGTTTTTAGTTTTCCTATACATGTCATGCTCTTTATGTTGTTTACGTTTTGGCTGTAGTGTCTTTGCCGTGCAACTTTTTTCATCTTGTTCATGTTTGAGAGGCTCTTTTTAGACATTTGCTCCATTATAATTTAGGTAATTTCTTGAATCTCTTCTCACCATTTTTGAGAGTAGGATTGGAGAGCTACGTATTTTGCCTCTTTATGAAGCCAGAGGGAGTGGCAAGGTTGCAGTATAAAAGCTCAGCTAGGGCAGTATGCAGTTTTTGATGGAACCCCAGGCTCAGCTCTCTTTTCTAATACTTGATTAAATGTTGTGTACTAGATTTTAATCTCTCAGCTGTGTGAGGATATTACTTCTCTCCAGATTTGAGGGGTTTTGTGATATTCTCAGAATTTTAAGGAATCGGAAGAAGGATTAAGAGCTGAATCCTACAGCTCAGTCCAGGGCTATTACTGCTGTGTTTCTAAAATCTATTTCTCTGCTTGGTCACCAGTTTTTGTTGAATGCATTATTGTCTACCCCTGCCATCCCTCCAGTTTGGATTGCTGTTGGGTTGTTGTTTGCTATGTTGCTTTCACTAGTTTTGTCCGTTTGTTTTTTTACTTATTAACAGTGGAAAGATTTGATGTGATTTCGAATTACCTTTTTAAGCACTGGGAGTTACTGGGACGTAGGCATTCTTTCCTTACTTAGAAATTCACTCAATCCAAACACAGAGAATTGAGTTATCTTAAAACAACTAATATTCATTTTCTTTCTTATAATATGGCTAAATATTAATTTCTAATATTGAGCTTTGCTGATGAACCCTTCTTGGCACATAGTGATAATGAAATTCTTTCCTTGATGCTAGCAAACCTTTGTCAATAAGTTAGTCTAATATTCTTCTGAGAAGTAACCTCAAGGTCAATATTGCCTTCTTTCCAGAATTCGCTTTCTAATTTAGCCCAAACATTTCTGTCAGTGGTTTAGTGGTTACGTGTGTACTCTCCAAAACTCTGAGATTGGATCTGAAGACATGAGCTTATTTTAAGTATTATCTCTATTGTCTTGTACTTTAATTTTCCTTTAACAATTTGTTTACTCATTCCAATTTGAACACTAGTTGATCTTTCTTATGTAACTCCTATGTAATTGTCCTAGCTTCTTTACATGGAAAATAGTTCATTCTGGAACTAAAGCTGCTTTAGAATTTAAACTTTTCTCTCCTTATCTCTTCCTTCCTTCCCTCACTCTTTTCAATTTCAGTTTTAGAATTTCTCATCATGGGTACCTTACCTATTTTTTTTTTCTTTCAATTTTTAGAAATCTGCTTTTTAAAAGGTTTTAGTTAAGTTTCTTGGGGGAATATACATAAAAGAGTCCACTTTGTGTTTGTTTAAGCCATTCCTTTCTGATCTTTCTGATCTATAGAAATAGATCCTCACAGCGCTGTTTTAAGGATTAAATTAGATCATATATGTTTTATATATATTTGTAAACTACAAACTGCTACAATTCTGGTTATTTTTATTGTTAATTATACACACTAATTCAGTTTGGAGTGACACTGGTTATCTTGACCTGTGGCTTTACATAAAAATATCCAGTATGGTTTATTTCCTTCTGGTTGTTTTCTCTCCTTGCATAAATTTTTAAAGTAAAACTCATATCATTTTTAACCATTTTTCTAAATCTCTTAAATATTCCTTCAGAACTTGCTTATTTTAATGGCCGTTATATGGTTGTATAATAATTTTTTCAACCACGTCTTCGTGGACATTCAGATTGTTTTCAGGTTTTTTCTCGTTGCAAATAGTAGTATAATAAACTGTATTTAAACCTTTGTTCACCTCCTAGAGGAGAAATTACTAGGTCAGACAACATTTTTATGGTTTCTAATTCTTTTGGTTTTTTGGTGAGGAAGATTCGCCCTGAGCTAACATCCCTTGCCAGTTTCCCTCTAATCTTTTTATGTGGGATGCCTCCACAGTGTGGCTGATGAGTGGAGTATATCTATACCCAGGATCCAAATCCACGAACCTGGACCACAGAAGCACAGCACGCAGAACTTTATATGGTTTCTTTTCTTTCTTTTTTTTTTTTTTATAGATTTTATTTTTCCTTTTTGTCCCCAAAGCCCCCCGGTACATAGTTGTGTAGTTTTAGTTGTAGGTCCTTCTAGTTGTGGGATGTGGGATGCTGCCTCCGTGTGGCTTGATGAGTGGTGCTATGTCTGCGTCCAGGATTTGAACTGGCGAAACCCTGGGCCGCCGAAGCAGAGCCCATGAACTTAACCACTTGCTACGGGGCTGGCCCCTTTATATGGTTTCTGATTCTTGCTTTTTTTTGTCCTTTACCTATTTACATTCTCTCGTAATGTGTGCAAGTGCTCATTTCACTATAACCTGGGCAACATTGAATCTTATCATTAAAAAACAACAGCTTTGATCACTAGGTCAGAGAAAAATATCTTAGCTCTTTATTAGCTGGGTTGCACATTTGCTGCTGTTGTTCTTTAGTGATCATTTCTTTGTGAATTGCCCTTTGTACATTGTTCTATGGCATATATATGTATTTTTTTCTTACTGATTTATAAAAAATTTAAACAGCACTAAAAATGGGACATGTTAACTTTATTCATTTCTCAGTTTGTTTTTTGCTTTTTAATGGTTTTTAAACTGATGTAGAAGTATTTCATATTTGAATAGCTAAACCTGCCTTTTCCCTTTCTGATTTTTTACTTTGTTTTTACACTTAGGAAAGTTTTTCCTTCCTTAAAATTAAAGATTTTTGAAATCTTCCAGACTCTCAAATTATTTTAATTTTTATTTAATTCTTTAATCCATCTGGATTTTGTTTTATTTTGTATAAGAAACATTTCCCCAAATGATTTACCAGGTTTTCTAGTACCATTATTAAGTGATTTCAGTCTTTCACTGCTGATTTGGAATCCCTTCTTTATCATATGCTAAGTATTTATATATGATTGAGTCTTTTCCTGGAATTTCCTTTTGTTCTATTGATCTATTAAAATCAGCCAATCTCTTTAGTGAAAGTCATTAGATTTCCTATTTTACAGGCTAATAATATGAATATAATCTGTTCACAGTCTGTTCTACTGAACATTTGCAGTCCTCGTCTCAGGATGTGTTTCTTGATGTGTCTATCGCATAGGACCAGAGTTCTGTATTATTCCATAATGACTTATATATATTCGCATTTTCACTCGTGTGCATACTTCACCCTTTGTGCCCACCCCCCACCCCCCCTTTCCCCTGGTAACCACCAGTCAGTTCTCTTTGTCTACGTGTTTAACTTCCACCTATGAGTGCAGTCATACAGAGATTGTCTTTCTCTATCTGGCTTATTTTACTTAACATAATACCCTCAAGGTCCATCCATGTTGTTGTCAATGGGACAATTTTATCATTTTTTATGGCTGAGTGTTATTCCATTGTGTACATATGTCATATCTTCTTTATCCAATCATCAGTTGATGGGCACTTAGGTTGCTTCCATGTCTTGGCTGTTGTAAATAATGCTGCAGTGAACACAGGAGTGCATGGGACTTTTGGAATTGCTGATTTCATGTTGTTTGGATAGATATCCAGTAGTGGGATGGCTGGGTCATATAGTATTTCTATTTTTAATCTTTTGAGAAATGTCCATACTGTTTTCCATAGTGGCTGCACCAGTTTGCATTCCCACCACCAGTGTATGAGGGTTCCTTTTTCTCCACAACCTCTCCAACATTTGTTAGTTTTTGTTTTGGTTATTTTTGCCATTCTAGCGGATGTAAGGTGATATCTTAGTGTGGTTTTGACTTGCATTTCCCTGATGGTTAGTGATGATGAGTATCTTTCCATGTGTCTATTGGCCATCCATATATCTTCCCTGGAGAAATGTTTGTTCTGTCTCCTGCCCATTTTTTGATCGGGTTGTTTGATTTTTTTGTTGAGTTGTAGAAGAAGTGATTTTTAAAGTTATTTTTTGGCAAGATTCATTACCTTTTTAAATTACTAAATTATAAAAGAATCTCATCTTTATTGTGTGTGTGTGTATATGTTATGATTTAAATTGAATTTTACTTCTCTTCATTTTTAGAAATATAAAGAAAAAGACAAACATAAACAAAAACACAAGAAGCAACCAGAACCATCACCTGCATTGGTTCCTTCTTTGACTGTTACTACAGAAAAAGTAAGTTTTAAGTGCCGTATTTTGTTTTATATAATAACTAGTTATGTGCTGACTTTTAACCGTGAGAAGTATTTTCATTCCCAGTGTCCTAGTTCCCTCTAACTTTTCCCACCTCTCTAACCCTACAATAAGCACTTTAGAGTTCCCATTTCTTAGTTCTTCATCCTACCTTCTCTTTATTCTATACTTGTTTGTGAAGAATGTTAAGTAAGGATAACAAGTGGGGAGGCATTGAGGTTAAGAATTTGGACTATAGAGTGGGATTTGTCCACCTATGACTTTGAATTCTGGCTTTGCCACTTACTGACTGAGCTTTTAGACAAGTTAATTAACCTCTCTCCTTATAGCTCAGTTTCATCATCTGTAAAGTGGGGGAAATAATTACTGGAATTAAATGAGACAATTACATGTAAAGCAATGAGAACAATGTCTGATTCATAGTAAGCATTACTTGGTAAATGTTAAATATTACGATTATTATCATGTGGTTAATATGAAAACAAATGGAGACAGGGACAGGTGGTTGGGACAGTATAAGCTAGGCGGGGAGTGCAGTAGGAGATGAGGCCAGGGTGAGGGGCCAATCATGTGGGGCTATATAAGCCAGTGAAAGGACTTTGTTTTTTAGTTTGAGTGAAAAATGAGCCTTTGGAAGGTTCTGAACTGAAATGTCACATATTGTGACTTAGGTTTTGTAAGGACCTCTAGCCAGAGGTCCTTTGGCTGTTTCATTGTGGATAGACTGTAGAGAGTCAGGAATGAAAACAAGGAGGTCATTAGGAGGTTACTGAGATAATTTAGAGAGACATAGTGGTAACAGTGGACGTAGTGAGAGGTGATCAGATTCTGAATACATTTAAAAGTAGAACCCACATGACTTTCCTATAGGTAAGATCAGAGGTGTGGGAGAAAAGACAGGATCCAAAGATGATTCCAAGGGTGTTGGCCCAGAACTAGAAGGAATGGAATTGTTATTAACAAAGATGGGAAAGACTGTGGATGTGGTAGGTTGAGGGCAAGATGAGGAATTCAGTTTTGGATGTGGTACCAGTGTTCTATTGCTGCCAGAACAAATTACCACAAATTTAGCAGTTTAAAACAATATAAACCTATTATCTCACTGTTCTGTATGCCAGGAGTCTGGGTGGTCTCAGCTGGTTTCTCTGCTCTGGGTCTCTCAAAGCTGAAATCAAGGTCTTGGATAACTTGGATTCTCATCTGGGAGAATCTGCTAAGCTTATTCAGGTGGTTGGATTTGCAGTTGTAGGACTAACGAGCCCATTTCCTTGCTGACTGTCAGGACAGTCTGCTGTTAGCTCCTAGAGGCTTTCTTCAGTCCTTGCACATCTGTCCCCCCATCTCAGAGCCAGCAGTGGCGTGTTGAATCTTTCCCACACTTGGAATCTCTCTGCTGCATCTCTTCTGCTTCTGGCCAGAGAAAGTTCTCTTCTTTTAAGGGTTCATGTGATTAGATTGTGCCTACCTGGAAAATCCAGGATAATTTCCCTGTTTTAAAGCCTGTAACCTTCAGTATATTATCCAAGTCCATTTTGCCTTGTAACATCACAGTTTTCAGGGATTAGAACGTGGACATCTTGGGTGGCTGTTCTGCATATGTTAGGATTGAGACATTTGTTAGACATCCAAGTAGAAATGTTGATTAGCCAGTTGGCTACATAATCTGGCATGCAGGAAAGAGGTCCAGACTTTGGATGTAAATTTTGGAGTTGTGTGCATATAGAGCTATTTCAAGGCATGAGAGTGGATGCAGTCACCAGTGGAGGAGTGAGTGCAGGTAAAGAGAAGAGGCTCTCAGAGGCCCCAGGGTCCAATGTTGAAAGATCTGGGGTGCAACCAGCAAAGACGACTGTGAGAAGAGGCCAGAGTTTGGAAGAATTCCAAGAGGATGTGATATGCTTGGAGGCCAAGTTAAAGAAAAGAGGAAATAAGTAAATTGTGTCATGTAATAATATGAGGACTAGCCATTGTATTTAGTCGTATGGTGATCATTAGCAACCTTGATGAGCAGTTTTAATGTACTGGTGGAGGCAAATGGCTGATAAGAACGGGTTTGAGAGAAAATAGGAGAAAAGTCAGACAATGGGTATAAATAATTGCTTTGAGGAGCTTTGCTTATAAACAGGAGCAGAGAAATGGGTGATAACTGGTCAGAGAAGTAGAGATAAGGAAGGGTGCTTTTTAAATGAGAGAGAGAATAGCATATTTGTGTGCTAGAGGAATGATCCAATAGAGAGAGGGAAATTGTTGGATTGATGTCCTTAAGAATATGAGAAGGGATGGGATCTACTGTCGAGTAGAAAAGTTGGCTTTAGTAACAGAAGGGAAGGCAAAAGATGGGGGAGTATGCACTGGGCATAGATAGATGTAGTGGTGGGAATTTGTGGTAAATCTGGTAACTTTAGGTTTTCTCAGTGAAGTGAGAACAAAGTTATCAGATGTGAGGGTGAGAGAGGAGTGTAGAGATTCAAGCAAAAAAACAAAAAAAAAATATGAGAGAGTTAACTAGAATAATGGGAAAGAAAATTTACTAGGGAAATGTGGTGTGATTGCTGAGTGGCCACAGGGTTCCACTTGAAGTTCATGGTCAAGAATTTAAAGTGTGACCAGTTCGCTCAGCTTTTTATTTTTCCCCAGTCTTGTTTACCTGTATGCATGTGGTTGCAGAGTGTGGCTTAATCAGGTTATTATTTTACCATATGAGTACAGTGAAAGTGTTGAGAGCAAGGGAGGTTATAAAGATGAATCATATTTAAGCTCAGTAGATAGGGAAGTGAGGACAATAGAGGATGAAGGACACTAATAATTAATGGTTAATAAATTGTAGTTCCTGGCAGAATTAAAGGATTGTTGGAGTAGTAGAGAGTGAATTGGAAATATGAGAGGTAGTCAGAGAGTAGGATGTATGCAATAGAGATTATTGAAGGGTTGCAAATATTTAGTAATATCAGAGTCTAGGATGTGTTCAGGGGTGGAGGGGCTGAAGATAAGATCATTGGAAGAGAGGCTGTCTAGGAACTGAGATTGGAAGCTATAAAAGATCTCAGAGAAGTAAAATGGGAGTATTGTTGGAGAGTGACATTAATGTAGGTGCTAACTTTTTCTCTCAGGGGCAAGATAGTAAATATTTTAGGGTTTGTGGGCCATACAGGCTCTGTCTCATACTCAACTCTGTGCCATTGTAGCACAGAAATAGCCGTAGACAGTTTGTAAACAAATGGATGCTGCAGTGTTCCCATAACACTTTATTATGGACACGGAAATTTGAATTTTACCTAATTTTCACGTGTCATGAAAAATTCTTTTTTTGAATTTTTTAAAACCATTTTAAAACATTAAAATCATTCTTAGCTCTAGAGCTGTTCAGAAACAAGCAGATGGCTGGAGGGCTTGTTCTTTGCCAGATCCTGCCCTATGGGATCGATCATCACTGTAACATCACTGTAGTGAGTGATAAGGTCTGGTGATAGGAGATTTTGTCCCCGGAGGGCTTTAGAGAGAGTGGTTTAGAATTGAGGAGCAAGAAAACCCACTCCACCCTCATACCCACTGAAACCAGAGCTGTTGGCATAAAAAAGCCGACATTTACTTGAGATAGCTGCAGAGTGAACTGGATATTCAGGGGTGATCTAGGATTTTGTTAGAGCAAGAGGCTCAAGGGAATGTTAGAGAAAAGTTTGAGTTATATAGCCGCTCTTTGATACTGAGTTCCAGAGAGTACAGTGGAAGAAAATGGTTTCTGCTGTTGAGGAGGAATGGAAGGTGTGGACAAAATAGGAGATATTCATAGCTGAGTAAGAAAGAGGTAGGTGACGATTGACCTGGAGTCTGGGATTTCTTTTGGTGACTGATTTGAACAGGGGCAAAGTCATAATTAGATTAATCCTGGTAGATTTAAGGGAAATAATCTGGTGAGGCTTAGAGTGTTTGAAAGGGATGAGTAGTTTGGGCTCTTACTTGATCCTGTGCATGGATGGTAGAAGACTTGAGTCCTAGATTCCTTTTAGGAGGACACGGTCATTTTACTTTGGTTCACCACAATCTTTTTTTTTTTTTTTTTTAATTTTAACTGTTACTTACTTGTTCTTTTTATTGTGGTCATAATAGTTTATAACATTGTGAAATTTCAGTTGTACGTTATTGTTTGTCAGATACCATATAAATGTACCCCTTCACCTCTTCCCACCTCCCTTCCCCCTGGTAACCACTAAACAATTCTCTTTGTCCGTAAGTTTGTTTATCTTCCACAAATGAGTGAAATTATTTGATGTTTGTCTTTCTCTGTGTGGCTTATTTTGCTTAACATAATACCCTCAAGGTCCATTCTAGTCGTTGTGAATGGGATGATTTTGTCTTTTTTACGGCTGAGTAGTATTCCATTGTGTGTGTGTGTGTGTGTGTGTGTGTGTGTGTGTGTGTGTGTGTGTGTGTGTGTGTGTGTGTGTATACACATACATACATACATACATACCACATCTTCTTTATCCACTCATCAGTTGATTGGCACTTAAGTTGCTTCCATGTCTTGGCTATTGTGAATAATACTGCTGCAGTGAACATAGGCGTGCATAAATCTCTTTGTATTGTTGATTTCAAGTCCTTTGGATAAATACCCGGTAGTGGATACATGGGTCGTATGGTATTTCTATTTTTAATGTTTTTGCTTTTATTTTTTTTTATTTTATTTTTATTTTTTTTGCTTTTTTTTATTGAGTTATTGATAGGTTACAATCTTGTAAAATTTCAATTGTACATTAATGTTTCTCAGTCATGTTGTAGGTGCACCACTTCATCCTTTGTGCCCACCCCCACCCCACCTTTCCCCTGGTATCCACTAAACTGTTCTTGGTCCATAGTTTTAAATTCCTCATATGAGTGGAGTCATACACAGATTATCTTTCTCTCGCTGGCTTATTTCACTTAACATAATTCTCTCAAGGTCCATCCATGTTATTGCAAATGGAATGATTTTGTTCTGTTTTGCAGCTGAGTAGTATTCCATTGTATATATGTACCACATCTTCTTTATCCATTCGTTTGTTGATGGGCACTTAGGTTGCTTCCACGTCTTGGCTATTGTGAACAGTGCTGCAATAAACATTGGGGTGCACAGGACTTTTGGGATTGCTGACTTCAGGCTCTTTGGATAAATACCCAGTAGTGGGATGGCTGGATCGTATGGTAGTTCTATTTTTAGTTTTTTGAGGAATCTCCATACTGTTTTCCATAGTGGCTGCATCAGTTTGCATTCCCACCAGCAGTGTATGAAGGTCCCCTTTTCTCCACAACCTCTCCAACATTTGTTATTTTTTATCTTGGTGACTATAGCCATTCTAACAGGTGTAAGGTGATATCTAAGTGTAGTTCTGATTTGCATTTCCCTGTTAATTAGTGATACTGAGCATCTTTTCATGTGCCTATTGGCCATCTGTATATTTTCTTTGCAAAATTGTTCATATCCTCTGCCCACTTTTTGATCAGGTTGTTTGATTTTTGGAGTTCAGTTGTGTGAGTTCTTTATATATTATGGAGACTAACCCCTTGTCAGATATATGATTTGTAAATATTTTCTCCCAGTTGGTGGGTTGTTTTTTCGTTTTGATCCTGGTTTCCTTTGCCTTCCAGAAGCTCTTTAGTCTGATGACGTCCTACTTCTTTATTTTTTCTTTTGTTTCCCTTGTCTGGAGAAGACATGGTATTCAAAAAGATCCTTTTAAGGCTGATGTCAACAAGTGTACTGCCTATGTTTTCTTCTGGAAATTTTTTGGTTTCAGGTCTTACTTTCAAGTCTTTGGTCCATTTTGAGTCTACTTTTGTGTATGGAGAAGGCTAATGGTCTACTTTCATTCTTTTGCATGTGGCCAGTGTTCCCAGCACCATTTATTGAAGAGGCTTTCCTGTCTCCATTGTATGTTCTTGGTTTTTTTGTTGAAGATGAGCTGTCCGTAGATGTGTGGTTTTATTTGTGGGCTTTCAATTCTGTTCCTTTGATCTGTGTGTCTGTTTTTGTACCAGTGCCATGCTGTTTTGATTACTGTAGCTTTGTAGTATATTTTGAAGTCAGGGATTGTGATGCCTCCAGCTTTGTTCTTGTTTCTCAGGATTGCTTTGGCTGTTTGGGGTCTTTTGTTACCCCATATGAGTTTTAAAAGATTTTATGTTCTATTTCCGCACCACACTCTTTTTAACCTTCTGTTGATGGGAGCATAGGGATAGGTCAGGGAAGGCAAGGCTGAGTTTTACTTTGAGCTTCAGGGCTCCTTTTTAGACCCTATGGTTAATATTAGTAGAGCACATTTAAATTCAAAGTCTTGGGGAACTTTAATTCACTGTTGTAGCTTAAATGCCTGTGTTACGCACAGTTTTGAAGCTTGCTTCATCATTTCTTATACCTTAATACAAAATGTATTTGTTTTTCTATTAGCTTATAGTTCACTCTACTGGTCTTAAAATTTTTAATTGTACTTTTTCTGTGTCTATCTTTTAACCCTTTTTGACTGTAAAGTTTTTTAAAACTAGAAATTGGCAACAAGTAAATACCTTGATATGTCAAATTAATGTGGTATCACTGTAATTTTTTAATACTGCAACTGTAGTTTATCAGGACATAGGATACTTTCATGTGAATCCTTGATAACTATGATAGTGGACCACTGGTGATAAATAGATACATAAAAGTTGCTAAGAACAAAGTAGGATTTTATATTAATCATTAAGATTGTTACCAGAATTACCGTAAGTGTCTAAGTATCTTTCCTAGAAAACATAGCTTGTTTCTGTCATTGGGAGGTTTAGATTTTTAGGTAAAAGAGGATTAGGTGCAGCAGATGGGATTAGCTACCTGCAGAGACTTGATGCAGGGAATCCTTTAATGGGATGAAACAAGCTGAGACAGCAGAAAAGGAGACTCCCCTTGTGTTTGTAGGTGCTGTGGTTGCTTCCCCTAATTTCTTCAGTTTAGTCTTCCCGAGCACTTCAAATCTGTTTCCTTCTTTCCATGGTACTAGTAGAAGGGGATATTGCCAAGGAAAGATAAGGGGAGAAAGTCTTAGCTCTTGACCTTGTGCAGATTTGTTAGACATCAGTGTTATTTTTCTGAAAAAATTGTTGGATGTGTGTAAGCCACAGTTAAGATCTATTTTTAAATTTGTGATAAAATTGACCCTGATACCTTATTAGATGTCATATTTTATTTATTATACTACTTTTTATCATTATTGAAAAACTTAGTAGTTGTTTCTGACTTTCATTGTAAATAGCTCACAATCTTTAGTCTTTTAAATTTTTGCATGATATAACTTATAAACTACAGATTTCTTTTTTAAAGGGTATTCTGTGTACCAAAGATATTTGATTAGATTTTTTCTTTTGTTCTTGCGGTATTTTTAGGAGAGGGTAAATGAGGACCTAATTCTAGCTATATATTTTAAATTAGGTGTTAAATTCTATACTGTTTTTATAAGACTTTTTGATTGTAGAACAAAAATATTTTTCTGTAAAATAGGTTGTAGTTTTTTTAATATTTAATTTTTAAATTTCTAGTATGTTTCCTTAAAGATTAACTATTAAAGAAAACTTTAGAATTTAGAAGTTCTAATGAAATCCACGTGCAGGTTTATCCTCTGTTGTTGCTAGATGCTAATCTCTTCCCTTTGTTCTTTTCTCTGTACTCTTCAGCAACACAACATGTTTGAATGCTAACTCTTAAAAAATTTTTTTTAGTAAACTTAATTTTTAAAGAAACACACACACATAATAATCTTATGACAATAAAGGTATTAAAAACTTGTGTTCAATATGTTGGACTTTCTGTTAAACTTTCTTGAGGTACAATTGACATACAATAAATTGGACATATTTAAAGTGAAAAATTTGATAAGTTTCTAAAACCATCACCACACTCAGTAGCAAAAGTTCCTTGTGATTCAGTGTACTCTCTTTTTCCTTGTCTTCCCATCCCTACCCTTGCCCAGGCAATTACTGTTCTGCTTTCTGTCACTGTAAATTAGTTTGAATTTTCTAGGATGTAAAAATTGGATACATCCAGTATGTACACTTTTTTATCCGCCTTCTTTCACTCAGCATAATTATTTTGAGATTCTTCCATCTTGTGTGTGTCAGTAGTTCATTCCTTTTTATTGCTGACCTCTGTTCCATTGTATGGACGTACCATAATTTGTTTATCCATTCTGTAATTGATGAACATTCAGGCTGTTTCCAGTTTTGGGTTATTACAAATAAAGCTGCTTGGAATATTATACAAATCTTTGTATGGACATATGCTTTAATTTTTATTGCATAAATACCAAAGAGTGGACTAGCTGAGTCACATGGTAGATGTATCCTTAAGTTTTCTGAGACACTGTCAAACTATTTTGCAAAATGTGTTTGTGCCATTTAACAATTCTACCAGCAGTCTACGAGAGTTCCTGTTTCTCTACATTCTCTGCAGCACTTGGTATGATCAGTCATTTTAATTTTGGTATGATCACACATTTTAATTAAAGTGTGTCTGTAGTGGTTTCTCCTTGTGGTTTTAATTTGCATTTGTTTAACTGAACTATGTTGAACATAATGTTTTCTCCCAGCAGTTTTATATTTTTATGTTTTACATTTAGGTCGATGATCCATTTGAGGTAGTTTTTGCACAATTTGAGTTATACATCAAAGGCTACTTACTTGATTATAAATATCAAGTTTTCCCAGAGCTGTTTGTGGAACAGACTGTCCTTTCTCTGCTGAATTGCCTTTACCACCCATTTGCTGAAAACCTGTTGACCATATATATATATGGGTTTATTTATGGACTCTGTTCTCTTCTGTTGATCTCTTTGTCTGCCTTTACTTGAGTACCACAGTATTCTTGATTACTATAGCTTTATAAGAACCATTTAGGTCAGGTGGGGTCCGTCCTTCAACTTTGTTCTTCTCTTTCAAAGTCATTTTGGCCATTATAGATTCTTCACATTTTTATATGAATTTTAAAATTAGATTGTCAAGTTGTAGAAATAAAGCTGCTAGTATTTTTTATTTAGACTGCATTTTAATCTCCACATCATTTTCGGGGAGAATTGATATCTTAACCATATTTAGTCTGCTGATCCATGAATGCAGTTTGTCTCTTCATTTAAGTCTTTCATTTATCTTAGCAATGAATATGCAGTGTATGTACATCTTTTTTCACCTTCATCTCTAAATATTTGATATTTTTTGGTGCTCTTATAGTCTTTTGTAAAGTGTAATTTTTGTTTGTTGATCTGGTATCCTGCAACCTTGCTGAAAATTTCTTATCTTTTTAAAAAATATTTTAATTTTTCCTCTTTCTCCCCAAAGCCCCCTGCTACATAGTTGTATATTCTTAGTTGTGGGTCCTTCTAGTTGTGGCATGTGGGACGCCACCTCAGCATGGCCTGATGAGCAGTGCCATGTCCCTACCCAGGATTGGAACCGACGAAACCCTGGGCTGCTGCAGTGGACTTAACCACTCGGCCATGAGGCTGGCCCCTCTTATTATTTTTAGTAGCTTGTTGATTCCATAGGATTTTCTTAATAGAAAATCATGCCAACTATGAATAAGACAGTCTTACTTTATCCTTTCTAATCTAGATGCCTTTTATTTCTTATTATACCTACTAGAACCCCCAGTGCAATGTTGAATAGAAGTGGTGAGAATGAGCATCTTTGCTTTCTTCTTGATTTTAGGGGAAAGGTATTTAATCTTTTAACATTACATTTGAAGTCATGGGGTTTCCTTCTATTCCTAGTTTGCTGAGAGTTTTTATTAGCTGTTGATATTAGATTTTCCCAAATAATTTTTCCATATATTTTTAATATGTTGATGTATATTTATGTCTTTTTTTTTTATTAATGTTATGATAGATTACAACCTTGTGAGATTTCAGTTGTACATTTTGTTAGTCATGTTGTGGGTACACCACTTCCCCCTCTGTGCCCTCTCCCCACCCCCCCTTTTCCCTGGTAACCACCAATCAGATCTCCTTATCAATATACTAACTTCCACCTATGAGTGGAGTCATATAGAGTTCGTCTTTCTCTGACTGGCTTATTTCGCTTAACATAATACCCTCGAGGTCCATCCACGTTGTTGTGAATGGGCCAATTTTGTCTTTTTTTATGGCTGAGTAGTATTCCATTGTGTATATATACCACATCTTCTTTATCCAATCATCAGTTTCTGGGCATGTAGGCTGGTTCCACGTCTTGGCTATTTATGTCTTTTTTATTCTTTAATATAATGAAGTACATTGGTTGCTTTTCCAATGTTAAGCCAACCTTGCATTCCTGGGATAAATTCCACTTGGTTGTGATGTATTACCATTTGTATATATTGATATGTTCAAGTTTTTTAAATTGTAAAGGAATTTTTGCGTCTGTATTCATGAGAGATATTGACCTGTAGTTTTCTTTTCTTAGAATGTCTTTGTTTGGTTTGAGGAGCAAAAGCAATGCTGGCCTCATAGAATGAGTTGCAAGTATTCACTCCTAATCACTTTCTTGGAAGAGTTTGTGTAACCCTGACAGCCACTAATCTTTTTATTGTCTCCGTAGTTTTGCCGTTTCCTGAGTGTCGTGTACTGTTGGAATCATACAGTATGTAGCCTATTCAGATTGGCTTCTTTCACATAGTATAGTAGTATGCATTTGTTTCCTCCTTTTTTTTTTTTTTTTTTTTTTAAGATTTGTCTTTTTAGAGCAGGTTTAGGTTCATAGCAAAATTAAGAGGAAGGTACTGAGATTTCCTATATACTCCGTGTTCCCAAGCAAGTATAGCCTCTTCTATTATCAACATCCCTCACCAGGGTGGTACATTTGTTACAATCAATGAACCTACATTGACACATCATTATCACCAAAGTCCATAGTTCACATTAGAGTCCACTCTTGATGTTGTATGTTCTATGGGTTTGGACAAATGTATAATGCCATGTATCCACCATTGTGTATCATCATACATAATAGTTTCACTGCCCTAAAATTCCTCTGTTTTCCGCTTATTCATCCCTCCCTCCCCCTGGTCCCTAGCAACCACTGATCTTTTTACCATTTCCATAGTTTTCCCTTTTCCAGAATGTCATATAGTTGGAATTATATAATATGTAGCCTTTTCAGACTAGCTTTTTTCATCTAGTAATATGCATTTAAGATTTTTCCATGTCTTTTCGAGGTTTGATAGCTGATTTCTTTCTAGAACTGAATAGTATTCCATTGTCTGAATGTACCACAGTTAATTTATTCATTCACCTATAGGAGGACATCTTGGTTGCTTCCAAGTTTGGGTAATTATGAATAAAGCATGGCTTGATGAGTGGCATATAGGTCCATGCCTGGGATCTGAACCTGTGAACCTCAGACTACCGAAGTGGAGTGCGTGAACCTAACTACTATGCCACCAGGCCAGCCTTTCTTTTTTTTTTTTAATTTTGAAAATTTTAAAAATTTTTATTGAGGTTATGGTAATTTACAACTTTGTGAAATTTCAGTTGTACATTGTTATTTGTCAGTCATAGTATAGGTGCACCACTTCACCCTTTGTGCCCACCCCTCACCCTGCCTTTCTCCTGGTAACCACTAACCTCTTCTCTTTGTCCACATGTTTGTTTGTCTACCACATATGAGTGGAGTCATACAAAGATTGTCTTTCTCTATCTGCCTTATTTTGCTTAACATAATACCCTCAAGGTCCATCCATGTTGTTGTCAATGGGACGATTTTATCATTTTTTATGGCTAAGTAGTATTCCACTGTGTGTGTGTGTGTGTGTGTGTGTGTGTGTGTGTGTGTGTGTGTGTGTGTGTTTGTTTGTGTGTGTGTGTATACCACATCTTCTTTATCCAGTAATCAGTTGATGGGCACTTAGATTTCTTCCACATCTTGGCTGTTGTGAATAATGCTGCAATGAACATAGGAGTCCATGGGTCTCTTTGAATTGCTGATTTCATGTTCTTTGGATAGATATCCAGTATTGGGATGGCTGGGTCATATGGTATTTCTATTTTTAATTTTTTGAGAAATCTCCATACTGTTTCCATAGTGGCTGCACCAGTTTGCATTCCCACCAGCAGTGTGTGGGTCTCCACAGTGTGTTTTCTCCACAACTCCTCCAGCATTTGTTATTGTTTGTTTTGGTTACTTTAACCATTCTAATGAATGTAAGGTGCTATCTTAGTGTAGTTTTGATTGGCATTTCCCTGATGATCAGTGATGATTAGCATCTTTTCTTGTGCCTATTGGCCATCCGTATATGTTCTTTGGAGAAATGTCTGTTCTTGTCTCCTGCCCATTTTTTCATTGGGTTGTTTTATTTTTTGTTGTTGAGTTGTGTGAGTTGTTTATATATTAATAGAGATTAAGCTTTTGTTGGATATATGATTTGAAAATATTTTTCCCCCACTTAGTGAGTTGTGTTTTTGTTTCAATCCTGTTTTCCCTTGCCTTGTAGAAGCTCTTTAGTCTGACATAGTCCCATTTGTGTATTTTGTCTTTTCTTTTCCTTGCTTTAGTAGACATGGTATTTGAAAAGATGCTGCTAAGACCCATGTCAAAGAGTGTATTGCCTATATTTTCTTCTAGGAGTTTTATGGTTTTATGGTCCCTCTGCTTATATCCTCTGAAAGAGATTGTATGAAAGCAGTATAATTTCTTACTTAAATGTTTGGTAGAATTTGCCAGTGAACTTATCTGGGCCTGGTGCTTTCTGTTTTGGGAGGCTGTTAATTATTGATTGAGTTTCTTTAGTAGATATAGGCCTATTCAGATTATCTTGTTTCTTCATGTGTGAGTTTTGGCAGTTTGTGTCTTTCAAGGAATTGATCTGTTTCATCTGGGTTATTAAATTTGTGGGCATAGACTTGTTCATAGTACTTGTTGATTATCCTTTTAATGTCTGTGAGTTCTGTAGTTATCTCCTCTTTCATTTCCAATTATTTGTAATTTGTGTTTTCTCTTGGTTGTCCTGGCTAGAGGTTTATTAATTTTATTCATTTTCTCAAAGAACCAGCTTTTGGTTCTGTTTATTTTTCTCTATTGATTCTGTGTTTCATTTCTTTGATTTCTGGTTTAATTTTTATTATTTCTTTTCTTCTGCTTATTTGGATTTAATTTGCTTTTTGTTTCTGGTTTCCTAACAAGGAAGCTTAGATTATTGATATAAGGTCTTTCTTCTTTTCTACTATATGCATTCAGTGCTATAAAAATTCCCTCTAAGCGCTGCATTTGCTACATCCCACAAATCTTGATAAGTTGTATTTTCATTGTCATTTAGTTAATAATATTTTACAGTTTCTCTGTGATGTGAGAGCAGACATTATATGATTTCTATTATTTAAAATTTGTTGACGTGTGTTTTATGTCTCAAAATGTGATCTATCTTGGTGAATGTTCCATGTGAGCCTGAAATGAATGTATATTCTGCTGTTATTGGATAAAGCAGTCTATAGATGTTAGTTGTATCCGGGTGATTAATGGTGCTGTTCAGTTCAAGTATGTCCTTACTGATTTTCTACCTACTGGATCTGTCCATTTCTGATAGAGAGGTGTTAAAGTCTCCAACTATAAGAGTCGATTCATGTATTTCTCCTTGTAGTTCTATCAGTTTCTGCCTCACATATTTTGATGCTCTGTTTTAGGCACATACATGTTAAGAGTTGCTGTGTCTGATGGTATTGACACCTTTACCATGATATAATGCCACTCTTTATCCTGGTAACTTTCCTTGCTCTGAAGTCTGCTGTGTCTGAAACTAATATAGCTATTCTCACCTTGTTTTGATCAGTGCTGACATGGTATGTCTTTCTCCATCCATTGATTTTTAATCAGTATATGTCTTTGTATTGTAAGTGGGTTTCTTGTAGACAACCTATAGTTGAGTCTTGTTTTTTGATTCACTGTGACAATTTCTGTCTTTTAATTGGTACCTTTAGACCATTTATGTTTAAGATGTTTATTGATACAGTTGAGTTTTTATCTACCAAATCTGTTTCTGTTTTCTATTTGTTGCCCTTGGTCTTTGTGTTTTTGTCTCCACATATTTACTAGCTTTTGTAGTTTTAATGGAACATTTTATATAATTCCATTTTCTCTCATTTTTTAACATATTACTCATACTTTCTTTTTCTTCACGGTTGCCCTAGTGTTTGCAATATGTATTTAGAGCTAATCCAAGTCCACTTGCAAATAACACTATACTGCTTCATAGTGGTACAAGTACCTTATAATAACAAGATGTTTCTAATTTCTTCCCTTCCATTCTTTTCTGTCAGTTCTGTCATTCATTTTACTCATACATAAACATAATAAGCATATATATGCATAAGACTAGTCAAATACATTGTTGCCATTATTACTTTGAACAGTTAGATCAATTAAGAATCAGAAAAATCAAAGTTTTCATTATACCTTCATCGATGCATTCTCTGATGCTCTTCTTTTCTTTAGGTAAATTAGTGTTTCTGACCTGTATCATTTTTCTTCTCTCTGAAGAACTTCTTTTCACATTTCTTGCAGGTCAGGCCCACTGGCGACAGACTCCTTCAGTTTTTGTTTGTCAGAGAAAGTCTTTGTCTTTCACTTCGGAAGGATAATTTTACAGTGTACATAATTCTAGGGTGGTTTTTCTTTTCTCTCTCCCAACATTAAGTATTTCACACCGCTCTCTTTGTGCTTGCATTGCTTCTGAGGAGGAGTCAGATGTAATTCTTTGTTCTTTTATAGGTAAGACTTTTCTCCTCCAGCTTCTTTCATGATTATTGTTATTATTATTTTTTGAGGAAGATTAGCCCTGAGCTAACTGCTGCCAATCCTCCTCTTTTTGCTGAGGAAGACTGGCCCTGAACTAACGTCTATGCCCATCTTCCGTGACTTTATATGTGGGACACCTACTACAGCATGGCTTCACAAGCAGTGCCATGTCCGCAGTTGGGATCTGAACCAGTGAACCCCAGGCCGCTGAAGCTGAACATGTGTACTTAACAGCTCTGCCACTGGGCCGGCCCCCTGAGGATTATTTTTTATCTTCGATTTTCTCTTGCTTCGTATTCTCTGAGCTTCCTAGATCTGTGGTTTGGTTTCTGACATTAATTTGGGGAAGTTCTTTTTTTATTTTGAGGAAGATCAGCCCTGAGCTAACATCTGCTGCCAATCCTCCTCTTTTTGCTGAGGAGGCCTGGCCCTGAGCTAACATCCGTGCCCATCTTCCTCTACTTTATATGTGGGACGCCTACCACAGCATGGCTTGCCAGGCGGTGCCATGTCCACACCAGGGATCCGAACTGGTATATCCTCAAGCTCTGAGATTTTTTTCTTCAGCCTTGCCCAGTCTACTAATGAGCACATCAAAGGAATTCCTCATTTCTGTTATGTTGTTTTTGATCTCAAGCATTCCTCTTTTGATTCTTTCTTTAGAATTTCCTTCTCTCTGCTTTATATCATCCATCTGTTCTTGCATGCTGTCTACTTTTCACACTAAAGCCCTTAGCATATTGATCATGGTTTTAAAAATTCCTGGTCTGATCATTCCAACAGTCCAGCCATATCTGTCTCTGGTTCTGATGCTTGTTCATTCTCTTCAAACTGTGTATTCACCTCTTAGTATGCCTTGTAATTTTTTGTTGAAAGGCAGATATGATGTACTGGATAAAAGGAACTGTGGTAACTAGGCCTTTAGTAACGTGGCAGTGAGGCATGGGGGGAAGGGAAGCATTCTGTAGTCCTATGATTAGTCCTCACTCTTTTGTGTAGCCTGTGGCCCTGTACTGCAGACTTCACATGTGATTCTCACCACCCTCCTCCTACCCTCTTTGGTGGGACAGCATGGTCCTGGGGTGGGAGTTGGTTTATTTCCCATCCCCACTGTACTTTAGGCTCTGGTATAACCCTGGCAAGTTATGCTCTGGTAAAATAGTTTCTCCTGAGGTCGGGTCTTAAAAAGAACGGAATACCTTGGCATATTTCAGAATTGTTCCCTCCCCCACCCCTGCCAGAAGGCTGAGTCTAGTTTTTCTTCTGATACTCACTGTGAAGACCTTGTACAAAGCTCCTGGAGGTAAAACTCAAAAAAGTTTGAGGGCTCCTCTATGCCTGGGTCCTCCTGGAGTTTTTCTCTCTCAGGCTTGTCCACACTGAGCCTTCAGCAATTTGTCAATTACACTTGCGGTTTCCTACTCTGATACTGGTTCCCATGGAGAGTTTTGCTTGGGTACCTTGTATTCTCTGTATCTGTCCATCTGTCTTTCTAATTTTGGGGGCAGTGGTTTGCACTGTGATCTCACTTCTGTGCTGAATCTAGGAATAGTTATTGATTTTTCAGTTTGTTCAGCCTTTGACTTGTTAGGGTGGAATGAAGACTTCTAAGTTTTTTCTGTGCCCTACCACAATCCAGAAGTGCTAATATAGGCATTTAATGTTACAAACTTTGTTCTACGCACCACTTACACATTTTGATATGTTGTATTTTCATTTTTATTTAGTTGAACAAATACTTCATGGTTTCCTTTTTCTTTTTTTTTGATTTCTTTTTTTTTAATTTTTATTTTTTTCGGATGTACATCATATTTCGAATTCTGTATACATTACATCATGTTCACGACCCGAACACTAATTATAGTGCATCCCCTCACATGTGACCCTAATCACCCTTTTTGCCCTCCCCCCTCCCCCAATGGTAACCACCAGTCCAATCTCCAATGCTATGTGTTTGGTTTTTTTTTTTTGTCGTTTTTATCTTCTACTTATGAGTGAGATCATATGGTATTTGACTTTCTCCCTCTGGCTTATTTCACTCAGCATAATACCCTCAAGGTCCATCCATGTTGTCACAAATGGCTGGATTTCGTCATTTCTTATGGCTGAGTAGTAGTCCATCGTGTATAAATACCACATCTTCTTTATCCATTCGTCCCTTCTTGGGCACTTAGGTTGCTTGCAAGTCTTGGCTGTTGTGTATAATGCCGCAATGAACATGGGGTGCAAGTATCTTTATGCCTTTGTGTTTTCAGGTTCTTTGGATAAATACCCAGCAGTGGAATAGCTGGATCATATGGTAGATCTATCCTTAATTTTCTGAGGATACTCCAAACTGCTTTCCATAGTGGCTGCACCAGTTTGCACTGCCACCAGCAGTGAACAAGGGTTCCCTTCTCTCCACACCCTCTGTAACATTTGTTGTTTCCTGTCTTGTTAATTATAGCCATTCTGACCGGCGTGAGGTGATACCTCATTGTAGTTTTGATTTGCATTTCCCTGATAGCTAATGATGTTGAGCATCTTTTCATATGCCTGTTGGCCATCTGTATATCTTCTTTGGAGAAATTTCTGTTCAGAAATTTTGCCCATTTTCTAATTGGATTGTTGGTTTTTTTGTTGTTGAGCTGTATGAGTTCTTTGTATATTTTGGATATTAACCCTTTATCTGACATGTGGTTTGCAAATATCTTCTCCCAATTGTTAGGTTGTCTTTTCGTTTTGTTGATGGTTTCCTTTGCTGTGCAGAAACTTTTTAGTTTGATGTAGTCCCATTTGTTCATTTTTTCTTTTGTTTCCCTTGCCTGGTCAGACATGGGACTTGAAAATATGCTGCTCAGACCAGTGTCATAGAGCGTACTGCCTATGTTTCTTCTAAAAGTCTAATAATTTCAGGTCTTACGTTCAAGTCTTTAATCCATTTTGAGTTGATTTTTGTGCATGGTGTAAGGGAATGGTCTACTTTCATTCTTTTGCATGTGGCTGTCCAGTTTTCCCAACACCATTTATTGAAGAGGCTCTCCTTTCTCCATCATATTGTCTTGGCTCCCTTGTCGAATATTAGCTGTCCATAAACGTGTGGGTTTACTTCTGGGCTCTCAATTTTGTTCCATTGATCTGTGTGTCTGTTTTTGTGCCAGTACCATGCTGTTTTGGTTACTATGGCTTTGTAGCATAATTTGAAATCCGGGAGTGTGATACCTCCAGGTTTGTTCTTTTTTCTCAGGAATCCTTTGGCTATTTGGGGTCTTTTGTTGTTCCATAGAAATTTTAGGATTCTTTGTCCTATTTCTGTAAAAAGTGTTGTTGGAACTTTGATAGGGATTGCGTTGAATCTGTAGATTGCTTTAGGAAGTATGGACATTTTAACAATGTTAATTCTTCCAATCCAAGAGCACGGAATATCTTTCCATGTCTTTGTGTCTTCTTCGATTTCTTTCAACAATGTTTTATAGTTTTCGGTGTACAGATCTTTCACGTCTTTCGTTAAGTTTATTCCTAGGTATTTTATTCTTTTTGTTGCAATTGTAAATGGGATTATATTCTTAATTTCTCTTTCTGTTACTTCGTTGTTAGTGTATAGAAATGCAACCGATTTTTGTACATTGATTTTGTATCCTGCAACTTGACTGTATTCCTTTATTATTTCTAAAAGTTTTTTAGTGGACTCTTTAGGGTTTTCTAGATATGAAATCATGTCATCTGCAAAGAGTGACAGTTTCACTTCTTCTTTTCCAATGTGGATCCCTTTTATTTCTTTTTCTTGCCTGATTACTCTGGCTAGGACTTCCAATTCTATGTTAAATAAGAGTGGTGACAGTGGGCATCCTTGTCTGGTTCCTGTTCTTAGAGGGATAGCTTTCAGTTTTTCTCCATTGAGAATGATATTTGCTGTGGGTTTGTCATATATGGCCTTTATTATGTTGAGGTATTTTCCTTCTATACCCATTTTATTTAGAGTTTTTATCATAAATGGATGCTGTGTCTTGTCAAATGCTTTCTCTGCATCTATTGAGATGATCATGTGATTTTTATTCTTCATTTTGTTAATGTGGTGTATCACGTTGATAGATTTGCGGATGTTGAACCATCCCTGCATCCCTGGAATGAAACCCACTTGATCATGATGTATGATCTTTTTAATGTATTGTTGTATTCGATTTGCTAGTATTTTTTTGAGGATTTTTGCATCGATGTTCATCAGTGATATTGGCCTGTAATTTTCTTTTTTTGTGTTGTCCTTGTCTGGTCTTGGTATCAGGATATTTGCTTCGTAGACGGAGTTAGGAAGCCTCCCCTCCTCTTCAATTTTTTGGAAGAGTTTGAGAAGGATAGGTGTTAAGTCTTCTTTGAATGTTTGGTAGAATTCACCAGGGAAGCCATCTGGTCCTGGACTTTTATTTTTTGGGAGGTTTTTAATTGCTGTTTCGATCTCCTTACTGGTGATGGGTCTATTCAAATTTTCTACATCTTCTTGATCCAATTTTGGAAGGTTGTACGTTTCTAAGAATTTATCCATTTCTTCTAGATTATCCAATTTGTTGCCATATAGCTTTTCATAGTATTCTGTTATTATCTTTTGTATTTCTGAGGTGTCCGTTGTAATCTCTCCCCTTTCATTTCTGATTTTATTTATTTGAGCCTTCTCTCTTTTTTTCTAGGTGAGTCTAGCTAAGGGTTTGTCAATTTTGTTTATCTTTTCGAAGAACCAGCTCTTGGTTTCATTAATTTTTTCTATTTTTTTTTAGTCTCTGAGTCGTTTATTTCTGCTCTGATTTTTATTATTTCCTTCCTTCTGCTGATTTTGGGCTTTGTTTGTTCTTCTTTTTCCAGTACCTTTAGGTGCGCTTTTAGATTGTCTATTTGGGATTTTTCTTCTTTGTTGAGGTAGGCCTGAATTGGTATAAACTTCCCTCGTAGAACCGCTTTTGCTGTATCCCACAGAGTTTGGCATGTCGTGTTTTCATTTTCATTTGTCTCCAGGAATTTTTTAATTTCTTCTTTGATTTCTTCATTGACCCTATCATTGTTCAGTAGCATTTTGTTCAATCTCCGCATTTTTGTGGCTTTCCTGGTTTTCTTTCTGTAGTTGATTTCCAGTTTCATACCTTTGTGGTCAGAAAAGATGCATGGTATTATTTTGATCTTCTTAAATTTATTGAGACTTGTTTTGTGGCCTAATATGTGATCAATCCTGGAGAATGTTCCATGGGCATTTGAAAAGAATGTATATTCTGTGGTTTTTAGATGGAATGTTCTGTATATATCTACGAAGTCCATCTGGTCTAATGTGTCCTTTAAGGCGAGTGTTGCCTTATTGATCTTCTGTTTGGATGATCTATCCATTGGTGTAAGTGGAGTGTTAAAGTCCCCTACTATTATTGTGTTACTATTTCTCCTCTTATGTCTGTTAATAATTGCTTTATATATTTAGGTGCTCCTATGTTGGGTGCGTAGATATTTACAAGTGTTATGTTTTCTTGTTGGATTGTTCTCTTTATCATAATGTAGTGCCCGTCTTTGTCTCTTATTACAGTTTTTGATTTAAAGTCTATTTTGTCTGATACAAGTATTGCTACCCCCGCTTTCTTTTCTTTGCCATTTGCATGGAATATCTTTTTCCATCCTTTCGCTTTCAGTTTGTGAATGTCTGTAGGTCTGAAGTGTGTCTCTTGTATGCAGCATATACATGGATCTTGTTTTTTTATCCAGTTGGCCACCCTATGGCATTTGATTGGAGCATGTAGTCCATTGACATTTAAAGTAGCTCTTGATAAATATGTATTTATTGCCATTTTGTCACTTTTTCTTTTTTTGGGGTGTTTTAGTAGTTCTTCTCAGTTCCTTTCTTTTTCTCATGCTCTCTTCACTTGTGGTTTGATGGCTATCTTTAGTAATATGTTTGATTTCTTTTGTCTTACTTTTTTTCCTGCTTGTTATAGGTTTCTAGTTTGTGGTTACCATGAGGATATTATTTAATATACTATGCATATAACAGTCTATATTGAGTAGATAGACTCTTGAGCTTTACCTCTTTCTAAAAGCTCTACTTTTTCACTCCCCTCCTCCCACATTATATGTTTTTCACATCATATATAGTCTTTTGTTTAGTGTGTGTCTATCCATTACCCTCTTATCATTGAAATAGGTAATTTTAGTACATTTGTGTTTTAACCTTCATATTATCTTCACAGGTAGTTGATCTGCTGCCTTTACTATACTTTTACCTTACAAGTGATTTTATTGCCTGTTTTTTCTTGTTGTTTTGGTTTTTTTTGATAATTTTTTTTCTTCTATCTCTATTTGTGGTCATTGCTTTCCCACTTAAATAAGTCCCTCCAGCATTTCTTGTAGAACTGGTTTCTTGGTGATAAACTCCTTTAATTTTTGCTTGTCTGGGAAGCTCTTTATCTCTCCTTCCATTCTGAATGACAGCCTTGATGCATAGAGTATTCTTGGTTGTAGGTTTTTTCCTTTTAGCACTTCAAATATGTCATGCCATTCTCTTCTCGCCTGTAGGGTCTCGACTGAGAAGTCCGCTGACAGCCTGATGGGCTTCCCTTTATAAGTCACTTGTGGCCTTTCTCTTGCTGCTTTTAGGATTCTCTCTTTGTCTTTAATTTTAGGCATTTTGATTATAATATGTCTTGGTGTGGGCCTCTTTGGGCTTCTCTTGTTTGGAGCTCTCTGTGCTTCCTGAACTTGGATGTCTGTTTCCTTCCTCAGGTGAGGAAAATTTTCCTCTGTTATTTTGACAAATAAATTTTCTGCCCCTTTGTCTCTCTCTTCTCCTTCTGGGACCCCTATAATCCGAATGTTAGCATGCTTGATATTGTCCCAGAGTTCCCTTACACTGTTCTCATTCTGTCTAATTCTTTTTTCTCTTTTCTGTTCTGCTTGGGTGATTTCCTCTAATCTTTCGTCTAGCTCGCTGATCCGTTCTTCTGCTTCCTCTACTCTGCTATTGAGTCCCTCTAGTGAATTTCTCATTTCGAGTATTGTATTCTTCATTTCTGATTGTTTCTTTTTTCTATCTTCCAGTTCTTTGCTGATGTGCTCACTGTGTTCATCCATTCTTCTCTACATATCTGTGAGCATCCTCATTATATTTTGTTTGAATTCTTTGTCAAGGAGTTCGCTAGTTTCTGTTTCATTTAGTTCTTTTTCTGGTGTTTTGTAGTGTTCCCTTTCTTGGAAAGTATTCCGTTGCCTCCTCATTATGCCTCTTTCTCTGTGCTATTTTCTTTGTACTAGGTGAGTCGGCTGTGTCTCCTGATCTTGGAGAAATGGCCTTATGTATGAGATGCCTTATGAGGCCCGGGAGTGTGCTTCCCTCTCGTCACCAGACCATAAGAACCAGGAGTGACCCCTTTGTGGGCTACTTGTGTTCCTCTGCTGTGGCAGGGTTGCTCCCACTGCAGGTACCCAGGGAGTCTGATCTTTCCTTCCCTGGCCAGCTGTTTGTAAATCCGGTTTGGAGGGGCCTCAGCACTGTTGGCTCCAAACTCTATCAGCACACTCTTATTGCAATTGTCCTCTTAATTGGGTTGGTACCCAGTGTAGCTGGTTGCTAGGCTCAGGGTGTACAGTTGTGATAGGCCTGAGGCCAACAAGCCTGTTGTCAGTTCTCTTAGGAGTGCAGCTGAGTGGGGCTAGCCCTTGGCATGGAGGCACTCAGTTGTTTCAGGCTTTGGAAGGTGGGGCTGATCCTTTCTATGGCTATTTGTGAAGCACAAGTCTTCTGCCGCTGATAAGCCTCACCCCCCACTGGACCACATATACTGTCAACACAGTACTGGTCCGTGCATACTTCTCAACCCCCTGGAGTGTGCCCCAGTGCCACACTGCAGAGGCCCCCACCTCTGCCCCAGTGCCCCCCACAGTTCACCTGGTCCTCACACAAGCCCTGCCGTACAGAGGCAGACACCCTTGCCTGCCTGTAGAGGATCAAGGCACTCAGTCAGTGCAGGCTGAAAAGTAGCCTGAGGGCTTGCTGTTAGGTGGGGCCAGTCCCTAGGGAGGATTGCCTGCCCTGGCTGAACTGGATGAAATCTGTGCTCTAGTGGATGTGGCAGACCCCTGGGCTAACAGCCCAAGGGATGCACCTCAATGGCCCCCACTGGTGTCCGTATCAGCACGCCTGCACCATCTCAGAACAACGGCCCCCACCAATGTCTCAGTCTCCGGAGAGGATCCTCCTTTCACCAGGATGCCCCCAGAGCCCACCAGGTGAGTCTTGTTTCACCAAAGGACAGTCAGCCTTCTCTCTGGTGATTTTAGGTTGCTGCAGTGAGTGAGTTTGTGCGTGGGCCCTTAAGACCTGGATCTTTTTGGCTTTCGGCCGATAGCTTTTCTGGGGTGTCCTTGCTGCAGATAATAGCCAGCAAAGCTAGACAGTAAGACCCCCCCCCCCCTCAGTTGGGCTGAGTCCGAAGGATGGTTATAGCAGTATTGCCCCCACTCCGGACCTCACTCCTCCAGGGAGGGCTGCGTACCTTAGGGTGGCTCCCCCTGGCCAGCTGAGAAGCTCCGCTGCTCCCAAAGGTGGCTTTTTTCCTCTCCTGCCGGAGTTACTGCCTCTTCTGCTTTCGTCAGGACTGACTCTTGTCTTGGGGGTTCTTTGTGTTTTTTTCTTTTTTTTTTTTTTTATTCTTTTTTTTTTATTAATGTTATGATAGATCACAACCTTGTGAGATTTCAGTTGTACATTTTTGTTAGTCATGTTGTGGGTACACCACTTCCCCCTCTGTGCCCTCCCCCAACCCCCCTTTTCCCTGGTAACCACCGATCAGATCTCCTTATCAAAATACTAATTTCCACCTATGAGTGGAGTCATATAGAGTTCGTCTTTCTCTGACTGGCTTATTTCGCTTAACATAATACCCTCGAGGTCCATCCACGTTGTTGTGAATGGGCCAATTTTGTCTTTTTTTATGGCTGAGTAGTATTCCATTGTGTATATATACCACATCTTCTTTATCCAATCATCAGTTTCTGGGCATGTAGGCTGGTTCCACGTCTTGGCTATTGTAAATAATGCTGCGATGAACATAGGGGTGCAACGGACTCTTGAGATTTCTGATATCAGGTTCTTAGGATAGATACCCAGTAATGGGATGGCTGGGTCATAGGGTATTTCTATTTTTAACTTTTTGAGAAGTCTCCATACTGTTTTCCACAGTGGCTGTACCAGTTTCCATTCCCACCAACAGTGTATGAGGGTTCCTTTTTCTCCACAACCTCTCCAACATTTGTCACTCTTGGTTTTGGATGTTTTTGCCAATCTAACGGGTGTAAGGTGATATCTTAGTGTAGTTTTGATTTGCATTTCCCTGATGATTAGCGATGATGAACATCTTTTCATGTGTCTATTGGCCATATTCATATCTTCTTTTGAGAAATATCTGTTCATGTCCTCTGCCCATTTTTTGATCGGGTTGTTTGTTTTTTTGTTGTTAAGCAGTGTGAGTTCTTTGTATATTATGGAGATTAACCCTTTGTCGGATAAGTGGCTTGTAAATATTTTTTCCCAATTAGTGAGCTGTTTTTTTGTTTCAATCCTGTTTTCCCTTGCCTTGAAGAAGCTCTTTAGTCTGATGAAGTCCCATTTGTTTATTCTTTCTATTGTTTCCCTCAACTGAGGAGTTACAGTGTCCGAAAAGATTCTTTTGAAACTGATGTCAAAGAGTGTACTGCCTATATTTTCTTCCAAAAGACTTATTGTCTCAGGCCTAATCTTTAGGTCTTTGATCCATTTTGAGTTTATTTTGGTGTGTGGTGAAAAAGAATGGTCAATTTTCAGTCTTTTGCATGTGGCTGTCCAGTTTTCCCAGCACCATTTGTTGAAGAGACTTTCTTTTCTCCATTGTAGGCCCTCTGCTCCTTTATCGAAGATTAGCTGTCCATAGATGTGTGGTTTTATCTCTGGGCTTTCAATTCTGTTTCATTGATCTGTGGACCTGTGTTTGTACCAGTACCATGCTGTTTTGATCACTGTAGCTTTGTCGTATGTTTTGAAATCGGGGATTGTGATTCCGCCGGCTTTGTTTTTCTTGCTCAGGATTGCTTTAGCAATTCGCGGTCTTTTGTTGCCCCATATGAATTTTAGGATTGTTTGTTCAATTTCTGTGAAGAATGTTCTTGGGATTCTGATTGGGATAGCATTGGATCTGTAGATTGCTTTAGGTAGTATGGACATTTTAACTATGTTTATTCTTCCAATCCATGTGCATGGAATGTCTTTCCATCTCTTTATGTCGTTGTCAATTTCTTTCAAGAAAGTCTTGTAGTTTTCATTGTATAGATCCTTCACTTCCTTGGTTAAGTTTATCCCAAGGTATTTTATTCTTTTCGTTGCGATTGTGAATGGGATTGAGTTCTTGACTTCTTTTTCTGTTAGTTCATTGTTAATGTATAGAAATGCTACTGATTTATGCACGTTAATTTTATACCCTGCTACCTTGCTGTAGTTGTTGATTATTTCTAATAGTTTTTCTATGGATTCTTGGGGTTTTCTATATATAAGATCATGTCGTCTGCAAACAACAAGAGTTTTACTTCTTCGTTACCTATTTGAATTCCTTTTATTTCTTTTTCCTGCCGAATTGCTCTGGCCGGCACTTCCAGTACTATGTTGAATAGGAGTGGTGAAAGTGGGCACCCTTGTCTTGTTCCTGTCCTCAGTGGGATGGCTTTCAGTTTTTGTCCATTGAGTATGATGTTGGCTGTGGGTCTATCATATATGGCCTTTATTATGTTGAGGTACTTTCCTTCTATACCCATTTTACTGAGGGTTTTTATCATAAATGGGTGTTGGATCTTGTCGAATGCTTTCTTTGCATCTATTGAGATGATCATGTGGTTTTTGTTTTTCATTTTGTTGATGTAGTGTATCACGTTGATTGACTTGCGGATGTTGAACCATCCCTGTGTCCCTGGTATAAATCCCACTTGATCATGGTGTATAATCTTTTTGATGTATTGCTGTAATCGGTTTGCCAAAATTTTGTTGAGGATTTTTGCATCTATGTTCATCAGTGATATCGGCCTGTAGTTCTCCTTCTTTGTGTTGTCCTTGTCAGGTTTGGGGATCAGAGTGATGTTGGCTTGATAGAATGTGTTAGGGAGTTCTCCATTTTTCTCAATTTTCTGGAACAGTTTGAGGAGAATAGGTATTAAGTCTTCTTTGAATGTTTGGTAGAATTCTCCAGAGAAGCCGTCTGGTCCTGGACTCTTATTTTTGGGGAGGTTTTTGATTACCGTTTCTATTTCCTTACTTGTGATTGGTCTATTCAGATTCTCCATTTCTTCCTGATTCAGTTTGGGGAGATTGTAGGAGTCTAGGAATTTGTCCATTTCTTCCAGGTTGTTCAATTTGTTGGCATATAGTTTTTCATAGTATTCTCTTATGATCTCTTGTATTTCATTGGTATCTGTTGTGATTTCTTCCCTGTCATTCCTAATTTTATTAATTTGCGATTTCTCTCTTCTTTTCTTGGTGAGTCTGGCTAGGGGTTTGTCAATTTTGTTAATTCTTTCGAAGAACCAACTCTTTGTTTCATTGATCCTTTCTATTGTCTTTTTTGTTTCAATATCGTTTATTTCTGCTCTTATTTTTATTATTTCCCTCCTTCTACTGACTCTGGGCTTTGTTTGTTCTTCTTTTTCTAGTTCTGTTAGGCGTCGTTTGAGGTTGCTTATGTGAGCTTTTTCTTGTTTAGTGAGGTGAGCCTGTATTGCGATGAATTTCCCTCTTAGGACTGCTTTTGCTGCATCCCAAATGATTTGGTGTGTCGTGTTCTCATTTTCATTAGTCTCCAGATAAAATTTGATTTCTTCTTTAATTTCTTCAATGATCCATTGTTTGTTGAGAAGCGTGTTGTTTAGTCTCCACATTTTTGCACCTTTCTCTGCTTTTTTCTTGTAGTTGATTTCTAGTTTAATAGCATTATGATCAGAAAAGATGCTTGATATTATTTCAACTCTCTTGTATTTATTGATGTTTGCTTTGGTTCCCAAAATATGGTCAATCCTTGAGAATGTTCCATGTGCACTTGAGAAGAATGTGTATCCTGCTGTTTTTGGATGAAGTGTTCTATATATATCTATTAAGTCCATCTGGTCTAATTTTTCATTTAATTCTATTATTTCCTTGTTGATTTTCTGTCTGGATGTTCTGTCCATTGGTGTTAATGGTGTGTTGAGGTCCCCTACTATTATTGTATTGTTGTTGATGTCTTCTTTTAGTTCTGTTAAGAGTTGCTTTACAGATTTTGGTGCTCCTGTGTTGGGTGCGTATATATTTATAAGTGTTATGTCTTCTTGGTGGAGAGTCCCTTTTATCATTATATACTGTCCCTATTTATCTTTCTTTAACTGTTTTGCTTTGAAATCTACCTTGTCCGATATTAGTATAGCGACACCTGCTTTCTTTTGTTCATTATTAGCTTGGAGTATTGTTCTCCATCCCTTCACTCTGAGTCTGTGTTTGTCTTTGGGGCTGAGGTGTGTTTCCTGGAGGCAGCATATTGTTGGATCTTGTTCTTTGATCCATCCTGCCACTCTGTGTCTTTTGATTGGGGAGTTCAATCCATTTACATTTAGAGTGATTATTGAGATGTGGGGGCCTACCACTACCATTTTGTGTCTTGTTTTCCGGTTTTCTTCAGTTTCCTTTGTTTCTTGTCCCATGGTTTAATCTGTTCTGATGTAGAGCTGCTACTCTCTGTTGTTGTCCTTCTACTTATCTCCTCTGCTCTTGGTTTTGTAGCCCCTTTCCTTTTTTGGATTTTTCAGGAATGTGGGTTTTCCTGAGGATTTCCTGAAGAGGAGGTTTTGTGGCAATGAACTCGTCTTGGGGGTTCTTTTTATCCAGTTTTCAGTTTTCACTCCAGGGTGATTCTTCCCAAAATTGTTGTAACCTGGTTGTGTTCGTGGGAGGAGGCGAGTTCAATGTCTGCTCACAGTGCCATCTTGACGAGATCTTCTCCATGGTTTCCTTTTGATTTCTACTTTGACCCATGGGTTACTTAGAAATGTGTTATTTACTTTTGAAACTTCTGAGAACTTTTCACACATCTTCCTGTTACTGATTTCTAACTTAATGTCTTTGTGTTATATAATTCATTTTAAATTTTTGAGACTTTTTAAAATGACACAGAACAAGGATTGTCTTGTTTAATGTTCTGTATGTCTTTAAAAAGAACGTGTATTCTTTCTGCTTTTATTGTATAGTGGTTTTCTATAAATGTCAGTTGGTCAGTTGATTTATATTGTTTGTTTTCTATATCCTTACTGATTTTTTGGTCTACTTGTTCAATTATTGAGAAGAGGATGTGGACCTCTCTTACTGTAATTATGGATTTTGCTGTTTCTCCATTTTCTCTATTCTGTCAGTTTTTGCTCCATTTATTTTGAAGGTTTCTTATTAGGTGCAGAAACATTTAAGATTTTTAATATTCTTTTGATGAATAGACTTCTTTATCCTGGTAATATTCCTTATTCTGAAATCTACTTTGTGTGGTATTAATATTGTGAATTTAGCTTTCTTTTGATTAGTGTTAGGTTAATAGTTTTTTCCCCATACTTTACTTTTAATATCTTTGTGTCTTTATATTTAAAATTGGTTTCTTGTAGGCAGCAGATGGTCTTGAGTTTCTTTTTTCAATGTTTTAATCTCTGCCTTTCAGTGCGGGTATTTAGGTAATTTAAATATAATGTGATTATTGATATGGTTGTATTTAAATCTTATCATTCACTAATCCTTCTTTATTTGCTCATCATTTCTCATCCCCCCCCCCCCTTCTTACTGAATATTTTTTATGTTTCCGTTTTGGCTGGTTAGTGATAATTCTTTGTTGTATTATGTTACTGGCTGCTTTAGGGGTTATAGTACACCTCTTTAACTTGTCAGAATCTGCCTTCAAGTGATATTACACCATTTCACATATTATGTAAGAACTTTGAAACTATATACTTACGTTCTTACCTTTTTGGCTTTTGTGCTATTTTTGTCATATTTTAAAATTCTTACATATTTGATAAACTTCACAATTAATTGTTATTTTTTGCTCTAAATCATCAATTATCTTATAAAGAGATTTGAATAATTAAAAAGTCTTTTATATTTACCCATGTAATAACTGTTTCCAGGTGCTCTTAATTACTCTGTGTAGATCCACATTTCCTTTTTTGTTTTCCTTCTGCCTAAAAGACAACCTGTAGCATTTATTGTAGTGTTGATCTGCTGGTGATTAGTTGTTTCAGCTTTTCTGTCTGAAAAGCAATTATTTTGCCTTTGCTTTTGAAAGATATTTTAGCTCACTATAGGATTCTAGGTTAATAGTTTCTTTCTTTTCGTACTTTAAAGATTTTACTATTCTGTTTTCTAGCTTCTGTTATTTCCATGAGAAATCTTCATCCTTATCTTTTTTTCTTACCACATAAGGCATCCTTTTTTTTTTGACTCCCCCTGACTGCTTTTACCATTTTCTCTTTATTGTTGGTTTTTAGTGATAAGCAGTGTGATTATGATGAGCATTCATGGAGTTTTCTTCTTGTTTCTTGTGCTTGGGGTTAGTTGATCTGTAGGTTTATAGTTTTCATCAAATTTTCTAATTTTTCTGCTATTATTTCTTTCAATTCATTTCTTCGTTTTTTTGCCCTCCCACTCTCCTTTGGATACTCCAATAACATGTAAATTAGGTTGCTTAATGTTGTCTCACAGCTCACTGATCCCCGCCCCAGCCCCCACTTTTAAGTCTTTAGTCTTTCTGTGCTTCATTCTTAGAGTTGGGCTAGTGAGAAATTTGTGGCTTTTAAGAGACATTTGAATAGTACATAATTTAAAAAAGCCAGCATTAGTTTGTTTCATCATGTTGGTGGAAGGCACAGCTAGTGGTTGTTTCTCTTCCTTCTGCCTTGTTCTCCTAAATATGGATTACACAGCTTTGTAGAATAATCTAAGGCAACCATACCTTTAAAAAAATAATAATAACTGCTCTTTCTTTGCTTACTTATTATGGAGTCATTGTTTAATTCTGATTCTATTTAAAATTTTTGTTTGAAGTAAGAAATACTTTTTGATCTTAATGTTATTTAGTAGGTATATTGGCATGGTATCTTAGCTGAGGACTAATAATTGTAGTTAGCTACAAAACAAAAATTACACGTATTCTAATTGTCTATTTTTTTTTTTTTAAAGATTTTATTTTTTCCTTTTTTCTCCCCAAAGCCCCCCGGTACATAGTTGTATATTCTTCGTTGTGGGTCCTTCTAGTTGTCACATGTGGGATGCTGCCTCAGCGTGGTTTGATGAGCAGTGCCATGTCCGCGCCCAGGATTCGAACCAACGAAACACTGGGCCGCCTGCAGCGGAGCGCGCGAACTTAACCACTCAGCCACGGGGCCAGCCCCTCTAATTGTCTATTTTTAAAGATACATTACGTTGCCTGTAAATCACCTTATAGACCAAAGTATTTATGTACTTCTTTAGAGTCTCTCAATATGGCCAAATATCCCGTTTTAGCTCTAGTGGAAAAGAAAAAAAAGACTTTATTTCATTCAGTAGAATACAAATTGAAGTAGTTTACATTTTATGGATTGATTTGCATGAAAAATACCTATTTTTAAGCACTAGAAGGGCTCTCAGAACAGTGAGATGCTCATACTATGAGAGTTGTTAGGATGTGAAACTGACCTGGGAAACAACAGATTTGTGATGTTAGGCCTGCTCATTGTGTCTCTTTCAGCTTCCCCACTACCCTCTCCTTTTACTTCTTTCTCCACCTTCTTAATTGTGAGTTGATTGTATGTTTGTAATGTAATTCCACAGTGCCATATTATGTAAACAGCATATTATGGAACAAATACTCTTAACTTACAAACATGAAGTTAAAGTAGAGGTCTTACTTCGAGTAAAACCTATAGAGGCTTTTTAATCCTTTTTGTTACTTAAATTTTTTTTTTAACTGTTAGAATCTTCAGCTAAAGTTTCTTTTTCTTGTTAAGGAATCTGTGGTATCTTTTGAAACTTACATGGTATCGAAGTTTTTTAAAGATAAAATGTTATGGTTTTATTTAATGTGCCTTTTGTCACTGAAATTTACTTAATTTTCATTCATTGCGTTTCTTTGTAATACTTCTTTTCCCAAATGCCATGTTTTCATTGGATTTATGGACATATTTGTACTTCAGGGGTAAAGCAAGGATATTCTATTAAATGACTGGGAAAATTGACCAATCTTAATTTAGATTGGTATGTGGAAGCAAATAGTGTATTTCTGTTTTTGGTGCTCCACCCATTTTTCTCTCCTTTCCTTATTTGATACGTGGACAAAGTACATGAAGAACACGACCGTGTTTTCTTTAGATGACTTCTAAACTTACAGTAGGGTCAGATGTGAGTGAGATGGAAAACCTCAGGATCAGCTCAAGTTATTGGAAAGAATTATTTGAAAAGTGAAGTTCAGTAGTTTCCAGAGTGACCTGCCCGCCATGCAAAAGGTTCATGTTTCTGAAGTAATCTGTGAAGTTTAATCAGCTTAAATATGATTGTTTGTTAAATGGAAGTTTGTTTTTTCCTGAAACTTACTTTGAAAGCTTTGCTCTTATTTTTGGATTCTAGTTTGTTAGACTAGGTTAATTTGTTTTGATGAGATATGTCTCTTGTGTTTGATGACAGAGTCTGTTAGGGGCTGTGAGATGATGTGGGATGGGAGAAGCACTAGAGGGACGAGCACGCAGCAGGAAAGAGCAGGAAAGAGGGTTTGGTTTTGAAACATTTGAAGTGTTATTCCTTTCTTTGAACATTGATTTTGCTACAAATGCCAAGCATCTTGAGACCTGTTTTTATCGTCACTTTCTTGTTTTTCAGATTTATCTGATGGTTTGTATTGAGTAGTGGTTATATGAGGGAAATTTCAGTTTGTGTATCTTCAGGTTGTTTTTTTTAAGGAATTTTTTTTTTTGAAGATTTTTAAAAAAATTTTTCCTTTTTCTCCTTAAAGCCCCCTGGTACATAGTTGTGTACTTTTTTTTTAGTTGTGGGTCCCTCTAGTTGTAGCATGTGGGATGACGCCTCAGCATGGCTTGATGAGTGGTGCCATGTCCGCGCCCAGGATCCGAACCAACAAAACCCTGGGCCGCCTAAGTGGAGCACGAAAACCTAACACTCGGCCACGGGGCCAGCCCCAGTCTTCAGGTTTTTTAATTTGTATTATATCAGATTTCAGATAGGTGTATTAGAAAAATATTCATTCATTTACTCAGCAGAAGTTTAGGGCTGGTTATATTTCAGGCACTTAGTGATCTTAACAACGGCAACAAAATTCCCTGGCCCTGTGTGCCTTACAGAGCTTTCGTCTGGAAGTATGTTGATTAGTGTGCATCTGCTGTAACACATTTTCACCGTCATTTAACGTGCCCTTATTTGCCACACACCTTGTGTTAAGATGATTATTAAAAACAGGAAACTAATTGTTTGAACAAATCTTTATCTTTTTCCCCTAACATATCTAGATCAAGGAAGTGATTGAGAATCAATTTCAGGGTATAATACTACTTTCAATTTCTGAAAATCTTAACTGCAAAATATATAGCTTTTCTTGGCTTAATACATTGAAGAAATGATTTCAGGTTCAGAGACTTTTATCTTTCTGTTTTGAAAAGCAACCTTCACCTGAATTTAAAAAATTCTTGCTCTGACCTGTGCTAGATCCTTATAATCTCAGGGATGTAGTCCTCTAATGAATTTGTAGCACCTTACTTCTCTCTAATTGTTGTCTCCGTGTGCTGAACACTAAAGCTGCTTTTAATTTCATGTCTAAGAAGTAGTATGTTCTTGTTGAAAATGATGTTGCTTGAGAAACAAGTACCTTCAGTGTTACTTACTGTGTCACTGAATAAATGACTAATACATGCGTTTACTAACTGCTGCAATTGGATGCTCAAACAACTGTACTGTAAATTATGTACAGTTTTTAAAAAGCTATCTGTAATAGATGCTAAAATAATAGTTTTTATATGATTTTCTTAGGTGGACTGACTTATTTTTATACCTGAAACTTTAAGATGTTTGTCTTACAAGCCCAGTAATTATTTATTATTAATGTGCCATCTTTTTTTTTTCTGTAGCCAAAATGTAATTAGTTCTTTTTCCTTTTACTTCCTTTCTCAAATCAAAATGTTAGACTTATACGAGCACTAGCAGCAACTCTATATCTGGATCATTGAAGCGCTTGGAAGATACTGCAGCACGATTTACAAATGCAAATTTCCAGGAAGTCTCTGCGCATACAACTAGTGGAAAAGATGTTTCAGAGGCTAGAGGGTCAGAGGGCAAAGGGAAGAAATCTTCAGCTCACAGCTCAGGTCAAAGGGGAAGAAAGCCTGGTGGAAGAAATCCAGGACCGACTGTGTCAGCAGCTAGTCCTTTCCAGCAAGGTATTAATTATGATGTTTTAGTTAAAATACTTGTTCTTATGATGATCAATGGTAGTTAAAGAATTTATTTTTTACTTATAACTAATGGATCGTTGGAGGCTATTTTATGATTAGTTGCTGTAGTGAGATTCCTTCAAAGACTGGTATTCCTTGTTAAAATGTTTCTGGGACCTTTGCTTTCTTTTTGTTACAAATGTGCTTCTGAAGTCGAACTGTAATTTTACTGTTTAGGTAAAGTTTGAGGTTAATAAAGTTTGAGTTTGGGGAGAACAACAGTCGAAGCTGGAGTTTCCTGTCTGCCCTAGGGGACAGTCATTCTTTTCTTCAGTTATTTTTAGTTACCTTTCCTAGTCAAACACTAAAGCAGTTAAGGTGTGTATTTTTAGTAAGTAAACAAGTACTGGGTCGTTTTCAGGGGATCTCAAATAGTTTTCAGTAAATAACAGTTGTTGACTATTAATTCATTTATTATAAAGCTTTAAGTTTAAAAGTATAAGTTTGCTCAACCTGTGTATCTTTTGGTAAGGCTGTTATGTTTACAGGATGACCAGTTAATTTTTAATTTCAGTTAAATAACAAATTATTTTTCAGTGTCCCAAATAAATGCATGGGACATATTTATACTGAAAAAATAATTTGTTGTTTAACTGAAATTCAAAATTAACTAGGCATGCTATATTTTATGTGGCACCCCTGTTTTATGCAGAACACAATAGCTCAGCTAAACTTTAGAATACATTAGCCCTATGTTCTAGGCTTATACTTTGTGTAATTTTTAACATGAATGTAAATATTTTGAGAAATATAATCATTAGAACTGTTGGCGATAAATATGTTAGTGAGTGTACAAGTGCCTTATTCCCCCTCCCCCACCCCGTTTGCCCCTCCGAGTAAATGAGGGGAAAATTGGCCTTTTCTTTACCCTGTTCAAGCTTTTGCTGATAATAAAAATAGTATCCAAAATCTACTAGGATATAATTTGAATATGTGGAGAGATTGCTTAGTCTGCTGATTTCTCATTAAAAAGTATATTCGTATATTTTAAACTAATAGTTACTTTGGGCTTCAAGATTTTCAAGTCCTGGGGTTTTTTTATGACTTCTATTACAAAACATTAGACAAGTAGAAAATAAATAAAATGCCAAATTTGCTGTTTTATTTTAATAAGTTTACTGTATACTTGTTTTTATGCCAGTTTGGGAAATAAATAGTAAAACCTTAATTAACTTTTAATGTTACTTCATTCACATTTTAAATGTGATATTAGCAGAATTCAGTCATCTCTTTAATTAAGACATTCTCTACTGTTAAAATTGCATTTTTCAGCTTTTAATCTATCTTTGAAGTGCTAATCCATTTAGAAAGGAAAACTCTCATTTTCTTAAACTTCACAGCATTGAAGAGTCTTTTCCTGCCTAAGACCTGGTAGGAGTGTGTCATGTTTTCATATCTGAGATAGTGTTCTATAAAAGTTTGAAAATTTGCAGGTAGGAGATTTAAGATAATTGGTTTTATTTTTTTCATTGCAGGTAGTATGTGAATTTTAGAAAGTGTACATTTAAAGTATTGTGTATACTAAATGTTTAAAGTATTTGCTACACTGTAGTGAGTTTTTAACACCAGCTGTAAAAACAAAAATGTGTAGAAAAAGACAGATGGTGACAGATTAGAATGGATAATAAAGAACTTCTTTATAGCTGCTAATTAAGTGGCAAATTGCAGTTATCCTTAAATGATTGATGTAATGTAAATGGCTTCTTAATATGTATGTTTTTCTATATAGACATAGCCTGAAAATGCTCACATAGGTACAAATAATTTTGTAAATGAATAAAATAGATGATTTCTTGACAGTGTTAAACTTTGGAACTACTAGTGTTCTTTTTTAATAAGCCATTTCAGAAGAGCTTAAAATTTAAAAATCAAAACTTTGAGATTTTAGTTAAAGACAAATTCTTTCTTGTGTGTGAGGAAAAAGTATCTTTGTAAATATTTAGGTGGATTTATGTGTTATCACTTATGAATGTGCTCTGCAATAAAATTTAAGACTTAGCTTGAAATTTCCTTTCCACTCCAATAAAACACTCTATTTTGAGCTTTTGTTTCTAAATACATTAGTTGAAATATGATATGGTTTAGTTTTATGAAACATAATAGATATGTGGTCACAACTGAGTCTAAACACTTGTTACTTCATTTGGCAAGCATGAAGAGAGGGGTTGGTGAAATGGGATAGTGGAACAAACTGTTATTTCATCCCAGCCATATTATTTTTCTACCAGGTAGAGAAGAACCTTGAGGTTCTTATATCTCATAAAAACTTGGTGGCCTACTAATGTTCTTTAACTAAAGAGTGGGGAGAGAATAAGCAGTTGTGAAAGAGATTAATGAGAGGTGCCTCTCCTATGATTTTACTTTCATAAAAGCAATAGCAGAATGTTAGTGGCTGGTGTCGTTTCTTTATGCAGCTCTGTGGGTAGTGGACTAGGAGAATGTAAGGTATATAGATTAGTTTCCCATGTGATCGTTATTATTTCATCAAATCACTGTTTTGGTGGGGGTAGATTTAACTGAAGAATAACATTCACCAACGTTATCTTGAAGTTAAAACTCAGAACTTATAACCTAAACAACATGTTTTGGGTTTTATTGTATGTTGGGAACATTTATAATCATATCTTCAATAATTGCAAAAGAGGAAGTTCCCCTAGCCATTCAGAGTCCAGTTGTAGTCTTGTGAAAGTCTCATTGAGGCTTTGCTGTTCGTCAGTCCTTACTCAGGCATATACGACATATTTGGGGGGAGAATTGAGGAATGCTGCCATGGTAAAAGGTAGGTTAAAGCACAACTTATATCTTGGTAATTGTACAAGTAATAGCTTGCAATTCAACTTAATATTCAATTTAATAACTATAAAAGGACAAGTATTTTTTAAAGATAGTTTTATAGATAAACTTGATTTCAGTAATAACCTTTTAAAAAATCTAGCTTTGTTACATATTAATGTCCTAAGTTTTATAGTTAGTTTTTTTTCCACCCTCTCTTTTTGATGATTGTATGGTTTCTACTGCTCATGGGAACTTTTGCATCCAATTTTTTCTTTTCCTACCCCATTTTTTTTTTTTTCCCCACTACAGGCAGTTTTTCAGGAACTCCAGGCAGTGTAAAATCATCTTCGGGAAGTTCAGTACAGTCTCCCCAGGATTTCTTGAGCTTTACAGACTCAGATCTGCGTAATGACAGTTATACTCATTCCCAACAGTCATCATCAACCAAAGATGTACATAAAGGAGAGTCTGGAAGCCAGGAAGGGGGGGTAAATAGTTTTAGTTCCATAATTGGTCTCCCTTCGACCTCAGCTGTTATTTCACAGCCTAAAAGCTTTGAAAATTCACCTGGAGATTTGGGTAATTCCAGCCTTCCTACAGCAGGATATAAGCGGGCTCAAACTTCTGGCATAGAAGAAGAAACTGTAAAGGAAAAGAAAAGAAAAGGAAATAAACAGAGTAAGCATGGGCCTGGTAGACCCAAAGGAAACAAAAATCAAGAGAATGTTTCTCATCTCTCAGTTTCTTCTGCTTCACCAACATCATCTGTAGCATCAGCTGCAGGAAGTGTAACAAGCTCTAGTCTTCAGAAATCTCCTACATTGCTCAGGAATGGAAGTTTACAAAGTCTTAGTGTTGGCTCATCTCCAGTTGGTTCAGGTAGGGATTTGCCCGTTGTTTTTCTCCCTTGCTTCCACCACCACCACTCTTCCTTTACCCCCAAATTAAATTCATTTTAAACTATTGTTCTGATAATACTTTGAGTTACTAAGTGACGTTTAATTATCTTAATGAAAAAAATGTGTTACGATCTTAGAAAGATAATTTGGTGTTTGGAAAAGATGTTTTGCACTAATTGATGCTACTTAACTAAATATAAGCTAAAAAGTTTATTGGCCATTCATTTCTTATGAAATACCTAGAATTCCCCATTTTCTTTTTGCTTCACTTGCACTGTATTTTTAAAACCAACTCAGAATTCACATTTAAGGTGTGAGAGTTTTTAACACTGTTTTTGATTGGTATTTGTTTTTGAGCTTTCCTTCTCTAAACTTCAACTAGTCTTCATTTTCTCAATAATTCCTCACACAAATTCTACTTGAATTACTCTATCGGGGATATTTTTCAATCAGTGATAAATGATTTAAATTTATGAACTTTAACAATCACATTTTATTTTAGGAGATCTCAAATGATTTCTATTCTTTTTGTCTTCAAGTATGTTTAATATATTTTTTTCCATTGTCTTTATTATAGTATGAATGAATTTATATATGCTGTTCACACTATTGGGATGCTTCTTTAACCTGCATTTTGTGTTATGAACATAATTCTCACTTTTTAAAAATTTTAAGATGCATAGTTTTAGACAGAAGCTTAACAGTTTAGATATTAGGTAAATATCAACATTTATCTTCTGAATAGCATCTTGAATTTAAGGTAAATGATTTTAAGTGAGTGTTAATTGTTAAATATCCCTCTTGATTTTAGATTTCTCATTGGAGAAATGATGAGATTTTGGCTGAAATAAACTATTATGGATTCTATCAGTTCAGTTAGTTGGTGGAGAGGATAGATAGGAAATGGTATGGGAAAATAATAAATACAATTTAAATGAAGAATGTGTATATTTTATAAATATAGAATTTTGGATTGTTTTTATAATTGTGCAGATATTAATTTCAGTAAGTAAACAAGAAAGACCATTCTAAGGGAGAAAAGAACATGTGTAAAGGTCAGATGTGAAAATAGTAACTATAACTACCATTTCTTTTATGCCAGGGCCTGACAAATGCTTTGTGTATATTATCTTGTTTAATCCTTACAACAGTTTTATGAAGTAAGGGCTGTTAATGCCCCTATTTTACAGCTGGTAAAACTGAGGTGTACGCACATAGTGTAAGTTGCCCAAGATCACACAGCCAGGAATTTCTTTCTCTTTCTATTTCTCATAGTCGGCTTCAGTGCCTCTGGTGGACCTGGTTGGCAAATTCTTTTGAGAAATGAGTGAAAACTCTGGAAGGATTGTTTCATTAGAAGCATTAAGGATGGTTTTAGAGCAAGAGTTCTCAGTCTTGGTACTATTTTCATTTTGGTGGGGGTGATTCTTGGTTGTTCAGTGCTGTTCTGTGCATTGTAGGATGTTTATCAGGGTCCCCAGCCCCTACCCACTAGATGCCAATAGCACCCAAAGACCCCTCCCCCTGCCCCCCCCCCCAGCATGGTGATAATCAGAAACTGTCCCCGGGGGGTGCCAAAATGCCCCTTGGTTGAGAACCACTGTTTTAGAGGGGGAAAAATAAATAAATCGCAATGAGAAATAAGTTCATTGAAAAGACTTAAATATATTGCACACTTGAATATACATTTTATTTATATGTTTTCTTTGAGACCAAAAGGGCTTAGCAATTAGCCTTAGCCCCTAGTCACAAAAAGTAAATTTAGAGAAATTTACTCAGAAAAAATTGAATTCATATTCATTTTTAGCAAGAGGCACAGTAATCAGATGAGTGACTTACTGGGAAAATTAAGCCTAAATTTGCTTTTGTGAAAAGAGATCCTCACTGATTTCCTATGCATAGAAGCATACTCTGAAAATTGCTGACTTTGGAATTTGCATTTGGATGCCATTTGATACACACATCTTCAAATTAATGGGATTAAAAAATTAATTCACATCCCTGAAAAGATTTTCCTACCTGTTGTAGAGTTAGGAAGAATTTAGGCTTGGGAAACAGTGTTCTTTACACAATGATTATTTTCAGAGGACAATGTTTGTGGTACACCTGTGGCAGAAAAATATGAATTTGTATCCCCTTTTACCTCATCATTAGGTAAACAAATTTAGGGAGAAATTTCCATAAATATTATTACTTCATGAAAATAAATGACTTAAATTTAGACTTACCAACATTTTTTTTCTTAGACTTATGATTAGGAATCACTTTGAAGAGTGTACATGTCTTGTTAAAGTTAAAGCTATAATTATGGAATGAGATTAGTTACTTAAAACTATTTGAGATACATTATCTCAAATTTCATATATTTTAATAAAGTATCACTAGATGAGAACACTCTCTTACTGATAAACATAGTATTAAAAAGTCTATTCTTAGCTAAAAGAAACTGGCTAAATGCCATGAATATTTAAGAATTATACCTTCTTACCATAAGTTAAGAATTGCCAACTGCTGTTGAAGCTTAGTATGCGCTGTACACTGTCTGAAGGACTTGACGAGCATCAAGTATCATTATTCATTATATAGAAAAAGTAACAGAATTCTCACAGCTCTAAGTGGCAGAGCTAGGCATTTTCCTTGATTCCAGAGACATTTAATTATAAAATTCAGGGGATATTTGCTGATGAGGGTCTAAAACCACAGTAGTATGTCGGTCATACTTCAAGCAACAGTATTGATGAGAGAATTTGAGCCAATATTTAAACTTACAACAGTAGTATCGCCTACTAGTATGAAAATGTTAATTTTTCCTTTGGACTAATTTTAGATTCAGAAATCATTTAGTAATTGTAAAAGTGGGAAACTTTCTCCCCATATAAATAAGCAGGAAGGAGAAAATGTATACTGTTTACTACATTGTCAAGAACTGTTTTCCATGATGCCCTTTTAAAAAGATTCATTTGCTTTAGTGACAGGTTGATAATTTAGTAATGATAAAGGTGACCTCTGTAAACCCCTGTTGGCTGTGGTGTTAGACTATACTACATGCTATAATCCTAGCACCGTGAGGGAGGGGCTGTGTTTGTTGTGTTCACTGCTGTCTGCTCACTGCCAGCTTTGAACACAACAAATGCTGGACATCTTGTTAAACAATGAGTGAATACTATTAATAATCACTGAGAACAAATCCTGGGGTTAGTACTGTCCTTTGTGATTTTGTACTCAGCTATAGCCATGTCACAAGTGAAATTCTTTATTTGTAAAGCTTTTCCTGTAGTATTACAGGTGAGTTTAGTATGTATAATTAAGTTGGAAAGACTGTGGAGAAGATGGAATTTGAGTTGTACTTTGGATTGGGCAAAAAAAGGTCAGCAATATTATCAGAAAAGAAAGTAAAGGTATATTTGAGGGATAAACCTAGTAGAAACAAGAAGCTTGTGTTTGTGGGTAGTTGGAGGTAATGTTGATTAAATAGAGCAGCATGAGTTTATGGAGAGTTGAATGCCAGCTGAAGAAATCAGACTTATAGGCTAGTGGTCTTTCTCCTAGAATGAACATCCTGAACTTAGTTCTGGCAGCTTACTATCAAAAGAATTTTAGTGGAATAAAAAATAATGCTTCTGTCAGCTTATAGTAATGGTAATATCTTATATTTGCGAGCCCCTAATAATTTCTAAAGAACTCTAATTACTATCTCATATGATCCTTGGAACAATCTTGTGAAATAGGCAGGACAGCTACTATTGTTTTTGTTATTATTATTTCTCCTGTTTTACCATAACTAGAATATAAATCAGAAGTAGAATCAGGTATTTATGGTGTGATTCTCTTAGAATTGTTAGTTAGAATTATCAGTTTAACAGTAATCAAAATTCTCTCATGACATGTTCAAATTATGGTAGAGTGTACATAGCAAGATATTTATTCTAGGAGCCCCAGATCCAATCAGAATAGAAACCCAGAAAATACCCATAAATTCCTTGTCTGATCGAGGGTTTGGATTGTACGATTTTTATTATAATAAATTGAAGTACATCTTGATAAATGACCTACTGTTTTCCAGTGACTTGTACAAAATGGAAAATTAGTTTGTTTTAAGTGACCACTAAAGGTTGTAAGTTTTGGCTTATAGATTATGTTAAGCTTTTGATTGAATTCTTTCCTACGTATATTCTTTTGAGCTCTTAACAAGTAGGCACCCAGTCTGTTGAAACATTCACAATTAGTAGTATAGCATTGGGAGAGTTGACATGCTGTATTTGTCCTTTTCCTTTTTCCAATTTATCTAAACCACATTATGAGAGTTTATGATTTACTAAAGTAAAAGGTAACATTTTTTTTCATAAATTAACATCTTGTTTTGTCTGAGTAAAATCTGGTATTTATTAAATGATAAGGAGTTGATGGTTTCGCATTAACTTCTTTGGGCGTGCTGTGTCCTTTCAAAGTATATGGTTCCTTGTTTTTTAAAATCTTAGTCTCTAGTTCTTTAATATAATGCTGCCATACCTTTCTAAGTTAAGATACTTGAAATCTTTTCATTGATGGAACTCTTTAGTGGTGGTAAATATTACAAAAGGAGATTCTGGAAAGGCACTGCTTTGGTTGTGATCCTATGTCTTAAAGTATTTAAGATTTTATGGAGGTGATTTATTAATATGAATAGATCACTTCAAGAGAAATTTGTCCTAGCTTCTACTGAAATATGAAGGTTATGAAAGCTTAACTTGAGCCCATATAACTATGAAAGGGTTCTTGTTAAACATATCCCTATTTATGTCACATCTGCTTAGGTTGGTAAAATGACACTGAGAAGTCTTTCCCTGGTAAATATTTTAATTAGGAATAGACTCATTTTATAGACAAATAAGGGAATCATAAAGATACAAATATTAATCCAATTAACTCACAGGAGTAGAGTACGTAATAAAATATTGTAGACCAAGGAATAGATACATTTATTGAGCATAATTCAAACTACCTTAATGATTCAGGTTCATGATTTTATATATATTGATTTTCTTGAGTATAAATGAAAATTGTATAGGATATTGGATACTGTTAAGACCAGGAGGGCATACCTTGGAATTTGCTTTCTTAGAAAATTCCCTGATTTTGTTTTGTTCTTTGATGCTTTGAAAATTTGTTGGCCCTGTACCATGGCTGTCTTTCTACAAAAGTACTAGATCAAAGGCTAGAATAGCCATATTCAATTTTTTTTCCCCATTGAGAAAATCCTTCAGCTGTTATGAGTGTCCTTTGATTATTTTTCAGTACCATTCCAAACAGCTCCCATGTCTCTATAATGTACCATGTGATCCCTTCAGTAGCGTTCACTCTCTTTTTAAATCTCACTTGTATTGGATTTGTTAATGAAGCATTAAGGTGGCAAATTCTTCCACCATGTCTCATTTTCAGTGTCATCTGGAAAGGACTTACACCAAACTGGTCTAAATGTTTGACTTTTTAAACAGTATCTAATGTGAAATTCTTTTAACATTATGATGATTGAAAGTGAGTGCTGGCTTGCTCTACCTTACTTTCTTTCTTTTTATTTCAAGTATTCAGAGTGGGCCCCTGATTAGGCTCGACTTCTGAGCTACGTATGTGGGTAGATGTGTGAATGATGGTTGCCTGGAAGGCTCTGTTGTACATATGGCTCCTAGAGGTCATGTTTTTGGTTAAGTAAGACCCAGAGAATTACTAGATATCCCTCCTTTAAAAAAATTTGGCCAACAGTGTTAGCCGCCAGGGAATACCAGTTGTTTCCAGGATTAGCAGGCCAAGTCCTTTGAGTCACAGCCTTAGTCCTGATTTATCAATCATTTTTTCTTTTAGAATGTCATACAGAAATGTATTTCCCATTTTCTGAGAAGGTTTTGCTCTTAGCAGTGTTTTATTGCCTCATGTCCCTCTCTGCTTGTTCTCTACATTTGGGTGAAATAAAAGAGTAAGAATAATGGCTTATTCATTCATTATCATCATCAAAAATGAAAAGGACAGGAAAGTAAGCTGAGTTGAGTTTAGTGAGTTGTATACTGTTATATAAGTCATGATGGATTTCGCCTCAGATAGAAACTAGATAATTTTCATACTTAAATTGTAATTTCTAATTGATCACAGCATTCAAATGTTTTTGGTAAACCATTCTCATCTAATGAATTATATAAAACACGTTAGTTTATCACTGTAGTTGTCTAACTGTACGTTAGTGAATCCATTTATTCTTTGACACTTGTTATGCAGATTCATTTTTAAGCCCTATGTCTTTTCCTCATTCTTTGCACACACATACATTCCTGCACAATCCTGTTAAGATTTATGAGAATTCCATTACCTTTAGTCCTCCTACCCTGCAAGTCCCGATTACTGGCTTATGATTTCTGTTACCACAGTTCTATTTACCCTTCTTAGCTAGACTTTTAGGTGAATGTTCTCCTGTTTTTCTGGCCTGTTTCTTTTTCTACCCTAAGCCGCTAGCAACTTCTTTGCTGATTTCCTTTCTCCTCCCTCCCAACAGAAATTTCCATGCAGTATCGGCATGATGGAGCTTGTCCAACAACTAGTAAGTTGTCGAACTGGGTTGGTAACCCAGGCTTTTTGACTCCTACTCTAGTGCTTTTTCTCGTATATTATGCCACCTCTGAACCTTTAAATTTTAATTTTCCAAAATGCAGTTGGTTCTTACTTGAATAGGTTTCTTTCTCCTACAGAGATATCTTGCTGCTTTGTCCTGTCTTTAGGATCCATATTACAGTCAAATTGTGACCAAATTTTAATTATTATTGACCTTTTAATATGATGCTTCCATTGCAGAATTGTGACTTCCATTCCCCAATGAAGTAATGTTTTCAATATTTTGGTTTCCACTAATCTTATTGTTAATAGAATTTCTCAATATTTGTATATTGGCATTAAGTGGCTTTCTTGGCTAGACCTCTACATATGTTGACACTATTATACTGAAGTCTAGGAAATGAAAATGTTTGATTGGGTTAGATGATAAAAGGAGGTTTACTTTATAGTGAATACTGTGGAGTGTGACCAAAGGTGGATTTACCTATATAGAATTGCATCCTATATATACTTGCTTTTAGCAAGAAAGACATTACATAGTTAGACTACTAAACATCTTCTTTAAAGTGATTATACATATGTATTTGTTTTTAAGGCAATATGTCATCATTATAACAATATATTTAGCATATTACTTAAATTTAGTAGGTAATATATTGGCAAATGAAATACAATATTTTGAAATTTATACCATGTAAAAATGGAGCTAAGCTTGCAGTTTTAATGATTCAAATAATGATACATGATGGACTTAGTGAGATTTTATTATACTGTTTTCAGTCTGTGCCTATGTATTTCTTTTGTGTGTTTGAGAATGATCTTAACCTGAAGTCCTTTTTTCCTTACTTAAAAGCTTTCTCAGAGTTGCTGAATGCAATACACAATGGTAAGTTTTATTAGAATCTTCTCTGGTGGTTCATTTATCACAAAGGTTGCCTTTTATAGAGAATCCCGATTGAAAGCGTGCATGTTCTATTGATGAGATGAAATCCAGCTCTGCAGTGAGTCAATTGTTCAGCACCTTGGTGAAAACTTTTTGTAGATTGCCTACAGGAGAATAGGTCAATATAGTTCATCAGTTTGGCTTTTATTGCCTCCTTGTAAAGCAAAATGATAATAGTGTTGTTCTAACTTTCGGAAAGTCTTTTCTCTTTTGCAAATAGATTTTCCAGTTCTTTTGAGCTCTCTGTTGCCAGTGCAGTTAGTAATTGGTACATACGTCAAGAATTTGATGCTCTTTCCAGAATTTAGAATGTGAATTTTATTTTTAGGACTTTTTAATAAATGTGTAGAATACTTTTATTATTTTACCCCTTTATTCCATATAGTGAATAAATGGAAGATAGGCTTTTTAAATTATGTCTAATTTGGGGCCAGGTTTTTACAGGGGAGTTGTAGCTTCTGTGTCAGGGTTCTGAAATCAGGATATAAGGCAAAGGCCATCATTTTTTCATTTTTGCAGTGTAATTATAATGAAAGTCATTATAATTTTGCAAAAATGTTTGCGAGTTTCTTCAGTTTCTGAGAACCTTCCTTAATCCTATGATGTTCAAAAAAGCTCTTTTGAATCTAGTATTATCTTTGTTGATTTTCTTTTTCAGTTATTAACTGATGTAACTCTTACTTGTTCAAGACTGTTTATATGATTCCAAGCAGTTTTACAACACATTTTCATTAACTTTATGAAGTCATGCATATTTTGCTAATGTAGTTTAATTTGCAGTCGATTTGTATTGTGTTTGGATTGTATTGTCAGATGTTTACAAATTTACAGCCAGCAAGAGATTAATAGGTATGATGAGCACGCATAGATACTCGTTTTGATTTGAGAGTAGGGGTGGTTGGGATGGGAAACCCATTTTATCAGTGGTCATTTTATTAATGAGTACATTTATTTGTAACTCTTGCTTCCCTATGTAATCTGGAACTGCAGAGTCTTAGATAATCAATACTCCAGATAGCAGGGAACTCTTGAACATTAGGTATGTAGAGGAAAAGGGATTGGAAGCATTCTTGAGAATAAACCGAACATGTTACCATTCTTTGATAGGGGACTATTAAAACTGAGGAGGTTTAACATCTTTTTCAGTTTGCATAGGTAAATTTAGACTTGCTCTTGAATTTTAGAATATTAGAATTTGGATGCATGCTGAAAGGTTTTATATTTGGGGCAAAAAGGAAAGTAGATATCTTGGAGACCAGTTGTGAATGAACTGCCACATAAATCCTTTGCCGTTATTAACTGACAAAGTACTGAGTGGTATTAATTTAGTGGGACAATCGTTTTGTTTCTTTCTATGGGCGAGTGAAATCAGTGTCATGAGATTAATGTAATGAACACAGATTTTCTTTAATATGTTGGGTTTTACAAGATTGTGTTTGAGAGAGAACTCTAGTCACATAGTATAGAGAAACAAAATAAGTAATGAACTTCGTGTATTTTTTTCTTTCTTTTTTTCACCAGTTATTTTATAGCTGGAAGTTGGTACCTTTTGACCCCCTTCACTCATTTCATGCTCCCCATCCCCACCTCAGGCAGCCATCGATTTGTGCTCTATATTCATGATAACCTTGGGGTGGTTTTTTTTTTAAGGTTCACACGTAAGTGAGATCATATAGTATTTGTCTTTTTCTGTCTAACATGTCACTTAGCATAATGCCCTCAAGGTCCATCCATGTTGTTGCAAATGGCAAGATTAGTTTCTTTTAAAGTCTGAATAATATTCTATTTAGCATGCACGTGTTTGTGTATGTATGCATTTTCTTTTCATTCATCCATTGATGAACATTTAAGTTGTTTATATATCTTGGCTATTGTAAATAGTGCTGCAGTGAACATGGGGGTGCATATATCTTTTCAAATTAGTGATATTGTTTTTTTCAGATAAATACCCAGAAGTGGAATTGCTGGATCATATGGTAGTTTTATTTTTAATTTGTTGGGGAACCTCTGTGCTGTTTTCTATAGTGGCTGCGCCAATATACATTCCCACTAAGAATGTACAGGGTTCCCTTTTCTCCACATCCTCACCAACACTTGTTAATTTTTGTCTTTTTTGGTAATAGTCATTCTAACAGATGTGAGGTGATATCTCGTCATTTTGATTTGCATTTCCCTGATTAGCGACTTTGAGCACCTGTTCATGTACCTGTTGGCCATCTGTATGTCTTTTCAAAATATTTTTTCAGATCCTCTGACCATTTTTTGATCAGTTTTTTTTTTGCTCTTGAGTTGTATGAGTTCTTTGTATATTTTGGAGATTAACCCCTTGTCAGATGTATGATTTGTAATTATTTTCTCCCGGTTGGTGGGTTGTCTTTTCATTTTGTTGATGGTTTCCTTTGCCTTGCAGAAGCTTTTTAGTCTGATGTAGTCCCATTTGTGTATTTTGTCTTTTGTTTCCCTTGCCTTAGTAGACATAGTATTTGAAAAGATGCTGCTAAGACCCATGTCAAAGAGTGTATTGCCTATATTTTTTTCTAGGAGTTTTATGGTTTCAGGTCTTACATTCAAGACTTCAATCCATTTTGAGTTAATTTTTGTGTAGGGTGCAAGTAGTGGTCTACTTTCATTCTTTTGCATGTGGCTGTCCGGTTTTCCCAACACCATTTATTGATGAGATTTTCCTCTCTCCATTGTATGTTCTTGGCTCCTTTGTCGAAGATTAGCTGTCCAGAGATTTGTGGTTTTTATTTGTGGGCTTTCAGTTCTGTTCCATTGATCTGTGTGTCTTTTTTTGTGCCAGTACCATGCTGTTTTGATTACTGTGGCTTTGTAGTATATTTTGAAGTCAGGGTTTGTGATGCCTCCAGCTTTGTTGTTTTTTCTCAAGATTGCTTTCGCTTTTCGAGGTTTTTTATTGTTCCATATAAATTTTGGGATTCTTTGTTCTATTTCTGTGAAGAATGTCATTGGGATTCTGATTGGAATTGCATTGAATCTGTAGATCACTTTAGGTAATATGGACATTTTAACTATGTTTATTCTTCCAATCCATGAGCATGGAATATCTTTCTATTTCTTTATATCTTTGATTTCTTTCAATAATGTCTTGTAGTTTCCATTGTATAGATCTTTCACCTCCTTGGTTAAGTTTATTCCTAGGTATTTTATTCTTTTTGATGTAGTTGTAAATGAAATTGTGTTCTTAATTTCTCTTCCTCATAGTTTGTTATTAGTGTATAGAAATACAGCAGATTTTTTATATTGATTTTGTATCCTTCAATTGTACTGAATTTATTAGTCTAACAGTGTTTTGGTGGAGTTGTTAGGGTTTTCTGTAGATAATATCATGTCATCTGCAAATAGTGACAGTTTTACTTCTTCCTTCCCAATTTGGATGCCTCTTATTTGTTTTTCTTGCCTAATTTCTCTGGATTTATGTTTTTAATTGCAAAGACAAGTATAGGATTGGCCCTAGTGAAGTGATATTTAGCCTGTGGAGGGTTGAGGGAGAGTTGCTTGGACTTAGTTGGAAAAATTCATATATTTGTATTTTCTCTTTTTTCCCCCAAATGTTAGCTTTTCTTAAAAATTGTTGTAAAATTCACATCATATAAAATTTACCATTTTAACCTTTTTTTTTTTCTTGAGGAAGATTTGCCCTGAGCTAACATCTGTTGCCAATCTTCCTTTCTTTGCTTGAGGAAGATTCTCCCAGAGCTAACATCCATGCCAATCTTCCTGTATTTTGTATTTGGGTCACTGCTCAGCATGGCTGCCGATGAGTGGTGTAGGCCCATTCCCGGGATCTGAACCCCAGGCCACTAAAGCAGAGTACACTGAACTGAACCACAAGGCCATGGGGCCTGCCCCCATTTTACCCATTTTTAAAGGTATAGTTCAGTAGTGTTAAATACATTCACATTATTGTACAACCAGTCTCCAGAATTTTTTCATCTTACAAAGCTGAAACTCTGTAATCAACAGTAACTCCCCATTTTCCCTTCCCCCAGCCTCTGGCAACCAACTTTCTACTTTCTGTTTGTGTGAATTTGACTACTCTAGATACCTTATATGAGTAGAACCATATAGTATTTGTCTTTTTGTGACTGGCTTATTTTGCTTAGCATAATGTTCTCAAGGTTCATCATGTTACAGCATGTGTCAGAATTTCCCTCCTGTTTAAGGCTAATACTCCATTGTATGTATATATCATTTTGTTTATCCATTTTTCTCTTGAGAGACGCTTGAGTTGTTTCCACTTTTTGGCTGTTGTGAACAAGCTGCTTTGAACACGGATGTGCCAATATCTGTTCGAATCTCCATTTTACCGCTAAAGTGCAATTGCTGCATCATATTGTATTTCTGTTTTTAATTTTTGAGGAAATACCATACTATTTTCTGGAGTGGATGCACCATTTTGCATTCCCACCAACAGTGTACAAGGGCTCCAAGTTCTCCACATCCTTGTCAACACTTACTGTTTTTTGTTGTGTTGTTTTGATAGTAACTATCCTAATGGGTGTGAGGTGTCAATGTTAGCTTTTAAATTTTTTCTTCTTCATTATATTGAGCATAAAACAGTAAAAAGCTTGAGACTTGTCACTGGGGGAGAAAGGAAAAAGAAGAATTTATAGTTCGTCTTGTTCTCCTATATTTGTTTCCTATGGTTGCTGTAAAACATTATCACAAATTTAAAGCAATATGGGTTAGAAGTCTGACATGGACCTCACTGGATTAAAATCAAGATGTTGGCAGGGTTTGTTCCTTTTTCGAGGCTCTAGGGGAGAATCTGTTTCTTTACTGTTTCCAGCTTCTAGAGGCTGCCCACTTTCCTTGCCTTCTGGCCCCCATCCTCCATCTTGAAAGTCAGCAGTGTTGGGTGGAGTCCCTCTCATGCTCTCATCTGACTGGTTCTCAGATCAAAGTTTGTGAGGACTCTGATGATTAGATTGGGCCCACCCAGTCAGTCCAGGATAATCTCTCCGTCTCAAGGTCCATAATTTAAACTCATTTGTGTAGTCCCTTGTGCCATTTAACATAACGTATTCACAGGTTCTGGGCATTAAGGCATGGCCATCTTTTGGGGTGGTAGAGGCAGCAGCACTATTCTGCCTACAATATCTGCTCACAATCTTTCTAACTGCCTTACTTCTAGAAGGAATTAGTTAAATCATTTCCAGGGTTTAGGTTTTTTTTAGCACATGCATTTATTGAATAATTTTGGCTTTAGCACCTTTTTTGTTAACTTTTCTGCCTTAAATTACTAATGACTAATTCTGGTCAGCAGGGTTTCATCTTACATGATTTCGTTGCAGAGAAATTCTTGGCTGCTCCGTTTTGAAGCTTTTTGTATTCCACTACAACATTCTCCTCTTCCTTGTTTTTAAGTTATAAAATATTTCAGATTTATAGAAGAGTACAGAGACTAATACAGACATCATGAATTCATTACAGATTTAACACCTGTTAATATTTTGCCATATTTTCATAGATCCTTTTCCAAATTTTATATGAAATATTTGATATATTAAAAGCAGTATGTATAAGTTATATAGCACACACCAATAAAACAAGCACTCAGGAACCTACCACCAAATAGGAGAAATAGAACATTACTAGCACTGTTGAATCTAGTGCGTGCTCTTCACTATTGCATTCCCCAAAGGGTAACTACTATCCTAAATTTTATCATTCCGTTACTGTAACTGTTTTGCATGCATGCATGTATTCATGTGTAAAACTACACTCCATTATCCCATTTTATTTCTTTTCCAGAGTAAATGGTTCTTGTTCTCCAGTATCTCATTATTGCTTTTTTGCCCAAATTTTTTAATGAGATAAAATTCACATAGTTACCGTTTTAACCATTTAAAAGTGTACAATTCAGAGGTTTTTAATATATTCACAGTGTTCTGCAACTGTCACCATTATCTAATTCCAGAACATTGTCATCAACCCAAAAAGAAATCATATACATCCCAATCCACCACCCGCCCCGCCCCCTGCAACCCCCTAACCCTGGCAATCACTAATCTACTTTCTGTCTCTATGGATTTGCCTATTTTGGACATTTCATATAGAGGGAGTCATACAATAGGTGGCCTTTTGTGTCTGGTTTCTTTTACTTAGCATGATGTTTTCCATGTTTAAGCCTAAGGTTTATCCATGTTGTAGCATGTATGAGTCCTTCATTCTTTTTTAAGGCTGAGTAATATTCATCGAATGGATATACCACGTTTTGTTTATCCATTCATCAGTTGATGGACATTTAGGTTGTTTCCATTTCTTGGCTAGTATGAATATTGCTGCTATGAACATTCATGTACAAGTTTTTTTGTGAACATACTTTATTTGTCTTGGGTATATATTTAGGAGTAGACTTGCTGGGTCATATGGTAACTCTATATTCAGCTTTTTGAAGAACTGCCAAACTGTTTTTCACAGTAGCTGTAATATTTTACGTTTCCATTAGCAACATATGAGGGTTCTACTTTCCCCACATCCTCAGCAAGACTTTTATTTTCTGTTTTTTTTAAATCATAGCCATCTAGGCGTGAAGTGGTATCTCACTGTGGTTTTGATTTACGTTTTTCTACTAACTGACCACATTAGCATCTTTTGATGTTTTTATGGGCCATTTGCATATCTTCTTTGAAGAAATATCTATATCTTCTTGAGTCGGTTTTTGTAGTTTGTTTCTAAGAATTTGCCCATTTCATCTGCATTTCTTAATTTGTTGGTATACAATTATTCACTGTATTCTCTTGATAATTTATTTTGATAAGGTGGGTAGTACTGTCCCCTTTCATTCCTGATTTTAATAATTTGAGTCTTCTCTCCTTTTTTCTTTGTCAGTCTAGCTGAGGATTTGTCAATTTTGTTCATCTTTTAAACCAACTTTTCATTTCATTTATTTTCTTTATAGTTTCCCTGTTCCTTTATTATATTTCTACTCTGTTTATTATTTCCTTCCTTGTGCTTGCTTTGGGTTTACGTTGCTCTTGGAAGGTTAGATTATTGTTTTTAGATCTTTTTCTTTGAAGGTAGGCTTTTACAGCTATAAATTTCTGAGAGTATGTCAGCATCTTTTATGATTTCTTTGAGTACTCCTTACTTATTTTATTCCAGTATCCTCTTCTCTACTTTTTTACTTCTCCTCCCATGTATATTCCCTTGGAAAATATCTTGTACACGCCTACAGCTTTAACTATCATCTTTACTCATTAGGTTCCAAAATCCATGCCTCCAGTGTAGAACTTTCCTTTGAATTCAAGACTCACTTCCAACAACCTAATAACCTCAGTTCTTATATATTCCCACTCTAAGCCTGCTTCTTCTCTTTTGTTCCTTATCTCTGTATGATCTTAACCACCTGAACCAGTTATGTTAGGGAGTTAAACTAAACTCTTCCCTCTCCTTTTCTTGGTCATCATATGTTTTTTAAAGGTTTTTCCTATTATTCATCACATTAACTTGTCTTTCCTTTGTGTTTCCCCTGCCACCGCTTGAGTGATCCTACGTGACTTGTCACATGAACTCTTTCAAGCAACCTCCTAACCTTTATTCCATTATCCACTTCCTTCTCTAGGTGCTGCTAGAATCACTGGTCTGTTTAAAAGTGCAAATCAGACATGTCACTGTCTTACTTAAATCTTTTAAGAATTTTCTGGTATTTATGGGATAAAATTCATGTTCCTTAGGATGACATAGGCAGTTTTTCATAATCTGGCACTTAGCTGACTCTTCAGTCTCATCTCTTCTCCTCTCCAACTTTATGCTGCATCAGTATAATCTACTTGTAGTTCCCTGGTATACGTATTCTCTGCGGAATCAATGATTTAGACTTTGGTTATGTCTGCTGGTGTGACCTTCCTTCTTTCTTTATCTAGTGAAAAATAGAATTTAAAACTAACTGTAGTTTTATCTCCTGCAAAGTTTTTTCTGACATCTTTTGATAGAATTATTCTCTCTCTTTTTAAAAAATATTCCTGGGTTCGTGTATGGGTGTTCTCATAGTTTCTTCACTCTATCTCTACTGCTCCTCCAGACAATTGTTTTTGCTTCTGTGATCTATAGCTTAGTCATACTTGTCTTACATTTGCGAAACTTTTAAAAAAAGATCTCTTCCAATTGACAGTTGAGAGTTAAAGCCTGGATTATTTTAATTATTTACTCTAGAGCATCTGATCTGTTTCAAAGTGTTTTCTTCTTTAGGACTTTATAAAATTAAAATTCATTATTTCATTGAGACTTATTTTGAAAAACTAATAAAAGTATAAGGACCAAGAACTTATTGTGTGTTAATAGTCATAGATGCTGAGTTTTAAGTATACATCTCAGTTTGATGTTTTTCTGAGAGGATCTTTGGACTTAATGGTAGTTGTTCTTGTGGGTGTGTGTAGAATATTGCATAAACTTTGAAATTGGTGTTTTCCAATAAGGAAATAAGAATATCATCAATACAAAGAAAAATAATTTTAGGAAAACACTTCACCAATCTGACAAAACAAATTAGGGCCAGTGGGATGAATTTTATGTGACCAGGGAAATTTAGGAAACTTAAGAGTTGAAGAAATAACATTAAAATTATTGTCCCAACAAAGGAAAAAGAAAACAGAACAGGTAAGAAGATAAAATGTGAAATTCTTTTAGTAAATTTTGGAAAATTTAAGGTAATCTGGAACGGCATTTGAATATTTTAAAGAACAATATAGGGGGTGTAAACTTAGATGGCCATGAAGTGTGTTGCGTTTCATACTATTTGGTTTTCTAGTGGTACCTTGAAACGAGCTAACTTGACTAAGAAAATTTAGATTTCATGATATTACTAAACTGTAAGTGTAACTTCTCTGTTTCATTTAGTAGGTATATTTAAAATTCTTATAATAATGATAAAACAAATAATATGTTTACAAGGATTACGGTTTAATTTCATAGTCCATTTGACAACTAGCATATCATCAGCCTGGTTTTCATAGTCCTATTTCAGGTATGATTTTGTTCTAGTGCTTTCTAGGTTGTTTAATAATTTATTTACAAGTTATTCTTCCTCACTAGACTATAAACTCATTTAGGGTAGGGTTTGGGTTTTATTCATCTTTATTTCATCAGTATTTATTTTTTTTGAGGATGACTGCCCCTGAGCTAACATCCATGCCCATCTTCCTCTACTTTATACCTGGGACGCCTACCACAGCATGGCGTGCCAATTGGTGCCATGTCCACACCCAGGATCTGAACCGGCAAACCCCGGGCCGCCAAAGCAGAACGTGTGCACTTAACTGCTGCACCACTGGGCCAGCCCCAGTTTCATCAGTATTTAGCTCATCATCTAATAGACTCTCCATAAATGTTGAATGAATAAACTGTTGTCAGTTGGTACGCAGTCCTTGAATAGGTTTCAAGTATTCTTGGTAATACGTTCATTTTCTTCGGGAATTAAACTTTGCATTAAGCAATCTTTTTTCTGTCAGAGTAGTAACTTGATTCTTTGCTGTAGTAATGAAGTTGCTGCATTTGTTTGTCTTGGCAATTCTCACTTTTAATATAATTTTGAAATAGTAGATTAAAGTAGTTAAAGAGCTTAGATCTATTTTCACAGCAGTATGTTGCTAATTGATTTCTGTGCCCCATTTACTATGCTTTTAAATTCCCTTTAATTATGGTGCTTATACTTTGTCACGACCACGCTCATTAAACAAATCTCATTTGATGGCGGAGGCAAAGTAATGTCAACCAATTATTCATAGATAATCTGCTATAGGATTGAGAGTAAGTATGAATGCCAGTTGATTTTAGGGATGAAAATTCTCCTTCAAGAATAGGATCCTACTTTCGTTTGTCAGAGTAGCTTCCTAGGAAACCAGATCTTGTTCTTCACATGTGTCCCCATTTCATTTCAGGAAAGTGTTAAGAAGGTAATGCTCTAAGAACAGAGATGAGTAATTCTCAGGCATAACAGTTCCACAGTCTCCCTGCTAATCATTGGAGATTGACTACATGTAAAGAGATACTACTGATGGGAGGAGTTGGTGCTGTAAACAGCGATCTAGGTTATTCTAGGTCTAATTTCTTTTAATCAGCATAGATTTTTTTTCTTCTTACCTGATTACTTGATGTGTTCTTTAGTTTTAGACAGTAAATTGTTACATCCTAGGATACAGCAAATGCTGCTGTTTGTTCTGGTGTTCATTCCCGTGTGAGAAGGAATTTGACTAATACTGTACAGCCTTGCCAAGTAGTATAAGACACATAACTGTAGATAAGGCAGAGTTTTTTCCATTTCAAAGCATCTAAGCTGCTTTGTCTCTTGGATCACTGTAAGTTCCTGGAAGATAGGCTTCAAAGACTCTTAAGTGAAAGCACAGAAGAAGAACGTTAGCATTTGGTTGGTGAGTCAGCCACAGGGGAGAAAAAGCAATTTTGAGTATGCATGTTAACTACTACAAAGCAAAATGAGTTTGTAAGTGTCTCATTGAAACTGCAAGAGAGACAGAACCTGGAAAGTTCCTATTGAGTGGAAGAATTAGTGTAAATGGAAATGAATTTATAAAAATTGCTTTTAAATTAATTAAATGGTAATGTCATTGATAATTCCTTTATTTAGAGTGCTGCTGCTTTTTATTTTAGTGAAAAGAAATAAATTTATGATGACTTTTAAAATTTCCATAGTTTTATTTGGACTTTAACCCTACTGATTTTTTCTTCCTCCATAATGTCTTAAGTTCCTCAACTCGTTTATCATGGTAGTTTTTAGGAACTGGTTATTAAGAATTCAAAATTAAAGTTTGTCTTTTCTTTAGACAGAGATGACAATTCTACACTAACAAAGCAGGAACTTAAATTCATAGGTATGTATGTACTGAATTCAAGCATGGTTCTAAAGGTAACAGTGTTAAATTAATCACTAATATGCTTGGAAACCTTCCCATATAAAGCGTTATTAGAGATCTGTGTCACAAAAATGATAACTGAAAGGAATTGTCCATAATCTTGAATGGTTAGTGGGATAAACTATGTTATTGTGTTCTTATTGTTGTACTTGTTTTGATTTGTCATATTGCTTAAGTCATGGTAGGATGGGTTTTAGGATTCCTAAAACTACTTACTTGTCAGGGTCTAGATGCCTAGGTCTTTTAAGACCATTTTGTACATCTGTGAACCTTCTTTCTCACTGAGGGAAATAAGAATCTGAGATCATATTCTGTGATGTATAATAATTCTCTTAGTTCTACAATGTACCCCTCAAATACTCCAGGGCCAGCTGAGAGTGAGCATGTATATTCTGAATCCACTACTCTTAACCAACTAATGTATGCATCTACTCCACCCCTTTTGCTCTCCTAAAACCTCAGTTTCACATATTAATAAAATTAATCTTGCAGGCCATAAGTATCTGCAATATGGAACTTTCCTTCTCAGGAGTGTCTTAGCTTTTTTTTATCTGACAAGTATATATTGACTTCTTTCTGTATCTAAGATCCTGGTTAGTTGCTTTGGGGAAATATGTGTATATATTGCAAATGGATGGTGCCTTTAGGGAACATAAAATCTAAAAGGAAGAGAAATATGTATATAAATAACAATTTCAAGATACATAGTTATAACTTATTTAGTGATCTACAGTACAGTAAGAGTTCAAGGTCAGGGAAAATTGCTTTCAGCTGAGGGAATGAGATGTCCAGAGAATGTAACATTTTACCTGATGCTTAAAGAAGGTGTAGAGTTTAGCTGTTTGGAGATAGGGATCAGGGCTAGACTCCCAGTCCCAGGAATACAAATAGCACAAGCAGTGGCACGCAAATGAGAATACACAGGCTGTGTAAAGTGATGGTGATATTGATATTTGATATGAAATATATGAAAAATAACAGCCTTAGATATTAGGCCAGCGAGTTGAAAGTAGTTGGTGTTTGAATTGGGAGAAAAGATAAAACCTGTTCTTTAAAAAGGTTCATCTGGCTGTAGCATGTAAGAAGATTGAAAGGAGGTAATGCTGAAACAGAGAAACCAATTAGATTTTTGTGATAATCTAGCCAAATGTATTGAGGGCCCGAATGAAGATAATGGAAGTCAGACTGATGGGACATAAATTACCCAAGAAGAACTGGTAGTAATTGTCAATGAATTGAATGGCAGTAGCTGGGGGTGGATGGATATTCATTTACCAACAAGATATTTAGGTTGAGATGTTTAGCATGCAAATGAGTGGATGAGATTAGAGTTTAGGAATGGAGGAGAATTAGAAATCGTCTATACCATATAGGAAAAAATAACTGAAACTCTGAGATTGGTCCTGGCTGAGAAATATTGATAGAGAAGACAAAGAAAGAGCTTCGATCAGGTTTATTTTAAGGTAGGAAAGTCTTAATAGGTGGAAAGGAAGATTCTAGAAAGGTAAAGTATTAAGATGCAAGAGAGGAATATTTGATGGACCAAAGAATCTGGACAGATGGGAAGAGATCAAATGAACAAGTAGAAAAATTCAACTTGAAGGAAGACAGAGGGATAGCTGTGGAAACATTCAGTATAAAACAAAACAAACAATTGTTTTAAAAATCTTCATAATTTTGGATTAATGAATGTTTCAATTAGTGGACATATTAAAAATACAATTCCCCCCAAAAGAAATTATTACTACTTTGGGTTATGAGTAATGACTTGAATGTGTTTACAAAAGTGTTTTCTTTGTAGTGTACTTCAGAATAATGTTTAATGATTACATAAGAATAATAATGACATCTACATATGTAAAGATTATGCTTCTGAGCTACAGTTTTCGTTTGTAATTCTCAGTGTCTCTTGAGAAGTTATCTCCTCTCCTCTTGTATTCTTTGTCAAGACTGTATCTATCTGTCTCTCATCCTATTCTCTGCCTACTCTAGGCAGAACTGACTCAGTCACCCAGTAGTACCTTCTAAATATTTTTTTCTAATTAATTTGAAGCTTCTCAGACATGAATTTTATTTCTAATTTCTTTATTATTTTCAAAATCCATCTTCTTCATGGCTATGAGTTGGATCAGATCTTTATCATCTCTTTCACAGATTATAAATTAGCCTCCTTTTGGTTTTGTCAGTATACCTAGAGTTGATCAGGTGGGCTGACTCAAGCCACTATCTCAGAAATAAAGGTAGAGAAGAATGTTATTTAATCATTTATGATAAAAACGTAACTGTCAGGAGTGCCGAATATTCTTGTCTAATTCTTCCTTAAAGTAATCTTGGGAAGACGAATTATAATTGGGAAGTTGCTTGCGTAGTGACTCTGACATCAGAATAAAGAAAGTTAGTTAGAACATGTTTAAAGGTTATCACCATCATGATAACATTCTTTTTCTCTCTGTATAATGCAGTTAACTGCTTTGCAGATTCCTTTCACATTAATTTCTAGTCATGTGTTTGCAGAAACTATGTCCCAATCATCTTGATTAAACCTGGAGTTATAGACCATGTTTTATGGTGAGCTATTTCTATAGATGGCTGATATTATTTGTTTTACATTCAGAGGGTCATTTTATTTCAGAATCTCTGGATATATGTATGCCTCTATTCCTGACAGAATAATATATTTATATAATAAATATCTAGGTGTTTAGAATTATACTCCTCAGACTTTTCTCCATCATGCTTGTAATATTAGGAGCAAATAATATTTTCATTCAAAAAGTGTATTAGGAAGCTTATATTGAAAGTTGTTTCTGGGTGTGTCAAGATTTAGGAGACCAAAAATCTTTAATCCATGTTGGCAGTAATAGAAAATCTGATTTTCTACCCAGATCAGTCCTAAAGGAACTATGGAGAGAAAACAAATCAATGTAATAAACATATAAAAGACATGAGGGAAGATGATAATAATTTGAAAAAAAGAAAATATTAAAAAGACACAAGTAGAAATTTTAGATGTGGGCAACTGTAATAGTCGAAGTGAAGAACGCAGTAAATGGGATAAAGAACACAATGAATACAGCTAAGGAACAAATTAATGAGTAGATCAGATTAAGGAAATCTCTAGAAAGAAGGGGAGGACCAAGACTCTATATGTATGTATATTAAAAAAATCTACATAATACGAGGGATAGAAGTAGAATCCAGATACTCAAACCCCAGAAAGGGAGAGAGAGAAAAATGGAGAGGAGGAAATCATCTGAAGAAATAATGGAGGTAAACTTCCTTAAGAAAAGATGAGAGAGGGTCTGGCCCTGTGGCCGAGTGGGAGTGGTTGAGTTCACGCGCTCCACTGCAGGCGGCCCAGTGTTTTGTTGGTTCGAGTCCTGGGCACGGACATGGCACCACTCATCAAGCCATGCTGAGGCGGCATCCCACATACCACAACTAGAAGGACCCACAACAAAGAATACACAACTGTGTATCAGGGGGCTTTGGGGAGAAAAAGGAAAAAAATAAAATCTTAAAAAAATGAGAGATCTTAGATTGAAACTGCCCATAGGCTGCCAAAGAAAAAAAGAGTGAAGGGAAATCCTCATCTGGACACATTATAGAGAAATTTTAAAATATCAAAGACAGAACTAAAACATGGACTGTTAATATGAAGTGCTTTTTAGGGAGAGATCTAAAAGGACTAAATAGAAGTGATTTCTGTCCTAAGAAAATGGGACAGCATATGAAAAGGCTAGACTTACAGAGACATTTATCATAGCAAAAAATAGGAATACTGTGAATGTAAAAATTACACTCATATTTCTTGTAGCATCTCCTGAATTTAATTATCAAGTGATATTTAAGAAGCTGTTGACTTGCAAATAGCCAGTTTTTTCTTCAGCAAAAATGGGTTTATTAGGAATGAACAAAGAAATGCAATTTGGAGTCTGCAACTCTGGCAAGCCATGTGCAAGTCCTCCAGCAGCAAGGGAGGAGAAAGTCTTTTATAGAGAAGAGAGAGAGTTGGGAGGGCTATTGTAAACAAAGAATCCATTGGGGGAATTGAGAGTTTGATGTGTAGTGGCTTGTTATTGGCTGAATTGTGACAGTCTGTCATTGGCTGAGCTTCTTGCCAGTCAAAAAGAGGAAGTCTTTCCTTTTTCTTCTTGCATCTGTTGTCAACAAAGGGCATGATAACACTGCCTTTTGGCCTCCTGACTCCAATTTAATGAGGTTTCTGTTTATTAATTTGACATTCACCCCTTGTGATCAAGATCTTTTCTCTGAAAGCATTGTTGATCAAGAGTCAGGTTTTTCTGGTTTCAGCAGCTTTTTGTCCCTTGATCCCAGGAAGGACTTTTCCTCAGTGTCGTGTTGGAGGTAAAATGTACAGATTGGAAACCTATTGAGGCCACATTTGAGTAACAGGAGGAGTAGCAGGGAGAACTCTTGGGCATTTTTATTTCCTAAAGTCCTTATATTACCAAGATCATATGCATGGGAGATCATCTGAAGCATATGTCATCAAAGGTTTGGAAGATGAACTTCCGACAGGCCTGGTCTAGACATCTTGGGAAACCTCTCTCCTCAGACATCATCTGCTGCAATTCTGGGAAATCTTTACTTTCAAGTCACCAGATGGTGTGCAGGTCCAGTCCGGGTTTGGTGCTTTCTTTAGGTGTGTCACGTGAATGCATGGGTCTATTCTCTGGAGTTTTGCAGCACAAGGGTTAGTTAATAGACGCTGATATGGGCCTTTCCAGTGAGGCTGAAGGGACTCCTTCTGGAGGTGTCTTTTCTAGGATGAAAGAGATTTTCTAGACGAAATCTCCAGGCTGCAAAGTGTGATGTTTAAGGTCTTTGTCTCCCTGAAGTGCACTATGAAAAGATTGCTCTATCAAAACAAGGTTATTTTTAATAGAAGTAATTAGGCCTCGGCAATATTGGAGTATATCTCTTTTTATCAGCTGTGGGTCAAAAGAGGCAGGAGCCAAGTGCATCAGGCATCCTGTGAATATCTCAAAGGGTGAGAGTTTATGAGTTCCAAAGAGGGTGGATCTGAGATTTAAAAGGACCAAGGGCAGTGCTTTTGGCCAAGGTATTTGGAGGGTCTCTACAAATTTTGCCACTTGGCTCTTAATAATGCCATTAGTGTGTTCAACTAAACCAAAGGATTGAGGGTGGTAAGCACAGTGAAAGTGTTATAAAGTGGGCCAAACACTGCAGACTTGTTGTACCTGACCAGTAAAATGAGTTCTTGATTACTGTGAAGCTTAAGCAGAGTTCCCCAGGTAGGGACAGTCCTTTCCAAAAGGACCTTAGCAACAGAAGAGGCATTAGCCTGTCTGCAAGGAAAGGCTTCAATCCAGTGAAAAAGCATGGAAACCATAACTAAAGCATATTTATATCCATGAGATGGAAAGTTGTATGAAATCCATTTGCCAAATCTCGAATGGCCCTTTAGGTAGTTTAAAATGTTCAGGAGCAGTATCAACAGGCTTGCCTGGATTGTATTTTGAACAAGTGGGACAAGTGAAGTAGGCCTTGTTAATGTTTTCCCACCAATATTGATTCATGAATGCTATCATTTTGTCGGTAGGCCAGTGGTTTAATGCGTGTACAGTGTTAGGAGTGGAAATTTTAGAGTCTCTTCTAAGACTGGGTTGTTATTTGGTCCGAACCAGAGCTTTGTGTTTTTATCAAACCAACAATTATTGAAGTTCCAATCTTGTATTTTCCTTTTCTGAAGCCAATTGTTGGGCTTCTCTAGTCAGTTTTTCTGAGTTACCATTTAGGGAACTATCCCTTTGGACCAGGCCAGAGGTTTGGCTGTTGTTGGTTCCTTTAAGGGCTACATTTCTTGCGTAAATACCAGTAAGGTGATTTCCTTTAGCTTCCAGAGAGTCAAGTCTAGAATGCCCCGGGATCTTATTAATAGCTAAAGCAGCAGGTAAAAGTATAGTATCCAATAATTCCTGAACATAGGGGCCATTTGAAATTTTATTTCTGCTGCAAGTAAGGAAGCCATGTTGTTTCCACAATGTTCCAACATCATGAGCCACTCTGAAAGCATATCTACTATCAGTATAAATATTGGCAGCTTTGTCCTTGGCTAAAGTGCAAGCCCATATAAGAGCATATAATTCAGCCTGTTGGGCCAAAGTAGCCATAGTTAAATGTACTGCCTCAACAATATCAAAAGGAGTTGCAATAGCATACTCAGCACAACATTTGTCATTGTCACCTTTTAAATAAGAACCATCAGTAAACCATGAGAAGTCGAGGTTACCTGAAGGAGTTTCCTGCACATCATCACGAGGAGTCAGGAGGTGATCTGTCAGTGTAAAGCAGTCTTAAGGGACTTACTTCGTTGGTAACGGAGGGAAGAAGAGTAGCAGGGTTAAGGTTAGTACAATGTAAAAGAGTTGTGAGGCGGTGTTAACAAAGGATTCCATAGGAGGTGAGGTGGCTGGATGAAAGAACCTTGAGTGTGATGAAAATTCAGGAGGGCTTCTACTGCATGAGGTACAAAAATGCTTAAAGGGGATCCCACAGTGATTTTCATGGTGGCCTTAACCAAAAGGGCAGTGGCAAGTCCCTGTGTTTTGGGGTGAGTACCCTAAGGGCGTTCCCTTCCTTTTCCACAATGTTGGCAATAACCAACTAGCCCGAGAAAACCTGGCAGTTGGCACTTAGTTTGAGGTTTTGGAAAGTTTATGACACCAGGAGGCCTGTCTGGATCTAGGCTGAAGGCGCTTAAAGCATTTAAATTTGTAAGTCTCTCTTCTAATGTCCTGGCTCTTTACAATAATAATGGAAATTCGGAGGTTTTGGGTTTCATTTAGGGGGTCTTTGTTTGCTGGAGTTGAAGATTAAGAATTTTAGCAGCCTTTCTTTTAGGTGACTCATCTAGAGTGTGAGAGAGTTGGTTTGCCAGGTTAACTAAATCTGAGGTGGACATAGTTTCCCATTTCATCCTGATCCTTTTTACTAGAAGGGAAAGGTCCTGTTAATAAACATATAGTTAAAAGCTACCGGGGTGGAATCAGCATCTGAAGGAAGCCCAGAATTTTCTTTAAAAACAATCTGAAGTCAATTGTAATAGTCATAAACAGGTTCATCAGGTACCAGCCTGAATTTTGTTCGAGTAAACAGGTTTTGGGGAAGCCCTAGGAATTGCCTGATTACGTCATCTAGTGATTGTCGAAGCCCGATCATAACACCGTGTCAACGGGTTGATCTCCTGCTTGTAATTCTAGTGACCTTTTGGAATTTTCCCAGTGAGCAGTTTTCATCCAATGCTGGACCTGGCCATCACTGACAAGCATTTGAACTAGCTGATATAAGTCAGAGAAACCATGTAGATAATTTCGAATGACTAATTAAATTCCTCAGCAAATCTCTGGGAATCTGCAGTTTGGGAAAATTTTTGACTATGGCTCTCAGTTCAGCTTTAGTCCAGAGAGTATAAGAAGTTAAGGGTTTAGCCTCTGGGTCTTCAGAAGGCTTAATTTTAAAGGGACAGGTTCTGATAGGTTCAGAGCAAGAGGGAGTGGGGAGAGATTCAGGGAGAAGGGGAAGTTTGCCGAGAGTGTTCGTATGGGGGAACTGAGAGGACAGAGGAGATGTAGACAGTAGAGAAGAGAAGGAGGGAGATAGCAGGGAGCCTGAGACAGACCAAGGAAGAGGAGCAAGATGGTGATGGAGGGAGAGGATCATGAGGCTTCAGAAGCCATTTTATCTTTAATCATTTGTTTGCCTCAGTTAATCTTAAAATTTTATTTTGCAAAGAGGCAGTTTTAGACTCCTGATAATGTTTGGAAGCCTTAAAATACCAATCAAAATAGGTGTTCCATTCAGTTTGGAAAATTACAGAGGTATGGTTGTCCAATTGGTTTTAAGAAAAGTAAGTTTGGGGAGTTCAAAAGTTCCTCATAATGGCCATTGACACTCTAAATTAGTTTTGGTTAAATCGGTCCGTTTAGTTAGAAATGCGCATGAGGAATAACCTTGGTTTTCAAACATAAAATTGGCCAGGGCCCCTGTGGGAGGGGCACCTTCAAAATATTTAGATAACTGAGCTCCCATTTCTTAGAGGTTTTTTTTTCTAGAGCAGAAGAATAATTTTGAAGCAGCTTAAACAGCTTGTAACTCAAATAGCTTCAACAGCTCAGATAGCCTGCAGGCTTGATACTAGCCTGTCCCAGTAGAAGAGTCCAATTTTATTAAGATGGACCGAGGGTCAAATCAACACAGTTTCAAGGAAGAATACAGTTCAAAGAATAGTCTGGTTCCCAAGGGAATCAAACTGAAGGTTGATCAACACACTTCTTAAGGGACAGTCTGCTCCCAAGGGAGTCAGGCTGAAGGCTGGACTGGCATGGTTCAATGAACAGTCTGAAAGTCGGACTGAAGGCTCACCAGTTTCAGTACAAACAGTCCGGTTCTGAAAGGAATTGGACCAACGGCTGGCGCAGTTCAAAGGAACAGCCTGAATCAGAGAGTGAGGCCAAAGTGTCACTGGGTACTCTGAGACAAACAAGACCATAACCAGCAAAAGTACGAAGCCGTAAAGTAGATACAAAGCCTGGAGAGCCTCAAATACAAAGAGGGTGGAAGTTCGGGTCCAGGAGAAAGACTCACCCTCTAACCCCAGGGTCGCAAGAGAAGCAGTGAGCTCAGTGGACTCTCTTGTGGGTGCCATACTTGTTCGCTCACCAGCCCCGGAGTCACTGGGGTCATCTCTGTATACCCATATGGGCCACCAAAATGTTGGCCTTAAACAAATAGTTATTTCTCCATTGAAGATGGGTTTACTTGGAATCAGCAAAGAATCGCCATTGGGGATCTGCAACCATGGCGAGCCAGGTGCAAATCCCCCAGCAGCAAGAGACGAGAAACACTTTTATAGAGGAGAAGAGGATGTTGGGAAGGCTATTGTGAACAGAGTCCATGGGAGGAATTGAGAGTTCAGTGTGTGGTGGCTTTTCATTGGCTAAATTGTGACAGTCTCTCATTGGCTGAGCTTCTTCCCCGTCAAGAAGTAGTCTTCTTCCTGTTGGGCTCTGCCCTCTACATAGGGCATGAGAGCTCCCCCTTGTGGCCTCCTGACTCTAATTTAAGGAGGTTTCTGTTTATTAATTTAACAAAGCTTACCTAGCAACTTGGAAATATATCCGTGATGTATTTTCCCAGACACCAAACCCAGAACAACAAGTTTTATATATATTATGCATAAGGTAATATATACATGGCAAAGGACTGTCGGTTTCTTGTTATTTGCTTCTTGTTTTTATGGTGCTCAGATTCTAGTTGGAAGACTCAGAAATATAAATGAATAATTACAGAGTAAAATGTTAGACAGAATTATTCTAGTAGTTATGTTAAAATTATATGTTTGAGAGTAGAGTTTTTTTTGTATTCATTTTCTAAAATTGAATCTGGTCCTTTTATGTTATTTAAATTATAGAAAACTTTTAATGAAGAATGACAAATTGTTTTAATAGCTGCCACAGCTAATAAGATTATGTTCTTCATTTTAATTGGCAATTTTTTTTCTTACTGAGCCTTCCTTTTAACTTCCTTAAGGTAAAGAAATAGGAAAAAAACACTGTATAGAGCACTTCATGATGTTTCTCATCTAGCCTTATGATTGATACTAATTTAGATGTGTCTCATCTTTTCTTAGTTGGAGTACTCTCCCTCATTACCCTGACCACCTATATTTTTATACTTCATGTGAGCTAAGTGTTTCTAGAGAAAAAAATCATGCCATGTACAAATTCATATCATCATAGATTCATGAGACCAGCCTCGACTGACATTTAAACTGCTTGGCAATGTTACTACATGTCTCTGGGAAACTCTCTTACTCTTTGCCATGATTGTTTAATTTTTAACTCTTCTTTCCCTTTCCCCATCCCCAGTATATTAGATGTCTTTGTCTCTTACTCCCGGAAAAAACTTCATCTTCTCATCCCCTAATTCTGCAGCCTGCTTGATTTGTGTCCATCCTCTTTTTCTTCTCTCCAGTTCTACGTGCAAAGGCTAATCCTTACTTATGCTCTGGATCTCATCCTTTTATGCTCTCTCAGAGACGTTGTCATTGTAGTTTCCTCTTCCTCTCTTTGCCATCTACATCTAAACATGCTCTAGTATCTCTCCTTTTGTAAAAAGCCAAAAAGACCCAAACTCTCTTTTAATCTCGTGTTCCTATTTCTGTGCCTACCCCTCAAACTGTTCTACTCATTTAAGATGTTTTCTTTGTCTTTGGCATTATGTCTAGATGTGACTTTTTTTCTTGGGACTTTGTGTGTACTTCTTTATTGAGAGAATTCATGACTTTCATTGATTCTGGACACAGTCATAGCCGTTATGTTTTAAAAGATCGGTTTTTCCTACTCTTTCTATTCTGCAGGAATTTTTGTTAGACATATTTGTATTTTGATTCTGTCCTTCACCTCTCTTTTATAATTTCCATTTATTAATCTCTATGCTGTAGCTGGGTAATTTGTTACAGTCTTTTTTGTTCATCATTTCTTTATATTTATTGTTTGACTTGACTACTGAGTAAAGAATTAAAAAGATTTCTTTCCTTCTTCTTCCCAAAGCCCCCCAGTACATAGTTGTATATTTTAGTTGTGGGTCCTTCCAGTTGTGGCATGTGGGGTGCCGCCTCAGCGTGGCCTGATGAGCAGTGCTAGGTCTGCGCCCAGGATCCGAACCGGCGAAACCTTGGGCCGCCAAAGCGGAGTGCACGAACTTAACCACTCGGCCACGGGGTTGGCCCTGAGTAAAGAATTTTAGTGAACATGTTTTCCAATTTTAGGGATTCTTTGTGGTCCTTGTTAAAACGGACCTGATCTGGTTTTGTTCTTTTCCTTTTGTAGCTCTCTTCTCAAAATATTTTTATTTTGAAACATTCTCAAACTTAGAGAAAAGTTGCAAGTATAGTATAGAAAACTTTATTTTCCTAAAGCCTTTGAGGCTAAGTTGGAGACGTAGTGCCCCATCAGCCCCGAATACTTAAGTATTTCTTACAAACAAGGACATTCTCCTACATAATCACATACAACTATCAAGAACGGGAAATTAACACTGCCACCTTACTACCTTCTAGTCTTCAGAAGCCATTCAAGTTTTGATGATTGTCTTAAAATTCTTGAAGATTATAGGCTAGTTATTTTAGATTTGTTTCTTTTTTTCATTATTAGATCCAGATTACGTTTTTTGGAGCAGGTTATCCTAGAAGTGATCTTTCCATTGCATCTCATCAGGTGGCACATAATCAGGCTTTTCCAATGGAAAAGTTTTCTTTTCCCCTTTGTAATTAGTAAGTATGTTATAGAATGAACTTTGAGATTATGTAAATATCCCATTCTTCATCAAACTTTCATTTTATATCAGTGTGGACTTGTGGATTCGTATGGGTTATAATCCGTTTATTGTGATGCTCAAATTGTTCACAATTTAGCCAGTGGGAGCCCTTTTAAACTGGCTCCTTGTCCTTTTGATATGTCACCTTTATTCTCTGAACGCTTCTTTACTTTCTGGCACTGCAAGTTTGTTAGTTTTCTGTTGCTGCCGTAACAAATTACCACAAAATTAGTAGCTTAAAACTACAGAAATTTATTAGTGCACAGTCAGAAGTCTGGATTGGGTTAGCTGATTTCTCCGCTTAGAGTCTCAAGGGCTGAAATGAAGGCACTGGCCACCGGGGCTCTCGTTGTCAGGAGACTGGGAGCAGTCCACTTCCAAGCTCGTTCAGGTTGTTGGCAAAATCTAGTTCTTTTCTTAGAGTTGTAGGACTGGGGTCACCATTTCCTTTCTGGCTGTCAGCTGAGAGCCTTCCTTAGCTCCTAGAGTCTCTCCCATCCTTGCACTTGTGTCCCTACATCTTAGAGCCAGCAAAGGTGAGTTGAATCCTTTTTACACTTAGAGTCTCTCTGACTTCCCCAGCTGTCGCATCTCTCTTGCTTTCTCTTCTGCTACATCTCCCACTGACTCCTCTGCCCTTCCTCTTCTGTTTTTAAGGGCTCGTGTGATTACAATGGGCCCACCCTCACAATCTAGGATAGCCCCCCTATTTTAAGGTTAGCTGATCAGTACCTTAATTGGATCTGCCAGGTCTTTTCACAGCAGTACCTAGATTAGTGTTTGATTGAATAACAAGGGGATAGGAAACTTGCGGGGGAGGGAGGCTGGGTTGGGGGGGCAGCACACATCTTTACAGTTCTGCCTACCACAGGAGGATGTCCCAAGTTTCTCTTTTTTATATATAATGTTGTTCCTTTCTCACATTTGTAATTCTCCTTTTAGGTTCTTAATCATTTAAAATATTTATCTCATGATCTTTATTTACTCTTTCTCTTTCGTAAGGTCTTTGGAGGACAGTCAAATCCTAATGTTTGTGTCTGCTAGCTTGTGATCAAGGGGATTGTTTCCTTCCATGTTTTCTAATTTTGGATTATGGACTCATTTTATAGCCTGGGTTGAGGATATATCCCTTCAGAGAGGTTTTGTGTTTGCCTCTGCTGTGTACTCAAGTGACGGTACCACCTGACCCCTTCTTTTGTAGTTTAATGTTTGGGATTTACCAGACCAGTCACATAGTATAAATTCAAACCCAAAACCTATTTGAAGGCAAGGCTGTGGTTATAAATTCTCAGGGCAGACTTTTCGTCCCCCTATCCAGAGCTCACGTCAAATTGAACAAGCTTCTTTATTTTCTCCCTACGCTGTGATTTTTGTGTTTGTGGGGGTTTTTTTTCCCTAAAAGTGTAGCCCTTGGAAAGTCTTAGTTAGACAGTCACGTGCTGCTTAATGAGAGGGATACGTTCTGAGAAATGCATTGTTAGGTGATTTTGTTGTTGTGCAAATGTCATACAGTGTGCTTAGGCAAACCTAGACGATATAGCCTACTACACACCTAGGCTCTATGGTACTAATCTTATGGGACCACTGTCATACATGCGGTCCATCATTGACCAAAATGTCATTCTGAGGCACATGACTATTTAAATAGATCTTATTAATTTTAACTTTCCATCCTTTGGAGGCCCAAGGGTCTCATCTCTTTTCCTTGTGGGCATTACAGACAAAGGTCCTAGGTTACTAAAACATGTTGGCTCCTCTAGGGTGACCTGTTAAAGCTTTTTCCTCTTCATTTTTTGACTCCTAAGGATTTCCCTTACCTTCTTGTGGGCTCAGCTATTCATTTTTAGGTCATTTTAATTAGGGAGGTTTTTAGGTTGTCTAGTCTGCCTCATTGCCAGAAACAGAGATTTTTCCACTGATTGATTTTGTTCAAACCATTTCATACTGGCTTCTGCAACTACTACTCCACTCAGATCAGGAATAGCTTTCAATACCACCAAGTCCGGTGGATATTTCTCACTCTTCGTCTTAGGTGGCCTCTTAGCGTATTTGTTCTGTTGAGGACCTTTCTTTTCTTGTCTTTTTCACTTTCTCTTCTTTCCCCTTCTCCTTTCCTTCCCTTCTCTTCTCTAACGTTATACTTAACTTGGTTGTCTTACTGTTTTGACTGTTTCTTTTTAGTTTTCTAATGGCTTCTTCTCCTTTATCCTAATTTAGCGTTGAAATTTCTTGGGGCTCAGTTCTGAGCCTCTGCGTTTCTCCCTCCATAATTCTCACCAAATTTAAGCTTAAAATCTCTTGTCTAAAGCATTGTAATAACTACTAAAGTTCTCTCTCTGATTCCACTCTTCCATTGTTTTTCAGGGCATTGTTCACATTCTTTTCTCCAAAATGACCTTTTAAAACAATAATTTCGATCATGCCACTCTCTTGGTTAAAATGCCTTAATAGCTTTTCATAAGGATGAAATTGAAAAGTCCTTTATGGCCTGCAAGGTTCTACATGATCTGGTCCTTGGGCTGGCTTGATCTTTGAGCATCTTATTTCTTTACTTATTATACCACACTGGTTGTATCACTTAGGGTCCATTGTGCACAAGCCACAGAAGTGGATTCTGTCAAATTTAAGCAAAAAAAAGAATTAGTTGGAGATATATGTTTATTTTAGAGAATTAAAGGAGAAACTCTATCCCAGACTTCTGGGAGAAGAGAAATAAGGGTAGTTTCAAGGGCTAGGTAAATAAGAATTAATAGACTCCTAATATTAATACCATTAGACTAACTTAGGTCTGACCATTGTCTGCCCTTGTGAGTATGCATTCAAGATTTAAATTCCTAGGAGAGTTTGTTTGTCGCAGCTTGAGTCGCATGTTCATCTTTGGGCCAAGACTGTGTGAAATTGGGGAGAGGTACTTCCCTGGTCCAAAATAGGTGCTATTTGGAAAAGGGAAAGAATTTTAGGCAGGTAAATAGAACAGAAATGGTATCTAAGGACTTCCTTTTACTTTATGTGTCACTTCTTCACAGAGGCCTACCCTATACTGCTAATCTTAATTAAGTTACCCCTTATATTCTGTCATAGTGCATTCTACTTTTTCATCATAGCAGTAATATTTGTGTGATTATTTAATGTCTGATTCCTTCTCTTTAGTATCTGTTTTCTTTTTTGTAGTATCTTTGGCGTCTAGCATTGTGTCTGGGCATATAAGGCACATAAGTATTTGTAGAATATTGTAAAATGAAGTCAACTATGCAATATTCAGTTGATTTCATCAAAATGACATTAACAACATTTTAAAAGATTTTATAATGACGTAGGAAAATATGTAAAGTGTAAAAGGATTAAAAATACTATATCCACTATGTAGGCAGCTGTATAAAGTAAAATAAAACCATAAACTATGCATCAAAAAGTCTAAAAACATATAAAAATATTGACAATGTTTGCAGATAATTTTTTTCTATTTTTCCATTTAACATTTTTAATAAGGAGTATGTGTTGTTTTATAGGTAAAGTCAAAAGAAGCAATACATAATGAACAAAACTGTTCGTCTCTGTGTAAAAATAGAGCAGCCTAAGAAATAGTTAATGCTTGCCTGAAGAGATTTAGGATCACGTATATTCCATCAAGATGGCCAAGAGTCTCAGGAAAGACAGCTTTTACTTTCTTCAAAATTTTATGTTACCCTCTCTGAGTAATGAATGTGTTAATCATATAGAGACTTATTTCACAATTTAGAAAGGGAGAGCCAAGATAAAGAATATCCTTAAAGTGTTCGGTCATTAGTTGCCAAAGGGAAGGGACATTAAGGCAACATCAACAACGGAAGCTCTCTATTACTGTATATATTATCCTATTTACTTCTTTTAACATTAATAGATATTGTTCCTTTTTTTTTTGAGGAAGATTAGCCCTGAGCTAACTGCTGGCAATCCTCCTCTATTTGCTGGGGAAGACTGACCCTGAGCTAACATCTGTGCCTATCTTCCTCTAATTTATATTAGGGACTCCCGGCACAGCATGGCTTGCCACACGGTGCCGTGTCCGCACCGGGGATCTGAACCGGCGAACCCTGGGCCGGCGTAGCAGAACGTGTGCACTTAACCACTGCACCAGCGGGCCGGCCCCTGTTCCTTTTTATATTTAATAATATGGCTACTATTTATCAAATGCTTACTATGTGGTAGACAGTATACTAATAATATAGTATATGCTTCGCATGTATTAGCTAATCCTTGCACCAGTCCTGTGAAATCATTAGTGCCATCCTCACTTTATAGAAGAGAAATGTTAGGTTCAATGAGGTTAAGTTATTTGCATCAGGGAGCAGGATTTAGACTAACTATATTATACTCCTATATTATTATCTATATATTACATTATATGATCCTCCAGAAAAGAATATTCAGTCTCCTGGGGTGTTGATTAGGGTTAATTTATCAGGCTTAGTCATTTACTTGGTTAAATATTCCTCAAGACTATCCCATTCATTTACTCTGGTTCTTTTCTGCACAAGCAACTTGATGTGGTACTGGTTTGGCACCCAGGCAGTTTGAAACTGGGAAGCAGGAACTTTGGTTAGTGAACACTAATATTTCTGTCGCTAGACAAGTACACTTCTGTCATATATTGATTTTATATAATTGCAAAGGGCACACTAATAAAGCTTAGGTCTGCACAATGTTTTCTTGACTCCACCCACACTATACTCTTCTTCCTAGGATCGCCATCTGTCTGCGTGTTTCCAGATCCACTGGGCATTTTCAGTCTGTGTCTTAACTAGCCTTTTCAGCATCATTGATACCGTTGATGCGGCCCTCTCTTTCTTTAGTCTCTTTTTCTGGGGTTTAGTGACGTCACACTCATTATTTTCTTCTTACCCCACTGATCTCAGTTTTCTTTACAAAGTCCTCTTCCACTAATCATCCTTGAAATGTTAGAGGTCTTTAGGACTTAGTTCTAGGCTGATTTTTTCCCTTTTACAAACAAAAATCCACTCTTCCTGTTCCAGTTTTCAACACCTCAGTAAATGGTACTCTAATAACTAGCCAAAAACCTGAGATTCATTCGTAATTCTTTTCTTTACTCCATCTACCAAATATAGCTCATCTTCAAGTTTAGGTGATTATAATTGCTAGATGGCACTTCAGATCCCTCTTTCTCCATGTTCACTACCGCTACCACCTTAGTCCAGAGGGACTTAATCTTTCATCCAGATTGTGGATTAGCCTCCTGAATGGTCTTTCTGTCTCCCTTCTTCCCTCCTCCAGTTCATTTGCTACATAGAAGTCAGAGGGATGATCTTTGAAAAAACCAAGGCTTGCTCTTTGCCTTTGGTATCTTCCCCTTGATCTTCACATAAATTCTAGACACCGCTACGTGGCTTACAAGGTCCTGTGAGATCTGCTCCTTCCCCTCTCTCCAGCCTTGTCTCCTGCCACTGTCTCCACTATGCTTCCGCCATATTACCTATTTTCTCTTTCTCCTGGTGTTTTGAACAGCTTTTCTACTTCACTCTTTGTCCGGTTAACACCTACCTACCTAACCTTTAAGGCCTTGGCTTAAGTATTTCTTCAGACAGATCTTTTCTGCTTTCTAATTTTTCACTCTCATAGTACCCTTTTGTCTTCCATCATACCACTTGTCACATTTATAGTCATGTGTTTAATGTTTGCCTCCATAATTAAATAGTAAAATCCTGGAGAACAGAGATCTTTCTGTCTTGTTCTCTACTTTATTTCCTGCTCCTAGCACAGTGCCTGTCTTGTAGTAGATGCACAATAAATATTTATTTGATACACGGATGGATGGATGGATGGATGAATGAAAGAAATTGAATCAGTATGTCACTGCCACCCTCTGTATCATTATTTCTACTCTCTATCTGTTTCTACTCTACTCTCTATCGTGAACAAATGAATTTCAGAACAGTTTCCTAGAGCTTATGCATTGCAGGATTCAGTTCTATTTAATTCGATGAATGTCACCTTGATTTGAACTAAAATACCATGTAACTTGTAAAAGATGGAAATAGAATGAAGTTAAATAGCAAGCAGATACAGAGCAATCTAAGAGGAGTATTTGCTTTGGGAAAAAAGCTCTAGAAGTCTTAGTAAACTGTGCTATACCAGTCCTACCTGAGGTGTGAGGGAGTTGAGGGAGTCAGTGATCCTCATTTTCAAAAAGAGATTTAGAATTTTATGCTTTCCTGCCTTGATATGAAAGGAAATTCTGATTTGTTCTATTCTGTAGCAGTAACCTGAATACCAGGCACAATTTCAAAGTGTGATCACTAAATTGCACATTTGTCTGTGCAGTTTCCCATTTAGGTATGTGCTAATACAATATAAAAACAAATTTAAGTGTAGAGATCGAAGGTCTTCAATCACCACAATTTTACTTCTCAGTATCATACTTCAATGATATATTATTGCATGTGGTAATGGTAATTGCAGTTTTCCAAGTGTAGTAGGGACATGAGAGAACCTGACAATTACAATACTGTACTTTCTTGATTTTAAAACTAACTTTTTAACTAGAGCGTTAACTCTAAAATAGCTGTAAGCTATCATTTATGGAAACTTACTGTGTATTAGGCATTGCTAGAACCTTTACATAGATATTCTCAAATAAAAGCCTTTAAGGTAGCTATTATCTTGGTCTTAAACAAAAAAAAACAATATGGAGGCTCAGAAAGATTAATTTTATTAAGATCACATAGTTGAGAGAGCCAGGAGTTTTATCTCAGTTCAGTCAAAAACTTGTGCAATTTTGATTTCAGCATGCTGCCTCCAGCTAACTTTTGTCTTTTAGTTTTAGGAGTTGGTGATTCCATGTTTAGTATGCTTTTCACCATTAAAAAACCCCAGATAATCAGCATTCTACCTCTTAAGGTACTTTTAAAAAGCTGAGTTTAAGTACTTCTCGTTGGAACTCCTCCACCCTAGTCTCTTCCTCTCAACTTAAATCATCCTTCCTGTTATGTGTCCTTCTTAGGGTACCGAGCATTTCTTTCCTGTATGATAGTAGCTTATGAATACCAGTTAGCTCTCATAGCACCTTGTGAATACCAATTAGCTCTGCTATGAGACTGTAAGTTCTTTGAAAGCGGAATTCCTTTCTGTTCTTTGCTGTCTTCAATAGCTTTTATAATAAGAATCTCAATAAAAACTTGTTGAATGAACTATGGAGTAAACTTTTTTTGAAAAAAATACCTTTCTCAGCTATGCGCCCATCCTTTGGAATATAATTATAGGTTTATAAATACTCACTTCATTTACTTACTATCTCTTTTCTGTCCTTCACAGGCAAACTTCTTAAAAAGAATTATGCCAAGATTTATTGTTACATTTAGTGACTCCTTTTTCTGGCCTTACCTTAACTGACTGGTAGCATCATTTGACCTTTTCTGTTGAAATTCTCTAAGGAGTTGCTAAGACTCTCTCTCTCTCTGTTTTCTTATTTTGTTCTTTGTGGTCTTTCTTTGTCTACCCTTTAAATGGTAATATTCCCTGGGGTTCTTTCTTTGTCTTCTTCTCTTGATCATGCTGAGAACTTTCCCTGGCTGATCTCACTTTTCCATTCCTTGGCTTTGACCAGCTTCGTACAGGAGATGTACAGGAGATGTAAATCAGATACTTAGAGGAGCCAGGTAGGCAACGGGAGTGAGTGCAGTGGAGGAGAAGACTAAGGAGTGACGGAACCCTGCTGGTGGATTGAAGAGTCTGTGCTTTCAAGAAGTAAAGCTTCTGTTAAAGAACCCAAAGCTCCGGCAGGTTGTTGCTGTTTCAGGATATACGGTTTCCAGTGCTGACAGAGCTGCAGTTTTTCGGAAGGAATTAGAAATCGAGACTTTAACATGGAATTTCCGTGTTTCTAAATATGAACTGGTTAAATTTTTCAAACACAGTGCAGGCCAACCAAAAGCCTTTTTGAGTTTTCATGTTTGTTTATTCTAACTTTACTATGCTTCTGACTCCTCGATTTCTATCTCCAGACCTTGTTTTTCTGCTGAGCTTCAGGCTCATCCCGTTCTGTTCTAGACTATATAGGAGTTTTATGTTTGACAGGCATCTCAAAGACCATAATGATCAACCTGAAACTCAGACGTTGTTAGGAGGTGGTTTCAGTTATGGAATCAAACAGCTGTGAGTTTGCACCCTTGTTCCACCACCTGCTAGGTCACTAAGCAAGTTACTTTATTTCTGTAAACTTCTGTCTGCCCAAATGTAAAATGGGAGTAATATTTACCTCTTTGGGCTGTTATTATGGTAGCATGGTGACCTACACATGGTAACCAAAAACTGGATGCTCTCAGTTGGTGTTCCTGCTTCCCTGAGTGAATGACATCACCACTCACACACCCACTTGCTGATGCTTAAGAGTCATTCTTGACTCCTCCCCCTTTTTTATTCTTCAAGTCTGATTAGTTATCAGTCCTATGAACTTTGTCTTTGTAATGTCTGTTTACTGTTGTTACCTTAGTGTAATCCCTGTTTTTGCTCATCAGTATTACTGTAGCAGCATAACAGCTTTTCCAGCCTCTATTTAAATCCCCTCCCTAGTCTCGTCTCAGCCTTGTGCCAGTGATTTATGTTTTGCTTAAACACCAATCTGATCACACCAAACTTTTGTGTACAGTCCTTTAGTGGCTTCCTATTATCTCTAAATTTTTTTTTTAAGGTTTTATTTTTCCTTTTTCTCCCCAAAGCCCCCCGGTACATAGTTGTGTATTTTTAGTTGTGAGTCCTTCTAGTTGTGGCATGTTAAATTTTTAATTTTTAATATTTTAACATTTTTGTTCTTCTTGATCTGATTCCTGCTTATTTTTTAGCCTTATTTCTTGCTTCAGCTATACAGATAGTACTTAGAAGGTTTTAGAATTTGCCCTGCTCCCTGTTGTGTTTCTTCCTCAAACCACCCTTCACCTCTGTTCTACAGCTCCTTCAGAAATAAGCTTTAAAAGCACCCATCTCTTCCAGTAAGTTTTTTGACTCCCACCCTCTCTCACCCCTGGTCTGTGTTAGATGCCCCTTTTTATGCACTCATAGCCTCCTGAGGATGTCTCTATCTTAGTACTCTTCACAGTCTTTTGTAATTGTCTCTTTTTTCCACTAAGCTTCTTGAAGGCGCAGACCACATATCTTGAATGGCTTTGTATCTCCAGGGCTTAGAATAATGTCTGGCAAACAGTGAGCTCTCAGGTGTTTGCAGAATGGATGCATTTGTTGAGTGAATAAATTACCGTTTTTCTGGATAAATTGTAAATATAAAAAGGAGCCTCACTTATAGTTGTAAGGCCTTTAAAATATCCCAATTCTTTTATTTCCCTTGTTTGAAGATTATAAATGCTTTTATTTATTATGAATCAATAATATTTATGTTTAGAACAAAGTAAATTGTACTGTTGATATAAATAACTAATTATTGTTGCCTTCAAGGGCTATAGTTTCTCAAAAAATATTTTTTGACTGCAGCCCACTTAGGTTCATTTTTTCCTGCTTTCCTCTTGTTAGGGTGTCAAATTCTTAGGATCTCATTCTCTTTCACCCTCCCTAGAGCCTTGGTTATAGCAAAATTTCTCAGCTTCCATGCTCTTGACACTATAGGCCAGATAATTCTTAGTTGCAAGGAGCTGTGCTGTGTATTTTAAGATATTTAGCAGCATCCTTGCCTCTACCAGTATTACTAGATACCAGTAGCGCCTCCTGGTTTTGACAACCAAAAAATGTCTCCAGAAATTGTCAAAAGTCTTCCTTGGAGCAAAGTCTCCCCTAGGTGAGAACCCTGTGGGTTTACTGATATCCCATCTCTTATCTTATCCTCAAAGAGCCTCTCCTTCTCTCTGGGCTCTTTGTTATCGGCGTAGGGGCATGATCTCCCACCTTTAAAAAAAACAAAACATCTTTTATCAGAAACTCCTTATTTCCTCTGAACTTTTGCTTATTTTCTCTTTCCTTCTTCTTTCCCATCCACTTGTCAAGAATGAATTACTTCCACTCTCTCATTTCCCACTTTCTGGCTTTTACCCCCATAGTGCTGCTGAAAATGCTTTCAAGTTTCCCGTCCTCTTTTCCTGTGTTCCTTGGCGTGAATGTTAGCACCCCCTCGCAGTCCGTGTCCTCTTCATCTCTGAGACCTTCCCCGACTCCTGCACCCCACTCAGTCATGAAGTCTTCTTTATTCCGCCTCCTGAACATCTGTAGAATCCACCTGTATTCTTCATTCTCACAGGTGTGCCCACCAGTGTCATCAGCCTCTTGATTAGTCTCCGAATCTCTAAGTCTGGTTTTGTTCTATTTTGTTGTCTACGTTGTAGCCTGGGTGACCTTTCTAAAACAAAGTCCCTTCCCATTTCAGACCTTCTCAGTTAGTTCTGGGGCCCTAGTATCTGCATTTTGAAAGGCTTACTTAGGTAATTTTTATGTAACTCTTAATTGCTTCATTCTTCTATTTAAGAAACATTTCATTGCTCTTAGAAATTCCTAGAACCCTTATTATTATTTTTACAAAGCACTTCCTGACGTGATCCCTGCCTATTAGCAAAGCCATTTTTGATACATAAAAAATGGTTTAGGTTCTTTTAGACAAATGTTTTATAAAAAGTCAGTATTTATTAATTTAGTTACTGTCACTTTCTTTTTTTTTTTTTACCACCACCAATAAAGTTTATCATTGGGGGAGGGATCAGGAGGAAACATGGGTGTTCTAACTTATTGATTAATGTTGTATGTCTGTGACATTTGACTGCTAAGTTATAAAATATTTAAATAAGATTTTTTTTTCTTTCAGGTATTTATAACAGCAATGATGTAGCAGTATCATTTCCAAATGTAGTATCTGGCTCAGGATCTAGTACTCCTGTCTCCAGTTCTCATTTACCTCAGCAGTCTTCTGGGCATTTGCAACAAGTGGGAGCTCTCTCCCCATCAGCCACATCATCTGCAGCCCCCGCTGTTGCTACAACTCAGGTAAATTATCACAGTGCTGTGAGTGACCTGTAGATGGGTTTGTCATTTTCGAAAGTGAGTTTGACTGGAGGAGAGAGAAATGAAATAGGGCTTCCTGTAGGAATTTATAAAATAGCTCAATTTGTATTGACCTGTGAGGGAAATTCTAGACACCTTTACATGATATTCATGAGAGAGGACAAAGAAATATGTTGGCACCGACTGGGTCTTTTCAGTTTCTGAGTTTTAATTTTGTCCTAATGATGTAAAATAGTAATTTGGGGAGAGCTTTTATTCTTTCTTTTAAAAAGTAGTACTTAAAAAGTATGAACCCAGTTTGGATTTTTTTTGGTTTTAAAAATTCCTTTTATAATTTTAAAAATCACACAAATAACTTGAATATTTGCTGTCTAAATTTTTAAAAACCAGTGTAGGAGAATATAGGATAAAGAGTGAGTCATCCCTTTAAGTACTATATGTTTTTCCTCCTAGTAGGAGAGAAGGAATGTTCATAAATATTGTAAGTCATGGTGACTGTGTTGGTGGTTTTGCATTTATTTATTCCTTTTCTTCACTTTAGATCTGTAACTTGATAGGTGACCTAGTCGACAGGAATGCTTTAAATTAAAAGTCAAATCGGAAAAGTCATAATCTTGGATTATATAAATAGGACAGTAAATGGGCAAAGCTTTACACACACACGCACACACACACACACCCCTCCCTACGCCATCTGCCCACCCCTACATTTTCCTAAAGGTAATAATTTAAAATTACTAAAGTATATGTTTTTTATTTAAAATTCTTCATAATTTTACTTTCATTTTATCCAAAGCTCTATAGTAAGTCTTTTAATGTTTTGAGAAAATTATAATAGTGACAAATGTCTAATTGCAAACAACTAGTTAAATAGTTGTTTGCAAATTGCTGTAAACTATACATTATGAACGTGTTCGTACTTTCCATTCTACGGGCTTTTGGAATATATATACACTTTTCCAGTATTTTCTGTAAGTTGTACATCAAAGCCCAGCGTTGTTCAAGTATGTGATGGCAGTGCAGACAATCGTGATGATAATTAGGTCAGGTATTAGAATAAACAGCAGACAGTTCAGCACAGAAAATCAATGGCATGATTAGTGTTATCATATTTGAAAACGAAGGTTAACTATTTGGTGAACCTCTCAACCTGAATAAGGGAAGTTTGACTAGTTTAGGAGAGTTTTTCTTTAGCTTATTTTACTGGCCTTGGTGAGGTAGCCATAATAATAGGGGTTTGGGGTTATAGAAGGTGAAAGGATAAACGAGAGAATGGCTCTTATAAATAGTTTTATCCGTTTTAATTAAGTGTAACCATATGCTGTTGATAGCTTTATATCCTTGGACAAAGTCTCACATGAACATTTTCAATGTGCATTTTTCTTTTCTTTCTTTATAAAAGTCTGTTTTAATTACTCTCCGGTTAATTCCAGGCTGAATTAAGCAAAAATCTCATTTCTTCTCATTCATTATGTTTGTGGTTTGGGGGTTGGCATTAGGGAGGTAGAGGGGGGAAGTGGTGGTGAAGAGAAATTTATAGCTAGAGGGAAAATTCCACTTAACATATGACTCAACTGAAGAACAAAGAAATCATAGTTGCAAGTAATCCAGGATTCAGTCCAATTAAAATCTTTACTGTTTATCCTCTTTCCATGTTTCAGTAAGATGGGTCTCTTATAAATATGATCATCCAGTTAGACTCAAATGCTGCATGCTGAGACAACTGCATCTATGTTTCTGTCTAGCAGTAAATGCTTTCTGCCTTCAAGCTGAAGCTTATTTAGCCTGGCTTATCTGGTGCTGCTGTAGCAACCATCAGTCTCCAGGCAACTGAGGCACGGTGACCTCTCAGTTGAACTGAGTGCAGAACTACTTCAATTTAGCTGCCTGAGACAATAGTATTGGTATTGAATGTGCAAAATGTGAATTTTCTAGGCAAAACGTGCAAGGACAAGGAAACAAAAATATTTAGAATAAATTGAATGTTCAGATAGGACTCTTAAAATTGTAATGCACTTGGTAATTGAATCTTTTTTTCAAAATGACAAAAGTTTATTTCTGTTTAACATTCACATAGACCCTGTTTGTTTTCAAATCATGCAATTCATTGTGTTTAGATAATCACATCCTAGCCTTTTATTTAGGGTTTCTTTATAAGTAGTTGATTTAAAATGAAAAGAGCAATGGTATAAGTGGGTAAATTAAAATTATTAATATTTAAAATGTAATTATGGAAGTCTTGTTATAATTATTAAGAAAACCATCACACCAGCAAGCAAATGTTTTTAAAAATATAAATCAGAAAATAGAATGTTAAATTTGAATAATATTTTGCCTCCCCATCTCCCCCCCCCCCAAAAATCTTAATGAAAGTAGTAATTTTTAGTGACTGGCTTGGTGCCAGCAGGACAAAAATCCAGAGGTCATTCTTGATCTTTCTGGCCTTGGTTTTAAGTAAGATAGACAGGCCTCTTGTTTGGCTTATTTGCTGTCTTAAGAATTGTTCCCTGGAAAGTGGTCAGGGAGGTAAGATCAGGAAGAGCTAATAGAAATTAAAAATGAGAATATGTTTGTGCCTTTAATGGGAGAAAAAGGAGACACTTGTAAAATTTTGGAGGGTGAGGGACACGGTCTGATACTTAGTAGCCCTAATTTGAAAAAATGTTTGATAACCTGTCTTATATTCTTCAGTGTTAAATCCTTTTGTTTTATTTGATATACTTGTTTTTAGAGTAATTGTTCATTCGCAGATATCAGCAATATAGTTACAGTTATAGTTCCTTAACATTATTGGAATATAGACCCCATGTGATTTTTCAGTGATGTGCTCTGCCCTCGTGTATCATGAGTAGAGCTATAAATTAGTTTCTGTAGGTGTGCCATTAATTTTTCATTTTGCCTTTCAAATTCCACTCTGTTTCCCGGTTCTACATTTATTGTGTTCTGTCTTTAGGAGAATTCTAGTGCTTTTGGTGGAAGGATGATTACTTTAATAGAAGAATTTAAGACTGAATGTAATGAAAAAGAATTGTATTCTAATAGATCTCACATTCCGGGTTTTGCCTTTGGATACAGTCTTCATATGGATGATCATGGTTCCTTGTTTACTCTGTTACTTCTTTACAAAATGATACAGGTTTAAAAATAATTTAAGTGAAGGAACTTCCAAGGTTTATTTGTGTGTTATTTAGTAAATGCAGATATTTAAATATTGTAAAGATACAATGTAGTAAATAATGTTTTGCAGATTTCTGTGAGACTTCTACTTCAATCCCTTTCAGTGTTTTGTTTCCCAGTATCCTGACTTTGGTGTGTGTGTATGTTGGGGAGTTGTCTTAGATGGAGTCCTTGATTTCCTTTCAGATGGTGTCTGATACACCAGACACTTTTATTCTGTGTGAGGAATTGGTTCAGTGTCCCAGGCAGCTTCACCTGACTTCAGAGGATCTCTGACTTGATTGGTCAGAATCAGAGTTTCATCTATTTTAAATAATTTTATTATGACTTGTAATTTTAAGGAAGTTAACATTCTGAGCAAAATTAAGTTTTTGTAAGTCCTTTGTAACATCAGTCACTTAACTATTGGATGATGAAAAGGTTAAGTAACTGCGCAAGGTCACATGTCAAGTAGGTGGTGGAACTTAGTTTGAAGCAAGGCAGCCTGGCTCCCGAGCCTGCTCTCTGCTTTGCTAATCAGTACCATAAAAATGGGTCTTCCAATTACGTGCCTCTGTGTCAGGGGGTGTCTTTCTGAAAAACATTGTTAAGAGTTTTACTTTGTCCGTTTATGTGATACGATGCAAAATGGCAGAAGTGTGAGTCAGAAATACTGGGATCCAGGAGCTTTGCTATGCCCTAGGGTGACTCTGAGCAGGTCTTTTAAATTTGTGGGCGTCGATTTCTTTCATACGTAAAATGAAATACTTTAAATACCCGTCCGCCCTGTGCTACAGGTGTGCAGTGAAGTTCAAATGAGAGTGAGTACTCTGCAGATGATAAAGTCCTTTGGAATTAATGGTTATTGCACTGTTACAGTTGTTATAGGACAGTATTAATTTCAACTGCTACAGGAACAGCCTGACTACCAGTGAGAAAAATTGTAGACGATCACTTTCTTTTCTAAAAACAGTATTAAGATTTTCTTTTAAAGTTCACAATTCCGTGTTAACATAGGTATATGAATTTTAGCCATTTTAGGTTCAGCTGTTGACCATGGTCTTTTCCAGTTCTTAAATTATTTCAGTAACTGCTGTAGTCATAAGGACTTAATTTTTTCCCGAAAAGATAGGTGATGTATTGATTAGATATTAACCAATTAGGAAACCTGCTTAGAATTGGTTGGTTATTCTCTACAGTCTTGTTGTCCAATCCTGAGTGCTCAGTGATGGTTTAACTACAGTTTAATCCCTCCCACTACTTTATAGAAACTCAATTGTGGGGCATTTCAGTATTAGCCTAAACAATGGTTTTGAATACGTTAAGCTCCTAACAATTAGGGAGCAGTTTGGGGCATTGAATAATGTGGAATGATGCAGTTGAACCTGACAGCTTTAACAGTCAGCCTACTCATGGGACCTGAAAGTTGTTCACACTTGGTTTCATCTCTCATCACACGCTGAGTATTAAAGCCTTACTGGTGGTAGCTGACACAGAAATGGGGTCTGTTATCAGAACATGTTTCATAGTGCAAAGTTTGAGTGCAGTTAGAGAATATATGAAACTTTCCATTGTTCTCCAGTTTTTCCTGGAAACTTTTCTAGTCAAGCAAATTGTGTTTGCAAATTGAAAAAATATATAAATCATCATTAAAATATTTGAATCCTTACATTATATTTGCAGTATTACTGTGTTATTTTAGAGTACATAGATTAAGATGCTATTGTATAATGAGACATACCATCTAATTTTTTTAGGGAAACATGTTTTAATCTTTGAAATATAACCATGTTGATATCAGAATATAATTGGTAAATTATATTCTCCATGAAGTTAATGGAAAAGGTGGAAACCATAATAGCTTATGAAAATAATTTTTAAAATAACTAGCTAAACTTTGAGTGGTTATCATGTGCCAAGCGTTCTTCTAAGCCCTTTACATATATTAACTCAATTCACGCTTAGACTATTTTTTTGAGGTAGATACTATTATTACCTCCATTTTTACGGATGGAAATTGAAGACAGAAAGGTTTAGTACCTTGCCCAAGGTGAGACAGCTTGGTTTATGACAGATATAGTGATGATAAAAAGTTTTTCTTCTAAGAGTATATGTGAAATAGGAATTTTTTTAAAAACGATATTCAATTTAGTAAGTCTGATGAGATTTTGGAAGAATGTATTTTTAAATCACGTGTCAGGGTGGGAAAGCTTAAAGAAGCAGCTTCTCTGTTTTACAGCTTGTTTGAATCATTTGACTTTAATGTTTATTGACAGGTTAATTGTGCATTTAAAAAATGCTTGCTATAACCTCTTCCTGTATGATTGCAGTGTGAAGTTTCATACCCATTTTAAGAGGATGTATTGCTATGATACTTTGCAGAGGTGAAATTTTTATACTATTCTAACTTAATTTTTTTCTTTATTCTTTATTATTCTGCCTTCATCAACATTAGGGAGAAAAAAAAAATCTACAAAAACAATACCCACTTTTAAGTCTGATATTCAGATAATTGAGTAGACTTAGCCTGACTTTTTTTCCCTCTACAGCTAACTCCTTTAGAATGAGCTAAGTGCCTAGGAATTTGGTAGAATTATTTTACTCCATGACCAGGGCTCCTTTAAAACTTATCTGTGGTCGCAAGCAGACATTTGAAATGTGAGGGGTGAACTATTAACAACAGGAGAAATTTCAAGCTGAAATATAATTTTAATCTTATTAATATTTTAATATGATGTGTCAGTCTACTTAGGAAACACTAAATTTCTTTGATTTGTTTTGAGTTTGAATATTGCCTTGGTAGAGACTTTCATATCTTTCTAGATGTTTAACGTAGTAAGTTATTCTTAATTTGTTAAGGATATTGTTTGGCTCAGGCTCCTAAACATATTTTGTTTCAAAGTGCCTTAGATTTATCTCAATTAATTATTCAGTTTATTCTTACTCTACTTGTCTGTGGGTCCATCTTGTAAAATAATTATACTTCTCTTAATAAGACTTTTACTAGAGTGTTAGAATAAGTATAATATAACATCTTGAGTGGAAGTGGTTCCTTTCAATTATTAATATTGGGCAGAGAACAAGAAAACCTCTCTAAGATATCATATATTGGAAGTTAAAGCAGAAGTTTATTATGGCAATATGAACTTATAATTTTATAAAATATTTTTGTCTTGATCTAATCTAACATCTATTTTCACATTTTGAATAGATGACTTGATTTCGATGGGACACTATAAAGCCAAGTAACCAGTTTGTTTTGTAATCATATTCTTTTTTGTTTTAACTTCTCATTTTGAAATAATTTTAGATGTATAGAAAAGTTCCAAAAACAGTACAGAGTTCACGTATATCGTGGATACCCTTCACTCAGTCTCCCCAGTGTTAACAGCTCATATTCTTGTAGTGCCAGTAGACCCAAGGAGGATATCTGTCCACAGTAGTCATTCTCTTTACCTGGGCAAGATAAAATTGAAATGTCAGAAGGTAGGTACTTCTCTCCTAAAAGAATTGCCAGTCTTTATACCAGCTATTCGGAAACCGAGTACTTTAGTAGTTTGCTTCCAGTGCACTCTTTAAAATCCATGTCCAAAGCATGCTGTGGAGAAGTGTGTGTATATTGTTTCTTTAATTCCTTGTTCAAGGTTTCTATTTCATATAAAAGCTTTCAGTGCCCCTTATGTTTCATAACCACTGTTTCCTTAGATTCACGTGGACTTCCTTCCATCCCCCTGAATCTTAGTACTTTCACTTATTAATGACAACAAAGGTTTTTGAGTCTACCAAATGCCAGACATTATGTGTGTACTCTCCTCAGTAAGTTGCCTTTCTTATCCCCACTCTCTCATTTATCCTTCTTTGTTGCTGCTGAGTTGTGGGATCTTTTCGCTAAAATGTTGGGGAGTTCTTGGCCGTAAGGTGCCAATAGAGTTATCAAAGTTTCTGAGCATTAACCATTCTAAACATCATTTCAGAAGTATTGGCTAAGCAGTATCAGACATTTGTCGAGTCCTTAGTAACTCATGTTACCCACTTAAAATGATGTTAATGACTTGAGTTTTAATGTAGAGTGGTTTAGATGTTTGAATACACCACAAAACCCTACCTGGTAAAATGAATAACTTACTTTTAATCTTCTTTTGAAAGTCTCTTGTTTAGATAAATGCATTAATTTTTAAAAGACAAGCAACTGTGAGATAATTTTTACCCACTCAGAAAATTTGAGAAATCAGTCATTCAGGGTAATGAAGAATGTATTCTCATTTTATTATTTATTTGACTTTTGCCTGCCATCTTTATAAAATACATACTTTCCTGCTAAGGATAATTTATCCTCTTCCTAATGATAGTCATTATGCAAATCAGTTAATATTCTGTACTGCTTTGCATTTTGATCTTTTAGTATAGTGGGCCTAATATGTGATAGGGAAACTAAGATAATTTGAAGAATGCATCAAGAAATTTTAAGTTAGTAAGGATAAATGTAAAGCCCTTGGCAGAAAGAACCCTTCCTGACAAAAGTGCATTTCTGATTAGAGTAGGATCTTTTGATTCTTATCAAGAGGCTTAAGGCAGCTCATAAAACTGATAATTGGAACTAAAAAAGTAGTCCAAGTGGTACAATATTAGTTATGATTCAGCCAATAGATGACTCCATGAAAAAGGAGAGTCAAAAGGTGAAGATACAGATGCCAGGGCATCTAGATGTCCATGTTCTTGGAGCACCACCCGACCAGCACTCTCGAATATGCTCATATTTTTCTCTCTCCTCTCTTGCTGTCAGCTGTTACTTCTTGCTGCCAACAAAATGTCTCAAGATATTACTTTTTCTTCCTCTTTCTAATTAATTTTCCACTTCTAATCTGTTGTATGCTTAGTTGATCTTTCTAGAATTATGTCTAGAGTAAGAGTAAATTGGCTCTGGGAAGGGCATTTTTAAGTATAAGGTCCCCAAGATTTTAGCACATGGGATTGTAACGTCTAGTCTTTCTGTTTGTCTGTTTGGATTTTTCTTGTTCTAAGTTATTTTATGAGTAGCCAAGATTCCCAAGTAGTTGACTTCTGGAGAGGTAAAAAAAATCTTCTGTATTTCCATTTTTGAATTGTGTATTTTATGTATGCTATACTACTAAATACATCATAATTATCTAGTATGATCTTTACATTAAAATTATGACTTAGCTTTTGATTGTTAAACAGGAGTTTATAGTACAAACTTATTGACTTTGTATATGTATCTTTAATAAGAGGAAAAAAATGAAACCCAGAAATTGACCAATTGAACTTAGACATTAAAGTATGAACTATGAGATATACCCTTTGAAACAATGGAAAGCAAGGACAGGACTCTGCATCGCAGAGACTGTTTCTGTGAATTGTAAAGTCCAAATTTCATGCTTAGTAAGTTGGCTAGAGGCCAAACATAATGTCAGGCTCTGAGTCTGTACAGAAACACAGTTTATTCTCCGTAGTGTTTTGCTTGTTATAACTGCTGTGTCATTTTGGTCACTTGTTTGCAGTAATACATGTCAAAATGTCCCACATCTTTTGTTCTGCTCTTATTCAGCTTCTTTATATTAGAAGTGATTCAGTTCTTTGAAATTGTTTTCCAGAATTTTGTTCTGACATAACTGTACAATGATTTCATTTTATAAAAGCTTGTTTGATTTCATTTATGAAAAAGAATAAGAAATCTACTTTAAATTTTGTGTTTTGTTAAATCTGAAAAGTATTTCAGGCTAGTAATAGCCTTCTGTGAGTAACAGTATTTTGTGTACAAGAGATTTGCTTCTAAAATGCCACATTTTAAGGTTATAATATTCTTGGAAAGTAGGAGAAAGTATTCACATCAAAGAAGGCGTTTTTATTACATTGGATTACGCAAGACTTTGGCCAGCCTCCTTAGCTTCATCTGTTTAAGGGTTCATTTTCGCTTGTTTGGCACAAGTCCCAGCAGAGGCCTTCAGAATTGTGGTTAGCAACATGAATGAATTACAAACTTTGGACCAGCTCTTCAGTTAGTTGAGTTGGCTTCCTGCCAAGAAGACAGTGCCTTATATGGGGTCAGGGCAAAGCTGTGATTCGTTGAGCCCTGCATTGTATAGAAAACATACTTGTGATGCCTGTTTGCTTTCTTTTAAAATAAAAACAAAACAAAACAGAAAAAGCAGCGGGCTTCCAAGTCTATCAAAATAGGAAGTAACAAAATAGTGTGCAGGTTTTACTAATGACAGAGTTAAGCAAAGGAAATATGGCTCTGTATAGTTAAAATGCTAAAAGTGCAAGCTGGGCCTTTGGACCGCCTTAGCCAGCCTGTGATGTAAGAGACTGAAGCATTTGTTAGACATCTGCTGTCTACCTGCCCTTATTTTGTAAACGGTTTAATAAGATTAAATAATTAGTCATGTGTTCACATGGTTACCATGCCACTGGGTTTTGGTATTGACCAGATAACTTTGAAATTAAAGCAGGAATAGTTAACTTTGAATGTGTCAATCCTTTAAAAAAAAATTAGAGTTATATAACTTTTCAAACATTTAAATGTTGGAATGGTAAAACATGTAAGAGTGAAATTTGCTCTTCATGAAGTCAAGAATTTTTGCTTATATTCTAAGGTTGGAGAAAATAATTACTAGGTCTATTAAGAGGAAAAATGTTAAGATACTTTCAAATATAATTGATTTATCTTTATAATTCTTTTCATTTAGGCAAATACCCTATCTGGATCTTCTCTTAGTCAGGTACCATCTCATATGTATGGCAATAGATTAAATCCAAATTCATCAATGGCAGCTCTTATAGCTCAATCTGAAAACAATCAAACAGGTAAGTTTTCAAGAATTTTTAAACTAAAATTCTATTCTTTTCCCCCAATGTAATTGCCCTCCCCACATTGGCTCATGTTATTTGAAAAGTCTAAAGGTGTGGTTAATATAGGATTGTACTTTTTTTTTTTAACCCAAAAAATCACAGTTGGAAGTAAATAGTATGCTGTGCTGCAAAATAGTGCTGTGCTGTTTTCACTGTCTGAAATGGAAATGTGTAAGCAGAGCCGTCAGCAGGCAGGAATGCAACAATGTCTCCTGTGACTTTTGTGATTGATGTGTTCAGTTCTCACTTCTCTGCAATGAACGTAACATAACACTGGGCTTTTCTGTGAATAGCCTAAACCTTTATTTGCATAATTCATGAAATTGCATTACACAAACTTGGTTAAAAAAAAAATCCTGTTAGAGAATTTCTACAGTGTTTAGTAATCCTGTGAATTTTTACCAGTTGACATTTTGTAGCATTTGCCTCTTAGACTGTTTTAATGAGCCACTGGATTTGCTTTGTTTCATTCCTTCCTTAAGGATTTGTTGACATGTCCAAGTAGTCATGCCTGTTTGGGGGAAGGGAATGGGTTTAGCCGTTCACCAAGAATGGATCAGTCATGTCTTTACCCTTTAAGGGTTAGAGGTTACCTAACTCAGAATAAGGACAGGACAACCTTGAAAGAGGCCAGATAGGGTGCTTTTATAAGAAACTAACTTAGGGGAAATACAAGATACTTTTCAAGCAGAGATGTTGTTCAGTGTTACCTAAGAAATATTTTGAAGAAGTTAATTTTTTTTCCTTTTAAATACAGAATTCTGTATTCCTACTTGTTTTTGTCAGTTTGGATATTTAGTGTTATATGTAACTTTACTCTTGGTGTGAGAATCCATTGTAGTATATATAATTTTAGTCTTGGTGTGTGGCTCTATGTAATACAATATATATTTTATGACTTGTCTTGGGATGCAAAGTGTTAAAAATACAAAGCATAAGGATTTGCTGTGATAAGCATGCAGGTTAGCTGTCCACAGCTGTGACTCATTACTTTAACCGTAGAAATTAAAAGTGGCTGAGGGGAGGGCACTGCAAATGCAAACCACGCTTCTGTGCTGTAAAATTGAAAGGAATGAAAGAACGGAACGTCATCCATGGCCTTCTACACCCACAGAAACGTGCGGGGACAACGCCTTACATGCCACAGTTCAGCAATTCTAAGCTAGCAACATGCTAGGTCTTCTGCGTTCATAGTAACTGCAAAGATCGCGGTAAAGGCTTTATGTATGTTTTAGGAAAAATCAGGGCAAGAGCTTAAAACCTCTTATCTAGTGAGAGTCACTTTATCAGCTATGAAATATTTACACTGCAGATCAAGATCTTGGAGACAATAGCCGCAGCCTTGTTGGCAGAGGAAGCTCACCCCGAGGAAGTCTCTCGCCACGGTAAGCGTTATTTACACTGCAGAGTGTAGGCAAAGGAAACGTTCTGAGATTTGGAAACTTCTTTATCTCATCTCAGCAGAGTGTACATTTGTGAGGCTATAAGAGCATTCTCTAGATAAGAAGCATGTCTGGAAAGTCAAGAAAAACGATTCTAAATTAATTTGAGTATTGATTTAAACACATGGTTAGATTTCTAAGCTGTTTAAAAGACATACCTTTTCTTAGATTTCCAATCAATTTGAACTCTTGTTCTTTGTCATTTGTATATTTAGCTGCTGGTATAATTAATACATTAATTTGGGTAATTCTTTTTGGTCATAAAATAGTCTTAAAATCTCTTAAAGCTGCAGACTCAATGCTTTGAACTTTGGGTTGCAGTTTTAGCCCTGTTGTGGGCAATGCACTTAACCCTTTAGTCTCTACTTCCTAACTCAGTAAATGGAGTTCTTGTGGCTCATCTCTAAAACCCCTCTAGTTCTTAAAATTGTTTGAATCAAAGTATAGCAAATGCAGTACGTTTCTGTGAAATAACTACATTTCTGTGAAATTACCTTAGATATTATATGAAAGAATTCAGATACATTTATTAATATATATGTGAGGTTATTCCTGTTAGCAGGACATTCTTAACCAGAGTTGTATTGAAAGGGTTGAATTTCTCTGAGCACAGTCTCAGTGCCCCAAGTCATCTATTCTCAGTAGGGAGAATGGTAATAGGAAGTATTGTGTCAGTTAAGAGAAGACAATGGAACTTTAGGACATGGTTGTCTTTTTATTAATTTTATTATCTTTTCACTTTCTCCGCCTCCTTCTAATTTGTTTTGTCTCTGTTCTCTTGTTTTGTAAACTCTGCCTCAAGCTTGGTATTAGACTGAGTGAGAATGGGGAGCAGAAGGAGGAAAAAGCCCATTCTAGAGTCTTTTTTCAACTATAGGAAATTTAAATTTTCAACTATGGGAATTAAAACATTCTATTAAAAATTAAATTTTTTATTGGATGACTGCTATGAATATCATTGTTGCTGTGTTGCTGCTATATTTGGGGAATGTCTATTAAGAAACATCTTTATCACTAGAGAGATTAGTCCAGTAACCTCTAATTTTGCTATTTTCTAGTGGTAACATCTAGTGGCACCTTTTTCCTATGTAATTCCTGGATGAACTAAAAGTAGTATTGTTTTTCCTATTCCTAGTTGAACTCTGCAGAAAATTAAATATTCCTTCTTTTGAAACTGGGAATCTGAAGTACACAGTGCTGTCATCTGACTAATCTGTAATTTTCTGTTCTGATAACTTCTGTACTGTTTTAGACTTCTGTTCAAAGAAGAAAGCTAATGGAGTTTTGCTCATATGTTTAGTGAGGAGGCATTTCTGTTTTCCCCTTTTAAACTTAAAATATCATGCCAGCTACCCAGAAATTATTCAAGATCCCTTGGTGCTACTTTGCTTAGTGTAGTTGTTTTTCATTAGCTAAATGGATTTAACACAATGAATGGTACTAAATTATTTTTAGCATGTATTTCCAGCTTTATATTACCCTTTAAAAATCAGCCTGAAATGTAATAGCCTAAATTATCCTGGCATAATGTACTGTTTGGAGAGGGATGGCCAACTGTATGTAGCACATGATGTTTACATATGAAATAAAAAGCCTCATTTGTTTAACTTCTTATTTAAAGAGATTTTTATAGAGAAGCATATTAAGGCAGTGGCAAAACACTAGTGGGTTGTTAGAAGACCTGAGTCTTAGCCCCAGCTCTGTCATTTACCAGCAGTGTCTTTGGACAAGCCATGAAAGCCCCATCTTGTTTCCTCATATAGAAATGGAGCCAATAAACCAGGTTTTGACTTCTCACTAGGTTGTTGTGAAGATCATGTGAAATAATTATGTGGAAACACTTTGGAAACTCTAAGGCCCTTTACTAATGTATTAGGTTAGTATGGAGGCTGGAGACCGGAAGAGGCCACATTTACTAATTTAAAACAAAAAGTGGATAAGAGAACATTATGGGTTCTCTTAATATAAGTAGTATTTGTTTTGTAAGAGTTAAGTCGTTGTCATTTGAAGTACAGATCTAAGACATTTTAGAAAGATTCATGGAAAGGGCTCAAGTAGAAATTACTTTGGTCTTGATAATGTTTCTTAATACTGAAAATAAGTGTTTTTGAATTTATAACAAAAAACTCCAAAATTATTAAAAACTTTTACTATTTGAGATTTTGTTGCTTTTAAATTAAAATACTCCCTACATTATTATAATTTGTACAGTGTTATTCTGATATTTTGCATATTAAAGCAGAATGATGGAACTCTTTTCTCTTCTGGCTAATTATTTTTAAGTCCTTCTAATCCTTTCTTTCTCGCTTTTGTCTTATGAAGCTGTATCAAGTTCTTTTTACAGCCTATTTCAGAGATTATTTGTGATTGGTTTATATTTTCCAGTGGTTTTTAATAATCAAGTATATGGCCAGCTCTTCCCTTGAATTTACAATTTGAGGAGGAATAATGATAATTACTAAATTTTAGGGTAGATTACGGTTTTATCGTTCTTCTAGCATAGGCAGACTGGGGCTAGAAAACTTGTAGAGGAGAAGAGTCAGCATAAGGTGAGGACTGTGAGTGCACTCTCCTTCAAAATGTTCTCCTTCTGCTTCACCTGAGGGTTCATGTTTTCCGCAGATCCCCTGTAAGCAGTTTGCAGATTCGCTACGATCAACCCAGCAGCAGCGGTTTGGAAAATCTGCCTCCAGCAGCGGCCAGCATAGAGCAGCTTTTAGAGAGGCAGTGGAGCGAAGGGCAGCAGTTTCTATTGGAACAGGGCACTCCTGGTGACAGTAAGCATTCTCTTCCTGTCTTTAAAGAAAGGTGAATGGATGGATGGATGGATGAACAAACAGGTGGATAGATGCAGAAATCACACTTCATCAAGAACAGCGGTGAAATTATGATATGTTTTATATAATATGATGAGAAAATATCAGGTAGCATTTTCATAGAATAAATTCTGCAGTTGTACTGCTTGGACTTGAGTCCTGTCTTTACTTGTTAGGAACAGTTTAATCTTGGGCAGGTTTCTTAGTATCAGTATGCTTTAGTCTCCCGTTTGGAGAATGGGAGTAATGATGTACCTGTATCATAGTGTTGTTTTGAGGATTAAATGACATAAAAAATGTAGAGAACATTGCCTGGCTTATAGAAAGCACTTATCTATTTACTGGTTATTGTTACGGTTTATAATCATTATAATGGTACTTTATTTCTCCATTGTACTTTGTTCTTATCAATTTTTAAGTTTTACTAAAATGAATGAGTTATATCTTCTCTTTGCTTAATAGTTGGAAGAAAACTTGCTTACCTCTGGAGAATTTATTTTTTAAAATGCATATAAGTCAAATATGGCCAACTATCTTCTTGATTTTACAATTTGAATGAAAAAGAATAATTATTAAATTATATATATATAACTTTTATATATTATATATCATTTAACTTACTAAATGACATTTGTTATATATACATATGTAGTATCTTTATAATTTTAATTATTAGGGAGGGCCATGGGCGAAAAATGCCAAAAAAGCAAAGTCACTGCAGGTTGCAGTTAGCTGGAGAAGTGGCTAAGTGTTAAGGATGTATAGTTTTGGAGGAAAAAAAAAGTTTTTTAAAAACATTTTGGGATATAAGTTTTTGAGGCTTTATTAAAACAAAACAAAACAAAACATTTTGCTTATTGTTAGCGGACAAATGCCGTAACTTGGTGTTTTTATGAATGGTGCTCTGGCCAAAAATGCTAATTGTGAGGAAATGCATGCCAGGATAATCCTTTAAACATGATAGCTGGAGGACAGGTTTAGCTTAGTCTTATTGCATCTCATTTGGGTACACTAAGGATTTCTTTGTGGGATCTTGAAGAGGAGGGATAAAAGTTAAATCCTTGGGAAATGACTATATGTGTCTGTACCAGTAGAATTGTGTCTTTTGAAGACCCTGAGGGTGTGTTAAACAAATACAACTTTTTAATACGTAGAACTTTTAAAGTGTCCATCACTGTGGCATAACAGCAGCACTCTGTTGTCAGTCGAAAGGTCCCAATGGTGGGAGGAATTGAAACAGTATTTGAGGTGATGAGGCAGGAAGGCGCCTGTCTGTAGATGATGTGCCTCTCTCTCTGGGAGTTGGAGAGGGGGCTGTTGTGCACACACACTGCTCCCTGCTGGGGGATGTGCGCATCAGCATGCCGAGCAGCCGGGCCTGGAGGTTCTCACCCTGTGTCTTGTCTGCTGGCATACTTAGTTTAACCAGTCAGCAAACACACACATGTGCTCTTTATTGTGGTGAAGGAAATTGGTGAGATTCTTTCCGGTTTTAAATATAATTGTAAGAAAAATCATGGCAGGCACTTTGTATTTTTGATTAGGCTTTTATTTTGATGAAAATAAAATGTTCTTGTCATTTTTCTTTGAGAATGGAAATTACCTGAACGAGCTGGGTGGGTTTTTTTGGTGTGTGGCAGCAAAGTTTCCAGAAGGTACATCTAGAACCAGTATCCCTTTATGCTCATATATGTACAAATATATTATGGTATATTTATATCTACAGTACATATAAATAATAAAACCTAGTCATTTAGAAACGCTTTGCAGAATTTCTGGTCTTCTATTTTAACTTCTTTCGAAAGTTATTGACACTGAAGTCCATAAAATAACTTAATTCTATGTGTTCACTTGTCTTTATTAAAAACCATCCAACTGTTTGCTAGTTTTAGGAATGCTGAAGTCATTACACCAACTTCAAGTTGAAAACCGAAGGTTAGAGGAACAGATTAAAAACTTGACTGCCAAAAAGGAGCGCCTTCAGTTGTTGAATGCACAGCTCTCAGTGCCTTTTCCAACAATAACGACAAATCCCAGCCCGTCTCATCAGATGCATGCATTTTCAGCACAGAATGGTAAGTATGAAAATAATTTATTGTGTATCTAAGAAAAGTAGGGTAGACTTTCAGTGTTTCTTCATAAGACGCGAACAGGAACTGGTCACCAGTTATATTAAGATGTAGAGAAGGAATGATAGGTATTTCCAAAAAGCATAAAGAATACTGTTAAGTGATCAACTTGAACTTGCCCTAACTTCTTTAGTACCTAATTTAATGATAAAATTTATTTAAATGTATAATGATCTCTTTATTGATTTAAAGCCATAGTATTCAATAGAGAGAGAAATTTTTCCATTTTAACTGGCCTTAAGAATAGCAACTATTAATATATAAGTGTTTTTAATGTGGACTTCAGGATAAGCTTTTAGATAAGCCTTTAATCTTACACATAATGTCATTTAACAGGGTAAACAGGTTTTGTGGTATTTTGGTGTTTTTTTGTGTTTTATTATTCTAGCTCCCACTACTGATTCCTTGAACAGCAGTAAGAGCCCTCATCTAGGAAACAGCTTTTTACCTGATAATTCTCTTCCTGTATTAAATCAGGTAATTTTTGTGTGGTTGGTTTTGTGTGTTTTACTTATGAACAATAGTATATCACATTAAATGGTTTAAAATTATTTTAAACAGGTTTGCTGTGTTCTTTACAACTGAGGTTTCCATTCTTTCTTACGTTAGGATTTAACCTCCAGTGGACAAAGCACCAGCAGCTCGTCAGCTCTGTCTACTCCACCTCCTGCTGGGCAGAGCCCCGCTCAGCAGGGCTCAGGCGTTAGTGGAGTGCAGCAGGTCAATGGTGTGACAGTGGGGGCACTGGCTGGTGGAATGCAGACTGTAACATCCACCATTCCTGCCGTGCCTGGAGTGGGTGGAATAATTGGAGCTTTGCCAGGTAACCAACTGGCAATTAATGGCATTGTAGGAGCTTTAAATGGGGTTATTCAGACCCCTGTCACAATATCCCAGAATCCTAACCCCCTCACCCACACAACTGTACCACCTAATGCAACACATCCAATGCCAGCTACACTGACTAACAGGTAAGAAACTTAAATGTATTTTGGGTTTTTTAGTGCAACATAGTACCAGCATCGTCCATGCTTTAGAGTGGGATCTTTAATGTGTTCCTTGTAGATGTACTCTAAGAAACTAAAATCCACCAAACTTTTAAACTAAGTATATTATGCCAAGAGCCATTTATTTTTGAAACTTAAGTAACTCAGATTAAAACAAAATTAAATGCTTTTAGTAACAAAACATTAAATATATTCTGTGCTGAAAATTTCGGTCTTGATCAGTGATGTCTATTTTAAATGCTAATTTTTCTTAGCCCCTTGTATATTGCCTTCATGTATCATAAATTCTGAGGAAAAGTAATACTGTAATGAGGATCACATATGAATATTGGTTTCTTAAAATTCAGCTATGTAATTTCCTTAGCTTTATAATCAAAGATTTTGATATAGGATGAAGGTCAAATATTTATCTTGAATTTCCAGAGAATGAGACTCACTGTTTCATTGTACTGGAATTTCATTTGAATGTTTGTTCAAAATAAGGAGACTAAAGCCATGTTGATATTGAACATACTTTTGAGGAATAAATCATTTTAAATGGATTTGCAGTGGGTATAGTAGACTATTTCTTCTGGCTTTCTTTTCATTGGTGCCTAGTTTTACTGACCATTGGGACCATTAAAAGGGTTAGGGTAAATCAATTAGTAGTGTGTTTGGATTCTTTCTTTGTTTTAAATATGTGTTGCTTAGTGTGGATTAAATTATCCTTGAATAATTAAAAATGAATTATTACATATGCATGTTATAAACACATGTAAATTCCTATTTGGTAAAATAACTTTAGTGCCTGCTTGGTTTACAATAAAAAAGGAAAACAAAACATTTCTTGATAATGTGAATTCTTGTTTACCTGCATATAGAGAGAGAAAATAATAAATCTATACATCATTGTTTTCAAAAAGTGTTATTAAAAACTTACACTAACTTATAAATATCAAATTGAAAAGTTGTCTTTCATTTTACATTTAAAAAAACATTAAAGGTATATAATAGAAAATAATTTTAATCATTTTTCAGTGCCTCAGGACTAGGATTACTTTCTGACCAGCAAAGACAAATATTTCTTCATCAACAGCAATTTCAGCAGTTGTTAAATTCTCAACAGCTGACGCCAGTAAGTTCTTCCTTTTGATATTTGATTTTTATTAGGAGCAAGTTATCTAAGCCATAATAGATCCTCAGCGTGGGTATAGATTACCCACTTTATAAAATAACCTTATGGGGTGCATAATTCAAAAATAATTCATTTTGACATTTGGTATAGCCTGCAATACCTGTAGTGACATTACATTGATTCATTTACAAGTATGAGAACGTGTACTATGGTACTCTTGTAGACCCTGGTGATAACAGTGTGAATAAGACTTTTGTATTTTCATGGAGCTTCAATCTGATAGAGGAGACAGACAATAATGAATATATGCTTTTTGGTAGTGATAAGTACTGAGAAGAAAAATAAAGCAGGATAAGGAGATAGAGAAGAGTGGGGTGAGGGCTGTTTCAGGTCGGATGGTCTGGCCTCTTTGAGTAGGTGACTTTTGAGCATAGACCTGAATAAAAGTTGAAGGAACATGGCTCTTTGACGTGGAGGGATAGAAGAGAAAGTGCATTTGAGGGAGAGGGAGTGGTAGTTGTAAAAGACCTCAATTGGGCGTGTGTTTATATTTTGAAGACTAGAAAGAAGGCCAGCATGACTGCAGAAGGAGAGAGGCTAGTGCACAGGAGGGAAGGTCACACGGGTGGCCCATGTGGTCCAGAAGATCACGGACTGCCTTGCGTGGCTATCTGTGGCGAGAAATTTAGATTTATCTTGAGTGTAATGGAAAACTATTGGTAATTTTGTGTGTGTGTGTATGTGTGTTTTTTTCGTTTCTTTCTTTTTTTTTTTTTGAGGAAGATTAGCCCTGAGCTAACATCTGCTGCCAGTCCTCCTCTTTATGCTGAGGAAGCCTGGCCCTGAGCTAACATCCGTGCCCATCTTCCTCTACTTTATATGTGGGATGCCTACCACAGCATGGCTTGCCAAGCAGTACCATGTCCACACCCGGGATCCGAACTGGTAAACCCTGGGCTGCTGAAGTGGAACATGCACACTTAACCACTGGGCCGGCCCCTGGTGATTTTTTTTTTTTTGAACCTTTCTATTATGGAAATTTTCAAGTATACCAAAAGTAGAGACTATAGTAACTAATCACCTAGCTTTAATAATTATCTCAATTTAAAAAAATGTTGTTTAGTATATCCTCACTTTTTCGTTCAGGATTTTTTTGTGTGTGAGGAAGATTGGCTCCGAGCTAACGTCCGTTGCCAGTCTTCCTCTTTTTGCTTGAGGAAGATTGGCCCTGAGCTAACATCTGTGCCAGTCTCCCTCTATTTTGTGTGTGGGTTGCTGCCACAGCGTGGCCACCAATGAGTGGTGTAGGTCCGCACCTGGGATCTGAACCTTTGAACCCCAGGCTACTGAAGCAGAGTGTGCAAACTTATCCACTACACCACCAGGCCAGCCCCCTTTCACGATTATTTTAAAGAATTAATTGGAGGGTTTTGAATGGAAATGTGATGATAATAATTCAGATTTTTAAAAGATTGGTTTAGCTGCTATATGGAGAATGGTCTGTGTGTGTTGGGAGGCGAGATGGTAACAAAAGTAGAGACAGGGAGGCTATTGGAGTAGTCTGGTAGGAGATGTTTGTGTCTTAAAATAGCATAATAAATGTGGTGAAAAACTGTCCAGAATTGTGTACAAAACCAACAAGACTTGTTTATCAGACATTTAAAAAAAAGAAGAGTTCTTAATAATTGGATGTTGACTTTTCCTGAGCTTTGAATGACTAGAAGGAACAACAGATTTGGGAGAGAAAACAGGAGTTCTGTTATGGGCATACTGAGTTTGAGATGTGTGTTTAGAGTTCAAGTGAGATGTGGACTAGGCAGTTATATGAGTCTGCAGTCCAAGGAAAGGATGCAGTTGGAAATATACATTTGGGGTCATTGCTGCATATGTGAATCTCAAGATTCATTGAGATCAGTAGGGAATGAGGTCTGATGTCTAAGGACTGATCCCTGGACATCCCGAAAGAGGAGAGTAATCTAGTAAAGGATATCAAAAAAAGTGACCAGTCAGTTAAAAGGAGAACTAAGAGAGTGATGTCCTAGGGTCCATGTGAAGAAGAAAATATTTCAAGAAACGGAGGACTCATCTGTGAAAATCCTTCTTACCGATAGGACAAGAAAGAATTGACCATTGCATTTGGCTGTCTAGAGGTTTTTGACAAATGTGGTTTTGGTGAGAAGTAAAAACCTCATTGAGTGGGTCAAAAGAAAATCGGAGGAGAGGAAGTGAAGATGCAGGATAGGCAACTCAAGAGGTTTTAGTATAAAAAGCAGAGAAATGGGCAGCTAACAGAAGAAAGACATGGTCCAAGCGGGTAGTTTCTATTTATTTTGAGCATGACAACGTATGTGTATGTTGGTGGGGGAATTTCTGGTGCAAGAGAGAGGAAGGGTAATACCAGAGCAGCAGAGTTCTAAGGAAGAGACAGGCGCTGAGGGCACGTTTCGCTGTAATGAGAGGCCAGGCGGGGGCAGCTCTTGGTGGATTTTATGATAGGAGGTCGAGGAAACCCACTTTTAATGTTTTTAATTTTTTCAATTAGAATGGTAAGTTAAGTCATCAGCTGAGGGAGATAGGAGTATTGGTGGTTAGAGGAGAGAGAAGGTGTGGAATAGATATCTTGGAAAAGAAGAAAAAATTGACTCCTAGAAATGTGGCAGTGTGTGGCTCACGTGCAAGGGCAGCACTGGCTGGCCCTCTGTCATCATAAATTTAAAGTGAGACCAAGTTGATAGGGTGTGTGACTTTTCTCCAGCCTCATTTCCTTAGCGCACTTCGTTGAGTTTGCTTGGAGAATGCACTCAGAGTTTCAGCTTTTGTGTATAATTTTTTTCTAAACTATATCTACCTACTTTCTTACTTTAGTTAAAAATATATGGAAAATATTTATTATTCTGGATTATCATTTTCACTGTCACTGTTCTTACAGTGGTATAAAGATAGAGTGTATATAAATTCTTAAATGCTTACACTAAAATGTGATCTTGTTTTCTTATCTCTTGACTCATCTTAATATGAAGTACTAAAATTCAGTTTATTTGGGGTTCTTCCTGTTAATCAAGATTTTACTCTAATAATAGCACATATAGATGTGTGATTTCTAGAATATGGTTGATTAAGGAATTTTTAGCACAAATTGTTGCTCAGAGACCATAAGGACTGAAGCAGTTTAAACTCTACTTTTTCCTTTGTCAGCCAAATTTATGGGGTGAAGTTTGTTCATTTTTGAGCATAGAACTTTATGTAGGCAAGAATTTTATTATAAGGCATACTTACTTCTCCCATCTTAAGAAAAACTGTTACTTGACCCTATTCCCCCGACCAACTGCTACCCTGTTTTTCTGCTTGCTGCTCCTCCCGGGCGGGCTTCCTATTGCCAGTCCAGGAATCAGTTCTCCTTCATCTTACTTGACCTGACAGCAGCGTTTAACAGAGTTGATCGCTCCCTCCTCCTTGAAACACTTTCTTCCTTCAGCTTTCAGGATACCACACTATCTTGATTTTCTTCCTACCTGACTAGTCATTCCTTTTTAGCCTCCTTCCCTGGGTTGTCCTCTTCTCCTCAGCTTTATAGTGTCCTAGAATTCAGACATCTCCTCCGGTCACGTAGATTTAAATACAATCTAGATGTGGATATTTATGTCTTCTATCCCAGCCTCTCCCTGGAATTTCAGACTCCTGTATCCCACTTCTTACCTGATGGCCCCACTTGGATATCCTAGCAGACATGTCAAGCATAGCATTTCCAAAGCTGAACTGCTGGTCTGCCACAGACCTGCTCCACACGTAGTGTTCCCTACCTCTGTTGTTGGCAACTTGATCCTTCCAGTTGCTCAAGCCAAAAATTTTGCAGTCTGCCTTCACTCCTCTCTTTCTCTGACACCTCACATTGAATCCTTCAAGAAATCCTGAGTCAGGTTGTGTCACTTCTGTGCTCAAAACCTTCCACTAGCTTCCCGTCTTACTTTGAGTGAAAGTCAAAATGTTCACGCCCTGCCACAGTGAGGCCCACATTCTTCTTTCGCCTCCTGCTTGCTCACTCCACTCAACCTTCCGGGTCTCCTTGCTATTCCTTCATCATGCTAGATGTGCTCCCACATAGCCCCTTGGCACTGGCTCTTCCATCTGGCTAGAAATATCCCCTCCCCACCCCACCCCACCCTACCCCTGCATATCCACATAGCGAATTCCCTTGTTTCTTCCAAGTCTTTGTCCAAGTGAGACCCACCCTGATCAGTCTATTTAAGATGACCCCCACCCCTGCCAGACTCTCGTGCACACACTCCTGTTTCCTCTGACCCATAGTAATAATCATATCCTAACATTTTTGTTTGTTGCTCCCTCTTCCCCCCAGGGTAGGCTACATAAGGGCAGGGATTTTTTTTCCCCCACTGATAGATCTCAAGCACAAAACATATGTTTCAAAACAGTACCTGGCACATAGTAGCACTCAGGAAATGAAGTCTATGCTTGTTGTAAAGAGTCGTCTCATAACTGCATCAAGAAAGCACTCTTTCTATTGGCATGAATGAAAACTTTAAAAGTTATTTTAAGTTCCCACATTTATGGGAAGGATTGATCCACGTAGTGCGTTCTGAAGTCAAATACAGATGCCCTGTGACTCCTTGAAGTTGTTATTCTCTTTGATGATCGTGGACAACCCCATTTGAATAGAGGTCTCCTGTATTTGTTTGCTCTGTTTTGAAAATAAGCTGTTCACTGATGATATTGACATTTTATAGTAGACGATTATTATCTTGTGTATTTTTCCAGATGAGATACTTGTTTTCTTTCTTAGTAGTATGATTGTGACTAACATTTAAATATCTGATATTAAAGAAAAGAAGAAAATAGAAAAAGCGGGCTTTACTGACTGCCGAATTCTGTGACTGGGGACTCATCTTCTCCCATATGTTTTTACCTAAGGAACAGCATCAGGCCCTTCTGTATCAGTTAATGCAGCATCACCACCAGCAGCACCACCAGCCTGAGCTGCAGCAGCTGCAGATCCCGGGACCAACGCAAATACCCATAAACAACCTGCTGGCAGGCACTCAGGCGCCGCCACTTCACCCAGCTCCCACCAACCCATTTCTCACCATCCACGGCGATAATGCGAGTCAGAAAGTAACAGTAAGTATCTCTGCTTTACTATATCTAGTGAAATAAAAAAGAGAATTTCGTTGATCAATCAGAGATGATTATCTCTCCAGCCTCTCCCTCTTATTTAATAGTATTTAAATATACTATTCCCCTGATGATTTCTTACAGCCAGTTGTTTCAGCAGCTGGATGTTGTAAGCACAAAGGACCTGAGCCCATTTATATATCCCCTAAGTACATCAGTTTGAATTTGCATGTACGGTTTGAAGGCTGTTTTACAATTCACCAGTTTTCAAGAGGAAAATATGTTTTAGCTATAGCAAGTGGTATGAGACAGTCCAATCAAAAGATAATAGTTGGTGCTTTTTGAGAATCTTTGTTTAATTATTTGTTTAATTATAGAACTAGTTTAGATAATTTAGGAATATTTTTATTATTTTGCTCTGAAGTGCTTTCTAAAACTGAATAATATTTATAATAAAATTAATACAAGTTTTAGGGCAATCCAATTCTATCATATTACTTTTAAAGAGAAAATAAATCATAATTACATTGGTAATAGAATTTAAATTCTTTTAAAATTTTATGTAAGTGATAGCGTCTTACCCTTTCAATGTACGAGTGATGATAAAGTAGAAATGGCTGCAGGAACAGGATACTTGACATACAGTGGCACACATTTTAAGGCTGTTTCTTTCTATTAACTCTCCCCTTCAATTAGGTCTACTTTACTGGAGTGTAAATGTTTCCCCTAAATTCCAGTTCAGGGCAGAACCCTGTTAGAGGAAGGATATTGGGATATAGAATGGAGACTGGACATCAGGAAAAGGAAGAAGGGAAAGAATGAGGTGGGAGACTTGGCAAATAACAGTGTTAAAAGTCACAATGTTTGCTATTTCCCATTACTTTGAAAGCTTGCTGTTTACTGTGCTGTTAGTCTTCAGAAACTGCACTTTGTATTTAGTAATGAGAATTGGTTCACAATCCAGGATTACTGGCTCTCATGAGCTCCTCAGTGCTGTTTGTTTGCCCAGTGTTTCTGACTTCCTGATTGTGAATACTGTCATCGTCTCAAACCTGGTCACAGCTCCACTGTTTTGCTGACTTGTGAGATTTCAGTGATTCTGTAATAATTTAGAAATTTTTTTGTACTGTTCCTCTTTCTCAAGTGTCTTCTTGTGTTAAAAAGTGAATTAATTACAAGCTAACTTTTCTTGAGTTATACAATATGAAATGTATTTTTTAATGGAAAACCACGATTGTAAATTATATAAAATTGAGTATTATTACTTTATCAAGAAAAGCAAAGCTGGGAAATAATATTTATGAGCACCCCGCTGTGTGTTAGGCATTTTTGTTGGATATAACAGTATGTGTGATTTGAATAATAACAGGTTGTGACCCCATTTTATAGATTAGTAAAAAGAGACTCAAAGAGGTTAAAGCTCAAAGGACAAATAGCACCTGTGGGATCAGAACCTATGACTTTTAGTCCATAAAGAATCCATTTTTCACAATACCATGTTACTACTTCTCTGGAAAAGTTGACTTGGAGGGATGATTTCTACATTCATTCCTTATGAGTTCTGTCCCTCAGATGAGCACGTCTGTCTTTATATGCTGCTGAATTTTGTATAAAGCAACTGACGTTTTACCAGTAAATTTGTATCTTCATATCATGTTGAAAAAGTAGCCTTGCCAACTTGTAGAAAAAACGGAATAACCATATATCCCTCCTTCTGTCTCAGTTATAATTTCAGTTAGGAGGATACTACCTCAAGTGTGGGCCAAAAGTTGATGTAGCTAATGCATCTGGTTTTGTTTGTTTTAACTGCAGAGACTTAGTGATAAAACTGGGCCTGTCGCTCAAGAGAAAAGTTGACCCTTGAGAAACATCTAGAAATTGCCTATCCTGCTGTTCTAGCACTTCATCTGGCTGCTGTTGCAGTCCTCTTACTACACCTATAAAGAAATGCAACAAGAAACCAACCGCACACAAAGGAGTACTTGCCACAAGGACATTCTTGGAAGGCTTTGATTGATTTTCTTGTTGCTTTGTTGCACTGAAATGGAATTCCCCTCTCCCCCACCCCTCACCCAGATTTTTTGAACTTTGAAAGAAAATTTCAACTTTGTCAGTGAAATAATTTACATGCAATGAGTTTATCAACCTAAGAGAAATTTAATATGGTTGGTGCACAACTAATTTTGTTATAAATTGGAGAGATAAATAGCAAAACTAAAGACTTGTTCCATTTATAACCTCTTTGATTTCCTTGTACAAGTCGGAATATGAAATCTGATCTTTTGTTTGGGTTACGGTATGCTTGCTCTGTGAGTCAAACCTAAAAACAAATTTCAAGGGACTGTCCAATTTCTTCTACTAGAGCTTTATTGGTTAAGTATTGCAAATAAATAGGTCACCAACTGGGACTTGGCAATCTCTGTTATATAAATTTCTTTTCTTAATGGGATTTGGCCAATTTTGGTAATCAAGTTAGGATGGTAATGTCTGCTTCTGCTAAAGGTAATTTTCTTTTGCTAAATGCTTTTCCTTTAGTGTTCTGACCTACTCATATTTTAAAGAAACCTTGAGTTAAGTGAGTTCTAAGGCTGCGGGGGGGAACCAGATCAATTCAAAGTGAAAGACTTCTTTCAAAAAGAGGGGCCACTCTGGAAACTGCTGGTAGGGTTTGGCCTGAATCAAGTGCCTGTTACACCTCCATTGTATTGCAATGGCTCTAGACAGCTGCGCTTGTACTGCAGTCGATCCTTGTAAGTAGTAGGAGTAGTCAGTGTTGCACCAGCGGCCTTCCGCATGGCTCTGCCTTTATTAAAAACTGTCTATGCCACTGCAGATAGCTCAGGCACAACGATTACCTGGGTATTATCCACTAATGAGTCACAAGGAAAATGAGTGGATTTGGTAAGAGGTTTGTTGGTTTGTTGTAATTTAAACAGCTTCCCTTTAGTGACAGTGATTTCAGACAAATAAAACAAGACAAATAACTGACCACTGGAGTTCCTGGAACAGGTGAAATCTGTGTACCCCAGCCCTCCACTCTGGATAGCCACACTCCTGGGGTCACAGCATGGCAGAGGATAAATTAAACGATTGCGGATATAATCATTGAACTGTTCTTAAATGTGTGAATTATTAGTGGAAAAGACCCAGCTGTAATTAGACCTCCACTGTGTACTTAGCTGGAAGAACATGTTAATTCTGCAATATGTCTCTTGGTTAAACATTGCACAGTTCTTACCTCATTTCTGTAAATAAGGTTTTGTGAATCTGTTTTGTATTGTGAAAAATTCATAAGATAACATTGATATTTTGATTTGTAATATTTCTAATTGGTAGATTTAACTGAAAAGTAAAATTAATTTATTTTTATATGTTCAGGGGAATTTTAAAGAAAGTCAAATCTTTTGTAGATAATTAAAAAAATCGGTGTGGTTTATTTTACTTATTTAACCCACTGGTTGTTATTCTGTAACAATTTGTATAAAGGGCAAATTTTGAATGTGTTGTTATTTTACCTAGATGTAAAATTACACATGTATTAAAGAAAATGTACAAAGTTTTTGTTAATAAAATTTAATAATGTTTATAACTCTGTGCCATTTGTTTTCCAGTTTTATTGAGATATAATTAACTTCGAGCACTGTGTAAGTTGAAGGTGTACAGCATAGTAACTCGACTTACATATACTGTGGGACGATCCCCACAAGAAGTTTAGTTAATGTCCATCATATCATACAGATACCAAAAAAAAAAGAGAGAGAATGGAAAAATAGTTTTTTTCCTTGAGATAAGAACTCTTAGGATTTACTCTCTTAACAACTTTCAAATATACCATGCAGCAGTGCTAACTGTAGTTATCATATTGTACATCACATCCCTAGAACTTATTTATCTTATAACTGGAAGTTTGTACCTTTTGACCGTCTTTCTCCAGTTCCCCCTCCCTCCATCCCCCACCTCTGATAACTACAAGTCTGATCTCTTTCTGAGTTAGGTTTCTTTCTTTTCTATTGTTGTTTTTTTTTAATAGATTCCACATATGAGATCATAGAGTATTTGTCTTTGTCTGACTTATTTCACTTACCATAATGCCTTCAGGGTCCATCCATGTTGTTGCAAATAGCAGAGTTTCCTCCTTTTTTATGGCTGAATAATATTCTATTATGTATGTCACAACTTCTTTATGCATTCATCTGTCAGTGGACGCTTAGGTTGTTTTCATGTCTTGGCTCTTGTGATTAATGCTGCTGTGAACATGGGGGTGCAGATATCTCTTTGACATAGTGTTTTTTGTTTGTGTTTCCTTCGGATATATTCCCAAAAGTGAGATTGCTGGGTCATATGGCAGTTCTATTTTTAATTTTTTGAGGAAGCTTCATACTGTTTTCCATAGTGACCGTACTAAGTTACGTTTCCACCAACAGTGCACAAGGGTTCCCTTTTCTCCACAATCTCGCCAACACTTGTTATCTCTTGTCTTTTGGATAACAGCCTATCTAACAGGTGTGAGGTGATATATCTCATTGTGGTTTTGATTTGCATTGTCCATATGATTGGTGATGTTGAGCATCTTTTCATATACCTGTTCACCATTTGTATGTCTTCTTTGGAAAAATGTGTATTTAGGTCCTTTGCTCACTTTTTAATTCAATTATTTGGTTTTGGTTTTTTTGCCATTGAGTTGTATGAGTTCTTCATATATTTTGGATATTAACTTCTTATCAAATACATCATTTGCAAATTTTTTTTCCCATTCCAAAGGTTGTATTTTCACTTTGTTTATAATTTCTTTTTTTTTAAAGATTTTATTTTTCCTTTTTCTCCCCAGAGCTCCCTGGTACATAGTTGTGTATTTTTAGTTGTGGGTCCCTCTAGTTGTGGCATGTGGGATGCCACCCCAGCGTGGCCTGATGAGCGGTGCCATGTCCGTGCCCAGGATCCGAACCGGCAAACCCCAGGCCGCCAAAGCAGAATGTGCGTGCTTAACCCCTGCACCACTGGGCCGGCCCCTGGATTGTTTTTTCTACTTCTGTAAAAAATGCCATTGGAATCTTGATATGGATTGCATTCAATCTCTATATGGCTTTGAGTAATATGGATATTTTAACAATATTAATTCTTCTAATCCGTGAACATGGGATACTTTTCCATTTTATTTGTATCTTCTTCAGTTTGTTTTATCAATGTCTTATAGTTTTCAGTGTGGAGATCTTTCACTTCCTTGGTTACATTTATACCTAAGTATTTTATTGTTTTTGATGCTATTGTAAATGGGATTGTTGTCTTTATTTCTTTTTCAGATAATTTATTGTTACTGTATAGAAATGCTACTGAGTTTTGTATGTTAATTTTGTATCCTGCAACTTTAATGAATATGTCGATTAGCTCTAACAGTTTTTGGTGGAGTCTTTAGGATTTTTTATATAAAATCATGTCATCTGCAAATAGAGACAGTTTTAGTATTTCTTTTTCAATTCTGATGCCTTTTATTTCTTTGCCTTGCCCGATGGCTCTGGCTAGGATTTTCACTACTATGTTGAATGGGAGTGGTGAGAATGGGTACCCTGTATTGTTCCTGATCTTAGAGGGAAAATTTTCAAACTTTCACCATTGAGTATGATGTTAGCTGTGGGCTTGTCATATGTGACCTTTATTATGTTATGGTGTACTCCTTCTAGCCCTAATTTGTTAAGTTTTTATTGTAAATGGTTATTGAATTTTGACTAATGTTTTTTTCTATGTCTATTGAAATGATCAATCTTTTTTCTTTCATTCTATTAATGTGATGTATCACATTGATTAATTTGTGTATGTTGAACCAGCCTTGCATCCCAGGGATAAATCCCATTTGATCATGGTGACTGATCCTTTTAATCTGCTGCTGAATTCAGTTTGCTGGTATTTTATTGGGGATTTTTGCTTCTGTATTCATCAAGGATATTGGCCTGTAGTTTTCTTTTCTTGTAGTGTCCTTGTCTGGCTTTGGTATCAGGGTAATGCTGGCCTCATAAAATGAGTTTGGGAGCGTTCGCTCCTCTTTGATTTTTTGGAAGAGTTTGAGAAGGATTGTGATTAATTGTTCTTAAAATGTTTGGTAAAATTCACCAGTGGAGCCATCTGTTCTTGGGCTTTTCTTTGTTGGGAGATTTTTGATTACTGATTCAATCACCATATTAGTAATTGTTCTGTTCAGATTTTCTGTTTCTTCCTGATTCAGTCTTGGTAAGTTGTGTATTTCTAAGAATTTTTCCTTTTCTTCTAGGTTGTCCAGTTTGTTGGCATATAGTTGTTCATAGTAGCCTCGAATCAGCTTTCAGTTTTGTTAATATTTTCTATTGTTTTCCTCTTCTCTATTTCATTTATTTCTGCTTTAATCTTCATTATTTCCTTCCTTCTGCTGACTTTGGGCTCAGTTTGTTGTTCTGTTTCTTATTGCTTGATGTATCGAGTTAGGTTGTTTATTTGAGATCTTTCATGTTTCTTAATGTAGGTGTTTATTGCTGTGAACTTCATCTTAGAACTGCTTTTGCTGCATCCCGTAAGTTTTGGTATGTCCTGTTTCCATTTTCATTTATTTCTTGATTTTTTTAATTTACCCTTTAATTTCTTTTTTGATCCATTGGTTGTTCAGGAGAGTGTTGAGTAATTTCCATGTATTTGTGAATTCTCCACTTTTCCTTCTGTTAATAATTTCTAGTTTCATGCCATTGTGGTCAGAGAAGATAGGTGGTATGACTTCAGTCTGCTTGAATTTGCTAAGACTTATTTTGTGGCCTAACCTGTTGTCCATCCTACAAGATGTTCCACATGCACTTGAGAAGGATGTGTGTTCTCTTGTTGTCAACTAGAAATTTCTGTATATGTCTGTTAGGTCTGTTTGGTCTATAGTGTTGTTCAGGTTTGCTGTTTCCTTGTTGATTCTCTGTCTGGATGATCTATCCATTGTTGTGAGTGGGGTATTAAAGTCCCCAGCTATTATTATATCGCTGTTTATTTCTCCTTTTAGCTCTGTTAGTTTTTGCTTTATATATTTAGGTGTTCTGGTGTTGGGTGCATAAATATTTACAACTTTTATATCTTCTTGATGGATTTACCCCTTTATCATTATATAATGACCTCTTTGTCTCTTTTTACCATTTTTAAAGTCTATTTTGTCCCATATAAGTATAGCTATGCCTGCTTTTTTTTCTTTTTTGGTGGGGGGGGTTAACATTTGCTCGAAATATCTTTTTCCATCCCTTCACTCACAGCCTATGTGTGTCTTTAAGGCTGAAGTGAGTCTCTTGTAGGCAGCATTATCATTGGATCTAGTTTTTTTGTCCATTAAGCCATTCTATTTATTTTGATTGGAGAATTTACTCCATTTACTTTTAAAGTAATTATTGATAGGTAAGACCTTCTTATTGCCATTTTGTTAATTGTTTTTTGGCTGTTTTGTACATCCATTATTAACTTGTTTCTTATCCTGCTGTCATCTTTTTGTTTTGACATCTTTTGGTATCAATATCCTTTGATTTCATCATGTTCTTTTGTGTAATTACTGCATATTTTTCCCTGTGGTTACCAGGAAGCTTACATAAAGCATCTTAAAATTATAACAACTTAACTTCACTAGCATACCTAAACTTTACACTTTTACTTCTCCCTCTCACATTTTAGGTTATTAATGTTAAAGTTTACATATTTTCTTATATTGTGTATTATTGTAGTTATGGTCACTTTTACTATGGTTTTTTTTAACCATTAGAGTTGTAAGTGAACTGTGTACCACCATTACTATATTACAATATCTGTCTTTGACTATATATTTACCATTGCCAGTGAATTTTACACTACCTTCTTATGTTTTTATGATGTCAATTAGTGTCCTTTTACTTCCTGTCAAAGAACTCCCTTTAGTATTTCTTGTCAGGCAGGTCTAGTGGTGAATTCCCTCAGCTTTTGTTTGTTTGGGAAAATCTTTTTCTCTCTTTCATTTCTGAATGTCAGCTTTGCCGGGTATGGAATTGTTTGTTGACAATTTTTTTCCTTCAGTACTTTGAATATTATCATCTCAGTCTCTCCTGGCCTGAAAAATTTCTTTTGAGAAAGCTGCCAATTATCTTATGGGGGTTTTCTTTCATGTAACTTCTCTATTTTCTCTAGTTGCTTTTGAAATTCTTTGAGTTTTGACAATTATAATGTGTCTCAGTGTAGCCCTCTTTGGGGTCCATTAGGACCATTTCTGTCTCCAGGTTTGCGAAGTTTTCAGCCATTATTGCTTTAAATATACATTTGGCTCCTTTTTCTTTCCCTGCTTCTGGAATTCCCATAATGCAGATATTGTTTCTTCTGATTGTGTTCCATAAGTCCCATGGGCTTTCATCACTCTTTTTCATTCCTTTTTCTTTTTGCTCCTCTGAGTAATTTCAAATGTCCCTCTCTTCTAGGTCATTGATTCTTTCTTTTGCATGGTCAAGTCTGCTTTTGAAACTCTCTATTGAGTTCTTCAGTTCAGTCATTGTATTTTTCAACCCTAGGGTTTCTGTTTTTCTTTTTAAATGGTTTTTATTTCTTTGTTGAACTTCTTGTTTTGTTCCTGCATTGTTTTCCTCATTTCGTGTCTGTGTTCCTGTAGCTCGCTAAACTTTAAAAGGCTCATTCTGAATTCTTTGACGGTTCATAGATCTTCTTTTCTTTAGGGTCAGTTTTTGGAGCATTATTAGTTTACTTTGGTGGTGTCATGTTTACCAAGTTTTTGTGATTCTTGATTCCTTACATTGGTAGCTGTGCATTTGAGTAAACAGCTTCCTCCTCCAGACTTACAGGTTTGCTTTGGCAGAGACAGTTCTTTACCAGGCAGCTCAGTTTGGGTTTCTGGATGTGTCTGCTGGTAACGTCCTTGAGCAGGTGTGGCCTGCTATCATGGCCTATTTTTGTTTTGTTTTGTTGTGTTTTTATTGAGGAAGATTTGCCCTGAGCTAACATCCATTGCCAATCTTCCTCTTTTTTTTTTCTTGCTTGAGGAAGATTAGTGCTGAGCTAACACCTGTGCCATTCCTCCTCTATTTTGTATGTGGGACGCCACCACAGCGTGGCTGATGAGTAAAGTAGGTCTACACCCAGGATCTGAACCCGTGAACCCAGGCTGCAGAAGCGGAGCATTCAGAACTTTAACCACTCGGCCAGGGGGCCGGCCACCCAGGGTCTATTTTTGAGTGAGGCCACTGCCTGAGCCCTGAGGTCTGGGGGCAGGAGGTAGCTGCTGTCTGAGGACAGTTGGATAGGACTGCTGGCTTGGTTCTCTGCCCAAGCAAGGCTGTAGGATGGGCTCCACTGTTGGCTGGGTTTTCCAGTTGAGCTCACTAGATAGTTGGCACTAGATACCACACTCAGTAGGAGGCAGGGCTCTGAATTGGCTTCCCTGCGCCGCAGGGCAGCAGAGCCGGCCCCAGGCTGTGCACCGCTTGTTATCTGAGGACCCTAATCAGGCAAGACTGTGCTGAATTCCCTGGCCGGACAGGGCCACAGGATTTGCTCTGCAGATGGAGAAACCATGGGCTTTTTCTTTCTGTTCAAGTGCCACTGTAAGCAGGGCTGTTGGATGGGCTGTGCAGCTTCCTGTGTGCTCTGCTAGGTTTCCTGCTCGGGTGGACTGAAGGCTGCATTTTGCAATGGGTGGGGTACAAATTAGTTTCCCTGCCTCAGTGGAGTGTTAGAACCATCTCCAAGACCAATGAGGCTCTTGGTTTATGGTCTTGACTCAAACCAACCTGTACCCCAAGTTCCCTGGCTGAATAGGGCCCCTGGATTTGCTTTGCAGATGGTCACCTCTGCCTGGCGGACTCTGCTCAAGTGTTGCTGGGCTGTGCAGCTTTCCAAGTGTTCTGGCCAGGTGGGGCCGGAAGCTATGCTCAGCAGTGGGCGGGGCTGTGAATTAGTTCCCCTACTTGGGTAGAATGGGAAAGGCAGCTCCAGTGAGCATCCCGGGTGTTCCCAGTCAGACTCTCTGGTTGGGAGGGGCTAGGAGCCACACTCAGCTGTGGGTGGGCTGTGAACTAGCTTCTCTGCCTGGGCAGAGTCCGGAGACCGACTCCAAGTCTGCTTGTTGTGGTCTTGACTCAAGCCAGCCCGCTCCCCAAGTTCGCTGGCTGAACAGGCCCCTGGCTTTGCTCTGTGCATGGTCAGCTCCGCCTGCAGTACTCTCTGCTTGAGTGTGCTGGGCTACGCAGCTTCCAGGTGTTCTGGCTTGGCCTTTTTGGTCAGGTGGCCGGGAGCTACACTTCGCTACACTTCGCAGTGAGCAGGACTATGAGTGAACTCCGCTGCCTGGGCTCCGAGCAGCCTCCCAGGTGTTCTGGAGCAGGCTTTCTGGTTGGGAGAGTCTGGGAGATACACTAAGCAGTGGGCCGAGCTGTGAATTACCTCTACTGCCTGAGCAGGGCTGGCAGACCTGCACCCCGCTGAGGTCCCTGGTCACACTGGCCACTGTCTTGGCTCTGCGGATGAGCACAGCTGCTGGTTGGGACCACTGTTTGGGTACTGGGGGTAGGAACTCAGTCTGCCAAGATCCAAGGGCTGGTTGTTGCAAGCTCCTGCTTCTCCATCACAATCAGATTCCCAGTGGTTGAGCCCTGCAGATTCCCCTGTGTTCCCCATGGGGCAGGACAGGAGTAGGGGTTTCCACGAAGTGACCCACAGTGCTGGGGGGCTGCTGCTGGATGTCCACCCTGGGCTCCCCTTTCCCACTGGGGGAACCGTAGGCCCAGGGAGACCTCTCGGGGGTTGCTGTGCTTGCCTGGGGGAGGGGCAATGTGGTCAGTGTGTAGCGGCTCCTGTCCCCCTTCTAGGGTGGTCAGTCTTGGTCTCTGTGGTGCTTCAGCCTCACTCCCATGTTCTAGGATTTTCTCAGTGGTGTCTTGTCATGAATAGTTGTTTGTTGTTGTTCTTGTGAGGGGGAGCAAAGTAAGGAATGACCAATGTTACCAACTTGGTGACGTCACTCTCTGTGCCATTCTTGTTTGAGAGGATGAAGGTCCTGAAGACCATTGGTGCCTCACGTGTCAGTTTATCCCAGGAGTCTCGAGGTGTGCTGTGTGCTTTGGAGCATCGCTGTAATTTCATCTTGGAGTCATCTAAACTTTGCCCATGCATAGACTCAGTACAATATGCGAAGGTCTGTGCAGAGCATACCAACCCGTGTTCAGATCTTCGGCAATCGCTAAATGAGAGAGCACTCTCCGGAAATCGCTGCAATGCAAAGAAGAGGAAAGTAATCACAGTGGAGCTCAGAGGAAAATAAACTCCAGATGTGATAATTATAGCACATTAATAAAGTAATATTTATACTTGGTAAAGATTAAATTCCTCTTGTTTATATAGTTAGTTTGAACCAGAGGCATTTAAATGAGAGAGAAATCCAGATCTGTTTAGTGGTTCTTGCATCTTGGTATCCGTCAGTCACCTCTGGTGCTTTGCAAATGCTCAGACTTTATCCCAGACCTGATGGAATCAGAATACACAGATCTGTGTAATTTGCTCCTAGTAATTAAGAACTGAAGAAACAAGAAAAACTTGTTCTAGGCTTTTAACTTTAAAAAGAAGTGAATTTTAGGTTCCTGGAGAGACTTCCTTTTTTATACACAAGTGGAAAATAATTATATGATTCTGGAAAGTCTTGTCTCTCCTAAGACTAATGAATATCATTCCTCTAAAATGACAGGTGGCAATCATTACCTTCTTCCTCAGTTTTCACACTCTTCAAGTAATCTACTCTAATGAAAATAGTACTTTTATTATCATTCATCTTGGCTGTTTACGTGTATTAGTATCGTGGTGTAACAACACCTGCCTTTGTAGCTTTCCAACTTGGGGCTCTGTCGTTCATCAGCTCCATCATGAAACACACCTAGTTTTCTGGGCTGCTGTTCCGTGCTTCCCTGTGGTTGCTGATTCTTGCTCTGAGAAGTTTCGTAGGAGCCGCTGCTCACTGCCCAGCACAGACGCTTGGAAAAGGACCCTCTGCATGGAAAGGGGTTTCCATCGGCTGGTTCCTGGCTGGACTTCTGTGCACTAGTCCTGTGGGTGTGATCAAGGTCGTAGGTCAAGAGCAAGCACTGGGGATGAATGCCAAGAAAAACAATTCGCAAGTTGTTTTCTTAAGCTCTCTGTCAACCAAGCAGAAGACAAGTTGATCACTGTACGTGGACTCTCCCCAAAACAGACAGGAGAGGCCTTTGTAGGCAAAGGGGCCTTACAGTGAAATGTGATTTTGATTTTAAAAGTAGAGAATGGACTTTTGTTTTGGATTTTAGAACACTCAATGAGACAAGTACTTTTTTTTTTTTTTGCTGAGGGAGATTCGCCCTGAGCTAACATTCATGCCAATCTTCCTCTATTTTGTATGTAGGTTGCCACCTCAGCATGGCCACCAGTGAGTGGTGTAGGTCTGCACAGAGCACATTGAATATAACCACTGGGCCACAGGGCGAGCCCGAACCAAAAACTATTAATCTTAGTTTTCCTTACTGAAAATGAAGCAAAAATTGATGACACCATCTTTTTGTATAAATTAAACTAGGTCTTGGGGGCTGGCCCCGTGGCCGGGTGGTTAAGTTCGCGCCCTCTGCTGCAGGCGGCCCAGTGTTTCATTGATTCAAATCCTGGGCGCAGACATGGCACTGCTCATCAAACCACGCTGAGGCAGCGTCCCACATGCCGCAACTAGAAGGACCCACAACGAAGAACATACAACTATGTACCAGGGGGCTTTGGGGAGAAAAAGGAAAAAATAAAATCTTTAAAAATAAATAAATAAATAAATAAACTAGGTCTTTCAAAATGAAATAGTTGTGGGGGCTAGCCTGGTGGTGTAGCGGTTAAATTTGTACACTCTGCTTTGGCAGCCTGGGGTTCGCCACTTTGGAACCTGGACACAGACCTAAACACTGTTTTACAAGCCATGCTGTGGTGGCGTCCCACATATAAAGTAGAGGAAGATGGGCACAGATGTCAGCTCTGGGCCAATCTTCCTCAGCAAAAAGAGGAGGATTGGTGGCAGATGTTAGCTCAGGGCCAGTTTTCCTCAAGAACAGAAGAAAAATGAAATAGTTGTGAACTTTCGTAAACATTTGGAAGCCGTTATATTTTTTAAATAATTTTACCTTGTTAGAAGTTCATGCCAACTGCGATTCTACTTATAGTCCCGTTCCTTACCTTGTTATTGGCAGAAGAAATGTCTCTTTCACACTGATAACTGAATGTTTACAATCGTGTAAGTACAGTAGAGGTTTCCGTGAAATGAGAGCTTCCTTTGATGGGGTCTTGGGCCACATTTCAGGTTTGGCAGGTCCTGTCTGAGGGAGCAGACCCCCTTGAGGGGCAATGAGGCCTCTGCGTGCATTCTCACCACTGTCACTGACTCTCTGTCAAGTCTCTCTGGCTGCTTTGGGCCTGGTGTCCCCAAGGTGCTTGTAACACTGTGAGGTGCCAGCATTAATGTATTTTTTAAATTACAAAGTTATCATGACCACTTTTCCAAAAATTTGAAAACTAGAAAAAAGAAAGCAAACCTTCCTTACTCCATCATCCACTGGCAATTATTTACTTATTTATTTTTGCTGAGGAAGATTCACCCTGAGCTAACATCCGCTGCTAATCTTCCTCTTTTTCGTTTTGTATGTGAGCTGCCACCACAGCATGGGCACTGACAGACAGGCGGTGTAGGTCCACACCTGGGAACTGAACCCGGGCCGCCGAAGTGGAGCACGCTGAACTTGACCACTAGGCCACCAGGACTGGCCCCTACCAGCAATTTTTATTTTAAAATATGCACATCTGTCTACTTTTCCTATATTTTCTTTTCTTATGTTACTTTTCCTACATAGTTGAATCATAGTATACACATAATTTTGTGGCCTGCTTTTGTCACTTAAAGAAAAAGAGACAGATGCTTGAAAGATTTCAGAAATTGTATTTGTACTGTTTGCCATAACTCTGTAACTTTCTGGGTGGGATCCTATTCTTCAAGCGTCAGGGCATCATCTTCACGGGAGAATGGACTCTTCACCTAGAAAGGAGATGTGATTACCAGTTTCTTGGGCCCAGAGCATGAAACCCTCCTTCTCCTTAGCAATCTTCCACAGGAAGGCCAGGCCGCCTCTTGACTCTGTCTAAGGATCTCTTACCGGTGCGGCTGACGAGGGGGCTGGCACTCATTTTTTCCGAGGTGGCGGTCACAGCAGGAGCTCCATCGCTGCCATCCCCCCTTGTTTCAGGGGAGAGGGTCTCCGGGAATTAGGGGAGGAGAAAAGGCAGGATGGAGAGAGGTGGGTTGTAGGAGAACCACGCGGGGCTGTGGAAGACAGGTTTCTGGGATGAGGCTGTGAACAGCATCGATGCGCCCAGAGCGTGAGGCCAGAAAAGAGCTGTGGGTTTGTGAGGAAGGTTCTTGATGCCTTTCTCTAGCGCAGGTTCTGTAGTCGTTACTTGTGGGAGGCAGATCACGGCGCAGAGGGAGGCGGCAGGCACCAAGCAGCAAATCCAGAGAAAAGGTAGATGGGGGAAGACGAAGGCGGGAGGTGGGTGTCAGAGGGGCAAATGCGTATTTGCTAGATCTGGGCCCGTATGCAGCAGCCCAGACAACTTAGACCAACTTCTTGCCTCTTCCTTGGCCTCGTCCGCGCTGGAAATTCTCAAGTCCCGCGAGCGGCGGCAGGTGGCTTGAGTTCAGTTTTCCCGTTTTGTTCCCAGTACTTGACACTTCCGGGTTCTTCCAGCTGAACCGATTTTAGGCCTTTGGTTAGTTGTAGGGACTGGAGCGCCCTGACCCCGTGTTGGCCGGACCGCTGGCTGGCTGCCCCTTCCTACTTTGGATGGAGGGTTAGGGCAGGTTGTCATGAAGCTGCACCAGCCAGCCCTGGGGGAGCTGGGAGTGGGCTGTAGGTGCTTTGTCTGGTTCGGTGCTCACACACGCCCGTGAGGGATGTTTTGTTTTCGCCCATTTTACAGATTAGGAAGTTGGGGCTTGGAGAGGCTGAGCAGTCACTGAGCTGCCAAGGAGGGAGTTGGTACAAATGAGAACAATGTAGGAGGGGAGTCAGGTAGGAAGCACATCATGATAATCCCAGAAACGATGACCCCGCCCCGCCCGCTATGGAATCCCAGGATGTGGTTCATCTTCAGGTGAGCGTGGCAGCCCAGGCCCCTCAGAGTTCGGGCTCATACCACGTGTCCAGCTTTCACTCCTACCACGATTCCACCCGCCTACAAAACCAAGGTACAAGTGCCTAGAAAGCACCGTGTCCCCTGGATCTCTGCGCCTCTCCCAGGCACCACGGGTCACTGGAAACAAGGACCTGGACACCCGAGGCTGCAGTCGGCGCTCCGATGGCTCTGCGTCAGTTCCGTCAGTGGCGACGCTGTCCTTCCACCCTGCCCTTCCCAGGGGCGTGCGAGCTGGTGAAGCACGGACCCACTGTGCATGACCCCGGCCCCGGAACAGAGTCAGGCTGGATCGGGGCCAGCCGGTGCAGAGCAGACCAGAAAAGAGGCGAAGGAAACCGTGGTGGGACTGGGAACTGAACTGGTTTGAAGGGTTCTGATGGGATCCGAGGATCGGGGAAGAAAGGCACTTGGCGGAAGTGACTACTGAGTAGGGCGGCCTGGGAAAAGCAGGGAAGGGTCCAGACAGGCGGAGGCTTTTAGGGGAAAGAACTAACAGACTTGTCGCTGCTCCGCCAAGCGCCCGGTGTCTCCTTTCTCAGCTCCGTGGGAGCCACTTCCAGCCCCTAATGTCCTGGTGAGGGGCCCACGTGTGAGCCTCTCATGGGATGTCAGGGAACCACCAGGGGCCTAGGAACAGAGGGGATGATGGCTTAGGACAAGGGGCTTGGGCATCAGAAAGCCGATCCTTGTGGGGAGAACGCGGCGGTGGCTGAAGTCCTCGGTGTGGGAGAGGGTTGGGGGACAAGAGGCTGAAGACAGGCCCTTGGGGACCCCAAGGTTTAAAAAGCTGGTGGGAGATGAACCATCTGCACAGGAATCTGAGGAGGAGCCAGGAGAGCTCCCAGTTTTATTTAATTACATCCACTTCATGCCCAAAAGGATGTCGGGCTGCGGAAAGTTGAAAGGTGACACCACTCACTGGTCATCAGGGCTGAAGAGGGTCCTGTAAGGTCAACTCTGAAAAAGCCTCTTGGATCCAGTGGTTAGAAAGGCATTTGGCGACACCAACAGGAACGGTTAGCAGGGGTGAGGGCAGGGGTCAGATGACGGGAGGACGTGTCTGTGTTTCCTGCGCCTCCATACTTGATGTACAGCGAACTCGTGGGAGCCAGCAAGGACAGGAGTCCCCTCGCGGTCTGCAGCAGGAAGCCACAGCATTTTGATTCTGATGGTGCCTTCTGAAGTTTAAAATTAAAGCAAGACACTCACTTTTTTGCTGATCGAGTTAATTCGGTTTCCCTCAAATTCTGATTGATACATCTGGTGTTTTTCACTTGGCTTGCTTAACAAGCAGACGGATTAATTAGGAGGTTTTACATTTTTGGCACCACTGCTGTTCCTGTCGCAACAATCTTTCTGGTTCTCGCGCTCTCCTCCCAGAGCAAGCACAGACAGGTGTTTTCTGCAGCTGAATTGTTCATGTCCAAAGGATTCCTTGAACAAAATAAGGTGCACATTTTCTTTGCAAAGTCTTGGCCTGACACGGTGGTGCTCCTTGACTGAACACTGGAATTGTCTGAGGATCAGAATCCTGTGCATGCTCTGTCCACCCAGGAGCAGCAAAATCGGAGCCTCTGGAGTGTGTGCGACTCAGACATTGGTGCTTCTAGAACTCCCAGGTGAGAATGTGCAGCCAGGACTGAGAGCCATATGGGTCCACAGTCCACCTGGCTTCACCCGTCTCGGGGCCACTGTTCGCCATCATGCTGCTCTCCTGTCCCTTCCTGGCCTCTTGGCCCCTCTTGGGAACTCACTCCTCCCTCCCGGGCTGTTGACTGCAGTCTCCCAGCTCCTGGAAGCCTTGCAGAGAGAAAATCCGGTCCATAGGCCAATGGCTGTTCTAAGAACCAGCGTGGTTGCTGGAGAGCTCTTCTCCCAGCTGGGAGTCAGGTGGCCTTGCCATCCATCCCAGCGTGAAGCTGACATTGTAGTCGCAGACAGAAATGCTCAGTCTCAGGTTTTCCTGTGGTACTGAGTGCAGCCCTGCTGGCCTGAGGCACCCCGGTGGGCAGGATGCAGCCTCAGTGAGCACGCTGCCCTCTCTCGCCTGCATCTCTCACAGCTTCCCCGCTTCTTAGGATCTTGAAAGTTTCTTTACTTTCCTCTGACTTACGACCTGCATTTAACCCCTCCAGTGGAATAGTCTTCTTGCTCCATTACTGCAGCTCTGTTTTTGGTTTGACTTTTGCAATTAAAGTCCCACCCAAGACCAGGAGAAAGATCCCCAAAGGCTTGGGGACGCCCATCTGGCAGGGTCCTAGCCTGTGGCCTGTCCTCACCCACAGGCCTGCTCCTGGGGAAAGAGGCGCATGCTAGGCCCTCCTGGGCTCGCTGGAAACAAGAGCAGATTTCTTTGCCCACAGGAGGTGGGTGCCGAGCCGGTGGAGGATGGGAAAGCCGACCAGTCCCAGGATCCAAGCGAGTTTAGGTTCAGCGTCATGATTTCATCCCAGCTGCCGCCCCGGCCCACCCCAGGCCAGCGTCCTCCTCCCTCCTGGCGTGGCAGGACAGCCGCAGGCAAAAATTCCCACATCCCATTCTTAATCCCAGCTGTGACATCACAGGATAGAGCCCATTTTAGCCAAAGAGAGAAGATGTCCAGTGGGGATTTCTTAAGCCAAGCCTCTTACAAAGGGAGATAAGCTGCGGTCAAGCATCCAGGGACGTTGGCTCCTCCCGGCGTAGCATCTTCCCGTGTGAAACAGATCGGAACCAAGATAATTGGGAATAAACTATTTGATATTTTATCTTAAGTTTTACAAAGTATTTCTTTTTGAGGAACGACAGAAAGGAACACACGACAGAGACTGTTCATTTCCCTTTGTAACTTAGGGCATAGAAAATAAAAAAATGACGCCCTCATGGCCACTCACATCTTTGTCGATTTCATTTTGTAAAACTAGGATTTCTTTGTAAACTGCACTAACCACAGATGGGCCTCACTGAGTTCCACTCCTGTACCGATCCAGGAGCTCCGGGTCCAGGGACCGTCACGCACCTGGCTTAGGGCTGTTGACTCCGGTGAAGGCGGGAGGCAGGCCGTCCACCATCCTCCGGAGTAATGGGGTGTGTGTTTTCCTTCCTTTCCTGTGGCAGTTGCTGAACTGGAAGTACACACAGAGGGGTGAGGAAGGGAGCTGGGCGTGAGAAACCCCGCTGAAGCTGGCCTTCAGTCCCAGAGGAGCCAGGCTCGGGGTGCTGTTGGCATCTGGTGTGTGAGGAGGGGGAACGGGGTCCCACGTTGGGAGGTACCAGCACTGGGAGTGGTCCCCAGCTTTCTCTGGGACTCGGCTCTTTCAGACACTGGTAGCTTCCCCCCGGAATCAGAGTGCTGAACTGGTTCCCCTGTTTCTGTCCCACATGAAGCTGTTCTTTTTTCCTCCAGACCAGGGGACAATAACCAGAGCCCCTCAGTTTTGCAGCGTGTTGATGTAGCTCCCCCAGGAATCAAGTCTAAGGCTGAGGGCCAAGTAGTTCACTCAGACAGGAGGCTGGGCCGAGTGCCAGGAGAGCGGGGTGGCTCCAGGCAGGCTCCAGGTGGGGTCCCCCCTGGCGGGAGAGCTACAGACGGTGACAAAGAGGACCCATGTTCCCATCCTTGAGCCATGTCCCCACCGAGCACTTCGACAGTTTGCAAAGGGCTTTCTGGGGCCTCCTGTGACCCTTGATGTGCCCTGTGAGCTGGGGGAACAGAGAGGGAGGGGACGCTCAGAGGTGACCTGCTTCCTTCCTGTGGGCCTGACCGGGGACCCGCCACTGTGACTGACCCCAGGACACCTGCCTCGCATCTGCAGGACAGAGGTGAGGTCACACAGGAAGACTCCAGACCAGAGACAACGCCGCTCATTTCTCAGCTGTTATTTAGAAAGTTGGCGTCGTTTTGGGACCGTTTGGGGAGAGGGGATTTTAAAATTGAGGATGGCACATCAAAATATGTTTTTACCCAGTGACTACCCTTGGCTGGTCTAAGTCACCTCAAAGGGGCTGAGACCACACGGGTGGCCTTCAGCAGGGGCGTGGGAGGCCTGCCAGCACTGGTGGCAGGAAAAGCCAGTTGCAGGAGACCCCGGTCACATGGGCCCCAACCCAGGCGTGTCCTCGAGCCTCAGTTTCCCTTGAGTTGGGGAGGGGAACCTCAGGAGGACCTGGGGGTCAGCATCAGCACCACCCCTCCAGCATTGGGGCTTTATAAACCAAAAGCAAACAGCTGAATGCTGACGTCTCTCATGGGGAATTCAGAATCCCTTGGGAAGGCTGACCATGCCACGTCCTGCCCCAACTGGGTGGACAAACTGGGATAAACTGGGACTGTCCTGGGCAGCTTGGGACGGATGTTCACCCCGTGTGTAGAACATCACAATTTCAACTGTGCCATTTAAAGTTCTGGAAAAAAACCTCACTGCTAAAACAAACAACTACAACAAATGCCCTACAGACGTAAGCAGGGACGACATGGTTGGCATTTTTAAGGGATTTGTTCTCTACTTTCAAAGGGGTGGGCAGACTTGGTTTGGGGTGGTACCAGCACATATCAAGGAAAAGTCCTGGGGCAAGAGGCGTTTTTTAAGGTAACCAAAAAGATTTACAGTGGAAAGCTTATGGTGATTTTATTCTAAAACTGAGAGGGAATTTGAAATGGCAGCAGTAGAAGAATAAATCCCATGGGCCGCAAGATCCCCTTGGAAAGAGATCAGCCTCTCGTGGGGCCGGGAGGTTTGCAAGCACATGTGGCTCGAAGGAGAGATGGGAGTGCAGGCTTTCCGGGTGGTTCCCATCCGATTTCACAGATGAACCAGATTATGTGCTGGAAACCCAAGCAACGTGGGCCACAGAGGACCCTCCCCACCCCCAGTTCTGAATAGCAAAGCATCGTGACAGCATCTGCCGGCTCCCCATGGAGTGGGTGACAGCACCCGGTGGCATTGGGGGGAAGCTGGCTGCTGGGCCAGAACCTGTTCAACCAGTCAGGGGTTTTGTGAGGATAAAAGAGAACATGTGCATAGGCTTTAAAAACGGGTGCTATAAATGGTTGAAAGCAACGGTAGCCCCCACTGGAGAAGGTAAACCTCCATCACTAAAGGATTAAGACCCAGTCCTCCAGGGAGGTAGGACCCCACAGGCTTGCACAGGTCCCCCGCCGGCCATGCAGGGGCTCGTGGAAGCAGGCAGGCCACGGGTAGGATGGCATTGGCAGAGGAGGAGCCCAGAGCCAGCCGTCCTGTCCAAAGCCAGCAAGCAGACCTCCGAGTCGGGCTCCGAGTAGGGCAGGGACCTGGAAGACTCCAGAGGGGCGGGAGGCTCCATCCTCGGCTGCCCCAGCCTCCTTAGAACCCAGGCGACCAAACCACTTGGCATGTCCCGGCCGCCACTCCCTGCCCATGGGGCTTGATGCAGGATTCAGACCTGGATCTTCTGACGAACACTCTCCCTTTCCTTAGACCACAGCTGGGGAAGAAGGGACCACACTGACTCTCCGTGGGCTGCAGCCGAGTAGATGCCGCAGAGACTGTTAGCTTTTGGGTGAGAGACCCGTGGGGCGCCTAGTGAGAGATGTGGACCAGAAAACTACCATCCCAAATAGCAAGATCTTTCTTCGTAGGGGTCCCATCCTCTGGGCCCAGGGAAGAGCACAGCCTGCAAGGGGCGAGATGGAGTGTGCCGAGGGGCCGCCAGCCTTGCCGACTGTGGCGGTGGCTGCTTGAGATGATGCTACTGGGAGCCTGGACGGTCAGAGGGAACAGAACAAGGATGGCTTGGGCCAAGCTGGGCACCGTGTTGAAGATGGTACACAGATCACTGCATTTTCCCGTCCTGACAATCTATAAGCAGCGACCACCATTTCCTGTTCTTCTAGTCCGAGGAACTGGGCCAAAGAGGGGAAACAAAGTCCCCGATGTCACACAGTTCGCCGTAGAGGTGCGGGCAGGTGAGGTCACGCCCGAGGCGGGCCTGGGAAGGGCGGGTTTGGGGAGCGTGTCTCTGGGGAGTCTGGACCTGAGAAGGGGGCATCACTGGGAGTCGTGCTTTGTCCCCACTAACCAGTGTGGTGCCAACCTTTTGGAGGCTCCTTGTTTTCTTGGCGGTGACCTCGCTCAAACCGAACCCCAGGGGTGTCCTGTGTGTGGCCGGAACCCAGGAGCCTCCCGCCAGCCTCTGGTCCGACTTCAACTCCCCTCGGCGCTGCGAGCCCCCGGGGGAGGGGTGCGGGGCAGTCGGCAGCGAAAAGCCCAGCTAGAACCCGATTTTCTTAAGGAGTCTAGAAAAGAGGAAGTTGACAGGCAAATCAGGGGAGTTCATCCTGGACTGTGCTCCGTGAGGCATCTTGGACCCCCTGTGGGGCTCTCCCCACCCTGCAAGTCCAGAAAACTTGTAATGGGATTTGGGGGTGTGAGTGACAGAACCCCATTCAAAGCACCGTTAAGTACAAAGGGTGACTTAGTGGAAGCAGCCCTGGTGGTCTGGTGGTTAAGACTCACCGTCCCCTCCTGGGTTTGTGTCCTGCTCAGGGAACCACACTGCCCGTCTGTCGGGTGTCACACTGTGGCGGCTGCATCTTGCTGTGACGCTGAAAGCTCTGCCACCAATATTTCAAATATCAGCTGGGTCCCCCATGGTGCACAGGTTTCAGCGGAGCTTCCAGACTGACTAGGAAGGACCTGGCCACCCACTTCTGAAAAAATCGGCCCTGAAGACCCTGTGAATAGCAGTGGAGCGTTGCCCGATAGAGGGCGGGAAGTGACTCGCCAGCACATGGAAGGATGCTCACAGAATGTCACATGCTGGACAACAGAGCCGAGAGAAACAGGCCTGCAGCTAGACTCGAGAGGGACCCAGGGCCGGAATGCAGCCAGGACAATCCTTTTCTCTCCTTCGTTTCCCTCCAGGCCCGTTTTATTCTCGGCGACTCTCCTGTGTGAAGGGGGAGGCGGATGCGAATACACAGTAACCACCTCACAGCCCCACCGGCTCCAGAGAAAGTTCTGGGGGAGAAGCTGTTGGCCCTGGTCTGCCCTGTGACCTGCTCAGCTCTGGTCTGTTAGAAAGAGGGCAGCGAGCATGGCCGGGACAAGAGGAAGACCACATAGCCCAACCCCAACCCCTCTCCTCCTGTCCCCTCGACCAGCCCAACCCCCAACCCAGGCAACGGGCTCTTCCTTCCCCAGCTGCCTCCCCTTCCTAATGGGATGAGGCCGAAGGAGCTGCCGCCTGATGACTCAGTTCACGGAAACCAAATGACCACTGACCAGCTAGCTGGTAATCTGCTGGCTTTCAACTGCTCTTTTCGAGGTCTTGGAGGTGCCGAGTGCCCCTCAGGGAGCTGTGCCAGGGACTGGGGTTCGGGGCTCCCCTGGTGCCGCGTCCTCTCCTGTGAAGGGTCACAGAGCCACTGGTGGCCACAGACACTCAAACTTTTCTCCAGGAAACTCTACCCTCATTTCAATCCTCAGAGAAAAACGACGTCTCCATAGACATTTTATCAGATCACTTCCCTAAATGTGTTCTGGGGAGCTTCACGGAGTTCGAGGTTAGGCAATGTGCACGTGGGCAACTATTTCCAAGCCCTGAGCAACTGACAGTAAAAAGGAACACTCGGCTGATGGTGACAGTTCAATTGAAATCGGCAGTACAAACGGCGATTTGAACTCAGGTATTGAAAATTAGGACTCACTTTCATCAGTTCCGAAAAACCTTTCCTGCACGTTCTCTGGAAATTCTATCAGTTGGGGCTGTATTTTTACAAAACAACCCAAAGTTAGCTTTATCACTTTCTGTCCTTGTTCACTTGTTTTTCTCTAGACACATATAAGTGAGGTAACCTCACGCTGTGCCCAGCCAGCGGGCTCGACACTGGGTTCTTCTCCCCAGGCAGCTGCGTCCCGCTGGCAGTAATCTCACTAACCAGTGTGTTCTTTGGTCAAAGAAACACATAAGTTCTAAATATTAAAACACGCTAATGCTTCAATATTGGTTCACTCATAAGTTCCTCCAAAATCCTCTATGATGGTTGGAAAGCACTATTCTGTGTGCCCCAGGAAAGCACACTTCACAGGGATGAGAGAGAAAATAATCTGCAAAATACCCTAATCATTTTTTCTTTTATAATGCAGTATTTATTTAAACAACATGGCACAACATTAATTTTTAATTTTTTTTATTTTTTTACTAAGGCACATAATGTATAGAAATACTGAGGTACAAAATGCAAATTTCTGCGTAAGATTTTTCAAATAATCATTTTGGAAACTGAAGGTGAACATCACCTTCCGGAATATTCAGCTCTTAGCTTGTTTCTTCTTTTGGACCAGTTCAACCAGCAACTTGTATCTAGCGATACAGTCTTCCTGTAGGAAGAGAGAGAGAGAGGTGAGACGGTTATTCCCATGGGCCCCGTGGCCTGCAGGCCGCCTGCCCGGAGCGCTTGTGGGCTGGGCCCAGTGCTAACGCAGCGGCCTCATGGCCACTCACTCTGCACAGAACCCGCCTAGAGTTTCCTAGGTGAGGCCTGCTGGTCGCAGGCAGACAGGTGCAAGGAGAAGGCTGGCTAAAAGGCCAGCCCCGGCCTGAGGGACAGTGCCAGGCGCCGGGGGAGCGGCCCAGGACAGCTGTTTGGGAGGCCTGCGATCATTATTATGATTACGACTTTCACCTTGCTCACTACAACTATCATTTTTAACATTTCACTATTTCATCACAACACATCACTTCAGAGAAACCAAAAAGCTTGAGGCCAGGCACCCAGACTATTATTCTCATTGGGGTCTGCATTTCTCTAAGGGGCTGCCGGGACCTCCTGTGGTCCCACGTTCGTTCAGCCCCATAGGACCCCGGCAGTGAGTGTGCTGGAACCCTTCCCCTGCTCGGCCCAGCCCCACCTAAAGCTTCCAGCCTGTCGTCAGGCTACAGAACTACCAGCTTCAGACCCTGGCCGCCTGGAGCTGTCACCCGTTGGGGTGTGACTCATTACCCCAGCAGAGAGGAGGTGTGCTTGGGAGGGGCCTCATTACTCCCATGTTTATCACAAGGTATTTTCCAGAATCCACTTCTGTTTTTCTCCAAAAAATACCAGCCCCAATGGCATGTGAGTGCCTTCACCAACTTAAGGCCCAGCGCAAAGTGACTTCTGCTCCCGAGCAGACAACTCTGTCCCAGCTGCCCGGGACAGAGAATGGATGTTCACTCTCGCCCTAGGAGTCCAGCTTAGTGGTGTTCAGAGAGATTCCTCTAGGAACTGCCTTTTCTGAATCCCCAAAGACTACTTGCCTAGGGTCTTTCAAATATCAGCCTTTTTGTTTTTTGTTTTTGTGAAGAAGATTAGCCCTGGGCTAACATCCGTGCCAATCTTCCTCTATTTTGTATGTGGGTCACCGCCACAGCATGGCTGACGAATGGTGTAGGTACGCGCCTAGGAGCCGAACCCAAGACTGCCAAAGCAGAATACACTGAACTTAACCACTATGCCAGGGCCGGCTCCAACATCAGCCTTTCTGAATAGCTATGCTGCCCACTGGTGCAGCCTAGCCCAGAGCAGCCAATGTCCAGCCTCCCCTCACAGAAAGGACAGCATGGGCCCTGAGCTCTGAGCAGCAGGCCTGCCAGTGAGTCCAGCCCAGCCTGCACCTCAGGCAAAGGCTCCTCCTCCAGGCCCAGAGTTCCTAGCAGCTCACGGGCCCCTTCCAGGGAGTCACTCTCTAGCAGGCGAGCCAGCAGGCACCCTCCTGGACCTGGTTCTAACATCAAGGCTTAAAGGGAACACCTGCAGCACAACCAAAGTGCTCCTCATTTCTGGTTGAAACGGGAAGGTTTCCAAGCCCCAGGGCCATGAGTTCCTGCGTGTTCTCTCCTTAGGAATCCACAGTTCCAGCTCCTTCATTTGAAGCCAATGTCAATTCATCACACATGTAAATGCCTGCATCTTGACAGATGCAAGAGAAATTCAGGGAAAATAATTACTTCTGGCAAACCAGGGGGAGAGGCTGGGAGAATCTGTGTTTCTCAAATAGATCAACGGCTAATGGTTTATTTTTCTCCCCGGGAATTCTCAACTTCATCATTTTAAAGTAGGTGATAGATAACTAGACCTGTACACATGGGGACATTCATGGCCATGAGCTAGATTTTCCAACGTAGCATTTCAATTAAAAAAACCAAGAACGTAAATGAGCATCAATGTGCCCACAGGCTTCTGAGTGGCGGGCAGGCAGGCTGGGTCTCTGGATGTCCCGGTGCTCCTGGTGCCTGACGCTCGGAGCGCAGCCACCCTACTGTGGAGACCGTGGGTCAGGAAGCATCACACTGTGAGGCTCCAAGGCTGCGAACCAGCAGAGCGGAAGGCTAGGACCAGGGCGGGGGGCTGGCTTTCCACAGGGACACCCCATCTTCCCGCCCACCTGAGCTTTATTAGAGAGCTATCTTAGACGAGTTTAAGCAGACACTAAGCTGTAAAGAGGAAACTTAACGGGAAAGTTAAGTATAAACAGTCTGGGCCACAGAGGGTAAGCTGAATCCTAATCATCGGGCTCGCTCTGACCCCACACGCAGACACCAGAGACAGCTCCAGAGGCTCCAGTCCCCTGGGTGCTGCCGCTGAGTCCAGGGGGACTGACGCAGCCAGGCTGACGGGCACGGTGACAGCGTCTCCCACACCAGCCCCCATGGTTGGAGGCTCGTTCAAAAGCTAGTGGGGCTTATAATTTTGAGCCGCTTTCTCCTCCTGCGGGTGAAAGAGAGCTGCCACCGTGGTGGGGAGCCTGCTGACCTGGCGCGGCCCCGCCGCCCTCACGGGGATGCGGGTGCTTCTCTCAAACTGCCACCTGGAGGGCGAACGCTCCAGAAGGCCAGCAGGGTTGCTGCGGGTGAAGTTTATGTTCTATGCGTGATGTTCTCTGAGAAAGAACAACGGGCCCGTCTGTGTAACAGCTAAACTCAGAACCTCGGCCTCCTTCACACTGATCAGTGCAGTGCCCGGGTTCACAGCCTGCCGGGAGAAAACTCCTGGGAGACAGTCGGTAAAGAGGAGATCACAGACACAGCTGTGGACAGAAGGACACGAATGACACGGAGGAGAAATGAGACACGACCGGCCGTGGCCCTCAGTGGATTTCGAGACCAGCAGGCAGCCTCTCCCCCTTCACCCACCTTGCTCTTAGATGGCACACATTTGGCTATTTTGTCCCAGCGGTCGGAGGATCCCTTTGGGTATTGCTGTAATGCTAATTCCAGAAGTTTCTGTTGATTCTGAGTCCACGGCTCCTCTGCGGCACGCGTTCTCTCTCTTTTCTGGCTCTCCTCGTCGCTGGACTCATTGTGCTCCGCCGCGTCAAAGTCCTTCTGCCTCCTCCCTCTCACCCTCTCCTCGGGCTCGGCCCTGGCCGTCGCCTCCGGCAGCCTGGCTGGCCTCCGCCGCCGCGGCCGGCTCTCCTGGACCGCGGCCTCCTGCTCGTCCTCCTCCTCCCCCTGCTCCTCCTCCTGCTCCTCCTCCTCCACGGCCTGCTCGGCATCTTCTCGCTGGGTGATGATGTCATCGGGCAAGGACGCGGTGGTCTTGACGGGCCTGCAGCTCTGAGCTGTTGACTTGAGCTCTGAGAGTCTAACCATGCCTGCAAGAAAGCGCCATCACACATGAAAGGGCCAGTCGACTCAGGGTCAAGCAGACAGTGTGTCGGCATTTTCTATCTACGATTTTATTTAATCTTCACCCATTCTAGAAAGTCAGGTCTCACTATCCTAACTTTACAGGTGAGGAAAATCAGTCTCAGAAGGCAGCAGAGCTGGGGCTTGAACTCAGTTCTGACTGATTCCAAGTCCGCCCGCCCACCCCGCTGAGGAAGAGTGGGCATATAGGGAACCGGGCTGTGGTCAAAGAACACAAAAGTGCCTTTGAGAAGGAATACCTGCTGCTTCCCTCCCTAGAAGGAAGGATGCTCTTCACGGTCCATACTTGTGGTTAATGGCATCAGTGTGACTTGAATCAATCGGCCAAACCTTATGCTCTGCTCACCACCTGCAGCTGAGCCACCGACACTGGGGCATCTGCTCTCAGCTCAAAGCTGCTTCCGGTGCCACTGTGACACCTCATGTGACAGTAATGGGCGAACAACTCAGTCTCCCTGTTGTAGGTGTCATCTCCCAGATACCCTTCAATGTTCAACTACATGTTTCCTGTCCTCTCCACACTCTGTCCCCTCACCCCCACAAGGCTCTAGTAAGATCACGTCTGCTCATGACTTCACACCACACTGGCTTTGCAAGAGAACGTTTTTGGAGAATGTTCTGGAGGTATGCTTCTCTCACACAACATTTCATTACTATTTCTGCCTCTGTGCCCAGACACATAGACTTATTGGGAGAAAAGCATCTGGAAATGCCCTCTTTCCTGCAGCCTACAGAGCCCCAAGCTGAAGCCTTCCGGGGGTGACTTCTGAGATCTCGGGGTTGCTGATCCCCGGCTGGCTCCCCTGCACTGCTCTCCCTGGGACCTGCAGTGAAGCTAAGGCGGAAGGTTTAGGAGGCACTTCCTTCCTGGTTCCAAGCAAAGAGCAGGGAGACTAACACAATCCCAGTCAGGATTGGAGGAAACAGATTTCGGGGAACGCAGATTCTTGGGGAAGCCGCTCGTTGTCTATTGGGAAGGACAGCTGTGTGTGTGTGTGATGGCGGGGTGGGAAACTGCGCACAGGGCGCTGTGTGTGAGCAGACTGGCCGTCCCCTCTGTGAGACCCCACCCCCATTACTAGAGAAGAGCCAGGTTTTCATAGTTCTGTAAACTGACTAAATACATCTTAGCACCCACTGTCTGTGCAGGGCTGGACTGGCTGGTTGGTGCCTGTATTTCGACCTCTTTTAGGGAAATGACCACTAGAAATTCACTGGGCAATACTACACCATCATAATTAAATATGTCATTAGAAACGGGGTTATTCTGAAGAAACCACTTAGATTAATGGGATGAAGTGGGTGCTGGCTTACCTGGGGAGCAGGTAACTGAGTCCTTCAGTTGCTTGGCTTTGGTTGTCACCTGTTTCAAAATATAAAAGCAAAGAAAATCTTACTTTCCAGATAGCTAGTGAAATATCTGGGATATTCCACATAAGGTCTCTGGGAACGAACAGGGTTTACTGAATCTTAGACCTGGAAGGACCTTCAGTCATCAGTCCAATCCATTTTATTAACCAACGAGGGAGTTGAAGCCCAGGGAGAGGAAATGACTTGCTCCAAAATCGCATCTCATCAGTGGCAGAATCGGAACAAGAACTCAGAGCACCTGATTCCTTCCAGTTCGACGATAGTTCCATCACACTAGGCTGCCTCGTAAAATATACTACTTCCACAATTATTATACAAACAGGTCATATTTTTTTAATTAAAATTTCCTGATGGAGAATATCTTTTCACTGGAGAATATTGTACCAATGAATATTATAAACAGTGGGGTAATCTACTCCTAAGCCAGTGATGTTATAATATAAAAGTCTTTCTTTTCTTTGTATCCTAGAAAGAAACACTGAGAGCATATAAGACTGACACTACAGGAAGAAGGTCTTGGTGGAGGAGGGTAGCCAGACCCAAGAACCACGAGACACTTCCACACAAGTCAGAAAAGACCCCCGTAACCAACATTCTGGTCAAATTATAGAACACTTCTGTTACCCCAGGAAGTTCCCAAGTCACTCTCTACCCTGCCATAGACAACCACTCTTCTGATTTCTATTATATATATTTTAAAATATGGGATCAAAATTAATTAAAAATGTAAAAGTGGATAGTTAATTGCCCCAGTGCATGTATCAAACAAGCCATCCATTCTCCATTTAGTTAAAATGTTAACTTTATTAAAATTACATTCCATCGTATACATGGGCTATTTCTCCATACTCTGTATTCTATCCCATTAATCCATGTATATTCTTCAACCAATATTTTACTGCTTTAATGAAATCTGAAAGTAAAACCTCAGAAAGCACGATTGTTAAGAACTCGGAGTTAGGCAGACCCAGCATTCAGTCTTGGTTTTACCTCTTATTAGCTGGGTAACGTTGAGCAGTTTGAATCCTTTCTTTGTCTCATGCATTACCCTCTATAATATGTGGATAATGCTGCTAATACCATTCGCCTGTTAGGGATGTTTTACGTTTGAAATAAGCTCTTAACATGATACCTAGCAGATATTAAAGGCTCAGTAAATATTACCTATTATAATTGACATGGTTCATTTGTTTTCCATTCATACAAAGGGCAGAACCAGAGAAAATATCTAAAGCTGGTTAGAAACACTCTTCAATTTTATCCCCTATCTTCCTCTTTCTCTCCAGATGACCTTGCTTCTTATTTTACGGGAAAAAAAAGTGAAGTTATCCAATGTGAGCTCCCTTGACTTCCAACTTTCCCCCAAAATCCCAACTCAAACTTTTGACTGCATGACCACATATCCTTCTCATCTTTTAGCCCAGTTCAAAAAGGGAAATTATCTTCCTTCCCCATGAATCCTCTCAGAACTATGCTCCATTAATTAATTTCCTTTACTTTCATCTTCAGCCTCTTCCTGTCTGTCACATGCATCCGTAAACCTTCAAACTGAACTCAAGTGGTCTCTACTCTAAAAGACTATCTTCCCTTGAGTTGTCTTTTCTATTCCACTTGGCCTTCACGACAGTATCTCCCAGTTTTCCTTCTCTTTCTCTGAATTTTCCTGCACTGGCCTCTTCTCTATACTCCTGCCCCTTGCTCCCTAATGTAACGGTCCTCAACATTCGGTCCTTGCCACTTATACATTCTTTCCATTTTCTCTTTTCGTATCTCATACCATCTGTTCAATAATACCTTAGAAAAGAAATGATTAACCCATATCTCTGGCCCTGAGCTCCACCTTGGAATGCCATCTCACAGAAACTGACCATATAACAATGGATCATCAGATCTGAAAAGGATTTTATCTACATAACAATAAGCTTTCTATGCACCAGGCATTGTTCTAAATAAAATGTGTGTGTGTATACATATTCCTCAACAGCAGTCATATTAGGTGTGTATATAATTATTATCCCCATTTTATGAATCTGAGGCCCAGAGAGAATAAATAACATGTCCACGATGAAAAGGCTAGTGAATAGCTGAACCCAGGCAAGTCTGGCTCTAAAATCTTTGCTCTCAATCACTATGATACACTGCCTTTCAAATCCAATTCTGCTAAACTATGTGGCTTCCCTCTCTAACTGCCACCAAATCTCCAATTTAGAGGTCTCCTGGCTCCCAAAATAAACAAATCCAAAGTAAACTCATCAATATCTTTGCTTTTCCTTCCTTTTGTTAACAGTACTATCATCCCAGTCTCCCGGGCTCAAAACCTAAGAGTCAATTTTTGGACTTTTCTCTCCCTCCCCAACCAGCTGCCACATTCTTCACGGTATCAACTCCACCTGTCCCCTTCGCTCTCAGATCTCCACCACCTGTATGAGTGACTGAACTATTGGTTTCCACTAACTGGTTTCCAACTCACTTACTAATAGTTCTTATAGAATACTATCCCAAGACAGCATCCTGATCAAATATGTTTGATGGCTCATCATTGACTATATAATAAAGTGTTCAATTCTTAACCTGACATGCAAGGAAACCCATAATCTGATCTATTCTCTTTCTTGTATGTATCCTTCCTTTCAGCAGAACTAAAGAGTTAATGCTCCCCCAGATAGTCAGAGATCCCTGCCCTGTATGTTTGTCCATTGATAACACTGTCTGAAATGATTTTCCTTTCTTCATCAAATCTCTCCTTAAATATCTGTCTGGCTTCAAGGTACACTCAAGTGTGAGTTTCTTCTTAAAGACCTCCCTGATGTCCACCACCAGGACTACCAACACTGATGGCAATCTTTCTTCTCTCTCAATTTCTACTATATTTTTTAAGATTTTATTTTTCTACCTTATCATGCAATAAAATTATCTTTTTCTCTTTTGTTGCACAGTTCTATGAATTTTTAACACATTTATAGATTCATGTAACTGCTACCACATATAGGATACTGAATAATTCCTTTGTTTCCCTCTTGCATCTTGTTATTTAATAAAAAATTTTGGAGATTATTCCAGAATAGTACACGAAAATATCCCTTGTTGTTTTTATTTTTTAAACAGCTTAACTGAGATATAATTCTCATATCATACAATTGATCCACTTACAGTGTACAATTCAACGCTTTTTAGTATATTCAGATACGTGCAACCATCACGATGGCCAACTTTAGAACATTGTCATCACTTCAGAAAGAAACCACATCCTTTAGCTAGCATCCTGCATCCACTCCATCCCACTCCATCCTCCACAAAGCAAAAAGCAATCACAGATCAACTTTCTGTCTCTACAGATTTCCCTATTCTGGACTTTCATAGGAATGGAATCATATATGGATTTTTGTGGCTGGCTTCTTTCATATAGGGTAATGTTTTCCAGGTTCATCCAAGTTGTAATACATATCAGTACTTCATTCCTTTTTATTTCTGAGTAATATTCCATTGTATGGATATACCACATTTTGTTTATCCATTCAGCAGTTGATAAACATTTGTGTTGTTCCTTCTTTTGGCTAGTATGAATAACGTTGCTATAAACAGTTGTGTCTAAGTTTTGGTGTGGGCATGTTTTCATTTATCTTAAGTATATATCTAGGAGTGGAATTGCTGAGTTACATGGTAACTCTAAGTTTTGGAGGAACTGCCAGACTGCCTTCCCGTATGGCTGCACCAATTTGCATTCACATCAGCAGTGCTTGAGGCTTCTGACTTCTCCACATCTTTGCTAACAATTACTATCCAACTTCTTGATTCTAGCCATACTAGTGGGTGTGAAATGGTATCTTGTGGTTTTGATTTGCATTTCCCTAATGACTAATGATAGTGAGCATTGTTTTTTTAAAGATTTTATTTTTTTCCTTTTTCTCCCCAAAGCCTCCCGGTACATAGTTGTATATTCTTCGTTGTGGGTCCTTCTAGTTGTGGCATGTGGGATGCTGCCTCGGCATGGTTTGATGAGCAGTGCCATGCCCGCGCCCAGGATTCGAACCAACGAAACACTGGGTTGCCTGCAGCGCAGTGTGCGAACTTAACCACCCAGCCACAGGGCCAGCCCCATAGTGAGCATTTTTTCATGTGTTTATTGGCCATTTGTATATGTTCTTTGGAGAAATACCTATTCAGATCCTTTGTCCATTTTCTATTTGGGTGATTTCTCTTTTTATTATTGAGTTGTAAGAGTTCTTTATATATTCTGAATACAAGTCCTCAATCAGATAAATGATTTGCAAATATTTTCTCATTCTGTGGGTTGTCTTTTCACTTTCTTAATGGTATCCTGTCAAGCATACAAGTTTTTAATTTTGATGAGGTGCAATTTATCTAATTTTTTTTGGTTGCTTGTGCTTTTGGCGTCATATCCAAGAATCCTTTGCCAAATCTAAGTCATGAACATTTACCCTTCTGTCTTTTAAGAGTTTTATAGTTTCAGCTCTTACACGTAGGGGAATATTGCCATCTTGACAATGTTAAGTCTTCTGATCCACGGAGAGAGGTTATCTTTCCATTAATTTTGATCTTTAATTTCTTTCAACAGCATTTTGTAGTTTTCAGAGGTAAAGCCTGTACTTCTTTTGTTAAATTTATTCCTAAGTATTTTATTCTTTTTGATGCTATTGTGAATGAAATTATTTCCTTAATTTCATTTTCAGGTTGTTCATTGCAGGTACATAAAAATAAAACTGATTTTTGTATATTGATGTGTATCCTGCAATCTTATTGACCTTATTTATTGGTTCCAATAGTTTTTTAGTAAATTCCTTAGGATTTTGTATATATAAAATCACATCTTCTACAATGAGACAGTTTAGTTTACTTCTTCCTTTTCAATCTTATTTCTATTGGTTATTCAGGAGTCTAACTTTGACATATTTGTTGATTTTCCCAATTTTTTTCCTGCTACTGATTTCTAATTTCATTCCTTTGAGATCAGAGAACAAACTTTGTATTATTTCTATCCTTTTAAATTTACTGACGTTTGTTTGTTTACTGGCCTAGCGTATGGTCTGTTCTGGCGCACATTTTATGTGTACTTGAGAAGAACTTACATTTTGTTGTTGGATGAAGTGTTCTAGAGACGTCTGTTAGCTCTAGTTGGTTTTATCATATCATGCAAGCCTTCCTTGTTGATCTTCTGTCTAGTGGTTCTATCCATCACTCAAAGTGCATGTAGTGAAATTTCCAAATATTGTTGAATTGTCTATTTCTCTTTTCTTTTATGTCAGTTTTTGCTTAATGTATTATGGTTCTGTTATTAGGTGCATATGTTTATAACTGTTATATTTTCCTTTCAATAAATGTCTCTCTTCCTCTCCCATAGCTTTTTTGTTTTAAAGTCAATTTTTTTTTTTAAGATTGGCTCTCAGCTAACATCTGCTGCCAATCTTTTTTAAAAAATTCTTCTCTCCAAAGCCCTCCAGTACATAGTTGTACATTCTAGTTGTAGGTCCTTCTAGTTCTGCTATGTGGGATGCCGCCTCAGCATAGCTTAATGAGTGGTCCTAGGTCCGTGCCCAGGATCCGAACCAGGGAAACCCTGGGCCACTGAAATGGAGCACGTGAACTTAACCACTTGGCCACGGGGCTGGCCCCCTTAAAGTCTATCTTGTCTGACATTAGTATAGCCACTCCAGCTTTCTTATGGTTGCTGTCTGCATTATAGATCTTTTCCTATCCTCTTACTTTCATTTTATTTCTATCTTTGAATTTAAAGTGTGTCTCCTGTAGACTATATACAGATGAGTCATGATTTTTTATCTTGACAATCTTTTGATTGGATTGTTTAATCCATTTACATTTAATGTTATTATTGAAATAGTTGGATTTATGTCTGTCATTTCTTTTATGTCATATCTTTTTTTGTTCCTCTATTCCTCCATTATTGCTTTCTTTTGCATAAGTGAGTATTTTCTAATGTAGCACTTTAATATCTTTAATGATTTCTTTTAGTACCCTTTGTTGAGCTTTTTTTTGAGGTTGCTCTAGGGTTTACCATATACATCTTAACTTATAAGAGGCAGCTTCAGATTTATACTAGCTTAATTTCAATGATAAACAGAAACATTCTGTATTATTCCCTTTCCCTCCATATTGTGGTATGATCATTATACATATTGCATCTATTAATGTTACAAACCCAACAATACATTGTTATCATTATTACTTTACCATCTGTAGTAGTTTATTTAACCCAGCACAGCTTTGCTCCCACCCACCTCCTTTGTGCTGTTATTGGTAAATATATTATCTTTCTATATGTTATAGATCCAACTATAACATTATATATCTATTATTTTATACAATTGCTTTTTATTTTCCTAAAGATTGGCACCTGAGCTAACATCTGTGGCTAATCTTCTTTTCTCCTTTTTCTTCCCCCTTCTTCTTTGTCCCAAAGTCCCCAGTACATAGTTGCATATTCTAGTTGTAGGTCCTTCCGGTTGTGCTGTGTGGGATGCCACCTCAGCATGGCTTGATGAGTGGTGCCATGTCTGCACCCAGGATCTGAACTGGGAAAACCCTGGGCTGCCGAAGCACAGTGCACGAACTCAACCACTAGGCCATGGGGTGGCCCCTACAATTGCTTTTTGAGTCAGTTAAGAGAAGGAGAATAATATGCATTGATATTTTCTTTTGTAATGACCTATTTACCTGTACTGTTCTCTTTGTTTTTTCAGGTGGATTCAAATTACTATCTGGCAATACTTGCCTTCAGACTGAAGAACTTCAGTTTTTATCTTGAGAAGTTTTTATTTTGCATTCATTTTTGAAAAATAGCTTTGCTAAGATGTACGATTCTCGGTTGGCAGGTTTTCCTCTAAGCACTCTGAGTTCCGCTGAGAAGTCAGTTGTTAATTTTATTGTGCATTCCTTTGTAAGGGAAAAGTCATTTTTTTCTTGCTGCTTTCCAGATTTCTTCATTTTTGGCTTTCAGCATTTTAATCATGATGTGTCTTTTCTAGATCTCTGAGTTTATCCTACTCAGAATTCACTGAGCTTCCTGACATACAGGTGTTTTTCACTAAATTTTGGAAGTTTCCACCCATTGTTCTTTGGATACTTTTTCTTCTCCTTCCTTTCTCTTCTCTCCTTCTAGTACTCCCATTATGCATATATTGGTGTGCTTAATGGTGTCTCCTATTTCTCTGAGGCTCTGTTTACTTTTATTAATTCATTTTTCTCTGTTTTTCACCTTGAATACTCTCTTTTGACCTATCTCCAAGTTTGTTAATTCCTTCCTCTTCCAGTTTAAATCTACTGTGGAGCCTCTCTAGTGAAATTTTTCAATTTCAGGTATTATATTTTACAACTCCAGAATTTCCACTTAGTTTTTTTAATAATTTTATCTCTTTACTGATAATCTTTGTATGATGCAACATTATTATCATCACTTCCTTTGTTTCTTTAATTATGTTTTCTTTTAGCTCTGTGAACATATTTATAGTTTGAAGTCTTTTTCTGTTAAATATGACATTTGGTCACTCTCACAGGCAGTTTCTGTCACCTTCTGTTTTTCTAGTTTATGGGTCATTTTTTTCCTGTTTCTTTCCATGGCTCATTATTTTTGTCAAGAACTGAACACTTAGATAATATACTGCAGCAATTCTGGTTACTGGTCTCCCCATACCACCCCCTGCTAAATCAGGCTTGTGATTTTTATTTGCATGTCTCTTTATCTAGTGGGTGGCTGGATTATTTTAGTGAAGTCTGTGCCCCTCTGCCCCCTTACAGCATGAGCCTCTGATGGTGCCCCTCAGGGAGGTGCAGGTATGTGCATGCTCAGTCATCTCGGGATGATAGTTGTATCTGTAGGACTCTCTTCCTCTCTTTGACCACCCCCAGGGTGAAACTCCACTAAGTGCTGGCTGATGCTCGATGGTTTACAAAATGCCCCAAGGCATAAATTGCTCTACAAATAAATCAAATTGTGTCTCCTTTGAAGGAATAGTTTCTGAGGTCAGTGTTTGATATTTGTTCTGACCCCAGGAGAGCTCCTCCCAGAGAAGTTATTATCCATGAGTTGGTTTGAGAATACCTGGTTAGTTGCTCCTCGTACTGACAGAGAATTCTCAATACAGTATACAAGAGTTCCCTCTTATCTATGGTTTTGCTTTCTGTGGTTTCAGTATATTTTGGATAAAAATCCCTTACTAGATATGTGGCTTGCAAATATTTTCTCCCATTCCATAGGTTTCCTTTTCATTTTGTTGATAGATTCCTTTGCTGTGCAGAAGCTTTTAGTTTGATGGAGTCCCATTAGTTTATTTTTGCTTTTGGTGTCAAATAAAAAAAAATGCTTGCCAAGACTGACGTCCAGGGGCTTATCCACTATGTTTTCTTCTAAGAGGTTTATGGTTTCACATCTTACATTCAAGTCTTTAATCCATTCTGAGTTGATTTTTGTGTATGGTATAAGATAGGGGTCCAGCTTCATTCTTTTGCATGTGTCTGTCCAGTTTCCCTAATGCCATTTATTGAAGAGACTGTCCTTTCTCTATTGTATATTCTTGGTTTTGTCAAAAATTAGTTGACCATATATGCATGAGTTTATTTCTGGCCTCTCCATTCTGTTCCAACGATCCATGTGTCTATTTTTATGCCGGTACCATACTGTTTTGATTCCTATAGCTTCGTAATACAGTTTGAAATCAGAAGTGTGATGTTGCTAGCTTTGTTCTTCTTTCTCAAGACTGCTTTGGTTATTCAGGGTCTTTTGTAGTTTCATACAAGTTTTAGGATTGCTTTTTCTATTTCTGTGAAAAATGTCATTAGAATCTTGATAAGGATTATAATGAATCTGTAGATTGCTTTGGGTGGTATGAGCATTTTAATATTATTAATTCTTCCAATCCATGAACATGGAATGTCTTTCCATTTGTGTCCTTTTCAATTTCTTTCATCAATGTCTTATAGTTTTCAGTGTACAGATATTTCATTTCCTTGCTTAAATTTATTCCTGGTATTTTATTCTTTTCGATGCTATCGTTAGTAGAACTGTTTTCTTAATTTATTTTTCTGATAGTTTGTTGTTGGTGTATAGAAACACAACTGATTTTTGTGTATTAATTTTGTATCCTGCAACTTTACTGAAATACTTTATTAGTTCTAACAGTTTTTGGTGGAGTCTTTAGGGTTTTCTATATATAATATCATGATAATATCATGTCATCTGCAAATAGAGATGACATTGGAGATGATATGGTCATCACCAAATCTGTCTCTCTCCTATAGATCTAGATGACATCAATAACATGGGTGCCAGTTTAGACTTGAATGCTTAGTGTTATTTTTCTCAAATGTTCATTCTGCTTTTATATCCCATGCAATTGCAGAAGATATGGTCTCTGACTTAATGTAGGTTTGTGACAAGCTATATTCAGGACATTTTTCTAGCCACCTCTTGGGAGAAGACATCTTCCTATATAGGTCTCAGAGATGAGGCTTCTCTTCTTCCTCAGTATCTGAACAAATAATCTGTGGGTTACTGGCTTAGGTGGGCCTTTGGGTAACACTCTATCCACATGTGTATTAATAGTTACATGGATTGTAGAATTGTAGGAAAATTTGGTTCGCCATGTTCTGATTCTAAGCAAAACACACTTTATAATCCTTCTTCTTAATATAGTTATACCTAAATTTACCTTTAAAATTCTTACATTCTTACAAAACAGGGGCTCTATGATCAAATCTTGGACCTATGGGTTAGGGTGGAGTAAATGAACAAAAAATCTAAAATAGGTTTCATTCCTTTAGTGAAAAACACTGATGAAAGTAACAGAAAATTATATTAGCAAAACGAAAATTGTATTCACTAGATGTGACGTTATTAATCTTTCAATTCAATTAAATTACCAAAAGTTTATTAAATATTGGCTTCGTGTATCACTGTACCAGTGGTGTATATATAAAATTTGGTCCTATACACCCCAAGGGGCTTCCAATCTGGTTATTTCCTTGCATACTTGTTCAATAGATTTCAAATTAATTAGGCCTATGCTTATAAGTATTGTTTATTGCTTTAAAAAAAGTCTTTTGCTTCTAAATCAATATTAGCTAAAGCAAGGAAAGAGTAATATAAAACAGGCTTGCATATTGACAGTTTGGGAGTTTGGTCTCACCTCTCAAGAAGGCCAATTCTGTAGGACTTTACCTGAGTTATTGCCACTCACCAACTGGGTGAATTTAGTAAAGATTCAAGCCCTTCATACTTCAGTTTCCCCAAAGTGTGTCAGAGAGATCTGTCAGTGATTAACTGGCATCCTGTTGATGTGCACGGGTTCACAGAATCCGGCAGGCTAGGTGGCTATCTTGTTCCTTTCTCTCTACTATTCTATTTGCTCCTCCTTAAGCTGTGTCTTCTGTGGAAAAAGATAACTGTGCCAGACAAGAAGAAGAACATCCTCTGTCAAGGGTCTGCACGTAGTTGCTGTTCCTTTGGTAGAACATTCAAATTAGCCCTCAAGGTCCTTTGACACGGGAATACAGGAAGGCAAAATTATTAATAGATGGTTCTAGAATTTCTCTGAGAAATAAAGCTGTCTTTGTTGAAGGGATGTTCTGGCAGGTGTTTCAAGTAGAAGCTGAATGCTCCCACTGCCCTCCTGGGCCTTGGTGTCATTAAGTCCTGCCACCTAGATGTCAGAGGAAGGAGCAAACTACTCTGCAGCACAGATGAAAGAATTTGGAGCACAGGTTGAGGGTTAATCTGGAAAAGAGAAAGTGAGGGAAAATGGAAGAGAGAGGAGGGAAAAAGCCAGAAAGACGATAAGAATAAGAGAGAAAAGCAACTGGAGATGGCATGACCAAGAAGGGCAGTGGATAGAAGTAATGTTTAATATGGATTTTTAAGTTGCTTATTATAGGGTGTTCCTCCATTTACTGCACAAAATTACTAGGAATGCTGATCATTGTGTGAGCTTCAGGCTCCATTTAACCTAGAACCATCCCTGCTCATTAACGCTTCTGTATGAGTGGGTCCTTTTTGAGGAACTCAATATAGCACAGTACAAAGAGGACACATGGGATGCAGGTATTTGAGGGAAGAAGAGTATAAGCCTTGGAAATTAACATGGATATTGGGAAGATTTTCAGACTTTACCAGTCAGTGGAGTCACTGATGGTCTTAGACAAGTACTCCTGGATCTCTGAAAGGCAAACAGGGACCACCTGATGTGTGGGTTCTAACAGTATGACAAGCTTAGGAGAAAACAGTAATTCTATGTTAATGCATGTTAAGTTGTTTACTATATAAATGCAGGCACATTATCTAACATTTCCCACCCATAAGAGTCTTCTGAAAATTCATTCCAGATCTAATGATGAGTTCTGTACCCACAGAACCGTTAAATTGTTAACATTTAGCAAGGTCACAGGATACAAGACTAAGATACAAAAATCCATTGTAGTTCTAAATATTAGCAATGAACAATCTGAAAGTGTAATTAGGAAAACAATTCCTTCACAATAGCCTCAAAAAGATTAAGACACTAAGAATAAGTTTAACAAAAGAAGTACCAGACTTGTATACCGAAAACAACAAACATTGCAGATAGAAATGAAAGCCGTCAAGAAATGGTCAAACATTCCGTGTTCATGGACTTGAACACTCAACATTGTTAAGATGGCAATTCTCTCCAAACTGACCTATGGATTCAATGCAATCCCCATCAAAAAGGTCTTTTGTAGAAACTGATAAACTGATCCTAAAATTTATATGGAAATGCAAAGGACTTAGACAGCCAAAATCATTTTCAGAAAGAACAAAGCTGGAATACTTGTACTAGCCAATTTCAAATTTTACTATATAGCTATAGTAATCTGCACAGTGTGGTATTGTCCAGGATAGGCATCTGATTAAGGCAACAGAATTGAGAGAATATAAACTCCTACATTTACGGCCAATTGATTTTTTGACAAAAGCACCAAGATAATTCAATGGCAGAAAGGACAGCCTATCCACAAGTGGTGTCAACTGGATATCCATGTGCAAAAAAAAAGAACTTCCCCTTTACCTCACACCAAACACAAAAATCAAATCAAAATGGACCACAGACCTAAATGTAAGATCTAAAACTATAAAACTCGTAGAAGAAAATGTAGGAAGAAATCTTTGTGGCCTTGGGTTAGGCAAGCAGTTTCTAGATACAACACTAAAAAGCATAATCTATAAAAGAAAAAAACTGATAAATTGGACTTCATTAAAAATAAAAACTTTTGTATTTCATAAGACACCATTAACAAACTGGAGACAAGCCACAGACTGGGAGAACATATTTGTAAATCATAATTCTGATGAAGAACTTAAGCCTGTATTATCATATAAAGAACTCTTACAACTCAATAATTAGAAGACAAACAACCAAATTAGAATGTGACAAGAGACTTGAATATTTTGCCAAATAAGATACAGGAATGGCTAAGAGGCACGGGAACAGATGCTCAATATCCTTACTTCTTAGAGGAATGCAAGTCAATGCCACAATGAGATGCCATAGCACTACTATTAGAATGGCTATAATGAAAAAGACAAAAACAACAAGGAAAAAACAAGTGTTGGTGAGGATATGGAGAAACCAGAACCCTCATGTGTTATTGGTAAGAGTGTAAAATGGTACAAGTGACTCTGAAAAATGATTTGGCTGTTTCTTACAAAGTTAAACATAAACAACATATAACCTGGCAGTTCCACTTGTAGGACTCTAATCAAGAGAAATAAGAACACATCCATACAAAGACTTTATGCAAATAATCACACCAGCATTATTCATAACAACCAAAATTTAGTGGAAATAATCCAAACGGCCAACTGTTGGAGAATGGATCAACAAAATGTGGTATTACCTCTACTATTGAGCAATACAAAGAAGTGGACCGTTGATGCACGCTATTCAGGAGGAACTTCAAACTACTTTTGCTGAGTGAAAGACGCCAGATGCAAAAGGATAAGTACCATACAATCCCATTCACCCGTAATTTCCAGAAAAGGCAAATTTACACATGAAGAAAAAATATCTGTGGTTGCCTGGGGTTGGGAGAATGGGAGTGGGAAAGGACTGCAAACTGAGGAAACTTTTTGGGTGCTGAAAAATGTCTAAAACTGCATTGTGGTGATTACACAACTCTACAGATTTGCTAAAAATTACTGAATTGTACACTTACAATGGGTAAATTTTATGTTACGTAAATTATACCTTAATAAAGCTTTTTTGTGTGTGTGATAAGAACAGATAATATAAGACCCACTCTCGACAAATTTTTAAGTGTACAATATTGTTAACTATAAGTACAATGTTGTATATTTTAGAGATTAATCCCTTATCAGATATATGGTTTGCAATAATTTTCTCCCATTCTGTAGGTTACCTTTTCACTCTGCTGATTATTTCCTTGGCTGTGCAGAAGCTTTTTAGCTCGATATAGTCCTACTTGCTTATTTTTGTTTTCGTTGCCTGTGCTTCTGGTGCCAGATCGATGAAATCATTGCCAATATCATGAAGCTTTTCCCCCTATTTTCTTCTAGGAGATTTACGGTTTCAGGTCTTATGTTTAAGTCTTTAATCCATTTTGAGTTGACATTTTGCATGGTGTGAGATAACGGTCCAATTTCATTCTTTTGCCTGTGGATATCCAGTTTTCCCAATGCCATTTGTCGAGGAGACTATCCTTTCCCCATTGTGTGTTCTCAGCACCCTTGCTGAGATCACTTGATTGTATATGTGTGGATTTATTTCTGGGCTCTCTATTCTGTTCGACTGTCTATTTGTCTTCTTTATGCCAGTAACATACTGTTTTGATTAATGAAGCTTTGTAATACATTTTGAAATCAGGAAGTGTGATGCCTCCAGCTTTGTTCTTCTTTCTCATGATTATTTTGGCTATTTGGGGTCCTCTGCAGTTCCATACAAATTTTAGGATTTTTTTCTATTTCTGTAAATCAATAAAGCTTTTATAATAAAAAAAATTTAAAAAGAATGAGGTAGGCCTATATATAGTGACATGGAAAGATAATGGTAAAATATTTTATTTCTTTAATTTCTTTTCACAGTTCTTCTGATGGTTACAAGTACATATAAATAAATAACATGCATTTGGTATATTATATCCTGAATTCACCTCTTTTCCAACCTCTACCAATGACCCTCGGTCCAAACTACTAGCGCCTTTTGCAAGGACAACTGAAATAGCCTCTTACTTGGCCTGCCTTCCTGCTTCCACTCTTTCCCTGCCACAGTGTCTTCTCCACAAAGCAGTCAGAATGACCCTTTGAGATCTTGTACTACTTTGCTCAAAATCTTCCAGTGCTTTCTCATCTCACTCAGAGTAAAATCTAAAATCTTTTTTTTTTTTTTTTTTTTGGTGAGGAAGATTGGTCCTGAGCAAACATCTGTGCCAATCCTCCTCTATTTTATGTGGGATGCTGCCACAGCGTGCCTTGAGGAGTGGTGTCAGGTCTGCACCAGGCATCCAAACCTGTGAACCCTGGGCTGCCAAAGTGGAGCATGTGAACTTAACCACTATGCCACTGGGTCAGCCCCCAAATCCAGTACCTCCAGTACCTCTTGGCCTTATCTTCTGTAATCCCCTCCTACTCACTCCTTGTCAGCCATACTGACCTCTTTGCTGGGCTCTGCACACCCCAAGCATGCTCTTGCCTCAAAGCCTTTGTAAGTGCTGTTTTCCTCTCCACAGAATGTTCTTTCTCAGACAACCTTGCTCCCTCACTTGCTTTGTGTCCCTACTCAAATATTACCTCTTGGAGAGGAATTTCCTCAGAACCCCATTTTAAATTATGACCCTTTCAGTCTCTAGTCTCTTACTCTGCTTTTTCTTCATAGCACTTGTCGCTATCTACAATTTTTCTTTTACTCCATCCATTCAGGTCTTTCCATCGTGCTTTGCCGCCACTCTTTAGGGCAACTGTCTTTGCCTGCAAGGCTGCAGCTTAGTTGGAGGCAAACTGGTATTCCCCCCAGTGGAAGAGGAAAGTGAGTCAGAGCTCCTATGAGCACACGGTACTTCAACTATGCTCCTCTGCAAAGAAAAGAGTGGCCGAGCCACAGCAGCGCTGGGGGGGGGGGGGGGGGGGGGTGCATGGACGTGCAGTGTTGCCGGGCTAACACGTGCCTGACTACAAATCTATTACTAGAGAAAGGGAGGACATATTTTGGTGGACAACTTGCCATAGCCTTCCACAACTTGTTGATTTTAAAAACTGAAAAACCACCTGTAAAACTAGAAAATGTGTAGAATATGCAAAGGCGTCATGTAAGACCTCACGTAATTTTGATCTGGCAAATCTCACTCACTGTAGACCCAGGTACTACGCTGGGATCAGACTTCTGGTGCCACTCAAAGGAGAATGTTCTCAATATCCAATTCTTGTGCTCTATCACTCCACTTTTTAGTATACTTAAATTTGGACTATGACTTTCTGTATGCTTTTCTGTAGTTTGTGGAGGTTTTAGTTGCCTTTTTTCCCATATATATAACTTTTTTCCAAGTTCTCAGCCACACTGCCTAGTCTACAAAATCTCCCTCTTCCCAGGGTTGTCCTCCCACAGTCCTTCGTTCTTCTGTTCTACCCTGGACCGGTTGGATCACCACGGGGTCTTGGGCTGTCTGCTCATTGGGCTGGATCTACTATTCTTGGATTCCACATCTTCCTCTTTTTTGATTTATTTCTCTTTTTTGCTGGAGTACAATCTCAGGAAACTTCCTAAGAAACAGCACGAGTCCTCACCCCATGTCCTGATCAGCACATTTGGTCTGTTCTAGACGCAGAACCATGACGGCATTGTTCCCTGACTCCCAGGGCCCAGTATTGCTAAGCAGTCTACGGCACTCCAATTTGCCTTACTTCGGAGGTTTCTTCTCCCTGGAAGCTTTAAAGCTCTTCTCTGTAGTCTCAGTGGTCATAAATTTTCCCGGGATCTTTTCATGTATCCTACTTGACTTTGGAAGGCTCTGACAAATTGGTCTCAGGTGTTCCCACATCCTGGAAAACTTCATTGTATTATTTACCGAAGAATGTTCTTGCGTCTGTTTTCTCTGTCTCACTGGAACTCCTTTTAATCAGATTTGGACCTCTTGAGCTGATTCTCTGTTTTTCTTATCTTTTCTATAATATTTTTAAATTATTTATCTTTTTACTCTGCCCTATAGGACAATTTTCCCGAGGAGAACTTTCAAACATTCTACTTCATTTGTTTGGATACTTTTTTTTGGTTCTGATCCTTTTTGTTCATAGCATCTTTTCCTTTGTCCTTTGTTTTATGAATTTAATATTTTCTTGACTCTCAGATGCTAGAAGCCTGGTAGAACCTTACCTAAAGTTATCCAAATAACGAGACACCAAAAATTCTATAACATTCTTACCTATATATATAAATGCAAGAATTCTAAATAAATTATTAACAAATAAAATCCAGCTGCTTATAAAAAGAATAATATTATATGACCAAGTAAAGTTTATCTTGGAAATACAAAAACAGACCTTGATAATATATTCATTCTCAACAGGTCATATGAGAAAAATTATATGATCATGTCAAGAGATGTTTAAAAAAAATCGTTAAAATTTCACATCCATTCCTGAACACAACTGTAATAAATTAGAATTGGAAAAATTAAATTGAAGGAAATTTCCCTAGCATAATAATATATCTTTTGGGGCCGGCTCCGTGGCCGAGTGGTTAAGTTCACGTGCTCTGCTGTGGCGGCCCAGGGTTCGGATCCTGGGTGCGGACATGGCACCGCTTGTGAGGCCACGTTGAGGCGGCATCCCACATCCCACAACTAGAAGGACATGCAACTAAGATATACAACTGCGTACAGGCGGGGTTGGGGGAGATAAAGCAGAAGAAAAAAAAAAAAGATTGGCAACGGTTGTTAGCCCAGGTGCCAATCTTTAAGAAAAAAAAAATAATAATATATCTCTCATATCAATGACTAATATTAATAGCCAACCATTATGTTTTCCTATTAAAACGTTGAGCAAAAAAGTCTGCTCTAATCACTATTATCATAATATAACATTTATTGCTAGCTAATACAATGGAATAAGATAAAATAAGATATAAAGAAAATAGCAAAGTATTATTTGCAGAAGATAGGACTATCATAAAGTTCTAATGAATTAACACAAACTCTATTTGAAATAAGACCAACAAGTAAGGAGGTAAGTTGCAAAAATCAGTGCTATAGCGTTTTTCACTTATTTGACCGGCAGTGATGGAAAACAAGAAATAACGTTTAGTGTTTTTATGAGTCTAGGAGGAAGTGGTCTCTCTCATATACTACCAGTGCCATTGTATGTTGTTACAACCCCTCTGGAGGCCAATTTTAGAGCCAGCAAACGTTCTAAAAACATGTATCTTTTTTTCTTTTATTTTTGAGGAAGATTAGCCCTGAGCTAACATCTGTTGCCAATCTTCCTCTTTTTTGGCTTGAGGAAGATTAGCCCTGAGCTAACATCCCTGCCAATCCTTCTCTATTTTGCATGTGGGTTTCTGCCACAGCATGGCTGATGAGTGGTGTAGGTCTGTGCCCAGGATCTGAACCTGTGATCCCAAGCTGCTAAAGCAGAGCTCGCAGAACTTTAACCACTTGGCCATGGGGCCAGCCCCAAAACATGCATATTCTTGAACCAAGCAGCTCTACTTCTAGGAATACAAGTTAAGAAAACAGATAGAAGTGGAAAGATGAATGAAAAAAGAAAAAAATTAGACATCCCAGTAAAGTTGCAAAAAAGGAAGCAATTTAAATGACAATCAGCGGGACCCTCCTTAAATATATCAAGACAACATGGAGTATTTATATATGTGTTTAGAAAAATGATGTGAATCTTATTTATTGTCTTGGAAAGAAGTTCATGTTTCATAGTGAAGTGATACAGATTAAGACAGTTAAAGTGATGTATAGTTGTATGCTATACAGCAAGACTAAAGTCTAAAATGATATATAACAAAATGCTTATAAAAGTCATGTTTTATTATGATTGATCAGAAAAAAAATTTTACTTCAGTGTATTTTTTAAAGTTTCCTTCTTTGTTTTCGAAAATAGACTTTTACCAAAAAAGGTCTAATGATAAAAGTCTCTAGACACAGTCAAAGGGTTTTTCATACACACAGCAATACAACAGCATTAAGTAGTGATAAGAACATACCAGATGAGGAGTAAAAATAGCTGGTGGTGTCTCCACTCCACCAATAGTTGTGTCGCCTTGAACAAATATCTTAGCAGCAGTTTACTCAACTGTAAAATAGGGATAAATAATGGTTGCTTATCTACCTCCCAATGCTGTTGTGAAGATCAAGTTAAACATTTATGTTTAAATGTTTCGAAAGATGTAAAATACTATGAGAATGAATGATGGAATACTCAATATCACTTAAAACAGTTAAAAATAAAATTGTCAGTTTGATCTCTTAACTGATTTTTGCAACGTTATTCTTAGGTAGTCAATATGTAATTTATAATCCTGTCCTATGTGTGATTTTGCTCAATGCTGAAATAGAAATGATGACATGGAATGCAAATCTACAAACCTGTGGCCCAGAAATCATAGAATATGCAGCAAAGCTCTAACCAGGCCAATGCACAGATTAGGAATTAATTACGTAGTTTTCTTTGATGGACACCAAAAGGTCCTACAACCTCAGAATGACACTCTGCCTTCTCCTTCCTTTGGACAGGCAATCACACTGCCTGAAATTCTTACATCAATCATTCTTTTCTTGAATGAGAACCTGAAGGCTTCTATTAAAATAAGAGTGTGTGTGTGTGTGTGTGCGTGTGTGTGTGAGAGAGAGAGAGAGAGAGACAGAGAGAGAGAGAGAGATTTGGTAACACATTAAGTGATTATTATCTATTAACATCAGATTGAAAATTGGTTATTAGATTATCTGGTGACTCATCTAGCAAGAAGGGGACGAAGGCCCCATTCCTCTCTAAAACTGGGATATCTTTAGAGGTCTGGAGGGTGAGGAGTTTGGGGTCAAGCTCAGACCAAGAGAACGGCCAACGCAGGAGGCTGGTTCAGAGGGCAGTGAGGATGAAGAGAGAAAATGAAGAGGATAATCCCTGTCATCTTATAATTGTGTAGGACTAGTCTGACTCTAAAAGTAATAGCAATAACATATTTGCACAAATGATTGCTATATACTTAGTTCCCTGATAAACCATAAAGTTTATTTTCCATTGAAGAGTCCACTTACAGATTTCTGAAACAACTGCCACAATAACATATAAATTCCCCCCAAAAGGTATCTCCTCTATCTGCTCTCTAGTTGTAGCAACATAAAACAAAATTGGGAATTTTATTATCTTCCCCCACTTTTTCATTCGCATATGGGGGCGCTCATCTAACTCCACACCTCTTACCTCTCACTGTGGCACTAAGCTAATTGCACAAGTCTGTCTAAATCTACCCACCTGTCTTTTGTTTTGCTGCCTACCTGGGCCTTTTCCAAACAGGCAGAAAATCTCCAATCAGTCTGTTATCACAACCAGAATGCAAGGGATTAGTGGCCACGGAGAGAAGCAGAATCAGTTTACATCCTTTCAGGCCAGAGAATGATATTACTTCACAAGCCAGAAATCTGAGGCTCCCTGACCTTAATTCAGAAAACCTGCAGTTAATAATCACATTAAAGTTGGTTTTACACACCAGACAGTTTTTGTTTCCTCTGTTGTTTTTACAATTTGAGTGTCTTTTGTGGGTACCAAAATTATTTGCTGAAAGGCATATAGTAACATTTAAAATATTTAATCTATAATAAAGTAAGTCTTACAGTTTAGGTATATCTGAGTTAAAATATAGTTTGCATTAATCTTTTGCAAAGCTAATAACATTGCTTGTACTTATCCAGAGGAGAATTTAGTAATTTAACTTGTTAATTATGACAGTTAATACACTGAAAGCACCTTTCTTAATTGAGGAATAAAATAGGATTTTTATTATAATCTGTCAACCTGAATAAATAACATAGATCCCAACACAGGCACACTCTCACCCCTCCCCAAAAAAGGTCAATTGTTTCTCGAAGGAAAGAGAACTAAGCCTGAAGCTACAAATTTAGCAAGGAAAACGGGTCAAAGAACAGATGTGCAGAGCTGGGGGAACTGGCCCAGGCGATCAGGTCAGCGTGCAGAGGTTCCAATGACAGCAAACCGAACTTGGTTGCTTTTTCATAATCAAACACTTAATGAAAACAAATCTAATTAACATCACAAGCCAAAATGAAGTATAAGTGATCTTCTGGAGTGTGGTAAACTTTGACAACATTCCACCAGAGGAACTGTATTAGCAACCCCATTTCAGCTGCTTCAATGTAATTCACCGTGTGTTCACTTAAATGAGTTATGGGAAGCTTCAGACACCTGTTCTCTTTTAGAGAGAGTGATTTAGAGTGTGTGTGTGTGTGTGTGTGTGTAGTTACTAAGATGGAACGTATAGTCCAGCTACGGAGATGATGCTCACAATACGAAAATACAGTGTGAGTCTATATATATACTGACAGAGAAGAAAAGTTACAGTGGCATTTTTGGTGCCAAAAATGTTTAGGTTTATTAAATATTTATTCCCAAGGTACTTTTGGTATTATGAAAACAGAACCTAATACTTGGAGGAAAAAGAAAATCTCAAAAAGTTATGTTTGGGCTGGCCCCGTGGCCGAGTGGTTAAGTTCGCGCGCTCCGCTGCAGGCGGCCCAGTGTTTCGTTGGTTCGAATCCTGGGCGCGGACATGGCACTGCTCATCAAACCACGCTGAGGCAGCGTCCCACATGCCACAACTAGAAGGACCCACAACGAAGAATATACAACTATGTACTGGGGGGCTTTGGGGAGAAAAAGGAAAAAATAAAATCTCTGAAAAAAAAAAAGTTATGTTTGCTAATTCCATGATAAAAAACATCTCTTACAGACATGGAATCATTCTCCCTTGGGTGAGTCTAGAAGAAGAAAAATGGAAACATATGGGATGAATTTGCCCAAGTTTGGAAAGACGTCTTTGCCCACACCAGGACTGTGCTAAGACTGCTCTTGTAAGGTGCATATGGATTTCCCAGATCTGTGACACTAACTACCCACCTCCAGGCGCCATTGGTCACATCACATATGTTCTTAGCATTTCAACTTTCACCTCTCTCCTCTTAAAAATATAGATAAAAATTTAGCCAGATTTTAATGACAACAAACTAATTTAAAATACCGCTCTACTCCATTCCCCATCTGGTTTTGGCACTATTAACTGTAAGGTCTCATAGAAATATTACTTAAAAAATTAATGGCAGTGCCGTCTCAAAGGAGTCACTAAATTAGCGATCTATGCTTTCTCCTTAGGCGATTGAACTAAAAGTTCTGGGGCCCTTTTATGCCAATGTTTGTTTTATAACTTTCTAAAAATTACTTTAGTAATTTTTGTTAATCGTTATATTAACAGTAGTTGAATAATTAGAGGGTCATAGTACTTTTAAAAAACATCAGAAACCTTGGAATATCTTTAATTTGGGCAGGTATTTACTTATAAGGCATTATTAACTTATCTTTTACAAACAACCTTGAAACAAGATAATAAAACGTACACCCCAGTAACATTCTTAGCAGAAGAATGGGTATCCTTATGGTTCTCCAGTCACCTAAGATAATTGGTCTCCTCACAAAACACAGCAAAAAAAAAAATTTGTTACAAGATGCGAAAGCTATTTTTCCACATGATCAGACTTTAACTCTGAAGCCAAAATAATGCAAAACATCTTATAAAAATTTAAATAGTAATCTTTTAAATGTGCTTGAAAAAAGACCTATGTGGTAGTAAAAACATTCATATAAAGAATTTAAAATTCTCAAGCAGCCGCTATCTCCCCCCAAAAAGGAAAAAAAATTTGACAACAATATGTTTTATTAGTTTGTTCCTAAAAAAGTGGAAGTTCACTATGAAAAATAACTTATAGCATGTATGTAACAAGTTGTTTTTTTTCTTTTTTGGAAATTGTGTTCATTAACCATTTTGCAGGGTTTTAAAATTGTTCATTACCCAAAAAGACCCAAAGGTATCCTGACAGAATTGAAGAGGACATTTGAATCTTTGCTTTTAGTAACCCCTTCAATATTTTAGATCTATAAGATTTATTTAAGGTAAATTTGGTAAAGAATTTGTTTAGTAAAGAATATTTCCCATCATCTATGAGAATAAGGATCACGTTGAGGAAAATAAAGATTTCATCACCTTCAAGTAAACATTTACCGAGTATTTAGTCCATGTCAGGCGCTGTGGTGGGTGCTTCTGTAATTCTCCGCCCTAAATTTCCTGAATAAAAGCACCCAAAGTGTGAAATCTAAAACTTTCCAGGTAAACACTGTGTCTTTTAAGCATTAGGTATGGCCAGTCATGTACACACAACCACACACACACACAATCACACGTGATTGTGTGTGTGTGTGTGTCTGTTGCGTATATATATATATATATTTTTTTTATTTTGGTTAAAGAACTTGTCAAAATGGACGATAGGCATCATCCTTGAAATAAAAACACAAACATTATAGGAGTATTGCTCATTTAATCAATGCAAACCACCTGTCTAAATACCAATAGCAAACTACTTCAACGCTAAAAAGATCCAGCTGAAATATAACTTCTCTAATTCTGATCAGCCTGAGAACTATTTCCAAAGGGGTCACTCTAAACACAAAAACTAGCATTGTTTTTATGTGACTCGGTTACAGTAGCTTAAGTCTCTAAACACTAGAATTCCTCACACAGCTGTTAATTGTGGACCAGGGGACTGGCCGACATCTGCTTCTTACTTATTTCATTAATGGTTCACTTCCAGGTCCTAAACGGATTGCAGCCTTTCTCCAAAGATAATGTCGGAGGCATCTATGTCTGCCTTCCACAGAGTTGGCTTGTTCTGGTTTGTCACCCTCCATACAATGCAAATCTGAGGGAACTCACATCTGTCACCGATCGACCCAATTCATGGGCAATCTTTTCCCATCGACCTGGGGTCCCTCCTGGGAATTTAACCATACTTCTTGTCAGCTGGCTGAGGTCCTCTTCTGTCCATTCAGGTGCCTGAAAAACATTAAAGAAAAAAAAAGATAATTTAGGGAATTTTGCTAAAACATTGAATGAGCCTGTGAAACAAACTATTGGCAATATGCTTTCTGCAAAAACAATATTAAAATGTATCTGACAGTTTGGATAAAGGTTTGAGCTGCATATTTAACATTAGAATGCAAAGCTCCAGCAGCCTTTTAAGTTTTCCCATGTATACTAAATAAGAAGGCAGAAATGTTGTGAGGCCAGGCTTTTGAGGACATTAAAGAAAAAAAAAATTCAGTTTTGCATTAAAGTGAGGAACCATCCTCAAAGCCTACGAAATGCATTGTGTCACTGCTGCTCACAAATGCCTCATAAAGATTACTATAAAAAGTCAAAGTTTTAAGAAGAATTATATTTTAAAGAAAGCAAAAAACCTTACAAGCATAAATGAAAGTACGAACAAGTAAATGTACTGATTTAGAATCAGAACTGAGACAAAGATAGATTTCTTATTCATTCTACCTAACAATATCTAATTCTAAACATCACGTATTTTCAAGAAGTTTAACTTATCAAATGCTAGCCTTATTAAAACCTGTAAATAGAAATAAAATTAGAAACTCTTGCGACCAAGACTTAAACCATCAAGTCCATGCAAAGCAATGTTTCAGTTCGGAGAAGGGAAATAGATTCTAAAAGTTGATCAAATGATTAAATTGGATAATAAAATACGTCACAGATTATAACATCTTTTTTGCAAAAGCAAACATTCTAAGAGCAAGCATATTCTCTGCCTTTTATTCAGCACTGCCACTTGGTCAAACCCAAAGCCGAGCAAAGCAAAAGAAACTATTATCAAATAACAAATAACCGTGTTGCAATTATGCTACATTACAATCTAGCACTAAACTAGTCCTACCAGAGGCAGCAAGCACCCTGGTATGAAACAATGCTCTAGGAGTCAGCAGAGATGGAGGAAGCCCACCTTATTTTCCTTTAATTAAAAAGAAAGAAAAAAAGAACGAAAGAAGGAAACCTTTGAGACAAATACCTTTTCTAATCACCATTTCCGATAATGAACAGGCATACATCAGGCCGTTTGCATTACAGAACCATCAGCACAGAACAACAGTCAGAGGTGAGTGACCCCAGGGACTATCTCCACAGCTACAGCAAAGCTTCTCCCTGACACTAATCCTCCCTGTCATTCTCCCACTGTGCTCTAACCACACTGACATCCGCCTGCCTCACTGCGAGCTTAACGGGGCCCTTCCTGACTTTTTACTGTCTCCCCCAATCAATGGTTCAAGCGTGCTCTTTTCACCATGTCCAAATGGCAGCTTCACTCATAATCAAAGTGCACTGCCCCAGTTAAAGGGCTTTCCGAAAGGCTCTCCCATTTGCATTCATTTGCAAAGCAAACTACTTTTATTCACTTTGTTCTGCTATCAAGAATGTTCCCTGAAGCAGATAAATTGGCATAAATACAACCTGCCACTTACGAGTCAGTAAATAATAGCCAATAGCAGGCAGGATTTTATCAATCATTCTGTTTTGTATCCACTAAAAGCTGAAAGCCTCGAACATATTCATCAGTACAACCCATAGGATACACGCATAAATTCTCCTCTGTAAAGACGGAGCCCACACTGGGCATGGTCGGGATTTCTTTGATATTTAATGAATATCAGAAATCTAATTCTCAGTATCAGATAATTTAAAAATTTACACTAAAGGTTTTTTCTTTCTTTATGCTTGTTTTTACTTTATTTAGGGGAAAAAGTATTAGTATTCAGATATTATTTAAAGGGACATAATTGGATTTTCAAGGAAATTATATTTTTATTGCTAAAAAGCTGAAACTTTAATAACTATACCAATTGGCTTCAGAAATGCAAAAGAGTTAAGAATTTAAATATAAGCTTATAGTACAAAGTCATACTGTGAAGAGGATTAAGTTGACACCGCACAGAGATACAGTAGTCAAATATATAGTGTATCAATACAAATTCACATTATATCAAATCATCTTATTTCTGCATTTATTATAACAAACATTTTTGGGGCAAACAAAATTTCTAAAATGTCAATAATATAAACCATTGTTTCACATAGTAAACTAATTCTTGAATTTCTATTTTTAATAGATTGGCTTTCCAAATATGCTGCATATATGAACAATGGGCATTAAAAATCAATCTGATTTTAATTCCTTCTTAGTAAGATGAGTCTAAAAGTACAGTGTCATTTTTTTTCTGGGAAGGAGAAATTTTAAATCAAATGTTTGGATATCCTGAAAAATCATCCGCTATGAGGATCTTTCCTTTTAGTTTCATAGTTATTTCATAGCCATGATTTTTATTAATATTAAAAAAAACTAGATCGATAATAACTAGGACCATAATCTGAAATCTTTGACAGACTCCTTTTAGCAATTCATTATTCTCTCTTTCCTACCGCTGTAAGGCGCTTTGGTGAATGTGTAATTCCTCAGCAATGGTTAGTCATGTCTTTAGAAGCAAGAGCCTACTGTGATGCAGCTACTACAGCAGCCATGAGGGTGGCCGTGGTGTGAATGTATTCTCCTTGTTCTAATCTGGAGCCAACTGTAGCTGTGAAAGTCAAATGAATGCATAAGCATACTGCTTCGCCACTTAAAACCATGTGTGTCCAATATTACTGAGACACTGGGCCAAAAATCCATCTCTACAGTAAAGTAATGGAAGATACCACATGGTGTGGGGACAGCTGTTGTGACTACACAAGCATTCCAATTTTGCATCAGAAAAACCTCTCTCTGGGAATAAATCTCCATACTGAATACAAAATAAAAAGTTTTCAAATTACTCAATATTTTTATGTAATGATCCAAAAATACATCTACTAAGGTAAGAGCTGATATGAAAATTTAAATTGTATTCCCAAATAATGTCCCTGTGGGATAGATTTTTGTCATAAAACCAGGCATGTTCAAAGATTTGGTGCCTTTCAAAATCCTTACTAGTCTTGAGGGATAGGAGTGGAGGCTGTGGGTGAAGCACACAGTGTTTTTTAAGTAACCTCTAAACACTTTTCCCCTCACAGCTTTAGACTATAAAATGTTAATTACAAAGTCTTATATAATTTGGTACTGAAAACTTATGGCTCAATTAAAAGAAAAATTTTAAATGTACTTATTTATTGTATTTTTATGCTTCAATTATAAAAGATCCATTTCTATCTAACAAATAGATATTGAAACTTCCTAATGAATAATATAGTCATGCGTCGCTTAACAACGGGGATACATTCTGAGAAACGTGTCATCAGGCAATTTTGTTGTGCCAATATCATAGAGCGCACTTAAACAAACCTAGCTGGTATAGCCTACTACACACCTAGGCTATATGGTACTAATCTCATGGGACCACTAGCCAAAATGTGGTTTGTTGTTGACCAAAATAGCATTATGCAGCACATGACTGCATTTCTATCTAAGCGACCTATTAATGATCGTTATTTATATAATTACAGAAGTTAAAATTTTGGATTCAACCATTGTTTTTTTCCTTTTTCTCCCCAAAGCCCCCCAGTACATAGTTGCATACTCTTTGTCGTGGGTCCCTATAGTTGTGGCAAGTGGGACGCCGCCTCAGCGTGGTTTGATGAGCAGTGCCATGTCCACGCCCAGGATTCGAACCAACAAAACACTGGGCCGCCTGCAACAGAGCGCGCAAACCCAACCACTCAGGCACGGGGCCAGCCCCCGGATTCAACCATTTTTTAATAGATTCAGCTCAACTCATAAGTTCTCAGAAATTTTACTTAAGAAATAATATCCTGGGGCTGGCCCCATGGCCAAGTGATTAAGTTTGTATGCTCTGCTTCGGCAGCCCAGGATTTCATGGGTTTGGATCCTGGGCACAGACCTAGCACCACTCATCAGGCCAAGGTAAGTGACCTCCCACACAGCAAAACTAGAAGGACCCACAACTAGAATATACAACTATGTACTGAGGGGCTTTGGGGAGAAGAAGAAGAAGAAGAAGAAGAAGAAGAAGAAGAAAAAAAAAGACTGGCAACAGATGTTAGCTCAGGTGCCAATCTTTAAAAAAAAAAAAAGAAATAATATCCTTTCATATCATCAACCGGCTAAAATATCAGATGTATATCTAAAAGTGTGGATGGTATATCTAAAGAATCTAATAATCTGCCACCCTCTAATTCTATGTTCTACACTGATTTTGTGTTTTAGAATGTGCATTTGGCTTTCAGCTATACAATTTTCCTTTTCAATTAAAAAATTGAACAGTTAAGTGCCCTTGACTATATACGTGGATAAACTGTATACAAAAAAACAAACCACAAAATTAAAAACAAATCACTTCAAATGTCTTTTCACTTTTTTTTTTTTTTTTAAAGATTTTATTTTTTTCCTTTTTTCTCCCCAAAGCCCCCCCGGTACACAGTTGTATATTCTTCGTTGTGGGTCCTTCTAGTTGTGGCATGCGGGACGCCGCCTCAGCGTGGTCTGACGAGCAGTACCATGTCTGCGCCCAGGATTCGAACCAACGAAACACTGGGCCGCCTGGAGCGGAGCGCGCGAACTTAACCACTCGGCCACGGGGCCAGCCCCCCCTTTTCACTTTTTTGAAGAAAAGCTGGTAACTCATCCCAAACTATTGTTCTAATTTGTGACCCTTTAGCAGCAATCATTATTTCACGCTGTGCCCATAAAAGTCTCCTTATCTATGGTTTAGTGACTTTGCCAAAAGAGAGGTCTCCTCTGGAGTGGTGATTCTAAAGTGTGGTCTGTGGGCTGGGGCCAACCACTGTTTGTTACCCATCTGTGACAAAGTAAGCTCAGAAACAGAGTAAGGGTTAGAACTCACAGCAATTCAACACGGCTCAACAATCAAGTCCAGGATGAGGAAACTCTTCCTTTAAACAGAACATAAGCCAGCTGGAGTGCTGTCAAACCAGCACGGTGGGTCACAGGAAGTGCAAGCTGCATCCTGGGTAGGTGGAACAGGACTCCAGATTGGTCAGCAACAAAGGGAAAGAAAAACTTTTAAAACCTGGTCCCTCACTACAGATAGTTTGAGAAACACTGCTCAAGACAACGCAAATAGTTAAGTTCCTTTTTACCTCCTTTTTGGGGAGCAACAGTAAATAAATCCCCTTTGGGAAATGGACACACAGATGCTTGATCCACTACTCTTTGAAATACTGTATGCCACTAAGTGTTGTGGTGATTTGGCACACAGTAAAAGATAACTAACACAGGAAGATTACTCCAGGCAAAGGGAACAGCAAATTGCAAAGGCCTTGAGATGGGAGCAGGTCTAGGATGTTGGAGGAATAGCAAGAGGACCAGGGTGGCTGGAGCCAAGCGAGCAAAGGGGCAGCGGGAGGAGTCGAGGCCAGAGAGGTAAGGATGTGAAATCACACGAGTGCTGAGAGGACTCCAGCTCATTTCCTCTGGATGACACACAAAGCTACTGGAGGGATTTCTTTTTTTTTTAAATTGAGGTATAATTGACATACAACATTATATTAGTTTCAGCTGTACAACCTAATGATTTGATATTTGTATGTATTGCGAAATGATCACCACACTAAGTCTAGTTAACGTTGGTCACCATACGTGGTTAAAGAATTTTTTTCTTGTGATAAGAACTTTTAAGATCTACTCTCTTAGCAACTTTCAAATATGCAATACAATATTAACTATAGTTGCCTAGCTGTATATTATATGCCCAGGATTTATTTATCTTATAAGTGGAAATGTACCTTTTGACCCCCTTCACCCATCCCCCACCCTCTGCCTCTGGCAACCACCAATCTGCTCTCTGTATCTACGAGCTCGGTTTGTTTTTTTAGATTCCACATATAAGTGTGCTCATTTGGTATCTGTCTTCCTCTGTCTGACTTATTTCACTTAGCATAATGCCCTTAAAGTCCATCCATGTTGTTGCAAATGGCAAGATTTCATTCTTTTTCTTTGTGGCTGAATAATATTCCAATGTGTACACACATCACATTTTCTTTATCCATTCATTCATCAATGGACACAGATTGTTTCCACATATTGGCTATTGTAAATAATGCTGCGGTGAACATGGGTATACATATGTATTTTTGAGTTAATGTTTTTATTTTTTTCAAACAAATACCCAGAAGTGGAATTGCTGGGTCATATGGTAGTTCTATGTTCGATTTTTTGAGGACCCTCCATACTGTCTTCCAAAGAGGTTACATCAATTTACATTCCCACCAACAGTGCCTGAGGGTTCCCTTTTCATCATGTCCTCGGCATCACTTGTTATTTCTTGTCTTTTGAATAAACAGCCATTCTACCAGGTGTGAGGTGATATCTCATTGTGGTTTTGAATTGCGTTTCCCTCATGATTAGTGGTTATGAGCACCTTTTCATGTACCTGTTGGCCATCTGTGTGTCTTCTTTGGAAAAATGTCTATTTAGGTCTTTTGCCCATTTTTTAACTGGGTTATCTGGTGTTTTGCTATTGAGCTGTATGAGTTCCTTGCATATTTTTGGATATTAACCCCTTATCAGATATGACTTGAAAATATTTTCTCCCATTCCGAAGGTTGCAAATTAATTTTGTTAGTGGTTTGCTTTGCTGAGTAGAAGCTTTTTAGTTCGATGTAGTCCTACTTGGTTATTTTTGCTGTTGTTGCCTTTTCTTTTGGTGTCAAATCTAAAAGTCATTGTCAAGATGATGTCAAGAGATTACCTATGCTTTCTTCTAGAATTTTTATGGTTTCAGGTCTCACATTCAAATCTTTAATCCATTTTGAGTTAATTGTTGTGTATGGTTTCAGATAGTGATCTAGTTTCATTCTTCTACATGTGTCTGTCCAGTTTTCCCAACACTATTTATTGAAGAGACTATCCTTTCCTCATTGTATATCCTTGACTTCTTTGTCATAAATTAATTGACCATACATGTGTGGGTTTATTTTTGGGTTCTCTGTTCTGTTCCATTGATCTATGTGTCTGTTTTTATGTCAATATCATATTGTTTTGATGACTATAGCCGTGTAGTATAGTTTCAGAGAGCAAGATGCCTCCAGCTTTGTTGTTCTTTCTCTAGATTGCTTCGGCTATTTGGGGTCTTTTATGGCTCCATACAAATCTTAGAATTGTTTTAGTTCTGTGAAAAATGGCATTGGAATTTTGATAGGGATTGCACTGAATCTGTAGACTGCTTTGTGTATGTGGTCATTTTAACAATATTAATTCTTCTAATCCATGAGCACAGAATATCTTGCCATTTACTTGTGTCTTCAATTTCTTTCATCAATGTCTTACAATTTTCAGTGTACAGGTCTTTCACCTCCTTGCTTAAATTTATTCCTAGGTTTTTTTTTTTTTAAGATTTTATTTTTCCTTTTTCTCCCCAAAGCCCCCTGGTACATAGTTGTTTATTTATAGTTGTGGGTCCTTCTGTGGCATGTGGGATGCTGCCTCAGCATGGCCTGATGAGTGGTGCCATGTCTGTGCCCAGGATTTGAACTGACGAAACCCTGGGCCGCCAGAGCAGAGCACACAAACTTAACCACTCGGCCACAGGGCTGGCCCTATTCCCAGGTATTTTACTCTTTTTGATGCAATTTCAATGGGATTGTTTTCTGGAGGAATTTTTTTCCTTCAGTTGGTTGTGTGCTTATTTGGTCGGTTGAGGAGGGCTTATTCACAAAGGTATGGGAGGGGGACCACAAGAGCTGGGGCAGTAACAGTGCTGAGAGTAAGACCTGGAGGAGAAGACTCCTGAGGAGTAGCCTCCTTACGAGGCGATAGTGAAATCAGGTGGAAGGACACAGCTGGCCCAGGATGACAACATCCAGAACCACAGCTGGGACTGGCACCAACTTCTAATTAAGTCTGTGATAATGCACTGCACAGGCCCAACAGGTGAGTGATACGGAGTAATGTGGGGATGTGGTAAGAATCTCTCATCTGTAATGAGAGTACTAAGCTCTGTAATTTTCTTAGGAAAGCAACATTGTTTTTGATTTACCATTTGGGAGTACCAGTTCACAACTGGGGCTCCTTGTCTGAACCATAAAACACAAAAAATTGGGAGGACTTTTTTCAATTCTCCCAAGGATGGTATATAAGTAGGCCAGGAAAGAAGTTAATTCATCACATACAGTAGGTGTGTAGGGCATGAGGGTGTAATTCTTTTGTAAAACTCTCTTTGAGAGAGGCTGAGTGAGAGAGGAGTTCCAGGAGCTTCGCATAAGTGAAATCTTAGATTGGCGTTCTTCAGGCTATTTTTCAACAAAGCTTTCTGCCCATTTTTACCCCTTTCCTTAGAACACTGTTAAGTAACAAATTCAGGTTGGGGAAGGAGATCTGGAAGGAGGGATGTCTCACTACTCCATGCACCGTCTTCTATCCAATCCTCCTATTCCACCCCACACCTTTAATTCTCGCCTTTGCTGGGCTTCTGTGAGGAGTCGGCTCCTCCCCGCTGCAAGGACAGAGTGGGGAAAGCTAAGACCTAAGTAGCTACTCATTATCCATCGCTTCCCATCTTCTAAAATTTCATTAACATTCCCTGTCTGCTATAATTGCCTCTGCCATTCTCTTTGCTGTAGGCTTTATGCCTTTTTTATTCTTTCATTCTCATTTTGGTGGGGATTCAGAAAGGAGGAATGATAAACAAACGTGATCGAGGTCATACATTTACCAAGCATTTGATTTCATGTGGAGAAATCTGTGCAGGGTTATTTAAAACTGTGATACACATATTACATTATTCACATTTTAACTTAAACAGCGTGTACTAGAATCATCTACTCATGATAATCTAATATTGTGATAAAGAGTTGATTCCACTTTATGATGTTTGATTGCTGATAGCTTTGAAGTCTCACCCTTCTCTCTTCCCCCTGTGCCCCACATGTGGGCAAGCAGTTAAGAACGCCTGGGAGACTGAAACCTTGCAAATCCCTCCCCATGTGTGAGATTCCTCATCCCACCCCTGCCACAACCCCCAACAACAATAAAAACCCCAAACCAAGTCTCCTTTCCCAACTCTCGCAAGCAATTTTTGGGCCAACATGGGAGGCTTGCCCTGTTTTCCCCAGAAAGCCTTACATATATTAAACCATTTTTTGTATTCTCTTGGTGTGTGTGTGAGATATCATCACTTTTTTTTTTTTTTTTTTTTTGGTGAGGAAGATTGGCCCTGAGCTAGCATCTGTTGCCAATCTTCCTCTTTTTGCTTGAGGAAGATTGTCCCTGAGCTAACATCTGTACCAGTCTTCCTCTATTTTGTATGTGGGACACCGCCACAGGATGGCTTGATGAGCAGTGTGTAGGTCTGTGCCCGAGATCTGAACCCATGAACCCTGGGCCACCAAAGCAGAGTGCACAAATTTAACCACTATGCCAACAGACCAGTCCAACATCATCACTCTTGATATCTGAGCCAAATTTTGGGTGCAGGGGAGGTCTATCCTGTCCCTGCAAGGCAGCCACAACAACTGGTATTGGGAGCAGGACGTCTAGGGAAGACCACCATCACTGGTGATCTTTCTTCTCTTGCTTCAGTTTGCTAACTGGCTCTGCTGCTTTGAGCTGCAATTGCTGAATTCTCCCAAGCCTCTGATATAGATTTAACCAACCTCAATCAGAAGTTTCAATAACTGGTGTTTAAGGGAGAGGAGTATGGGATTGGGGCCCCCTTTAAGTGGTCTTGGGTTGTATGTCAGCTCAGACCCATCTATATGTCTTGGACTGAACTGTATGTCTTGATTGCAGCATAAGCCATGACTGATGCCAGACTCAGGGGAAATATTCATCCTGGGTCTGACTGACTGGTTGTGTGTCTCAACCAGGTGTTGGCCCCCAGTCTGTAGAGGGCCCAGGGGAAAAGACTTACAGCCTGTATGATATACAGGCCCATTGGGTGGTCACTTGTGTGGAGGAACAGCAGTCACTATTTGAAGAGCAGTCATTACTTGAAGAGTTGAATCACTGAGATTCACCATCCTAAAGGCAGACGGCTCACAAGGAACCTACAAATGCTTCCGCAGCTTCTGCTGCCTATGTCTTGGTTGCAAAAAAGATCGGGATCCTCAGGGTTATAGGGAAAAACACCCATGGCATACCTGTGGCATTCAAGGCATTAATTCAACCACTGTCATGGGGAAGGACCCTAATCCTGATGATACGATTTGAGGCTGTCTGGAGGAAGAAATTCATAAATAAAAGCAGTGTAGAGAAGACTTCCCTGAACTATAGTATACCAGTAACCACCACCACCAAAAAAAGCAAAAAAGAGAAGAGAGAAGAAACCTGGATACAAGGGGAAAGTACTGGTCTGCTAGGGCTGTCACAACAGAAACCACAGACTGGTGGCTTAAACAACAGAAATCTATTCCCTCACAGTTCTGGAGGCTAAAAGTCCGAGTCTAGGGTGCTGTCAGGGTTGGTTTCTGGCCTGATGGCTCTCCTCCTGGTTCGCAGATGGCTTCCCTCTTACTGTGTCCTCACACGGCCTTTCCTCTGTAAGTGGGAGGAGAGAGAGAAATCCCTGGTCTCTCTTCCTCTTCTTATAAGGACACCAGTCCTATCAGATTAGGGTCCCAACCTTATGACATCCTTTCACCTCAATTACCTCTTTAAAGGCCCCATCTCCAAATACAGCCACATTGGGAGTTAGGGCTTCAATGTATGATGGAGGGGGACAGAACTCAGCCCATAACAAGGAGGAAACAAACAAACAAAAACTGAAACGGAAGTGCACAATTAGCCCCAATTGGTAACTGAAATTTACAAAAGAATTTATACAAGAAAAAGATAAAAAAGGCATAGATTGCCTTTTGTGCCTCTGTAACACTGGTTCTGAATTAATTTAATATCTGCTGAAATACAGCAACTGGCAAACTTTCAGGCCTTAATCAATACCGGGGCTTGAATTACAGTTACACTGGGGATCCCACTAACTTTAAACAAGGTACCACCTATAATCTTAGGGGATTACTCAACGTGATACAGAGGACAACAGGTACACCTCACCTTAACCATGCCTAAATTCCTCATGGCCATAGAACCTCTTGTCCTAAAATATTCCTAGTGGTCATGGACTTTCTGAAGCAATGAATAATAAATTAAGTATTTGGCACTTAAAAAATAACCTTGGTAAAATGGAACCACTTTAAAATGGACTATCTCCCGCCCCATTAAAATAGTTAACATGGCCCAATGTAAACTAAAACAGGGCCTTTGATGATTGAAATCCACTATACAAGACATTTAGAGAAGGGGTGATTATCCCCACTGCTTTGCCATTTAACAGCCCGATCTGACCTGCTCTTAAACTTGGGAACAATGAATGGTGCCTTATGGGAGATTACCTCGACCTTAACGCTGTGGGCCTCACTAAGGTCCCCATAGCCAATATTACTGCAATTACTGACTTCATCCATCAGCAACTGGTGAATATTTTGCTCTTACAGGTTTGGTGAATATGTTTTGTTCAGTGCCTATTCAACAGTCTCTTGACTGCAGTTTGCCCTCACCTCCAAAGGGACACGAGATACTTTCACCCAGCCGCCACAGGGTACCTCAACAGCCTTGTCATTGCACAGTCTTTGAGGACTACATCTTAACTACGTGCTGCTTCCTCCAGGAACACAGGGATAACATTACACTGATGACTTCTTCCTCTAAGGAGATTGATTTGACACACTCGTTCAGGATATACAAACACAAAGGAGCTCACAAAGGGGATGGGCCACTGCCTCAGACATGGGATAAGGCCTCATCACCTTGGTTAAAGTCTTGAAAATTATTTGGTAAACTGAGGGCTGCTCCACCCACAACACTGTCAAGAAACAGCCATTGATTCTCTCAGCACCCACAACTTCTTTTAGGCTTCTTGTGTTTTGGAGGAAACATATTTCTCACTTACAAATTGTACTTAAGCTCTTTTACGCTGTTACTTGCAAACTGCTCTCCTTGAATGGGGCCCCTTCTACTGAAGACTCTAGAATCCATCCAAATTGTAAAACAACAGCCACTCCTGTTAGTGTCCCCCAGAGACTCCTTCACTGCAGAGGTTTTGGCAACCTTCTCTCAGTGACAGAATACCAGTTGTGTACAACTAATGACTTTAAAATGGTAAAACCACAAATATTTGGATTTTGCTAAAATTAAACTTTTGGTCTTTTAAAGAAACTGTTTAAAAAATGAAAAGGAAAGCCACAAACTGAGAGAAAATATTCATAACACATATCATAGAAAAGATTTGTATCACAATTTGTTTATCCATTCTTCTACTGATGGACATTTGAGTAGCTGCCAGCTCTTGGTTATTATGTATTATGAATACAGCTGCTATGGACATTTGTTTATAACTGTCTTAGTGGTCATATGTTTTAATTTCTTTGGATAAATACCTAGTGGTGGAATTGCTAGGTCATGGGGAAAGTATACATTTCACTTTATGAGAAACTACATAAGTATTTTTCCAAACAGGTTGTATCATTTTACACTCTAAATGTATGCAGGTTCTCATTGCTCCAGATCCTCACCCACACTTGATACTACCAGTTGTTTCAATTTTGACCATTCTGATGGGAATGAAAACATATCTTATTGTGGCAATAATAGGCATTTCCCAGATAACAAATGATCTTGAGTATCTTTACATGTGTTTATTGGCCAACTGAATATCCACTTTTGTGAAGTATGTCTTCATATCTTTTGCTCATTTGTTAATTGGGTTATTTTACTATTAACCAGTTGTAAGAGTTCTTTGTATTTTGTGGACACAAGATCTTTGTCAGGTATGTTTTATGAAGATTTTCTTCCACTGTAACTTACACTTTCATTTAAAATTCTTTAACTTTTATTTTTAAATAGTTTTAGGCTTAAAGAAAAGTTGTGAAAATAGTATGGAGTTCCCTTATACTCTTTATCCAGTTAACTATGACGTTAATATCTTCTTTTATTGAGGTATAATTCACATATAACATTATAATAATTTTAGATGAACATAATTTGATATTTGTATATACTGCAAAATGATCATAGTAAGTTGTTAACATCTGTCATGATACATAGTTGCAAATTGTTTTTCTTGTGATGAGAACTTTGAAGATCTACTGTTGGCAGCTTTCAGATATGCAACAGTCTTATTAACTATAGTCACCACACTGTGCATTACATCCATAACTAATTTATTTCATAGCTGCAAGTTTGTAGCTCCAGATCCTCTTCATCCATGTTGCCCAACCCCCACTCCTTGCCTCTGACAACCACTAATCTGGTCTCTGTATTTAATAGCCAAAGCAATCCTGAGAAAAAAGAACAAAGCTGGAGGCATCACAATGTCTGACTTTAAAATATACTACAAAGCTATAGTAATCAAAATGGCATGGTACCGGCAGAAAAACAGACACACAGATCAATGGAACAGAATTGAAAGCCCACAAATAAAACCACACATCTACACACAGCTCATATTTGACAAAGGAGCCAAGAACATACAATGGAGAGAGGAAAGTCTCTTCAATAAATGGTGTTGGGAAAACTGGACAGAAACATGCAAAAGAATGAAAGTAGACACTTATCTTACACCATAAACAGAAATTAACTCAAAATGGATTAAAGACTTGAAGGTAAGACCTGAACCATAAAAGTCCTAGAAGAAAATATAAGTAGTACACTCTTTGGCATTGGTCTTAGCAGCATCTTTCGGAATACCATGTCTACATAGGCAAGGGAAACAAAAGAAAAAATACACAAATGGGACTACCTCAGACTAAAGAGCTTCTGCAAGGCAAAGGAAACCATTAACAAAATGAAAAGACAACCCACCAACTGGGAGAAAATAATTATAAATCATATATCTGACAAGGGTTTAATCTCCAAAATAGATAAAGAGCTCATACAACTCAATAACAAAAAAACACCAAACAATCCGATCAAAAAATGGGCAGAGTATATGGACAAACATTTTTCCAAAGAAGATATACAAATGGCCAAAAGGCACATGAAAAGATGTTCAACATCACTAATCATTAGGGAAATGCAAATCAAAACTACAATGAGATATCACCTTATACCTATCAGAATGGCTCTAATTATCAAGACAAGAAATAATAAGTGTTGGAGAGAATGTGGAGAAAAAGGAACCCTCATACACTGCTGGTGGGAATGCAAAACTGGTGCAGCCACTATGGAAAACACTATGGAGATTTCTCAAAAAATTAAAAAAACAGAAATACCATATGATCCAGCAATCCTACTACTGGGTATTTATCCAAAGAACATGAAATCAACAAAACAGAGATCTATGCACCCCTATGTTCACTGAAGCATTATTCACTATTCATAATAGCCAAGGTGTGGAATCAACCCAAGTGCTCATCAACTGATGAATGGATAAAGGAGGTGTGATATACATACATACATACATACACACACATATATATATATACATACACAATGGAACACTACTCCGCCGTAAAAAAAGACAAAATCATCTCATTTGCGATGACATGTGTGGACCTTGAGGGTATGCTATTAAGTGAAATAAGCCAGAGAAAGGCAAACACTGTATGATATCACCCATATGTGGAAGATAAACAAGCACGTGGACAGAGAACAGATTAGTGGTTACCAGAAGCGAAAGTGGTTGGGAGGTGGGCAAAAGGAGGAAAGGGGCACTTATGTACTGTCATGGATAAAAACTAGACTATTGGTGGTGAGCACGATGCAGTATATACAGAAACTGATATATAATAATGTACACCTGAAATTACACAATGTTATAAACCAATATGACCTCAATAAAATTTAAAAAAAAAGTAGAAAATAAGAAATAATGACTGCACAAAGATTCTCTAACATAAATTTAGGGTTAGGGTTAGGTTGAGTATATACCTATAAATGAAATTGGTGGGTCATATGGTAAACTCTATGTTTAACTTTTTTGAGGACCTACTAAGCTGTTTTTCATAGCAGCTGAATCATTTTATATTTTCACCAGTAATTGATGAGGATTCTATTTTCTCCAAATCTTTGCCAACATTTGCTATTTTCCTTTGTTTTTGTTCTTATTATAGCCATCCTAGTGGGTGTGCAGTGCTATCTCACTGTGGGTTCGATTTGCATCTCCCTAATGATTAATCATGTTGAGCATTTTTTCATGTACTTACTGCCCATTAGTATACCTTCTTTGGAGAAATGTCTATTCAAGTCCTTTGCTCTTCTTTGAATTGGGTTGTTTTTTGTCATTGTTGAGTTGTAGGAGTTCTTTATATATCCTAGATATTAATCTCTTATCAGATATATGATTTGCAAATATTTTCTCCCACTCTGGTCCATTTTCACTCTCTTGAGAGTGTCCTTTGATATATGAAAGGTTTTAATCTTGATGAAGTCCATTTTATCTTATGTTTCCTTTTGTTGCCATGCTTTTGCTGTCATATCTAAAAAAAGTGGCCAAATTCAATGTCATGAAGCTTTCCTCCTATGCTTTCTTCTAAGAGTTTCATAGTTTTAGCTCTTACGTTTATGTCTTTGATCTGTTTTGAGTTAATTTTTGTATATGGTGTAAAGCAAGGGCCCATCATCAATTTTTTGCATGTGGATATCCACATTTCCCAACACTATTTGTGGAAAAGACTGCCCTCTCCCCATCAAATGGTCCTGGCACCCTTGCTGGAAATTATTTGACCATATATGTGAGGGACATTTCTGGGTTCTCTATTCTGTCCCATTGGTATACATGTCTGTCTTTATACCAGTATCACACTATATTTTGATTACTGTAGTTTTTTTTTCTTTTTAAAGATTGGCCCCTTAGCTAACAAATGTTGCCAATCTTTTTTTTTTCCTGCTTTTTCTCCCTAAATCCCCCCAGTACACAGTTGCATATTTTAGTTGTGGGTCCTTCTAGTTGTGCCATGTGGGACGCCACCTCAGCATGGCCTGATGAGCGGTGCCATGTCCACATCCACGATCCGAACTGGTGAAACGCTGGGCCACCGAAGCAGAGCACTTGAACTTAACCACTCAGCCACGGGGCCGGCCCCTGATTACTGTAGTTTTGTAGTAAGTTTTGCAATCAGGAAATGTGAGTCCTCGAATTTTAGTTCTGTTTTAAGACTGTTTTGGTTATTGGGAGCGGGGATCCCCTGTGATTCCATTTTGATGGGGACGGCCCTGAATCTGTAATCACTGTGGGGAGCATTCACGTTTAACAATATTAAGTCTTCTAATCTATGAACAGGAGATGCCTTTCCTTTTATTAGTCTTCTTTAATTTTTTCCAGCAATGTTTTATAGTTCTCAGTGTACCTCACTCATTTTTATAAGAAAGCTCAAAACCACTCTGTCTAGTCAGTACCACTTGCTTACTGGAGGTCCAAGTCTCCTCCCTACACTCATGTCTGCCCTGGGGTTACGCAAATTTTATTATACTATCTGCTTTCTTCGCAACTGATGTTAAGTTTAAGATTCACCCATATTGATACATATGGTTCTAGTCCATTCCTTTTAACTGCTATGCAGTATTCATTGTGTATTAGCTCCTAGAGCTGCCATAAAACATTACCACAAACTGGGTGGCTTGCACAGGATGAATTATTCTCTCTTAGTTAAGGAGGCTAGCAGTCCGAAATCAGAACGTTAGTGGTGCAGTTCTTTTTGGAGGCTGTGAGGGAGAATTTGTCCCACAGCTCTCTCCCAGCTTCTCTCCCACGCCTTGTCGCTGTGTCAGCTCAACCTCTGCTGTGTCACCACGTGGACTTCTTCCCTGTGTGTGTTTCTGGGTGTCCTCTCTTTTTTTTTTTTTAGGAAGATTAGCTCTGAGCTAACATCGGCCAATCCTCTTCTTTTTGCTGAGGAAGACTGGCCCTGAGCTAACATCCGTGCCCATCTTCCTCTACTTTACATGTGGGACACTTATCACAGCATGGCGTGCCATGCAGTACCATGTCCACACCAGGGATCCAAACCGAACCCCGGCCACCGAAGCGGAACATGTGCAATTAACCGCTGCACCACGGGAGCGGTCCCATGTCCTCTCTTTTTAAAAGGATATGAGTCATTGGATTTAGGGCCCATCCTAATCCAGTATGACTTCATCTTAACTAAGATCCTATCTCTAAATAAGATTACATTCTGAAGTTCTGGGTGGACGTGAATTTTTGGAGGCACTATTCAACCCACTACACATTGTATGGCTATAATATATAATTTATTTATCCATTTATTCCCCTTATGGATGGACATTTAGGTTTCTTCCAATTTTTCACTATTGGAATGCTGCAATGAATATCTTTTAAATGAATCTTTACCTATATGCACCTGTGTTTCTCTAGTGTATATATTTAGAAGTGAAATTCCTGATTCCCGATAATAGGATATGGGTATCTTCCACTTTACAATTAAATATTGCCAAATTGTTCTCCAAAGTAATTGTATTAATTTACTTTCCCATCAGAAGCAATGGAGAGTTCCTGTTTTTCCTCTACATACTTGCCAACACCTAAATTTTAACTTTGCCAGATCTATTAGTTTGTTATTTTGGAAAACAAACAACTGCAAATCTCAGTGTGTAAAATAACAGGTATTTATTTATGGCATGAGTCTGTGGGACATTCAGAGATGGTTGATCTAGGCTGGGCGTGGCCGGGCTAACTGAGCTGGATTGCCCATATTCCATGTTCCTAGGTGGGTATTAGAAACATACTCATTTTAACAGACCAGAGACTTAGGAAAGTTACCTTATTTTTTTGGTCCTAAGGTCTCACAGCAAGTGAGTACTTATGAACTGGCTCTCCAGATAATGTTGAATGGAAGGAAATGGATTATTTTCATGTTGATGATTTTTAAGGGAATGCTTCAAGTATTTTACTGGTAAGTATACAGTTTTGCATTTTTGTAGTTGGGTATAAAGGATGTTGAATTCTATTGAATACTTGATTAATACACTTTAAGAAAAAACTAAGATGAAGAAATGTTAACATATAAATAGAACTAATAATATAATAAATGCTCATGTATCCATCACTCAGCTTCACTAATTGATACATGACCAATCTTGTTTCACGGATCCACCACCCACCTCCTCCTTCTGTATTATTTTAAAGCAAATCTAAAACATTAGAAAACAGCTTTTAAAGACCAAGTATCTAACATTTTTGAGGAGATTTTTGTATCTATGTTCAACATTGACCTCTACTTTTCCTTTTTCATAATATACGTTTAATTTACTTTTGAAATTAAGATTTAGTCTCATAAAAGAACTTTGGGAGCTTTTCCTCTCTCTCTACATTTGAATAAACTATATAAGTTAGAGCTTATCTGGTCCTCGAAGGTGTGGTAAGTGTGCATATTTTTTGTCCTCCGTAAATTTGGGTTATGTTGTTAGATACATAAAGTTTATTAGGGTCAAGATTCTTATTTTTTCCATCTCTCTACTTTTAATCTTTAAGTGACATTGTGCTTTAATGTCTTCTCTTACAAATAACATGTGGCTGCATTTTGTATTAGTTTTTCAGTCTGAAAAGTCTATTTTCATTGTTGTGATTATTGAAATATTTAGATTTATTCTCTATCTTAATTTATGCTTTTTATTTACCACATTTTCTTTTATTCTTGCTCTTTCCTACATTCTATCAATCAAGTTTTCTTACTCTCTTTTCCTCCATCTATTGGCTTGAAAGTTGTACATCTTAGTTTTATTAATGGATACCCCTATATTTTTAAAATAACCACTAACAAAGTCTAAAGTTAATCAGTATCTTTTAAATGACTCTTTACCTGTATGTGTATGTGTTTCTTTAGTGTATGTATTTAGAAGTGGAACTGCTGATTCCTGACAATAGGGTATGAGTATCTTCAACTTTAGCATTACATATTGTAAATACAAAGATCCTAAAGTGTTTCTTTCTGATTTCCTTCTCCTGTTTTCTAAGTAAAGCTATCATGTATTGTCGTTCCACCTCATTTTTAACCCCTTTCAAGTTAGTCATCATCATTTCAATAATTTCTTTTACAGCCAATGCTTAAGATTTATCAACATATTTACTTTTTGGGTCACAACTTTTTCTTGCTGCCCTCTAATTCCTTCTACATTCAATTTTCTTCTAGCTGAAGCATATCCTTTAGTAGCCTTCACAGTAAGGGTCTGTGAATAGCAAACTGTTGTCTTAATTTGTCTGAAAATATCTTATTTTCTTCTTATTCTCAACTAAAAATATAGCGAGGCATAAAATGCTAAGTTGACAATTATTTTCTCTCAGCACTTAGAAGATATTTTCCCACTTTTTCTCATATTTTTTTGTTGCAGATGAGAAGGTAATTGCTAGTATACTGCTTTTCCTTAGTCTTCTCTCTGTAATTGGTTTTGAGATCTTCTATTTGCTTTAACGTTAAACAGTTTCTCCATGGTTCGCTTAGATGTGGATTGTTTTTATTTATCCTGTTCAGGACATTGTGTACTTCTCAAATATGAGGACTTGTCCCTCTTGTCAATTCTGGAAAATCTCAGCCATTATTTTATCAAACATTGCATCTCCCATTCTCTCCTTCTGAGATGGCCATTAGATAGATCTATGTTGTACTTTCTCATACTATTTTCCATACCTCCTAACCATTCTAATATTTTCCATTCTTACCTCTGTTCTGCATTCTGGGTGATTTGAGCAGATCATCTTCTAATTCATTAATTTTCGACTCAGCAGTTTAATCCAATCATTAAAAAAAAAATCTCAATAAACATTTCATTTCTAGAAGTTCTCTCCTTTTCCTCTTATCCTGTCATGTTCTTTAATTATAGTTTTATTCCTTCTTTTATCTCTTTAATCATTTATTTTATTTTATTTATTTTTTTTCTGCTTTATTTCCCAAACCCCCCCAGTACGTAGTTGTATATCTTAGTTGCAGGTCCTTCTAGTTGTGGGATGTGGGACGCCGCCTCAACGTGGCCTAACAAGCGGTGCCATGTCCGTGCCCAGGATCTGAACCCTGGGCTGCTGCAGTGGAGCGTGTGAACTTAACCACTCAGCCACGGAGCCAGTCCCAACTAATCTTGGTATTCATTTATTTTAAAATAATTAATTTTATGGTCTCTCTCCAATTGGTTTTCTTATTTCCTTTTCTTGGAATGAGTTTTTTTCCTTTGTTGCATCTGTTGACTACTCTCGAAGTTTATATTTTTACTGTGAGCACAGCTTCACTGAGGTTTTTAAAAAAAATTCCCTCAACAGGAGTTCCAATAGTCCTTAGTTTTGTGGTCGAGAGCTGTTTTTGCATTGGCTTCTGGATCACGGAATTTTTCTCATTCTCCTTTCATAGAAGGTCATCCTTTGAGACTAGGCTTTATGCGAGGGACTCAATTCCAGCCACCCGTGGACCCAAAGACACAATTTTTGTCTCAAGTAGGTATTAAAACCCCAGGCACCAAGGCTTATATTCTGCGGTGTCATTTCCTGCTTATGACTGTGCTTTTGGGCTGTTGCTACTGGCACTAAAACAAAACTGGATTTCCTTTTTATTCTTTTAATCAAGGCTATGATTACATTTTTTTGTTCCTAATATTTAATTTTATATTGGAGGGCAGGGCTCATTCACATCTACTCAGTCTTTTCTGTTGCTAGAAATCTCCCAGGCAGGCTTCTCAAGGACGAATCTACATTTACTCTTAAGTCTGTAAGATAGTGCTTGCTTTATCCATATGTATATAACATGTGTAGATACCATAGCTAATCTAGGATTTCCAGGTGCTATGAAGGAATCTGGAATTGATTTTTGATGTGTGGACCAGAAAATTATTTGAAGTAGAACAGCCAATGACAGGAAGCAAAGAAAAATAAAAATCTAAGGGAAAGGAATAAAATAGCCTATGTAAGGCACAAGTATACATAAGCATAAATACTTATGTTCTCGCAAACTAGATTTCATGAATGTGGCTGATAAATCTGCCACATCTTGTTTTACCTCTCTGCTACATTTCACTCTCTCACTTCCTGTTTTAATCTTTCTGGTTCTCCTCACTTTGGGAGTATTCCTTTGGTGGTTCTGATTCCTCCATCTGTCCCCTAGATGTTTTCCTCTACACCTACATTAGTCTTAGCTATCACATGGATGCCAACGTCTCCAATAGTTACATCTCCAATTCTCACCTCTTAAATTCTATATCACTTATTGTCTGCTGAATGTGTCCTTCCACCAGCATCATAAACTTGGCATGTCTCAAACTGACTATATCTTCCTTTCTCCCATCTATCAACTCCTAACTGAATTCCCTTATATCTTTGTTAATGGTGCCTGCCTGTTCCAATCGCCTGGTAGCCATTTTTAGTCCCCCACTCCCACCTTTGCTGTATAGCCAATCAGGCGACAAATCTTGAAGATTCAAGAGGATTCATACGGTTTCTCCTCTGGTCTCTACTTTCCCTGCTAGTTACCTAATTCAGGGCTTCGTTATCTCTTACTCAGTCTATTGCAATAACTTTCTAACTGCTCCTTCTCCTCCCTTTGACCTTATACACCATTGCAGCTAAACATTTCTAAGAAAGTGACAATAACATCACTCCACTACCTACAAAATATGATTTAAACACCTGCATCTCACATTCAAGATCTATGATTTGGCTTCAACCTACTTTTGCAAACTTATTTCCATTTACCATTTCAAGTTTTGTCTCAGCTAGACTACATTACCCACTGTTCCTGGTAATATGCTCTGAAGAGTCTTGTCTCAAGAGAGCTTTATATCATACAAGTTCCTCTCTCTGCAATGTTTCTCCTCACCCCACTTCCCAATTCTTCGTAAAGCCTTTGTTTTTTTTCCTAGGTGGAAGTGATCTTGCCATCTGCTGAAGTGTAAAAGCACTTTAAGCCTCTCACAAAGCTCTTACAGTATACCTCAAGATATGCTTATTGAGTCTCTGTCTTACCTTTTCAACCAGGTGATATAGTGGTAGTGGCTAAGATCATGGGTTCTGAAGCCGGTGAAGCGGGTTTGAATCATGGCTATGTCATTTACTGGCTAACTAATTTGGAAAATGTTATTTCATCTCTCTATATTTCAGTGTCCCCTGTTTAAAATGAGGAAATAATAGCGTCTACCCCATGAGGTTGCTGTGAGGATTAAGTGAGTTATACATAAAGTGTGTAGAACAGTACCAGGCACACAGTGGCCACTTCATAAACGTTAGCTAACACCAATGAAAAAATTGGCTATGTTTTCTTCATCATTCCATCACCCAGTCACACATTTTCCACATAGAAGGCGGTGAGCAAGTTATTTTTTAGTGAGAAAAATTACAACCAACCAGATACTGGATACACTATACACCTAAGTATAAGATTAACTGGTTCAGAAATAGTGCTATAAGAATTCAGATAAGGGAGAGATCACAGTAAGATGAGTTTGTAAGAAAATACTTGAGGAAAGAGTGACTCCCCAGTGAAACGGTGTTGTCAAAGGTCTAATCTGAGAGAAGCAAACACGATGAACTGACAGGATAACAGTCACACTATTAGCAGCCATGAGATAATGAGATAGCGGACTAGGATGGTTAGCAATGAGGGATTTCAAAGCGAGGGGTAGAAACAGAGAGAGATAATAAAGCCAGGATAAACTGGGTTTATAAAAACAGGAAGAAGTTAAAACCAAAAAAAAAAGAAAAAGCTATAAATCCCGAGTCTGTGGTCCTGGCAGACTAAGGTGCGAGTATAGATGTGAGAAAGTTGGGGCGGATTAAGTTCCGTTTTAGATGTGCTGAGTTGAAGGTACCTTGTGCGCTATGACATGGCAAGGTCCTGTAGGTAGCTACAAAAGAAAGGTAAGAGGTGTGAGAGATACACCTTGGGGAGTCCTCAGAATAGAGTTGATGGCTGAAAATGTAGGCATAGATGAACTGGCAGGAGTAAATATGGAAGATGAGCAGAGGACTAAGGGGTCAGTTTGTGAGAAAATTCCATCACTGCCTTCCTATAATTTGGGATGGTCTCTAATAAGGTTAATAGTCCAGTTATCAAAAACTGTGCAAGAATGGTCTGATGAGGGACATGTATAAACTGAGTAATGGAGAAACCCAGGAGAATCTATCTTTCCCTCTAGTCAGTATGTAAATTCCGTGAGAGCAGCAGCTGTTATGTTCTCAAATATATCCCGCAGGCTTAATTCAGTGCCTTGCATGCCGTAGTCAATAGATTAGATCACTGCTGGATGAATGAGTGAATAAACAGCAGTGAAAAGTGTACTTGTGGGTGAAAAGATTCAATATAATATTCAATATAATAGTTAGGATGGTATGCAAATATGTCAGAATGAGAGGTACAAAGTTCTTGGAAGTATATACTGTTTGGAATTTCAAAAAAATATTTCAGTCAGAAGAAATATGTATTATTGGAATAAGCTTAATTTTCCTTTTTTGTCACACACATGTATTTATCTGTAAGATGATCCTAAAAGATTTTTTTAGCTGATTCTGTAAGCTCAGTGAAATCCCAGCTCTCTGACCTTTATGGCGAAGAGCTTAATTTTTAAATTCAGATCAAAGAAGATATAAGTGTGCCATCTTCTGGTTTTAGTACATTTACTTACTGAGTTTTTGCTAATGACCTCAAATTCAGAAACTATTTTACGATCTTACTGTCACTGGACAGTTTTTCATGTAGGCAGGTTTTGGCTGTGTGAGGATATATGTCTATTAGGAGTACACAGAAAATAATGGCAATATAAAAAGTTTTAGACAGTGACATGTCAGGAAAGTAACTACACCATGATTTAAAAAAATATTATTCAACTTTGCAATTTTTGATCCCATAAATAATTTTGAATTATTTCCCATATGCCCATTTTCAAATCAGCTTATTTTATACTTAATTTTCTAGTACATTCAGAGTAGCTTTTAAAGATATTATCACTTAAAGGAAAATGACTGTTTGAAACAATAGATATTTCAACCTCTCTATAGAGAAGAGACTATCTTCGTTTTGGTAATTATATGGATATAAATTTAAAGGGTTTTCTAGATGACATACTCTATTTTTGATGCTTCTCTTTGTCCCTTCAAGCTGCACTAATCAGAAGACGATAAATTGCAAATTTGTTAACTTCATTTGCCGTTTCATACAGCCTGACTCTCCATCAAGCAAACTGGATGAAAAAAGTCACTATTAAGGCGGTTAATAAATGTTACACTAAAATTCCTGCTTAAGTTTACATAAAGGTTAAGTTCGCACACTCCACTTTGGCGGCCCAGGGTTTGCAGGTTTGGATCCGGGCATGGACCCAGCACCACTTGTCAAGCCATGCTGTGGCAGCCTCCCACATAAAATAGAGGAAGACTGGCACAGATGTTAGCTCAGCGCCAATCTTCCTCAAGCAAAAAGAAGAAGGTTGGCAAGAGCTGTTAGCTCAGAGCCAAAATTCCTCACAAACACAAAAATAAATAAATAAATTTTGGGATTTCAAATTTAGTAGCACTTACAAGCATAAAGCATTAACTCAATTTTTTTTTATTGTTAAATGCTCCAAAACAATTGTTTTAAAGCAGAAAATTATTAAAAAAAAGAAAAACCACACTGGTCTTTTGACTGTAAGACAATAAGGCATGTAGATCAAATATACTACAGTTGGAATAGGTAATCAGATTGTTTGTAATATACACAAAGAAGTACATTTAAGAAGTCTACATTAAATTTTATTTATCTGAATAAAAAACTTTTATAAATTATATAGCTATTGCATTCTTATAATTTGGGGAAAATGGCTTTTCTTTGAATTGAGAAAAACAAACTTACTTAAATGTCAAAGAAACTATGCCATTCCATGCTCTGAATGCATCAATAATAAAATATAAACACTTCTTGAATTTTAAAAATGGAAAAAGAATTGTTTGAGCTTCAGATTTCCTTAACCAGCTCTAGGTTAAATTGCACTTACTAAGTATAGTATTGTAGTTGAACCGAATTTAGTTATGAAAGGTCTGCAATATAATGGCCATGATCCCATTAAAGGCAGTATGGTGTAATGATTAAGAGTAAAAGTAATGGGGTCAGATAGACCTCCTTTTGGATCAAAGTTCCCCTAATTACTAACTGTATAAAGTTGGGCAAAGAACATAACTACTGTAAGCTTCAGTTAACTCATCAGTAAACGGGGGATAATAACAGTACCTTATACGGTTGATGCAAGGCTTACTTGAGGTAATTCAGGTACAATGCCTGTCACACAATAAATGATCAACCAATGTTAGCTAGCATCATTATTATTATCATCTTATCATTGTGAAGGGCGCTATCTGCTACTTTACTGGAACTGCTTTAATTGACATTTTTAGGATGTAACTTTGGGCTCTCGAAAAAACAATTTAGTAGGCAAATGGATATCAAAGATTTAATGTTTTCTCAATATGGCTGACTGCGTATCTGGATCATCCCTGTAGCTGAAAACTAACAATTATATATAAGCTTTGAGGAACTCACAAGATAATAAGGATTTTTCAATCTAAAATCTAAGCGAAGGTAAAAATCTAGTCTCACAGGGCCTAAAACTTCAAGGAACATAAATAAACTCCAGAGTCAACATGAAGTGGGAAGTCTAACAGACTCTTCCATTTCTACTAAGGAGTATATCCTCAGTTTAAGGCAAATAAGAAAAAAATCCACCACATACCTCCCATCCACATGGGACTGCAAGGAAAGGTGCTTTCTAGGTGCTGAGCACCTCAGAGTGATAAAAAGTTCCCGAGATTTGTAACCATGACCTGGCTTTCACCCGGATTTACAGTCCAAATTTATATCCAAAAAAGCTCCAAGTCCTGAATTCAATTTAAGGTGGTACTATGCTAGTAGTGTCATGGTTGCCAGATGCCTGGAAGGAAGTCCGTTTATCTAAGGCCTGAAAGAGTTCAATAACCTTCTAAAGAAAGATCAGCTCCCAATAATAACAATAATGAAAAAAACCACTAGGCACATGAGTGAGAACTCACAGGATAAAACAAATAGGAGGAAAAGACCCACAAAAACTTTTCATGTTAGAATTGTCATACAAGGATTATAAAGCATTTCTTTAGTATGTTTAAAAAGATAAAAGACCAGTATGAAAATACAATAAATACTCACTATAAATATTTACCAAAAAGATTTGAAAAGTACCAAGCAGAGCTTCTAGCATTTAAAAATTTTTAAATTGAAATACAAAATTCAGTAGATAGGTCTAACAGCAGATTAGAGATAGCGGTAAAGAGTTAGTAAAATGGAAGATAGGAAATAAAAAGCCACCCAGAATGAGACCCAAGGAGCTGAAAGTATGAAAAATATAAAAGAGAGGTTATGAGATATGGGATATAGAGTGAGAGGGCCTAACAAATATCTAATCAGAGCCTCAGAATGAGGCACAAATGGGACACGGTAATTAAATAAGGAGATGATAACTGAGCTTTTCCTACAATTGAAAAAAGCACTGATCTCCTCTTCAGTAAGCCCAATAAATCCCAAGAAAAGTAAATAAAAAGACATTCATACCTAGACATGTAACCACGAAAATAGAGAACACCAAAGACAAAGGTCTTTTAAAAAGCCAGGGGAGGTAAAAGAAGACAGATTATCTTCAAGGGAGCAACAATTAGACTGACAGTTGACAGTAAAAATGGAAGTTAGAAGACACCGAAATGACATCAATGTGCTAGGAGAAGATAATTGACAACCTAGAATTCCACAGCAAAAAAGAATCAAAGTAAAGACATATTCACACAAACTAAGAGTTTTCCCACAGATAGTCCCTAACTAAAGCAAAGTCTAAAGGATGAACCTCAGGAAAAAATTAAATGATTCCTGATAGAAAATCTGAGCAATAAGAAGACAGGAAGAGAGGGCGTAAAAAGTAAATATAATGATGCTCTTAAGTGCTAAAAAAGACAAAATTAAAATACATTAATAATGTAACAATCAAGAAGGAGGAATCAAAGAGTTATAGTGTTCCCAGGCCTTCATATTTTTCATAAAAAGGGTTATGCTAATAATGAATATTGCAATTTCTATAGTTATCCACTAAAAGAACAGAAACAGAGTCTGTAAGTGGCAAACTATTAGAAGGGAAAACCTAGAATGAGAAAACAATCAAAAAGCAGGAAAGAAAGAGAAAAAGCAGCATGTTAAATTGAAGATGACTATTAAGACACAAAAGGGGAAATATGTAAGCAGTTGAATAAACAGATCTGAAGTTCAGGAAAGAAGTCTCATGTAAACATATAAATTTAGGCATCAGCAGCATAAAAATGGGATTTAAGGCCATGAGATTAAATGAGATCACTCTGGAAGTGAGGGCAGACAGATGAGAGAAGTCCACAGACAAAGCTCTGGGGCACTCCAACTTTAGAGGTAAGGAGATGAGGAAGAACAATTAATGACTATGATTTTAAAAGATATGATGGAGCTATAAATTCAGTTATAATAGAATAAAAATACTTAAAATATAAGTATGGAACATTTACCCAAAATTTATCAAGTATTAGGTCACAGAGAAAATCTTGATAGTTTCTGTCTTAGAAAATACCTATGTCACACCTTGACTATGTAGCAATGAAAAAGGTATTCATGACAAAAGGGGAGCCAAAACAGCAATAAAAACCAACTATTTTGAAATTTTATAAAACTCTCCAAAATAACTCGGAGGAAAAGAAATGTAGAATCAAAGACGGTTTAGAGATAAAGTTTGAGAACACTCTATAAAAAATCTATGGGTCCTGCCAAAACAGTACTCAAAGGGAAATTTATAGTCTCAAATGCATTAATTAGAATAAGATAAAAACCCAACTGAAAAAAGCTGAAGACAGTTTACAAAAAAAGAAAGACAAAGGCAGAAATTAATGAAATTTTTAAAACAAAAAAATGGCTTGATAAATCATGTTACGAGCTGGTTCTTTCCCAAGAATGACAAAACGGACAAACCCAGAACCACAATAAATTAACATTAAGGATAATAAAGAGATATAATTACAGATGAAGAGGATGATTGATATAAAATAAGAACCAATGTCAACATCTAAGAATAGTAACCTATAGGCATTCTCTGTCATCTCCTACATTATAGCAGAGGGATTCTCTATCATCTCCTACATTATATCAGAGGGATTCTCTATCATCTCCTACATTATAACAGAGGGATTCTCTGTCATCTACATTATAACAGAGGGATTCTCTGTCATCTCCTACATTATAACAGAGGCATTCTCTGTCATCTCCTACATTATAACAGAGGCATTCTCTGTCATCTCCTACATTATAACAGAGGGATTCTCTGTCATCTCCTACATTATAACAGAGGCATTCTCTGTCATCTCCTACATTATAACAGAGGCATTCTCTATCATCTCCTACATTATAACAGAGGGATCAATAACAGCAGTTCTACAAATTCTCTCCTAGACCTTCCCTATCAGCTGTTTCAAAACACTGAAACATAGGTGGAAATGGGAAAAAAATAAATCGATCCTAATTCTTAAGCAAAAGATTTGTTTAATGATGGTTTATGTCAGAGTTTTGTCACTGTCAAGCTGAATCTCTTTGTCCACGATTTAGAGGTTTCCTAATTTCTGTGCAGAGGTTAGGGTTAAATGCTTGTGACATGTCAAGTATCAAAGCGTTTTACATATGTTAACTGATTTAACCCTCACAATAACCTTACTATTATCCACAATTTATAACAACAAAATGATGAAATTATTATTATCCCCATTTTTTGTAGCTCCATGTCTTGAGTTCCAGTTTATCTAGCAGAATTAACAAAGAAAGGGCAGCTTGAATGTGTCAAGGACAACTAACTAGGAGGCTCCTTTGATGAAGAGAGAATTCTTTGTCATAATGTAACTACCAAAAGTAAATACGTACTACTCTTAGGTCCCTTTCTCCTTTCTAGCTGTTTGGCTAACTCCTCATCCTTAATGTTCAGCTCAAGTGTCACTCCTCTTCCCTTAAGAGTCGCTGTGCATATGTGTATTATTTTACTTTCACATTATGTTCTAAGTATTATCATTTCTAGACTGTGCACTTGCAGAGTAGGACTAACAAGGTAGTCATAAAAATATCATAGAGTTAGAATTCAGCAATTGTTTATTAAAAAAAAAACTTTGAATAAAAATTATATCTTTTTTCCACCCATTCATTCACCTAAAATTTCCTCTGAATCATCCCTTATCCTTTCCTTCTTTCTTCACTTCTCTTCCAAAACTAATGCCTCTTGTCCATGGTTTTGACCCTGTCTTCTATTGTTTCCTTTGAAGTCTTGGTCCTCCAATCATGCCCTTTCAAGAGCTTCAATTTGTACTTCTTCCTTTGCTCTTTCTTCTTGGCATTAAAAAGTTTGTTCATAAATCCCACTCAGGGGAGTGACATGAGCCAAAATGGTAGTACAGACAGTCCCAAGTGCCTGTCCTTCCACAGAAACATTGAAAAACCAAGCAGAAACTGTCTCAACCCACTTTGTCAGAGCTCTGGAAAATAAAGGCTTATAGAAACCAAGCAAATGCTGAATCAAGAAAAGGCAGCTTAAAAATAGTAGGAAAGCTTTGTAGCATTTTTACTTGCCCTTGCCCCACTCCTTGCCCAGTTTGGTAGTAATCTTGAAGGTGACAGTCCACATTCTCAGTATGGGACCCTGGTCCCTGGCTCTGGAGGGAGCAGAGCAGACCTTATTTGCAAATTATTGTGCTTATCTATTCTAACCTATCTGGGGCTACCTGATGCAAGGTACTTGGTCTTTGTCACAAGACATAAATAGGCTGAAAGTGAAAGGATGGAGAAAGATATTTGATGCAAATAGTAATCAAAAGAAAGATAGGTGGCTATACTAATATTGGACAAAATTAAGTAGAAGAGACAAAGAAGGATATTATATATTTATAAAAGGATCATTTCATTAAGGAGATATAACACTTATAAACATATATGCCCAAACAACAGAGCTCAAAATACATGAAACAAACATTAAAAGAACTGCAGTAAAAAACAGACAGTTCTACGATAACAGTTGGAAACTTCAATGCCCCACTTTCAATAGGGGTAGACCATATAGATAGTAGATCAATAAGGAAACAGGGGACTTGAACAACACTATAAACCAAGTAGACCTATAAGACATCTATAGTACACTCCACCCAACCACAACCAAATATGCATTCTTCTCAAGTGCACATGGAACATCTTCCAGAATAAACTATATGTTAGGCCATAAAACAAGTGTTAATAAATTTAAAAATACTGAAATCATACAAAGTATCTTCTCCAGTCACAAATAATAAAGCTGGAAATCAATAACAGCAGGAAAACCGGAAAACTCACAAGTATGTGGAAATTAAACAACACACTCAAGCAACCAATGGGTCAAAAAAAATCACAAGGAAAATTAGAAAATACTTAGAGACTAATGAAAAGGAAAACAAAACATACCAAAACTTAGGGGATGCAGTGAATGCTGTGCTCAGAAGGACATTTATAGCAGTAAATGCCTATGTTAATAAAAAAGAAATATCTGAAATCAACAATTTGAACTTTACACCTGAAGGAATTAGAAAAAGATTAAACTAAACTCAAAGCTAGCAAAAGGAAGGAAAAAATAAAATAGAAAAACAATACAATCAATGAAACAAAAAATTGGTTCTTTAAAAGGTTAACAAAATGGAGAAACTTTTAGCTATAGACTGACCAAATTTTAAAAAAAAAGGAAAGAAACAAAGGAGATGCAAATAACTAAAACCAGAAATGAAAGTGGGGACATTACTACCAATGTTTCAGAAATAAAAACAAGTTTTAGAGATTATTAAGAACAATTGTATGCCAACAAATTAAAGAAATGAAACGGACAAATTCTTAGAAATAAACAAGTTTCCAAACTAACTGAATAAGAAATAGAAAATATGAATAGAATTATAACAATAAAGAGATTGAATCAGTTTAAAAAACCCCAAAACTCCCAACTACAAATGTCTAGGAGCAGATGACTTCACTGGTGAATTCTACTACACATTTAAAAAGGAATTATCACCAATCCTTCTCAAACGCTTCCAAAAAATTGAAGAAGGAACACTTTCTAACACATTCTATGAGGCCAAGATTATCCTGATTCCAAAGCCAGACAAAGACACCACAAGAAAACTACAGACCAATATACCTTTTGAACATTGATGGAGAAATCTTCAATGAAATATTAGCAAACCTCCTTCGAAAGTATATTAAAACAATTATACACCATGATAAATTGGGATTCATGCCAGGAATGCAAGGGTTGTTCAACATAAGAAAATCACCCAATGTAATACACCACATTAATAGAATAAAGGGACAAAATCACATGATCTCCTTAACTGATACAGAAAAAGCATCTGACAAATTAAACACCCTTTCACGATAAAAACATTTAAACCAGGAATAGACGGAAACAACTTCAACATAATAAAGGTCATATATGAAAAAAACCACAGCTAGCATCACATTCTGTGGTAAAAGTCTAAAAGTTTTCCCTCTGAGATCAGGAGGAAGATAAGGATGCCCACCTTGCCACTTCTATTCAACCCAGTACTGGAAGTTCTAGCCAGTGCAATTAGATAAGAAAAAGAAATAAAAGACATCCAAATTGTAAAGGAAGAAGGATAATTATCTCTTTGTTGATGACATCATTTTATATAGACATTATAAAGATCCTACACAAAAAAACCTGTTAGAACTAATACATGAATTCACCAATGTTGCAGGATATAAAATCAACACACAAGCTCATTTGCATTTCTATACACTAATAATGAACAATCTGAAACAAAATTACAAAAACAATTCCCTTTACAATAGCATCAAAAAGAATAAAACACAGGAATTAAATTAACCAAAGAGGTAAAAAGCTTGTACAATGAAAAATACAAAACACTGTTGAAGGAAATTAGAGAAGACATAAATAAATGGAAACACATCCCATGTTCACGGATTGGAGGACTTAATATTGTTAGTTATGAGCATCACCCAAAGCAATCTACAGATTGAATCTCCATCAGAATCCCACTGACATTTTATGTAAATAGAAAAATCGATCCTAAAATTCATATGGAATCTCAAGGGAACCCAAATAGCCAAAACAACCTTGAAAAACAATAAAGCTGCAGTATTCACACCTCCCGATTTCAAAACTTACCACAAAGCTATGGTAATCAAAACAGTGTGGCACTGGCACAAAGACAATGGAATAGAATAGAGAGCCTAAAAATGAACCCTTGCGTATATGGTCAAATATTTTACGACAAGGGTGCCAAGACCATTTAATGGGGAAAGGACAGTCCTTTCAACAAATTGTGCTGAGATTATATAGGCCTACCTCAGAGCCATATTGCAGGTTTGCTTCCACACCACTGCAATAAAGCGAGTCATACAAATTTTTTGGTTTCCCAGTGCACATAAAAGTTATGTTTACACTATACTGTAGTCTATTAAGTGTGCAATAGTATTATGTCTAAAAAAAGTACATACCTTAATTAAAAAATATTTTATTGCTAAAAAATGCTAACCATCATCTGAGCCTTCAGTGAGTCATAATCTTTTATGGTGGAGGGTCTTATAAAAAATGCAGTATCTGCAAAGTGCACTAAAGTGAAGCACAATAAAACGAGGTATGCCTCATATAAAATGCAAAAGACTGAAGCTTGCACTATATACAAAAATCAATACAAAATAGATCAACATAAATATAAGCGCTAAAACCATAAAGCTCATAAATGAAAACAAAAGGGTAAAATTCATGCTTTGAATTTGACAATGGATTCACAGGCATGGTACCAAAGCCACAAATGAAAAAGTAGATAAACTGGACCTCATCAAGATTAAACAATTTTGTACATGGAAGGACATTTTTAAGAAAGTGAAAAGAAAATCTACAGAATGGGAGAAAATATTTGCAAAGAATATATCCGATAAGGGTCTAGTATGCAGAATATATAATGAACTTAATAACAAAAAGATAAACAACCCAATTTAAAGAAGGGTATTCCTCCCAAGAAGACACACAAATGACCAACAAGCACATGAAAAGATGCTCAACATTATTAGCCATTAGGGGAATGCAAATCAAAACCACAACGAGAGACCACTGCACAACCTAGGACACCTAAACAACAATAACTGAAAATAACAAGGCTTGGCGACGATATGTGAAAATGAAATCCTCATACATTGCTGGTGAGAATGTAAAATGGTTCAGCTGCCACAGAAAACAGACTGGGGGTTCCTCAGAAAGCTAAACATAGAATTACCGTATGTCCCAGCAATTCCACTTAGGCATATACTCAAAGGAATTAAAAACATGTACTCAAGCAAGTAAATGTACACACATGTTCATTACAGCAAAATTCACAGTATCCAAAAGGTAGGATCAGCCCAAATGTCCATCAACTGAAGAACAGATAAACAAATTGTGGTATAGATACATAAAATGGACCGTCATTCAGCCATAAAAAGGACTGATACTTGCTACAATGTGGATGCATGTCAAAACATGCTAAAAGTGAAAGAAGCCAGAAATCAGAGGTCACATATTGTATGATTCCATTTATAAGAAATATCCAAAACAGGTAAATCCCTAGAGACAGAATGAAGACTAGTGGTTGTTACAGGCTGGTGGGGACAGGGGTGGGGAACGGGGGAGCAACTGCTTAATGTGTAGAGTTTCCTTTTGGGGTGATGAAATGTTTTGGAGGTAGATAGAGGTAGTATTTGAATAACATTGTGAGCATACTAAATGTTCCTGAATTGTTCACTTGTAAAATGTTACTTTAAGGTTATGTGACTTTCACCTCAATTTTTAAAAATTCTTCAAAAAAAAAAAACCACATTGGGACATCCACTGAAGAGCTAAAATGAAAAAAGACATACAATACCACGTGTTGGCAGGGATGTGGAGCAACAGGAAATCTCATAAACTGGTGGTGGATGTGTAAATTGGTTAAAATTACTTAGGAAAACTGGCAAGATCTGCTAGAGCTGAACCATTTGCATACCCTAGCACAATGCCTAGCAGATTCTCAACAGACGGTTACTGATTGAACTAATGAAGTACCCGCTACTTTTTTAGGCACTGTCCTAAGACACTGGGACATAAAAATTAAAAGACATGGTTCTCTCTCCTAATAAAGAAATGTATAAATAATTATAATACTATATGTTTATATTGGGGAGGGTGGTTTTAGAGTCACACAGAGCATGTAAGTCCGGGATCCACTATTTACTAATTATTTATCATAGGCAAGTCTGAATTTTATTTCTGTATCATTTCTGGAATTTCTTTCTTTTCTCCTCGCACTCCACAGTTTCAGTCCATTGCTGCTCGAGTCATCTTGATAAAACAGAGCACATCAACACCCTGCTGCTTCCAGCTGAAAATCCAAAGACTCCCCACTACGTAAAATATAAAATCAAAACTTCTTGGCCTCATTCAACAACTTCTGCATTTTGTTACCTACCTGTCTTTCCAGCCTCATCTCTTAGTATACTTCCACCAAGTTCTAGAAGCTATACACAATGGCCTAGCATCTTATCTTGAACAAGTTTTGAAATGTCTTACTTTTGTGTCTTGGTTCAAGATGTCTTTCTTCTAAGAATTTACTCTACTTTGATCTGTGGGTCATGAGAAAGCGATTTTACATGGTAGATTGATAAAGAATCTTCTGTATGTCATTTAGCTTAAGATAGAGATAAGTGTGGGAGAGAATAAATTGATTACACTTATGACAGTAGTCTGCGGCACGTGACGAATAAATTAGCAATCAGGAACATACTTTAGCCTCGTGGGCAGTTTATTTAGAGGAAGTTATTATTTCTCAAAACTAACCATATAGTTGTATCTGAATATCTTTACTTAAAAGACTGATGCTAGAAAACCGCTTTTCTGGTCCAGCAACTTGAATCTAATCCAGTATCAAAACAGTTAGCTCTGTCCTTGTGAATCCTAGATGGGAATATGGTGGGATATTCCAAGGATCTTTAAAATGAGGGAAATAAGACTTTTTTTTGAAAGAAAAACACATAGTGATAAGAACATGAAATGAGTATTGAGTGATGGAGTGAAGTAAACGAGTGGCATCAGTTTAATTCAACAGCTGAATTCAACTCAATTAGCATTTACCGTATAGACAGACACTACCTAAAAAGGGCATGAATTCAACCATCACGTGGTTCATAGTGGAGAAGAAGAGCAATATAAGTGACGAGGTAATTATAATACAAGAATTATATCTCAGTTTCTTCCTAAAAATAGTTATTTATAGTATTAATAAGACTGGATGCAGGGAAATAACACAAAACACAAAAACTAAACCCTATACTACAGAATTACAGAAAAAACTCTCACATTATAAAAGGAAGATCTGAAACACATGTGAACTTTTTTAACTCTCTCCATATGCACACCTGGTTATATTTTAGATGTTATCAAAATTTTACTTTTGGAAAGCATTTAATATACTACGATTCATCTTTTATATGATCTCCTTTCCCCTGCAAAAAAAAAAAATCTAATTTATTTAAGTATCTGTTTTATATAACATCATAATCCTACTAAGATAGAAGTGGTTCATTTAGAGATACAGGAAAAAGAAACAGGAAATAGCTTTCAGCTAATCAGCAATATGTCTGACCAGAACAAGCACCATATTAGTTGTCAGGAAGTGGAAAGCATTCTCAGATTTCAAAGCAACAGCGATGTGATAAGATTCAGGGCAGAAGAGAGCAGGTGGTGTGGTAGCAGTCATTCATTAGAAGATGCCCAGGCTTAACAAAGACCCACTTTAAAGACTTAATTATCAATATTATCTTGGCAGTCTTCAAATTGATTGTAAACTGTTTTCATTGTAGAAAGTTTCTAAGAAGAAAACAAATTTATAGCTAAAAAGTCAAAGTCAAATAGCTATCACAAGAAGACATGAATGTAGAGAAAAAATTTCTCAGCCATCTACGAAATAGTCTTTGAAAGACACTATGAAACTAAAGATAGCATTAGAGAAAATTAGTCAGAAGAATAAAGCATGCTGATAAACACCCATCTTAACCATAAATCCATTAATTCTTTTAGAAAATTATCTAATTAAGATTAAACTAGTATTTACAGAAGGGCTATGATGTGTCTGCCACTTGCACATATTTATTTCTTTTAATTCTCATAGTATTCTTTATTGTTTATTCATATATATTTGAATATATGCATGAATGTGACGTATACAAACTGATACATAAATCTTGTTTACATATTTTAGTCTACATGAAGGTACAGTTTCTTACTTGGTGCTTTCACTTCATTTTCGTTTGTAAAACTCTGAAGTCAAGACTGTGATTATTCTCTCTTTTCCCACTCAGAGAAAACTTCTCTAACTCATTTTGTTAGAATTTAATATAGCAGGGTATGAAAACCTGCTACATCATTTACTTTTTACTGCTTAAAAGAAATGTGTCCTAGTTCACAACTATCCAGTGCTTACTGAAGCCGTGAGGTTCCATTTATGTGTGAACAGGGTAGAAAAGGAAATCTGAGTAAATGAAAGAGCTGAAGAAAAAACAAGGTAGTTGTGTGTGTGCGGGGGGGCACAAGAGTTCCTAAAATTGGGAAGGACAGAGAGGTCTGTGGATTCTCTGGTGCTCTGTGCAGCAACCTGGAGGTAACAGGACTGTGGAAGTGATTGACTGCATATTTGTTCTTGGAGGCGAGGTTCCATGATTATCTTGGCATGAAGGAGGGCAGTGCTAATGGGTCTCTTGCTATGTCAGAGACTACAGACACCACACTGGCCTGCGCAGGAGGACAAGCAAGTGGGAACCACTTCCAAAAGAACAGGAGGGCCTTCTCAGATAACCAGCAGAGCAGTACCCGCAGACCAAGTGACTTCCGGGAGAGACCCCTGGGAAAGGGACTGCGCCCAAACAATCACTAACAATGGACTTCTCACTGATCCTGAGAAGGCTCTTAAAGGCAGAAATTTGTTTGGAAAAACTGAGAGATTTGACATTTTTTGTACTCTAGTGTTAGCAAATAAGTTTACCTCTAAAAGAATCTTATACAATATAGGTGCTTAACATTTGTAGAAAGGGATTTTAATACACTGAAGATAGGATTTTAACAAAGCAAGAACACCAAACACATAAATAGAGAGCCTAAGTCTCAGCTTTGGAGCTCTCAAATCACTTGACCTTTTCAGTCGTGATATCAAGAGAACCCTGAAATGCACTTTCAATTTCATCACACTTAACTTCTCTGCTATACATTCTACAGGAGTCAGAGACAAACGAGGCTTGGAAAGAGTTTTCTTTTTCTTCCTGAAGCTTTCTGTGATCAACATCATTAATACAAAAGGCCAACTCAGCAAAATATATGATTTTCTAACAGGCAAATTTCAAATTTACCTTTTGGAAATGGCAGATATTCTAGATATAATATTGCCATGATCGAATTATTTTGAAAATATAAAAATGTTTTAGAAAGTGTATGTAAAAGAATTTTATTAAAGGGTAAACTAATGAATGATGAGAATACTCATTGGCAAGCTGGTATTATCAATGATGAATACAAATATTTAAACGCCTGGTAACAGATTAAGACCTCTCACTGGAGACTTCAACTGTTATCAAACTAATTGCATTAAACAGCTTTACAAAAGAAAACCCTGTTCTTAACAATAAAACAGATCAATCTAGGCAGTTTCAGGTAGCTGAAGATCTACCAACAAAATTATCTCACCAATACTCCAATGTACTCAAGGCTTGTTTCTTTTGGGACATGAGAAAGATAATCATTTTGATAGGTTTAGAGTCATTTTGCTAGGCAAGTAACCGGGAGGTAAGATTATTAAAAGACTAGAGTGATATAATAGATGACAACAATATAGACAGAACGAACTGATAAAAAGAAGGGGGAAAGAGGCTGGTATTTATATCTTCTAAGTACCAACAGGAAAATAATCTGCATAACTACAATGTATCCTGGAGACAGATAAAGGATGGGTGAATCAGTTTACAGTTAAAGACACTGAATTTTCCCAAGGAACAGTGGTGCGCAGGAGCCCACTCAGACCAGCTCAGGAGAGCTCACTGCTAGTTTTAGGAACTTTCTAAGCCAGTTGTTAACCATATCCATGGCTAAAAATTAAGCGATATAAACTTACAATTAATTATACTAAAAAAAGGTAATACTCAAAACTCATCACTTCCTAACTATTTTACTACATTTTATTATTATTACATGTGCCTTTGAGGAAATTCACATCTATTGTATCTACATGGTGGAAATATTACATAACGGTAAGGTACTATTGAGTATCTTTTCCCAACTCCACTTTCGGTGACTTCATGTTGATAATTTCAAATCAGCTGTAATGGAAGTAATTACCACTGAAATTATTAAATGCTACAAATTGAGGCTTTTTCCCTCCAAAGAACCAATTTTTAAAAATTTACCAACCCACCACTTCCATGGAGTATTCTAAAAGTTTGATACAGAGGGCTGATTTAAAATGAGTTAACACTGTAAAATACCTGAAAAACTATTCCCTGAAAAATCATTGATGACATACAGGGAATATTACCTTAAATGGTACTAAATTATAAATTAGATTAATTCTGGAATGCTCCATAATATAAATAAACGATCATGTTTATTCCATAAAGAAGGAAATATTATCCATCTTTAACTGATTGCTATGACTTTGGGGGTTTAATTTTGATTTAGGGTCATTCTAATCAGAAATGAAGAGGATTTGGCATAAGAGTAGAAAAAGAAACGATGAAGAGTCATGATTGGATCCACACTCATAGTTCTAAGTGTTACTATCAACATTTTTAAACAGGAACTGCTGGGGCTGGCCCCGTGGCTGAGTGGTTAAGTTGGTGCACTCTGCTTTGGAGGCCCGGGGTTTCACCAGTTCGAATCCTGGGCGCAGACATGGCACCACTCATCAGGCCATGCTGAGGTAGTGTCCCACATGCCACAACTAGAAGGACCCACAACTAAAAATACACAACTACGTACCTGCGGGCTTTGGGGAGAAAAAGGAAAAAATAAAAAAATCTAAAAAAAAAACCCCAAGAAACCACTGCTAGTTAGAATACTGTCTCTTCAAGAATATAGCCAAACGCCTTTTAAACTAAATAGTCTTTCAAATTTGAAAAGGGAAAATAAATAAGTATATTGACTTAAATGACTAGAAATGCATTTACTTTTAAAGACCTTTTCTCTTCTTCCTAGAGCAAGTAAATCAATCAAATAGTAAAGAGGAAAGTACAATAATGACTGTAAGACACGGGTTCAAGGAAGATAAAATACTGGCTGCACAGAAGATATGTGTTCCACAGACTTTGTTTTCTTTGAGGTCTTCCATCCCAACACCAACCAGGCCCACCTAGCTCAGCTTATGAAATCTGACAAGGGTACAGCCCATGGCAACAAGGATGCAGGATAGTGATTTCATTTCTTATTTTATTCATTGCAGCCCCAGGGAGAGAGATAACGAGAAGAGGAATGAAATCCAGGTCTCCTACAGAAAACACTGCAGACCATTACCACTAGGTCACCTGGGGGAAAATAGAAGGAACTATTTTATTTTAAAAGACTTTATTCGTTATAATATTCACAGTGGAAAATCATTTGGTTTGACTTACCCAATGATTCATTGAAACCTCACTTTTATTAATCATACATTTGAATGTTTGTTTGCACAAAAAAACTGACACCTGCTTATTGGATTTAAAATACTCAACTACATTGTTTCAGAAATTGAAAAGAAATGACTATCACCAACTTAACTTATAATGTCAGATAATTATACAATAATCAGAAATAAGTTTTTAAATTCCACTTTTCATCTAATATTCCTACTATCTGGATATTTGTCATCTTTTACTTATTGCCACAAAGTGCTGCAGCCACTGTTACTAAGGAAAATCCTGGCAAATTCTGGGAGAAATTACCTGGGTTTGATTCTTTCAAGAGCTTAAGAAGGTTACAAATTCCATGGATAGATTAATTTACTTATACTGGTAATGCTATATAAAATAGAAAATATTTGAATGTTTTTGACCTAAAGAACAGCAATTGCATATGATTCAACTAAATGTTATTACAGTGGCTCTGATAATCTAATTGTAAAATGGATAAAATGTTAATAACTTAGGGTTCTTGTGAGGGTTAAATGAGCTACTCAATCTACAGCACACAGGACGATATCTGACTCTCACGAGATGTTAGGAATGATGATGATAATGATAAAAATTTTATATTTCTCCTATTTGACATGGAATTATCAACAAAATCAACAGCTAGCTTTCTACCATGGTATTTTCTTTATGTAATTTGCATATCTGAGCTACACACAGGTACATTAGCCTCTGTCTATGGTCATTCAACACTATGTCATATGCCCAGGGCACCCTTTCCTAGAAGCTCAACTCTCCATCATTTTACAGCAATACTTTGTGAGAGTTTACAGACATGCACTTAAAACCTTTCCAAATATATGCTGGAGAAATCAAAAACCAGTTAGGAAGAATATTAGAGAAACTCTTAAAGAAACAGTCAACTTCTTAATACAAATAGCAGAACGGTCAACTGGGATATATATCTATCGATGTTCATTTGGTTTCTACTAATAAAACAACAAAAGGAAAATTTAAATGTAGATGAAAACTTTAAAAACGACAGGAAGATCCCAAAGAAGGCTAAATAAGAGGAAAACTTTATGTTTTAGGGTTTCTCAGTTTATAAATGTTTTAAAATATATACTGTTATTTCTAAGGTAGACAGAGCAGATAATTTCACACTTTTGTATGGTGTTAAATAATAAGAAAACTAAAACCCAGATCACACAGGTAATAAAGTGATGCTAAAACTAAAATGCAGGTCTCCTGGCCTTAAGAGTCCAGGATTTTGTCTCCCTTTACCCTCATTATTGTGCTCTCTCAGCAGAAGTCACCAAGATAAATTACTGTGGACACACGATTAATTTAACAAGTACTTACTTGGGGTATGAAGTGTGCACATTTCTATGGTCAGTTCAACCAGAGAAACCATAGGTAAAAATTCTAATGAGAAAGAATACAGGCTTTGAAACAAAGGGAACCAGGAAATGAAATGCTGCACAATCACACAGTTTTATACGTAAAAACTCCAGTATGACCTCATTTTAACTAATTACATATGCAATGATCCTATTTCCAAATGTCACATTATGAGGTACTGAGTCAGGGCTTCAACATGTCAATTTTGAGAGGACACAATTCAACCCATGACACATGATCATACACAACATACAGGAAGAAGACAGATGAAGTAAAAAATCTAAGATCACTTCATTGTCTGGGAAGTGGCAACAGAAACTCCTACAAGACTGTAATAAGTCAAGATGTATATTGAATACTCCACATTACCCACTAAAAGAAGAATAAAAGAGTATATAACTATACCAGGTTTAGAGAGGGGAGAAATGGAAATTAAAAATTAATCACTCCAAAAGAAAGCAAGTGAGGAAAGCAAAGCAAAGCAAAACAAATCAAAAACCACCCCCAAAACCCCATAAAACAAGAGGAACAAATAGAAAGCAAATATTAAGATAAGTCTAAATCCAAAAAGTCAGTAATAATATTAAACATAAATGAATTAAATGTTCACCCCAAATTTCAAAAATTGTAAACTTAAATAATAATAATTTAAAAAACTATATACAAACAGAAGCCATTAACAGAAAGATAGTTGGAAAAGACCTATCTATTAGGAAACTAAATACGAGTCAAAGAAGAAATCATTAGGGAAATTAGACTGTTTTGAGCTGAATGAGAATAAAAACATGATATCAAAATTTGTGGGATACAGCTAAAATATAAATATGTAAATATCAAAAACATAAAATATAAAACTCTATATTTAAATAAACCAATGTTCAGAGGAAATTTATAGCACTAACATTTGGAAAAGAAGGAAGTTCTCAAAATCAATCACCTAAGCTTCCACCTTAAGAAGCTAGAAAAAGAAGAGCAAATTAAACCCCAAATAAGTAGAAGACAGGAAAAAATAATAGCAGAAATCAATGACATACAAGACTGAAAAACAAGAGAGAAAACCAGTAACACTAAAGTGGATTTTTAAAGAAAATCAGAAAATGGATGTACTTCTAGAAACCCTGACCAGAAATAAAACAGAAGACACAAATTACCAAAATCAGAAATGGAAAAGGAGACATCACTACAGAGTCTACGGATATTAAACTGATAATAAAGGAATATTATAAATAACTTATGCCAGTACATTCAACAACTTAGACGAAACAGGCAAATCCCTTCAAAAACATAAACTACCAAAGCTAACAAGAAAAAATAGATGAAATTCTACACAAATGCTTGTACAAATAAGAAGAGGATGGAACACTTCCCAATGCATTCTATGTGGCAAGAATTACCTGACAGGAAAAGTAGACAAAAATATTAAAATAAAACAAAATTATAGACCTATCTCTCATGAACATTGATGTAATTTTTAAGGAAATGTGCATACCAAATCCACAATACATAAAAATGATAATACCTAATGCCCAAGTGGGGTTTGTCCCTGGAATGGAAGGCTGGTTTAGCATTTTAAAATCAATTCATTAGTGGTGAAAGATTGAGTACTTTCCAAGATCAAGGAGACAAGGATGTCTTCTCCCACCACTTAAAATAAATACTGGATTGGAGTTTGTATCCAATGAAAAAGGCAACAAAAAGATATATAAGGCTTCCAAACTAGAAAGGAAGAAATAAAACTGTCTCTATTTGCAGGCAACAGAATCATCTGCGTAGAAAATCCCAAAGTCTACAAAAAAGTTACTAGGACTAATAAGTGAGTTTAGCAAAGTTGCAGGATAAAAGGTCAATATACAAAAATCAATTGTATTTCTATATAAAGAATCACCAGAAATTGAAATTAAAAATACAGTTTAGAATACTATCAAAAATATGACATATTTAGGTATAAATTTGTCAGTCCTTAAGACAAATTAAAGAAAACTTATATGAGAGATATACCATGTTCATGGATCAAAAGACTCAATATTGTTAAAATGTCAACTCTCCCAAATTTACCTATAGATTCAATTCAATTCCAATAAAAATTCCAGAATTTGTATAGTAATTGACAACTTGATTCTAAATTTTATATAGAAATGTAAAGAAACTAAAATAGCCAATAAAATTTTGAACAGAAGAACAAAGATTTACACTATCTGATTTCAAGGCTTATTGTATAGTTTATTATCAAGACAAATTGTGTTGGTGTAAATATAGACATATAAAGTAACAGAATAGAGAACCTAGTAATAAACCCTATATGGTCAACTGATTTTCAGTAAAGGTACCATGGCAATTCAATGGGAAAAGGATAACCTTTTTAACACATGGTGCTGGAACATTGGATACTCATACACTAAAAAAAAAAGTGTGAACCTCAACCCTTACCTCATATGCAAAAATTAACTTGAAATCAATCATAGACCTAAATAAAAGAGCTAAAACTCTAAAACTTCTAGATGGAAACAGAGGAGAAACTCTTAGTGACTTTGAATTTGGCAAAGATAATTAGGACATAAAAAGAACTTAGTATAAAAGAAAAAAATTAATAAACTGAGCATTTGAATTTAAAACTTTCACTCCTCAAAAGATACTATTACTAAAATAAAAAGCAAGTCATAAGCTAGGATAAGATATTTATGAAACATATAGGCTACAAAGGACTTGTGTCTAAAATATATAAAGAACTTTAAATTCAACAGTAAGACAAACATGGGCAATAGATCTGAACAGACACTTCACCAAAAGAAGATGTGTGAATGGAAAATAAACACATTAAAAGATGCTCAGCGGGGCCGGCTCCGTGGTCGAGTGGTTAAGTTCGTGCACTCCGCTGTGGCGGCCCAGGGTTCGGATCCTGGGCGCAGACATGGCACTGCTCATCAGGCCACGTTGAGGTGGTGTCCCACATCCCACAACTAGAAGGACCTGCAACTAAGATACACAACTGTACCAGCGGGGTTTGGGAAATAAAGCAGGAAAAGAAAAAAAAGATTGGCAACAGTTGTTAGCCCAGGTGCCAATCTTTAAAAAAAAAAAAGATGCTCAGCATTATTAATCATTAGAGAACTGGAAATTAAAATCATGACATATTCCCACATACCCACTAATGGCTAAAATTAAAAAGAATGATGACAGGCAAAGGCTAGCTAAGATGTGAAGCAAGTGAAACTCTTATAAGTGCTGGTGGGAATGTAAAATTGAACAGCCATTCTGGAAACCAGTTTGGCAGCTTCTTAAATATTTAAATATACACCATCACATGTCCCAGTCATTCTACTACAAGGCATTTACCGAGGAGAAATGAAGGCATATGTCCACACAAAGACTTGTAACGTACCTTTATAGCAGGCTTATTTATGATGGCAAGAAACTAGAAACAAATCAAATGTTCATTAACTGTTAAATTAATAAAAAGAAATGTAGTACACCTACACAATAGATTATTACTTAGCACTAAAAGGGTGAACTATTGAACCATGAATAAATATGGATAAATCTCAAAATAGAATATGCACTGCATGCTTCCATATACATAGTATGTTAGATTATGTAAACTAAGCCACACTAATAGAAAGCAGATCAGTGGTTGCCAGGAGATAGGTGTAGGATTGAGAATGACAGAGTAGAAAGGTGCATGAGGAAACCTCTGGGGGTGAGAGACCTGTTCAATAACTTGATTCTGACGTTGGTTTCAGAGATGTATATATATGTCAAAATGCATTAAACTGTACACTTTAAATATGTGCAGTTTATTTTATGTTATTTGCACATCAATAATACAGCTGCTTAAAAGGGGAGATAGAACATAAAAAAGTATCAACATGAAAGAAGACAGAAGAGGGAAAAAATAACAAAACACGAAGAACAAATGAAACATTAAAAATTAGTTCATCAATACTAAAGAAGTCAAGATTTGAAAGCAAAAAAGAACACAGACCAGGGAGGACGAATAAAAAACAAACAGGAAGATGGCAGATTTAAACTTCAAAAGGCCAGCAACATTATTAAATAAAAGTGGAATAAATGCTTCAAGTGAATTCAGATACTATCAGGCTATATTTTTAAAACTGCACAATAACAGGAGGCATATCTAACACATAAGGAAATAGAAAGGGTGACAGGATGGAAAAAATATTCATCTTGCAAACACAAATCAAAAGAAAGACAGTATAGCTACATTAATATTAGACAAAGGAAAATTAAAAGCAAAGAAGCATTACTAGAAATAAATCGAAATACTTCACGTGGTAAAAAGTTTGATTGATTTATACATATTCAAAACTGAAAGGCACCAAGAGCTTCAATGTATAGAAAGCAAAATCTGACAGAGCTGTATGGAAAACAGCAATCTACAATCTCAGTAACAGACGCTAATACGTCTCTCACTGTAACTGGCTAAAGAAGCAGACCGAAACCACTACTAATCCAATGATTTAAAACACAATCGACAAACTTTAACTAACTGACATATACGGACCACTTGACCCACAGCTACACAATTCTTTTAAGACTACATTGAACATTTAAAATAACTGACTGAAGAGTAGTCCATAGATCAAGTCTCAACATATTTCAAAGGACTGAAATCAGAGTGTGCTCTCTGACCACAAAACAATTAAGCTGGAAATTAACAATAAAGGGATAACTAGAACATTCTCATGTGTTTGTAAATTAAGAAATACACTCCTAAAGATTCTATGGGTCAATAAAGCAATCACAATGAAAATCAGAAATATTTTCAACTGAATGGTACATAAAACACAAAATATTAAAACTTGTGACTTTATAGCTAAAGCTATTCCTAGAGGGACATTTATAGCCTTTAATGCTTATATCACAAGAAAGACTGCAAATCAGTATGGTAACTCTCCATCTTTAGAGGTTAGGTAAGAACTATAAATTTAACTCAAAGAAAGTAAAATGAAGGAAATAATAAAAGAGCAGAAATCAGTAATGTAGAAAACAAGCATACAATGTAGAGACTGGAAAAAGGCAAAAATTGTTGTTTTTAAAAAAACTAACAACTTAAACCGAAAAGACTGATGAAAGAGAAGGAGAAAGAACAAAATGCACAAATACTCACTATCAGGAAAGAAAAGAAGGAAATCATTCAAGACCTCATAGATGTGTGCTGCCTAATATGGCAGCCACTTACCACATGAAACTATTTAAAATAAAATTTAAATGATTTACAGTGCAATAAAATTAAAAACCTAGTTCCTTAGTCACACTAGCCAAATTTCATGTGCTTAAATAGTCACATCCCATACTGGACAGCACAGATACCTAACATTTTCATAATAACAGAAAGTTCAACTGGACAGCACTGTTATAAACATCAAATCAAAACAGAAAGATACTATGAACAACTTTATAGTGATAAATTTACTAATTTAAACAAATCAACAAACTCCTGAGAAAAACACAACTTACTTAAACTGACATAGGAAGAAATGTAACACCTGAATGATCATATAAGTATTAAAGAAATTAGATCCCAATTAAAAATCATCCCTCCAAGAAAACACAGATGGCTTTACCAGTGATTTCCACTAAATATTTATGGAGGAAATAACTCCAATCTTATGCAACTCTTCCAGGAAATACAGATAAAGAACAAACAAAGGATAGTCTTGTAAACAAATGGTGCTGAAGCAATTAGATTACACATAGGTAAAAAGTAAATACATAAATAAATAAAAGACCTTGGCATAAACCTCACACTTAATATAAAAATTAACTTAAAGTGGATTATACATTTAATGTAAATTACAACACTATAAAACTTATAAAAGAAAACATAGGAGAAACTCTTTGAGATCTATGGCATGATAAAAAGTTTTCAGGCATGACCCCAAAGAACAATACATAGAAAAATAATAATAAACTGGACTTTATAAAAATTAAAAGCTTTTGCTCTGCCAAAGATCCTGTTAAGAAGATGAAAAGACAAGTTATAGACTGAAAGAAAATATTTCCAAACCAACTATCTGATAAAGGATGTATATTACAAATATGTAAAGAACTCTCAAACTTAAATAGCAAAAAAGCAAATAATCCAATTAGAAAAGAGGCAACAGATATGAGGAAAGAATTCACTGAAGAGGACAGACCAGATGACAAGTAAGTACACGAACAGATGTTCAACATAACTATCACTAGGGAAAAGGAAATTAAAAACATGATGAGATATCACTACACACCTATTAGAATAGGTGTGTACTATAGGTATAAACTAAAAAAAAGGTGACAATGCCAAACTCTGGTGAGGATGCAAAGAAACTGGATCTCTCATATATTGCTGGAGGGAACATACAATGTACTCTGGAAAATAGTTTGGTAGTTCCTCAAAATGTTAAACATAGAGCTACCATATGACCCAGCAACTCCACTTCCATGTCTATACCTAAGAGAAATAAAAATTGATGCTCACACAAAACACTGTGTTTCTAGCAGCTTTATTTGTAACAGGCAAAAATTGGAAACAATCAAAATGTCCTTAAATAGTGAATAATTCAACAAACTATAGTTTATGCATACCATGGAATATTATTCAGCAATAAAAAGGAAAAAAACTACTGATACTCTCAAACACTTGGATGGATCTTATGTGCATAAAGCAAATATATATAAAGATAGATCTATATAAAGCAAATATTAACAGACCTAAAGGGAGAAATAGACAGCATACAATAATAGTGGGTGACTTTAATACCTCATTTTCATCAATGGCTAGATCATCCAGACAGAAAATCAATAAGGAAACATCAGCCTTAGTATGTTAGACCAGAGGAAGTTAGCAGATAAACACAGAACATCTCATCCAAAAGCAAGAGAATATATATTCTCCTCAAGTGCACATGGAACATTCTCCAGGATAGATCATATGTTAGGCCACAAAACAAGTCTTAATAAATTTAAGAAGACTGAAATCACATTAAGCACCTTTTCCTACTGAAATGGTATGAAATTATAAATCAACTACAAGAAGGAAACTGGAAAATTCACAATATATGGAGATTAAACAACATGCTACTGAACAACCAACCAATGGGTCAAAGAAGTCAAAAGAGAAATAAAAAAATATCTTGAGACAAATGAACATGGAAATACAATATACCAAACTTATGGGATGCAGCAAAAGCAGTTCTAAGAGGGAAGTTCACATCAATAAATGCCTGAATCAAGAAACAAGAAAAATCTTGAATAACAACCTAATGTCACACCTTTAGGAACTAGAAAAAGAAGAACAAATGAAGCCCAAAGTTAGTAGGAGGAAGGAAATAACACAGACCAGATTGGAAATAAATGAAGAGACTAAAAGACAATAGAAAAGCTCAGTGAAACTAAGAGCTGGTTCTTTGAAAAGACAAACAAAACTGACAATCCTTTAGCTAGACTCACTAAGAAAAAGAGAGGACTCAAAAAACAAAATCAGAAATGAAAGAGGAGACATTACAACTAATACCACAGAAATGCAAAGGATCATAAGAGACTACCATGAACAGTTATATGCCAACAAATTGGACAATCTAGAAGAAATGCATAAATTCCTAGAAACATACAACCAACCAAGACTGATTTGTAAAGAAATATAAAAGCCAAACAGACCAGTTACTAGTAAAGAGATTGAATCAGTAATAAAAATCCCTCAACAAACAAAATTCCAGGATCAGACAGCTTCACTGGTGAATTCTACCAACCATTTAACAAGAATTAACACAATCCTTCTCAAACTCTTAAAAAAATAGGAGAGGAGAGAACAATTCTGAACTCATTTTACAAGGCCAGCATTACCCTGATACCAAAACCAGATGAGGATGCCACAAGAAAATATTAATTACAGGCTAATATCCCTGATGAAGACAGATGCAAAAATCCTCAAAAAAATATTAGCAAATTGAGTTCAACCATACATGAAAAGGATCATATACCATGATCAAGTAGAATTTACTCAAAGGATGCAGGGACAATTCAACAACTGCAAATCAATCAATGTGATACACCACATTAACAAAATGAAGGATAAAAATTTTATGATTATCTCAGTAGATGCAGAAAAAGCATTTGACAAAATTCAACATACATTTATGATAAAAACTCTCAACAAAGTGGGTATAGAGAGAATATGCCTCAACATAATAAAGACCATATATAACAAGCCCATAGCTAACATACTCAACAGTGAAAAGCCGAAAACTTTTCTCTAAGATCAGGAGCAAGACAAGGACACCCATTCTCACCACTTTTATTCAACATAGTATTGGCAGTCCTGGCCAGAGCAATTAAGCAAGAAAAAGAAAGAAATACATCCAAATTGGGAAGGAATAAGTAAAACTGTGACCTTTTGCAGATGACATAATATTACATATAGAAAACTCTAAAGAATCCACCAAAAAACTTAGAAATCAATGAGGGGCCAGCCTGTGGCCGAGTGGTTAAGTTTGTGAGCTCTGCTTCGGTGGCCCGGGGTTTCATGAGTTTGGATCCCAGGCGCAGAAATGGCACCACTCGTCAGGCCATGCTGAGGCAGTGTCCCACATAGCAGAACAGAGGCACTCACAACTAGAATATACAACTATGTACTGGGGAGAAGAGGGAAAAAGAAACCAAACAAGATTGGCAACAGATGTTAGCTCAGGTGCCAATCTTTAAAAAAGAAAAAAGCAAAAAAACCCTAAAAATCAATGAATTAGTAAAGCTGCAGCGTACAAAATCAACATACAAAAATTATTGCATTCCTATACACCAATAACAAGCTATCCAAAAGAGAAATTGAGAAAACAATCCCAATTACAATGCATCAAAAAGAATAAAATACCTAGGAATAAATTTAACCAAGGAGGTGAAATACTTGTACACCGAAAATTATAAGACACTGATAAAAGAAACTGAAGAAGACACGAATAAATGGAAAGATTTTCCATGCTCATGACAAGAATTAATATTCTTAAAACGTCCATACTACCCAAAGCAATCTACAGATTCAATTCAATCCCTGTTAAAATTCCAACAGCATTTTTCACAGAAATATAACAAACAATCCTAAAAGTTTTATGGAACCACAAAAGACCCTAAAAAGCCAAAGCAATCTTTAGAAAGAACAACAAAGCTGGAGGCATCATGCTCCCTGGTTTCAAACTATATTACAAAGCTATAATCATCAAAACAGTATGGTACTGGCACAAAAAGAGACACACAGATCAATGGAGCAGAATAGAGAGCCCAAAAATAAACCCACACATATATGGTAAATTAATTCATGATAAAGAAGCCAAGAATACACAATGGGAAAAGGACAATCTCTTGAATAAATGGTGTTGGGAAAACTAGACAATAACATGAAAAGAATGAAACTGCATCCCTATCTTACACCATACACAAAGTCAACTCAAAATGGATTAAAGACTTGAACGTAAGACCTGAAACCATAAAACTCCTAGAGGTAAACATAAGCAGTAACCTCCTTAACATCAGTCTTGGTGACAATTTTTTGGATTTGACACTAAAAACAAAGGCAACAAAAGCAAAAATAAACAAGTGGGACTACATCAAACTAAGAAACTTCTGCACAGCAAAGGAAACCATCAACAAAATGTAAAGGCAACATATTGAATGGGAGAAAATATTTGCAAATGATACATCTGGTAAGGGATTAATATCTAAAAATATACAAGGTACTCATATAGCTCAAAGCAAAAAAAACCCCAAATAACCCAATTAAAAAATGGGCAAAAGACCTAAACAGATATTTTTCCAAAGAAGATATACAGATGGTCAACAGGTACATGAAAAGTTGCTCTATATCACTAGTCATCAGGAAAAAACAAATCAAAACCACAATGAGATATCACCTCAAGCTTGTTAGAATGGCTATTATCCAGAAGATGAGAAATAACAAGTGCTGGCGAGGCTGTGGAGAAAAGGGAAACCTTGCACACTGCTGGTGAGAATGTAAACTGGTGCAGCCACTATGGAAAACAGTGTGGAGGTTCCCTCCAAAATTAAAAATAGAACTGATGTCAATATCAGGAACTGATATCAGTTCCCCTACATTAAACCCAGCACATATGGGGTTAAAACCAAAGCACTCTTTCCCCACCTACTCCCTGGCTCCCTGGCTCCAGAATCCACTATCCACCGTGGAGACAAAAGGCTGAGGTCACCCACCTGGGTTCCTTATCATCTCCTCCTCCTCCCTGCAAACAGCCTCCCAAGGCCTAACGCAGGCTGGTGGGAAAGCTCTGACCAGCAAGGCCACTGACTCCCCCCACCCACTACAAGCAGCCACATTCCTCACAAACCTTTAAAACCTCCGCCTCCCCTCTTTCAGGGAGACAAAACAGGACAAATTTGAGGGCTCACTGTCATCTCCTGGCTGATGTCACCCGAAATAAAAACCCTTTCCTTGCCATAAGCCTGGCGTTCCAGTTTTTATTTGGCCCCTGTTGTGTGGCAGGTAAAGAACCTATGTTTGTAGGTGGTAACAGAACTACCATATGATCCAGCAATTCCACTTCTGGGTATTTTTTTGAAGAAAATTAAAACACTGACTTGAAAAGATATATGCACTCTCACAATCACCACAGGATTTTTTAAAATAGCCAAGTTATGGAAAAAACCTAAATGTCCATTGATGGATGAATGGATAAAGAAAATGTGATACATACATACACACACAAGGGAATATTATTAATCCATAAAAAAAGAAGGAAATCTTGCCATTTGTGATACCATGGATGGACCTTAAGGGCATTATGCTAAGTGAAATAAGTCAGACGGAGAAAGACAAATACTGTATGGTTTCACTTACAATCTCCCTTTTTTTTTTACAGGAATTAAAAAAAAACAAGAACAAAAACAAGTAAACTCACAGATAAAAGGAACAGATTGATGTCTACCAGAGGTGGGGCGGGGGTGGTGAGTGGGTGAAATGAGTGAAGGGGGTCAAATGGCACGAACTTCCTGTTATAAAGTAAATAAGTCATGGGCATGTGATGTACAGCATGCTGACTACAGTTAATAATACTGTATTGCATATTTGAAAGGTGCTAGGACAGTAAATCTTAAAAGTTCTTATCACACAAAAAATTGTAGCAGTATGGTGACAAACGTTAACTACATTTATTGTGGTTATCATTTCTTAATATATACAAATATCACATCATGTTGTACACCTGAAACTAATATAATGTTATATGTCAATTATACCTCATTAAAAAGAAAGAAAAATAAAAGGCATACAAAAGAAGTCAATCTTAAGAGATCACATAGTCAATGATTCTACTTATATAACATTCTCAAAATGACAAAACTAGAGGGAAAATAAATCAGCAGTTGTCAGAGGTTAAGGAGAAGGGGAGGGGACGGGTGTGAATACAAAGAAGCATGAGTGGTATATTTGTGTGCTATATTTTAAATATTTCTCTATCTTGATTGCAGTGTGGTTGTTACACAAATCTACACATGATAAGATGGCATACAACTATACACAGACATTGTACTAACGTCAATTTCTCGGTTTTGAAATTGTATTGTAACTAACATAAGAGGTAACCATTAGGGAAAACTCAGTGAAAGGTACATAGGAAATCTCTGTACTGTCTTCGCAGCTTCTTATGAATCCAAAATTATTTCAAAATTAAAAATTAAAAAAAAGAAGAAACAATCCGTATTTTATAAGGCCAGCATATGACTGACACCCAACCTGACAAAGGTATTATAAGAAAAGAAAATCACAGGCCAATCCCTCTCACAAACATAAAAGCAAAAATCCTAAACAAAATATTAGCAAATCAAATCAAATAAAATGTTACTTATTCCAGGAAAGCACAGGGGTTTAATGTGAGAAAAACAACCACGGTAATTCATCTCATTAACAAAATAAAGGTAAAAAAGCATGCAATCATCTTAATTGATGCAGAAAAAAGTATTTGATAACATTTGACAACATTCATTTCTAATAAATAAGAATTCTTACCAAAACTAGGAAGAGAACTTAATTTGATTTTTAAAACACCTAGAGTGATGTCAATGAAAACGCCAGAGTAAAGAATTCCAAATTCCACCTCTCTGTAAAAGCAACAAACTATCAGAATCAACTTTTTCTGAAATCGAGAAATTAACCAAAGGCTTACAGCACCATGGATAATGTGGATTCAAGAAAAACAGCTGATTCTTGATAACAGCAGTGAACTCTGTGGTACTTTAACTTACCCCAGTCCTATTTCCTGTTCCACAGCTCAGCACTATCTGTGACAACAGCTGTATTCTTGATACAGGAGGAAGCAGAATGAACTAATTTGCAAAGAATTATAATTATGTGTTCTGACCTGTCTGGTGGCTCCCTGGAATCCCAGTTCAAAAGGCTTGTCTCTATTTTCCCTAACTCAAAACTGGCCTAATGCTAAAGTAAAAGCTGCTTCCCCAGGGCCATATGTTGAAACTTTTACAGACTCACACAGTAATCCCCCCTTATCTGAGGAGGATACATTCCAAAACCCCCCGTGAGGCCTGAAACCACGGCTAGTACTGAACCTTACATATTCTACGTTTTTTCCTATACATACATACTTATGATACAGTTTATTATAAATTATGCATAGTAAGAGATTAACAACAATAATTTCTCTTTGGCATATTCTAATTGCTAGCGTCACTACTCGTGCTTGGGGCCATTATTAAGTAAATAAGGGTTACTTGAACACAAGCACTGTGACACTGCAACAGTTGATGTGATAACTGAGGCAGCTACTAAGTGACTAACGGGCAGGTAGCATACATAGTGTGACTATGCTGACAAAGGGATGATTTATGTCCTGGGCAGGACGAAGTGGGACAGTGCAAGATTTTATTACACTACTCAGAACGGCACACAATTTAAAACTTGAATTGTTTATTCCTGGACTTTTCCATTGAATATCTTCAGGCTGTGGTTGACCACAGGTAACAAACTTTGGAAAGTGAAACCGTGGATAAGGGGGGACTACTGTATCTTAGCCACTGCTGCCTAAAGTGACAGAAAACAGTTGGGCAAACAATAGATTAATCAAAAAGCTTGGGAAAAAAGGCTGACAAATGAGATGCTCTCGCATTTCTGGATGTAGGTCACATACGTGCCCAGGGCTGTGAGCATGCTCAAAAAAGACCTGAGAGGGACCTAAGTTCTCACCTGCTGCTGAGCTTGAGGCCCTTTGCAAGCAGAAAGAGAAGGCTAAGGCAGAGCTGCAAACTGTCTTTCTGAGTATGGAAGGTGAGTCCCAACACATACACAGAGTCCATGGCAAAGACTGGAAGAATTTTCGGCTCCAAGCATTTAAGGAAATCTCTGTCCAATTATTAGATGATCGCTAAGCTAATCAAACAGGGACTTCAGTGGCCATATATGACAAAAACCCCCAGAAAGTTTATAGAATTAGTTCATAAAAGTCACTAACAAACAAAAAAGTACAATAAGTCCAACATAACAACAAATCCTGGAAAGAGAAGAGAATCTGATTTCCAGAGATGCTAATTTATAATATTCACAATAGCCAGTCTTCAACAACAACAATTACAAGGCCTTCAAAGAAACAATATAGTATGGTCCATACAAAGGAAAAATAAATAAATAGAAACTGCCTGAGGAAGACCAGACAATGGACTTTCCAGACAAAAGTTTTAAATCAGCTATTTTAAATATGTCAACAAACTGAAGGAAATCATGTTTAAAGAACTAAAGGAAAGTATGAGAACAACGTGTTACGTAATTGAGAACATCTATAAACAGATAAAAATTCATAAAAGGAATAAAATAGAAATTCTGAGGTTGAAAAGTGTAATAAATGAAAATTTCACTAGAGGGGCTCAAGAGCAGATTTAAACAGGTAAAAGAAAGAATCAGCAAACTTAAAGGCAGATTCGTTGAGATTATCTGGTCTGAGGAACAGAAAGAAAAGAGAATGAAGAACAATAAACAAAACCTCAGAGGCCTGTGGGATACATTGAGCATATCAGCATATGCATAATGCAAGTGATGAGAAGGAGGAAAAGAGAGGAAGGATGAGTGATGGGGGAAAGAGAAAGAGAGAGTATTTGAAGAAGGAAGGTCAAATATTTCTAAAATTTGAAGCTCAATGAACTCTAAAAGGATAAGCTCAAAGAGCTCCATAACTACATACATCATAATCAAACTGTCCAAAGCTAAAGAGAAAGAGAGAATCTTGAAAAAAGGAAAGGGGAAGCAACTCATCATTTACAAGGGATCCTCAATAAGATTAACATCTGATTTCTAATCAGAAACAATGGAGGTCAGAAGGTAGTGGGATGATGTATTCAAAGTGCTGAAAGAAAAAAGTCAACCCAAAATTATTTATTAGGCAAAACTATGCTTCAAAAATGAAGGAGAAATCAAGACATTCCCAGATAAACAAAAAGTGAGAGCATTTGTTGCTAGCAGTCTGGGCCTATAACTGCTAAAGGAAGTCCTTCAGAATGAAATGAAGGGACATTAGACAGTAACTCAATGGCATATGAAGGAATAAACACCAGGAAAGGTAAGTACACAGGTAAATATAAAAGACAATACAAATGTATTTTTTTTGTAATTCCTTTTCTTTTTTTATCTCATTAAAAGACAGCTGTATAAAGCAATAATAACAAATCTAGCTTGACAGGCACAAATATATAAAGCTTTAATCTGTGACAATAATAGATTACAAGGGGGAAAGTTTTTGTACACTAGTGAAACTAAACTGGCATTAATCCTAACTAGATTATTATAAATTAAGATATTAATTATAATCCACAGAGAAACTACAAAACATATGTCTGCAGAAAGACTTGTAAGTGAATATTCATAGCATCTTTATTTATGGCAGCCCAAAAGAAGAATCAAACCAAATGTCCATTAGTTGATGAATGAATAAAGAGTATGAAATAGATCCATATAATGAAATATTATTCAGCCATAAGAGAAATGAAGTACTGTTAAATACAACAACATGGATAAACCTTGAAAATATTATGCTAAGCCAAACACAAAAGGCCACGTATTCCATGATTCAAATTACATGGAATGTCTAGAATAGGAAATCCATAGAGACAAAAAGTAGGTTAGTGGTTGTCAGGGAGGGGAAGAGTAGAGAATCGGAGTAACTGCTAACAAGTGAAGGTTGTTTATTTTTTTGGTGTGAGGAAACTTCTCAAATTAGAAAGCAGTGATGGTTGCACAACATGGTCAATACACTAAAGCCACCGAAGTGTGCACTCTTAAATGATGAATTTTATGTTATGTGAAGTACATCTCAATAAAAATGCTATAAAAAGCCTATAGCATATGTCATACTTAATAGTGAAATGATATAAATTTAATAAATAATGTTAATGATGAAATAAAAAATTCCAATGATTAAAGCTTTTACTGAGATTGGAAATGAAACAAGGATACTTATTACCATGACTTCTAGTATACGTGTATGGAGTTCTTTATCAGCACAAAAGAAAAAAAGTATATAATATTCAGAGAAATTATTAGAATTTAAAAAATTTAGCAAGGTTGCTGGATACAAGGTCATTATACAAAAAACAACTGTATTTCTATATATCAAATGTAATTAGGAAGTGAAATTTAAGAAACAATATCACATACAATATTATCTAAAAACACTAAGTACCCAGAAAATACCCAGTGCAAGAAAAAATGTGCAATACACACAAAAAAGCTGCAACGCATTATTTAAAACAAATTTTTGAAAGAATGGATTTATTCATGGGTTGTACAGTCAATGCTGTCTGGATGGCAATTCTTCCAAAATTGATCTGCATATTCAATGTAATCCTATTTGAATATCTCAGTTGAATAATTTGTGGAAAATGACAAGATACTTTTAAAATTGATATGAAAATGTAAAGTGCAATCTTAGAGAAGGAAAACAAAGCTGGAAAATTACTGTACCAGATACCTATTAAGAAGCTACGGTAATTAAGATCATGTGGCATCAGCACAAGGATGGACAAGTAGATTAAGGAAACCAAGCAGAAAGTCTGAAAACAGACCCACACAGTTATGGACCCTTGTTTCATGATAAAGGTGGCATTTTTAGAACTGTAGGAAGCAGTCTTTTCACTAATTGGTCTTGGGCCAATTGGTCTGGAAAACTTTTGAAAAAAAAATTAAACTTGATCATTACTTCACACCAGACACAAAAATCAATTCTAGGGGATTACTGATCTAAATGTAAAAAGTAGAATATTAAAGCTTCCAGAAGGATTTGGAAATATCTTTAGGACTTTGAGGTGGGAAAATATTTCTTGAACACAACACAAAAAACACCAAATAAGGGAAAGGAAAAGATGGATGATTAAAATTAGTAACTCTGGACACCATTAAGAGAGTGGAAAGGCAAGCCAGAGTGGGAGAAAATATGTGCCAAAGACTCATTTCTGAAATATATAAAGAATTCTTTACAAATCAGTATGAAAAAACACAGGCAACACAATAAAAAAAAGCTTGAAAAGGCACTTCACGTAGGAGGATATCAGTGTCCAATAAACATAGGAAAAGGTGTTCAATCTTATTCATCAAAGAATACGAAAATTAAACCATACGTAGATATCCCTACACACCTACCAGAATGGTCAAAATACAGAAGACTTGACCGAGTGTTGGCAAAGATATAGAGTAACTGGAATTTTCAAATCCTGCTACTACAGTATAAATTGATGCAAACATTAAAAAAAAAAAAGAACTGTTTAGAAATACTTACTGAAGTTGACCCTGCAACTTAACTCTAGAAAAATAAATTTACACATATGTGTACTAAAAGTACAATAATGTTCACAGGAAAATTACTCATTATAGCTGAAAACTGGAAACAACACACATCTCCAACAAAAATAAATTACGCCGTATTTCTAAATGGACTGTTATATAGCAATGGAAATGAACAAACTGTTACACACAATAATGGACAAATCTCACAAATATAATATTGAATAGAGGAAAGCAGATGCAAAAGAGTACATATGGGATGTGCTACAGACTGAACGTTTATGTGCCCCAACCCCCCCACCCAAACCCATATGTTGAAATCCTAACCCCCAATGTGATGGTATTAGGAGGTGGGGGCCTTTGGGAGATGATTAGATCACAAGGGTGGAGCCCTCAAAAATGGTATTAGTCAGCTTTTAAAAGAGACCCCAGAGAGCTCTCTCACCTCTTCCGCCATGTGAGGACACAGCAAGAAGGCTGCTGTCTATGAACTAGGAGGAAGGCCCTCATCAGACATCACATCTGCTGGCATCTTGATCTTGGACTTGCCAATAATCAGAAGTGTGAGAAATAAATGTTTGTTTAAGCCACCCACCATATTACATTTTTGTTATAGCAGCCCGAAGGCACTAAGACAGGATGATTCCATTTATAAACCTCAAATAGCAGGTAAAACTAATCTACGGTGTTAGAAGTCAGGATAATCTTTATCCTTGTGGAAGAAAAGAAAGGGAGTAACCAAGAGCAAGTATGAATGAGGCTTCTGGACGTTGGCAACGTTCTATTTCTTGATCTTGGCAATGGTTAACTTGGTTCACTTTATGACAGTTCACTGAGCGGTATACTTTATGCACTTTTCTGTATGTATTTTACTCAATCAGACACATTTTTTAAAGTTTATTTACCTGTTTTTTCTGTGATCTGTTCCTGTTTTCCAGCCAATCATCCATTTGTTCCTCAATTTCTTCTATAGAAGTTCCATGATCATAAGACTGAATGTAGGCACTTTCTAAAGGCGTATATACAGGAAATTCAGGTTTTGGTTTTTTTACTTTAACTTTCTTCTGCTCTAAAAAATGTTTAAAAGAACCAATTAATAAAAGAATAAAGAGAATTTCTAAAATTTTATTCATAGACCATATCTTGAAAGAACACATAAATATTGTTCTTTCATCAAAATAGAATTGCTTTGCTATAAATAGTTAGCTGCTAAGTTTTATGTGCATTATCCACTGCATTTTTTTTTAAGATTGGCACCTGAGCGAACATCTGTTGCCAATCTTCCTTTTTCTTCTTCTTCTCCATAAAGCCCCCAGTACATAGTTGTATATTCTAGTTGTAGGTCCTTCTGGTTGTACTATGTGGGACACCACCTCAGCATGGCTTGATGAGCGGTGCTAGGTCCACACCTGGGATCTGAACTGGGAAAACCCTGGGCTGCCGAAGCAGAGAGTGTGAATCTAACCACTCGGCCACAGAGCCAGCCCCCTCACTGCATTGTTTTTAAATAAAACTCATGATCAGATGATGATTATGATAAAACCACCATATCAGTTTGTATACATCTTTAGTTTTCAAAGTATTTTTTATGAAACATTTCATTCTGGCACAATGGAAACAGCCTGGTCATTAGCGTTTCAATCTTATCTTTACAATCTAATAGTTAAATAATATTGGGCAAGTAACTCAGCCCTGAGAACAAACGTCCATTTTCTCATCTGTAAAAGAGAGCTAAATCTAACCTTATAAAGTTGACATGAGGAAAATTATATATCCCCTAACATACTACTTGGCACAAAATTGGCTCTTAATAAATGGTATATATTCATCTTTTCAATATTTGACAAAGGCAAAACGTAATCTGGCAGCATCAGAGGTTGTTATCAATAGATGACTATCAAGTGGCCTCTTCATTAAATCCTATTTTGATTAGAGAGTTAACATTGAGAAGCAACTCCATTCTTAATTACTATTGTCAACCCACCATCCCAGCCTTATAACCACATCTTTATCATCCTGTCTGTGTGTGGGTGTTTGCAAATACTATAATGCCAGTGTAATAAAATTATGATATTGGCATATGAATAGGCAAATTCCCAGAAGAGAATAGAGAATCCATAAATGTTTCAATTCAGTGGGAAAAGGAGTTAATACATGATGCTGGCACAACTCGCTATCCATTTGAAAGAAAACTGGACAAAATCTTACACCATTTACAATAAATCTTGGTCAGATAAGATATTTGACCCTAAAAAGCAAAAGAATAAAAATCATGTAAAACGAAATCTAAAAAACTACCTGTACAATTTAAAGGATGAGGAAATCTTATCTGAGACTGAAAACCCAGATGCTATTAAAAAAAGATAAAAGATAGAATAAACAAATGAAGAGAGAAATAACAGATTTGGACAGAACGTCTACAATTCAGAGTACAAACAGAAGACTGATATGTAGAATACATAAAGAGATTTTATAAATTGACAAGAGGATAAGCAGCCCAACAGAAAAAAATGGTCAAAAATAATGTACAAACTTCAAGAAATCAATTGATATTCTTTGTTGCCAATGACAATACTTGAACTTTCAGGTGAAAATCAGAATTTTGCAAAACTTTATCTGCCACAGTGGGCTTTAAAACTTCTTTCTTATGATGACATTGGTAGTGATATTAACAAATGTAATTTTTGATAGCATATCAACATTAAGGAGAGCTGCTTAATTCAGTGTACTAAAATTTTCCAAGTGACCAATGTATAATTTAACAAAATTACACATGGGTAAAAGATCCATTCAAAGTGCAAAATAGGCCAATAAATTTTAATGTAATTAGTGTAAGAAAAACTCATTGATATGGCTTCAGATTTTGCTTTGCAACTCATCTTCAAAAAACTATTACTTTTCAAGTTCTGACGTACTGGCAAAAAATAATCCACAGTTACCTGTAAAGGCTAATAAAGTATTGCACCTTTTTCTAACTGCAAGTCTATGTGAGGCTGAATTTTCTTCATATGCTTCAATCAAAACAGCCTATTGCAACAGATTGAGCACAGAAATACATATGAGAATTGAGCTGTGTTCTAATAAGCAAGACATTAAAGGGATTCGTGAAATGTAAAAAAAAAATAATAAATAATGTACATTAAGAGTATAGTGCTGTGGGAACAGTTCTAGTTAAAAAGGACATTACCCTAACTAGAAAATAAATGGTCTCTATATTTACCTTATATATTACCATACATAATATATATTAGTAATATATATTACGATATTTCACCTTATATTGTTCAAGATCTTTACACTTTCAGCCTTTTGAGATGGTGACTTGGGGAAAAAACCCTGATACCACAGTGGAAATTAGTAACTTAAATGATGTGAGTATAATATAAAGTTATCAGAAATCTAATACAGCGTGACCATAAGCCCAAATAGGAGGCCAGGTTTTTGTTTTTCAAAACTACTTTTCAGAAAACAGGAAGAAGTCATATAACTGACTCCTTATCAAGTCTGTCACATTACTCAGCTCCTCTCAATTTGTTTTGAATAATAAAGCACTGCTAAGGGAAAACACACATTAGCCAGAAACCATCTCATCAGTACTAATTTTTGCTGTTTATAGAAACTCAGTTATAAACAAGAAGCAAATAAATCTGGTTGTTTGTATTTATTTCTGGGATGTTTCATCACATTTAGGTGTTTGATGTCTTTTTAAATAAGCATTTTAAAAATCACTTTAAAAAAGTAATACAAAGCTTCCACTTCTGGAAAAATGGAGTAGAAGTACTTTTCCATAGTTCTCCCACTAAGAAAAACTGAAAATCCTAAATGTTATATATGAAACAAACACAAGAAGAATCTGGATCTCGGAGAGAAGACAGACCAGCTAGGTATGGCAGGATCCAATGAACAACCAAGGTGGTAAGTTCTCTGGGTTTTCTTGTGGCCTCATATATCCCAAACTAGGTGCTAGAGAAGCCGCTAACTCAGAAACACTAACAGGCACAGACACACAATAACAACAACAACAAAACAAACAACTTCTTTCTCCAGCCAAGGGACCAGAAAAGCGACAGAACAGAAAGACAAAATTTTTAGATAACAACTGATCTACTTTAGGCAATCAAGACAGAAAAAACTGTGACCACACTCCTCTCCCATGTCAGTGAAAGCTAATGGGAATCCTAGCCTTCTGCCATTGTAAGGCTGTAATGAGGCACTCCAATCTTCCCACCAGGGTGATATGGGAGAAGGCTGCATAGTAAGCCAGACTTTCATCCCTACTAAGAGGTAATGAGGATCCTCCTTCCCCTGTGAGGTCAGGAGAGAGCAAGTGGGAGCCTGGATTTCCACATCCACCCAGAGATAATGAGGTGTCCCTCTTTGTCCCTGCCAGGGTGGTTTTGAAGGAAGCCTAGAGGACAGTCAGGGCTTTCACAAGTGCCCAGCACTAATGAGGCATCTCTCTACAGTAACAGTAGAGGCCAGGTGGGGCATATAAATAGGCATTCTTGCTTATCACAGCCAGGGTCTTATTAGTGGAGGCCTACTGGCAAGCAGGAACACCCACACCCACCCAACCCAGAGAGGATTCCCAGCCACCTTCCCCCTCAGCTGTAATACAGGTCATGAAGGGAACCTGGACTTCTACCCCTACCTGACCATAACTAGACAGTGACACTCCCCTTCCGCTGCTAAAGCTTTGTCAGAGAACATCACGTAAAACAGAAGATTTAAATAAGATCCAGAGTCTTATAACATAATACCCTAATGTCCAAGTTTTAATAAAAAATCACTCACCATACCAAGAACATCTCAATTTGAATGAAAAAGATAATCAACAGATGCCAACAACAAGATGAAAGAGATATCCAAATCATCTGACTAGGATTTTAAAGCAGCCATATAAAAATGGTTTGACACGCAATAATAAACATTCTTAAAGCAAATGAAGAATAAAGTAAAGAGCAAAGAAACACAAGATATACAGAAGAACCAAATGAAAATATCAGAACTGAAAAATATAATAACTAAAATTAAAAACCTAATGGATGAGGGCTCAACAGAAAAAGGGAGCAGACAGAGAAAAGAATCTGTGTAGTTAAAAACAGAATCATAGAATTTGCCCAATCTGGAAAAACAGAGAAAACAGATTGAAAAAAAAGATGATCAGAGCCTTGGGGACTTTGGGAACTATAACAAAAGATCTACCATATATGTCATATATGTCACAAAATTCCTAAAAGAGAAAAAGAGGGTAGGGCTGAAAGAGTATTCAAAGAAATAATGCCTGAAAGCTTGCCAAAGTTGGCAAAAGACATAAACCTATACATTCAAGAAGCTGAGTGAATCCCAAACAAGATAAATCCCAAGATTTCCATGCCAAGATTGTCAGAGTCAAACTTTTGAAAAATAAAGAAGAAAAATATCTTAAAAGTAGCAAGAGAAACATGAGACCTTACCTGTAGTGGAAAAACAATTCAAATTACAGTATATTTTGCATCAAAAAACAGGTAGACCAAAAGGAAGTGGCACAACATTTTTCAAGTGCTGAAAGAAAAGAACTGTCAACTCAAACTTCTATATCCAGTAAAAGTATCCTTCAGGAATAAAAGGGAAACCAAGACATCTGCAGATGAAGAAATACTAAGATAATTTGTTACCAGCAGACCTATCTGGTAATAATGGCTACAGGATGTTCTCTAAACAGAGAGGAAATCATAAAAGGAAAAAATCTTAAAACAATGGGAAGAAAGAAAGAACAAGAGAAAGAGTAAAAATATGAGTAAATACAATAGATTTTCCAGCTCCTCTTGAGTTTTCTAAGTTACGTTTGACAGCTGAATCAAAATTATAACATTCAATGTATGTAGAGAAAATCTTGAAGACAACTATAACTGGGAGACGTAAAGGGATGTGAAGGGAGGTAATGTTTCTATACATCACTTGAAATGGTATGTTGTTAACACCAGTAGATTGTGATAGGTTATGTATATGTAACATAATACCTAAAGCCTGATGAAAAAAGCTATACAAAGTGATATACTAAACAAACTACAATAGATAAACCCAAATGGAATTCTAAAAAAATATTCAAGTAATCAACAGGAAAGCAAGAAGAAGAAAACAGACAAATAAAAAACAGAAAGAATAGAAAACAAAAAATAAAATGGCAGACTTAAACCCTAACATATCAATAATTACATTAAATAAAATGGTCTAAATACACCAATTAAAAGAGATTGGTACAGTGGATGAAAAGTCATGACCTACATATATGCTACCTATAAGAAACTCATTTCAAATATAACAATATGGTGTTTGAAAGCAAATAAATTGAGAAAGATATACCGTACAAACATTAATCAAAAGAAAGCAGGAGTAGCTATATTAATATCAGGTAAAGTAGACTTGAGAGCAAAGAAAATTACCAGGGAAAGAGAGAGAGATTATATAATGATAAGAAAGGTCAAGCCACCAATAAGACACAACAATCCTAAATGTGTATGTATGCACCGAACAACAGAGCTGCAAACTACAGGACACAAAAAACAATGGACCTAAAAGGAGAAATAAACAAATTCACAATTACGGTCAAAGACTTCAACATCCCTCTCTCAACAACTGATAGGATAACTAAACAAAATCAGCAAGGATATAGAAGAATTCAACAACACCATCAACCAACTGGATTTAATTTATATTTATAGAATGTTCCATTCAACAACAGAACACACATTCTTTTCAGATGCCCATGGAACATATACTAACATGGACCATATCGTGGATCATAAAACACACTTCAACAAATTTAAATGAATTGAAATTATACAGAATGGGCTTTCTGATGAAAATGGAATCAAACTAGAAATCAATAACAGAAAGATAAAAGGAAAATCCTCAAATACTTGCAAAGTAAACAACGTAACTTCTGAATAATCCATGTATCAAAGAAGAAATCTGAAGAAAAAAATGAACTGAATCAAATGAAAATAAAATATATCAAAATATGTGGGGCATGCCAAAATAGTGCTGAGTAAAATTTATAGCACTAAGAGCTTACATCAGAAAAGATGAAAACCCTCAAGTCAATAATCTAAGCTTCCACAACAAGAAGCTAAAAAAAAAAAGATCAAAAGAAGCCCAAAGCAAGCAGAAGGAAGAAATAATAAAAATAAGAACAGAAATCAATGAAACTGAAAACTAAAGCAATAGAGAAAATCAATGAAACAAGGAACTAGTTTTTTGAACACATCAATAAAACTGACAAACATCTGGTGAAACTGACAAAGAAAAAAGTGAGAAAACAAAAAGTTACCAATGATAGCACTGAAACAGGAGAAATTACTAACAGGACATGCAGACATCAAAAGGATAGTAAGAAATCATTATGAAAAACTCTACACACATAAACTTGAAAACTTAGATGAAACTGACCAATTACTTGAAAAATATAAACTACAGTTGGCCCTCTGTATCCACAGGTTCTGCATTTTGGGATATAGGGGACAACTAAGGGACTGGAGTATCAGCAGATTTTGGTATCCAAGGGGGGTGCTGGAACCAATTGCCTGCAGATACGCAGGGACGACCGTACTCTAACTCACCCATGAGTTAGACACACTAAGCAGATATTTGAATAGCCCTGTAACTATAAAGGAAATTTAGTTTGTAATTTAAAGATTCCCAAAAAGAAATATGCAGGCTTAGATGGTTTCACCAGAGAATTCTACCAAATTTTTAAAGAATTAACATCAATTCTACACAGTTCTTTTCAGAAAGTAGAAGAGAGAACACTTCCCAATCCATTATATGTTAGTATTACCTTGATACTGAAATCATATAAAGACAGTACAAAAACAGAAAACTATAGACTCTCATGAATCTCTCATGAAAATGGATGCAAAAACCCTTAACAAAATATTAGCAAATTGAATTCAGCAATATGTAAAAAGAATTATACACCATGACCACGTGGTATTTACTGCAGGGATGCAAGTCTGGTTCAATATTCAAAATCTAATCAGTGTAATTCAGCATATGAATAGACCAAAGAAGAAAGAGCACATGATCATATTAATTGATGCAAAAAAATTTAACAAAATTCAACACCCCCATCATGATAAAAAACTCAGAGAACTATGAATAAAGGAAAACTTCCCCAACTTCATATGGAGCATCTACAAAAAACCTACAGCTAACATCATACTTAATGGTAAAACACTAAATGCTTTCACCCTAAGGTCTGGAACAAAGGAAGGAAGCCCTCTCTCCCCACTCTTGTTCAACATAGTTCTAGAAGTTCTGCTAGCAAATTAAGGCATGAAAAGGAAATAAAATATGTATAAATTGGAAAGGAAAAAACAAATCTATCCCTATTGTCATCTGACATGATTGTCTACACAGAAAATTCAAGTGATCTACATAAAAATTCCTGGAACTAATAGTAAATTCAACAAGGTTGCAGGGTAGAAGATCTACATACAAAAATCAACTGAATTTCTCTACTTGCAGTTAACATTCGGAAACCGAAATTAAAAACCAATATCATTTACAATCACTCAACATTTAAAAAAAGAAACATTTACATGTAAATCTAACAAGACACATACATGATTTGCATGCTAAAAACTACAAAACACTAAGGAAGGAAATCAATGAAGATATAAATAAATGAAGAGATATACTTGACATAGTAAATACATCAATTCTCCCCAAATTGATATACAAATTTAATACAATTCCTAACAAAATTCCAGCAAGATTTTTTGTAGATATACACTAGATTATTCTAAAATTTATATGGAAAGACAAGGGAACTAGAATAGGTAAAACATTTTGAAAAAGAAAGTAGGAAGAATCATTCTACTCGATTTTAACACTTCTTGTATCACTGCGATAATCAAGACTTCCACATTGGTATGGGAAGAACTGTAGACCAATGGAACAGAGTAGAGACCTTAGAAATAGTCCCTACACGAGTAAGGCCAAGTGATTTTTGACAAAAGTGTAAAAAAAATTCAATAAAGGAAGAATAGTTTTTAAAAAAAACAGTGCTGGAAAAATTGGATATCCATAAGCAAAAAAAGAACTTTAACCTAAACCTCACATCTTATAAAAAAATTAACTCAAAATGCATCATACATTTAAACGTAAAACATAAAATTATAAAATTTTTATAAGAAAACATGGGAGAAATCTTTAGAACCTAGGATCTGGTGAAGAGTTGATATAACATCAAAAGCACAATCCATAAAAAACAACAACAATAAACTGGACTTCACCACAATTAAAAACTTTTGCTCTGTGAAAGACTATTAAGAGGAGGAAAACATAAACTACAAATTGGGAGAAAATATTTGTAAACCACATATCTGAAAAAGGAATCATATCTAGAACATATGTATAAAGAACTCTTAAAATTCAACAGTAAAAAAAAAAATCCAATTAGAAAATAGGCCAAAGGCATGAAGAAAGATTTTACTGAGGAGGATATACCGATGGCAAATAAGCACATGAAAAGATGCTTCGACAACATTGTCCAGTAGGGAAATGCAAATTAAGACCATGAAGAGATATTTTTACACATCTATTGGAACAGCTAAAATAAAAAACAGTGAGAATGTCAAATTCTGGTGAGGATGCAGAGAGACTAAATCTCTAATACATTGCTGTATGAATATAAAACGGTACAGGCACTCTGGAAGATAATGTGGCAGTTTATTAAAGCTCTAAACATAAACTTATCACATGACCCAACAATTGTACTCCTGGGCATTTATCCCAGATAAATGAAAACTAGGTTCACACAAAAACTTACATATGACTGTTCATAGCAGCCTTATTTGTAACAGTTAAAAATTGTCAACAACCAAAATGTCCTACAATAGGTGAATGGTTAAACAAACTGTGGTATACCCATACCATGGAATACTATTCATTAATAAAAAGGAATGAACTATTGATACATGGAACAACTTGGATGGATCTCAAGGGCATTATGATGAGCGAAAAAAGCTAATCTTAAAAGGTCACATACTGTATGATTCTCAAAATCACATTCTCTAAATCATATAGTCAAAACGACAAAGTTAGAGGGATGCAAAATAGATGAGTAATTGCCAGATATTAGGGATATTGGAAGGATGGGAGAAGGAGATGGGAATGACCATAAAGAGGTAGTGGTTGATTCGGGTGGAGGTTACATGAATATACACGTGATAAAATGGCAGAAGACTACACACACACTTCATATCAATGTCAGTTTCCTGGTTTTGATATTATACTATATTACAGAAGATAGAACCAATGGAGGAAACTGAGAAGAGGGTACATGGGAATGCTCTACACTATCTCAGCACTTTCTATGAATCTATAATCATTTCAAAGTAAAAAGTTAAATAAAAAGGCAAAATTTAACAAATGGTGCTGGGAAAACTAGATACCACACGCAAAATAATGAAGCTGGACCCTTACCCAATACTTCAAAATGACCAAAAGACCTAACTGTAAGACTTAAAACTACAAAAGTCTTTGAAGAAAATATAGGGCAAAAGCTTCAAGACTTTGGATTTGGCAATAATTTCTTTGATATGGCACCAAAGGCAACAAAAGAAAAATAAACAAACTAGACTTCTGAGAATTAAAAGCTTTTGTGCATCAAAAGACAATATCAACAGAGTAAAAAGGCAATGCAGAGAAGTGGAGAAAATATTTGCAAATCATTTATCTGATAAGGGAAAATATCCAAAATATATAGAGAACTCATAAAACTCAACGACAAAAAACCAAGCACTTTGATTCAAAATTGGGTACAGGACTCAAATAGACATTTCTCCAAAGAAACACTCATTAGGATGGCTACAATTAAAAAAAAGAAAGAAAATAAGTGTTGACAAGGATGTGGAGAAACTGGAACCCTGTGCACTGTTGGTGGGAGTTTAGAATGGTACAGCAATATGGAAAACAGTATGGTGGTTCCCCCAAAAATTAAAAAAGAATTACCATATGATCCAGCAATTCCACTTCCAGGGATATGCCCAAACAACTGAAACCAGGGACTCAAAGAGATATTTGTACACCTACGTTCATAGTATGGGAGGAGGTGAGAATGGGGAGTCACTGTTTAACGGTACAGAGTTCAGTTTTGCAAGATGAAAGGAGCTGTGGGAGATGGATGGGGGTGGTGCTCACACAACATTATGACTATATTTAATACCACTAAACTCCACACTTGAAAATGGTTAAGATGGTAAATCTTATGTGTATTTTGCCACAATAAAAAATATTGGTGGAAAATAGCAATATAGTGGTTTTATTGTATCAATCATGAAAAATAAATCCTAATATTAGATAAATAGCCACTTGTGGCTTAGGATAAAATTTCCAGTGACAGCATCATACATGGATTCAAAAGGACCATATCCTATTATATATGGAAACAAAGATGATATAATACTCTGTTAAATAAACTGTGTTGATCACTCAAAAAGCAGTTTTATTGATGAGAAAGAGCCTCTTGTCAAAAATGTTCTTGAAGAGTTTTAATAAATTGCTTTAAGAGGTATTAAGTAGAAAAGAGCAATATAGTTTTTTTTTTTTGAGGAAGATTAGCCCTGAGCTAACATCTGCTGCCTATCTTCCTCTTTTTGCTGAGGAAGACTGGCCTTGAGCTAACATCTGTGACCATCTTCCTCTACTTTATATGTGGGATGCCTGCCACAGCATGCATGGAGCTTATAAACTGATATATTATTTTACGTAAAGTATAATATTAAATAGGTACTAATTTCCAAATTAATTAGTAAAATTTCAGTTGAAATTTGATGAGTTAATCTATAGCTATAAATGTTTATAAATTCAATTGGATAAAAACTTTTTGCTTCATTTTTTTTTTTTTTTTAAAGATTGGCACCTGAGCTAACAATTGTGGCCAATCTTTTTTTTTTTTTCTTTTCTGCTTTATCTCCCCAAATTCCCCCTGGTACATAATTGCATATGTTAGTTGCAGGTCCTTCTAGCTGTGGCATGTGGGACACCACCTCAACGTGGCCTGACGAGTGGTGCCATGTCCGCACCTAGGATCTGAACCAGCGAAACCCTGGGCTGCTGCCGCGGAGTGCGCCAACTTAACCACTTGGCCACGGGCCCGGCCCCTTTTTGCTTCATTTCAATGGGAAAACTAAGATTGTATTATATTTAAGCATACACAGCATTACAACTTAAAATACTGAGGGAACTGTAAATTACTATTTAAGCTGTATGATTTAAAATATTCACATTCTATTGTTATTAGAGCAAAGTACTTAGGAAATAACACTATTTTTCAGAAATTCTTTGCCTACACTAAACTCTTGGGACTAGGGCTCCTGTCAGCTTTTATTATATAATATGGTTCACAAGCTAAGGTAGAGTTTCTATTTGATCATGTTTCCAAATGTACTGGGGGTACTGACTGGTTATAGGCCTTAGCATGAGTTATCTCAGACAGTATTCTCCCATCCAAGAGCACCATACATTACCACAGGAAAACTGTTCTAACCTAAATTGGGGCTGCCTCTGCCCTATTTCTTTTGTCCTCTTCCCCACCAACCCCTGAATCAACTTACAAATCAGCACTAGCATCTTCTTTCTTCATGAACCTGAGTTTTTTAGCAAACCTTAGGGAAGGTGAATGTGTTCCCAACCCTCTGCCCTGAAGAGGCGTATTCTGTCCCCAACCTTCTCGCTGCTCCCTGCGCACCTCTACTGAGGCCCATCACTGGGGCACGCAATGGGGACCACAAAACAAGAGGAAAAGCATAACCAATGTTCGGAACTATTATTTACACAGATTAAAAAAGAAGTGCTTGACAGTAGGGTTTTGATTATTTGATTTGTGTTTGTTCTTAAATCATATAAGGTAAAGAGAAAAAGATAAAGGAGATACCAAGTTTTACTTCTATCCTTTCTCCTCCGTCTTTTGTCTATTCAAATTTTAACCTTGACGACCAACTTCTTTATAAAAGAACTCAAATGCATTTTTTTCCATTCATGATATGGGCTATTTCATCATAGTCCTTAGAATTCACATCTATTGACTTAGAATAACACTCATATAATTAGAGAATATATAAAAATATCATTAACACTGAAAAAGTCTATTTATAAATATTCAACTTACTTAAATCTAAAACACAAAATTGATTAAAAATTTATAATAAAAAATGCCAAAATTTTCCAAATACATATTTTTTTTGCATGAAGACTTCCCAGAAGAATGATATTTATTTTTAAGAAATTACCCTTTCCCAATTTCCCCCTCTGAAATGCCACTTTAATAAGACCACCACATCCTACTCAGTGTAGCTCTGGTGTAGCCCTCAGAGGACACTGCAGAGTCTCAGCAGTAAAGCAGACAGACTTGAGGGCAGATTAGCAATTAGGTCATGAGACCCAGGCAGCATAAAACAGCTACTGCTAATCTGCATGAGATGCATTTACTCAATTAAGCAGATGGAAATGTTATTATGAACTCAGTATTCCAATGATGGTTCTTAAAATTAAGAAGGATGGGGCAAATGAAATGCACACTGGGGGATTTGGGGCCTTTATGTATTAATTCTAAAGTATACAATGCAGAACATTGTAATGAAGTTAACAAAATTAATTAAAAGATCCTTTGCATGTAACCATTAGAGACTATATTAAAAAATACATGACAGTTTCTGACATTATTAATAGTAATGTGGCTGTTCTTTAACATTCTTAAAGTTGATACCATCACCTTTTCCAAATATACCATTGATACCAAAATGAGTGACAGAGGTCTTGTTACTCAGAGCCTAGCATGAGTATTGTTTTTAATATGTTTTCTGGTATTTAGTTTTTCCATTTTGAGTTTCAAGAAATGATAAGCTAGTGATGAATTTTCAAACTTTTTAGAAGACTATTTCACATTTTTATTGGTGCACAGAGAGTTTTCAGACATTTACATATTTTCAAATTTGTTTTACATAATCTTTTATATTAAATAATAACAAAATAAGAGAATATCATTAAATCTGAGAATTGCAATCAAACTCTTAGGAAGAACAAAAATCTCTGAATAATTTTGGAAAACAGTCGCAAACTTCAAAAGCAGTTTTTGTATTGTGATAAATACTTTACGTTTCACGCTTATTTTCAAAGTTGTAGTGTGCAGACAATCCATTATTATTAGAGAATCCATATTTGCCAACACTGTAACAATTAAGTGATTTGTTAAAAAAACTACATAAAAATAAGTGGTGTGTTATAAAATAAATCCTGGGGATGTAATGTACAGCATGGTGACTAAAGTTAATAATACTGCATTGTATATTTGAAAGTTGCTGAGAGAGTAAATCTTAAAAGTTCTCATCACAAGAAAAAAAATCTGTAACTATATGTGGTGAAGGATGTTAACTAGACTTATTGTGGTGATCATTTAGCAACATATACTGAATCATTTTGTTGTGCACCTGAAACTAATATAATGTTATATGCCAATTATTTTGCAAGGAAAAAAAGGTATGTCTATGAAAGCAATGAAATTATTGTATTCACGCTGATTCTACAGGTAAGTTTTGGGTTAGTTTGATATTTTTCTCTTTTCTTGTAAATGTGATTTCCCCCCCTCCTTTTGACTAGTCTTAAAAGGCTTAGAAAGTTTTTATGTAATGATTTTACTTAAAAATAACAATTACATAAAAATTACATTTAGAGTTTCATTTATTCATTGACTTATTCAATTTAATTAAAACCATTTCAACAATTGCTATAACATCAGTTTACGTTTCAGTCTTAGGTTTAATATAAGTATAATAATCTTTTGCCCACCCTTCCTCCTCACACACACATCAGCCAACCTTACTATGCAATCCCTTATCCTAAACTTTTCCCTCTTAATAAAAGTCTGCTTTTAAATAGTTATGTAGTTGATTTGAGTATTATTTTGCATTTGTAATTGTTGAAACTTTTTGAATCAAATTATGTGCTCCTTGAAACAATGTTCTATACAGTGTGGGTACTCTTATGACCTTCAATAGTCACAGCATTACATTAAATCATATCTTCATTCATTCATCCACTTAAACATTTACTAGGTGCCAGGATACTGTATTCAATGATGGAGACATGAAGGTGAAAAAGAAACAGTCCCTGTTCTAAAACTGCCCAAACACCCAAAGGACTGCGGTAGGGAAAAAAATGGCCCCCTAAACATGACCATGTTGTATTCCTTGGAATCTGGTGGGCATATTTTACCTTACACAGCAAAGGGAACTTTGCAGATGTGATTAGGGGTGAGTCCCTTGAGATGGGAGATTATCCTGAATTATCCAAATGGGCCCAATCTAACCACACAGGTCCTTAAAAGCAGAGAACCTTTCCTAGTGTGGGTCAGAGACGTGACCACAGAAGAACAGTCAGAGGGATGAAACACTGCCGGCTGTGAGGAGGGAGGAAGGGGCCATGATCTGAGCAAGGTGGGAGGTCTCTAGAAGCTGGAAAAGGAATGCAGCCTTGCCTGATACACCTCAACTTTAGCCCAGTGAGACCCATGTCAGACTTCTGAGCCACACAACTGTAAGATAACACATTTGTGTTTAAGCCACTAAATTTGTGGCCATTTGTCAGAGCAGCAATAGAAAACTAATACTGGCATCACCTAGTCCAACATGTTTATTGACAGATAAGGAAACTAAAATCTCAAAGCTACACATTTAGGTAATGGCAATGTACTCTCTGGGTTTGGATAGAACATACTTCTCTCTTCTCAGACCATGGTCTGGTGTCAGGGTAAAGGCAGAAAGCTAGAATTTCAGGATCTGAAGGGAAACAGCTCTTACCATTTTTCTATATATTGGATGTGTGGTACACTGATACCACCACTGCTGTTTTCCAGGGTGATTTGGCTAAATTACTTCCATGGGCAGCAGGAATAGCTTTTACTGCACACCCTCAAAAGCACACAGGGTGTTTTGTAAAACTACGCATGCGGTGCTTGTGTATACAATTGTAGGCGTGAAGTGACTGCGTATCAATTATCTTTCTATTGTCTCCTGTGCCCAGATCAGTACCATATACTTCTCTGGGAATCCAGGTAGGTGGAGGGGAATGAAGTCTGAGCCAAAAATACTCACAGCGGAATTTTTACAAGAATACAGATTTTATCTCCATGAATTCAGTCAACAAGTATTTATCAAGGACCTACTATGTGCCAGGGACTCTGTAAGGTACTTGGATGGACAGTGAACAAAACATATGAAGTCCCTACTATCATGAAGCTTACATTCTACTGGGGGAACCAGACGGTAAACAAAATTAATAAATTAAGTAATGTTAAATAGAATTAAAGGCTCTGAATAAAAACAAAACAACGTAAAGGGACAGAGCATACGTGTGTGGGAAAGATGCAGATAAGGAAAATTAGGTAAAAAGACCGGAACTGGGAAAATGCCTTCTTTAACAGTAGGTCCAACTTTTCCTGAAATCAGCAAGAACTGTCTTCAGTGTTCAATGCAAGGCTTCAACACACTGATAATTTAGTGAAGGTTTTTCATAGTGTATAATAATACTACAAATGAAACGAAGACCTTCACAACAAAACTCATAGATATTTTCAGGTTTCCCATTTAGTACTGCAATACGGCCAGTTGGGTGATCAATTGGATAGATTTGGCACTAAACCCAGATGACAATTACAGTCCTGGGGTACTGTAGCACTTTCTAGACTCTGGATGCCTCCTGGACTCGAGGAACTATAGGACCCCGTGTTGACTGGAGCCCTGCATTGATGATACTGAACTGAGGGTGGTTCAGTAATTACGAATACAGTATTCTCCACATCCAATACCTTAAGTACAAGTAGCTATTTAGAGGGTGGCAAAGAAAGCACAGAAAATTTAATTATTGCTGAATTTAAGAGAAAATCCAAATTTAAATACTCACTTTTATTTGATATTGTTAACACAGTAAGACAATGGTTAATTACTGTTGAATTTAAGAGGAAATCCAAATTTAAATAATTACTTTCATGTGATATTGTTAACACAATAAGACAATGTTTAAAACTCACTTTGAAGTGTTTCAAGTTCAGCTCTAGTCAATGCATCTTCCTTTTCCTTCAATCTTGTTTCTTTATATTTAGCATAAAACTGCCCAGCATCCTTAAAAAAGAAGTTATAAATAAATTAACATAAAAGTCAGTTTGCTTTGAGGGTAGTTTCCACATAACTTCATTTTAAAGCAGCATATTCATTTAGCAAGTAGTCTATCTTTGTGTTTATGTTTTCAAATTTTATGGTGAACAGAAGACACTGAATAAACACGTCTCTATGATTTTTCTCTCTTGGAGAGCTGATTAAAGCCAGAAATTGATGAGTGTAAATTTAAGTAATAGCTTTTCTCTCAGATATGGAAGGGAGGTTTCCTCTTCCTGTTTTCTTCCATTGTGTATTTCCTCAGCATTGTGCTAGTGCATGGACAGACAGCAGAAAAGCACACTTGCTGAACTGAATTATTTGGTACAGTAAATTACATTATTGTGACTAACAAAGTACTAACACGATTTTCATACTAGTCCCTTAACGCCTAAGGATTTTCAAAATTATTATATGCAAATCTGATTATGAAACCTATATGACCAAGCAGATGAAAGCTGTCACTTCTCCTTCCACCACACGAGAGGCCAGTTTCTACCATGCAAGGTTGAGGATTGAGGACACATACTGGACACAAATACTAAGGCATCAAGATACAGTGGCTTGAGTCTCAAGGAGTGGCACATAGGCAAGACTTTAGCAGAGTACCGAGAAAAGACTAGGACGTCAATAACCACAGACGTGGAAATAAACAAGTTGATGCTCTAGGCATATGAAGATCTGGACAATGAAAAAGCAAAAACAGATCATTTTACACCACCCTGGACTCAAACTTCATCTATTCTATAGCAGTACTGCTTGTAGCTGCCAGGTCACACTGTGCTATGCTTCCACATCTTTGTGTATGCTTTGCCCTCTAGCTAGAAGATTTTTCTCTCCTGCCATTATGCTGAAGAACTTCTATTCATCCTTGAAAACCCTATTCAAGCATCACCACCTTTGCAAGTCTTCCTGATGTTCCCCAGCAGTGTAATTCTCTCTTGTATACTGCTTCTGTATTTAAACACATTTCTATGATGGCTTGCATCATGCTATACTCTCTCCTAGAAAATGAGGAACGTGAGATAGGGGTACTTTTGTGCCCAGAGCATAGTATCTGGCATAAAGCAGGTACTCAATAAGTGTTCACTTAACTGCACTAGATTGAAATATATGAAAAGCCTTGTAAAGAAAGAAAGGGCTTGATAAGTGACTGATGTGGGATAAGAAAAAGAGAGGTATCAAGGTATCAGGGTAATATTCCCAGATTGTAAGACTCCTAGAGCACATAAATCATGGACCCATCTGAGAGGGTTTTATTTCTATAGAAATAAAGGAACAAAATCAATCCTTGGCTCTGCCTCGATTCAGAAGCGAATGCATGAACACTTAAACTCCAGAATGGGATTAACTCTTTTCATCTGACTGTTCAAGCTAAGCTTTCTCCTGGGGTCTATGTCTCTTGGGGTTATATCAGAATTCTCCCATCTGATAATGAATTAGGGAAATAATAGGGTATTTCTAATATCACTGAATCAGTTTAATAAAGATGTGTCTCTCACTCTTTCCATTCCCACTTTCATGTTCCTATTTCATTTCTACTAGAAGGATTCCCACAGCCCTGGGCCAGCTAAAATACGGTATAATTGGAAGAGCATAGAAGGTCATACACCCAACTTGCTCACCCTCCCGTGCCCATATATACTTTAAATTTCAACAGGGTTTTGGGTTAAGGTTTTATGGCCTCTTACTTAACATTCCCTGCACTCCTAAAAAACTCAACCCTGGAAGAGTATTATTTTATATTAAACCATTATATTAAGTCATTTATTCTTTGGTGAGAATGAATGAATGAGCGTACTAGCTTCTTTCCAGGGAGTAGTTTTTTTTTATTTATTTTTAAGATTTTATTTTTCCTTTTTCTCTCCAAAGCCCCCCAGTACATAGTTGTATATATTTTAGTTGTGGGTCCTTCTAGTTGTGGTATGTAGGATGCCACCTCAGCATAGCCAGATGAGCAGTGCCATGTCTGCGCCCAGGATCCAAACTGGTGAAACCCTGGGCTGCCGAAGCAGGGCGCACAAACTTAACCACTCGACCCCGGGCTAGGCCCATTCAGGGAGTAGTTTCTAATACTAGGGAAATACTTTTCTGTTAAAGGTCAGGAAGGCCCCTTCAGGGGAGCAGGAAAGGTGGCCCATGCAAGAAAACAAGGGCACAGGGGAACTGTTTATAAGATGTGAAAGAAGGTAGGTGCAATCAAACATCACAGTGTAGTACAGTGTGATACGACCTAGTGATTAAGAGGGCAGATTTTGGACCCAGGCTACCTGGATTAAGATCTCAGCTTTGCCATCTGACTAGCTATGTGACATTCAGCAAAATACTTCACTTCTCTGTGGGTGAATCTTCTCATCCATAAAACGGGGATAATAAAAGCAGAGCTAACTCACAGAGCTGTTGTGAAGACTGGATGTGTGATTATATGTGAAACAGAATGGCATCTTACACAGTTAGGCCTTATATAAGTGTTACCTATTTTTATTATTACTTCATCATTTTGCCAAGGACCTTATTCTCCAGCGCAAAGTAAGGGTCACTTTTTCTGCTTTGTACTTCACCAAAACTCCTCCATCAGAATCCCCTGTCTTCTTGCTTTCATGATTTCTCCTTACCTAACCCTCTTCACCTCAGTGCAAAAACCTCTTGCTGGGTAATAGCAATCTCTTCTTAGTGGTCCTACTAAATTTGAACATTTCTCTGCTAATGTTTCTTCCTTCTGCTATAGCAGAGAATTCCACTAAAAACTCTTCTTTGAAATACCCATTAGATCCAAAACCACACTTACCGGAGAATGGCAAGGCACCCAATCACCTTAACCTACTCCACCTAATTCCTAGTTTTAATACAGTCCCTAGTCTGTTCAGGCAAAGATCCCATCTTCCTTTCCCTCCATTTCTAAGCATTTACTTAAATGTTCCTCAAGCTTTTTCTTTCCTTCACATCTTACTTGTACTTTCAAATTAGAATTACACTATGCCTACTCCAGGAAGCATTACTTCTTTAATAAACCTATGACCTCAAATAATTTTACTTTACTCAAAAAACCCTACATTGCTCCAAACATCCTTGTGTGTGGTTTGGTGTACCACACTTGAAGATGCACTGACAAACTGGAAGATTTAAGAGAAAGTAATCAAATGGCAAGCAGCTTGAAACAATATTTCAAAGGGATTGGAAATGAGATGATTGGGGATAACCTGCCAACTATCATAGAATATCTTAAGGGTCATTTCAGGAAAGAATGATGTAAATTACTACATACGGTTCCAGAGATGGAAGTTTTGATTTTAGATAAATGTAGAGTTTTCTAATAATTAAAATTACCTGCAAATGAAATAGACTGACTTTGGAAGTAATACTCAAGAAGCAACCAGGTGGCTATTCTTAAAGGTGTATTCTAGGGAGGATTCAGGTATTCAAAGAGGGTTGAATAAGACCAGTTGTTTTCAACCTTTTTTCCCTGCCATTCATCATGAGGGGATAATTTATAACTGTTAAGTAGAAAAAATAAACACAAAGTCTCATTTTGAGTCGAGAATAAGCCCCAGTTTACCTACACAGGCAATTGTGATTTCTTGTGGATATAAACTTCTCATCCATCTTTGCAGACACTGCCTGGCATTTAACAGAAGCTTGTAAATATTCAATGAATGAATGAATGCTTACTTCAATCAATCAGGGCTCAGGATTGCCTAGATTTAGCTCCATAATACTGTATTTAAACTACAGAGTTTACATTATTCCAAACAGAAAAAGTTTGTATAATTGAGGAGCTTATAATACTTATGGATGGAACATGAGCAAAAGTTTTTACTCTAGAAGCAACTCTCTTAATACTTAACAAAAAATTTCTTGAAGGGCCCAAAGCTTGTCTCCATAGACATCAAGCAGGGGACTGATTTTAATTACAGAAAAATGGCTAACTTAAAGAATTTACATGTCATGGGTATTCTTTGTATGTAATTGTAGAGCATGGACTCCTGCACAAGAAGACATTAAACAGCTATATTTACTTATTTATTGAACCATTATTATATGTGTTGGACTTTAAGATATATGCAAATTATATGATAAGACAAGCACTTGCTCTTAAAGCATATATAAAAATAACTATGAGTATTAACCTAAATGTGGAATACAAACTACATGAGAACAGAGATTTTTGCCTTTAAATAAAATGTTTTTGTATCATTCTAAGGCCTAGAAGAATACCTGGCACATAATAAGCACTCAATCAATATTTGTTGAATGGATTATTGGAAGAGAGAGTGGTGCTCACCCAACATTCTATCTGTTTCCCCACATTTTCTTATCCTCTTGATATTAGGTGGGGTCATGGGACTAGTTCTCGATGGGCTGCAGATGGAAATATCATGTGTCATTTCAAACCAAAGCATCAAAAAACTTGTGCAAACCTCCAGCTCTCTACTCTTGGCAGAGTGGGCAAGGAGGCCACACGTCCAGATGGGTAGAGCTAGTAGACAGTGAAGACGTCATGGTTCTGAATCTCTAAATGGCTAGTTAGAGCAGAATGCCTCCTTTCCTACCAACCAATGATAGATAAGTGGCATAAACTAGAAAAAAATTTTAAGTCACTGGAATTTCAGGATGATCTGTACCTTACCATAGTCTGTCAGTCTATCCTGATTATAATTCAAGTAGTAAGTGCTATGCAGTTAGTACAGAGAACATGCATTGGGAAGTTTTCAGCTGGCCTGATGAGGAAAGGCTTCATATGATGATGGCCATTTATCTAAGCCTTGAAGATGTAATATTTCCAAGGTTAGTGAGCTGTGAGATGGAAGATATCCATATCATAAATTTTTCTTTAAACATTATTGACATAGCTCATTTAAGTGATAAAATAATAGGCTGAGTTGGCATTATTTGTCATGCTTTGGTTTACTTTTAATTCTCCATATAAACTTCAAAATATCAAACAATCCAAGGAAAACTTAGGAAAAAAGGGAGTTGATCTAGAGTGGTATGAGCAGGGAAACAGTGCCACCTGTCCCAATGGGAATAAGGGACATGGAAGAGCTCTGAGGAGAGGCAGGTGCAAAAAAGATGGAGGATGCTCCATTCCTTTTTCTGACTCTTTGACGGCATGAATCTCCTCTTTTGTTTGAAGCTTACAAAATACAATCTTCAACACAGGAAACTATCATAAGTACATTTCTCAAAATCTACCCTCAAAGTCAACTGCTCTAGATCAAATTTTGTTCTCCCTTTGACTTACACTATAATCTCAGAATTACACACATGGTGAGATAAAATGATAATAAAGAACACAGGAAAGCTTCAAAATTCTATACTTTGAATATGAGTCAAAAATTTTTCTACAGAACTATAGTATTACTGAATTCACAAGAAGTAATAAAATAAAAATAAAACAGAAAACCAGAAGCTATGCCCTCCTCTGCCTGAGTCAGTAGTAATCAAGGAGATGTAAGATGCAAGCCATAAAAGCTACTTTTTCCATTTGGGCTGAGGCAGAAGAGACTGCAGAAGTCATCTATCAGCCCCAACTCAATGCAAGAATCCTGCTACAATTTTTATACTAATTACAAGCAGCCTGAATACTCTGATAGGGAGTATAAGATCAGACAGCTTATTCACTCACTATAAAGCTAGTTACGCAGCTAGTTATGCAGCTGTTGGAAAATTTCTTCTTTCTTGGCTTTCATAGTCCTTATATTTTAATATTTATTTTCATTTGCTTTAAGTTTCATTTCTAGCAAACTGCCTCACCAATCTGAGTCTTAAATATTTTTCATCGATAAAATACGGAATTGATGAGACTATGTATTTCTAACATCCTACCTAACTAACGTTTTGTGTTTATCTTTTCTACGTCTAGCCTGGAAAACTATGCTTTATGTTCTGCTTTGGACCTCTGATTAAATATATCTTATGCCCTCCTTTCAGAGGGCAGAAGGAATGGAATCTTTGTTTTATGTTGTGAGGTCTTTCCAATTTTCCTGTATCCCTCTGTCCTTCTGTAGAAGTAACAGTTTCAGCCTTATAAAAATTCAGAAGGGCTTTTCTATCTTTCTTCATTTGTTTATGTATTCCCTACATAAAGTAAGTCTGCAAAGTTTTAAAGAAAGTTATTAGTGTCCTAAAAGTAAGCTTCCTCGTCACTTGGAAAGTCTGTGTTTAACTCTGAGTAGAAGGGCAGGCCAACTCAGCTTGCTACAAATGTCTCCTAGCCTTTTATAAGCTTTTTTCCCTGCTAATTAACTGTGAATGTTTTGTTTATTTGGTTTCTGACAGAGTCCCCGCCAGCAGAAGCGAAGGGGCTAGAAAGGAAAGGCCTGACTGTAGAGAGGGTGAGCCCCAGGCTCGTCCACAGTTGTAGTTCCCATGGGAGAAGCTTCTTGGGAGGGAGGATGCCTCCATTTATAGACAGTTCTATAAAGTATAGTATTCCCTTCACTCTCCTAAGCAACTTTTACTTTATTTTTTAAGGTGAAAACCACAGCGCTACAGAAAAGATGCCTCTATTTTCTCAGACACTGCTCCTAGGCAACCTGTAAATCCTGATGGGGGTGGGGCTATGCGTGCCAGAAATGTCCTCCAATAATTTTTAGTTTAACTGTGTTTATACAAGATCAGCTTGGTAGTGAGAAAAGGTGGGACCAGGACTTAACAAGGGGAAAAATTTACAATTACAGGCAATGTACACCTAAATGAGTTTATTTTTTCTTGTCCTCCCCAAAGCCCCCCGGTACATAGTTGTATATTCTAGTTGTAGGTTGTTCTGGTTGTGGCATGTGGGACGCCACCTCAGCACGGCCTGGTGAGTGATGCCATGTCTGTGCCCAGGATCCAAACTGATGAAACCCTGCACCACTGAAGTGGAGCGTGTGAACTTACCCACTTGGCCATGGGGCTGCTCCCTAAAGGAGTTTTATGTTTTATAAATTTTGTTACTGAGAAACGTAACAGCAGGTAGAGAGAAACTTGAATGGAGAATTCCCAGAGAAGCAAACAATCAAGCAGGTAAGTTCTGAATACTTAAGACCTGTTCCATCTCAGAAAATGTAGAGAACCAGGAACAAAGTACAATTTAGACTGGCAACCACTTGGGATGTTTGGAACTTACTGATTTTGTATGAGAAATTAATGGTATTAACAAGCTAAGTTATTATGGGCTCCAACACAAATAGGCAGTGACAAAAATAAACTAAGTTAAAAGAGTTAAATTGAAAATATACATATAGTGTTGATTATATTTCATGAACTGTTTGGTACTTTCATGGCTATGAATATGTTTCAGAACATACACGATCAATTAAAAAATATCCAAGAAGGGCATTTTGGAGGTTAAAAACATTTCTTGGGGCTATAGGCTGAATATAGCCAACACAGAAGACTAGTTTGGTCAGATTCCAAGAGAATGTGTACTCCCTTCAAAACTACCATGAGAACAGAAACAGACCAGTAAGATACGAAAGTGTCATTAGGGCTATACTTTTAATGTTAATATTAAATTCTAGCCTCAAAGCACACAACACTCCTGCGATGCAGTCCAAGTTCCCTGTTACATTCTAACTCGTGTTCCATGTCTTCTGTTGACCATTCCACTTTCTTCCTTAACTATCTAAACACATTTCCTCAAGTTTCCCCAGCTTCTCTGCACGTAGTTATGCATTTTACTCTTCTCTAATGTTCTCTCATCTCTCTGTGCACACGCTAACCTTCAATCTATGCATCAATTTACAAACACTCTCCAGATTCTTTTTCTTTGGTTTCTCATTTAACTTTTTACTTTTCTGCCTATGTGGGTACATGAATGATATGGGGCATAGGTTTCATTAAAGATACTAATATCCACACATTTTTCCCTTGGATATTTTCCATCTGGGAAATATCTGATATTGATGTAACATTATCAAATATTTTACATGTATCAAGTATAATAGTTTTTAATTCTTTGGCCTCATTCTTCTAATCTACCAATTTTTATAATTCTCCCAATATTTTTTCAGAGGAAAGGAAAGGAATAAAATCCAGCACTGGAAGTAATAGGATCGTCTCAAAAAGCGAGGGAACTAAGAAAGACATGCTCTTACTTCTACCTGGCCCGATCACAGAACCACTCCGAGTGCCTCCTGCCCATTATGTACTCTGACTCCTCCAGTTCTAACAATACACACATATCTTTGACAGATGTGTATGATGGAAATACTTCACTGTCTTATCAATAAACTTTATTCTGTCTAAACGTCCATCATAAATTTGTCATATCAGATTTATCTACCGGAATGTAAATTCCTAAATGATTATATACGGAGTGTGGAGATGGAGAATATAGTCTTAGATGATAGTAACGGGCTGTGTGATATCTTCTTTTTTTAAAAAAAAAGCAGTTGTACAATGGGGTCTATTCATTTTTCAAGACTCAACTCAAGTGGCTCCTCTTTTTAATCTTCCTTGGTCATCCTAAATAGAGACAATCTCACTTCTCTGAACATCTACAGAAGTCGTTGTTTATATTACATATGTGAAGCTTATATATCATATTGTATTATTATCACACCATATTGTATAATTATTTTAATTCCTGTGTTATAACCTCTACCTGACTCTAAGGTACTAGAAGGCATATTCATCTCTATAGCTCCTTATAGTGCCTTGTTCTGATATGTTTAATAAATTTTTATTAAACCAGCTAAACTGTTTTTCTAAACATATAACTAGAAGAAGCTTTATACATAAAATATTGAGATAACTATTCTCATTTGTAAATTTTTGGAGGGGGATGGAGTGAGGAAGATAGAAAATAATTTAAGTAATCTAACTAGGCGATAAGGAGCTTTCTTAGGTATCTTAAGTGCTAAGTAATAAATACTGAATTTAGGAGCATAAGCTGAACCAGAATCACAACTTTTCCAAATTCTACCGGATAACCATATATATGTATGTGAAGTGTAATAAAGGAATGGGTATTTAAGGAAGAATGGGAGGATGAAAATTGGAGATGAAGAGCTGTTGATACGATAAGCACAAAATTCTGGTACAGATTCTGCCAGTGTGAAAGCCATTTGCTGGAAGTCTCTGAATCTCCCACTTCCATCTTAGACCCTCCTTCTTACCCAATAGCTGTATACTTACACAGAGTATTTGCAGCTCAGTTTTAATGAGCTTTTCTTGAAATTCAAGGGATTCACACACAGAAGTAAAACTCTCCTAACTGCTATCTGCTTAACTAACTGCCTGTATGCTTGTATGAGCAGGTTGTGTTAGTTCTTAAGCCTGTTTGTGTCAGTGAGACTTGTTATTGTGATTATATGATTAAATTAAATATTATATAAAAAATATGAAAAGTGAGTAGAAAATCAGAGTCATTTCTACGAAAACCAAGTAGATACTTTGGAAAGCTCAATAAAAGAGTTGCTAAAAATGCTGTTGACTAGATGTAAGTTAGTCAATTACAAAAGAGTAGGGGAAATCATAAAAACCTCTAAGGATTATCCAATAACATTGCTTCCCGAATCTAGTTCAACTCTTCTTTAAAGAAATCAACTGGAAATTTGTCCTTAAAGAAACCAAGATTATATGTATGGTTTATACAAGAAGGAGGGCTCCTATTTAAAAATAAACAATGATCCTATATCACAAGAGTGGTGAATAAAGTATATGCTTAAAACTTTTCAGGCCATATGTATCAATTTTTATACTTAGGGCTCTAGTGGGGCTCTTTTTTGACCACTGTACCGATTGCCAATCAGGACTGCTTCACATAAAGAGGGCTTATTCTAAATTTCATAAATATCTTACATAGAAAGATCTCACAAAAGTGCCACATAAAAACATCAATGTTGTAAATAAGATGTATGTTCTCACATTACACAGTTTTACGGATGATAAATTAATACAAAGGTCACAGCAGACTGGGAAGAAAAAAAAGGAGACAAAAATCTAATCCTAACCCAACTATTCAGTATTGCTTTGCTGATGCTTATGAAAGCATGAGCTATATGTTTATCAATCTGAAATATTTTCACCATTACGATTTGTGTAAGAGTCCACTATAGTACATTATTTTGTTAGTGAACATGAGAAAAATTAGTCTTATGTCCTCAAAGCAGAATTAAAATGTCGAGCATTTGCTTAAAAAAAGGAAAATTTTCTATATAATTATGTACACCTGAAATTCACAGTGCTATAAGCCACCATGACCTCAATAAAATAATTAAAAATAATTAATTAATTAATTTTAAAAAGGAAAATTGTCTTTTCTTCTTGGAGTGCATTTATCAGGAAGAAATAATTAGAACAAAATTTAAAAATTAGATTTACAAGGTTTTGAAAACTTAATGCCTAGCATCTCAAAGCTGAAAGGCAACAGGTACCACCAAGTAAGTAAAAACTTTAAAAATCTAACAGTTTAAGAAAATAGAGGTTCTAAAGGGACTAAAAAGCTTTTGCAAAATTCCCTATTTTTGTAAGTTCTCTATAAATTTATGATCAGGCAAAACACTTAATCTGTTGGGTCTAGATACCATAGGCAGATAAGTTAAAATAATAACTTGTAACTCTAAGCGATCTGAATATATTGGTTCTATTTTTGCAAATTACCATGCATGCTTACCAAGAAGTATGTTACTTTTACCAAATAAATGTTGTTTCAAATGATTTAGATTAAAATTACAAAGAAATGTCTCAGATTGACATTTTACGCCATATTCTATTTATGATGTCTCATAACTATACTTTTAAATTCATCTACCCTTTGGTTCGCCTATTGCATAGACTCTAAAGCTGGCAAAAAATAAACACTCTTAAAAAAACATAAGAATACGTCCTAAAATATTTTCCTGTCACATCTTCTCACAAACATACTGGTATGATAAATACACTTTCCTTCTCTTATTAGGTCTTACATAAAATAGCATACAAGCATTGTGGGGTTTTATTCAAATAAACAATATAATGTGTTAAACAAGTGAAAAACAAAGCTTTTAAATTACCAAAATACTTCAACTTTCTCTGTTAACTGAAAGCAAAACACACAATTACATAAACAATAACTATTAATATGAACTATTTTGATGGAAGAACTGGTAAATAATTTCTCAAAGGTTAGAAAGAAAGGTACTAATGATTTTTAGTTCATTTTTCCTTCAAATATAAAATTTTCATTAGACAGGAAAAAGGAGCATAAAATGTAGAAGTTGGAGTCATTCCTTTCCTTAAAAGATTAGGAAAGCAGCTCTGATATATGAAAAACAGTGGGTAGAACTTGGTAGAAATTATCTGGCTTTCTAGCTTTTTCTAAATATTCTCTAAAATGAAACATTTCCTCCCTAAAATTGCAACTTCAAAGATTCTCAAAATTTATACACCAAAACTATCATATATAATAGTTTCAAATATAATACTTTCAAATATTATGTTTATGTGTTGAGAATTTTCTAACCAGATGCAATAGTTACTATTAGCAAAGTAATAATTTAATGAAATATGCTTTGGTATGCTAACTAGAAAAAAATAAGAGAAATTGCCATGGAAATGTAACATGTACCCACATTCTATTGTCTGATCAAGAGTAACTAGCAACAGAGACTTTGACTACCAGTCTAAGACAAAATATCCTCACTCCTCTTAAAGTTGCAAATAAAATGGAAAGCAATGGATATTTTGCATAATTATACAGATGCTCATGTAAATTTTTTTTATGCTATGCATTTAAATACTTTTAAAATAATGGGTGCAATGAGTCCCGTTCTCTTTTACTGGATACAACTTAAATGATAACAGCTGATTAAATTTTTATTGCCTTTATAACTTCCTAAAGATAGTATTTTTTTTTCCTTTTTCCAGTGTCTTGGAATTCTCAGGTGTTCTATAAGCAATGTAAGAAACAGTTATAGGAATCGATACCTAAATAATTTTAACCTATTCTAGATTAGGTTTACACTGATAAAAACACTATTCAGGTTCAATCAGCATTATGAAGCAGCCACTGCATATCAGCATGCAGAGAGCAGACATGGCAAAAACTATTTCATGAATAATTAAAATGAAAGCATCTAATATTATATCAGAGAGGTACATTTTACCTGGATTAAATGAGGCAATGCTTTTAGTGTAAGGCAAAACCAAATGCCCAGCTTGCATGGAAGCAAATCATGCCATTGTGGTTTCATCAGCAGTCTAAAGGGAAAACAAAAAACAAAAACAAAGACGCAAAATACAGAGAGAAAGTTGAACAAGAAAATATTTTTATAATAGATGATTTCTGTTTTGAATGGCTATTTCAACAAAAAAATTAAGAAAATTTTCTATGAAATATTTATGACAGTTAACACTTAATCTGACTTATTTTATCATGAAATACAGTAGTTACAACAAAGGCAATATACATAACAAGCAGGAGAATGGAGGCTAAGATTTTGGGGAAGGCGGCTTCTAATCAAGTTATAAAGATAAAGAAACAAAAGCCCTCTTTCTAACCTGGACTTTTTATCAGTTCTGCAAAATGAATTCTTAAACCTCACGATTACTTCAGCTACAAAAGACTAAACATCGTCAGAGTGTTCCCAAGTGTTGACAAGCAGATATGAAGACTGTCGCATAAACAAACCAATACATAAAAATTAATGTCATTTGCAGTTCACTGAAGCGTTGCTCACTGATGTCACCAGAACGGAAGACAGGCAGGACAGTCTCTGATCTCCATCTCACATCGATCCAGTTCCTGCCCTGCTGTGTGAACTATTTAAGGCCTTTCTTTCTTTCTATGAATCGATAGCAGAAACGGTGGTATCTTTCTGAGTGTTCTGCACATCACTGCCTCTCTACATATTGTCACTCTTGAACTAAACACTGAAATGATAGCTTCTTGTAGGAATACTTTGTTTCTAAAGTCCAATATACAAATTTCAAACTTCAAGAATTTGGGGGTTTAATTACTTAAATATATACTAACACTTTACAAGGGGAAAAAAACTTGTAGAACTTTTGCTTAAGATTAGAATTTGTCTCATCAACTATGGCACATTATTAGTCTTTTATAAACCTACTACAGATGTAAACATTAGCACATCTGAAATGGATATACTGAGAAGTCGGATCATATTAAAGACATACTTTAAAACAGTTTCAAATTATAAATATTTTTATATGCTCCCACCTTTCATTTTTTTCTGAAGCACCAAGTTTTGATACATCCACACTCTTGCTGCCTGTCTTTTTTTTTCTTTCTCTTTTTTTTCTACTCAGCAGTTCATCCTTAATGTGGAAAGAATTATGGTTACAGGTTATCATTAACACGTACTCTTCAAATGTTATCAAGAGTCTTCTGTGAAGGATAAACATTATAGAGGAACATTTATGCAAATGTATGTAGGGTCCAACATGATTAAGTAAAATCATCAATCTCTAACAATAACTGTTGCCATGGTATCCAGGCCTTAAACACACATAAGTTCAGCACTGTCAGTCATGTGTATCTCCATAGCAATCAAAGTTTGCTAAGAAGAGAAAGCATTCAACTTACTTTTTCTCATTCATCCAACTTTAATCATGTCACTTCAAAAAGAATGAGTAAACAGATGCTAATTCATGAATACTGATAAATATGCTTGATTATCTTTAGCATATAAATAAAAATCCATAGCAGAATAAACTATGTAGCAGTAGAGTAGACTAAAGAAAGGTAATAATTTTTTAACCAACTGATCTCTGAAATTATAAAATTATACTCAAGTCTTAGTTAAAACTTTTAAAGTAAACATTCTTTACATAAGGGCCCGTGACACAAAAATTTCTAAAATCATTTTTACATAAAAAATATTTCTATTTGGAAAATGTTAATTAATAAAACATGGCTCTACCTTCTAATTTTCACCTAGATATTGGGGCCTTCGCAAAATTTTATAATAACTCAAATATCATATTTCTAAAAAGAAGGATATTTTCTTCTTAAGTCGTGGGTTCTTCTTGACTTAGAAACATATCAAACTCTAAATACTGAGTACAAAGCTATTAGAATGTGGTATATAGAAAAACTGAAATTTTCATCAGTTGAAAAATAAATCTCTGAAATTCCATATAAAATTAAAGAGGCCAGATCATTTGATTTATTACCTAAACTTACCAGTTGTTTTTCCAGGTAGATTGACCAAACCACAGCATAATGACCCACTGTGAGAATAATGAACAAGAGTAATGCCAGCTCAGCGTTGCTCATTTTTCTCACCCGCCTGTAGTAGAACACAGGCTGTCGCCAATCTGGAAGGCCATTGATCAGAACATCATCATACCTACAGGAGCAAAGATAACAGTTTTTCATGGGGAGTTTAAAATAAAAACAAAAAACTTTATTTGTACCTATATTTAAAAAGAGGAAAGAGAAAAGAATTTCTCCAAAATAGATAACACTTATGTAGATTATGAGCATTCTGATGGTCTATAAATTCAAAACGCTGTACGTAGGTCCTGTCACAGACAACCTTCAAAAAGGCACACAGCAACAGCCTGTGGACACCAGATCTTGCACTGTTACAGCAGCCAGTGATGGGGCTCCTGGAATGACATCTAAACCGAAGGAGCCAGAGTGTCTACCTCTCTGTCACAGCCTGCGGTAAAGACCCCACCACAGAAGTCAGCAACAAAAGGAAGAAGCTCAAAGGGAGAAAAACCAAGCTTAGAGCTCTGTTTGCTCCTATGAATTATACAGTAATTAAATCAAATTCAGGATAAATGTTCTAGTCAGTGCTTTTATTTCCAACCCCTGTCCCGTGGTTCCAGGTTGAAATATTTACACATATTTTATCCAAGCTTCTTAATGATGTAAAAGCCTATAAAATGAGCACCTTTTAATTTTGTATTGCTCATATTTGTTTAAAAAATAAAAAATTCCAAAATTTGAAAGAGACGTGGAAACAACCAATGTTTATGTCAGATTTCTCAATAAAACTGTTTATTTGTAAACATTTAAGTGGTTATTTCCTCATTTTTGGCTTTGCTGGAAGGGAAGAACATAACACATAAAAGCCTTCCTAGTAACGCATTTTAAATCAGCTTTCTTTAGAATAAAATTTCAACGGGATTTAAATTCACCTGTCAGACAGTTATTAAGGCAAATATTTTTATGGTTAAAAATCAGGAGTAACATTTATGATTGTAAAACTCAAAATGGTCACACACAAACACTGTATGTTCAAAACACGCAACCTGTTAATCTTAATTGAACACAACTCATTAAATATTCTAATCACACTATTTCCAGAATTAAATCTTCACTGAAAGGCCTAATTTGGTGCAACACATTGACCAAAATATTTTAATTAAAAATATTCTGAGTTAGTCGCAGGCCTAATTACAGGAATAGAAATAGGGCCTATATTGTCAGGCAGGTCAGTAGAACTCAGTAGTAGGTTTTTCTCAAGTAAATTGACCGATCTAGGAATAATAGCGCAGCTGCTAAACTGCCAGTCTTGACATGTAAATCAATTTAAATGCAACAACTGCAGTAGCTACTTTGATAGTTATTAAATTGATACCTTGGAGATATGCTAAAAAAAATAAAGCGGAGGATTTATTACAGGCAACTTCTTTTTTCAGTAGAAAAATACTGGTTATATATTCAAAATATATTTTATTAGCAAATCTAGAAAACCTGACTTTTAGATCCACTTAGATTATTAATAATAGTGGCAGATCAGAATAACCAATGTTCAGAGCAAAGGACATTAATTAGTACTAAATTCTTAAACGGCAATTGTGCAGCATACAAGAGTCTACAAATTAAAATATGGTTGTGTGGTAGCTGGAGCAGACAAAATTTGATGTAAAATGTTCTCTTTTTTTTCAATATTTATAGCAATTCTTGAACACTAATATCAAGATACAATAATATGATTTCATCAAAAGCTATCATTTCTGTCCTCAAAAATTTATGTTTAAATTTTTGTAAAAACTGACTCATTTTAAATTAGAAATGGATTGGCAAAAAGGTTTCAAGTGGTACAACACAAGATTACAACATGTGAATGAAGTCCAGTGAATGTTAAGTCCTGAATTTATTCCAAACCTACATTCAACTTCAGATTTGTTGAGGGAAAAAAAAGGTGAATATAAAAATCATTATTTTTAGTTAATCTTTCCCATGAAATAACTTCACGTAATAAGTGTGGTTATTAATAAAGAACATTCAAGAAAGAGGCAACAATTCCCTAAGAGCATTACTAAGTATTGAATTTGTTTTAGGTCTAAACTGTACTGGAAGAAACCACAGCTGAACTCATAAACTATGAATCTCATATCAAATATTTTATCACTATCACTGTTGAAACACTATGTATCTGCTAATAGCTACTATTTTCTGCCCCACATATAAATTGTATTTCGCGCACAGCCAAATTCAAGACAGCAAAACCTCATGCCCTAAACACATGAAACAGAACTAGATGTTTACTAGGCGATGTCTGCCACTCTAAACAACCGTCTCCAAGGATTACGCTTAGAATCAATGCTCTATTGATTTTACTATCAATGAACATTATGGCTCACACGACTGGCCATTTCAAGGGAAGATAGCTTCTATTATAGTTCACTTTTTAAAATATATGCTGTTAAAAGATAAATCATTGCCTTCCCGAAACACTGAAAAAATAAAGGTATTTCTTAAAATACACACAGACACTATATTCACGTTATTTTCAAAAAATGTTGTGTTGACAACACATAAAACTTAAAACATCACTGTTATGCTTTTTCTATATTTAACACAACACTGTTAAGATGTTCTGTAACTGAGCTCATAGAAACTGCTCTTAACAATTTGTTAAAACCAGATTAAGAATGTACACACGCATGAATGTGTCATAAGAATACACAAAAGTAAATCTCTATGATGAAAATATCACTAATGCAAAACATATACGGAACTGTAAAGGCATTATCTTGGAATTTAAAACATTAATTGATCAATTCCACACATCCAACATATGGCCTAATATATGTTTACTCTATTTGATTTTCTTAAAATGTACATGAGAACATAAAATAATCGTTACATAATCATGAGTGAGTTCCATTCCATAATCTGCAATTCATCAAACATATTTAGCCTAATATAAACATTGGAAAGCAAATAAATCTAAAAATGTTTATATTACCAGCAGAAAACAATTTATGTAAATTTAAAATAATAGTATATTTTGAAATATAAAACAGTAACTATGAAGCTAAAATAGAAAATGTGTATATTATGAAAATGAATATTTAAATAATTCTAGCATTTGCCTAAATTGTGAATTTGCCACCATATGAAGTTTTTGAATTTTTAGCTTAAACCAATAATAACAACATTCATTTAGGTCACATTTTGAACCGAAGAGTAAAAATTAACTGCACAAAGATCATAAACAGAAAACAAGTCTAAATTAATTGATCTTACTCTCCTTTATGAAATACATATATATGCTGGAAAATGTGGTACACAGCACTTTATGTATTGTACATAATAGGTGTCTTCTATCTCCTAATTAGGGAAGGTGCTAAGATGGATTTCTTATTCTCAGGTTAATGTTTATTATTATTCAAACACATCTATAAATAAATTTATAATAACTAAGTAATGGATTTGTAAAAGTTTAGCAGATTAAGGCTCAGGTAACTATATTTTTAACTGGATTTGTAAATAAAATGTGATTTTAATTTAGCAAACTAAAAACATAGATTCAACTTTTATGAATACAGTGCCATAAAATAAACAACATTAAAAAAACAACTTTAAAGTTGCACACCTGAGTTAGCAAAAGAACACTGGTTAAAAATTTATAATAGAATCTAAACAAAAGTAAATATGCTAATATTACTAAAGCAGAGTCTGGTGTACATATGCAATGATTGGTATCTACTTACGTCCTTTATTTCAGCTAACACTCAGGGCACCTGTATAGAAATTTATGTCAGAACATAGCTGAGCTGCTATGCCCCCAAATAAGCTAGTTACCTAAGGTGTTCAGAAAAGGCTGCTATGCTATGCTTCCTCATGCTAATAGGAAAACTTGTTATTTTCATGCCTAGCCTTTGGGAGGAAAGAAGGTTTAAAAGTTTATTCACAATGGCACTCCCAGGAATCTACCCAAAAGAAATGAAAAACATCTGTTCACCCAGAGACTTGTATGTGAATATTCATAGCAGCATTGTTCATCCAAGCCAAAAAGTGGAAACAACCTAAATGTCTATCAGTTGATGAATGGAGAAACAAAAGTGGCACATGGAATACTATTCAGCAATAAAAAAGAGCAAACTACTGGTATATGCTACAATATGAATGTACTTCAAAAACATTATAATAGAAGAAGATGCAAAAGACTACATATTACATGATTTCATGAATATGAAATGTCCAGAAAAGACGAATTTACAGACACAGAAAAGAGATCAGTGACCGCCTGGGGCGGATCAGAGTGGGGTTACCAGCAAACGGGTTAAGGGAAGGTTCTGAGGTAACAGAAAGGTTCTGAAACTAGACTGCGGTGGTTAGCACAACTGTGCAAATTTACTAAAAATCACTGAATTGTACACTTAAAAAGGTGACTTTTACGGTATGCAAATTATACCTAAATAAGGCAGTTTAGAAAATAATATAAAATTTGCTTTTTCCTTAAAAAAAAAACCCAGTTTGCTATTTTATCTATCTATTGCTATTCCCCTTTACACCAAAATTTAAAAGAATAGACCTGATTTGGGGGAAAACACAATCATTTGTAAGGGAAATAAAGAGGAAAACATATCTATGACAATTTTCCAAACTGCAGATTTCTGGAAGGTTACTTATACATTTAAAAGCACTGATTTAATGAATATTTATAATAAACAATTGTGATTCCAAAGAGCATTTTTTAATACTAGTATGAGATAATCTTCTTTTAGAAGCTAAAACTCACTGCTCTCTCTTTTTTTTCTTTCCTAAAGGATTTATAAACATCAGGTAATTGTCTGTAGAAGAGCATTTCTCCTATATGTTTAAATACTCATAGGTCACCTGGCCTCAGGCGCAAGCTTTACAGGAGTGATTCTCAGCTTGATTAGTTAAGACTTTTGCCTCAAGGAAAACCAGTGACCAAAGAGTTACTTGTGCCTCAGGGGGTATAAATACTACAGCTGTTTGTGTAACTGTCAGATCCATTTTCCCTACTAACACTCTGAAATAAATGCAAAGGGAACTAATTCTAAAAAGAAAACGTGAGATGAGTCTATGTTAATGAAGAAACAACTTATACCTAAGAAGTGATTTGTTCTGAAAATATATAAATAATTTCAGTGATTGAAAGAAATTGTTTCAAAGTTTATTATTGACTTTTTAGATAACAACAAACAAAAAGACAAAATCTGATGCCAGAGAGGTCGGGAGGCTAACTAAAGCTATCTTTACAGACACATTCTTGATGTGTGAAACAAAACTAGGGACTCAGCGAGAGAAACCAACTAGAAAATATGCACAGAATGACCAACACTTCTTTCAACACACTTCTAGGACTCTTTCAACACTATGGATTATCTCAAACTAGAGGAATGTCTGCTTTGGTATCTGGACCAATGCCAACCCTTGTTATAAAGCAAAGAACACTTCGAGAGACTATCCTGAGTCCTCGCTTTGCAATCTGACAAATTGAGGCATTCAAATTAAAGAGTTAAGATGAGAACGGAGAATAGTAGCTAACATTTCAGGATATAGAATAATTCCAGATAACACATTTGAAGAAAGATTCAGAACATCACATAGCATAATTTTTTGGGGTTGTCTTTAATATATATTAGCCCCCAAAGAGAGAGACAGATTTTTTTTTTTTTAAAGATTTTATTTTTTCCTTTTTCTCCCCAAAGCCCCCCAGTACATAGTTGTGCATTCTTCGTTGTGGGTTCTTCTAGTTGTGGCATGTGGGACGCTGCCTCAGCGTGGTCTGATGAGCAGTGCCATGTCCGCGCCCAGGATTCGAACTAACGAAACACTGGGCCGCCTGCAGCGGAGCGCGCGAACTTAACCACTCAGCCACGGGGCCAGCCCCGAGAGACAGATTTTAGGAGCCTAAAATCTCAAATATCCAACCAGCATTGCTTGAAAAAAAAAAAAAAAAAAGACTAGTCTAGACTAGCCTAGAATAGAAAATATCAGTCTGTTTCACACACAGTAAGAAGTGTTCTGTAAAATTTTTGTTTTCGTTGTGTGTGTGTGTCTGTCCTGAGGTGCGATGCACAATGCGTTTCTGGCTGTGGGTCTGACTTCACGTTTGAAGCTCACTCAATAGTGCCTCCGCTCCGCACCTTCTGAAGTCGGAGAGGAAAGGGCCTGGGTGCTGCCTCCTCTTGAGTCACTGCACCGTGTGCCACGAGGTAAAGACAGTACGATCCTCTGCAACGGCACAGAGCAGCCTCAGAGGGAGGGCTACCTGCACTCTCAAGTTCAACCCTAACGCAGTCCTGGAGCAGAGGAAGGGAAGGGAAGGAGGCAAAAGAAACAGTAGAAAGAAGGAAATATTTTCCTTCCACTCTTACCTTCTACAGACTTATACAAGTCTGTTCTCTCACAAATCGGGTTTATTATTTTTAGTGAGGAAACGTTAAGCAATGGTAATAACTTGAATATCACTAACAGCCTAATTCCAAAACATTTAAAGAACAGCAAAAATAAAAGATCACCAAGCACAGATAGGAACTATTACTGATAGACCAAAAAGGAACGGGCATTTGTTCGAAGTCAAGTGGTATTTGAATTTCCCAGGGCATAGACACTCATGTTAAAAATCTTATCTAATGAAGCCATGACTTGCTAGCATTATGAGTCATGATCCTGAAGTCTGTAAGTATTGAATCAACCTAGTGAATATTTTCAATAGAAATTAACGCTGCTCTGATCACACATTTTAAAAACGTTGCATTTCTTGGAAAGAACAAAAATAAAATACTAACAAATAAAATGTTTAATGAGACATAATTCTTTCCTTTGTAAATGGAGACATCAAATGATAACACCTTATTCAAAAGTAGAAATGAACACTCACCTCTGCCTTCGTTCATCATCCTTTAAAACTTCATAAATGGCCACCAACTAAAATAGAAGGATTACTTTAAAATAAAAATACTCTCAATTATAAGAAATCACTTAGGAAGGTGAATGCACTATAATGCATATGCAGAAAACCCTATGTGCTCCTATATACGATGAAGAGATAAAATCTTAATTATAAGTAGCATTTTATGTTTTTAGTAGGACCTTAAGAGTTAAAACACACTTGATATGAAAATAAATCTTTCTGAAAGATGCAAAAGTAATAATTATCTTAAAAAGTACTTTTTAAAAGCAAAAGCTGTAATTTAGACAGAAAACTATGACACTTACGGCCCTCTAAGAATTTAGAGATCCTAATATAAAAAATGTTGGTAAAAACATATTTTGTAAAAAATCAAGTTAAAGTATATATATACACATTATATTTCAAAACCAGTATCTCATTTTCAAATGGAAATATTCTAAATATAAGTTACTGTTTCTGCCATAAACATTTACTTATAAATTTGTCACAAAGTACACATAGTAACAGCTTATTTTACTTACTTGTCTAAATTGAGTTTCTGCATTTTCATCTTTATTCTTGTCTGGATGCAAAGTTAGTGAAAGCTTACGATATGCTTTTCTAATGTCTGCAGATGAAGCATCCTGGAGGTAGTGGGGGAGGGGAAAAACACAAAGCAAACTTTGTCAGAAAAAGAAATTCCCAGAACCTTGTTAAGATCTGAGAAGACAGCCAACCAAGTGCAGGACCCCAGGCAATGTAATTTGAGCAATCAGTCTAACAACCAGGCTATGCAACTAGCTTGACCCACATGACTGAACAATTATTCAATCTAATTTGGCTCTCCTCTTAACTTTTCATTACCATACAGTCCTTTAAAGAAGACAGTATTTGGCAAAACTTTTAAAACACTTGCCTTCCTAAAATTAACCAATAAATCTTTTTCGGTAATTAAGAGATCAAAAAGAAACAAATTAAAAATTAATACATCTGTGTGCCTTCAAAGAAGGTCTTTATTTATTTGAGAATCTTAAAGCCAATTTCTGAATCCCAGGCTTACCATATGTGGTTTCTCCATTGTTATTTATATTGCATTCACCATCCAGCAACAACCTATGGAATCTCAATTTCATGTCAGAGAGGATGCCTATTTGAAGGCAGTTCAATTTGCATTTATTCAAAATAATTATAATTAGAAATAGTTATGGAGATTGTACTTAACTTTTTTTTAGTACTTTAAAGGGTGTTTTCAATGGTGTCCAGTTTCCTCAGTCTGGTTTGCAGAAATAAATTTGCCCACTATTTATGCATTATTAATATAATTTAAATATATTTAAAAGGTCACTATAGTTCAGTAAGAGTACATCAGATTAAGCGGATGTTAAAATTACATTTTACGTAATCCTGTGTGCACATGTAGACTCAGAGAACGTCATTTGACATGGCCAGTATAAAATAAATGACAATGGCAAAGAACACAGTGTCAAGTTGGATTTAAAACTTTATCTCCACTAAATTTAAAAGTTATTCCAATAACTAACATATTTATGGTGGGGCAAAATGATAGTAAAGTTGCTTATTAAATTTTATTCTTGTTTTATAGCTGAATATTTGTCCAATTAATTCCTAAAACTATTTTACTCAAAAGCTCAAATGACTAAAAAAACAGACCCAAACAAAAACCTCTGTAGCTGGAACTAAATAACTGTTAAAGAAATAGAGTTGGAAGAGGCAAAGTGAGACTATAATTAGTCTGTCAAGCTTTCCTTTATAAGCCACTTTCATGACCAATTTTCTGGGGCTTACTGCTCCAGGCTATCACTACTTAAAGGTTCAACTCAGGTGTGAATATTTTTGTGACTTGTGGAGGACTGAGGAGCTATAAAATTAGCAGAGTCAGTTTTGCAGTTAACATGGTTATAATTTTCATTCTTATTTGCTTTATGGAATTGATGTGTTCCCTACCTTAAATGATAGGTAACATGTGGTAGAAAAGGATGATTATTCACTGAAAATCTGTGATGAAGATTTGTTGAGCAAAGAGGTCAAGTGTCAAATGAATAATGATTCTCTAATTGGGACTTAAAGTTTAGATTTTATTAAAGTGGGACTACATCATAGAGAAAACTATTCCAAAAGTAGATTTCTTACATAGTAAGAGCTTATGCGTTTTCTTGTGCTACAAAACTAATAAATGCTCATTATGGAATATCTATGACTGACTTAGAAATAAAAATGACTAACAGTCACCTTAAGCATATCCCTCCTTCCAGTCTTGCCATGCTGACCCAGATCCTCCATTTTCCTGCCACAGTATGTACCCTAAATGTAAATGTGGCCAGACTGCTCTCCTATTTCAAATCCTTCAGTAGCTCCCAAGTGCCTTCATCATCTGTCTTTTCCAACCTTTTTAGTGTTATCTTCCACCATCTTGGTCCATCCTCCTGGTCCCCCAGATCATTCCATGTTGGAATGCAGTTCCCCAGCCTCATGTTTTTGTTTTGCACACAGCTGTATATGCAAACAGTTCTCTCCTGATGAAGGAAATGATCTCTCAGGCTACACACAAATATTGCCTATTTTCCTCCTTAGAACCTGCTCAGTAGCGTTATTTCACCAATAAGCTTCACCCTAAGTGGGCAGAACTGAAAAACTTGGAGATTTCCCTATCTATAAAAAGAGGCTCTAAATAAGTCATACTTCAAACTACCTTATGTATGTGTCTCATTTTAGTTAGTTACTTAATGAACCTTAACTTATTTTATCCTCATAACAGACCTACGAGTTAAGTATAGTTGTCATCAGGCCCATTTTACTGGCGGTAAGTGAGGCAGGGAGAGGTTAAGTAACTTTCTCAAGTTTATACTGCTGGTAAATAGACAGAAATAGAGTTCAAATCCAGAAAATGTTGTGTTAGAATCAGAGCTCTCTCTGTCTGCTCTTTAGATTCAGTCAATAGGTTTGGGCTGAGTCACTTCACAAGGGGCTACGGCTTTGGGAAGATAGTGAGAACTATTACATTCTTATTGATCTGATAAACTACATAGAACGTATCCACATAACTACATGTGAATATGGTCAATCGTAGTTTTAAAGAGAAAGACCCTGATATGCGTGGGCTTTTCTAATACATTTTACATCACATTTAACAAAAACCTGGGCTGGTCCCATGGCTGAGTGGTTAAGTTTGCAGGCTCCACTGTGGCAGCCCAGGGTTTCACAGGTTCGGATCCTGGGCACGGACATGGCACCGCTCGTCAGGCCACACTGAGGTGGTGTCCCACATGCCACAACTAGAAGGACTTACAACTAAGATATACAACTATGTACCAGGGGGGATTTGGAGAGATAAAGCAGGAAAAAAAAAAAAGACTGGCAACAGTTGTTAGCTCAGGTGCTAACAAACAATCTTTAAAACAAACAAACAACAAAAAAAGCCTATGAAAGTAATAATGTTTGTCAGAATTGAAACAATGTGATGAGATGTCAGAGAAAAAGTAGAACAGGGAACTCCAAGGTCCTGTCCCTGCACAGAAACAGCAAATAACCTGGCAAAAACTGTGAGAATCAACTGTATCCAGATTCTGGAAACTAGTCAAAGGTTTACAGCAATCAGGCAACCACTTAATAAGGAAAACTGCAGCTGCTCCACGGTAACGGTCTTAAAGGCACCAGTCTGAGTCCTTGGTGTGGGTTCCTGGGGCTGGAGGAAGCAGAGCAGACCCCCTGTTCTCAAAGAACCAGGGTTGTTTATTTTGGCCTGTCTGTTGGTTCCCTCACGGACTGTGTAAAGGCCTTACCTTTATTTTACCACACTCAGAACTCTCCCAGGGCAGAGAGGCAACCATCCAGGCCATTTGTCAAAAACACTTAACAGTAAATTTATTAGCTGGTGCCAAATGAGGCAAGGGATAGCAGTGGGGGCACAAAACAGACACACGGAAAAGCTTGGAAGGAAAGACTGGGGAGTGAGATGCTTTGGGAATATGGGCTTTGAAAAGTTCCCACATATTCTGAGGCCACGTGCGTGCCCAAGGTAGAGAACACACTCAGGAAGATCTGGGGAAGGCCTTAAATTCTCACCTCTGGCTGATCTTCAGGCTCTGCAAAAGCAGAAAGGAAAGGCAAAAAAAAGAGCTGTAAGCTACCTAAGTGAGTATTGAAGCCATGCGCCAACATATCCACAGAACCTACTGGCAAAGACTTGGAGTTGTGGTTTTTTCCCCCTTGTTCCAAGCCTTTAAAGAAATCTCTGCTGAATCATTAGCTGACCCCTAGGCTAATCAGACTTCAGTGGCCCCACATGGCAAAGAACATACACTTTACAAAAGTAGTTCAGAAAAGTCACTAGACAAACACCACCAACCAAAAGCAGAAAAAATCAAACCAACCAAAACCCTGGGGAGGTGGGAGAATCTGATTACCACAATATATATTCAAAATGTCCAATATTAATTAAAAATTACAAAGCATGCAAAGAAACAAGAAAGTCTGGCCCACACACAGGGAAAAAAAGAAATAGAAATTATCTCTGAGGAAGCCCAGACACAGGACTTACTAAACAAAGACTTTAAATCAACTATTTAAATGTGCGCAAGAGCACATACAAAGAACTAAAGCAAAGTATGTGAATGATGTCTCACCAAATACAGAATATGAACACAGAGAGAGAAATTTTAAAACGGAAGCAAAGAGAAATTCTGGACTTGAAAAATACAATAACTGAAATAAAAAAATTCACTAGGGGGCTCTGAAGTAGATTTGAGCAGGCAGAAGAGAGAATCAATGCCCTTGAAGATAGGTCAGTTGAGATTATCCAATATGAGGAGCAGAAAGAAGAACGAAGAAAAATGAACAGAGCCTAAGAGACCTGTGGGACACCATCCAGAGTACCAACACTCACATTATCAGAGTCCAAGCGGTAGGAAAAAAGAGTGGCAGAAAAAATATTTGAAGAAAATATGGCTGAAAACTTTCAAAATTTGATGAAAGATTTGAATCTACACATCCAAGAATCTCAAGAAGTCCTACGAAGGATAAACTCAAATAAAATCAAATTATTGAAAGACAAAGAGAGAGAATCCTGAAAGCAGCAAGAGAGAAGCGACTTGTCATGTACAAGGGAGTCTCAATAACATTAACAGCTAATTTCTCATCAGAAACCACGGAGGCCAGAAGGTAGTGGAATGACATATCCAAAGTGCTAAAAAAAAAGCCTCCCTGTCAACCAAGAACCCTATATCCAGCAAACTATCCCTCAAAAATGAAAGAGAAATTAAAATATTCCAATGAAACAAAAACTGAGAATTCATTGCTAGCAGACTTGCTCTCCAAGGAATGCTACAGGGAATCCTGCAGGCTGAAAGAAAAATATACCAGGCAGTAACTCAAATCTATATGAAGAAATAAAGAACACTGGTAAAGATAACATATAGATAAAGTCAATATTAATGTATTTTTGGTTAGTAACTCCAATTTTTTTCTATACAATTTAAAAGACAAGTGCAAAAAGCAATAATTATAAATCTATGTTATAAGTAAAACATAATATAAATCTATGTTTACTCACATATACGTACAAAGATGTAATCTGTGACAATAACTACATAAGGAAGGGGGAACAGAGCTATATAGGAGCAAAATTTTTTATATGACAAACTGGTATTAATTCAAACTAGATTGCTATAAATTAAGATGTTAACAGTAATACCCAAGGCAAAAACTAAGAATATAAAGATCTATAGTAAAAGAAACAAAAGCAAACCAAAATAATCTAACACAAAAGAAGGCAGTAAAGAAGGAATTGAGGAACAAAGAAGATGTAAAACACATGGAAAGCAAATAGCAAAGTGGCAACAGTAAGTCCATCTTTATCATTAATTATATCAGTAACAACTATAAATATATATGTACCTAACAACAGAGCCCCAAAATACATGAAGCAAAGAATTGGAAGGAGAAATAACACATTTGTACAGTAACAGTTGGAAACTTCAACACCCTACTTTCAATAATGACTAGACGAATTGGATAGAAAATTAGCAAGGAAGTAGGAGACTTAAACAACGGCATAAACCAACGAAGCCCACCTAACAGACACCTACTGAACACTGCCCCCAACACCAGCAGAATACATACGGAGCATCCTCCAGAATACACCACACGTTAGGCCACAATAGAAGTGTCAATAAATCTCTGAAGACTGAAGTCATACAAATTATCTTCTCTGACCACAATGGGATGAAATTAGAAATCAATGACAGAAGAAAATTCAGAAAATTCACAAATATGTGGAAAATAAAAAACATACTTGTAAACAACCAATGAGTCAAAAAAGAAATAAAATTAGAAAATACTTTGATATGAATGAAAGTGCCACTATGTTGTCTCTCTATAAGATAACTGCATACCTGTTAGAAGACCATACTCAGTAAGAGGCCAGAAAATTATTTTCTAAAAGAATAAAACTGAAAAGCTGCAGAGAATTTTTTTCCATTGGTGTTTAGATTGAGACTGAAACAGAAAAGATCATGAAATTTCAGAATTCAGAATTTCCTTTTGGATTCATGCATTCTGGAAGGTTTTAATTCATTACTGTTCAAAAGTTAACTATAACTATTTCTCTAACTTAAGATGATTGAGGGCTAAGCAAGAACTAAAAATCAAATCACAATGTTCAATGTTTTTAAAAGTCAAAGAGAAATCACTAGGGAAATTAGAAAGTACTTTGATATGAATGAAAACAAAAACACAACATACCAAAACTTAGGATGCAGTAAAAGCAGTGCTCAGAAGGAATTTTACAGCTCTAAATGATGACAAAATAAGAAAACCCCACAAACTCAACCTAACCTTCCAGCTTAAGAAACTAGAAAAAGAATAGCAAACTAAACCTAAAGCAAGTAGAAGAAAGGAAATAATAAAGATTAGAGCAGAGATAAATGAAATAGAGAATTTAGAAAAACAACAGAAAGAATCGGCAAAACCAAAAGTTGGTTCTCTGAAAATGTCAACATAATTGACAAACCTATACTTGAGTGAGGAAGAGAGAAAGAGTTCGAATTACTAAAATCAGGAATGAAAGTGGGACATTAATACCAATCTTACAGAAACAAAAAACGGTAAGAGAATACTATGCAAAATTGTATGTCAACTAGAAATTGGAGACGAAATAGAGAAATTCCTACAAACACACAAACTGACTCATGAAAAAACAAAAAAACTGAACAGACCTATAACAAGTAAAGAGATCGATCAGGTAAAAACAAACAAAAACCCGAACTTTCAATAAAGAAAAGCCGCAAACCTCAAAACCAGGTAATTTTACTATGGCATTCTATCAAACATTAAAGAAATCACCAGTCTTCCTCAAACTCTTCCAAAAAAGAGAGGAAGAAGGAATGCTTCCTAACCCATTCTATGGGGCCTTGATACCAAAGCCAGATAAACACCACAAAAAAAGGAAAACTATAGACTAATATCTCTTAAAAATATAGTTTCAAAATTCCTCAACAAATTTCTAGTAAACCAAATCCAGCAGCATATAAAAAGGATTATATACTACGACCAACTAAGATTTATCCCATGAAAGGAAGGGTGGTTCACTGTATGAAAATCAATCAATGTAATACACCATATTAATAAAACGAAGGACAAAAACCACATAATCATCTCAATTGATGCAGAAAAAGTTTACGATTCAATCCAATCTCATATGATAACAAAACACTAAACAAACTAGGAACAGAAGGGAACTTTCTCAAGTTGATAAGGGGCATCTACGAAAAACCCACACTTGGTGAAAGTCTGAAAGCTTTCCTGCTAAGATCCATAATGGATCTGCTCTCACTGCTTTTGTACTGCAAGTTCTAGCTTGAACACTTAGCCAAGAAAAGGAAATAAAAGGCATCCAACCTGGAATGGAGGAATCAGTTCTATTCACAGATGATGTGATTCTATACACAGAAAACCCTAAAGCATCACAGGACAAGCATTAGGGCTAATAAATTCAACAAACTGTAGGATACAGGATCAACAGACAAAGCTCAGTTGTATTTCTATACACTAACAATAAAAAAAACCTAAAAGCAAAATTAAGAAAACAAATCCTTTATAATAGCATCAAAAAGAATAAAATAGTTAAGAATAAGTTTAACAAAAGAAGTATAACATTTGTAAACTGAGAACTATAAAACATTGTGGAAAGAAATGAAAAAAGATTTAAATAAATAGAGAAACATCCATGTTCATGGATTGACAGACAATGTTGTTAAGATAGCAATACTTGCCAAGTCGATTTACAGATTCAATGCAATCCCTATCACAATCCCACATGGCATTTTGCAGAAATTTACATGCTTACCCTAAGATTTATAAGGAAATGCCAGGGACCCAGAATAGCTACAACACCTTGAAAACAAACAACAAAGTTAGAGCGCTCACACTTACTGATTTCAAAACTTACTACAAAGCTACAGTCAAGACAGTGTGGTCATGGCATAAGGATAGACATATAGCTCAATGAAGAATTCAGAGTCCAGAAACAAACCTGTTCATCTAAAGTCAATTGATTTTCAACAAGGGAAAGAATAGTCTTTTCAACAAATGATGACAAGATACTGGATATCCACATGCAAAACAATGAAGTTGGGCCCTTATCTCACACTATACACAAAAATTAACTCGAAGTGAATCCAAGTCCTAAATGTAAGAGCTAAAACTATAGGACTCTTAGGAGGAAACAATTCGCAATGGATTCTTAGCTCTGACATCAAAGGGAGAGGCAACAAAAGAAAAAATTGACAAACTGTACTTAATCAAAATTTAAAACTTTGCAGCCACTGTGCAAAAGTTTGGTGGTTCCTTAAAAAAATAAACATAGTACCATATGACCCAGTTATTACACTCCTAGGTATTTATGGAGGAGAAGATAACAGATGTTTAGACAAAAACTTGGACACAAATGTTCCTAGCAGCACTATTCACATTAGCCAAAAAGTGAAAACAACCCGAATATCCACCAAGTGATGAAGGGATAAACAAAATGTGGCATAGGTATATCTATACAACGAATATTATTCAGACATAAAAAGGAATGAAGTACTGATGTATGCTACAACGTGAATGAATCTTGAAAACATTATGCTAGGTGAAATGAGCCAGACACAAAAGCCATATATTGTCTGATTCCATTTTAACTGTCCATTTGCCCTTTATGGACAAATCCATTGAGACAGAAAGCAAATCAGTGGTTCCTAGGGGCTGAGAGGAGGGAGGAATGGGGAGTGACTGATTAATGCATACAGTGTTTCTTTCGGGGTGAGGAAAATGTTCTGGAATAAGATAGTAGTGATGGCTGCACAACACTGTGAATGTACTGGAAATCACTAAATTGTGAAATTTAAAATGGTTAAAATGGTGAATATTATGTTTCACGAATTTTATCTCAATTTAAAAATTGAAACAATGCAGAAAGACCTTTATTGTATGCTATGTGCTACGCACTATTCTAACCACTATCCATATATGAATTCACTTCATCCTCATAACCCTTTGTGATAGGTATAATTATCATCTCTATTTTAATGAGGAAACTGGGGCTCAAACTGAGGCTAAGTAATCTGCTCAGTGTTACCCAGGTAGTAAGTGGCAGAAATTTCCTGCCAGAACTTTAGTCTCACCTCCCATGCTACCTGTGCTAAAATTAAAGACTATTTTCTGTATACCCTATGGCCACTCCTTGATTATCTTCTAATGTAAGTTATGCTATATACATCAAAATGGGACTAGTTATTTCTGGGAATCTAAAGGACGGGATTAGTAATGATCTGATACAGCTCAACTCAAAGATGTTTACAATGTATGGATGGCTCCCTGTGAACCACTCTTCTGGAGACAGATATCTTAATCTAAATGAAAAATTTCTCACCTAATTTACTTATGAACAGATCAGGTAAGGCTAAGTGTTAGATGTGAGATAAATCTCAAAGAAATTTTACTTATATTGTAAATTATATTAGAGTTAGCTCTTTTCCACTTACTACAATGCTTAGGATGAAGATGGGTTTGAACATAACTAAGGCACTTACTACTCTGTGATTCCGGAGCAATTACCTATTTCCTCTAAGTCTCAATTTTTCATCTTTAAAATGGGGATGATTGGGGCCCGCCCAGTGGCACGGTGGTTAAGTTCATGCACTCTGTTTTGGTGGGGCATGGTGTTCGCCAGTATGCACCACTTATCAAGCCATGCTGTGGCAGGTGTCCCACATATAAAATGGAAGAAGATGGGCTTCTACAGAAGTTAGCTCAGGGCCAATCTTCCTCAGTGAAAAAAAGAAAGAGGAGGATTGGAGGCAGATGTTGCTCAGGGCTAATCTTCCTGGCCGGAGGGGGGGGGGGGCGGGGGAGAGGGAAGAAGACTTAACATGGGGATGAGAATGCTACAACATTTAAAAGATTGCTGTGACGTTTAAATGAGATATATGTATATGATACGCTTATTATAGTATCTAGCATATAGTTAGTGCTGAGTAAATGAAAATTATTATTATTTGTAGGCTAGAAAGTCACTATTTCACTTTCATTTTAACACTTGGCAAATCTGACTTGCAGTTTATTTGGATTTCTGCTTTAGACCACGAGGACCAGGGAGCTGAAGGGAGTAAAACGGATTTGGAGGTTTTTGATTGATTGATTTGACAATACTTATTGAGTACCTACTATGTGCAAGCATGGGGGATACAGTGGTGAACAAAATACACACAATCTCTATCCTCAGACAGTTTTGCAAGGTAAGAGCACCGAAACTCCGCCTTAGGTGACCTAAGAGAGATTTCTTCTTTTACTTTTTATGGATGATTGGCAAACTTTTTCTATAAAGGCCAAATAGTAAATATTTTACATTTGGTAGGCCAAGGAGTCTCTGTTGCAGCTTTTCAACTCTGCCACTATAGCGAGGAAGCAACCACAGACAACACATAAACAGATGGGTGTGGCGGTGTGCCAGTACAGTTTTATTTTTAAAAACACGTAGTGGCTGGTTTGGGCGCATGGACTGTAGGCTGCTCATCCCCGCTTTCTATCAATGAATTGCCAATAATCTAAAACTCATTCTATTTACAGTGTCTCTGCAAATGCAAGGGACACCTTTTTTTAGGTTGGCCAAGTGGGTAGACCAATTCATGACCAGTTAACAAAACAAAAATTAGAAGACCTTATCCAGGGTTTGGATTTTGATTTCGTTTACTGACCAAAGTAAATTCTTCTTAATAAAACTTCCTATTGCCTTGAAAAAAACTCAAGGATATTAAATCCAACAGAAGAACGTATCCGGCTTCAGATTCAGTACGGAGGGAAGACTACAGTTATCCAAACTACATATTTAGGTACATAGTTGAGGAGCTTCAAACTCTGGTTGATATCTGGGAACCTTAATTTGTACACTGTTTCTACCCAAGATCAACTGCCTCAAAGTTAGTGATTCCATGTAATCTTCTAACTAGGTCCCTGGGTCATTTTCACATCTGATATTACCCATTAAAAGCTCAAGCTAAATTCTTAATAATGATTTCGCACTTTATTCTGGCCTTTGCACTTAAAATTTATCAGTCAACAGAGTCCACTCCTCCCTACTCACCCCAAAAAATCAACAAGAAAAATAAACAACCAAAAAAACCCTATGCACTTTGCATTTACCACCAGAAGAACTAAATAACAGAGACATTTAAAGGAAGTTGTCTCTGGTCAGTGATCGAGGAGGACAAAGCAGGAAACTTGTATCTATCATATTTTAGGACTGAGATTTTATACCAGGTGCATATAAAGTAAAAAATAAATTGAAAGGGAAAATGTTTTGAAAATAATGATTTTCCATGGCTGAAAAAAAAAAGAGAATAAAGTAGCTTACTTCACAATAAATTTTAAGTCTGGGCTTCCATGGCTAGTCTGCTACAAAAGAAGCAGGGAGAGGTTTGGGTTCTTCCATTACACATCACTGTTGGAGTCAACTGCCTTTGGGACAATCTATTGAAATTTATGTAAGATTATAGCTTTAATTAACTTTTCTCAGCCTTAAACTATGTGCAGGAACCAATGACAGGTTAGCCTACATCATAATCCTGGCTATTGATGCTCACATAGAGCATTTATCTTATTATTCTTTGAGAGTCAAGGTCAGTAAGACTGATTTGTTGATAAATCAGATAATAATTTCCAGTGCAGTAAAAGAGGAATGCATTCCGCCTCCTTATTTTTAACTTGTATCTAAATAGATGTGGATTAATAACAGGTTTATCTAAGTCGGACACACCTCTGCCCTCCGCATAAGACTGAAAAGGTAAGCATTCTCTAAAACACAAATAAACAAGAGAGTGCAGCCTCAAGAGACAGCTGCTTCTGATATCTAATTACTGGGGACTGAGTTCGCAGTAACATCAGATCAACTATTCACAAAACGAAATCATCATTTCTGGTAACCGGATTAGTTATCCTAGACTATATTTTACAACTAATTTATCTTGAAAAGGAGGTCTCTTTAACAAGTCAATGGCAGGGGGAAAACGCAGGAGGAGGGGTAGTTGTATATTAAAGAGATCTGAGACACAGAACAACCAGATATAATGTAAGGACCTTGTCTGGTCTCTGATTCAAACAAAACCAAGGTAAATAGACATTTTGAAACAACTGGTCACATCTAAGGAAGGGCTGCCTACTGGATGCTACTATAGAATTAATGTTAACTTTAGTGGGTGGGATGATTGTATCATGATGATTTAAGAAAGTGTCTTTAAGAGATGCATACAATGTCATAATGTCTGATATTCGTTTTTAAATACTTCAAAAAAAGGATAATGTGGCAAAACGTTGGTAACTGTTAAATCTGAGTGATGGGTATATGGAAGGTTATTAAACTATTCTCTCTACTTTTGCGTACGTTTTAAAATTTTCATAATAAAAAGACAAAAGAGAATACAATGCTGAACAACAAATCATGTAATATATAGTTCAATCTAAATATATTATGATTGGTTATTTGTTATATGTGTTTAGTAAGTGTCCTTGAAACAGATGAGATACGCCATAAGGGACAACCTAATAATAGCCTAGAATTAAAAAAAAAAAAAAAGAAGAAGAAGAAGGAAGGAGGCAAAGAAAGATAAGACGTGAAGCAAAAGCTATTATTTGATTTTGATCCATTAGTAGAGAAATATAGGTTTTATTATCATCCTTAAAGATGAGAAGGTGTCCACTGTGTAATACAAAAGCACAGGAGAATTTCCAAATTTAACAGGAAAAGAAAAGAAATTTTGCTAAGCCAACAACAGCAAGTAAGAAAAACAAGAAAAAAGTCTCACAAATACTGTAGACAAAATAAGAGAGAAGGAATAAAGTCCAAGTGTCTTAGTAAATAAAAACATATATTGAATTCCCTTATCAAAATACAAATGATCATCAAACTGAGTTAACACAAAACCCAAAAGGCTGAAAACAAAGAGGTGAACAAAGACAAAAGGAAACAAAAAAACAGCAAGAGTGTTGATATTAATACCAAAAAAGGGGAATTTAAGGTCAAAAGCAAGTAACAGCACTGAGTGCTAACAGGTAATGATAAAAGGTATAACCCACTGAAAAGTTAAAATAGTCATAAACCTTTATGCTCCAAACCACCCAAAATCCATATACACAGTAGCAAAAACTCCTACACGTAACTTCATTAAAAGAATCAAGGTAGAAGACTTTTAATACACTTTTTACAGAATTTGACATATCAGATAAACCAAAAATAAGTACAGCTACAAAAATTTTGAATAATAAAAACTTTGAGATGCTTATATTTACATAGATACAAACATACAAATATATGTATTACCAGCAGAACGTACCAGATCTGTGGTCAGAGATCATTAAAAAATCAGTAATGAATTTGGTCACAAAGACAGACAACTCTAAACAGTAGAGATTTTACAGCTCACATTTTAAAATAATAATCAAAAAAATAATGGTCAGTGATGAAAATGACAAAAAAACTCAGCAGCTTACAAATTTTTTTAAAAAACATTTTTCAAAGCAGAAATAAAAGTTGAGGTTACAAATTGCCCAGAAATTAATGAAAAGGAAAAAATTTCACATCAAAACCTATGAGAGCTAAAGCTCTACTTAAAGGAAAATACAAACGCTATTACTAACAAGAGGAACTGAAAACGAATGATCCAAGCGCCCAGCCCAAGAAAGTAGAAAAAGAACAACAAAATACACAAAAGGAAAATGGGAAGAAAGAACAGATAAACACAAATGCTGAAAGTAATGAAAAAGAAGAAGAAAAAAATCAGTTCTTTGGAAAAATGAACAACATGTTCCAGAGCGTGCCACAGCAGTCATTAAAACCTCAGTTTCCATATGTCGAAAATGGTCACGTATCCACCTTCCCTTCCGGTCCTCCGCCTCTGCCTGCTGTCCTTTACAACAGCAGAGCCCAGTGATCTCGTCTGAAAGCTCAGCCTGGACAGGTTCTAGATATGACGCAGACAACATTTAAAATCTGTCGTTCACCTAACACAGTTTTGCATTTAGAGACAGACTGGTCCTTATCCCAGAGCTCCAGTTCCCCTTACAGGGTTTTTTGCTCTCGTGGTTCCTGCCAGACTATCTCGTTCTCGGCAGTCTTCTTCCCAAAGACAGGAGCCCCGTCTCTGAACGTCAGCCCAGAGGATGGTTCCCAAGGCCACAGCTGCACCCCTTGGATGACAGTCAACTGCCTGCTGTCACTCAATAGCTTAGTGCAATTTCCCACCGGTATGCGTCCACCTGACACAGTCAGGAAAGTGAGGACGGTGACTACAGTCGCTGAAAGTGTTGGTTTCAAATCCATGCCACACCAACAACAAAATGCATAAGCACTCAGGCCTTTAACAAGAAAAAGGCAAAGCAGCAGAAGCACGGCCTCCATCTGATCTCCACCTTCCGACATTTACAAAAGTATATCTATTGGCCAAAGCTACCCTACCTCTAGAACACCGGCGGCGAGGGAGTCTGAGAAACGCGGCTTATCAGCTTTCCACACCGCAGTACAGCACACCAGAAGGCACGGGTAAACGAAGAAACCGGGCCACTGCAATTACCACAAAGGTTTGTCGTCTCGTATAATCCTCCAATTTTAACAAACAAATTCTTACAGCATTTAAAAAGGCCGATAAACTCACAAAATAAACGTGCAAACCAGGAAGTGCCATCGAATGATACTGGCTGATTTTCCCTAGATCTCTGAAATTAACTCATTTTTTTAGGGTCAAATCTTTATTTCCATATAAATAGATATGTAATATTCCACTATATTTTTCCAGTGTACTGCTAGAGGGAGTATAAACTAGTAGAACCATTTGAAAACTGTTTGGCAGTATCTACTAAAGCTAAATACACACACACTCTACAATCCAGCAATTTTATTCCTAGGTATGTACCCAACAGAAACGTACACATCGAAAAACATGTACAAGAATGTTCATAAAAACATTGTTCATAGTAGCTCCAAATTGGAAACAACCTAAATGTCCATCAGCAGTAGGATGAATAAATTCACGTACATCACACAATGGCATACACAGACAGCAACGAACACGAGTGAACTTTTATTCTACACACACACGACATGGATGAATTTCATGAGCATAGTGTTGAGCAAAAACAGCCAAGCAAGCGGAGTATATACTATATGATATTGTGTATATAAAAAACATTTTTTTTTTTTTTTTTTATTAATGTTATGATGGATTACAGGCTTGTGAAATTTCAGTTGTACATTTTTGTTAGTCATGTTGTGGGTACACCACTACCCCCTCCGTGCCCTCCCCCCACCCCCCCTTTTCCCTGGTAACCACCGATCAGATCTCCTTCTCAATATACTAATTTCCACCTATGAGTGGAGTCATATAGAGTTCGTCTTTCTCTGACTGACTTATTTCGCTTAACATAATGCCCTCGAGGTCCATCCACATTGTTGTGAATGGGCCAATTTCGTCTTTTTTTATGGCTGAGTAGTATTCCATTGTGTATATATACCACATCTTCTTTATCCAATCATCAGTTTCTGGGCATGTAGGCTGGTTCCACGTCTTGGCTATTGTAAATAATGCTGCGATGAACATAGGGGTGCAACGGACTCTTGAGATATCTGATATCAGGTTCTTAGGATAGATACCCAGTAATGGGATGGCTGGGTCATAGGGTATTTCTATTTTTAACTTTTTGAGAAATCTCCATACTGTTTTCCATAGTGGCTGTACCAGTTTGCATTCCCACCAACAGTGTATGAGGGTTCCTCTTTCTCCACAACCTCTCCAACATTTGTCGTTCTTGGTTTTGGATGTTTTTGCCAATCTAACGGGGGTAAGGTGATATCTTAGTGTAGTTTTGATTTGCATTTCCCTGATGATTAGCGATGATGAACATCTTTTCATGTGTCTATTGGCCATATTCATATCTTCTTTTGAGAAATGTCTGTTCATGTCCTCTGCCCATTTTTTGATCGGGTTGTTTGTTTTTTTGTTGTTAAGCAGTGTGAGTTCTTTGTATATTATGGAGATTAACCCTTTGTCGGATAAGTGGCTTGTAAATATTTTTTCCCAATTAGTGAGCTGTTTTTTTGTTTCAATTCTGTTTTCCCTTGCCTTGAAGAAGCTCTTTAGTCTGATGAAGTCCCATTTGTTTATTCTTTCTATTGTTTCCCTCAACTGAGGAGTTACAGTGTCCGAAAAGATTCTTTTGAAACTGATGTCAAAGAGTGTACTACCTATATTCTCTTCCAAAAGACTTATTGTCTCAGGCCTAATCTTTAGGTCTTTGATCCATTTTGAGTTTATTTTGGTGTGTGGTGAAAAAGAATGGTCGATTTTCAATCTTTTGCATGTGGCTGTCCAGTTTTCCCAGCACCATTTGTTGAAGAGACTTTCTTTTCTCCATTGTAGGCCCTCTGCTCCTTTGTCGAAGATTAGCTGTCCATAGATGTGTGGTTTTATCTCTGGGCTTTCAATTCTGTTCCATTGATCTGTGCACCTGTTTTTGTACCAGTACCATGCTGTTTTGATCACTGTAGCTTTGTAGTATGTTTTGAAATCAGGGATTGTGATTCCGCCGGCTTTGTTTTTCTTGCTCAAGATTGCTTTAGCAATTCGTGGTCTTTTGTTCCCCCATATGAATTTTAGGATTGTTTGTTGAATTTCTGTGAAGAATGTTCTTGGGATTCTGATTGGGATAGCATTGAATCTGTATATTGCTTTGGGTAGTATGGACATTTTAACTATGTTTATTCTTCCAATCCATGTGCAAGGAATGTCTTTCCATCTCTTTATGTCATCGTCAATTTCTTTCAAGAAAGTCTTGTAGTTTTCATTGTATAGATCCTTCACTTCCTTGGTTAAGTTTATCCCAAGGTATTTTATTCTTTTCGTTGCGATTGTGAATGGGATAGAGTTCTTGAGTTCTTTTTCTGTTAGTTTATTGTTAGTGTATAGAAATGCTACTGATTTATGCACGTTAATTTTATACCCTGCTACTTTGCTGTAGTTGTTGATTATTTCTAATAGTTTTTCTGTGGATTCTTTGGGGTTTTCTATGTATAAGATCATGTCGTCTGCAAACAACGCGAGTTTTACTTCTTCGTTACCTATTTGGATTCCTTTTATTTTTTTTTCCTGCCGAATTGCTCTGGCCAGCACCTCCAGTACTATGTTGAATAGGAGTGGTGAAAGTGGGCACCCTTGTCTTGTTCCTGTCCTCAGAGGGATGGCTTTCAGCTTTTGTCCATTGAGTATGATGTTGGCTGTGGGTCTATCATATATGGCCTTTATTATGTTGAGGTACTTTCCTTCTATACCCATTTTACTGAGGGTTTTTATCATAAATGGGTGTTGGATCTTGTCGAATGCTTTCTCTGCGTCTATTGAGATGATCATGTGGTTTTTGTTTTTCATTTTGTTGATGTAGTGTATCACGTTGATTGACTTGCGGATGTTGAACCATCCCTGTGTCCCTGGTATAAATCCCACTTGATCATGGTGTATAATCTTTTTGATGTATTGCTGTAATCGGTTTGCCAAAATTTTGTTGAGGATTTTTGCATCTATGTTCATCAGTGATATCGGCCTGTAGTTCTCCTTCTTTGTGTTGTCCTTGTCAGGTTTGGGGATCAGAGTGATGTTGGCTTCATAGAATGTGTTAGGGAGTTCTCCATCTTTCTCAATTTTCTGGAACAGTTTGAGGAGAATAGGTATTAAGTCTTCTTTGAATGTTTGGTAGAATTCTCCAGAGAAGCCGTCTGGTCCTGGACTCTTGTTTTTGGGAAGGTTTTTGATTACCGTTTCTATTTCCTTTCTTGTGATTGGTCTATTCAGATTCTCCATTTCTTCCTGATTCAGTTTGGGGAGATTGTAGGAGTCTAGGAATTTGTCCATTTCTTCCAGGTTGTTCAATTTGTTGGCATATAGTTTTTCATAGTATTCTCTTATGATCTCTTGTATTTCATTGGTATCTGTTGTGATTTCTCCTCTCTCATTCCTGATTTTATTAATTTGCGCTTTCTCTCTTCTTTTCTTGGTGAGTCTGGCTAGGGGTTTGTCAATTTTGTTAATTCTTTCGAAGAACCAACTCTTTGTTTCATTGATCCTTTCTATTGTCTTTTTTGTTTCAATATCGTTTATTTCTGCTCTTATTTTTATTATTTCCCTCCTTCTACTGACTCTGGGCTTTGTTTGTTCTTCTTTTTCTAGTTCTGTTAGGTGTCGTTTGAGGTTGCTTACGTGAGCTTTTTCTTGTTTAGTGAGGTGAGCCTGTATTGCGATGAATTTCCCTCTTAGGACTGCTTTTGCTGCATCCCAAATGATTTGGTATGTCGTGTTCTCATTTTCATTTGTCTCCAGATAATATTTGATTTCTTCTTTAATTTCTTCAATGATCCATTGTTTGTTGAGAAGCGTGTTGTTTAGTCTCCACATTTTTGCACCTTTCTCTGCTTTTTTCTTGTAGTTGATTTCTAGTTTAATAGCGTTATGATCAGAAAAGATGCTTGATATTATTTCAACTCTCTTGTATTTATTGATGTTTGCTTTGGTTCCCAAAATATGGTCAATCCTTGAGAATGTTCCATGTGCACTTGAGAAGAATGTGTAACCTGCTGTTTTTGGATGAAGTGTTCTATATATATCTATTAAGTCCATCTGGTCTAATTTTTCATTTAATTCTATTATTTCCTTGTTGATTTTCTGTCTGGATGTTCTGTCCATTGGTGTTAATGGTGTGTTGAGGTCCCCTACTATTATTGTATTGTTGTTGATGTCTTCTTTTAGTTCTATTAAGAGTTGCTTTACAAATTTTGGTGCTCCTGTGTTGGGTGCATATATATTTATAAGTGTTATGTCTTCTTGGTGGAGAGTCCCTTTTATCATTATATACTGTCCCTCTTTATCTTTCTTTATCTGTTTTGCTTTGAAATCTACCTTGTCTGATATTAGTATAGCGACACCTGCTTTCTTTTGTTCATTATTAGCTTGGAGTATTGTTCTCCATCCCTTCACTCTGAGTCTGTGTTTGTCTTTGGGGCTGAGGTGTGTTTCCTGGAGGCAGCATATTGTTGGATCTTGTTCTTTGATCCATCCTGCCACTCTGTGTCTTTTGATTGGGGAGTTCAATCCATTTACATTTAGAGTGATTATTGAGACGTGGGGGCCTACCACTCCCATTTTGTGTCTTGTTTTCCGGTTTTCTTCAGTTTCCTTTGTTTCTCGTCCCATGGTTTAATCTGTTCTGATGTAGAGCTACTACTCTCTGTTGTTGTCCTTCTACTTATCTCCTCTGCTCTTGGTTTTGTAGCCCCTTTCCTTTTTTGGATTTTTCAGGAAAGAGGGTTTTCCTGAGGATTTCCTGAAGAGGAGGTTTTGTGGCAATGAACTCCCTTAATTTTTGTTTGTCTGGGAAAGTTTTTATTTCTCCATCGTATTTGAAGGATATTTTCGCTGGGTAGAGAATTCTCGGCTGTAGATTTTTGTCCTTCAGATTTTTGAATATGTCATTCCACTCTCTTCTAGCCTGTAAAGTTTCTGCTGAGAAATCTGCTGATAGCCTGATGGGGGTTCCTTTGTAGGTTAGTTTCTTTTGCCTGGCTGTCCTTAATATTTTCTCCTTGTCGTTGACTCTTGCTAGCTTCACTACTATATGCCGTGGAGTTGGTCTTCTTGCATTGATAAAGTTTGGAGATCTATTGGCTTCTGTCACCTGAAGATCCATCTCCCTCACCAGATTTGGGAAGTTCTCAGCCATTATTTCTTTGAATAGGTTTTCTGCCCCTTTCTCCTTCTCTTCTCCCTCTGGTATACCTATAATCCTTACGTTGCATCTCCTAATTGTGTCTGATAATTCTCGGAGAGTTTCTTCATTTCTTTTAAGTCTTGCTTCTCTCTCCTCCTCTGCCTGCAACAATTCTATATTGCCATCTTCCAAATTGCTAATTCTTTCCTCCATATTATCGGCCCTACTGTTCAGAGCATCTAGATTTTTCTTAATCTCCTCTATTGTGTTCTTCATTTCCAATATTTCTGTTTGGTTCTTCTTTATCGTATCAAACTCTTTTGTGACATAGCTCCTGAACTCGTTGAGTTGTCGGTCAGAATTCTCTCTTAACTCATTGAGAATCTTAATGATGGCTGTTTTGAAGTCATCGTCATTTAGGTTATACATCTCATTTTCTTTGGGATTGTTTTCTGTGTATTTGTTGCTTTCTTTCTGTTCTGGAGATTTGATGTATTTTTTCATATTGCTTGATGTTGTTGATTTGTGCCTCCGCATGGAGATAGAGTTTAGTTGCTCCTTTCACTTGTTTCAGCTGCTGCGGTGGGAGGAGCAGCTGTTTATATTTCACCAACCAGGAACCCTGTCCGTAGTTGCTAACTGGGCCTGGGCCCCTCTTCGTAGCCACAGTGGCCCTTTGGATTCCCTCCTCTGCTGTGGGGGCCGTCACAGGGGGGCTTCAGGCTGCAGGTGCCTACTGTTGCAGCCCACCTAGATGTGCTCTCTCCTTGGGGTCTGCAACGGTGTTATGGGCTTTTCCAGCAGCCAGGGGTGGGATCACTTATATTTGTCGCTCCGTTGCTGTCGGCACCCACCAAATCTCACTTGTCCTCTATAGGTCGCAGGAGAGCTATTGGCATCTTCTACAGTCTGTGGTTAGTACACCTAGTTATGCTGCTTTTGCCCTGGGGTCTTCCAGCCTTGTGGCTGGCGGCTGGGTGCCTTCTACTGGTGCTGTGCAGAGGCTTTCCCTAAGGCTGCTGTGAGCCTGTAGGGTTTCCCCCTAGGCTACTAAGCTGGGTCTCTGGAACTCTCTCCAGCCCCAGTCCTCTCCGAGATCTCCGGCAATCCCTAGACCCACGGGGCGGGCAATGGCAGCTGGGGGTCGCCCCGCCCTCAGGGCTTCTCTCCTGGCCTCTCCCGGAGCCGTGAATGCTGGGCGTGGCCCCTCTGCCAATGACAGACAGGGAGTTTTGTCTGCTGCCCAGCGGAGCTCCAGCGCTTCCCCTCCGGGTCGCAGAACCGGCCTTTGAAAATTCCCCCGGCCCCGGTCCTCTCCGAGATCTCCGGCAATCCCTAGCCTCACGGGGTGGGCAACGGCAGCTGGGGGTCGCCCCGCCCTCAGGGCTTCTCTCCGGGCCTCTGCCGGAGCCGTGAATGCTCAGCGTGGCCCCTCTGCTAATAGCAAACAGAGAATTTTGTCTGCTGCCTGGGCGGAGCTCCAGCGCTTCCCCTCCGGGTCGCAGGACCGGCCTTTTGAAAGTTCCCCCCGCCCCGGTCTTCTCCGAGATCTCCGGCAATCCCTAGCCCCACGGGGCGGGCAACGGCAGCTGGGGGTCGCCCCGCCCTCAGGGCTTCTCTCCGGGCCTCTGCCGGAGCGTGAATGCTGGGCGTGGCCCCTCTGCTAACCGCAGGCAGAGGGTTTTGTCTGCTGCCTGGGCGGAGTTCCGGCGCTTCCCCTCCGGGTCGCAGGACCGGCCTTTGAAAATTCCCCCGGCCCCGGTCCTCTCCGAGATCTCCGGCAATCCCTAGCCTCACGGGGTGGGCAACGGCAGCTGGGGGTCGCCCCGCCCTCAGGGCTTCGCTCCGGGCCTCTCCCGGAGCCGTGAATGCTCAGCGTGGCCCCTCTGCTAATGGCAGACAGAGAGTTTTGTCTGCTGACCGGGCGGAGCTCCGGTACTTCCCCTCCGGGTCGCAGGACCGGCCTTTGAAAATTCCCCCCGCCCCGGTCCTCTCCGAGATCTCCGGCAATCCCTAGCCCCACGGGGCGGGCAACGGCAGCTGGGGGTCGCCCCGCCCTCAGGGATTCTCTCCGGGCCTCTCCCGGAGCCGTGAATGCTCAGCGTGGCCCCTCTGCTAATGGCAGACAGAGAGTTTTGTCTGCTGCCCGGGCGGAGCTCCGGCGCTTCCCCTCCGGGTCGCAGAACCGGCCTTTGAAAATTCCCCCGGCCCCGGTCCTCTCCGAGATCTCCGGCAATCCCTAGCCCCACGGGGCGGGCAACGGCAGCTGGGGGTCGCCCCGCCCTCAGGGCTTCTCTCCGGGCCTCTCCCGGAGCCGTGAATGCTCAGCGTGGCCCCTCTGCTAATGGCAGACAGAGAGTTTTGTCTGCTGACCGGGCGGAGCTCCGGCGCTTCCCCTCCGGGTCGCAGGACCGGCCTTTGAAAATTCCCCCCGCCCCGGTCCTCTCCGAGATCTCCGGCAATCCCTAGTCCCACGGGGCGGGCAACGGCAGCTGGGAGATCTCCGTGCCCTCCGTGTCTCTCTCTGGGACCCTCCGGGCGCCCCGAGCACCAGGCTGGATCCCCCCGCCAATGGCGGGGAGAGACTCTCCCCGCGGGCTCAGGTGTGCAACTCCAAAGTTTCCCTCTGCGTTTAGGAGTAATTGCAGGGGGTTTAGGTAGGGTTCTGGTCACCTGTTTCCACCGTCGCTCCTCTGTTGTGTTCTCGCTCCTGCCCTAGACGTGCGTGGATCCTCTGGGGGCGTCCGTTGGAAGAAAGCCGCTTGCGGGTACCAGGCTGCCCGTCGGGGTCGGAGAGCCCTCACCTATTTCCACATCCTCCCGGAGGAAAGTCCATCCGCCTTCCGATGTATAGTCGCGTGGGTGTCTCAGACGTCCTGAGATGCTGTCTGGATATCCTTTGTCAAGCGATAAGTGTCCAAATAATTGTAGACTCGAAGGGCGAGAGACAAAGAGGACTACTCACGGCGCCATCTTGGCTCCTCTCAAAACATTTTTTTTTAAAAGGTAAAACTGATTTATAGCGTTGAGGCAGGATAACGGCCGTCCTTGGGAGAAGAATAAGCAAGAGGGAGCACGAGGGAGGATTCTGGAGTGCTGGTAACATTCCACTTCTTGACCTTGGTGATTACACAGATGGATACAGTTGTGAAAATTCATCCAATTACACACATACGATTTTTGCACTTTTCTGAATGTATGAATTTGCGCATTTCAATAAAAACTTTACTTCAGAAAATTATCTCTCTCTCAAACTACTTTGGTGGATTTGACTCTCCAAATGAGCTTCTTACAGAAATAGCAACAATCCAATAGAAAATAAAATATATAACCTCAACATCTAAGCAAGCTCTCTTCCAAAGAAAAAATAAAAATACAAAAAATCTTTACATGCAACCTTTTCCTTACTCTGAATAAACAAAAAGGGAAAGGAACCTCACTTATAGCCTTATGAGAGATAACACTACATGATATGAAAAAAACCTGATTTATTTTTCCTCTTTGCTCTGTGGTTAGTTTTAGGACTGTAACCAGAAGGAAAATTTGCAACAATTTCTTTTCCCTCTTGCCAGATAGATCTAAGTTCTATGATTTAAGAAACAAATCAGCAATTAATGAAAGAAAATCGATATCAGAACACATATTTTGATACTGCATATCTTTTCTATGCATTTTAACAGCTCCCAAAGCCAAGGATTTTAGAAGACTTTTCTCCTCAGGGGGATTTTATTATGCAATAGCTGCTTATAGATTATTTCATGATCCTTATGCTCCAGGAAGTGTTTGATAGTTCTTATCTCTCAAAAAAAAAGTCTAAAGTATTTTGCTTTAGGATGTTTGTCACACTTGACCAAAATTTTCGTCAAATTATTTGTAACAATTTCTAAGTCCATTTTTGCAGAGATCACAGAAGAAAGAAATGAGGCAAATATAAGTTACTAAATTGTAAATTCTATTTCATCTATGTTTCAAAGAATTAGTACATGGCCTGCATGGGATGGGGAGAGTATGACAATATTTGAAGTAGAAAATGACTGTGAAAGACAAGGAGGAAGTGCCTCAGTGGTATGTACAGAGAGGAGAGCTTAACTGATGTTTGATGTGATCTGGGAAGTAAGGTAAAAACAAATGGATGTGAGAAGTGTCTACAAGACTGAAGAATTTAGTAATGCTGGTTCTCATGAGGGATGAGGGAGATCAAGGTAAGAAAAAAGGCTATTGCAATGGACAATGAGTCAGTATATCAGGCCTTACTAAGACGATATCATGGGATAGTCACCAAACATTTTTGAGCATGCATTACCAATATTGTTTATTTATTTATAAATACTATATTAGTATGGCAGTACTAATATTAAATTTGGGACACAGCTAGTTCTAGGAAAAATCCTGAAGAAGTCATGAAACTAGGATATAGTCAGGTTACTATCCTATCTATGTGATTATAAATCAACACATGAAAGTTAACTAAAAAGTTAAATTAGTATAATTTTACTTCCATCCTACCTAAAAAATAAGCAATCATCTAAATTCAATTTTATGTAATAAAAATAATTTAGAATAAGAAGCATGCAATAGAAATTATGAAGTCAGAAGTTCATTTAAAAACTCTTCTTATGGATCAATATATATTTTTGCCTTGGTAGACTACCACGGGATAAGACTATATGACATGGCAAGTTGGACGAAGTGCGCCTGTAGCACAGAACACTTATTTAAGCAAAACCTAAATCAAATTTGAATAAACCTAGTTCTAAACACTGGTCATCATGCAAAATAACACTAACACACGCAACCAGATTAATCTTTTAACCAGATTAAAAGTATTCTATGTATTATTCCATAAAACTCAATTTCTCCTTAACTCACTCAGTTACTAATGTAACCCCAAAGGTTTAAAGGACTGATTGACCTAGTTTCGTGTTAGAAAGCAATCACTTATTGAAACATGGGTACGTCAAAATAGGACATAATCCTGTGAATCTGGAAATGATTTTAAATCATTTATAAAATCAGTTAAAAGCAGAGAATGAAAAAAAAACTATACTCAAATAAATCTGGAAATTATTTCAACAACTTACTCCTGATTCTAATGCATAGGTAAGATGAGGGACAAAAATTTAACTTGCGTTCTTTAAACTGGTTGGGTTTATTTCATGTCTCTTTCTGGAATCTTATTTCTGTTTTTTGTTTGTTTTGCTTGTTTTTAAGTAGCAGATAGAAAAGATAAAAAAGAAAAACCCAAATATACATCCAAATTTTAAAACTTTTAACTACTAAAGGTGAGCAAAAGATGGCCTCCAGTGTAACTGGTGGAGTCGGACCTCTCACGGGGACAGGCAGACGCTCTTTGAGTTCCCTTCAGAACTAATTAAACGTGTTTTAGTAACATCACTTTTCTAGACAGTCTCCAATTGGGAGGGAGTGGAGAAGGAAGCTGACATAGGTGGCAAGCATTTTAAAAGATGAGGTGTTCTGAACTTGTCCTAAGCGTCTTTGGAACTTTGATTCCTAACGCAGACTACAGGTCACCAAACAATGCGCCTGGAACTAGACATTTTTCACACTGATTCCATCAGCCCTGACTTGGAGCTCACTGAGATCTCACATCTAAGGCTTTCTTAGATTCGACATTTTGCCACTTATTTTGTCCCTTCAAATGTTCATAGTTACAGACTTGAACATTAAAGACTACCAGTTGGTAAGGAAATAAGGATTGGTTAGTGCTAATATTCTTATTACATCCCCTTTCTTTGAATCATTAGAGATACCTGAGAAATCAAACTAGTTTTCAAAAGTTAAACACACTTCCACCCCAAGCCAGAACAAATCTGTTTTTAAATTTATACTTAAAATTAGAACAAAACAAACCTTTAGACATTATTATTGATTAAAATCACAATTATCTGGAAAACAACTTAACTGATAAGCTAACAAAACTATGAATGATCATAATTAATTACACTTACAGTTCCTTTTCTGAATAATTTAGGCTTACTTTGCTAATTGCAACATATAAAGTTCTGTGAGGCTACATGGTTTTACAGAGAACTTAACACAATTTGATAAAAAATTTTAAGTCAAACAAAACTAATTTTTAAAAATTAGAACTTACATTGATAAAATACTCTCCTTCGAAAACCTCAAGATAATCGTATATATGTAATATCATTAGTATACAATAAATCAGAAAGAGAAACTAGTATACACAAAGAAAAGTGCCCATGAGCAAGAAGTCAGGAATTCAGATGAGAAAGTTTCCTTAATCCTCTACTCCGAAGTCTTTTAACGATTATAACGACTTTAAACGTAAAAGAGCACATCAAGCAACTTTCTAAAAAGTGCATACTAATTAAAGTAAGAAATTTGGCTACTAGGTCTTTATCTAGTAGACGTACTATTTGGTCTACTAGATATACTAATCTACTAGTAGACTAGAAATAGACCTAGTATTAATAAAAGGATATATAAATTTAAATGCCCCTCTCAGTTCTTAAGCCCATGAACAAAAACCTAAGGTCAAAATTTATAGACAAGGTACCCCAAATTCTTAAATTTACTGGCCAATTTAAGTTTCACCATGTGTTTAAATTCTTAAATTTATATCAAAACATCATACGCATTAGGATAAAATTTATTCATTTTTAAATGCAGTATTTATGCTAGCGTATAAGAAAATAAACTTTATGAAATAACCCTAAAAGTTACTTCATTAGTTTCTTTATATACCCATAATATATGTCCATTCAACGTATAAAACATTACTCCTCTTCATTATTTACATTATATTTTCAAAATTGAGAAAATACTCAACAAACATTATTACAAGTCTGTGAAAGTTTTAAAAACAGACATACTTTTCATCCTAGAATAGATGACATTCAAGGTGAACTTAGCAATTCATTTTACAAGCAAAGTTACATTCTCAATTTCCTGTTCAACCGGTCACTCTCAGTTGATTTATTTAGCTATTAATTGTTACTTTTATGCTACAGTTCAATTAATATCTCAGCAAGAAGACTACGTCAACACAAATTTCTTTAAGGTGTTATCAAAATATTAAAAAAGTAAAATATTATCTACCTGACATTTATAGAATGGATGAATAGAAAAGGTGAACATTTTCCATACAGTTCCTAATGCTTACATTATTTTTATTTTTTATTGATAATTATTTCATTATCTTGAATGTATTACAAAATATATATTACAGACATACATAATATAATTATATTCATATAACATATAATCCACTCTAGACTTTATATATACTTTGCCTCAGATGACATGACTTTATTATTTAGTTAACTTTTGTTAATAAGCTACTAATTCACATTAAAGTTTCTTTTTTAGGTATCAACTAACTTTTTAAAGTATCAATTAATTTGGAGATATATACACAACTATAATTTTTGCAGACCATCACACTCGTATTTGGATGCAAATAAATATGTTTCATAAATCAGGGCTACTTCACTTAACAGAGTATTAACATAAAATTTATATTTAAAAGCAAAGTAAAATGTAATAAAAATTATATCTACATTAACTACATTAATATTGCCTTTCACTTAGTGTTAATTATCTTCATAAAAATTTAAAGGATACAGAAGACTAAATTCAGAGGGTTTGTTCATTGATATAATTTGCTTTTAGTTTAAAAAGTAATAGCGTTATTAGCGAAGCAATCATCTTTTTTCTGCATAATAATGAAAATTTTAGGGAAAGGGAATGGATCCAGGGTGGGGGACAACCCCAAGAAATCATTTGTGTAGTACAACTTCATAAAAAGACTTTTTTTCAGAAGAAAGTGAGTTTGAGGAAGTATTTCAATAGCTATTTGGGTAGCCTGATGATATAAGACAAAACGAAACATAAATTATTTTACTATATATATATATAACCTATTTTTAAAAGTAAAATAAAATAGTAATTCTTTATGCTAGAATAATTAAAAAAGATAAATAAATGCAATTTTTATTGAAACAAAACAACAACTAGAGAGCCAAATTGTTTTTCTAACTCCTGTATGGTCATATTTTAGATAGTACTGAAAACTATGCAATATTAATGTAAAATCAAAAACTTGAACTCAGAATGAAAAGACAAACAATACTCCAACACATACAACTAATGGGATATACAGCTGTTCAGATACATTTTAAGAAAAGACAAACATCAACTGTATTGTTTAAAATATGTATTAACAGCAGGAGCTGTGTCTGTTTTTCTTGGTATATTAATGGAATGCTCTGACAAATCAAAAGATTTTTATTAAGCACTATAATAAATGCTACAGATTTCCTTGTGCTTATTATACTTTCAACATACAGTTTAATAAAAATCTGTTATATAGACTACATTTCAAGAAAATTTATTTTTAAAAAAACTATTTCACCAAAAGAAATAAGTGAAGTTTGATTGTCCTTTTTCACTTGGTTATTTTTGTCTTACTGACACTGATAAAATTTACCGTTAATGAAGTTTATAGTACTAATACTGAAGGTGAGTATAAATACTCTAAATATAACAGCAAGCATTATTCAATAGGAATGCTTCATTGCAGGTTTTGGTGCTACTACCAGTAAGATAAAAAAGTAATCCAAGCAAACTTTAAAGCCTAGAGATGATACCACTATGGCCAACGACACACTGGTTCAAAAGAGAAAAAGCAACTCAGCAACCTCAGTGTGAAACCGAGGAAGTTTTCCTCCACCAGATTAAAGACAGTTTTAAACTTGTTTGACTGCAGCAAATAACTGCATGTTTTATTCTTTTTCCTTTTAAAAAAAAAGTTTAACATGTAAAATTAACTTGATCTATAACTGAGTTCTTCATGGGGCAAGTCCTTCAGAGAAACGGAGAATGCTTCCTTTTCCCTTTGTCTAAAGAGATTCTCTCAAGTTAAAATTTCAGTAGAAATTTAACCTTAACTATTTTAAATGAAGTTATTTCATTAGTAACTACTATTACAAGGCTACCATTTGTAGACATTTGTAGAAGCATAACAATTTTTTGATTGGGAGTTTTCCTATTCCTGACAAACAGACCATATCTTTTCAAGTTCATTTCATTACATAATTTAAAACTAATTTAATGCAATTATATTGGTTTAGGAGGTATTAATAATAAAAGGAGACGCTTGAAAAATTATGAGATGTTTCTGAAATGTGTTCCCTTCTTACTAGGGTCCCCAAACTTAATACGGTAAGAAACAAATAAAGCAACACATGGCTTTCTGGGAGATTGTCACTACCGAGGTGATTAACAAGAAAATTATGCTGTAAATTTAGCTGACTTTATATACAACCTGAAATGAATTAGTATACTGACTCTGCTTAGCCAAAAAGAAAATCCACTGTTGCTAACACTATCACTAAATCTAATTATAAAAAGTTACTGGCAACTATTCTGTTTCAATGAGCTTTTTGTCTCAACAGAGAATAAATAAGAATTTAATTCAAAAAACTGAGGGAAATTAGAACTATTGCAAACCATTTTTCATGCTTCTCATATGATTTTCCAGTTATACACTTTCAACATAAAACAATTATGTGAATATCAAAGCAAATATTACCCATGGTTTCCCTCTAATATTTTGAGTGCTAAAAATACCAGTTGTAAACCAATAGCACATACTTACTGAAATGCTTTATAAGACATCAAAATTAATCAGAGTAATAGTATACTAGCAGGAAGGTAAGAAAACTTACCATTCTTGTTTCAAGCTTTCTTGTTATCGTAAAAGAAGCAGATACTAACATCCACAGTGTACTGGGAACATTAACTTGTTTTTTTTCCTATTAAAAATGATAACTTCACTCCCATATATAGTGATAATGGACTCTTTATTTGACTATAAAAGGAATACATTTCTGATGAGAGTAAGAATATTCACTACTTAAAGAACATATATGTTCTTTAAAGGAGTATTTTACATAAAAATTTCTAAATTTTGGTTTATTTAAATTAATTTTGGTTAATTTTTTTAAAAATTGGGGAATTGAATTGGAAAAATATTTCTCTCTTAACAGCTCAAATGTTGAATGATAACAGGCATATCAATTAATAATATAGAGGATCATCACGTTTAATAATAGTGAAATACTGATTTTAAGCATCTTATTTCTCATATATAAAATGCCTTTTACTAACTCGGTAGATAGGCAAGATCATTCTCAGACTAGTTAGGAACGTTTGACTAACACTTTTAACATACTTTTTTCAACAAATATTAACAATGAAATAGAAATTTAAGATACTTAAATAGCCATTTTTGAAAATTACTGGTGGACTTGGTGAAATAATTCCCCAAATTACAACTGACATTTATTCATCCTTAAATATTATTTTTTAAAAATCCGTTCTGGATTCAATTTTTATGTAAAACACCATACAGCATGTACTTGGAAAGACAGAACAAATGTTCTCCCTTAGAAAGTACTGAAGCTCCATCTAGAGGCTTTTCCCCCTATTACTGTCACTTGCAATATAAGTAATATCACCTAGAAATGTGAACAATATTAAAATGTCAGAGATTTCTTTTGTATCTACCCTTTTGTTATTCATAATGAGTTCCTGCCCTAACCTTCTTAGGGGAGCTCAGCTCCATCACTGCCATCAAGTGGTAAAAAACTAAAACTGAGCTTAAAAAAAAAAGGAAGAAAGAAAGAAAAAAAAAAAAGAGGAAAAAAATGTATGTACTCTATACCACTTACACACCCTCTTTTTTTGGTTCAAGAACTGAGCTTGTGTTTTTTTTTTTCTGTGCCATTTAGTATCTTAGTCCAATTACGGAGAAGATAAATTTGCCATCTGTTTCTAGAAAATAGTAGCATTATTACTATATTGCATGTAAATCTGAAACTTTTTTGGATATTTTTATATTTGCAAGACATAAAAATACTTTGAATTAAACCATTATGTAGCTTAATGATATATTTAATATAAGTACAGTTCATAAATTCCTTCACTGATAGGGAGAGCAGCAAGAAACACAAAGAATTAGTTAAGATTAATCAATTTTACAGTACAACAGTTACTAAAAGAAAAAATAAAACCATGATATGACTAAAATAAGTACTTTCTATGACCTCTCAAAATAACCTAGGTTTTAATAAATTGAACACTCTCATTGTACTCAGGATATAGGCAGAGCAATGCCTCCCAAAAATGTCTCCAACAGCCTACAAACGGGGACCAGAATAAGGACTCAACGCTGAGGAAAGCAAAAGAAAACACTTGACAACGAGGAAGCAAGCCAGAAATTCAATTCAAATCAAAATTATTTAGTATCTTTCCCTTTTTTTATGAACACACATTTCCTGAATTATGTTACAGGAGTTAGGACTTTCAAAGAAACAAAATTGCAATTACAGAACCTAGGAGAAAAGACCAATGAAATCACATCTCACATCAAGGGATGCTACTGTGCAAGAGCATGAGATCAGCACTCATGACAAAATGTTAAAATACTTTACAAAATAACCTGTGTATGAAATAGTATGTAGGAATATAGTTAACTCAGTAAGTCTCATAATCGTGTTTAGAAACCCCCAAATTGCTAAAATACATATTAACGGGCCATTCTTTTTGTTTTATATATTTGTAACATGAAAATTTCAGAATGCCCTGACTTTATTCTTTTGATTAGATTTTAATTTTTACAGAGACACTTGTGTATAAATCATAGAGAAATTGAAAAATTTGTAGCTGATTGTAGGTATGAATTCTCGCGTGAAATTAACAACAACAAAATAATAGCAGCCAACATTTATCAAGCTTCTACTATGTACCAGGCACTATTCTAAAATGTTTCACACATATTAAATAGTCTCTAACAACCTTGTAAGATAGATACTATAATTATTATATAGACAAGGAAACTGAGGCACAGAGAGGTTAAATAACCTCCTACAGTCACACAGCAGGTGGTGGGACTGAGATATGAACCTAAGCAGTCTGCCTGGGTAGTCCTCACTCTTAACCACTTTCGTATAAAGGCAGGTTGGCACTCCTGACCTTTTGGACCAGATAATTCCTTACTGGGGGCGGGGGAGGCTGTTTGGCGCATTGTAGGATGTTTAGCAGCACCTCTGGCCTCTACCACCAGATGCCAGTAGCCACACCCCATCCCCCCGGAGTTGTCATAACCAAGAATTCTCCAGACATTGCCAAATGTCTTGCGGGGAGATCACTGCCAGTTGAGAATCACTCACATAACAATTTAATTCATTATAACATTGCAGACACAAACGATGACCAATTTACCTGAAATTAGTTTTCCCCAATTTTGAATTATTTATCACAATACAGAAAATTTTAAATCTACAGATGGTTTAGGATGGCAATACTCTAGGTCTTACTATTTAGGTGATGACACGTTATATAACTAAAAATCATAATATGAGGGGCAAATCTCATAATACAGGGCTTATACAGGCAAACATGAAAATAACGGGCAAACGAAAATAGTGAAGATGACACGTAAATTTCATCCAAATGTATAAAAGTAGTTACCTCTGGCCAATAGGACTGAAGGACAAAGCATGGCAGCTATCACCTCTTACTTTATATATTTGTGTATTGTATTAAAATTCTTCAAATACTATATTGTTCTTTTACTAAACTCTTTAGAATCCAAATTTTAGGAAAAACTTTTTCTTTCTGACATTAGAATCTCAGCTTATTAAGTAAGCTGTTTTCACATATTTTTCCATTATGTTCTATCTTACATCCTAACGTAGAAATATAACAAATTCATGATAAAAATAATTGTGCCTAATTAGACAAAAATATTAGATAGTTAACCATGGGTTTGAAAGCTAGAAAATTGAATAATAAGAGGACACTAGAGATATCTAATTTCAAGAGCATAAAGATGTGTATAAAGGTGGGTGTAAGTTTTTCTTTTCAAACAATTCTTACTTATTGCTAGAATTCTTTGCAATAACTAATGATATACATTTTGCTAATCCCCAATTATAGCAAGGTTTCTTCCCGATTACTTCTGATTATTCAGAAATCCTTTAAAGAAAGCAGAGTACTAAGGGCTCCTCTAGACATGTAACTTTAAAACCTCTTACTGTCATCTTTATTTCTTTTCCTCTATTTTCCTGTTTTTTACTATTGTAAACTAAATTGTTTACATTACATCGCATCCTCTTCTTTTAGTCAGTATATATAATCATTTCCCACTTTGTTTCACAAGTTTAATAAAGCAATGTCTATAGTCTCATTTAGTTAATTTAGTGTAATCCACTCGTCCACTCTCTGCTGACCCCTGCAATGACTTTCTACTACACCAACGTGGCAGCTAAATATTTTTCTCAATTTTACCTTCTTCTCTATTTTCACTGTCTTTATTTAGGCTCTGAGCCTTTTCTTTCCTTTTCTGTTGTTTAGTCTCCTTATACATTTGCTTTCTATTAGCTATACAAGTAGTACATGAATAAATAAATACATTTATCTTCTTATAAAAATTTAAATAACACGGAGTAAAACCTCTTAACCAGCCTCCCCCTAAACCCCACTCCCCACAGGAGGAATTATGGTTATCAAGCTGGTACATCTACTTCTAGACCTTTTCTTCTTTAATGCATTTACTTTCATATATGTGTACATGTAGAAATGTTCCAATTTATATTATACCATCACTAACCAAAGCATTTTCCTTATATTACAAAAAGACATAATTAATGCCTGCTCCGTCCATTCATATATTTCTTTACTGGACTTTGTTGTAATATTCATTTTCATACAAGATCTGCTACTTAACACCAATTTTACCAAGAATTTGGCTGATTGTTGGAAACATTTGAGAATACCATTGTGCAAAACATACACTATTTTAACACATAAAATATTTAAGTAGGGACGTGAAACTAAAACTACAATGGGATTAAAAAGTTTAACCAAAATATTCTCCATGTAAGTGTTAAAATATTACTCAGAATGATTGAGGAGGGAGGGATTTATTTTCTTTCTGGTACATTTATATTTTTTCACAGCTTTATTGAGGCATAATTTGCAAATCATAAAAGTCACCTGTTCTAAGTGTATAACGATTTTTTAGTAAACTTATAGAGTTGTGCAATGTCTTTGCAATCCAGTTTTAGAATATTTCCCACACTTCAAAAAGATCTCTCATGCCCATCTCTACAGATTTGTCTTTTCTAGACATTTCATATAAATGGAAAGGAAGACTTTTTATGATATATTTAAATATCAGATTTAGCAGCAAAAACATTTATTTTTTGCATAGATTTTGCTGTTGAAGCTTTTTCTAAAATATATTAACATGCTTTCCTCACTCGGTAAGGACAGGAAAAATATAACTGAAAACTGAACTTCTTTTCCTTTTTTCCCTTCCTCCCTTCTTTCCTTCCTTTTGCCAATTTTCACTCTTATAGTATTCAATGATCATCACTCTCAATAAACCACAGTTTTTCAGTATAATATGCATGGAAAGCATAATGAATGGGCCTTTCTATATAGACTCTATCATATATCCTGATAGTTTAAGCAAAAAACACAAAAATCAAAACAGAAATCCAACATACAAACGTATCATAGTCTTGAGATGTTTCAGTTTCTCCTAAATGTTGAATACATTTTTAAAAAATTGGTATGGAACTCACCTAATACAGGTATCCTAAAATCTGGCATTGTATCTCCAAATGGAATTCATCTCCAAATAGAATTCATCTTCCAAAAAATTCTGATGTCACCCTGACTCCTTTTTCTCTCAGAGTCCAATTCATTAGCAAATCCTGATGGTTCTAGTATCAAAAGTGTACTCAGAATCTGAACATTAACACCTCCACCATTACCACAATGGTGCAAGCCACCATTCTTTTTTGCTGGATCATTACAAAATCATCTAACACGTCTCCAGAGTTCAGCCCTTGCCTGTCCCCTTTCCTCAACAGTCTGTTTTCAGTATAGCAAGCAAACTAAAAAAAACAGATCCAATCCAAAACCTCCAACAGCTCAGCATTTTACTCAGATCAAAAGTCAAAGTCCTTAGTGGTTATCTTGGGAATTACAAGGAACATTGTACTTATAACAACTTAGTTTAACTTATAACAACCTGTGTAACCACTAAGAAATAAGTAACAAAGAAATTAAAAAGGAAAGAAAGAAGGGAATAAAATTGGCACACTATGAAAAATCAACCAAATATAAAAACAGGCAGTAATGAATAAATTGAAGAACAAAAAACATTAAGACACAAAAGCCAAACACCATCAAAGGACTCTATCAAAAGAACGAAAAGACAACCACAGAAGGGGAAAGTATTTGCAAATCATATATCTGATAAAGGGTAAATATCCAGAACATATAAAGAACTCCTACTACTCAACAACAAAAAGACAAACAATCCTATTAAAAAATGAGCAAAGGACTTGAATAGATATTTCTCCAAACAAGATGTACAAATGGTCGATAAGTATGTGAAAAGATGCTCATTAGTCAATAGGGAAATGTAAATCAAAACCATAATAGATACCACTTCACAACTATTAGGATGGCTATAATTTTTTAAAATGAAAAATAATAAATGTACACAGGATGTAGAGAAACTGGAACCTCTGTACATTGCTGGTGGGAAAGTAAAATGGTGTAGCCACCATGGAAAACAGTATGACAGTTCCTTAAAAAGTTAAACATCAAATTCTGATATGATCAGCAATTCCACTTCTCAGTGTATACCCCAAAGAATTGAAAGCAGGACTAAGCAGATATTTGTACTAGACCAATGGCAATAGCAGCATTAGCCACAATAGCCAAAAGATGGAAACAACCAAAGTTCATCAGATGAAAGTATATACCACAACATATGGTACACACATATTATGTATATATTATATTGGAATATTATATACAATGGATATTATTCAGCTATAAAAAGCAATGAAGTTCTGATACATGCCACAACACGGATGAACCTTGAAAACATCATGCTAAGTGAAATAAGCCAGCTACAGAAGGACAAAACTGTATGCTTCCATTTATATGAGATACCTGGAGTAGGTAACTTCACAGAGACAGAAAGTAAGATCCAAGGTTACTAGGGGCTGAGGGAAGAGCAGAATGTGAAATTATTGCTTAATGGATACAGAGTTTCAGTTTAAGGAGATGAAAAAATTTTGGAAATAGAGGGTGGTAAGGGTTGCACAACTTTGTTAATGTACTTAATGCTGCTGAATTGTATGGTTAAAATAGCTAACTTTTTTGTTATGTACATTTTATGACAATTTTTTTAAAAAGCCAAAGTCCTTACAACCACATTAAAACGTCCAAAGTTCTTAAAACGGCCCATCAAGTCGCCAGGACCTGATGCCTCATCTCTCTCTGACCTCATCTCCAAGCACTTTTCCTCTGGCTTTTCCCACACCTGCGCCTCCTTGATGTTCCTTGAACACACGGGGCACAGTCCTGCTCTGAGCCTTTCCCTTTGCTGATCCCTCTGCCTGAAATGGACCTCCCCCTTACCTTCAAGGTTCGCATCCTTCCTCCTTCAGTCCTGGCTCAGACAGCACCCTCTCAGAAGACCCTTCCCTGACTACCCTAACTAAAACGGCTACCCTCCGCCAACACTTCCCATCCTGCTTTTCTGCTTTATTTTTCTCCACAGCACTTTAACTATCTGGTATAATACATATTTCACTTATTTACTGTCATCCTCTTCCACGAGAATGTAATCACCATGGGGCAGGAATTTCGTCTGTTTTGCTCAACGCTGTGTCCCTAAAATGGTGCCAGGCACACAGTAAGCAGACAATAAATCACTTTTGGGTGAATGAACAGGGAATTATTCTAATCACTAATATAAGACTATGATCAATGATTAAGACTTGCTACTTCTTAAATCTTCCTCAAAACTGGAGAGGTCTCTAATTTCACTCAAGTCTATTCTACACACGCAGGCTGCAATGAAAGCCTGCTACTTTGTTACTTTTTTCTTTTTGCTATGTTTAATTTAGCTTTTGCCAGGCCCCCATCATTTTTTTTACAGTATCTTTCAAATATTTTTACAGCATTACTGAAGTATAATTTATGTACGATTCACTCATTTTAAGTATACAATTCAATGACTTTTAATAAATTTATCCAGTTGTGCAACTTTTCACCACAATCCAGTTTTAGAATACTTCTATCATCTCACAAGTTCCCTCATGTCCATTTGCAGTCAATTCCTGCTCCACCTGCAACCCAAGCAAACACAGATTTACTTTATCTCTTTAGTTTTATCTTTTCTAGAAAGTTCATATAAATAGAATCATTCAACATGTAGTCTTATGTATCTGGCTTCATTCATTCAGCATAATGTTTTTGAGATTCATCCATGTTGTTACATGTATGAGTTATTCAGTTCTTTTAAATTGCTGAGCAGCATTCCAACTTTATCATATTTTAAACACTTCCTTACTTTTTTGCACCACAGTGTTCCAGGTTCATATTCTATTTCCCCTGTCCCAGCTCTGGAATCAACCATTTCTGTAGGTAGCCCTGGTTCTTTTTATTTACTCACTGAGTTTTTATTTCAATTTCCTTTTTCATTTATAGAAGTACTAATTGGTCCTTTTTCAGATGTGTTTGACTATTCTTTAAAGGGCATTAGTCAGGATACAGGCTAAGCCCCTACAAAGAGATTCTAAAATACAGTGGCTTAAGTAAGATAGAAGATTGTTTCCTCCTTGTGTAATAGTCTAGAAATAAGCAGTGCACAGCTGGAGGGGCAGCTCGAAACATCCTTCCATCTCTGCGTCCAAATTCTGCTGACTGGCGTTTTCATCAACTATCAGTACAGAAGGAGGGAAGAGGCAGGGCGAGTTCACAGGCATTCCTTCTGAAGCAAGACACAGACGTGCCACACAAAGCTTCTGTTCATAATCCATTGTCTAAACCTTAGCACAGGCCACACCAACTTTCAAGGGAAGTTAGTAAATGTCGTTTCCAGCTTGGCAGCCATAAGCCATAAATCTTGGTGGATAACTAGCACAAGAGACTCTTGCGCCAATTAGAGACTGGTTCAAATTAAATTCCCCACTTGAAGCTTTGTGCTACTTAGGTAACATAACTTAGGACCACAAACTTGCATGAAGACTCACTTACGGTTACAAAATTTCAGGGGAGATGTTTTTGCCTCTCTACCAGGCACCGGTTGAGATAGGCAAGTTTTGACACTCTGAGGAATGCTAACTTTTATGCCAGCTGAGCAATGCATTTGATTTTCTTTCTCTCATATTTAATTCAGTATTTTAATTGTTTCCACTGAGAGGATCATTCAGGATCATTCCACCACACTACAAACCATATGCGCCACCTACTCTTAAACTGTGCAAGGCGGCAACAATTCAGTGCATGATCACAGGTCAAAAACCAAAACATGGTTACAAAAGAGGCCAACAGCTTTAAGCTTTTTCTTATAATGCTTATAAAATGTATCATTTCAAAATCTATGACTTGAAATCATTCATTACCCTCTAAAACAATAAAAAGGTTAAAAAATAATTTAGTGTCAGGTTTCCAAAATGACCCATTATACACACCACCATCCTTTAATTATAAATGCATGATATTTGAATAGTTTAATATTGCACCAATAATTAAAGTTCGATCAGAAAATTTTTCCAGAATGTCCACTCAGCCACTTGCTACCTAAATTTATCAGTATCTTTTCCTCTCAACAGGTTACTACTTCCTTCAAAGTAAAAGCATACATAAGTAAAAGAATATACAAGGGGCTTGATAAAAGTACATTCTTGTATAAAACTAAGATAAAGTAATAGCTAACATTTACTAAGCAGTATATTTTACATCTATCATTATACTGAAACCTCACAACCACCTTCTAAGATAAGGCTGCTTGTCTCAGAGATGAGAAAACGAAGGTTGAGAGTGCTTCTGCCACTTACCCAAGGCATACAATTAGTAAGCACTAGGGCAACCCAACTCTGCGCTCTTAGCGACTATGCTTTAAAACGAACATTTTCTCCACACTTTGAGCTTTTAAATTCAGGGTGCATCTTAAAATTGTGGGTGTATTAGAAACGCTGCTGTAGCAATACTAAATGACAATAACTGAACACCTGTCACTCCCTGCGCACACACAAATCTCTAAAGAACTAGCACCAAAACTTGCAGAATTTGAGTTGGAAGAAAAATCCTAGAGATGATACTGGAACACTCTTTTAAGTCCTAAGAACCAAACAACTGTGAGGAGACCAGGAACGTGCAGGAAATCAGACATATTTTGCAACATTTCCAAAGCGGGTATCAAAGACAGGTTAGCTTCACATAATTGCAAAGCTAACGTTTAAGAACTCACTCCCAGAGGTTCTTGATTTCTTTTTCGAAATGCTGCACAGAGAAAGACTCCATGTGGAAAACCTGAACATCGACAACTGAGTCATAAAGTGATTCAAAAGAGCTGGACTCTGAATGTAAAGAACTTTAGCAATCCCTTAACCAATTTATTTCCCATATATTTTCATTTTCAGGTATGTGCAAGAGTTATAAATAATAAAACCTATGTCTTATTAATTCTGATAGAACTCTTTTGATAAATATAAAAATTCTAAATGGTAAAAAGCTTTGGCAGTATGTTTTCCTTGTAAGTAGTATATAAAATAATGGTGCAACATGCTATGATAGCAAAAACAGTGTTTACAATATAGTTCACTATAGGCCACCTTAATATGGGCTTCAGATATAACATAAATGAAATCATACCCCCTGCCCCCAGGCCCATCTTCTGACCAGGAGCTTATGCATTATTTAGGACAAAAATATGATGATGAGGCCATATCGTAGCATTGGCACTTTCCCAATTTTTTTAGGTTAATAAAGTATAATGTTTTTCTGCTGAGTTTCCAATTTACTCAGCTCATGATTTTCTTTGTGTCTTAACCCATATATAATTTGCAAGGCTTGGGGGTAACAATTAAAACTATTTTAGGCATTTAAGTTACTTTCTTAAATTATCACTGATACCATGAAAATTTTTAACAATTTCATTGATTTCTAGCAGCGTTTTTCGCTACTCAGCACTTTGGTGTTTCTAAGTTTTCTTAATTGGGCAGATTTATTACAAATGCAAAGTAAAAAAAAATGTAAATCAAAGTTACATTAATGTAATTTTGTACTATCAAATAAAAATGGAATGAACACTATGAATTAGGTAAATTCTTTTTGGTGACTCTCCAAATTTTATTATTCTGAAAGCTAAATTACCTAATAAATTAATAGTCTCCTTATCCTGTTATATTAAATTGCTTAAAAGACATCAGCAGAAGAAAAAAAACTCCACATTTCTCAATAGATATTAAAATATAAGATTTTTTTAAAAACAAAAATACAGAAATAGCATTGGAACCAGAAAGCAAATAGAGGCAGTAAATTCTCCATTACAAGGTAGGCTAATAAACATTTTTAAATAAAGGATCTGAAATTTATCAAGAGGGGAGAAAGTACTTGCAAACCTATTCAAATATTTGTTCCTGTCCTTCCATAATGAATGTTTTCCTTTGTAGATCTTGACAGACTCCCTCCCATGTCAGCATCTCTATCTAAAGTTGACAGGCTGAAGATGTATTTTCAAATGTGGACCACAGTGGAATATGGATTTGATTTGACTTCTGCTGTACTATTTCCACAAAAATATTCCTTAAATTATTTTCTCAGGAATAGTTAACAGGGTCACTGATTATGGTAGGAAGAAAAGATAAAATTATCAGGCCAAGAGCTTGGAATCTTATCCTAAATATTTTTTTAGACAGTGTTTTCTAACCACAGTCTAATTTTTCTATATTGCTAATCTCTCATATACATTTTATATCACAGTAAAGTTTTGAAATATAGCTTCTAAACTTTTATTCCAAACTAATTAGGACAAGCACTTTAGTTAATCCTCATATGACTCTGGCCACAGAAGTATATGTAATATCTGTCTAAACATATACGTAGCATATTGTCTTAAATTCTATAATTGAGAGATATTCAGAAAATCAACAACTACTAGTGAATGTTTCCCTTTAAACATTAGACTTGGCTCATTAACAATTCAATAATAACTAGAAAGAAATAATTTGGATATCTTTCATTTATGTCAAACAATGAATAATCTTGACAATATATTTCACATTTACAAGCCAAAATCATTTCAACAAGTCATATCTTGTCCTTCTCTTTGCTATATATTATTTATAGTGACTAACCTATGAGAAGTTTTTAAGGCCTAAGAGAAATCAAGAGAAAAGGACATCTGGAAATAGAACTTTCAAGTAAGAAAAATTACCCTAGAAAAATTGATAAAAGAAAAACACAGAGACATTTTTTTAAGCTCCTTCCTTTAAGAAACATAACATATGGTTAAAAAAATTTTTTCTGATAACTTGTCATAACTGATTTCTGCCCATGTCAGAAACTCTTCTAACATTTATTTGGAAAATATCCTGAACCAAGAGTTTGAAATTATAGTTCAAATTACTTCTCTTGAAATTAATCATTAAAATTAAAGAGCAAATGGCACAAATATAAACACACAGCAAAAAAGATACGTCAATAATTTACAGAACTTTAGAATTTCAGAGCAACCTGGATGGTATACATAACTGCACAGAACAACCGGAGCATATTGACAGAAGGCAAGAAGGACGAAATATGCCACGTAAACAGGAGATTTCAAATGCGACAAAAACACTGTTCTCAGAAAAATTTTCAGGAATTGGACTCTACAATTTAAGCCCACCGTCTCCTCCTTTTCCCTTTCTCTCCTTTATTTTATACACGTATCTGCATAAAATTAAGAACTCCACTCAGCTGTAGTTGTTCACCGATACAGAGTGTGACCTAGTCTTTGTTTTGATTTCAAGGAGACTTTTGTAAAATATAATATAAATGAATTTAAAAACAGGGACATATGAAACACAACCTCAACTTTTATTATTATTATATTCAATAGGTATAAAAGTTCTTTGTCAAATTGCCATAAAAATTTCTAAATGCTTACTTTTGATTTCTGCAATTATCTCATTGCAAACAAGTAACAATTTGCAAACCAGCACCAGTCCATAGACCACACTTCGAGTAGCACTATCTCAGAGACCAAGAAAGAATGTAATGCAAAAAACTATTAGGGGCTGGCCCCGTTGCCACTGGTTAAGTTTGTGCTCTCTGCTTGGGTGGCCCGGGGTGTCGCCGGTTCAGATCCTGGGTGCGGACATGCCACCACTCATCAGGACATGCTGAGACGGTGTCCCACATAGCACAACCAGGGCACTCACAACTAGAATATACAACTATGTACAACTATGTACTGTGGGGCTTTGGGGAGAAGAAGAAGGAATGAAAAAAGAAGACTGGCAACAGATGTTAGCTCAGGTGCTAATCTTTAAAGAAAAATTAATTAGAAATCACTGGTTAAAGCTTTCAAGCGCTAAGTATTCCATAAGTTTGCTGTTTAAAAGTATACATTTAAACTAAAATACATGTTTCAAATATAACTTTCTTCTTAAAATTAAGAAGCAGCTTTACCACATTTGAAAGCAATGAATGATGCTTGAACATGCAATTAATTTAAATGAGAAAAAAATTTGGTCTTGAAAATACAAGAAAGTACACGTTAAATTAATCTAATCTCTCTCTTATTCCTCAAGAGTAACATTGCTTGTCAAAGCAGTCCTATAAACAATTCCTGCTTGTCCAGTATAAAATATTACTTGCTCTAAATGAATAGTCACAAGGCTACAGCCATGGGCAGCCATAAAATGGACTGACGATCATTCGCTGGTTTAATCCAGAACTATTTCTGCCCTATCACTACTACTTGAGAATAATGGCTGGTATATTTCACGTTCTACATCAAGAAAACAGAAACAGGGTAATTTCAGGTTGAAAACAAAAAACAAAACCAAAGCATCTAAATCTCGAAATACATTCCAGTATTCAAAAAAAAAAAATTAGAAAGCTGAAAGACTCTTCCAAATATGACACCATTTTTCAAGTCAGCTTGCAACTTTGTTTATAGCTTTATAAACCACATGGTTAACTGAAGTAAAGTAATATTAAAAACTGGCAATTCATGGGATAGGCCTTACGAAGTAATAAATCCAGAGACGACATTAGTGTGTGTACATATATATATGTACATTACCTAAAGAACAGGGCTAACTGCTGTGGGTTGTGTGGGCTACCTGTTATTGATTGTGTGTCCTGGTTTCTCCATTCTGTAAAAAATCACAATTCCCGTAACAAAGAAGAAATCTTGTTGCTTCTAATACTTGAACCGTCATAATTAAAGGCGTATAGCCTTTCCTGTGTGACTCCTGAAGACCAATGTAGCACCAATGAACGAAACCTACAGGCATCAGGTTAAACTTTAATAACCACCCCTAACAATGAAAAAGATTGTCTAGGAGGAAAGTGAGTATATCTCTATTACCAGAGAAAATCACACAGAAGGTAGATAACCAACAACAATGAAACCAAAATTATTTTCTAATGTTCTTCTCAATATTAAGATTCTACGATCCATAGTGGTCCTAAAAAAGGGATGAAACATTCTAGCACTTGGCGAGAACTCATCTTCTCTTCTGCAACAGAAGAAATAGGCATGATAGATGAAGTTTTGCTGAAAAGAATCTAAGTCCAGATACTGAGGGAACATCAACATTCCTCAAATATGCTCCTATACCTGAGGTTACTCATATTGGTAAGAGAATTGTGTTTCAAAACAAATTTGAGACAAACTTGAACGAAACAATGTGGCACGGTTAAGGAAATTATTGTTAGTAATTACAAAGGCCACATAGTTTTCTGTTCACTACTTTTTTAAAAAAAGGAAAGTATTAGCAAAAACTGTGGAGATTAAGCTTTCTCTGGTTTGAAATACAATTTGCAAAAATAGCAATCTACCAACCAGATGGGTCTTAACACGTTTCTTTTTTAGTAATAAGGAAGATACACTCAACCTCACCAGTTAAAATGAAAATTTAAATAAGATGGAATTTTTCACCCTTAAGAATATAGAAAATGTAAAAGTCTGACTAGAATATCAAAAACTGGTTAGGGTGTATGGAGTACAAATTAGGGTAGCCACTGTGGAAAGTAATTTGGCTGTGGCTAACAAAATTCAAAATCTAATGTAGCCTCTGATCTAATTAACCTGCTTCTGGGTATATAGCCCAAAGCAGACTAAGATACACAGTACAAAATATATTTTATATCACACCACAAACTTTTTGATTAAGCTTTGCAACAAGAAGTACATTTTATATAATTATGTTCTGAGTTGTGATACAGGTTTCATGAAAAAATAAGTGCCCTTTACTTTGACACTTTCTATTACATTCTACTCTTTTTCAAATGCAGATTCCAACCTGCTAAACTGATTTCACCACCTGCTGTTTGGAAAACACTGCCCTAAAAAACTGTAGCAATATGTACAAGACAATATCCAAAAGGTTGTTTACTGTGGTATTGTTTAAAATAGAGGAAAAACTGCATATAACTTATATATCCATCAATAGGTAGATAATTGAAATGTAAAATGCAATGTAACATTATGAAGCAGTTAATGGTTTAAATTAGATCGCTCTACGTAATATGTATATATCTTAAAAATACAATGTAGAGTGACAAAAGGAAGAGGAAAAACAGTTCCAGAATTATATAGATTTATGCAGATTTCCAGCAACACCATATTATGATTATGAATATGTATATATACATATTTAAAATTACTAAAATGGTCTAGGAATATATATATATCTCTCTCTCTCAATAGATTAACTCACAGTGGGGCAAGGGGTTCCCAGGCTGTAAAGGCTGGTTAGAGAGGCCTTTAGCTACATACGTAATGTTTTAATTTTTAAAGAATATTTAAATGTTACTTGAAAAAAATATTTGGAAGAGCTGCAGCAAGTTTTGAGATGGAACTGGAGCAGAATGAACGAATGGGAGTAGAGGTGAGAAAGAATGAGGGATAGATGAGTAGAACCAGGTGGACATATCCATACACTTGAATCAATGAACAAGAGAGGAAAAAGAAGTTGCAAAAAAAGACCCAAATCATAAAGACTAAGGAAAGATTAGGGAGGTATGTGGCAACAGCTGGGGGGGAAAAAAGCATGAAGTGGGCTGAAAAGGCAGGAAGAAAAGGCCTAACAACTGGTAAACTGATCCATTCCTCACTGGTGGTTCAACTGTATAAATAAAAGGGCAGCAGCTTAGTGGGAAAGTACTTAGCAACTCTGTTTACACAGACAACAGAAAGTGCCACTAGAGTGGCAAATTGAACTGTGCAAGGCCAATTAACCCTTTCACCTTAGTGTTTTATACTAGCTATCTTACTTACTGTGCCTCGTTAGATCTACGCTGATACGTGTTAGGACCAAATGCAATTATAAATCATTGTTACATGTATTGATGAATTCTGCAAATTCCATGAAGCACATCCATTTTATTTAGTGTTCTGAATATCTTCTTTGCTACTCTCATCTGGTTTTAATTAAGGAACTCTTTCAAAGGAGGAGAGGTTATCCAGAAACTCAAACTACACATGTCCTTTATTAAACTATGAATTGATTACCACTCAAGTGTTTTGGCCTAAAGGAATTTTTTTTTTTAAAGTTAGATTCACTTTAAATTTCTTCTAGATAAATTAGGGGGAAATAAGGGAAAGAGTAACATATTTAAACGGGCAAAAATGTAATAGGGAAATCCCAATTGTACTGAAGAAGTCTGTAAATCAACCAGCTGCTGCAAAAGCAGTGACATCTAGAATTATAATTTACCACTTATAAGAGAAACTTTGCATCTTGAAGGGCTATACAATAAGATTTTTAAAAAGACAGTAACAGGTCTATTGCTGGACATTGTATTCATCTTCCTGATTCCAAAATGCAGTCATGTATCTTCTTTAAACTACCTATATTTGAGAGCAAGGATCACATCATCTACACATTCTATAAAACCTAGAAAAGTATCATACACTGAGTATGCAAACATTTGGTAAGGACCAATGTTGTGACATGTTGGCATATGTGAAACGCTTTGCTTCTACGAGGTAGGAGGGCCAAAATAGAAGTATTATAATTGTTCAATAGTAAGTTAAGGCAATCCACATAAACATTTATTCATTAATCCTAACACTCTCTTTTCCCTACTACCCATAGCTCTCGAAGGTACCAATATCATCCCACTACCAGCTAAAATTCCATGTCAAATCTTCCCTGGGTCATGTCATTTATCACTGAATCTTAATAGCAGTAACTTTTAAAATACTAGTAAAATACTGGGAAAATGTCAACAGATTTTTTTGAGGTGGGATTTAAAGGAATGCACACTGCATTTCTTTACCCAACAAAGATCAATACCAATCTGAGAAGGTTACACTTGCTTTCAAGAGCAAGGGACTTTCCCCAGTTCTGGCTTTTCTCAGTTCTTCCCATTGGGTACCAAAAGGCAAGAGGGCTGCAGAGTTCTGCCTTCACCAGGCCAGAGAGGCCATGTTATTGACTTCTAAGGCCACGTTAAAATCGGTGGAGGAAGAGAAGGATAGCAGCCTCTGCCTTCGGCTCAATCTTTTCTTGAATGCAGGCCACCCACTAGGTTCCTTCCATAACAACACCAGCACAACCACTGCAAAAGCAACCAATCAGAAGCAGCAGCATCAGTGAAGAGGAAATGGGGCCAGTGGTAAGCAACAGAAGACAAGAGCAGCGCTAACTCCCACCCGCTCTCAGGAAGTAGCCAGAGCATACCCATGCTTCTTTGTAGGTAGGAAAAGAAAACGGGGGACACTCACACAGCTGGCCTCCTACTCCCCTGACACGTTCTCACAAATACAAAAGCAAATCCTAGTCCTCAGTACTTAAACACCAGGCAAAATTTGAGACTTTATATTAGTGACTTTTTAAAAAGAAAACTACCAAATTTAAAAAATGAAAAGTGAAATGATAGACTATGCCAAGTCAACATATTATTTAGCGAAAAGTTGCAATACAGATGGTCTAGTTAATCAACAAAGCTCAGTTTCTCTAAAGCAATTATTACTAGGTTTTCTTCAGGAATTCATTTCTTCGTTATATAAACACACAAGCAATAACATAAATCAAAATTCTGAAGGAGAAATGATTTCCGAAAGTAGTAATTGTTCATTTAACCCAAGCAAAGGTTTGTGGGGTATAAAGAAGTGCAGGTATCTCTTCCTGTTTCTCCTTTGAACACTAATCTCTGGAACCAATTTTGGACTTGAGTTTAGAATTGATTCCCAATGCAAGTAACCAAAATACACACACCCAGGAGCCAAGAGTCAATTACCATGACTTTTTTCACATTAAATAAAACAAACACATCTTAATACATCCAATATAACTAAGTTTAGAGTCAGGACGCTTCTCTTCTAGTGCTGACCCTACATCCGATCATCACATCCCTCTGCATCTCCACTTCCCCGCCGGGAGATGATAATTTGTCTCTTCTCTCTTTTGGAAAGCTGATAAGATTGTCTACTATAAAAATTCTTTGAAAATTCTACAGAAAGATGATAAATAAATGAAGAAATTTTTTTCAAAGTGACAATGGGAAAAAAAAATACAAGCCCAAGTTATTTTTCTAAGCTCTGTACATCAAATCAACATTTAGATAATTTTTGAAAAAAATTGAAATAAGGATGTCTACTTTCTACATAGGGACATCTGACTTATTTCGTAACTTAGTTAAGCTTCAATGTTTTTCTTCCTAAAGTTCTTCTGTTCTTCAAAAGTCCTTCCATCTTTCTCTTTCTTCATCAACCAAAAATATAAGGATAGACTGAGATTTTTCTTAACTCTTTTTAATAGGTAATACAATATTCAAGAAGTACTAAAGAACATAAAATATAAAAGGCCACTAGCCACCTCCATTAACAGAGGGAAATTTTAACAGGGAGGGAGAGAGAGAGAGAGAAGGACAAACACAACATGCAAACTCTACAAGAATTTCCATGATTTCTTGAAGTGAGATCTTGCAGTACTCATACACTGGTAAAGTAATTTATAGAACTCAGAAAGCTTCTCCTTTCAGTGAAGTGGGAAAGTCAATCAGCAAGTGAAAAGATCAGCTCAGAATCTGTAAGACAGAGGTCAGCAACTCAAGCTTAAAGTGCTTTCAGCAGAACTAGGCAATGCCAGCAGACAGGTCTGGTGTCTACAGACAACACACAGCAGTCCATCAGCTGATTACACTTTGTCTTGCAATGCTACCAAATTATTTCCTGTCTACAAAGGGCAGGAATTATATCATACACTTCTTTCAAAGATTTCACAAAATCAAACACAGTGCTGGGGATGAACAGAATAGATGGAACAGAAAAAGGCATAGAAAAAAGGGAAAGAAGACTGTGGAAAACAGAAAACTACTACCCAAAAGAAACTCTACAAGACCCAGGGATCCAAAGGCTAAAGTTCTTTTAAAAAACTACATCAGGAGGCCATCCTCTATTCAAAGACTCTGTAAATTCAACAAGTGATATGTTTACACAATGTTATCAGAAACATCTAAGGCTATAAAAAAAATACAAATATCAACTCTGGTTAAACTCTGTCACTGAGGTACATACATCCTAGCAATCAGTTACTCAGCTTACTGCAGGTTAATTACTGCTATGATATGTGCTTCTTTAACTCGAACTACCTTATATGTGATTAGTAAATAGTGAATGACATCCTGATAATGTAGAAGTTGTGTTAGTCTAACCTGAATTTTTCCAAGCACACTCACTTTTTAAAATGATCGGTGACAAGCTTTCCTGTAATGAACAAGAAAGCCTTAGCAATATATGAAGACCTTACAAAAACAGCTAAAAATCTACAGAAATGCCTTCCTTTAATATAAGTAGTAGCTGATTTAGTGGCTTCAAGAGCATCTATGGTTGAAAATCCGTCTCATGAAGCTGTGAGTACAGCTGGTGAAGCTGCAAAGACATGTCCTCCATTTTTAACCTTATAGATCAGTGAAAAGGGTTCTACTCCAGATCAAATTTTGAATTTTCATTCAAATGACCTAAAAATCCTATACCTCAAATAAGGAAGCATGAGCACAAGAGTGTAAAGGATTTTAAGAATTGACTATGATGCTCGATAAAAATGCTGGTGGAAATTTTAATTAAAATTTTAAAGCAGTGTTGCTTTTGTTAAGGCTTATAAAGTTCCATAAATTCTGAAGGCTCTACACAACCTTATTTCTCCCACAAATTCTGTTATTTTCATGGTGTGATTTTGCACAAGAAACCATATATAGCATCACAGCAGAAATAACTGGATAAAATAGAAAATAATGGATAGCAAATTAAGCCAGAATTCCAGTAAAGGAACTACCCTCATTTGCTTTTTCTTTTTTCACCATGGCTTACTGACAAAACCTTCTCCAAGTCAGTCAGACTAAAGGGTAATGGATAAAGGACTGGCAACTTTCTCTTGCTTACCCACCCTGAGCAAAGTCTGTTCCAGGGCTTCAAAACCCTCACTATTTTTGATAATAATCAAAACTTTCCCTATTTGTGACCTAAAACCTAATTTTCCCTCTTCTGAATTTATTTTTTGTCTAGTTCTCCAGCTTACCTTTCTCAGAATCAAAATATAACAGACTCATGGGGTTGGAAAGTCCTTAGGTTATCTAGTTTAACCTTACGCTAAGTGAGGAAGCCCTTCTGTATTATTAGTTAGAACAGATATTGACATAGTGCTAAACACTGTGCTAGATATTAAAGAAATGGCAGCAAACAACAAAAAAACCCCACAAAATCCAGATATTGAACAAACTATATACATACATATATGTCCTAGTTCTGTCCATTGAGAAATACTAGACACAAGGACACCACAGAAGCAACAAGCACACTTAGTGCCCATAATTTGGTTTCTAAATACTATTCTTCAATAAAAAGAACCAGAGCTCCTTGAAGAAATGACTGATTCCAGGGCTGGGGCAGTAGAAGCGGAAAGTAAGTCTGAAACATCTTGTGGTACCAGGTTACAGGCAACAATCATCAATGGATGTTAAAATTACTGGGCAAAAGTATGGAGGGAAATAGGATGTCTGCATAGTCTCAAAGTATTTTCCCACAAGAAAAATGACAAAGGGAAAATAGTAGCTTTACAGTGGAGAAACTTGGCAGACACTTAACCACGTAATCAAACATACCATCATGTGTAGTGAGATACATTGATATCGTGTGCCTGCTGATATGATAGACTGAAAAGAGCACAGCATCACTTCTGTGGTATTCATGCCAAAACATGCATAACCTGAATTTAATCACGAGGAAACGTTAGACAAATCCAAATCAAGGGACATTCTAAAATATAACTAATACTCTTCAAAGTGTTGAGGTCAAGAAAGAGCAAGACTGACAACTGTCCCAGAGTGGAGGACATCAATGAGATAACTAAATGTGTGATTCTAGACCAGAAAAAGGATGTTAGTGAGACAGCTGACGCAATTTGAATAAGATCTGGAGGTTACTTAATACTATTCTATCAATGTTAATTTTCTGGTTTTGATAATTTTAAGGTTATGTAAGACATTTGGGAAACTAGCAGAGGGATATAAGAGAACTCTTTGTATTACTTTTGCCACTTTTTTAAGTCTGAAATTATTCTAAAATGATAGATAAGTAAAAATAGTTTAAAAATATTTTTCTTAATTGTAATGTTTGAAGTTAGTGATCATACATGCCCTTAGTCTTTCCTTCTCACATTAAATAGGTTCTTCATTGGATAAGATTTCCAGAACCCCTACTATATTTGTAGTCCCCTCTTTTAAAAAACTCCATCTGTTAAAACGTGTTACCAGGTAGTACATAATATACCAGGAATGTACACATATAGATTGTATTATATTTCTCACCTTCTATGATCAAGTCACCATACGTATAATAATGCAAACTAGAGCTGGTTTTTAAGAGACGATGCATCATACCGTTGGCCAAATTCAGCTTGTCATCCATCAACTGAAACTTGAGCATTTATCCCTACTAAGGTCAAACAAGATCTTCCCATTTTACACTGTGCAATTGATTTTCTTAACCAAAATGTAGAATTACATTTTTCCCTGATTATTTCCATCCTTTTGGTTTCAGCTCATATTTTACATTGGTGTGGGGACTAGTCAAGATTATTCTGAATCACAATTCTAACACCCATTCACTCACCATGTATTGAATACGTATCATTTGCAGTTTACTATGGATTAAGAGTCTATGCAAAATTTGCCATGGTCATGTCTGATTGGGAGGGAAGGCAACAGGCAAAGTCTTAATAAAGGGATGAAATTTGGGCCAGATCTTTAAGAAAAGGTAGCATCTGAATAGAAAGAAATAATATAAAATAATGGTTATGATCTTTGAACCTAAAAGATTAGAGGGTAAATCCTAACTCCACCAGTTATTAGTTTTGTGACCTTGGGTAGTCTCTGAAATTCAATTTATAAAATGAGGATAAAAGATTAACTAGACAGGGCTGTTTTAAAGATTAAATAAGATAATCTATACTTAATAAGCAGTTAGCTTTTTCAGCAAATGGTGCTGGGAAAACTGGACATCTACATGCAAAAGAATGAAGTTGGACCCTTACATTACACCTTATACAAAAATTAACTCAAAATGGATCAAAGACCTAAATATAAGAGCTAAAAGTATAAAAATTTAGAAGGAAGCAGAGGGAAATACTTCATTACACTGGATTTGGTAATTATTTCTTGGATATGATACCAAAAGCACAGGTAACAACAGAAAACAAATTGTACTTCATCAAAATTAGAAACTTCTGTGCATTGAAAGACACTATTAAGAGAGTGAAAAAAACCACAGAATGGAAGATGTTTTCAAATCACAAATTTGATAAGCCATTAATATCCAGGATATATAAAGAACTCCTAAAACTCAACAACAAAGAAACAAACAAGCTCCCAAAAACGGGCAAAAGATTTGAATACACATTTCTCCAAAGAAGATATACGGATGGCCAAAAAGCACATGAAAATATGCTCAACGTAACCAATCATTAGGGAAATGCAAATCAAAACCACAACGAGATACCACTTCTCACCCATTTGCATGACTATTTTAAAAAAAACAAAGCAGATGCTGGTGAGATTGTGGAGAAGTTGGAACCCTTGTGCATTGCTGGTGGGAATGTAAAATGGTGCAGCCACTGTGGAAAAAGAGTTTGGCGGTTCCTTAAAAAGTTAAATATAGAATTACCATATGATCCAGCAATTCCACTTCTAGGTATGTACTCAAAGGAATTGAAGACAAGGTCTCGCACAGATGCTTGTAGACAAACGTCCACAGCAGCACTACTCACAGTGGCCAAAGGTGGAAACAACCTAAATTCATCAACGGATGAACGTATACACCACAAAAGGTGGTATATACACACAATGGAATATTATTCAGCCATTTTTTATGGCCATTTACTTGGAATAGGCAAATTCATAAAGACAGAAAATAGATTAGAGATGGGCTGGGGGAGAAGGGAATGGTTAGTCCTTGTTTAATGGGTACAGAGTTTCTGTTTGAGATGATGGAAAAGTTCTAGAAATGGATAGTGATGACTGCACAGTGTTGTGAATGTACTTCATGCCACTAAACTGTACACTTAAAAATGATTAGAATGGTAAATTTAATGTTATGCATATTTTACAATTAAGAAAACAAAAAAAAGCAGTTAACACACTGCACTGACACAAAAGTACCCATATAGAGTAATTTTGGAGGCAAAGTAACTGAAGTAAAAAAATATTATGAAGAGAAAAAACTCTGAAATAACATAAAAATGTCAAAAGTGGTTTTCTTCAGGTGTTTTTAAATTTCCTTTTATGTGTGTCTATTTGTATGGAAGAGGCCAAATAGTGAAAACTTTTAAATGCTCAGACATATCTTAAGTCACAATTTAGGTTCACTTACAGAGTAATCTGTCAAACAAGACCCTCAATTTAGAAAATTTCCCATAAAATAACATCTGTCTTTTCTTCTAATGGTTTTGTTGAGGTATAATTTACATAACAGGAAATTCCCGCATTGTAAGTGTACAATGATTTTAATAAATTTAGAATGTTGTACGACCGTCACTAAAATTATATCTTAGAACATTTCTATCACCCTAAAAACATCTCTTGTGTTATCTGCAGTCAACCCTCATTCCCAGATTGCGACAACCACTACTTGCTTTCTGTCTGTATATACTTGCCTTTTCTGGACATTTCATATAAATGATATCATACAACACGTAGTCTTCTTGATTCTGGCTTCTTTGACTTAGCATAGTGTTTATGAGGTTCATCCATGTTGTGGTTTATACCAGAAGTTCTTTCTTTTCATGCCAAATACTAAACAGTATTTCATTACACAGATACACTGCATTTTGTTTATCCATTTATTGGTTGCTGGGCATGTGGACTGTTTCCAGTTTTGGGCTATTATGAATAATGCTCTATGAACATTCATGGACAAATCTGTGTGTGAACACAGATTTTCACTTTTGCATTAGGACACTATAAATACATAGGAAGAATTGCTGGGATGTATGCTAAGTTTACTTTAACTTTTTAAAAAACTGCCATGTTGTTTTCCAAAGTGGCTGCACCATTTTACATTGCCACCAGTTTCTCCACATCCTCACCCGTGATTTTTCCTGTTCAGTATTTTGTTTATTGCCATCCTAGTGGGAGTGACATGTTATCTCCTTATGGCTTTAATTAGCACTTCTTTGATGACTAATATTGTTGAACATCTTTTCACGCACTTATTAACCATTTGTATATCTTCTTGGGTGAAATGTCTATATAGTTTTTTAGATTCTCTTTATTAGGTTGAGGAAATTACCTCCTATTCCTAGTTTGTTGAGAGTTTTTATCATGAATGGGTACTGGATTCTTTGCAATGTTTTTTCTGTGTCTGAGATGATCATGTAATTTTTGTCCTTGATTCTATTAATATGGTGTATCCCATTAATGGATTCATATGTTGCATTCCTGGGATAAATCCTACTTGATCACAGTGTTTAATCTATTGCATATGTTGCTGGATTCGGCTGGCTAACATTTTTGCTGGAAATTTTACATCTATATTCATGAGGGTTATTGGTCTGTAGTTTTCTTTTCTTGTGACATCTTTGTCTGGGTAACACTTACGCTATAGAATGAGTTGGGAGGCATTCCCTCCCCTCCTCCTCTATTTTCTAGAAATTTGTGAAAGATTATGATTATTTCTTCTTTAAATATCTGATAGAATTCACCAATGAAGCCATCTGGGTATAGGTTTTTCTTCATGGGAAGATTTTTAATTTCTAATTCAATTTCCTCTTGTTATAGGTCTATCAGATTTTCTATTGAGACAGCTTTGATGAATTGACTTTTTAAATTTCATCTAAGGTGTCTAATTTGTTGGCAAAGTTCTTCATAGTGTTCTCTCGGAATCCTTTTACTTTCTGAGGAGTTGGTAGTGATACATTCTCTTTCATTCCTGAGGAAGGTAATGTGTCTTCTCTCTTTTTTTCTTGGTCAGTCTAACAGTTTATCAATTTTATTGATCTTTTCAAAGGGCAAACTTTTGGTTTCAGTGATTTTTCTACTGTTTTTCTGTTTTATATTTCATTAGTTTCTGCTCTAATCTTTCTTATTTCCTTCCTTTCACTTGTTTTGAGTTTGTTCTTTTTTCCCTCTTGGTCAATTAAGGCAAAAGCTTAAAGTTATTGATTTGAAATCTTTCTTCTTTGCTAATATAGGTATTGAAAACTATAAATTCCACCTAAGTACAGCTTTAACTGCATCCCATAAATGGTGATATGTTCTGTTTCATTTTCATAGACCTCAAAATATTCTCCAATTTCCCCTGTGATTTTTTTGGACCTATGTGTTATTTAGAAATGTATTAAGTTCCAAATATTTGGAGATTTCCCAATTGGTTTCTGTTGTTGATTTCTAATTTAACTCCATTGTGGTTAGAGAACATACTTATTATGATTTTAATCCCTTTAAATTTACTAAGGCTTGGTTTATGGCCTAGCACATAAACTATCTTAAGAACGTTCTCTGTGAACTTGAAAAAAATGTGTATTCTACTGTTGTCGAGTGGAGCGTTCTAGAGATGTCAGTCAGGGCAAGTCGGTTGATAGTATTGTTCTTGTTTTCTACATTTTTGTTGACTTTCAGTCCAGATATTCTATCAATTATTGAGAGTAGGATATTTAATTATTATTGTTGATTATCTCTTTTTCCTTTCAATTCTGTAAATTTTCACTTCACGTATCTTGGAGTCCTGTTGTTACATATTCCTGATGAGTTGTACTTTTTATTACTATGAAATGTCTCATGTAATATTTTATTGTCTTAAAGTCTCATTTGCCTAATATTAGCATGGGCACTCCAGCTTTCTTGGGGTTACTGCTTGCATGGTATATCCTCTTCCATTTAACCTATTTGTGTCTTTGAATCTAAAGTATGTCTCTTGTAGAAATCTATAGTTGGATCTTGTTTGTTTTTAATAAATGCTTCTCAAGTTGTCATAGTCCTTTGGTCAATTTTCAGAGTTCCGAAATAGTTGTTTTTGACAATTTTGTCAAGTTCTATCATTATTTTGGGGGGAGCAGATTTGCTGAGCAACTTACTTCATCATTTCAAAAGTCCTGCCTCTCAGCTCTCTCTCTGCCTATTTTTATAGTATCCTCTAAACTATGGTCTCTAAATATTTTTGATCATATGATCTAACAGTAAAAAAATTTTTAATTTTTGTATTTGTATTTGAATTTTATATATCTATTTATTCATTAACTTATATGTAGTCTATACTGTATGGTATATTATAAAACACATATAAAAATATAAAATTTTAAAGGATGAAATGAATGTAAGTGAATAGAAGCTTCTGCATTTTCTTCCTGAATCCAACACTTATTTTTATTTATTTATTTTTTTTTTGAGGAAGATTAGCCCTGAGCTAACTGCTGCCAATCCTCCTCTTTTTGCTGAGGAAGACTGGCCCTGAGCTAACATCCATGCCCATCTTCCTCTACTTTATATGTGGGACACCTGCCACAGCATGGCTTGCCAAGTGGTGCCATGTCTGCACCGGGGATTTGAACCGGCGAACCCCGGGCCGCTGAGAAGCAGAACGTGCGCACTTAACCGCTGTGCCAGTGGGCTGGCCCCTGAATCCAACAATTATCTTTTGCACTCCTGGGCAATAGAAGCATCTGCTCCCCCACTTTGGAGTCCAATGTTCTAAGCCAGGAGTTTAAACCACAGAGAGCTGACCCCTGAAGTAAACCAATGCTGTCCAACGAAAATATAAAGTGAGTCAGAGGTGTAATTTTATATTTTTCAGTAGTCACACTAAAAAAAGGAAAAAAACATGTAAAACTAATTTTAATAGTACATTTTATTGAAACCAATATATCAAAAATATCTTTTCAACATGCAACCAATATTAAAAATTATTGTTGTTTTCCACTATTTTTTGATAGTAAGTCTTCAAAATCTAGTGTATATTTTACACTTACGGTGCATCTCAATCCATAAGCTAAACTTTCGATGGTTAAAGTGAAATGTAGTCATACCCAAACAATAAAGTTGTGTTTAATGGGAAAATATTTTACACTCTTTCAGTTTAAAAGTTTTAATTTATTAGTTAAAATTAAATACAATTTAAAATTCATGTTCTCAGCCTAACTAGCTAGGTTTCAAGCGTTCTACAGCTATATATGGCTACAGCACTGGACAGCACACCTCTACACTATACGCACTGTGAGGATTTAAAGAGTTAGAAACAGACCATGATCTAGGCTGGTTGTTCAGCAGTATCTACAATATTGAATTAGATATATAGTATATATAGAAGAACTCAGAGGAGTAATACAAAGAGCAGAGGCTCAAACTGTGCTCTCATCCTCAAGACCTACTAGTTGGCTTTCTTGGTGGGGATGCTGTGGTGTTTGTTTACGAGAATGTAGAATTATACTTACAACTTATCCCAAGTACATTTACAACCACTTTTACTCAACATGGACCATAAAGCTACTTCATTTGACCCAGGCTATTAACTTCTCAAGTGACTAAGGTCTGAAATTAAGGTGAGATACTTTGATTCATCGAAATGATTATTAGAAATTATTTGGTGGGGCTGGCCCCGTGGCAGGGTGGTTAAGTTCGCATGGTCCGCTCAGGGTTTCGCTGGTTCGAATCCTGGGCGCGGACATGGCACCACTCATCAAGTGATGCTGAGGTGGCGTACCACATGCCACAACTAGAAGGACCCACAACGAAAAATATGCAACTATGTACCAGGGAGCTTTGGGGAGAAAAAGAAAAAATAAAATCTTTCAAAAAAAATTATTTGGTAATATTTTTTAAAAAACAAAATAAACACGGGTTTTTTAGCCTAAAGCTGTTTGTGTTATTGAATTTCCCACTTATAATTTTAAATAAAGTTACAGGTTAAAGGCAACTTTAAAATATCCATACAATTTATCTCATAAATACAATGATAAGTTGTTAATATAGTTTATCCAACTGTGATTTAATTATGTAATGCTCTTCTTTCTAAATAGAATAGAATTTACACGGGTATATATTACTAATATTAACAGAATTCTAAATGAAATACTCAGCTCTGAATAAGGTGATTCCACCAATAGCACAAGTCACTGTTCTCATTAGCCCACGTTACTGTCTCACCTGTGCATATATATAATTCCTACAAAATTATAATCGAATGTGAATACAACTTGATATTTGGCTTCTTTACTTATAAGTATTTTTCCATGTTGCTATATATTTTTCACAAATATTGTTATTAGTGATAACATATCACACCAAGAATATGTCATAATTTACTCAAATACTCTCCTACCACTAGAATTTGATTGTCACCAATTCTTTACTAGTATCAGTAATGTTGTCAAAAGGAGTAATAAAATTAACAAATATAAAAAACAGGCTTGTTATCAGAATTTCATAACATAATCTAGATAGCTGTGCATACTCTATTCTGTCACAAAAACAAAGGTTAGAAACATTACTGCAAAGAATCGTGGCAAAAACAAAGTGCTGTCATCCACATTGGCAACGATTATCTGTGAGTGCAACATCTTTTAAAAAGATCATACACCACTGTTCTCCTTCATATTAGTATCTTTAAAGACTTTCCTTAGATTAACAACTCAATATTAAAGGTATATAATAATTACAAAATAAATATGTTCTTCAAATCGTATGTAAACTGATTTCTTTAAATTCTACGAATTCAAAATGAAAAGACCCTTTATCTTTTCTTGTAAATCTGAATTGTATACTTCTTTCCATAAAATAAATCATCTAAAGTACATTTCAAATGTGTACTCCATAAATTGCTTGAAGCTTCGATTAAGGATCCCTCAATTCCATGGAGCTAATATCCACTGAGATTCTATGCTTTTAGTATTGTCCATCACGTTGATTATTGAAACAGTTTTCAGCGAGGGCAACCCTCACTGTCCTATGTTTTGTTTTGTGAATCTCTGAAGACTGAATAAAAGAGAACATAATATGATTCTCCAGAAAGAGAAAGTCTTTTAAGAATTTTGTGGGTGGTATATATTTACAAAGAGTCAACATGAAATTACCTGCATATAATTTAACTTTAGGGCCATTCATTTCCTGCAGCAATGGTTTTTCTGGCACGTCCCTGAGTTCAATATCTATCTTGTCACCTGGCATCTTTTTCTAACCAAGTTCAAGACAGAGGTCAGGACTCTCCTCTGGCATCTCCATTAACAGGACCATGTACGTCACCCTGGGGTAACGGACCTACTTATGACTGTACTCAAAAGCCTGTGGGATCCGATTATTTGAGAAGCGTTCCTCGCCTGTTTTAGCACATAGACTTGCATACAGTCTAGGAACAGCGGACAGAGCGGGGCAGGGACTGGACGGATCACTGTTCCTTTTAATGCCTAAGCAACAGCCTCTGGCTCTGCTGTCAATTATAGGCCTGACTATTCCTCTGGATGATAAGTGGTAAAAGGTTTTTAGATAATAGGAAAACGGGCATGAAAAAAAATTGTTATTATAAGAGAAAAGCAGCTTTTAAAGATATTCCAGGGTCAAAGTAGCACTGTAAGTACTTGAGGGACTTCCTCCCAAACCCCAAGGCAAATATGGACCAAAGATAAACCGCAAAGAGAGAAAATCATCAACCTGTAGCCAGGATCAAAGACTAGTTAAGTATCTCTGTGGACAAAAACAAATGGAAACCTGCAGCGGCAGGCAGAGCTCCAGCCCCAGGCCTCCTGGGCTCGGCACCTCCAACCAGGAGGCAGAGGAGGTGAGCAGCTGGACTCGCACGGTGGTGGGGACCAACAGTACTCCACGAAAGGCTCGGAGCAGAGCCAGGCTCCCTGGGTTGCAGTGGACTCTACCACCCGAGGAAAAAAATGTAAAAGTGAGAAGGCCACTGCCTGAGGCTGCAGCTTATAAAATATTACGTATCTGAGACGTTAAGAGCCGCGGTTCAGCCCCACAGCCAGACCAGGCCAAGCAACCTGCAGGCTTGGTATCTGGATCTGCAATGGCCTCAATACCACCTCAGGAGGGAGCCCTAAGCCGCCTGTCCAAGGCCTCCTTCTTGTCTAGGTGTCTCAGGGAAGGAGTGACAGCCCCTGGAAAGCCCCAGGAAGGGGTGAATAAAAAGGAGGCAGAAACTCCCAATCAAGGTGAACCCAAAAACTAAAATTCTACCTAAAGAAATACAACCTTTCAATTACAAAAGAAATTATTTCCTTCAGTTTAACCACCTATGTGCAATTCTTCCTAATAATCTCAAAGTCTAAAACATTTTTATATCACAATGATAGGCCTGAACCAGCACAACTGCACACTGGAGCCCCGCTTTAAGAGTCTGTAACAACTTCTGGGTCCAATTTTAATTAAATTAATCCTGTGGTCCATATTACCAAAGCCGGCATACCCCAAATCATCTTATGTTTTCAGCTTCCAGAAATTTCCTGCTGCTGACTTTGATGAGCCCAGGGAATTATTTATAGTAACCTCAAATCACGCTTAGCGTAGTTCCAAGACAACCATAAGTATGGTGGCTTGGGTCTTCTCGAGGGTGGACTCAGCCCATATCTAAAGACCATGAAACCAAACAGGCCCCTCGGCTTGCCAATATTTTTCTTAAACAGCTTTATTGAGGTATAATTGCTATCCAAAGAACTGTGGTTTTTAAAAAAATTTTTTTAATAACCCGATGGCTGTGGAGACAATCAACAAGTAATTATTTCCCTTGTGCATTTTATTTTAAGGCATTTCAGAAAAACAATTTAGAGGGAATATATATTCAGGGGTACTCTAAAAGAAGACCGCAAATTAAGTTGAAAGTAGGTATGAGAATTAGTTATGATTTTGGCTTTACATAAGAATAAAACCTCCAGTGAGTACTATTAACCAAAAACTTAACCGGTTGTTTCATAATCCCCACTGTTGGACATAAATAAAACAGGCTGGATGACCACCTGTTGGGAGAGCTACAGAAGAGATTCCTACATGAGGAAACAGGTTAGATATTGGTGAAGTCTCTTCCAACTGCAGGATTCTATTATCAGTTCTTTAATTTTTGTTTTTGTTGTTTTTTTCGCATCAGCAAAGAATTCTTAACATCTCAGACCCCAGTGCAATTTCTTTCTTTTGCCAAGACTATTTAAAACAACAATAGCTAGGCATACGAACCATCAATATTGAGCTCTACTTCTTTTCCTCAGTTGCTTATGAAATTACAAAAGGCAAAGGCAAAAAGATTGGCAATTAATCACCCAGTCCAAAGGAAAGCAGGACTTACTGGGAGCGATGGAGAGGTGACAGAGGCGGCTAGTAAAAAAGGGCGACGCAGGAACCCGTGGTTGACATCACACACAGTCCAAAGAGGGGCATGCAAACAGAACTGCATCTGGAAATCTCTTTTTAAAATCATTTAATTAAACATATTATAATAAGCAAAATAGATGGCAGGAGAGAATACAGTGCATGTTCCACGGCTAGCAATGTATTTGATGGATGAGTTTCTGAATAAATAGGGAGAAGGGGCAACCTCAAAGTTAACATTTACAAAGTAGGAACACTGGTGATTTCTTGGTCAGAGCATCATTAAAGACCTAATATATTAAGTTAAAACACTGTGAGAATCATAAAATATAACAGGCAAGTAAGCAAAAGTAAATGATCAATTTGAATTAAACTGATTACCTAAAAACACCCTGAGCAGGCCTCTACGCACGGATGTTCTGCACCCATTGTTCCTAGAAGAGCAGCGAGGACTATACCAACAGCCTTCACAGGCCAAGAGAAGAACGGACAAAACGTACAGACAACTAACTAGGGAGATGATAGCTAGCACAATTGGAACAATCTAAAAACAAAACAAAGGGGCTGGCCCCGTGGCCGAGTGGTTGAGTTCGCGCGCTCCGCTGCAGGCAGCCCAGTGTTTCGTTGGTTTGAATCCTGGGCACGGACACGGCACTGCTCATCAAACCACACTGAGGCAGCATCCCACATGCCACAGCTAGAAGGACCCACAACGAAGAATATACAACTATGTACCGGGGGTCTTTGGGGAGAAAGAGGAAAAAATTTAAAAATCTTTAAAAAAAAATACTAAAAAAAAAATAAAAACAAACCAAAATAACAAAAACTACACTTGCTTAAAAAAAAACTACTAAAAAAAAATAAAAACAAACCAAAATAACAAAAACTACACTGGCTTAAAAAAGAAAACTACAAACTATGTCCCTGACAAAAGGAAAACAGTAATCAGTGATTTTATCCAGAAATATTTAGATAGATCTACACAACACAGAAATGTTAACCCTCTGAGGCCGTGCTATCCAGTGTGGTAGCCATTAGCCATCTTAGAGCACTTGAAATGTGCTAGTACAACTCAGAAACCAAATTTTTACTTTTATTTGATTAATTTATATTTAAATTTTTAAAACAGTACTTGATTCAGGGAAGAAGTGGGTACATGAGTCTACTTGTTGGCTACACATCTTACAAAACCTCACTTCAGATCAAGTATTTTCAATCAAAATTTAGCATCTGAATTGAAGTCTGCTAGAAGTATAAATGTAAAATACATACAGGATTTTAAAGACCTAGCAAAAGAGACAGAATGTGAAATGTCTCATTAACAAGTTTTTAAAATGTGATTATATGTTGAAATAATGTTGTTTTTCTTGTTCTGCTTTATTTCCCCAAACCCCCACTGTACACAGCTGTATATCTTAGTTGCAGGTCCTTCTAGTTGTGGGATTGAAATAATGTTTTTGATACATTGGATTACATAAAATATAATGTTAAAATTAATATCTCCTGCTTGTTTTTTACTTTTTTAAATGTGGCTTTTAGAAAATTTTAAAGCACATATGTGGCTCGTGTTACATATCAGTCACAAAGTACGGTTGGCTTGAAAAAGTCTGCCATCTGTCAAAAATCTGAAAGATGTCAATCAGGATTTGTAAGTAAAATATTACCTTATCTCCTAGTGTCACAAAATATTAGTCTACTCAGAATTTGTATACTTACATATTCCAAAGTCATTTGTGTCCTCTTCACACAGAGGATTGTTACAAATGATTATAAAGCGTCCTCTGAGTTACCGCAGACTACGGTAATGTTTAATGGTCATTCCACCATCCAGAGTAAGTAAACAAGTAACTGAAGGATGCCAACTCATCACAGACTTCTTGATTCCTTTTGTGTCCAGATTCTCTCACCAGTATGTTAAATAATACTTTTGCTTCTATGAGAGCTGAATAAGGGGCTCTTTAGTATAGCAGAGATGTTTATAAGACTAATTTTATAGAACAATTTTATGTTGATATATGTGTGTGTGTGCATATATATAGATATAAGCTTATAAATTTTCCTCTGAAAGAAAAACATCAGAACTCCGTGCCATCACAGTGCTTTTCCAACCTTTTTCAGGCCATGGCACTTCACAATTAGACGCCCTGGAATGAACTGTTAAGACTGCTCGAGCAAGGGCACTGCTCTCAGCACACCTGCTTGCTACACACCAGTTGGGAAGCTGGTCTTAAAGGTCCCTGGCAAAATACTGCAAAAAAATCTCTCAGCTGTATTTTATTTTCGCCTGACTCATATTTTATTCTTACTTATGCCTACCGTTGTGAAAATACAACCCCTCAATATTTTTAATGACAATATCCAAAGAAGGCCACAAGATGGAGATGTTACTCCATTACCACTTACATTTGTATTTATGCAGTTTTTCCTGTGTATATTTCCCTCTCCCTGTTTATACCTACTTTCTCCCTCAGTGATAGTCTCAGCTACTACCTCTAACATTATTCTGATTCCTCTGGCACTTGCTTTAACTAGTTTTATTACAGAAATATTATATAACAAATATTTTTATCATCCTTGTTTTTAATATTAAAAGCAGGTGAATAATTAGAATATTTTCTTCTAGCGCAATATTTTCCTACCTCTCTAAAATTAAGATAATTTTTATTTATATATCTTTCTCCCATAGATAAAAAAATCTAAAAATTTGCTACCCACAAAGTAGTAAGTACCCCAGAAGTCATTTACTGGAATACATTCTGGTACTGTGTAAGGCTACAGATTTACTTCATGTTGCTAGCCCTCCAAACTTCTCTGGAACTCTTCTTTGAAAACAGTTCTCAAACCAATTTATGAGCCTAACATGAAATTCATGTTCGGATCTCTTTATCAACCCGATCTGTTTTTACCCAGCTTGCTCACCCAATTTAGTCATCATATTTAGCTCCATGTGACTATTAGCTGTAACTAAAACTCAAATCCATCTTGAAGGTTTACTATTAATGAAGATAATCTGACAAATAGGCTGCAGGCTTTGAAGGCAATTCAAAATAAGAAGTTTCAACGATGTTTTGAGAGATGGCAGCATTGCTGAAAACCTGTGAAGCTTTCCACAATAACTGATTTCAAGATCAACCTAATTTACTCTAAGTTTAACCTCATATACTTCCAAAGACGTGACACGAAGTCAGACACTAATTCTGCAGAATTCCCACAGCCCTGCACAGCATGGCAGTCTTTTGGACTTTACAAATGTCTAAACTAAAATGCTTTATGTAAACACAGGAAATCTATTTCCTACTGTAGATAAGAGGTCCATAGCAAAATACTATAAGATATGATATACTTAACTACAAGTAAAATCACAATTTCCAGTCATCCCGCATTATACATATATACATTAGTTTCCTTAAATCAAATTTAATCACCAAATATTAACAAAAAATACTACTTAAAGTCAGAGAAGAACCTAAATACTAATCTTTTTATGTGTTAACTAAAAGTGTGGCAATTGAAAATAACTGTAATAAGACTTGCGATTTTTTTAATTCCCTGAAGTCAAAGGCTTCTTGGTAACGTATAAATTCAATTGGTCCTGGGATAGCTTTTTAGTCCTTAAAGATTGCTAGAAATAAGAAGTATCTTCCTTAACAGTCATGTATGTGGACCCTAGGATTTCTCTATGGTCTGTTCAGACCTTCTCAGTATAGGATAATAATGATCTTTCTGCTCTTAACTCATTTTCTTCTGGTGAGCAAGATTGGCCCTGAGCTAACATCTGTTGCCAATCTTTCGCTTTTTGCTTCAGGAAGATTGTCACTGAGCTAACATCTGTGCCAATCTTTCTCTTTTTGCTTGAGGAAGATTGTTACTGAGCTAACATCTGTGCCAGTCTTTCTCTATTTTGTATGCAGGATGCTGCCACAGCATGGTTTGATGAGCAGTGTGTAGGTCTGTGCCCAAACCAGGGAACTATGGGCCAGCAAAGCAGAACACGTAAACTTAACCACTATGCCAGCAGGACAGCCCCCTGGTCTTAGCTCTTTTTTACTACTGCTCACTGTACATGCCACAGTAGACATGCAGCTTTTTAAAATTCTTGTGCCTTCTATGACCAGGAGCTGTATGTATTCCAGAATTTGTTTAACTGAGGAAATTACTCCTTTGTAGAATTGTAGTGCTTGCTCTCAAGGGCATTTTAATACTGCTTCTTTTCCATTGTATACTGCTGCTCACTCTATGACATGCCTTTCATTTAATTCTTGATCTCAGACTCTTACGTTTAATATTTAATTCAAACTCTACAGCTGACTGTGTAGCTGCAGAGAGCTTTCTGCCTACTGCCTCAGTGGCACTACAATGGGCATCCGTCTAATAATGAAGCATATTGTTTTATACACATATTCTCTCTAACTGGAAACGTGGCCCAGGGCATGCCCTTACTTTTGCAACATGCCTGATTACCTATGAAATTCCAGCTGCTGGATGGTGGTTCTCAGAAATGCTTACTGAATAACTGAACGAATCCTAACCTTATTTAACTTGGTATTAAGGAGGATGGGAATGAGACACAAATTCTAGATTAAATTTCCAATTAAGTCCTAATGATATTCTTAGATAAAAATTTCAGTGACTATAAGTAAAAATCTCAAATATTGAACTCTTAAAGTGGAACAGTATGATGTTACTTAAAACACAGTAATTGTATTTTTTACATTCATTACTATAGGACCCATCTTTCACAAGTATTTTGATGAAAATAAAGAAAGGTTTTGAAAATAAATATGATTATAGCTTCATTATAACATGGTCTAGGGTCCTGCTTCACCCAATCAGAAGTCTCTCTTTTCACTGCAACTCTTTTCTTCCATCTCCGCACATTTCTATACAAGAAAGCCTTAGAACTGTTTCTAATTCTGGGTGGAATTAACTGATGTCATTACTATCCAAATAGATTCAATAACGCCTGGCTTAGAAAAAGATTCCCAAGACCATAGAGTAGCAGTTCGTGGCATAAGTAGTTCGTTGATAGAAAACATAACAAAGCTGAGAACAGGCTTAGTCTAGATACTGGGCATCTTATGAAACTACTTGTATTGGTGTTGCTTGTAACTGCCACATAAGTTCTCCTCTCAGCAACCATCACGTCAAACATGGACCCTCCTCACCACTCCAACCCCCCGTTTCATTCCTGACACTGAATAAAACATATGATTTTGAAATTCATCACATTACACCAATCACTGGGTAAACTGGTAACCTACACAAAAAGAGTTTAGAATATATGTCTAAGAATAATTGTAATAACAGAGGCCAATTCCAATTTCCCAGTTCAACTTAGCGTATATCTATGAATAAGATAAAAGATTCCAGGAGTGTTCTCATAAATCCTGTAAAGACAAAAAACCTCAGAATGGCATAAAAGGAAAAAGGAAACTCAGAACTACGAGGATTTCTGTTTCATCAGTTCCGGATTATGCGGCAAATTTTCACATTAGACTTGCTTTATCCCATAAAATATGCCCAGGCAACCGCCACTAAACAGCTCGTACACAAGAAAAGAAAACTAATTTTACAACATCCAATCTGATGCAAAGATGGATACAAGTAAAACTAGTATTTACTCAGCTCTATGCATGATATGCCTACATCAGACGTATAGAAGACCAGAAGAACGCAGACTGAAGTATATTCAACGAACACCACAAGCTCAGTGGAATCCACCAAAGGTTCACTGGAGATAACTGATAATCACAGTATGTGTTCACCAGTCATTGATGAAAGAGATCTTCATCTCTATTTCTAAAAAGGACTATGCCAGGGTTTGAGAAGGCCCCATTCTGACTTTATGCTTTTTCCCATCTAAAAACACCAAGAGGACACAGAAGTCGGGCAGACAGAAATCAAATACCACCTTTATTGCTGAAAAGCTGCTGGAGAATTTAGATTAAGTATGAGGGCCAAATGGGCTTGCTAGCATTTTCTGCCCTCGCCTGTCCAGTCTAGACTTTGAGATAGCATGCTCAAGAGAAAGTCCGGCCAGCATCACGGCTTTGCTAGTCTGGGGCAGAGAAAGTGTCTGCCACAGCTTATAGCTTTTTGAGTGACTGGCTTTCCCCAATCAAGCAAAACAGACCAAAGGCAATCGCCCTGCACGGAAAGATGTAAGAGATGGGTCAAGAGATCAGCAGCGTCTCTTTAGGGCAGTCCCTCCCCCTGGACATAGGATGAGTGGGCATAACTGCCCCTACCTAACACAGGCTGCTATTCTGCACATTTGAAATACAGATTGAAAGAGCTTAAAGGGTTTATTAATTCTGATTAAAAAGTGAAAATCCAATATTTTGTAAGCACGTCACTTAATAATAGCTTTTCTTCTTTTAACCAAGTTTCAGCCTTCATTTAATGTAAGGATGCAGTTATAAATAAATTTTATAAGAGAAAGAAGCACATTTCCTAGCTCTATTAATAGGAATCTGTAATGACTGACTGGCACCAGGAAGACGACTCTGACTTCTTCAGAAAGTAAACAGTGCAAAACTGAAAATAACTTAGCTTAACACAAGTTCAACTCCCAGATTTTTAAATGACTATGAAATATTTATTGTTGGCTAGAACACTGTACAAAGCATGGAAAGTCACGGTCCCAAAAGACAATAGAAAAAAAACCACAATTGCCATTGATCCCACAAGGAATACAGGGGTACAAGGAGCAGGAGCTGTTAGAGGAAATATAAATAATGTGTGGAGAGCCAGAATTGACGTTACTAATGAAAGATACCTCAATTATACATCTCTTTTCCTTCACTCCTCTAATCTTCCACCCTACCTCCTCTGAAAAGATGCAAAATCCAAATTGGGATGCCCATGAACCACTGCAGTCATTCTAAAAATAGGATGAACCTCTGGTATGTTACCTCTATGCACCCCTCCCATGAAGACTTCTGGAATCCATTCCAAAGCTTCTAGAAGCAATCTGAAATCTAGAAATCTACAGAAAGGGGTTCCTTCACTGTACGAGGGCTATAAAAGCCCAAATATAAATATAACCTGTTGAGTAAAAACTGTCCAGCAACAACTCATTCGGGGAACTACTCTTTAGTTTTAGTTACCATGTTTATATTTCTTCATTCAATAAATATTTAAGTGTCTACTATATGCTTAACTACGAAGTAAATAAATAAAGATAATATTTGTCCTAAAAATGAAGCAACTAACTTGCCCCAGGTCATAAGTCAGAGGGTGGCCTGGTCCAAGTTCTAAAAGTCATTGATTATTCCAATTTCAGAGTTTAGGACGTGACCGAGCTAACTATTTTAGACCTGGTAGAATGGGGTAACGTGGCCGCCACAGGCAGTCACTTTCATCCCTGGCTTCTAGTCTCAAGTGTGCATATCTCAAAAGAATTTTTTACATTAACTGTTTCCAATTCTTCCCCTTCCTTCTCTGCTGAACCCAATCTACCCAGACTATTGACCTCACCACGCCACTGAAACAGCTCTTGCTGTGGTAGCCAGTGACCTCTGCACCGTTAAATTCAACAGGCAATTCTCAGAACTCACCTTATTTGAATTATCATCGGCATTTAACTCAGCTGATCACTTTCTCCTCTTAAAAATACTTTCTTCACTTGACTTGAAAGAGACCATCTTTTCTTGGTTTGCCTCCTACTTCACTGGCTGTTCCTTCTCCATCTCCTTTGCTGATTCCTCCTCATCTCCCTGATTCTTAAAGTTGGGAATCTCCATGGCTTAGCTCCCAGACCTCTCATCTCCTTTTACATCCACTCTCCTGGTGAACTTACGCAGTTCCCAGTTTCCTGGCTTCAATTTACCTTCAAAGTGCCGGGGACTCCCAAATTTACATCCTCAGCCCTAAGCCTTTCTTCCTGTAGCTCGAGACCTTTATAACCAACTGCCTGTATGCCAGCTCCGCTTGAATATTTAATAGACGCCTCAAAATCAACATGACCAAAACCAAATTCCTATTTTCCCCGAACCAAACCTGCTTCTATTGCAGGCTTCTCCATCTCAGTAAGTAGCAACTGCAATTAGACAACCATTTATTCAGTTACTGAGGTCAAAAGCTTTACAATTATCCTCAACTTGTCCTTTTTTCTCACATCCCACATTTAATCAGTAAAATTTTGTCAGCTCTATGTTCAAACTAAATCCAGAATCAGACTACTTTGCACCACCCAGGTCCACTCCACATTCTATACCACAAATTCTACAGCACAAACATCCCTCTAAGTAACTAATGACGTACATACAGACAATCCTGAGCACAATAAAGTGATCATTTTGAAATTTATGTCAAATCATGTACCTCTTCTGTTCAACCTGCCCTTCCCCCCAGTAGATCCCCAACTTACTTATAAGTAAGAGCCCAAGTTTTTATACTGGCTTACAAAGCCCTACAAGATCTTCCCCTGATCCCCAGGACTCTAATCTCAACTCTTATTACTGTCCTCATCTCTCACCCTGCTCCAGCCACACTGGCTGCCTTGCTATTCCTCAAACACCAAGCAAGCTCCTGCCTCAAGGCCTTTGCACATACTTTCTGCCTTCCTTGAACACTCTTCCCCCACTTACTGACGTGGCTCTTCCCCGTACTTCCTTCAGAGGCCTTCTCTGACCATCTGACATTTATATTTACTTGTTTGGTTGTTTACCATCAGTTCGCCCCTAATAAAATGTGAGTTTCATGGGTTTTGTTTTATACACCGGCCAACTCCCAGCGCTTACACTTTAGTGTAAATAAACCTGTTGAATGAACAACAAACTGATAAATGCATAGAGCCACGCCACCACTCTGAGTAACCTACCTACTTTGTCCTGGTCCCTCATGGCCGGCTAGTCACCAAAAGACTGGGTGGCTCTGGCCTGAAAACTATACATTAAGGACCTAAGACAGGCTGCATTTGTCCCTACCAAATTCCTGGCCCCCTGACAGTCCTCCAAGAAAGTTAAGATTCAATGTCGCATAAAGAACTTGTTCCAATCAGTTTCCCTGCTTAGGTAGAATGAAATTTCTTCTGGCATTCTTTCCAATTTCAACACAGCTAGGCAGAGAAACACAGATTAAAACATTTTCTGAATCCTTCTTTTCAAATTCTATGTTGACATAGAATCTTCCCGATTATCTACGCTTTTTTATTTTCCCATCTTTGCCCATATAGTTAAGTGCTCTGGCTGTCCACCCTGCCTAATTAACTCTGCAAATTAAATTGCATGAAATTACAAAATGAAAATTCTATGAGAGTTCACATGCAAGCTAGGTCACATAATCTAAAATTTAAAATACTGCTACTAAGTTTCTGTATTCTCTTAAAAGGGCTTAATTTTCCAAGAATAACTGGAAAGCACCTTCAAGATCCTTGGATAGGTTATGTGTATGACTCTCTCTAGCTACAGAATTTAATCAAACAGGATAAATTCTAACAAATATTCTCAATAATAAAGGCATTCTTAAAAGTCTTCAGAGTTATATTTTCACCAATGATTTTTATACATATTGCATCATCATTTACTTTGAAAATGAGATATATTTCGTCTCTGTGAGCAGCAAGTGGCACCAGGTGAAGGTAATGAATATAGACAGTCATTACATAATTGTTCGCATATAAGAATTTGAAGTGTGAAATGCTTATACTTGATAACTCTTACAAAAATGAAATTGTTAAAATCATGGTGCCATGGCAACAGGAATTTTATATTCAATTATATTTAAGTGAAATGTAAACTTCCATTTAGTGTTAAGCTCAACAGTAATCTATACGGGGAAAATGTACATTTCACATCTAGTCATGTGAAGTGTGCCTTAAATGACAATTGTTGGTAAACAATTTTTTTTACACCCACAACTATTCAAAGCATTTTATGAAGGGCTCTACCAGATCGTGTGAAATTCTAAGTCTTTCACCTCATAATCCTTAAATCAGGGAAACATCATCTCCTTGACAGTAGGATTCAGATAGAGACTGGATATCTACCCTTACCTCTCCGGGGGGGGGGGGGAGGAGGTGTAAATAGCAACAAACGGACTAAAGTCTCACGTTAAAAAAAAGGAAAGGAAAGGAAACGAAAGGAAAAGAAAAAAAGAGACGATCCTGCGTTACTGGTTGGGCTTCTCTTCCTGTAGCACCCCAAGCGCCCTTACTGCCCAGAAAACCTCACAGCTCCTTCTCTGAGTTCCAGGACCCACACGGTAGGGGCTTCAAGTTCCAACAGATTTCTAAACTGTGATGCGAACCCTGAACCACGGGCTAAACAGATTCCAAAGCACAATGCAAGAGAAACTTCTGCAACACAGACGCCGACCAAAATGCACTCCTATCTTCCCAGAAAGGCAGAGGAAAGGAGGCAGCTAAAACAAGGATAAGCGTAACGGGGAAGGTGAAAATTTAGGGAGCTAGCAACTCTTTCCTACGTTCAGGGGGCAGGAAAGGAAAGGGTGGGTGGACAAGATCTACCCACACTCTCTTCCTTCTTCCTCCAGCACAGCTGGGTGGGAGGATCTGCCCCAGGATGGAAGAGGTTAGAGAAGGTATCACCGCCACCACAGGCGGGGACACCGTCCAGCCTGTCACTGGGACGGGAGCTTGAGAAGGGAACAGGGCGGTGAGGAATGGGGGAGGCGGACCATTCCTTCTGAGGCTGGCCCGGAGAGACCCAGGCGGACCGCGCAGAGGAGGGCAGCCAGTGCCCAGCGTGACCAAGTCCTGCCGGCCTCCCTGGGAGGAAGCGGGTCCAAGCGCGCCCCAGCCCCTCCTTTCCGCCGCGATCGGCACGTTTCTGCCCGGCAGGCGCCGGGGGAGGCGCGGCGCTCGGTGGGCCGGCGGCCCGCTCACCTGCTGGACCCCGAGGAACTCGTAGAAGTTGAGCTGCACCTCCTCCACCAAGTCGAACAACTCCAGGTCGCCGCTCTCCCAGCCGCGCGCCGGCCCCGCGGCCGCCAGCAGCAGCAGCAGCAGCAGCGACAGCCGCGGCGGCGGGCACGGCACGAGCGGGAACCGGCGGCGCCGAGGCAGCTGGGCCGGCGCGGAGCAGGCAGCCGGCATCGCGCTGGGCTGGGGAAGGTCACCCGCCGCGCAGCGCCGGCGGCCGAGAGCGCGGACGTGGCGGGCAGCGCGGGCTGCGGGAACGGAGCCTCGCAGGCAGAGGCAGGGCGGCCGCCTCGGAGTCGCCGGCGCAGCGGCCCCGCGGCCCAACGGCCCAACGGCCCAGCGGCAGGGCAGGGGCGGCGGGAGCGGGCTGACCGGCGCGAGTGCGCGGCCCGGGCGCAGCCGCTCTCCCTGCGCGGACCCTCGCCCCAGGGCCTACAAACAGCTGGAGAGCCCCGCCGGGCGCCGAGGTTGCAGAGGGGAGCGGCTTCCCCTCGCCTCAGCCTATCCCCGGCCTCGCTTCCGGTGATATCACGTCTCCTAGCAACCGCGGGTGAGGGGGCGGGGCCGGAAGTGGGGAAGCCGGGCACCGAGATCTGGGCCTCCCAGAAATGCCTGTCAGTTGCTGCTGGGCACGGAGGAGCTGTGTATGTGTTTCCGCAGATTAAGAGATCTGGGCGATGATACACGTCCTGTATCTACCTGGAATATCCAAACTATAGAGTTCCCCTGAAACAGCTACCTTCTGACCCTCGCTCAGATATTGAAATCTAAAAGCATGTTTGAAGACTGATTTATTGATTACTGCCTGTGTACCGTACCTTTCATTATTCCATCAACAAAGACACAGGAGGAATTGAACGCAGGGCATGAAAGGGGCCAATATAGTGAGTAGACTACAGTGTCCTTTTAAGAGAGGTGGAGCAGGAATGTGTCAAAATTGACCATAGAGGAGCGATTTAAAAATGGAGTCGGAGCTGCCTTTCCAGAGAAACGGTCTTGCTGACTTGAACCCTGCAGACGACCAAAATGGCAATTGTTTTACAAGCAATTGTTTGAGAAGTCAGCAGGAGAACAGACATCCTGATCACAAAGACTAAGGACTGTGGACTTTCTGAAGATGGAATCAATAGTCAATGTTCAGCTAACAATAGCTCTCTGCCCCTAACTCCAATTAGAATTCTTTTAATACAACCTCCTGTTTTTGCTTTTGAAAGCCCCTGACTTTTACTTTCTAGTGGGACACGATTTTGGTTTCTACCTGAATCTGTGCTCCCCAAATTGCAATTATTGAGACCTCAAATAAACTTTTCATGTTTCTTTCACTTTATGCCTCTCATTTGTTGACAAATGGAATTTGAACCAAGACAGAAAGTATACTTCTAATTATAAATTAAGGTTTCCAGGCATAATACCGTTAAATAGGCAGCCTGGTAGAAATTAATCAGGGTGACTCAACCATAAGCTTAGAGGAAGTGTAGCCTATCCACCTTAGCCCACTTCCAATGGGGGTTCCTTTCCCAACTGAAGTCTATTTTCAAATAAGTCTAAGGCTAAAAGCTAAGGCTAAAAGCCTCTTCTCTTTCCCACCAATATCTCGCCTCCTACTTTTAGATTCTGTTCAGTCTCTTTGTAATTTGTTTTTCTCCACCACTGTTGCTTTCTCTGGCGGGAACCTTGTTTTCTTCTTAGCCTTCTCACATTTCTCCTCCCTGACTCCCTACTCTTCTTGAGTAAGTAGAAGGGAAGAAAACATACTTTTATAACTCAGGGTGCTCTCCCAGTTTTGAAAGTTGGAACTTATGCTTTTTCCCATCTTGGATCTGGCCAGTTAAACCAAGCTCAATAGGATAATGATAAAGCTACTTTCTCTCTCATAGTAAGAATATACTATGTTTGACAAAGGTTAGGACAACAGTATCTAGGAAGTAAATCTTAATGAAGAAATCCTTCTATTATTTCAGAGTTTTAAAAATGTTTTCAAATAATCATAAATGAATGCAAATATATCTTGCTTAAAAATAATATATCTGCTTGAATTAATCACATTCCAGATTCAGCATGAGGCTTGCCTTTCAAAGATACAAGAGCAGGGATGTTTTAGTCTGCTAGGGCTACTATAACAAAATACCATAGACTGGGTGGCTTAACCAATAGATATTTATTTCTCACAGTTCTGGAGGCTGGGAAGTCGGAGATCAGGGTGCTATGACAACTGAGTTCTAGTAACAGCCCTCTTCCGGACTGCAGACCCCTGCCTTCTTGCTGTACGCTCACACGGTGGGAGTAGGGGCGAAGGAGAGAGAGAGAGAAAGTGATCTCCTGTTTCCTTTTATAAGGGCACTAATCCCACAGTGGGGGCTGTACCATCATGACCTCATCTAAACCAATCATCTCCCAAAGGCCCCACCTCCAAATACCATCGAATTGGGGATTAGGACCTCAACATATGAATTTGGAGGGCACACAAGCATTCAGTCTACAGCAAGGAGTATGAGCTTTTCTGTGTGTCTCAGTGCCGAGCACAATGCACAGCACATGCCAGCATTTGATTATAGTCATGCGTCGCTTAATGACGGGGACATGTTCTGAGAAATTCATTGTTAGGTGATTTCGTTGTTGTGTGAACATCATAGAGCGTACTGAAGGGGAGCAAAATTTGCCACCCCAAAATGTGTCTCTTTAACATGAGGATTATTTTAGGCTGATTATTTTTAAGAAATACAAGACTTGGAAAATTTTTCCTATTACTTTTCCCTTAACTGCCTAAAGGAATTCAAATAAAAAAACCTGTCTTAGGAAGCAAGCTGGCACCTTAGCATCACATGAACTAGGTGATAGACTGGGAAGAAGCTAGAAAAGCCTGTTTGTTGGGCTTCCCTCTGTGTTCTTCTGTTGCCGTGTGGCAAGACAAAGACTTGTTTTCCCAATGTTTGCTCCTTTTCACCTACCTGTGAAATCCTCATCCTCCACATCTTCTTTTGTCTTTAGCTGAGGATGGTATTTAAGGTGAGGGCTTTGGCCATTTTGGCAAGTTACTCAGTTTTCCTGGATTTCTCCTGTGTATACATGTTATTAAACGTTCATTTGTTTTTCTCCTGTTAACCTGTCTCATGTCAGTTTAATTCCTAGACCAGCAAGAAGAACCTAGAAGGGGAGAGGAAAATTTCTTCCTCCCCTGCAGTACTTACACAAACCTAGATGGTATAGCCTACTACACACCCAGGCTCTACAGTACTAACCTAATGGGACCACCGTCATATATGGGGTCTGTCATTGACTGAAACATCATTACGCAGCACATGACTGTAGTTGAATTGAACCCTGTGAATACCTTCCCACCACCACCATTTCCCCTACTACAGTTTTTTAGTTTGCTTTTTGATATATCAGTTTCCTTAAAGTGAATGTCATCTTTATGAAGTCTCTAAATTAGCTTACTGTTTATTTGATGAGTAGAACATCAAAGTAAGATGAAAGTAATAATCTTAAGCATTGCTTTTACATAATATCTCAACACTTATCCTTTCTCCTAATTTGATCATTGGATTAAATGCAATATAACTTTTGACCCCGGCGCCATATTGCCACAGATTTAGGGGTTTTGGTCTGATCTTTTAGCAGACAGTCTAGTGTTTCCCTCTTGAGTTCTACTCTCACATTGTCCAACAACCCCAGGGACTTACTGCATTGAAAGTCTCTTTCCCAGGCCAAGCTAAAACAGAACCGGAGGACCGCTATTGCTTCTCACTGCCATAAGGTATTGCTCTTGAAGCTTCAGCCTGCTCAGTTCCAATGACACTTGTCCACTCTGAAATGAGGTCCCTGCTTGTTCTGGTCCAGGTCCCTGCAAAGACCACAGTGATATTCACATTTAGACTTCTAGTTTGACATCTTCGCTTGTTCAGTCGTTGTCCGCCAAAGGACAATGCAATTGAATCAATCTTCTTTTGCTGAGGCCTGGACTAAGTGAGCTGACGGTCACCAGCTGTTTTCTTCTCTGGTGACACTTAATGATTCTGGGCCTGGACTGATCAAGCTTGGCCTGGGCAGAGGGAGTTTACACAGGAAAAGAGAAACCAGTGAAATGTTTAACAGTCATGTGAGTTGTGTAATGGATTTGAAATATAGAGGAGGCCTAAACATATAGCCAGCTTTCCCACAGGACATTTGCTGAATTCTGGGGGTGTTGCAGGAGGCTGAAGGACTGGGCCTGGCAGGCAGAGTAAACTCTCCCCGCATTCTGCTAGTGCATACAAAATGCGCTCTGCCTAGAAGGAGGAGCCTGCCTCAAATACACAGGCAGTCTTCCCCCTCAAGACGTTTGCAATGTTTCTGAAGTCGTGTGAGTAGGAGCCTAAAGATCTAAGTTTAAAACTTCTCAAAGGGAGAATTGAATCTGCAGGCTGAGGAGATAGAAACCTTGCAGTCTCTCTATCAAAAGCCCAGAGGAATCACCCCCAAGGAACTGAGAGAAACCAGTGTGGGCTGAATCTTATTAAAACTGCACCCCAATCCCAACCCAGCTGATCCCTGACCCTCACCCTATTTGTCTGTTTTCCTCTCTAGGGGAAGATAATATCATCTGTGTCGTCTATAGTTTTTTTTATGTAAAAGTCTGGCGTATGATAAAAAAAAAATTATAAGATGTGGGAAGAGCAGGAAAATTTGACCAATAATCAAGAGGGAAAAAAATACCTAGTAGCAGACCACCAGATAAGCCCGATCTTGGAGTCCAGATAAGAACTTTAAGATAACTATTATAAAATAGAGAGATTGATTATAAAATAGAGGAAAAGGGGACAAAATGGATGAAAAGATGCAGAATTTCAAGAGAAAATTATATCCGTAACAAAGAATCGGTGGAAAAATTTCAAATTCGAAAATATAATATCTGAAATCAAGCACTCAATGGATGGGTTTAACAATAGGCTGGATGCAGCAGAACAGAAGATTAGTGAATTTGAGGACAGGTCAAGAAAACATATCCACACTGAGTACAGAGAGAGAAAACAAAGGAGAGACAGAACAGAGCTTAAAAGGCATGTGGGACACAGTGAATAAATCTAGCATATAGGTAACTGGAGTCCTAGAGAAAAAGGAGACAGAGAATGAAGCAGAAGGAATATTTTTAGAGACAATGGCCAAGAATTTTACAAAATGAATGAAAGACATGAAACCAAAGATAAAAAAAATTAGCTCAAAATAGATCAGAGACCTAAATATAAGAGCTAAAACCATAAAATTCTTATTTTAAAAAAATAAGAATAAATCTTAATGACCTTGGGTTAGCTAATGGTTACTTAGATATGACACCAAAAAGCATGTGACAAAGGAAAAAATAGATAAATGGTCTATATAGAAATTTAAGACTTGTGTTACAAGCAATACCATCAAGAAAGTGAAAAGACAACCAAGGGAATGGGAGAAAATATTTGCAAATCATATACCTGATAAGGGACTTACATACAGAATGTGTAAAGAATTCTTACAACTCAACAACATTTTTTTCAGTGGGCAAAGGATTTGAATAGACATTTCTCCAAAGAAGATATGCAAATGGCCAATAAGTACATGAAAAGATGCTCACCATCATTAGCCATTAGGCAAATGCAAATCAAAACTACAAAGAGATACCACTTTATCCTCATAATGATGGCTATAATTAAAAAAACAGACAACAAAGGGTGTTAGTGAAGATGTAGAGAAATTGGAACCCTCATATATTGCTGATGGCAATGTAAAATGATGCAGCCCCTTGGGAAAACAGTTCGGCCAAAAACAAAGTATAGAGTTACTATACAACCCAACAATTCCACTCCTAGGTATACACACAAGAAAAATGAAAAGATGTGGCCACACAAAAACTTGTACACAAATGTTCATACAGCAGCATTATTCGTAATAACAAAAAGTTGGAAACAACCCAAATGTCCATCAACCGATGAATGAATAAACAAAATGTGGTCTATCCATACAATGGAATATTATTCAGCAATAAAAGAAAATGAAGTACTGATACATGCTATAACATGGATGAACCTTGAAAACATTAGGCCAAGTGAAAGACACCAGTCACAGAAGACCCCATATTGTGTGATCCCATTTATATGAAATGTCCAGAATAGGCAAACTTTCAAATACAGAAAATAGGTTAGTGGTTACTTAGGACTAGAGGTGGCGGAGGTTGGGCATTGACTACTAATGGGTATGGGATATCTTTTAGGGGGTGTGAAGATGTTCTAGATGTTCTAAAATTAGGTTGTGGTGGTGGTTGCATAACCTCGTGAACATACTAAAAAGCATTGACTTGTATACTTTAAATGGGTGAATTGTGTGGTTTGTCAATTATATCTCAATAAGGCTGTTTAAAAAAGAAACAGAGGGGCTGGCCCAGTGGCGCAGCAGTTAAATTTGCACGTTCCGCTTCTCCGCGGCCCAGGGTTCCCTGGTGTGGATCCGGGGTGCAGACATGGCATCGCTTGGCACGCTGTGCTGTGGTAGGCATCCCACATATAAAGTAGAGGAAGATGGGCATGGATGTTAGCTCAGGGCCAGTCTTCCACAGCAAAAAAAAGGAGGATTGGCAGTAGTTAGCTCAGGGCTAATCTTCCTCAAAAAAAAAAAAAAAGAAAGAAACAGAAAAACACAACCCCAAAGATGCAATAAGCTTAGCAAATTCCATGTAGGATAAATGCAAAACAAACAAACAAACAAACAAACAAAAAATCACACCTAAGTATATCATACTCAAACTGTAGAAAATCTTGTGGGATGTAGTGAAGGCATTAACTTCAAAGATCAGTTGTAGGCTTAAATGTCTTGAAGAAGGAGGGCAGAAAATGAATGAGCTAAATGTTCAACATAAGGGGTTACATAAATGACCACAGAGCAAACCCAGAGTGAAGGTCTCAAGGAAGACACCTAATTGTTTTTAACATGGCACTTAGGCAAGTGAGCAGGAAACATATCAGCTCATATACAAAGAATTTTTTTAAATTGCATCAATTTGTAGTTTCTGGTGCTGACAAAGTTCAAGCTATGACCATGTTAGTGTGTGGCTAAAAAGCATTGGAAGAATATGCCACTGGCAATGAGGAGAGCAGGGAGAATCCAGAGTATTGGATGGGTTACCCAAACACAGGGGGATGGAAAGAGTTTTCTTCTTGTTATACACGAACTTGAACATCACAATGACCACTTCTTTCCAGGGGGGAGGTGAAAGAGCACTGGTAATTTCATAGACAGTAGGACTCAAGAGGTAATCTATCACTCACTTTTGGGTAAGATCAGATTAACTATATATGCACAGAATTGAATATGATACCTATTATAGCAAAAATCCAAACCTTTCTTAAAATCACCATAAGCGGTCTATTTGTCCCATGATTTGGAAATGTCTGGGTGGGTCTCATTAAATCTTGAAAATTTCTCTTTTGCCCCTTTATGGCTGTTTCTCAAATACACAGACTTGAAGTTCTAAGCTATCATTGTTCCTTAATGGAACATTGTCTTCACTCAGTAATTTATTTATCCAAACATCCTTCGCAAACTCATATTGAGCTGACAAAGGTTAGAAAAATATTGTTTTGGGGCAGCACCTTCTTGGAAAATAATCCCTTTTTTATTGCAGTATTGAATTTTAATCATTTTGAAGGTCCTCGTAAATAAATATAGATGTTCTTCATGTTATAAATAATATATTTCTAACATGTTGACAGTATGGTTTTCACTTCTCTGAATAATGTACTATTTACTCAAATAATCTCATAGTGTCTAAGAATACAGCCTCTAAAGCCAGTCTGATTAAATTTGAATCCTGGCTCCCTGACTTACTAGCCAGATGATCCCCATGTTTCAGTTTCCTCATCTGCAAAATTAGGGTAATAATACTCCGCAAATCATAAAATACTACCAAAATGGTTTGGAAGTTAAGTGAGATAATTAGTGCCTGTGTATAGTAATTGCTATTTAAATGTTACTATTATTTTATGAGACGTCTCCATCTACCTTGTGTTAAGAGTTCTGTAAATAATTGTTATCTATTCTTAAATGTTTAGATTTTGTCTTTAAAGTCATTTGTAATTAAGCTTAGGCTGTGATGCTCACTTCACCAGACATTTATCCAATCACTTGCCTGCCCAAGACGGTGGGAAATAAGGCTGCCTTTACAAAATCACGACTAGTTCTCAAAGTCAGATTAATTGTTTTGTTCCAACTCCATAAACATTCATGATTTTCCTGCTAAATTAATCTTAAGGGTATATACAATAGATACCTAATTAAAAGTATGTGACCCATTGAACAAAAGGGAGGGAAAATATTCACATTCAACGATTTAGTCATTAAAGACTCATTGGTCATTGTCTTACCCTGAAACAGCTCTGTATTTTCTGATAATTATGTTTTTGGCTTTATATAGGCTTTAATGTTTCATGAAAGAATCCACGTTAAAATTTCTTTCTTCTAACGTCTTCCACAGTTCCAAGATTGTATTAGTTTTTCAAAGGTTTCTAGTAACTCACTTGAATCACTTTTTAAAATTTGAAAATTAGTTTTTCTCCTTTTTCCTTTAACCAACCAAAGAGGATAGTCTCTCCTTCTTAGTCTTCAATTCAGCTGGAGCACAGCAATGGTTGTATTTTCCTCATATACAAAGGCTCCAATTAGTCTGCAAAACAAAATTTTAGCAGACCTCTTCATCATCTATTCTTTCAGGCTGAACGGCTTGGTTTTGGCATTCTGCCCCTGAGTCCCAATATTGTCTGGGATGCCAAATTGGAATACAAAAGAAAACAGTACACAGTTGCCATTCGCCTCACTCAACAGGCCACTGCTCAGGCGTTGGTTTATGCATAGAAATTCCATGTCTCATAAATGCCTATTATTAAATTTATTACAAGGAGGCAGCATTTTAAAATAATGCTGAATTAACAATATAATTAACACACAAACAGAGATAGATTAAGGAAAACTCGGTTCCAAATGGTAAGATACAGGAAATTTAAATTCTTTTCCCCCGCCTATGGCCCACCTTCATCTCTCTCCTCTTCTAATAGATAATTCTTTATTATATTTACTCACCACAAAAGGATTTTTAGTGCCAAGACTCTGTAATTAAAGTCGTTTAACTTTTAAAAAATTAATAATAATGCTTTCACCACCAGGGGGCAAAGAGCAGTTTTACAGGCAAAGGTTATTTTGAACATTCTGAAGGATTACCTGGTGTTTTGTTGCTGGTGATGTTGCTAGAATTTCAACAGCTTCAAAGTAAGAGATACAGATTCTAAACTGAACCTTTAAATTTGATCAAGAATCGTGTATAAGAAAGAGAAAATTGTACAAGCTCCCGTTAACCAGGTGTCCTTTCATTTACTATTATTTTTAGACGCTTAAAAAGAAATTTTCTGCCTCCCTTTTCTCTTTCCTTTCACATGTTTGAGCATGAGGAAGGAAAATAGAATTTGGACTTTGGAATACTAATCTAGCCTTTGTCTATGCTGGCTTTTAAATGGCTTTTAGCATGTGCTATCTTTGGACCAACGGTTTCCTGAGCGGGTATTTCAGCTCTGCTCGTTTGTTAATTTAATGTGATTAACTCATATACTCAGGTTTTTACCTCCTTTTAAAATTGGGTTCACTGACTCTTGTTTTGAATAATGCTTTGCCGTTTGTTAATTTTATAACTGTGAAATGATATTAATAACTGATAAGACATCAATTGACAGATTCTCTCTTTTGAGACCTTGATATCACTGACCTTATTGGTGAAGTACCAGAGTTGTGAATAGGTAATAGGCAATAAACAAAATTATCATTATAGTAAACTCTTAGTAAGAAGTGAAAAATTTGGTCCAACATGTGTGTCTTGTATTCGGAAGTTTCAGGATATTTGATTATTTTTGACTTGTGACTTGGTAAAAAAAATTCTAGCAACAGAAGCAAAACAGAATTTTTCAATGAAGATATCTGCGGTGTAGAGAACAACCACATTTTATTCCTCTTGGCTTATTTTCTTCCCTCTCTTCCTGCTCCTCAGTAGCTGCTGAGACCACATTTCCCTGAATCAATTATAATGATGCCACTATTTCAGACTAGGCCTGGAGTGGAATGAGGACACCACAGTGGTCTGGCAAGATCTGTTACTTATTCTTTCCTGCTACTGCCCACCCCAAGCCTGGTCATCATCTCCACTGTCAGCCGCTAGCACCAGGGCTGTCTCCAGTGGGTGCCAAACTGAGCCAGATACCACCAAGTGTTCACCTCAAGAACATTTTTGTCCAGATGAATCATATTGAAAGAAATATTGATAGTAAACTTCAAGAGAAAAAGAAGCTGCAGGAGGTCAGCAGTAAGCGTTTATTTAGAGGCACACTAAAGAATATTCCGACCCACTCCCTTTTATATTAGTGATAAAGGGAAATTTACAGATAAAGTTTTTTTTCTGTTGATTTGCTTTTTTTTTAAAAAATTTGTTTTGGTGTGAATTGACAGAATCAGCTCCTTTTTTCTCACTGAGTGTGTCCCTCGAGCTGTTGCCCAACCAGTAACTGCTTTAAGGCTAAGCTTTCCCCCTGATGATACGTTATATCCTATACTAGACACCTTGCTGCATCTCTTCAAATCCTCTCCACCTCACGGGTAAACCAACCTCAGCCGAGTGATCGGTCTCACGCCGGCTTGATCTACTGTCACAGCACCTTGCCTTGGGCCACATTTTCTCATCTTCTTTTTTAAAGGCAAAAATGGTTGTTGCTCTCTAGGGTTTTCTAAAAAATTTTAAAACACATAGAATCTCTCAAAGGTAAAGACAACATTTTAAGTATGACTAAGAAAGAAGCTCATACTGTAGAGAAAGCATGAAAATGAGTGTTTAGAAATATTTCCGTCATTATATGAATATGATTTTTTTCTTTTGCCAAAAGTGATAGGTGTCCCTTACAAAAAATCTCCTATCTGGACTCTTAAAAACTTGTTTTAAATCTTCCAAATGAAGATTTTCAGTGGATTTAAAATCTATTTGTTAAAAATATAAAAACCTGTCACTTTTCAGTTCATTCGCAAGAACAGTTATTTGACATCAGGAAGGATGGAAAATTATTAAGCTAAATTTTAGCAAAAATCTTTGCTCAACTGCTGAATGGAACTGAAAAACAAGTCAATGACTTAGTGGCACAGCCAGCGACACCCTTCTTCCATTGGGGTCTCTGTCTCTGTGAGAGATCTTTCTCACCTACGACATCCCTTAAAACTAAGCATCTATATAAACTGAAATTAGAACCACACCTTCACTTTACCACAAAATGCTTAACCAGAGTTCTAATTAACACATTATTTTTAACCATATTTCTTTCAATAAAAATAGACTGATAATATTCTTCCTTTTTTTTTGAAAAATCTTAGTTTAATAAATACTTCCTGATATAATAATTCGAAGGTCGGTTTCAAGGTTAATTTATTAAAAAATACTTTACCCGTTGCTTAGTTTTCTTTCAAAATATTTACTTTTTCTTATTGTTAAAACACTACCTTCACTTCGAAGGAAGATGTTAAGCGTGTTTATTTAATTTTGGATTGAAAAGTCCCGTGGTTTCCATTGCACTTAGCATGCATTTTTCTTTAAAGGCCTCCATAATCTGGCCTCTGCCTAACAGCAGCCTCGCCTCGCGCCACCCTCCGTCTCACCTCACTGGTCCTCCTTCAGAGCACACCAAACTCGTCCCATCTGCTGTACTCTCATTTGCTCCAATACTCTTCTTCCAGAACTTCTTGGCTGCCTTCTTCCCTCCGTTGGGTCTGCACTGAAATTCTACCACCTCTGATAGGGCACCAGTTGACCTAAAGGTCACCCAGTGCTCTCATTACCACCCTATTCAATTCTCTGTCAAGCACTTACCACTGTCAGATATTTCCCTTGTTTATTCCTTATTTATTGTGTGACTCCACTTGTAACCAGGACCAAGAGCAGAATGTGCCAGCCTCAAAATATGCCTCTTTGGCATAAGAATTTTTTTAGGCTGATTTTCTTTTTTGAGGAAGATTGTCACTGAGCTAACATCTGTGCCAATCTTCCTCTATTTTATGTGGGATGCCACCACACCGTGGTTTGATGAGCAGTGCTAGGTCCATGCCTGGGATCTGAACCCGGAAACCTGGGAACCCAGGATCCCTGGGCCACAGAAGCAGAGTGTGCAAACTTAACCTCTGCCCCACTGGGCCTGCCCCTAGTCTGATTATTTTTAAGAAACAGCAGACACAGGGAAAGCTCTGAAAGCCTAGTAGAAGTTACCCATTTGTAAAGGAAATTTACATTTATAAGAGAAATCTCCATTTGGAAGGGTGTCTTCCTCTCTGTGCCAGGAAGGAGAGGAGGACTAAATCTCTAGAAACTCTTATCAATAGAGAAGGCAACAACTGAAATCTACAGAAGAACTTTACCCTTGTTTACTGTGCTGACCTCATCTTAACAATAGAAAGTTAAGACTATTTTTCAAGGGCTGCGAACCAGCCAGGATCATGGGTGGAAGAGAAAATTTTGATCTGCCAATCAAAGCTCATCCTGCCAGCACTCCGAATACCAGCCTGCCCTCCCTGATCCCTTAAACCTTGCTCTATACCCTGGGTCAGGGAGACAAGAGTTGAGAGCCTTTCCTTCTATCTCCTTACCAACCGAATGCATAATAAACTACTTCTTCTTTCAAAGACCAGTGTACGACTGTATTGGCTTCTATGCACATGGGGTGGAGAGCCCTTCTTGGTAATACGCTCGCTAGAATGCCAGCTCCATGAAAGCAGGACTTTGTCCATCTTGTTCATTCTTCCAAATAATGCCTAGCCCATATTAGGTTTTCAATAAATATTATTGAATTAAAAAGAAAATCTCCTTTCCCTCTCTGAGGGTAATAACCTACTGTATTACGGATCAGTTTCCTATGTCAAAATAATCAAGTAAACTGGAGAATTGCCCAAGTTCAAGCTATAGGAGAGTGTCCAGCTCTCAGGTAAGCTGCTACTTGCATGACAAGTTCCGTGTTTCACTGTGTAGAACTGAATGGTTCACAGTGGAGGACGTGATGAATTGACCTACATGCTGGATCAATACAAATCTTTGGTTGCGCTATTTGGTTGTGTAACAAGCCTAAGGTAACACTGATTCCCCGGGGACACCAAAAGTACTCTTATTCATTTTGATCAGTGTGTATTAAACTATTCATGACTTTTAAAAACAAGTCAGATTCTAATATGGTGCTAAAATGAAGACTAGGCCCGAAAGTTCTTTGGTCTCATAAAAATTCTCCTTGACATCTTGGATAAATACAGCTGAGAGGGATGATTTATATTTATGTTCTCCTCAGTCGCAATAGGACATGCCCCAGATAATTCTAACTTTCTTCAAGATGTGTCCTGTAAGTTCTAAGTCATGTCTTCAACATGCAGAGCAATAGTATTTCCAGGAAGATTTAGATATGCAAATATGATGATTTTATATACTCACTGTAAAAGCTTTTGAAGCCCAGCTAATTCTTTCATTTAGGACAGCATTGCATTTCACAGGAACGTCGCAGTTTTCATTTATATTCAAAAGCAATGCATGTTGATCTTTCAGTTAATGTTACTCTTCATTAGCTTTTTCATCACATATCTTTTCCATGTAAGGTCATAGTTGTGGTTAAGGCTTGTTTCATAATGATGTCTCAAGCTGTATTCTTTTGACACAGAAACACTTTGTTTTAAGCACGTGGGAATATTCTCATTTCCACACAGAATAATGCTTGTTCACAATTTTTTTTTGAAACTTAAAGCCTTCGTGGTAGGGTTGTCAGATTTAACAAATAAAAATACAGGACACCTAATTAAATTTGGCAGTCACTTAATTTATAGCCGCTAAATTAAATGCCAAACGGTACAAGGCAGGAGATGGTAAGTGGCAAAGGAGTGATAGAGACAAGAGGAGTGAGGAGATCAGGTCCAGCTGTGTCTTTGGAGGAAGAGAGGAGAAAGGGGGTGTTTCTCTAAGTGCTTTATGTTCGTGGTCCTGTTTAAGCTTCCTGCTGTGGTCTGAAGTTTGTGTCCTCCCCAAAATCACATGGTGAAATAATAATGCCTAATATGGTCAGGTTAGAAGGTGGAGGCCTTTGGAGTCTTCGTGAATGGGTTAGTGCTTTTACAAAAGAGATCTTTAGTCCCTTTCACCATGGGAAGGCGCAGAGAGAAGGTGCCGGCTGTGAACCAGGAAGAGGGTCCTTGCTAGAACATGACCATTCCAGCGCCTTGATTTTGGACTTCCCAGTCTCCAAAACTGTGAGCAACAAATTTCTGTTGTTTATAATCCACCCAGTCTGTAGTATTTTGTCAAAGCAGCCCAGATGGGTTAATACACCCCCAAAAACTCAGTGAGGTAGATATTACTATCATCATTACCAGTTTCCAGCTGAATAAAAAAATGAGACTGAGAGGGTCTACATTACACGCCTATGGTCACAAAGCTAGTAAGCAGCATTATCTGCCTCCACCCCAGGTCCTCCTGACCCAGAGCCTAAGCTTTTAACTACCAGTGCTGCCTCCAAGGTGATGGAAGAGAAAGCTGGGAACTCGACTGTTATATGGAGCTCCAAGAGGTTTGAGCAGGAGAGCATGATAGAAAGACTATTTTAGAAAACAAATTCTTCAAGCACGGCTCTAGATGTTGTGGATATGAATATTCATTCAATCACATTGGATTACAATGAGACTAAAGAAAGTGTCAAACATTAGAAACATTGTGAAACCAAAACAAATGGAAATGAGTTGTTGATTATTTGCATGTAAGGAATGAGAGAGCGAGAGGATAGAGGGAGAATCAAAGATAAGTGCAAACTAAGATTCCACAAAAACCAAAAAAACACGACAACGAAGAAAAGCTGTTGGAACTAGTAAACTAATTCAGCAAAGTCACAGGATATGAAACCATCACACAAAAATCAGTTGTGTTTCTATACAATAACAATGAACAATTTGAAACTGAAATTTAGAAAATAATTCTGTTTTCAGTAGCATCAAAAAGAATATAATAGTTAGGAATAAACTTAACCAAGCAGGTAAAAGACTCATACACTGAAAACTACAAAACATTACTGAGAGAAATTAAAGGAGACATTGATAAATGGAAAGACATCCTGTCTTCATGGATTGGAATACTTAATATTGTTAAGATGTCAGTACTACCTAAAGTATCGCATTGATCTACAGATTCAATGCAATCCCTATCAAAATCCCAATGACTTTCTTTTTTTTGCAGAAATAGAAAAATCCATCCTAAAATTCATATGGAATCTCAAGGGACTCTGAGTAGCCAAAACAATCTTAAAAAAGAACAAAGTTGGAGTTCTCACACTCCTTGGTTTCAAAACTTACTACAAAGCTACAGTAATTAAAACAGTGTGGTACTGGCGTAAAGATAGACATGTAGACTAATAGAATAGAGTAGAGAAACCAGAAACGAACCTTTGCATATACAATCAAATGATTTTGACAAGGGTGCTGAGACCATTCAATGGGTAAAGGACAGTCTTTTCAACAAACGGGGTTGTGAAAACTGGATATCCACATGCAAAAGAGTGAAGTCGAACCTTTATCTTACATTATATAAAACATTAATTCAAAATGGATTAAAGACCTAAACATAAGACCTGAAACCCTAAAACTCCCAGAAGAAAACATAAGTGAAAATCTTCATGACACTGGATTTGGCAATGATTTCTTGGAGGTGACGCCAACACTATAGGCAAAAAATAGAGAAAAAAATAGGTAAATTAGACATCACCAAAATTAAAAACTTCTGTGCATCAGAGGATACTATTAACAGAGTGAAAAGGCAATCCACATGTTGGGAGAAAATATTTGCACATCACACACCTAATAAGGGATTAATATCTAGGATAAATAAAGAACTCCTACAGCTCTACAGCAACCAAAAAAAACAACCCCCCAAAATGAGCAAAAGATTTGAATAGACATTTCTCCAAAGAAGATATACAGATGGTCAATAAGTACATGAAAAGATGCCTGCTCTTTGTCCCTGAACAGTTGAGTGGTGCTGGAGAAAAACGCACAGCCCCGCTGAACAGTCTCACTGTAAATCTATGACCATAAATCTCACAAGAGTACTCAGTACTGCCTAGGGTCTTATTTTACACCCCTAGTGTATTTGCTTTTCCAACTCCGAAATGACTCTTTTATACCTTCTTTCCCATCAAATTCTCTATGCATGCCTCCTCTCCCCTTGCCTCACTTCCTCAGACAACAGCTTTGTCAACTTTCCGTCACCAAAGTTACTGTCTTAGCTGCACACACTTCACCCCACCACTCTCCCTGCCCACTCCTCGATATGGGCTCTGGATCCCATCCCCTTTCTTGTTCTCAAGGACTGTTCTCCTACAGTTCCTCCAACTTGTCCAGACTTTTCCTGCCAGCATCCAAACATGCTATAATCTGTCCTATGAAAGGAATAAAAACAGAACATCTCATTTGACCCCATAATGCCTTTCAAATTCCCCTCTCATTTCTCTCCTCTCATTCAAAGCAAAACATTTTGAAATGGGGTTTGCAAAGTATGTGTTGGTGATTCGTAGTGAGAGGATGATAGGGTTCAGATCGGGTTTGCTCATTGCTGATGACAATTTCATCATCATGATAGTGGGTGTCTGAAGTGAGTTGAGGAAGTGGTCATTGGAGGTGAGAAGTCAAGGAACTGAGAGGCCAAGGCACAAATATCTGGCAGTGGGGATGTGTCACTGCCCCGCAGAGTTTAGGAAAGTCTAATCTGATCCTCTCCTGTCCCACCTGGTCAGGAGACGTGACGTTTCCTTCTATGCCTCCGTCCCCACACAAGATGACCAATTTCCCCACGTTCTGATCAAGGGCACAATACATTCCCAGAAACAGCAGGACATCCCCAGTGGGTGGGAACTTCTTTCCCGCTTGAGGATAACTTAGCACTGAGTCCTGTCCACTCCACTTCCTGGTCCTCTCAACTATGGGTCCTCTCACCCATCCCATTGCAAGACCTCTACTCTTGCAAGGCTTTCCTCTTCTTTGTGAACCACCCCTAAACCTGCTCTTTCCTTATACTGGAGCCCCAACTTACTCGGCAAGCCTGTGTCTGAATCTTTCTGTTTCGCGTTTGCAGCAGTTTTCTCTGAGTCTTTGTTTCTTCTTCGCTGTGTGCTAATGGGGGGGGAAACCCCAAAAACTAGACTTCAGCTTCTAGAGAGGGCAAAAGAGGGGAGAAATACACAGAAAGCACACAGGAAATTAGAGATTCACCCTGTCTCAGAAGGATTACCCACGAGACTGTTGAAGATGTCAAAAAATGAAGACAGGAGCAGAGGTGGAAGAGAATGAGGTAGGTGGTAAAGTCATCAGTGACAGAGGTGGAGTGATCAGGACAGGCAGATGTCAGCCACGGAGAGGCAGCAGGTGCTAAGTTTGATGCTTTGAAGGAAGGTGAGAGAGATAAGGCCTGGAGATGGCATTTGGAGAGTAAAGAAGACTCTCCTCTCCTTCAGGTCCCAGGTACAAGAGGCTTGAAAGGGAAAACAGTCTCCACTCTAGAGGTTAAATGCTGTACCAAGGGGGCAGAGAGCTTTTCATTCCAGAAGAAAGGTCTTTAAAGGGTCAAGATCTTATGTCTGTCACGTTCATCTCCAACACCTTGTACGATGCAGTGAATCACAGTGTGCTCATCAAATAAGTGTTGAATAAATGGAAAGGCAGTTAATTGAATCTAGGCTTTATATTTAAATCATGTGCCACAACCCTACCACTCTTCTAGAATAAGTGGCAGTCTCCAGCTTCCTGCTCAGTGATATGAGACTGCCATGGGCAGCAATGGATCCTCATGTGGCCTTGCATTCCTAGTGCGTAATGTTTAAACTTTTGAGGAACTGCCAAACTGTTTTCCAAAGTAAGTGTATCACTCTACCGTCCCACCAGCAATATATGAGGGTTCCAATTCCTCTATATCCTCACCAATACTTATTATTTTCTCTTCTTTAAAATTATAGCCATCCTGATGGGTATTAAGTGATATATCTTTGTGGTTTTGATTGCATTTCTCTAATGACTAAGGATGTTGAGCACGTTTTCATGAGCTTATTGGCTATTTGCATATCTTTTTTGGAGAAATGTGTATTCAAATCCTTTGCCCATTTTCAATAGAGTTTATTGTCTTTTTTGTTATTGAGTTACAAAAGTTCTTTAATAATTCTGGATTCTGTATATAAGTTCCCTTATTTGATATATGATTTACAGATATTTTCTTCATTCTGTGGAGTGTCTTTTCACTTTCTTGATGGTGCCCTTTGGAGCACAAAAGTTTTTAGTTATGATGAGGTACAACTTATCTATTTTTGGGTTTTTTTGTTGCTCTATTTCTGGTGTCATATCTAAGAAAGCATTGCTTAATGCAAGGTCATGAAGATTTATGCCTATGTTTTCTTCTAAGAGTTTTATTGTTTTAGTACCCCCCTATACTGGGATGCTAAAGCTGTATTGAAATATAATTCACATACCATACAATTCACCCATTTAAAGTATACAGTGCAATAATATTTAGTGTATTCACAGAATTGGGCGACTATTATCACAATTAATTTTAGAACACTTTCTTCACTCCCTGAAAAAATCCTCTATCATTTAGCTATCATGCCCCATTTTTCCCAACCCTGCAGCCTTAGACAAACACTAATCTGCTTCTCCATTTTTGGACGATATTGCTGGATACAGAATTCTTGGTTGACAGTCTTTTCTTTTGGCACTTTGAAAATATCGTCCCACTGCCTTTTGACCTTCATCATTTCCAATAAATATTTAGCTGTTACTCTTATTGAGGATCCTCTGTATGTTATGAGTTGCTTCTTTCTTGATGCTTTCAAGATTGTCTCTTTGTCTTTGTCCTTTGATTATGATGTGTCTAGATGTGTATCTCTTTGAATTTATCCTTGTTGGAATTTGTTTAGTTTCTTGGATATGTAGATTAATGTTATCCATCAAATTTTGGAAACTTTTGGCTATTATTTCTTCCAATGTTCTTTTTCCCCCCTTTTCTCTCTCCTCTTCTTGTGGGATTCCCATTATGCATATGTTGAGATACTTAGTGGTTGCCACAGGTCTTTGAGATTCTGTTCATTTTCTTCATTTTTTTTCCTTTTTGTTCCTCAGACTAGATCAAATGAATTGATTTATCTTCAAATTCACAGATTCTTCTGTCAGCCCAAATCTTCTGTCAAGCCCCTAATGTGAATTTTTGTTTCATTATTGTAGTTTTCAACTCCAAAATTTCTATTTGCTTCCTTTATATAATTTCTATTTCTTTATTGACATTCTTTATTGAGTAAGCCATCATTCTCATACTTTTCTTTAATTTTTTAGACATGATTTCCTTTATTTTTTTGAGTATTTTTAAAAATAGATGATTTAAGGGCTTTGTCTAGTCACTTGGGTGTCTGAGCTTCCTCAGAACAATTTCTGTTGATTCCTTTTTTACCTGTGTATGGGCCATACTTTCTTATTTCTTTAGATGTCTCATAATTTTTGGCTGAAAATTGGAAGTTTTAAATTATTAAATGTGACAAATCTGAAAAGCAGATTTCCCTCTGCTCCCCAGGGGTTTGTTGTTGTTGCTGCTGCTATTTGGGTTTTAGTGAGTTTCTTGAGTCAATTCTGTAAAGTCTGTACTCTTTTCCATGTGTGGACACTAAAGTCTCTACTTAGTTATCTCAGTGGGAGGTTAACAACTGTACAGATATTTCCTTAAATGCTTGGAACCAATAAGTCTGCCAGCCTTTGCATGCACGTTGGGACATAGCTTCAGTGCTCAGGTAGGCAATTTACAGCTCTGTCTTTGCCTTCACTTCCTGCTTGCACAGAGCCCCCTGGTTAACCAGAGGTGAGAATTTAGGGCCTTCTCAGGTCTTTCCTGGGAGTGTGCACAGCCCTACATATGTGTGTGGTTTTCTAGGTTCCCAGGAATATGTGAGAGCTTTTCAAAGCCTGATATTGACATCACATTCCCCAGCTTTTCCTTTTAAGTTTTTTGGTGAGTTTATTCTTTACTGCTGCTATTATGACCACGTCAGCAGCAGAGATATTAAACAATTGCCAATGATTGTTTTCTGTGAACACCTCCGGGAAACTGCTGTTCACAATGGGTGAGCTCTGAGTCAAGTCAAACAAAAACAAGCCTTGTGAGTGGGGTTTTCCAGGGAACTACCAGACAGGTCATATAGTGACAGCTATCACAGAGTGGGCTTTGGAGAAGCTCCAACTTTCTGTCCTTTCTAGGGGCTGCTACGCTGTTGGTTTTCACCATGATTACAGGTCTGTTTGTTTTTAAGGCTACCTTGGAGCAGGAACAGGGTAAGTTAAAATGCCACAAAGATCACTGTTCTTACCATGATTCAAATGTTTTTCTTGAATAAACCCTCCTGAAATTGTTGTAAGCCTTTGGTTAATTTCCAGAATTCTGAAAAGATTGATTTTGACCATTTTTGCTAATGTTTTTGTTGCTTTTATGGAGGAGTGAATTTTCAGAGCTCCCTACTCTGGCACTCCTGAAGGGCTTTCCATTCCTCTTTTTTTTTTTTTTTTAAAGATATATGTGGATGTACATACATTTGTAGGGAATAATACAAAGATCCTATATACCTTTCACCCAGTTTCTCCCAATGATAATATCTTGCAAAACAAGAGTATAATATCCTATCCAGGAAATTGATACTGCTACACTCCACTGACCTTATTCAGATTTTACTATTTACATGTACTCGTTTGTGTGTGTGTGTGTGTGTGTGTGTATTTAGTTCTATGCAATTTTGTCACATGTGTAGATTTGTGTGACCACCACCACAGTCATGACACCTAACAGTGCTATCACAAAGATCCTTTATAGCCACTGTCACATCGCCCCCTGCTCCCACAACCACCACTCCTAACACTGGGCAACCGCTAATCTGTTTTTCATGTCTATAACTTTGTCATTTCAAAAGAATCATAGAGTATGTCATACCATAAAAATTATTCAACAATGAGAAGAAATGAAATATTGACGCATGACACAACATGGATGAACCTTAAAAACATGCTAGATAAAAAAAGGCAAAGGACCACATAGCAGATGATTCTATTTATATGGACTGTCAGAATAGGCAAATCAATGGAGACAGAAAGTAGAATAGTAGTTGACTAGGGCTGGGTGGGATGGTGGGTGAAATAAAAGGTGCAGGATTTCTTTCTGGGGGCAAGGAAAATGTTCGAAGAGTGAATGTGGTGATGGTTGCACAAGTCTGTGAATATACTAGAAACTGTTGAATTGTACAGTTTAAATGGGTGAATTGTATGGCATGTGAATTATATACTGATAAAGCTGTCAAAAAAAGAGAATGCTATATAAGTGGAATTATGCCGTACATAAAACCTCGGGATTCGTCTTATTATTTTTAAATAACAATTTAGTCCCAAAGAAACTATCTGTTGCCAGAAGTAGTAGGTAAACATCATATCTATGGTACAAAAAGTTTTATATATAAGATATCATAACTGAGCATGACAAGAGGAAGTTGAGCTTGACCAAAAAGGAGGGAATCTGTCCTTGCTCTCGGAGGAGTCTGGGCGGCATCACCATTCATACACAAATGCAGTTCAGTTGGGTCTCATTTCAAGTCTACTCCAAGGGTTTTCAAGAAATCCAAGGATGGGATTTCTCACTACTGGGCCAAAAATGGAATGGATGAAAACAAACTGTTTCAGCTCAGTTCAGATAAGATAGATTTTTATTGGAAGAGAAAGTCGGCAGTAATGATAGCAACACACAAACACAGTGAGCTTCACGATGTCAGCTGCTTCTAGATTTACAGATTAAAAACTGTGGCTAAGAGAGTCTTTCTGTACATGGCCCAGAGATTGAACACTCTCCTTTCATATGTAGCTCTTATCGTGTTTTCTGTATTTTTATTTCCCTCCACACTAGATCATTACAAAGCTTTCTACTGAGGGAGCTACATTTGTAGACCTTACATAATTCTTTTCTGGTTGAAATAAAGTGGCTTGTTCACCTATGGAATGCTGTCCCTTGATCAACGTTATCATGATCATTCACCATTGGTATTCGGGGAAGTAGACTTGATTGTCTATGCATCAGCGTGTCATATAGTTTCAAAGCTAGAAATTTGGGAACTAAAAATTTTCAAAAGGAGCATCTAAAGACAAATCCTTTAATAATTTCAGATTAACCAGAATTCTCAATTTCCTGAAATACACAGCTTATTTGAGAGGTGTTTAACCCTTATTTGAGAAAGAAATGGGGGCGGGGCAGAGGGAAGCCATCAAAGGTTTTCGCCATTATTCTGACTCCGGTTTCTTTTCCATTGTGTACGGCACTTTCGCTGTAGAACAACTGCGGGCGTAATTAATCTTTAACCGGCTGAACGAACTCTCCTCCACAGAGGGGTGCCTTCTCTGACACTAGGGAAATTAACCACCATAGAAATGTTTCACAAGTGTAGCATTTCATAAATGTTAGAACAGAGTCCACTCTCTAAACCAGAGGTTGGCAGATAGTAAATATTTTAGGCTTTGTGGGCCAAATCGTCTCTGTTGCAACTAGTCAACACTGTCATTGTGGCAAGAAAATAGCTATCGGTGCTATATAAACAAACAAGTGTGGCTGTGTTCCAACAAAACTTTCTTTTTTTTTTTTTTTGAGGAAGATTAGCCCTGAGCTAACATTTGCTGCCAATCCTCCTGTTTTTGCTGAGGAAGACTGGCCCAGAGCTAACATCCGTGCCCATCTTCCTCTACTTTATATGTGGGACACCTACCACACCATGGCATGCCAAGCTGTGCCATGTCCACATCTGGGATCCGAACCGGTGAACCTCAGGCCGCTGAGAAGTGGAATGTGCGAACTTAACCACTGCGCTACTGGACCGGCCCCCTAAGACTTTCTTTATGGTCACTGAAATTTGGATTTCATGTAATTTTCAACTGTCGTGAAATATTTTTCTTTGGATTTTTTTTTCAAAAAAATTTCTTAGCTTATGAGCTGTACGTAAACAAGTGAAGGGTCAGATTTGGCCTGTGGTTGTTAGTGGGCCAGCCCTACCCTAAACTGATGGAAAAGTAGAAACATCAAAACCGTATCACAGAGTGGTTTGGAACCCACGCTTTGGAGTCAGGCAGAGATGGGTCTGACTGTCGGCTCTGCCACTCACTAGTTGTGTGACCTTGGACAAATTATGCAACTCTGTAAAACGACCTCTGTAAAATGAGGATGGTAATGGCTACTCCATAGGATTGTTCTGAAAATTAAATGAATTATTGCATACATGTTTAACACAGGCAAGGTCATAGTGCATGTAGTTACTACTATAATGAGTGTCTTGAGGAGTGTACAAAGCCTTTACTTTCCCCAAATCTCTGTGACAACATTGGAATTTATAGCAGGGTATTTATCAAGACAGCGTATATCAGGCCAAATCTTAGAGTCATCTCTGAGACCTTATTCTCTCGCCTCTCCCATTCAGTTCACCAGCAAATCATATCTGCTCTACCCTCAAAATATATCCAGAAGCTGGTCACTTCTCCATAACTATCGCCTTGATCTGTCACCGTCAACTTCCACCTGGTCTTTCTGCTCCCACCTTTGCTCCTCTTATTTTCCAGAGAGATGCTTTTAAAATACAACGCGGGGGGCTGGCCCAGTGGCGTAGTGGTTAAATTTGCACGTTCTGCTTTGGCAGCCTGGGGTTCATGGATTCAGATCCCCGGTGTGGACCTACACACCACTCACCAGGCCATGCTGTGGCGGCATCCCAGTACACAATACAAGGAGATTGGCACAGATGTTAGCACAGGGCCAATCCTCCTCACCTAAAGAAAATATATATACATATTCGGATCCCTTCGTTCCTCTGCTCAAAAGCCCCTGATCGTTCACTCAGAGGACAATCCTAGGTCCTTATCGTATAAGCCCTCAGTATCCTACACTCTTCCCCTTGCTCCCTCAGTCCCAGCCATAGTGGCCTTGCTATTCTCAAGCACGTCAATCCCGCTCCCACTTCCCATTTAATATTTGGTGGTATTTCTTTCTGGAATGTTCTTTTCCCAGATAACCAAGTGTTTTCAATTTTACTACTTCTTTCAGGTCTGTGCTCAAATACAATCTTGTTAGAAAAGAATTCCCTGACACTCCTTAACTCTCTTTTCTTACTTGGTGGTCGCACTACCACTTCCTGCCATATTTCACAATTACTTGTTTGAACGCCTCCCCCTGATATAATGTAAGCTCATGAAAGCAGACTGTGTGTGTCTTGTTCACAGCTATATCCAAAGTGTCTAGAACATTGCCTCACACAGAGTAGTTTCAAATTTGTTGAGTGAATTAATAAACGAACTTTTCGTGCTCTAAGAGATTCTGAAAAATGAGAGCTTTTTGAGTATTCTTCTTGTGTTGATTAGAATACATGTTTGGCTGCATATATATGACAGCAGCCTAATGGAAGACGAATTAATTTCTTTATTACCCAGGAGTCGGGAGGTAGGTGGTTCAGGGTAATGCTTTCTGAGGTTGTCCAGATGAGCAGGCTTCCTCTGCTTTGTTGCTTATGACCTCTAAAGTGTATTGCCTTTCTCTGAAAGGTCCAAGAAGGCTCTCCATCAAATAACTGTTCTAAGCAACAGGAGGGAGGAAGGGTAGGAAGACCACACATACACTCTATTTAAGGACACTTTCTGTAAATTGTACAAAACATTTTCACTCACTTCTCATTATAAAACTTAATCACATGACTATACCCAGTGGCCGAAAGGGGTAGAATCTATAATCTTTCTTCTGAGTGGCCATTTGCCCAGCTAAAAATCAGCAGTTCTATTTCTGTAAGGGAAAAGGGGCAAATAAATATTGGGGAGAAATTAATCTTTGTCACACTTCTCTACATTTTTCTTCCCGTCCTTCCAAAACATGCAGCCAAAATGGGGAGGCTCATCTTGCAGCAGCCTTGCTTCTTGGCCCAAGAGTTGGAGACACTGCCTGGGCTGTCAATATTCTCTGCTGGAGTAAGATGCTAGGACATTGCCTTTTTGTTCAATTGAGTTCATCAATTGAATTGATAACTCATTTTCCTCAGATCCATATTCTAAGAAAATGGAAGTGTTTTCTCAATCTTTGAAGATATCTTCCCTGGTTTCCACAGTTGCGTGGAATCTGATATCCTCTGAAATAGCCATTCAGGGCCAGCTTCCCGGGCTGTGACCTGTGCAGTGACGTAGGGCCCCACACTAAGTTAACGCTCTGCTGTCTCTATCTTAAAATTCTTAGCAATGTTATCTTTGAATTTGTGCTTTTGTAAGTGAAGTCCAAGGGGACAGTGCAGCACATACCTCAGTAGAGGAATTATATATGTAATCTGTATGCAATTCCTCGCTGCCCTGTTGGCTTTGAGATGCCCATGAGCACAGAGTTCCAGTGGGCATTCGATGGGAGGGAGGTCAGTGAGACTCAAAGCGAGTACAAGGTGAGTGTGTTAGGTGTCTTGACTGAGTGATGCCTCATTGACAGCCCAGGGAAGTCAATCTTTCTGCTCAACCCAGAGCTGACTTTGAACACAGAAAGAAGGCAGTGGTGTTCTAATCAACAAGAATGACCAACTAACCCTATCATATCCTTTCTTACTCATTTACTTCCCCATATTAGCCAGCTACTCATGCGAAAGAGATGACAGAAGGAAAGGAAACACAGGGTAACCCCTAGCTCCTTTTCCTTTCAGTTCTTCCTTACTCCTTAGTAAGACCAAGGTAGAGACTGTCCGTAGAATGTTCATGTATCAAGCAACAAAATAAAAACAGTTGAGATAATTTTGTAGTGTTTCTACTCTTCTGGTAAGAACAAAATACGTAGTCATGTAGGCACTACAAAGTACAAATTGTATAAGTTAAGCAATTCTGCGTACAAATTAATTGCTCTTAGATTTACATTTAACACTAGCTATTCACACTATAAAGATGGATGGTAAAATTCATGCTAATAATTAAAAATTTTAATTTTTCTTTACATAAAGTGACGTTCAATAGCAAATAAAAAGCCCCATGACACATCGAGAGAAAGACTGCAAAAGACAGGAAGAACTTTATATTTTAGTATCTTTAATGGCACTTCTCCTCCCTGGTTTTTGAACAAGAGCTCCGCATTTTTTATTTTGCATTGGGCCCTGCAAATTATGTAGCTTATCCTGTATCCATTTTAGTTAAACCCTGCCTAAATTTCGGTCTTTCTTAGTCTCCCAAGTGAAGAAAGAAAAATCAGCAGGCAAAGAGATTAAGAGATGAAGCAGCAAATAACACAATCCAGCCCCATACCAAAGGGCATTTCATGGCCACAGCGTTACTTTTCCTCAAGCTTCTCTTTTTATGGTCATTTATCCCCCACCAAAAATCCCTGGTCTGAGAGTTCTAGAGCCTTGAATTAAGAGCTGCTCTAGAACACTGGCTACTCCCAAGTTCTTTATTGCATCCAATCCAGGAGTGCATGATGCTTTCTTCACTTCTCTGGTTTGCCAAGAGTTTAATTTTTCATCTTGTCGATGTATCATTTATCTCATTGCCTTGCTTATTTTTCTTTCTTTTTTAATTGAAGTATAATTGACACACAATATTATATTAGTTTCAGGTGTACAACATAGTGATCTGATATTTTTCTACATTACGAAATGATCATCATGCTAAGTCTGTTTGCCGTCTCTCACCAAACAATGTCATTACGATATTGTTGACTATACTTCCTATGCTGTATGCTACATCCCCGTGACTTATATGACTTGTTTTATAGCTGGAAGTTCGCACCTTTTGATCCCCTTCACCTATTTCTTCCATTCCCTCATCCTGCTTGCTTTTCTTTATGGTGACTCTAACGGGAATATTTGAAAATATCAGACCTCTCTAAATGACATTCCATCTCCAAGTCTGAACCATGAGCCTAATCATCCAGGGAAGGAGATATAGACAGGTCCCGAGCAAAGGGGCCATTGTGCAGCTTCATGCCCCAGGGATGACTTCTCTTTTGAATGGAGAGTGAGAGACAGACACACACGCAGACTTAAAGCCAGGTTTTCTCAAGAGAGAAAAGGACTTTAAAAATTCATTTATTATCTGTGAACATATAATAGGACCAATTATTACATACTACCTGGGCAAGAAAGTCTTACCCAGGTAAAAAGTGAGGAAGGAAAGCCAGCCCTTTCTAGCTATGGTAGGTTGAGAGAGGAAAGATGGTGGAGGCAGGTGAAAGATTCTAAGGGATTTATTTTATAGTTTTCTTAGGAAGGCATTCTGGGTGGGGGGATGCAGTTAAAATACTAGCTCGCTATGGGTAGAGTGACCATATGTCCCAGTTTGCCCAGGACTATCCTGATTTATGTTTGTTATCCCAGTATAATTATTACTAGCTCTCCTGTTCACTTTCGGAAGTGTCCTGGACTGATAATAAATTATATGGTCACTCTAGTTTGGGGACCTTGAGAAAAACTGAAGCCAGAGGCTACTTTGCTTGATATTATAGGGGTAGGGAGCAAGAAGCTAGTAGGCCCAAGAGTGAAGACCCTGAGACAGTAAGGGAGGTGGCTGTAAAGATGCAAGGGAGCCAGAAGCACTCATGTGCCCAGGTGAGGGAAACTTAGGGTCAAGATGAACTTGATAGAGGTATCTGTGAAAGCTATAGATATCACTAATGGGGTGCTCAACGGGGGAATCCATAGAACATTCTTATTAAAGTCATAGAAAGATAAAGATAGCTGTCCTTATACTTCTTATTCCAGGATGGACTGAAGATTCTAGCAATGCAATAAAACAGAAGACAAAAGTGAAGTATAATGTAAAGGATTACATTAATTGTAATAGATTGCATTTACCCAAAATGGCAACAATATTTCTGGTTCCGCATGCTCTTCCAGAACTTTGCCTCCTCCCATCAAGAGAAGTCTATGTCCCCACCCTGGGACCTACAAAGACCTTTGTGGCTGTCCTAACTAATAGGGTATGACAAAAGCAATGCTGGGTAGCTTCTGAAACTAGGTGATAAAAAGCAATCCAGTTTCTGCCTGGCTCTCTCGCTCAGGGCACACTCTGGAGCCGTGAGCTCCCATGTAAGAAACCCAGCTCCCTGGAGCTGTCACATTGGAATTATCACAGGGAGAAAATATACAGAGATAGAGGCTTCTGAGAAGCCCTAGAAATTCCAGGCCTCTGCTGTTTGAGTCTTACCAGCACAGGTACCAGACACGTGAGTGAGCAAGCCACAAAATCCAGAAACTGTATTAAAAATTTTGACATGTTTGGCTATTGAATGTTAGTGTGGTGGACATCCAGCTTCTGCTTAGGATGTGGAAAGCTAGAAGGAGCATTGGTTCTACTCTTAGAGAAAAAAATAAAAGAAAGAAAGAAAGAAAGAGACAAATAATTTGCAAAAATCCTAAGTTTACTTGAATCTATCCATAGTGCACTGAATAGGGGCCCCCAAAAAGATATGTCTATGTCCTAACCCCCCAAACCTCTGAATGTGACCTTATTTGGAAAAAGGGTCTTTGCAGACGTAATTAAGTGAAGGCTTTGAAGATGAGATCATCCTGGATTATCTGGGTGGGCTGTAAATCTAAGTGTCCTTATAAAAAGAGGAAAAGATACAGCCAGAAGAGAAAGAAAAAGAAAACAGAGGAGAAAACCATCTGAAGATGAAGTCAGAGATTGGAGTTATGAAGCTATAAGCCAAGGAATGCCCAGGATTTCTGGCAGCCACCAAAACTAGGAGAGAGGCAGGCAGTGGATTCTCTCACAGAGCCTGCAGAAGGAAGCAATCCTGCCAACACCTTGATTTCAGACTCCTGGCCTCCAGAACTGTGAGAGAAAAAATTTCTGCCATTTTAAGCCATCCGATTTATGAGATTTGTTACAGCAGCCCGGCAGAGAGCTGAGATTGCAGGCAGCCAAGATCTAAGGAAAGACAGGTGCCCACAAAGAGAGATGCTTACCTGGGACAGACATGGGATTCTATGCAAGTTGGGAAAAAGAAGTCAGCTAAAATGTCTAAGGAATCGTTAAAGGCCAAATGTAAGCTAGCTTGAGAGTGTAGAATCATCACGACAATACAATTAAGAAATTCAGGATGTTTAACATTGACACAATACTTCCGTCTAGTATAAGACCTATGTTTAAAATTTTCAAATTGGCGTAATAATATCCTTCATAGCATTCATTTTTTTTCTATTCAAGATCCAGATTAGCATCATGACTCGCATTTAGTGGTCCTGTATTTTGGTCTCCTTTAATCTTGAACAATTCCTGAGCCTGTCTTTGTTTTCACGCCGTTGGCATTTTTGAAGAATGCACGCCAATTGTTTTGTAGCGTGTTTCTCAGTTCAGGTCTATCTAACTGTTTTCTCATAATTAGATCCAAGATTATTCGTTTTGGGCAGGAATTTTACATTAATGATGCTATGACCTTTTGGTGTATTACGTCAGTTTCCCATTATTGGCAATGTTAAGTTGAATCAAGTTCAGTTAAGGTGGTGACTGCCAGATTTCTTCACTGTGGCTATCTTCCTCTTTGTAATTAATACTCCCTATTGGAGACACTTTGCACATGCATAAAAATCCTGTTCCCATTAAACGAACAATAATTCTAGCACCCATCAATGGGATTTTTTTGACTAAATAAATTATGATGGCTGCAAAATAGTGGTTTTTCTGACTCTATGATTCCTTCTAACTGACATTCATTGTAAAGAGCTTTTCCTCTCACTCCTTTCTCTCCCCCAACCTCCTTCTCCAACCTATCTCCATACATTGTTTTTCTTTCTCATTGTGGATTCCAGAAAGTGATAAATTCCTCCGACAGGGTCTTGGACCCTGGAATAGCTCAGCAGTCACTGAAAGTCTCACACCTTGGAGATCCCAGGACTTGTGACTACAGATACCAATCTATGCTTCTCTGCAGGGCATTAGGGAGCCGGGAGTAACATAAGTCTGATATTAAATATTCAGGAGATACACTAATAAGACTAACAAGTTAGTAAGAGGGCCAGGTATGTTTGGAAATAGTTTGCTAGGTGTGTGTTTTTTTCTTTTTCTTTAGCTAATTGGCATGTTAAACAATAACGTTGCTCACTGCAGGGCTGTTTCCATTCAAACAAACGCAGACTTTATCCGATTTTCATTTTGTTTCTTCTAGATGATTTTGAAAGGTACTCTGCCCTGAAGTTGGTTGTTGCCGTTAACTATTTAGTAGACATTAGTTTGCAACATACATCTAAAATTTGCGTTTCAGAAAGTCTGAACATATTTGGATTTAAGCATGTGGAGAATGCTGTGGCGAGTGACTCAGGCACCCCTACTCCCCCTTCCCCTCCTCAGCTCTCAACTAAATGCTCTGGGAATTGCCCTCGGCCCAAAAGAGCCCCTCAACCCTCCTTCTGGAACAGCTCACAGTTAGGACTGGACAATGTGGAGCCTTGCTGACCAGCTCCCTTGCCTCAAGGGAGGACAGCTCTGAAGGGCCTTCCCAGCTCGAGCTCCCTACAGGACTGCACCACATTTCAGCCTCTCCCTCTCCTCAATCCTATTTCCTTCACCTTCCCCCTAGATGTCGAGCCCCACAGCCCTCACCAACAAGCTACCACACGCAAATCTCTGTTTCCCAAGGAAACCCACCCCAGTCAACTTTTGAAGACCCAGATTTGGAGAGCAGTCCTATTAATATTTTAGTATGTTTTTGTATGTCAGTCTGAGGGCTATTTTATTTACCTGATTACAGGAAGAGATAATTTTGGGTTGATTTTTTTGTTTGTTTCACAGCACAATAGAGGAGTATTTTTGGAAAATGTGAAAATAAATAAAACTCAGAACTCATGGTTTTGAAATTTGTTGCCAATGTAAACTTATAGTTAGAAAATAAAAGATGTTCTTTTTGTGTTCTCTCTCTCTCATTAACTTTTAAAAACAAAGCAATAAGCGTTAAAATAATGATTTGTGAAAAAAGAACTAAAAATAAAGTAGTAGAATTGATAGCAGTTATCTAAGCTTTGCCATTGTTCAGGTTCAATTATGGAAAATACCTTCAATGAATATGTATACATATATTTATATTATCTATAGAAAATTCTAAGATTCTATCATGCTCTACAATTTAACCACAAGTTGGGAAATTAACTAATGAAATATTGAAATATTGAATACTTAAGGGCTTCCCACTTTACACAAGTATATTTAATTTTACAGTAATATTGAGGTAAGCGTTATTGTCCCAATTTTATAAACAAGAACACTAAGATTCAGAAAAATTAAATAATTCTTCTAGATCACTAAAACAGTAAGTGGGGGAGTCAGAATTCAACGCAGATCTGCCTGATTTTTAGGATTGACATCATGATCTAACCTCATACTGTGTATGGTTCCTGGTTTCTAAACGAAAGAATGGGCTGGACCAGACCACAGAGCCTGATTCTAGAATGACAACGGATGAGAATTAGGACTTTTCTAGTAACTTTTCAAAGTAGCCTTTGTTTAGGTTTGCCCCAATAACAAACAAGGTATAGAAGATATTCTTGAGGGAAACATTCCAGTGGAGGACACAGCAACGAGTGCCCACGCTGGAGGTCTGGTGGGCTAAGCAAGCTGTGAGTGAGCTGTCCTTCAGGCTGGGGGAGCACAGACCTCTATACTGGCTGCCTTTATACCACCAGCCATGTCAGCACTCAGTAAGCAAAAACAACTTACACAACTCTTTATGGCAATAATTCTGACACTGAGGAAACCATGTTGAGGTTTTGCACTTTGAAATTCTCTGCCAACAGTGGGCATTGTACCCTCATCTCATTCAGGGTCTCAGGGCATCGAAGCTTCCACATGTGTCTGTTTGGGCTAGGCTGTCCATGGCCTCTCTCAAGAAGGCAGAACTCCTAACCATTTGGCTAAACTGTCACCTCAGTTACCAGGATTCAAAGAACTCATATACTAAATGGAGCATTTGTATAAATAAGTGATTTAAATTACATAGAACAATAAATTTTTATGGTCAAATTTTATTTCCCGAAGAAAAGTTACCCCCCCAAATTAAAATACATTGACCAGTCATAAGAGCCCAGTTCTTAGGTGATAAATTCACATAAATTTAAAGTTTTAAAACTTGGGTATAATAACATATCACCATACAATTCAAGCTACAGAAAAATTTGTGAATAAGTTTAGATTCCTTGATGTGAACTTGGTCAAAATGAAAGGATGTCTGAGGTAAACAAAACACAAGAGAAGTGATGATGTCTTTGTATTGTCTTTCATACATAATTGTCTTTTATACATACATAATTCCACCTCCTACCTTTAGAGATAGTAAAATAAAAAATTAGAACAATTTGTATTGTTTAGCTGAAAGAAGAGAAAACATAGATAATAGTCTGTTCTTTTAAAAAAAAAAACAGTCTTATTGAGGTATAATTTATATCCAAAGAACTGCACATATTTAATGTGTACAATTTGATGAGTTTGGACATATGCAAACACCCATCATAGCATCACCACAATCAGTGTAATAGACATATCCGACGCCTCCCAAATTTTCCTGTGCCCCTTTGTTTTTGTTTTGTTTTGTTTGAGAGTTTTTCAATGAGTATAAAATTTCAGTTATGCTCGATGAATAAATTCTAGAGATTACTGTACATTATAGTGTCTATAATTAACAAAACAGTGTCACGCACTTCAGCATAGTCTGTTCTTAATTCATTATGTCAAGAAGGATAGAAGAATATAAGTCTTTGAAGTCTGTCTTTTTTCTTTCTATTCCTGAAAAGGAATTAGAGTTAAACCAAAGTAAGAGGGACTCGTGGTAAATAAAAGAATAAAAATGATTATTTTTATGCTAAAAAAAATTTCCCAGTTATAAAAGTAACCCATAGTATGTAGAAAGTTAGGAAAATATTGAAGAAAAATGAAAGAGAATAAAGATTGCTCAGATTCTAATCACCAGAAGACAATTACTTTAACATTTTGCTGTATTTCTTTCCTTCCTTCTTTCTAGTTTTGAGTAGGTAATACATTCACATGGTTCAAAAATCAAAAGATAAAAAGAGCATACCCCAGTCACCTAGGCACTGAGTTCTCCCACCAAGAAGCAATCAGAGTACATTCCTTATGGATCTTTCCAGAGCCAGTTCGTACATCTAAAAACAAATGCATGTATTTTCCACTTTTTCTTTTATTAGAAAAGATAGCATACTACATACATTATCATTCAACTTGTTTTTTTCATTTAACAATAGCTCTGGGAGATCTTTCCCATCAATCCACAAAGAACTTTCTCATTTTCTTTTTTTGTGAGGAAGATTGACCCTGAGCTAACATCTGTGCCCATCTTCCTCTATTTTATGTGGGACGCCACCACAGCATGGTTTGATGAGCAGTGCTAGGTCCACACCTGGGATCCGAACCCTGAACCCTGGGCCACCAAAGCAGAGCACCCGAACTTAACCACTATGCCACCAGGCTGGCCTCTCGTTTTCTTCTTTAATGCTGCTTATTCAATTGTATGGATATTCCATGATTTATCCAAGAAGTTTCTTTTTCATGAATATCTATATTTTGTCAAGTCTTTTGTGATTACAAATGGTACTGTGGCAAAGTATCCTATTCCTATTGCCATTTTACTTACTGAGTATATCTTTTGGATAAATTCCTATTATGAAATTATTAGGTTGAAAATTTTTTTGATAGATATTGCTAAATTGTCTTCTGGAGGAGGTTCTGAACTCTTTTTGACCCATATTTTCTTTTAGAGTTTGTGATAGTCAATCTTATGTGTCATGTTGAGTGGATGAGGGGGTGCCCAGCTACCTGGCTAAACACTATGTCTAAGAGTGTCTGTGAGGGTGTTTCTGCATAAGGTGAGCATCTGCATTGGTGGACTCAGTAGAGAAGCTCGCCCTTAGCAGTATGCGGGAGCATCATCCAATACATTGAGGGCCTGAATAGAACAAAAACGTGGAAGAAGGAGGCGTTTGCCTCTTTTTTTCCTGCCTTATTGCTTGAGCTGGGGTATCTCATCTCATCTTCTCCCACCTTAGAACTCAGATTTACATCGTTGGCTCTCCCTTTTCTCAGGCCTTCAGACTTGCGTTGAACTACACCCCTGGCTTTCTTGGGTTTCCTGCTTACAGATGGCAGATCGTAGGACTTCTCGGCCTGCATAATTGCGTGAGCCAATTCCTCATAATAAATCTTCTTTTGTATCCTATTGGTTCTTTCTCTGGTGAACCCTTATTTACACAGAGTTTATTATAATAAACTATATAAGTTAAATCAAATAAAAACATATATACACATATACTTTTAAATATATATATATATATACTTTATTTATATATTTATATATATATTTATTTCCAGAGAAAAATGGCAGGATTATGGACTCTCCCTCCCACTGAAATCTTATAAATTAATAAGACATAGAAACAGCATAAACACATTTCTAATTTGATAATTATCAAGCTAGAGAGGGGCAAAATTTTTCTGTATGTTCTTTGAAAAGCCTTATTCCAAGCCAGAAGGTTATGGCAATCAGTAAGGAGATCCTCAGCTGCTTACTCAGTAGCAGTGTTCATCGTTTCTCCATTCAACCACTCAACAAAGATTTATTGAATGCCTGCTATGTGCTAGAATAGTAGGCATATGATAGATTTTGCAGCTGCAAGAGTGAAAGAGAAAAAAAAAGCAAGAGGAAGGTGTTGAGACAAAGGTCTAATCTATGACTAATCCATCTACTTTGGGATGGAGCAGAACTGATGGTCACGGGCGTGTGGGTGGCCGCCCAGAAGGAAAGGCACAGAAAGTTGTTCTAAAGTAGAAGTCCTTCTCCTCATCACAGATAGTGTTCACCCAGGAAAGCCAGACACACTGCTAATCACATTGGCTTATTTTTCTCTCGCTAGGAAGAAGGTAGGAGAGAAATCGAGATATAATATGGGAAAAGTATCTCCAAATAAAAAAAGTCTTGACAAATTGGAATGAAAAAAGGAAAATAAATTAAAAACTGCTGGAGACATAGATGGTGCATGAAAAGTCCCATGTGAAATCATTCCCCTCTGTTGTACACACAAATGATGTCTTTGCCTGAACTGGAAGAAGCTCTACATTTTGCCCTTTCCCTTTTGATCACGAGAGAAGCTTGGGATGTGGCTGGTGGATAAAGAGTGGTCAGCCGAATTCTCCTTCAGGGCTAACAGTTTCTGACAGTATCAAAGGCTTCGCACAACCTGAATTACAGGCCTAGTCAGGAAATAGAGACTTCCTCCTCCCCCAGGACTCCTTCCCTAGCATCCAGAGCAGATGGAAGCACACCTGAGCGGGAGGAATGAACTCTGGTGCAGTATTTTAAGCACAAGCATAGACGTGAATGCAAAGACAGAAGTCTACCAAATTCACCAGTTGCTACTGTACCCAGGTCTGGGAACTCCCAATTCAGGCAATAGAAAGACAGAACGCAGAACACAAAAACATTGAAGCCCAGCCATTAGGCTGGTTAGTATAAATAAGACAAGACCATCTCTTTGTTAAACCAGAAGTCTAGAGTCACGACATTTATTCTTTTATCATGCAGGCGAGGAAAGGAAAAAATATTAGTAATCTACTGCTTTGACCGAACGATCTTACAAGTATTCATACTTAATAGGAATATAGAAATGTCAAATACAACATTAAGGGAGCATCAGATTATTGAGTAAGACAACTCATCAGAATTACAGGGTGCTTTGGAGATTACCTTAAGAACATGGCAATGATTTCCAGAGCCTTTGTTCACATTATCCTTCCAAGGATAAATTTATAATAATACAGAACAGAACAAGTTAGTATAGTTATAAATATTCAGGCAAAAGTACCACATCAAATCAGACTTTTTGAATGCATTTTCTGACACAAAGATGTTCACTCTTCTGTAGCTACAGGAGAGAACCTCTCCTTCAACCGTCTCTGAGACTCACTTTAAAGCTATATTAATTAAGACACTGTGCCTACTTATGACTGATTACAACAGAGGCGGCTTCTCAGATCAGTACGTAAAGGATGGACTGTTCAAAGAATGGAAAGGGAACGCTCGGTTTTCTGTTTGTACAAATGTAATATTGAATCTTTACCTCCCATGCATACACAAAAAGTGTTTCCAGGGGGGTTGTATTAGTCAGGGTTCTCCAGAAAAACAGAACCAACAGGAAATATAGATGGAGAGGGAGAGATGCGTCGTAAGAAATCGGCTCACACAATTATGGAGACTGGGTAGGCTGGTGGTGTGGGGACCCAGGGAGAACGGGTGTCCCAGTCCAAAGGTCATAAGGCAGCAAAAGTCAATGTTGTAAAAGAAGTCTGAAGGCAGTCAGCTGGAGAATTCTCCCTTACTTGTGGGAGGGGTGGTCCTTTTTTTCTATTCAGGCCTTCAGCTAATTGGATGGGGCCCACCCATGTTAGGGAGGGCAGCCTGCTTTCCTCAAATCCACTGATTTAAACATTAATCTCATTCAAAAACACCCTCAAAGAAATACCCAGAATAATGTTTGATCGACTGTCTAGGTACCCCATGGCCCAGCCAAGTGAACACATAAGATTAACCATCACAGGAATTAAAGAAAGAAGTGGGAACAACAAAGCTTTAACATATAGAAGAATATCTTTATGACCTTGAGGGAGAGAGAGAGTTTTAAAATAAGATGCAAAAAGTACAAGCCGTGAAGGAAAAGATTGATAAATCTGACTACATAAAAATGTAAAAAATTTCAAACTTCTATCCGGTAAACAATTCCATATTTTAAAAAAGAATGAAAAGATAAGCCACAGAAAGATTCCAAACTCAATGTCAGCATCTGCTTGAGGGGCCCAACCTATGACATATTGTTTCTATGGTTTTAAAGCATGCAAAATAATATACTATATTATCTACAGTAAATGTTTAGAGAATATAATTTAGAATAGTGGAAGTGTGGGAGGTAGAAAATACACTTCAGAAGAACAGCCTGGGAACTTCAAAAGTATCTGTAATACTTTAGTCCTTAAGCCAGAGGTGGGCATCAGTGCGTAGTATATCATTCTTTGTACCTTTGATATTTAAATAAATAAGTAAATGATGAGGAAAAATTAAACTGTCAGATTTGTGATGTCTTGGAAATCAAAGAAACAGTGAAAGCCATTATTTTGTATTTTAACATGAGTATTAGATTTTAAATAAAACATCAATATCTATAAGTCGAATTTACAGGCTTGAATAAACTGAATGTTAATTAAATCACAAGTTACTGAATATTTCATTCTGGTCCATAGCTTCTTTCAAACATTAAAAACTCACTGAAAAGAACTTCTCTTTACAAATGAAATACGCCTCCATTTTCTCTAAAGTGTGAGACCCTCAGGTCCACTTATTATAAAGCCATTAAAATTAGCTGAATTAAGAATTAATTTCTGAAAATGAAAGATTTATACTTTACGTATTAATCAAGCTTTTGAAGTTAGACTTACATATATATTTTATCACTCAACAAATATTAAATGCCTACTCTGTGCCCAGCACTATTTTCAGATGATGTGGATAAACCAGGAACGAGAATCATAAAGTGCTCTTAAATCATTAGCATGCTTTGTTTTAAGAGTACTTTCTTATGTCACCAAAATATCTAATTGCTAATGTCTGACTCAGGTAAAATATTTCTATTTATATAGTCAAGCTCTTAGAGGCTTTGTAGCACACTGCGTGTGGGGGAAAATCCGCTCAAAAATTGCACAGAAAATTAAAGAGTTAATTCCATTTCTGTTCGATGAGGTAATGGAATTTTTTCTTCCAGACTGTTCGCACATGTCTATTTCACTGAAAGCACCAAGGATAATAAATTTAGAATCAAATGTTTCTGACCATAAAAGTTAACTATCCAAATCTTTAAACACATTTAAACCTGCATGATGTCCAGGCAAGGAAAAATTCACAAACAGTAATATTTATTGAAGTAGAAATATAAATTATGAGAAACCACCTAGACACCTTAAAATAGAGCACAATACTCCTAGTTTTCTTAAATTGTTGCCAGTTTTCCTACTATAGTTACCATCAGTAACACTTTCCATTTTAAGCTTTTTTTGTAGTATTTTCTTTATTTTTTAAAAAAGCTGTAAAACTCAATTAAAGCCAAAATTGGATATCACTGTAATTTTTCAAAATCATGAGCCAATAAATTTTTTAACTTAGGAGGGTAATAAGTATGTCATAGGAGTTTAAGGTTGACATACATAGTTTGATCATTTAATATTCGTGGACGGCAAGAAAAACTAAACATTTTAGTAAAACAACCCTTTGGATGATTTAATATCTCCCAACAAACAAACAAATAAAAACCTAAATTGAATTTTGTTACTTTTTTCTCTTAATTGTTAAAATAGTTGGATTCATGGCATAATAATAATTTTGTGTCTACATTTCAATCCATATACTAAATGCACCTATACTTATTTTTGGCTATTTTTATATGTTACTCACACAACTCATACTTATTGGTGTCGCTTAGGTGCCAGGTCCCCTTCTAAGCCCTAGAGAGAGTGAAAACAGACACGATTCCTCTCTCGTTTAACTGATAGTCAAGTAAGGGAGAGAGACATTAATGAAATAGTCATCAAAACAGTAAGTAGTGTGACTGTGATGGGTGCTAGGAAGGAGAGTTACACGGCACTAATCATAGTCCTTAATGGGAGTTCGATCCAGTCAGGGAACGAGATCAGGGCAGGCTTCTTGCAGGCAGTGGCCCTTCCATTGAGACCCGAAGAGTGTTCGGAGTTAATTAGATAAAGAGGGGAGAGAAGAGGATTCCAGACAGAAGGTCCTAGTTGTGTAGGACTCTGTGGCTGGAGGCCATCATGAGGTTCCGAAAGACACGGAATGGGCAGTAGCTTGTGCAAGATGAGACCTGGAAGGTAGATGAGTCCAGATCATTAGGGCTTATAGGCTGCAGTAAAGGGTTTGTCTTTCTCCTCGTGTGCATTCGAGAACGCTCCTTCTGTCTGCATGTGCAGAACAGATGGGAGAGAGATGAGGGCAGAAGAGAGCAGGAGACCAATTAGATGGCTCTGCCAATAGTGTTAGTGAGGACAACAGTAGGGGTGGTGTTAGTGGTAGAATCAAACATACTTTGGAGTTGGAATTAGCAAGGCTTTGTGATGGATTGATCATAAGAAATCTGCACTGGATTTGTGGTTAAAAGTGTTAATGAAATATAATTAACTATACAATTAAAGCTAACAGTGAAATCATATAAAGTCTAATTAGTACCCACAAATCTTAATAGTAGAAGGCTCAATAGCTACATGAGATGGCGATATTTCAGTAAAAATGACTTTGACCATATAACGTAGTTTGAGTTCACATCTCTCTCTCTCTGTCTCCTTTTTTTTTTTTTGGTGAGGTAGATTGGCCCTGAGCTAACATCTGTTGCTAATCTTCCTCTTTTTTGCTTGAGGTAGATTGTCCTTGAGCTAACATCCATGCCAATCCTTTATTTTGTATGTGGGATGTCACTGCAGCATGGCATGATGAGTGGTGTGTAGGTCCGCTCCTGGGATCTCAACCCGGGAACCCTGGGCCACCGAAGTGGAGCGTGGGAACTTAACCACAATGCCACCAGGACGACCCCTCACATCTCTTTTATTAACAAAAATTTACCTTTATCACATTGACTGGCTTACATCCCTCTTCTCGCCTCATTTCAAACTAATCAATATGATTACATTTGTTTTTTTTTGTCAGTGATAAATTTTGAAAACATCAGGAACTTTAGCATCATACTTTACCTATTTAGTTTTGTGTGAATTTTTACCTTTTTAACTAGAATCTCTTGGTTTTATAAACTTCTGCTATAATCTAATTTCAAGAAATTAAACACAAATCCTATGAAATGTAGGCAAAGGTATTCACTTTGACTTAAATTTATACCAATATACATAAAACTATAGAAACTTCACAACTGGACTTATCTTTTAAACTCAAAAAATTCCAAATGCATTTGCAAAATCTCCTGTGTCAGTCATGAATATAAGCTTTAGTCTAATGTAATCTGTTCTTCCTTTCCTGTCTGAGACTGAGTCAACTTGAATGGAAATTACACGTGTGCTAGAGAAAGCAAGCTAATTTAATATGAAGGCCAGCAAGAACTATGCCAGGGCTTTACAGATTCTAGGCTCCGTTAATTTTTGTGAAGACTGTGTGGCAGGCAAGCTTTTCTTCTCCCATCATCCCCTTTTCCATTCCCCACCCGCCATCCTGGAGGGATCTTTTTGTAAGCGGAGCAAAGAAGCAGACCATAGCAACCCTCTGCATTTATGTTATAAAGGTCCATATCAGCAAGAGAAGAGAAAAGAGTTCAGCTGGTGGAGGTTTTCCCTTCTCGGAAGGACCTGCAATCTTCTCCAGAAAGACAGATGCTGCCCGGTCAGCCTTACTGAGGAGAAATCAAAGCAATCAATTGACTGGGATTGGGGTGGGGGTGAAACCCCGAGCGAGGGCTGAAAACATGGAGTGAATAAAGTCAGAAGGAAGAGATTACCAAACACCTCTCTGATTGGCCTCTAAGTACCGACAGGGGACTTGATGCAAAAGCAAACTTCTGGGGTTTTTGTTTTTTTTTTGTTTGTTTTTTGGTGAGGAAGATTGGCCCTGAGCTAACACCTGTGCCAGTCTTCCTCTATTTTTTGTATGTGGGATGCCACCACAGCATGGCTTGATGATCGGTGTGTAGGTCTGCACCTGGGATCTGGGCCCATGAACCCAGGGCCCCTGAAGCAGAGTGGGAGAACTCAACCACTACACCACTGGCTGGCCCCACAAACTTCTGTTTTGGGACTTCATTTGGCTTTTGTGTATTTGTGATCTAATCATGTAATAATAAGATTTTTCTTTCTGGTAAGGAATAGTACCTTCACATCCTTCCAGATGTTGTAGGCTTAAACAAGTGTTTACACTTATTATTAATGTTGTAAATTACCTTCACTTTTCCAAAGACTTAGATATGGAATCTCACACCCCCTTTTATGGTACCTAGGCTGATCAAGCTTTCCATTTTGATACCTTGTTTTATAATACTTTGTATTATCATCTTTACTGTCAGAGTTATCCTTTGTCCTTGGGACAAAGCAGTTGTAGCTGTTGGTTGTGCCTAGGCTGCCATGCTTCACATCATCTGATCCTCTTGCCTGGCCACAATTGATTAGGCCCTGGCAATTTGCAAAGTACCAGCCAATAAGGGGCCTTCATACTAGACGGAGACTAATCAGCTTGGTCAGGTTCTCTCTCACTGGGTTCCTGTGCCAGAGGTGTAGAGGATGACCAGAGGGTAGAAGTGGAGAGGAAGAAGTAGAGGGAAGCTGTGTCATGAGTATGCTGGAGCCACCAGAATAGAGGCCACCGATGCCCACTTGGAGCCCACTCTCTCGAGCTATCAGACACCAGGAGTTACCCCTGGGATAGGAGGGTCCTTCCTGTCTCTCCCCCAAGCCCCACCCAGCTTTTTTGAGATATAACATTGCGTAAATTTAAGGTGTACAACATGACGACTTGATGCTTGTGTATAAGACAAAATGATTACCACAATAAGGTTAGTTAACGTACTCTTCACCTCACATAATTACCATTTTTTTGTTGCTGTGGTGAGAAGATTTAGGATCTACTCTCTCACCAACTTTCAAGTACAGTACTGACTATGCTCACTATGCTGCACATTAGGTCCTCAGAATTTATTCTTCGTAACTGGAAGTTTCTGCCCTTTGGCCCACATCTCCCCGTTTCCCCCACCCCCAAGTCCCTGTCAACCAGCATTCTACTCTCTCTTTCTATGAGTTCAGCTTTTTAAAATTCCACATTTAAGTGGGATTATGCAGTATTTGTCTTTCTCTGTTTGACTGATCTCATTGAGCATAATGCCCTCAAGCTTCACCCATGTTTTCGTAAATGGCAGGATTTCTTCTTTTTTATGGCTGGATGAGATTCCATTGTGATATATAGATCACATTTGCTGTAACCATTCATCCACTGATGGACTGACATAGTGATTTCATTTCCTTTGGATAAATACCCAGAAGTGGGATTGCTGGATCATATGGTAGGTTTATTTTGTATTTTTTGAGGACTCTCCATACTGTTTTCCATAGTGGCTGAACCAATTTACATTCCCACCAACAGTGCAGAAGGGTTCTGCTTTCTCCACATTCTTGCCAGCATTTGGTTTCCTCTTGTTTTTTTGTTAACAGGTATTTTAACAGATGTGAAGTGATATCTCATTGTGGCTTTGATTTGCATTTCCCTGATGACTGGTGATGTTGACCAGCTTTTTATTTACTCATTGGCCATTTGTATGTCTTCTTTGAGAAAATGTCTATTCAGGTCCTTTGCCCATTTGTAATTTGGATAATTTGTTTTTTTGCTGTTGAGTTACATGGGTTCTTTATATATTTTGGATATTAACCTCTTATCAGATATATGGTTTGCAAATATTTTCTCCCATTCTGTAGGTTGCCTTTTCATTTTGTTGATTGTTTCTTTTACTGTGCAGAAGATTTTTAGTTTTGTGTAGACCCACTTGATTTTTGCTTTTGTCGCTTGTGCTTTTGGAGTCATATCCAAAAAATCATTGCCAAGGGTGATGTCAAGGAACTTTTCCCCTGACTTCTTCTAAGAGTTTTAGAGTTTTAGGTCCATCATTTAAGCCCTAATCCATTTCTAGCTAACTTTTGCGTATGGTGTAAGATAGTTTGTCCAGTTTCATTCTTTTGCATATGGCTGTCCAGTTTTTCCAGCACCATTTATTGAAGAGACTCTCTTTTCCCCTTGGAGTGGTGTTAGCTCCCTTGTCAAATACTAGTTGACTTTATGTATGTGGGTTTATTTCTGGGCTCTCAATGCTGTTCCACTGTTCTTTTTGTCTGTTTTTATGGCAGTACTGTACCGTTTTGATTACTACGGCTTTGTAATGTAGTTTGAAACCTTCATGTCCAATTCTCCAGTGAGACTAGACTGTGCTGACATGGTCTCTGGTTCTTTCTGACTTCCCTCATCCTTGAGTTAAACCTTGTTCCTCTCTCTTCCTTCCAACCTGAAAGGGAACTATTAGTATAGCAAGTGTACAGAAGAGCACAAATCCTTGGTCTATAGACTCACAGAATCCTAGAATGATAGGACTGAAAAGAATCTGATAGGTCAAACATGTTTTTTTTTCTTTTTGAGGAAGATTAGCCATGAGCTAACATCTGCTACCAATCCTTCTCTTTTTTTTTCTTTTTTTTTTTCTTTTTTGCTGAGGAAGACTGGCCCTGAGCTAACATTCATGCCCATCTTCCTCTACTTCATATGTGGGACACCTGCCACAGCATGACTTGATGAGCCGTGTGTAGCTCTGCACCTGGGATCCAAACCAGTGAACCCCAGGCCGCCGAAGCAGAACGTGTGAAGTTAACTGCTGCACCACTGGGCTGGCCCTGAGGTCAAAATGTTTTTAGCCTTGGGGCCGGCCCCGTGGCCGAGTGGTTAAGTTCGCACGCTCTGCTGTGGCGGCCCAGGGTTCGGATCCTGGCCGCGGACACGGCACTGCTCATCAGGCCACATTGAGGTGGCGTCCCATATGCCACAACTAGAAAAACCTGCAACTGAGATATACGACTATGTACCAGGGGGGATTTGGGCAGATAAAGCAGAAAAAAAAAAAAACAAAGATTGGCCACAGTTGCTAGCTCAGGTGCCAATCTTTAAAAAATAAAAAAAAAACATTTTTAGCCTTAAAAACCTCACTTCAAAAGAAAGTCTAAGATCAAATCATTAGGCTGTACACAATATAATGTTATATGTAAATTATATCTCAAAAAGAAAAAAGAAAGCATAAGTGGAAACCCAACATAAAAACAAAATGAAAGCAGAACTGCTGTGGGTGAAGCGGGAGTGGCAAGATTGGAAGCCGGGTGGGCAATGCTCCCTTTCTCCCACCCCGAGGGCACTCCTGGGAGAAGATGTTGAGAAGTACAGTTGTAGTCCTACTCTGATATTTTACAAATAAGGAAACTGGCACGCATAATGTTAAATAACTAGTCCAAATCCCCACAACTAGTTAGTGGCGGGCAGCAGAAACCCAAACCCACTTACCTAGTCCCTCTTGCAATGTTCTTTCTACTAGGTTCCATCCGCCTCAACCTGTTACAGGGGCTCCACCGCAACAGTGGGTAGGGGAACTCGGAAGGCATTACCCAGTATTTTTGTTCAGAAACAATAAATCGCTGCCCCCCACCATCCTTTGCCTGGTCAAGTCTAATATGCAGAATAGCTTGCATTCTCAGCACAATCCAATGACTGTTGGAAGAAGTTACACAAAAAAGAATTGTGTAGTGTAAGAAAGTTATCCAAGGTTTGCAAAGAGTTTTGTTAAGTTGATAATCATAGGCAATCAGTTAAGAGGATTTTATTGCCTAAGATATTAAAAAATTGCCTAAATGTATATCGAGGTTATATGCTTCCTTTAAGTAAACTAAATAGGAAGGTATGATGTAGTAGTTAAAACACGCTGTCAGGCGTCTTCATTATTGTTAGGAAAACTTCCACATGGCTTTTTGAGCAACACAAGATTCTGATCACCAATTCCAATGTGTGTGTATAGGGGGTCGTTTCCCACACACTACCACGCAATTCTCCGACACCAGCTGGGTGTCCTACAATTCGACTCAATTCTAACACTACCCCTCCAGAGACATCATTAGATTACACAGGTTAAGGGCTCAGTCCCCCAAGACTGCCCTCCGCTTCGGACGCCAATCGCAAGTCCAGGTTGTCACCTGTGCTTCTGATGGAACGGCTATAAATCAGATGTTTCCATGACCCCCCTCTTTGGGTTCGATTAATTTGCTAGAGTGGCTCACATAACTCAGGAAACCAGTTTACCCACTAGATTACTGGTTTATTATTTAAGGAATATGAATTAACAGTCAGTTGGAGAGGTGCATGGGGCGAGGTCCCAAACAAACGAGCTTCAGTGCCTGTGGAGTTTGGGGCCCCAGCACAATGGCAAGTGGAAGGGTTCTGGTTCACCTGCAAGCTCTCCAAATTGCCCCCTTTTGTGTGTTTATGGAGACTTAATTACATAGGCACGATGGATTAAATCGTTGGCCACCGGCAAGTGATTCAACCTCCAGCCCCTCTCCCCTCCCTGGAAATCAGGGGTTGGGACTGAAAGTTCCACCCCTCTATTCATGGTTGGTCCCCCTGGCAACCAGTCCTCATCCTTACATGCTTTCCAAAAGTCCCTTCATTAACATAAACCCAGTTGTGGTTGAAAGAGGTGTGTTATGAATATTAAGATAACTTTATCGCTCTTATCACTTAGGAAGTTCCAAGAAGTTTAGGAGCTTTGTGCCAGAAGCAGAGACAAAGACCAAATATATATTTCTTGTTATAAATCACAACATTACAACAACCGATACAAGATGAACTTCTATGCTAACTATCCCAGAGCAGTTATTTTAAAGATTGAGAACAACAAAGCTAATTTGTAAAAGCTAATTTACAAAACAAGATTTTAACTTTAAAAATTAAAATTTAGCACTCATTTAGATTTTTCAGCAATATAACACGATTTCAAAATAAGTGACAGTGTAAGAAAAGCAAAGGTAAGTATACAATTTTAAAATATCACAACCCTCATTATGAAAGTGACAAAATTGCATAACATGGTACTTTAATACCAAATTATGTGAAATTTATGTGAAAAGCCCATACAAAATAGTTATTATAGTAAATGATGTCAATCAATGGGACCTCCTCCCTCTCATGCCCATAAATATTGATTTCACTGTAAAGAAATCTGTTCTTAAAAATATTTGATCTTAAAAACTATTAACTCATGCAAAGGAGCTCCTTCGCAATGACGTCTGATTGAAACATTGATGCCTAGAGAGATTCACCATTACACCATTACATCCTGTAAGAAACCATTGTATTGTGATAGGGGAACCTGAGGTTATTTTACTCTTGTCCCTGTTGGTTAGACTGAGAGCCCTCTGAAGGCAGGGACTCTGCCTTGTTCATCTTTTATCCTCTGAGTCTAGGTCATCAGTACCTAGATAAATGTTTAGGAGCTTACAGATAGGGAGTGGGTGGGGGCCAAGGCAAAGGGAGGATTGGAAGGTATGGTCAGGATACAATTCTGTGGGCAAATCATAGGAAAAAATGTTGAATAACTTAGTCTCTGAAGTATAAAAACACAAGTTATTTTAAAGGTTAGTCATAGATGATAATCGAAATTCATGAGCCATTGTTGACCACAGAACAGTATATCTTGTAGGTGGTACTCAGTAAGTAATCTTAAAAGAATGAATGAGAAAATATCAGATACAACAAGATAATCTGAGTGGCCTCTTGGAACTGTGTTAGAAAGTACTTGGGTGGTCTGTGAGCTCCTTTTTTTTTTTTTCAGTATGAGAAGCGGGTTTTTTGAAGCGCATAATTTAGAAGATATGAATGAAAAAACTGAAGCGCTGCAACGTGTGACAATAATTCTCCGAGTACCGTTTAGTCTTAATTCACGGCGGGGTGGGAAACAGTCAGGGCCTGAGCACCGTTGTCTCACCTGTTAGCCATTCTAATGGATGGAACCCGTGGTGGAACTTCTGTTTGAAGCTTCTCTTGACTCGTCTTTCCTTTAGTTTTCTCCTTAGTGTTCCCAAGATGCCTTATGGAATTCTATCATCGATTCTTTTTTTCCAAGTGAAAATAGCATATTGATTTGTTTTAATTTTACAAAATCCTCATTTTAAACATGCGCACAACCCAGAACAGCGTTAAGAAGAAATCACAAATCCCCTGACGTCCCACTGTAGGTCATCATTAACCGTATTTGTTTATGCACCTCTCTCCCGCAGTGGACCGGAACTCTTTGAGAGCGGTGATGATCTCTTCTTCACTTTGCATCCATGGTGCTTAGAGTGTAATAGATACTCAGTCGGTGTTTAGTGATGGAGTGAAGGAATGATTGACTTTGCTAAACTCTGGCTATGCAGAGAAAAATTAGAAGCACTTGCTACCCTCAGGGAACTTGCAGTCTGAGGGAGAGGAAACAATGAAATAAGTGAAATTCTGGCAATGGGAAGACAGTGCTGTGGGGTCAACCAAGAGGTCGTGATCATTTCTGCCTGTTGGGGTAAAAAGACAGACACTGAAGCTGATCCTCTATGATGATTGCATTTCTCCAAATGAAAAACAAAGCGTGAGAAGCGATTTCAGAGCGCGCGTATGAAAAAAGACACAGAACTGTTCTGAGAACGGCGTGTTCTCACGGTCTAGGGTGTGGGAATACAGGGCTCTTGGGAAGGAGAACTGGAAAGTAAGGAAATTTGCATTTGTGAAACTCTCATGTGCCGGGTACCAGGGCCTTTGCATCGTGAACTCTCCTTTGAGAATGTTGTGAGGTAGTGATGAGGCACATGGCAGCTAGTGATCAGATATAGATGAGGAGGCCCTACAGGAGCGAGCCCAAATGCAAAGGGCCTTGAGGGTCATGCAGTCAGGGTTACGTAAAGATTTTAGGCAAAGGAATGACATAATCAGAGCAGTGTCATTTTTTAAGTTTATAACTACCTTAACAAGACATACTTTTTTCTTATCACCATTAGCTATGGAGTTTCCCATTCCCCTCCCATAAGTTGGATCACCAGCCTCTCACATCTAGAAACATGGTTTAATATTATTTCATTTATTATTTTTCACAGATTGAAGATATCTCTGATGCTATTATGCTATTCATCTCTATTCCAGGCCTGTTTATAGGACATCTCGTACATAGCTATTTTAAAATTTTGCCTTTTAGCTTTTCTTTTTTGAGTTTCCCCCAATTTATTGGGGACCTGTTGTTTGTGTCTCAATCGAATGAGTCCAAATGCTTTTTCTTTTCTGCTGTTTTCTTTCATCGTTACATGAATCTTGCTCAAAGCCTTCACACTCCATATTTCTCTTTAGAGTGTAACTTTGATTCTGCTTGTCTGTTGTTCTCTTGTCTCGGCATACAAACACCACGTTGTGTCATCTGTTACAGCACTCACTATGACTCTCCATCACAGACCTCGCTGAATTCTGCCTGTCAACTCATGTATCCTTATCTTTCATCCTAAGACATTTCTCTGCCTTATGCTTTTCTTTTCTTTCTTTCTTTTTACAGGTTCCTCCAAGCTGAAGAAGATCTGCTTATTTGGATAAGGCACCTGCCTTTATTGCTCATTTCTTCTGTTTACTTACTGACATATTATCTACCTCTTAGGAACAAACAGATTCTAATGGACTCACACAGCTCTTTGCTTCCTTGTAGGTGGCCACTAAGAGGATGTGAGATCAAATTTTTCATACAATTATCAAATGAATAGACAAAGGATATAAAACATCTGGACTTTGGGGTAAGCATTTGGTAGCATATGCGTTAGAGAAATGGAAATGAATTCCTTTGGTTATTGATACCACGACCTGGATCTTAGATAGGACTGTAAACAATGGATGGTTTAAAATGAAGCAACATGTGGGTGAAAGATCTTGGTTTAGATTAGCAGACCTGGTAGAGTTTAAGGTCAAACCCAGCTTTGTTTAACGTCTTCATAAATAATCTAGAAGACTGATAAAAAAAAAAAAACCTTTAATTACATGTGTAAGTGACTTCCAGCTGGGAGGTGTTAAACATGATATGAGGAAAAAGACTAGAAGAGGTGGATAGATAGAATAATAAATGTGATTTTTTCCCCGTTAATCAGCAAAAGTATAAAATGATAGCTTAGTGTGAGAACAATTTCAAGTCAAGTTATTAAAAAGCAGAAACACGAGGAAAGGAAGAACAATGTTGCAAGAGACCACAGAAAGCAACTTGTAACACGGTATAGAAACTCTAATGGTTATTATTATACAGAGTTCTCTTAAAATGATTCTGATTTCTATCAAGAGTGCATATCATTCGCTGACCTAAATGCTGATATGATACAGAATCATTAAGACCTTTATGCGAGTCATAAAATCATATGCACAAATTCATGCATTTTGTGCTTAATTTTTGTTGATTTTATTTTAAAAATTAATATATAGAAAGATTGGTTTTGGGGGTTGGTCAGTGGCATGGATTTTGTCACACGTATGGATTCATGTAACCATCACCACACTCAGGCGGCAGAAGCATTCGGTCACCCCCAGACCCTTCCTTTTGCAGCCCTCCTCTCACCCGAAACCTCTGGCAACCACTTAATTTCTGTTACTAGAGTTTTCTCTTTCTGAGGGTGTCATGTAAATGGAATCAGATATTATTTAACTTTTTTGTTGTTCTTTGAGGTGGATTTTTTTATTGTGGTCAAAAACATCACGTACCATCTTAACCACTTTTAAGTGTACACGACAGTAGTGTTAACTATATGCACATTGTTGCACAACAGACCTCTAGAACTTTTTCACCCTGCAAAACTGAAGCTCTATATCCATTGAACAACAGCTCCTCCTTTCCCCCTCCCCGAGGGCCCTGGAAACCACCATTCTCCTTTCCAGGAGTTTGCCTATTTCAGATTCCTCATCTAAGTGGGATCGTGAAGTATTTGTCCTTCTGTGACTGGCTTATGTCACTTAGTGTAATGTCCCCAAGGTTCATCCATGTTGTAGCATATGACAGGATTTCTTTCTTTTTTAAGGCTGAGTAATATTCCATTGTATGTATATACCATATTTTCTTCATCCTTTTATCTGTTGACAGACATTCAGATTGCTGCCATTTCTTGGCTATTGTCAATAATGCTGCAATGAACTTGAGTGTGCAAATATTTCTTCAAAATTCTGTTTTCACTTCTTTTGGATATATATCCAGTTGTGAGACTGCTGTATTACATGGTAATTCTATTTTTAACTTTTGAAAAACCTCCATATGTTTTCCACAGTGGCTACACCATTTTATATTCCCTCAAACAGTGCATTAATGTTCCAATTTCTCCGCAGTCTCACCAACTCTTATTTTCTGTTTTTTTTTTTTCTCATAATGGTCATCCTAACAGGTGTAAGGTGATATCTCATTGTGGTTTTGATTTACATTTCCCTAGTTATTAGTATTATTGAGCATCTTTTCATGTGCTTTTGGCCACTTGTATATCTCCGTTAGAGAAATGTCTACTCAAGTCCTTTGCCCATTTTTTTTAAAGGTATGCTTTTTGGTGAGGAAGATTGGCCATGAGCTAACATCTGTTGCCAATCTTCCTCTTTTTTTTTCTCCCCAAAGCCCAGTCCATAGTTGTATGTCCTAGTTGTAGGTCATTCTACTTCTTCTGTGTGGGACGCCGCCACAGCATGGCTTGATGAGCGGTGCATAGGTCCATGCCCAGGGTCTGAACTGGCAAACCCCAGGCTGCTGAAGTAGAGCATGCAAACTTAACTACTATGACACCAGGCCAGCCCCTCTTTGCCCATTTTTTAATTGGGTTATTTGTTTTTTTGTTGTTGAGTTGTAAGAGTTCTTTATATGTTCTGGATATTAATTCCTTATCAGATACATGGTTTGCAAATATTTTCTCCCGTCCCATAGGTTGCCTTTTCATGCTGTTGATTGTTTCCTTTGCTGCACAGAAGTTTTTAAGTTTGAGGTGGTTCCATTTGTCTATTTTTGCTTTGTTGCCTGTGCTTTTGGTATCACAACCAAGAAATCATTGCCAAATCCAATGATTTCTCCCTATATTTTCTTTGAGCAGCTTTATGGTTTCAGGTCTTACATTTAGGTTTTCAATCTATTGTGGATTAAGTTTTGTGTATGGTATAAGGTAAGAGTCCAACTTCATTTTTTTTGCATATGGATATCCAGTTTTCCAACACTGGGAAAAGTTAATTTTTTGCATATTAACATAAGTTACATTAATATGCAAAAAAATTCTGTGGCCAATGCTACCACTGAATATTGAGACCTGACTGGTAAGAATGAGGCAGCTGTGGTCAGTTCTCAACATAAGAATGCAGTCTTCATTTTAGTTTCTCATTCCCCCACATTCCCAATTCTATATTGTGAAAGGTCACAAAATGCTGAGATTTTCTTCAAGAAACCTGGAATTCACCTTTAACTCTGGCTACTCCTCAAATTCATCTTTAGTCAAATGATCTTACTTGAAGTAGAGCCGAGGAAGGAATTTCACTCCCTTTTATTCATTAGACTCGTAGCTTAGATTCATTAGTGGATTTTGAAATACTAGAAACATTCCAGGCAAATATTTTCGAGTCTGGACAGTTTCAACACCGTTTGTTGAAAAGACTAGCTTTCCCCCCATGAAATTGCCTTTGTATCTTTGTCAAAAATCAGTTGGATGTATCTATATGGGCATATTTCCGCCCTCTATTCTGTTCCATGGAACTATGTGTTCTAGTGTGATTTTTCTGACCATAATCTTTTTTCAAAAGTGTTTCAGCTATTCTAGTTTGCCTTTCCATGAGTCTTTCAGTCCATGAATATAGTATGTCTCTCATTTATTTGGATCATCTTTGATTTCTTTGTTGTTTTGTACTTTTCAGCATTCTGGGCAAGTTTTGTTAGATTTATGCCTAAGTATTTTAGTTTCTTGAGCTCTTGTAAAGGGTATGTTTTAAAATTTTTCAAATTCCGATTTTTCATTGTTAGTACGTAGAAGTATGATTGATTTTTGTCTGTTGACTTTGTGTATCCTGCAACCTAACTAAACTCACCTATTAGTTCTAGGAGGTTTTGTTGTAAGTTGGATTTTCTACTTATACCATCACGCCATCTGTGAATAGGGACAGTTTTCTTTTTTCTGCAGGTTTCAGGCTGCCTTAAGTAGAGGCCAAGAGATTCTGCAAGGAGAAAAATGGTAAACTCCCTGCCACTTCAGTGTTCTTTCAAACTCTGTCTCCTTCCCCAATTTACCTGCTACTATTTAGTTTTTAGAATGACCAAAGAGCTGCTCCATGCATTCTTTCCAAGTTTCACAGCTGCTGTCAGTGGGAGACAGGGTGGGTGTTCTTACTCCATCTTACCTGGAACCAGAAGCCTTCCAATTTATATTTGCCATTATAAATTAAAGAGTCTTTATTAGGAAATTTTCAAATTAAAATGTTATTATTGCTACCCTTAAGAGCATTTCCATGTCTTGCTTTTCTCTTCCTTCCTTACCTAAACATTATTTACCTAAATCTAGTATTAGATTATTAGGTAATTATTTACCTAAATTTAACCTTATTTACCTAAATCACCCACTCAGATATGTACAGCAGAGGAGGAAAATATCCAGAATCAAAGAGTGAAAGGCAAGACAAGGGCATCCAGAGTCTTTAAAAGCCTGGTAAAAGCCGGCAGTGTAAACTGTGAAGATATTTCTTATAGTTAGAGCAACTCAAAGATTAAAAAATTCTGTTTTCATAGGAATGAACGTCTCATCATTAGAGGCTCTAAGAAAAGGCTAAATAAGCACCTGGTGTGGGTGACTGCGGGGGATGGAAGCCGTAAATAGGAGGTTCGTATTTGTCAAACTTTAAGATCTCTCCTAGACGCTCTTAAGATAGAAACTGAGTTAGGGATTTTTAAAAAGTCAAGGGTGGGAGGAAACAATCATATTGAACTATCAACAAATATGTGTGTTAATTAGCTATTATTTATCTGGCAGTATCTGGCAATCTACTCAAGCGAACGTACACTCTCTTCTTCAAGGAGTTGTGGAGACAGACAGACACATAAACAGGCAATTATGAGTCAGTATGACAAGTACTACAGTAGGGGTAAGTACAAGAGGTTATGGAGTCTATCAGAGGGCCTTTACCATTAGGAAGCAGGGAAATCTGCATGGGAGGGGAGCTTCTAAACAGAGAGTCCAATGGGAATCAGCCACGTGGAAGGAGGTAGGGTGGAGGGGCTGTTCTAGGACGTGAAAGCAACCTGTGCAAAGGCCTTGAGGCAGGAGAGTGTGGTGCATTCCCGGAATTGCAAGCACTACAGGTATGTCAAGTAGTACCATCCCTTCCAGTAGGCTGAAAGCCACTGTTTCATTTTTTTCAGTTGTTTGGATGTGTGTTTGCATGTTTGAGACCAATCGCACATTGCTACAACATATGCATAGCAGTCTTAAAGCTGATACACTTATTTTAATTTTTATTTCTTTGTCATATCTATAAACAACGTATAACTAAATTTTTACAAGTCTCAATTCTAGAGTCTTCTGATAGGGAAGTTCAATTCATTCATATTTATTGTGGTGATTTTTAAAATTCATTTCATCTTATTTAATGCTTACTATTTTCCAGAGTTTATTTAAATTCCTCTTTTTTCTCTCTTTACTTTTGTTGGAACTGATCATACTTCTTTTTATTTTGTTTCCTGGAAATTTAGAAGATCCATTTATTTGTATTTAGTTGGTAGTTATCTTGCTATTTTTTTCTTAGAGGTTTACATAGAAAGTTTTATCTCATATATATATATTTTTAAAGATTTTATTTTTTTCCTTTTTCTCCCCAAAGCCCCCCAGTATATAGTTGTATATTCTTCGTTGTGGATCCTTCTAGTTGTGGCATGTGGGACGCTGCCTCAGCGTGGTTTGACGAGCAGTGACATGTCCGCGCCCAGGATTCGAACCAATGAAACACTGGGCCGCCTGCAGCGGAGCGCGCGAGCTTAACCACTCGGCCTCGGGGCCAGCCCCTTATATTTTTAATAGTCACATTTAAACCATTAATTCTCTATAAATATGACAAAATCAGATATTTATTCATTGTCCCATCTAAAAGATTTTTTTTTTCCATTCCCCTTCTGGACTGAGATAAGACTTTAGAACATTATTATTTCCCCGATCTTTATTTCTAGCCTGATTTCCCTCATTCAACACTCTCTGCCAAACAAATCAACGAATAAAATATCTCTGTGGTTTTGCTAAGAAAATTCATGATGTTGGTTTCAGGTCTTTATCAAGTTTCCCTTGATTAGAAAAATTTTTTAAAAAGGGCTGGTGGGCAACCTCTTAACTGGCACATTCATTCAACAATGTTTAGTGAGCACCTACTGTATACCAGACACAGCTTTGGGCCGTAGGATACAGCCATGCACAAGCACAGCAGGAGAGTTAGACAAAAACCAAGCAGACAAAATGTGAAGAAAGACAAGCTTATAGGAAGCTTAAGTGGCGGGACGTGACCGGGTGAGAGGACGGATGTGCACGGGGCAAGACTGGGCTTTGGGAAGATCTCATTCATGTTTGGGCTGAGACCAGAATTAAAAGGAGCCGTGGACCAGTAGGCAGAGCGCTCCAGGCAGAGGGAACTATGTGTACGACCGTCAGAGGGCTGGGGATTGGTCTCAGAGGTGGGCGGGGGCAGTTTTCAAAGGACTTCAGGGGCTCAGGTAAGGAACTGGGACTTTTATTCCAAGTGTGATAGGAACTCATTCGAAGTTTATTTTGAAATTTTGTTAAGTAAAATTTTCAAATGTATGCAAAAGTAGAGAGAATAGTATAAAGAGCGCTCATATAGCCGTAAATCAGCTTTAACAATGATCAACACGTGGCTGATCTTATTTCATCCAGACCTGCACCCTTCTGATAGACTTCGAAACAGTCAAGAAATCATTTGATTCTTTAGTATCTCAGTATGTATTGTTAAAAGGTAAGGATTCTTTTTTATTGTCATACCTAGAAATTCATGACATTTCCTTAATATAAACAAATATCTAGTCACAGTTCAGGATTCCCACTTGTCTCATAATTGTTTTCTAGAATTTGTTTAAATCAGAATTCCAAAAACGTATGTATATCACAATAACTGGACAGGTCTTCTAAGACCATTTTAATCTGTACGCATCCCCCTTCTTTTCTCCTCGCCATTTATTTATTGAAGACACTGAGTGGCTTGGCCTATAGTACTCCTTACGGTATAGATTTTGCTGACTGCATCCTCGATAGTGTTGTTTCAACTGTTCCTCCTCATTCCCCAGAGTTCCTGTAAGTTGGTAGTTAGAGAAAGAGCATTTACATTTAGGTTTGATTTAGGTTTGGCAAGAATATTCCATCAAAAGATACACAACATCTGGTCTTCTTCTGTCTTGTGATGTTACCCGCCATTGCTTAGGTGCCTTAATTCATTATGAATTGCAAAAAGTTTATATTTGATTCTGTCATTTTCCTATAAAGAAATGCTTCCCCTCAACACTGTCTGGTTACCTTGAGTGCCATGGGCTGAATTACGTCCCCCCTCCAGAAATCATATGTTGAAGTCCTAGTCCCCAGCCCCTCAGGATGTGACTGTATTTGGAGGGAGGGTCTCTAAAGAGGTGATTAAGTTAGAAGGAGGCCATTAAGATGGGCCCTAGTCCAGCCTGACTGGTATTCTCATGAGAAGAGGAAATTTGGACATGCAGAGAGACACCAGGATGCACGCACACAGAGGAAAGACCGTGTGAGGACACAAGAGGGTGGCCAATGCAAACCAAGGAAAGAAGCCTTGAAGAAACGACACCTTGATCTCAGACTTCTAGCTTCCAGGATTGTGAGAAATAAATTTCTGTTGTTTGAGCCACCCAGTCTGTGGTACTTCGTTATGGCAGTCACAGCAAACTAATACACTAGGTCAATTTATATAGGAAAGGCAGAATAACTGCTCGATGTTGCCAGCTTGCCTTTACTTACCAGTTTTTAGAATAATGAGTTAGTTCCTTAGCGTCTTCCAAAAGTGACCAATGATGTTTTTTAAGTTTCATTATGGATTCATGAATTTGAATAATTTACTGATATTTTAAAACTTGTTGCAATTATCATTTTTATTGATACAAGAATTGTCCCACTTTTGGCCATTGAAAGCCTCTCCCAATTGGCTTAGTCTTTAAGGCTATGACTAAGGTCTTCTGTCATGGTCTTAGCATCTTTGACAATTTCTTTACTTTCTGATGGGACAAGACATTCCAGACTCATCTCTAATTTCCTGCTCCAGACTGGAATCAGCCATTTCTCCAAGTTATCCTGGTTCCCTTTAGTGTGAATGATTGAGCTAGGACACTAGCGTTACTCATTATGACTGAGTTGCTTGTTTTTTCAGCCTTTTTCAGGGCACAGAGCTAAGAAACTCTTTTTATAAAAGAAACTTCCAGGGCCGGCCTGGTGGCGCAGCCGTTAACTGCGTATACTCTGTTTTGTCAGCCCGGGGTTCCCCGGCTCAGATCCCACGTGCAGACATGGCACCGCTTGGCAAGCCATGCTGTGGTAGGTGTTCCACATATAAAGTAGAGGAAGATGGGCATGGGTGTTAGCTCAGGGCCAGTCTTCCTCAGCAAAACGAGGAGGATTGGCAGCAGATGTTAGCTCAGGGCTAATCTTCCTCAGGAAAAAAAAAAAAAAGAAGAAAGAAACTTCCATACACCATGAGTTTATATTGATACTTTGAATTCAAGACTGAAAGTTTTTAATTAAACTCTTTGATTTGTATTTCCTTTCTCCCATGACCAACTAATTCCATTTCCAAATGATATCAACATAATTAATCGTTTGTTTTATCCTACAATTCATCCATACAACAACCTCAAATAACAATACTCAACACTACTACTAACAATATGATTGCTGAGGCAGTTCAAGAATTTCTTCAATTTTTTTTTGTCTTTGGTGATAGATCACAAGAGATGCACTTGAATCAATTCCTCTTTGTGTGAATATGCCACCGACTTAATATATAGTCAAGTTCATTTTTTAATTTTACTTTTTGTTTTTAGGGAATGCTTGTTTTAATTTTTGTTTTAAAGTTATGTATTCACGTAGTCATCAAGTCAAAACTACAAAACAATGTAGATGCACAGATATCTTCACCACCTTGTTCCCTTCTTCTCAATGATAACTTTAAAATTTGATCTTGCTTCCATTTAGAAAAAGAAAAGTGTTAGTGAGATGGTGGAGAAATTGAGCTGTCATACATTGCTCATGAGACTGCAAAATAGTCCAGCTGCTGTGGAAAACAGTTTGATGGCTCCTCAAAAAATTAAACATAGGATTACTATTTGACCCAGTAATTCCACTTCTACGTATATATCCCAAAGAATTGAAAACAGGCACTTAAACAGATATTTGCGCACAAGTGTTCATAGCAGCATTATTCACTTGGCCAAAGGTGAAAACAAACCAAGTATCCATCAACACATGAATGGATAAGCAAAATGTGATATATACATGCAACGCAATATTATTTAGCTACAAAAAAGAATGCAGTTCTGCTACAGGCCACAACATGGGTAAACCTTCAAAACATTATGCTAAGTAAAAAAAGCCAGACACAGAAGGACAAATACTGTATGACTCAACTTATATGAGATTTCTAAAGTAGGCAAGTTCATAGAGACAAAAAGTAGATTAGAGGTTACCAGAGGCTGAGGGGAGGGGAGAATGAGGAGTTATTGCTTAACGAGTGCAAAGTTTCTGTTTGGGGTCATGGACAAGTTTTAGAAATAAATAGTGGTGATGATTTCATGACATTGAGATTATTATTAACGCTATGAATTGTACACTAAAAATAGTTAAAATGGAAAAAAAACAATTGATATGTGTTTTATATCTCCCTCTATTTTTACATAAATAGTAGCATACTATGCACACTTTTCTCCATCTTACTTTTTTCACTGAACAATAATCTGGTATCAGTCTATAGTAGCATACAGAGATATTTCTCATTCCTTATACAGCTACAGAGTACTCTACTATATGAATATATCATCGTTTATTCCAGTCCCCTAAAGATGGAAAATTGGGTTGCTCATTGGAGATTTTTGGAGTAAAAACGTGATCTATTCTGATTTACATTTCAAAAAGATCACTCTGGCTGATATGTGGGAAATGGTTTATGGGAGGGGCAAGTGAGAGTGGAATCAGAAAGATGAGGCTTTTACAAGCATCCTGAAGAAATGACGGTTATTGAATTAAGGTAGTAGTATTGGAAATAGAGGAAATTAGTGAATTCTGGATTGTGATCGTGATGGAGACTATAGAAATTTTTGATGGGCTGGATATCGGAAGGAAGGGAAAAAGACAAGCAAAGGTGACTCCTAATTTTGAGGCTTCATGAGTTAGTTGGATGGTGGTGCTGTGGATGGAGAAGACTAGGGAAGAAGTAGGTGTGTTTGTGTATGTCGTTGGTTTTTTTGTTTTTTTTTTGTTTTTGTGGGCAGAGAAATCAAGAGTTCTTCTTGGAACACCCAGGTAGAGATATCAAGTAAGCCATCTGGAATATGAGTCTGGAGTTCAGTGGAGATGTTAGGAGTTAGAGTAAACATTTTGGAAATTACTGGCAGCCATGGATTGGAAGAGCTCACATAGGGAGTCAGTGTAGCTGGAACCAAGAAAGAGGCCACTAAGCCAGCCCTGGTCCATGATAACAAGGGAGGATGAGCAAGCAAAGATGCCTGAAGAACAGCCTCTGAGGTAGGGAGGGGGAGCCAGAAGAGTGTGGTGTCATGAAATCCAAGACACTTTGTTAATCTTTTAAGAAGGAAGAGCCATCCATGTCCATAGCCACGTCAAATGCCATGGATGGATGGAGTAAGATGGCTAAAGGAAGTAACCATTAGCTCAGGCAACAATGAGGTTGTTACTGACTTTCACAAGAGACGTTGAAGCAGAGGGATAAGAGAATGGGAGATGAGCAATAGGAGACAGGGAGGTCAAAAATGGGTTTTAGATGGGAGATTCTTAAGCATGCTTGTAACGCTTTCCTTGTGAAGAGGAAGAGAGTGATGGCACAAGAAGGAGAGGGGTAACTGGGTAGAAATATCCATGAGGTGCACACTCACTGAGAGCTACACTGCAGTTCCTAGACACATTATCATCATCCGTCTAGATTTAACGAGAGGTGTCACAGATTCAAGGCCCCTCCTATTCCTTGCACATTTAATTTCTTCCTATCTTGAGATGTTCTTTGATTTCAGTTTGTTTGCGGTTCTTCCTTGGGTAGTTTCCTTAGAAAGAGAATATGGTTGTATATTTTTTGAACTCTTTGTTTGTTGAAAAATGCCTTTTCTTTTGCCATCACTTGGCTGTGCAGTGGATTCTCAGATCTCTCGCTGTCCTCTAAATGGGGTCTTACTATTTTCTAACTTCCAATGTTGAAGATGGGAAGACTGATACTTGTCTGATTCCCTTTTCCTTACAAGGCAACCAGATCTCTTTGACTGAAAGCTTGCAAACTTCACCCTGGGCATATAGGAATTTCACCAGCTATAGGAAAAATAGACCTTTTTTCATTATTCTGGACTTTAACTTGATCAATCCAAAGCCCTAAGTCTTTCTTCATTCTTTTCCTTCTGGGACTTCTAAAATTTGTAACTTTTTTTCTTCACGGCTCATGAATTTGCTCTGGGTGGTGGAATATGTTTTCCATTCAATATACTTAAACTCTGATGGAGTGTTTAGCTGTAACTATTTTGTTTTTCAATTCGTTGCAATTTAACATTTTAAGTGAACAATCAAGTTCTGCCCTTCCAGAAAACTCCTTTGTGCTTTAATTATATGTCCTTCCACACCCATTGCATTATTATTAAAGTGCTCTTTTCTTCCTCCCAGGAAGTCTGCCTTCTTAGGCAGCACCTGCTCTGATTATTTGCTAGCAGGCCTCCTTTAAGTTATAGAATCCTCCTAAATGGTTAGTGGTCTTTTTGGCTGATTCACCTCTTTAGGTATAAGATCCCTCAGGAGGTGGAGAACTGAGTTTTATCAGCCAATGTTAGAAGAGAGGCATCTCCTCAAGACAGCTGGTGCCCCTCCCGCCCAGGGACAATGGGATCTATTGTCTTTACACCTGGCTTACCTCAGAAACAAGCCTCTTTTACAGCTTTGGAGTGCTAACTCTGTAAATAGTGATGTTCTGAACCTGGAACTTCTGCCCTAGAACTCAAGGTCTCCGATGCGTCTGGCCACTCCTCCAGGCTTCAACAATAGTGGACAGTTGTCTGAGGGAAGGGGTTCAGGAATTTGAGTTCCAAATCCCCTTTGATTTTATTTTTCAGTCTGTAGCTTTTACATCATAGCCCCAGAGCACAGGAACAAAATGTTGGCACATAGGAATATATATACTGTGTTGTAATATAAGGTTATGTAACATATGATTGTTGGTAGAGCTGTTAAGTATACATAATTAATTGAGGTGCATAATTAATTGGAGTCATAAGGAGAGAAAATTCTATTTTAAAATAAATTGAATCCTAAATACATTTTTTTTTGTTTCAAGTAAGAACTTTGCCATGAAATACCAGATATATTTTCAATGTCCCATTAGGGATTAAAGAGTGTGATCATAATTCAGGTTGGAGTTTGTAGCTTAAAGTTACCTCATGAGACAACTCGTGTTGGTTTCTGAATAATTTTTACTTAAGTTTAGCTGACTCCATCAGTAAGCGAAAATGGAGGGCGAAAATTTAACAGATCAGACGTTTGAACTCCAATGGACATTTAGACGTAGTAGAAAATCACAGCAACGCTGAGTCACCCATCCTCAACTCCGCTAATTCAAAAGATTTTAATCATCCTGGTTCAATTAATGTCTCTAAATAAATTATAAGTTCACAAAATGTTTGTCAGGGCAAACTCTGATCCAGGCTTGCCTCGGTGTGATGAAAACAGTGGCCACAGGCCAAGGACGCTTCGTGCTCTCAGGCTGAAATACGAGCCGGGCTCCGGGAAGACCAGAGAAGCCTAAACAAACATCTGGGCCCTTCGAGCTGCTTACTATTTTCAGTTTTTATAACAGTCTTCTCTGGATCTCTCTATAAAAACCAGACATACTGTGTACTTTTCCTTAGAACAGACTCGAACATCGTGAGATCGCAGCACCAGCTTGGTTTCCATCAATATTGACGCTTCTCTTTTTTTTAACAAATTGTCTTTTGCTTCTGCAATCTTTCCATGTCCATGATCTCTCTTCTCTTTCTGTTTTTTCTTTCTGCATTTTGATTTTTCCACAAATTACTAACAGGTATTTAATTGATACCAACTAATGACAAATCCATGAATATGAAAATCCATCTGTCACAATAGTAGGGGGTACTCTTGGATACCCAACAATTTAAGATAATAAGCAGATGCACCGTCTAGAACTAGGGTCTGAACCTCTAACAGCAATAGTCACCCCTTGGCTTACAAATGTGCTTGGTGGGGCCAACTTGGTCTTCTTTTAAAAAATCGAATGTGAATGACGTTAAGTGGAATGCACTTTTTCCAGTTGACCCCCGACCAAATAGTCTCAAACTCCTTCTCACATTTACCCTATCTGAATGGGCTCGGAGTCAGCTAAGTTTGTACCTGGTTAGAATTTTCATGGAAAAAGACCTCAAAGCCACATTTCTGAAATGTGCGTCAAGCAGTTGAGGAGCAGCCCAGAGCGGTGCGTGTATAAGGAGCAGTTCACATGATTCTGTGGAGGTGATTTTGGGCCACACTGAAGAAACACCACCTGACAGATTTTCCAAATAGTCTTTGTGTGTGTGTGTGTGTGTGTGTGTGTGACAAAAACCAAATCAAATCAAAATAATTTCTACACTGTAATAGTACTATAGAAAATTGACAGATGGATAAATGAGAATGATGCATCTCATTGTCATCACTTTTCTTTGTGCTAAATGCACTGAAGTCTTTATGAAAGAAAATGCAAGGCGAATATTTTAATGTGAATTTTGTATGGAAAGCAACAATTAAAACACCATGTATATATCCATAGGAGAGACAATCTGACCAAATTTGAAAACGCTTTTTCTCTTAGTTCCCCCAAAAATGACATAGCATTTTTTTAGTTTAATTTCTAAAAGTGTATTTAATGGAAAAACTTTTTAATCATAGAGATGGTTTTTTAAAGAAAGCAACATTCTCTCAACTTTGCAATAAAGGTTGCTGAATTAAGTTGAATAGTTACCCTTAATCCAATTATCCGAAATAAAATTATTGACTTGTTAGGCACTAATATTGTGAACTAATTTACCATTAAACCTAAATTAGGCAATATCTTTACAGTGTAAAACACGTGATTTACTACCACCATTCTTCTCAAAATTCTGAACGATTTTCTTCAAATTGGTCTAGACATTTTTTTTAACTTGGAAAAGTAGGCAACATTTTTCTAAGTGGTTTTTTTCCCTCTCTTTTTTTTTTTGTCCGGTGAGGAAGATTGGCCCTCAGCTAACATCTGTGCCAATCTTCCTTTAATTTATATGTGGGTGGCCATCACAGCATGGCCGATGAGTGGTATAGGTCCACACCTGGGATCTGAACCTGTGAACCCAGGTGGCTGAAGTGGAGTGAGCCAGACTTAACCACTAGGCCACAGGTCCACCTCCACTTTTTAAATTTTTTTTTAATTTACTCTTTTAAAATTGTAGTAACACTGTTTTATAACACTATTTAAATTCAGGTATACATCATTATATTTTGATTCCTGTATAGATTACATCATGTTCACCACCCAAAGACTAATTACAATCCATCACCACACACATGTGCCAAACACATTTCGCCCTCCTCCCTCCCTCCTTCCCCTCTGGCAACCACCAATCCAATCTCTGTCTCCATGTGTTTGTTTGTTGTTGCTTTTATCTTCTACTTATGACTGAGATCATATGGTATTTGACTTTCTCCCTCTGACTTATTTCTCTTACCATATTACCCTCAAGGTTCATCCATGTTGTCACAAATGGCTGGATTTCATCATTTCTTATGGCTGAGTAGTATTCCATTGTGTATAAATACCACATCTTCTTTATCCATTCATCCCTTGATGGGCACCTAGGTTGCTTCCAAGTCTTGGCTATTGTGAACAATGCTGCAGTGAATGTAGGGGTGCATGTATCTTTATGCATTCGTGTTTTCATGTTCTTTGGATAAATACCCAGCAGTGGGATAGCTGGATCATGTGGCAGATCTATTCTTAATTTTTTGAGGAAACTCCATACTGTTTTCCATAGTGGCTGCACCAGTTTGCACTCCCACCAGCACTGTACGAGGGTTCCCTTTTCTCCACATCCTCTCCAATACTTGTTGTTTCCTGTCTTGTTAATTACAGCCATTCTGACGGGTGTGAGGTGATATCTCATTGTAGTTTTGATTTGGATTTCCCCGATAATTAGTGATGTTGAGCATCTATTCCTGTGCCTGTTGGCCATCCGTATATCTTCTCTGGAGAAATGTCTGTTCACATCTTTTGCCCATTTTTTTGATTGGGTTGTTGGTTTTTTTGTTGTTGAGCTGTATGAGTTCTTTGTATATTTTGGATATTAACCCCATATCAGATATATGGTTTGCAAATATCTTCTCCCAATTGTTAGGTTGTCTTTTCGTTTTGTTGGTGGTTTCCTTTGCTGTGCAGAAGCTTTTCAGTTTGATGTAGTCCCATTTGTTTATTTTTTCTATGGTTTCCCTTGCTTAGTCAGACATGGTACTTGAAAATATGCCTCTAAGACTGATGTCCAAGAACGTGTTGCCTATGTTTTCTTCTAGAAGTTTCATGGTTTCAGGTCTTACATTCAAGTCTTTAATCCATTTTGAGTTAATTTTAGTGTATGGTGTAAGATAATGGTCTACTTTCATTCTCTTGCATGTGGCTGTCCAGTTCTCCCAACACCATTAATTGAAGAGACTCTCCTTTCTCCACTGTATGTTCTTGGCTCCCTTGTGGAATATTAACTGTCTATAGATATGTGGGCTTATTTCTGGGCTCTCGATTCTGTTCCATTGATCTGTGTGTCTGTTTTTGTGCCAGGACCATGCTGTTTCGGTTACTGCAGCTTTGTAGTATATTTTGAAATCAGGGAGTGTGATACTTCCAGCTTTGTTCTTTTTTCTCAGGAATCCTTTGGCTATTCAGGATCTTTTGTTGTTCCATATAAATTTTAGGATTCTTTGTTCTATTTCTGTGAAAAATGTTGTTGGAACTCTGATAGGGATTGTACTGAATCTATAGATTGCTTTAGGAAGTATGGACATTTTGACTATGTTAATTCTTCCAATCCAAGAGCACGGAATATCTTTCCATTTCTTTGTGTCTTCTTCAACTTTTTTCAACAATGTTTTATGGGTTTCAACATACAGGTCTTTCACTTCTTTGGTTAAATTTATTCCTAGGTATTTTTGTTGTTGTTGTTGCAATTGTAAATGAGATTATATTCTTAATTTCTCTTTCAGTTACTTCATTGTTAGTGTATAGAAATGCAAATGATTTTTGTATGTTGATTTTGTATCTTGCAACTGTGCTGTATTCATTTATTATTTCTAAACATTTTTTGGTGGATTCTTTAGGGTTTTCTCTATATAAAATCATGTCATCTGCAAATAGGGACAGTTTTGCTTCTTCCTGTCCAGTTTGGATCCCTTTTATTTCCTTTTCTTGCCTGATTGTTCTGGCTAAGACATCCAATTCTATGCTAGATAAAAGTAGTGAAAGTAAGCATCCTTGTCTGGTTCCTGTTCCTAGAGGGATAGCTTTCAGTTTTTTAACTGTGGGTTTGTCATATATGGGCTTTATTATATCAAGGTACTTTCCTTCTATACCCATTTTATTCAGAGTTTTTATCATAAACGGATGCTGTATCTTGTCAAATGCTTTCTTCGCATCTATCAAGGTGATCGTGTGATTTTTATTCTTCATTTGTTAATGTGGTGTATCATGTTGATTGATTAGTGGATGTTGAACCATGCTTGCATCTCTGGAATAAATCCCACTTAATCATAGTGCATGATCTTTTTTTTTTGAGGAAGATGATCCCTGAGCTAACAGCTGCTGCCAATCCTCCTCTTTTTGCTGAGGAAGACTGGCCCTGAGCTAACATCCGTGCCCCTCTTCCTCTGCTTTATATGTGGGATGCCTACCACAGCATGGTTTGCCAAGCAGTGCCATGTCCGCACCCGGGATCTGAACCAGCGAACCCCAGGCTGCCAAAGCGGAACATGCAAACTTGACCACTGTGCCACCAGGCCGGCCCCTGCCTGATATTTTTAATGTATTTGATTTGCTGGTATTTTTTTGGGGATTTTTGCATCCATATTCATCGGTGATATTAGCTTGTAATTTTCTTTTTTTGTGATGGCCCTGTATGGTCTTGGTATCAGGGTAACGTTGGCTTCATAGAATGAGTCAGGAAGCCTCCCCTCCTCTTCAATTTTTTGGAAGAGTTTGAGAAGGATATGTATTAAGTCTTCTTTGAACGTTTGGAAGAATTCCCCAGGGAAGCTGTCTGGTCCTGGACTTTTATTTTTGGGGAGTTTTTGATTACTGTCTTCATCTCCTTACTGGTGATTGGTCTGTTCAAATTCTCTATTTCTTCTCGATTCAGTTTTGGGAGATTGTATGATTCCAAGAATTTATCGATTTCTTCCAGATTATCCAATTTGTTGGCCTCTAGCTTTTCACAGTATTCTCTTGTAATCTTTTGTATTTCTGAGGTGTCTGTTGTAATTTCTCCCCTTTCATTTCTGATTTTATTTATTTGAGGCTTCTCTCTTTTTGTCTTGTGAGTCTAGCTGAAGATTTGTCAATTATTTTTATCTTTTCAAAGAACCAGCTTTTTGTTTCATTAACTTTTTCTATTTTTTTTTTTGGTCTCTATTTCATTTATTTCTGCTCTAGTTTTTATGCTTTCCTTCCTTCTACTGATTTTGGGCTTTGTTTGTTCTTTTTCAAGTTCCTTTAGGTGCACTATTAGATTGTTTATTTGATATATTGCTTGTTTGTTGAGGTAGGGCTGTGTTGCTATAAACTCACTTAGAACTGCTTTTACTGAATCCCATACATTTTGGCATGTTGTATTTTCATTTTCATTTGTCTCTGGGTGTTTTTTTAATTTCTCCTTTGATTTCTTTGTTGACCCAATCATTGTTCAGTAGTGTTTTTTTAAAAAGATTTTATTTTTTTTCCTTTTTCTCCCCAAAGCCCCCCAGTACATAGTAGTATATTCTTTGTTGTGGATCCTTCTAGTTGTGGCATGTGGGATGCTGCCTCAGCGTGGTTTGATGAGCAGTGCCATGTCCGCGTCCAGGATTCGAACCAACGAAACACTGGGCCACCTGCAGCGGAACGTGCGAACTTAACCACTCAGCCACGGGGCCAGCCCCTGTTCAGTAGTGTTTTGTTTCATCTCCACATATTTGTGGCTTTTCTGATTTTCTTCCTGTAGATGAATTCTAGTTTCATACTGTTGTGGTCAGAAAAGATGCTTAGTATTGTTTCAATCTTCTTAAATTTATTGAGACTTGGTTTGTGGCCTAATATGTGATCTATCCTGGAGAATGTTCCATGTGCTTTCAAAAAGAATGTGTATTCTGTGGTTTTTGGATGGAACGTTCTATATATATCTACAAAGTCCATCTGATCTAATGTGTCTTTTAAGGCCAATGTTTCCTTATTGATCTTCTGTTTGGATGATCTATCCATTGGTGTAAGTGGAGTGTTAAAGTCCCCTATGTTATTGTGTTACTATTTCTCCTTTTATGTCTATTAATAATTGTTTTATATATTTAGGTGTTCCTATGTTGGCTGCATAGATATTTACAAGTGTTGTATCACCTTGTTGGATTGTTCCCTTTATCATTATGTAGTGTCCTTCTTTCTCTCTTGTTACAATTTTTGTTTTAAAGCCTATTTTATCTGATACAAGTATTGCTACCCCAGCTTTCTTTTCATTGCCATTCGCAAGGAGTATCTTTTTCCATCCCTTCACTTTCAGTTTGTGAGTGTCTTTAGGTCTGAAGTGTGTCTCTTGTATGCAGCGTATGTATGGGTCTTGTTTTTTAATCCAATCGACCACCTTATACCTTTTGATTGGAGCATTTAGTCCATTGACATTTAAAGTAGCTATTGATAAGCATGTAATTATTGTCTTTTTGTTACTTTTTTTCTGGTTGTTTTAGTAGTTCTTCTCTGTTGCTTCCTTCTTCTCTTGCTCTCTTCCCTTGTGGTTTGATGGCTTTCTTGAGTATTATGTTTAGGTTCCTTTCTCTTAATTTTATAGGTTTCTGGTTTGTGATTACCATGAGGTTCATACATAATAACCTACATTTAGAGTAATCTGTATTAAGTTGATGGTCTCTTTAGCTTGACCTCTTGCTAAAAGATCTACTCTTTTACTCCCCTCCTCCCACATATTATGTTTTTGATATCATCTCTAATCTCTTTTTTTGTGCATGTGTGTCTTATCATGGAAATAGATAATTTTAGCACTTTTGTCATTTGACCTTCATATTGGCTTCATAGCTGGTTGACCTGCTGCATTTACTGTGTTTTTGCCTTTGTCAGTGATTTTATTGCTTTTTTTTTTTGATAATTTTCTTATTCCTACTTGTAGTCTTATCTTTTCCACTTAAATAAGTCCCTTTAGCATTTCTTGTAAGGTTAGTTTCTTGGTGATAAATTCCTTTAGTTTTTGCTTGTCTGGGAAATTCTTTACCTCTCCTTCCATTCTGAATGATAACCTTGCTGGCTAGAGTATTCTAAACTTTTAGCACTTTAATTATATCATGCCACTCCCTTCGAGCCTGTAAGGTTTCTGCTGAGAAGTCAGATGATAGCCTTATAGCATTTCCTTTATATGAAGCTTGTTGCCTTTCTCTTGTGGCTTTTAGGATTCTCTCTTTATCTCTAATTCTTGATGTTTAATTATAGTTTCTTGGTGTGGGCCCCTTTGGGTTGATCTTGTTTGGTGCACTCAGTGCTTGCTGTACCTAGATGTCTGTTTCCTTCCCTAGGTTAGGAAAGTTTTCAGCTACTATTTCTTCAGATAGATCCTCTGCCCCTTTGTCTCTCTCTTCTTCTGGGACACTTATAATATGGATGTTAGTGTGCTTGATGTTGTCCTAGAGGTCCCTTCAACTGTCCTCATTCTTTTTAATTCTTTTTTATCTGTTCAGCTTGGGTGATTTCCTCTAGTGTTTCATCCAGCTCACTGATCCGTTCTTCTGTATCATCTCCTCTGCTATTGACTCCTTCTAGTGAATATTTCATTTCCAGTATTGTATTCTTTATTTCTGATTGATTCTTTTTTATATTTTCCAATTCTTTGTTGAAGTTCTCTCTGAGTTTATCCATTCTTCTCCCAAGATCAGTGAGAATCCTTGTGACTCTGTTTGTACTCATTGTCAGGTAGATTGTTTATCTCTGTTTCATTTAGTCCTGTTCCCTTACTTGGAACATATTCCTTTGTCTCCTCATTTTATCTCTTTCTCTGTACTTATATCTATGTATTAGATAGATCAGCTTTGTCTCCTGATCCTCATGTAAGAGATGCCTTATGAGGCCCAGTAGTGTGCTTCCCTCTCGTCACCAGTTCCAAATGTTCTAAGAGTATCCCATGTGGACTACATGTGTCCTTCTGTTGTGGCGGGGTTGCTCTTGCTGCAGGTGCCTGGGGAGGCTAGACTGTTCAACTGGTTGTAATGCTCAGCTATGTGTGGCTACTATCACTTTATGGGGCATGGGGAGCCCCAGCACAGTTGGCTGCAAGGTCTAATAACACATTCTTGTTGCAGTTTTTCTGTTAAGTGAGTAGGCTCCCAGAGTGGCTGGTTGCTAGGCTCAGGAGCTTACAATTGCTATAGATCTCTGGCCTGCAAGGCTGTTGTCAGCTCTCTCAGGATTGCAGCTGAGTGGGGCTGGCCCCAAGCATGGGAGCACCCAATTGTTTCAGGCTTTGGAAGGTGGGGCCAATCCCCTATGTGGTTGTTTGAGAAGCACAAGTCTACTGCAGCTGACAAACCCCGCTGCCCACAGGGCCACACACCCCATCAACACAGTCCTGCCTTTGAGTGCACCCCAACCCACTGAGGTGTACACAGTCACCCCACTGCAGAGACCTCACACACTCCACCAACTCAGACCTGTCCCTCATGCATGCCCTGCCCTGCAGAGATGGACCCACTCACCCAGCTGCAGAGTTTCCAGGCACCCCACTTACGCAGGCCTGCAAGATCCTTGAGGGCTTGCTTTTGAGTGGGGCCAGTCCCTAGAGTGGACTTCCTGCCCTGGCTGAGCTGGATTAAATTGATGTTCTAGTGGGAGGGGCAGACCCCTGGGCTAACAGGCCAGTGGAAGAACTCCAATGGCGTCTTCCAGTGTCTGTGTCAGCACGCCTATACTAGGTCACAATAATGGCTCCTGTCAATGTCTCAGTCTCCGGGGAGGTCTTACCTCTCACTGAGATGCACCAAGAGCCCATCAAATGAATCTCTTTTCACCAAAGGACTATGCATCCTTCTTTCTGGTGATTTTAGGTTGCCTCCCCAAACAAGGGAATTTGTGCATGGGCCGTTTAAGAGCAGGCTTTTTTCCCCTCTTATGTCCAATAGCTTTTCTGGAGTTATTCCCTGTTGTAGTTAATAGCCGGCAAAGCCAGATATTATGACTCTTGTCTCAGTTGTGCTGAGTCCAAAAGCTGCTTATTATGGCAATGCTCCCCCACTCAGATCCCCTGCTCCTCCAGGGAAGGCTGCATGCCTTAGGACTCCCCACTGGCCATGAGGCACTGCAGCTCAAATGGGGCTTTTTTCTCTCCAGAAAGGAATTTCCCCCCCCTTCCACCTTGGTCAGCACTGTCCCTTCTTGTGGGGGTTATTTTTATCCAGTTTTCAGTTATCTCTCAGGGGTAATTGTTCCAAGAGTAGTTGTAAATTTGTTGTGTTCATGGGAGGAGGTGAGTTCAGAGTCCACCTAGGCCACCATCTTGACACCATCTTCTTTTATTTTTAAGTAAGTTTTTTCTCTGATTTTTAAATGTTGTACCTAAAGTCATACAATACAGAAAAGTAGAAGCAGCAAAACATTATCCATAACCTTACCCGTCTAGAGAGAACTTTTAATAACATATAACATAATATGAAATGTAATAAAATCAAATATAAATAAAATATAAATATAACATAATAGAAAATAAAATAAAAAGGCTATTTTAGAAAATTAAAGAAATATTTGTGTACCACAAAAAGCCACAGTTAGACAAACAAACAAAATGCAAATTTCACTGAACTGCATAAAATGAAAAGTGAAGTTTTTTTCCCAAGTCAATCCTGGCTCAGTAGGTGATTCCCAAGTTAACAGATGGCTCTTTTCCTTCTTTTTTAAAAAAAGTTTTTCTAGTTGTTAACATTATACCTTTAAATAAAATATTTAATACACTAATTCTTTTTTTCTTTCAATTTAATTTTTCCTTTCAAATAACTTGCATTCAGCAAGTCACACACAAATCTTAAGTTGGCTCAAAGAAATTGTACATACGTCTACAACCATGTCACCTCTAACTGCTACCCAAATCAAGCTACAGAACAGTTCAGCTCCTAGGAAGTTCTATCTTATCCACTGCCAGTCAGTACTGTTCCCTCAAAGATAATCACTCTTCTCCCTCATCAACCTAGATGAGTTTTGCAAGTGTTTGAATGTTATGTAAATGGAATCATATAGTATATACTCTTTTCAATCAGATTTCTTTCATTCAACATAATGTGCATAAGATTCATCCATGTTTTAAGTTTATCAGTGGTTTGTTTTTCATTGCTGTATAGTATTCCATTATATGACTATATCACAATTTATTGATCCACTATATTTTTGATGTACATTTGGGTGGTTTCCAGTTTTTGCCTATTATGAATAATATGACCATTCTTGAACATGTCTTCTTGTGGGCATAAGCACTCATACATCTTGTACATATAATAATGAATTCAATTTATCAGGTTTTTTTGGTCCTTATAAGAATTCTTTATCTGCCCCAAAGTCATGAAAATATTCTCTCATGTTTTCTTGTGGAAAGCTTGTGTTACCGTTCATATTTGAGTTTAAGATCTATCCTGAATTAATTCTTGTGTATGAGTGAAGTAGAGGTCAAGAATATTTTTTTCCTTCCAAGTACGTATCTACTTGATGCAGTATCATTTATTGAAAAGAATATCTTTTCCCCACTGAGTTCTAGTAAGTAAGTCACCTCTGTCATTAATGTTATATGTATAACCTGTTGCTGGATCCTAGTTGCATTCCGTGTATCTATTTGATTATTTGTACATTACTGCCACACTCTTAATCACGGTAAATTTATGAGCATTGACATCTGGCAGTTAAAGTCTCCTACCTTTGTTCCTCCTCAAGATTCTCCTGGCTCTTATTGGTCCTCTGTATTTCTAGAAAAATTTTAAAATCACCTTCTCAATTTTCACAAATAACCTGCTAGAATTTTGCTTGGGAGTGAATTGAATTTATACATCATTTTGGGCAGAATGGACACCTTAAGAATCCATCAACATGATATTATCGCTCCATTTAAAAATATTATCTTTAATTTCTTTCAGCAATGTTTCATACATACAGTGTAAAGATCTTGTGGTTCTTTTGTTTAGATATGTTCCTTGGTTTTTGACGGGTTTTTTTGTGCTACTTTATATGGTATTTCTGAAATTTTTATTTCTACTTTTTTTCTAGTATACAGAAGTAAAATTGATTTTTCTATGTTTACCGTGTACTTGCAACCTTGCTAAACTCTCCCATTTATTCTAATAATTTGTTTGTAAATTCGTTTGGACTTTGTACACATCATGTCACCTACAAACAATGACAGCCTCATGCCAAGAACTGAGAAGGGTCTGAGTTTTACTCTACCTGCAGAGTAACAAGTTAGCTTGCCACTATTGCTTGCATGCTGACAAAGACACAAGAGTCCTGGGTCAAGATGAAAGACTTTTACTCACAACAAAAGCAGTATTCAGAGTGTCAGCATGTTTGTGTCAGTTCCAAGCCTCAATTTGCACAGAGCAATGCAGATGGGCCTAGATACACACGCAGTGGGTCATGTTACAAGAGGAACACTGAGCTTGAGGAACCTTCTGTTTTATAGCATCCAGAAAGCACGACTTCTCCTTATCCCAGAAGCAGACATGATCTCATTCCTCAAGGTTGCTTGCTGCAAGTACACCCCTAAGGAGTAGTCAGGGTCCTGCATTCTTGGCATACTCAGCGAGATGTGTGGGAACAGGAGAGGCCCGTGGAGGAGTGTCTTCCAACACTATACACCCCTCAGTTTTGCATCATTTTGGCTTCTGGCCTGACCAGGGCCCCCTGGACACGGGCACGTTGTGTTCACTGGCAGGCCTTACTTTGGGTTTGATGGGCATCAGCCACCAGGAGGCAAGCTGCCCCATCTCAAGCCCAGATGCTGAAATAAGGATAACCATTAATTGGCCAATAGAGGATTTGCCTCGACGTCTTTCAGGGGCAAAGCTGCCTTGCCCTTTTGTCTCTTCTATTATTCCTTGTGAGGGTCTGGAGTTATTTCAAACTGCTTTGCCTTTTTTGAGGCCCCTCCCCATTCTAGGAGTCCCGAAAGGCAAATAACTCTTTAGAAAGCAGCTCTAAGGCCCCTGTTTTGCCAAAGCAGGATGCTCTGGAAGGAGGGGAGAGCAGGGCAAGGGGCAGGGGTCTTCCTGCCTCAGCTGTTCCCAAGGCAGTCCCTCAATTAATCACCCCGGGGTAGCTGTCAGCCCTCTCCCACTCTTTCTGTTTGTCGGGGAGCTGTGGACTGGAGCTGTCTTGGGAAAGGGTGCTTCGGGCTGCTGTTTTATTCTGCTCTGTTTTCTTGAAGCTTCCTACCCTGCTGCTTCCTCATTCAGGATTTCCTCAAACTTCCTGTTCTAAGGTGACTTCCCTTCTTGTTTTCTCTGTTATGTTTTCGTTTCTTAAAAAAATAAATTATTCCTGCTATTTCAGCGGGACCTTGGGAGACAGGAGAAGTAAACAGGAACTCTCATTTCTGTGTCTGGAAGCCTATAATTTTTCAAGGACTCAGCATCATAAAAAGAATACCAGAAGTTTCCTCTTTCTTCTGCCACACCTCTCCTCCCCGTCACCTTCCCTCTCTCCCTCTCTCTATTTCCATACACTCAGCCCTTAGGCAAAGTGCCGGTCAACAAATAATAATTTTATTATTAAAATAAAAGGCAGACAGATTAGAGGTTATTTTAAGGATGTGCATTCCCTCACTCCTTTGTTGATTCAAAAAGCGTTTGCTGAGTGTCTTCTCCGTGTCAGGCAATACTGTAGGCACCAGGAATAGGAAAACCTGCAAATCCCTAACTTCCTAGGGGTCTGAAGACCAGTGAGAGAGAAATAGGCAAAGAAAAAACAGGCAATGGATAAGTGTCATTTCACATTATGTACTCCTTACAAGGGGAAACTGGGGTAAGCAAGTGACTCTGACCAAGGAGGGTGGGCGGGAAGAGGATCCTCTGAGAAGGTGGGGAGTGAAGGCTTCCCCATGGGGTCATGCACCAGCTCAGCCTCAAAAGTACAACAGACAAAGAGGGAGGGTACCTCATACAGCATGACCCATACAGAGGCAGAGCCGCGAGATGACGTGGCAAGTTCGGGGATGTTCTGTTTCCAGATCTCAAATGTGTACAGGGAAAGGTGGGAGCAAGGAAGCCTTCAAGGGCACGATGAGTCACCCTAAAGAGTTGGAACTTGGCCAGTGTTTCCAAAAGGGTGGTACAAAGATGATTTTAGTTCATGCATATGTTAGAAACATGAACAGACACATCAAATCCATGAATTGCAAATATTAACACTTAGGGCAAAGCTAGGAGGTAAGGCTGCTGGGATCCACCTTAAGCAGGCCAAGGTACAGGTGAGTGCTCAGACATGCTCAGAAATGTTCCAGGGGCCAACCTGGTGGCACAGCGGTTAAGTTCTCACGTTCTGCTTCGGCGACCAGTGATTTGCTGGTTCAGATCCCGGGTGCGGACATGGCACTGCTTGGTAAAAGCCATGCTGTGGTAGGTGTCCCACATATAAAGTAGAGGAAGATGGGCATGGATGTTAGCTCAGGGCCAGTCTTCCTCAGCAAAAAGAGGAGGATTGGCGGTAGTTAGCTCAGGGCTAATCTTCCTCAAAAAAAAAAAAAAGAAAGAAACATTCCAAGCCTTCAGCAACCACCAAGCTTAGACAAAATAGAAAAAGGAACACACTAGTAATATTGAGGAGCTTGAAACAAGAAAGGAAAAATAAAGGAGGGATGGGTAATCTCTCTTTCTACTCCTGAATTCATTTTCTTATGTCCTGTGTATTTGTTAGGGTTCGAAGGATTTGGGGCTGCTAAGGAAAAAGGCACAATCACAAGAGGATAGCATGCAACAAGCTGTGTGGGGAAGTCCCGCACAGCAGGGTTCTGTCCAGAGGCTACAGTGTGGGGGCCCACCACCCAGAAGGAGAAGACAACAAGGGAGCTCCCAGGGGAGGGAAGCCAGAGAGTGTCTAGATGTCTACTGAGTCAGCAACTTACATGGCAGGGAGTCACTGAGTCAGAGAGCTCCAAAGGGACAGCCATCACAGCTTGGGGTCTTATAACCACAAGACTGTTGTACCAATGACAGCAGGTGAGGTTTCCCAGGGTATGCAAAACAGGTGGGCCCTAAATGTGTTAGAATCTGCTTATTTGGGCTACTTTTTAAATAACAATGTGTAAAAATTGGAATTTGGCATCAGTGGGCTTTTGAGCTCAGGAGACTCAGCCCGCAGAGAAGAAATGAGCAATGGAGGGGCCAATCCACGGTGGTCATCTTTGGCTCATTTATGCAACAGTATTTTTTCATTGAGTTCCTGAATCCTGCAGTTTGAAAATATGATTTATAGCCATGTGTTCAAGTGAACAAACTCATGTTACAACAAAACAGTTCAGCTCTCCTTTGAAGTTGTATTTCTTTTCATTTACTATAATTCAAAGTAAACCCAAACGATTTAATTTTATTTGGCTTCAGAACAATTTGCGCAGAGTTTAAACTAAGGGGCTGGTTTGGCAGTTAAGAGCACAGATTGGAGTCAGAAAGACCTGAATCCAATGTCTGGCTTTACAACCTAGGCCACTTCTATCTGCCTCAGTGTCCTCAAATGTCACGCGAGGATAATGGTGTCCACTCCATTGTGACTATAGGATTAAATAAGGTGATGCAGGTGGAACAGGATGCTAGACTCTTCTGGCCTGGATGTCAACTGAGAGGACTACACAGTGGAAATCAGAACACCAACGTGGGTGAGAGACAAGACTCCCCCGACCCCACCAAGTGCAGAACTTACGGTGGGGACACAGGAGCTGTTATCAATGACTCTCAAACTCCCTCACCCACCTGCAGAACAAGGGCTAAAGTGTGGAAGAGAATTTTGCTGGGAGATTGTTGAAACAATCTCTTTGGAGGGGGTGGCTGCAGAGTTTGGAGTTCCTAATCCATCGCTTTGCATGGAGGGGTAAGGGTGTCACTTTCCAACGTGTTTAGCGGGGCGGGTGGGAGCAGGTTTTACTGGAACCCCGTGGAGAACACAGAACTGTTTCCTGCAGTTGCGAAACAAAAAGAACTGGGCCAGACCTTTGCTTACGTGGACTGAGGCAAATCTGCACCGCCCAATACAGGAACCACGTTTCTGGCTACTGAGCACTGGAGAGGTGGCTAGTCTGAAACCGGATGTACTGTAAGTGTAAACTACATGCCAGATTTCAAAGACTTAGTATGAAAAAAATGTAAAAATGTTTCACTATTAATTGTATATTGATTACACATTGAAATTGTAATATGTTGCATAGAGTTCACTTTTTAAAACAAATGTGGGTGGCTACTAGAAAATTTAAAATTACATACGTGGCTTGCATTATACTTCAATTGGACTGTGTCATCTTAGCCCTCACTGTGCATGTTTTCCTCTTACTTGTAAAATTACTCAGATTTTCAAACAAGTCTCGTCACAAGTCTCGTATCTCCTTCAAAATATGGCATTCTCAGCAAGACAAATTCTCTGTGGTGTGATAAATGCGGGCTCCTCAGAGGAGCAGAAAGGAGAATGCCGTTGCAAATTCCAGCGACACCTGTATTTTCTCTGAATATCTGCCACCAAATGCAACCAACGTCTCATCTTACGTGAAATGAAAATGAAAATTGCATGGACTAACTTGTGGACGAGAAACGGAGTGAAGCTTTGATTAATATATTGTAGCAAGCTTTCAAATACTTGTGCTTGTTCAAATATCTGATTTTAAAAATTGACACAAAGCCAATGTGTACTTTGTGGCTAGCAAATAGTTTTAACTCAGACCATATATGAAGGCTTGGAAGTTCATTGCTTACTGGGGTATTCTAGTATGGAGGCCCGTCTTTCTCTGTCTTTGTGGTTCCTTCCCTTTGGATGTCCACTGCTGTTGGTCACAGGGGAGGCTGTCCATCTCAGAGTGGAACATGGAGTAAAAGATGAAGGTCCCTGTCACTATGCAGTTCACTGAAGCTCCCTCGAGCAAGATGCCACAGTGGTGGTGTCAGGCTAGCCTTGCTTCAAGGTGACGTTACTGTCTCAGGAAGTGGTAAGGATTCAGGTCCTGGCAGGGGGATAAAGCTTCCACACAGGACACCTCTGATGGGCAAGTCCCTCTTCAGAACTCTCCGGCAGTTGTTCAAGGCTGTTTCAGCTTGGATTTGACTTCTCTATTCTTCTTCCTTTCTTTCCTCTCCCCAGATGTTAACCCCAAATAAATATCTTGCACCCCAAATTCAGTCTCAGTGTCTGCTCCTGGAATACCCAACCTCTGACATCCCACTGCAACCTGAGATAGCGTCTCACCAGTGACCCCATTCCCACATCCCATAGTCCTCCAGTCCTTGTCTTAGGGTCCGAAAGGGGATAGCAGACTGGGGACAGGAGAAAGCTAGTAACTGCCTCATCTCCCTTCCAGACCCCTCTGTGCGCACACTAGGAGTAGGATATGGTGTCTGCTGAGCTGGTGGCTGGCATGGAGAAGAGGTGATCGGGAATCACGTCTGGGTGCTCCGCGATGCTGACCATGCTACTTTTTCTTGCTACTCACTTGGGGCAAAGGCCTGCTCCAAGTGCTCAAAAATGCAGCTTTCATGATGTGAGCATTTCCATCTCTGGCCCCTGGTCCCTACAGGACAGCTCTCTGTGCGTCCCTGAAGGAGTAGCCAAGCCCTCAGGTGAAGCCTACAAGCCCCATCTCTAACTCCCCCTCTCCTGCCCAACCCCTCCCAACATCCTTGAAGATGGCACAGACCCCCCCACCCCAGCACCCTGAGTCACCCCCTCCTCCTTTCCCTGTTCTCTCACGTGGCTTGGCCTTCAACACGTTCTCCGAAGCTTCCTCAGGACAGCAGTGCCTGATGAATGCACTGGGGAGAGAGCCAAGGAAATGTTTAAAGTTCTGTCCTGTGATACAGATTTGGGAGTGGTGGCAAGAGGAGGTCCAGACTCTGGAAAATAACACTGCCCGCTACTCTCTCCACTCTCGGGGCGTCAGATTGGCTGCCGTTATCCTTCTGCTCTGCTGATTAATAGTTGCCTATTCCTTAGCACATTGACAACCATAAATATTTATTTTAAAATACAGAACTTGGCCATGAAAGAATTGGAGAAAGGCATTATTTCCTATCCAGCCAGATCATTTGCCCACGGATATTTATGTCCTGATTGGGAAAGTGAAGGGACTCACCTGTCTTACAATAACAAAAAGGGAGATTTGCTCAATTATATCCTCAGGGGAGTTGTGGGGAGAAGAAGGCAGAGGGCAGGAGCTGCAGCTAGAACTTACTAGCTGGAGGTTTGCAAAGTCCAGGGACCCTCCTGGCCCCTGAAAGAGGAGCTGAGGACGGAGAGCCCAGGCTGCCAACGAGAGCCTGGCTGCGTGTGAAATGCAAACATCTTCGTTGTTTTTCCACGCTGGCTAATTAAGATAATTCTGTTTGAGGTTACAGCTCCTGGCTCGACTCTAAGAGGCCTGCTCTTATTTCTTGACTCTGTGCCCACACTTTGTAGGTTTGCTGCATGGCCTGTCTGGCTGGGTGACTCTGGACAATGTTGCCAGGCTCGTGCAGCAGTGAAAGAGGCAACTGTGTACATGCAGAAATTGCACAAAAGTGGCAGCATCTCTCAGATCATAGACATTATGATTTTTCCAAAGACCCCAAAATGAAGGCTTAGTTTGGAGAACCTGGGGACTTTCTGCGTAGATGTGATTTGGGTGTCACCTCCTGGGGAGCTGAGGGTTGAAGAGATCACTTCACAGAGCCCCTGTGACCCTTCTGGTTTACACTGATTTTTTTTTTTTTTTGAGGAAGATTAGCCCTGAGCTAACTACTGCCAATCCTCCTCTTTTTGCTGAGGAAGACTGGCCCTGAGCTAACATCCATGCCCATCTTCCTCTACTTTATACGTGGGACACCTACCACAGCATGGCTTTTGCCAAGCGGTGCCATGTCCGCACCCGGGATCCGGGCCAGCCAACCCGGGGACGCCAAGAAGCGAAACATTCGAGCTTAACCACTGCGCCACCGGGCCGGCCCGATGGTTTACACTGATTTTAAAGCTGTGTTTTGGAATTAAGTCTTCAGGGTTGCTCTGGCCACAGCCCTGCTTGAAGCCAAACATCGCACAGAGGTTAGGAAGAGGTGCTGTCACAGTGGAAAGGCAGGATTGTTACCTCTTGTCCCCAAAGCTCTTCCACACCAAGATGATCTGTCCCGCGCTCAGGGTGCAGAATTCAGGGTTTTCAACCAGGCACCAATGAGCATCCAAGCAGAGTGAAAGATGCTTCCCAAACTGGTACAGCCACTACGGAAAAACCATATGGAGGTTCCTTGAAAAGTTAAAAAATAGAACTAGCATCTGATCCAGCAACCCCACTTCTGGGTATACATCCATAGAAGACGAAATCGTTATGTCAGAGAGATATCTGTACTCCATGTGTACTGCAGCGTCATCCACAGTAGCTAAGGTATGGAAATAAGCGTCCGTCAGTGGATGCCTGAATGAAGCAGACGTGGTATACACACACAATGGAGTATCATTCAGCCATGACAAAGAAGGACATCTTGCCATTTGTGACAACATGGATACACCTTGAGGGCATTATGCTAAGTGAAATAAGTCAGATGGAGAAAGATAAATACTGCATGGTATCAGTTATATGGGGAAGATTAAAAAAAAAACCCGAAACACCAAATTCATAGAAACAGAGAATAGAAAAGGGGTTGCCATGGGCTGGAGGGTGGGGGAAATAGGGAGAGGATGGTAAAAAGGTGCAAACTTTCAGTTATAAGGTAAATAAAGTCTGAGGATCTAATGTAAAACCTGGTGACTATAATTGACAGCACTGGATTGTATAATTGAAAAATAGAGAAATAAAAAACCAAAGATGCTTCCCAAGATGCGTGCCGGCAGGAACACCACCAGGCTTTTTACCTGAAATAGCAAAAAAGCCGTTTACCCAACTGGTCTCTAACTACCCCAGGTAACCTCGGGGATTCCTGGTACCCAGGTCCCTCATCTGCAAAACAGCAATAATGACGACAATACGGACCTCCTAGGGGCTGCTGTGAGGAGCAGATGAGATGACACAGAAGACTGTTGAGAATTGCATCTGGCACCGTCAGCTATTTATAGTACTTATCACCCTTGCTGTTATCCAGCATTTGCAAATGACAGTGGTCACGATGTGTGATCTAAATCTGGTCAAAAGCTTCATTATCAATATTTAAGAGGTATATGTTAACTAATCATGCCTTTTAACGCTTCACTACCAGATAACCAGAAAGCCACATACTTGGACAAATTATTTTGACTGCCTATATTTGATTATTTCTACTCCACCTTATTCTACCAAGGATTTGAAACCACATATGTATAATGAAACATGTTTTTAAAATTCATATCCAGGGAAAATATAGATAGGGAGGTAAAACTTATATATACATATTTTTATATATATTTTATATACAACATATAATTTACATATGTTTTTATATATTTTATATATAATATATAATTTAAATTATGTAATTTAGTTAAATCCTAAATAAAATGGAGTGTGAAAAAAATAGTACACAGGAATGATGGACATAAGGTTTGGATGCAAACTTGCTTCTAAGTTTCCCAGAAACCAAAGAAAAGAGAGAGATATGGTTAGCTCCATATCCACTTTGTCCAAAAGAAGAAAGCACACCAGTTCTTCAGGAAAACAAACAAATAAGTACATAAAAAGCTTTTCCTGACACTTGGGTATTGAAAAAAAGATTTTGCCTGGTTTTTCATATGGAAATACTGAGAACTGCTGTGGTTGATGCCCTCACCACATCTGGACAAAGAAAGGAGTAGCTGATTCAGTGTGAGATGAATATAATGCCCTTCGATGTCGTGCAAGAGAATAAGGCCCAGTGTGGTGAAGGCAACTGTGGAGACTCAAGACACGGTGTCCCAATTTGAGACCCCTCTTTTTGATCTGGCCTCATCTAGGGGGAAACAGACTATGAAAAGCACGAGGGAATTGCGGGTCCTCCAGACTCTCTTCCATTTTATGCAATTTCTCCCAACTGTTTTGGCAAACGACAACAACAACAACCCACACACAAACAAAAGATACCAGCAGACAGTTGGAGATAATACTTTTTGGGAAGAGGTTAGACTGGATTATAGTTTAATATTTTAAATGTTGTCCCTTTTTGGGATTTGGTAGTAGATAATATATGATAAAATTGCTACATCTTTTAAAAACTGCTTTTAAAGACACCCATCGTTGTCAATATCTTTTTACTAGAGTCACATGATGCATTTTTTAGGACTCTGTGCTAGGAAGAAATCAATAAACTGGTATGGTTTCAAGTATTAGATAACAAGAGTTTGGTGGTTGAAACTCAGAGGTAAATTTTGGGTTTAACATGACAGCTCTCCTTCAGCTAGGGTTTCTAGAATAACTATCCTTCTCTCACCTTACTTCGATCTTAGCCTGTTTCCATGGTTTGAACAGTTCTGTACTATCTGTGTCATTTATTATAAGCTGCCTCAGAATGTTTTTTGAAAAAAGATGAGGCATGAGTTGAAAATTAAATTCACAACAGCATTTTACAATGCAAACGGGGGAGCACTTAAAATGTATTCACTAAATGTATTAATTAATATTGTTTTTGGCTGGAAGTAATACGGAGCCCCAAATAACTGTGGCTTAAAATCTTTATCCACACATAAAGTCTAGAGAAATGCAATCCAAGCCTGATATGGCTGATTAATGACATAACCAAGGCTTCAGGGTCTTTCTATCCTCCACCATCCATATGTGTGGCTTTCATCCTCATGGTCAAAGGTAGCTGCTGCACCTCCTACCTCCAATGTATCATGGATGCTTACCAGGCAGGAAGAAGAGGGAAGGGACCAAAGGCCAAAAGTAACACCAGCTAAGTCTGTTCCTTTTAAAAGCTTTCTCAGGAGCCACCAGCAACCTCTCCTTATGTGTCACTGCTGAGAACTGGGTCATATCACCACCACCCCACCACTGCCCCCAGCTGCGAAGAGCTCCAGGAAGGTGAATATTTCAGTTGGAAACGTTGCTCCTTAAACAAACTCATGGTTCTGTTAGTAATGAAGAAGGTAAGAGTGGATATAAGGTGGGCATTTAAGAGTGTCAGCCAAATTGTTTGTAATGTAACATCAACAGAAAAAATAGAAGGCAAATTCTCTCTTATGTATGACCTCAGCTGTATAAACTGATAGATACAACGGGAGAAAAATCACCAAAATGTTAAGAGTCATTGTCTATGGGCGGTTGAATCATCAGTGATATTTATTCTCTTATATGTACTTTTCTATATTTTCTTTGTTTTATTAAAATAAATGTCTGCCAGTTTATAATGAGAAAAATAAACTAGAATTTACAAAATAAAGTATATTTTCTGTTTCCGTTTATCTTAGTGCTAGACTTGTGCCATTGGTCATTCACAGCATCATCCTGAACATGATATAATAATATCAGGAAGCATCTTTTACAGACATCACTAGCTGGCATGGTCTTTCTCATCTAGTTTTTTTTTTTTTTCAAAAAAAAACATAGTCCCTGCCTTTAAAAGCTTATATATGGTGGATTATAAACTATATTATATGACACAACTAGAAAACTGGCAAGATGGCAGGGTTTGGTTCAGCTGAAAGAACACTCAACGAGAAGGCAGAGACAAAATGCCATTGGTGCCCCTCAGTATCTGTGCTATGTGGGCAGGATAATTAACTTCTTTGACACCCAATGGCCTCATTTGTAAAATGAGGGCTTGAACTACGTGATTTCTAAAAGCCCTTTTTGACCTTGGCATTCTGCTTCTTTTAGCCCCTTGTCAACTTCTCTCAGTGCCCCTTTTTATGGCCTTCTGAAGCGTTTGTCTTGGATGTTTACCCTCACACTGAAACTGTGTCCTCTCATGAGTGAAGCTGCCCTGCCTTGTTTCTCCTCCCACTTTTTCAAATCTTTCTCTCCGCTCTTGTGATTCACTTTCCTCTGTCCGACCCAGAAGTGTGAACAGTGCTCAAGACTCAGCCTTGATCTCATTTAGCTCTTCTTTTTGGGCCTCGTTAGCAACTTCGTTGCCACTTTATGGATGAATCCCAAATCTATGTCCCCAGCTCTGGCATCTCTAAGTGTCAGACTCACATTCCACCTGCCTGAGAGCCAGATGTCATTTGGATAAATGTTGTCACCTGAAATTCAACCTGTTTCAAACCAAACTCATCGCTTTCCTGAGGTCAGCATCCTTTCCCAGCCCTTGATTTTTTGTTGTTTCTGGGATTGGCACCATTCTTTTCTTAGTTTCTTAGGCTTGCAACCTAAAGGATGTCTTTGACTCCTTCCGCCAGCTTACCCCTCATTTCAAATCAAGAGAAATCTTTTGGTTCAAGATGGCAACATAGGAAGATCCTGAACTCACCTCCTCCCATGAACACACCGAATCTATAGCTTCATATGGAACTCTTTCCTCAAGAAAACCCTAAAAACTAGCTGAGCGATGCCTACACATAAGTCAAATGAGAAAAAAAACCACACTGAAGCAGGTAGGAGAGGTTGAGACACAATCCTGCCGTAAACCCCACCCCTGGCACAACGACCCACAATCGGGAGGGAACTCAAAACTCAGAGGGTCTCCTTGAGGAACAGTGTCTTAAACTCTATATAGGGCATCCTGACTTTTAAGATCTGCATCTGAGAGATAGGCTCCCAGATCATCTAGCTTTGAAAACCAGTGGGGCTCACATCTACAAGACCCACAAGCTATAGCGAGCTGAGAAATGGCTTTTAAAGGGCTCTTGTGCTTGGATTCATTCACCCAAGGGACCAGTGCAGAGGCACCCTATTGAGAGGAGCCCAGACTTTGTGAAAGAGGCTTATTTGCTTATCTTGAAGCGTTGGGCTGAGGGGCTGGCATCTAATTTAATACACATCTAGAGGCCTGCTGGGGTACCCTCTGGGGATGGAGGCTGGCAGGCATCTTTGCACGCTCCCTCTCCTTCGCTCCAGCCAGCAGGTGCCATATTTGCACTCTTCTTCTGCATCACTCCAGATCACTGGTATCTGTTGGAAAAAATATTATACCCTCCTCTGGTGCCCTGGTTTTTTGCAGCTGCTACCAGGGGACAGGTCTAGATCACCTGGCTGTGGTGGCCAGCAGGGGATATGCTTGCAGGTCCCAAAGGACTGTAACCAACAGAGGAAGTGTTCTTAATTGACTAACACCTCCAGGGCACAGCAAGAGGCAACAGTCTCAGGAGCCCTGTCTTTCTGTGAAAGAATCCTGTTAGCTTCATAGCTGCAGCCTGAGGGGCAGGCTTCTACTTAAACACATATCTAAGGGTTGACTATAATCCTTTCCAGAGACCTCAGAAGGTGGGCGCTATCTTTGTGCTCTCCCTCTGCCATGCTCTAGAGCATCAGTATCTCCTGAAAATGAGCTTGTACACTCTTCTGATACCCCAATTTTCGTGACTACCACTCAGGCAACACCTCTCGACTGCTTGCTTCTGGTGGCCAGCAGGACTTACATTTCTCCCACTTCCACAGGACTATACGCATTTGCATACTTTAAAAGCTGTTGCCTGAGGGTCTGACTTCCAATCAGTCTGAAACTAGTGCTGACTGAGGTCTTCCCCTTTGGGACACTGGCAGGTCTTGGCAAACCCTCAGCTATTGGGAGCCACTAAAAATAAAATAGGCTGCTTGGACAATCACAAAGGTTTGAGACACAACCAAGAGCTAGGGCAGGGTTGAATGATAAGGTTCACTTCCTACACAAGGCCACACTCTCAAGACCGGGAGAGGTGGCTGTTTTATCTAATGCATGGAAACCAATACAGAGAGTCAAGTAAGATGAAGAAAGAGAGGACTATGTGCCAAAGAAAGAACAAGATGAAACCTCAGATAAAGTCCTTAATGAAATGGAGATAAGTGATTTATCTGATAAAGAGTTCAAAATAATGGTCATTAAGATGTTCACTGAACTCAGGAGAAGAATGAATGAACACTGTAAGAACTTCAACAAAGTCCTGGAAAATATAAGAAAATACCAAGTAGAAGTCACAGAGCTGAAGAATACAATAACTGCACTGAAAAATATACTAGAGGATTTCAACAGCAGACTAGATGAAGCAGAAGAAAGAATCAGTGAACTCAAAGACAGGGCAGTGGAACTTGCTCAATTAGAGCAGCAAAAAGAAAAAGAATTTTTAAAAAGAGAAGATAGCTTAAGGGGCAACATCAAGCAGAACAACACTTGCATTTAGGGGACCCAGAAGGAGAAAAGAAAAATGCAGAACCTTATTTGAAGAAATAATGGCTGAAAACTTCCCTAACATGGGGAAGGAAACAGACATCCAGACTCAAGAAGCCCAGAGAGTTCCAAATAGGATGGACCAAAGAGACCCAAACCAAGACACCTTATAATTAAAATGTCAAAAGTTAAAGACAAGGAAAAACTCTTTAAAGCAGAAAGAGAAAAGCAACTTCTTACTACAAGGGAAACACTACCAGTCTATCAGCAGATTTTTCAGCAGAAACTTTGCAGGCCTGAAGGGCACAATATATTCAAAGTGATGAAAGAAAAAATTCCACCCAAGAATAATCTACCCGGCAAAGCTGTCATTCTGTATTAAAGAAGAGATAAAGAGTTTTCCAGCCAAGCAAAAGCTAATGGAGTCCACCACCACTAGACTGGTGTTACAAGAAATGTTAAAAGGACGGCTTTAAGCTGAAAAGAAAGGGCACTAATTAGTAACAGGAAAACATACGAAAATATAAACCTCACTGATAAAGGTAAATATATAGTAACATTTAGAATAATCTAAAGTTGTAAAGGTGGTGGATTAATCACTTATAAAGTTAGTATGAAGTTTAAAAGACAAAAATAGTAAAAATAACTATAACTACAAAACTAATTAAGGGATACATAAGACAAAAAAATGTAAAACATGACATCAAAAATATAAAACATGGAAAAGGGGAGTAAAAATATAGAGGTTTAGAATGCATTCAAACTTAAGTTGTTACCAACTTAAAACAGACTGTTATAAATGTAAATTGTTATATGTAAGCCTATGGTAACCACAAAGCAAAAACTTATAGTAGGTACACAAAAGATAAAGAGAAAGGAATCTAAGCATATCCTTAAAGAAAGTCGTGGGGCTGGCCCAGTGGCTCAGTGGTTAAGTTCACACACTCCACTTTGGCAGCCTGGGGTTCGCCAGTTCAGATTCCATGCATGGACCTATGCATTGCTTATCAAGCCATGTTGCAGTAGGCATCCTACATATAAAGTAGAGGAAGATGGGCACAGATGTTAGCTCAGAGCTAACCTTCCTCAAAAAAGAAAAGAAAAGAAAGTCATCAAACCATAAAGGAAGAGAACAAAAGAAGAAAGGAACAGAGAGGAACTATAAAACAACCAGAAAACAATTAACAAAATGGCAATAAGTACATATCTATCAGTAATTACTTTAAATGTAAATGGAATAGATTAGATCTTCCAATAAAAAGACATTGAGTAGCTGAAAGGATAAAAAACCAAGACCCATCCATATGCCATCTACAGGAGACTCACTTCTGATGTAAAGACACACAGAGACTCAAAGTGAAGGAATGGGATAAAATATTCCATGCAAGTGGAAACCAAAAGAAAGCTGGGATGGCTATACTTAGATCAGACAAAATAGACTTTAAAAAAAGGCTGTAATAAGAGACAAAGAAGGACATTACAGAATGATAAAGGGGTTAATCCAACAAAAAGATATAACATTTGTAAATATTTATGCACCCAACATAGGAGCACCTAAATATATAAAGCAAATATTAACAGGCCTAAAGGGAGGAATAGACAGCAATACAGTAATAGTAGGGGACTTTAATACCCTACTTACATCAATGGATAGATCATCCAGACAGAAAATCAATAAGGAAACTTTGGCCTTAAATGACTCATTAGACCAGATGGACTTAACAAATATATACAGAACATTCCATCCAAAAGTGACAGAATACACATTCTTCTCAAGTGCACGTGGAAGATTCACCAGGATAGATGATGAGTTAGGCCACAATACAAGTCTTAATAAATTTAAGAAGATTGAAATAATGTCAAGCATCTTTCCTGACCACAATAGTATAAAGCTAGAAACCAATTACAAGAAGAAAACCAGAAAATTCACAAATATATGGAGATTAAACAACATGATAGTGTACAGCCAATGAGTCAAAGAAGAAATCAAACGAGAAATAAAAAAATACCTTGAGACAAATGAAATGGGAATACAACATACCAAAATTCTGGGGATTTAGCAAAAGCAGTTATGAGGGAAGTTCATAGTGATAAGTGCCAACTTCAAGAAACAAGAAAAATCTCAAATAAACAATCTGACTTTACACTTCAAGGAGTTGAAAAAAAGGAAGAAGGAAGCCTGAAGTTAGTAGAAGTTATGAAATAACAAAGATCAGAGTGAAAATAAGTGAAATAGAGACAAAAAAGGCAATAGAAAAGATCAATGCAACTAAAGCCTGGTTCTTTGAAAAGATAAATATAATTGGTAAACCTTTAGCTAGACTCACCAAGGAAAAAGAGAGTCATATAAATAAAATCATAAATGAAAGAGGAGCCCTTACAACTGATACCACAGAAATACAAAGGATTGTAAGAGACTGCTATGAACAATTATACTCCAAAGAATTGGACAACCTGTAAGAAACAGACAAATTCCTAGAAATGTCCAATCTACTAAGACTGAACCATGAAGAAATAGAAAATCTGAACAAATTAATTACTCGTGAGAAGATTGAATTGGTAATCAAAAACCTCCCAACAAACAAAAGTCCAGGACCAGATGGCTTCCCTGGTGAATTCTACCAAACACTCAGAGAAGATTTAATACCTATCCTTCTCAAACTCCTCAATAAAATAGAAAAGAGACTTCTAAACTCATTTTACAAGGCCAGTGTTACTCTGATAACAAAACCAGACAAGGATGCCACAAGAAAAGAAAATTACAGGCAAATATCCCTAATGAATACAGATGTAAAAATCCTCAAAAAAATTAGCAAACTGAATTCAACAATGCATTAAAAGGATCGTATACCATGATTAAGTGAGCTTTATTCCAGGGATGCAAGGATGGTTCATCATTCTCAAATCAATCAATGTGATACACCACATTAACAAAATGAAGGATAAAAATCATATTTAGCTCAATACATGCAGAAAAAGCATTTGACCAAGTCCAACATCTGTTTATGATTAAAAACTCTCAACCAAGTGGATATAAAGGAAAAATACCTCAACATAATAAAGGCCATATACAAGAAGACAACAGGTTAACATCAAACTCAATGATGAAAAGCTGAAATCTCTTCCTCTAAGATCTGTAACAAGAAAAGGATTCCCACTCTCACTACTTGTATCCAACATAACATTGGAAGTCCTAGCCGGAGCAATTAGGCAAAAAAATGAAAAGGCATCCAAATCAGAAATGGAAAACAGTATGAAGCTTCCTCAAAAAATTAAAAGTAGAACTACTATATGATCCAGCAACTCCACTTCTGGGTGTTTATCCAAAGAAAACAAAAATACTAACTTGAAAAGGTATCTGCACTTCCATGTTCATTGTATCATTATTTACAGTAGCCAAGATATGGAAACAACCTAAGTGTCCATCAATGGATGAATGGATACAGAAAATGTGGTATGTATATGCAATGTAATATTATTCAGCCACAAAAAAGAATGAAATCTTGACATTTGCAAAAACACGGATGGACCTTGAGGGCATTATGCTAGGTGAAATAAGTCAGAGAAAGACAAATATCATATGATCTCACTTATATGCAGAATTAAAAAGAACAACAAAAAACCAAGCTCATAGATAAAGAGAGCAGATTGGTTTGTGCCAGAGGTGGTGGTTGGGAGGTGGGTGAAATGGGTGAAAGGGGTCAAAAGATACAAACTTCCAGGTGTAAAATAAATAAGTCATGGGGATGTAATGTACTCCATGGTGACTATAGTTAATAACACCGTATTGCATGTTTGAAAGTTTCTAAGAGAGTAGATTTTAAAAGTTTCCATCACAAGAAAAAAAATTTTTGTAACATGTATGATGAACAATTGTTACTAGCCTTATTGTGGTGATCATTTTGCAATATATACAAATATTGAACCATTATGTTGTACACCCGAAACTAATATAATGTGATATGTCAATAAAAAATTTTTATATACTCAAATCTGTTAGTCTTTTTATTTATGATTTCCAATAATATTTTTATAATACTCCAAGATTATAAAAATAGTCATCTTAATTTTCTTTTAGCACTTTTTCATTTCACTTTTTAACTTTACATTTTTGTTCCAACCTGACATAAACTCTAAGACAGCACATCAAATTGCCTGCTTAACACAATCACTTTGGTTTCTGACATGCATCTCACAGCTCCCACTGCCCAGTCAGCATTCTCTGTGTCCTCCTCCTCAGGATCCCCTCTTTCTCCGGTTTTCCTGGCCTTAGTAGATGGCACTGCCATTTCCCCAATTGCTCAAGTAAAAAGCCATCCATCATTGTGTAGTCCCCTCATCTCCAACATCCAACTCATCAGGAAGGTCTGTCACCTCTACCTCCAAGCCACATCCCCAATCCATCCACTGTCCTCACTGCACTGATACCACCCAAGCCTAAGCCAGCAGCACCTTTTTCCTGGACTGCTGTGACAGTCCGGTCACTGAGTTCATTGCTTGCACTCCCTCCACCCACACACGCATAATTCATTCTCTGCATAGCAGCCAAGGAGATTTTTAAACACTGTACTCCAAATTATACCTCCCCTGTTTAAAACTCTGCCATCACTGATGACATAAGATCTACAGTCCCTTCCACAGACTTCAAGGCTCCCCAGTGCCCCATGCCACCAATGCCAGTCAGACTCCAGTCCTTCCTTCCCCTGGCTCCATATTCTCTAAAGAGCTGCTTTAGGGCCTTTCGCTATTCCTTCTGTCTAGACTTACCTTCTCTCAGACCCTCAAACGGCTGGCTGCTTCTTTTCATTCAGAATCTCATGGAAATAATGCCTTCTCAGTGAGGCTTTCCCTGACCCCATAGAAAGAAGCCCCAGCCATTTCCTCCCTCTATCCTGTTTTATTCCATCATAGCACTTATCGTTACCTGATATTTTCTTTATTTATGTATTGTCAGGGTGTAAACCAAATGAAAAGACTCACTAAGCAGTGGGCCCAGTCAAAGAGCTTTAAATATTGGTTGCCAGGATGGAATTGCCACCTTGGAAAACCCATTCAGCCTGTAAAGGGGAAGGTAGACCCGAGTGGGGAGAAAGTGAAAGAGGGGACACAGTGGGAGGCAAGGAAGCCAGGGGTGAGCCTGCAGCTCTCAAGATCAAGCTCTGTGCCTTATAGCTAAGTCAGGTCGGGTACTCCCATCAAAGGCTACTTTAACCTGTTAGAAAAGTGCTCAGAAGGAGCCAACGGCTTAGTCCTTTGGAACTGGGACAGATGAGAAAGATGGGAGTGGAGCAGACAAGACTGGTCGGAGAGGAAGCCCTGCGTTTCCTCTGTGTTGTTTTTTTAAAGCCTCAAACTTAGAAGGAAAAAATCTGATAAATATATTCTCCTGTGAATTTCCTGCCTGCCCTTAGCCAGCTCTCAGCAAGAGAAGCCAAGTTGTCCTGACCTCTGTGAAGGAAGGCCAAGAGGCTGACAGCTGGATATCAATATTTATATTCTGTTATCACATCTGTTGAGGAACTCCAGGCCCAAGTAGCCAGACTGAATTATTCTGGTTTTATCTCTCTACGGCTGGGTTCTGAAAAAAATACTTCCTCTTTTCGAAATCACAGGCTTTGTTAAGGCCAATATAATTTTTTTTCCCCTAAAATATCACAAAGATTTCTCACCCTAAGAGTTAACCCTTCTCTGGCCCAATTGCCACTCAGTATATTCGAAGTGCCAACTGATTGACATGACTTGTTATAAGCCAACATTAGAACAATCTGCCATCTGCAAGACACATCTCCAACACTTCAGCAAACAACAAGGAAAACAGACTTTAAGTGACCGCTGACAAGAGTCAGCTGTGAGCAAAGCAGGGGGAAAACACGTGGAGGGGCCCGAGGCCTCTCTGGGACTTAGATTTTGTTAAAAGAGAACTGCCAAGTGAAACTTTAGGAGTGTCGGCTGACCACCCAGTGTAGAGACACCGCTCTAGACGCATTCCACAAATCATGGGAAGGTTGCCAGATATGCACTTTCATTGGGAGAAAAGAAAAAACCAGCTCTGTGACGAATACCCTTGGCTAGATATTGCCCACGGTGTCAAATGCCAGATAGCTTAAACAGTTTACCTTTCTCCAGAGTCATACTTTTTCTTTTGCTCATTTTCTTTTTCTTCTTCCATTTTAATCTTTATAAGATATGCATAGATGCAGTTGGAAGAATCCAGATTTATTTAGACTATCTTTATTTTTTGCATTGTACGTGGGTTGGTTTACATGGGGTCAATGACTAGCAGATAGCTCTGCTAGAGGATTTCTTTCTCCTGCAAATAATGTAAACATCCATATGTCTGTTTCACAAACTGTGAAGATGGAAGGAAATATCTTTGGTCTTTCGGTTTGGGCGTTGCGTTAGTGTCCTGTACACACACACACAGACACAGACACACACGCAGTGTTGTTCGAAGCGCATTGGCCTCACAGTCATGTCCCCTTAACCCCACGTTCAAGGTTGTCGCCGCTGCAACAACAGCCAACGAGGGGGCGCGTTTGTTCACGGACCTGCAGACACACAGTTGCTCACAAAAGGAAGTGGCCAAAAAACCCTCTTAAAGTGTCACTTGCTAGCATAAAGGCACAACAGCTCCTTGAAGACTAAAGCAGAACTGAGGGAGATGCCCTCCTGTCTAACTATAGATTGAGGTTTTTCTTTACTGGCAACCAGGGAGTTCAAACTGTTTCATGGGAACTTTTGCTGTATTTTGAGTTCGGCAGCAATTTTAATCTCATTCTGCATCTTAAAACCGGTGTGTCTTGGACATTTTTTGGAGGTTATTTTTGTGTTATGCAGTCGTTTTTTACAGCCCAGCATTGGGACACCTCTGTGTGAGCAATTCCCTATCTTGTGAGCGTTGTAGGGGAAACATTGAAAAATCCAGATTCTCACGTTCTGTCTCCTTGGCAGTTGGGGCCAGATGTGTGGCCTAAGCTTGACCAACGGGGCCACCCCAGACGTGAATCAAGTGCTGAGGATATAAAATCGGGCAGCCCATCCAGCCTGGGGAACAGACACCTGGGCCTGGCAGTGTTGCCCGTGCAGCACTGAGGGCACAGAGCGGGGGCTACAGAGACCCCCATTGGCCCTGCAGGCTGGTTCCTTGGCAGTATTCAGGCGCCTGCCACTGTGTATCATCTCTGGTTCCTGCTCATTCCCCACAGTCAGTTCTCCAGCACCCCCAGCAGTCACACGGGCTTTCCAGTATCACTTCAACACATTGAAAAAATCGTCCTGGGTCAGTTTCTGTTGCTCATCGTGGGCCCGGGAAGTGAAAGAACACTCTGCACAGGGCAGTGGTCCAAATCTGGCATCTTCCTAGGAAACGTGTCTTGGCATAAACGCTAGGTGGACCTCAAGGCCCTCCCTCAGCCCAGCTTAGTCTTCAAAGGCAGCTTGATTCTTACTTCAACTCTGTTGGATGGCAGATCTAATTAGAAACAACACCATTCAAATGAAACAATACGAAACGAAACACCGACGTTCATAGTTAATTCTGATTTCCCCCAAGATGATGAGAGCAGATTTGCAGGGATATTTAAGAGATGGGTTCTTGATGCTCAAACTGTATGATTCCATTTCTTCTGACTTTCTCATCAATATAGCTTTTATAAATAACACACACACACACATACACGCGCAGTCTTCACTGTTTTTTTTAGGGCAACTCTGCAAGCTGCTACTTCTTTTCTCAATAGCTAATTTTAGTAATTTAGTAATTTTAGTTATAGTAAAAGTGCTCTAAGCACTATATATTTATTTAAAAATGTAGCCTTCACAAGAAAAAGTCGAGAACAAAGGGGTTAGGTTGCTGTGGTTCTCATACACCTCGTAAGTGGAGGAGCTGGGAGCCGAGAAGGATCTAATTATGGCTCTCTACCTGCCCATTGACTCACAAATGGATTCTGCACTGAATGCGCCTCATGCCTCCTTTTCAAGTGTGAAGAAGCCTTTTGTAACCAGCCAGACACAGATGCTATCAGGGTGAATTATGCCCTCGAGTAGAGGTGAACAAGCATTGGCTTTGTTTGGTTTTCAAGCTCGAGCTTCTCTAAATATGACCTTTATTTTCAGTGGTGTTTTACTCTACTTTTCAAAAAAATAATGCTTTGAGTGGGAAATTTATTAAGGTAACAACTTCATCTTTCAGCAAAATCCCCCGAAAAGATTTCTGGGAGCTCCTAAGGGTGTTTCTTAAGAGCTTATCCCATGTCTAGGCAGATATCTCATGACGTCTGTCATTTCTCTTTTTTCTTTGTCTTCGTCTCCTGCTCCAGCCTTGTTCCCTCTGGCAGTGCCGTATCTGCCAGTCCTGCCTGCGGGAACTTTGGCTGCTAGCTGGGCCCAAGCAACATTGGCTTGCTTTTCCCTTCAGTTTTCTAGATTCTTCATATATAAAATACTTCATTGGGAATATTTTTAAATGACAACAATAAAAGCTAGATGGAAAATTCGATTTATAACATCTAGATTAAATTAAAATATGCTGTTCGTGTTTTTTAACTCTTAAGTACTTGGAATTGTTCTGACTCTCAGAAATGAAGTGTTACACTTTCTGTTCCAGGGAATGAGTTCAATCTACTTTGCAAAGTTTCTCTTTTCTCTTTGGATTTTTAAGTCAACATACTTGTCCAGAATCTGTTTTGAAGTTTGTCGATGAATATCAATAGCTCACAAAGGCAAACAGAATGGGCACTTCAGCCCAGACTTTGTGTTTTCCTATCAGATGTAGTAAGTTCTCTGTGTATGAGGCTATTCATTCTTTGCCGTATTACCACAAATATTTTTTCCAAATATATTCATTTTTAACATTTAAAATTTTTTCTTTTTTAGCATCTATGCCAATTTAAATTAATTATTTGTATGAATCATTTTTTAATGTTTGATACAATGGCTTCTCATTATCTCCACGTCTGCCACCCAAATGCAGCCACTGCCATCTCGCACCTGGACCACATCAATGGCTCCTCACCGGGCTCCCTGAGTGCCCTCTTGGCCCTTAGAGCTCTTTCTCCTCACAGCAATCAGAAGGAGACTGTTAGGACAAAAGTGTGGTCATCACACTTGCTTCCTGAAAAACCTTATGTAAAAGTTTTCCTCCTATGACCTTCCTCTCACCAAGCTTACAAGGCCCTAAACAATTAATTGATCAATGGATTGATTGATCGATCCAGTCCCTAGCTCCCTCAGTGACCTCAGTTGATCTCCCTGACCTGGACCTCTTTGTCGCCCCCTCCCCACCCGTCCTGCTACACCAACCTCCTTCCTATTGCTCCAGCTCGCCAGGTGTGCTCCCAGATTCCCAGGAATCTTGGCACTTTCCATCGCCTCTACATGAAATCTCTTTCCCTAGACATTCTAAATCTCAAGCCCTGCTTCTTGTAGTTCTCTGCTGATGTTTTGATGTCTTCCTGATTTCTTTGTCTATCTTTCAATTGTTTCCAAGCTCAGATGTGGGGAGGGGTAAGGGCGTTATTACCTGGCCCCCTGAGGCCCTAAGGGTATCTTATAGTTTGTGTTGCTATTGTAAATGGAAGCTTTATAAAGTTATGCTTCCTAATTGTATAGGAAGCTAATTGGTTTTGATATTTTGATCTTATACCCAGGAAGGTTGCTGAGCATGCATATTAGTTCTAATAGTTAATCTGTAGATTTCCTCCAGATGCCTATGCTTTCAATTATCTCATCTGATGCCAGTTTTTCTTCCTTTTCAAATCCTTATATCTTTTAGTTCTCTTTTTATCTTACTGGGTAGGACCTCTAGAACAATGCTGAATAGAAGTAATGATAGCTGGTAGTCTTGTCTTGTTCCTAACTTCAAAGGGCATGCTTTTAAAATCTCACCGTTAAATATGATGTTTGCTGCAAGTTTCTGCTAGGTACACTTTATCAGAATAGAGAAGTTTCCTTTTATTGTAGTTTGCTAAGAGAGATTTTTTTAATCATAAATGTGTATTGAACAATAAGGAAGACAGCCTTGCCCTGCCAGATATTGATATGTTACAAAGTTACAATAAAGAGTGTGGTACTAGCAGCAGACAGATAGACAGAACAATGGCAGATTAACAGATAGTCTAAAAATAGATGCAAATGTACATGGGAACTCGGATGATTTCTTCTGGTTCCCTTTGCCTCATCTTGCTATGTTTTATTTGGTTAAAATTTCGTCTTGACTATCTTTATGGCTTCTCTTCCCAGTTCATTGGGTCGTGTCTTCTTGCAAGCTATTGAAGAAGCAGTTTTCTGGAATTTTCTTTTGCAACAGGTTTTCTTTTTCAGGGTTTTCTCTGACTCCTCCAAAAGATGTTCATTTCTTTTAATTCTTATTGTAGAAGAAAGCTTTCAAAACTCAGCTCTGCTGCTTGGTAGCTAATGATATGTGGTATGTTATTTTTTCCCTAAGCTTCAGTTTCTTCACCTGTAAAAAGGACAATAGGAACTCCTACGTCCCTGGGTTCTTGGAAGCAATAGATGTGCCGTTGTGCATAACGTGCCTGGCACAGTGTCCAGCTCTGGGAAGCGCTCCAGACAGTTTGGCATTAATAAATGTGTCCAAGTTTGTTTCTCTTTATTCCTCCTCAATCCAGGCAAGTCCTAGTTAAACTTGGACAAAGTGTGTGCACTGTTCCTCGCCTGTGTGTAGTAGCTGAATTCTCTTTCCAGGTCTGCAGTGGGAGGGCATCTGGGGAGCGCAGCATCCTGTCCCCCTTCCAGATCCTAGCAGGCTTTCACACACTGCACCTCTGATGTGTTGAATTGACACCTTCTACCGTGTTGCTTGGTTCGCTTCTCCTCTGGACCAAAATTCTACATAAAAAGTTAAAAGCCATTCACTCTTACAAGGTTATAGCACTTTATTCATAGAGAATATATTCCTGAAATACAATATCCACAAAAGTGTAAGCTTATACCTTAAGAATGTCACCTCATGGTCATGGTAACAATGGACAACAGAGATGGCGATGTTTATCGAGTGTTGCATTTCCAATTCAATAAGGTCCCTCGTTAAGTCATAGACACTTGAATCGGCAATGCCTCACGCAAAAAGTCACTGTACCTCATTGTAGTGCTCCCAGTGGCCGGGTACATCCCTCACATATGACAGCTCTTGTGTTGGCTCTTTCAGTCTTTATTGAGCCACCTGGGGAACTCAAAGCCTAGAACTTCAGTCTGTCTATTAAGCTTGGCTGTACAGAGCAAACAGCTAAAGGAACACACATCATCAACAACAAAAAGAATTAAAAAACCATCAGAAAGAGTTTGCAATGACAGTTGTGTAAAACTGAAGATATTTGGAATGTTAGAAAATAGAATTTTTTTCTTTTAGCTACTAACTATTACATCTAAAATAATTTAAAGGCTATTGCGTACCCTTACTAAAGACAAATTAAAATAAGGTAACAGGAAGTATGGAAAGTGAGGCAGACTTCTGCTAAATATTCGACCAGCCCATGGAGGAATACCTCATTTCCTTTCCACATATTTTTTAAAGAGGAAAGCTCAGGGTCAGATAGACCAGGGGGTAAATTCAGCTCAAGAGTCTCGGGCAGGCACCAACTCCAAGCATGCTGGGATCTCAGTAGCAGGTTACTCTGCAATGCGCAGAGATGGTCTATGGAAAACTCACCCAGGCATAGGATTGACCCCCAAGGGGCAGGGTCCATTGTGTGTAGTGACCCCAGGATGGATCTGGGCTTGTGCTGGTACCAAAGGTAGTGCAATTCAGTAGGTAGAGAATGGCAACAGAACCATGGTGGTGTCATGGTTGCTAATGGTATATTTGGTTAAGAACAAAATCTTAGCCAGTTCCTGGGGGACATAATCTCTGGGAACAGTGATGGTAAAAGCTAGGCAGGGTACCATAACCTTGGTCAACTGAGTTGAAGTTCAGGGAAACCTCAGGTCCTTGTGCAAATAAGAAAACCCAGAGGAAGCCCAGTGAACACAGCAAGGTTAGGAGAAGATTTGTGCACACCCAGAGGGCCCATATATAGGTTTTCTTGTAGAAGATTAATTCCACATCTCAGAAGCAGATGAATAAGTCTCCTCAATATGGCTGCCTTTTTGTTGTTGTTAGCGCTGCTGAGTCGATTCCTAGCACCATGTATACAGCAGAGCGGAGCCCTGCCCGGTCACTTTGCACCACCCCCTCCTCCCCTTCCAGCGCTATATCAGACAATGTTCCGCTGCTAGTCATAGGGTTTTCATGGCCAATGTTTTCAGAAGTGGGTGGCCAGGTCCTTCTTCCTAGTCTGTCTTAGTCTGGAAGCTCTGCTGAAACCTGTCCACCATGGGGGACCCTGCTGGTATTGGAAATACTGGTGGCAGAGCTTTCAGCATCACAACAACATGCAGCCACCACAGTATGACAACCAAGAGATGGATGGTGTGGTTCCCTGACCAAGAAACAAACCTGGGTGGTGGCACTGAATTTTAACCACTAGACCACCAGGACTGGCGGTGGCTGCCTTGCTGGGATTAATTAGGGAATTCAGTGGAGCTTCCCCAGCCTATAGATAAAGGTCCCCTTTGCCTTCAGTTGAGTGGGAATAAACCATTCTGGCTATAAGGGACTTTACCTTTTCAGGCTGGAAAAAGGGTCGGAGCAGTACAGGAACCCTACTCCAGTGAGTGAAGAACATACAGATAATCCAAGGGAGGAATATGGCTGCATTAGTGCAGTCCGCAGCATGGTTTATCCAGCTTACCAGACTTGAATAGAGCACCACACAGCCTGTATCAAGCCCATACTATTTCATACGATCATCAATGATCTGGAAAAAGATACTCTGTCTTCCCTGCTAAAGGGCTGAGACCCAGGCCATTCTTTTAACTTCTTGGAGTCATCTTCCCATAAAACAGAGATTTTATTTGCCTCTTGTTACTGATGTCAATATGTTACAAAAATAAAGAAGATACTATTATAAAAATATGTTGCACATAAGTATTTATAAAAACAAAAAAGACAGATAGTGTAAGAAAGTGGAAGATTTTTTAAGGTCTGTTCCCTGGAATTTTACAACACAGCTAGAGGTAATCTCTCTAACCCTGTCCTGTTTCCCCGGCAGCAGAATCATATCACCCCTTGGATGACTTTAGTTAAAGCCAAACAAAAACTCAGAACATTTCCCCATAAATATTCTGCCGCTTCCTATCTCACATCACCCCATCCCCCGTTCCCTCAGACTTGACCATTCCCCCCTTCTTTGTCAACCTACTTTAATGGTCACCACATTCAGAGGTTGCAGTCAAAAGTCTGGTTCTTCACGAGGCTAGTTGGTCTTACTAAGTTCCCCCAAATACCGTCACTCTTCAATGTGTATTATAGTCCAATTAAATACCAACTGGGGGTATGGAGAAGAGATGGCTTCTTAGACAAGGTAGAATTTGAATGGACCTAGAATGAGTAAAACCTTTAATAAGTAGATATGGAGAAGGGCTCCCAGTCATCACCAGCAGCAGCAGTATCACCATCATCATCATCATCATCGCTTATTCTTATTGCACGCTTACTATGAGCCAAGCACTGTTCTAAGCCATCTACATGCAATATTTCACTTCATTCTCTGGTGACACTATGAGATAAATATTATTATTATGTCCATTTGATTGATGCATACACTGCGGTGCTGATAGATTAAGAAACTTGTCCAAGATTGCTCAACTACTGAGCAGTAGCACAAAGTTTGAAACAAGGAGGCTGTGCTTGTACCTACTATGCTATATTGCATAAAGAATTGATTGAGCAGATAAGGGAAACATGCAGGATTTGAAGAAAAGCCATAGATTAGTCTGACTAGACATTAATAAGAGTGGTTAGTCTCTAGAGAGATAAAATCAGGCCAACTTATGAAAAGCTTTGAATTTGTTCACCAAACTTGCTTTTGTAGGAGTTATTCTGTGGATAATAGCTATTAAATGTTTCTTAGTGGATGAATGGCATAAAATCTGGCTTTAGGCAAGTAAGTTTGGAGACACTGGATGGGATCTACAGATAACTAAAATTCAGCAGAAATCACGAGTTCTCTTCTTTCCTTTTTATGCATTTACCTAGTGAAGAACTTAGCATTCGGCTTAATTTGAATCAAATGCAGATTCTGAAACAATGTAACCTACGGCACCCCTAACAAACATGAAGAAATAAGAATTCAATTTGTCATGGACCAGTAAGCATATAATAATAGTGACTCTTGCTAACTTTATGAAATTATTATTATCCAAATCTTCTTCTTCCATGGCATACATCTACCGTGTCCTCTAATTACTGGATGTGTTTATCAGCTGTGTCTTTATTAAATAAAGAAAAAAATACTAAATATGTTTACCCTGTGTAATTCTTTCGCTTCCACTCCAAGCAAGCTGCAATTAGCAGCCAAAGTAATATTGAAAGGGGCTTAGAAAGAACAATCAGAGATGTGTGAATTATGTGTGTAACTGAGTTTAATTAAATCCCTTTGCTGAGAGAAATGGAAGCGCTAACAGTTACTCACACTTTTCAGCTGCTCACATCAAGCTTCCAGTGGAACCTGTGGAAGGAAACAGCAAAAGACGGAAATTCTGCTCTGGGTAGCTCCACTGAAGTGCGTCTCTGGAATGGCTCAGACCACTGACCGTGCATAGTTTCCAACCCTTGTTTGTGGTATAGCTTTGGCACTGAAACCTGACTGTGGTTAATTAGCCTAACCCCTTAAATGACTGAGATGTTTAATAACACACAGTTTGGTTAATATTTTGGCAGCAAGTTAAAAAGTATGCCGTCTATATCTATTGTCTCGATTTCTCATCTTTCCCTTTAAAATAAAGTGTATTTTTCCACGAAACCTCCAACTATCCCCAAAATGAATTTTATTCCAGAACTCTAAATCCCCTGTTTGCTTAATTCAGGAAGTCACTGTGTTTGTTACCTGGGGGGGAACATTTTTCAGCTAATGCAGCCCAGTGTTCATACCAAGAGCTTATGCTGCTTAGAATCTGGCATTTCCCTGGGTATTACTGATTTTTCATTCCAGCCCTAAAAGCAGACAATTCATTGTTTTCTGGGCCAACATCACTTTGCTTATATGTTACGGCGTAGAGGTGTCAAGTCTCAATCAAGCACTCGCCTACGCATCTTGAGGAGCATTTTGGTTTTTCTCACAGGTCACCCTGTCTACCAGTTCTAGCCAAGAAGGGGCAGCCTCCCTCTGAGTGACCAACTGCTTAAGCCTCTCAACTTTCATAACACAAACACAGATAGGACATCTACAGTGTTATTGATATTATGAATATGTCTTAACCAGTAGCCATTGCTTTACAGCTCTTGCCAGAGAGTAGAGCCTTGAATCACCTGGTCAGATATTACTTCTGTGAATGCTTCTTCCCACTCCCCATGCAGAATAGAAGAACCCCAATAACAAACATCTTGGCTTCTCTCTGCGTTAGTGAGCTAATCTGACTGGGCAGTTTGGAAGGAGAAACTGGGGGTATGCACAGGCTACACTCCTTCACTGTCACTTGGGAAGAGCACAAATATTCTCTGCTCCTCCCTTTGTGGAGGGCTTTCCCTGGTCCAGGGCTGCCTGGCGCCATGTAGATTCGTCAGGCTGTTTCTGGGGTTCAGGAGTGGGAAGTGCACTTGCTTACACTTAGAAGCCACATTTTCCAAAATCAGCGTTATGAGCAATGAAGGTGATGTTTGTGACCCTGAGATATTTTATTTTTCAGTCACTTCAGAACATGGTTGGCAAAAAGTGCTGTCTTTATTGGGCCCCAGCTAACACCCAATAGCTACTAAGGCCCAACTGAGAAAAGCTATATTTAATAAAGACAGACTCCCACGCCATCCATTCATTTCCTAAGGTTGTGACGGTTCTAGCCTACTGCAGCATTATATTAATATAGATCCAGAGCATATTAAAGTAGACCCTCTCAGAACTGCCTTCACTGAGTCAAACATTAATGTTGCTTTTTACTGGAAGTCACTGTGAAAAAGGGCTACAAGAAATAACATGCTGACCGCTGATGAAAACATTATCTGTTCTGTGTCTGCTGCTCAGTGCTCCACTTGTTTATTCTGCGTGACAAATTTACTTTAGAGTTTAGAAGCAGGGGAATATTATCTTTATTCAAAAATTAATATGTTTACTCCACAAGGTAAAGATAATTATGTAACTTAGGGTATTTCTCTCTTTTGATTTCACTGTCAGGAAATTCCTGGTCCAGTGTAATGCTTAGGCACAGTAACTATAACAGCAATATGAACAGCATTCTTGCTTCATTCTTTTCATAGCTTTAATATCTAATTTCCATTTAAATAACATGCACATAATCAGTTTTTCAGGCCATCTCAAACTCTTTATTTTATTTTTATTTTTTTTTAAGATTTTATTTTTTTCTTTTTCTCCCCAAAGCCCCCCGGTACATAGTTGTGTATTCTTCGTTGTGGGTTCTTCTAGTTGTGGCATGTGGGACGCCGCCTCAGCGTGGTCCGACGAGCAGTGCCACGTTCGCGCCCAGGATTCGAACCAACGAAACACTGGGCCGCCTGCAGCGGAGCGCGCGAACTTAACCACTCGGCCACGGGGCCAGCCCATCTCAAACTCTTTAAAGTATGAGTAAGGCACGTTAAAACAATATAGAAAAATGAAAGCAAATGACTTCCAGTTTCTAGTCCCACAGGTAAGAAACTTGAAATTTATCACTCCTGACCTCACAACAAGAAAAAAGCTGAGCAAACTGGAAATCAACCACTCTTCTTAGAGCCACCGGAGAACTGAGGTCACAGGGCAAACCACTGCCCCCTAAAATTGGAGAGACAGATCCAGAGAATCACAACTGACTGAAGCAGCACCTCCCCCAAGAACAGCATCACTGTAGGGAAACTTGAGCTGTAACTGATGAATTGCTAGAGGCTCCATGTGGACAAAGTTGAGAATTAAAAATCCCAAGGGGATCCAGTTTTAGGGAGGCCGCCACAATTTTCTGAGTTTTCCCTCCAGAGCCTTCCCAGACTTTCTCAGCAAAGATTGGAGAAAAATCTCCTTTTGCCTCTGGCAAAAAGTAGCCATTTTGAACTAGGCCCAGATAATTCTGCTCTTTTTCTAACAAGGCCTTCCCTCAAGAGAAACTGTTTTACCAGAGCCTACCTAACTGAGGTTTTACCAGATACTAACCAATATAGGGGAAGAAAAATACCCAACTCCAGTCAACCCTAGCCTTCCTTTCTCACCTAAAGGAGAAACAAAACAAAACAAGCTTGAGAAGCAGTTGAAAAGACCACAGCTGAAGGGCACAGGCTCACTAAAGGACTGAAACCTAATCATAGGACAATTGAATGCTTCCCCTCCCCCAACACCTTACCACCTCATGAACAGGGTTCCTGTACAATAACATGGGGGCACAATGGAAAGAACTGCCATGTCTCAGATCTCATTTAAGAAGTCTCTAAGGAAACCCAAAGAAAGCAGCAGAGACAAAAAAAAGGACACCAGAGGAAATTTTTGCCTTTGACACCAAGCAACACTACTGCAATCAGTAAACACAGCCTGGCCAGGAAAACATAAAATCTCACACTAAAGGCCTGTTTACGTCAGTTCCTTTTATCCAGTACATCACCTCTGGCTTTCAACAAAAAAAAAAAATTGAAGAGAAAGAGCATGCATCAGAACCAAACTCAGATATGGCAGAGATGTTGGAATGATCAGACTGGGAATTTAAAACAATTGCAATTAATATGCTAAGGGGTTTAATGGAAAAAGTGGACAACATGCAAGAACAGATGGTTAATGTAAACACATAGAATGGAAATTCAAAGAAGGTATCAAAAGGAAATGCTAGAACTCAAAAACACCATAATAGATATGAAGAATGCCTTTGATGGGCTCATCAGTAGACTGGGCACAGCTGAGGAAAGAATCAGTGAGCTTGGAGAAATGTAAATAGAAACATCTAAAACTGAAATGCAATGAGAAAAACAAATGAAAAAGACCGAGAAAATATCGAAGAACTGTGGGATAACTACAAAAGGTGTAACATACACATAATGGGAATAAGAAAGAGAAGAAAGAGAGAAAAGAACAGAAGAAATACTTGAAGCAATAATGACTAAGAGTTTCCAAAATTAATGACAGACACCAAATCACAGATCCAGGAAGCTCAGATAACACTAAGCAGGATAAATACCAAAAACTCTATACTTTGCTGTATATTCAGACTGCAGAAAAATCAAAGATAAAGAGAAAATTTTGAAAGATGCCAAAGGGAAAAGGAGCAAAGATAAGAATTATATCAAGCTTCTCTTCAGAAACTGTGCAAACAAGAAGAGAGTGGAGTGAAATATTTAAAGTATTTAAAGAGAAATACCACCAATCTAGAATGATATATCCAGTGAAATTATCCAGTCTCATCAGATTTTCCACATCCTGGTGGTCCAGCAGCCTTTCTACACTCCAGGAATTCTGTTATTGTCTAGAAACTGGTTGTACTGATGACTCCCTTCTCTGAGCCTTTCACCAGAGGATCTTTCTAAGTGCTTTTAAAAATAACTTCTTTGCTGACCTAAGGGGAAGAGTTGTCTGTTTCTAGAAGAAACGTTTTGGGGAATAGAGTATCAACCAAGCTTCAGTCTACTTTCACTTCTAGCCAGGCTAAGAAAAAAAGAGAGAAGCAACAAATTATTAATGTCAGAAATGAAAGAGGAGTCATCACGACTGATCCTATGGATGTAAAAAGGGTAATAAAAGAATATTATGAATAATTCTATGCCCACAAATTTGATGACATAGATGAAATGGACCAAAATCTTGAACGATGCTATCTACCAAAACTTGCGCAAGGATAAATAGATAATCTTAGTAGGTCTATATCTGTAAAAGAAACTAAATCAATAATTAACAACCTGCCAAAACAGACAGTATCAGGCCCAGAAGAGTTCACTGGTGAATTCTACCAAACATTTAAGGAAAAAATTATACCAACTCTCTACAATCTCTTCCAGAAAAAGAAGCAGAAAGACTACTTTGATCTCATTCTATTAGATCAGCATTACCCTAATACCAAAATCAGACAGAGACATTTAAGAAAGGAAAACTACAAACCAATATCTCTCATGAATATAGATACAAAAACCCTTAACCAAATATCAGCAAATTGATTCCAACCATACGTAAAAAGAACTTTTACAGCACAGCCAAGTGAGATTTACGCCAGGTATGCAGAGCTGATTTAATATCTGAAAATCAGTGAATGCAATTCATCACATGGACAGGCTAAAAAGAAATTTCACATGATCATATCAATAGATGCAGAAAAAGCATTTGACAAAATCCAACATGCATTCATTCATGATAAAAACTCTGAGCAAACTAAGAATAGAGGGGAACTTCCTCAACTTGATAAAGAGCATCTACAAAAAACTGACAACTAACTTCATACTCAATGGCAAGAAACTAGAAGCTTTCCCCCTAAGCACAAGGTGAGAATGTCCCCTCCTACCACTTCTTCTCAAAATTGTACTGGATGTCTTACTAACGCAATAAGGCAAGAAGAGGAACTAAAAGCTATACAGATTGGGAAAGAAGATATAACACTGTCTTTATTTGCAGAGGATATGACAGTCTATGTAGAGAATACAAAAGAATCAACCAAAAATCTCTTAAAACTAATTAGCAGTTATAGCAAGGTTGCAGGATACAAGGTTGATATACAAATATCAATTGCTTTCTCTAAATCAGCAATGAAGAATAGGACTTTGATATTAAAGACATAACACCATTTATACTCATGACAAAAAAAGAGAAACACTTAGGTATAAATCTAACAAAATATGTACAGGACTCATACAGGGAAAACTACAAATCTCTGATGAAAGAAATCAAATAAATGGGGAGACATTCAATGTACATGAATAGGAAGACTAAATACTGTCAAGATATCAGTTCTTCCCAACTTATTTATAGATTTGACGCAATCCTAATCAAAATTCCAGCAAGTTATTTTGTAGATTCTGATAAACTGATTCTAAAGTTCATATGGAGAGACAAAGATCCCGACAGTCAACACAACATTGGAGGAAAAGACCAAATTTGGAGGACTGATACTACCTGACTTCAAGATTTACTATGAAGCTGTGGTAATAAAGACAGTGCAATTTTGGTGAAACAATAGACAAATAGACCAATAGAACAGAATAGAAGGGTCAGAAATAGACACAGACAATTATAGTCAACTGTTCTTTGAAAAAAAGAGAAGAGGCAATTTAATGTTAAAGGTAGTCTTTTCAATAGTGGTGCTGGAAAAACAGGAATCTGGACACAGACTTTACACTTTTCACAAAAATTAACTCACAGTGGATCACAGACTTAAATGTATGATGCAAAACTATAAAACTCCTTGAAGATAAGAGAGAAAAACATCTAGGTGACCTTGGGTTTGACGATACCTTTCAGGCACAGCACCAAAAGCACAATCCATAAAAGAAAAATCTGGTAAGTTGGACCTCGTTAAAATTTAAAACTTCTGCTCTGAACAAGATACTGTTAGGAGAATGAAAGACAAATCACTGACTGGGAGAAAATATTTGCAAAACCGATATCTCATGAAGGACTGTTATCCAAAATATAAAAAAATCTCTTAAAACTCAACAATAAGAAAACAAACAACCCAATTTAAAACAGGCAAAAGATCTGAACAGACACCCTATCAAAGAACACATACATATGGCAAATAAGTATATGAAAAGATGCTAAACATTTTATGTCATTAGGGCATTGTAAATTAAAACAACAATGAAATACCATTATAGACCTGTTAGAATGGCTAAAATCCAAAACACTGACAAGGTTGTATGGCAATAGCAATTCTCATTCATTACTAGTGGGAATGCACAAAGGTTCAGTCACTTTGGAAAACAGTTTGGCAGTTTCTTACAAAACTAAACATACCCGTACCATAAGCTCTAGCAATTGTGCTCCTTGATATTTACCCAAATGAGTTGAAAACATGTCCACACAAAAACCTGCACACCGATGTTTATAGCAGCTTTGTTCATGATTGCCAAAACTTGGAAGCAACCAAGATGTCCTTCAGCAGGCGAATGGATAAATAAACTCTGGTACATCCAGACAATAGAATATTATTCAGTGCTAAAAAGAAATGAGCTATCAAGCCATGAAAAAACAAGGAGGAACCTTAAATATATATTGCTAGGTGAAAGACGCCAGTCTGAAAAGGCTATATAGTGTATGATTCCAACTATATGACATTCTGGAAAAAGTAAAACTGTGGAGACAGTAAAAGGATCAATGGCTCCCAGGGCATGGGGGAGGGACAGAGGGGTTAATAGAGCACAGGGAATTTGGGGTCAGTGAAACCATTCTGTATAATACGGTAATGATGGATTCATGTCATACATTTATTAAAACTCATAGAATGTACAACACAAAGAGTGAACCCAAATGTAAACTATGGAATTTAGTTAATAATAATGTATCAATATTGGCTCATCAATTATAGCAAATAAACCACTTTAATGCAAGAAGTTAATCCTGGAAACTGAGGGTGAAGAATGACATGGGAACTGTCTGTACTTTCCAGTTGATTTTTCCGTAAATCTAAAACTGGTAAAAAAAAAAAAAAAAAGGAAAAAAAGTCTATTGATTTAAAAAAAAATGAAAGCAAGGGAAATAACAGTTTTAAAAAATCTTAAAACATAAGAAAACAGGACATCATGAGTGAAAACAAGCAGAAATTCAGTCTGCAACATTTTAAACATCTAACCCAGCTTGACTTTAGTTATTGGAATTTACTGAAATAGAATATTAACTATAGATTGTTTAAAGAAATAAAATAGAAACTTAAGCATTATTAGCAGGGGGGTTTGATATTGTGATTTATAATAAGAAATATATATTAGGTCTTCATCCTTATTTCTAGCATAGGCTCCTAGAAACCCTTGGAATTTCCTAAGAGATGAGAGTAATAAAGGTGTCTTTTGCTATTTATAACAAGTCCCTTTCAATGCATAAGTTGAAACATGTTTATGTCAATAAGAGGATTTTTGGAAAGTCCCTAATGATGGGAGCTGGTTGTCAAGGGAACCAATCAGGTGCTTAGAGGGTTGGAACTTTCAGCTCCACCCCTAGGCCTTCAGGAAGGAAAGAAGGGCTGGGGACAGAGTTCAATCACGAATGGCCAATGATTTAATGATTCATACCTATGTAATGAAGCCTCCATAAAACCCAAAAACGAATGGGATTCAGAGAGCTTGCAGGTCGGTGGACCATAATGCATCCACGTGCTGGGAGGGTGGCGCACCCCAAACTCCGTGTTCAGAAGCTCCCGTGTTCGGGACCCTTCTAGACCTCGCCTTACGTATCGCTTCATCTGACTGTTCATTTGCATCCTTTAATATCCTTTGTAATAAACCATTAATCTAGTAAACAAACCAGTTTCCTGAATTCTATGAGCTGCTCTAGCAAATTAATTGAACCCAAGGAGGGGGTTGTGAGAACCTCTGATTTATAGCGGTTGATTACAAGCACAGGTGACAACCTGGCTTTGCAATTGGCCATCTCAACCGGAGGCAGTCTTGTGGGACTGAGTTCTTCACCTGTGGGATCTGACACTATCTCAAGGTAGATAATGTCAAAATTGAATTAAAGTTATAGACACCCAGTCAATGTCTGCTAAGAATTGCAGAATTGTTTGGGGGTGTTTGAAAAAAACACATGTTGGAGGGGAGAAGGCTACAAAGAATGACCAAGAAGATTTGAAAAAGAACCCTATAACCTCTAAAATTAAAAATATAACAAAGGAAAATTACAACTCACAGGGTTAAGCCTATAGCTAAGGAAAAAATCAGTCAACTTGAAATTATATCTGAAAAAATCAGTTAAAATGCAGTCCACAGGAACAAAGACATGGAAAATACACAAGAGAGATCAAGAGACATGGAATATAGAAAAGAAAGTCTCAAATAGGTGGAAAATAGAATAAGAATGTCTAGCAAGCATTTTATCAGAGTAAACAAAAGGGGCAACAGAGAAAAGAGAGTGGAAACAATATTATAAAAGTTAATGGCTGAGAATTTATCAGAACTGGGGAAAGACACTGATCCTCAGATCCAGGAAGCCTAACGAATCCCTAACAAGAAAATAATAAAGAAATCCACCCATAGACAAATCACTGTGAAACTTCAGAACTCAAAAGACAAAGAGAAAAAAACTTAAAAGCAGCCAGAGAGATAAAACTGATCATCTTCAAAGGAATGATAAGTAGATTCACGCCTAACTTTTCATCAGCAATAATGGAAGCCAAAAAGAGTGTGCAATAATATAGCAACGTACTGAGAGGAAAAACTGTCACTCTAGAATTCCACACTTAGCAAAAGTTGATTTCAATAGAAAGGAAAGACAGTCATAATTTCTCCTAACTGGGAGATAGAGAGCACGCGCAGTCTGTGCTGGGCTTGTCACCTTGTGGAGGAATATCTTTCCATATTCTGGGCTTGATGTATACTTAAGCACAGCATCAGTGGCCCTCCCACATGCCTCCAGCTTTCTGTATTTTAGATCCCATGGCAGGAGAGGGCGTCAGGTCCTTCTACTGCAGCATAAAGTGGGATGTGTGCAGCTACATTGCCAAAGTGCGCTGGCTGTAGTGGACCAAGGCATTGCAAGGGGCTGGAACTTGGGCACTATTTCTTCCTCTCTTACTGCAAGTAAATGCTGTACCACTTGAGCCTGGTCTGTGTGTCGTCTGTTCTCAGTGACCTTAAATCATGCACTAGTCTGTTCTCTGGGTGGCACTTATCTGCCTTTTAATTTTGGCCTCACGGTCTGGTTATCCAGTGAATCGTGAAACATCAATAATTAGAGCAAAATAAAGATATTGTTAGAAGACCAAAAACTGGAAAGATTTACCACCAAAATATCCTCACTAAAGGAAATTCCAAAGGATGTAATTCAATTAGAAGAAAAATGATTGAAGACAGAAGACGCAAGATGCAAGGAAGAATAATGAGGAAAAATACTTGGAAATATGTGGGCAAAACTAAGTAAACATTGAATGTGCACAACCATAATATAATGCTTACTTTGTTGGGAGGAAAATATGGGAGGTCAACAATAGATTATGATATGAGAGGCGGTAATCACCTTTAAAGCGTCTTAAGGTCCTCGTATTGTTTGGGAATGAGGTAAAGATATTAATTGACTTCAGATTCTGTTGAGTTAAATGCCTGTAAAAATACCTAAGGTATCAACTAAGAGTGTACATAGAGCATACATTTTCAAACAAGTACGAGGCAAAATAGAATGAGACAGAAGGAACATAAGCAAAGTTAATCACTCCAGAAGGAGATAGGAAAGGAGGAACAAAACAAAACAAATAATTGATCGAAAAGCAAAAACAAACACAGAAATAGGACAAATCAGAAGTATTACAAAAATGAGTCCTAATATAAACAATCACAGCAAATATAAATAGCCCAAACTTTGACATTGAAAGACTAAGATTATAAATCTTAGATTTATAAGATTTGTAAGATTATAAGACTAAATTTTTGAAAATTTAGATATATGATGTTTACAACATGTATGGCTAAACATAAGGCCATGGAAAGGTCAAAAGTCAAAGAATGGCAATGAAAGCCCAGATCAATCTTTGTTCCTAGTACCATTCTCCAACAAAAGAATTTGATATCCTTGGAACAATGGCTCATTCTTCAGCTGGGTCAGGGGATCCGCAAGATGAGCCTAGAGCATCTTGCAGTGCCAGAAAGTAACAAAGTGCTACACACACTCACACCCAAACTACAGAAATCAAATTGATGGCGAAAGGACACAGGAGCCAACTGAAAGAGCTCCCAACGGTCAAGGCTGGAATAATTTGAGCCACATAGTAAAGAAATTAGGATTGGATTATAACCCAAAGTATAAAATGAACCTTCAGGAGTCCATGCAGATAGCAACAAATGATTGTATAAGTAAATAAGTGGGGAGAAAAAGACAAATCTCTCACATAGGAGAATTCCGAATAATTTATATCCAGTCTTTCAAGCGTGTGGAGCGTAACACTCGTGTGAAGCACCAACACTATAATTTTCCATGTGTGCATGAATAACAAAGATTGAGACTAGCACATCTCTTCTATTATATGTTCTTTTATGTCTATGACAGATACCCAGGACTGGCTTCCTCAGCTCCAACCAGGTGCCTTCCTGTACTGCAAGGGTGAAAAGCTCAAACAAAATAACCCACATTTCCTAGACTCTTGGTGCTACATTCTCTATGCAAATTAGGCACCACCAAATCAAATGCATTTCCTTCACAGTCGATGGCTGCAGTGAGGACGTCATTGTTGCTATTTCCACTAACAAGAAATATCATGGGGAAATAGCACCGAATTATAGAGAGGCAATTGCAGGGGCCCACCTCATCCTTCCAGAGTTGGTGTCTGGTCACTAGCTTTGTGGGTGCTGAGAGGCAGCTGTGGCAGCTGCAGTGGCTTCTAGATCTCAGGATTCCAGCTACAGTGGCTCTTTTGAATTGAGTATATTCTGATTGCTGACAAGGTCCTTTAATTGTTTTGTATGTTTTTTCTAAGACATTCTATTTTTAGAGCAGTTTTAGGTTTATAGTAAAATTGAGATGACAGTACAGGGATTTCACGTATACCCCCACACAGGCCTGGCCTCAGCCATTACCAATATCACTTATCAAAATAGTACAATTTTTACAAAGGATGAACCTACAACGACACATCATAGTCACCCAAATCCAAAGTTTACCTGAGGGCTCACTCTGGGTGCTGCGCATCCTACGGATTTGGACCAATGTATAGTGCTATGTATCTGTTATTATAGTGTTGTACAGAGTGTTTCCTCTGCCCTAAAAATCGTCTGTGCTCTGCCTGTTCACCTCCTGCTGCCTTGCCTTCCCCACCCCTCAGCAACCATGGATCTTTTTATTGTCTCCATAGTTTTGTCTTTTCCAGAATGTCATACATTTGGAATGATAGAGTATGAAGCCTTTTCAGATTGCCTTCTTTCACTTAGTGATATGCATTTAAGGTTCCTCCGTGGAGAGCCCATTTCCTTTTAGCACTGAATAACATTCCATTGCCTGGATGTACCATAGGCTATTTATCCAGTCACCTACTGGAGGACATTTCAGTTACTTCCACGTTTTGGCAAATATGAATAAAGCTGTTGGTAAATACCCTGGTGCAGATTTTTGTGTGGATATAAGTTTTCAACTTTTTTGGGTGTATATGTTTTCTACAATAATAATTTAGAGACTCCCGTGTGTAAGTTTACGGCAATAAGAAAACACAGAGGTGATTTTTAGGAAAATATAAATTGTCAAAATTGATTCCAAAGGAAACAGAAACCCAGGCTACACCAAGGATAGAAAGCACTGAAGGTTGCTGGAGATGTGAGTTTCAAATAAACCACTTGTGCCACACAGTTTTCTAGATGAAGTAAAGCCAACCTTTAAGAAATAGATAGTTCCTAATACAATCCCAGAGCATAGCTACAGGTGAAAATCTGCCTAGAATGTTCTATGAGGCTAGTATAACACTGATACCAAAACTCGTAAGAATAGCACCCACACAAAAGACATCTATATCTTTTTAGATTTGAAGAAAACTTTCCTAGCTTGAAAATGGCTGTTAGAAACCAACTGCACATCCTGTAGGCAGGAAATAGATCTGTTTTCTTCTGGGCTTGTGCTTGGTGCGTGGTACTGTGTATAATATATATACGAGGCACTCAGTGAATTGATTTCTGCTCAGCGCTCTATCGGATCCATATGTGCTCAGCCAAAGAGACTTTTTCCATTTGAAACAAAGTGGAACTCACTTCCAAACAGAGCAGGGGAACTCTTACTTTCTGCATTCTTTTATTTCAGGGACGAAAATATTATGAAGAAGTTTGAAAATACTAGGCATTTGGACACCATAGGCAGTCAGTTCAGCTAAGTGGAGTTCAAAGGGGAAATATGGATTTTATCACTGAAAAAAGAATACAATAGGGGCCAGCCCAGTGGGCTAGTGGTTAAGTTCGCATGCTCCACTTCGGTGGTGCAGGCTTCGCAGGTTCAGATCTCTGGCGCGGATCTACACACCTCTAGTCAAGCCATGCTGTGACAGCATCCGACACAAATAGAGGAAGACTGGCACAGATGTTAGCTCAGTGACAATATTCCTCAAGCAAAAAGAGGAAGATTGGCAACAGATGTTAGCTCAGGGCCAATCTTCCTCACATACACACACACACACAAAACACAATAATATCTATCAATGCTCAAGTTTTTAGAACACAGTATCAGCAAAACTGGTACTAAATATACCATGTGGTTTCTTTCTAGCCCACGTATGGTGAGCAACAACACAAATAGAATGTATGAGCCATAATTTGAGCAATTTCCCTTATTTTCTAAGTACTGGATGTGATTAAGTTGATTAGTGCAAATAAACAAAGGGAAAAACCACCACCTAATTACAACTGGGAATTAGGTAAAGCACCTCAGATAAGTTGTTGATGTGCTTTATTTTGGTAACACTATTTCTCTTGTGAGGCTAGAAATATAGTTCAATAAATTATTTACACAAACCACATGTGTGCCACGATGGTCACTGTGAAGAGATAGGGACCTGATAATCTAATATCCTGACCTGAGCGCTCCGCACACTTGGCGTCAGTAATGGAGGCCTGTCCCCCCTTTGTCATCACTGCCTCAGTCGTCATATACCCTTAATGCCCGGCTACTCATTCTTTCTTTCTTGTTTAAGTCTATTGTTAAGGATCAATCATTCTGCAAGTTTCCAGCATCAAGTTTTACACTCTAGTCCATTAAATCCAAAAAGGCAATCATTACCTGAGGACAAACCCCTGTGACGTCCAGAGGACGCACCTTTCGATTCTATTGACATTCTCCTGGGTGTCTGGGCACACGTTGCTCTGTGGGGTTTCTTTTTTCTTATTGTCTTCTTAATATACAATAATTGGTGTATTCTTTAACTTTGCATTTCTATGTAGTATAGAATTACAGGAGGAAAGTGTATATGTGCGGGTGCGCATGCGTGTGTGTTCTCATCTGTAATTCAATACACTAGCAGGATGAAACAATGTAGTATAAATCTATACATATTCTTCCAGAGAACGTCTGACTGCACGTTACCCACCATCAATTGAAGACCAAAAGAGAGTTCTTTTTACAGTATACAAATAAAGCCTTTCTGCTGAAATTACCATTTTTCAAACTGCCATTTGCAGCAAGGTGGTCATTTAGAAAAAATTCTCTTCCAAACCTAAGTAATTTACATTACGCTGCCCTTAATTATATCTCCTTTTGGTTTGGTTTTTGAAAACTGAACAAACTGTAGTATGCCCAGCCACAGGATGGCTGAGCTATGAACAACCTAGAGAGGGCTGGGCAAACGAGACAAACCAACAAACCAAAACGGAACTCAAGGCTGGAGACGAGCCAGTGCACACCTAGGTGCTGATTGTCTCTTCCAAGATTTAGGTCCCAGTATCTACTTTATCTCATTGAACATCGCTTCTCTGCCACCTTCCCGACGAACAATTGGAGACTACACGAGCAGTTTAGAGGCTAGAATTCAGAGTTAGGCACACCTTCATCTGGGTCCCAGGTGGTCCATTTACTAGATGGGTGATCTAAAAAAAACTCAAACTCCTGAAATCTCAGATTCCTCATCTGTAAGATGCTGGATAACAATACCTACATTTCTATGACCTAAGGTGCGGAGAGGTACGGGAAGAGGTCGATGAAGAGAAGGTCTTAGATGTAGCTCATGGTCCTAGATTTTGTTTCAGGTCGTGGGATCATAGACGCTTATTACGTTATAAAAATCAACAATTGAATAACTAAATAACAAACATGGGTCATGAATGAGCCAAGGATCATGTTAATCCAATTCTGTCTACTGAGATCCTAACAATAATTATTATTAATAGTAATAATAATAGTATTTATTTTACAATGTTGCTGGTGGATTTAAATAACATATGTTGAGTGTTTAACACATTGGCACATTTTTAACCAATCTATAAAGATTGCTGCAATTATTATGATGGGGGGTGAGTGACAGTGATGAGTGAGCAAGGAGAACAAAACTTCTTAAAAAGTGTGCTGAAGAAATGATGATGTCTTATAAAGAATGACCCTTTTCTATTTACTAACCTAAAATTTAGGAAACTGCAATTGCATCTAAATGACTAGACTCCCTCTCACAAACTACATCATTAACACGTCATTTAAAAGTATAACACTATGGGATATATAATCTAGAGTTACAGTACTATTTAAAGAGCTATTCGTTTGTTTTCTATTAAAGCATGGTCTTGCCTTCAAGCTTACATTATTCAGGGCAGAGGGGAAATAGTACCATAACATGAAACAATTATAAAACTAGGTGTACTAGAATGTGTGATACGAATGACAATTCCTTAAAAGAGTCCAGACAAAGGAGAAAGCTTCCTAGAATAAGAAGGGAGGATTTGAAAATGCAATGAAAAACTGGGTGGAGTATAACACCACTTTTAAATGAGAGAGTTTTATTTCTATTCTTCCCAGGACATGGGGGCCATGTCTGTCCCTTATAGACATTACTATTTTTTTGTGTGTGAGGAATATTGGTCCTGAGCTAACATCTGTTGCCAATCTCCCTCTTTTTGCTGAGGAAGATTAGCCTTGAGCTAACATCTGTGCCCATCTCTCTCTATTTTGTATATGGCATTCCACCACAGCAGGGCTTGATGGCTTGAGGAGCAGTACATAGGTCCGTGCCAGGGATGGGAACCTGCAAACCCTGGCCACCGACACGGAGTGCGCGAACGTAACCGTTATGTCACTGGGCCAGCCCTGCCATTACTTTTCCATGAAAAACGAAAACAATAAGCCCAGGGAGAAAATAAGAACAAATAACAATCACAGGTAGTGATTTGACCCGGAATGCATTAAACAATCTCTTTCACTTTCTTGCTTCTTAAATACAAATTAAATAGATTTAGAATAAATAAAATAAAATAGAATTAAAATAAATAAATAAAATAAAACATATAAATATATAAAAATAAAAAAATAATAAATAAAAAATATGTTTTACGTTAATTTTATATAAAATATATAAAAATAAAATTTAAATAAATAAAAGAGAATTAAATAGATTCTAAAATATTGCCTAGAGGCAAAATTGTTGCAAATAGATGCAGAGACAGAGAAGTGCCAGGCGTTGGGTCAAGTACAATGTTTGGTAGCATTTGAGACTCAAAGCACATGAGAAGATGAGCAAATCTGGGAGACTGGATAAAAAGAAAGAGACTCTGATATAAGGAAGAAAAGGAAGTTTAAAGGCAGACAGAGACAAAGTAAAAACAGCAAATGATTTTGTCTTTCTTTATGGGTTATTAAAAGATGGCATAAAAAAACCCATAATTTTGATAATAAAGTGGTCGTTTCAATTAAGCAAACTTCCAAGTAGTGAAATGAATTGCATATGTTGATTTAATATATATGAAAAATATATATACGAAATATACATATGAATATATGTATTCAATACTGGCAGTTCAAAACAAGAAAATTTACATGAATAACAAATAATAAGTTAATGTTCCCTTCTACTCTGAAATTTGAAGATTCTCTTAAATAATTTCACTTTAATGAATAATCATCTTAGGAAATACCTTTTGCTCTAAGATATAGTTACAGTAAATATTCAGAGAAGAATACAATGATGCTTAAAGGATTTGCTTGTGGAAAAGAAGTTTTATGGAAACTACTCTAAAATTGAAATACTAGTATAGAAAAAAGTTAGTAAGGATTTGATCAAAACATGTAAAATTGTAAAGGATGTAGTGTAAACTGCTCTAGATGGTCCAAATTTCTACTCCCAATGCAACCAAGGATGAAAAGAGTTTTGATGAAATTTAAAGGTAGTAACTTCAGCAGAGGAAAAAGTACAGAAAAACTACACAGGGTATAAGAATTGCCTCTTAATCTCCCAACATGAAAAACTAGACAAACAAATTTATTTAAGTAGACATAGTGTGCTACTTTGAAGACAGATGATATTTTACAAACATCAGCAAATACATGTTCATCAAATATTTATTAAGCTCTTGCTGTGAACAAGACAAAATCTGCTTTTATTGAGCTTATTCTACTGGAAGAGACAGAGAATACACAAGTAAAGAACAAAGTAGGGGGCCAGCTCCGTGGCCGAGTGTTTAAGTTCGCGCGCTCCGCTGCGGCGGCCCAGGGTTCGGATCTTGGGCGCGGACATGGCACCGCTCGTCAGGCCACGTTGAGGCAGCATTCCACATCCCACAACTAGAAGGACATGCAACTAAGATATACAACTGTGTACGGGGGGTGGGGGGTGGTTTGGGGAGATAAAGCAGAAAAAAAAAAAGATTGGCAACAGTTGTTAGCCCAGGTGCCAATCCTTAAAAAAAAAAAAAAAAAAAAGAACAAAGTAAATCATATAATTTCAGATTGTGACAAGTGCTATGAAGAAAACAACCCAGGAAACAAGATAGAGAGTGACTGGGGATGTGGTGAGGTGGCGTGCAATTTTAGACACTGTGGTCAGAGAAAACTTCTTTGAGGTTATATTTAAGCATAGATCTGAGTGATGAGGAGAAACCAGTCATGTGAACATTTAGGGGAGCAGTTTTCCAGGCCAAGGGCTTAACAGGTATAAAGTTTCCATAGTAAGATAGGTAGAAAGATGGGGTATGGATCAGTAGATGGATGGATGGATGTTTGGATAGATAGATTATAGATGGATAGATAGATAGATAACTTATCTACACAGAACATTCCACATAAATAAAACATATATAGAACACCCCACCCAGCCACAGCAAGATACAGTCATGTGCTGCATAACAACGTTTTGATCAGTGACAGACCACATATACAATAGTGGTCACATAAGACTAGTACCTTATAGCCTAGGTGTGTAGTAGGCTATACCATTAGTTTTGTATAGGTACACTCTATGATGCACACACAATAAAATTGCCTGATGATACATTTCTCAGAATGTATCCCCATCATTAGGTGAGGCATAACTGTATACATTTTCCTCAAGTGGACATGGAACACTCTCCAGGACAGACCTTGTGTTAGGTCATAATAAGTCTTCATAAATTTTAAAAGATTTAAAGCACACACGGTGTCTGTTCTGATCACAATGGAATGAAACTAGAAATCAATAACAAAAAGAAAACTGGAAAATTCACAAATATGTGGAAATTAAACAACATACTCTTGAGCAACCAATGGATTAAAGAAGAAATCACAAGAGAACTTAGAAAATACTCTGAGCTAAATGAAAACAAAACACCACATACCAAAATTTATGAGATACAGCAAAAGCAGTGCTAAGAGAGAAATTTATAGATGTTAATGCATACATTAAAAAGAAAGAAAGATTTCAAATCAATAATCTAACGTTATACCTTAAGGAACTAGAAAAAGAAGAGCAAACTAAATCCCAAACTAGCAGATAAAGAAATAATTAAGATTAAGCCAGAGATAAATAAAATAGAGTGGAGGAAAACAATAACAATAATTCATGAAACCAAAGGTTAATCCTTTAAAAAGATCAATAAAGTTGACAAATCTTTAGCTATTTGACTAAGAAAAAAAGACAGAAGACTCAAATTACTAAAAATATAAATGGAAGTGGGAACACTACTATCAGTTGTAGAGAAATAAGAAGAATTATAAGAGAATATTGTGAACAATTGTACACTAACTCATTGACTAAGCTAAATGAAATGGAAAAAATCCTAGAAAAACACAATCTACCAAAACTGACCCATGAATAGAGAAAACCTGAATAGACCTATAACTAATAAGGAAATTGAATCAGTAATCAAAATCTCCCAACCAAAATAAAGCCTTGGACCAGATGGTTTCACTGGTAAATTCTAACATTTAAAGGTAAACATTTAAAGAAGAATTAACACCTATCCTTCTCAAACTCTTCCAAAAAACTGAAGACAGAGAAAAATTTCCTGATTCTATGAGACCCCTATTAGCCTTATACCAAAGCAAGACAAAGACACTACAAGGAAAACTAAACACCAATATCCCTGATGTATAAATCTTCAATGCAAAAGTCCTCAATGAAATATTAGCAAATTGAATTCAGCAGTGTATTAAAAGGATTATACACCATGATCAGGTGGGATTTATTCCTGGAATGCAAGGATGGTTCAAAATATGAACAATCAGGCAATAAAACATACCACATTAACAGAATGAAGGGAAAAATCCCACATGATCATCTCAATTGTTGCTGAAAAAAATCTCGTAAAATTCAACACCCTTTGTGATAAAAACGGTCAAGAATTTAGGAATAGAAAACAACCACCTCAACATGATGAAGGTTATTTTTAATGTCTGCATTTGCAGCTAAAAATTTCTCTCTTAGCACTGCTTTTGCTGCATCCCACAAGTTTTGTTATGTGGTATTTTGTTTTCATTTAGCTCAAAGTATTTTCTCATTTCCCTTGTGATTTCTTTTTTAACCTATTGGTTGTTCAAGAGCGTATTATTTAATTTCCATGTTTGTGAATTTTCCAGTGTTCCTTTTGTTCTTGATTTCCAGTTTCATTTCCCTCTTATCAGAAAAGATATTTTGTATGCATTCAATCTTTTTAAGTTTATTAAGACTTGTTTTATGGCCTAACACTTGGTTTATCCTGGAGAATGTCTCATGTCCACTTGAGAAAAATGTATATTCTGCTGTTGTCATCTATTCTTAATTTGTCCTCTATTTTTGTAATCAGGTTGGATGTTGAACTTTGTCAAATATTTTTTTCACATCTATTAAAGTGATTATAAACATTTTTTCCCCTTTGGGCTATTAATAAGATATAATCTATTCATAGTATTCCTAATATTGACTTATCCTTGCAATTCAGGGAAGAACATAATTAGTAAAGGCACGTTTTCTTAAGTACTGCTGAACCACAATTGTCATTGTTTGATTAGGATTTTTACAGAAATATTGATAAGTGAGTTGGCCCTGTCTTGTCAGATTTTGATGTCAGTGTTAGACTTTCTTCATAAATATAACTTGAAGGATTTCCTTTTTTGGCATTTTGCAACAGTTTAAATTCTATCCAACTTACCTATTTCTTGAAAATGTTAAAGAATTAACAGTGAAACCACACGAGGCTGGAGATTTTAAGGGGGATGCCCTTTCTATAACTTTTTCAATTTCTTCCACTCTTGCTTGTCTGTTTAGATTTATCTATCTTTTCTGCTATTCAATATTTTTCAGTTATATCTTCAAATGTATTTTTTTCAGGATCTTTTAATTTCCTCTATATCAATAGTTATTTTCCATTTCTAATTTTGTGTATTTGTCCTTTTTTCCTTTTGCTTTTAATTTTATTATTACACTAGCCAGGGTTTACGTGGTTTTTGTTTGTCTGTTTGTTAAGCTGTCTTCAAAGAATCTCTTATTTTTCTGCAATTGGACTGTGTTTTGTTCTCTTAAATGTATGGTTAGATTTTGTGGGGTTTTCTTTGATCTATTCTGTGGCTTTTTGTAATGGGTGAACTTATTCTCATTTATACATATTAGTATTAGAGATAGATTTAGTATTTATTATTCCATTTTATCTTAAGTTTTCTATTGCTACCAATTGCTATTTGTATGGTCTTTTCAGTATTTGGTTTTATATAGTTTTATATGTGTTTCTTTGGATAATTTTGAAGGTTTATTATCTGCTTTTTGGGTTTTGTTTTGTTTTGCAACCATTAGAGCTTTATTTCCTATCATTAGCTCTCCATTTCTTGATTTAGCATCTTTAGCAACTTTAGACTGTATCTGTGCAGCCCCAGTTATAGAGGAATATCAAAGAAATCACAAATAAACCTCTTCCCACTTCCCTCTCTCTCCTTCCACACTTCATTTCTATTGTTATATTATCGTTTTTTTTACATTGTCAAGACTTATAGCATTTACATTCTGTGACCACATTGCTTGGTCTTAATTCTATATTTAAATTAATGCAGTCTTTATCAGCAGTCTTTTCACTGTGGCTTCTCTCTTTAATTCTTGGTTATTTGGCTTTGATTTTTGTTGTTTTTCATAAAGGTCAAGTGGGTCCTGGGTTCATGGTTGAGATTGTCCATCTATTTCTTGCCTTTATATTTGAATGTCAGCTTGACTGAGAAAAACATTCTTGGTTCTCACTTTTTTTTCTCAGTACTTTGCAGACATTGAATAATTCCTAGAGAAGTCTGAGGCTATCATGATTTTTTTCCCAGTAAATAATTAGTATTTGCCTGGATATGTAAAGAATTTTGTCTTAATCAGTGAAATGAAAACCCATTAGGATATATCTCAGTTTAGCTGCTCCTATATCAATTTTTTCCAGAAACAAAATGTTCTAGATTAAGTCCTTCCTCTAATCAGGAAAATTCTCTTCTATTGGTTTTTAAGTACAATTTCTGATCCATTTGTTAGTTTCTCTAATTCTGGGACCTTAATTACCTTTATTCTAATTAGTCTTTCTCCTTCAAATGTCTTCTCTTTAAATTGCTTTAATTTGTCTTTTTTTCTTAATCTGCAGACTGTGATTGTCAAGCCTTTCCCTTGTCTCAGTAATCGGTTTTATATTATGTCTGTTCTATTATTTGCCGTTTTTAATTTTTCTAATGGCTTTGTAGTGGAGCTGTTTTGCCTCCCAGTTTATTCCTAAACTATGTGCATTGGTTTGCATTCCCCAGAAGCAGACCCAAAAATCTGAGTACAAATAATTTATTTGAGCGACAATTCCAGGAAACACTAAGTAAGATATGAAAGGGAAGGGATCCAGTGATACTATCAAGCGAGTAACCACTGTGGGCAGCTGGAGCTAAAACCTACCGGAGAACTCTTCTGAACTTTGTACATGTCTCAGAGTTATCCCAGTCAACGGGCAAAGAAGCTGGAGCATTTCTCCACCAACCTCTCATCTGTCACTGGCTACAGGCTGTTTCTTGGGAGCATTAACACTCTGACACTTCTCACTTGCCCTGAATGTGGCCTGGGCCTACTCTTTGGTCAGAAAAGTCATCTCAGGCAGAATGTCACAGGTATTCACAGAATCACAGGTTTATAGAGAGGAAATGTATAGAGAGGACAAGGCTGAGGGGATGTGGGTAGGATGTTAACACTAAACTCTCTTTTCATCTTTGTGGTGTTGTTTCACCTCACTTTTATCTTTCCTAATTTTTCTTCTTTATTTCGCAACCTCTTTAGGTTCTTCTGTAATCCCACTGCCCAATATGGCAACCATTAGCCACAAGTGACACTGAGCAATTGAAATGGGACTAGTCTTAATTGAAATGTGCTTTAAGCTTAAAAGACATGCCAGATTCAAAGTTTTAGTAGAAATAAATGTAAAATATCTCCTTAATAAGTTTTATCTTGATTATATGTTGAAATAATAATATTTTGGCTATATTGGGTTAATTAAAACATAGTATTAAAATTAATCTCATACTTTTAAAAAAACATTTTAAATTTGGCTACCAAAAAAATTGTAAATTACATATATTCTTCAAGAATAGATTTTTTGTCTCTGTCTTGCGTGCTAAGTTTCTTTTCACTTGGAAGGGTGGGGGATTCGGTACGTTTGCCTGAATACCAAACTATTTTGTTTTCTCACCTTGCTTTTGCTGAAGTTGTGCGTATGTGTCCAGAAATTCTATTTCTGCTTCTATACTGTGGGTAAATTCTTTTAACACTCAGTGAACCTATTGATTACGTATTAATTTCATTTTTTTTTAAGATTTTATTTTTTTCCTTTTTCTCCCCAAAGCCCCCCAGTACATAGTTGTATATTCTTTGTTGTGGGTCCTTCTAGTTGTGGCATGCAGGACGCTGGCTCAGCGTGGTTTGATGAGCAGTGCCATGTCCACGCCCAGGACTCGAACCAATGAAACACTGGGCCGCCTGCAGCGGAGCACGTGAACCCAACCACTCGGCCACGGGGCCAGCCCCATTAATTTCATATTTTATTTATCTACACTTGTGAAATAGAAAAATTTTACTTATAGCCAAGATGGGTTAATGGGGACCAGATTTACCAACCTCTGGAGGTTCTTTCTGAGACCAACTGGTTCCTATGATTCGATTCAATTCTGACACTAACTACTCAACGTTAGCATCAGACTCCACAGGTGTAAGGGCTCAGTCCCACAAGACTGTCCCCACTCCAGATGTCAGTCACAAGTCTCAGACAACCAGTACTTCTGACCAATCAGCTATTAACTGGAGGTTCCCTTGACCTCTTCCTCAGGCTCGATAATTTGCTAGAGTGGCTTGTAGAACACAGGAAAACACTTTGCTTACAGTAACTGTACTCTAATTGGCTTATTATAAAGACTACCATTCAGGAACAGCCAAATGGAAGTGATGCATAGAACAAGATGTGTGAGCATGTGGGTGCAGAGGCATGGAACTTCCACGCTCTCTCCTGGCACACCACATCCCTCCAGCAAGTCAATGTGTTCACCAACCTGGAAGCTGTCTGAATCTCTGTAGAAGAGTTTTAGTAAAGTTCACTCTCCAGTCTCCCCCAACCCCCATTCCTCTTTCTGGAGGTCAGTGGGAATGGGGCTGAAAGTTCCAACCCTCTAATTACTTACTCTTTCTGGTGATCGGCTCTCTCACGAGGTTATCTAGGGACCCCACCCTATGTCAACTCATTAGTATAAACTCAGATGGGATGAAAGAGGCCCATTATGAATAACAAAAGACATTCCTCTCTCTCAGGAAATTCCAAAGATTTTAGGAGCTCTATGCCAAGAACCAGGACAAAGACCACATATATTTCTTATTATACCACACCTCCTGAATGAAAAAAACAAAAAACCAGACAAAATATATGAAACAATAGTTTCCAAGACATTGGGTATCAGGCAAAAAAAAAAAAGGATGATGATTCTCGAGAGATAAAAACACCTGAAGTGAGTCTTAATGATTATTCCTTTACTGCCTGGAGAGAGTTTCCAGACCCCAGTGCAGGGAGAGAGAACTCAGATGAATCCCAACAATCTTTCTAAGCTGAGAAGAAAAAGCTAGGAATTCAGGGAGTCCAAGGCAGTTAGATTTCTCAGGGCAGACTAAGAGAGGAGGTAGTTTCAGAAAGAAAACTCTGGAGATCTGCAGAGGGACCCCTTGAGTCTTCAGCTGAGTACTGATCAGTGTATGCATGGAGGAAACTAGCAAAAGCCAGGGAAAGAACCACCCATAAATATTAGAGGGGAACACTGTCAGAACTCACACAGAACTAGGAATAGTCCCAGTTCCCACAATCCAGAGTGGAAAACCTCATAATTCATGCAATATTGTGTAGAGTACATGAAAGAGTTTTGCCTCAGTAATGGGCCAAAATTAGCCCTAGACAAAACACTGCTATGGTCCTGCCTAGAAAAGCTTAAAAGTAAGGATCAAATTGTTTCCAAGTAACTTAATTTTGTCCCAGAACAAAGATCAAGAATATTTATAGGGATATAAAAATATCCAGCATACAATGAGATAAAATTCACAGTGTTTGGCATCCAACAAAAAATTACTAGGAATGCAAAGAAGCAGAAAAATATGACCCATAATGAAGAGAAAAATCAATCAATTGAAAAATCAATATGACACAAAGGATAGAATCAGTAGATAAGAAACTGTTATAGTAACTGTACTCTATATGTTCCAAAGTTAGAGAATGATTGAATATGTTAAGTGGAGACATGAAAGATATTTAAAAAGACTCAAATCACTCTTCCAGAGGTGAAGACAACAATTTCTGAGATGAAAAATTCACTGGATGGTATTAATGGCAGATTAGACATTGCAGAAGAAGATTAGTGAACTTGAAGATTTAGCAATTGAAATTATCCAGAAAGAAACAGAAAAAAGACTTAAACAAATTCAATAGGATATCAGTAACATATGGTAAAACGTCAAATGGCCTAATATATGTGTAATTGGAATCTGCAAGAGTGGGGAAAATAGCTGAGAGAAAATGGTCCAGAATTTCCCAAATTTGACCAAATAAACCACAGGGCAAAGAAACTCAATGAATCCCAAACACAAGAAAAACGAATTTTTATCATAATCAAATTTGTCATAATCAAATTTTCCAAGACCATTGACAAAGAGCAATTATTAAAACCAGCCAGAGAAGAAGACATATTATGTAGAGAAGCACATAATATAATTTATATTAAATAATATTAATATTATTATAATAATATTAATTAAATAATTTATAATATTAAAACACAAGGATGACAGATTTCTCCTAGGAAACAATTCAAATCAGAAAGCAATTGAGCAATATATTTAAAGACTCTCCTAAAAATTGTCAAAATAGAACTTTATACACAACAAAGTTATCTTTCCACAATGAAGACACAATAAAGACTAAGACACACAAAAGAAAGAATTAATCCCTAACATGCCTGTACTACAAGAAATACTAAAGGGAGTCTTTCAGGCAGAAGGAAATGATATTCGATGGAAAACTACACCAAGGAAGAAAGAGCATCAGAAATGACAACTATGTGGGTAAATAAAACAGACTCATTTGCTTATTATTTAAATAGCTTTAAAATATAATGAACAGTCTAAAGCAAAAACAGCAGCAATATATTGTGGAGCTGCTACAACACATGGAAGTAAAATGTATAAGAACGGTAGCACAAAGGGGTGAGGAGGAAGTGGATGCATAATGCTGTAAGGTTCTTATCCTAAACGTGGAGTAGCGTTGTATCACTTAATGGTAGACTCTTATAAATAAAAGATGTGTATACTATTAACTGTAAAGCAACATCCAAAATAATACAACAATTATAGCTAACAAGCCGACAAAAGAGATAAAATAATTTTATCCGAACATTTAAGGAAGTAATAATACCTATTCTACAAAAGTAATTTTAAATAAAGCAGAACAAGAGAAAAGAGGGAGCAAAGAAAAGATGGGACAACAAGAAACCAAACAGCAAGATGCACCAAACCATATCAATAAATGTAATGGTCTAACCACCCAAAATAAAAAGCAGAGATTGTCAGCTGGGATTAAAAAAGCAAGCGAAACCCTGTACTACCTATGAGAAATCCACTTTAAACCCAAAGATGGGGGCCGGCCTGGTGGCGCAGAGATTAAGTGCACATATTCCACTTGGGCGGCCCAGGGTTCCCTGGTTCGGATCCTGGGTGTGGACATGGCACTGCTTGGCAAGCCATGCTGTGGTAGGTGTCCCACATATAAAGTAGAGGAAGATGGGCACGGATGTTAGCTCAGGGCCAGCCTTCCTCAGCAAAAAGAGGGAGGATTGGCAGTTAGCTTAGGGCTAAGCTTCCTCAAAAAAAAACAAAAACAAAAGCACAAAGATATAGGTTAAAAGTGAAGGGATTGAAAAAGACATAACATGCTAACACTAATTAAAACTGCCTATATTAAGATCAGACAGAGGAAAGTTTAAAGCAAAGAATATTGCCAGGGGTAAAGAGGGTCATATCATCATAATAAATGGAACAATTCAATAAAAGGACCTAAAAATCCTAAATGTTCATGCACCTAATAGACAAATACAAAATACATGAAGCAAAAACTGATAGAACTGCCAGGAGAAATAGAAAAACCCACAATTAAAATTGGAGTTTTCAGTATTCCTCGCTCTATAATTGATAGAATAAGTAAACAGAAAATCAGAAAGGACATGGCAAGACTTGAACAATAAAATCAACCAAATTGACTTAACCGACATTTATAAAACACTCCATCCAGCTAGAGAAGAACAGAAATTCTTGTCAAGTGCACAAGAACATTTACCAAGATAGTACATGTTCTGGGTCATAAAACAAGTGTTGATAAGTTTAAAAGCCTACACATCATGCAAAATATGACTTCTGGCCACAATCAAAGTAAATTAAAAACCCAAACCAGTATAACCATAAAATGCAATAATATCTGTCAATTAAAAGGAATTGAATGCTGGTATATTCTACACCATGGATGAATCTCCGAAACATTCTGCTATATGAAAGAGTTCGATCACAAAAGACCAGGTATTATATGGTTCCACTTATATGAAATGCCCAAAATAAGCAAATCTATAGAGAAAGAAAGTAGATTAGTGGTGTCCTAGCCAGGGGAGGGATGCGAAGTGACTGCTGATGAGTACAAGGCCTCCTTTAGGAATGATGAGAATGTTCTAGAACTAGATTGTGGGGATGGTTGCACAACTCTGTGAACACATCAAAAGCATTTAATTTTACATTTTAAATGGGCGAAATTTATGGCATGTAAATTATATATCAAGAAAGCTGTTAAAAGTAACAATATAGAATTATTTAAAAAATTTTTTTCTCCTGTTAGCCTGTTTTTTTATTATCTTTTTTTTTCTTTTTGTGAGGAAGATTAGCCTTGAGCTAACATCTGCTGCCAATCCTCCTCTTTTTGCTGAGAAAGACCGGCCCTGAGCTAACATCTGTGCTCATCTTCCTCTATTTCATGTGAGATGCCTGCCAGAGCATGGCTTGCCGAGTGGTGCATAGGTCTGCACCTGGGATCTGAACTGGCAAACCCCGGGCCACCGAAGCAGAACGTGTGCACTTAACCGCTGCGCCACCAGGCCAGCCCCTAGAATTATATTTTTTGAATCCCTAAATATTTTGAAATTAAATAACACACTTCTAAACAATCCATGGATCAAAAAAATCAAAGGAGAAAGTAGAAAGTACTTTGAATTGGATGAAAATGAAAACACAACATACAGCTAAATGCAGTACTTAGACGGAAATTTATTGCACTAATACCCCTATACTAGAAATGAAGACAGGCCTCAAAATTACCCAGCTTCCATCCTAAGGAACTAGAAAATGAAGAGCCAATGGAACTCAAAGTAGGCAGAAGAAAGGAAATAATAAAATTCATAGAAGAAATCTGTGAATTAGAATACAGAAAAAAATAGAGAAAAATCCATCCAAAGTTTGGTCTTTCTTATAAATTTTTGAGAAAATCTATAAAATTGATAAAGCCCTAACCATATCAATCAGGAGGAAAAAAATAGGGAAAACAAATTTCCAATATAAAAAATGAGAGAGTGACATCACTACAGATTCTACTGATACTAAAAGGATAATTAAGGATATTATGAACAACTTCATGCCAGTAAATTCAAGAATGTAGATAAAATGGACACATTTCTTGGAAAACACAAATAACAAAACTCACTGAAGAAGTGGCTAACAGGAATAGCCCTATATCTGATAAACAGTGCTATATCTATTTTTAATAGTTAAAACTCTGCCCCACAAAGAAAATTTACAGGCCCAGATGGCTTTATTGGTGAATTCTATCAAATACCTAAGAACGAAAAATATCATTCTAGAAAACTCTTCTAAAAAATTGAATAGAAGGGAAAATTACCCAACTCGTTCTATGAGGCCAGAATTACTCTCTAACTAAAAACGAAGATATTATGAGAAAATAAAATTACAGACCAATATCCCTCATGAACACTGATGAAAAATTCTCAACAAAATTTTAACAAATCAAATCTAGCAATTCATAAAAAGGAAAACACGCCCTGACCAAGTAGGGTTTGTTCCAGAACTGTGAAGTTTATTTAAAATTCAAAAACCACTATGTAATTCACCAAATTAATAGACTAAAAAATAAAACCTGTATGGTCATCTCAAATGACCCAGAAAAAGCACTTGATAAAATCTAACGTTGACACTTGATAGAAACTCTCAGCAAACTAGGAATAAAAGGAAATTTCTTTAAACTGGTAAAGGGCACTATGAAAAAATAGAGCTAATATCATAACGGTAAAGGACTGAATATTTTCCTCTTAAGATCAGGAGGAAAATAATGACGCTCACTAACACCATTTCTACTCAACCTTTTACTGGAGTTCTAGGTTCTAACTAGTGTCAAAAGGGACAAAAAATATTAATCATCCAGACTGGAAAAGAAGAATTAAAGTGTAAAATATTAGAGCAGCATCAAAAGTATGAAGGCTTAGGGATAAATCTGATTTTAAAAACAGGTGTGTAACACCTGTTCCCTGAAAACTACAAAACCTTGCTGAGAGAAGTTTAAAAAGACCTAAATAAGCGGAAAGAGATATATATCCTTGGTATGGATAAGTCAATATTGCTAAGCTGTCAATTCTCCCCCAATTCATGCATTCACACTCAAAATCCCAGCAGTTTTTTTTTTTGGTAGAAGTTGACAAGCCAGTTCTTGGAGATGTCAAGGATCTAATATAGCCAAAATGCCGTTGAAAAAGAATAATGAAATTGGAGGATTTATGCTACTTGGCTACAGGACTCATTATAAGGCTACAGAGACAAAGTGCCTTATTGTCATCAAGATAGGCAAGTAGATCAGTGGAGCAGAAGAGTCTCCAGAAATAAATCCACACATGTATAGCCATGGTTTTTGACAAAGATGCAAAGTCATTTGATTGGGTAAAGCGTAGTCTTTTTAATAAATGGCGCTGGAACATTTGGTTATCTATGTGCGAAACAAAAACAAACAAAAAAACTTCGATCTGTACCTCATATCTTTTACCAAAACCATCTCAAAATGGATCATAGACCTAAACGTAAAACTTAAAACTAAAAAAGAAATTCTAGGAGAAAATTTTTGCGACCTTAGGTTAGGTAGAGATTTCTTAGATGTAACACCGAAAGTGTAACTCATAAAATAAAAAATTGACAAACTGGGCATCATCAAAAGTAAGAACTTTTGCTCTTCAAAAAATACTGTTTAGACAATCCACAGAGTGGGAGAAAATATTTGCAAATTACATATCTGTTGAACAATTTGCATCCAGAATATATAAAGAACTTTCAAAATGCAATAAGAAAATAAGAAAACCTAATAAAAAATGAAAACAATTTAAACAGACACTTAACCAAAGAAGACATGTGGATGACAAACAACCACATCATCAGATATTCAACATCATTAGTCAATAGGGAAGTACAAAATAAAACTCGCAGGAGAGAACACTATGTACCTTAGAATTGTTAAAATTAGAAAGATGAACCATACCAAGTGTTGACAAGGATGTGGAGCAAATGGGACTCTCAAGTACTGCTGGTGGGAAAGTGAAACGTTACAATCACTCTGGGAAACAGTTTGAAAGTTTCTTAAAAAGTTAAACATATGTCTACCATATGACCCCACAATTTCTCTCCTAGGTATTTACCCAAGATAAATGATAGAATATGTTCATGCAAAGACACGTACGTGAATGTTTATAGAAGCTTTGTCATAACCCCAAACTGGAAATAACCTACATGTCCATCAAGAGATGGCTGGATAAGTAAACTGTAGTCTATCCATACAGTGGAGGACTACCCAGCATACAAAGGAAGGAACTACCGATACATCCAACAACATGGCTGACTCTTGAAATAACTGTGCTGAGTGAAAGAAGCCAGACAAAGAAGAGTACATACTGTGTAACTCCCTTTACATAAAATTCTAGAAAATGCAAAATTAATCCATAATGACAAAAAGCAGATCAGTGGTTTCCTGGAAATGGAGGGCGGGGAGGAGAGAATTGAGACAGGAAGAAACTTTTGAAGGTGATGGATACATTCATTATCTTGATTGAGGCGATAGTTTCTTGGTTATCTAATTGTACACTTTAAATATGTACAGTTTATTGACTCTCATTTATACCTCAATAAAGCAGTTGAAAACTTACCAAAATGAACTATAAATGCCTTCAGTAGAAATGCTTGTTTTGTTTAAGAAAAAGAGGGTTGAGGTAGCGTGTAGTAAAAACAAAAAAATAATTTGGAATGTCAAAGGTTCTGTTTAAGGCATGACATAAACCTAGGTCTTTTTTAAAAATTAATAATTGGTTTGGAGAGATGCTACCCCGTGATAAAGCCAAGATCCGTTAACCTCAGATGGTCATCTTTTCCCCTCAGGAAAATACTCTGCATTGCCGGACTTAGAAGTATTTATAGCTATCATAGAGGACTTTGAAAATGCTGTATACTGTGACATGGGGGATGTCACTAAGTATATCACTAAGTCTGAAAACTAAGATACAACTTTAAAAATGTGTTTAAAAAGAGCATTTAAGGGTGTCAGCAGTGGAAATTTAAAAAAGAAATAGGTAAGTATGGAGGCTGTGAGACGAGGTGCTTGTTAAACGCACTTGATACTTTCAGTTTGACAGAAACATGAAAATCAGAGTGAATCCTGTTGTTAGAATAATAACCCCCCTGTATAAAGGAACAAAGAATTCCAAGAAGGAAGTGTTTCTCCAACTGAGAGTTGAGGATCTTCCTGATGCCTGAATGGAGTTGTTTTTTGTTCTGCTTTGTTTTTAATTGAAATATAATTTGACATATAACATTGTGTAAATTGAGATGTACAACATGTTAATTTGATACATTTATATATTGAATGGAGTTTTAAAATAAAGAAAGCAAAGTTTCAGCACTCCTAAATTGGGTTGGGTTATAGGCTCGAGATGATATGGGCTTCTCTATCACCTTCGTCATTAATTGGTTGATTTATTAATTCGATCAATAAATATATATTGAGCATCTATTGTGCACTGACACTTGGCCAAGTGCTCTTCAAAATTCTGATCTATAATTAGCAAACTCTTCTCTACTTTTCTCATCTTCTCTGAATGATCATTTCCATTTCTTGCCATAACCGAGCCACAGATGTCTCTTAGGGGTGCCATGTCTTCTGCAGTCCTCTCAAACGGAGGACTCACCGAAACATCCACCTCCTCCCTATTGCAACTCCCAGCACATTATTTTCTCTCCCTTTTGTAGAACTCCTGCTCCTTGGAGAATCAATCATCTACTTATACTTCCCTCTTCCCCTCCCCCAAGCAATCATCTACTGCCCCTCGTTCATGAAAGACCAAGTGCTCAACTCAGGTTTCTTCCATCCCAACTCCTGCCATCATCCTGAGTCAATTCAACACAACCTTGGGTGATCCATCATCTGATCATTCAATTCCTTGACTGCTTCTTTTTCGGTGACTTCTCCTTAACCACCTCAATAACCCACTGCCAAGTCACACCTAGATCAGGAACTCATCACATTAATAACAATAATTCATGTATGCACCCATCCAACCACAACTTTCCATTCTTCTAGTTCAAGTACATGGAGTATAACAGTTTTTGTCTTTACCTCTCTCCTTCCTTTCTCCTTTCTTTCTTTTTTTTCCCTCTTTTTCTCCTTTTTTCCTTTCTTTCTCTTTTTTTTATTTTTTAAACTGATATTCCTCTACTTTCTAGCCATCATCTCTCTCCAGCATTCTCTTCCTCCTCTATTCACTTTAAAATTAAATATTGTGTTTAGAAACCTTACTAAACTCTCACATTATTTCTAATTTTTCCATGGGTCCTTTGGAGTCTCTGCGTGAATCATCTGCAAATAATGACAATTTTTTCAGATCCCTTACTTTCCAATTCTTGTGCCCTTAATTTATTTTTCTTATGTTATTGTTTTATCTAGGACATACAGTAAAATAATGAATGAGAATGGCGTACCAGCAGAGTTTCTCTGAAAATCTAATGCAAAGATTGCCCTTATCTCAATCTCCAAGGCGAACCCCCAGTCTAAGCCACCATTGTCTTTCACCTGATCAACTAATCCAGCTTCGAAAATGGACCCCCCATCTCTGCTCTGCTCCTTTCCATTCCTTCTGCACTTAACAGGCACAGGACTCTTTTAAAAACACAATCTAGGTTATGTCATTGCCATGCCCTAAATCTTTCACTGGTCTGTAATTGCACCTGGAATAAAATCCAAAAGCTTTAACAGAGTCCAACTCTTCAAGCTCTTTTTTTCTCGCTAGATTTTACTCACACTACTTTCTTTTAATTCCTGAAGACAACAAAGCTTTCCTGCCTCACGTCCTTCTCAGTGGCTGTTCCTTCTGCCTGGAATGCTTTTGCCTTGCACTTTGCCTAGAGAACTCCTACTCATCCTTCAGGTGTCAGAACTGTCCCAGAGAAGCCCTCCCATGACTGCAGAAATTCAGTCAACTCTCTCTTTTTTAATATTTCGTTTAACTCTTCATTTTTCCTTCAAAGCACTTACTACCTTTTGTAATTATATATATTTATTTGTGTGGCTACTTATTATACATCTCTCCTATTATACTAAAAGCTCTGTATGTTTACCCAATCATCTCTAGCCTATGGCATTTTGCCCGGAAAATAGTGTGCTTTTAATAAATATTTATTGAATGAATAAACGGATGAATGAGGATATAAAGATGAATGAGACACAATCCTGGCTCAGAAAATGCACTCACAAATCTTTCCTTCCAGTCTCAATGATTTGTTTTCCTTACCAGGATTAGAAATGGCAATAAGGAGCAAGATGACATCCTCGATCCTGACTTCATACTCCTTAGCGAGAGGACCTTGTTAGGTCAGAAATGGACTAAAATAAGTAACCATAGCAGCCTGAATCTGGGCCTGAAAATGGCAGGAGAAGCAGGATAAACTGGGCAAGAAACTAAAAACAGGATTTATTCATTACCCCTCCAAATCCAGACGTTAGGACAGCTAAAATACCCATAATTTGAATTTGTTAGTTTAAATTTAGACCTAAACAATTCAAGACCTATAACATACTCCTTTTCACACATTTGTTATTTCTCCCTTAATTTCATAATACAAGAATATCTTTAAATCATGTTGTATGTGAGTGACTAAGGGAAAGATGCAGGATTTTGCCCAAAAAAAAACACAAGTAGCAGCAACTGTTAGCTCTCAAATTCTGAAGCAACCAAGGTTATTTGAAGACAGATGTGAATCCCACAAGTTTAAATGCAGGTTGAATGGCAAATGTTGGTTCCTTCTCAGAGATTGCGTCTTTCTTCCAGCCGGAGATGCTAAGCCATCCTGCCTCATTTTCAAGGACCCCTACACCTGGCCCTGAATGTCATCCTCTCCTCCCTCCCCTGAGACCTTCACCTTGTGTCACCTTGTACCTTCAGCCTGTATTCTCTCTCTGTTGGAAACAACCCCTTGAGCTATAAATATGCTTGTTTCTCCTTTCCCTGACTTCAAATTATCCTCTGGCTACAATATAATTTACATCTTCCTTTCTCATTAAAGCCCTTCATTTTCATACTTCCCACTCCTTAACCCACTGTAATCTGGCATCCATACTGCCACTCAAAAGAATGCCCTCTGGAAATTACTTCCTAACGGACAAATTCAAACAGGACTTTCTAGTTGTTATCCAGTGGTGTTCCAGTAAATGTTGAACGACTACCTTCTCAGAGCAGAAGTCTGAGAACCTGGATTTGTAGTGTATTCCTCTTTCAATGATCAAATACATTCACTATGGCTGATTTCAGCTATCAGTTTGGTTGGCATCAATTGGCTTGCAAAACTCCCAGAAATTTAGCATTGGCTCTGTGAGCCATTACAAGCCTGCCAAACCCTCTGTTACATGGGAATCTGTTGATCACTCTTTTTTCCTTCAACTTTCCATTCTCTTGCATTTACTGCCAATGAGACTCCACCTACTTTTTTTACCATTTCTTGCCTGTTAGGTTCTTGGCTCTTCTTTCTTCTCTTGCCTGAGAGTTGAGGTTCCCTGGGGCCTGTACTCTGTCTAACGTTCTTCTTTCTCAACAAACTTTCCTGGTGACATCAAATAAAGTCTTATAATTTCAAACATACAACTCATATGCAAAAGCTCTACCTTAACTGCCTGATGGATATCTTTACCTCAAGTTCAGACAGGCTCCTCAAACCCAAAGTGTCATAATCTCTCCCGTAATCTGATTTCACTACTTCTGTTTAATCAGTAAAGCATTGCTTTAGCTCTTAACTATCTCTTAAATTCATCTCCGCCTCTCCATTCCTATCACTTCCGCTATTTCCAAGAGCTGGAATCAGCTCTAAAGCAATCTATATGATTCAAAGCTGATAATGTCCTTCCCCAGTGTCAAATCATTCAATGGGTCACCACTTACTGGTACCATTTCTCAAGATGTGTATTGTGTTCTAAGGGGAAAAAAAGAGGTTTTGTGGTCAAATAAGGCTAGAAGTCACTGAATTAAACGAAGCAAAGTTTTGTTTTTACTTTTCAGGATCTTCAATATGCTAATGTGCGTCATGGATTTCTGAGAGGAATGGAATTTGCAGAGATTTTCAAGTATTTTTGGCCAGCCAAGCGTTTTTTTTTTCTTTTAGTGGGAGGAGGGGGTAAGTTAAAACAATATGACCTGAAAAAAAAAGTCAAATTCATAGAAACAGAGAGGAGAAAAGTGGTTGTTAGGGCTTAGGGGGCCAGGAAATAGGCAGAGGTTGGTAAAAGGGTACAAACTTTTAGTTATAAGATGAATACGGTTTGCAGGTCTAATGTGTAACATGGCGACCATAGTAGACAACACTGTATTGTATAACTGAAATTTGCTAAGAGAGCAGAACATAAACATTCTCACCAAAAAAAAAAAAAAAGGTAAATATGTGAGGTGATGGATGTGTTAATTAATTTGATGGGGGCATCCCTTTCACAATGTATAGGTATATCAAACCGTATGTAGTACACTTTAAATATATTACAATTTGTCAATCATACCTCAATAAAGGTGGAAAAAAACCCTCATCATTACTGGGAGTTGAGTTCAATCTCCTCTGTTGCAACAGTCTTGAATAAAGTGTTTCTTTACCAAAAAACACTTTCACCACCTCGCAGTACATAAGTGGTTCTCAGAACACAGTGCATCGTAACTCTGGTCTACAGAACAGGAGTCAAAAACCTCAAGAAATACGAAGGCTTCCTGGACTTCATCACCGCCTACCACTCTCATCTCAAATCTTTCTGCTCCCTGCCTTAGATCTTCAATCTCAACATTACATTTTTGAAGTTCACCAGATAAACCATGCTGTTTGCCTTCATTCTTCGTTCATGCTCTCCTCTGAGCAGAAGTTTCTCTTCATTGGCATTCTTGTCTAGTTAATGCCTACTTCAATACTCGGTTCCGGTATCATTTCTTCAAGAAATTCCCTTCTGGTTTTCCCAGCACCCTGCATCTGAGCTAGCTGCTTGCCTTCGGCATTGGTACCCAAGGTACACTGTCATTGCCCTTGCTGCATTATTCTATCAACATATGTCTGCTTTTCCTTCCAGTGTGTGAGCTCCTTGAAGGCAGGGACCATATCTTATTCGTTTGCACCATCTAACGTAGGACCTGTCTATATTAAGTGTGTCTTTTTATTCTGATGTTTTGACATCTGGGGCCTCCCTGACGCTGGAGAGACTGTGCCTCCTAGCGCTAGCCACTTCTTAGAGATAGTGAAGGACTCACCTGCAAGCACGCCTTTCATATGCAAACCAACCAATCCCAAACCATACCCTCAACCACCTCCTTTATTAGGTCCTCACAGAGCTCTTACGCTCCAGACCACTGTTCCCCTGCCCTGATCACCCCGGGGCCAGGTAATAGAGAACTAGAGACAACCCCTGTACCCCAGACCCTGCTGAAACTATGCAAAGTAGCCAATCCTAAGCCTGCTTACCCTACCTCATCGGTTCCTCCCACGGAAACGACAATGAAAGCCCTTGCTCACATTTTCACTTCACTCGCTCTGCCTCTTGACCAACCCTACTGCTTCCCCGTGTGGCCCTGCAAGGCGTGCTGTGCTGAGCCTCCTGATTCTAGGCGTCTGTGAGTATAAACTTCCCTCTTCGTGACAATCATTTTTCTGTCTGTGTGACTTACCATACCTGATTAAAACAAGTCCCAGGTACCTTTTGAAACACTGACATGTGGTAGATATGCAACAAATATTTGTTAAATGAATAAATTAACTAGTTCACTGTCAGCAAGAATATAAAGACTGCCACCCTGAGTTAGCCTGCTAGTTTCTCTAGTCCTGTGCTCTGACATCAGTGAATCCATCACGGACCAATCCAGTAGTCCTCCTTGACGTCGACAGCAAAGTCATATCTCAAAAACAAAAAATTTCCTTAGTGAGAAAAGACAAAAAAAACTCTCATGCTGTTCCCCATCTTCTTGACCATAGAGCAAAAAAGGGGAAGGCAGGTTTCAATTGCAGAAAGAGAGTTAGCTTGCTCCCCTGCACTCCCACCATCTTAGATTTAGGAATAGAGAAGAAACTCCATGAAATAAGGCAAGGTTAACACTGAGACAGCCTGGTTAAAATGCTCTCTAGGAGATGGCAGGAAAATTCCCTTCCAGCCCTAAGAGCCCCTCATTTCTGTATGAGAAGCATGAATGCACAAGGCTCTTGCTGCAGGCCATCAGTAGACACTCAGCTCATTGAGTGGAACGAGACCATGTCCTTCGTTTCCAGTTAAGCCTGGTCATTGAACCCGTTATAAGTCCTTATAGCGCAAGTGCCAGAAAAACCCACCTCAAACCGGTTTAGACAACAACAACTCACTGACACAAAAAAGATAAGTCTAGAAGAAGACTAGTGTCCTTTTAAGGTTAAAAACAACTAAAACAGAAAATTCTTTCAAGAAAACATATAGATGCAATAAAACAATATCAAATGGGAGAAAAAGGCAAGTATGAATGCAGGATTCAGAACAAGGGTTCCTCGAGGCCAGGGAAGGCAAAGGGATGACTTAGGGAGGAAGCCATATGGTTCAGATTTGGGTTATTTGTCAAGGTCCTGATTTCTGTTTTGCACAATGGGTTTGAGGGTGTTTGTACATTATTGAAAACATAATAAGTAAATAAGAAGCACACAATTGGAAGCAGAGTAGAACCAGAACAAAAATTTTCTGATCCTAGTCCAGAGTTCTAGGCCACTCCTAAAAACAAAAGCCACTGTCACCAGAGTGCAGTCTCCTGGTCCAATGGTTCCTCCTCCTCTGCTGCGGGGCACCGAGCGACTTTGTAACCTCCTGTGCTCAGGTAGGCAGGAAGTCAGGGCACCAAGGTGTGTACTAAGAGAGAATTCAAGCTGAAGAATTTCAGATAACATAAATATGCACGTATTTCTCTCTTTTTGTAGAGAACAAATTTAAAGAATAGCCATTCCTAAATATAATAGACTGATGGAAAAAAATCAATAAACCAAGAACCATCAATTAGTGAGATCCTCCTTTCATTGTTTTTTTTTCTTAAAGATTGGCACCTGAGCTCACAACTGCTGCCAATCTTCTTTTTTTTTTTCTGCTTTTTCTCCCCAAATCCCCCAAGTACATAGTTATATATTCTAGTTGTGGGTCCTTCTAGCTGTGGCATTTGGGATGCTGCCTCAACGTGGCCTGATGAGCAGTGCCGTGTCCAGCCCAGGATCTGAACGGGCGAAACCCTGGGCCACCGAAGGGGAGCGCGCGAACTTAACCACTTGGCCACCGGGCTGGCCCCCCACCCCCCCAGCTCCTTTCATTGTTAACCGAGAATTTGCAAATGTTGAATAATTAACTTTGGCATCAATAGTTAACATGATTTAGTAATAGGAGAGAGCTGTTTGGTTAAGAAGCTAAATCTTAGGTCACATTAAGACCCATAACAGGTAAGTCTGATTCTTCTTTTATAAAATTAAGCTCAAATGCATAGGATCGTGAAATAATGTATGACAGGATATGTAAGGCTTACATGCACCATAAAAAAAAAAGCATTTCAATATTTTCACCACAACTCTTCATTGATATTATTGGGGATTGGGTGGAAGTGGAGGTAAAAACTAAGTGTGAGCCTTATAGAAACTTTTTTTCTCTTTCAGACTATGTTTAAAAGTTTCTCCTAAAGATCGGTCAGTATTAGACTAAAGCTGTGATTCCTCAGGCCAAGTGGAACTCTATAATTTTTGTGAATTTGATCAATATTGAGAACCAAACTAAATCACATGAGGAGAAAGAACTCTCAGAAACAGCTGTTTGACACTATCTGCCTTCTCCCCTCTCCAGAGGTTTATTCTTGAAGGAAATTTGTCTTAGATTTCCATTTAACTTTTCTCTATATGTAAGACTTAAAAGTCAGTTTGCCAATAGTGTACTGAGTTGACACGGTGTGGAACTGAAATATTTACTGGTAAATGAGATCATCAAGCATTGTAAAAGTCAGGACAGGTTTGCTCCTTTTTTTTTTTTTATCATAGTCAGCCTAACCACAGAGAGACGAAAGCCAGCACGATGGTTGTGTCTGGCCTGCCCCATCAAGTTGTCCAGAATGTTCTAGAAATTGCTGGATAACCACTCTGTGATCTTCTTCATTCTGGCCCTGTAGGTTCAGCTGTGTCCTGTTTATGTCATAGTGCTTCTGTCCTAGTCAAGGACCTTGAAGTCCAGGCTGGAAATCAGAATGTGAATCTGTGCAAAAGAAGTTTGTGAACAAAGAGAATGTGATTCATGACCTGGAGGGTAGCCGATCTGACAGCAGAGTGTAGTACAGATGGCAGTGGGGAGACATAAGTGAGGCAGTTATTCTAACATTCTTTAGAGACAGTAATGGGGTCCTGAGTTTGGCAAGTCAAGATAAGTAGGTTAGGAGGTAGGGGACAGGAAATGATGAGTTCAGTATTAAAGACGTCGAATTTAAGCTATTAACAGGACACTCAATTTCAGCATGTAGTGGGAAATGCAGAACTGGTACCCTGGAAGGTAACATCAGGGCTTAACTAAGGTGATATGATAGCAGGTCATCCAATAGAGATCCCTGAGGCTGTTGAAGACACCAAGTAGATCTGCAGGGTGAGTCTCTGATCTCAGGTCCTAAGTAAATTATAATAATTGCACAGGAACTGGCAGAATCCCCTCCCCCACTACACATAGAGACTGTATCATCAGGCCTCCTTCAAAAACCACACACACATGGGGCCAGCCCCGTGGCCAAGTGGTTAAGTTTGGGCACTCCGCTGCTGCAGCCCAGGGTTTCACTGGTTCGGACCCTGGGCACGGACATGGCACTGCTCATCAGGCCACGTCTCACATGCCACAACTAGAAGGACCTGAAACTAGGATATACAACTATGTATCAGGGGGATTTGGGGAGATAAAGCAGGAAGAAAAAAAAAAGATTGCCAACAGTTGTTAGCTCAGGTGCCAATCTTTAAAAAAAAAAAAACCACAAACACACACACACTCCAGGATTCTCAAGGCTTTAGGGAAAGAAGATACGTCTTGGTTATAAAATGATTGTGTAGGAGAGGAAAGAATTTTTCCCCACCCTCTTAGGTTCTGTGGCTGGGCCTGAGAATTAAAGTGACAAAAGACAGGTTAACAGGAGAAAAGTATACAAATTTTATTTGATGTTGATATTTCTATGTGTACACAGAGGCCCTCATATAAAAGAAATGAAGACTCAAAGAAGTGGATAGGCCTGAGAGCTAATATACCATTTTAACAAAGAGCAAGAAATTGTGGAGATGTGACAAGACAAAGGAAAGAGGAGTTCAGGCTTGGGCAGGAAACGGTGGACTAGTTCCTAGGAAGTATATAGGGGGAGCTAGTGGAAGACAAGGGTTATTTCAGTACGGTTTTTTGTACAGATTCATCTTGGCATTGGTTCCCCGTCTTCACGATAAGAATGTTCTCCTCTTTCTGCTCTAAGGAGGGTACCTTTCTCACAGGAAATTTATGCCTCGCTTTTAGGTAGGAAGGAGGTCAGAGAACCTTCCAGCATCTGAGGTTTCTCAATTGTCTTCAGCTCAAAATAATCAATATGCCGAAGTGGCGTTTTGTGGGATGGCATGTTCTGACCCCTTTTATTTGCATTCTTGGCTTAGCAAATTTTGTGAAATGTAACATAAATACACCAAGATTTGAGCACATGTGTACCAAGTATACTGCAATATAAATCAGACATGTACTGAAACTCAAAGTATTTCCTTAGTATATTACAGCACTTATTTCGTAGTTAATCCTTTCGGCGTTGCAGCATCCCGCCAGACGAGAACTATACTAAGCACTTTGGGAGATTAAAAAAATGAAACAGAAATCCAGCTCTCAGTGATCATTTTCTAAAGTAAGGGAAATTAGACATAGATATAACTAATGACTATAAACCAGCATCAGACAGGGTAGAAAGTCATGTCATAAGACAGTCACAAAATGCTATTCCTGATTGAGGGATGCTGGGGCTCAGGTGCTTAGGGCGGCTCTGTGTAGGACCAGACAACGAAACTGGTCCTTGAAGCGTAGTAGGATTTGGAATGTGGAGATAAAGGAGAAGCCTATCACCAACAAGAGAAGCAATGGCACAGAGCTGGGAAATGTAACTTGTGGGTAGGGAAAAGAAAGGTCTTTTGGTGTGAGCCAAGGGCAGGATTTATTGAAGGAAGTAGAGGATTTCAAGAGTGGAAATGTTGGATGAGGTCAGGTCATGACAGCCTCAAAAGTTACGCCCTAAGGAGTTTGGACTTCATTCTGAAGCCAGGGGAGATCTTCTGAAGTTTCAGGGGGTAAGAGGAGATACGGCGTGATCGTAGCTGTATTTCAGGACAACAAAATGGCAACACTGTAAGATGGAAGGAGGAGGAGAGCCTGGAGGTAAGTAGAAAGGAGGGTCTGTCAAATTCAGATGCAGGGATTACATATTATGATAGAGTATCAGTGTCCACATTCCACAATGCAACCATGCCCTGTTTAAAATGGTGATGTTCTCAAACTAGGATGAGAGGCAAATTTCTCAATCTTAAGTGGATTTTAGCCTAAGGATATTTGGTAAAAATTGTTACTCTTGAAAATAAAATAAAGCATCTTCATGGAATAACTCTGCTAAAACGTGAGATACCGTGGAAATCACAAAGGGCAGTGTGAACTGCTTTCAAAGAGTACAGCTAAGGGGCCGGCCCTGTGGCTGAGTAAGTTCCTGTGCTCCACTTCACGGCCCAGGGTTTGGCTGGTTTGGATCCTGGACACGGACCTAGCACGCTTCGTCAAGCCATGCTGAGGCAGCGTCCCACATAGCAGAACCAGAAGGACCCACATCTAAGTACTTGGGGGCTTTGGGGAAACGAGGAAGAAGGGGAAAAAAAGATTGGCAACAAATGTTAACTCAGGGCCAATCTTACAAACAACAACAAAAGAGTACAGATAACAATTTTAAACTCTTCAAAGACCCCCTGGATCCAGTGTCACAGCTAAGGCAACATTAGGGTTTGTTTTTAAGTTTTACCACTCTGTTCATAAGAATGGTAGCTAAAAAAGAAGAACAATCAAACCTGATCTTTATTCAATACCGCAATCAATGGTAAATGATGTTAACTGGACAGGTATTTGATTTTACTTAAGTATTTTTTGAGGCCAAAGTCTGAGGTAATATTAGGCAACACAGCCCAAGACTTTTAAAAGCGCTCCAATATTGGCTGTTAAAACTTTTGAGTTGATTAGACCTGATGCCTTCAGCTAATCCTTGATATATATACAGCTGATGGAGCAAAATGAGACTTTAGGGTATCTCATGCCTTTCACATTTGTAGCCTTCATTTATTAAATTATTCCCTTCCGTTATTTGCCCTTCACGACACTTGTAATCAAATAGGGAGAGAAACATTAACCACATAAGAACATACAAGTAAATACATGGTTACAAATGGCAGTAAGTGTTCTGAAAGGGTAAGAGCTGGGCGCCATGAGAATAAAGGGATGAATGGACGCAGGGGACCAGAAAAGGCTTCTCCAAAGAGGTGGTGTTTCAACTGAAATAGAAATTAGCCAGGGAAAGAGGAGCAACATTTCATAGTAAGACAGAATCTCGAGCCTGGTTAACTGTAATAATTTACAATGAAATTGCATGACCCTAGTATACATTCCATTGGACCTAGAGGTATAACATAAAAATATTATAGATCATCTAACAATGTGTGAAAATGTCACTCATTAATTTTAAATAGCAATTTGCAATACTATGGTTATAAACTATTTGGCTTGAGGCAATATATTTCCATGTCTTATGAAATTATTAATTCTCACTAAACGCTAATGATCCTTACTGTGAAGATTAGAGCTAATTAACTACTCCTTTCACCTACATTAATTTATTAGTTTCTCGTGATGAATCCAGTAAATGTTTCTGTGTTAGGTGGCCAAAGTCAGTTTTACGGACCAGATATCAACACCACTAAGAGCACACACATAAACAAATACTTTGAAAAATAAACATTGCCATTGTTAGATAATAAAGTTGAAAAACATATGGATAACAGGGCTAAATGTTATGATATATTAAATAGTCATCCAACTAACTTAGTCGGGTGACCAAACATGTTGTTTCTATAGTTACAGGCGCTGGGGTAACAGGACCATGTGGTGAGCAGGATTACTTACCACCACTTGAGAATCAACACGGAAAACAAATGAAGCCCTTAGCACTGAATTCCTTGACTTAAATACTAACAATTTAGTGTTTAACTAAACTAACAATCTTGCAGATTTTTTTAGAACCAGGAAGATTTCAAACAAAGAAAACCAGCAATGACACCAAGTCGTCACTGGCATAACTGAAGAGGAAAATTTCAGTGGTTCCCAAAGTGTGATCCGGGTACCACAGCATCAGTGTCACCTGAGAACTAACTAGAAATTCCTTGGCTCCTGCATCAGACAGGCTCAGGGGAAGGCCCTGTAATCTCTGTTCTAAGCAGATGCTTCTGAGGCACACTGAAGAAGCTTTTCTCAAACCTTATTGATTTTCAAACAAAACCAGACTCAAAAGTTAGCCTCAATTTTCTCGCAATTTTCTAAAAGTTATTTTCTTTCATTTCTTTCAATTCAGAACAAATTGAAGCCTTGTAATAGCATATCGTTTATAGCCTCTAACTCAAGAGTTTAACAATAAATTTTAATTGTTAAACTTTAAATAAGTTGAACTTTGAATATTCGAATACCTTGTAGATTTAAAATTCTGAGGATTGCATGGGGTTTGTGCTGTCGTAAATGCGTTTTTAGTTAGTAAAACATAAATTTCATGGTAAATAAAAAATATGACATTTATCCAAGAAATGTATATTTTCATTTGCAAGCTTTTATATATTTTAGTATATCTTACATAGTATGCATTAAAATTAATAGTTGCTTCTTTCTGGGAGAGCCTGTTATAGAACATATCCAATTTTTTAAAACACACAGAAAATTAAATAACCATTCTCACATTACAAAAAAGATCACCTTTGGCTTTGAAAAATGTATCTTTTTTACATCATTAAAAATAAATCTATTCATAAAAATTGTGTATATACAATTTTTCTGATATACATGTATCAATTAACTCAATCATATTCAAAAACACCAATTTTGAAGTATAAGCATCCTATACATATAACATATGTCATTTCCTAACACGGGGCTGGCAGACCTTTGAGACTCTCCCCCGTGTATGTTGAATGCCTTCCTCACTGAGTGCAGTCTGATTTCCTGTAGGAAGATTTTGTCTAATCTTTCTTCTGCTCCACGTGCTGCATTTTTAGAGGTCTCCAAGTGCTGTGAACAGTCAATGAAATAAACAACAAAAATTTTTAATTAAACCTTTCCATGACAAATTGAAAGAAGTATCTTTGAGCAGACCTTGCTCTGGTGCCGAAGGCACTTCGATGAGAGAGCAGATCAGGCACAGTGTTTCGAGTCACTGGAAATTAATATCACAACTGATCAACCATGTAACCTAAATAAGAACTCTCCACCCCTGGGGGGAGGCGAAGACTGGATTGAGACAGACTCAAGGGGCAACAAGCTAGCCACATTAATTCTAGGAGGAAAGTCTGATCAGCAAAATGCAGGAATAAGGAAGATGGTATTTCCTAGTCTTTCTAGTACGAAAGTCTCAAGGATTCCCCGGGAAGAACAAGGAGACACAGTGTTGCTAACACATTTCCCATAACTATAATGGGGATTATAGTTTCTTCCCGGTAAAGACCTGGAGATAGAGCTAGGAAAAAGTCCCCACTTGATACACATGTAATGACACTCTTTTTTCTCTATATACTACTGTACTTAAATTTGGGAATCCATCTCCTTAAAGGGAAGGTAATTTAGAACCGAGCTGAACTCTGAACTGTGTAGTTTCCTCATTAGATAAATAGGGACATCACTATTTATCTTTCACGATGTTGAGGAGATTAAATGCCACCGTGCATATGCATGTGAAGTCCTCAGCACAGTGTCCACAAACAGGAAGAGCTCAGGAAGTGGGCATCTGGGTCATCTCCATCAAGATCATCATCAAATGAACCACATCCTCTTTGTCATCATGCTCTTTGTATTTGGGACATTTTATTCACAAAATTTGACTATGTTAGTATGACATCAATCCTCCAGAATCTACACTCAACATTAACCCCGAGCCTAAAGTGCATTGCAATCTCCCTGTGCTATAGAGCATGAAACGAAACCAGCTTTAACACAGTTCCTCATCATCCCGGGCATAGTCAGAAATTTTGCCAAGTAAATATTAATAATTTTTTTTGATTCAGGAAAATCAGCTCCTGCCTTAATTCCTAAATAGTCAGATTTTTCCCATTAATTACTAGATAATTTTAGAGCTGAAAATGAATGACCTAGACCAAATCCTCAAGCTATAAGGCACAGAATGGTTAAGAGGCTACCCACAACTGCAAGTCAGTGCCGGACTCGCTTGGCACAGGGCTCCTGATCACATGCCAGGCTAATTTCATTATCACAGACTCGTCAAATAGTCTCAACTCCACAAAAGAGCTTCTCACTTATCATATTAAATAGCATCTTACCAACCATTGTCCAGAGTTTGCTTCCTAACAAATACTTTTACGCAATACACTTAATCCTCTGAGTTTCTAATGAACCAAAAAGAGACTAAAAAAACTAACTTAGGTATTTTAGTTGAAATAATACTTCATATAAAATAGTTAAAAAGCGTTTTTAAGTGTAAACACTACTAAGTGACTAAGTACATTTGAAGCGTATGAATTGTACACATTTTATGGGAATATTTACTTTAACATTCATTTGTTTTACTGAGAATTCTAAATACTAAATCAACTCTTTGACTCAGATTCCAAAAAGATAATTGTAGGACATCATTGTCTTTTTTACCAGTGACCTAGTTTATTCTCCAAAAGAATTTAAAATAAATATTGTGATGTTTATCCAAGACAATCATTCCCATACTCATCTTCCAGCATCTAAAATACCTGCCCTCCTTTTTCTAAAGTAAATTTACATTTGGAGAAAGGGTTTTGATAACGGATTTTTTTCAGCCTGGAATTGGATAAGCTTATCAATTTAAGATAAAAATTCAAACTTCGGTTTCACAAACTGGTTAGAAAATTCAATGTCATTCCAGGGACACTATGAATACCACTGTTACCAGCTTTATTTGTGCTTTCTCCAGTTCTTTTTTCTTTATGCATAAATGAAAAGAATCCCTTGGATCCACATCATCTGCCTCGGCAGTCAGCTTCCCTTTGTGAATGAGTCCATCACCTATATGTCTTGTTACCTTGAGTAAATTTAGACTTCAAAATTTATCCAGTCCACAGCAGAAGCTTCAGGATTAGGTCCTCTCTTGTTCTTGTTTATTTCTTTGTTCTCTCTTTTTTTTTAAAAATCCATTTATCTCGATTAAATGGAAAACATCAGTAAATATATCTAAGGTTAAAGGAAAAGAATAGCCAGTTATAAAACCTCTACCATAACTATGATTATTCTATGACTTTCTTTAATTTCCAGGCTCAAAAAAACCCCCAGATTTTCTAAATTTCTCTCAAATGTCATTCTTCTTTTTTTTTAAACAAACACAAAACCTGGAAAGTTACTATTTTGGTCCTTATTATGATGAAGAAAATAGAACCTAGCAGAGTAAAAAACAAACAAAATCAAAGAAACCAATAAAAATCAAGAAAGGACTTTTAAAAAATGCAATAAAGTCTAACATTTCCAAAGAAGATGCACTCTGATATATTTTTCTTCATTTCATTCTTAGTCATGTTAAAGTTCAGAACAATACAGATATTTTTTGAAGCCACAATTTGTTCTTTTATTTTCAGACTAGGATATGTTTTATGGGGAAGCAGAGAATTAAAAAGGGTCATGAAAAAAATAATTCCTGAAATTCTTCTTTTAAGATATCAGTTAGAATTGAAGCTTTACAAGGAGTGCTCTTGCCCATCTGGAGTCTCATTCTGTAGAGATATACTCCCAACTCGTTTGGCTTTCTTCTAGTTTATATTACTATATCTCAAAATAACCCCTTTCTTCTGCTATGCCTTGATTTTTTGTGTTCTGTTCTTAATATTGTCTTTTGACTTCTTCCTATAGAAAATTAATTTCTTAACTACCCACCCCCACCAAACCAATCAACCATTTTTCCTCCTCCCAACGGAGTTCTAGAACAATGAATCAACTTTCTGTGACTCATTATGATGACCGTATATCTACCTACTAAGCCACACAAGCATCTAGAGTAACTTTTTCCCGGATACCCTCCTTTGCTTGGTTTTCTCTGCGTCTACATTTGAGTCACCCACACACTCTCCGGAACAAACCTCTGATCTTCTGTGGGGTTGGGAAAAGAGGGCTGCCCAGCTCTGGGGGGTGAGGGAGGTGATCTGGGAGTCCAAGTTGTAAAGTCTCTCCCACAGTCCTCTGAATGCCAGCGCCACTTCACGCCTTCTCTCTCAGAGGGTTCTGCTCCATACAGATTCCTGTGGCTTTCTGGAGGTCTGCAGAGAGGTTGGCTCTCCACCCACAGTCTTGGGTTTCAACCTCATTCATACTGCTAAATCAGGTATCACTCATCTGCTTTCCTAATCTTTGTTGACATCTTTTGTCTGTTGTCATTTCCTTTCCCATTCTCTTTGTTCTTGTGGGTTTGTCCCTTCTTAATCCTTTAATATCCTTTTAGTGTGGTTGATAGAGAGAACACAAATAAGTGCGTCAGTCCAATCTCCCAAGATTAACCGGAAGTATTTGTGCTGATCATTTATAAAGCATGAGTTTTCTATGTTTTTTTTTTTTTAACATAATCACACCCATTTCTCTTTTGTCCACTCAAAGTTGTCTGCAGGTAAGCCCGATTAACTAACTGGGATTCTTTTTTTTTTTTTTTAAGTGGGGACAACATTCAGTCCTAAGTAAGACTGTAAAGTAGATGAAATTCACGTTCAACGTTTTTAGCCTCCCCATTCTTTTGCCATTTTCCCCACTTGATGGCACCCTTCTCCAAGATCCATTATCTTCATGTTTTCTTTCTCTCTCCTCTCTCTATTCTCTCTCTCTCTTTTTTTTTTAAAGATTGGCACCTGAGCTAACATCTGTTGTCAATCTTTTTTTTTTCTTCTTCTTCTCCCAGAAGCCCCCCCCCCCCCCAGTACGTAGTTGTATATTCTTGCTTGTAGGTCCCTCTGGTTGTGTTATGTGGGATGCAGCCTCAATATGGCTTGATGAGCAGTGCCATGTCTGCACCCAGGATCCGAACCTTTGAAACCTCAGGCTGCCAAAGCAGAGCCCACGAACTTAACCACTTGGTCACGGGCGGGCCCCTCTAATCTCTTCTTTCTCTCTCTCCTTCCTCTGACCCGTCTCTCCAAGAAACTAGATCTTAGGGATGGGAGAGAAACAAATGAACTTATTCATACTAGAGTATAAATAATTGACATCATTAAAAAGTACTTCCGTGGATATTAACACAATGAAAATTTCTAAACTAAAATTAAGGTAAACTGGAATTTCCAAATATATATTTTGGACACCCTCTCTGGGAACAGGAATGTGTGTTGGGAGAGGAGTGGAGTACAGTGAAAAATGAGAGAGAAGGCGTAAAGAAAATTAAATAGGAGGGACTAACAGAGAAGATAGATTGGTGACAATGTCCAATTTCAAGAGATAATTTAATATTTTTCTTCCTATATATGTAAATCTGGAAGAAGGCAGAATAAAATCATTAAGAAAGCAAAATTCTACGTACTGCAGAAGCTATAACAAGAGAAATGACAATGCAAAGAAACAGATATCATGAAAATTCTTTTATGTCTTGTGAACAAAATCATAAAACTGTCCCCAATTCCGTTTATACCCCCACCTAGTTAATGTCATCAGTAGCTAGAACACTTAGGTTTCAGATCAGGAAAATAAATTTTTGTGGACCACTCCAGTGCAAGTGTCAAGGAAAAGAAGCCAACGTTTACCAGAAAGATAGCATTGTTTCTGACATAAGCAAGGAATTCTAGTGACTACTAGAAATATTGTTGGACCTTTCTAGATCCACGATCTCTGAGGCAAGTGGCCAGCACAAGCAGAGAAACTGAAGTAGTACCCTCTTGCTTAAAAAAAAAGAGAACAGCAACAATAAAAACCATTTGCGAATTAACCTAATGATGCGTCTTAAAGTTTCTTTGGATTATGTGGAGAGGAATTTTAATTTGCTCATCTATAAAATGAAAAGATTGGCCTAGATCTGTGGCGACCAATTCAAGTGTGTGAAGCAACACCCTCCTGTCATTAAATTTCCACCAATCTACAGCACAGTGAAAAAAGAGTGAGCCTCGCATAAAGCCAACTTTACCCAACTTAAGCGATTGTCTTTAATTCTGAGATTCCGTCCCATCTTGAGATTCTGTGCCGTCTTTTGTTCTGTGTGAAATACTGATGATAATGAACAGCTGCGTTTCTTTTCCTGTTCCTTCTCCCCTCCCTACTCTCATTTCTTCTTTGGATTCTTCTTGCTTAGCAAAATTAAATTGACCTGCAGCTTACCCCAGCCATGTTTTGTGTTTTCCAGTAGAAAATAATTAATTTCCCACTTAAACAAAATGAGGGGAAATAAGAGAAATTCAGACATGAATGTGGCAACTGTCTGCCTTATTGTTTCTCTTTTTAAATCTGGGAATTGATCAGTTTTTAATCCCAATTATCCCTCATTCCAAAATAAATCTTTACAAGTTGTTGAATCTTTCAAAAGTCTTAATTATGAAGCATTTACTGTCTGCGGCAGTGGTTCTCAACAATGTCAGATTTAACAACTCTTTTTTATAATAAATAATCGCTAATGCCCCCCCCCAATAGCCTATTTTGTTTATCTATTGCAGTGAAATAAACCACTCCAAATAGCAATTTATTACTTCTCACGAGTCTGTGGGTTATCTGGGCAGTTCTTCTGCTTGATGTGGCATCGCGTGGGGCTCAGGAAGAGCTAAAAGGTCAAAATGGCCTCACTCACATAACTGACCTTTGGTGCTGGCTGCTGGCTGGGAGCTCAGCTGGGCGAGTTGACTGAGCCCTCATTTCTCTTGCAGGTGGGCTCCTCCATGTGACTGCTCAGGCTTCTTCATATCATGGCATTTGGGCTCTAAGAAGGATTGATCCCCAGAACAAAGGTGGAAGCTGCAAGCCTCTTAAGGCCAAGCCCCCCAAAATAATACAACATCACTTTTGTTACATTCCATTGGTCAAAACAGGTCACAGAGCCACCCAGATTCAAGGAAGGGGGAAATAGACTCCATCTCTTGATTTTGGAGTGGCAGGTTATATCATAAAAGAACTTGTGGGACGAGAGAGGTGATTGTGGCCATCTTTGGAAATCGATCATATATCCTCAAGTGAAATTCTTAGATAATGTGTTAAAGAATGTTTTAAATACATACACAATCTTTTAAAAAAATGAAGACAGCACTTCAACAATAATTTAACAAAGAAATAAAGGAAAATAACTCATAAAATACATATTTCACTACGTAAATGTTCAGATATGACTACACTAAAAGATCTAATAAGGCAGCTAGATTCTTACAATGACTTAAGGATTAAGTTTTGATTTATGGAAAGGTAACAAGTTATTCCCTAAAAGAGATCCATGAAAATGAACAGAGATACAAGGGGACACCAGAACAAAAAAATAGTTTTAGGATAAGTAGTAACACATTAGATTTATTTGTATATAATAAGGAAAAATAGTCAGGACAAGTATGAAATCCAAATAATTCTCTACATGACACAGAAAACATTATTTTTGAATTAATAATATATTTATGTATAATTAATAACATAATAAATTAATGTAATATAATTATGATATATAATAATGTAACAATGATATAATTAATTTATAATATAAACTATTATTTTAAAATTCTACTCCATGTCAAAGCATATATTCAGTCTCCAATACTTAAAAGAACTCTCCAGACCACACCTTCAACACCCACAGAGAACATTGGATGGATTTTTAAGAAATAAATTAAGAGACTACAGAGAAGTCGTATGATAGATATCAGAGATATATCAGAGCAAGATTGCAAAACAACAGGGAATCCTCAAATAAATAAGGTTAATATGTGATTTTCACATCCTCAATTTACTATTGCACTACCAAAAACTTAAATACATAGAATGGCAATAACATATAATATTTTAAAGTAACATTTATTAAAATGTAGTTGATTCCTGCATTTCATGCGCCTCTTAGTGTTTGGCTCCTTAGTCTGGTAAGAGGATTCCACAATCTCCTTACTTACACAATGCAATCCATCTCCTTGCTGTTGCAGTAACTGCACGACTGAGGCATTAACACCCTTTTCAACCCACCATGTACAGCACAGCTGGGACTACAGTGAGGGGTGGGGGGCATTCGATTTGGGCACAAAATTTAAAGGGTTCCTTAAGTTCACTCAAAAATCAAGATAAACAGTATTTTAACGCAATCTTTTAAAACATCAAGTTAATGCTCCCAAAATCCTTGATGAACAAAGTAACAAAACTTTAAGTAAAGACGGGATCTACAAAGGGAGGAGGTGTTTCAGCAATTCTGGCACAATATCTTTATGTCATTTAAGCTTCCTTCTCCATAATGACTTTTGCCTAAACTACAAACCTTTTTGCGTAGCTTCTTAGAAAATTTTTCAGGATTACTTTATACTAAAGGGTTAACCGATTGACACTTGTACTAAAGTACTCCTGACATATTTGTAGTAAGACGTGGTTCAGTGTGTCTTTTTAAACTCTAGCAGGAGGCAGGAAACTTTTTCTTTGTGCAGAGCTGAATCAGGCTTGGGGGACATCAAATCCACCTGGCCCCCTCCACTACGTACTAGTGGTACCCCACATATCAAATCGTCATGTCCGCAAAAAAATGCCCCACATGTCTCCAAACTTGCCGGCAGTGTAGGGACCGCCCTGAGTGAGTTACTGGAGATAACATCAAAATGGAAGTGAATCGAATGAGCACAGGCTGTCCGTGGCGTCTTTTGAAAACTGTCTTGGATACACATCTAAGGTTGATTTGAACTTTAATGAAGTCACACTTAAAGGCTCTCTGGGGTTTTTAAAAATTAAAGAGCTTTTAAGATATATTACTGAATGTCCTGCTTTAAAAACTAGACAACGATAAACGCTGAAAGCTGAAGCAACCGCAATGCTAATCACAATGTTCCATTTAAAGCTCTCCTCTGGAAGAGAGAAAACAGCTGTATGATTGCTCATTTCTTTCTTTTGTTCAGCCACTTAAGGCAATTAAGGGTTATTATGCTTTATTTAATCATCTTTAAACTTTTGGTTCCAAATTTAGGCTTTTTGATTTTGGTAGTATATTGTGCATCATGATAAATTATTTCCTTTGCATTAACTCACAATAATAATCAACTTTTTATTCCTAAAAGTCCATTTGTAGGGGAAAAAAGGGCAAGATTTATGAGCAGGAATGTTCAAAACACCCATACGTTAAAAAAATCCTGAAACTTTATAGATTTTGCTGTGGTTACCAATTCTGAAAGCACAAATAAATTATAGGGGTTTTGTTGTTTTGTTTTGTTTAGGCAATGGCAAAATCTATTGAGTATTAAGTCAAATTAACTGAAAACAATTTCGGGCCCATCTGTGAGTTTTTCCCCCCACCTTAAGGGTGTGCTAATTAATGCCATCTAAAAGTGCCTGAATTTGACCGTGTCACTTCTTAACCCCATGTCCCAAACGTTTAGTTAATCATACATTTCATTTAACTAACAGTTATAATCATAACAGTTTGAGTATTCTTTACTGTGAACATCTCAGGTTATTAAAATGGAGAATCTTTATTAAAAACATCCCTGTATTCTTGATTATTTGGATAATTAAGAATAGGGCTGGTGTGGGGCCAGCCCTGTGGCTGAGTGATTAAAGTTCTGCATGCTCTACTTTGGTAGCCTAGAGTGCATGGGTTCGGATCCCAGGTGTGGACCTACTCCACTCATCAGCCATGCTGTGAAGGCATCCCACACACAGAGTAGAGGACAGTTGCCACAGATGTTAGCTCAGGGCTAATCTTCCTCAAGCAAAAAAGAGAAGGATTGGCAACAGATGTTAGCTCAGGGCAAATCTTCCTCACACAAAAAGGAAGAAAGAAAGAAAGAAAGAAAGAAGGAATAGGGCTGGTGTTCCCAGTGGCATCAACTATAGTGTGTTGCACAGCCATAGTACATTCAACAGGTCCCTTTGGGTACTATAAGATTTTGTGAGTTTTCTAGAACCCGTTCCAGCTACAAAAAAGACAGTTAATTTAATTAACTAACAAATAACTTGAATTGTCCATTTTTCTGCTGTCCTACAATATCTCACATTAGAATGCAAAGACATTAAAGAGTAAGGCAGAAATTATAAGTGACTTGCCTTCTGAGATTCCTAAAACATGCAGTTTTCAAATGGCCTATAAAAATCTGATCCCTTATCTTATAAAATACTGTAGCAGTAGGAGATATATACCAAATAAACTTTCCAATATTTTTCTTTCATTTTTTTTTTGTAAATAGAATAAGTCCCCAGTGAGACTTTTCTAACCTAGTTATTGATTTATGGTCTCAAGGCTATTTCATTAGGAAGCTTTCCTTCCCATTTTGGCAATCTATTTTTGGCACAAGAATCTAGGCCAAACACAAAGTTTCTTGAATAATTTCTGGAATGAAAACTGTTGAAAATTCTCTATAAATATACTGTGAGTTTAGAGCATTAAAATGATATGAAAAACCCAGTCTATAATACAAAGTATGTTATTATATGCTCCAATAAAAATATGTCTTTAAGGCAAATTTACAGGTCTGCAGTGTCCATTCTGCAGTATGGGCAAAATTATGTTCCATCTAAAGCAGGAAATTTGGTGAACGCCAAATTCATCTAGGTGCGTCCTCAATGAATATACTCCTTTATCAATTGTCACTGACAACCATTTATTAGTGACCTACAAAACACAGTCCTTTCCCTCAAGAAATTTAGGACGTAGGAAAAAATATTATAGAAGATGATATAAAACTATTGCTATTTGCGTATAGTGTGAATGTTTGTATGGAAATTCCAAAATGGAAACTAAGAAAAGTTTTAAATAATATTTTCTAAGTTCAGTAAATGGCTTCTTGTATTCCTATAGGCATTAAATAGCATATTAAAAATATGTAATAATGAGGCATCATCCACAAGAGCAACAAAGACATGCCTATGGAAAGAGGTCCTCTGACTGTGAACTAAGGCAGCCTCAGAACCCTGCACTTGTGTGGGGTCCTTCCAAGATCCAGTGCCTAATTTTGTATTTGTAAGTTCATTTTCTTTTTCTTAAAGAAAGCCCCGCAAATTGCGTGAGCTGCAGACTCCATAAAATCTGGATCTGCCCCAGCGAGGGAATAAATAATATGTGATTTCCATGTGTGAGTTTGATACTCAGCTGAGATATTTCAAAACGCTATAACCACAGAGATATAACAGGTTCCTGGATGACAGAACTCCTGGACGCCTATTAAAATGTCAAGGCTCTCAAAATAAAATTGAGCATTTAATGCAAGAGCAATAAATACTCCAACAGCATTTAGAAAGCATAACAAAACTTTGGGAAAATCTGGGAAACATCTGGATAAAAATGAGAATCACTAAGAAATTTTTGAAAGATGATTAATTGAATGTGAAATGAAGGATTTAGGGGAAAATGCCTGTTTTTCCAGATATAAAACATAGCATAAGCGTTCAACAACTTAAACAATGTGGTACTGGTGTAGGAATAGACACACTGAACAAAACAGGCATAAGTATATGTAAAAAATTAATAAATGAGAAAAGAGGCACACAAATCCAATAGGCCAGAGAAGAAATGTTAGGAATATGGTAACGGTACAACTGGTTAGATCTTTAGGAGTGAAAATCCACTTAGGTCTTAATCTCACACCATTCACTCGATCTAAATAGATAAAGTAATGAAATATTTTTAAAGATCAAATTATGGAAAAATTACAAGAAAATAAACATTAATATTTATCAACCTCCACAGAGGAATGTTTTTTTAAGGCTTAGAAACAATGAAGTAAGTTACAAAATAAAATATTGACAGAACTGACAACATAAAAATTAAAAATATTTGCACACACAAGACCCATTATCCAAGTTAAAGGTAAGCAATATATGGGGATAAAATACTTTATACAAGTATGCAAGATTAATATCAACCTTATATAAAGAATTCATGCAAATCTATAAGAAAAGCACCAAGACCCCAATAGATAAATACGCAAAATTCATGCACAAAAGTTTGGCAGTTCTTCAAAAGGTTAAGCATGGAGTTACCATGTGACCCAGCAGTTGCACTGCTAGGTATACACCCAAGAGAAGTGGGAATATGTCAACACAAAAGCTTGTACATTAATGTTCAAAGGAGCATTATTCGTCAGAGTCAAAAACTGGAAATCACCCAAATAACCATCAACTGATGAAGGGACAAGTAAAACGTGTTATATCCATACAATGGAATACTATACAGTAGTAAAAAAGAAAGTACTGGTACGTGCTATGACATGGTTGAAGCTTGAAAATTTATGCTAAGAAAAAGAAGACAGTCAAAAAAGACCATATAGTGTGTGATTATATGAAATATCAATTCTATGAAATATTCATACCATTCTATGAGATATCCAGAATAAGCAGACATATAGAGAGAGAAAGTAGAGATCAGTAGTTGTCTGGGTCTGGGAGGGGGTTGGGGGAATTGACAAGTGACTGCTAATGGGTATGAGTTTCCTTATTGGGGTGACAAAAATGTTCTGAATTTAGTTGTGGTGATGGTTGTACAACCCTGAATAAACTAAGAATGGCTGAACCGTGCACTATAACTGGGTGAATTGTATGGTATGTGAATTATATTAACATACAATATTGTACATTAAGTATGCAATATACAGCATATATCACTAGACTATAGATTGTATCAATATACAATATTATAAATAACTTTATTATAACAATGCTGTTATTTTCTTTAAAAGCATGCACAGTCAAATCAGAAGAGAAAGCAAGTCAACAAACATGAGGAAATCATCGAGATTCCTAGTAATCAAAGAAATGCAAATTAAAGCAATAAGGAAATACTATTTTTACCAGTAAAATTAACAGGGGGATAGTTTTTAAAGAGAATTCTCACTATTGCTAGAAGTAGGACAAAACAGAGAATCTCAGATGTTGTCTCATATGCACAGCGCTTTTTGAAGGCAGTTTAACAATATATATCAAGAACTCTAAAAATGGCAATACTTCACCTCAGCAGTGTTGCTTATAAAAATATCACCTAGGAAATTCATCCTAATATGAGAGAAAAAAATGTTACATGCAAAGACCCACATTTCGGTGTTATATATGACAGTGAAGAAATGAAACATCTTAAATGTTCAGAGACAGTCAAATAGTTAGGTGTGCTGTGGGATATATACTAGATGGAATATTATGCAGTGGCTAAAAATATATTACATATTCACATGGGAAAATTATTATTACATGATATCAAGAGAAAAATAGCACAAAATTGTATACATTATGATTAGAACAAAGCTTAACTTTTTTCTTCTTTCTTCTTTTGTATTTTCAAATTATTTTTAATAAACCACATTTATAAGTTTAAAAAATATGTAGGAGAAAAGATAAAACATAACAATAACTAAACTGTGAGGCACTCTATGATGTGTGGCTTATGGAAGCTAAAACGAGCGCCAGATATTCAGAGAAGAATTTCCAACTGAGCATTTCAATGTTTTATCTGCAGGTGACTTTGAGTTTCAAGGATTTTTTTCGCCCCAACAGAAGTCATTCAATGAACTCTCATTTATTGACCCCTCAGCCCTTGTGTGTACAAACAGAAAACAATAAATTAGTGATAGTGTACACCTCAATCCATTTATGAGATAGATATTTTTCTTTCGGCCAACTATGTTTACAATAAACATTTGCTCCTAAACTATTTCTAGTCTAGATTTGTTAAATATGTTTTTAAAGTAAAGATAGCATGTAACTTACTTTAAACGATCACAAATAGAATCAAATATGGCAACCTCTTTAAGGAAAGACACTATCAGAAAGGAATACTTTGAATTCTCTTAAAAGAAATCCAGGTGGCAACATTCTATATACAATAGGTAATTTATTCGTTATTTAATTTCAGAAACTTAGAATATTTTTTTGAAACAGAAGATATAATGTTCATATAATTTTCATCATCAGTAATTTGACACACAGAACTCTGCATAAAAAGGAGATTAGAGATAATAAAATGAAGGCTGAAGAAAAAGGACAGGATTTTAATGAAAAGTTACAATTTATAAATTGTAATAATATAATTGAACAGAGTACAAACATTCAGAAATTTTAGTTTGAGTTTTAAAACACTGAAAGTTTAATCAGGGAACATTCCTCTCTATGAAGTACATCTTGCCCTTCATCCACTCCATCTCTTTTCTGACAAGAATCAACATAAAACACTGTACGATTTTCCTCAAGATTACTTATTTTATTGGGGTCAAGGACTAAATGAATACACTTGAGCATGAAATCTGAAAAACAATACTTGTGTGCTGCTTCATTTTGCCTTGGCTCAGCCAAACAGAATCCAATGTTGCCTTAGAAATCTTCCTGCTTATTACAAGAATAACTCTGTTGCTTGATTTTTTTTTTTCTTTGCTGAGGAAGATTTGCCCTGAGCTAACATCCATTGCCAATCTTATCTTTTTTTGCTTGAGGAAGATTAACTCTGAGCTAACATCTGTGCCAATCTTCCTCTATTTTGTATGTGGATCACCCCCACAGCATGAGTTGATGAGTGGTGTAGGTCTGTGCCTGGGATCCAAACCTGCAAACCTGGGCCACCCAAACAGAGCACGCCAAACCTAACTACCACACCACAGAGCCAGCCCCTGTTGCTTGATTTTTAAAGCACTAAATACCTACTTGGAAATTATTTTGAAAATCTATTGGTAAACAGTCAACATTTAAGGAAAAAAAATAAACACAGAAATTCACTATCTTGGTTGCTTTTCCCAGATCATTTTATGAGAACTCTAAGTGAATAAGTGAACCATTTCGCCCTGTTCTTATATTCATTTCTTGTTTGCCAAAATCTTTGGTAATATAAAGAGAGAAAAAGTATATACTATGACTTTCTTTGTATAAACTGCATACCATATATTTCATTACATAAGAATCTATGTCAGATTCAATTACATTGTTACATGATATATATCTTCCTTGATATATATGAGAAAAATAGAAACAAAACTTTTGATGGAAAACAAAGAAAACTGCAATAAATTACAAAAGTAGACACTATTTTGACCATGTCCTCTGACTACAGTGATATAACCATAAATTAACAAATTTAATTTTTAAAAAATCAACCACTTAAAAAAATTTTGAATAAATTTTTTTCTCCTAAAACACTTTTAAGTCAAAAAGAAAACAGTAATCACAGATTTTCTGTAAAATAATGAAAAGGAGAATACTTCCCCACTTGGTAAGTATAGATTGGAATGATTTCATTATTTAAAAAAAATAAAAATATATGAAAAAGCATATAACTAAAAAAAAGGACAAAAACAGCAATAACTTAAGGAAGATAGGAAGAAATAATAGATGATAATTATAAAAGGGAAAATAAGACAAAAATCCCTAGACTCGTGCAGTGCATGCTGTGTCCCACTGACCTGCCCGGGCCCCCTTCAGGTCTGAGGCTGCTGGACCAAGGGAGTATTGGCTGCCGCTGGCTCACAGCTGAATCCATCCTCTGGAATTACCCTCAGCCAAAGGAAGTTGCCTGGCATCAGTTCATCAAGGGCAGCGCACATCCCGATGGAGCGTGCATAGCCTCTGGCACGAGGTAGTGGTGCACTTATTAAGACGTTCACAGTGTGAACAGGGGTGGGATCCCGGTGTGAGGGAATGCACTGGCAAGTGCGAGAGCTCAGGAGTTAGAGAGATAGAGAGAGTAGTAATTACAAGGATTATGACATTGGCTGTTGCTGAGGACAATGGACACACTACAGAAAGACAATGAAAGCCTGAGATTAATTAATCACCAGTTGAGGGTGAGTGTGAAAGTCAGACAGCTCCTTTGGCACCATATAAAGAGACTCTCAGCTCCTATGAGTGGAAACCAGGAAAGGCTGAGAGTCAAGCCCAGGACTCTATTATAAGTGTAGCAAGAGCTTCAGAAGAGGTTGAACTCTCAAGCTAGGCCAGTCTACTACCCAAGGACAGGGGCTGTTGGGAAGATGTCAACCCTAAGGCAAGGGATGGGGACATCTTGACTTACGACATTCTCCCCAGCCTCTGGGATAATAGAGGGCAGGGTGAGGGCAGTTATTGCAATGACTGGCAAGGTTAGATCGCAGGCCTGGGGGAGGGGGAGTGTCTGACCTTCAGCGATTTAGGGATGGTTAATAGACCACAGCATCCTTAGGGACAGATAAATGAGCAGCCAATAAGATACGCATTGCTCATGCTATACAAGCAAAATCAATCAAGGATGGATCTTCAGGAGACTGAGAGAAGTGGCTCCAATAAAAAATTACCATACTCCACCTAGTTTCTGGATCTGAGCCATTACTCAGGCTGGGAACCCATTGAGTGAAAAATAGGCTGGGTCCCAGGAGGAAGAATTCTGTTAGTCATGGCAAGTATATGTGATAAAGCCTCTCCCAGTCCTTCCCCCAAAGGGATATATAGCCATTGACTCGGGGATTTTGGGAAAAGAGGAATTCCTAGATATTTCAAGAACACAGGGTCTGAATTAACATCGATACCCAAGGACCTAAACTGTCATCATGTTCCCCCTCACTGCCATTAGTATGGGCATTTGTGCAAGCCAGGTAATAAATAGAGTCCTGGTTTCGTGGACCACCCAGCAGTGCTGAATGTATAAACGTGCGATTGGAATGGATATACTTGTTAGTTGGCAGAAAGCCCCACATTGGTTCCTTGGCATGTGGGACATGAGCTACCCAGTGGGAAATGACAAGTGGAAACTCTGAAAGGGCTTCCTCCCGCCCCCAGCCTAGCTAGTAAATAAAAATCATATCCTGTCATAAAGAGAACAGCAGAGATTACTGCCACTCTTAAAGATCCAATGGATGCAGTGGAGGTCCTCATCATATCTCCATTTGATTCACTGCCCTGACCTTTCCAAAAACCACATGGATGCTGGAGGATGACAGTGGACTACCACAAATTCTGTCAAGTCAGGGCCCCCATTGTATCCGCCATTAACATGTGTGAAAAGATGCCTTGTAGAGTTAATGGCAATCCCAAAGATGAGAATCACAATATAGATCCCTACAGTTCTAAAAGATCATGCCATCTGCAGCTAATACTTACACATCATTCAAAAACCATCTTTGAGCATGTTCCGGTGCCCTGGTAACAGATTGCCTGACCATAGGTCATCGAGTGGTCATAAGACCAGAACTGCCCATCCTGAGCTAGGTTCTATCAGACTCACTATGTCACAAGGTTGAGTCAGCCCAGCAGCAATCCATTGTAAGATGGAAGTGACTCATCTAGGGGTAGGGTCAAAGGAGAGAAGTAAACCACATGAGCAGGCAGCCTAAGCCCCATGTCATCCACCAGGGTTGCCCCAGCACCTCTCCCTCCACTGACATCTATGGCCAAATTGGGGGGTGGGAGGACATCTGTTATGACCAGGTGACAAAGGGAGAAAAAGGCTGTATATTGTCACAATGGGTCAGTTCAGTATGTGGGTGCAAGCCAAAAACGGATATTGACTATACTCCTGCCCCCTCAGGAGTGACCCTGAAAGGCAGCAGCGAGGGCACAGCCTTCCAATAAGCAGAATTCAGGTGGTACTGCTGTATGCAGAGAGACACGGCCTGAGGTGAGGATACATACAGATGCACGGCAGCGGTGAGTGGCTTGGCTGGTTAGTCTGGGGCTGTGAAGGTAAAAGACTGGAAGCTTGGTGTGGTAGCAAGTCCTCAAAGAAGACTCCAAACAATTCTGCAATTGCCTTATCGTATGCGTCTCTATTCTCATCTACAGGAGGAGCTTACATCCCTCCTTGTGAATCTGGATACAGCCTATAACTGCTTTGACCAATAGAATGTAGAGGAAGTAACATTTTGAGACTTCTGTGTCCAGGCATTAAGAAAGCCTAGCAGCTTCCACTCTCTCCCTCCTCCTGAGCTCCCACTTAAAGACAGCCAGGCCACCCTGCTGGAGAGAGAGGCCCTGTGAATGGGCTCTGAAGGATGAGAGGTCATGTGGAGAAAGAGGCTGCTTGGAGGAGCCCTGAGGTGCCCGGCACCAGTAAAGGCGTTGCTTAGCTGAGCCCTGTCCATTCGCGGAATCAAGAGATTAAAAAATGGTGGTTGTTTTAAGGCACTGAGTTTTATAGTGGTTTATTATGCAACAAGAGATAACTAAAATAGAACTTGGTAACTGAAAACGGTGTCTGTCTTAACGAAAAACTAAAACATGTGGCATTAGCTTTGGGACGAGGTGGTAGACAGAAGAGGGAGCTCCTGAAAGAGACCATTAGTGAAAACTAGAAAGACTGTGATGAAGTTGCTGTTGGAGACTGAGGTTTCCTCCATTATTATGTATTATTCATTATTATGAGTAGCGTCACGTATTAACAGAATGTGATGTAAATACACACACAGCACAGTGGCGAAACTGTCACCTGCAGCAAGACGAGAAATAGAAAAGGCACCCAAGGAACTCATGGGTCTGGCTGAGGGTATTTATAGGCAGACGGTTGAAAGTGCCAACTGTTTTTGTTTTGTTTTTGTGTGTAGCTGCCTATGAAGAAGTACGTGAGAAGTAAGATTAAAAAAAAAAGGAAGTGTACAGTTTTCAGGCAGAATTTAGAGGAAATATAAAGGAACCAGGACTCATTGGGTTCAGAAGCAATGCTGCTTCTCCTGAAGACAAAAGGCTCCCAAGGAAAGAAATGACTTGGAAAAAAAATCAAATCCAGGACTCTGAAAGTAAAGACGCCTCAGCGTAAAGTTCAGATCAAGGGTAGGACTGTAAGACACTTTGTTGAAACTGCAGGAAGATTTTAGGTGATATGTCATAGAGCCTTTCAGCTGAACAAAAACACTCCCAAACCTCCTAAAGGCGTGCTTCATACAGCCTCTCAACCATACAACAGGACATCTAAGAATCATAAGGAAGGTGTCCCAGACCAAGTTCACAGGCCCATTTCAGAGAGAAGTGTAGGCAGGGCTTTACCAAATGCAGCCAATGACAATTTGATACATATGAAATGCACAATGTTTTTAAAGGAACTGAATCCATTTGGACCAAAAGGGATAGAGACAGTTCAAAATGAAAAGAGGTCTCTGGACCCTCAAACTTCTGTAGGCAGTAAGCAGGCTAAGAAATCTGCTTAGCCTCAAAGAATGGCCATTTATTACGGAGAAGGAAGGATGACTCGGAGCAGAGCCAAGAGGCTTGGGAACCATTCCCACAGATCAGGACTGGTGACAATCAAGGACCGGCAACCTGTGCCCTGCCGGATTTCAAAATTGTTGCTCCCTTCTTGTCTGTTCCAGTTTTCCTGTTTCTGCCTCATCATTGTCTGGTGACTGTTGAGCAAGTAATTTATCTCTTTAGTTTATAGTTCTTTAACACAAGAGAAAGCATATCTAAGGAGCTACACCCTAGGAAACACCTGAGAAGCCCCATCAATGCCCACAACTGATTTAGATGCTGAGATCCTGTATTCGAGCTGATGCTGTAATGGGATGGGACAGTGATCTTGGAGAAAGGGGTGAAACGTATTTTGTATGAGGGGGGAATGTGAATTGTGGCCAGAGGGTGGACTGTGGCAGCTGTTCTCCAAGGACAACCCTAAATAATTCTACTCCTCCATTCATGTGACTGATACTCGCACCTGAGACATAGCTCGTGTCCCATAGAATGTGGGCTGGGGCCTGTGATTGTACTGACTAACAGAAAGCAAGGAGGTGATATTCTGGGACTTTTGAACCCAAGTAGTAAGAAGGCCAGGCAGCTTCCACTTCCTCCCTATTTGACCCTTAAGCTAACATGTAAGAAGTTCTGGCTACCTTACTGGAAGGAGTGGCCGCATGGAGGAGCACCGAGGCACCAGACATCCAGCCCAGCCCCATCTGGCTGCAACTGAGTGAAAGGCCCCGCACAACACCAGTAGAAGAGACCCCCAGACGAGCTCCAGCCAAACCACAAAATCATGAGACACAACTAAGTTCTGAGGTGGTTTGTTATACAGCAACAGATAACAAAACAATCAGGGTAAGGAGGTCTGGGGAAGAGGGATGCAGATGAGCCAGTGGTAGTGGGCATGAAATGCGAAGTTCTTTGTATTGAATGCTAAGTCTAACACGAGAGCATCCACCAAGGAAGAGATACTCACAGAACACCTCCTCAGTTGACATCAGCCAGCATCTGTCATCAGCCAACCCAGTGCTGATTCAATGAGCTCACAAATGGGGTAGCCATGGTGCTAAGGAGGAGGCCCAAGAGCATGGGCTCCCATCCACCAAGGCTGAGCCAGTTGCTGCCACTGCTGAATGTTCATTCTGCCAATAACAGAGACTACCATCAAGACTCCAATATGGAAACAGTGAAGGACACCACTGGTCACTTGGTGGCAAGTAGATTGAATTGAACCCCTTCCACCCTGGAAGAGGCAATGACTCCTGACTGGTACACAATCTAGGGACAAGGCTCCCTTTGGCACCCACAGAACCTCACCTAGCACCACTATCGAAGGACTGATATTCCATCAGTGACATGGAATCCCACATAACATTACATCAAGCCACTTTTCTTCAGAGAAGGTGCAGCAATGAGCATATGACCATGGGATCAACTTATCTTTTCACTTACTGCATCACACAGAAGCTGGTGGCCCAAGAGAGCAGTGGAATGGCCTCTTATAGACATAACTGAACCAAAGCCAAAGCCAGCTTTGAGATGATATCCTGGATAGCCACTCCTTGGGACATGGTATACACCTGAAATCAATGACCAGTATATGGTACTGTATCCCCAACACATAGAATATATGGGTCTGGGAACCAAGGATTGGAAGTAGGAGTGGAATAGCTTACTGTCACTTCCAGTAACCTACTTGGGAAATCTGTGCTTCTTTTATCCACAATTCTAGGCAAAATGTTTCCACCAAGGGACATGGCAAGACTGTCATTAAACTGAAAGCATGGCTGCCCACAAGTCACTTCAAGCTCCATATGCCAAGAGCAGGCAAGGAAAGCAATCGTCGTTTTGGCAGGAGTACTTGACCATGATCATCAGGAGGAGGAAGGAAAGCTATTCACAGTGCGGACAGAGAAGAATACACTGGCAGTCAGGTGACTCAGTACAGTGTCCCTTGGCATACCACTATCTGATTATGGTGGTAAATAGAGAAATGAAGAATTGTCAGTTTATGAAGGGCATGGTGAGCAGGAATTCAGACTTCTCAAGGCTGGGAGTCAGGATTACTCCACGAGACGAGCTACCTAACCAAAAGAGGTGCTATCTGAGGGTCAGGGGAATCTGGAGTGGGTAGCAGAGGACAGAGATGATGGGTATCTCTTGTAGCCTCAAGACCAGCTGCAACAGCCACAGCCATAATTCATCCCACTAACCTTCCCTTTATGAATTTTCTCAGAAAAAGAGACCATCCAGGATAGTGGAGAAGATGTTCCCAGATGGGATGAACTTACTATACGAAGCAAGCAAGTGAATCTGATCAGTAGAACGAGTAAACTATGGTGGACCCTCAAGACCAAGGCACCCATTTCTGCTGTTGCTAGGAGACCCATTTCTGCTCTTGCTGGGAGTGCTGGTTGTTGAGAATTCACAGCTTCATCTGGAATTGCCCTTAGACAAAGAAAGATGTTTTCCCAAGTTCCCACTCTTTCCCATGGGTGGTCCATATCCAATGACTGCTTAATGTGGAGGTGCAAAGGCTCTGCACCTTTGCCTTGATTTGTGATTTCTTTTTTTTGGCTGAAGAAGATTTGCCCTGAGCTAACATCTGTGGCCAATCTTCTTCTGTTTTGTGTATGGGTTGCCACCCCAGCATGGCTGATGAGTGGTGTAGGTCTGCACCTGAGATCCAAACCTGTGACAGTGAAGTGGAGCACGCCAAACTTAACCACTATGTCACCAGGTTGGCCCCAAATTTGGGATAATTTTGAAAGGCCTTCTCTGTTCTAGAGTTCCCCATGGGATTGGTTAGGGTCTCTGTTGCAACTGTATCGCATTTCAACTCTTCCCTCTTCCCAACCTCATTTCCCTTGCTCTCTCAGAAGTGTTTTTCCTGAGAGCACACCTCAGAAACTCTCTTGTAACCAAATCTCAGCATCTCAGAGTTTGTCTCCCTGGGAACTTAATTTGTGGCAACTTGCTAAATAAATCCAAGTTTGTATGAATGTAGATAATCATCTCTACCAGATAATTTCAAATTTTTGTTTTCCACAAAAATTCAGCACCAGTCAAGAGTTCCCATTATTTTATGTCTTCCGCAACTCTTGCAAGTGTTCAACTAAAATTTTTGCCCATCTGGTGTCATTATAATGGTAACTCATTCCAGATGGAATTTACATTCTCCTGATTACTAACGAAATTTAGCATCTTTTCATATGTTTATTGGCCATTTGGATTTCCTGTCCACATCTATTGTCCATTTTTCTATTAGAAATTTCTCCTTTTCTTCTTCTTTTTTAAATAATCTATATATAATCTACATATAATGCCAGTGTTGAGTTTATGAATTACTACTCTTGGCTCGCCATTTCATTCCTTTGAGAGTGTCCTTTGATTAACAGAATCTCCTAAATTGATGTAGCTGAATTTATTGATCTTTAAGTTTGGTCTTATTTAAGAAAGTCTCTATCATAAGGTCATGAAGATATTTATCTGCATTATCCTCTAAAAGCATTATTGTTTCATTTTTCACATTTTATGATTCACCTGGACTTGATTTTTGTGTGTGGGCTGAGGTAAGGATCCAATTTGGTTCTTTCCATTTGATCACCAATTGTCCCCATAGCATATACTGAAAATTCAATCCTTTCCCCACTGTTCTGCAGGGCCACCTTATTTTTTTAATAGACTTCAGTTTTTAGAACAGTTTTAGATTTACAGAAAAATTAAGAAGATAGTGAAGAGTACCCACATACCCCCATCCAGTTTCCTCTGCTATTAACATCTTACATTAGTATGATACATTAGTTATACTTAATAAACCAAAATTGGCACATTATTATTATCTAAAGTCCACAGTTTATTCAGATTTCCTTAGTTTTTACCTAATGTCTTTGTCTGTTCCAGGATTCCATCCAGGGCACCACATTACATTTACTTGTCATGTCTCCTTAAACTTCTCTTGGCTGTGATGATTTCTCAGACTTTCCTTGTTTTTGAGGACCTTGACAGTTTTGAGGAGTACCAGTCAAGTATTCAGTAGGATGACCCACTATTGAAATTCGTCTGATGTTTTCATCGTGAGTAAACCGGGATTATGGGTTTGGAGAGGAAGACCACAGAAGCAAAGTGCCATCATATCAAGTGTACACACTATCAACGTGACGCATCACTGTTGATGTTGACCTTGATCACCTGGCTGAATAGTGTCTGTCAGGTTTCTCCACTGTAAAGTTACTCTTTCCTCACCATGCCCCTTCCATACCGTACTCTTTGGAAGAAAGTCACTATGTACAGCACATGCTTAAGGAATGGGGAGTTATGTTTCCCCTCCTTGAGAACCCACCCTTTTTAAAAATTAAATGTCCTTAAGTCTGCTTATGGGTTCTCAATTTCTTCTATTGACCTACTTATCTATCCTTGCATCAATTCCATATTGTCTCATATGTTTTATAATAGGTCTTACACAATGAGGGGGAACCAATCCCCTCAATATAATTTTTCAAATTTGTAATTGTGGTAAAAATGTACATAATGTAAAACTTACCATCTTAATCATTTTAGGTGTGCAGTTCGGTAGAGTTAAGTATATTCACACTGAAGTGCAACCAGTCTCCAGAACTCTTTTCATCTTGCAAAACTGAAACTCAGCCATTAAACAGTAGCTCTACGTCCCCCCTGCCCCAAGCCTCTGGCGACCACCATTCTACTTTCTCTTTCTGAATTTCACTACTCTAGGTACCTCATATAAGTGGGAGCATACAGTCTTTGTATTTTTGTGACAGGCTTATTTCATCTAGGATAATGTCCTCAAGGTTCATCCACGTTGTAACATGTTTCAGAATTTCCTTCCTATGTAAGGCTAAATAAGAATCCATTGTATGTATATATCACATTTTGCTTATCCATTCATCCACTGATGGACAGTTGGGTTGCTTCCACGTTTTAGCTATTGTAAATAATTCTGCTACAAATATGGGTTACAAATATCTCTTGGAGACCCTACTTTCAATTCTTTTGGGTATGTACCCAGAAGTGGAATTGCCGGATCTCATGGTAATTCTATTTTTAATTTTTTGAGGAACCACCATACTGTTTTCCATAGTGGCAATACTATTTTACATTCCCACCAGCAACGAACAAGGGTTCCAATTTCTCCACATCCTCTCCAACACTTGTTATTTTCTGGTTGTTGTTGTTGTCGTTGTTGATGGTAGCCATCCTAATGGATGTGAGGTGGTATCTCATTGTGGTTTTCATTTGAATTCCCCTAATGATTAGTGATGTTGAGTATTTTTTCATGTATTTATTGATCATTTGTATATCTTCGTTAGAGAAATTTATTTTCCTTTGTTCATTTAAAAAAAAATTTTATTGTTGATTTGTAGGAGTTCTTTATATATTCAGAATATTAACTCTTTATCAGATATATTATTTACAAATATTTTCTTCCATTCCATAGACTGCCTTTTCACTCTGCTGATAGTGTCCTTTGTTGCACAGAAGCTTTTAATCCTGATGAAGCCCAATTTATCTATTTTTTCTTTTGTAGACTGAGCTTTTGGTGTCATATCCAAGAAATCATTGCCAAATCCAATGTCTCCCTATTTTTTCTTTGAAGAGCTTTATAATTTTAGATCTTACATTTAGGTGTTGGTCCATTTTGAGTTAATTTTGTACATGGTGTAAAGTAAGGGTCCAGCTTCATTGTCTTGCATGTGGATATCCAGTTCCCTCCACATCCATTTGTTGAAAAGATTGTCCCTTCCCCATTGAATGGTCTCGGCACTCTTGTTGAAAATCGTTTGGCAATATATGGAAAGGTTTATATCTGATCTCCCTCAATGTTAATTTTGAGAGAGAAAAGTAGAAGTCAAAATTATACATACAGCATGAATTCAGGTATTATTTTTATGTTATAAAAATGTTATTTAATAAGTAAAAACAGTACATGTTTATTATAGATAATTTGGAAAGTAAAGTGTAAAAAAGAAAAACTCACTGATAGTCTTATTTTGGTGTATTTTGTTCACCACCAAGAAATATTTATGGATCACCTTTGTAATTTAGTCTCATTACAAAATTGGGATCATGCTTTCGGAAGTTTTGTATCCAGGTTTTTTATATCTAATGCTATATTTTAACATTGTCCAAAAGCATTATTCCCGAAAAACATTATGTAAATGGCTGTCTAGTATTGCAACATCTAAATAATATGCCAGAATTTATTTCATTATTTCCATTAGTGTTGCATATTTCATCTCGTTTACAATTTCTCACTATTATAAATAATGTTTCAGTAAATGTCATTTTACTCAAAGTTTTACAGATATTATTATAATCTTAAGCACACACTTCTTTAATAACAACAATGAAGAAAGGAAAGTAAAACTTTGCACTCGATTCTTAGATGCTGACCCTTTCTAGGATGCCTTTTCTCAGTGGTATTAAAAACTGGACTTCCCACAACTTTAAACACAGCTTTTTTTATATAGATCAAGATTTTCCTTTATAGTTGTTTATAGTTTCAAAATGACAACTATTTATTTTCTTCCAACAGAGCACTCTACATTAAAATTCTTATGATTTTAGAATGTATTATTTGGGAAAATATTGAGTTATCTTCTCTTACTGCACCTTTTAATTTAAATTCTCATCTTGGTTTTTAAAGTTTAAAACTTACTTTCAAAAATAGAAATTGAATTAATTTAAATGTCATAATAATTTCTAGAAGGTTGTTTTTGTTTCATGTTTTTTAATGGGTGGGGTAGTATTCCTTTTTATTTGCTTAGACACAAAATTAAACACTTTAAATAAATAGGAAATTTCTAGGATGTGGAGAAAAGGGAACCCTCATACACTGCTGAGGGAATGTAAACTGGTGCAGCCACTATGGAAAACAATATGGAGATTCCTCAAAAAATTAAAAATAGAACTACCATATGATCCAACTATTCCACTTCTGGGTATTTATCCAAAGAATACAAAGACACCAATTCAAAAAGATACATGCACCCCTATGTTCACTGCAGCATTATTCACAATAGCCAAGACTTGGAAGCAAGGTAAGTGCCTATCAACAGACAAATGGATAAAGAAGATGTGGTATATATATACAATGGAATACTACTCAGCCTTAAAAAAAGATGAAATCTTGCCACTTGCAACAACATGGATGGACCCTGAGGCTATTACACAAAGTGAAATACGCCAGACGGAGAAAGACAAATACCGGATGATTTCACTCATGTGTGGAAGATAAACAAACACATAGATATGGAGAACAGAATGGTGGTTACCAGAGGGGAAGGGGGCAGGGGGAGGGTGAAATGGGTAAAGGGCCACATGTATACAGTGACAGATTAAAAACTAGACTTTTGGTGGTGAACATGATATAGTCTATACAGAAGGTGAAATATAATGACGTACGCCTGAAATTTATATAACGTTATAAACCAATGTTATCTCAATTTTAAAAATAGGAAATTTCTCATACTTTCTGCCTTAGCACAAATTTATTCTTACCGAGTTTATCATAGATAGTTAGGTGATAAGTAAATAGGCAAGGAAAACTGATCTCTAATTTCTATTATTTCTCCTAATATTCATGCGTAAGTGCTCATCTGATAGAGTTTCGTAGTAAATTTATTTTTTAGTCCTGATCTACGACAACTTAAAATTCACATTCTAACCTAATAATCCATATGTTTACAGTTTAAAAGTTACATTTTGGTGACCGGGAGAAACACAAGGAGGGTTTCTGTGATATCGATATTGGTTTATTTATTAATCAAAGTGTTGGTTATAAAGGTTTGCTTACTTTGCAAAAATTTATTCAGTTGTACTCCTAATGATTTGTGCACATTTCTGTATGTATTTATGCTTAAAAAAGAGTTTCTTTTAAAATTATATTGTAAGAGTTTTCTTAAGGATATGAATCTCTAAACCAAATTTTGCAATTTAAAGCTGAACAACTGAAATTTTAGTAACTTTTCTTAAAAATTTGAACTGTAAAAATAACTAAAAACGAGGTATTGACTATGATTTTGCAGGTATTTCACATTACAGATTTTGCATTATTTACAGATATTACATTACAGATGTTTATTCTCACATCATTCTTGTAAATTTAACACTTATTTTCAATATGCAAAAACACAGAATGCACCGACTTTACCAAAGGGGCTGAACTTGAAACGCTTTAAATAAAATGCTGCAGTTGATAAAATTAACATTTTTAATTTTTTAAAAAAATTTCAGCTTCTTAAACTGTTTTCTGGTTAAATGTATTACAGTTTCTTCTCCCACCAATTTATCCCCTCTCTGCTGGCTGAAGCTGTAAGTTGAACATTTTAGGCCTCACATTCACCAAAATTCAGGAAAATAAAATTAAAATTCATGTCGGCATTACTCATTATGATGCATTTTGTACGCAGAAACAGGGTGATTGTGTTTCTCTGGACTTTTTTCCTCCTAAATCTTGTATCATATGACATCAGATGCAGGTGCTAGCAATGAAGGCAGAGACACATTAGCCACGTGGCTTCCTCCCAACTTCCATTTTCTAAAGAAACGGTTCAATATAAAAAATATTTTGTTATTAATTATGATAAATTATATGACTATTACCTTCTCCTATAAGTTTGTAAACCATAGCAATTGGTTCGTTCTTTATTGCATTACCTCAGTGAATTTTCCTCTGATTTTATATATGAAGTTTAAGTATGCAACTTTTTATTAGCAATATTACGAAGATATTTACATACTCAGATGTTCAACACAGCATTTTCAATGCTCTTCCATCTTTAATCAATGCTGTAAGTGATCTTGACATGTATTTGGGTTTGGTTGATATTACAGACCCAAGAAACTAAGAACAAAATAACGCTCCTCAGAAATAGCATTTATTGCAACATCTATAACCAATATAATATAACCAATACACATTAAAATTTTACCAAGCCAATGCAGCCATAAATATTTAAGCAATTTCCCCCAAATGCTTCCCACCTATCTTATCTGTATGCAACAGCCACGTACAAGGAAACGGGCTAAGCACTTGCCCACATAATAAGATCAACTGCTTACATTTGAGGGTAGTTTTGCACTCCTTGCCCGACCTCCGTTCTCATTTAATCCCCCCTCTTTATCTTCTGGCCTCTAAGTCCTAATAATCTCCCAAAAGGGTGAAGTAGAACATACTTAGAAATTTAGGATCAAATTTAAAACTGCCACCCAGGCACCTGTCAAGTGCAAACCCTCGTGCTCTCTCACGAAGGTGTCCTGAAACAGGGGTCTGTCTGCATGGCCCCAACTGCCAGACATCAGCCTGGGGTCCAAGATTCCCTAGACTTTAGATGATCTCCCATTGCTCAAACTGATTCTTCTTTCTATTCCTCTTCCAGATTTTTCCTGGGCTGTTCCAGCCTGCCTTTATTTATAATCTTGCCTTCTCTACGTAAATGCTATCAAATTGTTTCCTGAAGACATATTTCACGTTAAGATGGCACGTTCCCACCCAGTTTTCATTTCAATAAAATTAAGCAGCACAAGGAATACGTAATTTAACAGCGCCCTTTAGAATTCCATAAATGTTCAGTGGGGTTTATTTTCGCTTTCACAAGATCTGGAGCAAAATATTAACGAAACTTCCTAAAACCCAATTAAAATATCATCTTTGGTTTTAAGTTAACTAATTAACCAAGAAGCTCTATTTTGGACGAGAGAACTTCTGGGTAGGGAGAACAGCAGTGAGGACCGTGGGCTCTGAGCCTGACCACCTGGGTTCAAATCTGTGCCGTGCTGGGGACTATCTTCGACTTCAGGCAATTAATTGCTCAGCAACAGCTGGACGTACCTCAAAGGGTTGTTGAGAGGATCACACACCTTCACCCATGAAACCACTTAGAACAGAGTCTGGCAAGCGGTCAACACTGAATAAATGTTAACCTTTATTAATACATAAACCTGGGGGAAAATATAAAGAAGAACATAACTATATATTTGCAGGAATAAGACATATCACTTTTCTCCAGAACCGTCTTTCATATTTCTGTAATCTATACCCAAGACAATAATTACCATGATGAAACTATGATTACTTCTCAAAGGCAGCATATATTTAGAGAATAAAGTACAAAGTAACTATTTTGAGAGAGCTTTGCATTTTGTGAAATAAATGGTAACATGTCTATAGAAGGTCGAAGCAAAATATGTTAGTTTCACTTTTAATCTTTCTCAGAGTTTTTTTTTATGTTTATCAATCACTCAGTTCTAAAAAATTTTCTCCTTTTCTGAATAGACGGGGAATTTTGCAGGTTTATTCCATTCTCTATAAAATTCTAGCATTTTAGTAGAAAAAGTAAAATATAACATGTTAATGCGCTTACAATAGTGTCCACACAAAGGTTTTATGACAAACATCTCTGAATTTACCAATACCAGGAATAGTCAAAATGTTTCCATTAGTAAGTACGCAGAGTGTCTGTTTACGCTGCCGGGGAACAGACAAAATGTTGCACGATTCAACGTGATAACAATCGCGAGGAGTTTTCAATTTGCAGCTTGAACTTGACACTCTGGATACAGACACGCCGTCGACCTCTGACATTTCAGGGCTGCGGACGCCGGGCGGGGCCGGCTCGGGCCGGGCTGCCCGCGGGGGCCTCCGGGGCGGCTCGGAGCGGGGGCGGCGGGTTCGAGCCCGGACGCGGCGGCGCGCGGCCGAAGGGGCGGCCGGCCTCTGCGCGCTCTCGCCCGCGCGCGCCCGCACGGTGCCGCCCGGAGCCTGGTGAGGCCGGGAGGGGCCCCCAGTAGCCTGGGCTTCGGCAAAGGGCGAGGGGGGCGAGGTGAGCGAGGGCCCTTTGGGCATCGAGCGGCGGCCGGAGTCTGGGAACCGGGGGAGCCGCAGCGAAAGGACTCGCCGGGCCCGCGGAGGACAGGCAGAGGCCACCTGGCCGCCGGCTGCGAGAGGCGGGGCACCCGGCGCGCCAGGAAGCCGCGGAGCCGCCCGCTGGGGGGACGGCGAAGCGAGATCCAGGATTCTCTTCTCCGGCCCCTGGAAATCCACCCCGGCGTCACCCGGAGGCCTGAGCTCCCAGATTTGTGCAAAACTACCGGCGCAAGCCCGTAAAAGATGAACGTCCCTGGGTGGGCTCGAACCACCAACCTTTCGGTTAACAGCCGAACGCGCTAACCGATTGCGCCACAGAGACTGCGGTGTGGTTTGCTTCTCCAGCCATAACCTTTATGAAGAATAATAAAGGCAGAGCGCGAACGTTATTCTCCTTTCTGCTTCCTCATTCATACTATTTAAATCCGAAATGTTCGCTTAAACATTTGTTACTCTCTTAATTCTATTTTCCACCTTTAAAGCATATTGGAAAGTTATAAATACAGCAAGATCGAGCAGAATTTCAGATTGCAACGTGTATGAAAATCCTGGGGTTTTCTCCAAGTCCTGATTGGAACGTTCTGTTTCAGGAAGATAGCTATTTCTGATGTTACCTTTTATAGGGAAATAAAACTTTTAATCTTAGGAGTTGAGAAACTTTCCTTTTGTTTCAAACTCTTTGTCCAAGTGCTTTGCTCGCTAGTCTTTATGATTTATTTGTGCAGCATTCCCAAGTTTATCTGAATTGTATTTGCCTTCTTTATTTTTATTTTCAGGTACTGCTAAATAGATATATGCAACCCCTATTTGTTTGTTTCGTACTAACCTATAGTGCAATTATTTGTCACCAACATTTTGTTATTGGAAAAGGGCATTAGGAAAAGCTACTAAACATTCTTTAGTTGCTGTGCGTCGTGGATCATTGCTAAGGCTGCCCTTGGTTCTCGCTGGAATTAGCCTCTACACCCACATTTGAACCATGCCTTTAAAATGCACATTTCGCAGGATATTTATAACCCAATTTGAGCAAAGAGAAGCTAAGAAAAAAAAGTATGATTTATGACTAGCCCTAAAATCTCCAGAACAGAAACACTGCTGGCAAAGATGTCACATCCCCATAAGGACTCTCTATAGAAATGTTTCCCTTGTGTGAATTTCCTGACGCCTTTTGAGGTACTCTTCAAAACTCCAAACACTCTTTTTCTCCTCTTCCCTCCACAAAGAATTGCTAGTTTCCACTTGACAATCCTGTATTTAAATTTTTAACAGTCGCTAAATTGCTCTATGCGAAATCCCTGGAGAAATAATTCATGTCATGATTTATAGAAGTTGCATGCAACATGCCTTAGTCCTATCAACATTTTGAGTTCCTACTGCTTGATAGAACCGCTTAAACTGGCTTTGGAACCAATTAGGGGAGTTCCTTGAAAGCACTGGGATATTAAACAGCTGTGAATTCACGCCAAGCTGTACCACTCTGCTTTCAACAAACTTTTAGAAGTGTGCTTGAAAATTCTGAATTTGGAAGAAAAATCCAGGAAGGGCTTATAAAGAACATATGATGAGTCCTATTTCATTATTTGATGCTACCTTCGTATAAAATGCTAAAACTTCTTTTATATTTTAGATACTTGTTAATATGAGTTAAAACTATCTGGCGTTGGTTTTTCTTCTCCCAATACCAAAATGAATGTTCTTCCCTCCGTTATTGTTCAGTTAGGACAGACTGCAACCAGCGTCCCTTACCACCCCTTCATTTAATATTTACTCTCCTGCTTAAAATAGTATTAGGAACAGTTCCATTCATGTAACTAGCTTTAGCTTTAATCTCTTTTCCTCACTTCAATCATCATACTAACATTTTGATTTCTAAAAAGAGAGATAATGAATCATAATCTTAATATAAAGTTAAAAAAAGAGATGATGAGAAATGGTCAATGAGAAGAACTAATTCAGAAAGGAGTATGAACTCACTGTATGCTAAAAATGTGTTTACGTGACTGCCACTGTTTGTTTTAAAACTCAGTGTTCAAGCCCGGTTCTGTAGTTGTTAATATTTTTAACAAATTAAATGGCTATTTCCACAGTCAGTAGCATCCCAATTTTTTTGTCTCTTCACTTCAAAATACTTCAAAAGAATATATAAATATTAAACATATTCAGTGATCTCAATGTTTTCCTCCAGTGATTTTTATCAAACACAGCTTTTACACAAAATGCTCCCTTACGAAAATGAGTACGTGTTGTTATATAAATCTTTATTATCTCATTGTAGGCCTTAATATCTACTCCCAATTTTAAAAGCCGAAGTAAGCCCACTGGATTAAATTTTAAAAACATACATTATCTTTCCTTAAATTTCAGGATAACCCAAGACAATTGATTCTTACAGCTTCATTAGGATTTAGGTTTTTACAATTACTAACAGTGAAAAGGATTGGGCATTTTAGCCCTTTCTTGTGTATCATACACAATTGAACTGCAATTTTACCTTTTTCAAGAATGTGTCCCTTCAAAGGGGCTGACCTGTGCAGATTAATGGGCCTAGATATTTTATTTTCTTCTTAGGAAAAAAGAGAGGGAAAAAACATCTGTACAAATGGGATCCACCTGTCTTAACAGACAAGCCAAGATGGACCACATTAATTTATAGGCTTTCCAGGTATCATGAATCCAGTGCTTTCAGATAATGTGCCTCCAGCTTCATACCAACAGAATAGGCAATTCACAGGATTCCCATTACCATAACTGTGCATCACTTTGATTCTTTTTAATGACAGTATTTCAGAAGTATGGTGACTGAGTTGTCAAAAATGACAAATCCAGTTCGAATTTAAAAAGAAATCCAGTGATTTAGAGAAGTCACCCGAATAAATGGAAGATCGTGACACCAGGAAACTTGTGAAAAGAGAAGGCTAAATCAGGTGTCACTAAGAGCAAGAGAAGAACTATGAGACCAATTTTCAAAGCCAATTGAAGTGACGTTCTAAAATGGATTTGTAGTAAAGGGGAGTTGAACCCTTCCATCCAGTCTCAAGCTTAAATGATATTTCCTCCTCACCAAAAGTATCATTCCCATTCAAGACTGTTGACTAAGGGTCAGTTATCAGTTTAGCAGGCTGATAGCAGCGTGACACAAAACACTGTTCACAGAGAATATTGCTTCCATAGTTGACCGTTAAGTTGGGTCTACCCACAAAATAAGAAAATTGAAAAAGGTCTATTAGAATACCATGTCTTTTTTTTCACCATTTTTTAAATTGTGTCACTTAGTTGGAAAATTTTGTGAAGTTATTCAGATAACCATCTCCATTTTACTTTTAATTAAATAGACATGGTTTCAGAGAAAAGGTAAAGGGAGCTAGAAGTAATATACTGATACTCTACCTAGTGGGTTCAATCAAATTATTAAAAATATAGCTTTTTCTTCACGAACCTCTCCTTTGTATGTGGAAATCATTTTCATGGCTTTGCCAAATAATACAGAACTAAAATTTTAATCATTGCTTATCTCACTAGTAGGAAAGTGTTAGTCACTAACGGTATCAATGATTTCAACTGTGTCCAGACCAACAGAATCTTGGATCCAGCAAGAAATGGTAGGAGAGGGGACATGAATTTTAACTTTCTTTAGTACACTCGAGAAAGTTCTCCAGGAAGACCCTATGGTTATCTCAGTAACTTTAATGGGTTCTACATGATAGCCCCTTTCTTGACCACACCACTATTAGTAAGACAGCCACGGCCTTTTATTTTCCATGATGTTTTCACAGAAGCAGTTTGAGGCAGTAGATTTTTGCTATCCCACCTTTACAGTCAATGTGCTAATAAACTGATGGTCCTGCCTATCTTTCTGACTCACCTGTGAAAATTGACATTAAAAAAAATCAAAACAGATAGTCTCTTTTCATTTGCTTCAAAAGAATAAAGAAAATAAGCAGATGCCCAAGGGAGACTCGATTCCTCTGCTGTGGACTGCCTAGGAGTCGGAACGAAGGGTCAATCAACTTAGGAACTCGGAGCCAGACAGGAGGAGAAGACCAGTGCAGAGTGAATTCAGCCAGGGGGGCAGAGAGAGGAGGAAGAGCGTTAACTATGGCCAGGCTGGGAGCAGGCGTTCCTCTGCTTCCTCATCTACAGAATTAACAATATTTGCTTGCCTCATTCATAGACCTATAGAAAATAACACATGAATATATTTCTGTCACTTCCAAAATGTTATACAGATATGCTATTTAAAATTTCCAAAGATCAATAATTCTGCTTAAAAGAAATGAGAGAAAAAATAATATCTTAATTCAATCAGAGAATTAAACCAGATTATTATATTATTCAACTAGATTAAACCAGAGGATCTAAATCTCTGGTCATTGAGGCCCAAATGACTCATTCAAGAGAAGCACTGGCCACTGTCACAGTACTTCCTAGTGGCCTCCAGGTGTTCCTAATGTGGGCAGAGTAAAGAACATAAAAGTGAAACCATTGCCCTCCATTTCCACAGTTCCAATAAAATTTCAGGTATGGGGGTACAGACCAATACCCCAGAAATGGCTCCCTCCTTGCTGCTACTTCCCATGAAAAGGATAGGAAACCTTGATTTAAAGTCAACTAATTAAGTTTGCCCTACCTAGTAAAGAACTGGTACTCAATGAACTGTTGACTCAATGGATAGTTAACTGTGGCATCATTTGAATTTTTGAAGGCATGTAAACGTTACCTTAGTTATTTAGAGCTATAAGTATGTATTATTTTAAGTAAGCTCAAATAAATCCATACTGGGAAAAAAATAGGTTTTGTAGTATTAAAACATGATTCGCCCTAAAAAATGGTAAATAACAAGTGCTCTTGTATATTTACAGTATGATCCCACCAAAAGGATGTTTCTCCAACATGAACTAACATAAAGCATTAGCCAATGGCCAGCGTTTATGAGGTATAAGAAAAGTTAATTTCTTGTCCCCGTGGCCCTTTAAGAACGCTACCACTCTTCTAGCAGTCCAGGTTGAAACCCTGGCATCATCTCAGGTTCCTCTTCTTTTATTTCTTGCCTTCGGTCAGTCACGAAGTTATAGATTCTACCTTCTCAACATCTCTCAACGTTGACTGTGCTTCCTCCTTTCTACCCTCATTTCCTCCATTCGATATTAATCCAATATATTCCATGTGCCTATTTCCCTCCGTATAACCTAAGCTCCAATTAATGGGTACCCAAAATTATAATCACATTTAATGAGCATTTACCGTCAGACAAATTTGTTACATTTCTCTCTCGTCTACTCCGTAATGAGTACTATTGTTATGCTTGTTTTATGGATAAGGAAACTAAGACTCACAATGGTTTAGAATTTAAACTCTAAATCTATTTAAAATTCAAATAACTAGCCCGAGGTACCATGTGCTGTTCCTGGTCCTTGTGCCTTGATTTTGCTCATCCCTCTACTGAGAATCCCCTCCCTTTGCTGTCTTGGCTATTAAAGCCTTATTCCTCCTCAGCCTCACATAGTGGCCTCGTCTTCTGTGAAACCTTTCCTGCCTCCTCCAGCTGGATGTCATCTTTCCCTCTTGTAAAGTATCTGGCACTTTTTCCTTGTACAAACCTCTCACTATATTGTAGCCATTTTGTACTTATTAAAGTGTTCCTAATTTGGATACTCCTTCGGGTCAGAAATGTTACCCATTTTTATATCCCCTGTAGCATTTGACTTAGTCACGCTAAATAAATGTAGTGGAGAATTGCAAATAATAATAAAAATGAAAGAACTATAGTAAATATTTGTTGTAAAAAACGAACAGAGTTTACAGGCTCCTAATATGAAGTTGACTAAAATAGTAGTACAAGAGATTATTAAGGGAGACCACAGGGATCCCAGATTGGCCAAAGAAGAGACTAATGAGAATCTAAAACAGTTGTTTCTAGGAAAACTTATTTTAAGTTTAAAATACTGCTATTCCTAACGATGATCTTGATACCATTAAGGCCGAAGTGTTTTTCTAGATTTTTTTCCTTCTATAATCACTTATACAATACTCTGTGTCAGGCAGCTTCCAAGTCCTTTGCAAACATTTACTCATTTGTTTGATAACAACCTCGTGAGATAGTTTCCAATTTTTTTAACAATTTTGAAACTTCAAAAATCTTCCACTAGTTTAAAGTTCTTTTATTTTCACATAATTTCAGACTTTGATAAAAGTTGCAAGAATAGTACGAAGAATTCAACCAAATTTCCCAAATGTTAATATTTTACTACACTGACTTTATCCTTTTCTCTTTCTCTCAATGTTTAGGGATTCTTTTTTTCTGATTTGTTTAAGAGTAAATTGCAGACATGATATTTTGTAAATACTTCAGTATGTTTCCTAAAATTAAGACTTTTATTATATAACCACAGTACAATTATCAAAGTTAGGATCTTAACATTGATACAACACTATTAGGATTAGGTCTTAATCTATAGACCTTGTTCGGATTTCACCAATTCTTCCCATAAGGTCCTTTATTACAAAAGAAAATCCAAGATTATGATTTTCATTTAATAGCCACATCTTTTAGTCTTTAATCTGTAACAGTTCCTGAGTCTGTCCCCCGTTCTGTCTCCTGCATATCATGACTTTGACAGTTCTGAAAAGTGCAGGCCAGTTATTTTGTAGACTGTCCCTATATGTCAGGTTGTCTGGTGTTTCCTCATGACTAGATTCAGGGTAGGTGCTTTTGCTCCCTCTATTTACCACATTCAGTAAAGGATATTGTAACATCAACTTGAAACAATGGTAAAATGAAAAAAAAAAATGAGGCTAGAACAAGCACAAAGAAATGGGTGATGTTGATCATGACCTTGGCTGAAACAACTTCTCAATATTCCTCAACATCATACAATACGAATAGTTTCAACGATTTGAACAGAAATATTCTTGAAATAGTAATTAAAATTTTTATTTAAAAAACCCCCAAACTGTACCTCTTTTTTGTTTGTTTGTTTCAGTTATATGTGTATTCACTAAATATTTCTGATCTGACACTTCATTTCCTGAGAAATACCCACCAGAAAGGGGAACAACCATTGTATATGATTCTTTGGTGACATGGAGCCCTCAATGAATGGTCATTGAGTTTTTTGGTTCAAAAACGAAACCCTTTATGCACTTGATTATGAAGAATCAAGTCTTCCACACCTGCCAACCTCTTGGTAAACAGATAAACTTGAGTTTCTGAAACTGGGAAACTAAGACTCACGTGGAATTGCTGGAGTTTGTCAAGCTTTTGCCAAGTGTGCCACCTCTTGTCCTGGGATGCTTGCCACAAACAGTTTGAATTAGTTAGGGTCCTTCAAAGAAACAGACCAAAAGGATATACATAGATAGATAGAAAAAGATTTATTCGAAGTATTGTCTCTCAAGGTTATGGAGGCTGAGAAGTCCCAGTATCTGCCATCCGGAAGCTGGAGGTCCAGGAAAGCCGGTAGTGTAGTTCCAGCCCAAGCCAAAAGGCCTGAGAACCGGGGAAGCCAATGGTATAAGTCCCAGTCCTGCCCAAGAATGAGGAGCACCGGAGTCTAAGGGAGGGAGAAGATGGATGTCCCAGTTCAGAGGTCCTTCTTCTGCCTTTTGTTCTGTTCAAGCCCTCAACAGATTGGATGATGTCCACCCACATTGGTAAGGGGAATCTTCTTGACTCAGTCTACTGATTCAAAGCTAATCTCTGGAAACACCCTCACAGACATACCCAGGAACAGTGTTCTACCAGATGTCTGGGAACCCCTTAGCCCAGTCCAGTTGACACATAAAATTAACCATCACACAGTTCTTAAGCATGACCAATAAAAGGCAGCAAATATTTTTCAAAGATTTAGCACTGTTTAAATGATCACAAAAATAAAAATCATCTCAGAGATAATAGGGGATCCACGCACAATTCAAAAAGTGATCTCAACAGAAACATTGTGGCAAGAGCTACCCTTTGTCAAGACCAGAAAAGAGTTTATGATCTACTTACCTAAGGGAAAAAATCTTTCCTTATGAGCTAAAGAACCAAATACAGTTGTCTAGGAGAGTCCAAGAGAATTATTTTTTCCCCTTCATGTGAGCTTCACCTTGCTACCATATTTCCTTTAGCGAATATTTTTTGAACTTTTTTTTCTGTTACAAGTGCCAATAACAGAAATACAGAGACTGCAATTGAATCAAGAGATTCTATTCCCTAGAGTCAAGAGATTTTTCACTTCTGAGAATTCTTGCATTTAGACTAGAGGCATTTTAAATCCTTTGTCTAAGTCCACAGGATATAATCAATAAATATTTTTCTAAAATTAATAATTTGAAGGATTTTGCTTGAAGTTGAATGCTAGCTTCTAAATTAGATTAACATTAAGCACTCTAACAATAAGAAGTTGAATGCCTCAATTCATAATTGACTTTTTAACTGCTTTATAGAACACACAGAGAGATTGCCAAACATCAACGTAAAAGTAGAATTATATAAAATGCAGGTGAGCATTTAAGTTTAGATTTATGCATATAGTTTAGTTATTGTAGATGGGAGACTTTGATGCAAAGACTTGTTTTTCAAAAAGGTATGAAAAAAATCCAGACCCACAAGTTTCTTGAATTATCAAGTAATTTGAGAATAAGAATTTCTTCAATGCAACTCACACAACAGTTCTGCAATTTTAGTTGCAGTACTGGCATAAGGATAGACATGGAGATCAATGGAAGAGAACTGAGAGCCCATACATCTGTGGCCAATTGATTTTCAACAAGAGTGCCAAGACAATTCAATAGGGAAAGAACAGTCTTTTTCCCAAATGGTTCTGGTACAATTACGTATCCACATGCAAAAGAATGAAGTTGGATCCCTAACTCACACCATATACAAAAATTATCTCAAAATGGATCAAAAATCTAAATGTAAGAGCTAAAATCATAAAACTGGTAGAAAAAAAACCATAGGCCTCAATTTTTATGACCTTGGTTTAGGCAATCATTTCTTTAAAAAAAATGAAATGAACAGGCAATGAAAGAAAAAATAGATAAATTGGACGTCATTAAGATTAAAAATTTTTGTGCTTCAAAGGACCCTATCAAGAAAATGAGAAAAAAAACAACCCTCGGAATGGGATAAAATATTTGCAAATTGTATATTAGATAAGAGTCTTTCAGAATATATAATGAACAAAGGATTTGTAGACATTCGTCCAAAGAAGATACACAAATGACCAGCAGACACATGAAAACCTGCTCAATATCATCAGTCATTAGGGAAATGCAGACTGAACAATGAGATATCCCTTGGCATCTACAAGGATGGCGATAATAAAAAAGACAGACAATAGCAAATGTTGACCAGGATGTGGAGAAATTGGAACCTTTATACATTGCTGGTGAGAGTGTAGAGTGATACAGCCACTTCAGAAAATAGCATGGCAATTCCTCAAAATGTTAAACATTGAGTCATCATAGGACTCAGCAATTTCACTCCTAGACAACTGAAAACAGCATCACACAAACACTTGTTCAATAATGTTCATAGCAGCATTATTCACAATAGCCAAAAAGGCAAACAACCTAGGCCATTAATTGACGAATTGATAAACAAAATGTGCTATGTCCAATTAATGGAATACGATTTGACTGTAAAAAGGAATGAAGTCCTGACACATGCTATAAAGTGAATAAGCCTTGAAAACTTTATACTAAGTTTTTTGTATGCTAAAGGAAGGAAGCCAGACACAAAAGACCACATATTGTATGATTTCATGTATAGGAAATGTCCAGAATAAGCAAATGTATAGAGACAGAAAGCAGAAACCAGGGACTGGAGGATGGGGGGATTAGAAGATGGCTGATAATGGATATGGGGTTTCTTTGGGGAATGGTGAAAATGTTCTGGAGTTGGATAGAGGGGATGGTTGCACAATTCTGTAAGTACACTGAACTGTGCACTTTAAAAAGGTAAATTTTATGGTATGTGAATTATATCTCAATAAAAATAAATAAATCACTAAAAACAGGAAGTATAACTGTGCCTGTGAATTGTTTGGTAGCGTGGAAATGAAGGCACAGGGAGTTAGCTACATTGCCCAAAGTGAGCAACAGAACCTGCGTTCTGATTTGCACATCTGTGTATTTCAATCTACTCTTCTTCACTGTGACTAGCTGGATCTACCCCAACTCCCACGCTGAAACTTTTACCTGGTTTCCAGTTAATTACTGAAATCTGATGGGAAACATTTCCTTACCTACTCACTCTGTAAAATGCAGTAAGTCGATATCTAAATCTACTCTTGTAAGTAAACCGATGACTTTATTTAGGATCAACTTTTAAATCAGGACATGTTTGCTGAATACCTAGTGTGTGCCAAGTACTGTGCACACTGTTGGAAATGTAGAACTTAATCTCAGAAAGTCAGAGAACTAAAATATACGTTGAGAAATCATGGGTCTACACGCGCTGGTTAGAGTCCTAAGATGGGATGAAATTGCTCAGGAGGAGCAAGCAGAGAGACGAGAGGAGCTAGAAGGGAACTCTGGGGACAGACACTTCAGAACCGTCAGAAACCTCGCTGCTAGCGACAGGCACTGATAAGAAGTGGTTAGCGAGTGACAGACGTAGGAGAAAGTTATTCTCCCTGATATGAGCCTTCTATCTTATCACATTACTTTGCTATTATTTGTTTACATGACTGTCTCCCTTGCTAGTCCCTGAGCTCCTCAGGTTTCTGCCTCCCTCTGTTGCAAAAAAGTATTTAGGTAAGTGGCCAAGACCCTCTCATTTGTCAGGTTCCATGGACTTTCTCCACTCCTCCTTATTGATCACTATGTTGCGTTTGATGCTGCCAACAAGTTGTTATCTTATTTTTTCTTAAAAGGTGGGCATAAAAATGGTGCTCCTTGTTCCGCTTTGGCGGCCTGGGGTTTGCCGGTTCGGATCCCAGGTGCGGACATGGCACCGCTTAGCAAAAGCCTTGCTGTGGTAGGCGTCTCACATATAAAGTAGGGGAAGATGAGCATGGATGTTAGCTCAGGGCCAGTCTTCATCAACAAAAAGAGGAGGATTGGGAGTAGTTAGCTCAGGGCTACGCTTCCTCAAAAAAAAAAAAAAAAAAAAATTAGTGCTCCTCTCCTTGGGGCCCCAGAAAAGGCAGCTCCTTGGCCAGAGGGCTGATGTTGGCACTGCATAGCATCCTTGCCCCTCACTCTCTGCTCCACCCCACCCCTGCCTCACTATTTTCACTGCAGAATGAAGCCCATGCATAGTTCTTTGTAATGGTGCCCCCAAGAAGCTCTACCCGAGGGGCCCCACCAGAGAAAAAAGATAGACCCGGACCTCTACGGAACAGAACAGTATCAGGGAAGAGTCCTGACCTCACCCAACCACATTGCCTCACACAAGCTCCACGACACCTCTCCTCCTCCCCTGCAGGATCCTATTCCTCTGTTAACTCTAAACTTGAGCATGCTTCTTTTTATCTACACTCCTCCTGAGCAATCTCATCGACCCTCCTGTTGTCAACTCTAATCTATATATGGATAACTTACCAACTTATTTTCCTTTCCCAGACCTGCTCCTGAGATCCAACACCATATTTCCATCTTGTTCTTATAGACGTCTCTCAAGTTCAGCATACCAAAAAAACTCTTTCTCCCGAGATGTATTTTTCCTGTATTCCTACTTTAACCCAACCCTAGAACCTAGGATTCACTCTTTTTCTCTCTCTCCAAACCAATTGATAAGGAAATCCTATCCATTCTACCTCCATAATATATTTTAGATCCCATAGCACTCTCATTAGTATGCCTCATTTTATATACTAATCACGTTTCTCCTAAATGGCTGCCATAACTCATGGTCTCCCTACCTCCCATCATACCTTTCCTCCAATTAAGCCTCAAATCCACTGAAAGGGTGATCTTTCTAAAGTACAAAACTGAATATTCAATTCACTAAATGAAAAAGCTTCAATAACCTATACCGTGGTTCCCAAACTGTGCACCAAGTCACCCTAGGGCACCACAGTAAACTCACGGATTTGTTGTAAGATATTTTAAATTTTTGAGGGAAATGCAGAAATATCTATTAGACCCCCACACAAACCACCACTATTATGTCATTTGGACCTAATAAATGGAACTTAATAAATGGACTTAATAAATTTGGACTTAATAAATGGAACTGTTAGATATTTCTTTGGTCTTAGGGTAAGGTGAAAAAATTACAGAGACACTAAGGGTGCAGTGAACTGAGAAAGTTTGGGAACCTATGACCTATCATATGTCTTCAAGCCCCTTGGCATGGCATGAACTGGTCCTTGTCCACTCGCCTCCCACCCCAGCCTCATCTCTCTCCTATTGTGCTTTTCCTTTTCCCTTAATCCTACTCTAAAACCAGCAGATAGGTTTGCATCTCCCCAAATATATCCCTCCTGCCATCCTGAGTGGTTAGGCTTTAACATCTAAGAGAGTAGAGATATGGTCTACCCAGTGTCTAGTAGTGAGACCTGGTGCCCTCAAGAGAACACAGGATGAAGTAAATAAAGCAGGGGAGTCACTCCAGAATCCCGACACCAGGTGGATTCTGTATGAGTTGGATTATCTGAAATGGGAAAAAGAATATTGGTTGGATATCCTTTGGAATTCCATGTGTATTTGTCAGGCCAGGGGAAGGGGAGAGACCTCTGGTCCCTATCCTGCTCCCCATTTTCTATGGAGGTCTGTATTTTTCAAGGGCGGGAGGAAAGGAGCCAACCAAGAGGGCAACAGTAAGATGGTTTTTGTTAATAGTGGCTCTACCCCTCCCCTTTGCTGAAAAGATGCTTAGCACCTGAATTATATAATAGCTGCTCCTTTCTTTGTGCCCCATTTTATCTCATTCTGTCACAGCGTCTCTAACTTTCTTTCACACTTATTTGTCCACCTCTCTCCTCCACCAAACTATACACTTGTGGAGGGCCAAGACTGCATGAGTCATTTCTGTGCTCTCTTCAGTTAGCAGAGGCTGATACCTAGTGATGAGTAGATAGTTGAATGAATAAATGTCAAGGAGGGTGTTGCTGAGCCCCACCAAAAAAATCAAATAAGTCAAAAAATAAACAATGCCCATTAGATGAAAAAGTCCAAAAGTCACTGAGTGTATTAGTCAAAGATATTCCAAGAGAACAATAGGGATAAACTGGTTTGCAGGTGCTGAGGAACAAACTAGGAGAGATGGCAGTGTTTACTGCCTACATAAAAACCATTCCCCCATTTCTTCCTTGCTAAACAGAACTCCAGTTTTATTTAGGAATTCAGTAGATTCTCTTTGATGTGAAAGGTGGGCCCAGCCCCTAAACTACGTCAAAGTTCTGGCTAATAAGATGTAAGGGGAAATCCTTTGGTGGGGTATTTTGGAAAATATTATACCTCCTTGACATGAGTGAGGCTCAGGAAGAACAAACTTTCTGCCTGCCTTCCCTCCTTTGAACCCAGGGTAAAGGTGTGTTACCTGAAGTTGTGGCAGCCATGTTGCCACCATGAAGTGAAGGTCAAAAGAATTGCAGAGCTGTGACATCACTGAACCCCTGAGAAAAGACCAGCAACTCGTGACCTACAGAGTTCTTGTCACATAAGAAAAATAACCTTCTATTTCAGCTGGGTTTTCTAATTGATATAGAAAGAAGAAAAGAGAGACAAGCAAGTATAAACCAAACTTTTTAATTAACATATTACAAATAATACAGATTGGCAGGTGAAAGACAGAGTCTGTTTAATAGTATTAGGAAATAAGGCTGGAAATGCAAATGTAATGAGGTTATAGGCACCTCTGATACCAGAGAAGGGACTTGGGCTGTAATTTTGTCTGTAGCAGGGAGTCATAGAAGGTTTTTGAATAAGTTCTGGGACATCTAGAAGATTACATTGGCAAAATTAGCAGGATCCATCAGAGCCCAAAGAGTGATACATTTCTTTGTCTGACTTTCTGACCTTTACTTGACATGATTGTATTGGAATTGCCCACTGTGTGACTCACACTGTGTAAATCCCCCTCATTCAGTTCACAAATTAGTAAGGAAAACAATAACCACGTTGCTTCGTGTTGCTTGTTGACCTATTACAAACAAAAGGTCTCAAAGCAAGTGAAATGTTACATTATTTCAGTGCTGCCAGGATATGAATAGTCCCTGTGGAAGTTACAAGTAAACGAAACTTCTGTTAATGAAAAGTAGCATTAATGAAAAGTAGCATTGGTGGAATAAACATTGTATGAACATTTGCCATATGAAATGAGAAAATGAGAGCACGTATATACTTCTAAAATACCAGTTCCTGATATTTAATCTGTGCCAAAAAATTAGCCATGCCTAAATAATAAATCTTGCCTGCTAGGCCTGAGACTATTAGATTATTCAAAAGTGTTTCTTTAATGGTGTGGAAGGTTTTTAATTTGCTCACTTTTACAAAACATTTTTAACAATTTCATCCTATAAGAATAAATGCTCATATGCTTATTCACAGTTTCAAACATGTTTCTCTCTTCCCACTATATCCACTCAGAAAAATAAGCTTACAATAGAAAGACATCACACCAGGGAAATCTCTGCTGTGAACATCATAGAATGTTCCAACACTGTACAGGAAAAATACTAGGGATGGTGTTTACTTTGCCATCATATAGGTGAACACCATCTTACAAATATTATTGTTAACTAAGAAAAAGAAATGTGTCGTTTATTTTTTGGACTAGGAATTGATGCTAGAGATTTTAAAGTGAATTATGACAAACTTATTAAAAAGTACAAAGAACAGAAAGTAACATCTTGCCGTAGTTGCCTCTGATCTTTTTATAAAGAGCGGACCTTGCTTTGGATTCCTTCCGATTCCCCTCCTTGCTCCTCTCCTTCTCTCCAAGAGGAAATCACTTTTTTTGAAGTCTGTATGGATCCTTCCTGTTCCTAGCACTACACTTTTACTTCGTATGTGTATAATCTTATCCACATCTTTTACCTATGAAATTCTTCATATGCAAATTATTAAACTTTTTAGATACGTTATTTATGCATTCTGAATATTAATCCTTTGTCAAGTAATGCCTTGAAAATATCTTCTCCATTTACCTTTTAACCTTTTATAATGTCTTTTGTCATATATATATTGTTATCTTAACACTAGCCAATTTATCCTTTCCTCTACAGATTATGCATTTTATTGTTAAAAAAAAAATCCTTCCATACACCAAGGGCATCAAGGTATTCTCCTATATTTCCTTCCAATATTTTTACAGTTCTGTTTTTCTTGTTTAGGTTTTTATTCTAACAGAAATTTGTGTGTGGGGTAAGCTGGGGATCTAATTTAATTTTTTTCTGTGTGAATGTTTGCTTTTTAACCGAGAGAAAATAAAGAAGGAATTAATCACTCTTCATAATCCATAGACTCCTCAACATCAGATACCATGTCTGATTTATACCCTCCTCAGTACACTGCCTCATGGGCTTTGAACATTATTGGGACTCAGTATATGTTTTTTGGCTAAATGTTACTGTTTTCTAATCTCCATCGCTTAGAGCATATACAAAGCTGTCCAACTAAAATAATCTGAGTTGTGCCTTAAATTATCTGCCCCCCCCAGCAGGAAATGACATTATGATTAACTCGGTATAAGTGCTGAGTCATCCCAATTAAACTGAAAGGTACAAATAACTTCCCTAACTTTGCCCATTTTTAGAATGCTTGTCTGGAAAAAAAAAAAACAATCTCCCCACCCCTCAAATTAGATTCATCTTATTTGTTCATCTACCGGAAGCAAAGCATAACAAAGAAGTAGGAGCCTGGATCAAAAATATGTTTTAACCTATTTTTATCAGATTTATAAGTTCAATATTTGAGTTGGAGGAAATCACGTCCCAAACTCAATTTGATAAACCTATTTTGAGGATACCAATGTACAGAATTAAGCTTTTAATAAGGCCTAGTTATGTTGGTTTACTTTTTGCCAAGACCTACCTAACTTTCTCCACTCTTTCATAAAGAAAGAGTCTGAAAGTAAGATACATGTATAATCCAACTTTAATCAAAGGCATTTAGTCAAAACCAAGGAAGATAATTTTAAGAAAGAAACATTCTAAGCTTCCTTCAAAGAGTACTTCCCTGATACATTTATTAAAAAGAATCTCCTTATAGAATTTTGGCCTTTTCAAATAATTCCAGGAGCATCAGAGTCACAGGAGGGATGCACACATTTTTTTCTGGAGGATGTGGTTCTGACAGACCACAGGGAACAGGTAAAACTGGCCAGAAGATAGGGGAGTGCACTGGTAAAGGTGAATAAAGTGAAATAAAGTTCGTAAAGTACTATTTATTGGGAAGCAAAACCATTTTATTTTCAACCAGCGGCCGTAGACTAACCTTTTTATCACGTCTAAAAGAGGCACTCAGGTCAGAAAATGATGTCAGTGCTTTCAGCTTTGTATTGACTGACACCCTTCACTTGAAATCGCTTCTATCAGCAGGTTCTTTAGTAGAACCAAAGCACATTCAGCCCAGCCAAAACAAAAACAAAAACAAAAACCCGAGACTCTCTACGGCTAAGGTTAAGCACAATCAGGAAATATCACCTTCTGCTTTATCTTTAATGTAGCAACATATTTCTCATTGTTTCACTGAACAGCGCTTAGAGACCTTGAACTTCAAAATCATAATGCTTCTAGAGAAACTATCGAGAACCACAATTTGGGGGCGTATTCAAAAGCATCAGTCTCGTTTGGAAGAACTCATCCCCTTTTTAAAAAGAATGGGTCAAAGTCATCTAGGAGAAAAAAAGTAATTTTCAAAAAAGTTTAACCTTAAAAACATTATCTTGGTGCTCGGGGTTCCCTCTGCTCAAAAGAAAACAAGCAAAAACTGATTAACACTGCTGTCTTCTTTGCATGCTTCTCTGAAAAATCGTCACTGGAAGTCCCCTGGGAAAATGAGATTCAGTTTGCACACCTATCCAGTGCATGCCTTGCCCACGAACACTGAAAAAGCGAGACTCGACGCTTAGAAAAAGGGAGTGGGGGGTGGGTGCCAGTCACTTCTGCGTAAACCCTGAGCCTCCTCCAGGGCTGGTGACGCTCGGCCGGCGGGATGGGGCCGCGAGAGCCCGGGGGCAGCCCCGTGGGTGACGGAGGCGTCGCCAAGTTCCCTGCAGCTGCCAGGCAAGCGCACGACTAATTAAAGGCGATTCTTGGGGTCGAAAATAAAAGCTTTCTTTACCAAACCATCTCGCTCCCTAGCCTCACCATCCCGACCACCCCCGGCTCGCCGACACACAGGAAAAATAAAGTGAGACGGGCGGGGGAGTGGAGCCCAGAAAGGGAACTGAGAAGAAAAGCGCCTGTGACACAAAATGGAGAAAGAGGAACCGAGAGGGGAAAGAAAAGAAGGAAAAGCGGGAGAAAGGAGATTATGAATAAGAAAAGTAAAGGGGCAGTGGGGTGGAGAATACGCGAAGGACAGCAAAGGAAGGTCCCGTTGGAGGAGTAGGAAAAAAAATCAATAAATAAACGAAGGAAGAGACCGAGGAGGAAAGATGTTCTAGACGCCGAGGCTCCATTTTCAGCAGCGCCATATTCGCTTTTCCTTTCGCCGCTTTTTGTTTGGTGGTGTTTGCAGTCGGTGGACGGGCGCCAGCGCATTTCTGCAGCTTCAGCAGCTTCGGTCCGACAGATGGGGAGGGACGGAGGGCCCGGGCGGGGGACGGACGCCTTTGGCCCCGGCGCTGGCCCGGCCCGTCTGCGCACCTCCCGCCCCCGCTCCTCTGGGCTGCGGCTTGGCCTCCAGCTCGGGTCCCGGCCCGGAGGGAGCAGCTCGCTCGGGGCCCCGCCGCCGCCCCCGGGGCACGCGGAGCCCCAGAGTCCGCCCACGGTGGCGGTGGTGGGCGCGTGCCGCCCGGGGATGGGTAACCGACAAGCGTCGAAGAAAGAAACCGAAAAAGACAAACCCTTGCGGGGAAGGAGGAAGAGGACGCACATTGCGGGGAGGGGGCAAGGGGTCCCCAGAAAATAGTCTAGCTTGAGGTCGCCGAGTGCCAAGGTCCGCATTCAGGCCCGGGGCGGCCTCCACCTGCGCGGGGCGCCGGGGGCGCCCGGCCTGGGTTCGCGCGCTCGTGCCCGGGCCGCGTCCTCGGTTAACTGGGAGCGGGGCTGCCCGACGCGGCGCCGGCCCGGGCCGCCGGGCCTCTCCCGCTGCCCGAAGGACGTCCAAGGTCGGAGCGCGGCTGGGGGCCCCAGGCTGAGCCGGAGGGCAGGACGGCCAGCGCCAGCCTCGGGGGCGCCCTCCCGGGAGGCGGCAGGGGACACCGGTCTTCGGGGGGCGCTTCCCGGGGATTTTAGGTGCCGCCGGTGTCTGGAAGTTCTTTCGGGGTTAAGTTCTGGGGCAACTGGAGGCGGTTCAGGAAAGAGAAAGTCAGGTCTTCACATCCCCGACCTCCAGTTGCTGATTTCCGTCGAATGACATGTCGGGCCCTGGTAAGAGTGTTAAACGCGCCCTACGTACATTTTCTTCGGACCCCTCCCATTTTTGCTTCACTTGCACTTGACGTTGCCCTTCGCTCTAAGCTGCGTCCTCGCTGCCTCGAGATAAGCCCCTGGGTTCCAGACGTCCGCATCCCCGCTCCGGGGCCGTGCCCTCGCGCCCCCCAGCCTCTGGGGACCAGCCGGGCCGGGAGACGCCGGGATGGGGACGGCGCGATCGCGGCCGCGGCGGGTCTCGGGCCGGCTCCCCGCGCGGATCGGCGCAGGGCGGCCGCGGCGAGCAGGCACCGGGCCGGACCCCTGGCGCCGTCGGGTTCCGCACGCGCCGCGCCGCAGGCCGGGGCCGCCGCCTCCTTCTCTCCCCAGGCCCTCCGTTCCTCGCCCTGCGGAGGTGGGGCGGCTGGAGGCGACGGAGTCTTCAGGCCGGTGGAGAGGCGCGCGTGAAGGTCGGGACCCGGGATCACCGCCGTGGGAACCGAACCCCACACTGTCCCGGGGCGTCTCCGTCAGCGCTTCGCTGAGTTTGCTCCCAGAAATAAATGTCTTCACTCCTGTGCTCCTCCGGCTCGCTGCGTCCTCTTTTCGTGGCCAACTCTAGCAACACAGCACTGTGCGTGTCACCGGCCCCCAGTGCGCTCGGATAACCTCAGACCCCCAGTCCAGCAGAAGCGCCACCCAAACGTGGCGCCTTCGAAGCTCCCCGGACGCAGGCGGCGGGGCCCTCGGACCCCATCCCTCCGTGAGCCGCGGACGGCGCATGCCCACCTGCGGCTCCGCTTTGGACAATTGTCACCAGGCTGTTTTATTACCACTACTATATTAACCGGCCTTCAAATTCTGAAATAATGTTTAGGTCACTTTCAACAGTTCATCCTTTATATATGTAGTTTTTCAGACTACAGATTTCCACGAGGAAAACATGACTTTCCCAAACGGCAAAAGAAAAAAAAAAACCCAGATTTATTTTATTCTTCTACTAGAAAAGAAAAAAAAAAATGCAGCTTTCAAATAACTTTAGGATTAAATTGTTTGCCCTAGGAGAAAGCTCCATAACTGAGCTCAAACACGAGTCTTGACGTTTTTAATGAAGGTGACATTTTCCCTATGTTTTTTGTGAAATGTTAAAATCAAAATTTCAAACTCAGATAGCTATGTGATGGTTTTAGACTGTTCCACAAAATTAAGAAGTAAAAACAATGACAAACTACAAGGCCTAGTTCACAAATAACATTCCAGCTTCTGTTTCTGAGAAAGATAAAAAGAGCTAGGAGAGTTTTTTCAAAATTAAAGTATTCATAGTCTGAAATAGACACTTATTTGACAACACATGAAATTTTAAACTGAGCAGTGTTTATACTATGTTTTTTGGATATACTCAACTGTCTTCTGTGCTTCTCTCTTTTATGGGGAAAGCTTACATTTAACCCCCCAGGTTTCTTTTCATTTAATCATGATTTTTCTTTCTTTAAGTACAAACCCTAAAGCCATTTGGAAAAGGGTATTTTATGGCAGCCAATTGCAAGGGCAAATAAAGCTTAAAATAAGTTACTTTCTTATCTCTCCAGGATTGCTTCCTTTAGAAATAAAAGTTGGAAGTTGTAGCTTGATCGACATTGTCCACTCTTAAATCTAGCCACTGAATGCAACTGATTAGGTATTAAGGCCTACTTTTTTTTGATCATGGCAAAGCATTTATTAAACTCTTAAGACAAACTTGGGTTTCTTTTTGTAAGTCCATGTAGTGATTAATTTTCAATGTAGAACAAAGATCACCACATTGATGCATCCTTCTTCCAGCATTTCATGTGTTAAACAGTGCTAAGTAATATGCAATTCAACAAGAATATCATCTCTATCTGAAAAAAGAGGCTGAATTTTAAGTAGACCTCATGTTTTATTCAAAATCTATTTGGAAAGATAGCTAATAGAAATTACCTTCAAATTTTTGGCAAGGTAGTCCTTAGAAATGCAAAAAACAAATTCAGAAATATGCAAGATATGATAGTCCACTTATAACACATACAATCTTTACATAACTATATTGCTTATTATTTTTAGCATGACCTATTGATCTCTTTGTCTTTCAAAGTCTTAGTATTGGCAATTTATTGAATACTTTTAAGGTACTTTTTTATATGTACATTGGTCTGTTTGTTACATCATAAGTCATAGTTGCTTCGACCCACTGAAATATGTTATGCTAAGTATATTTTAAATGGTCCTTATTTATATTATGAATACCTCAAATTTCAAATGTCTGCAATTTTTACATTTTGAAGTACATTTTTTTAGTGCCAGATATTGCTATATGTTAGCACATGGAATACATTCAGGTATTTCATTCTAATAGGATCCAAATGTAAATGCCTCAAATAAGATATGTAATGTGACAGAAAGCAGCAAAGAAAACTTCATTTTATTATAATTCTATTGGCATTTTAAGAACATTCAATTAAAAACATAAAGTAAGTTTCCAATATGCTAAGACTTTACCTTTGTACCAAAATAGTAAAAAGCAATACAATCGACATTCTCTAGCAATCCCTTCCCCATCCATTGCTTTCTCAAATACTCTTCTCATTATATCTACCAGATACCAAGCATGGTCAAACATTTAGATAAAGAAATGAAATGAAATTTTTAAATTTCCCTTCTTAGTATTTGATGTTTCTTAATTGTTTTATGAGAAATCGATACAGTTAAAAGATCTTAACAATTTTAAACCTAAAATTAAGATGAACTCGTGCCTTCATTTATCAAATATATAGACTTTATTGAGGTCCAAGGTTACCTGAGCAATGAATGTATTGAAAATAAATATTGAAATACAGAAAGTTTAAGGGTTATAACTCTAGGTATTAACTAGGAATTTAGGAATGGTGTTGTTTTTATTTCAACATTTTTCTCTTGCTTTAGGAGAGCAGCCTATAGTACCAAAATAGCCTAAGAAAAGTGTGTGTAGGGCTGTGGTAGTTGGAGGGGTGGTTTGGGGGGAGTTATTGAGGTAATCTTACAGCTTTTTAACGCACTTGTTTGTTTGAAAACACTTTATGTTCCCAGCTAAATATTTGGAAATATGTTCAATGCCTCAGACAATTTCTCAGATAATCGTAAAGACCTAAAAATACAGCAAAAGAATGTTGATCAGCTAAAACTTTATAGTTTTCATGTCACAAATAAAAATTGTATATAAGCCATTGATCGTGATATTAATAAAAATTGTACAAAGCAGTATGGAAAAATTGCATAGTTGTATTGCTGAATAAAAAACTATTGCTACAATAAATGCACTATTTTATAAAAGTCAATAATCTTTTAGAGCGGTTTTCACACATTTTAATATATCATTTTAAATTATTCCCTTTGTTATATACAAGTGTTCTGAATTGAATTGTCTTTAAACATATAGAATCCCCAGCTGATTTTTGTATATTAGGAATAATAAGAAGCTACTAGAATTCTTGGTTACAACAAGGGTCTAAACACAGTGATAATAGAATTTCATAAATCAATTATATGCTCCATTTGAAGATTATAAAGCATAATTAACTTACTTGACACCAACACAAACAACGTTTTGTTTCTTCACAGAACAGGCTATGAGCTGTTTTCAATTATTGCACCGAAATGCTGTCCTCTAAAATTAACAAATGAAGGAAGATTTGCATACTGCACAGTGGCCTGAAGACAACCTAGAGTGCAGCTATCCAATTGTTTTCCTAATTATATTTTGCCTGCTTGCATAATTTATTTTCCACAGAAGAACTAGTGATCACCTAATTTTTTTTAAGCAACTTGGTGGAAAAAATTCCTGAAGCAATGCATTATCCTTATGAATGATGTGAAATGAAATTAATCATTTGAAACAGCACCCACAGGTTGTCACTTTAATTCTTAGTTTGGAATATTGAGCATAAAATTGTTATGTTGTATCTTTTGCTGTGCCCTTCCTTACGAAGATACAGGAAAAATAGAAACGAATGTATCGATGATTAAAATAAACATTTTCTGGTTATGTAAAACGGAGGAGAGTTTTCTGGGAAGAGGGGCTTGGTGCAGAATTCTTATCTGCCTTCGGCACAGGTGGACTAGGCAAATTGCTGCTTGGTACAGTTTCAAGGGCAACTGTAGAGTGCCTCTGCCCCCAGTCCTTCCCTCACCCGTTCACTGATGTCTTCAACAGTTTTATAGTTTAAAAGGTAGAACCTAGGTAAAAATCCAAAAACTACTGAGAAAACTCCCATTCTCAGCTGTTGCCAATTATTTATACTTTTGAGTGTCAGAGCGAATGTTGGTGGAAGGAAGAGAAAGTTTCAGGACACTGAGTAATTAACATGAATGGGGAGAGAACTTGAGGAGGGAAGAGAGAAAGGGCTAAGGATGGGAAATTGTTGAGGCAAAGAGACAAACTTGTCCATAATTTTTGCCTGGTCAAAAGTAATTGACTAGATAACGTCCTATTTAACATCAGCATTTAATGATCTATAATCCACTTCATTTTATACTATTCCTTATATCTGGGCAATTAAGTTATCAGTGTAAGGTATAATGGAAAAGAATTAATTAAAGATTTCAGGTGCAAACTGGACTTAGGTAAAATGCTCAGATCATTAAAGTCGCGTCTACAAAAAAGAAAGTGAAATGTTAATAGTGTTACGTATTTGACAATGAGATAATTTACCTGGCCACACAAACTAACTAGATGACTGCTAAATTTCTGCTTTACTATGAGCTGTATTAATATATATCATGGTTAAAGACAGTCTCTTAAATCATTTTTGTAGTTGATTTCAGAAAGTCTGTTTCCCTATTGGTTATATTAATGATGATTCCACGTTGCGTGGAAATTAGAACATTTGTCAATTCAAAATCAATTGTTCAGATAGCCAAAAAATTATGTTATGGTTCAGTTATTTCAAACATAAACCGGACTCAGATTTTTTTTTTCTTAACCAACTATTTCAATCCATTCAAGATTCTATCCTAAAAGCAGCATTTAGCAGTTTTCAGGTAATTTCCAAACAAATGAAGATTAATAAATCATCAGCAATTAAAGTTTAGCTTCATAATTTAGTGTAAAAGTGAATTTTTGGTCAAATGCTAATAACATAAAAATGAAATTTACGTATGTCCCTTGTTCTTAAATATTGAACAAATAATCATCGAATTAGCCAAAACCAAAAGATATTGAAATATAACTTCTAGTTAATTTATCATCCATAATTGATTATCCTGCTTTGCAATTCAGTAACATCTGTGATCAAAGATATCTTTCAACAAATTAACTCTAAGTTTAAACAACTGGAAACCATTTCTGGATGGTGCAGGATTTCGTAATGTTAGTTCAAGAGACTAAGAGACATATGACCAAATTTGGAAGCTGATTTGTGCTGATTTGTGAATTGTTTAACTTGTGTCTTGGGCTCTGACAAAGGGAGACACACGTTCAGACATATGTAGTCATTTAAAGACTCCAGTCTATTTCCTAGTTGGTTATCTGCTTCCTGAGTCCAATTTTAGTAGCCAGTGAGTATCTTCTCCCCCATCTGACTTGATTCTGGTTTCTTATTTTGTGATTGCAAGCTGAATTTTTTTTCTCCTATATTCCTGACTTTGACCTGAGAAGTAAACTGATCAGTGGTTTGAGCATACTTTCTTAGTGTTTGTCTATTTTTGAAAAGATCCTGAGCTGTTTCTCTGATCACAGCCTAGTGATCCCAGTACATGTTGACACAGTGGCCCAGCAAGCATTCAATGCTATTTTTCCTGGTGGCGTGACCACCTGGCCACCTGCCCTTCAGGAAGAATAGGGACCTGTCCTCTGTTGACTGGGTCTCTCTCTCAGCTCTGCCTGATGTCAGACCATCTAGGAAAGAATAGCTCTGTGCTTCTATCAGAAGAGACCAGGAAAAATCTCACCTTTGCAATACTTCACGTTTGGGCTAGGATTTCCCTCAATTTCCTATGTTAACTAAATTGGTGGGTAATATTTTTTCAGTTTGTTGGTTGCCAAAGATGACCTTTCACCGGGTTTATCTGAGAACCTGGCCAATTAGTCCACCTTCCGTTAAAAGTAGAGGAACTGTCCCCTATACCCCCATTGTCTTGGTGCCGGGCCAGCCCTGGCGACAGCTGGATACTTGTCTTCTTAGTAGTTCTCCAGATATGGACCTCCAGGTATGGAACAGGAAGGACATGAAGGCCTTGAGCAAGGCCTCAGTGTCCTTGGCCTTGTCTGGACCTTCATGTTTAAAAGTCGTGGAGAACCATGACTCTGTCTTTATTGGTATCAGGGCCCCTAATCCTGGGCCTCTGCCTTTGTTTGGCCCTGTGTCAACTTTCGCTAAATCTCAGTACATCTGGGAAGCATCCACACCAGCAGTGCAACTGTAGGGAGCCAAAGCCAGTTTGTGTTCTGCATAGAAGGTGAAATAAATGTCAGTGTTTTAATTTATCATGTTTTCTGCAATATGGTTCTCTCAGTTTTTACTGATACCCAACTACTCCTCAAGGATTCTGGCAGGAATCATGGCTGGAAGGGCCTAACCCTACTGCTAAGTCTTCCCTTGCCTCGAAGATTTGGTTTGGTCCCCTCCTTCCCAGATGTACTCTGCTGTAATTAACTCGAGCACAGTTATGGCAAAGACCGACTTAGAGTTCTTTTAAAATCTGCTTTTGTAATATGTAATGTTGTTTCACTATTCCTCTTACTAAATTTATGAGGAGGGTATTATCAAACCTGCTTTACAGAAATACAAGCATTTGTTCTTGGCTAATGTAACAACTCACATTTAGCCATTGTACAAAGCGTGTGAAGGGCTTTACACATAAAGGCTCTGTGAAGTGGGTGCAATTATTATGACGTTTTACTGAGGAAAGAAGGCTTAGGGATAGTTAATAAAGTGCCTGAGATTCTTACCAATGTTACTAATGGGCCTTCCATGTTGTCAGATCAGTGGACCCTTTCCTCTCCTTAACTTACTCAACCTCATAGCACAGATCAACCCTCCCAGATTGACATGATGATTGCTGGCTCTTTTTCCTAGCCTGTTGGTCTTCTTTGCCGCCTCGTCCTTCTTTACCTTAACTCTCAGTGATGAAGTTTCTGAAGACAAGGCCCTACCCCTCTTCTTTACTCTCCGTCCCTATTCTCATAACTTCTACGGTAATCTGTACGTCTACAGTGACAACACTTACACCGCTACGGAAGACCTCTTCTCCAAGCACAAATTTATCTATCCCACTATCTACCTGATAGCACCATTTGGAAGCTTCTTGGGTATCTAAAATCACATAATATATCCAAAGGTGCATCCTTGGGCTTCTGCCTACAAATCTGCTCCTCTCCATTCTCAGTGAATGGCATCACCATTACCTAATTGCTCAAGTCAGACACCTGCAAGTCATTCTTTTCTTAAAATGCTTACATCCATTCCATCACTGAGTTCTATCCATTTTACTGCAAAATGCCTGCTATCCTTCTATTTTTCTCTATCTCGATGGCCACCACATTAGCTTAAGCCACCATCGACTTCTCTCTGCACTACCGAGATAACTTCCTAAGGGGTGTCCCTTCTGCTTTGCCCTTGAAATCTGTTCTCCATCCAGACATTGTAATCCTTTACATATATACATATATAGATATTTTTTTTGGTAAAATTTTTACAGAAATGTTATTACAGAAGAAGTTTACGGAAAAGTACACAAATCATAAATGTAGAGCTCAATGAATTTTCACAGCCTGAACACACGTGTATAACCAACACTCAGATCAAGAAATAAAATGCTATCCACACCCCCAGGGACCCCCTCCAAAATCCCTCCCAGTCATTACCCCTGAAGGTACCCACTATATCTTCTTTTGCCATAGATTAGTTTTGCCCTTTTCTAAACATTGTATAACTGGTATCAACAGGTTTGAAATATAATACAAATTATGACACTAGAGCCTAAACTCCTCAAGTCTTCTTTTATATGTAGATTAAAATATAAACATATTACTGTGGCCTACCAGTAGCAGGATAATCTGGCCTCTACATACTTCCACAAGCTCAAGTCCCACCATTTTCCATTTGCTCTATATGCTACAGCTCTCTTGGTCCTTTTTTGATTCCTTAAATATGTCAACGTCTTTCTTACCTCAGGGCTTTTGCATATGCTGTTCCTCTGCTAGAATGCTAGCTCCAGCATGGCTGGTTTCTACTCACTCCTAAGTTCTCGCTTAAGCATCACCTCCCCAGGGAAACTTCCAGGACCGCTGTATCTCCTACCCTTCTCCCATCCTCCTGCCGTAAGACAAGGCTTCTGAAGGCTGGGGTGTGTCAGGAATGGCTGGGGGCCTCTTGTTCTCGGCAAACAAAAGAGGCATAAGAAGATGTTATCTTTGTTTCAGCAGCTGTGCACATGTACAATTTAAAGGGGCATTTGAATTGGTTAAATTTTGGTATAAAGGAAGCTGGAGGAATTAGAAAAGAAGTGTCCGACAGACATGGCAGAATCTGAGAGACCTGCTCTGCTGTCTCCCAGGAAGGTAGATAAAGCAGCTCACTTCTGTGCCTCCCTTAGCACATGTTTTAGATTCATTAGTGGGAAGAGGAAGGGCCACAGCCTTTGCTTCTACAATGCAAGTGTTAAGTCCATCAGTCGGTGAGTAGCTGGGTACCTGGCAGGCAGAGAAGGGTGTGGGACAGCAGAAAAGACTCCAGCATATTTGGCCATTTTCCCCAGGACGCGGGTGGCGGATTCCCGGCGGAAACCTTGTTCTGTGTAAGTTGAAACACTCACCACTTTATATGAAGTGTGTATATCTCAGTTTGTGTGCCTTGAGCTTGGATTTCTTGGAATTTCACTTTACCATATTCCCTCAAATTTCCTCCCACTGTGATCAAATACTTTGACTGTAAATGGCCACCTCTGTGCTGGTGAAACAGGCATTTGGGAGGAAGGGAAGTAGACAGAAGAAGGTGGATGGGTAGTGGCCCAGGGACCCTGTCCAGTGGAGACCAACATCTGTCCTTGAGGAACCAGATGCAAAGTTGTCCTCCATGGGAGGCCACAGTCCCATGCTGTCCTGAGAGCTGTTAGGCCCCAGTCTGCGGCCTCCCATCACACACAGCGCCTTGCCCAGCCCGTGCAGTGAGGCTGCACAAATATTTTCCCTGGAACTCGTTCCTCAGTTTCACAGAATGCTCCAGTTTGAATAGGATCTTTGAATGAAGTACCTCACGTAGGGTTTGGGTTCACCTTGGAGAAAATGTCTGGGTTACTCACGTGAAAGTATTTCATGCTCCCAAAGTGCTCGCTCTCAGACAGCATAGGCTTGAAGAGAACACAAAAGTGTAATTATTTGTTTACAACAATAATTATATTATTATAATTCATTATTATTAATAATACTTATTCACAGTATAAAAGATATTAGACGTTTGCCACTGTTTTGGGTTTCAGTTGGGCTGTTTTCATTTCAAAAGACAGCGACTGTCTCAAGTTACCTCAACTACTTGAGGTCTGGGTTGAGTGGAACAGAAGCCATGCAGACAACAGCACTGCCCTAGTGTCAAATGGATGGATTTGCTCGCTTCCTGCTTGTCTCTGTCATCGGCTATTGAGGCTTGACTTGACATTGCTGCAATCCAGGCTTCCTCCTCCTGCCTCCAAATGGAGGACAGGGGAAGGAGGAGGGCGGAAGGAATGTTCCACCATCAAGGACTGTGGCTGAGCTCTCTGTGCTCACGCCAGAAACTTGATTCTTCATTTCCCTCTCCTGACTCCTGGCTGCTTGCATTGCATCGCCCTACCTCATAACTTTTAAGTTTCACTTTCTGCTGGCGGATTGCTTCATTCACTTAAAGCTTTTCATTGCAAATTCCTGACAGAGAGAGACAGAAAAGGGGAGGGAGAGAGAGAGTGGGAGAGAATCTGAATGGCCCTTTCACCCTTTTAAGGCTGACGATGCCATGGGTCTCTGGCCAGCCTATGAATTTACTGTCCTTTCAGCTGGGGCTGGGACGTGAGTTGAAGGGTGTCATGTGATCCGTGTACCTAAAGTCTGCCCTCTCAGGAGGTGCAGGGGGTGCTTCATCCTCCTTAGAAGCAACTGTGGTTAGAAGCAGCTGGCAATGCATTTGGCATTCCCAGTATGCTCTCATCAACAAAAGAGAAGCCTGAGCAATGCAAGTACTAGGTATAAAACGTACAAAGTAATCTTTCTTTTTGAGTGGATGTTAAAATATATGTATATGATGGTGGATACTTTGAAAGAATACATTCTTCCAAAAAAAAAAGCAGCTCTGGTTTGGAATGTTTATTTGACCCAGCTGTGGAGCATTATCCTACTGATTCAAAAAATTAATATATTCTTTAGAAGTATTAGTATTATAATAATCTATTCCTGCAAGCAATAAAAAACAGAAACATAATGGTTGATGTAAGGGGTTAGTGTTGTACACCTGGACTTCGATGGAAAAAGAAGGCTTTGACGACGAGAAGGCTTTGGGAGGCTGTTAATATGTTCCAACTACAGTATTCATAATAGACGTTAGGTATTTCCAGCCCTTTTCTGCATTATTTAACATGAGTTTAACCCAATCTTTCCTTAGGCTCAATGGAAAACAGGTGTCAAGGGAGCAACAGGAAGATGTTTTTATCTTCCTTAGCTATTTCTGCAGCTGTGGGAGAAAGAATTTTCCCACATTCTGAATAAAAACAAGGTTATACATTTCTACCAGTCATATCTAGACAAAAACCTAAAAATCATCCTTGATTTCTTCTCTTACCCTATGTTTCCAGCCAAACCATCATCAAGTCCTGGTACCAACAATGCCATCAGAGACCCAGGCTTTATCTTTCTTTTCTATCATCCTTAATGTATTGGCTTTCATTCTCAAGCTTGTTACCTCATGGTCTCCAGATGGCTGCTACATTGCTAGGCATTGCATCTGTGTTCCGGACAGGAAGAAGGGTATGGACAGAGACTGATTTCCTTCAGAAGTTTTGTTTTATATTCAGGAAGGAAACCCCTTGGCAGAAGACTACCTCTCACATTTCATCAGCCAGAACTGGATCCCATACCTCTTCTTAGACTAATCAATATCCAAAGGACTAAAATTGCTAAGGTAGATGTTGCAGACTTGTTTGCACAGTATCTCTTCTAACCCCCTTCTGTGCATTCCTGTAGAGCTGAGACTGGAAAGCTAAAAACTACATTTCCAAGACTCCCTTGCAGCTAGGGAATGGAGTAAAAGAGAGGTGGATACAAGGTGTCCATTTTGCTGGTACCCATTATTGGGGTAGAGTGGCTCAGGAATGGTTAAATAGGCACTTCCTTGCTTGCCTCTCCTTTATAAAATGATTTAAATCATTATTAACTTCACTTGGTGCTGGCTTTGTCCATTTTTGGTTTTTGTCTCTGGTTGTTTCGATGTGGAATATTGCAACATTAGGTAACCCACAGTACAGCACTTTATAGCATATTTGGTCCCCACACAGTTGATGAGCTGTGCTTACAGCAAGATAAATTTCTTTGGTCTCAGAACTATACATCGCTAGGCTTCTGCAAGGGCACTGGCAACGGCTGCTGATGGTGATTTTGATGGTGGTGAGATTTTTCAAGTCATCTGGACACTGGGAATTGTGACCGCTGATGGTGTCTTTTTCCTCTTGACTACTAAGAAGATTTAAGGCAAATGAATGGTTTTCTTCCTGAAAGTATAGTCTTTATTCTGTATATTTTGTGTGCTAACCTCACTTCTGATCCTATCATTTCTACTCATTTTTCTCCTTGTCTTGATTCTCTTACTTATTTTTGTTATTTCATTCTGTTGCATCTTCTTCCCACATGGCAGAAACCCTTTGGAAAATAGGATTATGGGAGTATGTCTGCTAAAGAAATAAAACTATTAAGTAAAGACATTTGAACATTTGACCTCCCAAATTAGAAAAACTATTAATATACTAGGTGTCAAAAATAAAAATTGGGATTAAACATTCCATAGGTATAAAATGACTTTAGTAGAATATTTTTAATTGGTCTCAAACATGAGTCTCTGCTTTGTTCCTTGGAAATATACTGACTTTCTTCCATATGCTTGTCATAAACTTGTGAGTAGGATGAATATAAAAGATGAATGGCCTTAAATCATCTCACTGTGGTGATGAGGACTGCACACATCACAGAACGGAACTGGAAGTATTTGTCACCAACACTTTAGAGAAGATAAATGCATATACAAATGTTTTAAAAACCAATAGGCAGTATAGTAGAGCATGAAACTCATACCCAAATGCCGGTGGTATCCTCTGACATGATTTAAAATGGGACCACAATCCAGATGGGGGAGTGAAGTCTGGAGAGCAGGAAGAGTGTGCTCCGCAGACCTGCTCTGACTGCAGAGCCCTGCCCCAGACCAGAAGCTTCACAGGGCACCATTTTGAAGGCTGGGAGGTAATATTCCTTCAGGGCATCAGGCTGATTTTGCTGCTGTCAAGTCAGTTAAAAACACGAGTGGCCATCCAATTAACAAATTCTAAAGTGTATGAAGGTGTGTTTCATGAAATTGCAATGAGAAGATTCAGCCTCATGGCTTTATAATCAGAGCAAATTTTGGACCCTAAATAATGTTGACCTGCTTTGACATCAACTCTGTTTACCGAACACAATTCCTCTAAATGGTTTCTGTTTCCCACCCCCACTCCACATCCCACCCCCAAATCAAATGCTCTCAAAAGCATTATCAGCATTAAGCATATTCAGAGGTGTGAGCGGAGGGCAACTAAAGAGGAGTTTTACAATGTTTTGAGTAAAGGAGCACTATTGAATAATTGTGTGGCCTGTGGGAGCACTCTCTCCTTAAAATCATTCCTTGGCTCACAAATGCATTCACAGTGAAGTCCAAAATCCTTGGAATGGCATCAAGACTCTTGGCCATGGGAAGCCTGATTCCCTCCCCAGTGTCATCTCTGGTCACTCCCCATCTTGTGGCTTGACAATGTCCAGCTACACTGAATTACATGTTGTTTCCTAAATACACCACATGCTCTTCTCCCTCTGGCTCCTGCACGGACTGGAACACAGACCCACCTTCCTTGTCCATTCTTCCTGCCTGATGACTCTGGCTAAACTTTCAGGACCTGCCCCAATCTTCACCTCAACCAGGGAACCGTCTTCCATACCCATTTTTTTATGGCACCCAGTACTTACCCCATTGTACCCCCTGAACTGTCCTGAAGTTGCCTGTGTCTTCTTCTATCTCCAAGTGTAAATTCCTTGAGGGCACAGACTCTGTTACATTTATCATTGCATCCCCAGCACCTGGAATAGTGCCTGGAACATAGGAGATGCTGGATACCCATTTGCCGAATGAATGAGTTATTCTGTAGGAAACAATTCGTTTGGATGAATAATTTTGCTGCATTTGAAAAAAACCACTTGTCTTGTGGACGTAATTCATGCTATATCGACATTCATGTTTCCTAATAAGTACTCCAGAAAGGTGTTGTCATCCAATGTGATAATCCTACTATTTGCATTTTAATCCCATCTCAAATTTATAAAAACCTCATCATAGCTTAAACAAGAAATTTATCAATCAAAATATTCACTTTAAGGATGGAAATACTCTCTAAATAGAGATGGCAATTAAATTATAACATAAAACAAATATTAGCAATAATACCCTGTAAATAGGAACCTAGTCACATTCTTGATTTTATGAAGAGTAAATGGCTTTTTTTCAAGCTGTAAAAAAAAATTTCCAGAATAAAAGCACCACTGTCTTCTCGCTGACCTGATGATGATAATCATGATAATAACAGTAATTTACATGGCTAAATGTGTACCAGGCCCTTTGAATGAATTTGTCATTCAGTTCTCATAACATAAAAGTAATCATGACCTTTATTTAAAAAAGAACAAATGAGTTTAAGATAAGTTAAATGGCTTGTCCAAATTTACATACTAATAACCAACTGGTAGAGTCAAGAATGAAGCCCAGACAGTATGACACCAGAGTTTAGGCTCGTTCCAGACTTCTGGAAAATGCAATCTCACATTAAGGAATCTAAGATGCTATATCTGAGTTTTGGTGAACTCCTCCTCTATATATGTTATGCCATTACCAGTTATGGAGTAGAATATGGTCTAAAACGGGTCCTTCCGAGCCTGCAACCAATGAGTTTGGTTATTAAAGTGTCAGAAGTTACATTCTGTATTAGCTTTCTATTGCTACATAACAAATTACCCCGAACCCGGCAGCTTAAAACAACAAAAACATTTATTATCTCACAGTTTCTGAGAGTCAGGAATCTGGGGCTGCTTAGTGGGGTGGTTCTGGCTCAGGGTCTTTCATGAGGCTGCAGTCAAGCTGCAGTCCAGGGCTGCTGCCATTTTGAGGTTCCACTGGGACTGAAGGACCTACTTCCAAGTTACCTTGTGTGGGTGTTGTCAGGCTTCCATTCCCTGCAAGAAGTTGGGGTGAGCACCCCAGTTTCTCCCTGACTGTTGACCAAAGACCTCCCTCAGTTCTTCACCACATGAATCTCACAATAGGGCTGCTCACAACCCGGAGGCTGGCTTTCCTCAGAGCCAAGAATCTAAGAGAGAATAAGAAACAGGTGACCCAAGAGGAAAGCAGCAGTTTCTTTTAACCTAATCTCAGAAGTGACGCCTCATCACTTCTACTGTGTTCTATTCATTAGAAATGAGTCACAAAGTTCCACCAAACTCAGGGGGTTACACAAAGGGCATGATGACCAGAAGATGGGGGTCATTGGGAGCCATCCTGGAGGCAGTCTACCACACGGGCTTTAATATGCTATGAAGATATGGATGTCTTGGTTTCATTCCTTAGTTACAGGTTTCCAGCCAAAGTGTTGGCTTTTTCTCTTTATTCAAATGAAAAGAAATTAGATTATTAGACTCAAATGACACATCTCAGCTTACCAAAATACCCTTTCACTAGAAGAAAAGATTGGAAAAATGAAGAAAAACTTAAAATGCCTTTAATCTACAATTACATCAAATGGCTAATAATTTTCTTAGCATGTATCACATTCTCTCCTAATACAGTTCAAATGTTGGTCTAAGCTATAATGGGTCCCAAAGAAAAGACCACACAAATAAGCAAAGAGCACTTAGAAATACTGTTGAGTATCAATTTCTTGAAAACAATTGTGTGTTTCCAGTACCTCCCCTTTATGGCTGACTAACTTCTGAAATCAGTGTGACAAGTATCATGCCAGAGACTCCTTGGGGACAAGCTGAGGAACACATATTTAAGATCTATTTGAGAAAAGGTGTGTTACTGCCTTGATACAACACAATTAATCATTTTTAGAATAAATCAGCTGTTTTAAAGATAAGAGAAATATACACTTCAGATTTAGTGGTTAAAATGAAATGGTGATACTTCCAAACGTTAAATCAATTTGGAATGTTACATATTTTCATGCTTAGAAACTTAGGAGGCCTCTACATGGTTTTAAATTAATTCCTTACAGTGCCATTATCAGAATAAGTAATCATTCATTCTGCAAGTTCGTTAATGCCCATGACCAAAAACCTTAAAATTCTGATCTGAAATGACATGAATCTTATTCATAAATGTGGCAGTATCGTCTTATGAAGGACTATATGATATTTGCCCTTGACTTATTATAAGGTGAAAATTGTACATGCATCTGAATTTTTTCCAATTAATCAGGAATTTATCATCACTGACATTTAACTTTGACCCACGAGTGCTAAAATCAAAGAAGAATTCCTTTCTTCTTCTTATCACTAAAAATGTGTCATATGGTAGTATAATTTTTTTCTAACAGTGAAATTCTTAACAGCATTGTAAATGTTACATCCACTTTGTAACTACAGGACAGCGACTAGAACACAGAAAGCTGTGTTGATTGCTTTTCGGGCTTGATCTATAACCTCCAGTGGTCAAACTTGAACTACAACTTTTCCAGGCTGATAGCAGAAATTTGCCATTTTTATAACAATATTTTTTACAATGATAATATGAATTTAGACTCAGCCTTCTCTATCAGGAAAAGAAAATATTCTCTTCTTTTTGCCACTTAATTAGATATTCATCTTGTATGAAAGCTATGAAGTTATATAATCATATTTTCAGAAATAAAAGGGATTATATGTTGAACACTTTGTTTTCAATAGCGAGTAGAGTGAAGCCTCATTAATTTACATCTTGTGAATTCGGAATTCGTTACTCTTACTGTGATTATATTTTCACTTTTGTATGCTCTATTAAAAGGGTTTATAAATATATCTGAAATGTAAATTAGATCCCACAAGAGAATGTTTTTGCATTTAAGATAATAAACTTTCTAGGACTTTAGAAGTATTTTGTGCAGGAGTAGTTATTATTCAGTATTACTGCATCATTATGGTAGTCTCTAAAGGATGGCTATCCATCAACACTTACCAGCACAGCATGGAGAGAAACTTATCTTAGCGAAGAGGCATTTCTTTACATTGTAATTTAGTCTTCTCACTAATTCACATAGCCTTTCTCACAATCAACACCACTTATTTGGTCTTATCTTTTCAAAAATTTGAGGGTACATTATTATTCGATATAATATACTGACAATAAAGTCAAGAATTTGAAAAAAGTCTCCATTTCAGACAAAAGTAGATTTGCTAGGTTTTTCTAAATAGTATAAAAATAAAAGTTTTTCAAAGTGTTCCAAGTTAGTATGTTAACTGAATTTTCAAGAGAGCATTATCAATGTATGGTTTTTTTTTTTGTTTTTTATTTTAAGATTTTATTTTTTTCCTTTTTCTCCCCAAAGACCCCTGGTACATAGTTGTATATTCTTCGTTGTGGGTCCTTCTAGTTGTGGCATGTGGGACGCTGCCTCAGCGTGGTTTGATGAGCAGTGCCATGTCCGCGCCCAGGATTCGAACCAATGAAACACTGGGCCGCCTGCAGTGGAGCGCGCGAACTTAACCACTCAGCCACAGGGCCAGCCCCTATCAATGTATGTTTTTATCTCCATTGCAGAGAAAGCATTCCCCCAGAACTCACTTGAAAATGTGACATAAGTAGAGATAAGTAGATGGACCTTCAATTCACTTTAAAGTGATAGGAAAAATAAAATTAGATGTATAGCTGGACACATTATGTAAACTATTTTCAAAAAAAGAATGAAAAAGAAATTAGTTTATGTTCAACTCAAAGTTATAGACTGTAAGTCTGTATCCAGTCAATCAATAAGTACTTATTGAATATCTACAATGTAACCAGCCCAGGGCTAGGTTGCTATTTGGTGACTATCTAATTATAAATAACCATAATTAAATATAAATATATACATTTCTGCATTCAAAGAACTTATAATTTAACTGAGGATATAAGATTTAAACAGTAGAGATCATTTAAAATGGAATTACATTAAAAGAAAAATGGTACATGATAAATTCAATAGAAATTGAGAAAAGACGCAATTAATAGGTGCTGTTGTAACTGAGTAAAATTAAAAGGAGAGGGGGAACTTTAAGCAGGCAGTTAAGAGATGAGTAGATTTCCACAAGAGACTTAGAGCAATGAGTGCTCTCAGTTGGAGAAAGGGAATAAACAAAATAACACAGGTCAAGATCACAGGGTTTGTTTCACAGGCAGTAAGAATTTCACCTCATAGGAGTGAAGGCTCATTTGGAAAGTGGCGGAAATTATATTTGGATAACCACTGTAGGTTATCCAAATAAAGGAATCTACTGAAAAACAAGTCAGAGAAATTCAGATTTGATGCAGAAAGGAATTGGGGCCAACTACATGTTCCTGAACAAAAAAGTAGTGACAAGAACATTTTGGGGGGGAAGCTTTTCACCAACAACTAAAATTTAAACATAATTAATTAAATAATTATGAGCCTCTTCCTTGGTAAAGACGATGTTAAAAGATGACCAGAAGAAATCAGAACCTCTTAAGTTCCATTTGCTCAAGTTTAGTTGTATTGTCTTGATTCCATCAGAAAGAATAAAGGGTAGAGAAAAACACAACTTTAGGAGAGTGAGGTTCAAAACAGATGGGAAGAGAGTGAGAAAGGAGCTACTTCCGTAATTTAATACCAAAAAATAATCGACCGAGCGCCTCCTGCTTGCAAAATACTTGATATCAAGCAATCAAACATAAATAAAATCCAACTCATGTGTCCAGGTGGTTTACAAGATAGTAGAAGTGTTAAAGAATGTACATTAGGCATTTTTGTAAATGTCATAACAGAGGTGCAAATAAAAATCCTATATGCGTTCACAGAAGGGTGAAGTCACCTTTCTGGTACATGAATCAGAGGGTTTCGTGGAAGAGGCTGCCTTTTTTGTAAATCTCAAAATGAGTATGCTGTCAGAAGGAATGGCCAGGGAGCCTCAGACAAGTGATGTTTATTTGGGGGGTGGGAGGCTGTCTTGTGTCTGTTAAAAATCAAGAGTTACAGGAGAAAAATGGAGAAGGGATTGGGGGCCAATAGCAGTGCATGGCACACCTGGTTTGTACAGAGATGGGAGCAGGAAGATGACATCTGGCTAATGTGCAGAATATATGAGTGTCATGCTGCCCAAACTGGTTTGGAATAGTTCCTTAGCAGGAATGTTCTGGCTCATGGAATAAAGGAGTTGCTCAAGTGGGATAGCATGATGAAAGAGTTATGAGGTTACCAAGGCAGAAGAGCAATTTATCTAGCAAAGGGGTAAACCTGAGGAAGGCAAGATCGTATCTTGTGAGCGTACCCCAAACTTTCCCATTCTTGGCTTTGCTCTTTCATCTACCAATTCTCTTTGTATTCAGTCCTGAATGCTCAAACCCTCATTTCCTCATTCCCTTCGGTGACTTTATATTTTGTTCCCTAGAAATTAAAATTCAAACTTCAGGGCTGGCCATATTTTTGTTGCAAACCTTTTATTATCCAGCTACAGTGCTGACATACTGAATCTCCTTTATGTGCTAAGTAATGAACTCAACTAGCTGGAAAGCTTCAACTCGAAGAGAACAGACACTCTTACGATATAATTCACAGACAATTCTCTTCACTCACATTATTCCTGACTTAAAGGACTTCCATGTCCCCATTATTAGTTGGTTTCTCACTAAAACTGACGGTGAGCAACCTCACCTTATGCATATTTACTTAACAAAACATTAATACCTCATTAATTGGGCTGGGAATTTAATTTGCCTACTCTCAAGCAACAATTTTTTGTTATTAAAAAACACAACACTTGATCTTCTAGAGTGGGCTGCAAAGACTTCTCTAAAGGTCAATTCGTTCTGCAAATGATTTTCTAAATATTTACTAGCACTCAAGGACAGTCCGACTGGGCTACTTGTTTGTGAAAAGAAACAATGCCACTTTACACACTGCTGTCAAGCTTTTGATAAATATGTAGAATATGGTCTTGGGAAACGATGAACCTAATTTAAAACAGAACAAAATCTTCTTGTGCCTCTTCCAAACAACGGCAGTGATTTTCCACTATTTTTCCTCCTGATGCTCTTCTCAGTCTCCTTGGTTGCTTCCTCCTTATCTCCTTGAATTCTAAATGTTGTTGGACCCCAGGGCTCAGTCTTCGGATCTGTCTCTTTCCTGGGTTGACCTCAAGCAATCTCTAGGCTTAAGAACTACCTCTGTGTTGGCAATTCCCAATTTTCTATCTCCAGTTTAGACTTCTCTCCTGAACTCCACTCTTCCATGTCTCATGCCTAGACAGCATCACATGGATGTCTAATAGGCATCTCAAATTTAATGCATCCCAAACAGAGCTTCTGATTTTTTCCCCTAAATAAAAACTGTTAATCTCACTATCTTCTCCATGTCAATAAATGGCAACTCCATCCTTCCAAATTGAGGAGGTGAAAAACTTTGGTGTTGTTCTTGACTCCTCTCTTTTCTCTTGAGCCCCTACATCTAACCCGTGAGGAAATCCTACTGGTTCTACCTTCATCATCTATCCAGTCTTTGACCGCTTTTCACTATCTCTGTCACAGTGCATGCTGCCATCATCCTTCCCCGACATTCTGGCAGTTGTCTCCTGCCTGGTTTACCTGCTTCAAGCTTCTCTCCCAACTCTCATACCTAAGGTTTATTTTGAGATCTTTTTAAAATCTCCTCCTCTGCTCAAAACCCTCTGCTGTATTCCCATCTCAGAGTCAAAGGCAAAGTCCTTACAATGGCTTCAATTGCCCTTTGTCGTCTCTCCTCCACCTCTGCTCCAGCACACTGGCTTCCTTGCTATTCCTCCAACTCCAGTCCTACTCTCTCCTCAAGATCTTCGCAATTGTTGGTCCTCTATCAAGAATGGTCTTTCCGCAGCTATCCTCATAGATATCTTCCAGTCTTGGGTTAACAGCCATCTTCTCAATGAGTCTTTACCCGACCAGCCTATTCAAAATTGCAGCTCCCACCTTCTCCCCAACACGCTCTCTCTCCTGTCTCTTCTTTACCTTTCTCCATAGCACTCATTATCTTCTGATGTATATTTTACTTACTTGTTTATTGTCTGCCTCCCCTCACTAGAATGGAAGTTCCTTGAAGGCAGAGGATTTTGTTGCTTTTGATCATCTAGAGCAATGCTTCGTACATCATAAGTGCTCAATAGATATACGTCGAATAAATAAATAAGTAGTGAGTATTTATGACTAACTAGGGCAAAAGCATGATGAACAAGGATGCTTTCACAAAGTATAGCCACCATGGCTTTTCCCCCTCTTTGTGACCCCAGCGTCTAACAGAGTGTCTGTCATATTGTAGGCATTCAATAAATACTTGTTGAATATTTTTTGGAGAGCACAGACTGAAGCTAGATTGCCTGTGTTCAAATCCCTGCTCCTCTACTTACCAGCTGTGTGACCTAGGGAAAAGCACTTAGCTCTGTGCCTAGTATCTTCATAAAATAGAAATAGTAATAATAGTAATTATACACGGAGTTTTTGTGAGGATTAAATGAGTAAATATACCTAAAGCAGAGAACAATGCTTGGCACGCGGTAACTGTTAGATGATGATGATGATAGTCCTAGGAAACTCATAACAAGATGAGAATTTTCTGAATAAGCTAAACTACCCAAGTTCTTTAAATGTGAAAGGTTACATGAATGTAATCAAATGAGAAAGTCACAGCATGTCACTCCCCAGTTGAAAATCCGTGACTAACTCCTACTACCTCCAGGACAACATCTCAACGCCTAATCTAGCATTTGATGACTTCTACACTTTGTACCCAACATTTAACTTAAAAGTTAACAAGAGGGGGCCGCCCCGGTTGCACAGTGGTTAAGTGCGCACGTTCTCAGCCCAGAGTTTGCCGGTTGGGATCCCGGGTACGGACAGGCACCGCTTGGCAAGCCATGCTATGGTAGGCATCTCACATACAAAGTAGAGGAAGATGGGCATGGATGTTAGCTCAGGGCCAGTCTTCCTCAGCAAAAAGAGGAGGATTGGCAGCAGTTAGCAGTTAGCTCAGGGCTAATCTTCCTCAAAGAAAAAAAAAGTTAAGATATTTTTTCAAGTCACAAGGTAAGGAATTTTCCAAAAATGTAGGATGATGATTTTTCTAGGACTACATAGTGCCTCCTATTTTTAGAGCACCATGTGATTTTCAAAGAGCTTTCACATAGTCGACTTGTTTACAACAGTGACCACATTAAAAAGAAACTAGCACAGGCACTATTATTTTCATTTTATGGATAAGGAAAGTAAGATTCAAAGAGAATAAGTGATTTGTTTGAGGTTTCATAGCTGGTAAATGGTGCATCCAGAACCAGAAAATTGATGCTTCTGACACTGAATTCAGGGTCTCTTTTACCACAACCTTCTATTGCTACATAGAATTTAATGAGTGGGGTAGCATATGCTAGTTATATAATAGGTGCTTAACACACATTTATTAATTGCTTAAGGCAAAAAAAAATATTTATTCTTTTGCTCTGGACTTACCAGACTTGTCATAGAAAAAAGATAATTCGTATCATTTAACAGAATATGAACTAACTCCCAAATCTTACTAATTGTCTCAGTGCCTTTTTTAAGGCACAAAAGCTACTATAACAGGCCTAGGATTTCTATCGATATCTATATTTACTATTTGTTTTTCTAATGGAAAGATACGTTATCTCCCAGGAGTTCTGCAAAATTGATGCCTAGGTTTCATGACTTGAGTCATTTTCTCTTGAACCAAAAAATAAATAGTCAGACTTTACAGGATCTTTGTTTCCTTCCGTATGTACTGTTCCAGATCCTCTGCTCCTATATGTGAAAGGTCAGAGAGATTCGACCTTAAATTGTCTTACACAGGGATTTAAAATCTTATGCTTCAACATCCCATCACATACTCCTAATATTCTCTAGCTATAATAAATATACCTAGAAAATGGCATGATATTTATATGCAAGGATCTTATGTTTGAAAATAATCATGTTTGTAACTAAATTATGAACAATAGCCTTAGAAGAATTTGGCAAGTACTGTATAATAGTCTTATCTTTTCTATTTCAGCAGACTAAAGAGTAGTTTCTTTCAAGTCTAGAAACACCCAGAAAACCTCTTCATTTCCTAAGGCTGACATGAAGAGGCATCACACACACAAAAAAAACTTATGGGAAAAAAGAAAACAAAAGAAATTTAGCCTTTTGGCCTTTTGGGTTGTTTAAAGGAGCAACTATAGCCTTTTGTGGGTGAGCTGTCTGCTGTGGTTGAGCTCACGGAAGACGTGGAGATGATTCCTCCTGTGGGCTCCAGCCTTCCTGACACCCTGTGATAGTCATCTTGGCTTGCCAAGGTAGCTGCCCCAGTGAAATGAATCTGCAGGCTTCAAAGCACTGAGAACCAGGAAGCTCACTTCCCTCGGCCTCTTCTCCCTAGCTTCCACTATTGTTTTCTACATTTCATCTGCCAAAAACATACGATGAACAATGTGATCCAGTGAGGGAGGAGGCACCAGCGCCCAAGTTTAGTGGACACCACGTCTAGACATCGGGCAAAGAATACATTTACATTGTTGTACAGGCTGCTCATGTAAACTGTTATTCCCTGGCACCTACAGGCTAGGGCGGGAGTCCAAACTTGTGAGTGGGCAGCAAGCCATGCCAACAGATGGGCACGGGGATGACAGCCAAGGGACTATGTATGTACATCAAGTATAGGTGTTGAGAACAGGAAATTCCAACTGAGAAGATGAAAATGACTGTCTCTCAAGCTTATAGTTAAGAGCTTGTCACTTCATGCCTTGGTTAATATAAACGGACTGGAGTTCAAGAGACTTAGATTTTGACAAAATCTTAAATTTCTTCTTATTTTTTGTAAAAATATAAATATAAAAATAACTCCGACATTTGCAGCAAATGGTTTGGTGGCATTTTGTGAACAGAAATGTTTCAACTTCTCAAAGTTTTCATGACTATTAAAGCTTCTCTTAAAGAAATCTAGAATTGGATCCTTTTATAGAACTAGCTCATTAGATTTTCATTTTCTATTAAAATCCTTAAGTGCATTCAATTTTATTAATTCAGTGTCATGTACAATTCTTAAGGAAATTTATCCTAACGAATCAATGTGATTGAATTTCCTGATTTAATCCTCTATTAAATCTTAAAAATACCTGAGATCCACTCTACTTTGTTTTTAATGTAGGAAAGATAATTCAGAGGGGGCACTTTATTGGTATTTTAAGTTTTTCTTTCTAAAAATAATGCAAAACCTCAAATCCTGAAATTATATGATTTGAATCGTAAGTGGGAGGAAGGGAGATTCAGAATCCGTTAAGATTGCCAATATGAACCAAGAAGGGCACATGTGGTTTATATCACTTAACTTCTCTGTGCTTTGTTCCTGATTAACGAAGTTAAGGAATTGGTCTAGGCTATCTCTAAGGTCCTCTCCAGCTACAACATTCTCTATTTCTAATGCAAACAAATGAAATTGTGCCATCCTCTCAAAATAGAAATCAAAATTCTGAGTGGAAGTCTCCTCGTGGCTATTGTAACTCCAACAGAAGGCATGTCACTATACAATCCAAGTTGCCCCGGATTCCTCAGCTTTTCGGAGGTAAGGAAGCCTTGATTCATCCCCAGCCTTTCAAAGACCCTTCAGAAACAGGTTTCCCCTATCATCCAAAACTTCTCCGTAAAACTATTTTTAAGTTTTTTTATTGAGGAATAATATAAACACAAAAGGACACATGGCATGAATGTATAGTTCACGAACTTTCGTCAATTGGATACACCAATGAAAAGAGCCACAGATCAAGAACCAGAGCCTCATCAGCACGCCAGAAGGCGCCGTTCCCTTCCAGTCGCTCCCTCCTGAACAGCAACCATCAATAGGACTTCTGTCAACGTAGATGAGCCGTAACTGTCTCTTGAACTTTGTATAAATGGAATCGTACAGCATGTATTCGTTTGTGTCTGGCTTCTTTCACTCCATATTGTGTTTATGAGATTCATCCATATTGTCGCATGACGTTTTAGAATGTTCATTCTCGTTGCTGTATAGTAATCAGTTTAGCTATTCTACTGTTAACAGGCATTTGGCTAGTTTCCAGATTGGGGCTATTACAAATAGCATTTCTATGAATTTGGGGGTACATGTCTTTTAACGAACACATGTATGCATTTCTTTGGGGTATATACCGCAGAGTAGATTTGCTGGGTCATAGGGTATGCATATGGTTCGGCTCTAGCAGATATCCACTTTCTCCAGTAATCATAGCCGATGTACACATCCGCCACCAGTTTGTGAGAGTTCCTATTGCTCCACATTCTTGCCAACACTTAGTATTGTATGTCTTTTCTCATTTTTGCTCTTCTGGTGCTCTACTATGTGGGTTTTTTCCTAACATTTTCTTAATTGAGGTGAAATTCACATAACATAAAGTTAACCGTTTAAAAGTGAACTATTCACTAGCATTTAGTACAGTCACAGTGTTGTACAACTACCGTCTCTGTCTAGTCCAAAACCTTCCATTACCCCCAAAGGAAATTCTGTATCCACTGATCATTCACTTCCTATTCTCTGCTTCCTCCCCACCTGCCCATGGCAACTACCGATCTACATTCTGTCTCTACGGATTTACCTATTCTGGATATTTCATATAAATGGAATCATAAATATGTGACCTTTTGCTTCTAGCTTCTTTCACTTAGCATAATGTTTTCAAGGTTCGCTCACATTCTATCAGTACTTCATTCTTTGTATAGCTGAATAATATTCCATTTATGTATATACCATAATTTGTTTATCCATGCATCCACTGATGGACGTTTGGGTCATTTCCACCTTTTGGTTATTATGAACAGTGCTGCTATGAATATGCACGGATATGTATTTGGTTGAGTACCTCTTTTCAATCCTTTTGGACAGGTATATATAATATCTAGGAATGAGATGCCTGGGTCATATGGTGATTCTATGTTTAAGTTATTAGGGAACTGCCAAACTGTTTCCACAGCAGCTGAACCATGTTAGATTCCACCAGCAATGTTTCAGGGGTCCAATTTCTCCACATCCTTGGCAGAAAAATAACCCTTGTTACTTTCTGGATTTTTTAAAGAATTATTATTATAGCCATGGCTATCATGGTGAGTATGAAGTGGTGCCTCATTGTGGTTTTGATTTACATTTCCCTAGTGACTAGTGATGTTGAGCATCTTTTCATGTGCTCTTCGGCCATTTGCATATCTTTTTTAGAGAAATTTCTGATCAAGTCCGTTGCTCATATTTTAATTGGATTGTTTGTCTTTTTGTTGTTGAATTGTAACGTTCTTCATACATTTTGGATACTAGACCTTTATCAGATATATGACTTGTGAATATTTTCTCCCATTCTATAGGTTATTTTTTCATTTTCTTTCTTTATTGGTGAGGAAGATTGACCCTGAGCTAATCTGTTGCCGATCTCCCTCTTTTTACTTGAGGAAGATTTGCCCTGAGCTAACATCTGTGCCAATCTTCCTCTATTTTTTATATGTGGGATGCCACCATAGCATGGCTTGATGAGCGGTGTGTAGGTCCACACCTGGGATCTGAACCCTTGAACCCTGGGCCACCAAAGTGGAGCATGCCAACTTAACCAGTATGCCACTGGGCTGGCCCCAATTTTTTCACTTTCTTGATAATGTCTTTGGATATTAGCACAAAAATTTTTAATTTTGATGAAGTCCAATTTATCTATTTTTTCTTGTGATGCTTGTGCATTTTATGTCACATCTAAGAATCTATTTGCTAAATCTAAGGTCATGAAGATTTACCACCAGGTGTTTTCTTCTAAGAGTTTTATGATTTTAGCTCTTATATTTAGATTATTGATCCATTTTGATTTAATGTTTGTATATGTGTGAGGCAAGGGTCCAACTTCATTCTTTTGCATATGGATATCCAGGTATGCCAGTACCATTTGTAGAAGAGAATATCCTTGCCCCAATGAATGGTCTTGGCATCCTTGTTGAAAAATCAATTGACCATAGATGTATAGGCTTATTTCTGGAATCCCGATTCTATTATATTGGTCTCTATGTCTATTGTGATGTCAGTACCACATTGTTTTGGTTACTGTAGATTTGTAGTAAGTTTTGAAATTGGGAAATGTGAGTCCTCCAACTTTGTTCTTTTTCAGTATTTTTTGGCTTGAAATTCCATATGAATTTGCGAACTGGCTTTTCCATTTCTGCAAAAATTGTCATTGGAATGTTGATAGTGATTACACTGAATCTGTAGATGACTTTGCTTGGTATTACCGTCTTAATATTGTCTTCCATTCAATGAACACAGGATGTCTTTCTATTTATTTAGATCTTCTTTAATTCTTTAAGTAATGTTTTGTAGTTTTAAGTGTACAAGTTTTTCACTTCCTTCATTAAATTTATTCCTAATAAGTTTTATTACGTATTCTCTTGGATGCTCTTGAAGATGGCATTGTTTTCTTAATTTCCTTGTTGGGTTGTTCGTTGCTAGCGTATAGAAACACAACTGTCCATGCATGTGTGTTCATCTTGTACTTTGCAACTTTGCTGAAATTTGTTTATTAGCTCTAGGTTTTTTTTTGGTAGAGTCTTTGAGACTCTCTGTATATAGGATCACGTCATCTGCAAATAGAGATAGTTTTACTTTTTTCTTTCCAATTTGGTGCCTTTTATTTCTTTTTCTTGCCTACTCTGGCTAGAACTTTCAGCACACTGTTGACTGATAGTGGTTGAAACAGGCATCCTTGTCTTGTCACTGATCTTATGGGGAAAGTTTTCAGTCTTTTACCATTGAGTATGATAGCCGTGGGTTTTCCACAAATGTTCTTTATTATGTTGAGGAACTTCTCTTCGATTCCTAGTTTTCTGAGTGTTCTTATCATGAAAGGGTTTTAGATTTTGTCAAATGCCTTTTCTGTATGAATTAAGATGGCCAGGTAGTGTTTTACCATCATTGTCCTATGAATGTGGTATATTACATTGATAGATTTTCTTACGTTGAACCACCTTTGCATTCCTGGAGTGAATCCCGCATTGTCATAGTGTTTAATCTTTTTAATATACTGTTGGATTTGATTTGCTAGTATTTTGTTGAGGATTTTTGAATCTATATTTATAAGGAATATTTGTCTGTGGTTTTCTTTTCTTTGTGGTATCTTTGTCCAGCTTTAGTGTGAGAGAAACACTGGTCTTATAGCATGAGTTAGCGTTTCCTCCTCTTCTATGTTTCAGAAGAGTTTGAAAAGAATTAGTATTAATTCTTCTTTAAATGTTTGGTAAAACCAATGTGGTTTTGATTTGCATTTCCCTATTGTCTAAAGAACTTGAACATCTTTTCATAGGCTTATTGGTCATTTTTAAATCATCTTTTGTGAAAATATGTTCATGTCTTTTGTCCATTTTCCTATTGGAATTCTGTCCTTTTCTCAATTTGTAGAAGTTTGTATATATTCTGGATGAGTCTTTTTCAGATATGTGTATTTTTATATCCTCTCCCACTCTATAGTTTGCCTTTTTATTTTCTTAAGGGTGTCTTTTGACAAACAGAGTTCTTAATTTTACTATAGTCCTATTTGTCATTTTTTTCTTTTGTGGTTAGCTATTTGTGTTGTGGTTAGGCCATTTTTGCCTACTCCAATGTCGTGAATATTATTCCTGTGCTTTCTTCTACAATCTCTATAATTTGACCTTTCACATGCAATTTACCTGGAGCTTATTTTTGTGTAAGATATGAGGTAAGGGTTAAGATATATGTTTTTTCCATGTAGATATCCAATTAACTCAGTACCAATTCTTTCCCTACTGCCCTGCAGTGTCACCCTTGTCTCAAATCAGTTAACCATGTATGTGTGGTCTTTTCTGGATTCTTTATTCTGTTCTGTACAGTGGCTTCTCTAATATGCATGAATACCACATTGTCCTAATTACTATAGCTTTATAATGTAAGTCCTAATACCTGACAGTGAAAGTCTTCCAACTTCTTCTCCAAGATTTCCTTGGATATTCTTCACCCTTTGTATTTGCATATTGATTTTAGAATCAGCTTCTCAACTTCTACAAGGGAAAAAGAAAAAGCCTACTGGGATTTTAATTGGCTGTCAGTTGTGGCAGAGGGCTTTGGAAGTTGAAAAAATAAAGGAACACATCTAGAAATTGAAGACAAGATCAGAAGAAACACTGTTTATTCAATATATATTTGTTCAGTGCCAGATTTTGGCCATGCCCTCTATGAGGTGTGATAATGTGTAGAGATACAGTGGTAAACAAGACACAGTACCGGCACTCACGGAGCCGATGAACTGCTCTGTGAATTCCATACTGAGAATCTCCACAGAATTGATCCAACCTGCGTGTTGCTTTTGAATCATGACAATTTCATAATGGGTGAGATTAGACACCTGCTGAGGCATTTTATGATCATTTGTAAATGTCTTCCTGATGACACTGGGTGCTTTCTAAATCCTCGGGAGGTTTCACTTAAGAAATAGAAGTTTAGAGTTTACTGAGTTCTTAACACGTGCCACTGAGCACTTCACACATCATCTTATTTAATTCTCATGACAACCTCTTGCAACAATGAAGTAAATATTATTGTCCTCATTTTTACAGATGAGGACACTGAAGTTTAAACAGATTGAATAGTTTGCCCAAGATCATACAATAAGTGTATTATGGATCTAGGGTTAGAACCCAGGTCTTCCTGATTCCAAAGCCAATGCTCTTAATCACTACAAATCAAAAATAGAAATGATATAAAATGACTTAGCCCCATGATTTAATTTCTTGCAACATCTGCATGTACAGTGTCGAACAGAATGGTAATGATATGAATGGAGTCTTAAGTAAAGATAGACATATATTAATTTGCCAGTGTTTTTGCATGCTCCATAGGGTTGTGGGGGATAAAAAATATCTAGAGTGATAGGGAAGCTGGAATTAGTTATCTGGCCTGGTTGGGGCTGAAGGGAGTAAAAATCCAACTAGTATTGAACGATGGGACCTTGGTATTACATGGCACAGTTAACTATGGTCACCTGGCATGAAGTGCTATTTCATACAAGACATTGAGAGACACAAGGCCTGTTCCCAAGAAACACCATGAAGAATTTAAAGACCACAGGGTGAGTAGGTGATTCTAATGGTATTGGAGAACCTAAAGGAAGAAAACGGCCAAACTCAAAGTTCTAAGATCTTAGCTTATGTCAAGGACTAAAACTAGGGACTTCCTATGATTATTCTTAAAGAATCTCTTATCTATTGTGCAGCAGGATTTATAGACTCCAAAATAAATGCTGAGATTCCTGAAAATCAAACATCAGCTTAGATCTTGTGGGTGGTCCAACTGCAGTATCAGTTGAAGAACCAGCCTCACCAGATTCCTCGTGTTCAAGTTAAGGCACTAAATGAGAAAACATAGGAACCCGAGGATTGGAGTACAGACATATGGGAGGATTAGAATAACTCAGAAGATACCAAACCTCCAACCACCCTTGAGTTTCCTTTGTCAACTGAAGCTGATAAGACTCTTCTTGCCTTATTTGAAAACTCTGTAACGATCTGGTGTGATGAGAAACATTTTCTTCATATCTTAACTCCTCCACCCATTATTGTGTCTACCTGTCTGTCTATCTATACAGTTAAATTTAGTTATACATATATATACACATACACACATAGATATGTATAATTATATATAGTTATATATACACATATAACTACACACACATATGTATATATACATATACACATATATACATCTGTAACTATATATGTAGTATATGGAACACATATATTAGTATATAGTATATAGTTACTTATATACATCCTGGCATGTCTTGGGGGAGATAGACTATAACAACAAAATCCAACAAGAGAAATATCAACTGTACATTGAAAGAATTGTAGGATTATGCTAATTTATATTGGTAAACTTTGGAAATTAATTCTGAGGGTGTTAGGCCGAAGAAAATGGGACAGAATTTGAGGTCTGGATGAATTTATTGAGTGTACTGACTCAAGCAGCTGGGAATGGTTCTAATGGTTTGCCCAGTTGGTTGAATGAAACCCGGCTAAATAAAGTTGAGATACCATAAGTTCCTTGATATAATGCAAAGGAAGAAACGAAAGAAAGATAAAAATGTTGGAGTGGATTGATCACGCAAAGGCTGCTCTCTTAACTCTTAACTGTGTCCCTTTACAGGAACCAGAAGTTACTGCTTGGTGAGGGGAGTGCCAAAATTGAAAACAAATGAACAAACATTGTAGTGGCTATTCTATGTCACTTAGGGATGTGTTGGGTGAAATGGGCTCCTACCTTCACTCCCCAATGAACTCATAATGGGAACACCAAGGTCCTAAGGTAGATCACCAGGGCAGGGGTGCGTAGCTGCAGAATGGAAGTGGTAAATAGAATGAGCCCTACAAGGAGCTTTAGTAGCAACTATTCGAGTATTTGGTACCTAGAACCAAAATAGATGGTCAACCTATTGAGGGCCTACTTGATCTAAATAACCCAAAACCTCTAAATCTAGTGAACAGAGACTTGCTTTGAGCCTTGATGGTGGGGATACAGAGCCACTTACTCGATTCCTGACCTAGCGTGCCTGCCTTGAGGGGAAGATTGGGAACCTTAGAGGAAGAATCTGCAACAATATCACATGTATGTACATGAATCTTCCTCCCGGACTTTCCCAAAAGCACCTGCAAGTCACTGATCAGAGTAACAGTGCGCTGTAAAGGCAAATACCTAGATGTTTGGGGATTATTGGAAACTGACTCAGAACTAACTCTGATTCCTGAATGACACTGTGGCTTACAAGACAGAATGAGACGGTTCCCTTGCTTCCTTTAATCTTGGCTCACAGAAGGCCTTCCCTGACCAGCCTATTTAAAAGTGCAAACACCCCTCCACCTAGAACTCCCTAGCCCCTCCCTTGACTTATTTTTTGCTCCATAGAATTTGTTGCCTTCTCATGAACTAGGTTAGTGAGTTAGTTTATTGTCTGTTTCCTTCTTTTAGAATATAAGCTCCATGTGGGCAGGGATCTTTGTCTATTTTGTTCCTCGCTGTATCCCAAGCAGCCTAAAACAATGCTTTGCATATGATTGACACTTAATGGGTATTTATTAAATAAATAAAAATGAGAAATAAAGTTTTAATCTGAGTTTGTCTCATGTAGGCCTGGTAGGAACCTAAACCCACTCTGTATTTAGTTCCTCTGTTGTTAAGAGCATAAAGGAATAGATGAACTCAAAAACTGAAAGAATCTCCACCCTGGCTCCTTGTCACATCCACAGCAAGAGCTATTGTGGCGGGAAGGGCCCTTGGAGCATCCCTTGTGTATCCCTCCATACCAAGAAGTTACCAAAAAGCGATACCCCATCCCTGAGGGATCACAGAGAAAGTAAGGGTCATCACAACAAACCTAACAGACACAGTGATGATGATTCCTTTCACATCGCTGTTTAACTCACTTGTATAGTCACTGAAGCTAATGGATGTCTTGAAAAAGACAGTATACTATCAAAAATTTAAATTCCCTTTATGGGAGAAGTAAGACAGTGAGCTGATATCATGGGATTTACTTATCATGTATCCATCACTCAGAAGTAGCCAACCTGATAGAATGGTGGAACAATAATACATGTCCTTGATAGATGGGTTTGCTCTCTTATGGGGTGCAGCAATTGTTCTTAACCAGCAACCAATTCCCCCACAGCTAGAGTTGATGGATTTGAGACAAGAAGAGGAAGTAGGAGTGGAAGTTTTCACTGTTACCCCTAACGATTCACCTGAAAAATATTTGCTTCCTATCCCAGTGACACTAGGCTCTGGCATAGAGGTCTTAGTACCCAAGGGAAGAATGCTTCCATCAGAGATAAACCACTGGTTCCCTTGTATTATAAGGTGTCACATGGCCAATTCAGGCTTCTCCTGCCAGTGGACAACAGTTCAAGTATTACATTGTCTTATGGGGTGAACACTCCTGATTACTAAGGGAAAGTAAGTTTGCCACTAGACAAAGGGTAAGGGAAGAGTATGCACTGATTCTTGAGGGTACATCGGATCACCTCCTAATATTATCTTGACATTGGTGAAAATTATAGAAACCTTATATATACAGGACCAGTAAGGGCTCAGATCCTTCAGGAACACTGGTTTGTTATCCCTTTGTGTTAAGAGTCTCAACCAGCTGAAGGCAGAGGGCATATGGAACATGCAGTAGAGGAGGAAAATCATAACGTCTGCCCTGGCCTGGTGATCCATGATATAAATGAGGACTACTTTCTTTTCTCCTAAGTCAGGTACATATCTATACATTTTAACTAAGTTCCATTTTCTCCCCAGGTCTCTTTTCCCCACTATTTTATATGGGCTGTAAGTTAATCTAGTGATTAATTTTACAACTTGGTCCATAGGTTACAGAACATTGAGATGGGATGGTGATGAAAGTGGAAGAGGAATGCACATCTCCCTGAGATCCTGACTGGGAACTGGGTGCAGTTACTAACGAGACGTGGGTGGACCACTTTGGGAAAGGAGGTAAACACATTTTCCCCTGTCCTGGGGCTTACTCATCATGTAAATTAGAATTCTTTCTTTCCTTCCGACGTTCTTTTGTCTCTCCCTCCTTCCTTTTCTCCCTTTCTTCCTTTTTTTCTTTCTTCCTTCCATTTTTGGAAGTTTAAGTATGGGGAGAAGATTGTAGGCTGATATTAGGCAGCCAAAGGGGTGAAAGCTAGAACTGGGCAGACACTTGTTGTTCTTTTTGCCACTCGATGTCTGAATTCTTTGTCTCTATTTGCAGAACCTCTCACTTTATGAGGCAGAGCCTACCATCTACTAAGTTGAAAATGTGAAATACTTCTTTTTTTCAGATTCCTTGCACGTAAGTGAGAACTGTCAATCAGATACATCTACCAATTTAAAGTCCTGGGAGCTTGCAACACAAAGACACAAGGGTCATGGTGCTCTGGTGACAGATGCCAATTGTGGCCATTTCCCGAACCAACAAGGGGCAGTAGTTCTGGCAGTACCCTCCTGTGCCCAGCTAGTGACAGGGTCTGTGCCCAGCTCTCTTGTGTGCTATCATCTATTCCACATGCGGTGCCATCTTCCGTGGAGCAGTACTGTGGTGATTTGGGGGTGCTATTTCCTGGCTGGGTGGCCCCAAAGCAGTGGTGTACTAGAGTCAGCTGTACTAGCTTGTAAAAGGCAATTGCTAAATATTCAGGAATTTTGTGAGCCCGTTGTTAAATGTTAAATAATATAAACTTATTAAATTAATTAGGTATAAAACAAAGATAATAAATACTCAAAACCTCATCATTTCCTAATTATTTTACTGTTATCTATGGACATAAGGTTTTTTTTACATCCATTGTATCTTCCCAGTTCCATGTTCAGTGACGTCACACTGGGAGCTTGAAATTGGATATCGTGGGAGTATTTACACCAGGGAAATTGGCAAATGCTATAAATCAGGGCTTGATTTATTATTTTGTTGCTTGTCTAGAGTTTAAGGGATGGAAAATGTTAATAACACAGATTAAACTTAAAAGTGTGTCATATCTATAACTATCACTTGTAAATAGCACAGAAATTAAGAAAACACTTTATTTCCCCATAGAGCTGGTTTCACTGCCTAAAAGCTTCATTCTTAGATGTTCCCAGCGATTTTGAGAGCAACCTATTATCCTTTATAAAAATATTTTTCTGCATAAGTCAGAGCATCTTTCTAAGGACAAAGAAAACCGATGGCTGCACTGCTCTATCTGTAATGGAACAGGGATCTTTCCAGGAGCTGCAACAAAAATGTCTACAATGAGCCACCAATGTTCAAGGGAGGGCAGAATTCTGCCTTTCATTCTGAAGCTTAGCCTCAGCTTGTCACAGAACATTTCAACCCTTTGGACAGTAGTCCAACTCCTATTTGAAACTGTCTTTCTGTACGTCCCAGTTGAACCGCAGCATCTCTTGCACATACTACATAGACCTCGTGTCCCCAGTGTACGTTTATATTCTGCTGTGGACTACTTTGCATATTTTTGAGGAACTAAGCTACTCATATTAAAAGTCACAAACATGTATTGAGTACCTACTATCTACAAACTGCTGTGGCAGAAGCTGTTGGAGAATAAACAGAAAGTTTTGTTTCGTCCTTGAAGAAATTTATCACTCAGTATCAGAGATGACGTATACACAACAACTGACTTTCAAATTAGAACATATCAGGAAACATAAAAGAGGTTCAAGCTATCTACCAATTTCATCAAGACAACAACTAAGCAATCATACTGTTTATAACAATAAGCCAAGCATGATAATGGGTGTCATCCAAATAAAAATCTTAATGTTTTTTTAATATTAGAAGAAGACTGATATGAGCGTAGGAGACAGACAGACCTGGGCTTGAGAAGCTACTCGAAGATTTGCTTGCTATGTGTATCAGTTAATAGCTCAATCAGCGAAGCAGAACCACCAGGCGTGATATGCAATAAGGGATTCATCATAGGGATTAGACCTGACACAATTGTGGGGGAAGATGTGATGGTAAAGGTCTGTAAAGGAGAGGATACTTGGAGGACCAGATGCAGTCACTAACCTGGGAACATGAACAGGAGCCCATAGAGGGCTCTGTGGAAGGCTGATTCCTCTGCTGGTGGGCCTGAAGTCCCTGCACACCAGCAGCGCAGGCTGTTGGTCAGGAAAGCAGGTCATGAAGCGACGAAGTGGTGGAAGGCAGGCACACCTACTTGCAGTAACACGGCGTGTTGGCTTTATACTGTCTCTCGCTGCATCGAATCTGGCCCAGGATTGACAGCACCTGAAGGAGATTGGCAGGCACTGAGGCAGCTGCAGCTTCAAGCCAACAAGAGAAGCCAGGGGATGAGCCGTGGCATGTTTTGAGGGTAATGGCTGCCGCTTCACTTCTACGTTCCAAATGTTGCTCAGATTTCTCTTGCGGCCAACTTTAAATGGGAACCATACAAGCCAGAGAATTTGGGGAAACATAATCCCAGTTTAGCTAAACTGACACAGTATAAAGCCACCATACTACGTTACCTTGAGTAAGAGACTAAAACTGTTCTAGCCTCAGTTTCTTCAGTTGTAAAAAGGAAATAACAGTACTTACCCGGGAGAGTTGTTGCGAGGATGCATATCTTAAGGCATAGTGTGCATGGTACCTAGGATATAGTCTCTCAAATATTATTTATTCCATGAAGCAAATTAAAGTCTTTGATGTCAGTTTTTTGGTACTTCCTTTCTATTTCTCAAATTATCCTCTTTTGGTAAGATTATCATTATGATTTGCTATTAAAATATATTTCTTGAAATATATTTTAATATTGTGTTTAGTGTGTCATTTCCTCTGGTTATAAATGATTTTTAATATTATTGAGAGCAAAACTCATATGCAGTTAGTATTTGTATATATGGCCCCAAGCTTGAAAATAAGTGTATGATTTAGATAATATGAGTTCTCTTTAGTCACCAACAGCTTGGTCCTCAACCGATATTGACTGGAATTTTTAGATCCCTCCAAAAATTTTGTTACTTCTCTTCTGATGCTCTCTCTTATTTGAGGCCCATGGACCAATGTCCATGATGAAATCAAAGTTCTCAGATGCTAGGGTTGCCAGATTTAGCAACAAAAATATAGGATGCCCAGCTAAATTTGAATTTAAGATAAACAATGAATTTTTTTTTAATATAAGTATGCCCAATGCAATATTTGGGACAAATTTATACCAAAAAAATCATTCAGTATTCATCTGAAATTTTAATTTAAGTGAATATTCTATGTTTTATATGGCAACCATCTTTGATTCCTCCACCCCCTCTAAGGCACTCTCACCTCACTAATTCAGGAATCTCATCTACTGTCATACCTTCTCATACTATTTTTGTGGATAATTCCCATAGCAGTTCACCTCACACTCAACGCATCTCAAAAAGAAGCATTATCTTGACCTCAGAAATGGCTACCCTTTCCATGAAGTCACCTCTGTCTGCACTGCTGACATTCTTCTCACCTCTTCAGATAGAATCTTGGGTTCATTCTTGAGTGCCCCTCTCCAACTTTACCTACTTCCAGACATTACTAAGTTCTGTCAATTCCTTCTTTAAAGTGACTTCCCAGTGTTCACTTTCCTCTTCATTTTCACTGCCACCACCTCTGCCCTAACTCCCATACGCTAGACAGACTCCCTAATTCCAGTCTCCTACTTTGATCCTGCCCGAATCCTATTCATCTTCCTAAAACACTACTGTTTCATCATTCTGTGCTGCTCAATCACTTACAATGGCTTGTTTTTGTCTACTGTATTAAGTGCTATAACTAGCGTAAAATCTTTTGCCCTTTGAAGGACAACACTAAGAAAATGAAAAGAAAAGAGATAGTTCTCTCAAGAAAAAACAGACAACCTGAATACTATTATATCTACTTTAAAAATAAATTTGTAGCCAAAGACCTTAAAATAAAGGAAACTGCAGGCCCAGATAGCTTCCCTGGTGAATTCTCCTAATTATTTATGGAAAAACCAATCCTAATTCTACACAATCTCTTCCAGAAAATAAAAGCAGGGAGGTCAGCATTATTCTGATACCAAAAGAGACAAAGACATTAGGAGAAAAGAAAACTACAGACCAATATGCCTCATGAACATACACACAAAATCCTCAACAAAATATTAGCAAATCACACCCAACAATACATAAAAAGGATAATACATCAAGATGAAGTGGGTTTTATCCCATGAATACAGGTTAGTTTCAAGATTTAAAAATCAATCAGTGTAATTCACCATTATTGACATACTAGAGAAGAAAGCCTGTGTGGTTATCTCAATAGACACAGAAAAAGGCTTTGAAAAAATTCAATACCTATTCATGATTTTAAAAAAATAACTCCCAGTGCCAGCCCTGAAGGCCTAGCAGTTAAAGTTCAGTGTACTCTGCTTCAGCAGCCCAGGCTCCATTCCTGGGCATGGAACCACACGCTCATCTGTCAGTAGCCACACTGTGGCGGCAGTGGCTCACAGTGAAGAACCAGAAGAACTGACAACTATACACAACAATGTACTGGGCCTTTGGTGGGGGTGGGGGAAGGAAGGAAAAAGGAGGAAGATGGGTAACAGATGTTAGCTTAGGGCAAGTCTTCCCCTGCAGAAAAAAAAAAGGGAGGGAGGGGACTGGCCTGGTGTCATAGTGGCTAAGTTCATGCACTCCACTTTGGTGGCCCAGAGTTCACAGGTTCAGATCACAGGCATGGACCTATACACACTCATCAAGCCATGCTGTGGCGGTATCCCATATACAAGATAGAGGAAGATTGGCACAGATGTTAGCTCAGGGCCAATCTTTCTCACCAAAAAAGAAAAGAAAAACCTCCCAGCAAACTGGGAACATAAAGGATATTCCTATGTTCTTCAACCTAAGAAAAGATATCCATGAAAAACCTTCAACTAATATCATAGTTATTGGTGAAAGACCAAACACTTTCCCTGAAGATGAGGAACAAAGTAAGGATGTCCACTTTCACAACTCCTATTCAACATCATACTGGATTTCCTAGCCAGTGCAATAAGGCATGAAAATAAATTAAAGACATACAGATTGGGAAGGAAAAAAGAAGGAGTCTTCTCTATTTACAGAAGACATGATTGTCTACACAGAAAAATCCCAAATGGGAGCTGGCCTGGTAGTGCAGCTGTTAAATTCACACGTTCCACTTTGGCAGCCCAGGGTTTGCTGGTTTGGAACCTTGGTGTGGACCTCTGCACTGCTTGTCAAGCCATGCTGTGGCAGGTGTCCCACATATAAAGTAGAGGAAGATGGGCACGGATGTTAGCTCAGGGCCAGTCTTCCTCAGCAAAAAGAGGAAGATTGGCAGCAGATGTTAGCTCAGGGATAATCTTCCTCAAAAAAAAAAAATCCCAGATAAGTCCATAAAAAAGCTACTAGAACTAATAAGTGAGTTTAGCAAGATCATAGGATGTATAGGCATTATACAAAATCAATTGTATTTTTATACACTTGCAATGAACAATTAGAAAATGAAATTTTAAAAAATATCATTTAAAACAGCACCAAAAAGCATAAAATATTTTGTTATAAATCTAGCAAAATATGTACAAAATCTGCATGCTCAGGTATAAAACACTGATGAGAGAAATCAAAGAAGACATAAGTAAAAGTAGAGATACATCATCCTCATGGATTGGAAAACTCAGTATTGTCATTTCTCCTCTAAATTGATTTATAGATTCAACTTGATGTCAATCAAAATCCCACTAGGCTTTTTTGGGTAGAAAGCAACAAGCAGATTATAAAATTTATGTGGAAAAAGCAAACAAAATGGAACTGCCAAAACAATTTTGATAAAGAAAAACAAAGTTAGAAGACTCACACTACCCGATTTTAAGACTTACATAAAGCTACAGTAGTCAAGACTGTGTTGGTGTTGGCAAAAGGATAGATACATAGATCAATGCGTCATAGAAGATGCAGAAAGAGACCCACATAGGTATAGTCAACTGAATTTTGACAAGAGTGGAAAGACAATTGAACGGAGAGAGTTTTTCAACAAATAAGGCAAAATAATTGAATATTCATATGCAAAAAAAGTCAACTTAATTCATATCTCACACAATATACAAAACTTGACTCAAAATGGATTATACACCTAAATGCAAAATCTAAAACTGTGAAACTTCTAGAAGAAAATATTGATGAAAATCTTTGTGACCTTGGTTAAGGAATGATTTATTACACACGACACCAAAAGCACAACCTGTAAAAGAAAAAATTGGACTTAAAATTTAAAATTTCAGGGGCTGGCCCCGTGGCCGAGTGGTTAAGTTCGCACACTCCGCAGCAGGCAGCCCAGTGTTTCGTTAGTTCGAATCCTGGGCGCGGACATGGCACTGCTCATCAGACCACGCTGAGGCAGCGTCCCACATGCCACAACTGGAGGAACCCACAATGAAGAATACACAACTATGTACCGGGGGGCTTTGGGGAGAAAAAGGAAAAAAATAAAATCTTTAAAAAAATAAATAAATAAATAAATAAAATAAAATCACATGCTGTAGAAAAGAATATAAAATCATTAAAAAAAATTAAAATTTCTGCTCTTTGAAAGATAATTTTAAGAAAATGAAAAGGTAATCCACAAAATATCCACAGAAACATTTGCAAACATATATCTGATAAAGGATATATATGAAGAATATATAAAGAACTCTCAAAACTCAGTAATAAGAAAACAAATAACCCTATAAAAAATGGGCAAAAGATTTGAATTCACACTTCACTAATAAAGGCATATAGATGGCAAACAGGCACATGAAAAAATGGTCAACATCATTAGTCATTAGGGAAATGCAAATGAAAACCACAATGAGATACCACTACACACCTGTTAAAATGTCCAAAACAACTGATAATACCACATACGAGAGGATGTAAGGCAACTGAGACTCCCATCCAATGCTGGTGAGAATGCAGTGTGATATAGTTACTATGGAAAACAATTTGTCAGCTTGTTGTAAAGTTAAACATAAACATATCATATAACCCAGGAATCCCACACTTCGATATTTATTCAAGAGAAATAAAAGCATATGTCTACACAAAATCAGCACATAACTCTTTATAGAGGCTTTATTCACGGTCTCCAAGAATTCAAAACAATCTAAATGTCCTTTGAGTGGTGAATGGATAAAGAAACTGTGGTATATCCATACAACGGAATTCTATTTGGCCATAAGAAGGAAGGAACTACAGATACACACATCAACATACGTGAATCTCAAAAATATTGTACTTGGTAAGAGAAGCCAGACACAAAAACTAAAAACTGAATGATTCTATTTGTATGACATTCCAGAAAAGACAAAACTATAGTGGAACAAGGTAAATCAATGGTTGCCTGGGATCAAGGGTAGGGCAAGTGTAACGACTGCAAAGGGGAAGGGGGAAATTGCTGGGATCATGGCAATGCTCCATACGTTCCGTGTGGTGTGGTTACATGACTACATACATTTGCCAAAATGTACTGAATTGTTTGACTCTTGGGAGTTGTGGAGTTTCAGCTCCACATTCCAAATCGTGTGCCCTCCGTCCCCTGGTAGGTAAGGGTTCTTTTTTTTCTGATTGTCTTAAATTTGCTTCATCTTCTTAATCCCTTATGAAACGTGGCATTTGCAGAAGATTTTCCAAGCAGAGCAAAAAGGAACACAAGTTATGGATCACTCTAACTGGAGTGAGACAGCAACTCCCTAAAACTAAACAAGAGACATTCCAGAGGAAAATGTGAGGGCATCTTGATTTTGCTCCCGGAGACTTTGTAAAGAGCTGCTAACCAAAGGAAATGATTCAAGAAAAACCAGAGGAAGATCCAGTGGGAAGACAGGGAATGGCCCACAAGGCCTTCTAAAGAGGGAGGTGTTTACAGGTAGGCTGACCATAATGGACACTGGCCTAGATTCTGAGGTTCCCAGGGAGGAGGTCAAGAGCTGAGGGGTAAGATAATTATTGTCATCAAGGTCTTTGAGGGTATTTTATAACTGTTGCTATTAAAAGAGCTCTGTCAGATTCACTTTAGAGTCCCAGAAAGTAAAGAAGCGCCAGGCAGCCCAGAAGGTTTTTATTTAATTTTCTAAGTAGGGGCTTATGTGCTTGGGGTCCTCAAATGGTTACATCATGTGCACAACAGCTGTAAATCTGAATGAAAAAAAACCCATGCCAGTAAAAACAAAATTTACAATCACAGAATTACATTATTTGGTTATAATTGCATGCATGAAGCACATGGTAAGGCCAGGTTCTGAATGCTTTTCAAGAGCCATATGAAAGAGATGCCATTATTATTTCCACTTGAGGAAAATGAGACTTAGAGAAAATAAGTCCAAGGTCATAGAACTAGAAGCAGGTGGGATAGCGATGTGAGCCCAATTTCCACTGACTTCCGGCTCTATACTACCTTCATTCATTCAACACATATTCTTGACTATCTATCATGCACCAAGTACTTGTCTAATAAAAGGACTCTTTATAAGGACAACAAAGTAAAAAAGTAAAGAAATAACAACCATCAAGATTTAAATGCCATGAGCTTCAGTATATTTTAAGAAAGCCTTGTAACTTGTTTATATAACTTCATAGTGATCCATACAGTTAAGACAAAAATAAACTTTTTAAGAAAAGTTATGAAAACCTCTCTATTAAAAAAAATAGGATACATCTCTGGATGAATACCCCCAAAAAGATTTCTTATATTCCTCTCTTCAAGAAATCTTGTTAGCCTAATCAAATATGTTATTCAAAAAGTTGATATTCCCCTTGAAACTAGAGATAAACTCTAATCCTTAATTTTTTCATTTAAACTCATATCTCCAAAATAATTATTCATATAACTGTTCAGATATCTTAAAGAAAAGGAAACCAGTGACAAGTATTTTCACTCAAAGAATGTTGCAATATTATTCCAATACACAAAGTAGTATTATCTACTCTTCTATAATTATATTTAGCTGGACTGATAATTTAAAATTTTTGCATAATATAAAACTATGCCTGAGATTCTGATGCCATTTCAATGTAAAGGTTGTTTTTTTTAATTACCTTAGGGATGATGTTGAATACGTTCAAATATAACCAAGTCTTTATGTTTACACTATTTTCTAAAATAAAATAAAGAGAAGCTAAGAGAAGAAGCTTAAGACCAACTAGATTGTCTTTATGCCATTTATGTCAGTGGACAGATACTTAAGCCTTAGCTAAAGATTTAAGTCTGTTACTTTATGACATATCCTCCCGAACCCTCCCTCCACCCCCCCCAATTCCCCCAACCCCCACCCCCACCCCAGGCAGCTACCCCTCACCTCCCCCCACTCCCTTTACCACCCCCCCACACACACATGACACCACCCTGCAGGACCGCCATTATTTGACAGGATGTTTGCTGCAAAATGACTACTTTCCTATAGTCACTCTTGATTTTAATATAACAGACTATCATTATGACTCAACTTGAACATTAGTCATCATGGAATGTCGTAGTCTCTACAAACAGACAAATATTGATCATAGCAACTTTTAGAAACAGAATAAAAGCAAAATGAACATAAAATTAATTTAAAAGTATTAGTTTGAAAATGCTTTTAGATTTTCAAAAACACACTAATCATTGGTTAAAACATCTCACAAACATCTGTATCTTAGATTTTTATTTATGTTCACCTTCTTATAAACATAATTTAAGGCAACATTCAAAACTGCAACACATATAGTAGAATATTATTTTCCTTCTGTTATAATTGGCAAATGTAAAATCAAAATTTCCAGTATATTTTGTTGAAAGAAAGAGTTCTTTGTTAATCAGAATGTTGTCTATAGAAATATATAAAACAAAATATATAGCTCTTTATTGATACCTTTGATCTTACAAAATGATTCTTCATTTCAATTCACAAATATTTTAATTACTTTACTATTTTAATTAAAACAAAAGTTTTCTTTTACCTCTGTTGACTACTCACCTATATATTGTAGTTGGGCCTGAGTTAAAATTTTCTGTCACCTTCAAATTTTAAGAAAAGCATATGAAAATTCAGAGTATTCCCAGGCCTCATTTGCCCGTGTATTTTCATCTACATTACTATTCTTTACCAAATTTCTTCTCATTTCTTGGTCTATAATTTATAGAGCACTGCAAGTCAAATGAAAGTTGCCAATTATCTGATTAATTTTGATTTAGAATACTGTTGCTCCACGTGATTCAGGCCTATATCCTTTAGCACAAAATAAAAAGAAAATTGAGTAATAACCCAGATGCTAGTAACTCAGCTCTAAGTTTCTAATTAAGCAGACTAAACTGACTGTGTGTATTAATGCAATTCTCCCTTTCACTCTGTTGCTAGTCATTGTTTTCTTCATATCATATGATATCAAAATGATTTTATAAATCTGTCTCCCCAATACCTTTCCCTATAGAATACAGATGAAAATGCTTACATAAAGAAATATAATTTTGAAAATAATACTTCAAAGCATTAGAACAACTATATTTATGTTTCAACCTTAATAAAGTGATCAAACAAAAACTTAGGGAGAAAAACCTGTCTATGTGGGGAAAAATGGAAGTTTCATCTATTTCATTGGTACTTGCCTTCAAAAAATCTGTAAAATTACTTTTTGAGCATTTACCATGGTGTGAAAATCAGTTATGTATAAACTATTTAAAGTATTTTCTGAATAGTTCTATCTATGGAAAAAAACGAGTGAGAGATTTGAACACAATTTTTCTACTAAGGCTTTTAAAAAGTATTTTTAGACTGAATTTTGCATAAAATTGTTTCAAGTCTATGTTTTATTTTGACAAGGGAGGTAAAATATAAAATATGTATTCTCTTGAAAATAACATATTCAAAACAACCATAATTAAAACGCCAAATTCTTTAACCAGTATTATTTAAAATATCATAGATATTTCAAAATATTAAAACACTTTCACCTAGGCCTTTCTTTGCCAGGTAAGCTCTTTTAAAATATTAATTTTGGGGTAAATATTTACTTTAAATGAATTAAAAGCACGTTTTGTACAGTTTTTCTAGTGTTTGTAATGTATTTACTTCAGATCATGAATTCTTATATTCTACACATAACTTCCTTTCTGAAATGTTTTATTTGATAAAGGATGCTCAAATCTTTCATTTTATAAGCAAGTACAAATTACTGTTACCTGAGTTTTAGTCTATAAAATACTCCCTTCATTTTTTTGTTTCCATATTTATTCTTAAAATTATATTCCTTTAAACACAATAAATATGAATACTTGTACATTATTTACATTTCAAAATGTAATATGTAAAAAAAGTATGCTCTCGAAATAGGAACTTGTAAAAATTATTGGCTTTAGACAATAATATTCTGCCGAGTAGTCTCATTGGTTCCACTTTTTTGCTGGAATTCATGAATCTGGCCAAAACTCCAATTTATGAAGTATGAGAAAATACAGTGTTAGATGAAATATTTCACAACCAGAACCCAAAAGGAAGAGAATCTGTTAGATATTCTTTGTTGTCTAAATGTAGGACATCTTGAAACTCATTAGGCTCTGGACATGACAGATGATCCTCCAGTCCATTTTGAGCATCACCGTGGGGCTTAGTCAAATTCAGTAAAGCTAAGAGAATCTTCCTGTAATGGACTGTATCAGAGAAAACAAACAGTAAATAAGCTTTCTGTGATATTTCTCCTCATGAAGGGAAAAATTATATTCCATCCCTCTCTTTCTCCCTCCTTCCCTCCATCCCTTCCTCCCTTCCTTCTTTCCTTCCCTCTCTTTTCTCTTTCTCCTTTCTTCCTTCCTTCTTTCTTTCTTTCAAAAAATATTCAATCTCTCTCTTTAAAAACATACTAACAATTTAAAGGACAGTCTGCATACATATGGAAGAAGTAAGTAGATATATGCATCAAAGTAACCTTGTTTCAAGGAGTCCTTGCCTCACTTTCTCTCCCTTACAGCTAAGCCATGGGTCATTCTGGCTGATACCAGATCAATGAAGTAGGAAATCGAAATGATGATCTTTATAATTTAAGCAAAGAAAAAAATCAACACGCTGTTGAGGGAGAAACTGTGCTGATTATCTAAGCTGTCTATTTGACAGAATTTATTGGAGAATTGGCTAGCTTCTAATTTTCGTATCACTTCACTGGTGAAGTAGATATAAATTATGTGATTTAAGGAGTAAACTTGCTTTTTATAATCCATACAAAAGATAACTAAATTATAGTCATTTAAATCACTTACTGAATTTAAAGGTAAATTATTAGTTTTTATTTGTCTCTGTAGAGAAGTTCTAGACACATGATTCAACCTGTTCTTTTCTTATTAAATGTAATATGGATTATGATTGCTTTCTTAGTTTCTTTCTAATTTCTTTACCTTTAGATTAAAACTTGCTTTCTTCCCTTGGCAAATTGCATTTGTTTATTTCATTTCCTTTTTACAAATCAATTGCTCATTTCTTCCTGGCTGAAGACTTCACAGTTTTTCTGTGGGACTCAGATATTCTCATGTGACATTACTTACTTTGCTTCAAAATAAGGGATCAAACTTCCTACAGGCAGCCCTAAAGAGCACACACGACTTCTAACATGCACAAAATCTTCTGAAAACTATAGACTGGTTAGATCCAAAGATTTGATCTTTAAGGTTATCATTTGATTCTTATGTACATTCCTTTAATGTTACAGAGTTATCTTATTCTGACCCAAGTAGCTAACAAAATCATAGCATGATATTCTTGATGATAGCTCCTAAATTCCTCTTCAGAAATTCAAGATTTTTCCCCCTTTTTGGCAATATCTTAACTATAGAATTTCCTATTTGCAAAGTTTAAGAAAATTATAGTTTCCTAACTTCAGAAAATTCTTTGAGATTTATCTTTTTAAGAAATTCAATTTCCTAGTACTGTATTTAACCTGTTAAAATTTAGACTGAAAATATTTAATTTTGCTTATTGTTATATCACATTTTGAAGCTTATATTTGATACTACCCTGATACAGCTATTTGAAAATGAAATTTAAAAAATGGTACTAAATGATATAATACTACTTAAATACAAATTGTACCATTTAGTCTAATTGTTTTGAATAAAAGTTTTGAAGGAAAAAAATGCAAAACACTCATGCAGAACCACAAGCATGAATTTTCTAAGTGTTTTAGAGAATATTACATCACTGATTTTCATTCCTCTGGTTTCAGTTTCTTTAATGTAACTAGCATTTCACTTTCCCTCACATATTAAGGCACTAATTCCATTGAAATGAATTTGGGTTTTATCTAAAAGTCCACATATACAATACAGGCTATATTATGTGAAGGGAGAAAGGTTATATTTGCCTATAATAATTATTGTAGCAATGACCATGTATAAATTATTAGGGATTGGATTAAATTTTAAATTTGAAAATAAGAATTTTTTCTCCTCTGAATATTCAGTGTGCTGTGTTTGACAACATATGTAATGGAAGACAATTTTAAATCACTGAACTCTGTGATCATGAATGTGCAAAAACTTGACCCTTCAAATTCCAAGTGCCAATTTCTGCCTTACCAAGATATTTAATAAAGGAAAAGAATATATATAGATTTTATAAATCTCACTGAAATAGTTTTGACCTAGACTCTCAAATGTCATGTATAACTAAGTTAAGTATTCTTCCCAACTATCCCTTTGTGGTTAAAATAGCTTTAAACTAGTAAATTCTATTTGCATTAACATTTATCTCAAGGCTTTAAGGTCAATACACATCAAAGAATCGGCATTACGGGGCAAGGAGAAGATGGTTTCTTGTGTACAAGAAATTTTGAATTGTGTTTAACTTTATTCTCTCTAGGAAATGAGCATGTTTTCCATGGGCAGGAATCAAATAGAACACTACTAGAACATGCAGAATGTATGCCCGTTAAAATTTCTGGATGTCTCATAGGCACTTAAGCACATTGGCTTTTTTTTTTTTCCTTCCCATGAATGTTCAACAAACTCTTCAATCTAAAGGAATACTTTCCTTCAGCTTTCTTTGCACAAAAGCAAAAGTACTTGTACTTATGCTATCTGAAAGAGAATACGAGAAAATATTTTACTTCATAAAACTAAACAAATTTACCAATGAGGCCTTTGGGAAATGCAGACCATATAGAGCCTGTGAACAACGCAGCACATTTTAATTGTACTCACAGTGCAGAGGCCAATATTAAATTGGTTTGTAAAACAAAATGAACTAACCAGCTCAAAGGATACAATGTATTTTAAAACACTTGTTTAAAATGATGCTTTCTAATTCTTGGAATAATTTCTAGATTCTCAAAAAGAAAAACAAATTTATTAGCACTATCTTAATATTAGCAGTTTAGAAGGAAAAATATATTATTAACAGGAAGATGTTTGAATATATATTTTGTTGTTTTCAGCTGCACATAATCGTTGTTTAAAAAGACTCTTTGAGGCCAAATTTAGTCTATTGGCTTTGAGCCTGCAGAATTTTGTAAAGTCTAGTGAAAGCTCTAACGCTGTTTTCGGTGATCAAAGCAAAAATGTTAAAGGTTTTTTTTCATACTTTCAGAATGTGTTCATACATAGTTTTTCTAATATAAAACACATTGATTTTATTGCTGCAACTAAGAAAGTCTACATCTGGGTAATCATGCCTTTTAATGATCATACTTCAATGTATTTCAATGGCTTACTTGTCAAAAACACACACTCTATCTACATTTAAACAAATACTTAATCCTGTGCCTCCTTCAAAGGGAGTTGAAATCAATGTACCTACGGTAGAGAAATTCAGTTTTTCTAGCATCAGAAAACATTAGTTAAAATTTTTGTGTGAGCTGGAAATGGAGCCACCACTTGGGCCTAACACATAAATATATTTAGGCAGAAGAGGACAAATGCCCTGTAAGAGAAAGTACTTATATATGTACAAGAAAGTAACATGACAGCTGTTATGGAAACAATCCTTGTGAATTTCCTAACTTTTATGCCCACAAACTCACAACCATTTAATTCTATTTACTTTCCTCTTTTAAAATAAGGTCTTCAAATCTACGCTCAAGCATTAATGTGTTCTTTTTCGCCACTAAACTGAGTCTGATTACAATTATCAATTCAAATTCTATCAGAGTATGAGCAATCACTGTTAAGCAAGGTCATAAAATACATGTGTAATAAACATAATGAGCTTGGGTGTTGTTAATATTGTTTAACACTTACACAACTCTGCCCTGTAAAATGTCCCCACGTAAGTCAGATATCTGGAAATGTTGCAACTGACATTTTACTACTGATGAGAAGCAAAGAGTTTAGAAAGAAAAATGAGAGATGAGAAGAAAAGATGAGCATGATTAATAGGTGTTTGTTTCATAAAGACTCTAGGGAGACTCTTAAATCCTTCACTGCTCCTACATGCTCACCGAAGTGAAGAGCTAGTTCACATGGCTTTCAAAGCTTTCAAAGGAGAACTGAGGAGTTACTCAGTCTGTTACTGATGCTAACTTATTCCATTTGCGTCCTGTTGTGAAATCAGGTGCTCTCTATGGATTGGTGCAAGGTTGAATGTTGACTGTATTCATTAGAAACAATTTGTTTTCAAATAAGCACCTAAATCATACCCAGAAAAGTGTTTCACCTTGAGTCTGTTTCAAATAATCGCTCCTAAAGACTAAAACACCTTTTTTTCTTATCCCTCCCCTCCACCCTAAAGAACTTGCATTTTGACTTTTTAAATTCTTTTGATCAAAAATGCATACTCTACTTTGCTTCGCGGTTTTTCTTTTAAAGAATCACTCTTGTTCTCCAACTTCGTAGAAATATAAAGGGGAAGTTAAACTTTATACAATATTTGAATCTTTAAATTGCGGGTCTCAACAACAGTAATTCACTCCTAACAAAAGTGTTGCCATTCCTAACTGTATTTTACTAAGATAACTGTCTGATATAAATACATGAAGTGTGTTTTTGAGTAATTAAAACTGGACCCATAGACGTAGTGAGTACAGCAGCACAAAACTTGTCTCAGTTTGCTTTTGAAAGGTATTTATTTGCAGCGGCATATAAAAATTTTAATTCTCTCCAGTGCGGTCGTGAATGATTTATTAGTCCCCCAACTATTGAGGTACAGTACGTACACATGCGCACTATAGGTAAGTGTGTATGTGTGTATACACACACCCCTCCCCATGCAGGAAGGAATCAATTACCGTATTCCAGAAATGACAATGAAAAAGGGAAAATAAACAATTACATAATTAGAGGTCTACAGTTTCACTCACTGCTTGGGGAGGGGGAGTGGTTTAAGCTGTTGAGTGAAAAAAAAAAAAACCCAAACCCCAAAAAACAACCAGTTGCCTTAAACTGGAGCGTCCCGCAGGCTTTCGCGCTGAGCGAGGAGCGGGGCAGAGCAGTGTTCGGGGGCGGTGGGGGCGGGGATCGCGACAGCTTCCAGCACCTCCCGAGGGGGTCCTGGAGGGGCCGCTCCCGCGGAGCCCCGCAGACGCTGGTGACAGTCCCGTTGGGCGCCCGGTGGCGGAGAAAGCACCGAGCGCGTCCACAAAGCGCGCGGGGCCGCCCCTGTCGCGGAGGCGCGGCAGCTCCGGCGGCTGGCGCAGAAGGAAACGCTGGACGGAAGCGGCGGCGGGGGCGGCGGGGGCGGCGGCGGGCGGCGGCGGGCGGCTGGGGGCGCGGGCGGAGAGGCCAGCGGGGAGGCCTCGGGCGGGGAGGCCCTCAGCCCGCGCCGCCGCCCGGGCGGCGTGCGCGCGCGGCCGATCAGCTGAGCGCGCGGCGCGCGTCACGTGGTGCGCGTGTCGAAGGTCACGGCGCGCTCACAATGGAGCTCTCGGAGTTTGTGCAGAAAGGCGTCCAGCGGCTGGCCGATCCCGGCTCCTTCGACTCCAACGCCTTCACGCTTCTCCTCCGGGCGGCTTTCCAGAGCCTGCTGGACGCCCAGGCGGACGAGGCCGTGTTAGGTAAGCCGCTCGGCTCCGAGCTGGATCGGCCTGGGTGGCGGGGCGCTCGGAGAAGAGGAGCGAGCCCGAGCGAGAGGGGAAAGCCCCGGGAAGAGGAAGTCTCCGGGCTTTGCCCTTCGCTCCGGACGGAGTGTGCGGTGCTGGCTCTGCCAGGACCCGGAGCGGACCCTGAGCATTGTTCCCTCCCCGGTTGGCACCTGCACACAGCCAGCTACACGTTCCCGGCCTGATTTCCCCTCCCAGTCTCTTTGTTCCTTTGTAAAGCCCGTGTTCAAGTCTTGTTTGTGGCCTAAAACGCGAAGATTTTCAGCCTGGTCGGAGGCAAAGGCTGTTTGACACTTGGACTTCATCAGGGGAGCTCCCTGCGATGAAAGCTTTCAGGGCTGGGCTGGCAAAAGTTTTAAAGGGTCTGTTTGCAAAGGAACTCCTAGGTCCAGTAGTGTTGACATTTTCCAACTTAGAGAATAGCTCAAGTTCCTCTGATGACTCCAACACTCTAGTTCTTATGTTTTGCACAGGTTCCACGCCTGGAACCTTAAAATAGGGTGCACAATGTTTTGTTCCGCGCTAGTGACCAGGAGGCGAGCCTCTTTTAAGTGGTCCGGTCAGTGATTGCGGAGAGCGGTGTCAGTATGGATTGAAGGCGTATTTTAAGACAGATCGCTTTTAGATAATTTTCTTAAATATAAATATCCCAACAATTCAAATTTTTGTTTTTTCTGTAGTTTCATGAACTAAACACTTGTACAAAAAAGTATGAAAGTGGAAGTTCTTTAAACGAAAATAGTAACCACCACCTGGGTTAATCTCAAAAAAAAAAAGGATGGCTGTCAAAACCTGAAAATATTTTGAAAATTGTGTGTTATATTGTGAACTGGTGCCTCCCCCCCCCCCCCATATATTAATGTCCAAGGAGCCAGTTAGCCTAAAATTAATCGATATTTACAGGGAAAGTTTATTCATTCTTAAATTACACCATGTAAAATATCTTCTTATTTTCCCCTGAATTTACTCCATCCAGCGTTAGAATGACCCCTGTATAGTTACTTTTTCTTGCGGACTGTAATTTTTTTAAAAACAGTAAAAATGTAAAGGCAAAATAAAGAAGATAATTGGGACCAGGTAACAGGAGAATTATTGGTGTGTGCTCTTGATCGTTTTGCCATTGACCTTGTTGCTCATCTCATTTACTTAAAATTGCCAGTCCTTATAGTTGAATTCTTTTTGTTGTCTTGTTAAAGACAGTTTTTACCCAAATTAAAATATCCTTTTTAGAAATATGACTACAGAGAATTTATTATCACAGGCATCACTGGCAATTAATTTATTTTAGATCACCCAGACTTGAAACATATCGACCCAGTGGTTTTAAAACATTGTCATGCAGCAGCTGCAACTTACATACTGGAGGCAGCAAAGCAAAGTGCTGACAAATCAACTCTAAGGTACAGGATTTATTTAAATATCCATTTATTTTGAAATAGTTCCTTTATGATTCCAATTTCAGTTTTTAGAATGGAGACTAAACTTTGGCTTTTTTTCCTTTAGCACTTATCTAGAAGACTGTAAATTTGATAGAGAGCGGATAGAACTGTTTTGCACAGAATATCAGGTTACTTACTTAAAATTTTTTAAATTAACAATTACTATTTTTCTTCTACTCTGTTTGCAAAGATGTGTTTTCTTTCTTTCTTTTTTTCCCCCCAGAATAATAAGAATTCCCTAGAAATCCTACTGGGAAGGTAGGTACTGTATAAGGTGTCAAGCTGAGCCACTTTTCAATTGCAGGTATGAATGGAGAGTGCTGGTGTGAAACAAAACAGGGCAAAAAAGCAGGGATCTTGACCAAAAGAAAAGGGGCCAAAGGGCAAGTGAAACAATTGAAGTTAAGCTAATGTTTTTAAAGGTAAAGTTTATTGAGATAATTTTTTAAACGCCCTTTTACTACTCAGAACTTGAAAATAAAGTTTAACAATGTTTTAAAATTCAGAATGGATTAAAATTGTGTGTGTGTGTGTGGGAGGTGGAAGGTGGACACCGTTCTTGGTGAAGATGAATACTGAGAGTTTTCCGGTAGATGTTGTGTACAAAATTATCATTGTATCTTTCAGTATAGGCACGTCTCTGCCTCATATAACTGATGTTTCCTGGCGTTTGGAATATCAGATAAAGGTAAAGTTTAACAAACTGTTCTCTAGGGGGATTTAGGGAACTTCTTAAAAAATAGACTTAGAGACTGAAATGTATGTGTTGTGTTGTTTTAGACCAATCAGCTTCAAAAGATGTACAGACCTGCATATTCGGTGACCTTAAATGTAGAGGTATTTATACATAAACCCTGTGTAGAAATGAAATGTGTAATGAAATTTAAAATTTCCTTGGTTTAAATAAACAGCGTTTTTTTCCTTCCTTAGAACACTGATTCCCAATCCCACCCAGAGATTAGTTTTCGTTGCAACATGGAACAGTTACAGGTACAGTATTAGGATCTGCCAATATGTCTGTCTTTTTATAGATGTTTAATTGAGGATTATGCTTATGTAAAGTTCAAAAGAAAAATAATCTAACCATGTGTCAGTAGATAATGAAGGTTGATTAAGGATTTAATGGGAAGGGGGCTTCAAAAGCAATATTTTAATGTGGTCTTCACTTTTGAAATTAAGCTGTTACTAACAGAGAATTGATCTGTATTTGCTGTTCCCTCCCATTAAAATAAACTTCTGAAGTGTATTGTTGAGTGTAAATTCCTTCTATTTGTGATGAGTTTGATCCAATAGGACAAAGCAAAATTAAGAGCATGTCTTTGAAAATGTCTTCTTTGGTTTCAGAAATTGAATTAAACTTTCAAAACAGGGTTTTTAAACAGTGGTTTTAAATGACTTTTTATAAAGGACCAAGTATACATAAGATTCCAAAACTGTTTATATTGCCAATGTAAGACTGGGGACATTCAAAACTACATTGATTAATGGCCATGACAACGAATGTATTTCTTACCGCCTAAAAAAATGAAGATCATTACTTGAAATTTTGATGAAATTGGATTTATCAAAAGGCATCTCCTGCAGAGTCGTTTTAATATAATCATCAATCAAACTTTAAACTTTCAGAAAATGTGAACACAGCATAATCTTTGTTAGATAACTTGAGAAATTTAATTTGATATACCTTGCCTGTTAAAGAGGGTTCGGTTAGAAATCCTATTTCAAATCTGAGGGCAAGTAGCCCATTTGAAGGTGAAATATTTTAGAGGAAAACCTTCTTTTGACCAACAGTGGTTTGTCAAAGGTTAAAATCCTCGTGAATTTTAATCTTGTTTAGAAAGTGTCTCCCGACTTTTTTCTTGCATCTTTCTCAAACTTGGATACTTCTTTCTCGTGTTTTATTCTAAAAACGTGGCATTAAATACGTCTTTTAGGACTTAGTGGGGAAACTTAAAGATGCTGCCAAAAGCCTGGAAAGAGCAACTCAGTTGTAACCTGGGGAAGTTAACGATCCGCCCGGGTCTAGAGGAAGACCAGGAACGCCTTGCCATCGGCAGAAGCGTCGTTGATGCGAGCTGGATGTCCTCCTTTTCAGTAGAAACCCTTTTCCTTTTTGGATTTATGTTACTCATCAATTTTGACACTCTTATTTTTTTACACTTGCGAAATGTAAGTGGAGGGTGGAGGGAAATTCTGCCTAAGTATTTGAGTCATCTTTAGTGTGAACTGCACATTGATCCCATTTTGATCTTTTTCAAGTCTAACAAAAGGAGGTAGACAGTATTACACTCTGAATAAATAAGTTGTTCCCACAAAAAGAGTGGCGAGAGTGTGTTTGGATTTGAGTTTGTGTGTTAATTATTACTTTGAAGACATAGATACGATTAGCGTTAACTTTTGACGATCGCCTTTTCTCTGGATTAGAGTTAGGCACGGGGGAAAGGATGCGATCTCCGGGGTTTGTGGAAGACTCCGGTTTCGGGACTCGGGGAGCGGGCGCGGGGGCCCCGCGGCGGGAGCCGGCCCGTCCCGTTACCTGCGCCGGAGGGCTCGCCCGCAGCCGGCCCCTCGCGCGGGGCTCCCAAGGCCAGGCCGGCAGCCCCCGCGCCGAGCCCCTGCCCCGAGCGAGCCGCTGCCCGCGCGCGCCCCGCCTCGGCCGCCGGCGGGCGGGGAAGGGGCCCGCGCGGCCGCGGGAAGGCAGGGGCGGGCGCTGTTGTTTCCGCGAGCCCAGCTTGGGCGCAGGTTCCGCGCTGCGACGCCGGAGCCTGGGCCGCAGCCCGCGGGGCCGCCGGGGCCGAGCGGGGGGCGGTGGCCGGGCGGTCTCCCCGGCGGGAGCCCGGGGACGTGTGCGCCGCGGGCGGAGGCGGGCGGCGGAAAGAAAGAAATAACGGGGGGGCGGGCGGCGCTGCGTGCGGGGCCCGAGCGATGCCCGCGCCGAGAGCAGGGTGGCGCGTGTGGCGCGGTGGAGAAATGTCTCCGCGGCCGCCAGCACCGCCGCCGCTGCGCAAAGCCCGGGGGAGGGGGCCGGGGCGCGCGGCTCGGAGGGGAGGGGGCGGCCGCGGGCCCGACTACACCGACACTAATTCCCAGGCCGCCCTTAAGGAATGAGGGGGAGCACGTGACCCGGTGGGGGGGCGGCGGGGGGAGGGGGCGGGCGGACTCTGAGCCATTTTGGAGCCGGTGTCAGTTTCCACTCTGCCTTCAGCGGTGCATTTTTTTTCCACCCTCCCCTCCCCCTCCTCATCCTTCCTCCCCTCCCCCCGCCTCTCCGCACGCACACACACGGCGCCCCCCAGCCGCCCTCCTCCCCCCCAGCAACTATGAAATAATAATCGTAGTATTAAAGGCAGAGATCGGGGCGAGACAATGGGGATGTTGGCGAGGGAGCCCCGATCCGGATTAGAAACACCTCCCAGCCCCGCAGAATAATACTGATCGCGCCCCCTCCGCGCGCTCCCTCCCCCGAGTGCGGAGCGGGAGGAGGCGGCGGCGGCCGAGGAGGAGGAGGAGGAGGCCCAGGAGGAGGAGGCGTTGGAGGCCGAGGAGGAGGAGGAGGAGGAGGAGGAGGCCGCGGAGGAGGAGGAGGCCGAGGCGGAGGAGGAGGAGGAGGCCGGGCTCGGGAGGCAGCATGAGCCGAGCGCGGCGGCCGCGGCTCCTCTCGGCTGCGCTCGTTGCCCATTGACAGCGGCGTCTGCAGCTCGCTTCAAGATGGCCGCTTGGCTCACATTCATTTTCTGCTGAACGACTTTTAACTTTCATTGTCTTTTCCGCCCGCTTCGATCGCCTCTCGCCGGCTGCTTTTTCCGGGTACGTAGGAGGCGAGGCGCCTCCGGGACGGGGCCGGGGGGCGGCGGGGGCCGCGCGGGGCTCGGGCCGGCCGCGGGTGGACGGGGAGCGGCCCCCCCCGCGCCTCGCCCGCGCCGGCCGGGAGGGCGCTGACAGCGTGGGCGCCGAGCCCCGCGCCGCCGCCCGGCCGCCCGGCCGCCGGCCCCGCGCGCCGCCCGCGCCCGCCGCCCGCGCGCGCGCGCCCGCCGCCGCCCGCCGACTCCCGCGGCGCCGGGACCGACCCGCAGCCCGCGCCGCGCCGCCGCCGCCAGCCGGGCTCGGCGCCGCTCCAGCCGCCGCCCGCTCCAGCCCCGGCCGCGCCGCGCGCCGCCCCACGTTTTAGTTCCTTTCTCCCCCGAGCGCCCCTCTACCCCTTCGCGACGCACATGGCCCCCGAGAAGAACACTCGTATTTGCAGCCTCGGCGGCTCGCCCGGCCGCGGCGCCCTTTGTTGAGAGGTAGATTTTGATGAAGCGGGGACGGGCTCCTGAAATCGAGAGCTGCTCGGGTCAAGTGGCTTCCCTCCTCTCCCGAAGAAAGGGCTTTTGAGGGGTTTAAACCTTCAGAGAACGCCCCCATTTTATAGGGACGGGTAACGTGGGGGGCGGCGATCCCACCGAGGTGGGTGTTAGGCTGGAGAGAGCCCGGACAAAAATGTTATTAACTTAAGTTGGAGGGACACTTGTGTGAAATTGGATGGCTTGTAAGATGGCGGTTGCCAGTTGTTTCTAAGGTCTCCTGCATTTATGTTTAAAATGGTAAAGTTTTCGAGGTGCGATCTGTTGGGAGTCTGGGACAAGTTCTCTAAACGTTGCTCGGGAGGTGCTCCCTGGGAAGTGGGCATTTCAAATTTGGAGCTTTTTTTGGAGTGATGATGGTGACTGGACGTTAGTGTAGCAGGAGGTTTCCTTTCTTTCTTTCCTTCTTTAGCCCCTTTTTCTTTTTCTCCTTCTCGGAGACTGTAGTTTTTCTCTCAACCTCTGTGATGGGATGCACCTAGAACCATGACTGAAGCCCACTGCGTTTTATAGGTTTTGCTAAATGTCAAAATAGGTCATGTAGAAAAGAGATGCTTTGGGAAAGGAGCACTAAAAAGTTGATTGCATATGTTTACGCAGTCTTTTGGGTTTGACAGCATGATGGCATGATCTTTTTCCCAGAGATTTACAGTTAATAATTGGAAGTAAACAAGTAGAGGGACTTTGATCATTCCCAATTGCAATAAAAGGATTTAGTGGGCTTAGTGGTCACGGTTCAATATTTGAAAGAGAAGGATGTATTAACCCCTTCCCTTAAAGTAGGCAAAATTCTAGGCATATTTATCCAAATCCAAGAGTAGGTGGGTGGTACCTAGAATGTTCTGAGTAGTTCAACCTATGTTTTATGGGAACCTTAACCCTCAAGTTCTGGAAACACCATAAGCTACACTAAACACTTGAAAGTTAAGGATGCAAATTGTTGACAGTATATACTAACTTAGGAGAGTATATTAACATTTGAGGTTGAATTTAAGTAGGCTGATCAGAATCCCTTGGAGATTGATTTTATGAGCAAATTTATAAATTTTTTTAATACTTGAGTTCATTCCCATCTGCCCCAAAGTACAAAGGTGTTTGAAATCAGCTACCTGTGCAAATTATACGCCTAGTAACAGTATCTTTAAAGCCACATAAAAGTTACTGTGTATGAATGTGTATACACGCACGCACACATAGACAGGCTTTTGTAAGAAAACCGAGCATTTAATTGCAGTTGGTAAAGCCATTAATACTCTACCACCAAGTTCTTGGATGGGCATTAAGTGCCCACATAGGCAGAATTCTCCCTACGAGTCAAGTTAACCCCACCTTTACCCATGCTTGTGTTGGACTGTGAGCTCCAACTGGGGTTATGGAGTTCTATTGCGTTTCTTAGATTTCAGTAGTTGAGCTGATTGTTAACATAAGAACTTGCTTCTGTTTTCCTTCATTTTGACATTACTGGTGTTAGGCCTCCAACTAAACTGACAGCCCCAACTGAGTACGTTATAATGGCAAGTTTTAACTCTTGAGTCTTTTTACCATCGTGTCTTTCGTGCATTTTTGCTTGCTTAACTTGCAGTTTCTGTGTTGGAACCCAGAAGGTTTTCATTTCTAAGGCGCAAGAGATTGTTTGTTAAACCTTATTAAGCATGTCAAACGTTTTGGAAGTCTCTATTAGGTTGCCAGTACTTTCAAATGGTATAAAAAGATAAAGAACTGATTTTTTACCCAAGTAACAAAGTGATATTTACTAGCATTATAAAAGGTAATAGGGTTGTGGCCACATTCTTCTGAACTGAGGTAGAGGAGTTGTGTGAATTAAGACTGAAGATGAATTTGAAAGGGTTTTGGTCAAGTACATGTGACTGAAATGTTCAAAGCCAACCAGTGGCTAACCCTCCATTGAGGTTTGATTGTTCTATGTGTTAATATCTGTGTTGGTTTTCTGTAAAGCAGAGGAGAACTAAAGGCAGCTATTTTTCTTGAAGCCCCTTCCTAGACTTCATGATCAGTGGCATTATGTGATGTGCTTTCACAAGGAGACAAAAGTATCACCTTGTTAACTATCTTTCTAGGAAAGGTCCTTAGGTTTCACAAGGAGAGTTTTCTTTAAGAACCAAGAAGGCTTGTCTTTAATCACCAAGGACAATAGATTGAAATATTGCTGCTCTTTAGGGCCACTGCTCCACCTACAACTCCTCTGCAACCCTACTTAGATTTATCTTAATAACATGTTGACAATATTCTTCTGAACAAGTAATCCAAAGATAACTGAGGAGTCACACGTGGAGTTCTCTGGTTGAAGTCGCTGGTTGCCACTGTGGTCACTTTCATAAAAGAGGCTTTGTTTTGTTTTTACCGTTTTTTTGGTACTCTGAAGCTTTTAGTTTCAGCCATTGAGGTATGTTGATTGGTATTTCCCTCTACTGCATTAAAATTCCCTAAGAATTAAAACTTGAGATGCACCTTTCAGTTTCCCAAGTTCCTAGATTTCTCTTCAAGGCAGCTTTGAGAATGTACTTCAGACAAGCCTAGAAGCTTAGTCTTATTTCAGGTTCTGAAATGAATGAAGAGGGGGTAGGAAAGGCATTTTTCAAGAATACTACGCGAAGTAATTGACTTCCCTGATTGTCCGCTGGTGTATTGTTGCTGACAGTTCCCCACCGTGACTTTTCTGTAATATATGGTATCTGTTGGGAATGTATGGTTTCATCGTGTGGAGGTCTGTATGGAGGTTAGGCTGAGAAAATGACATTTGTTTTTCTCTCCTCTCGTTGCTGTGGGTTGACAAGGTGTTGATTTAGCGTTGGGAATGGGCTGGTCACAGGGTTCTTTACATATTGTCACTATCGTACCGATTAAAGTAGTTTTTCTTGCCTCCAGCATAGTTCAGATGAAACACAGGGCTTTGCCCCCTCCTCTTCTTGTGAAACAGATTTCAGTTTTCAGCCTCTCCAAAACTTTGTATCGCTCATCTAATCTACAGGAGAACTTCATATTAGAGAAGAGAGCTTTAAAGAGGTTCAGTTCAATAAACATCTCTGCAATTTGAGCCCTGACGGTTTCGGGCTAAGTGCACAGTTGGCAATTCTCAAGCATCCCTCCGTGAAATTTTTGACCTAGTGATTTCTAACAGGAGAGACCAAAAGAGTCAAGATCTGAAAGAAGCTCTTCGCACCGAGTCGACGTGGAAAGAGGCCCCCAAGAGTGTCCGAAATGGCCGGGAGCGCGGTGTGCACTTTCCCTTCCCACTCGCACGCTCCGGGGTCCCCCAGGCTGCCGGCCGGGGCGCCGCGGGCCGCGGTCCTGCTCCCCGGCGCCGCGGGCCTCGTGGGGCCGCCCCACCCCCGCGCCGCGGCGCCCGCACCCCACCCCGCCCCCGCGCCGGCCCCGCCCCCGCGCCGCGCGGCCCCTCCCCCGCGCCCGCCGCCGCCGCCGCCCGGCCGCCCCGCACGCCCGCCGAAGCTCCGGGCTCGGCCCGGCTCCGCGCGGAGTTGCAGCGGTGGCCGCATGCCAAGTGTAAGTGTAAGTTGCTATGGAAACCCCGACCAAGGCGAGTTCCGAATCCGGAGCGAGACGGAGCCCCGGGCGCCGCCGGATCCGCCCCTCGCATCCCGGCCCCCCGGCGTCCGCGCGCTCAGGCCCCAGCCCGAGGCCGACTCGAGGTGCTTCTCCTGCGGCCCCGGCACCCAGCTCCGGAAATGCCAGGGATGCAGATAGAGCCGAATTTGTTTTCCCTTTGTATCGAGTAAAAACGTGCCAACTTCTGGTTGCTGGAACCGCCTAAAACAACAGGAACCCCTGGGAAGCCAGGGCATGCTCCCGGATTTTCGACTGAAGATCCATAAGGAAGTTTTACAATAAATTGGGAGACCTGGAACAAGCCCTGGCGGTTGGTAAATATCTGCGGGGACTGTGTGGCGTCGGCAGCAGCCGTGGGGCTGCTAGGCTGGAGGACAAATGGAAGAAAAAGACTCGAATACTCTCAGCTCCCAGCCCCCACCCCAGACCTTTTCTTCTCCCTCCTGGAATTACTTGAGGGACCAGAAGTTACTTCAGTTGGATCCGTTTTCACCGTTTCAGTAGAATTGATTCGTCTGATTAGTAAACGTTTTCTGTAGAAAACGTTGGGACGGTCCGGCTGTACAGTGTTAAACGAGTTTTATGAAGTCCTCAGCGTTTCAGAGTGCACAGTTACTAGGAGTTGCGGATAATTCACTTCTCTTTCTCTGAATTATGGCCAATCTTTCTGTGTTTTGCAGGATCTGTTATCAAGCAGAAATGCATCGAACAACCAGAATCAAGATCACTGAGCTAAATCCCCACCTAATGTGTGTGCTTTGTGGAGGGTACTTCATTGATGCCACGACCATAATAGAATGTCTACATTCCTGTAAGTACAAAGTGTCACACCTTTTTCGTGTCATGTATATTTAACATTTCATCCTGAAATTTGAAAACTAACAATTCCAGCAATCCTTGAGAATGCTGGTACCAAATGACGAAGTCTTTTTCTTGTCTTGCGTTTAATGACTTTTTGTTAATACATACTTAATAAAATATTATTGTGTAAGCACAGCCATGCAATGTATCAGTGTTCTCGCGATATTAATTGAGTGAGTTTATTTAATTGGAAATTCTTTTTGGCTTTACCATTTTGCTGCTTCTAGTTCTCTGTTTCTGACACTAATTTTAATGCTTTAGAATCTAATTTCTAAAGTTAAAAACTTTATGTGTTTCCACTTCTAGTCTGTAAAACATGTATTGTGCGTTACCTGGAGACCAGCAAGTATTGTCCTATCTGTGATGTCCAAGTTCACAAAACCAGACCACTACTGAATATAAGGTAGGGAAATGTTTATAATCATTGTTTGTAATTGTTATTGGAATTCCATAATTTAGTGAATTTACCCTTGAATCCCACCTCTTGTGGGCTTTGTGGAGGGGGGCCTTTAATTTCTTGCCATTTTAATGATGACTAACTTTGAACAAAGTTCCATATTATTCAAGTAATTTTGAGGATTTTTAACCATCTTTTAAATGCTGAATTACTTCTCCAATAAAGTATTGGTTTATTGACTTCATGACAGGCAAAAGTGAACGTATTAAAGAGCTTCCATTCTCTGCTCTTTATTTTCTTTCATATTAGCTAATTTAGTAACTTGAAAGGCATGCTTTTCTTGACTCCGTGAAATATGAAGAATTTATTAGTGAATATAAAATAAAGTATTTTTTTTACTAATTTAAAAGAATGCTGCTACCTAAAGAACTTTTATTCTCATAATTCATTGTTATCCTGTTGATGTAGTTATAGACAGAGTCACTATCAAGTAAAATACGATAGCACAAAGAAAACAAAGAATCTGTAATAGTTTATGAATGCTTTTAGTTTTTGCTGTCTTAATTGATAGGTTACTTTTCTAATTTCTTCTTTTTCAGGTCAGATAAAACTCTTCAAGATATTGTATACAAATTAGTTCCAGGGCTTTTCAAAAGTGAGTAACTTGCTTTAAAATGAATGTTAAAAAAGTATTTATTGGTTTTACCTGCTATGCCAAATGTTTGTCTTTTTTTCCTTGCCTTTAGATGAAATGAAGAGAAGAAGGGATTTTTATGCAGCTCATCCTTCAGCCGACGGTAAACTTTTTGGAGGGGGGAAGACATTTTATTTGGAGGGAGAACTTAGTAGCCAGTAAATTATTAAAATTGAATTTAATCTGAAGTATCATTTCCATTCTCCTATATATGATATTTTAATTAAATATTTATTTTTTTTAAATTGAATTTCAAAATGTCTTTATAGCTGCCAATGGCTCTAATGAAGATAGAGGAGAAGTTGCAGATGAAGATAAGAGAATTATAACTGATGATGAGATAATAAGCTTATCCATTGAATTCTTTGATCAGAACAGGTAAATTCTTTAGGAAATGTGTTTTATGTTAATCTGGTTATTGGATACATTGTTCCACTAATAAATTATCTTTTTCTTAGATTGGATCGGAAAGTAAACAAAGACAAGGAGAAATCTAAGGAGGAGGTATGTTCCGTGTCACAAAAACATAGAAGGAACATTGTTTGGATTCTAGATTTTATGAGGGTGTATCTCGCCTTTTAGAATATTCTAGGGTCAGATGATGCTGTCAAATAGAAGAAAGTTGTCATGTTTGATGTTTGAGCGACCTATATCCCATAGTTAATAGATAGGATTTATTTTATATGTGATTATTATTCTTACAAAGTATTTTAAATAATTAATGTTTAATGCTTTGATATACATAAAGTTTCCTTATTCTATCAGGAATCTGTTCATTTAGTATTTATATAGTAAACTCAAAGTGTAGTTGAGAATTTTATCACATCCCTGCTTCGGTATTTGTACCTTTTATCATATTCAGGCAATCTAATTGAAACTCTTTTCTTTTCTGATAGTTAGGAATTAAAAAAAATTACTTTTCTAACTATACTCGTAGGTGAATGATAAAAGATACTTACGATGCCCAGCAGCAATGACCGTGATGCACCTGAGGAAGTTTCTCAGAAGTAAAATGGACATACCTAATACTTTCCAGGTACCTTCTTCATAGTCGTCATTCATTTTATTTAGATCTCTTTCTTAATTCAATGACTCTTTTCTTTTTGGATTCTGAACCCAAAAAAGCAACAGAATTTTTTTTTAATTTAGCACTTAATTCAGAAGTATCTCTTACAGTTTGGTACGAATTCTGTTTTATGCTATGAAAACAAGTTCCGTAGTAATTTCAAGAAATATTTTTCCTAATTTGAAGTTTCAAGGGGGAGTCTTTCTTTGTCCAAACGTTTGGAGAAAATGTCTTTGAAAACATTTTTGGATTATATTTAGATGACCCGAAAAAAATCTAGATTTACCTTTGTGATACTTAATAATTGAAAATATTATTTTTCAATAGATTGATGTCATGTATGAAGAGGAACCTTTAAAGGATTACTATACACTAATGGATATTGCCTACATTTATACCTGGAGAAGGGTAAGGAGCCTGTCTAATACTTGCAAATTATCGTGGTAAACTGTTTTTAAAGAGTTGAGACTGATTTTTTTTTTTCCTTTTAACTTTGTAGAATGGTCCGCTTCCTTTGAAATACAGAGTTCGACCTACTTGTAAAAGAATGAAGATCAGTCATCAGAGAGATGGACTGACAAATGCTGGAGAACTGGAAAGTGACTCTGGGAGTGACAAGGCCAACAGCCCAGCAGGAGGCATGCCCTCCACCTCTTCTTGTTTGCCTAGCCCCAGCACTCCAGTCCAGTCTCCTCACCCTCAGTTCCCTCACATTTCCAGTACTATGAATGGAACCAGCAGCAGCCCCAGTGGTAACCACCAATCCTCCTTTGCCAATAGACCTCGAAAATCGTCTGTAAATGGGTCGTCAGCAACGTCTTCTGGTTGATATCTGAGACTGTTAAGGAAAAAAAATTTTAAACCCCTGATTTATATAGATCTCTCCATGCCATTACAGCTTTATAGATGCTAATACATGTGACTATCGTCCGATTTGCTTTCTTTTGTAGTGACATTGAATTTGGCTATAAAAGATGGACTAGATGTGATATTCATATGGACGTTAATTGAAAGGAAAGGTTGTTCCTATAAAGAATTGGTTTCTGAGAAGGCAGGCAGGATTTTTTTCTGTGTGTTAGGAAAGATGTGAAATGGTTTCTGTAACCATTGTTTGGGTTTAAAAATATTCTGCAGTGGATATAAACATTGGGCCATAGTTTGTTAATCTCAACTAACGCCTACATTACGTTCTCCTTGATTGTTCTTGTTATTATGCTGTTTTGTGAACCTGTAGAAAACAAGTGCTTTTTATCTTGAAATACAACAAACAGAAAGAATATGCATAGAATAATGCATTCTATGTAGCCATGTCACTGTGAATAACGATTTCTTGCATATTTAGCCATTTTGATTCCTGTTTGATTTTTACTTCTCTGTTGCTACGCAAAACCGATCAAAGGAAAGTAAACTTCAGTTTTACAATCTGTATGCCTAAAAGCGGGTACTACCGTTTATTTTACTGACTTGTTTAAATGATTCGCTTTTGTAAGAATCAGATGGCATTATGCTTGTTGTACAATGCCATATTGGTATATGACATAACAGGAAACAGTATTGTATGATATATTTATAAATACTATAAAGAAAATATTGTGTTTCATGCATTCAGAAATGGTTGTTAAATTCTCCTGACTGGTTCGACCTTTGCAGATACCCAATGTTTGAGCCTTATCAGCATAGAATATTTTTAATGTGGCTATCTAATTCTAAATTCTGTTCCATTGGAAGCAACTGGCAAATCATCATACTGACTTTCTCTAGTAATAAATGTTTACTTTTAAAATTAATTGTTTCGGTAAAGAAAAACTTTTAAGGAATTTGAAAATAGTGTCTTCATTTCCCATTGCTTATGATGGAATCAGTGTGTTTTTAAAATGTATATTGATCACTATAACTCTAAAACAAATTTTTAAATAAACCAGCAAATTGCTGGAAGAAGGCATTTTATCTAAAATTATTTTAATATGTGGTATAGCAGTAATTTCAAATTTAAGAGTTGCTTTTACAGTTATAAACAATGGCATATGCCCTCTTTCTAATCTCTGGAAATAGAAGCAATTTATTACGAGCTTCTACAGGTATTCATTTTTAAATAGAGTGGGTATGTTGAATTTAAAATATGAATAACCCCAACAATTTTCCATTTGTGTTTTGCTTCGGTCGAACTTGGTGTGTGTTCATCACCCATCGGTTATTTGTAAGGGTGTTTATTCTATATGAATATCGTTTCATGTTTGTATGGGAAAATTGTAGGTAAACATTTCATTGTCCCCAGTCTGCAAAAGAAGCACAATTCTATTGCTTTGTCTTGCTTATAGTCATTAAATCATTACTTTTACATATATTGCTGTTACTTCTGCTTTCTTTAAAGATACAGTAAATGAAGTTTTATGAAACCACAAAATACATATATTTTTATTTTGACCTAAATTTGTACAGTCCCATTGTAAGTGTTGTTTCTAATTATAGATGTAAAATTAAATTTCATTTGTAATTGGGGAAAAATCCAATAAAAAGGATATTCATTTAGAAAATAGCTAAGACTTTAATAAAAATTTGATATGAAAAGCACAATGTGCAGAAGTTTTGGAAACTCTATTGTGGATTACAACAGGTAAAAACTACAGAGAATCCCGTGCTGTCTTAAATAGTGATGTTGCTAAGAAGTACATGCTTTGTTGTATAATTGCTTGAAAGCCCAATTGAAAGATGTATCTGTTTATTTACTCTACAATCTTTGAAGTAAAAGTTACCCATGTTTGCCAATTTTGGTGAATTTAACTCATTTTTCTAGGCTTTTCTTCTCAAGTTTTTCATGATGTTATCTAAGACAAAGAAAAGTTAATTAATGGAAATTTCAAGTGATTTTTACTTTGGATGATCATGTATATAAAAAATATTTTTCAAAGGCTACAAACTTCAAATGCTAGTGGACTGCTACTTGACTTACACAAAACCAAGTTGTAAGATCAACATGGAACTCAAAGACTTTCCATCTCAACCTTTTTGTGATGGACTCATTTTTGAAATGACTTATTAAGATATCAGATATTGCATTTGTGTCTTATTTAACACTTTTACCATACTTGAAAACGTGTCCATTTATCTAAGTTCAAGGAAGATTGTTCCCCCTACTCAATTGGAAAATTGCTTGAGTGTTAAAGGCTATTTCAGCTAAAACTTCTGTCTTTTAGTAAAACAGAAGAAAGATTATAATGTTTTGCATTCTCCCATAACCAGCCATCACAGTTCTGACAATTAAGATTTAAAACTTTTGCTAAACTACCACTTTAAAAAATTTCAACCTTAGGAAAACCCATATCAAAGCTGCTAACTTTGTAACTCTTAGCAGTAAAGACAGGGTACATGAAAAGTCGGCTTTAAGTTTGGCTTTAGCTTCTGAAAAGTATTCTAGGGTTCCATACCACAAAAGTTAGTGCTAACAAAATATTCCACAGAAAATGCCTAAATTGATTTCACAGAGTTGAGCTTAAATGCAAAAAGAGGAGGCTGGTTGCTGTTGTGTGAATAGTCATCTATCTTGCTTTACACATGCATCCCACTTTACAAGTACTTTGCTTTTAAAATTGCCGGCCGTTAATTGCACTGAGTTGAAAAAAAAGTTGCCCTTCAGTTGACTTAACCTACCAACCACACTCCTTCGTTTCCATGTATGTGTCTGTGCAAATGTTCAGCTCTCTCGAGGCACAATGCAACAGGCAGAGCAAGCTGCTAGGGGCTTTCCTTTATCCTTGCCTCTTATTCTTCTCCCAATATTTGGAGTTGCAGTTCACTTGTGAAGTGTCTCGGTGCTCTCATTGTATAGGCCTATCAAGATAAAGTTCTGTTATGAAATCCGAATGGGAAACCATGTGTAATACTACTCGCACCGGCCAAGAAGAAATGAAGATGCTTGGTTTTTGTAAAAAATAGTTTTTGGTAATCTTTTGAGGGGATGGGGTTTTAATTTCAGAAACAATCTGCACAGAGATCTTAATCTCTTAGAATCCTGGGGTTGAAGTGTTATTTTTTTTCCCCATTTCTCTTTGCATTTTAAAGGTTTGAGAAATATCTTGTATCTTTTTCTTCCCATTGCCCCTGGAATGGCAGTTGGAAATTCGGACTTAGTTTAGTGCTTCTATGAAATGGAGGCTCCAACGTATTCTGAAATACCATGGTGGTTCCCCCATATAGGCTTCCTCGCATTTTATCTAAAACAAAAGGACTAGATGAAATTACAGTTAAAAGGACCCTTTTAAAAACCCGTACATACTTTTAAGACATTTAATGTGGTTCAAAGAGCTTAGAACGCAGCTCCAGCATAGGGCTCTTGGGCTAGATAACGTCATTTCACTTGAGGATGTTTCTTCAAGTATAAAATGAACAGTACAACAGGTGATTATTTCTAAGGTCGCTCTAAAAAAATTGACTCCTCCAAAATAAAACCTTGAACTAAAGTGGGGCCACAGAAATCAGAGAGACGGGTCCTTTACAAGGAAGATAAAGTAGTACCTATCAGAGCCTCAGTAAATCAGACTTGAGAAACAGCCCCGCGAGGACCTTGAGCCTGTCGGATCTCCTTGCAAATCTCAAGATCGCCCAGTTTTGATTATGAAAGTCTCCGAAAATGTTTACACAGTCGAGTGTTTCCTGTTTCCGCAGTTAATTTTTTTTAACGTTTTTTCTTCTTTTGGTTCTTGAAACGGATTTCCTTTATTTGCACCAGTTTCTATTTCTTAGTGTGCAATTTCTAGAGGTCTCACATGAAGACTTCACTATCAACGTCTGTCTTCATCAAGTCGACGACATCAAAAGTTATTTATCACTGGAAAGTCTACTCTAGGATCCTTGTAAGTTTTCTGAAGAAGTTGAAGAGCGTGTGGAAAACTTATCCCGAAGTCTGACTTAACCCTCCAAATAAATAGCCAGCACTCCATAAAAACTTCCAATGAATGAGTTAAATTGCACCCATTCTTTTGACTCTCTTAAAACATTCCTTCCAGAGACTGTCAGAAGGAACTCCCAAAAGAGCAGGTGTTGTTCCTTCAGAGCCACCTATATTTCAGCACAAATATTACTTCTTGCTCTGATAGTTGGATCATCAGAAAACCCAAACTTCACAGTGACCTTGATTTCAAGTTCGGTACCGATTCGGCGCTCTCCAACCCTCGGTCCTCCTAAGAACCCAAGTTGAAAGAAGCCTTGGAAGGCTGCAGACCAGGGTGCTCGGGAATCGCCTCGGAAATTGGGATGGAAGGAATGCGAACGTTACAGAGGTGGATAAAGAGGCGCCTGGAGATGGAGAAGTCTGTCCGGGGGCTACAGTCTTAGGTCTGAGTGCCCCCAGGAGTGGAGGAGATTCGAACAAAGCCGAAGACAGGAGCGCCCTGCGCGGCTTGGAAGATAAAGCCGGGGGCGAGGGGCATTAGGATGGAAGGAGCAACGACTTGCAAAAACAACAACAACCAAAAAAGTCTTCTTCTGTTCTGATGCCCGGTAGAGAGGGCACAGGACGGCCACCCAAAGAAAACGACCTCCCTCTCCCGGCAGCGCTGCCTTCCCGCTCGGGGAGCCTTTACCAAAAGCGCACGTTAAGGAGGAGACGGCCCCTCTCCCTGTCCTTGTTTTGTACCAGCAGCTCCCCGAGGAGGGCAAAGAGCCACCGCGCCGACCTCGGTGGCCGATGGCGCCGCGGGGGTCGGCCCGGCCCGGCGCGCGAGCCCAGGCCGCGGGGCACCGGGAGGCCATTTTGCGCGTGCGCCGCTCGCCGCGCGCCGCCCTCGGCTCGGCGGATTCGGATCCCGCCAAATTTGAAAGCGAGATGCTCAGGCCCTACGGGGCTCGGGAGGCGGGGAAACGAAGTCGGTTCTCCAAAATCGGACCCCGTGGCCAGCGGCGGCGACAGCGGGGTTCGCGTGGCCTCTCGGGGAGGCCCCCCTTCCCGCCCAAGGCTTCTCCACCGGGCGAGACACCGGCGGGGCCGAGGCGCGGCGACCGGCCTCTGGGCCGCGAGCTCGGCGCGGGCAGGGAACCGACCCAGGTCCGGGGAGGCGGCGGCTTCGCCTGCAAAGCCCACCGAAGCGCATTCCCGCGGGGCCATTCCGGATCATCGCCTCGCGTTGCCCTCCACCCTCCTCCCGTTTCGAATCTTATGCTCCTTCTCCTTCAGTTACAGGGTGTCCTTGGAGTTTGGGTTTTTGTTGGATAGATTGTTAACTAAATTATAAATGAAATATAAAATTGCCATCTTGAAGGTTCCCGAAGGCTGCGCTTCGTGGGCGGCGACTGGAGAGGCCGATGGGAGAGGGTCCTCCAGTGGAGCTTGTTTAATGGGTAGAACGGGCTCTAATCCCCCCGGGAAGGAAAGTTCACGGGGTGACACTGCCGAGGAGGGGGTGGCTGCGCCGCAGGAATCTCAAGATCTGGGCAAAGGACCACACCTGGGGCCCCAAGTGCGACGCCTTAATGCGTCTCTGGCCGGGGCGAACCTGGGATGCCCGGCTCTCTGGCACCCCCGGAGCCCCCGCGCCCCCGGCGGGGCAGAGGAGCGGGCGGTCCGTGGTGGGGATGTCGCCTCCGAAAGCCGCTGGGACGCAGCCTGCTTCCTGCGGAGCCCGTGTCGGGCTGATCCCCAGGGTATAAACGCTTTTCTGACTGCTGAGTCGCATGTGCTCCAAAAAAACGGGGAGAGGAAAGCACCACCTGGGGAGGAGGGTCGGGGTGACGGCAGAGAAGTGAAAGCGGCCTAAAATGGGCGACGCCAGGCGAGTCGTCTTTATCAGTGCAGCAGACTGCAGGAGCCGCCATTTGGTGGCGGATTTCGGTATTTCAGTAGCACGTTGTGCTGAACGTCACAACTGGCTTGCCTACGTGGCGTGGTCGTTTTTAAACCGCGGGTTTTAAAAATGCAAATTTCCTCCTGGCCTTCCTTCCCCTCGCCCCCCGGCGACATCGAACCCCTCCCCCACCCCCGGTGGACCGCTCCAGCCCTCGATCCAGGGCGGGGACCTACTCTCGGGGCTACACCGGCCTCCACTCGTGCCCGAGGGCTAGCGTGGAGCGCGATGGAGCCCCGCAAAGAACTAAAGGGGTTTTTTCCTTCCCGTTTTCCCAAGACTGCAGGATCCCGAGCCCAGAGTGGAGAATCTCATTTCCTTGGGGTCCTGACCGGCATTGTCTCCTCGCCGGCCCGTGTCCCCGCCCGGGTCTCCCGCCTCACACCTCTCAGCTGTAGGGAAGGGACCCGGGGGCCGAGGCCTAGCGGGGAGGGACCCACCCGACGAGAGGAGCCTCCTCGGGGAGTGTCGGGTTAGGATCCCGCACTCGCGCTTCCAGCCCTGCCCGGAGCCTTCCAGGGACCGGGGAAGCTAGACAGTTCTGGGGAGTTCCAGGAGGTCTGCTGTCCCACCCAGGGTCGCCGAGTCTTCGAGGGTTTCCATGAAAAGCCTCGCAAGGGCGGGATGCCTCCTGAGCGGAGAACAAAGGGCCGAGGGGGAAGGCGGGCGAGTCCGCGCGCCGCTGCCCTCTGCCCAGCCCGGCTCTGGGTCGGGGGCGCGAGCAGGGCTGATCCCGGCCCGGGAAGCAGCGGCGGGCGCCCGGCGGAGGCCACGGCCCCGCCTCGCTGGCGGACCCAGGGAACCCAGTCTTCGAGCCGGAGCTGCCATGTTGCATTCACGGAGGGCGCCCGTCATTTGACGCTCGCGAGGGAGCGACACCCCCAACCCGGGAGCGCCTTGGCGCTTGGTGCCTGCCGCACAGCTGCGGTCAAAGCCCGAAGGGAGCGCAGGGCGCGGGCGGGAGCCAGAGCCCTGGGGGCGGCGGGCGCGGCGCCGCAGCCGCTTTCTCTCGCCACCTTCCTTCCAGGGGCTGCGGGGCTCCGCGCGCGGCGGAGGCTCGGTTGCCAGTAGCAACCACACGACGGCGATTTGCAGCCAGGGCCGCCGCCGCCGCCGCTGGTACCGCTGCCTCCCCGCACACCTCGGGGTCGAGCATCTGAAACTCCGGGGGTTGCCCTTGTTGACATCTCTCGCCCCCGCCCCGGGTCCTCCTCCTCCTGGACCCTCAGCTGCGCTCAAAGGCCAGCTCCCCGGGCTTGGCCCTGCCCCCACGGCAGACAATAGGGGCGGCTTGGAGCGCACGCTGCAGCGAGCGCTGCGCTCCACCGGCACCTGAGCCCCCCATGCAGGGGCACTTTGCTCAGCCCTAGCCCCAGGTGTCCTCATCTCCAACCTGAGCCGAAATGCTTTGTCAATGGCCAGTCCCTTAGAAAGCTTTTCTTGACTTCAGAAATAGGGATGGTGGTCAAGAAAGAAGTCAAGACAAGACGCCCACTCCCTTTCTGGTAACATCGACACAAAGAAGAGCTTAGGGTTGTCTCTGCTTTTGGTAACGGTGGCTTCCCTCTGGGTTAGAGTCACAGGCAAACGCTCCAATCGTCCCTCTTCTTTGTCTTGTCTAACCACGAATATTTTGCATGAAATCCTAACATACTCACTTGTGTTAGCTCAAACATTACATCCAGATACTTGTTCTTGTCATATACAAGTGGATGGAGCCCTCTTTTCTCCCTCATTTCATTTGATGAACCACCGCAGCACTTGCCAGTGTGGACTGAGTGATCTGAGACGTAAAGAAAATGATTGACATTAACTTGCAGGAATCTTTTTGCCTTTTCTAATATCTGTGGTTCTAGGACACCGATTTAATTTTTTAACAGAACACTTTTTAGCTTTTTAAACAGTTTTTTATTGAAGAAAATCTTCAAAGTATCCAGCAAAGTGTTTCATTTAGCTCGTAGGATAACTCGGGAAATATGTGCATTGCCAAATTTCTTCACTCTTAATAATTGTCCTGGCTTTAAATAACCATTAAGTTAGCTGAGTGTTCTTCACGGATTGAAATTTCATGTAGATCACAGATGTGTTGAAATTTCTAAGTTTTAAGCTCCTTGAGGACAAGCACCTGTCTTATTTATCTTTGTATGCTCTGGAGTCCTTTTAACATAACTCAATAAATATTTGTTGAATTTCCAGAGGATTCTAGAAGTTCAACGGCACTGATTAGAAAAACCCCCCACTAATAACCAGACAAAGCTTAGAATCATTAATGAGTTCAATGAAAATCTAAACATTTTCCAAGCAGTGGCATTAATCAGATATCCTCATTCATGCATATTTTTACCTAATTATATTTCCAGTGTGGTAGATTGTACTAAAAAAAATCTGACGTTTCCAGAATTCTAAGAAGAATGACACATTGTATATAAGAACTATGAACTTTGCTATTTTCCCACCAAAAGTGGCTGAAAGTTGTTTAAGTAGCCATAAGTAAGATAAGATTTTAAAGTGACTTTCATACAGCACAGCCATGGCATTAACTGTCTCCACAGTTCAACAGGAATGCTTGAGGGGCTAGTATTGCATATTGCAAATCTACTAAGACAATGCACCTTGAAATATCCTATTTAATTTAAGTAATCTTTAAAATATACTGAAAGTAGTTAATAGGTCTTAATCATATCTGATGGTAAACTCAAATCAACATGCCTCCTAAAATGACTCTTAGGTATGATGCTATAAAAGGGGTTTACCCTTAAGCTTCACAAAATGTCAAGTTCATTAAATAAGGCAGTTTACTTCAAAGAAGAAAGTTAGCACTACTTGGTTCCTGGAGGCAACATAATGACCTGTAGCTTGCCCAAACACCCCACCACCACCTTAAAAATAGGAAAGCAATGCTTTAGTGAAAAGTTCCCTTCTATGGTCTTTCAAGAAAGAAAAGCTCCAACAACTTGCTTTGGACCAAGTTAAAGAGATTATCTCCCTTTTTCATTACGACTGTGTCTTTCAATGAATGAAGGATAAGATCAAAGTGCATTCATATTCATGTGAATTATCACTATAGACTTGAATAATGATGGATTCCCTTGTTTTATTTAAGCTAAAACCAAAAATGCTGCTGCTTTTGAGTCGACACCTCAAGGCTGTAAATTTTTTTCCATGAGAACTCAAAAGCCAAGCAATTAGGTCTGACAACCACGTCATTTCTATAATGTATTTCCGCACAGAGGACTTTTTATTGGAATTGGTTACATTTCTATAGAATCTTACCATGCAATTTTTGACTTCTTTCCAACCTTTTGAACAAAACTCATGAGTTCAATAAACACACTTCCAAAATACTTAAATATAAATTGTACTGAGAAGATACAGTGATGTTTAGAAAGCATTTAGCTGTTCACGAATCGGACAATGTTATCAGTAATAAACTCAGGAGAGTGTTTTTCCTTTGAATGTGATTCATTACAGTTTGTTTTCTGGTGTAACTGAAGAACTCAGAGTAAGCTTGGGAAAATGTGTTTAACAGCTGTTTTTTCCTAAATATGCCCCATGACAATTTTCTGAAAATATTTTCACTTGGGTTCTCTTCACACTAGTCAATCATTTTTTAAGGAGAAAGAAGTTAGTTACGAGAGCCGAGAGCCGATGGACCCCACTCACTTTTACCAAAGGATCATTCTGCCTGAATTATTCACCAATTAAAATCTTTATCACTTTGGAGAACACTTCTAAGGAAATTCATTACAATAAATTTACAACAAAATAATATAAGCAACCTTTAAAATAGACTTAAGAAAATGCATTGTCATGAACTTTAAATATACAATTCATATAGGCTCTCTAAACTTAAAGAGAGATCCTAGTGCAACACATGTCTATTATATTATCATGGTCAGCAATGGGTTCTGGGAATATCCTTCCTGGAGAGATGACTGATACCGGTTAGTTGGTATCACTCTTAAACGTTTGCCATGCGTTTAAAGCATTATCCATAAGCATCATATTTTTTAAAAAATCAATGATTTTCTATCCAGTTGTGCTACAAGAAGTCTCTATCTTCATTGTCCCATTTGGTGTCTTGATATTGCAAGGCATTCTTCAAGCCAAGAGTTTGTTAGGAAGATTGTTTCTTTTGGGGATTTAACCATAAATATATTGACATTAGTTGTATACTTCCAAGTTTGTTTGTAAATTTCCAAGACTTTTGCCCTTGATTTACAATTAAACTGATAAGCAATCACGTATTATTTCACCAAGAACAAAAAAGCACTTCTAGAATAAGGAGCATTTCTTCAGAATTTATTTCCTGTCTTACTAATGGGAAAGGTCTTAGTATTTTAGGTAGTCATGAATTTTTTCTTATGTTGTTCATATGAGAACCTTTTAAAAAATAAATATGGGGTAACGTTGGAGTAGGAGGTAAATTAAAGTAATCCAGCTTTAGCAATATTCAATGTTTCTTCTGAAATATCAAAAATTGACAGGAGTTGTGTTTTATACCTTCCGTGGGCTAACAAGGATGCAAATGGTAGTGCAAGTATCTCCTCTTAATGAATGAGATGCTGTGCCACCGCGTCTTCCAATCGACTCTACGTTTTAGCGGAGTTCACTCTCCACTCTGATAATCTCTCTGGGGGAACCCGACATGCAGAGTGGATAAACAGGCTACGGTATTTTTGTGAAAGCAGAAACTATGATAAACCTCCTCTCCGTACTTTTGCAGTATTTTCTACGAGTAGGAACACACAGTCAATTATTCTTCAGAGTAATCAATGAGCAAGAAGTTTTGGCTTGGGACTTGATATAGCGAAATGACGTCAAAAATTTAAAAAAAATTGAGGCTGGCACATGCGCAGTGAGAGGCAGCTGCTTTTTTTTTTTTTTTTTTTTTTTTTTTTTAAATAAGCTTTTGGCTCCTCACCCCGCCCCTGGGATCTGGCCTGCGCAGCGGGGTCTGGGAAGCTGGTTGATGTAAGGCGGTGCAGGAGTCCCATACCCGACCCCCGACCAGAGAGTCCGAAGCCCCCCTCGCTGCCCCCACCGATGGGGCTCTTTCTAAGTCCTGGGAGGAGAAAGTCAGAGGGAGCAGGGCCGACCCGAGCGGCCGCGGCGAGCTTGTCTGGCTGCGCCCGCGCTTCGGGGCCTGGGCTCCCGGGGTTCCGGGCTCCGGCCGCCCCGGGCTCGCTCCTGCGAGTCGGCCGCAGCATTCCCGGCCCACGGGTCAGCCGCGCCGCGGGAAGGCTCGGGCCGGGCCCTCAGCACGGGAGCCCGCGCGGCCGTGCGGGGCTCGCAGGAGGCCCGGCCCGAGGAGCCAAAGCGAAAGGACAGAGGCCTTCTTCACCCTGCGACCCGGCCCAGCAGACGCCGGCTCGGCGGGACCGGCCCGGCCCGCGCGATCCCCCGCCGGCGACCCGCGGGGCTGCCCCCTCGCTCGCCCCCGCCCGACCCCGCGGGAGGAGGCGGCCGGCGAGCCTGCGCCGCGCTTCCGCACGCGCGCCCCCGGGCCGCGCGCCCCCGCCGCGGCCGCCTGCCTGCCTCCCGCCCGCGCCCCCCCCGCCGGCCTCTCCCCGCCGCTCCCGGCTGGCGCCCCGCGGGGTTCTAGTCCCAACGACAGCCTGATCCCGGCCCCAACCTATTCCCGGCGCCCCTGCCCCGTTAGAAGCTGCGCGGGGACAGCGGAGGTGCCGGCTGGACTACAGGAGAAGTCGAGGACGTCGGGGAGTACCACATTTCCCCCTGCGCTCCCGCCCCCTCATCCCGCTCCACACCCGACGCACTTGTCTGCCAGGCGGGGCCGCGCCGTCTAGCCACGAACCCCGCGCCCGCCCCGCGCGGGGACCCGCCTGCGGCCAGCTTTGCGGCGTCGGCCGAGAACCTTCCGCTGGGGCGGGCGGAGACGCACCAGAGGGATGCTGTGGGCCGCGTCCGGATGCCGGCTGGGGGGGTCCAGGGGTCGTTTCCCATGTGGCACCTTCCATCCTTGTCTCTTGGGTCTTGTACTAATAAAAAGGTGGGAAAGGGATAGTACCTACCTTCTTTGAGACAAGCCCAACAACGCCGAGAGTTTAAAGGAGTGGGGAGTCTGGGGGGTGATGAGGGGGAGTGGCCGATGGACTTGTGTGTCAGGGCGCTTAGAGGTTTCTATCTGGTGATGCTGGGTTTGGGTACAATTCTTAAGGAAAACTCACGTAAGTCTTTAAAAAGAAGATGTTCACATAACATACACATACGCCAAACAGCAATAATTTGGTTTTTATGCATGTCCCCATTGCCTTAGAAAATGTTATGCTGTGTTTCAGACTTCCACATTAGAAGCATCAATCACTTTGTGCTATATGGTGCCTTTGGAAGTGAACTTCTTCGTGTGTGGAATTCTCCTAATCATGGTTTACTTTGGGAGCAGACGAGTTCTCTCTCTCCTCCCATTGAATTACTGGAAAAAGGAAGCCACGTACAGGTGTATCTTTAAAACTTTGAGGCCAGCTAAATCACCATCACCTTAACATTTATTGGCCATCACACTAAAAGAGACGTAAAACTTTCAAGTGTGAAGAGTTGACTTAAAAAGCCTTGGAAAACTAAATAGGAAATAAGACACAAACACAAGTATAGAATTATTCATCTTCCTCTCCTGGATGGAATTGTCTGAGTCTCTTCTGCTCTTCTGACAAACTTGCTGGCACAACTGGATGGGCAGCTGAGACCTAAACATAAAATTCTGACTTTTCCCCCCAAAACAGTGGCAAAGCAACATTTAAGATGTCATATGTTTGCTTTCATCATTATATATAATATTTTGAGTCCACTAACTTGGTTATGGCATATGTAATGCCTTTATTTTCAATTCAAGTGTGTAAATATGGAGTGATTTCAGTAATTTTAGATTTGGTGTTGGCAACACGATTATTGTATCCTCATAACTTGAATAATTACCTGCAATTGCCAAATGAATGCCTATTTAAATACAAACACTATGTTTTAATTCTTTGGGAGAAGAGGGAAGGACATTTCATATCTAGATAAAACAGCTATTTTTTTTAAAAAAAAAACAAGAATCCTTTTATTATTTAAGTGATGTTTTATATATTCTCACCTCTTCACCTAAGTTACCCTAAGTCCCTCATTTTTGCTCCCAAAGCACTTACAATGCTTAGAGCAAGTACAGCCCTTAAAACAGGGGCAGGCTGCAGTATATGCTTATTGAATGAATTAATGCTTCATTTACATGTTTATCTCCTACTAGATTTCATGTCCTAGAAGACAGGCACATTCTGTTATTAGCAAAGTGTCTGGCATACATTGATATTTAGTGTATTTTGCTTGATGGACTATATATACACTTGATCCTCCTCAACAGCAGTTTTTAAAATGTGGATGCTAATATCTAATTAGCACATATAAAGCTTTAACTTTTAAAATTCAGCTAGGAACTGAAGAAAAAATACATGTATGTTAAAATTAGCAAAATTTCTTTTAGGCATGTGTAGAATGTATTCCCATGATGATGGGATTTTTCTGACTTCCCAAAGGAGGATTTTTGAACTGGCTTTATCTGTCATCTTTTTGAGTCTCATTTTCATAAATAGAGGAATTAAATGCACAAATGATTCTGAAGGTACATATATGATTAGCTTTTTACAAAAGGAGCCAAAGGCTTCCAAACAAATCTTTCATGGAAACACTTTTGCAAGTTGTTCAGATAAGGTTTCATTCTCAATCAAATATATAATTTAATGTGTCAAGTACATTGTATCTCTGTACTTCAATTCATCTGGTACTTTAAGAACAGTAATCTTAAATAGCAGTCTGGGGTTTTTTTTAACTGAAATATCCCTTTGAATAGTTTTCTTTCCCACTGCTTAACTGGTAGAGGTGCGCATGTGACCATGGGGCATTCAATTAACTTTGTAAAATAGAATGGTATTTTAAAGTTAGTAAGTTGAAAAGTTGGTCAGAAAATATAGATTTGCTTTCATGTCAGTAAGAGTAATCTGTTCTCATATTTTATATCTGACTTATTAACAATTCATTTATATGTATATTATGATCATTCTATGTTGCATTTCTCCATTTAATTTTAAAAAAGAGACAAAACAGAGAAAGCTAGAATGAAGAGCAAAGATCTGCCTTCTTTAACATGTCCAATTTCCGATATAAAGTAGGAATCCTATATTGTGTTTTATTAGGAAGAATACAGTTTAACCCTTAGACATTGTTAATGCCAGATTCGCAGAATCTATAGTTAAAAATAATTTATATAACTATTTGAACTTAAGTCTTCAAACTTTGTAGCATTCCTTAAGTAAACTGTTAGGTTTATAGGTTTAGACCTTTTTTCACCATTGAGCTCTTATCTCAACATTTTTAAAGTAGAAAATATATAGCAAAACAAAGACTAAAAATGGCAGCTGTGGTAGTTTAGGAGTTTGAATTGTTTAAGGACTGAAACCAAATATGGAACCTTTTAGTTTTAAGGGGATTTTCTTTTTCACAATGCAACAAGGAACTGAAAACAAAATTACAATGAAGGTTTATTTGCTATTTTAATTATTTGCTCAGTCTGTTTCCCCCCACATCTCTAAATGGGAACACACAAAAACTTTAATTTTAAAGGACCTGTTTCCTTAGGGAAATGTTGAGATCATTGTGAAACTTAGGCATTAGAGTTAAGTAAAGGGATTGGGGGTATCCCTGACTTCAGAATGCCTGGAGGAAAAGACATGCACCTGCTCTGGGGGTGGCAGGGACCCAGCTGACTGAACATACTTATTCCTTTCTCTGATTGCTGATCTATTCCCCAACTATTTGGGGCTCTACAAATATCAGGACTTCATCAGAGGGCTCGGTCAGAGCGAGATCTCAAAGATTATTATATAGGACTCACCCCAAACATAAGAACCAGCTAAGTTTGCATGTTCCCTTCTATTGACGAAGAGATATCAAGAGGTTTCGTGTTTCAGCTCTACTCACAGCAGCTGTGACTATCTACTCATTTGACACCTGGTGAGATTGTAGTTTCTGAGGGAGAAACATTTAAAGTTGACACCTGTCATTGAAACATTTAGTATACAGTTTTCGGACAAGTTAGAAACCAGTGGTCGACTAAGTCCTTAATTTGTGTTAAAAGAAACTGGGTGGAGTTAAAGTTATATAAGCTAGGGAAGTCTGGTTAAGATCATTTGAATCAAATTTTCCAGGTAAAAATTCTCTCCCCCTTGCTGTTGGAAATGTCATTCAGCAACAAAATAAGCCTCAACTTAAAAGCCAAAGTCAAAATGTGTAAAAATCACGTAAAAACGAGGAGAGAGCAAAGTTGGTAGTAATTAGGTGAAAGTTAGGGGAACAAAGTGACGGGAAGACAGGGCATTCATCATATTGTTTCCTTGTCTGCTTTTCTCATTGAATCTCTCCGAGTGCTAATTCCGTGCTCTCAACACAGCATCATTAAGTGTGTGAACACGGTTGTCTTGACCCTCCAGGAATCCTGCAACCAGAAATGCCAGGCGTAGAGAAGCTGGATGGAAGGGGAAAACGTTGCACTGTGAAGCTGCGCGGACAGTCGCGTATTTGTCAGACGTCACGATGTCACACGGCGGATTTCTCTTGACCGTCGAAGCCCAGCCGACTCCGCTGCGTAGCCGGGGCTCCCCCGCCCGGCCCGAGTCCGCGCCGCATCGGGAACCTGCGGGGCCGCGCTGGGTCCGCAGAGACCCCCGGCCCTGGCGGCCGGGGACGCTCGACGGGGCCCCTCCTGTGGCGGCGCGGCGCGGCGGGCGGACTCCCCCGGGCCGGCCTCGCGGGGCGCCGGGGCTCCGCGGCCGTGACGTCACGCCCGGGACTGGCCGTTGCCGCGAGACGGCCGCGTTCCGGTTCCGGTCGGTTGCCCGGGAGACGCGGGTACACAGAGAGGAGCTGCGGCCGTCGGAGGCCCAGGCGTCGCGGCGGTCGCCCCCTCGGCCGACGAGCCCCTGGGAGCGGAGCGGGCGGCGGGCGCGAGCGGCGGCGCCATGAGTCAGAGGCAGGTGCTGCAAGGTAGGGCGCGGGCGGCCGGGCGGGCGGCGGGGCGGCGGGGACGGCGGGCAGCGCGCGCGGCCGCCCCACCGCCCTCTCCCCGCAGTGTTCGAGCAGTACCAGAAAGCCCGGACCCACTTCGTGCAGATGGTGGCCGAGCTGGCGACCAGACCCCAGAACATCGAGACGCTGCAGAACGCGGGTGAGCCGCACCCCGAACCCGCGGCGCTCAGGGCCCCTGGCCGCGCCCCTCGCCCTGCGCCGCCTGGCGCCCGCCTCGCCCTGCCCCCCCCCCCCCCGAGTCCCCGGTCGCCCCGGGTCCCAGACTCCTCGTCGCCCGCTGTCCCCGGTCCCCGCCTCACCCCCGGCTCCCCGTCGCCCCGCTCCCCTGCCGGCCGAGTTTTGGGGAAGGGCGGGCTGGGGACGGGAGGACGGCGTCCCTAAATTCCTCCAGTCCACCGCGGAGGCTGCAGAAGCCTCTGGCCTCTTGCGCGGGTCTTTGGGGGTGAGGCCAAGAGGGTGACGCTTCCAGAATGGTTTAAGTGGGGCCTGACGCCCCTATTGCCATCTTTATGACGACCCGGCGAGTGTCAGGTTGAAAGTGAAGGCCGTACGAATTGCCTGAAAGTCATTTCGCGGGAATGGGAATCTGCCCTCATCAGACCCATTTTTTCCGGGCGCCGCTGCGGGTCACCCCGCAGCCTTGGATCGCCTTCGACTTCCTCGCACCAAGGCGCTTCCAGAGCGGTTGACACGTCGTTTCTCGTCTTGCGTTAGTGAAAGAGCAGTGACATGCCCGCGTGTTTCCCAAGAGATTCAGAGTAGGGAAATCCTTATGGTGCTCTCACTCCACCCCCCAGTCGGGACTCCTGCAGGCTCTCGAGAGAGAGGAAGAGTGTGTATGTGTGTGTGCCATTCACTTCCTATCCATGAACACAAACTGGTAGAGAAGAGAATGGTGGTCCGTGTTATTTTTTCCCCTCTCTCTCTAAATAAGGATGATTCCACTGCCGTCTGAACTCAAAGTCAGATAGCATTTTGTCACTACTGTGTCATGAGAAATCTTCAATTTATAGGATGCGATCTTTAAAACTCATTTAAATTAACATGGAATTAAAAGAAAATTAAGAACGTATTGACAGGGCAACAATGTTTAGACATCATATTTGCTCTGGGTTTCTTTGAGGAGAATTACTCCTCCAGCTAGACGGTAATTTCTTTTGTCACTGGGAGGGGTTTTGGTGTTTATTCCTTGTATGTTTTTATTTGGGGGGTGGAGGAGGTATATTTAGAATAGAGAAAGTGTATTTTATAAACGTTTGAAAAAACTTTTGAGATCATTGTAGATTCACATGCAGTTCTAAGAAATAATACAGAGATCTCATGTACCCCAAAAGTGTAGTATAGTGTCACCTCCAGGATGTTGACATGATGAAAATCCATTGATTTTATTCAGGTTTCCTCAGTCTTACTTGTATTTATTTGTGTGTAGTTCTATACAGTTTTATCCCGTGTGTATCCACCACCACCATAGTCAAGATACAGAACACTTCCCATCACCCCAAAGATCCCTTGTGTTGCCCTTTTATTCCCAAGTCCACCTTGCTCTTGTCCCTAAGCCTGGGCAACCACTGATCTGATCTCCATTTCAAAAATTTTATCATTTCAAAGTTGATAATCTTTTGTTCTGCAGTTGTTTCACATGGCTTAATTTTCTTCTGAATGTCTGTGTGCTTGCGTGCATACCCCTCAGAGTACCCAGAACAGGGCTGGACACACAGTGTTTCATGTATGCTGTCTAATTTAAACTTATTAGAGCAAGTTACATTTTTTAAATGCACTTGTCTTTTTAGGTTTTGTTCCTCTTGGTCCAACTCAATGGCCTTTGTGAATGGACAGTTGCTATTTACAAATATTTAATTTCTGGGCAATATGTATACAGCTAAACTAAACCACTATTTTTTAAAAAGGGAGAATGATTAACATTATTTTTAAAATTTGATGCTGAAATATGGAAGTATAAATAACACTTAAGATACAGAGCAATATGTTTTAGTATCCTGGTGTCAGGTTGTCTCTTCCCACAGTGTGCAACATAGAATATATTATGGAATTGAATCAATCTAAACTGTTAGGCTAAGTCATCAGCAAAGTATAAGTGACTTGGATGTGACATTCTTAAATAGCCGCCTGTTTCCCACTCATGGTCTGGCTTATGGAGAAAAGGAATATAACAATATTTTGAAGTTATCTGCACTTGATTAATATCTTGATGGAATACTAAGATTTTTATTTTCCTGAGGAACTTGTTTTAACATATTTCATGTTATCAAGAGTCAACTTAAGCACTCCTTTAGTAATCTTAAATAGAGATAGATAATGAATATTCCAATATATTTATTCTTTTAATTAAAAAATAACCTGTGAGCTTTATGAAAACCTTTCCTTCTTCATAGCCAACTAACTTAAGCATTCAACTGGTTTTGCTTTAAAAAAAAAATCACTTGAATTAAGAATGCTTTCAAATGAGCCATAATATGTATGTACTGATTAAATATTATGATCAAGCTTTTTTTTCAGTCAAGTAACTTTGTTTTGGTAGCATAAAATACCAATGCATTTTACTCCAGACTTTGACATACTGTCTGCGTGCTTGGGAGGATTTTGTTTTGTTTTGTCTTCTCACTTTTTCCCCCTAATAAACTGTTTAAATAAATATTATGGGTATATCATGGATGCAGGACAATGTGAAAAATATTTTCCATGTAGGCATCATGATAAATAAGTAGTTCCCTTGTTCAGAATTTTTGAATTCATTCAATGTGAAAGGCACCTTAAAGGTGAAAATTATCAGTGGAGTTTTATTTCATTCTCTGATCATTCTCTGATATTTTCCATTGTGTTTTTGATGTGCTAATGAGAGATTTTGCTTTATTAAATATGTCAAAGTAATTACCACAGCAAACAAAATGTTGCAAGATATCTTCTTCAGAGTATTTGGACAAGAATAAGTTTGATTTCTAATCAAAATTGTCACTAGAAAGAACTGTGTACAATGTGTCTATAACCTGGAGTTATTTTTTTTTCTCATTGAGATTTTATTCCTTCTAAATCAAAAGAACATAAATGAAAACATTAAAAAGTTTAATGTTTGTTGTAAAATCTCTTTATGTACTCTCAAACCCTGTATGTTTGAACCATTACATCTTGCAGCTATTTAAAAATGAATTTTGATACTTCTCCTCTGTGAATAATCAGTAACACATGACTGTGATTGTGGAGATAATACACTGTTACTTCTAACAATTGTAGAATGTCAGCAATTGAAGGTAGCTGCTTCGTGTAAGACGTAAGAAACAGATTTTGTCACACATTGGAATACCAGGCCACTCTTAGGTTGTCTAGGAGGACTTCTGAAATAAGCTAATAAAAGCTCCAAGAAAATTGTTTTTAAACTGCTTGGCAACATAAATAAACTTCTGAATCAGCTATTTATCTAAGAAGAGTGGGAATAAAGTTTAAAATAATACTTTGTAATATTTTACTTATAACCTATAGTGAAACAGTAAACATGGCAAGTCAGTACTTATGCACATTTTCGGAAGAACAGAAATAGAGGAGTTTGAATAGCACTTTCAATATGCAGCTGTATGAAACTGATTTGCAAATTGAGACAATTTAATGGGTTCAGAATTCAAGAAAATAAGTAATATATGTTGACATAAAATGACTTTAAATTACATGTATCTGGGGCAAGGTAAAAATCTTCAGATTAATTATCTTCATAGCACCTCAATTTGCTATGAAAAGGGAAAGCCTCAGTAAGCATTCATAATGTACTTAAAACACATGCTGTTAGGTGCACGGACCATGATTCTCTTACAAAAACTACTGTCTCAGAGGATGTTGAAACAAAAAAGATAACTAGTAGAAGAACTTCAAAAAATGAATCATATTGTTTAAATTTGATGTATTTTATCAATATAAAAGGAGTCTTATGGTTGTGAATCTCAGATAATTGAAGCACTCACTTTAAAAAAAAGAAACAGGAATAGAGGTTTGTTACATATGCTTAAGTGGAAAATATTTCAGGGAACTATAAAAATTCTGAACCTGTATGTACCTAAGAATATGTCCTAAAAACAAGATTATTCAGAATTTTATTCTGTGTTCCAAACCACTGTTCCTACGTGGATCTTCATCTGTTTTGTCATCTAAGCATGGGTATATAAGTAGAAAATAAGTTAACCAGGGCTAGGGTCTCATTGTTTTCTTAGGGAAAACTAGAAAATTAAAAAAAAAAATCCAAGCCTATAAGAGTGGGACTTAGAAATGGCAAATTATGTGGGTTAAAATTTAATGTTGCAGATCAAATGTTTTGAGAAGGTATTTAAGTATTTCTTAATTCTACCTTTCACTCGAATGTTGTTTCCCGGCCTTTGCACCTCTGCTAGAAGCTTTTCCAACTCTTCTTTGCCTGTTTAATATCTGCTCATTCTTTATGGCTCTGTTTAGATGTTGATTCCTCAGGGAAACCTTCCTTGAGCCCTCGCAGTAAGTGAAGCCTCTTGATTTATGCTTTCCTCGCTCCTAGTATAGTCTCTCTTTCATAGTGCTTATCACAAGTATAATGATTTAGTTTCTGTTTTCTCTACTAACTGTGAATTCCATGCCTAGCATAATGCTTAGCATACAGCAGGTGTTAACATGTTTAAATAGAATGAAGGAAGGAGTAATTACTTTTCTAAGTGTTTTCATATCTCTTAAAAAATTAGATTCTTGTTACAGCTCAGCTAGGTAGAGGCGGTATCTTCTTCAGTGGGGGTGCTTAAGCCCAAAGAAGGGTGGATAACTGCCCTCACCACAAAGTGAGTTAGTGGCCAAACTGAGACTAGAACCCATTTCCTAATTGCTACCTGGCCTTGTGCTCTTTCTGTGTGACCTTGTAGGTATTGTAAACCATTGCTAGATGGTTCTAGGAGTGCCTAATAAACCCCAGCGTTAACTGTTAGAACAAGTCATCTGTTTAGGCCTGTGGGTACCAATGGCTGTCCAGTAATTGTGAGAAATTGGCGTTTGAGGTCTCCTTGAGGACCATTATGGGAGCTTGAGTGTAGGCCGGATGCAGAGGACTAACTTTAATTGATAAATACATGGAGGTTTGAGGTGGTGGAATTTGTATTTAGGGCTTAAACTGGCCTCAGAGCTCTAGAGGACCTTCAGCTTCCTTTGGCTTCTAAGAAAACCAGAGGCTCTGTAAGAGCACACAGGGAAAGGTGTGGAATCCTCTAGAAGAGGAGAGCCAGGATAGGCTTTCAGAGAGTTGTTGGACTGAGACCCTGCCGGGATCCGGGAGCGTGCAGAGGAGACCCCATCAGAGCCCCGGGGCCAGCTGCCCTGTGACTGACTGCCCGCTCACCTGGGTGCTTTGAGAACATGTGAGGCAGAGCACAATGAAGAGGGAGGCGCTGGGGATTGGTTGGTTGGTTGATGTGAGCGTATACTGAACACTTCCCTTGGTTTTTTAAAATCATACTTTGTGTGGAGGATTTTTCTTCCATGTTCCTTGGGGGCAGAACTCTGGGGTTTCTATTGGGTAAATCTCCTGGCCCTCGGAGAAATCCAGGGCCACAAGTCGAGAAAAGATTTGGCTTTGCCTTGTAGTGGGTGGGATGGCCCATCTGAACACACAAGTCAAACTTCCTAATTTTCAAAGTGAAATTTTGGTTTTGCCATATACCCCAAGTTTTCTATGATAAGAGTAGCTCAATCTTAAATGTATTGTTGATTCAAGTTCTATTCTAGTCTAGGTGGAAACAGGTGATACTTGTGCTTGTGTGCGTGTGTCTCCAAAGGAAATGACCTCTATCCACTTTTCTGTGTGTTCTCAGTTCTGTGTCTGTGTCAAGTTAGACTCACTATTAAATTATTCACATAGACTAGATTTCATTAGTTTTCCAGAGGAATGTCTTTGTAGAATTCATCTATTAATATGCCCTCTTTTTTTATTGGGGGCTTAATTAAAAACACTTAATTTTGGGGGGCTGGCCCCATGGCCGAGAGGTTAAGTTCACGTGCCCCACTTCGGCGGCCCAGGGGTTCACCAGTTTGGATCCTGGGTGCAGACATAGCACTGCTCGTCAGGCCATGTTGAGGCGGCATCCCACGTACCACAACTAGAAGGATCCACAACTAAAAACATGCAACTATGTACTGGGGGGATTTGAGGAGAGAAAAGAAAAAAAACCAAAAAACACTTAATTTTCCCATAGCTTCTTTAAATGTATCATTTAAGGCATTGTCCATTTCGTTAAATATTTTATATATATATTTATATTGTTATATACATTTTTATGTATATATTTTTATATTCTTTTATTCAACCAATCTTTTTTAACTATTATATGCCAAGGTAGGCCTAGGTATGGAATTTCAGGAAAAAAATTGTTTATACTTCCTTTTATTTCATAAAGTGATTTCCTTTTTACTTTTACTGCCAGGAAACTCAGTACTTTGTTCAGAATTCAATTGCAGCAACTATCCCTAACCTATGTTTCTGATAAAATTATCAGTCTCCCTCTCTACTACATGGCTCCTAATTATTATCTTTGTTTCCATATCTTTTAAAGTAACCTGTCTCAAAAGTTTTTAGAGTAGGTGGAATATGAATAAAATTTAAAAATTTTATCTGAAGATAGATTTTTTCCTTCCATATCCTTTTATCTTTTTTATTTTATTTTTTATTGACGTCATAATAGCTTATAAGATTGTAAAATTTCAGCTGTACATTATTATTTGTCAGTCACTATATATATCTGCCCCCTTACCCCTTATGCACACCCCCAATCCCCTTCCCCTCTGGGAACCAATAATCTGTTCTCTTTGTCCATGCGTTTGTTTATCTTCCACATGTGAGTGAAATCATATGGTGTTTATCTTTCTCTGTCTGGCTCATTTCACTTACCATAATACTCTCAAGGTCGATCCATGTGGTTGCGGATGGGACAATTTCGTCTTTCTTATGGCTGAGTAGTATTCCATTGAATATAGATACCACATCTTCTTTATCCAGTCCTCAGTTGCTGGGCACTTGGGTTGCTCCACATCTTGGCTTTTGTAAATAATGCTGCAGTGAACATAGGGGTGCATAAGTCTCTTTGAATTGTTGATTTCAAGTCATTTAGATAAATACCCAGTAGTGGATAGCTGGGTCGTGTGGTATTTCAATTTTTAATTTTTTGAGAAATCTCCATACTGTTTTCCATAGTGGCTGCACCAGTCTGCATCCCCACTAGCAGTGTATAAGGGTTCCCTTTTCTCCACATCCTCTCCAATGTTTGTTGTTTTTTGTCTTTGTAATTATAGCCTTTCAACAGGTGTTATCTCATTGTAGTTTTGATTTGCATTTCCCTGATAATTAGTGACGTTGAACATCTTTTCATGTGTCTGGTGGCCACCCATATATCTTCTTTGGAAAAGTGTCTGTTCATGTCCTCTGCCCATTTTTTGATCAGGTTGTTTGGCTTTTTGTTGTTGAGTTGTATAAGTTCTTCTCATATTTTGGAGATTAACCCTTCGTCGGATATATGATTTGTAAATATTTTCTCCGAATTGGTGTGTTGTCTTTTCATTTTGTTCATGGCTTCCTTTGCCTTCCAGAAGCTCTTTATTCTGATGAAGTCCCATTTATTTATTTTTTCTTTTGTTTCTCTTGCCTGAGTAGATATGATATTTGAAAAGATCCTTCTAAGACCAATGTCAAAGAGTGCACTACTTCTATTTTCTTCTAGGAGTTTTATGGTTTCACATCTTAGCTTCAAGTCTTTAATCCATTTTGAGTTAATTTTTGTGTATGGTGAAAGATAATGGTCTACTTTCTTTCTTTTGCATGTGGCTGTCTGGTTTTCCCAGCACAGCTTATTGAAGAGACTTTCCTCTCTCCATTGTATGATCTTGGCTCCTTTGTCAAAGATCCATAGATGTGTGGTTTTATTTCTGGGCTTTCAGTTCTGTTCAATTGACCTGTGTGTGTGTTTTTATGTCAGTGCCATGCTGTTTTTATTAGTATAGCTTTGTAGTATATTTTAAAGTCAGGGATTGTGATGCCTCCAGCTTTGTTCTTTTTTCTTAGGATTGCTTTAGCAATTCAGGGTCTTTTGTTGCCCCATATGAATTTTAGGATTCTTTGTTCTATTTCTGTGAAGAGTGTCATTGGGATTCTGATTGGGATTGGATTGAATCTGTAGATTGCTTTAGGTAGTATGGACATTATAACTATGTTTATTCTTCCAATCCATGTGCATGCAATATTTTTCCATTTCTTTATGTCATCATCGATTTCTTTTAATAGTGTCTTATAGTTTTCATTGTTTAGGGCTTTCACCTACTTGGTTAAATTTATTCCTAGATATTTTATTCTTTTTGTTGCAATTGTAAATGAGATTGTATTCTTGAGTTCTCCTTCTGTTAGTTGTTATTAGAGTATAGAGATGCAACTGATATTTGTAAGATGATTTTATACCCTGCAGCTGTGCTATAGTTGTTGATTGTTTCTAATAGTTTTCCAATGGATTCTTTAGGGTTTTCTATACGTAAACTCATGTCGTCTGCAAACACTGAAAGTTTCTCTTCTTCAGTGCCTATTTGGATTCCTTTTATTTCCTTTCTCTTGCCTGATTGCTCTTGCCAAAACCTCCAGTACTGTTAAACAAGAGTGGGCACCCTTGTCTTGTTCCTGTTCTCAGAGGGATGGCTTTCAGTTTTTGCCCGTTGAGTAGGATGTTGGCTGTGGGTTTGTCAAATATGGGCTGTATTATGTTGAGGCACTTTCTGAAGACAGATTTTTTAACTTATTGCCTTCCAAAAATTTCCTCTTCAGATATTACCCATGAAACCGCTTGGAGCAGATAGTCCTTTTAGAACGATCCTATTGTTCTGTATACTGACCCCATCCTGGACATTCCAACCTTCTGCGGTAGATGGATATAATAGGTATATATTGTAAAAGAGAAAGCACATTGACAAAAGAAGACAGGACTAATTGAAAATTTGCAGCTCCCTAGAAGGCTTTCAAATTAAAATAGAATTATATCTATGTGGAGTGATTTTAGGTGAGGGAACAGTTTCAATGGCCCATTTGAGTTCCTTAAAACTTTATGAATTTATGGTACTAGTGACATTTATGAAGCTGACCTCATGTACATAAGAAAAGAACTATGAGGTATATTATCCATTTTGTTTTTATTTTAACTAAAATTTACCTGAAAAGAGAATATTGCTCATTAATTTTCACAATTTGTTTATCATTAAACAAACATTTGAGTGTCCAGGTGCCAGATACATGCTTAGATGCTGACCATGCAAAAATAGAAGGCAAAGACTCTGCCCTTAAGAAGTTTATTTGCTAATGGAGAGTTCGATAAATAAGTAAAAGGCTGTTTGGTAATTGTCTAATATATAGACATACGGAGCAGATATGAAGGGTGCCTAACTCAAGCTTTGGGAATGAAGGGTGCTATTCATGCAAGACTTCTTGGAGGAGGTGTTATCTGTGCTGAATTTCCTAGAGTTAGCCAGATGAAGCAGCAGGAGGAAAAGTGCATTCAGGTAGAGGGAACATTATGTGTAAACCGTAGAGGCAAGAGAAAAGGTGGTACTTGTTAGATAAGGCTGGAGCTTCTTGGGGTAGCAGGGCAAGGGAGAGGAAAGTCAGGGGCTGGAGAGGAAAACAGGCCTAATTTTGAAGGACCTCATCTGAGGTGTAGATCTGTCCTGAAATTGATGGAAGGCCGTTGAAAAGTTTTAATCAGAGGAGTGGTGGGATCCATTTTGTGTTTTAGATTGGTGATTTCACATTAGTGTGGAGAATCAATCGAGGGGGTTACCACAGGATCAGGAAGGGCGGGTGTCCGTTTTGCTGTAGCAGTCATGCTGGAAAGAGGCATGAGGCACCTGTGACTTAGGAAAAGGGGGCAGGGCCAGGGAGGAGACAGACGGGTTCCAGGTGACTCCCAGGCTTCGGGCTGCTTAGGCACATTAGCGCCATTCATTAATGGAGAAAGGGGACAAAAAGCAGAGGGCAACGGCGACTTGGCTCTCCCACTGTTGAGGCTGAGGTGCGTCTGGAATGCCAGGTGCCAGTGACTGTGGTAAGCAGTGTGGACGCGCAGGGCCGGGGTTCAGAAGAGAGATCTTAGCTGGAAACAAAGGTTTGGATGTGTGGAACTTACATGTTCAGTTGAAAACTATACTAAAAGCCCATTTTATATTTCTTCATGTAATTATAAACATGTAAATTCCAATTATTTTATCTAAAGTATAATGTAAATTGAACTTGCCATAACTTTTATGCTTTACATACTCAGTTCAAATCTCACATATAGACAGTGGTAACTGTGACCTCGTCAAGAGTCAGACAGTTGCAGCAGAAGAATGAATAGCATTTCAGTTTAGGACAGTAATCATGGGAGACAGCTAGAGTGATGTTAATGGTAGAATAATGTGAATTCTACAGATGATACCCTTTAGTATGCATTCTAAACCTGGCGCGTAGGCCAGTTTTCATTGGTAAATGGGCTGTGATTGCCATTGGGAAGGAGACCCAGGAGAGCATAGACCCTAGAGCTATAAATATTATCTGCCTCACCGGACTGTAACGCCGATTAATGGGTTAATATCTGGAAGCTTCTTAGGGGAGTGGCTGGCATGTGGTAAATGCTATGTAAGTGTATGTTATATAAGTAAATAAATACATACTGTGTTCCCGCTCCCTCTTAGAAGAATGCTAGCTTCTCAGCGAGAGTCATCTTCCTCTCACCCCTCGCCGCTCAGCAATGACCTAGCAGCTTCACTCACAAACAGCTGAATTCATCGCGAATCCCCAAACAAAAGTCGGAAGATACTACAGTTAATGAGAATAAATTTAAAAGGAGAAAGTAGATAATTCTTGATCATGAGCTTCTTGGATTATTTATCATTATAACTGAATTCTATGTAAAAAGACTATACATACATTTGGTGATTCATTGTGACCCTTTAAATAAGTTATCATACTCTTTATTGTAGGGGGCTTAACACCTAAAGTCATAGTTGACTTTATAGTTCTGGCGGTGAAGAAATATTTCAGAGCAAACAAGGTAAATACGTATGTGATAACATTTATGATTTCTTAATCAAATGCAGGAATAGTGACCAGAGGTATATAATCATAGAGGCTGGACAAGACCAAATCAAGGCCTGAAAATTCTTATTCTAAAAAAATGCAAGGGAGGAACACTTAAATATTTTCAGGTGAAAAATGACCAGTGAAGGAAAATGAGAACGTGTTAGAAGACTCATCAGTGTCATGAAACTTGCTTCAGTAAAAATACAGTCATGTAACTGTAATAACTTACTGCAGAAATAAAAATATTAAGATCTAATAAAGTTGATAAGTGTAGTTGGAGTTAGTCTGGGACAGGAGAACAGGTAGTTTTAGAGTAGTGAAACCCAAGTGGATGGTGGTTTCTAAGCCAACACCACAAATGTTTCAATAAGAGCTAGCTGTGTATTTAGAACTGTGCTAGGCAATTTGAGAAATAGAAAAGAAGTATAAGACATAATCTCTCCTGTAGACATATTTATTATTTTACTCAAGAGATAAGACATTTATTTACATAAAACAAACTAGAGAAACACATGACATGCTATGTCAAGGGTGGCTGCTGTGCTTTGCACAACTCCAGTGGTGCCATTTATGATCTATGTGAGTGGCATCCCCCAGATTTGTGCAGTACACAGCCTGCCCAGCCATACATGGGAGACCTGGAAATTATTCATTCTTCATTTTCGTTTATTTACCTCCCTGAGAATACGTGGTGCAAACAATAAAGCTCTTCATTTCACTTAGAATAACATCACAAAATATTAATTTGACCTATAGCCAAGTTTGATCTGGCCCCAACCAACCTCTCCAGCTTTATCCCTTGCTGTCACCCCTCCCACTTTACGTTTCAGGCCGGTATGAATTTATGATGGCTTCTTCTACAGTCTGCAAAAACCATGCGTCACTTGTCGAAGCCAGAAGCTTGGCGGTATCCCTGATTCCTCCATCTTCTTCACAATAATCAGTTGGTCTCATAAATCTCTCCTTAGACCTCGCTTTTCTCTTTCCCTCTGGCCATGCTGCTCTCCAGGCTGTCCCCCATCCCGTGCAGGTTCTACAGCAGCTTCCTGAGTGGTCTTCCGGCCTCCCGTCTTGTCTCTTATCGTCCTTTCTTCCTCGTGTAATCAGAGTGATCCGTCTTTACAAAGTGCAAATTTGATTCTGTCACTGAGCTGACATTAATGTTCAGATAAAATTCAGAATATTTGAAGTGGTTTATTGGACCTTTCAGGGCTTTTGTCTCATTAATCTCTTAGCTTTCCTTCTCCAAACTCCCTTCTCCCTCTAGGACTGTAGTCATACTGCCTTCTCAGTGTTATCAACATACCAAACTCTTCCATTCCAAGGTTCATTTATACAGTTTCTTCTGGTTGGAGTGCTCTCCAATCCTTCCCCTCTACTCCCTCCAAAGCCTGCAGATCTCGACTCAGTCGTCCCTTCCCCTGGGTTGCCTTCCCTATGTCCCTCGGAGCCTGGGTGGGTGCTCTGCTGTATGTTTGCGGGGCGCCCTCTTTTTCTCCTGTAGTTGCACACCTCATGATATGTTGCATTTGTTTCTCTCTCACAACCCCTTTATGAGTTTCTTGAGGCCAAGGACACTTGTGTGTTCAACACATTGTATATTCTTAATAGATAGTTTTTGAATGAATGTTGAATGAATTATTTGTTCTATAGTAATTCTAAAATATACGGTAGAAAAGGCTCGATCTCTGGGGTCATAGAAGCTTTATTTCTTCATCACAATGAAAGGTACTGATTAATTAATGAGTCATATACACTAATAATAAAATGTTGGTAAAAAATATGATCAACATAGGGAATTGATTCCTTTAGCACTTTTATTTATCAAGTAGTTACTGGTGTTTATTTTTTCTCAATTAATCTTCCTAGCACTTTAGAAATTTTAACTTATTTTAATTCTCACAACAACTTTATGAGATAGTCCTAGAATTTGTCACCATTTTATATATGAGGAAACTGAGACACAGAGATGTGAAGTAACCTCTCTGAGGCCCCACAGCTAGAAAGTGGCAGAACCTAGGTTTGAACCCAATCAGTCTCCCTCCAGATACATGCTTTTAACTATTTTAGTCTGTGGTCTCTCAACAGAGGCAGTCACGTAACAAGTAGTACAAGAGACTCCTCTCGTTTCTAAGGCAGGAAGTGTCTTTTTGGACCCCAAACAGAATGCCTGAGTCAGATGGTAACATCGACAGTCAAAGGCGAATTCTTTGCTGTGTATTGGCTAATTGTTTGAAGAAGTCACTTCTTCTAAAATTTGAATGAACTATAGTAGCAGATTCATAGTAAATGGTCATGTAGAAAGTAGTTTTAGATTAAAAAAACCATATTGTTGGAATTTAAACTTTTGAAGCTTTGCAAATTTTACAACAAGGCTTTAACTTATTTTACAAGTTTATTGATAGTTTTGAATAAAATTGGAAAATAAAAAGTACATATGGTAGAAATCACTTTATTTTAAGTGTAAAAATACAAAGGAAGGCATCGAAGGACACTATCAAGAGAGTGAAAGGACAGCTCACAGAATGGGAGAATATATTTGCAAAGCAAGTATTGGATAAGAGATTAATATTCAGAATATATAAAGAACTCCTACAACTCAACAACAACAAAGAACCCACTTCAAAAATGGCCAAAAGACTTAAATAGATTATATATCTCCTAAAAAGAGACACAAATGGCCAATATAGCACATGAAAAATGCTCAATATCACTAGTCATTAGGGAAAGGCAAATCAAACCACAGTGAGAGACCACTTCACACCCATTACAATGGCTATTATAAAAAACAACAACAAAACATAACAAACTTGGTGAGGATGTGGAGAGTTGGAACCCTTGTGCTTTGCTAGTGGGAATGTAAAATGGTACAGCCACTGTGGAAAACAGTTAGGTGGTTCCTCACAAAGTTAAACAGAGAATTACCATTTGATCCCAGCAATTCCACTCCTAAGTATATACTCAAAAAAATGAAAACAGGGACTCAAATGGATACTTGTATACCAACGTTCATAGCAACGTTGTTCACAATAACCAGAAGTTGGAAACAACACAAATGTCCATCAACAGATGAATGGATAAACAAAATGTGATATATACACACAATGGAATATTATTCAGCCTTAAAAAGGAATGAAATTCTGATACATATTACAGTGGATACATGATATGATGGACAAACCTTGAAAACATTATGCTAAGTGAAATAAGCCAGAAAAAAAGGATGAATATTGTATGATTCCACTTATATGAGGTATCTAAAGTAGACAAATTCTTAGAGACAGAAAGTGGAATAGAGGTTACCAGGGGCTGGGGGCAGGGGAAATGGGGAGTTATTTTTTAATTGGTATAGAGTATCTGTTAGCAATGGTGAAAAAGTTCTGGAAATGATAGTGGTGATGGTTGTACAACATTGTGACTGTACTTAATGCCACTGAATTGTACACCAAAAATGATTAAAATGATAAGTTTTATGTTCTATATATTTACCACAATAAAGATAAAATTTTAAAAAAATTAAAAAACAAAACAAAGAAGGTAAGAGGTAGCCAGGGCAAGCAGAAATCTCTACTGAGACTTCAGTGGACCCAAAGGCCCAGTTTGCAGATACTTGTTTTTAAAAGAACAAAGTTGAGATGTTAAATGTCTTTATGAAACAGCCGATTGAGATAATATGCATATAAATTATAGACATGTAATATGAAAATGAATGGGTCATTTTTTTGTCTTTGGAAATGTCAAACATTTCCTTCCTGACTTATAAATGCAATTGGCCTGCAAAATCAAAGCCATGTGGCCTAGGTTGTGTTGAAAGGAATGAAAGAGTCGTGACTATTTTGAGGCTATTTCATAGTCTCCTCCACTAGATTATTAGTTTCTTGAGAGTAGGAGCTGCCTTAACCCCATGTGTAGTCCTGTCACTTGCCACTTGGTGAACCCTGACGTAATTTTGAATGAATGACTCTGGGCAGGATCACTGAGGTTGCTTTTGGTTTTTGCAGATCTGGATTGCAATATAAGGTCTTAGTGGCAATGTTTCCAGTATGGCACTGGAACAAGAAAAATAGAAAAGGAACTCAACGCTATAATGTTGGGGGAGGGGGAGAATTGTAATGATTTATCCTCTAAGTGAAATTTCGGAAATAGTTTCCCACCATTTTATCAGTTTTTATAGAGTAGACAGAATTGTTTTATAGACATTGGAGTACAATATAGAAGTTATCATTTTGAATATTAGATAGCACATGTTAGCTTCTTTGCTGAAGACCCAGTGAGGTCATTAGCTGCTCGCTAGAGACCTTGTTTATCAGATATTCTGGGAACTATTCATGTTGCTGTAATTTATGGACTCTAAATTTTCATGCATTTGCTCCCTGAGGATCAATCACCATGGATTCGTAATAGACAGGCAGGTAAGGAAAATTTTCTTTTTATGTTATATATGGCTTCTTTTGCCCTTCCTTCTCTCTCTTCTTTCCTTCCTCTCCCTCCCTTTCTTTCTTCCTTCCTTCCTCAGTTCCTCTTGCATCATTATCTGTATTTTTAGGACAAATCTGTAATTAGAATAACAAAGTCTCCATGTTTAATCTGTGTAAGAGATAAAAACATATCCCTGGGGACTGACGATTAGGAAGCATTAAAGAGGCAATTCAAGGACTAAGAATTTGGGGCAATATTTTCTCTGATAAGAATGACCTTATTCAAACAAACGTATTTTAAACTGAAACTTTAGCTTTTACTCTTGTAGGTTCAGAGATTTAAAATTTTTCAAAATTCTCCTTGTGCTACCGCCCGAACTAAGGAATATAGGAAAATTGTGATAGAGCAGCAGCATTCGCATGAAGCCTAACTTGGATATTGAATACAGGAAGAGAAGGAAAGAAATTGTATTTCGTTTTATGGACCTTATTTTTCCTGGGCCAGAGGCAGTAGAAAAATGGAGGAGAAAATACATAAAGCAGAAAGTTCCTTTGAGTATATGGACAAGTGAAATACATTTTTGGGGGTAAAATATTTTACTGCTAAAATTGCAAACTGAAATTTTCCAAAATTGAGAGAATTGTGATATGTTACCTAAATACTGAAACTAGTAGTAAACACTTATAATTAAATTAAATATTATAGACCCGGTAGATGAATTCATTCTTCAAATTCTTAACATAAAAGTTCAAAGTTCTTGAGATTTAATGAAAATATCTAGGTTGAATAACCCACTATGAATTGATTTTCTAAGTATGTTTCAAAAGACAACGAGCCACTGCCTTCCCATAAATATATCAAGTGAGAATAAAAGGAAATATCAGAATCGTTGGGAAAAAATAACATGAAACATAATTGTGATTCTTTTAAAACTATTCTAAGCATACTTATACTTTATATTTTTTGGCTTCATTAATGTATTGTGAAATTTTGAATACATGTCAACAGATTTAACTTTTATTTTTTAGAGTATTGACTTATTTTACTTAAAATGGTACATATTCATTATCAAAAATATCAGATTATATTCAACAATAAAAAGCAACCCAATTCAAAAATGGGCAAAGGACTTGAATAGTCATTTCAACAAAGATGTACAAATGGCCAATAAGCACATAGAAAGACATTCACCATCATTAGTGTTAAGGAAACAAAAATCAAACCACAATGAGATACCACCTCATACTCATTAGGATGGCTATTATTGAAAAAAAAGAAAAAAAAGGAAAATAACAAGTGTTGGTGAGGATGTGGAAAAATTTGAACCCCTGTGCTCTGCTGGTAGAAAAGTAAAATGGTACTGTCTTTGTGGAGAAGTTTAAGGGTTCTTCAATAGTGGTGATGGTTACACACCATTGTAAATGTACGTAATGCCATTGAGTTGTACACAAAAAATGGTCAAAATGGTAATTTTTATATTATGTATATTTCCCCACAATTAAAAGACTTAAAAAAAGTAATAAATACAGCAAACTACAAAGAAGACACCAACAAATTGTTTCAAATCCAAAGTTCTAGAAAGAACTCATGTTATGTTTAGTAGTCATTCTAATACCTTCTTCTGGGCTTTAAACTTTTTGTTGTGAGATATTTCAGAAATTATCTCTATAAAAAATTATGGATAATATAAGCAACACTTAAGAACATAGACACATCGATTTGTTTAACACGAGCTCTGACCTCGGAATGAGTAGGAATGCTGTGTGGCTACAAAGTTAACCCGCCTAAGTGGGATTCAAACTTGCAACAGTGGCCTTATATAAGATGATCTAAACAAGGCAAGTGAGACATAAAAATGGTCACTAAATGCGATGCCACAGGTCACATCACTAAATGTACCCATGATAAGCATCATTATTCTCTGCGTATGTTATTTGGTAGTACTGTTTATCTTATTTTGGTCTAATCCTAAATGTTATTGTAAATGTTTCCCTTTTATTCTATTTCAAATGTTTCTGGATATAACACTATAAAAGAATATTGCTAATATTTGCTTTTATGGATTGCTGGGGCATGTTTTTAAAGAAAAGACGTAATAACATCAAGTTGAATAGCCTGCTGTAAATTAAGTTGATAAAGTCAAGGGACACTTTGTTCCGGTTTGAACTGTCATTACCTTGCTTGTAACCTTAGACTAGAACACCATCATTAAAGCACAAATAGCTGTTGACTGTTTTGCATATTTTATAGCAAGGCAAAGTGAGTATGAAGAGTTAGAATATGCAATAAAATGACCAAATTGCAATTTATTTGTCTCCCTTTCCCCACCTCTTCAATTTTCAATATATATTATTTGTTTAGCAATTATCAATAAAGATTGTCTGAATTTCTAACCCTCTACCATTTATTAGTTGTGTGACAATTTCCTTAACCTTTCTCAGCCTTCATTTCCTTAGCTGTAAAACAGACATAATATTAGGCCTACTTCATAGGTTTGTTATGAGAGTTCAACAAGTTACCATGGAAAACAAGTCCTTAAAACAATGTGTGCATATAATAAGTGCTTGATAGATGCAAGCTACTTCTATTCTTGTTGTTGTGATGATGATATGCCTTCTATGTATTCAACCCTAGAATGAATATTATGAGAGCTAGTAATACAATATACTTCCTTATCTCAAAGAGTTTATTTATTTGGAGATAATGTCAGAAACCTGAATTTGCAGCCCTTTATGAATGTGCGACTCTAGCCAAGTGGCCCTCCTGGCTGCCCCGGCTCTGAGATAGGTCCTGATAAAATGTCTGTCATCAACTCTCAGTTCGGCTGGAATGAGAGGAAAGACCCAATAGTCGGAATCAGAGAAAAAGACAGATGACAGACTTCATTAAGAGGAAAGGACCTGACCTGAGCCCTGAAACATAGGATTTGCAAAGGCTGAGGGGAACCTAGCCCCCAGCACCCCCTCCGCACCCCGACCGTGTGCTAGGTCGGCGCTATCCTACCTGCCTCACAGCCTCTCTCTGCGTCCTCTCCTCGTGACAGCGCAGTTAGGTCCCAGAGCCGGTACTTGCCAGGCAGGGTTTAAACTCCTCTCTAATTCCAAAGCCTTCCTTCTCTCCACGCTGTGACGCTGCTTTGGTAATTGCAGGTTGTATTCTTCTGTGTCTTGGCCAGTTATATGCTGCTAAATATCCCATTAGTTTGTAGTGGATAATTTTTTCGTTTTTACCGGTTTTCCCCCCTGAATTTTCGTATCTGCATATATGCTGAATTGTGTGTTTACCTTTTAATTTAAATTTTGCTGACTTCTCTTCTTTTGTAACTTAACTCAGGTGTCATGTCTTTGCTGAGGCCTCTTCTCTTGGATGTGGTCCCAACAATTCAACAGACGGCTGCGCTGGCGCTCGGAAGGCTGGCTAATTATAATGATGACCTAGCAGAAGCAGTGGTGAAGGGTGACATTCTTCCACAGCTTGTCTATTCATTGGCAGAACAGAACGTAAGAATCTTTTTAAAACAAGTTATAATTGTTTTTGTTTTGGACTTTAAAAAATTTAATAGTTGAGTACAGTTGCAAGCTTGCAGGCAGTAGAATTATTAGGATGTGAATACAACCTTCACTTCTTTGAACCGTGCATGGTAATATCTTTAGGGTATTTACTTTGGGATTGATACGCAGCTTTTCTCCATTACTGTTAATGTAAGGAGAAAACAGATTAAAAATTTTAACGGAATTATATATAATAAAGCAGTATTTCTGTGTTTGGGAATATTAAAGTTACAGGATCAGTCTTAGAAAGCTGATGGAGCTCTAGGCAAATAAAAAGTTGTTGTTAGCAATCTTCATGTACAGGTGAAGTCTGGGTAATGGAAACTGTAAGAAACAGCTTTGAAGCAAGGGGGAGAGAAGCATCCAAAAGTAAGAAGAATGTGTGTAACGGAAGGTTTGATAAAGCATTTTCTACCAAGTATGCAAGCATGTTATCCCTTTAAATGATCATCTAAGGGTGTCCCCATATTCCCCCTCCTATCTGATTCCACTCTAAATTTCCATACAGTGCCACTAACAATAGTTAAGGACCTTCCTGTCGGTAGGGTCTTGGTCTGTTCATTCCATTCTGCTAATTTATCATAACCTAGGGACATATCTTTCTCGACATGTCTTTAAGATTAAATTCCTATTTGTGTAACCTAAGGACCAACAATCCAATTAAAAAATGGGCAAAGAAGTTGAATAGACGTTTATCCAAAGAATATGTGCACATGGCCAACAAACATGAAAAGATGCTCAACAGCATTAGTCACTAGGAATTGCAAATCAAAACCAGGATGAAGGGCTGGCCCAGTGGCTTAGTGGTTGGGTTTGCACACTCCGCTTTGGTGGCCTGGGATTCACGGGTTCAGATCTTGGGTGCAGACCTACACACCACTCTTCATTCCATGATGTGGTGGCATCCCACATATAAAAAAATAGAAGAAGATTTGGACAGATGTTAGTTCAGCGACACTCTTCCTCAAGCAACAAGAGGAGGATTGGTAACTGATGTTAGTGCAGGGCCAATCTTCCTCACCAAAAAACAAACAAACAAAAAACCCCCCCAAAAACCAGGATGAGATACCACTTTGTCTACTAGGATGGCCATAATGAAAAAAAGGAAAATAACATGTGTTAGTGAAGATGTGGAGAAATTGGAACCTTCATACATTCCTGGTAGGAGTGTAAGATGGTACAGCTGCTATGGAAAACAGTTTGGCAGTTCTTCAGTAAGTTAAACATAATTACTATATGACCCAGCAATTCTACTCCTAGTTATATTTCCAAAAGAATTGAAAACAGGTGTTCAAACAAAACTTGTACACAAATGTTCATAGCAGCATTATTCACAATAGCCAAAAGAATGACTAAACAAAATGTTCTATGTCCATTCAATGGAATATTGTCAGTCATAAAAAGGAATGAAGTACCGATACACGCTACAACATGGATGAACCTTGAAAATGTTATGCTAAGAGAAAGAAACCAGACACAAAAGGCTACATGTTGTATGATTCCATTTACATGGAATATCCAGAATATGCAAATCCATAGAGACAGAAGCAGGTTAGTCTTTGCTGGGGGCTAGGGGGAGAGGGGAGCATGAGGAGTGACTCCTTAACACGTACAGGGTTTCTTGTTGGGGTGATGAAAATATTGTGGAACTAGATAGGTGATGGTTGCACAGCATTGTGAATGCACTAAATGCCAGTAAATTATACACGTTGAAATGGTTAAAATGGTAAATTTTATGTTGTGTGTATTTTTACCAGAATTAAAAAAAAATACGCAAATCCTAATTATTTAAAAATGCTTTTATTTTTATAGATTGGAGAGTCATTTACTAACGCTTGTTTTATCTCTACAAGGAGTCACAGAAATTTAATTTTTCTTGTGGGTTTCCTTCTATCATCAGAATACTGTTAGACTTTCTTCTTCCTGGATTCTTAGCTCCTTCCTTTGAGGGCTGGGTCTGTGTTTTGGTATCCCACATAGAGGGTTCTTAATAGAAGTTTTTAAACTGTGAATGAATGTCCACTAGTTGTAAAGGGACAAAAAAGTGTTAGGGCTGAAAGGTGAGGGTTTGAAAGTGAGAATGTGAAGCATTATTCACACGCTTCTGTCTCCTTCACCTGCCAGTCCTTTAACTGGTTTCCCACTGGCGATTTAATCTCTTCTTTATGAGGTACAAAGTCCTCTGGTTTCACTTTTTGCTTTTTCTTTTTAAGGCAAAGGAATGGGAGAGAAGAGAGGAATTCAAGGAAGCAGAAATTAGGAGAAAGGGAAAATGAGATCAGAAAGTGTGAATTATTGGCACTGTAGTTATAAGTGACTATTGACGTCTAATAAATTGTGAATTTGAAAACTCTGCAATATAAAAAGTCCTGTTAGCTTAAGATAATGACAAGAAATGTATCACCATTATTATTCCACAATTATAAGAAAACAATCTATGAAAAGCTACTTGAAAACTCTATTCTAATTTTTATAATAAATTACTACAAATTTATTTGGTTACTGGCATATAAAATTAGACTTTAAAACAAATATTTTAATATCTATATATGTTATTTAAGAAACTAAAGAAATATATCAAATTAAAACATCATTACTAGCAGCATATTTCTTATATCAACGTATGCCAATTTTTGAGATGTATGTTAAAAAATATACTTTATGTGTTTTCTCTCTCCTGTAGCTTTATTGTATCTTAATATTTTAGCCTAAGTAAATGGAATGCTTTCAAAACAGTTGCTGTAGTCACCCAGTCACTTTTTAGTAGTCACTGTAAAGAAATAGAAACTCAGAATCTGAAATAGGGAATTAATTGGGTGCTACTAATAAAAGGAAGAGTTAGGAGACCATTACCGTGTCATTATACTAACCATGAAACAACAGTGAGTGTTATAGCCAAATACTTCCTATACATTTAATCTTTTTAGTTAGGTAAAGAAAAACATGTTAATCTTGCATTTCAGTTTTATTATTTCTTAATCAGATAAAATTTATGTATGGAAAATATCATAAATATGAAGCATTACTTAAGATCACATAATGGTAAGTCATTTGTATTTGCCTTCTTAGAAAAACATTTCTAAGAGGGGATAAATAGCATATCCCATGGATTTGCCAGGAAATGTTTTAAAATGTATCACAAATGCTTCACCTTTATGTTTCTCTGATGATTGGTAAGTGCATCTTGGAACATGGTGGTTATTTCGGGATAACTCGGGACACCGGCAAGGTCAGTTGAGGTCGTGAACGGCCTGCTGTGCTTAGAGACTGAGGGCAAGGCAGCGAGGCGGTCAGCTGACAGAGGGCTTAGTCGCACAGGCTAGCAATCTCAGAGTCCCCATGGCTCAAAGAGATACCTCTCAGTGTAATGCAGATACGGAAAATCTCGTATTTGGTGAACTTGTAGGAAAGTAATGTTTATATTTTATTTTATCCAATTTCCAAATGCATGTTTCAGAGTAAAACACTTGAAAGGTCATTTAAGACTCACATTGTTCTAGTGTAGTGACTGAACAAACGCAATGAGGGAACATAAAAAATCAAAATGAGTTTGCAGGATTTTTCCATCTTTTGTATTTAAAAGCTTTCCATATTTAAAAGTTGAGCTTTATTGATATTAATGTTGTTTTTATGCTAGTTTTGGTCTGTTCTAACTTTCGGTTATGTAAGTGCTCAGTTCACTTTGGGTTTTGTCAATTTTGTCCTTGTAGCGTTTCTACAAGAAAGCAGCTGCCTTTGTGTTACGAGCAGTTGGGAAACACTCTCCTCAACTAGCCCAGGCGATAGTCGATTGTGGAGCGCTGGATACACTGGTGATATGCCTGGAAGATTTTGACCCTGGAGTCAAGGAGGCTGCAGCCTGGGCACTTGGGTATATCGCAAGACACAATGCAGGTAATGGAGCATGTTTTAAAATGCAGTTATTAAAGTTTAGATTTATTAGGCAAATCTGGTTTTGCTTAGTAAACCATAGATAGGGTTTTAAGGATGTTCCTAGTATACATTATGGGAGATAAGTTTTGAATGATGGCCAAGTTGTTTGGATCACATACTCACAAAAAGTCTATACATTTCAGTCTTTATCTTTGTTAGCAGAAGAGAAATTTGAAGACGGAAAGAGAAAGAGAGGGGGGTGATGGTGAGAATGAGCTATTGATTGATTCTCATAGACCTTGGTAAATTGGCTCAGTTAAAAACATTATTCTAGTTTGTCACCCCTCAGGGGACATTGGGTCTTCACTCTCACTCATGATAGGGTGTTCCAAACCAGCCAAGAGCCATAGCATGTGAGTGAGTAAGGTTGAAAAGATATGGACGTGATAACTTTCTAGAACTTATTTGTATTCAGCTCATACTGGGCAGAAAGCAGGAGAAAGAGAAGGAGCACCTTCTGTTATAAACCGAAAGCTCAGTGAAGTCATCAAGAAGGGACCTGGGCTCTTGTGTGAAGGCGGTGCTGACACACCCAATTAGTAAAAAATATACAGGGGACAAATTGCCCCCACCACTTTACAGAAGATGCTAAATAATGTGGATAACATAACAAGAAAATACAGTTTTTAAGCAAACATGTAAAAATGGTAAACTTTGCTAGTAATCAAACAGCTGCATGTTAAAACATCAATGGGAATGTCTTTTCCCACCTATTATTATTTGGGGGGGAAAGAGAGTAAAGCAGAAGAGCCAGGTGGTTAAGAGCACTGTGGCATGAGACAGGGTCTGAGTTTGAGTCCAAGTTCTACCATGTAGTTGCTGTGCGACCTTGGACGTGGCTTTCAAACTTTCTGAACCTTAACTTCCTCCTCCGCAAGAGAGTCAAGAGAGTCATTAAAAGCTGTTGCAGGGCTTTATTGCGAGGATGAGGAGATGACATGTGTGAAGCGCTCAGACCAGTCCCTGGCACGTGGTAAATATTCAATAAATGTAAGACATTAGTATCAATACTGAAGCTGGGAAGGAAAGGATGGTGTGGATGCCCGTTGATGGAGGAACTACAAATTGTACAAACTCGTGGAAAGCAGTTTGACAAAATTAATCTAAGTCATGAAAGAATTCGTGGTTACTCTAAAAAGCCTGCTTTGGGAATTCATCCTGAGGAAAGAATTCTACATAATGAAAAAGCTATATTCATGAAAATGTTATCATAGTATTATTTGTATTACCAAAAATCCTCAAATATTTTGCAGGAATTTAATGGTTAAATTATGGTAGTTTACTTAATGGAATCTCATTCAACAAGTTAAAAAGGTAATTATGAATGCTGCATGGTAACATGGAAAAGTGACTACAATGTCAAAAAAAGACAAAATTGTATACTACAATTATAATAATATAAAAAGTTTTTATGTGGACAGAAATTATAAAGAAATACGTTTGTGTTACTAAGGTGATAGAATTAAGGATATTTTTCCTTCATTTTCCAGATTTTTCAATGTGTATCTGTGTATAAAATAATAGCTACCATTTATTGAGTAACTACTACATGCCTAGCTCTGTGCCATATGCTTCGGATACATTATCTCATTTTGATTGCAGCTACCCTTGTAGTAAGCGTTACTCTCCCTGTTAAGCAGAGGAAGAACGTGGCACTTAGAGAGGATACCTGAAGTTCTGTTAGTGATGGAGCTGGATTTTGAGTCTAAATCTGACTCCGAAGCCCGTGTTAACCGCTGTGCCACACAACTTTATTGAATACTTCTCTAAAGAGTATTGAGAAATTCAAAACAGAAACAGGAAGAGGGACTCCCATGGTTATGTTTAATTCTGTTCTTAAAATGGTGACACTATTAGACACAAAAACAGAAATAAAGTGATATAAAAGTAAATTGAGAAAGAAAACTATTGTCATACTTAGAATGATTCAGAGTTAAAATATTAAAATTATTTCCTTGATATCCAGATTTTGGTTTTCCCGATAGGTTCACCTTAGGACCATTGTTTAATACACGTTGATTGGGAAAATGAAGGCAGTGTTTTAAATCACAAGCTGGTTATCCTGGGGAAACTACGTGAGGATATTTAGGTTGTGTTTTTTTTTTTATGTCAGAGGACTTTATGGCAAACATATCATAACAAGAGTATTTCAAAGTGTGGTGCAAAAGAGTTTTGAGGGACACTAAAATACTCTTGTTACAATATGTTTGCCATAAAGTCCTCTGAGGTGCCCATAGATGACCTCTCCATACCTCCCTTTTGTTGAGTCTAAGGCTAAATCATTATAGTTCATAAGTAGGATCTGTGTTAGGGATTCCATTCCAATTTCTTGCTATAATCTGGCTCCCACATGGAATTCCCACTGTAATTTCAATATTTCACAGTAGATAGGGGCCTGGGACCCAGAAGCTCCCAGAAGAGGTTACTACATAGATTTCTCAGATGGAAAAGGGAATTGTTATCTAGCGAGCAGTAAAAGAAGTCATCGTTCACATCCTGAATATCAGTGAAAATAGAGAATTTACCTCCAAATAACTTGATTTCTTTCTCAGTGATTTCTAAAAATGGAATATATTGAGATTAGTGGGAGGACATTCATTGAGTGTCTTCTTCTTAGTTTTAGTAGCAAAATGTTTGATTAGACAGCTTAAGAAATGTAAACTGTAAAAAGAGATGTAAAAGAAAGAAAGTATACCTTTAAGGGCAATAGAAAGAAAAAGTTTTGTGTATAGGAAACAAAAATAAAATAAGAATACGATTAGTAGAAGAGAGAAATCAATGGGCATTATCTTACTTTTCCTTATTTGCAAAATATAGTTTCTAAAAGTTACTTCTTGTATTGATTTTGAAGCATTTTACACGTAACCAAAGGGAGTTGGGGGCTAACAACCAGAAATTGTAGTGGTGCTTTTTTTTTTAACTCTGTATAAATCGTGTTGCTAAATTTCCATGATTGAATCACCAGTTATTGAATTCTCTTGATAATATGTACCTCTTACTTTGAAGATAAATAAGCTGTTTCTTCATATTTTTTCTTGCTCCTTACTAGAGCCTGAGGTAGAATTCTCCTCAGATTGGCTCTCTCTCTTCTTTCTTCTTGCTACACTCTCCCATGCCGCAGAATTATTCTGTTAACATGTTTGCCTAACCAGTGTCAAATCTCTATTTCCAAGGACTAGTCTTGCTTCTGGAGGGTGTGGCGAGGAGCCTGTGCCAGCTGGAAGGGTGAGGGGTGAGGCAGAAGGAAGCGTGGGGCTCTGTGACTACAGTGTGTCCTCGCAGCCCCCGGGGCGGCCCAGGAGGGGCTGCACTGCTCCAGGCCCTCCCTCCCTGCTCCCTCCGGGCAGCCTCTCTCGAGTGTTGCTGTCGCTGTTGGCAGCACAGCAGCTTTGTGGAGGAGGGCTTCCAGTGACCTGGTGGCGAGCCTGGCTGCAATTAGAGTGCTTGGGACTGAGGGGAAGCAGTGGCCTGGCTGGAAGTGCGAGGAAGGAGCCGCCAGAGAAGTGTTTTGTATGAATGTTCTTCCACATCGGGGCTCAAAAATTAGTTTTAAGTATTTATTTTGGGAGCTTTAGCTAAACATGCTGTCTCTCGTAAACTGTATCTTGTAAACATTTGCTGTCTCACAGTAAACTTTGGCTGTTCTCAAGCCTGACAAAGAGAAGCACATTTGATCAGGTGCTCTACGATGCTTTAATTATTGATATAATCGTCATATTTCGGATGCGGACACTGAAGTGGAGAGGTTAAAGTGTTTCCTCTGGCCAGACAGCAGTTTATGGTGGAACTGCCCGGCATTTCCTCAGAACCTCTCAGAGAGTCTTCCTTTTTGTAGTGTGAGAAAGGAAAGTGTCTGAGAGCTCCTCTTCCTTCGCTTTAAGCTCCTTGTAGTAGCTGAAGGTCTGGCTGGATCCCTCTGTTTTGAATCCCTGCTGGCTGGTTTCCACATGTGTGACTGTTCTTTCTCCTGTAGACCTGATTGAGGTCCTATGACCTAAATCAAACGAGAAGTTTCCATTCCAGCTCAGGGGCAGTCAGGGGAAGAGGTTGCTGCAGCCAGAGATGAGCAGTGCTTCCAGGAACTGGCTGATTTGGACTCTGCAGAAACATTTAATAGATTATATCCTATTTACCAAATAGATGACGTAAGGAAGGAATCCAGACAGGGCCAGCCAGCCTGACCCTTTTCTATCTGGTGTAGAAGGATGAAATGATGAAAGGAGAAAAAAAATTTAAAATTCAGAATTTTTGCAAATATTCTTCTCATGCCACGCATATATAAATACCAACAGCCTAAGCCATGTGGAACAGGCTCAGGAAGCAGCAGTTAACCTTTCAAAAATCCACATCTTAGTGACAAATGTCTGAGATAACCAGGGACTTTGTACTGTGTGTCTTAGAGCGTGGATGGACCAGGAGGAGGGGACTAGAGCCCGCGAGTCAGAAATTATTTTCAAAGCCCCCACAGACAAAAGTCTTTCCTGATGCCTGCAGACACTAATGTTGATGTCGGTACTATCTTTCCTTTTTATAACTTATTTTATCCTGTAGGGGTTGATGAACACATAAGCAGAGAGGCATACAATGTTATGGGATTTTCTATATTATATACCACACCTATTTTGATTCTAACATTTATTTCCACAAATAGTTTTCTGTTTATTTAGGTGGCAGGGAAGAAAAAGTGAAAATAAATGTCTCTTCTGTGTTCTTTGGACATAGAGGTAAAATGTGTTAAACAAAATAACATTTTAATTATAACTTTACCCAGTAGTTACCTAATGTGTTAGTCATTTTTAGGGTTAGTTTGTGTGGTGATAAAAGATAAGTTGTGAATTCTTCTGTATTTATTTATTGTAATTTTTAAAGTTAGAAACTCTTGGTTAATAAAATCTTGTGAGTTTTTTAGAATTCAGAATATGGAACAATAAAATATAATTATGTAATCTCATTACATACATATAATGACTTAGATCCCTAAGTCATTGAGGCGTATAACTTTATATATGAGGCGAACAATTTCTTTATCACCACTGTCATCATTGTAATCATCAAAAAGTATTTGAGGGGCTGGCCCGGTGGCGCAGCAGTTAAGTGCACATGTTCCGCTTCGGCGGCTCGGGGTTCATCAGTTTGGATCCCGGGTGCGGACATGGCACCACTTGGCAAGCCAGGCTGTGGCAGGCGTCCCACATATAAAGTAGAGGAAGATGGGCACGGATATTAGCTCAGGGCCAGCCTTCCTCAGCAAAAAGTGGAGGATTGCCGGCAGTTAGCTCAGGGCTAATCTTCCTCAAAAAAAAAAAAAAAAGTATCTGAGGCACTTACGTGTGTTCTCATATCTTTTTTACTGTACTGGGTAAAAATGGATTGGCTAGTATTTCATCTCTAGGGCTTTACCATCTCAGATGGAGCAATTGATACAGATGAGCATAAAGGTCATCCAGACAGCTGGGCATAACCGGACAGAAACGTGCTGTCTTGAGAGTGTGTAGAATACGTGGGGTCTTCTACATTGGACCAAGTGAAAGGTGAGTCATGAGTTGTGTTGTTGAGCCATGGCAGAAAGGGGACTCTTAATTTTCTTCTTAAGAACTTTGTTACACTCAGATAACCACTGAACAGCCTTTGGGCACAGAAACAAAAGGAAGAAATGACATTGATAGCGCAGTCGTAGGCGGGAGGAAAGTCCTCCACCCCACAGGATACTTCCTCCACCTGATGGCACCTATCATTGTTTTCATCTGAGGCTTCATTTCTGCTCAGTGCAAATACCTGTGCGAGAAAGGTCACTGAACGTGGGTGTGCTGAGTGGGTAAACGGGTATTTGTGTCTTAGTGATTTGGAAGTAAACAGAGTTTGAACAGTGCAGCATAACGTATTTTTTGAGTTTAAACAAAATTGTTTCTTGAACTTGGCTTGTTTTCCAGTCACTAGTGTATAAATCCTCCTAACACCTTTTAGATATTGAGAGGAAAAACACTTTTGTGCACATCTGAATTTCTAGAAGTACATTAGGCATAGTGTACTTGACTGAAATTTGAAAGTACTCCAATTAAGCATTTCACAAACATCCACAAAAGAGATTAGCTATTAAAAGCTTAGGACTTTGTTAGCATAAGAATTGTGCTTTGGAATAAGTCATGTTCATCATCTTTTCTTACCATAAATTTTTAAATCTACCGTCTACAGGAAAAGATTTGCTTTATAATTACCATGTCATCGGACTGATTTTGCACAGTTATTTTTTGGTGCTACTTTGCTCTTATCTGTGGTTTTAAATGAATGAACCAACTTGCTGTAAAAATGTAGTATAAGTTCATTGCATCAAAGCATTTTGCTCAAGTTAGGACTTCTGGCCTTAAAAAGATATGAGCTTCAAATATTTAACCATTTGTGTCATAATTCTGTTACTAGCTATAGAATATTTCTCTATATCTTCTTTGATTTCACACTACAGTTTTACCAACATGGTAGCCCCTGGTCACATGTCACTATCACATACTTGAATTGTGGCTAATGTATGTGAGGAACTAATTATAAATTTTATTGACTTTTAATTAATTTAATTTTAAAAATTGATAATCAATTATTGGAAAATTTTTATGCATGATTAGATATGTGAATCTACTTTTTCAACAGTAAACTTTTTGAAATCTAAATACAGATTGCTTCCAGTGACAATTTAGCAGCTGAATTGAGACATGCTGTGAGTGCAGAATATACACCAAATTGCTAAGACTTGGTCCTAAAAAAAGAGCGTGAAACATCTCATTAAAATTCCAAAATGTTGACTACATGTTGAAATTATATTTTATATATATTGTATTAAATAATGTATATTATTAAAATTTTACCTATTTATGTTTACTTTCTAAATGTGGCTACTAGAAAATTTAAAATTACATCTGTGGCTCACATTCCCATTGGACAGCTCTGACTTAGAATTACTGTGCCTATGCTTTGTGGTTATTTGCTAAAAGGCAATATGGTAGTAATGCCATCTTAAGCAGTCGTACTTAATATCATGTTTATTAATCAGTGTAACTAAACCATACTGTACAGTAGGTTAAGGAATATGGAACTAAAAATACCATTTGGGGAGAAGTGAATGATGATTCAACTTTGAGCAATCACTTACTTGATGTGAGGGCTAACATGTGCTTAGTAAGTGACCACACTGCCAGCCTCACACATTGTTGATGGGGGCATATAATGATATGCCCCCTTTGGAAAACAATGTTGCAATGTGTATTAGGTTGACCTATGTGAAATTACCTATATTCAGTTGATTTTTGTTTTTTTTTTTATTAATGTTATGATAGATTACAACCTTGTGAGATTTCAGTTGTACATTTTTGTTAGTCATGTTGTGGGTACACCACTTCCCCCTCTGTGCCCTCCCCCCACCCCCCCTGTTCCCTGGTAACCACCAATCAGATCTCCTTATCAATATGCTAATTTCCACCTATGAGTGGAGTCATATAGAGTTCGTCTTTCTCTGACTGGCTTATTTCGCTTAACATAATACCCTCGAGGTCCATCCACGTTGTTGTGAATGGGCCGATTTTGTCTTTTTTTATGGCTGAGTAGTATTCCATTGTGTATATATACCACATCTTCTTTATCCAATCATCAGTTTCCGGGCATGTAGGCTGGTTCCACGTCTTGGCTATTGTAAATAATGCTGCGATGAACATAGGGGTGCAATGGACTCTTGAGATTTCTGATATCAGGTTCTTAGGATAGATACCCAGTAATGGGATGGCTGGGTCATAGGGTATTTCTATTTTTAACTTTTTGAGAAATCTCCATACTGTTTTCCATAGTGGCTGTATCAGTTTGCATTCCCACCAACAGTGTATGAGGGTTCCTCTTTCTCCACAACCTCTCCAACATTTGTCACTCTTGGTTTTGGATGTTTTTGCCAATCTAACGGGTGTAAGGTGATATCTTAGTGTAGTTTTGATTTGCATTTCCCTGATGATTAGCGATGATGAACATCTTTTCATGTGTCTATTGGCCATATTCATATCTTCTTTTGAGAAATGTCTGTTCATGTCCTCTGCCCATTTTTTGATCGGGTTGTTTGTTTTTTTGTTGTTAAGCAGTGTGAGTTCTTTGTATATTATGGAGATTAACCCTTTGTCGGATAAGTGGCTTGTAAATATTTTTTCCCAATTAGTGAGCTGTTTTTTTGTTTCAATCCTGTTTTCCCTTGCCTTGAAGAAGCTCTTTAGTCTGATGAAGTCCCATTTGTTTATTCTTTCTATTGTTTCCCTCAACTGAGGAGTTACAGTGTCCGAAAAGATTCTTTTGAAACTCAGTTGATTTTGACTTAACAAAAACAGCAGTTTCATGTGGTTTGATCTAAAAATATGAGAACTTCAAAAAATGTCAACACCCTTCCCCTCAGTAATTTCACCTCTGGGCCTCTGTCTTAAGAAAATGCACACATGCGTGCACGTGGATGTGCATGTATGTACGTTTGTAGAACCTGTGGAGTTACATATGCACGTGAGCATGTATGACCTGTGGTAGCCAGCCTCCAAGACGCTGCTCGAAGATGCTGTGTCCTGGTATTCACACCCTTGTAGAGTCCCCTCCCACATCGCACCAGGATTGGTCTGTGTGATCTCTAGAGCATGGCAGAAATGATGGTGTGTCTCTTTTGAGAATAGATGACCAGCTATAACTGAAACTTCTGTTGTGGGGTCGGTCTCTCATTCTCTCATTACTTGCTCTGGGGGAAGCCAGCTGCTCTGATATGAGGACACTCAGGCAGCCTATGGAAAGACCTATGTGGAGAAACTGAGGTCCCCAACTACCAGCAGCAAAGTGGGGCTTCCTAACCACTACATGAGTGAGCCTGGAAGCAAATCCTGCCCTAGTCGTGCCTTCACATGACTACAACCTCAGCTGACCGTGTAACAGCAATTTTATGAGAAACTGAGCCAAACCCACCCGGCTGAGCTGGTCCTGGATCCCTGATCCACAGAAAGTGTGAGATAATAGATGGTGGTGTTTTAATAATCTTAATGCAGAAAGAAGTTCACTATACTGTACTTTATAGTGGCAAAACCCAAACCAAACAATTAAATGTCCTAAGGTGGGGGAATGGTTAAGTAAATTCTGGCATATTTACTCAGTGGGATATTATGCAGTTATTGAAAATGTTGGGCTGGCTCCATCCTGTGGAATAAATGCAGACAGTGGAAGCCCACGAGTAGCATCAAGGAACCGCTTGGAGGGAATCACACCAAGAACGGCTGACAGGGACAGCTTTTATAAAAACGCCGTGTAAACCTTCTAACCGTCCAATGTTTCTTTTCTGTTTCCTCTCTCCTTTGTGTGTTCTGATAGAGAATTCCTCCAGGGCACCACTGGTCCTGTACTGTTTACCCTCTGTCATCACCCTGGGCCCCTGGAAGGCAAGAACTTTAAAACTGGGCTGGGTGGAGCAGAGAATGAATGCCGGTGAAGTTTGAATAACAAAATATGCATTTTCCGTTTAAGTTTTTTTTAAAAAGCAGACTGTAAAATTGTAGGTGGAGTGAAACTACAACTGTGGTTGCAACATTATATAAAGCAAGTGGAAAACAAACAAACAAGTTTCTAGATACAAAAAGTATATTTTGTAAAGATCTGATTGCAAGTAATTTATTGTTATTTTCTTCATTACAAGGGCATTCCAGGCCTACTCTGTAGTTTTGCCTTATTCTATTCAGCTAAGTTTCAGCTGTTAAATAGTTAGGTCAAAAACTAAAAATTGCTGAAATTGGGGTTTTAAAAATTGCCTTAAATCTTATGCTAGCTATTATCTTCCAAGGCTGTACTCAAGTCTTTGTCTTTCTCCACCTTCTCTCTCTCTTGTCTCCACTTCTTGACTTTTCCTTACCATATTTTGAGTTGCTTTTTTTATGCTTGAGCCCTGTAAGGTGGGCCCTCCATCCCAGCTCACTGTAGTTTCTTACTAAGGCCCCATTAACTCCGTATCAGTGGCTCATTTGACTCACTTGACTTTTTAAAGGGCCCAGAGTTATTTAGCCTTCAAAGCATGTGTATGTGTGTTAACCCTAACCGCTCAAACACTCAACCCATGTGTAAAGGTTAGAACAATGGCTCTGAAGATTGGGTGGAGAGAAGTAGAAATGATGAGAGCAGGAAAAATGGTATTTGTTAATGGAGGAGATAAAAATTATTGATTAGATTTTTTTATACTAATTTGCAAGTTCCCTCTCCACCCTTTTCTCACTCCCACCTGCAGTGGGAGAGTCAAGCTCTTGGCTCAGACTTATAGCCATAGTGAGTCATTGCTGCCTGTGGAAGGATGCTGCCTCTCTCAGGTGTCTTGGTGAAGAAGAAAGGTTTTCGTGGTAGCCAGCTTCCACGATGGCCCCCTAAAGATGCCTGCCTCCTATTATTGACGTCCTTGCATAGTCTCCTCCCACATTGTACCAGGGAAATATAGCTGGAGTGATGGGCTGTCACTTCTGAGGCTAGATTGTAAAAGACTGCAGCTTTTGTCTTGGGTTCTCTCTTTTGGATCCCTCCCGTTGGGGGAAGCCTCATTATGAGAAGCCTATGGAAAGGTCCCAGAAGTGGCAAGGAATGGAAGCCATCTTCTAGCATTCCTGTGAGTGTGCTTGGAAGCAGATCCTCCAGACCCAGTCAAGTCTCAGACACTGGCAGCCCCAGCTGACTTCTTGATTGCAGCCTAGTGAGAGGTCCCACCCGAACCACCCAGCTAAGCTGTTCCTGGATTCCTACCTACAGAAACTATGAGATATTAAATATTTCCTGTTTTAAGCTTCTAACTTTGGTATGATTTGTTACACAGCAGTAGATAACTATGCCAGTTGTAAACAGCTGGGTTAGACCAAAAACTAGACAAATGTCTTCTACGTTGGAAGTGACATTACTAAAATCGTACCAAAGTGTAGCCAGTAAATAACCAGCTTTGGCAATTGCAGCACCATAAGTTTTTTGTTTTTACTAAAATTCACTCAATCATGAAAAATGTGGTTAAATGGGATGACTATTATTAACATAAGATTAATATACATGGTAGGAATTTTTTGCGTGTGTGTGGTGAGGAAGATTCATCCTGAGATAACATCCATTGCCAATCCTCCTCTCTCTTTTTTTTGCTTGAGGAAGATTCGCTCTGAGCTAACATCTGTGCCAATCCTCCTCTACTTTATACATGAGATGCCTCCACAGCGTGGCTGATGAGTGGAGTAGGTCCACACCCAGGATCCAAACTCATGAACTCCAGGCCGCCAAAGCAGAGTGTACAGAACTGCTTTATTTTAAAAGATTTTGAAGTGATATAGCTATATATTTTACAGCTAGATGTGAAAACCAGGCTATCTTTAAACTAATATATGGGCCACCTAAGTTCAAAGAAACAATAATTTATAACTTTCTTTTACTTCTTAATGAAACAAACATAACTTTTCGTAGGGCTTCGAAATAGTGAGTTAAAAGCAGTGTTTGAAAAAATTAATTAAAAAGCAATAAAGTTAAAAGAAATTAGAGTTCTTCAGACATTTGATTTGTGTAATTATTATTATTATTTTTTTAAAGATTGGCACCTGGGCTAACAGCTGTTGGCAATCTTTTTTTTTTTCCTGCTTTATTTCCCACCCCCCGCCCCCCGTACATAGTCGTATATCTTAGTTGCAGGTCCTTCTAGTTGTGGGATGTGGGACGCCACCTCAACGTGGCCTGACGAGCGGTGCCATGTCCGCACCCAGGATCCAAACCCTGGGCCGCTGCAGCGGAGCGCGCTAACTTAACCACTCGGCTGTGGAGGTGGCCCCTGTGTAATTATTTTTGAATTAATGTGCTAAATATGTATTTTTTCCCTTCCTTTTTTTTCTTTTGGAGAGCCTCTTAATTTTGAGTCCTTTTTCTGAGTCCTCAGATGGCTCGCTTAAATTTTGCTCAAGTTCTTCTCTCCTACGTCTTTATTATTTGCAGAATTAGTTGAGTATCATAATATGTGTTTAGATTAATCATTTTTTGCAGCCCAAATTTTAGATTTTCATCAATTTCTTGGAATTCTCCTCTGAATTTTCTTATATGACCACCATAGTGGTGTTTCCTTTATGACTCCAAACATGACTTCAGGAATCACAGGTAGAAAGAACATCACCTTTCCACCCCAAGAAAGGCCCCACAGGTGGTTTAGCAGGTGTGAGGTTTAAGCCTAGCTTTGTAAAATGGTGGTCACAGGCTGTCACTGGCCCACAGACGGATGTGTTTTATTTGGCCTACACTATGTTGTCTCACACATTCAAAAAAAGTTGCCAGTGCTTAAAAACCAGGCAATTTCACATTAAAAATCAGATTTTTGACTTCTATTGAAAAAAATCAAAGGATCTAGGCCTATATTCCTCATAGATGCCTATATGGCAACACTGGGCTGAATTAAGCAATTGCTGCTCCTAGGAGTAGCTGGTGCATGTACTGTTCCATTTTGTGACTGCTCTCCTACTCGGTGTTGTTCGCACATCCTCTGGTTTATTGATTTTAATTACTTGCCTGGGCCCTGTAGGTGTTTGAGTTTCCCACCCCTGATCTAAACCAACAGCTAGCCATAACTGTCAAGAGGAGGGCTTGAGGCCACTGTGAGCACTATTAGTGCAAAATCGCTCCTGCGTGACTCACCTAGCTTTCCCTCTAACAGCCGTGCTGATTCCGTGCAGACGGGCATCCCGTCTCCCTGTTCCCTTCTCAACATCAAGTCATTTCTAATAGTCCCCTCATCCAGCTTTAGACAGTACTAATTTTGCGAATGTTGTTGATATTAAAAGTCCTCCTTTTGTCTGTTTTTGTTTTAAAATTAAGCCTAAAATTGTACTGAGCTTTTTTGACTATTCTAAGTTGAAGATTTTGATCCATTTAAATTGTAACACTTCTCACCTGTTAGTGAGGGAGCACTATAAGATCAGCCTTTATTTTGTTAGGAAAAAACTCCCCCCAAACGAAAAACCCAGATCCCAAGAACAGCATGGAGTAAAATTCTTAAGGCAAGACTGTGAGAAGCAAAGGGTTGTTGCCCCAAATTTTCTCATTATTAATATACAGAGAATTATATATGCACGTAAGCCTGATAAACATTATTAGAAAGACTTATGGAAAAACAGAGAGGGGGACAGGATGTCCTCTCTCAGAGGAGGCGGCCTCGTTCTTTCACTCAACAGTGAGCTTTCATGAGGCCAAACACAAGCAGTTATTCCTGTACTGAAACAGCGGACCGTCAGCTTTGGGGACTGGACATTCAGTTGTCTACATGTATGCAATAAATGGCTTTGATTACTATTTACGAATAAGGAAGGCGCTACTGGACAGTTTTCTTCCCTCTGACCATTTGCAGTCTAAAAAATTGTTAAAAATGAAGAATGCTTAACGTTTCAAAAATGTAATATTTCATGTAAGTGTAATAAGGGGTATGAATCAAGGCAAGAAGGGAGCTGTGCATAAGTAAATGGCCGTATTTCTAGTGTACATTAGTAATTCTGCAAGGAATAATTATATACTCTTTCCTAAAATTTCGTCTAAAGGAGGCATATATCTGCACCATTTTTTAAATAAACTTTCTGCCACATTGAGAAACAAGTTAAAATGTTTATATTTACTTTTCCTTTTTAATAGTAATGTTAGTATAGTTAGCCCCAGAAGTAGCTGTATGTATGAACAAAAGACATGCTCATATTTCTTTAATTTTTTAAAAATGTATAATCACATTGAAGAAAATTGGCAAATAAAGAAGAAAAACATATCACCATCAACCCAGTATAAATGCTGTTAGTATGTTGGTATAACGTATAGCTTTTTTCTCTGCATCTTTCTTTGCATAACTACTTTTAATTTTGTTATCAACAGTATATATGATTATGTCACGTTATTGCACAATAGAAGATGTACTTTTAAAGAATTTTTTGAAGATTCACTTAAAATTTAAAATGAGGCTAAGATTTCTCAGATAATGAAGATAAATTTCTTGGCTCACTGCTTGTCTTTGGTCAGACCTTTTATGAGCATCTGACTCTGTACATACCAGTCCTGATTTCATAAACATGATAGTTAATTGAGCCCAAACTCATTTCCAAATTGGAGTCTAAAAAGGAGCTCCATGAGATTTCTCCTGTGGGAAGTTATTTTTAAATACGTCAGAATTTTGTATGTGTCTGGGTTACTACTGCTTTTGTTAGAATAGGAAAGCATGGGACCAAAGAAAAAAGGAGAAGGAAGTAAGGTGGAAGCACTCCCTGAAATGGACCCTGTATACATCTTCCCCCAACACTCCACAGAATCGACTCCTAGCTCTGTTCTCTGCTGGTAGGAGCCTGTTCATATATTCACCCTGAGCAGAGCCTTCTAGAACAGAGCAGTGTTTTACTCGATTCTGCTTCTCCAACATCTAGCCAAGTTCCTAGCACATAGTAAGCACTTAATGAACACTCAATGACTGAAGGAAGTGAGGCAAATAGGTACATACACTGAGCATGAGAGAGAACAGAAGTCTATCAGGAGGTTTTTGGCTATAAGCTACAGAATATCAACTACAAATGGCTTAAACAGTAAGGACATTTTTAATTTCACATGACACAAAGTTCAGAGTCGGGGCAGTTCCAAGGTCGGTCATGCAGCTGAACAGTGTCATGGAGGACCCAGATGTTTTTCATTTTTGTACTCAGCCATCCTCAGCGTATTGGTGATTTCTTCTGTTATAGTTGCAAGATGGATGTAGGAGTTCCAGATGTCATCTGCAGACACGACTATGTCCAGCAGAGAAGAGGCAGTGTTTCCTCCTGTGTATCTGTTTATGACAGAGGAAAACTTCTCACAGGTGGCTTCCTGCTGACTTCTGCTCATGTCCCATTGGCCAGGATTGGTTCACAAGCCCATGTCCTGGCTGACAAAGGCTATTGGGTAGACACCAACAGTGACTGGCACAGAAATGCCCGAGGGAGCAAAAGTAGGGAAGAGGAGAAAGATATGCCATAGAAAAAAGTGTGACAGAGGCAGGACGAAATAGCCTATAGTAGGTGTAACATAGAATAGTGTGCATTCTTTAGGCTTACTGTATTTTTACTTATATGTCCACTGTTTTATACCTAATATGTGTATGAAAGTAGAACAACATTATTTATAAATAACGTGTGCCACCTAGGAGCAGATCCTGGTTTTGTAGCATCATATAAATTTGGAGATGTAAAGTATGTGAAACTGCAAGTAGAAAATTGCGAGGCCCAGTCCAGGTCCTTGCAAGCTTCACGACAAATCTTCCTCCATGCTGTCTCCAGCCTTCCCCGCACTCAACGTCATTGCTCTAGAGAGAAGAGGAAACAGCTCAGGATGGCATGGGGTAACAAGCCAAACTTTATCGAAGTTTGCTTTGTTATTAACATGATAGAGTTCAGGGAAAGGAGCATATGGCACTCTAATAGTTATTCAAGGAAATGATAAAATATCAGAATTACAAAGATAGGTATTTTTTTTAAAAGAACCTTAAGTTTTTATTAACAGTACTTTTAAGCAGTTGTAACTTGCTGCATATTCTTTGCTCTTGGAAACTATGTATAAAAGTGAGACTATATAAACAGATGAACTAATCCTTATATTCTCTCTCAAAACAAAATGTTCATCCCATTATATATATGCCAGGTGCCCTTAAATATGTACGGATAGAGTTCATATTACTACACAACACCCGTATAATCTGGACTGAATTAAATTAAGCAACATGCCAATAATTAACATAAAATGAGAATTGTGTCTAGAAATTACATGCAACATCACACCTGGTGTTTCCTTCCCATTTCCCTTGGGTGGGAGTGGCAGGAGGGAAACGGTGATCACCTGCTGCAGCTGCTGTCTTGTTGAACTTCAAGCAATCGGAGTAGAATCCCAGAGATGCTTTTGAGGAGTCTGCTGTGTTGCTCGGTTGATACTCCGGTTTGTTGCTGCTGTTGTCTTCTTCTTTTAACCACTTTCCTCCTATCTGCCTCTGGTTCTTGAGATTACATGTTAATTTCCCATTGTATTTCATATTTTACACTAGATTTTAAACACTGAAACATATTTGCTAGTCAGTCTAGTGTTCAAATGTAGAAGTGTGTCATCTGCACCAGAGTTGAATGTCTGACACATAGTAACCTTCCATTGATACTTGTATAGTGAAAGAATGAATGAATTGTTTACACAATACTGGGATTTCTAAGATAATTCTAATAATTTAAAGAAAACAAATATTGGACATTAACGTGTATTTCGAACATTATTTCCATTTAGAAAATGTGATATTACCAATCTTTTGAAAAATTAAATACCATATTTTCTTCAAAGACTTCAAGTGATATGCTGAGTAGATATCTTAGTTTGGCTATTAAGACATAAGTTATCAAGTCACTACAAATCTGGGAAAATGGGAATATAATTTGAAAGGAAGAGATTTTAAAAATGGGTGTATGTGATTCAGTAAGAGAGTCTGTGAATACAATGAGAGTAGAATCTGTAACTAGGACATTTTATGCTTCTCAAAAGACATTTTTTACATCTATATTATATAGGTCTGTCTGACTGTCTCCCATTCTCTATAATTTAAAATGTATTATATTTATAGCTGTTTTTCTTGGACACACAACTAAATCAACATGTAAATTTAAAACATATTTATTTGTGACATGTAAAATGGTTGAGATAAATTTATTCCTTTATCTAAACATTAACATTGATATATATTAAAATTTGTTCTTCAGTTGTAGTTCTCGTGTTTGAAAATATTTTTATGTGCACAATGAAAATGCACCTTTTTATTTTGCACAAAGTTTTTAAAAATCTTTTAAAAGTATAAGATTAAAGGAATTTAAAAATCAACATTATTGGCACAAGATTCATGTTAATGTTTATTCATGTAAATAGCACAAAATACTGCCTAATTAGTGTGGTTGGTAAATTTTTGGTACTTTAATTTTCTCTGTTATTGTAAACCATGCATAAAATGCTTGTCTATTGAGAAGTGCAGAATTGTCAGAGCTTAAACAGCTGACATCTGCTTACTCTCTTAAAAAAAAAAAAAGAATAACAAGCCATTTCAGCCTAATCTACCTCAAATGTGTTCATGTAAATGGAGGTCCATCTATTGACCTGTATTCTTTTCAGCTCAGGATTGGTCCACATGGTTTATGAAACCAGAAAGGCTGATTTGAAATGCAGATGTCGAGACAGTGAAGTACACCCTCCCCTTTTTTCTTTGCTGTATCTGTCAGGGTGAAAAATGGCTTGCACAAGGGTCAGTCACCCATACTCACTTAATTACTTTTCTTGGACCCACAGAACTGTCACAAGCTGTGGTGGATGCGGGAGCTGTTCCTCTTTTAGTACTCTGTATCCAGGAGCCAGAAGTTGCTTTGAAAAGGATTGCTGCTTCAGCCCTCAGTGATATTTCAAAGCATTCTCCAGAGTTAGCGCAGACCGTAGTGGATGCAGGGGCCATTGCTCATTTAGCCCAGATGATCCTGAACCCCGATGCTAAACTGAAGGTATTCAAAAATAAGCCTAAAAATAAACGGCCAGGCTGATAAGCTAAGAAAATAGAAATGGGTATGGAGTAATAGTATACATTTTAAAATAATGTAAATTATCATTGAAAACAGATATGAATATATTATGTTTTTGGTCTTTTAATATATGAAAATTAAGCTGTAAGGGTTATACAATAAAGACATAACTGGGAAAAATATGTGCAATGCTGAAAATCAGAAGTAGTATCAGTATTAACATTAATCATTAAAATAAGGAATCACATAATGATTAAATCTCAGGAATTGGAAGGGAGCTAAAGGTCTTCCAGCCCACCTCTATTATATGTGGATTTCTTAAGAAAATTACCGTGCTTATGATGATGCAGAACTAACACCTTATTTTTGGCATGATGCTGATAACATCTCAAAGAACTTTCCATTGCTTGGTTAACATTAAGAATTTAAAAACCTTATAGAATATAATTAAGAAACAGTATTCATTCAAAGGTCACATTCTTTGATCATGTGCAATAGATAGAGATTTAAATAGTCCACAGAGAACTAAGACATTTATTTTGGAAATTAGGGAATTTAAGAAATTGATTATTTCTGTATAAAACAGGGATGTGAATGTCTTGAGACTCAGAAATCTTAGGTTATGTTGGATATGTAATCGTTTTTTCCTTTTTATAAAGGAATTTGAATATGTCTAAAGCTGTTTGAATTACATCTGAACTCTGCAGTGGACTCCATGTAGTAATGTTTTGTTTTATTTTGGTTTTTGCTTAACAGCGTCAGATCCTTTCGGCTCTCAGTCAGATTGCAAAACATTCTGTGGATCTGGCAGAAATGGTGGTTGAAGCAGAGATTTTTCCAGTTGTGCTCACCTGTTTGAAGGACAAAGATGAATACGTGAAGAAAAATGCTTCTACTTTGATTAGGGAGATTGCAAAACATACACCTGAGGTAAAAGGAAAAAAAAGAAAGAAAAGAAAAGAAAAGCTTCAAAATACAATAATATGTAGTTAGTTTTAGTTTTTAAGTGAAACATCAACGTGTTTACAGGGCCTCAGTGACGTGGCACACGATCTGCTTATGTCAGGGCTGTCATCCTCAGCACTATGGGCGTTTGGGACTAGACAACTCTTCGTTGCGGGGGGCTGTCCTGGACACTGCTGGATGGATGCTTCGCAGCATCCCTGGCCTCTGCCCACTAGATGCCAGTAGCACCTCTCCCCCAATTGTGACAATAAACACGTCTCCATATATTGCCAAATGTTTCCCAGGGCACAAAGTGCCCCCAGTTAAGAAACACAGGGTTATATCAATGGAGTTTGAGTCTGAAATCTCAGTTTTTGACCATTTTCTGCTTTCCATTTCTGGATTGTGGGGATTGTGGACCTTTGTCATCCTTGTCATTTTCGGTCAGCTGGGAGTAGTGAGAGATAGTACACTTCCAGGTCGGGAGAGACCACCAGGCCCCCCAGCCTGGTGTAACCATGTAATAGCTGCTCTTACCTGGTGGTTCCCGCTCTGAGTTCTTAGATGCCAAAGGAGTAGAGCTGAAGCAAGCCTGGGTGGCTTCTGAAGATGTATCTTTTTCTGTGTATATTTTGACTAATCAATTTCATTTCACTAAACTTTAAAGTTTTCATTCCTTCTTTCATCTAACATCTTTATTTGGTTGAGATTTTTCAAGATTGAGGTGCAATCAACTAGTAATCATTGCTAGCAAGTGGGGGATAATTACACTAGAATATTTCAAGTCTGACATTATCTTTCAACATTCAGTGGTTAAGCTGCTTCATACTCACGCACTGTAGTTGGGGCTTTCAGTAGTTAGCTAGTTATGAACTAGCCCTAGGCTTGGTGTGTAGGTGAGGAATTTTGACATCCATTGTAATAGGAATAAAAGTTGTGCCATCCATGCATGAAAAAACCATAGAGTGGAGCTCCTCACAGTGAGTATATCTGTACATTTGAAATGGCAGGATTATTATTCTTGTACATTTCTTTAATATAATTTCACTAGATGATATTTCAGATTTTACCGGATTTTTTATGTCCTAAATAAAAATATTTGGCAATCCTAAAGTAATATTTAAAGATCATCTTCTGCTCCGGTCACGAGTACCCGGCTCTCGTTTTCTCTTAGCTGTCGCAGTTGATCGTTAACGCGGGGGGAGTTGCGGCCGTGATCGACTGCATCGGGTCCTGCAAGGGAAACATAAGGCTGCCGGGCATCATGATGCTCGGCTATGTCGCGGCTCATTCTGAGAACCTGGCGATGGCGGTGATCATTTCCAAGGTTGGTTCTTGCTTCATCTCCTTCTAGTTATTGCAGTGAGATATTCTAAGATAGAGCCACAGATTAATACTCTCCCGCCGAGTATAAAATAGAATTGATGAGGGCGAGAGAATTACCGAAAGAATTTTTCAGCTTTCTTTCGAGGCTTATTAGTACATTTCCCAAACACTGCTTGAAGTAAGGTTTATTTTGAGGGAGGTTTAAAGTTTTACTCAGTGTTTAACATCAACAAATATCAATTCCTTTGAGTATTGCTATTATCTGTATTTAAATATTAAGCGTATTTGTGTCTTGAAGGACTGGCTGTGCATAGTTACCAACATGTAAAGCATACTTTGATTAAAAACAACCATTACAAACAACATGGCTGATCGTTGTTTTCATTGTTCTCAGAGATCCATACATTCTCCCCTTTCCTGTCATTTGGGTAGGAGACGAAAGTGGTGAGGACATCCCTTTTTATCCACTTCCTTTCCATCAGCTCTCAGGAACTGGTTTCTCCTCTTAGATGTGGCAGTTCACTGCACACGTCTCTGATGGATAGTGGTGTTTCTGTTTCCTTGCTCTAGGGACTTTGCCTTATCTCAATTTACAGCTCGGTATTAACCCACCATATAGTGTAGCCCTGGCACCTAGTAGGTGCTCAAAAAATCTTTGTTGAATGAGTAAATATTGATCCCCTGAGGCATGCTTCCGCCCTGTGCCCACAGTATCTCCGGAGACCCTCCAGGGTGTGGGTGTCTTATCAGCATGGGAAACCTGCTGCCGTATGTTAAACAGAAGTGTGGATTTTTTCATCCCTTGCTAATCCTCAGCATAAAAGGAGCCTCAGATCTTTATTTTCTACCTATTCCGTGATAATTCTTTGCTTCTCCCCCTTTTTATCCCGTGCTTTTCCTTTTCTTCTGTTACCGAAGACTCTGATAGTGACTGGAGCAGGAGCGCTGCTTTCTGAAGGGTCACTGCAGGGATGGTGCCGGGATTGCCGATTCTCGGTTCTTCTGTGGATAGTCAGAATGCTTAACTTACGTGTAGGAGGAATGATGAAAGGAGAAGCCATTGCTCTTGCTTCCTGTATCTCTCCAAAGGAAGCAGGAGGCGCTCCTCTCCTTTGGTCCAGGGTTGCTGCTGGCCACTCCCACCTAGTTTGTCTTTCAGTTGATTGAAGATCAAGGGGGCAGCCGCAGTTTGAGGCAAACCACACAGTACAGTCTCATTCTTTCCTCTTCCTACAGTATACTGTAAGGACTAATAACAACACCTCACACTTCAATAACACTTTAGAATCTTCAAAGCACACTCCTCTTCCCTATCTCATTTGCTCTCCTAACAACCGAGACCAGGAAGTCAGAGTTGGGGGAGGGGGGGGTGGGGGGCTGTCTTCTTTTCCTCCTGCTGCATCCATCTTGATATGTCCCAGAAGTATGGACTTTCTGGAAAGTTGCTTCATTCTGAAGACAGGTTTGACCTTTCATATTGGCAGACACACAGTTTTAGTTGTAAGAAAGGACCCAGTGGAGAAATGTGCAGGTCTCTTCAGGAAGTCGGTCTTAACAACCAAATTTAAAGGTGCAGGAAGGCGGTCCATAGATCATTCGGCCTTGGCTAGGGTAGCGTGACCACGTGGTATTTGCTCTTGTGGTACTAAATTTAAGGGGATAATTATTATCGTCTCAAATTAGTTGGAAAATTATGCCTATACAGAATCTGGAATTATAATTTGATTTATTTGGTTCCTCTTTGGATATATAAACTGTGATGGATTTGATGCCCTTTAGTTCATTCTGTTCTGGTTGTTTAGATAAAATTGAAGCCTAAAATGCAAAATGTAAGCACATGCTATCTGTGTAGCAAAAGCAATTGTTTCTACTTTGACATTCAGTCATATTAAAATGGGCAAAACTATTGCTTAAAAGTTGACCAAAATTAATGGAAATTTATTTACTATTTCAGGAAAGGTTTTCGTGAATATATTTAATCTGAAAGTTACTTAAATAGGATTCTTGCTCATATTATTCATTTGATTTTAGATGTATAGTGGTTATTTTGTTCTCAGGTCTATTATACTTGTGAAAAGGCAATTTTTTTTAAGGATTCTAAATTAACTTTTTAACAAAGGAAAAGAGAAGGTTTTAAAATCTAAGCACTTTTAATTTGTCACAGTGGAATCTGGTTTTGCATACATACTAGTCTGTGGCATCTGTTGTTTGGTTAAATGCCTCTCTATTTGGGGAGTAAACGCTGCAGAGATATTCTTAGTTTAGTTGGATTGTTACAGATAATTAAGGTAAATTAGTTCTAGTCATTTTATTGACTTGAAAAATGACAGGGTGTGATGTGCTCATTTATTGAACCGTTTAGGAAAAAAAGGATCAAGGCCCAAATGATTCCTTCTAATGTGAGAGACACGGAAGGCTTTAATCCTGCTCTAGATTCATGCGCTTGCTCTTTTGATCAACACGGCAGGGTGTGCCCCAGTTGTCGCTCTGCTTGTCAGAAGAACCCGAAGATCACATTAAAGCGGCTGCGGCGTGGGCCTTGGGACAGATCGGCAGACACACTCCCGAGCACGCCCGGGCCGTCGCCGTCACCAACACGTTGCCGGTCCTGCTTTCTCTGTACATGTCAACAGAGAGTTCTGAGGATCTTCAAGTAAAAGTAAGTACTTGATTCTTAACTGTTTTACGAAGATTTGTTATATTTTGACTCTTTCTTAAAGATATGTAATTTAAAATGTTTTAATTTTCATTATGGACAATATTGCTTTTATTCTGAAATACAAGAAATACAAATTTATCAGAAGAATTGAGGTGAGTCTTGCCTAAAAATGGGTTACCCTTGTCTCTAAAAGTCAATGATACATTTTAAAGAAAGTTCTCTGCAGGTGCACAGTTGTTTGTAAAATGAATGAATGCTTGTTGCATTCTACATTTCTGATGACTTTTCTTACGGAATAGGAATTGGAGAATAGTAGAATTTTGGAGCTGGAATTGGCTGGAGAGAACTTTAGTCGATTTTACATTAAAAAATTGAGTCCAGAAGAATTTAAGGTACTTTCCAAAGGTAATATAACTGATCAGAGGGTATTCCTAAAGTCATAATCAATCTTTTAATTGTTTGTCTTATATTTGTTCTTTAAAAGAAAAATGTCCATAACATTCACTAAATTAAATATCTTTAAATCATGCAATGTTTTAAAAAGCAAGCTTTCTGGAAAAAGTTTTACTAGCTACTCAAATAATTCACAAAACATGAACATAAAGTAGGATGGATTGTTTAACAATTCTAGAATTTCAGAGGGGGGAAAAATGTTTCCCAGCATACTCGCTATTAGGAAAACATGAAAGTTTTTGAAAGCAGCTTTCAGAATTGACTTGGATAGAGAGAAGTGCACAGAAAGGACAATTATTCAAAATAAAATTAGCAACAGTAAGTTAAATTACGTTTAAATTTTAATTAAAACAATAAACTGGCAAATAGGAAACCCGTTTGCTGACACAACCTTTAGGCGGTATAATGCGGCCGCAAGTTCACTTGAACTGTGTGGCTGAGGGGCTCAACGTGATAGGCAACAGTGAATCATTTACTTGATTTATAAATTTTAGAAAAGTGAATTTCTGTTTATTTGGTTATGTTCACAGGTTATTTCTCTACAAATTCATTGAGGAAAGTTGATTTCTAAGATGAACATTTTTTCAATTTTTATAAGACTTTCTGGATCAAAGCGATGATTTAATAGATGTAGGGCTTCTCTTACATTTCTCCCATGTCGAGTGCATTCCTTGGCAAGGCTTGGCGGAGAAAGTAAGTCTGACAGTGTGCTAAGGTCTTCTCCTGTTTAACAGTTCTGTCATTGTTTGACTTTCTGGTGAGAAACCACCATTCTGTTTCCAGTTTTGAGTTGTTCAAGTACAGCTGATTTACATATATACAATTGTACCCTATATATGTAGTTCTCGTTTGGTCTCATATTTCTTTATCCCATTATTGTTCTCTTCCTCCCTCTTCCCACTTCCTCTTCTTTCCTCCTCACTCCCCCTCATTTCCCATCCTCCCCACCCTTACCTCTAGTGATCCAATGACTGTGGCCTCCTCTGCAGGGGCTCGCAGGCATAAGCTATGCCCAGGCTATAACAGTAATTATATTCAACTTCTAAGCTATCAATAGATAAATTATTAATATTTTAAAAATAGTCTCTATCACTTTCAGATTCCTGCACTTAACAACTTTTATTTTCCTTTAAGTTTTGGAAATAAGGAAATACATGAGCTAGAGCATGAATAATTAATAGTGGAGTCAATAGTAATTATAGCTTGCAAATAGCCTCTTAGGTAGTACCGCATGCTTCTTATATACTACTAAGTTTATTTAACTTTTTTTTTTTTAAGATTTTATTTTTTTCCTTTTTCTCCCCAAAGCCCCCTGATACATAGTTGTATATTCTTCGTTGTGGGTCCTTCTAGTTGTGGCATGTGGGATGCTGCCTCAGTGTGGCTTGATGAGCAGTGCCATGTCCACGCCCAGGATTCGAACCAATGAAACACTGGGCCACCTGCAGCGGAACGCGTGGACTTAACCACTCGGCCACGGGGCCAGCCCCTATTTAACTTGGTTGTTAATGAATTATTATGATTTTATGTTGTATAAATATCACTGGAGTAAAATAAGTTTGAAAACTTCACTTTTTGAAGTAAGATAGTTTTTATTGTGTTTTAGTTTAACAAAAGCAGTTTTCTTAACGCATTTAGGTTTGCTGATAGAAGTTAAGGTTCCCTCTGCCTATATTTGATACAAAATTTACTTTCAGGAAATACACTGGGTATTAAATTAAAAAGTGGGATCTTTATCGATCATTATCCTGTCAGCAATCTTTCCAAGGCTCTAAGTCCATCCAGATCTTTTCTTATTGTAGGGACTGGATCATTATTTTTTTTTCTTCCCTCAGGTCTCTTGGATTCTATCAGTTGTTGTTTTAAACGCTCTAGGATGAGAGTCCAAGTCTGTTTGATTTGACACCATCTCAGTAGAGAAAAATATATCCAACAGCGTCAGCAATTGTCTAATGGTATTTCTCATTTGTTACTCTGTGGCAGCTCTCAAATTATAAGGCCATGTTGAAGTTCATTTTGTCCCAAAGGCATGTCAGTTCCTGTAACATTCTCTAATTGGTTCTGATCCAGGAGAACCAACGAGCAGCCCCTGGGAACTTCTCGCATGTTTTTACAGAGCCTTACTATCTACCTGCACCTATGTTATTTCAAATATCTTGTTAAAAACTGAAAAAAATATATCCTTTTTCTCTAATAAGTTTTGAAAATACTCAGGCAATTAATTGCATTTTCATTTGGTTTCATTTAGAGGCATCGTATCGAAATGTTCCATCTTAGTTTTGGCATTTGAATAAGTTCCTTCTGGTACCTTAGTTATAAAATTATTTCTAAGATAATTATTTGATTTAATTATTGTTTTCTTGTTGTCATGGGTTGTTCCCCTTCATTTTTAGCAGCTTTATTGAAATATAATTTATATACCATATGATTTACCCATTTAAAGTGTACCATTCAATGGTTTTTAGTATATTCATAGAACTGTGCAACCATCACCACAATCTAACTTTAGAATATTTTCATTCCTTCATTAGCAGTCACTCCATATTCTCTCTGCCTAGCCCCAGGCAACCATTAATTTACTTTCTGTCTTTGTGGATTTGCCCCTTCTGGACATTTCATTTAAATGGAACGATACAGTACACGTGGCCTTTGTGGCCTGGCTTCTTTCACTTAGCATAAGTTTCAAGGCTCATCCATTTTACAGCATATATCAATATGTTGTTTCTTTTTATTGTCAAATAAAATTCCTTGTATTGATATACCACATTTTGTTTATCCATTCACCAGCTGATGGACATTTGTGTTGTTTCTACTCTTTGGCTATTACGAATAATGCTTCTAAGAACATTATTGTACAAGTTTTTGTGTGGATGTATGTTTTCATTTCTCTGGGTATCTGGGTAGATACCCAGAAGGGAAATTGCTAGGTCATGTGATAACTCTGTTTAACATTTTGAGGAACTGCTAAACTGTTTTCCAATATGAGCACCATTTTATAGTCTCACCAGCAATACGTGAGGTTTCCAGTTTTTCCACATCCTTGCCAACACTGGTTATTATCTTTGTTTTTTATTATAGCCAGCCTAGTGGGTGTGAATTGAAATCCCATAGTAGTTTTGATTTGTATTTCTCTGATGGCTAATGATGTTGAAAATCTTTTCATGTGCTTATTAGCCATTCATATATCTTCTTTGGAGAAATATCTAATCAGACTCTTTGTCCACTTTAAAATTAGGCTATTTATTTTTTTATTACTGATTTATAAGTGTTCTTTATATGTTTTGGATACAAGTACTTATCAGACATATGATTTACAAGCATTTTCTCCCAATCTGTGAGTTGTCTTATTACTTTCTTGATGGTATTGTTTGCAGTGAAAAATTTTTAATTTTAATGAAATTTGATTTACGTATTTTTTCTTTTGCTTGTGCTTTTGGAGTGATATCTAAGAAGACTTTGCCTAACCCGAAGTCATGAGGATGTATTCCTCTGTTCCCCCTTCATTTTAATAACTACAGTTATGTGCTACATAATGATGTTTCTGTCAACGATGGACTGCATATATGATAGTGGTCCCATTAAGATTATAATGGAGCTGAAAAATTCCTATTGCTGTCGTAATGTCATAGCACAACACATTGCTCACACGTTTGTGGTGATGCTGGTGTAAACAAACCTATGGTGCTACCAGTTGTATAAAAGTATAGCACATACAATTATGTGTAGTACATACTGGAGAGGAATGGGGCATTATGTGCTTACAAGCAAATATATGATGAAAAAAAGAAACATACTAGGCAAACCAGCATGGTCATATTTCTGAAAAGAGTGACACCTCCTCAACAAGAGCCTCAGACAGGTCCTTCAGGAGGTGTTCCAGAAGAAGTCATGTTATTATAGGAGATGACAACCGCATGCGTGTTATTGCCTCTGAAGACCTTCCAGTGGGACAAGATGTGCAGGTAGAAGACAGTGGTATTGATGATCCTGACTCTTGTAAGCCTAGGCTAATGTGTGTGTTTGTGTCTTAGTTTTTAAGAAAAAAGTTTAAAAAGTAAAAAATAGGGGCCGACCCACTGGCGTAGTGGTTAAAAGTTCCTGCACTCTGCTTTGGCAGCCTGAGGTTTGCAGGTTCAGATCCTGGGTGCAGACCTACACACTGCTTATCAGGCCATGCTGTGGCAGCATCCCATATATAAAATAGGGGAAGAGTGCCACAGATGTTATCACAGGGCTGATCTTCCTCACCAAAATGAATAAATAAAATAAAAAATCTTAAAAGAAAAAGTAAAAAGATAAAAAATAGAAAGTTTAAAAATAGAAAAAAGTTGGGGCCTGCCCAGTGGCCCAGTAGTTAAGTTCGTGTGCTCTGCCTTGGCGGCCCGGGGTTTGCCAGTTTGGATCCCGGGTGCCAGCCTACGCACCGCTTGTCAAGCCATGCTGTGGCAGATGTCCCACAAAAAAAATAGAGGAAGATGGGCATGGATGTTAGCTCAGGGCCAGTCTTCCTCAAAAAAAAAAAGAAATTTGTAGAATAAGGATATAAAATAAGAAAGAATTTTCGTACAGCTGTGCAATGTATTTGTGTTTTAAGTTAAATGTTATTACAAAAGAATGAAAAACTTTTAAAAAATATAAAAGTTCATGAAGTAAAAAAAGTTACAGTAAGCTAAGGTTAATTTATTATTGAAGAAAGATAAAAAAGACAAAGATACACTATAAATTTAGTCTCTCCTAAGTGTGCCGTGTATGTAAAGTCTGCAGCAGTGTCCAGTAGCGCCCTCGGCCTTCATGTTCACTCACCACTCACTCACTGACTCACTCAGAGCAAGTTCCAGTCCTGCGAGCGCCATTCATGGTCAGTGCCCTACGTAGGTGCACCATTTTTTATCTTCTCTACTGTATTCTTACTGTACCTTTTCTGTTTAGATATGTTTAGATACATAAATACTTAGCCCTGTGTTCCAGTTGCCTCCATTATTCGGTCCAGTCACACGCTGTGCAGGTTTGCAGCCTGGAAGCAATAGCTACCCCATATTGCCCCGGTGTGCGGTAGGCTATCCCATCTGGCTGTGTTGTTCACACAGTGACAAAATTGCCTAACAAAGCATTTCTCAGAACATATCCTCATCATAAGCAATACCTGACTGCACAACTCTTCGGGCCAGAATGCTTTCAGAACCAAATTAACTTTTGAGTAATAAACACTTTTCATTTTAAGCAGTTTTCATTAAAGGTCATCTATTAAGGAAAGCAACGTTGAATAATTTTTGTTATTTCTTTAATTTTCTGTGAAAAACAATTGGAGCGGTTTCAAGTGTTTGTATAGTATTGACAGTTATATTTTGTAAATTTTAGTATTATTCTTATGTGTGTTGTTAAGAGGGAGAAAATAGTGCTGCTAGTCACTCACTGTGGTTTTTACAACAACAACAGTTTTGATCAGTGTGGACAGAGTCAGTTTTTAGAAATGACAGAAAAATGAATGAATGTAAAACTATAGATGCTATGCTAATTCATAGGAAAATCAGGCTCAAACTCAAGTTGCCCTAAATAAACAGCAGTAAACCTATGACCCCTTCCCTGACATCATCATGTATTTTGTATGTCTAAGGAGAAACACTAGCTACTAAATGCAGTGACAGCAAAATTCATAATCTGTTATTCATTAGTTCAAACTAAGATATTGATTTACTGAATTAAGTAAATAAAAGTTTGTTGACCCCATATAATTTCTGTACAATTCACAATATGAAATTGTAGGAGCTATTTTATTTTGCTCACAGCCATAAATAACCAAAGATAAGGCATATTTTCTAAAGGCTAACAAATCTTAAACCCAACGTATAACATGATCTTGTATGTAGAAAATCCTAAGGAATCCACATGTACACAAATACTAGAACTAGTAAGAGTTCAACAAAGTCACAGGATGTAGGGTCAATATGTAAAAACCAGTTGTATTCCATATGCTAGTAATAAGCAATTTAAATATGAAATTAAGACAATAGTTTCACTCACAATAGCATCAAAAAGAATAAAATACTTAGGAATAAGTTTAACAAAAGAAGTATAAGACTTGTACACTGAAAACTACAAAACAGTGCTGAAAAAATTTAAGGAAAATCTGACAAAATGGAGAGACATTCCATGTTCTTGGATTGGAAGACTCAATATTGTTAAGATGGCAGTACTTCCTAAGTAGATCTGTATAGTCAACACAATCTCTATCAAGATCCTAGCTGGCTTCCCACCCCCCAAATTGAGAAGCTGATCCTAAAATTCACATAGAGGGCCTGCCCCGTGGCTGAGTAGTTAAGTTGGTGCGCTCCGCTTCGGCGGCCCAGGCTTTCAGCAGTTCAAATCCTGGGCGCGGGCATGGCACCACTCATCAAGCCACGCTGAGGCGGTGTCCCACATGCCACAACTAGAAGGACCCACAACTAAAAATATGCAGCTATGTACTGGGGGGCTTTGGGAGAAAAAGAAAAAATAAAATCTTTAAAATTCACATGAATATGCAAAGGACCCAGACTAGCCAAAACAATCTTGAAAAAGAAGAAGGACTTACACTGCACAATTTCAAAACTTACTGCAAAGCTGTAGTAATCAAGATAGTGTGGTATTGACATGCAATACATATCAATGTAATTGAGAATCTGAAATAGACCCTTTTATGGTCAACTGATTTTTCACAAAGGTGCAAAGGCTATTTAACGTGAAAAGGATAGAGCAAGTCTTTTCAACAAATGGAAGTGGGACAATTATTATATCCTCATACAAAAACATTAATTTGGATGCTTATTTCATACCATACAGCAGAATTAACTCAAAATGGATCATAGATCTAAATATAAGAGTTAAGACTATAAAACTCTTAGATAAAACATAGGAGTAAATCTTTGTAACCTTGGAGTAGGCATTGAGTTCTTAGATATGACGCCTAAAGCACAAGTGATAAAACATTGATAAATAGGGTTTCATCAAAATTAAAAACTTGTATGCTTCAAAGGACACCATTAAGAAAATGAAAAGACAAGCCATAGACTTGGAAAAAACATTTGCAAATCACACATTTGAGAAAGGACTTGTATTCAAAAATATATAAAGAACTGTTACAATTCAAAAATAAGACAAATAATCCAACCCACATTGGGCTAAAGCTTTAAATAGACATTTCACCAAATAAGATATATAAATGGCCAATCAGCACTTGAAAAGATGTTCAACATTATTAGTCATTAGGGAAATGCAAATTAAAACCATAATGAGATAGTACTTCACACCTACCAGAATGCCTATAATTACTATGATGGATAATAACAAGTGCTGACCATCATGTGGAGAATCTTGAATCTTTTTACATTATTATTGGGAGTGTAAATGTTGCAGTTATGTTGAAACACAGTTTGGTGGTTTCTCAAAATGTTAAACTTACCATGATCACCCAACAACTCCACTCCCAGGTATTGTCCCAAGAGAGATGAAAACATTTGTCTACGCAAAGACATATATATGAATCTTCACAGCAGCATTATTCATAATAGCCAAAAGTGGAAACAACCCAAATGTCCATCGACTGGTGAATGGATAAACAAAATGTGGTAAATCCGTGTAATGGAATACTATTTGACAATACAAGGAACAAAGTACTGATACATGCTATAACATGGATGAACCTCAAAAACGTATTTAGTGAGAGGGGCCAGACTCAAAAGTTCACATACTATATGATTCTACTTATATGAATTGTCCAGAAGAGTCAAGTTTATAGAGACAGAAAGTAGATTAGTAGTTGCGTGGGGCTGTTGGCGGGGAGTGGGAGAGGGAATAGGGAGTGACTACAAATGGGCATGAAGTTTCTTTTGGGGATGATGAAAATGTTCTAAAATTAGATTGTGGTGATGGTAGCACAACTCTGTAAATTTACTAAAAATCCATTGAATTGTGCACTTAAGGTGAGTGAATTTATGGTATATAAATTGTATCTCGATAAAGTGGTTAAAAAGTCTTAAGTCCAGAGGGCCAGTCCTTGAGGCCGAGTGGTTAAGTTCGTGCGCTCTGCTTCGGCGGCCTGGGGTTTCACCGGTTCAGATCCTGGGCGCAGACATGGCACCACTCATCAGCCATGCTGAGGTGGAATTCCACACAGCACAGCCAGAGGCACTCACAGCTAGAATATATAACTGTGTACTGGGGGGCTTTGGGGAGAAGGAGAAAAAAAAGATTGGCAACAGATGTTAGCTCAGGTGCCAATGAAAAAAACTTAAGTCCAGAAATTGACAAGTAAACAAAATCTTAACTAATGTACTAATGTTTCCTTCATGCTGAATAATACCACTGATTATCAATCATGACGTACATTCCTATCTAGAAGTATACAGTGGTTGTAAACTGAGTGTATTTTTTGACTAAGGAGAGTAAAGTTCAGTGAATTTCTAGTGTCATTAGACTCCTTTCTGGAGTTCTTGATTAACAACTCAACAGTACATTGCCTAGTTGGAACTTTTAGAATCAGAGTAAGGCTGTCTGCATGGTACAGCGAATGTGATCTCCGCTACGCTGTTAGGAGACCTTGTCACCAACAGCAGTTAAGTTAGAGTTGGCCTGCTGAGGTCACCGTGAGCCTAAGGTGGTTTACAAAGGTGTAAGTAGGTGTGCTGGGAATCAAGAGTTTAATTCCAACTTATGTTATATTACTTATGGGGGAAATGTTGGGCTGCATTTCTTACATTCCTTGTTTTATTTTATCTGGTTTATAAAGCAATGTTTGAGGACAAATATGTCAAGAGATAAGAGGTTATACAAGGCTGCTTAGCCTTGGTCTCTGGGAAACCATAAATTCAAGAGATCCTTTACAGATGGCACAAATGTGATGAAAGTTTTTACAGAATCCATTTACCAATTGTAAAATTCATGATGTGGAAATCAAAACCCTCCTTGACATTTCAAAGGCCTTGCTAAAGGTTCAGTAGCAAGATCCCAGAAGACTAGGTCGGCTAAGGCCTGAGAGAGAGAATAGGTGATCAGAGGACAGGCAGAAAGGATGCACCGAAGCACAAAGCCACCTGCAGGCAGGTGCGGATTTCTAGTGGGAAACAGCTTAGACAAGCCCAATTGTGAAGCCTTCCAAAGTGAAAGGGGCAGGCTTTAACACAAAGATACAGAACCACAACCAGCCATGGCCTCAGGGCTGGCTGCAGCCATGTGCATCACTCAAAGGGCACCCTTCTTCAGCCACTTGTGGCAGGAGGGCAGCACCACGTGGTGTCACTGTGAAATACACAGTGCTGGGGAGAGTGGGAAAGGTCCATGCAGGGCCCTATCCTCTAGCTTGTGGGTGAAACACTCCCTGTTGTTGCAGGGAGCTTTTCCCCACAGTTGGGTAGATCCTCCGCTTTGCTTCCATTTCTCCCCGTGAGCTACAGCAGCATACCTGCAAAGCTCACTGAATGATGCACACAGCAGAGTATTTCTAACCACGTACCTACAGGCCATGAAACCTTTTGGAGAACACAAAATGCTCGATAATGACTTTCTACAATAAACTAAGTATTTTCTCATATTTGTTGATTGGGAAGAATGGGACGTTCCTGTTTGTACACAGTTCCGTATGTACAAATTTTTACACTAATAAAATATACATACTAATTTAATGTCTATTGTTTTATGCTTTATAATTTTAATTTCCTCATAGGTATATTGAGAGCTCAATAATACACTGTACATTTTAAAATTTAACATAAAGACAACTGGCAGGGTATTCTATGATAAAACCAATGAAAGATAGAGGAGTTTTTATGACAACTAGTTTAAAATTTGAAACAACTGCAGGTTAGACCAGGAAATTGATTTCATTTTCAAATTCCATATGACATGAACTTTTGTCAGGTTTTCATCGATGACTGACTTTGGTATCCATTTTGCTTTGTATTTCAATAGAGTAAAAAAGCCATAAAAAGTATCCTACAAAAATGCACCTATCTACCAGCCCTCGAGCCATTTCTGTATGATGCCCCTCCCAATATTCTGAAGCACGTGGTCGGACAGTTCAGTAAGGTAAGAAGTGCTCTCAGCCTGGACGTGGGGGAAGAGAATGAAAATGCGTGGTTAACTTCTTCCCTCTGTTGGGTCAGTGTTCTCTTCCTAAGATGACGACAGGGTTTTACTACTTAACTCTCGCTGATTATATTGACGGGGAAGGTAGCGTAGGTTAATAAAATTAACATAGGTTAATAGAATTCACCCATAAATAATTCACACTTCCTTCCTCCTTCTTCCTCACCCTTCCCTCACAGCCCCTCTCTACAGCCCTTTTTAGTGTTCTTTGGGAGTAAATAGTATGTCAACACGTAAGAACCTCATAACAGATATTTTATATTGATAAGTAACTTTTAGTAATTTCGCAGTGTCTGTTAGTCTCACTCATCTGGGAGCACTGCAAAGATCTTACAAAGAAAAGGAAAAAGGTTTCTGTGCCACTGAAATGTTTTTTACAAAGTTCATGTTCTTTACTGGAGATGCTTTCAGGCAGTCATTCGGAGTTTCTTGAATTGTTTTATGAACAGTTTTAACAAATGTAGCTGTCATATTTCTTAGATTATTGCAGATTAAAAGTAGTAAGGTGGAAGGTCAAGCTGCTAGAAGTGGGCATGACCAGCGGGTCTGGCTTCTGATGGCAAAGGCTGAGGGAGAATGGCGCAGTCCCACAGCCACTGACAATCATGGCAGCCCTGACTACCCAGAACTGGTTGACTTGTGCTCAGGAGACTTGATTTAAGAGGAGGGGGTCTCTGGCAGTAGCACCCCAGAGCGGCTCTGAGCTCAGGCTCTGGATTGGGCTGCCTGCATGTCCATTGACCAGCTGTAATGTCTTTAGCAAAGTCTTGACCTCTCTAAACCTTAGTGTGATTACCCATAAAATGGGGATAATAAGAGTAGTACCTATTTCATAGGGTCATTGTAAAGATTAAATGAGATGTCATATGTAAAAAGTTTAGTTCAATCCTGGCACATATCAAGCACTCAAAAACAAACAAAACCAAAACCACACACATACACAAAACCAAAAAGTTGTTTTTTTAAAGAAATAAAGCATGGAAATGGTGAAGGTTAATTTTAAAAAGTTATGAATGGACAGAGGGCCACATTCATTTGAATAGTCAGTTGTAATGCTACTTTGATCAGCAAAGAGCGAGGAGGAGGAAGGAGCGGGGTGGACCATCTGTAGACAGTCTTGAAAATGAATAGTTGACGTTATTTCTGAAAGTTTCATTTTATAGTTTAATCTTTTAGAATACTGAGTGACATATTCTAATTTTATTGAACTTTCTCTGAAAATGAACACTAACCTGAATTAAGAGGTCAAAATAGGGCCAGCCCAGTAGCATAGTGGTTAAGTTTGCATGCTCCAGTTTGGTGGCCCAGGGTTCATGGGTTCAGATCCCCAGCACAGACCTACATACCGCTCATCAAGCCATGCTGTGGTGGTGTCCCACATACAAAATAGAGGAAGGTTGGCACAGATGTTAGCTCAGCGACAATGTTCCTCAAGCAAAAAAAAGAGGAAGATTGGCAACAGATGTTAGCTCAGGGCGAAGCTTCCTCACCAAAAAAAAAAAAAGTTCAAAATAAGTCACTAAAGTAAATAAAAATAAATCAGTGGAATTTGTGCAAGTTAAACAGTCAAAATAAAATAAACTAAAGACAGTATCTCATATCATATACTCTTATAGATGTGCCTTTGGGACTATTTGCTTCAGGAAGAATTTTGTGTTTTCCTAATCTAAGGGTACCAGAGCACAAGAAAGAGATGGGAAAGCAAGATGGAGGGTAAAAAGGTATTAGTTTAATGTAGCTGGGGACAGAGATAGGAGGTCATGAAAACTCTCCAAGTCAAACAAAATATTTAAAACCAATATATCTGTAACGTTTTACTAGCCAGATCCTTTTGTAGTTTTAAAGATTTGTTAAATGCCTACATATACTCTGTTAAGCATTGGGGGATAGACAAAAAAGAATAAGACGAGGTTCTTCTTCAAGGAACTTTATCATCTAGCCAGGGACCAGACAGAACAATTAGAAAAGACTTCAATGTGCTAGGCTCACGATAAACTTTTTTTTTTTAAGAAGCACTGAGTGATTGCAGTCTGAGGTATTCAGAGAGGGCTTCAGTGCAGGAAGTACGAGTGGAACAAGCTGGTTTTGACCTTAGATTGAGAGGGGAGGGGGAAAGAAAGGGTGTTTCTGTCAGAGGGAATAGTAGGGATGACCAAGAAAGAGAGCGGAATTCCCATGGGCCAGCTCACCCCGCTCCAGGACCTTCCTTGCCTGGTTGTTGTTGTCTTGAATAATTAATTTCTTCATCTCCACTGGCTCTTTCCTCTCAACACACAAACACCCACTCTCAAATCCAGTGCCTTTTTTAGTCCTCGTTGGTTGTTTCTTAAAATCTTCTCTTGGATTTATTGACACTTTACTTTCCCGACTTTTCTTCTTTCTCTTTAACATCTCCTCAATTTCCTTTCTCTGCCCACTCCTAGTATGTTTGTTCATCTGTTAAACATTTATTAGCATCTATTAGGCACTGGGTGCTAGAAAAATGAATGAATGAATGGTTAGTTTCTGCCTTCAATGACATTTGTATGTGACAGACATATAAACTGATAATTAAAATATTATGTGGCCAGTGCAGCAATAGGGGTTTAATGGATGGTATGAGAGAAGAACAGTGCCTATCTCATCCTGGGATAAGAGAGTACGGGTGCCCAGAGAAAGTTTCTTCAAGGAGGTGACGCCTGAGCTGAATATTAAAAGATGAGCAAGAGTTAGCCAAGCAAATGGAAGGAGGTGTGTGGAGGGTGGGAGCGCATTCTAGGAAGAGGAAACAGCATGGACAAAGGCAAGAAATGGCCCTGCATGCACCCTCTGAGGTTGCTGGACAAAATTTGGGATAGAGATGTGTGGGAAGGGAAGCTGGAGAGGTATTTAGAGCTGGTCACAGAGGCCTTCTGTGCCTTGTTAAGGGTTTGCCTTTGATTTTGTGGGTCGAGGAGAGAGCGGGAGTGGCTGTGGGCACAGGGGGAACACCACTTGACCACTGTTCTATGTATGAGTGGACCTCCACTGCCTGTGCTCGTGTCACCGCCTTTATTCCATCTCCGCGACATAAAAAGTCAATACGTTTCTAAAAAGACGGCATTTTACCTCCAATCATCAGCAAATTTGGGCTCATTATGCTACACATGCATTGGACATAAATTCTCTTTTCCATTTCCTCAGATATATTATTGCTTTTCAGTAGTAATAGTCGAACTTGGAAAAGAAAAGCTGACATTTTTACGTGCTTCACTTTTCAAGGTGCTGCCACATGATAGCAAAGCTCGGCGACTTTTTGTAACAAGTGGTGGACTTAAAAAGGTTCAAGAGATAAAAGCAGAACCTGGATCTCTCCTTCAAGAATATATCAACAGTATTAACAACTGTTACCCAGAGGAAATAGTAAGGTGGGAAAAATGGACTTTGAGAAGTTCAAAATTATAATGTACTACTTCTGTTTTCAAGTCTAGATTTTATATATACGGTGTCAACATGCGGACTTGGAAATACTACTTCAGACCAATGTGTACATCTACTTCTCTCTGGATCTTTCTTCCTCAAATTAAGCAGTGTTCTGATTAACACATGCATTTCCAAATCAAGCTGGAATGTCATTTGAGACATTTCTGTGCTAATTTAACAAATGCTTTACTAAAGAGTATATAAACACCGAATTCAAATTAAATTAACAATCTTTAATGTGAGCCTCGTTTAGAAAGGGCCAATAGATTCTGATTTTCATAGTTCCCTGCGTATTATTTTTCTGCCTTAAGCTCACATTTCTGTTAACGGGAGTATTACAAATAGAAAAGGGATGTTGAGTGTCAAAAAGAAAGTTACTATCTATGTTTAAAAAAAGTTAAATAAAGTTGTTTATGATATGCAGGTGCCTCTAGTAATATAGCAGGAAGCTATTTTCAGAATTAAATTTTTTTAATGAGGTCGATTTGCATAGCATTAAACCTAAGCTTCAGTCCTTTTGAGCCTAAAGGAGAACTATACTGCTAAACCCGAACTAAATACAAGCAAAGTTACTAAGAAAAGGTAGAATGATTCAAACAACTGAATCCGGAAAAATGCCCACAAAGCATGCAGAATTAAGGGCCATACTTATCTATATTTTTCTAACCCTACACTCATTTCTTATTTTCTCTAATTAATATTAGAGAATATAAATCCAATGTATAAAACTTGTAAGATATAAGTTATATAAACTATTCTTCCTATTTAATATCAGTGGTTTTTAATACATATGGTAACATTGATTTTAATAGCACAAAAATAATTTTCTTTAAGATTAAAATTTGTTTTCTATTCACATATATTCTGCTGCTAAATTCCTTCCAGGGGTACAAGTTTATGCACTTTGGAAGTTTATGAGAACTTCTTGACTATTGAAACTATTAGAGTTCCAATAAGGTGGCTTTGGAAATATTAATATGTATAAAATATATCAAAGGACTAGTATATAATAACATATATATCTGCTATATATAATATACAAATATAACAATATACCAAAAACGTTTATATAACATATAAAATGTGTGAAACCACTAAATGAAGGAAGTATGAAAACCTTTTATCAAGAAGAGAAAATAGAGTTAATTTTTATACATGAACTATATGTCCTTCAGAAAGAATGCACTTTTATGCAAGTTTAAAATAACTTTCAATGCAATTTTCTAACATAAAATTATAGAGAATTGAAAAAAGGCAAACTAAAGGAACCCCAAAATGGAATGAGCTATTGGAATTAACCAATGATAAGGGACTTTCCTGAATAGAAGTCTTCTTTCTACTCCTTTCTAGGATGATTTTACAGAGCACCAGGGGAAATCAAAAACTCTGTCACCTCAGAATTTAATCTGGTACTTTGTCATGATACCACTGTAAATTTTTAATTTCTCACATTCTGTGATTTAGGATTTCATTTCAAAAATTGGCTAATTATCATGAAAAATTCTGGTTAGCTGTCTAACTTTGACAAGTTTCTGATATTTCTCTAAAGCATTAGGTTCTATAAGATGGTGTTTTCTAGAAATCTTTGAAATATTGTCTTTCAATGAAAACAGACAATCTCAAAATGGTTTTATTTTTGCCATCGTATAGTTCTCAAGAATCACTTGGTGAGTGTTTTAGAACTAATTATTCTCTATAAGACAGGTTATCAATGCATACATTCTCTCAGCTGTTATTAGCCTAGACATGTATTTCATAGTGCCTTCCAATTTTAGTAATCTTTAAAAACTTCTAATAAAGGTAGTTGGTATGATGAGTGGGAAGGGGCCCAGGACGAGATGTTAGAAGACCTAAGTTCTAGTCCTGGCCCACTCCAGCTAGAAGGTATTTTTGGAACTCTTGTATTCTGAAACTCTGCCCAAACCGGACTGGGGGCGGGAGCGTTGAGGGGAGTGTTGCTTTTAGGAAATATCTGATTTGGGGAGGGAGGCAGGCATGGTCTTCCATCTGGCACATTTCTGGTATGATAACAATGTGGTAACCCAAATTCTACATGGGTCTAGGATAAGGTTAACTCACTTATATTTTTACAGTCCATACAGAGGTAAGCTGGGATAGCGTGGTTCACAGCCAGAGGAAAGGAATTCCTTGTTCTTTTAGGAGGTCATTTTGGTTCTTTCATGAGGAGTAGGGCTAAAAGCTGGGGCTTAGGTGTCAAACAGACCTAAGTTGGTATCTCAGTCCCAACTACTTACTAACTGTGTGACTTTGGACATAGTACTTAACCCTCTTCATCACAGTTTCCTCATCTGTAAAATGTGGACAAAGCTAATTCTTCATGGAGTTGCTGTCAGGGTTAAATGGGATAATGCTTAGCCAAAGGGCTCACAGGTGGGAAGAATTCAGTTCAGGAAACACCTATTGCCGTCCTCTTTAGGCACCGTCTTCTCATTCTTCTTTCTGTCTGAGTTGAATAACGTGACCAGGTGGGTCAGACTTCACAGTGGAACAGTGCTGCAGAAACGAGGGAGCAGCACTGGACCACTTATCCTTTTCCACTATTTGCTTTGATGATAAATCATATCAAACAAATATTTGTTTCATTTTTTGCAAATAGAAAAGACATAACTAAAGATTATTCTGGTTAGATTTTAATTGCTTGAGTTGCTCATGTGGGGCCTCCAAGCTTTTTCCTGATGGGAAACTACTTTTGAATTCCTTAGCATCAGACACACTCCACCTGGAGTGGGGTTGCTCACAGTTAATGGACACCTTGATGTACGTACTCTTGGGTCTATACTGAGAATCATCCGAGGTCTGTGTGCGTTCATGAGAAGTTAGGTAGTGCTGAACGTATGCTCTGCTGATGGGGGAGGGGTCTGAGTCCTGAGCACAGTTCCTTCCCCGTGGAGAATCCCCGAGATTATGACATCTCTGAGGTCCCTGGGGAGGGAGGTATGGCGATGGCAATTAGCTTGGCAATTAGCCAGGTGAAGCCTCAAGAATTATTGGTAGATCCTAATTGATTTCTTGGGAATCTTTGTTTAAAGCAATACTATCTAATAGAAATATAATGTGAGCCACGTTATTTAAAATTTTCTAGTAGCCACATTAAAAAAAGTAAAATGGGGGCTGGCCCCGTGGCCGAGTGGTTAAGTTCGCGCGCTCCGCTGCAGGCGTCCCAGTGTGTCGTTGGTTCGAATCCTGGGCGCGGACATGGCACTGCTCATCAAACCACGCTGAGGCAGCGTCCCACATACCACAACTAGAAGAACCCACAACGAGAAATATACAACTATGTACTGGGGGGCTTTGGGGAGAAAAAGGAAAAAAAATTAAAAAAAAATCTTTAAAAAAAAAAGTAAAATGAAACAGGGTAAATTTTAGTAATATATTTTTGTTAGCCTATTATATCCAAGTATTATAATTTCAACGTAAAAATCTTTGATGAGCTATTTTACACTTTTTATACTAAGTTTTTGGAGTCTGGTAGGTATTCTTTCACTTCCAGCACACCTCGATTCAGATGTTAAATCTCATCAGAAATACTCCATCTGTATTTAGATTATGTAAAGTTTACAGTTGAATATGGAGATTCACAAGTTGGTCCAAACACACCTAAAATATTTCTAACAACTGAACTATCAGTTTGTAAACTTTTACTAAAATTAAAGATAAAAAGTTCAGTTCCTCAGTCATACTGGTCATATTTCTGGGGGCCAATAGCCAAGCAGCTACCGTATTAAACAGCACAATTTTTAAAGTTTTGGTTTTTCTAAATCTGTTTCTTACTATTTATAGAAAAAGTACCTATCCTGTGTCTGACACATTTATCAGGCCTAGGAAGGTGAGGCCTGCTTTAAAATCCATGACTCAGAGAGAAACACATGTGAATTGCTCCATGTAGGAGTCCTTCAAAGAGATCCACTGTTGAAGAACAATTTTTTCAAGGGTAGGAGGCCCTTAGAGGAGAAACATTCTTTAAGGGAGCTTTTTGTGCGCATATGCAGGTATCTCGTTAACCATGACTGCCTGTAGGCACATTGCTGAGAAAATACGGCTCTGTTTCGTCCACCTCAACTTGACAAATTGTGGAAGAAATTAGTCTAATATAAATTAGGAGTTTTTAAGTCAAGCATCTGAGGATAGATAAAGATAACTAGCAAAGGACAAAGCAAGTCTTGAACATTAGGTTTTATGTGGAGAAAACACGTTGGGAGGCTTAATTATTTTGAGTGTCTTGGAAAATTTTAAATTACACTTAGATTTTTTTTTAATTCAGGTCATGATAGTTTATCACATTGTGAAATTTCAGTCGTACATTATTATTTGTCAGTTACCATATAAATGCGCCCCTTCACCCTTTGTGCCCACCCCCCACTCCCTTCCCCCTGGTAACCACTAAACAGTTCTCCTTGTCTGTGTGTTTATCTTCCACATGTGAGGGAAATCGTACAGTGTTTGTCTTTTTCTGTCTGGGTTATTTCACTTAACATAATACTCTCAAGGTCCATCTATGTGGTTGTGAATGGGACGATTTTGTCTTGTTTATGGCTGAGTGGTATTCCATTGTGTATACGTATGTATATATATACATACATACATATGCACCACATCTTTATCCAATCGTCAGTCAATGGGCACTTGGGTTGCTTCCATGTCTTGGCTGTTGTGAATGATGCTGCGATGAACGTAGGGGTGCATAAGTCTCTTTGAATAGCTGATTTCAAGTTGTTTGGATAGATACCCAGTAGTGGGATGGCTGGGTCGTGTGGTGTTTCTAGTTTTAGTTTTTGAGGCATCTCCACAGTGTTTTCGGCAGTGGCTGCAGCAGTGTGCACTCCCCCGCAGTGTGAGGCCCTTCCCCGCACCCTCTGCAGCACTTGTTCTTTTTTGTCTTGGTGATTACAGCCATTCTACACTTACTTAGATTTTTTTTATCCATTTATTCTAGAATGTCTGCCAAATTTTATTTGACATACTTTTATATGAATGTAAATATTTCACATGGTATGTGAACATCCTACAATGCATTAATCAATGTGTTTAATACTTTTATATTACATCGTTTATAAAATGTTCAATTTATAAATATATAGTACTATAAATGCCCAAGAACCAATGAAAAAGATTAATTTCCTAGGTTTGTATGCTGGAATACTTGTAAACCATTTATTAAATAGTTCTTTAGTGTGAATTATACCCCCAGAAATTTTTGTTTTTATGGGTGACCAGATCTGATTAAAACCTACATTGAGAATAATTCCTGAGGCAATCAGAATGCAGAGTTGATTAGTAATAATAGACTGTGTTTTCTAACTTGTGAAAAAAACTATAAGCTATGATCATCAAAGCTACATCAGTCACTTGACACAATAAAAACAAAATCTCTGTATAAAATGCTATTACTGGATTCAAGTACCTTGCTTTGAAAATACCCCTTCTCTGCTGTTGCATTGACATCCCTTGAATGTTTGCTGTTTATCTAGCACAGTCTTGTGAGCTAGCGTTCTCTTTTTCAATTGTCTAACCTTACACACAAAGCATTACTGGAGCATAATTATTCAGGGTGTATTTGAGGTTTCACTCACTGAATTATTTCAGATAAATATGTTGAATCTTTTGTGCCTTCTGTGCTGAATCTTTTTACAAGTATCTAATAGAAAATTTTCTTTTTCAGGTATTATTCCCCTGGATATTCAGAGACCCTTCTGCAGAGAGTGGACAGTTACCAACCACTTGCTAACTAAACAAAATTATACTCAAATTCACAGCAGATTATTTTTGAATAAGAATTGTTAAAGCTCTTTCTAAATATTTGAACTAAGTACATTCCAGTACATTCCAATGTGAAATACCTTTGGATAATATTTTCTAAATTTATGTAATACTTTAAAAATTAGTGACTTGAATATGTGAAGAACTATTCATGGTCATTTGCATAGAATTTGACATTAAAGGGTTTTAAGGCATTTGTTATTGTTCTATTAAAAACCACACACACACATATCCCTCCAATTAGATATAGATGAAAGATGGTGTTCAAAAATTCTTAGTTATTTTGGCCAATTCCTCATAGGCATAGGCAAGGAAAACTAGCCTTGCAAATTCCATAGTAGGATATAGAAGGAAACAGTTGAAAGAGGAAACTGATAACAGGAATACAGGACACTTGAAAGAGAATCTGACGCTGGTCACATAATGCATTAACCTACACATGGAATCTGTGGTAACCTGTCAGGTTTTCCTAAGAACTTAGGAAGCTCTCTTCTTCATCCCAAGTTTTCTAAGCTCTTTTCTCACCTTACCTAAACTATTCCTCACCTTTCATGGGGCTGGCGAGGGTAGAAGTCAATATTAAGCTTTATACTCCTGCAGACATGCTTCCTGTTTTCGTTGAAGGGTTTCGTGGTCTAGCACTGCTCCTGGATAAACAAGGAAGCAGGCATGTCAGATGGGTCCTCAGTACGCCCTCGTCCTAGCTTCACTTTCCCAAGTTTCAAAAGTCACATTTTCAGGGATTTAAGGAATAATTGGAAAATAATACCATCAGGCTCACATTCTATATGCATTTTCACTTAGCTGAAAGGGGGTGAGTGGCGGTTTCAATAAAATTTTACATAAAAACAGCATTAGAATTGTCCCTTTCGTTTTTCCTTTCTAGCGTGTTTCTGACCTTGGGGACTATGTGATTAGACTTTGGCGTCTTGATTAGTTGGCATGTGTGTCTTTTGATCTAAAGGGACATTGCTTATAGTGATCTCCTGGGAGGCCTGGAGAGGACGTGAGTGATAACCAGGGAGACCCTCGGCCGCAGTGTTTCCAATCTGGCCAGCTTTCATTCTCAAACTCTTGTTTCTTTTTTCTCAAAAGCAACCTACCCATTTATTTTTGATGTTTTCTGGATTCATCTGTCATCATTTCCTAACAGTACATAGCTTTGTTGCGTCTCTTTAAACGTCACCATACCCAAGATTGTCCCATTTCTTTTTGCCTTATGTCAGTCTCAGATTGCTTGCAATTGACTTTTTAATACTTTCTTAGGCCTATTTTGTTTCCTTGCAGTAATTTCTTTGATTCATTGCATAAGAAAATGAGATTTTTATTCTCAATTCTGTAGCTTTCCTTTCTCCCCTTCCTGTCTGCCCAGCTTTTCTTATGAACTTTTTAACAATTTGAGAAAAGCAAAGCAGTTTCATCTTTCTTCGTTAAACCGTTTTTCCTACGTGACCATGTTGGTAATGACAGAAACTTGTCTATCTGGGATAAAACCTCTCCAGATATTATGGGAATGGTGAATTTCCTACTATGTATTTCTTGCCATTGTATGTTGTACTTGAAGTTTTTCACTTCACACATCATTTCGTACTTATCAAGTAGTATTAAACTAAGCAAGGAATAAAATTTTAGTGTTTGGATGGGTGTTATAATGTGATCATATGCGATTTGGAAAATTTACACTATGAAATTTTTCTTGACATAAAACACTTAAAATGAAGCTTTATTTTTTGAGAAGTCGATTATGAGACTTTTTAAAAAATAACAAAATCTTTTCTATTTGTGCTAGAGCGAAAATACTGTCTTTCCTTGAGGGCATTCTTTGATATTTTCATCCCTGGTTCGAATTTTGTCAGTTCCAATTCTCGGGGCAGACCAACCCCTGTCCACTGTTTCCCCTTCCCCTTGCAGTTTATTTAAAATTCAGCTCTCATTAGGATAGCTCATTTAGCTCACGTGAACAATTTATTTTTAGGACTTCAATTCAGGAATAAAATCTGTTGAACTCATTATTGGTTGACTCTTATTATTATCCATTCAGTTCATCTTTTGTGGAAATAGATGCATATCAGTGGTGCCTGAAAAGAGATGTTGAAAATCTGGGTTTTACTCATATCTGTTAAATAGTAAGGGTGATAATATTTGCTCAGCTTACTCATAAAATAACCATGAATAGCTTATGAACATAATCTGCAATGTTGCATGCAACAGTTTTGTAAACTGTTCCATTCCGTGCGAACCAGCAGTCGATGATAGATTACACATTTTGGCCAGCAGTTGGGCACACCAGGCCCCATCCTCTTAGATAAGTGGAGTTTATACCAGATGATTTATGATAAAGAAAAGCTACATTTCCTGCCCTCATGGAGTTTTCTAATATAAACACATTTGCCCAGATAACAGGGAGTAAAATAGGCACAAGACACTTGAACACAAAACAGGCATATTCATTTAGGATGTAAAAGCAAATGACAACCTCATAGTTATAGGAGGTTGACCTGTTTTTCTAACCTTTTCCTCTCAAACTACCCCCTTAAAGGCAGGATTAAAGATTTGCTTGTTTCTAAACTTGATTTGAAGTCCTGCTTAACATAAACCCTGACCTTAAATTCCTGGGTGAGGCCATCTCGAATCCAAGATGTCAAGTTTAGAAACTGACCTTTAAAGAATGAGGATCTGTCTGTTGTGTTTTCAAATCACTAACCCTTTCCTTAAATTCATAAACCCTGACCTTAAATTCCTGGGTGAGGCTGTCTCCAAGCCAAGACGTCAAGTTTAGAAACTGACCTTGAAAGAATGAAGGATTTGTCTGTTGTGTTTTCAAATTGCCAACCCTTTGATGAAGTTAGGTGCTAGCAAGTGTGGCGGCCTGCGTGTACTGTGGCTTATTCTACCACAAAATTCACTGTCTAGAAAATATTAATTTGCAGCTGTTCTGTTTCAGAGATTAAAAGGATCAAATGACAGTCTTAACTATAACTATTGCATTTACCAGTGGGTGAAGGGACTTTGAAGTTTTAAAATTTGATTTGTCTATGCAATGTTGTTCTACTGATATGAATAATTTTGTTTTTAAGAGGTCTGGGTAGGCCTTAAAATTAGATACGTATTCAGTGACATTGCTTTAAATAATGGTGAGTTTTATTGTTTTTGTAAAAATCAGTAAGTTATCTTTTAAAAAATTTAGGCAGTATATGAAAGTTTAAAGAAAAGGCAAAAACATCACTCCAAATCTCACAGCCCAGAAGTTAACATAATTCCAAATACCTCTCTGAACCTTTGTACAGATGGAAAAGTTTTTAGAAAAGTATATTCATGCTATACTATTTTAAAATAAAAAGCGAAAGTTATAGCAGTTTGCTTTTTTCATGGAAGATAGAGTTTTCACTTTTTTGGTTTATTTCAGTGGGTTTAGGAAAAGGTCTTGGTGATAAATTAGGGATCAATATAAAATATTTATAAATGGCCTCCTTTTATTAATGATTGACTAGTATTTGCTATAGAGATTTTAAACCAAGTGCTATTTATGGCTTATCGGTTTTACAACATTGGATCAAGAATATTATATCATTTTGCCAGGTGGTTTGGTATAGATATTTATACAGTAAATAAAGCCTCTAATTTTCCCCATGTATATAGAATGTGTGGTAATGCACTCTGGCTAACATTTATACTAAAATGTAGAGCTTATGCATTACTGGTGGCAAATGTTGACTTAAAGGATTTTGTATATGAAGAAGTCCAACTCTTTGAGAACATTGTAACCTGTATCGAGTTCTCTGTTTTTTGAATTTCCTTAGCATGTACAGTTTAAATCATACAAGTGTAATTAAAATGCCAAAGAGAATGTCATCATTCTCATTTTTTTTCTTCACTCCCTCAAGCATCACCTTTTTCTTAGCTGGGTGAAACCTGCCCTGTTCTCTTCAGTTCCCGGGCACACGCAGCATTGTGGTGAGCACACAGTAGGACTAGCGGCAGGCTGGCCGGAGCGGCAGGGCAGCAAGTCTCTCTGCGGTCAAGTCTCTTCAAGTCCCCAGGCCTTAGTTTCCTGAACTGTCACAGCTTAGCGCAGAAGAGGCTCTAGAGTTGGAGACCCGAGTTAGAGTCTCAAACTACTACACCCTGACTCAGTGGCCTTCCACGAGCTACTGACAGCACCCATTTCCTGGGATCCTGAGGATTAAGCAAACAGTGAGCACAGGGCCTGGCATGTAGTAAGCAGTGCCACCACTAGTCTATATGAAATCTTTGTGTAAATAGAAAAAGGTGCATAGGGCTCAAGACACTTTACTTCCATCTGGCAGAAATTGTTGTAATATTCTGATTTTGTTAGGGCAAGACACTTTACTGCCATCTGCTGGAAAATCCCCTTAATAAATATGCAAATCCGTGATGTCTACCCTGTGAACTGCGCCCCCTTAGATGTGCCAGTGCGTTTGCAAAATACACAACCTGCACAACTGTACATGTAAGTGCTCAATAGATTGTATTTGCTACTCTTCTTTTCATTTTTGTAAATGGGGTTTGGAAGAGAATTCTAGGTAAACAATGCTATTGTAGGAAGCAATTCATTTAAAAAAATCAAGGAATCAAAGTTAATCTCTATAAAAGAATCAGCATTTTGTTACAAAGTCTGGAGACATATGGGTTTACTGCTTCCCTCACTTCCTACTTCCCCCACAGAAAAGTATGTTCTACGAGAAAACCTGCAATTTAAGTTAGCAGAGATACTAATTAAGCCATTACTTTCGCATTTATAAACAGTGAATGTAAGACCAAATTAGAGGACCTATTTTATATACGCAAAAGCAAAGCATATTTCGGAATAATCCATATAGTCCTTTAATCTTGATTTTTAAAAGTGGGTCAAGAATACATTGTTGGGTCAAGAATATATCATTATTGCAAGCTGGCATGTCTCTGGAAAGCGGCTCTGCTGGAGCTCCAGTCACTTTTCTTCGTCCTAGAACCTGGGCTGGGATATGACAGGTTTTCCTCTCTTCTAGCCAAACAGTCCTTATTGAAGGGACCCATAGAGTCCCTTTTTGCACACAATAGGGAAAATGTGGCTCATTTTCATACCTAGCAGTACGATCATGAAGAAGATTGACTAAAGTTGGATAAGGGAGAGTTTATTGATAATGGGAACACTCTCCCAGGATATAGGATTTATCACCCTAACAAGGACCCCAGATGCTCTTGAAGGCTTGGAGAAAGCAACAGCCCACACTAAGGGAAGTGGAAATGCCACAACTGCCATGGTGGACTGGAAGAAGACACCAAGTGGCTTAGAGGGGTGGGCATGCCAGAATGCATACCCTATGTGGGGATGGAACTCCCTCCCACACACACACCAGCTGACTCTGTTCCAAGAGAAGGCCCGGAGAACACACATTTACAAAGTGATAAGAAATGCGCTAAGAGGTCACCATCACTGAGAACCTCTGTGGCAGCGCCCTTCTGTATGCCAGGGCTCACTGGGGGAGACGCTGTTACAGAACTGGGCTCCTGAATAGGGATGACAGAATCCTGAAATAATAGAGGCCAGGTGACAGTACTTAACTGTCAGAAGCAAGGTTTGTACAATTACTGCAATGAGTTGCAAAATTGGTGCGGCATCCAGGGACCCAATCCAGAGAGTGCTATGAAGATGGTAATAGAACTCAATGTTCCTAGAGGCAAGACAAACAGGCAGTCAATAAGGGCATCAATTTATAAAATAAAAATCAAGAATGGATGGTCAGGAGGCTAAGGACAGCTGCCCCAATAAAAAGCCACAGTCAGTTGCCCAGTTTTCAGACCTAAGTCAGTTCTCAGATCTGGAGCCCATCGACTGAAGGAGAAGCTGGTCCCTAGGAGGATGGAGTCTGAAACACCTCAGTAAGTGGATTCAGGGGTTATTTCCCATGGACTTGAGAATATTGTTCCAACCCTTTCACTAAGTGACAAAGGTAAAAGATCAGCTCTGCAGCAGGTCTAGGCACGAGTACAAGCAGCCCCGCCATATCACTCAGCAGACCCTATGGTATTAGAGGAATCTGTGTTGGGAGAGGATGCCATGTAGAGTTACTAATAATCCCAATAGGAGAACCATAGCACAGCCTCCTGGGACTCTGGAGCAAGGTCATACCAAATGTAGTAAAGAACTATGCACCATTCAAAAAGAAGTTCTTACAGACTAACGGGCCTTGATTGAGATGGGAGCATCTGACCATGGGACATCAAGCAACTCTGCAGCCAGAGATAGCTATCATGAGCTGGGTTCTGTCAGATCCAGCAAGTCATAAGTTGGGAGGGCCAGTAGTAATCCATCATAAAGTGGAAGTGGCAGATAGAGCACTGGGCATGAGCAGGGCCAGAGGACACAAGTGAGTTGTACCAGCTGGTGGCCCAGATCCCCATGTCATCTACCATTAATGCATTGGTGTTCACAACTATGGTGTTCACAACTATGCCTCCATGGGGTGTCCCTTATGGCCAGCTGATGGAAGAGAAAAAAGGCCAACCTTCATTCACAGATAAGAGTGCAAGCCAAAAATAGATGCTACTGCACTGCACCCTACCTGGTGTCCACTTTGTGTGGAAAGAAGAGTAGCTTGAGGTAAGAGTATACACAGGCTCAGGGACAGTGATGAATGGGGTGGCAGTTTGGTCAGCTGCTTGGAAGGAGAAATATTGGAATATCATGGATAAGCTATGGACACAAAGTGTGAAGAATTTTGCGTCCCATGTCAATGCACATCTAAGCATCCTCTACCAAAAGGGCATTAAACAATGTTCGTGGCTCAGTCATGGCTGTCAGTTAGCCTCTCTCATTGGCTACCGGTAAAATGAGCACGTGAACGGAGTAGCCATGGTGGTGGGGGTGGTGGCTCTGAATAGGCCCAACAGCATGGACTTCCACTCACCAAGGCTGATCTAGCTACTGCTGCTGCCGAATGTCCAACCTGTCAATCACAAAAACCAATACCGACTCCCCAGTATAGCACCATCCCTCAAGGAGACCGACCAACCATTTGGAGGTAAGTTGACTGCATTGGACCTGTTCTACTCTAGAAGAGGCAGGAATCCATTTTGACTAAGACTGTTATATATTCTGGGTATGAGTTTTCTTTTCCTATCCACGGGGCCCCAGCCAGCGCCACCATCTGAGGACTTAAGAATGCTTGATCCACTGACGTAAGATCCACTTACACTGCCTTAGATCAGAGTCCACTGGTCCCATCCCATACTGTACCACTTCTAAGTCACTGGCCTGATGGGAAGGTGGAACAGCCTCTTAAAGACACACCTGAGGCTGCAGCTTAGAGATGATACACCGTGAGGTTGAGATGCCACCCTAAATCAATAACCATTATATGGTGCTATGTCCCAAATAGGAATGCTATCTGGGTCCAGGAACCACAGTAGGCCATGCCTACTTCCCAGTGGAGACTTTGTGCTTCCTGTCCTCAAAACTTTAGATTCCGTGGGTCAAGAGGTCTTGGTTCCCAGAGGGATGATACTTCATCATTGGATATAGAGTCCCATTGTACTTTCTGTTATAGCTGCCACTCAGTCACTTCAGTCTCCTTATGCCAAGAGATCGGCAGAAAGGGAGTCACTATACTAGCAGAGATCATTGACCTGTCATCAGGGGGAACCAGGGCTCTGTTACAGAATGCAGGGAGGGAAGAGCTTTTGGCATACAGATGATCCAATGGGGGTCTCTTGATGCCCCCGTGCGCAGTTTTAACAGTAAACAGACAAGAATGGAAGCCATGGGCTGGGATGGGCATGGTGACCAGGGCCTACAACTCTTGGAATGCTGGTCTGGGTCACTCCACCAGGCAATCTGCTGAGAGCAGCAGGGTTGCTAGCTGAGGCTGAGACAAATCTAGAATGGGTGGTGGAGAAGGGACTAAAGTATCAGTTACTGAGGCTGGAGATCCATTTCCCACTAACCTCATAAGTTTCTTCAGCAGTAAAGGCCAACCAGAATCCTGAGGTTGTTGGTTAGTAGGTGGGAGAACCTACTATAAGAAGCAAGTGGAGGGGCCAGCCCAGTGGCACAGCGGTTAAGTTCACACGTTCTGTTTCAGCGGCCCAGGGTTCACTGGTTCAGATCCTGGGCACAGAGATCCATGCACCGTTTATCAAGCCATGCTGTGGCAGGCGTCCCACATATAAAGTAGAGGAAAATGGGCACGGATGTTAGCTCAGGGCCAGTCTTCCTCAGCAAAAAAGAGGAGGATTGGCGGAAGATGTTAATCTTCCTCAAAAAAAAAAAAAAAAGAAAAATAGCAAGTGGATCTGAGCACCACAAGGGGCGAACTATAATACATACTCCAGTGCGCCACCCATATCCCCTCTTCAGAGCCAAGGGCCCACACACCCGTCCTCCTGCTGCTGCTCTTTTCTAGTCACACATTCTAATCCTTACGGCCGGTAAGAACTGAATTAAATCCTCAAGCCATAACCAGAATGAACTTTAATAATTTGCTAAATCTTAAAATTAACACGTTAAGTTGAACCTAAAAGAATTTAAGAGCACTTAGGTGACTAGTTCAAATTGGAATCAAACCAAAGCACAACGTCAAATTTTCTCAGATCTAAACCCAAACCAAAGTTCCAGACACTTGGCACGTAGAATCCTGGGCAGACTTGGTGGCCTTAGCAGCCCTGGCTAATTAAATGCTCTTGCCTTTCCTCGGGCAGCTTAGCTGATAAATGTCTTCCAAAGTGTGCTCCCCCCTGAGGTTAGGGGAAATGGCTGGAATTTTTAAAAATTAACTTGCACTCAGTTATCTATTTGGTTCAGAGAAGAAAACATCAGTTACTTTTCAAAAAGTAATTCCACACTCAGCCAACATCAGACTCTCCAACTCACATCATAAAAATAAGTGACACTTGGCTGTGGGTAACTGTGAAGCCATTTCATTTCTCATCTGATGTAGCCTAATTCTTTGAGTACGGGGAGTAAAATCTTAACCTCTTTAACGATGAGATTGCCTCACAGCTCAGGCAATATCCTTGGGTTTCTCATCCAAGGGGGTGAGGGGAGGGCATTAAGAAAACCAGTATGCATGTGAAAAATTATTCTTAGAAGCCCTTAGATTGTCGCGCACACAGGAAATACAGGTCTGAGTTTAAGCCATGAGGGCAGGAACCATTCATCTTTGTATCCAGCATATAGCTTAGCACAGTTGCCTGGCGCTCAGCGGGAGATCAATAAAGAATTATCGAACAAACGAAGGAGGCTGCAGAGTTCCATGAGCCATCCTGGTTGTTGGCACCCTTGAGGGGACTCTGGCCAAGACATTCTGAAAGTGTGGCTCACTCAAGCAAGAACAGCTCTGTTGAAGCCCCATTCTGCCAGGACTGCTGCCACTTTGTTCATCCTCGGCATCGGAATCTGGCTGTGCCATCAGCCGCGTCCGCTCAACTCCAGTTAGCAGTGCCGGAAGTAGTTCTCCTCGGGACTTTAACGTGGTGGCAAAAAGGACCAGTCTCAAATGAACCCACACTGTAGGACGATTGGGAGTTGGGAGTTGGGTCATTAATGGCAGCCCATAGAAGGAATTCTGCTTCTGAGGTCCTGGGCCAGCTCTCCTGAGGAAGGCTTCAACTCTTCCCTGGATTCCACGAGATACCCAAGTGTCTGTCCAGTAAATTTACTTAAATTCCCTCCAGTTGGTTTCCATTGTTTGCAAAGAGAAGAAAAGCTTTTTAGAGGAAACCAGTGTTTCTAAGTTGGACGCTGGCAGAATGGCAGTACTGCTGAAGGAAATGGTGGGATGTGGGAAGGAAAGCTGAGTGGGGAGTTGAGGTGAAGGCTCTCAAAATGATCACCTTTCCGCCGAGAGTCAGCTGTGGACAGGAGGCTGCCAACCGGACCGTTGACCAGAGCTCAGCAGAGGGCTGCCAGGGGTCACACTGAGTCAGGTTGGCTTTTAAATATTCATTTCAAAAGCTGAATGCTTCCTCTTTGCCCTCCTCTCTGCTCAGGAATCTCTCCTACAGTTCTTGCCCCAACCACTTGTTTTGGGGTCTCTCTCCCTCAGCTTCTTTTCTTTACCTTCCAAGGTGCTAACTCACTGCCAACAAGAGGGCCACATGTCTTCGCTTTGATCCTAGGATATTTCTCTGACTTACTAGCCTTTTTATGGAGCCCAAGAAAGGAGCGTAAATGGTGACTTAATCCTTGCCCCTTTTCTCCATCTGCCTAAGTATTTCATTGTGAGAATGTGGAAGGCAAATTCTGCCTCTGCTTCAAGCCTTCTATTTAGACGAGTTTATTGGGTGCCACTGGGAAGGAGAGGCTAAATTAGGAGGAGGAAGGGAGTTGTGAATTTACGAAAACTACAGCAAATCTATGTGGGAAGAGGGAAGGGAAAGAGGAGGAATGTGGACTACTTATTTGCAGCGTGTCTTACTGACAGTTAAACACAGTGGTTTCTTCTGTTTTCTGCCACTCGAGGGTTATTTAATTAAATTCATGACCTAGGATGCTAACCAGCCCCGCATCTAAAATAATTGCTTCTCTGTTGGTGCAATGTAAAGCCGGATTGATTTTCCCCCGGCCGATAGCTCTCCTTTCTGAGTCATGAATGTCATCTCCACTCTCCTCCCCACGTAATTTGATCTCTGTGTTTGATCCCTATTTAGTAGTACACTTCACTAAACAGATGTCTGAGTAATTAAAATCCCACATGGGCACATTCGGCAGTGAGTTACATCTATTTAATAGTCAGCTTAGAAACTTTTCACCCTCAGCTTTTCTCGCATCCTGGTGTCGTATGTCACCGGCCTGTAGCAGGCTTGAAAAATTAGAGTTCAAATCGGCTATGTTGTTTTCCTGCATTCATGGAATTTCTCTTTTCTTTTTCCGACTACGTTTTCTTCACAAGTCCCTGATCTCTTTCTCCTTCAACTCACCTGGATTTTCTGTTCCGTTTTCCACCAGCACTCAAATTCTCACTGGATGAATCATCCTAAATTTCGTTCATGCCAGCACCAGCAATTTAAAAGAAAAAAAATCAGAACAAAGTTGTTAGAACCATGGATTAAGAGTGCCTTTTATTTTTTTTCCCCTGAGGCATAGCCAAATATTTCAGTCTGAACAATCTCCCCAATTTTTTTTTTTAACTATTTGAGAACAAATACTGGAAACCCGTTTGGTTGCTATAGGTCACGGAAGGATTTTGATGTCAACGAATTATAGAAGGAAAGAATGCATGTTTGGAGCAGGAAAGGGAAGTTAGAGAGGGCTTGTTACATGGAATTTACTCACTTTTGAGAGAGGATTTAGATGGAAATTTATTTATGAAAATGTTTATACCTAAAGAGACAATGTTCTTATGATAAACTTATGACACTGATATAACATTACATAAAACTTGAGGCTAGTGCTGTGGCTTACAGTAGGTAAGGAATTTCCCTTGCAGTTCACGATGCATATCAATTTTGAGAACGTTTCGAAATAAGTATAGAATATATGTATCTTTTCTGATACCTATCGATTCACACTTGGACAACATCAGATAAATGAGCCGGCAACAGTCACACAGCAAAAGGATTCTTTATGTTTTACGTATTAAATAGATAGAGATCCAGTGCATTTAACATGGATCATTTTATAAAAGTAAGTTTCTCAGAACATGCATGTTTCTTGTGAAGTTCCCTTATATTCACAATATTGGGGAATAAAAAAATAATGTGATTGGAAAGCAAGGGACAAGTTCAGAAGTTAACTAACACTGTTTTAGTTCTGTGTAAGCCAATTCTAAAGGTATTTGTATAAACTTTATTACGATGATTGTATTGGAAAATGAGGTGACAATCCAACTGTGCAATGGGAGCTTCATTTTGGTGGTTTAGACACCGCTTCTAGCCTTGTTAACTAAACTGCCAGAGGCCAGGTAAATAAACAGACATCTGAATTAACAATAGGATTCTTAGACAAACAATGACGTGGAATAGGAGCTCTTCAGGAGTTCAACATGACGGGAGCGGTCACGGACTGCAATGATGGGAGCGACCTCTGTCCCTGTCGGTCATCGAGCTTCGTTATAGACCTGATGGCTCGTGAGCTGGAACGATTTTCATTCTCACCATGTTCAGGATAACCTCCCCTTGCCTCTTCCCATTTCCCTTCCCCTCCTCACAGCTTGTGTTTAATCTACTTAAAGCATTGCTTTCTCTGATCCCAGCCTTGTCAGCCTTGTTTTCCCCCTAGTCATTTCTTACCACAAGTCCATCCATGCTCTGCTGTCAGCTTCTTTCAGATCATTGAAAAAAAAAAGATCACTAATTCCAATAACCCATTTCTGGCTTCCCACTGCCTTAATATAAATTGGGGAGAATGTTTCCTGACCTGCTCACAAAGTTGTGAGGGTCAAATGAGCTCTTGTGGATGAAAGGGCTTCATATATGGTTACGTGCAGCCAAGGAGCTTGGGCTCCAGCTCCAACTGCCTGGCTCAAATACAGCTTCTAGCATTTTCTAGCTGTATGAACTTTAGCAAGCTACTTCACTTTTCAGTGCTTCGGTTTCCTAATGGGGAAAATGGAGATCATAAAAGTACCTAAATCCTGGGGTTGTTTGGTGATGGTTACATGAGACAATTCATGCATATTATGAGGTCAGAACGTACCTAGAACAGCCCCTGTTTTAAGCTAGTGTAAGTGCTAGCCCAAGTGTAGCCATCAGACGGTGTTTCCCATTGAGGTCAGCCAACTTCCTCACAGCCTCGAGTCTCTCCAGCGAGGCCCTCTGGGACATGTCCTCATTTGGGCTGGTACAACCAGCCTGCATCCCTTGGGCATGGTCTGTGACAGCTAAGGATGGAGCAGGACGGAAGAACCCTGGCTGTGCACACGTATTTGAGGATTGGCAGGAACTTCTAATAGTTGCCTCTCTCTTGAAATCATGTTCACTTGGCTCAGCTTCTCCTCTAACGATTTTATTTCGCATGGTTTGTTTACGATAATATTTCAGTTTGCTGTCTGTTTGTGCTTAAAGCCAAAGGATACCTCCTTCCTAATCTGGGAAATGGGGATAGAAAGAGTATTTACCCCCAGGCCCGTGATGAGCTAGATCAAGTGAACCTCTTTCAGAGGATCCAGGGGAGCACAGCATTCAGGAGGTGCTTTTGAAAAAGAAGCTGGAGGAAAAAGCACGCGTAATCCAAATGTCACCTTGTACACGTGACATGAGGTGGAAACACACGAAACAAAACATACAGACAGCAAAAACCTAGCATTCCAAAAGCGGGACAAACGATTCTTCCAAATGAATTCTCTTCTTCAAAGTGGTCCCCTCTGAGTTGATGCCCACAATACAATGCTGTTGTTGCCCAAAAGGTGCTGAGATTTCTTTCTTTTTTTTTTTTTTTGAGGAAGATTGGTGCTGAGCTAACATCTGTGCCAATCTTCCTTTATTTTGTATGTGGGGCGCCGCCACAGCCTGGCTTGATGAGCAGTGTGTGGGTCCTCACTTGGGATCCCATCTTGCAAAGCCTGGGTCACCAAAGTGGACCAGATGAACTTAACCACTATGCCACCAGGCCAGCCCCTGAGATTTCTTCTTTGAAAAGACATTTAAGGACCTTGGTGCAAATACTAACTCGGCCATTTTATGATTTTTATGACAGATATCTTTCTACTTTGCATCTTATTATTCTATATTGTTTACAATTTTTTGACATATAGATGTTCTAAAATGCTTGTGCAGATACATCTGTATGATTTCTTCCATTGTTTTAGAGTTCGTTCTTTCCCGTCCAAGAATCACTTAAATATTCACTTATATTTTCTTTCACAGTTTCATTTTCACATTTTCCTCTTTAATCCATCTGAGATGTACTTCAGTGTATAGTACGAAGTGAGCATCTAGCGTGATTTTCTTCCTCCCAGATGATTGGCTGGTTTTCCTAGTAACAGTTACTGAGTAATCCATGTCCTGCTCATTGGTGACACTTCATTTATTGGTACATGGAATTTTCTTTTGGGGCTCTCTTCTGAAATATTAATCTATTTATCAATCTTTTCTCAGTAGTTCAAAATCATTGTAATGATTGTGGCTTTCTAATATGTGTTAACATCTGGGACTGCGGATCTCCCCTTATTACTCTTCCTTTTCAAAAGTTTTCTGGCTACTCTCTCCTGTTTTTCTTCCAAACGGAAATTAATTTTTCTCAACTTCAAAAAAATCCCATTGGAATTCTGGTTAAAATCATAAATAAAGGAAAAGGTACATTTATCTAGAAGCATAACAGATCTCTCAATCCATTCAAATCTTTTTGCTTTCATGTTTTTTCTCTTTTTTTATATAGATCCCTTCCAGGTCTTGCCAATATTTATATGTGAATAGGATCTTTAAAAAAAATATATTTCCCAACAGGTTATTCTTGGATAACTGGAAAAGTTATTGATTTTTTAATAGTTACTTTATAATAGCTTTTCAATCAGTTCTCTTGAGTTTTCCAGGCAAAAATATTACCTGCAAATAAAGGCAATTTTTCTTCTGCTTTTCAATATTTTACCTATTATTTCTGTTTCTTATTACAGAATTATTTCAGCACAATTTTAAAGAATAGTGATGATAATAGGTATCTTTATACCTGATTTTAATAACACCTCTACTGTCATATCAATAAGTATGGAAATTTAAAAATATACCCCAAAGTAGATTGAATAGTCAAACGCTTAGATGCCCATCACCTAGCCTCAACAATTATCAACATTTTTGCATACACTTATATACTGGATTATAAATTAATCCAGCCTTTTTGGATGTTAATTTGGAAATGTCTATCCAAAAATGAACCTCGCATTTCCACCGCTATGCATTAATCCTACAAGTACACCAGCACTATCAGACAAAAGTATTCAAGTATGCGCACTATAACTGCATATAATTGCAGAAAATTAGAAAATAGCCTAAATGTTCCCCAGTAGGTGAGTGAAAAATTATGGTACATTTATATAATAGTACTCAGCTATTATGAAGAATATTGGTATATCTATGTGCTGATGTGGGAAGATGTCCAAGGCATTTTATATAATGAAAAAAGCAAGTGCAGACCAATATGTATATTATGATTCCGTTTGTTTCTTTCAAAGTGGATAGTCATATGCTTTTATGTGCATGGAAATTTCTGGAAAGATATATAGAAACTGTTAACAAGGTTACCTCTAGGAGGGAGAAGGAGGGGTGGTGACAGAAGGTTGAGGAATTAACTTTACACTTTCTCCTCTTCTTTACAGTTTGTCTGTCTTAACATTCACGTTATTATTTTTGCAAGATCTTACTAAAAAATCTGATGTTGGCTACTGGTTTAATATTTACTAAGAGGTCTTTAAAAATTTAGTTATTGTTTTAATCAAGAGGAGGTGTTAGATTTTTATCGTCTATTGCGATGATAGGAATTTTTTTTCCTATATGGCCTAAAAGTATAATTTGTTATTTTGGTTATTTTCCTATTATTAAAATATCCTGGCATTCCTAGCATAAAATCTACCTGATACTGTTAAAAATGACTTACTTCATTGAATTTAATTTGTGGGTATTGTCAGGGGGAATTCTGGCATTGGATTTCTTATATGTTTATATTTTTTGAGTGTTCTTTTTGTACCATTTTTGATAGATTTTTATAAGAACTATATTTGTTTCATAAAAATGAATTAAATTTTAATACTTTTACGCATTTAGAAAGGGAATTATATGTCCTTCAAAATTTGCAAGAATTTGCCTATATAGTCTCTAGGGCTGAGCCTTTTTTGATTTCTTTCTGGTTTTGATCACTTAGCTTTTCTACTTCTTGATTCAATTTGGGCAATTTATGTTTTTCCAGGAAAAAAGTATTAGAGCTTAGCTAGCTACACATGGTATTCTCATATAATTAAAAACATAAACTTCTCCATATCTGTTGTGTCTCCTTTCTCCTTTCTAATTTTGTTTATATAGTTTCTCTTTTTTTATTAAATAGGTTTGCCAGACATTTCTCTACTTTCTTCCTATTTTTCCCAAAGAATTACTTTTGGAATTGATCAATAATGTGTTTTTTGTTTTCTAATTCATTAATTTCTGCTTCAATCTTTCTTTAGTTCTCCTTTTCTCAGAGTTTAATTTTTAAAAAAGTATTAGTTCATCTAATTTTATTCTTTCTTGTTAAATCTTTCCCTGCTAAACAATGTTACTAAGCTTGGTCTGGTTTCAAATGACTTTTGGATGTTTCTAAAAATTAAATCTACTCTCAGAAGAGGTAGATTTGCTTTTACTAATGATGTCATTTAAAAGAATGTGACTCAGTCTCTTGTGGTAAATTTCCAAAGAATTCTAAAAATGTTTGAGTAGGAACAGCAACACAATTGCAGTAAGCTTATGACCTCTTCTGAGGGGGCCAACATCTATTTCTATATATAAAACCTGTACGTTTGCTGGGACATTATCTGCCTTCAGATATTTGGGAAGAATCCAGTGCTAGGATTTAAGGAGAAGCTCTCATGTCTGCTTAATGGGATCTCCTCTCATCCTGCATGTCTGTGACCCAAGATATTTCCAAATGTTTTCTCTTTTTGTGAAAAGGCATTTAAATACATTATGTGTACAGCCTCGCTTGATGTTTGCTTATGATTGGAATTAATCCAAGAAAACATTTTTCAAATGCAAAGATTAAAAATTGTTTACATGATAGGATGACCAAGTCTTCTCTGCAAAAATCAATTCACTCTCATGATGTAGATGAAGGCAGAACATATTTTTTAAAATAATTTTTTAATGCTCTTATAGTTGAGATTATAAGCAATAAAAATAAATCTCTAATAAAAAATATTGTGCCAATAGGAAGGCAGATTTGCAGGTGTGACCTCTGCCAGGGTACGTGGCGACAGATCATTAGACCCGTGTGTGTAGATTACGTAACGGTGTTTAAGTGACCAGAAAAGGGAGGACTTTGTGGTCAAGAAAGTGGAAATGTCCTATTTAACATATGACCCTGGCCAGTCCCATCTCAAATTACTGTTGATCAAGTTACAGATGGTTGGCAAGCCAGGTGGGAGGGAAGAGAAAGGTCCCACAAACCTGCAATAAACAGGAGGCCACAAAGCCCGTGGCTGTTATCACTAAAAATACGAACTTACTGAAGTCTTCGATATTTAAAATAATGCAAAGAAAAATTGTTTGCAAAGCATTCTGGACCAGAAAAATTTGCTTTAAAAGGCTTCAACATAGCCTCCCATGATGATAACATTTTAGAGAAGATAGAACATGGCCTTATGAGCGAAGCAAAAACATATAACTAGACCCCTCCCCCAGAGACTAACAGCTTTATGATGATTGAAAAGCATTTTCTTTGTTTTGCACCCACATGCATCCCAAGTTTTTCAAGCTTCCAAATGTTTAAAACATATAAGTGCCTGTGCTCTAGGAATTTACTCTTTCGAGGAAACACCACTAGGAACCAATAAATGGAAAACCAAACTTTTATCTCTACCAACTTCAAACAGAGGCACGTAGATATAAATTTATGTATTCAGCATTGGACTCAACGGGTTGCTGTTTAAAGTAGCAGTTTAAGGCTAATAGGACAGTAAGCCAGAACCAAAAATAATCTTAATTTTGTTTGTTATTGTGGCTGTGAAATTTTCAATAAAGCCCGGACCTAAAGCCCAAATGCTTCCAAAGGATTACCTAGAAAGCAGAGCGTGAGGCCAAGTTTAAGTGCTAAGATTTTATTACACGCGCAATCCCAGGGCAGCCAGGGTGAAAGGAACGGCAAAGGAAAGCAAAATACAAGGCAGTGCATCATTGAGCTGAAAACTTCCCAAGAAAGTGCTGATTGCTCAGTCCCAAAGGACAGCTTCTAGACAAGCCATGCCGGACCATCATGCCTTGCGACCTCTATCCATAGAGAAAAAGGGGAGGAGTTTATATGCCGCCTACTTCTTGCTTTCTGCCCTCTTTGGTGCTAGTTTGCCTCATGGGGCTCTAACGCCCCCACTCTTCTGGGTGTGCCACCTGACCCCTCCAGGCAACTGCCAGGGAAGCAAAAACAGGCTGAACCCCAGGGTTTTTTCACCGGAGGCTGGAACTGTGGGAGGAGCCAGAACCTTCTACCGTCACAGCCAGGGTGTGAAGGAGGCGGTGCCAAACCCTGACCCTCACCCAGGGGGAGCTGTCCCCAGGGGAAGCCACAGCAGGGGAGGCCAGACCTATGCACTGCCCAAGAGGCTAAGATGGGGATTGGTGGGATGAGATTGAGCAAATCAGGGCGGGTGCATAAACTGGGTCTGGTATAGTGCAACCTTCTTGGACCTGAGCTATTCCTAGCGCTGGTGTCCACTGATTCTCAGAGAACGAGAAGGAGCCACTCAACTCAGAGACAGGACCCATCTAGTTCTCAGATTTGGTAAATTGTAAATTTTCCCCATCAACTTGTCCCTTATTCCTCAACTACCCCTAGCCAGTACTTTAACTCTTTTTCCCCCGTTTCTTTGAGTTGTAATTTGAATACAATAAAATGCACCCATTTGAAGACTACAGTTTGATGCATTTTGGCAACTGTACCTGTCCTGCAGCTACCACTCCTATCAAGATACAGAATTATTCCATCATCCCCAAAGTTCCCTCCTCTTTGCATTCCATCCTCTCCCGTTTCACCCCTCCTCAGGCAACTGCTTTCTGTAACTACAGTTTTGATTCTTCTAGAATTTCATGTAAACGGAATCAGACTTTGGTGTTTACCTTTTTCCCCATAGCATAACGTTTTTGATCTCCCTCCATGCTGCTGCGTGTATTAATACAGTGTCCCTTTTTATTGCTCCCTCTATGCTGGAGACATTACTGTGTATGCTAAAGGTCGGCATTGTACCTGCATTAGCTCACTTGCAATCCTCCCAACCACCCTGCTTTACAGGAGGTAGCGGGGCTCGGGCAGTCAGTCACCCTGCCAGCCACGGCCCGGAGCCCGCCCTGAGGCACCTGCTGTCAAGCCCGAGGGGGCAGACGGGGCTCGAGTTGGACATGGAGCCAGGCCCCAGCCGCCGCCCCCGCCCCAGCCGCCGGCCCGCTGGGCTGCGGGTTCCCGCTGCGGGCCTCCCAGGGACACTGCAGGGCGGCCGCGGTGACGCCAACCCCGCGCGCGGTCCTCGCGCCGGGCGCCTCGCGCTCCTGCGGACGTGTCCGCGCGCAACCCCACGGCCCGGGCGCTTCACCGCGCGCCGCCTGGCATTTCCCTCCGCGCGCGGACGGCACTACTTCCGCCGGGCCGCCGCCTCCGGCCGGGGGGGGCGCGTGCGGAGGGGCGGCAGGGGAACGAGCGAGCAGGCGGGCTCTGAGGCGTCTCCTGCTCCGCCGCGTCCTCCTCGTTCGGATCTTCGGAGCCTTCGCGGGAAGGACGCGGCGGAGACAAAGACGCTGGGGCCGCCGAGTGCCGCGGCGCGGCCTCGGCCGGGGGACTCGGGGCAGCCGAGGGACTTCAGGGGGTGCTGTGGGCGGCCCCGCTCCCGGGAGCCCGTCTCCGTGCCGACGGCCTCCTCCGGGCCGTGCTGCGGCTGCCGCTCCCGAACGTCGCGCGCGGCCAGCTTCGCAGGGGACCCTGTGACGTCTTTTCTTTTCCTCTCGGAAATGACTGAACTAGGACGCCGGAGGCGGCGACGCGCGCGGACCGGGAGCCTCGCAGTCCTGGCGGGACCCTGACGGAGCCGCCGGCGGGGGAGCCGGGCGAGGGACCGGCGCTGGCGGAGGCCGAGTCGGTGGGGGATCCGGTCACTTTGGGATTTGTATGAACATCCTGTGAAAATGGCCGTCAGACGACATGGGGGCAGCCGCACCTGAGAAAGGGGCTTCCGGGCAGCCGATTTCACAGCCCCCTGCGAGGACCGAGGAGAGGGCGGTGGAAGAAGGATGCAGTTGGGGTTCAGAGCTTGTCCCTGCGCGGCGCCCCTGCTCCTCTCTGTGTGTCTTCAGAGCTCTCAGAGCCGCCGGCTAACGCTGCACGTTCACACATTGATTGATCGGCCTTTCTCCCTCCTTGGTACAAACCTCTGGGAGCTGGGGGTGGCTTGTTCCCTGGAGCCCTAAGTGCTTGGGGCTTTGCAAATATTTCCTGAATTAGTGAACAGAAAACAAACACGGCGCATTGTTTAAAGGCGTTGTGGGGGAAAAAGTAAATAGAAGCATTGTGAGAAGCACAAAACCAAAAGCCACGTGATCCGAGGGATATTTACCTCTTCAAACCTACTCTTCATTTTGGAGCAATAATTGATAAGGAATAGCCAAGAGAGAGTCACTTCACTATTGCATTTTCAGAAGAATAAGGAGAGAAGAGCTCGCGCTTCCAGGATGCTGTCAGTTCCTTCTAGGCATTGATTCTCTGAGGAAAAGGGAAGCCCTTTCTTATGTTCCTCCGTGACCCTGGGATACCTGCTCACCTCCGTCTGGGATGTGAGGCTTTGGGACGTTCAGGACACCTACAAGACGGACATCAGTGTGCCGTAATATTTTCCTGTGCTGGGGTCTCTACATCATGTACTTGGAGACACGTGGGGGAGTGTGTTTCACATGGAAATTAGCTGGTTAAATCCTTCTGCTACCTGGACACCCTTTTAAAAATGGCCCCTTAGGGTGCTGATTCATAAATGATGGATTCATTTTGAAGGGAAAATGGAATGCTTACTTTGAGAGCGAAGAGGATCGGAAGAGCCAGCTCATCTAAGGAATTTCCTCTGTCTCAACCTCCATTTCTTTGGAACTTTTGGTCAGGAAAGGGCCACACCTTGGCTAAGAAAGTTTATAATACCTGTCAGAGTATACCAGATGGGTTGGAAAGTTCTTCATAAAAAATAAGTTTAAGATCTCATATCTTAATGCCTCAGTCATGCAGTAATCATAGCATCCTGGGATGCAAAAGGTGTCCTGAGAGGTCGTTCATTCATCCAATGATTATACTATATTTATTGAGCATCTATTATGTGTCAGGCATTGTTCTAGATGCTGTAGATGTAGCACAAAAGACCACAAACATCCCTCCCCTGTTTTATATTGTTCCACTCCCAGGCCCCTTCCATCCTTTCACTGCATCTTTTTTCTTTCCTTGTTTTTACCTTTCATTTGCCACCTAGTTTACCACTTTTTCAAAACTCATTTCTGTTTTCTGCCTCTCTCTTCATTCAAAATATGAACATACCAAATAAAAATATGTGATGAAATAAATTTTAGAAATCAAGTCCTTTAAAAAAAACCTAACTTTTTATTGGAAGGGATCAATTTCTCAAATTTTTCTTTTTATGGCTATAATTTTTAAAAGTTTAAAAATAATTTTCCTGGTTTCCTTCAATTGCCTATTGTGTAAGTGGAAATAATTACTATCCAGTCAGCTTGCACCCTTCCATGACAGTGTTTCCTTCACCCAGACTTTGCCTGACCATACCAATCTCATAGTAGCATACAAAAAAACGTGATGTGGAGAATGGCAATATTAAACAAATTGAACAAATTTTTAAACGGATGTTCCTTTCCCAGATTTTGTTTTTTTAAGGAGTAGACCGAGTGTTGGCTTCGAGACTCAGAATCTAAAGGTACAATAAGGTTCCAGTGCACACACAGTACCAGAAGGAGTTTTCAAGCCTATTTTATCTTAGTTGTACCAACGCTGCTCTTTTTCACCAGTTTTCTCTAAGGTTTTTCCCTTTCATTCAGTCCAAAATGCTCACGGCCCCAAATATTCCTTGAAGGCCACGGCTTCACTACAATATTCCCCCTTCTCCATTTCACATTTAGATGTGTTATATTTCAGACTCGGTTAAACATTCTGAACTCTCCCTATATTCCTGCTCATTCTCGGCCTTCACTGAGGAAGCAAGGTAACGGCCTCTCTGTCCTGCCTCCTCCCTCTTCACCCCAGTTGTTCAAGCCTAGGGGTTACAGCTGGATTACCCAGCATGCCAGTGACTCTCAACCCTGGTTGGCATCCTAGAGTCATTTTTTAAGAAATACTGGCTTCTTGGACCTACCCCTGACCAATTAAATTGGAATCTGTGGAGTTAGGGTACCCTCACTGGTATTTTTATAAAGCTCTCCTGGAGATTGTGATGAAGGCCAGTTTGAGAAACAGAGCAGTGGGCAGCGCAATATCTGTCTAAAGCAGTGATTCTTAAACTTCAGTGCTTTGGGATCACCTGAAGGCCTTATTAAAACAGATTGCTGGGTCCTATACCCTTAGTTCCTGATTCAGTAGATTTGGGGTGTGGCCCAAGAATTAACATTTCTAACAAGTTCATAGGTAATGCAGATGCTGCTGGTTCAGGGATCACACTTTGAGAACCACTCTTTTAGAACACCAGCAAAAACAGGGGCACCACGAAAAAATGAGAGGAAAAGAATCAGATTGTATTTGATATTTCCAACAAGTGTGATAGTTACCATCATAGTGCTAGTCAGAAACTTTTTGGGCTTCTGTACCCCTTTATTTTATGGTTTAGTATGATTATTTCGAATTGTATTTGGGGAGAGAGAGAGGACTCCCATAATTCTTTCATTGCTGGGGTGACTCCTAAAAGTCTTAAGCCCTGTAGTTAAGTCTCCCGCAAGTCAATGCATCTCGTCATGTAAACCTCAGCTTTCCCTCTTCCACGAGACTGTTTCCTTCACCAGATTCTGCCTGACCATAACAAGTCTTATAGTAGCCCACAACACAACACTATATGGAGAATAGCAAAGTAAAACACACACACACACACGCACAAACACATCTCTCACTTCTCCCAACAAAAAGCCATAAGGCAGAAATAGTGTTTATCTTGTCTTCCAGGTGATAGGCAAATGAATCTTGATATTCAACTTTATGACACAGAACTTGACATGTGGAGGGCATGCAAATATCAATGCAGATGACCTGTCAGAGTTATGGAAATGAAAGGTACTTTTGCTTTTGAATAACTTTCCCATCTGTTTTTGCAGTTTGTCTTCTCTCTACCAGCCTATGAGATATTTCCATTGTACATGGCGAAAATCAGGTGCAGGAAGCTTTTTTTTTTTTTTTTTGAGGATGATTAGCCCTGAGCTAACTACTGCCAGTCCTCGTCTTTTTGCTGAGGAAGACTGGCCCTGAGCTAAAGTCCATGCCCATCTTCCTCTACTTTATACGTGGGATGCCTACCACACCATGGCCTGCCAAGCACACCTGGGATCTGAACCGGCGAACCCCGGGCCGCTGCAAAGTGGAAGGTGTGCACTTAACCACTGCCCCACCAGGCTGGCCCCTGCAGGAAGCTTTCAAACTTGCCCAGAACCATACAGTTCTTTAGGTATGAAGTGACGTCTCTTGGCTCTTAAACTCTGCATTCTTTTCTCTAGAACATGCTGTAACTTAAATGCCGTAGCACTGGATCCGAAGGGAAGAGAGAAAGAATTTGAGATGTTTTTTGACACTGTAGAAGTGAAGTCTAAGGAAAACATCCTGCAGTTTTAAAGTCCATGTAAATAGCAGAGTTATCATATAGTTAGAAAGAATTTAGATGCAATTTATGATACCTGAGGGAACAACAGTGTGAAAGGGGAGGAAAGAGAAATAGAAAAGATTTAAGGTAAAATATTTGTATATTTAGCTTATAGTCCTGGGGCCTGAAAGGAATTCTGTTGGACTTTAAAGAGAAAACAGGGCAAAAGATGCATTGTTTCAATTAACTACTGCTGTTACAAGCCACCACCAAATTTAGTGGCTGAAACCAAGACCGTTTTATTTGCTCATGATTCTTTGGGTTGGGAGTTCAGACAGGGCTCAGTGAGGATGGCTCCTCTCTCCTCCATGTCATCTTGACTGAGGTGCCCCCACTGGGGCTGGAAGATCCAATGTGGCCACGTCCATATGTCTGGGCCTTGGTGCTGACAGTCGGGTGGGGTACCTTGGTTCTCCTCCACATGGCCTTTCTCTCTCCCTCCATGTGGTCTCGCATAATTCAGTAGCTAGCTCAAGCATTTTTACAAGGTGGGTGTCTTCAAAGGGGCTGAAAGGGACTATGCAGCATCTCTTTCACTATATTCTGTTGTTCAAAGCAAGTCAGAAGGCCAGCATGGATTCCAGAGATTGGGAAATAGATTCCACTCTTTGTTTTTTTTTTTTTTAAAGGTTGGCTCCTGAGCTAACATCTGTTGCCAATCTTCTTCTTCTCCTCCTCCGCCAACCCCAAAGTCCCCCCAATATGTAGTTGTATATTCTAGTTATAGGTCCTTCTGGTTGTGCTATGTGGGACGCCTCCTCAGCATGGCTTGTTGAGCAGTGCCATGTCCACACCCAGGATCAGAACCTGCGAACCCCTGGGCCTCTGAATCGGAGCGTATGACCTTAACCACTCGGCCACAGGGCCCGCCCCAGATTCCACTCTTGATGGGAGAATAGTACAGGGACATTGCAAAAGGGATGTGGTTATGCTAGGTGAAAGAAGTCAGACATAAAAGAGTACATTATGTATGAATCTATTTATATGAAATTCTAGAAAAGGCAAACTAGTCTAGAGTGACAGAAAAGCAGATCACTGGTTGCCTTGGGCTGGCAGGTGGGGATTGACAGCAAAAGGACATGAGGGAACATTTGGGAATGATAGAAATGTTCTGTACCTTGATTGTGGTGGTGTATACACAGGTTATACATTTGTGAAAATGTGTGCATTTTATTATAATTATTAGGTAAATTATACAAAAAAAGGACGGGGAGGTAGGAGAGACTGTGGTGACCATCTTCAGAAATAATCTCCCATTGGTAAAAATTTAGATCTGAAGGAACCTTTGAAGACCATTTGGTCCAGTGCCTTCATCTTACAGAGAAGGAAAGTGAGGCCCAGTAAGAGGAAATGCCAAAGGTTACTGTGCAAGGTAGTGACAAAACCAGGACTGGAACCCAGACTCCTAACCACAGTCTTCCTGTCACTTCTCTCATAGCCTCTAAGAAGATTGGGGAAAAGGATGCCCTGGACCTGTGTCCCACTGAGACTTCACTTAGATGTGAACATGTCTGGGGATGAGGCCTGGGCCATGTGAGCTGTCAATATTCCTTTGCACTCTAGAACTTTCCAGGGGTCCCCAAGAGTCAATATGAAGAGTCAGGATGAGATTTCTGTGCTCTGTTCCTAGCTCTGCGAGACTATGCACGAGTTCCTGTAACTACTCCGTAAGTCGGTGTCTGTAATAAAGGTGAATGGAGAATATTTATAAATAGAATTGAACACCGTGGGAAAAAAATAGAGGAGCAACTATGCCACAGCCACCTGTCGTCTACAGTGCTATCTTTGGGTTTCCTAGGAGGGTACTGGTGGGAAAGGACAAGGAGGGCTATGGAAGTATCAAAACAGTATTATTTACTTAAGTTTTACTAAATTAGCAAACCTACCTTTCAGGCTTGTAAGATGAGGATTATTGCTAGCTTTCATAAAATGTTCCATAGTAAGATAGAGCTGAAGTAATAATAAATAGTATTGCAACTCATAGTAATATGCAAATGTTAGGACATATTTGAGGAATTTGAAAAAGTACATACAGACCATTCTCTATCTTTAGTATACTATCTTTACTCAGAAAAAAATGACTTTGAACCTTGTCCAAAGTGTCTCAGATATTAATCAGATGTATTCAACTCCTTTGGCTCCCAAAGAATCTTTTTAAACAGCATCTACGAAAGAAGGCAGAATGCTGTGGGCCGAAATGATTTGCGGCTGGTACATCAGAGAGAGAGTAATACCCTGCTGATCTCGGGCGCTTACCCAGAGGACCACGGACTTGAACTGTAGATAGAATCTGAACCTTTTGCTAACACAAAGTCACTTTTGAAATTAGTTACCAAAACACTAAAAAATGAATGATTCAGCAAGGGAAGTTTTTTCAAGAGAACATCGCTCTGATAGATTTCTGAAGCTTGGGTTTTTCTTCATTTTAGTTTTGGGTTGTTATTTCTCCCTTTTTCTAGTTCCTATATCTTAAAAATTATTCATAGTAAACATTGTATTAAATGAGAGGACACTGATTTGCATCTTGAAGTTGTGGTTTCTGTCTCAAAGCTGCTGACTGGAAGGAGCCTGTTCATTCACAAACTTGAAATGCAGTTGCAGAATAACTCTGCCGGCCTAACGCTAACGCCCGGTGGGAAGAGATGCATTTATGGAAGTAGTTCAAGCCAAAGACATCTCCTCTCATTTGGCTTATCCCATCTGGGCAATGCTTTGGTCCTGAGTGGATTCCGCTTGGTATAAGTTGGGTTAAAGAGGGGAAAACAATATGGAATATAGGGGAATTACCCTGAGGCTCTCTTAGAGTCTAACCTCAGCAACCCTACAAGACTTAGCTTCATCTAGGCCAGGCATTCTCAACTCTTCAGACCTTCTTAAAAGTTATGTTTCTTGGAGCCGGCCCGGTGGTGCAGCGGTTAAGTTTGCACGTTCTGCATCGGCGGGCCGGGATTCACCGGTTCGGATCCCGGGTGTGGACATGGCACCACTTGGCACACCATGCTGTAGCAGGCGTCCCATAAATAAAGTAGAGGAAGATGGGCATGGATGTTAGCTCAGGGCCAGTCTTTCTCAGCAAAAAGAGGAGGATTGGCAGCAGATAGCTCAGGGCTAATCTTCCTCAAAAAAAAAAAAAAAGTTACATTTCTACTCCATGGCTGCCATGTTTTGAAATATCTGGACTACCCAACATGTAGCATCATTCATAACCCTTGAAGCTTTTAGTCAGGTACACACACGTTGTGGCAAGGTTTTTTTTCAATAGCATTGGGAACCATGTACGGATCACCAGTACTGACTTAGGAACTCAGGAACCCAGCATGAAGTGAAACTCACAAGGGAGACACACCAAGACTTCTGGGTCTTCTACTTCCCTGCCAGCCCGGCTGCCACTTCCCACCATCACTGCCGTTCCTCTGGAATTGATGGTTGTTTTAATCACCTCCGATTCATGCCATTAGTAAGGGAGGTATTCCCACCCTAGAATTATGGGGATAGCCAGATGCGCAACACCTGACACTGGACAGATGCGATTGACCTATACTCGCAGCCAGGGAAGGGAGACCACTGCATACTGGGCACGTGGAGGTTGCACTCGGGGACAGAATGAACAACCAGGAGCTGTGGGGGGGCAGGTTCTTTGTAGTATCAAAAGGGGTGGGGTGGCCCCTGGCTCCCAAGAGAGGGTGTGATTGGCTTGTTTTGGTTCTCAGGGCTGGCAGGGAACTGGAACCCCCCACGCAGGGATAAGCAGAGGTGGCACCTGGTCCATTTGATAAGGAGAGTGGTTTGGCTAGGGGGCCTTAGAGTGAGGCAAAGGATGCAGGCCAAACTTTTCTAGTTAATACTTTCAATTAGTCACATAGCAAATGATTACTGAATATCTTCATGTGCTAGCACACACATTAGATTAGGCGTGGAGACTACAGTGAACAGAACACAGTCCCTATTCTGAAGGAGTCAATGGAGGAGAATGGAAGACATAAGCAGATGGTCACGATACAAAGCAGGTGCAGGAACAAAGATTTGTGCCTGTGCTGTGAGAGCACAGTGATGGGAACAGTTCCTCCAGAGTGGGCATGATGAAAGGCTCCACAGGGACCAGGGAGTGGCCCCTGAGCTGGCCTTGAAGGATGAGTAGGAGTTTGCCCACCAGAGAAGGGAGAGATGGGAGCATCACATCAGAGGGACCAGTGTGACCAAAGGTGGAAATGATCATGTGTTAAAAATAAGTTAAATGTTAAAAGTAAGTGACAAATAGTCCAGCAAAGGTTGGGGGAGGGAGGTGGTTAGCATAGGGATGGGGGCAGGGTTGACACTGTCTCGGAGAGGGCAGTCTGGCATAGTCAGGGACATTGTGCCAGGAGGGCTGCCCTGGGAGCTTTCTGCTTCTCTCACCCTCTGCTCTCCACATTTCCCTCCAGTCCTTCTTTCTCCCCAGGCATCTTCTCGTCTTTGCAGAATCACATTCTGTTCTTATATTAAGTGGGGGAGAGGTGATGGGGGAGGGAGCAAGGAGAGATGAGATGCTAGGAGCTTGCTAAGGGAGCTGAGGAAATGACAAGAATAAACTTCACTCGCCTGACCATCTTACCAAAGACTGCCTCTAAATACATGTGTAAAATATTATGCCAATCACTTAATGTGCCAAAGCTCCCAGCCACAGGCCAGGCCAGCTGGGCACTGCCCAAAGCTTTGTCAAGAGTGCTCAGATCCCTTGCCCTCTCAGCTCCTCCTACTCCTTCTCTGCTGCTCTTGGAATCTTCTCCATCCTTGCTCCTGCTCCCCTTGGCCAAGATGATCAACTCTGGGAAAACCACAAACTTCTCTAGACACTGAGGAGGCTAAGCAGCTGATTTTCTTGGAGTCGAAATAAGGGAGAGAGAGTTAAAGATGTTTTTATCTAGTTCAGGAACACTGCCATCAATGTTCCTACCTTAGATGGATAGATCTTTGAGCTGTGTTTGTTTTCCTGTGCAATTCTTGCCTTCACAGGTGCTCACGTCTTGGGTTGGAAATTGCCTCCCCTTCCTCTCTGCCTCCGTTCTCATCTGGAAAACCCTTACTCATCTTTCAAAACCTAGTTCAAAGGTCACCACCTTGAGAAGCCTCCGTCAGGCAAGCTAGTCACTACATCCTCCCTTAGCAACTATTTTGAAACACTGAACACATTGCTTATAATTATGTCTGCATGCATTTCCTTCACTCTTATCTAAATTCCTGAGGTATCTTTGTTTCCGTAGCAACCAGCAGGAACAGACACATAGTAGGTATTCAGTAAAACTTGAATGAATAAAAGGAGATGAAAGCCAAAGAAAGCATTTTAAAAATCATACATATGGATCAAGCTTCCAACTACCAATTTACAGAAAATAGAGTACAGAAAAAGATGTTAAATACCACCCCAGGATACAGTCGGCAAAATCCTGGGAGAGGAAACTCTTTAGGACAAACAACCCACTTGCTTGAAAAATGAATTGCAAGGAGGGAAAAAAGAGAGATAGAGGAGGACCAGTAATTTAAGAGACAGAAGACCTGTGAATCAACTGCAAAGCATGGACTTTATTTGGATTTCGATTTTTAAAAAATATTACATTGACATGTATAAGGCTTTGGAAATTTGAACATTGATTGACCGGATATTTAATGACTTTAAGGACTGATTGCTGATTGTTTTAGATGTGATAATGGCATCATATTTATTTTGAAAAGAGAATAGTTGTTATATTTTAGAGATAAGTCCTGAAGTGTTTATAGGCAAAATTATGTCTGGAATTAGCTTCAAAATAGTACAAGACAGAGGAAGTGGATGAGCGTGTGAACGGGGCAGGGTTGGCCATGGGGTTGGTGATTGTAGGCTGAGTGATGGGCACAGAAAGAATCACCATATATATTTTTTAATGTACACTTGAACTTTTTATTGCATTGTTTAAAAACAATAAAAAAATTTAAAAAAATTTTTTAAATGTGAAGTCTTGAATATTTCACATTCACAATTTGTGGCACAGTAACTAGTTTAATAATAGAATTAAAATGAGTCCTCCTCGCCTCAATGTGAAAAAATTTTAAAGTTTAATGTATGCATATTTGCGGTTTTATTGTGTACTTGTGCTAGAATATTTTCCAAAGGAACGTTTTTATTTAAAAAAAAAAACAAGTAATGCCAATTAGAAAATAGAGTCTTTATATTTGGAAATGCACTTTCTCAGCTAGTTTTTAGGAACACCTCTGTTTTTTTCAAAGGGATATCTGTAGTGATGTCCAGTTGAACCGGTCTGCTAGTAAACTATAGTATTTTAACATTGTTACGAGTTGCAGACAGTTCTTAGATGCAAAGCAAATTTGGAAAAATGGTCTCTAAGCACAATCACCAACAATATTAGCAATACGAAGATTTTGAAGTCTGTTCACTTCCACCAAGTCCAAAGTTCTATGAGTTAAGCAGTGGGTTTCCAAGGGTGCTTATCGGTGTGGTTAAACAAGGTGTGGTGATACCCACACGGGCAGTGCTTTTGAAAAAAATATTCTTTGAATCAGTCTGCGCGATATTGCTTACTTAGAACATTTTATTATCTGTATCTTCAACTTAATATTGCCTTCGATGTTTCTTTATGATAAATATCTTCTAAAACTTAACGATTATGTATCAAAACTTGTATTTTCTTTTGTCAGACTTACGCAGAGTAATCTGAGGATGAGGGGTCATTTTCCCTGCCCCTCCGCCCCTCCGCCCCCCCAACCCTCACCGTGAATGACTTATGGACACTGAATCACTCGGTCCTTGGAACTGATGGTTGCCACTAAATGTGTATGTTTCCGTAACATAGCCATGTTATATGTAAAAGTTTAATTAAAAATATTTCTCAGGGAAATTAAACATATTTCTCAGTTTTAAATGGATCTTGAGTTTTTATTTTTTTAAGTTGTGTATGAGTGTTGCTGTGTAACTGGGAAGTGGGGCTGGAGGGTAAGAACCAACCGTTATCGAATGTCTCCTCTGCCAGCTAACAGGCTAAGTGCTTTTCTGATGTCGTTTCATTTAATCCTCCTAATATGCAGTCAAGAAGAGCTTCACTAGTTCCACTTTGCAGATGGGGAAAGTAAGGCTCAGAGAAGATAAGAAATTTATTCCATCTCACATGTTGGTCAAAAGAAGCCAGACACAAGAGAGTCCATACAACGATTTCATTTCTATAAAAGTAAGATGTTTATATTAAAATATAAAAACATTTTCGGGGCTGGCCCGGTGGCCGAGTGGTTAAGTTTGCGCGCTCCGCTGCAGGCGGCCCAGTGTTTCGTTGGTTCGAATCCTGGGCGCGGACATGGCACTGCTCATCTAACCACGCTGAGGCAGCGTCCCACATGCCACAACTAGAAGGACCCACAACGAAGAATATACAACTATGTACTGGGGGGCTTTGGGGAGAAAAAGGAAAAAATAAAAAATCTTTAAAAAAATATAAAAACATTTTCTAAGGATAAACTAGTCTGTGGTGTTAGAAATTAGGATTGCAGTTCTGTGGGGCAGTGACTGGGTGTGGTGGGGCCTGGGGTGCTGGTAATGTACTGCTTCTTGATAAAGCTGCTCGTTACACGGGTCTGTTCACTTTGTGAAAATTCGTAGTCCTGTGCACTTGTGATTGGTCCGCTTTTTTGTATGTACGTTATACATCAATACAATTTACAAAATGTGCAGTGAGGTCTTTGAAGCTTTTAAAGAAAGTCTTTAAAATTGTCAGTTAACTCTGACGTTGTTTCTTTACCAGGAGAAATAAACTAAATTCTGAAATCTTGTAGCATTTGTAATATACAGACCTCATGATGGTTTACGTGTTGTTCAAAATGATTAGTCTCAAAAATTTTCTGTAAACCAGTAGTTTTCTGTTTAGAAAAAAACCCATTTGCTAAGCATTTTTGTAAGAAGCATTTAGTGAGAACCATGCAAGTTTTTACGGCCTGAAACTTCTTTAGAACAACCGTTTGCCGTTTTGTTAAGGAACAGTAAATAAATCAATTTCTGAAGGCAGATAATTTCTAATCCATCAGTTTGCTAATGTAGTCATATTAATGATGGGGATACGTCCTGAGAAATGCGGTTAGGCATTTTTTTGTGTGCGAACATCATAGAGCGCACTTACACAAACCCAGACGGTACAGCCTGCTACACATCTAGGCTATATGATATTAATTTCATGGGACCACCATCATACATGTGGTCCATCATTGACCGAAATGTCATTATGCGATGCATGACTGTAAAATAAAACATGAGAAATCGAAAAATTCCTGGCATCAGAGTGAAATTACAATACAAAATTTCTTAAAACCACAAGTAAACTGACATCTGCCAATCTGGGCCTATGGAAGCCAAAACACATTTCGGCATTCATCCCAACGCGAGGAGCATCGTATCTGCTCAAAGGGAGATGAGACTATAATGTAATACAGGATTAGTCATGCTTTAAATTCAGACTCTGCCAATACACTGTCACAGGCTTAAAATCAATATGGTAAGCATTAAGTGAACAGTGGCCAAATGCTATGGTAATAGCCCTCAATCCAACCCATGACAATGCTCCTCCTTTCCCACCAAGCTGCATAGTGAATCTGTTTTAAGGAGCTGGTTTATTCCTTCCAGCCCCTACACTCACATCCCCCTTCTTGGTTATTTTGTTGAGTAGAGAAGTCAACTCAAATCTCAAAGTCCCAACCTAGCTTTTCAAAAGGGGTCCCCTCTTAGCCCAGTGTTTCCAGAAGTACCCTCAGCACGTTTCTTCTTCTATAGGACCGCACGTAAGAGTAGTAGTGGCAGTAGTAGCAATGGTAGGAATAACAACAACAATGACAATAACTAACATTTGTATAGTATTTTCTGCGTACTAGGAACTTGTTTTAGTCAGCTCAGGCTGCTGTAACAGAATACCACAGACTGAGTGGCTTGAACAACACACATTTATTTCTCACGGTCCTGGAGTCTGGGAAGTCCAAGATCAAGGCTCTGGCAGATCTGGCATCTGGTGAGGGTCCAGTTCCTGGTTTGCAGCCGGCTGACTTCTCATTGTGTCCTTACATGGTGGAGAGCAGAGAGAAGGCAAGCTCTGTGTCTCTTCTTATAAGGGCGCTAATCCCATTCATGAGGGCTCCACCCTCCTGACCTAATCACCCCCAGATTCCTCCCCACCATACCATCACATTGGGGGTTAGGATCTCAACATACAAATTGGAGGGAGGCCACAAACATTCGAACATTAAACCATTTAATCCTGCCAACAGCTCAGTAAGGCAACTATTAAACTACCATCCTCATCATTCCATTTTATAGGGGAGAAAACTGAGGCACAGAGAGGTGAGGGGACCTGTCCGGGGTGACACAGCCAGGAGGGGGAGGAGTTGGGATTCTGGCTCTGGGTGGTGATTCCCAACCTTGATTGCACTTTGCATTCACCTGGACAGCTTTCAAAACTCTGATGCCTGGGTCTCACCCACAGTGCCCACCCCCCAAGCTCCAATTCCAGATTCTAATTTAATTGGTCAGGCATTTTTTTGATGATCCTTGGGCAGTTTTAATGAGCTGCCAGGTTTGGGGCCTCTGGTCTGGGGCCTGGCATCTTGGCATCATCATATGCAGTCCATTAGAAGCGCTCGAGGGGCCGGCCCTGTGGCCGAGTGGTGAAGTTCTCACGCTCCGCTGCAGCAGCTCAGGGTTTCGCCGGTTCGGATCCCGGGCACGGACATGGCACTGCTCGTCGTGCCACGTTGAGGTGGCGTCCCACATGCCACAACTAGAAGGACCTGCAATTAAGACATACAACTATGTGCTGGGGGGATTTGGGGAGATAAAGCCAAAAAAAAAAAAAAAAAAGGAAGTGCTCCAGTGCTGGAGCGGACGCTATACCTTGGTTCCTATGACTTTCCCCATTGGGCACAAACTGGTTAAAGGAACAGTCAATGGAAGAAGGCTTGTTCATGAAATAATGACAACTTGTGGGCTTTTAGCTAGCCACAGGGTCTTAGGCAAGTGCCTCAGGACTTAGTTTTTTCATCTGCAAAGCAAAAGGTTTGAATTGAATGATTTCCTGGTTCCTTCCAGTGCTACGAGTCTATGAAATCAATATATTAAACCCTTCATTATCCTTGAGTGGATGATCCACAGAAAACGCTTAGTCTGAGGACTGCTTCCTTCAGTCAATCTTCTTAGCAATTGGTGTACGCCCAAGGAATGTGCATCAATTTTATTTTTGGCCTAAGCAGAACCTAATGAGGAAGGAAAGAATCATGTGTGTTTGCACGTGTGTACATGTGAAAACCATTCAGAAGATAAATTAAACGATTTGGAGGGATTATCTGCTGTTTGGGATTGTCCACGTCACTGCCCCCTCCAATGGCTTTGATAATTGAAAGTGGCCTGTCATCTGATTGTTGACAGCTGAAGGATCCATGTTGCCAAGGAAGCTGTGGCTGGATGCCAAGTAACAACCTGATTAATTATCCTTCTCTTTGTGCTGTCCCAGTGACACATACTCTTCCCTCACCAGAGTGGTCTCCAGTTTCAGGACCAGGGAAGAGAACAGTAAGTCCCCCAAACGAACAGTCCCTATTCCTGAGGCAGAAAATACATTAGAGCGACTTTTCATCCCCCCTCAGGTCCTTTGCTCATGGCCCTACTTGTTGACTCTGCCTAAGACAATAACTAAATCAAGGAGGGGCTGTCTAGTCACACTGGCTTTCCACGTGGAGGGTTCCAATAAAATGCTCTCTCTTCTTCAATCTGATGCATATGGAGGTTGCCCCAAACAGTTTGTCGGAGGCTCCAAGATAAGACAAACTACCGTGGCCAAGAGGCTGAAACTTATTTCCTGTGGCTCTACGCTGACTGGGCTTAAACGAGTAATTATCTTCAGCACATAGTTTAGTTTGGAGTATTAAATAGAATTCTGACAGCCTTTTCTAAAACCAGTTTGAAATAGTGGGCTTTCACACGGTATTAAGTGGGCACTGAACTTATGACGGCAGGGCAGAGGCACTGATGGCGGAGGGTGTGGTCTCTGGGCCACACCACCTGAAGGAGCGCCTTACCAATGGAGAAGAGCCCACTCGGATTTCTCTGTGGCCGTGGCTAATATCCGGGCCAAGGGATACTTCGTGCCATGGCAATTTGTGGACTTCAAAGGCTTTCCCTGTCCTCGTCTCAGTCAGTGGCCTCCGCGCAGAGTCCCCCAGTCCCTGAGAGGCCAGAGTTTTACTGGGTGTGCCCACCAGGGGCCAGCTCTGCACTGGTCTGCTGGGGCTTTCAGTGCTGGCACTCCAGGGCTCACCTCTGGGATGTTTCACCTTAACCCTGGGAAACAACTCCCAGGAAGAAGGTAGTTCTACTCACCTCTAGAGCTGTCCTGGTCCATGAGGGTTGGCTTTCTGGGTGATAGAGTCAGCCAGACCTCAGGTGTCTGCACCACCGCAGGCCTGGCTTCTGCTCAGTGGTGGTGATGATTTCACGGGGAACCTGTCCGACTTTACGTCAATTTCAAACAACTCTTTTAACAGTGGGGTCCCATCCTGGAGGTGGCTGGAGGGGTAGAAATTACCTCTTAGAACTTGAGCTTTGAAGTCGATTCCGGCAGCCATCTTGCTTGGAGCTTTTCATGAATACGGTTGTCAATTGCTTTGTGATTTTATCCTAAAGGGCTGGAAAATGCAGCTTTCCTGTGTAGGGTAGCTCAGTGAAGGCACTGGAGCCCTACACGGAGCCCCTCTCCAGTGAGATTCTTCTAGACACCTCCTGAGGTCGATAGAAAGAAGCTGAGCCTGTGTTTCTAATAGCAGAATACACAAGTTCTCAGACACTTGGACCTGATTTAGGCATAGATTTGTGCCTAGACCACAGAAAGAGATTCCTCTGGGATATAAGCCATATGGATACGTGATTTCACTATCTATTCAAGTCTATAGATCTAACTTATTAGCTTGTCTTAATCCCTTTCTTCCAAAGAATAATTTATTTCGCCTTTAGAAAACACATTGATTTTTACATAACAACATAGCTTTATAAAAGAACTTCAGCCTGGTCTAAAATTGTTTTGCTGGTTCGCACGTTCCGGATTTACTGGGGTGTAAGATACCAAATTGATATCCTCTTTATCAGTTCACTAAACTGCTTCATGACTTTACCCATTGCCCTAAGGATGCTTGTTGATAATCACCTAGACCTTTGACATTTTCCTAGACGTCGAAGGAATGTAAACGGAGACTAGAAGGTAATGATTTTCCACCCATCACATAGCCATATTAGCAAGGAAACTAATATTGCCACATATTGCTGGTGTGACATCCGGGAACATAGCCTGACACAGACTTACTTTTAAATAGGATGAAAAATTTATGTACAAGTTACTTAGCACTACTCTAATTTATAATAATAAAAAAGTTGAAAAAACCTAAATATTTGATTACAAAGGAATCGTTGAGTGACTAACCATATTGCAATTAAAAATGGTTCCGATGAAGAACATTGAAAATGTTTATGATATACAGCTGAGAAAGCAGGCTATAACAGAGTGTGGACAACTGCAACTATGTTTTAAAAAAAACGCAAACAAAGTATAAAGTGTGTTTCTGGAGACAACCCCCACCTGTCTCCTTCAGCCGCTGCTCAGGGCCTTAAGATAAAGCCCTGAAATTGAAGGTCATTCCCAGCTGAGCCCAGCCTCCCCTCTACTCCCACACTGCCCTGCTTCCATTGGGCCAGCCTGCTCGCCAGTGTATCCTGCCTCTGGACCTTTGCACATGCTGTTCTCTTGCCCAGAAAGTGCTTCTTTCTTCCCCTTCTCAGTGCATCCCCCAGTCCTCCTTGCCAAGTGTTTTCTGTGCCATATGTTGATCATTTAAGGTCTTGCATTCTGCTCTAATTTTTCACATGCTTCCATTTTTTTTCATATTCGTCCAAAGCAGACTTCAGGTACTGAAGAAGATGAAAGCTCCTAGGAGGCGGGTGATTACTTTATTGTATTTACTAAACATACCCTGAAATGTATTTCATGAACAAACCAAAGAGTTACAGGTGCCCAGATCCCTTGCCACAGGTCCCAGGGAAACTGGGAATCAGTGCTATGTGATCCAGCCGAAAGTGGAACAAAGTTGTCACCAAAAAGCCTTAACTCATGTTGCATGACAAACTAACATTTGTGACTTAGATGCGAGGTCACTGGCCCTGGTAGCAGCAGAGTCAGCGATCTTGTGAGAGACAGGACTTGGAAGCGATGCGGCTGCCTCGTGAGCCCGCACTTGGGACGCTGCCCTGGTCTCCCTGAGTTCTGCCTGAAGCTTGGCTCTGAGCGTTTATCCCCAGACTAGACCCTGCTTCTGTTAAACAGACAAGCCCAAGGCTGGTGGGAGCAAAGTATCAGGCAAACAAAATAACATATAATGTTTAAAACTGCTATATAAGTCTTCCATGATTAGAAACATACGGGTCAGGAGCGGGGCCAGGATGCTTTATGGCGACTATAGAATGTCCCTCAATATTTTTCTGACAATACAAAATCAATTTACGTTTAATACATTTTAAAATAACCAACCCACTCATATTATTTGATATTACTAACGAGAGCTGAAATTGAATCTTAATGTGATTCGTGAGCATATTCAGCAGAGGTTTATTACTTCTGAAAACACTTTGTGTTATCACAGCCCTTTATCGTTGGAATTGCTGGGTTTTGTGGTACAAACACATTAGATTCATAATTAAAATGCTGTTGTCTATTAATGCTACCATAGCATTTTCTCCAAGCAGATATTTTAAAAAATCCTGTACACTTGCAAGGATGAGTGGACTCCTCTGTGAGGAGAGATTCCTTCCTACACAGGCTCTGTTTGTTCATATGATCAATTCAGGACAGAATAGAACATTATAAGAATGAGCGCTAATGCGGCCTAAGGGCACAAAATTAGAGCTGGGCATCACCTTGCCCAAACTGTGAAATAGCCCCTCCAAACTACCCACCTCTTCTGTGATTTTAAAGTGGTATCAATTCCAAAGGCTTGGCAAACAATGTGGGCAGAATTATCGTAGGGAAAAATATAAAGATTAACGAAAGTTTTTTTAAAGAAGGTTCCAGTATGGTCAGCATAGCTTACCTGATGCCCTACTCTGTGGTTTAGGCAGGGACGAGAGGTCTGATCCCCACCTGTTACCCACAGGGCTCTGGAGCAAGAGAGGATTTCCACTTATTTGCCATAACTGGACAAACACAGTGAAGCCAGTTGATAGGCAAGAGTGAGGCAGGAGTGGGCCTGGGTTGGAAGGGCAATCAAAAAGGGTATGGGACTATTCTTCCAGGTGTCTCTGCCCTCCACCAGCTAGGTGGTCAAAAATCCAAATGGGCTTGGAGGTATGTTGCTCTTGGAAAGCAATAATGTGTTTCCCCATGAAACTTACCAAGGGTGCCTAGGTGCCTCTGGCCTAAAAGAAACCAGACTTCTGGGTTTCAGGCAAACCAGGCCTTGGCCCTCAAAGGCTCATAATATCCTCACATTATTGTATAACCTGTCTTGTCCCCTTTTGTGGAATTTTCATGAAAATCTGTATAGTAAAATGGAATTGACTAGAGCAAAGGCATGCAGCCTTTTACCAGCAAGAACTCTTTTTAGTATTCTCCAGCATGGAAAAAAGAAGTAATCATTAATTACTTTCCACTTTAAGTTCAGATCATCTGATCAGCAGAAGGGACAAATTTTGCCCCAAATTGTTGATGTAGTTCTAGACAAATGCCATGGCATTTTAATCAATCATGGGGACTCTTACATCAGGTCCGTGTGTGATAGTTGTTAGACTTTGGAAATATTTAAAATAGTCTGAGGGCGGCGTTCACTGTCACGCAGACTCTTGACAATCTGGACTTGTTGTGCTGAGCAGAGCAGAATCTGGAGTGGTAGAGAGCTGGGGCAGGCTGATGGAGATGCGACGGGGTTGAGTTTTCTCTTTTTTTAATTAATTTTATTTATTTTTTTATTGCAATAACATTGGCTTGTAATATTATATAAGTTTTGGGTGTACATCATTATATTTCGATTTCTGTGTAAATTACATCATGTTCACCACCCAAAGACCAATTACAGTCCACCACCACACACGTGTGCCTAATCACCCCTCTCACCCTCCACACCCCTCCCCTCTGGAAACCACCAATCCAATCTCTGTCTCTATGTGTTTGTTTGTTGTTGTTTTTATCTTCTATTTATGAGTGAGATCACATGGTACTTGACTTTCTCCCTCGGACTTATTTCGCTTAGTAATACCCTCAAGTTCCATCCATGTTGTCACAAATGGCTGGATTTCATCATTTCTTATGGCTGAGTAGTATTCCATTGTGTATAAATACCACATCTTCTTTATCCATTCGTCCCTTGATGGGCACTTAGGTTGTTTCCAAGTCTTGACTATTACAAATAATGCTTCAATGAACATAGGGGTGCACATATCTTTATGCATTTGTGTTTTCATGTTCTTTGGATAAATACCCAGCAGTAGAATAGCTGGATCGTATGGTAGTTCTATTCTTAATTTTTTGAGGACTCTCCATACTGTTTTCCATAGTGAATACACCAGTTTGCACTCCCACCAGCAGTGTATGAGGGATCCCTTCTCTCCACATCCTCTCCAGCACTTGTTATTTCTTGTCTTGTTAATTATAGCCATTCTGACGGGTGTGAGGCAGTATCTCATTGTAATTTTGATTTGAATTTCCGTAATAATGAGTGATGTTGAACATCTTTTCCTGTGCCTGTTGGCCATCAGAATATCTTCTTTGGAGAAATGTCTGTTCAGATCTTTTGCCCATTTTTAAATTGGGTTATTAGTTTTTTTGTTATTGAGATGTATGGGTTCTTTATATATTTTGGATATTAACCCCTTATCAGATATATGGTTTGTAAATATCTTCTCCCAGTTGTTAGGTTGTCTCTTCATTTTGTTGTTCGTTTCCTTTGCTGTGCAGAAGCTTTTTAGTTTGATGTAGTCCTATTTGTTTATTTTTTCTATTGTTTCCCTTGCCTGGTCAGTGGGGCTGGGTTTTTTCGCAATAGCACAGTGAGGATCATGCAGACTGTCCTCATACCTTGTCCCCACGGACTCACAGCCAAATGCCAGCGTGAAGGGGACCGTAATTAGAACAACAACAGTAACCTCACCTACAGCAACATTGACACGTTGATGGACATGTTTACTGAGTGCTGACCAGATTCAGGCACAGGATAAGCCTTTCACCTGGATCAATTTGTTTAGTCCTGAGGACATCCCAATTCCAGTGGTACTGCTATGATCACCCCCATTTTATAGCTGGAAAAACTGAGGCTCAGCGACTTTCCCCAGGCCACAAAACCAGAGAGGAGTGGCTGGGACCCAAATCCCAAGTCTGTCTGACTTCAGAGCCCTTGCTTATAATAATTAGACTAGGTAAGGAGGAAGGGATAAAAATGAAGACCCACTCCACTAAAATTTCCACGGAACACAGAGAGCAAAGTAGGCCGTCTCAGTGGCCGTGGAGGTGGAAGAGTGCAGAACATGGAGCCTCGGGGGGGCCTGTGTAGACTGAGGCGGGCCCTGCAGTACCCAGCTCCCCCACTCCTGGCCGTAAGTGACAGCCTGCCATGAGTTGGGGCAGAAAGAGGGAAAATTGCACACCGACATAGGAACCAAGAGAGATGACTTCCACTCTCCTCACCCGTCCTTTCCTCCCAAAGTCCTGCGAATATTTGGGAGGAATCTGGGAACTCGAGAGGAGGGCTGGAGCTCCTGCCGGGTGAGTGATACTATGTCCTGAGAAATACGAGATGGTGACTATGGATTGGACACTGTTTTGACGCCCCAGCTAGCGGGCCTGGGAAATATGGCTTCCATTTATCGGATGTGAATAGTCTGGCTGGCTGATGGATCTCACATCTTTTTGGTATCTATGTAGGTATTTTCTGAGGTGGAGTTCAAGCTTCTTTTATGCAAAGACTTCACCTGCTTCTTCGTATTTTGCAAATACGATTTTGCAAAGTGTTGTACAAATTTCAACGTTTGTCTATTTTTTATGATGGTGGCAAATATTACTAGGCAATAGGCATCTTCTTCACAAAATTCTTTAATTCTAGAGGACCCTTTCGTTAACAAATCCTTGGTGTAGTTTTCTTAGAAATGAGGAAGATGTTCCACTGCTATTTTTAAATCACTGGGTTGAGTAGGTTCACTGTGTGTTAGTTCCTTTGTCTGATACTGACACATCTTAGATTAGAGGCTTTGAGCCCCATCTAGACCACTATTTGTCACCTGACTGTTCAGCCATCAAGTAGATTGCTTTATGATCTGATTTGATTGTTAGACTTCCAAAGGAACCAGAAGACCACAAGATGGATGATTCTTAACAGGCTCTCATTGTGTCACTACTCCAGGACATACAGTGGCTCCCGACTGCCCTTGGCATTCACCCAAAACTCCAGCCCATACTCATTCCTCCCTCTCACGCAGCACACAAATGTGTGCCGCATGTCATGCCTCAGCCCCTGTGTGCTCAGGGGCCTCCGCTCCCATGGGGAGCTCCCGAGGAGAAATGTGCTCCACTTCCCAGAGCCGGCACGCTGCGGTAACCAAATGAAGACATGCTCAATCAATTTATAATTAACATACCATTCAATGGCCTGACGAGCATCACGCATTCTGAAAACCAAAGACGGGATTTGGAATGACTGTTTTCAAGAGTGGAAAGAAAAAACAAGCTTTAAATAAGGACTGTTTACATTTGTCAACATCTTCTACTTGAAATAATAAAGAACAGAGAGCAGAAGCAGCCTCGTGCAAAACAGCCTGTTCAAAACCACTGAGATATATTAAAATACACAGCAGCACAGACGCTCTGTCACTTTAAAAACGTTTTGAATCCCTAATGCCAAGCAGGATGCTGGGGGCTTCTTGCAGCCAGCACCAAGTGTTGGGAAAACAGAAAAAAACAAAAACCAAACAAAGCCCTCTGTGTTGACTCAGCCATAAGTCAACTTCTGTACCCCCATAATAAGGACAACCTTGTGGAGTGATGAAATTCCAAGTAGGCAGCTTTCTAGGTTGCATTATATATATAGGCAATTTTCAGACCCGCTTAATAATAGCCTGCATGATAAAGTATTGGACTCGATTGGCTGGAGGGAGATCGAAGGAGAAAGACGGTCCTGTGAATTGGTGGACTCGGGTGCTCTCGGGGAATCTGAGGGATGATTGAACCCCAGGACTAGTGTGCAATGTGCTAGGTGCTTACTGACAACACCCAGAAACTTAAAAATAAACTAACTGTTGAAAATGCAAGGAGGCTATGTCCAGGAGACATGCTAAAAAAACAAATTTCAGGCTGGTTTATGGTTTTTTTTAAAAAAAAGATGAAAGAGAGAAGAAAGGAAGGAAGGTAGGGAGGAAGGAAAAGAGAAAAAAGCCAATGATTAAGTGGCTTTGTAATTTCCCCCTCTGTTCATGCGAGTAGCAATTGCCCACACATTCTTCAAGGCATTTCCTCATATTTTATCTGGTTTCATTCTCATCACAACCCTGAGGGAACGATTTTTTAAGGGAGGAAATGAACGCACGGAGGTTAAGTGACTCACCCAGGATGATCAAGCCAACAGGTCAAGGAGTGGCAACCACAGCCAATCCCTCTAACAAGCAAAGCCAAGAGGGCCTGCTCTGTGTTGTGGAATGAACCCTCATGCCTCTTGCCTGGGGTCCCCCTGTCCTCGTGTTGCTATTGAAATTACCATATGGAACGATTTAGAGAAAGTCTCTCTGTAGACAGGGGCATGGACTTAATGATGCCCAGAGATCCCCAGCCACATGATGGTTTTCTTGTGATTCTAAAAATGCATAGTGGGCCTCCATGGAAACACAGTTCCATGTGCAGGAAGTTGGGACTGGGCTCCCTTTCTTGTCATTGATCCGTTGCACATGTTGGGAAGGGCATAAAAGGAAAATAAGCAGATGTTCATTGATGGTCTGTCTTCCTAAGGAGATCTTGTTGCTTGTCAACCAGTGGTCCTCACCTGGACTATGTGGACCTCATGTGAAGTCCAGCTGACGGAGTGAGAACTCTGAATTTAGGTGGCTTCCTCTTGGACTCTGCACCAGAGCCGCCTCATTCCCTGATCTTCTGGGCTCGAAACTCTGTTGGCGTCTACACCTCTCAGTCCCTTATGGTAGACAGGGGATGGAGGCTCTTTGAGGGTGTGGGGGTGGCTGGGACGGGTCTTTGGGATGGCTTTCTCCCTCTGATACTCAGATCATCTCCTGGAGAAAACCTGCTGCCATTTTGACTCTGCAATCATTTAATGTGGTGAAGAGTTGCCGTAGCAACGTGATTTCTGCATCCGGTTGACATAAATTCATGCCTGCCTGGTTTGAAAAGAAAAATTGGACATTCAAGCCCCATCAGAGAACTTACACATAGGAGCAGAGAGCAGCTATAAATCCTGACTTCATTATTATTTTTTAATTTTTTAGCATGGGTTTGAACATATGCAAAAGTGGGGACAAGTCTAATGAAGCATCGTGTGTCTGTCGCCAGCTTCAACAGTTATCAACACATAGCCACTCCTGTTCTTTTCTACACTCCTTCCTTCTCCAGCCCCCACCTACTGTATTATGTTTAAACAAATCCCAGCTGCCATATCATTTCATCCTCAAATACTTCAGTATGAATCTCTAAAAGATCAGGACTCTATTTTTAACAAATGATTCTCACATGAATAGTAAGCAGAAGATAAAAATAAAAGAAGATTTCAGAACATAAATTCTGCCTTTCTTCCAAACCAAATTATTTAAGCTGCATCCATATCTTTTTATTAGTATCTCTGCTTCAGACACTACTTACATTTTGGCTTAAAATATATCAGCGCTACGTGGCAGACAAAGTTCCGAGTACTTTACGTGAATCATCTCATTTAATCCTCCCAACACCCTGTGTAGTAGATACGAATATTATCTCATGTTACAAACGAGGAAAATGAGGCACAGGGAGGTTAACACCTTGGCTAATGTCAAACACTTAGAACGCGTAAATGAGCAAATACATTGTTTTTAGTTGCTGGTCAGGGCTAATCTTACCATTGAAATGGTTGCATATTGAGCTTATAACTTGCAGCTGGTCAAGCAGAGCCTTCTCTCCTGTGCTTTGCATTCCAGTACCTACTCCTAAGACTTGTGGGGTGGCACTGTTACATAGCGGTTAAGTCCAGTGCCCTCTGCTTTGGTGTCCCGGGTTTGTGGGTTTGGATCCTGGGCGTGGAACTACATGCCACTCATCAGCCGTGCTGTGCTTGCAACCCACATACAAAACAGGGGAAGATTGACACAGATGTTAGCTCAGGGTGAATCCTCCTCAAGCAAAAAAAAAAAAAAGTGGAAGATTGGCAACAGATGTTAGCTCAGAGCAAATCTTCCTCACCAAAAAAAAAAAAAAAGACACCATTAAAATCTTATTGAGCAGAAACTAAGAAGCACGCTAGGTGATTTAAGATTTATGCTCAAGATGACCACCTATCTTCATCCTCACAAGTATATTTTCAGCTGTTATACTTATTCGATTAAATCCTGAACAATGTCCTTCAATGGAAATATTTGGGAGGTTTGAGCCCTGAGAGGAAGTACCATGAGGCAGCCATGATGTTGCTCAACCACCTGCTGTGTGACGGAGGACAAGCACCTGTCTCTCAGCTCCTGGTGCCTACCCTGGCCCCGTCAAAACCTGGACACTTTGCACTGCGATTCTCTCCTCACAGGTCTGTTTCCTTAGAGGCTCCTTGAGACAGGAGATGTCGGTTTGGCTGTTTGTTCTTTTTCTGTGTCCGAGCACTGAAACTGGCTCATAGTAAATAAGTTTCTCCAGGTATTATGATTCTCTGAGTTCTTCTTATTCTTCTTTCAAATCAAGCAAATAACAACATATCTGGCAGTGACTAAAATTCAGAATAGATAAAAGCAGCCACGTAACTCAGAGAAAACGCTAATTTTTAAATCGAGGGGAAAGATATTCTTGTCTGATTTTCCATTATGTCTGCCCACACTGACATTATTCAATGCACGATTTTCCAATGCGTTCATAGACAGAGTCTTTGGAGTTGATCTTGGGAAAAATTAGCAGTTTTTTATCTGAAGTTAACATTTAACATTTATCTGAAGTTTAACATTTTAATATTTAAGATTCTTAAGTTGACTTGTTATTACTAATAGTTATTTTAGGTTTGTAAAAGATAGGCAAATATACAGAACAAGATCTGAAGAGGTTCAAATAAGGTCAGTATTAATACAATGTTTAAGCATTCCCAAGTTACCTCAAAGTGCTTTTCTCACACTTAATAATACATTAAGAAGATCAGGGAAATTCTCTGAGACTCTTCTGGTTTTGAATATTTGCCCTGTTGTTCCCACATGCATTTACCAGAGCAGATGCCAGGTTTTGGTTTAGAAAATATTACTGTGCAGGGGCCTGGCCCAGTGGCCGAGTGGTTAAGTTCATGCACTCTGCTTTGGCAGCCCGGGGTTTGCCGGTTTGGATCCTGGGCACAGACCTACACACCACTCATCAAGCCATGCTGTGGCGGCCTCCCACATAGAAGAAGTAGGATGACTTACAGCTAGGATATACAACTGTGTACTGGGGCTTTGGGGAGAAAACAAAAAAAGAGGAAGATTGGTAACAGATGTTAGCTCAAGGCCAATCTTCCTCAAAAAAAAAAAAAGAAAGAAAAGAAAATATTACTGTACACAGTCGGCTAATAACAATGTTAAACTTGTGCATTGACTTGACACTTGTCCTTCTTACACAAGCTTGTGCTTCTTTCTGTATTTTATTCCAAGTGGCAGCAAATATGGAAATGTCTTATATGATGTGTGCTGGGATTATATTCACAACGATTTTTTTTAAAAAAATGTGCTGGGTAGTCTATATAGTTCAAGCTATTTCCTGAGAAACAGAAATAATCCTAGGTGAACACGATGCGAAAAATCAGAAGTCTGGTAATATGTTCTGCCCTTTTTGCTTCATATAAAAATATAGGAAACAATTTAACATATGTCACTCATCACCCATTTTCTGCATTTTTGTCAAGAAAGATTCTAAAAATGGGACTTTTGATACTGAAAGGTATGTTGGTACAGCCTAACCCCACACCCCTTGATTCACCCTGGAGTTCTTTTTTAACTGAAGAAAAATCAACTGGCAACTGAACCATATGTATGCTGAGCGCACAAGAACAGGTTGGAAGTGCAGAAGTCATGCCGGTGTCACGCGTGAGCAGGAGCGGAGGCTTGTCTGCGCTCCCTCACAGGCCCTGCAGGATGTGCTGACTCCACCGTGCTGAAGAACAAAACCCTCACCCGGGATTCCCTGCGCCCCCAGGGTGCTCTTCTGAGCACGTCCCATGCTGGAAAGGCGGCAGCTCAGTGCAGAGTGGTGGCCCTCCCACAAGACACAACCTCCCACTGGCCTTTGCCACATCTCTTCTCCACTGGACACGGACCAGGCAGGGATGTTGGCCAAACATCATTACTGTCAATGCAAACTTCCTGCTGAATTAAACTCTACCCCTTGTCAGAAACAACATTTAAAACTGTGTTTCCTTGTGAAGCAGAGTCTTGGTGCGCCTGTTCCAGAGCTCTCAGAGAAGCAGCATGCACACTTGTGTTTAACCAAAGATCATGATGCTAGTGCCAGCCACTGACACAAGGGCTGGCCTCACGTTCCAGTCTACAGAGCTCACCCGTCGAATGGCTTTCAGAATTGTTTGGACAGTGGATGGGAAATTCACCTAAACCGAAGGTCAGACAGTGTTGCCTTTATCTGAAAGGAAAAAGCCTTTTGTTGCCGCCGCCATTATAATTCCTGAGAAGTGTAGAGCAAGGTCTCAATTTTACCTAAGAAATGACACCTAAAGCTTGAGATTTGTTTTTATTGATGTAAAATTACAGTTCCTGAAATAGGCAAGGCCAATTCTGGTATCATCTATTTTAAAGGCAGGCATAATTCTATGGACAATAACAAATCCTGGGATGGCTTCTTGGAAGAGCCAAAGCTGGAAGACTTCGAGAAGCAAACAATCTGAGAGAGACCAACCTACTCTAAACGGAACTTGGCCCCAAGATGGTTAAGTGGGTCATCAGTAAGAGCCACATTTATTGAGACTTACCATGTTGCAGGTGCTGTGCTAGGATATTACACGGATTACCTGATGGAATCTTCACGACAAGTGAGAAAAGTACTAGTGTGGTAACCAGTTTCTAGAGGAGGAAACTGAGGCTTGGCGTGTGAACTTGCCCAAGGTCATCCAGCTGGCAAGTGGTGAGGCCTGGCAGGGTCCACACTGCCCCAGCTCTGTCTAATGCCCCTGCTCCTATCTGTCAGGCCACACGGTCTCTTCCAAGCGATGGAGTCCTCTCTCCCTCGACACCCACCCCAGTCAGGCCATCTGAGTCAGTAAGAGTGATTTCTTTGTTCATAGCTATTAGAGCTTCATATTTTGGTTACAAGTGTGCCCAAAAGAACAAGCAAGGGAGTCGGCAGAAGTGAAATGTATGTATTATAATCCATTTTCACAATTCTTAAAACTCCCTGAGAAATGGTGTAAGAGTTAAATGTTTTAAGCTAAATGAGGGAACGAACTATAATTCTGTACATACTTTATTGGGGGATTGGAATACGTATTCAATTTAGTTATAAAGTGACTTTCTACAGAGAGAATGCTATTTTCCCTTTGGGTTTTCCCACTGACGAAAACCATAAGCCTATTTTTCACAGGAAATTTTCTTGACCGAAAAGGGTTAAAATTATAGGAATGATCACACAGGACATCCCGGAAAACCTTGTAGCAGGCTTTCGTCACGTTTCCAAGTCAGGTATGGCCCTTCTCCCCTCCCCCATTTTCCTACTGTTATGTCTTCCCTCTTCCTGGATCACAAAGGTTTCTCCCAGGAGGGAGGTTGGCATCTCACAAATTCTTGGCGCTCTCCTTTGGATTGAGTATTGAACCTTGTAGAGCTGGGAATGGCAGAGGACCACAGTGGCAGCCATTAGGATGTCTTCTGCTCCAGCCCTTCTTTGAGTAGCTTGCCCCTCATTCGTATGGCCGTAGGGATGGGCTCCTAGCAGCCCTGCACGTACACGTTACAGCCCCTCCCACCTGCCCTCACTCCTTCAGAACCTTGTATCCACCTGTAGACTGGGACATCTCCACTTGTCTGTAGACACCTCAAATTCTTGTATCTGAAGTCAGACAAGACATCTTTCTCCCCAAACGTGCTCTTCCTCCAGGATTCCCCCTTGGTCAATGGCTCTACCATCCACTCAGTCCCCCAAACAGAAACCTGGGGTCCTCTTCACTCACTCCTCTCCTTATTCCCCACATCCAATTGGTGTCCAGGCTTTGCCTCTCCTTCCGCTGGAATTTAATTCCTTCTCTCCATCCACAGTTCATTCTCAGCTCAGCTCTCCTTATTTCTCACCTGGATCAATGCCACGGTTCTCCCTCTACACCCAGGGTAGGCACCTTCTCTGGGAGGTTTTTCTTGCCTACCCGCACCGCTCACCTGGGCTCAATGCCCTATATGTTCACACTGCCTCTTGTGCGCGTCTCTATCATAACACTTATCCTGTGTACCCTAACTGTATGTTTACTTTTGTATCTCGACCCAACACACCATAAGCTTCTTGAGGGTGGGGACTGTGGCTTATTTATGAATAGCCAGTTCCGAACGGGGCCTGACCCTTGGTGGTTACTCATTAACGGCACTTTGCAGTTGGCTCTGTCACCAGCCATCCTGGGGGAGTCTTGTCAGGATCTGTGTGTGATTACACAGCTTATCCACCTGGGCCTTCGGGCTGGCTCACCAGGAGTTACATTTCCTTTTTATTTGTATCTCTTTGGTGATAATGAACAAGAATACAGCAAAATTACAGGTCCAACGGGGCTCAAACGTAGGGATTCAGTTTTTAGGCTCCATGCAGTTAACAGGTCTGTTTTCTACATTACTGAAAACCTTGCATATAATATATTACCTGGCTACAGTAGCTACTCAAAAATTAATAACAATAGAAACAATAATGATAATATTTATCACTTACTGAATGCTTCCAATGTGTTTCCTATTTGGAGCATTACGTGCATATATCATTTAATCCTCAGAACATTTTTATAAAATTGGTATTATCCCCATTTTACAGTTGAGGGCACAGCGTTAAGGGACATGCTTAAGGTCATGCAAGTCATGGCACCAGATATGGACCCGGCTGTCTGATTCCAGAGGCACATTCGTTAGTCATTACTGCCTGAACCAGTGTTCACGGGACTCTGTGTCATGCTCTCCTCAGCTGAACTCTCAGTCTGTGAGTGACGGCTGCTGAAATATGATTTGTAAGCATGTAGAAAAACACAGATCTTTGTTTCTGACATCTTTTCTGATTGTCACAACTTCCCCAAATTCAGGCAAATATTTAAAATATCACACATGCTAAGTTATTTAACATTACGTCTTTGCTTAGCTGGAATTTAAAGTAGACTTCATTAAAAAGGCATTTCTCCACAAAGAATTCATATTCTCTTCCTCCCAGAATTATCTTCCTGGAATATATTTGTTCATATTACTTGTTTTTTGCAGGACTTGAGGGTTTCTTTTTAGAATAGGCGGAAAATATATTTATGCTATTACACAGATTTTTGAATCTTCTTTTGTCATGGTCAAAGAATGAAAACCATCTGCTTGTTGCCACCCAACCTTTGAACTGTCTTCTAGCCCAGTTGGCTTGGCTTTTATTTGTAGACTGGGAAAGAGAGCACTGGCCAGAATTGTGTTGGCACAAAATTGGCCTGACTCGAAAAGCTATGGCAGCCAAAAATGTCTTCTGAACGGCAGTTCCTGGAATTGTCGACAGAAGTGTCCTCTGCCATGACCGGCTTCAACTACACGTGGTCAGAAGGTCTCCACCCCACTGGGCAGGCTTGTGAGTTTCTTAAAAATAGTTGTGCATGATTGCTGAATGGCAAAGAGGGGAAATGTGACCTTAAATTTTGTTTTCTCTCTGACGTCCACTATTCTGTGTTACCAACCATAAAAATGTGATCCACTGAGCCTGCTACCATAAAAATGAAGGGGAAATTAGAAAAACACAATTGATAGAATTGAGTGCTTTACTCATCTGTTTAAAATGTATGTCTGCATCAAGTTCTGGGTTATTGGATCCGTGTTCACACTGGGGTATGACCTTTGTTTCCTTTTTCCTCATTATTGAGCACCAGTTCTAAGTTTGTTAACATCATTTAAAAATACATCTTTGGGGGTTACACCATGTGTCAAATTCTCAAGGACTTAAGGAAACGTGGAACACATTTTTGCACAGTTCGGGGAATCAGTGATCTATGAAAAAATTGCTGAAACGTAGTTAAAAACAATTCTCCCAAGAGCTGTGCATAAATGAGTGCATTAATTATCCCTTCAATATTAAGAACATAAAAATGAAGAAACTGTTTTCAAAATTGTTAAGCTACCCCAGTAAGCTTCCCAGACTGACTCATTCCCCAATCTGTCTGGTTTCTTAACAAGCATGCCTAGACTATACTCTCCATAGAGAAGCAAATGTTCTAGAACAGAGAACAACCAGTAGCTTAAATTCTGTCCAGAAGAAGATTATGGAACTAAATGATTAACAACTCATTGAGACCAGATTAGATTAATAGCTTTTAACATCCTTTGAAATGGAAAAATTTTAAATATAAAGTTGGAATTGGAAGGTTGTGGGAAAGTTTTTAGTAAATTGTGTATATATGTGGGAGAGACTCTACAAATATCTCTGCAATGTTTGTGTGACAATACTTCAAATATAAGATTCGATGTTTTCCATGAAAAAGTGGATTATATTAGGTATATGCAATTGTCAAAACTCATAGAGCTGTAACTTGAGGTCTCTGCATTTCTCCATGTATATGTAAATTTTACCTCCATTTAAACAAACCCTCAAACTCTTAAGGTCAACAAAAACAAGGAAACCCTGAGAAGACTTGAGGGCTAAAGGTAATGTGATATCCTGGAAGAGATATAAGAACAGAAAAAGGAAAACAAAAAAAAGAATGAAATGCAAATGAAGTGTGGATTTAGTTAATAACAATGGAACAGTATTGGTTCAATATTGTGACAAATGTGCCACATTAATGTAAGATATTAACTACAGGGAAAACTGCTGCTGGGTGTAGGAAAACTCTGCCACTTTTCCGAAGCCTGAAACTATTCTAAAATGTAAAAGGCTTATTTTAAAAGTTAGAAAAAAGCGGAATAAGGGGAGGTGGAGGAGAGGACAACATGGCAGTTACCCCAGACACTACTGGAAGGTCAAGAAAATGAAAATGAAAATATCGGTATACATCATCTATTTCAAGATATGTGTAAACTAGCCATAAAGAGCAAATGTTTTTTATCTACTGGCCATTAGCAGTGAACAGATTACTCCTCCATGAGACTTATTTTCCCATGATAAAAAAAGATTGTCATCATTATCACATTTTTTTTAGCTGGGCTTAAAGTTAAAAGGGTTGTACACACACAAATGGCAATGGGCTGAATAAACAGTACAGTTTTCATTTTCAACGGAGCATATTCCTCCTGGTAAATTATCTAGTGCCACGGTTCTGTCCTGTTTAACTCCACCACCCATGAGTTACATACATTCTTTATGTGGATAAACAGAAAAATTCATTTCGTGCCTGCTAAAACGTTTTCTTCTCAGGTGTTATTGTGTGTATAGAGAGATGTGTAAAGAAAACTCGCTTACAATGTCATCTGTGTCTCCGTTAATACGCCTTTATGCTATCATCCATAATCATTATAATTGTCATATCGATCTCCCTTTTAATAAACGGAGTCTTCCTCATCATTTATTGGTGTCCATGCTAACCAGCCCTCGGGGGCTCGAAGGGGCCGAGCACAACCGCGAAGCAGTGTCTGGTCCAGTGTCGCCACATCTGGGTCTGGCTGCCAGGAGCAGAGTACCCACAGGATGCGGCAGGATCCTTCCTTTGTGGCGCGCAGCTCCCTCGAAAACACCCCTTCCTTGCGACGACAAACTCCTCTTTTTTCAGTTAACAGTTCGGGGACAGAGGTCGGTGGGGAGGCCCCAAGCTGACGTAGACCGAGATGAAGATGAGGAAGACCGGGAGGAGGAAGACGCTGGCTGCCGCGGCGGCCACAGCAAAGAGCTCCATCCTCCAACCGCAGCGCAGCCTCCCGCAGCCGGCACTCTCTCGCTGCCAGGAGGCGCCGCGTTGCCATGGGAACCGCGACGGCGCCCCCGCGGCACCCGCGTTTATTACCGGAGAATCGACCCGCGCGGACGCGGTCCCCACCCCCCGGCGGAGGGCCGCGCTTGCTCCTCGCCCCCGTCACGCGTGCGGGAAAAGCAGAGCCAGACCACGGCGCGAAGTGCAAACTGCAAATGCCTCGTAAGCGTTGGCCGGAGGCTGAGAGCGCCGCTGCGAGTGGAGGTCGGTGCGGGCCCGGCCACGCAGTCCCTCCTTCCCCGCCTCTCCCGCGCGCCCCCCAGGCCCGGAGCGCGCCCCGGGACGCAGAGAGCCGCTCTCGCCCGTCCCAGGCTTTGCAGACGCCCTCGGACTCCGCCCGTCCGGGGAGGAACCGCAGCGTAGCCCCGCAGATGGAGAAAGTTAGAGGGCCAACTTGAGTTTTTGCAGGACCGCCCCCAAACAAGCCCACCTAGAATCCTTCTGGTCCTTGCCCCGCGGGCTCTCCAAGGGGAGGGAGGGAGCATAAAAGACATTTACCCCGAGTCCTAGTTATTGGAACGATTCCTTAACACGCCGTCTGTCCCGGGAGCTAGAAACAGATTGCAGGACTGCAATGTTTGGGTAATTAATAAAGGGACGATAACGGGGCTTCCGAAACGCTGGCTGCCCGGAGCGGGGCCGCGGGCCGGGCGGGCGGCGCTGCGAGGTGCTCGGCGCGGCTTGGCCGCCCTCGGGACGCACAGACAGTGATTCGCTAGGGAGTCCACACCCCGGCCTGACTTTTACGATGCACGTATTAGGAGAAACGCAGAAGGCTGGCGATCCCCATTTCACCCACCAAACTTTCTCCTCCTGGTCACTGGCGGAGCTCCGGGCTCTGCGCCTGGGCCTGAAAAATCCGCCTCCAGGGAGCAAAGGGCTTGTCGCTTCCGCCTATAAATATTAATAAGCTGAGAGGTTCGGGCGTAATTATCTCCCTTTAATTGCAACTCAACCAAAAATCCAGCCCCCTGCCACTCAGGCCCCCCTAAATCAGAATTGCTGGGTTTCGCTTTCAGGAGACTCCCTGGGCTCAAAGTCGTTCTTTGTATCCGCCGCCCAACATGGAAACCATATGCCGCGCCTCGCCGCGTGTTAAAATCACCCTCCGAGAGATCCGAGCTGACGCCCCTTCGCCTTTCATTTCGTCGCCTGCATCCACGGCCGCCTCATGCCCCCAATTTCTCTCCCCGCCACCAGGGAACCCCGCGTCTATGCCCCCTCCCCCCGACCTCACTCTATTAAAACAATAATCTGAGGGGTTGACACGCAGGGGCGGCCCCTGGAGGGGGTGGGATTCGCCCGTGTTTGACCCGAAGTCACCTGTGCTGCGCCCAGGGGAACAGCCCTAGCGGCCTCACCGCGGCCGCGGCGCTTGGGTCCGCAGGCCCGGCCTCCTGGGGGCCCCTCTGCTTCCCGGACCCTCTGTCTCCAGCACCCCGCCAGCCCACTCCTTCCCCGAGGTCTCCTCCCTGTGTCCCTAAGGAGCCGCGCGCGGTAGGGAAGGGGCGCCGGGCTGCTTGAACTCAGCGCGCTCTCCCCAGGGCCAAGGTTGGGGTGGGGGTCGTGGGCTGGGGCATTTCGCCGCGCTTTGTCGCCACGCGCCACCAAAGCTGAGAGCCGGGTTCCGGCGCGACGCCCGGGATGCTCAGCCCCGCGCTGGCTGCGCCCATTGCCCCGGCCTTCAGGCCGGGGGGCTTGCGGGGGGGCGCGCGCTGGGGGTTGCCAGGCAAGGCCCGGGGTGCGGGCTCCTCCGTCCCGCCCCGCGGGCTTCGACAGCGCAGACCCACACTCCAGCCCGCGCCTCCGCCGGGTGTCCTGGGGCTTGCGGAGCCGAAAGGAGCCTCCTTCTCGCTCCACAGGCGTGGGAGCCAGCAGCGGGAGGAGGCTGTGCGGAGCCCAGGCGCCCCGGACGCGGGAAGGAGCCCGGCCGCTCCCCTCGCAGGAGAGCGGCGGAGGCCAGCAGTCCTATCGGGAGCACTCATGGCCCGTAGGCGCCTCCAGAAGGCCCAGCTTTGTGCGCTCAGACATCTGAGGCTCCATCACAGGCCAGGAGGAGCTGCCGAATTGTTTCTTGCCCTCATCTTTCTGTTCGGAGTTGAGCGCTAACAAACAGCTGCCCAAGGCAGAGAGGTGCGGTCCGCTCCCTACGGGATGATTATGAGCGTTTGAAAATATTAATGTCCATTTACTCGATACATTCCCATTTAAACTGCATCAAGAGGAGAGATCAAAATGCAAAATAAGGATTTAGGTTAAAACACAGCGATGAAATTAGGACCCGTTTTATTTCAGTTAAAAATGCAGACCCATCCAGGAGGTCCAATGAAAAGATACTATGTGCCCTACGATTTGAAGGTCAATTCCAGACTGTGGTGGTCCCTGAGTTTCATGAATGTTAACTGTCCACTGAAATGACAAAAAGAAATCCACCTCGGAGGTCAGATGCTTGGGCTGTAGCTATGTGAGATGCAGGCGGTTTCTTCAAGGCACTCCAGAGGCAGGATCAGCTTTTTTGCTGACCAAGTCAGTTTCCCGTAAAATTAACACAGGCTCAGGGCTCTGGCAGCAAATGGTTAACTGGGGCCCAGAGTTGGGAGAACCCATTTTGGTGGTCAGGGCGGGAGGTCAGTGCTACCACCATTAGCAGTGTGGTTTGGCACCTTCCCTTTTCTGCTCCCACCATCCAGCACCCAAGTCCCCATGTGTGGAAAGTCAGCTGCAGTAGTGGCCTGGGAGGAGGTGGTGATGAGGGCAAGAGCTGCAAGACAAATGGAGGTGGTCGCACTGGGCATCTGGACTGGCGTGGGTTTTCTTTAGTCGTATTCCTGCACCCAGGACGTGTGGAGTAAATGTTGAAAGACCCAGAGCTACAGGAAGGTAGTGTGGGGTTGGCCTTCTCCAAAGGGGAAATCTAGCCTGATTCTAAACCAGGCCTCAAGCCTGCCTGGAGTAACAGTGCTCTGTCCCACTGTGCTTTCTGCCGTGGTGGGTGGAGGCAGGCAGTGGTGGCAGCGGGCAGCTACAAAGGCCTCCTGTCCCTTAGCACTCAGGCCGGCATCTGGAAATCTGCTAGTGGGAGTATTTCTCCGATCGTCTTGGAAACTCTTTCATCTCGACCAAGAAGGGTTTCACAAGGCTGAGACGAGCGTTTAGAAATTGTTCTTTGCTAATGACAGTCTTGGGATTCTGTGTCTTTCTCTCTCTCTCTTACACCCACCCACCCACACAGACGCAGACATACAAATCTGCCCTTTTTGTATTTTGTGTTAAACTTTTTAGCTTGATAGAGATCAAAGTCACGCACCAACTTGTCTCTCCGACACCCTACACTCGACTCCGAGTCGTCCCTGGCAGTAAAAGACTAGAAGCTGTTTCTGAATCCTGCTGGCTCAGCCTCACCCTGCTCCTCCCCGGATGATGCAATCTGAGCAGGGCCGGGAAAGCTGCTGGGTCTGTCCCCAGCTGGCTGAGTCTGGCCTTGAGGGGCCGGGCTGGACCGAACAAGAGCTCTGCTGAGTTGGTCTCCCCTGAGCCCCAGGAGCTGTGACAGGAGTCACAACTGTCCCCTTCCATTTCTGTAGGACTTTAGGGCTGACAACAGTCTTGCTAGTTCCTTACAACAACTTCTTTTTCTCTGCATTTATAGGTGAAGCACCTGAAGCGCAGAGAGGTTGGGTGATCAGGCCAAGGCCACATGGAGAGAGGAGGGTCTTGGGAGTCTGGCCCTGGGCTCTTGCGACCACACCTGTCGCTTTAAAGTTACGGTGAACACTGTGAGCGCTCCTGGGTGTTTCACCCTGAATTCACATTGCGTCTCCACTCTTTTTGGCCAGAGGTGGATGTGACGAATCTCTCAGCAGCGGAGAGACTTGTGGCGGCCTAGTCTGGGTGAAACTGGGTGCGGTCCCGGCCACAGCGCCGAAGACACAGGTGGAGCCAGGCCTTCCGGCAAAACAAGGCCTTCCAGCTGGGGGCATTACCTGAGGAAGGGGAAGCCCTTTTACAAAGACAGCAGAGGACAGGGGAGTCCCCCCGTGGCGGTGATGGGGCCCCTGTTTCTCCTCTTCCCTCCCCGCCACCCTTGCCTGACTCTCTGGACACAGGCCCAAGCAGCTGGCCTTGATTAGCAGAGCCAGCCGTGGACTGGGACAGTTTCTTTCTCCTCAGAAGCTGCAGGGTGTGACGTTTATTAGCACTAGACATTCAACAATCTCAGACGTGTGGTGCCTCCTGTATTTTATAGAGCATAGGCACCCGGACACACCCGCCATCCACGGTCGCGACAATGAACTGTCATGTCCACCTGGCGATGAGCGAGACTGAGATCTACAAGAGCTGAATGTAGTCTTTCTTTCTTTTGCTTGGATTTTCATATTTGCTACTGAGAGTTGCTCGTGTCCTTAGCCTGGTCGCATGGAAAATATCGGACTGAGGTAGCAAGGAGTATTGGAAGAAAGGAGATGGCACCTTTGATGAGTAGGGCAGGGGCTAACAAGTATTTGAGGATTTGAAGATTTTTGTAAACTCCTTATAACTCTATGAAAATTATTGCTCACCTGCTGTTCACTCAAGCAGTGAGGCTGGTTGGTCATGGAGCTAACATTTATGAGTACCAACTATGCGCCTGGCACACTGCTGTCTCTGTTCCCCTTCGCAATAGCCCTATGGAGTCGTGGCTATGACTATACGCATTTTACGGGTGAGGAAACTGAGGCAGAGAGAGGTTCTGTAACGGCGCTGGAAGCGGCGGAGTCAGGATTTGACTCAGTTTTGTTCATCCGTGAGTTAGCACCAGCCATCCGTCAAACAGGTGGAGCTGGTTTCACCAAACTTGTGGTCATTAATGCCAAGTCGCTTCATTTGGAAAGTAAGTCTTCCCTATTTTAGCAAGAACACGGTTCAAGGTGTTTTCTCCTCCTGACTGCCCCGTTCCCCATCAGAGCTGAGATTCCTGTAGTCGTGCCTTGAGGAAGGTGGCAAGTGTTAAAAATGGGAGATTTGTTGCCATGAGTTCCCCTTGTAACCTAAGTCCCACATCGCTCTCAGTCCGCAGCGCCCCAGGCCGATTCCGGCAGGGCTGAAGTGTGCTGAGAAAATACCTGGGACCAGTCGTTCAACATTCGATGTGTCTTAGGTCAGTGACAATAGTGCCTTTCACACAGATTGCGTGTATGTACAGTCCACAAAGCATATGCACTCACGGCCTCTCCTTTTAGATGTTTCCTCTTTGCACTAGGGGCCTTATCTCTAACTGTGGAATGAAAGGCTGTGTCCCTGGTTAAAAAGATCCCAGGCCAGGCCAGCCTGCCCCAGGTGGAACTGAGTGACTTGATGTGCCCTCTGAAGGAGGAAGATGCAGACGGGCCGCCCTCAGGATCAAAAGGAGGCTGGCTTACCAGACACTCCCACAGGGGGTTCGCTTCGTTACAACGTGTAGTATTTGCTCACATTTCAAGTTGTTTCTCCTAAATTGTTCCCCAGTCAGAGCTTGGAAACCCTGCTGTCCATGGGCCGGTCCACAGCATGGCACAGAGCTGCTTCTCCGCCTCTTCTGTCCTAAAGATCCATTTTGCTCTTAGGTGACGTTCAGACAAGATCCAGGATGTCAGAGTGATTTCTCCAGAAAGTGGATGTGTGTTAAAAGAATTTCAGGCATCTTTTCTCTCTTCCTCCTTTTTTCCCCCCGTCTTCAGCAAGACAGAAGGTGGGGCGATCACGTGCAGGTTTCCTCATCTATCTAAGTAGAAGATTCAAATTAGGTTCCCGGGTGCATACAACCTCTGCCATTGCGTCTGCTTCTCTCGGCTCTTTCAGGAACACTTCCAGCTCTCTGACCTCCTCCCCTGTGTTACAGGGCTGGGACCAGGTGAGGTGAACGAGCTCTTTGCCTTGTGCACAAAATTTAAGGGGATTGGTGCCAAAAAACTCCAGATCAAGATCAATATTTTAATGCAATATTTAAAAAAATCTAAATTAACACAAAAAAGTCCATGATGAACAAATAATCAAAATTTTTAATAAAAACAGTATTACTGACATTTCCTTTTGTCTCAAGCTTCAGTATGGCTGGTCACGGCATTGCTTTCTTCCTTATCTTTCTCTTAGATCAGAGGAAATGAGAGAGGCGGCAGGGATAAAGCGAACCGAAATCGAGGTAATAAACCAGAGAAATGAGAGGTGAACAAAATGAAACCAAAAGTAAAATAAAGCTTTGAAAATAAAGAGAGAGAATAAGAGGGAGTGACTAGATTAATATATAAATAGCTTTTTATCAACGCCGATTAAAGATTGTCATAGAGAACTGTTCGACTCAAGCTGTTACCTTGTTTGCAGTAATTATTAAAAACCTTGCTATAGTTCAAAGTGTTTTTAGACATTTGTGTATTTCCCCTGGTCCTCCAAAGATACTTTTTAATAACAATACTCTCTTTTTAGGGTGCTTGTTTATTTTTCAAAACTTTGGTTTTTTGCATATTTTTTCACTTATACTCGAAACGAAAGATGTGGGTAGGGCATGGTCTCCTTTCTCAGAAAATGGGTAGGTGGGCTTGGGGGACAAAAGGAAAGGATGTTTCCTGAGTGCCCGACACTGAAGTCGATGCTCTCCATATGTTTTATTTATTTCCCAAATAACCTAGAGTTACAAATATGGTCAGCTCCTTTTTACCGATCCAGAAACTGAAATCCAGGGCATGGGTTAAACAGCTGGTCATACGTTCAGAATATTGATTTCCTAAAAAAATATATTGTGTCATTGTTCTGGTGCTTTTGGTTGTTAGGAAAACTAGAAAAAGCTCGATTAAACTAAGACTAATATTCCAGCTCCAAAAAATGTTTTTTGCCTCCGTATCTAGTCAGAGGAACTCCAAGACTTTCTCTTTGCTTGTGCTGAGTAGGCAGAACCAGTCAACCTCCAAAGTTCGAGTTTGAGAGACGTAGAGGGTCTCTGAAGGCGGAAATATTTGGAGTCAAGTAGATATAAATGACTGGTCAGGAAAGTGATTTGGTCTTTTTTTTCTTCTCTACAAGTGCCTTGTTTAATATACTGAATACATGCTAAAGTGTGGAATCATTCTTGTGTGGCCTGATTTTAGTACCCTACTGAATTTTATAAATAGCAGTAAAGCAGTATTAAAATAACGTTTAATCAGCCACAACCGCCCCCACCCTTATTTAACTGTTTTTATTTTTGAATAATGAATAGTTTCAGTAAGAGTAGCATATTCTCTTATGTTTTACTTAATATATTATTGTATAAACATCTCAGGATTTCTGTAGTCTTCATACTACAAAAATGGCTATGCAAATGTTTTACTGATTTACCACAATGTGTTAAGCCATGCCTCTGAAAATGAAAAATTAAGTTGTTTCAATTTTATTGTTTGATCTTCAATTGGTAATGAGATGCAGCCTGCCACTTAGTAAGCCTTACTTTGTGCCAGGCACTAAGCTAGGCTCTTAAAAGCATGTATGATTTCACTTAAGGCTTACAGAAGCCCTATAAGGTGGGTTTTATTAATCTCATTGGAAACCGAGGCACGGAGTGGTGGTGGCAGACACAGGAAGGGACTGACCTGGAATTCTGAGTGAGCTCAGGCTGCCCCGCCCCCGTGTGCTTTCAGTCACAGTGTGACAATCCAGGCTGCCGTGCCCCTCCCTTTAGACTTTTATTGATCAGTTTCCAGGGGAGAAAAAATCTTTTTGGCTCTCCCTATGCCCTGCCCTTTACTTTCTGAGAGGGTTGCAATAGTGCATAATCCTTCCATCAATGAAGAAGAGAACCAGTCTCACCTTTACCTTGATGACATTGGATGTTATTCAGACTTTAGAAAGATGCTACCTGGGCAGGTGTAAAATCACAGCTTGGGCTTGTTCTGTCTATTTCCTTGATTACAAATGAGGTCAGATATATTTTTTAGATGTTTGCCAATTTGTCCTTTTTTTTTTTTTAACAACTGTTGCCAATCTTTTTTTTTTTTGTTTTTCTCCCCAAATCCCCCCAGTACGTAGTTGTATATTTTTTAGTTGTGAGTCCTTCTAGTTGTGGCATGTGGGACACCGCCTCAGCGTGGCCTGACAGTGGTGCCATGTCCGCACCCAGGATCTGAACAAGCGAAACCCTAGGCTGCCAAAGTGGAGCGTGCAATCTTAACCACTCAGCCGGGCCTGGCCCCCCTTTTTTTTTTTTTGGCCAATTTGTCTTCTTATATGTGAATTGTGGTTAATATATTTTGCTCCTTTATCTGCTGGTGTCAATGTTATTCTTAGGAATTCGAATGATCTCTTTGCACTTTATACGTAATAATCCCTGTCTTTCAGAGCTGATTTAAATATTGTCCTAATCTGTGGGTGACCTCGTCATTCTTCGTAGACTACATTTAAGAAAATAGTTTCATGATTTAAATGCTCAATTTTGCAGCACTGCCAGATGACTCAGTGGTAATATGATAATTATGCAGTATTATTTATCAAAATTAATTGAAATTGATCATTAGAAGTTAGTCAGGGGTGAATTTCCTCAACTTGAACAAGTCAAGCTGCAGCTCGGGTGGAATAGGGAACTTATTCCTGCCATTTTCTATCATTGAAGTCAGAGACACTTAAATAGAATCATATAATTAGAGTAAGCTTATGTAGCGTTTATGTTTCTCTTTAAAAATAATAACTTACATTTATTTTAACAGAATCTGGCATAGGCATCTCTGATTTTTATGCTTATAGCTGTAAAAATATTTTAAAGCAAAGAACAGAGACAAAGTTGTATTCGGGTCAACATGAGCAACCTGGAAGAATAGACTATGTTGTTAATTCAGACTTAGCCTTCACTCTCCTCTTCCTGTACTTTCCCAAAATGGAAGAGAAAAGTTTTCTGTAATCTTACTAGGTCATCCGCGAGACAGCCTCTGGGGACTACACATGACTGTCCTCCCCTAATTGTGAAGGCTTTCTGAGGTGGAAACACCACGTACCTCAGAGTTAGTCTTTCCTAATTTAAGGTGTAATCTCTGTCTATACACCTTAAAAGTTGTGCATTTAAGGGGCCGGCCCAATGGCCGGGTGGTTAAGTTCACGTGCCTCGCTTGGGTGGCCCAGGGTTTCACTGGTTCGGATCCTGGGCACAGACCTAGCACCGCTCATCAGGCCACGCTGAGGCAGCATCCCACATAGCAGAGCCAGAAAGACATACAACTATGTGGTGGGAGGCTTTGGGAAAAAGAAGAAGAAAAAAAAGAAGATTGGCAACAGATGTTAGCTCAGGTGCCAATCTTTAAAAACAAATTGTGCATTTTAGCAAGCACCCACCACACACACAAACACTGAATCTTTTAAAAGTCATTCACGGAGGTTTTTAATTTTTGTTTTTGTTTTTTAAAAATCTGCTCATCGTTAACCAAGGTCCAGGAACACACCTATTAGGTGGAGAGATGTGACCTGATTAGAAAGTGTTACTCTCCGCAACCAAGTCCCCACTCGCCACCGACACACAAAGTCCCTGTTTGTAAAAGTTAACCCCTAGGTTGTTCTCAGTTCTCCAGAGCTGGCACCACGGGCAAATCGGCGCTTTGGGTAGAGTCAGAAAATCCCCTACTTCTTCCTTTTTAATGTCTGAGAACATGTGTCTTCAGCCATCTTGAAAGTGTCTTTGCTGCAAATACGCAGACAGCAAATCTAAGTATAAAAAGAGGTCAGGAAAATAAAACGATTACAGAGCAGCGCCTGCCCTTGTGAGGTGTCAGCGGTCACCACCCCGTTGTCTTAATGGCCACCGTTAGCCTTTGCCCGGCCACTCTTCCTTTCCAGAAAAGTGCCCGGAAGCAGAGCCCTCTCATTTCTCTCCGAGACCATCAACTTTTGGCAAAGCTCTGCCACCAGAAATGAGTTATGTGCTCTCAGAACATCTGAAGGGCTTGCTGAGGCAAAGTTCAAAAATACAAGTGAGTTGGAATAGGTTATATTTTACTTCCAACGGATGCTTCAAAATTGTTCAAAGCACAGTAGCTTCAGAAAACAGGATATCCTTGAACCGTGAAGTTAATTTGACCCATGTGGCGTCCAGAATACTGAGGAATCCATCCCGAGAGAGGTTTACCGCCAATGTGCGCGCTCTCTCCTGTTCTGCTATGCGGCACCGTGTCACTATTTATCCTTGGGCCTCCCTTCTCCAATTCTGAGATCTTTACAGAGGCTTTTCTTCCTGAGCTGATTGTGTGCCCAGGGCTTGAAGTGTCCCTTTAAAAATCTCAACATTCACATTTAAAAGCAGCTTACAAGACCCTTTTTTGAGAAAGAAGAATCAGAAACTGTGTCCCCTGCTGGGTGGCGCATCGTCCCTTTTAAGAATGCCAGTTTATTTTAAACAAACTTGTTTACATTTTTTTTTTAAAGATTGGCACCTGAGTTAACTTCTGTTGCCAATCTCTGCTTCTTTTTTCTTTTTCCTTCTTCTTCTCCCTAAAGCCCCCCGGTACATAGTTCTGTATTCCAGTTGTGAGTGCCTCTGGTTGTGGCATGTGGGACGCCACCTCAGCATGGCCTGATGAGTGGCGCCATGTCTGCACCCAGGATCCAAACTGGGGAAACCCTGGGCCACCGAAGCGGAGCGCGCAAACTTAACCACTCGACCCCGGGGCCGGCCCCCTGTTTACATTTTTAAAAATTCACCTGATCTTCCTTCTACGTGAGGGGAGGGGGAGTCACTTATTGTAAAGACCCAGAAAAGTCCTCTTGGAGGAAAGATGGAGACATCTCATAACTCTTCAAGTTTGAATGCAGCAGCCACTATTTGTTATATCAAAATAATTATTGGGCTGTCTTGATTGCATTTTAGCTTCCCACATTTGTGGAAGAGCTCATCAGCAGTTCTTGGCAATTTTTGTAAATCAGAATGTATTCACTGATTTTCTTTGAGGTCAAGTAGACAGGAGCACGTGCTATCACAGGCTCTTTTCAACAATAAAGCTCAAGGAACGCTGGAATATAGAATGAATGCCATATTGATTTAATAGTGGCTTTTAAATGAAGTGGAAGGACCTTTGTTTAATTAACTCAGTCATTCGTTCAGTAAACATTTATTACGTGCCTGTTGCATGCCCCACTCGAAGAAGCATCTGCCGGCCCCTGGGTGCTTGCTGAAGCAGAGTCGTCAGACCGTGCCCTGACGGCTGCCGTTCCTGTGAGCTCGTGCCACACCGCAAATTTTGCGCTCGGGACTCTACACGTATCATTTTATTTAATCCTCTGAACAGTCTGTCCAGGTAGGCATTATTACTCTCATTTTGAACATCAGGAAGCCGAGCCTTACGTGCTTTCTCTTTCTCAAGCTGGTGGCGGGGGAGCTGGGGCTGGCCCCACTTGGCCTAACTCCAGGTTTGGGTCTGGAATCACTTTAGGGCCCTGACAAGTTCTTCAAAAGAATACTGAGGATGGAAGAAAGATAAGAGGGTTGAAACTGAGGGAATCATGAAAAGTGTGAACTAAAGTCACTTTCTGGCCTTTATTGTCCGTTTCATGATGGCTGCAGGTTTATTTTTAGATCACGTTATTGGACCCTGTTGTTGCCTGTTTATTTACGAAGCCATCGCTCCTTAACTTAAAATTGTAGGAGAATTATTGTTCTAGGCCTCTAGTCATCAGTCCCTACTGGTCTCTAATACCTTGCAGCTTCCCAGGGGTTAGGTAAATCTGACCCACCTCCTCCAAGGAGCCCACCCTGATCACTCGGGCCAAGCTGCTCTCTCCCGTCTTAGACTTCCACGCACAGCCACCTACCCCTTTCACTGCGTGCTGCTGCTGAATGCTTTGCCTCTTTGCCACCAGGGCAAGGCCTCTCTCGTGCACTTCTCTTGAATCCTTCCTGGTGCCTCACACATGATATGTTCCTTCTAAATATTTGCTAAGTGTAGGAACACCACTTATTGTTTTCGAGTGATCACAGAGGTGAATAAGGCTGGATAGTTTCATGATGTGTTAGCTTCTCTGAGAATAGCAAAACCTCGGCAGGTGGTAAGCCTCCACCGAAAATCACTGTCAGTTTGTTACTCCCCGAAGAGGCTAGCCTGAAAGCCACGAGGTCCACGGTTCATAAAGACAGATAAATGTTTTATACGGGAAATAAATTAGCAAATTCCCTGTCAAATTCCAAATGGCAAGGAAGCATGGAAAGTCAGTTTAAGTCCTTAACCATCCTGTCACCGACAGCCAGATGACAAAGCCTGTCAGAGGAACCATGTGTCACTCTGGGAACAGATTGCTGTCTGACACGCAGCATTCATTCCTGGGCCCATCCCTGAAGACTAGAAGAAGAGTGAAATCTCACAAAACCATTTGTCATTTGACTGTACCAAAGTTTCCCTTCAATTTTGAGGGTATTTTGAAGCCGTGTAGATTCCCACCTATGAAGAGGAGTACGGTCATGGGAGTCTTTTATGGGAAGTAAAAAATATTTGAAAATTCACTCCGGTTACATCATTTCATGTAATTTGGGGTTTTGCTCATGGCAGACATGTTATGAGTCAGAGAGGGCAGACCCAACTCATTTCTTTGTCATAAAGACTTCCCAAATCTGGCCCTGGCTACTAAGTGTATCACTGTTTGATCAATGTAATGGGGAAGTAAGAATTGCCACACTAAAAATATGCCGAAGTATTCCGAGGGGCTGGTGGAGATGATGATGAGATTCTCATCGTCAGTGATGAGATGAGGACAAATTCTCCAATAATATGGTTGGAGAATGAAACACCGAGTGGAATCAATGATCTCGTTCACAGCCCACCTGTTCAACTGCAGACATTTATTGGGCATCTGCTGTTTGCCGGGTGCTGTGTGAGGTGCTGGAGAGACAAGATGGAGTCGACATAGCTGCTGTTCCCCAGAAGGCAGCCGTGGAGCAGGTCACACGCCGTGTCGTGAGATGAGCTCTGATGGACTTAGGTGCCCTGTGGTCCTTGAAGAGTTCCATGTATTCGCTTCTGGAAAATCACCTTCACTGAGTCCTTCATTTATGACATCTCACACTTAAAAATCATATACAAAGAGAATATGGATGCTTTTACTGCTGAAGAAATGGCCCCTGGTGTCTCTGAGCAGCCCTGTTACTAAACATAGCCCTAAATTTTGTTTTGCTTGCTCAAATGGCTCATGGATGAAACTTAAGCAGGACAAAGCTCCAACTTTAAAATAAGACCTTACTAATACAAAAGAAAGCATGGCATAATAAAAGGAAAAATAGGTAATAATAGTAAAGGTATTAGAGGCACACAGATCTAGGCTCAAATCCTTACCTCAGCTGTGTGACATAGGTGGCTTTCTCAGCTTGGCACATGGTAATTGGTAGCTATTGATGATTATAATATCAGTGACGGGAGCCGTTAATTCATAGAGCAACTGCCCTGACAAGGTAGAGACTCGACTGCTCTGACGGCAGGTCTGGGGCAATGCTAGGAGTGATCTGGAATAAAGGATTTCTTGTAGGGATTACATGATTCCGTGTCACTGCTGCCTCTGAGCCTGGGGCCACCCTGATGTCACTTTAGGTTGGCAGGGCTGGCAGTTGGGAGGAAAACCTGCATGCAAATAGGGGAGAGTGAGAATAAACCGGAACCATCAGGGACGAACTGGAGCCTGCATTTTCTCTCACTAACCCCAACCTTGAGTGATCAGCACAACTACAGAACGTGTTGGCACCCTTTACCTTGGAGCTGCATGCACACCGGGTCCAGGCCTCGGAGAAGCTGAGGCAGGAGATCCAGTGGCAGCTGAAGGAGCCTGGCCAGGGGCTGCTCCTCACCCACAGGTGAGCCAGCAGATCACGGGCATGCGCCTCGCTGGCTCCTGGTGTCCTCCATTGACCTTCAGAACATCATGCTGGCCACTTGGCTTCTGCCTTCCAATCCAGTGCAGATTTCTCCTGGCCAAATCTCACTGGAACCTTCTGGGAAGGGATCTGGGGAAGAGTTTCAGCTTAGCGAAGTTGACACAGAGCAAACTGCCACAGAGGGGAAGCTTGCATTGCTGCGCAGCTGCGGAGCCAGCCTCTTCACCTCTCTGGGTTCCTGTCCCCCTCACTCAGTCCCCCTTCCCTCATGACTCTTCAGGTCTAATGGGGGGCAGGGGGAGACATTAGTCAAATAACCAGACGCATAAATGTGAAATTTCAGCTATGGTTAGTGCCATGAGGCAGAGGGTACATGGTCCTCTTGAGAATGCACCAAAGGAGGAGTTCACCTAATCTAATAAAAACACCTGAAACTCGATAAAGTTTCACTTCTCTAAAAACTCCAGATTTATCTAGAATCACTGAGAATGCTATCGATTCTCATTGACTCCTAAGGTCAGTCTCAGACCACTATCATCACTGATACACAACTGTCATGGTGGACCAGAATGAGAGCTGACGATTATATCAAGATCTGGAGAGATTTCTTGTAGTTTTGTTGTTATCTGACAAGTTAACTCTTCAGGGAATTCCAGTTCATGTACCCACAAAAGTGCTGAGTCACAGGGAAGGGGATGGGAATGGAAAGTTCAAGCAGCAACACCCGTGTTACTTACCCAACGTCCCAACAGGACATCCCATTGATTGAATCAATTTTGAACTGTAAGACCTGGTACAACTCAGATTACTGTACAAATGTGGCATCTCAGTTGCTGAACGGACAATTTAAATGTGCTCCAACTTTTTGTAAATGAACTGCTTTTTCCAAAGTGGCGTACAAATACTGACACAATGCGTGCTACACAAAGACAGGAACTTGTTTTTCTTGTTCCCTGTCTGCAGCACCTGGCATAGTCCCCGCCGTGTGGTAGGTGCTCAGTACATGTCCCAGGTCAGCTTGAGCTGCTATGACAAAATACTAGACAGAGTGGCTTATAAACAGCAGAAATTTATTTCCCATGGTTCTGGAGGCTGGCAAGCCCAAGATCAAGGGACTGGCAGATTTGGGGTCTGGTGAGAGCCCACTTCCTGGTTCACAGATGGCTGTCCTCTCACCGTAACCTCACATGGTGGAGGGGATGACGGAGCTCCCTGGGGCCTGTTTTATAAGGGCACTAATCCCATTCATGAGGGCTCCACCCTCAGGACCCAGTCACCTCTCAAAGTCCCCACCATCCCACTGAGGATTAGTTTTCAACATATGAATTTTGGGGAGACACAAACAGTCAGTCCAGGGTAGTATTAGCTGAATGAAGGAATCCCTCCAAATGACTGGTTGGATGCCAAGATCTGCCTCATATGTTAGGTTGCTCTATCATAGCAAATGTTTCCTTTTGTTTCAACAGCAGGAAAGATAAAAGGTTTCACACTAGAGTCAGGATTTGTCCAAATCAAAGTCTTCCTGTATCTGGGGTCTGCCATTGTCCTGACTGCTCACTTGGCTTTGACCCTCAGCTCTGGAGTGACCTTTGGGCTCTCCATACATGGGTGGAGGCAGTTGTCCACTGTAGGCTCACCCCTCAGTCACCACCTCTGACTCCTGTATTCCCCAAACCCAGTTTGTCTCTTTGGTTTGCCCTGACACTCAGTTTATAGAGATTCGGCTTCTGTTTCTTGGATCTTTGTTCTATTTCTGATCTTCTTCCTGGTGCCCATTTCCCACATGATCTACAGTTGTCAAACCTCCAGCATGTGAAGGCCAGCATGCCAGCTGAGGACCACAGGCTGAAACAACGCATGAGCGAGTTACCTGACGCCCACAAGGCAGCCACCAGCATCATAGGTGCTGCCGAATGTGCCATCATAGACATCCCAAGGCTGATTTCTCGGAGTTACATTGATTAGCTGCAGACTGAAGGCGCTACTCCTATTTCTTAAAATTCTCTTGAAATTAGATGCTAGTTTAATTTTTTTGGTAATAGCTTTGCTTAAAAAAAAAGAGTGAGCTTTTCTGACTGTAAGAGAAAAATATGCTCATTATAGATAATTTGGAAAACATAAGACATTATAAAGAAGGCACATTATCCGTGACTTACTATTCAGAGAGAATCGCTATGAATACTTAGACCCTGTTTAGACGCCACAAGACGGGAACCATGGCTTGTGGTATATGTGTCGTATAAGCCAGAGGGAGCACTTCCTTCTTAATCTAGGGGATTATCCATCTTGTCTCCTTCAACAGCCCCACGGCCAGCTGTGACAGTCCAGTTTCTAAGCTGTCTTCCCTGCTGCTGTCAGAGCATCTTCCTAGAGCAGGAATCTCATCTTGTCACTCCCCCACTTAGGCTGTTTTCCATTGACTCCCTGAACCTTCCGGATAAAGTCTCTCCCCTTCGCCTGACACACAGGCCTTTCTTTCTTCTTCTTCTTTTTTTTGTAATCAGCTTTATTGAGGTATAATTTACATACAATAAAATTCACTGATGTTACCTGTATAGCTCAATGAGTTTTGACAAATGTGTTTATCCATTGATCCATCACCATGACAATTAGGATACAGAACAATTTGCTGGTGTCCTTTGGGTACCACCCCTCCCCTTGTCTCCACTCCCTGGAAACTATTGATCGGCTTCATGTCATTGTAGCTTTGCCTTTTGAAAGAATTTCATATACAAGGAATCATAGAGGATGTAGTATTTTGTATCTGACCCTTCACTTATCATCACGCTTTTTATATTTATCCATGATGTCGTGTGTGTCAGATGTTTGTTCTTTTTAATGGTTGACTATATTCCATTGTGTGGACATATCATAATCAGTTTATCCATGCACCAGTTGAGGGGCATTTGGGTTATTTCTAGTTTTTCACGATTCTGAATAAATCTATTAGGAACATTTGTGTGCTTGTCTTTGTGTGAGCATGTGTTTTAATTTCTCTCAGGTAAATTCCTGGGAGTGGCATTGCTGCACTGAATGGTGAGTATGTTTTTAACTTATAAGAATCTCGCCAACTGCACAGTGGCCGGACCATTTTACAGTCCCTCCGCGAGCATTTGAGAGCTCCAGTCATTCCACATCCTCACCAACATCTGGTATCACCCATTTTTTAAATTTTAGTCATATAGTGGGTTACACGAGGCTTTTTAAGCCCATCTTACAGGCCTCCAAGGGGCCCCCTCCGGCTCCAGTCCTGTGGGGTCACACTCAGTTCTGGACGCAGCTGCTGTCAAGCTGCTTCTCAAGTGCCTAGCTTTCCTAAGGGAGCCCCCTGCCTTTCTCAAGGCTGATCTGGGCTCCTTGCTCTGGCCCCCTCAGTATCCGCTGCACATCCACCCTCACTGTGTTTGCTGGCTTTCTTCTGCCTTCTCCTCTCAAAGCTGAGGGGCAGGACTGAAGAATGAGAAGAAGTTTCCACATCTTTGCATCCCAGTGTCTACCAGAGCATAAAGAATTATTTATTGAGTGAAAGAATGAACAAACAAATCTTAAGGCTTTAATATATTTTCTAATCACCAGGACTCACCCTCCATGAAAACGTGCATTCAGCCATTCTTCAAAGAATGGATTCCTGCACATCTCCCCATGGGCACCTTGGCCGCCATTTGCAAGAAAGCCAATGATGCATCCAGCTCCAGTCGATGAGACACAAAACTGAGTAGGCCTTAGTGGGACTGGCGCTCTGATTTTACCCACTCTGTGCCCATTGAAGCCATTCACACATTCAAAAGTGTCTATCAGACACCATGTGCAAGTACTGTGCTAGGTTCTGAGGGTGCCATCCAGAAGGGCTCCAGGGAAAGGGGGACCATGGGTGAGCACTTAGACACAGCTGGAGCCATGTGAGAGACCAAGGAAAGGTGTTCCTTCTTTGCGAGTTCCTGCTCACAGAGCTGGAGGACGGCCCTAAGTCTGGCCTGCTCACCCAGTGAGGCCCAAGTCAGAGCCTGGTTAGAACAGAGGGTCCCTGTGGAGAACGGCAGCCCCTGTGATCAGAGGCGTCCACGGCCAGTTGGGGAGGCTCTGGAATGCTTGGTGGAGGGGACTGAATTGTGTCTTACAGGCAATGGGCTGGAGGGGAGCTGGAGCAGTCTTATTTTATTTATAACAGGGTAGCAAAGTGATGAGGTCAGTATTTCAGGAAAAGATTCTGATAACCGTGTGAGGGAATGGACTGGGAGCCTGAGCGGCCCAGAAACCATCTTCGATGTTTCCACTAACCAGCGCTTATCTCCTGGGCTCCTAGGCCTCCCGCCAATGTTTCCCACCTGGCCTCCACTCCCCAGGTCTATTTCCTCAGGACAGTTGCTGATCCCATAAGACGATTTCTGATGCTATGTGGTCTTCCAGATTGGATGGCTTTCCTTCTGTCCTGGCCCCATCACCAATGGAGCAAAGCTACTGGGTGACGTCTAGTTTTATTCGACTGTACTAATCATCCATCAGATAAGAAAAATGAACATCGGCACAGTGACTTCGAGTTTACCGGGCACCCAGGAGCTCCCGGATTCCTGGGAAATGTGACTGTCAGTGGGCTTCTTGTACAATTATGCGTATGACCACCCAGGACTCTTCTCTGTGGGAAGATCACCAGGCCCTTGAGGGGAGGCCTTGCACAAAGTTCTGCTCAGCAGCTCACAGATTCCTTGGGAGAAGTGGGGCGAGCCCCCTGGGGCTAGGCAGGGGGACTGGGGGGGGGGGGTGGTCACTGCAACTAAGAAGACAGCTGGTGCCTTCTCCACCATCGCACTTTTGATCTGTCCTCAAAGGGCACAGGCTTCCTTGCTGAACCTGCCATGTTCTCAGGGAATAAGCACCTTCATCTTTCACACTAGGAAATCCCCATTCGGGGATCCCACATGCAGAAGATTCTGTGAAGATACCCCCCGGATTAAAGTAGTGTGGGCTTGATTGCCTCTTTAGAGAGCTGGAAACAGCGCGCAGCTGGTGTGCGTGAGGGAAGCAGAGCTGTCGTCCAGGGCTGCACTGTGGTTCTCTTGTGTTGATGGTCATCCCCATCACCTTTTGTTTATAAACTGTTAGAGCAAATATAAAATGCTGTAAATTCAGATAACCTCAAGAGGATGCTTAGTTCACGAGGGGCGTCCAAGTCCCTGCATAGAACCCTGCGTCTGCAGGATCCTCATCTGGTCCTTCTGATGGGGATGGCTCAGTCCCTGGTGAGGCTCCCCAGGGAGGCGGTGCAGCCTCAGTCCTGGATCCGTGTTTCTTGGCAAGTCTGTCTGCTCTCTCCACGTCACTACCTCAGCTGATTTCTCTCTTCTGTCCTTGCTCAGAATGGAAAGCATCTGGCCAACCTCCTCCTCCTTGAGAGTGGTTCTTGAGTTCTGCCCTTTAGCATTTTCCTCGGTAGCTTGTAGCCCTTCGTCATTCACTGGGCATCTGAGGTACTGCATGAAACTCATTACCTGCCCGCCTTGTTCCGCCGCCTCAGCTCCTTCTTGGAAGCAGGTGGAATTCTCCATGATGGAATTCTCCATTAAAAAGAAAACACTCGTGGTTTGTTGTTAGACCAGCTCCTTATTAGACACACAGTCCTCGTTCCAGTTAAGTATATTCCAAACCACATGAAGGAGCTTCCTGTGTGGAAAGTAATTTTTCTTCAGCAATTGTCAGAGGCAGTGATTGAAAAAGTGCAAGTTGCTGGGTAAATGAATTAGCCAGCTACGGGAGATATAAACGTTGCTTAGTTATGCATATGCAAAGATGTTTCCTCTTCCAGGCGTGGAAGAAGTCCTGGATGGTGGAGGTAGGGACGCAAAGAGCTGCGTTTAAGAGACGTGCCCCTCCCTCTGGGGCGGAACTGGCCTGTCAGTGGTGAGCTGATCTGGAGAGGGGCTGCGTGTGGAAGAGGGACAGCTTGCTAACTCAGAAAAAACCGTCAGCAATTAGTAGTGAGGGAGTGGTCGTCAGCCGTGTGAGGGCCTGGCAGAGAAAGAAAGTTTCCAAATGTGGTCTCCAAATTACAACGTTAATTTCAATGACTTTGGATTAATGAGTATCACTTCCCTTAGGTTCCTCCCAAATTTGGACAGGATATAGAATAAGAGAGAAAGGAGAAGAAAGGAAAAGTGAGGGGTTGTGATGAGAGAGGAGGAGAGAGAGGGAAAAAGGGACTCAGACATTTGTAAAGTCAATGAAAAATTACTTGGTGAAATTGGACCAGGCCTGCAAGGTCTTTGACTGCTGGGAAATGTGAGTTTGTACCCGGTCATTTAGGTTGTTAGAGCAGCTGTCATTGGATAGTAAAGAAAGAGCTGTTTAAATTTTGGCAGTTTGATAGACTTTTTTAAAACCTCTTTTGCAAGGTTGATTTTAACATAAATCTTGAGCAAGCATAACATGTAAAACACCACTCAGGGCCATTACAGTTATGTTAAGGTTTTATTTTCTCTCGCCAGCGGGATTTCTCTCTCTGCTGGTATTATATGTGCCTGCCAAAACCGTATAAAAGGCGTTCGTGGAGAAAAGTTTCCAGCGCCAGCAGCCAATCCAGTTCTTTCCCAAATCTGAAGGTTAACACGGGCCTGCAGCCTGGTGGGAAGTAGACGTTAGAAAAGATGCTGAGTGAGAGACACGCGAAGGAAGATGGATGCATTCAGCGTCCAGTGGTCCCAGCCTCGGGGGAGGGATGCCGACGCTTCATCACGGCTAAAGCCGAAAAGAGACAGAAGTTGGTGGTGTTTTTCGGTGACGTTTATTTTCTCATCTGTCAGGAGTTGTTTTCTGCCAACATAGATAAGCTGCTAAAAAAAAACCCAAACCAAACTCTGCAGTTCACAATCATCAATATGCACATTTGCATTCTTTTACACAAATTTATGACAACACGAGTCATCCCGTTTCCCCTCCCCCTTTTAAAATTAGGAATTATAGAGGGTCATAGAAAAAAAGTGATGGTCTATAGTAAGTAATGGCTTTGATGAAACACACACAACCCCCGCCCCCCACTTCCTGCGGCATTTAGAGTAACACAAACCTGCCTTGAGCTGACAGTCATATTTTTACACTGTGACATGGGCCATATATTCAGGACCACCGAGACAGATAAGAATTCTGAAGTCCCCTGTGATTACACTGTATGAGGAGGCCTTTGTTTAGCTGGTGGCAGTGTTCGCAGGACAACGGACTTCAAGTGATATATGCAAATGTGTCCTTTTCCCATTACTGAAAGTGACCTTTATGATTAGATTGGAATAGCAACATCAGTTCCTGGGTTAATAAGGCTTACTGGCCTACGGGGAGGGAGCACGTTCTCCTCGCAAGATTTAAAAACTAGCACTTAGACACGTCAACTTCTAGCTTTCACCACGGCTGCAGGATCTCACGTGATGCTGGCGAAACCCTTCGCCTCCGTGCGCCTTGTTTGCTGTCTTCGGAAATCAGAGGAAACCATCTTTCCCAGGAGTGTTGTGAGCCTTTAATAGTTTCACATAAAAGTCAGAAGAGACGCCTTAAATAATATCACAACATATCAGATCCCCATACAGGACACTTTTCAGATTATTCTAAGCCCCAGTGGCATGGGCTGATTCAGGTCAGATGCAGAGACATCATGTCAATAAAAGTCATTTTTAACCGCAGTTAAGAGTTATTGTTTAGGGGCCGGCCGAGTGGTGTAGTGGTTAAGCTCACATGCTCCACTTTGGCGGCCCGGAGTTTGCAGGTTCAGATCCTGGGTGTGGACCTACACACCGTTCATTAGGCCATGCTGTGGTGGCATCCCACATAGAAGAACTGGAGGGACTCGCAGCTAGGATATACAACTATGTACAGGGGCTTTGGGGAGAAAAAAAAAAGAGTAAGATTGGCAACAGATGTTAACTCAGGACGAATCTTCCTCAAAAAAAAAGTGATTGTTTATTGGCAAAACGGTCCTGCTGCAGCTAAATACAGAAAACACCAGAAGGTCATCTTCCTGAAGGAGTGGTATGGCCTCCCCAGGCAAGCTGCTCCCTCCAGCTGCCCGCCAAGCAGGCACAGTGAGGTTAAGCTCCTGCTTTCCCTTCGGGACAATGGGTTTAGCTGTAAGTTAATCGCCCTTTCCATACTCATCATCATCATTTATTTGCCCTGTCATAACAACTTTACGTTTTTTAAATGCCTTAAAATAACCTGACCAGTTTCTCCAAGTCAACATGTAGTAAGAATCGGTGGAGAAAGCCAGACTAACTTAAAGACACAGAGCAAGAAAAAAAAAATTAAAAGTAGTGTTATTTAAAAGAAGAAAGCACCAGCTGCGGTTAGAAAGAGGAGACTCTAGCCACTTTTAGTCAAAAAAAAAAAAAAAAGAAAAAGGCAAGGTTTGCAAGTGCATGAACATTTGTATAGGTTACACTTACTGTTTGCAAATAAAGGCCCATTTTAAAGCGCTACTAAAGTGTATGTAGCAAAAGAAATTGACATCAGCTTGTTAATGTATTGTTCGATGTGCAAGAGGCATTTGGCTGGGTTTCCCATCCATCAGGTTAAATGGTTAAGTACTTAATTGCTTAGAAAGTAATCCTATTATTTCAGATTTCATGCATAATGAATTTTTTCCCCTAATTTGAGGAATTATGAAGGGAAAGTGAGATTCTCTGGTAAGTTTATTTTTGGAAAAGCACTTGACAGATGTTGTAACATCCAGGCGGCCTCGGTGAGGACGAGGTTGCCAGCAGCAGACTGAGGAGCGGGTCGCAGAGGGTGACCATGTGAAACCCACGTGACAGTCAAATGAGGTGATGTCTGCCTTTGGTTCCGAGCATGAAATCACCATAAAAACACGACATTTTAGAAGCAGGGCATAAATGAATACTTTGTTTCATTAAAGCCTCTAGCAGTCCTCAGGGGAAGTTGTGAGTTTGAGGATATGTTTCAGTCCCCGGCATTTCACAGGAAATTTGCGCAGCTATGAGAAGTTTTGGGGAAACAGGGCATGCCTTTATTTCACCATTTCTGTCACAAATGACTAGACAAGAAGGTGAGTACAAGCAGATGGGGCGACCAGGATCGACAGGCCAGAGGAGGTGCTGGGTGAATAGAGGAATTCTGAGCACCCACAGGCTCCCAGTATGTAACGCAGGTGTCCATACAGATTTGTGGTGTGGATGGAGGACCTCACAGACCGAGTGACAAAGAAAGATCAGCCAATGCTTTTCCTTGTAGGACCCCTCCACTCCCCACCTCAGATGATTGGGAAATGGGGCTTCTGATTAATATGCCGTAAATGAACCACTCAATTTCCAAAAAGTGTTCAAAGGCCTTAATAACATTTTCACCACCCAGACCAAGCCAGCCATGATTCATGTGACTCTTTGATGCGTCCTAAAGCCCTTTAGGATATTGCAGGGCCTCGGCATCATTTGTCATGCCACAGTTGAGCAGAAGCATTCTGCAAATGCTTGTTTTCAGCTAACTTTGATTCTCAACAAATAGGAATTTATTGCACTTACATTTTTATTCTTGCTGTCATCATTAGCCAGAGAGATAGGTTCAGGAGGATGTCGAGCAAGTAGCTAGGTAATGATTAGACAAGGTGAAGGTGAAGAAAAATATGTCTAGCATGTTGTTACAACACCTTCAGATCAAATTCTAGTCCCAACAGAAAAACCATCAGAGCTATGTGCATACCAGCTACTTTAACGCTGTTTTTCTGTCACTGGAGGTGAGAGTCTGTCACATTATCTGCCTGGGAGAAAATTCTCATTGGAAGGTCAGTGAGTGGGGCGAGCAGTTGGCCAGAACTCCTTGCCCACTCCTGTTTCCTCTTCCTTTCCCCCAGAGCCTGGGGCTCCTGAGGCAGGCCACCAGTCCTAGGGAGTTATAACCTTCTCCTTACTGTGTTGCTTTCCAGAAGGGCCTGAAGAGACGCCACTTCATCTAGGGCACACTCTGATCACATTTGATGACCCATTTGTTCCTGCTACCTTGGAGCCCACCTTCTTGTACCTACAAATCAAATCATAACCCCAAAACGTTGACCTTGCCCTGACGTATTAAAGGAGACATGGCTGACCTTGCTCTGAGACATCATGTGAACATATAACAAAGGAAGTTTGAAAGGAAGAATGAACGAGACAGAAGGACAATTGTCTGATAATTTGGGTCCATAAACAGAAAGGAATGGAAACCATGGATGGAGACAGAACAGTGACATCTCTTATAACCATACAGCATCTGTGCTTTTGTACTCATCTCTCATGTTAGACGATTCTAGGAAATGGATTCAGTTATTCCTTCTAACTAATAAATTAGGAATTTCTGATGGATAGCCACAGTTCTGAGTGATCTAGGGGACCGAAGCGCCTGCTGTACGCTAAGTCCCAAAACCAGTGCATAACATAAATTATCTCAGCTAATCACTAAAACTACCACGTGAGCTGATAATATTATCCCCTTTCTATAAATGTGGAAACGGAAGCTCAGAAGCCTGGCCAGGGTCACGCTGCAGAGCTGGGAGCCAACCTCAAATCTGAGGGATTTTAAAGTCTGTGCTCTTCTATGGTGGGATATGAAAGAACAGCCTCGAGGTTTTCCACTTGGAAGTGCAGACTGTGTTAGGAAGATGTGCATCTATCCACGGGCAGCAAGCAGAGAACAGCGCCCATGATCGCGATGGTCCTGGGATGGTCACGCCTGCTGGTATCCCTAGCCGACAGTTCAGGCATGACATTACAGCTATCTTTCATCCCAGCCATAATCTCCTTTAGTTCATTTACTTTTACACCATCAGTAGCTCACACAAAGCTTAATGCACAGTAGGAATGCAATGCAGTTCGTTAAACGAGAGATTATGATGCATATTCTGCATAATCAAATCCTAGGGGGTCTGCCATTTCCCTTCGTCTGGTGCTCTTGTTTCTTGGCAGCATTTTCTCTGTCTCAGGCCTGGTGTCACAGGCGCCTGGGACACCTCCTCTGACAGCCCCGACACAGCCTGCCCACGCAGCCCTCACTCCTCCTCTGCCGATTGTTACGGCTGCTGCTGCACAAACATCATCGGGGCTGCTGTTGACATCTGATTCACACGTTTCCATTGTTTTTGCCCCTGTGAGAATTCGGGTTGGGGAATAACTAATACATGAAAATAAGTGAGGAAATAAAAATGAGGAAGACGAGAGGGGGAAAAAAGCTTCCACATCCTATTTTTTTACAAGTCAGGGTATAAATGCTGAATAGACATTCACTCAAAGAATAACGAGGAGGTGAATTACATCTGGTACCCTCGCTGACCCTTGTGATTCAATTTAGCCATGAAAAGGTCCAGCCAGTCATTGCCTAGGTGTGCCCAGACTTATGCAGTCTGCTCAGGGCTGTGGAGAACGTGGAAGTGAGAACTTAAGTCAAGGTGAACCCGCAACTTTCTCTGCAAACACAAGGGCTTTAAAATCGGCCATGCATTACCCTGTCTGCTTAATACTCAGGCAGCAGCACTTGGGAGCACAGCCACCATGAGAAAGGAGAATGGACCGCGTGCTTGCACAGCTTCGTGGACATCCCCATTCCCACTGTTTTCTGTGTACCCTTTGAAGCGTAAATGCCTCCAGAGGAGGTGCAGATCAACCGTGTTAGCAGTCTGAGAACAAGTTCTATATTCCCCGCTCGGAGGGGTTGTAGTGGATGTAGGAAGTGAGCCAGCTCACTCTCCATCTCCCCTACCTCCAGGCCTCACTCTGGCTTCTTCATTTTTTTTTTTTTTTTTTTTTTTTTGAGGAACACATCTGCTGCCAATCCTCCTCTTTTTGCTGAGGAAGACTGGCCCTGAGCTAACATCCATGCCCATCTTCCTCTACTTTATATGTGGGACGCCTACCACAGCACGACATGTCAAGCAGTGCCACGTCCGCATCCGGGATCTGAACCAGCAAACCCCAGGGCCACTGAAGCGGAACGTGCGCACTTAAACTGCTGCGCCACCGGGCTTCTTCATTTTAATGAGAATGAATACCCAGAACAAGAGAGAGACTGAGTACTCCAACTGACAGCAAAGAAAACTCTGAAAGTCAAAAGCCTTTCCCTCAATTTCAGTACCATTGCTCTTTTAAAGAGTTAGGATTTAATTTGTATTTTTTATTTGCAAAAGGTACAAAAGCGTAGATAATGTAGAGGAAGTCTGTCTCCCATCTCTGTTTCCAAGTCATATACTACCCCCGCCAAGGGCAATCACTGAAACTGGTTTCTGGGGTTTTCTCTGAGAGACACTCTATGTATCTACAAGCATATATATTTAATATTTAAATATATTTAAATATACGTACATATATATTTAAAACACAAATGGAATTATCCTGTATACACTGTTGGGCACTCTGTTTTGTTCTGCTTCTTGTTTTCTCCTTTGTCAGTGTGTCTTGGACAGATCATTCCAACATCAGCACATTTAGAGCGTCCTCATTCTTTCTAAGGGCTGTGTAGTATTCTCTTTTTTGGACAAACTTTATTTAACAGTCCCTTCCTCTAGACATTTAAATTGTTTTCCATTGTTGCCAGTACGAACAGTGCTCAGTCAATGTCCAGATATTATTTCACATGTTTCTGTGTTTAAGGAGGATCAATTCCCATTGGAGGGATTGGGGTGTCAAAGGAGTAAGGTCTAACTACTACCATCCTCAGATACAGGTGTACACTGTGAGCTACCCATTCGCTTCAGCCTCTTGTCTACTCTTGGCCTCCACCTTACACCCCAGCCACAGGAAACCACTCGAAAGTGCTGTGTTGTCTCAATCCTCTCTGTCTACTGTTCTCTCAGCCCGAACAGGCCCTCCTACACCCCATCCCACCTCCTCCTTTGGCACATGATCCTTTGGATCTCAAACTAGACAGCATGACTTCCTCTTGGTAGCTTTCTGGTTTCTCAAGAGATGGCATCCATGCCTTCCTGTGTGCACCCAGAGCACCTGCGCTTTCACCTAATGGCAGAGAACATACAGAAGACCAAAAATAAATTAGCAAACAACACACAGGAAAAAATTACAGACCGTGAAATGGATTATAAAGGAAATAAACAGAGCATTATGACAGAGAATGATGGAAGAACCTTCATTTCCTGGAATGTTCCGCAGGAGAGGCAATGAGTCCGGTGAAGAGCTCGGGGAAGTGCATTCCAGGACGTGGGAAGGGCAAGGACAAAGGCCCTATGTTGGGAAGAACTTGGCTTCCTTGAGAAACAAACAAATCAGGTCTAAGCTGGATCACAGGGAGCCACTGCGAGAGGGGTAAATAAGCTCTAAGAAGCAGGTAGGGGCAAGATGATGTAAGGTGGCCATGTGAGCAGTGTGGATATTATTCTAAGTACAATTAGAAGCCATCAGAGGGTTTTATATACGCGAGTGACATGTTTTGATTTACAAAAGGAGACTACACCCTTTAGTAACAGGGCGCTTGGTGAGCGATGATGGTGGCCTGGACCAGGATGGTGGCAGTGGAAATAGAAGTTGATGGAATGAGGTATTTTGAAAGAAGAGGCAGCAGGATCTGCTGATTGATTGAATGTGATAGTGAGGGAAAGAAATGAATAATGGAAGTTCTCGGGTTTCTGTCTTGAGAAACTGAATGCACCCTGGGAGCTTAAACAAGGTGGTGGCCATGGAGAAGAGTGAATGGATTTGAGGGATATTTAGGAGGGAGAATTAGGAGGGTGTGATATTGTTGGATGTGGGGAAGGGTGATGGAATGGAGGTTGGGGAGGAACGACTCCCAGTATTTTGATGTATACGCCTGAATGGATGGGAGTGAGACAGGAAAAACTGCAGGAGGCCTAGGTTTGGGGGAGATAATACCATGAATTTAGTTTGGTCTTTGTAGCATCTGTGGATTAAGGGCCTTTGAAACATCTAAGTGAAGATGACAAATAGGCAATAAAGTTTTGGATCTTAAAGGAGAGAACTGGGTAGGAGATATATATGTAGGAGGTAATGATGTATAATTGATAACTGGAGTCATGAAAGCGGTGGAGGTTGACTGGGAACAGTTTTATACAGTAAGCGGAGGACCCAGGCCCACAGCTGGAGGAGCTATGGCATTTAAAGCTCAGGTGCAACTTTCAGGTTTGGAGGACAACGTTGGCTGCCTAATTCTGAACTTTCCCAATTACTCTTCCAAAATATCCACAAATCCAACAAGGAGGGCAAACAAAACCACTTGTGACCCACATCTTCAGCAGTACTAGGAGACAGAAAATACCATGACACTCAAATTACCTGTAAGTAGAAAACAAACCAAATTCCAACAGCTCCTGCCACCCACTCCCCACCGCAAGCCTGTGGGTGTGGAGAGCAGGGGAGAGGGAGCTCAAAGACTCAATAAAACAAGAGTGGAGGAACACGGAAGACAGAAAAACGCCACCTCCGGAAAGAGAAGGTCTGAATGCAAGTCTGGGCCTGGTAATTATAGCACTAGCTGCAGGAAAGCAGCTTGAAAGTGTGCAGGAAAGGAAGCGGCATCGTGGAGAAGCATGGCCTCTGGGGGAGACTCAGCTATGTGGGAAAGGGAAGGCACCTCCTGGAGACAGGGCAGTGAAGGAAAGGAAGGAAACGAGGAGAAAATGAAAGCTCCTGTGGAAAGAGAAAGCATGCCAGCGCCTCCCCCCACTCTACTGGAATGAATGAAAACAGAAAAAAGCAGACTACATCCATACAAAACTCTACATTGTAAAGTCAGAACACATAACTCAAAGTATTTCAGCTAGTGAAAATTCTCTCCAGAAAAATGACCACGAAAATGAAGAAAACCATAGCATAATACTTCACGCTGGATTACATATTTTCAAACAGCATTTAGGGATTTGAGAAAACATCTTGAATGAGAAATACAAAAATTGAGAACAAAAATGAAAAGAAAAAGAAATGAAACAAAGGAATATTAAACTTAGGAAAACAATAGAAAAATATGAAATTCTTACAAGAATTGAAAATTCCTATCCAAGGGAGAATAAATTCAAATAAAGTTTTCATAAAGGATATTGAAGAAAAACAGGAAAAAATCAGGAGACAAAAAATGAGGCAAAGATATAAAAAGGGTCATAGAAAAAGTGATTGGAATGGAAGGCAAAATAGGTCCAGTATTCTTATACTTGGAGAACCTGCAGAAGATTTAAGCAATGAATCAGAAGTTAATTTTAAAACTGTAATCCAAGAAAACTTTCTAGGAAAAAACTCAAACCCTGAATCTATTCATTAAAAGGACCTACTGGTACCCATGTTCATAGTAGCATTACTCACAATAGCCAAAAAGTGGAAGTAACCCAAGTCCATCAGTGGATGAATGGATAAATGAAACATGGCATATAATACAATGGAATATTATTCAGCCCTAAAAAGGAAGGAAATCCTGACATATGCTACAATGTGGATGAACTTGGAGACATGCTAGGTAAAATAAGCCTGTCACAAAAAGAAAAATACTGAATGATTCCACTTGTAAGAAGAACCCAGAGTAGTCAAGTTCATAGAGACAGAAAGTTGGGATATGGGAGTTGTTGTTTCATAGGTGTGGAGTTTCAGTTTGGCAAGATGAAAAGGTTCTGGGGATGGGTTGCACCACAATGTGAATATACTTAACACTACTAAATTGTACATTTAAAAGTGATTAAGATGGTAGATTTTACATGTATTTTACTATGACTTTTTAAAAAAGGAAAGACTGGGCACCTCAGAATGAACCCAGGATGATCAACTTTGAGATATCCTAGTGTATTTGTTATCTATTTTGGTATAACAAATTACCCCCAAATTTAGCAGCTTAAAATATCAGACAATTACTACGTCACAGTTCCCTTGGGTCAGGAATCCAGGAGCAGCTTAGCTGAGTGCTTCTGCCTAAAGGTCTCCATGGAAGCTGCAATTAGGTTGTCACCCCCGGTCTCCCCTGGAGGCTCGATTAAAGGAGGAGCTCACATGGTTTCTGGCAGCTACGATCCTCAGTGGCTGTTGGTAAGCCATATCAGTTCCTTGCAAAGTGGGCCTCTACATAGGTCAGCTCACAACATGACAGCTGGATTCCATCAGAGTGTGCAAGCGAGAGAGCGAGAGAGGGTGAGGAAGAAGGAAGCCAGAATCTTTTTGTAACCCAAACTTGGAAGTGACATCTCATCATTTTTGCCATATTCTATTTGTTAGACGTGAGTCACTGTTTCAGCCTACACTTGAGGCGAGGGGACTAAACAAAGGCATGAATACTAGGAGGAGGGGATTGTTGGAGTCTGCCTACTAGGCCTAGTGAAATTATTAGACTTTAAAGACAAAGAAGAAATCTTCAGGGCCTCCAGGCAAAAAGATGAAATAATTTTCAGTGGCAACGGTAGAACAGTATTCTCAAGAAACTTAAGGAAAGAAATTATGAACCAGGAAAAGTATTCAGCCAAGCTATCCTTAAAGTCTCAAGGCTATCGAAAATGGTCCGGAGTGGGCAAGAACGCGGGAATACCAGACACAGGTGCTTTTCATAAGAAATCTAGTAAAACAGGTGTATTAGGGTTTTCCGGAGAAGCAGAACCAATAGGATAAACATATAGGAAAAGATTTATTGTAAGGAATTGGCTCACGCAATCATGGAGGCTGAGAAGTCCCATGATCTGGCACCTGCAAACTGGAGACCCAGGAAAGGCAGTGGTGTAACTCAGTCTGAGTCCAAAGCCCTGAGAACCAAGAGCGCCCGGGGCCGGAGAAGATCAAGGTGCCAGTTCAAGCAATTCGGCAGGAATGATCCCATTCTTCCTTCCTCTGCCTTTTGCTCTAATCAGGGCCCTCAACAGATTGGATGATGATCTCCCATACTGGGGAGAGCAACATAGATTGCTCTCCCCAGTCCACTAATTCAAATGCTAATTTCATCCAGAAACACCTCACAGACACACCTGGAAATAATGTTTAGCCAATTATCCAGACACCCTGTGATCCAGTCAAGTTGACACATAAAATTAACCATCACAGCAGGGATCAGCAAACCGTGGCTGTGAACCAAATCCAGCCTGCCTCTCATTTTTGTAAGTAAAATTTTACTGGAACATAGCCCCACCCATTCACTTACGTATTATCTATGACTGCTTTCACACTACAGCAGCAGACTAATTCGACAGATTGCCACAAAGTCTAAAATATTTACCATTAGGCTCATTAATGAAAACGTTTACCTACTCTCATACCAGACGATGGGCTTCATCCAATAAGAGACGATTGGAGAAATTGGCAAAGGAACTGATGGTGAGCATTTCCTATATTGTAGAGCCCAGGCTAAAATAAGGCTGGAATTATGGGTATAAGAATAATACAAAAACATTGTATGTTCTGAAAAAGTAGGGAAAAAAATGCATCTCAAAATGGGAAGACGAGAGAGAGTGCAAAGAATAAGATGATACATTTCTCTACGCATAATACTAAAGGATGCTATTAAGAGTGCGCATGCGTCGGCATTGGCACGCCGGGTCAAGATGGCGGCGGTGGCTCGCGGTGGCTGCTGGGCCAGAGCGGCAGGTGGCGTGGAGCCCCCTGTGGGGCACCAGGCATTTGGGGCTGTGAACTTCGCCCACTGGGGAGAAGATCGTGCACACTGACCGGGTTTATGTTAAAGCCTGCAGGAAAATTCCATCTTTAGGTCATCAGAGAGAGGTGAGTGAGACCTTGCTGTTGATTTTGACAGCAGAGCAGCCGGTAATGAAGTTGAGAGTCGAGTGATGGCGTGTGACAGCTGTGGGGACTTTTGGCTCCCCGAGAGTGTATGTAAACTTGAACAAAGTAACCCAGACTGGGTCGTGCAGTTATTGTGGACTCCAGTTCAGACAGCACCATCCCTCGAGTGCATCCTGCCCCCTGGGTCTTAGGATCCTTTGGAAATATATCAAACACTGCTCCCTGATAAAAGAGCACATACATAGAACGTTCTGAAAAGTGATAATATTTAGGGCACAAAGAAACCTTGATAGGTTTTATCAAAGTGAAATATTACTAACAATTTCTGAACACAATACAATAAAGTTGGAAATTAAAGACAAAACTAAAAACAAATAAGGCACTTCCACCTGGAAATTTTGAAAAATTTCTGTTAACTTGGGTTATAAACAGAAATGTGAACAAAAATTACAGAATTTCTGAAAAATAATGATAATGAAAAGGCTGTAAGTCACTATATATATATGTATGTATATATCTCTTCTATGTATAAGGAGCAATGGTCATGCAGCGTTATTCACAATAGCCAAGAGGTGGAAGCAACCCAAGTGCCCATCGACTGATGAACGGATAAAGAGGATATGGTATGTATATACAATGGAATACTACTCAGCCATAAAAAAGACAAAATCGTCCCATTTGCAACAACATGGATGGACCTTGAGGGTATTATCTAAGTGAAATAAGCCAGACAGAGGAAGACAAACACCATATGATTTCCTTCCTATGTGGAAGATAAACAAACACATGGACAAAGAGAACAAATTAGTGGTTACTAGAGGGGAAGGAGGTTGGGGGGTGGGTAAAAGGGGCAAAGGGGAGCATATATATGTTGACTGATACATAATAATGTACAACTGAAATTTCCCAATGTTATAAAGTATTGTGACCTCAATAAGATAAGAAAAAAAGAGAAAAAAGAGGGAATGATCAGAAAAAAATTATGGCCCTCAACACCTACATCAAGTAAAATTTTAAAATGAAAATAAATGAATTATATTCCCAATTCAAAAATCCAGAAAAAAGAATAAACCAAAAGAAAGCACAAAAAGATAATAAAGATAAATATGCAGAGATTAATGAAATTGAAAACAGAAAGATAGTAAATCAAATCTACTAATCAAAATTCTGGTTCTTTGGGAAAAATGCACAAAATAGACCACTAGCTAGTTTAATCAAGAAGGACATGTGATGACAGAAGCAGAGTCAGAGAGAGAGAGATTTGAAGAGGCTACACTGATGGCTTTGAAGATGAAAGAAGGAGCCACAAGCCCGCAATGCAGGAAGCCTCTAGGTGCTGGAAAAGGCAAGGGAGTGGATTCTTCCCAGGGCTTCCAGAAGGAATGCAGCCCTTCTCTTGGGTATATACTTAGAAGTAGAATTCCTGAGTCATATGGTAACCTGTGTTTAACCATTTGAGGAACTGCCAGACTATTTTCCAAAGTGGCTGTACCATTTTACATTTCTACCAGCAGTGTCTGAAGGTTCCAATCCCTCTGCATCTTCACTAACACTTTCTATTGTCTCTTTTTTTTTTTATTATATCCATCTTTGTGGATGTGAAGTGATCTGTAGCTTTTATTTGTATTTCCCTAATAACTATGTTGAACATCTTTCCATGCGACCGTTTGTCTATCTTCTTTGGAGAAACACCTGTTCAAATTCTTTCATCATTTAAAAATTTCTCTCTTTTATTTTGCTTTATGAATTCTGGATCCAAGTCTTGTTCTTTTCTTTGGAGCATCTTTGCCTGATTGTTCATTTTCCTTGACTCTCAGTATTAGTGTTTGTGCATCAGACAAAGCAGGTACCTCTCCTATTCTTCATGGACTGGTGTTGTACAGGAGAAGACTCCGGTCACCCAGTGCAGTCAGAGATTCTGGGGGCCTCTACCAGCTCTTTTCCTCCTCAGGGAGGAGCAGGTAGCTGTGGTTTTCATCTGCTCACTCTGTGCTGAGCTGGGGTTTGGGGGAAGCTATGGCAGCTGTTGGTCCAAACCACTGTCTCTGTTCTCCCCCATGCAGCTAGACTGTGCTGACCTGTCAGAGATTCAAGACTGGTAAGACAGATGCTAGTTCTTTGGGCAGCCCCAGAGAGGGGTAGTGGACAGAGAGATCAACTGTTTACCTCCCTAGGGGGCAGTTGATGGCTGGGATTTTTCATCCACTGATTCTGTGCCAGGCTAGGGAGGGTCTGTGGCAGCTACCAGCCCAAACCACCATGTCCGTTTTTCCCTAGGAAGCTAAATTGTGCTAGACCTATTAGAGCTCCAAGATTGGCAAGACAGAAGCCAGTCCTCTGGGGAGCCTCCTTGGGAGAGTGGGGTGCTGGATGTGTAAACCAACCCCTTCCTTCCCCTGGGTTAAGCAGGGAGCTAGGAGGTCTCTTCCTGATCAAATGGTGCTGTGCTGGGTGCAGGGACTCCAGCCAGAGGGTGTCCTGAATCTCCTTACTGGCGTTGGTGAGTCTAGTTTTTGCTCTCCCAGGTGCAGGAGGCTTTCAACTAGTTTCTGGATTTCTCAGAAAGAGACTTTGTGAATTTTTGCTGAATTGATGTGTTTGTGGGGGGAAGGAGGGTCTAGGGCTTCCTACCCCACCATCTTGCTGACGTCACTCTCATTTCAGCTTGAAGGACCTCATTTATTATTTATATAGGGAAGGTCTGCCAGTGACAGATTTTCTCAGTTTTTCTTTATCTGGGAATGACGTAATATTTCATTTGTTTCTGAAAGATAGTTTTGCTGGATATAGAATTCTTGGTTGACAGTCTTTCAGCACTGTCACTGTGTCATCCCATTGCTTCCTGGTCTCCATGGTTTCTGATGAGAAGTCAGCTAAAAATCATACTGGGGATCCCTTGTATGTGTTGGATCACCTTTCTCTTGCATGTTTCAAGATTCCTTCTTTGTCTTTTTGTAATTAGACTATGATCTGTCTAGATGTGGATTACTTTGAATTTGTCCTACTTGGAGTTTGTTCAGTTTCTTAGATTGTTTTTGAATCAAGTTTAGGAAGTTTTTGGTCATTATTTCTTCAAATATTCCTCCTGCTCCTTTCTCTTTCCCCTGTTCTTCTGGAATTTTCACTATTCATATATTGGTATACTTGATGATGTCCGACCAGTCTCTAAGGCTCTGTTCATTTTCCTTCATTGTTTTTTCCTCACGTTAGGCTGGATAATTTCAATTGGCCTATCTTTAAGTTTGATGAGTCTTTCTTCTGCCAGTTCAAATCTGCTCTGGTACCTCTGTAGTAAATTTTTAATTTGTTATTGTACTTTTTAACTCCTGAATTTCTATTGTATTTAGTAATTTCTCGCTCTGTATTGATATTCTCCATTTGTTGAGCCATAGTTCTCAAACTTTCCTTTAAATCTTTAGGCATGGTTTTCTTGAGTTCTTTGAACATATTTACAATAATTGATTTAAAGTCATTGTTTAGAAAGTCTAACATCTAGGCTTCTTCAGGGACTGTTTCTATTAACTGCTGTCCTCTTGTTGCCAAGCCCCCATTATAGATAGGACATACTTTCCTTTTTCTTTGAGTGTCTCATAATTTTCTTGTTGAAAACTGGACATTTTAAATATGATGAGGTAACTCTGGAAATTAGATTTCCCTCTCCCTGCCACCTACCCAGGGTTTTTGTTGTTACCATTTGTTGTTGTCGTTTGTTTGTTTCATGACTTCCCTGGATTAATTCTGTAGAGTCTGTGTTCTTTGTTATGTGCAGCTACTGGCGATCTGCTCATGTAGCTTAGTGGTCAGCTAACAATTGGACAGATTTTCTTAAATGCTTTGGACCATTAAATCTCCCCTTTGCTGAGGGGCTCTGTGTGTTTGTTGGGGCACACCTTCAGTGCACTGTCAGTTTGTAACTCTGCCTTAGCCTTCACTTCTTGCTCATGCAGAGCCTCAAGGTCATCTAGAGGTGAGAGATTAGGGCCTTCTCAGAACTTTCCTGGGCATGAGCACAGCCCTGCATCTGTGCGTGGACTTCTAGATCCCCAGGAATATGTTGGAGCTTTTCAAAGCCCTCTTTGTACATCTCACCCCCCAGATTGGCCTTTTCTGTTTTTCAGCCCCCCTGTGTATTCACCTGGTATCCTCGCCTCAGGCAGCCGAGATGTAGACAAGCAGCTCTGATTGTTTCTGACAAACTCCCTGGGGACAGGGCCATTTCCACTGAGTGAGCTCTCAGTGAGGTCAAATAAAGGAAGTCATATGAATGGGGTTGTTGCAGGGAACTGCCAGACAAGTCAAATAGTGACAGTTCTCTGGGCATGAGCCTTGGGGAGCTGCAAACCCATTCTGTCCCCTCCAGTGGCTGATAGGCTGCTATTTTTCACAGTTACTGTTGTTGCCAGGCTGTTGGTTTGCAAAGTTACTGTGGCACTGTGGAGAGGGGAATGAGAATAAGGTAAGATAAAACACAAAAAGCTTACTGTTGTTTCCAAGATTCAGTTGCTGTGTTGAATTAGGACCCCTCAGATTGTTGCAAGCTTTTGGTTAATGTCCACAGTTCTGAAAAAGTTGATGACGACAATTTTTGCTAGTGTTGTGATTGCTTTTATGGAAGAGTGGATTTTCAGAAGTTTTTATCCCACCATTCCAGAACTTCTTCCCCTTGTGCTTGAAAAATTTCTGGAAGATCTCTATCAGTTAGAGTTCCATCAGCAAAACACAACCACAGGAGTTATATATGAAGAGATTTACTGCAAGGCATTGGTTTATGTGAGTGTGGGAGCCGATGGGGTCAGTCCAGAATCCATAGGGCAGGCTATCAGGAAGGCCAGGCTGGACCTCTCAGGCACAAGCTGAAGCTTCTGTCCACAAGCAGAATGTCTTCTTGTGGGAAACTCATTGTGCTCTTAGGGCTTTTCAACTAATTGAATCAGGCCCACCCAGATCATCTATAATAATCTTCCTCAAAGTAAATTGATTATAGACTTAAATTGCGTCTACAAAATACCTTGACAGCAACACCTAGATTAGTGTTTGAATATTTTCATCTGGTCTCTGGGGAAACCCAGAGTGAGTCTCTGAAGGCAGCAGGTTTCAACAAGAGCTCTAAACAAGGCAAGCCAAATATGACTGTCCAAGTTAGATGACGTCCAGAGTTAGAGGAAGCAGTTTGACGCCACAGGCAGTAAATGGAAGGAAATTGAAGAGGATGTCTAATATTTTTGGGAAACTTGAAAGGAGAGGTGATGTGATGTTGTACTAAGATGATCTGGCTGAAGACATGGCCCTGTGACTTATGTCTCAGAGAGGTTACCAACATGTCTGAGCCTCAGTCTTCTCAACTGTGAAAGGAGGATAATAAAAACAACCCATGGGTATGAGATTTAAATGAGAGGATGCGAAGGAAAATGCTTTATAAACTGTAAAGCACAATGCAGACAACTGAGCTAATGTAAAGACTGTCAGAATTAAATTTCATCACACCAGTGATTTAAAAACCATTTTATGTAACTTTACTTAGAATAACCAAGAAGCCAAGAGCATCTATACATCTATGGCGTGTGTATCCTCTACCCACATGGGAACAGTGGACGTGTGCCCGGTCAGCACGTCCCAAGTGCCCCTGGGTCTGGTCCACTAGAGCTGTGATCAATACACACAATTCATTTGCATATTTTTAGCATTTTTGCTGCTGCTTATTTTTGGTCAAAAGAGGCAATGCTCAGTTTTATGGCATTTTGTTTAATTAAAAGCTAAGTCCGTCCATGTAGGAAAATATTAAAAGAAAAAATGAATGGCTTCATAATTAAACAGTCAGTGTTTGCTTTTTAGAGCCTCGTGCTGGACAGCGTGAGGACATTCTGCCTGCGTGCCCGGCAGTGCCGCTGTGTTCACTGCAAGAATATGTTCTGTGTACTTTGTCATTATTTACCTAGTCTTAGAAACTTACAAAGACCTGCTAATTTTCAGTAAATCAACTCCACAATCTAGAAAAACAAAAAGGGAGCGGAGTGGGGTGGGGTGGGAGAAGGATGGGAGGAGGATTCTCTTCTCAGAATTTAACCAGAAAACTCCCTCATTTTACCTTCCGAACCCTGACTTGGAGATGTGCAAGTACCACCCAAGCAGGAAGCAGCTCTTTTCTGGACTTTGGGGGGAAATTATCTGAGGTCCTCTAAGGCATGGAAGCCACAGGCTAGGGAGTTACTAATCCTCAGACTACAGCAAAGCTTCAGGGGAAAAAACGCTGGGTAAACACAGTCCAACCAAATCCTTTATCATCTTTGGTAAAATTAAGTAAAAATAGCATGTAGTAGTTGCCACAGAACCCTTAACTAATACTCCCTGAGGCCAAAAAAATCAAAAGAGCTTGTATGAAGATATTAAAGTTGTTTCTTAAAATAAAACAGGGGTTGGCCCAGTGGTCTAAGTGTTTGGTCCGTGCAGTCTGCTTCGGTGGATCCTGGGCATGGACCGACACACGGCTCATCAAGCCATGCTGTGGTGGCATCCCACATGCAAGGTAGAGGACGATTGCCACAGATGTTGGCTCAGAGGCAGTCTTCGTCAAGCAAAAAGAACAGGGTTAACAACAGATGCTGGCACAGGGCTAATCTTCCTCACCGCACTCCCCACCCTCCAAAAAAAAGAAAGAAAAGAAAATGTCACATATGTTGAACTCAACCATCTGTTTTTATGGGACTTCAACAAACTGATTGACCAAATGACTTAAAGTTCTGAACCTTTTATAAATGGGTTTCTTGGATAGTCAACTCCACTGGTAACTGTGATGTTAGTTTAAGATAACCACAGCAATTTACTAAAAAACAAATTCGAAAGGCAGTATAACTTCAATAAAACCCAGAGGAAATCATGAAGTTGCAACAACTTTAGTATAAGGATGAAAGAAATCTCGTCTTCAGGTGGAGGTCAAAGTTTTCTGTGGATAACATAGGAATTGCAGCTGATGTCCTGGCTTTGCAGAAACTACTGTGAGATACTAAAAGGAGCTTCTGTTTCAGAGATCAACAGACTTTCTCTGAAAAGGGCTCAATAATAAAGGTTTGGGATTTGTGGACTGTCAAGTCTCAGTCACAAATACTAACTCTGCCACTGTGGCTTGAAAGCAGCCATAGAATATATATGAAGGAATGGGCGTGGCTTGTTTCAATAAAACTTTATTTACAAAAATTATGTGGTGGGCTAGATTTGGCCCTCAGCCTGTGGTTTGCTGACCTCTGCTTTAATCAGTGAGAAGCCACCTTGTTTGTATGAGTACAGAAAAAGGGGTGAGCAGAAGGAGAGAGAGAAAAGTGAGAGAGAGAGGAGAGAAGAGAGAGAGAGGAATAGAAACGTATTACAAAAAGTATTTAAAATTAGTAATCAGTTCAGTGGGAGGGGTTAACCACTAAAGATAGTGGTTTCCAAATTGGGCCATTCATCAGAAGCATCTGGGAAACGTAATAATAGATTTCCAAGTTCCACCCTCCCGAGACTGCCATTCAGTAGATCTAGGAATATTTTTATATTGCTCAGTGATACTTTTTATCTAAAAAGTCAAGTAACCGTAAGAAAAAGCCGTTGACCCAAGGGAAAATGATAAGAAAATGGAATGATATAGATTGACTCATAAAATGAACCGTGTGGAACATTTGTTCTAACATCCAGGCAGTGGATGCCAGGCAGGGCTCTTCAAATGCAGTTGAAGGGATTGGCAAAAGAAGAGCTTTGGCAAAGGGAGGGTGGTGGGGAGGTCCTGGAGTGCTGGGAGGGGACTAGGGCCATCGCTCATGCATTGAGCTTTCAACCTCCAGTTGCGGCAGAGAGCTGAGTTCCAGCCCTGGCTTTGCCGTGAATGTCATGTGACCTTGGGCAAGTCCCTTAGCTTCTCGGGGCCAAGGTTTCCTCATCTGTGACTCCTCTTCCAGCAACAAGTGTGGGATTCTGTAAAACACAGATATATCACAGTGGATTCTGAGAAATCCTAATCTTTTGTCCTTCTCTTATGACGTTAAACTAAACACAAGTGTTTAAGAGTGAGAGAAAATTAGACTATGGCATTTTAACTGCCCTCTGGAAGGGTTTTCAGTTGCAAAAACAAGACTAAACGAAACTTCTGGAAGGACTTTTGGTTTAGATGAAAAGGTACCCACTCTACTCTTCAGGGTTTCCTTTTATGAAGGATGTCTCAATAATCGCTCTAGGTAACTCATCAACTCTACTTTTCCAGAGACACTTCACTGGTCCTCCGTGTCACTTTGCCACAAGCACGTCTTCAATATGCTGTTTAAAGATACTAGTTCATCCATAGATGGGAAGAGGAACAGAAGGAAGGCTGGCCAGAGGCTGAATAAGGCTATTCAGGAAACTCCTGAGCATAGTAATTCAAAAGGCACAGCAGGTTTCTACCCGTTAGGGAGAATGACTTTTTTTGGGTTTTTTTTGAGGAAGATTGGCCCTGAGCTAACATCTGTGCCCATCTTCCTCCACTTTATACGTGGGACGCCTGCCACAGCATGGCGTGATAACCGGTGCATAGGTCTGTGCCTGGGATCTGAACTGGCAAACCCCGGGCCACCAAAGCAGAGCCTGTGAACTTAACCACTACGCACCAGGCCAGCCCCAGGGAGAGTAACTTTTATATTTTTAACAAAGCAATCTCCACATCCTGTGACTGGAGCTGAATAAAAATGCTATTTAAGATAGGGAGAGAGGAAGAGATGGGGGCAGTATTTTGAGAGCTGAAGTCCGTACATGTGCACAACATGCTATGACCACTGATTTTGTGCTAATTTAAAATTCCTAGGAAGGCCGTGTGCGGTGGTGCTGGAGCCCTTCAGAGTCTGCTGATGTTAAGAACTCCAGTTTAATTCCATATTCAACCTGTTGGCCTACCTTCTCTTCACTACCCCACTTCACTAGATACATTTCTACATCATATATGTTACCGCTCCATTATATGCAGTTCCTAATCTCTTGCATTTAATAACCTTCACCACTCTTTCCAAAAGGATTAATGCTTCATACCAACTTTTATCTTTCTGTGAATTAGCAATAACCAATTTCCTGAGACCGATGTGAATTCAATCCAGGAAATTAAATAGCCAAAATGAAAATGAACGTCTATATTCCAACTGTCCACAAAGAAATCTGAATTTAAGCTTGTGCTGACCACAGTCAGCTTTGCTGTAACGCAACATGTGCGTTCCTGGAATTCCCTGCTCTGCGCAAAATCACACAATAAAACCACAGAGCTTATGGGAATAATGAGACTAGGGGAACACCACGCAAAAACGTCATCAGTGATACATTAGAAAAAATCTAAGAACCTAATAAAAACAGTAGCACAGTTTTAAACATGCTAAATGGTCAGGAAATATATAAATACCCCAATAAACGTGGCAGGATACCTCGAAAAAGATTTGAGGGGTGCCTGTGGGAGTGGGCGTGGGAAAGGCTGCAGTTTTTGGGTTGTTGTTAAGTCTGGAGAGGAGAGTGATTTGAAGTTGCATGGAAAGTTGTAACTCCAGATGTGGGCCAGTGTGACTCCGTGACTCCTAACACGTGTTGAAGTGAGATAGCTGGTAGATGTTTGAGGGATGTGTGTCTTGTGTATTCCTATGCAGCACAGTTCAGTTGGGTGCAGTTTTCTGTGTTCATCTAATGTTCCTTGAGGACGAAAGTGCATACAGCAAATGTGAAAAGTGCTTTATTCTCAAATTATTCCCTTACTGTAGCAATTGCATTAGAACAAATATGCATTTTCAAAACAAGTGTTACAGCTGAACTGTGTTTGCTAACCTGGCACCAATGACAATGAAAGGTTATAAAAAAGCCTTTTATCCATCAGTGGTATCTCAGTAGTTTCAAAAAATGCTGACAGAACACAGAATGGCTAGTAAAAATTTAAAATGAAATTATATAACTTTATTCATTGAAGAGACGTCTTTTCTCTGTCCGCCCATCTTGCAATAAGTCAGTTTTGTCACGGAAGTTTCTATTACAGTCATGTGTTGCCTAACGATGGGGATACGTTCGTAAAAACGCGTCCTTAGGTGATTTCGCTATTGTGTGAACGTCAAGGAGCATACTGAAGGGACACAGAATTTGCCACCCCAAAATGTGTCTCTTTAACATGAGGATTATTTAGGCTGATTACTTTTAAGAAAAAGACTCAAAATTAAATTTAAAAAAAAAAGAAACAAAAGGCTCAAAGTTTTTGTTACCTCCCCTTTGACTGTCTGAAAGAATTTAGAAGAATTCAGATTTAAAAAAATCTGTCTCAGGAAGCGAACTATCACCTTGGCATCACATGAACTAGGTGGCAGACAGGGGGCAACCTAGAAAAGCTTGCTTGTCAGGTTCCCTCTGCGTTCTTGTGTTTCTGTGTGACCAAACACTTGTTTTCCAAACATTTGCTCCTTTTCCCTCACCTGTGAACTGCCTTCCTTCCCTTTGAAGTCCCTGACTCGCCTCACCCCTGACATCTTGCTTGTCTTTAGCTGAGGATGGTATTTAAGGTGAGGGCTTTGGCTGTTTTGGTGAGTTAGTCCGTTTTCCTGGGTTTCCCTGATGTATACATTATTAAACTTTTGTTTGTTTTTCTCCTCTTAATCTGTGTCATGTCAATTTAATTCTGAGACCAACCAGAAGAACCTAGAAGGGTGGAGGAAGATTTCTTCCTCCCCTCCAACACTTACACAAACCTAGATGGTATAGCCTACTACACACCTAGGCTGTATGGTACTAATCTTATGGGACCACCATTGTATACGTGGTCCGTCCTTGACTGAAATGTCATTGGGTGGCACATGACTGTATTTACTAATAACATAGTTCACAGGTTGAAGGCAAAGCTCTAGTTAGTGAAAAGACTGAATTTTACTTTTACTTCTTCAAGGCTCAGCTAAAGATACTCTTATATTAATAGATACTCTTATTATTGTAACAGAGAGAAGCACAATTGAGAGAGAGGAACAAAGGATCCACTTGTGAGTCATCAAAGTGCTTTATTTTGTAAAGCCCGGCTCATGACTGGAGTGTGTTGTTAGCACTAGGAGATACAAAGCAAACTTCCTCATTCTGTCCCAATACTTTATCGACAGAAATGAATGACAGAGATTGTTACAGACAAAAATAAAGCATCTTGTAAACTTCTAAAAGCATACACAGATTGGCCACAAAGGAAATGGTTACTCAGATAATGTACATGTACCTTGTCTTTACTTCAGGGTCTCACCTTTGTAGTCTTGGGTCAAAGAAACTTCAGTCTAACTTCAGAACACTGAAAGGGACTTGATGCCAGAATGCATGATGGGAAGGAAGAACCAAATCACAGTCTCAATTAATTGAAATGTCTAAAATCCAGATTCGGACAACCATGGCAAGGTGGTGTTACATCCTCTGTTGAGGATAACAAATCTGTGGGAAGTCAGTGGATAGTAACAGAATGGCATTGCCGCTGGCTTCCAAAGGTGACGCGTTGGGTACCATCTCGTGTTTTCTGAAGTAAACCTGCATACCTCAGGCACACGGCAGTCTTGACAGCCCTGAAGGAAAGCTGCTGGAAGAGGCAGTATGGCGGGGGAATCGGTTGAGTTATAAGTAATTATTGAAGGGTGGATTTTTTTTCTTTTCTGAAACTGCCTACAAAAATCATCTCGTGTTTTAAACAAAGAATTTCAAAGGCACAGCTTTAGCACAGTGTATAAGTTGATAACCTACTCTAAGCAAGTCTAACATTTTAGCTCGACGCCTTTCAGAAAATGCTGGAAAGTTGGTAAATACATGATCGATGTGGGAAATTTATAACTTGATTAAACACAATCAGCACAGTTTAGGGCAATGAACTTACATAACCAGATTTGGGTTAAACATTTTTTTTAAAAAATCATTAGGTTGATAAATGTACATCTGGAGGAAACAAAACCCTTTTCCTTTTATTGTAAAAGACTGCCTACCATGGACTCTGAATAAAACATTCACCCCAAAACATGACTGCGGATACATTTCAAAATATGACAAACATTATTTCACCTACACTGTAAAATGACTTTACATGTAAACTTCAAAAATCACATGCTGTACATTAAATTTTTAGATTCAAAAATATCCCTGTTTTCCTAATAATGTAAACAGTAAAATTGAGGGCTTCAGTTAAGGGATAATTCATAACAGAATACCACTGTTGAAACAATGGTTAACATCAACGTCTTCTAAGTCAGATTTGCAATCAGTAACAGGAGAATCGAGAGTTCTAATGCTCTGCTCACCTTCCCACCATGGGAGATGTAGATACCATTGCCCAAAACTATGCACTTTTCGGGTAAGCTTTATTTTTATTTTGTAGCATTAATTCCTATATTGCAACATAAGAGTATAACAGTGAAGAAGCTCCAGGCAAGGAAAGAGAAGTAAGCAGTTTTCCTGGACATATTTACTGAGGTGAAAATGTACAGAGAAGGTCACCAGGGGCATCAGCTTCTTGCTGGAGGAGGGGCGTTTGTCCCCGGACACCAGGAGTCCTGACACAGAGCGGAGGCAGAACCCTGAAGCAGGACACGCTGGAGAGGACAGCGCTCTGCGGTCCAGTGCCAGGTCTTGGGGTACAACTAGTAAGGAGTGTCAGCGTGCGTGATGGAAGTGTAACATTCGCGGTAAGTTTTTTTTCTTTTAATCACCATCATTATTATTATCATCATTATTATTATCTTCATTATTATTATGAATACTGTCTCACATCTTTCAACTCCAGAAAATAAACTGATCCACAGTTTATCGTGTGATGATGCCAACATGGTTGGGCTGACATGCATTTCCTTCTCCCCCTCCCCCTTGCATGTGCTCACTCATTCACTCATTCATTTGTCCACAGCTGGAATCAGAGGATTGTTGCCCAAACCCACTCTGACTGAAGCTGATCCGTTTTCATTAATTAATTAATTAATTTTAAAGATGCGCACGCTCGCTCGCTTTCTCTCTCACACACACACATACACACACAAGTCAGAAATAGCTAGAACAATGCTGGGAAATATCAGGTAGCTGTTAAAGCAAGTAGCCCCCGGATCAGTCATCGTGGCCTGCAGATGTACACAAGGAGGGGCTTCACTGAGTGTGGTTCTTGTTTGTCCCACACCGAAGCCACCTCTGTCCTTCCCATACTCGTGTCTGTCCAAGGCCGTGCAGGAGGTTACGTCAAGATGTGGCCAATAAAGTCCAAAAAGCGCTTTGAATACTGTTCCGGGTTCACGGTCGAGATCTCCGCACCAGCCTGGGCAGTTTTAAAGGAGAAGAAGATTGATATAATTACTACGCGAGAGGTACAGCAGTTTCTGATTACAGCTGAATGTAAAGCTAATAATTTCAAATCTGTGCAGCCTCTGCTCTTAAAATATAACTCAAAGCATCTTGGATATTGTGTCTGAATAACCAAGGTTCTTAGGAGTCTGTGTGTGGAAATGAGGCCGAGCTGTAGGAGCAACAGACGCTGTTACCACACACTGCGCCTGCTGCACCTTTAAAACCAAAATCCAACCAGCCATGTTTGGGACGTTCCTGTCCAACGGTGACACCTGTGTAGCCCACAGTCGAAGCCATGGGGACAATACTGTTTTTCAAGGAAGCAGATTGGGGATACCTTGGAAATGTACAGACGTGGCATCTGGCTAAAGGGAAACCCTGATGACGATAACATAAGGATCGTGTTCATTCTTCAGGACTGGGGTAAGCACTTGCGTGCTCAGAAATGAGGGGTGACAAGAGCAGCAGTGAGTTCCATGTCAGCTGCCTGGGCTCTCTCCTGGCACCGTAACTGGGTGAGACACAACACAGCTGCGTGCCTCTCCCCAGAGGGTCCGGGGCGGGCTTCCCTCAGCACAGGGCACAGGGGGCCATTGTTTCCCTTCACAGAGACCTGCTTGCAGCCAGGAAGCCGGGCCCCTCGCAGAGGCCCAGCGGGGGATTTCCTATTAGAGAGGCACAGCGCTGGCAAGCAGACTCCGAGTCGTTACTGGCCAGCTTCCTGAGCTGCAAAGGGCAAGCCCAGCGTTGTACTAAGTCACCAGGTGTTATTTTTAGACAACCGTGCCCACCAGGGATCCTGTAATTTCCATGCCTGGCCTGGGCCACTGGGGTCTCCATGGAGGAGCCCAGGCCTCGAAGACAGAGAATGGTTCCCAGCAGCAGCTCAACACAGCCTGCCTTCGCCAAGAGTGATGTCTTGTTCTTGCAAACAGCCCCATGATCTGGGCCCAGGCGGCACAATATAGAGCTGAGCGGGCAGCTCACAGGAGACTAAGGTGGAGTCATGTTTGGCATGGTACATTCCAGCTCCCTACGGTATGGAATATTACAGCGGGTTTGAAGGGGGATGGGAACAAACACAAGGGGTCTCCCCCGTGTTCAGCCTGTTCACCTCATGTATCTCCCTACAAACCCTATCAGCAAGGCTTTAGGACCCCTTTATCAGCTGGGGTAACTGAGGCTCCAAAATGTCCCCTCAAGGTCACACAGCTGGGAGAGATGAAACAGGGCTTCCCACCCAGCTCTGTCTTTGCGGTATATGCACGTTTCCAAGCTGAGGTGAGCATCAGAATGACCACAGGGCCTTTTAGAGCCCCTCCCCAAGCCCCTGGACTGGACCCAGATCAGCGAAAGGGGATGGTGCAGCTGGCACGCACACAGTTTATGAATGGTATCCAGAAGGTGGCGACACCAGCTGCCGGGCGAGAGCTCCTGTGGACGCCCCTCTCAACAGCGTCCGCGGCCAGGCAAGGTCTCGGGCCGTGCTCTGCACACAGCAGGGACGCCCTAAGTCACTGTGGAGGATGTGCCTGAAGTATTTCTGTGGCAAATGGAATATGGTTTTGGATGGTTCCACTGCTGGGATGACAGCCTGTTTGATTTTAAAATAGAGCAAAAGAGCCTGTAATAGAGGTGGATGTTCTGGTGTATCTTGGTTAGCTCTACACTCTGCTGGGAGGTACCTCTCCTTCCAGTGTGAACAAACCAGGGACCAGGTCCACCTCTGTAGGATGGGCTCTGTGGCTTGTTCAGCGCATCAGGAAAGCCTAAAGGGAGCCCTATGATATAAGCATAATGGGTACCCCATGCCTTGTGAAGGTCAGTTGGGCAGGGGGCCGGGCCTGGTTCCGGGGAGTGATCCCATCTCTACCACTTCCTAGTGATGCGACCCCCGCAAGTGACCACTGCAGCTCCTCTCCTTAGCTTCTTCAACTGATAAACAGGGCAACACTTGTGTCCCTCACAGGCTTGTCATAGGGAGTTGACTGGTTAACAGATGCCTGGAGCAGCGACAGTTCCGAGCAAGCACAACAAAGGCGAAGAATTCATACTATTAAACTGTGACCTTGCACTCAAAAGATTTCTGCAATAGGAAGAATATAATTCATTGTGTGAAAAGAAACGTAATACTGCAGATTTCGGAAGTGCCTGAAGCAGAGAACAGTGCTTCACTTCTGCATAGTTCATCTTAAACACTTAACTATCTTCAGCACTTTTATCTTTGAAATAGTTTTCAAAAAAGAACATGTATGATATTCTAGGGATGCACGTGTCTATTCCTGTCCCCAGTGTGTGAGTTCCAGTGACTTGCCAAAAGCCTGGGGTGCGCGGTGGGAGCAGGCTGGTGTCGGCATTCGTGGCCCTGAACCTCGCGCTCAGAACACGGGCCCCGCAGGAACAAGAGCCACTGCAGGACTCTGAGCGGCTGCGGGAAAGGCAGACCTGCGCTGGCCCCGGCACCGCAGACCCGGTCGAGGGCCCAGGAGCAGAGGGGACGAGCCGGCAGATACTTACGCCGTGTTTAACAGTCTTGGCTGCGTGGGCCGCTTTCTTTTTCGCATCATAATGAGTCAGGATGTCGATAATTGCCATGAAGTACACCTCTTTCCTCGGCGAGTCTGTAGAGGGATGAGAGCAACGATTGTGGCACACGTGGCAAGACCTGGGAGGGCACACGCTGCTGCCCGAGGAAGGAAGAGGGGACCGGACATGGTGGGGGGCGGGGCAGGCTTCAGTAGGATGGGGACTGAGGGAGTGGGAAACAGAAAGCCACACAGCTCCTGCATTTCCCTATGAAACAGCTTCTGTCCCGTGCCCAGCTCCCTCTCAACTTTAAAAGTAAGAGAAAAAGAACAGAACCCCAGGACATTCACAGTGGAGGTCTAAGGGTGAGACTTTTTATTTTTTGTTAATCTGCATTTTCTTTAATGACTGTGTATTGCTTGGATGTAAAGAAAAATGCTATTTTAAAAATATTCCATGAAACAAGTAGAAGTAATTATGCTCCTTAATCCTTTTCTACTATTAGATGCCACTGTTCACTGGATTCGCATAGGATATTATCATATCAGAAGTGGATAAGGCAGATATCATCTACAATATCTATTTTCTAAATATTTCCACAATGATGCTGTTTCACTTATGAACAATAAGCAAGGCACATTTGACTCATTGTTATAAATTGTTATAATTTTCTCTGTTGAAGAAACAATTTTGGTGAGTAAAATAAAAAGCACAACTCAAGCTCACTTGGCTGATATATCAGAGATTTTTTTAAATAATGATAAACTACAGTTTTTATTACTCAAAAAACCCAACTGCTTTTATCATATCTCTAAAATATTTTGTTTTTTTTTCATGTATAAGTAGCTATGGCAGAATGTAATATTCCTTCAAATATGCAACTGCCCAGATATTGAGGATTAAGATGGGTCCCACCCTAGAGAAGGGGGCCACAGACCCCTTAACGAGGGGAACAGCAGAGGACAGCCAGAGCGGCACAGCAGAGTGTCATCCCCACCCCGGGCCGCCTTCAGTGCTCTTGGGAAGAAAGGACTGTAGATGAGATGCCTGCCCCACATGAGGTCCACGGGGGTTTGCAGGGGACCATGTACAGCTGGCTCAGGACAGATCCGTGACACTTTAGATCCACAAAAAAGCGAGAGAGCTAAGAAACAAAAATGCTTTTGACATATGTTATCTATATGTATATAAGTGTGTTGTATATAGAAAATAGTTTTGTGGTTTTGCTCTATTCTCTCAACATCATGAAACTGAAGGACCTCTTTACATTACACTTCAAAAACCAGAAATTACAGTTACCTTTAACAGACTCTTGTCCCCAAACCAATTTATTGGGACTCTGGAGAATGAGTCTTACGGGCAGCATGCTTTTAACTGGGGTTATGATTACGGGTAGATGGCAGTGCAGAAATCAAACCACTTCATAGGTAGAAAGAACTGATAGTAACTCAGCTTACTTTCATGGCATTTAATTCCATAAACATCGATGTTTGGATCAAACTCCCCGGGAGCCAAGGGCGGGGAGCTGTTGAGCGTATTTCCGGGGCTGTCCGGAGGGGTTCCCACGGGGTGGGTGCCATCACTCTCCCCCTCCTCCTCCCCTTCGTTCTCTTCACACTCCACCTCTTCCTGTTCGGCTCGCTCCACGTCGTGGATTCCCACCAGAAGGCTGTAGTCCATGAGCTTTAACTGGGCGAGAAACTGGAGGGTGGGAGGTCACATGGTCAGTTATGCCTCAAACAAAACCCCAGATTTATAGAAAATAAGCTCAGAAAAGTGCCCACAGGGGAAGGCTGTGAGGAAGGGGCAGCAGAGTGAGAAGAGGAGCCCCCCTAAGAGGTGGCCAGGAGCCCCTTTATGATCTCCCACAGCCCCAGGCAGCTCCCCCGGCCCCAAATGTAGCCTCCCACTCGGGGCTGGCTCCGAGCTAGTGTTTTCCTGAAGTGCAGAGCTGGATGCTGAGAGGCATTCGTTTATTACACGGAGGCTGGATCACAGCACAGAGCAGAGGGCATGACTGGCAAGAAGGAGACACCGAGGGAGGGAAGAGACCATTGCTCCCAACAATTCAGACCGGCTAATGGGAAGAAAACCCAGGACCTCCCAAGTAGCTTCCAGCAGAGTCTCAGAACGGTTTGTGGAAGCACTTTGAAATGCAGCCCACTCTGCTGAGGAGATTATTATGCCGTCTGTCACAAACAAGCAAAAGCCCAAATGTCCCCATCAACCAGCAAATGCCTGTGTCAACGCTCTGGTGAGTAACCCAGGCCTTCCGTCCTGGCCGGTTCCTTCTGCTGAGACGCTGAAGGGGGTTTGCTTTCCACGAGGCAGCGCAGACCCAGATTCCTGTTCTCCCTCCCTCTCCTGGTCCGGCTGTGGCTAGAGGGTAATGTGGGGCAAGACCTAACTCTGTGGGTTTGGCTACTCCTGTCTGCCAAGTGCTTTTTTGACTTTTCATGTCATGATTTTTCTCCTCTTCTCTTCCTTTTTAGCAGATGCATCCAGACACATGACCTTAAGCCCAATGTTCTAACTGATCAATTAAAATGTGGGTGGTATTACTGAGGGCAAATGTGGCAGCCCATCTGCTGGCTGGAACGAAGAGCTCCCTGCTCCCCAGCTGGCTGGCTCTGCACAGGGGCCAATCCTACTCTGGTCCTGGGGGTCCGAGAAGGTGACCCTGACTCTTGGAGGACTTGGTGCCACCCCCGCTCAGTGATGCAGAGCAGCTGATGGCCTTGGGGTTACCCTGGTGGAATGTAGGAAATAAACTTCCTTACACAAAGGGTAAGCATATGAAATTATGGGTCTTGAAGTACTGGCTGAAAATGACATGAAATTGATTGATGAGACCTACAGAGCCCTTTCTTCTCCCAAGCCTGCTGGGAAGTAGCTTGTCTCTGAGCTGAAAGAAAAGCCATGCTCCCTTGAAGACAAGGCAGAGAGGACCTCAGGCCCGAACTGTCTCCTAAGGCCTTCAGTTCCTCACCGGCCCAGGCCTCCTCCTGGCGACCCCTTCCTCAGCTCCCATCTGTCTGCCTGCCCACCATGAGTCCCCGGGGGCCAGGCTTAATCTCCCACATTTGTTTGGAGCTCAGAAAAAAGAAATTACACAATCGTTGTGTTTACATATTTAAGCAAAGTAGGAGAATCCTAATACTTAAAAATAGATAGAAGCAAAAGCCTTTATCAAAAAAGGGTGCTTAATGGCCAAAGGCGACCCGAAAAGGTGTTCAGTATCACTAAGCATCAGGGAAATGCAAATCAAAACCACAGTGAGCTACCACCTCCCGCCTGTTAGAACGGCTCCTGTCAGAAAGTCAAGAAAGAACAAGTGTTGGCGAGGCTGTGGAGAAAAGGGAACTCTGTGCACTGTTGGTGGGAATGTAAACTGGTGCAGCTGCTATGGAAAACAGTATAGAGGTTCTTCAAAAAATTAAAAATAGAACTACCATATGATCCAGCAATTCCCTTCTGGATTTACATCCAAAGGAGCTGCAACCATGATCTTGAAGAGCTATCTGCACCCCTAAGTTCATGGCAGCATTATTCACAATAGCCAAAAGAGGGAAACAACCCAAGTGTCATCAATGGATGACTGGATCAAGAAAATGTGCTATATATGTATGCATATACATCCACACACACACAAACACATTAGAATATTATTCAGCCTTAAAAAAGAAGAAAATCTGTGACAACATGGATGGACTTTGAGGGCATTATGCTAAGTGAAATAAGGCAGTCACAGAAGGACAAATACTGCATGGTATCACTTATATATGGAATTAAAAAAAAAAAGTCTAAATCATAGAGAGTGGGAAAGTGGTTGCCAGGGGCTGGGGGTGGGGGAGATAGGGAGCGGTTGGTAAAAGGGTACATACAAACTTTCAGTTAGAAGATGAACACAGTCTGAGTATCTGACGTATAACATGGTAACCAATGTTGGCAACACTGCATTGTATAATTGAAATTTGCTAGGAAAGCAAACTTAAATGTTCTCAAAACAAAGGTAAATATGTGAGGTGATGGATGTGTTACCTCGATGGGGGAATCCTTTCACAACAGATATGTATATCAAATCATCACATGGTACACTTTAAATAGCTTACAATTTTGTCAATTATAACTCCATCAAGCTGGACAAAAAAATAAATGTGTTACTTACTCTATTAAACAAACAAACAAAACAGAGTGCCTATTCTCAAGCCTTGGATCAGTTTTCTGAGCCACAGAGAGAGAAGCAGCCTCTGCTCCTCCCCATGGCTTGCCCCAGACTCCCCCATTAAAGAAATCACAGAACCAACTTGCCACCTCCACCTGCCTCCACCAGACTTTCTCCCTTGTGGTCAGAGGCTGTCCATCCTCCCAGAGCTGTCAGGCTTCAGGGTGCATCCGGCTAGGAACCTGTTTATGTGGATGGCCTTCCCCATCTCGAGAGAATAACAACACCATAAAACACTTGAATCCTGCACCAACACAGAGCCAGTCACCCAGCCCTCGGTTACCTGCTCTGCTCCACATGGGCCCATGGAGGTGGCAGAGAGCTAGGCTCTACGGGGCACAGAGACAGCTGGGCTGGCACAAGGCAGGCATTCGGATCCCCGTGCGAGAGGGCAAATAGGCTCCGAATGATTAAAAAGAACTTGCGCAAGGATTCAAAGCAAAGAAGTAGTGAATTCAGGACCCGTGTTCAAAGCTTTTATTCTCTTTGCTGTATCACGCGGCAGCTTTTCCCAAATCTTGTTCTTTACAACACTAGTAGGGAAATAATGAGTTACACGAATCAACTGGTCTGCGAGGAGGAGGCCCTCCCAGAGCTCCTGAGTCCCGTGAGTCTCCAGGAGGGGCACCCGCCAGAGCAGGCCTCACACTGAGTTATCAGGGAACCTTTTCTCGACCACCCTGTAGGCCTAGTGTTTTGGAAACAAGACATTTGGGAAATAGTACATTAGATGCACCCAGTCATATCCTCTGACCCTAAGAGGCATCCCGGGCAGGATGCTCACTAGTGGCCCCACTTTGTCTCATCTGCTGCCAAGGTTCCCAGGAGGATGTGCCTCAGGCTGAGCTCAGCCTCTGGGCTCCTAGAGAACAAGGTCAGTGCCTCCTGCTCGCCTCCATTGCCCCCTCCCATGCCTAGCATGGTGCCTGGCCCCCACCCCTTTATCTAGGGCCTCTCTGGCCTGCTCCCCCCGCTCCCACTGCCCATCCTGGAAGCCTCTGGAGGTCCTGGCACAGCTGGAGACACTGGATTGCCAGGTGGCAACATCTCCCAAAAGAGTCCACCTGTGTGTGGTGCGTGCAGGGTGGGTGGGAGCTCAGCCGGGCTGGGTCCTGCTCAGCTTGTATGGTGGCAGGGCAAAGGCCCCTTTACCCCATTCCTGCTCCCGCTGGACCCTTGAAAGGTCCCTGGGAAATAGTAAAGATCAGATGCTACTCGAATTTTCCCCTCTAGCCCTCTGGAAAGGGAAGATCTTTTCAAAATGTAAATTTGATCCTGTCATGCTCCTGCTTAAGACCTTTCAGTGGTGTCCCATTTCCCAACAGGCAGTGGCAAACGCTAACATGGCCCAGGGGGCCTGGATGGTTGGGCCCCATCACCCCTGGGGCCATCTTGAACCCTGTTCTCACCCCGTTGTGGCCCTCTCACCTGCACCCAGTTACCTCTCACTCAACCTGCAGACCCCAGCTGCAGGGGCACCTGCTCACGGAAGTCTTTCCAGATGCTGTCCAGGCCACATCCCCAAAGTACGGGCGTGGACAGCACTGCACACTTCTCCCTAATGGTGCTTGGCTTAGCTGCACATTCAGTTTGTTAGACTATCTGAGTAGCTTCTGTCTTCCCCAAACACAGCAGCTGTGTGGGGCAGGAGCTCTGGCTGTTTCTGTCACTGCAGGAGCGGGGCTCAAGCGAGATACTCAATATTTATTGAACAAATGTATGGGGTGCCTGCTGCTTCTTCCCCAGTCCCCCCAACTCTCCTTTATTTCCCTCAGCCCCTTCCTCCAAGAAATAACCATCCAAACCAAATAAAAATGAAGAACAACAAAAATGCTTTGTCTGAGACTGTAAGAGGCAGCACCTGTCAGAAGCAAAATGAGACCGTTTACAACACAGCTTTGCTCTGTGGAACAGAATCTCTCTTTAATGTGTAGGTCTACTGTTTGACCTTGAGACGGGTGACCTTCCAAGATACGTTCAAGAGTGCTTTACGTACAGAAGGAAGGGGCTGCCTTTAATCAACCTGCCAAAGGTCAGACACAGAAGGGGTGACAACAGGGTGGGGCTGCTGCCCTGAGTAGGGTGGGTCTCTGTTCCCCTTATATCTGTGCTGCTCACAATGGCGGGCAGGCCCAGAGACCCCTTCCTGGGCTTCCGTCTGTGGTCACACCACTGTTGAGTCTCCTCTTCCAGGAGGAAACATTTGTATCCAATAAATGAAAGTCAAGTTAGCTCCCAGCACTGCCCACTAAACCCTAGTGAAATGACAAAGGCACCTCTAGGTAAGGAGCCATCTGACATACCCAAGAAGATCAAGGAAACCAATTACAGTTCCAAATGGGTTATTATATACATTTCCCAGTCTATGAGACCAAGATAGAAATGGAAAGACCAAGCACAGCATGGTGGTGAAGAGCAGAGGTTTTGCAAACAATCTGATTAAAAAATAGGCAGAAGAGCTGAATAGACATTTTTCCAAAGAAGATACACAGATGGCCAACAGGCATATGAAAAGATGCTCAACATCACTAATCATCAGAGAAATGCAAATCAAACCACAATGGCTATCACCTCACACCTGTCAGAATGGCTGTCATCAAAAAGACAACAAGTAAGTGTTGGTGAGGATGTGAAAAAAAGGGAACCCTTACATTGCCACCAGTATTCCCACTGTTGGTGGGAATGTAAATTGGTGCAGCCACTATGGAAAACAATATGGAGGTTCCTTTAAAAATTACCAGTTTAACTACCATATGATCCATCAATTCCAATTTTGGGTTTTTACTCAAAGAAAACAAAAATACTAATTTGAAAAGATATCTGCACCCTTATGTTCAGTGCAGCATTATTCACAATAGCCAAGACATGGGAGCAACCTAAGCGTCCATCAATAGATGAATGGATAAAGAAGATGTGGTAACACACACACTGGAATATTACTCAGCAATAAAAAAGAATGAAATCTTGCCTTTTGCAAGAACATGGATGGACATGGAGGGTATTATGCTAAGTCAGACAGAGAAAGACTAATATCATATGATGTCATTTATATGTGGAATCTAAAAAACAAAACAGAAACAGATTCACAGATACAGAGAACAAACTGGTGGTTACCAGAGGGGGAAGAGGTTGAGGGGTTGGCTGAAATAGGTGCAGGGGATGCAGGGATACAAATTTCCAGTTATAAAACAACTAAGGCACAGGGATGTAATACGAAGCATAGGGAATATAGTCAACAACATTGTAATAACTTTGTACGGGGACAGATGGTTACTAGACAAATCATGATGATCATTTCATAATATACATAAATGTCAAATATCTATGTTGTACACCTGAAACTAACATAATATTGTATGTCAACCATACTTCAATAAAAAAAGAAAAGGTAAAAAAGAGCATAGGTTTTGCTGATAAGAGCGACTCATTTATTCTTCTTTAATTAAAGTATCAGATAATCATAAAAACAACAAAAGAGTATAAGTTTTCGAGTCAGATGGGAGATTAAATCTTATTTCTCTCGCTTCCAAGCTCTGTGCCTTGACAATGAGTTCACCTCTCTGAGCCTCGGTTGTTCTAACTGTGAAATGGGACAATGCCACTAACCTCGCACGGGTGTGGAAGGATGAAAACAGAGAATGCAGCCAGGACTACAGCAACAGTGCCTCGAATGTACCGAGGAAAGCTGCTCTTAGAACAGTCAGCGTTGTTATGACTTTGGAAGGGACCTTTTCTCAACAAGTATGCTATTCAAACTTGAGAGATGGGATCAAGTTAGGTGGGCCCAGAGGAGAAACATGTGGAAAAGCCCGTTGATTCACTAGCTCTTATCTTCACAAACTTTATTTAAAATCTCTTCTGCAGTCGAGTAAAATGAAGTGTGGCAGTAAATCCCAGATTCTTGTTAGAGAAAATTCCTGTTGGGTATCACACAACTACTGTGGACTGGAAAATGACAGGCTCAGAGGAGAGCAAGGGTCAAGGTTCCGCTGTTGGGCTTTGCCTCCAGCTAACATCAGCAACTTAATATATATTCGCTCTGCTTTCTGTTCATCCCTTTGAGCTTCTGACTCAAATTTATTGATTTTTTTAAGTGCATCAGATTTCAAAGCATGGAGATTTTAAAATCTTTGTCATCTTTAGGTCCCCTCCTTTCCTACCTCTTAATAATTATCTGCCAGACCTTTGATCAGCCTCTTTTTCCCTCCGAATATCCCATCTAATCTGATTTCCCCATAATTAATTCCTTGTTACGCCAAATCCTCGCACTAGTATCTTCCTCCTGACCTTTATGAGGCCTGTCACAAACTCTTCTAGAAACCTCTGTGGCAAAAGAGCCGTTAATAAGCTCTCCACAACAGATTTAAGTTCACTTTATTTGCTAACTTTATTAACACATTCGTTCTACTGGATTACCACCTCCTAGCAAATCTGTGAGGCAGAATTAAAATTCCAACCAGCTCTATTTAACACTTATATTTTATTGCTTGTTGAAAGTTATAATAATCCTCCTTTGGGGCATTTATCAGAAAACAAAGTCTCAACTGTGCTCTCATAAACATTTTTAATTTGCATTTTATATCAGAGCAGTTAGGCGTGTGGCCTCTGACGGCCTCAAATCTCAGTCTGAATTTAATAGCTCTGTGTCTTTGAGCAAATTATGTAGTGTCTCTGGACTCAGTTTTCTCATCCATAAACTGGGATAATAACAGCACTCATCCTCAAAGAGTTGTTATAAGAATGAAAAGAGATAGTGATGCCTAGGAGGGACTCAGACCCTACGTGCTCTGTAAATGCTGGCTGCCAACCACCCCCCACCCCCCAACACCCTCTCCAACCATTTCCAAGGCTGTGGGACCATCAACATGAGAGTTGAGATGCCCTGTGACAAGGGCGCTCCCAGATACCACAGGGAGAACACAGTTTTGCATCGTGTGACATGTGGTCCCCAGTGTGAGCCAATGAGAGGAGAAATCAGAGTCGGCTCTCCAGGACCAGAGTTAATAACAAGCAGGTCACAAAGCAAAAGTGACTTTCACTCTCTGTAGAGCACTTTCTCTCGGAGAAAAGAGCTCACAAATATTTAGTTATGGGCAAAGCTATCTGAACAAAAGCTCTTTTCGTGGCATATGAAAAGAAAAGTATTACAACTGCAGAAAAACAGCAGCTGGATTCTCCAGTGACAATTCTTTTTTCTCCAAAAAGAGATTATTTATTGAGCTATAATAAACTCATCTTTTACTTTAAGCATTAAGGAAACAACAAACCCCTCAACCTGCCCCCCCACCCCCCCAAATTGTACTCACACTAACAGGCCAGCCAGCTAAATTAGAAAGCGGGGAATTGATGAAAAACCTAAACTAGATTAAATTCTAGCCTCATTATCAAGATCAGATGTCAAGCTACTTCACCATAATTACCTGCTTAAAAATTTAATGATGCTTCTGCATGAATTTCAAAACTAAAGACACTTTTATCAACCATTGAGAATTTTTTTCAATGAAAGAAGGCTTTATGCCCTGCTTCTATTTCAACAAAACATCCAAGTGTGAGAGCCACGTATGGGATTAAACTCCCAAATCCTCTAATCAACACCATTATTACAGACAACAAAGGGCCGAGAGGATCCTTATGTAATTCGACTGTAAATCTGAACTGCTTCAGTTACGTTATTTCTGGAGTCCAAATATCACAGTGATATTCAGCCAACTGAAAAAAAGATGAAAACAATATTTTTGGCAGATCACAGATAACCCTAAGGGCTAGTTACTGTAATTGCTAAAATTATATTATTCTCAGGATCAAAGGTTTGCTGATTAATGAATAAAAATCCAAAGACAGTATGTCTACCTACGGTACTTAGTTATCAGACCAAGCTAACCCACAGTAAGATAAATGCTTAACAAGTACGCATTGTAATAATAACCACTGACAACTGAGGAAAATAAATGCTTATTAATGAAAGACTGGAGAAGAATGTTCCATGATGAAAGCAAACACTTTTATCTACTTTTTTTTAAAGTAGACACTTAGATCCTTTACTAATAACCAATCTTTAGGTTCTAATTGAAGCATATACATCATGTAGGTTAAAATAAAGCAAAAATGTTCTTATTAAAATAGTTTATGTCCTAAAAATAACTAACTAACTTGGTCAGTCTGAGTGTCTTTCAACGAAAGAGCTGTTGGATGATTAACAAGGAAATTGTAACACTCTTCTGCCCTCGTGGGGAATACGATCTAACACACAACATTCATTCTTTGGCTCAAGTCATTTAATTGTTTTTGTTTAATGACATGGAAAAGAAAATCATTCCACAAAGCCTCTCTCTCAATAGCAGATCTGTACTGGTATGCGGAAACCGTCTTTCAAGGAAAAAAAAGTACATACAATACACACATTCATATGAATGAAAGCACCAGCTAAGAAAAACTTAGTTTAGTAACTATCTAAATTGGAATTCTCTTTGCACTGCCTTGTAACCTAAGGAATTTCAAGAAAATCACTTTTTTGCTGAATTTATTTCTAAAAGAATTATATAAGGAAGTCCAACAGGAGAGTTGCAATGCCTTTACGATAAACGAAAGGATAGGAAAAGGTCTATTTTTAATTCTTAAAATGATACTTAAAAAGAAAATGCCTTCATTCCAGACTAAAAGCCCATTTCCACATAGTATTTTATTTCTCATAACCCTCCCCCATGACCCCGGAGTCCCAAACTGTGCTGTTCCCATGATGTGGAAGGCTGGCGTGATGGATCTACTGACACTGATGTCATGGCGGCTGGTAGAAATATTAAAGCATCAAGTGACTGAGGCTGTGTTTACCAACATCAAGATGTGGTTTAGAGGGAAAAAGCCCCCAATTCAAACAGTTACTAAACATTTGTTCTTGAAATGCTCCGTTGTTTGACGGGACACAATCTTCCCCTCCGGCCAACTGTGCTTGCTGGGGACAGTCAGTCTGAACGGGCTGTGACTACACACAGGCTACCCCCACGACACAGAACACGGGAACCTGAGGGTGGGGACACCCCACAGAGACAGCAGGAGCTTTCTCTGGCCTGTCATCTAAAGGAGAGAGATGCTGAATGAGCACACTTCTTCTTTAAACCAGATCCGATCTTAATAATGTACAATATATATTTTTGCCTTGATTGCAGATGTAAATAGGTGGTTTAAAAAGCTCCTAAAAACCAACAGTGTTGAAATTTATACAATGGGGTTTATATCGATTTCTCTTACCTCAACATCCTTTTTCAGTTTTTCCAGGAACACCTTTTTGTTGTTGTCATCAATATAAATCTTTTGGCCCTCATTAATGAAATCATTATCCTTTAAAGTTGGCAGTTCTTTGGCCTAAAACAAATGAGAGAAAAGAAGGTTGAAAAAAAGATGAAAACAACATACTCCTTCCAATCCTGGAGGTTAGGCGTCCACCCCTGGAAATTGAGTTCGCCCTGTTCACTGCAGGGGTCTCGCTCAAGACAAGGAAATGTGAGGTGGCTTGAGTACCGCAAGGGGGCACCAGTGAGCTACGAGCGCTGGAAGCATTCCCACCAGGAATGGAGGGTTAGACACACCCCATCTTATGAGACTTCTGTAACACATTGCATGGTTTTCGTAGGCACGAACCCGACTGCTTTCTTAGATTCACTTTCCTACAAGAGGTCTTCTAAGGATAGAATTTGTACTCTTGGAATTCTTCGCCAGGAACCCTCAATTCTCTTACTCGTACCACCCAACTCCACACTCCCCCACACTTTTGGGGCAGCCTTTGCTGGGTTCATGTTACCAATAACATGTTGTCTTGTCTCATAAAAGCCCCATCCATAATCGCATCTAATTTCTGAGTCAGGGAGAACATGCAGCCAGAGTTAGCCACCTGCCCTTCCAGGCTTTCCTGCTCACCACCCCACTGAGAAGGAAATTCTGTTTTCATTTGGACAATGTCAAGGGACAATGTCTTCTTTTAATATAAAACATTAAGACGAGAAGTTCTACCCATTACAAATAAAGAAGGTGGTGGGCTTGTAACTAAACTGTACTTAACGCTGATCAACACAAAGTAATGAGCAACTATCAGGACATGGGTCGCAAGAAAAAACTTCAGCTTGTGCTGCAGCATACGGGATAATATAGGCATATAATTTTAAAATAGTGTGCATTATTCTATTTAACGTCATGCAGCCTGCATTCTGGGTGAGTTCAAGACCTCAACCCCCCCTTGCCTCCTTTCGGCTAACCACAGCTTATTTCTTCCAGTTAATCCAACATACTAAATTGCCTTTCTTAGTATCTGAATGGTTCCCTTTTCCAAAAATATGAACCAAATGAAAAAAAAAAAAGATCCAAGGAAAGAACATATTCTCCTTCCTGGTCCCCACCTGCCTCTCTCCTGTGATAAAAGAAAACTACTGAACCATCTTTCATGCCTGAACTGCTTACTTTTTCTTCTTATTTTATAAAGTGTACACACGTATGTAAACTACTCATCTATCTATACATGCACATACACTACGCAATTCCCAATTAGTAGCAAAGCTACTTTAACTTTGAGAAGATTTGAACAGTTGTGTGATTGTAAATTTTAAATTTGATATAGTGACTGCCAAAATAATTACCCTTACAAAGCGGGTGGAGCGGAGCTCAGAAACCCAAAGATTCAATTCAATAAGCAGTTACTGAAAGACCGTCATGCACAGGGATGCAAAAATGAGTACATCAGCATTTCTATTCTAAAGGCGTTTGTAATCTAGTACGAAAGACATGAAACAAGGCTGCCCGGATGCGTACGATGTAGTGATAAATAACACGGTCTTGCGGGGAGACTGACCTACCGTCAGATACTTTTATGCTGAGTCATAGAGTTGAGGAAATGAAAACGCAATGCCATTTTTTATAAAAACTAAGGAGGGGCCTGGTAGACTAACCCCCCAAATTCGTCATTAATAAGTTAAAAATAATGTAATACATGTAAAAGGAAACCCTGGATGTGAAACAGCACATTAATGTTAGATGTCTGAGTCAGTCACACTAGACCTGCATCAGTTCTTCTATTAGGATTATAAACCTGATGAGGTTTCACAGTGAATGAAAGCAAGGATCTGAAATTTAACAAACTCATTCAGAGGACAGCGAGCAATAAGGCCAAAAAATACAAAATTGGAAGTGCCTGAGAAAAAAGGGTGGAAGCCAGATCTACAGACAGAAACGGAGATGGAGGAAGACCATGAGGCTCCAAGGAGACCACGTGGGCATTTCTGTCTAACTACGTTTTGGAGATGGGTGTGTGTGTGGATGGCGGTGTTAAGGATTAAGATGTCTGCCTCAACTCCACAACTCATTTTATACATGGAAGAAAAGAAGGGGAGAGGGGTCTTCTGTTTTTGTGTGAGCGAAACCTGAAGGCAGGGATGACAGACCATGACAAGGCAGCTATGTGTTTGTGAGATCAGGCATGTGAACGCAGGTGAGTGCCATTTCAGGGTCACCCCAGCAGCATCACCTCGTGTGACCGGGACGGCACAATCTGCCTCATAAAACTCCGCACACCCTGCACGATATTCCTCAGCGTTCTTGTGAGTTTCACAGGCACGAGGGATGTATTTAGATTGGAGCCAGTTCAAAAAAGGGCAACCAGATTGTTTAAAAGACTTAAAGGCTTATTGAAAGGCTCAAGAGGCAAAGGTGGATCCTTCGCAGGGCAGCTGCTAGAGGAATCCAGCCGTGGTTGACAAATACCCATCCCCATGTCCGTGGGAGGGGAGGGCGCTCGGGAGCCCCAGGGTTGGAGGCTCCAATCCCGGTTCCACTCCTTACTTTCCAGGGACAAGGGCCGGTTCCTGAACCTCTCCGGGTTGTCTGCTTAGGTGTAGAAGGGATAAAACAGGAAAACGGCACCAGTACCAGCAGCAGCCTCGGGTTAATTTATTTAAGTGCATCGTCCCATTTACTTTGCAACAATCCTAATGATGATTCTTAAACTCATTTTACAGACAAGGAAACTGAGTCTATAGAGATTATGCAACTTAACTAAGGTCTTGCAGCCTTGCACGTGAAACTGGTTGGCCAGTTCTCATGCTGAGATGGGAAGCCAGGCTGCCCGACTCCTCATCATTCTGTTCTGAGAATTCGACTGAAGCCTGTGCGACACATTTAGAGAGTGAATGTCACTTGTTCTTGTTATCATCATCACCACTGTGAGCATTCAGCGAACTGTATGGATTTACAGCTGGCATTACAGGTTGAGAAACTGCAAACACAATATTTTCTTTAAAAAAACCTTTAACTTCTTTTCTACTAAGAACTAGATGACAAAGATGAGGTCGCCTGATAATGATTCATCCTCAAGAAAACCTTATTGCTTAGCTTTTAAAAAATTTCAGTAGATCTCTCTGATAATAAGCAGTGTTTGTATTAAAAACACGTCATTGTTTTAAAGTGAATTCATTTTACTATGAGTTCATGAGCTTCATGAACTCTTGGTGTGCCACTGCCCACAGAGGTGTGTCTGCAGAGAAATTATTGTGGGCAGCCACGAGTCCACCTTTTGCTTTGCAACACTGGATGTTTTGCACTTAGGGGAATTCTGAAGGCCTCAGAGTCACTGGGTCTGGTTCTCTAATGGGTGTCTTTCACACTCTTTCGAGTTCAGTGTGGAACCAGCCAGAGGGCGGAGGAAACCGCCAGGGCTCAAGGCATCGGCTCAGAAAGGCTGCTTAGCTGCGGACTCTCCGAGGCCGGCTTCCAGCCAGCGGTCAGCAAGCTTTCTGAAGGGGTAGTAGGTTAAGTCTTTATTTCTTCGCTCTGAATTAAGTTCTCCTGGCCACTTTGTGTAGACTGGGAGCCTCCAAGTGTGATGGGGGAATTGTGGTACCACACAAGGTAGCTGCTGGGAGGTGACGCCAAGGACAAGGCACGAGAGGGAACTGCTTTTCCCACGTCACCCTCCCCAGTCTGCCCAGGCCTGGACAGGGCGTCCTGCCTGGCGGCCTCCAGCAGCTGCTCCCAGGAGGGAGGCTGTGTACCACCCAACTCAGCACCGAGTCCAGCACTGCCAAAGGACGCGGGGGAATTTTCTCTTTTGCCTGAGGTGATTCTACTGGGGTGGGCTGGACTCAAAGTGGCATTCATCTCTACTAATGTGACATGTATGTGCACAAACACAGCTAAAGGCATACGCAGAGCGACACCGTTCCCTCTGCAACCCAGCTCCCCTGCTTCCGCTGTTCGGATAAAATAAGCAGGCTGAACATCCCTCACACTTTCCTGCTGTGTAATGCCAGGCCCCAAATTGATTCAGTATGGCCCAGCTTTCTATTTGGGACACAAATTGAAGCCTGTGGTTATGAGCACAGACTGGATCCGGGCTGCCCGGGCTATATCTTAGCTTCTCCAATTATTAGCTGTGTGACTTTGGGCTAGTGACTTACCCTCTCTGTGACTTGGTTTCCTCATCTTTAAATGGGGATTAGCAAACAGCATTGTTGTGAGGATTACACTAGTTCGATCATACATGTAAAAAGCTCAGGGCAGTGCTTGCCACCTGGAGAGTTGTATACAAACATGGCTCCTGTTATTTGCTGGTCATGTTCTCAAGCATGGCTGGTGTATCTAGAGAAAAGCTCATCACTAATACATCAAGAGCAAGATTTAAAAAAAATTATGTTGGCATATTTAACATTTTTGTACTAGCTGTGATGTTCTGGACCAGCTGCTTAATCTGCCCAAACCTCCTTTGCTTATGTGTATAACGGGAAATCAATGATACCTATGTCACAGTGTGAGGGTGTGAACGAAATGACACAGAACACACGGGGCTTGGCAATAAGAACTGGCTACACATTAGTTTGTTTCTCTTCTTTTTTCTCCCCCTTCCTGACTTTTTAAAGCAACAGGCTCTTTAAACTTGAGATATCAGTAATCTACAACCATGTTTGAAATTTCCTTTGTTTTGGGGCTTTATCCTTAGTCACAAATGTCACCCATGGCTTCTCTACAAATTGTCTTTGCGTCTGGAAGACACTTCCCTTACTTACTGCACACAAACCTGGCATACCCAAGCGCAAGGTTACTATTTCACGTCACTGCATCAGACACACGAGGGAACGCGGAGGGTACACGAGTGGTAAAGGCGACACTGGCCACAGACTCCTACCCCTGCCGTGACAGCTCCATGCCCTGCTCTCCAAACCTCCACTGTAAATTCCGGCTAGAAAACCTGCGGTCACCTGTAAAAGCTATTCCTAGTTGGGAAACCTTGCTGAAAATACCCTCTTCCTGATTTGATGTACAATTACTGTCATCTGCAGGGAGTTTAGTAATATCGGATATTTTGAGGGTTAGTAAAACCAGAAATTATTTAGAATTCTTGTTTTAGTGAGATTTGAAAAATCTAATCTTTTAGATGACTCAAAAAATGGTTTTTAAAAATCATAAGTATCTTAAATCTGTATTTACAGTCTAAAAATAACTTCAAATACATGGAATTCAAACTAAAATGATACTGGATTTTATCATCATTCTATAATTATATGAAATTATGCACAAAGAGTCTATTGTATTTTAAATTGCCACTAACAATCGGGAAATTAAAAATATATGTATTTAAAATGCACAAAGCCAAAATCTATATAATACAGAGCCGTGTTTTTCTTTTAGCCTAGATGAAAACCTACATAGGAAGATGAAATGTGCTCCTGTCACAGTTGAGTGTTTAATGCAAACAGGATTTTGGCACCAGAAGGTTTCAATGCAAAGGGTAACATATAGCATAGTACTCAGTGATTAAAGGACTTACATTTCAGAAAGAAATGAATTTTTGTTCGATGTGCTCATTTGGTTGGCAACTCGTTTTAAAAACGTCTAATTGTAAGCCTTGATGTCAAAGACTGCCGCCTGGTGTCCCTTTGATGGGCCATATTGTGACACCTGGGGCTGAATACACAATATAAAAAATATGTACTAATTATTGTCTTATGTTGGGACTGCTTCTGTTCCTGATTCACTTGTTATTCCAAGCTCACCTAAATGAAAATAAATTTGTAAAAAAAGAATAATCCCCTTTCACCAGGCTTGCTTCATAATATGAGAGTCCATGGGGTTGAAAATATAACCCAGAAATATTGCTGAAAGAGAGAGAATTTCAGGTGATCCTTACGTTGGAGCTAGGATAAAGATAATTTGATTGAATAACATCATATATGTGATATCGATTTGGCGGTAATAAGAGATGGTGCAGATTGATAATAAAATCAGTTCTGTTTCTCAAAACATCCAAGCCACAAATTTGATATACAAAAAGGCAAATCAGTGAATATGGGTAAAATTCATACAGAAGTAGTAAAGATAACAGATGTTTTCTCACAAAAAGCACATATAACAACCTTCTTTAACAGAAGTGGAATGTTTATACAAGTTAATGGCTGGGGAATGACCTAACAGGTCATTAATAACCTGTAATTTCCACAAGGAGAATGTGTACATTTGTGACCAGCACCTGGACGTGGTCCTGTTACTTTGGACGGTTCGTCGGTGTGTAAATGTAGAAAGAATATACCTCAACGTACTCGGGAAACGGAGCTGCAACTAAGCAGCACAAACCTGGATAAGCCCTCTCTTGATTTTGCAATTTAGAACTGTTAAGGCTGGTGGAACCCAGCTGTTGGTTATTTATTTTTTCCTAAAATTTTCCAGCTACTCTTTAAAAAGTGGAATTTATTCCTTTTCTAGTCTTGTCATGCTTTTCAGAGTGTAACGGCCCTTCATCTCTTGGTGAGGATGTTGATGGTGATGGTTTGGCTTTCCTCCCCAGGCTGTGTCGTGACAGTGAAGCTGCACGCAAGACCTACAAATAGGTCTGTTACAATCTGAGCTGAAGGTCAGCTGCAGGGATGTCAGCGGTGGGAAGCTAAGAAATGTCAAACTCCAGAAGTCTGAAAACCCAAGTACTCTGCTAAGTCCTATTGTTTCTGGTTTAATACTAAGCTAGTGAAGCCCGTAATTTTATTATTTTAATAATTATACATCTGCAGCAGCTTGGCTTAAATTCAGGCCACAGACGAAATTTTGGAAGTCTTCTCTCCACCCCAAGTCTTTCTGGAACCAACTGCATAAGAGTTGTCAGCTTCAAAAAATTCCCACACCTCATAGCACTGCTCCAGGTGGGGTACTCTGAGCTGAGTTCAGTCCAGTGAAATAAAAATGCATGTAAGGGGCTGGCTCGATGGTGCAGTGGTTAAGTTTGCACACTCCAAGGTGGTGGCCTGGGGTTCACTGGTTCAGATCCTGGGCACGGACCTACACACCACTTATCAAGCCATGCTGTGGCAGACATCCCACATATAAAATAGAGGAAGATGGGGAGAGATGTTAGCTCAGGGCCAATCTTCTTCAGCAAAAAGAGGATTGGCAGTGGATGTTAGCTCGGGGCTAATCTTCCTCAAAAAAAAAAAAAGACTGTAAGGCAACTGGGAGTTTATACCCCACCACAGGCCAGACTGGCTTGAGGTCTTTAATGCTGGCATCTGGGAGATGCTCACAAGAGTCATTGTATGTTCTTTCTCACAACTCTTACCAAATTCCAAATGAACTGAATCATAAAAACCCCACTTTCCAGAATAACCCCCAGGGTGTACATCATAGGGTCTTAAGGCTTGCTCAGACATCTGCTGATATTATACAATGGCTCAGAACATTCTTCCCATTAATAACAGCCATCACCTTAACCCATACCTAGAACAGACAGGATTTTAGTGCCTGTCAAGTCCGGATTTAAAGTCAAGTGTGCTGCCAACCTGCAGCTCTGCAGGAGAGGAAAGCATCATTGGAAACAAGAGACTCTTACAAACACTAAAGAATGGGGACCAATGATACAGCACATCTTTTAATTCTACAAATGAGGAGAGAGTCAAACGGTTTATCCCCAAACCCCAAACTTCCACTGATGCCAGAGCAGCGGCTGGGACTCAGACGCGCTAACTTTGGGTGCCAGGCTCGGTGGTCCTAACAGTGGCTGGCCAAGGGAAAGGATGCCCCTCCGTCTGGGGAGAAGGGAACTTCTACGGAAGAAGCTTCAAGCCTTAGCTGAGTTTAGGGCCTAAGAACCTTGACGACTGCCCTTTAACTGATCATCCGCCGACAGCGGAAAAGGAAGTGCTTTTGAACTGAAGGACACACTGCTGTGCGTTTGTACCTTATGCTCCCAGCCTGCCATCTGAGTTACCTTGCCTTGAGCTGCAGCGCAAAGAACCCGAGAGAGGTAGTAATTAATTATAATTTGTTACAATTTAAAGATCACAAAAGAAATGCTGAAAACTGGCTTAGGAAAGCATTTTTCAGTGTGAGGGTATTAATGATGAATTCTCCTGAACCTTCAGTTGGTAATAGGTAAAATGTCAGAGACGGTGACAGTCAGTTAATTGCTAGCGCGATTCACAATGCCTAAGAATTGACAAGGCGGCTTTTGTAGCCCATTATCAAAGTGTCAACAATGATTATTGCCAATATAGTCATACAAATGCCAATGGCAGGGCAGCTGTTTGCTCTCGAATGGGTTCCAGGGAGAAGGTAATATGTTAAAAGGAATCTTCTTCTTGTGACCCTACGACTCCATTACCCAGGCTTTACTTTACCTAATAAACTCAGACGTGAGTTTGGAGAACTGTGCAGGATGATGAACGAAATGCATATCTGTGCAAATCCCCAGGACTCTCTCTCTCAAGAACACGGGCTTTCTCAAGAGTCAGGTCCAATCCCCCGGAAATCAAGTGAGTCCAGTTATGTTTTCTTTTACTCGCCTGGCTTCCCCGCTGAGTGGCTTGCTTGCTGGCAGCATGCTAAGACTGTCATTTGTAAAAAGCAGTCTGCTCAGTGATAATTACTAATTTGATGTCACACTGGAATCGCAGCGCAGCTGTGAAGAGATCGACCACCAGGGAGATTCGCATTTCTCTGTCTCATTTAGAGGGGGCTAAACTGCTGGAGCCATGAATGGGAGATGCCCTTCCATTAAAAAGGAAAGAATTAAAGACTAAAACAAGTCATAGCAGCTGTCAGAATTTGACAACGGTTTAAGAAAAAAAAGCACCATTCTGCTCTTTTTTTTAGAAATTCAAGACATCCGTACGTGCATGTTCTGATACTTGTTGCCATGAAAGTGATTCCATCATTGTTGGAATAGAACTTCTTTATTCCCTTCAGTTCCAGCTTCATTATCATGCTAATACAAATCACACTAATTACGTGTCAAGCTGAAATCGAAGGGATGGGACTTGTCTGCACCTATATCACTAGATATTTGAAATGACAGTTTTAAAACTTGTCATCAACAAGTTAAAAGTATGGGAAATTAAAACAGTTATAATGACTCGAAAGAAGAACTAAGAATTCAGATTACTAATTAAGCCATGTCAATGGAGATTCTCTGAGAAAATTGTTCTTTGCACTGTGACAATCATTTTGTAGAAAATATGGTTATGCAAGGATAGCAATGAAAATAACATTCTTGCAAATCATTTGGTTTCATTTACAAAAGGCTAAAATGTAGAAAGTATATATTTTTAACCTTCTGCAAATATTTCTAACCAGAGGTAACAGTGATTGTTTTGATAATGTTTGTGGTTTTATTTGTAAAGACAAAGAATAGCATGTTTTTTGGAAGAGTCAAAAATATTAACTGATCATGGAAAGAAAACCTGAAAATGGACATAAAAGGGAAATTTTTTCTTTTTTCTTTTTTTTTTTTTTGAGGAAGATTAGCTGTGAGCTAACATCCGCCGCCAATCCTCCTCTTTTTGCTGTGGGCGACTGGCCCTGAGCTAACATCTGTGCCCATCTCCCTCTATTTTATATGTGGGACGCCTGCCACAGCATGGCTTTACAAGTGGTGCATAGGTCCATGCCCAGCATTCGAACTGGTGAACCCCGGGCCACCGAAGCAGAGCGTGAACTTAACACTGCTCCACCGGGTGGCCCCCAAAGAAATTTTTCAGAACTTAAAAACCCAATGTTTTTAAGAGTTCAGTTCCATTAATACATTCCACTTATTTTTACGTATTACAGTTTAGTAAATGGCACCTCAGTTGTTGCCAGGTTACAATCAAATTGCCCTATCAGGGAGACATAATGCCCCATTACCAAGGCAGGCACAGCTCCAGCAATGACCAATTTTCATTACTTTTACATTCCATATCTTCAGGCTATCTCCTCTTGCCCTTCCCAGTGAGCATTTGTAATGCAGAGGGCCAGGTGGGGTGGCCTTTGGCCCTGCTCCTTCTGGAAGAAGAGCTGTCCTGCACGCCCAGCCCAGGAAGAAGCAGAGAGCACTGAACCCGTCCTCAGGGCAATCGTGGAGAGTGTTTTACTGTTTACATAGTGCAAGACACAGGAACACTGTTTTGTCAGTGTAGTGAAAGTTTCCTTGTTCCTCTTCATGATTCATGGGATTAATATAAATTTTTGATGATATGTTCTTTAAAAAAAGGAGAGAGAGAACTCCCAAACATTTAGAAGGCAGGACCACACAGTAGTTAGAAATGTGAGCTCCCGGCTGGAACCCTGGCCCCATCACATCCTAATTGTGGCCCCGTGGACAAGTTACTGAACCTGTCTATTACGTAACTTCATTTACTCAAAGGAAGCCGCCACAGCAGCTACCTCATAGGGTGGTTGTAAAGCTTACACGGCCAAATCCACGTAAAACTGAAAACAGTGGCTGCCATATAGAATACACTCAACAAAGGCCAGCTATTATACTTACCTTTCTAAATCCCAATACATCGAAATTAACAGTAAAAAAAAATAACCCCCTGAATAGGGTGAGGTTTTACCTCTGCCGCTGACTGAGATGCAGCATGGGAACTTAAGCTTCTGGGTCTCAATCTGTCACGTGTCAGGAAGGGAAACTGAACTCTGACCTCTCAAGGTCCCTCCCATTTCTGGCTTCTCTAAGCCCACCCCCAAAGGGAGATGTTTTGAGGAACAATAGGCACACATTCAATACAGGATAGAAGCATCCCAGCAGCATCCTCAGAAAAGTGGGTTTCCGTTAAACAAATTCTATAATTCTATGTCTTTTCACAGAAACCTACACCACTACAGGGCGAAACATTTTTGGAGAGGTGGGCGGTGGAACTGTGGCGATTGCCATGGGTTGGTTTCTGGAAAGTGTGTGGTCCTACAGGCAGAACAATGGAGGGAAAGATAAGGAACTGAATGGTCTGCTTCTGATGAAATATGACAGCTACAAGGACATCTTATACTCGTGGCTTTCCTTCATACGTGTCCTTGTTTGATGGATTCTGCTTCAGCAGCAACCACCCCTTTGGCTGTAACTGTCTTTCTTGGCCTTGGTTACTGTCAGAGCAGACCAAGCCCTTGGTGATGTAACCTGAAGAAATCAAAATAAACAGAGGGGGGAAAAAAGGCCACCGGCGGTAGTCTCAAGGGACTTGGGAATGAACCAAAAACAGATGCACCAACATGGAGTAGTGGTGGATCACGTCCACAGTTTTCACTCAGGGGCTGGCTTCTTGTTATGATGCTGAAAAGTCTGTGTTGGCTCTTTAAATATCCACAGTGGGATTTTCTCCTAGGAGAAAATAATACTAAAGCTCTGAGCTTCTCAGGGACTAAAACTTAAATACCCACTTGAGTCTTTGGCACCTGGAAGAAATGTTTAGTCACAGCAACATGGAAGTGGACTCTCCATCGTTTCTGCTTCTTTTGGCCAAAGTGGGTGCCTTCAGGGGGATGTATGTGGAGGTTGGAAGTGTAAAAATATATTCACTAATGCACAGTGAAAAGACAAACTGTCAGAGAAGAATCCACTGTGTCCTTTTCTCCTCCTACTTCTTAACCCACCATTGTCTGGGCTTCTGCTCCACCCATCGTCACTGACAAGGTCACCAGTGATTTCCCTGCTGACAAGTACAATGGATAATTCTCAGTCTTCATCCTCCCTGACCTTGCAGAAGCATCCAATTCTGGGAAAGCTCTCTTCCTCTGGTTTCTGGGATACTTCTAGAATGCAACTTTCATAAGAGTAGGAACATTGTTTGCTGAGGCGTTTCTCATTAATGGGTGGCAAAATGCCTGCTCATAACAGATGCTCAATAAATATTAGACCAAATGATCCAGACTTTCCTGGCTCATCTCCTGTCTCTTCAGCAGATCCTTTGCAGGACTCTCTTCCTTGACCCACTCCTTAAATGATGATGTTCTTCTGGGCTGGTTCTGGACATGCTTCTCTTCTACTCCATACACCCTTCCCGGGTGACCTCATCTATTTCCCTGTCTTTGCTGAGCATCCTTCCTATGAGGTTTCCACACCCTTTTTTCCAGCTGAAACACTCTCTACAGCCTCTCCTGCCTATTGGACATCTCTGTTCTGATGCCACATTGACATTCAAAGTACTCCTCCCACTCTGCTCCCATTTTCAGCCAGTGGAATCAACACCTACCCAACTGTCCAAACCAGAAACCTGGGAGTCATCCTTAACCCTGCCCTCCCTCCACACACACTCCCTGGAACCATTCACCTCCCACACTCAATCTCCGAGTTCTGTGAATTCTTCTTCCCAAATCTCTCTATGATCCATCCTCTTCCATTATCCCAACTCAGGCCACCATCTCATCTGGGTTATTTCAACAGCACTTCCAACTGGTTCTGCTGACCTCTGCGGCTTCATCTCACCCTCCAGCTACAGCATCAAGCACGGCCCGCTCTGGGCCCTTGCACATGCTGCTCTTTCTCGCCTCTTCCCCTGGCTAACTCCTACTTATCCTTCAGGTTTCCAAACACCTCTTGCAGGAAGTCTTACCCTGACCCCACCAAGCCGGAGTTAGGTGCCCTCGCTACGTGCTCCCTGTGAAAATACTTATCACATGATGCTGTCATTCCCTATTTAACGTCTGTCTATGCTGCTAGATGTGTCTGTGTGGTTCACTATTTCAGCCCCTCACGCTAGGACAGTAACCATAAAGATGCTGACAAACACTTCTGAATGGATAAATAAAAGCAGATTGCCAACTGTGTAAAATTCCAATCAAAACTGAATGATATCATTCTAAAAGAATTTAATTTAAAAAACAAAAACAAAACGTTGAGCCTAGCTTTCAAATAGTCAAAAGAAGGCACTTCCCAAGGCGATGAGGAGGAATAACCGTGAGTACAGAGGTGCCTTCCAGACAAGCAAACGTCAGTTTTGGTCAATTTATGTTTATATCCACAAAGCTACTTCCCAAACTTATTCAAAGTGATCCTTCAAGTTGAATCTGTTTATAATCTTGCATAAAAAACTAAATGTGGTTCAAATATTACCTAATGTCCAGTGACTCAGGAAAAGATAAAAAGATGTGGTCTCCTCATCTCTAATTCTTTAAGCAAAAAAACACTCTAATCGTATCTTAACATTTTATAGTTGGAAAGGAGTCTGAAGCTCATCTCAGCCAGCATTTTACAGGTGAAGTTGAAGCTCAGCAGCCTCCTTTTACAGGTGAGAAAACCGGGGCTCAGAGAGGCAAGAAATAATACGTATTCAGGCCACGCCTGGCTAGTTAGCGATACAGCAGGGCTGGGACCCTGTGGCTGAGCTGTACCTGCCTGTCTGCATCCTAAGTTGCTGCACAGGCAGTGATGTTTTCAAGACCATGTTGCATGTGAAGAATTTCCTTCAACCACACTTAAAACTAAGAACGATGTCATTATTCGACAAAGAGGGATGGGCCAGGTACTCCGAGGAAGAGAACTAAGGTGGAACACTTCTCAGTCCAATAATGTGTTTCTCACGGGTGCGCCAGCAGGAGAAACGGGAAGAACCCAGTGGTGGAAGTCAAGAAAGAATGAATGAGGGGGCAGCCCCATGGCCGAGCGGTCAAGTTCACACGCTCTGCTTTGGCGGCCCAGGGTTTTGCCAGTTCGGATCCTGGGCACGGACATGGCACCACTCATCAAGCCAGGCCGTGGCGGTGTCCCACACAGAAGCACTAAAGGGACTTACAACCAGGATATACAACTATGGACTGGGGCTTTGGGGAGGGAAAAAAACCTCCTTAAAAAAAAAAAGAATAAATGAAAATAAGAGGTCACACAGGCCGGCAGGACCGCGGTGAGGAATGTGTCAGGGGACTTACCTTTTCTTTGTCACTAGCTTCTCTAGCCACTGTGGAGCCCTGAAACACACAGAAAAAATAATAAAAACATGCACACGCCAGGCATCGGGTTTCACACATTTAAAATAGGCAGACACTCCAGGGCAGAGCGCAGAAATAACTGCTCTGCTCTGGAGCCACATTCTGAGTGAGCGCTGTCCCCTCCCCAGTCACTAGCCTCCGCCCGCGCGTGAGCTGCTCCTCTGCAGGTGTCCTGTCCACTTGTCAACCACCCTCTCCCTGTCATGTCACCTGTGCATCTTTTCCCTGGTTCTTGTCCCCCAGCTGGAAATCAGAGAACTTGACAATCATTGAACCATCACTTACTAAATATGGGATCAAAACCACACGCTCCTTGACTCAATTGCCAGAAACGGTTGGTCTTAGGGTCTTCGAGTGTGAAGTGGGCGGTCAGCTGGCCGCAGAGACCGCTGGGGTATTAAATGCCTCTTTTCCCACATTAGGTCCTCCAGATGGGGGCATGTCCTAGCCCTTTGATGGCCTCTCTCTCCTGTTCTGGGCTAGTGAGGACCATATCTTCCTCACTTACTATGAGTAAGACCTGGGGTGCTTCGCTGTGGAGATCCCTTCAAACACACATGTTCACTTGCCTCCCCTGTGCCAGGCCCTAGGCTGAGCACAGAGTGGAAGAAAACACAGTTCTTGATCTCGGCGGCTTCTACTCTACTGCACTGGTTTTCGAAAGCCTGCCTCAGAGCTCTGGGGTTGTCTGAGGAGACCCGAGTCCGCCTCCGACAGGCGGCCTTTGGGTGGAGTTCAAGAAGAGAAACCTTCCTTTGTTTGGGGAAGATTTTAATGCAAAAGAAATGCTGAAAAACAAAGGCCAGTGAATTCCTAACTATGTCAATACAACAATGACTATTTATTCTTTGTGCTCCTCAGTGACCATCGCGGTGTCTCGCACAGCAATGCTTGGCGTTTGCTGAATAATGGTTGGAGAAGGATCACAGACCAATTTACTGCTCTCCCTTCCCCTCCAGCACTGGACACCCAAACCACGACTAGGTCAGCACAGAGATTCGTCTACCTGACCCGTCTTAAACAGACATTTATTGCCCTGGATACCGATCATTAACAGAACTTGCATGTGACGGAGAAAGGTCAAAGTAGCTTCTAGGATGGCCATTCTTAAATCAAAATTTTACTCTATGACCGTCTTCCATTCAAGCAGTTCAGGCATTGATTAGGATGTGTGGAACCTGTAATTCATAGATGAGGTGACTCGACTAAGGTGTCTGCTCGTATTGGGGAAGAGAGCCAAGACCAGGCCAGGGTCTCCCTCGGGTCAATTCTCCATCCCCCTGGCGCTCAGTATTCCCAGCTCTGGTGGATCCGAGAGGCACTGCTGCCAGCCCCGGGAAAATGTTCAGTTTCTTGGGGACGTGTTGGAGGAGCACAAAGATGACCCACCAAATAAACACGGATGATGTGAATTGTTCATGAAGGAAGACCTGTGGCCCGTTCCACAACCACAGCACACAACTATCACTTGCAATGGCCTGTTCCTCCCTTTAGGAATTCTTGAATACAGGCCAAAAATATTTTCCTTTACACACTGATTTCTAATGAGGAATGTTCCCAAATTAAAAAAAAACGAAACACCAAACTGGGGACATTTGTAATACTTGAGCACTGCCTATCCTACCAGAGGAAGAAAACATTTATTCCTCTTTGTATCTTTAACCAAGTTTTTGATCTGTGTGTGTGTTTTCCCTCCTCCAGTATAATTTACCCTGCTTCTGATTCTCAGTGAAGCTTCATCTCTATGTGAATGCAGATCATTAGCCTGGAAAAAACTCATCAAAGTTCAAATTAACTCAGAATAAAAAATTAAAACAAAAATAGGAAAGTAAGATTAGTAAGTCAAGGCCAAGAGTTTGAGCCATGAAATGATGCCAGATGTCCAGGTTCCATCACAATGGAAAGTTCTGGCAAGAACAGAATTTATTTATTCTACCAGCTAAAAAGGGAGATGAAATTATGAAGTTCAAGGCAAATTCAAAGTATAGTGACCAGTCTGTAAGTATAACTTACATCAAGATATGTTTACCAGATGCCTACTTGAACTAGGCACTATCTTAGGCATTTCAGGGGGGTAAACAAGAGAGTAAGACAAAAAATGTGCCTTTAAGTCACTTCCTCACTAGTAGAATGGATGAGACAACCACATTTCATTGACCAGTTCCCATATGCTATGCATTAGGCTGGACATGACGTCTACATATCTCGTTTAACCCTCACAATGACCCAACAAAGGCAGGTAAAATTATCCGTGTTTTACAGATGAAGAAACTCACTAGGTTCGGCAACTCACAGACTCCTAACTAGTAAGAAAACCAGGACATGTGGCTTCAGAGTTGAGGTTGCTCTGGCTTCTTACATGGGGGAGTCAGACCAGGGACCAGAGTCCTGTGATCCTCAGCAGAGGACACTGAGTAACACTGCAGAGGCTTTGTGAGAGAGATGGTGCTGGAAAAGAGGTACATACGGGGGCGGGGATTTCCACCAGGGAACAAAATGGCTACGACTCGGAGGCAGATAGAGCACAGCTGTATTTGGGAAGCTTATACGGTTTATCTGAACTCCAGAGGGTAGGAGATGAGCCTAGACCATTTTCCTTTCCTTAGACTAGCTTTTCTCAAAGCGTGATTTAGCACCCTGGGGTCCTAAGACCCTTTCAGGGGTCTGCAAAGTGAAACTTATCTTTATAGTAATGATGACACATCATTTGCCTTTTTCACTGTCTTGATATTCGCATGGCTACCGCAAAAGCAATGATGGGTAAAACTGTTGGCAGCTTACCACAAATCCAGCAGGGCACCAAATGATACTACTACTGTCATATATATATGAAATACATGTATATGAATGTCCTTGATGAAGCAATGAAATTATTAAATCTTGACCCTGGAGTACACATCGTGTCAATATTCTGTATGGAATTATGCACAACACACTTCTGTTTATAAAAAAGGAATGGCTAAAGAACAGTCATTTTTGTGATGGTTTGAGTTATGAGCTAAACTAGCTGCTTTTTTATGAAATAACATTTTTACTTGCAAGAATAACTGGCAATCTATGTTTATTCAGATCTGGGCATTTGGAAAATATTTGCTCAAAGATGAAGAAAGCTGCTGGGCTTGGCTATGTGCAGGGGGCTGCGTGCTGTCACTTCAGACAAAACAACTGACAGGACTTGTTGCCAATGGTAAAATTTGAGCTTTCGAGTGAAAATTAGAATTTTAAAAAACTTGTATCCATCACCTTGAGCTTGACAGCTTCTCAATACTCAGAGACTTTTCTGATAAGACTGGTGATGATATTAATGTGACTTCTTGATACAGTACACTCATGCGTCGCTAGATGATGGGGAATACGTTCTGACTGAGAAATGCGTCATTAAGCGATTCCGTCGTCGTATGAACATCACAGAGTGTATTGACCTAGATGGTATAGCCTACTGCACATCTAGCCTGTATGGTGCTAATCTTATGGAACTACCATCATACATGTGAGTCCATCATTGACGAAAATGTCGTTATGTGGGAATGACTATATAAAGAAATGTGTCAATTATTTGGAAGAGCACATAACTCAGTGAACCCATCTGTTCCAAATGACCAAAGCATGATGCATTCAGGCAAATGCATGCAAAGAGACTAGCAGATTTTAATGATGCTGCATGGAAACTAAGCTTTGAGGAATTACCAGTTGTCAGGTTTTGGTATAATATCTAAGAATATCCACAAATTTCTGAAAAAGTTAAAACATCCTCCTCTCCTTTTCTAACTATATATTTGTGTAAGGTCTGATTTTCTCCATACACTTCAATCAAATAACAATTGCAACCGACTGACAGCAGAACCAGACAGGATATTCCAACTATCTCATTTTAAGTCAGACATTAAAGAGATCAGCAAAATGCAAAACATTGTCACCTGTCACTAAATTTTTTCATTTGGAAGATACTCTATTTTTCATAAAAGTATGCTAACATAATAGTAATATATAATAATTTTATTATTTTAAATTAAAATAAGTATTTAAAAATTTCTCATGTTAATTTCTAACATTGTAAATATCAGTAGACACAACCTAGATAAGCAAAAGCTTTTGGGGGTCTTCTTTTAAGAGTGTGAAGGAGTCAGATCAAAAAATTTGTGATCCACTGATGAAGACCAAAGTGGTTGGCAAACTTTTCTGAAAACAGTCAAGAGGATAAACGTTTTAAGCCTTGTGGTCCACAAGGGTCTCTGTAGTAACTACTCAACTCTGCCATTATAACATGAAAGCAGCATATGCAACACAGAAACAAGGTCATGGCCGTATTCCAATAAAACTTTATTTACGAATATGGCCAAGCTGGATTTGTCATGCAGGCAGGTCATAGCGTGCCAACTCCTAACTCGGACATTCTCCATCTAAGTCAGGGATCCTAGAAGGCTGACCATTTCATTACACTCTCACAATTTCCAGTGGAATGCTTCTTACTCAACGCCATTGAAACAGCCTGTCTCAGGGCCTGTTCCCTCTTCTAGAAATGTTCTTCTCTCAGCTCATTCCCTCACCTCCTTCAGGTCTGCTTCAGTGCCATCTTTCCAGTGAAACCTTACCTGACACCTTCTTTGAAACGGTATCCCTCCCCATCCTTTCCCGCCTTCACTTCTATCCATGGCACTTATCACTTCCTAATATGCTATAGGACTCACTTACCACTGTTACTTATTGTCTGTCTTTTCCCACCAGAGTGTCAGCTCCTTGAGCCTAGGTTTGGTCTGTTTTGCTTATCACACTATTCCCAGCACCTAAAACAGTGCTTGGTATGCAGTTGCTGTTTAATAAATACTCGTTGAATAAATCAGACATGATATCTGTGAAACGTTCAAGGGTGTTCTAGTAAAACCAGCAAGTAATCCTTGCTTACACACGAAGGAGTGTGCGGCTAGTTGCCTGGTGGCTTTAAGCTCTGGGCACCTCCTGAGCATTCAGCACAATCACAGTATTTACAATGTGGATGAACAAGCTTAATTATTTAATACAAATTAACAAAATCACTCTCACCTTTAAATCGTATTTCCTATATACAGACAAACGGTGGCTGAACACATTTCTTGTAACAATCACATAGATTTCAACTCCATCAACATTAAGCCGGTACATGCCCAAGAACTGGGGGAGGAGGGTGATCCCGTGACATTCCACTATGTACTGCATAAGAGAGAAAGAAAGAGGAAAAACAATGTTATCCAACCAAAAGGTGCTCATTCACATGCAAAATATAACTCTTCTGCCTCTGGTGTTCATATAAAGCGAAACTCTAGAACCATTAAGGTCCTTTTTGCAGAAAATGACCATGTTTGTATTATCTAACAAGCATCCGCATTGACCATATATACACAGATAAGAAAATTCACCTTTATCTCCAAAGAGATATTTTTTCGTAAGCTTCTCAACTAATTTGTAAAGTCAAAACTGGGATACAATTAATTGTGGAGAGAGCCCAGTGTTAGAAGCCGCAAGGGTTGAACTCTAGTTCTAGCTTTTCTATTTCTCACTGAGACAGGGATGTCTTGAGCCAAGATGCCCACCAGAGAAACGGCTGAAGGGCAGGTGCCCTACCACGGAGGGCTCGCTCCTCGCCAGACAGATGGGATTCTCTGGCCCCATGCTGGATTTCATCAAGTCCACTAGACAAGTCCCAGCTTTGACTCCACTGCCAATTAGCGTTGCAAAAATGCAACATGAGTCTATAGGTCTTTAAAGACCATACTCTAAAAGGCCACAAGATGGAGACACTTCTCCTTAAAAACCTATCTTTATAAAATGGGTCCCCCTGCACTTTACAAAGCAAAGTTAGATTTTCCTTTCTTTCCAATGAGGGAGAAAGAAGATTTCAAAAAACCTCTTTTATGTCCACGATATGTGTGTGAAATGTCTAAGCTATGGAACAGCATGAATAGTATGAATCCAAAATTGTAAAAATTGTATGCATTATGCATATTTACAAAAGAGAGGTGCCTGGAAGAATGGTGACCAAATGGTAATGGTGGAATTTGGGGGAACTTTGCCTTCTTCCTTTTTTTAAAAATTATACTGTTTGAATTTTTCTGTTTTACAATGAGCACTTTATAAAAATAAGAAAGTAATTAGAATGCACTTTCAAAATCTTTAGTGGTAAACACCGTCAATAAACAACTCTCATAATATTTGTCCATCTTAGGAGTTAAAAAGCCTTTAGCTTTTATCACTAAAAAAAAGATGAAAAGCATCTGTATGAGTTTCATTTTTGCCACCCAGAATTTTGGCAGATTTTAAGGACACTTCTGCCCTTTTTTTTTTTTTTATCATACTGACCATACTTAAGCTACAGATTTGAATTTGGTATATTTTCTGAGTAGAGTTTCACCTCAACTTGTTCTTAATTTGAGGTCAGATCAGTGAAACATTTTCTATTTCTCTCCTTTTGAAAAATAGTAAATTAACTTGAGTTTTGCTAATGGAAAACAGGTGGTAAAAAGTCCTTGGTTAAAAATAAAATGTCTCACAACTGATCTAAAGAAATAAAAAGTGTTATTGTCCCTCACCTCTGAAGAAAGATGGTTGGGTGGGCCTTAAAAACACAGAGGCTACGGGAGTCTACACTGCGTAAGCACAGTAGACAGAACGTAGGTTTGTGAGCCAGAAAGATGTGTGTATATATCCCGGTGCCTCGATTTACCAGCTGTGGGATCTTGGGCAACTTACTAAATCACTCATCATTTTACTTCCATTTTCTGGAAAATGAGCACCATAGTTTGTACTATGAAGGTTATTGTGAGGATTACAATAAAAGACATCAGAATTATACAATATCTGTGTACTGTACTATACTCTTCCTCCTACTGCAGATGACAGTAATAATAATTATTTTCATTCAAAACTCTGATAAGAAACGTTACTGCTACACCTATCTGCTTTGTGCTGCAAACCAACTCTCAGACGTGTTCTGGTGTCTATGCTGAGGGAGGCTCTCCAAGTATTTTGGTGGCTCACAGGACGTGCCCCCTGCCCTGGGGGGGACACACCAGTTTCAGTTTGGCCATTCAACTCCGCTTTGAGCTGGTCTGCTCAGATGATTCTCATCGTGGCCTATCTTTTCAAAGTCCTGCCAGTAGAAGAAGTCTCTTTGATGAAAGCCTGTGTAGAGGCCACAGGGTACCGTGGAACAGACTGGATACTAATCATTATTCACGTTGATGAACATGTTAAAGAAACCTTCTAAATACTACACAGGAAATGGCTGACAAGCTTTTTTTTCCCCAAGGAAAAATACCCATACAGATAACATTCTACATTCCTCTATCTTTAAGATTAAATAAATTATTACATAGAAAAAATATAACAAATCAGGTCTCCTTCATCAGCAAGTTTCTACACGTACGCGTCCTCAAAGGCACGGCTCAACTCGGAGGCTCTTGGATGAACATCTTGAAAAACAGAGATTGAATAAACAGAAAACTTCTGAGTATTTGGGGCTGACCCGGTGACGTAGTGGTTAAGTTCGTGCACTCTGCTTTGGCAGCCCAGGGTTTGTAGGTTCAGAACCCACGTGTGGACCTACACACCGCTCATCAAGCCATGCTGTGGCAGTGTCCCACATACAAAATAGAGAAAGATTGGCACAGATGTTAGCTCAGGGCCAATCTTCCTCAAGCAAAAAGAGAAAGATTGGCACAGATGTTAGCTCAGGGCCAATCTTCCTCACCAAAACAAAACAAAACCCTGAGTATAGAAATATGTACAAATCCACAAACCTATTAAAATCTCTCACATTAGATTCCAGTACTGACAAGCAGCAGTTGGTGACAAAGGTTTAGAAAGCATTCAAGTGTCAAAAGTTTGCAGAAAAGAAAATTCTACCCATTCATTGAATTTCTAGGTGGGAACACTGGGAAAAGAATACACTGTTTCATTTTAGTAGAGGAACATTTCACTGGGTCTCTGAACACCAGGGGTGAGGGACCTCTGTACTGTAGCATATGTGTCACTGCAGGTAGGAGGTGACACAAAGAGGCCTGAATGCTAATCCTTTCAATTCTTCCCCAGCTGACCTGGGGAACGCTGTGCACAGACTCTAACACCAGTGGGCACATCTACAAGGACTCCGACCCGCACATACTGCTAGAGGTAATCCCACGACCAGGGAGATGGCCACAGCTCTGGCTGGGCTTTCAACACGACTCAGCCACATCACGCCGCTGGGAGCCCTCTTAGTCCAGCTCCACATTCACTAGCTGTGTGACCTTGGGGGAATTACTCAACCTCTCTGTGTCTCTGCATTTGGAGAAGGGGGTAACAATAGCACTTAGCACATAGGGTTTTGCGAAGACCATGAAGATCAGGGACATGGGAAAGAAGGGACTGCTGGTGACTCCAGCAGGAGCAAGAAGAAACCAAGGCCCTGGGGCAACGGGTGGATAAGGACAGAAGGAAAGGGTAAGGGAGGGAAACTTCCAAGAGCACCTGATATGTTCCTAAAATGCCCTCTGAGAAATACTCTCCATAGAATAAAGACTTCCCGAAAATGAATACGGGTGCATACACATATTTTTGTATGTGTGTACGTATTTGTTTATAAAGTGAGCAAATACTTTTGTAAATATAAAAGAAACACTAAAAAATTACATTTCTCACATGTCTTGATTTTAGGATCAGAACTCTGAGCATTCTTCCTTCAAGAACTTAAACATCATCGACAAATTAACAAAATAACGTAAATAAATGCTTCAAAAATAAGAGAAGATGTATTGGGGGCACTACAACAGCATGTCTTTCTTTAATAATCAATTATTTGGCATAAGCACCTTCCTTTTTTGAAAACATCCTCAGCATCTGTTAATTTCTTTTTAACATTGTTGATTTGATCGTAAGGCAATCTAAGCAATCTCTGCTTCCTCTCTTCTACATGTTTAATTTCTAGATTGCAGGAATGGAGAAATATCAATTTAATCCCGAGGGTCACTCTTTAAGAAAGGGACCAAGATTTCTTTCACTTTCAACCACTGCCTTGATGTGGCTACCAGGCTATCTACGCGCCCGCAAGAAGGACGGAATCAACACTGGTGTTCCCTGTCTGCCATGTTAATGTCTCTGTTTACAGACTCAACAGCTGCAGTGCCCTGGGGCAGCCTGGGAGATTCCCTTCTAGAAGTCAGACGAGTCTGCTGACTTCCCTCCGTCACCTGCAGCCACGCTCTGCCCTCACATCAACACAGAAGCTCTGTCTGGCACCTGGCGTGGCAGCTCAGGACGACACTCAGCGTTCATCTGAATAGGCACTGACTATTGACTCCCAAGTTTTTAAAAAGTGAACTTGGTAACCATCAATTCTCATTATGCTTACTATACAGAGCGATTCAGTCACAGTTATTCTTAGGGTCAGTGTCCAGATTCTCAGTGTTAAACTCACTGCATCATCTACGTTTGCATTTTAAAATGCTGCTTTTATTAAGTATTTTGCACTTTTGCATTTTCATAGCTGGACACCTCATGTCACCTCGCTCTGCTATTTATCATGCAGCAGCTTCTGTTTTTCTCAAGCATGTTCTCAGAAGCTTATATTTGCTCACAATGTTTTGTCTGTACCCTGTGTTTCCAACACTAAGAGATTTTACCTTTTTTTTTTTTTTAAGGAAGATTAGCCCTGAGTTAACAACCACCACCAATCGTCCTCTTTTTGTTGAGGAAGATTAGCCCTGAGCTAACATCCGTGCCCATCTTCCTCTACTTTATATGTGGGACGCCTGCCACAGCGTGGCTTGACAAGCGGTCCAATGGTCTGCACCCGGGATCAGAACCAGCGAACCCCGGGCCCTGAAGTAGAGCACGCGAACTTAACTGCTGCTCCACCGGGCCGGCCCCCAGATTTTACTTTTCTGTCTTTTTTTCAAAAAGTTACTTGTCAATGATTCCATGGTGTCATCAGCAAAACCAAATGTTCCCTCTTCATAAGTCTCCCTTAGAGCTTTTTCCTCTATAATCGTGGGCTTGTTAGAACGGTAATGCAATGATAAACTGATGTGGTGAGATCAGAATTTTAAAAACTTATGAAATCCAACAGCCACAAGACCTCAGTTTGCTTTGCTGTCAGACGCTCAACAAGAATAACAAGTATTATGAATCCCCAATTTGTTGCTTTTCTCATGCAAAATGAAATGCCATTAACAGATTCACAGCTGACTGAAGGTTTCAGCCGAGAAGACTCTAAGTGATGCACCGCAACAGATAAATATTTATATCTCCACAGGATGGTGTGAACCTGGGGGTTGGCTTTTGGAAATTGCTGTTATTATCATGTTTCTCCCTTTTTTTTAGAGGCTTGAAGTGACAATTTAATATAGCACCAAATTAATACTGCAGTGTAAAGTCTTGTTTCAGTTAATGTTTTTGAAAGGTTAAATTATCTGTGATCCTTATTTGTGCCTCTGGCTATGTTTACAGATCATTCCAACAACATACTCGACATAAAAGAAAGAAAGAGAGAGAGAGAGGAAGAAAGTCAGCCAGCCTGAAATTAAGGACTGCTTTGTTGTACACTGACCAAATAAATAAATAATTCAAACGTTCCTTGACTTGATGTTTTGGGAGAATGGTCTACAAGTGTCAGCTAATATAATTTATTTTGGTTTCGAATAGTTTTGAAGTCAAAAAAGAATGTAAGGGTGACTACATTGAAGCTAATGTAAATACAAAACTTTACTGCTTTTCTTAAACTTAATAAAACCAGATTTAAAAGGAACAAACACTCCTCTGGACTGTTTATAAACATTCTTAGTACTGAGATAACAAAGATATACCCGAATGCAAACACTGATGTCCCTAATCCTGTTTGTTACACTATAATAAAGACCCAGAAGTAACAGTGTCATCAAAGATGAAATGACTCTGTAAAACATACTCTATCATAAGTACATGTGGCGTTTACTCATTGACTACAATGAATATGCAGAACGGGGTGATAACCTTTGAGAGGCTCTGCCGCCCAGCTGTGGCGTGCGGTCCACAGCCTTCAGTGGGGACCTCCTTCTGGGTCTGCCTTTCTGTCCCTTTGGCCCAACACGGGAGCTTCCGGGCGAGGACTCCAGTGTGCCCCACCAGGTTGGCTGTGGCCTGGTGGGCCTGGTTGGCAGTTCGACTTCTCCCTCTGTCCAATGCTACTTCTTTCCTCTTCCCTACATAGGCTTTGGTCTCTAATCAAGTCTTGAGCCCAAACTGTGCATGGGCTTCTGCTTGTACAAGTCACTCCGCTGCGAGTCAGCAGACACAAGAGGCAACAAGCTCCGGCCAGGAACTGTAGAGCTTAGGGCTACTGGAAGTAGAATTTAAACACAAAACTTTAATGCAAAAATGCTTAAAGAAATAAAGGATGCGATTTCAGAGATGAGCACATAACAAGAAACTCTGAGGAATGAATTGGCAGGTTTTTAAAAATGGATCTTCTAGAAGGAAAAATATGATTAATAAAATAAAAAATCATTGAATAGGTGAGACAACAGATTAGAATAGTTGAAGAGAGAATCAGGACTGCGACTAATGAGGAAATGACGCAGAATCGAGCAGAGATGTTTGGAGAAGGAAAACGGCAAAGAAAAGTTAAGTGACATGGAGGCCAGAAACAGAACGTCAAATATATAGCTGTTGGAGAAGCTATATAGAGAAGGAGAGATCGGAGGACACAGGCGAGGTATACTGACAAAAGGACGACAGAATTTCCAGAAACTGGAGAAAAACTGTAGCAGAAAATGCGTGCTGGTGAGGCGGCTGGGGACCCCCCCTGGAAACCTGGGGAACAAATGACAAGGACGCTGGGACAGAGGGCTTCAAAGGTGCCCTTAGCAAGCGGTGACTCCCTGTCTGCAAAGTGGACCCTGGAGATGGCAAACACCTTCCTGACATTTCTAAGAGAAAAGCAAGAAATGTGTCTCCAGCTTCTGACAGCAGAGAGTCCCTGTGGGGACCTCACCTGTAGTCACATAGTCCTATGGTACTTAGAGACTTAAAACTTGAACGTACTTGTCAAATTTCAGTTGACCTCTCCTCCAGATAGGGAACAAAAAAGCCAAATGTTTCTCCTGTTCTAGAACACAGGGACTGCCCTGCTTCTTACAGGACTTCATCAGCATCACCTGGGAGCGTGAGAGAAATGCAGCATCTCACATGCACCCCAGATCTACCAAGTCAGAATCTGCGTTTTCACAGGATGCTTGGGTGTTCTGTCTATAATCAAAGTTTGAGAAGCACTGATGGACGGTGTAATTTTTTCCTCTTTCAGCACCACACTCCCAATTTTTTTTTTTTTTGCTTGAGGAGGATTAGCCCTGAGCTAACATCTGTGCCAGTCTTCTTCTACTTTGTATGTGGTATGTCTCCACAGCATGGCTGATGAGTGGAGTAGGTCTGCGCCTGGGATCAAAACCTGCAAACCCGGGCCACTGAAGCAGAGCGCATGGAACTTTAACAACTCAGCCACAGGGCTGGCCCCCCACACTCCCGATTTTTTAATTTTAATTTTTGGCTTTTATGGTGCCTATTTTCTCAAGTCTTCCTCTATTCGTGGCTCATTCTTCAAATGATAATGCCAACACCACAGTCCCTCATGGGAGGATAAAAAGGTGTACTCCAAGGAGGGTCCAAAAAAGTCAAGTGTTCACCCTAAAATCGTTTACTGAAATTTGAGGTACCAGCTAGCTTATTCAATAAGGAGTTCAGAATTTTAACCATAACTTCTAGATTAAGCTAAAATTAACTCATCGTCTCCCAAATACAAAGGATAAGAAAGGATTTTTAAGTTACTTTATCAATTTTATTGATTTATGAATTCAGGCACTTTGAAATAAAAGAACAAATAAATTTAAACCCTGTATTTCAAATACCTCAAACATATTCTTAATGTCACTTTCTTAAGGCATTTCTTCATCATCTACATTGTAACTTGTTCTCACTCCTGAAACTTCTAAAATTTTACTGATGTTGACTCTTAATTTTAATTAAGCCTGAAGCTACATGATACCCACACACCCAAGGAATTCAGGTCAGTGGGAAAAAAATCAGTCAATTGAGGAGAAATAAGAAATTTATGTAGTGTCTTGCTCATTTTTTCCTTTGTGAATGCTCTTCTGACATTGTCTAGCTAATCAGTTGATAACCATCATTTATAAGACCTGAGTTTGTTCTAGCCTAGCAGAAATTTGAAGAAAAGGGTATTTACACCAAAACATTAAGTTGCTTTCCCAACTATAAGAAAGAGAAAAACCAAATAAAGGAAAAGAGACTTATAAACGTTTGCTCTGCTTCATATGAATTTTCTGTTGGTCTGAGAGATGATGTCGTCCTTTTTTGGTACAGAATGGAAATAAGGGTAGGATTTGGGTAGCACATACAGACTAAGGCAAGATGCTGGGGCTTGGGACAAAAATCTAACCCCTTACGGTTCGAATCTTCCTAATTCTGCGTCAGTGCCACGCACCCAGAAACCAGGCCCCCTAGTGGATTGAAAGAGTTCACGATTTCAACACTGGGAGGCAGGAAACGGAGTAGAACAGTATTTAATGATCTTATTCAATCATTTATACAGCACTTATCATAGCCCGACACCGTTCTGAGCAGCTTATAAATGTCAGTTCACTTAATTAGCACAACATCAAATGAAGGAGGGACCAGCATCCAACTTTTATAGATGGAGAAGCAGGTGTAGAGAGGTTAGGTAGCCTGCCCAAGGTCACACAGCTGGTCAGCGGCACTGAGATTTGAAGGCCTCAGCCAGCTCCAGCATCCATGCTAGGAACCACCTCCCACACCGCACCGCGGGTGAGGTTGGCTCTCAGAAAACTAACCACAGGGAGAATTTATTCAAATATCTAGCAATGTGCCACTTCCCCAGAGGCTGGGACTGTGGTAATTTTAACCTTCCAGAATATACCTGCAGCTGGATATATTTCATTAAAACAAAAAACAATGAAAGAGAAGGAAACAGAGAAGTCAAAGGGCCATCGGGTAACCAAAGCTGCCAGAAAGTCCAACCAGTTGACTCCATAGGAGACGCCCTAAGGGCCTGTCCCATCCTTTGATACGCGATTGGAACAAGACTGATTACCTGTGCAGACGGGGCAGTTCAGAAGCACAGGAAATCAGAAGGCCAAAGCAACAAAGAGCAAAACTGACAGCCACCACCAAAGCAGGAGACAGAAAACTTATAAGACAAGAAATAAATCCTAAAAGTAATCAGGCCTATTGAAAATAGGAAGAAAAGGTCTAATATCCACCTCAATGCCTCTGAGCATCACTGACTGCAACAGAGGATGACAAAGCTGGGAAGGACCACTCCTGATTACAGACGGCGAGGCCTGCGTCTGATCGCATGGAATAGCTACACCCGAGGATGCACAAGGCTGAGCACACCGCTGTGTAACACTCATCAACACCTTGTTTGAAAGCAGCCCTATGAGAAGAGAAGCTTGCAGAACATTCAAAACCCGCCTGGTAGAAACCAGACTGGCGGAGCGCAGGGGAGCCGGGGCGCCGGGCAGCCTCCCTGGGCGCAACTGCATTGACTCAACGCAAATGATATGTTAGTGTGGTTTCAGCAGCCCATAGTCATGATTTTCTTTCAAAGTTCTATGAGATTCTTGGGTGTTACATGGCTGGCTGCAAGGATGATGTTTATCTGTCACATGTCCTCTCTGTGGAGCAGGCCAGAGAGGTACCCCGTCTGATCTTAGCACCAAGAACAGTAACATTCCTCCTTAACAGCTGGCTCATTTGGCTTTTCAGGCAAGGAGCTGTGTAACTGGCTTATTCAAGTTTCCTTTTCCAGGGGCCAGCCTGGTGGAACAGTGCTTATGTGCGCACGTTATGCTTCGGCGACCCAGGGTTCACTGGTTCGCATCCCGGATTCAGACATGGCATCGCTTGGCAAGCCATGCAGTGGCAGGTGTCCCACATATAAAAAGTGGAGGAAGATGGGCACGGATGTTAGCTCAGGGTCAGTCCTCCTCAGCAAAAAGAGGAGGATTGCCAGCAGATGTTAGCTCAGGGTTAATCTTCCTCAAAAAAAAAAACGTTTCCCTTTCCAGTTTGGCTACTAGGACACTGGGGTCGAACAAGTGGCCCTCCACGTAGCCAGCATGCCCGTCACCAGGACAGGACGTTTTAGGCTCATTCCAGGCTCCATTTTGTGTCATCATCCCCGCCTCCCTTTTCTTCCATTTATTCTATCTCGTATTTCAGACTTTGAAGACCACCTTACATCCTTTCTGGAATTAGACCAAGAGGACATACATCAAGAGATGAATGAATGAAGGAGATGCAGATGGGGAAAGTGAGGTTCAGAGGAACCAGCTCATAACAAGCTAGAATCTGTGTCTCCTGACTTCCGACTTAGTGTCCTTTAAATAAATTGTATTGATAATGGTGATTCTCAATCAGAAAGACCCTTTAAATTGTATTTAAAATAATATTTCTAAAAAGAAAGAAAAACACAGATGTTGGTCAAATGAGACATCTCTGGATAAAGAACACCAAGAAAATCACTATTTTGTGTAGTTGAAAAGAAAGGAGCTCTTTAGTACTAAGAAAGCCCTGAAGCATGTCAACAGGCTTATTTTGATCCCCAATGTACTTCATGTAATACTGATGTTACATCACATCTGCATGTTAGGTTACAGTAACTACCCCAGAGGAAACATCTCAAACTGTGACTTCCGCAAAGTCAAAAAATTCTGAACGCGGGGCTGGCACCGTGGCCGAGTGGTTAAGTTCGCGCGCTCCGCTGCAGGCGGCCCAGTGTTTCGTTGGTTCGAATCCTGGGCGCGGACATGGCACTGCTCATCAGACCACGCTGAGGCAGCGTCCCACATGCCGCAACTAGAAGAACCCACAACGAAGAATACACAACTATGTACCAGGGGGCTTTGGGGAGAAAAAGGAAAAAATAAAATCTTAAAAAAAAAAAAATTCTGAACGCAAAGCTGTCATCAAGAAGTTGACATATGAATACAGTCACATTGTATTAGAATGGTATGATAGCCATTTATCAGAATAACATGTCTTTATCAGTCACTGAGGTATCACTTTGCTTTGCAAGTTCTGAAACAATTTAAAGAAAGTATAAAAAGAATGCGTAAGTATGACATTAAGTGCCAGAGGGAAAGAATGAAACAGCAGACAGTCCAAAAGGCACGTGGTTAAAAGCTGCATCCTGTAATTCAATTCATTCAGAAGCCGGTGCCTTGGGGTGCTCACCCTCACAGGCACCAACCGGCACAGTAACATTTCCTTTGTAAGACACAATAGCGTAAGTCCTGCAGAACAAATCGCAAAAGGAAGAGATGTTATGAAAGATTTATTCGATGTTAAACGAATTTACAGGCTGACTGATGTTTTTAGAAAACAAATTAGGGGAAGTCCCGAGTTTCCAGAAACAGAATATAGCTCAAAGACCTTTATAGACTTCGCTGCAGGCAAAAACGCAATTGATCACCTTGCAAAATCTGGAGGAATAAGTAACTGTCAAGAAATAATCCAGGATGTTAGAGCGTAAAGCATGACCGCGAAGAAGGAAGCTGACTGTCAGACATCTCCGAGCTCACAAACCCAAACGGGCAGTGCCTTCAAAGCACCACTTTGAGAGGCCGATACTTAATAATGCGCTTGTTTAAACACTCTGAGAACCCTTTAGTTAACCTTTGGTGAAGGCAGTCCGGGTCCTCAGCACTTTATTTTGAATATCCTCTGCGACAGTCAATCTTCACCTCTGAGGGGGATTCAGAGCTATTTAGGTAAAAAAACGAAGCAGGACTTGAAAAGCATGTGCGCGCATGTGCATGTTAGCGCATGTGGTTTAAACATCAGTCCATAAGACGATTCCTGCGACGTTGCAAGCAATGGTCCTATTCATGCCATAAGACTACAATGTCTCAAGATGACCCGTTGTTACTGATTATTTGTACAACTTGACGATGACGACGACCACCACCACGTACTGACCGCCTCCATGTGTGGCAGACACTGTGCTAAGTAAGTACCCGGCTACAGTCTCCCGATTAATCTTCAGGACTCCATAGCTGGGTGGTGTTATTCTCTCCATGGCATAAATGAAGACACTGAGGCTTCAAAGTCTCAGAGTCGCATGGTGAGCAGGAGAGAGGGCTGGGGTTTGAAGCGAGGATTGTCACACACTGGACTTCACGCTCTTACGAGTCCACAGTAAGAAGGGCCCCTCACAGCTCAGCGCCAGGGCCTGCAAACAGGTGCTCCACCAGCAAACTTGTGCTAGCGTTTATTCCATTAGAGAGAGAGCGCACAGCTCCCAAGGGCTCTTTCATTTTATCCCCAGGCGATCATGAAAAGGTGGTGCTGAGGGGTAAAGGGAGGCAGGAAGCAGACAAACACCCACTTCCTAAAATCAGAGAACTTTCTCGCAGGAGACTGTGAGTGGGGGTGGGCCTTTCTGGGGCCAGGATAGGAAGAGACCAGCGAAAGCAGGATAGGATTTGGAGGTGTCCAATGGAGAAATACTCAGAAATCAACACCCAACTTCTGGCACGGGCAGCACTTCTGAAACGGTGCCAGATCTTAAGCTGAGTGATTTTGAAATTAGAAGGGTAATCATTAAAACTATTATTTCAGGAGCATTTAGATTAAAAGTGTTATATAAATATAACTAGTGACCTTCATCGTATAAGCATCCCTAAATGTGAACTGTCAGTCATCTGGCCACAGTAATTTAAAAAAACCCAGCTAGAGGAGATGTCAAATGCGTTCTCCTCATTGCCTAACTACATATTTAAATCTTTGGCCTTGATAATAATTAGTCATGAATGTTGACCTTCTCAGAGTTTCAAATAAAGATAAAGAAAAATTACCTGGTGGTATTTCTTCAGGATGTTGTGCATTTCGGCCACATCTTCACTCGTGATGGTCTTGATGACGTATCTCTTGTCGCAGGAAGTGTGGAAGCGAGCTCCGCTCCGCGCCTGGGAGTCGTTGGGAAGCGGCGCGCTCCTGGTCAAGGAGTTCTTCCCGTTGGGATGAGATGGGAGGAGGGGAGAGAACCGGTTAAAGACATGGCTTTCTGATTTCTGGGTAATTTGTTGTCATCACAAGTTTTCGAAAACATTTGTGTTTGGAAGAAATTGGTAAGCAGAGTGACAACATTTTATATTCATCATAACGCAAATTGCTAGTCTTTCAAATGAAATGAAAACAGCTTGGGTAGGTACTGTGATTCTTAATGTCCTTAAAGTAGGCTGACGTCTAGAATTACAATCAAAATTGTTTTGTTCACCTTGGTCTCTTCTGAGTTGGACAAGAGCTCAAATTTTCCTCTGAATGAAATTAGGTTCCAATCATGAAAGAAAATTTGATATTCACTGACTCTTTCCTCATATGACAGGTATTCCGCCAAGCATTAGGCAGAAAGTATTTCTCCCAGTTCTGACCACCTCCCCATGAAACGGTTACTATTAATAGCATCATCATTTTACAGATAAGGAGATGGGGATCAGAAAGGTTTAATACTTGGGCAAAGGTCACACAGCTAGGAATTCGAAGAGCTAGAATTCCATCTCCAGTGTGGCTGGCTCAGAACCCAAGTTCTCAACTAGTAAACGACTGGATAAGTCACCTACGCTGCCTATAGTGTGCCCTGGGAGGAGCCTGAGCGGGTGAATTCTAGAACAGCTCCTCAGAAGATTCTGCTTGGTCCACTGTCCATGCCCCCATCAGTCATTTTTGAGAATGACTAATATCCTGGAGGGTGGACAGGAGGGGCTCTGAGCAGGGGCTCTTCCCGCACCATTTCCTTCCAGTATCTGGCTCATGCTGTTGACATTCTAGCTAGGTAAGTCTACCCTTTTCTCACACATGACTCTGAAATTCCTGTTTTCTTAGAGCCTCCAGGAAGCCCCTCCCTTGTCCCCCAACCTTCTTTCCTGGTCACCCAGATGACTGGGACGAGCAAACACCTAGCGTCTAAGAAGCCTGCTCTTCCCCTCTGCCACCTGTGTTCTTCAGTACTGGCTTTCCTTTCCTGCCTGGCCCCACTGGATTGTGTACAAGGGAGTCAAAGGCAAGGCACTTGCTCTCAACTTCCTCCCTAAAAGTGGGCATTCAAAGCCCCCGTGAGCCAAATGCTGTCTAGCAGAGGGACACAGATATCATTAGAGAGGTAGGTGATATCGGGCTTTACGGATTTTCAAGGAAAGAGTTCCCTTTCCTTCTAGTACACTCAAGGCTCTCAACCCTTTCCTTCCTTTCTGGATGAAATCCAACACCATCTAGTCATAGGAAGTATAACTGCATTGCAGAGGCAGAGTGGCTCATGGAGGTCCTTCGAGTGCTGAGGGAAGTGGCCTATGAGCTCACTCTCATTTCCAAGGCATTGGAAATGGGCCCTGGCACCACTGCAGTGTATTATGACTTTCTGAGCTAGTCCACCTTGATCTGAATGCAAGCAGGTGCACTTGGCCAGTGCAGAGCCAACACTGCCAATTAACTGAACCTGCTTTCCTTAGTGTATTAGAAAACTAGAGAGAAGGAGAAAAAAAATCACTGTAACTCCCAATGACTTTAAATAGCAAGATTTGGGAGTGTTAAATTATTCTCAAGACACTTGAAATTCATTAGATAGATTGAGAATGATGAAAATGATTCTCAGGATGAAAATGGCTATCTTAACAAGAGAACAAGAAAATGGCAATATTCTCAAAAAATTTTCTCCTGGTGCCAGCCCCGTGGCCAAGTGGTTAAGTTTGCGCGCTCCACTGCCGTGGCCCAGGGTTTCGCCAGTTCGGAGCCTGGGCGCGGACGTGGCACCACTCATCAGGCCATGCTGAGGCAGCATCCCCAATGCCACAGCTAGAAGGACCCACAACTAAAATACACAACTACGTACTAGAGGGCTTTGGGGAGAAAAAGGAAAAAAAAAAATTCTCCTTTACACTATTTCCTACTAAGAATAAAAAGGAAGAAAATCAAAATGAATGACCCCTTTTGGGGTTTTAAACCCTACCAAAAAGCGATCATTGCTTTTGGATAACAGTCTTACTTTTTCATCCTAAACATTAATTTGCAAAACGTTATTCCAAAGAAAACAAGAACACTAGGAATCGTAAGATTACAAACTACTTTCAGGCATAAAATCAAAGCAGGAACAATCAACTTTACGACAGCCAGGCAGAACAGGTTATAAACTTTGTAAAATTGACAATACGAGTAAAGTAATTTCTGGGGGGAGTGGGAAATAGTGAAGGACAACGGTATTCGGCAAAGGCCAGAATTACAGCCGCACCAGTTTCACGGATCATTGTCTTCGGCATATTAGATAGGAAAGTAATGTTCTATCCCAGGCCAATGGCACAGAGTAAAATTGAAAGCTGCATCGTCAGTGCTTCTCAGACTTTAATGAGCAACCGAATCACCTGGGAATCACGTTAAAATGCAGATTCTGACCCAGCAGGTGTGGGGCGGGGCACTAGAAGCAGCAGATGATGCTGACACCGCGGGTCTGCAGACCACAGGGGAGAACCAAGAGTTTACTGATTTGTGGCTGTGATGTGTGTTTTCAGGTGCGCAGTCTATTATTGTGTGTTGTAAGCGGAGTAGGTGTGTTATAATTACAGACTGACCTGCATGAACACCTTTCCCATTATATTCTGTCCAACTCTGTTTGGTTAACATGAGAAACTTTACAGCAAAGAATAATAATTCACTGCATTCACTGTATTAATTCTTTAAAGAGATGTTTAATGAGACTATGTTCAAGGCAACATATGGACTTATGAAGTAAAGGGCTAGAAATGCATAGTCAAATAACGTAGTAACTCCTTAGCTCAGATGTGGCCGCTTTCCAAATTCTTTGCCTTTCCCTTCAGCTTTGAAGACACCGAGAATCATTTCTTACACACTTGGCACTAGGATACGGGCCATCCTATATTGCCCTGGGATAGAAAACCCTACAAATTCGAATCTTGATTCTGCCCCAACTCAATTCTTCAATAATCTCATGAGTAGTCTCAACCCATAATACCTACTTCCAGTGTGTGGAAAAATTTTTTTAAGGCTCTTAGTTGTCAAATAAACTGAAGTCAAGAACAAACATTTGTCCAAATTTAGAATGTATCTTTTACAATCACTATGAACATAAAATATATGAATCTAATTTATTCAAAGCCTTAGACAAGCAGAAAATCAGGGAGGTAAAGGCAATTTTACACAAAATACATGATCCTTGGAATGATTCTAAGGCCTGGAAAAATCCAACTCACTATTTCATATTTATTTTCACGACCTCCCTGGGAGAGGAAAAGCCGGGTGCATTTTCCCATTTGAAGATAACGAAACTGGAGTACAGTGGAGTCAAGCAATATGCCCACAGGCGCTGCCTAAAACTTTCTCTGAGGTAACCAAAAAGGGCAGTTTACAAAGACAAGACGAAACTTTTGCCATTACTTAACACTGTAATCACAGACTTTTTGTGGCCTTTGAAATAAAGCAGAATTGCTTGTTTGTGTGTGTGTGAAGGCGGTACTGTGTAATGTGTTGGTCTGGGACCTAGAACATCTATGACTCATCAACCCCTGGATACGTCAGTTAGCCTCTTTGAGCCTCAGTTTCCAGGTCTGTAAAGCCATGAAGAAGCCCAGGGGAGAGTGTGAGCTGAATTACATCTCTACCTCAGACTTTCTGTAACTCCAAAAATGTGTTTACCTGAAGGCAGGGCACACTGCCCCAGCAACCGCTGGAGAGTGTAGACGTCAGAAGGTGAGTCAATGTGTCTCCCAACAAAAGAGCAGTCAGAAGAGAGTCCAACCATCATCTCAGGAGGGGCATAATGATGGTTTAGGACATTGGGGCCAAGATTAAATAAGTAAATAAATCTCATAATCAAAGAGCACTACAGTCGGAAGCAACCTTGGAGATTATTCCAAACCACTCAATTTACAGATAAGAAAACAGGGACCTAGAGAGCGGAAATGACTTGCCCGTCTCAGTTCTTCAACATCTGAGCGGGATGGAGTACATGGAGGGAGGTCCTGCTGGGCCTTGCCCAGAGCCTCCATCCCTCCCGCCATTGCTGCCTCCCTGCCTGGACTCCAGTCTGGTGGGCGTTACAATGGGATCACTGAGAAAGATTCTTCCGTGGTGACAAACACCTTCTAATCACAAGCTAGAGCGTGAGCCAGCTGGCACAAAACCAAACCTGTCTTTATGTTTTCCATTTTGCCAAGTAAGACATGTAAAAATATCAATAACAGCCTCAATGCAAACACAGCCCAGAGTCCTTAATTTACGCCTTTATTAACATGTGTGCAAATCTATCTTGACTCATTCTAGGGCTGTTCATTACTCGATTTTAACTGGGGTGGGTAGGAGTTGGAGCTGTCTTCTCTCAAGGCAACAAGGCTTTGGGACAGGAACACTATGTGTGGCCAAATAGAGTCAGACAATCCATGCGGCGCAAAGACAGGGCTGAAAGATGCCCAGCACCTACCATTTCCTACAATCCTGTGGGAATGTCAATCCTGAGAATTCTTCACATTTCTGACCACGTGGCACAGTTCATCATGTCTGTTTTAATTAACTCACGTGTTCTAAGAATAGCTGGAGGTGTTCATTCTCTTTTGCTCACTGGCTTTTATCTTCAGAAGACTGTTCCATCCTCTGTCTTTCCCTGCTTACAACTGTATGAGTTTTCTTAGCAAAGAATGCCAAGGCTGAAAGGAGTAACCTTTTACACTGCGGATGCTGAATTCTGGGTTACTTCTATAACATTAAATGTGTGGGGGAAGGTGCGAGGGGCAGAGAAAAAGAAGTTAAGACAAAATTTGCAAGTTAGAACAAGATTGCATGGAAGAAAGAAGGTCTTGCTGAAGGCATCATTTAAAAAAATTCTTTCTCATCTTAACCACTTAATGTAAAAGGGCAAGTCTGAGATGAAGACTTGATCCAACCCACGGCCGAAAAAGCACCATTTGTAGGGTTGGTATAGTCATCTTCAAGATAGCCCCCATTTCCAAAGCAAAATATTCACTTTCAGGAATGCTTACCTTTACCTGCCTGTCTTTATGAGCAAGCTCTCAGATAAAATTACCGGATGAAATCCACCCAGGGTTTGGAGAGATCTACTTTCATTAGAAAACAAATTCCTTATCCAAGACAAAGCTGAGACAGTTCCATGTTCAGAATCTGGGATTCTGAACCTCTCAGTTCAAAAGTGTGAACGTGGACATTTTGGGTCAAAGTCACAACAGAAGACAAAGGCAATCAAGGGCTTATTCAATGTGTGAAATCGTCTGCTGGTCTTCTGAAACGTCCTAATACACCTCCCCAAGTCTAGAAACCATCAGAAGAGAACACATTCACAAACCCATTAGGTATACATTCACAGAATGTCCTGAACATCACAACCATCTCTCCATGTGAAGTCTAGTTTCTTCATCCTTTATTTAGTTTATTCATATTTCCTCAGGTTCATATTGCCATGAGCAGAGGCCCGACAGCCTTTCAAGTTCCAAACAGTGCTGATGACGAAGCTAGAAGGCAGGAGAGCATGGCGTCAGACATGGGAGCTTAAGAAGTCCAGACTGGGTGATTTGGGGTAGTTATTTAAGCATTTTGTGCCTCAGTTCCCATATCTGTAGAAAGGTGATAATGATGATGATGATAATAAGAATAAGTTTGTTTGGGGGTTTAATTAGATAATACAGTTTTAGTGATAGTGCCTGGGATATAGTAACACAATAAATGGTAGCTCTTATTAATAAATTTCAAATTGGAAGATGAGAAGTACAGCCCAATATTAACAAATTATTCTGTAAGCTGGTAAGATAAAAATGAAGAATGTCTTATAGAATAACTTCTTCCAATTTGCTCTTGATTTGTTTTTCCCCCACCCTGGCCAAGCCTCTGGTTTGTACCCAGTGAAAATGGAGAGCTACACACCCTCCCTTCACTTTTACAGGTTACTTTCTACAGGCTTCAATAATAACCACTTGTATTTTTAAAAGAGGGTTTCAAACTTTATACAAAGAAGTTTCAAGCTGAAACTTCCTAACCCACAAGGGCTTCCTTCTATCCTTGTCCCCTGCTCACCTCCCAGCATCCTCTCCAGCCAAAGACAGGGAGGGATGACAGAGGGTAGGACAGCTCTCCAAAGGAAGTAAAAAGGACGGGGGGGGGGGGGGGGGGGGGGCGGTGGGGGGAAGAAGCTGGGGCAACTCCTTCCCGAGAGGGAGGAGGAAGGAAAGTAGGCTGGCCGGCCAAAGATGCGAACAAATTTGAAGGTACAGGAGAGGGAAGGCCCAGGGAGCCGGAAGTGGGGCCTCTGCTACCTCGAGGCAGAGAGGCAGGTTTGGCAAAGCAAGCCTGGAACTGACAGTCATGGAAGTCATCTGTGTAACATGCTGGGATACCACGAAATCCACAATCCCACTCAATGCGGAGCCTTCCAAGGCGTTTGCCACATTTAAAATACAGATGTAACAGAAATCTGATCTGGCGTCTTGTTCCCTCCCCTGCCCACAGCGGTGACTCGTGGGCTCCTTTACCACCTTTTCTATCCTGTTCAGGCTATCGGGTCTCAGCATGGGTGGTGGAAACAGAATGAGTTAGAAGTCAAGGGCGAGGAGAGCCCGCCCCTTACTCTGTTATCTGATTATCTGCAAAGAAAGACAGTTGGACTTCATGGTCTCGAGGTTTCCTTCTTGCTCTCCCAATTATTCAGTAATTACTACTTTGACCCCAAATACCCACAGAGTACCATGTTTTGCACACTCACACTTTTGAACTGAGAGGTTCAGAATCCCAGATTTTGAATTTTAAGATAGTTACTATTCAGTAATAGTAACAGCTCAGTAACTGTAATATTCAGTTGGTAGAGACATGGGAAATAGACAAAGACTTGCTATTAGTTTGGGGGGAAAAAATCCAATGACAATTGTAAACAAACAGCAAAAAACATGCTCTATTCATCGCTACCCTTTTCTTCCACACATTTAACAGTTTCATATGACAAACTATGTAATTCCTTAAATTCATTTGTTCTAAATGGAAATACTGTTATCATAACTCCTACCCTCAAGAAAAAGGCATCCAAAACCAGTGGTGGAGGGAAACAAAAGTTTCATATTGAATATAAACTGATCTTAAACCCAAACATTCTTCTTTCTTAACGGCTTTACTGAGAGGTAATTCACACACCATACAATTCACCTATTTAAAGTGTACAAATCAATGGTCTTAGTACATTTACAAAGTTAAACAACCATTCCCACAATGAATGTTAGAACATTTTCATCTCCTCAAAAGGAAACCTCACACCCGTTAGCAGTTACTCCCATCCCTCTCCCCACTCCCCCAACAGGAGACCACTAATCTACTTCCTGTCTTACAGATTTGCCTATTCTGGACATTTCATCTACACGCAATCATACAGTACACAGGCGTTTAGGAGTGGCCCAAACATTCTGTTTGCAAGTCCCCAGAGCACACTCACCACCCTGAGGGGACCCACTGTGCCAGGGGCAGACCCTGCGCCGTCTCTGGGTGAGTGAGGTAACATTGTGGGTGCTCTCAGTTCAGTGCAGTGGACACGTTCTAGCCAGCAAATGCTACTTCTTAGGATGCTCCTAGGCTTGCTGGGGAGTTGGGGATAAAATGAACTGTCTGACAAAAATTGAAGTTCTAGGGCTAAACTATTAGATGCAGGGCAGGTAAGAATATGACAACGGAGTCCATTCTTGCCTGGCTATCTTGCCACTTGGTAAGTGAACTCATGTTTCACCATTTCCATTTTCCATAGCCAAATGCATTTCTGATCTTACAATACACTGTCTCAAACCTCAACAGCTGTGGTGCCATGTCAGCCCTCAACAGGAAATAAAGGAAGATAATGAGAGATGAAGCTCTCTCTTCAATGGCCTTCTTACAACTGTAATTGGAAATTTATTGTTATTTCCCCTAAGAAAGGGATTAATGGTGCTATCCTTCCTCCCCACCCCCTCAAAGTCTGCATTGAAGACATTTATTTCCGAGGCGGGAGGTCCAGGATTAGCGGGGCCTCCAGAAGGTGCAGGGAACGTAAAGGTCAATTTCATTAGCTCATTCCTCCACCAATCTCCTGTACTTCTCATCAAAATGTCACACTTTACTAACCATTACAGTCCCCTGTATATTTTTTAAATACCCAAGCATTTTGAACATTTAATTCTCTTGAACTAGTCATACAGTCTTACATATATTTTTGGTCTTTTTCCATTTTGATACGTTTGTATTTCTGCTAAATATCATGTATGAAAAGTTTTTATTTTCTGTGAACAGAAAGGCCACTTTAAATCAATTCTGCCATGCTCAGTCAAAAAAGCCACCACCTTACGAAGGGAACATGTCGATAGCGTGTACAAGAATCTAAGTGACAGCCATCCACTCCCGGTGACTTCATAATAGAGTCAGAGATTTGGCAGCTGGGAGGGCCTCAGAGAGCACCGCATCCTTCTCTCCCATTTCACAGATAAGAAAATTGAGACCTACCAGGATGAAGTGACTGGATTAAGTCATAGCATTAGTCACTAAAGATCCAAGACTCAAACCAGCCTCGTAACTACCAGGAAGATGCTCTTTCTCCTAACCTAGACTACCTGTTTCATGGACTTTGAAACCTCGAAGCCAAGGGCCGCCCTGCTGACAACTCAGGATTGTGATTACATGCTTCAAATCACACAGCCCAGGAGCTGGGGACGACCGCCCAGACGAGGCTGCTTTCTGGGTTTGCATTTGACAGATGGTCCTCGGACCTCGTCAGAGAGGCAAAGACCAACATGCTAACTCCAACATCATCATCAAGGATTTATTACAGGCCCACTGTGTTCAAAGCCCTGTGTGAAGGTCTTGGGGGATTTCAAAGGAAGTTTGAGCTGTGATCCCAGGTGTAGAGTGGCTTTCATTATCGAGGGAAGCAAGACACAGTGCAATTTCACACTTATCAATAATGAAACAACTTTTCAGAAAAGAACACAAAATGAACAGGAATGACCAGCAGAGAAAGAAGCAGAGGTGTGGGAACTTCATGGCGCGCCATGAGACCTCCTTTAAAAGTTTCAGGCTGGTACTTGACTGAGATTAAAATACCAGAGACCTGGGCCCAAGGCTCACGAGAAACCAGTACAGGGTCCCGCCTGTACCCTGGACAGGGCTCCCTGTGGCAGGGATGACTGACCGTCAGCTCTTGTTGAAAATCATGAGTCATAACCCAAAGTGGGTTCAGGGGCAAGAAACGCAGGCCAACAGGAAGCCTGAGTCATCAGCTGGGGGCTGTTTGTGGTGGGGACAGTAATGGGTTCAACTCATCAGAAGGAGCAGCAAAAGCACAAGAAAAAAAATCTGATGATGCTGATCGGTGGTGAAGGAGTTTCCCCAAAAGTCTATCATGAGACTTGTCCAATCTGAGGGGAGCACCTTGGGTTTACAGCCAGGCGGAGTTTCTGTCTGATATCTGCTGTGAGGTTCATGGTGCCTCAACTGTGAGGCCAGCAAGTGTGAGGAGAAACAGTGAAAGACTGGGCTGAGCAAACCCAAAAGACAACAAACTGTTAATGAGGAAAAGAGAAGCTCACAGCGTTCACGGAGTAAGCAAATCCAGGGTGGCGACAGCACAAGGCCTGTCAAGAGGCTAGCACCTCTATGCCGAGCATGCCCAGATCTGGGGTTCTGCTCCGGGTCCCAATCCTGAGCACCACCCAGGATGCCCAACTGCGTGACGACCAGCCACACACAGGCACCTCCAGGTCACCTCCACATTCAACAGGCTAAAAGCTCAACTTCATCTTCCTCTCTCTCCTTCCCCATCTGCAAACTTACCTCCCGCAGTGCGCGCCCCCCTTGCCCTCCCAGTGTCTCAGGCCCCGACACCTCCAGCTCCTGTCCTTGGCTCCTGGGGACCGTCAGCCACCGCTCCTATCAGTTTTCTCTTCTCCCTGCCTTGTGAAGCTGCTCTCTTCTTGATTCTATCATTGCCAAGTGCCCTGTTCACACCTCTGCTTCACCTGAGATATTTCACAGCCTCCTAATTTCTTTATCTTCCTTGGATGCATTCTCTACATAACCAGCTCAATGATCTTTAGCGAATCCACATGTCATCACATCACTCTCCCATGCACAATCTGCAGGGCTGCTCTCAGACTGAAGAATCTGGTCAAGGCCTGCAGCCCAGTTCCCACATTCTCCGCCTCCCATCTTCATCTCCGGCAGTCCCCAACCATCCAGTCGCACACTTCCTGAGCTCTCGGGCCCAATGCTTAGGCCCAGAAGGCTCACTTCTCTTGCTATGCCCCCCTCAGCCCTCCCTCCCTTTCCTTCTTCCACAAATATTTCTGAAGTGCCTGCCCAGAGCCAGGAGGGTGCTAAACGCTGGGCCTGCAGCCCGGGAAACACGCTAGACTCAGTTCCTGCCCCCAGACAGTTTAAATCGTATTTGGGAAATCTACATATGAAAACATGGTGACAGGCTTCATATTCTAGAGATATTGGCAGAAGTTTTTTGCAAAGTTTAGTATTCTCTGAAGGTCTTAACACTTTGGAATTGTATTTTTAAACTTGAAACAAGAACATCCAAAGTTTAAAAAGTTAGTTTTTAAAATTAATTACTTTAAAATTAGAATTCTCTGCTACAAATACAAATAAGAAAATGCATCAGATGCGAATAATGAGGGATTCTAATTCAGGAGGCGCAGTGGCGGAGAAGTAAACCTGGTATTATCCCCCACGAAGAACAAGAGGCCTCGGTTTCGATTATGTGGTGAATCTGGGTGTATCTCCATCCTGCATAACTTTTTGGTTTCTGCTGGGCAGTCCTGTCTGCGGCTCAGAACTTCAACAGAAGCCTTCCTTTGACTTTCCAGGCCTGTTATGAGAGGTTCTGATACTCGGAGAGGCTGGAAGGGGGGATGCAGATATTCTTGAAGGACATTCAAAGTCAAGATGTCTGGGTGTCTGTAAATTGCATTGAAACTGGCATGCAATCGTGAAAAAAAAAAGGAATTCCTTCACTCTTTCTTTTCTTCTGCGTCCCCTAGAACGGCTAGTACAGAGCCTGACACTCGGAAGGTGCAAATAAACACACAGTGAGTTGATAATTGTGCGTGAAATCACTGACCTAAGGGGAACCGGAGTTGAAGGTGGCGGTAGTGATGGCAGAAACAGAACTACAGGAACAGCAACAGTGAGGCCTCCGTGGGAGCATTCACCAGGAAAGACATCTCACCTTAAAAGTACAGTAACGGGGAGTCACACTGGCCCAACAAGGATCAGGAGAGCATAGTTCAACTCTGAGCATATGACAAACCAATGAAGTAATTTTGAGAAGCACCAATGAACTGAAGACAGTTCTGAATCTCGAAGCACTAGGCATGCACACACACAAACAGGTTTACAGCTATATGTTAGGTGATACTGTTATTGATGATGACTATTCCAGAACTGTTGCTTGAATCTTTCTTTAAGAGCAAGAAAAAGTTTTATTTTTATTTATTTATTTGATTTTTTGTGTGTGTGAGGAAGATTGGCCCTGAGCTAACATCTGTGCCAATCTTCCTCTACTTTAGACGTGGGATGCTGCCACAGCATGGCTTGCTGAGTGGTGTGTAGGTCTGTGCCCAGGATCCGAACTTGGGAACCCTGGGCTGCTGAAGTGGAGCATATGAACTTACCCACTCCGCCACTGGGACAGCCCCATTAAGTTTTATTTTTAAAAGACATTCAAGAAATCAAAACCAAAGGAAAGATACAAATGTTTACGGGGACAGCAAGAAGGCTTCTCAGTTCCTTTCAAGAAGTTTAAGTTCGCTAGTAGAAGTCAGTTAGGTAGGCTAACTACTGTGCTCTACTTTGATCAGATTGATCAATGCTGACTTTTTTCAGGTGCAGCTAAATGGCGTTCACACACACACACACACACACACACACACGGTGGGTGGAGACCATTCATCCATTTGATTTAATCTGAAGGTTTGAATACTAAATGAACCAGACAGCAGAGCTCCTTATCACCTCGCTGATTTAAAGGCCACTCGTCCAACAAGCAAGCACCTAAGAAAAATAAACGCAAAAAGGCAAAGCAAAGTAGCATGAGGCCTGGTCCCCTTTGGCAATGCAGTGTCCCCAAAAGATGACAAGACCCCAGGTCACTGATCCTACTTTTCAGATCAGAGTGGGAAAGAGTATTCAATTTGGTACTACATGTGTCAACAGATACCTATTCCTTGTTCTGGCCACAATGAATGAAACATCTGGGCAGTGGTGCATCCACGTGCCCAGCAGCTGAGACGACAGGCCCCGCTGGTCCAGGCCTATTCCACTGCCGGCCGGGGCCTTCACCCTTGCAGTGCGCAGGGGCCCTCGAGGCAAGGACCCAGAGCCAGAGTTGGCACAACTTCCTCCTTTTTTCCAGGTAGCCAAGAAACAGGGTGGAGCCCCACATGTATAATCTTATCTTTGGTTTAAACTCAGGGGCCCTGCCCCTGCTGGAAATTTTTTAAGAGGTATGGATATTGGGAAAGGAACATGGGATCGAGGAGGGAAACCGGTGTATCTCTAAACACCCGCCTTTTTTTTTTTTTTAAATAGAAACACAGTTGCCAAAGAGAAAGCAACAATTTAAATGCACAAAGCACCAGGCACAGCTGAGCAAAGGAGCGGTGTTCAAATATTAATTATACCCACACTGGCTCTCCTCTATACTGATCTCACAGAGCTTAACAGTCTTGCCAGTTAGTTCAGGCGTGAATCATCTTCCACTTGCCTAATTTGCCTGCAAACTTTGTACTCAGCAATTGGCACTTACTTAAATATCACCTTCCATGGTTTTGTTTTTGGGGGAAAAAAGGTGGTAGTATTTCAGCAACTAAATGGGTCATTTTAGGAAATTTAAAAAACTACTTTTATCTGCTGCAGCACAGAATGCAGGATGCAGTGGGTCCATTTTAGATCTCACTTCCCAGGGCTGATTATGAGAAGAAATACAAGGACTTCTTTTTGGTAACGAATTGAGGAAGCTAATTAGATCTTGTAGCAAGGCCCCCAAAAGTCAATTTCTATGAAATGCCGGAGGAGCTGTTTTATTTAAAAAAAAAGAGGGGATGAAGGAAGAAACACACCTGAGTTGAGCATGAGAGAGTCCGGCAGACACCTTCTTAGGACTCAGACAAGTTCTCAGCTGTTCATTCCTTTTAAAGTACTCAGTTTATTTTCATTTGGCCTCTTTAAATGTAGTAACAGTGCTCAAATAATGTAGAATTACTCCTTTTTATTATTCCAAAATTTATTCTTCAAAACGGACTTATTTTTTCAGTGGTAAATTTCAAGTCTGGCTTGATCTGAGTTTTCTCTCCTACACATGGAACCCAAACCTGAGCGTGGGCTCCACCGCAGCTTTAAAAGTAAACCCTGAGCCCACATGCTCCTGGTCCCACTTCCCCTCAGCCCTCTGCGGGGTGTGCCCGAGCTGCTGCTCAGAGCACAGACCTCCGTGGAAACCTGGGCCCTGGTCCACCAAGGAGGGAACGTCACCAGCAGCCTGACCAGCATCGCTTTTTCAGAACGTGGCAGCCTGAAGGTTTCTCATGCCTGAGTGAGCATGTGAGAAATTCCTGGAAACTTTCAACAATGGAGCAGGGCAGGGCAGGGCAGGGAGGCCCACAAATCTTTAGGAAAGTGTACTCACTAAGCTCCATTTGCCTCAGGGACCCTTTCATTAAGGAAAAATAGAGGGTAAGCTGTGCCAATATTCAACTTGCAAGGTCACCCAGGATGGCAATATGGCACTTAATGCAGGATAAATTAGGATTTCCCATTGAGAGCAAAGGAGAGAAAGTGTTTACTAGATTTGAAAGGATTTAAAGTAAGTCAGTACTCTGACAGTGAAACAATTAGACTGTCGTAAAAGACCAGAAGGCAGCCCTTGCATCTCCTAAGGGAGATTTCTTTCGTGGCTTTTACGAACCTGGCTGGCTGCGTGAAATCAGGTAACTGAGGGCAAGCCCCTTCTTAGGAAAAATGAGCAGGGCCCAACAGAAAGGACAGCACTATGATCTTGATTCTAAAAGTTAAAACTGAGAACCAGGCAAATATGGGGAGCAAGGCAATGGGGCACATTTTTATGTGGTGAGGACCAAGAGCAAAGGAAGGCGCTCCACAGAACTGCTCCCGGGACAGCGGGCTCCTGATGATGACAAGAGCACTGCGGTCACTAGACCACACCGTGTCACAGTGCACAGAGCGAGGCCTCTGACAAAAATGCTGTGGGCAAGAGGCGGGGTTGGCCAATTTGAAAAGCAGCAAATCAGCAAGAACAAAAATAAATTTCTAGGATTCCAAAGTGGCCTCTATAAGTACAGGAAATGCGAATTCAACACACACATGCACAGTTGCACAGGCTGTGGACCTATTATATAAACTCTCACATACAGCTCTCTTCCCAAAGGACAATTTCTTTTCCTACTGACTACTGAAATCATATTGCATCGAAGTTCCTAAATGAAAAGAATCCTTTATTTCAGAAAGAACATTGAAAATTCCTTATATAAAATGAAAATTACTATTATATAATTACTTGTCATGACAAAAATGTAAATTCCTTTCCCACAAAGCAAAAGGCACGATGAAACTCATCTGAAGCGAACGTCAACGAAAGCAACTCACCTGGAAATCTTGATCGTCGATTCCAAACCTCTCCCGCAGATTCCGGAAAACCATCGGGCAGTACTCCTTAAACTTGAAATGGCTCGGCATGTTCTCTCTGAAACAGTCATATTGTGGAATAAAGCTCAGATAGACAAAGAGTTAACCAGATTAGAATCTGACACTGAAACCGGTTCAACATAAGGTTGACATAAGGAAAGCCATATTGTAGAAAAGAGACCATTTTGTAACTTTGAATGACCTCTGATTAACTGACCCAGCTGGATATGCACCCTCCAGGAGATATACACGCTCTGTAGAGTTTATGGCCCCTCCCAGCTGTAACAAGTTGGTAACTTTGTTCTTCTGAGTTCCTTAGGAATGTGATGACCCCCGGGCAGAGGGTCTATGCTGATAGCCATCATCAATGACAAGTGAAAGATCAGGGTATAGTGTGTTGCTCTGGTCTCTGATGCACATCCAATAAGACAAAAGATTATCGGGAACTAAGACAAGATGCCTCCTTGACCCGGAGACCAGCCTTGTATATAACTGGCGAGCAGTCTTTGTTCTGAAAGATGTTTCATTCGGACATTAGTCAGCCATTTTCTTCCTTGCTAGCAAGCCGTAATAAAACCCTTTCTCTCCTACCACCTTGTCTCTCAACTATTGGTATATCTTGCAGTGGGCAGATGACCCCTCCTTGGGCGGTAACACCACCGTCTAGTTCTATGTGTCGCCAAACAAGTGCTTGGAGTTCCTGACCCGCAGAAGGTACAGGTGTGCTTCATAGAACCAACTGCCACAAACAGCACGATATGGGGGACAGAGGGACAGACTGATAACATTTGTCTCCTCTCACCGCCTAGGAGCACTGGGACTCCAGGACCTTTTCATCCTGACCACATGTTACAGCCACTTCCCCAAGGAGGAAGAGGCGGAGAGGGAAGAGGCCACGCAGAGAGAACAGTGAAGGGAAAGCCAAGAGCTTGGCGAGTCAGGGAAGGGCAGAAGAGCGAGCCACAAACAGCGCTCCCCACACTCGTCCTCAGTTCCTTGCTGATTAGAGCTTACAAAACAAGACTGGTCTCATTCCTTGAATGACCTATTTCATGTTTTATATAAATACCACGTTCTAAATTCACATAGGAAAGATCCCCTCAAAAGGCCAACCTCTAAACAGTATTATGATAAGAATGAACACATCAGCTTCATGTTAGAACAATGGCCCATTAAGAAACTTCATAATTGATCCTCATGGGGGAGGGAGTTCTTTGAGGCTCATCCCACTCACTCGGAATTGCTTCCTCTTTTGTGTTCATACACACACACACACACACACACACACACACACACACACACACCCCTCTATTGTGGTACTCTGCACATCAAATTACAGTGATTTGTATATGTGTCAGTTTTCAACCACTCGCCTGACTGTGAGCTCCCTGAGGGCAGGGCCACGTCTCATACCTCCTTGTATCTCTGGCTCTCAGTGCACTGCCTAACACACAATGACATTCAAATGAAAGAGAAATATTCTCAATGTCCAAGATGGCATCCATTTATGTTTCACAAAAATGTACCTTAGTTCTTCATTATTCTATGAAGTAGTCATTCCTGTTGATAAAGTAATCATATCAGAGTTTTGGGTAATACAGCTGAGGTCCATAGCTGCTCAAAAATCCAAGCAATTTACAGCTTCAAACATTTAAATTGTAATGAGAATATCACTTTTAACATATAAGATATTCATAGAGAATGATATGCCATATGGCAAAAGGATATTACCCACGAGGGCCTGCTGTTTCTTTTCTGAAAAATGACAGATGGTTATGTTTATCACAGGATTAACTTCATCAGCAAAACTTTACTCCCACCCATTGAAAAATAATGGGTTACAGAAATTCACAAAAATCATACTTCTGGCAGCCACATCAGTTCTAGAAAAAGTCGTCATTACTTGTACTTACTTGTTAAAAAGGTGATTGTCCACCTTTATCTTCGAATAGGCTTTGAAGTCATCTGGCATCAACATAACAGGGATTTGAACATGGCTCAGTTCATTGATCTGGAAAAATACAAAATAAATGGCACAGGTTATTACCATCTAGGTGGGAAGTGCTTGACTTGAACACGTATCTTGTGAAGAAAACTTTGAGACACAAGAACGTCCTGGGCCACCTTCCTTCCTATTCCCATCTAAGTCATCTCTCTTGTTTTCCTCACTCCCCCATCAGACTTCGCCACTGCCTCCCACCTCACATCCGTCTCCAACTCCCACCGCTCGTCTCTGTCTGCTGCTGGGCCTGTGGGGGCCTCCAGGACAGCAGTGGCAAGGGAGCAATTCTAGAGGGTGAACCCTCATGGCCAACTGTCCTGCTTCCCCCCATCCCTATCTTCCCACTTCCCCTCAGAGTCTCAACGCAGCACTCTAATCACACGTCCAGGACAGCTTCCCCCTGTAAAGAAAATGTTATCTGAGAAAGAGGGCTTTCAAATTTCTGATGCAAGTGTTTGTTGAATAAATGCATATGACTATTCCTTTACTCTTCTGGGTACTCAAAAAACAACACTTATTCTTGTGGTCTTTATTTTTCTTATAGGAACTTAATTTAAAAATAAGTTTTGGGGTAAGGCATGAATTTACCAGAAGAGGAACCTTAAAGGAAGAAAAGGAAGAAGACATATGGCTCTGGGACTAAAGAAGAAGGAGATGGGTTGGATAGAGGTCAAGGACAAAAGCAAAGATGTGGTTACAGAGGACAAAAGGTTGAATCACGTTCCGTTTATTTGCTGGTGAATGGCAGGGACAGCTTTGGACACACCACTTTGAAAAAGCTGAACTTTCTCTTGGTTAATTATTTTTTGCATCTTGGTTCCCAATCTATTTCTCCCTTGTTGCTTGTAATAAAAACCACATTAAAGATTTATACTTCCAGTAAAATGGAAGCTACTTGGAAGGGTTCTCAGCCACAAAAGCAAAACAAACAAACACACAAATGAGTTCCTTGATAAAGCAAGTTGTTAACACATTGCTGGGTTCACAGAAAGTAGGGAAAATCTTCAAGATGCCTTCCTTCCCCAAAGTGAGTTTAATCCATTGGGAATGTGGTGACCATCAAGCAAGAGAGAAAGGAGGGGTTTCTCTAAAGACAGTTGGCAATTTCAACACTTACTTGAGCCAAAGGAAAGTTGGGGAGCTCAACAGAAGGCTTCAACATTAAACTAGGACCCTTGACGGAGGCAAAAGTGGTCCCAACACCTGGTGAAAGTAAACGCAGATGCGTCTGTAGGAAAGCATCCCCAACACAGGCCTCTGGATTCCCACAGATGAAGATCAACCAAATATGAGCTCACAAAGATCACAGGAGTGGGAGTCAGCAGAAACAAAAATGGAGGATTATTTTCAAGACTTCAGCTATTAGAATGATAAGATACAGAACAGAAAACAAAAACTAGGTGTAAAATGTACAAAGTCAAAGATGGACTGGCAAAAATGAGTAAACTAGGAGACTTTCAAAATGACCAATCAGATTTGGAAAAGAATCAAGTAAATCTTACAAAATGAAAACTATAATTGTTGAACTGAAAACAAGCAAAAAGCCTCTAAGCCAGGGCTTACGCAGCAGACTGGATAACTGGTATCCTGGGGGTCGATCTGAGGAAGTTACCTAGAATACCAGAGAGAGAGACAACAGAAACAGAACATACAAAAGAATGGTTAAGAAAAAAAAGTGGTCAAGACAGGGAGTTTGGAGTGAATTTAAATGGAATCTCAAAGGAAGAGAACGGAGAATATGAAGAAGAGACAATATTTGAAGATATAATGGCTGAGAATTTTCTACAACTCATGAAAGTTATAATTCTATGGATATGTAATACCTAATGTACACAAAGCAATCTAAGGAAAAATCCACACCTAGATATACTGCAGTTAAACTAAAGGATACCAAAAGCAAAGAGAAGAAAAGTGGTCAGAGAGGAAAGACAGAACACAACAGAGGAATGACATTGCCAGCTAACTTCTCAACAGCAAAACTGGAAGCCCAAAGACAGTGGTGGTACATCTTCAAAATGGAAAATTACTGACAACATAAAATTGTATTCAGTGGTACAATAAGAGATATATTTGGTCATTATTCAGGTTCCTGGCACAAATATCCTAAAATCTTTGAAATTTCCTGAGTGATAGGAGTGTCTTTTGTCATTCATAAGGAGCCCCCCCCTTTTTTTTTAAAGATTTTTAGTTTTCCTTTTTCTCCCAAAGCCCCCCAATACATAGTTGTGTATTTTTAGTTGTGGGTTCTTCTAGTTGTGGCATGTGGGATGCCACCCCAGCATGGCTTGATGAGCCGTACCATGTCCGCGCCCAGGATGCCAACAGGCAAAGCCCTGAGCTGCCGAAGCAGAGCGTGCAAACTCAACCACTCGACCATGGGACCAGCCCTGGAAATCTTATTTTTGATCAATTTTTTTTTTTTTTTTGAGGAAGATTATCCCTGAGCTAACATCTGCAGCCAATCCTCCTCTTTCTGCTGAGGAAGACTGGCCCTGAGCTAACATCTGTGCCCATCTTCCTCTACTTTATATGTGGGATGCCTACCACAGCATGGCTTGCCAACCAATGCCATGTCCGCACCCGGGATCCGAACCCGTGAACCCCGGGCTGCTGAAGCGGAATGTGTGCACTTAACCGCTGCGCCAGCGGGCAGGCCCCAGGAGCCCTTTTTTAGCACATCTGAATTTATGTTAATGAGGTGACTTAGGGTGGGGCCCCTAGACAGCCACAGGATGGAGCTGGTCACCAGAAAGACCAAGTGACTAGAGCTTTGGAACTTTCAGCCCCACCCACTGACCTCAGGGATGGGGAAGGGGGATGCTGGAGAAGATTAAGCGCCATATAAACTCTTGAACAACATCAGTTGACGAGCTTCTGGGTTGGTGAAGGCATCCACATGGTGCACCCCAGTTCCATGGGGACAGAAGCTCCTGTGCTCCAGACTCTTCTGGGTCTTGCCCTATATACCTCTTCATCCATATTCTTTATAACATCCTTTATGATAAACTAGCAAATGTAAATAAATGTTTCTCTCTGAGCCGCTCTAGCAAATTAATTGAACCCGAGGAGAAGGTCAAGGGAACCTTCAGTTTATAGCCCGGCAGTCAGAAGCAGAGTGACAACCTGGCCTTGCGACTGGCATCTGAAATGGGGGCAGTCTTGTGGGCCTGAGCACTTCATCTGTGGGATTTTACGCTATCTCCAGGTAGGTAGTGTCAGAATTGAGTTAACTGCTTGGTGCTGGTTAAGAAAACACACATCAAATACGTGTGTGCGTGCACGTATCAAAACTGTCTTTCAAAAATGAGAACAAAATAAAGGCTTTTTCATATAAACAAAAACTGAGAATGCACCTACAACAGACCTCACTAAAAGAAATTGTAAGCTTTAGAAGCATATTATTTAGAGTCTAAGGATACACTTCAGAAAGAAGGTAAATGTGTGTGGAAGGTCTGAGATACAAAAAGAATTAGTAAGCAAATAAATTAGTAAATAGGAGGATAAATATAAGTAAACATCACCTATATAAAGTAATAACACAATTTATGGGACTAAAAAGGACAAAAATAAACACTGAATAGCAACAGGATGTAGGTTGGGAGACAGACGGTAAAAGTTATGGTGTTCATGTATTGTTCAGGAGGAGGGTTAAGATGTTAACTTTAGAGTTAAGCACGATGGGAAAATGTCAAGGGCAAACATTAAAAGACTAGAAATAATATATAACTTCTGAACTACTAGAAGGGAAAAAACAGAGTAAGAAAACAAAACTTATTTTTTTTTAAAAAAAGAAAGCGAGAAAGAAGAAAAAAACCAGCCTTGCAAAAGTGGGACAAATTGAAAGTGAATGATAGAAATAAATCTGGGTATATACATAATCATACTTGGCACAAATGGACTCCTCGTTGAAAACAAAGAGCGCCAAAATGAATTAAAAACTATACACTATATGCAAGAGAAACACCTAAAACGTAAGAACTCAAAAAGGTTGAAAGTTAAAGAACAGAAAAAACATTAAATAGCACTCAAAATTCATTGAAAAGCTAGCTTACCTTTAGTAATATCAGATAAACTAATAACTTTAAGACAAAAGCATTATTAAGGATAAGAAGGTCTGTACGTGATGATAAAAAGTTCAATTAGCCAGGAAGATAGACAGGATTCATAGCTTCTAAGTATCTAACTAGCCTGCAAGTATAGAGCAAAAATTGTTAGGACCTCAGGAAAATGGACAATCCATCATCATAGAGGAAGATTTGAATACGCTTTTATTGACAGTTCAAACAGACAAAAAACTAAGATACAGATTTTTAAACAACATACTGAACATCATTCATTCAATATTTGCTGCACACCTATTATTGCCAAGTACTCTTCCAGGTGCTTTCGATACACTGTTGAACAAAACAGATGAAGACACCTGCCCTCCTAAAGCTTATATTCTAGTGGGAAGAGTCAGAAAATAAAACAATAAACTTAGTAAATTATTATATTAGAAGTAAATTGTCTACTATGTTAGAAAACTGTGGAAAAAAGGAAAAGAACAGGATAGAAGAGGTAGGGATGTCCCTCAGTGCAAGGCTGGGGGTCCCTGAGTATTTAAAATGGGGGCGGTCAGGGTAGGCCAAAGTTTGAAAGAGATAAGAGATTTAGATTCCAGTGCAAAAGCCCTGGGGTAGGGGCAGGCCTGGCATGCTCAGGACTAGGAGAGCAGTGTGGCTGGAGCACATTAGGTGAGGAGAGAGATAGCTAAGAGCTGAGCTCAGAGAGGTAAGGAGGAGGGGGCGGTCCCTCAGGGCCTTGCAGGTCCCTGGAAAGACTCACTTTTACTCCCAGTGACATGGGAGCTGTGGCAGGGTTCTGGGTGCTAGAGTGATGGTATCACCTAACTTAGGGTTTAAAAAGATTATTGGGGGGCGGGGGAGGGCACAGGTGTAGAAGTAGGGAGACCAGTTACAAGGAACTGTAGTAACAGCCTGTTTTGACCAGGGTGGCAGCAGTGTAGCGAGGGAAAAGGAGTCAGATCCTGGAGATATTTTGAAAGTAGAGCCAATATAACTTCCTGCAGTTCTCAATGTGGGATGTGAGAAGCCACAACTCCGAGGCCTTGGCCTGAGCAATTATGAGGACAGAGCTGCCATCAACAAGATGGCCAAGACTTCTCAGTGTGTTCCTTGATATGCTGTTTGCATCAGGTTAAAGGTCTATTGTAAAAATTAGGTACTCTAATAATTTTTTAAAAACTATGACAAAAAGAAAAACATATATGCAAACATATATATACTGTGTTGGCACTGCAGAGATTCTCAAACCTGATGATCAGATTGGATGCAACCCCCTCATCTTCCGATCCGCTCTGGTTTCTGTATGGCACTTGCTGAGTACTTACACACCAAGTGCTGAGAACCCAGCTTCCCAAAGATAGAATGTCATGGAAAGGAATGCAGTACAATCTAAGCTGAAACTGTGAACTCCCTCAAGCTAATAGTTTGTAGGGTGTCTTATAGATTTTGAGTATCGCCACGATTCCCTTGCAATTGTAAACTATCCGTGGCACTCCTGGTGAATTTGCTGCAAAGCCCGAGGGCATCTTGGCATAGTTTGAGAAGTACAGATACAAACAGCAGCAGATGCTTAAAACAGCAGATGATATAATCTAATTATAGAATAAGAGAATCAGAATCCTCCTTAAAATGCACCATGATGGATTATAACCTATAACCACTTTATATTCATCCCAAACAACCTTAATTACAACCACCAATTAATCCCCAACTCGTATCAACTGATGATCTATATAAATTTTCCAGCAAGTAGTTTTCTTGGGATAACTCTCTTTCAGCTGCATTCGTGCAAGGCCAAATTACAATTCTGTTTCTATCAAATGACTGCAATAACTTAATCAGACATCACTTTCAGCTTATTCTATACGATATTATTAAAATCTCCTTCACGTTATGGTCCATAAACATGTATGAAACTGCCACTTAACAAAAACGCTAGACTAATTTAAAATCATATAATGTCTCCCATCAGTTTAGTCAAAGTATCTTACAATATTAAATAATTCTCAGACTGTATTTGCAAAAATTAAAAATTACATATCTTTGTGCTAGCACTGGAATACCAAAGTTTGAAAAAAAGAGAATCAGAAGAGAAAGCCAAGTCTTGTGATAAGCACAATTAGAACAAAGCTGGATGACAATTAGATCAATTTTTCTATATCTTGTGGAAATATTAGAGGGTGAATAAAAACAAAGAATGCGTACAGGGTGGCAAGAAAGGAGCAATCAACTTCATATCGCCTTCCCCAAATTATACAGAAAAAAGTTAGAGAGAACAAAATAAGGACTCCCATCACATCTATGCTTCAAGAGCTCACTGAGAAAGCAAAGCCCAGTTTGGAAGCAGGAGCACAAATGCCTCGATTCCTCCCTCATGCTATTGAAATCTGTATTAGTCATAGCATCTTCTTTAGAAAGTAAGCAGAGCAGAAACTTCTTGAATCCTTTTTGCTTTATCATTCCTGCTCTGACAAACCTCTCGTGGAAAAAATATGAAAAGCTTGTAGCCCCAGCGGAATGTGCCATGTGAGAATTTCCCTTATGGATATTCATTCACCACCCATCCTTTCATGAGTCCAATAGGTGAGTGTCCAACTCTGGGCTGGGCACTGTTCAAACCAGTGTTCACCCTCACAGTGTTTACAGTCGAGAGGGGCATACGCATTAAATGAAGAACTGCACAGATGTAAAGTCCCAGCAATGACAAGCGTCGGGAAGGAGAAGGACATCAGGCTCTGAGCAAGCATGACAGAGGCAGGGACCAGGACGGGGGCGGTGATGACTGAAGGAGGGGCTAGATTCACACAGGAGAAGGCAGGCGGAGAGGGGTTCCAGGAAGTAGGGAGGCAGGTACAAAGGCCCTGTGGCAGGAGGAGGCATAGTTAACTGAAGAAATGAAAGGCTAATGTAGGAGTTCAGAAATCAAGAGGGCATGTGATAGGATGGGGCTGAACAGCAAGCCTAAGAGGACCGTAAGAGGCTATTATGGAACTCCATGAGAGGATGCTAGCCTGGCATAGGGCGGAGGAAGCAGAGATGAGGGAAGTAGATTCCAGCAATACTGAGGTGGTAAAAACATGGGCTTTCCTGACAGGACAGACTGTGATTTCTTTGACTGAGATAGAGCATTTCAAGAGAAGAGTTCATTTTTGAACTCATTAAATTAATGTGCTCTTAAGACATCTTAAGTGTGGATGTTAGGAAGGGAGGTTGACAAGCGGATCTGAAGTTCCCAGTGGAGGCAGGAGTGGGAGATAAAAATATGTGTATCTATGTGTAAGACAATGGTTTCTCCTCAGGAGTGAGGGAACCTGGAGAGTGGACAGAATGAGAGGAAGGGAGGGCCTAGAGGCAGTCTCGAAGAACACCGATGGTTAACAGCCTGAAGAGGAGGATGAACCTGCACTGGTGAAAGGCAAGAAGTGTGAGGTGGGAAATGGAAAGCTCAGTGTCACCTCATGGACATGAAGGAAAGAATGAGTCAAGAACAAAATGGGACGAAGAGTGTTGAAGCCTTCTGAGAAGTCAATGGGATGACAATTAGAAAATGTCAGCGAGACTGCGCAACATGGAGGTCTTTGGGGACCTTAGTGTGAGGGGTTTTGATGGATCACAGCAACAGAAACCAGACTGGAGGACGCTGAGGAGAGCAGGTGAGGTGAGAGAATGCAGACACTGAACCTGGCTAGTTTGTAAGAAGTCGGGAAGTGAAGGAGAGGAGAGAGATGGAGGAAGGGCCTGAGAGAGAAGGGATATTCCTTCCACAGAACTTCCTGAGACGGTGGGACGGGATGGGGTCCAAAGCATGCATGAAGGAAACGGTTCTGGGGAGGCAGCTCCTCCAATGACAAGAGGGAAAAGGGACAGGAGTTGTGGCAGAGTCTGAGCGGGGGAAGACAGGCTAGTTCCGTCCGCTGGCTCCCACATTCTCTGGGAAGGAGGAGCTGCGGCCATGTGCTGAGCGTTGAGAGGCAGGCTGAGGGTTCAGAGGCTTAGAGGGAACTTGAAAAAGCGTTTGCAGAATGTGGGAAAACAAGTTTGGAGGGAGAAACATGGCTGGGCTTGGGGGCAGAGGTGAGTCCACTTGCAGTCCTCAATGGCTGATTTACAGGGAACCGAGGAACTCGCGGAGTGACATTCCAGCAGGGCCCAGCCACCCCAGCTGCAGGTGCCAAGAGGGAGGATGGTTGGGGTCCTTCAGGTTTGAGGTTTTTGCTAGTCAGGTGTGCCAACAAGACGACACAAGGTGTGACATAAAGAGCAACAGACTTCCAGGATAATCCCTTGGAAATAAGAACTCAGTACAAAGGACCATGAAGAGTTTCCACTGTAGTTGACGGGGCAACACACACACAAAGAGAATGAACACAGAGCAGCAGAGAAGAAAGGCTGGAGTCTAGACATCAGGGCCACAGGAACGCAGGGCAGGGATCCCACGGCAACAGGCCTGGGGCAGGGCTGCTGGGAGGGATGAAGCCCGGTATGGCTCCTGACAGATGGAGAGATGGCACTACTGCTCCAATTAAATGAAATCTTCACATATCAGAATACCCAGGAATTAGGGAATATTTGGCCCCTGTTATTAGAGGAGAAGACAGATAAGAAATCAAAGAGGATTATACTTACACCTGCATTTACAAAGAATCAAAAGATGGTGAAATTAAAAGAGAATCTTGGAGATCCTAAAGTCTAATCTCTCATTCTGCAGATTATAGTGCATCCTGGTATAGCTATTTCTTTACAGTGGAGTAGTAGCTTGATACTGAGTTTTATTAGACAGCAGCTTCATGGGCATTTTATCTTTCTTCCAACTTGCCTTTCATTCACAATGGCTTCACATTTCCTTTGGGTTTCTCTTTTCCCAAAAAGTTCTCCCCCCAAACCTCTTGGTCAGGTGAGTAGCCAGATTTAATAACTTGTGATCAAATGCTTCATGAACCAGAGGATACACCACTTAAAAGCAGCTTTTAATGAGTAAACAATATTTTTCAATAGTGTACCTAGGTGCCCTTATATTATTTTTTCTATAATCATATTGTATTTTGTTGTATATGGGTTCACCAGGAATTCATCAGTTTTACCAAATGTACTAATTACAGCGCTGCCTGATAATTGAAAGGCCATTTAAATTCCCGGATAACCCTCTCCTTTAGCCTATTACTTTGACTTCATACAAACTAAAATATATTCTTGCCTCTAGTTCACATTCATGAGCTGATGCAGGTAACGACAATGAACTATCATCTTGAATAAGGTTGAGTTAACGCTATTTGTTAGCTTCTATATTCCACATAGGGCGATGGGTTGTGAACGTTCAGATTTTAGGACAAAATTCTTAGATTTCAAAGTCTTCAGTTTGAGAAAACTTTAATTTGTTAGTTTGGCATTCTACCTAGCCCAACCATTTTGTACGGCCCACCTCCAAATGGGCAGCAAAACTAAAATGGTTTATCATCGTTAGTTTATATCTGCTATTATCAGTATTCTAACAAAGCATTTACACTTTTCTTCCTCTTTCTTTATAGACACGTACATAGGGAACATATTATATATAGTTATATTTATATATGTTACATAATATTCATAAGAGGAAAAAAATGATTTATGTTAACCATTTTATTTTTTTGAGGAAGATTAGCCCTAAGCTAACATCTGTGCCATCTTCCTCTACTTTATTTGTGGGACACCTGCCACAGCATGGCTTGATAAATGGTACATAGGTCTGCACCCGGGATCTGAACTGGCGAACCTGGGGCCACTGAAGCGGAATGTGCGAACTTAACGGCTGTGCCACAGGGCCGCCCCCTTAACCATTATTATTTTGAAGGAAAGAATAATACCCTCCCCATAGGAATAAGCATTTATTATGAAATCCAAATAGTTTTAATTTATGGAGATAAAAGTACTTTTGGAATTTACTAACATTTTATTAGGCTAGTTGAACAATAAATTGAAAGCGTTAGTTCTATTATTAAGGCCACGTTTAAGGTTCCTTCAGGTGGCAAATACTTAACAAACTCTCACAACAAAAGTGCAATTCCACTTTATACTTGTGAAGTCCTTAATAGCTGTAAGCCACGTTGGCAAATATCATTTTCATTTCCTGTTTGTGCTGACAGCCACATTCACAGTCCTATAAAGCTCATGAGCATGAAAGTGTATTGTAAATAGCCCCCTGCAGAGAGTCTGGGTCTCTGGGTGCCCTGGGAAGGGCCTCTTGTTCCTGTTTATACTGTGCCAGTCACCCCCAAAACAGACAGATGCGGACCAGCTCTGCCTTTCTGCTTAGCCTCTGGGCATCAACGTGGACAGTGCTGGGGCCAACACAGACATAAGATAAAGCAGCTTTGTTGTTAACATGAATAGACACAGGGCAAAGAGGGTGGGGAGGGTAAGTAAAAGGTTTAGTACAAAGCGCCCAAATGTTCCTGATTCTATTGTAATTCAAGAGAGGGGGAAGGGAGAGGGAAGAGAGTGGTGTAGAGAGGATACTGGTTGACATGGGGGGTGGGGTAGAAGGAGGGGGATGGGGAGAGCCACGGAGGTCCAGGCTCGGCCTTAACTCACTTTAACACTTGGCATGAACCTTGCTGCTAAGCCTTAGTGGACACCTGCCAAGCATCCCATTAAACACCTCAGACACAGTATCTTACCTGATCTTTACAACCCAATGGAGTAGCTACTATCATTACCCCATTTTCCAGATAAGAAAACTGAGGCCTAGTGAGATTAGGTAAACTAACCCAGCCTAAGTCTTCCTCAGTCAGGCAACCCACTTGAGTGACCTCAAATACAAAATTCAGGGAGCGGGGCAGGCTGACCCCAGCATCCCTTTGAGCTCCTGACACCCTATGAGGTAAGATTCACAGCAACTTCATATGACATCCACCTGAAATTTAAGTTTTCATTGTGTTAAAAACTTCTAAAGGATTCTTTTTTTTGGAAAGGATAATTAAATAGATATTTAGAATAAATGATTAAATGCATATTTAACTGAACATGCACCATGGTCTGCTATAATTCTATCAGCTGTGATTTCGGGAAGAGCCATCTAAATTTGGAAGCACCTGCCTCACCGGAAAGTTATCATTTCTCTGACATTCCTTGTCTTTGCAAAAAAGGGACAACAGATATTCCTCAAGGCTCCATTAAATCTTAACCAGTCATAAACAGTATCCTTGAAGGATACAAAATTGCTTTCCAAAGCAATTATTTATCTATTATGAAACTATTTATTTCATATTATCGAAAAGTATGATGAACACACTGCACAGTAAAATTTATGTGGACTTTTCCTTTTAAAATACTAGATGAAGGGGCTGGCCCCGTGGCCGAGTGGTTAAGTTCACGCACTCCACTGCAGGCGGCCCAGTGTTTTCGTTGGTTCGAATCCTGGGCGCAGACATGGCACTGCTCATCAAACCACGCTGGGGCAGCGTCCCACATGCCACAACTAGGACCCACAACAAAGAATATACAACTATGTACTGGAGGGCTTTGGGGAGAAACAGGAAAAAAATAAAATCTTAAAAAAAAACAATACTAGATGGACAACTCAGAAAGTATCTCAACTCCTCTCCTGAGCAAGACACTCCAATTTCTGTCCCATTCAAGTTACCTCCAACACTATAAAACATAGGTTTGTTTTTTTGTGGGTTAGATCCGCTGATTGCAATGAGGGCCACTCTTGCAGATGTAAAACTGAATTTACACTGGCAAGAAAACAGGGTTTGTAATTAAGCTGCAAAAACGGGAATAATAAATAGCTGCTGGACGAGGGATAAACAAATGAGATTCAGCTGGCAATGGCTCTGAAATTAAGGCATACAGAGGTGTCCCCACAAAGCCATTTCACACTGCGACATTTAAAAAATAAACTTCACTAATTTATATGATTTTTAAGTAGAGCAAAGAATATGTTAAAAAATTGTGAGGCATTATTAACGGCACTTAATTAATTCAGACATAGTCACTCTAAATGCTATGTTCCCAGACTAATACATAATTAGTCATTGGTTTTCATTCAGCCAAGAATACACAAAAAGGATTAAAAAAAAAAGAAAACCTCTCACATGCAGAGTAGACACTGAGATATTTAATCTGATTATAATAGACAATTCACTACAAATTATGCCATATGGAGATGAAATAGGAGGCACCCAGCTCAGGAAGCCTCAGGCTCCACTGCTGGGTCTAAGAGCTCGTGGATGGGAGCCGTGCGGCGGGCTGTTCTCATGGCAGCGTGTCCATCTGAGATGGGGGCAGGACAGGAGATGGCATGGGTGGGAATTACTGTGAAGGCCTGTTCACCCCTCCACAAAATCTCAAGACGTAAATCAAAGAGGGCTTACTTTATCACCCAAACAACATTCCTACCACTTCAATAGGAGTGCATATTATAAAACATAATTCAATAATAAAATAAAGTGGATAGACTGCAAGGTGATAAATCTGAGAAAGAATAAGCACAAAGGATTCAAGATCAGTAAGGACCCCATGGGAAAAAGAATTGTAATGAATAATTCGACGTGACTATTATTTTGGATACTATTTTAACTGTAATTAATTTCTTAGGGAAACCAAATAATAAATATGTGCTACCAGATTCCCCAGATCTGACAAGTTTTTCATTTGCTTCTGGCTTCTACAAAGGGATCCTGACTTCACAATAAAAAAGTGATACAAGCTCACATTAATGTTAAAAACCACTTTTTCCCCCTCTGTATCCCTTCATACTAGTGTCTGAAAATAGATTCTTTCCCCTTACTGGACTCTCCTAAACAAAACAAAATTCCTTTGTGACTCTCTGGTTGATAAGCATAGAAAGATTCCTCCCACCAAATAATTTACTTTGAACATTTTCTGCCCCCGGGTTCACTGGCTTTAGGAAATGAATGGGTAGAAAACTAAAATTACCACTCCGAGGAGATAAGAGCTGAGGGTATTCCCAGGGGTGCTGGAATGAAGCCCAGCGGGAGGTTCTGACAGTAGGGCCCCCAATCCACAAAGAGCAGGGCCGGTGAAATGTGAACCTCAGCTTTCACTGGTTCTCCCCAAAGGTAGAGAAAATGACCCTGGGAGCAGTTCTAAGAGACTGTTTTCCTTTGTGTGACCTACAGAAGGTCATCAAGATTGTGTTCCTCCACACGCTCTTCTCCAGAGCCATCTGCACTCGCTAATTCTAGAGAGGGGGATGATGAAGATCAGGGAAGCAAAGACACGTCAGGCCTTTAAGGGTTATGAAAACAGACTTTAAGAAATTAGGTAGACTGCCTGGTTTACATAAAATTGTCCAAATTAGGAGCAATACCTATGACCACCCCTTTCAAATACCCGGGTATAGACTTCTAAAACATTCTTATATACATATACATACATATTTGTTTGTAAAATGGGAATACCACCACCAACTTACACACCAAAGTTCCTATTTTCTGCTTGTGGTAGCGATCGTAACATCCTTAGAACAAAAAATATCATAAAGGCACTATTTTCTCTTACTTTATCCTACTCTCTCAGCAAGTTTGAGGGAGGGAGATTTCCTAAAAGTTTTAATCTGATTTTTACTACCTATTTGTAGTTTCTCGTTCCATATTAGAAAAAAAATAATAACCTGTGCATCAGCTCTCATTTGGAAATAATTTTATAATCTTGTAATGAATATAGGTTGAAATAACTAAGGATTTTTAAAATCGAAGTCTCACATAGCCCGCTCTTGGTATGATGTGGCTCTCATTACAACTTACACTGCAAACTGAATAGCAATTTGAAAGTTCTGAAGTTTCAGAGGGGCAGGCAGAGCAAATGAGAGTCAGTTACAGAAGCAGGAAAAAACAGGCAGCTGAAAATGTTTGTGAAACGTATTTTTATTTGTCTTGAGGCAAGAGGTCAATTTCCTACTGCTGCTCCATCACTATTTATTTCCTAAGACCATTTTCAAGAACTTAGTATCTTTGTATCTGCAGAAAAGACAAAAGCAAAGACGGAGGACTATTTTAATTAAGGCCTCCTTCTGAAATGTGGGCTACCTTCAAATGTCTCGAACATAAATGCTTTACTTCGATGAGCCAAATAAAACTACTCGGATAGCAAAGCTGAGTAGAGATGTGAACCAAGGCACAAGGGTCTGCCATTCCAGCATCTATATACTCAAAAGCCCAAATTAATACACTTAAGGGGATGTTTCTGTTGAACAAGGATCATTAAGTCAACCTTTTGATTAATAGCTGCTTGACTAAAATTAAAATGTCATCAGACATATTTAAACTCTTGCTTAGGATTTTCCTTTAATTTATAACACAGACCCACACTCTACCATAGACCATCTGTCAACTTGGTATCTGCAAACTCAATCAGAGGCTTCTGAGGGGCGGGCCTTGCTGCCTGGCCCACTGCCAACTCCATCCCAAAGCATGAAGTCATGGTAAAATTTTACCTCCAATGAACGAAAGAATCTGACATGAAACTACGGCATTGAGGCCAAAAACTCACAGGCTATTACAGAGGTAATACTGGCTTTTAAAAACTCAAGGAAAATGTTGCCAATGAAAACAAGATCCTACAATGCGAGCATGGTCTGTTCCCAAGGACCCCAGGCTGGAAGTCAGGAGACCTAGCACAGAGCCCTGGTACCACCTCAACACTGCCTAACCTTAAACAAAGTGCTCCAGCACTCCTGATCCTGCTTCAAACTTTTAAAAATGGATTCAAGAAGATAAGAGATTGCAAATGATGTACTGTTTGGCCCAGACAGTGACTTAGGAAATGTCTGAATTAATTACCAACATTTTTCAGACTTGAGAAAATTTACACACGGATTTGGATTTCTGGCTTCTTTGCAAAACAGGAAGACCTGGCATCCTGCCTGGCATCACTCATCTGGTGCTGAGTAGCAGCGGGGATTCACCCTCAGCTGGGCACAGGCCCCACCACTCCCTATAATCTTCAGCCTAGAAGACTTGGCTCATTCCAGGGTTTCAGCCACCCCTGGGCTCCAGTGCCCGCATGGAGGAGGCAGTCCTGCAAATACAAATGAATCACAAGACAACGTTCCACAGAGATTCTCTTAATTTCTAGAAGAAGCAGATGACTTCATGAAGTGTTTTGTTTCTATGAATGTAGGAGGGCGGGAACAAACGTAGAAGGAGAAGCCACAGCTCCAATATTATGAGTGAGGACCCTGCATGATCCTGATCCTTCATTACAATCGACATAAAGACACGGAAGGGATGTGAAACTCAGAGAATATGCCTGCAGCTGCCTGGAGCCATATCTTCAGCCTGTCTCCAGAAGGGCATCGAGCTGACACACAGGAAAGCTGGGATAGGAGAGACAAGAGCCACAGGGAAGTGACTTGAATCCCTGTGGATCTTGGATCTTGGGGCCAGCCTACCCACTGCCATCCTTCCCAGATACACAAACCAATCATGCCACTTGAGAATGAAAACAAACAAATACAACACTCAAATACTGAGTGGAGGTCGAATGAACATGAACATCCTTCACCTGGGAGGCAGGAATACTAGCAATGACACAATACTCCAAGAAACTGATCTTGAAAAGTTTCAAATGCACATATTTTACTCTTGAAAGTCAGGAATCTAACACGTCAAAATAATTTAGTACCTCCTGATGTCTTTCTGTATATTCATCCTGTGGTGAGGACACCACAAAAGAGCAGTGTCCCAAGTGGACTGAGAAAGAGAAGCTTCCAGAAGGCACTGGAAGATGCAATGCTGACAGCAATTCTGGCAGGAGGCCCTAACTCCCACACCCCTCTGGAAGTGGGGCCTGGCTGGCTATGGAGAAGATGAGCAGGAGTTGGGTATGTCAGACAGCCACCCCACCAGCTCGCCCAGAGAGGACCACATCTGCTGAAGAAGCTGTGAGAGACCGCCACACATTTAGAAACCCAATCACTCACGCATAATCGATAAAACCTACAAGACGATGGAGGAAGGGATGGGCACGTCGTATAGTTCAGCATTTTTTCTCTTAAAAATGATGTCTTCAGCAAACTTCAGAGTTGGGACCTATATTAAGATCCCAGAAGGGAAGCACTGCATTCCTGACTGGCTTAGGGTTGGACTTTTGTTTTTCTTTCCATGAACAGAACAGACGGGCAGCCTGTTTTACCGCACAAGAAAGAACAATATGAGGAAGGTTACCACTAGGTGGTTTATATAGCTTTCCCGGATTCCCGTTTTAAGAGATGAATTGACCATGCATTTTTAGCTCCTTCCCTTCCAGAAATTCTGCTAAAATGACAATAAAGGAAGGCAAAGGTAGAAAAACAACCATGACGAGGAAAATTGGAGAGCAGACAACAGGAGAGGAGAAATGTCAAACAATTTTAAAAGACAAAAAAATAAAGAGAGGGTTGTTAACTGATGAGAGAGAAAGCTGCCACCTCGATGCCCACGGCCACTCTGCTCTCACTGAGGCCGATGGACCAAGCCAAGCACCTGGAGTTCAGGCAGCAGAAAGTGTGCTGCATGTTGCCAACCACCACAGCCCATGGGCGACAGGACTGACTCCTCAGAGAACTGAACCCAAAGGCCTTCCGAGTTGGCAACAGCATGCACAGAGCAGGCTGGGCTGGGGCATAGGAGGAGTGGAAATCTCCACTCTCACCCCAGGGACCTCTGCCCCTACCCTATCACACCTGCGGCCTGTGGCCACTCCCTGAGGGGACCCTGGAGGATTCCCCTCAGGAGAAAAGGCCCGGAGAAAATTCCACAGTGGGCAACAACATAAAGGCTGGGCCGCTCCCCAACCACCTTCACCTGAAAGTCCACTGGCCAACAAACATCGCCATTCCAGGTACCCAGAGTGTGCAAGCTGTTTCCAGTGTCTCATTCTGAAATCTGAATGTGGAGAGCAGTGAACCACCAGACTGGTGAGGAAAAAGCCTCTAACATGAAAGAGAAGGACTGAAACAAACCTACAATTTTGTCAGTGATTTTTAACATCACACAAGACTAAGTCACTAAATTCAGTACTTCTCAAAGTACTCAAAATAATTGAGACACAGTAAGGTGAATACTGACCATTACTTTAACCAAAAGCTGTGTATTCTTTTAACCAAAAGGAGAGATGAGAGGAGAAATGAGAAGGCATAAGAGAGCTAGGGCATCGTCTACAATGGCAGAGAGTCAACAGATGACATCTACAGTTGACAAATTCATAAACAACAGTATAAACCTATTACCTAGAAATACAGGGGTAAATACCAGGAGAAATTATTATTATGTACCTCTGTGTGTGCTAACATGGAAAGTTCTCTAAGAAATAGCACGAAGTGGAAAAAGCAAGATGTGTTTACTACGCTCCCATTTAGGTTTTTGAGAAAGGTTATACATTCATATACTTGTATATGAAACTTACAGAAAGTACATAAAAGCTGGAGGAGTGGGTTTGGGAATCTGGGGTGGGGGTGAAATTCCTCGCATGTAATTTTCATAATAACGATGGAGGGAGAGACAGAAGCACTGTGCAGCATCTAACTGGGGGCATATCACAGAACCCCAAGGCAATGGTCCCAACAAAGGGTGCCTGCTCCCCAGCAAGGAGATAGGAGAATTTCTGTTTCTATTTATTTTATAACTAAAGAAAATGAACCTTTGCAAAATGTATTACACAGTTTGGTATATGGCCTCATCAGTCCCCATGTCAGTCATGAGCTGTATATTGCAGGGGAGATAACCTGAAGAAATTGTAGGAACCCCACAACTTGGAGGGGTTGGCAGCGGGATCCGCTGCAGCGTATTGCAACAGATCGCAGTTTACACGCGCCCAGCCGAGCGGATTTACAGAACATCCTATCTGGTTTTAACTAAGCTAAATTAACCCTCACAAAACAGACACATGCTTAAAAAGATGCCTGAAAAGAAGGTAACTGAAGCTAATACTAAAAACACAGGCACCAGTTACCAAGAATATCAGAGCTAACAGAGAACCGAGCCCCTAGTGCGTTTTCTCTATTGACCAAATTATGAGGTCAAGGCATTGATGATTTAATCGGATCTGACAATAGTTCAAACACAACTGAAATTATTGAGGAGACTATTTACAATGTGGGCTCCCATCCATTTGGGTTAACTGGTAGAAGTGGACTTTCCTAAGTGTGCGGTGCCTTGAGACATTAGCTGATGACAGTATGGAGCTATCAAAATGGACAAGTCATTTAAAAACTAAGCGCTCGACCACAACACAAGCATCTACGGTTTTTCAATGATGTTTAACATCATGTAACACTAAACTAACAAATTCAGCAATTCCACAAAATTTTGCTAAATTAATGATAAATGTACAGAAGCTTCTTTCTAGGTTCCTTTACTAGCAAAAGACTACCACATTCCATTATTTATTCCTACCAAGATAAAAATGGCCAAAAGTATGTGAAAACCAATATGGCACCAAATTCAAATGCATTCCTTTGTCAGCAAACACTGTTGGCAGATACACAGAAAATATTGGTCAATATTTGCAGACTCGAGGATTAGAATAAATTACACAGCCTAAGAGGTTTGCTTCATCGCTGCATCGAAGTGAAGATGATTCTAACATTTTTCTGCCTCTGATATTCACTAACTTACTCCATATATTCAAAGAACTAGTGCGTGTGGTGGAGAGGGAAGCAGAGCCCAAGTACTTCCAGAAGTGGTGGAATTTAAGAGGTGAGTCATGCCTTTTTCCTCTATAAAAAAGACAAGTGTTCCAAATTCGTGGACCTTTGCGGGGGTCAGAGGGTAGCACGCTACCTAGCAGCAAAGAAATAAACACGACCCAAAGCCTCCTTTCAAAGTAAAGGTGAGACTCGACATCGAGTAAGAGAATAACTGCTTTTCAAGAGAAGCTAATGCTTTGAAAAGAGAGGATTCTAAAAACAGATGTTTGGAAATGTTTCCACTGTTTTGTGATCTTGTTGCCAAAAACAACGTGACTGTGTCACCTATGAAAACTCATATCAGCACACTCCAAAACTGGGAAATAGAATATTCTAGCCTATTAGAAATCTTGCCAAAGAGTTTCAAGCCCATTTGTTAAAAATTAAAAACATAATGCCTTTCAAAAAGTTTTGAAGTCTTCAGGGAAAATGTAATTTAACATTTGAAAGTCAACTAAAACTTCTGTCAACTAAAACTGGTAGCTGGGCTAAAACAAAGAGTATGGTGATTAAGTAAAAATGGCCAGCGATACGCTCCTTCCATTTGTATTTACAAATCTTTGTGAGTATATTTTTTCAGCAATGGAAGCTATTAAAACCAAGAATCAAAATATACAGAACGTTAGAGGTAGGTTTAAAAAGAAAATCAAGGGGCCATCCTGGTGGCGTAGTGGTTAGGTTTGCATGCTCTGCTTCAGCAGCCTGGGGTTCACAGGTTCAGATCCTGGGCGTACACCTACTGATTCATTTTTTAGTGACAGCAGTATAATTAATTTGTGTATTTTTTGAAAATTTTCTTTTAATATTGATTTTATTTATTTTAATTTCTTTCGTAAGGAAGATTGGCCTTGAGCTAACATCTGTTGCCAATCTTCCTCCTTTTGCTTGAGGAAGACAGCCCCTGAGCCAACACCTGTGCCAGTCTTCCTCTATTTTGTTTGTGGGGCACCACCACAGCGTGGCTTGATGAGCGGTGTGTAGGTCCCCACCTACATCAAGCACTGCTCGTCAGGCCACGTTGAGGCGGCGTCCCACATCCCACAACTAGAAGGACCTGCAACTAAGATATACAACTGTGTACGGGGGCGGGGTTGGGGAGATAAAGCAGAAAAAAAGAAGATTGGCAACAGTTGTTAGCCCAGGTGCCCATCTTTAAAAAAAAAAAAAGATTTCTTTATCTATTATTATTAAAGAAGCATCATATTCTTGCTGGCAGACACAGGCACACACCACAGCATTCACATTTGGGCATAGCCACAGCCACAGCACATTTTAAAAACTTGTAAAAAAACCTCCACATATACCTGATTTTTCCTTCCTAACAACTGAGGTAGGATTATTCTCACTGAACAAACAAGAAATAAAGTTTAATAACTCAGCAGAGAAGGTAACTGGCCTCCCTTGGATCGTTAGAAGAAAAGACAGTTAGACTCCTGACACTGGACCCTGTAAGTCCTCAAGGGGGTGCCCCATGGACAGAGATGGGTCCAGTCTGCTGTGGCCCCGTATTTCCCGGGAAAGCAGGGGTCCTTCCTGTGGGCTCGTGGGAGGATGAGCCCAGGAACCACAGGAGATAGATAGCATTTGAGGAATTTGCAAACACTTTGAAAGTTTGGGATACCAATTTGCATCAAACGATTACATGGCATTAATAGCATTTTTGGTATGTTAATCTCAACCTTCTGGGTTAATTTCTCCTCCACCCCATTTCTAAAATATATTCAGTACAAAAATTTCAGAATAACTTGCTTCTGAGCTCAGAGCTTTTTGATCTGATATGCTGAATAAGTCATGTTTTCCTGGTGAGCTACATTCTTTAGCCTAAAAGACTTTTTCGTGCATGTGTAAATGCATTTTTCTAAAAACTGAAAGCCAACAGGCAACTCAAGTTCTGTCTGAAAAAGAAATAATTGTTTAGCAAACAATAGTCCAAAGCTATTTTATTCAGAACAAGAGGATATTGTTTCTAAGACATACTAGACTACATTTCTTACAGAATTTACTTTTGTCACTGAAAATGTATCCGAAAGTTGAGGATAAGCTCAATTTAGGTTTCAGTTTAGGTTTTAGCAAACTTACACTTCCATCACACTGAACTGCAGAAAATCACTTTTTCATACAGTTACAAACTTACTTTATATTTTGATGTAAACCACAGGGGTATCGTTTGAAAAATATCTTTAGCTCAAGTAATTTCTTTTTCATAGCTGAAAAAAGGATATTTTTAACCCTTAGTTGTAATATATACTCACAAATAGATGTATTGAAGTGTTTTACAAAGAATAAAATAGCAGCTACTTTTTTTAACCTGGTAAAAAAAAGACTGTCACCATTTCATAACTCAATTTTCAAAAACATGATACCAATTAATATACACATCCTATCCACAAATACTCCAAATTCACAAACTCTCAAAAGAACAAAATTGCTAGTCTGTTGTCATTATTTTAGGGAAAACAGCACTTGCCATCACATGAGTTTTGCATAAATAATTCTCTCCTTTCCCCACCTCCTCCCACTATAGTCTACGGATTCTACCAGCTATAAAAATAGACAAGCAAAAAACCCCCTGAGAATTAGATGACAGAGAATCTTAATTCCTAATTAGATCAACTGACATTAATTTCTCCTCCAAACGCTATGACCATGAATTAAGGACGAAACACACTCCGTTTAATCCAGGCGGTTCTCACTGGATTTTAAACCTGGAAACTTCTAACAGGGTTGGACAGGGAACTATACTCCTAGCTGTTAAAAAGATCCAAAGTTTTTCTTTTGTCATCAACCCAATCATCTTTTTTCTGAATCATTTGAGGCTAATAGTTTTCATTAAGAGCAGACTGCAGGAGGGCATTTAACCTGTTCCACCCCGGCCCCAACTAACATTATACACAGATTCCCAGCAACAACAGTCACTCCAAGGGAAGGTATGAGGAAAATGACACAGAGCTTAAATAGTGCATTAGTTTCTTTAACATCTTCACATGAATGTCTTTTTCAGGTTAACTCCAGGCGGCAACTTCTGCATTCAGATTTATTTTCCTCCTTGATCTTAAAGGCTAAAAGTTCAGAGTCTTGAGCATGCTTGCCTATGGAAAACACTATTTAAAGAACCTAACAAAGTTTATCAGTCAAATTAGAAGGCATACTTAAGAGTGAGAAACGTGATTTAGATAACCCCAAATTCATGTTTTGTCAAGTCTGAATAATTTAATTCCTGATCATTTATTTTTTCTACCTCCAAACCTATTTAAGGTAAAATCAAGGCGATATTGTATGAAATTCCATGGAAATCACCAATTTTTAAAATCCTAGCAAAGGAAAATCAAAATTTTCTTATTTCATTGTTAACTATCATTTTTCCCTCATGCTCCCTTTTTTCCCCCTTCTGTCACATGTCATCACATGTATCTCAGGAAAGGCCTGAGGACTGGAATTCACCTGGGTCCCTCGGCAGCAGAGAACGACACTTGAGGCCATGCACAAGTCACTGCTGCCTGAGGAAATGTTCAATGACGACAAGCAGGAAGCACTTAGGCCTTTAAAGCGCAGAAGGAGGGCTTCACGGATGCTCACTGGTACCACGTCAAGATAAAAACTAAAACAGAAACAAAACTAGGGGAGAACACAAACAGGAAGGCGACCAAATGCGACCGCATTGCATTTCCTGCTCATCAAGGATGTGAAATCTAAGAAAGATTTGAAATAAACCTGCATTTGTGAAACCAAAATCTAATATGTAAAGAAAAGTACGGAGAGCCACTTAAAACCTTGCTGTGGTACATGACAAATGATGCTTTTCATTGCTGCCATCTAACTGCACAAGGCTTAGCCTGCAAGCAAGCATTTTCATTGTCAAATTTAAGAATCCCCATGATATTCAGTGACAGCAATTATTTGAGGAGCCAAATGATTCCTTATCTAAAGACAATCTAAGGAGAGTATGAGATTTTAAGCATGTGCTGTAATGGCAGGATAAAATAAAATTTCTCCTTGAACCTAATTTTTTTTTTTTTTTTGAGAAACATTAGCCCTGAGCTAACATCTGCTGCCAATCCTCCTCTTTTTGCTGAGGAAGACTGGCCCTGAGCTAACATCTGTGCCGATCTTCCTCTCCTTTACATGTGGGACGCCCGCCACAGCATGGTTTGCCAAGCAGTGCCATGTCCGCACCCAGGATCCGAACCAGCGAACCCCAGGCTGCCGAAGCAGAACATGCAAACTTAACCACTGCATCACCAGGCCGGCCCCAAAATTTCTCATAATGAGAGAAAACTTGGCCTACAGTCATCTTTCTTCCTTACTGATAAGCACATAAAGGGTGGAAACTAGATTTCATTCAACTTTGTACATTCATGCCTGCCCCAGGGACCCACTACAAGACATCGTTGTTGAACAAATTTTAAACTAACTCCTTCACTGATGAACTTTAAAAGCGACTTTACTATTCTATCTAGCAAAGACAAATCCTGATAGTCACGTTTATCTCTCAGGAAAGCGAAAGCTACAATGCCAGTTATTAAATTCCTATTTCCAGGTTACTGAAGTTTGGACTGATAGAATGCAAGGTGACTTACTAAAAGATTACTTAACTGGCATAAAATAAACGAAATAGAATATTCTCCAAACTCTATCTAATTCTACCAGCTAAGCAACCCTTGAGGAAGACAATGTTTGTTTTTGTAGATCTGCATAGTGTTTTAAATTTATAAAGAACGTTTGTGTCCATTATTTAAATCATCTTTATAACCTATGAACCTCTGTCATGATCCATCCTGTCATGATTCTGTCATGACAGAAAAAATGGTACCCTAAATGCTGCAGTGTTCCTGTATACTGAGGAAACAGTAACTCCTCATACAAAACAAAATGAAACAACAATAAACAAGTTACTGCTCATTCCCATACAATTTGTCGACACCCAATCAAACAGAACAGAACATCCACCAGAGACTTAGGTCATAATGCTTAAGGAGGTATTCAGTTTTAATATACAAACAACTTTAAACTCACCGCCTCTAAATAAACACTACTGAAAGCCTGAAAATGAGAAAGAAAAAAAAGAAACTAGCTATTATAAGCATGCTTTATTTAATACTTTATTTACATGTGGTTAAATGTTTACTGACTTGCATGCTTCAAAAATGTGCATGCATAAAGAGCTCCCTGGACCTAGGATTATGCTAAGACAAGGGCAGTAATATCTCCACTGACACAGGAAGCAGGAGGCGGATGACAATTTCTATTTCAAGGAAAGCAATATATCATCTGAGTTAACTATAAAATAAGCTGTCCTCTTAAAAAAACATTCTATTTTACATTTCAAAAAGCAACAGTGACTTTTAGGTAATATATAAACAACACTGAAGATAAATTTAAATTACAAATAATAGAACATATCTGACTATAAAGTTTCGAGTGGTTTGCCATTTTCACTAAGGAGACAGGCCTAACCGCACCAAAGCTTTAGGAAATGTCATTTTCCTAATTTGTTGATTTGTTAACCCAATCTCACCTTTTATTTTTTTTTTAACACTCTAGAGGGAATCTACTTCTCATGTAAAGTACTACTTCACAACAAAGATGACAGAGCTTGTAATTACTGACGGCAATAAATGTGTTCAATTGTAAAGGGGGAAAACTGTTCTTCCTTCCTAAAAGATTTCTTTCAAAATGGGATTAAGAAAAAAAGATATTTTACTTTCACTAAATGTTAAAAAAAAGGAAAACGTATTAGACGTTGCTATAGTCGGAATGTCTGTGTCCCCCTAAAATTCCTATGTTGAAATCTTAAACCCCAAGACGATGGTATTAGGTGGTGGGACCTTTGGGAGGTGCTTAAGTCATGAGGGTGGAGCCCTCACAAACTGGATTAGTGCCCTTCAAGAGACCCCACAGAGATCCCTAGACCCTTCCACCACGTGAGGACAGAGGGAAGGAGCCACCTATGAACCAGGAAGAGGGTCCTCCCCAACACGTGACCAGGCTGGTGCCTTGCTCTTGGACTTGCCGGACTCTAACACTGTGAGAAATACATTTCTGTTGTTTATAAGCCACCCAATCTGTGGTATTTTGATATAACAGCCCAAACGGACTAAAACAGATGTTCTCCCCGAAAGTCTGACCCTTCAGTTGACTGGACCATATATATGATGCTCGGGACGTGGGAGGCAGCTTCCATCTGACTACAGAAGCTTGCCCACTAGAGTAGGTTTCCAACCACAGGCCGAGCATCAAGAGAGTATATAAGACAAACAGCCTTCTTGTTTGATGTGAAGCTGCTAATGATACCATGCCATCTCCTGCATCCAATTGCTAATTTTAAAGACTTACAATGCCCCTGATGATCACGATAACAGTTTATGTGGTTTATACTCTCTGCTAACCCTATGATACAGAACACTAAAATTCAGAGTCCTGATGGTGTTTATGATATATTGTGATGTTATAAAGATTGTTTCAAACGCCCTTCTTTGCAGCCATTCAGAATATACTACATGTGCTACTCAGATATTAAAGTACAGAATTACTAAACGATTGTTAAAAATATAACTGGAAAGACTTGATCTTTATAACACATGAAATAGAGATTTGGCAGTGAAAACTGTTCTACCTTCCCAATGCGAGTCCACTGAGTCAGCAGTTTCTAGAACTGTTGTATTTGCTCACTTTACAGAAATGACCCTACTCTTCTGTTTTTAGACTGAGCAAATGGATGATTATCAGCAAAACATTAGCATGAGCCACAGAGGATAACAAAAAACTCGAAAACAACAACAAAAAACTCTTATTCTCCAAGTCTTGGTTTCGGGAACGACAACACCCACCTCAAGCTCAGAAAGGATGTGCAAATTTGAGGTCTGACTCATCATCTATCAATTACTGCATTGTACCTGGGCGCTGAGTCCTCTCACCTTTGTCAGCCATCCCAATGAAAGCCAGCAGACTCAGGCAAAATTTGACACATCAATCCTCTTATTCTTTTTACAAGAGTAAATACTAATGAATAGGAAGATGGAAAGAGGGGTGAGGGAGGCTGGCAGGAACTAAGACGACAATTTCTCACAGCTCAGGAGCCAAGTGGTGTACGCTGCCCAGAAAGCAGCACGGTGAGACCACAGTACACCACCACACCAAATGCGGTGTACTTGCACTTGGTGTTGACAGTCAATAAAAAGTTTCTTTGCTTTAGTAATAATTCCTCTTCCAGGGGCTGGCCCTGGAGCTTAGTGGGTGAATTCACATGCTCTGCTTCAGTGGCCCGGGGTTCACAGGTTCGGATCCTGCGCACGGACCTAGCACCACTCATTAAGCCATGCTGTGGTGGCATCCCACATAGAAGAACTAGAATGACTTGCAACTAGGATATATAACTATGTACTGGGGATTTGGGAAGGGGAAAAAAAAAAAGAGGAAGACTGGCAACAGATGTTAGCTCAGGGCCAATCTTCCTCACCAAACAAAAAGAACCTGTTTAAAAATAAATAATTCCTCTTCCAAATATTTTTTTTAAAAATAACCTTTTTGTAAATAATGATAATAGTTTGCAACTCAAAGAATAAGAACCTATGAGTTCATGCTAAGATAGCTAGACAGAGAAGAGGAAACTATTCCTTACAGTAGAATTCCAACTAATAAATGTAGAAGGAAAGATGGAAATTAAAAAATCACCAATTGGCAAATACTATAGTAATAACTGTTTCAGGCAGGAATCATTAATAGATGCAAAAGTATGGTGAGAAACAGGATATTTACATAGTCTCCAAGGATCTCCCCATAAAATACTTACTAAGAACAAAGGGAAAAAATAGTAACCTTACAATGGAGAAAGCTGATACCACTATAACCAAGAGATGGAATAAATCAACATCACGTGTCTTCTGACTTGATGGACTGAGATGGACATGGCACCAACATTCTGGGTGTTCTGATGAAAAAGGCATAATCTGAATCCAATCATTAGGAAACAAACCCTAACTGAGAGCCATGCTACAAAATAACTAGTCAGCATTCTTCACGAAAAGTATAAAAGATCCAGAGAGACATGTGAAGACTCAGAAACCGGTCCAGATTGGAGACTAAGGAGACATGATAGTCAAATGCAACATACAATCCTGGACCAGAAAGGAAACAAAGATGGGACAACGGTGCAAATGTGAATGAGATCTATAGATGACACGATAATATTGTATCAGTGTTAATATTCTGATCTTCATTAGCTGTACTCATTAACACCTGGATGAAGGGTGTATGGGAATTCTTTGCATTGATTTTTGCAATATTTTTATACATCAAATTATTTCAAAATGAAAACTAAAAAAAGACAATTAAAATCGTGTTTTTAGTCCATTCCCCATTGTTTCTCTCCCTAATAATCTCTACCCCACTTGCTGAAGCTCACAACTTGGTCTCACCTCAATTTGCAATTCTTATGTCACATATGCATCTTACATAATCGTAAGTGGAATATTCCTTTCATGCCTCATCGGGATAAGAGTATCATCTGTTCTATTCCATGAGTAAGAAGCATTTTCCTCAGGTAAGATTTACACTTACATCCCAGGCAAGCTCAGTGTTGAATGAATAAATGATTCCTTAAGGCGTACTTTTTAAAAATAAAAATTATGGGAAAAAAGACAAGGGGAATAGGACATAAAACCTTCTTGACTCTGTTACATTATCAAGTTTTGTGAATAATACCCAGTCAAGGAAAAAAAAATAAGCTTTACTTTTGGAAAGTAGTTGAGTTTTATTTTTTTGATTCATATTCTTGAGTTTCCTTTTTGTACAGCACCTTTCATCCTCAACATTCATCCTTTCTAAAAGTTAACAATAACAACAACAACAAGGCTAACATTTATTTAGGGCCTTACTATGTGTCTGGCATCTGCTAACTGTTTTACAGTCTTTCTCATGGAATCATCTCAACAACCCTGTGAAACGGACAGGACTGTTATACCCCCCATCCCCTTACAGATAAGGAACTGGGGCTAAGAGTGGTTAAGTGGCTGACTCAAGGTCACAACGACCTCTACACAGTGCCTCTGATTCTGTTCACCTGGACAGTGCAACTCCTGAACCTGGGCTCCCAGCCATGGCACTCAAATGCCTCTTATCTTATATACACATCAATAAATGAAAAGGACATAAACTGTAAAAAGCAAAAAAAATCCAGTTCGATCACTTAAAGTAACTGGAGGAAAACTGCTTAAGGGGCAGATGGCAACTAAATAAAACACACACAAAGCCTCTATGTAAAATACCTTATCCACTTTTTTTAAGTGTACACAACTTTCTGCTCTTTTTGTTATACCCAGTCACTTACGGTAAAAATTCCTCATGAAAAAATCACAGCTTTGCCTCATCTGCCAGTAAAGAAGGGAAAGAATAATGCTATCCTCATCGTTTAGCATAAGTTGGGGCTCTGGATGCTTCTCGAAGCCTGGGGCAAAGTGTGCAGGGAGAAGGAGCAAGGTGGTGGGTGAGGGGAGAGGGACACGGGTGAGAACCCCAGGAAGGAAGGGGTCAGAGACACGGCGGGTGCTCATTCCTTCTCAACCGGGCTGTCATTCCTTGACACCACACCCAAAAGCTGTTCATAATTTTATGCCCTAAAAACACTTCATAAAACTCTTAACTGAGGAAGTGAGCCAACACACACTAAACACATTAGTGGAGTTTTGTTTTCTCAAAGCCTTGCCCCAGGATGGGGACAATTGAGCATAAGGAAGTGAGAGCATGCAGAAAAAGGAGTGTCAGTCTTTTCAAGGCATCTCTGATGCAGGTTTGGAGCATGGATTTCGAGCCATGTGCCTGCAGTTGCTGGGTCCTACAACAGAGTCTGGCACTTGGTGAGCCCACCTTACGTCACCGTCGTCAATAGCCCCGGAGTGCTGCTCCAGAGTAGACCCTTAGGAAATCTTTGCTGATTTTCACTTAAAACAAAAGGTGGTTAAACCAAAATATGACATTTGACTTAGAGCCATGATGACCCCAAACCTAAAGTGAGAAGCTGCAGCTGACAATCCACAGCAGCTGAGAGTCCGCGCAACCCTGAGCACCTGTAAAAAGTCCGTCCACAAATGACAGCCCAGACCGAAGAGCTCAGCCAAAGAGGATGGGGAGAAGCAGGCTTGAGCAAAAGAGGATGTCGTTCCAGAAGTGGCACTGCCTGTTTTCCTTCATTACCATTAGCAAATCTACGACACCTATGCATAACACCTTTCCACCAGAAACTGTAACGTTTTTCCCCGGTGTACCACCTTCCTCTCAGATAGCACTTCTTGTTTACTGCTCCCATTCATTTCCTTAGTGCTTGCAGACCTGGGGAACATTCAGACCTTGCTGACAGTGCTGTTCAAACAGCTTTAGAACTCTATTCCTTTTTTCTTTAGCTCTTCGCAGCAGCAGCATATTCTGCATACATCACTGCTAACCTGTTTGGCAGTTACTCGCTTGTTTATTATAATTAAATAGCATCTTTAAAAAGTCCGAATTTAGAAAACTAATTAAGAGGTGGTGGTTCACATTATAAAAGGAGATTGCTTTAAAGAAGGATGCACTGAGGTATTCTTTTCTGAGGCCCAATTCTCTCTCTGGTCTCTGTCTCTCAACGCAGCAGAGTGCAAAGTTTTTTACGAAGCATAGATTTTTTAAACTGTGGAGAAACCATTTAGGAAGGAGCACACGTAGCTACCACAGAAAGCAAAAATCATCTCTAATATTACCAGATACTTATGGACCTTACTAAGCTGAAGAGTGTTTCCCTTAACTGTCAAGTTTCATTGCTCTCTTCCAAAAGCAACCTCTAAACCTGGTGGTGTGTGACCCCCGGAAAATTTCCAATTTGTGTAAAATCCAGGCCTTCCAATAGGAGATAATTACTGCTCTTTAATTGAGATTTTAAAGATGTAATCTATGTATTCATATGTTTTAGAGATATATGAAGTGAAGGGAGACTACGTTGAGGGGTTTACAAAACCAAGCGATGGAAACAGACATATGTAAGATGACTGAAAAGTGCCAGCAGCTTTGGGAGGAGGGAGGGACGAACAAGTGGGGCACACCGGATTTTCAGGGCAGTGGAAATACTCAGTACGATACCATAACCGTGGATACATCAGTATACACTTGTCAAAGCCCACAGCATGTACAACACAGGCTGAACCCAATGTAAACTATGAACTCTCAGGGATAATGATGTGTCAATGCTGGGCCACCAATTTTAACAAATGTACCACCTGGTGCAGGATGCTGACGGTGGGGGAGGCTGGCGGGGAGGGGGTATATGGGAACTCTCAGTGCTTTTCCTTCAATTTTGTTCTGAACCTAAAGCTTCTCTAAAAAATAAAGTCCATGAATTAAAAAAAAAAAAGAAAAGTGCTGGCAGCACGAAATGGAATCCATGAAACAGCATCGAGAAGGCAGAGACTGCTATTCACTGAGTTTAAGGGGATGGAGGAGCCAGACCTTGAAGGAGGGAGAGCACTCGGGTTTGGATGTCATTAACACGGGAAACGACAGAGAGGGACTTCGAGGGACTCAACGGACAGGACTTGAAGTGCCAGGTGAGAAGGCTGGTTTCTGTTCTGCGGCAGGGAGGAGTCATGGACGGTTTTGAGCCAGGGGGTTAGAAGATAAGGACCAGCTAAGGATTTAGCTCCTCACTTCCTGGAATGGAATTTGGAGCAAGGATGAAGCCTGGAGGCAGGAATCACAGTGCGGGCCTGGGGCGTCGATGGGCAGGGGCACAGGATGTGGTGGTTGGGACACTGAAGGGGAGGTGGGGAGGGGCTGAGAATGCTTAAGAGGCTTTGAGCCCTTGAGACAGAACAGTGAAGCCATTACCCAAAATAGGAAATACAGAAAGAGAAGTACATTTAGGGTATGTAGAAGATGAATTATTTTGGTTGTGCACAGATTATTCATGCGGAGATGTCTGACATGCAGTTACAAATGTGGGCTGAGGCCAAAAATATTTAGAAGTCATCGGCAAAGAGATATTTAGTAAAGCTTCAGGAGCAGCTGCAGCTATAGGAATGGATAATGTCACAAAGGCATTCATTCAGAGTGAAAAAGAAAACGGCCAGAATCTTCAGGAAGAGGACTCAGCAAAGGAGTCTGAAGAGGAGCGATGGGAGATGGAAGAACCAGAAAGGAACAGGCAATGCTCCCTCCTGGCCACACTGGGGGAAGTACAGACACCCACCTCTATGATCATGAATAATCTGGTATGCCCCCTCCCCCTTCACTGCAGGGCAGCAACACTGTTAAGCAAAAACTACTGTTACTTTGTGAAAGTTTACAATCTAGCACAGGGTGTACAGACATGTACTTTACACTTGAAGTACAGATTTCCAAAATACAAGTTGGGGGTCTAAGTATGTGGTAGATTGCATATTTTTTCTTTTTTTTTAAAGATTTTATTTTTTTCCTTTTTCTCCCCAAAGCCCCCTGGTACATAGTTGTATATTCTTCGTTGTGGGTCCTTCTAGTTGTGGTATGTGGGACGCTGCCTCAGCGTGGTTTGGTGAGCAGTGCCATGTCCGCGCCCAGGATTCGAACCAACGAAACACTGGGCCGCCTGCAGCGGAGCGCGTGAACTTAACCACTCGGCCACGGGGCCAGCCCCTAGATTGCACATTAATCAGCCCCAGTGAATCACCGTCTCCCTGTAGCCACACCCTTAGGTAGCCCTCTCCCACAGTGACTCTGCTCTTGGCCATGAGGTTTGTTTTGGCCAGTGGGACATCAGCAGATGAGACCATAAGCAGAAGCCTGACAAGTGCCCGTGCCCTGGGCTTGTCCTCTGCAATGCTGAGATGCTGCAGCTGTAACAGCCCCAGGTGACCAGACCTGCAAGCGGGGCTTTGGGGGGCCATCCAGCTCCAGTGGATTCCCCAGGCGACTGCAGCCACAGGAGTGAAACCAGAAGAACCGCCCAGCTGAGCCTAGCTTGAAATACAGAATCATGAGCAAATAGAGTTGTTTTAAGCCACTAGCTTTTGGGGTGACTTACTGTAGAGTAATAAATAACTGTGATAGAACATTTTAAAGGTGGGGACCAAGCACATCTACGTAGGGAGACAAGGAAGAATAAACATGGAAGGAGTTTAAGGTTCAGAATGGAAGGTTATATCTATATCTATCTATCCCACAGAAGGTTGAAAATGGGCCCATAACTGGAATCCTGGATTGGTCCCCTGGCATTAAGCACCTTTTCCAATTGGTTCTTTTTAAACTCTTATATTTTCACCTGTCGATTCTTCCCATAATAATCTACAAACATAGATTCTAGAATTGAAGAGCAGAAAGGGCCTAGAGATGACCAACAAATGAGGAAATTAAATCCAAAGAAGTGACTCATTCCTAACGCACACAACTAATTATTTTTAGTGTCAAAACCAGAATCGGAGCTGCTACCGCTCAGCCCGATGTGCTGCGGGCTCTACAAACCTGCCCAGTCATAACCACACACTCTGCATATTTGAGCCTTTCTGGATTCTATTCACAGATTGGCTGTCCTCAAGTCTTTCTCATGCCCCAGTACACACAGGACATGTGGTCCCTTCTTTGTGCACTCAGCCTCAACGGTTGGATGGCATCACCGAGGTGGTGCTCAGAGAAACAACACTGAGCACGGCAAGGAGCATGAAGTGCACTGGCGAAAAGGTCACAGTTACCATGACAGAACTCAGGCCATTGTCACCTAAGCAACCTCAGGAACAAAGAGCGTGCTGCCATAAAATCCCACAACACGTTTATTAAACACAGCCTTGGGGCACATCAAGTCTCAGGATGTACAGTACTTGTTTACCAGAAGGGTCTCACAAGAACACTTTGAAACAGACATTTCTGATTCACAGGATGATTCGAATGAATAATCTGAAAATAAGTGCGAAGACAGTTCTGCAATGGATCTATAAATGAACACCAACTCTGGAAAATTTGCCCTTTGGAGATCCTGCACTCTGCAACTTAGTCAGCTTGTTCCCCCATCACCCCTCTTCCTGAAAGGTCCCCTGGGACCAAGGCCTACCATGGAATTTGAACTAATGATCCTAGAGGGGCTCCACAAGGGTTGTATTTTAGATAATAATCTGCACTTTGAAGCAGGTTTCATCTTCCTGGTTGACTGTACTTGCTCAGAATAAATATAATTAAAATAAAAGGCATTAGATTTTGATTTTTAAAATACTCCTACATGACATGAACTTAGGGGTAGGGACATTAAAAGCACATCATATTAAATGAACTCCATTCATCTCTACCACACTGTCCCTTTTCTCTGAATAATCTCTTTATATCTCCCTATTAAGTTTCTATATGGCCACACTCTTTGGTTAATTTGACAGAAACTTATAGCATCTCTCAATAACGCCTCTCCTCCCCTCCCCGCAGAATCAATTTTCCTGACTTCCTGTCCTCAATTATCCTTAAAGGATGTCTTAAAGTATTCCATACTTAAATTAAGTATGAAATCCAGCACAACTCCTCACGTTCCTCCTTCCCTCTTCGTTTTTCCTACTTTCTCTTGATCCCAACTAAACATTTTTCAAAATAAACATTTTAAGTAGAAGTTGACTATTACTATTCCCCTAGTGAACAGGGATCAATGTTTAAAAGGCAGCGGAAAAAACTCACTTTTCTATTGTTATTCTATGTTCAATCACAAGAAATTCTCTGACATGCTTTTTTGGCTTTTGTTTTAAAAGAATTATGTGGGACCTTGAAGTTGAAGGAAGGAAAAAGTCTAAAAATCAGGGTGGCTGGGGATATTTATTACAGTTTTCTTAAAAGATTAAAAGTATTGTACCCAAGTAAGAATCTTTCTTGTAACTATCCACATTTTTTAATCTTCACCGATCTCCAGCACTTGTTTAAAAATAAATAAAAGTATGTTTGTTAACACCACCCTGAGGGTGTGCTGTGACTAACAGGGTAGTTAAGCTGGAAGGTATATTCTCAAGGCCATAAACAGAAGCACCAGCCTTTACCTTCCACCCATGGCAGCAAAATCTAATTAGTTTGATTATACTGATAGGAAAAACAATTACCGTCATGCACGGCATAATAATGTTTCAGTCAATGACAGATGGCATATACGATGGTAGTCCCCTAAGATCAGCACCATACAGCTTAGCTGTGTAGGTGGCTATGCCACCTAGGTTTGTATAAGTGCACTCTATGATGTTCGCACAATGAAATCGCTTAGCCCTAACCCCAAGCTAACCCTAACCCCGTCATTAAGCGAAGCATGACTGTTACTCATGGTCAAGAAAGAGGGCAAAAAGAATCCTCAATACAGGGCACCCACCAAATCAAAGACATCAGAGAACAAGTATAAAGCATGTAAATTAGGCAATAAAAGGCAAACATAGATAATCCAACCGGAGCCAAAAGAGAATACCAGAAGCACGTTTAGGTAGTTGTTAATCTTTACCATGAAAGTCAGCAAAAAGTGCTCAGAGAAACCACAGCCTAAAACAGCCCCCACGGCTCCCCTGTGGACTCTACTTAAGAGAAATCAAAGGAAGTTTAAAAAGAATTTAAATTTTAATTAATTTAGAGACACAAAATAAATGCATTTCTTTTAATTTCTCCATTCAAGAGTCAAGATTAAGAGCTTTTTGAGAAGACAAAAAGTATGTCTATCCCCAACTTTTATCAGGTCCAAAGTGACTTGGACCTGAGCAGGAAAAAAGTGGATAATATACCCAGGAATACAAACTGATAAAAACACAGAGCGTGCACCATCACAGAAGGATACTCTACTCTAAAATTTCTTTAAAATTAGACCACAATTTTTCACAACACAAAATGCCTCTAATTTTCCTGATTAAAATTAACACCTGAATGGACGATTTGCCACAGCTAATAAAAAGAAGGAGCTATAGCTTAAAACTGAACATCTTTTTTAGCGATCTCTTCCCTTCAATAAGCATAAAAGGATTTTTATGAACACCAACAAAACTAAAAAGGTGCATCTAATTCACAGAAGCGGGAACAATTAGTTACGTAATGTCCCCCTCTGCACAAATTCACAGTGCCTTCTTCAGAACACGCCAATCATGTGAAGGAAATTACTATGCTGAATTTCATCCAACTTCCAGTCGTATTTCAATTTTCAAACTTAATTAAAACTGGCAGTTTTACTGAGAAGAATCACATTTCAATCAAATGGGTGTGTCTTTTTTTTTTTTAAGAAAAAGTAAAAGAAAAATCAGGATGTCCCAAGCAAAGGATTAACAGAGCTTTGATTAGAATTGAAAGCCACGAGTTAAACAGGTGTTCTGAATTACCACTTTTATTAAAACACAATCCTTTACATGAAGCTCACTGGATTTTTTATTAGTTCTAGAATATTGAAAGAAAATGTTTGTTTGGCTTAACATAATAGGGACTCATAAATCACGGAAGAATGAGGATGGTATTACATCCGGGAAATTCACTCCTTCAGCATCCCCCTTGGGAGCACCAGGTATTTTAGTACCAAAAGAAATCTTGGCAACGACCAAGATCTTTCTCTATAGACAGACAAGCACCTCCAGTTATGGGGCAGAGTGAAATGAGATTCATACCCTAGAAGTGTCACCTTTTTTACCAACACAAGGTCTTTTTCATGGGAATGACGCAGTACATGAAAGCATTTAAAGGGCCGCAGAATTGGCTGGAAGGAAGCAGCTGTGGCAGGAAGACAGGATGGTGGAGAGCCACTGCCCCACAAAGGGCTCAGGGAGTGGATTATGCTGATGCTGTGTAATAAGGCAGCCCTCCCAGTGACCTGGGCACCGCCTTGGGGATTTGCCTCCCCTCTTCATGGAGCTGCGCTGAAAGAGACAATTACGGGCACATCCTAATATTCAGGCTTCTTGCTAGATCCAATTATTTACCTTCTTTCTCATCCTGTGGGAAAATGGAATCTAGACTCCAATGATTGACACTAAGTTGCTTAAACATGGCTCAGTTTTATATTCCCTAATGCAACATGGAAATAAGTGCACAGCTGAGATAGCGGGGAAGCAGTTGTAGTTAGATGCAAGAGAACACTATTTAATATTCTATATAAAAATACAGCAAGGATGTGGAGCCTAATGAGATCTAGGGGAAAATTATCAAGGAAAAAAACAATAAACAGTTCCACAAACCAAGAGAAAGATTTGGAAAAATATACATAATTTTATTCCCATTCCACTTTGCAAAAATATTTTAATGCCTCTATCTTACAGATAGACATCTGTATAGCTACCAGGCCTTATCAACAGACAAATGGCAATATACGCTTGTGGAACAGCAGTGGTTTTAAATTTATCATCATAAATCCTATTATAAGGTTATTATTCTCAATGACAAATGATGCTGCAGACAGAAACAGCAGTTTTAGATTTGGATGGTACTCCACAGACCATCTAATCTAACCGTCTCATTTTATAAATGAAGAGACTGAGGCCCAAGGCCGTTCATGGAAAAGCTGGGCAAAACCCCTGGACTCCAAATGCCCAGCCAGAGGCCTCTGCTTTTGCCCACAGCCCATGTGAAATGGTCCTGAGCTTATGCTCTCTGCCACTACAAACACTGTCTCCGAAAATGGATCCTTGGTAGATCACATTAAGGCGCTGACTTTGACATAAGAGGTGAATTTTTGTTCTCTGCAAGAGACCTCATATTTACTCACTTAATGCATATTTGACTCTCTCTTTTGAGTGCTCAGCTCACCACTCACACCCCTCCCCACACCCACCTGGTTACCACCAGGAGTAAGGATTTGATATACTGTGACCCTATTTCCTGGCTGTCAGAATTCCCTACTCCCACCATAATGGCCCTGTCCAAGGCTGACCCCAGCCCCAAAGCAAGTGCAATAAGTCTTCTTCCCAGGGTTGGACTTGGGACCTGCACACACTGGCCTCTGCCCACAGTCGAATGATGAGATATAAAGCATGGAGGCTGTCAGCATCCTCCACGATTTGGCCTGGAGGAGGCAGAGGTGCTGATGGAAGCAGAGATGAGAGTCAGAGGTCCTGGCAGCATCTTCAGGCCTGGTTCCCACCATGCTGCAGGCTTTGGCCTCCAGAATGCACTTAGTATCCTGGAGACAAAGCCCTCTTTTTGCTCAGCTAGACTTGGGTATAATATTTAATTATATAATTAATGCAGGTAAAACATTTTTAATTTCATGATCAACTTCCCTGAGAAAATCGAGGATCCAGGCAGTGCACAATAACACATCAACAAAGAGGACCACCTCTGAACGCCAACTTCCCAGCAGACATAAGGAAGAAACAACTTCTCTGTTTTTTGCAGGGTGGCTCTTTGGTCCTGAAGGACCCACCCCTAGGGAGGTGACGTCCCTCTCCATGAAGACAGTGCTTGTCCCCCAAATGCGGCTGGAGAAAACGCCAAGAGGAGAGGCAGAAGGGAGGGGAAGATTAAGATTTGCTTGGACTTCTGTTTATATTCTTACTTTAAAAAAGAATTCAGATCGTCTTCCATCTCACACAAAAGAACTTACACCAGTGCAAACAACTCATATTTTGCTTGCCTTTTGCTTCTAGTTATCTTGTACTCCTCTAATAGGTGGCGGTTTTAAGGATTTAAAGTCCCACACATATTTTTCTTACCAACAGCCTGGAGCTCTGAGAGACAGAAAGCAGACTCGTTTGGATGGCAGAAAATCAAGACCACCCTTACTTCTGCCGAGAATAATTGTTTGGAATGCCATCTGTTTATCAGAGAGTAAAAGCTACAGTATATACACCGAGTTTCTAACTTACGAGGGACAGTTTTTCTTCCCCTTTTGAACCCAAGCAGGGGTCGGAACCTAGGTGGTCCTCCTGGGATCCCCAGAGAGATGCATGCTCTCTTTACACTCACCTGCTGAGTATGAGAATTAAGACTGATCCAAAAAGAAAGACGAAGATTATCTAATTAGATCATTCTCGAGTTAAGTCGGCTGATATATTCTTTTCTTTAATTACTGCCTTCTATGTATGTAGACTCCGTAGAACTCCCACTCTTCTTACAGAAAAGAATCAGCAGGAAAGAAAAAAAACCCAGGATGAAAGCTGACTAGCCTAGAAACTCGGCTGACCCACGGATGTTTTCTCTCCCTAAAATAAACAATATTGTTTACTTAAACTACAAAGTTTTTTCAAACAAGGATTGAGACCCACTTTCTAAAGAGAGGCCTTATTGCTCTCTGGCAAAAGCAGACTAGGAAACCCATGGCCTCATAACTCCTGTGACCATTACTGTCCTCACCGTTCCTGGCTGGAAGAAGCCTGTGAAGAATGTGTCTATGTGCCCACAGGCCACTGTCTGTAGCACAGCTCAGGGACGGAGAATCACATCCTGTCTTTCCAGATAATTTGCTATCTAAATACTGTGTGTATGTGTGTTTTCCTGCTTTGTCTTAAAGTAGTGTGTCACTATTTTGTGAAATTTGGGTTAGAGGCAGAGACGGGGGCGGCGGGGGGGGGGGGGGGGACACAGATAAGAAAATGAAACGAGTTAAGAGATAAACATGCATTCCTGGGATTTGACTTTTAAGCCCCATCTGAGACCCAATCATTTAGAAAACACTGACCATGATTCAGTGTGCCTTCACTTCTACGGAAAGAACAAAGTGACTGGTACAATGGCCGACAGGGAATGCTTCTTCCCACAACCTGTCATCTCATCTTTGTTCCCAGGAACAAGGGAATTGCCCCTGAAAGGTCACAGAGGACTCTGGGCACATTGGGTCCACTGAGGAAGCTGGCACACTAAGCCACAACAAATGGCCCAATGAAGATACACTACTGACAACAAGGCTATGCCACGATTTATGAAACAAAATCCCCAGTGAGTCACAGCAGAATTCAGCTTTAGCCCTGGAAGCAGAGGGCTGAGATCAACAAAACAACGTGTGAAAAAAAAGAAGAATTATGTTCCAAGAAAAGCACTGAGAAGATAAAAATATCAAGGAGAACATCTCAGCCACATCTTCATATCCTTATCTCAAAATGCTGCTGAATCCTTTCCTGTATCTACCCATCCTTCAAGGCTGATCCAATTGGATCTCTTTCTTCCTCAAAGCCGTCCTGGGATATTCCACCTCTGACTCATTTTCCTTCCAGTCTCTGGCCTCTGGAGGACATTTAACAGACCAGTCAGTGTGTTTATACATAGCGTTTTCTCTTTTTCTGCAAAGGTTGTATCTTAAAATATAATAAGTCAAAAAAAAAATCAGGTACCAAATAATGAGTGATATTATGTATAGAAAATATTCAGACAACAAAAAAACTAGCACTTGTTTAAAAAGAGGGGGACATCCGTGTAATACAGTCATTCTGTTAATACTCTGTTAGCTGACATTAAATGACCCTCAGGTCATTACTGTATCAAAGAAGAGGAAAGTAATGGAAAGGAAATTTCTTCCATGGAACAGCTTCTTTGCGTTATTCCTCTTATTCAAATTTTTATGAATACCTTTGAAAATCTTTAACCACTTGTTCCAGACAATGAACGTCCCACCTCTTCTAAGTATTTTCCTTCAGAATGAAAAACACTCATTAATATTTGACTCTTTCCTGTCACTTCATACATCGCTCTGATTTTATGGGCGGGACCCTCAAACACTTGATCTTTTTTTATGCAGTCTATCTCCAGGAAGAACAGAAAACTGATGAACCACAAGCAAAGATAAAAAAAATTCCCTTGCTCTTGTGGTCTGAAACAGGCGCATTTTCTTCACATGTTTCAAGGCAACGAATAGAATTGAATGTAACTATTTAAAACACACTCCAAGCCTAAGGAGCAAGAAGTTGCTTTGCGAGACCACAAAGTCTCTGAGAGATCAATTTAGCCAATAAAGGCTAGAGACTAGAAACGTTCCAGAAATAAGAAAGCAGAGATATTTGTGATCACCAGGACATAGCGCAAAGATATTTGCTTGGGGGCAGCAAGCACCTATCAATCTTACCTTCAAGAATTTATCCTCTGACTTCCCTCAAAATCTCATTTTTACAAGTCAGAGAGCCCTGATAAAAAATAATTCACTAATATTGGTATTGTAATATTTTCATTCATGGTTCTAACTGGAGTTTAAGTTTTATCATTCAATTTTTCACAATAAAAATTTCACCAGAAATTCTTGCAGATGTAAGATTGGGCGTGCATTTGTTTAATGGATTCTCTGGAAGGCTTTGCCAAATTCTAAACATTCCATCATGCATTTATTCACCAGTTATCAAGCAACTGATGAATAATTTAACATTTTCCCGTATTCCACTGACAATCAGATGGGTCTATAATGTCTCTAAGTTTCTTCGTCTTTTGACCACAATTTTTCTATTCAAAAAAGGAAGTTTCTTCATTAAGTTCACATTTTTAAAATTTTAACTTGGCTATCAAATGAATCATCTTCCACATAAAAAGGGCAGAGTGACTGGAATCACTGTTGAATTTGAGAGAGGACCCTGAGCCAAAATACATGTGGAATTGCCATTTCTTTTCTATGTAAGAGCCGTGTTGTGTCTGGCACAGGGCAACATGTCTGGTCACAGCATTATAAACACACTCCCTGTCCTCCAGGAGAGAGCAAAGTCACTGGAGAGTTGACATGGCCCACACAAGGAAGCAAGCAGTTTGAGAGCATGGGGAATGGAACATAAAGAATGTACACAGGGCTCACGTGTACTCTGAACACACTGACCTGCCCCCCTCCACAGAGTGAGCATGCACATAAGCAGTAACATCAGGAACAGGGTCCATGGCTATATAATGAATGGACTCACTCGGTGGGAGGAGTAAAACATGACCTCAGCAGAGCCCTGGTGAGGGGCACGGTGCATGAAGGAAGGCCGGCCCTGGGCAAAATGCTTAAGCAGATTCATTCTTCAGCAAACCACCACCAGCCTTCTCTGCATTTTTCTCAAGACCTTGCACACCACCCTCCCCTCTCATGCAGTTACAAAAGGTCCCCTGTTCCTGCTGCAGGAGACCCTCAGGAACACCCATCGTCTCACCGTTTATACGTTATCTGTTCTTGTTCACCCTCCGACCCCCATAGTCCCCAACCTCCTTGGGGACAGATGCTACTTTTCACCCCAGAACCCATCCATGGGATTTGGCTCAATAAACCTTTATTCAACTGAACTAATGTGCCACCAAACCATGCCCCAAACTTCTCCCCCACCAAAACTGTTCTGTTCTGTACCCCAATCCATCGGGGTCTTCTCAGGTGACAGCTGATCTGACCATCCATGGGAGGAATGTACTAGTGGGCATAAATGTTTTGCCGTCAGGTCACTAACTCTTTCTTAGCCTCAGTTTTCTCAACTATAAAATGGAAATAGGAACATTGCCCTCCATCCCTCACCGTGAAATATCAGGGTACACTACAATAGCACTGCAGAAATGTGAGGTCATATTTTAGCTAGATTTTGTTAGTAACACGGATTTCTTCTGGTCTCAAAAGTATAGTCTCTCATTTACGTATCACTCATGGCATGTCAAGATAGTAATATAACAGAAATAAATTCATTCTTTATTTTAAATTAGCTTTTCCAGGCACAGTCTAGCCGTCAGTAGAAATGGACACATGAACCAATCTCTGTAGTTTTTAAAAGTAGTTTATTCTAAAAAATAAAAATATTCCCCGTAAAATCAATGAAGAGCTTCTTCTTTTTGGAAATACACTGATTTTACTTGAATTTTCTTTCCTATCTATTACTGGCTATTGCTGCTCTAGCCGCCTGCGACAAGTTACAGATGTCTGGGCTCGCCTTCTCCTGCAGCATCCTCTCTCAGGGCTCCCTCTTCTGCCCCAAGGCTCCTTATCTCATCTAGATATGATGGCTCCCTGACTTGTGACTCAGCTCGCATCCTCCCTCTGAGCTCCAGACTTCTACAGCCAACCGCTTCCTCCACATCTCCCCTCAGATGGCTCAAAAGCACTCAGTATCCAGTTAATTATGCCATAAACCAAGGAATTTTATTCTGGACACTTCTTTCATCTTACTCCCCACACCCAATCACTCTGAGTCGTGGAGAGTCTGTCTCCCTAATTATGGGTCCAGACCTCTGTTTCTCTCCCTTTTTGCTGCCACCACCGTAATCCAAGTCTCTCCCACTTCTTACCTGGCCTGTCTACCACACGGCTTATCTCTGGCCTCCTGGCTTTGGCTCCCTCCCTCTTCCAAGCCACTCCACAAAATGCTGGGATCATTTAAAGACACTCATCTGCTGGCGCTCCCATACTCAAATGATGGCTTCCAACTGCTTTTAGGAGAAATCCTTCTAGTGACCTCAAAGCCCTGCCTGATCTGATTGTACCCAATTCTGCAGCCCCATCACCTCTCACTCCTTCACACTGGCCTTCTCTCTCCTTCCAATAAGCCTCAGGCCTCACCTGTGCTTCCTGGGCCTGGAATTCTCTGACCCACCCCACTTCCTGCCTCACCTGGCACACCGAACCCCACTTTCAGCCCCCTGCTTAAATGCATCTTCCTTGAGAGGCCTTCCAGCACCCCATCCCCCCTCCAGTTTAGATTAAGTCCCTTATTTTTTATTCTAAGCATCATGTACATGTCTTTCCAGCCTCATCACGACTGTCATTATTGCTACTTGTGCGTTGTGTTTAGTGCTTTTCTCCTCTTGACAGCAAACCCCCCGAGAGCAGACCAGGCCTGCTGGTTAGTGCTACCCCAGGAGTCAGCTCAGCCAGGAGCACTGCAGTGCAGATTCATTCCCAATTCCTGCCTTCTTGCACGCCTTCCTTTACTGCTCAGGCTCGGGGGCTAAACATGACATTTCTCAAACTTCCTTGCCAGTAGCCATCAGGATATAAAATTGCAATTCCCAACCCCTGCCTCAACCTAGAGCCGCTTCTTCAGCATTTGCAAAGATTGTTCGAGCCACTATTAATACCCACTAATACACTTAATCCCTTATTATCTAAATCAGCTTCAGTAGATTCTGTTTTCTATCTCTGAACCCTGATTCATGCAGTGCTCAATACGGGCTGAAAAAGCACTGAATATTCATGAGTGAATTCATAAACTACACACATGACAATTTTTAACTATCCACTTTAGCAACTGTCTTACAGATCACTGAATTGCGACGTTTTGTGGGGTGACTCTCTGCAATGTCTTCAGAGTGATCAACACTTCGGTTCTATTTCACTTAATAACTAAAATCAAAAAGTTTAAATATCTACGATAAAAGACGCCAAGCATATTATTTCATGAGTTGAAGGTTACATTTGTTTTTAAAATAGTCAAATGTGTATGAAAACTAAAAAGTCAACAAAGTCTATCGCTGTGATAAATTCAGTCTTATAACTCAGGTTATATTTAATGCATACAGCACAGGGAAATGGAAAATATTTGTTCAATGAGCAATATACAAATAATTCTCAACTGAAAATGCTGCTCCTTGTTTTACTTCAATACTGCTTTAAAATGTTTATGAGAAAGTGCCATCCCAGGGGGCATGAATCATCCTGTGTGTAAGTTAAGTTCAGGGCCACTCCAAGGACAACTCTGAGAAGGAAAGGACCATTTTAAAGAACAGACAAGGAAGAACATACAGAAAAGGAGGCAAGTCCTCCCCTCCTGCCTCAGATATGGGTGGCGTGGGAGATAAGGAAATGAAGTGAAGCAGAATATGTTCTGCAAATAAAGCCACTTCCTCTCTCCCCGCCCAGTTGAGGGATCCCTTAAGACTCTGGGCCACGCTGATGAGAACAGTTTACTCTCAAACTTCTAAATCTTTTTGTCTTCTCTGCACAGGCCAGTGTCACTGAGGAAGTGAACTGTTAGCATCAACAGGCGAATAGGTTCCATCCACCCATCTTCATCCTTCTCTTAACGACTCAGTTTAGCAGATCCACACTCTGCATGCTGGCAGCGTGTGAGACAAATGGAAAAGAGGAAGACAGCTGCTGCCCATAAGCAGCTTCGAACTTGCTGGTTCAACCGCAGCACAGAGCAGAGGACACCTCTCCAGGTGGCCTGAAGAGTTTCAAGATGGTGCTCTGGGAGTTCCGTGACTGCTCTGTTGCTCTGCTGCTCTGAAAGCTGGTGGAGACGCTGGAAAAGGTCTGCAACCCGAATAACTGACAATCTGTAGCTCAGTATTAACACCGAGACCGAACAGCTGTAGCCACGGAAGGAACTGTCCATTCTGTAAATGGTGCGGCTTTTGGTGAGTACAGCAATATCCCTGCTTGCTACACAGCAGAGATGTAATAATGTGGACGACAGGACCCCCGCCACCTCCAGCTAGGAGCTCTGGAACGGGAAATGACTTTCTGCTGGGTACAGATGCCCAAGGCATTCATATTTCCAGTTTAATTTTGGAAAACAGATGTTTCTGTAAATTTTTCAGGAAAATTTAATCTCATAATTATTTCCAGAAACGCTATGAAAATGTTCCTGAAGGATGAATTACTTTATTTCCTCGAGGTCGGTCGGTCGGTCATTCAGGACTAACTGAACTTCCCCCTAGGAGAAAAGTTAACTACTAAGGAAATGGAAAACACGGCTCTCACTTTCCAAGAATTTATCATGTGAGGAGAAAAAATATTGTAGAAAAATAGGTACTTACAGTAGACAAATGATTCAAATCACAAAGTATCAAAAATTACAAATTAGAGAATCCTATTAACAGCTCCACCTGTGAAAGGTGTTCTTAACATGGGCTAAGATTTCAGAATTGAAAACAAGGTGGTGGGAGGGAAGGTGGTTAAGTGGACTGAACAGTACCAGTTTAGTTGTCTCTGGAAGGAAGCAGTCTTCAAAGAAAGGTAAATTTAAAAAAAAATGCGAAGGTGGTCATCCATGTAATTCCCAACAAAGGATCTGGTCCTATTGCTGGTTGGGGTCAAGTTCTCCTAAATGTTCGCAGCAACACCATCCCACAGACAGCAGACTGATCTGGCTATGTCATCCCAGACAAGCCAGACTCCCTGAGCCCTCTGCCTCTGAAGCAGGGATTCTAATGCATCTGGCTACAACACAAGGTACCAGATGAGATATGTGAGTGCTCTCAAAACCGTGAAGGTTATGCCTGTGACATTTCAAATTAAAGAAAACCAAAGTGGAAGGCTGTTGCAAAAGCAGGCCATGGCTTCGCCCGAGGAGAATGCAGGAGAAAGAAATGAGTGGACTAAGGAAAGAGTGCTTCCTGAGAGGGAGGAGAGCAAATTCGGGCAGGAGGGTCTGGGAGGGTGGTGCTGTACACAAGAGAAGCTGATGGAAGTCCTGGAGAACCACCAGGTGGAAAATAATGATTTGACCCAACAGCAAGGGGGCAGAGTTCTGTAGTTTGTTTTGTTTTGTTCTTGTTTGTTTGGGTTTTTTTGGTGAGGAAGATTGGCCCTGAGCTAACATCTGTTGCCAATCTTCCTCTTTTTTTGCTTGAGGAAGATTCGCCCTGAGCTAACATCTGTGCCAATCTCCCGATATCTTATATGTGGGTCGCCACCACAGCACAGCTTGATGAGCGGTGTAGGTCCGTGCCCAGGAACGGAAACCAACCTGCTGAAGCAGAGCATGCTGAACTTAACCACTAGGCCATGAGGCTGGCCCCTCTGTAGTTTTTTTAAGGAAAGATGAGTTCTTAAACCAATGCAATAGGCAATGTGGAAATAACTTGACCATATGCATTAGAGAGTGGGTATTGCTTTCTTTCACTCAATAAAGACTGTGCTGAGAGACGCTAGCAAGTAGCTTGTTAGGAAGATCTCTTAAGCAGTGTCTGGAAACAAGTCCCCCCATGCTGGACACAGTGATTATAACTTAGACTACACCTACTGTCTGCCATCACCGCTCCTGTGTCTGCAGACACAGACAGTATCTTCTGGGCTGGAGCCCTTGGCAGGAGTTGAAGGCCTTTGTGACCACTGTCTTTCCGAACTGTGGTAATTCATGTTCTGCCTTTGCAGAAGCCCGATGCCCCATGTTTCAAATGCTGTCTCTCTTGATTTAGCCAGTTCACAGCTGTGCGGTCTTTTTTGTTTTGAAAATACAGCTAAGTCTAAAGAACAGAGGCAACCACATATCATTTTGATGTTATTTCTTTCTAGGCTTTTGGGTTCTAAGTAGTTTGCAGATGGCTGAGCTCATACAGTAAACCATTCTGTAGCCTAGTTTTTTTCATTTAAAAATTCTTCAAAATATTTTAATAAGCTCAGTAACTATTGATTGAAATGTAAACATGACTAAATGGCTAGAAATCATTCCAACATGCGTCTGTACCACAATTCACCTTTTCTTTTTTTAATAGTGTTGAACTACTCCCTGGTATTTTGCCACATCCATGATTTGTTCAGGTCGAGAGTTTAGTTTCTCAGTTCCTTTCTCAGGCTGAAGGCTGGGTCTACTGTGTAGGGTCACATTGTTCCAGTGGAGACTCACAAAGGGCTGGAATAGACACCACCAATTCTGACAACACTAGCATCACTGCCATCAGTCTCACTAGCATCTTGGGAGAGTCAAACCAAGAATTCCACCTCCTTAAGGGTCAGGTTCACAACCATCTGCTCCAGGAAGCCTTAATGCCCCAATCACTCCAGCTCTCGCTATGTCCTTCTCTCAACTCCTACAGCACATTTAATGACATTATTAAGTAATCATCCGTTAATTATTTAATGCTATGTTACTTTTGTTCTCTTGGAATAGTTGTCTCTCTGTGACGGCCACCTGTTCTTACTGCTCAGCATCTGTTCACTTCCTTCTGGTGACAGTGTCCTGTGTTCTTACCAGTCCCACCAGCCCTTCTCTGACTTTCAGCCCAACTCCAAAGGTCGAACATGTGAACTGCACCCAGAAACAAGCACTTTCCTTATGTCCAGTCCCTGCACGTGGCGACTGCATCAGGGACAGACACATGACCCAATGTGGACAGTGACAGTCAGCCCCAAGACTCTTATTCATTAGAGGAAGAGACTTTCCTGCTGGACTCAATGATGTAAAATGTAGGGCTGGGGCTATTGAGGCTTCTTGCTACCACAAGGGTGAAGATAAAGCAAACACAAAGAAAGTGGAGTTGAGATAAAAAGAATGAACCAGGCAGTGGAAAATTCTGTGAGCCTCCGGCAACTGGATTTTTGTACACATGGGTCAGTTAGCTCCTTTCTTGATTAAACGAGCTTGAGTTATTTTCTCTTACTTGCCACATCAATTAAAAACAAGTCCTAAATCATTCGCCAATTAGATTTTAAACTCGCTGAGCTTAAGCGTCCTCTGGTTCCCAACTGTATCAAGGACAGTGTTCAATGTTTAATGTACACCTTGGGTCTGGGGCCATGTTTTATTTCGCTCTGTTCTGTCCCAAAACCTAATACAGTGATGGACACATCAAACATCCATTAATTCTCAGAAATCAGCCCTCCAGGTGGAATAAAACCCTCTCATAAGCATCAACCCCATCACGGCTGCTGGTGGAGACAACACTGTTGGCAGTGCAGTTTCCTGCCCTCTTCATGTCCCTCCAGATGTCCAGGAACAGTAGCTGGGAATAATCCCAAATGACTCAGGGCAACGCGTGATTTTTAGGAACACAGCACCAATCTTGTGTCAATACCTCCAAATTTCAAGGAACTAATATTTGCCTTTTCAGCAACTTCTTAAATTTTATTTTTTACTTTCACCGGTCTACAACAATTCCTCTAAGAGCAATATCAGATTTTTTTCTTCACCTGAAGGATCTCCAAAAAAGAAAATTCCTTTAATTTCCATACTCTGCAGCAAAGAAAATGACCCATGTTGTTGAAAGAAAGAATATTTTGCCCAAAAAGCCCCGCAAAAAACTAATTTCGATTCTACACTAGCAATCATTGTGTCTTTATTCATTTTTTAATTGTGGTAAGAACACTTAACATAAGATCTACCCTCAACAAATTTTTAAGTGTACAGTACAGTCCTGTTAACTACAGGCACAATGTTGTACAAGAGATCTCTAGAACTTAATCATCTCGCTCTTTGTTCTTAATATAAATGTCTTTTAAAAGAATCTGCCCACCAAAGAAAACGAGGACCTGATGACACAAATAGAATTTTGGAAAAGTGTTCTCTATCTCATGGGACTCTCTGAAAAGCAAGAAGTACATACAGCTGGCCTGTCTACCTGAAAAGCTTAAAAGCCCAGGCACGGGATGAGAGAGAGTAGATGGGAATATTGTTATTAATACTATGGTTTTTAAATGGGTGCAACCATGCTAAATTTGGGATCCAGTATCTTGTCTTTTTTTTTTTTGATGGATATAAACTAGCGCTACTGCGAAATCATTTTCAAATGGAATCTACCTATTTTTTGGGCTATAAACCCTCCTGAGGTCACCACGACAGAAATACGTGGCGCCAGAAGTACAAACAGGAAAAGAAACGTGTAATTTTTTCCAAGCAATCAGCTATGAATAAAATGCAAAAATACTTTACTCACCCCAGAGGGAAATTGTTTTCTATAAACTTCTTTTGTTGATCTTTTCAGAATTAGACTTTCAAGGGTTTGCTCTACTTTGAATATGTGGCAACAAAATGTTATGCCACAACATAAATCATTTTAGAAAAACATTGCCAATTAGAAAATGTAACAGTTATAAAAAAAGACTCAAAGTGTTGCATGTGACATAAACTGCAAGGAAAGAGATTTATTCCTGGAAAGAATTGCAACACTTTGCAACATAATACCATCGTCAACACTTGAACCACACGCATTGGTGGAGAAATTGACCATGACATGAATGTTTTATACACTCACAAGAATTTAGGAACTTTTAAAAAATACATGTTAAACTGATGCAAATATATTAAAAAGAAAAACAAGAAGGATAACAGGTTTAAGCTACCAAAATACACTGACACAGTGAAAATAACTCAAATTCAAGAACCACAATAAGGAGAGGGCCTGGTGGCACAGTGGTTAAGTTTGCGTGCTCTGCTTCGGCGGCCTGGGGTTTGCAGGTTCAGGTCCTGGGCGTGGACCTACACACTGATCATCAGGCCATTCTGTGGCCGCATCCCATACACAAAGTAGAGGAAGATTGGCACGGATGCTAGCTCAGGGACAATCTTCCTCAAGCAAAAAGAGGAAGGTTGGCAACAGATGTTAGATCAGAAACAATCTTCCCACACACAGAAAACAAAACAAAAAACGAAAAACCACAATTAGAAGAAATTCCATACCTTTTTGTTTGGGGGAAAAAAACAAATAAATTAGAAGCTTCTTTGACTAGATTTTTACCAAATCTCCTCTCTCTTCAACTCCCTGGGGTTATATAGTTGCTATGTAGCAAAAAACTCCACAGGAATGGGAATGAAGACATCTTCCTTTTTAATTAACCCTAAGCTGCTATCCCAAACCCACTAATACGCTAGGCATTTTACATATACCATCTCAAAAAGTCTGCAGAACAACTCCATTAGCTGTGAAGTTTTATCTCTATTTTAAAGAAGAGAAAACTGAGTTCAGAAAAGTTAAGTCACTCACGAAACATCACAAGGTCATACTTAACCCCACAACAAAACGCATAGCTTTTTAGGTCCTTCTGATAAAGACTCCACAATGCCCCTAAGCAGATCTCCAGGCTCCCTGAGGCTGCCTGGGGCAGCTCAGCACTGTGGAATGTGCACCGACCAGAATCCAGGAGACCTGCAGTCGGCCCTGGCTCCCCACTGGCCAGACAAACCACCACCCTTCTGGCCTCAGCTCAGGAGGAAGTTGGACCGGCTGGGTCCTGGTTCCTGGTTCTAATAGTTGAATTCAATTTGAAAAATCTAGTTTAACCAGGCTTCAAGGATTTTCTTTTTCTTTTCCTAAGCATATACTACCCAATATCCTCATAATAAATGATTCACTTTCCATGAGGACTAACTGGACAAAAGGTCTTCGCTGAACAGCCATAAAGGAGAGATCTCTTGGGGATCTCTTTCTAGAGGCTGTTTTCAGGGTGATAAGACTGTGGTAGAGTTGGTTATCTTCAGTGTAGCTTCAACGTCACCAGGCCCATGAAGCTTGCCCTGCCAGCCCACACACCTCCCACCCACAGTACTCTCAGTCCCTCCCAGCTGCAAGGCACAGACACTGTGTCCTTAACGCACCACACAAGCTTTAATTGAATAGAAAGTTTAATTTAATAGAAAGTTGTTTCTACAACTTTCTGCCCTGCTAGATGTCAGCTCCTCGAGGGCATGAACACCATCTCACGCACCCCGTCCTTACTACAATGCCAAGCACATAACCAATGTTCCATCAGCGTTTACTTGAATATTGAATTTTCTGTTTTTTTAAAGGCTGATGATCTATGTGCTTTATGACCCACAGGATCCCATGAAACAGACCAAGTGCAGGCCTGTCTCCTTTTGCACAAAAGATCTGTTCCTGAAAGGTAAGGAGACGTATAAACTGATCCACCTTGCTAATAATTTCCAAGAACTTTAATTTCAAAGGTAGCATTTTCTTACATTTTTCTTCAATAATCTGTACGTTCTCCATCTCCTGACAACAATAAATACTTACATCCACCAGAGAGCCTCTGTAACTCAAGAAAATTTGCAGGATGTTTTTAAAGCAAAGAAATGTGTCATGGAACCTGGACACCACCTCAGTTAATCTACATTGTTAAAGACTTGAGTCTTTTAACTTAGACCATTTATTTATCCTTACAGTTGCAAACCACAACACGACAAAATCATTTGTTATCTGCCAGCGCCTAAGATGAATCAGATGGAGCTTTCCCACACAAGATACCTGTTTATCCTCCAAATTCATCTTGTTTTAAATTCAGACTTATGTATGTTAGGCTATCCTAGCTGTATGAAGGCTTTTAATATATGAGAACAAAGACAGGAAACATGTTCTGAAATCAGGCCGCGGAACCCTGTCAATCAAGGACACCCTCTTCCCTCAACGCCCTGTCCCCAAGGTGGGGCCAAGCAGGAAGGCTTCAAAGGCGGGGGCCATTTTAACCCAAGTTTGAAGGGGCAGGAAAGAGGGAGCAGACTATGGGGGCGATGTTTCCTAATAATGGAAGAGCGGGACTGGAAATAATAAAGAAGGAAGCAGAAAAGCAATGTGCTTGGACAGCAAAGGGATCCTCGCCAGACATGGGAAATCCTCCCAACAGGGTGGACAGAAGCTCAAGGCTCAGCACATGCCCTCGAGCCACTCAGTCCCTTCCCTCTCCCAGCTGCTCCCTCAGCGGTGGCGTGCAAGTAGCTAGCCCACTATTCTGCATATTCTGCAGCACTTTCTTCGCACCTAATTGCAGTCTAACTCGGTGTGTACTTTTAAATTAAACCATAAGCTCCCTGCGGACAAGGAACTTGCTTTTCACTGATATCCTTCCCCTTGCCTCGATACCTGGTATATGGAGTAGGTACCCAACAAATGCAGTTAGAGTAAAGGAGTCAATAGACAAATACGCTATTTTCAGTGTTTCTGAGCAGAGAGTTACAGATCCTGGACGCAGATTCTGGGTTGAAGAACAGAGAGAAGAGGTTGAAAATGAGAAAACTAGTCACAGAAGGAAAAGCACAGACGACACCAGGAAAAATGAGGAGAGAGAATGGGACATGGAAAGAATCCTATGAAAATTCAGAGGCCAAAACGGACCTCACAATTTGTGAGAATAAAAATTCCAGAACCAGTAGAAACGACAGCCTTGACAGTTTATTATGAATCCAGCTGTGAAAAGCTGAGTGCAAGACAGGACAAGAGGAAAACACAAGACCCACCACTTAGGCTGGAGGAAGCAGAAAGGAAAATCTGTCCCTTCAGTGCTGGGTTTTGCAACACTCCCTATTTACTACATTCTCCGCTTTCCTACTGCACACATTTTCATTTTTTAAAACAGATTAAAATCATTTCATCTAGGCATCTACATTTTTCTATCAGACTGCATTCTTCCATTGGCTACATCTCCTATCCTCCCACACTCCAAATCCTTTCCTTTTCCCCTTTCCTGAATATAATTCAAAGAACCAAGAGCCTTTTGTAAGATCAGAAGAGTTTTCTCTCTGGTTTGGGTCCAACATTTCAGCGAGATTCTGCTGAATGCTGAAGAGGATTTCTGAAACGTTATGCTGTGAGGTTTCCAAAAGGCACCCTCAATTTGATATTTGTGAGCATGCCAATAGATGCGATTGAAAACACTCTGCACATAATTAAGGATTCTTGCCTTCAGCTTTGCCCTTTAATAGGCAGGGCACATCATTTTTCTTCTGGGGGGAAACACACTTCCGAGCTAGATGAAAAGCTCATTTGACAAGGTGTGAAGTCAAGTAATGTAAAAGGAACCTTCAGCCTGATGACCACTCGAATGGCTTTGAAACTCACAGGCTCCCGCCAGGAAATGGAAAAATTATACCAGCAGAGTGTACCTGGTATAATTTTGGGAGGTGGGGAAATGGCTAAAAGCCAATGGTGGGGACATCCAAAGACTATGTTACACATTGTCCCCATAAAATCTGGCCACCTGACCAGCCAGGAGAAAGCTGGAACCTGCAAGCCTGGGCTTCAAGTGCAATGCACACATTTCGGTGGGTCTGGGACAAGCAACGCAGCCCACGGGCTTCTGCAACATTCAGGATATGGTTGGCCCAGGATGAGGAAGGAGGGGAGGCAGTTGGTAAACCCCAAACTTCTGGGCTCAGCCTAGAATTAGGATATATACACACACCTGCTATAGCTACTGACAATCCAGTGACCACTGGCAGATCAACCATTCGAGCTTCACGTCAGCAGTAATTTGAGAGAAACCTGACACTTCTAGCCAGATTTAAATCCATGGCCTTCCAATTAACTAGCCCTGTGATCTCACAGGACATATTTCTGAGCCTATTCCCTTTTCTGTAAAAAGGCCTGTTTCTTGTGACTCTAACACAGTCATAGGGGTTTAATATATATTTGCTAAATTAGTAAATAAAGGAGAACTTAATCGAAATAATTTATGCAAAGAACCGGCACACAACTGACGCTTACTCAATATTCACTACTTTGATCCTCCTCTTCCTCTCTAACTCTGAAGCAACGCTTCATGTCTATTTTCCATGTGTTTTTCTGTTTGGCGTTTTGTTAATGTATCCAGTGAATAAAGTCATTACTTTTCTAATTTTAAGAGTAATCCATGTTCTACAAGGCCTTGGGCTCTGCCGAGATGTGGTATGGGACAGGACAGGCCTTTCCTGCAGGGGTTGGGGAGGTCAGCCTTCCTTCCTCTGGAGGGAATGGCCTGAGCCGTGCTGTGGGGCAGGCTAACTGACGTGTACAGCAGTGGGGCATCACTTTTGATCTTTTGTAGTTTTATTAAACTTAAACTGAGAAAAAAATACATTTGTAAATTGAGAAATGTATCTGTAAGCAGGCACTATATTTCATTAAAGAGATGAGGTTTATATCAGAATGCTAAAAAAAAATGCAAAGAGAAGAAAATAAAGATGACTTCTCCATCATCCAGGAATAGCACTATGTTTTGATATATATTCCTCCAGACTTTTTCCATGCAATGCTCTACAAATTCTTCTTTTACAAAAATGGAAATCATACTATTTTGCAAATTAATTCTTTACCAATTTTCTGTATAAATACACAGTTTCATCATGATCAGTATTAATAGAACTCAACTGTATGGCCATGTTGTAATTTAACCGCCCTCTCACTATTGTGCATTTATAATTTTCCCCTCATTTTTGGCCATTATAAACACAGGTGCATAATAAACATCACTGTACATACATTTTCTGAAGGTGTTTCTAATTAGCTAAATCATGATAAATTCCAGGAGTGAATTTACTGGGTCAGAGGTATGCATATTTATGCACATATATATATGTTCAGTGCCATTTATTTAAGGCATGGAATATGTATTTTATTATTATATATTATATATTATATATATTATATATATAAAATATATATATACACACACATACAATTAAACTGTTGTCCAGAAAGATCTTATTATATTCTTACCAGTAATGTATAAATGTTGTTTTAATTTATATTAATTACTACCATGGTTGAACATTTTCATGTTTACAGGTTATTCATGTTTCTTTATCTGTAGTTTTTCTTGTTCATGTTTTTTACCCATTTTCTACTGAATTGTTTTTCCTTGATAATAAACACACAAAATAGTCTGCCTTTATGGATGCCACTTTTTCTTTTGATTTTACTTATGATAAGCCTTCATGATAAGTTTTCATTTTTATGTGGTTAAACCTATTAATCTTTCCCTTTATGTTTTCAGTTTGGTATCCATGTGTTTTTAAACAAAAATGCTACAATTTTGAAATATTTTACTTAATCTTTAATACTAATAAATGTTTTACAGATGTAACACAAAACAAACAGCTTTATGGTATTAATACAAATTACGAGCCCAGAGCCACAAATATTTTCATTCATAAACTAAGAAATGTATTTGTATGTAGGTAGCACATTTCATTAAAGGCTTGAGGTTTATATCATAATACTAAAAACACGAAACTGAATATTAGACATCATTGTTCTTTTCCCCAACACATGAATTTTATTTTTGTTCACAGAATATAGACATGGGTTCTTGAAAAAAATTCAAATAGAGAAAGATTAGGAAAAAACATATAAACATTACTGTAATACTAATACCTAAGTTAGTCACCATTAATATTTTGAACATTTTATATACATACCTTTATGCATATATTCAATACACTCCTATAGACACACATACGCATACATATATATACTTTTACATAAACAACTGGCTCTCTATCTGTCTTATCACTTCACTTTTTCCCCTAACCTTCCTGCCACTCCCAAACCTCACAGCAGTGGACAGTTGGTTGATATGTACGATGATGAAAGCAACACAGAGAAATGCTTTGTTTTTTTAAAACATGGAATCATATTACACATACTTCTCTGAGCCTTCCTTTCCCTAAAGGGTGGAGTTCACTCAACTGGTGTGACTCCTACTCAGTTGGCCTAACTCACTTTCAATAGCTACTTAATATTCCAGAGTGTGAATGTCCTACCATTTACTTGGCCATTCTACTGCTGAAGGTCCTTCACTTTGTTTCCAATGTTTTGATGCAACGCACAATGATGCAATAAATGTACTTGTACACACACAACCTTGCTAACCAGTGCTTTGATTCCTAGGGGATAGATTATGAGGTGTAGGACTGCGGGATCAAAGGCAATACATAGTTTTCATTTTGATAGATATTTCTAGATGGCTTTCCAGAAAAATTATAAACATATAACATTCTCTACAATGTTTGAGATAGGTTTCTAATAAACTTGACCAAATAAAAGTTGACATCACCCATATCCTGAGGAAAATATTAAATACCCACTGAACACATTTTAATTATTCCCCCCAAATTCTAATGATATGGTTTGTGCCACTTTTACTATCCTCTTTGTTCCTCAATAACACTAATCTAGTTATTAATCCTACATAAGAAAACATAGAAAAGATTATATTATACAAATTTTTCCATCATGAACTTCAAAACAGACATCTGAAAAATCTTGAGAACTATGACGACTTTAAAATATACTGAATAACTTACTGATCATCAACCACAGTTTTTAGGTTGGCCATTTTAACTACGGTGGGGAGAAAAACTAGGTACGTACAAAAGTCACAAGAGAAACCAGGCCCTTTCAACGCCCCCTTCGCCAATTTACCGAAGAACAGCTTTTTACGCTGCAGGAAGGCATTAATTTAGGAAGTCTGTTTTGAAAATTTATCCATCCAAAACGACATAATCAGATACGAGGAGCAGCTCTAAAATTCTACTCAGAAGGCAACTGCACACCCAAAGGGGAACACAGCCGCTCTGTCAACATCCTGCAGCTGGTGCACCATCAGACGCTTGCTTGTGCCGCACAAACCCCAAGTGTGGTTCTTCTTAAGCGCCTAAGCACTCACTGCACTGTTTCCGGGCACCGTCTTTTCTACAGGCCCGCCTGAAACAGAGTTTTTCAGGTAGTCACCGGCATTTGATAAACCCTACTCCTTTGCTCCCCAAATACACATTTTCCCATTACATTTGTAGAAAGTTTTTAATAGTTCTGTGCTGATAAGAGTAATGTGCCACGTTAAAAAAAAAAAAAAAAAGTAGGAGTAATGTGCCAGTATAGCACCAGAATCACCAACGTTCGCATCTCTGAAAGAAATCGTTGGCAGATGCCATTCTACGGGTCGTATGTAACAAGGGCCGGTGAATCCATTCGCTATTTGCTTTCGTGAAACTTACTTTTAAGTAAAATACATTGACAATATTAATAATTATACCAAATAAAATGGAAAGAAAAAATACTCATGTTTCTAATCCACAGACTGTAACTTTCTAAAAACTATAATTTGTTGACTGGCACAGAAATCCTTCATCAGATTCAGAGTAGTTTCCACATCATGTAAAACACCTTATTTTACCACATAAAAGTGTGTCCTAATGGCTTCATATGATGCTTCAAAGAGCAAGATCTTGAACAAGTGGCAAGAAAATTTAAAAAACTAGCATCCAATTACATTTCGTTAAATAGCCTTAATTTCTCATACAGAAAAAAGAAAGTAACAAGCAAATTTTGATGTGTATATTCAAATACAGTATACTACCCTTGAAATATTGCATGATTATTTCATAGAATACCAAATTAAATTACGGTAGCAAATACACGAAGATCGCACTATTAACTCCTTGCCTTTGAATGTGATGGCTTTCATCCAAAAGTTTAAATTGGGCAAGTCACAGCTATGTGATTCTAATCATTCTTCAACAAATGAAGGATCGTTTATAAAACTAACGGTCATAAAACAATTAACACCTCACAAAAGAAGTATTTCTCATTTTACATTCCATGGACACATTCTCACACCCACATGTTAATATGGAGGTTGTAAAATTGAAATTCTCTTGGAAAGTGAATCCTTTACTTGTATTTCTTCCTAACTAGAAAATATGTGTGCATTTCAGACAGCTTTCCCCAGGGACTAATAACCTATAAAAAGAACATTTAAAAAAAACTTTGAACAGCATTTTTAAAACCCCTCCAAAATATTTTAGAAGTAGGTCATGATTTCATGATCGATATGACTCTTAATCATGGAAAATCCTGAAGTTTTTGACAGACTTATAAGTAATATTTTTTAATTGGTCTTTAAAAATCTGAGTTAAAATTTTTAAAGATTCTCTAAAAGTTTCTCAGTAGGCGTTTATATCACCATCACTAACTATAAGAAAATGGGGTGATTTCAAAGCAAAACTAAGAGCTTTCCTGGCTAATCAGCAAAAATCTTTTCTTCTTTACTGTATGTTAGATGATCTAGATGCTTCTGGATCACATTTCAACACAGTACAAAGTAAAAGCCCCTTGTCGGCTTGCAAATTAGGCAGCTCCCAACTGAGAAGGCATTTCCCCTAATATTCAATGTTATAAAGAAAACTTGGGTTTCTAAACTAGTCCACAAAATTCTATATGACCCATATGTGAATAAAATACTATACATGTGTTTCAGTGCAGAAAATGTTTTCCTTTGCAACATCCATTCTATCACCAATATTAGACATTAAACAAAAACAAAACACTAATGGAAATTATGTAAGAAGTATTTACTTCTCTTTAAGTCTGGTATTTGAAGCAAAACACGGTTTGGGAGGTTTGAGTAAAAAAAAAAGGATCATTTAACAGCAAACTTTGGGGATTATTTTCATGTCTGGCTTCTGTTAACTCAATTATCTGTTATAATATGTTTCATTTTTAATAAAATATCCTGGTTTCAACACCCACTCTTTTGCTGCCAGCTGATAATAATACACTAACTATTATTATGTAGAGAACTATCAGTTTAAATTTGTTTAGGAAAAGCATGTTCAATTGGAGAGAAAGACCATTTGAACATTTCTACAGAGCTTGCAAGAGCTCTGCACATTGAGGACACTGCACATAAGTCTCACTTTACTTCAAAATTTATAGTTCTGAAATTCCTTGATAGGTAAGAGTCACACGTTCTAACCATGTTTTTCAACTATAATCAGGGGAGATTTTTTGGTACACAAAGAGAAAGAGTAAAAAGGAAAACAGGAGAGGCTGAAGATCAAAAAAGAAGGAAGGAAGAGACACGTATTGTGAAAAAGAAACAACAGGCCCCACATGGAGTCTGTGCTAAGCCCCATGTCAGCAAACCAAGACCGAAGACCTAACCCAGATGTAGTTTCAACCTCTCCCAGGGATTAATCTGAAACCTGTCAATCTGGAAGTTCCTGGTCAGCGGTAGTGAGGTAAGCCACCTGACAGACCCCTTCCATCCCCCAAGGAAAGATGAGCCCATCTGCTCTTTCCTGGTCCCTGCCCCCTTCTGCCTTTCAAAGTCTCCCCTTCTGTACAGCTCTTCAGAGCTCCTTTCTGTTTGCTAGATGGGATGCTGACCGATTCATGAACCATTGAATAAAGCCAATAAGATCTGCAAATTTGCTCCAGTGAATTTTGTTTTTTAACAGTATGTATAAATGAGAAAAAAACCCCAAAAACTTGTCTGAAGTGGAAACTAAGCTATGAAAGAAAGAGAGAGAAGGAGGATGGACAACTCTGGCTACATCATTCATCTCCACTGAGTTAAGAGAGAGCAAGGCTTGGGGTGGAAAGAGGCCAGAGCTGTGGATGCAGCAGTCCAGACCTGGTGTGCCTGCTGGACTGGCAGCTCACACTCGGAGAATGCCAAAGACACAGATGGTTTTCAACTTACGAAGTTCCAGGTGCAGGTACGGGAGACCTGGAAAACTCAGCACATTTCCTTTTAAAATTTTTATCAAATAATCATCACTAGCAAAAAATATGGTGTTCTGATTGCTAATCTGCAGTTGATTTTTGCAGAAGCACAGTGTAAATGAATGTGATCTGTTTGCTGGCATACTGCCCACGGTTACAGAAACGGAGGCGCCACCAGCCACCAGAAGCAGAGCGCTTCATCTCAGTGGTGTTTACCGTGTCTCAGCACTTATCCAGACATAAAGTACTGTCCAACATTACAACGATCTATACTGTTTCTTGGTGCTTCCATCAACTGAAGTTTTTTAGCAGAGTAATCGTAACACACATTATTTAAAACTCATTTTAACAACTAAAAAGTAAGATTGCACACCTGTTCTTTAAGTTTTACCTGATTAATTTCTCCCAGATGTAAACAGCTGTGCCCCTACGTCCTCTGCAGGCTGCCCACTACAAGGCCCCGGGTTCATTTATTCATCCCCTCATTCAACAATTATTTATCGCCATGGGTACTGTGTACCAGGAGCTATTCTAGGAGCTAATAGCGCAACTAATCAAGACTGTAATTTTTACATTTTTTTTGCTCATTCATACTTTCTGCTTTTTCCATAATGAGAATATATTGTTTACATAATTTGTAAAGCTAAATTAGTAAGAACTCACTTTTAAGTGTGACACTGGAAACTATTATTTGATTGCAATTACAGTCATAGCTGCAGTGAGCACAAAGTTCCTGAAATGAATGGACTCAGACTGACAGGGAGCTGAGAGGAAAACATCCTACGGGCATCTGGAAAACATCACCAGCCTGGGCATCCAGTAACTAATGACTGGACGTGAATGCCTTTCCGTTCATTGAGTACCTCCAGGCAATGTGGTGAGTACTAGTGCTGACAGCAATTTCTTAGAGAAGAAATGGGGAAAGCATTATATAGAGAGATACATATGTATACAGTCATGAGTCACTTAACGACGGGGATACGTTCTGAGAAATGCACTGTGAGATGATTTTGTCATTGTGCAAACATCATGGAATGCACTTACACAAACCTAGATGGTACAGCCTACTGCAGACCTAGGATACATGGTACTAATCTCATGGGACCACCATGGTATATGTGGTCCATCGTTAATCAAAACATCATTATGGGGGCCAGCCCTGTGGCCGAGTGGTTAAGTTCGCATGTTTCACTTCGGTGGCCCAGGGTTTGCCAGATGGAATCCTGGGCGCAGACCTACACATCGCTCACCAAGCCACGCTGTAGCAGCATCCCACAAAGAAGAACTAGAATCACCTACAACTAGGATATACATCTATATACTGGCACTGTGGGCAGAAGAGAAAAAAGAAAGAGAGGAAGTTGGCAAGAGATGTTAGCTCAGAGCCAATCTTCCTCACTTAAAAAAAAAAATCGTTATTTGGCACATGACTGTATATAATAGGCGTATATATATTTTTATATACACACACAAATATGAGTCTCAAGTATCAAAACAGCTGATTCAATAAACCATTTATTTAATGTCCCTGGTGATAAACAATTGTAGAAATATGAATAAATAAAAATGCTGAGAAAGAAGGGAGAAGAAAGACCTAGTGAATCTTAACTACTGGTCTCTTCTGGATTAAGACCACACACTGATGAATTTTTAATAAGAGCTCGATATTCGTTGATTACTGCGGTCAGTCGCTACTCTGAGGTGTTTACCATCTCATTTAATCCTCACGACCACACGATCAGGGCGTGTAGCTGCAGGGGGCAGTCTGGGTGTCCAGCACGGCGAGAGACACAACAATAAACAAGACTGCCACGGTCTCGCCACAGGGCGCCCAACGCTGTGTGAGTAATTACACACAGTGTGCTGGGGGGCCCGGGGGTGCAACCAGATCTACGGGGCCAGGACAGGCCTTTAAGCTGAGATAAAAAATGTTTACTGAGAAGAGACAGTTCTCACTTTCAATTGCTTTAATTTCCAGATTGGGTTAGAATCTACACATATACACACGTACACACGCATGCACACAAACCAGCAGTCCAGGCCTCTCCTCCAAGAATATTTTTTCTAGCTAAATGTAGAGAAGCTCTTCTTTCATGGAGTAGGCAGGGCCATGACCAGGAAGAAACATCAAAATGTTTGGACTAGCACCCACCGGGAAGAAGAAATTATCAAAATAACTAATAACGCGTTAACGTGACCTATTTCCTTTTGGTAACCAACGTCTCAACGTAGATCAAAATTACTATGAAAATACGCAGCTATGCCTTACATATATTCCGTAACAACAAAAACCAGAGAAGGGATATCTCAACATACAGAAAAAGTTCTTCCTCAAAAAGACTTCATATAATTCTTAGTCTCTTAAGGATAAAGACCAAGCAACAGTATGCAATTATTGTAAAAAACAAAAAGAGGAGCCTAGCCATCTAACACGTTTAATTCCATTACACCACGACACGAATCATCTGTCAGCTCGAGCGCCGGGACAAAGCTCCCCTGGCTGCCCCACCAGCTCTTGGGGGAGGGATGGGGCTAAATACAGTCAGAATCCAACGTACTGCCCTTCAACAGTGAATCTATTTACACCTTCGCATCTGCTTCCAGAGAATTACAAAAACGGATAGAGATTCCTTATCCAGGTGATTTAACCTTAAAAACATGCTCACTTCTATGTCTTATATATGCATATTTCTCACTAAGGCAAAATGATGAAAATACAAACCATGTCCGTCAAGGTGCACCTGAGAATATGTACAGGGACAAATCCAGCCAAAAGTGTGGGACATCTACAAATAAGGGGGACGAGAACAGGGGAAGGATCAGAGAAAATAGAAATGCACATTTAAGTCCAAAGGAGACAGACGCAAAGATAAATTCCAGAAGACAGATTAAGAAGGGGCAGAAAGAGCCACATGGAAGCTTTCGCAATAAGACAGACACAGAGACTAAGACCGGCAGATACAGAAAGGAAGACACAGGGAAGAGTCTGAGAACTCAAACATGAGTCATACCAAGCCTAATTTAAGACGTCCTTGTTCAAAATGTTGCCAAACTCCAGACAATAAATACCCAGCCCTCAAGGTCCTAAAAAGGTGGACTGGCAGGTTAATATGTTATTAACCAAGAAGTGGCAAAGGGGATCAGGATATGATACTCCAAAATACGCCACTTTGACATCAGAATTATTTTGAGTGGAAGGCATCCTGAAATTCTGTATCTGCCTAAAAGGAGAACCTCTCAAAAGAACTCAACTGTCATCAACCCCACCCCTGGGAGCGAGTGAACTTCTCTTGGAGAGGAGAGGTCAGTACCACACCGGGACAGACTTTGTCCCAAACTATCACACCTCCCCCTTCTATTCTCCTAAGGGCCCATTTATCTTTCCAGAAAGTCATTTACTTTCCCAAAAGTATCCTTTCTCCGCCTCCCTTTCCCCTACTAAATTAGGTATACAGACCACAAATCCTAACCACTCCTTTGATTTACTCATCACTGGGTGAGCTGTACATGTTAATAAACTTGTATTTACTGTTCCCTTGTTAATCTGTCTTTTGTCAGTGTAATTTACGGGGCCCAGCCACTGAACCTAAGCTGGCTAAAGGAGAAAAAGACAAGTTTTTCCTCTCCTCCGGCAGCAACGTGAAACCTTCCAACAAAATGTGAGTTTCTTAGAAGTCTTCTAATAGTAACACTGCCTCATTTTCAGGCACAGAAACAGATCTAGAGATCTCCTTCTTGCAGCTTCATCTCCTGCCTCCCCCTCCAGGGCCACCTCCTGGACCGGGAACGCCTGTGAACATACCTGAGTACCATCTCACTCACTGTGCACTGCCTCTGGTCCAAACACCCCACAAAGCCCCTGATCCCCCAGGGTGGCAACTTCTACAGAGTTCAGACATCGCCTCCTCCAGGAAGTCTTCCCCACTGCTCCCGCCAAGGATGGTTTGGGTTCCTTCCCTATGTCACAAAATGGTCCATACACATTATCATTATACTTCTATGGATGATCCTCCAACTAAATTGATTCCTTAAGGGCAGGAACCAGTGTTTATTCCTTTTTGTCTTGCTGGAACTTAATGCAGGAAAATGCAGTCAATACTTATGAATGAATTCATTAAAATGACCACAACAGTCAAAGGCAGACCGAGGACTAGAACCAGTGTCCCAGTTCTGGTCCAGGGGTCTAGCTGCAAGCCAAGGGCATATTAAACTCAAAGTAGCATGCAATTTCCAGGAAGAAATTCTAAAAGGTATACAAATCACTCTAACGGCATTTAAATATATACCAAACACAATTCCAAAACAACCATAACTACCTTTTCTGTTCCTGTAGCATCTCACGCCAGACCCTTCTGAGAAAAGGGGCAAAAAAAAAATCCCACTATTCTTCTAATTGCGGACCATTATGTAATAGGGAGACAGACAGCACTGTTCCCAACCCAGCCAATAATAAACGAGACCCTCAAGCTGGATGATTGACAGTCCTTATAATTTTATCCCAGGGAGAACAATAATAGATACTATTTTTACTCATACCAGTATTTAATCCTTTTTCCTCAGTAATATACTGGATGGCACTAATTTCTATGGGTTAATTACATATTCCCTCCAACAGAATAGGTTTTTCTTTAGCTTTGTTTTATTGAATTCACAGAGCCATCCCAGAGGAATATTACAGCCAAATGAGAAGTCATTTCACCAACTGAAAGACCAACTTATTTTCTGCAGAAATATGCTGTGCAAGCAAGGCTTCTTTAGTCTGCCCTCTGGGTTCCACACAGAACCTTGGCTTTTCTTCTGCTTCTTCCTGTTTCTAATATGGTGTCAGATCTATTTCGTGCATGCTGACAACCAAACATTTAACCACAGGGACACAGACTTTCACTTTCCTTAACATCTTAGATTGTAGAGCAACTAGCAGACGCTGCCTCGTACGTGGTGGGTATTTACAAAACACTAACTAGCCTTGACATCTGTATTGACACTAGGCTCCACTAATAATCCTTTCCGTCTTATATCACTTTCTTTCAGTCAATCTTCCCTTCAAAAGCACTGTTTCCGTGCTTATCAAACACCTGTGCTCCTGAGAATCATGTGACAGTGACCAGAGAGAGAGAGAAGATGGAAGAGACTTGAGAGCAAAGAAGGGGAGAGCAGGCTGGCTGCTTTTACTGCTCCAATCTTGTTCCTTCAACGTCCAGTTACACAGGCAACAAATATTTACTGTGCATCTGCTTTGTGCCAGTTATGAAGCTAGGTGCAGCTCTTTACTCTTAGCCTCAGCTGGCCACAGATGGAAATATTTTCTGAAAATGGAATTTCATAACTATCGATTCCTTATAGCATTTTAAAAATATTTTAGGCTACGAACCAGTTTTGTTTTATTAAGAAATTTTCAACTATGTTTTCCTTGGGCAGTTAAAAGATAGCCAAGGTAACCATTTATCAAAGGGAACTTATTTAATTGCCTTAAGAGAACATAGTTCAGGATGGTCATCATTGGTACGTGATATCTTTCTGGTCCTTCATTTATACAATTTACATTGTTTATTATTCGTACAATGTTGATTGGTACATTGATTAATGGAAACATCTGTATTACAACAAGAGTAGAGAAAGTAGCATGCAAATAAAATTCTTCTATCATAGCCACCAATACACTACCTGACACCTTTGCCTTAACTTTTAGAAAAAACAGTCAATAAGAAAGGTCAGGGGCCAGCCCTGTGGCCGAGTGGTTAAGTTCGCATGCTCTGCTTAGGCAGCCCAGGGTTTTGCTAGTTCGGATCCTGGGCCCAGCATGGCACTGCTGGTCAGGCCATGCTGAGGCGGCGTCCCACATGCCACAACTAGAAGGACCCACAACTAGATAATACACAACTACGTACTGGGGGCATTTGGGGAGAAAAAGCAGAAAAAAAAAAAAAAGAAGACTGGCAACAGTTGTTAGCTCAGGTGCCAATCTTTAAAAAAAAAAAAAAGAAAGGTCAGTAAACAAGCCACTATAAGTAAGGAAAAGTCTCCTTTACAAGCAGGAGGGTTCCCTTAAATGATCACTGTAGCACATTTCTTACGACACGAGAACCACAGCTCCACAAATGGGCTGTCACGTCCACTCTACACGGTGTCCAGAGAAGAGAAACAAGGCCAGGAAGTGTTACAGCCTTACTAATCCATGGCCATCATCCTTGAATGCCATTTCTTTGACATTTCCTGACTTGGAAGAAGGAAACTGATACACATTTTGGTAAAAAAATGTAATTTATTGTACATAACCAATTACTTAAATACTTTGGGGATGCTGGTTAGTATTTCCCAACTACCATTCACAGGCAAAGGGACAAACCGTTGCCACCTCACAGCCACCCCAGATGCCATTCCCTCTCTGTGCTAGGGCAGTTTGCCACTCAGCTCCTTCTCTTCCTCATGCCTCTCCTCTGCCGGTCTCCTCCTAAGGTTCGATGGAGAGCATTTTTCAAATGTATTATCCCATTGACAGCATAGGCTCAAAGACTACAGTCCAGATAAGACGTGTTTTCATTTCACAGAAGTTTCTTCCACTCGATAAAACTCTTTACCAAGTTGCATTAAATGGCATATAAGGTTAAGACTGCATCTAAATTAATCAAAACATAGTCCCTTCTTTTAGGAACTAGCACCAACAGAACTCTCCACGTATGCCGCATCACTCCCAAATGGCAATGTGACCACCCCAAAACGTCAATTACCAGTTAGTCCTGAGTCAGAATGCATAGTTCAACCTTCAAATTGATCATCACCTCTCGGCTTTCTGCCTCGCTACCTGAACAAAATGGCATTTAAGGTACGTACTGCCCGATCAAGACAGATATTCTATAAAAACCTGAATGTGACAGGAAGAAGTCATAGGTGGGGAGTCTCTTCATCCGACACATCATTCACTTTCAAAGAGACTTCCCGACATGGAGGAACAAAGGTAAGAGACTAACCAAAGGGAATGTTGGACTCAATGATGGGCTATGAGGCAGACATTTTTTAAGTCGCCCATGACCCAGCTATTCACAGGCCCTTCTTGCTGAAGAATCATACAGCAAGAGAGAGCAGGAAATAAAGGATTCATTAGCGCCATGAAAATTTCCTGAGCAGCGACTGCATCCCAGGCACTAATCTAGGTGCTGAGGGTACTGTGGGGAACAAAAGAGAAAAATCCCCCATGGAGCTTCTTAGTGCGAGGAGACAGGCAATAAAAAAACCCACAGGGAACGTCAGGTGGTACCATGTGCTATGGGGGAAAGGCGGAGGGAAGAGGGATGGGAGATGGGGTTGTGGTTTTGTATAAGGGACTGAGGCAGGTCAGGCCTCCCTGGAAACTCTTTAGGGGAGACGTGAAGTAACCGAGGGACCAAGCAGTTCAGGACTGTCACTGCCGTGTGTGTGTGTGTGTGCGTGTGTGTGAAAGAGAGAGAGAGTCTGCATTATACAGACATTAACCAGAGTTTAGGACTATATCTGGCAGAGGGTTAGTCTGATATAAGCCACATTGCCAATACTAGAAACAGGAAAAAAAGCACATTATTTTATTGCAAATTCCTTATGTTTCTCTTCGATGTTATAATTAGGGCATTGTATTTATTTATTTTTACTTATGTGGGTGGATAATATCTGAGTTTCTCATTAAGCTGGTAAAGGAGGTGGAGGAGGTGTTGGACGTGCCTGAGTTGAGCATTCCTGCTGTGATGTGTTCACTCACCAGGGCGTCACTGGGGAGTCACTGAGGAGTCACAGGGGTGTCACCTGGGAAGTCACCTGGGAGGCCATGTTGGGCCCCACCCCTCCTGGAGGGGACGTTTTTGTAGCGAGTCAGATGGAAACTTGCCAGGCAAGTCAAATAATTAAATAACTACAAGTTGTAAGAGTGTTATAAAGGAAACAAACAGGAGGCTTAGAGAATAGGGTTGAGGGGCAGGTTTGCTGAGCTCTGAGGATCAGGGAAGAATTCTCTGAGGGGCCCCCAGTGGGGAGCGCACAACATCCAAACGTGCTGGGAGCAGTGTTTACACTTGGGCCACATCTCACTGCGACGAGTCACAGGTCAAGTGCTCAACAGCCGCAGCCCTAGTGGCCGCCATGCGGGACCCCACAGAACTATGGGACAGAAGTGGCTCTGAGATGATAAACGGTGAAGATGAGTCACAGGCGCCTGGGGGTTTGGTACACTACCCTCTCTACTTTTGAAATGTTTTAAAGTTTCCATTTGATAGAAAGTTTTAAAAAATGCCCTCAAGAGCACTTCTGGTTGTCAATTTCCTACAAATTATTTGCTAGTTTAACTCATAGGAAGCAATGACAGATCCTAAAGGCATCAGAAAAAAATTCTTAAATGAAGCTAAAGGTAACTGAGAACCTCAATCAGTCACTAAGGCACTCAAGTGGCCTTCCAGCTAAAGGGTAAACAATGGCAACAATTTGAAGGTTTATTAAAACAAGGCCAAGTGTGTTTCAACAGAGAGTCCATATGACAGGCCACTAAGGGCTCTTAAAAGAATCTAAAAATACTAAAGCACTCGTCTGACACTCTGCCTCTTCTAAATGAAAAGGTAAACATTAATTCTGTTAACACAGATTTCACAGGGCCGGGGTATCAGTTAAAGCTCCTAGAAGTTTTTCACTCCTTTTAAACAAATAGTTATAAATGATATAAAAATTATACTCAATTGTTTGACTTTTATTTTTAAAACGTGTTTATTCTGTCACGAGTATCCGAAAAACATCAGGTGAATCCATCTTAGCCCTGCCAATCCCCCTTTCAACGATACAATTAAAAACCTGTACGGGACCTCAGCAAACAGGGAGCACAGGCTCTACTGTCCCCAGAGAGACCCTATCAGTTCATACACCAACAGACTCTGGCTGAGTCAGTAGCTTTCTGCGGCCCCTAAATTCTGTTTTAGCAGTGCTTGGCAAAGAAAACACAAACAATAAATCTCAATGGCAGAATGGCAACAGGGCACAAGGGCAGACATTTCTTGTGCCTATTTCCAAGCTTTTCTGCATTTCTGCCACTCTGTTGCTCTGTGGAAAGCAGTCTATTCTCTCACCTTAAAGAAGGTAAAATGAACAAGCTGATGAAAGAGTAACAGATCACAGAGCAACTCAGCTCTCTGAAACGAATCTGCTGTGGCGAAAAGCTCTTTCATAGAGGTTTCAGAAGCTTTTTTCCTACCCAGTTGATGAGAGTGTTCAAATGCCAATGTAGGATAAATCTTAACTTAGATTTAGGTGAGTGGAAGCTTCTCATTCTATCTTGGGTAACGTATCCTGCAGGAATAAAGGCACCAGAACAAAGTAACAAATGTACAAGGACTTGGGCAGTCTTATTTGTGGCAAAAACCAAAAAACTGGAAATAAGCCTTTACGCCCATCAATAGGTTATGGTTGAATACATTAGGGTAAATTTATGCCATAGAATATTATGCAGCTATTCAAAAGAATGTGTTCCATATGTATTGTCCTGGAGGGGTCTCTATTTTTTAAAAAAGCCTGGCAGTACTAGCTATACAGTTAAAAATAAAGGAATAAAATAACATATTTAAAAATTCTATAAAATCGTTGTGACCTTGGTTTAGGCAATCATTTCTTAGATATGACACGAAAAGCAGAAGCAACTACAAAGAAATAGATAAACCAGACCACATCAACACTGCAAATGTTAATGCTGCGAACAATCCTATCAAGAAAATGAATACGAACCTACAAAACGGGAGACAAGATTTGCAAATTACATCTCTGACAAGGGACTTGTATCCAGAAGAATTCTCACAACTCGATAATAAAAAGACAAATAAGTTAATTTATAATGGGCAAAATATTTGAATAGATATTCTCCAAAGAAGACATACAATGGCCAATAGGCTATGAAAAGATGCTCAACATCATGAGCCATGAGGGAAATGTGAATCAAAACCACAATGAGATACCACTGCATGCTCACTGGGATAGCTATAATCAAAAAGACAACATCAAGTGTTGCCAAGGATGTAGCGAAATTAGAAACCTCATACATCAGAGGTAGGAATGCAAAATGATACAATTCCTTTGCCAAACAGTTTGGCAATTCCTTAGAAAGTGAGACATAGAGTTACCACATGACCCAAGATTTTCCCTCCTAGGTATATACCTGAGAAAAATGAAAACATATGTCCACACGAAAACTTGTACATGAATGTTCATAGCACATTATTCATAATAGCCAAAAGTGGAAACAACCCAAATGTCCATCAATTGATGAATGGATAAATAAAATGTGGTCTATCCATACAATGTAATAGTATATGACCATAAAAAGGAATGAAGTATTGCCACATGCTACAAAAATAGACGAACCTTGAAAACATTATGCTAAGTGAAAAAAGTCAGTCACAAAAAAACACCTAACTCTATAGAGACAGGAAGTAGATTTGTGGTTGACTAGGGCTGGGGGTACAGACTGGGAGGGAGATGGGGTTTGGTTTCTTTTAGAGGGGACAAAAATGTTCTCAAATTAGATTGTGATGATGGTTATAGAATTCTGTGAATATACTAAAAAACTGAATTGTACACTTTAAACACTATTCAAATACTATAGTACACTTTAAATACTATTTAAATACTATTTAAAGTGTACATTTGTATGGTATATGAATTATAGCTCAATAAAGCTGTTTTCAAAAAAAGTTTGGTTTATAAAAAATTTCTTTAACTTGCAAACCTGGAAATAGAAAATGAAGACCATGTAATACCTTTGAATTATGTGAATTTTTTATAATCCACTTTTAGGCTACTGTGGTCATTAAAAATGTTTTTGAAATATATTTAATGATGGTATAATATTACACAAAGCAGAGGACAAAACTATACATGTTTATAATTTTATAAAATAAGAATATGTTTGTAAAGACTGGAACAGTGATTCTCTTGTGATGGCAGAACATGAATAATTTACGCATAGTGCTTTAGAGTTTTCTATTCTTTTCTAAATTTTCTCCAATAAGCATATATTACTGCTATAATGATAAAAATAACTATTTAATTTCCCAGATGAACCACATACACCAGGAACTCAAGCATGCAACTGTAGTATTATTTAACTACAATTTATTAACATCCTATATTAGAGAATATTTCTTCCCTTTCATCTTTCATCGTAAAAAGTCACATATATTTCCAAACTTTTTCAGTTAGATAATACTGCATAACAAAGCACTTCAAAACTTAGTGGCTTAAAACCGCCACCATTTTATTGGCTCCCAATTACAAGGGTCAAGAATTCGTGTAGGGCTCAGCCATGTGGTTTTCCTGTGTCAGCTCAGCTATCCAAGATGACCCCACTCTTGGGTCTGGGTCTTCGTGATGGCTGGCAGTTGGAGCGCCTTCCTTCTCCGCCACATCCCTTCTTGTAGTCCAGCCTCTTTTTACTTGGTGGCTGGTTGTCAAGAGGGCGAAACTGAAGCTGTAAGGCCTCTAAAGGCCTAAAGTTATACAGCATCACAATTCCCATACTCTATTGGTCAAAGCCAGTCAGAGGGCCAGCCCAGATTCCAGGAGAAGAGAAAAAGACTCTGCCTCATGAGGAGAAGAGCCATGTGCAAACAAGAATGGGAGGGACTGTCGGGGAACCTATTTGCAGACCATTTAGAGACACATACCTAGATGAAAACAATTTCCAAGAGAGTGAGCCCTTGGCTGTTGGGATAAATACATTATAGAAAACCTTTATGTTTGATGAAAGGGTGCTGTATGGCCTCTATTTTCTACTGTCCTTACAAAATAAGAGATTCACTCCGCAGAAAAAATGTTGGCCCTTTTGTTTGATAAAAAAACATTGTTTGCTAAAACTCTACTATTAAAAAAAAAATCACAGAAAAAAGGGGACAACTCCTAATTTCAGATATTAGTAATATTTTGCCATAGAAGGAACATATAGTAAATATTCTAGGCTTTCTGGGCCATATGGTCTCCGTCTTAACTAGTCAACTCTGCTTGACGGGAGCCCAAAAGCAGCTATAGGCAGCATGCAAACAAGGGAGGGTGGCAGTCTTCCAATAAACTTATTTATGGACACTGAAATTTGAATTTCACGTAATTTTCATGTGTCAGGAAATATTCTTTTAATTTTTGTTTTAACCATTCTTATGTATGTATGCAAAAAACCACTCTTAGCTGAAGGGCCACACAAAAACAGGCAGTAGGCCAAATTGGGCCCATGGGCCATAGTTTGCCGATCCCTGTGCTATAGTTAACATATAATAAATGTTTTTATATTAAAAAAGATATAATAAGAATGCCAAAAGAGGAAATAAACTCTCTGAGTACCTTATAGACACATCCACATATATGACTGGTATAGAATACTCAACCTTTAGCTACTAAATTTTTCACTCTCCTCAAACTGTTCTACTTAAGAGCCAATTTTACCTGTCGTTCAACTTTTTTCCTTACAGCAACTTTGGTTTCTTTTAACTTGTTTTGTGACAGAGAACTGTAAGGCCTGTTCATTTCCTTTGTGCCAGGAGACAATAACAGCCCTCAAACCTCAAGGATGCACAGTTAGCCTTTTTTACTAGAAAATGCCAGCAACCGACAAATTAGGAAACTACCCTATTCTGATCATTTTATTCCTAATCTAGCGTTTTATTTAACTGATGAAGCAAATTATTGGTGACCACACTGTGAGCCGTGTCCACAAACCTAAAAAAACGTGCTAACAACTGGATACTTGTCAGATTAGCTGAAAACAAAGGAACAGACAACACGACTCGTGGTGGTGGCGGCGGCAGGAACAAGCTGGTAAGCACAGATCCCACAATAGGTCCTCTAAAATACCAAGAGTAGCTGTTCTCATATTAAATTTGCCTAATTTGTGAGTTCCTCTGTACTTGAGTTTGGCTCCTAGAGCCTCTGTTCCAGGAGGGATAAAGCCTGACATTAACTAGGGTCAACATACCACATTAACCCCCGTTGGGAACAATTGGTATTCTCACCAGGCATCTGCAGAGACACAGATGGTCCGATAATCTTTAAATATGCATCATCTGCGTCTGAAAATTCTGGCATTACCGAAGACCCAGGAAACCAACAATGTGCGATCACCTACCACATTACCTGCAGTCCTTTATTCACACAAGACTGAGCTTTTGGAAGCCTCTACTTTTTTGCCTAGCAGAGGCCATCTCAGATACCAAAAAAAAAAAAAAAACCAAGCTTATTTTACATTAGTACAATACAAATAAAACTGAGGAAACATCATATTGGAGCAAGTCAACAAACTTAGACTATTCACCCCTCAGCCTCCAACAAGGGGAGCTATGAGATGACAGGTGACTCTCTATGATCTCAACTCTTCAAAGTTATGCTAATAGCACAAAAAGTCAAGACTTCCTTTAAGATCTTAATAGCATTCATATTTTACATTCTTACTTCATTATGTATAGCTTGCGGTCACATTTTAAGCCACCGTAGAGGCAGACGACACGTGGTGCATATCGATCCAGAGTTTTCCAAACACGGAGGTGGGACAAGCGCCCAGGATCTGAGTCAGAGCTGGCTTTGATCCTGACCCCACTCCTTTTAGTGTCACTTTAGCCAAGTCACTCTCTCTGAGCTGTTTTCTCATCTGTCAACTGTGCATAATGACAGTGCCCTCTCCCCTCTCGGTGTTGTGTAAGGGTCAGGCAAATGGCAACGATCGCTTTGTAAACATTAAAACAGAAGTTACTTTCTTTTATCATAAACTTTCCTCCTTGAGCATCAACAGCTATCTTTTGTTCCATTCTATAGGATCTGGTAGAGAAGTCTGTTTCGCCCATGTATTGTCCCGTTTTGGGATCACAGTTTCATCTTTCAAGACTGAAGGGTCCTTTATGATTTTAGTTTCTCCTCTTGGTTTGGGACCTCTTTTAGTGGTCCTTCTTAGCCCTTCCCAGCTCTCTTACAGCTTTCCTACCTAACTGCGAATGAACACGAGTGCACATGCGCGCGCACACACGATTCAGTGTGAGATCTTGAAATATTCTCTTTACGTCTGTCCAGGAACTGGCCAGCATCTCCTCGTCATTGCCTACAAGAGACAAACATCAGCCAAATACCTACCAGAAACAGCCTGAATGATCCCGTTCTGAAATACTGACAAGAAGTCTGGGGCCCGATATTGCTTACGTATCATGTGGACTCTCTTGTTGTCGTTGTTCTAAATGCATTACCTTACATTCTTCTGTACACAGTTTAGTGTGCTGACTCCCTCACTCCTTGTTTCCGATCTGTGACAAGTCATCTTTCAGTTTATTTTCCCCATTCTTTGCTGGTTTACTATCTATAAATACTTAATATCAAACCGTAAATTTAGACAAACTCAAAGCTGTTACTGGGTCTTTTTAAATTAAAAACCAACAAAAAACATCTATGGTACTAACAGTCAGTCAACAGCAAGCATCCTTCGACCCTATCCCTTGTCTTTTCTCTCATAGCCAGTACCCCTACTTCTTTTCCCAAAGGAAATTGTCAAAAAACATTTAAAGCTTATCTCTCTGTGCCCCTGCCAAAAGCTTATGTTCAACGTGTTTTATTATTCTTTGAACTGTACTTGTTTGTGTCACTATAATCTTTTGTGTACATATGACATATTCATATTTTAAAAAATTATACCCACTGGCTCTCCTCGTGCTCTTAAACATATTTCCTACCTCAAAAAAAAGCTAAATTAATGAAACATAATTTATGTCTACCGGAAAACCTGAAGTTCCCTCCCGGTAGACAACATCAGCTCTCGCTCCCTGTTATCGAAAGGATCCCTGGTCCACAGGGCACCAGAGCCTGCTCCGGCGCCATCCTCGTACACAGAGTCACCTGCTGAAAACCATAATGATGTCTCAGGCACATGGCAAAGCAACCACTTGTAAAGTACCCTTGAGTTCTTTGAAAACACCTGGGAAAAGTCCAGTCTATGGCCGCAGCTTCCTAGCATTTCGCTGCCCTGCCAAATCATTTCAAGTTATGTGTCCTTCCAGTATTTCTTCGGCCCATCTTGCTGGTAGCTGTCCCACTTCAGCTCGCCATGCACAGCTGCTGAGCTTTTTGTATTGTTGGCTGTTTCAGCAAGTGTCCAGCCTAGTAAAGCCGTGAGTGAGTAAGCATTATTTTCAGGTTTGTGGAACAGATGCAAAGAAAAAGAACCCTCATTATTTGTGGCAGTCTTGTCATTTAATGTCAACTATGGCAGGTAGGCTATGTGTATTTTCTCAAGAATTCTAAGGTTTACATTTTCAGTAGGATTTGGACTCTTAAAACGGTTCTGCTTTGAGAGTGTTTAAAATGATGGAACGGAAATTATAATATATAATTACATCGTATAAGAGATTATATGCATATAACTTTTAAGAGGAGTTTCTTAACAAAGTACCTACGCATACTCTTCAACTGATTTTCTTTTTTTTACCCCATGTTTTTCATATTTAGTATGAGGTCGATTACCTACTGCTAAATAGGCAGAATGGGCTAGGACATGAGAATCAAAGTCTACTTCTCTGAACCATAATATCAACTGTAATCGATTTCAGAAAAAATTGATTAATCCATAAAAAGAAAATTTTCCTTGTGCAATTTTGGGGTTCTTGGTCATTTGATACCAGTAATTATTATAGTTTCGCAGTAATTTACTTTTGAGATATGCAGGTAAGCAGATTCCACACCACAGTACCCCATCCCCTCTGGTTTCAATATTAATTCTTGAGCGAGGAGGAGGGGTGGACTTACAGCTGGTGGGTCAGAAATGCTGCGCAAACCCAGCTCCACCCACGGGAGCATGCTCTACTTGTGAATGTTTATCCATCTTGTCTACCACTGCGGGGGGAAACCTTTGAAACATGCTGACCCAGCACATATTCGGATAGTTTCAGGAACAGGAAACTCATTATTCCCAAGGGCAGCTGACAGCATCCTTGGACAACGTGAACTCCTGGACAGCTGTTCTTATCTACTGAAGGAAATCTAATCTCTCAATCGTTTCCACATATTACATTTTCATTAAACCTCGCAAATGAATTGAGGGAGAGGACTTGGAACCCCTGGGTTCCTTTCAGAGATCTGAAAAGTGGTATCAGTAGGTGTCAAAAAGACAATTTTCTTCCTGACAGTTACTCTAGATTGAGGAGCCAATCAATAATTGAAGAAGGCAAGCTCTTCTTTTTGTTTTCGTCTATGGATAAAGGACAACGTGGTAACAAGGAGGTTAGTATATTTCCATGTTTTACATTTGAAAATGAATACAGATCATGTTTTATTAGAGATGAGTAAAGGGTCTACCAAAATGAGAATAATGTGAAACATTTTTAAAGAGAAAATTTTCTGAATACATTAAGAAAGCAAAGATAGAGAAATTTGAAATGGATAATATAACACAAAATAGTTAAAATACAGTGTCAATAGAAAACAGGATCTATACAGATTTAAAATGAAGGATCAAATCTGGGGCCTGGGGCCGAGTGGTTAAGTTGACGCTCTCTGCTTTGGCGGCCCAGGGTTTCGCCAGTTCAGATCCTGGGCACGGACATGGCACCATTCATCAGGCCATGCTGAGGCGGCATCCCACATGCCACAACTAGAAGGACCCACAACTAAAACATACAACTATGTACTGGGGGCATTTGGGGAGAAAAAGCAGAAAAAAAAAAAGAAGAAGATTGGCAACATTTGTTAGCTCAGGTGCCAATCTTTAAAAAAAAAAGGATTACATCTAATCAACCTGTGCAGTCTCAGATCTCAGGCACAATGTTATGAACCTCCTTATGGAATGGACGTATGTATTTCTGCAGTAGTAGTGACAGCATATGGTGGGAAAACTGCCTAGTCTCTAAAAGCATGAAATGCTTCACTCATGAAAGTTGAGGCATTCCTATTCCACCAAATTCCTTACACATATGCATACCCAGGACCAAGAGCAAAAGATCTCGGCTTATTATAACTTATCACACGTCTCAAAACAATTGACTATAATCAAGAACCAGATTCAAGAAAGGAATCATGTAAAGATTCCTTTGTCTGTCTAGAACTTTAAAGATACTGATCCATCCTTTTCTTCCTTCTTGGCAAGTTTTTCTTCTTAGTTTCACAAAACTGGGTTTGCTGGAAGCCTCCAGGGGCTTCTGGGGCTGGACGCAGCCCTAGAGCTCCCTGTCTGTCCTTTCCCCCTCTCCTCCTCTTTCTCCGGGCCCACCCAGAGCAACGTCCATTTCACCAGCATGTGACATACATACTGAGCTGCCACCTGAGCCTCAGTTAACAATGGCTCCTGCGTCTAAAAATGTTGACAAACCAACCGACTGCTCTGCCGTGTCACTAACTCCTTAGATGAAACAGATACATACCTTTCTCTGTGAACAACACTGAAGGATAATGTATGGCTTCAACTTGGAAATGTAAATAACGCACGAAGGTATTACCCCGGAAAAAGTGGAACCACACGAGAGCAACCTAACAAAGCCTACCCACCATCGCAAAGGGATGGTGTCACTACCATACCCCAGGGGCTTCACCGACTGCCCAAGCTTTCCTTCAGTAACGCTTTCACATCAAATAAGACAGGTCACTCTAAGTACATCACTGAGTCAGGCCAGAATTTGCTTATTACTCTTTCCAAACCTTGAGCCCTGCAGAAAGAAAAAAGCCTTGTGATTGCTCATCCCAAGCAAATATTTTATTCTAATTATTTCTTTAAATTTGCATTAATCTTGACCAGATTAGCATTACATCAACAGTAGCAGTCAAACCCTAATAATAATAAAAAATAGTAGTTAACAGTGCCAGGCACTGTTTTAGGAGTTTTATGTGTATTAACATATTTAATCCTCAAAACTACCCAATTTTGGGAGGAGAGGGGAGAACAACCCTATGAGCTAAGTACTGGCACTATCCCCATTGTATAAATGAGAACACTGAGGCACAGAGAGGTTAATTAACTTGCCCAAGATCACAGAGCTAATAAGTGATGGGGCCAGGATTTGAACCCAGCCAGTTCGGCACCCAAGTCTGAACTCTCGGGCACCATGCTGACCACCTTCCATATGCCTTCAGTAGAGCATCAGGTCACATTTAAATCATTAAGGGTCCCCCTCCTCGGAAATCAATCAACTCCACTGATTTCTTTAGGATTATTTACGATCTTAACGTGTTTTCCATGAATTGAAAGATTTTACATAAAATTTTGAACGATTTTCATTTCTCCCCTTGTGGAAGAGTGATAGAAAGCTCACGTATCTCCTTTCAAGAGAATTTTTCTTCAAAGAGCACAAATATGGAAGAAGCAGGGGGAAAAAACCAACATTTACTCAGTGTACTACAACTGTTAATACCGCCAGGCGCTTTTGTATTCCTTCTCTCATCTTGTCCTTATTAATAACACAGCAATAAATATCCACGCCATTTTACAGATGAGAAAAACTGCGCTTGAAAGGATAAATAACTTATCCAAGGCAAATGGAAGGGCTAGAATTTCAAACTGTCGGGCTCCAACGCCAATCCTTTTTTTATTATGCAATGCTGCCTTGATTGTGAAATCCTTGTGTACTTCCTCTGAACAAGAAGAACCTTAACAGAGGGATTCAACGCAAACCCAAGACCAGTGGGTATAAATGCACTGGGGGCAGTCAAAGAGCAAATATTTTTACCCCTGCCTTGTCCCGGCACATGCTCCATCTAGACCATAGGACGAAAAGCACACATTCTCCTCAGTGGTCCCCACGTAACCCGAGGGAAGCAGAAGAGGTGGCGCTATCCCCATTTTACAAATAAGAAAACTGAAAAGCTTTGGTAAAGCCTGAAGGAATGCTGGAGGCTCGGCAACTCTGTTGTGTATCCGTGCCAAACAACAGTAAGTGTGCGCAGGGGCCACGACACTCCATTTCACGCAGGGAGCGTTCAGGATGGCGGCTGTGATTCACCGAGCCCACAGCGCTTCCCCTGGCTGACTCTCCTTGGGCTTCTGCCCTTCTGTGTCTCTCCTGCCCTTCTGTGTCCCTCTCGTCATAGCTCCTGAGTATCTGCACTGTCTCCCAGGACCTCACAGGTCAAAACCCTGGAATGCTTTTCCAGACACCATTCCTTATTTCTTCAGATCTGTGTATGATGGAGTCCCAGACTATCCTTATTCTCTCGCTCCCTCTCTTCCACTCAGGAGTGTTGACGTCTATCTGCGACTTACATATTGAAGTGTATTTCTTTGCATAGGCATCCTCATACAGGAAGAGAGTGGTGGTTTTTTCCCTCCAGAAGTGCTTAGAAAACTTTCAGTTACTGAGTTTTTAAAACTTGACTCATTACTTTTCATCACACAATGTAAGTCCTTACACCATCATTTGTGTAAAGCAGAACTACTTTACCACTTAAAGTTGTTCATTATTTACGTCTGCCTGACCCGACTCCGCCAATGACAAGGCGGCTCATCCATGACTGCCACGTCTGGATGTCACTCCCTGTGTTTTGAATTGTAAGCTCCTCACAGAAGGGGAGACCCTGCTCTCGACACTCGCTTGACCCACGGGCCTTAGCAAGTGACTCTCAAGAACACACTTCAAAGCTGCGCTAACTTCTCAAAAACGAGCTTTCCTGATAACATTTCTAATAATCACTGAACAGGAAGAGCTGCTGAAAGCAACTCAGAACTAGAATCAAGACTAAATTCCTTGTCATTGTCAATCTGGGCCACATATCAGAAACCTGTCAGTGTCTTAGACAATAGAAAATATTCTAAAATCTATACCAGGTTGTCTGAGGAACAGCATAGGGTAGGCTATTATGGAAGCCGTATTAAGATTCTTCCAACCTAAGAGTAAGCACTTGCTCTCTTATCCTAAATGCTATCTTCCCTGCTCTGTAGCTCAGAATCTGGGGGCTTCCACTGCATATGACTGCTGAACACTTCTGAGGAACACCCCGGGCCTGCCTGTGACAGACGGCCCTTCAGCAGGGTGAGTCCACAAGTCAGCTTCTTCTTTTACCTAATAAAACATGATCTGTGCTACCTACGTTCCAAAGTACCTACGGTTCACTAACCTTCCTTTAGTCAATGATGCCTTCAGGCACTCAATAATGACCTCAATTTGTCACCAAGCCAGACTGGAAAAATGGATTCTAGAAGCAATCATTTATTCAAGCTTTATCGCAGTATAAAGCCAGATTAGGAGAAGGCCATACACTTCGGCTACTTACCTCTGAGTCCCCACTTCTGTGTCACATCTTGCCCTTGGCTTTCACAGAATTCAATAATAAATAGTTAATGTATATCCAATAATTTTAATCCTCTTCTAATCTGTCTGGGTCGTTCATTTGGTTGTTTAATCCCCTTCAGAGCAAATTTCCCTCAGAACCAGGAAGTGAAATAAGCCAGTATTTGTCCTCCCTTTAGACAAGGAAAGTTATATCAGAGCTTTGCTTTCTCCTGGCAGTTAAGAAATTCAGACCTAAGTTTTGAGCTCAAATATCATAGTGTCCTTAACTAGGCTGTGCAAACTTCTTTGAGAAATATATATTTCCCTCGCCTCCCTTACAACTGGATATTTTTACCCTGTTTTCGTTTCATTTTCTTTGACCTATGCTTTCATTGTTCAAAGTCTCAAAAGCTTTTGCAGAGTAGACGGGTTATAAGGATTTCCTCTTCATCACTAACAAGAGTCAAAGAGTGATGTTCCATTGCATCTTGATTCACTTAGCAGGCTACTTCTCAGGAAATGAGACTCTATTTATGAGTATTCTTCACATTTCAATAATATCTAGATGAAGCATGTGTCTAAGATAAAAAGGAAGGAAAAAGAAAAAAATAAAGATAATTTCAAGGCCATATGGCTGGGAAGCAAAAAAACAGAGCAGAGAGATTTGAGAAGGAAATTGGTCTCGAGGACGTCAGATGTCAACAGATCTCCACACCTTCATACCTGGGGAGCTGTTGGTCATCCGCACGCTATCCAGAGACTAACTTAATACAGACAACGAGCCTGATGCTGAGTCGGGAAACGTAATTCTAGCCCTGGCTCTACCACTGAGTGCTGTCTCTTTATTTCTGTGTCTGTTCTCTCATCTATAAAATAAAGGGATTAAAAAAAATTGCATGGACCATCTGGTTCTAACATTTTATGATTGCTGAGATGGAATGTAAGAAATGCAGAGAACCTGATGAATGAGGCATGAATCTGGAGTCACTCCTTCATTGACACACTGCACTCGCAGCATCGCATAAGGGCTGTGTGGGGGAAGGGTAAGCAAACAACCTGCTGGGTGCATGGAGAAACTACCAGAACTTCCATTGAGAGTTATTTTCACCTTAAAATGTAAGCAATGCAGCTTATGTCAACACTGGCACCTCATTTGAGTTCACATGTTAGATGGCCCCTCTGTCCTTCATTCTAGTTTATTTATGGCAAGATGTCATCTACGTAGTATAAACAACAAAACCTTTAAGTAAGAGCGGGGAGTGACCACAAAAATATTCCGCATCATACAGGGGCATTATAGCTATCTCATGGCAAAATACATAAAAGAACTGTCTTACGGATGATTAACATATTTATTTTTTTTACATAAATAGAATTTGCTCTAAATTTCCTGACCTACTTACTCTATGACCACAAGTGGCTGTCAGTAATATGTTACTGGGCAGACTTTTTTTTTTTAATGAGCTTACTTAATCAGTCCCTTCAAGGTAAAGAGATTTTAACAAGTGCAAGAAAATATCTGCCTTTTGGAAAGAAACTTATAATGTGGACCAAGCATGTTGAAAAGAGACGAGCTTTTGTATCTATAGAGCACTTAGGAATATGCTTCTTATCTACTTTAAAATTTCAGCAAATGTAGAAGTGTCTTCTTTTGAATCCCATCCTTATGAATAAAAACTGCAACACATTTTGTGAGAAACTGCTATCAAGGAAAATAGAAATTTACCAAATTTTCACCAAACTTCTGCATAACTGGTAGATGGTGTGAAAATGAGAATCGCTAGTTAGTAAATGTAGTCAATAATGCATTGTATCCACTTGGATCAGCATGTCTTTGTGAGCTAACTTTTTTTAGCTATTCTAAGTTTTACAACCAAATAGCAAAAATAAATTGAATGTAGGACCAGAGGTTCAAATTGCTTTATCACAAAGTGTTCACCAAGATTTTTAAAAACAACGTTACAAATTCACCCACATAGCCTTCACCTAAAAAAAAACAACAACATAGTAATAATAATTTTTAACAGGAGTTTTTAATGCTAATATTTCATCTTTAGTGTATCCTTTTAAAATCTGTGTATTATAAAACAAACATAAGACAAGGCAGTAGCACACACATGAAACATATAAATAAAAGTTCATATATTGAGGGCATTTGCTCAAATTTTTCACGGATGAGATGCACAAAAACTTGGATGCCTAGAGGCAAATCGGTGATAATCACTCCAGTTTATCTGTTTTTCCCAAGCTCATAAAAAGTAGCAACTTTTAGAATCATTTATTACTTAATCGTTTCTCCCAGTACAATCAATAATGCTTTTTAATGAAGGGATTTCCTGGGATGCCTACCCAAAGAAAAAAATCCCTTATATCAAGCAAACAAATCTATTTCACAAACAGAAATTTACAAGTTATTTCTGCCTCACCAAATTCAATATATACAAGATTTCTTCCTACCCACCATAGCTATGAACATCTCTTGTTTTCCTAATTATAAAAGTACTGCATGCTCAATATTAAAAAAAAGTCAAACTATAAAAAAATACAAGCAGAAGGTGAAAAATCATCTATAATCGCTCTGCTCCTCAGAGAGATACGTAATATTTTCAAAACTCACCATCTATGCCCTCATTCAACACATCACACTTCACAGTGGTACACTGACCTCCATAGACATGTGTAATGGCTACAAAGTAATTCAACACATAGATGCATCATATTTTATTTGGCCAAAATATCACATTAAAGGGTATTTATATTATTTCCAATTTGTTTATTCTTATAAAAGATCAGTGTTTTGATTTTTGTTTTTTAAGGAAACACAGGATTAAACAGTTTCTCTTCAGCTGGTGTATCCAACAGTTACAAGTAAATGTTTCTAGCTTAACTTATTATTTAAGACTGCTCCACATGTCACCAGAACCAGTCTTTTCTTCTTATAAATAAACAAATTGAAGTGAATTCTTAAATACTCTCTCGTTTTTGAGATTCAGAATGGGAATAAATTTATTCTGAAATATGATTTGACCACTCTGGTTAAGTAAAAAACAATTCATTCCATTCAAAATATTACTTTGGACTTGAGTTTTTTTTGAACTCCTGCAGAAAGTTTTCACACAAGGAAATAAGGTACTTTCTTAAAAACAGAAAGCATAAAGGATTCATATTCATAATTCTGGGACTTATAAAACATGAATTAAAGAGATTTCTTTAACAAGATAGAATATTTTCTGCTTTTTGTGCCAAACATTTAATATTTTAAAATAATGATAGGATAGGAATGATTCTCTATTAGGTAATCACCCAAGTTAAATATATATTACCATCTTTTATAAAAGGCCCTTAATTTTCTATTTAATTCAAGCTTTAAAAAATAAAAATCAATTAAGGTTCAATTTTCAAAGAAATGTATTACCCAGGGGCTAATTTTAAAGCTGGCATCCATCTGAAATAGACGGTAATTTAGGCCTCCTGAAAACTGGCAACTGTAGTTACCACTGTCACAATAAAGCACATGCACATAAAGTGGAAATAACAGTTTCTCTGGACGGCTTTGCATGACCGTCCTTTCTTTACAAGAGAGCTCTGCCGTTGTTCCTCAGTTTTCTTCAATGTTCTCAGGTGTTCTTTTTCTTCAGTTAAAGTGAAACGTTACTTTTAATACTATGTCAAAGATTTAAATATTAAAATAGGGAATTTTATTATATTACGAAAATACACAATATACTCATTCACTTCTACTAAAAGGAAAAATTACATTGTCTTCTCCTTTCTGAACATCAGTTACCTAATAGAAAAGAGCAAGGCACTCACAGCTATCTGGCAAAGCTTCAACCTCCCCTACCTGGCCTGGACAGGCTGCAGAATGTGAAGTCAGCACAGGTGACTGACATATTTACACCAGATAACGCTGAGCAGAGTGGACTGCACACAGAACCCGGCTCCAAGCCAAGCGACAGCACTACAGAGGGGTGATGACACTCAACCGTTCAAAAGCAAATACACACATGGACTCCACTGGATGTCACAGCACATTTTCTGAACAGTTTCATCTGAATCCTCTGTAGGTCAAGACTAAGGTGAAGCAGCGAGACTGGATCACCACCTACAAATTCCTGACCAGTATACCTATTTGAAGAACTCTGCCCGCCGCTAAGTGCTATTGGCTTGGGTGTAATGTAAGTTACACAGGGTATGGCCTGCGGCAGGGAGCCAGGCACCAACCGTGGACACCGCACTGCTCCTGGAATCCACGTATTCTCTGCCTGACAAGTGACCACCTTCCACTGAGCCACACCACCACTGTCCAACTCTATCTCAGCCCCAACTTCCAGACTCTAGACTTAGGGAAAACTCCTTGCTGCTTTTATTTTAAAAGAAAGAAAGAAAGAAAATTACCAAGCTTTATGTTTCAGAGAACCTGAGGATTCAGAAGGAAGAAGAATTTTGTGAGAAGTGGGTTGGGTGAAAGCAGCTTTCCTTAGAGGGCAGAGTCCTCAGAGAGCCTGCATGGCACTGGTCCCACCCCCGAGACAGGATGCCCCCACACTGCCCACATGCGCCCCTCTTTTCTTGAACTGCCTAAAATCCCTCTAAACAGAGCTTTAAACAGGTTAAAAGCATCCTGTAAAAAAAAATACGTAAAGAAAAGCATATCTTTTTATTCCAATCTTTGCTGTTCAGCTTAGAAATACTCAAAGCAAGGAGACGTAGTAAAGAAGCTCTCACCCACATTGCTGGGATTATAAACTGGTACAGCCTTCTCTGAAATCAACTTGGCAACATGTACAAAGAGTCTTAACATATTCATACCCTATGACCAAGTAAGTCTCCGACAGGGGAATCTATTCTAAGAAAATCATCCAAAATGGGGAAAAGTTTGCACAGGGAGATGTTGATTACAGCATTATTTAATGGTAGCAAAAAAGGGGAATCAATGCACAGAATAGTAAAACTTCATCAGACTATTAGGCAGTCATTGAAAACCATCACTGTGAAAAATACATAATGATATGAGGAAATATACAGGCAATATAATCTCAACGAGATTTAAAAAAAAAGATACTGGAAAGATACACAGCAAAACGTTAACACTGGTTGCTTCTGGATAGAATGATTATGGTAATTCTTCACTATATTTGTCCATACTTTTTAAGTTTTTCATACAGAAAATATACCATATTTTATTATATATAAGTACTTAGAACTTAAATTCCACTGAAACCATAAATGTTTCCAGTTCATCTAAATAAAGCTAAGAAGAAAGAAGTTTTCTATAACACTAAATAAAAACATTCACTATCAGCAGGATCGATTCTTCATTTACTGGAATTGGATCAAACCTGGGTCAAATCTTCATCAGTGTATTTTAAATTTGTGATTATCTGTTGCCAAAACTGCAAAAGAAAAGGGAATAAGCAAAGGGACACACTAGCTTCTCCTAACCTTTTTTTTTTTCTCATTTAAAACGTCTCTTAAATTCACTCCTGTACTCCTGGTTTGGCCCAATGTGCCAAAAATAATAATAATAATAATAATGATAAGTACCTCATGGATTTATCATAATTGTTTCTGAACAGTTCTTTCTAGGACAAAGCCTTTGAACTTTTCATCTGTGTGCAGGCAGATTCTAATTTATGAATGGGTTGTGTTCCAAACATTCTTTTGTAAATTGGCTGCTTGTTTCTACGCAGAAACGCGGTCCAAGTGCCAATGAAATAAAAGCTGAGGTCCTGGTTCTACGAGGGAGGGGTCAGTTAAAAAAGTTCCTTCTCAGGTTTCTGGGCAGAGAAGAAAGCTAGTGCACATTTTCAAGAGGGTGAAGTTGATGTGCGGCAGAGGGACGGGATGTGGAGCATGGAAACAGGAGTCAGGGCCGACTCGTGAAAGATACAGGAACACACCTGACACCTGGGAGTCTGAGAGAGTGGAGGGCAACACAGTCAGGCAGGAGGAGGTTACTAAGCAAACTCAAGAGCGCCCATAAAGAAAGGAAGTTTCTGCTTGTTCAGATCAGTGTCTTCCAACTTTTAAGACTGTGGATGACTCAGTCAGCAAGCCTTCTATCACATTTACACCTGGTGACTCCTGGAAACAAAACGACAACAATGATGGTACATTTGTTTAGGAGTGGGAGGATCCCAGCCTGGGCATACAGTCATGCAAAATAAATCGTAAATACAAATGTTTCTGTTTTAATGCAATATATGTGTTGTTGAAAAACTTTAAGTTCTGTATACAGACGAAAACAGATTTTAGGCAGACTACTCAAAACCCACAGAACTCAATCACCAGAACGCTGAAAAAATAAAATGCTAAAAATATACCTAACAGTCTTCCAAATTGTTTCATTCCAATTAAATACAGAATGGACTTTATCTTTAAAAATGCAACTGTGAAGATCACTCAATGGAAAGAATGTAAGGAACAATGAAGCTTCCAAGAGATACAGACTAGAACAAAATGCACAAAGATTGGAGAGAACCATGAAATGAGTACCTCCAAGACAGACCACCTGGCCACCTGAGTCAGGAGGAAGAACAAGGATGCGTGGGCAAGATGCATGCTCCTGTTGTCCTACCTGGTCTGCTGCCTTCGCTGTGTTAGTGTAATCTGCATCCAGTTGCTGTTACCTGGATATGCCAAACAGTGATGTGCTCAAGGAAAATTGTGTATAAACCAGTCTGCATCATATGCCATCATTCCTATTTACCAATCTTGTAGAAGCTAATTTACACGATAGAAACATGCATATAGCAGAAAAGACCACATAATGATTCATCTTCTAAAGCAGATTCAAATCTGTAAGAGGACTTTATAAACCCTGCTTTCTTTCCTATTGGCCAGCCTCAACAGCACCTGAGAGCTTCCTCCAGGAGACCAACGCTTAGGGATTTGACATGAGAAATTTCGGACACACGACCCGAGAAAAAGCAGGGCGAAGTAGGGCAGCTGCTGGTGCACAGAGCACCTCTGTGCCCGTCAGAAAATGAGCCTCCTCTGTGCAGGCAAATTACAAAAAGGACGCCTGTCTTTGGCCACTGCAGCCCCTGCCGTGGTGCAGGTGGCATGACTGATTTCAGCCGCCATGCCCCGCCCTCCTAGACGCCTTTGGGCAGGTGATATGGTAAGCCAGGCCACAGAGGTCGTTCTTGGGGGGATTAATATGGAAGACCTTCCTCGAAGTCCAGGTTGAAGAAACAAAAGCAAAGGATGGTTATTACAATTACAAATAACACTAAGCTCTGAATGTTAAACTGTCTAGCAACTTGCAGATACGATTCTAATCCTAAACAACCAAACCTAAAGAAATTAACGTAAACAGAAGAAATCTCAATGAAAATACGTGAAAAGTAATGGAAACGAATAAAACCATAAAAACAGAAGATGGGACGGATAACAACGGTACCTGAAGAAAGGTCCAGTAGTTCCCTGAAATTGCCACCTGCCCTTTGTGCTTCTGGGCATGCTCCTTACTCAGCCTACAGCCTGTTTTCTCCAGTGTCTTCACCAGGTTAATCACAATTCAATCTTCAGGATCTAACTCAAATTGCACTAACTCCCCCCTCCTCCGGGGCAGTTTATTAATCCTCTGTTGCTATAGTATCAGCGCATACTACCTGGGGGGAGGGGTGCCCACCCAGGAGGACTCCAAGCCTTGCGAACTGTCACTGTCCCTCCACTCAGGCGCCGCCCAGCAGCCAACCTGCACTACAGGAGACCCTGCTCCTGTGGCTGGATCAGAGGGTCGCCAACTCTTTTTGTGTCTCCCCCTTTCTCTCAATCTTAAGAAATCTGAAATTAGGATGCCGTGTGGTTAATTGCCACCTGAAAGCACCTGGACCTGGGGGCAAATAAGCTTAGGAGCTGTGTGGGGTCTACTTGCACAGTGGAGAAAAGGCAATATTCTTAGAGAAAAGGTTCATGAAAAGTGATGCAAAGATTAGAGAGAGAGTGAGGAAGGGGCTGCTCTGGATCCTGGTCTATGTGGGGCTCAGCTGAGCTTCTGCCCTTCTGTTCCATGAGTTACCCAATAACGCTCCTTGCCCGCCCCATTTTCCCCTTTAGCTAATTCAAAGTGTGTGACTGTCATTTACAACCAAATAAACCTTGAACGAGGCACTTCTGTTAATTCACCAATCTACCACCTCGTTTACAAAATTATATGCCTATCTTCCCTGTAACACTGCAAATTCCTTACAAGCAAAAAAACTCTTTTTCATATTTCTTTCTCTAAGGCCTTAGAGAAAATACCTTAAAAAACCCAAACCAATTATAGGCTATTGGTAGAACTTTAGATATGAAAATGACACTTTCCACAAAACGAAGTACTAGTTACAGCTGGACCATTAAACCACATCTCAGGAATCTACTTCAATCTGGGACATCAAACGCTGAGTTATCCACCAAATGCTCAATTTATCTATAAACTGTAACATTTGTGAAAACTTCGAAAGTGGAAATATAATCATTTCCACATCTTAGTAACTTCAAGTGCAGATAACACAGACTCCTTTTTGGCTCATAGCCCAAAAGATAACAATAATGTAATGGAGAGTATGGATGGTGAGAAAGCCATTTAGGTACCCCAACTAGAAAACCTGCAGTCACTCTCCACTCCTTGCTGTCCATTCCCTCACGCAGTTAGCAAATCCAGCTGACTCTCCTGCCCGACTCCTCGGGCACGCCCTTTCTCTTCATCTCACTGCACTGCCCTGGTTTAGGCTCCGGTCACCTCTTAGCTAGGGGACGGCAAAGGCTTCCTGAGAGTCTCTCCTCCTGTCTCACCGAGGCCCCTCACTGGGCCATCCCTGGGGTGGCCGCAGAACCACCAAACACCCCAGGACTCTGACTTGTCACTCCCTTGCTTACTGCCCGTCATTCTCTTTCTTAGGAAACTTTGATGCTGATTTCCCATTTCTGTTACTAGGTTGCTCAGATCAACTCTGCCCCTGCAAAGAACTAACTCCTGAATAAAATATTTTTTAAACATCTTAAAGGCATCAAAGTGTTGAAGAGGCAGGAGTTACCTTGCCAAAATCTAAGTGAAAGCTGGATGGAAGAGCAGTCAGCTAACCATGGAAGCCACTTGGGCTCTGACGGTCGCACAGGTTGAGAGGAACAGAAATCAGAGCCCAGAGCCCACCCAAGGTGGGGGGGTCCAATAGGAAACCCCTTCTCTTTAAGGCGAGGCCCCAAAGGATCACACCCTCAGGCTAAGAGCGAACCAAAAATAAACCCATTTGACCCCCAGGGAACCACAGCCCAAATTTCTATCACCATGTGGTCCAACAAACTCCAAGCTATGAGTTTAGCTTAAGATGGGCTTGGGTCTGGAGCACCCTTAGCCACCTGACCAAAACAAACAACCTCTCCGGAGGGACATACTTTCACCTTAAGACTTAAAGAATCCTCCCCAAATAATTGTCCAAGAGAAATGAGTGCTCACAGCCAAAAATAACCAAGCAAACACGGGAACAAGGCACCATGAATAAGAACAGCTGAAACATCACACAGTAGAAAGATATCCACAAAGACGTGGGAGATTGGGATTATGACTATTCTCATAATGTTTAAAGAATCTTAAATTGAACTTATGGCACACTTCTGAATACTGGAATTTTCAGAGGCACACCTGAAGACATTAAAAGACCCAAACTACATGGAATAAATCCGAAATACCACTGCAGCACACTCGTCCATGTGACAATGTCTCGGATTGTTTAGAAATGCATTCAGGGTCCTCACACAAATCGTTTGGTGGTCCTTCAACATTCTGACGTTCTATGAGAGACGCTGCTTACTCTTTGAAACTTCTCGGCTCTGTTCACAAGGCAAAGTTCTTGTCGGCTGCTGTAAACATACACTCTCTCTCTGGCATGAGCTAACGCGGTTACCCCACACCTCTTATCACCAGCTCGCAGCAAGCTTTCCCCCACTCTCACATGCATTGCACAACTCGCTCAGCAAAATGCTCTAAGTACTGTGCGCAATCATAGCAAAAATAAATTTTACACATTGATGAAAACACAATGCGGAAGAGCTCCCGCCCGGTACACCAGTTGAGCACTAATGGCCCACAGTTTAGAGTCCCAGATTCATTCAGTAATATTTATTAGGTGCCTACTGCATACAAGCACTGTTCTAGGCATGGGGATACAGCAGTAAATAAGTCCCAGCTGCTGTGGAACTTATCCTGATTGGGGGGACAAATAACAAACATGTAAACAATTTGGTTATGGATAATGTTAAGTGTCACAGAGAGGAAAAAAAGTAATACGAGAGTGAGGGGCTCCTTTAGATGAGCAAGTCAGCGAGGCCATGTAAGAAGTCAACCCTTCGAGCTGAGAGACTAAAATGACAAGCAAGGGCCAGCCATTCAAAGACCTGAGAGAAGAATATTTCAGACAAAGAGGACAGTACATGCAGAAGCTCTGTGGCTGCTCTGGGCTTGGCTTGTTTAAGGAACAGAAAAGACCATCGTGGCTGGAATGAAGAAGTCACGAAGAGAGTAGCGAGGAATGAGGGCAAAGAGAGAAGCAGGGCCAAAACAGTAACACCTTGCAAGCCATAGAAAAGAGTCTGGGTTTATTCTGCAATGCCATAGGAAGCCTCTGGAAGGTTTTCACTGAAAAAGTGACAAGACATCATTTACATTTCAGAAAGATCATTCTGCCACTGCTGTAGAGAATTTGGATTGAAACAGGGCAAGGGTAAGTACAAGCAGATCTGGAGACTACTGCAGTGTTCTAGAGAAAGAGAATTTATATGGAAAGAGAGAAATATGCAGATTCAGGACTCAGAAATGGGAGTGGTGGTGAAAAGAGAGGAATCAAGGCTGGTTTCTAGATTTTTGGCTTGCGCACCCAGGTAGATGGTGGTCCGTTTACCGAAATGAGGAAGAAACTGGTTTAGGGCATGACAGGAGGTGGTACGGTAGGCCGGGGGAAGAAAGCAAGAGGTCTCTTTGGGACACATCTGAGATGCCTATTACGTATTCAAGTGAAGATATCTGGTAAGAAACTGAATATGGAGCCTGGCAGGGAAGTCAGAGCTGAAGACAGAAATTTCTCAATCCTCAGCATGAAATGGTATCAAAAGCCATGACACTAAATAAGATCATGGAGATAAAATACACAGAGTTATAGAAGACCGTGGACGGAGTTCTGGAGCATTCCAACACTTAGAGACTGGATAAAGGAGAAACCTGATAAGGTATGTAAAGAGTGGTTCGTGAGGCAGAAAGAAAACGAGAAATGACCAAAAAGAGCCCCTGGATTTGAAAACATGACCATCGCTGGTGATGCTCCGAGCTTCCTCAGAGGGCCAAGGATGAAAGCTGGATGGGAGTAAGCTACGGAGAGAGTGGCACGTAAGGAAGGGACAGCAATTATGGACCACAGGAGACAGGACTATAGACAAGGCTTGTCAACTTTTGCTCTAAAAAGGAATAGAGAAACAGTGGACGCCACGGTGAGAGATGTCATGCCAAAGGAGATTTTTGTTGCTGTGGCTGTTTGTTTTCAAGATGGGAGGTCCCAGAACAGCGAGTGCCATCCAGTAGAAAAGTGTCGTGATGATGGCCACAGTCCACAGCCACCTTCTCTGATTCACTAGCCACTACCCACATGTGGCTGCTGAGCACCTGATGTGAGCCACTCACTCTTAAGATTTAATTTTAATTAAATGAAATTTACATAGCCATGTGTGACTAGTAGCCACCAAACGACAACACAGCCCCCCAGCATGTTCGTCAGCGAACGGATTCAGCTGTCCAAAAGTCAGGAGATTGGGTGGTGGGAAGAATGGAAGCTGATGGCTTCTCTTAGTTCAATGTTTTCTAAAGCATGAAAGGTTATCAGGTGGGGGAAGGCAAAGGGACAAAACACAAGAGGGAAGTTTAAGGAGAGAGAAAAGGTAAATAGTTTCAAAGAACAGGGGAACAGTAAAATTTCAGGGTTGAATATCCCATGAGAATTATGGTAAATTTTAAAGTGGCCCTTGTCAGGGCTGTTGCTAAGTTTTTCTTTGGCAAACATTAGCTACTCAGCCCTTTAAAATCTGGCCTCAAACTACTTTTTCAACGACCTCCTAACATTGCCCGTCATTTACCTCTGTGGTTTTCAATCTTCTTGGTTTACAACCTTTTTTCCCCTGTACATATTTTCCCTTTTATATACACAGTATGTATTCAGTGCTCCCAATTTAAAAAAAAGAAAAAAGGAAGACGAGAAGAACTACAGCTCCTCTGGATGAAGCCAAGGGAAGCCCAGGGTTTGAAACCAAAGATTTAGCCCAGCCAATGCTGCTCAAACTGCAATGTGCTTACAAATCACCTGGCCTGTTAAAACGCACATTCTGCTCCAGCAGGGGTGCAGAGAAGCCCACGACTCTGCATTTCTAACAGGCTCCTGGGTGATGACTGATGCCACTGTTCTGTGGATTACACCTTGAATGAGTGGCAGGGCTCTAGGCTACAGCCATCCTGGACCACTCACCATCCTCCACTTGGTCTGCTTTCTTTTCCCAGTGTGGTCCCCCTGGCCACATATGCCTTTCCTTGCCTTCTCCAGCCAGGAGATTCTACTCCATCTTCAAAGCCCTCTCAATGTCAGTGCCTCTTTAACTCTTCTCCAAGAGTCCTGGGCAGAAGTAATCACGAGCCCATCCCTGCCCCCATCTCCTGCCACTTTCCCCCTTTCTCACTCTGCTCCAGACACACAGGCTTTCTTGCAATTTCCTAAGCATGCGAAGCCAGCACCAGCCTCAGGGACTTTGCACCAGCTGTTCCTTCTGCCTAAAATGTGCTTCCTCCACATATCCTCATGTCCAACCCCTTCATCTCCTTCACCCCCCTACTCAAAGGTCTTCTTCATAAGGTTTACACCCTATTTAAGACCCTCCACTCCCACCATTCCTGATACTCCAGTTATATATATATAGTTATATATATATATATATATAGTTTTATATATATATATATATATGTTTATGCATATATCTGTTTCTCCTGCACTAAAAGCAATTTGAGGGCAGGGTCCACCATATACTTATTTTGCATGCCAAGCATCTTGCACAGTGTCTGTTACTTTTTTAAAAAAAAAAAAAAAGGTAAAATATCAAATCGATAGCTGACATAACTTGCAACCAATAAATCTGAATTAAGTTTTGATACCTCAAACAACCTGATTACTAGTGGATGCATTAGAGACACAAGAGAGAACATGATGACAAAATAGATATAGAAATTACAGCAAGGGCACAAAGATAACTCTAAAATGACTAATTCGTAACTCAAAGATGCACAAGGATGTCAAGCGCAATGGTGACTTTACATCTATGAACCAGGATAATGCAACAATTAATTTAACATGCACTCTAATAATTTTTCTTGTTTTATCATTTAAAATACTTTTTTCAAAATAATAATGACAGCTAATATTTATGAAGAACTTACTACATGCCAGTAATTCTTTGGGCATCTTACAAGTACCAATTTATTTAATCCACATACCAAACCTCTGTAATAGGTACTATTATTACCTCCTTTTATAAAGAAGGAACTGAGAAAGAGAAGCTACATGGGTTGCTCAAGGTCATACAGCCAACCAACCAGTGTGGCACCAGACCCCAAGCTCTTAACCACGGTGGCCGGGTGAAAAACAACAGAGGCTTACTTTGAATGTAGAGGCTTATTTTTAGGTAGGTTACTGTTTTAAAACTCCCTGCAACACTTTTTATGAATAAATTTCATACCCTTTTCCTACATGCTTTGAATATAAGCACTGATTTTCTTTCTGTAAAGGAAAAATAGTTTTTTCTCAACATTAATACTCTGCCAAAGTATAGCTTTTAAGACTAAGGAAAGGGATGACGGAAAGAAAGGAATAACTCCCAGGCCTGGCCCAGACCGCTCTGCCCAGTCTTGCCCCATCCTCTCAGCGTCCCGCCCTGTATCAGACAATGCTCCGGGGCTATTTGGTTTTCATGGCCAATTTTTTCAGAAGTGGGTGGCCAGGTCCTTCTTCCTAGTCTGTCAGCTCCGCTGAAACCTGTCCACATGGTTGAACCTGCTGGTATCTGATATACTGGCGGCAGAGCCTTCCAAATCACAGCGACACGCAGCCACCACAGTATGACACGGAGAGACTGGTGGTGTGGTTCCCTGACGTGGAAAAGAACCTGGACTGCAAGGGTGAGAGCCGGAATCTTAACCACTAGACAACCAGTGCCAGCTACTGCGATCTCAGTAGGTAATTCATTCAACCTACACACGCGCCTATGTACTACTATTCCTGGCTGCTGCCGCTCTCCCCCATTTCCCACCCTATACCACCCCCAATTTACTCTTGCAAGGGTTCTTAACTAGGTTCCGCAAACCCCTAACTGGTCCTTGGATAGAATTCAGGGCATCTGGGAACTTGGTAGGATGTAGCCTATGTATTTTCATTTATTCCTTCAAGAGCATTATCAACGGACTGTCATAGAGGTCCACGACAAAAAGGAAATGTGAATAAAAGAAGATACAGTGAAATAAGCTGGGAGGTTTCTTTTTTTTTTAACAGCCCAAGAAAGAGAGAAATAAATCTGGTTAGGATTGGCAGAGGTGAGAATGATAAGGAAGAGATGGAGTCAAGGAAAATAGCTAGGTATTCCTAAATAAAACGGCATCTTTCATCTTCCTTCTACTTCTAACCTTCTAAAAAGAGACGCTGCCTCTACTTCCGCTCATTAGCTCCTTCAATCTTTAAGCGCGCACACACACACACACACACACACACACACACACGTCAATCAACCACTCTTGAAAAGTACATCCACGAACGTCATAATCTCTGGGGCACCTAATTCTGCTGGCCTTCTTGTTGAGTTTTCTCTTGCTTCCTGTTTCTTCTACCTCTGTCCTTTCCTCAAAACCAAGTAAGTGTCCCCAACGTTTCAACTTTTCCCTCAGAGACCTATTTTACCCCCATGGCTTCACCTACTAGTCCTGCGTGGACAATTCTCGATTCTCCGTCCCAGCCCTAAACTTGCTCCTGAGCTCTAATCCCGCCTTCCAACACCCCACAGGTGGGCACTGTCACTAAACTATCCATCTCCATTACTCACAATTCAACATTTCTTAAATTTAAAAAAATTTACTGGTTTCCAACACACAGTTCCTTCTCCTAACTTTTCTAACTCTATCACAGGTCACTATTCTTCCCAGGATTCATCATACACAGTCAGGGGACAAATCCTGAACATTTCTCTTTATTTTTAACGATGTTCCTTCTACTTTTTTGCTACTCAAAGTGTAGCCCATGGACCAGCAGTGTCAACATCAGCTAAGAGCGTGATAAATGCAGAATCTCAGGACTCAGCCCAGACCTGCTGAGCCAGAATCTGCATTTTTCAAATGTCCCCAAGTGATTCATATACACACTAAATTTTGAGAAGCAGTTGTCTAGTGCTTATTAAGATGCTACTAGCCTAATTACATCTGAATTTGATGATTTTTAGGCATCAATTACTGAATCCTTATTATATGCTAATTACAGTGCTGGACTGTAAATACATTATCTTACTTAACCCTCAAAATAATCCTGTGAGGTAATCATCATCATCTCCATTTAAGAATGTGTAAATTGAGGCTCAAGTAGATGTCAGTGGCTCTTAGAGCCAATCAAGGATGGAGGCAGGATTTACACCTAATCTGACCACAAACCATTCTGCCAAATTGCACAAATCTCCTTACATCCCCAAATTTCTATTTCAAAGGGTATGTTGGGCAGAATTAACTACTCTGGTTGACTGCATTTTCTAATCAACTAAGGTCGATTTTGCTTGTTTATTACAATTCTTGCTGAAAATCTTTCAAAAGGCATAGCAGACAATCCTGCCGTAAAAAGGGGAATCGTTGCCCTGCCCTGTGTGTCATTCTGAACACTCAATCCACTCTAAGGTATCTGAGAAGACATGGACAAGAAAGCGTATTCTGTTCTCAGGATCATCCCAAATTCGAGGGGGTATACAATGCTTTCTCTAATAAACTTCGTGTATGTCTGCTTGGCATTCTTCTTTCCACTAAAAAGTAAAAGGAAGAAAAAAAATAGTGTGAGACTAGCTCTGGAGTGAATGATTAGTTGGGTTCCATTCAATGTCTAGCTAATTATTATTTTAATTTAACTGCCTCATTATATTCCATTCGGTCAATATTTCACGGTCATTCATTTCATTTTTAAACCTAGTTTCCTTATCTTTTTCAGAGCCCAAATGTAAACCCACAAACCTAAAAGACATCATTATTTGCCCAGTATACAATTTGCTTATTTCATTTCCCGGACCTTGCCAAGAATATAACAAAAGCTATGGGTGCTCTACCCAGAAAACCGCATATTCGTCAAAACTCGGCTGGCAGACACCAAAATACACATCCCAGCTCCATTACCAAGACAGATCCCCGCCTGACAGCCTGGCAGGGCCCTCTCCCTTCTTTGGGGGACTGTTCCTCCCCCAACTCCAACAGGTAGGAGCTGCCACCTTTCGATAACTGCTTAGTCCAAGGGGAGGCCATGATGCACTGGAGCCAGACCCAGAGGAATCCCTCCACGGGAATTTAACAACTGAATCGAAGACACAAAGTCCCTTTTAGGGGGCAGAAATTACAAAATGTGAAATTCAGGAACTATTAGTTCCCTGGCCTGTGCAGGAAACCAGTCAGCTATGAACGAGAAGAAAGACAAAGCAGACAGAAAAATCCCAACAGCACCCAATCACCTGCTTCCAATTGTTCTGGAAGCCCAGCCCTATTCCTGGTCTTCTCCTGGTTTGGTTACTAATTCTTCCTTCCACAGTGATGGACCTCCAGAACCCTCCTGCTATTTTAAATTTTTGCCTCAGCTTATCTGTGTTTCTACGGCTTGCGACCAAAAGACTTTAACATTAATAATGGCTACTCTTAAATACTATATTTACTTTAAACAAGTTTTATGTTCTTTAAATTTTTTCTATACAGATGATGTCTTCCTCTAGATACTTAAAGAGGTTTTTAAACACTAATTTCTAGAAGGCTCACATTTCACTCTGCATAAAGATCTTCTAAATCGCTATTTAAAACAAGTCTTGGCTCCTATCATTCTACATGCGCCACACACTATTAAAATACAATTTTAAGAAGCTAGCTGCCTGATCATTTTTAGTGTAATTCCAAATGCAACAAGACAAAATTGCCTTCTTAAGTCGTCTTTCCCTTTATGTATTCAATTAGATTCTCTGCTTAAAATACTTAAAATAAAAATTGGCAGTGATCCATTCACTGGTGGGTATTTTAAGTTAGAAAGCAGCGACAGCAAATTAACCACACGAAGTCAGGCTTACTCTTTTCTTTGAGAATTATCACCCCATAGACTTGAAAATTTCCACCTTAATAGCAATTTTTACATTTTAATCAAAAAGACTTTGACTTAATACACTGCAATGCAGCCCAACTACAATCAATCCGACAAACTCTTAGTTCACACAGCCCTTAAAATCAGATTTCCTTCCTTCTGGTCACGGCCATGAAATTCCCTGAACGCTGATGCATTTGCAAGGTGCAACTTTTGTTATATACTATTTTATTGTTATAGACTATTGTTTATACTATTGTAATACTATTATTGTTGTATATTATTATATATATATATATATAACGTTTGTTCTATACTATTACCATTCCTAGTCTATGGATCCTAATATAACGCTATGAACCCGGAAGACTATAAAAATAGTTGAATCTTGAAGGTAGAAAAAAACTTGGAAAACATCCAGTCCAATTATTTTCTTTCACAGATGCAAACACTGATGCAAAAACTAGTTAACATGCCTAAGGTCAACAAAATTAGAGAAAGAATTAGAACACAGATCCAATGAGCTTTTGACCATAGTATGCAGAAAATTCCCAATCCCCTTTTAAGATGCCTATGTGATAAAATAAATACGCAGCTCCCCTTAGTGTTCCAAATGTATGGTTATTTCTAATTGTCCTTAAGACAAACCCAAATGAATTTTAAAAGCATGAAATCGCTTTATTCATGACAAATCTTTTCCTGTTAATTTTGATCACATTAGAAATGTAGAGAAAGACTCGGATTTGAATGACCTGTTCCTTCTCTGCTATGTTCTCTCAAATGTCCCCATTCATATACAACACTATGCTTGCTCCTTTTTAACAATGCTGACATATTTATTCTCATTATACTATAAACTTTGGTGCACACAGGTCGTATAAAAACATTTATCTAATATCAGACTTTGTCACCTAAAATGAAATCAATCAGAAATACATGGCACTAAGTGCTTAGATTTCATCTTTATATACACTTCCCTTTCTTTTTGTCAAAAATAAGAAAGAAAATAAACATTTTGCAAAAGGCGGCTGTGAAATCGCTTTGTTATGTCAACTCAGAGCCCTCAAAATAAAGATATCTGGGACGAAAATACGAGGGGCATTTTTAGGAATCTTTTGCACAGTGGCTGGCACTATGTGCCCAATATATATTTCAGGAATGAATAACATGGCTACATTACATACTATGGAAACTTGACTCCTCTAGATGATGACGATATTTAGAATTGCTAACTTTTCTTGAAGGCAAAAGAAAGTAACATGAAATTCACTATCTACAAATTATACATTATTTTTACAAGCCTTAAGCAGTTTTAAAATATTTCCAATTAGCAAGGAAGTCTAAGCAAATGTAGCAATTCAAATATAATGTAGCAACATAGGTGGTTACAGTAAAACACCCACAATTACAAAATTTTCTTTGGAATTCTGACTCATTCCCAGAGGGCACACTTTTTCAGCAGCATATTGTTGATGCCACTTTACTAGATTAAACTCAGACACATTCTCCTGACCAAAACACCAGAACTCCAAAGGAGATAAAAGCACCCACAAACACGGAACATAAATTTTTTTAAAAAAAGGAAACTAACAACATAAATAATAAAAAAGCTTAACAGAAATAGACATAACTCTAAATTGTCAACTTACTACATAGGAAAAAATTCATTTTATTTACTATAATAAAACTTATGACAGTTTTGGTGCAGTAATGTATGCTGTTATAAAAACTTACATTCCTAATTGGCTAAAGAAGTTGTCAGGAAGTTAAAATGAACTTAAACAGATCAGGCATTAGGCTGATAGAAATAATCGTTTCTCAACCTGCTTAAAAACAGTCCCTGCATCCAAACACAGTCAACCCTGGTACTGTTTCATCTTTTTCCCCAGCTCAGCTAGGGGAAGAAAAACACAAATACGATGCTTTTGAGCCATTTTAAATACCTTCATTAAACTGAGACTGTTCTTTAAGAAGCCAGCATGGTTTTCTGTCACTTGTATTATGCTCCAAAGAACACAGACATGCACTGAAATCGACAGTAGGGAAAGTAAGCTTACACTTTTCCTCAGATGCCAACTGACTGCAGTGGGTAAGGTCATGGTCAAAATTCACAGGCTCATTTAAACTTTCATGGCTCAGCCAAGAGCTCCTATCATGTTTCCTGATCCCAAGGAGATTAAAACTGCAGGAGTTTCTCGCTGTAAGATCAGCAGGAGGCTTTTTCAGACCCTCAAACCGCAGTCCGCAGAGCCCGCAGCGGCGCATCTTCCACCACCTCTGGCTGGGCGTTAAGCTAACCTTTCCAAGCGTTCTCCTCGAGCCTTTACAACAAACTCCCCAAACGGGTGCAGCTAACTCAAGACCCTCCTATGCGCGCCAGCTGAGACCCCCCTCCTGCTATCATCCCCCCGGCCGCCCTTCCGCAGTCGGTGACTTCGGCCTGGCTCCCCAGGGTGGGGGAGGTGTGGGGAGGAAGACTCCCCGCCAAGCGGCTCCTCAGCCGGCACAGCGGCAGGGTGACGCGGGAGAGGAGCAGAGGAAGATGCTGAACACCAGTGCCATATTTACACTGGCTTTTTCTTTGCCAAAAAGATTCCTTGTGTCCAATAATATCGCCTTTAAAGGAAAAAAGGACCTAAGCACCAAAGCTGCTGCCCCAATCTCCACTATTCTCATCCGTTCCCCCTCGGGGAGGCTCCGGACCCTCCTAGCCTCGGACAGGTACACCTGCCCGTCGGCGGAGGACCGGGCCGCCCCGCCGCCCCCAGCAGAACGGAGCGATCGCCAGGACACTGATCCCAGCAGCCCCCACCAGGGCTGACAGCCCAGGCGTAGCCGCGCCCCGCACAAACTTCCCAGTTCCGGGGCTGCGGGGACAGACCGCGGGCGGCCGGCCGGGGGTCGGCACTGGCCGCAGGGCTCAAATGCAGATGGAACCCTTCGTCCTGCACGCGGTCCTAGATCCCAAGGGGGTCTAAGTGGCGCCCGGGTGGCCCGGAGGGGCTGGCGCGCGCCGCGGGGCTGGGGGCACGGAGACGCCGCGGCGGGCGGGCAGCCCTGGAGGGCGAGCAGCCGGAGGGCCGGGGCCCCGCTCGGGCTCCCCGCCCCGCAGCAGCTGCAGCAGGAGGAGGAGGGGAGCGAGGAAGAAGAGGAGGAGGAGGAGGAGGAAAGGGACTGCGCGCCGCAGCCCGAGCCCTTACCGAGTGGTTTACCCCCCACATCAGGACGCTGAGCAGCGGATCGCTGGCCCGAAAGAGCTTCACTTTCTGCGCTACGAAGTGCTTCTTCTTGGTCTTCGTCTTGCTCGCCAGGACGGAAGACCCCAGGTTGCTGGGGGTCGCCATGGCCGCCGCCTGTCCCCTCCACCGCCGCGCTCCCGAGGCCGGGGACCCGCCCTCTCTACACGCCGGCCCGGGGAGGCAGCCGCATCCCCCCGGCGGCAGCCCCGGCGCGCCGTGCCCTCCTCCGACCCCCGGCGCGCTCGGCCCTGCTCGGCCCCGCTCGGCCCGCTTCGCCCGGCCGGCCGGCAGGGGAGGGAAGCTGCGCTCGGCTCGCGCCCCGGCCGGATCCCGCGCCTCCGCGGCTCGGCGCTCAGCCCGCGGCTGGACCGGGCGGCCGCGAGCGGCTTCCGCGTTGGGCGCCGGCGTCATGACGCAGGGGGCGGGCGGGCAGCTGCGGCGCCGCCAGGCGGGGCGCGGGGCGCGGGCGCGGCCGCGGGACCGTTAAGCTGCGCCCTAGCGCTCCGGCTCCCGCGCGGGCTCCGCGGCGGCCCGGCCGCCCCCTGTGTGCGCGGGCGAGCTCCGGCCGTCCGCTCCCGGCCCGCGGAGGACGCCCGCGAGGCAGCCCCTCCTGCTCCCCAGGAAGAAAAGAGGGAAGGATGGGGGGAGTGGGGAGATCGGAGGAGAGGGGCCGCTTGCCCTGCCAAAGTCAGGAGACCTGAAATGCCACATGGAGACCGGGGCTTCCCTGGCACCGAGGGAAGGGACCTGGGCGCATCGTTGGCCGCCCCCCGAAGTGGCGCTGAAATGAACTGCTTAATCCCTTTGTGCCTTTAACCATCGGGCCCTTCGGACCCTGGATTTGGGCCTCCCCACACTCTCGGAGTCATGCAGAAGGGACACCCCCACCTAACGCCTGGGCTGTCTATTGCTAACACCACCAAAACCCTCCCTGGAAAGGACCCTGCGTTCCTCATCGAGAGCCCTTGGTTTGGCCAGGACGATCATGCCCAAAATTGCACCTTCTACTTCAAATCCTCCAAGTTGTTCTTTACATCCCTAAATCAGCCCTTCTTAATGCTGGGAATACCTGACGCACCTCAGTCAGCTACCCTTCCACGTAAGTCTAAATACCTGCTGTGGCTATATCTTCCTCAGTAATCATCAGCCCATTCTAGGTACTTACCCTGAGCCAGCCCACTGGGCAAGCACGCTATCTATTGTCTTTATTACTCCACTCAAATACCTACTGTGTGGATACCTACTACGTGCTTGGTCATCTGCATGGTTCTGTCAGGGAGACAAAGCGTGACAGACCCTTTCCCTTCAGGAGCTCGAGTCTCATGGGGGTGGGGAGTGATGGGTCATGTGGTCGCCTTCATTAGCTCCTCCTTTTTCTTTAGCTGTTCTTTAAACATAGGGAGTTGCCCCAAAGTCCTCTTGTAGTCCTTTCCCTCTTGCTTCATACTATTGTCCAAAATGATGTGTGTTCCCCCAGCGTCAACCATCACCACTCTTAGTGGTTAAAAGAAACCACCCAAATTTGTAGTAAGAAGACATGGGCCAGTGCAGTTCCCCCACTTATTCCAGCAAATCAGTGAACGTCTCTGAGCCTCAGGTTCTTCGTGTTAACACTGGGGATAATCAGACACAGATGTCACTTTAGGGATTACTCTGGGCCTGGTTAGATAATTCTGCACTACCTACTTTATAGGATGTTTATTGGAATCAAAATCAACACTGGACAATGGCTATGAAAAGCCCTTTGTAATCATACAGCACTAAACACATTCAAGATAAAATGTAAATATTTGCAGATAGCCCGTAAATTCTCCCCTAATTCCAGAGAAGGGCCTGGTGGAACATCTTGACTTCAGTTGTCCACAGGGATCTCAAAAGGTGTCTACAACCAAGTTCAGCATCTTCCTCCATCCCACATGTTGCTTCATTTTTCTATTCTATTGGGAATGGCATTCATATCAGTCAGTTACCCCGGCTAGAAGTTCATTTATTTAACAAATTTTCATTGATCCAAGCTTCAAAGCTTAGAATCATCATTGATTATTGCGTCTCAGCACCACTCCACATAAACCCCTTTATCAAGCCCTTGAAAACCATTGTGCTCAAATATTGTCTCTTCTCTGTTGCTTTCACCATCCTCCTGGTTGAAATGAATCCACTCACCTCAGTGCTTCCATAGCACTTTTGTTTCATAACAGCTCTATTGTACTTAATTGTATATTAATAATGCAAGACAATGGTCTTGCTCTGACTGCTAAAAAACTGAATTTAGTGACCACAAAGTGTTGAATGAGCCTACAGGAAAGGGAGATGGCTACCTGTGGGCACTGTCAGGTGAGGTTTTAAGTGAAAGGGTGGCAAGCTATGGTTGGGTACACAAGGTGTCACCCCTGTTAGGGGCAGATAGGGGCATAGGCATGGAAAGGAAAAATCATGTGGTATTTTCAGAGAGTAGTGAGGAGACTTGTAACTTTTAAAAGACAGAATTTTTTTTCCAGCTTTATTAAGATATAATTGACTTGTAACATTGGGTAACTTTAAGGTGTACAATTTGAGGATTTGATACATGTGTATGTTGTGAAATGATTACCACAGTAAGGTTAGTTAACATCTCCATCACCCATAATTACTGTGTGTGTAATGAGAACATCTAAGATTTACTTTCTTAGCAACTTTCCAATATATAATACAGTATTGTAAAGGGACAGGATTTTCGGTGATTTAACTTGCTTTGAATGGCATTTAATATCACGCCATTCATAAATAGGTCATTTATTGATTTTGCCAATGACCTTTCACATTAACTTTGTACTCTGCAGAGGGGGTGTGTGATACAGGAATTTGAGAGTCACAGAAATGACCTCAGAAAGTACCTAATCCAGTTCTCAAATTATATCCACTAGACAACTGAGATCAAGAGAAATGTGATTTCCTGACTTGTTGAGAGACAATAAATTCTTTGAAGCCAGAGTCCATGTGGTACTCACTCTGTATCCTCCCTGTGAACCTAACATATTCCCTTTCCGTAGCACTATGGCAAAGTTTTGGTGAATAAATGAAAAGGAAATTTTCATCTCTCACAGCAAAGTTACATGTAAAAATTCCACCCCCAGGAAATGTTTGTGCAATGTTCCATTCAGATATATTTACTGAGAAATTAGGTTAGGTTAGACATAGCGTTAAAACTTGAGAGTTAGATACTACGTGGATTTAGCAACCTAGCAATTTGATCACTGTTTTCCTTTGGAGTTTGTGTGATAAGGGAACAATGCATATGTCCTTGGTTCAGCACCTTATTCAGGCTGCTCATGTTGTCCAGGATTGAAGCTTCCCAACCACCAGCATTCAACAATGATCTTAACCAGAGGCATGGCCTGAGAAAGAAGAGCAAGGAAGTTCGATCTCAGGATGGGCATGTGGTCGTGTCAATCAAGGAGAACGCTGCTCCTACCCCTTTGCATTTGGCCTGTTGGGCTGTTCATCCAGGTGCCAAGGCCATCACAGCTGCAAGAAAGGCTCCAGCAGCCAAGTTAACTACGAAGAGAGAAGGAAATGTCAGGAAGATTGAAAGGCTCCCAATACTGACTTGTTTCTGATGCTGTTCTGTTGTTTCTTACTTTCTTTTATTGTAACCAACATTATTTACTATTCTAGAAGAGCATGGTAAACGTGTTATGTTGACTGAGGTATACAATACCAGACATGGGGGTTGAAATAGGGTGGATGCTCTGATTCTTTATTTTATTACCATTTTCATCAAAAAAGAACTTCCTCAATTGAATGATTCCAAGAAGAATTCTTCCTTGAGAAGAGGAATTCAATAACTTCCTTAGTGCCTTTGGAAGCTATTATGCTTTTCATTGTTCTCTGAGGAGATCAGAGCAAGATTTGGGATAATTCCATTCAATCTTTTGTAGTGTCATCCAGAGCCTTGCCGTTCAAAATGGGGTGATTTTGGAAGACCACTATTAAAGTGTATATTCAGTCAAACCCAGGCAAAATGCAATAAATGGGATCCAAGAATTCAATTGGGACATGTGAGTTACTTTTGGGAGGGAAGCTGTTGACATGATGCAGGACAGCTTGCCATCTGGGAGTTCTGAGGGTCTAGCTGTGCTGTCCAAACCCCTCATGGGATGGCTCTGGTTTGGCACCCGCTGGTAGGGGTTGTCCACTCAACCGAAATATTGATGGTGATTCTCCTGGCTTCTGCAGCTGGCTGGGACTTCCAGGACAGTGGCAGCAATTCCAGGAATCTACCACTCAGTTGGCAGCTGTTTTCTTGGCCTGACTTGGGGAGATTGGACTGTAAGAAGACTGGGTGAAAGGAGCCAACACATAGAGTAACCACTTCCATCCTGCCCCCACTTCCTGTCCACTCCCCAAGCAGAGGATGAGAATGCCAGCAGCCTCTTTAGAAGACAGGAAGCTGTGTGGAGGACAAGAGTCAATCTCCAACAGCGTTATATCTTTATTATGTATACCTTTATAATAGAAATAGAAATTTCCAACATTGGAGAGCAATTGAATGACAGTAGATCCATATGGCAGACTCTAATGCAACCGATAAAAATGCTATTTTCACAGAAAAGTGTAATGACATAAAATAACTGTGATATTAATCTAAGTGAAAAAACAGGATACACAATTGTGTATAGATATGGTTTTAATATTATAAAATGTGTATGTGTATGTCCCTGTGTAAAAGACTAAAATAAACTATGTCCTACTGTCGACAGTGATACGTAAGGAATGTGGTTTGAATTATGGATAATTTAAAAAATGTGTTTCTGCATTTTCAAAATTCTCTAAAATTCATATATATTACTTCGATAGTAATTTTTAAAAATGCAACTATCTTCTCTGCTTAAATAAATAACAGAGTAATGGCATTTAACATAGTAGCCCAATTCCTATAAGAGAACAGCCTTTTAAGTTACTCCTTGCTATTTATTATAGTTAGTTTTGAACTAAGTCTGTAGTGGAACAGACCATTTTCCTATACATGGGGGGAGAGGAAGGTCTCTTGAGACCCCAAAGAGTCCTTAAGAGAAAGGAAGTCTACAAATACGAGGAAAACAGCAGTAGTGCTGTTTTATCTACTAGGCAACATATTCCCAATGCTTAGGGCTTGTGACTTTTTCATTTTCTTTTTTTTTTTTAAGAAAAACCTTGAGATCAGAAAAAAAAAACTGACTCCAAAAGAAAACTGCAAACAATATTAATAATACAAATTTTATTAACTGTCTACAGCACATAACATAATACTATCAAGTTTATTAAATTTAGTATAAAAAATGCATTATATTTACAAGCATTTTGTGTTAGCCTTATTTTATAAGGATATATAACGATTGATAAAAAAGATAAACAGCCAATCAAAAATTAAACATTAGGGGCCAGCCCCATGGCTGAGTGGTCAAGTTCATGCCCTCTGCTTCAGTGGCCCAGGGTTTCGCCAATTCGAGTCCTGGGCACGGACATGGCACTCTCGTCAAGCCATGCTGAGGCGGCATCCCACATGCCACAACTAGAAGGACCCCCAACTAAAAATACACAACTGTGTACCAGGGGGCTTTGGGGAGAAAAAAGAAAATCTAAAAAAAACCCAAAAATTAAACATTAGTCATAGCCAAAAATTCCAAGAGCAAAAATACAAAAATCTTTTCTAACATATTTTACGGCAAGTGTATTGTGTTAAATGTGGGATATGAACACATTTTAATATGTTTGATATGAGGGGTTGGAGCCTCCAGAAATAGGAATGCCCAGCACTTAAGAGAGTCTTCTAAATGCTCTTGGAAGAAGAGGGTTTTCACCTCATTGATCAACAACGTCCATACAAATTGCTGTGACCTTGAAGGCAAGGCTGACTTGAAAGACCAGAGGAATCAGAAGATTTTAGCCTGAGCCTTTTGTCCTGGCTAAGGGAGAAGTCTATGCTATCCAGAAGCAGGAGGCAAGGGGACTCTGGCTGGTGGAGGCTGGTGGCGAGAGGAAGCCCTGTAAGCTGCCTGTGAGTTTGTCCCCATCTCTTATGACTGTGGCACGAGTTAAGCCTGACTATCGTTAAGGCAGCTGGTATTTTCCTCCATTATTTATTTTTTCATTGACACTTCAGAAAAATGCGTTCATGCAACTAGCATTTTTTGATTGTACCTACTATGTGTCAGGTAACATGCTAGGTGCTGCGTATGATTTCTTCCCTCATAGAGTACAGTCTGAGAGGATACAGAGTAGAAACAAATAGCTAATCCTATAATTACAGATTGTGACATGGCTTTTAAAGGTAATATACCCAGTGTAGTGACAGAAAATAGGCAGAGTGTCAGGGAGACCCTCTCGAAGGAAGAGATATGTAAGCCTGAAAGATGAGAAGCAGTCATCATAAGGAATGGGGTGAAGAGTGACAGGACAGAGGCACCATCGCGGAAAACTTCTGTTCTAGAACCCAAAGGAAGCCTGCATTGGCAAGGCCGGCAGGGGTCAGGTCAGACCCTGGCAAGGATTTGAATTTCTTCCAAGGGCAACTGGAGCCCTTGAGAAGCTGAGGTTGTGTTTATAAGAAGATAGTGGCTCCTGTGTGGAGAAGAGATTGAAGGAATGGAAATGTCAAAGTAGAAAGACAAGTAAGTAAACCATTACTGGAATCCAGATAAGAGGTGCTGATGGCTTGGACTAAAGTCTTGACAATAAAATTCATCTACAGAAGGCAGTAGTATTTTAGTGTGGATGGGGGCGGAGAAAGTGCGAACCTGGCCTCACTGCCGAAAGGGGCGCATAGTTGAGATCTCAGTCAGTCCATCTGTGCTTTTAACATTCCTGCAGTCAAGGGGCACCTGGTGTAAGCACCTGTTGCTGTTAATGAGAAGGCATCTAGAGAGAAATCTCACCCAACGTCTGCTTTAATGGAGGTATTTTTAATTCTAAAATATAGTATAGGCTATATGGATGCTACACTAAAGAAAACCTAGAGAAATAATTGGTGCGTATAATTGAAACACATCCAAAGAAATGTAACTTAAGATCAGCATAACGAAAATGCTCACAGCGATCTTCTTGCTGCTGTATCCGGTAGTCAGAGATGGGATGGTTCCCACGGTCTTTGCTGCCCTTGAGAACCAAATGGAAGACACAAACCACAGCCTTGAAGAGTTGGCAAAGAACAAAAGCCTTGCTATCCTGGCAGAGCCGACTGTCTGAGTTGGTTAACTCCGTGCAGGTCCAGTCCTTCAACCCAGGGGGAAGAACTGAAGGGGGAAAGAGGAACAAGCAGTCTCAGAGAGATTCCCATTCCAGCCAGGCAGTTTCCTCTTCCCCCTCCCTGCTCTCAGTTCCTGAAATCAGCTTTTTTGGCATCCTGCAGAAGCAGAAGCAGCATTGGAGCAATCAGTCAGGAGGCGCACTGTGAGGTGTCCCTTAGACACATCTGTGTCCCTCACACCCCTTCTCCCAATCCTGGAGGCCTCCATTTTAGCACACTCGTTTTACCCCGGAGAGTTATATAGGAGCCTGCAAATCCACTGAACTTTCTCTGTCATCTGTTCAATGACCTCAGAATTTGATGCCTGCCTTTTCTCATGGTTTTGGGTTTGGGGACCTAGTGTGTAAAGTGCAGGTTACTTCTAGCCGTAGCGGTCTGGTGTCCATCCTGTCACCCCCAGACATGCCTTAGTCACTTTCTCAAGTCTCTTAAACTTGAAAGGGATGGAGGCGGGCTTTGCAGGTAGCTTAGACTCAGAAGAGAACCATTTAAATCCTTTATATACTTTTAGTACCAGCTAACATTCAATTGTTGTACTAAAAGGAAGACATAGATGAAATAGTTGTTACATAAAATTCTAGGCCTGAATTTTAAACATAGGAAACTGTTACTCACTCATGTTATTTGTCCCCTTTGTTTGTGCTTTCATCATAAATATGGCACAGTTCTTCCTTAGAGAGTTGGCAGAAAACTTTCAATAAAGAATCTTGCGCTTCCTTTGTTAATTTGGGCTTTTTCTCTTTTAGCTTTATATTCACATTTTAAGTATGTCATAATAGTAGTGTTTTAAAACTTGGTAAAGTAGAACTCCGGGACTCATCTGAAGTCAGAGATAGGTTTATATTCATTTTTCCTGATTCATTCATTACCTATGTCCTGAAGTTCTAGAAGGTTCTGGGCACAAAGATGAATAAGACACATTCCCTGCCCTTGAAGAACCATAGATTAGTGGAGAAGATAAACCCATGAGCCAATCGTTTTCCATACTCTATGGTATATAGGCTCTAGCAAGGCTATGGGGAACATGGAGGAAGACAGCTGGATTAGCCTGTGGGAGTGGAGGAAGGGAGAGAACGCGGATGCTCAGAGCCAGAGAAGGTGATCCTGAAATGATGGTGCTTGAGTTAAAAAAAGAGTTTATGCAGCATAATCACAGCATCTATTTATTTTGTTGCTGTAGCTATACAAAAAGTAGTGGAATACATTTCTGCAAAAAGTTCACACAGGAAGAAGGACAGGGACTGAAAAGGGAAGGTCCCGCCTCCCACTTTCCCTCTACGCCCATTTGTATAAATGGGAAAGTGCTGTACAGATTGTTTCATGAACTTGCTTCCTTTCTACTTAACGCCATGCATTGGAGAGCTTTCCATACTGGAGTAGCGGGATCTCACTGTCACAAATCTCATGTATACAAAATTGCCATTTTCTTAATCCATCCTGTACTTCATTTAGTTGTTAGGTGAATAGCAGAGAACTTGATCAAGTCCCTTCCGATAAAAGTGGTCAATTCTGAGTTTTTCTCAGTCTCTAATAGGTAAAAACTCAGTGAAAGTCAGCTTCCCTTCCCCCAGGAGTGACCCAGGATGGAGGCAGGAGGCTTATGCCTTGTGGCTTGGGGATGGAGACCACTGACGGATTGTGGGCATCCTCATCTCCTGGCATCCACGGAGATGACCTCCATCACACTATGATCTCTTCTACTCAGGCCCCCATGCTCTGGAAACTTCTCAGCCAGTCTCCAGTTCCCTTCAGGCCCACGCTTCCCCCCTCAGCCACCTCTGCCCCTCTAAGAGGATCCCCGGGGCTTTGGGCTGCCCTTGCCCTTCCACCTGGAACCTCAGTCAGGCAGCACTACTCCATGCCCTGCTTCTTCTCTACGAGGCTTTCCATGTCCTGAGACACCCCTGATAACCAAGGCCTAGATCCTTCTGATCTGGGGTGCCTTCCAACCCACACCAGGGCCCATTCTGCTGCTCTCCTACTCTGAGAAAAATCTCCCAGCTACACCAAGAGTCTTTTTTTCCACCTCCTTCTAAAAGGCATGTGTTCATCCCAAACCATTATTCAAGAATAAACGTCATGCTCAAATCCTTTGGCTACTTGGCTTTTGGCCACACAAAAACCTTCTTGCATTTTTTATTTTTAAAGGTTCAGCTCTTGCAAGCAAACACCTTGGCTTTCAAGACTATTACTTTCCCTGTGGGTTTCAAGGACCTGTTTTGGAAGGAAAAGCCAAGGACTTTGGCTTTATATTTCCTGCCCTTTAGCCCTTCTCTGAGGCCCTAGGCATTAGCATCATCGCTGCCTGGATACGTATCAAATAGAGATAACAGTGGTACATACTGTAAATGGTTATTGTGAGGATTAATATAAGCCAAATGATATAGTAATAGATGATATAATATGACTATGTAATTAACATAAATTAAGTAACTGTTTATGTTAAATAATTTGATATAATTTAAGTAAATTAACATAAAGCACTTTTCACAGTACCTGGCACGTGGAAAGTGGTCAATAAATGTTTCCATTATTATTCATTCATTCAACAAATATTGAGCATCTGCTATGTGCTAGGCAATGTTTCAAGGCCTGGGAAGGTGAATAAAACAGATTAAGATACCTGAACTCATGGAGCTTTCAGAGTAGAAAAATATAGAGGATGTTTGTTGGGAAAATAACAAAGGAGAAACATAAAGAAGAGGAGGAAGAAAGTTAATGTTGGAGAGGGCTTGTAAGTTTAGACAGCACAGCCTTGGGGGAACCTCACTAAGGAGACGTTTCAGTAACTCCTGAAGGAGGAAGGGAGCAGGCCAGGCAGCTACCTGTGGGAGGAGCGTTCCAGGCAGAGCACCTGCAGTGCCAAGGCTCCTGGGCAGAAAGGGTAAAAGGAGTTACTGAGGATGGAAAGCCATGGGTTTACGTTGCAAAATAGTATCCTACCACGTTAGCATCTATAGCAGGACATCACTTTTTCTTTTTTTTTGCTGGGAAAGATTCACCCTGAGCTAACATCTGTTGCCAACCTTCCTCTCTTTTTTTCTCCTCCTCAAAGCCCCAGTACATAGTTGTATATTCTAGTTGTAGGTCCTTCTGGTTCTTCTATGTGAGCCACCACCACAGCATGGCTACTGATGGACGAGTGGTGTGGTTCCATGCCCGGGAACCCGGCCAAGGCCACTGAAGTGGAGCAAGCCAAACTTTAAACACTCAGCCATCAGGGCTGGCCCAGAAGGACATCACTTTTTAACTACTTCATGGCTCCCTGATATGGCAGGAGTTGGCAGACTATTTCCTGAAAGCCAAATCTGGCCACCACCTGATTTTGTACATAAAGTTTTATGGAAACACAGCCTCTCTTGTTGTTTACATATTGTCTGTGGCTGCTTCGTGCCATGACAGCAGAGGTGGATAACCAGACCATATGACCTGCAGAGCTTAAAATAATTACTATTTGGCTCTTTACTGAAAAAAATTTGTCGACTCATGGTATGTAGGTATTGGCACTTATTTAACTAATCCCCTATGCTCAACAAATTATCTTAATATTCTTACAGTTGCAAGATTTGCAAATTTGTTTTAAACTAGTTTTGGCAAAATTAGGGAAATTACTGGCTTATTGAAAGGAAGATTCAGGCATAGCTGGATGTAGAGACTGAGTGATTGCTTCAAAGATTAATGTTTCCATCTCTTGGTGGCCTCTGTGTGTGTGTGTGTTAGTTTCATACCACCAGCCGGCTCTCTTCATGTGCCAGAGAAGATGGCCCCTGACAGCCCCTAGCTTAACAACGGCTCTGCAGAGAGAGCTTCTCTTTACCAGTGTCTGTCTATCACTTCTCTGGCAGGTCTCAGGTTGGCCCTGTTGGAATCACCACACACCTCTGGATCTAGCACTGGGTCCAGGAAAATGAGATGCCGTGGTTGGCCAGGATTCAGTCCAGTGCTCGCCAGTGTGCCCAGATGGAGGAAGGGGCTTGTGTTAATCAGGATTCTCCAGAGAAACAGAACCAATATTTATAGAGATGGAGAAAGAGATTTACCATGAGGGATTGGCTCATGAAATTATGGAGGCTGAGAAGTCCCATGACCGGCCCAAGAAAGTTGGTGGTGTAGTTCCAGTCTAAACCGGAAGGCCTGAGAACAGGAGGACAATGATGTAAGCCCAAGTTCAAAGGCCCAAGAACCAGGAGCACTGATGTCCCAAGCCAGGAGAAGAAGGTTATCCCAACTCAAGCAGAGAGCAAATTAGCCCTTCTTCCATCTTTTGTTCTATTCAGGCCCTCAACAGATTGGAAGACACCCACCCACATTGGCTAGTGCAATCTTTTTCATTCAGTCTACCTATTCAAATGCTAATCTCTTCCAGAAACACCCTCACAGACACTCCTAGAAATAATGTTTCACCAGCTATCTGGGCATCCCTTAGCACAGTCAAGTTGACACATTAAATTAACCATCATGGGGTTATTGTGATTGACAGCCCCAACTGCACTAAGTGAAATGGAAAGAAGTGGTTCCCCCAAGGAAGGAAAGCTGACCAGATTACAAAACAGCACAGGTCCTGTTGGCAATTTTTCACCACTGTGTGAATAACATTTCAATGAACTGCTTCATATATCTTTTTATACAACTGTACTGGTATTTCTCTAAGATAGGTACCTAGCTTATGGCAAATTGCTTTCCAAAAATGATTTGCCAATTTACTTTCTGACAGCACATGAAATGCTTTTTTTCCATACCCTCTCCAACCTTGGATGCTATCAGTCTTTGAAAATGTTGCCAATCTAATGAGCAAAATAAGACCTTTGATTTCTTTAAAAAAAATTCCCTGATTAGAACTAGGGCAAGGCATCTTTTCATGTTCACTGACTTGCAGGTCAGGTCCTGGGAAGCAGATGCTGAGATGGAGATTAGGGTGCAGGAAGTTATTAGGGAGGGCTCTTTTGATTAACAGCCATGGGGGCAGGGAAGGAAGCAGGACGGGCAGAGGGATAAGTTGGGCTGCACAATTAAGGGTTCAGCTGACCTGTTGGTGATCTCTGAAGCTATGATGGCCCTTGGAGTCATCTTGCCTTAGAGCATGGTGGCCAAGCCTTTATCTCCCTGGGTCTCCCAGTCATTGGACAAGGGCTGCCCTGGGAAGGCACATGCGCTTGGGTGAGGCAACTCTTTCCACTGAGGGTCATTCCCAGCGAGGGCTGACAGACAAGGGCAGTCAGCCAGCAACCCTCTCAGTAGCTGGAGGAATAAATCCTTCAGAACTGGAGCACGGCATAGCCAGCATTACACTAACTGTATTTATTAATTTGTGAACTGCCTGTTCATAGTCTTCTTTCTGTTTCTTTGTTGATTTGTAGTGGTGCTTTATTCTGGATATTAATCCCTTGTATATTATATGTGTTGCAAATATTTTATCTTAGTCTATTGCTGGTCTTCAACATTGAGGTCATTTCTTTTAAAGACCTGTTACATTTTTAGATAGTCAAATTTTCCATTTCCCCTCTCCAAGATTATAAAAATATTTTATATTTTCTCTGTATACTTCTATGCTTTTTAAAAAGTGTCTAGCTGTTTAATTCTTCTTGAGTTTATTTTTTGTTCGTGGTAAGAGGTAAGGTCCCAGGACCATATAGTTAATAGATTATTCTCTACAGACTGATGTAAAACGGAAAATATACTGTTAAGTTTCCATTTCGATGAGAATATATTTTGGCCCTCCAATTCCAGTGATGTGTTATCTATTCTTTTGTTAATATCTCGTTTTAAAATCACTGTATTTTTATATTTTGGTGCCTGGTTGGTCAAATCTTCCATCATGACTTAATTTTTTTCAAAAATTTTTGGCTATACCTATGCATTTTCTCTCTGTTATGAACTTGAGAATGGACTTATTTTATCGAGATTGCATTACGTTTACAGATCAAACTGAAACATTACAACCTATAATGTTGAGACTTCTCATCTAAGAACGTGTACATCTACTTTGTTTTAAAGGTTTTTTTTATTACCTTCAGTAAAGCTTTGTAATTTCCCTCACATAGGCCTTGTACATTTCTTGTTAGGTTTACTTCTAAGTATTTTGCTACCTTCACCCCCGCCGCCTTTTGTCAATGAAATCTTTTGTTTTCTTCCAATGATGTAATATGTTACATATGTAACAATCTGCTGGTCTGATTAATAGCATTTTATTGTGTCTGTTCATAAATGAAATTGGTTTATAATGACATTTTTATTAATAAATCTTAAATGGTTTTGGTAGCAGATAAGTTAGGAAACTTCACATGTTTTTTCCTATCATTCAAATAAAACATGATTCATCTGTTCATTAGGAGTATAGCAGCACCCATTCATAAAGCCCTCTTGGCATAGTGTCTATTTCAGGGTTTTCTTGGTGGTTATTTATCTGTTCAATTTTTTATCTTCTTGACTCAATTTTAATAATATACATGTCTCTAGAAAATTAACCACTTAGGTTTTATATTTTATTAGTATACATTTCTACATAGTATTCTGTAGATTAATATCTTTTATACCTGTAATTGTGTACAATTTCAAGTTGTATTTTCTTTGTTTTTTTTCTTGATCCTATTTGACAAAGTTCTAGCTGTCCTATTCTTCCTTTCAGAAAAAATTTCATTGATTAAATTAGTTCTGGTTTATTTTTTTCTTTTATAACTTTAATTTCAGCTTTTAAATTTCTTAGTTCCTTTCCTTGGATTATTTTAGTCTTTTTCTAGATTCTTAAGTTGAATGATTAGATGTTTTATTTACTTATTTTTAATCTTTTTTTCTGATATGTACCTTTAAGTCTATAAATGTTTCTCTGATTACCAAATCTGCCTAACTCTCACAGCTTTAATGTTTTCTCATTTTCGCTCTTTTCTAAATAGTTTGTAATTTTATTTTATTTTTTTAAGATTGGCCCTGAGCTAATATCTGTTGCCAATCTTCTTTTTTTTTTTTTCCTTCTTCTTCTTCTTCTCCCCAAAGCCCCCAGTACATAGTTGTATATTCTAGTCGTAGGTCCTTCTAGATCTGCTGTGTCTCAGCATGGCTTGATGAGCGGTACTAGGTCTGTGCCCAGGATCCGAACCTGCAAAACCTTGGGCCGCTGAAGCAGAACACGCGAATTTGACCACTTGGCCACAGGGCCGGCCCCTGTAATTTTATTTTGAAGGTCCTTTTGAACCTAACAGTTACCTGGAAATGAGGGACAAAATATAACAAAAAATATTTTTAGTAAATAGCTCAGCTGAAGGGAAAAGAAATGTCTAGAAGCCGGAAGTAAAGAATGAAATGATTTAAGTGAGACTGATGTTATGTTTGCCATGTTTTGTACAGCTGATAGGAAGAAGGCCGAGGGGCAGTCTGCTAAGGTTTTAAAGCCTAGGAGTCATGACCTTGGGTCTGCACAGGTTTTCAAGCTGGAACTGAGCTCTGTGCATGAAGCCTGACCTCAAAAGTCTGCCCCACCCAGGCGAACGGTAATAGAAAGAACTCTGCCCACTGGGCTGGTAAAGGGGCAAAGAAGTTTGCTATTCACCTGGGGAAGTGGTTGGACAGGCTACTTCCTGCAAATGTACTAAGTCCATGGGAAAACACAAGCATTTTTTGCCAGACTCTTAGTTTCCTGTTGGTGCTTAACAACTTACGGTAAATCTGACAGAACACTGTGGCATGTCAGGGGGCTGCTTGCTCCTCATATTAGATCAAGCAACGAGTTCCTCCAAGAGAGCTTGGCATGGGAGTACGGAGGATGTAACAAATTAGTGTCTTAAAACAACAAAATTTATTATCTTACAGTCTGGGGATCAGAAGTCTGAAATGGATTTCACTGGCTATGCTCGAGGTGTTAACAGAGCTGTATGCTTGGAACTTTGTTTTCTGGCATTCTTGGAGGCCTCTGCTTAACGTATGCTCCTCTGGAGAGGGTTCCGGCTGGGGCCTTTTTGCCATAAAGACAGTGAATCTGGCTCCTCATGCTGGGTGAGTGCTGGGGCTACAATGTTCAAGAGATTTTGACCCTCTCTTGTTACTCTACCCAGAGCCAAGGCCAAAACAGGCAAGTATTCTTTTTCAAGGTTTATCTTTTCTAGTTCACCCACTTATGACTTCATCTTCAGGGGAAGGTCCTGGCTTTTGTGGGCATCCTCTAGTCTGAACTTTTACTTTGCTTGGCCTTCAGATTCTGGGCCATCAGAGATCTGCAGATGCCCTCAGGTTAAATGTTGGTTTGAATGATCATGAAATCATGCTTTCTGGCCTCTGATTGCTTTCTCTTACTTTCTTGACAGCAGAGAAGCATCCTTTTGAAACATATATTTTCCTATTTTTATCCATCGTTTAAAAATGGTTCTGTGGGCTACCCCAATGTGTAGTAGTTAAGTTCAGCATGCTCTGCTTCAGTGGCCCCAGTTCACAGGTTTGGATCCAGGCCCAGACCTACACCATTTATGAGCCATGCTGTGGCAATGACCCATATAAAAGTAGAGGAAGATTGGCACAGATATTAGCTCAGGGCAAATCTTGCTCAGAAACAAAAAAAAAATGGTTCTGTACCTGGATGGTTCATCAAATTTGCCAAATTGCTGGAAACAGAGGTCAGGAGACAATATTTTAAAAGATAATTATTGAAAATTTTTCAGAAAGTTATAAAGGCACTAAGAAGATACCTATAGTCTAGACCAGAGATGAATTCAAATATTAATAACTAAACATGTATTAGTAAACTGTAAAATACCAAAGACAAAGGAAAAAATATTAAAGATAGATAGAGAAATGTCACCTAAAAAGTATGACAGTTCAACAGATAGCATACCTCTCATTTGCAGCATTAAATGCCATATGATAATGGATTATTAAGGGAAAGTAACTATCAATTCAGGAATTTATTCTGAACTAAACTATACAGTATCTCTTCCAGCAGATTGGCACAGATTTTAAAAAATCTAACTATACTAAGTATTAGTCAAGATGTGGGGAAATCAGAAACCTCAGCCACCGCTGGGGGAGTGTAAACTGGTACAACTTCTTAGCACAAGTTGGAAATACCTAGTGAAGCTCAAGATGTGTATTCCCTACGACTCAGTAATCCCACATCTCCGGGAAATGTTTTTCCATAAATCTACAAGAAAGCTTACAAAGGTGTCCACAGCAGAATTATTGTAATGGCAAAAAATTAGAAGCAACTTAAATATTTATCAGTAGGAGAGTCAATCACTGGATTGAAGATGTCACAGCAGCTAAGGTGAATGAATTTGATCTTACGTATTTAAATGGAGATGTTATATGTCAAATCTCAATAAAGCTGGAAAAAAATAAATGGATATAGCTTGGCTACTTTATTTTGAATTAAAAAAATAATATCACAGAAAGATACACATTTGTATAAATTAAGAAACAGCAGACATAGAAAAAAAGCTCTCTGTCCTTCCCGGTCTGACCAAAAGCAGGACATAGATTTGCATTTGTAAATTGCCTCTCTCCCACACCAGGCAGAGAAGAACAATTCTTTTCTGTTGCTGTTGATTTATTTTTTTAAATTTTTTTCCAGTTTTATTTAGATGTAATTGACATATAACATTGTTTTAGTTTAAGGCGTATAACAAAGATTTGATATATGTATATATTGCAAAATGATTACCACAATAAGTTTAGTTAATATCCATCCCCTCATATAGTTACAAAATTTCTTTTCTTGTGATGAGAGCTTCTGAGGTCTACTCTTTTAGCAACTTTCAAATATACAATATAGCATTGTTAACTCTAGTCACCATGCTGTGCATCAGAGAAGAATGACTCTTAATCATCTGATCACTGAAATCACCAGCGATGACTCTAGACCCTTATCAGCTCAGAGCGGATTCTGCAAGACAAGTCTTGCTAAACAGCCCTTATTGTCCATTAGCTTCCACATATATTTACCTTCCCACAGTTTGCCACTCTAAAAGCCGAGACTCCTTTCCTGTGTCTTGACACTTCTCTACAAATCTATTGTTCTCTGTTAAGATGCTATATAAACCCAAAGTTCTAATCCTCTTTTGAGTTACTCGTCACTGAGTTTCTACCATGTATGTTAATAAACTCTGTTTTCCTTTTGTTAATCTGTCTTTTGTCAGTTAAATTTCTAGGGCCCCAGACATAGAATCTAGGAGGATAGAGAAAAAGTATTCTTCTCCCTCCCCTACAGTGTATACAGCCAGCTGTGGCTGTCTAGTGATTAAGATTTGGCACTTTTGGGGTTGGCCTGGCAGTGTAGCGGTTAAGTTTGTGTAGTCCGCTTCAGAGGCCCTGGATTTACAGGTTCAGATCCCGGTCGCAGACCTAAACATTGCTCATCAAACCATGCTGTGGTAATGTCCCACGTACAAAATAGAGGAAGATCGGCACAGATGTTAGCTCAGGGACAGTCTTCCTTAAGCAAAAAGAGGAAGATTGGCAACAGATATTAGCTCAGGGCCAATCTTCCTCATCAAAAAAAAAAAAAAAAAAAAGGAACTTTTACTACACTGCCCTGCATTCGTTTTCTGGTCAGGAAACCACACCATCTGTTGATTCTTATGCTGTGCAGCTGTGTGTTGCTGTGATGCTGAAAGCTCTGTCACCAGTGTTTCAAATACTGGACAGGTTTCAGCGGAGCTTCCAGACTAAGACAGACTAGGAAGAAGGACCGGGCCACCTGCTTCTGAAAGAACTGCCATGAAACCCTGTGAATAGCAAGGGAGCTTGTCTGATAGAGCATCAGAAGGTGAGAGGATGGCTCAGCAAGCCTGATCAGGGCTCTGCTCTGCTGTCCACAGGGTCACTAGGAGTCAGAAAAAACTCACAGCTCTAACAATAACAAACAGTATATATATTTAAAATACATAAAACAAACCCATATGTTATTTACGGAGACATATATAGACAATAAAAGTATAAAAACAGGGTAGAAAATTCACCATGTTAGTAAGGATACTTGTTACCTCCAGGGAGGGACAAAGGGAAATGGGATAAGAAAGGGCTGCAGTGCCTGTAACATTTTATTTCTTAAAAATAGAAAGATCTAAGCAAATTTTTAAAAAGTTAACCTTTAAAAAATCTCATTGGCAGCTACATCCTGTTATATTATTCTCTGTACTTTTTAAGTTTATGTATAATACATAAAAATGAAGATAAAAAAGACTATCTAATGTATTTTTCCATGTGTTTGGCACAGCTTTTCTTAAAATATAACTCTTCAATTAAGTTTATTAATTTTATAAGTTTGATCCTCTATATTTTTACTAATTTTTTAATCTATTTACTTCTAAGGTGTTTTGTCAAAATTTTTAAAGATTTTTACTTTTCCTTTTTCTCCCCAAAGACCCCCGGTACATAGCTGCATTTTTTTTTTTTTTTAGTTGTGGGTCCTTCTAGTTGTGTGTGGCATGTGGGACGCTGCCTCAGCGTGGCTTGACAAGCAGTGCCATGTCCATGCCCAGGATCTGAACTGGCGAAACCCTGGGCCCCTGAAGTGGAGCGCGTGAATTTAACCACTCGGCCATGGGGCCAGCCCCAAATTTTCCTTTATATTAAAACCATTTTTATTTTGTATGTTTTGAAGTTACATCAGTAGGTGTGTAAAGATTCATGACCTGCATATTTCTGGTAAAATTACATTTATCAATATGAAATATCTTTATTTTTAAAATAGTTTTTACCTTTTCTATTTTTTCTGATCTTAATATTACCTTTTGGTTAGCAGGTTGTTTCTTGTCCCTTTATGTTCAAACTATCTGTGTGAGTCTGGTTTGTGTAACTCTTGCAAACAGCAATACTGGATCTGTTTTCCACTTGCCAGTCATATGTAGTTTCATTTTACTCCTTGGTTATATATTGCTACGTAAGAAACCACTCCAAAACTCAAAACAACTACCATTTTATTTGCTTAATATTTCAATGAGTCAACTGGAGGTGTCTTCTGCTGGTCCTGTCTGGGACCACTCACGCAGGTGCAGTCACCTGGTGGCCCCACTGGGCTCACATGTCTGGCTGTTGGTGCTGACTCTCAGCTGGACCTTTCTCTCCACATGGTCTCTCATCCCCAAGGAGGCTGGTCTGGGCCTCTTCACCTGCAGCCGCAGTTCAAGAGAGAGAGAGAGGAAGCTACAAAGCATCTTGAGGCCTAAGCTCAGAAGACCCGTAACATCACTTCGTCATTCTGCTGGTCAAAGCCAGTCACGAGGCCAGCCTGGATTTGGAGGGTAGAGAAGGGAACTCCATAGCTTGATGGAAGGAATGGCAAAGTATCATTGTAAAGGATCGTGTGTACAGGATGTGAAGAACTATTTCACCCTCACCGCAGGTAATCTACCATAATGTTGGACTGATCAAGTGTTCGCTTTATTGTATTTTTTTGGATCTAGTGGTTTGAAAATTATTTCTATTATTATAGCGTCACAATTAAAACTATAACCTATATATTTGATCCATTTACTCTGTCCACATCCTCGCTTCACGCCATCCACTTGGCTCTTCCCTGCGAGGCTCATCTGTATGGACCCCACCAGTGGGCCTCCTTGCCCTCTGATTTGTGATTGCGTTTGGCAAGTGGGGAGCCTCAGCTGGCGCTCAGAGGGAAGGAAGACATGAGATCTGAGTGCTGATTTCCTCAACTCCTTCCTTTTGTTGTTCATGGTCATCTGTAGATGCCAGTTCTACTTGTAGGAGCTTATCTCCGGTGACTGTGGAAAGGCACAATATGATGCTGTGTGAAGTGCGCCAGCAGCTTGCTGTATGGGTGTGGGGTTTCCCTGGTCCTTTTGAGTGGTACCACTTATCTTGGGGTGCTACTTTTCTCTCAGGCCCAACACACGCATTCTCTGCGCTAAGCTGACTTTAAGACGATGTTGCCCATTGCTAAGCAAAACAAAAAGAGGACAAGGGAGGAGCTTAATTGTGAGGAATTTTTCTAATGTAGTTCCCCAAATAATCACCGTCATGGTCAACTCAAGACTCCCATTCCTTTGCTCTTTGTGCTCATTTCCTGTGAGCGTGGTGTACCTCTGGAACCTCTCCCATCTAGGGCAATGTGACCTCTCACCTTGAAAGGTCTGACTTCTCATCCAGGGACCACTGTAGTGAAGCTTGTCAGTTAACATAGGACACTTTGGAAAAAAAATTAATTCACTCTCAAAGCTTATATTCACCCAGTGCTGTTTGTTTATATCCATAAATTTTATTGCTTTGCTGAATATTTTGGGAAACTGTGCAAGAACGCCAGCCTTAAACATTTTATTACAAATGTGGATATTTTCCTCAAATGGGAGGGTGCAGTGCCACGATATCTGCTTGTCCAGTAAAGTGATGATTCTGGGTAAGAATTAGACAATTGCTCAACTAAATTGCAGAGATAGCCAGGAATTTTGCATTGTTGCTTTTGTGACTCAAACAGACAGACGTATGGCCCTCAGCCATAAATAGGGAATGGGAATTCGATACGCAAAATCGTTCCTAATGGAAGGTGTGATTGCTACAGATTGATATCCTACAGTTAAATTCCTGTTAATTTACATTTTCCACTACCTCCATAACATTTACGCTGTTTAAAAGAACTGAAAACCAGTGACGTTTAGACTTTCGTGCTTTCCTCAAAAGTAAGCCTGTGAAATAATAAAAACAGATACGTTGGTCTCTGCCCCTGGTTCTTGACACAGGGTTCCTAAAACCCTTGTAAGCGGGGGTGCTAGGAGCATCTTTTGTTCTAATATTTAGTCTTAGACTCCAGTTCCCAGCATAGAGCTCCTCAAACCCTGGTAATTTCCTAAGTGATAAGTGCACTAGGAGCGTCTTTTGTTCTAATATGTGGTCTTTGACCCTGGTTCCTGACACAGGGCTCCGAAGTGCCTTGGAATTTCCTGGGCGATAGGAGTGTCTTTTGCTCTAATGAGGTGACGCTGGGTGGGCTTCTAGGTGAGGGCTGGTCACCGGAAAGGCCAAGCCATGATTAGAAGCTTGGAATTTTCAGCCCCACCCTTATTCTCTAGAGAGGGGAAAAGGGCTGGAAATGGAGTTAACAATTGATCATGCCTACGTGAGGAAACCTCTCTAAAATCTCAACATTGTGGGGTTGGGAGAGCTTCTGGGTTGGTGGACACATCCATGTACTGGGAGGGTGCACCCCATCTCCACGGGGACAGATGCTGTTACACTTGGGACCCTCCCAGACCTTGCCCTATGTATCTCTTCATCTGGCTGTTCATCCATATCCTTTATCATATTCTTTAACAAACTGGTAAATGCAAGTAAGTGTTTCTTTGAGTTATGTGATTATCTAGCAAATAATTGAATCCATGGTTGACCATGGGAACCTCGGATTTGTAGCCAAGTCGGACAGAAGTTGTGGGTAGGCTGGGGACTGAGCCCTTAACCTGTGGGATCTGATGCTGCCTCCAGGTAGAGAGTGTCAGAATTGAGTCAAACTGTAGGACACCCAGCTGTGTCACAGAATTACTTGGGCGAGGAAAACTCCTCCACATCTGGTGTCAGAAGTGTTGTGAGTGTGGTTATAGTGTGAGGGTAAAGGAAAAACACAGGAGGAATACTGATTTTTTTCCTGAACAAAGCTCTATAAAAAGATAAATGGAATATATATAGATTCTAGAAAACTCAAAGTATCAGTAATTAAAAACCTCCATATTCCCATTTTAATTTTAGAACAACGAAACCTAAAGTTTAGTCACTCTAAATGTAGTAACGTATCCTCCTACGACGGAGGAAACATTTCCTTTGACGATTTCACAACCCAACTGTAGCCTAGATAATTTAGAATTTTTAGTGACAACAGCAATCAACATACCAAAATCCAAATGAGCTTTTAATACTCTGATAGAGCGACAGTATTTTTGGTCATCTGGAACAGTCAGAGAGTAGGAATTAGAACACAGCTGGTATATAAACCATTTAAATCTTTTTGTCCAAACTCTTTTTTTTCTTCTTCTTCTTCTTCTTCTTCTTCTCCCCAAAGCCCCCCCAGTACAAATTGTATACTCTGGTTGTAAGCCCTTCTGGTTGTGCTATGTGGGACGCCGCCTCAGCACAGCCTGGCAAGCAATGCCATGTCCGCGCCGAGCATCCGAATCAGAGAAACTCGAGGCCGCCGAAGCACAGTGCATGAACTTAACCACACGGCCACAGGGCCGGCCCCCAAAATCTTTATTAGATTAAAAATGTGACCTTTGAGAAAGTTGTGAGACTTCACCGTGCTTCAGTTTCTTATCTTACATAAGACAGATAATATTCTTTTCTTTCCAGTTGAGCCTTGTTTACCAAACATTAATATGTCTTTGATGCTTTTTTGTTCTCTGTCCTTGTATCAGTTAGCTCTTGCTGTGTTACAAACCACCCCATGACTAAGTGGCTTCAAAAAGCATTCGCTTCTTTTGCTCGTGAGTCTGTCGATCAGCAGCTTGGACTGAGCTCAGCTGGGCAGTTCTCCTGGTCTTGGCTGGGCTCACTCATGGGTCTGTGGTCAGCGTCCAGGTACACTGGGAGCTAGTAGGTCTCAGAGGCTCAGCTGGGATGGCTCATCTCTTACCCGGGACCACATCACCTAGTTTCTTATTATTCAGTAGAATATTCCAGACTTTTCCAGGAGCTGCAGGAGAGCAGACCCTGATGTGCAAGTGCTTGGCAAGTCTCCACTTGTGTCACATTTGCTGATGTTACCGTGGCCAAAGCAAGTCACATGACTAAGCCCAGATTCAAGGAGTGGAGAAACAGACCCCACCCCTTCATGGGAGAATCTGCAGTCACTTCACAAAAGCATGCATGCAAGCAGGGGAAGAATTTGTGACTATTTTCACAATCTATCCATTCCTTTAAGGAATAACTTTACACTGATATGAAATATTATTTACCACAATGTAACACCAAGTTCTCATTGACATTTTCATTGTTAAATTATGTTATCGGAATCTCTGATTGAGTGTAAATATTGAAATGTTTTCTAATGAACTTCTTTGAAATACAAACACTGTGTAATCTTTTACTCATGTACCTTGTTGAAACAAATCACAACCACCTCAACATGACTTACAAAATGTTAACATTGTAAAATCTTTTTTTGTTTAAAAAGTTATTCTTCTGGGGCCTGGCCCCATGGCCAAGTAGTTAAGTTTGTGTACTCCACTTCAGTGGCCCCGAGTTCACAGTTCTGATTCTGGGTGTGGACCTACACACTACTCATCAAGCCATGCTGTGGTGGCATCCCACATGGAAGAATAGAATGACTTACAGCTAGAATATACAGCTATGGACTGAGACACTGGGGAGGAAAAAAAAAGAGGAAGATTGGCAACAGATGTTAGCTCAGGGCCAATCTTCCTCACCAAGAAACAAAACAAAACAAAAAACTACTGTTTTTCCTCTGTGCATGTGTGTGTGTTTTGCCTCAGTTAATGAGAAGACCCCTATGAGTCTTTATATGTTAAGTTCTAAAGTTACTTCCCAGCCCGTGGTGGCTCCTTGTGCAGTTCTTTCTTTGCCACATGTCCCAAAGAGGTGATAATAGCAAGCTTGGAGGTTTTGCTGTGGGCAGGACTCAATAACCTCTGGCTGCCTCTCCCAAATAAGCAAAAGCTTACTTTTTTTTTTTTAAAGCATTTTATTGGGAGACAGGGAGTATATTCTGAAAATAACACAACAGGAAGTAAAATAATTCACTAACCAAATATTTATTGAGTACCTACTCTGTGCCAGGTGCTGGAAATACCATGGTGAGCACAAACGGACATTGGCTTTTTATTGACCACTAAGTCTGGGGAGAAGTGATGTGCAGAAGGCAAGAAATAGACTTTAAGCAAATAATCACACAAATACATGTGAAACACCAGCTGTGACAAGTGCGATGCAGAAGTGGTTCCTAGAGCAAGTCTATAATACTGTGGTTTAATCTAGGCAGGGAGCCTGTGAGAAAGACTTCCCCTGAGGAAGCTTATCTGGAGCCAGTATCCAGAAGATAATGTGGTAGATTGATTGCAAAATTGTCCCAATTATTTCTGTCCCTTTACAAGGTGACTTTGCAACCCCTCCCACCAGGAGAATCTATTTCATGATTCTTTTTGTCTGGGCTGACTTTGTGACTTACCGTAGCTAATAGAATGTGGAGGAAGTGATGTTGAGTCAATTCTGAACTTAGGCTTTAAGGGGCTTTGTGTATGACTATTCACCCTCGGAAAATCCTGACGCTGCTTTGAATACGCTGGGCTACGCTGTTGGAAGATAAAAGACACATGGCCCAGTGGCCCCTGACACCTTAACTAACAACTAGCTAATTGCCAGATACGTGAGAGAGGTCATCCAAGACTAGCCAGGCCCCAGCTGACCTGTTAAGCAAGCACAGACCCAAGAGTGAGCCTGCTGAGATCAGCTGACCTGGCCCAGAGCAGGCTGACCCTTAGATCTCTAAGCCATAATCAGTGTTTGTTGTTTTAAGAGACTGAGTTTTGAAATATTTATTAGCCATAACAGCTAACTGGTATAGATGAGAAGGCATTAACTAGGAAAAGAGCTTTATAGACAGAGGACAGTGTGTGAAAATCTGTGTGTGAGGAGCAAACACAGCAGGTCCCGGGAATGAAAGAAGACCCACGTGGATGGATCATAACAGCCTGGGGAAACGACGTGAGCTGGTTCTGAGCGGGTAGGGCCAGGGCTATGCAGAGCCTTGTAGAACACGTTAAAGACTTGTCTTGTTTCTAAGAGCATTGGGAGACCACACGAGGATTTTAAGCAGGAAGGCTGCGTAACTAGACTTGAGTTTTGAAACGTGTCTGAAGTATGAAGAACGAATTCCATGGGGCCAGCATAGAAACAGGGCAAATGTTGCAGTTGTCAGGCAAGAGACCATAGTAGTGTACACTAAGTTGGTGATGGGGACATGGCCACAACCTTGCCCAAGTCCAGGAGGCTCCACTGTTCATTCTGTGGTTCATCAGAGTGGCTGTCACTGGATTCGTGCAGTGCATCCTTGGGATCTGGACGTGGAGAGAAATGGAAGGATTTGAGACATGGTTAGGAAGTAAGGTATCAGGTGTCGGTGATGGGATATTGCAAACGGTGGTTTTCTAGGGACATATTAAGGTTGACTTCTAGGTTTCTTTTCTGGTGGATGATACCCATTGTTGAGCTAGAGAACAATGAAAGATCAAATTTGGAGAGAATGGTCATAAGTTTGGATTTAGACATGCTGATTTCAAAAGGCCTTTGAGATTCCCAAGAAGATATCCAGTTGGCAGTTGGGTAGATGGGGCGAGGTCTGGTTGGAAACATGTTTGTGAGTCATTTGTGTGTATGGGGTCCAAAGGCTTGAAAGATCTATCTTCAAAGAGAGAATCTCCCCAGGTTTTAGGCTACTGGTTCAGAGTTCCTGATGCCTTCAGAGATGGTCACTGAGCTCTCCAGACTTTTGTTCCCAGAAATTATTTCTGAATCTGAGACTCACACATCATCTCTTCTTTCTGGCTAACAGTGGGCTACTATCTCCTTTGCATATTATTTAATCCCAAAGAAACAATAAAAACAAGTGCTATTTTTTGAAACCACTGGACTGAACGCCATTTATCTAAGTGGAATTCTGGGCTACATGAAAATGATCACTTTTGTATTTTTCATTACAACGATAAACTTAAAATTCAGGAATCATTTCTTCTTCAGCTTATATCTCCAATCCAGTGTGTGATAGATCCTAACACTTGCACTTCTGAATATATCCCATTCACTCCTCGGATCTTTTTTGGTCTATTTCTTGGTCTATTTCTTGGCCCCTCATTTGCCTCTAGTTTCATTTTTCCCCAATACATCTTTTAGACAGCTGCCAGAGCGCTTTTTCTAAAACTCCAATCTGACTATATCACTATCCTGAAGTTCTCTCGGGATAAAGTGTCAACTCCTGGGGACAGCTTTCTAAAGCTTTCTGGCCTACAGCTATGGACTTTTCCAATCTAATGTCTTGCCACTGATTTCTCCACCCCTGCCCAAATCTACTGGCCTTATAGGACTGCTTTCGTTTCCTTGACTGTAGTTCCGTGATGCTTTAAAATAGGTTTCTAGGGAGAAAAGCATACAAAACAGCCTGCACTTGCTTAGTGATTGGCCAAATCAAAGCCATGAGTAATAGCTCTGAGCACGCACAAAGGCACTGTTAGAAAGATCATGTTAAATAAATAGCCAAGTTGCTTAGGTTGATATAATGGTAGCTGAAATTGAGCTTTTGGTAGCTGCAATCAAATTGGAGTTTCAGGATCACGTTTGCTTCGTGCTTATAAAATCGTTATTCATACATATTTGGTTATTGCTGTATTTCATGGCTCATTCCATTTCAATAGTGAACCTAGAATTTATTTCGTGTTGCTATAATTACTCTTTAAAAATATTTAAATTCTGTACCATAGTACTCAGTTCTTAGTCACGACTACTCATTTTATTCCATTCTTCTCATGAAGTAGAGCAAATATTTTATACAAAGAGCCATTATCTATTTTTCTTGGAATTCCTCTTTTCCTTTGAAAGGAAGGCTTCTTTTACTTTGAAACTTCTCAAGATTATTTTGGCATTATTCATCTGTTCTGTTCCAAATGGTTTAAAAACATTCATCATTTCTGTCCGACAGTAAACAACAAAATACTGCTTTAGGTTTAAAAGACAAAGAAAAATGTCTTTGGTTTCATTTAAGGCCTTTAGAAAGAATTTCTGTAAAGTTAGCACATAATAAAAATTTGGAAACAGAGGATAACCCCAAATCTGGAAGGCAATTACCAGCAAACCACGGGATTCACTGCATACCTGTGTGAAGGACTGCATGACACAATTCCCAGTGTTTTAATAATCTCCAGAAACTTCTCGATCACAGCTAATAAAACACAATGGTCTAGCATCCAATATGTTTTTACTAAAGTATATGGCATTTTATACCTATATTCCAAATATAATTATCTTGAAAACTTGGTAATGTCTTTGCAGATGGGAAAATACTGTTGTATATAGAATCAGTAGTGTTGAAAGTATTTTTGTTTTAGAAATAGTCTCACAAATCCTTGTCATCATTAGATCCAAAGTATGTGCTTGACAATGTTCATTTAAAATTCTTGGCTCTTCTTCCTTCCACTTAATTCTTACAATGTTCCCTCCTGTTGGCACTGCCTTCATTAGGCTGGCCATCTGTTGTAATTCAAATCAAGTCTGATTTGCTGCAAATGAGTTAAAACCCTGCTAGGGAGTCACATTGTGATGCACTGAAGGGCTGCGCTTTATTGAATGTGGCCTGGGAGATTTTCTGGGTGTGTATTACACATATTGACAGCTGTTCTTCCATTCCTCCATTCATTGTCTCATCACATTTCTGAGTAAGCTGGAGGGCACTGAATTCATTGACGATGCCCCGCAATGTTGCTGTCTTCATTATTCCAAATATTTTATTTCAAAAATTCATACATTTCAACATGTATATATTTTTTACTTTCTTAATTATTTTCTAATCTCCAAACTGTTAGCTTTATTCACAGCAACACACTGTTTTAAAATATAAAAACTTTCAGCTCTGAGTTTCAGGGACTCTAATATCCAAATGTATCAGTCATATTTCATCACCATCTTCAGTCCAACTTTGGGGTAATTTCAAATAAAATTCAGTGCTTTCATGGTCTCTGAATTTTTGTCTCTTTTAAAGCAGAATTGGTAATCAGTGTAATGGTTAAGTGCACGGATGTTGGACCCGGCTGCCTATGTTTGAACCCCAGCTTTATGTTTACTGGCTGTGTGCCCTTGGGCAAGTCATTTAACCTCTCTGTGCTTCAATTTCCTCATCTGTAAAATGGAGATAATAACAATGCATGAATTTTAGGACTCATTCTTAGCATTCATGTTGAAGATAAAATGAGAAAAGCAATTAGAAGAGTTCTTGGCCTGTGGTAAATAGTATACAAGTGCTGGCTTTACTTATAATCTTGTATTTCAAGCTTAAAAATAGAAATACCAAAGATTCTTAAAACTTTTTGAGTTGCAGAAACTCTTTTTACGTTGAAGGTAATTTTTTGTTTGATATTATCCATCACTTACTTTAATGAATTTCAAACCACGGACAGGATCCTGGCATCAAATTGCATAATTCTCTAATAACTATTGATAGTAGATGTACAATGATTAGTTATTGAAGAAAATGAAAGGCTAGATTATTCTATGCTTCTGCAACTTGGGACTCCACCGGATGGACAGGGGGATGGGAAAGAGAAGAAATGTCTGGAATTTTTTTTGTGGAAAATGGGTAGAATGATTTGTTTTAAAAATAATTTTCAAAAATTAGAGTTACCAATAAAGAAACCATAAGAACAATTGAAGAAGAGTAAGAACTCTGTCAGCCAAATGGTACCAAGCGCTGCGTGTGCCAACATGAATCACAGAGTGTGCGTCTTTGGGTTGGCAGAATCCCCGCTGGACGGAGCTGATGCAACGGCAATGCCATCGGCAGGTCAGTTACAACAAAGGGATCTGAGTTTTTCCTGGCTTTTGTTTTCTATCTTGATGAAAATGAGTGTTGTGAATTATGACAGAAAATAGAGAAATTTGCCTCATTTTTCATATATAGTTATTTCCCACATACTTTTGGAAGTCCTCTGTTTCCATCTACCACTTTTTTCCCGTTTGGGAAGTTGGAGTGACTCATGCCCCACTCATTGAAGCTCCTAATTCTGTGTTTGTGTGTACTCCACTGGAGTGAGTGTGTGTGTGTGTTTACATGTATTCTTTAAAAGGAAGGAAACATGGGGCCTGCCCGGTGGCGAAGCAGTTAAGTTCGCACATTCCGCTTCTCCGCGGCCCGGGGTTCGCTGGTTCAGATCCTGGGTGCAGACATGGCACCGCGTGGCACGCCATGCTGTGGTAGGTGTCCTACATATAAAGTAGAGGAAGATGGGCATGGATGTTAGCTCAGGACCAGGCTTCCTCAGCAAAAAAGAGGAGGACTGGAAGTAGTTAGCTCAGGGCTAATCTTCCTCCAAAAAATAAATAAATAAAAATAAAAGGAAGGAAACAGAAGCAGTTTACAAGAAAAAGTTAGTTCTTTTAGAGACTAATTAAATATTTAAAGTTATGTATTATAATTAGACATTAATTTATTTACTGAACAAGCTTTAACATTTTTTTAACTGCCTACAATGTGAGACATGCCAGGTGGTAGAGAAATCATGATAAGAAACAAAGCAAAATTTCTTCCCCCAAGAGGGTCAGTATGGTGAAGACACAGGCAGCAAGAAACTGCTATAAAACAAAGAGTGAGGTGCTCCATGGGGCGGTGCGCAGGCCCCAAAGAGAGGACAGGGAGGGAGCAATTGCCTACTTATTTCTAATGAGAAAAAAGATTTCTCTTCGCATGACGTAATAGGGGTCTAAACAAGCTGTCAAATATTTTTCAAGGCAATCATTATTTGGGTAACATAAGCATTCTAGCAAAGCCAAGAAAACTTCCCACGGAGGCATAACCAGGCAGAATTTGCTGTGCTCCCATATGCAATTTTACGACGCAGCTAAAATAATCTACCCAGTGTAGTACTGGTACAGTTCTAGCCGGAAAGCTAAATTAGAGGCGGATTGCATAAAAGCTTAAGGAAAGTGAAGACCCTCCCATTGATCACAAAAGGATGATTTTTAGAAATCAATGTGTTATAGCAACTGGCTAGCTATTTATGAAGAAAAGAATTCTCAGCCTCACACTAGATGCCAAACTGATTGCAGGTGGGTTAGGAGCTAACTGTAAAATAAAAAAAATAGAAAAAAAGGAAATTTTATCAGATATGGAAGGCCTTTTCAAGCATGACACAAAATGTGAAAGTCTAAAAAGATAGATTTGAGTAATGAAAATAAAAACTTAATGGACATCATGAAAAAATTTAAAGGACAAAAAAACGGAACAATTTGCAACATGTATTTCTTAAAAGGGCTTTACTCATTAAAAAAAGAAATACACCAAAGATTTTTAAAAAACGCATATACACATTAAAACATAAATGTAAATATAAATATTTATAAAGACTGAAAAGATATACAGCAAAGCTTTGACAATGGTTAAGCATATAGTGAGATTATGAGAATTGTAATTTTTTTGTTTGCTCATGTTTTCTAAGCATTCTTCAATGAATATGTTATAAGAAAAACATACAATAATAGTAAAAGAAAAATAATAGGCACTCTAAGAAAATACTAATGTAAGCATCAATTTGGCATATCCCCTCTGAGGTTGTTTAGCAATATTTATCAGAAGCCTTACTATTTCACATACCCTTTGCATGAGTAATTCTTTTTCTAGCAATTTAATCTGAGGAAATAATCAGGAATGTGTAAGAAAAATGTAGCTGCAAGAATATTCCTAACATTGCTGTTCAAAAGAAAAAGAAATGAAGACAAACAGAACATTTTGCAGTAAAGTCCAGGCCAAATAAATGTGGAAAGTGTCCTCAACGGAATATTACGAAACCATTAAATTGTTATTGCAATGGCGTGGAAATATTTGGGATGTATTTTCGAACAAAAAAAGTCATATTATGAAAAACAATTCAGATAACATTTTTATAAACTCTATAGTTGATATCTATATTTCTACTTTCACTCTATTTATATATATTAAAAACATGTGAAAGCTGTTATCTAAAATAATAGTGGTTACCTCTGAGTAATGAGATTCCAGGTGATTTTTAATTTTATTTTTGCTTATTTGTATTTTTTAAAGTGTCTTCCATAAACATATATATATATATATATTTTTTTTTTTTGAGGAATATGAGCTCTGAGCTAACATCTGCTGCCAATCCTCCTCTTTTTTGCTGAGGAAGACTGGCCCTGAGCTAACATCCGTGCCTATCTTCCTCTACTTTATATGTGGGACGCCTACCACAGCATGGCTTGCCAAGCAGTGCTAAGTCTGCACCTGAGATCCAAACTGGTGAGACCCAGGCCGCCGAAGTGGAACGTGCGAACTTAACTGCTGCGCCACCGGGCCAACCCCTATATGTTTTTTGAAATAAGAAAAAAGTGCTTTAAAAAAGACAATCATTTTAACTGACACTAGTATTCAGTGAGTTCATTATTGGGTTTGCATTCATGATTTTGGAAGTACAAATATGAAGAAGACTTCTGTCTCATGACATGCTAAGAACAAACGCTGGGAGTCTTCCTACATCATGGTCCTTATCGATATTCCACATGCCCTTAAAATGAGGTCAATGAGATATATTTCTTTACACGAATTATCTTTGATGAGCTCTGAGAAAGATCCGGCTTATATTAAATTCTGTTATTAGGGAGTAATTTTATAGCAAGGTTTGAATATCATTGCTGAATGACTGATTTTTGTAACAAATATAGTCATACTTGTCTAGAACTGTGCAGTTTACACCGTTCTTCTATATACACTATCTTATTTTCATGCTCGTAACAGCCTTGTAATATGAATAAGGTATTTTTACATATGAGGAAACTGAAGATTCAAAACGTAAATGAATCAGGGTCACCCAGCTGAGAGCCAGTGGAATTGGCCTTAAACCCAGGTCTTCTAATGGAGGACAATCAAGAGGGGGCAAATCCCATACTCTTCACCACACCACTTTGCTAACATTTAAAAATGTCCACCTAGGTAAAAGTTCAAACCTAATCTTACATTGCCCCATGCTCCATTCCTATTTAGAAAGCTACTTGTCCGAAGAGCTTGTTAAGGTCACCTCAGTTAATCCATCGTATGACGCTTTATCTAGAAGAACCAGCCTATGCACAAAAGCCGTGAAATGCTCACAGGTTATAAAGAGTAGACTAGGGTAGATTAGAGCTGTTGTGTCATTACATCATGGCCATTCTAAGAACAACCACAGCCACCTTTACTGCTATATTTGCTGGGTGCATCCCTTACATTAGCACACCAACAAGCTGTGAGATAGGCTCAATTCTCCCCATTACACAGATGAGAAAACTGAGGATCTGAAAAGCACCATTGGTCACATAACTAATGAATGGCAAAAGTGGAGTTGGAATTCAACTCTGACTCCACGCTCTTTCTACTACCCAGTTCTGCCTTCCTCGACTCAATCTACACTTGGATCGTGCAGAGAAAACATGTGTCTTTCTGGTGCTAACAGTGTGAGTTTCAGAGCACGGGGTTCTGTTGGAGAGAAGACTGTGTGTTCATTAAATGGTGATCTAGCCCATTGCCAAGGGGAAAGTTACATCACTAGAGAAAAACAGCTTTTCATAGACAAAGGGAAGCCTTGGGGCCTTTTCAATTTTCCTTTCCCCTTTTGTACATTTTTGCTTTACAATTAATAATTTCCTAAATCTCCTTAATGTAGCTTCTATCATTGAGAATGAGGTCCTCCAAAAAAGAAAAATAGTCAATCAGGAAAAAACTATATTGTCTTCTCTTAAGTTTTTGATGAGGTCTCTACCATCTGAACAGTTTTCTGTCTGGCAGCTAGAGAAGGACCCTTTAATAGTTCAGATTAGGATGATTCCAAATATTTGGAAACACAGTATATGTGTTGGTGCTCTGGTATTGCTCGTATGGCCTGTAATAGAAATAATCTTTGTTAGAGCACAGACTGAATAAGATCTCAAATCAGGTCATGAGACACTGCAATTGCGTATCTTACTTGTTGACAGTTATTTACAAAATACTAGTTACAAGTTTTGGTGTTGAGAGAACTGGATTACTGGATGAAAGCTGTAACTTTCAGTTTCAGTACATGCTTAACCATATTTGCTGCTGTTGATCTCCTGCGACCAATAGTATACAAATGTTAGTATACCAATGTGAAGGATGACAAAATGATCTTATCAATTTATATGAAAGTGGGGTAAGTTGGGTGATAAAGCATACAGATTTAGAATAAAATCCAACTATATATGTATATGTCAGTACACAATATACATACATATGTATGCATTTACACATATGTGTATGTATTCACACACATATACTTTCCGTATACAAATGTGCATGTGTGCGTATATATATAATTTTTTTCAATATTGAGCACTTTTTAGTTAATTGGAGATCCTGTTTTCATGACTTCCAAATCACTTTTTAAAAAGCTCAAAGGGACGTAGAAACAGCAACAGGGGTAATTTCCCCAATCGTGTGCTTGTCAATTCTTAACGAATCAGGTGTTATGATTCTCTTTCAATTTCTGTTTCCTCCCCTCCCCCTTTGACTTTTTCAGAAGAGCAGAGACAACGGAAGAGCAAAATAGTTCCGAGAGTGATGCTTTCCATTTCTTGATTTGCTTTGTAAACACGAACTTGATACTTGAGAAAGGAGTTATCAGTCACAATTTTAGAAGTGGAATTTTAGAACTCTTCTAAATTTAAACAGTTCCTGGCTTATAAATAACAGACAGTTACAAATGTTTATCCCTTATCTGCAGGGCTGGAGCCTCAGCTATTCCCATAAAAGCTGTCACGCTGTGGGCAAAGGAGTCAGGAACGAGCATTTAAAGCTTCTCCAGATTCAAGAAAGGAGGGAGGGAGGCGCTGTGCAGATCAGGTACAGGAATCTGACGTCAGCAGATTTGGTGCGTCCATGTGCGCGGAACAGATATCTTTCAAACTAAAGGCTTTTTTTTTTTTTTTCTTTTTAAGTCTTGTTTTACTTTCCCCAACATCCTACCAGTTAGAAAGCTCTCTTGCTCGTTCCTTCTCTCTCTGCAGGATGCTGTTAAAAAATGCAAATGCCTTAGGGATGTTAAAGATTCTTAGTCGTTCACATCTTAGTGTAAATTGGCTCGAAAAGGTTGCTTTTCTTAAAGCACCTAAAAGAAATAAAGGATACCAAGTTTGCTGGGGTTGGGGAAGAATTTCGAGAGGTGAAGCAGTTCAGAGGACTGGGGATGCTGAGTCTGAAGTTTCAGCCATACTTTCATGGGGGGCAAGGAGGGTGGGAGACAGGATACAGCCACGAGGCTCCAAAGTTGGGACAGAAAGGCAGAAAGAGAGTAGCGTGGTGCCAGAATAAACTGCCCACTTTGAGAATCTGTCTACATCTGGCCATGTCTCAAGGCTTTAATTTTCAGTTTAGAAGGGGAAAAAATGATCCATTCAAACATCTAATCCTTTTCCCCCTGGCAGACAAACTTCCAGTTATCCTCTTACTTCAGGCAGGGAGGGAGAATAATCCTCATCTTAATTGGTGCAGAAGTTTCCTATTTCCTGTTTTTGTTGTACCACGGGAAAATTTTCCATACGTATCTGCAGTGCATTACAGACTCTTAAAACATGAGAAAAACTGGAAGAGTCCCGTTAGCTCCCTTCATGTGTGAACCATGTCCCAGAGAGAAGTTCTTGAGTTTTCAGAGCAAACTGGTGGCAGAGCCAAGGATAGACGCCATGTTGCTGGGTCTGTAATATTAAATAATCAATGCTTTGTACAAAAATATGGAAAGCTAAGTAATAACAATGGGCAAAAGTGAACTAATTTAACTCACCAGTTTCACTTTCCTAAAGTGTTGTGTTTTCAAACAAATTTTTTGCAAAGTTTTTCGAACTTAAGCATGTGTAGAGTGCCTGTTGAGCTGGTTCACATGTGCCTTATTCGCCACCATCCGCTTTTTTTAATTCTTGCGGTGGCTGCCTTGCTGTCTCAGTCTGCTGCCTCTCTTTGCTCCTGTGCCTTTTTTTGCTGCTTCTCACTTTTCAGGGAAGAGAGGAGGTGGTGGGTGGTAAAGTTCCTGTTCCTCTTACAACCTCCTTCTCCTCTGGGAGGATACATGCTAGTGCATTCAATGCCCAGGGGCTGTCAAGCTTTGGCCCTTTGGGCCAGGCCTGCCCTGTCATGCACCAGTTTACATGAAATAATTAGGATGTCATTTTGTCTAACAGGTGAAAATGAAATTAAGAACTGAATTTGCATTCACCCTTGGGTATACTCCCCCAGAACTTTGGGGGGTGTGATACTTTTATGGTTTTTACATGCCATTGACAGCCTTCTTAGGTGGTCCCCTTCTAATATGGTTTCCTTTACATGGACAGATTTATGGTGCAAGGCCCCAGGAACCCTTGATATTGATGGGTCAAAAATTATGCAAATCACCAATGGTCTATTCAAAAGTCATGCAATCACCAATGGTCAAGATTTAGGCAATCCATGTTGCAGAATGCATAAAGGTACCTGAAAGGTCCTTCATTTATATGTATAAACATTTTCATATTTAAATGCATTTTACACTCTGAATAATACAGATAGGGTTTATAAACCCAAATAAATTTAAGTGGTGGTCCTTAAGCCCTCTGAAAGGTTATGTGAATGTGCAGCTTCATAGCTGTCATCAGAATCTCAAAGGGTCCCATGATCCAAACAAAAATAAAAAACCATGAATTCCGATGATAATTGGGTCATTTAAACCATCTCATCAAATTTACCGATTTTTATCTCTGTCCCATTTAGATGCATTTCCTCATTGATTTTCTTCAATTTATGTCTTAAAAGACAAATTCACAGGATTTTCTTACATCAGGTTCCTTTATATGCCGTTGATTGATTTGGGACCATAATTGAGTAAAAAGCAGGCCATAGAGAGAAAAGAACTTTGATATTATAGCAAGATGATTTCTGCTGTGGGAGAATCATGAGCTTTTGAATTAACAGACTGGAGTTCAGCTGTGCCACAAAGGTCACTCAGTCTCTGATCTGTATAGTGGAAAGGGGCATCTATTTTATGAGGTTGTCATGAGGATGACATGAGATTAACATGTAAAGACCCCACCCACCACAGTTCATGACACCTAAGGGACCCAGATTTATTGTGATTTCTCTTCCCTTCTCTTGTATGAAAGAGACTATTGGACTTGGTTTGATTTCGTGAAGTTACGCTCCATGCAAGGACCATAGCCCCAGCGACATTTACCTGTGGGTTGACCTTCTCTTTTTAGGCCTAGCAGGCAAATCCTTTGGACTACAGCTTCCAAACCAGCAAAACTTCACTTTTCTCCTTCTGCATTCTTGTTCTCCTCTGTTGTGTTCTTGTCACCTTCTCCCTGTCTGCTAACCCTGCCCCCTTTGCCAGTATCCACAGGAAGAGTCAATTCATTGTGATCTCAACGTTTCCAAGGACCTCAGAGAAAAAAAGGTATCAAAGGGAAGAAAAAATATAATATGTTAAAGACGATAATAAATTACACAATTTCATCTCAAATTTTGCTCTGGGGAAAGGTTGACGTGAAACGTTTGAAGAAACATGAAACAGATCCTGAAGTCAGACGGTTGTTCACAGTGAAAGGCAATTTTTTTTCAAGCTTCAAAGCAAGGGTTCCTTTTGTCATCTGCTTGATATGTTATTTTTGACACAATTTAACTTAGGAAATTGTTCCAATGCCCTTTAAAAGGGTCTGGGCACATGAGGGTGCTAGTGAAAATGATGAATGTTAGTTCTTAATTGAAAATTTTAAACTATCCATGTGGCAAAGCATAGGAAACGCATTTGCTTTTTTGTAAAAGTTTCAAAAATGAGTACCTCCTTAGGGCCACATTCACAGTCAATAATCAGTAATCGGATGATCTGAGAAATAAGGTGGGAAAGAACGTGCCTTCTGGATCAGTGTTCTTCTAAAAGTGTCCCTTGCAGCTTTGATCTGTCAGACCTTTCAAAGATTTTTTTTCTCTACGTTAGATACACTTTATTATTTCATTAAGACCCTTAACATAGTATACCAATTAAAAGTGAATATACCTATGAAAATTACTAATAATTATTTATATAATAAAGAGACCTATTTTTTTTTTTGGCTACACAAAAGTTCACCGGTTCGGATCCCGGGTGTGGACATGGCACCGCTTGACAAGCCAAGATGTGGCAGGTGTCCCACATATAGAGTAGAGGAAGATGGGCATGGATATTAGCTCAGGGCCAGTCTTCCTCAGCAAAAAGAGGAGGATTGGCAGCAGATGTTAGCTCAGGGCTAATCCTCCTCAAAAAAAAAAAAACAAAAGGGAAAAAAGTATCAGCATTTGATGACAGGATTTGAATACTATGTATGATGATATATATGTTTATTATGAAAAATTTTCAAATAATTACAAATATAGTGTACCCATCTCTTTATCACTCAGATTAAAAAATTATCAGGACTGACATATTTGCTTCCTCTTTCTCTTTTTCCTTTTCCTTTTTCAATTTGCTGAAGTATTTCGAAGTTATTTTACACCTACATATGTCAGGATCTGTCCCTAAAAAAGATGGACTTTAAAAAATAACAATACCATTATCATACCTTATAAAGTAACAATAATTCCTTGGTATCATATGAGTCAGTGCATAATTGATTTCTCTAATTGCCTTAAGAATGTTTTTTGGGGCCCAGCCCTGTGGTTGAGTGGTTAAGTTTGTGCGCTCCACTTCGGCAGCCCAGGGTTCACCAGTTTGAATCCTGGGCATGGACATATATACCACTCATCAAGCCATGCTGTGGTGGCGCCCCACATGGAAGAACTAGGATGACCCACAACTAGGATACACCACTAGGCGCTGGGGCTTTGGGGAGAAAACAAAAGGAGGATGATTGGCGACAGATGTTAGCTCAGGACCAATCTTCCTCACTTACAGAAAAAAAAGAGAGAGAGAGAGTAAATGAAACTTACAGTAAAAAAAAATTTTTTTTTCATTTGGTTTATTCAAATCAAATTATGAGCATGCATTTTAACAAGATGGCTGAGCAATTTCTTGTCATTCCAGAAAATAGAGCAATGGTAGAGAGATGAGGTCTTCGGTTGAAATAACTTGTGAAGATTCTGCAAAGTATACTGCCATGTTCTTAGTCTGAATATCATGGTCCATCAATTAAAAGCAGTAATTGGCAAGATCCACAAAAAGTTGTTTTTTGAATTTGTTTTGTTCTTTAAAAACAAGGGAAATTTACCATCTACCAACACCATGCTGTGAACTGAATGTTTGCTTCCTCTCGAAATTTGTATATTGAAACCTAACCCCTAATGTGCCCATATCAGAAGGTGAGGCTTCTTTTATAAAGACTCTAAACCCACTCAAGAAGGCTCCACCCTCAGGACCTAAACACCTCCCAAAGGCCTCAGTTCCCAAAAGCCCCACCTCCTAATGCCATCACCTTGGGGGGTAGGATTTCAACTTATAAATTTTGTGGGGAAACATTCAGACTATAGCACAGCCTGAGACCATCATTTCATTTTTTCAGAAGGGCATTTAATCCAAAAAAGTAGCAAAGATGTCATCTCAGAATGACAGGCCTTCCCAGGAAACGACATTCAATAAATTGGTAAACATTCCTCAGAATACGGATTTGAAGACTGAAAAATAGTTCAAAAGTGGCAATATCAAATGTTGCACTCATACAGTGAAAAATTACATCATCCAGTATGCTTAGGATTAAAAGAGGCAGCATCATATGATGGTTGGGCCAACAGGGTCTGGAGCCAGGCAGATCTGACCACTGACTCAACCTTTCTGCACCTCCGTGTTCTCGTCTGTAAAATGGGATAAAAATAGTTCTACTCATAAGGTTCTCGTCAGGAGGCATGTAATGTATCTAATGCATTATCTGGCACATGGTATGGACTTCACAAATTCTAGCTAATTATTAACTTCTAAATTTTCAGGCAGCATGCCCCAAAGAACATGAATTCAGCCTCTTGACTGGACTGGGTTTTCACAGGAACTTAGAGGGCTGGTGAGGGAACTCCATTTTTATCTCCTCAAAGCAGATGATTGTTCTCTTTGCCTGCTGATATGAAGAGCAGCCAGAATTAATGATATCTCCAGGGGGTGTGTTTGAAAGGACTAAGATTAAATGTGGACGGGGTTATTTCTTTCTTGTTTGTTAAGCGCGTCTTGTACGAAGTCTTTCTAAATGTGCCTCCCAAGTTACGTGCTAACTCATATTTTCTAAGCTTTTTCATAATATCCTCCTAATTTTTCTAATGACTGGTTGGTAAAAACAAATTCAGGTTTACAGATTGAAAAACCTAGGCACAAAATAATTGTTACGTGCTTAACATAATAATAGCTGACAGTTATGGAGACAATCTTCTGAATGCTTTATATTTATCTTGACTTGTATGATCCTCAGAGTGGGCCTGGGAGGGCAGTGTGATATCATGTCCATTTTAAAGACAAGGAGACTGAGGCCCAGAGAGGTTAAGAAACTTGCCCAGGATCACTTAGCTGGTAGGTGGGAGGTGGAGGTGCCAGGATTCATGCTGGGCAATCTGGCTCCAGGGTCACTGCAGTATCAGTGGAAGATTCTCTAAATTGAACCCTTGTACTTAAAGAGCAGCCCATCACCATGGGCTGAAATTAGGAGATGACGGGGAGCGGGAGGCTGCCCTGCTCCAACACCTGTGAGCGGCCACACCTCTTCTCTGTGCGGCCCCTGAGCCTGGAATGCAAGCCAGAGGCAGTCTCCGCCCCTCCTCCCACTCCAGAGCCCCACTGTACCTCTTTGTTGTTCCACAAAGATCTGTTTGTTTGATCTTTCCATCTCTTCATTGTTTCAGTCTAAACTGAGAGACAGGGATGAAGGCAGAGGAGGAACTGAAACCAAACCTTCAGAGGGTAAGACACGCCAATGCTGGAGTATCTCTCTGACTCCCCTATGCTTGTCAAGTAGACGTTTCCTCAAAATGCCTCCTAACTGTGCACGTCTTTTTTTTTCCTTTTTGTGCCTTTTAATCTGATTGATTGTGTGGATATCAGTTGTTTGTATGTCTGGGGGAGAAGGTCTGTCCGTCTGCCACATAAAAGCTGTGGTGGTGGCCTAGCTGTATGCATAACCCCAAGTTGACTGAGGACGAGATAAAAACATTCTTACATATTGCGATCTTGTAGTTATGAAGGGCCTAGAGAGGTGCTTTCAGAAGAGAGAAATAGCTAGAAAGATCTTACAGTTTGAGCAGAAAAAGTATCCTGGAGGGTAGAATTCAAAAGTTCCTATTCTTTGAAATCCTTATTTTTATTCTTTTACTTGCTTTAAATAATAATAGCATCTCTTGCAGATTAGATTTTGATGGTGGCGTGTTTGTCTTCCTCAGAATTTCTGACCGTTATATCAGCTAGCACAGACCCCTGGTTTTGCCACTTCTCGGTGATTCCACAGTGCGGTACCCGCTCTGGTAGTTGCATGATGGATGTGGCCTGAGAGGCTTCCCTGAGGAGGTGAGCTGACTGAGGGAAGGGACAAAGGTCCCAACAACAAAACAGTAAGCATCTGACAGAGAACGGTGAATTCACAGCCGGGTGAGCAGAGGCATGGGGCATGAAGGGCTTGGTGTGGGTGTGGCAGGGGGGCTGGGCATGCAGCAGGTGGGTGACAGGGCTGGGAGGGCCTGGGAGACCGGAAAGAGGCTGAGCCGGGAGAGGCCTTTTGTGCATAGCAAACTGCTTTAACTTCCTTGCCAATGCCAGGGGGAACCAAGGAAGGGCTCTTTCTGTACCCTGTCCACGGGGACAGCTGTGATTGCAGGTTTGTTTTAGAGCATTGCCCTGCTTTCTGGGGAGGGGAGCACAGCCAGAGAGGACCCCATTGCAGTTATCCAGGTGAGGGGTCATTAGGTCCTCAGGTGAGGTGATAGTGGGCATGGAGCCCTGAGCACAGATTCCACAGGCACTTAGGAAGTGGAATCGAGAGGACATGGTGATGAATTGAATGTGACAGGCAGGGAAAAAAAGAGATCTACGGTCATTTGTATAATTAAGTTTTGGCATTTAGGATTCGCACTGTTATTGCCAGTTTTGACCTACTTAGCAAATCAAAACAATAAGATGGACAAGTAAACAAAGAAGTCCAAAGCGATGGGTTCAGTCAATGATGCAGGACAGGCTGGAGTTGGGTTCTGAGGGTCAGGAATCAAGAAAAACGACTAGGACACCAGGGACACGGACGGACTCAGGCTTCCAAGTCTGGGGCTCTGACCAATTCTGCCGGACACTGTCCGCCTCGCCCTGGACTGTTTTTAGGATGGCTCCGCTCCCATCGGTGTGTGAGCCCTGCACATCCTTGGGGTCTGCCCAAACCTCTCCTCAGGCCAGAGCTTATGAAAAAGAACAGTAAACCTATGGAGAAGGAAAGCAGGGTCATTCAATCCGTCTAAAGAACGAGCCGGACCAGCCGTGCTCAGAACACACCCCCCAACCCCCCAACACGCACACACTGAAGGGTGCTTTATTTGAAGTTAACTCGTAGAAAACAAAGTGTCTACAACACTTGTTACTAAACGTTGATGTTCTCACACTCAGGGGTCTCCTGATGCACAAGGATGTCTTTCTCTCTGACACGCTTCTGTCACTTCTAACGTGTTCTCCGTCTATTCCTCATGGAACAGGAAGGAAGCCTGAGACTCTTTTTACAGAAGGGGAAGAACTCTGGACAATTTTTTCCTGGAGTCCTGTTTTTCTTCTGGTCCAGTTTAATGGAGAAACAGTAAATGTCCACTCAGATTTCTCCAGAGACTGCTTCCCTCTCGCTTCAAAGCATAAGATTCATCAATGATATTAATCAAATAAAGATCTGATCTGTTTCCTCTACGTGGCCCTTTAAAAGAACCAACTAGAATTGCTACCAATAGATGAGTGTGTAAACATAATGTTAAAAAAATAAACTGATGCCAGTTGCATGATGTATCTTAAATGCAAATGTCTTCCAGACCAAAATGACTAGTGTCTCTAGGGCAAAGATATAAATAACCTGTGCTTACTTTTCAACTCATGAAGGAGATGGCGAAAGTAATGAGCTTTTAATAGTTTCATAAATACTGTGTCTGAAAATAGTTCATGAATATTTGGGGACTCATTTATGAAACGCTTACATGTTATTTCAGTCAAGTACACATGTTGTCACAGTTTAGTGGCTTGCAAAGAGTCCAATCAATGGCAAGATTAAGGAGAAGGGTACAGTTTGCATAGGCATGAATTTAGGTACGAGAAGTTTCTCCTTGCTTGTAAAATGTCTGTAGTTCTGACGTCTTACTCTATTTGCATGAAGGTAACTGAGGACCAAAAATGCAATGGGCGACATGTTGTGTAAAATACAAGACCCCCTCAAATTCCCATTTTGGTTACACACAGCTAAAGATGAAGTTGCCTTCCCCACTTTCTTTTTTTTTGTTCCAAATCTGTCCTCTGAAAGGAGGCTAATTGTGCACCCCATGAGGAAATGCATGTTTGAAGCCCAGGCCGCAGCAGTCGCTGTGTTAAGTGGTAAACACTTTTGGTCCAACAGTCCTGGAGTGGAGTCCTGCATTCCGTGTAGGACGCCAAAGAGGAAGTAATAACACGTTTTAATGTTGTGGCTCTTCTTTGAAGTCGATATTAGCATGGGGTGAGGTGCTTGGCAGCTATTAAAATCTATCACATAAGAAATTTTAGCTCCCATAAAGATTCATCCTTTTTTTCTCAGTTGATTATCGTTCCCAATTCTGATTCTAGGCAGCCACTATATTTGCTAAAATTAGTAGAATCAAGGCTTCAATAGTTTTAGACTGTATTTATATGCTGGGTGTTTTAAAGTAGCCCAGAAAGTTACTAGGATGTCTGAATTTTCAGTCTAATTTAATATTTCCTGAAAGGTCTGCCAAAAACTGCAGAGAGGATGTGACAATTTTAAGGGGGGTGGGGCGGGGGACTTTTCCTCTTTCTGTTCAAGATTAGGGCCTACAGTCAGTCAAATTTATTCTGGGTTCTCCTTCGCTAGAAACGACAGCCCAGGATGCTCATGGCCTGGTGGAAGGGCCTTGAAATCCAAGAACCTGCCCCCCGAGTCGGGAGGATGAAAGAGATTTCAACCAACAAGCAAACAGGCTCTTCTCCACACGTTTCATGGGATCGAACGCCTGCTCATAGAGCTGGGTCTACCAGCAGAAGACAACTTAAAGCGTTTGTGAGAAATGACTTCCTTTTTAATGCTGGTCCTTTGTGGAAGCCAATGGTGGAAGCATCAGTCCAGAGGGCTCTCCTGGAAGCCAGTCCTCCATCCTAGTCTCTGCTCTTGGCTGTACTGAAACCATCCTTTTTCTATGTTCTGTGTAAGTAGCTGTTCATTCCATTTATTCGGCATGAATCGTATGCTCACTGGTGTTATTAAATATTTGGAGACTCCCGTTCTGTCTCCATAACTGAGATGTAAGTTTAGAGCCAGGTGGTCAAGAGTGATGGCTCCAGCCCCATTGCCTGGGTTTAATATGGGGCTTTGTCAGTGTATAACCACATGATGCAACTTCTCCAAGCCTCAGTTTAGCCATCTGTGAAATGGGGCTCATCAAAACACTTCCTGTTAGGGCTGTGAAGATGAAATGAGATAGCGTGTGATCTGCTTAGCAGGCGCGCCTTGGGGTGTTGGAAGAATTCAGCAAAGGTGAGCTATTATTAGTAAATGTGTCCTTTTGATGAGCAACGTGTTTTTACTCTACCAAGAGGCCAAATGCCTATAAAATCAGATTATACCATAGCTGTCCATCTTCCTTTGGGTAACTCAAGTTGACAGAGCATGTAGGAGAAGGTAGCCATGTTCATTTGAAGCTGTTTTCTTCTCTTCCTCTTGAAAGGGAGCAGAGAAAAAGAAGTGTGGTCTGGTTCTGAAGAAAACCAGGTCAAGCTTTGTTTCTCATTTAGACATTCTGTGTATAAATGCATATCGTGAGTTCCAGAATTCCTTCGTGACAGCTCCCTTAGTTAATGGGCAAGGAGGATTTTCTCCAGCTAGGCTTCCACAGAACTGCCTCACAAGAAAAAGCCAAATAATTCCTATTTTTGGCCTGGTGCTTAGAAAAAGGGGACAAACTGCTTGTTTCAAAAAACTTTCTGGGACATTCAACAACAGTGTCTTTTTTTAAAAAGGGGAGGAGATCATTTAAAAAGGAAACAGCCCAATAGGCTCTCTAATTTCACTCTATTAAGGTAAAAAAAGGTTTCCTCTCATGTGCTCATTCTTAGACATTACTGCCTTAATTTTTCTGGTTGGTCTCCCAGGATATATAAGAAATACAAATTACCAATAGGAGAGTGCTGAATCTCTCCACTGAGCTTCTCTGCTATAATCTGGAGGACTCAAGTGGCTGGGTTTCCCTCAGCAGTTCATCAGGATGTGTGTGTCTGTACGTGTGTGTGTGTATGTGTGTGTGTGTCCATGTCGGGTGAGATCAGGACTGGGCTGGTCCAGGCTGGACCAGGAGTGGAAACTGGGTCTCTGGTTGGCGGAGGGAGAAGCAAGCACACTTGGACTCTCCTCTCTTGGTCTGTCTTGCGGTCACACCTCTTCCCGCGAGACCTTCTCATCTTGCTCTTAAATGTCAAGCCAATGCACCACCTCAAACTTTGCTAAGAAGGCAGCGCGGCTTCTGACAGTGTGCTCAGGGAAAGCGTTTGCTCCCATCTCTTCCCTCTAGGCCACAGTAGGCAACACTTCTGTCTGGAGAAAGTCTGGCTAGTCTCGCCTGTTTGTCCCTACCCTCAAATTTTTCCCTCTCCTGCCAAGGTTTTGTATTTCTCATCTCGCAAACTAAATATTTTTCCTTATCTCTGGTTTGTTTCCTTTGTATTCTTATGAGAATTTCTTAATTTCCTACCAGAGCGACTGTTTTCATTTTTCCTTCTTCTTCAGTTACACAAAGTCCCTCCAATTTCTCTCTACTCTCAGGGCTCCCGACAGAGGACATATGTGGAAAATACCTCTTTTTCCAGAGTCTAATCAAGAAAGGAAGTGGCTGTGGGCCGGCCCTGTGGCCGAGTGGTTAAGTTCTCATGCTCCGCTTCACCAGCCCAGGGTTTCACCAGTTCGAATCCTGGGCACAGACATGGCACCCCTCATCAGGCCATGCTGAGGCGGCATCCCACATGCCACAACTAGAAGGATGCACCACTAGAAATACACAACTATGTACTGGGGGTCTTTGGGAGAAAAAGGAAAAATAAAATCTTTTAAAAAAAAAAGAAAGGAAGTGGCTGTTTTGATCAAAATGATCAATCTGTTCCCCCTAAGAAACAAACAAACAGAAACAATAACAAGAGTCGCACACGCCAGACCATGAAGAACCCACTCTACTTGTGCATTTTTTTTATATTGAATAAGATTCCCAGAATTGTATGAAGTGCTGAAAGAACTCAGACAGAAAAGCATTCCAGTTTTAAATGGTCACATTTATGCGTATGCATAAATAAATGAAACTCATAAAGGAAATAATAGCTTTCAATAAAACACATCAAACTGTATCTTCCAATGTGAATATTCTTGCGCTCTCATTCTATCATCTGACTTAACTCATATAAATTTATCTCCCTGGAAGATTTAACTACATATGGGAAAGCCATATAGTTTCATGTTAAAGGGGCCTTTGGTATCAGACCCTTTGAAGTTTAACTCCTGCCTTAGCTACTTTTCGTACAACGGAAACTTGAACAAGCCACTTAACCTTTCCAAGCCTTAGCATCCTCCCTCCTAAAATGGATCTTTTTTTTTTTTTGTGAGTGTGATAATGTGGTTTATAACAAATTATATATTTGGTCTTCATCCAGTTCCTGACACAGGGCTCTTAAAACACTTGGAATTTCCTGTGAGGTGACTGATAAAGGCGTCTTTTGTTATGTTAATGAGGTGACTTTTGGAATCACCTAAGGATGGGGGCTGGGTGCCAGGAGGACCAACTATTAGAAGATTAGAAGGATTGGAACTTGCAGTCCCACCCCTCCCATTTCTGGGGAGGGGAGAGGGTTGGAAGAGGAACCCATCGCCAACGGCTAATGTTTTAATCAATCACGCCTGTGTAGTGAAGCCTCCATCCAAATCCAAAGGACAGGGTTTGGAGAGCTTCTGGGCTGTGAACTTGGAGATTCAGGGAGAGTGGTGCACCCAGGGAACATGGAAACTCTGCGCCCTTTCCCTATACCTTGCCCTATGCATCTCTTCCATCTGCCTTTTCCTGAGTTATATCCTTTTATAATTAGCTGGTAATCTAGTAAGTGAAATGATTCTCTGAGTTCTGTGAGCTGCTTTAGCAAATTACTCAACCCCAAAAAGGGGGTCGTAGGAGCCTTAAATCTATAGCCGGTTGGTCAGAAGCACAGGTAACAACCTGGGCTTGTGATTGGGGTCTGAAGCGGGGCTGGAGGGCAGTCTCATGGGGCTGAGTCCTTAACCTGCGGGATCTGGTGCTATCTCCAGGTAGATAGTGTCAGAATTGAGTTGAATTGTAGGATATCCAGGTGGCCTCTAAGAAATGCTTGGTGTAGGGGAACGAACCCCACACAATTGGAATTTGGTGTCAGAATCGTAGTCCATATTAAGGGAGAAAATATATGCAAAGCAAGTGCAGTGCCTGGTGCATGGAAGGTGCTCAATAGAAGATAATCCATATCTGTTGCATGCCTGCAATTTACCAGTCACTGGGCAAGGCACTGAGGACAAAACAGACAGAGTCTCTGTTCTCGTGGTGCTCATAGACTGGTGCAATTGGTGCAGTTAACTAATGGCTTAGGGAAAAGATCCTCCTCCCTTGGTTCTATCTTATAAAGCACGAAAAGAAATAAAATGGAATATTGAAGATTATCTGGTAAGTTGATCAAAGAAGAGAGCCAGCTTTCTCTCTTTGCACATGTTGTACTCAGTGGCCCATGCTAGACACTTAGGACTAACGTTGACTCTTGCTCTTAACCCCACATCTAATCAGTCCCCAGGGCCGCCTATTGTGTCTTTAAATCCAGATTCTTCTCAAGGGGAGTTTTACAGTTTATAGCATCATTGTTTTGGACTGATTTATCAAAACATCCTCCAAGCTCGTTTACCTAAGTTCTTTCACTAAAAATATATTTATTGAGCACCAGCTCTATGCCAGGTGCTAAGAAAAAAAAGATGAAAGAGAAGTGCTATGATAAAGGTCTACACGGCAAAACAGAGAGGGGCAGGAATGCCTGGTTATAGGGTTGGTGAGCTCAAGAGAAATATCTGGGCTGGAAAGAAATATTTAGGAGTGATGAGGCTCCCTAGGAAAAGTATGTAGAGGGAAAAGAGAAGAATGCTAGGAATTGAACTGGGGGTAGGTGGCAGGGACGGAAAGTTAAGAGAAGTTAGAAAAAGAGGAAGCTAAAGAGACAGAAGGAGCAGCCAAAAATATAGAAAGAGAAACAGAAAACAGGGGTGTCAGGGAAACCAAGAGAAAAGATGGTTTCCAGAGGGAGAAGGGTTAGAAGTTTCTGACACAACTCAGGAGACAGGTAAAGACAGAAAAGTGTCTACCTGAGTTGAGAACCTTCAGTCGTTGGTGCCATTTTGAATGCAGTTCCAGTGGAGTAGTGAGTGGGGGCACCAAGGAAGCCAGAGCCCAATTGGTGGGGGAGTGAATGGGAAGTGAAAAAGTGGAGAAAGCCAGTATGGGTGCCTCCTCCTTTGGAAGAAGGGAGAGATAAGAATGCAAACAACCAAACGCCATGTCCAAGTGACAGCCAGTGGTGAACATAAGAGGCAGGATGGGCACCAGTTACCCTTGTGGGCTCTGGATCCAGACTGCCTGGCTGTGAAAGCTGACTGCCACTTGCTCTCTGTGTGACGCTGGGCAAGTTTACCTTCAGTGCCTCAGTTCTTTCATCTGTAAAATGGGGATGGTAATAGCATCTTCCTCACTGAGCTGTTGTAAAGGTTAAAGGTGAAGTGCCTGGTAAATGCTCAGTAGTACTAGTCTATTGCTCTATTCAGAGTGCTATGGAAATACAGCAGAAGACTCCATCAGTTCTGTTAGGTGAGCAAAGGCAGAGAAAAACTGTGGAGGAGTCTGGGAAGCTGGATCATAAAGAATGAGTAAGATTTTTTTTCAGGTAGAGAAAAAATTCAAAAAGCATATTTGAGAAGTGAGCCCAAATAGATAAACAAAGGCAAGTAAATGTGACATCAAAGGGTGAGTTTGGTCAACACCACAGCGAGAATTTGAAAAGATCCATTTCTAAGATATAAACTCTTTTTTTTGTCTTAAAAACTTTTCCTCTAAGATAATTGTAGATTCACATGCAATTGTAGGAAATATGCAGAGAGATCTCACATATCTGTCACCCAGCTTTCCCCAGTGGTAACTTCTTGCATGGCTATGGTACAATGTCACAACTAGGGAAATGACATTGGTACAATCTACCCACCGTATTCAGATTTCATCAGTTTTACCTGCACTAGTGTGTGTGTTTTTGTGTGTGTTAATTTTATGCTATTTTATCACATATATCTATTTACGTAACCACCACCACAGTCGAGATATAGAAAAGTTCTGTAACAGTTAGTATTCCTCATGCTGGCCTTTCTCAGTTCATTTTTAAGGTTTGCTGCTTAGAAGAGAAAGCAAAGGATGATAGAGGAAATTATTTTCTCTCTTTTCCTCAGGTAAAAGAAAAGTCTGCCTTGGGAAAAATTCTGAAATAATTTGGCACCTGCCCTCTTCCCCTTGGGAATGCCTCCTTTACCTTGTGTCTTTGTCTTTTCCCAGGAAAATTTCCTCAGCTAAGTAATAGAACAGTAGTTAATTAAACTACTTCATACTCAGGTGTGAATGACTCAAAGATCATTGACTGCCAGAAGAAGCTGCAGTTTTAAAAAGAGGATGCTTGCTAGCCTGAAAACAATTCTTCTAGGTGGTTCATGCAGTCGAACAAAGTGAAATGAAACAATTCCGATAGTGTGGGGCAGGATAATTCGGGGGCAAAGGTTGTAAAAAAGGCCAGCTTTGTCTTGAATTCCGACCTTATGATATGGTTTCTTGAGCAGGTACTGATTTTTATAACTTCCTTTTTTGCGTCTACTTCTGTACCTCCAGGTTTTCTAGAAGCTCCACATACTTTACCACAATGTTCCTTGTCATGGCAGCACGGAAGAGATGGAAAAAGGGAAGAGGGGAATATGCAATAGCAGATGTGAAAATCAGGTGTTTCTAAGTCACTGATACCTGTAAAGGTAACTACATGATATTTGAATTTCCTCTGGCTTAAGATATAAAGTCTTGAGATAAAAGTTGATGTTTCATTACTTCTTGAAAAATGGTGTACTTATGTCATCACTACGGACAGAAGTCAGTTATTAGTGAGGGAAAGCCATTTATTATTTATGTCTTGGTTTAGCTTCCTCTTTCAAAAGCAAATTGCTTGGTTTCATTAATGCCTTCAGTCTTGCTTATGGCCCTTGTATATCTGGACCATGCTGAGCTGGCCTCCTGGAGAGCTGCTTTCACTGACCTGTGCTATTTGCCTGTGGTGGCAGATCAGTGAGAAATCGCTCTGAGAAATTCATCCTCACATTTACTGTAAGGATATTGTTGAAAATGGGCTTCATTACATTGCATGGTGTTCTGGTTATGAGGATCTTTGGAGACTGTCTTTATAGTCTTAATATAAAGAATAGTTGTGCTACTCTTGACCAAATAGTTCAATTTTATAATATAGGCACCATATTGTGTTGGGTCTTTGCAGAAGACCGCTAGAAAGCTTTGAGTACATCTGTGATTCAACCTAAGCAAGTATTGCACATTCCATGTACTGGTCTGACTCCTGGTCCCATTTACATTCCTAATCTCTATTCTTTTTCTTATGTGCTCCTAATTCATGTTCTTTTGATATGTAGTATGTATCTTTCAAAGCTACCATAAATTCTTTTTCAGATATAATAGTAGTTTAAAAGCAACATGGGGGGGCCAGCCCCGTGGCCGAGTGGTTAAGTTCGTGTGCTCTGCTTTGGCGGCCCACTCATCAAGCCATGCAGAGGTGGCATCCCACATGCCACAACTAGAAGGACCCAGAACTAAAAACACACAACTATGTACCGGGGGGCTTTGGGAGAAAAAGGAAAAACAAAAAAGCAAAATGTGTCATATCAAATCCTTGTTTTAACACCGACTGACCGTACAACTTAGGGCAAGTTATTGAAAGTTGTGAAACCTCTGTTTCCTCATCTGTGAAATGGGGATAAGAGTTTTTACTTCATGTAGTTTTGTGAGGATTAAAGGAGGTAATTCAGGTAAAGTACTGAGTGCGATGCCTGGCATGGAGAAGACACTCAACACATTTATGTCATTACTCTTATTACTAATAGTATTTTCTGCTAATATTAACAAACATGACATAAACATACACGTACATAAGAAAATCTGATTATAACTCTTAGGAAATTAAAATGGTTCTGATTCCTCCACGTTTATTTGAAATTCATGTGCCTTGATATTCACAACAAGAAGCCAATTCCAGGAAACAGATTGTCATGTGCTAACAACTCAAATCAAGGCAAAAGATTATACTCGATAATCAGCATCAGCCATAGACGGCTATACAGAAATATAGTGCTTTTCTGTTTGCGTCTCTCTTATTACACATAAGCTAGTGTTCTGTCTTTAGGCAGATGTCTCTATTTACATAGTAGTTCTAGAAGTGTTAGTGAAATACAGGACATTATCCTATCTTGCAATTTAAATGAAATATTGCACAGATAATTTCAGAAAGGAATTGTCCAGGCAGCGAGAAATAGTTCTTAGCAACATGAAAACCCAGAAACAATGCTAGATCTAATTCTGCAAAAGCACAGCCATGTGCTGAGTGCACCATTTCATTTTTAAGGACATAGATTCAATTTCATGTGACAATCTGGCATCAAAGTTTTCTTCTGCTCTTCCTTTTTCCAAAGAGCCCTGTAAATACGAAAATGCAATCTAATAGGAAAATATTAAATTTGTGAGTCTCTACTTGCAAGGCGCCATGGTTATTATGAAGGCAGTAAATGAATAAAATAGATTAAGGAAAATGCCAACGATAGTTGTATGATATAAACACATCTAATGCATAACTAATGAGGATCCTACGTGCACAATAAAATGCCACCCTTTATATCTAGTGTATTGTTTCTTATACCATTTCCATCTATCATATTTATCAAAGAAATGTAATAACTCTTCAGAGTATCATAGTAATTTATGCAATATCTTGCTCTCTTTACCAAGGCAAGGAGGAGAATTTTGCATTGTAATAGGGTTTTATTTTCTTCAATTCTGTCTAACAAATCTTTTGCAACATTCCTTCATTTAAAACAGTTAAAGTTAGCAAATTTACTTTTAAAGGAATATGGCTATAAAAATAATTCTTAGTGACTTATACCTAAATATTTTAAAATTCTTTTGTTGTTTCTAACAAAGTGATGACACATCGTAATTTACTACACAAAAAAATTTAATTTGAAGGTTTATCTCATCCATATTTCTGATGAATTCATATCACATAGCTCATTTTAGTTCCCATTGTGCTCTCTTAAAAATAGAATATATATTTATCTATTTTAATAGCACATGACCAATGATTTGCCATTTGTTTCACTTGATGATACAGAATTCCATATTGTGACTTTAAAAACATAAGTTATAGATTTGAGGTCCAGTGATGTTTTTTCCCTTTCCTTTCTTCAGTTTCTTGTACAATAATTTTTAAAAAGGCACTTAGGGAGTCTTTGATCAATGTTCCAAATTGTCAGCCTAACATTGGACTAGCATAGTAACTTTATAGATGCGCTGGCCTCTGTAATGTGTGAAAGCCAGGGACATGAACATTCTCATGTTGGCCAGCTCACTGGTTACCATGTCACCTTGGTGGGTCTGCTCATCCCTTTTCCCTCATATTTCTCCTCTGTTCCTAGGAGAAGAGTAATTCTTATTCTATCAGAAAAGTGCTCATAAAACTCCTGAAATTCACTTAGAAAGCCATAGTCAAGGATGGTACACAGAGCAGTCACTGATGTCTGTTTAAAGTGTCTTTCTTTCATCTCATCTATTTCCATCTGAAGTCAGCATCACTATTGCAACATTTGGATAGTAAGACCACAACATAGAAAGAACAAATGAATTTCTAAAGTTGGCAGGGGAGTTGAAAATAGACATTAAAGTTCCTCAATCATCTATTTTAAACTTTAAGTATTTTTGACTTTCAGATAATTCCATGAAGAAGCCTGATTTGTTTTCTTTGTAGTTTGTCTAAATTGCACTGAAATGCACCTGTGGGAAAGAAACAAATTTTTATAGAATATCCATTATTGCCTAATACCTTACATACATTAATTCAATTTAATCTTTACAGCATCCCTATGTGGCAAATGTTCCTGTCCCATTTTACAGATTAAAAACAAAAATAGAGGTCTAAAGAGATCTGGGGTTTGGGATCACTATCCCAAGGGAGGAGGAAACCATTGTCAAGAGTTTTGGAATATTTTCAAATTTTACCATAAATTTTGTATGCTCACTGGTGGTTTTTTTGTTTTTTGTTTTTTTTAAAAAAAGGCAATGTGCAATGAAAAAGAAAAGGGTTTTCTCCCTCTGGGACATGCAGCCTGCTCACTTTCCTGGAGCATCAATTACCCAAAGATTTGGAGGCAACATACTGTTTTCATATTAAAATAATCTCTGATATGTTACAGAATTAACACAAAATTCATTAGTGTTCATATAAGGTTTTAAAATAAAACAAAAAACTTCAAAGAACTTTATGAGAGCTTGTAGCAATGTTCCAGACTTCCTGGGGGTAGGGTTTTACTCTCCTCTGTTGTTGGGGCTCTTGATGAAAAGCTGGAGAAGCCCTGAACTGTTCTCTTTAATTATTGCGATTGTTCCCGGGTTTTGCCAAATCACTTCATGGTAGTCTTTCAAAACCAATGAGAATTTATTCCTTAGAACAATCAACTTTGGAAAATGAATTACGCTCCCTGGGAGGATGGCAGATCCAATATATGAAAAAAAATTATGTTTGGGGAAAAAAAGAAACTTCTTAACAATGGCTGGATGTAATCAAGCTTCAGTAGGTCAAAGCCGGTTAGCAGTGTGGTTGACATTAACAATGAGAATGAGAAATGTTTTGGCTCTGTATGGTTGCCAGTGGAAACACCAGAACCCTGAAACGCCCCCCACTGTCTTTTGCTTGGGCAGTGTCCCAGAGAGCTCACACGACTCCTTTGACGCTCATTAAAAACGTCCTGGGGGGCTGGCCCCGTGGCCGAGTGGTTAAGTTCGCGCGCTCCGCTGCAGGCGGCCCAGTGTTTCGTCGGTTCGAATCCTGGGCGCGGACATGGCACTGCTCGTCAGACCACGCTGAGGCAGCGTCCCACATGCCACAACTAGAGGAACCCACAACGAAGAATACACAACTATGTACCGGGGGGCTTTGGGGAGAAAAAGGAAAAAATAAAATCTTTAAAAAAACAAAACAAAACAAACAAACAAAAAAACGTCCTGGGACAGCTACAGATGAGGCTTCCGCGTGGTCTTCATCTACCTCTCCTCACTGTTGGGCTGACCCTGGGGTTTGCCTCTGTGCCTCTTGTGGCTCCTGACCCTGACGTGGGAGACAGCGTCTTCTAGGACTCCACGCTCCCGTCACACCCAGCACATCCACTAGCATCTCTCTCTTGGCACCTTATGGAATTGTCATCTTTTCTACTCTATGAAGGCAGGGTCTATTGCTGCCTTTCTCACCCTCAAAAAAGAGGTGCTTAAAATCTTTGATGAAGGAATGGCTCCTCCCAGTGCTTTCCCAGAAGTAGGAGAGGACACTCTTCCCACCAGAGTTACAGTTCTTCATAGGCTCCTACATAAACACTAACCCCTTCCTATCTCAAGGAACCTCGGTCAAGTTTCTGTGGTTCTAGGTTAGAGGATGTTTGAGAAACACCAAGCAGTCACTTCTGCAAGAAATTAACCAGTAAGTCAGAGCCCAGACCCTTTGACCTCTACCTTTGAGGAACACGCAACCCATTTGCAGCCAACAACGTCAAATTAGAGGTTGCTGTGGTCCTCCATCTTTGTTTGATGGCTGCCCCATCAATCTCAGTACGTGGAGATCAAAAGCATAGTTCTGAAGTCAGATTGCAGAGGCTGAAAACCAGCTCTCTCCCTTCCAGAGGTGGGATTTTGGGCAAATCATTTCACTTTCACAAACCTTAGTTCCCTCACCTGTGAAGCAGAACTGACACTAGTCTGCCTCACATGCTTGTCATAAGGATTAAAGGAGATAAACCTTGAACAGTATTGAACACACTGCCTGGCACATAGAATGTACTATAAATACGGATATAAATGTTGCAGCTTTATTATTTTACCATAGCTACCAAGAGGCCCTCACGCTGGATACTCCCTGAAAGTGACACACACATACATACAACCACACATGCCCCCATGGCACACACCAGTTAATGAAATCAAACAAGGAGCTGGAGTGCTGATTCTGGAAAATGAATTAATTGAATTGAATAAAGCAAAGGCATTCTTGTATTATGAGTCCATGACCTAACCAGAACAAAAAAGCAGAAGTAGTAATCTATTCCAAGAAAAAACAATCTCCTTGGCTGCTGGCCCACAGGACTGTAGCAACCTCTGCCACCACTGACATTGCTCTCTGCTCCGGTGTTCCTTCTTAGCTGCTCTGGGATGCTGGACCTGGGAACACATCTTTAACTGAATGAAAAACACATCAGGGGTCCCAACAGGTCAAAACTTAGTCAATGTCTTACAAGGTGACATGGGCTTCTGAGTACTCATCTCTGGAGGCCAAAACACCCAAAGCTCAAGGATGAAAGGTCTGTTCTATCTGGAAGGGAAGACAAAGAATTCCTCTAGAAGCATCTGGGCTGTTCTTGGTGGAGACAGAAGCCCGGCCAATGCCACAGTGAGCCAGAGGAAAGGCCCTTCTTCCACTGCCCGGCCTCCCTGGTGAGCTGAGCCTCGTCTTTGCAAGTTCATGAATATCAATGAGCCCAAACCACACAGGGAATGAGCCAGAACATATTGCAACAGCCAAATTGCAAGTTGGCTCCTCAGGCTTGGCCAAAGGAGCATATAATTCAAACACTGGGGCTGGAGCTGGCACTGTGCCTGAGCCTAAAGAAGAGATGGAAGAAACTTTGGCTCAAACCTTTCGTGGATCAAAAGGAACGAAGAACGGAGCAGGAGTGCGAGAGTTTTCATTACCGCCCTGTAAACTCTGCCAAGTCATCAAGGATTCAAAATGAAGGGTGTTCTTCACCAAAACAGAGTGCACGAGAAAAGAACCCAATGCCCTAGCTGACTTGGCATAAATAAGAACTTCATGAACATTGAAAAGCAATAAAATTCCTTCAATCAACGAATAATTACTGGGCACTCACACTGTGTGTCAGCTCTGTGCTTGGCACTGGGGCTATGATGGGAAAGAGGAAATAGTTCCAGATCTCAAGGGGTTTCTAGTGGCAAAGGTGTGTGGGGGGACAGCTAAGGAGCCAAAGAACAAGTAAGATGCAGTTTCAATGTGGCATGTGGTCACATGTCTCAGATGTTTGCTCCTTTATATTGCCAGTTACTGGTCTGTAATTTGCTTTTCCGTTCACCTGTTGATGACATTCGGTGTGTTTCAAGTTTTGGACTATTATTAAGGAAACCTGTTATGAACATTCACGTCCTCACCTTATTTTTCTTGGGTTAATATCTAGAAGAGGAACTGTGGGGTCACATGGTAAGTGCATAGTTAACTTCATGAGAAATTGAAAAACTGTTTTTGAAAGCGGTTGCACTATTTTGCATTCCTATCAGCTGGGTACAAGAATCTCAGTTGCTTTGCATCCTTGTCAAATTTGCTACTGCCCATTAAAAATTTTTTAGCTGTTGTAGAGGGTGTATCGTGGTAGCCCATTGTTTTTTTCTTGTGAGGAAGATTGTCACTGAGCTAACATCTGTGTCAATCTCCCTCCAATCTTCCACCATTTTATGTGGATGCCACCACAGTGTGGCTTGACGAGTGGTGCTAGGTCCGTCCCCAGGATCTGAAACCTTGAACCCTGGGCTGCTGAAGCAGAGCACACAAACTTAACCACTCCACCAGTGGGCCGGCCCCCACTTTGGTTTTATTTGCATTTCCCTAATGATTAATAATGTCAAGCGTTTTTTCATGTGCTTACTTGCCATTAGTATATCTTCTTTGGTAAAGTGTCTGTTCAAATCTTTTGCCCATTTTAAAAATCAGGTTGCTTGTCCTATTACTGAGTTTTGTGAATTCTGTACAAACTCTGGATACAAGTCCTTTATCAGATATGTATTTTGCAAATGCTTTCTCCCAATCTGTGGCTTGCCTTTTTACTTTCTTCACAGTGCATTTTGGGGAGCAAAAGTTTGAAATTTTGATGAGATCTCCAGTTTATTAATTTATATTGATGCTTTGTGCCTTGTGTCCTAAGACATCTTTGTCTAGCCCTAACTCATAAAGATTTTTATCATGTTTTGTTCTAGAAATTTGATGGTTTTAGATTTTCCATTTAGGTCTGGAATATATTTAGAATTAATTTTCTATGTTGTGTGAGATAAGGGTTGAGGGTTTTTCATTTTCGTTTTGCATATGAGAATTCAATTTTTTCCAGAACCATTTGCTGAAGAGCCTATCTTTTCTGAAATGATTTCAACCATTTATTAGAAAGACTATCTTTTCCTAATTGATATCTTGGCACCTTTATTGAATGCCAATTGACCAGTTACATGTGGGCCTATTTCTGGACTCTCAATTCAGTTTCATAGATGTATTTGTCTAAACTTACGCTAACACTACACTGCCTTGATTATTTTAGCTTTATGGCAAGTCTTGAAATCAGCTAGTGATTGTTTTTTTTTGCCAAAATTGTTTTGGCTATTCTAGGTTTTTTGCATTTCTATATAAATTTCTACAAAAAAAATCCTGCTTGAATTTTGCTTGAGATTGCGTTGAACCAATAGATCAATTTAGGGAGAATTGACATCTTAACAATATTGAATTACTTGAACTATGAACATGGTATGTCTCACTATTTATTTTTGTCGTTATGTGCTGGCAAGTTGGCTCCGACTCCTGGAGACCCTGTGAATGAGTGATGTCCACAATGTCCTGTCCTTAGCAGCCCTATTCAGCTCCTGTAGACTCAGGCCTATGGCTTCCTTTGTGGAGTCAATCCATCTCATATTTGGTCTTCCTCCTTCCTTCTGCCTTCTACTTTTCCCAGCATTATTCCCAGAATTTTCCCAGAATCCTGCATTTTCATGATGTTCCCAAAGTAGGGCAGCCTCGGTTTTTTGTTTTACAGATTGGCACCTGAGCTCACATTTCTTGCCAATCTTTTTTTTTTTTTCCTTCATCTCCCCAAAGACCCCCCAGTACATAGTTGTATATTCTAGTTGTAGGTCCTTCTGGTTGTGCTATGTGGGACGCCACCTCAGCATGGCTTGATGAGTGGTGCTAGGTCCGCACCCAGGATCCGAACCAGCGAAACCCTGGGCCGCCAAAGTGGAACGCACGAACTTAACCCCTCGGCCACAGGGCCGGCCCCAGGAAAGCCTCAGTTTTATCATTTTTGCCTCCAGTGACAGTTCAGGCTTAATTTGCTGTGGGACCCACTTGTTCATCTTTCTGGCAGTCCAGGGTATCCATAGAGCTCTCCTCCAGTATCATAGTTCAGATTTTCCTTAATTTATTTTAACAAAGTCTTGGAGTTTTCAATATACATGCCATCACATATTTTGTTAAATTAATCCCTAAATATTTCATGCCTTGTGATGCCATTATAAATGATATATTTAAATTTTTTCAGTTTCCAACTATTTGCTGCTGGCAGATTGAAATACAGTTGTTTTTGTATGTTGACCTTGTACTCTGTGACCTTGTTAAATTTACTTCTTAGTTATAGTTGCTTTTTGGTAGGTTTCTTAGGATTTTCTACATATACAACCACATAGCCAGTGGATAATGACAGTTTTATTTCTTCCTTTCCAAACTACATGGATTTTAATTTGGTTGCTTGACTTATAACATTGACTAGGAACTCCTGTTGACTAGAAATAGCAAGAGGGGACTTTTTGTCTTCTTCTCAATCTTAGAGGAAAATAATTCAGTTTTAAATGGTTAAATATGGTGTTAGCTGTAAGTTATTGGTGGATTTCCTCTATCAGGTTGAGAAAATTTCCCTCTATTTCTAGTTTGTCAAGAGTTTAATTTTAAATCATAAATGAGTAGTGAAATTTGTCACTTCTTTTTTAGTCTCATATGATGAATTGTGTTTATTGATTTTTGCATATTGGATCAGTCTTACATCCCTGGGATAAACCCTACTTGGTCATGATGTATTCTTTTTTTAGATATAGGTAGATTTAATTTACTAAAGTTTTGTTAATGATTTTGTGTCTGTCTCCATAAGGAGTATTGGTCTGTAATTTCCTGTCTTTTTAATTTCTTTCTTTAATGTTGGTATTAGGGTAATGCTAGCTTCATAAAATAAATAGGAAAATCTTCTCCTCTCTACTCATTTGGATAGGATTGGTTTCATTCCACCCTTGAATATTTGGTAGAATTCACTGGTAAAGCCATCTGGACCTACAGATTTTCTTTATAGGAAGATTTATAACTAGAACTTCAATTACTGTAATATGAATTGAGAAATTCAAATTATTTCTTCTTAAGCGAGCTTTAAGTTGTTCTGATTTTCAAGAAATTTTTCCTTTTTATCTAATTTGATGAGTTTGTTTGCTTAAAGTTATTCATAATGTTCCCTTACTGCCCTGTTAGTGTGTGTAAAATTGTTCTTTCCTGATATTGGTAATTGGGTTCTCCATTTTTCTTGTTCAGTCTGGCTAAAGATTTACCAGTTGTATTTTCAGAGAATCAGCTTTTGCTTTCATTGGTTTTCTCTGTTGTTTGTCCACTCTTTATTTGACTGATTTCTGGTTATTTTTTTCCTTCCACTTTGGGTTAAGTTGCTCTTACTTTTCTAGTTTATTTCTTTTTTCTTTTTTTTAAAGATTGGCACCTGAGCTAACAGCTGTTGCCAATCTTTTTTTTTTTTTATTGCTTTTTCTCCCCAAATCTCCCCAGTACATAGATCTATATTTTAGTTTTGGGTCCTTCTAGTTGTGGCATGTGGGACGCCACCTCAACGTGGCCTGATGAGCCGTGCCATGTTTGCGCCCAGGATCCGAACCAGCGAAACCCTGGGCTTTCGAAGCAGAGCGCACGAACTTAACCACTCGGCCACCGGGCCGGCCCCCTTTTCTAGTTTCTTAAGAATATTATGAATGATTTCAATCCTTTAAAATTTATTGATATTTGTTTTATGGCCCCAAATATGGTCTGTCTTGATAAACATTCCATACACATTTGGAAACCATGTTTATTCTGCTATTGTTATGTGAAATATTTTACAAATGCCAATTAATTTAAGTCAGTGGACGTTAGTCAAGTCTTTTGTATCCTTGCTGATTTTCTGTCCATATATTTTAAAAATTATTGAGAGAGGAGTGTTGAAGTCTACAACTATAATTTTGTCTGTTTCTTCTACTTTGATGAGTTTTTGCTTGATGTATTTTGAAGCTCTGTTAGCATTATTCTGTCTTGATGGATCAATTCCTTTATTATTATGATCCCTGGATCTGAAACCTATTTTGTGTAATATTCTTATAGCCAATTCCCTTTCTTCCGCCTAGTGCTTGTGTGGCATAGATTTATCTATCCTTTTACTTTTTTCGGTAAGTTTTTTGGTATATTTATTACTCTTTTATTTTTAACCTGCCCGTGTCTCTATATTTAAAGTCTGCTTCTTATAGACAGCGTATAACTGAGTCTTGCTTTACCTTATCCAATCTGACAATCTCTGTCTTTTAATGGAGTGTTTTTTTAACATTGAGATATAATTGACAGATACCATTGTATTCGTTTTAGGCATGCAACATAATGATTCCATATATATAATAATGGAGTGTTTAGACCATTTCCATTCAATGTAATTATTGATGTAGCTGGGTTTGCATTTACCATTTTGCTATTTGCTTTCCATGGGTCCCCATCAACTCTTTGTTCTCTTTTTCCTTTGTTCCTTTATTCATTTGTAGTAACCTAATCTTTTTATAATTCCATTTTATCCCCACTACTGGCTTACTGGCTATACGTCTTTTTAAAAAATATTTTTAATGGTTGCTCTAGGGTTTAAAATATTTAACTAATCATTTTCTATCCTTAAATAATATTATATCACTTCATGTGGTGTGTAAGAATTTTACAACAGTATGCTTCCATTTTCCTCCTCCTGTCCTTTGTGTAATTGTTGTAAAAAATACATTTTACTTCTACATATGTTATAAATGCCACACACTTTATTGTATTTGCTTTAAAGAGCCAAACATCTTTTAAAGAGGTTAAATAGGAGAAAGAATGTTTTTATATTTACCCACCTATTTACCATTTCTGGTGTTCTTTATTCCTTTGTGTGGATTAAAATTTTCGTCTGTTATGATTTTCCTTCTGCCGGAAGAGCTTTCTTGAACGTTCCTGCAGTTTTGCTGGTCACAAATTTTTTGTATTTGTTTTACTGAAAAAGTCTGTCTTTCACCTTTATTTATTTCTTTCTTTTTCTTCCTTTGTGCAGTAATTGCATTTGTGATACCGGAACAGGTACTTCCAAATATGCATAGAGTTCTCGCCTCAGCAGTGTGGATACTAAAATTGGAAAGATAAAGAGAAGGTTGTCATGGCCTCTGCACAGGATGACACACAAATTCAAGAAGCATCCCACTTTTTTGTTCGTCATGCACTAAACTGTACGCGTAAAAATTGTTAAAACAGCAAACTTTATGTTATGTATATTTTACCGCAGTTAAAAATATGCACAGAAATGGATCTAGAAACATACATACAAACTGTTCACATTGGCCAATTCTTGGGAAGAAGAGTTGGGAAGAAGGGTGACTTTCAGGGTTTTTTCCCTTCAATTTTAAACCTTTTTTTGGAAATTATTTTAAACATAGAAAAGTTGCATGAGTAAGAGTATTGCCAATAATACCTCTATACTATTTATCCAGATTCAACTACTCTTAACACTTTATCCATTTGCTTCATCATTCGTTTTCTCTCTCTCTCTCTGCAATCTATGGGGAGACACTTTAAGTCCTTACAAATATCTTTCTCCTCATCAAGATTTCCTTCTGGATTCAGCATCCGTGGATGATTTCTGTTGAACTGATCTTTACTATGATGGCTGCAAAATGGGTATTTTCCAACTCTAGCACCCCTCACCATATACCATTTGGCACTGAGTGTTCTGCTTTAAGCAGGAACCCTCTGTAATCCCCTCAGTTTTTTGTATATTTGTCACAGGCAAGGGCTCATGAATACCTATTTTTTCAATGATTTATAATTCACTAATGTATTTGATTATTTTGCTGCTCAAATTGTCCCAGATTTGCCTAGTGGAGTCCCTACAAGCTGGCTCCTGTGTCCCTGTGATGTGTGACCCACCTCTGCCCAGCATGTTGAGCACTGCCTTAATATCTGGCATAAAAAGATTTTCCAGGCTTTTCTTGTACCTATCTGCCCTGGCCCTGAAGTCAGCCATTTCTATGAAGAGCCTTGGTTCTTTTTAATGGGGAAAGGCATTAGAAACCAAGATCTGGATGTGAGCTATGCTCATTGCTTGTGGGGAGTCTTTGCTTCTTGTATCTTTCAGTTGAGTGAACTAGAAAATCAACAGATATTTATATGTGTACATATATACACTTACGTACAAATATACCTAGACATATATGCATAGATAAATCATAAACATGTGAGCGTACATGTACTTTAGAGATCACGAATTCACAGAAATAATTGCAATTTCCATCCGTTCCCACAGGGATTTTTTTCTTGCATTCTCCTCTATTCCATATTTGCACTTTTTTTTTCCAGTGAGGACCTTGGATTCCTCAAACAATACATTCACTTATTTGCTCAATTGCATAATACATCGAAAATAGTTTCAGAATTGCTTCATCCTTGTCTCTACGTAAAACAAACCCACTGAAAAGAGTTCAGGATTGGTTTGTAATGTCCTCCATGCCCATCAGTCCGCCACAAACTGAGGGTAGATAGCCAAATGCCGAATATTAATACCTTGCTCAGATTCGTTCTTTCTGTTTCTATTTCCCTCCTGTGTGGTTATACTACCCATTTGAAATCTAATTAAGCTGACTGGTTTCAATTTGCTCTCATTTTACTTTCCACATCCCATTTTTACTAACTTAATTGATTTTTGAGTATATAGAAGGTTATCATATTTTCCAAAGAAAAACTGAACAGAAAGGTATATTTGTGCCGCTCCTTCCCAAATCTCGTCTACCACAGTCTCCTTATAGGTCACCAGCTTCATGGTTTTCTGGTTTATCCTTCTTGTGTTTCTTTTTGTACAGGTAAACAGTCACAGATTTTCTTATTTTTCCTGCTACTATATATGCTTTTTTAAAAACAGCTTTATTGAGCATAATTTACCTGGTATAAAATTCACCCATTTTAAGTGGACAGCTAGACAAGTTTTAGTGAATTTATACATTTGTGCAACCATCACCACAATCCTATTTTAGAGGAACACCACCATCCTCCCAGGAGCTGCCCTCATGCCCATTTGCAGACAACCCCCACTCCCATCTCAGCCCCAAGCCACCACCCATCTGTGTTCTGTTTCTATTGTTTTATTCTTTCTATAAATTTCATATCAATGGAGTTACACAATATGTGGTCTTATGTGTCTGGTTTCTTACTAGCCTCATGCTTTTGAGGTTCATTTGTGTTGTTGACGGTGTCCACAGTTCTCACCTTTTCGTTGGTGCGTTGTATGGATGTACCACAATTCGTTTCTCGATTGACCAGCTGATGGATGTTGGGAGTGTTTCCAGCTTTTTGTTTATTGTGAATAATGCTGCTATGAACATCGGTGTGCAGGTTTTTGACAGACACGTGTTTTCATTTCTCTTGGATAGTTACCTTGGAGTGAAATTGCTGTGTCATATGGTAAGTGTATGTTTAACTTATGAAACTGGCAAATGGTTTTCCAAAGTGCCTGTATCATTTTACGTTCCCATCAGCGATGTATTTATATTTTTTATATTAATTGTAAGCAAATGTATTCTCCTAAAGTTGCTGAAAGTTCTTATCTAAGCTAGGCCAGTTATTTATTGTCCTTGTAATCTTGCTCATTTTTTACTTACTCAGCCCCTTTCTTCATGGGTAGTTCAAAGGAAAATCAGATTATCCCTTGCTGAATTATAAGGAATTCAGAATGAATGTGACCAAAAATAAAGACCCAGAAAGGTATTTTCTCTCTCTTTATAGGGAATGGAAAGATATAGATGACGTTATTAAGAGAAGGACTTTCTAGCTTCAGTCTTTAAAAATAAAGATCAGTTGCATCAGAAACCTGAGTTTACATTCTTTCCGATGGTAGGGCAGGGAATGAGGTTAGTTTATGGAAGGAAGTACCCCCCCCCCGTTTTTTTTTCTGGTGAGGAAGATTGGCCCTGAGCTAACATCTGTGCCAATCTTCCTTTATGTTGTATATGGGACACCACCACAGCATGGCTTGATGAGTGGTGTGTAGGTCCACCCCCAGGATCTGAACCTGCAAACCCCAGGCCACTTAACCACTACTCCACTGGACTGGCACCAGGAAGTACCTCTTTTAATTGATAGATACTTGGGAAATTGACTAAAGTTAGGGTATGGTCATTAACTTCAATTTTGAGACATCAGAAAAGAATTCAGGAATCTAAAGATTCTAAAAAGGAGAAAACTTGATATAGTTCCCAAGTTGTTATTTTTAAATATTTTGAAAGGAGAGCTGTAAGGGTTGCAAAGAGGCAGTCCTAGAAATGAGAGCGGCAGCTGTTCAATTGGGCACTTCCACTGAACGTAGGATAAACGCCAGATCTTCTTGCTACACCCTAAATACACCTGGACAAAACCACAGCTCCTGGAGAACCAAAGCACGCTTCATGGCAGCCCTCGTCTAGGGTCATCCACAGACCACACTGGGGATGCTGCCAGCTTCAAGTCACACCCCAAGAAAATCAGTATCAGTTGACAGACTAGCCAGCTCATTGTTAAATTCACTTTAGCTAAATTTTTAAATAATCAAAGGTTGCCTTTGAAAAAAATCTCTACACATCTCTTCTTAAAGGTTTTCTCCCTGCTTCTGTTACTCATCTTTTTGGCCCCATCCCAAGCGCCTGGCACATATATCATTTTGTTGAGCCTGAATTTAGCCAAAACAGATATTAACCAGTAAAACTCTCGTTCATAAAAGGTTCATTTGAAATTGTTAAACATGCATCCCGTGCTCCCTGGAAGTGAGGGACTACTTGGGCAGTAAAGGGGTTTTCCTGGTACCCATCGAAATGCATCCTATAGGTGAGGGGTTGCTGTTTCACAGGCCCTACCCTTATGAGGTACATTTGTACATGAACTACTGGTTCCAGTGTTTTTAATTTTTAATTTTTTTCTTTTGAGGAAGATTAGCCCTGGGCTAACATCTGCTGACAATCCTCCTCTTTTTTGCTGAGGAAGACTGGCCCTGAGCTACCATCCATACCCATCTTCCTCTACTTTATATGTGGGATGCCTGCCACAGCATGGCTTGATAAGGAGTGCATAGACCTGCACCTGGGATCCGAACCAGTGAACCCCGGGCCACCGAAGTGGAATGTATGAACCTAACTACTGTGCCACTGGGCTGGCTCCTTAAGTTTTTAATTTTTAAGAAAGAGGAAAATCCTCCTTGGGAGCTTAGATTCTGTTGGGATAAACTGAGTAAAAATGTTTTATATGCCAGGAAAACATCTGTCTATCCAGGGAACTGTAGCTTGACAGAGGTGCGGTTAAGTGCTAAGTAAGAAAGGAGGAAAAATGAATACGACAGTACACAGCCAGAAAGACTGGTCGGTAAATGTAGTTGGCAAAATGTGCCTAGTTATTTTGTAGCTCCTATTTTTAATTAGCATTCTGTGTAGTTTTCTTATTTTCAGAAATTCCCTCTCTCTAGAACACACGCACATGCACACACGCACGTATGAGCATGGATTCTTGTTGTTGTTTTCCTTTTCAAAGTTCATAGCTGCATCATTGCACAGATGGAGGATATTGGAGAAATGCTATATGGGAAACATAAAGATGTTAGTACTTCTGGTTTGGTTGGGTGGTGGGTTGATTTCAGGAAGGGTCCCAAGGTGTTCACGTCTAACCCGTGTTCACACTGGGCTTGGCCATATGACTTGTTCTGACCAGTGAGTGAGTAGCCAACACAACGCAGCAAACAGTGGGAACGCTGTTAATGCCACTGGGATGCTGCTAACCCCCATCTTCTCCTCTTTGTTCTTTCTTTTATATATTTATACAAAATCACAGTTTTTACGTTTGTGACAGACAAATAAAATTGATTTGTGTTCATAACTTAGCAGTTGCCTTACTATAGACATTGACCATTCCATGGCATTCTAGTAGTAAGAGAACTTTATTTTTCTTTCGGAAATCAGGCAATGGCATTCGACTCTCCCCTCCATCCAGTGGTGAGTTGGTAAATGGTCAACAACTAGTTCTGTGTAAAACAGCCCTGATTTGTAGTATTTGCTGGTTTCCGTGGTGTGAATACTCCCACGTGGCTGATTTCAAATTACCAACAGGACTTCACTCAGTGAGGCGGTGGGAAGAGAGGCGCACACCATTATTATATTCCCACCATGCAGGTACAATAATGTAAATAACCGCCAGAGCGTAGGTAAAAATAAAAGGTAGGAAAATAATTAGGAAATGATGAGTTTTGAGCAGTTACTCTCATTGATTTTAATACAACTTATTGTCCATTTATATTATTTAATTTTTAATAACGTTTGTGTTTAACAACCCGTTTGCAGAATTCCTGCAAATTTAATAATTGGTTCTTACAAATCAGTATGAACAGGTTCCAGCACCTTCTCTGTCTCATCCTATCACAGCTACACCGATGTCTACAAAGAGGATGGCATGTGGGCTCCTGGAACGTTCTACCAGGGAAGCAGAGCAAAGTGGGGAGGGGGGCTGCGGGATGGAGGACGCAGGCTCAGCCAGAATCACGTCGTGTTTTCATTGAGGGCTTTCTACCACTTTTTGATGGTCGATCCCCAGGTTTCTGGGGCATGCTGATTGGATGGTGTATGGAAACCAGCTTAGAGCAACACTCTTGTTTCCTCTGACTCACTCTTCTCTCTTTCCAACTTCTATTGGATACTTCTGCCTAAAATGAGCCCAATCTCTAAATACCAAATACTCAGCTGTTCTATTTTGTAATATTTCATTCTTCGAGGCCAGGGTGAGAGAACGCTGGCCCTCGAGTTCTCCCTCGGGTACCTGCTCTGAGCGCAAAGTCCACTCAGATAATTTCTTCATTTATGCTCTAGTTGTGAAAACGTTTCATTGTTTAATGGCAACATGTTAAAAAGCCATTGTTTTGCTGTTACTCTTTAAAGCTTATGCTCCTGGCTTGTCTGAACTTTTTTCTCTCGCTTTACCTGTGTTTCTGTGTTTTTTTCCTATTTCACTCTCCATCTGGTCTTCCTTCTTAATTTTTTCTTTTTCTATTTTTTGTCTTTTCTCTCTGTGTATTTAATTAGTCCACAGTATAGAACCACTGTATACATTTTTATTATTTCTTGTTTTTATAGAATAGAATGTTATATTCTCTTAATTTAAATACCACGTAAACAGTGTATGTTCTTTTTCAAATAAAACATAACATGAGCTTTATTTATGGGTCCTTGATGGCTTTTTTGGGAAATTGCCAATTGCCATTGAGAGGGAAAAATAATTTTCTTACATCCATCCTAAACACTCTATTAGTTCAGCCTGAGCGAACGCTACCCAATGATAAACTAATAGAAGAAGCAACGAATCAAATTTTCAAAAAAGGCTTCAGGAAGCTGAGACAGGGTAGCATCACAATGTGCTGTCAACATAACTTCAAGCCATTTTTACCCAAAATTGAAAGAAAAAAATCTGGAGCTGTTGTAATAACCAGAATTCTGTACAGCAGTAGGGTTGGAACCAGCCAAAGACATTTAATCTAACTTCTTGAGTCATTTGGCTCCGCGACTTGTGTGCTATTCTTTAACTATATAGCAAGAAAGATGGCAGAGAGCTCAAATGTGTGCCACATATGTGTTTGAGTCAGGGAGAGCTGCTCCCAGCTGGATGACACCAGAAGTGTGAGAATGGCAGAGAACACGACACACCCGCAGCTGCTACATGAACAGGCAAAGTGGTGCCCATTGTTTAGACAAAGATGCTATTTTTAAAGTTTAACACAAATGCAAAGCTTTGACTCTGCAAGATCAGGAAGCAGTACTTCATTTTGATGAGGCCTTACTAGAACACTCTGCACTCTCAGAATCACATTTAGAAGCTAGAAATATCCAGAAGGGAAGCTGTAAAATTATTACTATCTAATAAAACAAGACCTAAGGGAAATAGGAAGTTCCTTGAATCATTCAGTCAACGGAGATAAAACTGAAACTTCTGGAAGATAGAGACCATGGCTTGTTCTCTTTTGGGTCCCTCAAGTGCCTAACTAACAACTACAGACAGCCTTATTTCACATGTAAAACAATTATAAGAATAATACTTCTCTAGAGAATATACAGATGCTAGGTCTTGGGGTCTGTCTTAGTCCATTTGGGCTGCGATAATAAAAATACCACATATTAGGTGGTTTAAAGATTTTATTTTATTCCTTTTTCTCCCCAAAGCCCCCTGGTACATAGTGTATTTTTAGTTGTGGGTCCTTCTAGTTGTGGCATGTGGGACGCCGCCTCAGCATGGCCTGATGAGCGGTGCCGTGTCCAAGCCCAGGATCCGAACCTGCGAAACCCTGGGCCGCCACAGTGGAACACGTGAACTTAACCACTTGCCACTGGGCCGGCCCCCTATTAGGTGGTTTATAAACAGAAATTTATTTCTCACAATTCTGGAGGCTGGAAGTCCAAGATCAGGGTCCCAGCCTGGTTGGATGAGGGCCCTCTTTTGGGCTGCAGACTTCTCATTATGTCTTCATGTGGCAGAAGTGGCTAGGGAGCTCTGTGGGGTCTCTTTTATAAGAGCACTAATCCCACTCATGAAGGCCCCACTCTCATGACCTAACACCTCCCAAAGACCCTACCTCCTAATATTATCACATCAGGCATTAGGATTTCAATATGCAAATTTGGGAGGACACAAACACTCAGACCATAGCAGGCCTAAGACCATTCCAGCCTCTGGCAGATGCGCTAATTAAGACCTATCTCATGGAGACCATTAGTCACACTTTTTAAAACGGTCAGATTAATGACTCTCCTCCCCTACCTCCCCACCCCCAATGCAGGATAGTTGTGGTAGAGAATGTTATTCCACCCTGGGACCCAAGTAAGGCTCCTGGCTCCTTTCTTTGAAGATTCCAGGCTCTGGAGTACCCTTGGGGAGAGTGGTATGCGGTGGGTTTCAGAGCACATTGGGACACTCAGGGGACAGGAAGCAGAGGATAGCCCTGTCCTTCTCGTCCGTGCAAGAAGGGAGGATTTGGGCAAGACCTGAACATAATGACTGCCTCATGGGGGCTAGGTAGATGCCCCATCCTTCATGAGCCAAATTGGAATTATGAGTAGGAGGAATAAACATTTCTCCTCATAAAACGGGCAAGCATGGTTTTAATTTAGATCAAGGAGATTCAAGTTAGATCAAGAAAGATTCTTCTCTCAGTAAGAATTATTCACAATGAAAACAGTTCTCACTGAAACGCGCAAGATGTGGCTTTCAAGTGGATGCCTAATTGAAGTCAGATTTCCATATAGTTCATGCATGTACTTACTATAAGCAATTGAAACAGGCGAATGCAATTGAAAAATAGGAGATTCTGGACACAGAAAACATAGAAAAGTGTGGCACAGTAATCCAACAAAATTGACAATAATTTTTCCATAATTGATCAAAAATGATTCATGTTCAGAACAAATTAATGAGAGCTTGAGTTGAAATTTATATTTATAAAAGAAACCAGAAACGTATGGGAAAATTAAACTTCCGCCTGTCACGCTGGAGAAGGTCTTATTTGGTTTCAGGGCTTTACTTGATAACAATTAAATTTCGCTTTTCTTTGTCAGAGTGCTCAGGTGTGGAACTAAAATCTTTCTGGAGAACCACTTGATTCAAAACCCAGATTATCCTCTCCCATCCCTCCCAGCATGCTTTCAGTTCCCATTCTTGAGCTATCCATTTCTCCCTCTGAGATGAAAACTTTTTCAAATCTCATCTGTTAGAGGAAGTTGCTTTTCCTTTTGCCAAATGATCCAAATAATTTGTGGTTCAAGGCGATTGTTCCTCCAATCCTCCAGGTGCCTAATCTTGTGGGGCACACACTCTTATTCCATGGGGATTTATTCTGAGGAAGATTCTTTTGTGAGTCATGGTCCAGCTGGTGTCACTTGAGAAAGTGTGATGAGACTAATTGGGTGATCTAGAAACCAATTACTTTGGAGTGAAGGAGGCAGAACAGGTGAAGATGGAAAGCTGTCAACTCACAGGGGTACATCGTCTGCTGCCTGACGCGTTTGTGACCCCAGGTTTGCTACTTAACCACAATTCTGAAGATACCATGAAAAATTCAAAGCAATGTATAGTTTAGCTAATTTTCATGTTAGCTTACAAGCTTCCAAATAATATAGAAAAGGTGGGTAATGTAACTATAGAGTGTCTACCAAATTTTAGAAAAATGTATAATTCATGGCATTGTGCCAGGAAAACATCAATCATATAGACTCTTGGGTAAATAATGAAATTGTTATGCCTCATTTAGCTCCCTATCGATTTGGAAGACGGAATACATTTCAGAGGAAATTGATAAACGAAGGCAAGTCTTGATTTGGATTCTCAGTGAGTAATGGAAGGCTCAGACAACCTTTGTCACTTAGCAACATACACGGTAGACATATACTGTCAAACAACAGGAAATAATAGACTTGGAAAATCGTGTTTTCTTGAAAAACATCTTCAATAGCTTGAGAGACACACATTTTGTGATCACCGTCTGCTAATGCATATTTTTACGACTTCTTTTCCATCTTGGAATCGCTCCCTGTCTTTCTTTGTGAGGCTGTGTCACGTGAACACTGGCGGAGGTTCTGCCTAGGTATTCCATTAGCATTTCCTGTAACTAGTGTGTAGAAAACACAGACGACTAAAGTCATTGCTTTTAAAGCTCTTTTCACAATTGAATTTCCTGTGGAGAAGCAATATCCCAGGAGCCTAATAGATTTCTTCCTCCTTCTTCCATTTACACAGACGCTTTCACAGCTAACTTATCAGTTGCAATTCTAATCTATATTTCTGATTTGTTTACGTGCATCATGCAGGCTGGCAATCTTTTGAATTTAAAAGCGACTTAAAGTAAAATAAAATAAACCACAAGTAAATGACACAGAATTGCTAACAGTGGGAACCTTGTTTACATTCCACATTCTGAAAATATTTTGTTCAGCTGGCTAGGGAAACCACATGGTTGAGACAGACTGGGTGATGAGTGGGTTTATTGCCCTGCTGGAACCAGGATGGAAAAAGAGATGGCGTGTGATGTGGCTGTCTGTCACCTCAAAACCAGAGAAAGAACACATTTTCAGCACACATGTGATCCATGCTTAACAGTGGAACTCTGATAATCCTGGCCAGATCGTCACGTGCGCTTGGCCCCGGGCCAGAACAATATGTGCGTCTGAGTCTTCAGATAATAACCGTCTCTTCCTTTCTGAAGTCATCAGCGGATGCTGCTTCATTCAGAAGACCCTCTCAGAGCCTATTTGTTCTTGAAGTCCTTTGTTCTCTCCTACTTTCTGGAATTATCCTCTAATACATTCATATTTCTCCCTTTCCACCTACATTGGAAGGTCAATTGAGAGGCTTCAGCATTCTCCTTGTCCCACTGCCTCTCCCAAACAGTTACCCCATCTCGATTAAATGTCGCTTAACCATAGCTCATGGACAGTCACTAAGGGCAAGGCACTTCTAGAGGGTATTGGAAACACAAAGATACTCTTTACTTTGTCCCCATTCAGCAGAAAGGGAACATCTCAATGGACAGAACTGTACTGGGGTGCAATGAGCAATTACTTGGGGTAAGAAATGAGAAAGGAGGCAGATGGCAGGAGCGGGGTAAGGAGGGAATTTAGACGAGAAGAAATGGGTTCTAACAAGCCTTTTCTAATAGTAGTTACTCCTAAGGTGCAACTTGGAAAATTAATTATTTCATTATCTATCTGGTAGGAATAGAGAGCCCACCTGAAGACAACCAAAGGCAAGTTTTCTTTAGATATGGAAGGAAGCTTTCACACTTTTCTTCTCTTTTAAAATGAAGCTCCTGAAGCACATTTGCATCTTGAGAGCTCATGGAGGATCAAATGCTGCTTGGGGATTTCAGGAGCCACAACCGGGAGGACCGGGAGCGGGGTGGCAAGGCGATGAAAGCACCGAGCCTCGCCTGCCAGCCTCCCGTGTGTCCATCCGTAAAGAGAATTTCAAGGAGCCACTGTGAGAAGCAGAAGAACGGAAACCCTTCCAGATTCTGTAGGCATTTCTCCAGTTCTCTGCCATCTCAGGAAGATGAGAGGCACTCCAGCCCGCCTGGCAGCCTTGCTAGCCTCTTCCCACTCTACCTCTGGCCCCGGCTCTCCCCAGCCAGCCTCCAGTCTCTGCTTTCTATGCCTGATGATCAGACTTGGACAGTACTGCCCTGCTTTCCTGTTCCTGAGCCACACTCAGAGCCCTGCCTGCCACATGCAGGGGGGTGGCGTGCAGAGCTCCAGCCTGGTCCTGCTTTCTGTTCTGTGCTCTGAGATGTCAAGTCCCACGGACCCACTTCTCCACCCACCCTGAGCCTTCCCATCCAGCCTTCCAGGCTTGGAAAACAGCTTCCTAACATATTCAGCAAAGACCAACAAATCATACTCTAAAATGAGAAAGGAGAAAACAAATGGAGTTGTGAATAAATTCACCAGTGATTTATAACTTACAAATGCTTAGAGAAAAATCCCACCCCACTTCCATGAAGGAGATTTGCTCATGAAACAGAAGAAAAATGTGGTTAATATATTTTTAGTTCTCAATAAAAGAGGATATTTGGAATAAACACACACACACACACACACACACACATGAACTGAAATAAAACTTTAATTGAAAGCAATAAAAAGTATTATCCCACCTAACACTGTAGAAAATTGAATCATGTGTAGATGACTGGCTTACGGAAATGATTTAGAATGTGAAGGAAATACTTTTTTACAGCTTCCTTGAGGTATAATTTACACACAATAAAATTGCCCATTGCAGGCATGCATTTTGATGGGTTTTGGTAAATGTACACAGTTGCACAACCACAAACAAGTTTTAGAAGACTTATCACCCTGAGACCTTTCTGGTGCCTTTTTGCACTCAATTCTCACCTCCACCTCAGCCCATAGTCTCAGGAAACCACTAATCAACTTTCTGTCATTCTAGTTTTGCCTTTTATAGAAAAGTTTACCAATGGAATAAAAGCGTATAGACTCTTTTGTGTCTGGCTTCTTTCACTTGGCACGATGTTTTTGATATTCATGTGCGCTGTTGTGTATTTCAGTAGTTCATTTGTTTTTATGGTTGTTCCCCTGTATGGATATACCACATTGTGCTTATCCATGGCTAAACATTTGGGTGGTTTGGGAGTTGTTATGAATAATGCTGCTAGGAGCATTCATGTAAAAGTCTTCATATGGACATATGTTTTCATTTTTCTTAGGTAGGTACCTAGCAATAAAAATGTTGGTACGTACATTGGTAAGTTGGTACACACATATGGTAAATGTAGGCTTAACTTTTAAAGAAAACTGTCAAACTGTTTTCAAAGGGCTGTACCATTTTACATTCTTACCAACAATACGTGAGGGTTCCAGTTTCACCACATCCTCACCAACACTTGGCATTATCAGTCATTTTAATTTTAGCCATTCTAGCGGATGTGTAGTGGCATCTCATTATGGATTTCTCTACTGACCAATGAGGTTAAACATCTTCCTATCTGCCTGTTGGCCATTCAACTATCCTTCTTTTGTAAACATCTAGTCAAACTTTTGTGCTGATTTTTCCAATCAGATTGTCTTCTTATCATTAAGTTTTAAGAGTTCTTTTTATATTACAGATTAAAAAAATATTCCTTTCTAATCTGTGGGTTGCCTTTTCATTCTTTTTTTTTCTTTTGCTGGGGAAGATTTGCTGTGAGCTAACATCCGCTGCCCACTTCCTTTTTTTGTATGTGAACTACTGCCACAGCATGGCCACTGACAGACGACTGGTGTAGATGTGCACCTGGACACTGAACCCAACTCACTCAAGTGGAGCACACGGAACTTAACCACCAGGCCACTGGGTCTGGCTCTGCCTTTTCATTTTTTTAACTGTGTTTTCCAAGAAACAAACATTATTAATTTTTAGGGAGTTCAATTTATCAATTTATTCTTTTATAGCTTGTGCTTCTTATGCCCCCTCTAAGAAATCTTTGCCTAACTCAAAGCCACACAGATATTCTCCTATGTTTTTGTCTGAAACAAATAATCAAAATAAGGAGGCAGATATGGAGAGCTGCTAATATATAAACTACTGTTATGAAAAAAGTAAGTAGAGCAAAAGAAATCAGAAATAATAATGAAAAGTGAATAGAGGAAAACATCACTTAAAAATCTAAAACATTTAACATCTAACTCTAAAACAAATCTAAGAACCAAGGCTCCAGATGGGTGAGGTAGGGTAGAGGTAGGGAAGAGAGAGAGAAAACACACGATGCATGTTTCAAAGACAGTGCAAAAACAAAGAGCATATTGTGGTGAAATGTTTAAACTGGGAAAGGATCTTATCTTTGTAGCCTCAGCCCTTGAATCTAGGCTGACTCACCTACTCTGACATCACCTACATTGGCTCCTAAAACGAAGGACTAGAACCCTTCCTGGATCCTGCTCACATTCTCCTCTGCTTTCACTTCCTCTCCTGTTCTGAACCCTGAGGCATTGGGCTCCCAGAACCCAGCCTTGGTCCCCGCTTTGTCCTCCAGGCCCTCACATTGTCTCTTCTTAGCAGTTGAATGGTCTACCGGGCCTCAGGGGACTCTATCCCGGAAACCAAGACCCAAGTTTGGCCTCAGGACCGACAGTTCCCAGTCCATCATTCCGTGGAGCTGGAGAAGGGAAGGCTTAGAAGGATATTATTTCCAAAGAACCAGAGCCAGCTCAGGCTGAGACTTCTCCTCTCCAGCAGTGGGACATAGGAGATAATGGGGCACCATCTACAGAACTTGGAAGAAAAAAGAGCATTTAATAATTCAGTTGAAGGCAGTTGAATAAAAAAATTCAAATATGCATGTTTCCAGAATATAGCTGATCCCAATGTGGTTTCTACAAAAGGTGCTTTTAAATATGCTCAAAATAATTTTTAAAAGGCAGATCGGAGAAGAAATGAATTAATGGGGAGTAGATGAAAAGGGCGGGTAGTAGACTTTAAAACCATCGGAAGATGGAGATATGGTTAGAGATACTAACCAATGATTCAGATAAGGACTATTCTAGAAACGTTAAAAATAGTGTTAGCAATAGAGCACGAAATTATGAGTGCCTTGAAGGATAATAGTCAGGAAATAAGTGAAACCACAAAGATGGGCTGAAACTAACTAGATGTAAAGCTCTGAGCTAGGCATGATCAGAAACACAAGGACATGCATCGGTTCTGTTCTCGGGAGCCTATGATGCAGCTGGAAAGACAAGGCTTACTGTCCTGCAAGGCTTAGGCGGTGACGAAGGAGCCACTGGTAGCAGGGTCTGTGCTGCCCAGGAGCCCATCTCGGGGACTAGACTGGAGCTTAGGAAGTTTAAATAAAGTGGGTCAGGTTCTGCAGAAGATATTTTTGGACGGCCATAGAGCATCTGTGTCTATCTGTGGCCATAACGAAGCTAGAGTCTAGAAGGCAGGAAGCCAGAGGGAAAGCAGCTTCCCAGGGTTGGCTCAGGCAGGCATCTACCCAGGAGGTTGGTGGCTCTCCAATAACTTCACAGTCCAGCCAAGCTCAGAGATGGCCATTATCATCACTTGGTGGGCGTTATTCTTTCTTGGGGCAGGCGTCGGACCTGCAGTCCTGATATTGCTTCTTGTACCCCTCTAGGAAGTGGCTACAGATAGTGCGAGAGCGAGGAAACCAGTGCTGAAGGAGGACACCGCCCAGTTGCACCATTCAGATCAGCCTTTGAAATGTGTGTCGCACACCTACCATGTCTGTGAACAAGAGACTTCACGGTGCCTCCTCAGAATAGCTGCTAGTTTTGTGGGAGATGCAGACACACAGACATATGATTTCTGTACAACGGGGTGAGTGATGAGTGCAACAGCAGAGTATGCACAGTACCCTGAATGCAGAAAGAGGGACACTCAGCCTGAGTACCAGGGCCTGTCAGGAAAGTGTTGCTGGAGGAATAATACTTGAAGGATTATAGGAATTGGCCACACATAGGTAAGGGCGAGAAGGGAAGGACATTCAAGAGAGAGAGAGGAAAAGCAGCGAGGCCTGAAAGGGGTAATGTGTGCAGAGACCTGTGTGCAGATCGGTAATGCTAGCCCAGGGCATATGAGGCAAAGGATAAAGAGGGACATCTCCAAGTTTCATACATCTCTATCTTATACCAAGAGCCTGGACCACAGCCTATAGGGGCTAAGGAACCAGTGAGGGAAATTAGGCAGGAGAATGATATTGTCAGCCCGGTGTTTTGGATAGCTCACTCTGGCGGCTGGTGGAGAACAGAACCTGACCAGAGACAGGGAGGTTGGCTGGGAAACCATTGCTTTACCCACAGTGGGAGACAATCGGGCTTGGCTGGAGGTCAGCAGTAGAAGAGAAGGATGGAAGTAGACAGACTGGAGAATGTCTAGGAGGTACAATCTGTGGTGGGTGAGGGAGAGTGAGCTGCCCAGCCTTTCTCCCAGGACTCTGGGCCCCTGAGTGGATCTTGGTACAGTTGACATGTAATATGGGAGCAGAAGCAGATATGAGGCAGGGACAGATCAGCTGTGAACACAGGGAGACTTTTCTCTCTTAAAAGAAATAAGCTTTCACTATAACAAAATGCTCTGTATGTACATTGTAGAAAATTAGAAAATGCAAAGAAGCCCCAAATAAGCCAATTAAAAGACCCCATTCCATCACCCATTGATTATCACTATTAATTTCTTAGTGTGTGGCCTTCCTAATCTTTCTTCTAGGAGATCGTACTGTCTGAGTTGGCTCATTAGTTGATTTTTTCAGTTAACAATCTCTAACTTTTCGTGTCTGTGAGTTTCTTCCCATCTAACATCCTGTTTGTATTACAATTTTCCCAATTGTCCTCAAAAAGGCCTTTATATCTAGTTTGTCCAAACCAGGTTCCAACCCCAAACCATGAAATGCACCTGATGGTTACATATCGTAGCTGTTATTTCATAGAGCACAATTTCTTTCTTCATAGTACTGTCTCCTTAAAGAGACAAGGCCAGTTGAACGGCAGAATTTCGCACCTTCTGGATCTATCTGGTACTTCCTAGAGGGGGTGTCATTTAGCTTATTCCTCCATCCTGCAGGAAGGCTCTTCCATAGTCACTAGTGAAGAAAAAGCAAGGAATAAGCATAGAAAATGACAAGTTGAAATGAGGTGTGCTAAGGTATGAATGTGTTCCCTCAAATTCATATAATGAAACCTAACCCCGACGGTGACAGTCTTAGAAGATGGGGCCTTTGGGAGGTGACAAGGTTCCTATAATGGGATTACAGCCCTTTAAAAGAGGCCTAAGAGAGCTCCCTTTTGCCCCATCCACCACGCGAGGACATGAGGAGAAGCTTGCCACCTGGAAGAGGGCCTCACCTGACCATGTTGGCACCCTGACCTCAGGCTTCCAGCCTCCAGAACTGTGAGAAATAAATGTCTGTTGCTTATGAGCCACCCAGGTTGTGGTTTTTGTTTTAGTAGCCTGAACTAACTAAGACAAGGTGTAAAGCCAGCAAGTGCAATAGAATTTCAACAAAGGAGACATGATATTTAAGCAGACTCTTGAGGACGGGTAGAACCATGTGGAGAAGCCCACTAGTGAGATGGTGCCGTGAGTAAGAGCCCAGACAAGGGAAAATAGAAGACTCTGGTCTAATGACTCCAGTTAATTCTATTTTTTCAGAGAATGCTTGTATTGCTTACTGTGAACGGCACAAGCTGTTGTGGTTCATGATGGCTGTGAGATGTAATTGGAAACATTATTGCCAGGAGTGTTTAAAAAGGATAGCTTCTTTCAGATTGTACTACCGAAGACCTTTCCATCCATTTTACCATCTCAAAGAGTTAAAAAAAATTAAATTTATTCAGAGTGTGCCTTTGATACAAAAATATATTACTATCCTTTCACCTTCTGATTGGGTTTTATTTGGGTCACTTAAAGATGTACTCTGGCCTATAAGTTCAAGGCTGATATAAACCTTCAGAATGTGTGGTATACATGACTGCCCACCTGAACATTTTCTTCTCTGATAAAATTAGAAAGCTTGTCAGACATCGGAGGGGGTATTTTCAGTTAGAGGTTAATTGCATTGAAAATAACGTACATCCGTGCCTCTGAAAATAAATTATATCAAATGGCTGCTTAAATTTACCTTAGTAATTGATACCTCCTCTTAAGATTTGATTATTGAAGTGAACAGAAGCTTACTTCCGCTTTGCTAACCTAAACTGTCATTGTAATCCTAACAAGAGGATTTTAGATGCTGTCTTAAAATGGGGAGAGATCTGTTTGTCCCTCAGTCTCCTTGCTAATTGGGTATCGCTTAGATTCTAAGCCTTGGCATCGTCTTTGCTTGTTCCCTTTCCTTTGTTTCACAGAGAACACTGGTCCTGAAGTCCCATGGTTTCTTCACCTTAAATGCCACTTGCTGTCATGCCTTTTCTTTTTAGTTCTTAATATGAACACTTATTTCCAGATGCCCCTCACCCGGGCTATTGTCCTAATAAATTGACTCCCATTTCTGGTTCTTCATCTGCATACTTCCTACCATATAAATTATTCTGAAAACTCAAATAGTATATCACTGCCCTGCTTAAACACAGGTACACAGACACACACACACACCCTCCAAAGGTTATAAGACAAAATCCAAACTCCATTTTCCGCACAAGGAAACTTCTGATCCAGCTTGGCTTGTCTCCGTGTTGTCTCTTGAATATGCCCCACATTCATTCCCAGTTCCAGCCCTTTGCCTCTGCTATTTTCCTGCCTTGGGCGATCTTCCTTCTCATACCATTTCTAAATCCAGATTGTACGTAAAAGTTTATCTTGGGTCCATAGAGCTTTTCTCAGCAGCTTTAAGCTGCAGTAATCTCCATCTCCTATGAAATTACGTAATTCAATTTATGCATATCACTCATTTTGACTTTATATTATTCTTGGCCTTTTACAGTTACTTAACTATTTTCATGTGCATGTTATGTGTAAATCTAGGACTTTTGAAACGTTCTTGGTCACAACTATGCACAGCTAACGGTAGGAAATCATGGCAAAGTCATGAGATGAGATAGCAGGGAGCATTCATTGCTATTTTTTTAATCTGCTTTGGCCTTTTTTTCTAAGCTTGGAGAGCTGACTTAAAAAGGTGGGGAATGAGCAGGAAGAAATCACATAAGCTTTGCCTGCATAGCTGTTTTGTTTTATTTATTCAGGTTTTATTTAGGAGGAGGAGTGAGGAAAACTTACCTCCTTGAATCATGGTGCATCAGAGAATTCCGTGGAGGCCAGGTCGTGACGTGGAGGCAAGACCTCTGTCTAAAGCAGCGGTTTATAACCTTGTCTGCACATTAGAATCACCTGGAGAGCTTTTAACTCACCTCTGCCTGGGTCTCAGACCAAAATTCTGATTTCATTGGTCGGGGTGCTGCATGGATACCTGGAGCTTTTAAAGCTTCCAGGTGATTCTAGTGTGCAGCCACGTTTGAAAACACTGAGCTGGAGTGAGACCTCCAGCGCAGAGCACTGCCCGTTCCGAAGGAAGGCCAGCCACCGAGGCCGTCTTTCCAATGAGCTGGGAGACAGAATATTATGAACAAAAACCCAAGTGTGGCCTTTTCTGGGAGAAATGAAAACTACATTCTTAAGGGAGTGATTGAAAGCTAAATTGTAAAAGGCATCCATCAACTGAACAGGAAAGAAACTACATAGTCAGTAGTTAAAAATAAGAAAAAAACAAAGGAGGTTAACGATTTGTTAGCAAGCATTCTCAGATAACAGTGACATAGATTGAGAAAACCTGCAAACTTCTATCAAGGTGTTGTTACTGAGCAAGGGCTTGCTGCCTGACATGCATAGAAGCCAATACTATGGCACTGACTTTTTTTTTTTTTTTTTTTGCTGAGGAAGATTGGCCCTGAGCTAATATCTCTTTGCTTGAGGAGGATTATCACTGGGCTAACATCTGTGCCAATCTTCCTCTATTTTGTATGTGGGATGCCACCACAGCATGGCTTGATGAGTGGTGCATGGGTCTGTGCCTGGGATCTGAATCTGTGAACCCTGGGCAACTGAAGCAGAGCACACGAACTTAACCACTATACCACCAGGCCAGCCCCTGGCACTGGCTTTTGAGAAAAGAAAAAGCTTTACTTCTAGGTCTACCAGCAAGGAGACAGGAGGCAAAGCTCTTACCTCTGCCTCCCAAATCCAAGGTTGGGGGCAAAATTTAAGGAGTTAGGGGCCACGCTGCAGCTGGGCCCATATAAGCTGATTGACTAGTCTTGAATCAGTCTATAAATGGTAACCAAGCTGCTTGTGTGGCTGGAAGCCATGTTTTTCTTATTGAAGGCCTGGGTCATCCTGGGCCTTTGGGTTCCCACCTGGCACATGTGAAGTGCTATCTCTGATGCTGAGCAAGGTTTAAGGAAGTGAAACTGGTTTAAGTTGGTCAACGTTTTATGTGCTGTTTCTGTGTTATATTAGTTTGTGCTTTGCCTTAAAATATATACTATATTATTATAAATAGAAATCAGAGGTCAAAAATTTTAACGTTAATAACAGTTATATTAGCGGCTCTCAAATAATTTCATGTGGCAGAGTATCTAGAAGTCACGATGCTTTTTATGGAATACCATGAAATATCAATAGAGTGAATATGTAGGAACTAAATAGATACTTTTGTGTTAAATCAAATACTATCTCTTATAGACAAATAGTGACTATATACAATTTCTAGCGAGTCAAAGATTTAAGAAAAAAAAAACTGTAGAAAAAAGATAAAACACTAGCCATTAACCTAAATTTCTCTTTGAGTTGTGTAAGAGTCATCATTGTTTAATTTTTAAGGAGCAGGATATCTTTGTGCCGCACAAGAAAATCAATATTCTTTGAGAGCATGGTTTGAGAATGACTTCCTTTTACCAGGGAACAAAATGCATTAATAAGTTCTGTGTTCTCGCATTTCTCATGATTCATACAAGGTCAGAGCCTCAACCCTGGGTTTGTTGATCGAGGAAAAATCACTACAATTTAAACAGCAGATATCTATTTGGGCAATTAGAATTGCAATTCAGGCAACACAGATTCAGGTAGAAACCCAAACCATGTTCTGATTACAGGGTTTTTATGGGAAAAGGGGAGGATGAGGTGAGTGGCATTAAAGAAGAGTTCGTTGGTGCTAGATGAGGCAAGGCCAGGGTTTACTTCATAGATTGCCTTGGGATCCTGTCATGAGGCCAACGGCTAGACTTGTACTTTGTTGATTGGTTATCGATTGGGTCATCCGCAAAGACCAGTTTTATCAGTCCTTACAAACAGGATATTCTTGTCCTTACTGACTTCTTGGTATGTTGGTCGTTTGGTCCAGTTTGGAAGATAAAGATGACACGCAAGGAAATTCCTCTCAAATGGCTGTTCTGGTTCTGTTTTAATAATATGGCGCCACTCATGTCATCTTTCACAGCTTGTCCGCCACAAGCAGGCTGGAAACGAGATAGCTGACTGTGGGACTTGCCTTCCAGCCCAAACACGTTAAGCAGTGCAGAGTATTAAGTGAGAATTTCACAAATAAAGAAAGAACCTCTGTTAAACGATGTCCTTTAAAACTGACTACAATCTCATTTCAGATGAGGCCTCTCTTATAAAATGTCTACGTCTTGTTACACATTTCTTAAACCAGGGCAAGAGGAAAAATCCTTTGGCTTTATGGGAATCCATTTTCTATTAAGTATTTCTTTTAAAACAAAAATATATCCTCTTGTTTAAACTGTCCAATTACTTTTGCTTTCTGTCATCTGAGTTGTGTTTTTTTCAAAAAAATCTAAAATTTCCCCAAAATGAAACTGAAATTAAAAAAACCCTGTAGATCAGACATATAGCAAAATTTTAAGATATCTTATTATAAATATACCAAGAAAAAGATACTACCCAGGTAGATTTTTAAAATGTGACACATGGATACTTTTCTGCATAAACGACTATCGTGATCTCTGTTCTAGTCTCTGAAAAGAAGCAATTTTTTTTTTGATAAAAGTCCATCTCCATTAGCAAAGTAAAATTCTTATAATCTTTAACTATCCACGGAAACCATGTACAAACTTTGGAATGGGCTGGTCTTCAATCTAATTGGAGGGAAAAATCTGCTCCATCATGCTGTGTCTCCTTTGTCAATATTCAAGTGCAGTGAAAACACCAATTAAACTAAAAGCAATAAACAAATTTCGTGTGCATATTTGCTAGAGTTCTCAAATCTTTTGCATGTTTAACGGCTCTGCCTCTGATCTTTGTGTATCTGACCCTTAATTCTGGTTAGTTTTAAGCTCCTCAAATTTATAGCAGAGAAAATAATGTTTCCGAGGTGCTGATGTATTATGTATCGTGCTTATTAGCTGAGTTACAGAATGTCTTCTTAGACAAATTGTAAATTTTTGCAGATGATATATAGGAACAAATGCCAATTTTTTTCTGCTAAATTTACAAGGTCCATTAGTAATTTATCTAGCATTCTAAGAGAATAATGTGTTCTTTGTGAATTTTCCAGATAGCTCAAACTTATCATTAAGCATCCAGCGATAACAATGAAAACAAAACAAAAAGTGTTTAAAAATGAGAATCTCTTGAATGTGTGAGGCCATGTAGTTTAACCTTTCCTTAGTATCTCAGGGTCCTTATTATGAATATCAGGTAAGGTGGAATGCTGATATAAAATGGTGTCTTCAGAGACCAAGGAGGCACGTACAACCATGGATATGACACTAAATGGCCCCAGGCTGTTCTGTCCTGATAGCTGAGTTCACCTGTTTTTTTCCTATAAGCTTCTACTTCTAATTGGTTACCCTAACTCTTCCTTGTCAGATAGTTCAAGAGTTTATCTTTCTCTCTGCTCACTTCCGGGTTCCTTACTGTGCTCTATTTCCTCCACGAGGAGACCTCATGGTTCCTTCTCCTGTGCTGTTTTTACTCACAACAATTCTGACGCCAAACATGAGGGTTTCCCCCACACTGGTTAATTCTCCAACTATCTGCACACAAACTGAGTGTCCTACAATTCGATTCAATTTTGACATGAACTACCCAGAGTCAGCGCAGACCCCACAGGTTAAGGGCTCAGTCCCACAAGACTGTCCCTACTTCAGATGCCAGTTGCAGGTCCATGTTGTTACCTCTAATTCTGACTAATTGACTATCTATTGGGGTTCTCATGGCCCGCTCCTCAGGTTCAATAATTTGCTAGAATGGCTCATAGAACTCAGGAAAGTACCTTACTTACACTTACTGGGTTATTGTAAAGGATACAACTCAAGAACAGCCACCTGGAAATGGTGCATAGGGCAAGGTATGGGGGAGGGGAGTGGAGCTTCCCTGCCTTCTCTAGGTATGTCACCCTTCCAGCATCTGGATGTGCCCACCAACTTGGAAGCTCTCCATTATGCAGGGGTTTTTATGGAGGTTCCATTCAGTAGGCGTGGTTGATTAAGTCGCTGGCCAGTGGTGACTGAACTCAATCTCCAGCCCCTCTCCCCTCCAGATGTCTGGGGGTGAGGCTAAAACTTCCAACCTTCCAATCACAGGGTTGTTTATCTGGCAACCAGCCCCCATCCTGAAGCTATCTATGGGCACCAAGAGTCACCTCACTGGCATAAACTCAGGTATGATTGAAAGAGGCTCATTGTGAATAACAAAAGATGCTCCTGTCACCCCTATCACTCAGGAAATTCTCAGAGATTTAGAAACTGTGTCAGGAGCCAGGGACAAAAACAAATATTTATTTTTTATTGTCACACTTCTGCCTCGAATCTCTTCTGTTGGGAGAAACAAGTCAACTCTAATACTTATCAGAAATAGGTGCTTCAATGAACTCATTGACCTTTGAAAGAAGAGGAGAGATGGAGGGCAAACACATCTTGTGGAGTCCACACCGTGTGGAACCTACTGTTAACATGTAAACAAGCTCAACAGGAACAGAGCCAATGAATATAGACCTTCCAACGTGGAAATACTCCAGAGACCTCAGACGTGTCTACTACCGTCTTTCTCTCTCAACTGGCTACAAATTCCTTCCAGGAGATTCTACTCTGAGGTAGATATTCAAGGTAGGGCAGCAGCTCCAAAAGCAAAGAGGTAGAGGCATTCATAAGAAACTGTCACTATCTTTCAAAAGACAACGCCATGTTGTCCCCAAGGTCCAGGCTGGTGGGAGAATAGCCTCTGAGGAGGAACGTTGAACCAGAATTCCAGATCCAGTTTCCTTCCCCAGGCCCTGCCACACCGATCTCAGAGAGAAGGATCCTTTCTCACTCTCTCCAAGCTCGGGAAGAACCTGGGGACTTGATTTCTCCAACACAGCTAAGACATCGCAGGAGTACGCACGGGACTTGACTAATAGATGGGGCAGTCCGCCTGCCTCACTGGACTTGGGACCTCTTGAAGCAGGGACCATTTGTTAGGGGCTTTGTGTCTCAAGCACAGAGTGATAGGTGGTCCGCTGTCATCAAATGCTTCCTGAGGAAGGAGCTGCAGGGGATCCTTTCAGAAATCTCTTCTTTTTTGTCCAATTAAGCTCTGATTTCCAGACGTTGACACCAGGTGAGGCTCTGTAGGGAAACCGTTAATCGGATACATTTAGCTTCAGTGCATCAATTTCAACTTTAAAATGGTCAATTAAAACCAGAAACTGTTTGATGTTCACGAGATGGAAGGTAATATGATAAGGGTCGGAACGAGTATTTCAAAGTATACACATTTGTCTCTAACTGCAAAGGTCATAACTTTTGTTTTAACACAATAAGGACTATATTGTAGTCCTTTATAGATGCTTAATATCATTTTAATCAGTAGATCAAAATGAGAAATAGCTTGAAGGATCTTTGCTTCATTTAATTCTACTAATTGTTCTGTAATAATACACCTCATGCTGTATCACCTGAGAGTTAAATTTCATTAGGTTTGAGGACAAATAGATCCCTCGCAGAATTTTATGTTTAAAGAGGTTATCACTTAATTCATCTTTTTTAGCTGAATGATAAATTTTTAATACTTTTCTTTATAGTGAGCCTAACGTCCCTCCAATTAGGAGACAATTTTAGTCTGACACTTGAGAAGAGAGGTTTCAATTCCTGGCTGACGTGGATATACAGAAAGTACTTAGACAAACTAGTGGGGAAAAAAAGGGTTCATTCATTGTTTGCTGCAAAGCATAAGATGTTTAAACAGATGGTGATCACAATCATAAATCCTGGTGAAAGGGAATTTCCTTTTCATAAATTCCTTGCAGCTCCCTCCTGATTATAATAAGCTCATGCCTCAGATCATCAGATTTTTATCATAGAACATATATGTACTTCAGCATCTGCAACCCTATGGAGGTGACCCCACTTCTTACTGTCTCGTGGAGGGTTCAAGGCATTCTGTAGATGCCTTCCAGCCTCTCCCGCCTCCCCGCTCAACACCTTTTAATCGACGAAGTCCCCTCCTCTTTCTGCAGCCATTCTGTTACTTACAGAATGGAGACAACGCCAATAAAAATGTACTTTAAACAAAAAGTAAATTCAGCTCTGCCTTAATTATTTACTCATTTTTGGCAAAAAGAAAAGATTTTTTTCCTTTTATCTCTTTTCTTTTGATGGAAGATACAGCCTTATTTATTTATTTTCAGCTTTGTCGGAGATAATTGACAAATAAAATGGTAAGAGATGTAAAGTGTACGACATGATGAGCTGATACGCCTTGTGAAAGGATTCCCCCCATCCAGTTAACGAGCACATCCCTTCCTTTTGTCCATAAAGACGTTTCCCTGATGCTCCTTCCGATCTCAGTTCTTTGTCTTCTCCTTTGTCCCAGCCTTTGAGTTACAAGTTCCTATTGAGTATTACATTTTGTCAAAGAAGAGAGTCCAAGACTTCAATGTAAGATGGTTCTAACTCTCTCTATAAATACATTTAGATAAAAAGAAACTCGATCTGGGGCCGGCCAGTTGGCGCAGCAGTTAAGTTCACACGTTCCAATTCAGTGGCCCTGGGTTCGCCAGTTCGGATCCCGGGTGTGGACATGGCACCGCTTGGCAAGCCATGCTGTGGCAGGCGTCCCACGTATAAAGTAGAGGAAGATGGGCACAGATGTTAGCTCAGGGCCAGACTTCCTCAGCAAAAAGAGGAGGATTGGCAGCAGATGTTAGCTTAGGGCTAATTTTCCTCAAAAAAAAAAAAGAAAAAAAAAGAAACTAGATCTCCTAAATATGTAGGTTGGTAGATAGAGTTAACTAGCTCTTCGATAGTTTTAAAGAACAGTCCACTTCTTCTGTAAATGCAAGGCTGTCAGATTTGTACACTTAGAAAGTTTGTAAAATCCTCCTTAGAGTAAGTAGGTGGTGGAGAATGTGGAATTTGGAAGCTCGTTGTAGAACGAGCCTTTTGTGATTTTAGCATAGATGGATGACCTGTAATAAACAGCTTCCATTTCACGTGCCTTTCCACATGCTAGGCACAAAGCACTTTTCATGAGTTATTTCCTTTAATTTCCATAACAATCCTACAAAGAAAGTACAATTATCATCCACATTTTATTGGTAAGCAAACTGAACCTGAAATAGGTTAAGTACTTTACCTGCCCAGGGTCACACAGCTACAAAGATCCAGAGGCAGGACTCGATTCGGATCTGAGTGAATTCAAGGCTTGTGCTTGGTCCCATTAGATCATATTGCTGATGTGGTGTGATCTGATTCATCTCATCTCTCACTATATCTCAGATCCCTGAAATTCCTCTACTTGAGATTTATTCCTGCATGTTAAGGCAGAGTCCCTAGTTAAAATACTAATACTCTGGGTGGTCAACACAGTAAGCTGTTTGAGTCATTAATACTTGCATGTGAGTTATTGTATTAGATTCTTGAGGCCGGCCTGGTGGCGCAGTGGTTGTTTGCCTGCTCCACTTCAGAGGCCCTGGGGTTCACAGGTTCGGATCCCAGGCATGGACCTAGCATCCCCTATCAAGCCATGCTGTGGCGATGTCCCACATGAAATAGAGGAAGATCGGCACAGATGTTAGCTCAGCGACAATCTCTCTCAAGCACAAAGAGGAAGATTGGCAACAGATGTTAACCTCAGGGCCAATCTTCTTCACACAACAAAAAAAGATGGTTTCTACTATGATCACTTGAGCTAAAAATAGCTAGGAACTAATGAAAGACAAACCTTTCTCCACTAGGTTAAGGTAGCTGTATCCTCCTTTTAGCTTATGGGGGTTGGTGACAAACAACAGGGGTTTCATATCTGACTAGTTCTTGCATTAGATGACATTTCTGCAATAAAATTTCCTGTGTAGCTAATCAGAACTATTTGAATGAAATACTTTGAAGTGTGTTTTTAGCAAGTCAATAAGGAAGCCTTAATCTGAAGACTAACCAACAAACCAAACCAAACCCTCTCAATTTTAGTTCTGGTCTCAGGAAAGTGGGACTTTAAAGGTAACTCAGCTTGTCGAGAGAAACCAGCCATGGTGTAGACTAATGTTGCTGACTTCCAATCTGTTTCCAATTGGGATTCGTGGCTCCTGCCTGTTCTTCTGGGGGCAGAGTTCCAGTGAGATCGCAGATGCTTTCCCAGGACAATTTGCTGACTTGAAGTTGTTGGAAAGCTAAGAGATTTCACATGTTATTTAAAAACAGCCCTTGAAGGTGCTCCTACCAAGGATTTCATTAGAAGGTACACCACCAAGTGACGGATGGAAACTGAAATGAATTCAGTGAAACCGAACTGGCAATATTTGCTTTCCTTACTGAGTCATGAGACAGTGACCTCAGCTTGCAGTGTTCACAAGCCCACGCAGGCCCTGTCTGTGCCACTTGCCTTTTCTCCCCTGCTCCTTCACCTCCTTCATCAGGCCCCATCTCTCCAGCCACAGGTGGGGGCAAGAGACTAAAGGTGAGTGATTGATACCGTCTCACCCTACCTAGCTCCAGACAGGTTAAGATTGTGTCTATTTAATGACCATAGCAATCAGGCTGCATTACTTAGATCAACATACATTTTTCCACCCTGTTTTAATTAAACAACTTTTTTTTTTTTTTTTAGTTCAAGGAATCTGACCAAGAAGCTGAATGTTTCCGAGAGGTATCCTGAACTGGTCTGACCACTCCTAGGCACTAAAATCCTGACTGAAACATTCAGCTGTGGTCCACCCAGGCCAGATTGTTATCAATAACAATGCCTTCAAAGGGTGTCATTTGCCCTGGGACATTGGAAGACAACAAAAGAATTAAGCGAAACGGACAGAAGCCCAACACTCAATGCCTTTGAACATTTGAATTGTACAACTAATTTCTCTTGCTCTGATTCTAGGCTTATGAAACAAAGCGCTCACAAATTGATTTCCCTCATGCTCACATTTAGGGAGTAGAGACTAGACTGAGGTGTGGAGAGGGGAAAGCCACTGTCTGTTTGCAGGTACACTGTATCTTTCATTGTAAATGAACCAGCTGGCCCGCTGGTTTGTTAACTCCATCTCTTGTGACGCTGTCAGGCTGAGTCAGCCCCCGGGGCCCAGTCAACCCTGGACAGGGACAAGAATGAGTTTGTGAGTGTGCAAGTTGGTGGACTGTGTCCTGGACAATGGTGAATTGGAAGGAGTGTCACTCGGGTGGTTAACCAGCTGTCCTTCCCCCAGGGGATTCCCAGAGGTGACGATAACCTCTGTTGAAAGCTTTTACATCCATATCTCAGATTTCAGAACGAGCATTGTGTGTCCTCTCTGGTTCATGTCAGCAAGAGCCTGTGACTCAGTCAGGTATTTGGGTAAGAGGACAATCATGCAAACTCTCTGTAAAGATATATTCAGATGAAAAGGGAAAAATTTCTGACTCAAATTACACTGCATGATCGGCGTCATTGTCTCAGGTACACACAACCGTAATGGCTGAGTCTGAATATTGTTCCACTTATAAAATGAAAAGGATAATTATTACCTAAGTTACTCATTATATCAAAATTATTGTTAATAATCCCAGGGAGAAAATTGCCACCTAAAAACAAGGTAAGAGAGCATGATTCCCTCAGATTCAACAAACACTTTTTTGAGCACATGCAAGACGTTCAGGTACTCCACCAGGTGCTTCTGTCTGTTATTTCACTTAATTCTAAAAACAACCCAGTGAAATGGACATCCTCTACATTTCCCCAGTGAAGAAACTAAGGGTGTTTTCTTGATTTGGGATGGTTTAGTAACTTGATTAAAGTCAGGGGGAGAAGATGTCAGAACCAAATTTTAAACCCACGTCCTCTGCCTTCAGATCTGGATCTCGCAAATACATACCGTGCTGTCTTTTGATTTTCTTTTTCTCGGAGTTAGGAACAAAGTTTGAAAATAAGATGTCTGTTAACAATGGGAAATCCTCTAACTAGCAATTATTAAATGCTGGCTATTCTGTGACTTTTTTCCCCCTGTGTCTCCCTTAGGACATTTATGAAATGTCAGAATCATTAGAGAGAGAAAATTCCATCAAGTCAATTAAAGTAAGATGGTAGATGCTTTACTTTGAAAGAAAAGTAGATACTCCTCAGCAGGTAAAGCTTCACTTGCTCTTGGCTGCAACTGTGAATCAAAACTAAACTTTTGATCCTAGACTTCCAATTCTGCCCAGAAGTCCACTGCTGGCTAATTGGATTGATTTAATTTCCTTCAATTAAGATGTTTACTGAGCAACTACGACATGATAGACACTCCGTTAATGAAAAGGCATGGCAAACAAGTAAATAGGCAGCTACAATATAGTGTAAGAAATACCACTGAATTCCAATGCCGTTGAGGTGAAACCAGAGAAATAACAGCCTGGCTTTGTGAAGATTTACTGGCCATTCCCGTTGTTGGCAAACCCTTGAGCCAGAAAAACCATTCTAGTAGGTAAAACAGGTGTTTGTCTCCAGGTGTTAGCATTATTTTGTTTCTTTATGATTATCGATACTTTTTAGATTTTCTAAAGTGAGCATATGTATTGCTCTGACAATCTGAAAAGAAATGACGAAATAACTGGAAAAAACAAAACAAAACTGAACACAATTATCCTTACCTTTGCCACACCATCATTACTGAAGTCTGACTTTGCCCTGGCCCTTATCATTGGGTCAAATTGTGTCGCCCAAGCTCTGTGGGCGAATGGAAGCAGGGCAGCTGCAACAACAGGTTACAACCAGCAGGTAAAGATGAGATGCCAGAACTCAACCTGTGATCCTTTTTCCTTGTTTTCTTTTTCTTTTTTTTTTTTGTGGAGGATGGGTTTAGAGAACTGATGCCTAATTATGATTGGGTCTCCAGAATGATAGTGATCTCAACCATTAAATTACATTGATTCTGTGCCCTAGTGAAGACTTGAGAGCTAATTTCTTTTCAGCCAGAATTCGTTGATTCAGTGGCTATGACTGTAGATAGATGTGAACTCTGCGTATGATCTTTTCTCCCTCCAGAGCATGTCTTTTCCCCCATTGGTCTAATCAACTGCATAACTGAAGGGGAAAAGAGGTCACACCCCACTTCCATCCTCTTTTTCTTTTTGAAGAAGATTAGCTAACATCTGCTGCCAATCCTCCTCCTTTTGCTGAAGAAGACTGGCCCTGAGCTAACATCTGAGCCCATCTTCCTCTACTTCATATGTGGGACGCCTGCCACAGCCTGGCTTCATAAGTGGAGTGTATGTCTGCACCTGGGACCTGAACCAGGGAACCCTGGGCCACCCAAGTGGAGCGCTCAAACTTAACCACTACACCATTGGGTGGCCCCACTTCCATCCTCTTGATGAAGAGTAGAAGATAAGACAAGGAGAATTAGAAAGCAGTGTGAAGCCAAGTGGTGTTTGATCTGCTATCAAGCCACAAAGAGTTTCAAAACAGGCCACTTTGTCACCCCTCAGAGACTGAGGGATCTTGGCATTCCTGGATGTGTCGAAAGACAAACGATAAACAGGCAGTGCAGAGAGAGACTAAATAAATATATGCTTCAGCAGCATAGATTTTAGCTCTTAAGGGAAAGGACCTATTTCATGTGATTCTAATTTTCTGGAAAGCACCACCTATGTACGTCTCAAGAATGGTTCAAATAGCCTGGAATAATTTGTTGATCCTGCTTATGTTATCTATTTTTGCATTTCCCCATGAGAAGCTGTAAAGGATATGTTTACACTGGTGTAGCTGCCTGCTTTGCCTGTGGCTATTACCATTGTATACATCCCTTTGACTCTGTGAAAACAATTGAAAAGCATTATAGTGTATTATTGCTGAAAGGACAATGCAATGATTGTTTCCAAAAGGCATCTTGCCTTTTAGGATGCAGATGATTTGTGAGAGCCTAGGCTGAAAGAGTCCTTATTTTTCTGTTCACTGTCTCTGGCAAAATGACGTGCTGAAAACAGAATAAATACATTCTGATAGTTCTAGTGTCTTCTATAAAAACAGAAGCTTCGTTGATTTTTTAAATGAAAAACCAAAATGTATTTCACAGTCTATTTGGTGGTGTTTCATTAATATTTTCTGTTTATTCATTTTTATATACACACACAAACTTACGTGAACACCGCTTTGCCTGCACCCATAGAAAACAGCTCAGGCCCAGAAATAAAGTATTTTTAAAGGAAGTTGAGCAAATGTTTGTGTGTGTGCGCCACAAACTTATCTGAATATTCCTCTTAATTTGTCCTGAACTTTGACTGGTTCAAAGATTATATTGGAAAGATTATAGTGAGTTTTCTTCTCTTGTTTGCTTTTCTTTTCTTTTTTGGCTCCACTGGAAGAACTTATTGCAGGAAAAGACAAAGGGAAAGAGGGGCAGTATGTTGACTGTCCTCGTGAAGCAAAATGAGTTTCTGGATGATGAGGTGGACGCCTCGTCAAACACATGTGATCGAAAGAAAAGACTTGGGTTGGGGCACAAGATAACACACTCACATCCTAGATTAATTCTCTAAGCTTTGATATTTAATAAAGGTGGGTTTATTATCGTACAAGCCTAATTTCTTTTCTATGAAATGTATCGATTTCCTAAGAGGCACAAAACCAGATAATCTGAAGGCTACATCATGAACAAATCCTAGCCACTTGGCCCACAGAGAGAAGGCACAGTGTGGAAGGCAGGAGTGACAGGAGATTATAATAATCAGCTATCTGTTAGAAAGCAGGCTTGATCCGCTGTCACAACCATGGGGCACGTTCTGGGATAAAAATAATACATGCGTCTGATATTACTTTTTCTTCACAGCAGTGCCTGGCAGTGACTGAGTCATAAAATGGAGGATTCAATACATTTGATACGGGGTCCACACCTTAAACACCTCCATTCAGAACCAGGGTAAGGCGTTGTCCAAATCAGACCATGTGGAAGGGTTCTGAAGAAGCAGAGGGCCCAGGTTTTCTTGTGACTCGCCTTAAAGCATCTGTGATTCCAGCTTAATAGAATTCATGAATAAAAGAAACCAGAATATGTCTGGTTTCAGACAGGAATTAAGACTTTTTATATGAAGTTCTCCATGCCTGTTGTCGATACTATACTATCCATTTTTGTATTGAAAGAGAATAAAGTTTAAAGGCCTTACTTTATTAAACTGTGTTATAATGTTTAAGAAATAGTTAGGCCTTTCCAAATATATATTGAAAATGGTCTAAAGAATAAACTCTCTACAGCCCATATAGGACCTGCTATGGTAAATATAGCTAACTATTGGCATTACTAACTACTTTACCTTACCCTCTATAGTTTTGAAAATACACTATGGTCTTTAACTTCACAATGGAATCCAAAAGAAAAATAAGATACCTTTCTATAGAAATTTGATGTATGTCTTAATGTAATTTTGAGCTGTCTCCTTAGTCAAAGACTTAAGGTTTTATTGCTTTAGCAAAAAATGAAATCTTTCTTTGCCTACAAGATCTCCATCTTTCTAATGGAAAAGTTTTACGGAAATTACCAAATAATAACACCTTTAAAATTTAATTCAAACAACACATCAAACACCCAGCGTATATCAGGCACTTTGCTAGGTATTGGGGATACAAAAAGTAAGTGGGACAGAGGCTACAGTCCAGTAAGGTAGACAACTCTCTCTTTGAAAATACAATTTGATAAATGCAGTAAGAATAGAATGTTTATACCATGGGAACACACATGAAGAATCAGTCATTTTAAGGCCATACCTAAAATATACCAGGCGTAACTCCCATCTGAATGTTCAATTAGTTTGCTGTCAGGCAGTTTCCCCACATATGTAATGTAAACCCCTTACTAAGTGGGCAGAATATAGTAGTCATTTAACCACAAATATCACGGCTGAATGTCCTCCAGTGCGGGGGCTGGCTATTATCAAAGAAACAGGAATAAAATATTTGGCTACCATTGTTGCTCTCCAGGCAATGCTTCTTGCCTAAGGCTTGATATCTGTCACCTTCTTATTTCTCAAGTACATGCTGGCATCTCTTGGGGGTTATTTTTCCTGAGGCTCTTTATTGGGTCACTGCTCCTAAGAGAAGGACTCAAATGAGAGTCTCCGATCTAGGGAGACTCTACAAACGGGGCTTTGGGATCATTTATAAAAATTAAAGGGGTTTTTACATCTCTAGCTATATGGTACTAGGTTCCTCTCTTTCTTGCTATGATAATCCCTTTTTGTTGTTGTTGATGTTTTTTGTTGATATTCACGTTTCTAGGCATTTTGCACTAGAACTTTACACATCTGAGAAATTTCACTGGTACAGCCATATTTTCCTGTTTTGTAAAAACATTAAGGGAGTCACTCCTCACTAATTAAACAAGCCAACAAATGAATTTTGCCAATCCACAGGATTTAAGGAAGTACATTTCCAAACAGGAAATACTAGCATATAAAGTTTTGGGGGGCGAGTTTTTTCTTTGTGAATCATTTTAAGTGAAAATTTCAAGAAATTAACAGCTGCATATATGTTGTATATGAAACATGTTAGTAACGACACTGGTTTTCCAGCACATGTTAGGATTCCCAGTGACGAAAAGGCAGGAACAGATTTGGGTTGGGTCTGGCAGAAAGTTAGCTCAGGGATTTAAGGTTCTGCTCAGAGTCCCAGCTGTTAGGGTGATACATTTGTTCCATCACTCCACTACTCTGTGATCTCCATAGTGTATTCCAGTGCCTAACTCAGTGCCTGCCACAGAGCCAATGGCAACGTTTATTGATTAATGAACGAAAGGTGAGTGGATAAGAGCATAGCATCTTTGAACGAGTATTTAGAAACCAGGGCTGCATCTAACATTTAATAATATTTAATGGATGGCAAGAATGGAGAAAAGCAACAATATAAGTTTTTATTTTCGTTTCGTTTGGGGAGGGTAGTGAGATAAATTTCTGTTTGAAAATCTAAAATCCAGAAGAAGTTCGAAATATATTTTTGTTTATCTAAAAATTATTTAATGATTTGAGTGATGACTACATACTATTTGAAAAGCATGCTGCTGAGTAGTTTAAAAATTGCAGATTATTAAGGAATGAATAAGGGAAGTAACTTTGTAAAAAAAATGGCTAAAGGAGGGATTGACTAATAGAGAAGGAAAGTGCATTTTTTCTCTCTCAAACGAGAAGGAATAAATAGTTAAGAGTATAGTGAAAGTTAGGTGTACAGAAACCTTCAGGATTTGAAAAGATTTCACCAAAGAGTTCTGTCCTCTCTACTCAGTATAACAATGTGATTATTTGGTCTCTCTAGACTGTGTGAGGTGAGGAGAGGCAAGAGAGTCAGAGAGAATGGGATATTACTAGAAAGATAATCTATATTTGATTACTCACCACAAACAGCCTAAATAGGGTAAATAGCCTGATTATTGGCTTTAGAAGTGGGAGGACACTGGCAGCCATAGGAAACCACAAAATCATTTTGTTGCCAAAATGGTCTGAATTCCCAGAAACTTGGCCCAAACTAGGAGAGGTTTTATAGAAGTAAGCTTTCTAATCAAGTTTTGAGATAAAGTCAAAGATGGACCCAACTGTGATGGGTGATTTGACTGGTAGCGAAGGGGAAAGCCAAGACTTATCAAACCTCACTCTATTTTATTTGTAGAGGTAGCATTTTCTATTGCTTTCATAGAGGGTTACTGCACTGATATTTTAAAAAGAACAACGAGGAATCATGCTCTACCTTGCTCTTAACTGGACCTCGCGGTAAAGCCTGGCCATTTAGTGGTTCCAAACAAAACTTCCTCCCACTTGAGAAGTTACCAGCCTTACTGGCAGATACAATTTTGAGGGGTCAATGAACTTCTTAAAACCTGAATTTACAAAGTAAAAATGATAATGTTATAAATTAATGAATACATTGAGAGACTCATTAAGAAAGTATCAGACAGTGTAATGAAACATAAATTGAGTCAGAAACTCAATTGCAAATCATTGGGATATCTAATGCAATATGTCATTAGACATTTGCTGTCATCCATTCCCTCTGCTTTAGACTAAGGTTCTTTAAAGATAGTGTCCAGCACATTCGAAGGCACCCTATAAGTGTTTGTTTCATAAATAAATGAATGGTTCATTCATAAAGAGTCTTTATCATCAATCTATCATCTATCTATCTCTACATCTATCAATCCATCTCTATCTATCTATCTACCTACCTATCTAATCTATTTATCTATTTATCTATCTATGTCTCTGTCTCTCTCTATATCTATCATTTATATCTATCTATCATATCTATTTATCATCTGTCATCTACCTCTATATCTATCATCTATATCTATTTATCTATCAATTGATCGATTGATCTATCATCTGTCTGTCACAATGTCTCCTCACTCTAAAGGAATTTGCAATGTAATTGAGAGAGGCTAACTAATAACTATAATCTAAGTCCCTACAGAGTAAGTGCTGTAATAGTACCAGGAAGAAAGGGATCTGTAGCACACAAGAGAAGGGAATTAATTCTGATTTGGGCATCCTGGAAGCTTTCTGGTAGAAATCACATTTGATCTGGCATTAAAAAGACAGGAGGAGTGGAGAGAAGTGCATTCCAGGCATGAACAGAAGTAGGATGGAGGCGAAGCATAAGGGTGGGCAGGGGAAGAAAAACATCTATGACAAAGCTCAAACACAGATTACATGAGCCCAAAACTGGGAGGCAGGGCTGAAAGGGAAGGTTGAGTTGAGATGGTGGAGGGCTTTGAAGGCCCTGCTTCTGGGGCCTAGTTGCCTTCTTCAAGGATCTCTTTCCTCTACTGTGGCAACCCCAGGACTCTGATTATGCACCCCATAAGTAAAAATCTCTAGTATATAACCTCAGTATATGAATACTAATTTTAAAATCGTATGTTAATATACACTACTATAGTTATACATTATATTCCTTATCTAGAAAAGCTAAGTGAAGCTTTTCTATAATGGAAAATATGTTTAAGAATATGAACTAAAATCTATTAAAAATAATACAGTATTCATGCCTTTCGGTTCAGTCTTTCCAATAAGTTTTCTGTAGGAGTTTATCCTACTGAAACCACTTTTGAAATGGGCAAAGAGATTTATTAGCTCCTTTGAAAAATACTTAGTAAGAGGCACCCATTTTCCAGACATTGTGCTGAGCCCTGGGCATGCAACGGGAAGCAAAACAGACACAGCCCTGAACTCACGAAGCTCTCAGGCTAGTAGAGGCCTCAGACTTGAATCAAATAATCACGCAGGTACGTGTAAAATTTGAGTTGGGTCAGGGATTTGTGGTGCCATGAGTGTAATAGGAAAGTAAACCTAATTTAGGGGTCAGGGAAGAGATGTTGAGGAAGAAGTAAATAAGGAGAAATCTGAAGACTAAATAAGATCTAGAATGTTCCTTGCAGCATTGTTTGTAATAAATAAAAACATAGAACAACCCAATTACTCACAAGGATGAGTAAATAAACCATCATATGGCCATTTAGTGGAATACCATCCAGCTGTTAGAAAGAACGAGGTACTACCACGGAAACAACTCCAACAGGTATTGCCAAATTGCAGAACACTATGTTTTATAGAATTCCATTTATGTTAAGAATGTTCCATATGGATAGAAAAAGTTGGATATACACACATCTCTACCTATCTATTTATCCATGCATCTATCTAACCCATTTGTCTATTGGGTGTTTGCTTTGGGAATTATAGTAGATTTTCACTTTTTACCTTAAATACTTCTGTAGTGTTTGAATAACTCTGTATTACGTTTATAATCATAAAAAATTAGAAGCATTTTTAAAACTGTGGTTTAGGTCTTACAATTGACATGAGGGCTGAAGCGCCCATACACACGTACAGATGTGTAGTAATTATGGCTAATCCTGATATTGATTTATTCAGTCACATTAAATGATACTTTGAAATAGACGTTAAACAATGTGTTCTGGAAATATTTGCCATTATCATTAATGATTCTGAACAAATAGAACAAAAACATCGTCTTCATGATGCCACCAAATTTCAGTTCAGCCCTGCTGGACAGAGACGTTAGACGACTTGAGATCTCCAGCCTTCTCACCAGTTTCCTAAGGTCTGTATTTCCTAAAGCAAGATGTTTTGTTAAAGGGTTAAAAACATTCTGTAGGTTTTTATCTGTAAAAACAGAGGTCCAGGGAACCGTGGAAGGTTCTTAGGAAGTTACCAGTTCCTCACACTTCAAAATTGCCCGGGAGTTTGTTAAAACCATCAGATAGCATTTGTATGTGGTTCTCAACTTTTAACGTGGGTGGGAATCAGTGTCGAGCTTGTAAAATATGAGCGTTCTCTGGCTTCACTTTGGATTTGCTGAGTCAGAATTTCCGGGGCAGGCCTGTGATGTGCAATTAACACTTTAGAGTTGAAGTGGCCCCAACCCCACTTTGGGGAACACAGCCCCCTTCGGATCCAACCAGTCAAGCTCTGCCTTGACAAGGAGGGCGTTGCTGGCTGAGATGAGAAAAGTGCCACAATAAGAAATCCTCTTCTCCTTCCTAATAGATTTTGATTAGTGGATGAAAGGAGAATCTGAAGCTAATTAGTAAAAATGCTTTTCTTCTTTCCATTTCCTCAGACTGTAGGAAAGACAAGACATCTTAATAAGAGCTGTTGTAGCCCATTATTCATCTTTTGTTTTCTTAATGAACACTGGCTTATTAATTAGAAACCAGTCCTTTCTCAATGGATGTAATCAGTGCCTTCATGTTCTGAGGACAGTAGATGGCTCATCTCCGCCCGCCCCGCCCACCGTTGGCAGGGTGATGTCACAGAGAACAAGGTGGTGGGAGGGGGTGTGGGGGAGGGGGAAGGAGGGGGAAATGCATAACGTGGAGGGAGAGTCCTGTCCTGTCAGCAAAGGGGAAACGCTGTCCTTCCTTGGTCTTATATTGATGGTTATCAGTGACATAGTTACTACTACAATCATTTCATAAAGGCCATTGACACGCTGTAAGTATGCTTGTTTCTGTAATTTAGATTTTATGTTCTCTTAGAAAAACAACACAAATGGATGCCATCATTTGATAGAGAATTTACAAAAAAATAAATTAAACTGCATATGTAATAATGTAAATATTCTTTCTACTTAATAAAAAATGATATTTAATGCAATTGTATTATGAGTACAAATAAATTGTATTTAATACAAATATTCAACCATCTGTGAATTTCAGAACATAGAACTAATCAATTTTTATTACTTTCCAGGTGTAAATCTCTTTCTTGCTGCTTCTCTTCCTCTCTCTTTCAACAAATGCTCAGGAGAGTAGTGGGAAACACTGCCATCCTTTTCAGAAGGCCCTGGTTTCCCATCCTGATGGAAATTAACAGGCTTGAGATGCTATAATTAATATAAATGACAGTTTTTTTCCCTCCCCTAAAATAATTAGGTATTTCTAATCCCCCCAGTAATTCTCCAATAAATATTTCAAAATGGCTTTGTTTACTTGGCCCCATTCTAAAAGTAGTATGTATTCATTTTTCAAAAATTAAAAAATTCAGAGAAGTATAAAAAATAAAATAGATGCCATCATTAATCTCACTTCCTAGGAACTACCGTTAACCATTTAGCGTATTTCCTTTCAATCTCTTTTGTGAATATACATGAAATTATATCTATTTTGGATCACAAAATATACACAATTATCTATAGACAATTATGTTTCTGACTATTTTTACTCCTAATGCCAAGAGCATTTTACCAAGTCGTTATTCTTTGAAAATGAAATATGAAAATGGCTCTTCACTTTCCCACCATATGGAACTACCCTAATTTCAATAACTCTTCTCCTATTGTTGGACTTTTCAGTAGCTTTCAAATATTTTTTAATTAAAAAAACTGGGATGGAAATTATTTTCTTTTTCTTTTTTTTATAAAGATTGGCACCTGAGCTAACATCTGTTGCCAATCTCCTTTTTTTCCCTTCTTCTTCTCCCAAAAGCCCCCACAGTACGTAGTTGTATATTCTAGTTGTAGGTCCTTCTGGTTGTGCTGTGTGGGACGCCGCCTCAACACAGCCTGGATGAGTGGTGCCATTTCTGTGCCCCGGATCCCAACTGGCAAAACCCTGGGTCACCAAAGGGTAGCCCTTGAACTTAACCACTAGGCCGCAGAGCTGGTCCTGGAAAGCATTTTCTTGGTTGATCTCGGATCTCTGTTTGGAGAGGGAATTGCCTTCACACGGGAGCCATGATGAGCTGCTTCTAGTCATCAAGGAACTTTAAGAACAGTAATAGCATAGCCAATTTTAAGTTGTTCGTATTGCTGTGACTTAAAACAATCTCCCCCACCCCAACCCACGAGCAGAAACAACAAACCTTTGCTTTGTGTTAGAGGTTTGTGGGGGAACCGAGGAGAGGGCTTGAGATGGGGCGGTGCAGCGTGGAGAGAAGAAAACAGCCACAATGAGTCATGAATGAGATCAAGTGTCCAGAGGTGAACAGAAGTGAGGAGGGGAACGTAAGTGCCCAGGAATTTGCAGAAACATCAGAGAAGGGCACTGTGTTTCCCTAAGGACTGGAACTAAAGGCTTGAGCCAGTTTTATTTTAATTTCAAAAGGTCAAGATGACCTCAGTTGACATCTATGAAATAAATAACACTGACAAAATAAGCACACAGTTGGATTTTATTTTTTGACCAGTTGGGGAGTCTCTGTTTTCTAATAGAGGAGATTTTAACACATACACATATATCTGCTAGCTCGTTTCATGCTTTCAGTAAAAAAAAATACTACTTACAAAAATTTTGTTTTGGTTTCATTTTTAAAGTTTGCATTAGCTGTAAGGAGTAGGTTTATTCTGCCCTTTATACTCTATAGTGACTTGGAAATCGCATTGTCATAGGTCAGGTTTCCCCGGAAATAGGTGGAGATCTGCCTGCAGGAAATCTGCTAGGAAAAAGCACTCAGAACCAGAGTCTCTAACAGTATGAGAGAGGTAGGACTGGGCTGAGAGAGAAGCTGTTGCAGCTGTAATGGAGGCCTTAGCCTAAGCTACATGGAGCTCCGAGATTGGAATGGCCCTTGTAGAACATTCCAAATTGAAGTGTAGAGGGTGGGAGTGGGAGGGTTGGCAGGTGGGTAGGCATTTCTTCTACTGCATTGTCCAGTCATGGATGTGGGCCACCCCTGGAGAAGGGTCGTATGGTCATGACCTAGGGGCAAGGAAGCTCTTCCAGCTGAGGGCACTTCCTGGGGAGAGACCGAGCCTTGAGCCTTCAGCAGGCAATGCTCCCAGCAGCTGGGGGAATGAAGGCCTCAGTTCTAACAGGGCATCTGGGTGGTGCCCACTGTGCTTCTTATGCATAGCTTCTTATTTTCCTTCTAGCATTTACTTGTAAATTAAAAATACCTGGACTTTTTTTCCTCATTTTAATGTCAATAATTACATTAAATTTTAATGGAAAGAATTATTGACTTGATTTTGGGTCAGATGAAAAATTTAGTAGGATTCTATTTCGTCGCATCCTAGTTTTGGTTGATATAATCTGGCATTTTGGATGGGCGTAATCAACAATATCGTGTTATGTGTCTGCAATGTTTGTCTCATTTTTAAGAATTATTTTTGTCATTAATACTACATTTTGTAATCATTCCAACATCTTCATAGATTGAACTGCTTAAGCTCATAAAAGCTAAATATTCATTTTCTCCGCTGCCTTGACGTAAATGAAAAATGGACGTAAGGCCGCGAGCTGAGGAGAATCACGTCTGCTTTGCTGCTAGCCCCAAAGCTGGCAGTCCCCAGCTGGCATCCATACTGAAAAGTTAATATTTAAAAAATCTGATCATGGAAGTTCGTGTTCCGGAGGCCTGATTTTTCCCCTGTTGGTCTCACTGGAAGATGACTTGGGGTCCTAGCCAATATACTTAGTTAACAACTATGGTAGATTAAGTTCTTCCAGTCTGTGGGGTGACGGCAGCAACAGGCAAGAGACCAGAATCACATTCACTTTGATCTGTGCGCCCATCACATTTTCTGTGTTTAATTCTTCTACCAACTTGGACGAACTTGGGAAAAGCACCTTGATCCTTGGGAATGCATCGGAAATATGCCACAGCATGATTATCAGCACAGGACACAGAAGATTTTGAGTCTAAAGCAACAAGATGGACTCCAGAAAGCACAGGTGAAAACTGGGGTGAAACTGTGCCCTATCGTGACTCTCGTGCAGGATCAGCTTTCCATCACATTGCTGAATCGATTGCCACATCCATTCTGCCGTTCATTCATCTGGGGTGCGCTGGGAAGAGAGGAGAGATGCTAAATGGGATCAGAAGTATGGTTCAGAGCATGAACGCTACCAGGGACTTTGCACGTTACCCTCTGATAATGAGGTATCTTTCACAAAACATGTATTATTCGAGAAGTCTAGGGCATGGGCCCTCAGAAATGGGACGCCGGTGGAATTGAAGACGGCACAGGTGAGGAGGCGTATCAGCAATGATTTTGATTTATTTTAATGTTGCAGTTTCAGCTACTTGACTGAATTGAAGGGAATTTGGATGTAAGTGATGAGGATCTGTATCATGCAATGTGGCGACATCGTTCTCGAGATTTTGGGAACACTGGTGTGACCCTGTAGGTCTAGAATCTATCATTGCAGATTAAGTTAGATACAGTTCAAAACAAGGGATGAGGGGCTGGCGCAGTGGCTGAGTGGTTAAGTTCATGTGCTCAGCTTCAGCAGCCTGGGCTGGGATCCTGGGCACGGACCTACAAATCGCTCGTCAAGCCATGCTGTGGCAGCATCCCACAGAGAAGAACTAGAATGACTTACAACTAGGATATACAACTATGTACTGGAGCTTTGCAAAGAAAAAATAAAAAAAGAGGAAGATTGGGGCAACACATGTCAGCTCAGGGCCAATCTTCCTCACCAAAAAAAATTTTTAAAAAACACCAAAGAATAAGACCTGTATTCAGTAAAATGCTACATTGGGTCAGCAGTATGGTCTTTTTTGAATCCTTGTTGCCTATTAAGATTTAAATTCCTCAGGCTTCCATTATTTTGTTTGATGAATATATAAATAACCTTGCATAGACAATGTCTTTAATTTGGTTCTGTTTTTTCAATTGTTATATGTGGGCACTGTTCATATCTGTGAACATGCATTTCATACCAAAAATTTAAAAGTTAGTTTTTAATACTCTATATTCTTTACTCTCTAATTGAATAAGAAGCAATAAAAATTTCCATATATGTATGTTTTTCCCTGAAGCCAATCTACTTTATTAGTCAAGCAGTTCTTTTACTGACTAGATGTCCACAAACAGACCTTTCTTTAGAGCTGATGACAAGAAGTATGATCCTATGCAGACTTTTTTGTCTGTCCTTAGAGTGTCCTTTTCTATTTCCATGTGAATCTCATTGCATACGGGTTGAGGCAATTAATTAGCCAATTTGTAAGTAATTCTTTCTGACAAGCTCGGCACTTTCCTTCAGCAAAAGTGTAAAATGAGCAATCTAGAGGCATGTATTAAATTCACTAATTAAATTAAATACAAAACCAGGGACTTCTAGGCATCCTGTTTCTCTTGTAAAGCAAATAGACATTTTATAATTAATAATTACATTACAGTCAATCATTTCATTGTATATAGTGTCCGATTTTAAGGGTAAGTTTATAAAACAACATTCTATATCAAATGTACTTGATGCGAGGGCCTGAAATTTCTACCACTAGGTTTTCAGACGACAATTTCTCCATGGCTAATATCAATGAAGTTTTTCTGGAGTTATATGACTTCTCCCATATCTTTCCAAACCTTGGAAGAGAGAGTATACTCATAAATGTATCATGCATATTAATATTCTGGGCTGTATTGGTGATGTGACAAGAATGTCCCCTGCCCCTTCAGAAAGATGTTATTACACAGGAGGATGGTTATTGCAACCTGTCCCCACTCAGAGGAAGCACAACCTGGGCTTGGTTATAGCTGAGTAGATCCTGTGTGATGGGAACCAGAGGCCACTGCAAGGCTCTGCCCCTAGAAGTAGGGACTTCCTGTGCAAGTGTCACCCTTTCTATTTTGCCTCTCACGCGTTTATGTTCAATGAAAACAGTGGTGAATAGTTATATCTGCAAGTGAGTGTTGAATATATACACCAAAAAATCAGGGTGTAGGTTTGAGTTGGCACTACACAGTTCAGAGTAAAGATTTCTCAAGGCGAGTGGGCCAAGTGCAAAGAGAAGATGATAAGGTGGTGGCCTGAGGAATACTCGTGCTTGAGTGGCGGGGGAAAGAAGAGGGTGTGAAGGAAACTGTGCACAGCGGGGCAGAGAGGGAGAGCACAGAGTGGAGCGTGGCCCCGGAACTGAGAGAGGAGATGCTGCTGCTTCAGGCTTTGAAGCGGGGAGGGGAAGGAGGAGGAATAAGCTGGTGTGTACGGATGGGCAGGGGAACTGGAGACAAATGTGCTTGGATCTGCGTCTAAGTGACCTCTGCAAGGAGCACCTCCTGCCTTTCCTGGAGGACAGAGCGGGAGGGTGTAGCCCACACACAGGGACCAAGGGCTCTCTCAGCTTGAAGCATGAGAGAAAACCTTCTCAGCGGATACGGACGGATCCTGTGTTGCATGTGAGGTTACAATAGGAATAACGCAGACTGCAAAGCCAAGTTTTGAACGAGAGAAACAACTCGTCAGAGGAACAGCAGTGCAGACAATGTGTACCAGAGCTGGAGCCCAGGAGCCCCGGGCTCTGACAGTAACAGGCGCCGCCCTGGACAATGCAGCTACTATGACTGCCCCAACGTGGCTGAGCTCCAAGCCCCCAGTGCAGCTCTTTTCATCCTGGAAGGCCTCTGGTAGGAAGCAAAGGCTGGTGAGTAGGGTGAAGTAGAAGCTGAAATGCAAATCAGTGAGTGAAAAAGAAAAAAAGAAGAGAAACGAAGAGCTTCAAACTGAAAACCAAAATACTTCCTTTATTTCAAATTCCACAGTAACTGGAATAATATTGCAGTCTATTAAGGAAATCTGAAATAGAACTGCTAGACAAGCAGATTACTATTTTTTTTTAATCTAAGGGGAACATGTGGTTACAGAGGATTTACTACATACTACTTCTATATTCTAAGAGCTAATTTTAAAGAAAATTATCCTCTTCCAAGAATTAAGTTATGAATTAGATGATATATTTATATTCATGTAGAGCCACACAAAGAAAAATACTGGTCGTACATCATTCATTCATTTATTGCTTTAACAAATATTTGTTGGTTGTTTACTTTACTCTTAACACTACGCTGTGCACTGGGCAGAACAATGGTGAGCCAGGCCAACCGTGGTCTCTGTGCTCACAGAGCTTCCCCCAGCTAGGGAAGAAAGACGTTAGTCAAACAATCACACCGATAATTGTAAAATTGAAACCACACCAGAGGATATTTTATAGTAGGGAGACTTGACTTCGAGCCACAAGAGAAATCTTAACTAAGGAATTGGCAGTGCCAAACAGAGGTAACAACATGTGCAAAGGCCTTGTGGCAGGAAGGAGCATGACCTGAAAGATCATGGCATTTGCCTGGAGAAGCAGGATAGAGTTTCATCTTCATTCTTAGAGCAGTGGAAGCTGGTGAGGGGTTTTAAGCAGAAGAGTGGCATTCTCAGAATTCCATTTCCAAAAGATTACTTTGACTTCTGAGTGAGAGGGGTAAAGTGTGGCTCCCGGGAGAATGTTGCATGATCTAGGCTGCTGTAGAAAGAGACTACCGAAGTCATAGAGACAGGAGGTGATGGTGGCTTGGGTTGTGGGGAGAATGGATCTGAGAGATACTTAGGAGGTAAAATCGAAAGGACCAGATGTTAGAATCAATATGTGAGTGAGGGCGAAAAGGAAGTTACGGTTGATTCCTAGATATCTGGCTTATTTAACAGGAAAGATGGGAGTGTCTTTTGCCGAGATCATGGAAGTAGAAAAGGATCATAGATTGGTGGATGGGAAGATCAAGAATTTAATTCTGGAACTGTAGGTGCACTTTTGAGACATCCATATGGAGATGACAAGTTGGCAGGTGGATAAATGCGTCTGAAGCTCTGATGGAACGTCTGGTCTAGAGATGTGCATTTGTAAGTCATCTGTGCAAGTTTGTAATTGATAAGAACATGAAGGAAGAGAACAAAGAGTGAAAAAAAATAAGGCCCAGCACCACGTGTTGAATATTTAATGGCCAAGTGGAGGAGAATGAATGTTTGAAGGAGAGGTGGCAGTCAGAGAGGTAAGGAGAAGACACGGAGAGTCCTGCGTACCCAAACCCAGGAGAGAACGTGTTTCAAACGATGAGGGTGTGATCAGTGGCGTTATTGCTGCTGTGCAGTGGAGTGAGACGAGGACTGTGAAATGCCCATTAAACCTAGGGATGTGATCCCAGCAAGACTAGTTTAATGGAGAACTGAGTGGAAGCCAGAATGAGAAGTTAGGGAGCATGTAGAAAACGGAGAGATAGGAAAGGAGACAGTGAGGATGGAAAACTCAAGCGTTTTGATTGTGATGAGAGAGCTAGAGAAGTGGGTGAGTGGGCGTAAGAGGCTCAGTACGTGGGAGGTCCTTAGGTGTGCACAAAAGGATTCAGCTGAGAGACACTATCCTTGAGAGAGAAGAGTTATAGAGAGGGTAAGGCTCCGGAGGAGATGGGCGGGGAAGGAATCCAAAGCGCAGGTGGAGGGAGAGTTTTGAATGTTTGGCATCTAGACAATGACAGAGTCCTCGTGTCACAGCTTCTGTGTTCTTTGTACTGCGGCAGGCAAGTTTTCTACTGAGAATGAGGGAGGGACAAATGTGTTTGCGTGTGTATGTGGTGTGAGGGCAGCTGTCAGCAAAGGCGGAGAGGAGCTTTGCAAAAGTTTTTGTAAAAGGAAGGAGGGCGAGTTAATCAGAGAAATGTAGTAAGTGTATTCATCTGAGATGAGATTTTCTGCATTTACTGTAAAACCGATCTGCTTGGTGTGTGACTTGCTTCAGAAGGGTTCAGCTGCTGGGGGCTGGATGTAGATCGCTGGGTTCACCAGGAATGAGATTTTACTAGACAAGGGAAACAACAATGCTAAAAGGGCCAGGGAGTATAAAGTATGGGTGGAAGTGTGATAAAATTGCTGAACCATAGGACCTGCTGGACAAAGAGGGAAGTCAAGAGAGGTTGATGCACTGTGAGACTGACGCTGGAGCAACCAACCCAAGGTCCTGATGAGACTGAAGGATGGTCTCAGCGGGAGGAGTGAGCAAGGCAGGGGAGGGAGGAGTGGTGTGTGGAGGATGTTTGTATTGGTGATTCTGAAGGTGGAGGAGTTGTGGGTGATGGCAAGACCCAATGCACGTGCACTGGAGTAGATGACTTGAGGTAGAGAGAACTAATGGACGTGAGAACTTGAGTAATGAGGGGCTGTTTTGTCAAATGGATTGTCACATGTGCCTTGAAGCTGGGGGGGCATGATGGCAGGGCTTGTAGGCCAGATGCTGACTTTGATAAGTAACAGGGAAGTGAGTGACCAGGAATCTGATAGAAGACAGTGACAAGAAGGGGAAGTAGAGCTGAAAACCAGGAAGCTCAAAAAAGTGGGATTTTTTGCAGGAGGAAACAGTAGCAGTGGATGGAAGCAGAAATGAGGAGCAAGGAGGATGGCAGCCCGCCCTCCTGGTACTCAGGTGTGTGGGAGGGGAGGGGACAAAAGTGAGGGCAACAGGAAGAAGCGTCCTGCGGGGGAAGCGGGTTTCAGCCGAGGCCAGGTGAATGAAGGAAGGTCAGCGAGAGCCGAGGAGTTGGGAGGCTTTCTGTGACAGCAGCGGGGCAGGGTCTGGGAGGCGGGCAAATGGCCGAGCAGTAGATGAGGACCTGGAAGGAGAGAGACAGGAGACAGAATACCGCAAACTATAGACCGGGAGAAGGAAAACGGCTTTAAAAATCATAAGCAAAAGAAACTATGACCTACTAATCTCTACCAATGATAAACCGCTTCAAACCAAGAAGAGCAGGACCCCCAAGGAGATCTCTGAGCCCCAAAGCAAAGGAGACTTTCAATTTAGAGAAGAATTTGTTTAACTAGGGTTCGAACCTCATTTGAGACAATTCTCTTAATATTTAACTCCAAATATTCATATTGCAACTAAAAAAAGTTTGTTTGCTTCCTAGTGAAAACAACAATAGTTGAATAATATATATATACACAAGCTTGCCAATTGAGGACACCAATCTAATGACCTCTTGCCTTTCTCTTCCATAGACTGAACAATCTCAGTCTCTTACCTTTTTGCATAGGTCCTATTGTCTAATCCTGGTTGAATTTAGGGATAGAATGTTCCCCAAGTTCTTGGTATCCTTCTAACTACAGAACTCAGGAATGGACACTGTGCTCCGGGAAAAGATTGGCTGACACCGAGTATAAAGGGAGGATGATCTCACTGTTTCTCCAGTTGCTTGTTTGTGCATCTTGACCCCGTGCAAGTTTTAAAAAGCTGGTGTTCTGACTGACTCCAGCTTATCTATTTTCATTGCTGGCTCCAGTTTAGACATCCTCGCCTGCAGCCAGTCACTTCTCGTCTTCTATTTGTATCCTTCGTTTCCCTCTCCTGAAGGCACTACCCTGCATTTATCTTCAGTGAACTTAAAAAAGCATTCTGACCACTTCTCCAATTTAGTCAAGTTATTTTAAAGTTTGCTCTTCACCAGCAGGCTGGTGCTGGCATTCCCATTCCTTCAGGGAGGAAGTGACTCATGCGATCTGAGTTCCCTTCACACCGATGCTGTGTGCAAGGGCATCTGTTTGCAAACATTTTCAGCCTGCTTTCTTCTCTGCTAGTCCTGTGCTGCTTCTCTGCGCAGGGGACGCTTTCTGTGCAGGTCATGCCTTGATCATCTTCCTTCTGGCCTTTATAAGTGTTAAGAGAATTAATTCCCTAATGTTTCAAAGCTTAGCTCAAGCTTTTGTAGATGTTAATGTTACAGAGGGCTATTTCTAAGCTAATATGTGCAGACAACAAGAACTTGATTCTTTAGATTCAAAATCAACACCTTGATTAGTATTTTTTAAAAATTTCTTGTATATACTGCATGTCTCAGGGCCAATTCTGCCTACCAGGACTGTGTGATCCTGTGAGATATCTGGTTCTAATTTTTTAAAAAAATCACTTTATTGAGGTCACATTGGTTTATAACATTGTGTAATGGTTCTAATTTTTAATGCAACCATTGCAGGGAGCAAGGGCATGTCAAGCACTGATGGAAAGAAAAGAGCCATTAAAGAGTCAGGGAATGCTAGAAAGCCCATACCATGGCATTCACAATTCCTCCCTCAGGAAGATCTAGTCTCTTCCTTGTGTGACTTATGACGGATGGCGCTTTCCCTCTCTCTTCCTTTCCTCTCATCCTCCTGATTCCTTCGTAAGTGTTATTACAATACTAGCATCTAAAGCTTCTTTCCCCTGTGAAACTATAGGCCTGCAGAGGACGGGGTTGGTGACGAGTTTACTCCTGTTTCACTCACAGTATCTTACGTAATGTCTTACAACAGTCAGTGCTCAAGAAATACCTGCCGACTGAGTGAACAATGAAAGGATGTGTGCAATTTACGAGAGTTTAGTCCCAAGTTGGGTTTTTTTTGCAGTCATTTAATTTTAATCAAACTCTTTCTTCTTTCCAATTAGAAACTTTAGCTAATTGATTTAAAAGCTAAAAAGAATGAAAAAATCGTATAAAATCTAGAAATAAAGATGTTTTTGCAGAAGAGGGGAAACCCTTGTGGATTTTCTTTAAAAATCACTCATTTGTTTTCGTAAGTGAACCTGAGAGGAGGTTGTGACTTCACCTGCCTCTCTCAAAGCTGGACAAAATGTTCGGAACTGTCCGGCAGGCGGCTCCCACAGTTCCTGACATGAGCAAATCAGTGAGAACCATATGCCTGGATCCTGGTTCCTCCAAACAATCTGATTATGAGCAGAAAAACATATGCAAGCAAGTATTTCTGGATAAAGCATACATTAAAAATGAACGAGGCAGTTTGGGAAAAATTAGATTGAATTAAACATATAAATCAGATACCTTGTTATACTGTCATTACACATGCAGAATTATCTAGACCAGGCTAAGAAAGCTGTTATCTGCAATAATGATTATTGTAGGTACTATTAATTCCTGTTAATAAATAACCTTTTATGTGTCAGGCAGTCTACTGCACCGGGCCCAAAAGGATGTAGCAGCATCATAGGACTATTCACGTTTACAGCTTGGCATTTTCTCTACGGAATTTATAAAAAGTCTTAGCTAATGTAAAATGCATGTTCAACTTTTTTTTTTTTTGAGGAAGATTATCCCTGAGCTAACGTTGCCACCAATCCTCTTCTTTTTGCTGAGGAAGATTGTCCCTGAGCTAACATCCATGCCCATCTTCCTCTACTTTGTATGTGGGATGCGTGCCACAACATGGCTTGATAAGCGGTGCATAGGTCCACACCCAGGATCCCAACTGGTGAACACGGGCTGCCAAAGCAGAATGTGCAAACCTAACCCCTGTGCCATGGGGCTGGCCCCAACCTTCAATGTTTTGAAGAGAACAAAATGGCAACATATTAAAAATAATCATCTGCTCAACTACCTATTTTAGTGCAGTTTGCTATATTAACCAAAGATCAGCCTCTGTGCTGATGTTTCACATGTTATGTGTCATAAAGGAAGAAGAAATAAAGATATTGCGAGCCCTGGCCTCCTGTGACACCTCTTGGCAGGAGGTGTCACCTCTTTCGACATACAAGCTCACCAGGATCCAGTCCTGAGCTTCTCCAGTCAGACCTGGAGGGAAGCAACAGCCCGAGCCCATTATCCAGTAGAGTCTGGAATGATTTCTGCAATTACTGACCTCTGCAGGTTTAGAGAGAAATTTGGAAACCGGAGTACCCATTGAGTTGCAAAACTCGCCTACTCCATGAAGAGTTGGACCAGCCTAAAGAACACCAGCACTAATAAACAAAATATAAACCCTCCCCAAATACTAAATACAGCTACTATCGTTGATTGAAATTTCACTCTGTGTTAGGCATGATGCTAAATGCTTTACGTATAATATTTCACTCAATTCATCACCCCCAACTTATGAGGGGCATTATCACTGCCATTTTGTAGATGAAGAAATGCAAGATTGCAGAGGATTCAATGACTTGCTCCAAATCACCCAACTGGAGAGCAGTGGTGGTGGCATTCCAAACCAGATCTACCTGATGGCCAGCCTGGGCCACCCCATTTCTGTCATTCCACGAAGACTGGGCCCACCCCTTGGTCCTTTGGCATTGGAGTAAGCCCTGTCTTGAATTTCAAACTGCTTGGCAGAAAACTTGAGAGCCTGCCCAGTTCTAATCAGTCCCCTCTATCTTTTTCCAAAATGTACTTAATGGAAGACTTGTTTTGCAAGATGATCTGCAGAGAAATGGGTTCCAGGAACAGAAACATGGGAAAATGCTGCAAAAGAAAATTCCCTCTTGGAGATTCACATTATATAGTAGCATCTTCAAGGCTTGGGGAAGACTTGCATTAAAGAAACACTACCTAACTCAGTGTTTCCTGAACTGATTTGAATACAGAGCCCTTTGTGTTCATGTGATCTATTAATAACCATGGAAATTTGTATCTTGCAGAACACGTCTTGGAAAATGGTGACTCAGAACGTTTCCTAGGCTCCCCTCTCAAGAACAGCTCTCTTTTTTGGACTCCTGCTGCAATATCCCCATAGTTCTTGTTCTCGTATCTTTTTTGGTGCCACACTGCTTGGATCAAACTGGATTTTGCTGCTTCTCTTGGCAAAAAAGGCCTGCTCTCTCTAAAGGGGTTATTTCCTAACCCCAAACCCATCCAGAGCCCATACCCTTCATCCTCCCTACGACCTCATGTTGCTGAGGTCCCAATCACAACAAAAACAAATCCATGTAAGTTACAACAGATAGATGTTGAAACAAAAGAGAAAATAAGGGAAAGATGGTAGAGACGTAGGAAAAAATATATTGAAAAAAGAGAACAGGTGATTAAGTTTTCTTGTTTGAAAGCTCAACAACCATTTTCTTAGTGACATATGATAATGTACAGAATCTATTTACAAACTTTCCTATTGTTGAACCATTCCAAAAAGCGATGATGATCTATTCCGAAAACCATGCTTTTGTGCATAGAATTGCAAATTCAAAGTGAGAAAAATTCTCAGTCTTTTGCGACAGGGATGTCACTCAATGAAACGTGTTTGATCACTCAGTTGTGTGGAGTGCTGACTTCTGGTGGAGACAAGAATTGCCTCACTTATTTATTCAGCAAATATTTATTAGCACCTACTAAAGGTTTTTTCTATGTGCTTAAACAAACAGATTAAAAATACCGTGTGTTGGAAGGTGATGATGCTATGAAAAAATAGAGTAGAAAGGCTGAGTAAAGGGGATTAGATGGTGGGGGAGGGGGACAAATTGGGCCGTTGATAGACTGGTGAGACCAGAGAAGGTGAAATGTGAGCACAGATTTGAAAGAGTGGAAGAGGTGAACTTTTACAGCTGCGCTTTCTCCCTCATCTCTTCCAACCTCTCTTCTTCCTCCTATGTTTTTTTTGCCTATACTTCCTTGATTTTTCTTAGTCTATATTAATAGTCTAATTGATTTTAAGACATGGATATTCAAACTACAGTCATGAGTGGCATAACAATATTTCGGTCAACAATGGACTGCATATATGGCGGAGGTCCCATAAGATGAGGAGCGTATAGCCTAGCTGTGCAGTAGGCTGTACCATCTAGGTTTGTCTAAGCGCATTCTGAGATGTTTGCACAGCAATGAAATCGCCTGACAATGCATTTCTCAGAACACGTCCCCGTCGGTAAGTGATGCATGACTGCATTCAGAAAAACGTGAATGAGAAAGTCAAAGTGATCTGAAATCTTACCAGGCACTACAATTTTGGTGAAAATTCCACTATATATGTCTATGTATATGAATTGATATATTTGCAATTTTTAAAAAATGGCTTCATGTTACATACACTACTTTACTACTCTATAACCTACCTTTCTATGAAATAGTATTTTTTAAGTCGTTTTCATGGCCTTTTAAAAAACTACATTCTTATAGGTACTCCATCACATGTTTTAAAAAATGAAATATTATAAAAATATATACATTAAAAAATCTCACTCCTATTCCTCAAAAAATTAACAATAGAACTATCATATGACCCAGCTATCCCACTACTGGGTATCTACCCAAAGAGCTTGAAGTCAGCAATTCCAAAAGTCCTATGCACCCCAATGTTTATTGCAGTATTATTTACAATAGCCAAGACATGGAAGCAACCTAAGTGCCCAGCAACAGATGATTGGATAAAGAAGATGTGGTATATATACACAATGGAATCCTACTCAGCCGTAAAACAGAATAAAATCGTCCCATTTGCAACAACATGGATGGACCTTGAGGGAATTATGTTAAGCGAAATAAGCCAGATAGAGAAGGACAATCTCTGTATGACTCCACTCATACGAGGAATTTAAAAATGTAGACAAAGAGAACAGATTAGTGGCTACCAGGGGAAAGGTGGGGTGGGGGGTGGGCACAAAGGGTGAAGTGGTGCACCTACAACACGAATGACAAACATTAATGTACAACTGAAATTTCACAAGATTGTAACCTATCATTAACTCAATTAAAGAAAAAATCTCACTCCTATTTTTGTGCCTATCCACACTTTTTATCTCCATAATAGAAGTGAGGGGCTCCTCCTGTGCCTTCCAGTATCACTTTGTGCACACACAGCACACATAGATTTGCATTCTTATTTCCCCTCCTTCTTGCACGATAAGTTCATACTACACACTGTTGCTACACTTTGCTTTTTCACTTAACATCAGGGCGATCTTTCCCACGTTAGTGCATTGGGGTCCTATTCAATTTCGGGCATTGGTTGTGTGGTGATACCATAGTTTATTTAAATGCTTCACTATTGATGGATATTTGGCTCAGTCAGTCTTAAACAAAAGGTGACATGAACTTGAAATAGAATGTGTCTGAAACAAAATTTAACAGATGATACTAAATTTTTTCCTTGAAATTATAATTGAAGTCAATGGGAAAAAGTGTTCCACAAAATTTCTGATGAAGTTATCTACTGCTGCCTTAAATATTGAGAGTCCCTGGGCAAGTGTTTATGAATGAGAAGATTTGTTCTTTTCATGTTTATTATCCATGTTACGAGCAGCAAAAATTTGTAATAAAACATTTAAAATAACACTTCACAGGCTCATTCTGATTTTGAATGTTCTGTGTCTATCTGGTCAACATATGATACATATCTATTTCAGTACTAACAGTAAAATTAGTTAAAAATTCTATGCCAAATATTTCTATTGCAAAATTTTTAATCAACTTTATTTCTGCAAATGATAAAAATTAACCATTGTAAGCTTAGTATTAGATTATTCTTCAAAATAGTTTATGTTTTGGGAAAGGTAAATAACAAAAAGTAGCACAGAATGAAGGAATACCAGATGCCAGGTGCCCCTGAAACTTCTCTCACGTGATCCTCACAAAGCTCTGACTTACAGCCATAAAAAAAAAAAATTGTGCCATTTGTGACAATATGGATGGACTTTGAAGGTATTATGCTGAGCAAAATGAGTCAGACAGAGAAGGACAAATACCGAATGATTTCACTCATATGTGGAAGATAAGGACATAGATAAGGAGAGCAGATTAGTGGTTACCAGAGGGGAAGGGGTTGGGGGAGGGTAAAAGGGGTAAAGGGGCACATAGAAACGGCGATGGATAAAAACTGGACTGTTGGTGGTGAACACGAGGCAGTCTATACAGAAACTGAAATATAATGATGTCCATCTGAAATTTACACAATGTTGTAAGCCACTATGACCCCAATAAAAAGAAAAATCTGTGCGTTAGACACTGTTATCCCCTTTTACAGATAAGGAGATAGGATCAGAGAGGTAAAATGCTACGTGCAAAATTACACGTTTATGCAATTTATGAGCCAGGATTTAGTCCTTAGTATTTTCTCACCATACAGCCTGTGTGCTTTTCCGTGCATTACCCCGACTCAGGGACATTGATGGTACATGGCCTGGGACCATTTATTTGTTGACAATTCTTCTCAGATAAATCACCTTCCTTTAAATTAAAAAAAGAAAAATCATTTTGCCATCTTTTAAATTAAGAAAAGAAAAATCATTTAAGGTTTTGCAAGCTAGCCAGGGGCCTCGGTCAGCTATCTCTTTTTTTAGACCTCAGGAATAAAGCAGCTCTGACAATAAATGATACATATTAGATGTATCGAAGAGGTCTTGGTTTCTAAAATTTAATAGTGGGGCAACACGTTTTTATAGAGAAACCATTACCCCTTACAAAGATAAAGGTAGAAAGCAACAGAGAGAAAATCACTCTTACTTTCTTCTACAGAGAAACCAGATCTGTAGAGATAAGTGTGTCACCGAATAAAAGAAAGTAAAAGAAAAATGGGGTAATTAGAATCATATCTCCAGTTTCATATAGCACAACCATAGTATAACAGTTCCCTATTGACAGAAATATGCTATCACCTCCTGCTGGGGGTTGTCACTTGACACAATATGTTTTATAGAGTTATATTGAAAAAGAATTTAAAGGTGGGGGTGTCTTGTTACTCACATATTGGAAAAATCTTAAGTATCAGGTAGCTCATCCTTTTGTCTAGGTTGTTGATGTGTTTTGTGAGAAGTTTGCGCACTGAGACTTTCCTTCCAGTATCATTTGCCCGTCTTCCTCTTTCTCTCAGAATTAGGAGGACTAATTCGGATTTGAGGCTCTCCATGGTGAAGTAACTCTGGTCAGGGAAGCTGTGAATGCTCTCTGTGCATAAGCAAGTCAGGGCATTCACTTGCGAGAAATAAAGTTAAAATGATGTTAATGGAAAAATATAAATTTTTTATGGGTCGAGCAGGTTCGGAAAGAAATGGATTGTCTTGGGTGGTGAGAGTTCTTCGATTTTAGATCTTCTAGGAGAGAACTGATTGACCCGGTGTCCAGACACCCTCCCAGACCCCTGTCCCAGTCTATTTCAACTCTGTAGGCGTTCAAACCTCTTCAGTCAAGAACTGTTTCAATTTGCCTGGATTCCTGTGTATATTCACTTCAGGTCCAGGGAGGCGACATCTGAGACAGTTGGAGGAGGCACATCCCTGTTCATTTCGGTCAACGATGGGGAGAGGCAGCAGCCTCTTGTGGTCTGGGCAGTGAAGCGCACGCACCTGAGAGAAACGCTACAGCTGGAGAAAAGCAAAGAAAGGTCTTTTCTCCAAATTCCCTCTTCTCAGAGGAAAGCCAGGGTTACACATAAGGAGACCAGAAGAAGGTGTCCATCACAGGGCTTACGCACGTGTAAAAACATTCTTTGATAAAAAATAATGGCACATTTGACACTGGAGATGTTAGTCACACTTGTATGTTATCTATTCTCACTATACCTTCTTGGCACATATCAATAAAATAAATGAAAACTCAAAATAGGGATTGCCTCTGGGGAAGGGAATGAAATCTACAAAGGAGTACAAATAGGTTTTTAAACGTATCTGTTAAATTTTATGTCTTTAAAAATAATCTGAAGCAAGTGTGACGAACTTTAACATTCGGTAAGCTGGGTGGATGGCTCGTGGATGTTAAACGAATTTCACTCTGTGTTTTTCTGATGGTTTGAAATATTTTATGAGGCAAATATGTATTGCCTTGCTTAGCATCCACACAAATCTCCTTCTGGTGTGCCTCCTTGAGCTCAGAGGCTGGAAAGCTAAAAACTCGACTCCCTTCCAGCTCGGGTCCCAGGGAGGATGTAGGTTCCAGCATCACAAGACTCAAATGGAAGTGATGAAACTGAGGAGGTGTCATCTGTCAGGGTGGCTGTGGAGACGGTGTGGTTTGGAAACTGGTAGCTGTGGTGGAGGTTCCCTGACACAGCCGAGGTGGCACATTTTGGAGCCAGCAGGCTCTTTCAGAGGATGGTGTAGGGAGGGCAAAACCAAGCAGAGGGCCCGCAGAGAGAGTTCCAGAACTGTGTAAATCTGCAGAGAGGTGCCTTTGAGTCCGTGGCTGAATAGCAAACTCTACACGTGTGAACTGAAACGCCACAGACAGACGAAGAACAAGGACCACAAGCTGAGCAGTTGCCGGGGATCATGAGGGCTGGCAGATTTTCTGGTTCTGACTGGCCAAAATGCAGACTCCTTTATGGAACACTCAGGGCCGTCGACAGAGATCCCAGAAAGGCCACGTTTTAGTAGTAGGATGAAATTAGCCCTTAATTAAAGACTACTGTAGACGCACCTGAAAAAAGCTTATAAACAAGCCTCAGAATGGTCAAATAGGCTTGCTAGTCACTTAACTGCCAGCCCAAGTTCAGCACCCTTTACAGGAAGACAAAACTTCAGATACACAATAACATAATATTCAGAACGTCTGGCATCTAATTAAAAAATCAGTGAATTTAGAAAAAAAGGAAAAAAAAGATCCAGCAATGATGGAACCGACAGAAAAAGACTTTAAAATAACTGTTATAAATACGTTCAAGCATCTAAGGCAAAGCAAGAACATAACGAGGAGGAGAAAAGATATTTAAAAACAACAAAATGGAACTTTCTAGAGAAAAATAGGATATGTGAAATAAAATTTCATTGGATGGGACTAGGAACAGATTAGACGTGCAGAAAAAGAAAGATCAGTGAAATTCCGGCCTGGTGGTGTAGTGGTTAAGTTTGCGCTCCCTGCTCCAGAGGCCAGGGGTTTGCAAGTTCAGATCCTGGGCGTGGACCTACACACTGCTCATCAAGCCATGCTGTGGTGGCATCCTGCATGCAAAATGGAGGAAGATTGGCATAAATGTTAGCTCAGGGCCAATCTTCCTCAAGCAAAAAAATAAAAAAAGGAAGATTGGCAACAGATGTTAGCTCAGGGCCAATATTCCTTGCCAAAAAGGAACCACCCAAACTGAGGCAAAAAGAGGATGACAAAAGTGGACAGAGCTTTAACAGCCTGGAGGGCAATACTCAGGTGATTCAGATATATGTTATTGGAGAGAAGAAAGGAGAAAAAAAAGTCATTTAAAAAAAGTTGAAGAAATAATGGCCCCCAAATTTCCAAATCAAACAAAAAAAATCATAGAAACATTGATAAATGTGTTATATTAAAAAAGCATTATGGGGAGAAGGAGAAGGAGTGGGAAGGCATTACACACGGGAGGAAAAAAAAATAATGACTTTTTTTCTTTTTTTCTTTTTGGTGAGGAAGATTGGCCCTGAGCTAACATCTGGTGCCATCTTTTTTCTTTTTCTCTCCAAAACTCCAGTACATAGTTGTATATCCTAGTTGCAAGCCCTTCTAATTCTTTTATATGGGACACTGCCACAGCATGGCTTGATAAGCCATGTGTAGGTCCACACCCAGGATCCAAACAGTTAACCCCAGGCTGCCAAAGTGGAGCGCACAAACTTAATCACGGAGCAGGCCCCCATGACTGACTTCTCATCAGAAACACTGCAAGCTGGAAGACTGAACATTTCCAGAGTGATGAAAGGGGAAAAATATCAACCTAAAATTCTATCTAGCAAAATTATCCTTCAAAAAGACAGGCAAAAATACAGTAACTGTCAGGTAAACGAAAAAACAGAGAAAATTTATGGACAGCAAAGCTACATTATAAAAAACGTTTAAGAAAGTTTGTTCATTGGGCTGATGAAAGATTGTACCTGATGAAAACTCAGATCTATGTAAAGGAATGAAGAAGACCAGAAGTAGTAAACGTGTGAGTATGGAGAGTCAGCCAACAAACGCCTGGAAGAGATGGCTTCTGGTTGCTGTGTGGACAATATATTTTAAATTCTTAAGCGAAGAGGCTCTAAAGACTAATTACTGAGCATTACTCAACTATAGCTGCTTCATCAGTCTACTTGCTTTTTCCAATCAGAGAAATTTCCAAGGATTTAGATGGCCCTACACTTATACCATTTACATTAAGTATTAGACAAACTCAAACCCATGATTTTCATGACTTCCAGAAGCTGGACCATTCCATTCTCTGTCTTCCTCCCTCCCTACTTGACAATCTTTCTTTCCTTTTTCCTCTCTCTCTCGTTGTCTCCACTCTTTTTGTTCTGGATATCTTCTCTACGGTAACACAGGTAGAGTAATCTTTGAGTCAAGTGTAATAACAAATGAGATGTGTTTGATAGTGTTGCTGCTTTCAAAGAATAGGTTTGTCCTTCAGATGCTGAGTCCTGGATTTTTCCAATGGCTGTTAAGTGTTAAAATAGTGAGTCTTACATCTAAAATGAATAAATATTCTAACCACGAGTTCTTTGCAATGGAATAGTCGGTTTAAGAGTGGGGATTAGAACGCCTGCAAACAGAAGAATGCAATTATAATAATTGTTCCCTCATCCTTGCTCACGGTACACAATCTTCTCAAATTTCCATTGATAGATATTTCCCCAGTGACTGTCATGGAAGAAAGTTGTAATATTCCTAACCCTCCTGAAGTGCTTCTAGCCTTGACTGAGTCTAACACTTTTGCGACATATTTCGATTTCTTTAGGAATAATATGTAACCAGTTTCAGGGTTTGCCAATAAAAGGAATACACATCAAATAACAACAAATAACGTATTATCTTTAATTATGTTTTAGTTAGCATGCTATTATATAATTAGCCGTTTTTAGATTACTATAATAATCAGAAGACCATATATTTGGATAATGTACTGATTACATGGCCCACAGAATAGCATAATCCTTAAGGAGACGCTTGCCTCTGAGCGTTTTTAAAATTCACACAGTGGAAAGTCAGCCCGTCTTGCTTCTCAGCTGCAAACCACTGAACAAATCCGAGTGAATTTTAAAGATGCCAGCCCTGCTATTTGAAGAGCCTGCTATTGTGCCAGATTCTGTTCAAGGAAGAATGTTTTTCACAGCTTGAATATCAATCCTGAAAAAAATATCCAACAGAAAACAGAAACATCAGACAAAGGGCAAGACTACAAATCCAAGAAAGGATGTATTATTTCCCTTGGCTGGAGTGATCTAGACTAGTGATTGTCTGAATCCTGAGCTTTCGGATTTGTCCATTTTAGAAGTGTTACTTTTTACTATTTTTGATTTTAAAACATTTTACACTATTCACTGTTATTCACAATTTAGTTGAGTGTTAACGAAAAAAAGGTAAAGTATAATGTGTACATATTTAACCCAAGTTTACAAATTAAGGTAATTGTTCTTTTTTCCCCCTAGAATGTAAAATACCCTGTGATATTTCATTGGGAATTGGAAAACATGCAATAGGTGTGAGTATGTGAAGCCGGGATCTACAACCCCTCACCTCATACCCAGTCTCATGGCATAATTAGACTCAGGGCCATGCTGTCCAAGAGAATATAGTGAGAGCCATATAGGCAATGTCTAATTTTCTAGTAGCCGTATAACAAGGCAAAAAGAAACAGGCGGGATGAATTTTAATAAAATATTTTATTTAGCCCAGTATATCTATAATATGTGATTTCAACATGTAATCAATACAAGAATTATTAACAATATATTTGACTTTTTTTTTGTCATGCTATGTCTTTAAAATCCAGTTTGTGTGTTATACTTACAGCAAACCTCAATTTGGACCAGCCACGTTTCAAGCACTCAATAGCCGCATGTGCCTAGCGGACACCACGTTGGACGGCACAGCTCTAGGTAGGTTTGCCATGGGTTGGATATCATCTGCTTCTCAGACTATCAGAAGACAAATAAGATGAATGGATTTTTTAAATGTAAACTTCTTAGTGAAGTATAAAACACACAGAAAAAAATGCAGAGAGCATCAGTGCATCGGGGTGAGTGCTCATGAAGAACGTAGCTATTTAACTAGAATCCAGATCATGAGCTGGAACATTAACAGAACCACAGAAGCGCCCTCGTGATCCCTTTGGATTTTCTTTTAATATCACAGGTATCGAGATCTTACTCACTTCGTCTTCCCTCCCTGAAGTGGATCTACTTATATAACCGGGAAGAGGATATTGCTGACTCGTTGAAAGCCAATACTTTGGTGCTCAGGGCATTTTTATCCGTGGCCAAGAACGTAGATTACGGACTCTCACAAACGTGAGGAAATCGTCATGGGATCATGCCAGGAAAGGAGGCTTGGGAAAGGACATCTCTGACTTCTTGAAAAATTGAGTGTGTCTACATTTGTCCTGGCTCTCATTTAGTTTCAAATACAAGGAGATTTAGATTCAAAATAGCTTCTTAATTTGCTTTCTTTCTTCACGTGGTCAATACACGTGAAAGTAGACTCATGAGGAGAAAATCATTCTCAGTTATCTCAATTTCTACGGGATGTTGTGAAGATAATAAACATTTTTGATAAGGCAAGTTTTCTTTTGGCATAACAAGAAGTGGGTGTACAACATGCATTCTAGAAATATTTTAATAACTAGGAGCACGAGAGTCAGAGCAAGCAGCCAAGCATTTTACGTATTTTTCAGAAAAAATTTTTGGAAGGCTTTCTCTGAGGTTTCTAGATGTGAAGTGAGCCAGGTTGGCGGGGTTGGAGGATGCATAGAAAGGGTCAGAGTGAAGGTAAGTATGAACGCAGAGATGCAAACACGGCCAAGCTAGAGATTCAGTTACACACCTCTCCCCTCCCCTTAGGAGCCTCTGCCTGGGATGGGAGCGCTGCTCGACTTAAAGGCCCTTCCCAAGCAGAGAGCAGTTTCATCAACAGTGCAAATCAAAATGGCTCTCCCAGGAAATAGAACGCCTGGCTCCCGCTGTGAGCCTGATGGCTCTCTCTCTCTCTGGCGAATCTTTCCCAGCAGGGTGCCTTTCTTTGGGGGAAAAAGTGTCTGGGCTATTTTCAAGCACCTGACAAATGAAGGTCATAATGAAAGCTGGTTGGCCACACAGCTATTTAAGCGGTTAAAGATAGAAAATGATATTGGCTAAAACCCAGTCTTTCCATGGCTTAGTGACTATTTTGTCACACCCTATTCCGAAGAGAATGAAATCATTTTATAATATTGGCGCTGAATGAGGCTGAGTATTCTATGTTATATCACTTGTTCTATTTCATAGAATATGATTTAACCCTTGATGTTTCTGAACATGATGAAAAGCCGTATCATCATGGGATCTCAGGGCTTGGCTGGGAAATGGGACTGCAACGCTAGATGAGCCATGGGGTAAAACCTCTCTGATTCCCCACAAGACTTCCAGAAAGGTTGTGGCTTGATTGAGTACCTCTGGGAAACTCTTTGCCCAGTTGCGTAATGGCATTAGGACATTCAAGAATAAAAGAAGTTATAATCTAAATATTTATGTACAAAACAGATCCCCCGCCTCTCCCTCCAAGGAAAACCACAAAACAAAATAATGGGAATTCTGAATTTATTATTTTTTAAAAATTTCAACTTTATTGAGGTTTAATTGACATATAAAATTGTAAGATATTTAAAGTATACCTCGTGGTGATTTGACATCTGTATACACCGTGAAAAGATTCCCCGCATCTAGTTAATTAACCCATCCATCACCCCACGGAAAAGTCAGTGCTAGCTCCATAGTTACTGCTTGCATTTAGCAAAAGGAGTGGAGATCTAGCTCTCTGAAGGCAGTTTTCAAGAGCAGCAGGAATTTGATCTCTGGATGAACCCCAGACAATGCCTAAAACCTACCTTTCTCCATTACAACAGTCCCTAACTTCAAGCTTGGGGAGGAAGGAGGAAAAGGAGGGAAAGATGGTGACTACATGTAAAAGAAACCATGAAATTCGACTTCCTCTGGCTCTTCCACCTATGTTGTGCCCCAACGGAGCCTTAACTCCCTGATAAAGCTCTTTAGGGTTGATGCATTTGAGCAAAGTACAAAGCTAAAGTTGCACTAGGGCTTCTCATTGTGCACATTCTCCCCAGGTAAGCTCATCACTCTCATGAATTCAGATGCCTTTTATATACCAACAACTCCTTGACCTACACGTGGCACAGACCTTTCCTCTGAGCTCCAGACCCATAAGCAGAGCTTCACCATAGACATCTCCAAACACATGGTCTATAGGTATGTCAAATTCAGCAAGTCCAGTTGAGCTTGGGATGTTTCCCCAACAAACTTGTCCTCTCCCATTATTCTCTGCCTCAGTGAATGGCACTACCATGTCCCTGGTTGCCCAAGTCTGACACCTAGGAGTCGTCCATGACACCTCCCACATCAGTACTCCAACTTCCAATCAACCCCCAAATCCTATTGATTCTAGCTGCTGCATATCTTAAACCCATCCACTTCTCTCCACCACCCCTGACTGTACTACCAGCACATCAAAACAGGATTATCTTGTACCAGTCATATCCCTAACGTGAATGTAGGGTTTCTCCATGTACATCAAGTAACTGTTAAAAACACAGATCTTATTGTTACTGCTTAAAACTCTTCAAAGCTTTCCTGCTTCTCTAAGAAAAGCTCCAAGATCTTTAACAGCATGTACCAGGCTCCACATGAGCAGACAACTCTTTCTTCCCTCCCCTACCTCTGCTCTCCTCACTTTCTGCTGCCCAGCCATGGTAGCCCCTTTCAAGTTCTTCCAATGTAGTGTAATTCTTCCTGCCTCAGAGCCTTTGCATATGATAGTACCTCTACATGGAATACTCTTTTACTTCTAGGAACGAATCCCTGACCCCTAAGACTAGGTCAGGGCCCACTGTAATGTGTTCTCGCTGTTTGCATGGGTAATTATTCTATATCTATCTGCTTCACTGGTCTGTAAAGTCCATGAGAACAGGTGCCCAGGGTTAGTACATTGTTGGGTACACAATAGACACCCAATAAATGTTTGTGAATGAATGAATGAAAAAAAAGTCACTCATTGGTTCCATCAGAACTGGAAGGAAATCACTGAACAGAGGCACAGGGGAGATAAAGAATACAGGCATCTCACTGGCTCAAGTCATTCATGACAACCTTCCACATCAGTCCTCCAACTTCTAATCAGTCACCAAATCCTACGGATTCTAACCCCTGCATATCTTAGATCCATCCACTTCAGCTTAAGGTGAAGGGCACAGTCCTCCAACTTGCCAAGTCTGCCCAAGACGTCCGACACCAGCCACAAGTCTGGGCGTCCGTAGAGCCATCCTCACTTCAGACTAGCTGGCTACAAATGCAGGGGTCCCCACGGACTCCCTCAGGTTTGATAATTTGGGGGGATGACTCACAGAACTCAGGAAGGTATTGTATGTACAATTATGCTTTTACTGTGGCAAAGGATACCAATCAGAATCAGCCAAAGGAAGAGATGCATAGCGCAGAATCTGGGACTGAGAGGGCTCCAGTCTCAAAGCTTCCATGTCCTCCGGGATGTATTACTCTCCCAGCATCTATGTCTGGCAGTACACACATGGGGTGCTGTCAACCTTTCTTTCACTGGAACTTCGGTGTCCAGAGATTTTATGAGGCTTCATTGGTAGGTGTGATTGATGGAAGCATGGCCCACGTGGTTAAACTCAGTCTCCAGTCCTCTCCCCTCCTTGGAGGTAAGAGTGCTATCAAGTCAGAGTCCCAACTCTCCAATCACATGATTGGTCTTTATGGCATGGCCAGCCCTCACTTTAAGTCTACTGGTGTAGACAGGGCCCTGACACCGAGTCACATCTTAGCAAAGCCTATCAGGTGCCCACCATGAGTCATCTCATGAGCATAAACTATTAGCTGTGGTCTGGGGCCCACTGTGAATAACAACACATTCCTATTGAAATTACTCAGAAAATTCCAAGGGGGTAAAGATTAACTCCCAGGAGCAGGGACAAAGGCCAGATCTCTCTGAGCGAAGTTCATTCATTACTGTACAGCATCTTAGACCTGGCAGGCTGGTGCCCAGGACAGACAGACCACATTCCTTCCCTAACTGTATATATCAGGTCAAAGACCAAGAAAAAGCAGATTAGGGAGACTTCAGTTTTCAAATGCCATCAATACACTTTATTTTTGTCTTTGATTACTTAAGCTTCATGGCAGAATTTCCTTCTAAGAATGTTAAAGGCACATTGACAGGGAAGATTTATTACCAGACGCAGGTGACAGATGACGCTCCTAGACAATGACCACTGTAGTAGGGTTTAGTTAAGCCAAAGGCTACAGTAATTTTACCCTACCTTTTCCTGGTGATTTATAATTTACAAAATGCTTCACATACCTTCTCCCTTGGATTATTAGTCATAGTGTAAAAAGAGCATAAATAAAGAATTAAAAAACTGAGTAACGATTAGCAGAGCAAAAAGATTATGCAACTTAATTCTTAAAAGAATTCATTTTTCTTGCATCATTTACGCAACAATTGGTATGCTAGTTAAGATTCATCTAGGAACTCTATGTGACAATGCTTTGTTAATATAGCTCAAGATATTTTATGAATTTGAAAGTTCAGAATTTGATAGGCAGGAGTTTCTGAGTTGTTTTCTGTAAAATCAAACTTATGTTAGTGTGACATGAAAAAATCAAGCTAAAGTAGATAATAAAATTTTTTTCTCGGAAGGAAGCTATTTGCCATTTAAGCAGAATGTTTGCCCTTTTTTCCCTAAATAGGTAGAGATTCTATCGTGTCTCTTTTTGAGAATGTGTAAGAGAGTACTTCTGACATTATGCCAATCTACCTATCAGCCGTTTTCAGATGCAGAAAGTCAGGCCCTCACCCACTGTTCCTTTAAAATTTCTATATTTAAACCTTTCACAAATTCATACTGATCAAACCAAAGAGGCTTATCTAGAATCACGATATTTTTCTAAGCCTTTTTAAGAATGGTTCCAGATAGTTAAAAAAACAAAATAAGCTGAAGGAGTCTGGTTCGTGACAGCATATTGATCCTGATTCTACACCTCCTGAACCCTGGAGGTTTGGGAGCAGTTGAAGAACCAAAAACTAGAGGCACTTCTAAAATATAGGAAGAAGACAGGTTCACATTTTTAAAGCCATAGCTGGAAATGTACGAAGAACTTCTATAAAAGATCTTATATCTATATATCTATCTCCGACGGTACAGAGAGATTTGTTACAGGGAATTAGATTACCCACCTGCACAATTATGGGAGCTTGGTAAGCTGTCGTCGCTGCATTTGTTGCTGGAGCTGGCAGCCCACAGGGCGGGGAGTCTGGGCAGAAAGATCACCAGTAGGGTGGAACCCACCAACACAAGCTGGAACTCCATGAGGAGAGACTGAAACCTATGCCCATTCTTGTTACCTCTGACACTGGTGATAAGGGTATCTTGCAGAAGCCAGGCTCTGTATTATAAAGGTAACCATGCAAATCTGGCTCAGGAGTCAGAGAAGCAGAAGGATGATTGCAGGCCTAGCTGCAATTGCTTCATGTCTGTGAGATATATTAACAGATCAGTAACCGCATGTGTGAGCATACTAACCAGAGATATACAAGAGAAGGAACTCTGAGAAATGTAGTTCAGCCTAGCCAAATTTGCACATTACAGAGGCATCACATCCAGGAAGAAGAAAAATATATCTAAGAGGAAAAAGTAGAATGAGAGAAACAAAATAAAGAAATCAGTGAAACATCAAATTTAAGTTGAGTGTTGATTTTTTAAAATTTAAAAGCAATAAAAAACTGGAAATAATATTTTAGAGGAATTCAACATATGAAATAGCAGGAGTAAGGCAGCTAGGAGTAGGGGGAAAGGAAAAGCAAAATGTTGCTAAGATTCTGCTATGATTCAGGGAAAGATACAGCTACTGATTAATTCCAACCCCCCAAAAAATCAGTTTAAGGATGCATTTTAAAATTACAAAAGCATGAACAAAAAGGTGAAATAAAAACCTCAGGCAATCAAAAGCTGAGAAAATTTATTGCTTACAGAAATGCACTATAAGAATTGTTAAAACAAGTTCTATTGATGGAAAGTGATATTAGACGGAAACTTAAAACTTTGCAACTGAATCAAGGTGCTGGTAAAGGTAAACATGTAGGTAAATATAAAATACTTATTTCTCATTTTTAAATATCTTTAAAAGACAATTGACCGCTTAAAGCAAAAAAAAATTCTTTCTGAGTTTATAACATATATAGAAGTAAAACATGTGATAATAGAAAACATGGAAGATGAGGAATTAGTGTCTACCGTTGTAAGGTTATTATATTATACATGCATTGGTACAATATTATTTGATGGTAGAATGTGATAAGTAAAGACGAATATTGCAAACTCTGGAACAACCCCCTGGTCCTCTCAAAAAAAACAATCTAAAGAAATATAGCTCTGTTGAAAAGATGAAATAAAAGATACGGTGGAATACTAAAAAATAATCCAAAAAAAAGTAAGAAAAAAGAACATATGGGACAAATAAAAACCAAAGAACAAGATGACAGATTTGAATCCGACTATATCAGAAATTACATTGATTGTAAATGGTCTAAACACTCCAATTAAAAGACAAAGACTGTCAGATAAGATTAAAAAGACAGAAGATAACTACAAGTTTATTAAAAGAGATATATTTTAAATAAAAGACACTGAAATGTTGAACGTTAATGCATAGAAAAAGATAAATATAAGCCATAACAAAAGAAAACTAGCATGACTATATTGATATTATCTTCTGGCTTGCATAGTTTCAGACAAGAAGGCTTGTCTCATTTTTATATTTGTTTCTCTGCATATAATATGCCTTTTTTTCCTAGCTGCTTTTAGAATTTTCTCTTTATCATAGGTTTTTGGCAAATTGATTATGATGTGTCTTGGTGTATTTTTCTTTTTCTTTTTTATTCTGATTGTGATTTGTTAAGATTCTTGGATCTGTGGATTTATACCTGCCATCAAATTTGAAAACTTGTTGGCCGGTATTTCTTTGAATATTTTTCTGTTATCCCTATCTTTCTAGGACTCCAATTTCACATGTATAATTATGCCTTATAGATAATTAAGGATCCTTCACTATTTGTCCAGCTATTTTTCTCTATATATTTTATAGGAGAGAGTTTTTATTTACTATTCTTTAAGTTCACTGATCTTTTCTTCTGCAGAATCTAATCAGCTGTTAAGTCCATCTGGTAAATATTTTTTTTCAGGTTTTGTATTATTCAGTGCTAGAAGTTACTTTTATATAGTTTCATTTCTCTCCTTTTTATGCTCATGTATTACTTTTATTCCTTGGCATATTTTTAATAGCAATTTCACAGTCCCTTTCTACTAACTTCATTGTCACTGTCATTCTGGGTCTATTTTTATTAAATAAATTCTTTTTCTCCTGGATATGAGTCATAGTGTTCTGCATTTTTGAACATCTGATAACTTTTTATTGGATGCTGGATGTTATGCATATTATGTTGTCAAGTGTCTGAATTTTTTTTAAAAACTTCCTTCAAAGAGTGTTGAATTTTGTTATGACTGGATCAGCTTGAACTTTTTGATGCTGATTTATAAGCTTTGTTAAGGTGAGTCTACAGTAGCCTTTATTCTAGGTTACTTTAGCATCATTACTAAGTTGTAACTCCACTTTGGCCTCTACTGAATGCTCCAGGTTTTCAATATTGTCTCTCCATTCTAGCTAGTTAAAAAATCAAACATCTCCTACCCCCGTGTGAGCTCTGGGAATTTTTCAGCCTACAACTCTTTTGCAGGGCATTGTGGAGTTCTGCATCGCGCACATGCAGTTTAGTATTCAGCCATAAACTCAACAGACCCTTCAGCAGATTTGCAGGTTTTTGGACCTCTAGCTCTGCACGGTTCCCTTTTTTCCCAGCATTCTGCTTTGAAAATTCCATTCACTGTGGCATTCCCAAACTTCAACCCCTGTCCCTTCCCCTCAGTGAGACTACTGGGGTCTGCTTGGTATAATCTGGAATGTGCCTCTGGGCAGAAACCAATGGTAATCATCGGTTTTACCTTATTTGTTTCATTTCTCTCAAGTATCACAGTTTTGACTATACACAATGTCAAAAAATTGTTGATTCAGATATTTTGTCCAATTTTTTAGTTGTTTATGGCTAGTTCAGTACCAGTTACTCTGTCATGGCAGAAAGAAGAAATCTTCTACATTTTCTATTGGTTGTATCATTGTGCCAACAAATCACATGAAAAATGACCTACCTCTGGATCTTTTAGACACATTAGCCAATAAATTTCCTTTTTATTTTAAGACTGTGTGAGTTGGATTTTTCTGCTGCCTACAACCAAAATTTGTATCCTAAGTGATATACTATATACGGATTTGGATTCACAGCCCCAAACTGAAATATTTATTTAGTATTCTATTATTTCTCCTACATTTTTTTCTCAAATTGACCTTTAGCATTGCAAGTATTGTTCTAACTCAGTTCAGTTGCCTTCTATATACATTTATTGAATACCTAAATAGAATTCAGATGCTATGCTAGACACTCAGAATGTAAAGATAAAATTTCTGCTCTCAAGAAGCTAAGTCTACTAAGGGAAATTTACACATACGCAAGTAAGAGCAATACAGTTTGCTGTGGATTGAATTGTGTCCCCCAAAAACATATGTAGTAGTCCTAACCGCCAATATCTGTGAATGTGATTTCATTTGGAAATAGGGTCTCTGCAGAGGTAATGAAGTTAAGATGAGTTCATACTGCATTAGGGTGGCCTAATTAATGACTGGGATCTATAAAAAGGAGGAAATTTGGACACAGACACACAGAGAGGAGAATGGCATGTGAAGACAGAAACACAGAAACGCACAGAGGAGCAGGCCATGTGAAGATGGAGGCAGAGATGGGCGCGATGCATCTACAAGCCAAGAAATGCCAAGGATTGCCAGCAATCACCAGAAGCTCGGAACAGGAAAGAAAAGACGCTCCACTGGAGAGCCTTCAGACAGAGCACGGCCCTGCCTACACCTTGATTTTGGACTCCTAGCCTCCCGAACTGTGAAACAATAAATTTCTCTTGTTTTTAGCCACCCAGTTTGTGGTCCTTTGTTACCATAGCCTTAGGAAATGAACACACAGCTTTACACATACAATGGTGGAAGTGCATGGTGAGGAAACAGCGCAGAGGAAGGAATAAAGCATCTCCAGAGCTCACATGTACTGTGATGCACGTTACTAGGCACTGATCCACGTACTTTTATCAGTCAGGAGAAACCAGAAAGGGAGGGAGAGCAGAAAAATGTTTGAAGAAATAAGAGCCAAAAAGTTTCAAACTTGGTGAAAGCTATGAACTCACATATACAAGATTCTCAAGTCTCAGTAGCTGAAAACAACAGATATCTCACACATACAAAGTTCTTCATGTTTCTGTGAGACTCTGCAGGGCACCTGCTGTCCAGGTGATGGCTTGGCAGGATCTGCCTCAGATTTTGAGCCAACATCACACCGTTCTTGGGATGGCTTCTGATGTGGATTAAGGCTGCCCCAGCTAGAGAAGCCCAAGGTGACCTGGCCTACATGCCAAACTATATGACCCAGTGGACTTTTTTTATGGTATGAATTAGGACTGCCCCAGGGAGAGAAGCCCGGGGCATCCTCACCTGCATGCCGATCTATATGGCCAGATTCGTATCTAAAGTTATATGACCGCACAATAACCAGACCCCATCTGCACTGAAATCGTTTAATGACTTTTTACATCATCTTTTCTTTTTTCCAGTAAAAATAAGTCACGTACCCATGCCTTATAAAATTAGCCCTAACCCTCAACTCAGGGCAGCAGAAGCTCTGACTGCCCATGGTCCTGTCCCAGTGCTATTCCACACTATTCTCTAAATAAAAAGAGCACTACTGCCAGATCTTGAGAGCCCAAGAAATCTTTCTTTCGACTCCTCAGCTCACCGACCCCGAATCAGCTTCCAGTCGGTGATGAGCAAGGCAATGATCACGGGTCTGGTCATTTCCACCCAATGCAAGAATCCTCTACAGGGAAATTTTTGCTCCAGAGTCCTGTCTTGGTGACAGAGACTCTGCCCTGTCTGCGCTGTGGTCTGACAGCCTACTTCCTTCCCTTTTCCTTTGTAACTTTTGCTCTACAGTAAAACATCTACCCCTCTAACTCCATCACCACAACTGCTTCCTGGAGAATCCAACCCGTGGCCCTCCCCTTCGTCCTCCACCCCACCAGCGTGGGAGGAATTTGGAAATCAAAGTCAAGCACGTTAAGAAAGGTAATAGTCCCTGTTTGGCTCACAAAGCGATATTTCCTGCTAAACTGAGAGTACATTTTAATGAAAATGGACTGAGGTAGAAGAAAAATGTTCTTTTAGCATAGTAAGAGGTATCATTTTGTAAGATGTATGGCCTGAGTCACAGCCATAGGGGGAATAGGCTGTCTGTGGTCCCGGAATACTAATTGCTGGTTGAGTCAGGGGAAGCCAGCTGCAATCTATCACTGGGATGAGAGAGAGAGGCCAAACTGTCTTACCCAACCCATAAGGAGCCAGAGCCTCTTTTCTTTCTTTCAGAGCCAAGCCACAGCTGGACAGAGGAAAACCCATCTACACCCAAGTAGGGTCTGGGTCGGCAGGTTTTGCAAGCCCACAAAGAAGCTGGGGACGAGGCTGTTTATCTTGTGGGATGACCAACATGCCCCCAAACTGGCGCTATAAAGAGATCTTAGCCTGCAAAATCTCGACCAACAGTGTGTGATGCTGTGCTGCTTGAGGATGCTTCCTGGAACAGTTATAACTTTTTAAAAATTTTGGCACAGGCTGTTTTTACCTCCATCCCAGTTCACTGTGGTTTAATCTGAAAAAACAGTCACAGCAATGTTTAGGAAGGGACTGTTCCTGTTCCTGATCCCCTGTAGGTCACTGTCTGAGATTTTGTACCATCAGGAAGGACAACTTGCCAACTTTGACTTCTCTTGATGATCCCTCCCCAAAGAGGGTTGCAAGGGACATCCCTGGTGGGATGAGAAAGGGTCCTCATCATACCTACAGGTGATACAGACATCTGCATGTAAAATTTCCTTTGTGCAAACCCGCCTATTTTAATGTTGACCCTCAATAGTTGGCTTGTTTTTAAAGTGGTTTCCCAAAGTCTATAGGATAAAACTCAAAATGCTTTGCATAAGCTCCTTGGGCATATGGTCTTTGCCTACCCTCCCCAACCTCCAGCTTTGTCCCCTGTCCCCTCCCACAGGCTCTGTGAGCTCATGTCCCCATACCTTTCTTGCTGTCTGCAAAATGCATGTTGTTAATATTATTTTCTCTATCTGAAATGGGATCTACCCATGGTCCATTGGGCTAAAATGTAATCATTTCTTGAAATTCAGCTTGTATTATCCAGTCCTTGGAACCATCTCGCACTTCTCTTCTTTCTCTCCTGGACCTGGAGGTGTCCTGTCTTTTTGCTCTCTTCTGATCCTTTTTATGTCTAATCATTGAGACTGAGAACTGGTGAGTTATTGACAGAGTTTATATAAAAGACTAAGATTTTGTGGCCATATTATCGTTCTTATAAATACAGTGCATCTATTTCTAACCCTGTTCATATCATTCAGATGAATGGAAGTAGAAAACATCTGTGAAACAATAGATTTTAAATAAAACACCTTGCTAAAATAAAGCACTAGTATGAATATCCTAATTGTTATTTTTTTTTAGTACATATTCCTGAAAAAGGGGACCTTATACTTAGTTCACGAAATATTTGGATGGGCCAAAATCTCAATAGAGGAGTGAGGTAGAAATTTAAGTAATTGAATGTAATTCTTCAATAGAGTTTTCTTGGTATTATCAAAAGTTTGCTTCTGAAACTATTAGTCTAATTAAGGACTCATTTTCTAGCTCCAGAGATGGAGTACGGGTAAAACACAGTAAATTTTGTTGCCCCCTCCTGTCTCCTGGGGGAAATATAAGACAGGTCTTTGGTGACGTAGGGAGATCAGCATTAGAACTTCTTACCATTTTATATAGGGTAAGTGCCCACTCTCAGTAGAGAGGTGGGGGTAGATTTGTTTCTGAAATGCTTAGGTTTCTAAAGAACTAGATTCTTCCTCCACTGGTTGGAGCAGGAGAACACTGGCATTGGTGTTCTCACTGGCAGTGGAATGAGCTGGCTGCACATCCCATCACCTCAGACTGTCCCTATAGGTGAGGACCATGAAAGCTGATTTATGGAGACAACTGGATACACTCATGGTTTTTCCAAGCCTGATGGGGCATTCTGGGTATGGGCTGCTCAGGTACAAGTTATCCATTACTCTTTTGCTTTACTTTTCCATTTGTAAGTTATCTTGTAAGACTTAATATCCATCCTCAAACTCTTCCAAAAAATTGAAAAGGAAGGGAAGCTTCCTAACTCCTTCTACGAAGCCAACATTATCCTGATACCAAAACCAGAGAGAGACAACACAAAAGAAGAAAATTACAGAAAAGATCACTGATGAACATCAATGCAAAAGTCTTCAACAAAATACTAGCAAAGCGAATACAACCATACATTAAAAAGATCATATACCATGATCGAGTGGGATTTATTCCAGGGATGGTTCAACATCCACAGATCAATCAATGTGATACACCACATTAACAAAATGAAGAATAAAAGTCACATGATCATCTCAACAGATGCAGAGAAAGCATTTGACAAGATATAGCATCCATTTATGATAAAAACTCTAAATAAAATGCATACAGAAAGGAAAATACTTCAACATAATAAAGGCCATATATGACAAATCCACAGCTCATATTATTCTCAGTGGAGAAAAACTGAAAGCTGTCCCTCTAAGAACAGGAACCAGACAAGGATGCCCACTGTCACCACTCTTATTTAACAGAGTGCTGGAAGTCCAACTAGAGCAATCAGGCAAGAAAAAGAAATAAAAGGGATCCATATTGGAAAAGAAGAAGTGAAACTGCCACTATTTGCAGATGACATGATCTTATATATAGGAAATCCTATAGAATCCACTAAAAGACTTTTAGAAATAATAAATGAATATAGTCAAGTTGCAGGATACAAAATCAACATACAAAAATTGGTTGCGTTTCAATACACTAACAACGAAGTAGCAGAAAGAGAAATTAAGAATACAACCCCATTTACAATTGCAACAAAAAGAATAAAATGCCCAGGAATAAACTTAACCAAGGAGATGAAAGATCTGTACACCAAAAACTGTGAAACATGTTTAAAAGAAATTGAAGAAGACACAAAGAAATGAAAAGATAGACTGTGCTCTTGGATTGCAAGAATTAACATAGTTAAAAATGTCCATATTTCCTAAAGCAATCTACAGGTTCAACACAATCCCTATCAAAGTTCCAACAACACTTTTCACAGAAATAAAATAAAGAATCCTAAAATTGATATGAAACAATAAAAGACCCTGAAGAGCCAAAGGAATCCTGAAGGAAAAAGACCAAAACTGGAGGTATCACACTCCCTGATTTCAAAATATACTACAAAGCCATAGTAACCAAAACAGCATGGTACTGGCACAAGATCAGACACATAGATCAGTGGAACAGAATCGAGAGCCCAGAAATAAACCCACACAGCTATGGATAGCTAATTTTTGACAAGGGAGCCAAGAGCATACAGTGGAGAAAGGAGAGTCTCTTCAATAAACGGTGTTGGGAAAACGGGACAGCCACATGCAAAAGAGTGAAAGTAGACCATTCCCTTACACCATGCACAAAAATGAACTCAAAATGGATTAAAGACTTGAATGTAAGACCTGAAACCATGAAACTTCTAGAAGAAAACATAGGCAGTACGTTCCTTGACATTGGTCTTAGCAGCACTTTTTCAAATACCTTGTCTGACTAGGGAAGGGAAACAATAGAAAAAATGAACAAATGGGACTACATCAAACTAAAAAGCTTCTGCACAGCAAAGGAAACCATCAACCAAACGAAAAGACAACCTAACAATTCGGAGAAGATATTTGCAAACCATATATCAGATAAGGGGTTAATATCCAAAATATACAAAGAACTCATACAGCTCAACAACAAAAAATACAACAATCCAATTAGAAAATGGGCCAAAGATCTGAGTAGAGATTTCTCCAAAGAAGATATATGGATGGACAACAGGCACATGAAAAGTTGTTCAATATCCTTAAGTACCAGGTAAATGCAAATCAAAACTACAATGAGATATCACTCACTCCAGCCAGAACAGCTATAATTAACAGACAGGAAACAACAAGTTTTGGAGAGGATATAGAGCGAAAGGAACCCTCGTACACTGCTGGTGGGAGTGCAAACTGGTGCAGCCACTACGGAAAACAGTATGGAGATTCCTCAGAAAATTAAGAATAGATCTACCACATTATCCAGCTATTCTACTGCTGGGTATTTATCCAAAGAACTTGAAAACACAAGGCATAAAGATACAGGCACCCCTATTTTCATCGCAGCATTATACACAATAGCCAAGACTTGGAAGCAACCTAAGTGCCCATGAAGGGACGAATGGATAAACAAGATGTGGTATATATACACGATGAAATACTACTTAGCCATAAGAAATGATGAAATCTGGCCATTTGTGACAACATGGATGGATCTTGAGGGTATTATGCTAAGTGAAATAAGTCAGAGGGAGAAAGTCAAATGCTGTACGATCTCACTCATAAGTAGAAGATACAAACAACAACGAACACATAGAGACAGAGATTGGATTGGTGGTTACCAGAGGGGAAGGGGGGAGGGAGGAGGGTGAAAGGGGTTATTAGGCACATGTGCGTGGTGATGGATTGTAATTAGTCCTTGGGTGGTGAATACAATGTAATCTATAGAGAATTTGAAATATATTACAATGTACACTGAAAGTTATATAATGTTATAATCTAATGTTACTCAATAAAAAAATAAAAATTAAAAAATTAAAAAAATAATCTTGTTTATCTCTAAATGGGTAATATAATCACACGTTACACAAAAGCTGTCCAATGTTATACCACGGAGAATAAGCGTCCCTCCCACCCTAGCTCTCCGACCCTTCACTTCTCCCCGAAGATGCCACCACTGTTATCACCTGCTTGTGTCTTTCAGAGTTTTTTCTACACAAATAGTAGCATAAGATTCACACTGGTTTGCATCCTACTTTTTCACTTAATATATTTTTGGGATTATTCCAAATCAATACATATATATCATTCTGCTTTTTGCAACTGCACATTATTCTATTGGTCAATAAACCATCATTTATTTAATCAATCCCCTATTAAGGGACATTTATGTTGATTTCAATCCCTTGCAATTGCACACAATGTTAGAATGGATATTCTTTTCTTTTTTTTTTTAGCTTTACTGAGGTATAATTGAAAACAAGATCGTAATGTATTAAAAATGTACAACGTGATGATTTCATATACATTGTGAAAGGATTTCTCCCATCTAGGTATTAACACATCCATCACCTCACATATTTACTTTTTGTGTGTGTGAGAGCACTTCAGTTCTACTCTCTTAGCAAATTTCAATTATACAGAAGAGTGTTGTCAACCATGGTCACCATGTTATACATTAGATCCTCAGAACTTATTCATCTTATAGCTGAAAGTTTGTACATTTTTACCAACCTTTCCCTATTTCCCCCACCCCCTAGCTCCTGGAAACCACTTTTCTACTCTTTGTTTCTATGAGTTTGACTTTTTTTTTAAAGATTCCACATGTAAGTGATATCATACAGTGTTTGCCTTTCTCATTTTACTCAGCATAATGCCCTCAAGCTCCGTCTATGTTGTTGCAAATGACAGGATTTCCTTTTTTGTTTTAAGGCTAAATAATATTCCATTGTGTATACATAGCACATTTTCTTGATCCATTCATCCGTTCACAATCACTTAGGTTCTTCCCACCTTGACTATTGTGAACAATGCTGCTATGAACATGGGAGAACACGTATCTCTTTGAGACAATGGTTTCATTTCCTTTGGATATATACCCAGAAGTGGGATTGCTGGATCATGTGGCAGTTCTATGTTTAATTTTTTGAGGAAACTCCATACTGTTTTCCACAGGGGCTGCACCGATTTACATTCCCACCAACAGTGTACAGGGTTCCCACTTCTCCACATCCTCGCCAACCCTTGTCACATCCTGTTTTATTGATAATAGACATCCTAACAAGTGTAAGGTGCTATCTCATTGTGATTTGTATTTGCATTTCCCTGATTTTTAGTGATGTTAGCAACTTTTCATGTAGTTGTTGGCTATTTGTATATCTTCTTTGGAAAAAACATTTATTCAGATATTTTGCCCATTTAAAAAATGGGTTATTTGTTCTTTTGCTATTGAGTTGTATGACTTCCTTGATTATTTTGAATATTAACCCCTTAGCGGACATGTGCTTTGCCAATATTTTCTCCCATTCCATAGGTTGCCTTTTCATCTTGTTGATGGTTTCCTCTGTTGTGCAGAAGCTTTTTAGCTCGATGTAGTTCCACTTGTTTATTTTTGCTTTTGTTGCCTTTGCTTTTGGTATTAAACCCGAAAAATCATTGCCAAGACCAACATCAAGGAGCTTACCTCCTATGTTTTCTTCTGAGAGTTTCACAGTTTCACATCATATGTTCAAGTCTTTAATCCATTTTGAGCTGATTTCTGTGCATGGTGTATGATGTGTGATATACCCAGTTTTCCCAACACCATTCATTGAAGAGACTATCCTTTCTCCATTGAGGAATAACCAAATTGGAGGAGACAAAAGAGATTTGGCAACTAAATGCAATTTGCAAACCTGGACCAGAAAAAGGAGATTAGTGAGAAAACTACTAAAAATCAAATAAAGTCTGGCGATTACTTAACAATACTGTATCAATGTTAATTGCCTGTTGCGATAATCTTATTGTACATAAGTGGTTAACATAAAGGGAGCTGGGTCAAGGGTATTTGGGAACTCTCTGAACTGCCTTTGTCATTTTTGGGTAATCTAAAATTACTTTAAAACTAAAAATTCAAAAAGACAAAGATTACCAGACTGGATAAAAAGAAAACAAAACACAACAAAGAAAGCCTAACTCTATGGCCTTTAAAAGAATCACATTGCAAATTTAAGGGCACTAAAGTAAAAAGAAAGTAAATAAAATGTTGAAAACAAGATACACCATGCAGTTATCAATTAAAAGACACTAAATTATCAATTAATAAAAGAAGTGTTATTAGATATAAGAAGGGATATTTCATAATGATAAAATGATCAATTCAATGGGGAAGACATAAAAATTCAAAATTTGGAGGTATCTAATACCATAATTTGAAAATATATACAACAAAATTTGAAAGTGCTAATAAAAGGAAGGAACAAATCACTGTTGAAGTTGGAGGTTTCACAGCCTTTTCTCAGTCATTGATGGGGAAAGTAGGCAAAACATCAGTAAGGATAAAAGATGTGAATATGCAATTAACCAATTTTTCCTCATTGATATATAGAGAATAATGCACCCAACAGCTGCAGAATGTACATTCATATTAAGTGGACATGGACATTTACCAAAATAGAACATAACCTAGGTCATAAAACAAGTCTTATCAAATTTCAAAAGACCGAAATTATAGAGTATCATCTTTGACCAAAGTGAAAAAAAACTAGAAATCAACAATAATATTATATCTAAAACTGTTCGAAATGTTTGGAAACTAAACAAGGCCCTCCAAAGCAACTGATAGGTTAAAGAAGAAATCACAAGAAAAATTGGAAAATATTTGAAATTAAATAATGAAAATATGATATATCAAAATTTGTAGGATACGGTTAAAATAGTGTCTAAATGCATATATTATAAATATTTATTCATAATGGCCCCAGACTAGAAACAACCAAAATATTTATCAACAATAGAAGGAATACATAAAATGGAATAATCATATCAATGAAACAGATTGAACTACTGCTATAGATAACAGCAGGGATGAATCGCACAGACGTAATGTTGAGTGAAAGAAGTCATACATAAAACAGTACATGGTGTATGATTCCATTTATACGAAGTTCAAAAGCAGGCAAAATTATTCATGATGTCATAAGTCAAAACGAGGGCTACCCTTGGAATGTGTTGACTTGGGGCGGGTACCAGGGAGCCTGCTATGGTGCTGGAAATGTTTCATAGCTTGATCTGGGTGGTGGTTACACAGGCACATATATGTAAAAATTCACCAAGTTACACTTTGCTGCATTTTACTGTGTGTAATTTGTACTTCAATGAATAGGCATAGGGCTAATCCTCCTTCACTATTCTCTTCTTCAGAATTCTCCTGGCTATCCTTGCTTGTTAGCCTTTGCTCTGGGCATGACGGGGATCCTGAGCCAGGCCACACTGCCCACTTTGGAGCTCTTCTAACGGGCAGTCTGCTCTGGGGATCCCCATCAGCCTCCTGGAGACTTTCTCAGAGCTGCATTGCAGCCTGAGGCTCTTCCTACCCGATTTCCCCTTTCCCTCTCTCCCGTCACAGGTTCAGTCGCACGTGGAGGTCTGAGGGCTCTGTCCACCTATTCCAGTTTCCTCTCCGCTTTATCATTCACAGGTGTTTCCCCAATAAATCTTTTGCACATCTAATTCTGTTTTGACATTAACAAGACGGGAAGCCTAGCACTTACAGTCTTTTCTCCTAAATCAGCAATACAGCCATTCTTCTCTGGCTCTTACAGCTTCCTGGGGCACTGACAGAGAGCAGAGCCTGGGGCCTCGCTGTTCTGCAGTCCACGGCCACCTCATTCCACCAGTCTGAGGAGACTCCTTCTTGTCTGGGAGAAGGCCCTGCCCACCTTGTAGTTTTCAGAGGTCCTCTATTTCTTCCTTAAAGACTCAGTATGCCCTTTTATTTTTTTACAGTGGACTTTGAAGTACCATTAAGCCCTGAGCCTGAATCATTAGCAACCGAAAAAACGAATTCCCCATTCTTCTCTTTGTGGTGCTATTTCCTTTTTAAGGATCCAGTAACATCAGGCTGCTAGAAAAAAGGGACCAGTAACTCATCTTTCTTGAATTACATACCAATAAACTGGAGAAATTAATAGAGACATATGAAATTCTCATGCAGAACATTTTAAATTTGTGTATTCTCAGCACTACTCTTTGTGATCTTTTGCCACTTGAATTCTGGTCCACAGCAAATTATTTTGTTTGTATGAAAGTTTTTCACACATCCTATGATATATCCTTTACTCCAATAGGGTCAGCAACTTTATTTTCAGCTCTTATTCCTACTATACTATTTTTATTATCTTATATACATAAAAAATCTTCAAAATGTAGTTCTTTTTAAACTTAAGGAATGAAAATCTCTATAAATTCTAGATTATAAATATTACTTTAAGGAATTTTGGAATCTCTACTAACGTTGCTGGTACCACATAACAGTGCTCCATTTATTAGTTTTGACCATCAAGTAATTTTCTCAACCGTCATTATATTGGCAATTCCACATTCAGACTTAAATATGTCTCTAAATATTTGCGTCAGTTACATACCCCCAAAACACTAGAAACTTTCCTTGAGTCGTGGCACAAATGGTCATGGAAATGGAATTCAGTGGCCTTGATTTAAAGGCCAAAGTAATAAATGACAGCTGATTATTTTAGCAGATATGAATCATTTCCCTGACTTTAGCCCTTAAGATGAATTATACCTTGACTGAAGCTACTTGGAGGACCATCTTAGAGCTCTCAAATCACAAATGGCAGCACTCAGGAATAGCGGATGATAGAAATCTTGGCGTGATGCGCTATTGTCCACTCTGGAGAATCAATTAAAAGAAAAAAATGTTGTAGTTAGAGAACAGAAATTGCAAATATTTCTCATCACAAGGACTGTAAAATTCTTCAGCAACATTCTTTTGAATAAGTATAAAGCATATCAACTTTCTGTTTGAATTAACTAATTTCTAAGTGCTACAATTAGTAATGCCAAGCTTAGAATGGTAGTTTTGACTTGGATTATATTCATCAAGATGCTAACAAATGTAATGAACATAATCCAAAATTGCTAGGCCCACATGAAATATAGTAATGTGTACAGTTAACACTCATGGATTCAAAGAAAAAAAAGTCACCAGGGTTTAATTACTCTTGGAATTTGAATGCTAAATAGTAAGACCAGTAGAGGAACATAGGTTTCTGCTTACGTTCTCACGTATAAGGACCAAGTAGTATGCTGTGACTGCAATGAAAGCAAATTGCTAATAAATGGAATATATGTAGAAGTACATTTTCTGCAAAGTTAGAAATATGTTTACAAGAGATAGAGACTAAAATTGAAGTGAAGAACCCTATTTTGAATAGAAGAGAATAAAATCTCTTTATTTCGATATTTTTTTCTTTTTGGACTTTTTCTTTATTTCAATATCTCAGCCCCATGGTAAAAAATTAAATTAGGTTAATGTGATAGAGAAAATCATTTGTGTTTAAGATTTTGTTCTGTCTCTTAACCTCTGTATGAACTTGGTCTCAGTCTTCTATTAAATAAAGAAATTTCACAATATTTTAGCCCTCTTTAATTTCTTGATTCTTAGAGAGGAGTCATTTAAAACAAGCCCTACACCCCTGAAATCAACTGTTCAAGGAATTATTAATTATTATTACTATAATAATTATTATTTAAGCTGCCCTGAAATTTGAGGTCTAGTCAAAATCAAAGATACACTGCAGGTGACTCTGACCTCTTGTCAGTTATAATTTTCATCATTGTATATAATTTCACTTGTTAATATCATAGATTATACTCTACATGGAACTAAAAATTATTTCCTTAAATATTTAATAATTAGGACTTTTCACTGGTAGATGTATCTATCTGTTACAATTTTTAAAAATACAAACAAACAGTGGGGATCTTTCCCCTCTACTTATTTCAAAAGATACAACACTTGATTGTTATGCATCTTTTTTGCTTATTTTTTCTATCGTACAAGCACTTTGTTAATTTTAAGTAAGTATTTCTTTGTTTTTTAAACTTGTTTTACTTGGCATTTCTTGAAGCAAGTCAGGGAAAATATGATCATTTTGAGTTGAAAGACTGATGATTCTGCCTCAAATTAGACACCAAACTCCAACAATTTGTGGAAACAAACTCACTATCCCTGAAATGATGCTGCCTTGGGACCAGAGCCATAGAGGGTGTCCCAGCTCTTCAGATAAGGCGGGCCTTCCAAATGTGGGCCAAAGGACCCTCCACAGGTCAGGATAACAGTCACCACATGCCACTGGAAGGGCTTGAGCTCAGACCTCCTTTTCTAGCAGGAATCATGTATCAGTCATGATCCAGCCGAAATCTCTGGCCCAATTTGGTTAAAAAAGCCAAGGAGAGAGCAGACCCAGGAGCCTGACCTCAATAGTACCATGTGCTATTGGTTTACCTTACAACTCACCATAACAGGTGAAGAGAAGAGCTCAGAGAACCATTCCCGCTACTACCAACACACTGGTTTTCTTGGGGAGTCCCACCACTGCGTTATATTCAATAAAGGTTTTCCTGGTGATTTTGATCTGGTTTGTATTTTAGATCAACCCACTTATTCTCAGTTCAAGGGATCCATCCTTAAACAGACACAATTATCCAGCTTCTTTTTTAAAACAAGATGAATGCCAGAAGCCAAACTAGGGGATTCTCTTCGTGTCAAGGGATTGCTCTGACAGTAGTTCCTACTGTTTATCCGCCAGCATGGGTCACACAGTCTATGAAGAGGGAATGGCTAGTAGCCAATGGTGGAAGAAGTCATTCTGGAGCATCCCTCACAGAATGAGATGTTATCTCAAAGAGATATATTATCTTGGACAACTCAACACTTTTTCTCTATGTGGGATGTACCCACTTTCCTCTTAAACCTCAGAAGCTGGAATTTAGCAACCCAGCAGACATCTCCATAGTGCAAACTACAGAAACTGAGTTCAGAGTTAAAAGAAAGTGAAAACCAGACTAAGAACTAAACGACTGCTCCTTATGGACCCAGTCTGCTAAGTTAAGCTGATTTTAAAGGCCTGGAGTCAAGTACACAATGAACATTGTTTACTTTGAAACTCTATCTTTCAGGCTTTTAAATGATCTTGTTTATAGTGGGGCTGCCTGTCATGTGAAGAGATCTTATTTTTTTGCAACGGGTGTTTAGTAGATGACCCTTGTGAATAGCCAACAGGCTTCCCACTGTTTCATGACCATTTGCCCAACAGTGTCGGTCTCTGGGGCCCTTAATTTTTTTCTCTCCTGGTACAACAAGACAAATGCGCTGAAATCGTGCCAAGATTTTGTCTCAACCATAGCATGAGAGAAAGAGGATTTACAGGCGAAGAACTCCCTTGAACAGCAGCCAAAAAAACAGATAACTTTTAAACAACACAATGTGGTGGAAGGAACTGCTCTGTGGCAATCTACTGTTGAGAAAAAGAGCAGCTATTTACAGCAATTGTTGGCAAACTATGGATGCTTAAGCTCTAGAAAAGATGGAAGGTTACCATGCTGTTTATGGATTTCCTTACATCGCTAACGCTGAACTGAATGTCACAAACAGAAGTCTTACATTTTTATTATTTATCTTCAACCGATTTCAATTGATTCATGACAATCAACCATATGACTAATTCAATTTGAATGGGAATGAACTCAAAGAATACATTAAAAGGAACATATTATGATAAATTACCTAATATTATACAGAGGTACTCCTTCACTTTAAGCAAATTTAGATTTATAAAGTAGATAAATAATAGACAATTGCTTTCTTTTTACTGAAGGGCTCTTTTGTTTTTCTGTGTAAAATGATTCATCCTCAAATTTCTCTAAAGAGTGAACTCTCAATGTTCTTGAAGTATAATTAGTTTTCAAAAGTTCTTTTCAAAAACGTATTTTCTGGAACATATCTACTGAATCAAACAAAGTTTGTTATGCAAAAACTCTTAAGTTGCTAACATGGGAGAGTTGAGAGTATCATGTGATTTAACCAGCTCCCAGTATCACACTACTTGTGTGTGGTGCACGAGAGTGACAATACCTAAGTATACTGATTTTAAAACATGCATAATATGAGGAGATAAAATGTTGCCTTAGCTATGGAAATAACCACATAGACTGTAACAAAATCCAGGGGAGGGGGCTGGCCCAGTCGTGTAGTGGTTAAATTTCTGCACTCCGCTCTGGTGGCGCAGGTTTGCAGGTTTGGATCCTGGGTGTGAACCCACACACCACTCATCAAGCCATACTGTGGTGGTGTCCCACATACAAAATAGAGGTAGATTGGCACAGATACTAACTCAGGGACAATCTTCCTCAAGCAAAAAGAGGAAGACTGGCAACAGATGTTAGATCAGGGCCAGGCTTCCTCACCAAAAAAAGAAAAAAAATCCATGGGAGGATGCTGAGTTTGAGTAATAATTCAGAGGCATAAGTGTTGTCTGTGGTGGGGTAGAAAAACTCATCAGATTTCTTAGCTCTCGTAGTCCTAGTTCATATTCACTCACAATGTCCTGATAGCTAATTTACTGCTCAAGGGCCTTAATACTAGGAGAGAAAGTGCACTGATTTAGTGGAAGTGGGAATAGCTCTCACTATAAATTGTTTAATATGGACACATTTGATGGTCTCTGCATGTACGGATGTCAGGTTACTGGACCAAGACGGTTGGGGACCAAGTCCTGTAGCTCTCACATGGACCTTCTAGTGGTCAGCAAGACCATAGATCAGAGGTTCTCACACTTTCCCACATCATGGCATATAGGGAAAATGACAATATTCCTCAGTCCTGCTGAGATGGACTGCAGAGGCTTGGAGGAGCCAATATGGGGCTCCATGAAAAAACAATTACATTTTCTTTCTATTACATATTTATGTTAAGATAAAAATTAGCAAAGATGTATTAAATATTGAGTTTGTAAAAAACTTACAAATAAAACAGCCTTACATTTTTAAATGAAAAACTTGTTTGCTTCTGGGAATATTTCACACATATACATACCCTCCCCCCCCCCACACGCATCTGATGTACAGCTTGAAACTGTTACATGTAATTCCTGATCAAAAGCTTTCACTTCTTCATAGTCATCTTGGTCAGAAGCTATGTTTATACAAGCAGAGGTGTCAAATAGCAAATTATCACTGGTGCTTCAATGAATGAAAACCGCTTTCTTGCCCTTAATGAGATAATTTGATCTTTTAAAATCTTATTTCATAGGTTTATCATTTTTTAAGATAAAAACTCTCCTATCTTTGAAAAATACAACATTGAAATGTTTTGTGATAATGAGTGGATTTTGAATCCTTTAAAATGCTTTCATACTAAGTATTTCAAAATTTTAATGAAGTTTTTCTTCCAGCGTAAAGATATTGCTCTACTGGTCTTACTAATTCTTGACTATTCAAATTCTAACTCTTAATAAGCATCAGCAGTGATTTTTTTCCTTTGCATCCATTAATGTTGGCAGTGCACATTACTATATTTTGTGTGGCCCTTCCAAACTTGGATCATGTTCATTAAGAAGCTCAAAATATTAGTTAACATATTTTTTAAGCCAACAAACCAACTTTTAGTCTGCAAAGTAAGAATTAGTTATACCCACACTTCTACCCACAATTTCAATTCTTCTTTTAGCTCAGAAACTCTAGAGGAAATTTTTGTTGGTCATCCCCTTTGGTATGAACCGGCAGAGTATTTTTCCAATATTAATTCTTTGCATAAAACTGTAAACAGCTATGACTACAGTGGCTTGGAGTCACCATTTTGAGAATCCCACTTAACATAGAATATAGGTCCATGGATAGCCTTTTTTTTTTTTTTTAAAGATTGACACCTGGGCTAACAACTGTTGCCAATCTTTTTTTTTTTTTTCCTCCTGCTTTATCTCCCCAAACCCCCTGCTGTACACAGTTGTATATCTTAGTTGCAGGTCCTTCTAGTTGTGGGATGTGGGACATCGTCTCAACGTGGCCTGATGAGCGGTACCATGTCCATGCCCAGGATCCGAACCCTGGGTCGCTGCAGCAGAGTGTGCAAACTTAACCACTCAACCACGGAGTCAGCCCCAGCAGTATTGTTTTTAAAGTCATCTCTGAAGGCTCATCCTAGAAGCTGGTCCTCCAGCCCTTACAATAATGCTGTAAATCTTGAATCCTCTGTTAACTAGAATAGATTTTGGTGTCTGCAATGGAACTTCAAATGACACAGTAATTGGAATCAGAAGTGGTTACTGACCTTAGAAGCTCAAAGATGTAAATGTGGGACTGGGTGTTTGACCTGGTTGAATTTGAAAACAGTGCAGACCTGGTTACTTTGAGAGGTTGTCTTATTGGGAGTCTCCTGTGGTCTCCTAGAAAGAAGTCCCTGTTGGAATCAGTTTTGACAGAGCAAGTGGCTACTGCTGTAGCACAATGTGGTGGACAAAAGGACTACAAGGGATGTGGGGTGGATGAGTTACTTCTAATTATATTTAGCAGTTCTGAGACAAAAAATGACAGGCTTAGAGTTTTAAGATCCAATAGAAGCCATGGCTAGAGAACCAGAGAGTACCTATGACTGCCACACGATGATATCTTATCTTTTGCAACCAAGGTTTGAATCTGTAGATTTCTGATTTTTAACGTGTGCTGAATTCACAGCATCACTAGGCTTCTGAAAAGGCCTAGAAGCAATGACTAACCCAGTAGCAATGAGCAACCCTAGTGTTTAGATTATGGTCTCTAAATCCCATTTTCCACTAAAATGAACCTGGGCAGAAAATATTTCCAAGTTATATATATGACAAATAACTTCTACGCAGAATTTAGAGAGCACTTACAACTCAATAGTAGTAAGACAAACCACCCAATTAAAAGTAGGAAAAATATTTGAACAGATAGTTCACAAAAGAAGATATAGACACGGTTCACAAGTACAGAGAATGAACTCTTTACCATTTGTCGTGAAAGAAATGCAAATTAAAACTAGAAGGAGATATCACTACACACCCAATAGAATGGCTAAAATTAAAAGGCCTGACAATAACAAGTGTTGTAGAGCATATGAAGCAATTGGATCTCTCACTTATTGCTGGTGGGAATGCAAATATACTATTGCTTTTTTGGAAAACAGTTTGGCAAGTTCTCACAACATCAAACATGCACATGGCATAAGACCCAGAAATTCCACTCTTGGGTATTTTCCCAAGAAAGGAGAAACATATGTTCACATGAAAACCTGTGTATAAATGTTTAGAGCAAATTGATTTATAACAGTCCAAAACTGGAAAGAACCCAAATGTCCATCAACCAGTGAATGCATGTTGTACATCCATGCAGTGCAATACCACTCAGTAATCGAGAGAGACAAGTTACTGATTCGTGCAACACCATGGACAAATCTCAAAAGCATTATGCTAAATTAAAGAAGCCAGACACAAAAGGCAGAAGATTGTATAGTCCTATTTGTAAGACATTCTAGAAAATGTGAAATTATAGGGAAAGAAAACAGATCAGTTGTTCCCAGGGAAGTGGGGTAGAGGGAAAGACTTGATTTCAAAGGGGCATGAAGGAAACTTGGGATGATGGAAACGTTCTATATCTCCATTGTGGTAGTGATTACACAACCGTAAACATTTGTCAAAACTCATCCAACTGTGTATGTTAAAATAAATAGGACCCTCCAAAATACACCTGTGCCGTAAAGACTAAGTCTGTGACAAAAAGAATCAGAATAGTAGTTTTAATTATTTCATGAAAACTCTTTACAATTTGTTACAAAACTGTATTTTCAGGATGAGCTGCTATCATGTATTGGTTCAGAACACGGCTGTAAGAGTCAAGCTAACCTTGGTTCAAGTCCTGGCTCTGTCATTTATTAGCAGAGTGACCTCATGCCAATTACTTCATTTGTACCTCACAGGGTTATGGTGGAGATTTAATGATGCACTTTCATCAATTCATAATTGCTGGCTCATAATGAGCGTTCAACAAATGTTAGTTACTTGAAGAACGTTAGAAATAGCCGATGTGGGGAGATAGATATATAAACAAACAAATTACAGTATCATGTGAAAATAGCAGGAATAGAACAAGTGTAAGGTACAGTGATGGTGCAAAATGAGAACTGTTTCACTATGTCTGGAGAAGCCAGTGAAGACTTTCGAACAAAATTCTGACTAAAATAAATTTTGAAAGACAAATAGATGGTTTTCAGGCTGATTAGGAGAGTGAAGGGCACAAAATGTCACAGTGTACTTGGAAAGTTATGAGCAGTTTGCTACTTTTTTTTTTAAGTGATTAGAGAAACTACTGCTGCAGGAAGGAGTCAGCCAGGACAAGGTCTTGAATGCCATGACGTATGTGGTGGAGTGATTGAGAGCCAGCAAGAAGAGAGACAAATTACGAAGACTAATTTGGTCATCCTGGAGATGGATGAAGCCAGATGACAGGAGACCTGTCAGATGAAATCAGGTAAAGGATGGTGACATTCTGTCCTTGGACTATGGAAATAGGAAGATGAGGATACATTCAAGAGACTTTTAGGGGAATCCAAATAACTGTATATAAAGGAGAACGAGTCTAGGGTGACTGTCAGAGTCTATGCTTCAGTATCGAGGTGGGTGGTGGTACCCTTGATAAAAAGAAAACATGTTTATATTAGGAAAATGATGAGTTTAGATAAGAAGAGTTGATGTGTGAGGTGCCTGTGGACATCCAGGTGGAGGCAGGATAAGAGTAGGAGGAAGGCTATCTGAGTCCAGAGCTAAATATTGGAGAGTCTGATATGGAGCTATATACATGGCAGTTGAAGTCACAAAAATAAATAAGATGACCCCTGGAAAGGATATAACATGCAGAGAGCCAGAGGCGGATTCCTGGAAAATACCAACTTTTAAGGTTGTATAGAAAAGACCTTATAAATAATGATTATGGCAGCAGGAGGAGGATCAAGAGCAAGAAGTATCAAGGAAACCAAGGAAGGTGTTTCCAGAAAGAAGTATCATCAAGAGGTTACAATGCAGCAGTGGTGTCAAGGCAAATGAAGACCAAGAAATAGTCAATGGATTTAGCTAGTTTTAGCAGCAGGACCAAACCAGATTGTTATAGTTTGAAGAGTGAATGGAGGTTAAAAATGTGGAAGTATCAAATGCAGGCTACGTTTTTGGAAAGTCATGGTCAAGAAGAGAAAGAAAAACAGAATGATAGCTGGAAGGAGATACCGGTTCAAAGGAGGTTTTTTCTTCTTTTTGTTTCTGTTTTTTTTGTATGAGGCAAAGGAGAGACTTCACAGTGTTCCTATACTGAAGGGGAAAATGCTGGAAGAGAGGGAGAGGCTGAAGATACCGGAGTGTAATATTCAAGGGCCATTCAGGAGACAGAAATCACATGTTTTTGACCATAGAAAATTTAATACAAAGAATTGTTAAATATGTATAAAGCTGCTATCGGGTAATTTAAAAGGTGAGGAGACGACACAAAGGTACAAGAAAGTAGCAATTCCAAGATGTCTCTAACACTCTCAGGGCTGGGGGACCCAGGGAAGCTGGTAGGAGACGGAGTTTGGAAAGTGTGAGGGGAACTCAGAAGAGGGAGAGACTTTTTGCTAAAGTCAGTCAAAGAGTGTTTTATGAAGTGGCCTTTGAGCTGGGCTTAATTAAGTAGAAACGAAAGAATATTCCAGGAGTTGCATGTGACTTGGCAAACTGGAGGTGCTCAATAAATATTTGTTGAATAGATGAAATAATGAAGGAACAGAGTGAGACAAAATATAGAAAAATAAGGAAAATTTGGGGGGGAACAGTAAGTTTGGCTGGGGTTTGGGTGGTAGGAAAATGATGGAAAATAAGTCTGCACAGATAGAATAGGGATGGGCAGACAGCCTTGAATGCCAGGCTAATGAGTTTAGACTTTATTTTAGGAAGCCATCGAAGTCTGAGTAGGGGAGTGACATGACTAGAGCAATAATTTCTGGAAGGTTGATCAGTCTGTGGTCTGCAGAAAGAACTGGAAGAAGAGAGGAACTGAAGTTATCAGTTAGAAGGCCAAAAATGATGACCTGGATTGGGGTGACAGCAACGATTTAAGAGGGGGACTGGATAGGGGCCAAAATGTAGAAAGCCCATTGACTCAACTGCTGACTGGAGCTGGGGGGCAGGGGGTGCGAGAGGAGGAGAAACTGAGGTTCTAGGCGACTGGGAGGAATGGCAGAAAAAGGAAAGAAAGGAGGAGGAGGTTTTGAAGAGACATGGCAAGTTCCGCGGGGAAAGACTGGCCACCCTGGTGCATGGAAAGCTGGCAATGCAGGTCTGCAGTTTAGCAGTCTGGGCAGGAAGTGGCGATTTGGAAGTCCTCTGCGCAGAGATCCCGGTTGAGGCCTGTCGTTGGGAGAATGCAATAGCATCTCAGAGTATGCGAATCCACAGCCGGTCTCTGGCCAGGCTGCGCTGCCTGCTGATTTACAGTTTTCTCCTGGGCTGGCCCTCAACAACTAAGAAGAGGAGGATTCCCCGTGTCCATCCTGCCCCAAAGTACGGGACTCAGGGAACTGAGGATGCATAGGGCTCTGCTCTTACCGAGCGCGGTCCCTGGCGGGACAATGGGCGCCTCCGGCATCCGAGCGCGTGCTTCCACGGCGGAGGCGCGCGCAGGCGCGGCCCGGTGTCGCCTAGCAACCAGGGACAACAGTGAAGCAGGAGGCGCGCGCCGGCGGCGGGTGCAGTTCTCCAAGTCGGAGGAGCCGCTGCTCTGCGGGATCTCCCGGCAGGTAAAGGCGGGCGGGCAGCGGCACGGCCACCTCCGCGGTTTGGAGAGGCCCAGGGCAGAGGCCCCAGCAAGACTTGGGGAAGGAGATGGTTCCCCGCGGGTGGGGACGTCTGGGCAGCTAAGGAAACACCTTGTGAGGGATCATCGTTACCTGTCCTACACCCACAGTGTTAGACCGGGGTCGGGATGGGTTTCATAAGCATCCTGGCCACCACCTCCCATTTAATAGGTAGCAAAACCGAGGCCTCGAGCGGGGATCTGAGTCTAAGATTCCGTTACTTGACTGTGTGCAGCTCAAAAAGTGGGTCCCCACTTGCTCCAGCTCTCCTCCTCCCCTTTAAGTCTTCTCAAAATAAATCTCCCCATTAGAAAATATTTCCGAGCTCATAGGCTGAAAGTTTATGAAGGAGAAATACAGATGATCGATAAACTCGTGAAAAAAATGTGGCCCCTCTCCAACAATCAAGAAGATGGAAATATCGAGCAGAGGTTTTCAGACCCAGTGTGGTGGGGTTCATACCTTTTCACCCGGTTATTTTACTCTAGGGATTTATCCTAAAGAAATGGACGTAGATGAAAATTTTATGTCTAAGAATGTTCATTGCTGCCTCGTCCATAATTCCAGAAAACTGGGGGAAAAAAATGCTCAACACCAGGGGACTGGCTAGATAAATAGTGGATTTTAAAATACTACTTTAAATGACGTGATATGCTGATCCATTGGAGATGAATGGAGCAATAAAGGGAGACTGAGATTTCATGAACCTGTCCGTTAGTTGAAGAGTTTAGTAGGAAAATGGTCCCAGGAAGGGAAAGTGAGAATAGGGGGAAAAATCCAGGTAGGATGGTCAAGTCACTATGGGAAACACACACAAAAAGGAACTACATCGAAATAATGGTCTCCCTGAGTTTATTCTGGATGATTTTTTTTATATTCCATGTGCCTTTCTCTGTTTTCCAAATTTTCCATAATGAAATGTGTTACCTTTATAAAGGGACAGTGGACACAGAACTGTACACTTAAAAATGGTTGAAATGGTAAATTTTATGTTATATATATTTTAGCACAATTTAAAAAATCAATGTGCAGGTGGTGAAATAGTCAAGGAAAACAGGTATACTTTGCTTCAAAAGTCAAGAGGATTTGTTTTCATAATTTGACATCTCTGTAGCTTTAAAGGGAAACAAATCTTTTAAGAATAAAACAATATAAGATAATTTAGTTGTATCGGGTTGATTTTAAGTGGGATGTCAAATTTACGAAGTTTAAAAAGAACCCTTGGGGCAGGGTCATCTCTGAGGCTCATTGCCCCTGGCCTATGTCAGCTGTATGCTGTCTCCCCCATTAACTGTTACACCCAATATGGTAATAACACAAATGAAACACTTCGTACCTCACAGCATTGCATAGGACCAGCTCCATCGCTGTAATCCTCTATATCTAGGCTGTTCCAGCCTCTGTACTCTTCAATATGCAATTGCTAAAAATCACTATCCTGAAACGGGAAAAAATAAATTCCTTTGAAAATCAGATGACTGAAGGTAACTCTATGCAGGTGTAATTTAATTGCTTCTTGAACGTTATTCGTAAAGAATTCTTTTGTGAATCAAAGACTGTTATATCTTGGAATTGGTTATAAAGAGCTTTGAAATCTCTTTTTCCTAGAGCTTAATCATAGGATAGATTTTCATTTCTCTGGAATAGCTTCTGTGTGTCTGCCTGAAACGTTGTAGGCACAAGGTCCAGCACCTATAAAAGATGTCTGAGATTTGAAAAGAAAAATTTAGCTCTAAAATATGAAAAGAAAACGGAAAAATTAATGTTAAAATTACATTTGAAAACAATTTCCCCATTTTGCAAGAATTTCCAGGTGTGCAAAACGATTGCTGAGTAATTTCAAATGCAAAATTTCATAACTTTTTATGGTGAAAATTATATTTAATGTGGGATGTGGGCACACTTTAATCTTTTAATATATAGGATACAGCATGAGGTAGTGCATCACAGAGTAAGCTTGTCCTCAAAGATCTTGAAATATATGTGACCTGAAGTTAGGGACTTAGAATGGATGTCTTTCAGAAGTCCCTGTGAGTTTCTATGACCATGTGGCTTTTTAACGTATGTGATAAATTCTGGTCAGTGTCCCTAATGCTGGGAGTTGCTTTTGTCCCTTGATAAGCCATCTGAACTAACTCTGACATTATAGATTCTCTCCAAGGATTTTCTACTTCCCAGGATTTCTGTTGAGACAACAGTAATTTCCTTGAGACTAGAATATACCAAATGAGATGGTCCTAATATCCAACTTAACTCCACAAACTCTCGCTAGAGAAAATTTGAAAGATTTCTAGGGTTATTCCAACAGTCACCAACATCTTGGAAAGTTCTCTGCACCGAGGTGGAGTTACCCCCCTGTGGTATAGCAACTATGTATACTGTTCCTTTGACTGTTCTCCACACGGACGTGGACATATGAGGGCAGGTGGAGAAGAGTCTTGCAAGGAGTAACCCCAGTTTCCCCAGAATACATCTCTTCAGAGTCTCAATTACTTTTTTTTGTTTGAGGAAGATTAGCCCTGAGCTAACATCTGCCACCAATCCTCCTCTTTTTGCTGAGGAAGGTTGGCCCTGAGCTAACATCCATGCCCATGTTCCTCTACTTTATATGTGGGACGCCTACCACAGCATGGCTTACCAAGTGGTGCCATGTCTGCACCCGGGATCCAAACAGGCGAACCCTGGGCCGCCGAAGCGGAACTTGCGAACTTAACCGCTGCACCACCCAGCCAGCCCCTCAATTACTTTTTTATTGAGCTCTGGATTATATTAGAGAAAACTTTTTGTTATCTGGGAAAATGACATAAATGTTTATTTGGAGCTGGTAGATCTTGGATACCATTCACAAAATCGTCACTCCCAGGAAAAATGGAGCCAATGATTTTTATAAATATCGAATGCCTACTATGTGCCAGTCACTGATCTAAGAGCTTAGGACAGATCAGTGCAAGAAACAGACAAAAATCCCTCTCTTTGTGGCAAAACATTCTTGCAGATCTCAAAAGTAACTTGGCTTCAGTCTCCCAAGCCCTGCCTAAGTGAGTTATAATCATGATAAACTATTTCCTGTTGTGTAAGTTAAAGTTATGTCACTAATATATTCTCCTTTCCAAACTGGAAGCCAGAACTAACGTTCAACACTCTTATCAATAAGTTCCTTTCAAATTGTAGAGTTTGAAATAGGGCTGTGGGTACATATTTGTACATGTGCAATAATTTCTACATATGTTGCGTCGTCTCCCTTTAGGTAAAATTTAAAGAAGGAAATAAACCTCCTCCTAAGGACATAGGTAACTGAGAGATTTGTACATATTTGATGTACAAATGACACTTTAAACATTTATTGCATCTTTTTTCCAGAATGGGTAAAAAGATAAAGAAGGAAGCAGAACCTCCTCCGAAGGATGTGGTAAGTTTCTGATTTGAATACTAGTAGCACATTAACGACCAGTTTTAAAAATAAACTGTTCAGACAGTTTGGCATGTACCCGTATATACATGAGTACACAGTGGCAGAAGTCCAAAGTCTGACTAATGATAAGATTAGTCAGAGAAATCTAACATTATATAAACAAACATTTACGACATTGTCATTACACAATTAGCACAATTAGAGAGTAATTATTAGCTTTTCCAGTATGTGGATGGCATGTTTATAAGCCTAGTTAATGAATAAATAATTTGAGTTTGTTCTTTCAAATACTTCACATTGACTTTGCCAGTCTGCCATTGATGTTAATTATCCAAGTGAATTTTCAAAAATTACTGGAAGTTATGGTACAGCTATTTCATATATATACAAGGTTGTCTGAGGATGACCATTTGAACATCAGAGGTCCTGTATTTTCCAATTCTATGGAGAGAGAAGTCTGGGTTCGTCATTTTTTTCTGTTCCAAATGCTTAAGTAATCTATTCACTGCAAAACAAGGCCCTGTCTCTCTCTCTTTTAAAGTGTGGTTTTATCTTCTCTCATTAAAGTCTATGAATTACTGAAAAACTGTGCTAAAAATAATAAATGACCTTGGCAATTTTCAGTTTAGAAACTTATTTTGAAACAGACATTTGGTGTGATTTTCTTCAAATAAAATGTGAATGAAAAAATATGAGTGTAGGTGACAGATTCCCAGAATTTTACAGTTTGAAGGAAGCTGAGCTTCGTGCAACGATCTCCTCGACAGCGTGGGAGCATTGTGGTCATGAATGCGAGTTGCGGCCCAGCTCTGCCTCTCACCAACTGTGTTATTTTGGAGACGTTGCCAAATTTGGCTAAGTTATTTCAGTTTTTCTTTATCTCTTAAGTGGAAATTGCAATGTCCAACTCATTTTGGTGGTTGTGTGAGTTAAAATGAAATAAAGCACATAAAGTTCTCAGTGCCTGGCACACAGTTAATACTCAGGAATTAAGATCTATTGTATGGGAATCCTTTAGACTCTGCTACACACACGCACACACAGATACCCTTATGTAACTACCTGTATGATCCTTCAGTATCGTTGGGAACAAAGACGACAGAAGAACCTGTCTGCCCAGGTGTAGGAAAGCTTTACAGAGGGCGTCATTGTGGTCTCCTGATGTAGTTTCATCAGCCTGGCTGCTCTCCTTTGGACATGCTCCTAAAATGTCCCAAATTCTCTTATTTCTTCATTGCATCCTAGGTTGACATTACCCCTCTTTATGCTGCCGAATAGCATTACTTTTTTTATTTATTTTTTTAAAGATTGGCACCTGAGCTAACAACTTGCCAATCTCTTTTTTTCCCCTTCCCAAATCCCCCTCCCCCCCAGTAGATAGTTGTATACTTTTAGTTGTGGGTCCTTCTAGTTGTGGCATGTGGGACGCCACCTCAACATGGCTTGATGAGTAGTGCCATGTCCGCGCCTAGGATCCAAATTGGCAAAACCCTGGGTCGCCAAAGCGGAGCGCGAGAACTTAACCACTCGGCCACAGGGCCAGTCCCATCGAATATCATTATTGACATGTTATTACTAGAAAGTGGACTCATGAATACAGTACTTGACAGCAAACACCTTGTGATTAAAATGAGAATTAAGGGACTATTAAAACATAGATATATTTGTCTAATACGCCTTCTATAATTTTATAATGTCTTGCTGGTATTGTCCTCTGTACTCCGATCCTTGGGGGGCACAATCAAAGACTTGAGAAATAATTCTGGTCATAATGTTAGCAAAAACCTAGCTCTTGTGTCCTCGGTTCACAACAGCCTTGGGGGCAGGCAAAGGCGTGTGTAACAGTTACCAATGGTCCCTGACTCTTGCCTTTCTTGAGGGCCCCTCCATCCTTCCCCTGCTCTGACTTTATCTTAATAAAGCTGATAGACTAGTATTGAAATATCTAACTGCTTTTCTATCTTGTAAATTCTAATACTTCAAAACAGTGTACCACAATTTAAAGTATCTGAACTTGGAACTTGTCCCAAGGTGCACCACTTCAAAGTCTGTGAGAGGTTTGGTAACAATTGTAAATGAGAACCAGATTTAAAAGATTTAACTGCTTAAGAAAATAACCTTTTCTATGTCAACTAATGATGATTTGCTTCTTATATATTTCCTAAAAACACTGTTTCCAAATATCTTAGTTCTTATTAGTCTTCTACCTACCAGTGAAAATGGGTAATGGGGACTGAAAGAAGAGCGGTTGGTGACATGGCTGAAACAAAAGCTCCTTTTGCTTTTCTTAATATTCTCATTATCAAAACATACATTAACACCATTAGTGTGTGCATATATGGTTTATTGAGCTCCAGTCCTTCTCATAAAAGAGAATACTAGCTAAGGAGATGCCTTAGATGTGGAGAAGATATGGCTTGAACGATCAATACAACTATGTTCTCCCTCCCCAAATCATTCCTGAGTCTGGCTGAAAGGTCGTTTGTGACGCTTTAATAAAAGGCAAACTTCCTGTGGAATGATTGCATAAAAGAGTTACTAACAGAAACGACCTTAGTAGACAGTGTTTAATAGAAGGCAAGATTCATTGAATAAGAGTGCAGGCTCCAGAGTTATACTGCCAGAGTCTGAATCTTCACTCCATCATCCACCATCTCTATGATCTGGGGCAAATTTCCTACCTCTGCCCACCCCAGTGGGGATGTAATGATATCCACTTCATTTCCACTCCCAGTCGTGAGGCAAGCTTAGATAAATGTGAGATGCTTAGAACAGTGCCAGGCACTAGATAAGAACTTAGTAAATGTTACCATTAATGACGTAGTTGAGGGTGTTGCTCATCATTCTACAAAACTGTAGAAGTCTGTGTGAGCTGCCAAAGGAGGCAGGAATATCAGCTGTGGAAGACCAGCCGGCCACTAAAGGTCCCAGAGGCCTGTTGCCTGGCCGTCATGATTCATGGTCAGGTCTCTGAGTTTATGAGCGTGGGAACTTTACTCTCTTAATATTTCAGAGGCGACTGAGCTTCACTGGATAAATCCACAGTATTCAAACTCACGAGAGGCTATGACTTGGCTCCAGGATCTCAATAAGCATCAAGTTAACTAAACATTTCTGTTACTGGGTCAGCACCTTCTCTCCCTAGTTAAGTGCACATGGAGAGCTGAGCTTGGTGAGTATTGAATCAGAGCAACGGGCAAGAGCAGAACCCGCTCCCTCACCTGGGCAACCAGACCCAGTTCCTCAGAAGAGTAGGATGTCGACTCCAGGGGCTTGTTTTTCCCGGACCCCTTCATCAACCTCAGAACTCAACCTTTAACTCTGTCACAGACTGCCAACACTGCCACACACTTTCTTAGAAATGAAGCATCACAGGAACTTATTTTCCCATCTTTCTCCCTCATCACAGATAAACAAAATATCATGAATTAATAAAAATATAGTATAAATTCATAAATAACATACATACACAAAACTGTATAATTACCAGCTTGCTTACCTTGCTTTCAAAGTTTATTTTGATTCGGGTTGTAAAGAAAACTAGAGGCCATTTTAGCTGTTTGCATTTGAACCTTTATACTTTTTAGTGGATTTTAACTGATGTCTAGATATTCTTTAATAAAAGTTTATACTAGAGTGGTACAGTATACCTCCTTCTGTTTATCAGTCTCTCTTTTCCTGTGTAATTGACTCCTCGTGAGCTGAGACCACTGATGTGGTAAATACAATCCAATAGAAGTCAAAAAAAGCCTTTTATTTGCATTTATCAGTACCGTAAAAATCATTCAACTGTCACGATTCATCTATTTTCACTGAGTTTAACTTTATAATTTTGTGTTCTTTTAAGACTGTCCTAATACAGTAGCCACTAGCCACATGTGGTTATTTAAATTTAAATTTATAATAATTAAAATTATATTAATTAAAACTCACAATTAAAAAATAAAATAAAAAATTCAGTTCCTCAGTCATATTAGTTACACTATAAGTGCCCAAAAGCCACATGTGGCCTGTGACTATTGTATTGGACAGTGCAAAATTAGGACATCTTTATTGTTGGAGTGCTATGGGACAGTGCTATTCCTGACTGTCTTATTTCCTTAACAGAGATCTAAAAGTATTTCTATAAGTCTGTGGCTTCTCTAATTGACTGGGCTTAAAATTCAGAACTTAGCCCAAATGCTTCCCCTTCCTTTCATTCTTTTTGTAAATAATTTTGATTCATCATTTATTTTGTCTGGAGCATGAAATTATAATTTCACAACCAGCTCGTTGGTGACTGACTGTGAGTTCCTCACGGGAAGGCAGCTGGGATATGTAATTACAGCACAGTATTATTTATTTAGTTGTGTGGCATTCTGTTATAGCTATCATTTTATTCTCAGCGCCTTTTTTAATAAAAAATTACTCTAATGCTGTAGGCTCTGTGGGAACAACAAACGTCACGCCAAGTTTCTCCACTCTCTGCCAAACATCAGTATTTCTCCTCCTTCGACAGCTCTTTAGATTGTAACTCTCACAGTCTCAACCTCCCCTTTAAGCTTCTTGTGCCCCGTATCGCCTCTTTCTCAATGATGACTAGAAGATATGGTAAGATGCTGAAGTGTTTTCTAAACCATGGAAGAAGGATTAAAAGATATTTACGATAGTTTTTGTTTAAATGTATTTTCATGTCCTCTACGCCTTTGAGAATGGTAGTCCTTCTGTGGAGATCATGACATACCCATGTTTCAACATAGTATATTTATTCACTTTAATAAATAAAAACAGCTTTAAGAATACGAACTATCAGAAGCCTCTGAAGTGAAAGTTGTAAAATGGAAGGGAAATCTGTTCTGAGTGGACGTTGGTGGAGACAGTATCCAGCCAGAATGCGAGGGAAACAGGCTTGAGTCGTAAAGATAGTCAAGGGCTCAGTGGGGAGTCAGGAGGCCTTATGAGGGTAGGATGGTAACTGTGGGCCCTCTCCCCACAAAAATGCACACACACAGAGACAAAGAAAGCCCAAGGATTTTCAGTATCCAAACTACCATGAATAAAATACAATAAAAAATTTATCCAGAAAGATGGAGGCCTGACAATTAAATAAGCCATAAGCTTCTGTAGTTTCAAGTGTTGTTTTATTGTTTTAATTCTCTAGAAGTGAAATAAAACTATGAAGAAGTGGTAGGTGACATGGTGATCACTGATGATGCCCTTAGAAATATCTTGGTGAGTTGATGAGCATGAAAGTCAGATTGGAGTTATTCAGCAGGAAGTGAGAGTGAGCAAATGGAAAAAGTAAATAGTTTATTAGATTTTTGACTGTGAAAGGGAAGGAAAGCCAGGTTGGCACGTGGAGGATGATTAATATCTAGGGAAAGTTTGTTTTTGATTTAAAATAAGAGATTTGAGAAATCAGAGTTCAGGGAGGCTACGGTGGCTGGAATTTGCAAGGCAGAGTGCCAGAGAGGAGGGGACTACGTAAACAAATAGCTCTAGAAATCTGTCTAATGGTGTCTTTGATTCTTTGATTTCTAAGCTGCACAGGATAAACTCCACATGAGAAAGAACAGGCATGAACAGCTATTAGGGAGCTGTCAGCTGAATAAATTTTAGAGTTCACATGAGTCTGGGAGACATTCTAATTTTGATCATAAAGAGTGGAGAGACCCTAATGAACACCGGGGGCATTACGTAGAGCCCCCAGAAGGCTCATACGTTAGTAGTAGTATGGCTAAACCTGCCCTAGAGTAAAGGCTTCCCTAATAAAGCTTTAAAACAGGCCTTAAATAGATCCAGCTGGTCTATAAGTAAGGCAATTGCCTAGCTGAACAAAACTCAACATCCTTCAAGAGAAGACCTCTTCCCCAAAGAATCCAGGCACTTGACAAGATAAGTTTCCCCATGTCCAGTAGCCAATCAAAAATTATATATGCAAAGGAAAATGTGACCCATAACCAGAAGAAAAATCAGTTGATAAGCCAATAGAGGAGATAAAATTGGATACTAAAAAAAATTCTTATCGAAAAGAAGATGGGAAAAAAGAAACAGGGAACAAATGGGAGAGAGATAAAACAAATAGCAAGATGGTCAATTAAAGGCCAACTATATCAATGACTATACTAAATGTAAACCATCTAATATTCCAATTAAATGTAAGAGGTTGTCAAACTGAATAAAAAAGTAAGACCCAACTATGAGCTCTCTGCAAGAAATCTCCTTTAAATGTAAAGATACAGATAGGCTAAAAGTAAAAATATGGAAAAAGCTATCCCATGTAAATCCTAATCATAAGAAAGCTGAAGTGCCTGTGTTATACCGGACAAAGTATGTTACAGGACAAACAATATACCAGAGAAAAAGATGTACATATCATCATAATAAAAAGGTTCATTTTTTGAGAGGAAAAATGATCCTAAATGTTGTTCACCTATTAGCATTGGTTAAAATACATGAAGAAAAAAAGATATCATTTGCCATATCATCAAAAACAGTGAAATATTCAGAGATAAGTTTAAAAAATAAATATAATGCCTATATGCTGAAAACTGTAAAACATTGCTGAGATAAATTAAGAAAGATCTAAATAACTGAAGAGATACACTGTGTTGGAGACAGATACATTGCTGGTGGGAAAGCAAGACAGTAAAACTACCTTGGAAAAAACTTTTATTTTCTTGTAAAGTTAAACATATACTTGCCAGACAAGCCAGCAATTCCACTCCTAGGTATTTACTCAAGAGAGATGAAAACATACATCTACAAGAAGACTTGTATGAAAATGCTCATTGCAGCTTTATTCATAATGGTCCTGAACTGAAACAACCCAAAGGTCCATCAACAAATGGAATGGATGAACAAATTGTGGTATATTCATACAATGAGATACTACTCAGTGCTAAAAAGGGATGAACTACTGATACATGGAACAATGTGGATGAACCTGATAAGCATTCTGCCAAATGAAAGGAGCCATAGGTAAAGGGTACCTGAGTAATAATTTCATTAATGTGAAATTCTAATACAGTCAAAATTAACCTACAGTGAAGGAAAGCAGATCAGTGGTTGCCTGGACTTGATCTGGGAAGCGGAATCAACTGCGAAGAGGCAGGAGAGAATGTTTTGGGGTAATGGAAAGTTCTGCATATTGTTTGGAATGGTTGGTTTTGTGGACGTAAACATTTCTCAGAACTCAAAAAGTTACACCTAAGTTAGTTACACTTAAAATAGGTGCGTTATATTGAATCTAAATTGGCCCTCTGTAGAGTGGATTCAAAAGAAGTAATGGGAATTATTCAATTGATAGGAAGAAGTTGACCACACATGAGAGAGAAGGGATAATTAATAGCATGAGGTAACTGAGAATGTAGAGGTTCTATGAGAACAGGGGACTTGATTATCCTGTTTAATGTGTTCTTAGTGTCTGGCACTTATTAAGGATTGAATAAATGTTTATTGAATGAATGAGTGAATTAAGGTGAATGGATTAAAAATCCAAAGCACACATTAGGCTTTGGGCTTAGATAGTGGAAGAAACATTTCTCTAGTGTAATAGAAGAAAATGTGCAGATATAGGTAGATTTGAGGCCCTTCTGAAATTATTGATTATGAATTCATAGAAATACTGATTTTCCCTGTAGTTTAACATTCTCTAAGAATGCTTGGATGCTTGGGTGCAAATGCAAAGAAAGCAAATACTAGTTTGCATTCATGATTTGGGTTTTCTAAAATTGATTTAATGAAAATACGGAAGGATTAGGATTTGGCAGGAGTGTTACTAAAATAAGAGATCATAAAATCTAAGCAAGATAAGAAGTAAAGTGAAGGAATGAGAAAGCTGATGAAGTGGAAGTAGAGGGAATAAATGGACTGAGGATCCCAGTGAAGTTGAAGAATGGCTGTGGTGGGAGTAGCTGAATGGTGAAGCTGTATCTTTCACCACTTGCTGGTTGGCTACCAAGGAAGGCTCAAAGCCTGAACACTGTGGATGCTAAAGGAAACCAATCTGTGAGTGAGCAAAGAAAAATTGCTGGGATAGCAAGCATAATGACAGAAGACAATGCTGAATGATAGATGGATGCTATTGAGTCAGACTATGTAGAAGAGACAGAAGAGAACTTTTAAAAGTAATGAGAATGTTTCTGCTTCGGGCTAAGATGTAGTCGTAGTAGGTAGCAGTAGGGCATTTCTTCTGCTGTAACAACTACGAAGAGCAGATGGATCTAAAGATGTAATCTAAGACTGGCTGACCCGTTGGCACAATGGTTAAGTTCATGCACTCTGCTTTGGTGGTCTGGGGTTGTGGGTTTGGATCCATTGCTCATCAAGCCATGCTGTGGTGGCGTCCCACATACAAAGTAGAGGAAGATTGGCACAGATGTTAGCTGAGGGCTAATCTTCCTCACCAAAATAAATAAATAAATAATAAATAAATGTAGTTGAAGAGATGTGGAAAGAGAATTAAAAAAACTGATAATACCAGGGGTTGGTGAGGATTTGGAGCAACGGGAACTCTTATTCATAGCTAGTGGGAATGTAAACTGATAAGACCACTTTAGGTATTGTTGGGGCCCAGGGCAGGCCTCCTCAAAATATCCCACAATGGCATATTGATTATTTTGGATTAAAATTTCTTCTTTTGACCCTGCTTCTCTCTGTTCCCGCTGAAAGCAGGAAATAGATCTCCCATGTGAAAGGTACCTTTCGCTACCCCAGGCGATAGAGACATTCTTATCGCCAGAGCTGGGGAACTCAGGCTGAGAAGCCTGTGTAAACAAACCCTGTTACTTTCACTAATTGACTACCTCAAACCCAACCTCTGCTTAAATTCCTCACTAATATGTACCCCAAACCTAAGTTTCTTTGTCTTGTCATATCATTACAAATTTCTTGTCTCTTTGTGTAAAAAGATACATAAACTGCCTGCTTTGTTCCCTCTCTGAGCATCATTTTTTAATGATCTTCCATGTGCATCTATTAAATTGGTTTTTCTCCTGTTATTCTGGTTTGCATCAATGTTGTTATTAGTCCAGCCATAAAAACTGAAGAAGGGTAAAATTTCTCCCTCCCTGACAGTTTATACCCAAGAGAAATGAAAGCATATATCCACAAAAAGACGTGTGCAACAATATTCATTGCAGCTTTATTCATGATGGGCTCCAACTAAAAGAACCCAAACTAGTATATTCATGTAATAGAATACTGTATAGCCATAAAAGTATGACTTAGTAACACAAAAATGTGGATGAATCTCAAAGACATTGTGCTGAGCTAAAGAAAGCAGATGTGAGAGTGCGTGTTATATGATTCCATTTATATGAGGTTCAAGAACAGGAAAAACATGATTTTAAAAATTATATGTTTATATTTCTGGGTTTTTTTGGGGGAAAGGAGTGTGAGGGAAATATTGAGGGTTGATAGAAACGTTCTATATCTTGGTCAGAGAGATCTGAATTCATATTCTGGAAGATCAAGCGGAAGAAATATCTATCAATACACAAAAACAAAGTAGATTTTGCTTTTTAACCGAATCTGACAATCTTGGTTAATGAGATTTGTTTATTCTATTGAGGTTTATTTATTTATTTATTTTTCCTTTTTCTCCCCAAAGCCCCCCGGTACATAGTTGTATATTCTTCGTTGTGGGTTCTTCTAGTTGTGGCATGTGGGACGCTGCCTCAGCGTGGTTTGATGAGCAGTGCCATGTCCGCGCCCAAGGATTCGAACCAACGAAACACTGGGCTGCCTGCAGCGGAGCACGCGAACTTAACCACTCGACCACGGGGCCAGCCCCTATTGAGGTTTATTTTGATCAGTGATACATTTGGTTTTATTCCTGTCATTTTATTTTAAGTTTTTGGTTTTCCTTGCTACATTTTCATGTTGAATTTCTTTTCTTTTTCTGAATTGAGGAGCTTTCCATTCTTACTGGAATGTAGCAATTCCAGGTATTTTTAAACAACTTTCCATTGTTACCCTTTCCTTTTGGTAATTCGGAACTTCCACTACTATCTGTAGCCTATTAAGAACACATATGTACACCTGTTTTCCTATCAATATAAAAAATAAGTATAACTAGGCAACAATCTCGTTTTCTTTACCAAAAGTTTCCTTTACCCGAGTTTTGTTGAAAAAAATCTAGAATTTTAATTCCAAGTCATTATTAACCTTTTTTCTTATAATGTGTCATCATTACTTAAGGAATCCTTGCTTAAGAATTACATTATGATTCACAACATCATCATTCAGTTTAAGTATATATTTTACTGTATTTATCGTTGTTTTTATATTTTGTCCTCCCGAATTTTGCGTAGAATATTTGCCAAGTAATTTGTTTGAGTATATAGTTGATATACTTGTTGAGTTTGTGAATGCCTGAATATATCTCTTTCACGTATGAATGATAACTTAGCCAGAAAGAAATTTCTAGAGTCGCAACCGTTTTCCCTCTGAACTTTGCCGATTATCCTCAGTAGAGAGTTGGGTGAAGGGAGGGCCTAGGTCATTTGCTGAGGCCTCATCTTTCCTTATTATTCAATATTATTTCTGCTTCCCATTGTATATTTTCAGTTTAGGCAAGCTCCTATTTTATCCACCGTAAATACAACATTCATTCCCATTTTAAACCTTCCTAGTGTTATTTTTGCCGTTTGAATAGCCTTCCTCCTTATCTCAACCTACCCATTGTGTTCATTCTTCAAATCATATTTAAAATTATACCACCTCCATGGACCTTTCTCCATTTACCTCAGTTCAAATTAATTTCCCCTTCCTCATCCCAACATTTGTGGTCTCTGTCATATGTTTTTGTATTTCATGGAATCCTAGAATTTTATATCTGGAAGAGATTTAAGAGATATAATTCAGGGCTGGCCCCGTGGCCGAGTGGTTAAGTTCGCGCGCTCCCCTTCGGTGGTCCAGGGTTTTGCTGGTTCGGATCCTGGGCTCAGACATGGCACCGCTCATCAGGCCAGGCTGAGGTGGCATCCCACATAGCACACCCAGGGGCACTCACAACTAGAATATACAACTATGTACTGGGGGGCTTCGGGGAGAAGAAGAAGAAAAAAAAGAAGATTGGCAATAGATGTTAGCTCACGTGCCAATCTTGAAAAAAAAAAAAAAGTATAACCCATCTCCCTAATTTTTCAGATTAAAAAAATGTGGTGAGTGAGCCCAGGTCCTCTGTCAATCTTCCCTTTAGTAGCTAAGTAAAATGGTTCTCAAGCTTCAATCCCTAAATTCTTTCAGAAGTTCTCCCTTAAAATTTCTGTGGATTTCCGGGTCCTTCTGCTCTCCTTATCAGGCTGGCAGCCAGCATCCTACTCATTGCTCTGGGCTCTGCTAGAGGCCATCTTTTCTCCATGATTCATGTCACTGGAAACCCGCAAGTACCACAAACCTGGTGCATATGGCTGGCTTTTTCTGAAGATTCGTCCCCCCAAAAAGAGTCAAAGAGGCAGCGTGATTTTTGTAACTCTTACAGTTTCTAGTATAGAGTTAGACACACACAGACAACAGCTTTAATTTGGATGTTCAATCATGCTGTCTAAAACCCAGCAGCCGATTCCCCTCCAAGGGGAATTTTTATCCCACCCATGCCCTCTCAGCTTGTTGCTTTCTGCCATCTTCTCTGTCTTCTTTAACTCTTCCAACCTCAACAATTATGTTTCCTTATTCAGAGTAATGTGTCTCTATATCCTCTACCTAAAACTGAACACCAATTTTTGTTATATCCTAAAACACAGTAAGATGGTCATTTAGGAAGAGCCAACATAAAGAGCCAGCTAAAGGTTTGAAATTCAATTTTTCTTTAACATGAGCAAAACTCCCTCCACCACCAGTCTCTGGAAACGGAAGAAAAATAGTGTAATAATGTGTTTTCTCTTTGACCAAAGACAACCCCCAGGGGTCATAGTTTGTCATTATTCGTTTTAGCAACACATGAATTCTCAAGATCCCATAGCAGGATACAGGTCTTCCTAGAATTCTATGTGTTTTCTTTAAACTATGGTACCATTTTCCCCATTCCAGATTTTATCCAATTTTACATTTTGCTATATGCTGTTTTCTATTGCCTTTTAGTTGTTTCATGTATGTACTCCCTGCTTTCCCAGAAAGAGTGTAGTGGTTAGAAAGCAGGTACTGATTATTGAGACTGTCAGGGCATCTATTATATCCAGGTACTTGAGGATTCTTATGTATTGACTAAGAATGTATTAATATGTCTTATTTAATCAGCATCTATTATGTGCCAGACAATACGCTAAGTGCTTTACATATAAGGTCTCTAGTCCTCTCCTGATGCTTGGAGATAGGTCTTATTATACCCATTATACAGAAAATGAAACTGAAACTCTAGCAGCTTAAGTCACTTGTTTGATTCCACAGGGCTAAATTGAGAGACCAGGTTTGTCAGGTTTTAAAACGTTTTACTTTTCCCGCCATCCCTCCCTCAGGAATTCCAGCGCCGCCAGTGTTCACAACTGTCTATCCGTGATGTTTTTTAAATAAAAACTTTACAATGCATTTAGCGGGCAGTGACCGCATCCTTTTTGTAAGGTTATGTTCTCTTTAAGTTTTGAGAGACCATTCATTTTTTCTGTGCTTTAGAGCTCATATGTGAACCTGATATTTTTCTCTCTGCGTTTCAGTTTGATCCATTAACAATTGAAAGCAAAAAGGCAGCAACTGTGGTGTTAATGCTTAATTCTCCAGAAGAAGAAATTTTGGCTAAAGCATGTGAAGCCATTTATAGATTTGCTCTAAAAGGTTTGGATTTTTTCCATTTATCTTTCTATTTCATTAGTTTCTTAAAATATTTACTACATAATGGGCACTTTTCTCCCTAGTCTTTAGCTTACTTCCTGTTAGATGAATTCTTTCAGACAACCAGAATTTCATTTAATGCATTACCTGTAAGTAATGTATCTCCCTAAGTGCCTAACTTAACCTTAAGGAGAAATTCAGTCATTTGGTAGAATAGTCATTTTGAAGGTTTTATTGTCATTTAAAACATTGTAAATGTCACGGGAGCTAAAAGAGCTCCCAGTGGTCAAAGCTGGAACCATTTGAGGAACGAAATAAATAAAGCAGTATTGGGTTATAACCCAAAGTAGAAAATAAATATCTACGATACAAATAAATAATTGATACAAGTAAATGATTGAATAACTAAATAATTGGGAGCGAACAGATAAATCCCCTTTGTGGAAGAATTCCAGATAATTTCTGTAGCTCCTTTGCCCTCGAGGAGGCAGAATGTAACTTCCCACTCGTTAGATGCAGGCTGTGTAGTGACTTCTTTCCGAAGAGCACAACGCGGAAACGGGAAAAAAGAGGGAGTTTACACCGGAGAAGCCTGACAAACACTACCTCAGCTGTGGTCAAAATCAACCTCAACAGTGAGAAGTCATACCGATATGTGACTTTGACATGATAGAATGAAAATGGCGTTCTACTTCTGCCATTTTCCCCAAAAAGCTATAACCCCCCAAATCAGACAAATTCCAAGTCAGGGACCTTCTACAAATACCTAACCAGGACTCCTCAAAACTGTCCCAGCCATCAAAAGCAAGGAAAGTCTGAGGACCTCTCACAGCCAAGAGGAGCTAAGGATACGCGGTGACCAACCGTCATGGGGGAGCCTGGATAGGATCCTGCAACAGAGAAAGAGCATTAGGCCAAAAGCAAGGAAATCTGAATAAACTGTGGACTTTAAGTCATATTAATGTACCAGTTTTGGTTCACTAATGGTAACAAATGTACCTACTGAAGTAAAATGGTAATAACAGGTGAAACTGGATGTGGGATATGTGGGTTCTCTGTACTATGCTTGCAATTTTTTTTCTGTAAAACTAAGACAGTTGTAGAAAGTAAAGTTTATTAAAACATCGTAAATGTTACAGATTAAAATCTATTGAAAGGCTTATTCATAGAGGATTTACAAACGTAAAAGATGGTTATAATTTAGTTCATTCCACATGGTGATAAAATTAGACTTTTATTATACTATATAACATTTTAATTGGGAATATTGGAAGAGTTCAGTATAACTTGGTATTTTTAACAAAACTTTTTAAACTAAGATAGGAGCAATTTGACTTTTAAAAAATGACACCTTAAACATTGTTTTGGGGCTTGTATGATAGAACAACAAATCATTCACTTAGAAAATGGTAAACTACTTGCCTTGCTATATCACGCCAGCCATCATTGGGAATCCAGATAAAAACCAGAGTGGTTCTGGAAGATATGGTACATGAGTAGATTGTATAGAATTCTGGGTCAAATTGCAGGGGACATTGGATAATGCATCCATGGCAGCGTGAGTCTCATTCAGCCTTCCAGAGTCATCATCTGTTATGTCTTTTTATAGAAGAAGAAATAAGTAGGCATGTATTTTATGTGAAATCAGTATAGAAATTATTGTAAGTCTGGTGTTTTATATTAGTATTTTCTGAAAAAATTTTTTTGGATAAATGATGGGACTTTGCCTTCTGACCAAGATAGAGTAAGGGGCCAGGTTTATCCTCTGACTGAAACAACTAAGAAAACAGAAAAATATATGAAATAATAGTTGGCAAACCACTGTCAGGAAATGCAGAACAGTGACCACTGAGAGACAGGAAGCAGAGGAAATACGCACTATGATTGCCCCAGCTTATTGACTTCAGAGAGTTTCTGGGCCACGGCACAGGAAGGGGCAACCTGTGCAGGCCTGGTGGACTCTCGGAGTTGAGAGGACAGATCTGAGAGTCCAGGCGGACAAGGCAGCATGAGTTTTCAAGACAGTAACAGAGAGGAAAGAGCTGTAGAGAGAGAGAACTCAGGAGTTCTGTAAAGGGTGTCACTTCAGTGAGCTGAGTACTGACCAGCATGTCCATGTGTGGGGCCTACTTGAAGTCAGACAAAGTACCCAACAGGATCAGAGGTAACAGTGCCTGGCGCTCATACAGGGCCAGTAGTACCTTTCCTATCAGCACACTGAAAAACCTCACAGAGGATAGTATGGAATACACAGAAGGGTCTTGTCTCAATAGTTAGAAATAATTAGCCCTATGTTGAACCCTATTCTAGGACTACCTAACAAATATTTAAAAAGCAAGACTGGAAAAGATCAACCTGTTTCCAGATAACTGTTTCCTAGAACAAATTTCAAGAATACAAATATATCCATTGCCCAACCAGGTAAAATTCGCAATGTCTGGCATCCAATAAAAAATTACCAGGCATGAAAAGAAGCAGGAAAATACAATCCATAATGAGGCTATAAATCAATCAGTAAATCAAAACTGACCCAATGTATGCGTAACTGGAGTCCCTGAAAAAAGGAGAGAGGGACAGAAAAAGTATTTGAAGAAATAATGGCCAAAAGTTCCCCTAATTTGATGAAAATTCTAAGCCTCCAGATCCAAGAGTCTCATTGAAACTGAAGCACAATGAATATGAAGAAAACTAAAGGGGCCTGCCCAGTGGTGCAGCGGTTAAGTGCGCACGTTCCGCTTCTCAGCGGCCTGGGGTTCACTGGTTCAGATCCCAGGTGCAGACCTATACACCAGTTGTTGAGCCATGCTGTGGTAGGCATCCCACATATAAAGTAGAGGAAGATGGGCACGGATGTTAGCTCAGGGCCAGTCTTCCTCAGCAAAAGAAGAGGAGGATTGGCAGCAGTTTGCTCAGGACTAATCTTCCTCAAAAAAAAAAAAAAAAAGAAAACTACACCAAGGGACATCATAATCAAATTGGTTGAAAAGAGTGATAAAGAGAAAATCTTAAAAGCAGCCAGAGGAAAAAAATGTTACATTTAGAGAAGCAATGATAAGGATTACAATAGATTTATCATTAAAAATGATAAAGCAAGAAGTCAGCAGAATAGCATCTTTAAAGTATTAAGAGAAAAATAAAAACCTTCAGCCCAGAATTCCATGCCCTGCAAAAATGTCTCTCAAAAACATAAAAGAAATAAAATCTTTTTTCAGACATTTAAAAGCTGAAGTAGTTCGTTGCAAACAGACCCACACTACTAATTACGGTAAAGGAGGTCCTTCGGGCAGAAGGAAAATGACACCAGATGGAAATATGGATCTACACTAAAGAATAAAGATAAAACCCTAGAAATGGTAACATACAAGATGTTTTCCTTATTATTTAAATCACTTGAAAAGCAAATTGGTTATTTTAAACAAAAATAATAATTGTATGTTGTGCACTCTGAAACATACGTAAAAGTAAGATATATGACAACAGAACCAAGGTAGAAAGGGGAAAAATGGAAGTATACTATTGTAAGGCTCTTGTACTATACGTGAAATGGTATATTACCACTTGAAAGTAGACTGTGTTAAGTTAAGGATGTATGCTATAAATCCTACAACCACTAAAAGAACAAAGAATAATATCACATAAGCCAACAAAGAAAATTAAATGGAATCATAAAAAATTGCAATTCATACAAAGAAGGCAGAAATGAAGAAAAGGAAAACAGAGAATAATCAGACACATAAAAAACAAGTAACAAGAAGGTAGATTTAAACCTAAACATATCAATAATCAGATTAAATGTAAATGGTGTGAGTACCTCAATTTGACAGGGAGAGTATTAAATTAGACAAAAAGCAAGACCAAACTGCATGCTGCTTTCAAGAAATGCACTTAGAATATAATGACACAAATAACTTGAAAGTAAAAGGATGGAAAAAAGATATCCTATGTCAGCCCTAATCAAAAGAAAGCTGAAGTGGCTATATAAATATCAGAAAATAGACAAAAGAGTAGCCTCAGAGATAAAAAAAAAAAAAAAGGTAATTTTATAATAATAATAAAGGGGTCAATTAATCAAGAGGCTATGAAAAATGCTAAACGGTTATGTACTTAATGTCAGACCTTCAACATACATGCAGCTAGAAATGCAAGGAGAAATAGACGTCCATGATTATAGCTGAAGGTTTTGATGCTCTTCTCTCAATAAATGAAAGAACAAGTAGATGGTAATTCTGTAAGGATATAAAAGATTTGAACAGCAATATAAATGAATTTAACCTAATCGACACTTATAGAATACTCCAAGAACAGCAGAGTATGCATTCTTTTCCAGTGCATACAGGACCTTTATCAAAATAGACCATATTCTGGGCCATAAAACAAGGCTTAATAAATTTAAAAGAATTTCAGTCATATAAAATATGTCATCCCAGGGGCGGCCCTGTGGCCAAGTGGTTAAATTTGTGTGCTCTGCTTCAATGGCCCCAAGCTTCACTGGTTCAGATCCTGGGCGCGGACATGGCACCACTCATCAGGCCATGCTGAAGTGGTGTCCCACATGCCACAACTAGAAGTACCCACAACTGAAATATACAACGATGTACTGGAGGGATTTGGGGAGAAAAAGCAGAGGGAAAGAAAAGAAGATTAGCAACAGTTGTTAGCTCCACGTGCCAATCTTTAAAAAAAAATATGTCATCCCACAATAAAATTGAATTAAAATTCAACAACACTAAGAATTCTGGACAATCGTTAAATAGTGAGAAAGTAAATAACACACTTCTAAATAACCTATGTGTGAAAGAAGAAATCAAAAGGAAAATCTGAATTGGAAATGAAAACACAGCCTATAAAAACTTGTAGAATGCTACTAAAAGAGTATTTAGAGATAAATTTACTGCACTAAATGCCTGTTAGAAAACAAGAAGTTCTCAAATCAATTACCTCAGCTTCCAGTTTAAGGAACTAGAAAAAGAAGAGTAAGTTAAACCCAGTCTTTAGTAAGAAGGATATAATATATATCTGAGCAGAAATCAATAAAATAAGAAACAGAAAAACAAAAGATAAAAGCAATGAGTTGAAAAGCTTTTTTTTTTGAGAAGATAAGTAATAATGATAAACCTCAAGCCAGACTGATAAGTAAAAAGAGAAAGAAGACAAATTATCAATATAAAGAATGAGAGAGGGAACATCACTACAAATCCTACAGACATTAAAAGAATAACATGAATACTATGAACAATTTAATGCTAATAAATTCTACAACTTAGATGAACTGGACAGATTCATTTCAAGACAGAACTCTCAAAGCTCACTAAAAAAAATAATAGCCTGAATAGCCCTATACTTGTTACAGAAATTAAAATTTGTAGTTAAAAACCTTCTCACAAAGAAAACTCCAGGTCCAGATATTTTCACTGCTGAATTTTACCAAATGTTAAGGAAGAAATAATACCAATTATACACAAACTATTTCAGAAAGTTGAAAAAACTGGAATATTTCCCTAGTCTTTCTAAAAAGCCACTATTACCCTGATAGTGAAAATAGACAGACATTACAAGAAAAGAGACCTACAGGCCAATATGCCTCAAGACCATAGATGTAAAAATTCTAAAGAAAAAATTGGCCAATTCAATAATATATAAAATAACTCATAGATCATGACCAAATGAGATTTGTTCCCAGATTGTAAGGCTGCTTTAGCATTCGAAAATCAATCAAGGTATGGTATGTGCAGTAGGTAGAATAATAAACTCCCAAATGTCTGCATCCTAATTCCTGGAGGTTGTGAATATGTTATGTTACATGGCAAGAGGGAATTAAAGTTGCAGATATAATTAAGGTTCATGAGCAGTTGAATTTGAAATGAAGAAATTATCTCGGATTATCTAGGTGGGGCCAACATAATTACAAGGGTTCTTATAGGTGGAAGAAGGAAACAGGAGAGTCAGAGTCAGAGAAAGACATGACAGTGGGAGCAGAGTGGCTCTGAAGATAGAAGAGGCTCATGAGCCAAGGAATGCTCACTGGAAAAAAAAAAAAAAAAAGGATTCTTGCCTAGAGCTTCAAAAAGGAGCATAACTCTACCAATACCTTGAATTTAGCCCATTGAGACCTGCCACATACTTCTGACATCCAGACCACAGGTAATAAATTTGTGTTTTAAGCCACTAAGTTTGTGATAATTTGTGACAGCAGCCACGGGAAATGAACAGACCATATTTTTAAAAGAAAAAAGAAAAACCATATAATCATCTCAATAAATGCGAAAAAATTATTGTTATAAAGTGCAGTGTCCACTCCTGATAAAATGTCTCAGCAAAGTAGGAGTAGATGCAAACTTCCTGCATTGATGAAGGGTATCTATGAAACACCTATGGCTAACTCCCATCGTACTTAATGGTGAAAGACTCGATGTTTTCCCTCTAAGATCAGGAGCAAGAGAAGGATGTCTGCTCTTAACCACTTTCACTCAGTGTTGCATGGAAGGTTCTAATCGATGCAGTCAGGCAAGAAAAAGAAACTAAAGGCATCCAGATTAGAAAAGAAGACACAAAACTGTATTTGATTTATAGAAGATAATATGGTCTTTTATATAGAAAATTCTATTAAACGTACAAAAAAGCTGCTAGAACTAATAAATGAGCAAAGTTTCAGGATACAAAATCAATATACAAAACTCAATTGCATGTCTACATACTAGGAATGAACAATTGGAAATTGACATGAATTATACTACTATTTACAATAGCACCAAAAAAGTATGAAATATGTAGGGATACCCCTGACAAAAGATGTGAAAGATCCATACACTGAAAACTATAAAATATTTCTGGAAGAAATTAAAGTTCTAAATGAATGGTAAGATATACTGTTTTCATGGAGTAGAAGATGTCATTTGTTAAGATATCAATTCTCCCCAAATTTATCTATAGGTTCAATGCAATTCCTACCAAAATCTCAGCAAGTTTTTTTTGGTAGAAATTGACAAGCTAATTCTAAAATTCATATGGAAATGCAGAGAACCTAGTATAATCAAAACGATTTTGAAAAAGTAACAAAGTTGGAGAATTTACACTATCTGATTTAAGATTGCTATAAAGCTACAATAATTAAGATAGTGTTATTGTCACAAAGATAAAGAAATAGACCAATGAAACAGAATAGAGAGTCCATAAATAGGCCTACATGTATATGGACAATTTTTTCAACAAAGATACAAGAGCAATTCAATGGAGAAAAGATAATCTTTTCGATAAGTGGTTCTGGAACAATGAGATATCCATATGCAAAAAAAAATTGCGCTTCATACTTTGCACTATATGCAAAAATCAACTCATATAATAGATGAAATTATAAAACTTAAAACTATAACATTGTTAGAACACAGGTGAGAAAACTTTTCTGACCTTGGGTTAACCCTTAGTTTCTTTGATGTGACACTAAAACATGATCCATAAAAGGACAATTGATTGGATTTCATCAAATTCACACCGAACACACACCTCTTCAAAGAGGATACATAGATGACAAATAAACAGCTGAAAAGATATTGTATGTCATTAGGGAATTTCAAATTAAAGCAATAATGAGATACCACTACACACCTATTAGAATGGCTAAAATTCTAAACCCTGACATCACCAGATGATGACAAAAATGTAGAGCAACAGGAACTCTCATTCATTGGAGGGAATCCAAAATAGTAGAGCCACCTTGGAAGACAATTTGGTAGTTTCTTAGAAAACTAAACTTAGTCTTAACCATATGATTCAGCAATCACACTCCTTGGTATTTACCCTAAGGCACTGAAAGCTTATGTCCACACAAAAACCTGTAGTTTATAGCAGCTTTATTCGTAATTGCCCAAACATGAAAGCAACCAAGATGTCCTTCAGTAGGTGAATGGATAAACAAACTGTGGTACATCCGTACAATGGAATATTGTTCAGTGATAAAAAGAAATGAACTGTAAAACCATGAAAAGAAACAGAGGGAACTTAAGTGCCTATTGCTAACTGAAAGAAGTCAATCTGAAAAGACTATGCACTGTATGACGTTCTGAAAGAAGCAAAACTGTGGAGACAGTAAAAAGATCAGTGGCTGCCAGGGGTTTGGGGTTAGGGAAGGAAGGATGAATCAGTGGAGAATAGGGGATTTTTAAGGCAGTGAAACTATTCTGTATAATACTGTAATGGTGAATACATGACATTATGCGTTTCTCAAGACCCATAGAACACACAACCTAAAGAGTGAATCCTAATGTAGGTCATGGACTCTAGTTAATAAAAATGTATCAATTGGTTCATCAATTATAACAAACATCCCACACTAATGCAACATGTTGATAACAGGGGAAATGGAGGAAGGAGAGGAGAGGTGGTATATGAGAACTCTGTCCTTTTTGTTCAATTTTTTATAAACCTAAAACTGCCCCCCCCCCAAAAAAGCCTAGTAACTGTGTTTTAAAAAAATGCTATAGACTGGAAGAAAATTTTTTCAAATCATGTATCTGATAAAGGGTTTATGTCCAGAATACACAAAGAACTCTCAAAACTCAATAATAAAACAAACCAAATTAAAAATATATATATGAGCAAGAGATTTGAACAGATGCTCCACCAAAGAGATACATGGATGGCAAAAAAAGGGTACATTTTGTTTAACATCATTAGTCATTAGGGAAATGCAAATTAAAACTATGATGAGCTACCACTTAACATCCACTAGGATTACTATAATAAAAAAGATGGACAGTGACAAGTGTTGGCAAGGATGTGGAGAAATTAGAACCCTTATACATTGCTGGTGAGAATGTAAAATGGTGCAGTCACTTGGAAAACAGTTCAGCAGTTTCTTCAAAAGTTAAATTTACACCTACTATGTGATCCAGCCAAATTGTGGTATATCCATGTAATGGAATACTACTCTGCAGTAAAAAGAAATGAACTATGGTGCATGCTACAGCATGGATTAATCTCAAAATACTTTGAACAAGACCAGACAATAACAAGTACAAACTGCGTGATTCGATCAAATTCTAGGAAATGCAAAATAATGTATAGTAACAGGAAGAAGAGATTACAAACTGTCAAGAGGAAACTTTTGGGGGTGTTAGATATGTTCACTATCTTAATGGTGGTTTGGTTTCATAGGTTTACACACGAGTCAAAACTTAGGAAATTGTTCTCTTTAAATATGTACAGTTTGTTGTGTGTGAATCATAGCTCATTAAAACTGTTAAAAAAGAATAAAGGTAGCTATAAAAGATTACACGCAAGTTATTAATTTTGCAAATGCTTCTCTTCCAGTCATGAAATTAGAATATATACCATCATTTAAAAAATAATAATGATAAATGTATTTTAATGAAGAAAGAATTTGTTATGTGATAAAAGTCTCAGAATGACAATTTAAAGACAAAATTTTCATAAAAACCTGATATATAAAATATATTTATATTTAAGCATAAGTCTCTTAAAATTTATCTTAAAATTCACTTGACAGAATATTTTCATCTAAGAAATTAACTTTTAGATCTTCAGCAAAATGCAAATATTATGGAAGATTTGAAAAGGAAGTTTGTAATAGTCAACAATGCAAACTTCAACATATTTTAATGACGTGACAAATTCGATCACTTAGAAACAGGGCAGTTCCGTGGGCTATAGGAAGATATAGTCTGTGCTTTGGAAATGGTGTTATCAGAATATGAACCTATAACTTAAAGTTTAAATTAATAAATTAATTTATAATTTTTATATATACATATTTATATATGACATATATTATTATATATTATATATTTATAATTCATATTTAAATATTTAAATTAAAATATTTAAATTATATATTTATATATAATATATATTTATAAAAATATATATAAGTATATATTTATATATAATTTATATAAATTTAATTATAATTTATAAATTTATAAATTATAAAATAATTTCATGAGAAAACAGACAGAAAAAGTCTAAGTGACTTTATTATACTCTCAAATTACTTTGAAAGTGAAATCTATATTTTCATAGCCCATGAAATTGAAAAGCTGAAATTAATCAGGCCTGGACGTTATTCCTGACTTTGTAGAATGAGATCCCTCTCATCAGGGTGAGGGTAAATTGCTTCTACAGTTAGGCGAGTCTCTGGCCTTACTTGACCTTCTGGTTCTGTCACTTCTTGCCACGGTTAAGGAGTCCCCAATGACCCTGGTGGCTCCCCTCTGTATGTGCACCTCCCTGCTGGCTGCAGGCACATCTTGCATGACCTGGTGGGAGCTGTAACCCCATTGGGTGAAAAATGAGCCAACTCCACCACACACATTCTAACTTGAAGTGGGGACTGTGTGTGTTGATTAATTTTTATAATTGATTTGGCAATTATGCAATTAATTATGCCAATACCTGACTGGCATCATGCTAGGCACTGAGGATATAAGAGTAGAACAGAAAGCTCATCTGGTCTCATGGAAAGTTCAGTTATAGTGGATTAGGCAGCAATGCATGGAGGTCGTTGAGAAGTGTGAAGAAAATAGAGCAGGATAAAGAGAGAAAGACTTGGGCGTAGCGACATTGGACAGATAGGGCAGAGACTCCTCTGAGGAGGTGCCGAGTGAGCTCAGAACTGAATGACGGAGAGGAAGCCAGCTTTGCACACATCAGGGGAAGGAGAGCAGGAGTGTCCCGGGTGCCCAGTGTCTAAAGTTTATTCTGAGAGACATATGTGAGGAGGCAAAGAGGAAAGCGGAAGGCAGATGGCAAATAAGACATTGGAATAACACAAAGAAGAGTTTTCATGAGGTTGATAATATCCATGATGATTGTATTTTACCTGTGATGTCAGGTGAGGAAAATAAAGCAACCCTCCTTGAACTTGGAGCTGTGGAACCTTTAACTAAACTGCTCACGCATGAAGACAAAATAGTAAGAAGAAATGCTACGATGATATTTGGGATCCTGGCTTCTAACAGTAAGTATGAACTTTTAAAAATAATCAAATAATCTCAGGTAATGCATTATCCTTCTTTTAAATTTAATGTGAAGGGATTCATTTTAATTTTATTTAAACTGACTTTAATGTTAACGAAAAAGTTAAATAAGTATATTGCAACAAATGTATGATTTCTTCTTTTAAGGGATATTTTTTAAATATAAAAGTATATCCATGCAAAAACTCTCAAAGTTGGTGAGGTAGTATGTTCTAGTCTTAAAAGTTGGGAGAACAATCATTGTCTGTTAAAATTAAAATAGGTTTTTCTTGAGTTAGTATAATGTAATTTATCTGTCTATTTGTTAGTTACCCTTCATACATATTATAGTGAAAAAAGCCCAGGGTAAAGAGTTTTGATATATGTATTTTTTTGAAACTGCAAACTATATTTTGCCAAAAGTAAGTTTAGACATATATTTACACCTTAAGTCAGACCTATTACTTGCTTGAATATTTTCATACATTTAATATGGTGAAACAATAGTTAAAATATGCTGTTTTGTCTATTAGAATATCAGACAAAGACAAGTGACCAAGAAGAGAAACTGTAAAACTAAGGTAGCAGCTGTGACTTATTTCTGAGAAAAAGGGGGTTAAGGACGGCAGGAAAGAAGCAGGGGCATGCCTGTCTAGCCTTAATTAGGCTCATAAAAGCAACACAAAAGTGAACATAAAAAAAATCAATATACTTATCTTTAAGCATTTTTGGCATTTCTGATAATTAAATGGAATGGAAACAAGAAGTATTAATCCAAAAAGGCTGAGGATAATTCTTATTTACATTCTGTACAGGCTTTATTAAAATCAAAATTTAAAAACACCCTACCAATGAAACAAAAAAAAGAATTACTACTGTAGAGGAGGAAAAATTTCTCCTCTACCCTTCTCAGTTCTTCTGGCTAAGAATTAAATAGACATGAGACAGACTAGTAGGAGAAAATCAAATTTAATTTCATATGTATGGGGGCTCCATGAGACTATGAGGCCCACTGACAGTCAGGCAGTTGAAGCTTATATGCCACCAAGAGCTAAGGAGAAAAGGGGTCGGGGTCTGGGACTTCAAACGGGAGGAAAACAGTTTACAAGATGAGGAAAGCCAATGTTTGGTAAACAAATGTTTGCCATGCTATGCAGAGAAAATGAGCCAGAGAGGGCTTTGATCAAACAGGCCATGTTGTTTCCCCCGGTCTACCATACCTAACCCATCTTCTTTGTAGATATCCCTGGTCATACACCTTCTTCCTGGAACAGGTCCTTTATCTAAATTCTTTTAGGCAGTTAAGGGGGAGATAAAAGCTGTTCCTGAGTCTTTTGTTTCTTAAAAATAATCAGCCTAAAATAATCTTCCTGCCAGAGAGACACATTTTGGGATAGCAAAGTTAGCTCCCCAACACTACTGTATAATAAAAAAAAATGTAGGGCACAGTAACTCAGCTTTCCCAATAGGTGTTCTAGGCACATTTTGCACTTTTCTGAGCCAGACAGACCTGGGCATGAAAACTGGCCCCACCACTAACTCGCTGTGTGATTCTGAGCTTCAATCTCCTTATCTGTGAAATTAGATAATAATAGAACCTGTTTCATAAGGGACTATTCAACAGACATTACTATTATTGTTAATAAACATTAATATTCTGTTTCTTCTTTTGTAGACGATGTTAAAAAATTGTTAAGGGAGTTAGATGTCATGCATTCTGTCATTGCTCAGCTCGCTCCAGAAGGTAATTTTGCATCCTACATCTATTTCAAAAAATGGGACTGGTTTATTTTTCACATTTGATTAAACTACTTATTGACAATAGTTTACGAAATACCAATTGTGAATTGTCACTAAAATCTCTCAAACTAAGATGAGCTCCAACCAAGGTGAAATTCACAGAGCTTTGGTTTTCAAAGCATGTTTTAAAAGAATGGTTAAATAAACATTTAGCATACTTGTGTTATTTGTTTTTGACATGCAGAAGAAGTAGTTATCCATGAGTTTGCTAGTCTTTGCCTAGCAAACATGTCTGCAGAGTATACCAGCAAAGTGCAAATATTTGAACATGGTGGATTAGAGCCGCTCATCAGACTGCTGAGCAGCCCAGACCCTGACGTGAAGAAGAATTCTATTGAGTGCATTTACAACTTGGTCCAGGTAAGAGGAATTCCTAAAAATGTGTTTTGACAAAAACTGATTATAGAATTTATTTCCCTGCTAAAAAAAGGAAAAAGCTTTTGGGCCAGCCAGGTGGTGCAGCGGTTAAGTTCGCACATTCTGCTTTGGCGGCCCCAGGGTTTGCCAGTTCGGATCCTGAGTATAGACCTATGCATCACTAGTCAAGCCATGCTGTGGCAGGCGTCCCACATATAAAGTAGAGGAAGATGGGCATGGATGTTAGCTCAGGGCCAGTCTTCCTCAGCAAAAAAGAGGAGGATTGGCAGCAGATGTTAGCTCAGGGCTAATCTTCCTCAAAAGAAAAAAAAAAAGAAAAAACTTTTAAAAACTCACCAGTTTTGATTAACCAGTATTTCTCAGTACTACTTGGTAGTTACTATTCAGGGAAAAAATAGTAGAAGTTCAGTGGGGATAACTTTCAGTTTTATAAGTAATTATAAAATTCACACTTTATAAGTAATTGTCTCCCATGAAAGGGCATTTTAGAAGCCTACTTAAATGTTAAAGAATAGAATAGCTTGCAGATTAAGGTGGGATTATACCAGATAAAACGTATTTCTTCTGATAGAGGAAACCTAATACTCATGTTGAACTAGGTTTGACCTGGGCCGTTTCCTATTGATCTAACCTTGGTGATCTACGCCCACTGGATGTAATATATGCTGTCTTCAGTGTACCAAGATTTTGGATTAGACTTATTTATTGTTGAAAGCCTAGTGAATTAAGTATGCTGAACAGAACTCATGGTTCACAGTTGCAAGATGCTTTCTCTCTGTGCTGTATCTCTCTGTGCTGTTTTCCTTTGCGGTGGAAAGAAACAGCCTACCTCCCCCTCCCAGCTTGTTCTGCCCGCTTCCCCGTGCCCCAGCCCAGTGCGCACACCCTCACCCCCACAGCGGGTCGGCTCCCTGACACTTTGGACAGCCTTCTCTCCTCCTTTACCTGCTCAGGGTCCCGAACAACTCCCACACACATTTGATAAGCTTTAGATCAACAGAAAATACAAAAAACACCTTTTTAAACAGTCAGGAGTAGAGTGTAAAAGAAAGACATAGCAAAGCAAAGGTGAGGGAGGGTTTACTGAGAGGCAAAGTATCTAGACAAATTATATAGAAAAAAAGAGACAAATGGGCTCATGCCAAAAGGCAGCAGAAGCATACATTCCCGGCCTTGGATGTAACGCCTCGTGGCTGGGCGCTCACTGGTGTTACCCTCACTCCTTCCTAAAAGAGACGTCCTCAAGAGGAAGTCCAGCTGCTTCCCTTCTCTAGTTACTTCACCTCACCGGAGGCCTAAATAGTCCTATAAATGTTTGTGTTTTTCATTCCAAGACTCCTCAAAGCTCTATTTTCTTATATTTTTTATCAAATGGAAATGAAAAGACTTAACCTTCGCTCTTTTTCATCAACAGAAGTCCTAGTTGATAACAGTGTATTGATTTCCTAGGACTGCTGTCACAAAGTACCCCAAAGTGGGTGGCTTAAAACAATGGGTATTTATTCCCGCACGGTTCTGGAGGCTGGAAGACGAAATCAAGATGTCGGTGGGGCCATGCTCCCTCTTCGACTCTGGGTAGAACCCTTCCTTGACTCTCCTGAGCTTCTGGTGGTGGCTGTTGATCCCTGACATTGTTTGGTTTTCAGCTCCATTCCTGTCGTCTCTCCCTCTGTCTCTTCTTACAAAGACACCAGTCTTACAAGGACACCATTCAATACCCACCCTATTCCACTGTGATCCCAGCTTAACGAGTTACACCTGCAATGACCCTGTTCCCAAATAAGATCATGTTTTGAGATACTGAGGATTAGGACTTCAACATATATTTGGTGGTTGGGTGGGGGAGAGGGACACAATTCAACCCTTAGACCAACAGCAACGCTGTTTTTTTATGTCTGAAGGAAGCTGGATTTTAGAGGTCAGTTGAAGGATGGATAGAGGAAAGCTAAGCTCTAAGTGGGGCCTTTTCCACCTTTAATACTATTTTATATTTACCATGTTTTGATTTAAAATGTCATGATTTGGCAGAGTTTGGAGACTTTTCATGGTTTTTTGACTTGTTTTTTCCATTGTTCACCCCAACCAACCCCTCCCCCCCAACACATAGAATTACAGACACACAAAGCAGAGCAACTCGCCTAGACTCTAATGACCCCTTGATATTGTCAATGTCTTAAATAAAGGTCATGTGTCTGAACTAAACCTGATGTAAGCTTGCATGCACAGGGCCTGCCAACAGCACTGCGTGCATATAAGCATTTCATAAGCAATCCATCTGCATGAAGATAATAAGGAATTGATGCCATCATTTCATTTTATCAAATACTGTTTGAAACAGGATATAGAGTGTGAAAAGAATTTTATTATGCATCGATTTTATTGTAATGTTGTTTATGGTAATAGGAGTTTCTTGTATAATAAAGCAACACTAGGTACTGCAGAAGTCACAGATGATGTCTATTTCCTGTTATTGACAATGTCTGCATGGTTAAAAAGAATATTTTGGTGGTGTTAATTTTCAAGTTTGCTTATTTTTGTTTGTGAGTTATTTTGGAAGGGAATCTGGAATAAAAGATGGGAACATTATAACTTTCTCTGTTAGAAAATAGAATTTCTCCCTTCTTGACACTGTATTTTGCTTTAAAAATTGCTTATTTGATCATTTGTATCTCATGGCAGGATTTTCAATGTCGAGCTACACTTCACGAACTAAATGCAATCCCTCCTATATTAGATCTCTTGAAGTCAGAATATCCAATTATTCAGTTGTTGGCGCTCAAAACCTTAGGTGTTGTTACGTATGACAAGGAGTCACGAACAATGCTGAGAGAGAATCAAGGCGTGGACCAGCTTATTAAGATCCTAGAAACTAAGGTATTTCTAATTTTCATTCAACTCTCTGTGAGGAAATGTATCTTTCCTAAATGTTCTTATAAAATACAAATTGTAGAGTATTTTTTTAAAATGAAGTTTTATTACATTTAAGTATGAGAGTAAGTATGATGGATTAATTTGCTTATTGCTCCATACTTTATTGGCATGATTAAATCAGACTAATGATAAAGCCCATTATAAAATAATTTTTTAAACCTTCTGGTTACAAGATTTAAGATTTTTTAATTCTTGTTTATGATCTTCTTCAAGACTTCCTGAAATGCCTAGAATTAGTCTTTTAACCTTTGTCTGCCATAGGTTTCTCTGAGGTAAAGTAAGGAGAGTAATTTACTTCACACTGTGAAGGGTAATCTGTTTTACTCAGTCTACTGATTTAAGTATTAATTTCATCTAAAAAATACCTTCACAGAAACATCTAGAATAGTGTTTGACCAAATATCTTGAGACCATGACCTCGCTAAGTTAAAACATAAAAATTAAGCATCATAGGTCCATCCCTTGTCAAGTTGGCACCATATGTATCTCCTTAAATCATATTTAATCTCCAAAGAAAGACAATAGCAGGGTCCTATTTCCACCTAACATGATATAACTGTCCTGTGTACCCCCACAAACGCACTGACCCTTTGCCCAGAAGAGGATGCAAAGTCCCTGGATGGTGTTTACTTTTCTCCATGACATCCCGTAACTGGAATACTATTTTGTAAAGTCAGTACAGCTTATGTTACCTAAGGGGATAAGAGAGGGAAGAAAATAAAGATATTTCATACACACACACACACACATTCTTAACAAAATAAGGAAGAAATACTCATGACAATTACAGTCCTTTTTTCTATAACTAGTCACATGGCTGTAGTAGGTATTTATAACTACCTTCTTCCAATACCCATTCCATGTTCTCTTTGCCCTCAGCAAGTACCTCAGCTGGTCTTGGTTCTTTGCCTGGTGGGGTGACCCAAACCTTCACTCCTGAAGAGTCTGGGCCGTGAGTGGTCCTGCCTGGGTTGGGTTGCTGTAGTTGTTCATCGACCTTAATCACACATGGTAGTACTGCATGGTAGTACTGAGATGCCCTAGAGGGGCCTCCTGTCTTCCAGACGTACTTTTCCTTACCTCTACTGTAGAGTGGCTTCCATTTTCCCCTTGGTAGTGGGGATCATTCACCCCAGTCAGCACAATAACTGTCTTCTTTGCCTGTTGATTCAGAGGCGTGAAGAGCCCAAAGTGGCTGGGCAGCAGCCTTAACTTTTAGTTCAATGGAATCATTGTTGTGTCTCCTGTTGGACACGTTCCTCCCTTTGGAACTAAGACCTTTAGGCCAGCAGAGAATAAGGTCGTGGAGACAGGAAGCAAAAACTTTGCTAGTGGGTCACCAGAGGTAATAATAAGTGATGCCACTCCCATTTCCACCCCTTGATCCCTGGACCCATGAACCCTGGCTATGGGTGAAACAACACCATATATTAGACACTGATTCAGGGCGTATACAGCCTCCTGGGGAACCTTGCTTGGGCCCTGCCACCTAGCTGGGCCTGTAAAGCAGTCTTAAGAAGACCATTGTATCACGCCAGCTGCTGCGGGACGGTGGGGAACATGGCAAGGCCAGTGAGTTCCGCGAGCTTGGGCCCATTGCTGCACTTCTTTCGCTGCGACGCGTGTTCCTTGATCGGAAGCAATGCTGTGTGAAACACCATGATGGGGGCGCGTCCTTTCTGTTTCTCTCACTTTAAGGATTCCCACCTTAAATTTTTCACTGTTCAGATAAGGCTGCAGTCTTCCACTGCTCCAGGATTGGGATTCGGGAGATTCCTCAGGCAAGAAAGCCACACACTCACAAAGCTTCCCTCTACCAGTTGGAGATTTTAAGGAATACACTTTCCTTCAGCTTCTGTCTGATTTTTCAAAAAATATTTTCCTGAGATTTTAAAATTGTTGGTGGTGGAAAGTTGTGTGAGCAGCTTTACTTGGATACCATTATTTTTTGTACATAAAACGTTTTGGAGCAGGGGAAATGAGAAAAGATGGGGCAAGTGAGAAGGGAGAGTGATGTTATGTGAATAAACAGAACTGTTTCCTTGAGCCTCTGTCACAACATAATTAATTACATTATGTTCGGACTGACCTTAGTCTGTCTTGTAAAATGTGGAAAGTATACATTTCTTTTAGGAGAACTTTCTAGAGCTGTATTTGCTTTTATTATTAGGAATGGAATGACCTTCACGTAGAAGCACTTTCAGTGGTAGCCAATTGCCTTGAAGATATGGATACCATGGTGCTGATTCAGCAGACAGGGGGCCTTAAGAAGCTCCTGTCATTTGCAGAAAACTCTACAATTCCTGACATTCAGAAGAATGCAGCCAAAGCCATCACTAAAGCGGCTTCTGATTGTATGTCACGTTTTATACAAACTAAGCGTACATATTTCCTCTTGTATTCTTAATTTTGATTAGTGCTAACAAACACTAGGGTATTCATCTGCTTTTAAACGACCATTTGAGAACAGTGCTATACCTACTATTTAAGGCCAAAATTCATCTCAGTGCCAATGAGTTAAAGGAGAGATTACTTTGTCCAGGATGTAATAAACTCAGTGTGCTTAGACCTCCAGCTTTTGTAAACAGTTCACTCCCAAATTAAGTTTGAAGCCTTTATTTCTCTTGATTTTGGAATTATATAGAATGTATGCAGTGTTTGTGATCCTGGAAACATTGTTTCAATAAATCCACATTTGGAGTGAAATCTATATAGTAATTTCAAGTTTCAGCTGGAGTCCAGCAGTGCCCTGTTATATAGCTGTGAAAAATAATATGTTCCTCCCATCTCCATAATACAATTTTCATTTCAGTGGCAAGCTATGTTGATATAAATCTGTAAAACATGAGAGATTAATTACATCACAAGCACCGAAGATGAAATTATAGTTTTAATTTATGTATATTTGGAGTATTTTATTTAATAAAAGATGTGATTTTATTTTCCCCCTTCTACATCACTTCTCTTATAAATGATGACAGCTTTGACTAGTGAAAGTGATTTATATTCTAAACATATATACTCACATCTGTATATATGTCTGTGTGTATATTATGGGAAACATTTCCTTTTCAACCCATGCTGGATTTCTTCAAGGCCGAGTTTTAATGCAGTCAGCCGAATTCCACTCTAGGACATAGTTAATATAGACGGGCTTTGTGAGTTACATTATGAATACCCAATCTAAAGACAGGCTGTAAGATTAAGGTTTTTAATATTGGCAAAAGTTGGTTGAGTCAGTATTCTGTCCAGTGGAACTTAGACCTTATCATACCTGGTCAGTTCAGTTTTCTGTCTATCCCACGCCGCCTTAGCTATTTGAGGCCCAAAGAGAGGGCCGTGGGAAGACAGGGACAATGGCAAACCTAAAATTTTTGCAGATCTCCACTTCTCTTTGGTTTAGTGTGGCTGGGCCATTCGAAGATTGTTCCAGGCCCTCGTGGGATGGTGAGTTTCATGAGTCGTTTAGCCATCATGTGACATAGTCATGGAAAGGACACTGGATAGAGAGCTCCTGGTGTTCTTGTTCTACTAGTGGTTCCGCTGCTGGCACTGCGGTGGCCTGGGGATGTGACTGTGAGTGCACTACAGCCTCTCCAGACCTATTTATTAATGACTTATTGAGTCCTCACTTTGTGTTAGTAAACCCAGAGCTGCCAAGTAAACAGGCAATCACAAGGCGGTGTTAAAGGTGCTTGATGATGGGAGAACCGGATCCCCCAGGAGGGCCTCCTAATGCAGACTTAGGTGAGACAAGTCTTCCTGAAATAGGTGATTGACAAGCTAGGACCTGGGGTAAATAATAGAAACCGGCTGGGCAAGGGAGGTCCTGGTGGGAGGGGGGCCAGCAGTCCTCTAAGGAGAAGGAACAGTGTGTGTAAACGCCAGAGAGGGACAGAGCGTGGTAAACTCCAGAACTGAAAGTTTTCAGAATGGCTAGTGAATAGAAGGTAGCAGAAAATTGAGAGTTAAGGCTGTGGAAGTAATGAGGAGCCAAATGCTAATGGGCATTGCAAGCCAAGTTAAGGACTGTGGACTTGATTTTCATGGCAACAAAGAACCATTGAAGTGACTTAGAGAGGAGAAGGAACATTCTGGATTTTCACTTTTTAAAGAAAGAGCACTCTTGCTGCAAAGACGTGTGCAAAGACAGGGAGAGACCAGGACAGGGATCGCTGCAGTGGGTGGTCTTGGTGGGGGGTGACAGGGTTCTGACACAGACACGGTGATTGAGATGGCTGAGAGGCATTTGCAGAAGAACCACCAACACAGTGCCTGGCACAATGGGGGTCCATAGTGTTTACTGAATGACCAGTGGGTTGGGGAGGAAGGAGGTGATGTCAAGGACAAGGCCCGGTTTCTGGCTTGGACAGCTGGAAGTAGAATGATGCCACTCACAGAAACGGGGAACTCAAGGAGAGGAGCAGGTTTTGACTGAAGGAAAGGAAATGAGTTCTATTCTTCTCATTTTTTAAAATTGTGGTAAAATACAGATAATAAAATTGACCATCTTAACCATTTTTAAGCGTACAGTTCAGCAGCATGAAGTAAATTCACATTGTTGTGTGACCATCACCACCATTCATCCACAGGACTCTTTTCATCTTGCAAAACAGATACTCTGTACCCATTAAACAATGACTCCCACTTTCCCCTCCCTGCAGACCCTGGCATCACCATTCTTTCTGTCTCTATGATTTTGACTACTCTAAGTTCTCATATACGTGGGATTATACAACATTTGTTCTTTTGTCACTGACATTTCACTTGATGTCCTCAAGGTTTATCCAGGTTGTAGCATGTGTCAGAATTTTCTTCCTTTTCAAGGCTGAATAATATTCCACTGTATGTATATACCACATTTTGTTGATCCATTCATCCATTAGACACCTGGGCTGCTTCCACCTTCTGGCTATGGTGAACAATGCTGCTATGAACATGGATGTACAAATTTCCCTTCCAGTCTCTGCTTTCACTTCTTTGAGGTATCTACCCAGAAGTGGAACTACTGGATACTATAGTAATTCTGTGTTTAATATTTTGAGGAATGGTCATACTATTTTCCATAGTAGCTACACCATTTTATATGCCCATCAGTCGGGCACAAGGGTTCTGACTTCTCCATTTTCTCACCAACACTTGTTATTTTCCTATAGTAGCCATCCTAATTGGTGTGAAGTGGTATCTCATTGTGTTTTGATTTGCATTTCCCTAATGATTAGTGATATTTAGCATCTTTTTCATGTGCTTATTGGCCAATTCTATATTTTCTTTGGAGAAATGTCTATTCAAATCCTTTGCCCATTTTTTAAACCAGATTGTTTATTTTGTTGTTGTTGAGTTGTAGGAGTTCTTTATATATTCTGGATATTAACTCCTTATCAGATACATGATTAGTAAATGTTTTCTCCCATTCTGCAGGTTGCCTTTCCACTCTATTGATTGTGTCCTTTGATGCACAGAAGTTTTTCATTTTGCTGTGGTCCAATTTATCTATTTTTTCTTTTGTTGCCTGGGCTTTGCTGTCATATCCAAGAAATCATTAACAAATCCAAAGTCATGACATTTTCTGCTACATTTTCTTGCAAGAGTTTTATAGTTTTAGCTCTTGTGTTTAGGTCTTTGATCCATTTTGAGTTGTTTTTGTGTCTTTGGTGTAAGGTAGGGATCCAGCGTCATTCTTTTGCATGTGGATATCCAATTTGCTCAGCACCTCTTGTTGAAATCTGTTCTTTATTTGTAAGACAAAGAAATTCAACCAGATAGTCTTTAAGTCCCATCTGGCTTAATGTTTTATGAATCTACCTCCTTATGTTAGTTCTAAAATGACTACCTTCCAGTTCCAAATCGTGTCTTCTCACTCTTTATTATAGAATCTAATGACTAAATTTGTACGTATTTGGTCTACACCATTTGTGATTTTTTTTCACGTTCCCTTCAACCATCACTGTTCCTGACAGAATCCTTATCTTATTTAGTCTCTCTTCATACATCATGTCCTCAGGCCAAACTGTAATCATTTTCTTAGCTTTTCTGGACTTTCTCTTGTTCATGATACCCTCCTTGCAGTGTGGTGGTAAGTGTTATGAACAGCATTTCGAAAACATGTGCCATCACTTTATATAATATAAAGATGGCTTATTTATGAATATTTTCAATTTCAGTCTTAGGAATCTAGTATTTTAGTCAGCCTTTTAACAATATCAGCATATTGGGCCAACCCTTTGAGAGAAAGACCTATAGTGGATCCCAGATCCCATTTCTCAGTGAGGACTCTGAGCTCAGAGTCTTTCATTTTATTTTATTTTGTTGTTTTTCTTTCTTTCTTTCTTTCTTTTTGAGGAAGATTAGCCCTGAGCTAACATCTGTGCCCATCTTCCTCTATTTTATATGTGGGACACCTGCCACAGCACGACTTCACGAGTGGTGCACAGGCCCACACCCGGGATCCGAACCAGCGAACCCCGGGCCACAGAAGCAGAGCACGCAGATTTAACCACTGTGCCACCGGGCCGGCCCCACAAAGCCTTTAGTTTTGAATTCTAATATTTTTGATTTGTAGTTTAAAAAATGCAAAATTTGCTTCAAGGATGGTAATGCATTTTCACCAAAGCCTAGGATATAATCAATGTGTACAAGTGTTCCATGAAATCTTGAAAAGGTATACTCTTTGCTTAATGCTCAACAAATATTTATTGTATGCATGCTATATGCAAGGCACTATTCTAGAAAAACAATGAATGAGATAAGTGAATAAATATTTGTTGAACAGACAAAAAGATATATTTCCTGTAGAATGTAAAGTTTGATATTTGTCTTTTAGTTCAGCTTTATAAATTATATTGTACAGTTCTTTTTGTCCTTATTTTTTATCTACTTTGATCTATCACAGATGAAGAGTGGTATGTTAAAAGTTTCCCACTATGTCATTTCTGTTGATTTTCTCTTGTAATTTTATATTAGCTAACTTTGCTTTATTTAATATTGCTTTATATCCACTTCTGATTTTTTAAACTATAAAATTCTAATTTGATATTAAGATTGCCATGTATTATCAAACATGGTCTTGGCAGAAAACAGCTCTGTAAATTCCAGATGATTTAAATAAAGACACAACTTTCAGAAATATAAAAGGGAACAAACAAGGTGGTGAAGTTCCCACAGATGAGCAATATTGTGAAACCTTCACTGTCACTAGATCTGAAGGCAAGGCGACAGAACATTTAGATTTATCTTTGCCACTATTAGAACTTCTTTCTGACATCATGTTTATGCTTTCTACTTTTCATTTTTCTGTGCTGTCTCTTTGTTTTCTTTCTTTCTCTTCGTTATATAGATTTGAAAAAAAGTTTAAAACGGTTATTTTAAAGATAAAGTTACTATAGTTAAGATATTTAACACTTTTGCTTCCGTAACTCTTCCCCTCCCTGATGTTTGTAAATTTCATAGGGGTTACAGATTCTCCTCTCTGAAATCTACATAAATCTCTCCTTGTTAAGAATCACTTTGCCATTACATTCAATTTCATCCACGTTTACCCTTTAGCATTATGTACATATTGGGTCTGTTTCAGTGTACTTTGTGAATTTCTCATAATAAAACGTACCCATTCTTCAGATTTTAGTTTCGATTCATTTCTTAATTAACCAGAGTATATTTTTTCAGTTAAAATTTTTTTTTTTGTTCAGAGATAGTCAATAGTGGTGTATTTTTCAAGACCTGACCTTTGAATATTTGTTGCCTTCAAACGTATATGACAGTTTAGCTGGGTTTGGAATTCTCATCATTGCCGTTTCTCCTCAAGTTACTATGATTGTTGCTTTTGTTGAGTCTGAGTCTAAGGATAGCCTGATTTCCATTCTTTTGTATATAAGGTCTTTCTTTTTCTATTTGGGTAGAATCCTTTATCCTAAGAGTTCAAAAATTTTCCCAAAATAATGTCTGAGACTCTCTCTCTGCCTATAACATAGTGAAGTCTTTTGAACTGTAGAATCATGTTTTGTTTATTTTTCCTAACTTATATTATACTTTTGATTATTTTTGTTTTATTTAATATTTTTCCCCAGGAATATTTATTGTTTTTAGACCATCTCCGTTCTCTTTCTTCTGTACCTGTTACACACTCTTTCATGCTTTTGGTTTTAATGTTTAGTTCATCATGGAAGGAGAAGTGCTCTGTCTAGGCCTGGTTTAAATGAACAGATGAGGCTCACAAGGTGCCCTTTGCCTATTTTCCCCATCAACTGAGATGGCAATGGAATCCTTCAGCCCAGTTTTGGATGATGATGGGGCTTCCCTCCAATGTGATGTTGCAACCCTAACATGCTATTTCCTCCCGGTCCACTGGTTATAGAGGAAGAAGCTGATAGAAGTTTGGAGCATTCTGCAGAGCCCACGGTTGTTCACTCACCCGGGGTAGCTTATGGGATTTGTTTCTTCCTCTCTTGTCCCTGCCCCATGGCCCTCTTTTTCTCCTTTTCTTTACACTCAGCCTCCTTGGAAGACTAGTCAACTTTAAATAACCCTACCTCTTCATCTTATCTCCATCCCTTAACCTACGGCATGTGACTTCTGTTTCCACCGTTCTGCCAGAACAGTCCTTGGAGAATTTGACTTTGACCTCCCACATCCTAACTCCCACACACACATTTTCAGCCTGTGCTTTACTTGATCTCTCTGTGCCTTTCACTTTGTTGACTGCCCCCTCCTCCTTAAAACTCTTCTAGCCCTTGATTTTCATAACATCCCTCCCCTCTGATTATTATCTTAATCAGCACACCAACTCGTTGCCTTCACCAGCTTCCTCTCCTCTGCCTGTCATTTCAATATTAAACCCGCCTTCCCACCTTCTGTCTTGTTCTTTTTTCAGTCTCCCTGAGTGGCCTCGCTTATGACTGTTTCAGCTGACTCCTTATTTGCTTATGAATCCCAAACCTGTATCTACTTATGACCTGTCTTCTGAATTCCTGCCTGTATTTCTGATCACTTCCAAGCGCATCCAGCAACGTTGCCCAAACTCGAGTTTTGAGGAGTCTTGAATTTCTTTGAAAATCTGATGAAAGAGTCCCTCCTCCTAAATGTGCATATGCACAATATTCTTCATATAATTTCAGGGAGTCTTGGACTGCCTGAAGCCCATCTATGCCTTCTGGATCCATGGACCCCAAGTTACTATCTCTTGGACTAGGACGAACAGGATCAAGTCCAGATGCCCCAGCTTGGAATCAGAGATTCTTCTGTTTCATACAATCATATGACCATTGGTTGTCAACTGGATCTTGCTCAGACTCTCTCCATAGTGCTCTCAAGCATATACCTTATGCTGTAATTTTGTATACATTTGCTCTGGTTTAGGTTCTTGGTCTGGATTCTGATTTTGGAAATCCTGTTTTGATCTATTGGTATTTTTGTTCTACAGATACCTGGGCATAGAGGGAAAATAAAATTTTCTAATTTTATTGCTTTTTGAGGTGTCAATAAAATAACTGGTTTTTCTTTCTGCCTGTAAGAAATTTCAGAATGTACTTTCTCATGCTTTAACCGAGTGTAGCCCGCTCTGCTTTAAAGATGCTATCAGTTTCCTCCCACCATAGCCTTCATCTATCCCTACTATGCTAAATTAATGCTTGGACTAAGGTAGGCTGACCCTGCTACTATGGAATACCAAGCAAGCATAGCACAAAAAGTTAGCTTCCGTTGCTTAGCAGAACTCCATTTTCCAGGTGGGAAGAGATTTACATCTGCCCTAACGTAACTCAACCAACTGCCCATCTGTGTTACAGTGGAGATCCTTCACCATTGCCCGGCAGGTTTCAGCTATTACTGTAAAAGCTTGCATTTCTAATTCAAGAAATTAGATAGAGGAAGGATAGCCTTCCTCTATCCTTTCTGGCACAGTCTCCTTCCTTTCTAAGTTGTTTCCACGTTTGGTAACTGAACAAACACTGGAAAAGTACATCAAATGAGGCTTCAAGTCCAACGAGTGCAGAGACGGTTTATTTTTCTTAGCCTAGGAGGTCTCTAGTCTGGAAGCTTGGTCTTTGGAGTCTCTAGAAAGAGAAATGATTCCACAAAGATCCAAGCTTTCTCGCTGTCTACATATCCCAATACATCCCCAAGAGCGAACCCTCTCCTGATTGGAAGGACACGGCTTTGAGAACCTCTCTCCATTCCAAATTCATCCAGAAGCAGAATTCCCCTAACAACTCTGAACTGCCTTAGCCACAACATTTCTGGGCGGAATCGCCCACTTCCGTCCAGAATACAATATTAGAACAGAAACAACATCCTGTTCCCTAGAGCCAGTGCCAGAGGATAAATTGGCATCTTCCTCATTTACCTGATTATTCTCTTCTATTTTGGTGACTTATTTACCTCCTAATGCTATTTGCCTAGCCAGATCCTCCCTGGCTCCATTCTAAACTCTGCCTTCTTTTCAGATCCTACGTATATTTCTTGTCAACGCCTTTCTATATCAACTGTTGCCTGCCTTGACTTCTATCTACCAGATTTTACATTAGACATGCCTGACTTTATGTTAGTAACAGTTATAAACTCTACAAACTTAATGAGGATTAACAAAGTTATCTCTTAATATTTCTGTATTGAAAGTAAATAATCATGGGGCGAGCCTGGTGGCATAGTGGTTGGATTTGCATGCTCTGCTTCAGCAGCCCAGGGTTCACAGGTTTGGATCCTGGGCACGAACTTAGACACTGCTCATCAAGCCAGGCTGTGGTGGTGTCCCACATACAAGAAAAAAAAATTGGCACAGATGTTAGCTCAGCAACAATCTTCCTTGGGCAAAGAGGAAGATTGGCAACAGATGTTAGCTCAGGGCCAAACTCCTCACAAAAAAAAAAAAAAAGGGAAAGAAAGTAAATAATCATGAAGAAGTTTTAAAATAATTTTCCACAATTAGAAAACTGCATAAGTAGGTTTTAACAAATATTACTCCTTATATTGTTATTAAGAACAATGTAGGTGGCCGGCCCCATGGCCAAATGGTTAAGCTCACATGCTCTGCTTTGGCAGCCTGGGGTTTCGCCAGTTTGGATCCTGGGCATGGACATGGCACTGCTCATTGGGCCACCCTGGGGTGGCAGCTCACATGCCACAACTAGAAGGACCCACTACTAACAATACACAACTATGTACTGGGGGGCTTTGGGGAGAAAAAAGGAAAAATAAAATCTTAAAAAAAAAAAAAGAACAATGTAACCATTAGTATTCATTTATAACATTTTCTTTTTACTTTCCATTATCGTCAAAAAAATTTCTGTAGGCTAGGTAATGCATAGTCATTGCATGTCAAAAACACAGTTGAATCACAGAAACACATAATACGCGGTTTTTAAGTTTTGTTCACTGAGTGAAGTGTTAACATGCATCTCTACCATGGAAAGCTGAGTCGGTATGCCTTTGACCTGGCACCAGGAAGAGGAAGGTGTTAATTACCGTGTTGCCATGAGGTTTATGAACTGGCATTAACATCTCAGCAGGAGCAAGGGTGGCACAGTGGCAACTTCTGAGAATGGTGAAGAAAAGCATCATTACCTACAGATTTATTTTCAGTTACAAAACCTCATGCTTTTTATTTGAATGATACTCAACAAACGTTATTTTTAAAGGACATTACTCTCTTAGTAGCATAATTACCACACCGTCTTTATTATCTGCATAATTAAAACATAAATACTTCTCCGTGTAGCAATTCGGTGCAGATACGTGGTGAACGTGTTAATTCATCTTTGAAATCCATTACAGCTGTGCTGCGCTCAGCACTTTGGAGGTTTGGTGAACAGAGCTGAATTTTCAGAACACTCTGTTGAGAAACCAACTGCTCACAGTACCTAAATAGTTTTAAAAATCTTTCCAATAATGGCATGTATACTGTTTTTTGAATGCCACAATTACACACTCCGAAGTCAGTCTCTTCAAATTAACTCTTTTGGCCAGTTTTCCTGATAGAATCCATGCTCAGAGTGTTGTGTTAGGAAAGCTCATTTAGAGCCATCAGGGAAGTCTTTCTTATCCATCTAAACATTTTAGGTCAGAGACTCTAGAATGACTTCTGATCTTATTTATTCAGGGAAAACTACATATATTTTAAAATATTTTAGGAGCCACATTCTTGAAATCTAAGTATCAATTGCAGCTTTTTTATGAAACACTTATGGCCTGCCTGAATTCTAATTTTATATGAAAAGAGCAAGAGATTAAAATGATAGGGTTACAGGACATGGTTCATGATCGGTTTGAGATGAATGAACAGAAGTGTTATGAACTTTGATGTGCCGGTTAATGGCCAGATTGCTTGGCACACATCTGTGTAGCAGGCCAAAGAAGTATTTGCAAACATGGTGACTCCTGAATGTGACACTGGTTCTGGGAAAGGGGGCGATTTTAAAAAATCGTTGTTGAAAGAAGACAGAAATCACATATTAACTGTAAAATGGAACCCTAGTCACTATGATTTCTGAAGCTATTTCTGGAAAAAAGTTAATTAAAATATATTCAAGTAATGAATTAATTCCACATGTAGATATAATCTAAATTAACATCATCATTTTTGCAGAGATTTTTACTCTAAAGGAATATTCTTCTCTTATATGTCAACATCCTAAGAGCATATATCACACATCCTTCTATTTTAATCATGTAAATTGACTTTATAAAGGTTAATTAATGGAGAAGCAAACCTATGACAAAGTTTTTTGAAGGAACTATAAATAAAAGAATTATTTGTAAGTTATTTCTGTTCAAACTAGTGTCTGGTACCCCTTACGGCATTAAAACTGAGGTTGGTTTAATATATTTTTTTTCTAGTACATGCTTTTAGTAAATAGTAACTTATTTAGAACTAACTATAGAATACGAAATAAAAAAATTAGTTTTAATGTTCTAATTTAGTTTAATGTAGTATTTGCTTTAGTATTACTATGAGATTGCCATTTAATAAAAAAATCAAACGAAATCAAGAGAAAAAATTAGGGAACAAAAAGAACATTAAAAATACTTTGGTTTTTAATTTACTGTTTTATAAATGAGGTGAATATCATGCTATGTACTTAGAGTCATAACTTTATATGTTTTCAAATAAAGAAAACTGTATTAATGTATGTTTAGATTATGTTTATGGTGAATTAGCAATTAAATAATTCTTTTAATTTTTGCTATGTCAGCATGTATTATAACTTAAGAGAAAAGATGACTATGATTTTTTGGATACCATTATAAATTCCTTAAGACTTGGGAGCATATTTCATTACTCATTTTTCACTTTCTCCTCTTCTCTTGAGCATCAAGTTCACCAGTTTGTACATTTTAGTTCTTTAAATATTGGGTTTTGTATTTAAAATAAACATCAAATAAATAGGTTTTTGTCCTTAGTGAGAAGATAGCATGTATAAATACAGAACCATGCCAGGCACGTGACTGGTATTAAATAAGTTCCTGCTAAATCTGAAACTTGCCTCTTTCTCGTTATAGAATTTTCTTTGCCATAGTGTTGATATCATATAAGGGGAAAGGGAAAAAAGGCAATATCCATAATTCATTTTGCATAATCACCGTGTTCTAAAGGTTAAATAGATATATTTTTTGTTTAGTTCAGACTCTTGACTAAAGCTAGCAAATAGTTTGAAAACCTATCACATTTTGGATGCGGAAGTAATTATACTTGCACAGTTTTTGCAGCCAAATTCTGATTTTTTTTCCCCTTTTGGTTTATGAAAGCTGAAAATAGAAAACTTTTTCACGAACAAGAAGTTGAAAAATGCCTTGTAGCCCTTTTGGGTTCCGAGAGCGATGGAACTAAAATTGCTGCTTCCCAGGCCATTTCGGCCATGTCTGAGAATGCCGGCAGCAAAGAGTTCTTCAACAATCAGGGTAAGCTGAGCGCGGGAAACCGGCTTGAACCTTTTTGGGTTACCTACCACCTTCTCTAGTTTACGTGGATGTTTGTAAAGTCACATTTTTACCTTTCCTTTTTGTGTAGGGATCCCACAGTTAATTCAGTTGCTAAAAAGTGACAACGAAGAGGTCAGAGAGGCTGCCGCCCTCGCCCTGGCCAATCTGACCACTTGTAATCCTGCGAATGCAAAGTAAGTACAAAAGGACTCATTCGGCACGGCCTGTTATGGGAGAGCTAACGTCCGAGATGCTCTCATTTTAATCTTTTGGCTTTCAAGGCAGTTTACATATTCATTCCATAGCTCAGGTTATTCCTTAGGAACTCCATGGAAATAAAAGTCATCAGATAGGCCGGTTTTCCAAAGATATTACAAAATCTTGACTCTATCTGGGCTTGTTGGGAAAACGTGTGGACCGTTGGATTCAGACAACAGGCTAACTCTTGTGGAAGGTTCCAGTACAAATCAAACTGGATAATGATGGAAATATTAAAGATGACATTATAGAAACATTTGATAAATCTGGAAAAAAATTTTAAAGCTCTATTTTAAGAGGACATAAACATTAGGTAAATCTAAAAACATTTAAAAAATAAATTTAGGGGCTGGCCTGGTGGCGCAGTGGTTAAGTTCGCACGTTCTGCTTCTCGGTGGCCCGGGGTTCACTGATTCAGATCCCGGGTGCAGACATGGCACCACTTGGCAAGCCATGCTGTGGTAGGCATCCCAAATATAAAGTCGAGGAAGATGGGCACAAATGTTAGCTCAGGGCCAGTCTTCCTCAGCAAAAAGAGGAGGATTGGCAGACGTTAGCTCAGGGCTAATCTTCCTCAAAAAAAAAAAAAAAAGAAGAAAGAAAAAAGAAATAAATTTAAAACAACATATCATGGGTAAATACTTTGAAGAAAGGTTGAAAAGGAATGTCTTCTGTATTCCAAGCACTGTGGCATGTGGGTTACATTCTTTTAAAAATTTAATTATCAAGATAATCCATCAACTAATGAGGAAAATGAGACTCTGCCAGGTTACTTCATTTTCGTGGGAACATACATTTATTAAAATAGCCACTTTTAGGAAATTAAAGCCACGTCTGTTGGTCTCCGAAGTCTGTGTTATTTCCCCTACAGAAGATAAGGTTGCCTTATAAAACAGTAAGAATTTCTTGAAGGCAACTTTCATAAATGGAATAGTTATTTACTCTCCCTATATTTCGTATGAGAATTAGTCAGGGTTCTCTAGAAAAACAGAACCAATCAGAGAAATGTATGAGGAGATTTATTAGAGGACTTGGCTCATGTGATTATGAAGGCTGAGAAGTCCCATGATCTGCCATCTTCAATCTGGAGAACCAGGAGCAATGGTGTTGTAATTCAGTCTGAGTCAGAGGACCTGAAAACCAGGAGTGCCGATGTCCAAGAGAAGATGGTTGTCCCAGCTCCAGCTGCAAGCTAAGTGGCCCTTCTTGCTCCTTTTTTGTTCTATTTGTGCCCTCAGTGGATTGGATGATGCCCACCCACATTCGTGAGGGCGATCTTCATTCAGTCTACTGATTCAAATGCTAATCGCTTCCAGAAACACCCTCACAGACACTCAAAAATAGTATTTTGCCAGCTATCTGGGCATCCCTTAGCCCGGTCAAGTTGACACATAAAATTAACCATCACAATACGTTAGTTATAACTTTGGTATGTTATTGTTTTACGGCATTGTGGCTAAAATTACCCTTTTCTAACTTGAAATGAATCTGCCTCCACCCCCATCATATTCTTAATCCATTTCTTACCCGTTCTTTCCCTTCCTCTACTCCCACACAAATATTTTAATGGAATGACTAAAAATCTAACAACGCCCAATAAAAATATAGCCGAGATGCATAAGCATGAAAGCCAAATTGTGTTCCTTTAATAGATACGATCTTTGACATGGTAATTTCCTAAATTCGGGGTCATCATCATCGGGTATGAAAGCACACAAATTTCTAGAGTATTGAGTCCCAGTAAGTAGCAATTTGAAAATAGCATATTTGGTGATTTTTCCAGATAGTCATGCCAGTGCAAAAATCTTATCTGTGACACTAAAACACTTCCACCCCCAGTGCCTTTAGAGGTACATATTATCTGGAATACTTTAACAGACCTCCAGAGTGTATAAATGTCTTGATTTGATGTGAGTTTACCTGGCTTATATCATTTCACAATTTTAAGTAAACATAGAAAATTAGGATGGTAAATAGTTCTAGAGAACACTGCCTTCAGATTTTCTCTTTCAATTATCTGTTTCACAGATTTTTGTCATCTGACTCTGCAGTTTCATTTTGTGAGCACAGAAAAGTCAATTAGGACTAAATGATGCCTGACATTTCCTCCATGACAATCAACTTTATTTTTGTAGGTTAATTTTATTTTCATAAATTTTTAACTGCTGTCATTTCTTTAGCGTATTATATACTGTCCATTCTGATTTTTTTTTTTCGATTTGTGTTTGGTTACGGAAATGGGACATGAATGAAATTGGTTTTATAGATGTCCTTTGAGGTCTATACAGTTTTTACTTTGGACTTTATGAGCAAAAAGATGTGAAAATAAATGCTTTTAAGGAGGAAATGGAGTCAGATTTGACATGTTTGTGCCAAACGCTGATGACTGGAGTTGAAAAAGATTCTATAGTCAATCAAAAGGAATGAAAACAAATAAGCCATGTTGTCCATCCTTCTGGTAAGGCTCCTAAAGTATTAACTACTGAAGTTAACCACAGCAGAAGAGAAAACAAAGGTGAATGCTTATTTTTAATAAAAAAATATTTTCTACTCAGATTGTCTTTAAAAAATCATTAGCTTAAACTCAGCATTGGTGAGTGTTTCCAGCATCACTTTTTGGAAGTGGTCCATTCCATCACCTTTCCTAGCAAAGGGCTATAGGACCTGGGCTGAGTCCTGGCTCTGCTGCTGGGGTGGCTGGAGTGGGGGGTTAGAAAGAGTTGAAAGCTGCTTTTCCGCCACACCTAAGTAGTAAGGGAAGAAGGCAAAAACCCAGAGATAATGTGTTCCAGGTGCATTTGGTAGATGTTTGGATACTTGATAATTGCTAGTCCTAATTAAGCTAAAATATAGTTAAGCACTGTGAATACTAATTCTGTTTGTTAAAATGTAACCCTTCTCTTATACCCGTATGTTGATGTGGCCAGATGGATTTCTAATTTGTAAACTCAGGGTACCTTCTGATGTTGGAAGCTCGTTTCATGAACTGAGTATTCATTGGTGTGTTGATAACATGAAATGCTAGCGTAATTTCCATTATGTAACGTATTTTTGCCTGGAAAGTTGTGGGTAAATTAAAATTTTCTAAGTTAAAGGAAAAAATCAACCCAAAAGGAGAAACATACTTTGTGGTGACTCTTTGTAAAAATGACAAATACTTTTTAAAATTAAGTACTTTTATAATCTAAAAATAGAATTTTATAATGCATGTAAAATAATTTGTAATCTAAAATACCTGAATTCAAATTTTCACGTCTTGCTTTCTTACAAAAGAAAACATGCTCATATGTAATAAAATAGTAAGATGATGAGCAATTTTGGTGGCAATGATAAATAAATAGCCAGACCATCCATACCCCTTTGTGGAAGATTTTCAACTTTAATTACAAATATCACTTTAATTGGTACCAAAAGATCTTACCTAATAGTATTCTCTGTGAACAAGGCTTCCTTGACACTCAAGTTTTCTGGATGTTTGAAAATTTACTTCTTTAATCAACAAAGCTTTTTTAAATGTGTAATGAGTTTGGGGAATGGCCTGGTGGCATAGTGGTTAAGTTTGCGCACTCCACTTTGGTGGCGTGGGGTTTGCAGGTTGGGATCCCGGGCGTGACCCCTCATACTGCTGATCAAGCCATGCTGTGGCGGTGTGCCACATCCAAAATAGAGGAAGATGGACACAGATGTGAGCTCAGTGACAATCTCCTCCTCACCTAAAAAAAAATTTGTAATGAGTTTGAATTAAAATCTTCTAAAATCCTTCCCTCCTAACCTTGTGAAACCGATCATACTGTTATTGAACTTTGGGGGGGTGTATTATGGTTCCCATTTGGAGTGAGTGGCATCATACGCTCTACGGTGGAGCTGTCAGGACCCTGCAGGGAGGGCGGGTGCTCTCCCCGCGCTCTGAGTACAGCCTCAGGGCACAGTGCCTTTGGGAGTGATGCATTTCATGGACTCCTCGTTGGCAGGCTGTCAGTATTAATTTTCACTGCTGGCCATAGATCGGATTGGCAGGGCCATCCTGTTGAAGTCCTCTTCAAACCCCTTCCTTTCAGTCAGTTTAAAGCTTGGGTACCAGGTAATCAAGCTTTATCAAATTTTATATAAAAGCCATAAGTGGGGCCTGAGGCTGCTTCTCTAAATGGTGTTTTGGTCCTCAGAGGCCATTTCTTTTCTCTTTTTTGGAGAGTTCTCATATATATTCTGGATATATGAAGTTTCCAGGTATGTGAGCTATGGATAAATGAGACTGTAGTTTAAAAAACAATCTAACAAACACTAATCCCTTTACTTACAAATAAGCCAGTGTTGGGGAGTAAAATGATGAAGAGTAAGTCATAGAGTATGTTCTGGAAGTACATTCATTCAACTTCCAGTAAGTATTTTGCCCGTCCTCTCTGTGTGGAATGTTGTTCTGTCCCAGAATGCCCGCTGCTGGCTCCCTCACCCCCTTCAAGTCTGCTCAAATGTCACCTCCAGGAAGCCTAGCAAGACTGCAGAGTTTAGAGTTGCACCCCCCACACGTATTCTCCCTTCCCTGCTGCCCTTTTTCATAGCGCTTATTATTTTCGAACATACTACATAACTCACTCGTTATGTTTATGATTTATTTTCTGGCCCTCCCTCTGACCAGCACCCGTGAAGGGAGCACCTCTGTTCGTGTAATTCACTGGTAACACACCAAGCATCCAGCATAGTGCCCATCCCATAGTAGGCATTCAGGGGAAATGGGCTTAGACCAAAAATACAACCAAAAGGAGGACAGTGAAAAACAGAAGGTCTGTCAACCAACGCCCATAACATAAAACAGAAAGTGATCTGTACTGTTCTGTTTGTTTGTTTTTGCATAATTTGGATCACAGAAGCAACAGTGGAGACTTACCTGTAAGAGTCTTCTATTCATACTTTTTATTCTTTATTATCTGCAGAATAAAGGTCATTTAAAGGGATAAAAACCTGAAAAGGCAGTGAATAAGAATAAAAGTAACTATTTGAAGGTATAGGAAAAGAGGATAAGAACAGTGAGATTCACTTATTTAAGGTGATAAAAGGAGAAAGAAAAGTAAAATCATTTTTTAAGTGAATACGTAAGAAGTGAGAAGGTAAAGCAACCCGCATGGAAAGAAATAGATAAAAATGGAACCAAGAAGCAATAATGAATTTTATATAAAAATGTACCCCATTTAGTTAATTCAGACACTGTTATCCATCCTTTCTTGGTTCACTACCAATGTTTTTGACAATTCTCATTTTGTAATACTTTTTGGAAAGGAGAAAGTTGTTAATTTTTGAAATAGAAAATACAATTTTTGGCAGAATTTCTTGTTATATTTACCTTGTACTCTTCTGTCCAATTAGTCGTTTCAAAGTTTTACACTGTTTATGCCAGTACTGAAGAATTATTCTTGGCTGACATTCTTCTGTGGAGCAGATCCTACATATTATAAGAGTATATTAAGCTATTAATTTATAACATCACTGCCATCTGTTGGACCTGATCAGAATTAAAGTTTTTAAGTTATCCCAAGAATGAAAAGGTTTAATATTTTTCATTTCTGTTTGCCAACATTAACTAAATTTTGGCTATTGGTAAACTATGAAAAGATTAGAAAATAGTACGATTGTTGACTAGATATTTTTCAAAAGGTACAATTATTTTAGGAAATAAAACACAATGAACAAAATAAAAATACAAAGAGTAGTAACTACAATTATTTTTAATGCCTATAGATAAGTAAGTAAAAACTGTGGTTTTGCTATAGAAAATACATACTCAAATCTCTATGTGTAAACACACTGATTCTTAAATCTTATTATCTCCATTTCCTTTTTATTTTTAATATCCTTTCTTGACTTCTCACAACAGCAGTGACTCAAGAAAGTTCTAAATGGCAGCACATAGTGATTACTTAAGGAAAAAATTTGATTGATTGCTGGGCCATTGCTGGCCTCCACAATATCAGAGACAAAGAGCTCTTCTCTAGGGACTGTCCTACTGTTGTGTGACCTATGGTTGGGACCACAGCAAAGGAAATGAGGATTTGAGTAAGGAGTACACCCCAAAGGGACTCCAAAAAGAGACAGAATGCTCCCAAATTATATGGATGTATGTTTGAGTACGTTGGGAACTTTTGAACATCCTCATTATTTATGAATGACCTGTCATTTTGTATTATCAGTATTCATATTTCTCTTCACTAACAAAGAAATAAAGCATTGACCGAATCATTTTAATAGCTAGTAGAATTATTCATGGAGGCCCATGTCTAAGAAAGCCATGGAATTTGTAGAGAAGATGCTTAAAAGGTATGCCGCCTAGGGAACTTTGTAGAGTATTTCAAGAAAAGGCAATACTTCATTTATCCACAGCAACCCAACTCTCTGTCAGTCATTTCAGTACTGTCAGGGGAGGGCCTGACCATAAGTGACTTCTTAGAATGTTAAATCTCTCTAGTGTAAACAGAAAACACTTTTCAAGGCTATTTTTTCCTCCCACTCCCACCCCATTAAATAGAGTTGGGGGAGGGTAATATATTTGTATACTTATTTTTACCATGTCTTTTACTCTGTAGACCTAAGTATGGACTAATGCTATTCTTTAGAATTGCCTATATTTTGCTGTGCACTGAAGGCTGTACCGCAGTAAATGATCACACTCACTTTGAAGGAAAAAAAACCCACCTCTCAAAGTTGGCAAAATACCGCAAGTTTCTTTCCCTTCTCTCCATTCCATTATAGAAAGAGATGGGGTATTTACCTCTGAGATGGCTAGAGATGTGTCTTATCACCCTTCGAAAAATAAATTTTAGCGTCTGATCTTGATCGTACTTGTTGGCCAAGACGCACAGGTTCAGTTAGAATAAGTAACCTGGTCACTTAGAATACTTTTTTATTAAAGAAACATTGGCCGTAGAAATAATCCACGGTAATTTACAAAATTAAAATGCAGTCTCATGAAAAATGCAAACTCACGGTATAGACTCAATGTATTGGTTGGTCTTAATAATGCTAACGTTGTGCGGTGATTGTCTTTGTTACACGAGGGTTTTTCCGCAGGGAAATGTTGTCAGTTCCATTTTCCCGTCCAACAGTGAGGGGAACCGTGGCTTCACACTGACCCCTAGTGGCGGTTTCACAGGAAGATGGGGGAGGGGAAAAGGTAACAGACGGATTGCTCTGTATTTTAGCGAAACGCACACTAATTTAATTTGAAACACTGTCCAGTGTGTCTAAAATAATATTATAAAACATTATTAAAAGATTGCGATCCGGAAAGCATTTCATTGTGATGCTTTTAGAGAGACCATATTCTACTGCTAAATGTGTGTCAATAGATGCTTCCGTTGGTCTCCGTCCCTTTGTAAGGTGCAGTCATTTCAAAATGTTTCCACACATTCGTTGTTCTGGTGGCTGAATATCTGCCCTGCTATGTAACCATAAAGGATAATATAATACACTTGGACAACGTAAATTCATCTCATTGTTATTGTAGTGCATCTAGAGTTGATTTTTTGCTCTCGACTTTGTGTAATAGAAAAGATTATTTTGTTTTAAAATTCTTGTTTATATCGCTTTGTTGTAAGATGCTCCATCCTTTGAATTAGAAGGCTCACGGTAAGAGCATCCTGCGAGATACCTCAAGCTAGTTTCAAAACCTTTTACCAAGTTCAGTTTCGTATTCAGGATGTCTCAAACTCTTGTATGAAGGATGATACCTCAAAGAAGTTGTATAAAGTGTTATTTATGACTGTAAAAGGCTTCTGAAATGAATAGATAAAATAGATGGGCAGAGTCATTATGGTAAACTTAAGAATTATTCCTGCGTTCTTTCCACTCAAGTTTATAGAGTGTCTATTTTTTATCTCTACCTGTTAGAGCCTCGATGCCTTCTCTGCCTGATGGAACATTGCTATAACATAGGCTGTCATGGATAGGGAAAATCACACAGGATTTGAAAAAATATATACAATGAAAAGCTGGATTTTGCAATAAAGCAAGTTGATTTGCACATCCCCATTTTAGGTCAGTTGATGCCTACTCGACCTTCACAAACAATTTGAATTTTACTAGCTACCAGTTTCATAAGACCAGGTGAATCCTGTGAAATTTCAGTGAGAAAATTATCCGTGTGCTTTTATTACCTAGAGAGCAGAGGCTGACGTTTGCGTCACCTTATAAAGTTGCTGGCACCTCTTTCAGGTCTGATTTCCAGTGTTACTGATTTTCAGAGGAAATTAGCAAACAATTTGGATACTTTTCTATTGTGTGATTTTTCTCTCACTCTCCCTTTCAATTTGAAGCAGTACTTTAAAAACCTATGTATATTCCATTTTTACTCATCCTTGACTTTTTATATTCATCATTTTCCATGATTTTTCTTCCCTCTGGAAATGGCCTTTATTGCTCACTGATTACACCTAAAGGGAAAGACTTGGGTGGGATTCCTGAGGAAACTGCCCAGCTCTAACCCTGAGAGTACTGGAAATTTGACCGTCTAGCTGAAAAGTTGTTTGAAAATGAAAATTTCATACACACATGCAAATTTAGAAATACGATCATATTTTCTCATGATCCAGGAAATTGAGACAGGGCAAAGGAAAATCTCTGCCCTTGTGGCTTACTGAATATGAGTGGATGATGACGACGATGGTAGCTGGCAAACGTGGGCCAGACCTGGAGCTAAGTACTTGAAATGGAATATGACAGTAAATCCTCAAAGCGGTCCTATCATGTAGGGAATATTATGGTCACGCCCACTTTGCAAATGAGGAAACAAAAGCACAGTCTTTGCCCAAGGTCCCAGAGGTGGGTGGACACTCACGCGGTCTGCTACATACGTCCATAGGGAGCTTGCAGGAGCTGAAACTCAGTCTCCTCCCCTGTGACTTTTTCTCTCTGCCTCCTGCCCAATGCTTTCTGAACTTCTCCAGGTCTTCCCCACCAAAATGTTTCCCTTCACCTTCCTGATTGCTTTGAATTCTCCCGACTGGACTGGCCAGGGCTCCTTGAACTCCTACAGACAGCTTTGCAGGAGGGAGCTTTCATCTCCTCCTTCCTTCCTACCCTCCTTCCACCTTTTTCCCAGGTCCCTTACCCCGTTATCCGTCCTCTCATCCTCCCCCGCCTCTTCCCCCTCCTCCTATAAAGAGAATAAGAAAGAGGGAAAAAAAAAATGTATCCAGCGTTTAGAATTTCCTACTATGCTATACATCAACAGTCCACCTCATTTCTCATTCCCTGAGGAATGAAAAAGTGAACCAAGTAGATTCTAGCCTTTTTCTAGAAAATACTGTGCTTTTTAAAGCTTCAGGTGGATACTTGTGAAAAATGTAAGGGACTAAAAAGTCAGAACACCTTGGTTTTCATCCTGTGTCTGTTGATTGAATTGCTTCATCAGCAAATTTTAGTCTCTCTAAATTTTACCTTTCTTAACTATAAAATAAAAGTGAATCTAGATTATCTATTACATTTTGTGCCTCTGAGTGATTCCCGTCTTCCAGTATCACAGAGAGCCTGGAACACAACTGGCACTAGGAGTTAGATGGGGTCACTCTTTACCACTTTTATCATTTTATCCCAAAGGCTAAGGAAGTTATTATCTATGAATTTAGGTTTCTTTTGTGATTATTTCATCATTCCTTGGCCGTTCTTTGTGCGCCAGGCGCTGTTCTAGGTGGTAGGGACCCTGTAGGGAACAGGACGAAGGGTCTGTGAAACTGTTTTCTCAAAACTTACATTTGAGTCAGGGAGACAGACAGCAGAGGAATAATTTTACAAAGGTAATTTCAGAAGTGATAACAGTGTAGATTAAAACAGCGCAGTGTCGTAGAGCAGGGCATGCATGGCACTGGGGTTGCGAAACGGGTCGGGGGGCAATGACCTGGAGCTCGTCAAAGACCTCTCTGAAGAAGTGACATGAGAGCTGATACGAATCAGCCACTCCTGGTAGGTGCCAGGGGTTTTTGCGCCCTTATTATTTAGTTAAGAAAATCGGCAACATAGTATCTCTAATTACTCTGGGATTGTGTCCCTCGTCATCCACAGAGATGTAAATAGACTGATTTCCAGGCGAAAGAGAAACACTTGGTAACCGCACAAGCCATTTATTATGAATATTCTAACACCTTGACCGTTATTCCTGTTTTATCAGGAGACAAGTCAGCCATGGAAAATGAAGACAGTTGTTCTTTCCTGATGGCAGCTAGTTAATTATTGGCAGGTTTTGCAGCTTTTGAAACAGAAGGCGGCATGTGTGGAAGTGAAGTATTGCGATGGAACAGATAGGTCAATAAGGATTCCGTGTCACTTGTAAGAAGATTACATTTGATTTCTCCAGACTTTGATTGACTGCCTCATAATTGGTAACAAAAACCTGAAGGTGCTGGGTTAGCACATCCTAGTCTCTTTGCAACTAGCACTTCTCACTTGAGAAGCCACGCTATCACAGCAACTGTAGCAGAAAAGCATGCTCTGACAATCTCCAACTCAAGCCTACTAAGGGACAGCAATATGATAGAGACTATATGGTTTCACATACTTTCAAATATTTGTTTGCATTTTTCTTGTTTTGCTATAGGAGGCAAAATTTCACGCATTTGTTTCTGTGGCTGGGTTTTACTTTAATAATCATGTTACTTTACACCCTCCATTTTAAGCTTTTGCCTGCAATGAATTGTGACTCTCTCCTTTACTGCTGATGAGCTTCTTTAAATAATATTTCTTTAAAAGGAGCAAATTCTCCTGGCTACCTTTGTCAATCCCGGAGTTCAGCCTGAGTTTGGGGACACATATTTCCGTCTTCTGCGGTGGTGGGGCTGCAGTGGGGTGAGAGCTGTTTGAGACCAGAAATTGATCAATTTCACCCACACACTCGACTTCTTGGATCATTACCTTCGTTGAAAATGTGGCTGGAAAGACAGTCAGGAATCCTGTTCGCAGCATTCCAAATCTGGCTGTGTGAAGCAGGAGGCCAGTGTCCCAGCCCCCACGCACCTGGACGCAGTCACCGGGAGCCTGCGAGGCTTAACGGCAGCTACCAGAGTTGCTGCTACATTTCCACCCTCCTGACCACGTGCAATGTGTCTGCCGCCGATACATCTTCCTTGGTGAGGAAGGGAGACATGTGAAAAGTCATGCTGGTGGGAACGGTTGTAATCACTGTTAACAAACAAGGTCCTGATTGCCAATATTACCATCTGTTCCATTGAGTTCCACATATTACCCTGTATGTGGGCTCTGTTAAACAGATTTCTGTACGGCCCAAGGTCACCCTTGATTCATGTAACCAGCCTCTGCAGATGGGTTAATGGGAACCTCCACACTGTAGCAAGGATCAAATTCTGAGAAGTACCAAATAGCGTCGTCTGATGCCACGACCCAAGTAAACCGTCAATGATGTCTGCAAAGATGAAATATAGACAGACATCCCTTGATGTATGAAATGGATATATCCCTAAAAAGTTGTCTAAAGTACAAGATTTTATTTATTAAACTCCACAATAACTTCCCTGAATAATTCGAGAGCCATTGAGGGTGGGGAGGAAGGAAACTGATTTCAAGAGCAGCTGGAAGTGACGCAAGGAGAGAGCCCCATTTTGTTGGGTCCTGTCCCTTCTCGCAAACGTACTTACTGCTGAGCTGAGTTCTTGCCCCTCCACCCTTCGCACCTGCAGAGGTCTTCTTCATCACGCCCCTTGAGCTGATTCAAGTCAATTAAAACATCTTGATCTTCTTGGCCCTGGGGATATGAATAAGACTCACGCACTGCCTCTTAAGAAGGAGGCGCCAAGTGTAGACACAGCAGAGGGGAGGGAGCGATTAACAAGGAGGGGCAGCAATGGTCACGGATGCGTTGGCAGAGGAAGGGCGGTTGAGCAGGTTTTGAAGGTGAACTGGAGTTCCTCAAGCAGAGGTGTGTGTGTTGGGAAGGGCGTTTTGGCAAAGAGAACGTGACTGCAAAGACACACAGCCATGAAATAGCATAGTGTTTTCAGTGAGCCTTAAGTAGACACTATTTGTGTAATTGAATTTTTCCTTACCAATGTTCTTCGTGTCTGTGCTGTAAGGGGGTTTTTCATTGTGGGCTTGGGGACTTACATGAAAAACTTCGTGCTGAATTCCTTTCCATAACAAGTGCTATAAAATAATATTGCGAGATCGTTGCTGCTCTTTGATTATGAACATTTGTGCCAAAACGTCATTTCTTTAAACAAAAAGAAAAGAAATATATATATTTATATATATGTTTAGCAAGCAAATGCTCTGAGCTCATGGAAAAGAGAGACCTAATCCAGTTTTGGGGTCAAGATAGCTTCCTTGAGGAAGACAGATTTGTGCCAAACTTTAAGAGATGAATGGGAATTATCCGGGAAAAGAGTATGTCGGGAAGTGAGGCTGGCACAGGGGAACACGCTGAGGAGGACAGAGCCTGGCATGTTGCAGGTTGCCAGAGAGGCCGAGAGCACAGAGGAGCGGGGCGGGGTGGAGAGCGCGGAGGCTGGTGAGGGAGGCCAGGATCTGTGCATGCAGGGCTCAGGGCGGCGTGAGAAATTTGGGGCTGCATGCCGACCAATGGGAAACCATGTAAGTTCTAAGTAGGGGAGCAATACGATTAAATCTATTATTTCAAAAGATCACCTTAGATGTAGGATGGAGAAAGGATTCAAGGGAGAGAGGAGGGACCTGCCGGGAGAGTGTTTATATCAATCCATAAGAGAGGATGTTGGACTGGACTCGGTGGGAGAGATGGAGATTAGAAAAGAGAGAGACTTGAGAAATATGGAAGACAACAGTCAGGACCTGGTAGTAGAATGGATACACAAGACATGTCAAACTTCACTTCTATTTACATATCTCAAAAGAAATCAACAGCTGTTTTTATCCGTTTCTATATTTGGTTTTTAGGTTATTTTCAGTTTACACTTTAAACTTGTGCTTGATTAAATTCCAACCGGATGGAGACTCATGATAGTAAATATCGGAAAATATTTTCAGATTATTGTGACGACATATGGCCCTATAATTTTGGATTTTGTAACAAAGCAGTTTGACTTCTGTCCCATTCGTTTGGATAATGCTATACTATCTAGGAAACTGAAATGTGTTTCTAAAATATGACAGGCTTCAGCTTGTGTGTGTATTAGACACAGGGAAAAATAAAACAGAATGTCTTGGGTTTGAAAGACACAAAATTAATGCAATTCTTTTTTCAAAAAAAAGTACAGATTCTGGGCCAGCCTTGTGGCTCAGTGGTTAAGGTCACACATTCTACTTTGGCGGCTTAGGGTTTGTGGGTTCGGATCCCAGGTTTGGACCTACACATCGCTTATCAAGCCATGCTGTGGCAGGCGTCCCACATATAAAATAGAGGAAGATGCACATGGATGTTAGCTCAGGGCCAGTCTTCCTCAGCAAAAAGAGGAGGATTGATGGCAGATGTTAGCTCAGGGCTAATCTTCCTCAAAAAAAAAAAAGGACAGATTCTGCACTCTATTTCTATCAATGAAATTCGTTTTTTAAGGTAAGAATAATAGCTTGATTTTTTTCCGCCATAATAATTTAGTCTGTTAAGCTTTTTACACTTAAACAGAGCTGCACATTGCAAATTTGGGCAGATACGTACATATAATGCAAGTTGTTCTCCCAGCTGTGCGTGTGGGATTTGTTCTCCGGTGCTGGCAGTTAAGTTCAATTTAGTAAGAGCTGTATTCCACCGTGTACCAGAATCTCTGGTTTTTTAAACAGCTAGGTTTTTATGTACTTCCCTTTACTGCCTCCATAAAGAGCAAAGAAAAGGCAGAAGGTAGAGATACAAATGAACCAGGGAAAACTACGCCTTTGTACAGAAGGGAGGAAGCAACCCAAGCAGAAGGGTCCAGAGCAGAGGTACTCCTAAGGAGAATTCCTGTGTCTCCAGGACCCACGTGTTTTATAAACAAGAGAAACTGAATTGATGGAGTGTGATCCTATGTACTCACTTAAATTTTCCAAAAACCCCCTTATATCACAAAAGACAAAGCCTTTGAGGATTTACTGGTATGCATTTACCTAAAATACTTCTGGCTTCCATCATGGATACCACTGAAATACCTCCATTGTGTGCTCTTTTTTCACTCTCCAAGACATTTTAAAAAGTGAATGTTGGGCTGGCCCAGTGGTGTAGTGAAGTTCGTATGCTCCACTTCAGTGGCCTGGCATTTGCTGGTTCGGATCCCAGGCACAGACCTACACAACACCCATTAACCCATGCTGTGGCAGTGTCCCACATACAAAATAGAGGAAGATTAGCATAGATGTTCTGCTCAGCGACAATCTTCCTCAAGCAAAAAGAGGAAAATTGGTAACATTTTAGCTGTTAGCTCTGGGCCAATTTTCCTCACCAAAAGAAAAAAAAAGAAAGGAAAGGAAGGGGAAACATTATCAAAGGAAAAACCACTGAGAGACAAAGGAATTGTGCATGTTTATAATGATTAAAAACTACAAAGTATTTGGTTTAAGGGACTGATTGCATCAAGTGCTTGAAAAACAAGTCAAAGGAAATAAAATGATCTTTGAAAAGGTCTAAGTATATATTAATTCACTAGAATATATGCATAATTTAAAATTTTTGCTGGCAGTTTAAGAAAATTTCAATGTTTCAACTATAAGTGAAAATAAGAGAAGTTTCTGGTAAACTAACATGGTAGGGCCTCCAAATTTTCCCTTGTTCATAAAATCAAACGACCACCATGTCAATTAATAATAGGAGGGAGAATTGAAAGTGAAAATATCTTGAGTGTTTATTTTATCCCCTAGGAAAGGAAATTAAATGCTGGCCCTCAGGCTATCAAAGTGAGACGCAGGGCCTTCCTCTCAACATTTTTATAGGAGGAAATTTTGGTTACATGTCATTTAACCAAATTTTACTTTTAAGGGATGTCTTCCCCAAGAAAGAGTGGGAGATAGCGCAAGAAGGGTTAAATATACACCAAAGACTGGATGGACTATGGGAGAAATGGAAGTAGGCGCTGACTTCGCCTGGGTATCAGTAGGGTGTGTGTTCTGCAAGCCAGGGCTGGGAGGTGCCCTCAGGGTTAACACCAGTGGAACCCTCCATTCTCAGAGCTGCCGCCTCTCATCATTTCATTGCTGCCCAGTCGCTGTGGTCCAGTCTCCTTCAGAGTTGGTCTGTGCCTCCATCACAGCTTCCTTTCACCTAGAGTACCAGCCTCCTGATGGAGATTTTATTTGTTTTCTGCTTTCTGATGGACAATTGCAGTAACTTCTGCTCTTGAGGTTGTCAGTTCTCCTTTCCGATCAGCAAATTTAAGTGACAGTACCAACTTCAATTTAATTCATCAGAATACAAGATGATGGGCTAAATCATATATCCTCACTTGTTCTTTTAAATTTTGGTTATTAATATAGTCTTAAATGAAAAGATAAAGAGATATTCATGTTATTGGAGTCTCAAGTATGTTTTTATTGTCTTCATTGCCTCTGTCACCATGATGATTTAAGTCTCTTTTTAACACATAATTTGGGGTCTTCCTTTAAAAGCAGGATGCTCTATGTATCTTGTTGCTCAGAACATCTCTTATTTGAAGCAGTTCCAAACATTACAGAACATAATTAAATCGTCTTCCACTCGTTAAAATGATCCCTTTTTTATTATTACTACTTTATGAGCTTTTTAAATGATTGCAAAGCAAGGACTATAGAAAGTATGATATTCTTAAAAGGAAGATTAGGCTTCCTCGTTGTGAGGAAATGTTCATATATAATGGATAACTGTAGTCTTTTTACACTAGAAATAGGAAATTTAACAACTGAATATGCCTACATTACTGAAATTATCTATGTCAGTATCATGACTTTGATCTTTGATGTTTAATTTGTGTAAGCAACGTTCACCTCCCAAATGATTTGCTGCCTTCAAATATGTTAACCTCTGCCTACAATTAACAACCTAACTTGAAGAAGAAGATAGACTAAAGAATTTTAACTTAATCAAGAGTTGCCATGCTCGCTCATTCCTCTTATTTAAAGCTTTGTTTTCCTACTGGCTAGGAATATTTTAATAGACTTTCTTTCGATAGAATTTCCTGGTCTTATAAGTATCACTGAGTTAAAAATGAGCAGCTGTAGAGCCAGCCCTGATGGCCTAGTGGTTAAAGTTCGGCACAGTCACCACTTCAGGGGCCCAGGTTCAGTTCCCAGTCGCGGAACCACACCACTTGTCTGTCAGTTGCCATGTTGTGGTGGTGGCCCTCAGAGAAGAACTGGAAGGACTCACAATTAGGATATACAACCATGTACTGGGGTTTGGGGAGCCAAAAACAAAAGAACAGCTGTAGCAGGGTTTCTAAGAAGTAGTCATACATTTTTCTATAACCAAAAGCTGTAGAAGTAGGAAAAGGATTATTTAAATTCATTTATACCTGACATTTTCCCAGACTCCATTTAAATCACTAGTGCCTCAATTCTGGGCTCATCACATTGTAATTAATTCCTTTCTAAAATTGTCTTTATGTACTCATTTGTTTTATCAGCTTGGTTGTACGTTCCAAAGATAATTTCTTGAACACGGATGAATGACATTCATTTCTCCTTCATTTACCCAGTGCTGCTGCCGAAGCTGATGGCATTGAACCATTAATAAACATCCTGTCCAGTAAACGAGATGGAGCTGTTGCCAACGCGGCCACAGTGTTAACAAACATGGCAATGCAGGAGCCCCTGCGTGTAAACATACAGAGTCACGACATCATGCACGCCCTCATCGGCCCGCTGCATTCTGCCAACACGGTCGTGCAGAGCAAAGCAGCTCTCACTGTGGCTGCAACTGCCTGTGATGCTGAGGCCCGGACAGAGGTGAGAGTTTCAGTAACAATTGTTCTCTTGTTTTTCTGGTCCGTACCATATTGATAGATTAATTGGAAACATTTTCAAGTGTTTGAACCTACTCATCATTTAAGTCCTTCAAAATTGGTGCAACACTTTGGAAAACAAATTGGCATTATCTAGCAAAAAAGATGAGTGTACTCTATAATTTGTTTCTAAGTATGTACTTATGACAATCTCTTGTCTCTGTGCACCAGGAAGCGTTGTTTATAATATCTACACAACTGGAAACAAACTGATTGTCCAATTGTTAAGAGAATAGATAAATAAATTTGTGGTATATTCATAAAATGGGATCTCACATCCCTGAAAATGAACGAACAGCGGCTACAGACATCAACAGAGCTGAATCTCAACAAGCATTATGCTGAGCAAAATCAAGTTGCAGAAGAGTACATACTTATGATTCTATTTATATAACACTCAAAAATATGCAAAGCTAAGCAATATGTTGTTTAGGCATATGTACGTATAAGTCAAAACTATCAAAAAAGCAGGAGAATGATTAAACCCAAATTCAAGAAAGTGGTGGCCTCTTGGGGGATTAAGAGGGTAGATGTGATTGAGAGGAGCAGGCAGGGGTTCAAGGTCATTGAAATGTGCCATTTCTTGAGCTGAATGGTAGACAAACAAGTGTGCCTTTTACTATGATGCTTTAAATTATACATATGGGTTATACATAATCTTGCGTTTCTCTTGTATTTCAAAATTTAAAAATATAGAATTGCTCTTTTTACAAGTCCATCATATGAAAGCGTTTGGTTCTATTTATAAGACACTTTATATAAACCCACAATCATCCCTTTTTCTCTTGCCTTTCTCATATTTATCTGTCATATGGCACTCATTCAAACAGCCTAGGACTTTGTTCCTCTCTCCCCAATGTAGATAACAATAGCTAACATTTATGGAGCACTCACCATGCACCAGGCACTGTGCTAAGCATTTTAAATGCATTTAAACCTCACTTGAAATAGGTATGTTTGTAGTCCCCATTTTAGAGATGAGGAAAATGAGATTTAAAGAGATAATGTGCTTAAACAGAGCTGGTAAGTTGGTAGGTCAGGAATAGGCGAGCACATCTTTCTGAGTCCAGAGCCCATGCTCTCACACTATGCTGTCTGCTCAGACAACTAACAAATCTTTTCTCTCTGTCTTTAAGATATCTATTTTATCCTCCTTCTTTGTTCTTATTGACTCAATACGTCCTTAAAGTGGTAAGATGGACACCAAATATTTATTTACCAACTACTGTGTGCCAGGCAATATGGCAGGCATTGGCAACATGGTGATCAATGAAAGGGTCTTGATCACACCTTCATGCAGCTTGCAGAGTAGTCCTCTATTTCCTGGAATACTGCAACTGACTTTACTGCTCTCCCTACCCTGCCACCTCCTCGTCCCCACACTGCCTCCAGACTGATCTTTCAAATGTATGACCCTCCTTGCATCATTACAAGTGCCCAGTGGCATGCCAGTGTTCATGGTGAAAGTTAAGCTGCTTAGCGTGCTATGCAAGAGCTCTTGACGATCCGCATCCACCTGCCTGAGCCCAAATTCTCTTCCCAGGAGTAACTACCCTCCAGAAATATCTGTAATTCTGTCAGTATGCTCTCTTCTCTTATTTATACCTCCTTGATTTCTCTGCTTGGAAAGCTAGTCTCACTCTTGTCCACCGAATAAAATCCTGTTTCTCCGTCAAAACCCAGCTCAGCCATCCTGTCCCCTATGGGGCCTTTCATCAGTCCTCAAACTTGGGTGCGTCTTCATCCTTCTTCCATTGCGCCCTATACATGCCTTCCTTGTCCTCCGTTTTGCATTGTATGGTTCTTGTATGAAAGACCATAAACTCCTTGAGGCTCCAGGGAACAGAATTGAGGTTTTTCTCCCCTGTGTCTGTGTCATTAATATATACCTGGCATATGTGTGTGCTTAATAAACAGTTGTTAAATTAATTAGTAAATGAGTAAGTGGAGGAATGAATGGAGGCATTAATAAATGAATCAGATCTTTGCCAAAAGAACACATGGGGTTAAATAACTTTGTATTATACTCAGAAATAAAGATGTTCAGAAATTTGGTCTGCTAAGCATAAGATGCTTCGAGAAAACTCTTCTAAGCAGTCCAAGTTACATACGCTGATGTGTAATCCCTCCCAGAGTCCCAACATTTGAGAAGAAAATGACTGAGAGTGGATCATACCCCACAAGGGCTCTTGTCTTCAGATAATACACATAGAGACGGGTAGAATATTCTTTTTGTCCTCCAGGTTCTGATAATACCATATTGCATTTTGGACAGTGAGACAAGAGCTCTGTCAAATATTTTTTTTTTCTGATAGGAATAATTTTATACATGAGGAAGTTCTTTTAATAATGTAATTAATGTAACTCTGTCCAATTCCTTGTTCTCTTTCTTCTCTTTTTCACTCCTTGGAGAAGTGAAGAGAAGACTGCAGGGATAACAAAAATGGGTCTCTTTCTAGGCACTTGCTTCCATGTTGCTTTGGCCACTCTGCTGACTTGGCAATAGTGTCCAGTGACGTGGGTGGCACTTGCCTGCATCAGTTCCTGCTGCCCAGCCTTGGGGACTGTATTAGTTTCCCATTACTGCCGTAACTGAGTGGCTTAAAGCCATACAAATCTATTATCTTACAGTTTGGGAGGCCAGAAATCTGAAAATGGGTCTTATAGGTTAAAATCAAGGTGTCAGCAGAGCTGTGTCCCTTTTGGAAACTTTAGGAGAAAATCTGTTTCTTGCCTTTTCTAGCTTTTCCCATCTGCCTGCTTTCTTTGTCTGTGGCCCTTTCCTCCATCTTCAAAGCGTTACTCCAGTCTCTGCTACCACACATCTCCTTTCTCTGCTCCTGGCGCTCTCATCTCCTTCTTGTCAGGACTCTTGTTATTAAATTAGACCCACCTATAATCTAGGACAACCTCCCCATCTCGAAATCCTTAACTTAATCACACCTGCAAAATCCCTTCAGGGGACAAGGACGTCTTTGGGGGACCATTATTCCATTGACCACAGGGCCAGACAAACATTCTTTGTTGAGGAGCAGAAGGATGAACACAGGACGTCCCACTTGTAGGCAGTGAGACGATAGGCTGTTTGTCCGGTCCCCGCCCCATGGAACATCATGATGACCGCCCTCGACTGCTTTACTGTCGTCTCTTCTTGACTTTGAACAGAAAACTGGGCTCCTGTCTGTAAGGTTTTGCAATAGATGGTTTTCCTTGAATTTAATAAATCCAAATATAGACACAACCTAAAATGTTTTCACATAGTTAAAACCTTTTAACAATCAAATAATGAGATTCTTTTAAAGCGTAAATGTTTATCTCCTGTACTCTAAAATGTGTAAATTTTGGTTTCTACTTTTAGTTAAGAAACGCAGGTGGACTGGAGCCCCTGGTCGAGCTCCTGCGCTCCAAGAATGATGAAGTGAGAAAGAATGCCAGCTGGGCTGTAATGGTCTGCGCCAATGAGGAGCTGATGGCCTTTGAATTATGCAAGCTCGGGTGAGTGGAGCTGGCTCAAGTTTCTGGCTCAGATGAAGAGCAGAAGATGAAGAAGCACACTCCTGAGGCCCAAAGAAGGTCAAGCAGAGTCTGCATTCCCACCCTCAGGCTGCAGAGCGCTCAGGGGCTCTGCGTGTCACAGCACCGGCCTTACCTCTGAAGGGACTGCCTAGCGGAAACTGAGTCCCTTCCTCTCGCTTCCACTTAGCGCTTTCCCTCACCACCTTTACGAAATCCTCTTCCACGTTTCCTCTTCCACTTTTTTATCTTGATAAATGCTTCTCTTTCACTTTCTTCTACTATTGCTAAACACAATCCTATTTGACTTTCAAAGCTAAAATAAGATGGACACGCCCAAACTACCATCTCCATTTTTCTCTCTTCCCCACCCAAACCTTGTCATTAGAATTATGCGGTTAACTGGCCTCCCCAAATGTGCTCTCCTCACCACCAGCAGATGAGTTAGTTGCCTTTAGCATATCAGCAAATAGGGTTTTAAGATTCTACGGACAGGTTTACCCTATTTCTAACCATTTTTATTCTTTGTATCTATCTCCTGGTGAGCTGAAACAGTTGGAGTCCAACACTAATTTTGCTTTAAATGAAGAACCGTTTTTCTGAGCGTCCTTTTTAACTGTTTGAATATGGGTTACTACGTGGCATATATGTTCTCAAAAAGGCCTGCTCTGTCTTCATCATTCTGTCAGTATCACTTTATCTCAAAGAGTGGATGGCTTTAACCTTCCGTCTGAATTCTTCCTTCAAGATCTTAGCTAGGTATATAAATGAGAACTTAGTGTTGGATTGCCTGTATAAAGCTAATAATGCTTTTTCCTTTTGTTGACAGGGCCTTAGATATCCTTGAAGAAATTAATCTCTCAGTAAGTCGAAAAAATAAATTCAGTGAGGCAGCTCATAACAAATTGCTCAACAACCACTTGTCTCTGAAATACAGCCAGACTGGGTATTTGTCATCAAGTAACATAATTAGTGATGGATTCTATGATTACGGTCGGGTAAGTGGCAGCCCTAATTTTTCTTTTAGTTTGTGTGATAATTTCTTCTTTAGTCATGATGCCATTACATTGCAACTCTATAACCACCTAACAGACCTTATATTTTTATAGACAGAAACTGGGGGGTCAGACTTCATCCTTAGCTTTGTCTGGCTATAAGAGTTTGCATTTGTGTACAGTTTTAACTAGAATCTGATTACTCGTGCTTAAATCAGCTGACTAATGCTAGTCTTGTGTTTCAGAGAAGATAGAAGGAGCATTTCATTTGAGGGGTTCTGTTACTTTTAGGGCTCAATGTTAGTGATAAAAATTGAAGTATAATGTTTTCATTTTATTAATTATAATCTAATTGAAATTAATGAAATCGTAATATTGAATTTTAAAATATAATGTAGAAGAATATTATTTGACTTCACATTTCTGATTATGATTTTAAAAACAACATATAGTGTAATGCAGTGTTAATGTTGAGAGAAATGGGAAGCTAAAATTTAGAATCTTGAGGACTTTTTGACATTGCTGCTTAAATCAGCATTTTCTTCTTCTTCTGGAAACCAAAAGCAATAAGGAGAATGGGGAAAATTTCAAAAATCCACCAATCCCAGTTTAGGCAAAACTAGGAAACAGATAGGATCCACAGACTTCCCCCAGATTTAAGAGTTACTAAAAGTCCCTGAAATCAGGCAGAAGCTGTGCAAGAGGGAGAATGAAAAGGAAAACAAAACAGCACAGAGAGGGACAAGAGAGCTGGTGGTGGCAGATCTCAGCAGGCACCATCAAAAATATATACTTCCTGAGGTGATGAGAGGACTCAGAAGCGCAAAAGCTGTATGTCCCGTTTGCCAGGCGGGCGCAGGCCCTGAGGAATCGGGGTGAGCAAGGCTGGCAGCAGAAGCCGTCTTGGACCAATCCGGTTCAAAGAAGCAGAGGAAAGAGGCTGTAAGAGGATCACATAGCTGAGCCATACTTGCAGGAAACACCCTCATGGTAACAAAATCTGAGACATTTTGAATAATGAAAACCAGCCAGCCTAAAACTTTATCTCTTCCTTCTGCTTCCCCCGGCCACCACCACCACAGCTACCATCACACACACACCCCTACAAACCGCTGAGAAGTTGCTGATCCAAGACAGCCTATCTCTTTCAATGATGAGTAGTTTTTAAAAAGCTGTACAACGTTATTCGTACAAAGATGCTTTACGAAAAACCGACAAGGAACGCTTACAAGAAAAATGTTGCCATGGATCAGATAAAATTGTGGCAAAATCTATTTGTGCGTGAATTTTTTTAAAATTTAATGAGGCAATACCCTTTATAAAGGAGAGTTCTCTAATTCATTCATTCAGTAAATATTAAGTTTCTAATATTGTAGGCTTTGACTATGTCAGTGAACAGAAGAGACACAGATGTCTACTCCCACGGTCGCGGTGAGAGGAGACAGACAATAAGCAATAAGCATCACAAACAAATGAATGAAGTCACAGGATGGAAATAAGAGCTATGGGTGGGGGGAATGTGGAGCAGAGGCAGGATAAGGGGGCTCTGTAGTGCTGGGGACTAGTGGGCTTGATGGTTGTAATTTTAGAAACTGTGGTCAGGTAGGCCCGCTGAGAGGGTAATACCTGAGCAAAATCTTGACAGAGGTGAGGGACTTCACCATGGGGATATCTGGGGGAGAGCTTTCTAGGCGGAGGAGACCAGTGCAGAAGCCACAGGGTGTAAACAGGCTTGGCATATTGAAAGCACAGCAAAGTCAGTGTAGCCAGGGCTGAGTGAACCACGGGCCAGAATAGTAGAGACTATATCAGAGAGGAGAGAGAGACCCTCGCATGTAAGTCGTGTAGACAACTGGAAGGATTTTGGCCTTTGGTCTGAATGAAGTGGAAACCTTGGCAGGGTTCTGGGTGGACGAATGACATGATCTGTCTTATTTTACAAGGATCATGAAAAGCATCTTGGATGAGAGAGGAATCTAATTATAACATGACTGGAAAAAGACCTCAGAAGGCGATCTGGTCTAACCCTCTTCACCAGGCTGGTAAAATTGCTGGGACTAGCCTTTGTCTAGCCTATTTTTAGACATCCTCGTGACATTTTTAGTGATCTGTTTAGTAACTAGTTACTTCTACAGACCATAAGTTCTCCCTAATATATATAGATGAATTTGCAAAGTCAAATACTCTCAGAGGCCAAACTGATAATTATGGTGTGAAAAAGCTGAGTACAAAGCAATAGAGATTATGGGGAACTGTCTTGCCCAAAGGTGAGCTATCCACAAACTTCAGGTTCCCATTTCTAAATGTGTGTGTTTATGTGCTTGTGAGTGTGTGTGTGTGTAAAACTAGACCCCTCAAGCAGTTGAGAACATATTCTATCAATAGCCATTTTTTAAAAGATGCCCCATCCGGATATTATTTTTCAACCCTTAAATTATCTACAGATAAATCCTGGCACCAAACTTCCGCCTTTGAAGGATCTCGCCTTTCAAGAACCAAGTGATCTCCGTGCTATACTCTTAGTTAACAGTAAATCTTCTGAAGTGTGAGTCTTTCTGGGGAGGAGGCATCCGGGGAAACACATGATTTTTTGGTTTGTCCATCATCACGTGAATATGTAAAGATTCCCCGTACAGTACCTTTTTCTCCCTTGTATTTAGACCACCCTAAAAATAAACACGGGTCCATAAACTCATAGCTTGATGTAGTCAAGACCGTGGAATAACCACAACCATAGTTTTGCCTTTGACTTCACTTCAGCAGTCAATTCCATGTATATTTCTGCAGTCAGGACTTATTCCTCTTCTGGCAACATGAAGTAACTGAAAAAAGTGTAAATAGACAGGAGCAAACCAAGATCAATTATGTTTGCACATCTCCAGAACTGTATGCAGGTATATGCTGTCCAATTTTTTTAATAAAATAAGAAATAATAGAGCTAAAAATTATAGCTTGGACATTCTTCTTTAAAATGGTCATGTATACCTGTATATTTATATAATACATTTTATGTGACACATTTTATAAAAATATTTCCTGTTCTGGCTCGTGAAAAGCTTTATAATATTCTTTTTGTCTTATTTTGACCTCTCCTTCATGCTTTTCAAAGAATATGTCACTGTTAAAAGGCAGCTCCAAATGTGATTTTCAGAAAAAAATCTGTTTTGTAAGACAAAGACAATACTGGCAAATAAATTATTTTAATTTGTGCATAATTTCAAATATGTACAACTTTAGCTCTCCACCTGCATCTATGGAAGATAAATCATCAGACGTTGGTTATGGACGGAGTATTTCTTCTTCATCTTCCTTAAGAAGAGCAAGTAAAGAAAAGACCAAGTAAGAAAATGGTGTTCTATCTATACTCAAATAATTCTCCCCTTAATTTGGGAGTAAAAAAAAATAAATTTAGACTTTGGCAACTTAATTCGTATTATTCCTACAGTAATGTGATTTCCTAATTGCTTTTTTTAAATTGCTGATGGAAAAGGAGGCAGAAAACCTGGTTTTACGTCCTGTCTGCTGTGACCTACAGTGAGGTCTTGAGCACAAGACTCAGTGTCTGTGCACACGTTTATCTCCTTCTCTGGAGATGGAATAATGCCCGGAGCCCCGCTTCACAGGACTGAAAGGAATCAAAACATATAATGGGAGTGAAAATGCCTTAGGGATTATGAAAAGCTTTGCAAATGTAATGTATTGTTATTTTCCATATGATTGAAATTGGTTATGGTTTTTTTCAAATAAGAAAAAATAGTTATCATTTTAGTGCCGCATTTGGATCTCCCACAGAAGAGAAATCAGAACCTGCTTCCGGTCGAAACACAGCTCTTGGCAAAGGCACCGCTAAAGAAAAAGCATCGAGGTAAGAAGTGTGTCACTGTCTTCGCGTTAGAATCCCATCAGGTTGTAATTGCGCAACAAAGTTGGTTGGAAAGGGAAGGGCTAGTTTTTGAATGGGAAGTGTTTCTTATGGAATCAGTATAAACGAGGCAAGACTCCTGAGATGTAATTAAAAGGTAACTTTGTTTTTGTCTCTTTAAAACTTACCCAGAGGGAATTTCTTCTCCTGCCTCTGGATGAGAACTCACTTTGATCACTGTAAAATCCTACAATCATTCTAATTCACAAACGACAACAGAAACAGCAGACTCCAGTTGGTCATTCGAAACTCCAGCCCTGTGTAGTAATGAACTTAAAATGACCTTTCCTGCCCTTCCCCACAGCCGCCCCCGCAAGGGGTGAGCCCAGACCCTGGAGTGTGGTGGTTCTCGCTCTCGGGCCTTGTGCTTCCACATCTGCTCCCCGTCTTGCTCACAGAGATTATACTCGTTACTTGTTGGGCTTTAGAACTGAGAGAGACCATCGTGGCCTCTTGGCTGGCTCTGAGGCAGGTGTCTCCCTTTGGTCTACCCAACTGCGGTCCTGGAGAAGAATTGGCCTTCTGCCACCTTGATAAGGGAACGATGGGCCACTGGTCTGATGAGTGACCAGTACAGACATATTATACATATCATCATCAATCAAAGCCCGTCTTTCCCTCTGGTATCTCTGATACCACCTCAGCTTTGATTTTGGGTGGTTCTCCTATCCTGGGCTCTTTTTATCTTATTTTTCTTACAGCTCAGTCTGATTCTTAATCCTAAAGCTTTTGGAAAAGAATGGGCAGTCCTTCTGGGTTGAAATTTATTTCATATACTTGTAAGTATCAAAATGCTGATCTTCAGACAGCCATGAGTTTTTAATTGTGATATTTGATATTAATGTTTTGCTGTAACATTTGGAAGCGCTCACATCGTTATCTCATTTGACCCATGTCTCCTTGTTCTATGGATGAGTCCTTTCTTCTCTGGTCCTCTTTGCTCTCTCCTCATCCTCTACAAAGACCTTACATATTGATAAGTTTTTGTATATCCATTGCCTATTGAACTTCTCTATCCTGTTACCCAGGAAACAAAACGTCCAAACTAAAGTCATTGTTCTCCCCAACTCCCAAACCTCCTCCTCCACCTCTATTCCCTCTGTCGATTAATGTGTCCATTTTCCCATACAATTACCCAAATCTAGGCGTCATCTGAAAGTCCTTCTCCCTTATCCCCAGCACTGAACAAATCTCTTAGTCCTATCCACTCTGTGTCTTAAATGTTTATTGCATCATTCTTTCCTTCATTTTTCACTTTTACTTCCCCAGTTCGGGCCTTTATATTATATCTCAATCTCATTAATCTCCTTATTATAAGAGCATCTTGCCTTTTGAATAGCCATCCATAAACCCATCCTCCACAATATCCTGCAGAGTTAACTTTTGGAAATAAAAGTCTGATCATATTACTCTGCCTAAAATAAGAACTCCTTAAATCTTCCAGATGGAGTCCAGACTCCAACCGTGGCATACCTTGGACGAGCCTTCCATGTCTCGTAGCCATGGCAAATTCCTGTTCTTTCTTTGTTCTCTTTATGTTTTTGTTTTTGTGAGGCCTTCCCTGATCACTCCAGGTTAAATATTCTCTTTGTTTCCACTCATTTGTGAATTTGATTCTATCTCTTACATGTAACCTGAACTGATTGATGTTGATTTATTTATTTTTCTTACTGAGCAATGAGCTGCTCGAGATCTGGGACCATGCCTTTTCAATCTTTTTATTCAAAGAGCCTAGAATAATATCAGGCACATCAGGGACAGTAAAGAAGCATTTATTGATTAAATATTCACAAATTATTTCAAATATTGAACGCTGGTGGTTGGAAGGAATAGATGTTTGACTCCCTTACAATATGCCCAGGGAGAATAATTATAAACAAATGAGGATAATCATTCCTTCCATACCATTTCCATTCTCCTCCTTGTCTCTGCATATTCTTGCATCTCACTTCTTGCTTGAAGATAAACCCTGATGTGCTCCCAATATTCAAGAGGATTGTTAGCATAAAGGAGGACACACAAATTTTGGATTCAGACAAAACTGGTCCACGGCTTTTTTATCTGTAAAATGGAAGTGATGATTCCTTCCTCATAGAGGTGCTGGGAGAGTAGGTGAGATGATGTATGGAAAGTGCCTACACCATTGCCTTGCCATATTTAAGTGATTGATGTCAGTCCAGTCTCTTTCCCCTTCTTAGCCCTGGGTCCACAGGGGGATAGATTGGTCATAATCTTGTTGTCCTCTTGTCAATCTTTTGGTCAACTCTTCTTGTCCTATGACTATAAAAACTTTGGACCCCTAGAGAGAGTAAAATATTTGAGATCTCCTCATCTAATAATGTCACAGGCATGTTTAATGTTAACAAAAAGTTACTGAGAGATACTGACAAAGAATAGTGAGACCTCTGGAACCACGAAGTGGCTGAATTTTTGAAAAGGAGAGGAGAGAAGAGATGGGAAACAAGCAAGTCAGTTATGTTTGCGGTGGCCTAATACGGACAAAAAAAGTATGGATTTCTCTCTTCTTGATGAATATCATTACCACATACCATGTAAATTAAAATCCTTCAGCAAGAAGCTCTCACCGGGTGAGCAGCCACCATGTTATTTTCGTGTTGGAAGGTTTTCGTTGCACTCTCGTTGACGGCAAAACATTCACAGGAGAGGAGATTAATTTATTTCCCATTTATTCAGTCACCTTCTTGATGCTTTCCCAGACTTCACTGAAACCAACGTCTAATATGCCCTCTAAAGCTTTTCGTTATAAAGACCATTCTCCTTACAATAAACATTTATTATTCCTATTTGTGAAATGTATTTTGAGTTCTATCTGTAGTATATTTTTGTATTCGGTCCAGTTTTCATAAAGTTGATTGCACCTGAGTCTGTTATACACACTTAAAAGTTTATTGTTTTTCTGACTCCTGTTTTGTCTCCTTCTAGTCTGTTCATCTCTGGAGACTTCTGGATATCTACAGCACATACTTTAACATTTCTGCTTCTTGGACGATCTTGATTCCAATCATAATGGCTTCCTAAAACATTTTTGTTTTTAAAATAATTTTTCTCAAACTCTCTTTTTACCTTACTGGTTTTTCTCTTCCTCTCCCCGCGCGCGCACACACACACACACACACACAGGCAAACACGTGTAGACACACAACGTACCCTTCTACACCCAGAATAAATGTATCTCCACCTTGTACAATACTCTCTTCTCATACTTATGGAGTAGATTGAGTGGAATAGGACACTCAATTGGAATAGATTTCTTTCAATATTTAGCTTCTCCAGTTTCTGATGTTTATCACTCGTGGAATTTATCAAATGCTACCTGGTATTGTGATTATTTTTCACATACCAAAATCTTCCTGCTTAAATTGAAACCCCAAGTAGGCTGGATTCATGACTTATATTTCCCTCACTAGCCTTGCCCTGTAATTTATATATTCAAATAGTTGATGGTATCAAAAAGGAGCAAGTGATTAAATTTTGAAAATGTCAGTACTCAATTTGGAGCCAGACAAATCTCTCTCTCTAATTACCTACTCCTCCACCAATGGAATATCCCTATGGTTTGGGATTCACACAGTAAATCTCTCTTTTCTGAGGTAGTTTTGCTAACGTCTGCAAGCAAGGTAAAAGTTCTGCTATCTTTAGTCATACATTGATGTTCTTTCTGAGGATTAATTTTACAGGAGTTAATTTTGTAATTTCCAAGTGCTTGTTTCCATATTTATTTAGAAAGAAATTCATTCAAGTAATGAAGCACTTATTAACACAACTTGGCAGCCTTTGTGAGAAAGAAGTCCAAATGAAACACTTCTATTTATAGCGACAGAAAACTATAGTTCAGGAGTTCCAGTAAATTCTCTCTTTTTCATCACTCAATAAGATTGCCCTCCCTGATGCGTTCACCTGGTGTACTGGATGTCATCTTCTACATGCCAGACGATTCTTCTTACTTCAGGCAACACACTCAGTGAGAAGCACACCTGCTTGGTTTTGTAGGTGGTTCTGAGGAATCACAGGGCCGAACTCTCCAATCTTATAAAGCCACCCTGTAATTTTAGAAAATAGGTACACTCATCTATGCTTTCTCTCATTCTAACTGACCTTCCGAGTGTTGGTTCTTAGTTTACTGAAATCTTACTATGTATATGAAGATGTTCAGTTTACCTGTCTTACAAAAAAGACAAAGGGTTAAGATGATATAGCTGGGAAATAGTCATTTTTGCTTAGAGATTTTATCATAATATATTGTTAGTGCATTTCATACATGTTTAGACTCTCTCCTTAACTGCAGTAAATAGAATATTAAATTAGAAAATATAAACCTTTTAGTATTAGTTGTGATTATAGAGTTTTGTGTAATTCTCCAATAGCAGTTGATAGGATTATTTTTGTGGGTTTTTTCCCCCTCAAAATAAAGAGAAAACTCGTGTGGACTTTTGTTAATCGCCCCTCCCTTACAACCACTTCAATAATCCTTAAAGGTCATTCCCACCCCTAATGTACTACTAGTGGAACAGAACGCTCAATACTTGTGAATACATAATTTAGGAGATTTGGCTGCCTACCCTGGCCTAGCTCCATTTTCTTAGCTTTCATATATATATGAAATTATATATATATATATATAATTATGGCTAAGATTTATTATAGCAAAAGATACTATGCAGGGACAGCAGGAAAAAGATACACGCAAACAAAAGCTGGAGAAGTCACACACAGGCCTCCTGGTCCTTCTTTTCTGCTAGCATAGCATAGGATGCAATTTTCTCCTGTGAGCTAGCCCCACTCGAGGAAGCCACTGAGTCCAGGTGGGCTCCAGAATTCATAAACGTGCAGACTCCAATCTCCTATAGGAAAAAACCAATTGGGATGACAGTACAGCTCTCTCAGGCCAGAAGGAAGTGGCATAACATTTTTCAAGTGCTAAAAGAATCAACTTTGTATTCTCTATCTGGTAAAACTATCCTTCAGCCGTGAAGAGGGGAAATAAAGATCCTTCAGCAATGAAAAGGGGAAATAAAGACATTCTCAGGGGAAGGAAAACAAAGTGTTTATTGCTAGCAGGCCCAGCCTTACAGATTGGCTAACTAAAGGAAGTTCTTCAAACAAAAAGAAAATAGTGAAAGAATCTAGAAAGATCAGGAAGAAAGAAGAAACAACAAACAAGAGCTGAAATATGGGTATATAAAATAGACTATCCATTTCCCTATGAGTTTTATGAATCATATTTGATGATTGAACCAAAAATTATAACACCATCTGATACTCAAGAAAATGATATTTAAAGGGGGAGAAGGTAAATGGAACTCAATGGATGTGAGGTTTCCACACTTCACTCAAAGTGGTAAAATGTGGATACCAGTAGACTGTGATAAGCTATGTATTTATATTATAATACCTACCATAACCACTACAAACCAATACAAAGAGCTACACTCAAAACCAGTATAAATAAATCAAGATGGGAAACTAAAAAATGTTCAAGTAACCCATAGGAAGACAAGAAAAGAAAAACAGAGGGCTAAGAACCACTCAAAAGGGAGAGACTGGCAGAGTGGATTAAAAAGTCATGATCTAACTGTATACTGTTTAAAGAAACTCACTTCAAATTCATTGATATAGGTAGATCGAAAGTGAAAGGATGGAAAAATATACTACTTAAATATTAATCTAAAAAAAGCAAAAGTGGCTTTTTCAATATGTAATAAAGTAGACTTCAGAGCAAAGAAAATATCTAGAGACAAAGAGGGACAACATTACATATGACAAAGTGGATCAATCCATGAGGAAGTCATAATGATCTAATGTATGTTAGATGCACCAAACAAGACAGCCTCAAAATACAAGAGGCAAAAGCTGATAGAGCAGAAAGGAGAAATAGACAAATATAAAATTACGCTTGAGGACTTCAGCACTCTCCTCTGAGCAACTCCTAGAACCATGTGATCTAAAGTCATCAGCAATTTAAAATATGTGAAATCCTACAGGATATGGTCTCTGACCAAAATAGAATCAAACTATAAATTAATAACAGAAAGACGACAAGAAAATCTCTAAATATTTTGAAACTGAAGGACACACTTCTGAAGAATCTATTGGACAAAAGGAAATCTCAAAGGACATTTAAAAATACAGAGACCTGAATGAAAATACAACATATCAAATTTTGTGGGATACAGCGAAAGCTGTGCTGAAGGGGAATTTATTTCACTAATGTAATAGAAAGAAAGAGAGGCTTTAAATTAATAATCTAAGCTCTTACCTCAAGAAACTAGAAAAAGAAGAGCAAAATAAACCCAATAGAAGCAGAGGGAAGAAAATGAAAAGGAGCAGAAATCAATGAAATTGAAAACAGAAAAACAATAGAGGAGGTCAATGAAATCAAAAGCTGATTCCTTAAAACATCGATAACATTGATAAACTTCTAGCAAGACTGACAATAGAGAGGGAAGACATAAATATCAATAGCAGAAATGAAGAGGGAATTATCATCACAAACCCTACACACATTAAAGGATAATAATATGAGCACCTTAATTCAGTAACTTAGATGAAATAGACCAAGTCATCAAAAACTGCAGACAATCAAAACTCACCAAAGATGAAATAGATGACCTAAATTGTCCTATAACCATTAAAGAAATTGAGTTTATAAAACCTTTCTAAAATAGAAATCTGACCCAGATGGTTCCATTAGTGAATTCCACCAAACATTTCAATAATTAACACCAACTCAAAACAATCTTTTCCAGAAAATAGAAGAGAATGTTTCCCAGCTCACGTTATGATACCAGCATTATCCTAATGACAGTACCAGACAAGGACATTATAAGAAAATTACAGCTCAATATTCCTCATGAACATAATGCAAAAATTCTTTCTGAAATTTAGCAAATCAAATCCAGCAATATATAAAAAGATTGATTCATCCAAGAAGATCTTATCCCAGGAATGCAAGGTTAGTTCAACATTTGAAAATCAATCAGGGTAATCCACCATATTAACAATGTAAAGAAGAAAAACCACCCAATCATATTAATTAATGCAGAAAAATCATATGACAAAATTCAACATTCTATTCATGATAAAAAATAAAACTGTCAGCAAAATAGGAATATAAGGGAATTGCCTCAACCTAATAAAAGCCATCCACAAAAAAATCTACTGATTACATTGTACTTAACTGTGGAAGGCTGCAAAGATCATGAACAAGACAAGGATAACTGTTCTTATCACTCCTATTCAACATCATATTGGAAGTCCTACGCATTGCAATAGGGCAATTTTTAAAATATATACAGAGTGGAAAATGAGGGGAAAAAAACTGTTCCTATTTTCAGACAACATGACTTTCTAAATAGACAATCCTTAAGGAATCCACTTAAAAAAAAAAACCCTCCTGGAACCCTGGAACTAATAGGTGAGTTTAGCAACATGTCAGAATATAACGCCAACACATAAAAATCAATCATATTTCTATATGTTAGCAAAAAAAGAAAAAATTTTTTGAAAACCAAAAAATTTTGAAAACCATTTTTCTGTTTTTTGGTGAGGAAGATTAGCCCTGAGCTAACATCTGTGGCCAATCTTCCTCTTTTTGCTTGAAGAAGATTGTCGCTGAGCTAACATGTGTCCAATCTGCCTCTATTTCCTATGTGGGATGCCACCACAGCATGGCTTGATGAGCAGTGTGTAGGTCTGCAGCCGGGATCCAAACCTGCGAACCCCGGGCTGCCGAAGTAGAGCATGCAAACTTAATCACTATGCCACCAGGCTGGCCCCATGAATATCATTTTTAATAGTCCTAAAAAACTAAATGTGAAATAAGAATGAGAGTGAAACAGAACATGTATAGGACTTATATATTGATAACTATAAAACATAAAGGAAATCAAAGAATCACTAAATAAGTGAGGAGATATACTGTGTTTGTGTATTGGAAAACTCAACATAGTAAAAATGTCAGTTTTGCCCAAATTGATCTATAGATTTGATAGAATTCTATCAAAATTCCAGCAGGATTTTTTGTAGCTATAGACATGCTGATTCTAAAACTTTTATGGAAAAGTAAATAAATTATAATAGCCAAAATAATTTTGAAAAAGAAGAATAAAGTTGAGAGAATTACTCTACCTGATTTTATGACTTACTATAAAGCTACAGTAACCAAGATAGTATGGTGGTGGTAAAGGGATAGACAGAGGCATGAATGAACAGAATGGAGTCCAATAATAGATGGCACAGACATGTCCAATATATTTTTAACTGAAATTTTTATGAGATAATTGTAGATTCACATGGTGTTGTAAGAAATATGAACCCTCCCATGAACCCTTTGCCCAGTTTCCCCCAATGAAAACATTTTCAACATCGTAACCAGGATGTTGATTGATACAATCTAATGATTTTTAAAAATTATTTTATTGAGGTCTTATTGGCTTATAACATTATGTAAATTTCAGGTGTACATTATTATCAGTTTCTGAATAGATTGCGTCCTGTTCACCACTGATTGCCTAATTTTTTTCCATCACCACACACACATGCCCCTTTACCCTGTTCTCTCTCTTCCCACCCCCTTCCCCTCTGATAACCACTAATCCCTTCTGCTTATCCATGTGTTTGTTTATCTTCCACACATAAGTGAAATCACACATGTTTGTCTTTCTCTGTCTGGCTTATTTCACTTAGCCTCATATCTTCAAGGTCCATCCATGTTGTCATAAGTGGCACGATTTTGTCTTTTTCTATGGCTGAGTAGTACTCCTACAATCCAATGATTTTATTCAGGTTCTCCCCAGTTTTACTTCTATGGATGTGTGTGTATGAATTTAGTTCTATACAATTTTATCACACATGTAGGTTCATGTATCTATGACTACAACTAAGATAATGAACAGTCCCATCACCATAAGGATCCTTCGTGTCTAATTACTCCAGCACCATTTGTTGAAAAGGCTGTACTGCTACTATTGAATTGCTTTTGTACCTTTGTCAAAAATCAGTTAAGCATATTTGTGTGAGTCTATTTCTGGGTTCTCTGTTCTGTTACATTAATCTGTCTATCCCTCTACCAGTACTCTGTCTGGATTGCTGTCACTATATGGTAAAACTTGATATCGAGTAGAGTTTTTCTTCCCACTTTATTCTTCTTTGTCAAGATTGATTTAGCTATTCCAGGGCCTTTGCTTTTCCATATAAGTTTTAGAATAAGATTTTTTACGTCTACAAAGAAATTTGCTTGAATTTTGATAGGAGTTACATGAAACCTAGAGATCATCTTAGGGAGAATTGATATCTTTAATATGTTGTATCTTTAAATCTATGAACCCAGTATGTCTCATTATTTAGGGCTTCTTTGATTGCTTTCAATAGCATTTTTTAATATTTAGCTCACAGACCCTGTGCAAGTTTTGTGAAGTTTATACCTACGGATTTAATTTTCTTGGAGCAATTGTAAGTGCTCCAAAAGTTTTTTTGGTTTCCACATATTCATTGTTACTATATAGAAACATAATTGATTTTTGAGTGTGGATCTTATATCTTGAGACCTTGATGAACTCACTTGTTAGTTCTAGGAGTATTCTTGGTAGGTTCCTTGGGATTTTCTACATAGACAATCATGTCATCTGCTTTGTCTTTAGTTTTCAGTAATTTGAATTTGATGTGTCTGGGAGTGGATTTCTTTGGGTTTACCTTATTGACATTCACTGAAATTCTTGACTATGTAGATTTATGTCTTTAACCAAATTGAGGAAGCCATGTCAGCCCTAATTTATTCAATATTTTTTCTACTGCGTCCTTTCTCCTCTTCTTCTAAGTCTTTGATGACACCAATATTAGATTTTTTTTTTATTGCATCACAAGTCCCAAAGACTCTGTCAAATGCTTTTTCAATCTTTCATTCTTTGTATTGTTCTTATTGGATAATTTTTTAAATCTATCTTCAAGTTCATGGATTCTTTCCTCTGTTATCTCCATTCTCCTATTAAACCCATTCATGGAGTTGTGGGTTTTTTTTTAAGTTTTGGTTATTGTATTTTTCGGTTCCAAAATTCCATTTTTATATATTCTATTTCTTTCTAAGACTTTCTAACTACTTATTTCAACAGTGTTTGACCTTACTTATTGAAGTATTTTACATTCGTGTGATCTTGGCATTGATGTCTATTGATTGTCTTTTCTCATATGAATTGAAGCTTTCCTTGTTCTTCATATGCTGAGTAATTATATTATATTATGTTATGAGTCCAACAAGTCTTATTTTTGGGTCTTAGATACATTCTAAGAAGAATGTTCCTTTTGTGTGTGTGTTTTAACAGGCAATTGATCCAGCTGGTTTCAGTCTTCAAATTCTAGCCATTGTTCTGTGGGTCATCATTCCACTGTCAGTCCCAGTTTTCAAAGGCTTTGCAGTGCTATTTGGAGCAGTCCTGCATATGTGCCAACTAGCGTCCAGTTGGGGACTTGGGTGGTTGGCTAACCAATAGTTCCATCCTCAAAATCTATGGTGTGCTGTTTAGGGTTAGAACCATGCATGTGCAGTTCAGGGGGAAGCCTAGGAATTCATAAACAATTTCATGAGCTTGCTCTCCTGAGTTTCTCTCTCTCCATGACCTCCCTTGTTTTTTCTGGTTCTTTGAGGTCTCCTTTTTGGTCCTTAAGCCAGAAAACTTGATTTACCCTGCCCTGATACACTCTTGCCATGACTGCACTTGTATCTACAGCCAAAACACCAGGAAGACTAAGAAGTATAAAGTGGTTTGGGATTCTTAAGAGACCCCAATGTCACCACTGCCAGCACTGTCTGAGTATTCCTTAGGAACTGGGGCACAAGAGAATACAGAAAAATAAGAAAAACCAGAAGACAAAAACAGAGCTTTCTTCCATTCTCTGTCTTCCCTGTTTCTCAAGAGCGTTTCTCCTTGAGCTCTCTCTCTTTCTGTACCGATGCCCACTTCTAGATTTTGGGCTATGTTTAGTTCAGCTTGGAGAATACTGGAGGAAAATAAAAAGATAAACTCACCATCTATTCAACAGTAATTCACATGTTGGTCTTCTCTGATGTTCCTGCTACTATTTGCTTTTCAGAGTCTTTAAACAGCTGTTGCATGCATCCTGTCCGGATTTTATGACTGCGTTCAACAGGAGAGACAGGGTGAAGTGTGCTGACTCCATGTTACCTGGAGGGAGAACCCGTGTCATTGTTTTTGTGCAACTCATTATTTAATGAGGGAACCAGTAGGATGTTAATACTGGTTCAAAGAACATTTGAGGAGTTAGGCATTTATATCCAGTTTAATTAATAAGTGTTAGAAAAAGATTGCTGAGTGCGTAAAAGACTGGTTAACATCCTACAGGACAATAGACTATAACCTTTGGGAGTATCTTTTCCATTGGATAGAAATAATTTGTATCTCTACTAAATAAAAATTTATATGTTAACTAGTAACTTCTCTAAGTCTGAAACTTTTAATTAATAGTATCTTTACTGCTTACTAAGTACATTTCATTTTTCTTAAGTACAGAACTAATTGCATTTCCCTAGATAAACTTTGGTTAAGTATTTGCCCTTGCATGACATAGAAATTCTGTGTCATCCTTATTTTGTTTGCGTTTTTCCATGGTTTGGATAATTTTTCTTAAAAATAGTGATCCACATTCTTCTTGTAGAAGGTCCCAACTGAAGCAAGAGATGAGATAAGACTGGCTTAGACTTCCTGAGGAGGCAACCTATTTTTTTCCAATTCAATAAATATTTATTACATACCTACCATATGCCAGACATCTTGCTAAGCAATTGTGCAGAAGACGGATGCATGACTTTCATAATATATATCAATCATGTAATGTTATCTTTAAAATTAATTTCTTCTGCATAATTAGAGACTATGAAACTTTATCGTTGTCATTGAGAATTTGAGAACTATACGTGATGTGGTTGTTGAGGTAGAAAATATTCTATTTCTGTCATACGCTTCAGATTAACTCAGAGCACAGTTAGTATTTATTCATTTCGTGATTTTGATGGCTATTGTTTACTCTCAAAGGAAAGGCAGAGGAAAAAAAGAAGAGGAAAAAGTGAAGGAGGAAGAAGAAGTGTTGGCAGTACCCAAATTGCCCGGAGAAGGGAACTATGATAAAGAGTGGTACCCTCCAGCTGATTCTGACTTCTGTGTTTATGTGTATGAAGTGACCAAATCAATTCTTCCCATAACCAGTATTAAGGAACAGATTGAGGTTCTTGCAAAGTAAGTTGTCTATATATACACATGCATTTTCATTTTCTGAAAAAAAGTTTTTGGTTTTAGTGGTCTGCATGTTTTAGCCAATTTTCAGATAACTACACCATAATAAAATTGAATTTGACAGCACCCTACCTCTGACTCTGAAGGAGAAACACAATGAATTGAAAAAATTCTCAATTACTATTTTAGGTCATATTTCCACCAAGAATCAGAGCTAGGAGCTGGAAATTGCTTAAAGAAAAATGCCTATGTCATTTTCTCCAGCTAAACCATTCATCCTTCAGCATGATCCTGAAGAAGTTAGGAATGAGTCAAAAGTTTGAAAATTAAATTATTCCTTAGGTATATGGGGTGTTCACAATTTAAAGGAATCTTAGTGTGAATTAGTGTAAACTCACAAATTATTTTCTCATATAAATAACCGTCCCCTGTTTTTATGTTGTCTGACTGATTTTTGTGTGTTACGTTGCCCTAAAGCGGAAGTGTGAATATTCTAATTGATGGCTGTTTGGGCCGGCTCTGCGCGCCGTATAAAGCAGGGAAGTTGCCTTTTCAATTAGAGCGTTTAATGTGATTCCACTAAGAGAAAGCTGAGAACTTGATTTGGTGACTGTAAGGGATTAGAGATCAGTAGAAATAGAGGAGAGGCTTCATGACTGACACCAACCAGTAGGTGAACTCCTGGGGTGTGCAACAGCTGCAGTCTCCATAGGTGCCTGTATCTACTCCAAACAGAAGTGAGTTGCAGTCATCAAACCTGGATGTGACAACTGCAAGAAGCACAGCCGCCAGATCACTGACTTCTTGTCAGCCAAACTGGAAGAGAACATTTTTGGCTACTGAAGTTTTCCTGGTGTCCTTGAGAAGTGATGACTCCAGCAGAATTCTGATGCAGCTCATTTCAACATTTGCCAAATTTCCTCATGCTTTGTTCCTATCAGAAATACTTTTCATCATTTCCAAATAACTGTTGGTTTAACCCAAGCCCACCCCAAGCTAGAGATACAGAGATTTGTGCCGATGCCTTGGGTTCCTAGCATTCCTTACAGTACACCTGGCTGGTGGAACCCTGGGTCAGTTCAGTGGCTTCCTCCCCAACCTCCTCTGTTGCCTTTCACCATTGTCTTCTTCGATTTGTTCCACATACAGCAAGGGGAAATTGTTCCCTTAAAATTTGCAATTCTGCCTATACTCCAAGATTGTAGTAGCCTTAGTTGACAGAGGATTTTTGCAGATGTGTTTACTGACTTCTTCAGTGACGTCTATAGTATTAGGAGAAACCCACAGGCAAAGTAGACCACATGCATCCCGCCTCTCCACCTAACTGTTACTTAGTGCTCCTTTTTACCTCTTCCTCTCTCCTCTAACTTCAGTGTTAGCCAAATACCCTGTCTTTCTCTAAATTAAAAAAAAAAATTTAAGAAAAAATAATTATAAAGCTTGAAGATATTCGTGAATCTAATGGGAAAATTCCTCTGTGTTTGTCTTCTCTGAGTTTAAATTCCTTAAAAGAAGGATCATATGTTAGTATGATGTCTTGGATTTCAGATTGAAACATTTAAAACTACTTTTAAAGAGTAAGAAAATGTTAAAACTGCATACATACTGATACAAATTTACTGTGATATTGATTTGTATCTTGTTACAGATATTGGGAGAATTAGCATTCATTTCTTTCTTCGTGTTGAATGAAATTGTTAGAATTTCAGTTTATATATGATAGTTTGAATACAATAAGTGCAACATTAACCTACGTATAGTAAGTATATTTTTTAAAGTAAAGCAAACAATAAAAATCAGAAGGATTATAGTTTTTACACATATAATTATACATATAGTTACTCTCAAAGCATCCCAAATGAGATCTTAAACTCGACTGATTTGATCTCAATGCAATTGACACAGGTATGTGGCAGAAAAAATGGGCGGTAAAATTCCGAAAGAGAAACTCCACGATTTCGGCTGGGAGCTTCACATAAGTGAACTAAAATATCAACTTAAATCTAATGTTGTACCAATTGGACAGATCAAAAAAGGAACCTTCTACCATCGAGCCTTGCTTTTCAAGGTATTTCAGATATTTTGCCTCATTTGCCATTAGGTAGAAATGTTCTGTCTGTATCATAATGGAGTGAGCCAGTTGCTAACATTTAACCAGACACTAGTAATCCTATCACTTAGATTTACTTATATTTGAGATACATATGTACGTGTATATAGATACATACACACACATACATGCATACATATTCACCAGACTATTGGAAGCGTATTCATCAGCATTTATCATACACCTACTATAGGCCAGGGCCTCTTCTAGGGTCTGGGAATCTATAGTTACCAAGTTGACAGTCCCTGCATGCAGACTTGTGGGTTCCAAGGTGATGTCAAGGAAAGTTTCTGGGGAGGAATTGGCACGTAGCCTGAGTATGAGAGACTACATAGGATTTCAGCAGGTAAAGAAGGAAGATGAGAGTATTCTAAACCAAGCAAACATTTTATACAAAATTACAGGTGTAGAGTCAATGGTCCATTTGAGGAATGTAGAGTAGCTTGTCTGAAGAAAGGAGAAGGGGTTGATTGGGGCTAAAAGACCAGATCACAAAGCACTGTGTGAGTTTGCACTTGATCCTAAAATCTGTGGGTAGCCACTGAATATTGTTAAGGGGAAAGTGGTAACATGGTTTTGAGAGACTGTTCAGGCAGCAGAATGAGGAATCAATTAGAGCAGGGGCCAGGCTGGAAATGGGAAGACCAATTGGAAGGTCAATGGAGCAAGAAGTATGGGTGACCTATGCTAAAGCCATGGTCATGAGCGTGTGAGAGAGGGGGTGAATTTAGAGGGAGATTTAGGAGATGAAACTGAAAGGAGCTGGTGACCGCCTGGGTGTGGTGTACGATTGCACGAGAAGAGTAAAATTATTTTCAGGCTGTGGTCAGGGCAGTTGGTAATGATGGCATTATTCACCGAGATGGTGGGCACCAGAGAAGGCTCAGGTTTGAGAGAGGATTATCTCTTTTTGTTCTTGTTGTTCCATTATACCCAATTCTGGAATATAATAGGAATTGGAAGAATGGTTTGAGTGTATAAAACTCCTACCCTCTCCCAGATACCTATAAACCTCATTGCATCTACATATATCTTGCCTCCAGTTTCAAGTTAATTCTATTTATAATCCAAGTGCCAGTCTTTCCTATTTCTCTGGATTTCTTGCTCTATCAATTCTTCTTTCCTGTCTCAAATCTCCGTCTCTCTATTAGCTGTTTCTCCTTTAAAATCTAAACTTAAGTCTACAATATTGAAAGAGAAAATATAAATCTTTCTCGTAATATCTACAAATACTCCTATAGCTCCTAGTACCATGACCACCATCATTTTGAGCTATGAACGAGGCACTTGATGAACATAATTGTGAAGGGTCTCAAAAATGCCAAAAGTTGAAATGACTACCCTTGTTTTAAAGACAAGAAAACTGATACTTAGAGAAGGAATTTACCCAAGGCCAGCTGGAGGTACAGCTGGAATGTAAACCCTTGCCTATCTGAATCAAGACTTACTGTACTGTGGGGTCAGCCCTGTGGCAGACTGGTTAAGTTCATGCAGTTCCCTTCAGGGGCCCAGGGTTCCACCAGTTTGGATCCTGAGCACGGACCTAGCACTGCTCATGAGGCCATGCTGAGGTGGTGTCCCACATAGCACAACCAGAAGGACCTACAACTAGAATACACAACTATGTGCTAGGGGGCTTTGGGGAGAAGAAAAAGAAGAAGAAGAAAAAGATTGACAACAGATGTTAGCTCAGGTGCCAAGCTTAAAAAAAAAAAAAATAGTTACCATACCACTTCTATCTGTAGATAATTCTCATTCCCTGTCAAAATTCTGAGTGATCTCAGCTCCTTGTCCCTCCCTGGCACACCTCATTTTTCTCCTCAGCTCCCTGCAGTCTGGCTTTTTCTCCCTCAGTAAGGAACAAAGTGATCTATTGTCTGTCTTATTTGATGTGTCAAAGAATTTGTCATTGGTCCTTCTCTTTCTTTGACACCACTCTATTCAGTAACTTTGTCCTCTCTTTCCACTTCATCTGAGTCTCCTTTGGGCACCTCTTTTCCTCCACCCCTCTCTTAAATGTTGGGATGCCTCAAGGTTCTGACCCGGACTCTTCTCTTTTCTCCCTTTATGTACTTCATATGGTGACGTCATCCTCACACGTGGTGTTAAATACCACCAAAATGCCTAAGGTTTCCAGATCCTTTCCTCTGTCCCACCAACCTCTCCTGATCCCAGATCTATGTATCTGTTTACCCTGTAGCCGGCTGCACTTGAGTGTCTCATAGATACTGTATTCATCTGCTAAGGCTGCTGTAACAAAATACCGTACACTGAATGGCTTAAACAATAAACACTTCTCACAGTTCTGGAGGCTGAGAAGTCCATGATCGAGGTGCCATCAGAGCCAGCGTCTGGTGAGGGCCCACTTCCTGGTTCACAGTGGCCACTTTCTTACTGTAGCCTCACATGTGGAGGGAGAGGGCGCTCTGGTCCCTTCCTCCTCTTACAAGGGCACTAATCCCACAGTGAGGGCTCCACCCTCATGACCTCATCTAAACCTAATAACTCCTTAAGGACCCACCCCACACTGGGAATTACCATCACATTAAGGATTAGGGCTTCAACATACGAATTTGGGGAAGACACAAACATCCAGGACACAGCATTATGCCAAAATGAATTCCTTACTCTCACCCCTCAGCTGAGTCATGCAATTAATTACCAGTTCTTGCCCACCACTGAAATCCTGAACACCAATACTCACTGATAGAACCTCTTATCCTTCCACCTCCTAAATTGTTCACTCCCCCTACATATACTCTTCATCTCCACCATTTTCTTCCAGGTTTTTGGCTCTTGTTTAGCAGCCTAGATAATTCGTCCACAGACCTTAGAATTGGCTCACTCATTTCCCTCATTTTCTTGCCCCATCCTTCCACCCCTTTGCCTTACCAGCCCACCCTGCACCAATCCAGTTGGCCTGCCCCTTTCCATGATGATACTCAGGCTGCAGAGCATGACAGTGGGGAATGCCCCAGCTGATTCAGGGTGTCCAATGCGGGTGCACATGCGTGTTGCCTGGTCACCCTTTTCCAGCTCCAGTCTCAGGCTTTTCCTCCTCAGCAGCTGCGCCCCACATCTGCCCTTCTTCCTCAGCCTTTTCATCTCCCCCTCTTCCTCCAAGCAGATGACCTTGTTTCCCGCTTCACAAAGGAAATAGAGACTTTCAGATGGAAACTCATTCAACTTAGTTGGAGGCAGTATCACCCTGAGGTTAAGAACTCAGACTCTGAGAGTCCCTGGCTTTCCCATTAGGTCATCACTTACTGGGACGTTGGGAAAAGTATCTGACCTCAGTTTTACTCTCTATAAAATGTGGAATACAATAGCATCTATTCCACAGGTTGTTTTGACGATTTAAAGTGCCTTGATGTAGAATAAGAGATCGGTAATTATTACTTTGGAAAACATCATATAATTAGATGTTTAGCTTTGTCTCTCTGCCCCACTAGACTATGCGTGCCATACGCTCAGATACTGCTGTGTTAGAATTGACTGCTTACCAGGCAGTCTCAGGCTAGATAGAACAGGAGGCCCTAAAAATGACAGTCAGGTCTTAATCATCTTGATCCACTCAAGACTACCTGGTACCGTCATTACATAGTAAGTAATTGATAAATTACATTCATAAATAAATACATGGGTTGTTAAAACAACACAGTCCTTGCCTTCTTGTAGTAGGAACATTAGTTGTGTACTTGCCCTGGGCCAGCATTCACGGCTGTCAGCACTTGACACGTATTAATTCTCTTCATCTTTAAAACCACCCTACAAGGAAGGTAGGTATACTGTTCTTAGCCTGGTTTCACAGAGGAAAAGAGGGAAACACAGAGAGGCTGAATCATTTGCTTGAGGTGACAACAACTAGTATGTGGCTGAGCCAAAATTCAAACCCGGGCAGTCTGAGGCAGCTCTCTTATCCACTATGATATGGCTAAGAAGTTTCTAGATTATTTTAAAGGCACTTTTTTAGTAACCTCAAAATCAGGACAAATTGAAGAGACAGCTTCTAAGGAAGCTAAGCAACCCCTGAGGAGGTGGCAGGAGGCAGCACCAGGACAGACACTCACAGTCCTCCTCCTCTTGCGCCCCATCACCCATCTCCGTCACACAGAATAAACCGGCTAGAGACACGTCCCCACCAATCTGATCCCTCTATGCAATCCCACCGCGTATCACACCCAAAGCGCAGCCCAGAAACAGGGGAAGATTGATAGATGTACCAGCGCTGAAAGCCCGCGGAATAGCTTTTCTGCAATGACATCATCAATCTTGTGCTGATACAATGCAGCGTAACTGCCTGGAAAATGTCACTTCCCAGCAGGGCCTACACAGAGATTTTGAGTGCACAGAATCTTGAGGAACAAGGGAACTTATCACATCTTATTGGCTCCTATCACAACATTTCGCATTTTTTCAGCCTCCTTTCTAAGCATGTCTTCGCAAGAGTTGTATATTTCACCTTCAGCCAAGGTGGGTCTTACAACTGAGGATTTTCCTCCACCCGCCTCCCTCTTCACTCTTGGTTGATCTCGTGTTTTCTCCCACAGGCTCTGGCTGATAAAATTGGCATCGGCTGCTCTCTGGTTCGCGGGGAGTATGGCAGAGCTTGGAATGAAGTTAAGCTGATGAATGAATCTCGTAAGGGAGCGATTGGGGGTCTGCCTCCTCCCGAGGTATACATAGTTGACCTCATGTTCCATCCAGGAGGACTGATGAAGTTGAGAAGTAGAGAGGCAGATCTGTATAGATTTCTTTAAACCATCAAATGAACACAAAAAGGGTTCAAGCCAGAAATTCATTATATGCATTTTCTACGGAGTTCACCAATTGATTTTGTTTCTTTAAATAGAAGTATTAGAAATGTTCTCTCTGTGTAGAAATGAGGAGAATTGGATCAAACTTGGTTGTGCTTCTGATTCCGGGCTTTTGGGAAGAGTTCAGTCTGATTAGATCATATTATGGGCACTGTCCCTCATGGAAAGCCTGTTATTGTCAAAATTAGTCCAACCCACTATTTCCTAAGGGGCATCTCTGCCTGTTGGGAATCATGTGGAAAAGCATCCAGCTGCTGTTCTCAGGACAACACCATGGCCTCATGACTGTCATTCTTCATACCCAGAATGCTTCAGGAACACTTGGTTAAATAAATTCCATGTTTTTTTATTGTCTTCAGTCACTTTGTCCCACTTTCATAAAGTAAGATTATTGATAGTTTGATTATTATAGCTCTATTTTAGTATTATAAATTCTTTCTACAAATTTTTTGTTCGCATTTCTTAAAACTTACGATTAAGTAGGCTATTTAATATACTTCACTGAACTAAAAATATTTCTAAAAGTGATTTCCATAAACTGTCTTTGTCTTGTCTGTGTTGACTTGGAAATATGCCTTCAATTCAAAACAATTCTGATTTGCTTCTACACATTTTAATGCTGGGTCACAAACTATTATTTTAAATTTATATCACTTAAAAATTCTTCTTTTCTAGAAAATTTTGAAATATAGAAATAGAGTAAAGCTTTACTCAGGAATTGCGTTTTCGATATTGAGCACAAAATGGGAGAGACATGCATTTCAAATGGTAAGAGAAATAAAAACAAGTAATATGATGAATCTCATCAAGTATTTATTTCCTCGTCAGGCTGTAAGTCTAAAATTTACTTGTGTAATCATTTTACTAGAAGGTTTTTAAAAGTGAGTTTGATTTTAGAAATTAAGGCTAAGATTATTCTGTATGAACCTGTATGTAATTTCAAAGAATGTACAATTCTTTATTTCAAAATAAAGTTCTTTATATCAGACGGTGTGGTAATTATTTATCTTGCAATTTCATGAATTAGAGCATGGATTATACGATATAAACCCATCTAAGCATTTTCAAGTCTGTTTTGATCCAGAAAGCATTTAAAGTGGATTACAAAGATGTAGAAGATGTAGCAAGATAAAAATAAATGAAAAACAGGTATAACTGTAGGAAAGAAAGTTCAACAAGGCCAAGAATAAGCTTAGAATTCAAATGCCTCCATGAAAATCCTGTCTATTTGTTAGAGGTGGGTGACATCAAGATGGAATGAGGCAAAAGTTCCATAGAGAGCCACTATGATATGGTCTAGGTAGACACTACTTTTTTTTTTTTGCATCTTTGAGACAATTATGCATACCGTCTGTGTCAGCTAAGTTCCAGGTAATTATTGAACAGGAATGAGTTTAAGTTATATTCTCAGACAAGTCTTTGAAGTTGATTTTGTGTTACCAGGTAAGTGTAAAGCCATAAAATTTAATAATAAGCCAATCTATTATAAAAAGAAAACACATTTACAATAGCAACCACAATTATAAAAGACCTACAAATAGATTTAACAAAGAATACACAAAAAAAACTATAAAATTTTAATGAGATCTGGATAAATGAAGATACACACCAGTTTTCTTGATGGAAAACTCAGCAATATAAAGATTTCAGTGCTCTCCATATTAATATATACATTTAGTATAATTTCAATTAGAATCCCAACACATTTTCTTTTCTGGAACTTGACAAGTAGTAAAAGTTATCTGTAAGAAGGAATATCAATAATATTTTGAAATAGGAAAAGAGGAATTGTCTCTATGATGTATCAGAATATATGTTTAAAAACAATAATGAGTAAATTAATATGGTACAGGCAGAAAAGCAGAAAAATATTAAGAGTCCAGACACAGATCCATATATATATAGGTGGGGATTTAGTATTGATAAAAGTAGCTTTTCTGCCCAGTGGGGAAGTCGACAACCTATTCAGTAAATGACAATGGGAAAATTATAATCTTGGCAAGGGGAGAGACTGTCTATTTATGACAGAAAAACTAGAAGCCATAGAAGAACATATCTGACAAGTTTGGCTACATAAAGCCTTCAAATTCCTGTTCAGAAAAATACAGCATAAGCAAAAATATTTCTGCTCAGCAAAATAAAATATAAGCAAAATTATAGGCAAGGAGAAAAAAATTTGCAGCATATGTAACAGACAAAATGTTCATATCCTTAATAAACAAAGAGCTTCTATAAATCAATGAGAAAAAGATAATCCACTTGGAAAATAGGCAAAGACAACTGTATTTGAATAGGATATCTATACAGTGATAATAAACAATCCCCACATCTCAGTAGCTTAAGATAAAAGTCTTTTATCACATTACATGTCAAACACAGGTCAGTAGAGGAGTCTCTGCTTCACACAGTACTCAAGGACCCATGCTGACAGCAGCCTCTCCATTTTGTAGCTGCATTTCTGGAATATATGACCTTCTCAGTCACTCCAGAGGAAGGAGAAAGTGCTAAGGATCTCCTTCAGGAATTACACGCTTTGGACTGGACTAACATGTTATTTGGTCAGAACTAGACCCAGGAAATATTGGATAATATCTGGAACCATGGAGGTCTGAGTTAGAATCCTGACTCTGTCACTGAAAAACTGTGGGAACTCTGGCAACTATTGTTGTGAGATTTCAAAACAATTTATACAAAGTAACTTGTTAATTGTGTCAGAAGCAAAAGCTACAGTTTCTCTTCTGGAAATCAAACCATTTCATTAAAATTAATATCTAACTTTTTAAAATAGCTATTAATTAAATGGAGAAATGGACAGTTAGAATCCTTTTCATAGGCTTTCAGCCTTTGAGTAAGTATCATCAATGAGGATTCTTTTAATAAGTACACATCAGGTTTCAAAAGTATTATTTCCTTGTCAAAGAAGCAGCATTGTCATCCATGAAAAATACTTTTCCAGAAGCTCAAAATAATAAGTAAAACCAAATGGATACTGACCTTTTCTTTTTACTGACACAGAATTCTTTAAATAGTAACTTGTTTCTCAGCAAGATATCACCATAGCCCTCCATTGCCAAAGGTGGTAATCTGGAGCTAAGATGCAGGGGTTTGGGTTTAGGAGATGGTGAATTTTCCATTAGAACCATTCACAGAAAGGCTGTAATCCACATACTGATAGTAGTTGTTTGTTTTTTATTGTTGATATTTATTTTTTCTTCTCCCCAAAGCCCCAGTGCATGGTTGCATATCCTAGTAGTAAAACCTTCTAGTTCGTCTATGTGAGCCACCACCATAGCATGGCTACTGACAGATGGGTGATGTGGTTCCAACTCAGGAACTGAACCTGGGCTACTGGAGCAGTGGGAACGCCAAACTTTAACCACTGGGCCATCAGGGCTGCCTCTGTTTGTTTTTTTTTAACTCAGCGGAATACTAAGGGTAGGATAAAATGACTCTATGAAAACTATATTTAAAATATCACTGTTTTTGGTATATTCTTAGAGCAATACAATAGTATCGAATCACTTATCTAGAGTTTATATTTAAAAGTACTATTCTTTATTTAAAATTACATGAATGTTATTATATAGACCACTAGCAAAATCTTTGCTTAGGCTAATGCTTTTAAAGCCACGAATATAATTATTTTAGTATTAAAAGTGGACTTGACTTCAAAGGACAGCCATCAAAGTTCAGGTGTGAAAATGTTAATACTGCAAATTCAAATAAGACTCTTGCAGAACGGGCACAGTACCTGTAGGATCTGCCAATAAATAAACCACAAATAACAACTGAAAAAGTAAAAAAAATTGTCAGAAAAGGTAAAGAAATTTTATTGTGGTGATTTTTCTTAGAAATTCAATAAGCTTTTATTACTGAGAGGCAGTATAATAACAGTGATAAAAAGCCTAGGTTTTGGAGCCAGAGCAAAGATTAAGCTCTGCATCAACCTCCTTCTACCTGTGTGACTTTGAGGAAATTATTCAACCTCTCTGGTCCTCAGTTTACTCTTCTGGAAAATGAGGATGAATAACAACAAATATTTACATATTGTTTACTATGTGTCAGAGGCATTTCTATGACTTCATTTAATCCTCCCAGTAGCCCTATGATGTATATGCAGTGTTACCCATGGTTAGCAAGTGAGGCACAGAGATGTTAAGTAACTGGATCAGAGACAAAGGACTTCATTACTCATGGCACAGCAAGCGGCATGAGATGGCACGTTGCGTCAGTTTCCCTTGCCCCTAAGTCTCATGGGGGCTACCTAGAGAGACCCAGATGGATGCCTACGAGTGTGGTGGGTTGTGTTACAAGAGAGGAACCCTGAGCTTAGAGAACCCAATCTGTTAAAAGGGGCAGTAAGCATGCCTGCCCTTTTCACCAGAGGGGAGACACTATATCTTGCAAGGCTGTTTGCTACCACCCTTGAAATGAGAGTCCAGAACAAAGGGCGGTCAGGCAGCTTCTGTTTGTAAGACATGCAGAAATGAAGGAGACTCATGAAAAATTGTCTGCCAATGTCTTCATCAATTCTCACAGTATACAAGGGTTTATGGAATTTCTCATCTATAAAATAGAGATGATTGACACATGGTTATATGAACTTACCCAAGCCAGTATCTCTGTCTCTATATTTATATGTATACCTTAAAATATGCATATATTTATGTATATCAATTTTTATAAAAATTTATGTGTATATATAATTATATAAGAAAAGTCACAGTAAATCAGCTTAATGACTGATGACACCAATATTCTTTCTCTGGCAACACTAAAGGAATATTTGTGAGAAAGTGTGGTAGTCATCCTCAATATCCTCCTACTCATCTTTTGTCTACACGTTCAAATCAAGCTTCACCTGCTTCCCTAAGCTTCTCCAGATTCCTTTTGCTCTCCTGCTGACCTTCTATAACACTATCTTTGGTACTCATTTTGGCATTTTCTCGTAAGTTTACTGCCTTGCATTGTCATTTTCCTCAGAGTCAGAGAGACTAGGGTCTGAGTCTTGCTTCTGCCATTCTTAACTGGGGGATGTTGAGCAGATGTCTTAGTTTTCCTGTCTCTAAAATGGGCGTGTAATAACAGTCATGACCTCATAAGGTAGCTCGGAGGAATAAAACAGATAGTGCACGCGATGTGCTCAGTACAGCACTAAGCACAGCAAGCACTTGACAACTGTTAGCTATTATGCTTTATCTCCCCCAGCGGGACACAGAGATGCTGCGGGACTGGCGTACACCTTACTGGCAGAGTTACTAGCACAGGGATGTCTGCAGCAATATTTGTTGACTGACTGTATGCCTTAAACTAAGTGACCTTAAAGATTAAAGGGATTTTCATTCATTTTCATTTTCACTTGGATACTTTTGAAAGGGGTTGGGTGGTAAAGAAAAGCACTCCTATCTCTGATGAGGTACTGACTTCCCCGTGCCTTTCAGTGTAGCACGTACAAAGATTGCACAGCTTCTTTTGAACTTGAACAACAGGAAATGAAAATGCTGTCTTTGGAGCTTATGTCTGAAATCATTCCCCATTAGGCATGTGTCATTCCCCCGTCACCAACACCTTGCCCGCCCACACGGTGTAACCTGTGGTGGCCGCTTCCTTAGGAATGGATACAGCATTATTTCCATGGTTCCATGATTTTGTACTACTGCTTGGGCCCAGCTTGTCTGTGATTTTAAATGACTCATCGTGAATATTTACCTTTTAAAGTACTATTAGTTTGTGTAGTTAAGACTACTTAGGTTAACTTGCTAACCATGCATATGGCTCCATATTGGCTAAGATCTTTCCACCAACCAGAATTCTCAAAGGAGCAGGCCCCTGTTTTTACAAGTCCCCAGTAGTCAGCTTCTGCTGTAGGTACATGTCAGTCACAAGTGTCTGGGTCTGCCCGCAGAGTGATGAGCAAAGAGCTACCAATTTCTTTTTCCAGCTCATAGGTAGCAGCCCCCAAATCCTGCAGACAGGCCAACTCTGAGTATCTTAAGAAAGTCCCAGTTTGCTCTACACAAGAACAGCTGGCAAACAAATGGAATCAAGCACTTTTAAGTAGTCATTAATCATACTGATGAGAACAGCTGAACAGTGTTCTCTCTAAGCACTTACATATCTGACACACAAATCAAGTGATAGTCCAATTAGTTTATCTATAGGTTCTTTTCTTTGAAAAATCTGAGTTAGCTTCTATCGTTCTTTGTGATTCCATAGTCTTTACTTTTCGAAAAACTTTGAAATACCCAGATGAATGCATTTATATCTGTATTATCACTTGTCTGCTAAATCTTTGAAAGTCATTCTCATGCATACACAATTTTCTAGCTGTGTGATTTCATCTATTTAGTTTTGCAGAAAAAATTGTTTAATCTTGTTTTATTAATACAAATAGAGAGAGAGAGACAGAAAGAGAGATAAGTGTGCTGGTTTCTCAGACTCTTACGGGATAGAAAGTTTGGCTTGCATCCCCTGTATGCAATTATTTACTCCTTTGAGAGTTAGGGTAAAAGGCACAAATCAACTGTTGAGGGTTGAGGAGATTTTCCTTGTGCAGTTATTATTACCCCTAGCTAAATAAGACAATAGTAAAAAATAAAAAGGGAGCTAAGAATTGCCAGAAATGAACTTCAGAGCCCCACTCAGAAGTACCAATATGGAACCCATCCTAGCTGGCTTGAAGAAATAGCACAAAGTTTAGCAATGGGAAAGCCCTCTCGACGCCCTGGAGCCATGATTGTTAGCTACATAAATGTTACTGGTGAGTTAAAAATATGCACAGGATAACTCAAATGCTCCCTTCTCATGCACATTTTTTACGAAAACGCCCTGAGACTTGGGATGGCTGTGCCTGGCACGGCTACACCGTCACCTTCAGAGAATATGCTCACAAATGTGAAATCCCACAGAAAGGAAATGAAGAAATGAGGGAGGCTTTGGTAAATCTCTTACTGCCGACTGTTTGATTCATTTTAGGCATAGTTTTTAGGCTCGCCATCTTGTTATGGACATCGTCCTGAAGGCCTGGGCTGGGCAAAGGGAGGAGGGTGATATCCGGCTGGGAATCTAGTCCAGAGACTTAATGTAAATCACTCCAGGAGAGAAGCCAAACAGAGCCTTCAGCCTGTCACCTACTGAGCTGCAGAGCTCTCACAGTCAGAGGACTGGGAGAGGATACACGGAGAGTGACTCCCTCTGGGACATGTCCTTTTATCATTTTTCATGTACAGTTAGCATCTCTGTCAAAGACACCATGTTGAAAAGCCCATAGACGAAGTTTGGTTATAGACTAGAAACTTCCACAGAAAAGGTCAGAATGGATCTTTGGCAAGTGCTCCAGAGTGTTCCCTCGGCTCAGGTTTCCCTCATCTGAAGTTAAGTGTGGATCCTAACATATTAATCCCAGCAGAGATTTGGAAGTTATTATTCTTCAAAGTTTTAAAAAAATTGGAATCAAACTATTTTTAATGAGTATATTCATTTCTATAAAAAGAAAATTTAAAAATATATGAAATAAACTGTCTAGGAAATTTGAGACCCATGTTGTACTGAATTTCTTGGTTGCAAGATGCCAACAGCCTTAAAGTTTCCTTATTCCAATTTTCTTGTTTGCTGACGACAGTGGTCAGAGCACACTACTCCAAAATAAGGCAATTTGGCATATTGAATATTTTTAGGTGAAGGAATTTGAGAAATGACAGGTGCAAGATGGTCACCCTGACCTCCTCCACCTCCCCTGCAGCAGGTCATGAGCCCCTCGTGTGAGAGATGCCCTTCCTATTTCTGAAGACTGAGGGACTCCAAGAGGAATCCAAATGAATATGCTTTGCTATGTTTCTCCCAGTTTACCTACCCTTAGCTCATACTCTTTCGTCTTATCACATTTTTCCACAACCTTCCACTCGTCATCAAACCTAGTATAAAAATCCTTAGGTTTCACCTTTTTGGGGAAATTCATTTCCTTATGAAGGCTCCCATGTCACCTATAGCTTATGTTAAGTAAATTCCTATTCTTTTCTCTTGTTAATCTGAATTTTTGTCAGTCCAATTTACAGAGCCCCAGCCAGAGAACCTAGGAAGGCAGTAGGAAAAAGACGTTTTCCTCCTCTACACTGAAAAGGCTGAACACTTCCTTGTCTGTACATATGCATGCCACTGGTATATTTAATCACTAAAATCTTTGGGCCTTGAAAATATTTAGATGACGGCTCCCATTGGGCACCAGTCCCCGTTGGAAGGCTATTTTTATGCTTGGGGCTAGGGTATGTGGTTTCCACAGGGAGTAATATTTGTACCCTCCCTTTTCAAGCAACAGAATCACTCACTCCCCAGTCTCCTAATTACGGATGTAAATTGTTAGCACATTATAATTAGCATAATGCCTGGAAAGGTATTTCATTATAATTACTTTTTAAAACTTCTCCTGCATAGATGTAAGCAAAATTTGAAATGACCGTCTGCAAACACCATGGTGAGAGACAATGTGTGTCACGTCATGGTTATCAACCGAAGGCCATCGCCGAACATCCAGGTTCGTGTCCTGGCTCTGCTACTCACTAAATGAATGATTGCCCGGCTCTCAGTTTCTTTGCTCAGAAAATGGTAAGGACAACAGCTCCCTTCTCATAGAGCTGCTGTGAGAATGAAATGGATGAGTAAACGTGGAGCAGTTTAAACAGTGCCTGGCACAGAAGAAGCAGCCAACGAATGGCAGTTCTCCCCAGGCATGCCCTGGGACCCAGATTTTCAGACATAATGAAAATACAGGGGAATCTGTGGATAGAAACATTCACAGCCTCCTTCCATTCAGTGAGGGCCGCGCTGCAGGTGATCAAACCGGAAACCCTCCTCTCCTCACGCTGTGGTTTGTGAGTGTGAGTTGGGGGGCAGACAAGGATGCCCTCTCACTTTTCCATCTGAAAACAAGCCTAGGAAAATCTGCCCAAATGGTTTCTGAGAGCCCTCAGAGTGTGATAAAAGGCTCTTTTTTCTTAAAAGAAAAATCACTTTTATTTACTCAGTGTCAGGAGCGGGGACTTTCTGTTGCAAAACACCCAGAGTCTCTTGTCCCTTTTCTCTCCCACCCCCAAAAGCGAGGGTGAGAGGAGGCACCACCAGGCAGAGCCCTTGAAACTCAAGGGCAAGGGAGGGGCTGGGGAAGTCCAGCGTTTCCTCATCTCTAGGGCTCCAGACCACAGCTGGGCTTTCCAGGAATCGGGTACTGCGAAGGTGGGGTGGGGGGGGTCCTCACGTCCGCACCTGAGTTTCCCAGTGTGCTGGCTCACCAGGTGCACCCCCAGCCAACCCTGGGGTGGGCAAAGCTGGTTTCCCAACTCACCTTCCACCCTTTTCTCCCAGTCGCTCCCCTCAGCCCCCACACACCCTCAGGCTCATCAGCCCGCTCTCTGGGGGCCCATCAATTCCAAAGCCTTCTTTCTAGATGGATGAACGCTTCAGCGAGGCTGGAAAAGACACCTAAGAGAATCTGCATTTTAAAAGCACAAAAAACTTGAAGCCAAATGAACGTCTCTTTAATTGTGGGATTTCAAGTATCGGTGAACATATACAAAATGTATGATTTTGTTTTTAAGAGATACACGCTCATTATAGATACGATGGAAAATATAGCAAAGAAGAAAGAAGTTTTCTATCAATCAGAGTGTTTGGGTTTTGATATATTTCCTTCCAGTCTATTAATCTCGACTCTTTTTTTTTTAACTTAATGACCTACTGAATATGCAGATTTTATTCCTATTCCCAACATAGAATGCATCTATTTAGGAAGGGTGTTGGGGAAGAAGGCTGGGAAAAGAGGGACCCTCCTTGCTTCCAGAGATCATGTTACAGCCAGCATCTCCCTGCCCTCGACACAGGCCTTTGTCCCTCCCCTTGTTCAAGGGAAAGCTGAGTGGTGAGAAGCAAACTGGGCCATGTTACATTTCTTAGGTCCTCTTGCTGTGTTTTGAGTCCCTGGCCCTTTCCCAAAGGCCTTGGCTCCAAGGAATAGCAGCCACAACCAGTGACAAGCTGGGTGATAAATAGGATATTGATGGGCAATTACCTGACACCAAATAGCTCCATAAATCAACGTGCTAGAAGCTGGTACCACAGTCAAGGGCAGCTCTAATGGAACGCAGGCCCCAGTGCAGCCCTTCGAGGTGAGAATGGGGGGCAGAGGCGGCCCTTCGGAGCACCTTGCTGAGCATGGGAGATTTCCCAACTGGGGAGCAGACGGCCCTGTCCTCACCACGCTGGGGCCCGCCAGCGTCAGGGTTTGGGGAGCCTGGGACCGGGTTCTAGCCAAGATGGGGCTGTGTTCCCCCCTTGGGGCCTTCCTTCCACTGCCAGCTCCATAATACCTCCAGATATTCTCCAGAATGGGCAGCTTTAAAAATGGTGTTTTAGGGGGCTGGCCCCGTGGCCGAGTGGTTAAGTTGGCACGCTCCGCTGCAGGCGGCCCAGTGTTTCGTTGGTTCGAATCCTGGGCGCGGACATGACACTGCTCATCAGACCACGCTGAGGCAGCGTCCCACATGCCACAACTAGAAGGACCCACAACGAAGAATACACAACTATGTACCGGGGGGCTTTGGGGAGAAAAAGGAAAAAAATAAAATCTTAAAAAAAAAAAATAGTGTTTTAGGATTCTGAAAGTAATACAATCTCACCGTAGAGTTTTTAAAAAGTAGACAAACATATAAAGAAGCAATTGCACCCACAGTCCCCTGACCAGACACAACTAACCACTGTTAACATTTTGTCTCCTCATAGGCTTTAAAAAAATGGTGTACCCATAATCCTGGATGCTAAGAAGTGGTACATTTTCATCCTCTGCCCATCACCACCCACTCAGGGACAAAGCTCCCCAGCCACCGGCCCCAGGGCCAGTTCAGCTTTTTCTTACTCAGAAGGCAGGGAGCTCAAATTTCAGGCAACCACTTTCTTACCAAAAGATGGCCCCAGAAGCTTCTAGCTGTCCTGATGCCTGAGATGCTAAATCCTCCCTTCTCAGTCTTATTCAAAGACTACAAGACATGTCATCCCAGCCACACAATACCAACCCAGACGGGAGAAATACTTTACCACGAAAACAAAAAACTCAGAAATCTGGTCTTAAAGATATACATTTTAGGCACTCCAAGCAGAAGTGTTTACCCAAGAGAGTGGCAAGCCGTCCTTCTGAATGTCACCAGGGGAAACCCTTACAGACGTCTCTCCAGTGGGTCCCCTTCCTGGGAGGAAAAGAAGACAGAACAAAGGCCAAAGTTCCTCACTCCTATGGGAGTCATCCTTAGAAACAATAAATGAAGTGAGACTGTATGATTTAATAAAGCCTTCTAACACGGTTATTTTGCAGATAATCACTGAAGCTTTTTTAAAAAATTCCTTTAGAACATTTTAAATACATAAAAAGCAGGAATTGCTCCAAATGAACATTCCTTGATACATCCTCATCTTTCAGGCAGTATATGCCGACCAATTCCGGGCACAGATATTTTTACTCGCTGTGGGGATAGATCTCATTTCTCATAAGGTTCGTTATCAATTACTGCCTGGATGGAATTTACCCTTTGTGTTCACAGTCACACAAGCATGTCTAAATGAAAAACACACCTTCCCGGGCGCTCTAACAAAATCAATCCCTCAGCAGGAGAGTAAAAGCTTGTCTATGATCATGCATGGAAATGCACATTTGCATGTTAATTACCCAGAAAGCTCCTTGAATTCACCGAGGTGTTATGGAAAGCTAGGTCAGAATTCTGGGGGCCCCGTGCTTTGCTGCCCAAGTGGAAGAAGAGGAACTGAGAATGCTTTAGTAGGGGGCAATTGGGATACAATTTGTTTTTAAAGTCATTTCTGAAATTTACTTTAGCTGAGTTAGTCGGGTCCAGATTAACCAGAGAACGCACTCCTGGAGTTGCTCTGACTGTGGATCAGAGCAAACAGCTTATTTTTTTCTGTGTCATTTATGGCTTAGGTTGGCCTTCCACTCAGGTTCTAGGAGCCTAAACATATGAAAATACAAACTTAAAATGTCATGGACTGCTCCAACGTGCCACTCGATCACAGCTCCGAAGTTCTGCTCTGTGGCCCAAAACATACTGTTTTCAAATAAGGTAATAATCAAAAAAGAATTATTTTCTGATTGAATAAAACGAAGCTACATCTATTCAGCATAGTCAATCTGTGAATATAATTTGAAAACTGCTTTCTTCCACGGAAAACAACAAGGTAAAGATGGGAACCAACTTTATCTCATACTTATAAATGAAAAGCAAAAAGCTCTTTGGTTTTCTTAATTTTCTCCATTCTCTGTAATTAAGGGTGAGCAAGCAGCAGTTTTTCTCCTTTTCCTTTTCTTAGGAAGATACTGTTTCTTTTGCTTTGCATTTTTCTGTTTTGCTTCTGGAAGGTTTTGAAACCCTGAGAATGCCAAATGGAAGTGGACCTTTTTCTTACTGTTTCTTAGACTTTGACTGCTGATCTTTTATGCTCTGACTTCTTTTTCCATTTGTGCCAACCTTTCTCCTGTTCTGAATGTCCTCTCACACACCTGTGGTCCCAGTGATTCTGTGTACCTCAGAGCAGTGTTCCCATATTAACAAGAAACTCCCGGAAGGCAGAGCCAGTCTGCCTAGCTTCTCGTCCTCACTGAGGCTGCATCAGCCCTACCCAAGCCCTGGGGCCAGAGGCCTGGATGGAAGATGCAGGTAATAACAGATCCCCACTTCGTTATCCTCTTAGTTCAAAATCTCTCACACACAAGTGTTTGTACTTTCAAACCTTAAATTGAAATAGTGGATTAGGGTCCAACAAAAATTGTTCTCCTTTTTAAGCAGCTCTATAGGCAGTATCATTGAACTCACAGAACCAAGGATCCTAAGTGAGTGTGGGGACGGAGCAGTAACAAAGAGGGCAGGGTAAAGAAGCATGCCGTGTAGACAATATGATATGTGTCTACACTGTGATATTTACTTAGGACGTTCTGAACACTTGTCAATAGTACACAGGCTTATTAAAACTTTTTTCCTACACACAATGATGGAACTAAGAGCAATGCAAGAAACATTCTAGCAGTTATCTTTACATTGTAAACATTATGTAATGGCAGCTATTTTTCATAGAAGCATAGGGTTCAGCCTAGTCTTGGTGGTTGACCCAGATGTAGTTGCAACCCATGTCATGAAAGCCAAGATTCCGAGCTCCTCTGCAAATATGAGTCCCCACCAAGTCGGTGACCCAAGGATTGTGTCTGATTAACCAAAGTGGAATGTATCCTTCCAGTACCCTCCTCCTGTCTTCCATTGTTTATTTGCGAAACATCTATGAAGAACTAGCCATCCCATCATTATACTAAAAATCACCTCAAAAGATTACACTGTTCTAGAAGATAGACTATTTCCTCCCACTGACAAAGATTCTTTCCTTGACCAAACTTTAGACAGGCTCCTCTGAGCCTTGTTTTCAATGAGGCCTCATCCTTGGGCCTTGTCTTTGACCCGCCTAATCCAGTTGTAGCAAAAATCCTGCCAAGTCAGTGTAGCAAGAGTCCCTTCAACCTTGATATCTGGTCACCCTCAAAATCTGATCAAATTCCTCACCCTTGATATCTGCTCCCCCCGGCCTGCCTACAGCAAGAATCCTGTTAAGTGGGTTTAGCAAGAATCCCTCTACCCTTGATGTCTCCTCTCAATGATTTTTCATCCACTGACCCCATCACTCTGCTCTTGGGCTATAAATCCCCAGCTGTCTTTGCTGTATTTGGAGCTAAGCGCAGTTTCTCTTTCCTCTATTGCAACAGTCTTGACACCTATCACAATAGTCCCAAATGAACTCTTCTTTACCCTTTTAACAAATGCCAGAATAATTTTTTCCTAGCACCTCCCAAACGATCTATTACTTAAAGTTTATTTAGAACTCTCATATATGAGTTGTCCATTGGAATTTTATTTTTTTACTTTATTTTATTTTTTAAAGATTGGCGCCTGCGCTAACATCTGTTGCCAATCTTTTTCTTCTTCTTCTTCTCCCCAAAGCCCCCCAGTACACAGTTGTATATTCTACTTGTGAGTGCTCTGGTTGTATAATGTGGGATGCCGCCTCAGCATGGCCTGATGAGCAGTGCCATGCCGGTACCCAGGATCCGAGCTAGCGAAACCGTGGGCCTCCAAAGCGGAGCACGTGAACTTAACCACCCAGCCATGGGGCCGGTCCCTTGTCCATTGGAATTTTGTTTTTACTTTTTCAGAAAGAACTTTTATATATTATTTTCCTTATTGTGCATATACCATCACTAAAGATGGAAATGACAGTCATAACACGCTTAAAGCAACCAAAAGATCGCAGAGCAAATGAGTGTTGAAACCCAGAGTTAATAAAACAAAGGCTGCTGCCCCGATTAGATTCGACGTTCTAACAACAGAGTCTTAGAGCTTGCAGAATTCCTAGAGATGATCTTGTTCAATCTTCTTATTTTATAGCAGGGAAAAACTGAGGCCCAGAGAAACACAATGAGTTGCCCCAAGTTTGTAATAAGTTCCCAGCAATCCTGACTCTGAGGGCAGGTCTCAGGGAAGTCTCTTTCCACTCCTAGGGAGGTGTGAAACCAGACCAGCTAGCTCCTCAAGAGCAAAGAAGTGTCTTCTTTTTTATGGTCTCCACCAGAGTCTGTGCCCCTCTCCCAGATGCTTCCCCAGGAGCCAGCACAGGCCCGGGTGCCCCAACAGTGTCCTATACAGCCTGGGTGTTAGGAGGAGGTATTAGGAGGAGGTGAGCGCTGGGGCCAAGTCAAGGATGAGGCTCCCATCTGAGCACTGCAGCGGACTCCGGTGCTCACCTACAGAACGGAAGGGCTGATCAGAGAGCACGCGCTCCTGCAAGAGCTTTCTGGTCTACCAGGCTCGGTCACATCAAGATCCATGTGATGGTTCTCAAGACCTGGGAGGTAGAGCAGGGGTTGCTCATCCTGGTCCACACCTAAGAGAAGTGAGGCTCAGGGAGGTTGTCCCCTCGCATGTTTTTTGCATAACCACTGGGTGCCAGGAGCCCAGCAGGAATCTAGAGGCAGCGCCTGACTCCAGATGGTTCCCTCTTTCCTCCACCCCATGCTCCTGTCACTCCAGGTGATTTCGCAGGTCTTCTAAAGGTGGAGACAGAAGATAGAGGAGGATGAGGGGCTGGGAAGGAGGAGGAGAGGAAGAAAAGGAAGTCCAATCTCTCCTTACTAAGATGATTCACGATAAACCCTCCTTATTTCATCATTGGCACCGTGGAAAAGAAAATAATTTATAATGATCATAGTTAGACTCACAGTACTGTGTCCACATTATATATTTCCCCAAGGAGTTCAAATAATCCAGAAATCATGGCAGACTACTGGCCTTGAGCAGTAACCCCAGGGGCCTGCCCTCTCTCCGCCGCAGAATCAAGCGTAGAGCGTCTGGTCCTGGGGGCCAGCTCCTCCCCCTTTGCAACTTGGTGGGAATTCTCCCACAGTCTGGCCAAATCAGAAACCGGCTGATGTGAGGAACTCTCTTAACACAGGGAGAGAGCAATTTCGCTCTGCCTGGAGTGTGTAAAACATGAACAACATAGCATAGAGCAGCTCTTAAATCACTTATATTTCCTCGTTTTATGATGCCATTGCAAATTAGCTATTTTTTGCATTTGTAATTAGAGGCTAGAACAGATGGGGAGGCCGTAGTTCAGGGAGATAAATTTATAGGCGTGCAGCGGCTGCTCAGTCTTTCCCCGCTGTAAGTCATCCAAATGCCTCCCAGCAAGCCCAGGCACCAGGGCCTTGGGCCCCCCTCCCCCTCATCAACTTCTCTCCCATTTTCAGAGGCTCCCGTTTGCTAATCCCTTCAGCTCTCAACTTTACTTGGAACAAGTCACAATAACTCTATCCATCACACGGAAGCCCTGGGCATCGGTTTAAGAGTCACAAAACTGTAAGCATTTTCAAACAAGCGCTGAACGTAAGTCAAGAAGCGCTGCGTCGAAAGTGAGGTTTGTGGCTAGTCGTCAACATCGCATTGTGCCTGGAAAACGAGTTCTGAGGAAATAATTGGCAAATGGATGCTGCGTACAGAGCGTGGTGTCTGCCACGCGGTGGATGCTTAATAAGGACTTGGGAAAGGATGCTTGGCTGGGAAGAGACAATATATAGGAGCTGAAAGGTAATTTTGTTGTACGAGGCTTCTCCTGGAGAATCCAATCAGCCCGGGGATTCCTCCATCCTTGGCTGAGCCCCCTGGGCCCCGGGAGCCCGGCAGAGCCGGGAGTCAGGCAGGGGCAGACTGACCCAGGACGGCTCCAGCCCTCACTGTCCCCAGCTGGGCTGGATGACCGGGCATCCCTTTTCTTTCCCAGGGTATCTGCTCTGCTCTGAGAGAACATCCAGCTGCAAGCAAGAAATTGGAAGGCCTCAGCAAATGTAAGGTAAACTTTCCAAAAGGCTCGGCTCCTTTTTCAACCTGGCAGGAAGCGGTTTACGTTTGGGGTATTGGATAGCAGTTTAGGCCCAGTTAACACATCTCTCCCACCACAAATCACCCAGTGGCATTCTCAGATGACATGGGCCAAATAAACTCTGGGATTGCCAGGCGCTGGCTGTTGCTGAAATGTAGAACGAGGGGGCGGGAAACTGGATATAGGACATTGGCAGCAGATTCAGGGACCCGTCTGAAATCCACTTGGAATCCTGCTTCTGTTCTCTCTGCCGTGAAAATACAATTTTGGTTACATAGCATGTGGATAATACCACATGGCCCTCCCGCACAATGGTTCCTGTCCAACTCAAACCAGCCTGCGAAGAGTTGCTGACAGCCGACAGCTGAAGGAAAAGCTTTCCGCCGGTAGCGGTGGGATGTTTGCGCGCTGAAGTCTTACATGGGTTATAGTGTTTTAGGCGCTCTTTGTAAATGAAAACCTTACATTTGTTACCATTTGGAGAAAACATTATACGGAATGAGGTTCTAAGAAACAATCGACCACTCTTAGGAATTGGTTTAAACTTCTTAAGAGCACTGGCCACCATACCCAGAGAAGCAAAGAAAATCTTCGATTTGCCACTTGTCATTTGATATTTCTTTCGGGATGACCCAGCATCGTTCAGGTAAATGCTTGATGTGGCAGATATCTCCCCCCGTCACCTCCCACCCTACTTCTCCCCAAGATGGTGTCTGGTGGTCACTGATCTGCAGAGCCACAGGCCCTGCGAGGAGACCACTGATGGAGAAATGCTGGCATCTGGCCTTTTTTTAAGGAGGGATAAAATATGATGCTGGGGCATCACTGTCCCAGTCACTTGTCTCTGGCCACAAATTCCATATGTTCTCAGGCTTCTCTGTTCTAACCCCAGGCTTATGTCAGTCCACTGACCCCCTCAGCCCCTCTTGCTGGGACATGCAGTGAGTTCTAGATCCCCCACGAACTCTGTGAAGACTGAGGAGAGCCAGGAGCACCAGCTTCCATGGCCACTGGCCCAGACTCCTCTATCTCCCAAAGCTGAAGGAGAGCTCCCTGGCACACTGTGCAGCAAAATGCAGGTGTTTCCTGGAGGATCACAGCCTGTCCCATGCTATTCCCAGGAAAATGGGCCACTGATGCCTGATGTTCTCAGGTTTTCCAAAATCTGCAGGATGCTTCTCACCTTTCCAACCCAACACACTCAAGAACAAGGAGGAAATAAGAAGTTATGCATTTGACCTCCTCATCTTCCTTCTTCTCTGACTCCTCACACTCTACCAGTGGAGAGAATGGGCTTTTCTTTTACTATCATATCTGCTGTCTTCCTTACTCTGGCCTCAGGATGGGCCCATGTATCAGCTAGCTATTGCTGTGTAACAAACAACTATAATATCTTGGTGGTGTGTATCTCCTGAGCATTTATTTCATTCACATGTTTGTGGGTTTACTGGAAGTTGGCTGATACTGGCTGGGCCCCACTAGGATGGCTCTGCTCCTCGTGTCTCATCCTCCTCCTTGGACCAGCCGGCCTGCCTGAGCCATGTTCTTCTCATGGAAATGGCTGAATCACAAGAAAACGAGTGAAAACACAAAAGGCTTCTTTCTTAGGATCTAGGTTCTGAACTTGCACGTTCTTACTTGCACCTCATTCTTTTGGCCAAGGCAAGTCACATGGCCAAACACAAGCGTGAAAGATTGGGAGCTATTCTCTGCTCCTTTGGTGGGAGAAACTGGAAAGTCACAGGGCAAAAGTAGTGATACAGAGAGAGGGAAAGATTTGGGGACAATGATATGGTCTACCACAGTGTGGTGCAGGGAGAGAAACTGGCTTCCTAACGATGGAATGTAACTTGGGAATTCTTTCAACAATATTAGATCAATTACATTCGTCTATACCCAGGAGCCAAACATGCATGGTTACTTGACCTGGTCAGATTAACTGATCCTTGGGGACCATGTTACCCTTTCTCATCTTACCAGCAGGTTAAAGGCAGGAATCCTTACTAGCCTGCCAAAATGTACAGATTGCTTATGAAAGGTACTCCACTCCCCCAGCACTGTCCGTGTTAAATGAATACCTTACAAAGAGAAGACAGCTTCTCTACAGCAGAGTTCTCCTGGCCTCTGCCTCTTGTACCCCACCCTTAGAGGATTTCAAGCCTCTGGATTGTGCAGGAGGCTGCTCTTAAAGCTACAGCCTAGATTTGGCTCCATTAACCTGTGCATTTAACGGGCATGCATTCAGTGCCAACCAAGTGCCAACTTTCTTTTCCAGAGAGATTATGCATTGTATTCTCATCTACATATAACAGATTTACAATAGGAGGAATACAGATTTTTCTGCCCAACTTGAGGATCTACAACACCTATGTCTTTATCAGAAACTCTCGGCATGGGAAGAAAATCATGAATGATAATACCTAGAATAAACATCACGATCTTCTTGGGTTGAGCATTGTACCAGGATGGGTGTATTTCCATCTCCAGAATTGCCTGATTATTTAAGAATAAACATACCAACACACAATAGACATTAAAATGAAAGGGAGCATATGATTTAACAGGGAATATAGAGGGTACCAGGAATCATCTTAAACGGTAATAATACTAACATTTTGAATACTTACATTTCAGGTCCCCTTCTAAGCATTTACATACATTTTTCATTCAATTATCTCCATAATCCTTTGAAGGTTTATGTTCTTATCTCCCCTTTAGAGAGGAAACCTGAGGCTGGAAAGTTAGGTAACTTGCCCAAACCCAGCATCACTCAGATAATGAATGGTGGGGCCTGGGGAATTCCCACCCATAAATCTAGAAATGTGTGTCAAAAGTCACTTATTTTCCCCTCCAGGTCTTACCAGAACCTTGAGACTTCCTCTCTGATTTGTAGGAATGTTTAAATTGCTACAATTTAAGGTTACTATTTTAGTGTCTAGAATTCATAGTCTTCCCAGGAGGATAGAACAATATACAAAACATATTCCTAGTGGTTCCTAGGCAGTAGGATTTCAGATGATTTTTGTTTACACTTTTCTTTGTGCTTTTCCGTATTAAGTTTTCTGTATCAAAATTACATTTACATTTAGCAGAAAATCGAAACTTTCTTCCTCTCACTAATTTTCTGTTGAGATATAATTGACATATAACATTGTATTAATTCCAGGTATATAACATAATGATTTGATTATGTATATATTGCAAAATGATTACCAGAATTAAGCTTAGTTAACATCCATCACCTCACATACTTACAAATTTCTTTACTATTTAAAATTCTTATTAATTTTTTATTATTTTGGAAACTAGTTATTTTTCATAAAAGTTTGCTACTTATAAACATGGAATGGGGTATTACTGTTATTTTTTAATGAACTAATAAATATTTGAATTGCTCAGCTTTAATTTCCAGTCTGGTAAATAGCGATAGGTGCAACATACAAACAATGCTCTTCAGGGTCCTCAATAATTAGAGTATACGGGGTCCTGAGACCAACACAGTGATGAGAACAGTGATGAGGAGGATACAGCGGAGGTGTAGATGCCATTGAAGATGGAAATCCTAAGTTCAAGTTCATTCCATCACTCAACTGACTGTCATTTTAGGTAAATTACTTAAGCGCACACTCTGAAGTCAGACTGTCTGGGGTCACAATTTTGGCTCCACTGCCTGATGGTGGTATGACCTTGGGTGAGCCATTTCCCCTTTGTAAACAGGGGGAACTATAGTACTGACTTCCTCAGATTGCTGTGACGATTAAATGGCTTTATCCTTTCTAATGCTTACAATTCTTCCTAGAGCCCAGGAAGAGCTCAGGAAAAGCTAGCAACTATTATTAGTCAGACACATTTTTAAATAGGAAACAGTCCCTTCTTTTCCCATCATCCTTGTGGTTCAAAATTGTTGATCATAATCATGTGTGATTCTAAAGGGCTGGAAGCTATAATGAAATTGACCTCCACCTTCACTTCCCACTTCCATCGGGCAGGTACTGAAGTCAAAATGGATCGTTGTTATTTTCCAGAAGGAGGACATGAGCCAGGTAAGTTGTGACTCTAAATTAGGGAGGTTGGAGGTTGACACAGGGGCCTGAGAGGACCCTGGGGAGATCCAGGCCCACAGGATGGCTAAGACCTTGTAGACCCGGGACACATCCAGTCCCCTAATTAAGCACAAACCTGGCTCCTTCCCTGTGCCCCCGCCACACCATATGGTCCACAAAAACACCATATTCCAATGTCTCTGGAGCCCCCAGTCCCACAAAAAGCAGCATTTCCTTCTCTTCCCTCCTATCTTTTCCCCCCTCCTCCAATTCTCTTCTCCCTCCCTCCTTCCTTTCACCAATTTTCTCAATCCCATCCCTCCTCCCTACTCCGCCTCTTCACCCTCCCATCTGGGTCTTGGCAGTGCTTCTCTCTGTCAAACCCATTAATAGACAGATGAAGGCCTTCCAAGAGCACTTCCAGAGCCTCCCAGAGCCGCAGGCCTCCCGACACCAAGGCTGGCAGCCTGCCTCATCTTTGCACAGAGTTGAACATTCTGCGGCGCTTGGCGCCCCCTAGTGGGCCCTTCCTTATCCCAAATCCCACAGACCCAATAACCTTTTGTCCACAGAGGAAGATGCATCAGTTAGCAGAAAGCAAGTTGACAAAACAATGATTCTGTCCTAATAACACAAAAAACCGTAAAACTTCCAAATTTCCTGCTCCTTCACTTCCAAAAATATTTTTCTAAGAAGGCAAAGTAAAAAGAAAGCTAACAAAGAGCCGCTGCATTTTACAAGAATGTCTAATTTGTCTAGAGCTCCTAGTGAGATTCCCCAACACAGAGCGAAACTGAGTGAGGAGTAAATGGTGATGCAGAGATGCGACTGGAAGAAGCAAAAGGCAGGAGAGATGTGCATCCGTCAATAGCTAAGGACTGACCCACCTCTGACGCTTTGAGCCTCCTAGTTTATACTTGAATGTAAGTGCAAGTATATGCAAGTTCAAAAGCAATGAATATTAAGTTCAAGGGCATGCAGAATGCTCTTTGGAGGGATATACAAGCAAAACAGTCAGTGTCCACTCCACACCCTGCTTCTGCAGTCACCTCCCCAGGCAGTCAGGCTATGAACCCCCAGACTGGGAGAGAAAATTTCTCTATTCCGAGCATAACACCCTCCCTCTGAAGAGCCACACTGTGCCAGGCTATGTGGCTGCCTCCAGAGCACCCAAAGGAGTCCCAGCCACAGATTCCGGCTCCCCCCGCTGCCAGAGACCCCATTCCCTTTAAATGGCAGGTTGTTCCAACTGAAAATCTCTCCTGTACAGTCAGCCTAGGATGAAAGCAGATTGCTTTGACTTTTAACTTTTAAAGTCAGGCCATTATAACCTAGTACTCTGGGAAACATCATCATGAAATCATAAAAGCTTGTGTTTGGCCAAAGTGATATGTTCCTGTATCAATCATCCATGCAATCCTGAACAAATGCGATTTTAACAGATGTTAGTACATACATGAGCCAGTGGAGCATCTCCATTAATAACTGTCTGCTTGTTCTGGGAGACTGGGGAGACCTCTCCTCAGCACCGGCTCAAGTTCAGGGTAGGCTGGGAATAGTATTTCCACTTAGACATTTTTAAAGTAACGTTAGTAGAGGCTTGAAAGTTCCTGACAAATGGCAGAACATAAATATGCGACCAGTGTGACTGCTTTGTAACGGGTTCACGCAGGCAGTAATTACTCCTCGGTCTTATTTGATCCATGTTAATTCCTACCTTGTACAAATTGATTTGATTTGAGGTCCCTGGGTCTCCTAGTGACAACAGGGAAACTAAGAGAAAAGATGACATTTCCCAAGAAGGAACAACAATTCCCACACATGTTCCAGAGGAAGAACAGGCCATCGTTGGGACAGGATGGTGGCAGCTGTTCCAGGCACAGGGAGAAACCGAGGCCAGGTGGGCAAGGGCTGCAATATCGTGATACCACCCTTCCCCTTGGCAAGTGCCCATCTCATTAATCAAAGAAAGCTCAAGGAGGGCGAGAGACTCTTTCCTGGTCAAGTTGGGCACGCACGCTCTTCTGGCTATTCCTGGAGGTCAAGGCCAGAAAGATCTATTCAGAATGCTGATGCCAACACTTACCTTTTATTTGCACATTGTGATATAAAGTTCTTGTCACCATTTTATAAGAACCATTGTAAAATTCAAACATGGCCATCATGTAAAACGAGGGCCACAGGGGCTATATCTAAAGCACATGGAAAAATAGACAGGAATTGGGTGCCTCAAGTGCTAAAATACGCTGTCTGCAGTATTGAGTTCACGGCAGCTCAAAAAATTAATATGTCCTACGAGATCTGGTTGTTTGTCCCCAATATGCCCTTGATCATGCTTGAGTAATCTGCTGTGGGCTGTGCCCACATTCAGGCATCTCTCCAGAAGATTGGCTACTAACCACCCAATTTGTTGACATCATTGTCTAATTGTAAACAGTTATGTAATTACTGACACCCATTAACTAAGGCCAAGGAGTTGTGCCCCTAAAACCACAAGCCATTTTAAAAGAAAAGTAATCCTTAATGTTCCATCCATTGACTACTACCTTGCATTAGCTAAACCTGGATAGACTCTAGTTCAAGAAGCTGGAGTGTGTCCACTACTCTCATAACATGATCTGATTCAAGGCATTTGTTCTCACACTAGACTGATAGAGCTGTGGTTTCCTAACTCCAATGGGCGTCAGAGTCACCTGTCTTCTGGTGATTACTGGGCACCACTTTCAGAGTTCCAGATTCAGTAGATCTGGGGTAAGACCCAAGTGTCTGCATTTGTAACAACTTCTCACGTTGTACTGACTCTGCTGGTCCGTGACCACCCTTTGAGAACCACTTACGTAGAATCTGAAGAAATCACCCACTTAAGCTAGCCTAACTCTTTCCCAATATTTGTGTACCAAGAAACACAGGAGACACTACTCACTCCAGAAAAGTTAACTGCCATCTTGACTCACAACGGAGGGAGTTATGCACTTTTGAGAATTTCTAAATTAAAGTCTCTTCATTGACAACCTATGAAATTTCCATTCTAGCTTTCTTCATGCCCTGGAGAGATGATCACTAGGAACAAGGACAACACTAAATTCAGCAATGGGTCACCTTCCAATGGCAGCTGCCACCACGTTGAGGGCAATTGAGCCAAATAAACGTACGCTCGGCTATTTTTCTCTTATTCTGTACACAGAATATATTAAAAGTCAGCAAAATCTTTAAGATGTCTGGGACAAAGGATGAAAGTAAAGAGTTATTATCTAAATGCAACAATTTAAAAGCAAGGAAAGAGATTCAGAAGCACATGATAGCTTTATTATACTAAATTGCCCATTTTAGCACAGGATTTTTAAATTGGAAAAGAAATAGCAAAATCCATGTATATCTGTATCAAAATGGCTCTCCATTCACTCACTGGCCCCCAGCCCTGCAGATCTGTGGATTGATGACACAAATGGACTAATGTGTGTGGGTAATGAACGTGTAGTTATATGCGCAGGATGCAGCTTTTGCTGAGTCCTTTGTACCAGGAAGATGCCTTCAGCCATGAGCTCCACAGTTACGGTCTTGAAGGTTTGACACCCTCAGCAAAAAGCTTAGCACCTATCCATGTTCCTTTGATGATTACTTTCCATTGTCATAGTTAATGATGGCGACTGGATCCCAAGGACCACCTCTGTAACTGCCTAGGTAGGACTCTGAGTGATTGGATTGCTTAAAAAAAATGACAGAATGAACACATCCAAACTCAGTTGTAGGCATAAGTTCTGTGTCTGTTAAAAATTCCATCACACTATTTCACATTTAAACCTATGTCATTCAACATATTTAATCACGTCATGTGCTCTATACATTATGGTGAGATTGGGGTTTTAGTGAATAATGACCATGTTGTCCTGGAGTTTTGAGACTGTTATATGTGTGGTCTAATGAGATTGTGAAGTATGGGGTCCTGGCTCTTCAGAACTGAGAGGAGGAAGAGGAAAAAAGAAAGCTTAAGATTCCAGGAAGGAAGAGAAGGGAGCTCTGAGCTGGGCATTGTCACTGAGGGAAAACTGGGCAGGAACTGGGAGCAGAAGTCTGGGAGGGCATGAGAATCCACAGACGAGACAGCTCTGTATGACCGGGGTGTCCCTTCCCCCCACAGGGTGATTATATGGACAGACCAGACTTACACCTCTTCCCAGGGGAAGTTTCCTCAGTATGGAAGAGAACCATGCTTCCTATCCGAGCCTGGAGAACAGGAGCCCAGCTCTTGGCACCCACAGCAGCTCTGTGCTCACAGCATTTGATAAAAAGCAGTTGTTTTAATGAAATATTTGTCAGGGACTGATGCTTGAATGCTTTGCAACATCACTATATATAGCCTGTCATTCATCCAAGCGCAGGTAAAAAGATGGATAGTTAGATGTTGTTTTCTATGACTCAGAATGACAGCTCTGCCTCCAGAAACCTAAACCTGTCAAATGTCACATATTTGCTTTTTCAATTTATATATATATATCCTATCTTGTTCCACAAGTAATTTGAAGAAGTTTATAATATGCATGCCACTTTAAAATAAGAAAATGGGAATAAAACAGTCAGGATGAGGTATGATATGGGTGGAATGGGAAGATATGACCAGAAGGTCCTATGCAATTTCCAAAATTGGAGATGTGGCCAGAAGTTGGGCTCTGAGCTTTTCAGCAGCCCAGTCTATCAAAGTCTATTCTTTTCAGTCTATCAAAACAAAACATAGCAATTCATCAGAAGAAAGTCTTTTCCCACTTCTTGGGTTGAAAGAACCTTCCAGCATGTACATTCCTCTGGGAGATGGCCTGGCCATGTCGGGTTAACCTCGTCCTTCCAGTCGAGCCTGTCAGGGAAAGAGTACTGGCACTGGAGTCAGAAGACCTGCGTTTGAATGGCGGTTCCAGTTAGCTTATCTTGGGTCAGTCACTTGCCTTTTATAAAGAAGCAAGATATACTCCGCAGCTGGCATGAGAGTTAAAATGAGATAAACAAAGATCACCAAAGTTGTTCAAAAGTAAGGCATTTTAAAATCATGTTTTTTAAATTATTGTTTTAGCCTTCCTTGCCATAAAGGTCATGCGTGCCCTCCCACACATCTTCCCGCGTCTCAGAGGTCCACAGCTGCGCTCTCCATCTCTGGATTCAAAACCAGCCTACATCCTGGGGAGCTGATTTACTCTGGGGCTTGCTCTCAGTAATCAGTAACTGTGAACAGTCCCTGATTTATTACAGCCCTTCTCAAGTTCACTCTCGTCATCAGCAAGTCAGAGATTAATCTGAGAAACCCATTTATGTGTTCATTTGTCACAACTTCTGCTTTTTACCCAGCTCACTCCATCCATCCTTTCTCACCATTCTTTCTTCACGGTGCAGCCTAACACACATCCCCAGAAGGCTCTGCACACACATCAAAGTCTAAGGCAGAGCATTGGCAACAAACACAATTTTATTTTGTATACTTATTTTTCCTAAAGCCACACAGAGATGATGTCAATTGCTTATCTTAAAGGTTCGACATAATGAAAGATTTTTTAATCCCAAATCCCCAAATATCAAAGATAAACTATAAATAATGGAAAAAATATTACGAAGCCAAGATGAAAATTTTATGAAATGACCATCAAAAACAGACGCTCAGTCTTGTAACTAACATACTAACATCGTTGGAATTTGTCTGTTTTTACCTTGTTCTTGGTGATGGTGACTGGGTTGCTTAAGATGATAAAATCTCTTTACTAAAACAAAGGAGCTCATACAAGATGAAAGAAGGTTATCCATTTCTTGTTCTGTAATTTTTTATCAGCTCTGCTTTCTCTTCTCATGACATATGGGGACAGGTCCTCCAGGTGAGAAGGGCTCAATGGCTCAAGTTCGCAAGACACATGAGTGCTTTTCATCCATGAGGTCAGCATTTGGAAAACTGCTGTTCCAAGGCACTAACCATAGGTGAACATAAGTGGTATTTTCTTGATACTTACAGAGATAAGATGTCTTCTATTTAAGGAATTTCTTCCATTTATGACAATATCTATCCCAGATTCTAGTAATCTCCTTCTATTTTTTTGAAAACAAGGGATGAAATAGGAAGTATACCAATACTTTATGTATCTGGAAAAAATTTTGGTAACTCATAAATTAATTTTCTGGATAGAATAACCTTGCTTCTTTAAAATCCAAAACTTACAAAGAAATCAGCCACCTTAGATGGCAATCTTTCTAAAATGAATTAGAGAGGAATTTCAATTCGCTGAGGACATAAAGATATTATTTTCCCCTCAACCACAGCTTTCAGAGTGCTATGTCAAATGAGTTTTTCCCATTTAATGATATCTTAAGTGGAATCCATAATTTCTGGTCACTTTCAGTTATTAAAACATAGTCTGCTAAATTCAGAGCTCCTTCTGTCCCTAATATAGGCTAGGTTTGGGGGCCAAGGGCTCGGAATGGGGTCTGGGGCATGGTTTGCTCGTTCATCCTTTCTCCCACCCTGGAATGCTGGATTTGACTAGGGGGTGGAGGGGGATGCTGGCCCCACTCCTGGGTCTGGCTGCTGTCCAGTGAGGAGGTAGAGAAAGGATAAGGAAGCATCGCCACAGCCCTGTGCTCACAGCATTCCTTAAGTAGCAGTTGTTATGATTATGAAATTTTTCAGGAACTGATGTTTGAATGCCTTGCAATAACGCTATGTATAGCTGGCTATTCATCCAAGTGCAGGGGAACAGATAGATTTGACATGTTGTTTTCTAGAATTCAGAATGACAGTTCTCTGGCCTGCTTTTGGTTTGGTCTAATACTGGTGACCTAGACTGATGCGGTAGACTTCACACAGGTGCTCTATGCCCTTTCATTGGATGGTATTCAGCTTTATCGCAGCCCCGTCTGTCACTGAAGACCCTCAGAGAACAATATATAATCTAATCTCCCTTTAGCCTCTCCAGCAGTCCACACTTCCTACCTTTTCTCAGGATGGAGTACTCCATCATTTGGGTAGTGGCCTCCTGAGAAGCTCCGCAGCTCTTTCCCTTTCTCTAAGTTACCATACTCTTTCATGCAGATCCATGGGAATGACTTCAATACTTTTCTCTCCAGGAGCACAGAGAAGTTGGCTGGGTGGGGCAGTACCCCACTTCTTCCCAGGCCACCTCCACAGTTCAAGACTTACTGGTACAAAGTACTCCACTGAACCTTCCTCCTTCAGAACACTTTAGACCAAAATTGGTAACAGCCCCCATGTGTGGTATGACTTCAACTCTAGAGAATTCATGTCAAGTAGTCTTAAGAATTCTTTCACTACTCTTTGCTCTGGCTTGTCAAGCCTCCAGCCACGAAGTCAGAGGCCAGTCTCTCCTTCTTGCAGGCATTGCAATTTCTATAAAAGATTATCTTGGAGAAAAGGAGAGAACTAAATTAAAGTGAAAGAAGGCAGAGTTTGCTTAAGTCTTATTCTGGAACACATTTGACCTCATCAAGAAGTGGAATAGAATAAAAATCCTCAGGAAAAGAGCTAGAATGCTATTTCACTTCTCTTAGAAAGAGTAGCTTCTAAAAAGCTGACTGTGAAGAAGAAAACGAAAAACATCGGTCCATGCGACCTTGCAGATTTCCATTGTTTATCACTACATAATTGCCATGGTTTTCTCTTTCCTTGTTTGAGAGCCATACTATCTCTTAGCTTTACAAAAGAAAGCTCCTTATGCCTCATGTCTTACAACACAGGAAAATGTTACCTCATGGCCCAAAGAGAACCTTCAGCTGGCTTGACTTGTCAGGCATTAGTATGTTAGGATTGATGGAGCATTCCTCAGGGAGAAATTAATGAATATGCATGTGTGACTAAAGCTTTTCATTAGTGGTGTGTGTGTGTGTGTGTGTGTGTGTGGTGTTGAAAACTTTAACTTACATAGTTTCGTCAATGACTCAGGTCTGGTTAGAAAACTAAATAACAGAACGTTCCCCGGAAGAAATGGCCTAACAAACCAGAGTTAATGCAAGCATTTTATATCAACTGTTAGATATAAATATGTGTCTCAGCGGGGTGTGTCACTCAAAAAATGTCACTGACATTGTTAACCCACACAGATACTCTTATTTTATACTTTCCAGCAGAAAAGGGCTTCTTACTCTTGCATATAATAGGTAGTAGGAAAAGTTTAATTCTATGAGTAAATATCCACAATTTTGGTGGATTTAAAGTATTAACTAATCGATTGCCTTTTAGAGACTAGTTAAATATTGCTTACTATGGCAATATTATTTGTTGGGAATCTCATTATCCTCAGATAGCTTATCTGAATGTTCAGTGTTCTTTGTTTATATTTAATGTGATATCTGCAAAAGACAGGTAGAATTCAGATGTGATCACATCTCAGGTTTTATTTATTTATTTATTTATTTTTGGTGAGGAAGATTGGCCCTGAGCTAACATCTGTGCCAACCTTCCTCTATTTTATGTGGGATGTCACCACAGCATGGCTCAACAAGTGGTGCTAGGTCCATGCCCGGATCCAAACCTGCGAACCCGGGCCGCTAAAGCAGAGTGCATGAACTTAACCATGACACCATGGGGCCATCCCCTCAGGTTTTATTCTTTATCAGAACAGAAAAGAGCAGGACAGTAGAGTCCTGCTAAAGCCACCTTAAACTTTGTCTGCAAGGAGTTCTGACTACCTAATCAGCAGAAATGATTTTCAGCACATATTAACCTAGATGTAAATTTGCACAATAAACTAGAAATGTAATGCCAGCAAAAGTATTTTTTGTGAGACATGTCCAACCCCTGGGGCTGGATGAGAGTTTTCCTTTGTGCCTGTAATACTCATCCACTCCTTGAACTTGACTTCTTCAAGATCTGTTTCAAGTCTTACCTCCTCTATAAGTTGAAAGTTAGAAATTCAAAATTAGAAGCTATAATAATCACAGTTAAGACAAAAGTTTATCTGCAACTAAATACTAATCTCAAAATAATATAGGTCAGAGGCCAGACCTGAGGCTAGAACCTGAGATGAAGCTGAATTTAAGGCACACTGCATAGAAACCAAAATGTAATATTAAATGGGCATGAGTCTTCACAGCCTTCTGATTTACAAGGAGGTGAAAACACACAAGGTTAGAGCTATTTGCAAAATCCTAATCCGAATCACACAGTTAATAAGAATAGAGAACAACGTTTGGCTCCTAGCCTATCGGATCCCCCTTGTAGAAGCAGTATTAGGGTTAAGAGCACACGAAGTGGAGCCAGATATTTGGACTATCAAATTCTGATGACCACTGCCACCACCACCACCACTTTTGGCTATGAAACCTGCAGCAAGTCACTTCTCTCTGTGAACATCAATTTCTTCATCTATGAAAGAGGGAGAGGAATAGACATCTGTTTTCTATTGAAGTCAGACGACAACCACTGCCTCACTGATGGAGAAGTTGAGTAAGATCAAGTTTGCACAGGGATCAGTACAGTGTCTGGATTTGAGGAATGTTAGATATTATTGGTTCTTATTTACTGTCTCACCTAATGTAGACCCTACAAATAGCCTGCTTGCTCTCTTCTCTGTATTTGCTTGCTATGCTTCTCTTGCTCTGAATGCTTTCCTTCCAGCTTCACAAATTCTCACTCTCTATACCTACCTCCAATGTCTTCTTCTTCTATAAAACTATCCCTGATTTTCCCAGCTTCTTCACAAATAGGTTTCCACACGTGTGGCTCTACATCTTGACTGCCCAACTTGGTTGGACACATCACGAAGACAGACATAATGTCATGCCCTTTATTTTATGACCTTTCAGGAGCGTTTACTAAATGTTCGTTGACCTCAGTCCTTAAATGAGGTAGAAGTTGTAGTATTGAGAGCTTATTGATGATGCCTCTTTAGTTCACAATTTGAATGTATAAAAAGTTCCATAAAATTATAAATAATGAGTAATCAAGAAGCAAATGATTTTTATTCAAGTGGAGATCATTTATTTACAAAGGCACATAAATAGATGATACCCTGTGTGGATAATTACTAGATTTACATGAACTTGGCTTTCAGAGAAATGGTGTGTGATGCTCTGCTTTTTTGCTATTCAGTCATCCAAAAGCCCAGACAGATCTGGATAAATAAAGAGAAGTGAGGTAAATGTAATCAAAATGGGCTGCAATGGCCTGCTTATTCAGCTGTTAAGCTATGCAGTAAATGGATACTTTTAAATAAAATGTACATATTCATTATAACAGAAATGAATATGTTCAATGAAAACATAGCCCTTTAGAGCAATAAACCAAGAATTAAGAAAGTTAGAATGCATCGATATAGTTAAGACAAAATATGTATGATCATTTTAGTCATTTCTATTTCACCATCGCCCTCCCATTACGTTCTCCAGTGAACAGAACTTATTGAAACACAGACTTACCTTTAATAAGACAAGGGAACCAGAATAGGTGAATCTTTTGCTTGCATAGTGAAGCTTAAATAATCTACACTTTAAGTTCAGAAAACACAAGCTGTCAATCTGCTTCTGATCCTTTAGGTGTGTGAAATTAGGGGAAACTTCAGCTCTCTAGAGCTCATTTGACTAAAATGCAAATGAAGAGGTTGACTCTGATGACTTCTAAGGACCCTCCTGCTCTAACATTCAACATAATACTTGCATAGCCCTGGGAGGATAAACTATTATACTGTGTGTTCAGGTTCTGAATTATGAATATTAAGATTCTTGCATTTTTCTAAAACTATTTCCTGAACCTCTAACGGGCTGACTACCCTCTAGCTTGGCCGAGGTGTGGATAGGTTGAGGGTGGAGTTTCACACTAACCATGACCCAATTCAGAGTCTAGACCATAAAAATCCTGCTATTTGCTTGGGCTCAAGGCAGTTTCTTAGACTAGAAAATGCATTGGAAGGCTCAGGAAAGTTAGAAAGCTTGAATTGGGGTCCCTTGGCCTTGTCTGAGAAAAAGACAAGGCTTTGAGACCACTCTTGAATAGTGAGAAATAAGACTTTATATGGACATGAAAATGGAACTGGGAGGAAAATAAGATAAGCAAGTTTTCTGCAAGCTATGTTTACCTCGGCTTTCTAAACCTGTCTTTATATGCTTTATATACATAAATCCCTCTGTGATTTCCCTTAAGTAAAACTCTAGTATATGCAGATTTACTGATGAATAAAACTTTTCTGTGGTTGCCAAAATTCCAGTTTGCAAAAAAAGTAAGTCTTGAGTCACTCCCATTAAGGAGAATTAGAAAAAGAAGGAACCGGACATAGGGAAGAGGGAAGGAGAGAAAAATGCAAGAGCAGTAGAAACTTTTTCAGTGCCACCTTAGGAAAACGAGTGAACAAATGAAAATATAGTATGCCTTCCCCAAAACATAAGGTTTATATTTCTAAAAACCCCTGAGCTGACTTTTGGGTTCTGGTCCTGATGAAATAACAACTATCAGATTCACCCTCCCAACATAAAAATGACAAAACTGGACAAAATATATGAAGCAACTGTTTTCAGGCAGTAGACAGCAGACAGCACAGGGTTGTGATCTTTGAAAGAAAGGAAGCAGCACCCTGGAATCTGCCTGGGGGCACTTTCCACAGGAAAAAGGAGCCCAAACAGACAGCAGTGGTCTCACTGGGCTGAGGAAACAGAGATCAGGGTCAAGGATGTTAAAAGTGGCTAGTATTTGGGGGCTGTGACACTTACAGAGGAGGGAGCTTCTCAGAGGAGGAGCTCCAGAAATATCTAATTCTCACAGGGTCCTCTTGAGTCTTTGGCTGATGTCTAACCTGTGCTTGTGCAAGGCGAGACCCTGTGGGGCAGAGAACAGCTACTGGAAGGTTCTGAGCAGGACAGAGTTCCCAGAGGTCATGGGGCCTGGGAGATGTAGGAGTTCCAACCAGTCAGAGTGGACAGAACTTGCTGAATACCTCAGGCATTCAGCTGAGGGCTTAGAAAGGCCACATATAAAGCAAAGATGACCCAACATCTGTGCTGACAAAGCATAAAATAAGTGTCAGCAGGATGAAAGTTATCCGTCAGTAAACCAGTTGAATGCCAGAAGTAAACCCAATACTTTTTAAAGAAAAACATCAAAATTCAACACTAAGTAGCATTCTCAAAGTATATAATAAAAAAATTACTAAATGTGACACAAAGCAGGAAAAGGTGCCCCATAACCAGGAAGGAAAAAAGTCAATAGGAACAGATCCAAAGATGATACATGTTGGAATTATTAGACTAGACTTTAAAAGAGATATTATAAATTTGTTCAAGGAATTAAAGGAAAAGATGAACATAAGGAGTTCATAGATATGGAATCTCAGCTTAGAAATGAAAACTATAAAAAAGGGAACCAATGGAAATTTAGATCTGAAAAATAAAATATCTAAAATATAAGTTTCACTGTATTGGTTTAACAGCAGATTAGACACTGTACAACAAAAGGCCAATAAACTTGAAGACAGGATAACAGAAACTTTCAAAACAGAAGCACGGAGAGAAAAAAGGACTCTTTTAAGTTAACGTTGACAGAGCCTCAGTGGCCTGTGGAACTGCATCAAGTAATCCAATATATACATAGTAAGAGTCACAGAAAAAGAGGAAAGAGAGAGCCTGAGGCAGAAAAAAACATTTGAAGACAGAATGACTGAAAAATTTCCAGTCTTGTGGGAAAATTTCAACCCAAAGATTCAAGAATCTCAACAAATCTCAAGTAAACATAGTGATAACCACATCTAGGCACATCATAGTCAAAATGCTGAAAACCAAACCTTAAAATCAGCTGGTGGGGGGGTGACAGGAGGATCACATCACAGGCAGGAGAATAGAAGTGATTGTTGACTTCTCATAAGACACAGTGAAGCTGGAAATCAGTGGGATGACATTTTTAACGTGCTGTTGTGTGCATGTGTGTGCTGGGGATAGGAAGTGAATATCAACCGAGAATTCTATAACTCATAGAAAAACCTTTCGAAAATGAAGGTAAAAAAGGAGATTTCCAAAAAACAAAAGCTGACAGACTTTGCTGCCAGCAGACCTGTGCTGAAATAAATATTAAAGAATGTTCTTCAAGCTGAAGGGAAATAATGTCAGTTGGAAACCCAAATCTACACAACGGAATGGCGAACACTAGAAATGGTAAATATAAAAGACCTTCTTTTGTTGTTGTTTTTAGAAATGTCTTTACAGGTAAATTGACTGCTTAAAGCAAAAAGAAAACAATGTGTTGTGGGGTTTCTAGTGTATGTTGAAGATGTACGACAATAGCAGAGAGAAGTGAAAGGTAGTAAATGGATGTCTATGGTTTAAGATTTGATATTGGAATTGGAATACGAGGCTGTGGTAAGTTACGAATGTATATGGTAATCTGTAGAACAACGATTAAAAAATAAAACAGAGAGATATAACTTAAAAAGCCAACAGAGGGGGAAAAAATAGAATACAAAAAATGAAAACAAGTCAGCGAGTCCAAAAAAATCAGGGAATGAGATAAAAAAAGAAAGAAAAAACAGATGGAACAATTGAAAACAGATAGCATATAACCCCCTGAGCCAAATGCAATGCTTCCTGCAGAACTCAGTTCCTGTGGGCAAAGCCCTTGCAGATATTGTTATATTCACTAAATCACGTAAGCATAGCCGCACACAAAATCAATAGTAACTCCTATGATAATTTATGTGTATTAAATTAGTATGAATAGGTTCTTAATAATTCCCACTGACTATCTTGTACTCAAGAGAAATTTGTAGGACCTTCTTTCCTAGCAGATTCAACCAGAAGCTTGGCAATCTGCCTTGCCTCAGATAAAATGCATCTTCAGGCCATGAACTATTTCTCCAATCATCAAGGTATTTCTGATTCTATGACTGGGAGTTTCACTGTGGCTGCTTGAGACAAAAAGCTTTGGGTATCACCTTTTATTTAAGCTATCTGGCTTAGCGATTCTGATGCTCTAGCCTCCTGAAAGAGGCAGCGGAAGATATTAAACTTTGGAGCCAAACACACCTGCAGTCCTCTCTCTACATGAACTCAGGTCGTCCAGCAGTTGGACTAGGGAGAAAGACAATGAGCCAGGTGCAAATGTCCTCAATGAATGTGGGAGTGTGACCTGAAGGTTAACAGATGGCAGGACTGAGGAACAGGTCACCAGGATTGTACACATAAGTAACCCGAGCCTCAAAGCAGGAGTTTGTTTATGGCAGACAGAGTTCCAGAGGGCACATCGCGAGAGGTTGTGTGGAAGGGAAGATCGGGGAGGAAGGGGGAATCTGGGCACATTATGGGAGACGATAGGTGAACGGAGGAGGTTTAAGTCTCTTTGTTTCCTTTTGATTTTCCTTTTGCATTTACTCACGTTCTTTAAAATCTGTCATTCTGCCTGGGATGTGCTGCGGGGAACCCAGTACATTCTTTTGTTGCTGTTGATTACAGCAAAGCAACACACTGAACACTGATGGCTCCAACGGAACAGGCAACATCCAACAGGGCAGAACTGAGACCCATGTGTGGACCCTCCCTCTCCAGTTTGGGAGCTCTCCTTTCTACAGCTCTTCTCTGCCAAAATGCTTGGAGGGCTCCAGGTTTACCACGCATTGAGGCAAGTTCTTCTTTTACAGATAATGTCTCAGATTTAATTCCGGTACTGCTGTTGTAATGTGAACACTAGCAACTTAACCCCCGCCCCCCCCGCCGTGCTTTCTTATCTCCATCTATAAATTGTGGAATACAAGATTTACAGCGTACCCACCTGGTGGGGAGGCTCATGAAACAAAGTCGTTACAAAGACTTTTATGTCATGTGTGATAAAACAGAATTAGGATTCCATTTCTCCAGCTTTTAAAAACAAGGTGTAATGAAATCAATGCACCATTTTACAATGACTCATAAAATCTAATTTAAATACAAACTTTAGTAATTTATAAAATTGAGAGAAATGCCAAGGACACACTAACTTTTTTTTTACTTTAGTTAAAACATATGAACACTATTTTTTTGTCCTCTCGTGACCTCTTGATAGTCATAGAAGCCAAGATATTACCTACCTCAAAAAAGTTGTAAGTCGATTATAGTTTCTAGAGGCGATTTTTCCTCCATCGGCTTGGCAGCATTTCTAAGGAGGCATTAAATACAAGAACTAGCCTCTTCGTCATCTGCTTTGTAACTCTGATTTCCTTGTTTTTCCAGTGGAACATAGGAAGCTTCACTTCTTTTAACCTCACAATTGCCATCAAATTAAAGAAAGACAGGGCCAGCCAGGTGGCATAGTGGTTAAGTTCATGCACTCCGCTTCAGTGGCCTGGGATTTGCCAGTTTGAATCCTGGATGTGGACCTATGCACCGCTTATCAAGCCATGCTGTGGCAGGGGTCTCACATATAAAATAGAGGAAGATAGGCACGGATGTTAGCTCAGAGCCAATCCTCCTCAGCAAAAAGAGGAGGATTGGTAGTAAATGTTAGCTCAGGGCTAATCTTCCTCACCAAAAAACTTAAAAAAAAGAAAATTTAAAGAAAAACGTTCATTCAACTCCTAATTTTCTCTGAGGTAGAACTTCCTTTTCAGTCCTAGAGTATGAATTGGACTTTTATTTTGCTGAAGGTGGTGTCAAAGGGGTGGCAGTTTCCATTGTAAAGTTGTCCCTACAGTGATCTCTGGAAACATCTTGCTTCAGATTGCCTCAGACCAGAAGCCAAACAGGCAAAGGCGAGTCCAGTTATGTGATTATTTCCCAAATCCAATGTTTTGGTGCCTTTGTTTTACTTTTAAATCTGGCCAATTCCAAACACCTCTGAGCTCATGAGCAAAACTGAAAAAAATACACACACTGCTGCAGAGCAGCCAGCAACCTCTCTCACCCTTAGATATAACACAACTCAATCAGACTCAGCTGTCCGCATGGCAGAGGTCCTAAAAGAAAGGCTTCACACAGAGCTTCCGAGGTCGAGAAACCCAAGGCTATGTGGAATAATTTGCTCTTACTTTTTCTTTTTTTTTTTTTTCCATGGCTCTGATTTTTGAGTGCAGAGGATTACCCATTGCCTATAGCTCATTAATCATGGTAGCTTTTGATTATGAAAAGTGCAATCCAAAAGATAGTACTCTGAGGACTTGGCAGAGAGGTTCTATGCCCATCCCTTAAATGTGCCAGAACGCTCTGCACTGTGCCAACTATGATTACACTTGGCATTAATTGAAGATGCTGAGAGCTGTAAAACCTTCCTGAGTTCAGCCACCTGGAGCAGATTAAAATCTGGGTCCTGCCGGTGAGGAGGTCTGAGGGATTGGGAATACAAGGCTGTTTTAATCTTTTCCAAGTCAGGCTGTTTAGAAATATCCATACATCAAATGTTCATGGATCTCATACAATTTCCTTCTCAGGGGAGAATTCAATTACCGGTAACATGAAGTGGGATTAACTTGTTGTGGCGAGCCATCTGGAGAGAGAAGATTCCCCATTCCCTGTAAATATGTTCAGAGATTTGCCACCACGATTTTGAAGAAGTTGCTGAAGGTGCTCAAAGGCACAAGTGATGTTTCTTCTGAAAGACTTGTTAGGTCGACCCAGTGAAATTAAACCGCAACTGAAGGAAAATCTTGACCTCCCCCTGTGCTGAAAGATTCCTCTGTCACGGGAGCGTGATATTTGGGTTTTAAGGACCATCTTGAGTATTTGTAAAGATATAACAAACAGCCAGTGGAAACTGTGCTGAAACTGTATTGTACACATATACAGAAAGACTCATAAAAAGCAAAGTGAGTAGAGGAAGGGACTAACAAGGAAATCACTATGAGTCAGAATTCAGCTCTCTGGATCATTCTTGAGTGTTAGATAAGGACAGATTCCCTTGAAGAACAGAGAAACAAATTTAGATTAGCTTCAGAAAGCAGAGGACCCAGAGAAGCACAGAAGGCAGAAACAGCCTTCACATTTTAATGGAAGAAAACAAATTGCATAGTCTGGGGTAGAGACGAGTTGGCCCGGGAGATCAAAGACCAACTCAAAGATCCCTGGTCCAACCCAGGTCATCTGAAATGATGCCAGTCTTCAGAGCAGTAAGTAGTATGTCAGTTCTCTGGAGGGGGAACTGAATCTCAACTAGAAGAGTGAGTGCCAGCCATAACGATTTGGCCAGGAACGCTCTGTGATAAGGCAGCAGAACTAGATAGATCAGGAAAACAACAGATAATTTAAAAATTGGTTTTATTAAATATGTACCATCTTCACAATTAAAATTATTGACAAATTATACACATAATATCTTCTTCAATTTGTAAACAAATTATGATACATCCAAACAATAGCGAATCCATTAAAATTATGATACATAGCTACATTGATTTTGAACAATATAGATAAGGCTTCTAGACTTTAGTAAGGCTAGTGTAAGTTTGATATTAAACCAGGCAATGGCACTATGTGAAAATTACAAAGTAAACTCAGTTTTGAATATAAGTGTGAAAATCCTAAATGAAATACTGGTGAACTATCTAAAAATGTGTTAAAAAAAATACATCATGACCAAGTTGACCAAGATTTCAATGATGGCTTAATATTTGTAGAAAATCTATTATAGTAAAAAGAAAGGCCATATAATCATCTCACTAGATAGAGGAAAGCCAACAAATGAAATTCAACACTCACTCATGACAAAACTCTTAGTAAATTAGGAATACAAGGGAACATGTACATCTTAGTAAAGATTACCAAAAATCTACAACAAACATCATGTATCGGAGAGATGTCAGAAGAATTTCCTTTAGAGTCAGGAACAAAACAAGCATGGCTGCCATCATTCCTCTATTCAACATTTATTGGTGGTCCAAGCCAGCACAGTAAAAAATTAAAGATACAAGGACTGGCAAGGAAGAAAGATGATATGATGATAAGATTATTTTCATAGAAAATTCAAGACACTCTTCAAGACAAACTGTTGAATATAAGAATAGAGTTTGACAAGATTACTGGATAAAATATCACTGTACTAAAATTGCATTCAAATACACAAACAAGAAATAATTAGAAATTTGAATATGTAATTAAACACACAAAAGCAATAAAATTTACAAGTTTCTACAAAAGGTGGGACAACCACTTTATCAATGATAACGTAAAACTATAGAAAAATATACAAGAAAGCCTAAATAAATGGAGAGCTACATTATTTTAATAAATATTTTTAAAAATAGCAATTCTCTACCCCTTACCTTTTATTTTATTTTATTTTTTAAAGATTTTATTATTTCCTTTTTCTCCCCAAAGCCCCCCGGTACACAGCTGTATATTCTTCATTGTGGGTTCTTCTAGTTGTGGCATGTGGGACGCTGCCTCAGCGTGGTCTGATGAGCAGTGCCATGTCCGCGCCCAGGATTCGAACCAACGAAACACTGGGCCGCCTGCAGCGGAGCGCGCGAACTTAACCGCTCGGCCACGGGGCCAGCCCTACCCCTTACCTTTTAAATGCAATGCAATTCTAACCAACATTCCAAAAGAGTCATTTTTATGCAACCAAATTTCATATGGAAGGGGATTCTATACTTCATTTGGATGAATGAAGAGCTAAGAATAGCCAATACATTTTTGAAGAAGGGAAATTTATATTTGCCAAATATTAAGGCTCATAAAATTATAGTATTGAAATTGTGGTATTGGTACAGGGATAGACAAATAGGCCAATGGAACAGAACAGAATTTTTAATAAACCGTTTACTAAATGGATATTTAGTAAATGGTTCTGACAATTGGCTCTCCTTGTAGAAAAAAGACAAAATTAGACCCTTATTTCACACTATACACAAAAACTAATTTCAGGTAGATTAAAACCTTAAATATGAAAAGCAAAACTATAAGCTTTAGAAGACACAATAAGAGAACCTCATTACTACATGAGATCCACTAAAATAAACAAAATAGATTTTTAAAATCCATACGGGTAAAATTTTAAAACAAAATATTGTGTAATAAAAGCTATTGGAAAAGGATACAAAGAGTATGATGACAATAGTATGTACTGTTTGTGGAAAATTACACACACACACACATATCAGAGTAAACACAATAAAAGGGCATGAAGAAACTATAATAGTAAAGATAGATAAATTTGACTACTTAAAAATTAAAACTTTGATACAAAAGATGAGCAAAGTAAAAATCTTCTTCACATAAGGGGAGAAAATTGAATTGAAACCCATACAATCAATAAATAACTGGTATGCGTAATAATAAAGAATTCCAACAAGGCTGTAATAAAAGAAACAATCTTAAAGAAAAGAGACAAGGGGCCGGCTCCGTGGCTGCGTGGTTAAGTTCGCGTGCTCCGCTGCAGCAGTCCAAGGTTCGGATCCTGGGCGCGGACATGCCATCAGGCCATGTTGAGGTGGCGTACCACATCCCACAACTAGAAGGACCTGAACTAAGATACACAACTGTGTACGGGGGGGGGTTTGGGGAGATAAAGCAGAAAAAAAAAAAAACTTGGCAACAGTTGTTAGCCCAGGTGCCAATCTTTAGAAAAAAAAAAAGAGACAAGAATGCACACAATTCACAGATAGAAAAATCTTAGTGGCTAGCAAATGTCTGAAAAGATCCTCAACTACATTAACAATCAGGGAAATGAAAATTAAAAATTAATGAAATCCCATTTTGCACCCATCACATTGGCGTAAGTTGGTAAACCTCGTAATATTAAATATTGATGTAGGGGAACAGAGGATCATACACATTGTTGGTACCACCACTCTGAAGAGCAATAGGGAAGTTCAAGGAAAGCTGAAGATGAATTCTTCTTCGATCCAGTAGTCCCACTTCTGGATGTCTCCACTAGAGAAAGCCTGCATGAACAAGGAGGTTTATGCAAATCTGTTTCTTCGCAGCATGCTTGCATGGCCTGTAATAGCTGTAGAATGAAACCGTCTCATGTCTCTAAGTAAACAATGGATATCCTCTGCTGTGTCGCTACAATGCATTCTATACAGCAGTTAGAATGAAAGAACTGGGTCTATAATACGTATCTGTCTGTCTGTCTATCTATCTTAATAGATCTTTAAAAAATAAAATACTGAATGATAAAATCAAGTTGTAAAAGCATCCTGACAGTATGATACCTCCCATGTGAGATTTTAAAACATACTAAACAATAGTTTAAATTGTCTTAGGATACAGTCAAATGTATCCTATCAGTGGTTCCCAACTGAAGGTGATTTTGCTGGGGGACATTTGGCAATGTCACAACTGAAGGAGGATGCTACTGGCATCTAGTGGGTAGAGGAATGCGCTAAATAGCCTACAATACACTGGATGACCATTTCCCCATCTCCCTCCAACACATATGAAAGAATTATTTGGGCCAAAGTGTCTAATGTACTGAGGTTGAGAAACTTTGCTCTAGATCCATCCTATTAAAATCACATAACTGAGAATGGGGCCGGGAGGGGGAGGAGTGTATTCTTCAAAGAAAAATCAGAGTATAGTTCAAGGAGAAGGGGAAGTAATCAAAACACATCAACTACAAGATATATGAAAAAGATTGAAAGAATATACACCAAAATATTATCAGTAAAGTTTCTGTGCAAAATTTTGATTTGCATACTTCTATTTTCTAATTTATCTAAAAGGAATATGAGGCATTTGTGAAATTAAAAAGAAAATCATTTGAAAAGTACAAAAAAAGTATCTCTTTACCAAAAAGTATTTTCTTCCAAAATTTTATGCCTCAGACCAGATCAGTTTCATAGCGTATACTTTACATGTCATTATTCTTAGGTATTAAGTATTTTGTGTTCTACTGTTTCCCCCTTGACATTATTTCATATAGATCATTCATAAATCCGGATAATCTCCATTTTTGACGTTTTAATGGCTATATAATGTTTCGTTGTATTACTATGTCAAGATTTACTCAGCCATTTCCTGGCTGTTAACGATGCTGGATTCTTCTACCATTATGAAAAGCAGAGCTATAAACATTGTTACAAAAATCAGGTGTTTCCCCTTACAGAATTTTTTCCTTGGGATTTGCTCCCCAAAGCAGATTTGCCAAATCGAAGCATATATTGAGTTCTGTGATCCTCGGGACATGTTGTCAGATTTCTTTCCAGAAAAATTATGCCACTATTTCTACAAGCAAAGTATAAGTATGCCTGAGTCCCCACAGCACTACTAACTTTGGCTTAAAAAAAAATTATTATTAATAATTTAATATGTATGAGGTAGTATATTGGGCTATTTTAATTTGCAATTCCTTAATTATTAGGGAGGCGAACCATTTTCCCAAGCATTTGTTCACTATTTGTATTTTCCCTTGTGCAAACCATCTGCTCACATCCTTTAACCATCTGTCTAGCCAGACTTGAGTATTGCCCACGTAGATAATATTAATTTCCCTTAAATTCATAACTGTAAATGTTTATAGGTTATTACAATGCTCCCTTGTTGTTTTCTTTTTTATTTTTCCAAATTTGGGACTGTAATGGTTAATTTTATGTGTCAATTTGACTGGGCCACAGGATGCCCAGAAAGCTGGTTAAGCATTATTTCTGGGTGTGTCTGTGGGGATGTTTCTGGAAGAGATTAGCATTTGAATTGGTGAACTGAGTGAAGCAGGCAGCCCTCCCCAGTGTGGGCAGACGTCATCCAATCCAACGAGGGCCCAAATAGAATAAAAAGGTAGAGGAAAGTCGAATTCACTCTCTGCCTGAGGGCTAGAGCTGGGACATCGGTCTTCTGCCCTTGGCACTGTTGGTTCTCAGGCCTTCAGACCCCAACTGGAATGGTCTCAGGCTCTGAGGCCTTCAAACACCAGCACTGGCTTTCCTGAGTCTCCAGCTTGCAGATGTCTCAACCTCCATAATCATGTGAATGAACATCTCATAATAAATTTCTCTATATTCTGTGTATATCTCCTATTGGTTCTGTGTCTCTGGAGAACCCTAATACAGGGGCTAATCATTTTTTGTTCTTCATTTTGTGGTTGGTATTGATGGGGTTCAGGGCAGGCTGCCCCAAGATGCACCACTCTGGAATGTATATTATTTCAAGCTGAAGACAGTAAAGGCTCAGACGACTCAGGAAGAAAGTTTGGGCTTCCCCCAAACTGCCTAAAAGAATTTCCAATAGAAGGCCTGATCCAGGAAGGAGCTAATACCACGAGATGACTATAGCACAATGTAAAATAGGTGTGATAAGACAGGCACCAACCAGCCCATCTTATCAAAATCCCCCCCATTTGATAGTCACTTTCCCTCAAAACATACGTTGAATGATTTTATAACCCTTTGTTTATAATAGATTAAATACATACTAATTTAGGGAATCTCTATGTACCTCCCTGGCCTAATTTTTGCCTAGACTATTTTGATAACTACTGTGCCTTAATAAGGCACTTTAATATATGGTGAGGCCCAGTATTACTTTTATTACTTTTTTCCACATTTATTTGGGTTATTTTGTCAATTTCTATAAAGTAATCCATTGGGATTATAAACGATATTGCTTAATTCTATAAATTAACCTGAACATGATTTTAGTCTTCACCATTTCAGTTTTCTAGTCAGCAAGAGAGTATAACTTTACATTTTTCGCCAAAAGTCCTATGATTAAAGACTTAAGAGAATTTAGATATCATCTGAGTTCTAGTTCTGGGCTACTCTCTCCTATACGCATGTTATTTTATAGATGCTCAAACCAAGGCCTGAAAACCTCTATCTGGTTAGGGGAACAGCTGAAAACAAAACCCAGGGCCTGTATCATTTGACACTTTTTCTATCACACCATTTATTCAAGTCTTCATTCACTGTCTTTAATGCTTTAAAACTATCTTTTATAGATGTTACTTGGGTATATCCCAGTTGGTTCTTTTCTAGGAATGTGCTAGTTTGTAGTAGAAAAACATGAGCATTGATGTTGAACTTTGGCCATCTGGTTTCTTCAGTGGAGAGAAAATGTGCAAAGTTCACTCCATTGCATCTTACTTTCCCCGAATGTTTTTTCCCTAGGGAAAAGCCTTTGAACTGATCGCCCATTTTCGGAGTCACTCTATCGTATCTTTTTAAGGATTTTATTACGAATAGTTGTTTCTTGTGCACTTATAGTCTGCGGGGAAGTATGTTAGATACGCAAAGAGATAAAGTTACAGAATCTTGCCTTTCCAGGAGGTTCTCACAATCAAATTCAGGACCGCAGATATAGAGTGTATCAGGTTCATGTTACAGAAAACCCAAATAACAGTGGTTTAAATAAAATGTGGATTTGTTTCTCACGTAATGGGAAATCTGAAGGTAGGCAATCCATTATGTTGGTTTCATGGTGTCATCAGGGACCCAGGCCCCTTCCTGACTTCTACTTCTTTAGTATCAGGGTGTGAATCTCATTGTCATGTACATCAGAAGATTGCTAATGCTCTAGCCATCATGACTAATGTCCAGTTAGAAAGAAAAGGAAGATCAAAAGGCTCTCTTTATCTAGTCTTCCTGGAAGCCCTCGCTTGACGCCTGCATCTATCATGGCCCAGACTGTGTCAAATGACCACCACTAGTGACAAGGGAGCTGCTGGGTGTAACATTTTAGCTAGGCACTTTGCTACCCTCAGTAAAATCAAAGATCTGTCTAAATAAAGAGGACAGAATGGCTATTGGGCAGGCAACCCCAGTCTCTACTACTCAGTGTATGAGGCAGAAGGTAAAACAGGAAGTCATGTTCTGTTCATGCTAAGACCATATGGCTAATGAGGGCTTAGGGCATAGTCCTGATGGTTAAATTGGATTTAGACAAATGGTGGTGGGCAGAGGTGGCATCTCAAGACCAGAAAGTGCCTAAGCAACGATGAGCAAGAGTTCTCCTAGAAGGCGTAAGGGAGAGTGGCAGGAGGGAGGGAGGGACTCCTTCCATATTTGGAATGTCTTTCTGGGAGTGTGGGGGTGCATAGACATGCAGGGATGGATTGGCTGTCAACTCTGCTTACCCATCACTGTTTTCCTCATTAAATCTTCACACCAATAACTAACACTTATTAAAACCAACTATGCACCAGAGGTTTTGCTAGGTGTTTTAATACCTATCATCTCTATTCCTTGCAATAACTCCATCTTAAGGACAAGGAAACTGAAGATGAGACAGATTGAATAGTTCACCAAGGTCATGCATCTTAGGTCTTACCCTGGATTGGGTCTTAGACCAGACTCCATGTTTTTTCATAATGTCACATGTTAAATTCATTTCTTAACTTTATTTGGGATTGGGGAGTGAAGATGTGTAGGTTAAACTTCTACTATTCCTTGGTAGTTTCTAAATTCTAAACTTTATGGGGACTTCACAAACTCTTCAACTAACTAGCAGTGTGACCATGGACAACCTACTTAACTTCGCTGGATCTGAATCAGTTTCCTTATTACTCAGATACAAAGCCAGACAGACATTATAAGAAAAAGAATGCCACAGCCACTATTCCTCATGAACATAGATGCAAAAACTCTAAGCAAAATTTTAATCCATGAAATCCAATAATCTAGAAAATGGATAATAAAACAGATAAAGTGGGGTTTATCACAGGAGTCGTACTAATTTGGTTTAACATTTGGAAATCAATCCAACTAAAAAGAGAAAAAGATAAAAACCATATGATTACCATAATAACTGCAGGAAAGGCAATTGACAAAAATCCAACATCCCTTCCTGATAAAAATTCTCAGCAGACTACAAATAGATGGGAGTTTCTTTGATCTGATAGAGTACCCATGAAAAACCTATAGTTAACATCATACTTACTGATGAAAGACTGAAATTTTCAGTTTTCCAGCTAAGATCAGGAAAGAGACAAGGTTGTTCATTCCCACCACTTCTACTCAACATTGCACATATACTAGCCAGTGCAATAAGACAAGAAAAAGAAATCAAAGGTATTGGAAAGGAAAAACTAAAACTCTTTCTTCACTGATGACATGAATGGTCTATGTGGGAAATCTGATCAAATCTATAAAAATGTGACTAGAACTAAAAATGAGTTCAGCAAAGTAGCAGAATACATGATTAATATACACATCTATCTTCTAGAAGTAAACAATCAGAAATTGATGTTAATAAAACAACACAATAGCATCAAACATATGAAATACTTCAGGGCAAATGTGACAAAATATCTACAAGACCTGTACACTGAAAACTGCAAAACACTGCTGAGAGAAATTAAAGAAGACCTAAATAATTGAGAGGCATACTTTATTCATGGGTGAGAAGATGCAATATTGTTATGATATCAATCCTCTCCAAATGTATGGAGAGAGTCAATGCAATCCCAATCAAAATGGTAGAAATTAAGCTGAACCTGAAATTTATATTGAGCCATAAAAGACCTAAAATAGCCAAAACAACCTTGGAAAAGAATAGAATTACATGCTAACACAGCTGCTTGCAAGTTCGCTGATCATGACACTGTGGTATTGATGTAAAGATAGACAAACTAATAATGCAACGGAATAGAAAGTCCGGAAATAGACCACACATTGATGAAAAACTGATTTTTGACAAAGATGCAAAGGCAATTCTGTGGAGAAAGGGCAGTCTTTTCAACAAATGGTGCTGGAACAATCAGATATCCATATGCAAAAATAAAAAACAAAACAAAACAAAAATTTTGGCATATACAAAAATTAACCCCAAATGGATCACAGACCTAGATGTAAAACCAAAAACTATAAAACTTTTAGAATAAAACATAGGTGAAAACCTTAAATTATGCTAAAATTTCTTAAATATGACACCAAAAAAGCATGATCTATAAACGAAAAAAAATGAATCAATTGGACTTTACCAAAATTAAAAACTTCTGCTCTTCCTAAGACACTGTTATGAGACAGAAAAGACAAGCCACAAACTGGGAGAAAAATCTTTATAAAGCACATATTTGATAAAGGATTTGTATCCAGAATATATAAAGAACTCAATAATAAGAACACAAACAACCCAATAATAAATGGGCAAAAGATTTGAACAGATGCTTCACCAAAGAAAATATATCCACTGCAAATGAGCACATGAAAAAGATGTCAACATCATTAGCCATTAGAGAATGCAAAATAAAACCACAATGAGATACCACTACAAACTATTAGAATGACTACAATTAAAATGTCTGGACACTCAAGTGTTGGCAAGAATGTAGAGGAACTGGAACTCTCTACCTGCTGGTGGGAATGTAAAGAGAAACCACCACTTTGGAAAACGCTTCGGTAGTTTTTTAAAAAGTTACACCCACCTTATGACCTAGCCATTCCATTTCCAGGTACTTACCCAAGAGAAAAGAAACCATATGTAAACACAAAGATTTGTACAGGAATGTTCCTAGCAGCTTTATTTCTAACAGGGAAAAATGGGAAACAATATACACGTCTATCAACAGGTGACTAGATAAATACATCGTGGTATATCTATAAATGGAATACTACTCAGCACTAACAAAGGATGAACAACTGTTACATGCAAAAACATGAATGAGCATCAAAATAATTACACCAAGTGAAAGATGCCAGACAAAATCAAGCACCTACTGTATGATTCCATTTATATACAACTCAAGAAAATGCAAACAAATCTATAGTTCCATTTATATACAATTCTAGAAAACACAAACAAACTAAAACAGATCAGTGTTTGGGCTGGGGGACGTGGAGTAGGGATGGGTGGTGTGGGGCAGGACCAGGGGAACAGCAGGCCGGGGAAGGAAGGGAGAAGAGCACGAGGAGGCTGGTGGTACTGGGAAGGGCAGGAGACGGTAAGCGGGAGGGCGCCAGGAAGAGCCAAGGAGAGGCAGGTAGGGGCAAGAGCAGGAAGGGACTAGGAGGAAGGACGGGAGACACGGGGGAAGGGGCTGGGTTCGGGGGAGGAGCGTGAGGAGGCTCAGGGGCACAGGGAGCACATGGAGCAGTGTAGTGGTGGGCTTTGGAGCGTGGGCGGAAGGCGGGGCGCCGGCGGGGGGGGTAGGCGGGGCGCCGGCGGGGGGGTAGGCGGGGCGCCGGCGGGGGGGCGGGGCGCCGGCGGGGGGTAGGCGGGGCGCCGGCGGGGGGGGTAGGCGGGGCGCCGGCGGGGGGGGGGTAGGCAGGGCGCCGGCGGGGGGCGGGGCGCCGCGGCAGCTGGCGTCATGGCGCGCCTCGTGCGCACACTCTGGGGCCTGCCCTTCCGAGAGGCGCCCGGGCGAGCCTTGCGGGGCCGAGCGGGCTGCGGTGGCCTTGGCGCGAGGGCGGGACGCGGGGACGCAGGTAGGACGCGAGCCTCGCGGACCCTGCCCCCGCCTCCCAGCTTTCGGTTTCGCTTCGCTCGCCGCGGCTTGGGGACCTGAGTGCTGCTCTGGAGCTCGAGCTTGCCGTCTCGGACAGTGGGTCGTGCACTTGGAGGGGCGGAAGGGGGAGCCACCGACCCCTGTGAGAATTTGAGGAACGATATAGATCCTCTCCCCAAACGTGCCCACTTTTTTCTTTCTTTCTTTTTTTTTTTTTTTGCATAAAATGTCCGGCTCAGGAGCCCGGGGCGCTCATCGCGGGACTCCAGGTGAAGAACTGGGGTGGTTGGGGCGACACGCGACACCGCGCGCGCTGTCCTGTGGTGGCCCCGCACCTCTTACCTTGTCCCCTCTTCGAGCTCTGCGTGCTGCTCTCCGTGGCGGAGACGCAGGCAGTTCAGACTGGATTCCTGTGGCTTTGCTTCCTGCCCTGGTCTATTTCTATATGTGTTTGTGGGGCCCAGAGAAACGTGCGGGCTAGTAATTCGTTCCCCCTTTGAAGTGATAATCGTTTTTTGTTTGTCAGTGGCAGTGAGACCAGGGAAAAGTGTGTGTGTGTTTTGTGCAAAATGCCTTTCACACCTCTGTTGGCTTGGGGCGTCTTTACATTTCATCCATTCGTAGGAGTCGCGTGTGGAGAACTGCGTCAAGTGGCGGTGTATTCAGATATATTTCAGGGTAATGTAGTGCCCCCTCTGGGCTGGCTTCCTGGGCAACTGCCCAGCTGTCCCATCTCTGAATTCAATTCTGTTACGTGTCCACTGAAGACATTTAGAGATACCTAACTCTGCTGAAAATGTGCTCAGTCACTTGGAATTCTTTATCCCCTGACGTTTTCAAAGTGTCGTGTTAAATAAATAGAAGCGCCAGCTTTATGGAGTGGTGGCTGATCCAACGTGAGTACCAGTCATGGCCTTCAGAACCCCTTAGTGTCTCTAGTTAGCCAATCGGATGCTTGTTTCGTGCCTGCGGTGTGCCAAGCATTAGTTTCCTGAGGACAGGTGATGGAAACATCCCAGCTGTGGGCTGGGCTCTCCTCATTCCCATTTATAGGACCCTGGTTTCAGCGGAAACTGGTCCTTCAGGTTTGTACTTGGTGCTGTCGGAAACAGCCTGATGAATTGCCCTGGGATCCGAAGTTCTTCAGCAACTTTAAAGTTTGGCCAGACACCAATACCTAACAGGAGCTGTGTAACTTATCAGACACCCTCTCCCGGGAATTTATTCTAAGGAAATAATTCAAAAGAGCAAAGCTATATGTGCAAAGGTGTTTAAGAGCTTACTCTTAAGGATCAGAAATTGGCTGTAACCCAAATGTCCATCAGTTAAAGAATGCTTAAGTAAACCGTGAAAGTTCAATTCAGCAATTAGGCATCCATAACAAATGACAAACGGGAATAGTTCGCGGTTAAGGGCTTCAGTGTCAACAATGTCACTTACTGACTCGGTGCCTTTGTGCACTTCTTGAACTCGGTAAGCTCAAACCTGTTTTTTTCTTCTATAAAATAAGGATAATGATAACAGTAGGGTCGTTGTACAGAATAAATTTTAAAAATTTGGCACTTAGTAAACACACAATAAATGTTAGTTATAATTACCTAAATAAATGGAAAGGACAAAAACTGTAGCTACATTTAACCCACGTGGACTTGGGGAAGGTTGAGAGAGAGAGAAATGAGCAGATGTTGAAAGTGGCAGAGGACTGTTCTCCCGCACTGAGCTCTCTGATACGCAAGAGGCAAGGCCGCTGTGGTTTTGTCATCCAGATGGACAAAGAGCAAATTGAAAGAGGAAACTTCTCTTCAGAAGCAGATTGTTCAGAAACAATCTGTTTCGGGAAAACATTCTTTCTAGAGATGCTCTGCTAGGAGACCATCCTGAGCATAAGGTTAAAACAGTCCAACCACTGTGGTGGAGAGAAGACTAGTTGGCAGATGCGAGTGAGCTGGGAATTCTTTTTGTGCCAGTCCCTAATAGGTCCCCTTAGTTTCAACAAGTATTTATTGAATCGCGGCTGATTCATGTGTGACAGTTGGCAGTATAGTAACTGAAGCCAGAAAGATTAGCAAAACCAGAAGGAGATAACCAGTGAGCAAGATTTGGTTTCCTTAAAGATGGAAAGCGGAGACCCATCTCATGGAACACATTTGTTGTTATTGTTAGTGCTACTGAGTTGATTTCAACTCCTAGTGACCCTGTGTACAGTAGGGCAGACTCTGCCCCATCTTTCTGCGCCATCCTCTCACTTGCCAGCGCTCTATCAGACAAGCTCTGCTGCTATTCATAGGGTCTGCATGGCCAGTGTTTTCAGAAGTGGGTGGCCAGGTCCTTCTTCCTAGTCTGGAAGCTCTGGCGAACCCTGCCCACCATGGCAGACCCTACTGGTATTTGAAATATTTCAGCCATCACAGCAACACGCAGCCGCCACATATGACAACCAACAGACGGGTGGTGTGGTTCCTTGACTGGGAAGTCAACCCGGCATGCAGAGGTGCCTGTGATGAATCTTAACCGCTAGACCACTACATGGAACGTGTAACCAACAAGAAAGAAAGCCTCTGCAAGTCAGAGCACGCAGAAAGAACCTGGAGGAGTCTGAGTTTATCAAAGCGTAGTTCAAGGTAGAGCTGTGTGGCTATCGAATACAGTAACGGCAACAGCCAAGCTTTTGGTAGTGACGATAACAAGAGAATGCAAAGGGAATCTGAAAGAGGTGCGGTCCCAAAAGCTGGCATGCAAAGTGTAGATGATATGCATTAAGGATGTAAAACACCTGCATACAGACACGCCAAAGGATGAGAAGACCAACGCTGAATCCTGCTCTCTAATCCCTGGTGGCCAAGAGACTTTACTCTTTCCTCAGTGGGCCTTGCTGTGTGCTGTATGTACATGCACCTTAACTGTTGTTTGGTACAATTGCACAGAATTTACTCAACGCAATTTTCATTCAAACTTCAGCTGTTTCCTAAAGTGCAGTGTATTAGTCTGCTAGGGCTGCCCTAATAAAATAAAATACCACGGAATGGGTGGCTTACACAACAGAAGTTTATTTCCTCACAGTTGTGGAGGCTGGAAGTCCAAGATCAAAATGTCGGCAGGGTTGGTTTCTCCTGAGGCCTCTCTCCTTGGCTTGAAGATGGCTGCCTCCTCACTGTGGCCTCATGTGGCCTTTTCTCTGCACGCATTCTTGATGTCTCTGTGTGTGTCCTCATCTCCTCTTCTTAGGAGGATACCAGTCAGATTGGATTAGGGCCCACCCTAATGGCCTCATTTTACTGTCATCACCTCCTTAAGGGCTCTATGTCTGAATACAGACATGTGAATTAGGGCCCACCTGTATGACCTCGTTCAACGTTAATTACCTCTTTAAAGGGCCAGTCACCAAATACCTTTACATTCTGAGATGCTGAGGATTGGAATTTCAACAGATGAACGGGAGTAGGGGGGCAATTCATCTCATAAGCCCCAAGTTAAAGAAACCTCTTCAGGTGATGCAGACCTCATGTATCTTGACCTGAGAGCACCAAGCTGACCATTTGTCATTTTGCCATCAAGGCAGATTCTGTCTCCTCTTGACTGAGTCTTCCAGGCTGGCAGGTCTGCAGCTAAATGTTGCATAATTGGTGCTTGAGCCACAACTGGTCTGAACATTGTTGCACGGGTGCAACATACACATTAATAGTAGTGTAAAAGGTACCTATGGATAAGGATTAGAAGAGCCATGAAAAATGTACTTTCGTATTGTGTTTAGATGAAGGAGTAATTCTTTTCTTTAACAATTTAAAAGTTAGTTATTAATTTTAAACTAAAAATATATTAGAGCAGAGGGAGAAGGTGAGTCTGAAAAACAGATAGTCACTCTCTAATAGGTGTGGAAAATAGAGAGCTGTGGGAGAAGGAGGTGGGAACCCATCCAGGATTTACGCCATGGGGTCATAGTTGAAGCGTGGGAGTCCCACTGAATTTTAGCCCTTCTCGAATTTGCACTTTCTAGTGTCAACTATTATATTGTATTGCACTTGCAAGACACAAAGGGCAATACTTTTAAGAGACAGTTGGCTATTTTCTGTAATCCCGTTCCACTTCCTCCCCAAAAGGTGATAGGAAGATAATGGGAGCTTTATAGACTATAAATCCCAACCTTAGTACCAAAAGTTGGTCCTCCTGTTAGCTATTCATAGAAATTATGCAAGATCTTTGTCAAAGCCAGGGACACACGTGGATTAATGTGGTGTGACAGATACTTGAAGAGTAAGGAGAGCTTTTGTCATGTGCTCTATTACTCCTTTCCTTGACTGATGGCAGTGATAGCCAGGGTTCAGGTTTCACAAATGCCCCTCAAGACCGGAGTTCAGATTCTTGAAGGAGGAACTGAGGACAGTTTGCTCTTACTAGCAAAGTCTGCTCTTGCTCTCCTTCCATTTTTTCACCATTTGGAATGGCCTTTGTGTAACCAGTCCCAGCGTAGGTCACTCTGACACATTAGTTCACCTTGGAACTGGCCATCTTTTGTCATCTCGTCCTTGGTTGAAGGCTTACAAGATGTGGTTATACGCATACCTCTATCGGTCTTCTGAACTGCCTAAAATGGAATGCTTCCGCTTCACTTGCGTTTAAACACATAGTTCACATCCGTTAAAGCCAGTTCTAATCTCACTTGCTCTTAAAACAAACAAGAAAAACATCTTTCACTGCTAACCAGCCTAAAATGATTTCAAAATGTTTCCACCATTCAATTGGCAGTTAAACTTGCATTGCTTTGTAAAACCTCTTATTGACACCTTGATTAATTATCCAAAGCTTATATAGTCAGTAAACATTTCACAATTTAATTGGTCTCCCATATTTGGTCTACTCAAGGTCAGGAAGAGCTCTACAGTTCTTCCTTTTCTCTCCCAAATCATCAATTTATCCTCTTCTCTGGATCATCCCCATCAGCATACTAGAGTACTGTGATTTTTCTCATCTTAAAAAAAACTGCTCTTGACCTCACTTCCCATTCCAGCCACCGCTAGAACTTAATCTGTAGGCAGTGTCTCCCATTCCTTCCTCCTATTCTCTTATTGAATCTATTCCAATCATATTTACCCCCAATTCCTTTATCTAACCTGCTCTTTTTCAAGTCACCAGTGATCTCCACGTTTCTAAACTCAATGGTCAATTATCAGTCATCTCTTTCTTGGTCTTTCAACACAGTAGATTATGCCATTTTCCTTAAAGTACTTAGCTCCCAGGACACCACTCTTGCAGTTTCCTTCCTCCCTTTCTGTCTGGTCATCCTTATCTCAACCTGTACATTTCAGAGTACCTCAGAGTCCAGCCCTTGGGCCTGTTCTGTTGTGTCTACACTCACTGACTTGGGGATCTTCCAGTCTCATGGCTTTACATAACATCTGAGGAGTCCCAAATTCACATTCCCACCTTGGACTTCTCCCTGCACTCTAAACCCATATATCCAACTGGCTGCTTGACGTCTCCGTTTGAATACCTAATGGCATTTTCAAACTTAACACATCCAAAACCAAGCTTGCAAACTTATTCCTCCTGTAGTCTCCCCCATCTTCCAGCGCGGGACAAAACCCTTGGAGTAGTGACCCTTGACCCTTTCCTTTCTTTCCTGCTCCACATCTGATCCATCTGCAAATCCTCTGGCTCTACCATCAGATTACATCTAGCATCGGACCACTTCTGAGCACCTCTACTGCTACCACTCTGACCCAGATCTTTTCCAGCTCTCAGCCAGATTATTAAAGCAGCCTCTATAAGGATGTCCCTGCTTCAGCCTTTGCCCTGCTTCAATTTATTTATTTATTTTTTAGTATATCAGCCGGTAATCCTTTAAAAACATGTTAGGTCATGTCATGCCTCTGCTAACCTTCCAGTGACTTCCAAACTTACTCAGAATAAAAGCCAGCATCTTTACAATAGCCTTCAAGGCCCTGAATGATCTGACCCCATTGCCTTTCTGCTCTCCCTTCCACTAACCTTCCCCTGCTCACTCCACCCCAGGTACTCTGGCCTCCTTGCTGTTCACCAGACATGCCAGGCACACCCCACCTGTTTTCTTCTTGCCTGTAATGCTCTTCTCGATATTCTCAGGATGTGTTTGCTCAGTTTCTTCAAGTCTTTGCTGCAATGTTGCCTTCTTAGTAAGGCCTTCCCTGACTACTCTGTTTGAAATTGTGTGTGTTTGTGTGTACATGCACACACAAATATATATACATGCACATCCTCACACTCTCTAATCTCTTTTGTGATTTTTGAGAAATCACCTAAAGTTCCATATTCTTTACTTATTTAGTTTATTTTACCTCTACTCCCTCAGGGCAGTGATTCTTGTCTGTTTTCTTTACACTTGTATCCCCAACATTTAGAATAGTTTTACACGTGGTAGGTGCTCTGTAAATATTTGTTGACTGACTGAATGAAGAAATGGATATTTATTCAATGCTAAGGCACTATAATATATACTAGGGGTACATCGAACAAAGACAGTTTTATTCAGACCTTTGGCTTCTAGTTGAATGAAACATCCAGACAAATTAAGCTGCAATCATTGTGATTAAATAGATTTATCATGGAAGTACTCAGGTCTGTAAGAACACAAGAAGAGCTTGCATCCCAGACTTTGGGGGTCAGGGGAGGTTTCTTGGAGAGTATCACATATAAAATGAGACCAGAGACTGGAGACTCTCAGTTTCCAGTCCAGCTTGTAAGGATCTTAGAAGTCTTCACTCTGTCCTAACAACAAGTAAAAAGCTGAACAAACCACATCGTGTTCTGAGGAACTGAGAGGACCGCAGTTCAGAAGGACTGGAGCATAATGTGGGGGAGGAGTTGAAGGTGGTAACCAGGGCCGAATGATGAAGGGCCTTGGCAGTCACATTAAGGAGTTTGGAATTTATCTTGAGAGTATTATGTTACATTGAACAGTTTGGGACAGTGAGAAAAAAGAAGTGGTCAGGATAGGTGGAGGGCGTACAAATTAAGAGACTTTTGTAATAATCTATGCTGGAGATATTGGTGGCCTGATCCAAGGAAGTGGCCGAGAGGAAGTGAGAGTGAGCAGATCCTAGACTAGTTTAGGCAATAGAACCAATCGGGCATGGTGCAAGGAAAAGAGAAGAGTCGTGGATGATGGCCTGGCTTTCTGGATTGAAACATGGGGTGGATGAGCTAGAGGACATAAGAGGACGAGCAGACTTGCGCTGGAGTGAGGGAGGTACATGAGGTTCTTCTGTGCATGTTATTTGAGACGGGACATCCAAGTGGAGATATCCGGGTATTGATTATATGTGGATCTGGAGCTCAGTGGATAGATCTCGGGTGGAGGGAAAAATAGATTTTGGAGTCTCCATCGTGTAGATGATACTTTAAGCTATTAAATGGATAAAATCACCCACAAGGCAGGTATGCAGTGATGATAGAAGAAAGCCTAGGACAGCTAGACCCCTCTGAAGACATCAGTATTCAAGGGATGGCTAGAGGAAGGGTAGTTGAAGAAGGATACGGAAAGGCAATAACTGGAGGGGCAAGAGGATTGGTGTCATGGAAGCCAAGGGAACAGAATATTCCCTGAAAGAGAGGCTGTCAGTGGGTCAATACTACCAAGAAGTCAGTGAGATAATGATGAAGTGTTCCTGGGCTTTACTAAGAAGTCCCCAGTGAGCTTTCCAAGAACAGATTCAGTGAGGTGGGGGTGACGTTGTGTCCTTCTCAGCGCGTCACACCCAGAGGCACATGATGTCAGCTTGTCCACTGTTGGTGATGCTGACTTTGTTTACTTGGTTAAGCTGGTGGCTTTTAGATTTTTCACTGTAAGGGTACATTTTCTTCTTTGTAATTAATCATCTTTGGAGTCATATTTTGAAAATATGTGACTAATCTGTTCTTCAACAGTGTTTAACCTGGGGCTTTTAGAATCCCATGATGATTCTTGCTTGAAACAGTTATTTTAGTAGATGCCAAAATAGTGATTTAAAGGATTTTATCATTCCTTCTCCATTTCTTACTTGGCATTCCACATGATAACTCTGAAAGCCGCTGAGCAGTAATAATTGTGGCATAAATACATTTTGCTTTGCTCCCTAAGAGGTAAGTGCCTGAAAAAGTGTGTGTAACTGGGATATATTTCCATAGGAAAATTTCAGAGATATATTTCCATAGTAAAAAAGAAATGCCTGTAGCTTTATAAAAAGTATTTAAGAAAGGGCAACTTTTAACATATTTAAAAGATAAAAACCCTTTAATAAAATATAAACAGCCACAAGCAATCAACAGTATACAATCCTGAAAATATCATGTTGTGCATTATCATAAACTGTTGATGAAGATAGAAGTCTTTTCTCGCTGAAGGATTATTTGGGACTTTTTTTTTGTGACCAAAAATGAATTTCAAATATGATGATCTGACAAATTTGCTATATGGGCGGTAACATCACAGGTGTTTAATTTCCTCTCCAGTGCCGTGGTCAAGTTATTAATCCTTTGGGCCTCTGTTTTCTCATTGGTCAGTTGAAGAATTGGGCAGATTGTATGATCCTTTCAAATTCTTAATGTTGGATGATTATAATACTTATTATGTACACTGGGCTTCCTAATCCCCTTTGGCTAAAGAGAGTATTGTCCTGGTGACTTTGTTTATGTGTACTGGAATACAAGTGGTAAGATGGAAGCCAGAGGAGTAGAAGAAAGGAAAACAAAATGTGGACAAAACCATGAAGCGTAAGAAGAGATTGTGGTGGGTCTCAGTTCCTCTCTCAGGAGTATATGCTGTAGGAGTCTCTTCCACACAAGAAGGTTTTTTTAATAAAGACCTCCCCTGACTAACAAAATCAGAGCTATCTTTATAAAAGTTGAATCTCCACGAACTCAATGTTCTCTCTCCACTCACTCAGCTACTCCCAGCTGTATCCTGACAGGAAATGCCCCTTTGAACGTAGTCATGGAAGGAGGATCCATTTCTCCCCTTACGTACCTGAGGAGAATTGATTCTGCATTATTTCATTTTTCGGCTGCGTCTTTAGCTTCTGTGCCCCAGCAGGACTAGAAAACTGGTTCTCTACTTATTATTCATTTCTTATTAAACCCATGAGTCAATTAAGGCATTTTGTTTTGGAACTTTCTGGTCCCTGTGAAGCAGGAAGGAGTGGGAGAGAGGGGAGGCACTGGCTTATTCTGCTGGTGATGGTGCACTTTGGGAGAAAGGCTAAGGAAGAAAAGGTCATTGTGCTTTTGTTTTAATAAAAACAAATGTCTATCTAATGATACAGGGTCTCCTACAAAGCCGGAGCTGTCTCTCGCCAAGAGTGAGTGGCAAAAGAAGTTGACTCCGGAGCAATTCTATGTCACAAGAGAAAAAGGCACTGAACCGGTAGGCTACACTGATTTACAATCTTCTGATTAGACATATTGGAGGTGAGGGGGGAGGATTAGAATAGACCTAGCTACAAGACCCAACTCATCATCGTCTGCTCTACAAATCTGGTCCCCTCCATTGTTCTCCTTCTCACAGCACCGGTATCCATCCAGTGGTAGAAACCACAAACCTTCCTCTGGACACCTTACCCATCTATTCTGCCTCTTCATAACCTTCCTGTCACTCCACTTCTCTCCGCTGCTCCTACTGCTGTGCTGGTCCAGGGTGCCCGCATCTCTCGCTTGTCAGACTGCATGCAGGGGCCTTCACCTGTTCTACTCACAGCCATCCTTCTTTGTTTTCATTGAGGTCATGTTGGCTTAGAACATTGTGTAAATTTCAGGGGTACGGTGTTCTGGATCAGTTTCTGTAATAGACTGACTCATGTTCGCCACCGCCAGTCTGGTTTTTATCCATCACCATATGTATGGACTCACATCCATTCTTGTTCCTCTCCTCGCCATTCTCCGCACAGCCACCAAAGAGATGTTCTGAAAACACAGATCTGACCACAGCACTCCCCTGCTCAGAATCCTTCAGTACCTTCCCACTGCTTTCGACGTAAAGAGAAAGTTTAAAAGTGGCTGATAAGGCCCTAATGGCTCCAGCCCGGACCTACCAGCCCCGTCCTCAAATCTGGCCCTTTTTTCTCTTGATCTCTGCGCTTTGGCCACACTGTCCTTTCAGCCCTCAAACACCCTGGGCTGCCTTCCCTATTAGGGCTCTTGAACTCAATGTTCCCTCTCCTCTTCCATCACCTCCCAGCCCCACTTCGTTCAAACCCCTGTTTCAGCTCTCAGCCCAGGTCTCACTCCCATAGGGAAGCCTTTCTCAGCCCCAAGCTGGGTTTGGTTCCACCAGTTCTTTTCTGTCACAGCGTTTGCCATTGTGGTACATGCCTAGCACATAGCGTGATGCCCGGCTATTGTAGGCACTCAGAAAATAAATGCTTGTGAATGTCGAAGGACTGCAGGCTCAGGGGTGGGAACATTCTTTAAGCTGCATTCATCAATCTCAGCTTTCCTTCATTTCCTGAGAGAACAGTCCTCAGTGGTTCCTCGTTATAATACCATTTTACAGCACTCCGTTTCTTGACAAGTGGTCCGTCTTAGACACGAATATAGCTATTGAACTTGGTTATTAGATGCTTTCATCTGTGAAGCAGACCCCACAGAGTGCACCACAGCACAGTCATTTTGCAAAGTTCTAGAGCATTTATATCTGTACGTAGCAGTCCCTGCAAGGTGCAGGTAACTGTCCACATGCATGTGGCCTTATAATCATGGTCTTACGCTCAGCTTCTCCAATGCTAAAGTCATTAGACAGGCCAGCAGATCCCAATAGATTCTCATGAGATATTGGTATTTCTGAAAACTTCCTGTGGGTGGGATTTTAATAAAGCCTTCATTAAGAAAGAGAATTCATTAGCCGTTATTGCAGATAGCCCCACGTGATGCTTTGTGTACAGTTGTGTGTATTCCCAGAATATTCTAAGCCAGCCCTATTCTCAGGAACAGAGCCAGGCAGGGTTTGGTATAGCTACAGAGCCTGGAGACGAGCTGCCAGATGTTCAGGAGAATAAATCTGTGGGATTCTCAAACAGATGGTGCAATATACCCTGTGCATTTGGCCATTTTACAAAATGAGCATCATCCATTATTTTAACTAATGTTATAAATCCCTTTCAGTTGATCCATTTCCATATTTAACTTTTTAGAATACTGCAGAACAGTAAGCCTTAGTTAGCTTCCTGAGGCTAAGGAAGGAGGTAAAACATGTAAGCTTTCTATTTGGTGACTCAAAATTCAGTTAGACGTGTTTTTCTTGGGCAGCAGTAACACACCAACACCCTGCTAGGTATGAGGAAGGAGCTTACAGCCTGACTGAGCAATAACTAAAAGTCAGATGGCAATAGAAGGTAGGTTTTACGCAAGTCATCCTCTGTCTGCCCTCCAGATCCGCTCTCCACGTGTTCTACTCTCCTCTCAGCTCTGGGAGGAGTATCCAGCTCCCTTGCCCTTTGGCTCCTGATTGCGTTTGGCCAGTGGGAGATGCCAGCAAGATCAGAGGGCAGGACAAAGAAATGAGGATCCAGGGTCCTCTCTGGGGCTGTGTTCCTCTAGTGCAGGTCGCGGCTCCTGCAGGCAGCCCTCCCCTGGAGCTGCAGCCTCACAGGCTCTGGTAACTGCCCCCTCCCTTTGTCCCCCAGGCCTTGTAGCGGTTGTGTGTTCTTATGGTCACTGGCCCAGGGGTGCTTCACCCTCCTTTGTTGGTTTCCATTATCCCTGTCCCGACCTTTGTAAGTAGTTCTGTGTGAAATTATCTGCAAATAATCTCTTTTGAGTCTATCATCTGTTCCCAACAAGTATGTTGTATTGACAAGATCAAAGAAGGGAGATCTCCCATTGGTCCCGACAGACTGTCTTAGTCAGCTGAGGCTGCTGGAGCAGAATACTGTAGACTGAGGGGCTTGAACAACAAGCATTTATTTCTCATAGTTCTGGAGGCTGGCAGTCCAAGGCCAAGGTGCCTTCCAGTTCAATGACAGGCAAGAGGTTTCTTCGGGTTTTCAGATGGCCGCCTTCTTGCTATATCCTCACATGGTGGAGAAAGATCATCTCTGTCATGGCTCTTCTTATAATGGCACTGATCCCATTCATGAGGGCTCCATCTTTATGACCTGATCCCCTCCCAGAAGCCTCGCCTCCACTTACCATCACCCTGCGGATTCTGCTTCAACAAACCTTCAGCCCATCAAACAGACCTTGAAAACCCAGGGGGCATCTTGAGGGTCATTCTGTCTCTGACCCTGTCCCCCTCCCTGTACAGTCAGTCATTTCAGTTCTCTCTTCTAAATAATTCTTGAGTACTTCCTCTTCTTTTTATTTCCACTGCTCCTGCCACAGCTAAATCCAGGCCTGTGTTGGTGGCTGTTTGATGGTTCTTTGCCTCCACTGTCTGCTTGCCCCTGCTCCAGTCCATTCTTCACCTGGATGTCATGTGCACACCCAGTTGCACACAAAGTTTCCAGTGCTTCCCATTGTCAGTAGGGTAGAGGGTAAACTCTTAGCATGGTCTAATCAAAGCGCCCTGTGGTCCCACCCTCCCTGCCTTTCCAGCAGCATCTTTCTCCTTTCTCCACCTTTCCTTGTTGTGTCACGTGGGCAGTGCCCAAGCTGCTCTGCCTGTCTGAAGTACTCTCCCATGGCTGCTTCTGATTATCTCTTACTCAGCCTTCAAAGCTCCGTGTAGTGTTTTGGCATTTTCCTATAATAAACATTAATCAGCTGTGTAATTAAAAATAATAGTAATAAAAGGTGGAAAAAAAACACAAAAGACAAACAACCCCTGATCTCAGCCATTATCTGGTGCAGAAAGCCTTCATGGAAACTTCCCTGGTAGTAAAGGGCCTAGTGCTAGCCACAGCCCCTGCTGACCGCCCCATCAGAGCTGCCACCTGTCAGCCCACGTGTCTCTTCCCAACCAGGGAGCAAATTCTTGGAGTGCAGGAACTGTGGCGCTGGGTTTTTTTTTCCCGTCTCTGCAACCTTATCACCCAGCCCAGCACTGGGTACGTACTAGATTTCCAAGTTCTAGAATGAACAGTTGAGATAGAAGCTGAATTTGGCCCCAAATAAGTGACAGAACTTGTATAAAATTGAGGAGGACGGAGGGAGACGTCGGGAAGTCAGTCAGGGAGGCGGACCATAGGTGTCGTTTCATAAAATATGTCAGCTAACGATTCCTTTTCAGTTGAAATTTTTTTTTATTACTGTAATTCCAATTCCTTGTCACCTCCTCTGCTCAGCTGTCCCCTGCAAGGACATAATTATATTTTGACTCTTCTCAGGCTGTCTGGATCCTATGAGTAGGCTTTTCTGGATCCGCTTCAGGACTGGTAGCCCTTTGGCGTGTGTGTCTCGTCAGCCCAGGTGGGAGGGATGGGAACCTTCCTCTTCGTTACAGATGCCAATGCATGCCAGCGTTGGGAGCAAGCGTTCAGGGTGATGGACCACAGAAAGACCAGCTTACCACTGTTCAGATTTTTGCAACTAAGTTTAGGGTCTTTAAAGAGGGAACACATCCAAGTGTGCCCAGATGGTAGGCTCAGTAGGTTAATTTGAAATTGTCCATTATGCACTCACTGAAAATGTGCTGTTAATACGACCACAGGGAATTCAAATGTCTGACCTGTGAATTTTTTCAGTTGGGAAATCTAGAGAGGACGGAGGAGTCCAGCTTATTTCCTGAGTCAGCTCTGTGACTCGGTGAGCCATTCTGTGCTTTGGCTTCCTTTCCATCCCGTAAAATGGGATAGTGCTTGTTCCAGACACTGGTCATGGATCTTCATAGTTGGCTTGCACAAGAGTTTCTTTTTCTTTAATTTTCTTTTTTTTTTAGATTGGCACCTGAGCTAACGTTTGTTGCCAATCTTTCTTTTTTTCTTCTTATTCTCCCCAGCGTGCCCCGGTATATAGTTGTATATTCTAGTTGTGAGTGCCTCTGGTTGTGCCATGCGGGACACTGCCTCAGCATGGCTTGATGAGTGGTGCCATGTCCGTGCCCAGGATCCGAACGGACAAAACCCTGGGCTGCCGAAGCAGAGCATGTGAACTTAACCACTCGGCCATGGGACCGGCCCCTTGTTTAGTTTGCTTTGACAGAGGAGATAGCAAAAGGACAAAAATGGTCCTTTTTTTTTTCACCAATGAGATCCAGTTTGTAAAGTAACACTTAAGAAACGATTGACTTGGCTCACTCATTGCCTTAAGTCTCCTTGTGTTCCTCTTAGGAGACCTTTGAAACCCGGTGAACTCCTGAAGCCACAATTAATGTGGTCATTTTGTCTACGTAGTAACTTTGGCACTGGGAGAGTCTAGCTCATCATTTAACATGTATTGAGTATGCAGTGTCCTGAACGCCACATGAAGCGCATTATGGGCACAGCTCTGATCTCACTGAGCCGTGCTTTTTATGTATTTATATTCTCTGTTTAACTGGAGATTTCAAAGTGTTTTAGACAGTGGACTAGATTCCTATTGTACTAACGCGTTTGAAATGGAGACCGAGATCTCACCCCATCCAGAGGACTGTTCTCTCGCCTTTTCACGGACTTTTATGTTCTTGGATGAAAGGTGCTATATAAATACAAAGCATTATTAGTGTCATAATATGAATATTTGACACAATAAAGGCCGGGTTGTAAATAAGCTCGCAGGCTGTTTATTGGACCCACTGTAAGTTTCTCTCCGGTGATATTCAGGCTTTGTCAAATGAGTACAAAAATTCCTTTATCTGGGGACTTAATCTTGGATTTCAGTGTGCTGTATCATCCCTGCTGGTGTAATGAGAAACCTGAACATGACGTGTCTAATTGACTTTCAGCCCTTCAGTGGGATCTACCTGAATAATGAGGAGTCAGGAATGTATCACTGTGTGTGCTGTGACAGCCCGCTCTTCAGGTAAGATACAGCATCAGGAGGTACTGGGGGAGGACAAACCTCTAAATTCAGACAGCTCTGTCTCAGTTGAGGCCTTGGATAGATATACACCATGTTGTTTTTAATTCCCCTTTTCATTTGGTGTGATTGCTATGAGGAGAGCTGTTCCTTTAAGATTCTGGCCTGTCCTGATTATTTCTAGCATGTAGAGCAGTTAACAAGACTTTGTAACCTATAGACTTCCTTTCTATATCCCCAATAAATAGCAAAAACATAAAACTTGGTGGGCACCTTAAGATAAAGCTATTAGAATTTGTTCCTGGGAAAGTATTTAAAGAAATCTAAACCATAATAGTATTTGCCTGGCCATGTCATTAAAACTATATCTCTCCCAGGGAAAAAATGGGTTTATAATTTAATTTAGGAAATGTAGAATTTTATGAGGATAGATTCCCCACAATGCTTGACAGTAGTGAATACCATGCCCTCTTCTATGGAGCTAAAAGTAAATTTAATTGTCCCCTGATTTCAAAGCCTCTTTTAAGTCAATCAGGATCGGAATCTCTCCACAAAGGCTTTTTTGTTCAGACATGCAGGAAACAGTCTAAAAAAAGTAGATTCGATGCAGAAGAAAGGAAAATATCTTTGAAGTTCTGAAAAACAGGACTTCAAAGATGTTTTCCTTTCTTTTGCATCAACCCTCAATTAGTTTAGAATAAAATATAAATCAGGCCAGCTCCGTGAAGCTTCCATTAGGCCGGCTGCCGTGCGTCCTGTGTGCAGCCTGCGCTGCCGGCTGCTCTGTGGCCTGAATTTGGAAATCCAGACCCTGCCTGCAAGGATAGGCACCATAAGGATGGATCTTCCTTCATGCTCAGGGAAGGGCAGGCATTTGCCCGGATCCATCCACTCTGGCAGTGGCTGGTGAGGAGGTTTCTAAGATGGCAGGCAGCCCGGGATGGCCTGGGGGTAGCTGGGAGAGGTAGGTTAATTTTGACACGGTAAAGTGCCGGGTGCGTATTTCTGACACATTACTTATTCCTTGGCCTTTGGTTCCGTTAAAGAGGAGAAGTAGGACCTTGAAAGGGCCAACCTGCTTTTAGCCAATGAACTGAGTTGTAAAAGTGAAAAGGGCTACTGTGTTACTACGTGGTAGTTGGACAGACGTTCTGCTTCTGTCTTTGGACTAGGAAGACAAAAGATGAGAGGTCATCCTTGCAAGAGCAGCCTCCTGCATTTTAGTCTTTGTTTGGTGACTTCCCTGGTACTCCAGTTTCTGCAGCTGTAAAGATGAGAGCTTATTCCTACCCGATACCCAACATCCCCTCGGCACACAGGCTCTGTCATGGAATCACAGAATGTTGGAGCAAGGAGAGACCTGAGAGACCAGAGCAGAAAGCCCTGTCCAGTAGAACTTTCTATGATGATGGAAATGTTCTATATCTGCTCCATCCAGTATGGTGGCCACTGATCACATGTGGCTGTTGATCACTCAAAATGTGGCTAGTGTGCCTGAAAAACTGTATTTTTAATTTTATCTAATCTTAATGAATTTAAACCTAAAACGCCACCTGTGGCCACTGGCTACTGTATTAGCACAATGCTAGTCCAAATTCAGGATGTTGAGTGACCAACGCAGGTCACTGGGGTAGTGAAACAGCCAAGACTCACAGGGAAACCAGCCCATTCTCCAAAAGCCCTTCTACCACGTGGCTAACCATATTTCTTTCTTTTTAATCATTTCATTTTAGTTGAAGTTTCCATTTTCTTTTCTTAAGGACTTTGGAGTTTGTTCCATTTTTGCCACTGCTGCTGCTGTAGCTGAGACTCAGAAAAATATCTTCATAAGAATCTTTTATGTTCCCAAATATACTCTTCTTATAGATGCCTGTGTTTATAGGAGAGACAGTGTAGTAGAGTGGTTAAGGCTGCCTAGAGGTACATCCTGGCTCCATTGCTATGTGACCTTGGGCAGGTTTTCTTAGCCTCTCTGTGCCTCGATTTCCTCATCTGTAAAATGAGCATGATAATAGTACCAAATTCATAAGGTTGTTGGGGGGATTAACTGAGCTCTCAGTCAATACATGGAAAAGCCCCAGAGCAATGCCTGCCACACGCCAAGCACTCAGTGCCTGTTAGCCGTGAGATATTCTTAGAGACGGATCCTTCTTAGGCCTATGTGCATGAATGTATCTCTGATAATGAGGAATTCTTGAGAATATGTTCTAATTAACGAGAATCTATAAATGAAGACTATATTCCTGAGCGTGCTCCCCATTCAACAGGATACTCTTAGGAATATATTCTCGTTTTGCCTCTCATTTTCTGTCTCTCTGTCCCCAGTCTCCAGCCTTAGTAATAGGAGCAGGGGTAGAGAAAACATAAACATTCCTTCAAATGCTTGTATAGAGTCAAAATGAGGTGAAAAGTCTGTCGACCAAAACTGAATAGTTAAAGAGTCAAGTGGGTGTGGGACCACCGCCTCTTGGCAGCTGGGCTCGTTGCTGCCTCCAGACTTCGCTTCACACCAAACCAATATGGTGGGTGTTCTGGGAGAGCAGTCAACTCTTCAACCAGAGGCCTTTAATCCAGGGTCTCCGGGTCAAGAACACTCAGGATGTTATCACTCCCCTGGGGACTCTAGACTGTGGCTGCATCAGCCTTGGAATTATGTGACTTTGTCCCCTCCCCTGCTTCCTCTCTTCCCTTTCCTTCTCTCCCCCCCACCCCGCCCCCCGCGCAGGCTCATTCTGGAAGTGTTTATTAAAATCTACTGTGGGATCACATATTTCATGGTCATAAATCTTCTTAGAATTAAAGGAACCCAAGAGCCTGATGTTGGTTCCCTTTTTATATAACTTCCTGGTGTCCTCCATGTTATGAGTAACTGAGTATCACTGTGTACAAACTTTGTGTGCTCCCATTCCTTCCACTGAATGGAAATTCTTCTAAGATGCTAGCATTGCCAGTTATCACTGGGTGCCTCTGCTGTTGGTTTGGAGGCTGTGGAATTTCCAGAAATGAAGAAAAAACAAAGCAAATAAACACATAATAGAACTAAACAAAAGACACACCTCTAAGGGTACACGAGAAGAGATGATCCAGAATGGTTTTTAGGTTTTCAAGGGTGGGCCGTATAATCTGCTAATCATTTAAATGTGTATATTGGAATTCTAATTGACCTTACTATTTAGGTTCCCAGTCTTAAATTATATATGATGGGCCTCTCATATTACTTGGTAAAATCTTCAGATTCTGTTAATTGCATCAGTGAAGGTTTATTATTTCCCATGAAATGTTTTAAAATGACTTTTTATTAGTCTTAGATTCAGTCATTAAAAATAATTTATCATATTCATAATTCTCCATCAAATTCTTTTAATGATCACTAGTTTATATATAATGTTGAGGTTGGAAAGGCTATGATGAAAAGATGCTTAAGATGTTTTTCCCTAGGCCAGAGTGGCTCAGGTGAAGACTTTTGAACTCTTGGAAAAGGATTTCAAAGAACCCGACCTAAATGTGCAGATGCTTCTAACTGGACCCACAGCTGCACAAATTTCTTAGATATCTGTTATTCATAATAATAATGATATTAAGAAATAATAGCTACTGACTTAATATGCCATGTTTCCAGCTCTTGGCTAAAGACGCTGTATACAGAAAATCTCTGAGTTAACCCTCTGGCAACCCTGTGAGGTAATAATGCCCTTACTGCTCTATGGACTGGGGCACTGAGGCTTTAAGAGATTCAAGAACTTGCCAAGGTCACAACAATGTCACAGGCATGGCCTGGATTCACACCCAAGTCTTCTAGAAGTCAAAGCTCTTGCTCCTCGAAGTTATACCTGTGCTTCTCAGAGTGTGATCTGAGGACCCCCAGAGTTCCTGGGACCCTTTTAGGGCATCTACAGGGTCCTCCCTTTTCTAACTGCACATGCATGAGGCCACATCCTCTTCCTACGCTTCAATCAAAACAACGCCGCAGTAGTTTGAATGCAGAAGCACATAGGAAGATTCAGCTGTCTATTTTTTTAAGCTAGACATTAAAGAGATTTGCAAAATCGTAAAACAGTGCAACTCTTCTCACTAAGTACTGTTTTCATTTTGGAAAATGTAATTATCTTGTAAAAATATTATTTATATTACCATGTAATAAGTTTATTGTTTTTAAAAATAATGCATGCTTTTAAAATTCTCAGTGATAATTTCTGATTTGTTAAATGTGGATATACATAACCCATGTAAACAAAAGTTCTCAGAGATGCTCAGTAATTGTTCAGTGTAAAGGGATGAGGCCAGAATGTGGGAGAATCGTGTGTTACCCTAGACTGTCTCTGACGGGGTGTGACTGAGCTTCCTTCTGTGTTCATAGTCTAGGAATGTGATGATTTGCCACTTTTCTTCCTCCTTGCTCAATTTTTTTTGCAGAATTTACAATTCATTTCTTCTCTCTTTTCCTTAGATAGAGAGCCATCTCCCTGCCATTTATTTATTTATTTTCTTTTTGGTGAGGAAGGGTGGCCCTGAGCTAGCATCTGTGCCAGTCTTCCTCCATTCTGCATGTGGGATGCCACCACAGCATGGCTGAATGAGCAGTGTGTAGGTCCACACCCAGGATCCAAACCCGCGAACCCCGGCTGTCAAAGCAGAGTGTGTGAACTTAACCACTACGCCACTGGTGTGGTGCCCCCATTTAAATTTTTTAAATCTATTTTCCTAATGCCATTTAAGGGAGCTCACCTTTCAGAGCACCCAGAGTGGGTCTTTGGTGACTAGCTTTGCTTGTTGCCCTCCTCCTCTTGCCAGGTCCCCTGGCCGCCCCAGCCTTCAGCACCGTTGGTGAGCGATGGGGCTGCCAGGTGGTCAGGCTTCACTGCAGTGATTGATGGCCTCAGGGTGCCCAGGCTTACTTATTCATAATGACAATCACAGCAAACATTCATGAGCACTCTGCTCCAGAGCAGCTCCTTAAATCCTCAGACCATCTCCATACTTAGATACGATTATCCCCATGTTACAGGGGAGGAAACCGAGGCCTGGAGTGGGTAAGTAGCTTGCCCCATTTCCACAGCTGAAAGTGGCAGAGGCGGCTTTTGAATCCCCGCAGGAGCCAGCCTTCTGTGTTTAGACAACCCGAAGTTCCCATTATTGAAAATCGGTGTTTCATCAGATCTCACACCTCTCAGACGCCGAGCTCATGAAGCCCTCCTTCGGCCGCTGTTATCTCGTTTTGATTTCCCCTTTTCTACGGTTAGAACACTTGCATTTGGTCTGTGTTTCCTAATGAGCAACACAGTTCACAAAGCTCCTAGTGTCTTTAGCTCCTTGTCAGACATTGAGAGAAGACCTTGGCATCAGAAGAATGAGAAATCTTTTCACTGTGATGGAACGATGTCTTTAATTGTGAAGGTGCAGTGGGCAGAATTCCTGGGGGCCTGATTCTTTGCAGACCTGGCCTTGGGGTCTGGCAGAGGAGAGAGGGACTCAGGTCCTGCTCGGTAGAAAAATGAGCTGCGGCATGAAGTGCTCCTTGTGTGTTCATGACAGTCTTAGCAGCTGTAATGTTGAGAATGTCTTCCACAGTTCTGAGAAAAAGTACTCCTCTGGCACTGGCTGGCCTTCGTTTTCAGAGGCTCACGGGACATCTGGCTCTGATGAAAGTAAGACTGGGATCCTGAGACGTGTGGACCACTCATCAGGATCCGTTCGCACGGAGGTTGTCTGCAAGCAGGTGAATTTCTTTGTTTTGTCTGTTTTGTTTCCTCCAGTGCTGCCCCGAGTGCCACAAAGAGCTGTCTTGTCCTTGGCATATCTGGTGGTATTCTGTGGGAGTACTTTGTCACAAACACATCGGGTTTCTCCTCATGCTGCTTCTTATCCCTCTCGCTCATCCTTCTGGGCACTGCAGAGAAGAGAAAGAGCCTTCCTGAGCCGCGCCTGAAGCGGCCAGCCCTGAGTCCTGCCTTCCAGAGATGGGAGCAGAGTGAGCCTCTGAAAGAAAGGGTTGGCCCTTCACATCCTTTCAAACAGGGGCCGGCAGCAGGGAGGCCCAGCATGGTTGGCATCTCTCCGCCTTCCTCCCCACTCTGCAGCATGTCACTGACAGTCAGAGTGACACTGCAGATGACATAGCTCATTATTCCTCCTGTGAGTCTGGTAGGAGACAGTGGCTTAGATCCAGACAGCAGATTCATTTTGATATCCTTGGGTTCTCAAATTTTCTGGTTTTGTAAACCACCAGAGGCGAGCAGATAAACATAGCATAGTCTTGTCTTCAGTAAAAAACAATTGTGATACACTGGCTACATTATTGAGTACTCACCCAGGAACTGTATTAGCACTTCACGTGCATTATATCAATTAATCATCCCAACAGCTCTATTAAATAGGTATAATTATTATCCCCATACTATAGATGAGTCAGTCAAGGCCTAAGTTAAATAACTTGCTCCCATTCTCACTGATAAAGTAGATAGCTATTGACTACCGCTGTGCTCTGCGTCTTTCATTTCTTAATCAAACTCTGGTGTGGTAGACTTTTTCCCCACACAGATGTCGAACGCCAGAGTGGGGTGTCTGGTTTTATGTAAAGAGCCTTGGCTCAGTGGAGAACTGACGGATGCTTCTCTCCTTGCAGTGTGAGGCTCATCTTGGCCATGTGTTTCCTGACGGACCTGGGCCTACTGGTCAGAGGTTTTGCATCAACAGTGTGGCACTGAAGTTCAAACCAAGTTCAAACTGAAGTTCAAACCTGACTGCCTCCAAGAGCCCCCTTCCCTTGCCACTCCCTCATTTCTACCCTCAATTTTCATAATTCGTGTGAATGATTTGTTTTATTTACTACCAAGCTAGGCTAAGTTGGCTGCTGGCACCAAGCAAGTCACGACTTCTCTCCTTTATTTACCTGGAATCAACTCAATCCTGACTCCACCTTTGACTGTGGAATGTCACAGAATGACAGAGGGGCAGCCATTTCCATCAAATTGACTTCTGTGGGCTTTGCCTGGGACCGAAGGCATGACTCTCTGGGGACATTAGGAGGCTGTTGGACTGTAAGCCAGAAAATTCTTACAAAGCTGCTCTGAACTGTCCAGGGCAGTTAAGTCCTCCGTGGACTAACACAGTGAGGGATCGAGTGAAAAGAGGAAGAAAAATGCGGGATTAGAGTCATCCACTGTCCAGCACTAGAGGGGCACTGAGGATAGGATTGCGGAAGAGCTGTGCTCTGGGAGACACATATGGTGATCGATGGGATGCATGATCTGTTTTCAAAATTTTAGAATGTCTTTAGAATTTTAGAATGGAACATTCTAGTTCCACCCTTTCCACCTGCAAATGAGTTCCAATGGGAGTGTGTTGGATTTCCGTAATAATGAATAAAAGTGGCCACAAAGAAACTTTAAAATGTTCAAATAAAATATTTTTTTGTTTCAGTAACACTGGTTTATAACATTATATAAATTTCAGGTGTACATCATTATATTTCGATTTCTGTGTAGATACATCATGTTCACACCCAGAGACCAATTACAGTCCACCCCCACACACATCTGCCTAATCACCCCTTTCGCCTTCCTGCCAAAATAGTTTTGTCTAAGTCTATGAATTTGTTCTTTTTTTCAAATGACTTTAAATCAGATACCAAGAAATTATTAGATGACAAGGTAGTAGGCATTTGGTTATAACAACACTAATAGCAACTTAAGTGTTTTACAAATTGAGTCTTGGATAATTTGTTATTGACAGAGTTTAAATCATTCTCTTTGAGACTTTACAGACAGAAAGGAAGCTTAATCCATTTTTCTCTTTACTACCTTGTTATGTATTATTTAACTCTTCTTTTAGTGGTTGCACTGGAAATCGCAGCATGTATCCTTAACTTGTTAGTCATATAAAAATTATTACTTTTCTCTACTTTTCCAAGAATGCTAACCTTAGAACACCTTAATTCCATTAGCACCCTCCCATATCTTATGTTACTATTGTCGTGTATTTAATTTTACACACATTGTAAGCCCCACAAATCATTATTTATGTACATGTTGGTATTCATGTATATTTACCTATATATTTATCCTTTCTGTTGCTCTTTATTTCTTCTTGAAATCCTGTGTTTCCCTGTGGGATTATTTTCCTTCTGCCTGAAGAACTCCTTTTACTTTTTCTTTTAGTTCATGATTCCTAGTGACAAATTTTTCCAGGTTTTGTTGGTGAGAAAATGTATTTATTTTCCTTTCATTTTTTTAAAGTTTTATTGAGTAAAATTGATCTATAAAAAAATTGCATATATGTCACGTATAAATTTTAGTAAGTTTAGCCTCCTTTCATTTTTGACGAATTCTTGTCCCTGGGTATAGAATTCTAATTTGGAGAAGTTTTATTTTAGCATATTAAAGTTTTGTTCCTTTGCCTTATGGCTTCCATTTCTGGTTTCTTCTGAGAAAAATCAGCTGTCAGTGCTATTGTTCCTTTGAAGGTAAATTGTTCTCCCACACACACTCCCTGGGCCTTTTTTTATGATGTTCTTTTTTATCTGATTTTCAGCAGTTTGTGATGTGCCCTGGTGTGGTTGTCTCGGTATTTATTGGACTTGGGGTTCACAGAGCTCTTTAAATCTTAGGTTGATACTTTCATCAATTTTGGAAAATTCTGTTATTACTTCTTCTCTATTCTTTTTCCTTATCCTCTCTCTCCTGTCTGTCTGGATCCTGAATTACACAAATTTTAGACCATTTATTGTGTCCTACATATCTCTAAGGCTCTTTCCTGTGTTTTCCCATCGTTTTTCTTTCTGTGCTTCAGTTTGCACATTTTCTGTTGGCATGCTCTTTGATTTACCAGTCCTATCCTTTTGCTTATCTAGTCTGCTTTTGAACACACCTTACAAGATCTTGATTTCAAGTGTTGGACTTTGTTAGTCCTAAAATAACCATTTGATTCTTTTTTTATGGATTCCAATTCTCTGTTGAAGTTCTCTATCTCTTTCACCTATTTTTCTCCTATATTTTTTATCTCCTTGCTTGAACATATTAAGCATAGTTTTTAAAGCCCTTGTTAGCTAACTTCACTATCTAGATCACTTGTGGGTCTATTTTTTCTTTTGATTTTCAGTCGTGTTCTTGCCTTTTGGGATGTCTAGTAGTTTTTACATTGAATTTTAGATATTATGTATTTAAAAAATATTGCGCTCCCAGCTGATGTTACCTTCCTCTAGAGTGCGTACACTTTTATTTGTGCTGGGCAAATAGAGTATTGGCACTCATTTTAATCCATTCAGAGACTGTGCTAAATTGTACATTTAGAGGCGGGGTTGTACCCCTGATAAAGCTCAGTCTACCTCTGTTTTACCCCTGACCTTCCAGGTCTTACAACTGAGATCCTGTGTATTCTGTGAGGCCCTTCTCCTAAAACAGTCTGAACTCTTAATCTCTGCTCATGGCACTGCTGAAAAATAATGTTCTGCTTTTCAGAGGCTTCCCACATAAGGTTTTAGCATCCTGACCCACACAGATCCCATAGTCATCAAATGTGCTGAGAGGAAAACAAGCCATTTACTTGAGGGATCCAACTCTCTGCTAAATGCTCTGCTCATTTCTATGTCCCCTAGCAGATGCCCTTTGTGAGTACAAAGCTCAGATTCTCAGGCTCTTGGAGGAGTTCAGAATTGGCAAATGATCCTAGGATAGAAGTGGCTCTGTGGGGTTCTTCCCTCTCTGGAGTTGAGGTAGGCAGAATAATGGCTCTCCGAAGGGGTCCATATCATAATCTCCAGACCCATGAATACATTACCTTTCATGGTGAAAGGGTCTTTGCTGATGTGATCAAGTTAAGGACTTTGATACGCGGAGATCACCCTGGATTATGGGGGTGGGCCCGTTCTGATCACCTGAGACCTTAGAAGTAGAGAACTCTTCCTGGCTGGGGTCAGAGAGAGCTGTGTGATGGAAGAATGGTCAGAGAGATGCTGCATTGCTGGCTTTGAAGACGGAGGAAGGGCCACAAGCCAAGGACTGAAAATGTGAGTAGCCTCTAGGAGCTGGAAAAGGCAAGGTGACAGATTACCCCCTAGGGCCTCCAGAAAGGAACACAGCCCTGCCAACATGTGTTTTATCCCACTGAACACTCTAGACTTCTACATGGCTGCGAGATAATAAGTATGGGTGGTTTTAAGCCACCGAGTTTGTGATTGTTTGTTACAGCAACAATAGAAAACGAATACAGAATCTTAGCCTATTTACTTCTCGTTACCTCAGAAGTTTGTGCTGCCTACGGAGGGAGAATTCCTGTGTTTTGCTGAGCTGTTCTGGTTCTTCTGGATGAGAGTGCTGGTATCCTGCTGACTCCTTCATTCCTGCTGGATAATAGCACAAAATTTTTAGTATCCAAAGCCTTTTAACTTTGCCCTCACAAACGTCCCTGTGGGGAAGACAAAGACAGTATGTTTATTGCTGTTTTGTATTTGAAGTGGAAGTTCAGGAAGCTTAGGTGAATTACTCAAAATCAGATAATGATTAAGAAACCAAGGCAGGACTACAACAGAGGTTTCTAGACCCTATGTCCAGTCCTCTTTCCATTATTCTAGTTCCTATTACCTACAATCAGAATCAAGGACTCCTATTTTTTAAATTATTTATATACAGTAAAACGTACTTAAGTGAACAATTTGCTGAACATTAATAATTTCATACAATCATGTAACCTCTACCGCCCAAGATATAGAAGAATTCCCTTTACCTAAAATGTTCCCCCATGCCTCTTTGTAATTAATCCCTCCCCACCCCTGACCCCAGCCAACGACTGATGTTTCTGTCACTATAGCATTGCCTTCTCTAGAATTCTATATAAATGGAAACACATGGTATGTAGCCTTTTGTATTTGGAGCCTTTCACTTGGCCTAATGATTTTAATATTCATCCGTGTTATATTGTGATTTGTTCCCTTTTGTTGCTGAGTGCTAGTCCGTAGTGTATCCATGGGTAAACAGTTTATCTATTCACCAGTTAATGGACATTTGGGTTGCCTCTACTTTTGGCAATTATAAATAATGCTGCTATGAACATTTACATACATACCTTTGTATGGATAAATGTTTTCATTTCTCTAGGACTGAAATATACGTTTAACTTCATAAGGTCCTGCCATATGTTTTTCCACAGTGGCTTTTCCACTTCACATTCCCAACAGCAACAGATGAACATCCAGTTGTTCCACATCCTTGCCAACACTTCCTCTTTTCCCCCTACAGATAGCCAATTGCCTTAGTATCATTTGTTGAAGACTTTCTTGAATTTCCTTGACATTTTGCCAAAAATTAATTTAGGATATAAGTGTGGATCTATTTCTGGACTCTATTCTGTTCCATTGATATGTCTATCTTTATGGCACTTATACCACACTGTGTTGATTACTAGAGATTTATAGCAAGTTGCAAAATCAGGTAGTATGAGTTTTCCAACTTTATTCGTTCTCAAAATTGTTTTGGCTATGCTGGTTCCTTTGTATTTTCATATCAATTTTAGAATTATCTTAAATTTCTGCCAAAAAAACTTTTGGAGTTTTAATTGTGATTGTATTGAATATATTAGATCAATTTGGGGAGAGTGACATCTTTTTATTTAAAGATTGGCACCTGAGCTAACATCTGTTACCAACCTTTTTTTTTTCTTTTTCTTCTTCTCCTTCTTCATCTTCTCCCCAAAGCCCCCCATTACAGAGTTGTATATTCTAATTGTGGGTCCTTCTTGCTGTGGCATGTGGGATGCTGCCTCAGCGTGGCCTGCTGAGCGGTGCCATGTCTGTGCCCGGGATCCAAACCAGTGAAACCCTGGGCCGCTGAAGTGGAATGTACTAACTTAACCACTCGGCCACATGGCTGGCCCCGAGAGTGACATCTGAATAATGCTGACTCCCCTTATCCATAAGCCCAGTATATCTCTCCATTAATTTAAGTTTCTTTCATTTTTCTTTAAATACTTTATAGCTTTTAGTGTGTGGGTCTTACACATATTTTGTTAAATTTATCCTAAACTATTTGAATTTTCTTAATGCTATTATAAATTGAGTTGTTATTTACATTTCATATTCTAAATTTTTTATTGCTGTTATGTAGAAATACAATTAATTTTTGTGTTTCAACCTTGTATCCTGCAACCTTGCTAAATTGACTGACTTGTTTTCATCCTAGTGGCTTTTTTTCTGAATTCCTCAGAGTTTTCTTCATACACAATCATATTGTCTGCAAATAGGACAGTTTTACTTCTTCTTTTCAATTTGCCTGTTCTGTTTTCTGCCTTATTCTTTACCTGGGCCTTCAGTACAAAGTTAAATCAACTTAGTAAGAGTAGGTATCTTTGCTTTGCCTTGTTCCTGATTTTAGGTAGAAAACATTAAATCTTTCATCGTTGATTATAATGTTAGCTGTAGGTTTTTCATAGATGAGCTTAATCAGATGAGAAAGACCTCTTCTATTCCTAGCTGCTGAGAGATTTTATCATGAAAGAGTGTTGATTTTTATCAAATGTTTTTTCTGCATCTATTGAAATACTGATATGGTTCTCCTCTATTCTGTTAATATGGTGAATTACATTGATTGATTTTCTCATGTTAAACCAACCTTGCATTATGGGATAAAGCTCATTTGGACGTGATGTATAGTATCCTTTTTGTATCCCATTGGTTTTTATTTGCTAATATTTTGTTAAGAATTTTCATGTCTATGTTCATGAGTGATATTGCTCTGTATTTCTTTTTTCTTGTGATGTCTTTGATTTTGTAATCAGGGTAATGTTAGTCTCATAAAATGAGCTGGGAAATGCTCCCTCATCTATTTTATGAAAACGTTTTTGCAAGATTGGTGTTATTTTTTCCTTAAGTGTTTCGTGGAATTCACCAGTAAAGTCATCTGGGTCTGGAGTTTTCTATGTGGGAAGGTTTTAAATTATGAATTCAATTTCCTTAATTTATATAAGGCTGTCAAGTTTTCTCGAGTTATTTTTGGTAAATTGTTTCTTTTAAGGAATGTGTTTATTTCATCTAGATTGTCAAACTATTGGCAAAAGCTTGTCATAACATTCTCCTGTCTTCTTAATGTCTGAGGATGTGTACTGGGGCTCCTTCTTTTAGTCCTAGTATTGGGAATTTGTGTCTTCCGGTTTCTTGATTAGTCTAGCTGGAAGTTTATCAGTTTTATTGGATTTGTTTCAAAGAGTAGCTTTTGGTTTTCTTGTTGTTCTGTTTTCTATTTTATCAATTTCTACTCTTAATCTTTCCTTCCTTTTGTTTGCTTTGGGCATCACTTACTCTTCTTTTTGTAGTTTCTTAAAGTAGAAGCTTAGATCATTGAGTTTTAGATTTTCCTGCTTTTGCCACATAGGTATTTAAAGTTATAAATTTCCCGGTATACCCTGTTTTACCTACATCCCACAAATTTCAATATGTGTATTTTCATTGTCATATTTATGTGATATAATATAATATTTATGATATATTGTCATATAATATATACACCATATTTTCTAATATTCTCCATGACTCTTCTTTGACCCAGTGATTATTTAGAACTTGTTTGCTCCCCACCGCCACACAGACGTCACTCCTCCTCAGGCTACAATCTGGGCAGATGAAACTTGCTTGTATAGCTCCCCACGGCCCTTTCTTCAAGAAGCTCCTTCACTAGAAGCTGCTTCCTTTCACTCTCCAATACCTTCAGGTAGCTGCTTTTCGTATTATGTCCATTTATAGTTGTTTTCTGCGGGGGCATAGTCATCTGAAGGCGTCTTAATCATTATCCTCAGATGGAGGACTCTTAGTTACCAGTACTTTTTTCAGTGGTGTATCTGCCTTTTGGCATAGCCTCCAGAACTTGAATTGGATTTGTATTCAATAATGTTATACATTTTTCAGCTGATATGTCCTAAGAGCTCACCAGGAAGCTACACAGATTAAAAATAGATATTTCAAAGGCTCATCATTGAAAAATTTTTCTGAAGCCAAAGGCTATTGGCCAACTCTTAATTTAAAAATTTTCCAGGGGGCTGGCCCCGTGGCCGAGTGGTTAAGTTCACGCGCTCCGCTGCAGGCGGCCCAGTGTTTCGTCGGTTCGAATCCTGGGCGCGGACATGGCACTGCTCGTCAGACCACGCTGAGGCAGCGTCCCACATGCCACAACTAGAGGAACCCACAACGAAGAATACACAACTATGTACCGGGGGGCTTTGGGGAGAAAAAGGAAAAAAAAAAATTTCCAGGCTATACAATTCTCACAGCTGTGTCCTGTGGCTTCACGTCTAGATCTGAGATCCTTTCATGGGCTTCAGGGGATTCATGCACCTCTGAAATTTAAAAGAAAATGTGTCATGTGTGCTTTTCTCGGATGAGGTTTTGTTACAGTTATCAGATCTTCAAAGGGGTCCTTTGCCTAAGACTGACTGAAAACCAGTGTGGCAGTTGAATTACAGGGCCTTGAGTATTGTCAAAGATGAGGTGGACAAGAACTTTGTCTTGACTCCTTAATTTTTATCAAAGAATGTCAACGTGAATTTTGCCTTCTTGATTTTTCAAAAAAATATATGTTGGCCTTAACATGGAACATAGAAATACCATAGCAGGTGGGTCTTTAACAGATGAATTTGTACTGTGATTTCCTCGACACCTAATAGCTTTTTTTTAATCCAGAAGTCTTTTTTTTTAAACACCTGTCATGCCATGAATTCTTGGGGAATAGATTCCCCCAGCTATGGAGCCTTTCCATTGGTTCTCACAAAGTGCACTTCTCCGGGTGAGCAGGCTGGTGCTTCGGTTGAATCCAGGTCCCTTTCTCTTTAGCTCCCTTCTTTTTCTGATCATTTTCCTCCACGTGTTTCAGGATGCTATCCTTGGCTCTTAGAGTGCTTAATATGCTCAATACTTACATTAATTCTCTTGGCAAGAATCTTCCCTTGACTTGTTTGTTTACGACAATGCCAAAGGCATGCTGGGTAACATTGTAGACTCTTCCAGTTTTGCTGTGGTAACTTGGTGAGGCATTCCTTTGTCTTTTTTTTTTTTTATTGAGGTCACATTGGATTATAAAATTATATAAATTTCAGATTACATCATTTTATTTCGACTTCTGTATAGACTGCATCATGTTCGCCACCAAAAGTCTAGTCGCCATCCGTCAGCATACACATGTGCCCCTTTACCTCTTTCACCACCCCCTTCCCCTCTGGTAACCACCAATCTGTTCTCCATATCTGTGTATGTCTTTGTTTGTTTATCTTCCACAGATGAGTGAAGTTATATGATAATTGTCTTTCTCCATCTGACTTACTTCACTTAGCATAATACCCTCAAGGTCCATCCATGTTTTCACAAATGGGATGATTTTGTCTTTTTTTATGGCTGGGTAGTATTCCATTGTATATATCCATTCATCCATTGATGGGCACTTGGGTTGCTCCCAAGTCTTGGCTATTGTGAATAATGCTGCAGTGAACACAGGGATGCATATATCTTTTCAAAGTAGTGTTTTCGTTGTCTTTGGTTAAATACCCAGAACTGGAATAGCTGGATTGTATGGTATTTCTATTTTTAATTTTTGGAGAAATCTCTATACTGTTTTCCGTAGTGGCTGCACCAGTTTACATTCCCACCAGCCGTGTATAAGGGTCCCTGTTTCTCTACATCCTCTCCAACACTTGTGATTTCTTGTCTTTTTTAAGGGGCACTCCTTTTTGAAGACTGCCCATTCCCTTGGTGTCTACAATATCAAACTTTCCAAAAGGCCTAGGGAACATATAACGGGTTCCTCTCCTCTTTCTCTTTGTATTCATCATTTTGGTGAATTACTGGAAGACGGTGGTTTCGGCAGAGGCACTAATGGCTTTTTGACTCATCCTCTGGTGTTTGATGACTCAAGATATTTTGTGCTGGATGCTGACTATGAATACAATTTATGTGCTATCTTCTGGCTCCCAAACTTTAGCAGGTTTTAAAATATAGTCATTATATTATTGCCACTCAAGATCATGTTACAAAAATATAAATCATCATTAACAGCTGGTTATCATCATATTGTAAAAAATATAAATCATTAAGCACCACAGGTTCCATTTGCTAGCTCTTATACTGCCAGTTAAAAAAATCCCTGATGCCAATTTTATTATGCCTGTCAGCTGGGTTCTCATATTTTATTTTTTATTTCTGTATAATAGTTTGAGGAAATGTATTTATTCTGGAAAAGAAGGAATTCCAGGAAGAAAAGTTGTAGATTTATATGGTGGCCATTTTTCCTTGATAGTAAATGTTGGTTTCCATTTTTGTTTCTCTTTATTTCTTTCCAGAGGGGAAACTCTACTTGTCTCTGCTCCCTCTCTTCTTCTTTGCATCTTTCTCAACTTAAAACAGAAATTGAGGTCACTCTAATTGCCAGAGACTGTAATTGAGGCCCTTGGGCTCTCATAGCATCTTAAATATAATCCCCTAGACTAAGAAAGTAGAGAAAAGAAAATTCAGAAGATGCTGACTAATCAGAAGAGTCCCTCTGCCCCATTCAGTGGTCTCTTCTGTAGCACTTTTTCCCAAGGTGGTTTGCCTGATTTCAGGGGAGTTTGCCACAATATCTGTTAAGTTTTCACTCTTACTATATTTTCTTTTAAGAAAGACTTTTCCTAACAATAGAAACAGTTATTGCGGCCCTAGTCCTCCCAGCTTTCTGGAGGCCTCTGCCACTCCAACCAAGTACTGACTGTGTAATTACTCTCACACTGAAGCACTGAGTAATGCATGTGGAGGAATGATAATACTTTAATAGAATATTTTCGTCTATTCTCCAAATATGATTTCCTTTGGCCACAGAAGAGAAACTTAATCATTTTTTATTGGATTAGCGACTTTATAGATTAACTTCATATCCAGGAACTTCATGCCTACCACTCACCATGAAATTGGCACACGTACCCAGAGTGTAAAAAAACAGATGTGGTCAGAAAGAAGTTGAAACCAGTGTCTTGTTTGAATAACTACAGAGAATTAAGTTATGATTGATGAAACAATCATTGGATTATGCATTGTTGGGTTGGTTACACATCTGCTGCTCTTTGTTAACAACAACAACAAAAAGCAAAACACCCCATAAATGACTAGTTTAACTTGTACCTTAAGATCTGGAAGGAATATCAAATTACTAGAGCAAAAAGATTGCATTATATTCTTGTGTTAAAAGATAAAATATTAAATAACACATTGACCACAATGCTGCAATGCCACTCAGGTGCTAACCCTCAGAGTTAGCACCCACTCTACAGGTTTGGAGCACAGAGCCCAACAAGACTGCCCTTGTGTCAGATGCCAGCCACAAGTTTGGAGGTCCTTAGGCCACCTGCACTTCTGACCAAGTGGCTGAAAATTCAAGGGTGCTCCTACAACCCCCACAGGTTCAATAATTCAATAGAAAGAATCACAGAACTCAGGAAAGTATTACACTTATTATTACAGTTTTATTCTAAAGGATAAAAATCAAGACCAGTCAGTAAAGAGACACATAGGATGAAGTCCCAATGCAGAGCTTCTGTGCCCTCTCCCCGTGGAAGCAGGATGGAATCCCCCTCCCAGCACATCAATATGCTCACCAACCAGGAAGCTCACTCGAGCTTTGGTATCCAGAGTTTTTATTGGGGTTTCATTACATAGGCGTGATTAATTGAATCATTAGCCATGTGATTGAACTCAGTGTCCATTCCCCCTCCCCTCCCTGGAGGTCAGGAGGTCAGGCTGATATCATGGGAGTCAAAGCCGAAACCCTCTAATCACCTGGTTGGTCTTTCCAGCATGACCATCTTCAATCCGAGTCATCTCCTTAGCATAAACTCAGGGATGGTCCAATGGCCTGTCATGAGTAACAGACACACGTATTACTCAGGAATTTCCAAAAGTTTAGAAGCCCCACTCCAGGAACCCAGGACAAAGATCAGACAAGTTCTTTGTTATATAATATTTAGGAAATAAGAATACTACAAATCAAAAACTATATGATATTGTTAATTCTATATTCACAGCTTTAAATGCTTGTCTTATTTATAAGAGAAAGTAAATGAAGTAAAAGATTCATTTAAAGGAGTTTTAAAAAAGAATAAGGTAATCTTAAGGAAAATAGGATAAAGAAATGACAAATTGAAAGGAGACATTAATGCATTAGGAGAGAAATAAGGTAAAACATCAAATAAATAGGTCTCTGAAAAACAACAATATATCACAAACTTCTAGTAGTTTTAATCAAGAGGAAAAGAATATTCATCTGAACTAAAATTAGAAATGAAATGTGGGCTATAACAACAGATACAGGAACTTTTAAAATTGTTAAAACATACTCTGTAGAGCTCAACTGAAAAATATTGATGAAATGTATGATTTTTGCAGAAAATATTAAACTACCAAAATTGCTGTAGGAAAATCTATAGTATCTGAATAGACTAATATGCATGGAGGAAACTTTATAAATTCTTCATGGTTGCCTCCCAAAAATGACTCTGGGCCTGGAGAGATTCATTAACGAGTTCTTTCAAACCTCCAGTAATTCCTGTGCTGGTCACATAGTTCCCCTGGGGTGGGGACTGGAGGGAAAAACATAGGTTTAATATTTGGGAAAATATAACAATAATATTAAATCCTGTCCAAGGTAGAGGGTAACACAAAAAGAAGGAGATCTATAAACCAACTTCACCTAAGAAAATAGATGTGAAAACATTAAGAAAATCACTAACAAAATGAATTCAACAGGATATTAAAGGAATAATTCAGCTTTCATTTTGATCAGTATGAAAAATGAGATTCTTTGAAGGTCCCTCCACTTAAAGACAAAACACAATCTGCATGAAACATTGATTTTTCGAATTACATTGCTGGACCTACAGGACAATACGAGAAATCTTCAAGGCATTTTGGGGGGGGTGGGGGTGGGGCTGTAACAGGGAGTGAGGGCACCAAGCATTCAGAGAAGGCTGGGCTGCGTAGGGGTGGGGAGTGGTTAAGACAGCATTGCTCATCCATTCAATTGTTTATTTAACAAATTTTTAAGGAGAACTTGCCATATGCTGGGTTCTTTTCTAGGTCCCAGGGACACAGCAGTCAACAACACAGATGAAATCTTTGAGCTCCTGTTCTCATTTGGAGCATCCATTCTACTAGGGGAGCTGGGCAATAGGATAAATTAATAAAGATAATAAAATTTTAGATGATGCTAAGTGCTATGGAGAAAGATGAAGCATGGAAGAAGGATAGGATGTTGGGTGGGTTACAATTTTAGATAGGGTAGTCAGGAATGCCTCCTTGAGAAAGTATCATGAAAAGACCTGGAGATGAGGAAGGCAGAAGGAACCCCCCACTATAAAGGTCATGTGGAGCAAATGTTCCTTAGAAACAGTGAGGCCAGTATGGCTGAAGAGGAGCGAGTGAGGAAAAGAATATTGAGTCTGAATATACCATGACCTATCTGTTTTTTCCAATATGATGAATTAAATGGAGACATATTGGGGACACCACTCCTTATTCTTTAAGTCTTTGAGGGTGGTACTAATTCCCCTAATCTTTCCCCAAAGGCACATAGGGCCATTTACTATAGTAAATGGAGAGGAAAAAACCTCCAACTTTTGAGGTCTGTTGCATATGGGATCTCAGTTGTCACTGATTCCAGGGAACCCAAAAGCATCATGGTCACAGAGTAGGGATACAGAGACAAATGGGCCTGGCCCAAATTCATCTCACAAGCCATCCACTTAGTCCATGGACCCACCTGGGCCCATTTTGCCTGTCCCTGAGTACTTAATCAGCATGGATATCCCTCCCAGCTGGTGGGACCTCACATTGTTTCTCTGACCTGTGGAGTAAGGACAAGTGTGACCAGAAGGTTCAAGTGGAAGCCCCCTCAACCAAGACAGTAAACCAGAATCAATACTCCATCCCGGGGAAATGGCAGAGATTAGTTGAATTTGGAAAAAAAATAATCAGAATGAAAAACGAAATAGTGAAGCCAAGGATGCAGGGCTGCTTTTTGTAGAAAGAGTGCCTTCTTGCTGTTCTCTAATTTTCTGCTAAGCTTTTGTGCATTCCTCTAATCCATGGTTTCTTTGGGGCTAATTGAAGGACCTCCATAGGTGGGTTGGCTATTGTTGGACTTAGGACAGGATGGAGCAGACACATGTCACATTGCCACTAGTGTTGACATCTTGTCCTGAATCATAAGGTTAGGCTTGGCTTAAAACCTCACTTTAAGACGTGAGCTGTAGGCACTCATGCACTTAGAAAGGTGTAGAGCTACTCTGAGGGCTGGCTGATGACTCCGAAGGTGTTCTTCCTATAGTTATAGGCTTGTTGCCACGCACCATTATTCTGAGGGATTTTAAGAAAACCTGTCCTTAAGAATAACCCAAAGGGGCTGGCCTATGGCGTAGTGCTTGAGTTCAGCATGCTTCACCTTGGCAGCCTGGGTTCATGGATTCAGATCCCTGGAGCAGACCTACAGCACTCCTCAGCCATGCTGAGGTGGCAACCTACGTACAAAATAGAGGAAGATTGGCACAGATGTTAGCTCAGGGCTAATCTTCCTCACCCAAAAAAAAACCAAAAAACAAAAAAACGAATAACCCAAGGATGTTTCTCAAAGGTTATCATGGCTTAATTCTGCCTTGGCATAGGCACCAAACAGCATTATCTGTCCCCCATGACACAAGGGTGATTTGAACATGTTACCAGTGACCTTGAGATTTCCAGGTCTGTTGACCCACTGACATTGTAACGTGTCCCATGAGACACCACGGGGGCTCCAAGACTCCAGGAAAAGGTCATTTTCTCAAGACACCAGCAAGTGAGGAATTCTTCAAAGAATGGGTCGTCCACAGGCTTGCTTTCTATGTCCAGGTTCCTCTCCTCATACTCTCTGACCTTTCTTCCATATTAAAGTGCACTAACTGAGGAGCCCCCGCTCCATCCCCGCCAATCAAGCCTAGTTCTGGGGAGCAGGGATGGGAAGGTGGCCTCTGCGGCAGGCCGGGATGAGAGGCTTCAGCCCATTTCATCTGAAATGGGGGCATCCCGTGGGCAGGATGCCTGTCAGGGAGGGAGGTTTGTGTCTGTGAAGTTTCCAAGAGGTCCTGCGGTCTCTGAGAGCAGGATGCCTCTGAGTCTGACCCTTCATAGCCTTCCCCAGAGTCCTGAACAAAAGAGTAATTCCTGTTACAGTGAGATGCTGATTATGGGGGAGGGGGTGGGAAGAGGTGAGGGTGGAGGGAACATTCTTAGCAATCGGAGTATTTGGCTGATTGGTAACTGTTTACAGCTTGTTTCTTTCTAGCACGTACCCTTTGAAATCATTTTCTTTGTAAATGTTAAAAGCCACAGGAAAAAAAACCCAACCTTGATTACTCTTCTTTGTTCTTCAATCAGCAGCATGTCAGCCTTTGAATACACTGTAATTCCTCCACCGCGCCTGTTGAGGAGAACATTTAGGCCACATTTTAAAAATATATCTTGGTAGGGGTCTCAAGAACAATTAGCAATTAAAATCATCTATTTTCTACACTGTACTACATAAACACGGCGGCTTGATTGATTTCACGGGCTCAGCCACAGCTTTGCTGGGGAGCCGCGTCTTCGCCAATTCCGCAGCTCTTGGAATCATGGAGGCGTCTTAAGTGTGATGGAGAAGCTCTGATTGGTCCTGAATCTGTGAGCGCGTCATTCATTTCAGAACCGAACTTGATGCTTTTCCTGAGAACGTGCCTCTGGGGATCACCAGTGCTCCCCCTCCAATCTCCATTGCTTGGGACTAACAAGGTCTTAATAAGAAACCACCTGGCCAGGGCACGTGCTGGTAGAAGACCCCGTGCACCTGTGCTCTCCCAGGCTCCCAGCCACAGCCCACAGGCACTTGGCTTAAAGATACTATCCTATCAGGATAGTTCCCAGAGTAAAAGAGTCATATACCACAAAACACGACAGAGAGAAAAGGAACAGTCACTGGGTCCAACTCCTGTGGATTTTACAGAGAACCTGAATCCCAAGGAGACTTACCTAGCCAGTGATGGCGTGATGCCCAAGCTTCCTGAATCCTCATGTCAGTCTCTCCCTTAGGTGGTCTTTATGGGTGAAAATTGTTAGGTTGTTTCTCTCTTAGAAAAGTAAGGAATTAAATGCACAGTGGTTCAGGTATGATGCTATTTTCAGGCAGAAAAATAGACTTGAGGACTTCTTAAGGCCATGGTCAGACCCAGGGGTCTCTGAGAGCTGCAGATTATGGCAGCGTTCCATGTAAGTGGGCGGCCATCCTGCATCACCTCGGTCCCCGCTTCCGTCCTGGAACCCCAAGGCTGAGGATTGGAGCCAAGGCCTGCAGCAGGGCCAAGACTTGTATGAGGTGGAGGGGCAGGTCGCTGGTCAGGAGGCGCTGCCCCTCAGCCCCCAAGACGCGGCTGATGCTGACAGTTTGCATCCTAGATGCTTCTCTTGCCACACCCTTATCCCTGCAGGTACCCCAAAGAGCGCAGAAACGGGGTGAAAATAGTGAGGGGTAGGGTGACCTGGACAGGGAATTGTGCCACAAAGAGTCACCAAGATGAGGTGCAACTGAGAAGAAACATCCCCAGCGGAAATGGAGCCTGCCGCACCTGGGCCCTAGGTCTGAGCCAGGATTGGAAGGGAAGATCTCCTTCCCGAGGCTTGAGGGTGACCATTTCCACCTCACCTGACACTGGTCATCCCGGGATGGGAACAATGTCTACAGGGGCAGAGTCGCTTCCTGATGTCTCCTCCCCCGGGTCCAAGACCCTCGGGCAATCTGTAAGCCAGCGGGATGGACAAGAACAGCCTGAGGGTCCCCTCCTCCTGCCAAGACACATTGAGATATGGTTACCACACAACACCTACGAAATGTCTTCAATGGCTGGCGAAACCTAGACTGAAACTGAGTTCAGCGACGCTCCCAGAACGTCCGAGCAAAGGGTCACATTGTTTTGCCAGGGACAGGAAGTGCCAGGAGCCCAGGGACCCCTCATGCGCTGTCTGCACTTAACAAAAGTGGCTCAGAGTCATTGAAAAATAAATAGGCTGATTGCTTATGAAACAGAGCAACCAGTTAACGAAAAAGACAACAGAGAATGAAGCAGTAAATGGTAAAAAAAAAAAAAAATGCTGGCAATCTTTTCTGAGCCTTTAAGCATTTTTTTCACTTACCATGATTTTTTTTCAATGAAAGAGTGTGGGGCAAGAATTGCAATATTTATGAGTCCTAGGATTATTTTATGTATTTTTAAAAAAACTCTTTCCAAAAGCGTACTTTTCCTGATTCATTTAAACAGCTTACTCTGCTTGTTTAACAATGTTTTCCAAGATTTTAAATTTTCTCCTTGATTCTCAATACATCTCTGAGAGACCACTGATTAAAAATGAGTCTTGCAAATGACTAGGAGTTTTATTGTTAACGTTTGTGCACTCCAGGATGATTTATATTACATTTTCAAGTAATTTTGTCTACTTTCGCAGTTATTTTGCCTTTTAAACTGATTTAAGTTGATTTTCAATCAGTAATTCCAGCTTTACTATTATAAATAGGAGTCGGCTAATTGTGTAGTGAGATGCACAGTAATGCCTGTCGGACGGGACATTTGGGGCTAACCAGAGGCCATTCGCTCAGATAACCAGGTACTGTTAGTGTAGGTAACCACTCCAGCTCATGTTCCTGCTTCTGCTTCCGTTCCTCCACACGCACAGGGGCATTTGTTTTATAGAGCAGAGGAGGGCTTCAGTTCTTCTGGCCCCTTGGATGGGGTTCGAACCATCCAAGGAAGGAGCCCTTTTCATAAAGGTCTTTATGAGATTCTGGACAAAGATTAGAAGCCAGGGGCAGACTGAGGTCTTCAGGACGCACTTCAGGAGAATGGCACAGGTTTAGAGGGGTCAGGAGATAGTAGCACGGTGTTGGGGGCAGCCATTCTGCATTGTCCTGTTACCTCCAAGGATGGTGGCCAGAGGGTGGGGCGCGGTCAGCGTTGGTGTTCTCATAGCAGCCACCATGAGCGCGGCAGCAGTGTGCCCCATTGATGCGTCATCACAGCCAGGGATCCTGCCCCAGCAGGAGCTGCAGAGCAAGGAGAGAGCGCGGGGCAGCAGCCAGCTATGGTGACTGCAGCCAGTAGACTGGATGGTGGCTCCCTTTGAGGTCCCCTTTGGAGACTCCCCAAAATAATTGGGAGACATTAGGATAGCTGGTCCTTTTTAAAGTATGTTTAGGGAACCTCAGACTATTGCCCTTTGGACATTAAAAGTTAATGGGACTTCATACTGTCGCCACAGGGAAGCCTGGATGTAGCTCATATACCTGTGATGATTACAATGCTAAGTTAAAGAGAAGATTAGCTAGACAAAACATTTCTTACCTCTTTATTCTCATTTCAATGGTAAAAAGTGACATTTCGCAAATTAAAACTTCACTGAGGTAATATTTCTCATCTGAGATTGGCAAAAGTCCAAGAATTTAACATACTCTGTTGGTGAAACAACAGAGAAACAAGCCTCAGAATACAATGTACAGGGTAATTTGACAATATCTACCAAAAAACATACATTTACCCTTTGACCTAGCAATTTCACTTCTAGGAATCAATCCCATAGATATATTGGCAAAAATAAGAAAAAGAGAATGCACAAGATATTTATTGCAGCACTGTTTGTAAAAGCAGAAGACTAGAGACAACCCAGATGTTCATCAACAGGGTAATAGTTGAATAAACTATGGTACAGCCACACAGTGGAGTACTGTCCAAGTATAGAAATAAATAAAGGATGCTGGCCCCATTGCCGAGCGGTTGAGTTCATGTGCTCCACTTTGGCAGCCCAGGGTTTGCAGGTACGGATCCCGGACACAGACCCAGCACCACTCATCAAGCCATGCTGTGGCGCCATCCCACATAGAAGAACTAGAATGACCTACAACTAGGATATATTACTATGTACTGGGGCTTTGGCAAGAAAAAAAAAGGAAGATTAGCAACAGATGTTGGCTCAGGGCCAATCTTCCTCACACTCACACACACACACACACACACACACACACACACACACACAAAAGTACTCAGGATCCAACTTGAAAGGGCTCATGTTGACTAAAGATGGGACAATTTGAGGATCAATAAGAATAATATCTACAATAGAGTGAAATGCTTCAAATATGTTTAAATCCTTGAGTTCCTAGTGATAAAAATAAAATGTCCACTGCTCCACTTTTGAGGATATTAGGTAACCAAATAATCATTCTGAAAACTGCTTGCTGTAGACCAAATTTGCGTCCCCCCACAAATTCATATGTTGAAACCTGATCCCCAATGTGATGGGTAGTAGGATGTGGGGCCTCGTGATCAGGTCACAAAGGTGGAGCCCTCACGAGTGGGATTAGTGCTCATATAAAGGAGACCTCAGAGAGCTCGCTCACTCCTGCTACGTGAGGTCACAGTGAAAAGACAGCTGTCTATGAACCAAGATGGGGCCTTCACCAAAGCTGCCAGCACCTTGATCTTGAACTCTAGCCTCCAGAACAGTGATAAATAAATTTCTGTTGTTCATAAGTCACCCAGTCTATGGTATTCTGTTATAGCAGCCTGAGGTACTAAGGCACTAAGTACATAGACTAAGACGCTAAGACACTGGTACGTAGAGTGAAGGACTCAAGCACTGGTCCTGCCTTTCCTGTAGGGACCGTGTTTTAGGATAGTCAAATGTCAAATCATTGATTTTGGAGAGGTTCCTCTTTCTAGAAGTAATCAGATAATAAAGACAAAGATGTGTCATTCTTTATCACTGTTTTGCAGTCCTTAATGAAATAATGGATCTAGGTAATGATCATCAAAAAAAGAGAAACAAGCAGACGTTTGAAGCAGACTTACCAAACAATTGCAACTTGAATCTGATGAAGTTAGAGCAACGGGCTTGTAAGAAACACGGGGGACAGACGAACATGCTAAATGATACCACACGGATGCAATTAGCAAAATCCAGCCTGTGGAAAACCCACAGGACAAGCAACCCAATTTCTTCAATACATAATTTGTAAGAAGGAGAGAGAGAGAGGAAAAAATCTGTAGATTAAAAGAGATTTAGGAAACATGGCAGCCAATTACAATGTGTTACTTGGATCAAGACTTGAAGAAATAAACTATAAAAAATGTGTGAGAGCACTGGAGAAATTTGAATACTACTGGATAGATTAATGAATTATTAATTATTTTGTGTAGAATAATGGTTTTATGGGGTTTTATTAAAGAGTTATTATTGTTTAGAGATGCATGCTGAAATATTTATAGATGAAATGATATGATATGTCTGGGATTTGCTTTAGGTAATTTGTTTTAAATAATCTGCACAGAGAAGGCAAGTGGCAGTAATATAGATGAGCAGAGACTGGGCCTAAATTGATCATCTTGAAGCTTGGTGATTGGTGCATAGGAAGGAAATTCACAAGTGAACCCCGCAATTGACCAGCTCTCTGCCTGGAAAGAATTTCCGAACCATGGAAGAGAAAGCTGGAGTCCCAGCAGAGCCCTGTGGTCTTGCTGAGCCAAGGAGGCAGAGTTCAGAATTCAGGACTTGGATCAGTCGAAATGTCTGGAATCTGCAGAGAGGGGCATCAGAAAGGAGGAAGCTGTGCAGAAGGGGGCCCTCGGAAGTCCGTTTGGGTGCCCTCCAGGAGTGTGTGGCTGAGGGCTGGGCGGTACATGTGCAAGGCCCTGCTGCCCTATAGTAGAAGCTACTCTCCTCTCACCAGAGAGCCACCACAACAGGACAGAGGGTGAAACGGATGGTAGAGGGTAAGCCATCCTGGGGGATCGGCAGTTCCAGCCCCTTCAGAAGGGAGAGATTTCACTACCTTTGTGTTAATACCTATGGGATAGCCCTTGCCTTAGGAATGAGGATGGCCCTGACAAAGCCTAAAATCAAGCCCCCAAATGGATCCCCCCAAACTTAAGCTCAGTCTGGAAAGGAAATGAGATTTTAATAAAGAAGAAGACAGAAAAAGGATGGGTGCACCGGACTTATATTACCTAACTTTTAATTTTGCTGAAGACAGTAGAGGGATGTGTGTGTGTGTGTCTGTGTGTGTTGGGGGAGGTGAAGTGTGAGGAGGGAGGAAGAGGAAACAGCAAGTGGAAAGGCGGGGATATGATGGAATCTGGTTCCACAGAGATAATGGTAGAACTGTATTTCAACCTATATTTTTTCCCATTTTAATGTCTCTGAAATTGGATATTCTTTACAATATATGATGTTTTATAAGCCTAATTGGCAGAATTTTTTTCTTAATGTCACGTAAAATAAGAGTGCATTATGCAGTTGACAGTGTTTCAGATTTAATGAAACATGGTAGTCGTGTTAGACTTGAGTGCAAAGCACAAGGTAAGAAGCAATAAGAAAAAAGGCTGAAAGGTAAGCAGGCAGGCAGCCTGGGTGTACTATGTTAAGGGTTTGAATTTTATCCTGAGTGTAATGGGGAGCCACTAAAGGATGTCAGCGGGGGACTTGCTTGATCAGATTTGTAGATTTTGGAAAAGCACGCTGTCTGTAATGGGGAGGATGGATTGGAAAGGAGCATAAGAAAAGGATTTAGGAGATTGGTGGAGAAATACAGAGGAAATGGGGGTTGCAGGCCTGGGATGGAGAACATGGAATTAACAGAAATTTAGGAGGTGAATTCTTCAGTTCTTGTTGATTGCTTGGAAAGTACAAGGGAGGAGTGTAGGTTCCTACCCAGGCTTCTGAATCGGGCAACTGGATGGATGGTGGGGTCATTTCAGAAGATGAGGAACCTAGGAGGAGTATTACTACAAGGCGGAAGATGGTGATTTCTATCAAGTTCCAGGTTCCTGGGAGACACCCAAGTAAAGATATCCAATAGGTGCTTGGAGATACAGGTTTGGAGTCTGGAGGGAGAGCTAAGCTGCTGCTGTAAGCAGGGAGTCGTCGGCACACAGGTGGTAATTGAATAATGGAACCGATGGGAGCAGATGGGAATCACCTAAGGAGAGTGTGCAGCCTGCGAAGGAGTAAAGATCCTAACAAAGGCTGGAGGGTCGTGCACATTTCAGTGATTGGCAGAGAGAGGCTTCCAACCAGAGGGACCCAGGAGGACAGGCCAAAGAAGCAGGAGGAAAAGCAGAGGAGAGTGATGTCATGAAAGCCACTGGAGAGGCCATAAATTACTGTTTATGGTCCTGTGAAACGCTGTTGAGAGGCCCAGAGGATAATACGAAATGCCTGTGGGACTTCGTACTTCCTTTTCATTCAAGAAATTGAAAGAGAAAAGACAAGATGGGGAAAATACTTACAATATATATAAGGAGCTCTTATAATTTAGGAAGCCATAAAAAAATTAAAGACAAAAATTTGATGGGTAAATGGGCAACACATTAACAAGCAATTCTCAAAAGTTGAGATAAAAAATGGCCAAAATAGATAAGAAAAAAATTTTAGACTCAATACTAATAAAGAAATGCTAATTAAAACAATAATGCCTCAAACTGCAAGAATCTTAAAAAATGAGTGTAATAGTACTGGCAAGGATGTGGAAAAAGAAGTACCCCATTCATCACTGCAGAGATTCAAGGAGACCAGCCCCCTAACAATGTGTGTCAAAGCTTTTTATATAGCGTATCCTTGACTAGAAATTCCTTAAAAGAATAATCTGAAGTACATGCAGCGATGTCTGCATACTTATATGTACAGTGCTGTTTATAATAATAAAATGTTGGGAAAGGCATGAAAATCCAGCAGTAGGGGATTGGTTAAAAATATTATAGGATGTCCATCAGCAATTAGAGTTGTCAGAGAATTATATGATGAAAACGTTCAAGATATATTGTGAAGTTTAAAACAGGAGAGGAATGGATTATAAGCCAGCGTGTTATCCATAGCCTCAATTTTTTTAAAACTCCAGCTTTGGGGGCCGGCCCCATGGCCGACTGGTTAAGTTTGCATGCTCCACTTCGATGGCCCAAGGTTTCACTGGTTCGGATCCTGGCCGCAGACATGGCGGCACTCATCAGGCCATGCTGAGGCGGCATCCCACATGCCACAACTAGAAGGACCCACAACTAAAATATACAACTATGTATTGGGGGGATTTGGGGAGAACAAGCAGAAAAAAAAAGAAGATTAGCAACAGTTGTTAGTGCAGGTGCCAATCTTAAGGAAAAAAAAAACTCCAGCTTTGTATGAGGGCATAGAAAAAGGACTTGGGGAAATTTACATCCAAATATTGGTAGCAGTAGTCCCCGGATGGTGAGATAATGAGGCTTTTTGACTTTGTTCTATTTGGTATTTTTCCACTTTTCTTGAACAAATATATTAATTTTGTAATAATTTTTCACATACACATAGCCTGCAGGTAATCAAATGAATTAAATGACTACGTAGAATCATTAAGGAAAGCCAGTTAAGTTCCAAAAATGATGACTCGCATTTTAGGACACTGGATCTGTTGCCCTTTTTGTTGGCAGTTCTGGAACACCAAGACTAGTTATCTTTTGAGGTCACTCTTTGTTCACGCCAAGAAAACCATGCTCTCTCAATTTGAGAAAACGCTTACCCATCTATTCACCCCAGTAGAGGGGCATGAATGCGGCTTCTCCCTCAAAAAGAAGGAAGGCCGGAGCACATCCCACAGGAGGTCGCTCAAGGATCCATAAAAGACTTCTACTCATCTTCCTCTGTAGCTTCAAGGTTCTCATTCCATGTGAGCATCACCCTGGGTACCTTTATAACTTTGAAATCAACCACTCCCTGTGAGGCAAATAACTGAGACCCAGGCAGAAAGCCAGGGGGTCAGAGGGCTTGTTCAGTGTCCATATGCCAACCACAGTCCGGCTGCCACAACCTCACTCGCCACATGTCCCCCCAGGTCACTGAACTCAGCCTGTGTGCCTAGGTCTCCTCGCCAGTGGCAGAGTCCCCCAGCTGGGTGCATCATAATAACTGCATTTTGGTGGAGCTTTGAAAAATATATATATACATATTTTTTGAGGCATAAGAAATTTATAATATGCATTAAATGTTGAAAAATTTTGATGAGGGGCTGGCCCCGTGGCCCATTGGTTAAGTTTGCACGCTCTGCTCCAGCGGCTCGGATCCTGGGCGCAGACCTACACACTGCTCATTAAGCCATGCTGTGGCGGCATCCCACACAGAAGAACTAGAATGACTTACAGCTAGGATATACCACTATGTACTGGGGTTTGGGAGAGGAAAAAAAAAAAAAGAGGAAGATTGGCAATAGATGTTAGCTCAGAGCCAATCTTCGTCACCAAAAAAAGGTTGCCTTAAAAAGTCTTGATGACCACCTCTTTTATTTTTGATTTCACATCTCACCTCACTAACATGGCTGGGGTTATGTTTTTGCTTTTGTCATTCGGAGGATCTTATCAAACCAGACAGCAGGGCACAGTGCAGATAGAAGGAGCTTTAAATTAAGGAGAATCTATTTCAGGTTTGAGGAGGACCAACTCCCCAAAGTTCCCTCCATCAGAGTTTTAAAAGCCCCTGGATAGTGATGGGGAGAGTCTGAACGTCTTTGGCTGGCTTTTTCTTCACACACCTGGGGGTCCCTGGTCCAGGCTCCAGAGCCAATGAGCTCCAGCACAGCTTTGCTGAGGAGAAAAAATAAATCCCCCCCTGCCCGGTTCAGCTGGTTATTGAGAACATCTGTCAGGCACTGTGCTGAATATTTGATACATATCATCTCATTTAATCCCACAACAATAATCCCATTTTACAGTTGAGTTAAAGAGGTGAAATTGGGATTCAAACCCAGATCTTTCCAATTTCAAAATCCACGTTTTTTAGCACTACTTTATGTAACTACCTTAGTTTTCCTCCCCGTAAGCCGGAGAGAGACCGTGAGAGAGCAGGATGACAGGGGGCGGCGTGCCCACCCTACTTGCTGTCCTTCTGTGTTGCTGTGGTTGGCAGGGCGGGGGCCTGTGCCATGGCACCGGGAGCTGTGGGTGTCTGTGTGCTGACCCTGTGACATGGGTCCCAGCTTCCAGTCCTGGGCGGTGCTGCCTGGTGGGGGTCCCTGAGGGTCTTTAAAACAGCTCTGTTCATTGCTCTGATGGACCCTCTGCCCTCATCAAATTATGTGTCATGGATCAAACATCCCAAATGGCTCTTTCCCCGCTTACAGCCATACATACTCACGACCAAACCCGGAGTAAAGCTGCCACCCCAGAAAAAATGGCAAAGCCAGCCCTGCCGGACAAGTAGCCTGCTTTTATCAGAGAAAGATTTGTCCCTTCCTAGTGATCAGCTGGGCTGGGCCCCGTCACTGTGAACACACCCAGACGCAGGATTTCTAGGCCGCTTGAAAGATAAAACCCTAACACAGGAAGCAGCAAGAGGGAGTCTGGGACCTCAAAACCAGTCAGCTCATAAAAACGCACGGAGGGCCCTGACGGAACACAGCTGCTGACCCGCAGCTGATGCCGAGCCCCCAGCAGCGTCAGGCACGGGGAGGGGCCTCAAGGGCTGGAGCAGAAGTTGGTTCTCCCGGTGGTCTGGTCGGCATTAGGAGGGGCTTGTTCCGCCTGCTCCCTGGCTGCACAGGGTGCTTCCTGCACCGTTCCCAGGAAACAGTGCATCTGCAGACTGCTTTACTGTAAAGTACCAGAATGCCTTTTATTGCTGTGTCAAATGCTCACAATGAAGCACAGCTCTCCAAACCAGGATGTGATTTTCAAAAAATAATGTAGGAAAATGAAGAAAGAAACCAAGACTATGAACTTCCCTTTTAAAAAATTATTTATTTATTTTTTTGGTGAGGAAGACTGGCCCTAAGCTAACATCTGTTGCCAATCTTCCTCTTTTTGCTTGAGGAAGATTGTTGCAGAGCTAACATCTGTGCCTGTCTTCCTCAGTTTTGTATGTGGGATGCTGCCACAGCATGGCTTGACAAGCAGTGTGTAGGTCTGCCCCTGGGATCCAAGCCTGCAAACCCGGGCTGCTGAAGCAGAGCTTGTGAACTTAACTGCTATGCCACCAGCCAGCCCCACGAACTTCCCTTTTTTGTACTCCAGCCATATTGGCCTCATTCGGATCCATAAATGTGCCATGTGCTCCTTCTCGCTTTTAACACACAGGGCCTCTGCATGGAACCCCCTTCCTTCCCTCATACTAGCCTACCTCCTATTTCTGTCTTAGGTCTCAGCTCACTGCCACTTCCTTGGGGATCCTTGTAAGCTCCGGGACCCGGTCAGATCCTCCCGGTATACACCCTGAACTCTCTCAAATCTCTTACTCTCTCAAATCACTTGTTTAAGATTCTTCCCCTCTGATGATGGGCTGCAAGCATCTGGATACGGTCTCCCAGCTTCTCTTTCACTGTGGTCCCCTGCCCCTCCCAGGGAGGAACGATGCGCAGGTTTAAATAGCAAGTCTTATGTATGGCTTAAAAAGCCAGAGTCTGATGTCACCCTGCCTCAGAACAGCAGACCCTGGAGACATCCCCAAAGCCAGGGCTGGTCCTCTATGTGGAGGTGATGGGCTCAGAGGGGCCACCCAAGTCTGTCACCTTCATTGCTGTTTTTCTGGGCCCCACAGAGTGTCTGGTTCACAGTAGGCACTCAATAAATACTCCATTGGACGACTAAATGAATGCTGGGTGCCTGGCACTCTGGGTCACGGGCTGCACAAATTACTTCCTGTGGTCGTGGTTAGGATGACCTTATGTCCCGAGTGATGAAATGTCCTGATCTGTGTCAGTTGTCCTCTCCCTCCCAAAAATGTCCTAGTTCAGATGACCATGTGTCTGGATGCCCTAGCAGAAGTACCAGTTCCTGGGGAGTACCAAATGCTTCTTCCTATTCAATAAAAATATCTTTATGAAGAAATCAAAATCGTTTCAAGGTATCCATATTTTCAAACCAACTTTTACACAGTTTTGCTGGAGATCTTTTAGACATAACCTCTGAGTTAGAAATGAAGATGGAAGTTGCTCTTCTCTTGTCTGCAGAAAGCAATCTGCCCTGCCCCACGTGTTTTATTAAGGCCCATACTCACCCCAAACTCTTCTTTTTGAAGAGAAAGGGAGTCAGTCATAATTCTCATTTTTTCCAGCAGCTAACACTTACGGCCTGGGTGGAAACACTGGCCACCACAGAGCGGGGGTTGGAACACCTCACTCCGGCTTCTAAACCCCTTTCTCACATCCATTCCAGGTTCAACAAGAATTTACATGTAAATCGCACTTTTTTTCCCCCTTATTGTGAAAGTAATAAGTTTCAATTTGGAAAATTTAGAAAATTCGGATATGCCAAAGGAGAAAATCTAAATCACCATAATCCCAACACCCATGAGAGCCACTCTGAATAGTTTGAGATCACTTTTCCCCCAAGAAAATACATGCTTTTTATTTTATAAAGATGAAAGCACACTTGTAGGGGCTTGAAAACATTTTGATACAGGAAGTCGAGAGTGATCTAATCAACATACCTGTTCTGTTCACCAGCAGCATTGATAAGTGTGAGCATCTGGTCATTGTGTGTGTGCATGTGCGTGTGCACATAAATGGACTATTTCAGATGAAGTTGACATCCCCTTGTTTTCTCTCTGCACTTCCATCCCTTTCCTCCTTCCCCAAGAGCGACCAATAGCAGGAATCGCTGTGTCTCCTTCCAGGCTGTTTGTATGTATATGTGTGTAGTGTATGTGTTTATGTCATTTACATAAGAGGTAATTCCTGTGCATATTAATCTGAAACCTACTTCTTGCACTCTACGGTTTTTAGGTCTTTCCATGTTGATATATGTAGCACTGATTTGATTAAACAGCTATGTAGTAGAAATGTATCACATTTTATTTATTCCTCTATCGTTAAAATGTATTGTTGAAATTGTATCCAATATTTCACTATTACAACCATTGCTACAAGGAACCCCCCATACCAGTTTTCTTGTGCTCTTCTTCAAGGGTTTCTTAAGGTGTGTATCTGGAACTGGAATTGCTGGGTTGAAGAGTATAAATATTTCAAGATGCCAAATTGACTTCCAAAGTGGTTTTGCCAACAGACCCTCCCTCCAGCAGTGTATAAAGACTCCCATTTCCACTGATCTTCATCAGCACTTGGTCTTGCCAAACCATTTACGTTTTTGCCAATCTCACAGGCTAGAAATTGTATTTCACTCTTCTTTTTTATTCCCCTTTCCACGATTGCATGTGAAGTTAGGCCACACACTGTTTTGTAACTGCTTTCTGCACTTAATGGATCTTAAACACCTTCCCACATAAATAAATATTCTCCCTTATAATTTGAAGGTGTATTATTTTGTATGGCTGTATATTATGCAATGAATGCCCTGCCATCAGACAGGTAAACTTACATTTCCAAGTGTTTGCTATTATAAACGGCACGCGGGAGCTACAACAGCAGAGTAGTAAAGATGATGGACTTTAGATTCAGACAAAAACCTGGCTTTCACCACCGCTTGCCAGCTGTGCAGCCCTGGGCAGGTCCCTCAAAGACGACCCTCCAGGATCTCACGGTCCAGCAGGGTGGCTGAAGTGCAGCCTCAGAGGCTAGCTACTGTTTGAATCCTGGTTCTGCCACTTTGCTAGCTGTGTGGCCTTAGGAAAGTTCTTTAACTTCTCTGTGCCTCAGTTTCCTCATGTGTAAAAGTGGACATGATAATAGCAGGACCTACCTCAGATGGTTGTTGGGAGGAGGATGCAGTATAATGGATGATTGTAGCACAATCTGGCATACGATAATAACTAGCATTCATTATATGCCAACTATTCAAATCTAATTGGATTAAAATGGAATGTGGGTACCCAAAAGCATCTTCATAGTCAAGTCTGAATCACCCAGATGAAGAGAATGAAGCTCAGAGGAATTAGTGATTGGCTTGAGGTCACACAGCTAGTTGCTGTCCGTTTGATTTGTGGAAACAAACTGAGAGTGGCCACCAGTGTGCTTTCTCTGGTGATTCAGGCCATGTTGTGACGAGGAAAGCTGGAACGCCAAGAATTTGCAGAGGAGAAGACCCACCCCTTCAGCAGCCTGCATTCCACGGAGTCACGAGTGTTCTTCTGAGTGGGTGGTCCTGCAGCGTTTGCTGGCTACCACCCTTTCTAGATGAAGATTTGCTCCAGGACACGACAAAGGAGGTGTTAACCTGAGGTTTCGAGCACTTTGTCGCCAAGCCTGGCATCCCAGAGTGTTGGAGGTGCCAAACCCTGTGTGTTCTGCTCACTGGAGCCAGGAAACAGGAGACCTGATCCTTGGCTGTGGCCACTAATAAGTCAAAGACCCTAATTGTCTGTCAGAGAATCCTCAGGGGGGTGGGGTGGGCACAGTTCAGATGCGCGAGTTGCCAGGTAGCATGGAACACTTTGTGACCCCAAACATTGTGTGGCTTTTCATATGATTTGCTCTCTTGCCAGGAGCAGGCTGGGGCACACTGGACCTCGGGCCTGCTCAGCCTGGGCCAGGCCAGCCGCAGGTGGAGGCGGGGTCCCACAGTGGGGGCACTGCCAGCTGCCAGGACCACTGGGAACGGAGCTGGAGGTCCTCACTCTACACAGGCCTTTCTCCCACTCCTGCTACTTACTATGTTCTGTTTGGGGATAATTCCTGGGTTTTTGTCACTAAAATGGACAACAGGGACATTTCCAAAAATCAGTTAACACAGTTTTCCTCTGACGGTAAATCACTTGGATATCCAGAAGATTATCCAAAGATAGGAATATGACCAACGAGATTTCTGGAGATTCTTTTCAACCCTATATCCCCATGCTGGGATATCGAGGAAAGTGTCCTAAAAATCTGTAAACCACTGGACATCCCTCTCAGCACTTTCTTTGTGGTTACAATAAGAAGTGCTGGCTCTCATATTTTGATAAATTGAAAAATGTCACTCCCTTTCAAGACCCTTCTAGAAGAAAATAGAACATATATATAAAATCTATTTGGTTTATAGATTCTATTATATACACATGTCCATGTATATATGGATGTATATTTATGTATGTATGTATATAAATTGTTTGATTAAAAATCTCTCTCTCAGGCGGACCCAGTGGCATAGTGTTTAAGTTCCCATGCTCCACTTTGGCGTCCCAGGGTTCACAGGTTCAGATTCCAGGCACCGATGTACATACCGGTCATCAAGCCATGATGTGTTGGTGTCCCACATACAAAATAGAGGAAGATCGGCATGGATGTTGGCTCAAGGCCAATCTTCCTCACCAAAACAAAACAAAACAAAACAAAAAAAACCCTCTCTCTCACCTGCTTCTTTCCTCTTGGGTCCTTCTGTGTTGGGATTTGAGGTCAACTTTACAATTCAGAGTTGATCACTAAAAATACCTTAAAAAGCCAAAATGCTTAATGTGTCCACTTTGAGTTTTCAATACTTTTTAAGATAGTCCAGTTGAGGGTTGTCTCTGAGAGGGAAGATGGGGCATGGCGCTGGCGCCGAGTCCCGGGGAGGCCAGAGTGGGGAGGCGCAGAGGTGGGAGAGGTGCTGGCCCTGATGAGGAGCAGGAGGGAGGGAAGGAGCCGCGGGACCATCTGATAAGTTTGTCCTGAGGGGTAGGAAGCTGAGACAGGTAACTCAGTTGCCTCTGAATTTTTCCTGAAGAGGCTGAGCCAGGCTCTTGGGATGCAGTGAAAGCAACTCTGCCCTGTAGTGGGTCAGGGGAAAGACGAAGGAAGCTTCCAGACGCGTGTAAACAGGCTTTGTTCATTGCAACCAAAGTTAGTATGAAAAACCTCACTTTGGCAGTGCCGTGAACTGCTGGCGGGAGTGGAAATTGGGACGGAGGACCGCTTTGGGAAGGTTTGGGGCAGCGCGGTAGTCACAGTGGCCACAAACCCTCTGTTGCCTCTCCCGTGCAGAGGTGGAGTCTGGTTCCCCTTCCCGTGACCCTGAGGCGGCCTCGGGGACTGTGTGGCCCGTGGAAGGGGTGGAGGGGATGCTGCATGACTTCCGAGGCTCCGTCAGAAGCCGCCTTGTAGATTTCTGCCTTTGTCTTCTTGAATTCTCGCTCTGGGGGCAGCCAGCTGCCACGTTCGACATCCTACCCCCTGGAATTGCCTCCTTGAGGGTCTCCACAGTCCCAGCCAAGCCCAACCTCACAGCTGTCCCCACTGAGGCACCAGATATGTGGGACCCTCCAGACCACGCGGCAGCTGAACCTAAGTGACTTAGTCAGTGCCACATGGAGAGAGGAACTGCCCCGACAAGCCGGCCTGAATTCATGGCCCACAAAATAGATACAATAAAATGGCGGTGGTTTTAAACCACTAAATTTGGGGGCAATTTGTTAAGCAAGAATAGATCACCAGAACAAGTAACATCCACAAAAGCTGAGCATCCCCACCTCCTATGACCCACCAGTTCCACTCCTGGATAAATATCTAACTAAGTTTGTCTCTATTGTATGTCCAAAACTTGTCTCTATTGTATTGTCTCTCTTTTATGTCCAAAAGACATACAAGAAAGGTCATAGCAGCACTATATTCATAACAGTCCCAAACTGGAAATGACCCCAAAAAGGCAAGATGAGAAGTATCCATCTGCTAGACTGGCCACGATGGAGCCAGAAAGGAACAGGGATGGAGGTGGCAGAGAAGCCTGGACTGGCCGTCTGTGACCTGACTAGGGGAGCTCTCATTAGATGGTGGTACATTGCTGACTGGGACACCCATTGCCACAGCTACACACCAGCTGGAAGAGGAGGCCCCCAGCAACTACCCCGCTCTACCCTCCACCACCATATGTGAGCCAGCCCTCCTCCAAACCTATCCCCTTTACTTAATGTGTATTTGTTGTAATCATCGCATGTTTACGATGTGCGCTGAATTGTGCCTGCTGATAAGAAAGAAGGAAAGCAAAAGAGGGAAGGATAAAGGAACAATTGGGTCTCTTTCATTTAAGGATCAGGCATGCAAACAAATAACGATGATACAAGAGGTAAGTGCTGTATTCCATGTCTGTGGGCTCCTTTTGTGTTAGACACCGGATTTTGCCTTGAATACACAACCAGCTGTCATTTAGAAACTGTGTGTGGTTTAGAAAGTGTATGTGTGGGCACACATGCACACACACGTGGTTAATAGAATGCAAATTACACATTAACTTCATATGATTTTTTTTATCATTAGATATGTTTGTATCAACCAATTAGAAATGTGCAACTAATATCGTGGGGGCCGGGGGCGGTGTCCTGGAACTCTTAAAGGCTCAGGAACATAGCTCTGTGTAGGCACAGCTTCTGTTTGAGGAATACCAAATGAAAAAACCCTCACATGTGGGACTTATCCATGCCAGTAGAGGGCGCCCATCACCTTTACAGGCTCTTGGGCACTTTCTTGGGGGAAGGGGGAGAGAGGGGCAAGAGGGCCAGATGCTGAGATGTATTGAGTGGGCTTTTTGCTGTAGACTAAGGCACCACAGTGGTGGGGCTGGGGGTGGGGGTGGGGGCGGGATTGGTAACTACAATATTAACATATGAATGTTGCTAAAATGTCATATTTCTTTTGCATGGGGTAGAGTTGAATCAATTTTCTCTCTTCAATTAAGTTTTAGCTCTGCCTCGATGGAATCTAAAGTCCTTAGCCAATCCCCCCACCTTTGGCATATAGCCAAGAGTTTAGGTTGACCGATTCTTTCGTAGCATCTTTCCATTTTCCAAACAAGTGTTTTTTTAATGTGTGACATCCAGGATTACACGTGGGGCATGAGTAATTCTGCAAAGGTCCACCAGAGGGAGCCAAATGACTGCTTTAGAACCACGCATAACAGGTTTGGGTTTCCTCTTACTATCCTTTGGGTTCCCCTCCTCCCCCCGCTCCACTCTCCCCTTCTCCTCCTCCTCCTCCAAGCTATTTAAAAAATCAGAAGCAATCAAAGCACTAGAAATGCATAGTCTGTATTTTCTTTACAACACACAGACTTTAAACAAATAATACCGCTGTGGTAAAGTATTTAACCACGTGAAGATTCTCTAGCCTCTTAATAGGGAGTAAAATAATTAAAGAAATCTTGCCTGAGGAAGAAAATAAAATTGTGGATGCACCGTGAGGAATAAATCCAGTCAAGTCTATGGGCAGGCTAGGGGATGAGGAAGACGGGAGAATGATTTACGATTATAAACAATGTACCCAACTGAGCTGACCACTTTTCTATATTTTCAACTAACTACATTTTAGGCGTCTGTTTTAAAGAGACACTTGACAGTGAATTTTTCTTCTTACGTTGTGATAGGGGTTATCTCTGCATTAGGAACCACCTAGACAAATACATCTTTCCTGCTTCCGTCCTGTGTTAGACTTCTGAGACTGTCCACCGAGATCAATGGCACTCTCCGTGACTGGGCACGCTGTGGGCCAGGAACTGCCGGGAAAACGGTGTATCTGAATTTCAGCCAAGTTCTTAAAATATCCTCCCTCCTTCTTGACACTGACTCTCACTTTCTCAACTCACAGATCCTTCCTCGATCCCACACACTTTGTTCGTAACATATAATAGCTTCAATTCTATTTTATAGTTTTTTTAAATCTGACTTCCTTATTCAACTCTCAGCCCCTTGAGGAAAGAATTTTGTCTTAATTTTCTCCATAGCCCCAGAATCCAGCAGACTACAAGGCACACACTAGGATTAATCAATGTTTATGGAGTAATAGCTTTATGCATTATTCATGATGGCCAAAACTTGGAAGCAAGCTAGATGTCCATCAAGGGATGAATGGATAAAGATGTGGTATATATACACAATGGAATACTACTCAGCCATAAAAAAGGATGAAATCTGGCCATATGTGACAACATGGATGGACCTTGAGGGCATTATGCTAAGTGAAATAAGTCAGAGGGAGAAAGTCAAATACCGTGTGATCTCACTCATAAATAGAAGATAAAAACAACAACAAACAAACACATAGAGACAGAGATTGGATCGGTGGTCACCAGAGGAGAAGGGCAGAGGGAGGAGGGAGCAAGGGGTGATTAGGCTCACGTGTGTGGTCATGGATGGTAATTGGTCTCTGGGTGTGAACATGATGTATCTACACGGGAATCGAAATATAGTGATGTTCACCTGAAATTTATATAATGTTATAAACCAACGTTACTGCAATAAAAAGTAATAATAATAATAACTTTATGAACAAAGTGTAAAATAATAAGAACTAAGTGTAAGTATTTACTCTGGGCCAGCCTCGGTCTAGACACTAGATATGTGTTAACTCATTTCGCCCTCAGAAATGCCCTATGGAATAGGTAATAGGTACCATTATCTACAACTTAAAGCTGAGAAAACTGAGGTGATTGATGAGGAGGATTAAGTAACCTGCCCAGGGCAGCAAGTGGTATAAACTGAGAGTGGGGTTCGAACCCTGGGAGGCCAATGTCAGAGCCGGAACGCCCAGCCATGACACCCTGAAGAACTGCACCCAGGAATTAGAGCAAGAGGGTGGCCACGCAGACCTGCACCTGCTTAATGACTACGCTAGGGGTCCCGACTCATTCACAGTTCAGGAAACCTTGACCAGAGTAACATGCAACTTACCTCATGTCTTAGGGAGGGCAAAGGCTAAGCTGCAATAACAAGAGCCCACCACCACCAAATACAATGGCTTAAAGAAGAAAACCATTTATTTCTGACTCATATAATAATCTGGGTGTGTGTTCCAGGCCAGTGGGCAGCTCTGCTGCATGTGGTCATCCAGGGATCCAGGCTCTCCCATCCTGGGCCCCTGCCATTCCCAAGGGCCTTGTTGTCCTCCGGGTGTCTGGGGCTGGACCACACTGTGTCCAGGTCACACCAGCAGGAAGGTGGAAGGGAGCATGGGGGAGGCACACTCACTCTCTAAAATGCCCCGTCTTTGGGGAGAACTTAGTCACATGGCCACACGTAACTGCTGGGAAATGAGGGCCCCCTGGGCAGCTGTGCATCAGCTCCAAGGCCATTACCATGGAGAAAGGCAAAGGGGGATTTGATGGGAGGTTAGCTCTCTCCACCACACTCAGTTCTCAAGCCTGTGCTGGTCAACACTTTATTACTCACTTTCCTAAGGCTAGATGTTAGTTATCTACTCGTTAAATTGGAGGATGACACCACTATGGAAAAGAGAAAAAAATACATTGCATGATGAGGATTTTTAAAAAATTCATAACTTTAGGCAATGGTTTCTTAGATGTGGCACCAAAAGCACAAGCAACAAAAGAAAAAATAGATCAACTGGACATCATCAAAATTAAAAACTTTTGTGTTTCTGAGGACACCATCAAGAAAATGAAGAGAAAACCCACAGAATGGGAGGAAATATTTGCAAATTGTATATCTGATAAGGGACTTGTATCTAAATATATGAAGAATTATTACAGCTCAATTATACAAAGACGATTAACCCAATTTTCTAAATTGGCTAACTATCTGAATAGCTGTTTCTTCAAAGAAGATATACAAATGGCCAAGAAGCACAGGAAAAGTGCTCGGCATCATTAGCTACCAGGAAATGCAAATCAAAACCACAGGATACCACTCCACACCCACTAGGACAGTTATAATAAAAAAGACAGATAATAACAAGTATTGGCGAGGATGTGGAGTAATCAGAACTCTCATGCACTGGTGGTAGAAGTGGAAAATGGTGCAGCCACTTTGGAAAATAGTCTGGCGGTTCCTCAAATATTGAAACATAGCGTTACCATGTCCTACTCCCAGGCATATACCCCAGAGAAATAAAAACATACGTCCACACAAAAGTTTGTACACAAATGTTCATAGCCGTATTATTCCAAATAGCCAAAATGTAGAAACAACCCAAATTTCCATCAACTAATGTGCTATATCTGTATAATGGAATATTATTTGGGGGAAAAAAGAATACAGTACTAACACGTTTACAATATGGGTGAACTTTGAAAATATTGAGCTAAGTGAAAGAAGCCAGTTATATAGGACACATATTCATGATTCCAATTACATGGTATGTTTAGAATAGGCAAATCTATAGAGACAGAAAGCAGATTAGTGGCTGTCTAGAGCTGGGGGGATGGGGAGGCCGGGGGTGGGGGTGACAGCTAAGGGGTGTGGGGTTGCTTTTGGGGATAACAAAAATGTTCTAAAATTGTGGTGATGGACGTGGTATATAGTGAGTATACTAAATATACTAAAAGCCACTGAACTGTACACTTTACATAGGTGACTTGTATAGGGCATGTTAATTATTCCTCAATAAAGCTGTTAAAACATCAGCAGCAGCTGGAACAAAGGCTCCCACGAACAAGATGAAATTGATCACAGCTCCATGTCGTCTCCAGCTGGTAGACTCTGAAAATCCGCTGCACAAGTGCAGGATGGGAGACATGTGGCTTGACAGTGACACCAGGGAAAGGGAGTAAGGATTTCAACCTATCTTAAGCTCAGTAGGAACAAACAGCACGACAGAGCTGCCAGATCAGTTAACGCTGCTGAATCAAAGGTTGCCTCTCCCAGCGGAGCTTCCGGGGGCTGTTATGAGCTTTAAGGCGTGGGGCACGCCACAAACAGTGGACAGAGACATCATTCACAACTCACTAGTAGGAGAAATTAGCACGAAAAATTGGCATCTTAATGGCAGTTTTTGCCAAGGCTTGCATGTCAGAGGCACCTTCCCGCCTCGGGTGGTGTGACTTGCTGGTATCAGGCATGGTTGTGCCCCGGCGTGTCTCTACCAAGGTCTTAGGGAGGAAGGGCTGCACGGATCCGAGTGAGGAAGTCCCCTCAGTTCGGGACTGTCGGCGGGGGGTCTGCATTGGCAACCCTCTTGCCAGCTTCCTGTGGACGCTAACAAAAAGAGAAGTAGCAGGGGAGTCAGGAATCAAGTGGGTTTGAGAAGAAGAAAATCAGAATCATAACAGGTATAATATTTTTAAAATAGCTCCCAATTATGCTTCCTTATCTGTCAAGTCAGTCTCTCCTCCCTACACTGCCTGAAACGCCAGCTTCACTCGTCTTCATCTGCACTCCGACCGTCACCAAAAATAATTTGAGGACAGAATGGAAAGTTTGAGCCACGGAAAGGACTTAATATCGTTGCTCTAACGAGGTTTTGAGTGTACCTTTGAGCTGCCTGGCAGGAAGAAAACAGAATTAATGAAACCATTCTCATCCACAGGAAGGAGAAAGCACACCACATTTTCAGGATATAAAAGATCTACTGACTAGCAGCTAAAAGAATTTTCTGACATGACTCTTAGTTTTAGAGGATAAAATCCAGGTAATGGACAATCATTTTTCAATAAAGCAGAAAAAGCATTTCATTTTGTAGTTATATGTATTGTTCAGAAGCAGCTGGTCTTTCTATTATTTCTGCCAGGCGTCCACATATGTCAGAAATCCATTTAAATAGCTTCATTTCTGCTACAATTCAGCCAAAAAAAAAAAAGAACACCAGAAATTATTTATGTACCTCTTCTGTCACAGCACTGGAGTGAATGCAAGAAGAGATACCAGAGAATGAGAATGGTATTTGCCTTCTAGAAACTTCTTTGGGAGGTAACAGTAATACACACAGGAAATAATTTGAAATGTGAAACTGTAGAAACTTGGATACTGGGGTGGGAGGCAGCCAGGCACCTTCCCTTCCTTGTGTAGGAGTTCCAGAAGGAGAGACCAATGAGAAATGCAGTGGTAAATAAAGAAGAGTCAGAAAGAAGGTCTGGGAACCAGTCTCAAGAGTTCTGACCAGCCTCCTCCATAAGGAGGCTCACAGCCATCCTAGAAAGGCTGGTCCCATGCCAACGAGGCCAGGGAGCAGAAACGGCCACACCACAGGCCTCATTACAGAGCAGCCATTCCCCACAACAGATGCAGCCCCACCCAAACATGAGAGTTTGGGGACAAAGGAGACCTAAATCCCTCGGCCACCCCCGACCCCGGCCCCTCTCAGCATCGCTGTGGCCTCAAAAGGGGCCAGGTGGCACTGAGGGCAAATCTGCCATCCGCTCCTGGGAACTGGCATTTTTAATCTGCTCAGCGAGAAGGGTAACGACTTCTTGCCTCCATTCGCCAGGCTGGCAGGGAGAAGGCACAGACGGCCGGATGCGCTCGGCGTTGCTTAGCAAAAGCTGAGACAGTGCAGCCCAGAAGCAACCTCCTTCAGAATGACAGGCATTCGCGAGAAAAAAACCCGGATGTGCCCAGCTCTTCTTCCCGGCCCTCCCTGCTTGGTCACGACTGCGGGACTGTGATGGCCAAGGACATGGGCTACGTGTCTCTTTTCCTCGTCTCTAAATCAGTGCAATAATAATCATATCCACTTTTGCAAAGATTAAGACAGTGCACATAAAGTGGTACCTCTGGTACCTGGCACACAGGAGTTTCGTTGTTAGCTGTTATGACCCTTGATTTCTAGTAGTTTTAGTCCCTCCATCTGGTATTTCTAGTCCTCCAGCCCTCGGGCAGCATTCCAACAACTTGTCTCCCGAGATGCAAGAAAAGAGCTCAGCCACTGCTCAGCTCTCAGCTCTCAGCAACAAGTCAGGCAGGGGCCTGAAAACACCTGGGAAATTGGCAGAGGTATTCCAGTAAACCCAAGGATGTCCCTTCCAGGACTGAATGCACAGTCACACCATTTACAGGGTTTGCTCACCGTCCTGTGCACTCCGGCTCGCCAGGAGGAAGCAGGAGGCTGCCATTTGGTACTTTCTCACTTCCACCCAGGGCCTTCTCCTCTTTTCACAGCTGCATGGCACACCGATCAACCTTTTGTTACAAAGGGTCTGCGGTAGGAAGAAAAATGGGCCCAGGAATATGTCCACACCCTAAACCCTGGAACATTTGACCCTGCTGGGTTCCAGGGCAAAAGGAAATTAAGGCGACAGATGGAGTTAGGGTTGTTAACCAGCTGACCTTAAGATAGGGAGATTATCCCAGATGATCACAGGGTTCTTAAAAGTGGAAGTGGGATGCATAAGACAACACTCAGAAGGAGGTGTGACTAAGGAAAAGTGGTCAGAGAGATGCAATATTGCTGGCTTTGAAGATGGAGGAAGAGGCCACAAGCCAAGGAATGTGGGCAGCCTGCAGAAGCTGGCAAGGGAACAGATTCTCCCCAGAGCTTCCAGGAGCACAGTCCTGCTAACACCCTGATTTTAGCCCAGTGAGGCTTGTGTCACACTTGCAACCTACAGACTGTAGGATAATAAATTTGTGTGATTTTAAGCCATCAAGTTTGTGGTAATTTGCTACGGCAGCCACAGAGAACTAATACAGGCTCTTTCTGCCCGTCATCTGCCGACAGCATTTTGCCTCCAAGATGTATGTCTTACAGAGGTGGTACGTGTCAGCTCCATGATTTTTCTTTTACTCCGATGGAACTGGCTTGTCAAATGCTAAGCCCCTATGCCCTGCAAATATGGGTAAAGATCGTCATCACCATGGGAACCTCAGTGGGAGCCTGCCCTAAGATGTAGAGAATGGCCAAGAAGGAGCCATTGGAGCTGGCAGTTGTGGGCATATTCAGGAGTTGCCAAGAGCACCCACGTTCTGCCTGATAAACCCTTTAGTGCTTCCTAATCTCTTCATCGCCATGGGTCCCTTGGGCCCAAAGGTTTAAAAGATTATGTATCTGTTAATTTTTAGCTATTTTTCCTATTTTTATTCATCAGAGATACTTATGACTTCCAACCAAAGCTTGTGATTAGCATGAAGTGGCCAGAGCTCTCAAGATGAGTTCATAGAATTCCAAGCAAAACAAAGCCAGGAAGCTTTAGAAATCCTGCCCGGTCTGATCCTCAGTCAATATTTGATTCCTCTAAGTTTTTATTTGATATTTAAAATACTTGGTGAAGTCCATTCCTACCTCTATGCCTTCCTAAAGGCCTCAGACAGAACTACTGAAAAATATTTCATTTGTGTGATGCATTTAGATCCAGAACTTTATTCCTCAGTATCTAACTCTTCACTCAAGTGTTATTTCTGAGTGCCCTTCGGCCCTGTGGGGGGCGGGGTTTTTTCACTGTATTGTAGAGTCACTTCAAAGTCAGCTTAGTTACAGCAATGAAGACATCTCTTGTGAGCCTTGGGGACCCCATAATCTGATACAGAGGTTTCCCCAGTCTGTCCCTGGGAAGGAAGGAGCTGAAGACAAATTCCTTGGAATCTTCTTTTATGGGCCATGTTCTTCCACTCCAAAAAGACTTAAAGCACGTGCTTCCTGCTACCGGGAGTGTAAACTGCTAGAACCACTGTGGAAAATAGTTTGGCATCATCTCCCGAGGTTAAAGATATGTGTACCCTATGACCCAGAAATTCCACTTCTAGGTTTATATTCAAAGAAATGTCCACATGTGTGCACTAAGAGACACGTACAGGAATGTGCATAACAGCGTTATTCATAACAATCCGACCTGGAAACATCTATGGCAGAATGCTACACAAAGAGTGATGTGTCCGTACACTGCAGCACTACACAACAATGAATGAATGTTGCTACCACAGCAACGTGGTCATATCTTAAATTTATAGTGTTGAATAAAGGAATGTAGATGTAAAGAAATGTCCCATGATTCTATTTACATAACGTTCAAAAAGTAGATGCAATCATAGTGTTTAAGGATTCAGACCTAGGAGACAAAACTCTAAAGAGAAGAAAGGAAATAGTTACCACCAAGTTTAATAGTCATTCCTCCTGGGGACCAGGAAAGGGTGGAGATTGGGAGGAGCCACGGGAGGGGCTCCTGGGGCACTGGCCATGCTCCATTTCCTCACCTTGGTGGTGCTCGCCTCGTGGTAAAATCTTGAGTTGTGTTTTTGATACATTTTTCTGTGTGCTATATTTCGCACTTTTTAAAATGAAGTTTAAAATTTTTATTCTACATTCTTTCCCTAAAAACAAATTTCTTACATTTGAAATGTTCTCATTTTATGATTTTCCATATAAAACATATTCATGAGCATAAGATTTTTTTGAAAAAAATCAGAAAAGTGGGGGAAAAAAAATCACCTCTAATTCTTGCTCCCGTAGACAAATGCTGTTGACATTTTGGGTACATTTCTTTCCGATCTTTTGTCTATGACTAGTTTTGATGTTTTTATTTTTCATGGTAGATAACTATATTTATTCAAATTTATGTTTTAATATTTTTCACTTAACCTTGTCCTGTAAGCATTTTCAAAACGATTACAAACCCTCTTCGTGATTGTTTGATGACCACGTATTTCACTCAATGATGCTTCATTAAATGCCATATCAACGTGAACAGCATTTAGGTTGTTTCCTGTTTTTCTATTTGTAAATAGTGTGATGGGAGAACTTTTCGTGTAAGTCTTTTACATATTTCAAATTATTTCCTTAGAATTGAACTCTAGAAATGGAGTTTCAAGAGCCAAAAATAGTAGCTTTCTAAGGCTTTTTATGCAAAGCATGTCCCTTTTCCAGGGTCAGAGTTCAAGGAAGTTAAGTCCAAACAGGCTTGTCGTAGGTCCATTTAGAACAGGTCTATTGCTCTTTCCAAGCTGCTCTCCCAGTTCAACGATGCCGCTGAAACGGAGTGCATGTCCCTTTCTCAGTCCTCCCACTGAGATGCATAGCTGACTGTCACCCAGTAAGATTCCTCAAAGGAACAGAGCTATAAGATCATCATTAAGTCCCGAAATGCTCAGAGCAACAATTCCAACAAAGTTTCAGAGTCTTTATTGTACAATGAGACTATTAATGCCGATTTGGATGGAATATATGTGAGCATAAGTGAGATAATGCATGAAAAGTATTAAGTATAGTGTTTGCCACATAACAGACTGTCTAAAGTGAGTCCTGTTCTGTCCTTCTCTCCTGGGACTCATCTTTTTCCTTGAGTTGTGACAGGATCAAAGAAGAAAGAGAAAGAAGAGGGACATATTCAGGAAACAAAGTAATATTATGGAAATAATGAACTCTAACTATATTTTATGAAGTGGCAACATTTATAGAACGTAATTAGAGAGGCATTTACCTCAAATCTTGCATTCACCTGGACTGCCACCATACCTGGGAGTCTCACTGTTTAGGTCATTCTTATAAGCTAAAGAATTGTCACCAGAAGGCTGGGTCATTTGCTTCCTCACAGTTTTTTGGGGGGTAGTATTTCTCCAAATGTGATTATCAGACCATTTTAGAATCACCTGGTTATTAGGGTAAGTAAAGCGAGATGCTGTAATAAACAGTCCCCAAATCTGAGTAGCTTACCAGCATAAAGATTTAGCTATTGTTCATCTCATAGTTCAATATCCGTTAGCAGGCTGTAAAGCATGGTCTTCCCAAACAGTTTTCCAGAGGCACAGATTCCCTCCACCTACTGTCTCTGCCATGATTTGGGGCCTTAACAGTCCTCTGTATCCAGCTAGCACATGGCAAGAGAAGAAAATGTCAACGTAGAGGATTCCAAGAGTGGAAGAGTGATTTTAGGGACCAGTGTCAGAAGTGATGTACATCACGCTTGCCTGCATTCTATTGGTCAGGTCTCAATTACACAGTCTTGCACAGTGGCAGGAGGTCTGGGAACTGAAAGTTTTTCTCTATCCAAGAGGAAAAGGAAACATTTTTGGTGATCTCATTGCATCCTGGAATGCTTGTAAATATACATATTTCACTATATATATTTGGACTATACTCAAAAATATTTTTTTCTGTGAGTCTAGGTAGCATCCGAAATATACATATCTGATGCTACCCAAGCCTACTGAATAAGAATCTCTGGGGCCTAGGAATGTGAAGTTTGAACAGGTGTTTTTCACAGGCACTGAAGCTGGAGCATTGGCCTAGGGATGGCTTTGATGGTTCCAGCACAAAGAGTAACACCTCTTCCAAGGATAGCCCTGTCACTGGTCTTACCTTAGACACCAGGCTGGGTACCCAGAGTATTTTGGCAAATCTTTCAGAAGCTGCAACAACTGTAGTGTAAGGACTCCCAGGATTGTTCATCCTCAACACTCAGAATCCAGCATCCCATTAAGATCGTGGGTAAGCATGGCATTTACCTGGTCCTTCACTCTGCAGTTTAATTCTTCCTCGCACAAAGGAGTGACACAAATAGGAGCCAGCCCACAGGCACAACTCAAATCTATTTGCTTTAGGGACATTATTGAGATCACTGTTCAAGATATTATTTTATGGGGATACATGGAAGAAATTTCTCTCAGGTATCAGTACCATAAATAGCTGTTTTTCTCTGAGGAGCCAGTTTACTTGTATCTTACACACTTTGAATCATGACATTTATTGTCTTTCCTCTTTCCACTGGCTGCTGGGAAGTTTGGAGGCAAAACTTTAGACCATCTCTAGCAACCGTACAGAACTTAATCTCAGTTACACCTTATTTTTCTACTTTTAACCCAAATATTCTCACTTACTTATTTTCTTATCTTGCTGAAGTGTGCATATTTGCATCTGCCACTTGATATCTATTTTCCATGAGCAGGTTGTCAAAATTGACTTTTGATTATTAAATATGATATGTGAGAGAAAAGTGGACAGAAATATTGGTTCTTTGTCTTTTGACCATGTTTTAGCCCGAGGGAAATGTTCCCCACAAATAACATGCATGAAGCCTTCTTCATTTCACCCAGTACCAACTGAGTTTTCTCGGAGACCTCAGAATAGATTAATTAATTAAAACCAGATGTACCTTTCCCAGTTCCCTCTGTCCCCATCATCATCACTTTTCCTGAGATAGAATCACTCCATTTGGGCCCAGAGATAGTACAGAAGCTAAATGCAATCCGGGAGTAGAGTAATGAGTGAACAGCTCTTGGCTTTGGTAAATTTTACTGTCCGTCCAAACTTCCCCACAATAATGTTTAAATCAAATGGTGGACAGAAAGGGAGAAAGAATTCAGGTACCTTTAAGACGTTCTAAGGTAATTATTTGGTAAAAGTTGCCCAAACTGAATTTAACAAGTAAGTTATGGAGGGGCTTGAGAGAAAGGTACCCAAACATCCATTCAATTAACTAGAATTTATTGAGTACCTGTTTATGTTCCAGGCACTGTGCTAGCGGCTTTCACGTGTTATTTCCATCTTACACACACACACACGCACACACACACGCACAGAGAAACAATCAAGCACGTGCTCTGGGAAGTATTAAGAGGACGTGACCGCATTTCTTTTGGCAGCCTCTGCCTAAGGCCGTTGATTTGAAGGAGGTTGCCTCCAGAGGCGTGGCCTTTAGCTTCAGCACCAAGGCCAGCGCACCTGGCTTGTCGGGGGTCCCCGCACCTTCCTCGTTCGGGAACTCACGTCCAGAACTGCAATAAAGAAATGTTCCTTGTCAACGAAACGCGCCTTCCTAATTCTTAAAACGCACTTCATAAGTTACTTTCATGGAGTGGTCACTGGTACCAGCAGGAAACGTTTTTGGCAACAGGAGATGAAAATGGTCAATTTATTGGAGACCTTCTCCTGAACACAGGCACGCGCACACGCATACACACACACACACACACACACACACACACACACACACGCTGCCACATGGGCTGTGTGATGGTTGAGTTCCGCTCTCCTCACTCCCAGCACCTCTTGGCACGGGGAAGCAATTAGGAAGCGCATTCCTTGCCTCCTGTCCAAACACGGAGTGACTTTTGCGCAGGGACCGGGAGGGGAGGTGGGGGAGGAGCGCAAGCGCTCAAGATGCTGGTTTTCTGAGATTTGCCCTTTTAAGTACTGCTAATCCCTGGGGTTTGTGTATAGCGCTTGATTTTAGGGCTAAAAGCAAACAATAACAATCTACCAAGAGGATTCTCGTTTCCAACTAAAGTAATAAAAATGCTGTGAGGAAGACAAATAGGACATTGGTAATATTATTCCCATTTCGTGGACGAGGAAATTGAGCTCGAGAGGTTAAGCTACTTGCCCAAGATAACACAGTGAGGCAGTGACAAAAAGCCGGATTTCCAGTCTTCTTTTCTGCTGGTCTTTCCTCAGCAAGATACATATATTTGCCCCCTCGTCTCCCGGATCCACAATTCTGTACCCCTCCCTCCGGCCCAATTATCTGAAAAACCAAAAGAGTAGAAAATCGAAAATGAGATGGGAGTCGGCAGGGACGGGAGGCAGCGGATTGCTGCCGCTTCCTTGCTTCCTTTTTCAGAAGCTGCAATCGACTCTGCTCTTCCTCGGTGACAGCCCCTGGCCTGGGGCGCGGCTCCGGACCTCGGCGGGGGTCCGAGCAATCTGGGCGCCTCCAGCTGCCCCTTCTCCTCCGAGCGTCGCCAGCCGCAGAGCGCAGGGCCAAACTGGGGCGGAGCAAGGTTGCCGGGGATGCCCGAGGAGGTGCCGCTGCCGGAGTCGCCCCGGGCCCACCGCGCCAGGCGCTGCTTTCTCTCGCTAGCCCGGAGCGCTGCTCGCCCCGGAGCGCAGCGGGCGACGAGGAGGCCGGTGGGCATCCAAGGAGCCGCGGGGCCGCGCCCGAGGCCCGGAGCCTGGGCTGTGCGGAGCACGGAGCAAGGGCTTCCCCCAGCCAGCTCCCTCCTAGGTTAGCACTCAGTGCCAGGGAGAAGCGCAGGTCTCTCCCCAACCCCTCCCCAAGCGCACGCAGGCCAGCTTCCATCTGATTAGAATGTTTCTTCTGTCCGATTAGAATGACAGTAGCTTTCAAGTCATCCATTATGAGAAGAATTTTAGGAGTAAAAGAAAAAAACGGTCCCACTGTAATTGTGAGTTGTAATAAATGCAAACTTCTGGTGCCTTCCTCTGCAGTATGTAAGACAGTAAAAAATGTGTCTCGTCCAAAGGCACCCCCTCCCTAAGCCCATTGTGAAAGTCAACCGCTAACAAAGGAGACGTGTGAATATTCAACACCGAGTCTTTCAGTGTATTTTCCGGAATCCCTGAGTCGGCCTCCTTCTTCTTTTTTTTTTTTAATCGGCGAATACCTGTTTAAGTTTTAAAAGCACATGGAAATCGCCCGCGAGCGACCATATAATTTGATTTGCCAGGCAATCTGCAGAGCGATCGCACATCATTTATAATGTTCATTGAGCATTTTGCCTAATTGTGTCTGTCTCTGAAAGGGCAGCGCACCCCCTCCCGACCGCGAGCGGCACAAGTGGCCACATTCCCATGGAGCGGGCGCGCCGCAGCTTGCCGCATTCAGCGCGGGCGGCCGGGCAGCGCGCCTCCCCGCCCCGGCGACCGGGCGCGCCTGACACTAATAGCTCGCGGCTCAGGTACGAGCGGGCGCCGCGTTTGACTCCATTCAATTCACAACCGGCCGCGCTTGCAGGTGTCGCCTTTTGAAACCGCCATCCAGGAGGCCGCTGTTCACTTCTCGCTGCGCCGCGGGTTTTGTAGAAGCGCAAGAATGGGGTTGATTATTCCCGTGCCCACATGCCGCCCCCACACGCCCCCACCCCCGTCCGACGCGAGGCTTCCCTCGGCCAAAGAGGCGTTTAATTAGTTATGGGGCCGACGAGAGCCAGCGTGGCCGACAAAGCCCGGCTCCCCAGGTAACCCCGGTTCCCTGCGGCCCCGGGAGGGGGCGCGCGGAGCCTGAGCACCGGCCTCGGCCCGCACGCTCCCCCCCGCGCCGCCGGCGTCTCCCCGTCCCCGGGGCCGGCTCTTCAGCGGGCCGACGGCTCGCCTGCAGGGCTGGGGTGGCCTCGGCAGGCGGCGCCTGCGGCCCCCGCGGCGCGGCCAGCTCTCCAGCGCTGCGCCCTCTTCCCGCCTGAGTGTCCCCATTGCCAGGCCAGCTGGAGAGATGGAAGCTTGGTTGGCAAAAGACAGCGGCCGTAGCTGTCTTGTTTGTGGGTGTTCTCTCCGTTACGGGTCATTCTCCTCCTCCTCCATTTCGGGACAGTGTTTAGGGGAAACACTGAAGATACTTTCCCCCTTTATTCGCCTCTGCGTCTCAGCGCCGAGGGCGCTAAGCTCAGGGCACAAAGCAGGGCCTGGGAGATGGCCAGTGGCTGCCTCGCCGCCGCGGCCGGGGAGCTCCTTTCCCAACAGCTGCTCGGGCGACCACGCTGGCCCAAAACACACTTATCTGCTGACAGCACCGGCTTAGGTCGCATTCATTGGGTCACCTGCGCCACAGGTACGATCCCCTCTCCAAACCCACCGGTCCTCGGGGGGGGCTGTGCGCGCCCAGCGGAGATCGCGCCCCCGCGAGCCTGGCCTTTGGGGCTGGGGCCGCGAACGCCCGGGAGCCACACGCCAGCCCCGTACCTTTCGGAGGCGAGTGGGCGTCGGCTGTGGGGCCGGGGTGGGGGGCCCTCCGGCCTTAGCACTGGATTGCCGCGAGCGTCCGAAGACGCTGGCACCCATTCGTTCCACTCGCTGCGCTCGGTGAACAAGCGCGGGGCGGGCGGAGGAGGCCGGGCTGGGGGAGGCCGGGTGGTCTCCCTCCCCCGCCCGCCCCGCCCGCCCCGCCGGCCCGGCTGGAGCACAAGTGTTGGGATTCCCACGGGCCGGCGGGCTCTGCGGCTGGAGGCCCGGGCACCCGGGGCCCGGGAGACGTGGCGGACACAGAGGGGTTTGTAGACATGGTGACCTCCGCGCTCCCACTCTGAAAGGGCCTGAAAGGAGCCGTTTATGGTGCATTACCAGTCAAGGGCTCAGGTACCAGCGCCTTGTGTCGGGCAGCCCCGGCGGCCGCCCGTCCTGCAGGTGTCAAGTCGACAAACGCCCCGGGAGGGGGAGGGCCGCCAGGGAGGGGGCGGAGGAGGGGCGCCCGGCCGCGCCCGCCGCTCGCGCGGTTTGGCTCTTTCTCCTCTGCGGCAGCGACAGCAGCCAGCCTGGGGCGCAGACCCAGCTCCTAGGGGGGTGGTAAAGAAAGCAGCGGGGCGGCAGGGGCCCACAGGACGTTATTTATGGGCTTCATTTGATGGAGAGGGGAGTCGGGGAGGCACTGGGCCTCTTCGCAGTCCCGACCCAGTTTCAAGGCTGAGGGCAGAGGGAGGTCACAGGAGGCTGGAACTTCCCAGCGAAAGCGAGCGCTGTGCTGGGAAAGGAGGTTTTGCCCACTTCTTGGGCTGCTTGGGCCCCCAGGGGCCTGCCCGGATTTAACTTGAATTTCCCACGTAGGTCCATCCTCTCCTTGTCTGTCTTCCGGTGCAAAGATGGGCCTGAGCCTGTGCGCGCGGTTAGCCAGTGTTCTTGGTTAAAGCAGTGGCCCCCTCCTCACCTGCCTCTCCCCAGCGCCAGAGTAACTCCCTGCCCGGGAGAAACCAAGGAAGGCACCGTACCCTCCGTGGGTCACTCCCGTGGGCCCCTCTGTGCCCCCACAGACCTGGCAGGCCAAGAACTCCACCCCCTCCAGTTGGCTTCTATAGAGCAAAACCTCGAAATGCTTTTTCCGTTAGGAGGAGGTTGTTAAGGGAGTTTACTTCCTAGATGAGCCTCAAAAGCCCTTATGGGGCCGAAATACTGAAATAAAAGATAGCACCAAAAAATGCTGCCAAGATATTAAGTAATAAAAAAATTAACAAGTGATGTTTAATCATTTTGAAGGCCAACTTGAAAAAGAGGATGAGGCAGACAGAAATTTTAGATGTGTCTCGAGGAAACGTCTAGGTACTCCCCAAAGTGTTAGAGGTTGTCTGCCTTGTTTCCGTCTCTAATATTACCTGGAAACTTCCTTTTCTTCAGTGCACGTGCATCACCATCATTTCTTTTACATGCATCATCTATTATTAGAGTTAGCTTTTGACTGAGTGAAACAGAGTGATTTCCTTAAACAGAGAAATTGGACAAGGAATGGTGAAAAGGATGAAGAAGATGGGTGTGTGTCTGAAAAGAATAGTTTGAAAGGAGAATGAAGGGGAGAGAATAGTTTCCTTACAAGGTGAAAGAAAGTCTTTCCCTTCAAAAAGAATTTAAAAAAAATTACCCCTGCTCTCTCTATCATCACATTCACAGGTAAATTTTTTGAATAAGTTGCCCAGAAAATGCGTGGCTATTTCCTCTCCTTTATTCAGTCCTCAACACACTGCTTTCTGGCCCATAGTCTCACCCTGAAACTCTTTTTAGTTATTTCACCAGTAACTTCCATGTCCCCAAGTTTAAGGACACTTTGCAGACCTTACCTGGCCTAACATTGCAGTGTACAAGCCCACCATTCACCCTGATACCAAGAGCAGCATCCTCGGTGTCACTTTTTGTTTCTCTCTCTTCTCCAAGCCCCACATTCAATAAGTCACCAACTTCTAGCAATTCTCTCCCCAAAATCTCTCTCCAGCCGGCTCTGGCCTTCATCATCCCTGCTGTCCTGCTGCAGTGCTCTGATTGGTCTCCCTGCCTGACATCTTGCTTTGCTCCAATCCGTCCTCCGCACAGCAGCCCAAGTATCCTGTCCAAATGGCACACCAGTTCATGCAACCAACCCCCTGCGGAAACCCATCCGATACGTGATTAGTTAGCTGTAACTTACAAACGTGCACTGCCGTAGGGCCACTATACTAATCAAGTGCATACATTATAAAGAATGAACCAGACATACAAATTTTAAAAGCATGAGAAAAAAATACAGGTGGTAATTCTAGTATTTTCTTCCCATGCCCAGTGGATCCTCTTATCAACTCTGGAAATGACTGGTCTGTATTAGGCGAAACTCCTTGACACAGCTTGTGAGGTCGTCCTTGATTTAGACCCTGCCTATATTTCCATTCTCAGCATCTCTCTTTCCTTCCTCCTTCGTAAAGTTCTTTTTATTTCTTCGAATGCTGTGATAATCATTCTCGGTCCTTATTTCACATTGATTTCAACCTCTACTCTCCATTACTGCTAATCTGTAAGTGCCACGAAAAAAAGGGTCTGTTTTATTTACCGTTCTGTCACTAATGCAGGTCACAGTTGCCAGCACAGAATGGTGTTTAATAAATGTTTGTTTCATAAATGAACGTGGAACTTCTCTGAGGCAGCCATGTTTTCTATAAAGCGAATAAAAACTAGAGAAAGCTGGTCTATAGAAAAAGAAAAGAATGAAGCAGATATGCAGAGGGGGAAAGAAAGAAACACAGGAAAGATGGAGAGAGAGTCTAGGCATCTTTCCAGATCGTGGTGTATTAACTAGGATACAGGTTAGTTTGCTCTATAAAAGAGTGGAAAAATATAGTGGTTTAAAAGAGACAGAAGTTTCTCTCTTACAAAAACAAAACTGGATAGGTATTCCAGGTCTGATGTGTAATCTAAATGATATGAGAGACTCAGACTCTTTCTATCAAGTTACTCATCCATCTTCAACAAGTAGCATTCAACTCATGGTTCAAAATGGCTGCTCCAACTCTTGCCATTGCATCTGCTTTCCAACCAATAGGAAGAAGAACAGTGGCAATGTAGGACATGTCATTCTCCTTCAAAGACTGAGCCTCAAAGGTGAATATCACTTCTGCTCACATCTCATTAATTAGAAGTTAGTTTTATAGCCACACTAAACTGCAAAGGTGACTAGGAAATGTAGTTTTTATTCTCGGCGGCCATGGGCCCAGCTACAATTCTGGGGTTCTATTACTAAAGGAAGAAGGAGAGAATGGTTATCAGGGAGAATATTCGGTCTCTGAGACACCTGGTACTGCCACCTTTCTGAGGCCCACTCTTGGATTCCGGGACATGGCCTGTATCCTGTGCCATAGCCCCCTTCTAATGTTTAAGACAGTTCAAGCTGGTTTCCATTACCGGAAATCAAAAGATTTAAACTAACACCCAGATTTACTGCATGCACCATGGCACAGGTGAGGAATACCAAGCGCAGCAACGCGGGGATCTCAGATACGCTGGTTATGCTGCAGCGGCCGCCCCCAAGTCTCAGTGGCTTAACACAACAAAAGTTTCTTTCTGGCCCGGGTTCCCTGTTCTAGGGGGGTTTGCAGGGGGACCCTGTTCATCGTAGTCATCGAGGTCCCAAGCAGACAGGTGTTCTGCCTCAAGGTGTGTTTCCACCATCACTGGAGAAGGGAGAAGCAGGAGTCCAATCGTACAGTGATTCTTAGGCTTCCTCCCAGAAGTGACGTGTTTCCACTCATTTTTAAGTAGCCCAAGCAAGTGATATGGCTGCATCTCACCTCGGAGAGAGGAGGGAAGTACAAGCTTATCGTCTGCCTGGAAGAAGACACTAAGCATCTGTGGCTCGTCCTACTAGCAACCACGCCAGGGGGCCCACCAGGCACTTCTACTGTGGTGCGATGGTGGGAGCTTTTTAGGTTAGCTCTTATTGTAGAGTAGCCAGAAAGTATAATGAGGCCCTTCCATGCCTTCCCTTCTTCTCTGCTCAAACCTACCCCCGGCTGAAGAGGAAAAGGGCTCCCTAAGCACTGGGGACCTCTAAATGACAACACAAGTCCCTCACGGCATTTTAAATCAGAGTAGGGAAATGTCAAACAATGGATGATGTGTTGGCAGCTTTGTTTCCACCCCTTAACACTCCCAGGAGTCTCTGCACACATTCCTGGCTCCATCTGGAATTTTTACAATGGGTTTGTACTCAGGCGTGTAGGTTCCGAGCTTCTTTAAAAAATACCCAAGGATCAGGAGCATCAGAGAAGACAGGAAGACATTCTGCCACATGGTAAATCCAGGAAAATGGGCTTCCAACGCTGGCAAAGGCTAAATAAAGGCGAGATCCAGGGAGCTTGAGGAAATCTCCAACTACCCCCAAAAGGCTTTCCAAGACTGAACAAGGCCACGTCTTAGAGATGCCTCCTGTGATTTAGGGCGATGCCTTGCTGTGATTCAAGGCATCACCTTTCAGGGGCAGCCATACAACCCCAGAGAGAGGCCGATCGGTTGCTACGTGTCGCTCACACCTTAGTGGAGCAGCTGTTTCCCTTTATGGCCTCTAGCTGGGATCAGTGGCCCTGAAGTAATCGGCTTTTAAAGATGGGGAAAAGGATAATTTGGAGCACTGGGCATTCTTTGAGGACACGGATCTTGGTGGGGCATATCTGTGGTCAGCATGAGGCCAGTCTGTGCCGAGGATGAGGATGGGGGGGTGGTGGAGGCAGACTGAGAAGGGAGATGCAAAATGGCAAATGGGAATGCTAACCCTGGGCTTGCTTAAGATGGAGCCTGTAACACCCCATGGATTTGCTGGCAATTACTCCCCTAAAGCAGGGGCCACCGTGGGCTATTGCATGACCTGGGCTCTTGTAAATCATTTAACCTCCCAAGAGCACACTTCTGCCTCTCCTGGTGTGGGCAGACTCACTCAGGACTCACCCGGCTTAACATCCTTCCCTTTATAAGCCCTTCTCCTTTCCCTCACTGTCCTGCTGACTGAGCCCCTGAACAGCGACATAGCCCTTCCCCACTGGATTATAACAATCGCTCCCCTCCCTCACTACCCCCCGGAATGTGGAAGTCACAGAGACTGCATCTTATTCCTCTCTGTATTCCTAACATTTAACATGCAGCTGAACAAAGTTGATGCTCAAAACACGTTTCTTAAAGGGATAAATGAAGTCTTAAAACATGGTGTGTTTACATGTTCTCAGTATTTCCACATTGCTTATAACATTGTATATAATAATGAGACAAACAGGGAAAATCTTAGAACTTCTATTACATTTTTACTCATCTTCCTAAAATTTCTTCTTGTGCATATTTAAAATGTATGCGATGTATTAACACACTCTTATTTCCACACGATTTTAAATATATACATATACATAAATTCACAGAGTACATACTCAAAAATGGCAATGATGAAGTGTGTCAGGTACAGCTAATCCTATCCCCCCCCCCCCCACACACACAGACACACAATATTTTTCTCTTTTTATTTGATAACATTCCAAGTTTTAACCAGGGACGTGGCCACCCAGCTCAAGACCACATTTGTCAGCTTCCCTTGTCGCTAGATGTGGCCATCTGATGGTTCAGGCTGGTTGAATGTGAGCTGTAGCGATGTGTGCAACCTTCAGCTCATGTTCTTGAAAGGAAAGGAGTGTGCCCTTCCTCTTTCCTTCTTCTTGCTGGCTGGGATGCAGACACAATAGTGGGAGCTGGAGCAGCCATCTTGGACTTGGGCTTAGAAGCCATGTTTCAGGAAGATAGAGTAACAAGTCACAAGGAAGCTGGACCCCCAATTTATTAAACCACCATATAAACTTCCAATTGCTTATGCTTGTACTATTACATGGGAGAGACATAAGTGTTACATTTTAATCACTCTTATATTTAGATATTTGTTACAGAAGCCAGACCTTTATCCAGAATAATGTAAGGTGTGGAGTCAAAAAATTGGTGGACAATTAACTTTTAAATTGATTCCTTTATACAGACTATCAAGGCTCAAGGTGAAAGATGCCAATGAGAGAGAACCCTGTTGTTCGGGTTTTTTTTGAGGAAGATTAGCCCCGAGGTAACAGCTGCCGCCAATCCTCCTCTTTTTGCTGAGGAAGACTGGCCCTGAGCTAACATCTGTGCCCATCTTCCTCTACTTTATATGTGGGATGCCTGCCGCAGCATGGCTTGACAAGTGGAGTGTAAGTCTGTGCCCAGGATTCCAACCGGCGAACCCTGGACCACCAAAGCGGAGACCATCAACTTAACCACTACGCCACTGGGCCGGCCCCAAGAACTCATTTTTTTAAATGCCTGTGCTATCACCTCTCAGGCATGTCTCTTCGTCTTCTTCTTTCTTCTATAATTGAGATATTTAACAAACAACGTATTCAATACCATATTGTATAATTGAAAGTTGCTATGAGAGTAAAGCCTTAATGTTCTCACCACCACAACACCACGAGGGTAATTATGTGAGGTGAAGAACATGTTAGCCAGCCCTGGGGTCTAGCGGTTAAGACTTGGGCCTGGGTTCATTTCCCGCTGAGGGAACCACACCACCCGTCTGTTGGGTGTCATACTGTGATGACTGCGTGTTGCTGGGATGCTGAAAGCTCTGCCACTGGTATTTCAAATACCAGCAGGGTCATCCATGGTGGACAGGTTTCAGCAGAGCTTCCAGACTAAGGCAGACTAGGAAAAAGTACCTGGCCACCCAGTTCGAAAATAGTGACCATGAAAACCCTGTGAACAGCAGTGGAGTATGTCTGATACAGCGCCGGGCGGGGAGAGGATGGCTCAGAAAGACGGGGCCGGGTTCCCTCTGCTGTCCACGGGGCGCTGGGAGTTGGAGTCAGCACTAACAACAACAGCAAAGATTGTGTTAACTAACCTTATTGTGGTGAACACTCACCATATATACATGTATCGAATCATCACATTGTACACTGTAAACTTACACAATGGTGTGTGTCAATTACATCTCAATAAAGCTGGGGGTGGGGGCCCTTATTAATTAAGCCACCAAGGTAGGAGGCACAGCATGAGAAGCAGCGTTTATTGAGCGCCTACTGTGTATCAGATACTTTACACGTATCATTTCATTTACTTTCCACGCCAATCCTTACAGTAGATATTATTTCTTCCCATTTCTATTGCCAATGAAACTAAAGCTCAGCAAGATGAAAAAATTTATCCAGGAACTGACAACTGTAAGGAGTAGAGCAGATATTTGAATCTGTATTCAGATCTATACGCATCAGACGTCCATGTTTTTCCATTTTCTATTGCTTCATATTCCAAATTCTTCCTCTTGGTTCTTCTCTCATTTTCCTTCGCTTCCCTTTTACCTCCCTGTCCGCTTCCTCTCTGCCTTCTAACCCCTTCACCTGAAGCCAAACATGTATTTGATAACCATCTGGAACAGTATTTCTCAAACTTGACTTTGAACATATCTGTATATTTGTATGTGTGTACACATTTATATACACACATAAGCGCATATATGCAACTTCTATATAAAATCTCCATCCTTTTCATAGACAAACAAAATAACAACCAATAAAAGCTTTTACAGGCCCTCAGTGTCAGCTTAAATTATGATTAATATAAAATTGCTTAAATATTTGCAAATATAAAGTTAGTATAAACTATGTATATGTGTTGCTCTTATATAACTACAAAACCAAACAGATTAAAAGTGTTTTAAAATCTATAAATCAATAAAATTCAAATTAACCTGAATTTGATGTGAAAGCTGATATGACTGTGTTGTAACGACATTTCCCACTTGATGTTGGTCCCTATCTTCAGCCAACCTGTGTCATGTGATGATTCAGTGCTCCCTCCCATTTCAGTAAACTCCCATGATAACTTTGTTATCTTGTTTTGTGATTATTTGGTCTTTTCTTGGCACAAACACAACATCTGTGTATTTTCTTTAGTCTGAAGCGATTAAAATAGTCTCTTGGGCACCACCACCATCTTAAACACCAGTGTAAACGCAGATTCAGGCTCAGAGTCAAAGGCAAGGCCAGGTTACAAGGTGGTCATCCGGCCGGACCAGAATATGCTCATACTTTATTGTCATTGTTTTTTAAGATTAGCATCTAAACGAGGTCAAAAAATTGAAAAGAAGTGTTGTAATTAACTTGTAGAGACAATTTAAAAAATACGGATCCTGAAAATCAGAGGTCCATGAAAATGAGAGATGCAAGATAGGTCCTCAGCAGGTAAATTGAACTCCTGGGTGTGGAAACAGCCCCCTTGTTATGAAGAGAGAAAAGGCTGCGCGATGGTCCACCCATTGCAGAGGCACGAGCAGACTGGGGAGGACTGTCTCCTGGAACGAGCCCGGCTTCGGTCTCGTTCCAGGCGAGGAAAGACCTCGGGCTTCTCTGCAGGGCCCGTGAGGATGGAGAAGTGAGTGGAGAAAGTGGTCTACTGCGCTCGGGGCCTTGGTGTGGGTCTGGCGGTGTCTTCAAGAGGGACGAGGGAGATGCTGCAGGAGAGAACAGGAGGGACTGTCCTGTGCAAATGCCCCAGTTGTGTGCTGTGGTCTTGTTCCACCCCTTCCCAGCTTTTCCCTGTGGGACGCACTGAGTAAATGACACTTTTCTAGCTCCCCATTTATAGCCGTGAGCATTAGCCAAAGCCCACAAACAGGCCTAATCCTAAACGCCTCCAAGAGTTGTGGGAACAGTTAAATCCAGGTGCGCTGCCTCTTCTGGTGTCAGCCACGAATCAAGCCCAGTGTTTGAGGGGCTTTTTTTTTGAGGAAGATTGGCTCTGGGCTAACATCTGCTGCCAATCCTCCTCTTTGTGCTGAGGAAGACTGGCCCTGAGCTAACATCTGTGCCCATCTTCCTCTACTTTACACATGGGCCGCCCGCCACAGCATGGCTTGCCAGGCAGTGCCATGTCCTCACCTGGGATCCAAACTGGCAAACCCTGGGCCACCGAAGCAGAACGTGTGCACTTAACTGCTGTGCCATCAGGCCGGCCCCATCGTTTGTGACATATTTGTCAAGACTTGCCCACTAAAATCTAGGAGATTGGGTCGGGGTGGGCAAAGCCGAGAAGAATGACTCCCCGTGATTAACAGGCTCCCACCTCTCACTGACGGTCTAGACTCATCCATTCCACCAGTGCTTACTGAGTACCCACTACTGCTAACTAGCTTCCTGAGCAACCACCACTGTGCACTGGGCCTGTGTCATCTCCCTGAATCCTCCCAATAGCCCAACCAGGCGGTGTTCTTATTATTTCTTTCTGCATCTGCAGAAACGGAGGCACACATGACTCAGGCCACTTGCCCCACAAGCAGGTGAGTGGCAGAGCCACCGGAATCGGAGCAGCCAGGCTCCAGAGCCCCCGCAAGGAGCTCCACCTCCCCAGCCTGTCGGGCTGGATGTCTGGGCTTTGTTATGGAAAGTCGGGTGCTATTTTCCACGTCACAAAAACATGCTCAAGTCTCTAGTGCGGTCAAATCTGAGAGGGGTCTTGGGGTGGCAAAGCCGAGACACAGCAGAGCACAGGGTGCTTATTTCTTGGAATGCACAAGCATGAAAAGTGGACCTCCAGACTTTTTGGCAGCTTTCTCCAATAACTGATGTTTCTTGACTAACGGTACGTGCCTCTCGGCCTGAACCAGGCATGGGCTGGCCTAAGCTTCTTCCAGCACATGTTAACCCAGCTGAGGACAAGTTTTTGCTCTAGATAGGATTTTCAGGGAGAAATAATGATAGCGCCACGCCGTACCCCAACATCTTCAGGACCACTGATATGAGCGAAAGCAAAGGTATTATCCATACGAGGTAGAAACAAATCTGAGGGAACCAAAACCACAGCCTGCCAAGCAAGGAATGAGTCAGAGCACAGACAGAATATGAAGATGTTCTAAGAGACGTGGAAAGTATGACCTGAGCTGCGAGTGCCCAGGAGTGAGTGGTGCTCAAGTGACAATGAAATTATCCGACGGCAAAGTCATACGATGAACCATCACGCCACCGTTAAAGCCTGTCAGGAAAGATATGGAGAAATTATGGTAAGATTCAGTCAAGTGAAAAACGCAAGATACAAAATTAGAAATACATGGAAGAAAATAGACCAAAATGTTAACAGTAGTCACCTGTAGCCTATGGGATTCTAGACAATGCAGACAATATGGTGGTCTTAATGAGTATTTAGTAACTTCAAATTTCCTTTATGTTGTTGAATTCCTCTAACTTTTGTCAGATGTTGATTTCATGCAGGGAATAACATTTCACCTAATGCCATCCCATTTCAACTGTGCTGCATGTGGGAGTTAGACAGTTACAGAAGGGGCCCTCCAGGACCTGGCCCACGTGCAGGGCACCTGTGTCTGGCTGCCCCTGCCAGCCCTCACTGGTCCCATCTACCAGAGGGTTCTTGCTGAGTTTTGGAGACAGCACAAGCTATTATCCAGTTTCTCCGGAGGGCTCCGCCCCAGCTTATATGAAGAGATCATAAACTCCAAAATTTTTCTTTTAAAAAAATAAGTTCACTAATTTTTTAAAAAAAATTTTCTGCATCTAAGTTCACATGTTTCAAAAATCAGAAGATACAAAAGAGTATACAGGGAAAAATTCTATCATTAGCCACTTGGTTGTTCTCTCAATGCAATTAACATCGTCGCTTTCTTGTGTACCCGTCTAGAAATGTTTGATGCCTGCACAAATGTACTCAAGCATGTTCACTGTCCTCTTTTTTAAATGCAAGCGGGAGCACACTAGCCACTCTTGCTTCTTTCACTCAATGATGTATCCTGGAGAGCATTCCACATCACTACATCAAAAGCGCTCTCACTCTTTTTTAGGGCTGCTGAATACTCCATTACGTGGATGTACCATAATTCACTGAAGGCCCTGCAGATGGATAGGAAGCCAGAAAACACATATAGCTTTAAGAAGAAATAAACAGAAAAAAAGCCCAAAGTTCCTGTTTCTATTAAGTTCATTTTTTCCCTCTCAGTGCTCACTATGGAGCCAAGACCCAGAAGTCTGGTAATGACTTGCAGTGTTTACAAGACTAAAGGTCAAACACCCGTCAGAATAACAAGCCTGAAGGACAAGTTCAGAAGCTTTGCTAGTCATCAAATAAACCTTGGCATGTCAGAAAACGCTTATTTGGATAATTATATCAGCATTTCAGTGTTTCTCCCTCAAAAGATTAATGTTTAACAACTCGAAACATAAAAGTGAGAAGGAAGGAGGTGGGTGTTCCATATTGGGATTTTCTCCATGTCTCATGGCAGCCATGTGCCTCCTGCCCTCACTCCCAGATGGGACATGGCCCACATTTTTCTTTTTTTTAGGCTGAGCAGCCTCAGAGTGGAGAGTGTCTGATGGGAAACCCTGGAAAACGATGCTGACTTCCCACTCCTTATGTTAGAAATCCATTTTTTTCCACTTGTGGCTCCATGGTGCCAGCTGTGTCACTCCTGGAGAGTTATTTAGCCTTTCTGACTTGTATTATTGGCAAATAATAAAATACCTGCCCAGTTTATCTCACAGTGCTGGGTTTTAGGAGCAAAGAAGCGAATCCATGTGAAAATCAGCTACATTACGGGTAGAGACAAAGGAAGGGCAGAAAGATGCCACAGAACATGGATGAGACATAGAGCCAGCCACACCTGCTGTTGAGTTCTGACCCCTTCTCTTACCGGCCATGCAGCCGAGGACTTAAGGCCGAGCCTCATTTATCCTCCGGCTGAAGTAAAGAGGACAGCTTTCAGCTTGCAGAATTACGAGGGTGAGTGATGAATATGTCTGCGAGTCCTCCAAAATGCTCACTTCCACCTTTTCTAGCACATGGGCAGTATCACTTCTTCCTATCTTAGGACAGAATAAGTGTAAGATCTTCAAACCAAACCAAGGAGCTCAGACTAGTGGAAAGGAGAGCAGGAGCAGAACAAGGAGAGAGCGCATCACGGTGTGTGAGAAAGTGAGGAGTGAATTAAGGCTGAAGTAGAGAGCACAGGAGGAGGATGCAGAGGAGGGCAGGGCTAGTTCAGGGAAGGCCTGGTACGCTGTTCAAGGCGCTTAGCAGCATCCAGGCCAGTCATTGCCAGGATGGAATCAAATGTCACATGATCAGAGTGGGCCTTCTGAGTGGAGAAATTGTCCAGAATCTATATGGTGTGACTTTGGGGGCCACGAAAGTCCCATGATGCCATGTTTACCTTTGCATACTTTGTCTGATGCTGGAAATTGCCCCATTCAGTGACTCCTTCCTCAGCACATCAGGAGGTGCTGTGATATCTGCAGGCTGGGAAGGTGGTACTTGGTAATCTGGGCCAGCTTAGAACTGAGCCTGGACTGACTACATTGCACATCAGTATAACTACACCTTTTATGAGGGGGCTGAAGCAGGGCTAGAGTCTGCTCTCAGAAGGCAGTGGAAAGAGCAGTGGGCTGAGGTCGATTGGGACTGACATTAACATGCTGTGTGCCCTTAGGGAAGTCACTGAACCTCTCTGGGCTTCAGAGGCCTTTCAACATAAACCCCATGACTCTATTTTCCAAATCTTTTCCTAACAGTATAGGGATAAAGGGTGGGTTGATGAGGGCACTCAAGTGGGTAGGAGAAAGGTTTCACAGAATGGGGGATGAAGGAGGAGTGACAAAGAAAGGGGAAATAGACACAGGAGAGGTTAAACCAGCCGCGTGACATCAACTGTGTGTCTAGGAGTGGGGAAGGGGACAATCTGGGTCAAGAGGAATTAACATGGAGCCATTTTCAAGTTGGCAGACAGACCATGAGTCACATCCACAAGCACCCACTTGCAAGCACTAAGCGAGGAGGGTGGAATGCCGTGAGGACGAGACGGGTGTATCTGGTCTCTGTGGAGTTTGGGCTCCAGCGGGGAGGACATATGCCCGTGGCATCGAGCTCTATGGGAGGTATGAAGGGGACACTGAAGGATGGAGAGCCTGGAGGCCCCGTTCTTTGTTAGTGGTCTCTGCCCGAAATCCATCCTGGGCAGGAGCCTGGGACCTGCGCTCCCACTCTCCAGTCATTGTTCCCAAAAGCTGGAGAAAACTCTAGAAGTGTTTGATGGGAAACAAATGAACAGGTATTCAGGCACTTGAGACTCCTGGGAGGGAGAGAGAGCTGAGAGAGAGAGATTGACAGAGCTGAGAGACAGAGAGAGAGAGAACACCAAAGCTTCCTTCATGCCTGACAGCCTTTTCTAGAATTTCTCCTGAAACTGAGAACATTGAAGATGACGTGAGGCTTCTGAGCAGCAGCCCCGAAAGAGGTATGGTGGAGTCTACCTGGCCCAGGACAACAGGTGACACCGAGCCCCTTTCAAATGATTTGAAAAAGGCTCAAGGGTTTGTCAGGATTTGGCACTAAAAAGAAGGAAGTGACCTCGCCCCTGCCTACCTTAGGGGGTGGAGGTTATTTATAACGAGGCAGGGGTTCTTTATAAGGTGGGGACATGTCTCCTGAGGACAGAGGCTGGAGAGGCTCACAGGTCTGGGACCAGCTCTGTCCCTCTCTCCAGGAAGTACCTGGAACCTTTTGATCTAGTCCCTCTGCCTGTCCGCCACTGCCCGGGGACCCAGGGAGTGCCGAGGGAGGGGCTGGAATGAGAGTTGGGGCCTCTAGGCCAGCTAGGGCTCTGTCCCAGCCATCTCCTCATCCGACCTGTTGCTTGGAGAGGCAGAGGGCAGCCGTCCACACTGTCGTGACCTCCAGTGACCCAGAGAAAATTTCCTTTATTAGCGGTGACGTCTTTCTTCTTTCTGTTAGAGAAAAGAACGATCATGTCTTACTTAAGGACAGGGTGTGTGTGTGTGTGTGAGTGTGTGTGTGCGTGCGCATGCCCACACCAGCAGCCCAGCATCAGCGTCTGCAGGCCTGGCCCTGCTTCCCAACGGAAGCAGTTTGCAGACAGCCAACAATTCTGTAAAAGAAAACCCGTGGGAGTGAGGAGGTGGAGCGCGAGGAGGGTTGTGTCCAGAACAAGTGAACTTCTTCTCTTTTCCTCCTACCCCATGCTTATCCATGCAGCCCCAGTAGCTGCCCAGAATGTCCATGCCAGCTCTGCTCAGCCTCATGGCACAGTAAGGTTTCCTACCAGCAGTGGACCTCCCAACAGCTAAGCTGAAAGCCCAGGGTAAGTTTCTGTGCCCGTTTACAGACGCATCAAGCACATGCAAGATGACTTTCTGCAGAAGCTGACTGTGAAGATCACACTGACTAAAAAGATACCCCGATAACACACTTACTGCCTCCCACATCCCCCCGCCTCCTCCCCAACACATCCATGCCACTAACACACTCTCCCCACAACCGCCTAGATCTGTCAGGATCCAGTCTTTCCTTCACGGAATGGTTATCGATATTTTGGATAAGGCTTTGAAGTCTGGTCATTTATTACTCTTCCAAGTCTTCAGATTGATCCGAGGGGATGGTCCCACTTGGTTTTAGTCTAACCAGGTGAGGGAAGGGGAGGCGGGCCGTCTAAATGTAAAGAGAATTGGGTGCACACCACCAGGGGGCTGGATCTCTCATCTTGAACTACCCTCCCCCCCCCAAGCCCACCCCGAGAGCTTCCCTTTCTTTGAGGTGAGAAAGATAAATCTCAAAGCAGGAAATTGTGGCTCTGGGCTCTGACACAGGGACCCTCTCCACATTTGCATCCCGTTAGGAATAATTACCTCACTGTGAAGGAGCGCGGACTGAGAAGCTAACGCATGAAAGAACTTGCTGAAATCAGTGAGTGTTTGGGTTAAAATGTCTGGAGTTCTTGACAGTTCAAGGTAGGGCAATCTCTGGTCTTTTAATCTATGTCTCTTTTGCCCTTAACTTTTTGGTTTTAGAATTCAGTTAAAGTGTCATGTCTAAAACCAAGGAGCGTGTTTAAGTCGCTGTTCTTGGTCATGGACTTGGATTTTCAGAGGAGTCTGAACACCCACAAGAAGCTTCTGCTGGGACAAGTGTCTGGAAAAGGAAGCGGCTGAGCCAGGAAGACGATGACTCTCGGTCCTGCGTTGAGAGAGCGCGCGCCATCGGCGGGACTTCTTAACTCTCCGGGGCTGGAAGCTGGAGCTCGGCTTTTAACGGCAATTGCCCCGACCTTGCAAGTGTTTCTTTGTTACCTTAAACTGAGGCATTCATGTTGCATCGGAGTCTGTGATAAACTGTGTCATGGGGCAGAGCGTATACGTTCTGTGTTTGTTTTTTTAAAAGGTCGAGAGAAAAAAATCATTCAAGGATGGTCCCGGTGGCCAGCCAGAAAGGTGAGAGATTCAGGCTTTGAAAACGGTTCGCACTCTGCCCTTTCACGTCCACGCCCTCCCTCCGGACTGCCTCGGAGCAGACGATTCAATTGACTCCTTTTGTATCCGGTTTTATTGCTCCGAACCCCCAGGGTCTCGATATGCTGCTCTCAGAAGAAACGCGCCCCACTGAGCTGCTCTCGGAGGCAGGCCCTCCCGTGTCCCCGTTTCTTTATCCGGGAGGGGGAGAGGGGGAGGCGAGGCCGGCAGCGGGGCCGGCGTCACTGGCAGCGCGGGTACCCGGCACCAGAGTCCAGCTCCCGAGCGGCGTCCCGCAGGCGCGCGCCCTTGGACCCGGCGCAGCGTCTGGAACGCCTTGGGAGCTGGACCGCGTCGCCTGTCAACCCCGCCCCCCCCCCCCCCCCCCCCCCCCCCCCCCCCGGCACACACTGCAAACTTTACAATAATCCTTGAAAGGTCCGGTGATGAGACAGAAGCCCCGAATGGAACCAGGCCTGCGCGCGCCCAGGGTATGGGGGTCGTGAAATGCACCAACCCGGCCTGCCCAGGCTGCAGGCACCTTCCGCGCCGACCCCCGAGGACGAGCGAGCTCCGCCAGCAATCCGCTCCTGCCGTCTAGGCCGCAGGCTGGCACCCTTATGGCCTTTTGTGGCTGCGCAAAGACACTGCGCGCTGATGCCCTAGCCCCGGGAAGGACAGGCCCGGCTCTGCGCCGAGCGCGCGGGCAGGCGGCGGGAGCCTCGGGCCACAGGTGCCTCTGGAGTCCCGTGCCAGCGGAGCGGGTGGGGAGGGGCAGGAGGAGTCCCAGACCGCCAGGGCCCCGCCTCTCCTTCGCCCCGGGAGCTCCCACAGGGAGGAAAGCCTCCCCAGCCCCCGCGCCGCCGGCCGGGCCTCCCTGCCCCCTCCCCGCCGGCACCCCGTTCTCGGTGATTGGCTGGCGCCGCGGGTCCCTGGCACGCGCCTGTGGATGTAGTTATAAGAATCCTCGCGTGCCGGCCCTCAGCTTCAGCAAGTCGGCCACAGCCCTCCCCAGCGCAGCGCGGGCGCTGGCCAGAGCGCAGCGGCCGCGGGCACTCCAGGGAGGCCCCGGGGGCGGGAAGCGGGCGGGCAGTCCTCATTGCCTCCCGCGCCAGGCCAGGGAGGGAGGGGGCTGCCAGACAAGCAAGAACTACCACAACCCACTTACAGAGAATCCCCTCGGGCCACCAGTCCCTTCGGCCCGCGGCGGCGCACAGCATGGACGCGGTGCTGCTAGAGCACTTCCCCGGGGGCCTGGACGCCTTCCCGTCTCCTTACTTTGACGACGAGGACTTCTTCACCGACCAGTCCTCTCGGGACCCTCTGGAGGATGGCGATGAGCTGCTGGCGGACGAGCAGGCCGAGGTGGAGTTCCTCAGCCACCAGCTGCACGAGTACTGCTACCGTGACGGGGCGTGCCTGCTGCTGCAGCCCGCGCCCTCGGCGGCCCCGCACGCGCTCGCCCCGCCGCCCTCGGGGGGTCCCGGCGAGCCGGAGGACGGCGGCGGCGGCTATTGCTGCGACGCGGGGGCGCCCCCCGGCGGCTTCCCCTATTCGCCCGGCTTTCCGCCCTCGTGCCTGGCCTACCCGTGCGCCGGCGCGGCCGCGCTGTCCCCCGGGGCCCGGCTGCGCGGCCTGAGCGGGGCGGCGGCGGCGGCGCGGCGGCGGCGGCGGGTGCGCTCCGAGGCCGAGCTGCAGCAGCTGCGCCAGGCGGCCAACGTGCGCGAGCGGCGGCGCATGCAGTCCATCAACGACGCCTTCGAGGGGCTGCGCTCGCACATCCCCACGCTGCCCTACGAGAAGCGCCTCTCCAAGGTGGACACGCTGCGCCTGGCCATCGGCTACATCAACTTCCTCAGCGAGCTCGTGCAGGCCGACCTGCCCCTGCGCGGCGGCGGCGCGGGAGGCGGCGGCGGGCTGGGCGGCGGCGGGCGCCTGGGTGGGGACAGCCCGGGCAGCCAGGCCCAGAAAGTCATCATCTGCCATCGGGGCACCCGTAAGTGCGTCCGCCTGCCAGCTCAGGGAGACGGGGACGGGCGCGGGAAGGGCCCGGAAGGGCTGGGTGAACAGTCGGACAAGCTGACTGACAGACAAACAGATGGTCCCCGGGCGCCGGCGACCTTGAGCGCGAGCTGGCTTTTCTCAGGTTTTTTCCACCACTTTGACCGCAGCTCGGAGGGCGCACGTCCCCGACAGACTTGCAGCTCCTGGGATTCCGGGGAGGGGGCGCTGGGGGCTTGAGGGGTGGAGAAAGAAGGTGGTTCTAAAGTAACCTAAGATGCTTGTTCTGTCGAGGCGCCCAAGAGGGGATCCTAAAGGACCGGAGGGCACCGCTGGGAATAGAGTTGGACATTCACAGTCTGTTTTCTCTTCTCACCTCCTCAGGGTCCCCCTCCCCCAGCGACCCGGATTATGGCCTCCCCCCTCTTGCGGGACACTCTCTCTCTTGGACAGATGAAAAACAACTCAAAGAACAAAATATTATCCGAACAGCCAAAGTGTGGACCCCAGAGGACCCCAGAAAACTCAACAGCAAATCTTCCTTCAGCAACATAGAAAACGAACCGCCCTTTGAGTTTGTGTCCTGAGAGGTCCCAGACCTGCCTGAGGACCTGATTATGTCTCTGTGCATATTGTACATGTAAATTATAATGTAAATGTAACTTAAGAATCACATTTTTCTAATGGCAATCAATTGTTATTTATCTATTTATTATCCTGTCGAGTTAATTAAATAGATGATCTCTTTTTAAATATATAATTTATATAATTTATCCTGATTTTCTAAAAATATGCAATAGTTTATGATTCCCCCAGCACCTTTGGCAGAACTCTGCATTGTTGGAAGAACTCTGGCCAGAAAACTTCATGCTAATTTATTGCCAGATGTGGTTTATTTCTAAGTGATGTTAATAAATACTATGTACACCTTTTTCTAAAAGTTATTTGTTTAGTACGTGATGGGGGGGTGGTTATATCTTTAAAAAGAAGAATTAACTTACTTCGTAAAAAATAACTGAAGCGGAAAGTCAAAACGTAGCTATCTAGTAAGAACCACATTTTAGTTAGATTTAACTGAAAGGAAGTAGGTCAGAGGTTAGGCCCCCACTCTCTAAGAGCCTTCGTCCATCGGCATCGCCTGCCCTAAGTGGTACCTTTGGCCTGCATTTTTAGCCTATCTTCCAAATACCCTAAGGCAAATAGGTCATGGAGTATTTATTATTCCCATTTTTCAGAGGGGAAAGCTAAGGCTCAGAGACAATGTTGGACTTACCCAAGGTCACCCGCACCCTGCCTAATCGTAAAGCAAACGCGCTGTGTCCGGTGGCAACAGGGGGTCCGTTTCCGGGCTGGCCAAGGGAAGGGGCCGTTCAGCTTCCACCTGCTGGGGCTCTGGAGCTGCCCCGCGACTGACACCCTCTCCAGTTACAGCATCAGGTACAGGGAACTCAGATGTACCCCTCTCAAGAGACAGGGCAGGCGACGGTGCTGAGCCCGGAGACCCCTCGGATGCCTCCCAACACCACCCAGGGTCTTTTAGGTAAGGGGAGCAGAAGCATGGTCTCTCCACCACTTCTGCGACTGGGTTACTTCTAAAACTGACCTTTTTGTCTGCAACAGAATCCCGTCCCCCTTGGTAAGCAGCTTGGAGAGAAGGCGAGTCTGGGCGGAGGGCGCAGGGCCGCCCCCTAGCGAAGGGGAGAGGCGCGAGGGTGCGGCTGGGCAAGCCCCGGAAGCCCAGGCTCGGGTTAGCTTCCTCTGTAGCTACTGGGCGCCTCCCTGACCCTGGGGGCGCCCCTAATTGCGGGCTGGAGCCGGGGCGCGCGGAGGCTGACGGCGGGGCGGGCGCGCGCTGGGACACCGGGGGCGCGGACGGGGAGGCGCGGCGCGGGGCCGCGCGCCAGGCGCGCACCTCCTGGCGGCACCGCTGCCCCCGCGCCGCACAGGCCGGGTCAGGCGCCTGGCCAGCCTAGGTACAATCGCAGATCTCCCCTGGTACCCACGGCCTTGCCGAAGGACAATATGTCGGCAGCATGCTAATTGCTTTAACCTAGTTTCAGCCCCACCGAGGGGTTCCCCCGCGCGCTGCGGGTGCCATGGACGTCGTCCAAGAGCAATTAAAGCGAGGCCGAGAGCCCGACCCCGCAGCGCGGCCTGGCCAGACACGCGGAGATTCTGGGTCGCAAAGCTCCCAGGAGGCCCTTGGCCATGGACCCTCTCGCCCTTTCAGCCTGCGCAGCCTCTCCCGTCTCTCCTCCTAAAAGATGGAGATTTCACACTGGAGGCAGAATTTGGGAAGGAGAGAAAAATAATTCGATTTTGTCCTGTATTAGGGCCTCATTAAACACGAAAGTTGCTTTTGCACAAATGCTTCTATCAGGCATGTAATCTCATTACGCTCATTAGAAAGTCAAATGTTAGGCAGACTTCAACTTAATGGTAAGTTATGTAAGTCTTGTGCCGTTTTCTTGGGCTGTGTAGACCTGCGTTGCAATGGGATTGGGTAATGGGGCCCTCCGCGGTTAAAACACTACAATCATTGTGATGTGGCACCTTTTATTTTGCGGGCCACTTTTTTGTGATTCAATGCGTCAACACATCCTTTAGTGTGGTGCAGATGGAGCGGAAGAGCCGCGCCGAGAGTGTAAAACACCAGGGTCTCTATCTTGTCATTCTTCTGTCCTGACTTGGCAAGTCCCTTTAAACACAATCTTCAAAGAGACTGACAGCTTCTTTTTATTTACTCATAATCCATTCATTCTAGTGTAGCAATTCTTAAAAAAAAAAAATGCGGCAGTAAAAGCAGAACAAACGTATCATTTCAGAGTCTCCTTTGGAGTCAGAGAGGCCCGAGCTGCGCTCCGTGCAGGAGCGGCTGTCCTTGTGGCAGCGCCAGGCTGGAGCGCCTCTGGCCTGGGGCATCTCTGGCCAGTAAACACAGCCTGGCACTGGAAGGATCAGTGTGGAGGCAGTTTGAGTGACAGGTATTCAGCGGTCCTTCTAAGTCCACCCTTTTCTTCCTACTTTAAAAAAAAGTGTATGAAAATAATTGAGTAAGCCCAGCTCCTGGATGCTGTGGAGATCTTTTGCTCAGGCCTGCTCTTCTGAGCACCCACCAGCCCCTACCCTGAAACCCAGCCTGGGACCACCAGGAGAAAGAGTTTCAAGTCCTCTCTGGCTGCCCTTGTCCATTTAGCATAATAAAGAAGCTGCAAACCCAGAACAGGGTGCACTTTGCCATCTCTACTGTCAAGCTGGCTAAATCATTTCCCAGTGGTCAAGACTCCTCTGTTGTGGTCGTAGAGGGAGGGAGTACTACAGAGGGTTTGACAAAGTCTTCTGAGGAGAGAGTTTGGGTGGGGTCCCTTCCCTCCCCACACACCACTCTCCCTCCTGCCAAATACAAATAGTCAATTGCAGCCCATCCTGCGGGTCTCCTTCCCATCTGGCTCTGCCATTTGGCCTTGGTGTCAGGGCACCAATGACTCTACTCAGTAAAAGCCCCTTTTCCCCATCCCTCTCTTTCCTGCCTTTCCAGTGGGCAGTAGGGTCAGGGTCCTCTCATGGTTGCCTTAAAAGATATTACATGTCACAAAAAGATGGCTTTCTATTTTCAGAGACTGGAACCTGAGACACCACACCTCTTCTCTTTGCTTTTCGTCGGGGAGTTCTCAGTTTGGAGGTGAAGTAGGGTGGGGGTGGTTCGTGTGGGGGTGGGGGGAGCTGAAGGAGGAAAGGCAAGAAGAGGAGAGGGGAGCCACCTCCCCATCCTGAGCTGGGTGGCCTGTGGGTTGAAGCCCCTTTGTGGAGCCTCTTGCTTCCCATGGAGGAGACACTATGGATTAATTAAAAGTTCTCATAAAAAGTTGAAATCTGGAGCCTGTAGGTCCCATAAGGCAGAAACAGTAGGTGGGAAAGAGAGTGAGTCTGCCACCCCAGGCTGGGAGCAGAGCGCATAAAGAGCCTTGTTGGAACTCCTGTGAAATCGGCTGCGGGTGATTCCCAGGACTGCTCATCTGCCAGGACCAGGATTAACGCCCCTCGGTGGAGAGGGTGTGAAGCCTCTTAAATCCATAAACTCATCCCATTTCCATTAATGGGCCTTTGCGGTGGCACCGAGTACCAGCTGCGAGGTTGAACAAACACCAGTTGAGCGCTCCCTGGTGAACCTCTCTGGGAAGAGCCCTCGCCCTCCCTCTCTCCCTCACCCTCCCCTCCCACTGCCTTTCCAAAGCCTTCTGCAGCCTGTGGGAATGGTCCTAAATAATTCCACCACCAATTGCGTTTTTGAGATCTGGAACCACTGGGAGGAAGCGATTCCCACGACGGGATGTGAGGTCTGGCCAACAGGTGTTCGGAGTTGGCCCAGGGAGATGGGGAAACCCAGGGAGGGAGACGGGCTGCCAGAAAGCAGGCTGCTCCCGGCTTTACAGGCCGTGGAAGCTGCAGACAATCGAAATGATATCTTTATTGCTAGGTTCATGTCCTGGGCTATAACATATCAATCCCTGTCGTGGTTCTCTAGGATGCACCTGGTATTTCAAACTTGTTCTTTTTGTGCTTCTGGGTCTTGGGCTGCAGCTGCCTAAAACAAGCAAAGAGAGAGGCCCTTACAATGTCTCCAAGACGTGTTGGCATGGTTTGCCTGTCTTTAATGTACCATTAACTATTGTCTTTACACAATATGGGAACTGTAAAGCATGACATGTGTTATAATAAAACACATTTTCAATGATACACTTGGACTTGAAGCCGGGGTGCTGCACACAAACAGGCCCAAATCTTGTTTTGTCTCCCTGGCTAAGCCTACTGGCAATTAAACTTAAGACCACTGTTCCCCCCCGCTCCTGATCAGCCAATTAAATTTTATGTCTCCTAATTTTTCACATAGAAAAAAATCTCCGTGCTGGCCCCTAAAGACATTGATTTTCTTGCTATCACCTGGCGCTCAGACCTTAGTTCCATTTATCAACAAGGAAACGTCAGGCCGTTACATAAAGTGACTCTGTTACCATCAGGCTCTCACCATCCTGGCCTATTGTTTTCCCTTGTTAATAACTCATTACCAGGATTTAACAAATCAACCATTACATATGTTTTGTGTCTCCATATTTTGATCCGTACGATTAAGCAGATGTTACGATTGAAAATTGAAAAGTCCAAGGCTACTCTCCTCTGAAAGAAAGAGGGCAGCCTCAAACAACGAGCTAACAATGAGATTCAGAAGATCTTCAGAAAAACATTTACCACCAATAAACAGACTCCAACCTGCTCCATTTCAACCATTGTGTGCTTTGGGGGAATAATTAAGTTTAATAGGAATAGGTCTGGAGGGTTTTCAATGCCAAGACCACAGGTGCGGGGTGGCATGATGAATGATTTGCCTGATTTTTGCCAAGCTCAAGGGCTCTTCTCTTGGACTTTCAAGCAGATAGAAAATATTGTCATTTCTTTTAATTCACAGCATTACTTTCAAGCCGAACAAAGGCCTGGGCCGGGGTGGAGGCGGGGGAAAGGCTCGGCTGTAATGAAGCGCCTCGGAAGCGGAGGTGCAGCGGAGGAGGCTGCGGCGGCGGCGGAGCGCGCTGCGGCGTTCGTGCGCAAGTGACTCTCCTGTGCCACACACAAAAGGCTTCCTTCTCCCCACCTTCTGCCGCTTTTCAGCCCTCGGGCCCCCGCCGAGCCGGCTCCCGGGACGCTGGGGGGGCTCCTGGCCCCATCCCCAGGGCAGCTTGGCCTTTGGGACGTCCGCCTCTGCCAAGGCAATTCTCGCCAAACTTTCCCCAAACTCGGCGGGCTGGGGAGGGACCCTGGCCGGAGGCGCGCGTGCGCCCCGCCCGCTGCTCCGCGTTCCCAGAGTGTGGGCGAGCCGGGGTGGAGTCGGAGAAGTATCCCCGGAGGCCCGTCTAGCCCCTGCTCCCAGGGCAGTCGGGGTTCGGGTGTTGTCTGTCTGCCCTCGAGGCTGGAAGTGGCTGCCCGGCGCCCGGCTCTCCGCAGTTCTGCTATCTTTGCGCATGGAAGTCTCCAAGAGGCGCTCCAGGAAGCGGCGAGCAGAGAGAGGCGCGAACGGCCTGAAGGAGGGCAGGAGATGAGACGCAAGGCTTCCTTTGGGGAGGCCCGGGGCCGCTACGCCCCCAGGCCGCGCGGGAAGCCCTCGGGCGGCCGCCTGCAGAGGGCCCCGTGGCCCGGGGCGCAGGCTGTGGCGAGCTGGTTTTGCCTCTGGGCCGAGGTGCCAGCGCTACCAGTGGCAGTAGCGGGGGCGCAGGTTTCTGGCTCGCTTCTACTTTCGGGTCCCTGGGGATCTACCCTTGCTTCTCGGGGGTTCTTGGCCCTTGGCTGATCCCCGCAGCTTCGCATCAGCCCCTTTTCTGGGGGGTCGGCACCTGTTCCAAACAGCCTGTTGCGCTGACATTGTTTTGGAGAGGCGCCGGCGCTTTGCTGGATGGTGGCGGTGTGTGTGGAGGCCCCCAGACGCCAGGAGAGAATTTAGGGTTCCCTGATAGTGAGAGTCACCCCCTCCCCATCTCTTGTGGCGCGCAGCGTGCTTCACCCTTGCCTGTGTCCGGGGCACCCAAGGGGTCCTGGGCACTCTTGCGCTTTGCCCACTCTGGGGACTTCTCACGTAGCTCTTTGCAATTTGGGCGGAAGGATTAGACAAAGATCGGGATTAGAGACACACCAAGGGTTAATTAAATCCTCTCTTTTCTCTTCCTCGTCCCTCCTTCCCCCACCCTGCAGCCAGATAAGAATCTCTAGTTCCCCACCCCCACCTTCCAGCGCTCCTAGAGAAAGCTAGCTGCTTTCGCACTCCCGTCTCAGGGGAAGTGGCAGTTGGGGGTATTCTCACTCTTAAAGTGAATTTTTCTTAATTATTTCTAGTTTTACGATTTCTTTTCAGCGATTGCAGAGGATCCCCTTTTGCTCCTTTCTTGTTTGGGCAACTGAGCGTCTCCCAGACAGCTCACCTCTAGTGTGCAAGCCTTTGGAATTGGATTCTGGTGCTAAGGCTAGCTAGCGGATGTTTCTACAAGGAGTTTTATTACGAAATCTAGTTGGGCAAGCCTTGTGAAATACATAACAACAGCGCGTTTTCAAAAAGAGAGGTGGGCTCGCATTGGAGCAACTCAGAAAAAAATTATCTTCCAACGTCCATCCGTGACATGCTAAATACAAATACAATTTGTAAAAAGAGCCACTTCTAAATGAAGGACGCCGGCCTGCAGCCCCACACCTAACACTGGTGCATAAAATTAAGTAGTAAGGTTCAACAATTAGCATTCGTGCCAATAGCAAGTGTGTGATTCCTCTAAGCAATTATTTGGAAGTTTTTCCATACTTTTGAAAACATACTTGATGCCTCATTTCTTTGATGGCTGCTCAATAGACACCATGAGAGCTAGCTGAGCTGCCCCCTCCCCGGCCTTCCTGTTGCTTGCACGGCTTTCATCCAGGGCCTGAATTGTGTTGTCAAAGTTTAGTAGACGAAAAAGGAGGGGGCATGAGAACTGAGGGGGGGGTCTTGAAAAGTCTTGGAAATCGGTATATTTTGCAGGTGTAGAATGCGCCTAATAACCATGGCTAGTGCGTGCTCCCCAATGGCGAGGGTATGACAGGGACAGCTGGCTCAGTTTTCAGTGTGAAAACACCCCCTCAGTGGACCAAACACAACGACACTGACCTTTCTGCGGGGGGAACTGAGATGTGCCTTTGACTGAATTAGCCATAAAGACGTCTTGCTATGACTTTTGTTCCCCACGAAAGCAAAGAAATATTGCGTTTAATATGAGAAGCACTGTTCACAGCTTTTCTGTGCCCCTTAAGAAATATTACAGTGCTGATTTACTGGCCCTCTTCCACTGGGTTGGCCCCGAGGCCGAGGTGGAGGGGTGGGGATGAGGCGGCAGAAGCAACGTGCTAAATTCCCTGTTGCCTTTTTCCAGAGCTCTCTCTTTGCGGCAGCAAATTTATCAATCTTTTCATCTGACAATACTTTGAAATATATCATTGTCATCCAGAGTTGTTTGATAGATTATCTCCAGGCACACAGCCTTTTCCAAGGTCAAGTTGAAGATTCTTGTTTGCTGTTTAACTGAGTTGTTTAAAAACTCAGAACAATGCCTGCCTGTTAAGTTTTCACTTGTTCTCATGGGGCATTCCAAAGCAAGTTTTCCTATTGACCGGCTGTCGGGACATTTCATCCTCTTGAGCTTCTAAATTCAGCAACCAGGGCTTGGCAATGAAATCAACAGGAGGAGAAGTGAGATTTAACATTAGCCCTCGCAGACGCCAAGGAGATTAAGCCATCTTTCACATCTTCTCAAAGTGTGTACTAATTTTTCTCTGCATGTCGCGAGCTGGTTATAGCCACACGCATCTCATTGAACTTTCTGCCTTTATTCCAGTGGGAAGCTGCAAATACACTCCTCTAAAGCAGAAGTGCAAAGAAATTGTGGCCACTCTTGTCTTTGTCAGCGCATAACCTGTCTCTCTAAGGACATTTTAAAATAAAGTCAGCCTCTAAATCATCGTGTTTTATGGGCATATTTATTTATGTTTTTAATGGAAGGACTGGCTGCACAGTTTCCTCTATATCTGCGATGATTGATTTTTTTTTTATTCAGCCAACTTTTATTTACCTTGCAAAAATGTTCTGGACCAGTGTGATAAATTACAGATATGCAAATTTCTTTGAATGGTGTTGGAAGTGTGTCTAGCTGGAGCTGAATAACTCCTTGCAAGTCAGTCTGTGCGCGCTCAGGACCCCAGGGAGCTGATCAAAGCACCCATTCTCTTTCATCCCCGGTATTCTCCTCCAAACTATTTCGATACAATATGTTTCCATGATGCACTTAATGTGCTAGGGACATAGAACTCATTACAACCTAGCTAGTTCTGCCGACCTCTTTGTTCCGAGGCAGAAAGTCAAAGAAAAAAGGAAAAGCGCTGCCAGTTGCCAGCTTTCTGAAATGCTAAAGCGTGCGTCATTTTTCACCAGGTCTCGTCTTGATATCCTCAAAAGACAAACTATGAAACCAGCCTCAGCCCTTTCTGGCATTAATTACACTGCTGTCCAGCCGATCTGTTTTTCCTATTATATGCATTTCTCAGCAGGGATTTTTTTTTTTTTTTTGCAAGACTAATGCAGCTGCAACCTAAACTATGAATGCGTTTTTATCACTCTGGAAAAAGTAAGTGAAAAGGCTGCAAAACATACAACTAAACTTTCTTAAGGCGTCTGGTGGATAACTGATGTAGGGCGGGACTTGAGAGAGATTTGCAACTCTGTAAACCTGAAATTGATTAGAGCCTCAGGCCCTTCCAGTGCGCCCTCAGCGTTCTGTGGAGACACTCACTGTGCCATTTGAAATTCCACTTTGGTACCCAGATAAATCTTGAAGGTGAAACCTTTCAAAGTTTCTGTGAAAATCCTAAAATGAAACAGTCTGTATTGCACCCAACGAGGAGGATGCTTCCAAGGAATTTCCGCCCAGGATACTAAGACACAGAATATACATTCTGTTTCATTTCCTCCGTTCCTTGTAGGGTTGATTGGTTGGTGGAAATGGCTGGCAGCCAGTTCTGGGAAAGGTTCCAGACCTGACTCCGATTAACCCTCTCTGGTGAAACTCTGCTGGAAACCAACTCACCAGCAATTGCCATTAATCTACTTACTAATTAAGCCAATTCATTTCTAAAGGAGAAAAATTCCTTTCTTTAGCCAAACTGATGGGAGGAAATTTGAAAGAAGCGCCAAACTGTGTAACTGTAATTCAGCCAAGGACTGCTAAAACAAGGTGTTGATATATAGCAGCAGATTTAAAACAAGTTTCTAGGGCAACACCGCTTTGGAGACGGTGGCATATAGTGCATAGGAGATGAAGCTCGAATAATGCTCCACGGCGCTATGCCACCCCATGTACTTGCGTTGAAAGTAACAAGTCTCGCTCCAATTAAATGTAGTGCCTTTTACGCACAAATAAATCGCCTCTCTAGCTTTCTTTTGCGCCAGAATATATCAGCTTTATGTGACAGCTACCACAAATATATTTCTTGAGATTTAATAAATAGCTTTAGAAATTTGTAATCCAGAGTCTACGATCCTGAAACTGGGCTAGAGTCTGGGCCTAACTTGTAGTTAGGGGAACAGAAAGGATCAAGCTGAACATTACGCACGGAAGAAAGCAAACCAGTCTTTCAGTGAATGGTACCTGACATTCCGGAAAGAACAGGTACGTGAATCTGGATCTTGATCCTTACCGAGAAGCAAGACTCTAGAGTTTCCCCACATACTAACGAATTGTTCATGGCTTTTCAGATACGGCTAGGAGCCCCGTGCGGATGTCAGAGAAGAGTGGACCGCCCTAGAGGAAATTTAACATCCCTTTCGAGGCATTACGGCTACCCTTCAGCGGGATTAGGTGGCGGACAAGGAGGCGGCAAGTCATTTGATTTCGTGTTATAGAGAGACTAGATGGGTTAGAGAGGGAGTGAAACGAATTTAGTGCCTTAAACTTTTTAATTGAAGTCCGTTCCTTCCCACCATAAGGCACCGGGGCACACTGCTGAGCCTGGGGAACGCCGGCATGGATTTGGCGGCCCTTCAGGATCCGTGCGCCCCACTCCCCCAGCAGCAGCGAGCAAGGTGTCTTTCAGGGCCCAGAAAGGTGCGCACAGAGGGCGCGCTTCGCGTTCTCAAGAGCTGCGCTCGCGTTAGCGTACATCATCCGGAGAGACGGAACAGTTGTTTCAGAAACGCCTTGGAGATGGTATCCCTCGCCGGGGAGGCAGGCCCCACAGCCAGGATGGCGAGGGCCCTCTTTCTGTGGTCCCACTCTGCGCAGCCCAGGGGTCTGCCCCGTTACTCAGTAGCATCCATGTCGTTCACCGGGGTGTTCTGTGGTATCGATGGCTTCACTAAAGCCTCTTTTTCCAGGGTTTCTGACAACCTCGCTAAAAATATGGAAAGATGAATAGATGTGAAATTTGTTTTGGTGACTGTACATGAACCACTCCCCACTTCTCCCCCGTAGCTGTTTGCCTCACTTTTAGCGGGTCCTCCCAGGCCTGGCCCCAGCTGGGGGGCCTCTTCGGTAACGCGGAGAAGTGGGGGTGGGGTGGGGAGATCACGGGGTCAGACCCTCCTTGACCTTCAAAATAGCGTGTGCCAGCCACGTTTTCCTCGGAGAGAGTTCTCCTGCCGCCCCAGACTGTAGAAATGGTCTTGGGTGCCTGTGACCAGGGTCAGTAAATGACCTACTGAGAGTTCCCTCCCTAGAATTAGGAGCCGTGGTAAAAGAATTAAAAATGGACGGGTTGTCTTGTGTTTGGGTCCAAGAATCTAACTAAGATTTACATTTCCATTTGCATTTTCAATCTTCCCCCCATATGAAATAGAAAATTGTACACGAGAGGGAAGAAAACCAAATTGGCAGGGGTTGTGAAGTTGGGGGATGGGGAGGTTGTGTCCTCCGCCCCCCAGGCTGGGCTCCCTGCTCTGTAGGGAGGGACGTTTACCTGGTGTGTAAATTGTGAGGAAAGCGTTGGGGGTCTGGGACAGGAAAGCCACAACATGGGATGTGATGTTCCAGCTTTGAAGGGGAACAAAGGCCCTGAGCTAATGCCTGTGAAAGCCAGGAGCGTGGAGAAGGCGACAAAGAATTTCAGCCTGCGGTCACCGGTAGGTGTCAATGTGGACACTTACAGCCTGGGCAGTGGCAGAGGGGAACACAGAGCCAGGCTGTCATTCCTAGGCTCGACAGGAACAAAGATAACAAAGTGACAACCTCGGCTTTCAGCGGTTGGGAGGTTCAAAGTGGAGTGCTAGCCAGTCGATCTGGGGCAAAGCTTTTCTGAAGTGAGGCCTTGCTTTTTTCAGCCAACTCTGACTCTGGGAGGTTCTGAGGCCCTTTGCTCAAGGTAACTTTTCTTACTAAATGAAGAACTCTTCAAAATAATGTCCAATTCCTCACCGCCTAAGGTGAAGAGATGGAGCTTTGAAGATTCCCCAATGCAGCATAAAGGGCATTGGTCATTGCACCCGAGAGACTCAAGTGGCCACGTTAAGCCTTTATGAACTTGAGCAACCTATGTCAACTTTTTGGATAAAGTTCATGTATTCTTTTACACATTTAATGCAAAAGAAATAACATTTCCTTTTATGATACTATGCATGCATGTGAACGAGTCTATGGGTACCATAATTTCGAAAGTATTCATCTGACAAAGAAGTTTCAGTAGTAAAATGTTAAAGGAATGAACCAGAATTAAGGATGCCTGTGATTTCAGACTCACTGTTAGAAATCAGCAGACAAAGCATTTACCAACAAATGAATCTCCTCTATAATCTGAGAAAGATAATTGGAAATCTTCTACTAATGCAACTGATTAGCAAAGACTATCTTAGAGAACTAATTAATGGAAATGATACAAATTATGTTTATTGTAAGAATTCAGACACATTGTTTTCCTTAAATTCTGTATTAAAAGCAAAATAACAGGTTAAAAAAATGGTAATGCAATAAAATTCTGATTTTCCTTAGTTGAAATAAGTCTCCTAAATAATAAAAAAAGGATGTAAATATCCTTAAAAGACTAATGACATTTCACAGGTAATGCAATTTAGAAAGAAACACTTCCATGTTTTCTTTTCCAACAATGTGCATTTTTGTAAACTGCTATAAATTGCAATTCAAAAGCGCTGATCTCGCCATCCCCAATCATTTTTTATACTGATCAAATGAATGCAGATACTCCCATTTGGGAGGGGCGACATGACATTTCACTTGGCAGTTCTAAACAGGTCACAGACCTTTCACAGACCCTAAGGCAGTGGGAGGGAGCGCTTTACTAAACCGTGTAACCAAATCAAACCAATGGTTACCCCTTTTCAAAACCATTGGAATGGTTTGCACAATGCTATTCACATAGCAGCACAGAAACTGAAAGGATGGTCATCCAATGGAAATTTCTTTCCTTTTGTTTAAACTTGCAGAGCTCAAAAAGTAATACTTGAAGGAAAACAGTTGCTATGATAAAAATCATAAACAATAAACATGCATTTTTATCGGCGTGACGTGGCATAGCTGTAGCCATCCATTGGTATGTATATATATGCACATGTATGTATGTATACATATGTATATTTATTGGAGATGTGGCTTTGTTTGAAACCTTAGGCACAAAGGCACAACATGGCTGCCCTGGAGATGACCTATTGCTTTCAAGTTGCTTGAACACATCAGAATTTCCATTGTTCAGGTTGATTAATTGAAACTGATAAGTTACCATGAATAAAGATTGTTTTTCTGTTTAATGTGGTGGGCCTGATTTGGTAAATGCCTCATTCATGTAGCTTTGCAGTGCAGCATATGGGCCAGAGTCATTCAGTATCACAAACATATACAATTTATTATGCTCGTATGGGCACAACCCAAAGGCCTTTCTCTTTTAATGACAAAGTTTCAATGAAAAATTCCATTTAAAGAGTTGCTAGTAACATGAAGTGTGATTTTGTAATTTACTCTTAGAGTTTCTATCTCTGAGTGTGTGTGAATAATTTAAAAGGTGTAAAATTTAAATACGGTAAAAAACTATGCATATATCCAAATTATACCTTAGCATCAGCCATTGGGAATACAGCAGACTTGATCTTAAATGTTAGCTGACATATGAAGAGAACGCACTTTATCATCTGCTGTCACCTTGTATGTCATACTACTGATAAAGTCACCATTATATTTCATTGAGATGCCACCAATGATAGCTCACCCTGCCCAGTTTACAACAAAATGTAAAGGGGATTGGTGAATAACATGTCAACTTCATGACATCTTTTGATCTTAATGAAATTGGAAGACAATATTTAAAAATAATTTAGAAACTATCACATGAAAAAACAGTGAATTTATTAATTTTTCCACAATTTAATTACTGTTAGTTTCCTTTCCTTGAAAACTGATGTCACTTTTTAAAGATTGAACTCCATAAAAACTGTAATGAATATTTACCAATAAAGATACAGTTTCTAATTTTTTGTAATGATGTTGTACAGAACCTTTTTTTCCCTTTCTCTTTTAGGGTATTCATGTAATCACCAGAAGAGTAATCACAAAAAAATATGAAAGACATGTTAATGAACTAAAGAAATGACTGTATCAAACTATCAAAGAGACAGTTACCACATTCAGCCTTTAATGTCTTATCAAATAAATTCTCTGGTCATTCATGTCCATGAAACAGTTCAAGTTCACCCAACATTTCTCAGTTAAATTAGATGGGTAATCTCAGTTCAGCTCTTCTGGAGAGTAATAAACCACATTGGTCACAGTTGACCACAGCTAGTATGCGTTTCATAAAGGACTGGATGTCCATTGGAAAGCTAATCAGTACACCCTCACTTGTAAAATTCCCTCCTGCATTTTGAAGTGATAATCTGTATCTAATTTTTAAAGAAAAATTTACTTTCCTTTCACTCTTCAGAGGCCAATTTCTTTTCTGGACCTGAATAGAGATCATTGGTGAAACAGTACCAAATAGCTTTGGTATGTGTGTAACAAAAACCCACCTCTTTGTAGAACATAACAAATTATGCAATGTTCACAGATGGGCTTCACATTGAGCCTTTTGTGAGAAAATGAAGGCCCAACTCTATTCCCCTCCCCCGTCTTTATGAAAGACTGGGCTCCCAAAGCAATCTGTCCTAATCCTAGGAAAAAATAAATATACTTAATATGGAAGCTTTAGACAGTTATTTTAAAAGGGATTTTCATTTGGACTTTTAGTCCGCATAATTTGCACAAGTATGAACTTGAAGTTACAAGCAACTATTTGTTCCTATAAACAAGCAATGACTTGGAGCCTAAGGATTAAAATTTAACTGCTCCTCTAACCTACCTTTGGCATTTGGCTATTTAGTGGAAATGCTGTTTTCATGCAATTTCTTGTTTGAATTTATAAGCTACCAAAGAAATATAGTGACTTTCCAATTACAATTTTTAAAATATACGCACTGAAAATATTTTATGTCTTGTTTCTATATTTTGGTTTTTTATTATCCTTATGGGGGAAAAGGCTATTAATAGATAATCCTGAGTAACAAGCTAGCAATTTCTGCAGACATGGTAAAGAATGCAGAGAGGCTGTCTCAGGCCCACCCTACCCCATGGGACCTCTATAAACCTGGTATTACTTTTATTGATATGCTGGTCTTCGAGCGTCAGTCTTTGAACATAAATTGCAGGCACTGGGAAGACTCTGCACCCTTGGTGCCTAGCCCAGGGCTTTGCTTATAGGAGGTGTCCATAAAGTCATGGAATGAATGAATGAACGGGTTAACAAAGAGAAGGCGAAACATAGAACGTTAAGTAGTGTGGCCCCTTGGGGTCCCCGGCCTTTGCAGGTCCCTCCCACCCTGACTCTGCTCTTGGTCATCAGACTTGCAACAGGAGCAACTGTGGTGCCAGCAGAGAGTTGACCCGTTCTTGAGCATTGGAACTCGCTGTCTTCTGCTGCTCTTGAGAACCCTGAGACCACCGTGAAAGCAAGACTGGGTTAGCCTGCTCAATGATGAGAAATACAAGTATTGTTACCCCTGTCCGCCCAATAGACAGCCAGCATGAGGCCATCGATGGCCAGCTAACCGTAGTATATGAGTGAGCCCCAGTAAGACCAGACAGAAAATCTACCACCTAGATGAAGGCGTGTATAAAGGCACAGAAGCATGGAGTAGCATGAAATAGCAGGGAACAGCAAGTCATTTGTTATGATTAGATTAGAGAGCTCATGTAGGGGAGAGGCAAGGGTTATGAATAATCTTGTATGCTAAACTGAAGATCTTGGTTTGATCCTAAAAGCTATGGACATCTATTGAAGGATCAAACAAAGGAATAACAAAATGTGTAAAAGTGAGCCAAGGAGTGAAATCCTTCATGACTCCAACGCTTAATACTCAGAGTGGGGGCAGCATTGAGAGGAGAGGAATGAGAAGGATGCTCTAAGAAGTAAGAGGAGAGCTAGAACAGGTTGGGTCTTGGAAGTCAAGAGGAGAGCATTTCAAGAATTAAGGGAGGCTCATTAGTAACAAAATGCAGGGGGGCAATCAAGTGAGAGGAGGACTGGAAACTGTGTTTCACATATGAACGATTCTGGTGACCCAGAGAAGAGCTGTGTCAGTGAGATGTGAAGCCAGAAGGCAAGTGGAGTCACCTGGAGCTAGAGAAGGGGAGAGAGCCAGTTCTGAGTTCTCTCTGGAGGGCCAACCTTAGAGGTAAAGAGGACCAGAAGATGCTTGCTTGAAGAGGAAGAGGAGGAAAGAGTGAGAAAATGAGACGTGGACATGTGTAGAGGAAGTGGGCATTAGGACATGGCTGGACTCAAGTCTGAAGACAAATAGGGATGTTGTCAGGTTGTAACGTAAGTTCATAGCTTTTTGAGTCTGAGTGGAGTGAACTTCAGATTCAGTTTTATCAAACATTTATTGCATACTTACTGACTGCCGTGGAAGTGGCAGGCACATTTATACACAAGCCTTATCACATTTGATTCCTCAATGCTAGACAATATTCTGGAGCTTGGAAGAAGTAGCTTCCTAACCAGTCAAGGGGAAACATCTCCTTTACATGGGGAGTAAATGGCAGAATTCCTTACCCTAAGACATAATGCAAACTGGAAACATAAGGTCACTGAGCTCATGTGGGACCGTGGCTGTCTGTCCAGGTAATGTGGACATCATGGAAGTTATTAAATTGTCATCCTCTGTTAGCTTCCTAGGGCTGCTGTGACAGAGTAACATGAACTGGTGGCTTAAGACAACACATTTATTCCTTTACTGTTCTGGAGGCTGGAAGTCCAAAATGAAGGCATTTGCAGGACTGTCGTCCCTCTCAGACTCTGGGCAGAATCCTTCTTTGCCTCTTGGTAACTTTTGGTGATGGCCATAGATCCTTGGTGTCCTTGGCTTGCAGCTGCATTACTCCAATCTCTGTCTCTGTCATTACACGGCATCCTCCCTGTGTGTCTCTGCATCCATATTTCCCTCTTGTTATAAGGACATCAGTCATATTGGGTCAGGACCCACCCTAATAACAGAATCTTAACGTGGTTACATCCACGAAGACCCTAAAAGGTCACATTCGCGGGAACTGGAGGTTAGGGTTTCAACATATCTTTTGGGGAGAGAGGACATAGCTCAACTTATAACACATCCTTTTCTGGACAAGGTACCTATTGCCTGTTTCACAGACAGAACACCAGGGGAAAGGACTTTTACTAAGATGCAACAGAGACTTTTAAAATGTTCTTTTTTTAAAAAAACTGGTAGATATTGATAGATATTTAATACATGCTTTAGATGCATAAAATAATGATAACTATGTCCATTGTTTACAAAGGGAAATTGTTCTTAGAATAGATTGTATACATGAGGTAGGGCTGAAATCAAATGAAGGGTCTTTGGTCCAGAAACATGAAGAAGACTGGTTCCAACGCATAGGATTTTTTGGTGTGGGGAAGAGGAAGTATAATGGTGTAGTGAGTTCCCAATTTAGCACACCATATGGGCGTGATAAGTAAAATTTAAACATTAAAAAACAAAAAGACATACTGGGAAAAACAAGATCAACATTTCTCTGGTAAAGATACGTGAAGCAATGAACCAGGCTGTTGTGAACTGAGTTGTGTCCTTAAAAGATGTTAAAGTCCTAACTCCCAGTCCCTGTGACCTGATTTGGAAATAGGGTCTTTGCAGATGATTGAGGTAAGATGAGGTCATTAGGGGAGGTCCCAATCCAATATGTCTGTGTCCTCATAAAAAGGGGAAATGTGGACAGAGATACAGACACACACAGAGGGAAGACCATGTGAAGACCCAGGGAGATCACCATCTACAAGCAAAGGAACACTGGAGGTATCTGAAGCTTGGAGAGAGGCCGGGAGGTTCTCCCTCACAGCCGTCAGAAGGAACCAACGCTGCCGACATCTTGATTTCAAACATCTAGCCTCCAGAACTGTGAGATAATAAATTCCTGTGGTTTGAGTCACCCAGTTTGCTGTACTTCCTTAACGGTAGCCCTAGGAAACTAATATACTGGCTGAAACCACAGGTTTGTTTGGTTCCAGCTGCAGAAACTCATACTGATAGCCAGGAATAAAGCTCCTTTTGGGTAACAGATGCTAAATGTGCTCTACATTGGGTGAAATAATAAATTCACTCCTTGAAGCCAGATGCTTGAATGAAACAAAATTGGAGGAAAACCCAGTTTCTAACCTGGGGCTATGGCTCTACAGAAAGCTATGGGCCTAGGGAGGCTCAAAGGGCAAAACTTGGGCCAGCCTGGTGGTGTAGTGGTTAAGTTCATGCGATCTGCTTCGGTGGCCTGGGGTTTGCAGGTTCTGATCCTGGGCGTGGACCTAGCGCTGCTCATTAAGCCATGCTTTGGTGGTATCCCACATAAAATAAAGGAAGATTGGCACAGATGTTAGCTCAGCAACAATGTTCCTCAAGCAAAAAGAGGAAGATTGGCAACAGTTGTTAGCTCAGGGCCAATCTTCCTCACAAAAGAAAAGGGCAAAACTTACTTCACACAGGGGAACTGAACAAGCTACATGATGGCTTAGGGGCTTCAAGACCCTAATGTCAAAGCAGAACAGGCACCCCCAAACTTATAAGAATTGTACACTGGGAGTGAGACAGAAACAAATGGAAGCAGTCACAGAACTGTACTCAGGAAATACTGTATTCAGGGAGAGAGAGAGAGACAGACAGAGAGAGAGAGAGACAGAGAGAGAGAGAGAATATGACTAAGAGAGAGAAAACCTGAGCCTAATAACCAAAGTTCCAAAATAAACAAACACATAGAAGTACTAGGAAAGACAACAGTAAGATAAGCTGTTAGAACATGAATTCACTACAGGTAAATTTGAATTGATGAGGTAATCTGACAAAGATTTTAAAATGTGTGTGTTTAGTATGTTCAAAGAAATAATTGATAGTATCCATTAAAAAAAGAAAAACAAATTATGATGCAAAACAGGCCAGAATAAAATAAGAACTGTTGGCTAATGAAAAGTCTTGAAAATAAAAAGTCATGAAATGAAACATTAAAACATAGGATAAATTTGGCACAGCTGAAGAGAGGATTAGAAAATTGAAAAATGTAATATCGAGGAATCTATACATATGCACAACAGAAATAAACATAAAAATTAGAAAATTTAGATTAGAGAAGAGATTAAGAGGCTTCAGAAGAAAATAATGCAGAGAATGTTGTCCAAGCAATACTTGAAAAGATAGCAACCTCGAAATTTCTAGAAGTAAAAAAAGATATGAATCATTGGATCTAAATTGTGCTGTGAATGCTGATAAAGATAAATACACCATTGAGTACATTGTAGGAAAACTACAGACTATTAAGAATGAAGACAAAACTTTAAAAGTTACCATAGGGAAAACATAAAATGACTACAAATCATTAACACATTGACAGGAGACTTCACATTAACCCTGAGCAGAGGCTCAAAGGCAAAGGTATAATAACAAAATCTGGAGGAAAAAATAACTACCAGCCTAAAATTTCATATCTTGCTAAACTACCATCAAGAATAAAATAAAAATTAAAACAAATAGAATTTACCATTAAGAGCCCTCACTGAATAAATTATCCAAGTAATAATACTTTTTAACATACACACATACTAAAACATACACATATACCTACACTAAAAGAAAAGAAATAGAACTTTTACCTTTCCCAGTAGAGGGGAAAATGAAGAAATACAGAAAATATTAATCCAAAAGAAAACATGAAAGAAGACAATAGGAAGTAAAGCAAAATATCAGGAAATACAAAAAGAAGATGGTAGAAATACGTCCAAATTTATCAATAATTGCAATTTTTGAAAACAGAATAAATTCATCTGTTAAAAAGTAGATATTATCAGAGAGAACTAAAAAGAAAAAGATCCAATTTTAAGTTGCTTAAAAGAGAAAATCAAATATAAAGAATTGTAAAAAGATTGAAAATAAAAGGATGGGGAAAGAGATACAATGCAAAAACTAATAAAAATAAAGCAATTATAGCGATATTTACATTAGACACAATAAAATTTAAGGCATCAAAGAATTACTAGGGACGAAGAGAACATTGCAAGCTACGTTCTACCGAGAAAAAATAATAACTTAGGGTTCATTCAATATAGGCTTGCAATATGTTAAACAGAAACGGACAGGGAGCCGCCCCATGGCGGAGTGGTTAAAGTTCGCGCACTCCCCTTCGGCGGGTCCAGGGTGCTGCCGCTTCAGAGCCTGGGCGCAGACATGGCACCGCTCATCAGGCCATGCTGAGGCGGCGTCCCACATGACAAAACCACAGGCACTCACAACTGAAAATATACAACTATGTACTGGGAGGCTTTGGGGAGGACAAGGAGGAGGAGGAGGAGGAGGAGGAGGGGAAGGAGATGAAGAAAAAGAATGGCAACAGCTGTTAGCTCCGGTGCCCATCTTAAAATCAAACAAACCAACAAAACCAAAAACACAGAAATGGACAGAGCTACTAAGAGAAACTGAGGAATTCTTAGTCATAGTGAAATAAATATTTCAGAACTCAGAATTCAAAATAAAAATTCATATTCTTCTTTCAGAAAAATGAGATTAAGTTCAAAATAGATTAGAATAAAAAAATATTTGAACTACCAAGATGACCTAATAGATATAGAATTCTGCATTCAAAAAATAGAAAATAAAAATCATTTTCAAGTTCATATGCAATATTTACAAAGTACTTCAAGAGCAAGTCTGTACAAATTTCCAAGGATCAATGTCTTACAGACCACATTCTCTGACTTAAATACAATTAAATTAGAAATCATTACTTAAAAATAAAGCAATCTCAACAAAACATGTTTAAAAATCTCACATGTTAAAGGGGCAATGATAGTGGTAATGAAATATTTAGAACTAAGCAACAATTGAAGTCCTATATGTTACTTTATGGGACACAACTAAAATACTTTTTAGAGTCATAAATACATTTATTAAAATACAGTAAAAATGAAAAAAATGAGTAAGCTAGACCAAAAATAGAAAAATCCTCCAAAAACAGAAGGAAATAACAGAGAAAACACACAAATCAGAAAACAAAAAGTAGTAGAGTAAATCAACAAACCAAAAATTAGTGTGTTAGAAAAGATTATGCAACACGTTAGCAGCATTAAGAACAAATAATGTAAACACATAAAAGAATATTGGAGACAGAAAAGGGGACATAATTATAGAGGATGTAGAATTCACAGAAGAAGACGATGAACAAATTTCTCTCCATGTATTTGAAAACCTAGATAAAGTGGATTAGTTATCCCAGAAACAAATGTTGCTGCAATTGACTCAATAAAAAATAGAAAACTAATAACCATTAAAGAAACTAAAGTGGTACTCAAAAATCTCTCTTGCCTTTGTAAAAGACACGAGGCCAGTTTGACAGATACATTTTTTGTATCATCAAAGAACAGATAATACCTGTTTTATACAAATTTTAGCAGTCTCAAAGAAGAGATAGAGCTAGTGATTCTTTCTATGAGTCTAGTATAACCTTTACACCCAAATTAGGTAACGGTAGTTCAGGGGAAAAATTTATAGATGAAACTCAGAAGAAAAATCCTAAATAAGATATTGGAAATTAAAGTTATCTATGTACACAAAAAAATTGGAAATGTAAGTAGGATTCAACATGAGAAAATTTATGATGTATTTCAGCACTAATAGATTGAAGAAGAAATATCACAATTATTAGCTCAAGAGGTAGAGATAAAAATTATCAATCAATTTGTTATAAAAACTCTTAGCACCTGCAAATAGAAGATAACTCTGTTGACTGGAGAAAGAACAGCCATGACAAACCTACAAGGAAAATCAGAGTTAGTGCTGACACTTTAGAAACTGTCCTATCAAGAGAGAAACAAGACAAGGGTGCCACTAGCTGCTCTATTCAGCATGATTCTGACAATCTTAGCCAGTGCAATAAGAAAAGAAAAAATAAGAGGTACATAAAGATTGGAAGAGACTAGTCTTTAAATTATAGATGACATGATTGTCTAAACAGAAAGGACAAGAGACTTTTCAGACAAGCTATTAGAAGCCATAGAGTTCAGCAAATTTGTTGGACACAAGATCAAAAATGCAAAATTCAATAGTCAACAGTAATAGACATTTAGGATACGTCATAGAGAAAATCCATTTATGATAGTAACAAAAACTATAACTTACTTGTCCTGATAAGTTACCTAGGAATAAATCTAATAAAAGATGTATAAGACCATTATGAAGACATTATGAAACATTAGTAAAGAAGATAAAAGAATCTCCAAATTGATAGACAGTTATATCATATTCGTTGCTGGGATGACTCAGTGTCATAAAAATGTTCATTTTTTCAGGTCAATCTTTAAATCAAAATACCAACAACTTTTTCATGAATCTTGAAATGGTAAACCTAAAATTCCTATGAAAAAGTAAAGAACCAAGAGGGGCGAAGACAATTTTGAAGAACAAGATGGAGATTGCTGTGTTAGATATCAAGTTTTACTTTAAAACCAGAGTTATTAAAACTCTTTGGTATCAAAGCAGAAAAGACGAATAGGTCAATTATACAGAAAGGAGAGCCTAGAAAGAGTTTATACTTGCGTGGATACATGGCAGATGTCAGAGGCAGCATTACAAATCAGAAGAGGGTGGGGAGACACATGGTGGCAGGATAATCTGCTATTCTATTGGAACAAAAAAGGTGGATTCCAAAATCATATCATCGCAAAAATAAGTTCTGATGCCTTAAAACACCACAGTGAGAAAACCAAATTGGAAATATTTGTGGAAGACAACGTAGGATTATTTTTATGAACTCAGAGTAGGAAAATTTATCTAAAAAAGATAAAAGAGTAATTCATAAACCAAAAGATTGAAAAATAGAACTACATAAAAAAAAACTTTATTTCCCAAAAGACATCAAAAGCGAAGTTAAAAGACACACCACAGACATTGAGAAGGTATTTGTAAAGCATAAAACTGACAAATGATTAATATTCAGGATTTATAAAAACCTCCTACAAATCAATAAGGAAAAGAAGAATAAACAAATAATATAAAAATGGTCAATTGCTAGTAACAAGTACTTCACAGAAGAGGAAACCAAAATGATCAGTAAACATACAAAAAATTATTCTCACTAGTTATCGGGGAAATTTCAAATAAAAAAATGAGATATAATTTCATGCCCGTCAGATCAGCAAAAATTAAAAAGTGTGGCAACCTCAAGTGTTAGTAAGAATATGGAGCAATACAAACTCATAAACCACTGGTATGAGTGCAAATTGGTGTAACAATTTAGTAGTACAATTTAACAGTGTCTAGTAGAGTTAAAGATGTATATACTCTTCAACTCAGGTATTTTCTCTAGTGAAACTCTTGCACATATGACTATGAGAAATGTACAGGAATGTTAATAGCAGCTGTGTTTCTGACTGCAACCAATTGAAAATCTCTAAATTCCTATCAACAGGAGAATGAATATATTGTAGTTTGTCATACAATGGAATATACTGTATAACAGGTAAAATAAATGAACTCAAGCTCCATACAGAAAAATACTATAATTAAATTTCAAAAACATAGCATGTGTTGAGGGGGGAAAGAATACATACATTCCACTATCATTTATATAATGTTTGAAAACATGCCAAAAGATGTTATATATGTTGCGTGTGTATGTACGTATGTATAGAAATATTATAAAATATACAAGATTGACAAATGCTAAAATCAGAGGAGTAGTTACCTCTGGAGACAGAGGGAGGAACGTGGTTACCAGGGGGCTTCAACTCTATCTTCACTGTTTTATTTCTTTTACGAATCAAGAGTGGCAAAATCTAACAGAGCCAGGTGGTATTCAACATATTTTCTGAATATTTGAAATATTTCATAATAAAAATAGTTTCTATATCAAATACATCCGTGAGGAAATTAAGCCCTTCCTCAATTGCATTCTTACAGCTATGAAGACACAATAATGAAATTATTTTACGACCTTTTGCTGCCTCTAGCTTACATTGTGTAGAGTTAACAATAGGCAACATACTTCTTCCTCTGACCTACTTTTTTCCACACGATTGTCGACGTTAAGATGAGGAGTCTACATTAAAGAAGTTGAATTGGCTAGGAATGTGACAGGCTGAGGAATGGAGTCCGGTGACATTTCTATACACTGGCATTTCTAAATATCTGCTTTTCTGATCTCAGTTTAGTCCTTCAAATCCCAGACTTGGGGTCCCTCCAGTTGGATGGCATATTCATATGGCATCTTTCACGTGCAAAGATGTAATTTCTAGCTCAGTTAAGGGTGCACTTGATATGTCCATGAATTTGCATGAATCCATGCACAGTATCTTGTAACATTTTGCCATTTCTGTAACAGAGACAATCTTAAATTAAAAAATTAATGTCCACTTGTCTCTACACTAATTAAATCCTTTCTTAATATTTTGTTACCACCATAAGGCTTATATGGTTTATAATGCCTCTTGAGTAATTGGGCAGCAACCGGGCAGGTTGGGATGAAATCTGAGGTTTGGGATGAAATCAGTGGCCACAGGATCCAGGGAGGCTGCTGGAATCCAACTCATGGTCCAACAACGGAATACACAGCAGAAAGCATCCTTGTCTCAGGCTTCATGCTTTGGGGAGCTCTAAGTACCAGTTTTGGGCATAATTAGGAATGTGCTTAGTGGCATTCGTTAAATGAAGCATTGTCTACATATACTTAAAAGCGTTACTAACCTGAATTAATACAAGACATCCCTCAAGTTAATAAGGTATATTTTTAGTAGGTATTAGTCTTTTTTTCTATTAAAGTTTTACGATCTTACAAATTCAAAGTAATTTGCTTGCTTACTTATTTCAAAAATTAACACCATATTTTCAAAGCATGGATTACCTTTTGTTTTCGTTTTCACATTTTTCAACCCCATCTCTGACCTATAGACAGAGCTTCAACTAGATAGAGAACTTCTGATTTTTGTGATTAGTATTCTGATCCAATTGGTCATCTTGACTCTTTTCTATGCCATTGAGAATTCTCTATATTTGGAAAGGTATATTAAGGGACAGGCTGCTGATCCTCCAGGCTTTAATTTATTATCTAATAATTCTAAATCCCATGCTTCGAGTAGAAAACAATCTCTAGAATATAGGTGTAAAGAGCAAGGAAAATTCCTAAGAAAAGGTAGTTGAGAATCAGTTCAAATCTCAAAGACAAGGATGACATATACAACTTAGAAATATAGCATTTGAATAATAGGTAATTGATAACAATAAGGGAATTAGTACAAAAGTTGGTGGTGGTGACATCACAAACATTTACAGACACCTTAATACATTATATATAGTAAATCAGGCTAGTCCTTGTACTTAATTCATCATTCATTAATTCCTTCTTCTATCCTTTTTTATAGCCATCAATTACATGCTAAACAATGTTATATGTTGTTTATATATGTGTAGTATATGCAATAATATTGTAAAACATGCATTTGAATAAGAATTTGAAAACTTTAGTAAATTATATTAATTATAGTTGAAGTCTGGAAACAATATATAAAACAATACTAATGCCTAAAATTTCTTTTTCTCTTTTTTCTAAGCTCCAATTTCTTGTGTGTTTTAAAATTATTTTTGTGTTTAAAACAAAAACAGGGGCAACTGAACTCCACTTTGAAGTAATATTTATTTTTACAAGTTGATGGAAAATACACTTAGTGAAAAAACACCTTTCAGATCAAAATTTTCCAAGGGTAAAAAGAAAGGTTTTTAAATTATTTCAAATATATTGCGATGGAGAATTCTCCTAGCCTTTAAAATCACCTCTTCAATGTTTCTTTCTTAAAAGTCTCAGAGAATTAACAACACAATGTAATCTAGGTTTAAATTTGGCTTTCTCCCGTGTTTCAGATATTTATGTTTGAGCTTTCTCTTACCGACAAGCCACTTAAAGAGCCTCTGTTACTTTGAGATTTTATCTATGAGATTTGTGTCTTCGGGGCTCATTAAGAACATTTCCAAAGATTACAATGTCAATAGCACCTAATTACTGGACTGTGAGAAAGGTCTTCTTGAGTACATAAAGTCTGTGGCCATGCACACTACACAATGGGCAGCTCAGATCCCAAATTTTATCACAGTTAAGCAGCAAACAAATTAATAATGTTACCGGGGCTCTCTTGGGATAATTACCACTGCGTAAGAAACTGCTTTGAAATTTTGCAGACAGTATTGAACCTCATTTTTTATTCCCTTATATTAACAAGGGAACAATTATTTATCTCTTTTTACGTATTTATCTCTTTTCCTGTGTTGCCTAAGTGACTCTCTGTTGTTCTTTTTAGAATTTTTTGGGTTAAAACTTGCAACATAAAAAAAAAGTCATTTTCAATCTGCTTAGAAAAGATACCTCACTCGACATCACATTATTTTAAATTATATTTTATGTTTTATTTCACTCTTTTCAGAATATATGCTGTATATTTTGATAATAATGATAGATTTTATTCTTATACTTATGCCTGGAAGAAAATTAATTACTAAAGAACTAAAGGAGAGACTAGTTCTTTTAAATCACTAGCCTACTGCTGAGGACATTGTGGCAGTCATGCAGTGGGCTAAAATGCAGGTTTGCAGACTTTATAATAAAATATTATCAACAGCTCAGGAGGAAAGGTAGGGAGAGGGGTTAACTAGGCACACAGCATGGGTTATCTCATCCACTCCTCATCACAAAGCTACGAAGTGGGGTCACCATCCCCGTTTTACACAGCAGAGGGAATTGAGATGAAGTCACCCAGTGAGTAAGCGGCCGGAACCGAGATGGGAACCAAAGTCTGTCGGCCTGCAAAATCTTTCTGTTACATCACATGCTTTCCCATTGTGTGTTGTTGAGAATGGGACAACACGTTGTCATGCATGAGTCTTGGGGTAACTCGAGTGGTGACAAGCCTGGGCTCTGGGGCCACACTGAGTTTGAATCCTGCCACTCCAGTCACTTGTAGTGTAACCCTGGCAGCTTAGTAAACCTCTGTACCCAAATGTCTCCCCTGTAGACTGGGGGAAAGCAAGGATGCAGACCTCATGGGGTTTTGTGAAGATTAGAGCTAAGACATGACAGACATTTAAAAAGGCACCTGTACCCACTAAATGTTAGCTATCCATAATTTTTAAAAGTATCTTGGGGTGTGAAAGTATGACCTAAGAACCTCGATCTTTGATGCGACATTGACGATGCCATTAACAGGGAGGAGAAACATTCAGTGGGTGCTTAAAATGTTAATATTCTGAAACACGGAACTCAATATAACAGTGACTTTACAGAGTTTGACTTGGGGTCTGCTACCAGATAGGTCACAGTAACTCCCCATGTTATAGAAAGTACTAAAGATTTGTCTATAAATCAGGTACATACTAACTATGTAGCTAAATGCCACTTTAATAATGTATTTAATTAGTGCTTAAAGTATTAATAATGCATTAAACTATTTCCGAGGGGCCCAAAGGGAATACTCAACCTTCTGAAGCATCTGGGAAGCTTGGAGTGGCTTGTGTCATGAAGACAACTTGGCCTTTTGAGTGTCTAGTGTGACTACCATCCAGTAGCCATAGCCTGTGCTTTCTAATGAGAAGATTCATTTCCTCTCCTAATTAGTAAATTTGTAATTCAACTTTCTTCCTGGCATTCATTTGTTTGTTTTGATTTGCTAAAAATTAAAAATTTATTTCTAGTAAATTTTGGATTAACTACCACCCAGTTAACCAAAAACGTTAACTGGATTCTTTCCCCTTAGTATCTTCACGGGGAAGAACATGACGTGTCAAAGTTGTATGAGAGAGTTAGTAGAAGGAAATTTCGGGAATATGTCCAGAGGCATTTGGTGTGAACATTGCCCCCTACACGCCCCCTGCAATGCATGTTAATATTCAGAATGATGAGCTTTGTGGCATACTGTAAAATTATGGATCATAAAAAAGCGTTTACATTCAACTTTATTAGGCAAAATTTTATTAGGCAAAAAAAGTGGGCTAATGAATTTTAGGATGATTTTCAGCAGACAGAGTGGAAATAACTCTACCTTTTGCATTTTCAGCACTGAGGAAAGGGAGTAACATTTATTTTGGTTGCGACTCCCTTATATTCCAGCTGGCCATCAAAGTTTATTTGTGTTACTTCAAATGGACCTTTGAAAAGTGGTTTGCTTGGCTGGAGAAAATGGATTTTGGATGCAAAATCCTCAAGTGGATTTTTGGGGGAATAGAATGCTGCTGTTAACTAAACTCTAATTAAAATGTCAGGCCAACCACACTTTCCAAATTCAACAATCTATATTTTTAAGCTAAATCATGAGACTCTATCTTCTCCTAATACATTATGATGTTTTAGAAATAGCTTACTGTACGGGTTGGAATTTCCAACAACTCAAGAGATCTAATCATTTAATGATTAAATGCTAATACCTTTAAAAGGTTGCCGCTCTGTAAGCTATCAGCTTCATGCTATAGAACCACTCTGGGCGTTACTGTAATTGAAGTGCCGGCCCAGGAGGCAGCCAGCATTGCGATTGCTGAAGGATTCCTTTGTACCCAGGACAGGCACCTCTGGAACAGATACTACCTATACATATAAGCACTACAGAAAAAGCCTGTCCATCACACACAGGCCCAGAGATAGGTTCCTCTCTGCTGAAGCTTAATCTAGTTTTCAAAAAGGAAACAACAAATGTCGGAGAGGTTGTGGAAAAAGGGAACCTTCATCCACTGCTGGTGGAAATGCAAACTGGTGCAGCCACTGTGGAGAAGAGTATGGAGATTTCTCAAAAAATTAAAAATAGAAATATCATATGACCCAGCCATCCCACCACTGGGTATTTACCCAAAGAACTGGAAATCGACAACTCAAACAGACTTATGCACCCTTACATTCATTGCAACATTATTCACAATAGCCAGGACATGGAAGAAACCCAAGTGCCCATTGACAGATGATTGGATAAAGAAGATGTGGTGTGTGTATATATATATATATATATACACACACACACACATATACAATGGAATACTACTCAGCTATAAAAAAATGATAAAATTATCCCATTCTCAATAACATGGATGAACCTTGAGGGTATTATGTTGAGAGAAATAAGCCAAACAGAGAAAGACAAACACCATAAGATTTCACTTATATGCAGAATACAAACAAACTTATGGAAAAAGAGAATAAATTAGTGATTACTGGGGGAATGAGGGTGGAGGGTGGGCACAAGGGGTGAAGGCACACACTTATATGGTGTATGACAAACAATAACGTACAACTGAAATCTCGCTATGTTATAAGCTATTATGACCACAATAAAACAAAAATAATGAGGAAAAAAAAGGAGAAGATTTAAAAGTTAGGGTCCGGGATTTAAATTCATATCACACACTTCTCTGTGTGTGAATAAAGATTATAAAAGTCTACTTTTAAACATTCCGGGACATGAAAAACAGAAATTATTGACACCTTTTGGTTACCACCAATAATAACAATTTAAACTAATAATGTCATATTTTACTAATCCAATTTGTTTATTAGAGAAAAAGAAGCCCAGCTGCTTCCAAAAGATGTATAGAAACTAATGGACAGAGATACTTCTGGTTCCAAAAGAGTCCAATGTGATGTCCTGTAGACCGATGGGAGATAAAGTATGCTAGAGAGAGTCATACTTTTCTTCTGATTAGTAAAGTGGAAAAATAGAAATTTCACAGGAGCTTCAGGTCTGTTGGCAGTTTAATAAAAAAGAAGCAGAATTCCAACCAAGACATTTTCTAGTTTGGAAGTATGATTAAATTCATCTGCAATTGGCAGTGATCAATATTCAGAAATCCATATTAACATTCTTTTATTCAGCATATCTATGTCTTAGTTTTATAAATGGCTGAAAAAAGTCATGCGTTCCCCAAGAATACCAAGCACTTCAGGACAAGGAAGAAAAGCAATGTTCACCTAGATTAAGCATCTATTCTGCGTGTAAACCTTTTTTCCAACAACAGAGAGTCTTACCTTTTGTTGAAGACACAAAGGCTATCTGATCACCGTCTATGTCCAGGTACTTGTTTTCTATCTGTAGGTAAACCAAAAATTTTCATTACTGAGGTAGGATAACATCACCTGATCAAACGTTTAATAGGGAAAAAATAATCTACTGACCAAAGCTCCATGAAAATCATTTACAGAAGTTGTAGATTCTGCCAGGTTCACTTTAGACTGCACTAATAAAGGTTTTACTTTCTGAAAGACACAAAAAGTATTCACTGTGTTATCTAGGGGAAATAATTTTCAAATCAATGGGGGTAGAATGTTCTTCAGCGCTTAATTAACGAAGGAATGAAAACTATGCTCCTAACTTATTTGCTCTAATATGGCTGGGGAAATCCTTTCCTTTAAACCCATGGAATGGGCTCCTTCCTTATTCTGGCTACTTTGAGAGAAAATTCAAGAAAAATGGTTCCCTCAATGTCTCTTCTGACTCTGCTTCCTTTGGATTATCCCTACCCCATTTGATATTTGCTATTTGCAACTGGTCAGGTGCCATAGGGTCGTCCACAGCACCTCCTAGCTCCTGAAGGCTACCGCAGTGATGGTCTTGATTCCCAGGAACTGAACAATGACAAAGCAAAACCCTAGATTCCGCGAGTTCAGAAGCAGCAACATGCAAGCAGAACTGTCACCAACACCATATATTGCAAAGGAAATCACGACATTAAAAATGTGCAGGTGGAAAAGGTCAAAGGTACACTAAGCTTGTTTACCAAAGAGAGGTCTGAGGTCCATGGATGCTCCCTGGGGATTTATGTGAGATTTTTCCCTATTCAAGGCTTCTCTCTTGTTGGTTTGTATGTATGCATATGTGCATGAACATAAATGTGTTTGCGTGTATTTTTCTATCCCCCATAGCCCACTCCCACTCCATTTGTGTCTCCCCCTCAAAGAAACTATTTAAATATTTTATGTGTATTTTTTATTTGAATATATTCTTGCAAAAATGTGTAATTTTGTGCATGTATTTTAATTTATGCCAGTAGCGTTATGTGATACCCTATTTTGTTGATTCTAAGACATAGCCTTCTGATATTTTAACATCCCTAAAATTGGGATGCATCTTAAAATAGATGAAGTGTCACAGTATCATTGGCAGCACTTTTTCTCTTTTAGAGATTTAGAAAATCTTGAACCAATGTTGAGTACATCTTAGATTCAAAGTAAAAACAGTATACCTTGTGTGTTCTGTGTTCCCACTTTTCCACTAAGTACTAAGTACTTTCACCAAACACTACATTTTAAAGGTCTGTCCATTTTGCTATGTATACCTAAAATCTAGTACTGCATAGGACCTAGTACTACATAGTACTCCAGCATGTATCTGCCCTACTTTGCCCATCTACTCTACCAGGGTGATCAAGCCGTGCCACCATCTCTCACCAGCATCATTTCAATAGCTTCCTAATCTGCTTTTCCCCCCTGCCTCTGCTCTCCATAGCTGCCAGTGTTGTCGCTTTAAAATGTTAAGTGAGATTGTCTTACTGCTCTGCTCAAATCTCTGAAAGGCTCTCAATTTTACATAGAGAAAAAAAAAATCAAAGTCCCTATTATGCTTTGACCATGTTTATTACTACTTTCTCTCCTTTCTCACTCTGCTCCAGCCACACCAGATGCCATGGTGTTTCTCTAACATACCAGGCCCACTGCTACCTTAGGGCCTTCCAATGGTCCCTTCCCTGTCTAGATAATTCTTCTCCTAGATGTCACTACTTCACTACCTTGAAGTCTTTCATGAAAATGGTAAAAGAAGTGTGTTAAATGTATGATTGCTGGGAATTTAAGTTCTAATATAGTCCATTGTTTCATACCTTCAAGCAGCGGGTGTAGGAGAAAATACGGCTTCTATGACAGGGCTGTAAAGTTAAAATCTTCTAAAATTGGGGTCAGGAATAGGTCCTGTGCACACAGCCTGCCTTTCAAGTGTAGATGTGAAAGGGGGATTTGAGCAATACATAAGAGAATGCAGTTGATAAATTGGGTTTCAACAGATCTCACCCTGTCAAGGATGAGAAAAGAGTAAATAAAACAGAGACTATGAAAAAGCTGTAGAATCAGGTAAAGAAACAGTATCCTGAAACCAGAAGAAGCATATAGTTTTAAAAATGATCTATTATGAGAGCTAGGTGAAAACTTCATTAAGCTTTTTTGCCCCAACAATACAGTACAAGAATATATGGCCTCTAAGAAATACAAGCAGAAGTCTCTGGAAAAGAATCAGCTGAGATAAAATGCAAAGGAATTAGGGATGTGATGTGGAAAGATTACTAGTGATTAAAACACAAGAGCAGAATTTAAATCAACATAAGACTTTCACTTCTTATGTTCTTAAATGTAGCCATAAGCTGAGGAAAAATCAAGAAGGCTCAGATCTAAGACTAAAAGAAGATGGAAAACTAAGCCTTCTATCCTGGAGCTACTGTCCGCGTTGAGAGCATTTGTCAAGCTTCACGATTGTATGCAGGAGTTGTCACCACTATAAATCTGGGACCAAAAGGCTACCACTTCAGCAAGGGATAACGCAACTTCAAGCAAGGCTCTCCTAAGCAGTCTGCAAGGAAGACACCTGTTTCCAAGGTTGGCCCCTAGTTGAAGTAGACAAAAGATCTCTCCTGAGACTTCCTAACCATTAACTAGTCCATGTCATTTTTAAGCTGAATTCACAATTATGGTCTGAAACACCATAAGCGAAAAAATTTAAATTTTAACTAGAATTAAATCTAGAATGATGGCGCTCATGGCAACTGAAGGAAGCACATTTAAATCTTTTATAGAAGAATTCCTCTTCAATCAAGGGTTCAAAGTATTTTTGTGAATCAGTTTCCAAGGAAAGCAAGCAGGTCATTGTGCAAAATCTGTACACACATCATGAGTGGTTGCCGGCAGAAACAAAAGATAGTAGAATTAGGCCATCTAAAACTTCAGATGCAGGAATTTTCAGTCATAGAATGTAAAATAAGTACGCATACTATGTTTCAAGAAATAAGAAATAGAAGCTTGATGGTGAATACAGTAGTCTCCACTTATCTGTGGTTTTGCTTTCCAAGGTTTCAGTTACCTGTTGTCAACCACGGTCTGAAAATATTAAATAGAAAACTCCAGAAGTAAACAATTCTTAAGTTTTAAATTGGTCACTGTTCTGAGCAGCATAATGAAATCTTGAGCCTTCCTGCTCTGTCCCACCTGGGTCGTGAATCATCCCTTTGTCCACAGTATCCATTACCCACCGGTTAGTCACTCAGTAGCTGTCTTCATTATCAGATCTACTGTGACGGTATCACTGTACTTGTGTTCAGGTAACTCTTATTTTACTTAACAATGGCCCCAAAGCACAAGAGTGGTGATGCTGGCAATTTGGATATATCAAAAGAAGTCATAGGGGCTGGCCTGGTGGTGTAACACTTAAGTGCTCACATTCCGCTTCAGCGGCTTGGGGTTCGCCGGTTCAGATCTTGGGTGTGGACATGGCACCGCTTGGCAAGCCATGCTGTGGTAGGCGTCCCATATATAAAGTGGAGGAGGATGGGCACGGATGTTAGCTCAGGGCCAGTCTTCCTCAGCAAAAAAAAAAAAAAGCCATAAAGTGCTTCCTTTAAGAAAAAAGGAGAAAGTTCTCAACTTGATAAGGAAAGAAAAAAAATCATATGCCGAGGTTGCTAAGATTTATGGTAAGAACTACTCTTCTACCCATGAAATTGTGAAGAAGGATAAAGAAATTCATGCTCGTTTTGCTGTCATACCTCAAATATGCATGTAGAGGAAAAAACACAGTCTCTATAGGGTTCTGTACTATCTGAGGTTTCAGGCATCTACTGGGAGCCTTGGAATGTACCCCTCATGGATAAGAGGGGACTGCTATAATTAGGAAACGTATTTGAAAAGAGAACCAAACAAAATTTACTTATGCATTTTTTACAATGATAAATATAATAATTGAAATTAAAATTCAGGGGACAGTTTTAACAGAAAAATTATACATATGTGAAAAAACACAATAAGTTGAAGGACAGAATGGAATATACTATCCAGAATGTAGCTCAGAGAGACAGAATTACATCAAATATAAAAGAAAGGAAAGGAACATAGAGGACAGAGGGACAAAGTATAACATATATTTAATCAAAGTTTCAAAAGAGAGAGAGAAGAGGGCTAAGGGAAAATATAAAGCGATAGTGATTGAAAACTTTCCAGAACTAGTGAAAGAAACTAATCTCCACTTTCAAGAATTCCAATGAGGAGCGGCCCCATGGCCGAGTGATTAAAGTTCCACACACTCTGCTTTGGCAGCCGGGGTTTGCGGGTTCGGATCCTGGGTGTGGACCTACTCCACTCATCGGTCATGGTGTGGAGGCATCCCACATACAAAAATATGGAAGGAGGTTGGCACAGATGTTGGCTCAGCACTAATCTTCCTCACCAAAAAAAAGAAAAGAAAAGAAAAAGAAAAAATGAATTCCAATGAATCTCAAACAGAATAAACAAAAGAAATCTACAACTAGACACATCACAGTGAAACTGTAGGATGTTAAAGAAAAAGATCTTAAAAGCAGCTAGAGACGAGAGACAGATTAACATTAAGAAAACCACAGTTAAAGAGAGGTCAAAAAGTTTCAATGGTAACAATGGAAACCAGGGGAAAGTGGAATGATATCTTCAAGTGTAAAGGGAAAGTATCATCAACCTAGAATTTTACACCTAGTGAAAATATCTTTCAATAACAGGAGCAAAAATAAAGACACTTTCCATCAAATGATAACTGAGAGTGTGAGCCACCAGCAGATGCCCAGTAAAGAAATTTAATGAATGTACTTCATGCAGAAGGAAAGTGATCCCAGAGGGAAGGTCTGAGATACAAGAAGGAATTGTGAATAAAGAAAGTGGTAAGTATATAAGTAAATCTAAACAAATATTCACCAAATGAGCCTATAATAATTATATACCATGGAGATTAAGGAAAACAGAATTAGAATGCATGATATAATAGCATAATAGACTGATAGTGGGTGGTGATGGAAATTTAATGGCTCAAAGAACTTTTAGTGTTCAGGAGGATGGTAAAGATATAGAGGAAATTTAGACTTCCCTGATAGAGACAGAGTTTAGAACTTCCCAAATGACAATGAGAAAAAAATTAACTGATTCACAAGGATTCAAGGAGAGGAGAAGAATACATAGAAGAAGAAAGACAAACAGAAAACACAACATAAGAAAATAGACATCCAAATGTATCAAGGATTACAATAAATTTAAACGAACTCAATATTACAGTTAGAAGATAAAGATTGTCAAACCCGATTAAGAACAAAGTCTAAAACTAGTCATATGCTAAAAGAGTCACATCCAAAGCATAAGCACACAAAAGGTTGAAAGCGATACTGTAGGAAAAGATATACCAAGAAAATAATAACCTACAGAAAGTTAAGCAGCTGTAGTATTATAAAGCCAAAATAGACTTTAAGGCAAAAAGCATTTGGAGAGATAAAGAGGTCGTTACGTAACGAAAAATGCTCAGTTTCCCAGGAGGATACAGCAATGCTAAAGCATCAAGCATCTGATAACACAGCTTCAAATTACATAAAGCAAAACCTGATACCAATTACACGAAGAAATATGCATCTCCTCCATTAGAGCATAAAAATACAAGGTACCTAAGATTAAATTTTTAAAAATTGCAAGATTTCTGTGCAGAAAATTCTAAAATTCTATTGAAATCCAGCCTAAAGAAGAGATACACCGTGTTTAAGGATGAGAAGACTCAGTTCCATAAGGATGCCGATTGTGTCCAAATTGATCTGTAGATTTAATGCACTTCTAATCAAAATGCCAACAGAATTTTTTGTTTTGTTTTGTTTCTTATGTTTTTGTTTTTTTCTGTGAATATTGACAATCTGATTCTAAACTTTATATGGAAATGCAAAAATTCAATAAAGCCAAGGCACTTTGAAGAACATCAGGGCACAGGTATTTGCCGTATCAGAAAAAGACTTACAATAAATGTGTAGATATAAAATCAGTGTCATATGGGTGCAAGAATGGACAAATAGAACAGTAGAACAGAAGGGAGAAACAGACTCACATATATATATATATATATATATATATACACATATATACATATGTGAACCCTTAATATTGTATATAACAGGCAGAATTGTGTATCGGGGGAGAAAATAGACTTTTCAATAAATGTTGCTGGTTCCATTGTTTATCTATATAAAAGAAAATGAAATCAGATGTCTTCCTCTCTATACACTAATATAAATTCTAGGTGGATTAAACCTCTAAATCTGAAAGGCAAAACAAAACAATTTTAAAGATCATAGAGAAGACCATATATATCTATATAAAAACATTATATTTATATTATTAAATGCATTAAATATATATAAATATATTAAATATTAAATATGCATATTTAAAGGTATAATGGGCTTTTTGTTTTTTAAAGATTGGCACCTGAGCTAACAACTGGTGCCAATCTTCTTCTTTTTTTCTTCTTTTTCTCTCCAAGTCTCCCCAGTACATAGTTATATATTTTAGTTGTGGGTCCTTCTAGTTGTGGCATGTGGGATGCCACCTCAGCATGGCCTGATGAGCAGTGCCATGTCCACGCCCAGGATCCAAAACAGCAAAACCCCGGGCCGCAGAAGCAGAGCATGAGAACTTAACCACTCGGCCACAGGGTCAGTCCCAGAGTCTTCTATATATTTTCGATTAAAGTTTAGGTAAGGTTTTCTTAAGGCACAAAAACGTAAAGGCAAAAAGGAAAAATTATTAAACTAACATTAAGATTAAGAACATCTATTTGTGAAAAGATACCAAAACATCATCTGTAAAGTGGGAGAAGATATTTGAAACACATATAACTGAGGAAGGACTAATATCCAAGTTATATGAAGAATTCCTGTAAATAAATAAACAAAAGACAACCCAGGAGAAACAAAAGACCAAAACTTGAAAACTTTATAAAAGAGGAAGCCTGAATGGCTAATAAACATGTAAAAAGACAATCAAATTCATTAGTAATCAGGGAAATGCAAAAAATCAAATTACAAAAGCACACACACACACACAAAACCCCCAAAACCACAGGGAGAAACAATTACACAATCATGAGACTGACCAAAATGATAAAGTCTGACAAGGTCAGTGGTGGAGACAGCGTGGAGCAGCGGAAACTTGCATCCACTCCTGGCTGTAGTGTTAATTACTAATTCTACTTTGGAAAACGCTTTGGCTTTACCTTATATGGCAGAGACCTTTCATTTCTCTCAATATCTGGTCTTCCCTTTTCTTTTGGTAATATTTTGGTTGGGCATTTGGCTGCCCACTTTCTCAGCCTCTTGCAATGAGATCAGACAGTGGGACATGAGTAGAAGTGATGTGCACGCCATTTCTGGGTCTCATACATTAAGGATAAACAAGCTTGCCTTGCACCTCCTGCTTCTCCTGTCTGGAACCCATGGACATGGAGTTGATCACCTTTATTGATGTGGATGAGGTAACCATCTTAGGAAATGGCAGACCAGTAAGATTGAAGGAACCTGTGTACAGCATGACTTTGTGGAGTGCTCCTCAGGGGCACTCCTGCCTGGAGCTGCTCATTTCTTCACTATGACATGAAAGAGAAGTAAACTTCAATTGTATTTAAGCCAGCATACTTGTGTTGTAGTAATCAGATCAGCTCGTCCATAGACTTGAGCAGACCAATACTTGACCACCAGCAATTCTGTTATTAGTGTAAAACCTGGAAATACTATCTGTGTGCATCAGGTGAAACTACAAGAATGTTTAGGGCAACAATGTTCACAACAGCAAAAAAATGAGAACCAACCCAGATGTTGATCAGCAGCAGAATGGATAAATTGTGATGTATTCTTGCAATAGAGAACTCGCAGTGGGTGAACTACAACCACAAGCGTTGACATGGATGAATCTTAGAAATGTAATGTTGAGAATATGGAGCAAATCACTGAAGAATACAAACATTTTTTTCAATTATATTCTTTCATTTATAGAAAGTTCAAAAACAGGTACAAGTCAGCAACATACTTCTTAGGGATACATGCACAGGTGACAAAAACTGTAAAGGAAAACTAAAGAAAAAAATTAGGACAATGGTCCCCTCTGGGAGCAAATGGACAGGGTGTGTTAATGGGCTTCTGACCTATGGAAAGAGTCATTTTATGGCCTGGGTCCTAAGAACACAGGTAGTCATGTTATTATCATTCTTTAAGTTGTACATTCGTATTTCCATTCATCCTTTTCATATGCATAGCTTATTTAATAGCAAAAAAAAGAAAAGGAAGAAAGAAACAAAAAATTCAGACTAGAGACAAAAGGGACCATCTTACTGAGACTTGACCTCAAATTAACAGCTTAAGAATGGGAAACCTTACACAAGGAGAAGAGAATGGGCTGAGAAAAAGGTTAAGATAAAAAGATTTACATAAAATATGAGGAGATTGCTAACTATGCAATAACAGAACTCAAACCAATGTTAGAGGTAGTAAAGATTGGAACTAACATTGCAGAAAATAGGGTGTAGAGTAATTTTTCCTAACCTTTAGCCTGTCGTAGTATACACAAAAATGGCATTATTTGTAGAGACCACTGGGAGAAATGGACAAGGCTGCTCGTGGGCTTAGACTACGGGGTTAGAGGTCCAGGCCACCCCAGTAATGCCCCCATCCCTGCTACCTGGAGGGCCAAGGACAATCACTCTCTCGGCACACCTGAAACCAATTTGCGAAAGTTTGATGAGGGGTGCCACCTGGAAAGGTTTTCCAACATGTCAAGGAAAAGGACCAAGAGAACAACATAACATTAAAGAAAATGTGATAACTATGGAAGACAGAAAATAGATATTCAACCTACAATAGTGTTTCTAAAAAAGGAGCAAAAACAAATCCTGCAGAAGCAATCATTAAAAGTGTACATAAGGAACATGTTTGAACTGAAAAAAAAGACAAAGTTATAGATCAGAGAGGCTCTTTATATTCAAGGGAAATTAATAAAATAATGATGTTTACTCACATCCTAGTGATGCTTTTAAATTTCAGGGTTAAAGAAAATAGCTTATAAATATCCAAACGGGGAAAATAAGCCAGGTCAACGAGCAACAAACAAATATTAAACTGGCCTCAGGTCGAGGCTAGCAAGGTGAAGATAACGTTCCTTCTAGAAAAGAGAAAAAGACTCAAAGACATGGTCCAGTTTATAAGAAATAAATCAAAATTAAGAACTCAAGAAGAATGGAAGTCAGTGACTACTTTAAAAAGTAGTCTGTGAGGTTAAAAATAAACAGGTAAATATAAGTATAAATAATGGCTATTCGTGTGGTTACAAAATTGAAAGCAAAAATAAAATTAATCAAAAATACTTTTATGTGATAAGACAAATTGTGTAATAATAATGCAGTTCTCTGAACAAAATAAATTAACAAAGACTAGAAGGAAGGGAGGCATATATTGATGAAATTAAGGCTGAGATGAAACTTGGGGAAATAAAAACATACACAACTTCTTGTTTTACCCAGGGTGGGTTAAGATGGTCTGGTTCTTGTTTTCATAATTACAGAAATGTGGTGGGTATTTGATTTTACCTTAAAGCTTACCACTACAATACAGAAAATAAAAATAAGCAAAATGTGGTTCATATTACATGAGCCAGGAAACAAAGAAAAGAGCAAGCAAGTATAAAATAAGATGACAAGATAAACCCAAATATATCGCTTATGCTGATAAACGTGTCTAGTTTGTTTCTTATTAAATGTAAATAAGTGTTAGATTTAAAGAACTAAATTCCAATCATGTTGTTACGTAAAAGTTCACAACTAAAAGAAAATGACACAGCAATATCAAAGATTGAGCAAAGACAGCAATAAAATATAAACAAGAAGACATCAGAGTAACAAAATTAATAACAGAAGATTTGGAATTCAAAGCTAGAAAGGCCATGAATGAAAAGCATAATCCATAACAAAGATATAACAGTGAAGAGTCTGCCTGAGCTCAGTGAGAGAGCATCATAACCCATCATTTAAAGCAAAGCCACAATCATGGTGAGCTTTTACTGGATGACTAGGTCGACTAGTTGCCATAGATCGTAGCCTCAAAACCTAAAGAGAAATCCTTGTCGTTGATTTATTTAGACTAGGTATCTGATAGCTATTTGGGTCTTTGGTTTCTGAAACAAATCACTGGCTAAAGAGACTCAAGAAATACAATTCAATAAAATCCCAATAAAAAATCCTAGTGGATTTTTTAAAAAAGAAATTGATTTGCTGATTCTAAGATGTATATGGAGGAGGCTGGCCCAGTGGTGCAGTGGTTAAGTCTGCACATTCCACTTCGGTGGCCAGGGGTTCGCTGGTTTGGATCCCGGGTGCAGACATGGCACCGCTTGGCACGCCATGCTGTGGTAGGCGTGCCACGTGTAAAGTAGAGGAAGATGGGCACGGATGTTAGCTCAGGGCCAGTCTTCCTCTGCAAAAAAAGAGGAGGATTGGCAGCAGTTAGCTCAGGGCTAATCTTCCTCAAAAAAATAAAATAAAATAAAATAAAAAATGTATATGGAAGTCCTAAGGCTATAGAATTACCAAGACGATCTTGAAGAAGAGAAATAAAAGTGAAGGACTTATACTACTTGATTTCAAGACTTACTATAAAGCTCCATTAATTAAGATGGTATAGTATTGGCAAAAGGACAGACAAATAGACAATGGAACAAAATAGAGGGTTTAGAAATAGACATATATATGTATATGTATATGACATATATATGTCAATTGAATTAGAACAAAGGAAGCAGTGAAATTCAAGGGGAAAAAGAAGATCAAAATCACATCCTAAGAAGTGTATGTGCAATGTTAGATATAGTCACCGCCAAAGAAAATGCCATCTGCCACAGAAGAAAAGAGCTAAGTTGATCGTCATTAAAGTTAAAAGCTTCTGACCTTCAAAAGACGCTGTCTAAAAATGGTAGGAAAAACTACAGGTTGGGAAAAAATATTTGCCATACATATATCTCACAAAAGACTTGTATCCAGAATATATAACGAAATGCTACAACCCAATAATAATTAAAAACAGACAAAAGTGAGGGGGGGGGATGCGGAGCTGTTGTTTAATGGGTATTGAGTTTTAGTTTTGTAAGATGAAAGGGGTTCTGGAGACTGGTTCCACGACAATGTGAAAATACTTAACAGTATTGAACTGTACACTTAAAAACGATTAAGGTGGTAAATGTTGTTATGTGTATTTTACCACAATTTTAAAAAAGGTCTTGAATAGTCCTTTTACAAAAGATGGTCTAAGAATGGCTAATAAGCACATGAAAAGATGCTCAACATCATTAATTATCATGGAAGTGCAAGTTAAAATGACGATGAGATACCGTTTTAGGACGGCTACCATTTATAAACAGACAGTATCCAGTTGGTGAGAACGTGGAGCAACAAGAACTCTCAAACACTGTTGGTGGGAAGGTGAAATGACGCGATCACTTTGGAATACTGGCAATTTCTCATAAAGTTAAACATACATACTCCTACGTTCCAGCCATTCCATTCTTACCAGAGTGTCACAAAAACATATTTCCACAAATGACTTGTTGCAGAATGTTTAGAGCAGACTTTTTGTTTTCAAAATAGCCCCTCACTGGAAACAGCCCAGGTGTCCATCAAGAGGAGAATGGATAAACACATTATGGCTTATTCATACAACAGAATACTACTCAGCAATACAAAGAAACAATTGCCACCAGTACACACAAATCACATGGATGGATCTTAAAAGCCACTATGCTGAGTAAGACAAGCCAGACATAAAAGGGTACAGACTGTATGATTCCATCTACGTGCATTTTAAGAACAGGCGAAACTAACCTGTGGGGACAGAAATCAGAACCATGTTTTTTTGGCAGGTGATGTGGGTAAGGTATTGTCTGGAAAAGGACATTCGAGAACTTGCAGGGATGATGGAAATGTTCTACACCTTGATTAAGGTGATGGCTACACCAGGGAAACTCTTCAAATGGCACAGTTTACCGTCTCTGAAATATATCGCAATCATAAGAAAACAGCAAACCTTCCCTTTCATTGCATTTATTCAAATACATAATTTAAAATTTGGTGTTTCCTGCTTAATGTTCATCTTTCCTACACGGTACATCAGGCACTATTCTAAGCTCTGCAAGTAAACAGTTGACAAGGCAGACCAGCCCAAGATCTCATGGAATGTGTAGGCTGTAAAGGAAAGAGCTAGACCTGTCATGTGCACTATTGTATTCCAAGCATGGAGCATGGTACTTGGTGCATATTTGTGCTCAATAAATATTTATGGGGTGGGGGAGTGACTGGAGTGTAGCGGATCAACGAAAAATGTGAGTGTACCCAAAACTCACCCGCTTACTCATTCACCCATCACTCTCTCTCTCCCTCTCTCTCCTCGTCTATTTTAAAAAGATATTTGCTGTCTACTCTGATGAGTGTCTTGAGGACTTTTGTACTCTGTGGATGCATAGATAAGGATGCGTGAACCTGCAATCCCAGATGAGCAGTGGCGCATAGATGCCTCCTGGACGTGTTCTCTACTGGAGCACCATCCCATCTCCATAGGAAGAGAGATTGTACAATCATGTGAGGGCGGGGGCCAAGATTTTTCTCAAGACAAAGACTGAATCTATTAATAGATGCACTTGACTGGTATAATTTTGAGATTTTAGAAGTCTGTTTCATAAAGCTTGGACTATTCAAATTTCAACCAGAAAGTTTTACCAGATAATACTAAAAAAGCCTGATTTTGAGTAGCGCAGCTTTCTCATGGGTCCTCCAATATTTTTTTTATTTGTCCAGTTGATTAAATCTCTAAAATGAGGATTACTCCAATTGAAATTGTAACCTTTAAGTGAGAAGATGAAAAAATCAAAAGGGGAAGAAAGAGACTATGTATATTCCTATCTTTGTAGACCAGTTTTGGAACATTTCAGGAGTCAATTATTAAAATTCTCAGCAAGGTTCAGATTACTATAGAAATTTAGTTAAAAACCAGTGAGTAAATATTATCTTGCCAGTGTTCTCAAGTTCTTTGATCTCTTGCAGTAACTTAAATTTAGAAAATAGTCTTAAAGTGAAAAATGTTGAAAAGAAATTTTTTGTGTGTGTGAGGAAGATTGGCCCTGAGCTAACATCTGTTGCCAGACTTCCTCTTTCTGCTTAAGGAAGATGGCTGCTGAGCTAACACCTGTGCCAATCTTCCTCTATTTTGTATGTGGGACACTGCCACAGCATGGCTTGATGAGTGGTGTGTAGGTCTGTGCCTGGGATCTGAACCCACGAACTCTGGGCTGCCAAACAGAGTGTGCGAACTTAACCACTATGCCACCAGGCCAGCCCCTCAAAAAGAATTTTTTTTTAAAGACTTTATTTTTTTCCTTTTTCTCCTCAAAGCCCCCCGCTACATAGTTGTATATTCTTCTTTGTGGGTCCTTCTAGTTGTGGCATGTGGGACGCTGCCTCAGCGTGGTTTGATGAGCAGTGCCATGTCCGTGCCCAGGATTCGAACCAACAAAACACTGGGCCACCTTCAGCGGAGTGCGCGAACTTAACCACTCGGCCATGGGGCCAGCCCGTCAAAAAATTTTTTTAAAGGAAGTACCTTTAGATTGTAAGCCTCTTGAAGCAAGAGACCATATTTTATATTTCTTGAGCCCTTTCCCACAAACCTGACTCATTCCCAGAGCACTTAGCATCATAGAAGATGCTCAATAGTTTATAGCATGTTAATTTACTTATTATTGGAAATTTATTGGATGTGTTTTTATACTGGGCATCATTTACCTTTACAAGCAGAACTCTCAAATGAAAACATTAGGTAAACAGATTAAATAACAGTCCCTTGGGGGCCGCCCTGTGGCTGAGTGGTTAAGTTCGCACGCTCCGCTGCAGGCGGCCCAGTGTTTCGTTGGCTCGAATCCCGGGCGCGGACATGGCACTGGGCATCAAGTCACGCTGAGGTGGCGTCCCACATGCCACAACTAAAAGGACCCACAACTAAGAATATACAACTATGTACCGGGGGGCTTTGGGGAGAAAAAGGAAAAAAAAATAAAATCTTAAAAAAAAAGAAAAAAAATCCCTTGTGGTTTGGGGCTTTATCTACAGGTGACTTCTAGTATGAAAATGAATGGTTTGGTACTAGGAACAGATTCTTTTGCATTCTTTTTCTCTTTGGAAGTGACTGGCTACTTGGATCTTAAGCTTTAAGCTTTGAAATGTCCCACCTTCCATCCCAGCCCACAAATCATCAGACTGACAGACACTTCCCAGCTAGAACGAGTGACCCCTCTTCTGAAATTCTCACTTGCCTCTATCATAGCTCAAGTATATTGCACTGTAACAATTTGTTTACACATCTACGTCTCACACCGGACTGAGCTCTCTGGCTTCAGGCACTCTGTCTATCCCCTCGGCATCTAGCAGAGTGACTATCATGTACTATCTCCAGAGCCTGTAATAACAGAGGTTCCATAAATGTTCAAAAAGAACAGAAAGACATGTACGTATAGCATCAAAGAGACAAACAGCATCTAAACATGGTATGTACTTACAACATAATTGAAAGATGTGTCAGCAACCACTGCAAATTGACGAAACAATGTGTGTCTAGTAAACATCTCGTTCTTAAGGGCATGGAAGCTGAAATACAAGAAGCAGGGAAATTAAAATGTATAGAAATCAGAGGGTAAAGCAAATCAGTATTATGTTCATGTGCTTAGGAAGTAGAATTTTCAGTGTAAAGGAAAGGAGATACAAGTAAATATTTTAAAATATTAGTATGAACTTATTACTTCTTTCATTTTAAAAATTACGTGTTTTCCAGCTCTGAAAAGGCACAGAAGCAAAGGCAACACAGTATCAATGAGCACCTTTGGGCCTAGACTGGCGTTTTATAAACATTTCTCCCTAAAATGAACCAGGGTATCTTTCAGAAATGGCTGTTGCTAGATCTAAGGCAATAAATGTACAAGATGAGCCTGGGCCATTTTATTGTTCAGGGAGCCATCAAAGATTATGTCAAAAAAACATAGCCACCTTGACATGGATCCCATTGGCTTAAAACTGGAGAAATTAAGCATCAAAAATAATGATTACGGGGCCGGCTCTGTGGCCAAGTGGTTAACTTCACGCACTCCACTGTGGTGGCCCAGGGTTCGGATCCTGGGCGCGGACATGGCACCGCTCGTCAGGCCATGTTGAGGCGGCGTCTCACATCCCACAACTAGCAGGACTTGCAACTAAGATATACAACTGTGTACGGGGGGGTGGTTTGGGGAGAGAAAGCAGAAAAGAAAAAAAAATAATGATTATAATGTATTGGAATACAACAAATACATTAAAAGTTTGGGAAATTTTCAGCCTATCTGGATTGCAAATGATGCTAAAATTAGGGTATTCACTATCAGGAAAACATGCTCTGGAGGGAAAGCCAAGAGTATGCTGGATGACCTTTGGCTAGCAATTAGGAAGGAACGGGAAAATCACAGTATTCAGCCATGCAGAGGGCTTCTAGAAGACATTAGATGTGACTCATTGACCAAAACCACAATGAGGTACCACTACACAGCTACTAGGATGAATAAAACCAAAAAAGAGACAATTATAAATGTTGGAAAGGATACAGAGAAATTGGAACCCTCATTCATTGATGGTGGAATTGTAAAATGGTGCAGCTACTTTGGAAAACAGTTTGGCAGTTACCCAAAATGTTAAACATAGAATTATCATGTGACCCAGCAATTTCTTCCTAGGTTTATACCAAGGAAAATTTAGAATATATGTTCATGCTAAAACTTGTACATTAATGTTAACAGCAGCATTATTCATAGTACCCAAAAAGTGGAAATAACTGAAGAATGGATAAACAAAATGTGATACATCCACACAATGGAATATTACTTGCCAGTCAAAAGGAATGAAGTACCGATAAATTCAACAATATAGATGAACTTGAGAACATTACGCCAAGTGAAAGAAGCCAGTCACAAAAGACCACATAGTGTATGGTTCCACTTGTATAAAATGTCCAGAATAGGCAAATCCATAGAGACAGAAAGCAGATTAGTGGTTGCTAGTGGCTGAGAGAGAGGGGAACTGGAAATAACTATTAATGGGTATGGGGGGGTCCTCTTTGGGTTGACGGAAATGTTCTGACTTAGACAGTGGTAACATACCACTTTTGACCCATCAAAACTATGAGACCTCTATCATACAGAAGTAATAGCAATAGCATATTAAAGACACACAAGAATATTCAATGTAGCATTCTTTGTAATGGAAAAAAATTAAACAACCTAACTAGTTGGATAAATTATAATCTAATATATAAAAGGACAATGTAGCCATCAAAATGAATGAGGTATACCTAAATGTATTGGTGGAGAAAGCTGTCCAAAATAGAGTGTTAAGTGAAAAGGGCAAAGTGCAGACTAAATATGCACAGGATGATTCTAACTTTTGTAAAAATATGTTGTATAGTGAATAATGCTGCAGTGGACGTGGGAGTGCAGATATGTCTTCAATATTCTATTTTCATTTCCTTTGGATATGTACCCAGAAGTGGGATTGCTGGATCATTTGGCAGTTCTATTTTTAATTTTTTGAGGAACCTCCGTACTGTTTTCCACAGTGGCTGCACCAATTGCATGCCCACCAACGGTGAATAAGGGTTCCCTTTTCTCCACATCCTCAGCATCGCTTGCTATTTTTTGTCTTTTTGAGGATAGGTATTCTAACAGGAGTGAGGTGATATCTCACTGTGGTTTTGATCTGCGTTTCCCTGACAATTAGTGATGTTGAGCACCTTTTCAGCTACTTCTTGGCCATCTGTGTGTCTTCTTTGGAAAAAAGTCTATTCAGTTCTTCTGCCTATTTTTCAATCAGACTGTTTGGGGTTTTGTTGCTGTTGAGTTGTGTGTTTTCTTTATATATTTTGGATGTTAAGCCAGGGATTTCCAAATATTTTCTCCCATTCTGTAGGTTGCCATTTAATTTTGGTGATGGCTTCCTTTGCTGTGCAGAAGCTTTTCGGTTTGATGCAGCCTTACTTGTTTATTTTTGCTTTTGTTGCCTTTACTTTTAGTGTCAAGTCCAAAAAATTTCACCAAGACTGATGTCAAGGAGCTTATCCCCTATGTTTTCTTCTAGGAGTTTTACAGTTTCAGGTGTTAAATTTAAGTCTTTAATCCATTTTGAGTTGATTTTTGTGTGTAGTGTAAGATAGGGTTCCAGTTTCATTCTTTTTCATATGGCTGTCCAGCTTTCCCAACACGATTTATTGAAGAGACTGTCCTTTCCCCACTGAATATTCTTGGTTCCTTTGTCATAAATGAATCGACCATATATGGGTGAGTTTATTTCTGGGCTTTCTATTCTGTTCCATTGACCTGTGTGTCTGTTTTTATGCCAATATCATACTGTTTTGATTACTACAGCTTTGTAATATAGTTTGAAATCAGGGAGTGTGATGCCTCCAGCTTTGTTTTTTCTCAAGATTACTTTGGCTATTTGGGGTCTTTGGTGGTTCCATATAAACTTTAGGATTTTTTTTTCTATTTCTTTGAAAAATGTCATTGGAATTTTGTAGAGATGGTTTTGGGTAGTATGGATATTTTAGCAATATTAATTCTTCTAATTCATGAGCACAGAATATCTTTCCATTTATATGTATTGTCTTCAATTTCATTCATCAATGTCCCATAAATTTCAGTGTACAGATCTTTCACTTCTTTGGTAAAATGTATTCCTAAGCATTTTATTCTTTTTCATGCAATTGTAAATGGGATTGTTTTCTTAATTTCTCTTTCTGGTAGTTTATTGTTAGTGTATAGAAGTGCAACTGATTTTTGTATATCTATTTTGTACCCTGCAACTTTGCTGAATTTGCTTATTAGTTCTAATAGTTTTTTGATGGAGTTTTTAGGGTTTTCTATACAAAATATCACGTCATCTGCAAATATAGACAATTTTACTTCTTCCTTTTCAATTTGGTTGCCTTTTACTTATTTGGTTTATATATTTTTAATATATTTAAAGAATGAAAAGTGTTCTGATAAATAGCAAACTGACACAAGATATTGTAAACTATAATTTACATCCATAACAATCTAAAACCCCAAATCTGGATGTTAACAGGTGGAGAGGGGGTGAAAAAGGGAAGGAAAACTCAGAGAAGTCTAAGAGCAGACTAAGAAGTTTGACTTGTTTGGGAAAGATATAGAAAGACTGATAAGCTTAACAAGTTCATAGGGGAAACATAAGGATAAATATGGAAATGATCTGAATGTCTATTAACTGATGAATGTATAAATAAATTGTGATATATCCACACTATGGAAAATTACTCATCAATGAAAAAGAACAAATTACTGACAGGCAATGCAATAAAATGGACTAGTCTCAAAGGCATTATGCTAAATGAAAAAAACAGAGATGAAAGACTACATACTGTGTGATTCAATTTGTCTCATATTCTAGAAAAAGCATTGCTTATAAGAATGGACAACAGATCAGTGATTGAATGGGGTAGACAGAGATTGGTTGCAAATGGGCATGCAGACTTGTAGGAATGATGGAAATATATATCATATCTTGTTTGTCATGTTACACAGCTTTATACATTTATCAAAACTCTTCAAACGGTGTACTTTAAAGGGCACATTTTATTATATGTAAATTATATCTCCATAAATGGAATATTAAAAAAAAGAAAATCAGGCCATTAGGATAGCACGACATTCAAGAAAGAGTGGTAAACAAATAAATAGTAAACACGTTAAAATATCCACATAAATGTCATCTGTAAATAATAATAGTAGTTCTAATTTTTGGGGTTAAAATATTAAAACTAAAATATTGAACAACGATATGCCATAATTTGGGAGAATGATGATTGGAGCTAAAGCGTTCTAGAGTCTTCACATTATTCAGGAGGAAGTTATGTGATATTTAGCTATAGACTTTACTAAGTTTAGTATGCATGGCAAATTTTCAAGGATAACACTCAGAACAGAAAGCTATAAATTCCAGTAGAGAAAAAGTGGAATAAAAAAATGAATGACTAAAACACAATCAACATGAAAAATGGTAGCCTATCAATTTAGTTCACCAGATTAATGGACCAAATAACTATCCTGTGATAACTTCAATTATCTCAATTTTTTAAAAGTCCAAGCTCTATTAATGACAAAATCTCATGGAAAACTAGAAAGAGGATAGCTCCTTCATTTGATAAAACTATCCACCAAAAAAACTACAGCAATGAAGAAACTTAAAACGCCTTCCCCTTAAAACTGGGAGCCAAATAAGGAGGCCAGGTCTTATCATTTCTGTTCTATGTAGTATTGGAAATCCAGGCAAACGCATTAAGAAAAAGAAAGAAACAAGATATAAAAATTGGAAAAGAAGATATACAAGGGCCATTATTTGCAGAAGATATGATCATCTATATAGGAAAGTGGACAAAGTCAACAGCAAGCTGACAGTATAAAAAATCAACTTACGTGTAGGATTAGTGTTTTCCTACATCAAGAATAACTAACTAGCAACTGCGATAGAAAATAAGATACCTCACTGTAGCGAAACACTGAAGTATCTAGGAAAGAAAGCTCCAGATCTTTATGAAGAAAGCTTTAAAACTCTTATTAAAGGATGTAAGGACGTGAAAAAGATATGAATTAATAGAGACATAGCCTATGTACAGTCATGCACCGACTGTAGACGGTTTGGTTAATGACAGACTGCATAAATGATGGTGGTCCCACAAGATTAGTACCCTACAGCCTAGGTGTGTGGTAGGCCACACCATCCAGTTTGTGTAAGTCACCCTATGATGGCCACACAACGATGAACTCGACACATTTCTCAGAACGATCCCCGTCGTTAAATGACACATGGTTACATGGATGGGATGTCTTGCCACTATTCAGGTGTAAATTCTCCCCAAATTCTTCTTTGAATTATCAGAATTCTAATAAAACTCCAACGCAATTTTTGACTACTTAATAAATCAATTCTAAAGTTTGTATAGAATAAATATCTATGAATTACTAAGTCAATTCTGAAAGAGAAAAGCAAATAGGAGGGAATACCCATACTAGATATTAACACATACCACAAAAATCATAGGAGCAGAACAGTTTGGAAAGAAAAAATAGACAAATAGACTAATGGTCCAGAATAAGGACCAGCGACAGATTCAGGAATACACTAGAACACAGTATGTGGCAGAAATGGCACCACAACCCAATAAGGAAAGAATGGGTCACTTGGGAGACAGTGTTGAGGAAAAACACGTCACATTGCATACGAGGGCGATCTCCCAATGGAGTGAAGACCTCCATGTGAAAGGTAAGTCAGGGAAGCTTGTGTAAAGACGTGGGAGAATATCTCCATGAAGACACAGAAGGACCTTCTAAACACAGCCCTAAGGCAAAAATAGTGATGGGTAAAAGTTATAACACAACAGTCTCTGTACAATCAAGGACAGCACACACAAAGTTAATAGACTGGAAACAGATATTGTTAACACTTAAAATGAACCAGGACTTAATAAGAATACACAAATAAATTTCACCAGCTGACAAGAAGGCAAAAGATGGAAATAGATAGTTCACAAAAGAGGGAAATCCTTTGGAGGGGAAAACATCAGGGAGAAAGTCAAATACCATATGGTCTCAGTCATAAGTAGAAGATAAAAACAACGACAAAAAGAAAAACACATAGCATTGGAGACTGGACTGGTGGTTACCATTGGGGAAGCGGAGAGAGGGGAGGGCAAAAGGGGTGATTAGGGTCACATGTGAGGGGATGCACTATAATTAGTGTTCGGGTGGTGAACATGATGTAATGTACACAGAATTTGAAATATGATGTACATCCGAAAAAAATAAAAATTAAAAAAAAAAACTTTTTGAAAGGCAGTACCAATTAGGACTCAATCTTTGAACTTCTCTTTTTTTCTCTACCAACACTCACTCTTAGCTGACCTCATTGAAACTCATCGCTTTACATACGATCTATACTAAGACGTCCTAAATTTATGTGTCCAGCCTAAACTTTCTTCAGACTCATATATTCATCACTGCCTATTTGACATCTATTTGACATGTCCCCTTAGGTGACTAATAGGCATCTTAAACTCAACATATCATAAACTGAACTGATTTATCACCAAAATGTGCTCAATTGTCTCAGTTGACGGAAGTTTCTCGTTGCTTAGGGAAAATCCTTGCAATCATCCTTGACTTCCTTCTCTCTCACTTCATATCCAATCTTTCAACACATCCTATTGGGCCTACTTTCAAAATATATCCCAAATTTAATCATTTCTCAACACCTCCACTGCTCCAGCCCGGTCAGACCACCATTGTGTTTTGCCAGAGAGAAGCGAATTATTTCCAGAACTCATAACTTTTCTCTCTGCTTTTCCTTTGGCCTTGCTCTAGCCTGTTATCAACACAGAAGCCAGAGTAATGCTTTTAAGACATCCGACCAGGTTGGGTCTATCCTCAGATCAAGACCCTCCAGGGAGGTTTTAGAGCACCAACTCATTATTCTAAACATTGATAAATGAAGGGAAAGAGTCAAGAATTCATCTTGCTTTTTCTGTATAAACTATATTTCAGGGAAACCAGACAGCTGGGGGAAATTTTTTCTTTAATACAATATTAGCTAATAAATGCAGAAGGAAAGATAAGGTTAGAGTATCACCAATTTGCAAACCCTAATGAAATATTGGATCATGGTATGAACATTGATGGATGGTAAAATTATTTAGAGAACAGTCAATGGTGAACCTTAAAATGTATGAATTAGGCTGATAACACTGGAATAAAATTATACAGCCAGAGACTATGTGGCTTGTGATGTGATAAGATAGGAATTAGCTAGTACTTCCATTGCAGGAGTCTTGCCTAAAATATTGCACCTGAATCTAATCAAGCCTCTATATTTAAAGACCAGTTTGTAGGAAATATAGCAGATAGAAGGACATGTTAAACGATGTCACACATACACACCCACACATACACAGACACGCATAAACAATTAGCCAAATCCAGAATGTGAAACATTCTATGTAACAAATGGGCATATTTCTCTAGCAAATGAAGGGATGGGAAAGAGTGGAGAGGTAAGTGGGACCATTATAACGAAAAGATTTAAGGGAGATAACACCCAAAAGCAGTGGTGCACCTTACCTAGATCCTGATTTAAATAAACAACTGTAAAAGATTCCTTTGAGATAATCAAGATATTTGACTATGATTTGGTTAATAAATAATACTAAAGAGTTTATGTTGCTAACTTTATTAGGTGTGATAATGGCATAGTGGATACGCAAAAAAGAAAATTTTCCTATCAATTAAAAAAAAATCTTCCAGTGGTTTCCCGTTTCAGAGTGAGACTGAAACTCCAAATCTTCTGCCTCGCTGCTCTCTTACATTGCTCTCCCCTCCCTGCTCCACTCCAGCCACCTGGCTTCCCCACTGTTCCTTGAACATACCAAGCAAGCGCCTACCCCAGGGCCTTTGCACCTGGTGCTCCTTTCTTCAGGAATGCTCTTCCAGATAATCACACGGCTTGCTTGCTCATTCATTCGACTCTTTGCTCAAACATCACCTTGCTTGAAAGGCCTTCCCTGACCACCATCTCTGAGCTAGCAACCTCTGCTGCCCGTCCCGCAGAGGCACAATGAGTCTTGTTTATTGTGTTTCTTCCCCATAGAAAGTAAGTTCCATGAGGGCAGAGACTTGATGTGCTTTGTTTATTGCTCTAGCTCCAGAGTCTAGAAAAGGGAAATAGCAATCTTAACGGGCTGCTATTGAGAGTGTGAACTGTTTCAGCCTTGCTGGAGAACACTCTAGCCTGCACACGGGACGAGGGTGACCGTTTGACTTATCATCCAAATGAGGACGTATTCGAGAATGGAAGGAAATGCTATTGAGAATTATACTAGATGACCAGCTTAAACCAGGATCATGCCAGGCAAACCAGGATGCTTGGTCGTCACGATAGGACCAACCACCCCACTCCACAGGCACCAGACAGACTCGCCAAACCTTAAGGGGGCGAGGGCTTACAGAGAGCTGGAGGAAAGCTGGTGGTCCACCGCTGATGGGGGCGATCAGTAACATGAGGAAGACATCCTGTGGAACACTACGCAGCGGTCAGAAAAAGTGAGCCACTGCACACACGGCAACATGGTGGAATTTTTGAAAAATAGTGTGGCGTAATCTCTAATTTTATAAAAATATGAGAACTACTCCATAGTTTTAGATACAAGAGGGAAGATGCTGAGACCACTCTGCCAGTTTGAGACTGAATTTAATTTAACAACTTCGTGGCAGGCATCTTTGAGATTAATTGTTTGGTTGCACGTATATTAGCAAAGAGGACGCTTTGGATTTTTCACATAATGTAACTTTCCTCAATGAAGAGGCTTGCTTGAGAGAGGATCTGTTTCTAAATAACTAGAAGTACATCTTCTGAGAAGTAGTCTGGATAAACTGGAGACAGTACTTTGGGTTAAGATATTTAGGGGGGGCTAGCCCCATGGCCTACTGGTTAAGATCATGTGCTCCATTTTGGAGGCCTAGGTTCATGGGTTCCGATCCTGGGTGTGGACCTACACCACTCATCAGCCATGCTGTGGCGGTGACCCAAATACAAAATAGAGGAAGATTGGCACAGATGTTTAGCTCAGGGCTAATCTTCCTCAGCGAAGAAAAAAAAAAAAGATAATTAGGAATGGATTAATATATGCCAAGAATGAAGCAAATCAGGAGGAGAACTTAGCTAAAAGGGAAGTTGGTAAATTTAGACAGATCTAAGTTCTGAGTTTAGTTTCGTGAACTTAATAGCCTTCTCCCAACGCTCAGCCTAGGAAACCACAAGAATTGGAAAAAAGTTCTGCTGTGCCCCTTCAGAGACTCTGGACCTCTCTCCACACTCTGCCATGTATCTCCACATTAATCCGGAGTTCCCAGTTTGCACTCATTGTGGATTCTACTTCTCCGATCAGCATCTTCAGACTGATAACCTTAGTTTCGTTGTGTGCTTCGCTTTTCTTTGTCCTTTTCTTCTCTCTTTTTTTTTTAACACTTTACTTTTTAGAGCAGTTTTAAGTTCTGGCATTTCTTAAAAAACCTGAATTTCCTATGAGATGAAAATGAACGTTTTGTGGGCATGCTCACGTGACAATGAGATACATAGAGTGTTTTTATATTATCGACAACAAAATATCAAATACTGAATTCTCTTTTTTCCCACACTGCACCCTGATGGGGCTGAGAACAAAGAGGCCAGAGTCTACACCTGTTGGGTGTGAAACTAAAGAGACTGGCAAGGGCAGGTGTAACCAGGAAAACTGCTCCTCCTCCTCTGACACGGGAAGCAAGCTGGAAGCCAGAGAAGGAAAGAGCTGGGGAGAGAAGAGGAAGTAAGGAGCAGCGTGGTTTCTGTTCAGCTGAACCTCCCTTGCTTCCCGAACCCAAGGATGAGGGGGAAGAGGGCGGGAATAAACAGCAGAGTGAGCCCGCGCTTTGCACGTCCTATCTACATTTCTAGTAGTCAGCAAGCTCGTGCGGCGGTCGCCTAGAGCTCCTGAGCGTGTGTGAGGAGAGGAGGGTGGGAGAAGGGATGTGTACGTGTTGCCTCTGAAATCCATGCATCCCGGAGTGCTGTGGGAACAGCCTGTAAGTTGTCTATGACCTGGAAAGTGTGATGGGCAAAAGCAAGTCCAACCAGCCCCGGGAGCAACCCAGAAAGAACAAGGGGATGGCTCAAATGGGTGCATGTGGACCAACTCCGGGACTGAGGTGGGAGTGACTGTATCATCGTGGCATCAGCCAGATAGTGATCTATCCCTGGGCCAATGTGCCACACCTGCACACCATTTCTGCTGAAAGAAATGACAGTGATGACATCATCAGCTGTGCCAGGCATGCCCCGCTAAGAGGAAGGACTAGCTCCCACCGTTGTCAGCACAGCCTCAGCGTGATCTTCCTGGAAACAGAGCCAACTCAGCAGAGACAGAAAAAGAGCTCGGAGATGAAGCTCTGAATTGGACTGGACTGAATATAAATCCTGAATTGGCTGAGAAATCATTAGCTTGGACTGTGACCTTGGCTGGCTAAGGTTTTCCTCTACTAAACAAAAATGGGTGCTCCTCGTCTAAGATCAGTTACGGTAAAATGAAATGATCGTTTTTGCACTCACAAGTCTGCGACTGTACGGTTATTCTCCATGCCACATGTGCTCTGGACGTATACCCTCTATGCTGTTGCATATGCCACCTTGAATTAACACTCGGTGATGCAACCGAACCAGAGAGACGAATGCATTATGTCCCAACATTACGTCCTTGTTAGTCGATTAAATGAGAAAACGTATAAAGCGTGTAATAATACTCCCTGCCACCCTAAATATTTAGATATTAACATAAAGTCTACAGAGATCCAAACGATGAATATGATTGTCAACATCTTGGTTAACAGCAAATCTATTTGAAGTAAAACTGAGACATTCTTGAAGTATAGTATAAATCCCACAGGGAGAGATAAATAAGGTAAGGTAAATAACATTTAAGGCTAATAAGATTTAAGGTAAATCTTAAAGATGAAAGTGAACCCCACAGAAATAAGTAAGGGGAAAACATTCTGCTCGATTTCGGAGGGAGTCCAAGATCCACGTGTGCAGACATGAAACGAAGTGCGTATTTAAGCTTTGTTCTCAGTCCCGTTTCACTTGTATCTATATTCTGTCCTTTTTATAACTGTGGAGGTAGTTAGGGCGGGTATTAATATGCACGTTTTTCAGAGCACAAAGTAGCTGTCAGCACATATGTGAAACACACGCAGGAGTCAAAGCAGGACTTTTTTTTATTATTGAGGTTACGATAGTTTATAACCTTGTGAAATTTCAGTTGTACATTATTGTTTGTCAGTCACACTGTAGGTGCGCCCCTTCACCCCTTATGCCCACCCCTACTCCCCTTCCCCCTGGCAACCACTAATCTGTTCTCTTTGTCCATGTGTTTGTTTATCTTCCACAGATGAGTGAAATCATATGGTGTTTGTCTTTCTCTGTCTGGCTTATTTCACACAACATAATACCCTCAAGGTCCGTCCACGTGGTTGTGAATGGGACAATTTTGTCTTTTTATGGCTGAGTAGTATTCCATTGTATATACAGGCCGCATCTTCTTTATTCAATCATCAGTTGATGGGCACTTGGGTTTCTCCCACGTCTTGGCTATTGTGAATAATGCTGCAATGAACATAGGGCTGCATAAGTCTCTTTGAATAGTTGATTTCAAGTTCTTTGGATAGATACCCAGGAGTGAGATGGCTGGGTCATATGGTATTTCTACTTTTAATTTTTTGAGAAATCTCTGTACTGTTTTCCATAGTGGCTGCACCAGTTTGCATTCCCACCAGCAGTGTATGAGGGTTCCTTTCTCTCCTCAACTCCTCCGACATTAAAGCAGAACATTTTACTACCAAGGAGATCTTTCACACCATCTGGTGGTGTTTCTGTTATGTGGATTCTTTGTGCGTCATCAAGGATTATTTCAATGTAATGTGTACAGCAATGTAGAGAATTTCATACACACACATGTAATACATGGTGTTTGCTTATGAGACACAGTACAAATGTAGGGCAGTATTGTCCCGTGAAGTCGTGAGTGGGCCTCAAGCTTGACCTGTGACATCAGACCAACATTGAATCCATCTCGTCTTGAATGAAGCTTGACCGTGAGGAAGTCTTGCAAAGCAACTTCTAACACATGATAAAGAAGAGAATCTGGGAGAAATTATGGCAGGAAACAAGACAATAGAATATAGATTTTTAACATTAACACGTTAGGACAAGGAAAAAATAGGCATTTTCTCTACTTGGCATTGCTTTTAGTCTTTTCAGAATTTTCCAGTGTCACTTTCTCCATTTTGAGAAAGACAAAGATGACACAGGGAAGAGAAATTAAAGTGTTTAGGTGAACGAGAAATAGATCCAAGAATTAAGGGGTTGGTGCTGTTTTGTCTGGAAAAGGGAAGAGGACCTAATATATCAAGCAATTTTACAAAGAAGATAAAGACCGGTTAAGTATTATGAAGTGCGAATGAGCAGAACAACGTTTTAATAGCCAGGTCAGGGACATGACTCTGTAGGTCTCATTAAACCAGGTATCAAGAGAGTCTGTGGGGCCAACCCAGGGGTCATAGTGGTTAAGTTTGCACGCTCTGCTTCAGCAGCCTAGGGTTCGCGAGTTCGTATCCTAGTGCGGACCTACACACCGCCCATCAAGCCATGCTGTGGTGGCGTCCTCCATACAAAATAGAGGAAGACTGGCAAGATGTTAGCTCAGGGACAATCCTCCTCACCAAAAAAAAAAAAAAAAAAAAAGAGAGAGAGAGAGAGACAGAGACAGAGAGAGAATCTGTCCTGTGTATCCTTTAAAGTTGAAACACTGAGGTAGGGAGTAAAACAGTCTTGAATTATTTTTTCTTTGAAATGACTTTGACTGCTCTTCTATTAGGCCACTTACTTTGCTTTTCTTGCTAAAAGTGCATGAGGGCATTTTATATTAATTAATATGTACAGAAAAATGCAAGGCTTCTAAATTCTTTAAAAGATAATTAGTCACATTTTTATAAATAAAATTTGTACATATCACCATAGTATACCTGTTCCTGAGAACAAAGAATTTCCTTTCCCAACTTTTGTTTATCCGTTCTGATTCCTTCCTAAACCTGTAACAGATTTATAGACGGTTAAATATTGTATCAACTACAAATGGGCAATGATGAATCATTGTTACCAGTACCTTTCTGACTTCTTTTTCTCATTTTCTAAATTGGCCTTTAATATTTCTATTTCCTCCTCCAGAGAATGTTTGCTTGCAGCCTTTCAATAGAAAATACATCACAAAGTTAATTACACGAACAGTACACCCTGGTTTTCTGTAAATCTGAAAGGCTATTTCTGTTACACAGGAGGCATAGACTAAGTACTATCAAAAATAATTCTGGGGAATAATGAGTTACACTGACTTGCAGATTCTCATAAATTGGAAGAATCTAAGATCTTATGCCTCCATTTCCTGTAAACGATTCACTTAAAGGCAGCCAGCTCTGGACAATTTACGAAGCGACCAATGTTATTTTCATTGCTTTTCCCCCTACCAGGTATCTCTTTTTCTAAATCTTGTTTTCCCTCTCCTACTCGTGGCCTTTCCAGCTCTTCATCATAGGCTGCAGCTTCCCCCAGTTACCCTATCTCCTCTTTCTTCAAGACTGTTCTCAGGAAAGGATCTGACTAATTCAACCACATTGGAGCTTTATGTCATTTCTCAGTATGGTTTATACTTTACAAGGGGACAAAGTTTAGCCAAAGGAATGAATCTCTAACAGTGGAATTGTAGGCATGTAAGGAATGAGAAAGATGTCTTTGGGTGCAGCAGGGATGTACCCCAGAATCATACAGTGGATGCAGTCAGGTCCTCTGTCTCTTCACAACACTAACTCTTGGTATAGCTTTCAAAATCACCGCTACTTTTTAAGAATAGCCCACATCAATATAAACAATAATTAGGTTAACAATAATGGTCATTTAGTCATTATTATACCATAATCTCTGGTTCTTTCACCTTCTTTTCTTTATGTGCATTTTTAATCTGGTAAAAAAATAAACAAAGGTAAATATAACATTTCAAATCAATGCATGAAGATGAGGTTTTTTTGCAGCTTGGCAAAAGGCAACTGACACTTAAAATACACCAACCATAGTCCCACAGGGATCTCCTCTGCCTTATCTAATTCATAAATCTAGTGTTTTACACCTTGCATTTGTAATTGGACAATTACAGCCCATTAAAGCCAAACTTCTTGCTCCTATTTTTTTTTAATGAATTACTCTGTAGTTATCTTTTGGTCAAATTTTACCATTATACTTTTTTTTTAATGAAGTGGGCAGTTATTACACAGTGAAGTCACAAGCCCCAAACAAACCTTTGATTTTAAATGATAATTAAGATGACTTTTCGCTACTATACCTCTCTGGTGATGAGGAAGGCAGATGGCAGTGGGAAAATATACTGAATATAAAAGTCGTATTACCACCTCTCCCTTCTCTTGATCTGTCACCAGACTCGGCCGCCTGGACTCTGCCTTGGAGCCTCTGGATCTAAGTCTGGAGCGGGGTCTGGAGCCGGAGCCCGAGCCGGAACTACCTCTGGGCATAGCAGTTAGAAAGTCCTGCAGAATACAGTAAAAGGAAGCTAGAGCTCCCCCAAGCCAACAGAACGGAGGGCTGAGAAGAGAGAGAGGAGAAGACATCCAGGCAAGACCACAAATGGGAATGTCAGTGTGTGACAAAGGCGTGGGTGACCAGTGCCTTCTTCAATCTCAAACTTACCTATTCATAGGTGTCATGAGAGTGGGTGGTTTTAGTAGAAATCACAGAATTGGATTGAATTTAGCGTTTGATTAAAGAAAATGTGAACTGGGATGGCAAACAGACCCCAGTGAGACTCAGAAACTGACTTAGTTCAGTGAAGGAAGGAGCCCAGACACAGGGACAACACCCAGAAGACGCTGTGGGTGTCTGCAGAAACCCTGGGACATGCCTTAGGCTGCCACAAGGCACAGAGTGTGGGTCTGACCAATTCAACTTATATCCGAAGGGGCAGAGAGAAGCCAGCTGACATCAGCTGCCACAGACAAAAATAACAAAATTTGTAACAACAGCCATAAAAGCTCTAATTTCTTGAGTGCCTGCTCCATGCCGGGCACTTCCCATGTATTACTATTTATTTCTATAAACTAATCACTTCTTCATTCATATTACTTTAGATTTTTAATGCTAGAAAATACATGCATATATTTTAAAAGTAAGCTGCAAATTGTATATATGAACGTAAAACTCTCACTTTCAAGAAGCCAAGGGTTTTTGTCCAGTTTAGGTTAGTTTTTCTCATTGTTATCATCATAAATAAATAATAGCCTTTATTGATTCAGACTCCCCACAAACAAAGATTAAGAATTTAGAGGACTCCCATTCACTTCCACTTTGTCTCACACACATGCCCGATTTTTTATTTGCAAATGCTTCCCCCTTATCGTGGTTGCCTTTATTATAATTTCAATATATGTAAACTTCTATATCTTGATTTCTTAACCCCCAGCTGTGAAAGATGAGAAATTTATTTAGTCTTTTTTCCCCCAACGCTCTCTCTCCCTCAACAGCCAATTTTTAGAAGCACTGTTCTCTTCACATTGTTAATGTCTGTAGGATTGTTCGCTAACTGTAAAGTCCTCCATGCTTTATCTACACATTAATTCTAAAAACTGAAATCCAGCAAATAGCATGTACAATGTGTTTATGTCAATATTATTCACTACAGCACCAAATAGTGTAACTGGATTCATACAAAAGGAATGTGAACTTCTTCCTAAATTTTGCACTAAAAGGAGATTCTTCCAAGTGTTAATGTTTCAACTTTTAATTTTTTTCCAGCTTCCCTCACTTTTAAGTTATACGTAATTTCTTCTTTTTCTTTTCTTCATCCTACATATTGGATTCCTTTTATGTTTGGTTAAAATATTTCTCGAGCTATTTTTTTAATACAGCTTCCATAAATGAAAAACTTTGAGTTTTCACATGTTCAAAAATATCTTTATTTTTCTCACAACTCAATTGATATAACGGATATAAGAATTAGGAGTCACATATTTTTTTTTTTCCTTTTGAAAACTTTGCTTTATTTTCCTGTAGCAACCAGTGTTCCTGATAAGAAAATTAATGTTTCTTTTATTTGTTGCATTGTAGATGAACTGTATTTTTTTCTCTTTTTAATTCTTAGAGACATAAAATTTCACCAGGATGTACCTACTGTTTTCATCAATTCTAAGACACATATTCCTCATCCCACTCAGCATTTTAGCATCTTTGAAATGGAGATGTCTTACAGTTGGTGTGTATGTCATAATTTAATTGACAGCAGTTTTTACTTGCTAGTGGTACATAAAATAATGGTGTGTTTTACAACCAGTGGCATCTGAGACTTGATAAAATACAGTAGCTATTCCGCTTTTCTTTTCAATCCTGCTTAGCACTTGGTGGGCTTTTCCCTCTGAATATTAATGTTCTTTCCTCTTAGCTCATGGAAATTTTCTTTTATTTCTTTTATTACTGACTTACTTCCATTGTATTTGTTTTGCTTTCTGAAAACTCTATTAGAAAAGTGTTGACCTCTTGGATCTATCTTCCGTATTTTAACTCTTCTCGCACTTTCTGTCTGCCATTTTGCACTATGTTCTAAGAGATCTTTTCTCACTTTCTTTTCCAGACTATTTATTAGCTCTTCAACCATGTCAATTTTATTCCTCAGCCCGCCCATTGCCATTTTTTAAATTTATTACTTCCAAGAAATTGTTTTTTTCCTCAGACTGTTCCTTTTTCATAGCAATGTGTCCTTGCTTATTGGATAAAAGCTTCTCTTGAATGTTTCCCAAAATCTAGTTATTTTAAAAATGTTTTTTAAGTTCTTGTCTGTTCCCTGAATTAACTGCTTCCTGGAGGGCCAATGGCTTTGTCTGTTCCCTGTTCTTTCACTCACTAAAGACTTACTGACTTCCTGCTCTGTGCCGGGAAATGTTCTAAGCACGGGACAAACAACAGAAAACAAAAAGGGCTGAAGTAGAAGAGATGGATCTGGCAGCAATTAGGAAAGAGGTAGAATTTAGGGCACTTTGTGAGTGAGAAGAGAACTGCCTGGAATTTCTTATTTGGGCAACCAGATGGAGAATGGTACCTTTCACTAAGATAAAAACATAAAAGGAATAGGGACAACTTTGTATGCTAGTTTTCCTTTTTGGGGCTAAATCCAGATTCAGACACTAGGAGTTCGAGATACTCAGGGCACATTCAAATGAAGATATACAGCAGGCAATTGGGACAAGGGCCTGGAATGTGGGAGTGGCGTCAATCCTAGAGATGTAACTGGGGAGTCATCAGTATATTAGCTGAAGCTGAAGACTTGGTTAAGGCCATTTATGAAATTTCTAGAAAGAGAAAAGCAGAAGGTCAGGGGTGGAAGCCTGTGCCCAGGTGCGGCTGACTTGTAGCTCTGATTTATCCCTGGCTGATGGGATATTTCTCAGGATTGACTTAATCCTGAACCTGGACCCTAACCCATTGCTCTTAGCCTAGCTCTCTAAACTCTAACTCCAATTCCATCAGTCCCCACAGTCTGAGAGAGCCCTTTGATGGTCTTAGAACTACCCAAGTAATTGTTCCCTTAGCTGTCTACACAGTATCTCAAACTTCCTAGAGGAAACTGCCACCTACGACCACCAGGATATGGACTCAGTCCTTCCAAGGCCCATGTGACAGGAAGCCAGCCCAAAACAAAGGCTAAGATACAAAAACACCAGTTTAACAGAAACCATGCAAAGTCTTTGTTATCATTAGCCCTCCTTGGCTTCGAAAGAGTGGGGGCCACGAAGTCTTGGGAGGCAGGCACTTCTGGGGCTCCTTCCACTTATTTGTTCTCAAACAAAGGGCATAATCCACTGGAACTGCCTCTCTGCCCAGGGCCCAGGAGTACAGAGTGAGTCCCCTGCCATTGGTGAAGAAGGGACCAAGGAAATTCCTGGAGTAGAGCCCCAAGGTTTGGAGGCACGTGCCGGTATGCCAATGGGAACAAATTCACCCAAATTCTAAAAATTAATCCACAGAAAGTTAGGAAAACAAACTGGTAAAATGAAATAAGTTTCCACGTAGAAAGACATTTATATTTATTTCCCTATATCCAAAGTCACATCAGTAATTGAAAATTTATAAAAAGGGAATCTGTGTTTGAATTCACGTACAGTAAAAATTAGTCCCAATTTTCAAGGCTGCCTTTTCCTGACTCTCATGTAATGATCAACTCTATAATAATGAGAGATAAGACTGTACTAAAGCGTATCTTCTGCAGAGCAAATAATTATTCAATCTCTCCAAAAGACACTATCCTTACAATGATGAAGATAACGTCTTTTTTCATTTTAAAAAAAAGCACCGCATGCAGACTAGAGTATTTGCTCTCTAGTTTGAGCTGAACTTTCAACTTTGCAACAAAATGTTATATTGAATCCTAGCTCTGTTCACATTAAACTGTCATTTTGTTTTGTCAGCTGCTGACGTTCCTTTTTCTCTAGAATACACACACTGGTCTTTATGTGAGGACTTCATTGACACATGCAAACATCAGACTGCTAAACTATAGATAGAGGTGAAAATGAATGGTAATATTAATGTTAAAGTAGATACCTTCCTAAGTAGGAAAATGTAAATTAAATGATCATAAAGATAAAAAATTGTGATTAGAAATACTTTATTATAAATATTTCTTATTTTCTTTTGAATCATATCTATTTATAACTAAAAATTCATAAGATTATGAAATAAGGTTCATTTATAATAGGTTATGATTCTTAAATTTGTTTCTCATTTTTAAGCACTTAAAACATGCTTAAAAATCAACATTTGGTGAATATAATCTTCTAAATTAGGAATCAACAGCCAAGGTTTGTAATAACAGAAGTGCAGTTTATTAACTGCCAAAAATTAACCATATTCCATATCATAGCCTCTTTTTCTTATTCTTGTCAATGAAAGAATCATCACATATTTTTATTTCTCCTAATTTCCACCAACATCCTTCTTCTGAAACTTTGGCCATTTTTTTCTGGGCTTAATGCCTCCTTGACTCTCTTTTAAACCATTAAATACGTTACTATCAAAACAATCTTTCTAACATCATGAAGAAAGATAACCTTCTGTCCCTAAAATTTCAGTAATTTTGACTTTCATATTAGTATTTTGTTTTTCTTTTTACTTCTAAGCAAGCAACTGTTTTTGAACACCAGTAACATGCTGGGGAGTGGTGGTTGGTGGGGGAGAGGAGAGAAAGATCCAACCACATGAAGACAGGAGAACCAGCCTGTGGGCTTACAATCTGAAGGGAAGAGACTTGAGAATTAGGAACACTGAGAATAAAATATGAGCACTAGTCACTGTGTAAGCCAAAGGTCAAAACAAAACATTTATCTTCATATATCACTAGTGAATTTTCTTCTGACAAAATTGTTAAGCTAGGGGGTTCTTTCAAAAATAGGACATGACTCCTCATTTGATGTGCCCCATGTCAGCTGAGGCTCTCTGAAACATCTTGGCAGACAACGGTATGATGCCCTACAGAATCCATGCTGATCCAGGCTCTCGGCAAACCTCAAGCACGTCTTCTCAAAGGCCTGGAAGGCCACAAAGTCTATGTGGGCTTGGCCTCCTCACCTGGCTCCAGCATCCTAGACTTGATGTCACTGCAGGAAGTCAGGCATATGTTAGCAGCATACACATCTTCCATCAAACTATCCAACCTACAAAATCTGTAATCAAAACTCTTCCGTGTTGAGAACGTCTCTATCAAAGATGATGAAACTATTGTTTATGATAGCAAAAGAATAGAAACAACATCTCAGGGAGGTACTAGTAAACTTATAGAGATTGATTAAGGAAGTTGTGCTACTTCTGTGGAGTGAAATACTGGCCATAATTGATTATGCATATCCCGTGGCATTGAACGATGTTCTTCATATCTTATGTATGCAAATCTGCATCAAGATTTATCTGAAAGGACGGTCACAGAGGTTTTCAATGATGAAAAAGAATCCTTCCACCCAGAGATAACCATTGAAAACTTCTGTGAATATCCTTTCAGACAAATCTTGAAAAGCATTCTTTTTTTTACTTTCTTTTGACATTTCTTTATTGAGTCAATTTTGTATAAGTAACAAGTAGGAATCTGTCTTATAAAAAATATTCAGACTTCTGGCTCCCACATGGGATGAAAAAAAATGCTACCCCCACACTAACAAGAAAAATCCAGATACACCATAAAATCACAACTTTTCTTGAACCCATCAGAGAACTGAGGTCACAACCGGGTAACCTGAATTCCAAAGAGGAACGGTTGCCTCCCAGGAAGGATGTGACACATGAACAGTCTCATCTACAGCAGAAGCAGCACCATGCCAGCTGCAAAACAAGCAGTAGGAAAAGTAAGCTAAAATATAAAGAACTGCTGAAGAGCAAAGATGCATTAACAGAGCAGTCTGAAGTAGCTGAGGGCACACGTTAAAAGGGGAGTTCACACTCCTGGCTTTTTCCCCTGTCTCCTACCAGATGCTCATGACAAAAATTGAGGGCAGGGCAGGAGACTTGCTGATGGTGCAGGCTTGAGAAGGGCATCAGCTGCTGTTAAGAGAAAAGCACCTTCCCTGGGCCGTTCTATCCCAGGAAGCAAAAGTCTGAAGCCCCTGGGAGAGGGGAAGAAAACTCTCTAGCCAATCAGACTCAAAGAAGGTGATCAGTGGAGAAGTGTTAGGCACTGAGCCCCACTCACTTCTCCCAGGCTATTCTTCCTGGGAAAGGAAAGCTTTCAACTGCTGGAGAGCATAGCCTCTTGCTCACAGGGCACAGGTGAAGATATATAATGACAAGAGGAAAAATAAAAGAAACATTCTCCTCCCCTGGATGAGGGGTCAGTAACTGTCTTGGGCCTTAGAATTTGTACTAATACAAGTGGAGATTTCCTACTATTGCAAGAGGGACAGGAAACTCCTACCCAAGGTCCACTTCAGATGCAAGGCAGAAGTAGACTGCCAAAGGGAGGAGGGGCTGAGAAAGCCCATCTCTGAGGGCCAGGCACAGGGCACTTCCCAAAGACCAAGTATGGATTAGAACCACAAAAAATCACCCCTGCCCTCATAAGTACCAAGCAATAGCAGTCTATTACCAAGGGAAGGATAAGAACATAGAGAGATGCCTATGCTGTGGTACAGGTGGACAGGTTCTGCTGAAAGCTAAGGGTGGAGCAGCACACAGTAAAAAACACTGTATTACTCCAGCTCCCACTCTAAGCATGTGCCCACCACAAGTCCACGTGAAGGAACCATAGCAATGACCAAACTCAGCTCAACTCAACTTCTGGAAGGATAGCTCAACCTCTTACAGTAATAGTCTGATGTAAGAAGAGGCATACCATTTTCAGGTGTGAATACTGTTTACTTCAGTCTCTGCTATTCTACACATAATGTCTGGCATTCAATTAAAAATCATAAGACACACAAAAGTGCAAAGAGAAAAGAACCTATGGCCAGGAGACAAAGCAATCAACAGAACCAGATTCAAAGATGACTCAGATCTTGGAACTATCAGATAGGATTTTAAAATAACTGTAACTGAAATGTTAAAGAACCTAGGAGAAAAGGTGAACATGCATGATAGGGAATTTCGACGAAAAGATGGAATATATAAAAGAGTCAAATGGAAATACCGGAAATGAAAAAGACAACACCAAGGATGAAGAATGTCTTTGATCAACTTATCAGCAGACTCAATATAGTTGAGGAAAACAATCAGTGAATTTCATGGTAGGTCAAAAGAAATTCCCCAAATTGAAACACAAAGAGGGAAAAGTAGTTCAAAATTAATGCACGTAACATCCAGGAGTTGTGGGACAATATCAGAAGTCTAACATGTGTATAACTGGAGTATCAGAAGGGACAAGAGAAAGAATGGGGCAAAGGACATAACAGAAGATGATGGTGAAGAGTTAACGAAAGACATCAAACCACAAATTCAAGGAGCTCAGATCAGGGGCTGGCCCCATGGCTCAGTGGTTAAGTTTGCACACTCCGCTTCAGTGGCCCAGTGTTTCACCAGTTCAGATCCTGGGTGTGGACCTAGCACTTCTCATCAATCCATGCTGAGGTGGCATCCCACATAGCAGAACCAGAAGGACCTACAACTAGAATATACAACTATATACTGGAGGGCTTTGGAGAGAAGAAGAAAAAGAGAGAGAAGATTGGCAACAGATGTTAGCTCAGGTGTCAATATTTAAAAAAAAAACAAAGCTCAAATCATGAGAGAGAGATTAGGAAACAACAAACACCCAAAGACACATTCTAGTCAAACTGTTGAAAAGCAAAAATACAGAGAAACTCTTGAAGGCATTCCAAAGTAAAAAATATATTACAGACAAAGCTAAAATTTACAGTTAACTTTTTGTTAGAAATTATGCAAGATAAAGACCATGGAGTGACATCATAGCATTAAAAGAACAGATACTGTCAACCTAAACTTCTATACTCAGGAAAAATCTGTCAAAAATGAAGGCAAAATAAAGATTTTTTTCTTCAGGCAAACAAAAGCTGAGAGAATTCATTGCTCGCAAATCTGCACTATAAGAACTATAAAAGGAAGTTCTTCAGAAACAGGGAATATGATACTAGACAGAAACGTAGGTCTACATAAATAAACGAAAGCTCCAGGAATGGTATTAATGAAGGTGCCAAATAAAAATCTTACTGAGGCAAATTATATCAGTTTTTGTTACGCAAAAGTATCTATAATAATTTGAAAATTTTTGAAGCGTATAACATGGTAGGAACTCCAAAGTACTGTACTTTTGATGGAATCGTCGGAAAAGATAACCCAATGACATTTGGAGCAAGATGAATGGACAAACATGAATTTCATAGTGGCTTTCCGGCGCGATCTTAAGAAACACAAGCTTTACTGCTAAAGACTAAGCTACTTGGTGGGAGATTGCCAGAGGTTCCTACAAATCGTTCTGACTTCTTTCTGATCTCTTATCAAGCAGCTGCTTACGTGTTTCAGTCTGAAATCTTTTTATTCTTTTCCTAATGTTTGTTTTCCTAGCTCTTCCAATGGTTATATAAGAATCTAAAACTGTATATTGTAATGTTTCTAATTTTGATATAAATAATTACCTTTAAAAATATGTTTATGCTTTATTTAATGGGAACCAGACAGAAATGTTATATATCGTAATCAGAATCCACTTGCATATTCTCAATTAGAGAGACAGACGGCCAATTGATTATTCAGGGTCTAACAAGTCTAGTGGCATGAAACCGAATATGAGTTCACCATGTACTTTCAGCCATTGGATCAACTGGACTCCATACACTTCATGGCATTGGTTGGAAGAAACTTGTTTTTCTATTCCAAGTATCTAGATATGTGTTCATATATTCAACAGAGAAATGGCTCTCACATGGAGATTGGTGAAGATCTTCAAGCTATTTTCAAGATTTTTAAAAACCAAAATAAAAGTGTACCTTGATTCCTTAATAAAGGCTAACAAAACCTAAGAACTCTTTGGATTTGGCTGGCATTAAATCCATTCAGCAAGATGTCACTGGTCATCTAAGGTTGATTAGATATACAAGGTGGGAGCAACATGTAACGGATAAATAAATAAGGGAAAACAACTTTTCTAATTAGTTCAGTATTTCTTATGATTAAGTGGAGATTACATTGAGGAAAAGAAAACAAAGGGATACTAAATGAAGAACACATTCCTAAAAAAAAATTGACATACACCTTATACAAACTTATCCCCAGGATTTGAGGAGAAAGCTAGGAGAGACTAAGCCTGAAGAGATCGGGGCTGGAGAAACTGACAAATTGGTCGAGCTGGACCCAAAGAGGGTGGCCAGTAGTCCAATGCCAATGTCCAAAGGGGTGTAGCGACCTCAGGCTTGACTCTGGCAAGCATCAATATTGAAGCAGTTCTATCATAGAATTCACAGCACCAAGCAACAGAATTGGTATATGCAATAATGACAGTTAGGATGAGCGAGAGCATGTCAACTGTTCAGTCCTCTGAGGGTAAGGCTCAAGTCTGGGCAGTGTCAGGACTTTGGCCAAACGACTTGGTCTTTAAGACTGGCAAGTGTTTAAGACTTAGTGTTTAAGTGTCAAGGATGACACTTCTTCTGTTACCAGCGAGGTGATTTTACATGTGGTCAGGACCTAGCATCTGTCCTCATGGTTGAGAGTCTCTAGGGAAGAATAGAAATTGACACAAAGCTTAAGTTTACAAATCTTTTCCTAATTTCCACAGTGGTATCTCAGATCTTTAAGTTAAATTATACTAAAATATCATAAACTCTACAAATAAAATGTTATAATTGTCCCCCAACAAAATAAACAAGAAGAGACAAAGCATAAAACCCCTCAAGTGATTAACAAATAGTATTTTTCATTTGTGCAACAAATATTGACTATTATTTTCACTAAAGTATTTTTAGGTCCAAATATACTGAAAGTATTTACTTAATTTATCATCAAACTACTCAGAATAAAATAGTGTAGAAAGTAAAAGCCACCTTTCAGTTGAATTTTAAGTAGGATATTATTCAGATTTTCAATTTCAGTTCTTTGAGAGCAGGATATAGAGGTGAATTCCTTTGAGGAATAAATGAAAATTTTGATCTTAAAATAAAACAAGTAGTTTTAGTGTGTGATTTCAATTATTTCTACATTTTAAAGTTATTCATAGCATGAAACAAAGATACAGTATGATAAGAAAAATTGTTTTGTGTCAACATAGTCTATCAAAATACAGTAAATATCCTTTGACAACCTCTGGAGACCATGCGTATGTCCAGGATTGTCGTCTCTCTGCCTTATTCCACCATGCAGCGTGACCAGATCAAGAATGAGCAAAATGCTGGCTTTCTCACATTGCTTTAACAAACCAAGCCAAGGGAAAAAAGAAAGAAAGAAAGAATGACACAATGAACAGATTATATTATTTTCTTGTCTGATGGAGTTTATTTTAAACTTCATGTGCAATTTAATCAAATAAAAAGTTTGTGTAGGAAAGCCATGGTAAATTTCAGATTTTTCCTTTACCCCCCTAGCCTATAATGTGATAAATCTATAATAATCATTCTATAGCTTATAATAATAATAATAATTTTTATTAAATTACTAGCTTGCAAGTGACTGTGGTCATAATTGCAACACTCTTGCAGAAATGTTTTACCTAACAATGCTTGAGTGTTGAAAGAACACCGTTCTAGAGTTTTTATCGAAGTCTTTCATGCTGTACAAATTGCTTTTTATTGAGTGAACCTTAAGAATGGGAACGTGATTGACTTTGTCCCATTTCCCACACAGAAGGGTCCCGATGCTTTCTGCAGACCTAGGCACACACCATATGTTGCCCCAGCACAGAGCAGGTTACCCCGTGGAAACCCAGAAGTCTTCCAGGGGAGGATGGACTGGGTGCAGCCTTAATTAACTAATTACCCTGGGGGGAGGGTTGGGGGAGACCTGGGAATCCAATTGAATCTTGTTGTATGAAACCTCCGTATCTGAAATGTTTTATAGACATCAAAAAATAAACTTTCACGAAAACACTGTACAAACACAAGTTCTATGTTGTGAAATCCTTCTTAAATAGAAATCAGACTGCGCTGTTCATATCGTGTTTTTCAGACTGGCTAAACACCCGGTTTATCACTGTGTACTCCACTGAGGGAAGCACGTGTGCTGTTCCCACCGAATGACACAGATTTCAAAAAATAAGTATGATTAATTAGATAAGTTAAATGACTGATGTAAAAAGTTCCTGCAGCGAGCTCTCCGTTTGGTCATGTACGCGTGCTCAATATTATAAAACCCTTTAAAGACGATTTTTAAGAAGTCCAGCTACCTCAATAGAATAAAATATTTAAAAGAGAGAAACAGGAAAAGGATAACCACAGTGTACAAACTGTGGTGAATCTACAGAAGAATATATCATGTGGGAAAGTAATCTAAGGGAGCCCATAATAATTATTATAAACAACAAAGGTGTATACGATAGCAATAATGGTGAGCTAGAACATTTCACTTTAAAATCGAAGCAATTAATATAAAGCTGTAAACACCAGCTTACGTCATCTCTCCCCCGCCCCCTCCCCGGGTACAATTTTTACTTATTGTTACACATTAACCTCAGCGTCTCTCCAGCTGACAAAATGTGCTCTGAAGCCTCGGCAACATCAAAATAACAATCATTAAAGTCAGAAGGAAGGACTAGGAGGCTAGAAAATCCTGTTGAAATGACACCTTCTCAGACATCCTGTCTGCCTTTCTCTCTCCTTTATGCAGCATTTCCCGTGGGTGAGAACAAGCGATATTTCTGCCCCTCGAGAGCTGTGACCTGGGAAGCTCAATTTCCATCTGCAAATTGAGGACCCTGGAGTTTCTGATCTGTGATTCTAGGGTTTAGTTACAGCCTCGGGCTGCTGTAGGGACTGGGGCAGCCCACGCATGCGGCTGCTGTCTCGGGATGGGAGCTCCGTTTCTTTGTCTTGGTCACTGACCTTGCTCTGCAGGGCTCTGAGCCATCCTCTCAGAGCCTCAGACCACAGACTCCTGTCCCTGGACCTGATTTCATGGCAGCTGACGGAACCTTCTGGAACAGATCACTGCCTTGGCCACAGATTCACTGAGTCCAAGGCTTAGACTAGAGCCCCTCACCCAGTATGGCTGGTTCTTCCTGCCCAGGTTAGCAGGCAACACTGCACACTTAAGCCAGGGCTTTGTTTTGTGTTTTTTGGTTTTTTGTTTGTTTTGTTTTGTTTTGTGGGCCCCACCGCCTAAAAAAAATTTCCAAGACCTGGATTCTAAAAATCTTACATCTAGAACCCAGGCACTGGTCAATCATGTACCATATTTCCCCACAAATGTCATTCTCATTCTTTGGAAATGACATTGGTTTCCAGTTGTCTAGCCTTCCTAACTTTCGGCAAAGTGGAAACGCTTTTAGAGGAGAATACTTTTTCTCAACTCTCGAGTAATGACTTCTACTCATATGACACCCTGGCCACCCGTGACCTCCTCCCTTCTCTCACTCCTCCCCTAGGTGCAGGTCGTTGGCCTAGTGAGTTGGCACAAGAGAGAGTAAGGATGACAGAGGAAGCGTGACTCTACTCTGCTCCTCCGTGCCCTAAGTGTCAGAGAGGCAGATTCTGCCCCCTGGGGGACAAGGAGAAAGAAGATTGGGACAAGTAGAAACAAGACAAGAGACAACAGGAAATCAAAACGGGCAAGTGGAGAGCCTCTCTCTGTGAAGTGCCAGACATTAGCTATATGTCACCAATTGGCTTTTAAGCTTGGAAAGTGGTGAAGGAGCTGTGACTAGTTACACAGTTCACCGTGCCCACAAGATAGATCAATTGCTCCGAGAAGCACAACGATTCCCGTAGCTAAGAGCAGAAGAAAGCGCCCCAGAGGATCTTGATCAAGGGAGGTATTGTGTGGTGCTGTGAGCAGGCCTCGCCACAGCCACACGATAAGCCAATGTCAGGTTGAACATCACAGAGCTACTCATTAACATGCCCTTTCGTGCAGGCCATTCGGCCACCATAGGCTCTGTGAAAGCAATGCTGAGTATTTACGGGAAGGTGATAAGAAGAGCAACAGCACATAATTCATGCACGCATGTCTCTGAGAGTGTGAGTTCATCCAGGTGACCACTTGGAATGCTACGAGCAGATGGACTGTATACGCACACGTCCTTCAGGAAATAAATCTTCAGGAAGCTTCTGATAGACATTGGGCAGTAATGAGTTGGAGATCATATACCCTCGGAAGTACATGGAATATGGCTTCTCTTTGCTAATTTCATAGAGATCCACTAAGGCTTGGTGACTAAGCTAAATATACCACCAAGCTGGCATCCTCTTGGGCGAGCTAAGGGGCCTAAGAGGGACCCACTGGTGGGGAGAGGAGCAGCCAGAGCCCCTGCCCAGATGTGTACAAGGGGAAGCAGGGAGAATGGGGAGTGTTGAGACTGTTGGCCTTGTTGACGCTGGATGTGAGGGGACGCTGCCATTGCAATGGCGCTAACGGAACAGAGCCCCTCCGCAGACGGAAGTGTCATAGGGTGTGGGCACGGGAGCAGGTCTTACCACAAGCTCCTCTTCCTTTGAAGACTTCTTTGGTGTCTTAGCTTTTTTGGTCCTAGCAGACGATGAACTGATGGAGGCAGAGTGTGGCCTTGAAATGGTTCCTTTGCTGAATTGAGTCCCGGTTTGGGAGGAGGGCAAAGTGATTTCTTTCCCCTTGGCTGATCTCATGCTCTGGCACACAAAAAAAGAACCAGTTTTGTTATTATCATTTCGTTCTTCAGATTTTGGGCCCTTTCTTTTCCTCCCCTGCCGCCCCTTGAGCTGGAATTGCAGGGTTCAGTCCTAAAGAGGATGGACCCGTCCTTGCTCCCATCCCTCAATCTCCCCGCTCTGATTTAATTGGCAGGCTAGACCTGTTTTTCCACTCCTCTCATTGATACTAGTACACTAAGAAAAACATACCCACAAACCAATGTTTTCTGGAACCACCTGGAAAGGAGGAGTCTTTGTGGAGGGCAGGTGAGGGGGTAGCTTGAGGTTTTCATCTTATTTGTAAGAAGGCAGGAAAATGGAAGGCAGGAGTGAAGGGATAGGACTCTGAAGAGATAGGGCATTGAGCCTATGGACCAGCATCCCGGGATGACACTTCTCACTTTATTTATGCCAGGCTTGCTTTCAGCACTGCTTACCCTCCCACACTCCTTCTCACTGCCCTCCAGCATCAGCCTCCTTGGCTCCCATTCACACTTCCTGCCTCGCTTTGAAGTATTTTTTCCTTCAAACTCAGACGGGGCTGGCCTGGTGGTGCAGTGGTTAAGTTTGCATGGTCTGCTTTTGTGGCCCGGGATTCACTGGTTCGGATCCTGGGTGTGGACCTATGCACCACTTGTCAAGCCATGCTGTCGCAGGCATCCCACATAAAATAGAGGAAGATGGGCACGGATGTTAGCTCAGGCCCAGTCTTCCTCAGCAAAATAAAAGAGGAGATTGGCAGCAGATGTTAGCTCAGGGCTAATCTTCCTCAAAAAAAACCAAAAAACAAAAAACACCAAAAGAACAAACACAGATGTTAGAAAGTGAAAAGCCTTGGTATGGTATGTATAGATTCTTCAACCCTGATGCCAAAATAAGAGAAGCAGAGAAAAAGGAACTCAAATGCAAACCTTTACGCTTAGACCCTCAAGCTTCCTTCTTGTTTCCATGTCCTCTTTCTGCTTGTTCATCTGTGAAATTGAAAGTCCGTATCATTTGCAAAGATTAAAAAGCAGAATTTTCTATAAAACGTCCTTAAGTAGTGAAAAAGTAGCGGTTTAAACCGTTTCACTGCCAAAACTATTATGGGAATATAAGCTATAATGTTGAATACAAATTAGAATAAAAAATAAATTTGTGCCCAGAAGAAACGCATTTAAGAAGAAGTAAACAGATATTGGGGCTGACCCCATGGCCGAGTGGCTAGTTCATGTGCTCTGCTTTGGCAGTCCAGGGTTTCATTGGTTCGGATCCTAGGCGTGGACATGGCACGGTACGTCAGGCCACGCTCAGGCAGCGTCCCACATGCCACAACTGGAAGGACCACAACTAAAAAAATATACAACTATGTACTGGGGGGATTTGGAGAGAAAAAGGAGAAAAAAAAAAGAAGTGAACACAAATAGATAAAATTGTAAATATTTAAAGTTATTAGCATTTGTTTATTGGTTTAGGCAGAATAGAGATTATAGAGAAATGTGAATTTTTTGCTTATGTGGTGATAATTTGTTTCATATATTACTATAATAGCTATAAATCCCAGGCCTTAGCAGATGTTTTGTAGAAATTTCAGATAATTTAGTAGTCAAAATCCAATAATGAAATGAGTGAAATTTTAGTTTAAAAAGTCAATTCTAATTTCCAGGCATAAAAGACATTTTATCAAAATATATGTATTTATAAAGCAGTGGAAGATGGGCACGGATGTTAGCTCAGGGCCAGTCTTCCTCAGCAAAAAGAGGAGAATTGGCACCAGATGTTAGCTCAGGGCTAATCTTCCTCAAAAAACAAAAACAAAAACAAAAACAAAACAAAATATATGTATATATTTTTTAATTGAGCTGTAATTGACATATAACATTATATTAGTTTCAGGTATATAATACAATGATTCATATTTGTGTATACTGTGAAATGATCACCAAAGTGAGTCTAGTTAATATGCATCACTACACACAGTTACAATTTGTCTTTCTTGTGACGAGAACTCTTAAGAGCTACTCTCTTAGTAGTCTTCAAATATGCAATACAGTATTATTAACTAGAGTCACCATGTTGCATGTTACATCCCCATGACTTCTCTCTTTTGTAATGGAAGTTTGTACCTTTTGACCACCTTGACCCATTTCACCACCCCACTCCCCACCTCTGGCAACTGTCAATCTGTTCTCTGTATGTATGAGTTCATTGGTTTTAGATTCTGCATATAAGTGAGATCACATGGCATTTGTCTTTCGCTGTCTGACTTATTTCATTTAACATAATTTCCTCAAGGGCCATCCAAGATGTCGCAAATGGCAAAAAACATATTAATGCATGCTTCGATGATATTAAGATTTTCTCATAATGTGAATTTATGAGTAATGCCAGTGATTCTAATTCTGGCTAATCTTATTATGAAGTTAAACAATGATGAGAAATACATCTAACCATTAATTTCATTGGTATCTGAACAACAACTACAACGGATTTTCAAAAATATCTCTCACCTACTGATAGAACAGAATTCAATAGAAAGCACGTCTGTCTCCTGAAGTCTTAGGGCCTGGGAAGCTAGTTACTGATGTCCATGAAGGATTGTATTTAGATAGTCTCAGTGGGTTTGACCTCAAGGCTTTTATAATTAAGCTTCATTATAATGGTTTAAAAATCATCTTCTCCATTATCACTATAAGAACTTGCTGGAACTATTTAATAAATCATCCCTCATTCATTACAAACGTATTTATTGGGTGCATACTATGTGCCAGACACCATCCTAGGAGCCGAGTGTACACTGCTAAGCCAAATAGACAAAGAAGGAAGACCTGTCCAGGCTGGGCTAATTTCGATGGAATGGGCAGGAAAGCCCTCCCTTGGGGAGAGGACATTTCAGCTGAGATCTAAAGAATGAGAAGCAGTAACCAGAAAAGTGGGAGGAAAAGAAGTAGGGGCAGGAGGGGTATATGGGAACTCTCTATACCTTCCCCTCAATTTTGCTGTAACCTAAAACTGCTCCAAAAAACAAAGTCTATTTTTTGAAAAAGTGGGGAAAAGAGCATTGGAAACGGAAGAAAAAGCATGCCAAAGATGCCAGAGCAGGGAAGAGCTGGGCGGGGGTGGGGGGGGGCGGTGCTAAGATCAGGGAGAAAGTACAAACCTTGGATTTTGTTGTAAATGCAACGGAATATCATCGGATCATTTTAAGTGTGTGTGTGCATGGTAATATTTATGCTGTGAAGACCTCATTCTGGGGGAGGTATGTTTCTGGTCATAACCAAATAGCTGCTATCAAACCAAGCGTCCCACAAATGACTGAAAACGCTGGAAAAAATATTAAAAAACAACTACCTGAAGACAATGGAAAGAGATCAAAACTGGACAGATTTTGGAGGGCAGTCAGCACTTCAAAGAGGGGAACAGCGTAGGGTGAATTTCCCATTATTATGGCTTTTAATTTGACTGCAGTCCCCAGTCTGTGCTGGGTGGAGTAACTAAAACTACGATGGAAAACCTGAAGCCTCTCAGGATTGCTGAGGACAGAGTCAAGGCAACCACAGCCAATGAAAGTGAGACAAGGAAATCCCACGGAGAGCCAGACTGGGGAGCCCCAGTTCTGTATAAGCTCTGCCTGAATCTCTGGCCGATGACTGAACCATGCTTACAGCCAAGCTGAGGTTCAAAGATTGAACTGAGACTTAAGCTGCCACCAATTGCAGGCAAGACAGAGCTTATGGTTTGAATCCAACCAAGTTAATTGCTTGATTTTTAAAAGTAACACATAACATTCATAATGCCCATAAAATCCAAAAATACTCAGTGTACAAACATATAAGAATGTGTTTTCTATTCTCTAGTGAAAAGACTATTAACAGAGACTGACACTGAGATGGTGGCTCAAAGATAGCGGAATAAGATCTCTAAAGCACTGAAAGAAAAAAAACCCCACTAACTCAGAATTCCATACTGAAGGAAAATATCATTCAAGATTGAAAGCAAATGAAAAATATTTTCAGATAAAGGAAAAACAGAAGGATTTCATCACCAGCAGACCTGACCTACAAGAAAAGTTAAAGGAAGATTTCAGACTGAATGGAAATGATCCCAGAAAGAAGCTCTAACCTTTAGGAAGGAATGAAGGGCATCAGAAAGGTAAATACATAAGACCATTTTGACCTAATGTCTTTCAAACGTGTAAGGCTGTTTAAAGCACGACTTGTAACATTGATGTCAATATAATAATTGGACAGCTCTAACTTAAAGAACAGGAAAATAAATAAATCTCATAAACAAAGCTATATATTTGCAAGGTTTCTATATTTTACAAGAAATTGCCCAACATTCACACTAAATGGACTGTAAAATTTAAGGATGTAAATTATAATTGCTAGAGCAATCACTAAAAGGTAGGCAAAAGGCCAAAATGATAATAGATAAATTAAAGTGAAATTCTAAAATGTATTAAAAGGAAGGCAAAAAAATAAACAGAAGAAAAACAACAAAAAACAAATAGCGAAATGGTAGGCCTAAATACAATCCTATCAATAACAATAATATTGAATGATGATGGACTAAACAATCTAGCTAAATGCAGAAATAGCTGGACTGTATAAACCAGCAAGACCCAACTATTCACTGTGTATTAACAGAAGCACTTTAAATATAAATACACAGAGAGGTTGAAAATAAATGCATTGAAAAAAGATACACAATGCAAACATAAGAAAGTTCAAGGGGCTACATTTATGTCTCATATGTATAGTAGATTTCAGAATTAAAGAATTACTAAAGATAAAGAAGGACATTTCATCATGATAAAAGGGTTGATTCATGGGAAGACATAACAATCATAAACGTTTTGCCTAATAACAGAGCTTTAAAAAACATGAAGTAAAAATTGGCAAAATTATAGGGAGAAATAAATAACATGCACCTCTTGGCAATTGATAGAAATAGAAAAAAAAGTGAAAGACACATAGATGACCTGAAAAACACTATCACTACCTTGATCTAATTGATAATGCCCAAGAACTGGAGAATACAAATTATCTTCAAGTATATAGAATACAGTCCCATGACAGACTATATGCTGTTTGGCCATAAAATAACTGCCAATACATTTATAAAGATTAAAATCATACAGAGAATGTTCTCTGATCACAATGGAATTAAACTAGAAGTTAATAACAAAAATATATCTACAAAAATCACTAATATTTATAATTTAAGCAACACAGTTCTAAATCACAAGGGAAATTAGAAATTAGAAAATATTCCAAACTGAATGAAAATACAGGATATCAAAATTTGTGGGATGCAGATGAGATAGTGTTTTGAGGGAAATGAATAGCTTTAATTGCTCATACTAAAAATAACAAAAAGTCTGAAGTCAGTTCCCTAAGGTTCCACACTAAGAAGGCAGAAAAAGAAGAGTAAAATAAATTAAAAGAAAGTAGAAGAGGAAAAAAGGATAAAGGTCAGAGCAGATATTGATAAAATTAAAAAAACAACAGAGAAAATAGAGCCCAAACTAATTTCTTGAAAAGATCAGGAAAATTGATAAAGCTCAACTAGACTGATCAAGAACATAATTTACTAATATCAGGAATGAAAGAGGATTTCATTTCAGGTCCTCCAGATATTAGAAGGACAATAAGGGAATATTATGGAAAAACCCATACCAGTAAATTCATAATTTAATTAAATGGACAAATTGAATAATACAACCTAACAAAACTGACACAAAATGAAATAGAAAGTATGAATAGTTCTATAGCTACTAAAGAAAATAAGTCTATTATCAAAAACCTTCAGAGAAAGAAAACTCTAGGCCCAGATAGTTTCACTGGTGAATTCTTTCAAACACTTAAGAAAAACATAACACCAAATCTTTTCAATAACACCACTAAAATTTGCAGAAAATACAGACGGAAGGTGTATTTCCCAACTCATTTTATGAGTCCAGCCTAACTCTAACACTAAAGCCCCAAAAACACATGGAAATAAAGAAAGAAAATTTAGAGACCAATATCCCTAAGACTATAGATTTCAAAGTCCTTCACAAAACTATTAGCAAATTGAACGCGGTAGTATATAAATGTATAATAGATCACGACAAAGTGGGTTTATCTCAGGAATGCAAAATTGCTTTAACATTCAAGAACCAAAGTATTTCACCATATTACAAGATAAAGGAGAAAAAAATAATCATTTCAATAGCTGCAGAAAAAAGCATTTGAAAAAATTCAACAGCCATTCTTGATAAAAACTCTCAGAAATCTAGGACTAGAAGGAAATTTCCTCATCTTGAGAAACGACTGCCATGAAAAACGTACAGCCAGATCATACTTAATGATGAAATAATAAACTACACTCCCCCTAAGATCGGAAAGAAAGCAAGAATACTTGTTCTTACCACTGCTATACATCATTGTATTGGAGGTCATTGTAATAAAAAGTAAAGGGGCCGGCCTGGTTGCATAGTGGTTAAGATCGTGTGCTCCACTTTGGCAGCCAGGGGTTTGCCAGTTTGCACCCCGTGCACAGACCTAGCACCACTTGTCAAGCCACACTGTGGCAGCATCCCAAATAAAATAGAGGAAGATTGGCACAGATGTTAGCTCAGCGCCAATCTTTCTCACACTCCCACCCACACACACACACACACACACACAAGAATGAAAAGGTACAAAGATCAGAAACAACATAAGTAAAACTGTCTCTATTTACAGAAGACCTGAGTGTCTACATATGAAGTCCTAAGGTGTCTACAAAATTATTATTGTAACTAATAAATGAATCTAACAAGGTTGCAGGATACAAAGTTAATACAAAATTAATTGTATTTTTAAATATCAGTACTAAACAATTAGAAATAAAATCTGAAAACAATTCCATTTACCATAGCATCAAAAATATAAAATACTTAGGAACAAATTTAAGAAAAAATGTGCAAGAGCTCTACACTGACAATGACAACTTATTGGTAATGAAAAGTAAAGAAAACCTAAATAAATGGACATATACACTATGCTTACGGATTTGATGACAGACTAGTAATATGTTAATATGTCAATCTCCTCAAATTGATCTATATATTTATCACAATCCTAATCATAACACACTAAGTGGTGGATTTTGGTAAAAACGGACAAGCTGTTTCTAAAATCTATATGAAATTGCAGAAAATCTAGAATTTTCAAAATGATTTTGAAGCTGTAGTAAGTATGGCGGTCAGGTGAGGAGAATGGAAAAGTGGCCACTAGACTGGGCAACGGGAAGGTCACACGAGACTTTCTAAGAGCAGTTTCAGTAAACAAGGAAACTGGATCACAGTGGATTGAAGAGATGTTAGGAAATAAGGCGTGGAGACAGAGAAGATGGACAATGCTTGAAATGTTTGTGAAGAGGAGGAGAGAAATGTTTTTATAGCTAGAGAACATCTTTTAATTATGGGAGATGCTCAAACATACCAGTTTGCAGAAAAGAATGGTTGGGTAGGAAGGGAAAATTGATGAAGATTAGAGGGAAATAAACTGTGGAAACTGGATGGAGGACAACGGGAGGGGAGGAAAAGATAGGTGGAGTTATTAATATGTTAATTTACTAGTATTTGGATCTTTCCACTAAATCAATCACTCATTCAACAAGCACGTCTTAAGCAGTGTTGTACACTAGGCACCACACTAGGATCTCAGAGTAAATAATACACAAATCTTGCCCTCAAGCATTTACATTCTGGTAGAAAATGGGCTTCTAAAACACTTCAATTTTAAAAAAATTTTTGGATATATACAAAAGATGTGTGCAATGCAAGTGTAAATTAGAAAACATACTAATAATATGACCATCCAACTTGAGAAAGAGAACAATACCAATGCTGTTGAAGCTCCCTGGGTAATTGTCACCAATCCTACTACCACCACCCCCTCCCAACCAGGTTACCACTAATCTGAATTTCATTTCGTGTTTGAAATGCCCTTTTCTTTTCTTGATAATTTTCATCAGTTTTATAGACTTATAGTTTTACCCCATTTGCATCCCTAAACAATATACAAATTTAATTTTGCTTTATTTTTTAACTTTATTAAAAAATTATAATGTATGTATTCTTCCTCAATCTGTTTGTTTCATTGCTTCTGAGAGTACCCTGTGTTGATACAGGATATGGTACTTCATTCCTGTTCGCCGCTGTATGGTATTCAAGAGTATGAATATAACATAACATTTATCCGCTTCTGTCAATGGACATCCGGGCAATTTCAATTTTTTTCCTTTATAGATAATGTTGCTTTGAGTATTCTTGTACATGTTCTCTCAGGCACACGGGCTGAAGATCTTTTAGGTGATTGTTACACGCCTGTGAGTGGAACTTTGGGTCAGACCTTAAGAGAATGGCCAACTTCAGAAGACAACACGAAATTGTCTTCCAAAGATTATGTACCAATACACATAGTTCCCATTAGTTTATGAGAATTCTCTCCATTCCGTATTCTCGCTAACACTTGGTATTGTTATATTATTAATGAAATTAAGCACATTTTCATGTTTATTGGTCATTGAGTTTCCTCTTTTGTAAAGTGCCTGTTAAAGACTTTTGTCCATTTTTCTATTGGATTGTTTGTTTCTTATGAGTTTGGAGGAACTAGTCATATATTCTTGAAACTAGCTTTGTGAATATACAATCAGGGTGAATATCTTTGCCAAATTCGTGGCTGGACTTTTTTACTTTCTTTGGGGGAGTCTTCTGATGAAAAGGGGCTCTTAATTTTCATACAGTTGAAATTTTAAATTTTTCTTTTATACTTCATTTTGTGTCTTGGTTAAGCAATAATTTCAACTTTGATTTTTTTCTTTACATTTGAATCCTTAATCCATACAAAATGGATTTGTTTTGTTTGAGGTGGGAATCCAATTTTATTTCAGACAATTGTTTGAATCAATTGTCAAGCATCTTCAGTGAAAATTCCACCCTATTCTCACTGATCTGTAGTGATGACATATACCAGCACTTAGATATGTCTGGTTCTCTTCCTGGGTTTTCTGTTTTGTCCCAATGGTCTCTTTGTCAACTCCTGTCCCAGTATAATATCTTAATTGCCTTATATTTATATTAATAACTTACAGGAGAAGGTACTCCCTACTCCATCATGTCATTTATTTTACTTTACGAGTTTCCTAGTTATTCTTGACCCTTTGCTGTTTCGTATAAATTTTAAAATAAGCTTGTCAATTCCATGAACATCTTTGTAGCAATTTTGGTTGGAATTTTAGTGAATATATAGATTAATTGGGTGGGAACTAATACCTCTATGATATTGCCTGCTTATTCATCTCCATCTATTTAGTTTTGGTAATCTCATTCAATAAAGTTTTATAATTATTTTCCATTGGAATTTTTACTAATTTTTGTTAGATCTATTCATGAGCACTTTGTAATTTTTATTGCTATTTAATTGATTATAAATTTTTATAAATTACCATTTCTCTTAATTTTTGATTGAAATACAATTGATTTTGTGTATTGATCTTGCAATCTTGTTAATTCCAAGAATTTGTGGTCAGTGTCTTGGGGAGATTGTCTAAGGGGACAATCACATCATCTTCAAATAATAACAGTCTTATTTTTTCCACTCTAATTTTTATACCTCTTGCTTTCTTTTTTCTTCTTCTACTGCATTGCTCAGAATTTCCAAAATAACTAAAAAATGGCAGTAGACAACCTTGTCTCGTACTGATCTTAAAGAGAATGCTCCTTGTGTTTCATCATGGAGTGTGTTTGCTGTAGATTTTACTCCTTAGCAAGATAAAAAGGTTTCCTCCGACTTCTCCTGAGAGGTGGTGCTGTGTGTGTGTGTATATGTGATTGAATGTTACCCTTTCTCAAAGAATTTGCATTCCTCTATGCACAATATCATACAATTTTTCTCCTTTAATCTGATTGTGTGGGGAACTACATGAATAGTTTTTGCCCAATCTTTTTAAAACTATATGCATTCATTTGGATTTTGCAACTTTTGCCTAATATTGTTCATGAGATTCATCCATATGACTACATATCACTGTAAATCATTCCGCAACTAATTTAACTCATCCTATTTTGGATGAACATTTGGATTGCTTCCAATTTGGGGCCATTCGCAACCATGTTTCCCTGAACATTCATGAAATGTCTCCTGGTGACGCGTTGTTCTAGGTACACTCATCTTAAACATTAATAGATGATTTGCCAAACAATTGTCAAAATTAGTTCTACTAACTTTCACTCCCATTGCCACCATAGGAAAGTTCTCATTGCCTTACAACTTTGTCAACACTTAGTATTGTAAGTCTTTCATTTTTATTTTTAACCCATCAGTCTGCTGTGGTTTCTTTATGGTTTTTGGTTCCTTTATGGTTTTAATCTGTTTCACTGATTGTTAATGAGGTTGGATATATTTTTGTACATTCCTCATCTGAATTGCCACTTTTCAACTCTTCGCCTATTTTTCTATTGGATAGTATATCTTTTATTAAATTGATTTTTAGGAAGTATTTGTATTTTTTGGATACTCACCCTTTGTCAACTCTGTGACTTGTGAAATCATCGCTACAATCAAGATAATGAGCATATCCGTCACTCCCAAAATTTCCTTATGCTTCTTTGAAATCCAGCCCTCCATACTCGCTTGCCCCATCACTGGACAAACACTAATATACTTTCTGTCACTACATTTTAAAGAATTTCAAATAAATTGAACAATACAAATGTATTCTTTATTTTGTCTGTCTATTATATTTCTGGATATGATACCTAAAGCACAAGTGACAAAGCAAAAAGTAAACAAGTGGGACTACATCAAACCAAAAAGCTTCTGCACAGCAAAGGAGACCATCAACGAAATGAAAAGGCAATCTTCCAAATGGGAGAAAATATTTGCAACTCATATATCTGCTAAAAAGTTAATATCTAAAATACATGAAAATTTCATACAACTCAATAGCAAAAAAAGAAATAATCTAATTGAAGATGGGCAGATGATCGGAGTAGACATTTTCCCAAAGATAGTCAAATGGCCAACAGGTACCTGAAAAGGTACTCAACGTCACTAATCATCAAGAAAATGCAAATCAAAACCACAAGGAGATATCACTTCACACCTGTTAGATAGGCTATTATCCAAAAGACACGAGATAACAAGTGTTGGCGAGATTGTGGAGAAAAGGGAACCCTTGTGCACTGTTGGTGGAAATGTAAATTGGTGCAGCCATTATGGAAAACAGTGGTTTTCCCTACAACAGTTTCCTCAAACAGAGGTTCATAAAAAAATTAAAAATACAACTACCATATGATCCAGCAATTCCCCTTTTGGATATTTATCCGAATGAATCAAAAACACTAACTAGAAAAGACATCTGCATCCCATGTTCACTGCAGCATCATTTACAGTAGCCACGACATGGAAGCAGCCCATCCATAGATGGATGAACGGGTAAAGAAAATGTGTGTGTGTGTGTATATATGCACAATAGAATGTCATTCAGCCATAAAAGATAAGGAAATCTTGCCATTGGCAACTACATGGATGGACCTTGAGGGCATTTTGCTAAGTGAAATAAGTCAGAAAGAGAAAGACAAATACTGTATGATCTCACTTATTTGTGGAATATTAGAAGAAACACCAACAGCAACAAAACCTCATAGATACAGAAAACAGACTGGTGGTTGTCAGAAGCAGGGGGTGGGTGGTGGCTGAAGGGGGTCAAAAGGTCCAAACTTCCTTTAAAAAACGATTTCTAGGGATGTAATGTATAGCATGGTGACTATAGTTAATAACACTGTATTGTATATTAGAAAGTTGCTAAGAGAGTAAATCTTAAAAATTCTCTTCACAAGAAAAATTTTTTTGTAATTTTATGTGGCGATCAATGTTAACTAGACATTGTGGTAATCATTTTGATTTCACAATGTATACATACTGTATCAAATCATTTTGTCGTACACCTATATGTGTCATATGTACAAGGTACAATGTTATATGGCAATTATATCTCAATAAAAAAAGACAAACGAAAGCCACTAAGTGTAGTCATCACAGGAAGATACAAAATTATTTCATATGCTTTCCCTAAGTCCAATCTAAAGCTACAATTGCTCCATATTTCCTCACTTACCTATACTTAGTGATTGTGCCTTTTTACTACCAGCTCTTTGTCTTTTTAAACTAAGCTATTAATAAGCCAGAAAATAAACTATATTGGAAAACAGTAATAGACAAGCATGGAACAAAAACCTTCATGAGAAAGTTTTTAAATTTTTTCAAAATGACTGGTCAGCTCCACCTTCTCCCACTCCTCCATCTGGGCACAATTGCAAATCTTCATTTCTGGAAGAAAGCACCACGGCAAGAAACAAAGGGAGCTCAGCAGTCACAAAGCCAACCTCCCTCCCAGTGAGTGACAGAATGCCTTGGCGGGGGGAGGGGGTGCCAAATAGTGACCTTACTGGGCCCCAAGGTGTGCCATGGAAACCCTGGCCGCAAGAAGAACCCTGTGCATGCTCCCTCTACTGAAAACATGAACCCCCAAACTAGTTCTGAGCTTGGTGTTGTGGGGTTTGTGATGAGAGATCTCGCTGCTTAGCAACAAGTGTGGTGCTCAACAAACTTCTAAACAAAAAATAAAACATGATTGGTTCCCCTGTGGGCAATATAACAGCACCGGTTAGCTGTTTACCGTCCAAATAAAGAGGCAAAGTAATCCAAAAACCATGCAGTCTGTTCACAGTATAGGCACACACGCACTGATGAAGTAGTTTAATTTCTTCTCTAGTGCTGCTAACACACCGACAGTGTAACATTTGCCCCCACTCTATAAACACACTTTCAATTTCAATGACAATGTGCACATTTCGTTGTCTGTTTTCAGAAGCAACTTCTGGACTTTGGAGGAATGACAGAAGAGGGAGGGGGTGGGGCAGAAGAAATCGACAGAGTATACTCAAATAATGGAGATGATTTTCATGTGCCAGGTATTTAAAAGTAAAGGGTTCCAAATAACGTGTTTGTTCACACACGGTCCCTGTGAATAGCTAACCAGCATCCTTTCCCTTGCCTGCATTCCCAAGTTGGTTTCATGGAAGGCTTTATTGTAGTCCCGGAGCATTGTTTTGCATTAATTTCTATGACAAGGAACCCAAAACCCATGGTGCTGAGAGCAACAAAACAGAGTTAGGGAAACAGTCATGACTTGGCACAAAGTGTGACAAGCTGTAAAAAAGGGAATGTTTCAATATCTGAAGTGGTGTTGATTTCCTACGAACAACCTTTTCTCTTCGAAACAGTATCATATTCTTTTCAAGCACATTTAGAACGCAAGTCAAGCTGTGTTTTATTTTTGATTATAATAAACACAGTCAGTTTACTGTAACAAAGACATACTAGTGATGATCTGTTGAAAGCTCAAGTACAACACCATAAGCTGGGCGGGGGTGGGCTGGGGGGCTGAGGGGTGGGGAGGCAACTGATAAAATAAAAGACCAGCCGTCTGGAAAGTTCTCTTAAAAGAACATAAAAAAGGCAGTGTTTTCTTATGAGACTAACACAGAATGCCAAAATTTCTAGCTGGGCTCTTTTTTTGTTGTCACTTATGGCAATTTGTAACTAAAAATAGCAAATCCTTCAAAATATTGGGCTCTCATATTTGTCTTTTTTAATCTCCATAATAAAATTCAAAAATTTTGTACGCTACTTTAAACTGTAATACTGTTTCTTATGTAAGACTCTTTTATATAGCAAGCATATTTATTATAGCACTACTCAGATTGTTTTCTTAAAAATGTTTATAATTCTGCATGCATTTAGATTATTGACAAAAGTGAAATGAATACTTCACAGTAAACAGTGACAAAATTTATAAAACTTCCAGGATTAAATTCCTGAATTTAAACTTATTAGGAAATAATGTAAATCACCTTACCATGTCTTGAACTAACGATTTTTCAAAATCAAGCTCATACAGTAGTCTGTCTCTACCATCCCTTAACTGAAAGAGAGGAATATTACATTTTGATTAAAGATGAGAACAGAACACTTGAAATTCTCCCTCAGTAGAATTTAGTGAAATGTATTTTGATTCTATATAGGAGAAAAACAGATCCCAATATGATGAAAGGAAAAATTAACTGTCTACAGATTATCATGTAATTCTAATATATTATTATATAATCATTATATTTTTATTATATAAGCAAGCAAAATACACACATGAAATGTCAATTTACTTACAACCTTCCTCATGCCACCCCCCCCAAAAAATGTGACATCAGTACATAATAAAGCAAGTCCTAGTCTGTCAAAAAGAGCAATTTTGCTTTACTCTTTATATGACCCATTTCTCTTATTTTATGATTTTGTGCTATATTTATAAGCATATCAAGCCATATTCAGATCAATTGAAAATAGCCATCAGAAGCACATACTGCCATTGTACTCGTATGACTTGCCTCAGTATTTTAATGATTGTTTGTCATTGGTGTGTTATAAACACTGATAACATTCAACCCTTAGTTCTGATATCCATTCGATTCAAATAATTCATGTATTCATTCATTTAATAATCATATATGGAACACTTTTCAGATGCCGGGCATTTTGTTTGACTATGGACGTATAAAAATGAAGCAGAACAGGGGCCTGCCCCATGGTGTAGTGGTTAAGTTTGGCACACTCTGCTTTGGTGGCCAGGTTCGTGGGCCCAGATCCTGGGTGTCGACCTACACCTCTGTCAGCCATGGTATGGTGGCATCCCACATGTAAAGTGGAGGGAGATTGGCACAGATGATAGCTCAGGGCTAATCTTCCTCAGCAAAAAAAAAAAAAAAAGAGGTAGAACAGAACAGATCCCTTCCCCTGGAGCATCCACAGTATGGTGGGAGAGCAATGTGAAAAAAAAAAAAGACTATAATACATTGAAAAATAAAGTTAATAAATCAAATCTTCAGGTAGTCAAAACCCATAAAAATCTATATGGCATGGCAACTGTAATTATAATAGGATATGACATACCTGGTGTTAACAGGAGAAGTACCATTTGGCAAGGGTCTTGAAGGATATGTAGAAGTTCAACAAGTTGGAGAAGGAGAAAGCAGAGAAATGGCAAACAAAACAGCACAGTAACTGCAGAGAATCATGGAGGAATGGAGAGACCAGGAAAAGTTTGATGATGTGGGACCCAGAGAGCACACAGAGAGGAACGGCGCGAAATGACAGGAGGCGTCATGTGGGGTCTTGCTCACCACAATTAGGACTGGAAGGCAGAGTGATGTGATGTGGAGAACCAGAGTCTGTTCCAGTCAAAGTTCTGCTCCTTAGTTGCTGTGTGGGTAAGTTAATTCTATACTTCAAGTCTTAGTTTCCTCATCTGTAAAATTAGGATATTGAAATCTGCTTCAGAGTTCTTCTGAAAAGAGTTTGAGACAGCGTACGTGAAAGTGTTTAGCTGTTGCTAAAACCACCCAGTATATTTTGGGCAGCCTGATTTTATACTGAAGGCAGTGGGAACCCACTGAAGGTTTCAGCACATAAAATCAAGGTGTCAGGGCACTATGGCAGCCGTGTGGAAGCTGGATTTGAAAACGGGTGAGAGTGGAGACAGGAACCTCAGTAAGTGTCTGTGGAAAGGATGAGGAGCTCAGCAAAGTCTGGCCCTGTTGCGGAGAAAGAAGATTTGAGGTAAATTTTGGAAGGGAAATCTACTAGTGACCAACTAGATAGACGATACGAAGGAGAGAGTAGAGAATGACTCTAGATTTGTCACTTGTTCCTCTGGATAGACGGCAATGTCATTAACTTTAATGAGGAACACAGCAGAGTCCAGATTCAAGAGGTAATGAGTTCAAGTTTTGACACTGAGTTTGACGAACTTGTAAAGCATTTTTACCCCAACTATTTTAGAGGGCTGATAACTAAGAACATAAAGATAAACAAGACATAGTTCGTGACCTCAAGGGAGCAAATAGTGGGAGGTATGAGGGAGGGCTGAGAGAGCCCCGAATAACCATAGGGGATGGAAGAGGACCGTCAAAAAAGTCTTTCCAGTGCATGTAACGTTGACATTGAGGACGAGGACAGAGCTGAAATTGTAGATGTGGTGTTCAGGGAAAACAGGAAGCTGGAGGGAAAAGTTTGGAAGCCACTGGCAAGCAGGTGTGCCAGTCATGGGAGAGTCTGAGGTCAGCCAAAGAGAAAACAAAGACCAAGGATTAATAGAATTCCCAAGAATAGCATTCAAGGCAAAGATGGAGGAGAAGCCACTGACAAATACTGTTTAAGAAGGGATGAAGAAGTGTGTGAAAAATCAGAAGCAAGCATTGCTGCAGAAGGAATCTATGACATAGGGTGTGGTCCTGTCATATACAACAGAAAATTCGAGAAAGAAAACGATTGAAAAGGACTGAGGGCAATATGAATCTCATTGTGACGTTATCAATAGGAAAAACTAGCAGCAGGGGAGTAAAGAAGGGTCTGGTAAATACAGATTTCTTTTAAATGATATTTGAAGAGCAGGGAATGGTAATGGCTTCAGGGGTAGTTAGGGTGAATGGCCACCACCCAGGATGATGGCTTGACTCTGGAGGCTAGAGCTAAAGTTTTAAAGGCACAAGAGAGAAAGAGGCTGATGAAGAAGAGGAAGCTGATGAAAAGGAGGAAGGAAGAGATGGAGTCAGGCAAATGGGTGGAAAGATGAGTGAGGGCAAAGAAGAATGTCCCCTTGTCTGGTAAAGAGGAGTGAAGGTAAGCAACGTGACAGAGTGAGTGAGCAAGTGCCAAGGTGAAAAACATGCAGTGTCCGCTGTGTTCTCTGTGAATTAGGAAGCAGTGCAGAGGAACGGAATCTGGGAACTGAGAAAAGTTGTGGAGCTTGAAAGAGCTGTGGTGGGTAGTAAGAAATGGTGCTCATTACATCTGAGTGAAATGACAGGTGGAGGGAGGGCACAGCTACTCTGGGTGAAAACCCCATTCCCTTGCATTGTCAACAAAAGGCAAGGATTGGCTTGTCTCCAATAGCATAGGGTAGTCCCTGGGCAGAGCTGGGGAATAGAGTGGACTGGCCAGATGGGAGCCTCAGAAGCTGAGGCAGTGGTGTGGTTGAAGATGTGGGAGGTTGCACAGCAGGTTTCGAGAAAGTAAAGGAATGAGAGGTGGAAGGAAAGAAAAGGTTGTGTGTTGAGTCATCATACCTTGGTCTGAAAAGAAGCGCCACCAAGTTTCCAAGGGGTGTCAATTACCCAGACCTTCCAGCCTCCTTAGATGTCCTCATCAGTTAGCTCTGCTGTTGTACTTTTACCCTCTTTTCTTCTTTCCATCGACATCATTTACAAATACTCTAGTTTCATCTTTTAAAAAGTTCCTCCCTCGCCCCTTGTCCCCCTCAACTCGTCCCCTACCTCTCCTTGGCCATACGCAGCCAAACTTCTAGAGAGTTGCCCATGCTCACTGTCTCCACTTCTGCAGCCACCTCTCTTCTCAACTGTGTCCATGTTCCAGCAAAATGACTCTCTTTAATAATAGCAGGGTCATTTTGTTGCCAAAGCTAATCATCCAATCTTCCCTTTTTCGCCTTTAGCATGCCTGACCTCTGGGCTGCATTTGACACACTGGGAACGATTCCCTCCTTTCTGAGACCCTCTCTTGCTTGGCTTCTGTGCTGCCCACTCTCCTGCTTCTCCCTCTGCTCTCTGGCTGGTCTCATTTTCTTCTGAATGCTACTGAATGCTCTCCAGCCCTAAAGTTCTCTCTTACTTTCTCTCTCCCATCTTCAGCCTTATCATTGACCATAGCTTTTGCTTCCTGATCATCTCTTGAATTCATCCTTCCCCTCCATCCCCAGTGTCACTGTCCTTGATCTCTTTTAGGACTTCATAGTTTCCCTGATCATCCAAGTAACCTCTTTACTGGTCTCTCTTAGCTCCAGATTTTCCTCCCTCCTATTTGTTTTCTTTCTGGAACACAAATCCAATTCTGCCCCAATGCTCAAGACACCCAATGCATTCAGAAGATAATTTAAGCCCCTCAGCATGAATGATAATTCTCTGTCCTTGTGTCCTGCCTCTCACCGCCCCATGATCTCACCTACCCTTCAGCTATAGCTTATCACATGCACCTCCCTTTCACATGTTTCTGACCCTTCCCACCTCCCGCTCATCCTGTCCTGGCCAACTCTACCATCTCTTCCAGAGTCAGCTCAGTGTCCTTCCTCCCCCCTTCCCTGATCCCTGACTATCCGGGCTGGGCATGCTCCCACGGGCCCCCACAGCAAGCTGTGCCTCCCTGCATCCTGATGCCAGTCACACGCTGGGCTGTCATCTCTGATGGCTGGTCTGCCTCCTTCCCCAAAGGAAATTCATATTACGGTCACAGCTGGAATACAGATTCAGCTGTTACTAGATGGTTGGAATGTAAACATAAAACCTACTGAATCCCATAATTCACAGTGCTCAGCTCAGATAGATGGCAAGAGGTCAGCCTCCCCCAATTCAGTCCCACTTCCAACTTGTTTTTCATTGTATCTACAGCTTAAAAAAGGGAGCATGTGACTTATCCAGAGGCTTCTGAGCCGCTCCCTTCCATCTTTCCGTTTCCTGCTTGCCCCTTTCCTACCCCCAGACTCCCCTTTTCCTGACCCAACATAAATTCTCACCACGGCGTCTCACACATTCCCACCTCATACTCTCGCCACACCACATCACAAACAGTTCCACAGACATACCTCACACTTCCAGCACTCACATTGCGTACACGGCTCTTCCACCCTCTTCCCGGCCTGGTAAAATCAGCTGGAGTGAAGGAGAGTGAGATAGGTGTGGAACTGTTTGTGGAGCATTTCTAGAACCTTCCAGGTAAAGCCAGGCATCTCTTCTCTATGTGCCTACTTCTATTGCATTCCGTCCCATTTTGTCTCTCCCTCTAGACTTGATCTCCTCCACAGCAGAGCCATTTGTGTGTGTGTGTGTGTGAGTGTGTGTGTGTGTGTGATTTTTGTATCTCAGCGGTAGTGGAGTGCCTGGCACTAAAAGGCACCTAATAAACATTGCTGAATTAACTGAGGTAGTGAAGGATATTGGAAACAAGTCAGTAAATATCAGCTCCCATTTGTTCAACAACTCCTCATCTGCCTTCCAATTGACAAGGTACTTTTGTGTACATTATCGTATTCTAGCCACACAGGGAGCCTGTGAGACCCAGGAGAGAGGAGGGTAAGGGACTGGCCCAGGGGCCATAGTGGCAGAAATGGAACAGGACTCAACGTTCTAGATTCGTTCTGCTCAATACCAAACTGTACCTATATATTACGTTTGTGTGGAGTTCCTGTGCATATAAAGAAAAAAAGAAAAGAAAAGAGACGGGATAAAAAATGATCTAACCAGGGGTCTGCTATATATCTCTAGAACAGAACTGTCAAATAAAAATGTAATCTGAGTCATATATAATTTTGAATTTTATAGTAATCTGTTAAAAAGGTAAAAGAAACAGATGAAATTAATTTTAATAATACATTTTACTTATCCCAAGAGTATCCAAAATATTATCATTTCAATATGTAATAATCAATATTAAAAATCATTAGTGAGGGGGCTGGCCTGATGGCAGAGTGGTTAAGTTTAGCATGCTCTGCTTCGGTGGATGGGGGTGTACAAGTTCAGATCCCGGGTGTGGACCTACACACCACTCATCAAGCCATGCTGTGGTGGTGACCCATATACAAAGTAGAGGAAGATTGGCACAGATGTTAGCTCAGGGCCAATCTTCCTCACCAAAAAAATTTTTAAAAAGATCATTAGTGAGATGGCTCACATTTCTTATACTAAGTCTTTGAAATCCAATGTGTATTTTTTACTCACAGCACATCTCAATTAGGGGGCTAAATTTTCACTGGAAATACTTGGTCTGTATTTAGAAGTCATAAAACTCACAGATGAAAAATAGACTCCCATACCCAGGTTATTCAAAATACACATAAAGATTTTCCAATAACTGAAACAAATATCAGTTTTTAAATTTAAAAGAATTAAATATAACTACAAGTTCAGTTCCTCAGTTGCACTAAACACAATTTGTGTCCAGTAGGCACAGGTGGCTGTGGCTGCCACTGGGCAGGGCGGATCTGGAAAGCTGAGGCGGCATTTAATTGAAATATTTAAACTCACTCACAGGGCATCTTTCTCTCTAACTGGTGGCTTCATGGGGAGGTTTCTTGTCCTCCTCACAGAGAATAGTGAGCTTACACAAGTCCTCTCTACCAGTGCCGTCCAGACCGAACAGCTTTAGACACATTTGAACAAACTGTGATGGCTCCCTTGTAAGGTATCAGGTGATACGAGAAGGCTGAGATTGCATTTTTAACGTTAGAGATTGATGCCAAGAAGGTTACACCTGTCTGGTTACAGACTCTGTTGTCATCTCTCTCCGAAGGGGATTTGCACCCTCGCCATTGCCAACAGAGCAAAGCACAAGAAAATGAGATCACTGTGAAGACCTGGGATGGAGTCACTTATCACGGAAAACGTCTCCCAACTCTGACCCAGGAGGGTAACCATTTCTTTAAAAAATTTTTCTTGGAAGCTGTTTTATCTAAAACCTAAGAATATCTGGAACTGCAAAATGAGATTGACATCTGAACCTAAACTTAGGCACACGTGGCGACTGAGCTCTGGGAATGTGGCTGGTGTGATGGAGGAACTGAATTTTTAATTTTACCTCATTTTAACTAATATTCATTTAGAAATGGAATCTCAATTCAGTGAGTGGAAAGCATTTACGTTTAATTGGAATAATTCAGGGATTTAAATCCACTGTTTCATGTGTAAATTTTATGAACTCTAAATACATTCTTGTTCTATGAATCAAAGAGTATTTTTAAGCGTGCCAGGGATTGTGCTCAGCTCTGAGAAGGTGCTAGAGACGGAGAGACCACGGTCTCTGCCCTCGTGGGGCTGACAATACGGAAGGGAGGGCTGACCATTACAGAAAAGTGTTTTGAGACCTACAATAGAGAGGTCCAGAGAGCTCAGCAAGCACCAAAGCAGGAGCGCCTGGCCTGTGCGTGGAGGGCGGAACTGCTGTGGTCCGCCTGCATTGGTCGCGCTAGGAAATCTTGATCTTCGTGATAAAAAAGGGTCCCCTGTTCTAAATGCAGATTTCCTGAACAACATAAGCCCAGTTCATTCAAATACTCAAAAATGAGCACAAACCAACATCTGATCTGAAAATATGACTGCTCACTCTTAATAATATCACTTTTCCACAAGCACATCTTCAGACTCCCTGGGTCATATAACTTTTTCATTCCTTATGATCAGCAAGGCAGACACTCACTTATTCCAAATAAACTAGGTATCTGTAGACTAAGTCATTTTCAAGATGGGATCCTCATTCATTACTAGAGCCTCTACCCAAATAACAGGAGAGATTAAATATAAAAATCGGCTTTTCTCTGCATCACAGGACAAGCATGATGCTATGTCACCAATTGTGCTGATATTTCAATTTAAAAGAGTCATTCATCAATGTAAAAAAGTTACAGTACCCTTTGAATAGTTTTATGATCCTTTTCTGCGATCTCTTTCAGACTTATAATTTCATCTTCTGTAAACAAAAGGAGAGAGAGACCAACCATGAAATTACAAGCTTATGCCCCTGTATTCAAAACGCCTGCTTCAGGGTAGGCTGCACACCACTGTCAGGCACGGTGGACGCGAGTCCTAGCCGGACCGTGACCTTCACAACTGCCCTTGACATTCACAGCCTTCTTCCTGCTGTTCAGACGGCTGGTCAGATAGGGATGAACTAAGTTCAAGATCCAAGCGTGGCTGAGGGCTGAGACCTTTCCATCGATACTAGCAATGGACATTTTTGCAGTTAGTCACAGCCAATACGAAGGGCTTTAGCGGGTGGCACTTTGGGACTCAGTAAGAACTACTAAAACCTGAAAACGTACTATAATACCACAGCGGAAGAGCACTAAAACTACACTGGCACGGTATAATTTTATCTTCAAGGGGTGTTGTAATAGATCTGATTTTACCAAAGTTTCGCTGAAAACTTTCTATTGCTTTATTCACCGCTTTTCATACTGCAGATGGAGAGCAACAGAATATAATTAACATAAATACAAAGATAACAGTAAGTGAAAAAGTACTTCAAAGCAATCTAGCTTGGGTGACTGAAATCCAACTTTTACTAATGTTTATGGTATGGAAAAAAGAGGGGATAAAGTACACACATGAGAATTTGTACTGAAAATTTGTACCAAAAATTAAAAATACTTAAGTAGTAAGTAGTAGCATATTTTCCTGAAGGGCTAATTCTGTTTCTCCACAAAGCATACTCCAACATGTATGCGTAAGTATTTAAATGTTATGAATTTTAGATAAACAATTAAGCCTATGAAACAGAAATCAACAAAAGTTTCTGTTTATGAGATTTCTAAGTGAAATAGAGCACTGATTAGCACAGTTTTTCAAAGGCCAATGCTTCGCTTAAAAAACACCCTGAGTTAAAATATTGTGGCTCCGGATCACAGCCCAAAGAGGTTCTCTGTCCCAAGCAAGGAGAGTACTTAAATGAAAACCAAAGGATAACTATCAAACTGACCTTTTAAATGTAAATTACCAAACAAATGTATGTTTGGAAAAACACAAACATGGCTGTGAATTTTATGAAGTGCCCAATGTATAGATTTTTCTCAAAAGCGACTTTAAAATGTTACCTAACATTGAATTTTCTTTTTGATTGAGTTGCAGTTCTTCTTCGAGTTCTGAAACAAGTTGAAGCAGTCTCTCATTTTCTGCTTTGTAATCCACAGCTTCCTTTTCTAGAGGTGTTTTTGCCCCGCTGCTGTCTCTGATAAGAGATTCCTGAAAGATGGGGAATTTCATATTTCTAAGCAAGGAGCCAAGGATTTAAATATGCAACACAAGACAATACAGATACAGAAGAGCCATCATATAATTTTCTGAATTCTATTCCACACTTATAATATGAATAGTAAAAAGGAAGGACACTAAATAGAGCTTGCTAGAAGAAAGGCTGCAGTACATTCTGTACAAAGACCACAGCACATGGGGACATTTTATTGACAGGAATAATGCATAGCATACTGTTTGTGTGCCCTCATCATTCAGGTCAATTCATTATGGAGGCTGTGTCCGGGGAGGCAGCTGGGGCCCTTCCACCCACACTTCCCTCTGTGTGTGTCTGAAGTGCTGTCCGCCCGTAACTAGGCAGGCTGGGGAGACGTGGATGGGCAGCGCCAGGGGGTGGCGAAGTGCATGGCGAAGGAGGGGGGCTTGTTGCCTTTGTGGCATTTCCCAGTGTCAGCGCTGCCAGTGTCATGAGGAGACATCACATGTCAAAGTGGTGACGTTTTCAGGCTGGGAGCCGCATGGAGTCCATCAGGCACACGGATATCCACACAGTTGGTTTTCTGCTGGGTGGAGGAGCCACCCAGAGGCAATTCATATTCTGGACATTAACATGGCTTTGCATGCCTGTCACACTGGGACTGTGCAGGCGATTAATGCTATTGAAGACCTCGGCTTACATCTCTATGCAAACAGTGATTACCTTGTAAGAAGGTTTCAGGATAACTTACAACAAAAGACTTTAAAGTTATAGTTTTAGTAAAGCAAACTCATTTACATTTTTATTATGTGAGTCTTTTGTTTAAATCTTGCCATGTCCATTATGGGAGAGGCTTTTTCTTACGCGCTGGAAGCTTATTGCGACAGCTCCTCTTCTTTTCTTCTTCTTCTTCTTGTCTGTTTCAAAGCTATTGAAAACATCTGAATATACTTGCTTATGGCTGTCTAGATTTTGCTGCCACACGTTTTAAAAAAAATTAAGATGTAATGGATTGGGGAAAAACGGGTGTAGAACTTTATACTTCGTGATGCTAAAATATTAAACTGATTATGCAGTCTCAAAATATGAAAGAGTGTGCTTTAAAGTCATTATATTATTATGCTAAAAGAGACAGGAGGTTCTATATGCCTCCCCTCAAAATTAATATAGACAATAGAAATACTTTTGAACTGTAATCTTCAGATGAATTATAACCTATTCTTTCTGTAGTAATTCCATGACTGCAAATGCACAAGAATAAAATCTCCCCTCAAAAACAGGATTATTCTTCCCAATATACTGGTTTCCTGTTGAAACTATACTTTTGTTTAACTTCAGAGATATCTGGAAATTGTTAAAATATTTTCCTTTGTGATCATAATGTCTCAACAGAAAAAAGTGGCTACAATGCTTCATAGTACAGTAACAAACCCTTAAAACACAATGAGTGGCTTACTAATTTAGTTACATCAGAGTTAATTTTTAAAATAATGTTAAATTTTGCACTAAACCCAATATAAATCTTCACGATTTTGAATCACCATTCCATTTAAATTATCTGAGCCCATTTCCTTCTTAATTAATGAGAATTACAAATCTAGCAGTTAATATACAACAATTTTCTTACTAAGGGAAGAATTCTGGTCATTAATCGCTTGTTCCACAGGGTTCAATTTAAGACCATCACAGAATGTATTTATAGACTAAAAAGGCTTTTAAAAAATAAACAAGCAAACAAACAAATAATATTTGCTTTTGTAGGCTTAAGCAAGCATTTTTAACAGTGGCAGAATATGAACACCCACAACAGATTACATGAGCACCCATTATCATAAACTAAACAAGAACTATTTGAATTAGTCAGGTGACATGTAAAATTTATAAGTGGGAGCAGCTAATACCTAAATGTGTTTTTTAAAAATCTCGTATAAAAGCAGGAAACGAGGAAAGCTCACTCATCTCCGGGATTTTTCCTCCACTTAGCCATCTCCAGCCCCTGCTCTGGTGAGGTTAACCTTTAGCTCTGTCCCCACCATCTGTCAGCTTCAGGAACTGCAAGTAATTAACTATTCAGACTCCCACAGCAATGAGGACACTCATTAGCAAAATGAACAAAGAGATAGTTCTGGGCTGCTACGGTCATCTGTTACACTCTGAGCGGCAGGTTTTGTGGTGGTGTTCCTTCTACCATCTGCCTACACCACTAGATTTGGCTTACTTAAATCACAAGACTTCTTTAAAATAAACTGCATTGATAAACCAAGGTTAAGAAGGATGGAGATCATTAAAAGGCAGTTAACTAGATGTAGCTATTTAAAGCCACATTACAGTGGAAGAGAGAGTGTGTGTGATCCGTGATCATCCTGGAAGTTTAAATTTAAAAAGAACTTGCCGATTTAAAGTTTTCTATTATGTTGTGAAAACTAGAACTTCAGGTGGTGTCTCACGTGCTATTTCTCTTCTGAACATTCACAAGATGTGTGGAATCACTGCTCCCAGGTTTCAGAATTCCAAACTGATCTTGAAAGAATCCTTTCTGAAAACTCAGGTACTCTAGAGCCTTGCCACTCAAGCGTGGTCCACGGACCAGAAGCCTCAGCATCACCTGGGAGCTTACTGGAAATACAGAATCTCAGGCCCCAGCCCAGACCTACTGGGGAATCTGTATCTTAACAAGAGCTGCCGGTGACTCATATGCACAATGAAGTCTGAGAAATATGGTTTGGAGCACTGCGTGTGGCTTCTTAGTCATCTTCCTTCTGCCATATTGGTGTCTCAATCCCATAGGCTCCCTGGATAGGACTCGGACATCTCAGTTTGATGCTGGGGGTGAAGTAGGGTTCTGATGCATGCCCATGATGCATGACAGTCACGGAGGAGAGCAGGTGCTTTCCCAATGTGTGACAACCAGGAAAGCGGCACACTGGGGCAGCACAGCCCTGAAGAGCTGCCACTCTTGAATGACAGCTCTGTTTCAGAGCTGTCAGCAACAAGCAGTTATGTTCACCGATGGGGGGGGGGGGGGTGTGCATGGTTGATGGCTGCGCAGCTTGCTCATTTTGGGGTAAAGAAGAAAAAGGAAAAATCTGTCAAAATGACACCTCTGATTGCAATTTAAACACGTACGCGCATGTGCGGGCACACACCCTGACGAGCTAACTTCCTTTAGCAATTCTCAAGCGGATTTATCAACCTATGGCATGACAACCTGAAAACTACAGTGGTATGTAGTGAAGTCAAATGGTTTCCTACAGAAATAAACCTGAAAGAAGCTCAGCCCTTAAGTGAAATTGCTCTCAGGAAAATTCAACATCAAGGATGCTCTGACCTGGAGAGATGAGGCTTCTGTAACTTGAAAAGCTTCCTTTTCTAACTTCCGTTTTGTCATAAATATAATTTAAACTAGCTCTTTATTAAATTTTCCCTTTCCTCTCACACTCTTGTCAGATTTCTCTCAAAACAGTCCTAGAGAGACATTATGACTACTTATTAACCATAAAGCTATTTATGTAATTTGACTATCAGCAAGAAGAAACTAGAGTGCTTCCCTATTGTTTATTTCAAGGGTTTTCAAGTTATTTCCACTGCTGCTTTGAAAGTTTCTCCAAATTCTGTTTTCCAAGTCTCATTTCCGATGCTTGGTGCCTCAAGCTATTTTACACCACTAGAGGGAGCAGTTGTATAAGATGAAATTTCAAATAAGAAGGCGAATCCTCTAGAACTTAAGCGGCCTGGGGTTTTAGGAAAGCTTGTCTTCAGAGGATTGAAAAAAGGTATTTCCACAGGTTTAATTTTATGTAACCCATGATCTGCTGTTGTGACATTCATGTCCCTATTCCCAAAACGTACACTAGGACTGCTCTCCATCAGGGCCTGAGACCAGGGCCATAGGTTTTGTTGGGGTCCTAAGGAGCTGGGAGAAACGTCTACATCCAGTTAATAAGGAGTATCTCACCTTCCTCAAATCTTAGGGGGTTTACAGACATTTTGATGTGATCTCCGGGGGACAAATGATAGTGAGGTACCCAGGGTATTCAGAATGCCACCCTGAGCCGGAAAGCACCCTGCTTGTGCAAGACCAAGTGGAGCCTCCCACTTCCCCTCATACTCACAAAGCCACCGCCCATCCTTGTTCTTTCCCCGGGACGTCCACACGGACCAGTTAACGGGTTGGGAACACTTAGAGGCGTCAACATCACTAGAAAGACTTCATCACTAGAAAGACAGTCTCTAGAAAGACATCACCAGAAAGACCACTACTCCTTGGAGTAAGGAGCTCACTTACCGAATCGGGATGTTCTCAACAGTCCGAGGGCCGTTCAGTGCATTCCATGGAGTGTGAACCAGATGGTCATAAGCTCTTGTGCGTTTCCTCATCATGATAATTAGAATTTATATGCTTATCTTTCTCCAAAGAACTCAAAGCAATTCACATTCGATACAACTGGTATCCTTCTCATAGCTCTCTCTCAGCCAGGCAGGTAGCGCTTTCCGTTTCATAAATGGGGAATCAACGCATCAAAATTGCCCTGCCCATCTATGCGGGGTGTCTTCAGCCAAGGCAGGATTAAAAGCCAAAACTGCGACAGATTTTAGCCTTTTCTATTTCATTATTTTCTCAAAAAAATAAGTGAGATGTAGACCCAGGAATAGGTTAAGGAAAACTAAGTGCAAAAATTGGCTGTTCCTCCTCTCTAAGGCAATCAGACGTGTACAAAGAATTATTCACCTTTATTAGATCTGTGCTCATAACACAATGCCATGTGACTCAGAAGACGCTCAGGGTTCTTTTTAGAACATAAAGAACTCTAATAGATTAAAAAGCAAATACTCCATGAGTTGGTAAACAAAATCCTTTAGAATGGGGCACGTTCAATTCCTTGTTTCTTCTGACTTTGGAGTTTTAAATAAGAATACTAGTGTGGGATTTAGATAAACCAAAGATTGCACTTAAAGGGGCTGGCGACCCACAGGTGTTTCTTCCCACTGTTAATAGTTTGATGTATAACTTCTCAGATGTTTTCTGTACGTGTACACGCATGTGTCAATATTTACGTGTATATATACACATGCATTAACATACATTATACATTAATTATAATAATATATATTAGAGTAATTTAATCTATTAGAATAATATAATCTATATATTTTATGTATATATAAATTACAGCCTTTAATTTATTAATTTATCTATTAATTATAATTTACTATAAATTTATATTAATTTATGAATCTATCTTACTGTGGAGCATAAAGTTCCACCTACTTCTGCGGGCTTTGGATTCAGCCGACCTCCACTGTTTTCACGTCATCTTTGTCATTGACTAGCCGTGTGGCTGGGGGAAGTGACTTACCCACCCTGTCTCTGCTTCCTCATCTATAACCTGAGCTGAGCTGAGAAGAGGTACCATTGAGGAGGCACCTGGTACCTGCTGGTGGCTAGCCAATAGATTGTTATTCCTCTGGCCTCTCTGCTAGCCTCTCCTACTCAGCTTCTTGCTCTTAGAACCTAATAATCAAAATCCCTCTATGACTCCGGACTGTGGTCGAGTCAGGGACAGCCGGTGGCTCAGAGCTGACTTCAAAATGGACCCACCCTCAGGGTCCACAGAATCCTTCAGAGCAGGGTCAACTTTCCCTTCTGCTTTCTCTCTCTTTTCAGTTTTGTTCCGATCAGTGCTTTGAGCATTCAGGCAGCTCCTGGCTCCCATCGCAACAGGGAGAAGTGGGGGAAACCCTCAGAGAATTTTCCTTCTTAACATTTCCAAAGGTCATCCTATTCCAAGTTGGCTTCTTGGAAGCCTCTGACTTGGGGAGATTGCTTAGCGTCTTTCAGACTATCTGGATCCCAAGAAAGGGTAGGAGTCTTCAGAATTAAAACAGAACTCTATTTACGTGCTCTTCCAGACTGGGGAATTGTTTGCAGTGGGAGATAGGTTATTTCATTGTCATTACAAAGAAAAATTGAGAATAATTACACTGCTCCTATTTATAACTTTTCATGGGTTTTCCAGAATATACCATTGAGCAACAAAGGGTTAGACTGGCTTATGCTGTGGAGAGATGGCCAAGATACATCAATCATATTTCCTTATTCTTAACCCAAGCTTTTAGATAATTATATATTTATTTACATATATTAAAATGAATTATTCTTTGCTTTGAAACTTACACATCTTTGGAATCCAAATTCTTCATACAGCTCCAGCTCCTCTCGTAATTCCCTAATAATTTCATCTCTCTCCTTTAGTTTTCTTAACAAAATATTCATCTTGACAGCCATCGTGTCTTGCATAGAAGTCTGCTCTTCCTCCACCTCAAAATATTTCTGGGGGGAAAAAGCAGCATGAAAAATCAGACGCTAAACTGGTACCGCCAGAAACCATTCCACGTTTTATTTAAGCTACTGTCTTGTAAGTTATTTCATTTTTGTAACTTGCACACAATTTTTAGCGAATAACTATACTTGTATTGAACCATATGCTAGAGTCTCCTGGAATACAGCACAGAAATATTCCATAACACAAAGCGTGCTGTGTTACTTGAACTGCATCAGCCACGCAAATAATAATAGTAAACCTTAATGGTAAGTCCCTTCGCATCACGACTGTGAATGTCTTACTTCAATCTTCCTCTAAAAAGAAAGAGAGCAAAACTTGGAATATGTAAAAAAAAGGAAGTAAATTTCAATGGTGCAATGAATTCCCTCAATGGTTGGGGATGGAGATGTGGAAAGAAACAAGTACCATTTCTTGGCAGCCTGTTGAAAGCATTCAGGTGCTTCCCCACATGCAGTCATTACTCTGAAGAACTGGATCTCAAAGCCAAGACAGGTCAGGAATGATTAAAAATGGATGCCATTTCTTACTTCCAGCATATAAAAAAATCTCATTTTCAACACTGACATGGAAAAACATATTGTCCATTTTGGACTCTTTTGGGAATTGCAGAAGAATTATTTTGTTTTTATTGTTTGTTCATTGTTAATACATTTGGGCACAGGCACATACAGGAAATATAGCAAAACCTAACCAGATCTGCTAATATACTTAATACTGTATTTTAAAGAGTTGGATTTCCAGACTAAAATTGTGCTAGTATTATAGGATGAATATCGGTAGACTGAGAAGAACAATATTATGTTGAGGTAGCATTAAGAGTCAAGCTGGGAACATAACACTGATGTAGTCTACATGGCCCTAGTGAAAAAAATCAGCATATGAATATCTGGTAGAATTAAAAAGTGAAAATAGAATAATCCATATGACAATACCAGCTTTTCAGTTGGGTGATTTTAAAGAAGAATATTGAGTATGTGGATCTACGCTTCACGTCTATTCTTATCTATGTCCACAGCTCAAATGCTCTGCAGAGGCCGAGACACATTATTGTTGTTACTGTTTGTCACTCAAACCCAGATGCTGCCTGCTCTGGGAAGCCCTGGCACCTCTCTCCGCCCACTGGCGTTCTTTCTACATCTTATCAACACTCTTCTTGGGTCACTCTGTTTATTACTTATTTATTTGCTCACGAATTTTTATGTTCTGAATATGACGGCTTTATTTTACTCTTAAAAAACAGCAAAACAAAGGTGGTTCTGACAGGTTAGCCAAGTCATCTCCTTTATAACATGGCACAAACCACCCCCAGAGGTCATTGAAACCCCCACCGGGAGCAGTGCTGAGATGCTGCCCATCTTCGGGGGTGCCCGAGGACAGGCCAGCCTCTCTGGACTTCCGTGCAGGGAGAGTCACAGTTCTTTGCAAGAACAAAAAGTTTCATTTTTGACATTTCAAAAAATAGTTGTAAGGCCCAAACACATTGGATTCCTCTCTTCATCTCCAGGCGTGTTTCTGATGTTTCACTAGTGCTTATCCAGCGGGCTGGACTCCGGGGGAGATAAGCGGAGAGCAGCTTTATTTGTCTTCACCACCTCTTGAAATCTGGTCTCTTGTCTCGTGTTTCTCACCTTCTGGAAGAACTCTTGGGAAAATGCCGTGGCTTTTTTTTTTTTTTCCTAACCCTTAGATAACAACAACAAAATCAGATAAAGGAAAGAAAAATAGGAATAAAGCAAAAGCCAAGAAAACGAAACAAGAGCAAAACCTCCCAAATCCCATGCAACCTACTCTTACCCATCAAAGCTCCTGCCCGCCCCCCATCCCCGCCCCCTCGAGCTCTGGCTTCCCTGAGACATGGCTGCCTGCAGAGGGAGAGAGGGCTTGAACCTTGGCTTCCTTTTCTAGTATCCAGAGATTTGGTCAAACACCAGTCTAGATGTTGCTGCGAAGGTGTTTTTTTTGTGTGAGATTAACATTTAAATCGATAGACTTTGGATAAAGCAGATTATCCTCCACATGTGGGTCCAATCAGTTGAAGGCTTTCAGAGGAAGACTGAGTTCCCCACAGGAAGAGGGAATTCTGTTAGCAGACTGTTTTTGGACTTGAGCTGTAACGTCAATGCTTCACTGGGTCTCCAGGCTGCCGGCCCACCTTGCAGATTTCAGACTTGCCAGCCGCCATGATCACACAAGGCAATTCCTTAAAATAAGCCTCTCTTTTTTTCTCTCTCTCTATAAATACATCCTATTGGTTCTGCTTCCCTGAAGAATCTTGACTAATACAATATCTACATCTAAAGACCATAAGCTCACACCAACATCTCCAATTCCAACTCAACACCACAGTGTTCATTACGACCCATCTCCTTTCCATAGTATAAGCCCTTCTCTAGCTAAGAGAACTGGCCCTTATGATGCTCAATGCCCTGACGTATTTGCTCCATCCTCTCTTCATGTCACCCACCTCCTCACCTCGCTGTGCCACCGAGAGCTGGGCTCCGATGTAGAGAATGTGAGGGGAAGGAGACAGGAGTACGTCTGCAGTCTCTTCATTCACAATGGCAAGAAAATGTTATTTTGGACTTTAGTTCCTCTGGTCTTGCCAGAAGAATTAATATTTGTATTTTAATTTTTCCTTTGGCATGTGAAAGTGAGAAGCGGTTAACATTAAAATGTGGGACATAATTGTTGTCTTTTTAATATTAGAATAATTTTTGATGTCATTTTATCTCATGGGCAAAACCTCGTGGTAGACAATATCAGACAACAGAGGTGGACATCATCTGGGATGAGACATAGACTAGCAAGGAAATTGTCAGTATTGGATCACAAAGTGACCTTGGAGGTCACTTTCCTAACTTAATGCTGAGTCTCCTGGGGTACCAGAGGTCTCAGGACCCCCAGAGGAAGGGTGGTTGGCTTTAAGGGGCTGCATCATGAAGATGGGAGCTGTGCTTTCCTCTCCCTAAGGCTCAGATACACAGCTAGTTGATCATGGGCTAAATGGATAAGTTCGAAGTGTTAAGAGAAGAAGAAAAATCCAGAGAATGTTGTTTCCTTCCATGTGGAGTGACATCCTCCAGTCAATTATCTGAGTATGACCTTGGAAGGACAAACTTGGCCACCTTTGGACCACGCCCTTCCTTGTCCCTTTCTCACTGGGGCGAGGGCTGCAGAAGCACACGATGGGCCCAGCAGGAAGACACCTGCCCAGCTCTCGGCTGCCTGCGATGGGAGTTGAGTCTGCCAAATGCTGGGGCTCAGCCCCGGGTAGCCCGCTTTATCAGAAAACAAATAGTCTCCATCTGCTGGCTCCTGGCTTTATTTTTCAGCCGGTTCAGAACCTGGGTAGGGAGGAGGCGTATTATTTATCGAGTCTCATAAGCATTCCAATAATGTTTATCTTTCAAGGCTGCAAATCTAAGCCCGTCATGAAAACTACTTAGAGTTCTTTGATGTCTTTGAGATAAAATATAAATTCCTTAGCTTCGCTTGCCTGTGTCCCCTCTCACCACTTTCTCCAGCCCTCTGCTCTGCTGGCCACACCAAATGATTTGCAGCTTTCTGACTGTGCCTTGCATCTTAATGCCTCTGTGCTGTCAAATGGTCCACTTCCCTCTCTGCCTCCCATCTTCCCTCAACTTGCCAAATATTCATGATCCTTCAAGGCTTGGTTCAGGAGTCATCTCCTCTCGAAAGTCTTCCTTGACTATTCTTCCAAATCCCCAGGATGAATTAGGCACTGGTCAGTTGCAAACCTCTATTATGGACTGCAATTGCTGAGTTTCTTGTCTCTCAGGACCACTAGACTATGAACAACTTGAGAGCAAGGGCTGCCCTTCTCTCTGCTACAAAATCAGACGATGGATGGATGGATGGATGAATCGACAATGGAGCGAAAGAGGAGTTAAAGCCCCAACATCATGCACTGCCTTTGTTCTAGGAAGCTTTCACTAGGCACTCAGGATCTGCTTCCGGTACCATGGTACAGGTCGAATTCTTTTGGCACCCTTCTTGGTTATATTCAGGCCTTTATTCAATAAAATTTGCCAAATACCTATCATGTGCCAGGCTCTCTGGGTGGAGCAGAGTACAAAGATGAATAAAACTCAGTCCCCGGTCCACAGGAACAAAAAGGCTAGTGTGGAGACCAATCCATAAGTAGGTAATTGTGATACAATTCGGTGTGTCAATTATCCAGGAGAGAAAGAGCATTCCAGCAAGAAGGGACATTCTGTGACCATTCCAGGGAGGTGACTAATAACTTCAGGTGTGCAGAAGCGGGCAGGTGACTGTAAGTAGCTTAGTATCGCTGGAGGGTGAAGTTTTTGCCAAGAAGTGGAAAGAGATAAGAGTGGAGAGGTGTAAGGGCCTTCTGGGCCACGCTAAGGGCTTAGACGTCATCCTGCAGGTATGGAGGAGAGGCTGACGGGTTTCAAACGGGCAGGATGTGACCCGGATTTGCGTTTTGAAAGACCGCTCGCTCACTTGACTGGGCAGACAACAGACTTAAGGAGACCAGATGGGATAAGAAGGAAACAGCCACAGGCCAGGCAAGCCATGCTGTCTGAGCTAGTTCAGTGGCATGACAAGGGTGGATTTAGGAGGTAGAAAACTGGCAGGATTTGATGGCTCACCAAAAATAAGGATGTATTCGGTATCTATGCTGTGTCAAGTTTTACCACAAACTTGCGGCTTAAACACACACACACATGTATAATCTCACAGTTTCTGTGAGTCAGGAGTTCAGGCACGAACTAGATGGGTCCTCCACTTAGGGGCCACAAGGCTGCAAGAAAAGTGTCATTTGGGGCTGTGGTCTCATCCGAGGCTCGACTGGGAAAGCATCTGCTTTCAAGTCTGCTCAGGTTGTTAGAAAGATTCACATCCTTGCAGCCGTAGGACTGAGGGCTTCTGTTTCTCACGGACTTTCAGCCAAGGCTTGCCCTCAGCTCCAGAGGCTGCCCAAATGTTGGGGCTCCCCAACATGACTTCTTGTTTGTGCCAACCCAGCAAAGGAGAGACAGACTCTGCAAGTCAGGTTCTACATTCTTATATGACATAATCATCACAGCATCTTTGCTGTATTCTGCTGGGCAGAAGCAAGTCCATGGTCCCTTCCATTACACGAGGCTGTGAACACTTGGGGGCAAATCCTGGTGTCCAGCACAAGGAGAGACTCCTAGCTTCCCAGCTGGGGATACTGGCTGGATTGTGGTGCCACCAACAGAGACCAGGAGACTCAGGAGACAGGGCAGAGCTGAGGAGGAGCACACTTTGTAGAGTTGGGGTCATAGTGAATTTGGGGTGACTTATTCTGTAACTCTTTTCTATCATAGACTCTAGTTTTTTTGCCATTTCATCCAGTCAGTCTTCTTTCTCACCCTCTTTTCAATATCAAGCCTCCTCCAGGCCATCAACAGTCTTCCAGGGAAGGGAATTTCTCACATTCTGAGGGGAGGCACCCTGCCTGTGGCAGAAGCCCATCGTGGTTTCATAAGTCAGAGACCAGAAAACTTAATCCCCTCCCTATACCAAAATGTTGGTATTTTATTGTATAATACTGTTATTAGGACTTTTTTAAAAATCTGAAATTAAATCATCTAATACTCAGATGGTATCTGTTGCACTGAAATTTGGAATCGAATATTAGTGCTCTCATTAGAAAGGGTTCTTCTAGTGGCTGGCCCGGTGGCTCGGCGGTTAAGTGCACACATTCCACTTTGGCAGCCTGGGGTTCACTGGTTTGGATCCTGGGTGCAGATATGGCACTGCTTGGCAAGCCATGCTGTGACAGGCGTCCCACATAGAAAATAGAGGAAGACGGGCATGGATGTTAACTCAGGACCAGTCTTCCTCAGCAAAAAGAGGAGTATTGGCAGGAGATGTTAGCTCAGGGCTAATTTTCCTCAAAAAAAAAAAAACACCAAAAAAAAAAGAAAGTGTTTTTCTATACTGTACCCCTGCGGTCCTCCAGAAGTGGAAGAGAATGACAACCAACAAAACAAAGCTTCCTTGTAAGTAGAAATACTTTCCCATTTCAAAGACTTTTTAAAACAATTTAAACATTATATCATTTTAACAAACGCATTTTTAACATGACAGCCTAGAAACAGATTCACATAATTCTGCACCGAATCTTCATCTATATTTGAGAAAGTAAAGAAGAGAAACCAGAAATGCTTTCCTTGAAACAAACACCGCTACTTGCTATCCATAAAAAGGTGGCGGTCCCTGCATAACGAACAGAGTCGTTTGCAATGATCTCTTCAAAAGCGTCAAAGAAGAGATGTGATTATTTGATGATAAAGACATCGTGAGAAAGCATCTGAAGTTAACTCATAGCAGTGTTCCATCCTGCCAATTACTGCCAGTCAGAAAGAGAGCTTTGTACAAAAATTTCCTGTGGCTTGATGCTGATAAATTGACACCTGTTTAGTTTTTTCAAGATCATATTTTTTTTAAAGACTTTTTTAAGAGCAGTTTTAAATTCACAATAAAATTGAGAAGAAAGTACAGAGATTTCCCAAGTACCCCCTGCCCCCACACATGCATAGCCTCTGCCATAAGATTGCACATTTTTAAAAGGTCAGATAAAATGATCACATTTTCGTGATTACATTTTCTTCCATCTTATGTAGCACAGTTTATTATTATTACTATTATTTGGTGTATTACTTTGTTTTTTTTTTGGTTTTTGGTGAGGAAGATTGGCCCTGAGCTAACATCTGTGCCAGTCTTCCTCTATTTTGTGTGTGGGATGCTGCCACAGCATGGCTTGATGAGCAGTGTGTAGGTCTGCACCAGTGAACCCTAGGCCATTGAAGTGGAGCATGCAACCTTAACCACTACGCCACTGGGCTGGCCCAGTTTATTACTTTTTGAGTGCCATTTAATTTGCTGGTAATTTATATTAGAACTATGAGTTTGATGTTTATTTTTGTTTGCATTTGTTGTTTTAGATATGTTCATAGAATTTGTATTTGAAATATAGCGTATACTTAGTTTACTATTTTAAAAGTACCTATGAATCCTAATATTTAAAAATAAATATTATTAGGGCCGGCTTGGTGGCACAGCAGTTAAGTTTGCGCACTCTGCTTTGGTGGCCCAGGATTCGCTGGTTCAAATCCCAGGAGTGGATATATGCACCACTTATCAAGCCATGCTGCGGCAGGTGTCTCACATATAAAATAGAGGAAGATGAGCCTGGGTGTTAGCTCAGGGCCAATCTTCCTCAGCAAAAAGAGGAGGATTGGCAGCGGATGTTAGCTCAGGGCCAATCTTCCTTAAAAAAAAAGATTAATTAAAAATAAATAATATTATTAATAGCACTATTTCAATTTTATGAAAAATAAATATAAAAACATACATGGCCAGAATCTGCTTCAGCCTACCTCTCCCTGTCCCCACAGCCTGTCACCAGAATAAGGAGTGCTCACTTTTCTTTGTGCCCCAGGGTTGTTTTATTTCTTTTTTAAAGATTGGCCCTGAGGTAACATCTGCTGCCAATCTTTTTCTTTTCTTCTCCTCCCCACAGCTTCCCAGTACATCGTTGTATATCCTAGTTGAAGTCATTCTATTTCTTCTATGTGGGATACGGCCACAGCATGGCCTGATGAGCAGTACATAGGTCCCCGTCCAGGATCTGAACCAGCGGCCTGCGGAGCACATGAACTTAACCAATAGGCCCAGGGCGGCCCCAGTGCCCCAGGGCTTGAGTTTTCTCAGTCACCAGGGCGATACTTGTGGTGGTTTGGGTTACATACTTATCCCACGTGTTACGAGGATGCTTTAAGAGGATCTTTTAAGAGGGATGCTTAAAACAGGATGCTGAGGAGTCTGGAATTCTCCTCATGTGAGAACCACTTAAGGAGCTGGGGGCTTAGCCAGAGGGGAGAAATATGAATATCAGCATTTTCTTAAAAAACCTGAGCGAGAATCTGCGGAAGGGGAATTAGTTCCATTCATCTTTTCTCCTGAAGGCCGATCACAGTCACGTCGAAAAGGAGAGCGTTGAGATAAAAACTTAGACATAGCAATTTGCATTTTTCTGTAATCCATTTGAATTTCACTCTAGTCTTTTTTGTCTTTCTGTTGAAATAGAATGATTATGGTGAGGCACACGAAACACTTTGCGTAGTGCCTGGGCCGTAGTAAATAATGCAGTAAGTGACGACTGCTCTCATTATCATGAATTATCTGCCAGGGAAAAGGAGAAAGTTTCCCTGAGCATCGTCACTCACGTTTCTATACTAATGCCCAACACTCATGCCACCTAAGACAAAAGAATAACTAACGGGAGCTCTAGTCTCACGTTAGGTCCAAGCAGACCGGGTCTGCAGAACAGGGGACGCAAAGCTTATCCAGGGCCCTCTCGACACCTCTGTATCCTTTCCTCAATTGAAACACCTCTCCATCCCCCTCTTCTCCTCTGAACTCTCCCCAACACTCAGTTCTCTAAGGGTCCTTTGTCTATCCCAGATTTTTCTCACAGAAAAAAGAACACCCACTAAGAAGGTAGTGACTTCCTTCATCAGCTCTCTGTTGATAAAGGAGAGGGCGGTGCTTTGATGCAAGGCAATGAAATTCTGATGGTTATATTTCAAGTACTCTGGGGGTAGGGATGTGCCTGATGCTTATGAACAATGGGAAATATTCTCCTCCCCTTACCCTGTCACCCAAAGGGATGTCTTCTCCATGAAGAGCGTTGCAAGGACACAGCAGCATCTGTTCTGTAAACATTCGTATGCACAATTCTGGGCCCATCACAAATGACCCTCCGTAAAAAAAATCTTCAACATCCAGTTAAGATGGAGAATAGAATAGAGCTGCCAAGATTCTAAAATTGTCCTTCAGAGACCTGGGAGAACATCATCTAAAGAAGCATCCGAGTAAACGCAGTACGGCACAGGAAATGAGCATCTTCCAAACGCTACAGCGGAATGCCATGATCTTCCATGCCCACGAGGTTGAACCGAGAATCACCTCCACCAGGCTGTCAGCCTTCATCTCAACTTCACCTTGATGCTCCTCTGCAAAGAGCCTTGTCTTAGGCTGACTCAGACTCTTCAGTTGCACAAAAGTTACAGGACTCTCCTCTCTGCCAGGAGCTACCTTCATCATGTGGAGTGTAAGGCTGGTTATTGGCTTTCCTGACGCATCAGTGCCAAAGGACTGTGTCCCCACCCCATTTCTGCTCCTTCCTTCTTGTACACATTTGACTCTTCCGCTTGACAAGGCAAGGAAACACCCAGACCCTCCCCTCGCAGGGACGAGGGGCAGGATCCATCCCAGGTGGGCCTCTGTAAAGGGACCTGATTAATCTAAGAAACGCTGTGCTTGGAGCATCTAAGAAGCCACCCTCAGGAGTTTGGTCACTTCTGCTTCATCCATTCCAGCCTGCTTTTTCTTACATTAATCTTCTCTGGTTCCCGGATCCCCGTTTGGCTATACACACTTAACATCAAACTCAAGTCCCTCTGGCTTTGTTAACCTTTTTTGACCTACTTTTCTGGTGCAATTTTGGCCTTCCCTCACAGATGTATATTCCATACTTTCTTGCCCCATGCACCAAGACTGTAGGTTCATTACATTTCTACTAACAGCCCATCTCAACGGACTAACTAGTCTGACTTCATTCCATCCAGCTGCTCCACCAAGGGATGGCTCCAATAAACTATTCCAAACAAAAGCCCATTATTACACTTAATGATGAATTACTAGTAGGATTCACATCAAATTCAGTAAAAATGAAAGAATGATCACTTTTGTTCCTATTTAATATTAATCTGCAACTTCCGTCTAGTGTAAAAAAGTGATATACATCTAAGAAATTAAGCTGTGAATATTACCATTTTCAGGTAGTATGTGTATATACTTAGAAATACAAATTAATCAACCAAGAACTGTTCAAATGAGATCTGATAATTCCGCATCTGGAAATCTATCCACAAAGTGGTTGGATAGAGTATTTATAAAAATCAATGGATTTCACACCAAAAATATCACGCTGAAGTGAAAGAAGTCAATCACAGAAGAGCACATATTGTACCGCTCCATTTGTATGAAATGTTCAGAATAGGTAAATCTATAGAGACAGAAAGTAGATTAGCAGTAGCCAGGGGTTAAGGGTCGGGGGAGGAGAAAAGAGAAATAGGGATGGACTGCTGCTAATGGGTACAAGCTTTCTTTTCGGGGTGATGGAAATGTTTTAAAATTAGATTATGGTGATGGTTGCACGACCCTGTAAATATACTATAAACCATTGAGCTGTACACTTTAAATGGGTGAATTCTACGCTACGTAAATTATCTCAAAAAAGCTGCTAAAAAATCAGCAGTTTCCACGTATACCAAAATAGACTCTTAAAACATGACAAAAAAGATTTCATTTTCTAAAGACATAAAATATAATATTTAGGAATAACTTCGTTATATGAAAGACAGGCAACTTACATAAAGAGAATTATAAAACTTTATTGAGTTACGTAAAACAAGACATAAGTGAATCCAGAAATGTTCTTGGATACGAAGACTAAATATTATAAATGATACAAATTCTTTTCAAAAGTCATGAATAAATTTCCAACTAGCTTTGTTTTAATAAAAATGCCAAGGGAGGTCTTTTTGGAGTGGAAGGAAACATACTTATTTTAAAATTCATCTGGAGGAATAAAAAAGCAAAGCATTTTTAAGAGAACTAATGAAAGAGACGTAAATGTCCCAGACACTAAAACGTATTATAATGTTAAAAATATAAATACAGAAAAGCAATGGAGAGCCACTATATAGATAATCTTAACATAGAGCCACAAAATAGCAGGGATTGCCTTGAAATGATGAGTTAAGTTAATGAAAAAGGAGGCCATCACTGAGATGGCTTACTACCTTAACAGTCTGCATAAGCAAACCAAAACCTACAAATGCCTCAAGGTTAGGAAAGCAAAACCTAAGGACACAAACAGCCAACTAGGTTTTTCCAAATAAGGGAAACACTTAAGCTAAAGCCAAATATTTTCCTTGCTTTGCTTCTGCCTTTTTCTCCATAAAAGTTTCTTCCCCAGCTCTTGTCAGCGGAGCACTCCTAACCCCCAGTTTGGCATCGCCTGATTCAAATTGATTTTTTCTCAAATAAATCTTGAATTTTTTTTTTGTGTGTGGTGAGGAAGATTGGCCCTGAGCTAACATCCATTGCCAATCTTTCTCTTTTTTGCTTGAGGAAGATTGTCCCTAAGCTAATATCTGTGCCAATTTTCCTCTATTTTATACGTGGGATGCCACCACAGTATGGCTTGTTGAGTGGTGTGTAGGTCCATGCCCAGGATCTGAACCTGCAAACTGCAGGCTGCCAAAGCAGAGAACAAGAACTTAACCACCATGCAACCAGGCAGGCCCCTCTTAAAATTTTTAATAAGCCTCAATTTATCTTTTAACATGAGAGAAACATCATAAATCAAAGGAAAAGGAAAAGATCTTCAATGAGTGATATTGGAAAAATTGCTTATTATTTGTTCATGCACTCTGCTTTGGCGGCCCCGGGTTTCGCTAATTCGGATACTGGGTGGGGACCTAGCACCGCTCATCCGGCCATGCTGATGCAGTGTCCCACACAGCACAACCAGAAGGACCTACAACTAGGATATACAACTACGTACTGGGGGGCTCTGGGGAGAAGAAGAAGAAGAAGAAAAAGAAGATTGGCAACAGATGTTAGCTCAGAGCCAACATTTAACAACAACAAAAAATGTCACATAGATTTAAAAACTTGCTCCACAGCTGAAAAAGTACTTGTACCTGTTTCCTTAACTGGTCTCCAGAGGGCAGCAGAGAGTCATTCACGCCAGCAAAAGTTACCTCTTAACCAAATGTGTATACTTGTGTTGTTTTCTCAACACTCTTCTGTTCCTTCTTATGACTAAGCCTTAACAAACTGGGTGGCCAGGATTAGGAAGGCTGTCTGAGGTCATGGATCAAAGCGATGCCAGCAAGCCAAAGCAAAGATTCAAATAATGGCTTTTGTAACATTAAAATAATTATTTAATTGGATAAACCAACTAACCACAATTAATAACTGTTGGCTAAGCATATTTAACGAGCACATTTATGAAAAACTGATGAATATTAAGCATTTAATCGTTTCAGGACTTTCTACTCCCAGAAGTAAAAAAAATGTATATGTAAAGAGTGATAGTCACTTATTCTGCCATATTTTTTGAGAATTTGATACATACTAGAAGTATATCAGTGTCCCAGAAATTGTTGACGACACAAGGATTAGGAAATCGTGTTCAAAAAAATCGTGGAATTCTGACTTACTCTCCCACTGTAAACAGCAAAAATTCTGGATAAGACAGGTGAAATGTACATATAAGCTGATAAAGGAAGGACTATTTGGGCCCAAATTAAGTGAATGCAAAAATCTGGAAAAGTATGCAGCACACTGAAGTGGTCTTCACTCTAGGGCATTGCTACACCAGGTAAGGCTGAACTTTGGTTTACACCTCTGTGCAGGGCACAGAGAAGAGACATCACCCGGGTCCTCCTCAATGAAGCAACTCTAAATAATAGGAGAGTACCTGTTAAGGTTGAGACACCAAAGGGCCCCCCTTCAGTGAAAGAACAAACTGGAAGTAACTGCGTTGCTCCCTGCACCCCCTCCCACCCCAAAGAAAGTGGAATTGCCTCCTGTCTGGAAACTTGGCTCTAAGGACAGAGAATGGGAAAAAATCTCTTCTGAGCTTTATAAGCACAAGATGGCCCACACAGTTTTGTGGCCCAAATACACGTATCTGGGTGGTCTAAAAAACCTCAAGCTTGAGAATTAGGTTAAAATGGTCACAGACCCAGGAGCCTCACAGAAATGAACATAAATCTTCTCTACAGAAACTCATTTCTCTTCCAGGCCTCAAAGAATTCCCACAGAAATATGAGTTCACAGTCAAAAATCATGAAACCCGAAAGTAAATGACATATCATGAGTGACAGCCAGCACTTGTCAGACCCTCAAAGATGGAAGATATGGAAATTGTGAAATACAGTCCATAAATCGAGTATATTTAAATATGTTTATAGAAATAACAGGACTGAAACTACCAGTAAAGAGCAAGAGCCATAAAAAATAACCAAGCATAAAGTGTCAAGCAGAACTCCTAGTCATAAAAACATTCTAGGTGATATTTAAAAACTCAATGAAAATAGATAAAATAATAATAAAGTCATGTAGTGGGGCTAAAAATAGAGGATTAAAATTTTTACATGAGAACAATAGATATATATCATTAAGCCAACAATTTTTTAGTTTAAATGAAAAGGACAAGGGTTAGACAAATATCTCACTATATCTGGCTCAAAAGGAATAGAAAACCCGAATAGTCTTATAATCGTTAAGGAAGTTGAATGAGGAATGTAAAAGATGTTGATCAATCAGTCAATTCTTCCAGGTCCAGATGGCTTCTCTGGTGATTCTAAATATTTAAGGAAGAAATATTTCCAATCTTACACAAATGCTCCTAGGGAACAAAATAGGGACAACATTCTCAACTCATTTCATGAAGATAGCGTAACCCTGATACAAAACCCAACAAGGACAGTACAAAAAAGAAAAGTGCAAATCATCTCACTGATGCATGGAGATTGAAAATATCCTAAGCAAAATATTAATACATTAAATTCAACAACAAATTTTAAAAAATATATATCTATATCATAACTAAATTTGGCTTATACAAAGAAAGGTTGATTTAACATTAAAAATCAATTAATTTCACCACATTAATAGATTAAGGGAAAAATCATATGGCCTTTCAGTAGATGCATAAAACCTACATTTTATACAATTGAAATGCATTCATGATTTCTTTAAAAAGTGTCCTAGCAAGAGAAATAGCCTGATAGTATCTACAGCAAGCATTACGTGTAATGTTGAAACATTGTATTGGGTCCCTGTAAGATTAGATATAAATAAGGATGCTTGCTATCGTCACTCCTATTGAACATTGTACTGGATGCACCACCCATGCAGGAAGCAAAAATGAATGAATGAATGAAGAAATGGTGTAAGGAAGAAAAATGAAGTAACAAAAATACAATTATTCTCAATATAACTGTTTACATAGAAAGTCTCAAAGACTCTATAGATAAATTATTAAAATAAATACAAGCATTTAGTAAGATTGCTGGTTACAAAATCAATATATACTAAGCAACTGCATTTCTATACCCCAGTAATAAATAGTCATAAAATGTAATTTTGAAAAGGTATCATTTACCAGATCATCAAGAAAGGTATCCAGGAATAAGTGTAATAAAACTATGAAAAGTCTTCTTGGAGCTGGCCCTGCTGGTCTAGCGGTAAAGATTTGGCACTCTAACAGCTATGGCCCAGGTTCATTTCCGGGTCATGGAATCACATCACCCCTCTGTCAGTTGTCACACTGTGGTGGTGGCTCACACAGAGAACAAAACTAACAACTGGGATATACAACCATGCGCTGAAGCTTTCTTTTGAAAAAAAAATATACCTTTATGGATATACTTTCAAAATGTTATTAAAAGCCATTAAAAAAGACCTAAGGAAATGGAGAACTATATTCTGTACAGTATTGGAAGACTCCGTATGGGTGTGGTATCATAGGAAGACATTTGATCCTTGTCCCTGGTTCCTGACACAGAGCTCCTAAAACCCTTGCAATTTCCTGAGTGATAAAGGTGATAGGAGCATCTTTTGGGGAGTTGCTCAGTTTTTCTGGGTCTCTCCCATGTACACATGCTACAAAGCTTTGTTTAATTTTCTCCTGTTATTCTGTCTCCTGTCAATTTAATTAGTTGTGCAGCCAGAAGGACCCAGAGTGGGTAGAGGAAATGTCTTCCTCCCCCTACAGTTTGGTGACTTGGACTGGATAAAATTTCACTGGCTGGACACTGCTCACTCCTGGACTGCTGCAGCTGGCAAGAGGTAAGAGTTATTACCATGTCAGTCTCCCGGATCTCTGCCTGCAGGGTCCAGTGGAAGCAAGAGTGGTGAGTCATAACTGACTTCCCCCACCCCAAACATCCTCCTTTGTAACTGAAGATCGTATTTAAGATGAGAACCACCACCATTTTGGAGAGTTGCTCAGGTTTTCTGGGTCTCTCCCATGTATACATGTTATAAAGCTTTGTTTAATTTTCTCCTGTTATTCTGTCTCATTGTGAATTTAATTTGTTGTCTGGCCAGAAGGACCTAGAGTTGGTAGAGGAAATGTCTTCCTCCCCCAACAAAGGCAATTCACATGGAGATGCAAAAGCAAGTGTTTGGTAAACAAAGGTTTGCTATGCCTTGCAAAGACAATGGGACATGGGGAGAACTTTGATCCAAAGGGCCTTGCCAGGTTCCTCTCTAGTTCATATCATAGTATGACACCATATTTAACATATAATACTATAGTTATCTATGGTGATAGCTCCTTCCTGAAACAGGGCTTCTAAGATTCTTTTAGGCACTTAGGGAGAAGGTCAAGTTTTCTTCCTGAGTCTTTTGTTCTTAAAAATAGTAAAGCCATGCAAATTCTGCTCCCTTACATCCATAAGGATAGATAATATAACTAATGGAATAAAAAATACCCCAAATCTGACCTACACATCTACATGGAAACCTAACATATGACAGGTTAGTTTCAATACACTATCTTGTGACCTTTGGGTATCCTTATGACAAAAAAAATGAACCCCTCCTTCACACCAATACTAAAAATCAATTTCAGGGGATTAAAGACCTGAATGTGAAAGATAATAATATAAAATTTTTAGAAGAATTTAAGATATAGCAGCATTTTTAAAACAAAACACAGAATGTGGAAATCATGAGGAAAAGACTAAAGTTTGACTACATTAATATTTAAAAAAAACCTTTGGTTCATCAAAAAACACTATAAAAAATGGAAAGAATATTTCAAGAGAAGATGTATGCAACACATAACAACAAATAAAAGATGAGTGTCGATAATAAGTGACGAGAGACTTTCACATATTGAGGTATACGGGGTCACTTCTGGTTCAAAACTGATTTGGCCTGAACTGAAGAGGACTGACTTCTGGCCTATCACACATACGTTGCACATCTGCTTTAACCATTAAAGACTGGACTCCCTTAAGATAAGAATGCGTATTTCCCCTATTGATAACGCCCCATTGGTCCCTTTCCCGACATCAGGGTCATGTCGACCTGCTAATTTGCTAATGAATACCTCTTTGAAACTTTGATGAATATATGTCCGGGGTGTGTTTAATGTATGTTCTTTGTTCTAAAAATATATAAGAATGTACTGAAAACCACTCTTTCTTCCTTTGTAGAAACTGCCTTCCCAGATTATAATCCTCTCTCTGCCTCAAGTAAAACTCACCTTATCTCTCATCTGTGGAATGGTTACTGGTTATTTTCCATCAACACGTGTTTTTAAGAACACTCATATTAATCAATAAGAAAACAAATAACAAAAAAAAAAAACTTGAATAGGCACTTCACAGGAAAACTGAATGATCAGTACATGTATGAAAAAGTGGTTAATCTTATTAATAATCAAGGAAACTCAAATCAAAGACACAATGAAATACAGTTTCATGTCTATGAGATCAACAAAAATTAAAAAGTCTGATAATATTAAGCCACAATGAAGAGGCAGAGTAACATATTTTTATATACTGCCGAAGGCAATGTCTTTTATTCAATCAGTTAGAAGACTGACATTTTCTTGTAAATATGGAAATACACATACCCTCTTCCTAACAATTCCACTCTTAGAAATATACCTTAAAATCACTCTGGCACATGTGCACACAAGACAGTACAAGAACACTCAGAACAAAACCGTAACAGGGAAAAAAGTATTACAATGACAGATAAAAATATTGTGGAATAATTATGCTGTGGAATCTTATACAGCAGTGAAAATGAATGAATGATAAGTGTATATATCAAGAAGTATGAATCTCTGGAACATAATTTCAGAACAAAAGACAAGAAGAACACACACATACAACATTACTTTATATATATATACACATAAAGTTCAAAACGTATATTTAATATTATTTATTTGGGAATAAAAATTTAAGTGCAAACAATAAAAAAAAAGGGGGGATTATCAAGTGCACAATTCCTGATCATGGTTACCTCTGGGCATGGAGAGCAGCAGAGACGGGATTGGGGAGGGGTGTAGCGAGGATTTCAAAGACACTGTTAATGTTCTTTTCCTTAAATAGAGCAGTTGTCACTGGGTATTTGGTGTGCCATGATTCTTTACACCCTATACATTTTATAAATATTCTTTCCGTATTCAAAAATTAATAAAGGCAATTTAGAAGTGATAAAATTATTATACACTCAGGTACTTTATAGAAGCTAGATATTTATCTGTAAGAAGTTAATAGTCTACATATTAAATAAGACTCAAACAATGTGTGCAAAGCAGATTTAAAACATAAACATGATTTTTAAATGCAGACTATTTTCTGCTCTTCTCGTCTCTCCCTCACTTCCTCCCCCTTTTCCAGATTCAGTGGTGAGGGTGCCCCTGCCTCACTGAGAAGACGAAGCCAGCCTTGCGCTCACTGCCAAATCTAGAGTCGCCTACGGCTGCGCGTGCACTCTGCTCGCCCTTCTTGCATGAGTGTGCTAGGGCTGCGTAACACAGTTCCACAGGCTGGGTGCTCAAACCGCAGAAATGTATTTTCTCGCAGCTCTGGAGGTTAGAAGTTTGAGGTCAAGGTGTCGGCAGGGTCGGTTTCTTCTGAGGTCTCTCCCCTTGGCTTGTAGATGGTCATCTTCTCCCTGTGTCTTCATATGGTCTTCCTTCTGACCATGTCTGTGTCCTGATCCGCTCTTCTCATAAGGACACCATCAGACTGGATTAGAGTCCGCTGACAGGATCTCCTAGAGTCCACCCATATGACCTCATAGAGTCTACACATAGGACCTCTTTAAAGCTCTATCTCCAAAAATGGTCACATTATGAGGTACTGGGGCTTAGGACTTCAATATATGAATTTGGGGAGGGGGGGACAGAATTCTGCCCATAACTCTTCTGTTCAATGATGGAGAATCTCTGTTGTCCTTAAGAACAGCTCCCCGTCTTGTGCTGTGGATCGTTTTGCTTGACCTTCTCAAGATCTCCCTCCTGCCCTTTTGGAGCTTAAACTTAATAAACAAAACCCTGGATTCTCACATCTCTTCCTCCTCCAGACTTCTCCAGTCAGTAATGGGAACTATCCACCCAGCTGTTCAAGCCAAAACGCTGAGAGCTATCCATGGTTCCTCCCATTAACTCCCCTCCCACATCTAATCCATTGGCAAATCTCATTGGCTTTACCTCTAAAACATATCCCAAACCCCTCCACTTCTCTCTGTCTCCGTCTCCATTGCTACCATCCTCTTCCAAGCCACCATCATCTCCTAGTGATTACTAAAAGAACCTTCCACTGTCCTTCCTGTTTCTATCTTTGCCTTCCTATAATCCATTCTCCTTGCAGCAGCTGTAGTAATCTTTGGAAAATGCAAGTCAGACATAAAGAGATACTAGACACTCACGAGAAGAGTTAAAATCTAAAATACTCATAGAACCAAGTAAGGACGTGGAACATCTGGAACTCTCCTACACCTCTGCAGGGAGTATAAACGGGTATGACTTTGGAAAACAGTGTGGTAGTATCTACTAAAACTGAAAATGTGCCTACTCTGTGATCTAGCAATTCTACTCCAGCGTATACCCAACAGAAATGCATACGCACATGTGTCAAAGACCACGTACAGGAATGTTCATAGTAGAAGCACTATACTTGTACCAGGCAAAAACTGGGAACAACTCAAAGGTCCGTCTACAACAGAATGGATACAATAGAATACTATACAGTGATGAAAAAGAACAAACTACTGCTACTTGCAACAATATGGATAAATCTTACCAATGTAAAGCTGAATGAAAGAAGCCAGACACAAAGAAGCAGGTATTCCATGATTTTACTTACATTAAAATTTAAAAATAGGCAAAACAAATCTATGGTGGCATAAGTCAGATTGTGGTTACTGTTAGAGAGAAGGAGGTCATCACAGGGTGCCAGAACATTCTAATTCTTGATCTAGGTGATGATTCTCTGGGTATGTGCATTTTTTAAACAAAAATTTTGATTTGTAGACTTATAATCTATGCACTTTTATGTGTGTATAGTATATTTCAATTAAAAGTTTACTTTTAAAAAGCCCTGCCTGTAAACCATTCTTGCCAAAAGGCATAAAAATTGAACTTGAATTGAATCAAGATTTTAGAGCTAAATTCTAATTTATAGGAAATATGGAAAACAGAGGAACAAGTCAGACATCTTCTTGAGGAAGCAAACAAACAAATTCAGAATGTGGGACTTTGAAGGACAACTGCCTTATTCATGGTAAAAGTCAATTTCAAGGAAAAGAAGGAAAAAGAGAAAGGAGGGGAAAAAAGAAATGCACTGCAACTAAAACAGTATTTCTTTTTACAACAAAGTAACACATGATGGTTATAAAAAAGTGAAGCATGATTGTTATAAAAATTGAAACAATACAGAAACTTCAAACTTAAAAGTGTTTTCTTTCTCCCCCATTCTCCAGAGTATCCTTTTGGACTTAAACATACACACACATATATTTACATATTTTGCATATATTTTCATATATACATATATGTAAATATGTGCATATATTACTTTTGCCTTACATTTTTCACAAAATGAAATTTTACAATATTGCATTGTTCTGTTGAATTTTTTTCAATTAAAATATATCTTGGATATACACATAAATATACCTCAGTTTAAATGGGTGAGTATTTTTCTATCATTTGCATCATTAAACAGTATTATTCCATTATTTTCTAGTAAAACCTGGATTATGATGCTGCTAGTTATTGTATATGTATTTTTATCCATTTTAGCTAGTGGAATAGATTACTAGAAGTAGAATTGCTTGGTCAAAATAAATGCACATGTAAATTTTTACTAGAATTTGCTAAATTTTCTTCTAAATGATGGTACCAATTCGGGCTTTTACAGTATATGTGTTTGCCTGTTTACCCACACCTTGCCAACACTAGACAAGATCAATCTTTTTAATTTCTGCCAATCTGATAGTTGAAAGCACTATTTTTTGTTTCACCTGCATTTGTTTATTAATCAGATTGAGCATCTTTTTATAAGTTTGTTGGCCATTTGGACATTATTATTTTAATTTCCTTTTAATATATTTTGTTCATTTTTCTATTGGGTGGTTCAGCATTATCCTAATAATTGGTAAGAGCTCTCAATATATTAGGGATATTAGTACCTTATCTGCATATTTTATTGCAAATATTTTCCCAGTTCTCCATTTATCTTCAAACTATTTTTAGTGCCTTTTCTTGTACAGAACTTTCTCATTTTATGGCTACTCTAATTTTCCTTTATGGCCTCCGGGCAGTGACTCCTGCTTAGAAAGCCCTTGCCCATTTACCTCGTGTGCTCCTCCTCGCAACATAAGCTTATCTAGCACCCACTACGTCTCTACCTGCAAAGCCAAGATTGCTGCTCTCTAAAAGCGTGAACTCTACTGGGGTGAAACAGAACCATGTAAATAAATAAACTTGAACAGGGCAATTTTAGCAGTAGTAGCTGCTCTGAAGACCATAAAAAGGGCTGATGGGTTAGGGAGAGACTGGAGTGGAAGGTGGCTCCTTGAGCAGTGGCGGTCCCAGGAGACCTGTGGAGGTACCGTTTGAGCTGCAATATGAAGATAGGGGCCAGAGGGTTCCAGGCATTAACTCTGCGACAGGAATGCGCTCGGCAGATTTGAGGGTTCAAAAGCTACAGCAGAAAGAACTCAGGGATCCTAGGGATCAGGGCCAGGTCTCTGAAGGTCTGGTAGGCACAGACCAAGTGAGGGAGCCTGGAGTCCATCTTTAGCTCATATAAGACCACTGGCGACTTTAAGAAAGAGGGCTAAAGAAATAACTTACATTTTTCAAACATGTCTACTTTTTTTATGATGAAACATACACCAAAGTAGGGAAAACTATAATAGTCTGCCTCCCACTTATCTGCCCGTTTTGTGCTTATGTATTTTTACAGGAATCCTAGACATCATGTCATTGATCCCTAAACATTTCACAGTTCATCTCTAATAATTAGGGACTCTTTTTTTTTTAACATATCACAATGCCAGCACCATACTAACAAAATTAACAGAGTTTCTTAATACTGTTTAATAACTAGTCCATAATAAAATTTCTCCAAGTGTCTCAAAACTTTTTTTTAACAGTTGGTTTGTTCAAATTAGGATTCTAACTGGCCCCACAAGTTGCATTCGGTGCCACCTTCTAATTCTTCTAATCTAGGGCAGAATTTCTTCCATTTTCTCCCTCCCCTCCATTACCCAACCCACTGCCTTAAAGGACAGATAAAGCTCATCTCTCCATTCTTCCTCCTGTCTTCCTCCAGTAAGCATTTATGAAAACCCAAGCACTGTGCTAGGCACTGAGAAGACTCCTCGTGGTTTCTGTCTTCCTAGAACGTATGTCTGTGTCTCCATTTCTCTCATGTGTTGTTCCCACTGTCCGGGAGTAACCAGCCTAAAGGATAAGAAAGCACCTCTCTTATTCCTGCTCGGAGAATTCAAGCATTTCCCATTCTCTACAGAAGAACTTCAGAGCCATAGATGGGAACGGGACTCCCAGCTTCACCACTGACCAGCTCTGTGACCTTGAGTGAGTGCTAAATGTCGCCGAGCCTCAGTTTCCTGAACTATCAAATGGGGACACTAGTGCCAACTTTGAAGGCTTACTTCATGAGGTTGAACAAGGCAAAAGATACCAGACTTCATCTCTGGGAACCACATTTTGGATAAGCCATATGGCACGACACTTCTGTGGCAGCATAACTTCTAGTTAGCAAGAACCATAAGTCGGACTGTGAAGCTGTGAGATGGCTCCTGTTGTTAACAACACCTCTCCCTGAGCCACATCAGGAACTGAAGAGTTGATCTGGGGCCCAGTTCTTGCTACTTGTTCATTGTGAGGACTGAATAAAATAATGTATCTAAACCGTTTGTATGGTGCCCAACACAAAGAAAGCACCCAATAAAGCAGAGCTATTTTACTATTATTAATAAAGATATAAAAATAAAACAAATAATAAGATCAAACATATCTGTGCAAACTTTCCTAATTCTCCTAAGTTATTTAGTTTCACAGAATATTGCTGGGTAATCTGTGACTAGTGCAACCCAGGAACTGAATTTTTAATTTAATTTAATTTCATTGGCTGCATATGGCTCGTGGCTACCCTATGGGGCAATGCAACAGCTGGCAGCACTGACCGTGTGCAGTTCTCTGACTGGGTCCTACTTGCCTTTTCACATGCTGTTGGAAGTGGGAAGTTAACTTGCTTAACTAACATCCCTCCTGCAGGTACCAGACCCTCTCTTCCATATGGGTAAACCCTCTCCTTGATATTATTCCCTGGGATGAGCATGTGACTACGGCTTGGCTTGGGTGGGCATGAAGGGACAATAACTCGGCCAGAGTCCATCTCGAGACTCTTGTAGGGATTATTTAGAAAGAGATATTCTCTCTGAGTTTGCTCTCACGTGGAGAGAATCTGCCTGGGAAATAAACCATCAGAGAAGGAGGCAAAGCAGGGAATGGACAGTTTCTTGATAATGTTATTTGAGGACCTAGATCCAACTTTTCCTGAAGTCATTACTATCTAACTTTTCAATTGCATGAGTCAATAAGTTCTCCTTTTAGCTAATCTAGTGTGAGTTAGATTTCTATCACTTATCACTAAAAATATCCTAATATACACTCTGCTGTCTATCTAGAATCTCTTCTATTTCTTGTCCACCATCTGAGTACTTACTTTAAAACTCAGCACAGATATCACCTCTTCCGTGAGGCCTTCCCAAAGTACCCCAGCAGAAATAACTGCTCCCTCTGTGGTGCTCCTATAACTCCTGGTACATACGTTTATCTCTGCACTGTACAAATTATATTGCTAGGATTTGTTTATAATCTCCTTGCCCCGAGTTCATCCCTCCTTCATCTTTGTAATGTCAGCGTCCAGTATATCTTAACGCACAATATTCACTCGACATGTGTTGGTTAAATTGAAGATGAATTTGTTTTACTAAAAGTTATCATAGCCTAATATTTTATGTAGTTTGTCCCTGCCTTTTATTTGTTAAAATAAGTATGTTTATTGGGTGGAGCCATATGAAACTGCTGATATTTGACCCTTTGCGCTCCATAAATGGCAATTTCACATGGTGAAACATAATAAATATTGATAATGATTACAGACATCTTAAGGGCATTTTCTTATGTCTGAAATCTACAGTCAGTGGACAGAAAGCTACAAGCCTAAATACTAACACAGGATAACAAAGGAGCAGAAAAAGACACCAACACCAAGGAGTGCCATGAATATGTAAAGTGCTTATTTATTTAACAAACACTTAGATGGCACTTAGATAACACTATTGTGAGTGCCTCACAAGGGTCAATTCATTTCCTCCTCAGAACAAGTCTGAGAGGTGGGTACTATTGTCATTCTCATTTGACAGGTGAGGAAACTGAGGCAGAGAGGCTCAGTATTTTGCCTCAGGTCACCTAGCAATTAAGTGGCAGAGCCAGGATTTGAACCCAAGTAGTCTGACTCTGGAATCCTAGTTCTAAAACACACCCTATACCAACTCCTAGCCATGATGCTATTCTGTGCTGGCAGAACTACTGGGGAAGTAATCTAGCCAACAAATGTAATTAAGAAATTGCTTATTGATGTGAGTGTAAGGATACTGTTCCAGCTGTGTATTTATTGCTGTATAATACATTTCCCCAAACTTAGTAGCATAAAACAATAACTGTTTATCATGCTCACAAACTCAGTAGGTCAGGGAATTAGGGCAGGCTTAGTGGGACGGCTTGTCTCTGCTCCACAATGCCTGGGGTCTCAGATGAAAGACTAACTGGCTGGGGGCTGGATGACTTCAAAGCTGGGCTCACTTGAGCCTGTGGACCCAGTACCCACATGCAGCTCCTCCAAATGGCTTGAGCTTCTCACAACACGGCAGCTGGATCCAGAGAGGGAGCATCCAGAGAGCAAACATTCCAAGAGTAGAAGGATGAAGTTGCAAGGCTTCTTTGGACCTCGCCTCAGAAGTCCTGTAGCATCACTTCCTCCACATTCTATACATACAAGCAAGGCACTGAGGCCAGCGCAGATTCAGGGAAGGGGACTCAGCTGCGGCTCTTGATGGGGGAGGAGCAAGGTAACATTGCAGAACAGCAGGTGAGTGGGAGATAGTGTTGCCGCCATCTTGGGAAACAGTTTGGCACAGAGTCACCAAGATTGTTGACAGAGCAACCCATCCTGGGATAGTTTCAGCTGCAAGTAAGTGAACAGCTAACTAACAGTAACTTAAACACTCAGGGGGTTATTATCTCATGAAATAAAAGGGCCAGACGCAGGGCGAGTCCAGAGTTACTTCAGTTGCTCAATGAGTCATCAAGGATCCTAGTGCTTTCCATCTTTCCACTCTGCCATCCTTAGCACATCCAAAATGTCTCAGTCCTTGGTTTTAGGTTGGCTGTGGCAATCCCAAGCATCAGAAGGAAACATAACAATGTCAAGCAAAGAAAAAAGAAGGGGATTTCTTCCCATGAGTCTCTCTTAATTAGAAAGAATAACCTCCTCCCCAAACCTCACAGCCAGCTTACCTTCAGGTCCTATTGGTCAGCGACTTGACCTTGCCCACACTTATGCCACAGCTGAAAAGGAAGCTGGGAAAGAAAGATCTAGCATATCGGCTTCTATAGTAAGAAGTGCTTCTGCTAATAAAAAAAGGAAGAGGGAGAAAGACTGTTGAGTTACCAGTATCTGCCACAGGTACAGGCAACCATCCATTCATGTAGCAATTATTAGCTGATTGCTAATGACGTACCAGGCACAGTGCTAACAGGCAGGGCATAGCAGTGAATAAGACAGACAACATCCCTGCCCTCATACGGCTTACAGTCTGGCACAGGACAGAGACACGTAACAAGCAATTACGTAATTAAACACAAATGTGTTCAGTGTTATGAAAAGAAGTATGCAATCACTGCCCAATTCGCTGTAAATAGAAGATATTTCTTTACGGAAGCATACTGAAATGAAAGACAAGATTATAGTTATAAATACTAAAAGAAGCAAGCGCAAGATCTTTACTAAGCCTAAAAAATAATCAAAAACCAAGAATACTCCCATTATTGATGAGAGTGAAGCACCATGTCTGGCAGATAGAAGTGTCGCTGGCCTTAAAAATATTACGCCATCGAGGGTCAGAGATCGCTCAGCAGCATTTACTAGAGACCCAGTGAGCCCTCTCTTGAGACCACTTGAGCTTCTCCTATCCAACTACATGCTCACCAAACAAATTTAGGATTACTTTGTCACTTGCTCAGGTGCTTTAAATCCCAGATTGGAATTTTCCAGTCCCTGGAGAGTCGTAACTGTCACCATAACGTGTTATTTTGGTGAATTTGAAGTGAGTGTGAGCAGTCTTAGGCCTGATCCCTCTTTGGTAACGTGAAAATTTGAGGGAACCGATCTTCAAAGCTAAAAACACAGACGGGGAGCCCCAGGTGAGCCCCATGCTGCGCACTCCCAGGATAGAGAGCCAGCCTTGCCCATGACAGCACTGAAAACTCACCTTGTACATTCCTTTGACGACAGCTATGGCATCAGCCAACTGCTGATTATAGCATTTTCTTATGCTATCCTCATTCTGAAACGAAAAGGAAATGCAATGAGCACCACAATGTACTTCTGAATACAATTCTCACACCTCCCAGGGAGGGACTCAGCATAAAACGATCATCCAAATCATCGCCATCTCTCCGAAACTTCAATTTATAACCATTTCTCCTGCACTACAGCTATTATGACACATTCTGTTTTCACTTATACTTAACCAAAAGCAACAGAGAGCTCATATGTATAAAATAAATCCAGATAATTTGAAGATTTTATTTCATTTTACAAATCAAACTCTTTTTAGTGTCTTCCTCGAATTGCTTTTAAAAGTAGTAAAACCTGTTTGTAATTCACATCCTCCTCTGGTCCTTGTACTTTTTGACATACTCATAAAAAGAAGTCTAGAGCTGCTAAGCCATAAACTAGAATCCTTTTCTGATTAATCAAATCATTTGATCCTATCTGTTTAGGATGACAATGAAGGAGGGTACATTATAAAAATACCCTTGATTCTGATATCAATTCTGATTCCAGCATGGAATGTGAACAACAAATGGGCTTTAGAGTCAGAGAGAATTGGATTTTCATATTGTTGTGCCACTTACTATCTGTCTGACCTTACCAAGCGACTTAACCTTGACAGCTCAGTTTCCTTATCTGTAGATCAGGAATAGCAGGATTTCCATTTTAGGACTGTTGAGGGAGTGAAAGAGGAAATGTATTTAGAAGGCTTAGCATGAAACTTAGAATGGTGTGGTCAACAAGAGATGGGTTTTTTGTTGTATAGCAGAGAAATAACAGGAATGCCTGTTCTTAACGACAGGTAAATATGCTAACCTGATCAAAGATTTTAGGAAATTCCTCAAAGTAGCACTTTCCATGTCTTTAGCTCCTATAGAGCCATTAAAGCACAAATGAGGTCATATAAAATTGTAGTGAGGAACCAGATCTCAAGCATCAAACTTTTTGGCTGGGAATCTAAACTCTGCCCGGTGTTTTTTGTTTTTTGTTTTTTTAGTGAGAACGATTGGCCGTGAGCTAACACCTATTGCCAACCTTCCTCTTTTTGCTTGAGAAAGATTCTCACTGAGCTGACATCTGTGCCAATCTTTCTCCATTTTGTATGTGGGGTGCTGTGATAGTGTGGCTTGATGAGCAGTGTGTAGGTCCGCACTGAGATCTGAATCTGTGGACTCTGGGCTGCCAAAGTGGAGCGTGCAAACTTAACCATTATACCACCAGGCTGGCCCCTAAATGCTGCCAGTTTTTTAACTGGTAACCTTGAGCAAGCTAATGAATCTTTCTGTGCCTCGGTTTCCTCATCTCTAAAAGAGTGATAACAATTTTCCCTACTTCATGAGGTTAATGTGAAGATTAAATGAGTTGGTATTCAGCGTACTTACAGAAGTCCTGAATACACAGTAAAGCTATATCTACTAGCTATTATATGAAACACAACATATGCAAATTAAATTGCTCTCACAAGTTGCTAATTTCACAATTGCGTGCATACACATCTCAGCACAAGATCAATTATACACACAAAAGAAAGGAAATGAGAGAACTTCTACCTGTTGATAATGGCTTTCCATTGCGAGGATCCTGTCATGTAGAACAGTGAAGAGATTGAAAGACTCCTCTTTAAGACGGTCCTCAAATTTCAATTGAACCAATTGTTTGAGGAATCCAAAATCCACCTGAAGAGATTTAGTTTCCTAAAAATGGAAAAACATACTTTATTGTAGCAAGTAAGGGCCCTCTGTATAAAACATCTAGCATCTTGCCTGGTTCTGGGCATATGACCTGGTCAGGGACCTGTCCTGCCTTTTAAGGCTACCTCTCAAGTACTGTGTACATTGGGCAACTCCAGATAATCTGCTAAACTAATATATGCTAATGGAATAAGGGAGAGGAGGACGCTAGCAGTTTCCTCCCACAGGGAAGCGAATACCTGTGCTAACAACCACCCTTTGTTACACCTCAAAAGATACGGTTTTGCAGGAGAAGAAGAAATATTCCTCTACCCTCTAGGTTCTTCTGGCTGGTCGAAACATTAAATTAACATGAGAGAATAACAGGAGGAAATCAAACAAGTTTAATAACACGTATACATGGGAGAAACCCAGGAAAACTGAGTAACTCACCAAAATGGCCAAAGCCACCACCTGAAATATCACTTACAGCTAAAGACGAAGGAGAATGTTGGGGGCGGTGGTTTGGGACTTCAATGGGGAGGAAGGCAATTCACATGGAGATGGAAAAGCAAATGTTTGGTAAACAAATGTTTGCCATGCCTTGCAGAGACAATGGGACATGGGGAGAACATTGATTAAATGGGCCTTGCTAGGTTCCTCCCTGTCCACCACAACTGGATCATATTATATTATAGTTATCTATGGTGATAGCTCCTTCCTGGAACAGACCTTCTATCTTAAATTCTTTTAGGCAGTTAGAGAGGTCAAAGTTTCTTCCTGAGTCTTTTGTTCTTAAAAATAATCAAGCCAGGGGCTGGCCCCGTGGCCGAGTGGTTGAGTTCGCATGCTCTGCTGCAGGCGGCCCAGTGTTTCGTTGGTCCGAATCCTGGGTGCGGACATGGCACTGCTCATCAGACCACGCTGGGGCAGCGTCTCACATGCCACAACTAGAAGGACCCACAACGAAGAATATACAACTATGTACTGGGGGACTTTGGGGAGAAAAAGGAAAAAATAAAATCTTTAAAAAAAAAATAATCAAGCCAAAGGGACACATTTTGGGGTGGGACATTCAGTTCCCCTACAGTTTTCAAGATGTGGATTTCAGATCAGAAAAGATGGTCAAGAATCAACATCTGTTGTGAATCTACTAGCCAAGCACTAAAATACATAACAGCATGTTGACTAAGAACCATTTATGATCATCAGAAACATTGTATTTTTGTCTCCCACCATCCATTTAAAATGTATTCACTAGGTAATCTTGCCCTGCCCTGAATAGAAACTACAGGCAATTCTGTGACTTTTCTGCTCATTCTTGGGGACAGAAAGTCCTACCATCACTCAAAACAGAGCCTCAAAATAGCATTTAGAATATGAGTATATGAGTTAAACACTTCCAACTTCATTCATAGGGGAGACTTCTCCCTGTACTCCAAGCTAAGGGCTGCAGTCGGCAGCTGCCTGTCTTTAAGGAAAAGAGTGTAATTTGCTCTTGAGCTTTCTCCTTCTCTCTCACTTCCTCCCCTACACCCCAGCTGCTGTGTCTCCCCCATTGCCAAGGCACAAGGGATAAAGAGGTATGGCTGTTCTTACCTGGTGGGATGGCTTCACCCTGGTCTGGCAGGGCATGAGAACTAACTCTTCTTCCTTTGGGCACCAACATAGCTTCTCTAGAGATTCCCATTGCTGGAACCCTCTCCCATGGATGCACATTGACCTAAGCAGCTGCTTCTCTGCTCTGGGTAGTCATTGCTACTCCTTCCTCAGTTCCTGTGAATCTAGAGTTCTCTTTCTTCTCCTTGCTAAGGGTCCTCTTTCTTTCCAGATCACTCTACTGGATAGGATCCAGAATGACCCCACATTGGCTCTCTCTTTTTCTCATAGGCCACATATGGTCCATGGGAAAACAATCACATATTCCTCACCCCAAAAACTCTGAAAATGGGGTCTGACCTCAACTTAGCCACTCCATCTTCTTGTCACAGCCATGTTAGCTTCCTTATTGCATGGATCAAGCACCAGTCCCCTGTGTCTTCCAATAGCAAACATATTTCAAGTTCCATATGAGCCTGCCTTACTAGCCTTGAGTTCAGGAAGATTGCTTCTGTTTTCCCTTCCCCCATAAAGAGCACAGCAATAGTGCTTTCTAGAGAAACTACTCTAGCAATTTTTCCTCTATACATCCTGATCACCTTTTTTATTATCTTTGATCTGATTCAAGAGGTTAGAGTCATTGATCAGATGTGCATATTCCCTTTTCAAATTCTGCAAATGGGATCTAACTCACACTCATGCTGGAATTTGATCCCTGGTGTTCTAGCATATTGAGAAGAAGCTCATTTTAGTATCCTGATACTCCGTGGAATGTTTTATTTTGCAGATGAGGCTATCAAGACTTTGAGAGATTAAGTGGCTAGTCTGCTACATTATGTGGCTGGTAAGTGGAAGTGCCCAGATTTGAACAGAGTTATGCCCGACTCATACTCTTTTTTCTTTATATTATATTGTCAACTCATGAAGGGTACTATGTTGGGAAATCATAAAAATATATATTCTAGAGCAAGTGAAGTCTTAAGGAATTCCTTAAATTCCAAGAAGAGGCAGAGACGACTTTGCTTTAGAAGAATCAGCCTTACATGGACTGCTTGCTCTGAAAAATGGAGGCACGGCAACCCTGGTATGATCTAACAAACTCTTACTGGATCACCGACTCCCACAGATACTATAAACTCTAGATAAAATATGGACAAAACACAACAACCTGAAGACTCTGGAGAATTAACAAAAGTAGGAGGATTCTGGAGGGGATTCAAAAGTTGGAAGAAGGAACTAATGCAGAATGAGATTCCTGTTTTAGTCTGGGACAAATGTGTTCAGTGACTTCACAAGGCAGCTAAACCTCAAATAGAAATCAGTGGGCTTTATGGCCTGAATAATGAAAGGACAGAGCAGCCAAAGCTGTTGGACGATGTTTGTGTGAGGGTCCTAGAAAGAAAAGAACCAAAGAGTGGGAGCCTAAAATCTGTATATAAACTGAACAGACTTCTGGCTGATCCCTGAAACACACACACGTGGAGCAGACTGCAAGCAGCCAACTGGAGATAAAAGAACTACACTGAGATTTGGGGTGACAACCAAGAGACACAGTTTTCAGACTGAATCCCAACAAGATTGTCATGTGCTAAAACAAAAACAACAGCAGTCTTCAGGGGAATATATATATATCAGAATCTAGAAGATAGCACTCACAATATCCAGGAGATAATCCAAATTACTGATAGACATAAAAAAAAAATTTCAGAAAAATGTGATTTGGTCTCAAGAAAAAAATGATTGAGACCAATACCACTATTACCCAAAGGTTGGAATTAGCAGGAAAAGATTTTAAAACAACTGTTATAACTATGCATGACGAAGTAAAGAAAAATATGCTTATAATAAATGAACAAAATTGGCAACATCAGCAGTGACAAAAAATTTTCACATATTGAGGTATATGGGGTAGCTATTTTGGTTTGAACCTGATTTGGGCTGAACTAAAGAAGCCTGACTTATGGCCTATCCAACATACAGTGTATGTCTGCTTTAACTATTAAAGTAAAGAGTGCATGTAACACTATCTCAAAGTAAAAGGATGCACTGTTTGAAGATAAGGATGCATACTTCCTTTCCTACTGTGCTAGTATCAGCTCTCCTGAAGACAAGTTTCCTTTCCTGGACAGCAGGGTCGTGTTGACCTGCTAATCTGCAACACAGTATCTCTTTGAAACATTGATGAATATGTCTCCTGGGCATGTTTGATGTATGCTCTCTGTTCTAAAAAGCATAAAACTGTACTGAAAACCACAGTTCTCCAGAATGCTTTCTTCCTTTTTTTGAGGAAGATTAGCCCTGAGCTAACATCCGCTGCCAATCCTCCTCATTTTGCTGAGGAAGACTGGCCCTGAGCTCACATCTGTGCCCATCTTCCTCTACTTTATATGTGGGATGCCTGCCACAGGATGGCTTGACAAGCCACACCTGTGATCCAAACAGGCAAACCACAGGCCACTGAAGCAGAATGAGTGAACTTAACTATTGCACCACCGGGCCGGCCCCTAGAATGCTTTCTTCCTTTGTGGAGACTGCCTTCCTGTATTATAGTCCTCAGCCTGGCTCAGGTAAAATCCACCTTCTCTCTCTTGTCTATAGAATGGTTATTGGTTATTTGCATTGACAGCAGAGAAATAGAAACTATGACAAAGAAAACAAACAAATTCTAGAGTTGAAAAATAAAATATCTGAAATTAAAAATTTGCTGGAAGTGTTTAATAGAAGAATAAAGATGACGGAGGAAAAGAGTATGTGAACTTGAAGACAGATCAATAGCACAAAAAAGGGGAAATCATCTTTTAAATTTTAAAACTTTTAAAAGTGAACAAAGCTCAGGGACTTCTGAATTAATAATCAGAGATCTAACATGAAAGTAATTGGAGTGGCAGAAGGAGAGGACAGAAAGGATGGGGTAGAAAAAAACATTTGAAGATATAATGGCCAAAAATCTCCCCAATTTGGTGAAAGACGTAAAGATTCAAGATGCTGAACAAACCGCAGGCAGGGTAAATACATGTGAACCACACCCAGATTCATAGGCACCAAACTGTTGAAAACGAAAGATAAAAAGAAAATATTAAAAGCAGCCAGAAAAGAAAATAATAACCACATACAGGGGAATAACATTTGAAATGACTGAAGTTTCCTTATCAGAAACTAAGGAAGCCGGAATAACAATTTAAAAGTGAAAAGAAAAAAAACTTGTCAACCCAGAATTCTATATTCAATGTAACCACACTTTATTTTTATTTATTTTTGAGGAAGATGAGCCCTGAGCTAACATCTGCTGCCAATCCTCCTCTTTTTGCTGAGGAAGACTGGCCCTGAGCTAACACCCTTGCCCATCTTCCTCTACTTTATATGTGGGACGCCTACCACAGCATGGCTTGCCAACCGGTGCCATGTCCGCACCTGGGATCCAAACTGGTGAACTCCAGGCCACCGAAGCAGAATGTGCACACTTAACTGCTGCGCCACTGGGCCGGCCCCAGCCACACTTTAAATAAAGAAAATTATGCGCACTCATTGCCCAAATATCTTCAGTATAAGAATTGCTAAAGAAATTTCTTTGGGCTAAAAAGAAATATTACAGCCTGGAAACTTAGATCTTTAGGAAAGAATGAAAAGTATTGGAAATAGTAAATATCCAAGTAAATATAACAGACTAGTTTTTCCTTTTATTAGTTTACGATATATAGGATTGTGTAAAGCAAACATTCTAATTTGCGTTTACAATGGAAGTAGAGGTAATACATATGATACCCAGGCATAAAGCGCAGGGGAGGGTGGTAAATGGACCTGCACGGTTGCAAAGTTAATGCATTTTACGCGAAGTTGTACAGTATTAACGCTAAGTAGGCTATGATCTTTGCTGAAAGAAGGATCAAAGGATCTCTAGGAAGCATGGAAATTAAACTCAAAAATAAGTCCTGAGATATAGGAAGCGACGGTTGGCAAAGAGACCGGTGAATGTGAGCAAATCTAAACAAACACTAACTGGATAAAATAACATGAATAGGTAACTGCAAAAATATTAGGAAAAAAGTACAATTAAAATAATTGGCAGTGATAATGGTAAGACAGAGGGAGTGATTATAGATGACCGTCCTACATTTCTTGTGTTGTTTGACAGAAATTAGAAATTCTGGTTAACTGTAGACACTATAAAATCAGGTATACATGTTCAAATTTGAGGATAACCATTAAACAAAATGAAGATAAAATGATTAACTTAATTACTAGTAGAAGAGAGAATAGGAACTAAAGAAAGTTTACCAATTCAATAGAAAGTAGGGAAGGAGAAAAAAAGAATATAGAGAAAAAAGAAGGTAAGGAAAAACTACAAAATAAGATGGCAGGAAAATAAAAATATACCATTAACCACAATTAGTACTAACAGAATAAATTAGCTATTAAAAGAAAGAGATTACTGGATTGGACTTTTGAAAATCTGCTATACACAGTTTGTAAGAGACATGCCTGAGACACAATGACACAGAAATGAGGTCAGTGTAAGATTGAGAAAGATTTCCCAGGCAAATACTATCCCAAAGAATATTGATATAGCTATATTAGTATTGAATAAAATGAGCAATATGGCAAAAGGATATATATATATAGCTCATACTTATAGCATGTATACACACACTCAACAATGAACAAATACAGGTTATTTTTAATTTCCTATATCCACGGCACAATGACAAAAAGTGACCTCACACAAAGCCGTCATACAAATTGCAACAAACACCAAATAATTTGTCTCACAGAGAATTTTCACTAACAACAAAGCATTGAAGTTAAAGGTCAACAACATAACAATAACTGAAAAGCATGCTTGGAAACCTCACAAACTTCTTATTAAACAATGGGCCAACCAAATAAACAGAAAATTAGAGTATTTAAATATAAATGCTAGTAAAAATGCTACATATCAAAATTTGGGGGATGAAGATAAAGAAGTAACTAGCAAGAAAGATATAGTCTTCAATGCTTATGAAAGAAAGGAAGGAGGCCTCAGAATGAGTGATCTGTGGGCACTGGTAGCTGACAGCCCAACATCCATCACGCTGGTTCTTCCTTACTGAGAGAACCATGACTTGGTGGGGACAGAAATGTGCCACGCTAAGATCCTCAATTCTCCAGAACTTCTTATAGTTAAAGTGGTCATGTGATACAGTTAAGGCCAATGAGAAATAAGCTGGGGTTTTCCATGGAAAGGTTTTGCTTTCCTAATACAGACACCACCACCCCTCTCTACTCCTCCCATATTCTCCCTTCCTCTGTGAAGTGCAGATGGAGGTAGGAAATGGAGCAGCCATCTTGCTACTATGAGGTCAGAAATATGAAAGCAAAAGCCATTCACTAACAGTGGAGATCTGAAAAGGTAAAACGCATCTGGTACATGGATAACTCAGATGACAACTCCCGACCGTCTAACTCGACTTCTTATTTGATTACGATGATATAGTTGCATTTTCTAAACATAGAGCTATATGCCATCTTAACTGATTCCTAGATCCAACTTAAAGAATTAGAAAAAGAAAAACAGGGCAAACCCAAAAATAGTAGAAGAAATTAAATAATCAAGATAAAAAATTAAAGATTATTAATTAAATAATAGATAAATAATAAAGATAATAATAAAATATGAACTAGAAAATAAAGATATGATAGAGAGGATTAATAAATCCAAAAGTTGGATCTCTGAAAAAAGTTGATGAAATAGATAACTGCCAAGATTCATTAAGAAAAAAGAGAGGAGGCATCTAGATAAAATTAAGAATTTAAAAAGAAGTATACCAGATAGAATAAAGATTTAAAAATAAGAGAATAATAACATTATCAATAAGTTAAAGATTCAGCAAAATAAATACTTTTATAGAAAAATGTAACATCAAAACTGACCCAAGGAGATTTAAGAAAACCTAATACACCCATAACAAAACAACAACAGCAATAAAATAAGCACAGACAGTTTTACCTGCAAATTCTAACAGACACTGAAGAATGGATAATTCCAATCTATGTCAACTATTCCACACTTCCTAACTCATTTTATGCAGGTACTATGACCTTGGTACCAACAACAATATAAGGAGAAAAGAAAATTATAGGACAATCTCACTTATGAACAAAGACAGAAATAATCTTTAGTAAAATAATAGCAAACAATGAAGAAATTCAAAAACAACTGTTATGGTCCTGTTGGGTTCATTCCAGGTTTACTATTCAAAAACTGAATTTCACCACATCATCAAATAAAGGAGAAAAACCATCTGACTATCTGATTATCTCCATCGAGCCATGAAAAGCATTCAAATCCAGTCATTTACGATGTTTTTTTAAAAAATCCCTCTCTTAATTAGAAATAGGGGAGATATCCTTAATCTGATTTAAGCATATTGTATCAGAGTTTGGTTCAGCTGTATTAAAAAATCAAGTGACAGAAATCAGTGGTGACAATGACCTAAGATCCTTCTATGTTATTACTCTGCTCAGAGTACTTGCTACTCTTACTACTTCCTCAAAAATCGTGACACAAATGGTGGCATCCATGTTCTAGGCACAGAAGGAAGGAAAGAAAGGAAGGGAAGGAGGGAAGGAAGGAAGGAGAGGAGGAGACGGAAGCAAAGTGGGAGACAGTGCATGTAAGTAGTGTCTTAAGAAAGGTTCCCCCAAAACTGCCACACAACATTGCCATCTAAATTCTACTGACCAGAACTTAGCCATTTGGATACATCTAGTTGCAAAGGAATAAAGTTATAAAACTTTTCTGAAGGCATACAAGAAGACAATAAATTGGCAAATATGGGAGGAAAAGAGACACCTTCAAAGTTAATAGTGGGAGTGCAAATTGGTATAATCTCTATGCAGGGCAATTTGGCAACATCCTTCAAAATGACTAACGCATGCATCCTCTGACTCAGAAATCCCACTTTTAAGAATTTACACCACAGATTTACTGGCATATGAGTACATACAGAATTATTCATCACAGTCAAAGATTTGAAATGACCAAAATGTCCATCAATAGCAGAGGCTTTAAATAAATGATGCCACTTTGTGATATGACGTACTTGTGAAACAGGTGACAAGACTCCATTTGTACCAATATGGGACGATTTCCAAGTTATATTGTTAAGTGAAAAACCAGAAGCAAAGCACACAAAAGTATTTATGGTAATATGCTACCTTATGTGGCACTTTTATTGATTAGGAATTTTAATAACAACCCTTGATATCCAACGTATATGAAATGTTCTGTTTCTTTATGATAAAAAAAGATCCAAAGGAAATGTGGTAGAATGTCAAGATTTAACAAAGCTGTATGGTTGGTAGCACAGTTATTCATTATATTATTCTCTACGTTCTTCTATACACCAAAAATATTTTATAATTTTTCAAAAGTATCATAAATAGAAAATGTTCACAAATGTCAAAGGAATTGTAAAGAAAGTAACAAAACACTTCACTAAACAAGTTAACATATATAGGCATGACATAACTATGACATAAATACAAGGGGTAGTTTATAGCAATAACTTTTAAAAATGCAACTGTCATCCAACTCAATTTGTAAAAGATGCTAATCTTTAAAATTTTAAATGATTTCAATTCTGTCAAGGAAGGAGTCGTAAAGGCAAATAATGTCTAAAATTATCTCAGAAGTCTCAAGATAAATCCAGATTTACCTGTACCAGCTTTTGTGTACAGGAACTCAACTCTTTTAAAGGAAAAATTTCGCTGGAATCCGTTTGAGTAGCATGGTCTGTGCTGAAAAAGCCAACCTTCAAATCATCTGAAATGTTAAGTCTGAAAAAAAAAATGGAGACTAAATGTGCTTTACATAATAGATATTGCCTAAAGTATGCGTCAGTGTGCATATTTTTGTGTAAATCATATTATACTTTCAAGATTCAAAGGGATTGGTGAAGTGATGAAACTTCTGAACTATCTGCTCATGATTTGGGGTTTTCACCAGGACTTTCCTGCGTGATCAGATTTCTTGGACTACGGCACATGGCTGCACTGATAAATCATCTATTTCCATTTTCTGAGATATGATCAATTTACGAGCCTCCTTTTAATATCTTATCTACTATTTTACCTGTGCTACTGCTTGAAGCCATTATAAACTATGCACTAGCAACTGCACAAAATACGTTAAGAGAGTGCTTCTCAAAGTAGGGGCTAAGGACCCCTGGGGTTCCAGAACACTCTTGCAGGAAATCCACAAGGTCAAAATTATTTTCATAATAATATTAAGATTTTATTTGCCTTTGCCACTGTTATTCTCTCACAAGTGTTCAGTGGAGTTTTCTAGAGGCCGCAAGTCATGTGACTGCATGACAGCCTGAAGGCAGAAGCAGACACAGGAGTTCAGCTGACTTCCAGTAAGCCTGGCATTGAAAAGTTCTGCAAAAATGTAAAACAATGACACTAGTCTCACTAAAGTTTTTGTTTTGAAAAATACAGCTTGGTTCTCTTTAAAATATGTTATTTATATTAACACAGAATTGGTTTATCATTATTTTAAATGAATTTCTCCTTCTAAGTTTCTAGCATGGTAACTATGAACAGATAGAATATAAACCAAAGCTCTCTGAGGTGCCCAATAATTTTTTAGACTACAAAGAAGTCCCGAAACCAAACAGTTTGAGAGCTGCTTCTTTAAGATAATACACCACGGTACTGTATTCAATTTTCAAACTCAGTTCATGAAAAAATCTTGGTAGGCCAGGAGCAAGTATTTTTGTAAACTCCTCCTATGGACCCATAACAACAGGCATCGCCAACAGTAATAAGGCGACCAGTTTTCTGGATGCACTCTCTCTGTCGATTTGATCAACCTTACCACAACTATCTGTTTCTGAAATGTCAGCTAAAAAAGAAAACCATGTAAACCCAAGTAGAATTAGCAGACTTCTCAGGTCTGGCTCCAAAGACGGAGCATCTGTGTTTCTACCCTCCCTTGTCTGCTGACCAGCTGGAGCGGATGGGGGCACCCCATGGCAACCCCCACCTCTTTTGACTTGCTGGCAGACCCTAAGCTGTATCTCCCACAGCACTCCAGGGAGGGTGCTCATGTTCCCAATGCCAAGGGCAGCTCTTGTCTGGTCTCAGCTCAACACACTGCGATCCCATCCTTCTGGGCAGATGTCTCACGGGTGGGCGTGGAACCTGGTTCTGGCGAGTGTGGCACAAGGAAAGATCTGTTGGGGGCTTGTGGGAAAGCTTTTTATACTCCTTCACAAGGTCACCAGGGGAGAGGTTTCCTCCGTGACTCTGGACATGGCCACATGTGGAAGTGATGCCAAGTCATCTGGTGATGACAGGAGGGGCCAGTCAGAGGGCAAAGCCAGTACGTAGATGACGAGCTTTTAAAAAGATGGAAATCATTCTGACTCATGACTCTGTTTAGCCATTGACTCCACTAGCTCTGAAACCTGTCCTACCTCTGGTCTTCCTGGAATGTCACAGAATAAATGCACCAACTGGTGAGACTTTCACCAGTCAACCGCAGCTAAAAGCATAGATAGGTGACATTACATAAATTACTTAACCTTTCTGTGCCTTAGTTTCCTCTTATGGAAAATAATAGCGCCTATTTCATAGAGTTATTGTCAGGATTAGTGTGTTAATACTTAGAAGTACTTTGAATGGAGCATGTCACATAGTAAGCCCTTAAGAAACGTTAGCCATTATTGCTGTTGTGGTGGTGGTTGTAACAACCATCACTCCTATGTTTTCAAATATCATAATTTTTTCATATTTGGAAAAAACTATGAAAGCATAGCAATATTCAACTAAGAAAGACTAAATTTAATTTTTAAAAACTTTTTAATACTCCAAATAATGATTTTCAATTCATCCCACTAAATTTTCAACCACCCTTCCACACACTCGTCAATATTATTCTGACGCCAGAGCTTGTCAACAGCATCATCCAGGCGGGGAGGGGGCATTCCTAACGTTCTATATCTCAATTTCGGTGAATGCTTCTGGTGTTTTTCCACAGAAAATTATCTTTTGGATTTGGTCTAACTCACTTTAGGAGCGTACATTTTTTCTTGCTAACACAGTCCTGTGGGGAGAGGCAGCCTCCACATCTTTGAGCATCCGTGCATAGTCTTTCTGGGCATGCTGAGAAGGACAAGCCCTAACCACTCTTTCCGTGGGCCAGTCCTCAGAGTGGTGTCTGCAGCGAGCAACTCTGAAGGATGAGGTAACGTCTTTCTCTTGCCAAGAAGCAGGCTGGCTGCTCCCTACTATGAAAGTGGTGAATGCCCCGAGCTCAGGATCCTCTCCTGTAGGGCAGCTTGCTGTGTGTGCAGCCATCCATGACAGGTCTTTCGTGTCACCCCTGTGGTACTTAGGGGCACGAGGAATCACCAGAAATGAACAGGAAGCTCCGGAGACTGCTTCTGCCATGACGATAGAGTCCTTTGTCTCTGACCCAGGAGTTGTGTCTTCTGCCAACAGCCATGAAACAGTGACGTGCACATTTATTAGCTTGTGAGAAGGGGAAGATCCCAAACACTGCAGTGTCCTTGACCAGGACCTGTCCATAAATCCCCCCGTAAATGCTTGTTGTACTGAATGTCTTTTTTTGTTTTAAGACTTAAGATATAGCAATCAACTGAAACCATCGTCAGTATTTAAGGCTTTGTCTATCTAAAAGCTGTGACCGTTTTTTAAAATCCCTTGTGAAAATCACCACCACATTATAATTGTTTTAAAATTAAGTATGATAATGTATTGCACTATAGAAATGAATGAATCATATGATCAATTATGACAAAAATTTAAAAATACAGGGGCCGGCCCAGTGGTGCAGCCATTAAGTTCCCACGTTCTGCTTCAGTGGCCCGGGGTTCGCCAGTTTGGATCCCGGGTGTGGACCTACGTACTGCTTGGCAAGCCATGCTGTGGCAGGCGTCCCACATATAAAGTAGAGGAAGATAGGCAGGGATGTTAGCTCAGGGCCAGTCTTCCTCAGCAAAAAGAGGAGGATTGGCAGGAGATGTTAGATCAGGGCTAATCTTATTCAAAAAAATTTTTTTTTAAATATACTTTTTAAAGTAGTTTATAACAAATAGGAGAAAACCAATTTTTAAATGGTGATGACATAAAACTTCAGGGAAAATGTTCTTGATACTTTACAAAGATGACAACTATTATTGATGACAAATTGTACATGTGGCAATGTTTTTTCTAGAATATGTGTTTTAAAACTTTTAAAGAAATTCTCTTTTATGATACATTTGGGAATCTTTTAAAACATGAAATAAAAATAATTCATTATACTTCTGAACAAATGTCCCACAAAATATAGATAATAATGGTTTCCTAAAATGGCTGCAAGTTGCCAAACTTGTGTCATTTTAATCTATCATTCCCATTGTCCCTAGAGCTATCTGACCAAAACCCAGGTTGTGTCATTATCCTGATGTAAAGGACATTGATAGCCTTTCCGTGCCCAAGAGAATTAAATTCAATCTTCCTATTCTGACCTCCCAAATATGGGTGCAAAATACTTGTCAGAGCTTCACGCATTTAACAAAGAAAAACTGAGTACCTACTATTAGCCAGGAGCTATCTTTAGCACCAAGGATAACAGCAGTGGACAAGGTAACGTCTTTGTTCTCGTGGAACTTACATTCTAAAGGCAGAGACAACCAGTAAATGAGTAAATAGAAAAAGTGTTATATATTCTGAGGGAACGGTAAGTCTCAGCTCTCATTATGTATAACCCAAGTACCATATTCACCTGTCACACCTCTTCCTGTCAAATGTTCCCAAAATACAGCTGTACACTGGCAGTACCCTCAGCCAAGATACAGTATCCCCAGTGGTCTACCTAGCAAGATCCTATGTAATCACCTTCTTTTCCATCTTCTTTTCCCTTCCATTCCCTTCCCTTCCCAGAGTGGAGGAATCAACATGGTGGTCAATGACATGGGTCAAATCCTCAATGATGGGAAAGGTTGGGAGCTATGCAGAGAAGAAGGCCAACGGTTCCAAAGGCCAAGGATGTAGGGCAATTGGGGGAACAGGAGCAGCACAGAGGCAGCAGGCAGAGGAGACAGCCAGTATGGCTGCGAGATCGGATACATTGAACAAATAAGTGAACGTACTGAAGATGATAGAAATCAAGTTTTTCAGTCCCAGAAAAGATATTACAAACATACAAAAGGAGTAAGTTATGGGGCCGGCCCGGTGGCACAGCAGTTAAGTGTGCAGGTTCCGCTTCGGTGGCCCGGGGTTTGCTGGTTTGGATCCTGGGTGCAGACATGGCACGCCATGCTGTGGTAGGCATCCCACATATAAAGTAGAGGAAGATGGGCATGGATGTTAGCTCAGGGCCAGTCTTCCTCAGCAAAAAGAGGAGGATTGGCAGGAGATGTTAGCTCAGGGCTAATCTTCCTTAAATAAAAAAAAAAAGAAAAAGAAAAGAAAAGGAGTATGTTGAAAGTTCCCTGAGGCAATGAGATGAAATGGGTAGTTTTAGTATGAATGCATGATTTTATAATTATATACATAGATAGTTATAGGTACATATATATGCATATGTATGTGTACATATATCATACATATGTGCATATATTTACATACATTTGTTTCTAATTCTGTCCAATGTGAGAGTCTAGAAGCAATGAGCACAGCAAACTCCCAGATGTTGTTTTTTAAATACCATCCTGCACTAAAAGGAACCAGAGCTCCTTGGAAAATGGCTGATTCCAAAGCTGACACAGCAAAAGTATAAAATGAGCCTGGAACCTATTGTTATGCCAGAAAACAAGGAAATGCAAAAAGAAATGATAGGGACATGTGAAAATGACACAAAAACTAGATTGAAGAGATGCCTGCTGCTGTATCTAAGACAATTTGAGCATCAAAATAAATGATGAAAGTATCTAATAGTTACCTATTGAATAAAATAGGAATCCAGCAGTCCATACTGATAGGCATGAATGAATGACAAATAAATGAACACGAGAAGTTCCAATAAATGTAGAAAAGAATGACGAAAATAGAGAATTGCCATTTGGCAACACCAAGAGGTGACTGATTAAGATGGGAGTAATCAATGATGGTGAAGGCTGGCCAGTGGAAGTTTGATTAGGAAAAGGAAATTTTGTGAAAAAATTAAAAATAGAATTACCATATATCCAGCAATTCCATTTTTGGATATATATCTGAAAGAAATGAAGTCATTATCTCAGAGATACATCTGTACCTCCATCTTCACTGCAGCATTATTCACAATAGCCAAGATATGGAAACAACCTGAGTGTTATCGACAAATGAATGGTAAAGAAAATGTGGTATATACACACAACAGAATATTACTCCATCATACAAAAGTAGGTAATCCTGCCATTTGTGACAACATGGATGGACCTTGAGGATATTAAGCTAAATGAAATGTCAGACAGAGAAAGACAAATACTGTATGATCTCAGTTATATGTGGAATCTAAAAAAGCCAACCTTGTAGAAACAGAGAGTAGATCAGTGGCTGCCGGGGGCTGGAGGGTGGGGAAACTGGGGAGATGTTGGTTAAAGGGTATAGACTTTCAGTTTTAAGTTGCATAAGTTCTAGAGATCTAATGTACAGCATGGTGACTATAGTTAATAACACTATTCTGCAGGCTGGACCGGTGGCATAGTGGTTAGGTTTGTGCAACCCACTTCGGCAGCCTGGGGTTTACAGCTCTGCATCCCAGGCATGGACCTACACACCCCTCACCAAGCCATGCTATGGTGGCCTCCCACATACAAAATAGAGGACGACTGGCACAGATGTTAGCTCAGGGCCAATCTTCCCCACCAAAATAAAATAAAAAATAATACTGCATTGTATACTTGAAAGTTGCTAAGAGAGTAGACCTTAAATGTTCTCGCCAAAAAAAATCTCCAAAAAACTGTGTGAGGTGATAGGAGTGTTAACTAACCTTATTATGGTAATCATTTTATGATATATACATGTAATAAATCATCCCACTGTACACCTTAAATTTAGACAATGTTATATGTCAATTATACCTTGATATAACTGGAAAAGAGGGGGCCAGCCTATGGCCAAGTGGTTCAGTTTGTGCACTCCACTTCGGCGGCCCAGGGTTTCGCTGGTTTGGATCCTGGGCACGGACAAGGCACCGCTTGTCAGGCCACATTGAGGCGGCATCCCACATGCCACAACTAGAAGGACTCACAACTAAAATATACAACTATGCACTGGGGGGATTTGGGGAGAAAATGCAGAAAGAAAAAAAAGAAGATTGGGAACAATTAGCTCAGGTGCCAATCTTTAAAACAAAAAAAGACCGGAAAAGGAAATTTTATAATACCTACCCATGAAACAGTAATTTATTACAAAGGGGAGAATGGTAAATTTAAGATAGAGAACCTTGGCAGACACTATCCCAACAAGGTCAAGGTTAAGGCACCAGTGCGGGAAGAGACTGAACAACACATGCCAATTGAAGCTGATGCCCTGAGAAGAGCACAGCTTCATTTCTGCAGCATTCCTGCCAGGAACGCATGACATGAATCTCATGATGAGGAAACATCAGATGGACCTGGGTAGGGCTGGTCATCCTGCAGAATGCAAAGTCTGCTTTTTAAAAGTGTCAAGGACATAAATACCAGGGAAAGGCTGAGGAAATCTCCAGATTGAATGAAGGGAAATGATGGCTAAAGACCACAAATAGTCTTAGATAGGATCCTGGACCAGAAAGGAAAACAAGAGTCATTGTTGGTACAGGTGCCACAACTTGAATGGGGCCTGTGGTAGTGTTGTGCAATGTTGATTTCCTGATTTGGAGAGGTGTGTACTGGTTCTGGAGGAGAGTATCCATTTTTGGAAAAACACACTGGAATGCTTAGGAATGATGGGCACATGTCTATATGTTCCCAAAAGGTTCTAAAAAGACTACTAATAATAAGAATATGAGTGTTTGTGTGTGTGAGTGTGTATAGCAGAGGGGGGGAGGAGGAGGAGGAAAGAAGAGAGGAAAAAACCCCAAATATGATAAAATGTTAAAAATGGAAGAATCTAGGTGAAGGGGCTATGTGACTTCTTAGTTCTATTCTGGCAACTTTTCTCTACATTTGAAATTATTTCAAAATAAATTATTTTTTAAAAGTCATATGCATTCTTCAAGCACGATCAAATTTCACCAGTTTCACCCAGTCAGAATTGCCAGTATTTAAGGCCTTAATGAACAATAAAATGAGAATTGGGGAGCAACGTATACATTTGTATGTGCTACTTCAACTTATTTTCCAAGTCATAGGCAAGACCGTCAGTTTTTATTGGAGCCCAGAGGAAGAGAAGTCTAGACTGTAGTGCAAGCTGCTCTCCCGCTTAGAGTTATGATCCAGCACAGGTGATGGCACTGAAAAGGGCCTGTGGCAAATAGGGGTGACCTGTGGATCCTTTGGCAAGCACCAACACGAAAATTACAGCAGACACCTCTAGGATTTTGAAGCAGATCTTAGGCCCTCTTGTACAGATGACTATTATCCTTTGGAGAAATAGCTTCTGGTTTGCTACCGAGCCTTGGGAGAGACAGAACGCCTAATCGTGAGTCATCAGGTGACCATCTGGCCTGAGTTTCCCATGACAAACTGGGTTTCATCTGACCCAGCAAACCATAAAGTTGGACATGAGCAGCGTCAATCTCTCATCAGGTGGAAGGGGTATATAGAAGACCCGGCTCAAGCAGCAGGAAAGTCATTTACAGGAGCACGTAGCTCCCGCTGCTTTGCCTCTTTCCCCTCAGTCCACAGCCACGACTTCATGGGAAGTTCTGCATGACCAGTTGACCGAGGAAGAAAAAAACTCAAGCCTGGATAACAGATGGGGCTGCCGCCAGAAGAGGGGTACCTGCAGTCTCACAGCCCCACTCAGATGTGACCCTGCAGGAAGCCATGAAGGAAATCCTCTCACCAAATAGAATTTGAAGTAGTACATTTGGTTGTTTACTTTTCTGGATGAGAGATGGCCAGAATTATATATCTGTATTAATTTATGGGCTGTTGTGGAAGGTTTAACTAAATGGTCAGGAACTTGCAAGAAACAAGATTGAGAGACTGGTGAGAAGAAATTCTGGGGAAGAGTTCTGTGGATGACTTTTTAAGAATGGGCACAGGCTATAAAGATATCTGTGCCCTATATGAATGCTCATCAAAAGGCATCTACCACAGAGAAAGTGCTCAATAATCAAGCAGGCAAAACGACACTCTGTGGAAATCAGTCAATTAGTTTCTGTAGCCACGCCAGCGCTCACTCAATGGCCCTTGAACGTGGTAGCCATGGTGGCAAGGATGGAGTTCAACATCATGAACTTCCCCTTACTAAGGCTGGCCTGAACATGGCAGGTGCTGAGTCCCTAATTAGCCAACAGCAGAGATCAATACTGAACCCCTAATATGGCAGTATTAACAAGCAGGGATAACTAGCTACCGGGTGGCAGGTTGGTAACATTGAATCTCTTCCATCATCTTCACTGGAAAAGACATATATTCTGGACATGGATTTGCATTCCCTCACCATAATAACATGTCTGCCAGAACCACCATCCATGGATTTACAGAATGCCTCTCCACCATCATGACATTGTGCACAGTATCACTTCTGATCAAGGTACTCATTGCTTAGCAAAAGAAGTGCAGCAATGGGCTCATGCCCATCACCCAGTATCCCATCACCCAGGAGTGGCTGACCTAATGGAAAAGTATATCAGGGAGGAAGAAATTTCTCCTCTATGCTTTTCTAAGTTCTTCTGACTGGTCAAATAATTAAAATGGCATATGACAGATTAACAAGAGAAAATCAGATTTAATACATGCACACAGGGAATTCACATAAGCATGAAAAATTTCAAAAACAGTCAGGCAAAATGAGGTATATATGTCATTCTTTTTTTTTTTTTTTTTTTTGAGGAAGATGAGCCCTGAGCTAACACCTGCCACCAATCCTCCTCTTTTTGCTGAGGAAGACTGGCTCTGAGCTAACATCCTATGCCCATCTTCCTCTACTTCATATGTGGGATGCCTGCCACAGCATGGCTTCACAAGCCATGAGTAGATGCGCACCTGGGATCCAAACCTATCAACTCTGGGCCACCGAAGCAGAATTTGCGAACTTAACGGCTGCCTTACCAGGCTGGCTCCTATTTGTCATTCTTGACTAAGGAGAAGGAGGCAGAGGTCTGAAATTCGAAAGGAAAGGAAGGCAATTCACAGGAAGAAAGAAAAGAGTAAGCATTTGGTAAACAAATGTTTGTTGGGCCACCTAAAGACAAGGGGACACAGAGAGGACTTTGATCAAATGAGCCTTGCTGGGTTCCTCCTTGTCTACAACATGTATACTACAGTTGTCTTTAGTGATATGTCCTTCCTGGAACGGGTCCTCTATCTGCATTCTTTTTAGACAGTAGAGGGAGAAGGTCAAAGTTTCTTCCCACATCTTTTGTTTCTTAAAAATAATCAGCTTAAAATAATCCTCAAGCCAAAGAGCGACATTTGAGAGTGGCAAATTTAGCCCCCCTACAGGTGGAATAGCTTATTGAAGTTTCAGTTATGGCAGTTTAGGGACAAATCCATAAAAGGATGTGGTTCTGTCTTACAGGACGCAGTATATGCTTTGAATCAGTGTGTGATGCTTCTCTCACAGCCATTGGTCCAGGAATCAAGGCATGAGAGTGGAAGAGGCTCCTCTCACATTATACCTAATAACTTGCTCCTGAAATTATTGCTTCCTGTCCCAGCAACATTATAATCTGCTGGTTTGGGGGTCTTGGCTCCCAAGGAGAGGATGCTTCTGCCTGGAAATCCAAGAACAGTTCTGTTGAATTTGATGAGATTTAATTGAACTGATATCTGGCCACTTTGTGATCCTTACATCACTGAACCAAAGGCAGAGAAAGGGGTCACTCTACTGGCTGAAGTGATTGATTCTGATCACCAAGGGGCAAGTGGGCTGTTGGTATACAATAGAGTCATAAGAGACTATGTCTGGAACCCAGGGGTTTCTCTGGGGGTGCCTCTTAGCATTTCCATGCCCAATAGTAAAGATTAATGGGAAAACACAGCAACGAAGAAAAAAGGCAGGACTTTTGAGAACTCAGGACCTTCAGGAATGAAGTTTTGGTTCTCCCACTCGATAAAGAACCTTGGCCTGCCTACATCTTTCAGCATTTCTTGGCCACTCGACTAGCCATCCCTGTGGACCAGCTCTAGCCAGCAGCCTCTGGCAAGTTTCTCTGTGACCAGCCAAGTCCTCTCCCAAGAGGTCTTAATCTCAGCCTTTGGTGGGGATGAGGGTGTGAGTCTTCTAAGTTCTTAGTTCCTCCCTTGTTTACTCTTCCTCTGCCCTTGGGGGTCTCGGCTGCATTCTGCGTTCACTATCACAATACCGCTTAGAGTCTCATTACCACCTTTACTGACTTTTACCAGTTAAAAAATCCCTGTTAATATTTAATAAGGAACAGGAAATATTTATCCCCTGTTCAAATACTGGTGAGGTTTCAGCCTCCTGTCTGGACGCTGAGTGCCACATCACTGAAATGAACACAAATGGCCACAGAAACTTAACCTGTTTCTTTATATTCCACAACGCTGCATATTTGGCAGACCTCCGTGACTCATCCTTCCTTTAGAAACGCAATCCTTTACCTCCCCCATGTCAAGCAGCTCCTTTTTACTATTCAACTTCATTTTTCATTAAGCTTGAGCATGTATGTTCTTTCCTTCCCATTTTAAGAAACAGATCTATTGTGGGTGGTAGGTTTACGGAGCGTGGATAGTTTTTATTACAAATATATAATGTTATATTCAATTATATCTCAGTAAAGCTGGGACAAAAAAAGTACAAAAAACCCCCAAATACGTATATTCTTAGGATGTGATTTAGAATCTTGGATAATGATTTCATTATTTGTTCTGGTGCCATAATATTATAATAATACAATATGACATTTTAAAGTCAAGTTCAATAACTTTATAGTCACGTCCTCCAGGGTGTCTAAAAAATAACATTAGTGCTTATTTATTGAGTGCTTAACTTGAAGCTGGGTACCTGTAGATATTCAATAAGCAATTTGCTGTTTTCCTGTTTAACTTGAGGGGTGACTCAGGGGTCTCCAGGATTTGTGAGCTTGTTTTGCAGAAAAAGAGAATGCCTTTGGGGAGGTTGCAATCACCAGATGGTCGGCCCCTAGCTGCCACTGACGCCTAGAAGTCAGATTGCCCAGGGGCTTATTGGGAATGACTCCTTTGTTTCTCTCAGGCTCCTCTGGCCAAACCCCTCAGCTCTATAATCCCACCCCCCTGCTTTCTGCTCTTGGGAAGGTGGATTTGAGCGGAACCCATGCTCTCACCTTCTCATCTGGACCAATTTAAGTAACTCTTTCTCCATCTCCAAGTGCCGATGTCTCAGTGTTTGGCTTACTGCGCATGGAGCACATGAACTTGAGATTAAGAAGTTTGGTATCAAATTTGTCCCATGGGCTCTGTTAAGATATATGCATGAACACACACATTGTCCCCACAGGTTATCCTCCCAATAATTTTATACAGAAATATTAACTTTTTTGTTTTAAAGATGTGGAAACTGAGGTTTAAAGAGAGTAAATAACTCATCTGAAACCATAAGCCTGAAGTGACACTCTTATTCTCCATCCCTAGTAAGGACAGGCCCACCAAAACAAGGTCCCCGAGTCCTACTTTTTGGATGACTGATTTAGAAGGATCTGGCTCATTCACAATCTAAGTGAAACACGAAGATTCATTCTTCAGTTTCCCATCAAATTCCAAATGTCTCTAATTTTAGATGACAACTCTGCTGCCTAGAACAGAAACCCACATCCCACGAAATTAGCTACAAGGTTCCTACATGGTCCTTATTTATAGTCTTAGCAATTCAATTTCTGAATAACAGCTGGGTTGTTATGCATAAAATACAGTCTTGGAAAGATAACAATCATGTTTTTTAATAAACTAGATACAAAATTAACATGCTAATTTATTATAGAAAACAGATCCATTAATATTTATTAACAGAATGCAATGACACTTCTCACTGAGTCCTAGAATAGCCTATCTAACAAATGCTCGTTAATGAATTAGTCAAAGAAAATGACAGTAGTGTATTAAACTTTCACTATGGTGTATTGCTCAATTTTAAATAAGGAAAACACTGCTTCCCTTTTTTCCTCCTCAAAGAACACACAACTTTAATGTGCCCCAAGGGTTCACAAACTTCTCTTTGTATGCTCACTGCCTAGGCGACCTCACTAAGTCTGCCAGCTCTAGCTACATCTTTGTGTCAATTACTCCAAAACTGAGATAGCCAACCTGGACCTCTCTTCTGACCTTCAGACTTGAAGAGTAGCAGAATATGGCATCCCAAAATATGCCTTTTTGGCATGAGGATTATTTTCAGAAATGGCAGACACAGGAGAAGCTCGGAAAACAGAGTAGAAATTACCCTTTGTAAGGGAAATTTACATATATAAAGGAAATCTCCATTTGCAAGTGTCTCCCTCTCTGTACCAGGATGATCATTCTAAATCAAAAGAGGATCTTATCAATGGAGAAGGCACCGATTCAAATATGTGTAACAGACCTTACCCTTGTTTACTGTGCTTTTCTTAGCAACCTCTCATAACTGGACCCCCTCTCCCTCATTTTTCTTTTGTCTTTAGCTGAAGATGGTATTTAAGGTGGTGACTTGGGCCATCTTGGAGTTTTTACCCATCTTTCTTGGGTATTTCCCATGAAATGAAGTATACATTTTAATAAACTTGTTTGTTTTTCTCTTGTTATTCTGTCTATTACTGGGGGTCTCAGCCAAGAACTCAGAAGGGCAGAGGGAAAATTATTTTTCCTCCCCTAAAGACTCATATAACTAACTACCAACTTAACAGCCTAGATGGATGTTTAATAGTCATTGCCAAGACAGGTCCAAAGGTAGGTTTATGATGTTCCCCCCAAAGCAGTTTCTCTCAGCCTTCTCCATCCCAATTAATGGCAACTCCATTCTTCTTGTTACTCAGCTCGAAAACCTTGAGTCTTTCCCACTCTGTGCCTATCAGCATTACGTCCAACACAGATCTGAAATCTGACTAGTCTCACCACCTCCAACCAGTGCTAGCACCACTCCCATCTTTCCTGAGGTGTATGTAATAGTCCCCTAACTGGTTTCTCTGTTTCTGCCCTTATCCTCCTAATAATCTATTATCAAAACAATGGCCAGAGTAATCCTGTTGGAAGATAAACAGATCATGTCATTCCTCTGCTCTAACCCCCTCCTGGCTTCCCATTTGTGATAGTGTGATTTATAGTAAGAAATATATGTTTTGGTCTTCACGGTTCCTGCCTCACAGCTCCCCAAACCCTTAGAATTTCCTAGATAAGAGCAATGAGAGCATATTTTGTTATAATATTTGGTCTTTTGTCCTCAGTTCCTGAAAGAGCTTCCGAGCAGAACAACGTGAACTGGGTGTCTTTTGTTATTTGTAACAAACTCCGCTCAAGCATACCCAAGTTTATGTTAATAAGGGACTTCTGGAAAGCCCCTAAGGATGGGCTGATGGCCAGGGGAACCGACCAGATTAGAGAGTTGGACCTTTCAGTTCCACTCCCCATTCCCACCTCTGGAAAGGGGTAGAGTTTGACTTAATTGCCTGAATTGAGTAATGTAATCAATCTTCCCTCTGTAATGAAGCCTCCATAAAAAATCCCTGAACTAAGGGATTCAGAGAGCTTCCAGGCTGATGAACAAGAACACATCCATTTGCCAGGAGGGTGGTGCCCCCAAAGCTCCCGTCCTCGAGACCCTTCAAACCTCACCCTGTGCGTCTCTTCATCGGCTGTTCATTTGAATCCTTTAACATCCTTTGTAATAAACTGGTAACCTCATAAGTAAACTGGTTTCCTGAGTTCTGTGAGCTGCTCTAGCAAATTAATTGAACCTGAGGAAGAGCTCACAGAACCTCCGACTTCCAGTCAGTTATCAGAAGCACAGATGACAACCCGGACTTACAATTGGCATCTGAAGGGAAAGAAGAGGGGGCAGTCTTGTGGAACCGAACCCTTAACCTGTGGGATCTGATGCTATCTCCAGGTAGATAGTGTCAGAATCGAGATGAGCTGTAAGACGGCCGGTCAGTGTCAGCTAGGAATCTGGAGAATTGCTTGGTGGTGTTGAAAACACATCAAATCATCTCACACAAAGTCAAAGCTAAAGTCCATACAGTGACCTGGGTCCCACGCTGTCTGGCAGCACCCCCTCACCTCTGACAACAGCTCTACTGCTCTCCCCTCTCTGCTCCAGCCACACCAGCCTCCTTGCTGGTCCTGGGATACCCAGGCCCACTCCTTTCTGCTTCCTGTTCTCTGCCTGGAACCCTCTGTCCCCTGATATGTCCCCCCTACAGCTCCCCCTCAAGCCGGCAGGTCTTCACTCTAATGCCGTCTTGGGGAAACCTTCCTATGCCACGGTATCTAAAATTACAACCCCCTCCCCACTCCACACAATTTCCTCTGCTCCCTCCCTGCTGTTTCTTCTTTAGCACTTACCACTACCTAACTGACTCATAATATACTTTACTTGTTCATCATTGGTTTCCTGGCTGGAACATCACCAAGGTCTGACTTTTGTCCACTTGTAGACTGCTGCCTCTCCTGTGCCGAACTCTGCCCTGCTCAAGCCTTAACTCCCAGGACCATGGTTGGTATTTGAATCTCTCCCTCTCATACCAGAGCACCAACACAATCCCTCTAGCACTGTGGGGGAAGAAAAATTAACATGGGCATCACTGGTTCCTTTGTTTAGGCAACGTGCATTAACTGAGCACCTGGCACTGTCAGTCCGTCCACTGAGCCGAGCCAGTGCGTTTCGTTGGAGAGTTACCCACCTTGGGATGCCAAGGAATCCAGGGCAGGAAGTCATCCTTATCAGTAAACAGCTAGAACAGGTCAGACACTGTGTGCTTACCAAGAGCCGTGGCCAACCTGTGCCCTTCACAACCACCAATAAACCAGGTCTTGTGTGCACTCTCATCCGTTTTGTTCTTTTAAAGATTGGCCCTGAGCTAACATCTGTTGCCAATCTTCCTCTTTTTTTTTTTGCCTTGTCCCCAAAGCCCCCACCCCTACCTCAGTGATGGTTGTACATTCTAGGTGTAGGTTCTTCTGGTTGTGCTATGTGGGTGCTGCCTCAGCATGGCTTGATGAGCGGTGCTAGGTCTGATCCGAACCAGAGAGACCCTGGGACGCCAGGTGGAACACACAAACTTAACCACCCTGCCACGCTGCCACCGGGCCAGTCTCAACCTGACGCATTTTAACAAATACTCCCACTTGAGCTGGGGAGGCTGAGCTGGGCAGCACAGCCTCACTGGGGCAGTCCCCAGTGCTGGGCTAGAGCAGCTGTGGTCCTTTCTTCTCACTTCCAGCTGCCCCGGTGCGCAGAGCTGGCCTGTAAGCCAGCCCATCTGGCCCCATGAGGCTCTTGGCTTAGGGGATTTTAAGTGCCTGCATCGCAGCTAACCTAATGCCAGCCACTTAGCGATTTTTTTTTTTTTTGAGGAAGATTAGCCCTGAGCTAACTGCTGCCAATCCACCTCTTTTTGCTGAGGAAGACTGGCCCTGAGCTAACATCCATGCCCATCTTCCTCTACTTTATACTGGGACGCCTACCACAGCAGGGTTTTTGCCAAGTGGGGCTATGTTCGCACCTGGGATCCAACTGGTGAACACCTGCCCTAGAAGCAGAACTGCGAACTTAACCGCTGTGCCACCGCGCCGGCCCCCACTTACCGGTTTTAAAAGGTTTTCAGAAAGAAAAATACATTTTTCCAGAAACGACAGCTCTACGATATTCAAACAAAAAAAAGCGGGGCAGAGGGAGCAAAGAAGGATTATGAAAGGGAGGAACTATAAAAAAAAAAAGAATAAATAATTATATTGGCAAACACGTTCCTATGTACTATGTATATAGGACGCTCTTCTAAACATGTTTCGGAGATTCACTCAGTTAACGTTCACTATGAACTACAAAGTAGGCATTCATCACCATCACCACCACGGCTGTTTTCCCGGTGAGTAACCAAGGCACAGAGAAGTTAAGTAACTTGCGGAAGTTATGGGCCTGTCAGGGTCGTCAGGCTTCGAACCCAGGCAGCCTAGCTGCGGCCTCCGTGCTCTTAGGACACAGTAACACATTTAAGAAACAGCACCGCAGCCCTGGGGCCTGGAGCGAGGCCGGGGGAGCCACGGAGCGCGGGCGGGAGGCGTGGGCGCAGCAGGCGGCGGGCTGGGCCGGGGAAGGGGAGGCGGCGACGGGCGGGGCGCTGCCCTGGCGCCAGTCACCTGGAATTGAACTGGAATTGTTGAATCGTGGACTCGAGGAGGTCGAAGATCTTTCGGCACTCTTCTGTCTCGGGCGAGTCGCCCCAGCTCTCCATCGGAGCCCCGGAGGTGGCCGTGCGCCTCCCGCGGAGCTGCGGGATCCGGGGAGTCGGAGTCCAGAACCCGGCGTCCGTTGCCATGGCGACTCCTAGGGAACGCGCGGGCGCGGGAATCCGTGGGCCCTCCTGCCCCTTCCACCGCCCCCTGACTCAGGGCTTCTCGACCAGGCGCACTCTTCCAGGCTGCAGCTGAAATGTCCCCAAGAAAGCTAGACCTTTGTAGATAACCCTGGGACATCCCACTGCCCTCCCAACTCTCCTGCGTTCCTCCAAGGCCCTGAACTCTGCCTTAGTCCCCAAGGGCGTGCACGGCGCATTTGGGAGGCGTGGACTCCTGAGCTACTCTCTTTCTATGTCAACACCCCTCCCCACGCGATGTTAGACCCCAAGCTGGGCCGCCCTCCCTTTGGTGGCCTCCTGCCCTGTGCTAAAGGTCACCCTCAGGGAGGATGAAAAACAGGGCATTCATCTAATAACGATGCTCATGAGATCATGAATGAGCTTTTGGCTCTCAGAGCAATGCCACAGTAAGAGGCAAGAGGGCGGGACGATGATTTGCTTACACCTGCCACTTAGCCACAAACGGAGGTGTTTGTGGACAAAAACTTCCTTTGCAGAGATTCCACAGGACTACATTCCTATTTAATATGAAGGTCAGAACTCAGGCGTTAGGTTTTAAGCTAACCGTGTAGTGTAAGATTCATTTTTTCTAAGTTTCTACAATAATAAGAGAAGTTTCTTAACAGTGACACTGTTGTCATCCTTTATTTTAAATTACGGATCACTCACTGACATTAGGAGACATCTGTTCTGATATCATCACTGTGTCATTGCCTGGTTTTAGAACTAAGCAAACTACATTTCCATTTCCATACATCGTCTACAGGAAACCAAAATATTTTCTTCTCTCACTTATGATAATTATGTGAAAAAGAAGTGAGTTTGGTATTGGAAGTTCAAAATACAAAGAGGAGATCACTGTAACATTATCCCTGCTCCTATATTTAACGAAAAGAATGAAACACCCCAAATGTGAAACAAGAAATCCTAATCAATGCCAAAATAATCTGTGAAGGTATGGTTTCCTTTGGGAAGGTGAAGAGAGGAGAAAAAGAGTTACTTTTGCTCCATGGTGGTTTTTATTTTCAAAATGTAACTTTTAAGTCAACTTAGGAAAATTTTATTGTATCATCAAAAAGTGTTTTAAAAGAAATGTATATAGCTATAATAAAGTGTCTTTTCTTAGGGGAGTTTTTATTTTTTTTACCACAGTACATATAAATTTTAAAAATAAAGACTAAATTTCCAAGTTAAGATAAAAAACCTGATCCATTTAGAAGCAGGCCAAAATAGTGAAAAGATGTGGCAAGCCGTTGGCTGTTTTGCTCACGCAATGCTAAATGAATATGTTGAAACTGAGGAGTGTGAGCTCAGAGTAGATTTCATGAGTCGTTGGTCAGCTCTGCGCACATTTGTTGACTGATATGGAGGGCATAGTTACACCATCCCACAAAAACGCATAGTGAACAAAACCTCTTTGTTTGAAACCTTGCCATGGCACATGAAGGAGTTCCAGATTTCAGCGTCTGGGAGGCCAAGTTATGAAGATGATTGTTTTCGAAACTATTAGCTACATAACACTCCTTTCCTTGTCAGTTACTGACAATCATCTCTCAGGTGTCCTGCCTTATAAATTGTTCATTTCAGATCCCCTTCTTGACTATAATAACTAGGGCTGGCACTGTCAAAGCATTCGTCAAGTGGCATCCAGGCCTCTTGTCTCACATGTTGAATTCATTGATGGTTTTTAGTGGAAAGCCCCTGAATGCTGGAGTAAACATTAAAAAAAAAAACCCACCACCTCTGAAACTTCCTTGCTTCAGTATTTTGGGGGAGTTATTTAACACCTCTGCGCCTCTCTTTTCTCACCAGTAAAATGTGGATAATGCACCCTTCTCAGGGTGTTTGGGAGTAATTCAGCGTGGTTGAGAGTAACCTATAAAGCAAGAAAAGCACACAGCGTACTGCATTATAAACATCAGGCCTTCAAGGAGTCCTTCCTTCTAGACCACAACTACCAAGTACACTGTTTAAAGCTTTCCATTTCTTCAAAGTTGAAAATTTCATAAGCTAAACTAATTTTAGTGCACAATTTTAAAATTTCAAATGCTTCTCTGAAACGTGTATAAAGATAATGTGTATTTATGTGAAAATATCACCTACCAATTATTAAAAGTGGTAACATCTCAGATTAAATAGCATGAGGATTTGATTAAGAGTCAAGGGATGACTCTGAACATAGTAATTTGTCTATTCCAGTTGGATATTATCAGTTCTAGAGTCTAATAAAAGCCAAGAGGTTTCGGCGTAGGTTTGTAATTTAAATTCTTTCTCGAGAGTCATCATATGTAAAGTGCTTATTTTTCTTTTATCACCAGCTGTAATCTATGATTATGCGGTGCACACTCTGTTATGTAAACTTGTTTCATGTCGTGCTTCATCCACAACCAAAGTTCTTAAATAAAGGGTTGGGAAAGGAAATAGCGAGGCCCTTGGCCTGGACAATATTATGCTACTACATCCTTTATGGAAAAGCTCCTGAGACTAGATCATTTTCGTGTCTTAACTTCTGCTGCAATGAGACAACAGATCCGCTCTTGTAAAAATCCATCAATAAGCGTTTGTCACCTGGCTAAAGCTGAGGACCAAGATGAGAAGCATGACAGGGAGTTGGGGCAGAAGCACCCTTGATATGGAATTTGGATCTTACTGCCAAATATCCTCGGGTGCTGTGGTAGAGATTTTCCTCTATATGGGGCTTAATTTGGGTCATCCCTCTTTAAAAGAGAGATCAGTAAAAATGTGAAGAAAGTGATACAGCTCAGCCAGCTGCAGAAGCGAGGCCACCTGAGGGAATATTGTAAACCCATTGTTTGGGGACTTTCGGGAAGTCTCCAGGTCTGGTGCAGTGACCAGAGTGGCTCTTCATGCTTGGAACATAACATCGGAAATCTGTGACACAGGCATTGCAGGATATAGTGAGGTGATTCGGGAAAGGTGGACATCTAAATGGAGAGGAATCAAAGGGAAGTTACCAGATTTCATGCAATCTAAGATTTCATCCAGAGATGTGAAAAATGTGAATCTTAGAATCTGTGAAATCAGGTAGATAATAAGAATTTATCAGGGCCGGCCCAGTGGTGCAGTGGTTAAGCACTCACGTTCCGCTTCTCGGTGGCCCAGGGTTCGCCGGTTCGGATCCTGGGTGCGGACTTGGCACCGCTTAGCATGCCATGCTGTGGTAGGCGTCCCACATATAAAGTGGAGGAAAATAGGTACGGATGTTAGCTCAGGGCCAGGCTTCCTCAGCAAAAAAGAGGAGGACTAGCAGTAGTTAGCTCAGGGCTAATCTTCCTCAAAAAAAAAAATAAATAAATAAATAAAAGAATTTATCAGACAAAGATCTTTTCAGGGGCTCCGTTTCATCAGACCATCGGGGGATCTACTCTCATGAGAAGCGGAACATTCATCAGGCTTTTCCATAACTTGGACAAAGTACCACATAGGACCTTCTACCTCTCTTTGTTCCTTTTCCAGTGTCTCAAGGCAGCTTGCCAATAACTAACTCAGATTCTCAGGTACGTAGATTCCAAGAAAGACGTGATCTAGACAGCAAACATGTGATTTCAGTGAGCGTGAATATTCGCCTGTAGCCTGGCCTAAATGAACTGATGAAGGACAGTATTTAGACCTGCCTCCATGAGGACTAGACTCACAACCAAGGTGTTCCCCACAACCAACCTCCGAGGCAGGCCTTGCCTGGACAGCCAGCTTGGCTCTGTCATTAACATCCTGTAACTGCAAGATGAGGCACCCTTGATTGTCCTTCAGCTTCAAACTCTGTCTTAGAAATGTGGTACAAAAAAATTCTAATTTAGCAATTTTGAGAACTACGGGGGAACATTAGACATAGGAGAATACAATAGCGTGTCACCCAGTAGTGCAACATCATCGTTACAATGTCTGTTTACTTACTTGGAAATACTTCAGTGTATGCTAAGAGGTATTATGTGTATGCTACATGGGTTATGCCGTAACCGAGCACATAACCAAAGGGCTGATCAGGAGCACACATCCAGGGATGGTCACCCACCGTTGCACAAATCAGAAAGCCCACGTGGCGGAAGGGACTACTCCAAGCTCTGCTGTCAATGGTTCTAGATGAACAAGTCACACTGCGCCAGTTTTATACTGACCGTTAGCAATGGGTTTTTATTGGTGAATGTAGTGGCCTATTAACTAGCACAGTAGATATAGAAGTGGGCACAAACCGGGACCGGCCCTGTGGCGGAATGGTTAAAGTTCGCGTGCTCTGCTTTGGTGGCCCAGGGTTTCACCAGTTTGAATCCTGGGTGTGGACATGGCACTGCTCATCAAGCCATGCTGAGGTGGTATCCCACATGCCACAACTGGAAGGACCCACAACTAAAAATACACAACTATGTATGAGGGGCTTTGGGGAGAAAAAAGGAAAAATTAAAAAAAAAACCTTAAAAAAAAAGTGGGCACAAATTGGTGAACTTAAAGATGTTCAAGATACATAGGTCAGCTAAAATAGTTCAGAAATCCTCCCAGCCTTGCAGGAACAGTATGCTAGAATCTCACAAAGGCTGTGACTCAAACCCTGAGAGATGGGGCTTGGCACTTGGACCCTTAATATTCCTCTGTCTGTTTTGTCTTTGCTTTATAGTTGCCTGATACCTGTTAAAATGGCTTCGGGCCAGCCCTCGTGGCCTAGTGGTTAAGTTCAGCACTCTGCTTCGGTGGCCAGGGTTCAGTTCCCAGGCACAGACCTACACCACTCGTCTGTCAGTGGCCATGCTGTGGTGGTGGCTCACATAAAACCAAAAAGAAACCAGGAAGATTGGCAGCGGATGTTAGCTCAGGGTGAATCTTCCTCCGCAAAAATAAATAAGATAAAATAAAAGGACTTAGGATCTTGCTTCTGAAACGTTATCACACTTGCTTCAAAGGAACCGTTCACCACTGGTGGTAGTCAGAACACCTAAAAAGAAGAAGGGTGTGACTTCGTGGACCTCACCAAACAGGTTGCATAAACTGTTTGGGGTCTGCTTGCTAATGAGCGTTTTTTTTTTAAAACAAATGTCTGAGACTTGCTTTCATTATAAGCTGACAGCAAGTTTGTTGGGAAATCACTGAACTTTACTTTCATCAAACTTCTTAAAAGGATACAGCATCTACCCAAAGAAACCTAGGACTCGCACGTAACCAAATTAGGTCAGTTTTCTGGGAAGCCAGAAGAAATAATAAAAGCTTCCTTAATATACCTGATTTTGATGTATAAAATATGTCTCTCTTTTCTATAATTAATTTTTTATTGGGGTAGCATTGTTTTACAACATTACATAAATTTCAGATGTCCATCATCATATTTTAATCTATGTGGACGATATCGTGCTCACCAACTGAAGTCTAACTGCCATCCATCACCTCTGCGTCTGTCTTATTTGTCCTTGTAGCCTCAGCCCAACCCATGCCATCTGCATAGCCAGTGTTCAGTATTTATCAAGTGACTCAATGACTGAGTAACCATGAATAAATTCTGTAAAAGAGTTGTTCCTAAAGAGCTATGCACCTCAGTAGTTCGCACTAGAGAACTAGACAAAATCCCATTGGCTGCTTTCTCGAGGGGAGGTTGAGAGATTAATCCAAGTTGCCAATGCTTGATGGCTTCGGGAAATCAAACACTCGAGGGGAGAAGCAGACCTTCTTGCTAAGGTTAGAACTTATTGCTCTGCTGCCATGTTCTTTATGAAGAAAGAAACCCACATCATCGATGTATAAGTGAGGAGAGAGGAAGGATTGAAAGGGAGAGTTTGCCATCAAAATATTCTGGATCCAGGTTCAAGCCACCAAGGAAGAGATTGGCCCAGTTAGGAAAAGTTATATCTGACCAGGATGGTAAATTTTGTGTCACCTTGGCTGGGCCTTGGTGCCCAGATATGTAGGCAAACATTATTCTGGATGTTTCTGGGGGGGCTGTTTTTTGTTCAGATTAACACTTGAATTGGTGGGTTTAGAGTAAATTAGATTATCCTCCATAATTGAGTAGGCCCCCTCCAATTGGTTGAATGCTATAATTCATTGGTTATACTATAACCGAGGTACTGAGCAGGAATTAAAGATGGTCCCCATCTGAGCAAGAGGGAATCCTGCAGCAGACGGCCTCAGACTTGAATTACAATGTTGGCTCTTTCCCGGGTCTTCGGCCTCATGACGATCTTCAGATTAGAACACAGCATCAGCTCTCCCTGGGGTCTCCAGCCTTCACACCCACCCTGCAGATTTTAGACTCGCCATTGTCAGGACAGGGAAGATCCCGCTTCTATCCTCCTTGTGTTCTTATGGCTGGACTAACAATAAAATTGACACAAGACCAGGCTGACAGGAGAAAAACCCAATTTAATTACATGCACATGGGGGAATCATGAAAGCGATGCTCGAAGAGTGAACTAAGCAGGCAGTATATATATATATATATATATATATATATACTTATATATATATATATATTTATATATATATCTTTTACATGGAGACACAATAACTTTGTGAGGAATGACAGGACAAAGAAACTTAGGTTTGGGTATGTAATTAGGAGGAATTTAAACAGAGCTTATGTTTAAGGTAGTAAATTAGCAAGGTTTGTTTATGCAGCTTTTTGGCCCTGAATCGCCAGCTCTGGTGATAAGGATGCAAGGAGAGCATCTTTCACATGGAGATTCATTTCCTGCTTTCAGGGGGAACAGAGACAGGAGAGTCAGAAAGCCCTTTTTGCTTCTCAAGTAACTTTAATTCAAAATGGTCAATATGCCATTCTGAGACACTGTAGGAAGGCTTGCTCTGGTCCCCAACACCATCCTCCATAATCATGTGAGTCAGTTCCTCAAAATCAATCAATCAATCAATCTATCTATCTATCTAAAATCGTCCATTGGTTCCATTTCTCTGGAGAACACTGACTAACACAGTGACCAATGAAAAATAAATATATTAATTAGAGCATACCATTTTACTCTTGCAGTTCTTGTTATCTTATTATCAACAACAGTAAATGTGATGGTTAATTTTATATGTCAGCTTCACTGGGCTAAGGGATGTCCAGATAGCTGGGAAAACATTATTTCTGGGTGTGTCTGTGAAGGTGTTCCCAGAAGAGATGAGCATTTGAATGGATAGACTGAGTAAAAAGATCCACTCACCAATGTGGGTGGGCATGTCATGCAATCCAGTTGAGGGGCTCTATAGAACAAAAAGGTGGAACAAGGGCTAATTTGTTCTCTGTTTGAGCTGGGACATCCACCTTCTTTTGTCCTCAAACATCAATGCTCTTGGTTCTTGGGCCTTTGGACCCAGACTGGGACTTACCCCACTGGCTCCTGGTTCTCGGAGCTCTGGGATGGGATGGAATGATGCCACTGGCTTTCCTGGACCTCCAGCTTCCAGATGGCACATTGGGACTTCTGAAACTCCATAGTCATGTGAGCCAATCCCTCTTAGTAAATCTTTCTATATAGACAGATATATAGAAAGACATATATATCTATGTATCTTATTGGTTCTGTTTCTCTGGAGAACCCTGACTAATACAATAAATATATTAAAAGGACTAAGAAAAATAATTATTACAAGTCTAAAATTTACTGAATGCCTACTATGTCCTAGGAACTTTTCTAAGAACTTAACATATTCCTCATTTAGCTGATTACCCACAACTTAAAAATGAGAAAATGGAGACATCAAGAGGTTGATTTACCAAGTTCACACAGCTTGCCAGGGGTAACACTGGGCTCTGAACACAGACAGTCTTGCCCCAGGGCTTGTACACTTACTCAATCATTGTGCCATATTGCCTCGCTGAACTGTCACGAAGAAAAATTATTTCAGGTTCTTCCCACAATGTTGGTTTTGGCAATGGTCTGAGAAGTACCTTTAAAGGTGTTGGGCACATATTAGTGACTTAATTATGAGTCTGTGTTGCTGGAATTGCTGTAGAGAATCAAATACATTAACATGCTGTCTAACTGGAACCCAGTTATCAGGGAACTTGTGCAATGTTCGTGAGAACAAGAAATTAAGCATGAAGACGTGTTTGTCCACAGAGGCTACAAAGTTCATGCCTAATACCTATTTGCTTTACTCCTAGGAAAACTTCTTAAGTTTTTCTCAGACCCCATATATCCTAACCCTTATGTACAATTCCAACAGAGCTCGCGATCTGCCTTCTATCTGCACAGCTAATGTAAGTAGGGATGTATACTGACAGCTATGAAAAGTAATAGCTGGCACAAGGGCATTGACTATAAAAATCCACAACAAACATTCAAATAACATGAGAGGTTTAGGCCATTGTGAAGAGCAAATCGACCTATATTTGTCACTGGCCCTGAGAACATCACTGTAAAATAACCAAGGTTCATAATAGTGACCACGAGTCATTGATTATGTTTACTGCCACTGTGTTTAACATACTCGCCTTAAAAGGCAGGTGTGTGTATAGAACAATTAGAGAATATATTGTGTTGATTCTAAAAGTTATTCTAGCCTTATTCAATCTCTGAGGTGGTTTGATACAGCCGAAGTTTTATTTTACCCCTTCAACAAAAGGTTTTTTGTCAGTTCTTTGTCACTTGCTTGAGATTGCTTTGTGTTGTTGTCATGTCAGAGTTTTCAGAGCTGAAAGGACCTTAGAGATGGTACACTTTAGTCTGCTTCTCAAAGGCACATAGGTAGCTAGGCCATAGCTAGATCTAGGATTTCTTTATTCTTTGGTCCATCACAGTGTAATAGTCATGTTAAGCTATGTTGTGTTCCAGTAACAAACAATCCCAAATCTCAGTGACGCAATGCAACGAAAGTTAATTTCTCACTCGCACTCTGAGTCCCACAGATTTGGCAGGGAGCTCTGCTCCACTCAACTACTTAGGGATCCAACTGATAGAAGCTTCGTCTTCTTGTGACAACAGCATCTGGAACACAAGGCCTCTTGGGCCACTTTACTAAGAGAAGGAAGGAGAAAGAATCAGGCACTGGCAATTAAATACATTGGCCCCTTCCACACACTCCACTGATCAGAAAGAATCACTTGACTCCACCAACTGCAAAGGGAGCCGTAAAGTCTTCTTCCAAGTCCTCAGGAAGTAGCAGGAACTAATACTGGTGACACTGGTGATGTCTACCAGTGTTCTTTCTATCCGGTCACCCTTCTTAAACAACTTTGCAAATTATGATAGTGATGGAGATAATAACAATGTGATGATGTTGATGATGATGTCTGATATCTGCACAGGTTCTTAAGGTCCAGAAAATGCTTCTTTCACATATCTTATTAACTCAACCTTGTGCAATAATATCTTCCTTTTTCATATGAGAAAATTAAGCTCAGTGAAAGTTCACTTGAACGGAGTGATTTTCTTAGGATCACACAAATGAGTCTCCAGGAGATGGAATACCAGAAATCTAATCAGAGCTGCAGAAGCCCTGAGGAGGAAAGTGGGATAAGAATCTAGCTCTGGGCCAGCCTCCGTGGCCTAGTGGTTAAGTTTGGCACGCTCTGCCAACTGAGGAAGATTGGCAACAGATGTTGGCTCAGGGCAAACCTTGCTCAGCAATAAAAAAAAAAAAAAATCTAACCCAGGAACTGGCCAACACAAGAAAATCCACTCTATTCTCAGAATTCACTGCTAAATTGCAGCAAAAGTGCTTTAAAGAACAGATCTTAATAAAATTAAGAAAATAGTGAAACTAATTTCTAATTATGACTTTCACATCAGAACTTGCCTGGCACGTAAGTAAGGACACAATATTTATATTAGTGTGAAGACACAGGAAAAACTCCACGTTCCCAATAGAATATATGAGGTGTTATGTAATGACACTTTTTGATTTGAAATATCACATGTAGCCTAGAAATTTAAGACATCAACTGATTGAATCTAGATATGACAAAATAAATTACAATTGTGAAATAAATTGACCCTGGACAATCTACGAGAGAACTTAATTAGGATTTTAGAAGCAAAGGCAGCCCAGTGAGAATGGCAGACCCAATCGCGCAATGAGCGTTAAGCATTAAGTTAAGCACAGCAGAAACTACAGGGGAAAGGTTTGGTCTTCTGGAAACTTACACATTAATTGAGAAGACAAAACTAATATGCGTAAAATGACACAGGTTCTTACACAAGAGCCCGTAACAAAGTGTTCTTTTGCATAGTGAATTGCAAATGATGTAGGAAATCTGAAGAAAACAATATTCCGAGAAAGAAAGAGGAAATCATTGGGGCCAGCCCCGTGGCCAAGTGGTTAAGTTCGCTTGCTCCGCATTGGTGGCCCAGGGTTTCACTGGTTCAGATCCTGGCTGCGGACATAGCACTGCTCATCAGGCCATGCTGAGGAGGCATCCCACATAGCACAACCAGAGACACTCACAATTAGAATGTACAACTATGTAGTGGGGGGCTTTGTGGGAAAGAAGAAGGGAAAAAAAAGAAGATTGGCAACAGTTGTTAGCTCAATGCCAATCTTAAAAAAAAAAGAAAGGAGATCATTGAAAGAGGAATACTCAGTGAACATTTCATGCAAAAGCTGATGTCGAGTCAGGGCTGGAAGCCTGAGTCTAGTCTGTGCAGGGAGGAAGAAGTATTCCTCCATACTTTAGGTCCCTCCGGCTGGCCTAAGAATTAAATTGACATGAGAAGAATAACAAGAGACAACAAACAAAGTTTACTAACATGTATACATGGGAGAAACCCAGGAAACCTGAGTTACTGGCCCAAATCACTGAAGCCACCACCTTACGTACCATCTCCAGCTAAAGACAAAGGAGGATGCTGGGGGTGGTGGTCTGGGACTTCAGAGGGGAGGAAGGCAATTTACATGGAGATGGAAAAGTACCTGAAAGGTGCTCAAAGCTGTTTAGTTCACATGGTTTGAAATGTTTGCATTCACAGGGGTTCCGCAAACTTTTCCTGAACCTGTTTGTTATTAACTAATTTTAAAAAGGAAGATTACATTCCAATGTTCTTCTTCCTTAGTTACTATGAAACATTCAGACTGTAAAAGGGGACTAATGCCAAGCTGGTTTGTACCACATGCAAAGTACTCAAGTAACAAACGAACATGCTTCTTTGTTACTTTTTGTTATACTATTACCTGGGGAGGAAGTTTGAACTAAGTCTGAACCATTGCCAAGCCGAGAGAGGATTCCCTCGTTCAGCTCATTTCTCCTTGAATAATTCATTGGCAAAGTCCCTTTGACCTGCAACAAGCCTAGACTAGATTTTCTTATCATGTCTCAATAAATTTTAACTGTACCCCTCCCTATCTTGATGTCATTGTTTTATTTATTACTATATTTTGACAGCTTTTAACAATTCTTCAAACTCCATAGCTTGAAACAGTTTCTAGTTTTGCTTTTTATTTTCATTGTCTTCTCAGACTGCTTAGCTCAGCTAATAAGCTAATGAGACCAACGCATCCAAAATCATGGGCGTGGCTTGTCACACCTTCTCTTGTCCTTGGCCACAGGCTGCCCTCTGACTCCCTGTGATATTGTGATTTATAATAAGAAATATAAGCCCCAGTGGCCTAGTGGTTAAGTTTGGCATGCTCTGTTTCAGTGGCCCAGGTTTGGTTCCCAGGCGCAGAGCTACACCACTTGTCAGTAGCCATGCTGTGGTGTTGGCTCATATACAAAAAGAGCAAAAAGAGGATTGGTAGTAGATGCTAGCTCAGGGATAATCTTCCTCAGCAAAAAAAAAAAAGAAAAGAAAAGAAAAGAAAGAAAGAAATATGTATTTGTTTTATTCTTTGCTCAGTTTCTGGCACAGAGTTCCTAAAACTCTTTGTTTCCCAAGTGTTAAGAGTGATAAGGGTGTCTTTTGTTATTCATAACAACCCCTTTTTAACCACACCTGAGTTTATGTTAATGAAGGGACTTGTGGCAAGCCCTGAGGACGTGGGCTGGTTGCTAGGGGAACCAATCAGGATTAGAGGATTGAAACTTTCAGCCCCACCCCGCAACTTCCAGGGAAGGGAGAAGGGCTGGAGGTCAAATCAATCACCAAAGTCCAATGATTTAATCTGTCATGCCTATGTAGTGAAGCCTCCAAAATACCCAAGAAAGAAAAGTTTGGTGAGCTTCTGGGTTGCTGAGCGTGTGAAGGAGCCAGGAGGGCGGTGCAGCCAGAGAGGGCTTGGAAGCTCTGTGCCCTCTCCCCATACCTGCTCCATGTATCCTGTCCATCTGGCTGTTGTATCCTCTTATAACAAACCAGTGATCTAGTAAGTATGCTGTTTTCCTGAGTTCTGTGAGCTGCTGTAGCAAATTCATTGAACCTGAGGAGGTGGTCTGCGAACCTCCAATGTATAGCCAGTTAGTCAGAAGCACAAGTGACAACCTGGGCTTGTTACTAAACCAGGCTCATTTTGCCTGCCACACAAGATACCCGTTACCAAGATGACAAGTTTGCAGGAGAGAAAGGATTCACAAGACAGCCAAGCAAGGAGGTGGGAGAACTGATCTCAAGTCTGTTTCCCCCCAAAATGCGGATTAGGGATATTCATAGGATAAAGGGGTGGGGCGGTCCCAAGTGTGGGAATAGAAGATTGGAGGTCACAAGTGAGATAGTTGCTGATCTGCACAAGCGTAGTCAAGCTTCGCGGCTCTTCGTAGGGTGCGTGTTCACAAAATGGCATCATTACCATGATCTGAGGGTGGAGTTTTCAGCTCCTTTATGTCAAAGGGTCACATATCGGTCATCCACACAAGGACCAGTTGACGAGTTGGTGGTCTAAACCAGCCTGAACTGGACAAGGCGTCAACTCTCAGTTCCTGAAAAACTTAAGCACCTGTTACCATGGTGACCCATGTGTCAGAGATGTTATCTGTAGGGTGGACTTTAGTAATGCGTTATCTCACTACTTTTGTAAACAGACAACTAACTGAGCATAGTTAAAGCACGTTGGACTCTGGTTTCGGACTTGTGACTGGCATCTGAAGGGAGGGCAGTCTCGTGGGACTGAGTCCTTAACTTGTGGGATCTGACGTTATCTCCAGGTAGGATGCTGTCAGAATTGAGTTAAATTCTAGGACCCCCAGGTGGTGTTGCAGAACTGCTTGGTGTGTGGAAAACCCACACGTTGGGTGTCAGAAGTGAAGTAGTGTTGTAGTGAAGTACTGAGAGCAGAGGAGACACACAGGAGTGACTGTTTCCTTTGGACCCCTTAACCTCCATCTCTAAAATGTACCGCCATAGTCATTCGGCTGAGGGGCTGGGTAGTTGAGGAGATGGACCATAACCCCTGAATGCCCCACTCCAAGGACTTGCCCTCTGTCAGAGGCTGTTAGCCTTTAATTTGTTGAGGACGGCCATCAGCGAGACTCTAGGGCTCAATTTCCCCCCCTTATAGAAAGAGGGGGAGGATTAATATGAATAATTACGAAGACTATGTACCACCACATAAAAGCAAGACGTGAGATGATTTGTGCCCTTTGAGGCCAACCATTTAAAAACGCCTGCAGTTATCATAGCCAAGAATGAAAGGGAAAACAAAATAAAAATAAAAAAGGAAAAACATTTATGTTTTACGGAGGTGGAATTATGAATGAACTTATTTTTTCCTCTAAGTTTTCTCTGAACATTGTTGTTATAAATAAACCAGATCAAAACTCCTCTGGACTGGGCTCTGACTTTCCTTTTATGTCCAAATAAAATGGTTTAATTATACACCCCAATATTTCCCTATTTTTTTTTTTTTAATTCCCAGTGTGGCTCTGGGCAAGCTTTTATTTCCCTGATCCTTTCTGTTTGCTCGTGTGCCCGGGGCTGACGTCCATTCTCAGTACAGCTTCTCCTTGAACAGAGACCAGCTCTCCTCCTTCAACGCAAAATCACTGTTAACTCAAGACTATTCACTCATTTTTCTCTTGCTGATTCTTTAAGAAAAAAAAAGGGGGTGTACAGAACAATGTCTAACAGAAAGCAACTTGAAATTGGAGATTATATCCATTTTCACCCCACCAAACATCCTTAGTCACCTTCCCCCAGAAATCTTTCTCTTCCATCTCTGACTGGATCAAATGTCCCCTATGAATATGCCTTTGCCCTATCTGTTCTTAACATTTAAGTCTGTTATAATTCTACATTTATTTGTGTGGTTACTGGGATTAATAACTTTCTCTCCCTCTATATTATAAACTCCGTAGGGCAGGTCCGTTTTTGATTTTGTTCACCATTGCATTCAACACATCTTTGCTGAATAAATGAGCAATGATTGTTAATACTTATTGGGCACATGAGATTTTATAGCTATTGTGTTTAGGTGCTATGTATGATCCAGACATTGTTCTCAGAGTTTTATATATAACATCTCATTTAATACTCATAGCAACTTTTGTGAGATGTACATTTTTATTATTTCTATTACAGGGATGACAAAACTGAGACACAGAGAGGTTAAGTGATGGCCCAAGGTCACACAGGTAGTAAGTAGAAGAATTGGGATTCAACCAGTCTGTGTCTGAAGCCCATGTTCCTAATCTGTATGTGTGCCATTTCAAATAGATGCATCAGTGAATAGAGGCAGATTCATTGAATTATTTATCCCACAAAAAAATTTATTGTCCCTCTATTTTTCTAGACATTTGGAATGAGGTACAGATGAAACAATTCCCTTCTCTCATGTAGCTTTTATTAGTGTGTGTGCACATGTGTGTGCCTGCACGATGAGAGAAACAGTCAACAAATGGATATGCGACATGTTGGGGGGTGAGAAGCGCTCTGAGGAGGAATAAAGCAGGACAGAGACGCGGAGAATGACGGCAGGATTCTGCTGTTTCTCTAGTGCAGTGAGGGAAGCCTTCTCTAGAGAAGCAATCTGAGTGGCTGAGGATTAAGTCAAACAGACAATACACAGCTGATTGGAGGAATGTTTTCCTGTTAATAGATGATTCAGTTAAAAAGATATGAGCAGATAAAATTCAAAGCAAGCACTTATTAAAGCTTCTTACAAGCCCGGGCCTGGAGAAGGCTGCAGAATATCCTGGGAGGTCATTTTGCACAGCTTGATGGTGGTTGTTCCAATTCCAGGGTAACGGAGGCAAGTTAGCCTGGAAGTACCCCTGCCCTGTCTTTGGTGGGTTTGCTGGGGTGGCCCCTGCTGCCTGATCCTGGACAGGCTCCTGGTGGGGAACAGCTCTAACCAGAGTAAACAGTGTCACCACCTAAATGCACCTCGGATTCATTAAGAACGGTAAAAATAGAATATAATCTTCCGCGCGTCCCCAGGTCAGCCCAGATGCCTGCTTCCCTGTGACTTCGAAAGGAAGTGGGCTGTTTTTAGCATCTGTGCTGAGGCCAACGGAGCGAGCACTTTGCCAGATGGATGGTACATTTCCTTCTGAGGTTTCATTGATGCCCAGGTGATAGGCTAAGGACTTGGCCCATCTGACTCGACGCTGTCTAAGAGGAAAGTCTTGGGAACACAGATACCTAACTGGAACTTTCGCTATCAGATCTTTGTGAGAAAATGGACTGAGCAAGATCCAGAGAACAAAATGTTGGCGAGAAGGATTCGGTGTTTTGATTCCTAAAGCAAAGGAGTTCTCTTCTAAGGAAAAAAACTCAAGTAGGTGTTCAGTGGCCTCTGCTATCACTAGAGTTTCTGAATAAGAATGAAATGCTCCCATTGGCGCTTTAGATCTCTTTACTCTGATCCCTTCTCTCCACGCCTTGTCTTTTCTTGCTTTCTCTTTCTTTTTTTTTCCTTTTATAATTCATTCAGGAGCTGTACACAAACCAGCAAAGCCACAGTCAGGACAGCTGGTTAGATGATACACCTTGAGGTTTTCGAGAACAAAAGAGCTGAACATTTCTGTTGTGCCAAAGGAGAGGAAGCAGAGATTGGCTGGGCCGTTGCGCTTTATTAAGAAGCCCATTTAGTCAGAAAGATTTCCTGACTGGAGAGATAAATCACCTGTTTAGTGTTTCCCCTATTGATTTGCCCAAAGACCATTAAGATATAGATTATATCTCAGAAAACTGGGTGCAGAGGTAAAAGTTTATTAAACTAACATTTAATTAGCAATGCAATTACCGTCTGTAACCACTGCCCCTGAGAAGGTGTCGTCATCCCTCTCTCATCTTGGAATTGAGATTAGTCATGACTCTTGTAATGTTTGGATAAACTCCCAGGTGTTGCTGTTGATGCTGTTGAAGTTAGTTCTTGTAGGGAGAAAGAACTATTCCTCTATCCTCTAGGTTCTTCTGGCTGATTAAGAATTAAATCAACATGAGACAGAATAACAGGAGAAAATCCAACAAAGTTTAATAACACGTATACATGGGAGAAACCACGGAAAACTGAGCAACTCAGCAAAATGGCCAGAGCCACCACCTTAAATACCATTTTCAGCTAAGAACAAAAGAGGATGTCGTGGGTAGTGGTTTGGGACTTCAAAGGGGAGGAAGACAATTCACATGGAGATGGAAAAGCAAATGTTTGGTAAACAAATGTTTGTTGAGCTAGCTGTAGACAAAGTGACCTGAGAGAGAACTTAGATAAAAACAGGCTTGGCAAGGATCCTCCCAGTCTACCATACCCAGAGCTCTGTGTGCTGATGGCCTGTCCTGGCACAGGACTTCTTAATTTCTTTTAGGCAATTAGGGGAAAGGTCAAAGTTTCTTTCAGAGTCTTTTGTCTTTAAAAATAATCAAGCCAAAGAGACACATTTTGGGGTGGCGAATTCTGATCCCCCACATTCTCAAACTCTATGGTTTGATTGGAGGAGATAGAAATATTCAAGGCATCATCTCCCTCAGGCCGGATCTGGTACCTGTATCATTTTAAAGACTTTCAGGGGCCGGCCCGGTGGTGCAGCAGTTAGGTTTGCACGTTCCACTGTGGCGGCCGGGGGTTTGCTGGTTCGGATCCCGGGTGCAGACATGGCACTGCGTGGCAAGCCATGCTGTGGTAGGCATCCCACATATAAAAGTAGAGGAAGATGGGCATGGATGTTAGCTCAGGGCCAGTCTTCCTCAGCAAAAAGAGGGGGATTGGCAGGAGATGTTAGCTCAGGGCTAATTTTCCTCAAAAAAAAAAAAAAAAAGATACTTTCAGCAGCAGGTAATTGAAGTCAAGAGAGAAGATAAAAAGTTCTCCCAAGGATTAGCTCAATCCAGCAGCTCCACCTCCATGTCTCTATAGTTCTCTTGGCTCATTCTAAGGTCCAGCTCCTTCTCAGGCCAGTAGTAAGATGGCTGCAGCCATTCCAGCCTCAAGTTACATCAACGTGTGGAGGGAGAGGGAACCATGTGCAAGAGTTCTCTCAAAAGGGCACGAACAGACAACCCACAGAAAGGGCAGAATATTTGCCCATCATATATCTGATCAAGGTCTGGTATCCAGAATATATAGAGAGCTCTTACAACTCAACAATGAAAGGACAAATAGCCCAATTTAAAAATAGAAAAAGGATTTGAATAGACATTTCTCCAAAGAAGATATACAAATGGCCAAAAAGCACATAAAAAGATGCTCAACATCATTAGTCATTGGGGAAATGCAATTTTAAACCACAATGAGCTACGGCTACACACACTAGGATAGATATATTCAAAAAGACAAAACAAGTGCTGGCGAAGATGTGGAGAAATTAGAACCTTTGTATACTGCTGGTGTGTATGTAAAATAGTACAGTCACTTTGGAAAACCAGTCTAGCAGTTAAATATTTAACTCAAATAGTTAAATATAGATGTACCATATGACCCAGCAATTCCATTCCTAGGTATCTACCCAACAGAATTCAAAACATACATACACACAAAAGCACGTGCACAAATGTTCAGACCAGCATTCATAATATTCATAATAACCAAGAAAGTAAAAACAACCCAAATATCCATCAATTGATGAATAGATAAACAAAATGTGGTATATCCACATAGTGGAATATTATTTCACCATAAGAAGAAAATGAAATATTGATACGTGCAGTGATGTGCATGAGCCTTGAACATGTTATGCTAAAGGAAAGAAGCCAGACACAAAAAGCCATACATTGTATAATTCCATTTACATGATATATCCAGAATAGGCAAAAGAGACAGAAAGTGGATTTATGGTTATCAGGGGCTGCAGGGAAAGGAGAATGGGTAAGAAGTTTCTTTTGGGGGGTGATAAAAATGTTCTGGAGTTAGAAAGAAGTGATGTTTGCACAATTTTGTGAATATGCTAAAATCACTAAATTGTACACTTTAAAAGGGTGAATATTATGGTGTGTGAATTATATTTCAGGTAACAAAAAATGAGCATGAACACTTCTTTCCCAAAAGTCTTCAGAAAACTTGTCGTCCCCTGTCAACGGCCTGGACTGCAGCCCATGAACAAAGACCAGTGTCCTGGGGGATGCTGTGTGTCAGAGAGAGGCTTGTGGGTCCTGGGCGACTCAGAATCCTCAGGGCCCACTCCCTAGAGCTGAGATCAGCCCCCACAACCTTATGGCTGCTATCAGCTCCTCTCTGACCCTAGAACAGAACGAGCCTGGGCTCCCCAGAAGTAGAAAAACATTGGGGCCGGCCCTGTTGCTGAGTGGTTAAGTTCGCGCACTCGGTTGCAGGCGACCCAGTGTTTCATCGGTTTGGATCCTGGGCGTGGACACGGCACTGCTCATCAAGCCACGCTGAGGCAGCGTCCCACATGCCACAACTAGAAGAACCCACAACTAAAAATATACAACTATGTACCAGGGGGCTTTGGGGAGAAAAAGGAAAAGAATAAAATCTTAAAAAAAAAAAAAAAAAGAAAAACATGAAGGGGGACTTGTCTACCTGACTTTTCGGAGTGGAACCAGCTCATGTGACAAGATCATGGCATATGAGTTTTTTTGGTGTTTAAAATATGATTTTCCAATTATTCAATAAATACCAGTTTTTACCCAACTTGTTACATCAAACACACACAGTCACGTCTTCAGAGAGAACTCTTGCTTCAGTTTCTGAAATGGGAAAGAGGCATTTGGCCTGACAAATAAAAATGGCAAGTAATAGGATACATTGGAGTATATGAGGAAGCCATTTGGTGTAAACCTAATTTGGCCTGACCTTGTCTTTCCAAAAGGGCCTGACGGAGGCCGTTGAGCATGCACTGTATATCTGCTTTAGAGATTCCCTATGGCAAAAGCAAAGGCCCTTGAGATAAAGGTGCAACTTCCCTCCCCCTCCCAACGTTGGCATCTCCTTAAAGGTTAAGCATCTTTCTTTAGGCTGGGAACCGATTGCAGCGCTCATCTGTGACCACCCAGCCCAAGGCAACACACCTGCCACCCGGCGGCGTTCACTAAGACAGCAGACCTATCTGCCGTTTCCATCAATCGCTGTGCTGACAGAGCAGCCTCGTGACTATTGTAAAAGGGACATTTCAATCATATGTGAAACATACTCTTTGAGGGTATATAACCACCCTATGTACCCCCACTTCTTTAGAGTGCTCTGTTCCTTTGTGGAAAGACTCTCCCGGGTTATAATCCTAAAATTTAAGTTCAGAATAAACTCACCGAAATTTTCATTTATAGATTGGCTATGGATTATTTTCGTGGACAGGCCTCTTGAAGGAAAGATTAAAAGGAAATCAGATTTTACTAATTTAAAACAGTTCTTTGAGATGGTAAGTAGGTATGGAGGAAAGGGAAATGACAGAGATAATTTATCTCTTGTTTGAATCTGAGGTCTCTGTTAAGGAGCATTTGATAAGATTGTAAGGGTCCCACCAGCTTTAATGCCTTCTAGTTGTAGGATTCATCGCAGCATAATTTGTTTCGGAAAGTATTTAAAGATAGGCACTAGAAAATGATATACAGCTTCAATTCTTTAGCTAAAAAACTTTAATAGTGTTATAATTGATTTAAAAGAGCAAGTATACCATGAGCTCAAAAGTTTGTGGATACAGTAAACTCACTAAGTAGAGAATGAACAAATCAAAGAAGGGAGGAAATTTCAAGGACAAGTTTGTGGGCAGAAAAGTGACAGAGGAGCTTTAGTAAGGACAAATAACAAGAAACACAATTAGAGAAAAATGATTCTATCTAAGTCTATAAATTCACAAATTCGGAGCTGTCAGATACAACCTAGGAGAAGGATTAAACATCACGGATATGAAAAATATATTCTCTATAGTCTATAGAACATATAGAAAAAATATGTGAAAAATACATTCTACAGAAATTCACACACAATTGGATGTTGACATCAGTTTCTTTATAACATTGAAAACTTGGGATCCCAATTGTTTAAAAAAGGAATTGCTTTAATAAGTTATGATACATCTATTTCAAGAAATAACATGTAGGTATTAAAAGTGATTTTGTAACAGTGAAAAAACATTCGTAGCATGTAGTTAAATTAAATGAGGCTACACAGTAATGTGTATATTTAATCCTAGTTCTGGAAAAAGAGAAAGAATGTGTGTATGCATAGGAGAGAAAAAAAGACTGGAAGGAGTTAGTGACAGACTGGAAAGTTAGTGACAGTCATCTCTGAGATTATGGGTGATGTTTTTTTTCTTTTGCCAAATTTTCAAAGTAAAGATTTTACACTTAGTATTTGGCTTTTTTCCACCTATAAAAAGAACTATGATCTTTACATTTGGGGGCAATAAAAGTAGCAAACACGTAGAATACTATCAGACAAGATTCTAAGCGCTCTGCTATATGGTCTCTTGATGCTCACAACCCTATGTGGAAGAAAGGGAATAAGGAAATGAAGGAATGATGAGGAAACTGAGGCAGGTGGTTTTATAAGCAAATGGTGGAAACGGGATTCAAATCAGACAGCCTGGCACCAGAGCCTGAGCTCTTAGTTTTGATCACTCTTGAAAGAAAGATGAGGAAGTGTACAGCTTCCATCCACAAGACAAGTGGAATGGCACAGATACCATCTGTTTTGTCCCTGCCCTTAATCCAGATGAATTTGGTCTAACACACAGTGTGCTCCTACATTCACAGCACCTGGAGGAAAACAGTACAGCTGGAGAAGTTACAGCAAGGGCCCACTGAAAAGCATTCGAGATATTGTGAGGGCTTCCCATTTCCACAGAGACTAACATGAGTCAGACTCTTTATTTGGCAAAACGAAAGCCATTGTGAGTGAGCAATATTCATGAAGACTTGAGTGAAAGCTACAAGACCAGCTCACTCTACCTCGAATCCATCCCATGGAACAGGTGTCCCACGGAACTGATGGGGAGGAACGTGTGTGCCCCACCCAGGGCAAGGGCTTGGAAGTGGGGTCTGGAAAACATCACATCTCTTTTCCTGTTTCCCATACTGAGAGGCTTCATGGATTTGAGATGTGTCAGGAGCATGTGGCTCTATGCCTAACAGGGCCTTACGCTTGGTTTAATGCTCTGCGGTCTTAATCATTCTATCTTTTAACTTACATTCTGTTAAGTGAAATCTGATGAGGCAACGGAACGTATGTGGAGCAGAGGAGATACACAATATACACATCCACCATAGATTTTTGTCCATCTTCTCAGTTCACACATAGTGCTTGTGGAGCCCCATAAGCACAGAATGTCAGTAAACTCATGAGGAATGGGAGTTTAGTGAGACTCAAAGCTTGTTATATCTAGGGTTGAATAAGTAGGACTGCTGACAACCTTGATAGACCACACTTTCCTAGAACCAGACCTTGCTTCCAACACAGGTAGAAGGCAACGACATTCTAAGAAACTCAAAAGATCAAGGAATGACCTGCCCAGGGGCGAGGTCACATGGTTCAAACATGGCTGCAGGAACACGTCCTGTGGATAGATGGGCTGGCAATTCCAGAGAAAGGGGGTTGCTGCGAGCTAGGCAAGCATCCCAAACTTTATCTGGGATGGTCCGTCAGTGAGTAGTCCAGAACTGGGGAGGCAGTGGGGATGTTTTTTGTGCTAGGTCTCTCTCTCTCTCTTCCACCCACGGCAATGCCCAGAAAGGGACTCAGGTGGGAGTTGTCAGCACCAACATTCCCAGCAGTTGGTGGGCTGAGCCCATCAGTCCTGAAATAGCGGATAGGATCCAAGCAGGATACCATACCATCCTTTACACCCCAGTGCTTGGAAATGATACATTTTTTTAAATAGAATTCTTTTTATAGGGACTGAATGATCCTAGGAATAAGGGATAAGAAGCGCCATTCTGATCATTATCTGGAGACACCCTGGAAACTTGATGAATTACTTTTATGCGTGAAATGTTGGCCTGTGACTCCGTGAAGTTAGTCTAAGTGGCAGGTATTTAAAATAACAATAATAGGGCTGGCCCGGTGGCTAACGGTTAAATTCGCTTGCTCTGCTTCAGCGGCCTGGGGTTCATGGGTTCAGGTCATGGCACAGACCTAGCACTGCTTGTCAAGCCATGCTGTGGCAGCATCCCACATGAAATAGAGAAAGATTGGCACAGATGTTAGCTCAGGGCCAATCTTCCTCACACACACAAAAATAATAAAATAACAATAATAAAATTTTAAAGTGTGTTTGGTTACTCAAAAAGGTTTTAGTGGCTTGTCTGGGGATAGTAGTGGTAGTGCTAGAGGATTCTTTGGGGACACAGAAAAAGGTCTCTTGCAAAACCACCTGGGGGATGGAGGAACAGGCAGGAAGAGGAGGGAGAAGCTCCCTGGTAGTTTACATCTTCTTTCCAGAAGCATCCCTGAACTCCAAAAGGAAATGAAGCAGAGAGGCCAGCACTGACACTTGGAAAACCCCTCAGGACCGGGGGTCTGATTTGGTGGCAGTGCCTTTAGCAGGTTGTTCCTTTAGAAATCCAGCCCAGAGTTTACAAAATACAATTAAATAGACAACAATGCATTTTTAGGAACATGGATGAAAAATATTTCTTCCAGAGACCCCTGGGCCCACTTAGGTTACAAGCTGAGTCACGTCTCAGCATTTCCAGCAGCCTTGGAAATTTGGTATCTTATTGCTTCCACAGGATACAAGGCTCAAACGTGAAAGGAGCGAGAGAGGGAAGAGGGAAGGGACACTGAGGCATTTTCATCTGCTCATAAATAATCCGAATAAAGTGACAGCTTCTCCAGTGGTACCAGAATGATTTTATCTTGCTCCGTCTTTGTCTTGGCTGTCCAGGCAATGTATTTTATCTGGAATTTAATTGTCCTTTGCTTTCTCATACCTTCTCCTCCCAATCAATTAATAAGCAACGAACATTTATCAAGGCATTCCTGTATACAAGGTAGTGTATAAGATCCTCTGAGAAAGAGGATATTGAATAAGACATGACAAGGGGATGTACATTCCATCTGAGAAAGTATGTTTACTGAGATTCCTTCTGGGTTGTTCTTATGCTACTGATACCAAAATGACGCATGGAGGAAAATGATGTTCAACTGATGTACCTAGTCCTTGCAGCCCTGCAATGGGCTACCAAAACTCAACGGGCGCAAGGGTTGACCTTTCTGAACACCTTTCTATGCAAAATTATTATGCCTCCAGTCTGATCTAAATCGTATTATGTAACAAATATTAGCTACAAATGTATCCATAGCACAAACCCTGATTTTACCCAGAAAGTACATTATAATTACTAGGTTTCTCTTGGGTGATTAATCAGAGAACTTTGAGCTTGCCTTCCACAAAACATAGAGGAACACTCCCATATCATTATAGAATGCTTTGCCTCTCCTTGCAAGAATGGGTTGTATGCTTCCTTCTGTTAAAATGTTTTAGAGGCCTCCAACTCTCCCAAATTGTTTAACACCTACGTGATAACAAAAGAATTTGACTGTGTTTCAATTATTAATGCTTCAGAAGTAATCTTGTAACATGAATGTTACAAGGAAAAAGCCCACAGACCATTTATTGAAACGGATGTGAAATGAGCACACCACACAAACAGTTGCTCTGATTCATGCCACAAGCCTGTTCTGCTTAAGCAGCCTCTCAAGATCCAACAAGCCATCTGGTGACTCAGGCAACTTGTGAGCAGAAAACAAAATGCTCCGTGCAACCTGTGTTTCTGAAGCATTTATGGGTGTAGCTCTTAATGATCCAGCTGAATCCTTTTTTGCAAGCCATGCAAAGAAGAATTCAATCAACAAAGCAAAACAAGTCTGTAGCATTCCAGAAAGATTCCCTAGTCTAAATTTAAATATGCAAGTTACAACTAATCTGACAGATCACAAATGAATGTAGGGAGGATTGTGATAGACGAAGACAATAAAAAGGCTAACGCTGGCAAATTGAATTGAATTGGGTACAGTTTCATCAGTTATTTACACTTGACAAAATCAGAACGTAAAAATATTTTAAAATTGTGACAGTTTGGATTAATGAGATCAACTCAATGGACAATCCGCTTCAACAAACTTTATGCATTATTAAGGTCATTAAGAAAATTCTAACCTATGGTCTGACATTTTAAAGAATAAGAACTTGAAGCATTTTTATAATTATGTCCCTAATTTTTATTGACGTTTTCACTAGTAGATATGATTACACAGGTAAACATAGATGGAATTTCTGAAAGCTCAGTGATAAAGAAAATTGTGAATAATGAGACAATGGCCGTACATTTTAATTTCTATATACTTATTTTTCTAGTTTTATTGAGATATAATTGACATACGGCTCTGTATAAATGTAAGGTATACCCCATAATGATGATATACATCTATTGTGAAATGATTTAGTACTTATTTTTTGTATGTAATTTCTATAGCACCTAATGTCTTAGCTTGGGAAGTTTTGTATTTAAAGCAAATACTTCTTGAATGGCAGTTATTAAATTGAGAATAAGAGTGACTACAGGAAAATAGTGACCACAAAAAGAAGTTTACTTCTCTTGTTATTTCAAATAGTATATGTGTTCTTAATTATATATTGGGGTTTATTAACTGCATTGTTTTGAAGCAATTCCATGCCTCCTTCTCCCCCATTTTTATTTTGAAAATTTTTTAAAAACTGTAGAAAAATTGAAAGAATAGTACAATGAACATGTATATTCTTTACCTAAACTCACCACTTTTTAATACTTTGTCACATTGGCTTTATCTATCTACTATCTATGTATCTATGCACATGTTTTGACTTGATTTGTTGATAAATTCTTTGTTCCATGTTTAATAAAAAAAGAATTCAGCTGGCTGTTCATACATACAATACATATACACATATATGGAGGGAAAGCGAGGAGGGAGAGTCATCTAAGAATAAGGACATCTTTTATACAACCAACCACAATCTACTGATCATATTTAAGAAAAAAAGACATTAATTGTATAATAACATTTAATATACAGCCCATAATTGAATTTCCTCAAGTGTCCCCCAAAATGTCTTATAGCTGGGTTTTTCGTTTTCCTGATCCTAAACTAAATCTTAATTGAGTTCCAACTAAGATTTGTACATTGTATTTGGTTATTCCTCTTTAGTTCTTAATTTAGAATAATTTCCTTGCCTTAAAAAAATATTTTGGGGCTGGCCCCGTGGCTGAGTGGTTAAGTTCGCGCGCTCCGCTGCAGGCGGCCCAGTGTTTCGTTGGTTCGAATCCTGGGCGCGGACATGGCACTGCTCATCAGACCACGCTGAGGCAGCGTCCCACATGCCACAACTAGAAGAACCCACAACGAAGAATACACAACTATGTACCGGGGGGCTTTGGGGAGAAAAAAGGAAAAAAATAAAATCTTTAAAAAAAAAAAATATTTTATACTAATGACTTTTTTTCATGAGAATCTTGACCAATGTGTCACAGTCTGGGTTCCTCCACTCATTTCTTCATTATTAGATTTAGGTTAATCAAGTTCTTCATATATGCTTATGTTGCTGTCAGAACAATATTTAAAATCAAATTTTGAATTTTCTTTACTTGATATTATTCCCCAAATTTCTGGTGTGCAAATACTTTAAACTGGTTTGATTTAAAAAAATTGTTCTATATAATCAATAGCATAGTTCTACTAGTAAATACAGCATATGTTTCTTTAGTACGTTTTGTTTTAGTACGGACAGGAAATACGTCTTGCAGACTTTCAATTTAAGCCTACCTAATACCAAGAAAATGCTCTGTGTATGTAGTTCCTTACACTCACTGACACAGTGAGCACTTGTGAGCTTATTCATACAGCTTAGCATCTGTACTCGGTGAGTCCACAAAGGTATTGAGAGCGCTCATGGTGAAAATAAACATAGAGTAAAGAACTCTACGGATAAAGTTACACATTAGCTTATGACATTCTGATCCTAAACAGTTTTCCTTGATTATTAAAATTGCCATGTAAGTGCATTTGAATTCTCACAATTAAATCCATAGAATATGGGGCCAGCCCCATGGCTGAGTATTTAAGTTCACATACTCCGCTTTGGGGGCCCGGGGTTCACAGGTTCAGATCTTGGGTGCAGACCTACACAGCGCTCATCAGCCATGCTGCGGTGGCATCCCACATAGAAGAGCTAGAATGACCTATAACTAGGATATGCTACTATGTAGTGGGGCTTTGGGGAGAAAAAAGAAAAAGAGGAAGGTTGGCAACAGTTATTAGCTCAGGGCCAATCTTCCTCACCAAAAAATTTTAAAACTTAAAAGATAAATAAATAAATCTACAGAATCAGCAAAATTCTCTGTGATTTCCCCACAATTTTCTAGAGTTATCAATGAAGTAAGGCTGCAATTGGGGAGATTAAATCTTCTAATAATTAATGAATTGGTCTAAACAACAACAGACTGGCTTCTTACCTTCATCACTATTGTCATGATCGTTATTGATAATGATACGTGTTTCTTGGATTATCACGAAGTTTATTACGCATGTAGATCATGAGAGTGTGATGGAGATCTTAAACGCAACTATGACATTGGAATCTCACTATTTGTAACTTAACATCAGCTATTCACTAACAGAAACAAATCCAAAAATCATGAGGCTGAAAGAAATTTCAAGAGGGCATTGTACATATCTCTCACCATTAGGTGGGCCAAAACTCTCCTATGTGGCAGTTGAAAATTTACTCTATTTGTCATAATCCTTTGCACAAGGGTTTTCTATTGCCTTGTGGGTAAAGTACTCCATTGTCAGGATACATCATGTCTAACTTAACTTCTTTCTAGACAGTGGCTCAGAGACAATAGCTGTCCTTCATTTGAAAGCTTTTCTCAAGTTCGGACTCAAGTTCTGTGCTGCAGGCAGAATAAGCGAAGTCTCTTTAGCCTTTCCTCATGGGTCTTGTTTCCCAAACCTTTAATCATTTTTATGGCTTTCCTTTAAACTCTCTCCAAGTTTTCCGTCTCCTTTCAGATACAAAGCCCAGAATTAAATATAGTATTTGCAAGGATATGATTAGTACCAAATTTAGAGGACAATTACTGCATAGTTCTTGTATTCTGTGCTCTAAGACTTGTTAATAGTTTTCAAAAGTTATCAGACTTTCCAGAAAAACAACAAAGATTCCAAGTACTGGTCTTGAATATTATACTGTGACGTTTTAAAACTTTTGACCGTGGTCCACTTTAGTGGGCTAAAAGACTTCAAAGGCCCACCTAGTCTCAGTTTTAGTGAGAAAACTCCTCAAAACTGCAGAAACGTCTTAGACAGAACTGTAAGGAGAATTCATATTTGAGCCACAATGCATTCATGTCTTTAGGTGTAGTTCTTGCAAAATTACAGATCTCACATAGCTGACACAGCGGGCCCTCAACAGCAGCACTGGTTCTGATGAAGTTTCACTACAGTATTTTATATTTAAAGGGAAGTTGGCCAGGAATGAAAAGTCACAATGAATTCAAAACTCTGTTGATCATGGCCTGATGACAAAGAAATCTGGAAAATTGAGAAAACTCCAGTCATGGGCAAGTATATATTTCCAGTGGGAGCTTTTGCATCATTGCCACGCATTTCATAGCAGCCCAAGTTCCTGGCAGACAATGAGGACTTTCCTTGGTAAACTCTAGCAATATGTTAGTTTTCCTTTCCAGTAATATTAGCCAAGCTATCATTTGTTGAATGCTTGCTATGTGCCGGGAAGCCTGTTATGCCCTCTGTATACATTTTCTCCTTTGAATCATATCAGCTTTGGAAGGGACATATTATTATTATAGCCAATTTATAGATGAGCAGATTGAGGCCCAAAGTTGCCTGGTTAGTGAATGTCAGTGGGGATTCACGCCCAAGTATTTCTACCGAATATAACTATTATGTTATACTGCCTTATGAATATCAAATTTCAGTAATCTAATAACTTACTAAAAGTAGAACTCAGTCTAAAATAAGACAATTTTATTTTATTTTTTTAAAGATTGGCACCTGAGCTAACATCTGTTGCCAATCTTTTTTTTCTTTCTTCTCCCCAAAGCCTCCCCAGTAGATAGTTGTATATCCTAGTTGTAGGACCTTCTGGTCGTGCATGTGACATGCTGCCTCAACACGGCCTGATGAGTGGTGCTAGGTCTGTGCCCAGGATCCAAACAGGTGAAACCCTGGGCTGCCGAAGCAGAGTGTGCAAACTTAACCACTTGGCCACGGGGCCGGCCCCTCAGTCTTATTTTAAAATACAGTTCTCTGAAGATGTATGGCACTCATGTGTAAAATCAGAAGAAAGGACCAGCAGTTTTAGATGGGTTCCTTACCCCAGGAGAGCCTTTAAAAACCCGTTGCTCTACAGCACTTAGAAAGAATGACACAGAAGGCCATGTAATGACACTGCATGGTAAAGACATAAACTCGCCAAATCGCTCCTCCCCTTTTCCCTAGACTTGCTTTTGGCAGCCTTTCCTGCAGTTAACTTTGGCCGTATGACTAAGTTCTCACTGGTGGCACGGGGGCTGAAGTGACATTTGCCCTACAGATGGCCCTGCACAGACACCCCCCCCCCCCCCCCCGCCCCGGCTCTTCTCCCTTCTGGCTGACTGGGATGGCCTTACCCAGAGCGACCTTAGAATTCAGTTGTGGGAGCCACCACCAGCCTAAGTCTTTAAATGACTTCATGAAGACTGAAGCCGAGCCCCTCTCCCCCTCCCGAAACTTGGAACTCTTACGTGAGGGAGAATATAAGAAATTCTTTAAGCCACTGTGCTTGGGGTCTATCTTTTGAGGCAACTTGGCCCACCCTAACTCATACACATATACACATGGTAAGATGTCAATACACGTCTGAAGTGAATATAGAAAGCTGTAGAACAATATTTAGAATATGTACCGTTTTGATGTGCGTAAGTAATCAAATTTGGAGGAATGGACACCAAAATGTTCACAGTGGCTGGCTCTGGGAAGAATTACAGGGAGGATTTTGGTTTCTACATAATATAAATTTATAATGTCTAATTCTAAACAATAGTAAATATGTCTCATTTGTAAGAAGAAAAATAGTCATATGGGAAAAGATGCCTTTAGCTTCATTTTACAGGAGCCAGCAAGATGTCCCCTTTCCAGCAATGTCTTATAAGAAACTTGCAACACATACATGAATTTCTCCTCAGAACACAGATGAAAAACTTTAAAAGAAGAAAGATACACCTTATTTTATGGCTTAGATATATTCTTACAATATTATCTGTGAAATATACTCCTATTTATCAATCCTTGTTTTCTCAATGTCATTCAAAATAAAATTCAAGAGATGTTTTCCAGGAAGGAAACTATAACTCAGTTAAAGAGCAAGTTCACCTCTTAATGCATCAACTTTTGAAAGCATGTACTTTAAGAAAAATGGTATTTTTTAGTTATAATATTAACATTCATATAAGGTAAGTAGCAGTGTAATCAATCTGGTAGTTATTTTTACATTTAGAAAAATATTCAAGACTTAAAGGAAAGACCACCTCTGATAACTCCTTTGAACTTGACAAAATGAAGTTTCTGTTAATACTCTCTCCCCGGTGTCATACAGCTCGGAATGTATACGTTGGATTGCCCAAGATGTGTGTTCTAAAGAATTAGGGGTGCATCTGGCTTTTAAAAATGACTTTTCTGGGGGCTGGCCCCGTGGCCGAGTGGTTAAGTTCGCGCGCTCCGCTGCAGGCGGCCCAGTGTTTCCTTGGTTCGAATCCTGGGCGCGGACATGGCACTGCTCGTCAGACCACGCTGAGGCAGCGTCCCACATGCCACAACTAGAAGGACCCACAACGAAGAATACACAACTATGTACCGGGGGGGCTTTGGGGAGAAAAAGGAAAAAATAAAAAAAATCTTTAAAAAAAAATGACTTTTCTGTTGTTATTTTATTTATTTCTGTTTTTTAAAGATTGGCACCTGAGCCAACATCTGTTGCCAGTCTTTTTTGTTTTTTCCCCTTCTTCTCCCCAAAGCCCCCCAGTACCTAGTTGTATATTGCAGTTGTGAGTGCCTCTGCTTGTGCCATGCGGGACGCCTCTTCAGCATGGCCTGATGAGTCTCACTAGGTCTGCGTCCAGGGTCCAAATCCACAAAACGCGGGGCCACCGAAGCGGAGCGCGTGAACTTAACCACTCCGCCGTGGCGCCGGTCCCATCTGTTGTCATTTAAAAAAAGAAACAAAGACACAAAGACACACAATAGGCAAGAAATCAAATTGAGTGGTAGAAAAATAATATTTCCAGAAAGTCATCATACATATTTAATGATTTCCCTGAATTTCAATGCTGTGAATCAGATTTTCAGTGTTATTAGGGGTTTTCCCCAAAGAAAAGAGAAAATATATTCATTTTATTTTAAGCCTATCTGAGTCTCATTTTCAGATTTCTTTTTAGGTCCCAGCCAAGGAAGCTGGTCATTCTTTCCATATCAACTCTCTGCCCTGCTCAACTTCCCACCCCAGGAAATCCACTCTCCACCCATTCATTCAGCTTCTCTTAATACCTCCTCCCCACCCTCAGGCCTGAGCGGGCTTCTCTCCCTTGTTAAAAACATCTCTGATAGAAAATCTGAGAATGAGTAGAAACTGAGCTGGAAGAGGAAGAAGGAATTTTTCTTAAGAAAAGCTAAATGAGTTTACATAACAAAGAGCTGGGAGGAAAAAGGGAAGTGAGAAAGAAAAAGAGAAACGAAGATGGCAGGGATGAAAGAAAGGAGGGAAGGAAGGGGGAGGGAAGGAGTCCAGAGGCCTGGAGCTGGACGTTGGGGGAGAATTTGTGTTTCTTTCTTATTGGGGAATGTGTGGTTGGTGGGCTTTGGGGCTGTGTGAGGTGGTAGAAAACTGTGAAGACGAGAAAAGATGATTAAAGTATTATTACTGGGATTTATGCATTGGACGACATGTAATGTTTCAGAACCTAGGCAAGGTTAAAAAAAAAAAGCTGGAATTCATTTTGAAGGGTCTTGTTGGCTGTTTGAAGGATGCTTCTTTGAAGGTGGCTCTGGGGACCACAAACAGTGCCTCCCGCCCATAGCCCCGGCAGGAGGGGCCTACGCAAGTGGGGGGACTTGCTCTGATCTTCTCCAGCTGGAGCCCATACGTGAGGAGTGGGCCAAAGAGATGTGCCCACCCAACATCCACAGCTTCTCCTTCTTGATCATACTCTGAAGTACTGGGGACCCCGGATTTTTCTGCTCAAATGGCCTCAGTTGATTTATAGGGCTTGTTCCAGCTTTGTATTTGGGTCCCTCTTCCCAAGAGCAGATGTGCACAGCAAGGCACAGCACAAGACCCTTCCCTCTGTGGCAAGAGGAGGGCAAGCGTGGGCCTTGTGCAGCCGCCTTCCGGCCTGTAGAGCATAACATGTAGCAGAACAACCTTTGGAATCAAACAGACCTGGGTTCCCGCTTCCTTTTATCCCTACCAGGTGTGTAATTGTGATTGAGTCTCTGAACCTCCATGACACTCGGTGTCTTGGATTATAAAATGGCAATTAATAATAGTAACGGATTCATTGCACCAGTATAAAGATTAAATGAGAAAAATATGGAAAAATGCTTGTCACACAGGAAGTTAATTATCTTCAAGTGTTATACTTCAAACTTACATTAAATTTCATTCAATATAGTATTATTTGATTGAAGCTCATTCAATAGGCAATTTCTTTAATTTACTGGGATATTTTGAACATTGATGTGGTCTGCCAAGGAAAATCAAATTTGTGAGTCATCATTTGGTACATTTAGGACAGCTACTTTCTCTAAATTGTTTATTGTTAAGTGATTGGTGCTGTTTACTGCAGAGTTGTATTAGCTTCTGCTCTGCCTCCATTTATACTGCTGGCAGATGTTTATCTTCCATCCTTGGGCCTTCAAATGTAAGACAACTATCACCCAAACGAATTCATGAAATCCTGTGTCATTTCTGGCTCCTTGTAAAAGCCCAGCAGTCACATTGGAAATCAAAGTAAAATGTGACGAAGAGCTGAGAAAAAGAGATGTATGTGCTTACTGAAGTCTCCGGAATGTTTCTTGACAGTCACAAGCCATGTCTTCCTTTCTTCCTTGGGAGCACTTTATGAAGCAGTGAACCCAAGTTTGCTCAGAAGGGCACATGGACACACGGAATTGACTTGGCCCATAGGAATTCTGCCCAAGCGGCTTCCACGCAGTCGGGGAACCAGAGCCCTGGGACACCAGCTGACGCTGCCCTCGGACTGTGACTAGTACAGTTTGGAGAGAGAACGCGCCAGCGGCTCAGATTCGATTTCCCTTTTCTCCTTCCTCTTTCAAGGGGATTATTTAACAGTCTGTGTGCACATCCAGCACTAGCTCACTCTAATAATAGCCCGTGAGCCTGAATCATCGTGCGTCACCGCGTGTCACGTGGAGTCCTCAGCTGTTTCCATGACTTGTGTGGTTGGCTCTCAACACTATCTGGAAACCTCTCAGAAGGTGCAGGTAATCAGTGATTTTAATTTTAACCATGCATGACGTGAGGGGTCTTCTATTTATCTCTATTGACGTGTCTTTAAAATAGTGTAACGATGAAGGAAATTCTGGGAAAAACTTCAGTGTGACCCCCTATAAAATAATATATATAGGTACATACAAATGAATTTTAAATATATTCATATAAAATGTATATTCCTGCTATAGGCACGATCAATTTGCTGACACAATTGAGACGAATATCTGAATAGGTTATAACTTATTTGGTGGGCTTCTGGGTGCCGACAGTGTTCAGTTTCTTGATCTGGGTGCTAATTACATGAGCATGTTCAGTTTTTGAAAATCCATTGAACCAAAGACTTATGATATGTGCACTTTTCTGTATTATATTATATTTCAATAAACAGTTCTAAATATTTAATATTTAATCTTAGTGTTTTGAGGAAAAAATTAAGCAATTGCAATAGTGTACTAACACATGAATACATATATGAGCTGTATCAAAGATCACATACTGTTTGAAAAATTTACAAAGGCCAATAAACCTAGGTCTCTCAGTTAAAGGGGGCTCTATTTTATTTTTTAAAAATTTCCCTCAAAACCAAAAATAACAGTTCTCATCTCCTCATAATTATAGATACGTAATAAATCGAGCTCTAAAATTACTCCTGTCTTTGGTCTTACACATTTTTGTTGTAAAAATCTTAACAATTAAATTGGTACACACTCTGTGCAGGGCAATTTGACAATATCTATAAAAATACAAAATGATCATGAATTTGATCAAGCAACTCTGCTCTAAGAATTATCCCAGAAACACACTGAGAAGTCTGCAGTATTTTGGATACTTAGTCATTCATACGCTCAACATCCTACTGACATGTATTTATTGAGCGTCTGTCCCGTGGTGGGTGCAGGGGTTGTAGCAAGTTCTGGAGATATGTTAGTGAGCAAGACAGCTGTAGTCCAGCTTTGCTGAACTCTCACGAATTCACCTGCCAGAAGAGAACGTAGATATCAAACAGCAAGTCACACAATTCATGATTTTGTTACACATTTAATTTAAAATTACCAAAAAAAACCCCACCAAGGACAACTTATTCAGATTATTTAATTAAATATTAATTAATCTGAAATGAAGGAGAAGTACAGACCACTATGCTATGAGAACATGTAGTTAAAGGATGTGGACCAGTCTAGAGAAGTGAAATAGAAAAAAATTTGGAAGATACGCTCATGATAGGTTAAAAGTTCAAGGATAGCTAACACATTATGATAAATTTGTAAATAGAGTTGTATACAGCTGTCACAAAGAATTAGGTAGTTGAAGGCATGCAAATATGTATATTTACATATTATTTATCCAAGGTAAACTACAAATTTGAAAAAACAAGTTGTAAAATAGCATGTGCTGTGGTATTATCCCATTTTTGTAAATGAAAATAATTATACAGTTTTTTAATCTATAATACATAATGTATATTACGTATTATATACAATATGTAATGTGTGTAATATCTATAATAGATTATGTGTGTACGTTTGTGTATGGCTGGCTGTTCACCATAATCTATTCTTCTTCCTGAGCACCTGTGTGGACATTTCTCAGCCTTCCTTGCAGTTAGGCGTGGTCAAGTGGCTAAATTCTCAAAATGGAGTATGGCTTGGATTGCTGTGTCGGTCTAGGTTCTTGGACAGTGGGCTTACCTCCTCCACTTTCTCTTCTTCCTTCCCACCAACGGAACCTGGACTCGGTGGTGACCCATCTCTAACCATGCAGACATTGACAATACCGTGGCAGGACAAAGACTTAAAAGGAGCCTGGGTCCTTGAATGACCATATAGAGCAGAATTCCCCCAACAGCCTTGAACTCTCACCTTAGCATTTTTAAAAGACAGACTTTATTTTCTTCAGCAGTTTTAAGTGTATGGAAAAATTCAGCAGCAAGTACAGAGACTTCCCTTATACTGCCAAACTCCCTCTCACTTCCCCGTTATTAACACATGCGTTAGTGTGGGGTATTTGTTACAATGGATGATTATTATTAAGGTCCATAGTACACATTAGGGTTCATTCTTTGTGTTGTACATTCTATGAGTGGTGACAAATGTATAATGGCGTATTTCCACTATTACAACATCACACAGAATAGTTTCATTTCCCTAAAAATGCCCCATGCTCCACCTAGTCACCCTTCTCTCTGCCTGTCGTCCCCACCCTGTGTCCCTGGCCACTACTGATCTTTCTTCTGTCTCTGTAGTTTTGCCTTTCCCAGAATGTCCTATAGTTGGAATCAGGCAGTATATAGCCTTTTCTAACGTTAGCATTTTTACATGAGAGAAAAATCAGTCTCTGTGTTTTTAAGGTCACTTGGTCCCTTTGTAATAGTAGCTTAACCTTTACCCTAATGAAGTTAGGATAGTCATAGAACAAATTTAGAAGACTGCAGACTACATTAAAAGACACTTTGTCCCTGGAAGGCCTTATGGGGGACTATCACTTTAGGATATTTATTTCTACTGACAAACTCTCTCTCCTTTGCTTAACTTTATTGGCCTGATCTTAGACTTCCCTCTCTGTCTTTGCAGAATCCAGTTTGAGCAAGAATTCCCCTAAATCGGTTTAGTGAAAATCCTTCCTGCTTGGGATCTGATCAAATTCCTCACCCCCCCACATCCTCAATATCTTATCATTCTGGCCTGACTTCAGCAAGAATTCTCTCGAGTTGGTCTAGTAAGAATCCCCTTGACCCTGATGCTTCCTCTTAGTAATTTTCCATCCACTGACCCCTACCTGCTCCTCACATATAAAGCCCCCCACTTGTCCTTGTTGGAGTGGAGTCTCCCCTACCACAAAGCCCCATTGCGGTAGCCCCCTTGAATAAAGTCTGCCTTACCATCTTTAACATGTGTCATGAATCATTTTTACCTTAACAGTACAATGTTTGAATTAATGATTACTTATAATTTTGTGATAAGATAAATAATACATACGCACATAGTTTTTTTTTTTTTTTGAGGAAGATTAGCCCTGAGCTAACATCTGCTGCCAATCCTCCTTTTTCTGCTGAGGAAGACTGGCCCTGAGCTAACATCCATGCCCATCTTCCTCTGCGTTATATGTGGGATGCCTACCACAGCATGGCTTGCCAAGCGGTGCCATGTCTGCACCCGGGATCCGAATGGCGGAACCCCGGGCCACCGAGGCACGGAACAGGTGAACCTAACCACTGCGCCACCAGGCAAGCCCCACACATAGATTTTTAAATTGTCTTCTAAAACTAAATTCAGAGGGGTCAGAAGTGATCATGATATTAATATAATATGAGTTTACTATACAGTGCTATTATAACTGATTGATAGGCATTATACAGCAGAGGTCAGGGGGCTGGCCCCGTGGATGAGTGGTTTAGTTCCCATGCTCCGCTTCGTCGGTCCAGGGTTCACTGGTTCAGACTGTGGGCACAGACCTATACACCACTCATCAGGCTGTGCTGTGGCGGCATCCCACATAGAAGAACTAGAAGGACTTACAGCTAGGATATGCAACTATGGACTGGGGCTTTGGGGAGAAAAAAGAAGATTGGCAACAGATGTTAGCTCAGGGCCAAACTTCCTCACCAAAAAGTATACCTTAAAAAAAACCAAACAGAGGTCAAAACCTACAAATATGACTCCCATATGACTCCCAAATTTGACTCCCTGCACCCATGTGTGCAGGCAGCTTAGGGCAAGAGAGTGATACAGAGAGAAGGCTGCTTTTAGAGAAACTGAGTGGTACGATTAAGATAGAGAGGAAAAGCTGGAGAGTGTGGCAAGCAAACCTTCACTGACCAGAGGCGAATTAGCTTGGAAAGGCTTCTACCTGAAACACAGTCACACAGAGGGACTTTTTAGATGGCTAAATAGAAAGCCACTTTACCCTGGAATGCTGGCCTGAATAATCCCAATGGTGAGGCTCTAGCTTTAGGGAATGGATGCTAAATTGTTTCAAGACAGTTCAAGAAAGGTGAATACGCGTCACTGTTTTGCAAATACTTTTTATCTCAAGATTTTCTTACTTTGTCATAAAGGGCTTTTTTGCTTGTTTATTTTTAATTCAACAAGGCTGGCTGACGATGCATTAAGGAAAAGATGCCTTTTAAGGTTGTTATTGATATTTGTTAATGTTTACTGTTTGCTTTGGTGGGTCAAGCACAGTACTAAGCAAGTCTTACGTGTATTGTCTCATATAATCCACACAACCTATGAGGTAGCTACTAATATTAAACTCCCGTCAATCCTCTTAACAACCCTATGAGGTAGTTACTATTATAAAATCCATTTCCCGAGTAAAGAACTTTCCCAAGGACGCAGAGCAAGTAAGTGGGCAGAGCCAGGGTTGAAACTTGTTTACAGGCTAAGCCTGACCTCCTAACCACGCTGCTTTATCCATAAAGAAATAGGATAGGTTCTTGAGAGCATGACCTCAAGAAGGAAACCCCCCAGTCACAGAAGCATAAAGCCGATGCACCTTAGAGATCTCTAGAGCAACTTCTTCACTGTCCAGAGAGGGAAGCTGAGTCACAGGCTTAGTAGCAGAGTGAGAGCACGGAACTAGGGTTTCCAGACTCACAGGCCAGTTGTTTTCCATTGGTCATTGTCCTTGTAGAAGTTTGTGTGGTGGTAGTGGAAAGCATATCTATCAACAGGAGAGCGTCTTTTAGCCTTCCATGACTGGTGAAAGACACTGAGCTTTCTTCAAAAGCACAGTCAGTTCCTTATCTCCCACCCTTCGCTCACTTACATTGAACTTTGTGGCTATCTGAGCAAGAATCCCATGTCTACAGTCATTACTGAGATATACCCATCATCGTAAGCATCATTTAAAACATTTCTAAATGTATAATCTAGACATAATGCGCTTGGCTAAGAGCAAGTTGTTGCCATGGCACTCAAGACAGCATTCGCGGTGCACAAACATCTTCTTAAAATAGTTTTTCTAATAAAAATAGAAAGCTGAGAGAGCAGTGAATTTAAGTAGGGTGAGGGGATTGAAAAATAAAAACATCGTTGTGTTTCTTACTGTTTTCAGTACCACTATTTTAGCTCCTGTCAGTATCATGGCAGTCATCATACGTAGTCATAATACTGGTATCGACCTCTGTTTTTCTGGTGTGTCTTCGGCCTGTGTTACGGTAACTATAATTAGACTACCCTCGAAACTACTTACTGATCAGGTATGCAGGGCACCTGCTCGGTCACTGAACGTGCCTGTGTGGTCTGGTCAGGGGCACAGAAGAGGATGCCACAGATTGGCTGAGCTAAGAGGACACTAGAGTCACCTAGCCGAGACCCTTCAACAAAAATGCGCATGTGCTTGCACACACACAACACATCTCTTTCTATATGAAGTGAAGAGATACCTGATTGCATTGCCAATCAGTGTGTATTTTTAGAAGTCCCCCTCCGGACTCCTCACAATACAATTCTGGGGAAGATAATTAATAGTCATCCTTGAACATGCTCAATGAATACAGATTTCTCCTCTGTTGCTTGCCAAGGCAGCTCCTCATTTGTTTCCCGGAGAAAGAAAAGGAAAAGAGGAGCCCCTGACATTCAGGAGCTGTCTCGGCATTCACAGCTCGGCCACATTATTTTGCTCTTAGACATAAACAATCTTACAGAATATCAAACTTAGACAAGCTTACTCTGAGACCAGGATAAGATGAGACAAAGCAAGGCAACTTTGTCATTTTGTCTAAGCACAGACAAAACCAGGCCACTGTACAACACACAAAACGCCAAACTTTCCTTCTCTTACTAAGCGAACGACTGCTGTGTCTGTACACAGCCATAGAGTTGCCCCACTTTTGGCCAGCATCTGACCTGGAGCAGACCCTCACTTCCTTAGACTTTCTCCCAAATCACCCCGTCAGGTTCTTTCTAACACCCTGGCACTAAGACACCCCACAGTTCCATGGGGTGTATGTTCTCCTTGCTGCATTGAGTAGTAAACCATTTTGTTCCACTACAGGTGTGCTCCTGGTGGTCTTTGGCTGGAGGGAATTGACCCTTTCATAGCATGGACTAAATGTTGCAATTATTTTATCTGTTTATTTTTTCTCCCAACTCCTCAACTAGAAGGAGACGTCCAGAGGATAGACGCCATGTCTACCTATCCTGTCCTGTACTATACTCAAAGCACCCAGTCCTTATGTGGAATAGAGTAGACGTTCAATGTTTGCTGGATAAATTAATGAATATGGAGGAAAATGGGACTAGACTCATATCCCCTCGCTTCCATATCTCATTCCTTCCTTCTCTCTTCTCTCTCTCTTCCTTGGTGTTCCCACATACATCAAGGAAGCTGGCCTTTAGGTGGTAACCAGCTTGTGGGGAGGAACTTGCCTCTTGTAACCACTAACATACACTGGAAAATGTACGGAAAACCTCTTTATAAACCATACTTATCATGTTACTCTTAGTGGTAATGAAAATCTTCCTCTGAAGCTTGGATTTCAACTGTTCCCAACAACTGATGTGAAGAAGTTTGTGTTTTTCCTCCTCCTAGATTTTATTTCTTTTTTTTCCCCTCCTTCTTCCACAAAACCCCCCAGTATATGGTTGTGTTTTCTAGTTGTGGGTCCTTCTGGCTGTGCTATGTGGGACGCCGCCTCAGCATGGCCTGATGAGTGGTGCCATGTCCGCGTCCAGGATCTGAACCAGGGAAACCCTGGGCCACCGAAGCAGAGCGTGTGAACTTAACCACTCAGCCACGGGGCGGGCCCCTTTTATTCCTTTTTAACGCTTTATTGTTTTTCTCTTCTGTTATAAAAGCAATACCTATCTATTTCAGTATTTGGAATTTGGTATTTGGAAACTTTGGAAAATATAGACAATTAAAAAAGAAAAGAAACCCATCTCCTATTCTCAAAGCAGGTTCTTTTTCCCCAAATTTAATTTACGTCACCTCATGGTTTGGAGATTGAGACTCAACATTTAAGTATTTAGATATTTAAAAAGCAATGCAAATTGTGTCATGTTTGGTGATTAAGATAGGAATTTTGGGGGGCCAGCCCAGTGGCACAGTGGTTAAGTTCATGTGCTCTACTTTGGCCCCTGGGTTTATGGGTTCGGATCCTGGATGCAGACCTACCCATGGTTCATCATGTCATGCTGTGGTGGTGTCCCACATACAAAATGGAGGAAAACTGGTACAGATGTTAGCTCAGGGCCAATATTCCTCACCAAAAAAAAAAAAGAAAAGAAAAGAAAGAAAGGAATTTGTGAAGATATTTAGTGAAAGGAACTAGGAATGCCAGAATCCTGCTCTGCCAATCAGCCAATCACCTTTTCTGCTTTGTAGGCCTGCTCATTCTACCTTGAATATTGGCCACAGGAAACAAGGTTTCTCTTTATTGATTGTGTCTGAGCTCTGGAGAACCTAAGTAAAGCTGGGTTTGAATCTGCACTTAGGCTGGAGCAATGGGATGGGTAGGGGTGGAGGGGTGGAGAGGACAGGAATGGTGGTGGAGAGGTGAAGAGCGGAGCGAAGGGTGGGGTGCTTCCTCTCTCTGAAGTCAGTCCAAGTCTTGTGGCTGGACTCACAGTTCAGGATCTGTTAGCCAGGACCAGCTGGCTTAGAAATACATATACGTATTTCTACCCCAGGAATTTTACTACCCTTCACCACCAAAAGACCCCTTTTCCACCCTCGGTAATTCCTTTTATTATATTCCCCAGTGGACTGTAATCCTTTGGGCCAAAATGCACATGTTGAGAGAGCATTGGTTTCAATTGCGTATCTCCTTTTTTCCCTTGCAAAATCGAACCATATATTTGTCAGGTAAAAATCATTATCAAAAATTTAACAATGTAAAAATTGCTGAACATGTCAGTGTTGTGATTCTGATGCTAATAACCAAAAACATTAGTTGATACCAACGAGCAATAATGTAAGTAAAATATGGATACTTTAGCACTGTTTCCTGCTATTATTTCTCGCTAAAATTCAGCAGTCACTCTGTACTTATGTATGAAGTTAATTGTGTGTTAGATTGATAAAATTGGACTTGTTAAAACTCTAGCATGTTGTAATACTCTGGTAACCATCTGCTCCATCTAATAAATCCCAGGAATCTCTATGATGTCATCAGCAGCCAATCAGAGCTTCTGTTGCCATGTAGTCACTTCACTAAATAACTGCTTACTTCCCACCGTGTTCCAGGTATGTACTGAGCACTGGCCCAAGGAAGATGAGTGAAACAGGCCCTTTCTGGAGAGCTTATAGCGAATCACCAGTGTGATAACCACACTGTGGATATATGCCAGTAAGAAGCAAAGAAATTGATATTTAACTAGTTTGTGTAACTTTATGAAATTAAGATTTTACTCATCTTTTAAAAATATTAAAACTATCTTTAAATCTCCATCATTATATTCATGAACTCCTGGTGGGAATCACTAATTATATCTCAAATTTCAGCAAATATTACCAATGTTTCATTAGATCAGAATCTCCATTCTCAGTTTTATTATGACTTACCTGTCATAAGATATTTGAAAATGTCTCAAATACATAAAGCTCTTAGTTATAAAATGAGAAGAAATATGATAATAAACTATGACGAAATTGTGAAAACATCTGAATTAAATGGTACTGCTTCTATAACTTGAGCGAAGCAATCCTTTCTAAGTGTCAAACTGGATCTGCAGGTATTGAAGTCCTTAGAGTTTTTCTTAAGATGGCCTTGGTTGCAAAACTTCAGTTATCACTGGTACAAACTTAGATTCACTATTTTTTTGTGTGTGTGAGGAAGATTAGGCCTGAGCTAACACCCGTGCCTACCTTCCTCTATTTTATATGTGGGACACAGCATGGCTTCACAAGTGGTGCATGGGTCTGCACCCAGGATCCAAACCGGCGAACCCTGGGCTGTGGAAGCAGAACGTGCAAACTTAATTGCTGTGCCACCAGGCCAGCCCCTAAAGTCACTCTTTAAATTAAGATACTGTTTAAAAACCTTATGTATTAGGAACCCACTTTCTTTTTTTTTTTTAGATTTTATTTTTTTCTTTTTTCTCCCCAAAGCCCCCCAGTACATAGTTGCATATTCTTCGTTGTGGGTCATTCTAGTTGTGGCATGTGGGACGCTGCCTCAGCCTGGCTTGATGAGCAGTGCCATGTCCACGCCCAGGATTCAAACCAACGAAACACTGGGCCGCCTGCAGCGGAGCGCACGAACTTAACCACTCGGCCACGGGGCCAGCCCCAGGAACCCACTTTCTATTCTTTTCTTTTTTGGGAGGGGGATCCTGCCTAAAGGAGGAAATCCACTTTCTATTCTTGACAAATGTCATTACTCCATTCACTCAGGTATCCAAACAATTAATGGTTGAAATGACTCCACTGAATAAACACAACATTTACTGGGTAATACACTGTGCTTTTAGCTGCACAAGGTTTTCAGATAAGTCCTAGAAATTTCACTCAAAGAAAGCACAGAAAGACCTTGAGAACCAGCACTAATTAGATTCATCTTTATCACAAAGATCTCTTCGTGAGACTAAAATGGAATTTTCTTTCTTCCCGGGGAAGACTTGACCTGAAAAAGCATTAGGGAACAGCAATGAGCGTTTGGTCTGGAGTGCTACTGCCTTGGGTTCAAGTCCCTGGCCTGCCCCTTACTATATATTCTGTACCTTACTTTCCTCATCTGTAAAGTGGTGATAATAGTGCCTGTCTCATAAAGTAGTGTGAGTTTGAACTGAACTAATACGTGAAAAATTCCTAAACAGTGCCAGGAACACACTAAGGACTCAGTAATGTCAGTCATTATTATGTGACTGACACATAATTCAAAAGTATCCAGATAAAAATGATACATCACGAGGTGGAGGTAATCAGATGATTCTGAAGTAATGGCTTCGGACGAGGTGGGCTGCCCCCCAAAGGTTTTATTTTTTTATTTATTTGTTTTTCAATACAGGTCCTTTGATCTTGGTTTATTAATTATTAAACAGAGATCCAACTGAGAGTGCCCTCCTTCTTAAGAGGGCCTTTCAGCAATGCAAAAATTGCTGTGGTTCAAACCTTGCTTTCTCAGTCTAGTGTTTTTTTTCCAAGTATCAAATAATGACTAATACAATTAATCGGTATACTCAGAACATTCTGCCTGTGTCTTCACTATTGTACTCAGAAGGAATCCATTAAGTTAATCAATATATGCTTATGGTTGGCAAGTTGCAAAAAAAATCCAATACTTCTAAGGTTGTGGTGAAGAGACCTCGGTTTTAGCAATGCTTATTGACTCACCCTTTATCTCTGAGTCATTTGTGACCGCCCAAACTCTTCCCAGTGCTAATCCTCTGCAGAGAAAAAGTCCAAGTAAATGATACAGTGTGGTATTTTTGAGGCTCTGACCTCACTTGAAGAATCAGAGAGAGAGGAAATCTCTCTTTGGAAAATAAAAAAAAAAGAGGACGCAGAGAAAGAAAAGGCACAGTCAAAAACAAGCCCTATAGAAAAAGAGATGTTGCCATTTTCCACCATTTTGAGATTTTCTTTCCCTATCCTCCTGCTCTTTTGTTTTCTATGCTTAGCCCTGGAGAGCGTGAGTACCTGAAATGGGAGGGAGAGAGCGCATTCAGATCTTTTTAAAAAATGGATTTAGCAATCTGAAAATGTTTAACCAGAAGCTGTTTTAATGAGTAATGAATCTTTTTACATTAGGGAGATTCACAGCCACGGCAGAAGCTTTGCAGGCAAATTCAGTAGAGGGTAGGTTAGGAAGTCTTATGGAATAGTAATAAGAAAGACTTGACTATACTTGGAGGATTACTCAAATATCTCTCTGAAGATTGCTTCATTTAGACTCTAAATTTTAGAACCGTAATCCCTAACACCAGAAAGAGGAAGAAACAACATACTAGTTTAGTTATTTGGTTTTTATGAGAAAAATAGAAAATGGTCAACTCAATTTACTCAGGTACAGGGGACATATATTTTATTTGAGAAATATGGCCATTTAAAGGAATGAGACACATTCTGAGGAAGGAGTAAGAGGATGCAAACCTGAGTGTTGATAATATGCCTAGTAATTCATTCTGTTTTAGTGGCTTTAGTGAGCTATAATTCACATACCATGAAGTATACCACTTTAATGCATGCATTCAGTGTCTTAAAATATATTTACAGAGTTGTGCAACCATCACCATAAACTAATTTTAGAACATTTTCATCATCCTCAAAAGAAACCTTGTGCCCATTAGCAGTCATTCCCACTTCCCCATTCCCCCCTCCTCTCTCCACCCTCCAAACCTAGGCAACCACTAATCTACTTTGCCTCTAGAGATTTGCCTATGCGGAACATTTCAAATAAACGGGATCCTACAAATGTGATCATTTATGACTGACTTCTTTCACTTGATGTTTTTGAAGTTCCTCCCTGTTGTAACATGTCTCAGTGGTTAATTGTTGTTAATTATTGGCTAATATTTCATTGTGCCAGTATACCACATTTTATTTGTCCAGTCCTCAGTTGATGGACATTTCGATTGTTTCCACTTTCAGTCTATTGTGAATAATGTTGCTATGGACATTCATGTCTAAGTTTTTGTGTAGACATATGTTTTCAGTTCTCTTGCATAGATACCCAGGAGTGGAATTCCTGGGTCATACGGTAACTATATATTTAACCTTTTGAGGAACCGCCGAATTGTTTTCCAAAGTGGCCGCACCATGTTATAGTCTCACCTGTAATGTACGGAGGTTCTAATTTCTCCACATACTTGCTAAGACTTATGATTGCCTTTTTAAAGTTTTATTGAGGTATAATTCATGTATAATACAATTCACCTGTTTGAAGTGTACAGTTCAATGGTTTTTAGTATATTCACAGTTGTCAACCATCACCACAATCAATTTTAGAACATTTCCATCACCAAAAAGAAACCCATTTCCATTAGCAGTCACTCTCCATTTCCCACAACCTCTCTCCCCCAACCCTCGGGTGTCACTCATCTACTTTCTGTCTCTATAGATTTGTGTTTATTTCCTTTAAAGATAGTTCAGTAAGAAGTTTGAACTAATTGTGGTTTTTGATTTATGTTTCCCTAAAGACAAATATTGAGTAACTTTTCACATGCTTACTAACCACTCCTATATTTCCTTTGGAGAAATGTTTATTGAAACCCTTTCCCTATTTTTAAAGTTGGCCTGTCTTTTTATTGTTGAGTTTAGTGCTTTTTATGCATTCTGGATAAGTCCCTTATCAGATATGTGATTTGCTGATATCTTCTCCCATTCTGTGGCTTGTCTTTTTCCCTAGTAACTTATTTTTTGACCACTCCTTATTCCTGGAAACTCCATGTCTTCAATCTAGTTTGAGGCTACATCTCCAGATCTGACTCCCCTTCCTTCCTCCAACTTGAGCATCTTTACTTTCAATCTTTCCCATTTTTTGTTTTCAGGCAGACAGCCTAATAACCCATTCCCATTCTTTTATACCTCTTTTTCCCTAAAGCAAGCGGTTCTGGTAAATTTGCCTGCTCTAAGCCTTAGCTTCCTTCAGACAATGTGATCTCAGATCCTGACGTGAAAGCCTATAGTCTAAAGGCAGCAGCACTCCTTTATTTGTAACAAGGAATTTAGTCAATTTTTTGCTTGGGAAAGGGTTCCAGATATTTGGTTCAAAAAAATTTTCAGAACGCTGAAGTCCCTTCTCTCCTTTTCAGGTTTTAATTTTGAACCAAGTTATTATCTGAGTGGTTGTAACACTGTTTTCATTGAGAATACGGAATAATTTTTACTACTGAAGAGTGGAAATATAACCAGCTATGTATGGTATGTCTAAGTTAATTCAAAAGATATTCCTAATTAAATATGATATAATTAATCACATTAGTTATTAGTTCTTATTTGAAAGTGTAAGATTCATCTGTCCCTTTTAGTTCTAAATGGACATATGAATATTTGTCTCTCTCCTATAACAAAATAGATTTGATTACAGGTTCCTTGGGTTAAAAAAAAGCACTTATGCCAAAAGTAATTAAGAACACTATAATCATGATATTTAGGAAAGAGGTAAATTAAATATGAATCATCTTTTAAAAACTACGGGGCTGGCTTCGTGGCCGAGTGGCTAAGTTTGCGCGTTCCACTGCGGCGGCCCAGGGTTCGGGTCCTGGGCGAGGACATGGCACCACTCGTCAGGCCACATTGAGGTGGTGTCCCACATCCCACAACTGGAAGGACCTGCAACTAAGATGTACAGCTGTGTACAGGGGGGGGTTTGGGGAGATAAAGCAGAAAAAAAAAAAATAGATTGGCAACAGTTGTTAGCCCAGGTGCCAATCTTTAAAAAAAAAAAAAATAATGTAATTCAGTTATATTCTAGATATTTTTCAATCTCAAAAACATTTTTTGAAGATGTGCTTAATGGAGAATAGACATAAAATTTATATAACTAGATGCCTACTAATCTATTAGTAAAAATAATTACATTAATACATAGTATTTATAATCTCTTCTTTGTTCCACAGTTCTTAAAGTTTAACACAGTTGAGTAAATATTTTTCCTCTGTTTTACAGGCTGTGAAATGAAAACACAGGCTGTTGCAGTCTAAGATGTAAAAGGCATTTATATACTTACATGTAGTAATTAAATATAAATACATATTTCTGCTTTTTTTCAGTCTTTCTAGATATATGTGAACTTCCTCAAACTGAGAGGATTGATTGTTTTTATGAGGAAAGCACAAGTTCCCCTCTAAACATTGATTTTTTCCAACAATCATGATATTAGTGGAAAGCTGAAATGGAGATTCAGCAGGGGAAAGGGAGGGATCATTCTTTTTGCAGAGCTTGTGATCCAGAAAATGGGCAAGTAACCACATGGTCCATCAGTGCATGAGGCTCAGGCAGTTGTGAATGCAAAGAAAAGAGGCATCCTACCCAGGCGTGCATGGAAGAATCATCATCTAAATTGAGACCTTATGGATGAATAAGAGTCCCCCAGGTGAGGTGTTCAAGCAAAGAGAGCAGTATGTGCAAGAGCCTAGAGATCAGAGAGACAGGGTCCAGTTAGAGGACTTATCATAGTTTCCAATGACTGGAAGACAAAAGGGAGACAGATGGTGAGTGTTGAGAGATGAGGGCTGAAGGGAAGCCAAGGGCCTGGCCACCAAGCCCACTAGGAAAAGCAATGGGGAGCCATAGAGGATCTTAAACAGAGGAGGATAGCAGGATGAGATTTGCAATTTAGAGATATAATTATAATGATAATAATAACAACAATAATAATGATTGCTAACGTTTATTGTGTCGATAACACGCCAGACGGTATGCTAAACGTTTTATAGCATACACTTTCTGATATATTTTTTAAGTTAGATTACTGTAGCTGACAATAAAAGTTATATACATTGTAACTGTCAGATAGTGGGAGGAGAAACATTTTAGTTTGCTTACATAGGGCTTTGTTTTATAATTATCAGTGTGAGTGCGGCTTTATGGGAAGTATGGACCCAGCTTTAGAGAACATAATTTGACAGTGTAAACAAACAGGATACTTTTCATTTTGAGAACATAAAACTATTTGGGAATAGTGGTTAAACTACAGAATAGCTTTTAATTAACACAGAATGAATTATGTTTAATTTATTTCTCCATAGCACAGTTTTGTGTTAGCTTACTAACTGTGTGTGTGTGTGTGTGTATTTATGTGTGTGTGGTGTGTATGCACTGAGGTAAGCGGAGATTGGTGAGAAGGCCTTGGAAGAAAGTTACAAATGTGTGCCTTGAATTATGGAAGTGTGCATAAAGTTTTTGAGAAGACATAAAACTACCAGGAGGATAGCATCTTTATACTGATAGGTTTCTTAAAGGCATTGTTGAAATGAACAGCTATGGAAATTATCATAAAGTTAGCTGGCAAGCAAAAGGCTGGACATGCTCCTAGAAGTGACATTAAAAATATTTAGTAACCAATATGATACAAGCATTGATTAATCAAAAAGGACTCATGTCACAGAGCTGGAGGCTCCCTGCTGGTGTCTGGGTACTGGGAATATCCAGGGGTGCTGAAGGAGGGACCATAGATGCTAGAGCAGCTGGGAGACCTCGGAGGTCATAGGGTCTTCACTGTTTACCAAGGAATATGGAACTATTTCAATATTTTATTACCAACCAGTATGACCATACCAATAGTATTGGCTTAATATTAGCTGCACGTGTTCCTATTTTTAGTATGAATAGCAAAGCTATATAAAGACGGCAAGATGGTAAGCATCTGTACAAGGTACAGGAAAATGTGCTCAGAGAACACTGCATTTGAAAACAATCAGTAAACTTAACATCCCTCAAATAGACTTATGTTCCAAAGAAAATGAGTCAGAACCCCAAAACAGAATATAAGCAGAGCCCAACTTCTAAAAAATGTAGCATTCATCATAATGGAGATAGATTGCGCTCAACATTGGAGGACACATAGTTTTGGCTCTTCACTAAATAAGGACATAAAATTCTCAGAATGAACTCCCACTTTCAAATGTTTACTGAGCTCTTAGAATACACAAGAGCATCGGGAGCAAAAACAACATTCTCCTTTAGTAAGGACATCTTCCTTGTCAAAGTGTATGGAGGGAGGTCACAGAGCAGAAATCGGAAAGCGAGATGTGTCAGGTCTGCCACTTGCTTCTGGATGATCTTTGAGAAGTTAATGTATTAGTTAGTATACTGGTTTAACTCCTTTACTAGAGATCAAAGCAACAGTGGCTTGAATAAAGTGCATTACGTTATTTCTCTCTCACTTCAAAGTCCAAGCTGGCAGGCAGTCCAAGCTGGTAAGCAGCTTCGTGTGGTCATCTGAGACGTGGGCTTTGCCATGCCATCAGGTGGCGTGTTATCCGCATCGTGGAAGCTGACTCAACACCACATCTCCGTTCCTGCCAGCTGGGAATGGAGGCAACATAGCGCAGTGGAAGGCATGGCTTTGAAAGGCGTGACCTACAACTTACACACATCAATTCAACTCACATTCCATTGACTATTACTGAATCACCTGGCCATCCCCACCTGCAGAGGAGGTTAAGAATTGTGGTCACCAGTTTGTCAGCTGTGTACCCAGCTAAAACTATGGAGGTTCCAGTATTAAAAGGGAGAAGGAACAAATGGATATTGGGGAACAATTAGCAGACCGTGACGCCTTTAACTACTCCAAGCCTCAGTTTCACCTTTGCAAAATATGGAGAATTGTGTTAAATGATCAGTGTGTAGAAAACACTTAACCCAGTGCCTGGCACATGTTAAGTCCTCAACAGTAATTAGTTTCCCTCCTCCCTGTCTTCATGCAGTGGTGGCCCCGGTAGTGCTGATAGGATTCTTGTTTACAGAGGGTCCAGCTAGGTAAGAGTGCAGACCTGGTATAAGGAACAGTCGTGTGGCGTCAATCTAGTTACTGTTTTTCATCCTGTGCCACATCCACGAAGTTCACAAGTTTTCCCAATGCACAAGGTTTACTGGTTTACTACTTTTGTTAGTTTTACTATTAAAGGGTATCTTCCAGGCCATCCCTGGTGGCCTAGTGGTTAAGTTTGGCACACTCTGCTTTGGGGGACTTAGTTCCCAGGCGCGGACTTACAAGGCTCATCTGTCAGTGGCCTTGCTGTGACGGCGGCTTACATACAAAATAGAGGGAGATTGGCAACAGATGTTAGCTCCGGGCAAATCTTCCTCAGCAAAAATCAATCAATCAATCAATCAATCAATCAATAAAGAGTATCTTCCTTGAGCCCCTGGATCTCTTTCCATTTTGATGAAATGAGTGCAGTGACCTACAGGAAGCCTCTCTAGGAAATGTGAAAGATCCCTCTGGAACCTCAGCTCTGAGGAAGAGCCTAGAGCAAATCCTGCATTGCCAGTCCTTCAGCTTTTTCTCCTCTGTATTCTACTTGTCTAAAATATATCCAAGGGAACTAGGCTCTGCTGGGGGCCATCATTCTTTTTCTTCTGTCCGGATGTAGACATTAGGTTCCTGAGACCCTTTCTTTGTAATTATTTCCCTGACTTGTTCCAACGGTCTCAATATACCAATCTTAAGATATCTTCCATCTCTTGTTACTTAACGGAGAAGTACTGCTCCCTTCCTAACCATATTTCCCTTATTTTTGTAGTATGTAGTCTCCAAGAAGGCCCCCGGTAATCCTTACCCCATGGTATTCACTTTCTTACATAGTCTACTCTCGCTCTGAGTCAGGGCTGGCCTGTGTGATCCACAGATTATGGTGGAGGTAGTGGTTTGTGACATCAAGGCTAGGTCATAAAGCTACTGAAGCATTCGCTTTGCTTCTTTTTGGATCCCTTGGTCTGGTGGACATGAGCCACCATGCTAGGAAGACACCCAGAAGCCTTTTGGGAAAAGCCCATGTGCCAACAGCCAGCGACAAATTGCCACTCACGTGAGTGAGCCAACTTGGAAACAGATCCTCCAGCCTCAGTCAAGTCTTCAGATGATTGCAGCCCCCACCAACATCTAACTCTGACCTCACGAACAATCAAGCCATGCTCTTTCTGCATGTATGATCTATATACACTGTAAGACAATAAATGTGTACTGTTGTTTTAAACCATTATGTTTTGGGGTTATCCGTTACACAACAATAGATAACTAATTTACAATTGATCTTTACTCTATACTTTTTGAAATTGTCATGTGTTTCTTTCCTCAAATCTTCTCCCACTGTATTTGTTGTGCATTTCCCTGGGTGAATCACTACAAGTCTTCAGTCAGGGTGAGTGGAGTGCAAAGCAGACTGCAATCCGCTCTGAAGAATATTAAATTTCTTTAGGAATTATTTGTTTTTAAAATATAAGTTAGAGTGGATTCAAAGTTATCAGTATAATTCTTTTGTTTGATTCATCCCAGTTTGCCTTCGCAAATGGGAGGGAAAGGACCCTTGTTGCAGGCTGCAAGACAGAAGTGTTCACAACCCATATACTGCCTCATCCATTAGAAACATCTACAGGTGCATCGTTAATAGTTGTAGGGCTAAAAAGTTTATTCCACCTTTTACTTTCTTATATTCTTCCCCCCATCTCAGTATATACAGGGGAGGGTAACATTTGTGAAAGTTACATATGCCATGATAAATAAACAAATAAACAAACAAATAATGATTGAGAACCCATTCTCAGACACGTGGATTAAATTTCACATACAAAATGTACTTTCTCCTGTATCCTGTTGATCATTCCCATCCACAGAGACAGTGGTGGACAGTATGTATACAAGATCACTAAACCAGACTGTGGGATGCCTAACCCAGGCGTCCTAGTAATATTATAAGCATAAATTATATAGTTGAAATGACGGTGTGAAGATACATATTAATCACCAATGCAGTCAAATAATGAGCTTGGCCATGGTAGTTTCACACACAAATTCTGATTCTCAACACGATTGCTTACATTTGGTCTTCTAAAATCCTTTTTTTCTTTTCTATCACTTTTCTTCCCAACTTTCTCTTTATTCCTGAAAGATTATTGTTTCTTCTTTTGGGCTTCCTTCTAGACGTACCGTTCTTGAATTCTTTTTTTTGTTTTTTTTTAAATTTTTATTTTTTTTTAATTTTATTTATTTTTTGATTGAGCTAACATTGATTTATAACATTATAGAAATTTTGGGTGTACATCATTATATTACAATTTCTGTGTATTTTACATCACATTCACCACCCAAACACTAATTACCATCCATCACCACACACATGTGCCTAACCACCCCTCTCGCCCTCCTCCTTCCCTCTTCCCTCTGGTAACCACCAATCCAATCTCTCTCTCTCTATGTGTTTATTTGTTGTTGTTGCTATCTTCTATTTAGGAGTGAGATCATACAATGTTTGACTTTCTGGAATTCTAATAAAGTGATAATATTGAGACCACTGAAGTTAAGTGTTTAAACGTAATCATGAAAATGTGCATATCTTTGCTGTTAAAATCAACTCTAACCACCTCACATTGTAAAAAATCTCTAGGGGCTGGCCTGGTGGTATCACGGTTAAGTTCACACATTCGCACGCTCTTCTTTGGTGGCCCGGGGTTCGAGGGTTTGGATCCCGGGCCTGGACCTACATACCACTCATCAAGCCAAGCTGTTGCAGCATCCCATATACAAAATGGAGGAAGATTGGCACAGACCTTAGCTCAGGGCCAATCTCCCTCACCAAAACAAAACAAAAGAAAACAAAACTCTAAAATGACTAATTTTTGTTCCCCAAATCACAAACACATATCTAGGCTTAGATTTCAAGTCGTATGTTGGCTAGCCCCGTCTCACCACTCTGCTTCTGCAGCGTCCACTTTCCCACAGCAAGCTTTCTTACTCTCCTGTTGCAGCCACATCTCATGTCCCGAAAAGGGGGGCTCCACTGTCTCAGAACAGACTTCTGTCCTTTAGGACAAAAATCATCTTTCATCTCCTTAATAAAACTTTACTAGACCAAACAGACTCTAGCTATGGTATCCCTCAGTGTTCTTAGTTGCAAACAGCAGCATTTACTCTAAGGAGCTTTACATACATTAAATAACCTTAAGACGTTTGCAGAATCCACCAGGAGAATCAGAGTCGAGCTGGAACAACCCCACATTATATCAGGAGCCACTCCAAGGAAGACATCAATTCCCTTGAATACCACAGCTTGCAGGAGGGATGCTGGGAACCCTGGCAAAAGATGGCTTCCACTGTGCACCTGCTTATTCCTGTTACTCCCTTCAGAATTTAAGTCCTGGGCCTGGGGGTGTGTTTGATGCATGGAGTTTAGGACAAACCCTGGACCTTGTTTCATGGGAGGTTGGGAGAATGAATCCAGGCTTCAAGCTGGGGAGGAAGGGCTCTTAATGTAGGAGCGGGTGTTGAAAAAGATGCTGGGCAGTGACAAACACGACAAACACCCTCTGTAGTCAGTAGCTCTTAAAACTATGTGTGCTGCCTTTTATTCAACTTGAGTGACATTAAGAGTATTAACTTATTAATCAAACATGATTTTAAATAGGGTCCACTTTTAACAAAATTGTGAAGTTGACAATGTTTTTAACCTCTCTCTTAACCTCTTAGCATAGTTTTCTTCAATCCCAGGCTCTCTGTTTCTCTCTCTACATGTTTTTCAGTGTTTCATCTGAGAAACTTACCTTCTATCTTTTTGTGGCATTGTGCTTGGGTGGATAGAAGGGACTGCTCTTGAGGCCTCCAATTCTGTTATGTACTTGACTCCTTGCTCTTTGAGCCCAGCCAGGTACTGTGACTCAGGCACTTGTATTGAAATGTTCTAAGAAATTATGTTTTGGGGCCAGCCCAGTGGTGCAGCAGTTAAGTGCGCACATTCCGCTTTGGTGGCCCAGGGTTCGCTGCTTCAGATCCCCGGTGCGGACATGGCACCACTTGGCAAGCCATACTGTGGTAGGCCTTCCACATAAAAAGTAGAGGAAGATGGGCATGGATGTTAGCTCAGGGCCAGTCTTCCTCAGCAAAAAGAGGAGGATTGGCAGCAGGTGTGAGCTCAGGGCTTATCGTCCTTAAAAACAAAAAAAGAAATTATATTTGGGGGATGGCTAAAGTATTGCATAATTTAGTTACCCCATTTATACTGTAAGCTTTGTAAGGCTGTTTTCATATCATTTCCTATAGCATAAAGCCATAATTTTAAAGTTTAAAGGAATCATAGAGATCACTAAACCCTCATCTTATAGATGAAATAATTAAGGGCCAGGGAGATACAAAGATTTGTTCAAAGCCAATCATTTAGTTTTAAAGTTGAGAGTAGCTTATCTTAGCAAATTATAAGACTCATACACCAAATATCAGCAATCCTAGGTTTTCATGGGTATGATAGAGGAATGGGCGCTGTAGGAGAAAATAGGGAAAAATATGAAAATAAAACCATTTTTTTTCCTGTCACCTATTGATAAAGTGACCACACATGCCATTGTATCTGGGACTCTTTTCGGATTACCCCTAATGTCTGGAATAATTATTAAGAGGCACGTCTTTCACTCTCAAAAGTTTGCTGGTTCAGAACATAAATTACAGGTTATCTCACTTATTAAAAAAAAATTGCATCACTCTTCAGTAGTCCCATTTGCTCAGCACATGTATTGAGGTAAAAGGATTGGCTTACACTCTAAATACAATGATTAACTAGAGTAAAATTGAGGCTGCAATGCAGTGGCTTTCAAATTGCAAGTCATAACCGTTGATGGGTCATGAAATGAATTTGGGGTTATAATCAACATTTAAAGAAGGAATAGAGTAGACGATAAACCAGAATGCATCACATGTAGTAAACATAAGTATTATTTTACAAACTTTTTTCAGTTATACACACATATACAGTAGCAGACTTGGTCTCAGGGTAATCTAGTTCTTATTGTGGGTTGCAATTAAAAAAAATGGGAAAGCCACTGCATGATGAAACCCAGAACTTAAAGAGCTCTGAAAAAGAAGATGCAAGCTCGCGATGGTTTATACCACTTTGCAGTAAGCTGTGAGATGAACCGGCTGTGTCGGTTCTAAAAGGTAACTTTTAGTTACCTTTAGTTAGAAGGTAACTAAAATTGACACACTTTGAGACACAGTAAAGAATAAATACTAACGCTTTCACTACAATTATAGTCAGAGGAAGTGATGATCACCTTAAAGTGTATGTTCTTTAGTTGTCTTCATATTCCAAAGTATTATTAAATAATAACGCAACACAGATCCACCTGCTGCAAACACTATTTGCAGCTTACCTAGTACCTTATGTAAGGATGTTACAGGATTTCTAAAGGACTCAGGGATACCTGATTTATTAAAATGCTATTAGAGAAAAATGTTGTAGAAGTATATTTCTAATACGACAGATATTTTGACATATCGAGTAAAAAAATAGATGACAGCATAGTACCTTTGATATGATTCCATTTCTGTAAAAAATAACGTGTATGTGCCTGTGTGTGTATCAGGGTTTGCCAACCTCGGTACTACTGACATTTTGGGCCAGATAATTATTTGCTATAAGGGGCTGTCCTACATACTACAGCATATTTAGCAGCATCCTTGCCCTCTACCTACTAGATGCCAGTAGCAGCCTCTGCAAATCCCCACCCAGTTGTGACAATCAAAAATGTCTCCAGGGGCCTGCCCGGTGGCACAGCAGTTAAGTGCGCACGTTCAGCTTCAGTGGCCCACGGTTCGCCGGTTCGGATCCTGGGTGTGGACATGGCACCGCTTGGCAAGCCATGCTGTGGCAGGTGTCCCACATATAAAGTAGAGGAAGATGGGCACCGATGTTAGCTCAGGGCCAGGCTTCCTCAGCAAAAAGAGGGGGATAGGCAGCAGATGTTAGCTCAGGGCTAATCTTCCTCAAAAAAAAGAAAAGTCTCCAGACATCACCAGATGACCTCAGATGAGACCCACCAATATAGGTATAATTGACCAAGGAGTTGTCTCTTTAGTGGATGGACTTGTTTTTTTAAAAAAATTTTCTCTCTTTTGATTGTTTATAGATTCTGATTTTTCTATAATGAGCATGTAGTATTTTCATAACGATAAAGCACATAAAAGTGTATTTCCATTGAAGAAAATGTATTGGTTTCTCAGTAGTTATTTTACAACTTTGATGATTGAAATTCTTAAGCAGAAAGATGTTCCTGTGGAATCAAGAAGGAGGCTCATAATTACAGAGGCCAAGTAAGCATGATTTCTTTCATTTTGTTTTATTCATTCATTCATTCACAAAATATCTATTTATTAGCACTGTGTCTGTATGTTAACATATGACAAAAAGAGAGACTTTAAAAATACAATCACTAAGTACCATTTTCCCTGTGCCTCACAGAAAACTGGAATTAGGAAAAAAATTAAAATGTCATTAAATATATTTTGTGAACACAGTAATTTCTAAAACAAATCAGATTCACTGGCATTCAAAACCTCCTAAGGTCATTAAATGACCTGAATGTCATTAAAAATATATTATCATACATCCATACTTTGGAACTCTTTTCCAGACATTAAAAGAATGAGCTAGAGCTAAGTATTGAGACATGAAAAATGTTCAGGATATACTAGTTAAGGAAAAAGCATACTGCAGAGAAAGTACACACAGTGTAATCCTACCATGAAAAATTTTTACAGGCACATGGATATTATAAAATATATAGTCTATATATGCTTATAAAAGTTCTAGAAATATATATAACAAACATTAACAGTACTTACCTCTGGAACATGAGAAAGGGGAGATGCAATGGAAAGGAATTCCACTTTTATTTTTACATGCTGGCATTGCTTTAATTTTTGCAACACACATCTAAAAAATAAAAATAGATTTGGAAGTGGCTTAATGTCTAGACTTCATCTTTTCCTTTCCTTAAGCCTTGGCAAAATAGTTATATAATGGCTGGGCATTTTTACGATTGACCTCTTAGTCACGAAGGGTGTGTCTCTCAGCCTGGTCTCAAGTACCTGTACAGAGGGAGGTGGAGGTGAGGGTGCCTCCCTCAGCATCGGTCTGTAGGAGGGGTAAGCCACGATGTTATCACGTTCACTTATTTACAGAATTTAACTACTATGTACACGTTGAAGATTGTGGATATTTAAAATGTTGGCATGCAATTGAGTTATATCTGAACCACCCTTGGCAACAGATTACTGCATAGACTGCATTGTTATTTAACATTTGTCTGTGTGTGTGTATGTGTGTGTGTGCTTCTTGTTTTCCCTACTTGTAAACAGGGGCTGCCTTAGCCTGCTTGGGCTGCTATAATCAAATACCACAGACTGGGTAGCTTGTAAACAGGAGAAATTTATTTCTCCTAGGTCTGGAGGCTGGAAGTCAGACATCAGGGTGCCACTGTGGTCTGGTGAGAGCCCTCTTCCGGGTCGCAGCCGTCTCGTTGTATCTTCACTTGGTAGGAGAGACTAGGGACCTCTGAAGCCTCTTTCATTAGGCACTGGTCCCATTCATGAGGGCTCCACCCTCAAGACTTAAGGACCTCCCCAAGGCCCTGCCTCCTAATACTATTATCTTTTTGGTTTGGATTTCAACATGAGTTTTGAAGGGACAGGAACATTCAGACCATCACAGGGCCATAGGCTATATTTCCATTCCTCCCTCTGCAACTAGCAGGCTTAGTCATTATTAGGAGACCCGAGCATCACATTGGTTAAGGCAACCAGAAGCAGTCAACAGAGCACCGAACGAAATGTTTCTGGTCTAACTACTCTTTTTCTAATATCATACTAAATTGGATGAACAGGATTAAGAGAACACCTGAGGTTTTTAGGTTCCTCCCCTTCATGCTGGAATGATTCAGAGCTGTGTGGGAACCAATTAATCTGTTCAGATTATGTCATCTGAACCTCCCCGTGAATAACAGCCCTGACTTTCTTCCTTTCTCTCAATAGTCCATTGAAGCCACAAGATGAAAAATGCCATTGCATGAGCAGAGGCTTGAACCATATTGCAATCACGAGGGGAACTGTTGCGCTATTTATCAAGAGGATCTGCACATTTTCCAAGCCTAAGCTTAGGAGTCAATGATTGCGCATACTTCCCAGTCTTTTTGCTATTTTTCGTCCTATTTTTTTTCCATACAAAAAACAAAAACCTACTGATTACTTGATCTGGTTATCATAAATTGATTTAGATTTCCTGGAGTTACGAGACCTTTAGATGATAGGATTTTCAGTGATACTAATAAATACAATTTCAGAAGAGCCATAATTAATTAATAAATAATTAATTAAATAAATAATTAAGTGGAGCTTGCACTTCTGCCTGGCAATTTCACTTCTAGCCAGTGACATGTCAGCAGTGGTAAACGCGCTAGAGAAAGAATATTGAAGTGTTTGCATGACATAGTGCCTTTATTTATTTATCCGTTCACTTTAAATTGCCAATTTAATAGAATGAGTATATATCAACCCACACAATACTTCCCAAGATGCTTGCCTTTATGGATTATGTTCCATTTTTACTTGACAACATTGAGAAAATATTTATTAAGAGCCTGCTACATCTCAACCACTTTTCAGAATCTTTTTCCACAATATTTTAAGTTTGGTTGGTTCTATATATGGTTAAGCTGCAACATATTCCCATATGCTTTGTGTACATTAGAGCTCAATAAAAGTTTGTTGAACAGAAGGCAAAATTATTTTTTATATCATGATGATTACACAGAAATTTTAAGAAAAAACAAAATTATAAATTCAAATAGCATTTCCCTAGCCCAGCTCTTCAACTATCCCTTTTTTCCTGGGCATAAATAATTTGTTTTCAGTAAGCTTCAACTTATTTATATCATTTTAACAGTTACATTTAAGCTACCATATAGAAGTACCATGAATTTGTCAGAAAAATCATTAGGATATATAAAATGTCCATGATCTATGCAATAATGTCACAAAGTAAGTGTTGCTGCTGCTGAGAAATTTATAGATGATACATAATCATCTTTTTATCTTGAGTGCTTAGCACAGTGACTGGCTCATAGTAGGGGTTTTTTTTAGCGACTTTATTTAGGAGTAATTCACATACCATAATATTAACCCTTTTAAAATGTTCAATTCGGTGGTTTTTACTATAATCACAGAGTTGGCAACCATCAGCATAATCTCATTTTGAACATTTTCATCTCTTCAAAAAGAAATCCCTTCCCATTGATAGTCACTTCCCATTTCCCCTTTTCCCTAGCCACTGGCAACCATCAGTCAATTTTATATCTCGATGGGCTTGCCTATTCTGGACATTTCATATAAATAGAATTCTACAATATGCAGCCTTTTGTCTCTCATTTCTTTCATTAGAATAATGTTTTCAAGGTTTATCCATGTTGTACCATGTATCAGTAATTTATTCTTTTTACGGCTGAATAATATTTCATTGTATGGCTATATCACATTTTGTTTATCTATTCATCAGTTGATGGATAACTGAGTTGTTTCCACTTTTTGGCTATTATGAATAATGCTACTATGAACATTGATGTACAAGTTTTTATGTAGACATATGTTTTCATTTCTCTTGGTTATTTATCTAAGAGTGGAATCGCTGGATCATATGGTAACTCTACAGGTAGCCTTTTGAGGAACTGCCAAATTACTTTTACAAAGTGTCTGCACCATTAAAATTCCACAATCAATACATAATATTCTAATTTATCCATATTTTTGCCAGCACTTGCTATTGTCTTTCTTATTACAGTACAGCCATCTTAGTGGGTATGAAATGTATCTCACTGTGGGTTTTGACTTGCATTTTCCAAATGACTAATGAGGTTGAGTATTTTTTCATGTGCTTATTGGCTGTTTGTATATCTTCTTTGGATAAATGTGTATTCAAATGACTTGTCCATTTGAAAAATTGGATTGTGTTCTTACTGTTGAATTATAAGACCTCTTCATATATTCTGGGTACAAGTCCCTTATCAGATATATGATTTGTAAATATAGTCCCTCATTCTTCAATTTGTCTTTTCATTTTCTTTTTTTTTCTTTTCACTTTTCTTTTTCTTTTTTTTTTTCCACTTTCCTTTGAAGTGCAAAGTTTTCAGTTTTGATGAAGTCCAACTTATCTATTTTTTCTTTTCTGTTTTTGGTGTCACATCTAAGAAACCATGGCCTAATCCATGGACACTGAAGTTTACACCTCTAATTTCTTCTAAGAACTTGAAAGTTTTAGCTCTTATATTTGATCCACTTTGAGTTAATTTTCGTACATGTTGTGCGGTAGAAGTCCAGTTTCATTCTTTCGCATACAGATGTCCAGTTGTCCCAGGACCATCATTGAAAAGACTGTTCTTTCTCCCAGTGAACTGTCTTGGCACCCTGTAAGAGTCACTTGACCATAAACATATGGACTTATTTCTGGAGTCTCAGTTCTATTCCACTGATCTGCATGTTTATCTTTGTGCCAGCACCACATGGCCTTGATGACTGTAGCTTTGCACTAAGTTTTGAAATTGGGAAGCACGAGTCCTCCAACTTGGTTCTTTTTCAAGATTGTTTGTCTTATTAGGTTTATAAAGAAATGATTATTTAATTAGTGAATAAATGAACACAGTTTTAAAAGTTTCATTTTGGGGTAGGGGAAGAGGTTGGGAATTTTATTACCCTTAAAGGAATCTAGCTAAGAGATGGTGGTATTTAGATGTGTGTACCTTCAAAAAACATGCCAGGATTGGTCCTATTTTACAAACATGGCTTTGGTGGCCTGGTTTCTGCTGCCTGGGTTGCAGGACAGAATGGATTTCTGAATTCTCTGTAATTGGCACCATGCTGGGAGCATACGGGGTGCTCAACAAATACTTATTGATTAAATGCCTTGTTCTTTTGCTTTGTTTTAACCTCTTGATTGTCTTTTTGCTACCTTTTGGTTGATAGTTGCTGAAATTTCTTGTTTTTCTAGCCTATTCAATAACTACGCAATTTTGGTTTAGAATACTATTTCCCTAAGCTTCTGCCGATTTTCTGCACAGCATCAAAATATGCTGGGCAGATGATATTCGAGAAAAGAACCATTAGGAATTCTTTTCAGATGGAGTATCAAGGAATTGGATTTGCCTCTCTTTCCCACTCTGTTCTCTTTACTCTCACTTGCAAGGTGGCCTTGCCTTCTCTCAGGCCCCAAGGGCAGAGAATAATGCCCTTTTCCAAGGCTGGCAATCGTGCCTGCTTTGAGTTTCCTGAAGTACCATTTCCTCCAAGACTCCCCAGACTGAGACAGAGTGGACCCTGATTCTCAGTGGATATTCAGTCTTGGATAGTCCACCACTCCCACACAAACTAAAAGAAAAAAAAGAGCTGTCATGTCTGTTAAAGTTTTGAATCTTCACATTTTTGTTTATATTTGTTCCTAATTTGGTACATCAGGCCTGGCCTGTCCTCTGTGTACCTCGAGTTAATTTTCCCCCGTGTTTACCTCAGCCTGTTAAAACGCATTCTTGTTTAAGATTTAAGTTCTAATAGTCTCCTCGTCTCCCTCCAGGCTCCCGGTACGCTAGCTCTGCTAGGCACACAGTGGGTACTCACTCAATATTATCCGAGGATTAATTTATTGTTAATTGTCTTGTCTTCCGTTCCAGAACACCAGCTACTGAAAGACTACAGGCAGAGTTCAGGGTGAAGTGTTTAATACACAGAACAACAGATACCCCCATATCAGTGATGAAATCTAAGTAATTTCCCTTTTCCAGTGCGCCAGTGGCTGCTACAAGCTCCCGATAGGGTGTGACGGAAAGCTGAAAAGATGGTTAGGCATAAACATGGTCGTCTTACCACCTGAGTTGATTTACCTAACTGGAGCGACCCATGCAAAAGGCTGCTGCTGGGATCCCGCAGTCAGAACCGCCATGGCAAATTAAAAGCCCTGGCTAGGGTCAGGAGACCGGGATCATAATTCGGGCTTCTCCGCTCAGTGTCTGTGAAACCTTGGGAACTCTTTTTCCATTGATTAATTCATTCGGTAAATATTAATTCGCTCCAACTATATGCGAGGGATCTAACGATAACAGCCAACGATGGGAATCTACATTCACGGAGTCTACATTCCAGCGGAAGGGTGGGGGGAGGCGTATGCCACAACCTGCGGCTATCCGAACCCCCGCCCCCCCAGTCTAAAACAGTGGGGTAGGCTCTAGGTTCAATTTGAATTGTTAAGGCCTCTTAACTTAGTATATGATCAAAGCTTAGAGTATAGCAAAACCTGGACACCACTGTGGTCATATGAATACCCCCTATTTCCTCTACAAAGCGGGTACTACTAACACTCCCTGGAACTGCTGTCAGTGTTCTATCCCGCCCCAGAACGCACCCCGCCCCTCCGCTCCGCCCTGACATAGGGGCAACAGCCGCACCCATTTTCAAAGGCTGCAGGCGGGATGGTATTTGGTATTCCGAAAGGCTGTTTGAAAAATTTCCTTTGGCCCAAATCATGCGTTTGCTAGTCGACATGGGTTAGGGGTGCAGAAAAGTGGGTTTCGGTTTAACAGTAGGGCAGCAAGGTGCTGGGGAGGTCAGGCGACCCTAACATTTGGACACGGAACTGCATCAAAAAGACGGCAGCGGTGAACAGAAGCCGGAATGACCCTGCAGAGGCCATGCAGGTTTCAAGGCAGCGCTCCGTCCTCCAGACCCAGCCTGGAAGCTTCTTTCCCAACGCGCGCTTTCAAGGCATTCTAGCTGGCCCCAGGCAGCGCCCACCCCACCCCACCCCACCCGCAGCCGCGCGCTCAGTGGCGCGGCGCTCAGACCCGGGGCAGAGCAGGGGGGGCGGCCAGGCCCCCTTCACTGCGCATGACCCCGGGCCTCCGCGCTCTCCGGCCGGGGCCCCGCCCGCCGCCGGCGCCGCGGGCCCCGCCCATGACGTCCGCCCGCCGGGGCGGGGCTTGGGCCTGGGGGCGGGGCGAGGCGCGTAGTTGAATGGGGCGCCGCGACGAGCCGCACATTCCAGCGGGCCCACGTGACGCGGCCGCGCGGGCCTGAGGTAAACAACCGCGGCCCCGCCTCCCGGCCCGTCCGCGCGCCCCGCTCCGCTCCTCGCCGGCGGGACGCGCTCCAGCGGGGCGGCCGGCTTCCTCCGCGAGTCCCCAGCGGCCGGCGCGGGCCGGAGCAGCGGCAGCGGGCGCGGCGCCCCGGCTCTGCGGGCCGAGCGCGTAGCCCTCCCCGCCCCCGCGCGCTGTGGCGCAGCAGGAATTTGGCGGGGACCCGGGCGCTATTTGCGGCTCCTGACGCGCCGGCGGCCCTCCGCTCATTTCTATTCTCGGGCCCCGGGGTCACCGCGCTCGGCTGGCCCCCTCCCCCGGGCCCGGAGGGTGTGTCCCCGCCGCCGGGCTCGCCGCGCCTATAAGGGGCCGAGCGGCGGGCAGGGCCATGCAGCTCTACAGCAGCGTCTGCACCCACTACCCCGCCGGGGCCCCGGGGCCCACGGCCGCCGCCCCCGCGCCGCCCGCCGCCGCCGCCGCCCCCTTCAAGGTCTCGCTGCAGCCGCCGGGCCCCGCCAGCGGCGCGCCCGAGCCCGAGTCCGGTGAGTGCCAGCCCGCCGCGGCCGCCGAGCCGCGGGAAGCCGCCGCCGCGCCCGCCGCCAAGATGCCCGCCTTCTCGTCCTGCTTCGAGATGGTGGCCGGGGCCACTGCCCCCGCCGCCGCCGCCGCCGCCGCCGCCGGGCCGCCCGGCGGGTCCTGCAAGCCGCCGCTGCCGCCGCACTACACGTCCACGGCGCAGATCACCGTGCGCGCCCTGGGCGCCGAGCGGCTGCTGCTGCCCGGGCCCGAGCCCGCCGCCGCCGCGCCCGCCGCGCCCCGCGGCCGCTGCCTGCTGCTGGCGCCCGCGCCCGGCGCCCCGGCCCCACCGCGCCGCGCCGCCTCGGCCTGGCTCCTGGAGGAGCTGCTGCGGCCCGACGGCCCCGAGCCCGCGGGCGCCGACGCCGCCCGGGAGGCCTCCGAGCGAAACTTCCGACTGAGCGAGCACCGCCAGGCCCTGGCTGCCGCCAAGCCCCGGGGCCCCGCGCCGCCCCCGGGCAGCCCGGAGCCCGGCCCCGGGCCGTGGGCCGAGGAGCACCCGGCCGAGCGCAGCTGCCGCGCCTGGGAGAGGGCCGGCGAGCGCGGCGACCCGCCCGGCGCCCACGAGGCCCGGCGGCCCGAGCCTGAGCCCGAGGCGCCCCCGGGCCGCAGCGGCGACGCCGCCCCGGGCGGCGCGGCCGAGGCGGGGGTGGTCTCCAGGGCGGACCCCAGGGACGAGAAGCTGGCCCTGTACCTGGCCGAGGTGGAGAGGCAGGACAAGTACCTGCGGCAGCGGAATAAGTACCGCTTCCACATCATCCCCGACGGCAACTGTCTCTACCGAGCCGTCAGCAAGACGGTGTACGGAGACCAGAGCCTGCACCGCGAGCTGCGGGAGCAGACGGTGCACTACATCGCCGACCACCTGGACCACTTCAGCCCCCTGATCGAGGGCGACGTGGGCGAGTTCATCATCGCAGCCGCCCAGGACGGCGCCTGGGCCGGCTACCCGGAGTTGCTGGCCATGGGGCAGATGCTGAATGTCAATATCCACTTAACTACTGGAGGGAGGTTGGAGAGCCCCACGGTGTCCACCATGATCCACTATTTGGGCCCCGAGGATTCGCTGAGGCCCAGTATCTGGCTGAGTTGGCTCAGTAACGGACATTACGACGCGGTGTTTGATCACTGCTATCCCAATCCCGAGTACGACAATTGGTGCAAACAGACTCAGGTGCAGAGAAAACGCGACGAAGAGCTTGCCAAGTCCATGGCCATATCCCTGTCCAAGATGTATATCGAACAAAATGCATGCTCTTGAAGTGTCTGGACACCTACACCCTGGGAGAATCGCATACGTCATTTGTGTTTGGAGAATTATATGAACTCGAATCAGGGTAATAGCACTTTTAAACTTCTAGTAGATTTACTGTAGGTGTAATGCCTTAATCATTTTTTTGAATGTTTTCTCCTCAGAGCTGAAGGTTGCTGGGCACCTAAATGATGTTTCATGATAGCTTTGGGTGATCTTCCTGCTATTTATAATTTGCTGTATAAAGATGGCACTACTTAAGTTGCAAGCGAATTTCTCACAGTGTAAATTTGTTCATTCCTGGTAATCTATTTTCTATAAAAATGTATTTTTGCACAACATTTTTAAAAATGGGTGTAGCTTCATCTATGATGTGTTCCATTTTGACAAACAGCTTTCCGGCATAAATCCAGAGAAGTGCTTTATATGAAGTTTATTATTTTGAACAGAGTTTGTGAATTTAGTAGTTATTTTATGTTGTTGAATTTGAATTTTACAGCTCTTCGGTAATTATTTCAAATGGATATTGATGCATTCATGTTACCAGATGATTGGCCCATTCCATTTTGATGAAACAAACATTTGTTGTTCTGGAAATGATTATTTTTCTAGAAATGGTCAACCTTTTAAAGAGAAGTACTTAGGGAAGGTTGTGGGGAGTTTTTTTTCGTTAAGGGATAGTACCAGGTCTTACTTGAATGAAAGTCTGATGTTTGCTGATGGCAGAGTGATTATTCTGTACTCTGGTTGATGTTTAGAGTAGATCGTCTGGTGCTCTCAATTGTTTTTATTTATATTTGTCATTTTGTTATATAAAAGAATTTTAATATGGTCTAAGACTTTGTGACAAGATGAGCCTCCTGCTTTATATAGCATCTTGGATTCAACTAAGAGATTTAAAAATTAATAGCATAAATGCCTCAAACCAACCTTGGCAGTTATTTTATAGCAGGAGAATACTGTCTTAATATTCTGTTCCTTTTAAATTCTTGGCAGAAGGCAAAATAGGATTGCCCTGTATTATGTACAAATAAAAATGTCTGTAAACAGCTTGTATGGTTTGCTGGGTCAAACAATGTTCCCAACCTCAAATCTATCTCATTTCCACTTTAGCTACTTTTAGTCATATTTATTAAGTAATGCAGTTTGTACTTTTTTATTTTGTAACATTTTGTGATTTTTTTGTACAATATTGTATTTGTACAATAGAGCAATTCTCAGCTGATGGAATGAATGAATAAAATGCATAATTTTACTTTTACAACGTCTTTTCGGCTAAAGTGGTTTGTAAGATATGAAGTGATGTCTGTAGAAATGTTTCTTACATGTATGCAACTTTTTATGTGTGAAGATATCACAGAATTCTGAGAGGTTTCTTAAGTTCTCACATGAACAGGGTAGGATAATTAGTAATTTCAAAGGATAAGTCTCAATGAAATATAATTTAAAAGTGGAGTAACTCAGGAAATTACTCTCTTTATTTCTAACTATAATTCCTATCTAAAATTACAGACGTACCCATTGGCTAATAAACAGGGAAGTGCAAGTATTCTGTTAACCAGTACAATGTTTAATTAAATATCATAGTTTTGTGTTCCACTTACTCTCAGAACAGATTTTAATGTTTTAAAGAGTAACCAAAGCAATGCCCTAATTTTTATCCAGTCTGACCTCTTGGGAATTTATTAATTTTAACACGTTATCAGATTTGGTTGAGAAGTGCACCTGTATACGTAATGCTGGGTATGTTTATCGCAGAGTTTGGGCTTTTTCCTTTCAGTTGATTATTTAGATGTCGTGGTTATAGACACAACTGAGCTTGAGTTCATTGTTAACTGCATTTTTGGAAGGATGCCATTGGTTATCAAGGAAAGACAATTTGTCAAAGGTTTAAATGTTAACTAATTATGCGTCTCTGGTCTTTTAGATAAGATAAGGTTTGCTTCATGGCTTCACTAATTATGTGACTTGGGAAGAAAAATTCTTTTATTTGAATTTACCTGGCTAAATATGGTTCTTTCCCTTTTCTCCACTTTATTTAGAGCTATATGAAATTTGGAGATCCTTCCAATTTACACAAGAAATGAATAGACTAATTAGGCATAAATTCCTAACAAGCCTTCTATAAGCCCATTACTGTTTTAAAAAACCAGATTCCTCTGTGTTCTGTTTGGTTTTCAAATTAGGATCCCAAGTCCTTGATTGAGCTTCTGAAGAGTGATGTGTTTAAATAAAATGAGATGGATGCTAAGATTGGGTTACATGGTAGCATGGCTGTTTGCTTCTCTCGGTAGGAGGTTTATGTCTTTCCCATCCTGATTCTGTGGCTTAGTTTCTTTGAAGAAGTGTGGTGTGGGTCACTCCCTTATGCTCAGTGTTTATTCTCCGCTGCCATTCCAGTCTTGTGTGTTAGCTGGAGCAGTCGTGGATGACTTGAGCAGTTGAAGAGTTGGAAATGCGGTTGGTTAACTCCTATTTACTTTTGGCAAACAGATTTATTAAGCAGTTCACTCCTTCAGTTAATCTTCTAGAGCTGCTAAGAGGCTCAAAACTTCTGAAGGAAACAGTTGATGCCGTGAGCTAAAGTTTCTTTAGAGTTTACTCCCTCCCCGATAAAATAGGATGCAGGAGGATAGAATCTATAAGTAAACCCAACTGTGTTGTTTTTAGGTAGATTAGAATGAAAATCATACTATTAACTGGAAAATTTTATGAAAGTGGTATGTAGATGAAAACTCTGATACAAATAACTATTAGTATGATTTGTTTTTGATCACTGTTTCATTTAAAAACTAAAGTGGCAGGCTGGCCCCATGGCCTAGTGGTTAAGTTCAGTGCAGTCTGCTTCAGCAGCCCTGGTTCATGGGTTCCGGTCCAGGGTACACACCTACACCACTTGTCAGCCATGCTGTGAGGGCAGCCCACATATAAAATAGGGGAAGATTGGCACACACATTTGCTCAGAGCTAATATTCCTCAAGAAAAAACAACCCCAACAAAACAAAACAGTGAGATTGTCAACAGATGTTAGCTCAGGGCTAATCTTCCACAGGAAAAAAAACTAAAAAAGTAAAGTGGTATAGTTAGTACTTCAATATCTTGGCAAAAACCTAATTCCTTGAGCTTTTTGTTTTCCTCTCAACGTTTTTTCTCTAAGATAGGATAAAATATACTTATTTTAGTATATTTAGTTGGACTGAGTAGTAAACTGTTGGTAAGTGGCTCAAGGATATATATATATATGTGATACTTTACGTTTTTCTAAACTTACAGTTGTATGCTTGAGATGGCAAAATTTTCAGTAGGTACAAAGCTGTTTCTCAGAAATCCACATTTGATAGAGGAGAGGAAATGCCTTAGAATCTTTTGAACATCAGAATTGGTTAGCTTCGGCTTGACTAGATTGTCCTAGGTTGCAATATTTTCTTCATAATTGATGTACTGAAGAAAAAAAGGATCTTGAAATAATCTCACTACTAAAATGTATGTGTTTTTCCTTTTTCCCTAAAAGATGAGAAAGTTAAACTCTTAAAATTTTACTGTGGTATTCTATGTGGTCATAGGGAGGAAAAGCGTTAGAGAATAAAAGTAGGTTTTCAACTTTTGGGCATCTGATAATTTGATATGTGGGTAAAGGTACTGGATAAATTCGAGAGTTTGTACTTCAAATGTGTAGCATGTTTATATTTAATACTTAGTTGTCACGTGAAACATAAATCCAGCACTTGTTTTTTTTGACGTCCCTAGAGTGTCTAGCACTGTCTCAAAGGGGCACTGAGAAAGATGACATTGGATTCCGTTTCGTTCCCCGAATCTAGCATGCTCAGTAGACATGGACTGCATTGTGTTCTCTGTGGAAACCCTGGGTTCCACCCCAGTTCCTTGCAGAGTAAATGCTCAGTAAATATTTGTTGAGTGAAGGAATGAAGTGAAGGGAAATGTGTGCTTTGGAAAATATTTAGTTGGTGGGTGTGAAATTAAATAAAAATGATTTGGTTCCAAAATAATTAGGAATTATCACTGACAAAGTAATTCTGAGAATTTTAAACCGAAATTGTGTTATAAAAAGACATTAAAGTATTGAAATCTATGATGGAAAAATAGGTGTTGAAACCAAAAATTAGAATTTATTGATTTTATCTATGTGTCATCCTCCAAACATCTTCAGAACTGAACCAAGAAAAATGATTTGAAAATAGAACTTCCATTAATCTGAAGTGATAGTAAAGGTTTTGCCTTGTCCGAAGGGACTTGCTCTGACTTCAGGGGTCACACCCGTCCCAAGCCCAGTCTACAGCAATTCCTAGTTGTGCTGTGTTTTCGTACTAAGCCTGGTTGGGAAGGAAGTGCTGGACAGATTTCCAGCTTACTTTGGGACTGTCGTGGTCAGGAGTGCTGGCTGCATGCTTAGGCCATTGGTCACTGGGGACTGGACAAGCAGTGTGAATCAGATCACGGCAGATCTATTGGGGGAAAAAAAGCAGTGTGTTTCCTCCTACTGTGAATTAGGTCAGTGACAATTCTATGAATAAAGGTCAGAGAGAGCGTTCACTGTCATCAGACTACTCACGGTAAAACCTTATCTAGCCTGCTTTCCCGCAAGTGAATTTTCTAAAGAATTGAACAATCCGTTTATGTGTAAAATATAAAACAACTGTTTTTGACAGAGTTCTTTAAGAAGTCACCTATGGTACACTTATTTGCCTTTGTAAAATAACTGAATCTAGTGTGATCTTCCCTTAGTGACTTAGGCTCTCCTGATGGCAGGGTATATGGCTGTATAGGGCCATGCCGGCTTGGCTGATTGCTGAGGAGTGACAGTGCCTTTGTACTTTCAAGGATCTCATTGCTGGGCCTTTTATCTTCATGGTTTGTACTTTCCCGTCTCCTCCCTCACATTCTGATTGTTCCTCTCTCCATTGTCCCTTTCCAGCCCTAATTCCGTATTGTGATTTCCTATGTTGAATTAGAGACACCAACCAACATGCTAGTCAGAATCGACTCTAAGATCATAGGAAATAGGTCTCTAATTCGGGACTAGGATGCTTTGCTATGAGGAATGTGCTTGAGCTTTAGTTTTTGGTCAACCAGGGAGCTTTTTTGCCATTTTTGCACTCTTTAGTGGTATCCTGGAAATGCTGAATTTGTCTGATTAAGGGACCTCTGAATGTGTGCAGTGGCACAAAACAAAACAGAACAACTTGTGGTTAGCTGTCTGAAATCCTCACAATGGGCGTTGATTTGTCATTGCTCGGTTAATACTTTGCTTCCTCTCTGCCGTATGTAATCCTTTTTAGGATGTACCTGCCATTGTCTTCCTTTCTTTTTTTTTTTTTTTAAAGATTGGCACCTGAGCTAACTATTGCCAATCTTCTTTTTTTTTTCCTGCTTTTTCTCCCCAAGTCCCCCCAATACATAGTTGTATATTTTAGTTGTGGGTCCTTCTAGTTGTGGCATGTGGCACGCTGCCTCAGCATGGCCTGTTGAGCGGTGCCATGTCCGTGCCCAGGATCCGAACCAATGAAACCCTAGGCCACCGAAGCAGAGAGTGTGAACTTAACCACTTGGCCCTGGGCCGGCCCCTGTCTTCCTTTCTCTTATGCATTTTTGTATTTAGTTTTCTGGTCCACCAGAGTATGCTAATTATGAAATAATTCAAATATCAGGTCCTCATTGAACAACCCCAAATCACAATGCACATGGACAGGTCCAATACAATTGTGCATGCTCTCTCTTGAATTTCCTCTCCCTAATACTTCTTTTGATGATGTGTATTATGTCTACATTGGGTAAATAAGTTAGTCTTCCTCATCTTGGCCTTCCCTTTCCTTGAAAGTATTTTTCCTTCATATTGATTAGAATGGTTGAATACATTCAGTAGGAATGTGTTACTATGCATTAATATGCTAATAGAACTGAGACAATTTGAAAAAATTCCAGTGGGATACATGCATTTTATATTTTAAAGCAGTTAAAGCAGAATCCTGTCCCCTCCAACCTTCCCCCCAGCATTTGTACTTTGAATTGGAATGATGTTAGCAAGCGTTACTGCCAAGTGGATTGGCAATGCATAGAGAGGTAACCTCGATGATATCATGACTGAGTCTGATCTAATGCTCCACTTGGATTAGAAGTTCTCTGAGTAATTTTGGGAATGGACCATGTGCTTGTATGTCTTAGCTTATCAAGGTACGGAAAGGTAGTGTGCACAAGAGCTAATTGTGCAGGGAACTTATACCAATGTGTCACGTAACACCTGTGCAGCCAGTTTGTAAAATAAACTCAAACACGACTTTCAGTTCTAATGACAAACAGGAAACCTTCACACTTTTGGTTTCTTACGGTGAAATTTGAGCTATACTGATGGTGTCATAGGAATGAAAGAAGTGGAAGAATACAGTCAGGAAGTTCTTAGTTAGCTGTCACTTCACTGCCTTCGCCATCTTGCTGGAAAGTGCCAGACCTAGGGGGAGTCAGCCATAATATTTTTTTTAAATCTAAACAATGGTCATGTCACAATAAACAGCAGGTGCCTGAAACAGAAACCTCAGTAGTTGCTGATGCAGGATCCCAGGACAAAGAAGAGAGAGATTTAAGATGTGTGTTGAGCTTTTCAATATAAAGTAGTTCTCTGGCAGATTTTTCATTACCTTTTCGTGTTACTGCTGGTAGCTGTACTACTCAGAAATTGTGGCAGTTTGCAAAGAGGTGGCAATACTGATTTAGAAGGCAATTGGACCCTGCAAGAATGGACAGGGCAGTGTTAATAGTTAAGCTAACTTGTTCTAACGAAAAGCTTATTTCTCTCTCACTTAACTGTTCCAAAGGGAGCAGTCCAGGTTGGCAGGGTGGCTCCCCAGGTCACTGTCACCAGGTGTGGGATCTGAGCTGGGCTCCCACTGTGTCTGGATTGTAGCTGGTGGGAAGAGCACATACCCTGAGGTGGTACAATTCACTTCTGCTCTTGTCTTGGCCAGAACTTCGTCACGTGGCCTCATCTAACTGGGAAATATCCTCCAGACTGTTCCCAAGAAGAAGGGTGAATGGATTTGGCAGAAAAATAGCAATCTTTTCCAAATCTTTATTTATTAGAAATAGTGTAGGGTTAAAATATCTTTAAGAAGAAAATTATAATATTGAGATACCTGGGAATAAACTGAATAAAATATACATTCACTTGTTTCACATGACAAAGATATAAAAGTGGAATTAATAGTTGCCGTAATTTTGGGTTCCTTATCAGCTCCTCAACAGTGCATTTGCTACAGGTTAAATATATACATAGGCAAGGCCTTCCATGTTTTGAGAAGGCTGCTGTTTTTCTATTTCCTTTCCATTCTTAATTGTTCTTTAGTATATCAGAAATATCTTGAAAATCTGGCCTTCAACACAGCCCTGCCTTTTTTGGGAAAGAACGTTATGTAAAACTTCTTTTCTTTTTAGGTTTTTACAGATCTTGCTTCTTTAGGGTATTTCTGGCTTTACGTCTCCTTCTTTATTTTCTCTTTTTTTTTTTTTTACATTGTCCTTGATTTTCTTTTAGAAGAGTTTTATGTGGTCTACTCTACTTAAAATTAAGTAATCTTTACTAATTTTTACTAATTTACCAGGTCTTTAAAAGAAAATGACTAAACCTTACCCTACCCCCTAAAAAGGGGGAAAAAAACATACCAGTAGTGGGTACTTAGTAGGTGAGAGGCTCCGTAGAAGGGTCATACTTAGAATTTAAGGATGAGGCTTACCCTCTGAAGTTAAAGTTAATAAGAAGCATCATAAATCAGTCAGAGCAGCCAGTTGTAAAGACAACACATCCCAAGAGATGCTCGCTGAAGTTCTCGTTGAGGAGAAGGGCTCCTCCCAGTTGAGTCAGGGCAGCTGTACTCCAAACGCCAGCCTTAGCAGGAGTCAGTCAGAGGTAACGGACGTGAAGAAAGCCATAACCGACCCAGGCACCTATATCCAAATTTATCTGTCAGCGTGTCTGTCCATCTGTCCTGTTGCAGGAAGGTATTGTCACAAGAGAAGGGTGGTGGTCTGTGCGATGCTATAGAAGAGAGCCCCGGAGCATTGGTCCATGTGTCCCTACTTTTATCTAGGTGAGAAGGTGCCCTGGGCAAGCCACACTAATATGCTGACTCGAGAAGAAAAATAAAGGAAAATATTTGTTGGAAATAGGAAGTAAATATTCATTCAACAAATACTGACGCTGCAGAGTAGTAGGTCCTGTGCTGTGTACTGTGTCAGCGCACAGGCTGCAGGGTCACGGATACCGTACAGATACTCCAGCTGAATACCTGGGGCTCTAATAATCATATCTCACACAAACAATTTTGCTGATGAGAGGTCTTTGGAATCCAATGGGCTGGGGTTCAAATGGAGGCTGAACCATTTATGACCTTGGGTAAGTTAGTTAACTTCTTGAACCCTACTTCATCATTTCTATAATGAATATAGGTATTGCATTTATTTCAGAAGGTTGAGTAAGGATTAAATGAGAAATAATACACGATGGATATATCTCAAGCACAGAGTTAGCACTTGGTGAACATTAGCTAATTCTCTAACTATGACCTTTAGGACCACAGGACCAGCTAGTTTATGTACATTGAACCTGTTTCATAGCTTGCCTTCAGGTTTAATCCTGATTTTCTATTTTGTACTTACTCTGATTTAGATGATTTTTTAGCATTGATTGTTAGACTGGTATTGAGCTTCATTATTATTAATTAAGAGGTTTTTACTTTATTCATGCAGATGCTTAATTTTAATATTTTTGTATTGGCATATTTAATAGCAAAAATTTTTTGCAAAACTTGAAAATTCTAAGTGCTTTCAAAAAAGTGATTATTGAGTAGCTTCCATTTTGCCATTTATTTATATTTTCATTTAGTCAGAACTTGTTGATAGCTCCAATTTGCCTAGAAATATCAAAACTCTCTTTGAAATGGACAATTTTTTTTTTGACTGGGGATTTTTCAGTGAAATTTTGATCATTTTGGTATGTGTGTTTAAGAACTATGGGATTCTTTCCTTTGATACAACATTCTGCTTTGGTTGTCTCATTTTTAATATAATGTCTCATCTGCCAGATTTGATGTTATAATTGGGGGGCATTTTGAATTTTGAATTTTCTAGATTCATGAATCTCATTCTTTCCTCACCACTTTTTGTGAAGGAATAAAAATAGGGGTTATCTCTGTTCTAAAGACAATGAAATTGAAACCGAAGTCAAGTTTTCCTAGGCTGTGGTGGTGTTGGGACCAGCACCAGGAAATTTTAAACCAGGAAATTTTAGGTTATAGCACATGTGTTTTCCCCAACAGACTGGTAGTGGTTTCCAGGGGCCCTCATTTAAGAAAGTCATGCCCAGGCTTGGTAGGAGTGTCCATAAGTCCACCAGAGCAGAAGGAAGTGGCAACCCGTGTGACAGATATTTGCTCTTTGTATGTTGGACCATGTTATCTACATGGCCTTTTCTGTGGATGCTTTGCAGAGTGGAGGAGAGCTTCATTATAATGATTTTCTATGAAACTTCAGCTGTGTTTAATTTGATAACTCTTAGAAAAAATAAATATTCATCCTTCAAATTTCACTGTTACAAAGAAGCACACAATGAAATTCTTGGTATTAAGAAGACATAATTTTCAAGCAGTATAAAGCTACATAGATGAGACTTATTAGTTTCACCAGTGGATAGATATGCATGTGTGTGTATTTTTACATTTATGTATGTATATCTTTATTATATTTATATCTGTATATATGCTTGTGTATTTTTATATGTAGATGGCATATCTTTATTCTGTTTACACATATGTATATTTGTGTGTGTGTGTGTGAGTAGAAAATGGTTCAGAGATTTAGTAGGTCTGGAATGGGGCATGGGCCTTATATGTTTAAAAGTCTTCCTGGGTGATTTTGATGATCAGCTAGATTTAGGAACCCTTGAACTACAGAAAGACCTTATGAGTCTCACTCAGTGAGGGAGCAAGTGCTCTTGTGCAGTTTAGAAAGATTAGGAGAGATGAAGAGTAAGAAGGAGTATGATGAAAATTCATAATATCATGAATGCTATGAGGATGAACCTGGATATGCTCACCAAATCCCCAAACACCAAGACAAGGTAAATTTATTCAGTTTGATTCTTGTATGTGTAAATATGCCCGTAGTTGTCCACAATATGTCAGCAGAGAAGACGCCGAGTTCAGAGCGTTGGGAACCTGTCGGGGAAGCGCCAGTTGGCAGGCTCTAATCACTGGCCTTCTTTTGGGAGGTGCCCTTTGTCATCACTCCTGTGCCACTGTAGTTGACAGGCGATGGTCAGGTTCTTTCTGCTTCTTAAAGAGAAAGATGTGATATTAGGATTCTCTGGAGTGCAAATGACAGAAACTTGATCCAAACTGGCTTCAGGAAAACAAACCAACCAACAAGGGAGGGGGGTGTATTGATCCGCGTTGTGGAGCAGGATCCCGGCACAGCTCACAGAGTGGAAGAGAAAGCTACAGGACCCCGGTCTTCAGGGCTTGGAATCAGGTCTTCCATATACAAGTCTGTCTCTTTGGCTTTCATCTCGACAAGTCTCTGCTTTTATTCAAGTGTTAGCCTCTTTCTTCCTAGCCCATGAGACATAATCAGTGCTTCTGGGTCGCCCCCAGATAGCATCTCCAATGAAAGGGGTCCATTTCCTTGTCTCTGTATCCGTAGGTCGCAAACTTTAGTGGGCATCACCTGAAGCATTAACAAGAATCTCCTGAATTGCCTGTTAAAGGACAGATTGCAGGGCTGCCTCCAGAGTTGCTGATTCAGTAGTTCTGGGTGGGGACTGAGTATTTGAATTTCTAGTGAGTTTCCAGGTGATGCTGATGCTGCTGGTCCCAGGACCACAGGGCTGTCCATTAATCCCAGAGCAGAACCTTGTCTTTCCTCTGGGCTTTGCACGTGCTGTTTGCTATGTATTACTTGGTCTGTACTGTTTTCACAATTATAATAGTTAACCTCAGTGCTTTACCTGCTTTTTCTCATTTACCTCTCAGGATAATCCCATAAGTAGGTATTATATATAATAGGTATTATATTGTTGTTACCTATAAGTGAGGAAGAGTAGAGGTAGGTGCCTGGCAGACAGTTGGCCTTCCGTAAGTTTTTCAAAGTATAGATGGAGTATTAGGTTTAAAAATGGCATTTTCAACATATTTTCCACTTCTCTGTCTCAAAATACTTACCAAAAAGAGATGGAAAAAACCCAGAATTCCACAAGAACAAAGCAAATGAGAAAGGAGGTGACAATAATAAAAGTGTGGAAACTGGAAAGAGGAGTGGTGAATGATTTGGCAGATCAGAGAGCCAAAAACTTTACCAGACTTGGGGAGAGTCCAGAAGCAGCCTCACTCGCAGAATCCCAGAGAGCGGAGAATCGGAGAGAGGCCCCTGGCTACCTCTGCTGGTGATGGCACCAGTGGGGCTAAAAACAGGGAATGTGGAGACACAGCTGCACCCCTCTCCCCGCTTAGATCTGAGTGCTGGCCGCCAGGCTTACACCTCTCCCCTCCCTCCTACACCCAGCCTTAGGCAGATTTCTTTCTGGGGAAATAGATTAAACCAAGAGAAAAGACCCACAGAGACTCTTAGTTGGGATCCTCTGTAAAACAGGCACTCCAGGTCACTCAGCGTGAAGCCACTGCTCCAGGAGCACCACCCTGCACGCACTGCAATCAGCTTTTCCCTCGGAAATATCAGCACCACGGAGCATGAGGCATTTTACATCATTTCTAGAACAAAAGAGAGATACCAACAAATGAAAAAAGAAAACGGTCAATAAAAAGGAAAGAGAAAGTAAGCAGAATGCAGTGAATGGAAGAAAACCTGAAATAAGAAAAAAGTAAATAGACCTATAGTTGATATTTTCAGAGAGAGAAGAGAAGATCTTGGATCCTGGAGAACAGAATACTATTTTTAAAAAGAACTCTTGTCAATTAAAAATAGCACAGCTGAAGTTAAATATTCAGTAGAAGTTTGGAAGATAAATTAGACGAAATCTCTCAAAAATGGAACAAGGAGACATGGAATGGAAAAGAGACACAAAATAAGAAAATGAGGAGATTAATCTAGGAAGACCGCTATTTGACTAATAGGTGTTCCAGAGATAGAACAAAGACAATGGTTGAGAGAAAAGATTGTATGGAAGATTTCCCTGTGCCAGCCCCAGTGGCCTAGCGGTTAAGTTTGACACACTCTACATCAGCAGCCTGGGTTCGGTTCCCAGGCACGGACCTACACTACTCACCTGTCAGTGCCCTTACTGTGGTGGCTGCTCACATACAAAATAAAAAAGAGGAAGATTGGCAGTGGATGTTAGCTCAGGGCAAATCTTCCTCAGTAAAAAAAAAAAAAAAAAAGATTTCCCAGGACTCAAGGATAGTAGTCTCCAGATTGTAAGGCCCCACAGAGTGTCCACAGGGTCATCATGGAGAGCCATACAAGTTTTGTCTATGGATTAAATGGGAATAGTGCTCCCTAGAGAGGTGCAGTGGACAACCTGTATAACTGTGCGTGGCAGCCCAATGAATGCACAAAGACCCACACCATGACATTTCGACCAGAAATTTCAAAGTATTAGGAATGACTAAAAGAATAGCCTCCAAGCCTTCAGAGGGGAAATATAAGTCATATTTGGAACCTTAGGAACAAGAATGGCATCAGACTTCTCAACAGAAATGTCACAGCACCAGAAGACTATGGAACAATGCTTGCAAATTCTGAAGGAACATATTTTCCAAGCTGCAACTCTATTCCTAGCTACATCAGTTAGTATTATTAATTGTAAACAGCAGAAACTATAGTTTAAGCAGATAAGAAATTTGTTGATCTCAGATTGCTTAGGTTGTTCGTGAACTTTTCTGGTGAGCCAGAGAATGCAGCCTTATATGCCACGTTGCCAGGATCCATACCCGAAGACCACTGTCTCCTGAGGAAACATCTCCACGGCCACGCCTGGCACAGACACCACAGCTGACAGCGATGATGAAGTGCCGCTACTGAGCCATCCCTCCCCTGCAGGGTCGATGTCTCTATTTCCATCATTTATTAAGAAAATGGCTCTGCAAACACTGCTCGCATGTTGCTTACTTCTGAAATGAAGTCTCATACAGGTTTATGTCATTGGAAGACTTTAGGCTACAGACCTCCTTCCCGACTCTCAGCAGCAAAAGAGCACATTCTAGATTCTACCTTGGAAAAGGGAGACCTAAGATGTGGGAAATTTACCAAGGGAAAGGTGATTAAAAGAACTTGGGTAGGGAGTTGACCCCGTGGCCGAGTGGTTAAGTTTGTGCGCTCCACTTCAGTGGACTAGGGTTTCACCAGTTTGGATCCTGGGTGCGGACATGGTGAGCCATGCTGAGGCAGCATCCCACATAGCACAACCAGAACGACCTACAACTAGAATCTACAACTCTGTACTGGGGGGCTTTGGGGAGAATAAGAAGAAGGAAAAAAAAAAAAAGATCTTGGGTGGCACCAAAAATAAACAATATTTACACCAGCCAAGCTATCAACAGTGAGGGCAGAATACACATATTTTCAGATAGTCAAGTCCCAAAAAATGTACCATGCCCTCAGCCTTTCTTGGAAATCTTCTGGAAGAAGTTCTCCTACCTACCCAAGGGTGTAAACCAAGGAAAATTAAGACGTGGGTGCAGGAAATAGGCATCCATCTGAGACAAGACAAAGGGAATGCCCTAACGGTGGTGGAAGGGACCTTCAGGTTGATGGCAGGGCCACAGGTCTAGAGAGCAGCTGGCCCAGCCTGGAGCAGGAGGGCGGGCTGCAGGGAGATGGTGACCTGAGTGTGAGTGTGGTCGGGGGGCTGACACTGCTGTTGAATGGTTTGGGGACAGATCAATGATAAGAACATAGAAGACTAGCAAATGGAAGAAAAGAAGACAATGATTAGATTTAGGGAGAACAAAAAGTTGCACAAGGAAAGGAAATATAACCGCAATACATTAAATGTGTGTACTCAGCTGTCAAAGATAATTGCACGTGTAATCATAAAATGTACACTCTGCATATTGACTTAGAAAAATGAAATATAATTATATTGGGTAGATAAGGGAGGGGAAGTATATGCATGTATGTGAGGATGTAAGAGTTAAATTCTTATCTTCTGTAATGGAAAATCAATATATATTATCTAAAAGTAAAAATCAGGAAGTATTTTAATATTTCTATTAAATATAACTATAGTATATATTTATGAGTATAAATTATTTGTATCAATAATTCACATAATTATAATAATAACAATATAAGCACATTATTTTATAATGTGGAGGAAAATATCACAGTAAAGTTGAAGAAGTGAAACTACTTACCTCTGGGGAGTGGGAGGATTGTGACAAGGGACTATCATTTTTCATTTTAAACTGTGTTGAACATTTGACTTAAAAATATGAATATATATAACAATAAAAAAAATAGCAATTCCAGAGTAAATTCAGTACCTTGCGGATTCTTGGAAGCTCTGTGTCCCATATTTTAGTTCAGCACTATTCCTAATGCTATAGTCCACGATCAAGACCTTAGTTCTTGTTCTAGTGTGAAATACTTGACATGGCATGAATGAGAGATCTGTGGGGAGGGGGAGAGACAGCAGTGAATAAAGTTATGTTCGTTCTTTAGTTAAGTGAAGCTAGACGCGCATCTCTTCTACGTAGATGATAAAATATGCTCAGGACATAAAGGTAACTGAAATTTACAGGAGAAATGGAAGAGAAAGGAGACTAGCATGTCCAGCAGGTTGCTAATTCTGTGCTAGAGTAGTTAAGTTCCTGCAGTGGTAGTAATTGGTTACACTGAGGCATCTGAGCTGGTGGTTAGAAGATTCATACCTCTCACATAGACCTTGTGTTCAGATCACCGGAGGGTTTCAGTATACCCTGGGGACGCAAACTAAAATACCATCAGTCCGTAAGGAATTAATAGTCTAGTGGGAGCATAAAATAATAGAGGAAATTATAAGAACACAAATGTGTTAATTTTTTTTTGTTAAGTTGACCCTTGAATTTCAGAAAAGTGGAAAATCCGTGAGATTTGAGTTATCAAAAGAGCTTCATGGAGGCGGCGGGACTCAGAGCAGACTTCGAAGGGAGGAAGGAGTAGAATTGTGAGGGGGAGAGGAGAAGACATCTCTGGGACCGCACCTTGGAACACACAGAGGTGGCAATGAGTGTGGTGTATTCAGATCAGTAAAAAACTGGCCTGTCGTGCCTTGAGGAGGAGTTCTTGTGGAGCACCGGGAGCGGGGCCAGGGGAAGTGTAGGATAGGTAGGCGGGGCTATATCATAGAAGATAGAAGTCAGGGAGGAGAGTTTGGACTCGACGTGTTAAAGAAGGTACACTTTAAAACAAGGGAATGATTTTTCTTGACGTATCTTGCCTTAAAATATAATTTTGTGGTTTTTTTCTTATTATAGAATTAAACATACTACTTATAGAAAATACAAGCATCTTAGATGGTTTTTGGTTAAGGTCCCGTGGGACAGTTCTGTTAGACGTAAAAGAGCTTGAGATTTGAGATTAGATCTGGATTAAGGTCATGACCTTGCCACTGGTGGTCTGTGACCTTAGACGAGGAGAAAGTTCCCTATTCTGCCTAAACTTTGATTGATTTCTTCATCTTTTAAATTGAGTGAATGTGGCAGACGCCTTTTGAGTTTCTCTGGAAACTTCCCTTTGCCCCCATTCACAGGGATCAGTCACTGGGGAGCCCCACGGATCATGGCTGATTGCCTCTGGGGTACATATCTGACCACAGCTGGACTAATCAGCTTCTTTCTTTTGGAAATTTGGCACATTTGTGGGCCTGGAATGGTAACATCTGAATTTAGGAGGCCATACGTGTAATCTCTTCTACAGACTCCTGGAGAAGCAGAAAAAGTAGCTGGTTTGCAGAAAGAGAGAAGAATGAAGGAAATGTGCTGAGAGATCTGGATGATAGATGGAGAGAGAATCCTGAGAGAGTTTCATTTTCCAGTATCAACCCCTTTCTAAGGCCAAGCTGCCTTCCTGCATCCTTGTAATAAATAAACTTTTTTTCCTTAAGCTAATTCGAGTTAGTTTTCGTTACTTACAAACTAAAAGTCTTAATTCACACAGGATGGTAAGAGCTATCTGTAGAGCTTATGCACTTCCCCATGTTGCCTGGCCCTACCTCCAGACTTGGGCTTTGATCCTTGCTTGATGGAGATCCCAGCCATCACCTCATCTCCTTGTACTTCCGGCTGCTTCTGCCACCTCTGAAGTGTGACTTCAGCATGGCACTCATTACATTCGTTATGGTGAGAACTGTAGTCATTCCAGTGACATGGGATTGGAGCCCCAGAAGCTACAGCTCCTCCCTCCACTTCTGGACTCCGAGGAAATGCTGAAACAGGGGTTATAGAATCTGGCTTCTCCAGTAGCTGCCCAAAGGGCCAGGTAACCCAATCCGGTAGTGTGGTGGAGTCCATCAGTTGACTTTTGCTACAGACCCGAAAACTTAGTGCCTTTAAACGGGAAACTCTTACTTACACAATTCCAAGGGTGGCTGGGCAGCTCTGGCCTGGGCTAGCTCATCTGAGGCTGAATGATGTAGAATTGAGTTACAGGTCTGTTGGTTGGCAGGCTGGTTGGTCTGGGGGTGCCTCACCCACATGTCCAGCAGTTGGCTCAGTTTTAGCTGGGACAACTGCATGTGTCCCTCCTCACCCAGCAGATGAGCCTGGGGTCATTTACACTCTGGCAGAAGGATCCTAGCAGCAAGAGAGGTCAAGCCCACACGCACAAGCACTTTTCAAGTCTCCACTCAGCATCGTATGTGTTAATGTCTCATTGGCCAAAGAAAGTCAAATGGCCAAACCCAGATTCAAGGGGTGGAGAAACAGACTTTTCCTTTAGATAGAGGTTGCTGCAAATTCACGTTAGAAAGGGACACCTATATAGGAATGGGAAGAATTACTGTGACAATTTTTGTAAATAATCCACCACAGAATTTTTTTTTTTTTTGAGAAAGTTTAGCCCTGAGCTAAGTACTGCCAATCCTCCTCTTTTTGCTGAGGAAGACTGGCCCTGAGCTAACATCCATGCCCATCTTCCTCTACTTTATATGTGGGACGCCTACTACACCATGGCTGCCAAGCGGTGCCGTGTCTGCACCCGGGATCCGAACCTGCGAACCCCGGGCCGCCGAGAATGGGAACATGTGAACTTAAGCACTGCGCCACTGGGCCGGCCCCTACCACAGAATGTTAATGCCTAGTGGGGTGAACTTTGACAATTAGAAGACACAACAGAAAGGTCAACAGGCAAATCTCTCTCTTTTCTTTCTCCTTGGTGGACGATTCTGAGTGCACCGGTTCTGCATGCTCTCCCCAGAGATGCCCTATGAGCCATGCAACTGTCTTGATAGCTTTCTCTTCCTTGACTCACTTCCCTCCTCTTGCCGCCCTGGAATTGTACTCACCGACAAAGTGTCTCATAGAGGCTTTGTCTCAGGTTTGTTTCACAGCTATTCCGAGCTAAGACACTATTATATCAGATTCTTGAGAGGATTAAAGGGGATATAATGTTTCTGGGCTATGCTCCATAAGTTCTAACTTTTGTTATCACTAACAAAAATATTTTATAATAGTAAAATCTTAGTGAATTTTAAATGTAGAAATTCTAGGGGCCGGCCCAGTGGTGCAGTTAAGTTCCTGTGCTCAGCTTCAGTGGCCTGGGGTTTGCTGGTTCAGACCTACGCACCACTCATCAAGCCATGCTGTGGCAGGTGTCCCACATATAAAATAGAGGAAGATGGGCACAGATGTTAGCTCAGGGCCAATCTTCCTCAGCAAAAGGAGGAGGATTGGCAGCAAATGTTAGCTCAGGGCTAATCTTCCTCACCAAAAAGAAAAAAAAAGTTCTTGTTAGTATTAAAAAAAAAAAAGTAGAAATTATATAGGTTACAGTCTCAAATCACACTGCAGCAAAACTAGAAATTAATAAGTTTAAAGAAAACATTCCAACCTGAGGAAATTAAAAACAAACAAACAAAAGACAAACCCCACAAACATTCCTACGTAGCATTTGGCCAATAACACAAACAACAGACTACAAAAAGAATGAAAAGAAAAAAATAATATTTAAAAATCTCCAGCGTATGCAACCAAAATTGTTCACACAATTAAATTCCTTAATGGTCCTGATAAACAAAAAGAGAAAATAAGACATAAAACAAGTATTCTTCTTAAGAGTTTAGAAAAAAGAGCAAAAGCAGACCCAAGGAACGAGAGTACCAACACAGCAGAAGTGTGCTGGAGTCTGCTCTTGCTGCTTCTCGAGAGCTGACTGCCCAGTTTTGCAGAATTCGGTGAGTTGGGTGTTACAGCCATTATTAAAAATTGCATTATATAAGCTTAAATAAACTCTATTAAAAACAAAAGTAATAAATACTCAAGTCACCGCTTCCTATATTTCACTTCATGTCACTGAGTTGATCACGCGATCGTGAGTTTGTTCCTGTCTGTTGTGTTTGTCTGGTGGAAATACCACGTGCTGTAATGGCGTCCTTCTGAGCATCTTATTCCCAGCGCCGTATTCACAGATGTCACACCGGAGACCAGCCGTGGTGGGAGTACTTACACCATGGTGTTTGGCAGTGCTACCAATCAGAGCCATCGCCTTCTCTTCCGCATCCTTCTCTTCTACAGACCTGTTGTTAAACATTTACCAGCATACCAGTGGCCAGCAGTAAATAATCTTTTTTAAGGCATATGAATTTTTCAGCATGAGATTAGAATAAAAATGAAGGTAGAGCGTTAAGACACTTAAAAGTGCACACTCATTTCCGTGTTGTGGAATGCTCTGAATCTCGGGGGTGCATTTCCTGGGTTGGGATGCTTGCAGTTAAATCAATTCTAATTATGCAAGATGGATCTTAGTACTTAAGACTGACCCAGATCTCAGCATGTTTCTCTAGATTGGCAATCAATAAGGACTGGGCTGTATGGAAGTTTTCTAGCAAAGTCTCTGGCTGCCTCTATGTTCTCCAGAATCTAGAAATTGGGGGTGGGGGTGGTGGCGGGAAGAATGTATTATTGTATAAACACAGATTTTTGTTAAATGAAATACACTTATACATCTTTATTTCTATAAAGCATAAGAAAAATGTAACTAGCTTGGTGAGTTTTAGTGAAAACAACAAATAGCAACAGCAACTAAATCCTTTTTTCACTGTAGGGGTTATTTTCTTTTGATTAGAAATAATTCTTAGTAAAAAATGCTTTATAGCAATTTGTGTTAAAGACGTTTTAAACTGGAAGCTTAGTTTAAAAAATAAGTTAATGCTAGTTAAAAATAGAGAATTATGTTAAAGATTTTGGCTTGAGTAAAAACAGCTTGAGCCAGCACACAATTCCATTAGGTACCAAGAGTTTATTTCTGTTTATTTTTTCAAATTCACTAAATTTGGGAAGAAAAGGTTCTCTTAATTCACTTTGTGTACCTGGTTAAGTTTCTTTCTGTTTCACCATATTAACTTTTAAACATAATGTGGAATGGATTTTGGAGGATGAGAAACGCAGCTCTATGAAAGTTACCTGACACAGGTTTCTCCTTTATGCCCAAAATGTGTGATGACGCTATGAAGTAAAGAAAATATATTAGAGCAGTTTACCTCTATATGAGAAGTATTATATTTGAAGTCTATGCCTTAAGTTTTAAGAATTACTTAATTTGTGCATAAGTTTCTTGTGGCCTATAGAATATAGTGCATCTCTTTTTTCTTTACTTGATTTTTTTTCTTTCTTTTTTGGTGAGGAAGATTGGCCCTGAGCTAACATCTGTTGCCAATCTTCCTCTTTTTGCTTGAGGAAGATTGTTGCTGAGCTAACATCTGTGCCAGTCTTTCTCTATTTTCTATGTGGGATGCCACCAAAGTATGGCCTGATGAGCAGTGTGTAAGTCCACAACTGGGATCCAAACCCATGAACCCTGGGCTGCTGAAGAGGAATGTGCAAACTTAACCACTATGCCACCGGACTAGCCTTTCTTTTTTTTTGTGGGCCGCTGCCACAGCATGGCCACTAGCAGATTAGTGCTGTATGTCCCAACCCAGGCTGCCAAAGTGGAACGTGCCGAACTTAACTACCAGGCCACTGGGGCTGGTCCTTCACTTGATTTTTTTAAGTAGCATTTGGTGTTAGATTTTCTTTTAAAACCAAGATCTTTCCTTATGCTAGTGATTATTTAAGAAATCTCTCTTAAAATAATGGTAAGATTTATTTTCAAGTCAGTTAGAAGACTTTCAACTAGAAAATAAGCCATTTCCAAAGATGTCTATGAATCATGTCTGACATCTGAACTTTCCTTTTCATTTGTTCTTGGCGTTGTTGGCTCTTATGGCAGTCCTGGGGCTTATTGGAGCATGTGAAGCTCTTAAGACTCGCAGTTGATATAATAAAACCCTTTAATGTAAATTTGTCTTATTGTTCTGCATGTGGTTGCTGATTCTGCACACGCGTCATTCAGAGCTAGATATAAAAGATTATATTTGGAAGTAAGGAACTAAATGATCCTTTCTAATTATGTTAAAATATTTAAGCATTTGGATTTACTTTCAGTCTAGATTAAAGATCTCTTGGAAACAGGACTCTACATTTTTGTTATTTGCCTTCGAGAGATAATCTAGCTAATTTGTAATATATGTGAAAGTGAAGTTTCAGGCTGAAGGGACCTAGTGAGATTTGGGTTACTCTAGTAAGAAAAATGGGAATGAAGGATAGACAAAGTGGATCAAAGCCTAACTGGATTATGAGAATATATCACTGGTCTGATTAAGTAAGAACTAAATTTGAGCCTTGAAGCACGATTTGAAAAGTCTACTTCTGGACTCCAGGTAGCTCTTTCACTTGTCTAACTCAGTGTAAATAAATATTTGTTAAGTAAGTGATAGGTAAGAAAATCATAATTTAGAGAAATAGTCTATGTTTTCAAACTAATTTTATATTTTTCCTTGAAATCTTTTACTGTTCTAAATGTAAGTTTAAGCAGCAATCTGGGTAACTTAATTCTTGGGTTTGCCAAAGTAAAACTGAGGGCTTATATGCAGTCTATTTTTGTATCATGATAATTTATCCGTTAGAAGCAAGTTTGACACGTTGAAGATGAAGCAGTGTCTTCTAATGAGGATTCCCAGAATAGAATCAGCGTATTAATAAACGTGCCCGTCATCCACCTGAAATCCTTTACCTGACTAGTGTTTGTCGACCAGTCACCGATCAGGCCTGTATTGACTCTTCTCAGTCTTCCAGTTTGACTGACTGCTGACTGTTGACCGCATTAGGTGTTGTCAGTAGACCAGAAGGGTAGTGAGTTTAACAAAATGATAAGCAATGGCTGTTTACTTAAATTCCAAGAGCAAATTCTTTGTTAAAAAGGACCTTGTGTATGAATTTTAAAGATCCTGTAATTGATATAATGATCAGTGAACAATCAAATCTGTCATCACTGGAACAGCTACTACTTGGTTGATTTTAACCAACAGATATCAGTCAACTGATCACCCTTAGTACAAATATGGTGCCCCATAGAGTATAATATTTGGCGAATCTATTATAGATATTATTGTAAGATTTTGCCTTGTTGGTTGTCCGTCAACTAAAAAGGAAAAAGGTAAGAATCTTTCACAAAACACATTTGAGAGTAGAGTCGGGGTGGAGGTGAGCTTGCTTTCTTTGAACACAGCAGAGATAAAGATTGATAATAGACATGTTTACCTGTATCAATTATCAATTAGCTGCCATCCAGATGAATTCATGAGGATGAATTTGTTATGTTCTAGCATTATGATTTTTGTGAAGCTATGTATCTGAAAACTTAAGAACAGTGTTATTCATTTGTTCATTCATTCATTCATTCAACAGACGTGTGCAATGAGGCATTAGATGAGGCTGGAGATGTGGGCAGGGCCAGGCCATGTAGGGTCTTATAAGCCACGGAAATGAGTTTGGACTTTATTGTAAGCCAACTGGGGGACAGTTGGAGGATTTTAAACAGGAGAGTAAACAAATAAAACATTTGATTTACTGTCTAAAAATATCACTGTGCTGTGTAGAGAATAAAGTGCAGTAAGCGAAAGTTACGGTGTTATTGCAATGGTCAAGGCAGAAAGGCTGGCAGCGTGGATTAGGGCAGGCAACGGCGAGGAAGATAAGCAGGCAGGCTCAGCTGTATGGGTCTAGACACTCGTAGTTGACGGAACAGAGAATTCAGACTCCACCTAATACCTAGACATTTTTTTTTGTTAGAGGAAAAGTGATCTTTACATTCTTTTTATTTTTCACCTGAAGTTTTAGAAAAGATCTCCAAAATTAATGCTATAGTTAAATAAAGTTATAGTTAAACTAAAGTTAAGTTACTGAACAGAAGTATACTACTGAGTATGCAAAACAGACAACAGAACATATTGACCCATCAAATATTAAACAATGGTGTCCTGACATAAACTTTTAAAGTTCTAAGTGAGTAATTTTCAATGAATACAGCAAGGAAAGGCTTTCCCCATATTGAATGATCTAAGACAATTGTTGGTCAGAAACACGGTTCCTGTATGGCTGTAGTCCATTGACTATTAGATGGAGATGCATCATGCAAGGAGGTTGCGCGGAGTATGAAATCTCCATCAACAAATGATGCTGAGACTGCCTACACAGCAGTCCTGTCTTCTTCCAGGGACATCACCAAATGACATGATTCTGGTATGAGAATTCTGAGAAGTCAGTTTGGTTGAGGAGGTTTTCTTTTGATGAGGAAGATTGTCACTGAGCTAACATCTGTGCCAATCTTCCTCTATTTTTCTGTACGTAGGATGCTACCACAGCATGGCTTAATGAGTGGTGTGCAGGTCTGGGCCCGGGATCCAAACCCGTGAACACTGGGCTGCCAAAGCAGAGTGCGTGAATTTACCCACTACACCACTGAGTGAGCTCCTCACTTTTTTGATTTGGAGGTTTCAGGAGATGATTGTGTGAGGTTGCTTTGGCTGAGAAGAGAAGCCATTACTTCCTTTTTAAAACATTTTTATCTTTATTATTTATTTATTATAATTTCAGATGCTTTTTTTCTTTTTCTTTTTTTAATTGAGGTTTAGTTGACATATTATATTAGTTTCAGGTGTACAACATAATGATTCAATATTTGCATACATTGCAAAGTGATCACAATAATAAGTCTAGTTAATGTCTGTCACCACTCAGTTACAAAATTTTTTTTACTATTTTTTCCGGTGATGAGGACTTCTAAGATCTACTTTTTTAGCAACTTTCGAATATGTAATACAGTGTTATTAACTATAGTCAGCATGCTGTACAATACATCCCCATGACTTATTTATTTTATAACAGGAAGTTTGACCCATTTGACCAACTTAATCCCTTACCATCCCACCCCACTCCCTACCCCAGCAACCACCAATCTGTTCTCTGTATCTATGAGCTTGGTTTTTTGTTTGTTTTGTTTTTTAGGTTCCACATATAAGTGAGACCCTATGGCATTCTTTCTTTTCTGACTTACTTTACTTAGCATAAGGCCCTCAGTTTCCATCCACGTTGTTGCAAACGGCAAGATTTTGTCCTTTTTATGGCTGAGTAGTATTCCATAGCATATATGCCACATCTTTATTCATTCATCCATCGATGGACACTTAGATTATTTCCATATCTTGGCTATTGTAAATAATGCTGCAACAAACATGAGGGTGCATATATCTTTTTGACTTTGTGTTTTCATTTTCTTTAGATAAATACTCAGAAGTGGAATTGCTGGATCCTATAGTAATTCTATTTTTAATTTTTTGAGAAAGCTCCATACTGTTTTCTAGAGATGGTGCACCAATTTACATTCCCACCAACAGTGCACAAGGGTTCCCTTTTCTCCACATCCTCACCAACACTTGTTATCTCTTGTCTTTTTGATGACAGTCACTCTGACAGGTGTGAGGTGATAGCTCACTGTGGTTTTGATTTGCATTCTTCTGATGGTTAGTAATGTTGACCATCTTTTCATTTGCCTGTTGGCCATCTGTTTGTCTTCTTTGGAAAAAATCTATTCAGATCCTCTGCCCATTTTTTAGTTGGATTGTTTGTTTTTTTGCTGTTGAGTTGTAAGGGTTACGTGCTTTAGATATTAACCCCTTTTCCAATATAGGATTACAAATATTTTCTCCCATTCAGTAAGTTGCCTTTTCATTTTGTTGATGGTTTCCTTTGCTGTGTAGGAGGTTTTTAGTTTGATGTAGTCCTACATGTTTGTTTTTGCTTTTGTTGCCTTCACTTTTGGTGTCAAATTCAAAAAATCATCATCAAGACTGATGTCAAGGAGCTTACTGCCTATGCTTTTTTCTAGGAGTTTTATGGTATCAGGTCTTGCAATCAAGTCTTTAATTCATTTCGAGTTAGTTTTTGTGTATGGTGTAAGATAGTGGTCCAGTTTCATTCTTTTGCATGTGACTGTTCAGTTTTCCCATCACCATTTGTTGAAAACACTGTCCTTTCTCCATTGTATATTCTTGGCTCCTTTGTCATAAATTAATTGACCATATATGTGTGGGTTTACTTCTGGGCTCTCCATTCTGTTTTATTGATCTACATATCTGTTTTCTTGGCAATACTATACTGTTTTGATGACTACCACTTTGTAATATAGTTTGAAACCAGGGAACGTGATGCCTCCAGCTTTGTGACATCTCTTCTTTTGATGGCATTCCCACTGAGTGCTTAGCACAGCACCAGTACAAGGACAGACTCCATGTTTCTGTGAATATGTTTCTCTCTGTTTAAGGAGATAGCACATAAACATATGAAACAATGAACAAAATAGCTTGGGCACTGATATCACAATATGGTGGAAAGAGAACACCTTGAAGTCAGACATAGCTTCAGTCCTACTTTTTGCTCCTACCAGCGACATGATTTTAGGCAAATTATTAACCTCATCAAGTCTCTCTCTTTTAATTTAACCTGAGGGAAAAAATAGAGATATGGATACCTTTTTTCCCTCCAGTTTGTTAGGATTAAATAGAAAAACCTGAATGGAAATTAAAAAAAGAGAAAAGAAAAAAGAAAAACTTGAACAGTAATAGGTACTTAATGCGTGTTTCAAGATTCAAGAGAGTGATTCTGACTTAGCGAAGGAAACAGCCTACCCATTTGTTCTGATTGTTTCCAGGCTGGAGATGGATGGCACAAAGCTTGGAAGTGTTAGTTTTGTGTTACCGAATAATCAGAGACTAGAAAACATACAATGTACAAATCATAAAGTATAGGCAAGTGTACACAGAATTAGAGATGAATACATGCTTTTAGTAAACTGGAAACTATTCTTCTCAGAAGGCTGATAGAACGTGGATAAGCATGTGGGAGAAGGGGTGTGACAGGAAACTGGAAATATCTATTACCTTTCTCTTCTGCACTGAAATTCTCTTCACTGGCCAGGATCTGGGCTAAGGCAGCCAGCCAAGCCAGATGATCTTTCTGTATTCCTTTTCCTGGTTCAATTTCTGCAGGACTCTGACTCCCAGCCAGGGTAACTCAAAAGGTCTCTGCTTTCGGCAGCGGGTTCTATTGCCAACTTCTGTCTCCACATCTTCATGCTAGACGTTTACACTGCCAAATGCACCGGACGAAAAGCAGAATGACTCTTTGATTTCTTAGAAGCAGCAAGGTATATGGGGCTTCTATTTTATGCAAAGAAGTTTATGATGTGCTTTGTAAAATAAAGAGAACTGTGAATCTGTGCTTAACCTCAGGCATTAGAGAGCTCAGAATCTAATCTAAGAAACTGTGGTTATGTGAAATGAGATTGCCCTGAGATTCAGATGGTAAATTTATCCACACTCAATGAGTTGGCAAAGAGGGTGGTTGGCCTGTGAAATGAAGATGGATGAGACAGTACTACATGGAGTTACTGTTAGGAGCAAAGGAGTAAATACATGAAAGCAGTTAGAATGGTACCCTGCACACAGGGTGTGTTCAATAAATGTGAGCTGTTATTGACTTTAAGCAATGTTTCTTTTGCCTCGTGATAAATGTCCCAGAATTCTTCAGCCTTCGCGAGTTTAGAAAACACCACCTTAAAGCAATGGTTCTCAAGGTTTGGGTACCTTAGTGTCACCTGGGAGAGTCCTGGGTGGGAGTGAAGAATCTGCATATTTACAAGAGTCCAGAGAGATTCTGATGGTAGTAGTGACGCAAAGGGGCTTTACCCCACTTAAAATAAATATCTCCTTAAAGACATTCACTGACTTCGTGTCAACTATTCCCAAACTTCAGTTCTTGGTCCAAATATCAAAGTTATTGCCCCAGACAACATCCCCTGATTCAACTGGCTTCCCTAGGGCCTTCCAGCCTTTCTTGTGCGCTCCAGAGCCCCTGTTCTGTGATCAATGTGTCCCCTTCAGCCTCAAACGATCTTGTCCCATTTCCTTCACTTGCTTGGCTCCCCCAAGGCCCTCTCAAAGACTATTTATTCTCTCTCTGCCTGAATGTCTCATAGTCAGGATGAGGGGAGCAGTGTCCTTCGTGCTCCTCCTCAAAGCCTTTTCAAGGTCATGAGTCCATAGTGGGAAACAAATTCATCCTTCTCCTGCTCCTACTTACCACCCCAACTCCTGAGTATCTTGGGAGACTGCAGGGTTCACCTCATGACACATCTACCTCCTGAGCCACTTGATTCCTGGATGGAGTGAATGATGTTGCATGCTTCTGAGCACATCCAGTGTCCCTAATATGTCCAATGGGAGAACAAAGATGGCCAGGCGCAGAGTCATTATTAGACCAGGCTGAATGAGTAGTACTGAAAACTACAGAGCAGGCAGGGTAAAGAGCGGCTGGCCTGAAACATTTCTTAGGGACTATTTATTTATGCTAAAAAGCAAGCAAGCATTAGTACCTTGCATTCAGCTTATGAACTACCATAAAATTTACCTATTACGTTGTGAAAGAAGTTTTTAGGTATAGAGCAATCCTCACAGCGATGTTACCAAGGGTCTGGAGGTGAGAGTGGTCAGTCCTGGATGCAGGCAAGAAAGGGATGCACTGATGTAGAGAATTCAAAATCAATAACCAAACCAACCAAAAATCGATGTGTTTTTTAGAAAAATCATCATGTACTGGCAATTTTAAACAACTTTAGTGATAAATTATGCCTGCCCTGAAAAATCAATTCTGAACAATTGCTGTGGTTACTGTTGAGTTTGCTGTGGAGTAAGCTTCCAATGAGTGCATTTTAATGACTTTAATAAACATTGTATTGTGCTGCAAGTTAATTTAGAGAACTGGTAGTTATACTGTGGACTCATCTATACTTATTTGTCCACAGAATAATTTCGTGGAGGTTTGGCATCTTTGAAGCTAGTTTTGGAAGCCTTTTCCAAGCCTTCCAAATATGTAGTATTACATATTTTTTAATTTAACCATAGGTTTGAAATGAACAATTATAACATAGGCATTGTGAAGACAAGAAATGACTTGAGTTACTTCAGATTTGCCATTCTCTGTGACCACTCGGGGTTTCTATTTGTGTTAAAAATTTAAGAGCGTAAATTGCAAGGTGTAATATTTTTGTTTGGTAAGTGCAAATTTTAGCTCATACATGAAATATTTGATCAAATTTAAATAATATCTTTACAATTGAAAGTTCTTTTTTATTTTAATCATAAACAATTTGTTTTAAAGCTAAAGAACAAATAAAGAAAATAACAATTGTTACTGATCATTGCATGATTATTAATTTTTGGCCTATAGAAGGGGATGTTCACAAATGATTCTCTTTGATTGTCCAATACGCTAAATATAGAAGATGCACCACTGGTTCCTCAAAATACCACTGTTAGTTTCAACTAAAATAGAACACGTTAATCAGGATAGAGAGAAAATAGACTTATAACCAACTTCTGTCTCCCTCTCCCCCCATAAGAATTCAAGAAAAAACAAGGAACCAATTAAGACCTCTGAGTATACTTTGACTTATGACCTATAAGTATGCTTTGCAGATCAGAGGAACTCTTAACTGGCATTTCAAAATTTGCGTATGTCTGTACAGTGGTAAATTCAGGAGAAGTTGCCTTTTGAATATGGTTAAATATGTCGGAGGGGTATTTTAAATTTGGTGACTATCTTGTGTCAAAAATGTTCTTAATAATTTTAAAATAAGTGTATATTCTTGGCATTGAGTGGTGCAACTTAGGAAGTCGTGTAAGATGCTGTCACCAAGTTTAATTTAAATGATAAAGTGTCTTGCATGTTCTAATGGCAGCACTAGTGAAAGCTGTGTTTGGAAATGTAATTTTGTCGCCAAGCTATTTGTGAATCCGCGGATGTCTGGGGACCAGGAGTTTCGTCTCAGATTGGTCAGGCTCCCACTCCTTAGGTGCCAGTTGACCTCCTGGGCACACACTCATGCAGCCACTAGTAGAGATCACCCACATTTTTTAAATCATTTCCTCTTCCTTTCCTTTTCCCCCTCTCCTTTCTTCTTTTCTCCCCTCCTCTGCCTTTGTGTCCTCTTCCCATTTTTACTCCATACCAACGCTTATAGCTAAATTCCCTTGATACATTCTCATAGATTAATTTGTATATGAAGCAACTCCACAGTATTTGGCAAGTGACAGTATTTTGGCTTCTATTTTCATTTCACTTGCACTAACACAATTCAAGCAACACAGAATGTAGGATTAAGATAATGTATGTAACAGGGTTGGGGGTTGGTTATGTGCTTGTTTTGCAAAATAATCTGAACTTAAAAGGCAATTGCTTTAGGACCTTGCCAAAATCAAGGATGAAAGGACTTCTCTTAAAAACCATACTTTTGATTCTCTAGAGTTGGCAAAGAACGGAACTTTCAGGGCACCAGAAGTCAACAATGAGTCAAAGGGTTTTTCAACTGTCCCCTTTGTCTTCTACCCAAAACCGTGTTAAGCAATATCTAGATATTACTCTCGTTAGTTTTCTGGCACGTACAAATGAGATATTTCTTCATAAAATCTTGGAATGATCCAGAACTCTTATTTACTTGGGCAAAAGTGGGTACAAAGAAGCCCTGCAGCACACAGCTGGGCTCTGTGACCCTAAGTGCATTTGTCCTCCAAAGGGTGGCAGTGTTCTGCCCCTTACCACCTCCTCTAGAATAGAAAATATCTGCAAGGGGGCCGGCCCAGTGGCACAGAGGTTAAGTGCACATGTTCTGCTTTGGCGGCCTGGGGCTTGCTAGTTCAGATCCCGGGTACGGACATGGTACCACTTGGCACACCATGCTGTGGTAGGTGTCCCACGTATAAAGCAGAGGAAGATGAGCATGGATGTTAGCTCAGGGCCAGTCTTCCTCAGCAGAAAGAGGAGGATTGGCAGCAGATGTTAGCTCAGGGCTAAACTTCCTAAAAAAAAAAGAAAAGATCTGTGAGAAGACCTTCAGCTATCAGTCTCTTCCCTTTGGACTCATGCTCACTGGGCAGATTTTCTCTAATAACTGCCCTAACTGGCAAGGATGCACACATTTTGAACTGAGAGAAATTTCTTACAGGCATTTTGCAAACCTATCTTTCCCTTGTTGCAATATTCGTCTTCTGGGAAAGGACTTGCAGAGCCTTGGGGTAAGTTGCTTAATAGTAACCATGGCCTGTTAATTCTGGGTGTTTTTCTCCCTAAGAGAGAGGGGAAAATATAACCAGTGAATATCAAAGTCCCCAGGCTCATACAGCGGCATTGGACCAAAGGTCTCCCAGAACAGCAGTGCTTTATTCTAAAATAAAAAATTCGCTCACCAGAGCAGGGAGCTTGACTGGAGTCCGTGGGCCCAAGGGGAGGCCTTGGCTGGGCAGCAGGTGCCGGAGACCCCTCTAAAAAAAGGCTGCCCAGTCTGTTTTTGTATGTACATTTCATCAGTTTTTCAAAAGCTTCTCTGACTTTCTAAAATGATCTTTTGAGTCATTCCAGAAGCTAAGATTTGCATCTGAAATTATATTGAAATTAATTCTTAATTGACAGGTGAAACTTACATGCCATTGCCTAATTCCATTTTTCAGAATGTTAAATAAAAGAAACATTCAGGAGACAAGAGTGATGCTAGAATACGGCTGACGCTTGCCCTGTTTTTCCTTCTTTTCAATTTAGTGGAACCATATTGATTTCAAGAGCTTTGCACTGAAGCGTATTGAAGTGCCCCTAATTGAAAGAGAAAGATATCTACTTCATTAGAGTAAATGTATGGTAATCTACTGGGTAAGGTTCCTGGCTTGATAAATGCAGTAAAATTTATTTACAATATTTGGTTATGTGAAAGAAAACACTTAAAAAAATTGAGTTTTTAAGTGTGAAGAGCCTTTATTTCTGAGTAGAGAAATTGAGGTTATTTTATACTTTCTTTTATTGAGCTTTTCTATATTGCTTAGATAAATTTAAAAAATAGACCACTTTTCTTTATCCATGTAAGGGAAACCCTGTTTTAACTGTTAGTAAATTATAACACTATTTATAGCAACAATTTCACCGCATATAGTGGTGAGAAAGATTCTGAAATATTAGATAACGGTGGACCTTTAAATAGTAATTTTATAAAACTTGGGAAAATCGGTATGGAACATGTCAAAAATGATGAAAAACTGATGAAATGTCGGTTTATTGAAAGTTTGCTAGCTAATCTTTTTGTAAGTTTACGTATACCTCTTGAATACTTCTATGCAAGATTTATTGCATAAAATAAACGCAATAAATGATGTCATCTCATTTTGGTTAAAAGCTTATAGCCACTCCAAGAGTTTAATGGAAAATGTTCCTATAATTAAATACATAGGTTTGTTTTTATGTGGCTCCAGAATAATAACGTAATATATCGAGCACTAATGAGACTCCGGGCCCTGTGTATGCTACGTGGTCTAGGAGGATTTTCTCATCCAAACCTGTCCACAGCTTTATGCAATAAGAATTAGGACTATCATCCTTGTTTTGCAGATGGAGAAACTGAAGAACCCAAATTCTGGGATTTAAGAGCTTGCACTCTTCACTACACAAAACTTATTTTAAGTTGAATTAAAAAGTAAGTAAAATAGGAAATTGCATTTTTTATTATGGAAAACTTCAAGATTGCATAGTGAACCCTCAGGTATCCATCACCCAGCTTCAATGATCATTAGCACGTGGCCAGTGTGGCTTTCTCTGTGTCCTCTATCTTCTGCCATCTCTACTACAAAGCAAGTCCCGGACATCACATTATTTCATTCAAAGGAATTTTTAAATTAAAACAAATACACTTATCAGGATGAGTATTATGATCCTGTGTTACATAAATATTAATGATATCTTAGAATTTTTAAAGCACATTTAGGTGCATCCTCTCATTTAATTCTCATAATCTTTGAATTACTAATCTTTATTCCCATGTTAGAAATGAGAAAACCACGACTTTGAGAGAGATTGTCATTTCTAAGTTATAAAACAAATAGTGACAGAGTTGGGACTGAAATTTAAGCCATCAGATTCCGAATCTTAGCCTCGTTCTCTCACACCACTGTCACTTTACAGACTGATAGTTGTGAATGAACTTCAGCCATGTCACCATGGGAGCGAGAGAGAGGGAATTTAAAATGGTTCATGCATTTTACAACCTAATCTTCCATTCTCCTGAGGATTTCTGGATTTCATCATCCTTACATCAATAATTGTGTTTTGTCCTGTGTTGTGAAATTGGACTATCAGAACCTTGTAGGAATTATTCTTAGTATGAATGAGACACTGGGTTTGGATTAGGTTGAGATGTAATTAGCACATTCTTTCTCTTGGTTAAGTTGATTCACTTCTCTGTGCTACAGATAGAATTGATATGCTAACTCAGTACCTGAATGCCGTGTTTATGCATTTACTTTTATGCTTAAACTTGCCATGCCTTAGGGGATACCAAGATGAATAAAGCAGACTCTGGCCTCAAGAAACTTACAATCTAGTGGTAGGGAAAATATATACATAAGTGTCCATAATACAAATAAAATGCTACACGTCAAGGTCATATATAGATAAGTTTAGAAGTTCAGAAGATAATAAAAATAACCATTGTTTATGAATAACTTCCCTGTTTAAGCAACAGGAATGTGTGTAATTTATTTTAGTGTTTCAACACACAACTTAAAAGGCAAATATTATTAACCCCAAATATAGATGACAAAGTTGAGGCTCAGGTGGAAGGTGACAACTGAATTGGCCTTAAGGGATGAGCAGGCTTTGCATATCTGGTGAGTTGGGCATGTCAGGAAACAGAATTTGCTACTCCAAAATGTGTCTCTTTGGCTTAATTATTTTTAGGAACAAAAGACTCAGGAAGAAACTTTGACTTTCCCCTAATTGCCTAAAAGCATTTAAGATAGAAGGCCTGTTTGAGGAAGGAGCTAATATCATAGAAAACTACAGTATATTATGATCTAAGTGTGGTAGACAAGGAGGAACCTAGCAAGGCCTTTTTGATCAGTCTTCTCCATGTCTCATTGTCTCTGCAAGGCATGGCAAACATTTGTTTACCAAACATTGGCTTTTCCATCTCCATATGAATTGCCTTCCTCCCCTTTGAAGTCCCAAACCACTACCCCCAACATCCTCCTTTGTCTTTAGCTGAAGACGGTATTTAAGGTGGTGGCTTCAAGGATTTTGGTGAGTTACTCAGCTTTCCTGGATTTCTCCCATATATACGTGTTATTAAATTTGCTTGATTTTCTCCTATTATTCTGTCTCATGTCGATTTAATTCTTAAACCAGGCAGAAGAACCTAAAAGGGCAAAGGAATATTTTTTTCTCCCCTACAGGCATCCGAGGTGAAGGAAAATGCCACAGAGAAGCACTGAAACAGCCAGGGATCTGGGAAGCAGAGAAACCTCCCAGGATCAGGGATCAGGGAAAAGCAAATGGAAAGATCAAAAGCATATTCAAGGCCTCTAATTTGTAATGATGAGGAAAGACACTGAGTGAATGTATATTGTCAAGTGTAGGCTGAACAAGGACAGTGTGGTTTCAGTGAAGTGTCTGCTGATCAGTGAAATTCCCCCGGACCCTCTGAGTGATGTGAGTTTTTGGGGAGGCCGTGACCTTAGAATGTACGAAACTCTCTGATTTGTGCCTTTTATTTTCACCTGTGGTTCTTTCTCTTTTTTCATTCTAGACCGTCTGCGGTCAGCTCTCTGCTATAAGCAATTTGCTAGCAGCTGAGCTTTAGTTAAAGCCTTGTAAATCACCTATATAATTATATTACCAACAAAGAATAATTCAGCAGTGAGTTAGGCTAATGAAGACATTATTATTTTATATTGTTTAACCATCTTTGTTCCGTTTAGAGTAGCCTAAGCAATTTGTTTTTATTATTATCCAGGTGTCCCCTCTATTAACTAAATTTTATTTTTTAATGTAAGAATTAATAGAAGTTATGGCAGTGAAACTATTCTGTATGATACTATAATGGTGGATACATGTTATTATTCATTTGTCAAAATCCATAGAATGTACAATCCCAAGAATGAACCCTAATGTAAACTATGGACTTTGAGTGATAATGACGTGTCCTTGTAGCTTCATCAGTTGTAACAAAGACACCACTCTGGTGGGGCATGTTGCTAGTCAGAGAGGGCATGCATGTGTGGGGGCAGGAGACACATGGAAAATCTCTGTCCTCTCTGCTCAGTTTTCCTGCGAAACTAAAACTGCTCTAAAAAAATGAAGTTTATTAAAGAAGTTAATAGAAGTAGAAAACTGACAAAAGCCTGAAGCCGTCTATCTAGGCAATTTCATGTGGGAGTTCAGAAGTTGGTGGTAAAGGCAGGGGTAACAGTCATAGTGCAACTGGGAGCAGGTGGGAGCCTAGGTTCTTCCAGCTGCACCGGGGGTGGCGCGAGGTTCCTTAGAAAGAATAAATTTTCCTGTGGTGTGAGAAGAGACAGCTAATGAGAACACGAGAGAGGAGAGATCTTGGAGTCAGAGCAAATATTAAAGAATTCTAGAAGCGCAACATTCATTGTCCTGTACCATCCAGAACTGATGCGCACTGAACCCTTCGTCTATCCCTTGCTTTCCAAAAAAGACTTTTAGTGATGTCTTCCCTTAGGAATGCATCTTGATTTTGTAATGGAAGTTGGCTATTAGGTTGTTTTTTATTTTTACCTTAAAGTTTCAAACACAAAGAAAAACGTGCATGTCTAATCTAATCTGTCCAATTCTGCCAAATCTCTCTCTCTCAATATTTTGTTAGAAAATTGTGACAGTGAAATATATGCGTATCCCTGGCATATACATGCCCTTTGTTCTCACACGCCTGTTTGACCTAAGTACTTTTCACCATCACTTACTCTTCCATCTCAACTCGTTTGTTTTGAGGTTGCTTTTTTATTTTCACTGAATATTTTCTTTTGAGTCTTAGTATTAAAAACTATAACATGACAAAAATCTGGAAAAAAAAGCAAGAGCACTGTATTGAGACTTGGAACCAGGTTTCTTTGTTATTTCTATATTGCTGGTTTCTGAAGGCCTCGCTGTCCCCATCTTGTACATCTTCATTAGCCACAGACATATTTACATTCATTTAGGGGCCTGGTTGCTTGGCCAATAATTTCATTTCTTTAAAGAACTTTATGACTTGTAATTACAGGAAGGGACTAAATAAGCCAGGAAATGAGGATTCCCGATCGAGCCTTCAGTCACTTTCCTAGAGTGTTAGTGAAATCAATTAAGTCCTCTTGGCATAATTCTTACCGTAAACCTGGAGTCATCCATGTCAATCTTATTAAAGACTAGGAAAGAAAATTCATATGGATCTGTTGAAGGGGCACAAAATAACTAAATATCTTGGGTTCAGCTACTATACTTTTAGCGAAAATAATAATATTTAATTTTAAAATATTTTATTGTCTAAAAGCAATCTGAAATTTTTCTACACAATCTCTTTATGTTGAAATTTACTATCTCTTACGAGAAATATAGCTTCAGAATTTTCTCTTGCATCACCATCTGCCAATCACAGAGAAATTCAGTGAATGCTTATGAAACTAGAATAATCACCTATGTCTTTGATGTCCTTGAATTCTTTTTACTTCCAGCATAATATTTTATTAATTTTTTTCCCATGCTCTATAAAATGTCTATGATGTCTCTATCTAAAGATCTTGGCTTTTTTATGTTGTGTAATTGTCTGATTTGTAATTGCTGCTCTCTTGTTAATCCATTTGCAAATATTTACCTCTGTTCTGTTCAGATTGAACATTCTGGAATTACTTGACAAGTCAAAATCCTACATTTCTCTTTGGCTGTTTAAATGGTTATTATTGATCTCAAAAATGATTGCTTATAATTTAATTTTTCATTAGTCTTACTTTTTAAGTAAGAAAGTAAAGTTACTTTCTTCAAAAGATAATATTTGACCAAATTTTTAAGGAAAGCAGAGATGTTTCCAATGAGTGTTTTATATATCTATAAAACTGGCTCACTGAGTTACTTGCAAGGGTAACATACAATGTACATAACAGTCTATATCGTATCAGTACCAACCAAGAACAGGGTGTGGGTCTTAAAGCTAGAGAAAATTGCTGGATCATGAAGAGGGGCTCCCGGGAGAGCGACTGGCTAGCTGAAGTAGCGGTGTCAAAAAGACTCAGCTGGCCATCCATTCTATTGTTTGAAGAGCTGTGTCAAGATTCTAGATTCTATCTTGATGTAGGCCAGTTGACAGATACAGCAACTTACAATACATTCTAATGAAGCAGCATGACACTGAAGAAAGAGCATGGACTACAGAGTCAGAAAGGCCAAGGCTGGATTCTGCCTTTACAGTTGATAGTTGTGTGACCCTGGGCAAATTTCTTACCCTGTGGATATCAAATTTCCTTCTCTGTAAAGGAACACAGCAATGTCCTCCACGTGGGGTTGCCAGAAGGATAGGGGTAGCATGGGTGAAACACAGCACCTGGCCTACAGCAAGTGTGAAGTCGCTGAGAGTGGTCGCCATCATTCCCTCCATGTCTGTGATCCCATTCTCTCGGGATGCTCTTTCCTCCTTGGAAAACCTTTTCCTGGGCTCTTCGTCTTCTGCCCCTGCCTTAAACATGGCTGCTCGCTGGGATTCCTTCCCACATCTGTCTTTTGTTCTCTTTCTGCACATTCTCTCCGCAATCTCATTCACCACCTTGACTTCTGCCATAACCTCAGCAATGACTTCCTAATCTGAATCATGGTTCAACATTTCTCCTGGCCTCCAAATCCAGCTTCTTACTAGTAATCTCTGATTGAATATCCTACAGGGATCTCAGACTCCTCATGTCCCTATTGAACTCATCTCAGACTGTTTCCTTACGTCTCCTAACTTGGTTAAAGTAGCACTATTCAATTACTCTCTTAAGCCAAAAACCTGAGGGTCATCTTTGAAGATTCACTACCATTTTTATACCCAAATATGTCATCCATTCCTGTCAATTTGCCTCTAAAATATCTTTTCATCCCCACTGTCTTAGTTTAGGCCCCCATTCTTTCTCTGCTGTAAGGTAGATTTCCCAGTTTCCAACATCAACCCTCTCCAGCCTATAGCAAGCCCAAGAGAATAATTTTTTTCATTTTGCTATTACTTTCTTTTAAAAAGTTTATTATGCCCTAAATGACTATTTACTGTAAAAAGAGTAGAAAATACAAATAAATAAAAATAAGAAATAAAAAATATCTGTAATGTACCAGCTAGATGAAACAACTTGCTAAAAATTTGGTATATATTCTTTCAAACTATTTTAAACATACAAATAATAAAACACTATGTAAGGTTGAATCCTTGATGAGACAAGATTGAAAAGAAACTGAACTTAAATTTGCAATCTGACCTGCACTGGGCAATTGATGGTAAACACACTGTGCCAATAAATTAAAGTCAGACCATTGCTTGGTGATTGACTATTGGCTGATTTTATTTTAAAGGCCCATATGGTTGAATCACATACCTTTCTTGAGGCTGTGGTTTCTCCTCAAAAAGAAAAAAAATATGTCGTTGATGTCAGTCATCCTAGCAGCGGTCAATCCTGGAGCATGAGACAAGGCAAGCTGAGGTGAGGTAAAAGGCTTTTCTCTTTGACTCCAGAAGGTCCTTTAGTCTAAACCCTGAGGAACAGGATTCCAGGGAATTTCCAGTGAAGGAACAGCTATGGCTACATGGAGGAACCTGGGAGCAAACCAGCCTTATTAGGGATCAAGGGTAAGCCCTGGGAATGAGCAGTAGAAATTCTGAGTTATCCTGCGTGTGCTTCATCCTTCCCAATATTCCCAAAACTACAGTGAGACTGGATGGAAGTTACAGCCTGCTTCCTGCTGAACTGTGGGGAAATAAGAGAAAGGTTCCATTTGATGCTTGAGACAAGATTAAATGATGAGAAAATGCGACTAGAAAGGCTGGACAGAGCCAAGACAGCCAGTAAGTAAACATAGTCGAAATATATTCAGCACCTGGTCGGTAACAGAAAGTGAGTAAATGTAGCAGACAGTTGGCATCTTTTCAGCACTGATGGGACTTAATTTGCTTGCACTGCATGTTTTATGTGTGTGGCAATAACTTCACTGAGTGACCTTTAAAAGGCAAAATCTTCTCTAGGTGTTTGATTTTTAGCTAGGCAACAATCCTTTGAGGAAACAAGCCTTCATAAACAATAGGTGGCCATGTTTATCTGGTTCATTCATTGTTCCGAAGCTCTTCATTGTTGCCTGTCATTCATAGGTTTGTGAAATGGAGGAAGTTTCTGTGGTTAGTGGCCCCCACATGATATTTCCATGTCGCCTTCAGTGACCATGTTTCCTGGGCGCTTGTTGTATGATCTATTATCTTATGAAGGAAATTGCAGCTCTTCAATTGAAATCTATCTTGTTAACGCTTCCTTGTTCTACTAGTGGAAAGTAGAGCTGAGATTTCCTGAGTCTCAAAATGCATTTTTAGGTACCAATTATTTTAACCTAATATCGTTGAAGACAGCAATTATAGTATAGTATATATAATAGAGTACTTAAATAGCTAAGTTTTCCCTCTGGATCTTCTGGCCTCTCAAATGTCACTGATCATGTGCATTGCATGCTACAGATCATGGGGAAGAGGTGCTTCAAATTAACGTAAGAACAAATTCCTCCTTTCCATTCCTAAAGCTAATTTTATTTTACTGTTGTATTACAGATTCCAGTGGGAATCTGTTCTGTAACTTACCTTTTGTTTCTTAAGAATACTCTTCTCACAGAGTTAAGTGAAGTACCTTTTCAGTCTTCCTCTAAATATTTTGCATTCATGGATATGCAATGGGAATACTTTTAGTTTTTAAAGCACCAAGATTATGACTGGACTTTTCATAGTAGAATAAAATACACCAAGATGATTTGTGTTTTATAAATTGTTTTATGCCGATTGAATTAGATGTACACTAGTGTTTAAATATTCATGTACACTAATATTTAAATATTTGTCTTCTCTTAAGGCCAAGATGGAGGTTATTTATACTGCTGGATCTCCAGCTTTAGCTTGTATCTTAATTGCCTAGAGAATACTGGATCCCACCCTGAGTTTCTGATTTGGTAGATCTGGCGAGGGGCCGAGAATTCACCTTTCTAAGTTTTTAGGTGATGCTGATTCTTCTGGCCTGGGGACTCCACTTGGAGAGCCACCCATTTGAACGTTCAGAGGGATGCTCTTCGTAGGGCTTGCCGGGATACCGGAATGTTTCCTTGGCTAATAGGCACAGACAGGGGCCCCTCAAGGATGTTCCAGTTCTAAGCCCTTTGGTCTTATATCTCCGTTTAATTTCGTGACCTTTGGAATTCTGACCCAGGTGATGGAGAGAGGGCTGATGGCTTTGGTCCCCAGTCAGCTCTTGGAGAGCAGGCAGGAGTAGAAGAGTTTGCTAGTTTAGGTTTGCACAGCTGAGTTGGAAGTCCAGGTGGAGGTGGGCTAAAGGCAAATAGAAACTATGGACCAGCGCTCAGGAGCAAGAACAGGGCTGCAGGCAGAAGGAAAACTAAGAACTTATTGATGATCCAGTGATAGATGCCTTCATTTCATTTAATCCCACAAGTCTCCTGGGGGTAGGCAATAATATTCTTTGTTTGTTTGTTTTTTTGAGGAAGATTAGCCCAGGACTAACTGCTGCCAATCCTCCGCTTTTTGCTGAGGAAGGCTGGCCCTGAGCTAACATCCATGCCCATCTTCCTCTACTTTGTATGTGGGATGCCTGCCACAGCATGGCGTGCCAAGCGGTACCATGTCCTCACCCGGGATCCAAACTGGTGAACCCTGGGCCACCGAAGCAGAACGTGCACACTTAACTGCTGCAGCACCAGGCTGGCCCCAATAATATTCTTATTTTTATAGATGGGGAAGGAAACTGAGATTCAGAAAGGTTAGGTAACTTGTAGTTGTCTAGGACCTTAAATTCGAACCCAAGTTAGTCTGTTTCTAAACTCTTTATTATATCTGTAGATGAAAGAGTTTGAGAAGGGAAGGTAGGAATAGTGTCAAATACTGCAAAAAGATCGGGTAGGATGAAGGCTGAGAAAAGGCAATTAGGGTTGCTGTTTCAAAGAAAAACTTTAGTATTTTGATTGGGGGTGTAAGTCCCCCAACTGCAGGGAGCAAGGAAGGAGAGGCAATAAGTGAAGATTCAGTTTTGAAAAGATAAGTTTTAAAAGGAAAAAGACAAGAGAATGATATCTTGAGGATTAAGGTCTTCCCTAATATACGTACCTATTACGGACTGAATTTTTGTGTCCCACCCAAATTCGTATATTGAAACCCTAACCCCCAATGCGATGGTGTTTGGAGATGAAGCCTTTAGGAGGTAATTCAGTTTTGATTAGGTTAAAAGGTAGGACCCTCATGATGGGATTAGTGCCCTTATAAGAAGAGGAAGAGAGAGATCTCTCTTTCTCCATGTGCATGCACCCAGAAAAGGTCAAGTGAACACACAATAAGAAGGTGGCCATCTGCAAGCCAGCAGGAAGACCCTCACTAGAACTAGACCACGCCGGCACCCTCATCTCAGACTTCCAGCCTCCAGTACTGTGAGGAAATAAATGGCTTTGTTTTAGCCACCCACTACATAGTATTTTGTCATAGCAGCCTGAGCTAAGGCAGCACTGACGCAAATTGGTGGGTTGCTTATTCAGACGTGGTCCATTGCAAGATTGCTCTGAGGTTTTCGAATACATCCAACTGGAGTCCCTTGATGTTTTTTCCCATCCCTACTTCTACAGGAACCCTTACAAACAAGCAGGGTATTCCAGTCTTGTCAGGGTTCTCCTGCCAAATATGCTTAATTGTGTAACTGGGTGAGGCGTGCATTGCCTCTTACATAAGAACTGGTTTTTCTGTCGTTCATCAAGCTGGACTGGGCTGCTTTCTTGCTTGTGTGCATGTGATACGTGGGGTGGTGAAGGTGGTGTTAAAGGCATTCCTTGACTGGCTTTCAGTTTTAGTTTGAGCTTTAAAGCTGATGAGCTAAAGTTCTTAACACTAAGGAAATCAACTCTATCATGTGTAAGTCTTTGAAGTATTTAGAGAGCTGTCCAAAATAAATGAAATATCCAATTATTGATTCATATAGATTAGTCCATTCATATAAAAGATAGTGTAAAATCTTTTGAGGTTACAATGGAGATAACTCACAAATGACTATAGATTTTTTTTTGTGGCGTGGCTAAAGTGATTCTTAGCTGATTTATTACCAAACTCCCAAATATTTAACAGGTAGAGCCAAGACAATGAACAGCATACTAAACAAGAAGCCGGTGTGGCTCAATTTCTTTTTAGAACCAGGTAGAATACAAAATAACCAATGCATTACCAAGACTGTAATTAGTATCTAAAAGAAAATGATATTGCTGATATCATATGATTTCTTTGAACTGAACTAGGTTTTGGAAATGATTTATGGGTTTTTCTTTGTCTGAAGCATATTCTAGCTAAGTTTTCAAAACTGCTAGGCATTCTCCCTGAGGGTAAGTAAGAAGGCTGTGAAGTCGTGTTCTTCTGGTTCTTCAGTAATATGAGGACTTAAGAGTAGACGCACTCTCAGACTCCCCCAAAAGTCAGCCTGTGTGTAGGTGAAATTGAACAGCTACCCCACAAGACTAGGGAACCATCAGCAGCTTCTAACATATATACATATATATATATATATATATACATATCTTTCTAAGTCGCTTGAAAGAAATCACAAATATTAGAACATTGCTTTGGGTTACACACCAAACAGGTGAATTATCCCCTGGACCACCTGTACTTACTACTAAATTTGTTGTTAGTGCCATCTAGTCAATTCCAACTCCCACCCCTGTGGACAGCAGAGTGGAACCCTGCCAGGTCTTTTGCGCCATCCTCTTGCCTTCGGTGCTGTGTCAGATAACGCCCCGCTGTTATTCGTAGGGTTTCCATGGTCAATTTTCTAGAAAGTGGATGGTCTTTCTTAGCTTGGAAGCTCAGATGAAACCTGCCCACCCTGGGTGACCCTGCTGGTATTTGAAATGCCAGTGGCAGAGCTTTCAGCATCACAGTGACACGCAGCCGCCACAGTATGACAACCGACAGACGGATGGTGTGGTTCTCTGACCAGGACACAGCAATGAAAGTGCTGAATCTTAACTACTAGACCACTAGGGCTGGCCGTATATATATATATATATCCATTAGCTTTCTGTGTCTCAGTTTGCTCTTCTGTAAAATGGGGATAATGGTAGTACCCACCTTATAGAGTTGTTATGAGGATTAAATATTAATGTGTGTACAGCCCTTAGCACTATACCTTCCATAGAGTAAGCCTCCAATTAAAGTAATACATCTATTACCTGGAAGGGAAAAGGGAATAAGCCATCTTCCCCGAAGCTGTCAAAGAGTGAAAAAAAAGGAAGACACATAGAGGTGACTCAGCCAGGAGCGTTTGGCAGAGAAGAGGCAGATGGATAGCATCGGTGCAGAAGACACTGCCCAGGAGGGGCCCATCCTGATTGCCATCGGTCTTCTCTGCTCAGGGGGCACTTTTTGTGGGGTCACTGTCTGCCAGTGGGTGGCCAGTGTAAGCAGGGACAAGCTTTTTTTTTTTGAGGAAGATTACCCCTGAGCTAACATCTGCTGCCAATCCTCCTCTTTTTGCTGAGGAAGGCTGGCCCTGAGCTAACATCCGTGCCCATCTTCCTCTACTTTTATATGTGGGACGCCTGCCACAGCATGGCTTGCCAAGCGGTGCCATGTCCACACCCGGGAATCCAAACTGGTGAAGCCCGCCCGCCGAAGCAGAAAGTGCACACTTAACTGCTGCGCCACCTGACCGGCCCCAGGGACAGGCTTTTGAATTCCCTTCCCAGGAGCTGTGCATTTGCTTTCCGACTGCTGTCATCTCTGAGCACAAGCTCCAGCTTGGGTGGCCTTGGAAGGAAGCCACTTTCTCCCCCTCAAGACTCGGGGTCCACCTAGAAATAAAAGGGGCTTCCCATCTTTTCCATGCCTTCAACTCTTATCTCTGTCTGGGGGAAAAGCACGTTGTCTACTTCCTTAAGCATGTATGGACAGATGCTTTTCTTGATGGAACTGTCTAATGAAAGAATCTTAAAGCATCCTCCAGATATATATTTAGAAATGTTGCCACAGTCCCTGCTTCCTGTTCAGGCATCTGTCATTTGGCGATTGCAGCCTGCAGGTGAGACTCTTCCAGTAGCCATGTGGCACCATGTTTGGGGGAATGAAGAGCCAAGAAGAACCATCATTATTGTTGTCAGCAGCCTTTCCTGATTGCTTTACTATTTTACTATCACTGGGCAAGTCACTGGCCTCCCTGGGACTCCAGTCCCTCCCTATGTAAAATGGGGGCGTTGGGTGAGCCTCTAACCCCTTCAAGCTGTGATGTCATATTTGATTGATTTGACCCCAGTCATGAGAAGTTGATGAACTCTAGGGTTGCTAACATGTTTCTTACATACTGATTGTAAAAACAATTTGACAGAAGCCCCTTCTACTCAATAACAATCTCAAAGAGATTGGATCTGGTGACCCGGAAGCTGCTATTACAGTGGCTCCCTTGGGCGCCATTCCCTCTGGTCTGACCTCTCCCAACCCTCACTTCACTTGAAGCAGGCTTTGCTATTATTTACTTCCTGGAGGCTGCCAAAAGTCTAGCCAGTTTGTCATAAAAAGTCCTGGGGTCACAAAACCCCCATGGAAGTGAAAGATTCTAATTCCAGCCAGGACAGGATTGGACTGACCAGGGTGAGTCTGTTCTAAATAAGTATCATCTAGGATTCTACTGTTGCTGGCAATTGCTGATGTAATAACTGGTCGATAATACTTTGAATAGGGTCATTTTCCAGACATGATTGTGATAACATTTTTCCAGGCAGCTAGCAACTGTGGAGAGAGGGTGGGAAAGAAAATTACTATCATGGGACTATGAGCTTGCTGTGAAATTGCAAAATTGGATTTCTCATGTATTTTAGGGATCACAAAGTGACCAACAAGAGAGGTTAATGCTGACTCCATCAGTGACTGGCAAACTCTAGGGCGAGTATAAATGAGCTCGTGGATGTTATGTCTGACCCTGATGGGATTTGCTCCCTGCATATTTCTAGCAGTCAGCTGTTTAAGTGTGTGGATATTCTACAGATGACGAGCATGAACTTGTCAGGTTTGGATCCAAGGTTTCGTAAATTATTTTGTAAACTTCTTGTGGGTAGGCATTGTCTAATACAGTTTGTCTTACCCAAAGTGCCTGCTTCATCATGCTCAGAACAGAGATTCAGCTGCTTCAAATGCTTTTTGAGATGAAGAGAGGAGATATCTATATATAGAAATAAATTGCAAGCGTGTTCAATACATATTTTCAGTGAAAATGTGGTCCCCTTTTCTGTGAGAGAAGCTCATAGGTACTCTTGAGTAAATTAGTTTAAAATGTCCCCTTTCCATTGTATCATTCTGGTTTGGGGACCCAGAGGACGTAAGTCATATCCAAATGCACAGAACAAGACATTTTCTTAAAGCAATTAATATCTTCCCCCCAGTTTATTAGGCTTGAACGTTGTCAGGGAGTATTACTGGGGATGCCAAAACCTAAAATATTTCATAAAACATGCAAAATGATTTAAAGTTAGCAAGAGTTCATTTCCTAATAAGCTGAACCATTGCGTATGTGCCGCCTTCTCTTTTCCTGAGAGCTTTGCAGGGCCCAGGAGTACATATTAGCCCATTCCTCAGCACGACTCAGAAATTGTTCCAAGGTTTCAACTTGAAGAGTCTGGGTGTTTGCATCTCTTTTTAGTTATTTATTAAAATTATGATATATTGTAAATCTATAAATAGTATAGATGACAGTGTAATGAACATTCAGTGTACTGGCCACCCGGTCTAAAAAGATCACAAACCCAACTGAAGTCTCCATGAAAATTTATCACCCTCTCCCCTCCCCAGTTCTAAAAATTCTATTTCTGGCTATCTTTAATTTTTATATAGATTGTATCATGCTGTATGTATCCTTCTTTAAAAACTTTTTTTGTTTGTTTAGCAAGATATTTTTGACATTTAACCATGTTGACAGACGTAGCTTTATCTTGCTCACTCTCACTGAGGTTTGGTATTTGAAGTGAATAGACCAAAAATTGTTTTCAGCTGCTCTTATCGATCAGTTGTTTCAAATCTTTCTCAGTTTCAAAAACTATTGTGTTAAGCATTCTTTAACATTTCTCCGTATCGCTTCTGCAAGAATCTCTTGAGGCATGTGTACGGAGGAGTGGGATTGCTGGGTTGGAGGGCACCCACATCTTTACCAAGACTGGCTGTTGGCAAATTGCTCTGTAAAGTGGTCTGTGCCAATTTACAGTTTTCCTGAGCAGTGTCCCTATCGCTCCACATCCTCACTAACCCTTAGTATCAGAATTTTTCATTTTTACCAATTCAGTGAATGTGAAATAGTATACCTTATTGTTTGAATAGGCATTTCTCTGATTGCTACTGAAGTCAAGCAACTTTTTATATATTTTTAGCCATTCAGATTTCCTGTTCTGAAAATTATGCTGTTATCAATTTTCGCTCATTTTTTAAGGTTTTCCTCTTCTTAGGGGTCTATAGGATTTCTTTATAATATTTGGTCACTAATAATCTCCCAGCCTGTGGTTTTTGATTTTCAGATGTTCTCTCTTAATTAACAAATAATTCGTTAATTATTTTTAAAGTTTTCTGTTTAATAACGTTTTTCATAGCCTGGGGTCATAAAGCTATTTTTCCAAATTGTTTTCCTAAACATTTTAAAGTTTTTTTCTCTCATTTAGCTTTTAATTTATCTGCAATTGAATTTTATAAATCATGTGGGATAGGAATCTAATTTTATTTTGCTTTTCCATGCAAATAACTAATTATGCTAGTATAACTTATTGAATGGAATCTTTTTAGCTGGGAATGGGTGAATTTTTATTAATTCTGTTTGGGTTGGTTTTGCTTCCTGAAACTAAGGAATCAGGTTATTATCAATTCGGGGAAAACTTAAGACATTATCTCTTTAAATATTTTCTTTCCTGCATTTTCTTTATTTTCTTGTTCTGGAACTCTTATTAGAACTATATTGGGGGCCGGCCCCATAGCTGAGAGATTAAGTTCATGCGCTCTGCTTTGGCAGCCCAGGGTTTCACTGGTTCAAATCCTGGGCATGGACATGGGACTGCTCCTGCTCCGAGGCAGCATCCCACATGACACCACTAGAAGGACCCACAACCAAAAAAAATACACAACTATGTAGTGGGGACTTTGGGGAGAAAAAGGAAAAATAAACTAAAAAAAAAAGAGAGAACTGTATTGGACCTTCTAATTCTATCTTCCATGTTTCTTGACTTGTTTTTCATAATTTTCACATCCTTGATTCTCTGTCTTGTCTTGTGTGCAATTTCCTCAGATTTAAGCTCTCTCTTACTAATCTTTCCTTCAGCTGTGTCTAATATGCTGGTTAACATTTCCATTAAGTTTTAATTTCAATGACTATAATTTTCATTTATATAACTTGTATTTTATTCTTTTTCAAATCTATCATCTTTTTTATAGTGTCATTTTTTCATGTGTTCAATTTTTCTTTTGTCTTTGTTTCGGCATACTGATTTTTTTTTTTTTTGAGGAAGATTAGCCCTGAGCTAACATCTGCCACCAATCCTCCTCTTTTTGCTGAGGAAGACTGGCCCCGAGCTAATATCCGTGCCCATCTTCCACTAGTTTTTATATGTGGGACACCTGCCATAGCATGGCTTGCCAAGCTGTACCATGTCCACACCTGGGATCTGAACTGGCGAACCCTGGGTTGCCAAAGCAGAATGTGTGAACTTAACCACTGTGCCACCGGGCCAGCCCCACAGCATACTGATTTTTTATCTCTGATAATTTTATGATCTGAAGTTCTCCACCGTGTGTTGAGTAGGTTGATTTTTCAGTCTAATTTTCCTGTTTATTTGTAAATTTTGAACTGTGAACTCACCTTAAGTGCGACTTATCGGTGGGAATCTTGTACAACCTCCAGAGCAATTTTTAATCTTCTACTGCCAAGGATATCTGCAGCTTGGCAGGACTTTTTTTTGGTTATCTTTTTGGCTCAGACATCTCCAGCCAATGGAATAGGCTCATGATTATACATTTTTTGGAGAGAGAATTAATTTTTCCACTTCAAGCCTAGGCCAAGATAAACTGTCTTCTTTTTTTGGATGGCATTTTTTTTTTTTCTTAGTACACCTTTTGCAGAGAGGTAAAACTTCTGGAAGCTCTCTTGATTTGGGAGCCTCAGTTCTATCTCCCTTTCCTCAAAAAAGCTTCAGGCTTTATCCATGACTCACATGGTGGTTAAGAACCCAACCTGTTGGTTGCAAAGACGTGCAAAACCCTGTAGAGTTGTCTAGCATTATTCGCTAATTTGTACCTTTCTAGTTTAAGTTTCTCAGTCGTTTTTGGCCACTGTAGATTTCTCTTGCCTTATTACCTTTAGTTTTATAGCAGGAACATTTTCAGGTTTCCCAACTCTCAAACTGCCAGCAACGAAAGTCTGTTTGCTTAACTCTTAAAGCTTAGGCTATTCAGATAGGAGTCCTGGGTTAGAAAGAAAAGGATTCAAATAGTAATAGAGCCAAACAATCATAGAGAATAATATAAAGGTGTTTACCTTAGAAATTGGTTTTGTGCTTTTTGCCTTCAGTAAGCTGTATTTACAGGAAAACAACTTGCTCTTGACTGAAAATGTTTCTATTCTTTCAACAGGATGGTACTAAGTGTCTAGTATCTGCATGAAAGCATGGGATGCACTTCAGATTTCAGCATATTGACTCCTGACCTATTTCTCTCTTGGTCAAAAGAGAAACAAACCCATGTTTAAATTGGGAAAATGACAATCAATGCTGTGCAGATCTTTCATGTGAAAAATGTGTCCTTAAAACAAAACAAGGAGATTAAATGGTGCTGGAATTTTGACAATGTTGTCATGAACTGCTGCCCATTAAAAGCAATTAACTGGGGTTGGCCCTGTGGCATAAGGGTTAAGTTCGCACATTTTGCTTTGGTGGCTCAGAGTTCGCTGGTTGGGATCCTGGGTGTGGACCTATGCAGCAGCTGTCAAGCCATGCTGTGGTGGTGTCTCACGTGTAAAGTAGAGGAAGATGGGCACGGATGTTAGCCCAGGGCTAATCTTCCTCAAAAAAAAAAAAGAAAAAAGAAAAAAGAAGCAATTAACCCATTGTTCTTTATTAACTGGCCATGCAGTTTATGCAACTCAAAGGGCTCACAGTCTGAATCTGCTCTGATCTTGTTTTACAAGTAATTATGACCCAAGTATCTACAATTATACATATGTGTCTGTCCATTTTGCTCCCTTAGAAATAGTATCCTCCTATTTGTACTTATCTAGAAAAGAAACTTTTCCAGTTCAGCGAACTTGGTTTACTTGGCAAGAGAATGCATAAGGACACCCGTTTACATCTGTTGATTTGGCAGAGAGTTAAAGAACATGGTGGGTAATGCCCTTCATCCAGGCTCATCTCTCCTGAAAGGTCACTGCAATGGATTTTGAAGCCAGGTGTTCTTTTCAGGAAAAAAAAAAATCAGAACTTAAAAAATAATTCAAATATTATGGCTATACTAGAAAGTTTCTATACCCTTAAAGGGCTAAGGGAACTCTAGGTATAAGCACCAAGTAACAAAAACTATTCCTTGAGCCAAAAGAGATCCTAGGAAGTCTGTTTAAAGGTCACTATGACCTTGAAGCAAGCTGGAGCACATCTCTCTTCCCATGGCCCCAAAATATTGTGAGGTAACTCAGAAACCACAAAGGACACCCTCGAGTATGAAGACAGAGGGCAAACATCCATTCGTGCATTGCTGTGGCATCTCTGACCTTTCTCTCACCAGTGCCTGAGATGTCCACGGGATTCCAACAGCTGAGGGTGATGGAAAAAAGTCTGTAGAAATATTTTGCTTCTCCTGTGGTTGAGTTGACTAACAGGGCTGAGAAGATGCCGTGTTTCTTAGAATTGAATTTGTGAGTTTTTTGACTCCATAAGTCATCAATGAAGGAATGACTCATTTAAAAACACTTAAAGAGAGTCTACTAAGTGCTTGGGTTGAAGTGACAGAGGCAATTAAAAATTGATTCCTGCCCTAAAGGAACTCACAGGGAGGTGCAGGAGGCAGAGAGGTCAATAAGTCAGTTCAATATGATATGATAAGAGTTAGGGATATGATAAGAGTAATGTGGGTGGAGGAGGGGTCCAGGTCCAATCTTGGGAGTGTGGGGGAGAAGGTCAGGAAGGGATTCCCAGAGGAGGTGACCTCTGACTTGAGTAAAAACAGAATTGTGGCATTAGCTAATGCTAAGGCAGTAATCATATTACAACATATAAGTGCATCAAACCAACACCTTGTACAGCTTAAACTTGCACAACGTTATATGTCACTTATATCTCAATTGAAACAAAAGGGAATTGCATGTGTGTTTGCCAAGTGAACTCTTCTCAACCATAAGAGAAAAGCAAAACTTAGGTATCCTTTGGTTAGGAACAAGGCAGGTATGGCTATTTCTTGAAAGGAACTGTCCCATTTGATTATTCTTGTTTTGCTTTATTTTTATTGCCTTGGTAACGTAGCCTTCACTATTATGTGCGGTGTTACTTTCAGAAGCAAAGCGTTTCACCCTCTGAATAGCTTAGATGTTCCATGTCATAACGCACACCGGGGGAGTGCCTGCTCTATCACCTACTGCTGGACCAGGCTACCTGCCCGGAGGAGATGCCACGAGAGGGTGGCAATGGACATTTCCATTACAGTCTGGGTCTTCTCAGGCATGATGTCAACTGGAAGAGAGAGAGTGGCTGCAGCCTGAATCCTAGCCTGAGGGTCAGGATGAAACTAAATGCACTTTATAACTGCAATGAGTAGAGCAAAGCTCTGACCATTTGCTTTGGACTCTGCACTGGGGAGTAGACGAATGCAAACAATGGACTGAAATGAAGGGGAGCTTTAGGACGGAGGCATGGATGAGAGAGGACTCTGAGAAGTTCTGAGGACAGGGGCTTCTCCATCTCTGTTCCACTGAATTGACAATTTCTCACAAGAAGTTTTGAAAATTCCTCATTTTATCGTTGAAAGGAAACAATTTAATTCAACACAATTACATTGTTAACTCTTGTACAGCTACTATAATGAATTCTGGGTTTATATTGATGAAAAAGACATTTCTGCCTCAAGTTGCTCACAGCGTAGACAGACTCTTAAACAGGTAACCAAAATGCAGTGATAGAATGGATTTGGCTAATTCATGCAAAGATTCTATCCCCGTGATCTCATTACCACTGATTCCCTGGCCAGGTGTGATAGATAAAGTGCAGGGGAGATGGTCAGGCTCTGATTTTCTATCCTAGATCTACCCAGAGCTGTTCATCATTCAGTAATTTTCTTTGCATTTCACACCTCCAGATCCCAGTCATAGTTAATAGCGTGTCACTTTACCTCGCCACTTCTGTGGAATTTCCTGGCTGCATGCAAACTCAGCTCTCTAAGAGAATTAGGCTGTCTCTAGACCACATCTGTCCCTGAACCCCTGCCTCTGCTTGGGTCTCCTTGTCCCAACATTAACCTCGGCCCCTATTTATCCTCAATCCTTCATCTCGTCCTCTTCCCCACTTCAAAAATCTTTTGCTCGGTTCCTGCCATTCTTGAACCCTTGTAGATTTCAGCAAGACAGAGCTAAAATAAAAAATGGAACAAACACTCAAAGGAGTTGCATCCTGGATCATTGAACCTCATTGGTGCACCTGCAAAAATAGAGCCAGGATCTTGAAAGAACGGAAGGTGGCAGTAGAGGAACGAGCATACTTTCTGGTCCCGGTGCTGAAAAAAGGCCAAATCCAGGATTCCAGCTTCACTCAACTTTCTCTCACAGATGTATTACTTCTCTTCGTGTTGCCATTTCTCTTCTTTTTTATCCCTTTCTAATTCAGTCTTTTATCTCTCCTCTCTGATTCTTTCTCCATGTTCCCCCAATTGCTTTGGAAGGCTTTGTGCAAGCTGAGATATCATTTCTAGTTGACTTTTTCCAAGAAATATTAAATCTGCCATCCTTTGCCTTTTCATCCATTTAAGCCTTACTTAAATGAATGGGTTCTAGGAACTAATACAACAACTTACATTCTCTACCATCTTTAATACAAAACTTACCGAAATAATACTGGGTGGGTAAAATTAGCAAACGTGTGATTTTAGGCAATTGCCTGTAGAATTTTTAACGAGTTGCTAAACTACTTAAGTAACTTCCTCAGGAGAATCTATATCAGGGATCAGCTAACCATCACCTGAGGGTCAAATCTGGTCTGCAACCTGTTTTTGTAAATAAAGTTTTATTGGAGCATTGCCATGCTCATTTGTTTACCTATAGCCTATGAGTGCTTTTGCACGACAATGGCAGAGTTAAGTAGTCATGACAGAGACTGCATGGCCTGCAAAGCCTAAAATATTTCCTTTCTGGCTCTTTACAGGGTTTGCTGACCGCTGCTTTAGGTGTCTGTATTAATCCACCGGCTGAGTTGTGCTGCAGAAGGAAATGATTGAAAACCGCAGTGGCTTACAACAAAGGGGCACTTCTCACTCATGTGACATGACCTTTGAGGGTCAGCTTTGATGTTTCACTCCAGGCTGCAGGCTGGAAGAGCAGACCCCATATGGAACAGTGCTGATTTAGGAAAGAGGGAGAAGAGAGAAGGCAGAATCACAATATCTCTTGAAGGTGGCACATGTCAGTTTCACTCATGTTTCATTGGCTAAGAAAGTCGCAAGGCCACACACGTGGGGAAGGAAATATATTCCTCCTTCAGGGACTTCTGGGAGGGAGAGGCCTGGTGAGGAAGATCCAGAGAAAACTTTGGAAATAATACAGTCTATTACAGTGGCTGTTCGGCTTTTGTTAAGAGTTCAGAGTAAAAATGAAAACTACAAGGTCTTAGGGCAGAAAGGCTAATCATTTTTGTCTTCTCTTCCTTTGAAGCAGGTCAAACAGTATGAGTCCTACAATGAGTACGGCCTCAGAATGCTATGTGTTCCGAGGGTGACAAAGGAAGCTCAGAGCCTCTGGATTCCTGGCAAGACCCTCCACCTCACTCTCCCCCATGCTGGCACTCACAGCCTCCTCTTCGCTCTTTGCTTGGAGAATCTCAGGATCCATCTCACCATTTCCCTTGCATCACAGATTGAGTTTCCTGAGCAGGAGATTTGAACACAGATGGTTCACTGGGGAGTTCTCTCAGCATCGCCAGCTGTCGGGGGAATGGAAGGCAGCAGAATGGGCCTGGGCAGAGTAGTGGCAGCAGAGGCCCGCCAAGATCCTGTAATGCCAGGAAGAGTTCCGAAACTTTGATGATTTTTTAGAGTGGCTATGAGGAAGGTAGGCCAAGGGGCCAGGCATTTATCTCTCTCCATTGACCCGTCATTGAGGGGACTGAGTGAGCCCAGGAAGCGGTGTGACGTTGAGTGAGGGAGCTCTCTTCATCCATGGGCAGTTCAGGGAGGGGCACTAGGCTAAGAGCTGTCAGCACTGCCATCCCACAGCTGAGACATGAGTGCTTCAGTCCTGGAAAGGGGGTTGGGGATCTGGGCAGAGCGCTGCAGCATTTACCACACCTGTCTACTTCAAGCACCCTCAGTAGTGCAGGACTCAGGGCGCCCAGGTTTCCCCATCCCCTGGATTCTCATCTCCATTCAGCTCTGCACATTCTCTTTCCTGTCCCGGTCACCCAGCCCTCCCCAAACCCTGACTCTCCTACTGTGCTCTTTGAAATTCACAGGCAGTCACCAGCACTCTTGTCTATATCTGCAGATTCTTCTCTCACAATTCCCTGCCTCTTCATGCTCTAAGTGAAACCTAGCTCTTCCCTGAGGCCACTTCATCTTCAGCAGACCTTCAAAGGATGCTGTTTTCTCACCTACACCCTGTACCCCTTGGACACAGAGGTGGGATAGGTGTCCTCCCTGTCTCCACATTGCCACTTCCAGGCTTTGCTCCTTCCTGCCTCCCTAGTACTCCCAGCTCCAAATCTCCAATCAAGAGAGTGCCGTTCACCACCTCTCCATGTTGCAGACCAGTGGGTCACTCCCACTCATTCCTTGAAGACTTTAGCTCCTGGCACCCTGTAAGTCTTACTAACACAAGTCCTGTCATCATTCTTGTGATATAAATGTCCACATAGAGGTTGCTCTTAATGCATCTGCCCCCTGATTTGTTATTTCCCCTCCTAGAGTAGTCTTTGGTTCCACTCTATCTCATCAAATTATCCTCGTTCATAGTCTTGACCTTGTTACCAATGATAACAATCCATCCAAGTTCCCGTTATAAGCACCCCATGCTCCAGCCATCATCTTGTGTCTTTCCAACTCATTTCCTCAGGGATTCTAACTCGAATAATTGACTCCATTGGGACCTCAAATACGACCTTTCCTCTGTCCCTCTCTGCCCAGCTGAGATGTCTTGGTTCATCATGTACACATTGTCAATTGCATTGCTCCCCTTGGTCCTCCTCACCTGGAAAAAGTTCAACTCTTCACTCATTGCAGTTGGACAGGGCTTGAGAAAACCGTGCTTGTTAAATGCATGGACTGTCTTAGTCCATTTCAGCTGCTAGAACAAAATACCAGAGACCGGGAATGTGAAACATACCCAGAAACAATAGAAATTTATTTCCTCCAGTTCTGGAAGCTGGAAAGTCCAAGATCAAGGCACCAGCATGGGCGAGTTCTGGTGAAGGTCCTCTTCCTGGAGCCTTCTGGCTGTGTGCTCCTATGGTAGATGAGGAGAGGAAGATCGGTGGGGTCTCTTTTCTAAGAGTACTAATCCCATTCATGATGAGTCCATCCTCGTGACCTAAGCATCTCCCAAAGGTCTCTGAATACCATCACATTGGGCACTAGGATTTCAACATATGAATTTTGCGGGGACACAATAGCATTGACCTAAAGTGAGGTCATAGGGCTATAGGTCATAGCTATAGTTACCTAGTCTGTTTTCTTCCTGACTTTCACACTTTCTCCTTTCCCTTCAAACACCCAACATCTTCTCACTCTCAGCTGATGACTTTGTATTTTACTGAGGAAATAGAAGCAAACATAAGACTCTTTCCACATGTTCCCTCCTATCTCCATCTGTACCCATAGAGTCTGACTTCCCTCTTGATCCTACAGAAGAATAGTCTTTATTTCTATCTCAAGCCAACACCCCAAACCCGCACTTATGTGGTAGATCCTTCTCCTTTTTACATACTGAAGGACACTGTTCCAGTGTTTGTCTCCTCCCTCTTGTACATTATCAAATTATTCTTGTCTACTATATCATGCTATCAGCGAACAGATATGCTGCCATTTCTTCCATCCTAAAATGCCTCTCTTGATCCCATATCCTCCTCCAGCAACTACATTTCTCTGTGTCTCTGGATAGCAAAACTCAGAAGAGTTGTCTTTACTCATTATCTCCTTTCCCTGTCCTTCGCCACACTGCAATCAGATTTTCATCCTCTTCCCCTCACCAATCCACTAAAAAGGCTGTCACATTGTAGCTTTGATGGTCAGTCCTCTGTCCTTATTGGACTTGACTTCTCAGCAGCATTGGACAAAGTTGGTCACTTTCTCTGTCTTGAAATACACTCTTCTCTCAGCCTCCAGAATACCACGGACTCCGGTTTTCTTTCAACATTGCTGGCTGGTCCTTCCCAGTCTCCTTTGCTTGCCCCTCCTCAACCTCCACATTGCTAAATACTACAGTACTTCAGAGATTCTCCAGCAGACATCCTCTCAGCTCTGACTATGCTCTCTCCTGGGGGAGCTCACCTGGTTCCAAGACTTTAAATGCCATATAGCTCCCAAGCTTATTTCCACACTCTGAACCTCTGCTTTGATATTCAGACTCATATATCTAGTTGCTCACTTGACATTTCCACTTGGATGTCTCACGGGCAGCTCAGACTTAATGTGTCCATCTCCAGACTCCCGATAATAGCTGTCATGTGGCTGCTTTGAGAATCAAGTGAAGCAATGCATGTGCTGTATCTTAGACTATCCGTCATGGTAAACACTCAAGAAATAGTAACATTATTATAATTGCATTGAGCAGGTACTCAAATATTTGTTGAATAAATGAATATTACAGTTAATTGCTAGGGTAATAATATACTGTCTTAGGTAGTCAGTAATAATAAGTATATGTTGATGGTAAAGAGAATAAGTAACATAGCTTGTTTTTTATCCAATAAATATTTGATGTGTACTATGTACCAGGACCAGTTATAGAATATAGCAGAAAAGACCAGATAGAATCCCTTCTTTCTTGAAGTTTACATTCTGAGGGGTGGAGGGGGAAGGTGACAAATAAACAGTATGTGTAAATAAACAAATATATACTATGTCGGATATTGAGAGACGCAATGGAGAAAAATAAAGTAGGGAAGAGAGATTGAGGGTGCTAGGGATGTGGTGGGGAGGCTGTTTTTGGTAGCATGGTGTATTAGTAAATTATTGCTGTGTAACAAACTACTCCTGAACTTAAAGTAACAACAAACATTTATTATCTCCCACAGTTTCTGTGGGTTAGGAATTTCAGAGCACCTTAGCTGGGTGGTTCTGGCTCAGAGCCTCTTAGAAGTGTACAATCAAGGTGTTGGCTGAGGCTACTGCCATCTGAGAGCTTGACTAGGCCTGGAGTTGGCTCCCTCACAGGCTGGCAAGCTGGTGTTGCCTGTTGGCAGGAGGCCTTTGTTGCTCGCCATGTGGACCTCTCCACAGAGCTGCTTGCATGTCCTCATGGCAGAGCAGTTTGTTTCCTCAGAGAAGGTGATCCATAAGGGATCAAAGGGGAAGCCTCATGGTTTTTGGGGGGGGGGGGTTTGGTGAGGAAGATTGGCCCTGAGCTAGCATCTGTTGCTAATCTTCCTCTTTTGGCTTGAGGAAGATTGTCCCTGAGCTAATATCTTTGCCAGTCTTCCTCTATTTTGTATTTGGGATGCAGCCACAACATGGCTTGATGAGCAATGTGTAGGTGCATGCCTGGGATCCTAACCCATGAACCCTGGGCCACCAAAGCGATGTGTGAGAACTTAACCACTATGTCACTGGACCAGCCCCAGAAGCCTCATGTTTTCTATGAGCTAGTCTCCGAAATCACACATTGTCATTTCCACAATATCCTGTTGGTTACACAGGTCCAACAGGTTCAATGTGGGAGAGGACGACAAAAGGGTGTCGATACTAGGAAGGAAGGATCATCGACAGCCATCTTGGAAGCTGGTTACCACATGGCTGCAAATTCTTTGACACTCTATTGACAAATGGGATCAGTATCACCTTCTCTTCTATCTTGGGAGGTGAAGAGTGCTCAGTGACTGCTTAGGCCAATAGACTATAACAGAAGTGACACTATACTAGTTTCTGAGCCCAGGCCTTAAGGACCGGGGGCTTTGACTTACTGCTTCTTGGAATGGAACACTTGCTCCATCATGTAAGAAGTCTGACTACCCTGAGACCACCATGCTGTGAGGAATCCCAAATTAGCCAGTAGAGAGACACTGGACATCTGAAAGAAGAAGCCTTCTGATGATTCCAGCTCTAGCCTCTATTTGACTGCAACTGTATGGAGGCTCCCAGAGCTATGAGAGATAATAGTAAATTGCTGTGTAAATCACCAGTTTTGTGATGGTTTGTATCACAGCAGATGATGGGAATTCAGGGAAAGCTACTCGGAAAAGACAGCATTCCAGCAAGGATCTGGTTATTTGAGGGAAGGGCCATCCAGGGAACAGAAAAAATAAGTGAAATAGGCCATGAAATAGGAGTGTGCTTGGTGAATTTGAAGAATAGCAAGGGGGCCGATGATGAATCAAGGTGAGAGAATCAGTAAAAGAGATTCCGAGAGAGAATTCTCAGAGAGAATCAGAGAAAAGTAAGTGATGAAGTTAGAGAGGTGGCTGGGGACCAGATCCTGTTGGGGCTTTGAGTTTGTTATGAAGACTTTCAATTTTAGTTGGAGAGATATGGGAAGCCATTGAAAGGGTTTGCTTAACCAGAGAAGTGACATAATTCACTTATATTTTAAGTGGCTCAGTCTGGTTGTTCTGTGGAACATAAATTGTAGGGAGGCAGGAGTGGAAGCAGAAGAGCAGTTGAGAGACTACTCCTTTATAGCCCAGGAGGGTAGAGTTGGAGGTGATGGGGATTAATAGAATTCTGGAAGTGTTTTGAAAGTAGAGTCAACAAGATTTACTTATAGATTGCATGTGAGCTGCAGTGAGAGAAAGAAATATGTCAAGAATAATTCCTAGGGTTTGTCCCAAACAACTGGATGAATCAAGTTGGCATTTACTGAGATGAGGAAGAAAAAAGGAAGAAATAGTGGCTTATTTGGGGGAGGCGAGGGTTAAAGTCCTCTTATGGACAGATTAAGTTAACTTCAAAGTAGAAATGTAGGTTAGATATATGTGTTTGGGGTTCAGAGTAGGACCAGACTTATAAATTAATGAGTTATAAGTATATAGATGGCATCTGAAGCCAGTAGACTGAGATCATCACAAGAGTGTAGGTAGAGAAGAGGTCTGGGAACCAAACCAAGTTGACAAGAACAGGAAGATTCCATCAAAGATACTGAGACCAGGTAGCCAGGGATGAAAGAGAAGAGCAAGAGTGTGCTGTTTAGAAACCAAGAGAAGGAAGATTTCAAGAAGGAAGCAATGATCATATGTGTCAAACCCTGCTGATAAGCAAGAGAAGGAATAAAAATTGATCAGTGGATTTGACCATGTGGAGGTCATAGGTGATGTCGATGAGAGCAGAGAAATGGTATAGTACCTAGAGCAAAATGTGGGGACAATAGAGATATTTTTAGATGGAAGGACGTGCAAATACTGATGAAAATGATTCAGCAGAGAGAGGAAAGTTGATGACGCAGGAGAGAGAGGGGATATTTGCAGAAGTGAAATTGTTGAGTAGGCTAGAGGGAGTGGGAGCTAATGCACAAGCACCAAGTTCATTATTATAAAAGGGAAGACAAGGTACATGGCTTCCGGTGCAAAAAGTTAGTAAATTTGTTAAAAGAGATTTTATTTTTTCTCATTGAAATAGGAAGCAATCAGCTGATCTTGGGGAGGGTAAGGGGTCTGAGAGGTTTGAGAACAAAGTGTGAAATAGTTGTTCAGAGAATAGACTTGATAAAAATGCGCAAGAATTGGCAGGCAACACGTTGTTTGTGATCATGATTCTCTAGCCATATTCAATTGTTCAGGGGCAGGTGGGGAGTAGGGGAGAGAGAGTCAGATTTGGTCAAGGTTGGAGAATTTTTTGGCAGTTATGTCTAAAGGAGAGATGAAAACGGAGTTGAGAGTGTCTGCAAAGGAGTGCTGATAGTGTTGACCACGGAATTTGAGCTGAGTATGTAGAGAAATGAGGACGTGACCACGGGGAACCAACAATGAAAATGAGGTGCCAGTACAGCCAAACATCTTTGGAGTTGGGGCAGATGGTGGAAGAAGAATGGGATGCCTGAAACTGGGATTTTGGATGGGATGCTCTTGTTGGTGATGGCAGGGACTAGGGTGTGACCATGGAGGGGTGTGGTTGAGGTGAGACGGAGGACAAGATCCTTGTTGGTGAAGAGGCAGAGATTCGGGAGGCTGATGAGTTGAATGTATCTCCTTTCTAGGGTATTGAAATCCCCAAGAATTATGACAGGAATAGTGTTAAGAGACAGTGAGCCGGGTCTGAAACCTTCAGTGAGTGAGAAGCAGTGACTGTGAGTTTTATGGGCAACTACAACACTGAGAGGCTACACGTATCTTCTAATACTAATTTTATGAGCTTGGCTATTTCATTCAATCAGTGTATGTCTTGGTTGATCTGTCTAAAAATAGGGAAGTTGGATTAACACCAATGGACAGAACATCCAGACAGAAAATCAACAAGGAAATAATAGAATTAAATGAAAAATTAGACCAGATGGACTTAATAGATATATATAGAACACTTCATCCAAAAACAGCAGGTTACACATTCTTCTCAAGTGCACATGGAACATTCTCAAGGATTGACCATATTTTGGGAACCAAAGCAAACATCAATAAATACAAGAGAGTTGAAATAATATCAAGCATCTTTTCTGATCATAACGCTATTAAACTAGAAATCAACTACAAGAAAAAAGCAGAGAAAGGTGCAAAAATGTGGAGACTAAACAACACGCTTCTCAACAAACAATGGATCATTGAAGAAATTAAAGAAGAAATCAAATATTATCTGGAGACAAATGAAAATGAGAACACGACATACCAAATCATTTGGGATGCAGCAAAAGCAGTCCTAAGAGGGAAATTCATCGCAATACAGGCTCACCTCACTAAACAAGAAAAAGCTCACGTAAGCAACCTCAAACGACACCTAACAGAACTAGAAAAAGAAGAACAAACAAAGCCCAGAGTCAGTAGAAGGAGGGAAATAATAAAAATAAGAGCAGAAATAAACGATATTGAAACAAAAAAGACAATAGAAAGGATCAATGAAACAAAGAGTTGGTTCTTCGAAAGAATTAACAAAATTGACAAACCCCTAGCCAGACTCACCAAGAAAAGAAGAGAGAAAGCGCAAATTAATAAAATCAGGAATGAGAGAGGAGAAATCACAACAGATACCAATGAAATACAAGAGATCATAAGAGAATACTATGAAAAACTATATGCCAACAAATTGAACAACCTGGAAGAAATGGACAAATTCCTAGACTCCTACAATCTCCCCAAACTGAATCAGGAAGAAATGGAGAATCTGAATAGACCAATCACAAGAAAGGAAATAGAAACGGTAATCAAAAACCTTCCCAAAAACAAGAGTCCAGGACCAGACGGCTTCTCTGGAGAATTCTACCAAACATTCAAAGAAGACTTAATACCTATTCTCCTCAAACTGTTCCAGAAAATTGAGAAAGATGGAGAACTCCCTAACACATTCTATGAAGCCAACATCACTCTGATCCCCAAACCTGACAAGGACAACACAAAGAAGGAGAACTACAGGCCGATATCACTGATGAACATAGATGCAAAAATCCTCAACAAAATTTTGGCAAACCGATTACAGCAATACATCAAAAAGATTATACACCATGATCAAGTGGGATTTATACCAGGGACACAGGGATGGTTCAACATCCGCAAGTCAATCAACGTGATACACTACATCAACAAAATGAAAAACAAAAACCACATGATCATCTCAATAGACGCAGAGAAAGCATTCGACAAGATCCAACACCCATTTATGATAAAAACCCTCAGTAAAATGGGTATAGAAGGAAAGTACCTCAACATAATAAAGGCCATATATGATAGACCCACAGCCAACATCATACTCAATGGACAAAAGCTGAAAGCCATCCCTCTGAGGACAGGAACAAGACAAGGGTGCCCACTTTCACCACTCCTATTCAACATAGTACTGGAGGTGCTGGCCAGAGCAATTCGGCAGGAAAAAAAAATAAAAGGAATCCAAATAGGTAACGAAGAAGTAAAACTCGCGTTGTTTGCAGACGACATGATCTTATACATAGAAAACCCCAAAGAATCCACAGAAAAACTATTAGAAATAATCAACAACTACAGCAAAGTAGCAGGGTATAAAATTAACGTGCATAAATCAGTAGCATTTCTATACACTAACAATAAACTAACAGAAAAAGAACTCAAGAACTCTATCCCATTCACAATCGCAACGAAAAGAATAAAATACCTTGGGATAAACTTAACCAAGGAAGTGAAGGATCTATACAATGAAAACTACAAGACTTTCTTGAAAGAAATTGACGATGACATAAAGAGATGGAAAGACATTCCTTGCACATGGATTGGAAGAATAAACATAGTTAAAATGTCCATACTACCCAAAGCAATATACAGATTCAATGCTATCCCAATCAGAATCCCAAGAACATTCTTCACAGAAATTCAACAAACAATCCTAAAATTCATATGGGGGAACAAAAGACCACGAATTGCTAAAGCAATCTTGAGCAAGAAAAACAAAGCCGGCGGAATCACAATCCCTGATTTCAAAACATACTACAAAGCTACAGTGATCAAAACAGCATGGTACTGGTACAAAAACAGGTGCACAGATCAATGGAACAGAATTGAAAGCCCAGAGATAAAACCACACATCTATGGACAGCTAATCTTCGACAAAGGAGCAGAGGGCCTACAATGGAGAAAAGAAAGTCTCTTCAACAAATGGTGCTGGGAAAACTGGACAGCCACATGCAAAAGATTGAAAATCGACCATTCTTTTTCACCACACACCAAAATAAACTCAAAATGGATCAAAGACCTAAAGATTAGGCCTGAGACAATAAGTCTTTTGGAAGAGAATATAGGTAGTACACTCTTTGACATCAGTTTCAAAAGAATCTTTTCGGACACTGTAACTCCTCAGTTGAGGGAAACAATAGAAAGAATAAACAAATGGGACTTCATCAGACTAAAGAGCTTCTTCAAGGCAAGGGAAAACAGAATTGAAACAAAAAAACAGCTCACTAATTGGGAAAAAATATTTACAAGCCACTTATCCGACAAAGGGTTAATCTCCATAATATACAAAGAACTCACACTGCTTAACAACAAAAAAACAAACAACCCGATCAAAAAATGGGCAGAGGACATGAACAGACATTTCTCAAAAGAAGATATGAATATGGCCAATAGACACATGAAAAGATGTTCATCATCGCTAATCATCAGGGAAATGCAAATCAAAACTACACTAAGATATCACCTTACCCCCGTTAGATTGGCAAAAACATCCAAAACCAAGAACGACAAATGTTGGAGAGGTTGTGGAGAAAGAGGAACCCTCATACACTGTTGGTGGGAATGCAAACTGGTACAGCCACTATGGAAAACAGTATGGAGATTTCTCAAAAAGTTAAAAATAGAAATACCCTATGACCCAGCCATCCCATTACTGGGTATCTATCCTAAGAACCTGATATCAGATATCTCAAGAGTCCGTTGCACCCCTATGTTCATCGCAGCATTATTTACAATAGCCAAGACGTGGAACCAGCCTACATGCCCAGAAACTGATGATTGGATAAAGAAGATGTGGTATATATACACAATGGAATACTACTCAGCCATAAAAAAAGACGAAATTGGCCCATTCACAACAATGTGGATGGACCTCGAGGGCATTATGTTAAGCGAAATAAGTCAGTCAGAGAAAGACGAACTCTATATGACTCCACTCATAGGTGGAAATTAGTATATTGAGAAGGAGATCTGATCGGTGGTTACCAGGGAAAAGGGGGGGTGGGGGGAGGGCACGGAGGGGGTAGTGGTGTACCCACAACATGACTAACAAAAATGTACAACTGAAATTTCACAAGCCTGTAATCCATCATAACATTAATAAAAAAAAAAAAAAAAAAAAAAAAAAAAAAAAAATAGGGAAGTTGGTTTAGGTCATCTCTAAGTTCCCGTTTGTTCTAGAATTCTATGATTTGAAAAGAATATGTATATATAACCATGTTTAAAAACTCTTCTGTTAACTGGAGAACAGTTGAACTATAAGTTTTTCAAATTTTCTGACCATTTAAGGAAATCTATTTATTTCAGACTGTAATGTATAATCCTGCTAATTTGCAAAGGCATTTTCTTATAGCTAACAAGATAAACTAAAGGCCTTTTTGGTTTAAAAGAGGTGGAAGACCAGGGAGGGAGAGGGAAAATTCAACTCTACAAGTGTTTATCAGGTACCAACTAGGCAAATTTAGAATTAATGTTGTTAGAGGTTTCACCATTAAAGAGAGAAAGCCACATGACTGTTAGTTTATGAAACGAGCCAACAGGGAATCTGACAGCAGAACTCGAACTGAATGAACCACCCACTTATCAAAGAGGATTCCTTCACTCCTCCATTCTCCCTTGACTCTGATGTCATCCTTCTAATAAAGCACTTTTCTCATTGCTACGTAGTAGTTTGATTTCTTCTCTACCTCTCTGCTTGGAATTGGAGTTCCACAAGGGGAGGATTATTTCTTGTTCATTTTTGGACCCATCTTTAAGCGCAGTGCCTGCTATACCAGTCACTTGATAAATATCTAATCAATGGAGGATTGAATGACTGATTGAATGTATGAATGGAAGCAGTAGCCACTCATTTATTAGCTTTAGCATCTATTAAAAAGGACCATCTTATAGGTTGCAGTTACTGTGCAACTTAGGTGTTTGTAGGTATTTAAAATATACATTTAAACTGGCATGTGAGAAAGTCACATAGTTGGATAGGATTGCTGGTTCCTGCTGAGTGCCATCCCTTCTTTACTCTAGGATTCTGTTGTATCTTTTTTTGCCAAGGAAGATTTGCCCTGAGGAAGATTGCCCTGTGGCCAATCTTCCTCTATTTTGTATGTGAGTTGCCACCACAACATGGCAGCTGATGAGTGGTGTAGGTCTGCGCCCAGGAATGGAACCCAGGCCTCTGAAGCTGAGCATGCCGAACTTAACCACTAGGCCACAAGGCCAGCCCCATGGATTCTGTTATATCTTATACATGTGTGTGGCAACACCTCTCCTCGTACAAATCCTTCTGACTTGAACTTGCATCACACCAGCGAAATATCTCTAGTAATCTAGGTCTTTCGGCAACTCTGGGGCTAAGAATCCTCAAAAGACCTAAATGAAGAGCTTTGAGGAATTAACCCCCTCCTGCTGTCCTTTGTGGAAGCTCTGCACTGTGCTCTCCCACACTGAACACTGGTGTACACTTACCACAGTTCCTTATTTCTAACTGATGCTGGACGGTGAGCCATTTGTTCCAGCCCTGGAAATACTCAGTGAAGCTTTGATGTAAACTCAAGTGGTGCTTTTTCAAGAAACCCTCTCTTTTGACAAGCCAGGACTATTCTGGATGCGTGGGAGGGGTGAAGTGGCCACCACCAGGTGGAGCAGTTGGGACTCACCTGGAGATGAAATCATTCCCCATCTTACCTTCGCCTCTAATCGGCTGAGTCACCATCAGCAAGTTACTTTCCTCTGTGGACCTCTCTTCTCATCTGTACAAAAACAGGGTTGGCTCAAGAGGACCTGAACCATCTTACCCTGCTCTATCATTCCTGAAATGCTGCAGACTTTTTCTTTCAGAACTGAAAGTAGATTCCAGTACGAGTTGTCCTTCCAGCTCTCAGTGAGCCCTGCCCAGCCACTCCCTTCTCCTCTTGAGATAATATTTTAGCAGTAATCTTCCCCAGGCTCCACCTCAGTCTTGTGCTTTTTATCTTTCGTATCATTGTTTTCTTATTCACATCTAATCTGGGTTGCTTTACAAACCTTCTGGAAAAATTAAAATCCACTTGGCATACATTTATTTAGGTATTAATCTTAATCTGAACCACATACTGGGACAGGACAAGACAGGGCTCAGCCCCCCAGGCTCATACAGCTTTGTAGAAATGCCAGTTAGCTCCATTGTTGAAGATTCAAATTTTAAAGACCCTAGATGCTTACAAACATTGCCTCTCTCTCCCACTCTGAGAATTTTATTTATGCATTTCCAAAAGGATATAAGGAAGTTACTAGTACTATAAATACAAATGGTGATGAACATTTTTCTCTTTCCTTGGTGCAAACACAACACGTACCTTCTATTGAGTATTAATTTGGTTAGACTACTTCCATTTGCAGAATCGTTATCGTACTGTGACTATATTTTTTAACGATGGGGAAAATGTTAAGTAAAAAGCAAGATGTTCAAAGTTCTGAGGACCCAGAGTTGGAAGGGAAGCAGGCCCAGTGAGCTGTGTGGACCAGTGGTGCTGAGTGAGATGAAGGGATGGAGGTCAACCTGTGGGCATAAAGCACCATAGTGCCCTCTAAGGGTGAGAGTTACTGAATTACTTGGCTGACATACAGTTTACCCTTTAAAAGCTTTTGAAAAGCAAAATTTTAGCTGCACTTCTGCTCCAAGAGACTAAATTCTACCTAGAGAAACTCTAAATCTATTTAAAGGAAATCCATCTATTCCCACTGAAAAAGCTGAACCAGAGTGGGCGCCAGGAAATGGCAACTTCCTAGGTTTCCACAGTGAGGTCCATTTTATGACCTGCTAATAGTCACAGAACACCCAGTCGTCACATACTTCACTCGAAGCACAAAAATACTTCCAAGGAAAAATATCAGTGAGTTTCAAATGGTCCTCACCTCTTCTCCTCTCCATTATCTTAAGTATTAGAGAATTGAGAACATTATACTTTACACGCTTTATAGTTGAAATTTGATTGGTTACTTTTCCTTTCCTTGTTTTTACTTTTTGGTAGTTTTATTGTCTGATTATTAATTATTGTTGACATTTATCAGTAATGAATGACTATCCAAGAAAATCATACCAACTTCAATATGCATGTGAAAAATACTAGAAAATGTGCTTGCTATTAAAGAATATTTAACTAGAAAAAAAGGGTCATTTTAGGAAAAACGTCTTTCTTAGGTAACATATCCCATCTTTTTGCCACTATCTCTGAGCTCTTATCTCCTCTCTCGAATTACTGGGTTTTTGAAAGTAGAACAACATTTTGCTCACTTTTGTGTTCTTTCCAATTCCACAGGTCTCGCACAATGAAAGAGTGCAATAAAATGCTTGATTTAATGCTATTGATTTTAGGAAAACCTTGTGACGTAAGCAATTAAGCAAATCATTCACCACTTGTTACTCAACAAGAGAGATCAAGTAACTTGCCCTTGGTTGCACAGCTAACAAACGGTAGGGCCTGGATTCAAACTCAGGCCGTTTGGTTCCAGAGTTCGCTATACGTAGTCAAGGGTACATGTTGGTATACCCCTCCCCCCCATCACACACATACACAGCTGATGTTGCCTCCTTTTCCCTTAAAAGTCCTGATTTTTACACAGGTATCCACACTTCCTGTATGCAGCCCACGTCCTGGAGGGAGTTGGTTTCATTTCTTGCTTCTGAGATGGAGCGTGTAGCTGGGCCTACACTCGTGATGCGCTCGCTTTCTCTGGACAGAACTATTGCATCAGAGGTGGACAGTAAGGCTGCAGACCATGTTTGCTGAGGGATTTCTGGGAGAGAAGTGTCCTCTCTCTTCTGGAAAAACTTTGAGTAACCACCTTCTTTCTCTATCCTTAGGTATAAATGGAAATACAGCCCAGGTGGTTGTGGACAGCCAAAATAGAACTTCTAGAAGTGAAGTTGACATTGACAAGGGCAGACAGATGTAGAGTTAACCTGGTCTTGGAGGACATTGGTGAGCAACTCAATCAAATCAATCCTGAAACCAACCCTACCTCTAGCACTCGTCATGTAAGCCATTAAATCTCTTTTACTGTTTAAGCCACTTCGAGTTGTTTTCTATCTTTTTCATCTTCTTGCTCAGTGGAAGCTGTTCATGGCCATAATTTGGCAAGATAAGATTCTATCCCTTTCTCAAAAGCAAACTGGTGAGAACTTTGACCAAGTATAGTTGTTACGCTTGGTGAGGACTAATTAGATCTTGGTATTTAAGAGCTATGTGATAACTGGTTCGTGTTATATTTACAACTCTATTTTCAAATAAAGTCTAAATGTCAGGTGCCTGAATACAAATGTAAAAATCTCAGGACCTGCTGTTACTGCAGCTGAACCTAAATTATGGCTCCCTTACAGAGAATCCATACTTTTCTTTCAAGCCAAACGCAGATTCCTTCATGTATTTCCAAATAAAAGTAATAAACCGCCAAGAAAAATATTTAAAACATACCTCTATAACAGGATAAAAATTAGGGAAAGGTCATATTTGTCTGTTCCAAGGGAAAAATCATCTCTTAAGTTCCTCCTCTCTAGGATTTGCTTCTCTTCCAAAGTAGAGCCATTTAAATAATTTTTGGAGTAGAAGATTTGATTGTTGGTAATTATAAAGACAAATAATTCAAGGATAAAGATAAATAGTCCAAGGAAAAAACTGTCATCTTGGAGGAGAGTTTCCTTGAGATTTCAATGGTCCTAAACTTTAAACTAGATACAACGACAGCATAGGGAACCAAGTGTCCTTAGAATAATGGGAGGGCATGTTGATTCTTCTTGGTTAGGAAACCTGCAAGGCCCTCTTATGTCAAGGTCTCTGTTGTGTTTTCCCTTTTTTGACAGAATCTAAAGGCTGAATACTTTCCTATTCAGCTTGGAGAGTACTTCTTTCATCTCCTGGCCCTGTATCTTGAACAGTCAAATAGAATTATAGGATGCACATTAAAGTTGGGAATAAGAACATCATTTTCTGCTTTTGGTTTATTCATATTAGAAAGAGCAGAGGTCCCAAGCCATCTAATGTCACGGATGCAGTATCCAGAGAGTCTCTCATTTCAATAACTTCCTATAAGGAAGACTGGTTTGATTTTCAAGGTCCCTGGACTACAGAGAACGTGAGCTCTTGCTGCAAGTCACCTGCCTCTAAGAGACATAAATAACCACAACTGGCAGAAAATAAAGCAGGCAATCTCTGGAAATGCCTGGATAAATTAAAATGAAATACAACCCAAGACTCCAGCACTGTAGACTCCGTTGAATGCTGTGTTGCCAGTCAGCAGGTAAGATTTTAATTTATTTTATTATTGCATTTTTATGACAAAGTGTAACATAATTCATTCATGTTGTGAATTAATCCTCTCTCCTTCATAAAAATGGCATACATGATGATGACCTATATTAAAGTAATTGTCTACCATGTGTAGCATTATAGTGATCATCCATAAATAATATAAAAGCTTGCAGAAAATTAAAGTAGAAAGCACATAACTGCGGAAAGAGATAAATCTTTAAATATTTGTGGTTTTTTTCCTGCTCACATATTGAGCTAGTGTTTCAGCCATTTGAGCCACCTAGTGGTAATATCCATGAAATATGATTTCTTATACAGAAAAATAATGCAAAAGCTTTAACAGTTTCCAACTTAACGGGAAAGAACTGAGTGAAACAAATCAACCACTGTGTACATTCAGATTTTCAAATTAATATTTATTTATTGGTGGAAGATTGAGCATTATAAAATAAATTATAGAAACATAACTCTTTGCTTATTTTGTTTCTTCTAGTAGAGGCTACACAGCCAAGAAAATAAAAATTATAAGAAATTACAATAGTTGATGAAGAGGAAGCTTTTGCTATGTATGACAAAGAAATAGCTATAAAACATTTAATGGACTAAAATGACTAATATATTTTAGAACTTACTGTATTCAAATGTCACCTTCGATAAATGGTCTTGAGTATAGGTAGCCATGTTTCCTAAATCTGTCTTCCAGCCAGTCATCAGTTATATTCAAAGAACAAAAGTTAATCACCAATCTGCTCAGCGGTCCGTTAGGAACGCTCCATACCCAGATTAGATGGTGGCTAATTTTAGATTTCTTTGACTGGGAATTGCAGATCAAACTCAGTTTCCATGTTGGCTCTGTTCTTATGTAATAACTTCCTGCAGAGCCAGATCACTAAATACTGTTCACATCACACGCTAGAATCCACATTCATCTTTTCCTTGTTAACTTTTAGGGAGTTTTTTATTTGTTGTTCCAAGAGTGTCAGCTTCTTTGGCTTCCTGCTTTCTTAAATTGCCATATGTCTCTAAAGAGGTTTTTCAGAAATCAGAATTAGCACAAAGAAATTATAGATTTGTCCTCTTGTTCGAACTCACCAAGCTTCCTACTTGGTAGGATTGCAAAGCCATGATATGAAACCAGCAGGGAGAACAGCTTTGTTTTTGGATGATCCTGCTTGTCTGACCTCTGACCTCCTCCCTTCTCATCTGTGCTTTCATGAGGTGAGTAGAAGCCGGGTGGTTTTCATGAGTGGTTCTGGAAGCGAAGGTATCTAGAGGAGTGAAGAGTGTCAGCCTGAGAGCAGAGGAGACCTTTACAGAGTGATTGAGCAGAATAAAAATGAAACAGGCTCTAAAAGAGGGGAAGCTTCCCCGAGAGATAAGGCACCCAGGCATATCTCTGGGAGAATGACGTCACTGAGGGAGGGTTCTGCTTGAGCCTATGGTGGAGGTCTATTATTGTGACTTCTTTTTTTCTCTATGAATACTAGCTTTCTGGAAAGAATGTGTGGTCATGAGGTAGATGTGTTTTCCAGCCTGGGCCAATGAGAATTTCCTCAGGTATTTTGAACTTGGTACCAGTGAGAAGAGTCCGCCCGACATCTTCTCTGAGGTGAAACCTGGGAGATGCGAATTGTGGTGCTGCTTCCTGCTACGTGGAGAAAATCAGTCCAAAAGATGAGAGATGGAAGCCGAGATGCAGAAAGGGGCAGAGACACGGGACAGGGAGAGTGTCTGAACCATGTTTCTTGGAACCAATGCACTTCTCCCTTTGCCTCAACCAGTTTGTCGTGGGTTTCTGTCACTTGCAACCCCGAGAGTCCTGATTAATACAGAGCAGAAGCTGCCTACACACAGCCACGTAAATTATTCTAGTGTTTTAGTGCAGAAAATTGATGGAAAAGAGCAGGTCCTAGAGCCCTGAGAATCAGGTAGATAATGACCGGAAGAGCCCACCACAAGCTGGCGTTGACCATGGCAGAGTGAGCAACCTCCTGTAATCGTCATAGGACGCTGAGAGAATCTGTGCCCATGTAGGTGTCTGAAGAACTTCAGGAGGACATGGAATTTTCATCTACCCTAAAATGCTCATTACAGACCATATGTTTCCTTAATTTCTTTTCTCACTGTTAAAATTTCTACTGATACATTGTGATGACTCACTTTTACAAGTGGAAAGTACCAGGATGCCTAATAATAGTTTCTGGGTTGGGGCTGATGCTAGCTATATCAATATTGGTGCCTGTTATGCCCACAGCTCCATTTGAGGGAAACTGCCCAATATACCTCTTCTTAAAACTTTGGCCCCATGCAGCCATGTTTGGTATCAGGTAGACGTCAGCTGAAGCTAGGGTCTACTCCGTGTTCAATCTGGTCTTGATTCCACATCCTCTTCTCATTCTTCATGGGCTCTTTGAATCAACTTATCTATTCTCACGGTTAGCTAATTCCCAGGAATGTGCTAATGGTTTCCAAATTCACTTCTCTGGTATTGAATTCTTTCTTGAAATCAAGTTCTTTATCTAATTGTGTTGGACATTTCTTGTGAGAAGTCCTGTGGAAACCTCAAAGTCAATGCATCTAACAACTAAACTCTTACTGAATTCTTCATTTTCCCTGGGTCAGAGAGTGGCATCACCATCTACCCGGTTGCTTAAGCCAGAAACTTGTGAATCCTTGGGGACTCCTTCCTCTTTTGACCCCTACATTTGACCAGTCACTATGATTTTTCCACACTATCTCTGTTACTTCCCAGGCGCATCTCTTTCTCTCCATCCCTACCACCACATCCTTAGTCAAGATCCTTATTAGTTTTTGTGTGGCTTATTAGAACAGCCTCTTAACTTTTCTCCCAGACTTGAGTTATTCACCACGGGCTATCACTTTCCTTTCTGGAGTTAACTTTGTAAATCGAAGATCTCATAATGTCATTAAACATTTTTTTCATGACTCCCCTTGCTAAATAACTGTAAGTTCTTTTGTATGGCTTTTCCTGCCTCTCCAACAAGATTTTTAGCCCTTCCCTTCTGACCATTCCACTTTCTGGCTGTGTGAGTTGCTCCCTGAATGGGTCATGCTCATTCTTGCCTCAGTGCTTGGGCTGCTCCTTCTGGGAATACCGTCCCCGCCACTTCTGCCTGTACAGCTTCATGATTCAGCTCAGTTACTCCCTCCTTTGGAGAGCCTTTCTTTCTTTTTTTCCCCCCTTTTTATTAAGATTATGATAGTTTACAACCTTGTGAAATTTCAGTTGTACATTATTGTCAGTCACGTTGTAGGTGCATCACTTCACCCTTTGTGCCCACTCTCCACCCCCCATTTCACCTGGTAACCATCAGTCAGTTCTCTTTATCTACATGTTTAACTTCCACCTATGAGTGGAATCAAACAGAGTTCGTCTTTCTCTATCTGGCTTATTTCACTTAACATAGTCCCCTCAAGGTCCCTCCATGTTGTTGTGAATGGGACTATTTTACCCTTTTTTATGGCTGAGGAGTGTTCCATTGTATATATATACCATCTTCTTCATCCAATCATCAGTTGATAGGCACTTAAGTTGCTTCCATGTCTTGGCTCTTGTAAATAATGCTGCAATGAACATAGGGGTACATGGGACTTTTGGAATTGCTGATTTCCAGTTCTTTGGAGAGATACCCAGTAGTGGGATGGCTGGGTCATATGGTATTTCTATTTTTAATTTTTTGAGTAATCTCCATACTGTTTTCCATAGTGGCTGCACCAGTTTGCATTCCCACCAACAGTGTATGAGGGTTCCTGTTTTTGGATAGCCTTTCTTAACCTTCTTCCTCTCTGGACACTTCTACGAGAGCACTTATCACACTGTCTTTCTATCATCTGCTTACTTCTGTGTCTTCCCAAATGTGCTATAAATTCCGTGAAGCTCAAACCAGCAGCTGGATATTGAATGAACAAACAAACAGAGCCTTTCAGTTAACCAGTAAGTTCAAAGAAGAATAAAACCATGAACTATTTACTAACTACCCTGTTTGGAGTTTACACTCTGGGTAGCATCAATACTGAAACCATAAATAAGAAAAATGAAGATATTAGTATTGATAAGACATTGCAAAGGAGGAGCCTCCTGCCATTATCCACCCACTTCTAGCAGAACAGATTGGTGGGTGAGAGAAATGAAATACGGTACCCTAAACTGACCAAAACTAGGGTGGGAGGAAGGCAGTCATTTCATTGTGATAGAATAATACCTGGGTAGAGACTCTGCTCCCTTGTTAACTTTTAAGCAGCTGTAACAAGCATTGGCAGGTGTCTGCATGACCAAATTTGAAAGCCTTTGATTGTCCAAAAAAGACTGGAAAATGCTTTTCCAGAAGCAAGAGAGAAGAGAAGCTGTCTGGGATCCTGTGAGGACTCAAATGGAAGAGTGGCTAAAATTTGGATTTGTATGCTCCCAACTCAAAGGAATTGTCCAGGTAGCTGTTTTCAGTCTGTCTCCTGTCATTTTATCTATTTAGGCTGTTTCTCTCTCAGTGACATTTAGCAATTAGCTAACAAAATAGCGTTTGCCTTCTTTGTAGGTCGACTAAATTAGTCTCAGGATGGCTGCCTCTTTCCTCTTGGGAGCCTGACCCAGCTGCTGGCGATGCCTTGGTGATTATCCTCCACAAAGGGGAGCTAGAGACACATTTGAGGGACATAAAACAAGGGATCTAGCATAGTGATCAAATCAGAAAATTTCAGCAGCATCTATTTAGCATCAACTCAGAAGTTGCTCCAGAATTTCTATAAAAAGGGGATTTAAGGGCACAATTTGTTTGAAAAGGCAGACTAGGGAGGGGCGGATGGAGATACGGAGATTACGGAGTGGTAGGGTGAATGTAAATCCCTCCTGAGCTCCGGAATCCCCTTCTTGTGTTGCCGTGGTAACTATTTTCTTACTTCATTGTGCTGGACATCACAGGAGATTAAAAAAACAGCAACTTGATTAAAATGAACTCTGCCCTCAAGGGAATTAGAGTTCAGCCAGAGGAGACAGAAAACTAACAGGTGTATGAGGTTATTAACCAACCTGGAAGAATTTTCTAAAGACAACTGAAGTACAGGAAAACCCTATTGTAACTTGATAAACGAGGGTCCAAAAGTTCTGGTAGTGTAAATGCAGAGTCTACATTATTGCAAGATAAATAAATTAATTAGGCGAACCTGTGCAGCTGATTGACCGAGAGGTCTGGGCTGGACCACACCATTGAAATCCTTTGTGCACCCACATGCAATTTAGTATCAGCTGGTGGCCGTTGTGTCTTCTGGCTAAATATCGATGGAGATGATTCTGGGTTTTGGGCCTGGCTGGATTTTCAGGGCAGCAGCAGGAATTCCAGAAATCTCTGAAGCAATGCTCATCTCTTCAGCCCTTTGTAGGGAAATTGGACTGAGAGATTAGTGGGGATACGGACATGCTCCCTTCACATCCCTGTAACCTAAGATAGTGTTGCCTACACTCTCTTCCCCCAGTCTCATACCCTCATCCCACGTGTCTCCTCTCCAGAAAATGAGAACTTTGCTTGCCCTGACCCATTTGAAAAGTGGGTTTGGCCACGGTTGAAGACACTTGCCAATTTTCAATTGCATTGTATCTGGATTCACACTATCCTGGGGCATGGTTATCCAGGGATTTTTCTATAATAATGTTCTCTTTGAGTTGAAAGAAATCGGAGTGTTGCCCTGAGGAGGAAGAATTAAGATATAATTATTGTACAAGGTGGATATGTGTGAATAGTAATAACTAAGGATTATTGAATCCTTACTATATGCCAGGCATCGTTCTAAGCAATTAACTTGTGTTATCTCATTTATTCCTCGAGGTAGCCCGATGAAGTCTTTACTATTATGATCTCCATTTTAGAGATGTAGAAATTTAGGTATAGAAAGATAATTTTCCCAAGAGCATGTGGCTGCTAAGTGACAAAGTTGGGTGTATAAACTCAACTAGTCTTACTCCCGAGACCATATTTTTAACCACAAGGTTATTTTGCCATGGAAACATATAGGTTGTCACTTTGTTTTGTTTTGTTTTAAAACTAGCTCAAATTCTCAGCTGGACTATAATAATTAAAATCCCAGTAGCTAACTTTGTTATAAATGAAAAGAATACCATCAGGGTAGGAAAACCCTGCAAATACTTGGGATTTTGATTTCTCATGTCCAAAGAAATTCTGATTTGATTTCTAATCTTAGCCTCTTATCTTTTCACAGAGGTGTCCTGCAACCTTACTTGTTCTTTCTTTCCCTAGAATTTTCAGTTTTTGTCTCTCTTTTAATTTCTTCCTCTTTCCATTTAAATACGCCCATGTCTACTGTATCTTGGAAAAGAATCATAGGCTGATATATTCTGGGCTGTACCTCTAGTGTTTTAAAAAGACCTATTTCTCTCATTTCCTTCCATTTCCACTCCACTTCCCGAGGGTCTGTCTCTTGAAGGCCCTGGTAATCTAGTTGTGAAGTTCACAGGCATTTGTCAGTTTCATTGGTTCTGGTTCCTTTCTCTTCTCTTATTACAGAGAGATCCAGCTCATCTGCTTCTTTTTTCTTTTTCCTTTTTCATCTCTCATCTTCCTCCTACCCACTCACTGTGGGTTCCTCCAATGCCTATTGCATAGAACTCTGCTATTCTTTTGATGCATTCTTCCCTTTGACAAAGTCATCCATTTTCACCTCTCCCTTTCATACAGGCTATTTTATATCTATCTAAACCTGAGTAATTTCCTCTAACCCAAATGTCAGTATTCATTTCCAAGTGCTTCCTGGAAATTTCCATTTAAGTATTAATCTGCTGTTACCATTGAGCTCAAAGTGAACAAATCTTAGTTCAAAATTGATATTTCCCGTGTGGGTTCTCATGATAATAATAATAATAAAAAATGATTATGCAGCATGTACACAGAGCCTGGCACCATTCTAAGCACATTATATGTATTAAATCATTTAGTCCTTAAAACAATTATTATCCTTCTGTTACAGATGAAAGAACTCAGACCTAGAGGTGTGAAGCAATATGCCCCCAATTGGCACCACACAGCTACAAAGTGGAGCCACAATTCACCCAGGTGGTGTTGTGTAAGAATCTCTACTTCTAACCAATGCTTTATATATCTATGCCATGTTGTCTGATTCCTCACGTTCAAAACCATATTCATCAACATTCTTTTTATCTTCTAGTCCAGTCCATAACTTCTTTACTTTTCTTTCAAAACATTTTTGTCTATATTGCTCAGGGTCTGCAAACGCACAAATGGCCCATTCAAAAAAAGACACAGAGGTATGGTTAAGGGAACCTGAAAGGGATGGAGAAGCTCCCAGGTGCCAAAACCATTGGGAAGCTGTCACCACCCCTAGGCATGAAAGGGCAGAAGGGGTAAACAAAGATTTGGGAGTCCAGAAGAAGCTAGATCTATGGAAGTGGAACCACCACCAGTTCCTAGAGGAAAGCAGCCACTGGCAAACCCTAGTGAGGCATGGGATGTGGGAAGGAGGGTGAGAAGACTAAACATCCCAACCCCTCTCTCCTCGTGGCTTCCGATTTCCCACCTGTGCTTCTTTACCTCGTGCCTGGATCGTTGCTGCTGCCTCCTCTATGATCTAACTCCGCTCCCCTCCGCTTTATCCTGCAGTCCTATCATCAGACCAGTCTCTCTAAGATCCCGCATTCGTTATGTCATTTTTCTTCTCATAACCTTCAAAGGCTTGTCATTACTCTTCAGTCTGTTGTTGGCCATTCTCCAAATCCCGAGTTCAATCTCTCTTTCAGATGTTATCTTCTGCAACTCTCCTAGCCCTTTGCTCTGATTGGCCTCCTCATTGCCATCCCCCTTTCTATAAACACGCCACTCTCATCCCTGCATCAAATGCTGTGATTCATATCTTTCCGTATGCCTGAAATACCCCTGGTCTTCTATCCAGATGCTATACATCCTTCAAGGCCCATATCTTCTGCAAAAACTTCTCTGACCGCTCCTACATCAGTGGGTCCCTCTATCTTCCCAGGTTTCTGCTGAATTGTGGTAACACCTTACCAGTTAGGTCTTAATTGTTCCTATATGTTTCATAAACACATGCTTTGTCTCCTCTAACCGAAAGGTGAGGATCCCCAAACCAAAGGTGTGGTCGATTGTTCGTTGGTGTGACTCTCATTTTCTAAGCTATAGCAGCTTGAAGGGGTACAACTAAAGCAGTGTGGGGGACAGTTAACATGCCAGCAAAAAGTGATCTATGCTCTGAGCCCCTTGCTGTAAAATCAGGGCCACCCCAGCCTTCAAGTCCCTCGCTCTCCTGGCAGAGTTCCAGGTCCTCTCCTTTGCTGCTGAAGCACTTCAGATCAAGTGCCAGAGTCATCTCTGCGGGGCTCCGTCCGTGCTACTGTAGGCTGCAGGTCTTACCGCAAATTGAGATTGATCAGTGTTCTGTGGGCATCTTTCAACTTTCCTTCTGGGGATTGTTCATTTCCATATGGTTTGCGTTCTTACTCTTTGTGATGTAATCCATCCTGTTTGCCAAGAGTTGCCTGTTGGAATGGGATTATTTGGTTCACACCTCTAGAGAATTCCAGTCTACTGACCCCTAGCTAGTGTTTCTGGCTTAAGTTGGTCCATGTCAACTCTTCCCTCATGCAGGGCAATGCCTGGGAGTTAATCTTCATTTCTCTTCTTTGCTCAAGAATCTGAGTGCTGGGGCTGTCTATGAGCTCTGTTCAGCCAAGAACCCTCTGTGGAACCCTCTGTGACATGCTTGGGCACACCTGAGTCCCCTAACTAGCATGATAACTTGTTCTCACAAGACCCTTCCTTCTATTTGTCATTCACTGTGGTGTTTACATATTGATCTTTTCTCTTTCCTTTTCCCAATATCATACTTTTAGACCTTAGAATCTCCTTTACTCTCCCTAGGAGGCTTAAAACTCATCCTTTTAAGAGTTAAGTAGAGGCAGGATGAGTTAATGAACATAAATGGACTTATTCCATTGGTCGTTTGTTTGGTTTCTCTGGCCTTATATCTAGAAACCTGTCTCACCTTTTTGTCTTTTTCTACCTTGTCTTTTTAAATGAATACTCCTTAAGATGACAGGTTCTCCAATAGCTTAATCTGAACTGGAGAAATTTTAAAAAACGATCCTAAGAAAGCCTAAAGTATTTCAGAAGGAGGAAGAATTTGTGTAGTGAAATCTATTAATAATGGATATCTTGGGGTCTTCTGAATTATATATGTACAGCTGAAAAAATAATTCTTTGTGCTCATTAATTTTGGAGCAAAGAAATGCAACTTTCATCCTTTTCTAATCTGCTATGGTTTGTAATTAGGTGATGAAATGCACTCTTCTCCAAAGTCAGCATCAGTTAGCTGTCTGGATGTTTCTATCTATCGAGTCAAAGCTATCTTACTTTTTTAGAGATGATCACAGAAATGGAAAGCGTCACGAGACTGGCTAAATCAAGACATAGGGAATGGAGGAAAAAAAGAACCATTGAAAGAAACAACTGAGTCCATACAAGAACGTTCCTTTTGCAGACTTTGACATCATGAAGGACATATTTCTCTGTCTACCTCAGCTGTTATAAAATTGTATGATGTGCAAGAGAAGCTAGAACTAGATGGGAGCAGAGAAGGGGGTCTGGGCCCTTTTGCAAACACCAAGACCTTTTGTTGGAATGGGATAGAAAAAACCCACAAGCTTAACTTGGTAGGTCTGAGGGCTTGCTAATGCAACCAGCTGAAACTTTGTAAACGTTTAGCATAAAACTCATTTTTAATCTCATAAACTTAATTTTTTCCCCTAGCATATGGGATGCATAAAAAGGAAATAAAACTTTAGTAAATTGAGCCTTACTTGTGCTTTATAAAAAAGAAATTGAATTGCTCTAATGGCAGCTGCAGCTGGCTTTCAGCTTCGAACAACCAGTGTAAATCTCGTTTTTAGTGCTTGATTTAGTAAACACTCAGCTGCGAACAGGCTTGGAAAACAACTCTGAATGCAGGGTTTTCCATAAAGGCAGTTATGTAACCTCTGTGTGTTATGCCTTTAAAATCTGTGAAGAATAGCAGAAACCCTGATTGAGATATCTTACAATTATCCTTTACTCTGGATTTAAATCTGCAGAGAGTTTGCTACTCATTATGCACAGAGCGAGCACAAATGGATTCTAATAGGCCATACATTTAGATGTATGTGTGATACTCGTTAAAGATATTAAAAAAGTAGAGTACTAATAACCAGTTGAGAAGCCAGAGTTGAGTTGGGCGTGTCATCTGGTCATCTCCAAGTGACAATCACAGCTTGTTTTTTATTCTGCCCTTCTCTGAGCCGTGTCGGGCTCCTATACATTGAAGAGCCGTGAGAATTCCTGGTTTGTATTCTCTTTAGCAAAGGTTGCACGTGCCCAGCTTGCCATTTTTGCTAAAAATAGGGAGAAAATCTTCTTCCTAATGAACAAGATGAAACATCCAAGTGCTTTTAAATTGACACACAAATCACTTACGATTCTAAAGCCAGTTTATCCTAAATATTTCTAGTGACCTGGACTTAGTGGGGATTTCCGTGTTTTGGTTGTTGGTTTTCCCATCTCTCTATAGACTCACTGGTAGACAAAATGAGAGTTGGCACCTTGTGGCATTCCTGCTAAGGGAATCATTTAAAATAATTCTGGCTAGGATGGCCAAGGTTAACCCTGGGCACAATTTGGAATTAGGATAAATTGATGCCTCTTTTCTTCCTCCCTGAAACATCTTCCAATCCCTCAGGCCTATTTTTAGCTGGCTGCCAACCAGCCCTGCATGAGCAAATGTGTGAAGGTACGCTATTTCTCAGGGGCATTTTCAATTTTAAAAGAGACTCTCAAATGTGGAAAAGTCGTCAGACCCCAAATCTGTGCTGTTTACATGACGGGTCCTGGGGTTGATCGTCTGGGCAGAGGGCAATTTGTTCCAAGGCTGCCTCTGGGCGCAGTGGCTGGACTACAGAGAAGTAAATTCACACACAGCCTCCTTTTTCCCGCCAACTGGTTGTTTGGCTGCCAGCAATTGGAGCTATTAAACACATGGAGACTTGATGAGAAATTCGAAAAGACTAATGCACAGTGTGGTAGGTGGAGAGAGTCACCAGTGGGCGGTTCTACTCGTGGCTCTGCGGTACCAGCTTCGTGACCTCAGGGAAGTCACTTAAACTCTCTGAGCTACTGTCTCGCCCCACCTTTCAGGCCTGTTGCAGGATCAAATACAAACATGAGAAAGTACTTTGAAAACTGTCCCATTGGGTTTCAGAGGACAAATGTGGGCAAGTAGCAGATCCTGTTATGCCTGTGGATGGAATTCTGGATCCTGGAGAAGAATCGATGGCTGACTAAACAGTTAAAAAGGATGACAGCACTACAGAAGTCAGAGTGAAGATATTCAGGTGAAAACAAGAGGGCTATTCCAGGTGTAATCTGTATTATACCTCTCTCCAGCCAGGCATTCAAATGATATCATGACTCTTTTTAATATTCAAATTATCACTCGAGAGACTACCTGTTTATGTTGGAAGTCCAGTACTTTTGTGTTCTTTATTTTTATTTTTAAATTAAATTTTACATGCGTGTAGTTTAAAAAGTCAAATGGTAATAAAAGAGATGTTACAAAATTTAGCTGTTACAGGAGCCCTGTGGCTGAGTGGTTAAGGTTCCGCACACTCTGCTTCAGGAGCCCGGACTCACCAGTTCAGATCCCAGGCACAGACCTATTCCACTCATCAGCCATGCTGTGGTGGCAACCCCCATACAAACTGGAGGAAGATTGGTACAGATGTTAGTTCAGGTCTAACCTTCCTCACCAAAAAAAAAAAAAAAAAAATTGTCGCCATTACAAATTTTAGTTTCCTGACTTACCCTTTCTCACTTCCCCTGGTGCCCCCCTCCAAAGGCAACAGCTTGCAGCTCTTTTAAAACTCCTTTTGGCCTTTACACATCTCCAAAGTTCTAAAAATTATGGCTATATTGCTTTCTCTTGATTTGTCCATTAGGCATTATCTATTGAATTCTTACCATGGAAGACAGAGCTAGCTGTGTATTCTGCTGTCATTTTGCTTCTCCTTTCTCATCTTCCCAATATGGTCCTCTTAGAATTTTGGTTAAATTAGCAGCAGATTATTCTAATATTCTTTATAATTGAGTATTGCCACATACCCTGGCTTTTTTCCCCCCTTCCTTCCTTTATATTTTTCACAAAGTTAATAACATCTGTTTTTCATTTGCTGAGTATCCTTTGTAATCTATTTTTAATTATTTCCATTTCTTCTAATGGCCTTTTAGTAAATCTTTCCAGAAAGTCAATCAACAGCTCATCTATCAGTTCCCGTAGATATTTTTGAGACATCTTCCCTTCTTCCCCTCTGGCCTGGCTGCATGGTGGTCATCTTTGGATTACTTTTACTCCCATTTCAGGGCTGAGTGGATTTTCTGGATTCATATCTTTCTCTTTGTTTCTCTCTTCTTTTTCATTAGAGAACATCCTCTAGTGGTTTCATCCGGTGGATGCTATAGTAGCAGAGGGAATTGGCAGCTGCGCCCATGTCGATCTCTTGAATCACATGATTTCATTCATTCTCTTCACTTGGTGCCCTGTCATCATTAGGAATCGCTCTTCCCCATCACCTTGGAAATTCTTTTTCTCTTTCCCACTTCAAATCATCTCTTCCCTCTATCCTACAGATCCTTCTCCGCTTACTCCTTCACTCTGATGAGGGCATTTTCAACAGCCTCCTGAGAAAGCATGCATGAAAAGCATATTTTTTGAGACCTTACATTTCTAAAAGTGTTTAATTTGACCTCCTCTATAATTTAGGGCTGAGTATTGGATTCTAAGTTGGAAGTAATTTCCCTTCAGAATTTTGAAAGTGCTTCATTGCCTTCTGGATTCCGATGTTGGTGTCAGAAAGTTCAAAGCCATTCTGAATCCTGACACTTTGTGGCCGTTTTTTCCTTTCTCTAACTTGCCAGATCTTTTCTTGGTCCACAGTATAAGGAACTGAGGTGCTTCAGGGTGAATCTGTTTCTTCCACTGTGCTGGGTACTTAGCGGGCCTTTCAATCTGGAAACTGATGTCTCTTGGTTCTAGGAAATTTTGCTTATGATTTCCTCTTCTCTGTTTCCTCTCTTCTTTCTGGTAATCTGATAATTCTGATGTCAGACTTCCTGGAATTGTTTTCTAATTTTCTTATTTTTCTAGTTGTCCTTCTATTTATCTTTTCCCTTGTGTTCTGGGTTTTCCAACTCATTAAATTTTTCATTTGTGATCATGTGTTTAATTTTCAAGAACACTCTTTGTTCTCTGTATGCTCCTTTTTGGAGGACTCTGTTCTTGCTTCAGGAAGGCAGTATCTTTTCTTGTGCTCTTGTTTTTAAAGTACTCCTATCCTTGCACTGTTTCAGTTTCCCCCAGGTTGCTTTTTTCTGTTTGCTCTGGTCGTTTTTTTCCACATTAGCGGGTTTTCTCATATGTCTCGAAGCCCTTGATTGTCTGCTACCGGTCAAGCTTAAATCTCTGCAAATGAGGCTGGGGCTTGTCAACTTTGAGCTTCCCAGTGGGGTCATCTTCCCTTGAGTCATTTGGAGGGGAGTTCTAGGTGTTAATATTTTTAAATCTTTCTCTTTTTTTCTCTTACTCTTTTCCTAGCCTTAACAACTTTTTTTTTTTTTGCTACAATTTCAGTATCTACATGGTAACATGTATTGCAGCCTCTTATAATAATGCTGTGCCTTTGAATAACTTTGTTGTTGACTTAAGACATTTGTGAATCTTGTTTCTTTTGACTTTTATTGGCCTTGTAAGCTGCTTAACAATAAAATGTGGCTTATTACATAGTGCCTCTTGGTATTCTAGTCTTTCTGAAAAAGAGATTTTTCCATTGAAAATAAGACTAACAATGATGTCTTTACAACAAAAGTATTTCCCAGTCTCCTTCCTTTGAAACTCATGATTTTCATCAGCTGCTTTTCTCTTCTTGGCAGCAACCATTTGGAAAATGACAGCCTCTACTCACACCATCATCGTCCATTCTCCCCACCATCTGCCCACTGACTCCAAGCCAGCAGACACGTATGTCTACCTGCAAGACAAACCCAGTCAATGATTATCCTCCAACTGTCAGGTGCTGCCATTGGCACATCCATCGGCACATGAGTTGCAGATGTCACAGGATGTGGCCAAGCCAAAGTAGGTGCCTTGTCTCCCTAGCTGTTAAGTAAGAGGACTTCTGATATTAGACCTTGGGCTGTCCTGCCTCCCTGAGGCTCCCTTTCTTCATCTCTAAGAGGGGGATAATAACATTAATTTGCAGGGTGGTCGTGAGCATTAAAAACAAATTATTAGGCTGGAGGCTTTAGAACAACTGACTTTTAAGGAGGTCTTTTTTGTTTTTTTTGGTGAGGAAGATTGCCTCTGAGCTAACATATGTGGCAATCTTCCTCTATTTTGTTGTGGGACATCGCCACAGCATGGCTTAATAAGCAGTGTGTAGGTCTGTACCCAGGATCCGAACCTATGAACTCTGTGCTGCCAAAGTGGAGTGTGTGAATTTAACCACTGTACCAACAGGTCAGCCCCTGAAGGAGGTTTTTGAGGGTCCTGAGGCATGCTTACTCTGCATGAGGATGCAGGTGCCGCCCAGTGACCTAAGATGTGAACTCTAGGGCATTTGTGGTTTCAATGATTACTCACTTCCAAGTATTTCCTTATGAGGTTGTTTTTGTTACTCATGCAAATTTTAATGTAGAAAAGAGAGCCAGGTAATGAGAAGCAATTGCATTTTATTCCTAGTGTTGTTGTAAGGGACAAATGGGAACAAACTAACGTGGTGGTTCTCTTCCCTCTTTTCAAGCAAAGATTCTGTCAGATGGACTCCAGTGAATGGTTTTCTAATAGTACCTATTATGAGTGCACTGACACACACTAAGCTTGCTGTGCAGGGGGAAAATCAGGGCAGATCTGGGGAGATGAGGCCATGGCATGAGAAGAGCGTGGATTCTGGAGCCAGATTGGTGTGGGTTGGAGTTCTATCTCTGTCCCCTGCCCTTTTGACCTTGTGTGAGTTTCTTATCTGGACTGCGGTTTCCTTGTCTGTAAGATGGAGTGATGGCACTTTGCAGTGTTGACGTGACTATTCAGTGAAGTTAGGATCACAAAGAACTTCGTACACAGTTGGTGCTCAATAAATATTTGTTCTCTTTTCCTTTCTTGTGTTCTAAAACAGTTTTTGTCTTATTATATTTATTTTAAAATATATTTAAATGTGTATTTATTATAAAATAATATCAATTTATTATTTTTGATAATAGTCTATGTTTCCTTGCAGACTTTTCAGACCTTGACCTGAGGTAATCTTTCAAGCCAGGTGCTAGTTACAGGCTTCCATGCAGTAACCACCACTGTAAGTCCTAATGGTCGCTTATGGGCCAAGAGGTGAGCACGTGTGGGGACAGACGGCCTCTGGCTCTCTTTCCTTGTCTGCTGTTGCCATTTCTCTGTGATCCCCAAAGTCACCACTATAGCAACAGGGCATCTCTTCTACGAAAAACCTTCTGCCCTGGGATGAGATGGACACAAAGCAAAGAAATGGCCTTACTGACTTAGTTACGAATGCACGTGTAAGCTCTCTTCCCTAGATAACACTTGTGTACTTAGTGCTTTAGCCAAAATGAACCTGATTCATTTTATTATTTCATCTCTCTGTGTATTTGTACTTTGTATTGTTCTATCTCCCTATGCATTTCTTCCTAATTTCAGATATTTATCACGGTTCTTTTTGAGGGAAGGGTGGAGGAAAGGATTTCAATCGAGTTTGCCAGGAGTTGTGAATTTGAGAGAAACATTTGTATTGAATGTCCAATTATTTGATCTTTTAAATGAGATGTTCTATTAAAATCCAGGTATAGTGCATCTGTAGGATCCACCCCAGTCACAGAAACTCCAGCCAACTTGCCATGCACTTATCCAAGAGTGGACCAGGGTGGATGGGCAAAATATTTATTAGGATTATGTCAAATTACAATTTGAACTTTTAAGTAGACCCCTAAATATATTCTTCTTAATGTCTGCTAAAGACTTCTGCCACACATTTTTTTTTTTTAAGTAATCATAGTATTTGAGAGAGTACCTAGGCTAGCTTTTTTCTTCAATAAGTTCATGTATTCTTAACAAAAAGTAAAGAGGGAGGTCACAAAAAGGCCATGAAAAACGCCATTGTGTGTGTGTTTGTGAGTTGTGTGTGCTGCCCCAGATGGGCTGAATTTCCAAGTAGAGTTTCAGAATCCCCCAGGCCTTGGCAGGAGTAGGGTTTGCCACGAGCAAGAGAAGGACAAGTGCGCCATCTTCAATCGGCCCCTTTTTAAAGAGGCCTGGTGCTTCAGGAAAATGAGGGTCTTCGTGACTATCCCTTTGTACAGTTCTCAGTAACTCTCCAGTGTTTGGCATCTGTTAGGCTTATAAATAACACAACAACCATCAATCCATAAAGCACTCATTAAATACCTATAGAAAAATGTGTGGAGTACAGAAGTAGCTAGTGTTTAAAAGCATGGCCTTTGAAGTTAGAAAGATGGAATTTAACTCCATCACTAACTAGGTGTGGGGTCTTGTATAATGTTTTTATCCTCAATTTCTAGCCTAAAAAAATGGAGATAATAGTAGTCCTTGATTTACAGGGTAATGAAGAGCAAAGGGAACAATGATTATGTTATTTAACATAGTCTCAATATATAGATTTTTAATAAAAATTTAAACAAATGATTTTTATAATTTTCATTACCATATCAACATTTTATTAAATATCCCTTGAGATACTCTCTATGTACATAAATTCAAGAAGATATGGAAACCATCTTTCTATGTAAATGAAATGAAACTATACATTTTATCCTATTATCTGATCAATTCACTTCACTATATGTTCTGAGACATTTTCCAAGTCAGAGGTAAAAATCCACATCATCTTGGGGCTGGCCCAGTGGCGCAGCGGTTAAGTTCGCACGTTCTGCTTCGGCGGCCCACTGTTTGCTGGTGTGGATCTCGGACCTACACACCACCTGTCAAGCCATGCTATGGCAGGCATCCTACATATAAAGCAGAGGAAGATGGGCACAGATGTTGGCTCAGGACCAGTCTTACACAGCAAAAAGAGGAAGATTGGCAGCAGATGTTAGCTTGGGGCTAATCTTCCTCAAAAAAAAAAACCCAAAAAACAAAACTACATCATCTTTTTAAATGGCTATAGTGAGTTTTATTTAATGCATTTATCATAATTTATATAACCATGCCCTCACATGTGAACCTTTAATTTGTGTCCATTTTCTTTTTAACTAAAAATTTGTGGAATGGATATCCTTATGGGTGCCTTTTTTTGGGTACGTGTGCATTTTTCTCCTCAAAGAAAATTTCAAGAAGTGAGATTACAGGCTCTTTAAATACTCTTATTTTAATTAAATTGATCCATTTAAAAAAATAGTTGGTCATCTCTGCTTGAGACCAATGCAAAGTGTGGTTTTGCTATCTTTCTCAAAATATTCCTCACTAACGTATGACACATCATTGTTTTCTTTCTTTCTTCCTTCCTTTTGGTGAGGAAGATTGGCCTTGAGCTAACATCTGTGCCAATCTCCCTCTATTCTTTTGTATGGGGGACGCCGCTACAGCACGACTTGATGAGCAGGGCGCATAGGCCCGCGCCTGGGATCGGAACCCCAAACCCCGGGCTGCCGAAGCGGAGCACGCTAACTCAGCCACCATGCCATCGGGCTGGCCCCTGTTCTCATTTATATTTAATTATATAAGTTATTCATAATGTTTTGGTAAAAAAATCTACATAGATATAGCAAAAAATCAACAGCAATCTCCTCAAAAACAACCAACCACTGCTATTAGTTTCTACATCAGTAAATGGAAATCTACCCCATCCTTTGAAGCTACCGTACATAGACTTATCACGATTTAACCGCATTCCAAGTTATGCACGTTTAAAACGTTTCCAGTTTTCACTTTTGCAGGCAATACTCCAGAAAAAATCCTTATACGTGCTTGTTACATACGTGTATGCGTATGTCTCCCGAACAGATAACTAGGGTTGAGTTGCTGAGCCAAATGGTATGAGTGAATAAAGCCTTAACAGAGACTGCACAATTACTCTCCAAGAAGTTTTAAAAATTCTTACTCCTACAACAATATATGAAAGTACTCATTTTCCCACACTCTTGCCCATAGGATAGTATCAGTTTAAAACAATTTTTGCCAATTGTATGCTTAAAAAATGCTGTTTTTGATTGTATTTTAAATTAATAATGAGATTGAATGATTTTGAAACTTTAATGTCCCATTCATAACTATTACTAATTTTCTATCAGGTTGTCTTTTCCTTATTGATTGAAGTTTATTTCAGTTGATTGGTATGTGTGTGAAGGAGAGTGTGTCCGTATAGCAATTCTTTTTCATTTATATATGTTGCAAATACTTTTTCTAGTTTATTGTTTGATTTTAACTTTGTTTATAAGGTCTTTTCTTACATAGTTTCCAAAGTTTCATGTAGTACAATTTATTTAAAAGTTTTTGTGTTTGCATATGTGGAAGCAATTTTGAGTAAAAGGTAATAAACATATTCTCCTATATTTTCCTTGAAGTTTTTCAGCTTTATATATTTTTAAAATAGCTTTATTGAGATATAAATCACATATCTTACAATTCTCCTGAAGTATACCATTCAATAGTTATTAGCATATTCACAGAACTGTGCAACCATCACCACAATCAATTTTAGAACATTTTCATCTGCCCAAAAAGAAACCCCAAACCCATTTGTAATCACTCTCCATTTCTCCCTAACACCTCCTTAGCCCCTCACCCTAGGCGACCACTAATTTACTTTTTGTTTCTATAGTTCTGCCCATTCCGGACAGATCTAAGTGAAGTGTGGTCTTTTGTGGCTGGTTTTTTTCACTTAGCGTGTTTTCAAGTTTCATACATGTTGTATCTTTATGCTTTTGTAATTAAATCTTTAATCCATGTGAAATTTATTGATTTGAATAAATTGGGTAAATAATCACATATAAATTATTGATCTTTTTAAAAAGCATAGCCAGTTGTACCAATACTATTTACTTCAGATTCAGTCCACCCCTTTCCCACTAGTCTGCCTCGTTCATCCATACCTATGGGCCTGGTGCTGGGCTCTCTTTGTTCGTGTGTCTCTGTCACAGTGTTAGGACTCAAACTCTGCAGTATAGTTTCGTTGTCTAGTGGGGCAAATCTTCCCTCATTTTCCTTTTCCTAACATTTTCTTGGTTATTCTTCCACATTTTTCCTTCCCTTTGAACTTTAGAATTGGCTTGTCAAGTTTCATCAAAATATTGTTCACGTTTTGATTTGAACTTCGTTGAAATTGTAGATTAGCTTTTGAAGAAATTTCATCTTTATAATATTGGGTTTTCCTATGTTTTATTGAATTATAGCTATATTTTTTATTCATTAGAGGGAGGGTATATGTTCCATCTGGAATTAGCTTTTTAACTGGTTATTGATGTGTGGGAAGGTCCTTTACTAAGATAAAGGCTGCCGAGGGAGGAGCAGAGTTTGATAAAAAGATAATGAGATCTGCTTAGATTTATTCTGCCTGAAGATGTTGATGAGAAATGAAGAGGAAGATGTACGCACCAAATATTGCACCATTAATTTTGGTGACTTTTTTAGAACGGCAGTGGGAAAGCAGATGGTCCATAATGTCTTTTGAAAGAAAGTATGGTCTTTGGACCAAAAACGTTTGAAACTATTGGATTTGAAAACAGCAGAGCTTCTAACCTGTAGTTGCAAATTTCTTTTTCATAAAGAGGAAACAAAGAACAATTAACTGTTTAATTTGACTTACCTCATGTTGAGAGACTACTCATAATAATTCATAGTAATGAATAATTCCTGAACCTATAGCTGGTCATGTGCCCCACAGCCTTCCCTTCTCTCCAAGGTCTGGTTGTAGTTATAGCCTTCCATTATCGCAGCTTTCAGCACAGCAGGTCGTAACCTGGGTTTCCTAGGCAACCTGAGTGGCTAAAAAGAAGGTGATGATAATAGTAGCCAGTGATATTTCTCTTCTCTTTACACACACACTCTTGTAAGATCTTCAGTTTCTCAGTTTGAAGTCCTCCTCATATATCTCAGGCAACCCTCAGGGGCATCTGGTGTTTCCAGGCATTGTCCTCTTAGGTTCCTTGCAGAGCCTGACATCTCCCCCTGTCCTGCTAAGCCTCCCCCATGGGGACATGAGGCACTGTGCTCTGATGCCCACCAAGATACTAGGGAGGTGACTCATGGCCACATCCCATTTTGTGTCCAGCACAGGGTCACGCTGCCTTTCAGTTGAGCCACACTGACATTCAGCATGCTGTGTCAGAGACGCTGTAGCAGACACACAAAAGCCCTGTCGCATGCTCTCCTAGGGTGGGGAGACCCTTTCCTCTGTCTCTAAACATCACTCTTCTCTGCCCGGAGGAGAGCTGGCTTGGGTTCTCAGCAAACACCTGGGCACATGGGATTGGGTAGCGGGATGTGCTGAGCGAAGGCACTGTGCTCAACATCTCCTTCCTCTCCAGCTGTCCAGTTGTGTGTGGTGCCTTGACCTTGAACCCAGCTTGTGTATGATTACCAGTCTCTTCGGTCTTGATCCCACGCATATGTAGACCTCTGGTATCCCATTACTGGGACCTTCCAGATACGACCAGAAGGTCTGAATCCTACAATGACTATAGTTTAGGTTCAAGCTGGAACCCCTTCTGCTCATCTAAGGAAATGATTCAGAATCATGTATTGAGTCTGAATCATCCTGGTAGGCCTGTGGCCATCTGCTCATACTTGTAAGGAGAGAGACAAATTGTGGTTTTGGGCATATGGCTTTTGCTACTGAACCTTAATGGTGAAAATGGTACATTGTTTAAAACTAAGGAATTGTGACAGCATGTGACTAAATGTATAATGAAATGCCATAGAAGTTATATTTATAATTTGGTGCTCAAACTAATGGAATAAATATGAAAGTAGGAAGGGATGGAGCATGGAGAAAATTGTGGCCATGGACAAAAAGATGATTTCTTGGCTCATCATTTTTTTTTTTTTTTTTTTTTTGGTGAGGAAGATTAGCCCTGAGCCAGCATCTGTGCCAACCTTCCTCTATTTTTTTGTATGTGGGATGCCACCACAATATGGCTTGATGAGTGGTGTGTAGGTCTGCACCAGGATCCAAGCCTGCGTACCCCAGGCCATGGAAGTGGAGAGCACGAACTTAACCACTAAGCCACCGGCACAGCCCCAATTTTTTTTCTTTTTTGATTGGGAGTGGCAGGAAGTTGTCGGAGAGAATGCCCAGATGGTCGTTTCTCCTCTTACCAGAGATGATTGTTAGTAACTACCTCCCCTCCATTTGTCTTTCTCTTCACTTCAAAGGGGTGAAGAGGTTTGGTGGCCTCAGCCTGCCTGTCTTCAGGACCTGCTGTGGATGACACTCCTTATGACTTCTCTGGTTTGGACCAATTTGAGGCATTGGCAACACACAGAAGTTAACTTCAGAGAGAAGCAGCTGGATGGTTTTAAAGAGGCTCACCCTAGTAGGCTGAGACAGAAAGGTGACCGTCAGATGCGAACTTTCCTAGCAGCTGCTCTAATTCAACCCCTGCTTTTAGACAGGACGTCCAGTCCCTTCTCATATATCTCAAAGACATCCTGTGGCTACACATCCCCATGTCTCACAGGCGTTATTAGTATTTAGGAAAACCTTTCCGACTTTTGAAACTTAAGTCAAGTTTTAGTTCCTGTTTTATTCCTGTTCCGTCTTTGGTGAAAATAACAAATAGCTATTTTAGTTCTCCTGGCCCCAAACTGCATATGGAATGGGATGTAAAGGAAAGAACATAAAGCTCTGTTGTCAGACAGACCTTAATTTAAATCCTGGCTTCACCACTTGGTAGCTGCGTGACCTTGGGCAAGTCGCTTAACCTCTCTGAATCCTTCTTACTGCAATTCCAAAGTAAAGATTTAGTGCCCATCTCAGCGGGTAGTTACATGAATTAAAATGAAATGATGGATGTGAACATAGCTGGCATACATCACGTGTTCAACAAAGGCCCTTGCCCTATGTGTTATTTTCAGATATGCTCTAGATCCACGTTTTTATTGATCCTGCTGCTTATGTAGCAGGTGACGTCAGCAAGGAAAGAGTCCATTACAATCAAGGAAGTCTTTAGAGATCTAGTTACAGCCTAAAGATTGGACTGATATCCAGGAGACGGAATTATTTTGCAACCCAAGATTAGTTCAGTGAGAAAGATTAATGAGGCGCATTATACAATCGGCTCAAGCTAATGACAAATGAAAATGTTCTGGTTTTTAGCTAGAGTTGATTTAATAATATCTGTGCAGTAACAGCATTAAATTCAAGGTCTGTTCTGGTGAATTAGACTTTACGCAGAACTTTCCTCTTGGAGGCGACGTCATCCTCCTGATCTGACTGACTGCTTTGGGGGCAGCCCCCTCTGTGGTGCAGTTTTGGGGCTGCCAAGAGTCCCTCTAATTCACAAACATTCTGCTCTTCCCCCTCCCTCCTGTGATGTAACTTTTAGGTAATTGAAGCTTTCATCTATCTATTTCCACGAATTAAGTCATCTGGAAAAATCATAGATTAAGCCAGAATCAGGCATTAGTATCTTAATCGGCATTAATTTATCTGACAAACCCTAACAGGGAGTAGTCATAAGAAAGGTTGTGTTGGGGAAGAACAAGTCAGAGTGGGAGACCCAGACCATCGGGAAGAAGTGGGAATCTACAGGGCTGAGCAACTACCGATAATGGGGTATTTGTTACCCTGAGCTGCCAGCACAACTGTTTCATTTAGCATTTGGGTCGACTGTGACTTGTTCTGACATTACTGTTTTCATATTTCTGTCATTCCCATCAGGTTATAAAATCTTCAGTGGAAAGGAGCTTCCCTTTCAGGTCTCTGACTTTCCCTCAGAATGCCTTCCTTGTATCTAGTAGGCACTTAATAAATGCCTGCTGAATGAATAAATAAGCCAGTGGAAGCAAAAGGGATATGCAAAGTGAATGAAGAGGCATTGAAGGAAACCTTTGGTTTTTTTCACCGAGGGCTGAACTTCATAATTCTATTTCCATTTGTTGCTTCAGGGAAACTACCCTTCGGTGAAGTCCTTTCTATTTTCTGCCCAGCTTTGGGTTCCTTTTGATCTTCATGGCCATCACCTCCGATACGCCTGACCAGGCTTACATTGCTGGTGAAGTATATGGCTGTCTCTGCTTCTTCCTTCTTACCGAACTTCTGGCATCCAGCTGATGCCACTCAGAGCGACCAGGAAGAAATCCACCATTTCACTCTACTATCCCCTGAGCCAGAAACAACCAGGGATCACCATGCTTTTGACGTGCTCTATCTTTAAGTTAACATTATAGTACAAAAATTAGTTAGTTTGCTAATAAAGACAGACAAATATTGAGCACACCAACTATACACCAAGACCGGAAATAGAAAATTATGCAAGATAGATACTGCAAGAGACTACTAAAAGTATTTTGATGAACAAAATTTTGTTGCCCTGAACAATTTTTAAACTTTGGTCTGGAATATTGGAATGACTTTATATTATAGAAAAAATCATTTCACTATTTCTTTCATTGGAATGAATTGTGTTGACTCTTTCTCCCTTTTTCCCTGTGGGAGAACAATATATTCAGATACATTTTACAATTAAAAGTTTCACCTTGAGGTAATTGTAGATTCACGTGCAGTTGTAAGAAATGATACAGAGAGAGCCCACACTCCTTTATGCAGTTTCACCCAGTGGTAACATCTTACAAAACTGCAATAAAATATCGCAACAGGATACTGACGTTGATACACTCAAGATGCAGAACACATCCATCACCACCAGAATCCTTCACATTGCTCTTTTTTAGCCACACCTACTGCCCTCCTGCCTCCTGCTTTCTTAATCCCTGGCAACAACTAATCTGTCCTTCATTTTTATAATTTTGTCACTTCAAGAATGTCATATAAATGGAATCACATAGTCTGTAATTGTTGGGGTTGGCCTCTTCCATTCAACATAATTCTCTAGAGCTTCATCCAGGTTCTTGCATGTATTAATAGTTCATTCCTTCCTGTTGCTATGATGTGGAGGTACTGAAGTTTGTTTAACCATTCACCCATATCCAGTTTTTGGCTATTAAAAATAAATCTACTATAAACATTTGTGTATAGGTTTTGGTGTGAACATAAGTCTTCATTTCTCTGGGATGAGTATCCAGGAATGTGATTGCTGGGTTGTATGGTAGTTGCATGTTTCATTTTTTCTTAAGAAACTACCAAAACTTTTTCTAGAATGGCTGTACCATTTTCCATTCCCACTAACAATGTATGAGTGATTCAATTTCTCAGCTTTCTTGGCAGCATTTGATGTTATTTATTTATTTATTTTATTTTAGCCATTCTGATATATGTGTAGGGGTGTCTCATAATGGTTTTAATTTGCATTTCTCTAATAACTAATCATGCTGAACATCTTTTCATATGCGTATTTGCCATTTTTATATCTTCAGTGAAATGTCTTTTCATGTCTTTTGCTCATGTTCTAAATGGATTCTTAGCTTTTTTTATCTGTTGAGTTTTGAGAGTACCCTATATAGTCTAGACATTAGTCTGTTAGTCCTTTGTCAAATATGTGGTTTGCAAGTATTTTTCCCACAATTTGTAGTTTGTCTTTTGATCTTCTTAGTAGAGTCTTTCATAGAACAAAAGTTTTTAGTTTTTATAAAGTCCAAGTTATCAATTTTTACTTTATGGATTGTGCTTTCAATGTTAAGTCTAAGAACTCTTTGCCTAGACCCTGAAGAATTTCTACTTTTTCCTAAGAGTTTTGTAGTTTTACATCTTACATTTAATTTTGTTATAAAGTGTGAGACAGATTGAAATTTATTTCTTTGCCCGTGGATGTCAAATTGTTCCAGTACCATTTGTTGAAAAGCCTATCTTTTCTCCATTGAATTGCGTTTGCACCTTTGTCAAAAATCACTTGGGCATGTTTGTGTTGGTCTATTTCTGGGTTCTGTATTCTGTTGCATTGATCTATGCGTCTACTCCCTCACCAATATACAGTTTTGATTATTGTACCTGTATAGTATGTCCTGAAATCAGGTAGACTCCTTCCTCTTACTTTAATCTTCTTTTACCATCTTATTTTAGTTATTGTAGTTACTTTGTCTTTCCATCAAAATTTTGGTATAATCTTGTGTATGCTTGCAAAAAAATTTTGCTGGTAGAAATTACATTAAATCTGTATACTAGTTTGGAGAGAATTGACATATTTACTCTGTTAAGTCTTTCAATCCATGAACATGGCATATCTCTCCATTTATTTAGATCTTCTTTGATTTCTTTCATCATTGTTTTTTAGTTTTTATCATACCAAACCCCATACATGTTTTGTTAGATTTACACCTGAGTATTTATTTTTTTAGTGATTGTGAATGGTATTGTATTTTTAATTTAGGTTTCCATGTGTTCATTGCTAGCATGTAAAAATGCAATTGATTTTTATATGTTTACCTTGTGAGTTTGCTGAACTCACTTATTAGTTCTAGGAGTCTCTTTTGTAGATTACTTTGATATTTCTACAAAGAAATCATGTCATGAAAATAGGGACAGTTTTATTTCTTCTTTTCTGATCTGTCTGTCTTTTAATTTTTTTCATTTTTCTTGTCTTATTGCACTGGCTAGAACTTCTAGCACTACGTTGAATGAGATTGGTGAGAGTGTACATCCTTGCCTTTTCCCCAATCTTGGGAACACCTTCAGTCTTTTACCATTAAGTATAATGCTAACTCTAGGTTTTTTTAGATTTTTTTTACCACATTGAGGAAGTTCCCCTCTATCCCTATTTTTCTGAGACCTTTTATAATGAATGTGTGTTAAACTTTGTCATATGCTTTTTTTCATCAATTGATATGATCATGCAATTTTTTTCTTTAGCTTGTTAATATGGTGGAATATATAGACTGATTTTAAAATATTGAACCAGACTTACATTTCTAGAATAAACTCCACTTGGTCATGGTGTCTAATTCTTTTTGTATATTACTGAATTCTATTTACTAATATTTTGTTAAGGATCGTTGCATCTATCTTCATGAAGTATATTATTCTGTAGTTTTATTTATTGGTACTTTGTCTTTGCCTGGTTATGGTACTGGGGTAATACTAGCTTCATAAATAAATTGAGAAGTGTTCTCACCTCTTTTATTTTCTGGAAGAGATTGTGTAGAATTGGTGCTAATTCTGTAAAAGTTTGGTAGAATTCTTCAGTGAAGATTTCTAGGCCTAGAATTTTCTCTTTGAAGTCTTAAAATTATGAATTCAAATTCCTTAATAATTATAAGGCAATTCAAAATTATCTGTATCTTATTGCATGGGTTGTGATAGTTTGTGTTTTTCCAGGAAGTGATTCTTGTCATCTAAGTTGTCAAATTTATGTGTGTAGAGTTGCTAGTATCCCTCTGTCTCTATTTTACTGTCTTCAGGGTCTGTAGTGATATTCCATGTTCCACTCCTACATATATGGGTCATTTGTATTTTTTCTTTCTCAGTCTTGCTACAAGTTTGTCAATTTTATTGAACCAGCACTTAGTTTTATTGGTTTTCTCTATTGTTTTTCCATTTTCAATTCATTGGTTTTTGCTATCTTTGTATTTCCTTCCTTCTGCTTGCTTTGGGTTATTTTTGCACTTCATTTAGGTTCTTGAGGTAGGAGCTTCGATCATTGATTTGATATTTTTCTTCTTTTCTGATGTATGTCTTTAGTACTATAAATTTCCCCCTCAAAATTGCTTTAGCTGTGTCCTGTGAATTTTGATATATTGTATTTTCATTTTTATTCAGTGCAAGGTATTTTTTTTTATTTCCCTTGAGACTTACTCTTTGACCTATGGATTATTTAGTAGTGTGTTGTTCAGTCTCCAAGTCTTGGAGATTTTCCTGTTATCTTTGTCATTGATTTCTAACTTGACTTCATGTGGTTGGGGAAAACACTCTGTAAGACTTCAATTCTTTTAAATTTTTTGAGGTTTGTTTTATGGCCTGGGTTTTTGTCTATTTTGGTATATCTTTCATAGGGACTTGAAAAGAATGTACCTTTGGCTGCTGTTGGATGGAGTATTCTATAAATGTCTATTAGATCCTGTTGGTTGATGGTGGTACTGAGTACTTCTATATCCTTGCTGATTTTCTGTCTTCTTGTTCTATTAATTGTTGAAAATGAAGTGTTGAAGTTTCCAACTATAAATTGAATTCTGTCATTTTTTCAATTCTATCAGTTTTTTGCTTCACACATTTTGCATCTTTGTTGTTTTGTACAAACACTTTTAGGATTGCTGTGTCCTTTTGAAGGATTGACCCTTTATCATTATATAATGTTCCTCTCTTTCTCTGGTAATTCTTTTTGGCTAAATCTACTTAGTCTGATGCTAATATAGACACTCTTACCTTTTTTGATTAATGTATACATTAATCTTTTCCATCATTTTACTTTTAACCTGCTTATATTGTTATATTTGAAGTGAGTTTCTTACAGACAGTAAATATTTGTGTCATGTTAATTAGTTCACTGTGCAGAGATTAGTCAAATCTCTTTTAATTAGTTTTTAAAGACCATTTACATTTAATGTAATTATTAATGTGTTAGGGATTAAGACAGCTATTTTATTTTTCATTTTCTGTTTTTTCTCTTTGTTTCTCAATTTTTCCCCCTGTGAGTTACTTGAGCATTTAAAGAAATTCCATTTTGATTTTTCTGTATGGTGTTTTCAAGTGTATCTCTTTATAGCTTATTTAGTTGTTGCTCTAGATATCACATTTAATAATTAGGTGTCATCATTTTACCAGTCTAAGCATGGAAATCTAACTTCTTTTTACATTCTTTACCCTTCCTTGTTTATAATACACAGTTGATTTTCATTATTCATAGTCATTATGTTCTATAAAGTTTCTGTGAAAACTTAATTAGCAAACGCTAAATCATTGCTTCTAGGGGAAATACGGAGTTAGATTCCTGTGAGCCTCAGGTTGCGCTTTCACCAACCAATCAATACATAACCTTGTTTTATGTGTGTTTCTGTTTAAAGGCACGTACCTTATTTAATATATGTTGTTGATTCATTGATATTGGACTCATAGCTGATGGGACTATAAGTCACACCTGGATGAAGTTTATCTAAGACATATATTTTCTCCATAAGTCACATCACAGTCTTCTTGCACTTAGGAACATGAGACAAAACTTCAGCAGTACACTTGGAAGCCATTTTAAACAGTGAACAAAAAGCACAAAAATAGTGCAGAATACATCACACTAAATAGAGTAAAAAGAACACTTGTTTACTATATGAGAGCTAACACAAGAAGGTAGAGTTTTGTTTTGTTTGACCTTAGTTTGGAACAGGGGTATTGATAACTGAAATCTTTCACCATTCTGCATTTGTCTGTGAATGACTAAAAGTGTCACAGTGTTAATTTTGGAGTTACAAATAAATTTCAGTGAGTAGGCAAATTTGCAAATACAGAATATGTGAATGGGAATAGACTATAATTGTCTTAAATATTTCTTTTACATACATTTAGAACCACATCAAACAGTATTATTATTTTTGCTAAAATCATAAAACAGTTTGGAAAACTCAGGGATATAAGGAAGGCCTATTATATTTACCTACAGTTTTGCTTACTTGTTCTTTCTCCCTTACTGATGTTCCAAGGTTCTTCTTTTATCATTTCTTTTCTGTTTAGAGAATTTCCTCTCCATCCTTTTAGGGTAGGTCAGCTGATGAAAAATTATTTTTGTTTTCTTGAATCTGAGAATATCTTGATTTCCTCTTCATTCTTGAGGGATATTTTTGCTAGGTATAGGGTTCTGGGTTGCCAATTCTTTTGTTTCAGCACTCAAAAAGTGTTGTGCCACTTCCTTCAAGCTTCCACGGTGTTTGATGAGAAATCTGCTATTGTTTGAATAGTTTTCCCCCAAAGGTAAAATTTTATTTTTGTTTGACTATTTTCATGATTTTTCTTTGCCCTAGTTTTCAGAAGTTTAATTAAGAGGTATTTTGGCATGGATTTATTTGAGTTTATCCTGATGGGGTTGACTCAGCTTCTTGGATTTATAGGTTTATGTCTCCTGCCAGATTTGCAAAGTTTTCAGCCACTATTTCTTCAAGAACTTTTTTAGCCCAACCTTCTTTCTCTTCTCCTTCTGGGATTCAATGACATAAATATTAGACATTTTCTCAGAGTCCTACAGGTCCCTGAGTCTCTCTTCATTTTTTTCTCTGTGGTTCAGATTGGATAATTTCTATTGTTCTGTTTTCCACTTCACTAATTCTTTTCTCTGTCCTCTCCACTCTGCTGTTGAGTCCACCCATTGGGATTTTTATTTCAATTATTGTATTTTTCAGTTCTAAAGTTTCCTTTGGGTTCTTCTTTATGATCTTCTAATTATTTTCTGAGACTTTCTATTTTTCTTGCTAAGGCTTTCTGTTTCTTCATTTGTTTCAAGAGAGTTCATAATTGCTCTCTGAAGTATTTTTATCATGGCTGTTTGAAATATCTGTTAGATAATTCCAACAGCTTGTCACTTGGTGTCAGTATCCATTGATTGTCTTTTTGCATTCAGTTTGAGATCTTCCTGGTTCTTGGTATGATGGGTGATTTTTGACTGAAATTTGGATATTTTCGTATTATGTTTGGAGACTCTGGATCTTATTCAAATCTTCTGTTTTAGCTAGCAGTTTTTGAAAGAACTCTGGCAGGGAGAAGGGAAACATTACTGCCACATGGAAGTAGCAGTCCAAATTCCCCACTGTGCCTCTGTTGACACCAGAAAAGGACGCTCCTTGCTATACCTGGACAGAGATGGGAGTTCTAGCTTCCCATGGGGACTCCAGTGACACCGCAGTGGGGCAGAGCTTGTTACCACTGGGCCATAGGGAAATTTCTTTTCTTTCTTTCTTTTTTTCCTTTTAAAGAAGATTGGCCCTGAGCTAACATCTGTTGCCAATCTTTTTATTTCCCTTCTTCTCCCCAAAGCTCCTCCAGTACATAGTTGTATATTCTGGTTGTAGGTCCTTCTAGTTCTCCTATGTGGGACACCTCCTCAGCATGACTTGGAGAGCAGTGCTATGTCTGTGCCCAGGATCTGAACCAGCGAAACCCTGGGCTGCTGAAGTGGAGCACACGGACCTCATGGGACTGGCCCCTGAAATTTCTGACTTTTCATTATGCCTCCTGTGACATCACCCCAGTGGGGTATAGTCACATGTTTTAAAAAATCTTCCTTATATCTAGAACATAGATACAACTAAATTTCCTTAATGAACTCTTTAGTTTTCCATTTCTGTCGTCTCCCTGCTGATGAATTCTTTCATTTACCATAAATCTCTTCACCTGTATGGATCCAGCAACTGCTCAGACACTTTTTCTTCATCTGCAATGACTTTTCATACGTGTGTCTACTATTTTCTCCCTTCTTTATCCAGGTACTTTTCCACTCCTCCTGCTGTTTGTCACAATTAATCTCCTCTGTGCCTTCCTTCTCATTGTTTACTCCTTTTGAATGTTTGTTTGTATTGTGTGTGCTCTCTTCAGAGCATTTTGCTTTAAAAAAAAAGCCAACAACCAAAAAGGGGGTTAAGTGAAAGTGTCAAAAAATGCAAGTAAATGCATCCTGAGCTGAGATTTCTCCTTCAGGGTTGGAGGTAGGGTGCGGGGCATCTCAAATTGACTGGAGAAGGGTCAATAGGAGAGACTAGCTGAGGAACTAATTTTGAAGACTAAAACTCATTTCCTCTGAGGAAAGGAAATAGTGCAAAACTATTTTAGATCATATTTCCTTGTCTCAGCCACTCGAGTTGTGTAGTGGCAATCAGAAGCTATATATAGATAAACTTTGCTAGAAGCACCTTAAAGAACCATCAGGAAATGGCTGGCCTTGTTCATGGTATTTTAGAAACTAGCATGTTAGCACCTGATACCACTATCTCTAATTTCACTTTTGCAAACATTATTCATGGAAATTGGCACCCCTTTGTCAATCTCTGGGATTCTCAGAAGTCTTCGTTTAATTAATGCCCATCCCCCCTGCTCTATACACACTTGGGCTTCTGGATGCCCAAATAGGATTTGAGTGATTGATTAGCAAGTTCTACTAATGATTTTGATTAGTTCTATTTGTTTTGCATGTAATTATCTTTTCTTGGTAATTAGAATTTAGTCACAGTATTTATACTTGATATAATTTTGGATAAAGACTATCCTAGTTAAACTCAGATATATTTATAATTTCCGAGCAATTATAGAACAATCTTAACCTATAGTAGCTGTATCTTCTGTGGGAAAAAATGTTCTGTTTTGTTTTAAAGTCTGAAGTCATTTTAGCTAAGATGACTGATAACACAAATTGATTGTGTTTTTAAAAATGATGTTTCCTGACAAATTATTTCCTAGATAAAATTGATATGAATCTAGGACATAGTAACCTTTTCTTTGGAGAAGGATTTGAATGAGTTGGCCTTTTGGATCCATTTATTAGATTAATCTCTTTTTAGAATCCCAATTATGCCGTACTGGTGTCTGGAAAAGAGAGAATGCAGGTGTCCCTGTCCACCTGTGTTCACAGACTTCAATAAAACATTATATTTGTGGACTATAGCATTCAGCTGGTGTCTGAGCGGGTCTTCTTTTATCCCCTTAGGGAAAATGAAGTGGTTATCTGGATTTATCCAGGTCAACAGCAGAGCGGGGCTGAGCAGGGCTTTAGCTGATCTTTCTCTAAGTACGTGGGCAGCTGTGTGGCTCCCTGAGCCCTTGCTGAGAAGAGCAGAAGCACCAGGGCATCCTGAAGGCGTGGATAGGCATGATTCCTTCCCTGGCCTGCCAGTCAGGCCAATGGGATGAAAATGATAGCCGCGTTTTTGACGATGTGCTTTCTATTAGCCATGCTCTTTTGTAAGATCTCTTTTGGAGGCAGTAATGATGAGTATGAACTGCTTCCTACAACTACTTTAAAGGCATCCTAATTGGTTGGTTTTTGTTATAAAGCCTTTCAAAGAGACTAGCTACATATTCGTTTGCTCACAGCTGCATATTAATAATACTTCCCTTGGAATTTGATTAAACCAGCTTCAACTCCAATTTTTGTATGATTTGATAGTGGTTACAGAATGATCTAAACTAAAGCTCCCAGCATGACGCAATTCCTCCAGAGACCCAGGGGGAACTTTGGCATGGAGGAATTCCCATGCATGTGCTTTATCAACCACCTGGCTGTTGTGAGTGGCAGCTCATAAGCAGGTGAAGGAGCCATGGCCAGGGGACCCATCAACATCAGCACTAAGGCTGCTACCTAAACAGTTTAACTCCCTTCTGCTTGGTTTGCCCACAGACACTGCTGACTGTGACTGCGACTGCTGATAAGCTGAGTAAGGCTGAAGGTCAACAATCTGGAGACTGCTCTTAATTATTAAAGGATCAACACGTCTTAATGCATTCGTCCTCTGAACTGGAGCCAAACAACTGGGTCTCAGGGACAGAAGTTTTCCCTTTCTTTTTAAATTAGCACAAACAAACAAACAGACCAGTTGTTGGGGCGGGGGGAGCTAAAGGGTTTTCCCTATACTCTAATTCTAAATTTGGAACTTAAAATATCGAATAGGGAGAAGGCTCTTGATTACTCTCCAGACTCAAACTCCCGTTTAATTGAGTCTCTTTGTTGATGTGATCTACGCTTAATCAATTGAACCTTGACTCAGTCCCACATCTTGGACCCCTTGGACGCAATGGCACAGAGCCTCATCGGAACTTTGTGTGTCTGCCATGAATTAGTGCCTTCTCTTGTCCTAAATTAAGCTCATCAACATATAATTATCCATCCCACACATCGAACCTAACTCCAAGGTAAACATTTCTCCTCAGCTAATAGCTGGTTCACACTACAAAAAGAAGTCTTCCTCTCTCCACCTGCTCCCTGTCACCACCACCAGGCACATTGTGAGTCCTTGCTCGGTGGTCTGTCCTCAGTCCTGGGCTGCTGTAACATTTTTAGCTTTAGTGATTACACAAAGGTGAAGGCGAGCCTGAGGAAGAGTGGCTTGTGTCCTTCCCACTTTACTTCTTTCTTTTCTTTCTTTCTGCAATTTGAGGGAAATCTGTCAAGATTTGTTAAGAGCAGTAAAGTTGGATTTAATAAAAACAATTAGGACACCACTCAAGTGACACAGTTCACAATGTTAGCAAAGGATAAACGCTTCATAAAATTAGCAGCTGGGCGGGTTATCTCCAAAGGCGTATTGTGTATGAGATGCTGAGCGTATCCCGGAAATTCGGCTGCATGAGTCATCAGAAGTACCTGTTTCAAACTTTAGCAAGACCTGAGCTGAGCCTTGGTTCCCGAGAGTCCGCATGAGCATCATGTACGTGGCAGCTTCCGTATTTCGGCACTGTGGCATTCCACACCCATAACAGGGATAGCAAAGAACAGAGATTTGAAAAAGCCATAGAACAAAATGACCAAAAAACATAGAAAAACGAGTTCAAACTAATTAATAAAGCAATAAGGCACCTTAAGCAATCTTTTTTTGCCTATCAAATTGGCAAAGATCTAAGAAACAATAATACCCAGTATCGGAGAAGGTACTGGGGAGTTATAGAGTCAGAGGGGCGGGTTTTGCTTCTTAGCTCTCCCTCTGACTAGCTGAGGGAACTTGGGCATGTCATTTATTTTCTCTGAGATTATCTTCCTTATCTGTAAAATGCAGATAACATCAGTAACCTCCTCACAGGGTTTTTGAGGGAATTAAGTAAAACAATGCTTATAAAGTGTTTAACATATCATCTGGTATGTAGTAAAGTGCTCAATTAATATTAGAATTATTATTGGAAGCTAGAGTCCCAAAACACTGATGGGAGGGTAAAGTGGTAAAACCCTTAAGAGTAAATATTTGACATATATGTTAAAACCTTAACGATGTGTGTACATTTGACTTAGTCACTCCACTTCTAGAAATTAGTTCTGAGAAAACAGGCACAATGATATGTTTACAAGGATATCTTTCATGGTATTTTTTATAATGACAAAATGGAAACAATTTAAATATCTAACAGTAAGGGAATACTTAAAATTATGGTTTGTCCACCTACTAGAGTTCCACTCCAGCATTGCAAAGTATAATTTTGAAGAATATTTATTGGCTGAGAAAAATGATACTGTGTAAAAATAATGGTTTTTGGTGATCAGTGGGATTACCTGTTGTGTTTTTCCCTGATACTTATTTGTAATTTTAAACTTGTCTGTAGTCTATACACACTTCTTGAACATCTGCTGCACCTTAGGCTCCATGGCAGGTGCCTTGGATGTGGGAGTGAATTAAGCAGACAGGGTGCTGCCCTCATGGAGCTTCTAGTCTCTCCACTTGAAAATGTGTAACTTTTATAAGAAACAAGGCTATTAATAAAACAGAAGGGAAACTATCCTAGTTTGCTAGGGCTGCCGTAACAAAGGACCACAGATTGAGTGGCTTAGAGAGAAATTGATCATCTTACAGTTCTGGAAGCCAGAAGTCCAAGATCAAGGTGTCAGTAGGTCTGGTTTCTCCTTGGCTTGCAGATAGCCGGCCTCTCCCAGTCTCTTCACATGGTCTGCCCTTTGTAACTATGTCCAAGTTTCCTATCCTTGCAAGGACACAGTTCAGATTGGATTAGGGCTGACTCTAGTGACTTCATTTTAACTTAAATACCTCCTTAAAGATCCTGTCTCCAAATACAGTCATATTCTGAGGCGCTGGAGGTTAGGACTTCAAAATATGAAATGGGGGGACATAATTCAGCTCATAACAGAAACTATTTGATACTCTTCCATGTCTGACAGTTGCTCTTCTGAGCCATGTGATAAAGAAACTACGCGCCTTTCCTTTCCCTTCAATGGGATATTTTCCACCCCTTTGGAGAGCCCCTCAGGAAGACTAAGAACAAGTACCACCCTTTGAAAGCTCAGTCGTTGGCCCCAGCATGGGCAGCTGTGGAGATTTCAGTTTAGATTAAGGTGACCTTAATGCGTGGTCCAACGTCACCTCTGGAAAACAATGATGTTCAAAGTTTTCCCTGGCACTTCAGGTTTGTTCTAGAGTGAACAGGGGGCTCCTGGCTAGTCCAGGGTCTCTACCTCAGCCCAGAACCAAGCACTCCAGATGGACTTTGCAGGAAGGACTTCCTGACGGGGAGGGTGGAGCCCTAGAGTGTAACCAGATTCACATCCAGAGTCTGCAAATGCAATCTTCTGGGTGTGGCAGGGGCCACCCAGGGAGAATGAGTCATTGGTGAAGAGCAGCAGCAAAGATGGTTATGTAACTCTATAAGCCAGAAGCTTCTTTTATTACATAAATCCAATTTTGCTTTCATTAAAAGAGAGAGAAACAAAAGAGGAAATAGATGATTGTTCTCAGCTGGAGGATGATGGCAGGTTAGGATTCATGGGGAAGTGAAGTGAACCCGGAGACACCAAGTTCAACCCCTTGTTTTAAAGGCTGGGGAACTGGTCCTCCAAGGCCACCTGGATTTGCTTCAAATCACACCTCTGATGAGCAGCAAAAGCTGATCTCAAGTCCAGGGATCGCGACCCTGGTCCACTGTCATTTCCATGACACTCTGTGAGGGAGGGAGGGGGCATGTGTACTGGAGGAAACATTGGACCTGAGTTCCCACCCCAGCTCAGCCACTAAACAGCTGCATAGCAATGGGCATCCTGAGTGCTCTCTCTAGTCTCCTGTTTTATTTACCTTCAAAATGAAAGTTGGATAATACCATCGTCCCTTCTATTGCTAACGTTCCATGAGTCTTCCATGGGTACCATTCATCTTATATTCAGGCCAACAGACTTGGCAGGTGGGTGCAGATGTGTTTGGCACAGAATGTTTATGTCATGGTGCTTAGCACACCGAAGAAAAGAGCAGTGACTTCACATCTTGTCTAAAGAATTAATGAAGACTGAGAATCAGGAAGTAAAAACAATGACAAAAGGTAGAAAATGAATGGTAAGAGTTGCAATCTTGTGTTCACCTCCACTTAGATTAAAAAGCCAGGTTCCACTCCACTACTCACATATTGATTTAAATGCTGATATGTTTTGTTGCTTTCTCAGATTCCTGTAACATAATTTTTACATCTGTTTTAATTAACAAGTAAAACATCTTCATTCCGTTGTCTTTTCCTCTTGAATCACTAAACTCCTAATTTTCAGAGTGCCAAATGTCAAGAGACTGATGAAAGTCTTTTCCACTTTTCCTTCAATTAGGGTTGGAAAACATTTTCTTCTTTTTCTCCCTCTCTTCTGTTCTCTTCAGTGTATGATTAGGTTTATTTTCAAAAGGTGTTATAACCTTAGCAAAATTTTCATTAGGATTCCCCGTGCATCCTTTAATTAAAGGAAACTCACATTTTGCTCAAGTCATTGGAGAAATGAAAAATATAATCTAAGGCTAAACATGCTCATACTTTGTGTTAATTTAACTGGACCCCGTTCTCTGAAATAAGAACAAAAAGAAGGCCACAGACCAACACCTAGTCTCAGAAAAATTCGTACATAGCATGGTTCCAAGACTGTTTCCAATTATTTCATGTCCTTTTTAGTTTTAAAGGACAAAGATCCAAACGAGGAGTTGTACCTTCCTGCATGAAACAGAGCATTAATTGCTGACATTTTTACATGCCGCTGAAGAGTGTACATGAAGTATAACGCATATATTCCTACAGGGTTCCTGCATTGATTGTACAAGTTTTACTTGGGTTACTTGCACTAATCTTTTTATAAAATTGATGCTGCTAATCTCATTCATTTTACAAAAATTGAAATTTAAACCATCAGGCTTTCCCTCAAATATATGGAAACCTAATACACTTTATTTTACTTGTCGCATCATCTTTCATCATACATAGTGATTATGGAAATAAGGGTTCTTGGGATTTTCTGCTTCTTTCTTATTCCACCAAGAGGGAAGACCATCTATTTTCTTTTAATACGAACTTCCATTTCTGTGATTTTAAACGTACGTAAAACTTTGCTCTGGAGTGTCAGATCCAAGAGCCTATATTTCCAGTGACCATCACACAATCACTTTCTTTTTAAAAACTGCTTTAAAAACCTTTCATTTTGGGGCCCGCCTGGTGGCATGCTGGTTAAGTTCACGTGCTCTTCCTTGGCCCGAGCTTCACAGGTTCGGATCCCAGGCATGGAACTACACACCACTCATCAAGCCATGCTGTAGCAGCATCCCGTATATAAAAAATAGAGGAACATTGGCACAGATGTTAGCTCAGCAACCATCTTCAAGAAGAAAGAGGAATCGGGGCCATCTCCGTGGCCGAGTGGTTAAGCTCGTGTGCTCCGCTGCGGCGGTCCAGGGTTCGGATCCTGGGCGCGGACATGGCACTGCTCGTCAGGCCACGTTGAGGCGGCGTCCCACATCCCACACGTAGAAGGACCTGCAACTAAGATATACAACTATGTACCGGGGTGGGGGTCGGGGGTTGGGAAATAAAGCAGAAAAAAAAAAAAAGATTGGCAACAGTTGTTAGCCCAGGTGCCAATCCTTAAAAAAAACACATAGCATTGGAGATTGGACTGGTGGTTACCATTGGGGAAGGGGGGAGGGGGAAAGGGGAGGGGGAAGGGGGAGGGCAAAAGGGGTGATTAGGGTCACATGTGAGGGGATGCACTATAATTAGTGTTCGGGTGGTGAACATGATGTAATGTATACAGAATTCGAAATATGATGTACATCCGAAAAAAATAAAAATTAAAAAAAAAGGTAACTGGGCTATGAGACATTCAGATAGACATTGGAGTCAAATCCTGGTTCATCTACTTAACTAGCTGTATGGTGTTTAACAGATTACTTGGTGACTTCAGTTTTCTGATGTATTAAATGGAGATTCTAATAGTATTTACTTCATCACATTGTTGTGAATATTAAATGAGATAAACATAAAGTGCTAAAAAAAAAAAAAAGGAAGATTGGCAACAGTTGTTAGCCCAGGTGCCAATCTTTAAAAAAAAAAAAAGAAGAAAGAGGAAGCTTGGCAGCAGATGTTAGCTCAAGGCCAATCTTCCTCACCAAAAAAAACCCTGTTTCATTTTTGTGTTCTTTTGGTTAGTGTGACTTAGAAGTTACTCAGGTTGGTGAGTAAATTTTTTTCAGATAACTCTCTCCATGTGCCAAAGAACAGAATGTTACCCAAACTGCCTGCTTGTGTGCTGTGGTTCCTTGGCAAAGAATCTTGAACTAGCCGGGAATCCACCAAGGGCTGAAAAGAATGGACAGTTATAGGCCATGACCCCTGCCCCTGGTCATAACTCCGTCTGCCCTCTGTGGTGGGCTTACAGGAGCTTGTTCTTGCCACTATTGACTGCTGAACCTGAAAAGTGAAGTAAGAGTGGTTGAAATGTCTACAGAACAAAGAGTAGGATGGGACTCCAACCAAGTCAGTTCATGATCAGTGCACACCGTAATCTAAAGGCAATTCATTAAGTCATGGGAAGTCACCATCAGAGACCTGACATACTCAGAATCTGCATGTCATTCTCCCTGTGGATAGACTTAGATGGGAAGCCAAATGATAATTATAAAATTGCTACATGAGTATGGAATTAGAAATGGAGAGTTAATGGCCCTCAGCTAAAAGAGGTGGATGTATCCATTTCATAAAAGGGATGTTCTTACAAATGGGACCACAGGATTTGAAGTCCATTAGCTAAAACTCCTTCATCCCTGCATGTGCTTGTCTAGGCATTCTAGCATTTACCTCAATGACTCACTTTGTTCTACGTTTCCTAATTGACCAACTCCTTTAATGATTGATATATTCTTTATTTAGACACGTCAATACATTTAATCAAATTAGGATGAAATTAGCCCTGCCTGGCAGCCATTCTGTCTCTTTAAAATGATAGTCATTCATTCATCAAATATTTATGGAGCATCTCCTATGTGCTGGGCCCTCCATCCTGTATTAGGCATACAGCAAGTTATGTATGAGTGAGACAAGTTATACAGTCTGGCGGGGGAAATAACAATTAAACAAGCAGTTACAGTAACGTGTGATGTGTTACAGAATGAAACGAGTAAGGAGCTATGGACCACATTATCCCTAGTCTAGGGGATTCAAGAGGGCTTCTGGGAGAAAATTATGCCAAATTTGAGACCTGAAGGATGGAGTTGAGAAGGGCAGAGATAAGAAAAGTATCTTGGTAAAGGAAACTTCCTGTGTGAAGGCCCACAGGTGAGAGGGTGCAACCGACCTTCGATGCACTGGAAGAATTTCATCAGGGCTATAATATAAAGTGAAGATGATAATAGCTGGTGAGCTCAGCTGGGATCTGCACGAAAGATCTTAGTAGACCTGTTATGGAGATTGGATTCTCTCCTAAAAGCAGTGGGGGAGACTCTGGAGGGTTTTAAGCAGGAGAATGATGATTAGGTTTGCAGTTCAGAAAGAAGATCACTCTGGCTGTAGCACGGAGAAGGAATTTGAGGGGAGAAAGATTAGAAAAAGTGAGGCCAATTAGAGACCATGGCATTATTTTGGGCAAAAATGGATGGTGGGTAGATAGGGTAGATAGAGGTAAGATTACTCTGATTAATAAGAATTGAGAAATATAATGTTTAGAGATATATTTATGGGGAAGAATAGATACGACTTGGTGCCTAGGTGGATGTGAAAGGTAAAGGTGATTACGAATCAAACATGACTCCAGGTTTTTCTGACATAGGGGATAGTTGGGGAAGACTGGGTGTGGGGAGAAGATGATGAATTCAGGCCAGGACATGTTCAGTTTGAAGTGTTCAGGAGTCTGAGATACCTTTGGATACATAAATCTGAGCCCAATAGAAATATCAGAGCTGGGGATAAGACTTTGGAATTATCATCATAAGGATACTCTTTGAAGCCATAAGAGATGAATTCACTTATGGAAAATATGGAGAATAAGAAAAGAGACCAGCATTAAATTTCCACTGGAAAAAGTACAGCCTGAGAGGCAGAAGGAGGTGCTTCAGATGAATACATACTTCAACCTCCAAAATCCTGTCTTGTGTGTCTGCTTTCTAGAACCATTTTCCTGTTCTACTTTTCTGAGCACAGGTTTCTCTGGAAAATATTCTAAGGCAAAGATTAAAGAAAAGTTCATGCTTTATATGGTATGTTCAAACCCAGCAAAGTAACAAGGAAGAGAAGAAAAGAAAGATGAGAATCAATGCAAAATGATGTTCAGCAGGGACCAGATCATAAGGTATCTTATTAGAACTGTTAAAGAGATTGGACTCTCTTCATGCTTGCTACCATTTCATAATGAGCAGGAAGAGACCCAGGAGGTGACTCACAGATGTGTCCCCTAAGCACACAGGAAGTCCACTTGGACGTCCCTAGATGGGCTGCAATGAAGCATCATGCCTTGGAGTAGACTCTGGGAAAGAGGAAAGTGGAGGGATTCACATGCCTACTTCTCTTCCAGATCCTATTTTCCATTATTAAGTGTTACCCTAGGTGTATCAGTTATAGTTAGCCAGAAACAGAACTAATAGGTGACTACACATACGGATTTATCACAGGAAATTGGCTTATGCAATTGCAGGGGCTGGTTCAGCAGTCTCCATAAAGCTGTCTCCATACCTGATGCTGGAGCTTTAAGTCCACGGGGCAGGCAATCTGGAAGGGACAATCATGAGCAGTCTGGAAGCCCGTGAGGATGGACTAAAGCCCACATCCATTCTTGTTGCCTCCGAACTCTGCAAAGAGGGTGGTCTTGCAGAAGCTTGTGCTCTTCGTCATGGAAATAAACACATACACCTGGCCCAGGAGTTAGAAAAACTGAAGGTGAATTGAGAAAGTGGAACAACTGCCAGCCCAGATTCTGCCTCATGCCAATGAGGGAAGTCACCCAATCAGCAACTTGCAGTAGACACAAAATGGCGGCTTCCTTTCTTCTTCCTAACAAATCTCCCAGCAGTCTCCCTGTGGCCCACCTGGGGGCATAGCTTTTCATCCAGACTGCCACCTACTTTTCCTTCAAGTCTCTTTCTGGGGCCAGTTCTTGAAAGCACAGGACCTGGCAGGAAATTAATTCTCCCCATTTCTGGGTAGCATCTTCTGGCGTCTGCAGTGTGGGGCTTCATCCAAGTCTAGAAGTTCTGGGAAAAGCCAGACACTTTGGGTAGCTGCCAATGGGGAGGACCTGGCATGTCTAGAACCAGTGTTTGCTTGGCGCTTAGCAGTAGCAGAATGGGCTGAGAGGCAGGTGTATCTGCGGGAATCTGAGGCACTTAAATAAAAGATAGCTATCTGTTGGGAAATTTCAATAAAATTGTACACAATAGGACCTTTAAGCTTGAGTAGAAAATGTTCTAAAACTGGGCCAGAGACTTTGAAAGGTTTATTTTTGTTGGACCAAGAAACATAATATTTCAGAGACCTGCTGCCTGAAGCTTGTAACTCTTATGTGTCGACTCCAAAACCTTTTGCATGACAATGTTCCTGCAAAGTCAAAGCGGATTTCATGCATACACTGTGCTGCTTCTGGGAAGAGCTATCGAATGTTAAGGAATTATAAAACTTGTTAGATTTTATTCGTTCTTTTAAGAAAGAAAACCATCCCAGATAGAGAGGTTTACCTATAGAGCAATTTCAAACACGGTTCAGTGACAAGAACAATGCCTGGATTGGAAGTAATGAAAAGTGTGAAGATCATCAGATTATTGAAAAAAATTTAAATATTTCCCTCTGCTTCCAGGTTTCATGCATGTTCCCAATCCTTTCTCTGCAGAAACACAGTAAGAACAAATAAAAGGAGAGATGGTGCCCACTATAGTGGCATTTCTGAAAAGACGATTTGATGTCAAGACTATAGGCATACACAGATTTATTTCCCCTCCCTGATTGGTTCCCTGTGGTTCTCATTCTGAGTTACTACCTGTGACAGATGATGTTTATATAAATAAAACACCCTGTGGGCTGAGGCACTGGCAGGTTCTGCTGTGGCTTTACTTAATCCCAGCTCCCTGCCTGTGATACCATGCACTTCTCTCTCACTTAAGAAATCTGGTCAGAATGCATGTAAGTCTGAGTAAGTTATACTATGGATAATGTGAACTGTTAACAATTTATTTAAAAATTAAGTAATTTTCAAATTTTGAAACTTTACCGCTAAATGTTTTTATATATATCATTGTGTCTCTCACACACTTACGTTTACAACTAAAATCCTAAAAGCTGGTTATGAGGGAGAATAACCTTCCATTCAGCTTCTTAAGTGTTCCTGTGAATAAAGCTTAGTGATAGGATTATTCCTGTTGATTCTAGAGAGTGGTTGGGGGGAGCGGAGGGATTAAAACTTGCTCACCAGTATTCTCTCATCATTGGAAATAGTGCTTTATATTATTTTGAAGGTATCAAATTATCAGTCAATTGTCGTGACTTTCTTGTGGGGTATATATCAATTTTAATTCCTTGATTAACTTCAAGTGAAAACAAGCCACGTGGTACTTTCAGAAAACCAGAGAGCAGGAATGACCATGGGCAGCTTCACAGAGGAGACAGGTTGTTCATATCCATTCTTCATCTCCACTTCTGCACTCACAAGTCCCTCAGGTATTAGACAGAGCTGTTTTGACTGCACATGACAAGAACCTGACTTGAACTTTGTTGTTAGTAGCATCAAGTCAATTCTGACTCCTAGCAACTCCGTGTCCAGCAGAGTGGCACCCTGCCTGGTCTTTCTGTGCCATCCTCTCACCTTCCAGTGCTGTATCAGACATGCTCCACTGCTATTCACAGGGTTTTCAAGGCCAACTTTTTGGAAATGAGTGGCCAGGTCCTTCCTTCTTCCTAGTCTGTTTCAGCCTGGAAGCTCTGCTCAAACCTGTCCACCGTGGGTGACCCTGCTGGAACTGGAAATACTGACGGTAGAACTTTCAGCACCCCAGCAACAGGCAGCCACTATAGTGTGACAACCAACTGAAGGGTGGTGTGGTTCTCTGACCAGAAACAAACACGGGCTGTGGCAGTGAGAGCATGGAATCTTAACCACAAGACCACCAGGGCTGGCTGACTTGAACAAGCTTAAGACAAAAAAGGGAATCTGTCTTCTATAACTGAAGTCTACAGGAGATTTCCCATGTGGCTGAATTCAGAGATTCAAGTGATACTATCAGATCTCTCTCTCTCTCTCTCTCTCTGTCCCTTTGTGTCTCTCTCAGGGTCTCTCTCTCACACGTACTACACAATTTCTATCAAATCACAGCACAGCATCAACGTATAAAAGAAAGTTTACCTGATAGCAGTGGTGGAAGAGCCTCAGGGAAAAGCTGATGGCTCAGCCGGGGGTGTGCTCACCCCTGAACCCATCACTGAGTGTTGTTAGAGGATGGGCTGTTCCAGTTGGCCAACTTGAGGAGGTGGTTGGCAACCCCATTGTGTAGTAAAGAATTAACTTTACCCAAGAAGAAGTTTGGACTTTGTCCCAGCTCTTGGAAAGAAACCTCTAAATTCTTAGAATTTCCAGAGTGGGAGGAGTGTCTTTGTTATTCCTGGTGGCCCCTTGGACCACACCTAATAGTTTATGTTAGTGAGGTGACTCAGGGTGGGGGCATGGCCACACGAGAAAGACCAACTATGTGATGAGAGAGTTGGCATTTTGAGCCATGAGATATCAATCTGAAATCAGAGGAGGTGTAGGGGGTTGGAAATTGAGCTCACTCATGTCAACAATGAGTCAATCAATGATGCCTCTGTAATGAAACCCCAGTAAAAACTCGGGACATGAAAGCTGGGTGTCCTTCCCTGGTTGGCAATATTCTTTGACTGTTGTCACTGTTTTGATGGTGGGAGGGTAATGTGTCCCTGAGTATGATGAAAGCTTCATATTTAGAATCCTCCCAGACTTCACCCCTTGTGTCTCTGGTTCTAGTTTGTATCTTTTTGCTATAATAGAACTGTAATTGTAAGTATAGTGCCTGCCTGGGTTCTTTGAGTTGTTCTAGCAAATAATCAAACCTGAAGGTGGGCATGGGAACCCCCAGATTTGTACCCAGCTGGTCTGAGGTAAGGGTGGTCTTGGGAATCTCTGAACCTGTGGCTGGTGTCTGAAGGGAGGGTCGGCTTGTGGAGACTGACCCCTTCGACTTTGAAGTTTGACATGCTCATTGCAGTTGTTGTCAGAAGTTTTGGGTAGACTTGGCAGTCTGTGACAGTGCCCTTAACCTTGAGTTTTCCTACTTCTGCTACCCACAAATGGGGAAAGGCTGTTTCTGAAAGGAAAAATGCTGGGTAAACAAAACAAGACAAAAACAAAGACAGATGCCCAGTTCTTTTTTTAAGGTAACTCATCACTCCCAGAAATATGGTGCCTATAACAATGTCCCAGAGCTACTGTTAGGGACTGAATATTTGTGTTCCCACCACCCCCCAAATTCGTATGTTGAAGCCCTAGCCCCAATGTGGTGGTATTTGGAAGTGGGCTTTCGGGAGGCAGTTATGCTTAGATGAGGTCATGAGGGAGGTTCCCATGAAGGGATTAGCATTCTTATAAGAAGAGAGAGACCAGAGCTCACTCTCTCTGCCATGTGAGGACACAGCGAGAAGGTGGCAGTCTGCAGTCGAGGATGTGGGCCCTCACTGGGAACTGAATCTGCTGGCACTTTGACCTTAGACTTCCAGCCTCCAGGACTGTGAAAAATAAATGTCTGTTGTTTAAGCCTCCCGGTCTACGGTATTTTGTTATACAGCTCAAGGTGACTAAGACAGCTACTAAGACCTTTCAGGAAATGCTTAACCAAACCTGTAACTGTGGGCAGCATTTGGTATTTTGTAGCATCCTTAACTACCAGAATAAAAATTCGAGTTTAGTTGCTAATTATGGATAATGAATTAATGCACTACCTTTCTTCCAACATTTACTTTGAAAGGTATTTAATTTTTAACCCAATTTGGAGAGTAATCCAGAATGTATGCTTCACAAGGACAAGGACTGGTTAGAAAGTTACCCAGTGTCAAGGTGGTAAATTAGGACCATGAGCCAAACAATTAGGACTTTATTCACTTACTGGGATAGTGTTGGCAAGAGGCCAAAGAGAGGGAAAGTGCCGGCTCCCCCACTGTTCCACTTGTGCCTGGGAATGGCTCTGGGTGAGGTTCAGATGGATCAGCACACTGCTGAGGGAGCCCTGAACAATGGGCTCCTGCCGGTCTGTGGAAGGGAGGAGAGAGGCAGGAGAAGGAAAATGGCTAGGAGTGGAAAAGCACTGAGCACTGAGTCAGAGTGCAGAAAGATGTCTTGGAGCACCCTCCCCACCATAAGGAAGCCTTGGCAGAGGAGCTGGAACAAGGTCTCAGCAGAGCCTCCTTGTCCCAGTAAGGAGGCCTCCAATTGGAGGCACCTAGCCTAGGAAGACAGGTGTGTGTAAGAGCGTGGCCAGCCAGGGGAGGCTGACTCCTTGGGGGCTACTCCTTCCAGAGAATGCAATGCACTGGCTGTGCACCAGCCCTGGTGTGGGGAGGGCAGCTTCTCTGCCAGGCGAAGCCTTGTAATTGGCTGTGGTCAGCCTGAAAGATCACACATAGGCTTTTGGCCTGGAGTCAGACTCCTCAAGGCCTTGTCTGTTTGTTCCCTGATGCATCATAAATGCCTCAGATAGTGCCAGGCACAGATGAGGTGCTCCATAAATTGTTGATTTGATGGCTGGTAACTTTGGTGGGGGAGGAGAGCCACTGGGGAGACTCCATGCTGTTCCGTTGGCCCTAATGTCACTGAAGGTTGGAGCAGCTGGCTCCCAAATTGAGGAGTTGCTTCAACACATCAGATGCCCAGTCCACCTGGGTCTCCAGCAAAGCAAACACAGTGAACACTGGAGTTGTGGCATGTGCTTGGGAAGTAGATGAAAGAAGAGAACTGGCAAAGGGGAAAAAAAAAGCATAGAAAGGAATGAACGGCGACTGGAGGTTTGGGAAGTGCCCTTTTGTGCTCATTGTATGAAAATTTAGCTTCGTAACTCTAAACTCTGGTTGGAAGAGAGCAGATTAGGCTATAAAATTTATAACAACTCCTGCACCTTCTGCCATTTGGCCTTTGGGCTCATTCGCAATGGTCACGATTCGCCATGGGTCAGCAGAAGAATTATTTTCCTGGCTCTGATTAGAGCATATTCTTGTTGAAGAGGGGTGTCCCCTGATCTGTGCATGCTGCTCCCCCATCTGTCCCTCCAGTTTGTGCATTTGCCCAAATCCAGAGCTATAACTCACAGTTCACACTGTAACGTGGGATGTCTGCGGTGCTCGGTGTTAACCCACTGAATTGAAAGCATCAGAGACTAAACTTTTCTAAACAAGAAAAGCCTCTTCTGTTGAGGGCTTCTTGGAAATTTGCATATTTTCATTTCATCGCTTTGTAAATTATTACCAGGAAGTTAAATCTTCGGAGTCTATAAACAATATGGTGAAATGCAATTTTTCTGTCTCTAATGGATCTGTTTTTAAAGAAACAAAAGCTTGGATTCCAATGTTCCAAAGATGTTTTCTACGATCCCGTGTTATTTAAAACTCATTCATTAAACATCTGATGAATAGGTCTATTACATTTTTCTAAGCTGATTAAATGCTTATTTTGGAAGGATGGGATGAATTACCACACAATGATTTCATTGCAATACATCTTTGTAGGTGACCAGTATTGTATCGAATTGAGTCACAATCTGCTCTACAAATTGACAGGCTAGCAATCATTATTTTTCACATATAAGCAGGAGTCTATCTTTGATCTCATCGTATTTTTCAGTGGTAGAAGAGATGGAGGTGGTGAAGCATTATGATTTTTCTTCCACAGAAAATTATTCTACAAAATAAATCATGTACAGGGGTGTCAGTACGGCTGCAATGGTTATGACAGGAAAAAAGAATAGTTATAGCTACCCTTTGGTGCACAGTGAAATAGTGAACAATTTGTTAAATATTCCCGTAGTCAATTAAACTGGCATATGATCAGTTTGGTGTCTGCCAAGCCTCGGTGGGAGTCAATTAGAATTCACCAAAAATGAAAATGGATGAATCTGGAAAAGTAGCATTAGATTTATGGGGAAAAGCAAACCCGTCATTGAGCCAAGAATAATCTTGGTGGGCATCCTCTGAAGGAGATTGGTAAATACAAGGGCTGTATTGTTGTACCTTGTTCAGAGTGTTTTGAATGTTTCTTCGCTATATTTTAAGGCATCACTGCAAAGGAATTAAATTAGTCAGATTTAGCCCACACAACATGAGAGAACCATTCTGCAAATTGCAGCCATTATTAATTTCGTACCAGAAGCAGCCTTGCGTGAAACATTAGAGTGATTTTTCTTTTCTTTTTGCATTTAAACTACAGATAAACACTACAGATTGCTCCAGAGGAAGGCTACGGAAATGCTGAAGACCATATGACAATTCCTTTTAAAGTCAGGTATTCAATTGTGAAAGATGTGCGAACAATCTAATGATGGATGTTCATTAGTTCACTGCTGTCAAGACGAGTTACTACTCCACATCTCTGATACTGATCGTGTTTTCGCAGTCATGATTGAGTTGTTGAAGAGAAAACACTTCACAGAGCTCTCTCGACTGTGTCCAAACCAGCAGCAACTTGAAATATCATTGGCTTACTCAGCAGCATCGAAACCCACAAAGTGAATAGGTTAGATCCATCCAGAGACTTTTCTGCAGCAGCAAATGGATTTGCCCCTTTTAGAACAGGGAGCACAGTTCCAACACAGTTACTCTTATTGGAACAGACTAAGGAATTTACTTCAAATGCGGTTTCTGGTTGTCCTGTGGAAGCTATGTCAGAATAAATATTCAACTACTCTTCAGAGGCGTAATTGGTTCATTCTCCCATGAAACATTTGTGCCCCATGAAGTATATATAGCCAACTGTGTTTAGATGGAGCAAAAATTCTTTCACTCTAGCAAAACTTGCATATAACTCAGGTAGGGTCCCGTTTTAATGAAAACACTTCACCGTCCAGATTTCAAAGGGGCCATTTTCATGTGCCAGATGTCCTGAAGCAATTGCCTTTGTTACTTGTGCACAATCAATTTTATTAAGGGAAAAATTCCAAGTGACAGATGTCACCAGTGAATGTCCACATCGGTTTAATGAAGACATGGCTTGGAAATCTATCATTGTAGGGTAACTATTTAAAAGCAAGGCCTACACTGTTACCATTTGACAAGATGTGATGTTTTTCAGATTTGTAGGGACAGGCACTGCCAGGTCCTCATGAGACACAGCATATACTTTTTCCTTCGTCGAATCCAAACCTTCCGGAACCTAAGACAGTTCTGAATGTGGTGAGAACTCAGGAGATGCTTGATAATGAACTATAGGACGACTGTGGCCCAATGCTTTTATAGGGTTGTTTGACTGACTGAAAGCAAAAACTAGGGTGTTTCCTACATGAGAAGTAGGAACAGGCTAGGATGTGTTGTCAAGAGGAAAAAAAACTTTTTATGAAAATTCATTCTTTCTTTCTAAAAAATACAGTGTCTGTACTAGGTATAAAATATTAGGCTAGACATTCTAAGTGATACAAACTCACTGTGTGATAACTTGGATTTCCTGATGTGGCTTGGGTTATGGATGGTGGCATCTCCTTTCTCTGTGTTGAAATTTAAGGACTACCAAGAGTGGACTTCCAGTTAATAGATGGTCTTAATATTGGCTTATAATGAGCTAGAAATGAGGTCATTAGACTTGTACCTAAAGTGGAGCCTTTGGTAGGGCTTCTTCCACTCGACGGAGAGTTAGGCAAGAAGAGCCCCATGGATACTAAAAATGACCTTGGGAGCATTTACATAGGTCCTTCCCAATAACATTGCCAACGTGTGTATTTAAAGCAGCCATTGAGGGCATTTAAGGCTTATAGCTTCTATCTTATTCCTGTGTCCATTGACTCTGTTTGGAAGTGTCAACACCATTTTATACCTGTTTAAGGTAGCCTCATTTATACAGCAGCTCCCCCTTATCCATGGTTTTGCTTTCCTTGCTTTCAGTCAACTGCAATCAACCACCTTCCAAAAATATTAAATGGAAAATTCGAGAAATAAACAATTCATAAGTTTTAAATTGCACGTCTTCCCGCCTGGAACATGAATCATCCCTTTGTCCAGGGTATCCACACTGTATACCCTATTTACCCATTCGTCCTTTATTTAGGAAAAAGTATAGTATATATAGGATTTGGCACTATCTGCGGTTTCAGACATCCACTGGGGGTCTTGGAACAGATCCCCTGTGGATAAGAAAGGACTACTGTATGTCAAGCTGGAACATCCCTCTGCTGTTGGTCTCGTCCCATAGCCTGTTAGCCCCATAAGGTAATGTTCCTTGTTAGAGATGTGTCCCCTAATATCCTGGAGTTGACCAATTCCATGTCCTCACTGTAAAGGCATGTGCAATCCTTTTTCTCTCCATGTTCCCTGCCCAGCTGACACAGGTAAAGTCATGTGCCACATAAGGACGTTTTGGTCAACGACAGACAGCATATACACAGTGGTTCCATAAGATTGGTACCATATAGGTGTGTAGTAGGTGATACCACCTAGGTTTGTATAAGTACTGCAGGGGAGAAAGAAATTTTTCTCTACCCTTCTAGGTTCTTCTGGCCAGTCTAAGAATTAAATTCACATGAGACGGATTAATAGAAAAACAAAAGTTTATTAATGTGTATACATGGGTGGATCCGAGGGAAATCGAGTAACTTGCCAAAACAACCAAAGTCCTCACCTTAAATACCATCCTCAGCTAAAGACAAAAGAAGATGTTGGAGGTGGAAAGATTCAGGGACTTCAAAGGGAAGGAAGGCATGCACAGGTAGATGAAGAGGAGCAAATGTTTGGAAAACAAGTGTTTGTGTGGCCACAGAGACACAGAAGAACACAGAGGGGAGTCCAAGAAACTGGCTTTTCTTGGTTCCTCTCTGTCTGCCACCGAGTTCATGTGATGCTAAGGTGCTAGCTCGCTTCCCGAGTCAGGTTTTTTTATGTGAATTCTTTTAGGCAGTTAAGGGGGAGGTAACAAGAAAAACTTTCTGAGTCTTTTGTTTCTTAAGAATAATCAGCCTAAAATAAGCCTCACGTTAAAGAGGCACATTTCGGGGTGGCATATTCTGTTCCCCTTCAGTGCACTCTATGATGTTTGCACAATGACGAAATCGCCTAAGGGCGCATTTCTCAGAAGGTTTCCCTGTCTTTAAGTGACACACGACTCTAGTCCTATCATTTGACAGGGATTACTTTTTCTCCTTAGATTTTTAAATCCTTTAAACATTTAACATATTAAACTGAGTGCTACAGTTGAGTCTCATCTTTCACTGGTATCTGGGGATAATACTGAGACAGACAGTGTTGGAAATACTTCCTTTTCAAAGATATATACATGTTTTTTGGTATCTGATTAAATCAGTGCTACCAATTTATCACAGCATGTTGGTAACAAAACCAGCCAGTTTTTGCCAGGGCCACTCTATCTTCTAGAAAAGTCTCCAGGACACAATGAGTACATTTATCATGAGGGGATTATAAAGGTTCACTCTGACATTTCAAGGGAGACTGATTATATGTATTCTTTTCGTGAGATGCTGAAAATCTATGCATATATCAGTTATGCCCAAGGAACTACCAGATCTTGACAACTTTTCTGTCTCCAAAGTTAGACCGTGAGATCCCACAGTTAGGGAAAATTTCCACTTTTTAGCTTGGTTGGGCCAAATATTTGTGTCTCCTCAAAATTCATATGTTGCAACTTAACCCTCAAGGAGATGGTATTAGGAGGTGGGGCCTGTGGGAGATGCTTAGGTTGTGAGGGTGGGATTAGTGCCCTTATAAACGAGACCCCAGAGAGACCCTTCACTCCTTCCACTTTGTGAGGACACACAGAGAAGACAGCCATCTGTGAACCAGAAAGTGGCTCCCACTAGATACCCAATCTGCTGAGACGGTGATCTTGGACTTCCCACCCAGCAGGACTGGAAGAAATAAATGTTTGTTGTTTATAAGCCACCCAGTTTGTGGTATTTTTATTATAGCAGCCCAAACTGACTACGACGTAGCTTTAATATGGCTCCTAGTATGTTATAAATAAATGGAATTTTAAAAGCTTTAAGCAAATTTGTAATATACAGATAATTGGGAAAGCAAACATTTTTTTACAGTTTTTATTATGGAAATTTTCAAATAGTCAAAGATAGAGAGTAAAGTCTAATAAACCTACGTGTACCCAACTGCAGCAATTAGCAACATTTGGCTAACTATGCTTAATTCCCTCCACCTCTTTTTTGCTGCAGTATTTTAAAGTAAATCCCAGACATCGTGTCATTTCATACCTAATGCTTCAGTACGCATTTCTAACTAACAAGCTCTTTTCCTTCCATTTTTTTAAAGAAACAAAACTACCATACTATTATTATAGATAATAGAATTAAGAATTTCTTTAATTTCATTTAAATCCAGGCAATATTTGAATTTCCCTGATTGCCTCAAATGTGTCTTTTTATGGTTGACTTATTCTTTGTCAGGTTCCACACAAGGTCCACGTGCTGCATTTAATGAATATGTTAGGTCTTTTTGATCCTATAACCACACACTCCTCCCCCCCCCCCTTTTATTGTTGTCATTAGTTTGTTAGAGAAACTCAGTCATTTATCCTCATCTAAAATGAAAAAATGTCTAACTTTCCAGGGTTGGCCAATTGCTTCCTCATCGTGTCAGCTAACTTGTTCTCTCCTCCATATTTCTGAACCTGAAATTTAGGTCTAGAAAATTGATTGGATTCAGGTTGAATTTTTTAGGCAAGATTACTTCACAGGTGGTGCACGGTGCTTCCTAGTGTGTCATGTCACAAGGTGTATAGTAACCCATTGTACCAGTTATTTTAGGAATGCTGAGACTGGACAGTCTGTTGAGGTGGTATCAGTTTAATGTCTCCATCTGCCATAAACCTTCCTCCAAATGAGCACCTTTTAATTACTTGTTTAATGACAACAGATTTATTGTCGATATCTAACATCCTTGAGACTGCTTGACCCACGCTCACTTCAAATGCATCCTTGGTTCCTATGCCACTCCCTGTCTGTAGTTTTGACACCAATTTTATGCTTCAAAAAAGGCACTTTAACAGTGTTCTTTACTCTCCATTTCCCCAAATGTCCTTACATAATCCTCTTTTTCATTGACATGCACTTTTCTTCACCCCCTTCTTTTTCAAACACAGACTCATCAGTGTTTTAGAAATAGATCTTTTACTAAGGTCCGGGATGCACTTCAGCTTGCTCTCTGCAACAAAACTGCACGACTGCAATGTGGCATCATCCATTTAACGGGTCTGCTAGGCCTTCATCTGTAATGTCCTGTGGTTTCAAGTAGGTTACTTGGAGGAACTGCAGTGATTTGTGGGTGACCTGACAATATGGAACCACCTAGAACCTTCCAGATAATGAATGCTATTGAATGAATAATTTATAATTAATTAAATTTGAATTTTCAAATTCCAATTGTTCATTTGATAAATAAAGAGAAAATAATATGTTTTCTTATAGAGTCCGTTGAGCTCCAGTCTCGGGAGCAAGGGATTCCTTTGCATAGGATGATATTTAGGGTGGAGACAGAAAAACATTAGGAGAAAGGGTTTGGGGGTAATAGGAAATATTCTTTCAGCAGCAGTTCAACTGGACTATATTTATTTTTCAACTGAGCCCTTGCATTTCCATTACCCTGTCCCCACCTATCCATGAGGGGACATTCTGGAACATTCTGTGAGTGCTTATGGGGTGCCAATCACAGTAACAGACTTCACATTCCTGAGGCTCCAAAAGATTGTTTAACTTGTGGAAGATCATCCAGGTTGCAACTGTCAAAATTTATCTGGACAGAGGTCTCTTAAATATACACTACATTGCTCTCCTGCTGGAAAATTTTGAGAAAAGCCACAATGTTTGCAGTTTCTACACTGCAGAGATTGGTACAACCGCCATTAGTAACAGCAAGAATTCCCAAGACAAAAGATTGTATGCTAAGAGCTAAACTTTGGGCTGTTGCAGATGATGAGACAAACTCTTTGCAATGACATATTAGTGACAGTGCTAGAAAGCCACCAAACCAGCACTCACCAGTGAGGAGCACGTGATTAAAGAATGAGAGGTGAAGATGGAGAAGTGGGAATAGAAAATGAGATACGTGTAATGAGGACACAACTCTGGACATGTTCTTGGCCAAGGTCTTCACCACAGAGAACAAATGGGTAGATAATCCCACACCCAGGCTGGACTTTAACTTAAATTATGTGTAACTGGCTGTCTATATTTATGGTAAAATAATTAGGTTTAATGATTGTCAACAAAACTTATTTGTTTTTATACAGTTTCAAATTTGAAGACTCTCTTCAGTTATTACTAAAGTCTACCTGGACCAGGTAGACTTCACCGACAGGTGTAGTACCAACTGTTACACCTGCATTAGAACAACTCACAAGACTAACTGGATTGCTTATTCTTAGCATCAATAATCAACATAACCATCACAAAATGTACGACTCATATAAAACTTCCTTACTTGACTACTGCAAAGATAATCCTAACAACGTAACTCCTCCCATTTTCACCTCAGTGTTTAATTGTGAGACTTGAATAGGTTCTCCCTCCAAAAAACCAAAACACTACTGACAAAGCAAAATTTTCATATTTATTCTGGGATTATAAAGTAATTCCTTCTAACAGATCTCCACAAGTAAAGGAAAGCAAATAATTCAAACGAGCTTTCTTTTTGCCGCCGTCAAAGGGGAAGGGTCGAGGATGAATCCTCTGGAATTTGCCCAACTTTCTGCAGCAGGGGATGCCTGGCCATGTGTTATGTTAGTTAACAACTCGTGTCTGAGGTTCACTAAAGGGAATTTCAAGGGTTGCATAGTTTATCATCCATCTGGAAGCAAGACCAGCTGGGATTCCATTTCTCAGAGGATTTGGCAGTGGCATCTACATAAAAAAGGACCAAGGAGATATTTCCTAGTTTGTTTTTCTAAGATTATTTTCCTCTCTGTAGATTCTATAACCAGAATAGTATCTATTCTACTATTTTAAAAAACAGTAAAATTTTCTGTGTCATGATTCTAAAAAATATTTTTAGCCTTGTTTTTGTTGACTTTTCCGGTAGGGCTCCCGTTAAAGTATGCCAATGAGAAGAAAAACAAAATTAAAAGCTGTTCTGAGAAATGAGAAATCAAGACTCTTAGAGGCATTTTTTTTTGTATGAAAGAAAAATGGGGGTTTGAGGGTACTTTCATTATTGCTCTTCAAAAATCACAAATGGCTTTTATCTTTTTTCTCTTTCTTCTTAAACTGTTCAGACATTTTTATTTTAAAATAACCTTCAGCTTAGAAAAAAGGCAACGGAAAACGTTGACACGGCAAAGAATTCGGATAATGTATAGGGCAGCTGTTCCCTGAGGAGCTGGAAGAGTGGGGTGGGCTCTTATATCAGAATTACCAGTGGGTTTTTTCAAACTATGTTTGCTTAGTGAGGGCCAGGCAAAATTTGAGGGGGTTGAGGCTGATAGAGAGAGAGCAGCGACCCTTTCCTGTGGAAACTGGTTTATGCTGTATTTTGCCAGAATTTTCGAGATGTTCTCAAATGAGTGAACATCTGTCCAGATTCCTCCCTCCCTTCTTCCCTTCCTTCTTTTCTTTTTGAGAGATTCTGTTGAACATCCAAAATCACTTGCTTCCCACAAAAGAAGCTAAAAAAAAGCCAGGTACTTGTCCCCACCCCACCCCCGCCAGCAAAGTGTGAGAAGATGACTGGGCTTGACCAATCACACACTCTCATTAGAACTCTGCGTTGGGAGGGAGGGACATGCAGAAGCAGGGAGGCTTCAGTTCCCAAGGGCGGTGGTGGCAGTGGCCGTGCTCAGTGTCCAGAGCTGGGGCGGTGGAGTAGCAGCTGCAGAGGAACCCACACACTCTTCTGGTCCTGGTTCCCTGGCCTTGCTGGCCGATTTTGGGAGCTACTCAGTGGCCTTCCAGCATGTTCTTTTTCTGCTTCAATCATTCAGAGTGGGTTCCTGTCGCGAACCACTAAGATCCTGCCTGACACAGGCTCCTTCTGAGATTTGGAGAGATCTAAGTCAACTTGAGCCCCTGTCACACAGCACAGGAGCATTCATTTGTGGAGATGGCCTTTCTCGAGTCTGACCTGCTCCCTCTCACCTGATTTCTCTCAGGAGACTTTCCTTGTCAAATCAAACGCCGAGGGAGAATGATGTAGTACTAACAACTCACAGGGAACAGAGTCAAAGAAGTGTAGTTTCAAGAAAGAGATTAATGCCACTCTTTCCAACCCTTTCAACATTGCTTGAATTCCTGTTCTTTCATGGAGAACAATAGTTCTGGAAAAGGCACCAACGTCTTCAGGTGTGATGTTGGGGTTCACTTAGCTAAGCCTTGTTGAGGACAAACTTGTCAGTAGCTGACAGTTACCTTTTCCTGGTCCCTTCCCACCTGCCCATTGAGCCCATTTATGGGAGGTGAAAAGTAGCAACTCAGAGCTAAGGACGGTATTACCTGCTAAGACATTCTGAGACGGAGCCTCTGAAAAGGAGACTATAATTTATCAAGCAGTGTGTGTGCAATGATTCAGAAAGATCCATATGTGCTTTTGTTTCAGCCGCCCTAATGAGAATGTGTCATCTTCAGTTCTGTTCTTCTGTTATCAGGCTCATTCCTGACAGACCCAGAGCGGCTGGAGTGCGCTTGCTTTCCAGAGAGGCATTCTTCATCATCCGGGACTGTTGGGTTAGGACTGAGCCCTCTTCAATTCTTAAAAATCAATATATTATTTCTAGAAGGAATTTGGCAATATTCCAGCATTATTATCCACTACCAATTTTTAGAATGAAAAGGAAAAGGTCTATGGCAATATTTTCAAGAGTGAGTGATTTTGAGGGGTGTGGGATGGGCTGGAGCCATAGCCAACACAGAACAAGATGTCACATTGTTTAAAGATGAAAAGAAAATGACATTCTTTCCAGTTTCCTGCTGAAATGAAGGTCAAGTCTTCTGGTTTGGAGACAACTGGTGTCCCAAGGGGACAGAATATTTTACAGTCACAAGAATGTGCTGTCCAGCAAGTGGATCGTGAAATACATGAGTGGCCGAGGATTAGTATAAATGTTCCACTGAAGAAAAATGATCCTCACCTGAATCTAGCAAAACTCTATGCTTTTGTACAGAAAGAGAAACCCTGAGAATAAAAATGGGAATTTTTGCGTGAAGTGTGACGCAAATAATGGTTTTTATTTTTTTCAACCCAATATCCTGTCTGCCTTAAGGGTGAAAAACACAAGAAACTTCATGGCAGCAGGAACTAAGAGAGGTGTTCTCCTTAAGTAGCTGAATACGTTCTATGTGGGGCCGAGTCTAATGCCTTATTTGTGAGGATGGTCGGTTAAGGACAGGGTATAAAGAAGACAGAAGACAAGGCAACCAGCCAGCGCCCCTCAGAATTGATTTCTGCGTCATCCTTCTTGGGGGGTCTGAAACCAAGATTCTCTCTTTGATGTTCTGGGCTGAGATTTTCTTGCTGACTTCCTCATAGGCAATTTGCATTAGACAATTTGTGATTCAGGGACAAACTTTCCCAAATTTGCTCTTTTTACTAGTAGGTGGATCTCTCTATACCAAGTCATCAGTCTCTCGGGGAAACTTTAACAATTGTCAGCCGTGATGAGGACAGCACAAGCGACAGCAAAAACTTAGAGTCCTCCCTGGAAAAAAAATAATCTCACTGATTCTTGGATTAAAATTCCATCTGTAATTTACCTCCTCCATTTCTCTACTTTGATGATGTCTGTGTTTTCATTGACTAGTTCCTAGCGCTTCCTACTTATTAACATCCTGAGGAAGTCTTAAGATTGTTGACAGTTTTAGCAAGCTACTAGAATTTTGATGACATTTCTGTCACTCACCTTTTATGTTCCAGTAATAATAAAAATACTATTTATTATGTACCAAGCACTATGGGTGGTACTTTACATATATCATCTTTAATTTTTATAACAAGCCTGCTCAGTGTCGGTGTTATCACTCTCTTTTTTCTTTTTTTGAGGAAGATTAGCCCTGAGCTAACTGCTGCCAGTCCTCCTCTTTATGCTGAGGAAGACTGGCCCTGAGCTAACATCCATGCCCATCTTCCTCTACTTTATATATGTGACGCCTACTACAGCATGGCTTTGGCAAGCGGTGTCATGTCCACACCCGTGATCCAAACCAGGGAACCCTGGACTGCTGAAGCGGAACGTGCGCACCTTGCTGCACCACCAGGCCTGCCCCTACCACTCTCATTTTAGGGGTTTAGAAATTATGGCACAGAGATTGGCCAAATAATTTCTGCAAGCTAGCTGTTTTCTTGTTTGAAGCTGTATTTCTGTTTGATTTGACTACATGTGTTTAGGGAGAGTCTTGCGGGCTTTGTGGGTTGATTAATGCCCGTTCCTGATATTCTCTTCTTCACGCACAGCTTTCTGCCATGTCAGTAGCATCTCATTCGATTTTGTAATTGTTTCTGATCCTTTTCAAGTGAAAGCTGCTTCACTCTCCCTTCAGCAGGGTATCAAAGTTGCTGCTGGCAGTTGATAGGCATTATCAGAAGCTGCAGATCAGAAGATGCTTCATCAAATCGAGTGTGCTTTGGCTCCGAGAAAGCAAGCAACATGGGCATTTCTTTCCATCATAGTGATGGAACCTTAGGAAGAATTAACTAATTTGCTGTCTAAATGGGTGTCTTTGACTCAAAGCTGTCAAACTAGGTGAATACTGCCTATTACCTAATTTGCAACTTGTATTGAAATTTCCAGAAACTCTAAAAGGGCATTGCCTTTGAGCACACAAAGTTGTTCTTTTTCTAAATGCTAGGTTAGTTAAGAGTCAGAATGTACAGTATATTTATTAGATTTATTTAAAATTTGCCAACATGCTGTCCAAAAAAGAATACCAATATGACATGTATGAACCAAGAATTTTTAAATATGGATGGAAAATGAGCAGCTTAGGAAACAACTGTAAGATTTTTTAATAAGATTTCCCAAAATATAGTCCTAGAGATACTAACGCCACAAGTTGTTCCCTGGAAAAAAAAGAAGTTAAATGGTTAAATAAATTTGGGAGACAACGCATACTTTATTTCTCGCTTGGAGAGTTACAACACACATTAGTATGTTGTAGAATCTGAGGCCCTCTGCAACAGGAAATCTGTACTTTCCTTAAGCCCATTGTTTCTCAAATGTACTTAACCATGGAAGATTTTATTGAGTAATACTTGGGTTTTTGTTTTTGTTTTTGGTGAGGAAGATTGGCCCTGAGCTAACATCTGTGCCAATCTTCCTCTGTTTTGTATGTGGGTCACCACCACCGTATGGCTTGATGAGCAGTATGTAGATCCATGCCTGGGATCTGAAACCACAAACCCTGAGCCACTGAAGAGAAGTAGGTACACTCAACCACTATGCCACCGGGCTGGCCCCTGAGTAATACCTTTTGACATCCCACAGACCACCCTTTGGGAAATGCTGGACTGTGAAAATGGAAAGAAAGAGATGAGTTTAAGCTTTTCAAATATGGAGTCTTCTACCAGAGAGATTTTGAGAATGCCAATGCCTGAAGCCAGTGTTCTTGCAGGTTCAAGCCTATGAAGGAAATTTTTGGGTCTGTCAGCAGGGGCAAATTTGTATTGATATGCACACCATCAGCCCTTGGCCACCTTCCAACAGCCTGGCATGTGATTTGCATCAGCTGTCAGCTCCACCCCACCCCCACCCCTGGATGGCACTCTCTGCCATTGGACAGGGGACCCTGTGTCCACTCCTGTCCCCTCACCAAATGCAAATGAGGGGAACAGGCCTGTGAAAACTAGGTAATCATCCTCTTGTTTATTTTTATAAGAAATTTGGCGCATCAGAGTTTTTCCCAAAGTACCTCACATATACCCTTTTTTTTAAACGGAAAAATACTACTTTCGAGTATCATATAATCAGTCTTAAGGTCAGTTCCTATGTGCTGATTTCTTTAGAACAGAAAAGAACTTAAATATGACACCATCTATTGCATTATATTTGTTTTGAATATGCATATTGCATTTCACGTCCCATATGCTTTTCCACACCCTCTTGTTCTAGCCTTGGTAGGAACGATTCCAATGAGACCGCGGCCCTTTAACGCCAGCCAAGCCTGCTCCAGAAAAGGTGCTGCGTCAGTTTTCATTAGTGCTCTTGCTTAGATAACAAGCTTCCCGAAGGCAAAGATGACAGGGCAAAGTATAGGAAGGCTGGACTGTCAATAGATCAACAGCCTGAATTCTAAAAGCGATTCCGTGTCTTTCAGCTGTCCTTGGAGGAAGATGGACCCCGATTTCGCATGCTTGAATTCTTGGTCCATGGCCTCTCGCCAGCTTCCTCGTAGGACCTTGCCCAGATTTCCGTCTCACCAGCAGGCTTGTGACGTGCCACCTCTGTAGACGGCTTTCTAATCTGGGCCAGTACGCTGTCCCCCTTGTTGAGATGGAGTCTGGAAGGATATTCACAGGCCTCTTGGAATCTCATTCAGCCTAATGTACTTGGAAATGAATTCGCTTGTCAGAGAACAATTGACAAAAGAAAGAAAAATCTCCATTAAATTTTGGGTCTAAAAAAAGCTGCTCTTAATCACTTCTTAAAATAGCAGCCCTCCATTTCATCACTGAACTCGCAAAAATGTGCGGGCCTGAAATTTGGTCAGCCTTGTTTCAGAGATATGCTTGTCAAGGCTGGGCCGCACATTGCCACTTACAACAAATCACACACACACAGCAACGAATTAACTAGAAAAACATGTATTTTTTCACAAGCTTATTCCTACAGTTCCTAGTATTGCTCAGGAATAATACTAGCTTTCTTTCCAGTGAAAATATTTTACTAAGGATTTTTTAGCATTGAGGGAAATCTCCAGCCCAGAGACAGTAATGACTATGATAACATGTCTGTGTCTTCAAGAGAACAGAGACACGGTTAAATATCTCTATCAGTGAGGGCTGCAAAGTGTGCTCCAAGCTGGGGGTTGTTTCTGCTGTCATTTCTACATGGCCAGGTTAACCAGTCACCCCAAGGGCATCCAGGCGGTATAGAAGGGAGAGACTAGAAACCTGCTGCAGTTAAGATTCCTGGAATCACCAGGCAAAGATAGATGGATAGACACATACCTCACAACAGTACATGAAAGAAATGTGTCGCAAGTTGGGTTTCTTGGGGAACAGACTCCAAGATGGAGAGTAGTTTTCAGGAGTCTTGTTAGTGCCCTTGGGATCAATCCCTGTGGAAGGGAGGGGACGGCAACAGGACTGGGCAGATGGGGAAGCTGGGCCGAGATGCAGTGTCAACAAAGACCTCAGCCAACCCCATGGGAAGCCCTGATGCTGGGATGGTCCTTCAGTGTTGTCCTAGTGGGAGCCAGGGGACTGTCCCTTTATACTCTGTGTTGGCCAGTCGTTGGATTGCTCTCCCCTGAAAGGTGAGGTGGCTCTTCAGCTGAGGCAATTCCTGAAGGGGCCTGCTAGCTGAGGGGGCTCTGCCAGCAGGATGCCCGGCAGGTGGGGGAAAGTCTTTTGTCTTGAAGGGGCACCAGGACATGCAGCAGAGCTTCCACTATAAAATTCTTCAGTTTTCTTTTCCAACACAGCGGTAACTCAATGAATGAACCTAGAGAACCAGAGTTCTATTAGGACAGAATGTTTTATTTGAAAGAAACCGCCATGACTCAGGAAAAGCAGCGATGGCGGGCACCCAGTGGCAACGGTGGTTTTCTACAAATTGAGGACAAGCTCCTCCATATCCACAACTTCTACTCACTTGAAGGTGAGAAAGCTCTGTTCTGGTTGTGATGAGTTTGGTAAATGATGTCTCAGCCTTGGCCTTGCGATCTTTCTCTGCAGCCCTGCTACCCCGCGCCTCCACCACCGTGACGATCTCTCTTCTCTTTCATCCCCCTACCTCACCTTGTCCCTTTGCCCCACAGATCCCTTAAGGCACAAGAGTTTTTGTGCATATTTAACATTATTTTATTTTTAATAATATTTTTGTCTATGAACATCACTTTGATATCTTTTATATTCTATTTCACCCTTGGTAATGAAATCCTGGCAACAAAGAAAGCTATTGAACTTTTTCTTCTGTTACAAAAAAAGACAGCATACGGGGGCGGCCCAGTGGCGCAGCAGTTAAGTGCACATGTTCCACTTTGGCGGCCCGGGGTTCCCCGGTTTGGATCCCGGGTGTGGACATGACACCGCTCAGAAGGCCATGCTGTGGTAGGGGTCCCACATATAAAGTAGAAGAAGATGGGCAAGGATGTTAGCTCAGGGCCAGTCTTCCTCAGCAAAAAGAGGAGGACTGGCGGCAGATGCTAGCTCAGGGCTAATCTTCCTCAAAAAAAAAAAAAAAAAAAAAGACAGCATACATAGAATTTAAGTGCAAACCAGACGGCCACAGTTTGAGCCTGGCGCCATCACTTAGCTGCTGTGTCCATTGGGCAAGCTGTTAGCTCTCCGTGCCTCAGTTTCTTCATCTGTAAAAGACAGAGAACAGTAGCACTTTTCAGAGATAACAATAGGGTTTTCACAAAACAGGTTGTTATAAAAATTAAATGAGTTCTTAGTAAAGTATTTAGGACGTATCTGGTACACAGTAAACAGTATACAAATATTTTCTCATTAAAACACTCTAGTCATGCTGCCTCTATTTCTTTGTCTGGAAAGGGAGGGGGTTTGGAAAGGGGAGGAAGGAACTAACCCCAGTAAAGCACCTACATGTGCCAGAAGCTGTGCTAAGGCACATAGATGCTTTATCTAATCCTCATGATAGCCTATCATGTAGACGTGGTTCCCCTTTTACAGATGGAGACATTACAATTGGCAGAGTTTAAATGGCCCGCCATCATGGCGCTGGTGAGTGGGGAGCTGGCAATAAACCCAAGAAGACTTGACATGAATGGCTTTGTTTGTTCCATTTTGCTCTTTCCCTCTCACCCCATTCCCACTCTTTTTTCATGATACCCCCTCAAAGTGGTTTTCCATTTTCCACTGAATAAAAATGGATGTGCTCAGAAGGCACACAAACCAGAATTTCTAATTCCCATGAGAACTCCCTGTGAAACTGTTAGTTTCATTTGGTTTCTGCGACGACATCAAACAAAGAGTAATGACATGAAAAATATGACTTGACAGCATCATTTATATTATTATTTTTCCCATATTTTGAACTGCATCCTTAAAACAATCCTTTTGTGGCAAAAATTAGCTTACTTTTGTTCTGTTGTTAACTGCAAAAATTATGCTTTAGTTTTTGGGGTTTATTTGTGTTCAAGGAACTCATGAGCAAATGTTTCTGCACAGAAGAAAACTCAAAACTGAGAAGATTAATTCATAATAAGTCAAATCTTGATGCTAAAATAGTTTGATCTGAGATTACCATTGACTACAAATTGCCATCTGTGCTTACTTGTTAAAGATGTCAAGTGTAATTAATTCAGTGGCCCCACTGCTTGACAACCTCTGTTAACGGGATTTGCAGAATACGTACTGTATGTTAATTTTCAAATTAAACCTGCCAAGTCGTTGTTGGCTTTGTGAAAGTAGCTGCTTCCCTCATTTGACCAAACTTTGAAAGGTCCCCATAAGGGGGAAAAAATGATCATTTATCAAAGACCGATTATGTGTCAAGCACTGTACTAGCCACTTTTACTTACATTAGCTTAATTCATCCTCCATATGTTCATGTAAGGGGAAGTTATTAGCTCCTTCAGTGAAAAAAGGCCCCTGAAAGCTTTTGTTTCAGACCCCATGAGATGCGAGAACTCTTAGGTTAGTTCTTTGTGTATAAGACTCATTGTTGACATAAATGCGCAGAATTGGTCTTCCCTTACATGTTCTGAGGGAGAAATAGAGGACAAATAGGAGACAATCGCTTTACCACTTAGGTGTCGCCCAATCACCACCAGTGGTCAAAACCCTTAGAACTCCTCAAGGGGCTTGTGTGTTTGCTTGAGGGCTAAAGGGGAGAACCAGGTGGATTGATCTTGTTGAGGGAGAAAGGCCATCTTGCGCAGAGGCAACAGGAAGCGGCAGGGAAAAGAGAGTGGTGGACTACTTGTGAATAATATCAGAAATAAAACATTGACAGAGGAAGGGAAAACCTGACCTAAGTCGCAATATGGAAAGAAAGGCTTGGCCCAGAAGCTTGACCCTGAAACTCTGTACCTTTTCCCCAAAACTTCCACCCAAGGTCCTGACTCATTTTCCTTATTTCCCACCAGTCCCATCATTAGCCTGGCCTGCTGGAGCTCCCACACCAGCCCACAGAAACCACCATAAGTGTCGCGGGTTGGAGAAGGTCCCGGCACTGGTCAACCTCAGAAGGGAGAAGGGGCAGAAGAAGAGGAGGTACAGCTCTTACTGCAGTGTGGGAATAAACTCACTTCTTACATCTCAGCTTGAAACAGAATTTCCTATGATATAGTCGTAAGAAATGGTAGATAGACTCTGATATTACTGGAGCCAATTCCAGCAACAATTTGTGAGAAATAGCTCTTTTCTTTTCTTTTCTTTTTTAATGAACTGGTCCGAGGACCTATCAACCACGGACAGCATAATTTCTCTAAGAAAGCGTCTTCCTAATTTTCCAATAATTTATCTTTTAAAGTATTTTTTAAAAATATCGTAAGGTGAGGCTAGCTTAAAATTGAAGAGCTGTGGAGAAGACAATCAAAGAATCTAACAAATTTCTTAAAATAGGAATATAACAATTGACAAGTGAAATTAGAAATGGCACACAAAAGGAGATACTAAAATTGACCAAAATTAGGGAAAAAACTTGCTTTACTTTGAAAGAGTTAAGTAATTTACAAAACACGTTAGTGCTCAGATTTACTCTATTGTTTATTAGCCTTTATCTCAGACAACATGCATTTACTTTGAGATAAAATACACAGCAAATATACGAACTTATCTATTTATTAATTTATTTTTATTTAAAATTCTATGTATTTGTGCTAGGCATATGTATGTAAATGTGTACTACAATTTTTTGAAACATTTACATTGTGTTCAATATTACGTCAAAGTGCTTGAATTAATAATAAACAAATCAAGCCTCCTACTTTTACAGTTTTATGATATACCATTACACCTTAACATTTGTAGTTTTCAGTATTTTCTGAACCCACGCTAAGTGAGGGCTTTCTTTTGTATTTTTATTTCTAGATTTCTCTATTTTATTGGACCTTTAATTTATGTGCAGTTATAGACCAAAAGAAAAAAAAATCCTTGCTTTCTTTCTAGGCAAGTTATGGTAGCTGAGGAAATGCGTGCTGTTTCTTTAATATTTTTCTACATAATTGGATCTATTTTAGCAGTCTGAGCTACAGCAGCTATTATGAACCGAACAATGGAGGGAGACCAGTTATTCCAAAGCTGCATTTAATGGCTGCTCACCTTGCACAGCTATCTCTCTTCAAAATCAACTACAACGCAACATGCATTTTCCGAAGAATTCAAGAGGCAGGCAGATCAACGCTATTAAACAGCATCATTTTGAAGTCTAGTGGCAGACATTAAGAATCCTGGACCATCTGTACTGTTATCCTGTTTCTTAGAGTTCTTGGCCAGTTGCACTTTTAACTATATATTTAAAAATGCAGATTGATGGTTAGAAACGATCTCAAAGAATTTTTGTTCATAAAATCTTCTTTTTGAGAAACATGTTCTCATATGTCCTGTGTACTCAATATAGATAAGTTCTCCCAAAAATAGCTTCAAAACTAGCTCAAGTAAACAGCCATAAGCATTAGGGGAAATGTGCCAAGATTAAAATCTGAATAGAAGGTACCAGTTGAAAGAGACTGGGAAATTGGGTAATAAAACTGAGCTTTAAAATAGCAAGTGAATAAGGTAAACTACCATTATGACCTCTGTATGTCCAGGGGCGATGCCCCTAAAGCAAACCCAAGGCCTCCCAAGCTCTTTGACAGACTTCTCTTTGCCTTAAGAAAAATGGTAATTTGAGGGATGATGGCCTTCAGCACCTCCCTGCCTTACGTGATCCTCCATCATTGCTCACCTCAACATCTCACTTCAGTTTCCCGAGTTCTTGGGATCCTGCCACGCCTTCCCCCCAACCTGGCCAGTGCCCCACATCCCCAATCTTTCCTGCCTCGTCCCCACCACAGTGTAGCTGACATGCATTCTTTTCCCTTGGGACATGTCTCCCACTGAGGTAGCATAGCCTCATTTGGGAACCAGATAGGCTTGGATCCAAATTCTGGCTTGGCTACTAATTAACTGTGAGAATTTGGGTGAAATATTTAACCCTTTTGAGCAACTGTATGTTCATAAGTAAAATGGGCATAATTATAGGAGTACCTAACAAGGTTGTTGTGAGGACTAAAACACATAGTATGTTTCAAATGGCTAATATGATAGTTGAAAAAAAGCAGGCTCCCAATAAATGGAAAATATTATAACTGATTTGATAACTCACAGTAAAAGAAACCCAGACTTTCACATTAGCGAAAAATCTAGCAAAAAATGTACAAGTACTCTACAAGGAAAATTATAAAAGTTTATTGGGAGAAATTAAGGAAGATCTAAATAAATGGAGTGATGTGCCATGTCCATGGATTGAAAGAGTCAATATACTAAGGATTTAAATTTTCCCCAAATCAATCTACATATTTAATGCAATTCCAATAAGAATCCCAATAGAGTAATTTTTGTATTGACAGGCTGATATTAAAATTTATAAAAAACACAGGAAAATCCCAAGAATATTCAAGACACACTTGAAGTAGAGTGATAAGGAGAGATTTGTTCTGCCAAATATCAAGATTTATTGTGGAGCTGTATCAAACATGACTGTGTAGTATCATTGCAAATAAACACACTCATGGAAAAGAATAGAGATACCCCACAAAGACTCATTCATATATTGATATGATTTGTGACAAAGCAGGTAATCCAGAAGAGTTAGGGAAATGGTGGTCTTCTCATTAAATGGTGCTAGGATAACTAGTCACCTAGGTGGGAAAAGAATGATACTGAACCCCTTCCTCACACCATACACAAGAATCAACTCCAAGTGGGTTATGAATTTAAATGTGAAAATAAAAATTTTAAAGTGTTTATATGACTATAAATTTCTTGGTGACATTGGGCAGGGTTTAAAAATATGACAGGAAATGAAAAGATTGTAATGATGTTAAAATTAAGTAATTAAACTCATGAAAAGAAACCACAAAGAGTGTGAAAATACAAGCCACAAAATGAGATGATATCTGCAACACATAGTCAACAAAGAACTTGTATTCACAAGTCAATTAGAAAAAGACAGACAACCCAATTAAAAAATGAGCAAAAGACTTGAATAAGCAAGTCATGAAAAGGAAATCCAAACACTAGTGAGAATATACTTAGATGCTCAAGTTCATTAATAATCAGAAAGTACAAGCTAAAATCTTATTGAGATCCCAGTACACACACCAGAGTGGCAAAATTAAAAATCTGCTAGGAGCAAGTGTTGGCTGGGATGTGAGGTAATGAGAGCTCCCATACACTGTTGGTGGGAGTGGAAATTAGTCCAATTACCTTGGAAAACAGTCCACATTTTCTAATAAAATTTGAGCTACACATCTTATGATACAGCAGTCCTAGTCCTGGGAATATCTCTAGAGAAATGCACGCATTTGCGTATCTGGAGACATGTATAAGAATGTTCTAAGCAGAATTTTGATAATAGTCTTAAACTGTAAGTGAAGCAAACATCCAATAACAGTAAAATGGCCATAAACATTAAGTGGATGAATAAATTGTCATACATACATTAGCACATTGAAAGCCTCACAAGAATGTAAAAAGAGGAATAGAGCTTTTTTTTTTTTAAAGATTTTATTTTTTCCTGTTTCTCCCCAAAGCCCCCTGGTACATAGTTGTATATTCTTCATTGTGGGTCCTTCTAGTTGTGGCATGTGGGATGCTGCCTCAGTGTGATTTGATGAGCAGTGCCATGTCTGCACCCAGGATTCGAACCAATGAAACACTGGGCCGCCTGCAGCAGAGCATGTGAACTTAACCACTCGGCCACAGGGCCAGGCTGAGCTTTGAGCTTTTTTTTTTTTTTTTTTTAACAAATCTTGCAAATACAATATTGATCAAAAGAAACAAGGAACGTAAGAATACACACAGTATATTTTTAATTGATATAAGATTGAAAAATAAGAGAAACCATACTCCACAGGGGATAAACGTATAAAGAAAAGCCAGAGGAGCTAGGACAGGACCATCATAAGCATCAGAGCAGTGGTTACCTCTAGAGAGAGAAAAAGGGCTTCTATTAGGAGGAGACACAGTGGGGGCTTCAGAGGAGTGACCAAGATTCCATTTTGTATCTTGGATTTTGGTTATAAGCATATTTACTACATAATCATATATAACCTTGTTTATTTGAGTATTTTTGCATTTTTCTGTATGCCATGTCAAAATAAAAAATTTTAAAAAATACACCCACAGGAAAGAGTCATGTTGGTATCATTTTAGATTCCAAAATAGAGAGTTGTTACCAGTCTCTATGCCTTGAACATAAATCCAATATCATGCTGACATCTTCAGCAGCCTTCCAAGAGTCCATGACAAGCTGTATTTAATGTTAAATAATAAGGTAACATATAAATGAAGGGCTTATTATGCCCAAGGCAATGTGCTAAGGGTCTAGCACACATTAGCTTTTTTAACCCTCCCAACAACACTGTGAGGAAAGTGCTATTATTAACTGAGCCACTGTCCTGTTTCACCCCTTTGTTAATGGTTAGACATGGTCACTAACAGGAAAACCTTGAACATAACCAGATGACCACTATACAGAGATGGTTCCTACAGCGTGGCATTCATTCATACATTTCACAGACGTGTATGTGCCAAGCTTCCTGTTGGGTTTTGTGGCTACAAAGAGGAAAACAACACCAGCCCTGCCTTCTGGGATCTCCAAGTCCAAGAAGAGAGTCAGGTAAATGAACAAATAAATAAAACCAGTAGTTCTTGGGTGCCCTAAAGTGGATGAGGACAAACAAGGATGGAAGAAGAAAATGGACAAAGGTAAGAGAAGCTCAGCTCTACCCAGAACTTTTTACCCAACCAACCAACCCATCCTTCTTTATGCCTTACTCCTTTACCCATCTCTAATTACCTTGGAGATAACTCCATCCCATCACTCACTTTCCCCTAGCTGGACTCCAAGTTCTTCCATTCTTTGCCTTAGAAGGTAGGATTGTTTTGGGTCCTCCTTCTCCCTATCCCCTTTTCCCCCTCCCCAGCTCCTACCACCTCTCCTCCCCTTCCTCTCCCTCCTCGCCTCCTTTTGGCTTCCTAAGTCATACTAATAGCTAGGCCTGGTGGTTAAGATTCAGCACTCTCATGGCTGTGGCCCAGGTTCATATCCGGGTCAGGGAACCACACCACCTGTCTGTCAAGTGTCACACTGTGGTGGCTGTGTGTTGCTATGATGCTGAAAGCTCTGCCACTGGTATTTCAAATGCCAGCAGGGTCACCCATGGTGGACAGGTTTCAGCAGAGCTTCCAAAGTAGACAAACCAGGAAGAAGGACCTGGCCACCCACTTCTGAGAAAATTGGCTGTGAAAACCCTATGAACAGCAGCAGAGCGTTATCTGATACAGCGCTGGAAGATGAGAGGATGGCACAAGAAGACTGGGCAGGGTTCTGCTCTGCTCTCCACAGGGTCACGAGGAGTCAGACTGGATGGCACTGACAAAAAGCCATACTAATGCCTGGATCAAATGTGCCTTTCTCTGTAAACCTCCTGATACCCACCTGGAAGGGGGCGCTCTCTTACTGACATCCTTTCACATTTTGTCTATGTCATTTTTGCAGCCTATAGCATATTTGATCTTGTATTAGAATCATTTATGTGCGTATTTTGTCTCCACTGCTAGCGTGCAAGCTCCTTCTGCCCAGAGACCATGATTAATTTTGCTTTGTGTTCCTCCACAGCCCAGCTGAATAGAAATGGACACATAACCAGAGCTGAGAGGTCCTGGGTAGCAAGCTGACCAAGCTTTTGGAGGTTGGGTGGGTCTTTTGGAGCAAAGGTATCATGAATGGTATCATAATAGCAACTGACAGTACGTTAACATCTCAAGACTTTTTTAGTTGGGATAAATGGAATCAATAGAGAGAAGTTCTCCACAGGCCAAAGAATACTGTTGAAATTATTTATGAAAACATTTTCTCCTTTTGCAAGAAAAATCATTTATGAGGAAGCATACCTAAGTTTTCACATGTATAGAATATGGAAAGGATGACCAATCACTCGCCGATCTGTTCTATCGCGCTCATGAGTTCTACCATCGGCAGCAATAATTACGGACTTTAGAACATAATCGATATAAAATACCATTGGTTACACTATATTTATAATTGTTTCATTTTTGCTTGGTGATATGGAATAAAACCATTACAATCCTTTCAATATTTTGGTTTGGAAATTTCTTCGCTTTTCATTTCTTAGCGGATTTCTCGTCGTTTCTTATCACAGCTTTTTCTATTTTTTTTTCTCTACTGGAAAAATTTTCCACCTACCAGACCTGTAGAGTAGGTAGGAAACTTAATGAAAGTCTATGCAAGTTTCATTATTTTTAGTGTCCTCCCCTTGAAACTTCTTTATGTTTTTTAAATGTTTAACGTTAAATGGTCCCTAGGGAGTTCCGCTGTGTAGTTAACTAGATGTTCAATTTAAAACACTCAAGTTAAGTTAACCAGCTTGGAGGCGTACATACAAAAGAAAGCAAGTCACAGAAAAGGCACAATTTTTAATGCTAGCCTCAATTCCAGATTCCCCCTATCCTTGACAGTGCCTGGGGACAGCTCGCACATTCTCTCTGTGACTGTTTGAGTTTCCCTCTGAGGCTTATGGCTTTGGTCTCCCCTCTCCTCAGCCTCTTGACTTATATGGCTGTTGTCCTCATGACAGCATAGACCAAATTGGTCACTGGCCACAGATCAGGCCGTTTCTGGAGACACACTTGGGGTACCTCGTTAGTGGGGCTTCACTGTAAGGAAGTAGAGGGAGAGAAGAAGGCACAGAGAGCAGCCCCAGGTCTGAGTCTCACGGTGAACAGGAACAGAACTCCAGGGGCTGTCACTGCAGAAGCTGGTGTCTACTGCTTTGTATACGTTTCTGCAGTGTCCTCCAAACGTTTTTGATCATTCAACAGTGAAAAAATTGGGGTATGCTCCCCTCAATAAATGTATTTTTAGGTGTTCACAAATAATAACAAAGAAGAAACAATGAGTAAAGAAATAAATGTAAATAAGGAGTTCTAATATTTTCTTCTAATGCCACAGTGGGTCATCTTGCAAACCCCGCCCTGGACACCATTGCTTGGGTGCTCCACACCCAGGGTATCAGTCACCATCTCTTTTGCTGCTCCTGTAGCTAACAGCTAACTTCTCTCTATGGTGTGATTCCCTTTCGTTGTGTTCTCTGTGTGTGTCTCCACACTGGCTTTGCCTACTCTGGTGCTGATTCCCTCTGTATGTGTCACATATAAACTGCTTAAGAAAGGGATCCAGGGAGGCCTGTCAATCATGTCTGTGTGGAGCTCTCTCCTTGACAGAGCTTTCTTGCCAGGCCCCAGCTGACCAGCCTAGAAAGCTTGGTGGAGTTGGATGTTTGGCCCTGGTTCAGTCATCTATGGCCAGGGTAGCAGTACTATATTTTGGAATATGTGGCATGGGAGTGGAGGGGGCCATGAGTGTGACAGTCCTGACAGAGACTGTGCAAGACTCAGTCCATGGGTGGTGGTGTTTCTCCTCTCATAGCCGTGTTTCTTTGGTCGCTGCTAGAGTTCTTGGTTAAAGAAGTTGATTTAACTCTTCCTTTCTTGTATGGTCCCCCACTTCAAACACCCCCATCCCCTCAACTATAGAGCTGCAATTTATGTATTAAGCCCACAGTAGGAAAGCCCTGCTACCTCTTTCTTCTAACATCCCAAATAAAGAAACATTCATTTAACCTGCTCTTGGTTAATCAAAGTCCCTCTCTCGAGGAAGGTAATGTGAATTTTCAGGACAATCTGGCACATCTCAGGGTGAGTTCTCTCTGCCTAGGGAACCCTTCCCAGAAGGTAGAAGGGTGATGCTTTGCCCACCTCCCCCACCCTGCTGGAGAGTTTGAGATCTAGAATCAACTGATGGCAATCATTTGTCTGGGTCGTCTTCCTTCCTGGAGCCTATGCACATTTGTCTAAACTGCATCCAAGGCTCCTGGCCCAACCTGCCGTCACATACTACGTGTGCTAGAGGCCAAGAAGATGAGGCTGCTTGTGGGCTTCCCTCCACCTGTGAGAAGCAGTGTCCAGTGGAGGCTCAAAGTGAGGACTCTGCAGCCAGGCTGTCTGGGTCTCTCATCCAAGGTCGGCCACATATTCATGCAATGACGCGAGCCAGTCACTTAGTCTCTTTGTGCCTTGGTTTCCTCAAATGGCAATAATAGTACCTGCCTCATGGGCTTGCTGTGAGGATTAGTTGAATAAATATATAAACCCTTATTACAGTTAGTATTCAGTAAATCCAAGCTTTTATTATCTAGAAGGAATAATAGACATTTTGTGATTTTTCAGACCAGGAGGGCTTATTTCACTTCTTGCTGAAACAACTGAGGATGAGCAGAGTGGACGATGGGTTTCCTTACCTGTGAAATGCACGAACAGCAGTGTGCGTCTGCCTCCTCCGCTCCTGTCTCCTCAGTACCGAGCCCTGGGACAATGCAGACATTCAATAAATATTAATTATTGTTTTAGAAAATGTTAGGAAATAGAATTATATAAAAGTGAGTATCCTTAAAGGGATTCTAACAAGTTTTTATTTGCTGAAGGAAAAGGCGATGAGGCTTATAGGTTCTGGGAATGTGCAATGATCGTTTCTGTTTACTCAATATTTCCCTCCCATCCCCCCCCCACCCCTGCCAAATATCTTACATAATCCTCCTAAAGTCCTCAGAGGTAGACAGTAGTAATCATGTTTTGCCGATGGGAAACTGAGCTCCACAGAGTTTGTGACCTTCATTATGATCACAGGGCATTAGGTGGCAGAAAATTGAACCAGAGTGACATGAATGGTTCTAAAGTCAGTGCCTTCTCTGCCAACCTGTTTTTACGGCAGTGAGGACCACTCAGAGGGAGCGCTGCTCTCTGGTACCTCAAGCATCCAGAACTTGACCATGAAGTCACTCTAGGATGGAGAGCCCTCAGGCTTCCTAGGCATGTCACTTAAACCATCCACTGTCATTCAGTTCCTACATTTGTCATCAGAAACTGGCTTTCATCTGATGAGAATTAAGAGGCAAACAAATTGCTGTACTAAATTCAAGTGCTTGATGAACTTTTCGCCGTAGGCTTGTCCTGTTTGATACTTCTTATTTAAATAAATGCAGAATCTAGTTGGTATGTTATGCAAGAAGGATCAGGAACACAAAGATGTATACAGGACTGGGGAGCCAGAGGGAAAACTGCAAAGAGCGTGGATGGGGCAGTTAATTTCTAGCTTTTGTTATCATCTGCAAGAGGAGTTCATGCCTACTCACCTTCTAAACCAAAAGGGAATTTGCAAGAGGTGCTATTCAATGCTTTAAAAATAGGTTTTTAAATAGTTAAGATAAACGTTAAAAAAAGCCAGGCAATAAACTACTTTTAAATATTTTACAATGGTATATTGCTAATGTGACTTATATTCAGACTGTGTCCTAATCTGGATATTTCGTGTTTCTACAGTTTGTTCTATAGATCACTAATCAAAAATAAATAGTGACCATTTCTAATTACAATGATAATTTTTCATAGGCTGCAAAGAGAATGGCAATCTTAGAAATAAATGCCTTTGTTCTGAATGAATTCTCTCTGAAATAACTTGTTGCTTAGATGAGTAATTTGTGGAGATAGGTTTTTTTAACATTTTTTTAATTTAATTAACTAATTATTTTGAGGAAGATTAGCCGTGAGCCAACTGCTGCCAATCCTCCTCTTTTTGCTGAGGAAGACTGGCCCTGAGCTAACATCCATGCCCATCTTCCTCCACTTTATATGTGGGACGCCTGCCACAGCATGGCTTTTGCCAAGTGGTGCCATGTCCGTACCCGGGATCCGAACCAGAGAACCCCGGGGCGCCGAGAAGCAGAACGTGTGAACTTAACTGCTGTGCCACCAGGCCAGCCCCAGTTTTTTTTATTTTTAAGATTGGCACCTGAGCTAACATCTGTTGCCCATCTTCTTCTTTTTTTCCTTCTTCTTCTCTGCAAAGCCCCCTAGTACATAGTTGTACATTCTAGTTATGAGCGCCTCTGGTTGTGCTATGTGGGACGCTGCCTCAGCGTGGCTTGCTCAGTGCTGCTACGTCCATGCCCAGGATCCGAACCAGCAAAACCCTGGGCCGCCAGAGTGGAGCACGTGAACTTAATCACTTGGGGACGGGGCAGGCCCCTGAGATAGTTTTGATATAAGGGGTTACAACTAGAAATAAGGAAATGAAATGAAGCAGTGGAAAATTTGGGATGGATATCAAAAAAATAGGAGGTTTTAAACTTCTAGACTGTGTGAAATAGATTTTTGGGGGGAAGAGAGACAAGTTCTGGTTATTTAAAAATACCAGTTAAGCCCCAAAGTGATTAGGAGGCTGTTTATTCAGTAGGAAACATTTCAGTGCTTTCTAAACACCATTGAAAAATATTACCAAGCACACTTCTAATGTTATCCCTTAGATCCTGAGCAGATAAGTCTTTGGTGTCTGTGAGTAAACACTGAATTTCAATTCTACCACAAATAATTATTCCTCAAAGTAATTTTCTTTAGAAGGATAAATTGTCTAACTCTGTTTACTTGGAGGGACGGCAATTTTCATCTTGAAGAACTATGATCTGATCTGATATGAGGCTGCAGAACTGAAGGCAGGAAGCTTGACTTCTCTGGGTGAATCTGCTCAAGGTTCCCTAGACGAGAATCCTTAAGCCACATAAACACAAACATTGCCAACCCAGGTAACAATGTGGGTCTTATTCAGCTCACCTGGATGTTTTTCCAGGCATCAGGAATTTTTTCAAATCCCCCAGGTGGTTCTGAAGCGCAGCCAAGATGGAGAACGACCACCAGGACTCCTGAGAGAGACACCCATCTTTTACCTGTAGTACAGACCTGCCTCCACTCGCCTGATTCTCGAGGGACTTTGATTATTATCTCTGCAGTTTTGCCTGAACACAAGGAAAATGGCCTGTAATACCTCTACTGAGGTTCTTAACTGTGAGGGTTAATTTTGTGTGTCAGTTTGAGTTGGCCCTGCGTGCCCCGATTAACCATTGCGTGTGCCTCTGAGGGTGTTTCTGGGTGAGATTAGCATTTAAATTAGCATTTCAACTGGACTCAGTAAAGCCGATTGTATTCCCCAAAGTGGTTGGGCATCAACCAATCCTTTGAGGACCTGAAGAGAACAAAAGGGAGAAGAAGAAGAAATTTGTTCCCCTGCTTTCCTGCCCCACTGGTTGAGCTGGGACATCTTAGTCCATCTTCTCCTGCCCCCGGGCTGGGAGTTACCCATCGGCTCCCCTGGGCCTCAGGCCTTTGGACTCAGACTGAGTTACACCACTGGCTTTCCTGGGGGTTGTGGGACTTCTCAGCCTCAATAATTGTGGGAACCAATTCCTTATATTGGTTCTGTCTCTCTGGAGAACCTGATTCCTATATTAATATTTTTTTGAAGAATCCAATAGACACTCTCCCAGGAATGTACTTTTTCTTGGATGCAATTTAAGCGTGTTCTAGAACCCTACACTCCTACCTCTAAAAAGCCAGATTAAAGTCCCCATTTTACCTACATGGTGCCTGAAACCAGGTACCCTTATTCTTACCTAACTGGAGCTGTTACCTCCAAAGCCTATGCCTGAGCCCAGGAGACTAGGACATTTGTCATGTCCTTTCCCAAAGAAGCAGGAGAGACCACCAGTAAAGCCTGATGCTGAACTCCATTTGTGTGGCTGTTCAAAAGTGACTTAGAACTCTACAGGTATAGACACAAGAATGTAATTCAAAACAGAGCAGAATTCCAACAAGGCAACCCCACAAAGGTTACACAAAAATGTGGCAGGGTGAGGGGCTGGCCCCGTGGCCGAGTGGTTGAGTTCGCGTGCTCCGCTGCAGGCGGCCCAGTGTTTCGTTGGTTCGGGTCCTGGGCGCGGACATGGCACTGCTCGTCGGGCCGCGCTGAGGTGGCGTCCCGCGTGCCACAACTGGAGGGACCCACAGCAAAGAGTATCCAGCTATGTACCGGGGGGCTTTGGGGAGAAAAAGGAAAAAAATAAAATCTTTAAAAAAAAAAAAATGTGGCAGGGTGATTTGCTTAGGACTGGTTACCAGAATCAGTCTCAACACCAAACAATGGGGATTAGCCTGATTGGTTTAGTTGGGGCTTACCCCTGCAGCTGGGAGAGAGTGGATGAACACTACGGGGGCACCTGTGGAAACAACCACAAAGTCAACAAGTCTTCTCTTCGGTTATGCTGCCACAGCTCTGGGGCACACCATATTAACTGCAGAACCTCCCACGACGTGTTCTTGGAGCTCACAACTCCACTGAGATGTCCACATCTCTAAAGCAGTGTTCATCGTTCGTCAGGAATCTCAATATCTACACCTACTTTCAGGCACCTTATTTAAAAACAACGGAGATATAATTGATATATAACTGCATAAATTTAAGGCTTACAGCATGTTAGTTTGATACATTTATTTATTTCAATGTGATTATTACAGTAGCATTAGCTAATATCTTTATCGTGTCACATAGTTATCACTTTTTTTTTTGTGTTGAGAACAGTTGATTTAGTTTCTTAGCAACTTTGAAGTTTATAATACAGATTCGTTGACTATAATCGGTACGTTGTGCATTAGCTCTCCAGAATTTATTTATCTCCTTGTTGTAAGTTTGTACCCTTAAGCAGCATCTCCCCAATTCCCCCACCTCCCAGCCCCTGGTAACCACCATTCTCCTCTCTGTTTTTACAAGCTTAGTTGCTTTAGATTCCACATATAAGTGAGATCATACAATATTTGTCTTTCTCTGTCTGACTTTCTTCACTTAACATAATGCCCTTGAGGTCCACCCATGTTGTCACAAACGGCAGGATTTCTTCCTTTCTCATGGCTGAATAATATTCTGTTATACATATGTATATATGAACCACATCTTCTTTATCCATTCATCTGTTGACAGACACTTAGGTTGTTTCTACATCTTGCTATTGTGAATGATGCTGCAGTAAACATGATTGTGCAAATATCCCTTTGAGATGCTGATTTCAATTCCTTCAGATATATTCCAGAAGTGGAATTGCTGGATGATATGGTAGCTCAATTTTTAATTTTTTGAGGAATCAAGCAGCTTTTTATTGTTTCTCTGTTACTGCAGGGTTTAATTATTCATCTAAATATTTCACAAATAATTTTTCATTTAAAATACACATGTTTATCTTATGATAATTTGAACACAATTTAATATTGAGCAAGACACATTTGAAACTGAATTGTTCTGCTTTATAACTTGCTTAATAGAGAAATGTGGTTTGAATCATAGCTCCTCCAAGTATTCCTCTAAATTGGGATTCTTTTTCCCTTGTAAAGGAGAAAGAAATAATGTTACCTTTAATCCAAACAAGGAAATGCTCATCAGTCCATTTATTTGAAACATTGAGTTTTTTTTCCCTTTTTTGGTCAACCTTTCTACTTGGCAGCACTCAAAGCTAGAAAATCGGGATGAAATATATCATAACCCAAAAACATATTGGCTCAAAAAAAGTTAGAAAATTTGTTTAGATCATTAGCTGTAGTAGATCGTGAAAAGTAGACAAATATCAACAACTCCCCAAAGACAATAGGCCCAATTTATGGATGAGTCCTGTAAAACCTTCAAGCAACAGATAATGACTATTTTAAACAGTTGAAGAGTATTAAAAAAAAAAAGAGAAGTTTCCTTATTTACTCTATATAGCTAGCATTGCCCCAGTGTCAAAATAGGACAGGTAGGCACTCAAGTAAAGGGAAATCATAATCCAGTTTGAAAATACAGATGCAAGTATGTAAATAAAACATTAAGAAATCAAATTCAGGGGCCGGCCTGGTGGCACAGTGGTTAAGTTTGCACATTCTGCTTCGGCAGCCTGGGGTTCGCTGGTTCGGATCCCAGGTGCGAACATGGCACCGTTTGGCAAGCCATGCTGTGGCAAGCATCTCACATATAAAATGGAGGAAGATGGGCATGGATGTTAGCTCAGGGCCAGGCTTCTTCAGCAAAAAGAGTAGGATTGGCAGCAGTTAGCTCAGGGCTAATCTTCCTCAAAAAAAAAAAAAAGAAAAAAAGAAAAGAAAGAAATCAAATCCAGTGGTAAATAAAAAAATACATGATGACCAAGTGGGTTTCATCTCATGAATGGAAAGGTGGTCCAACATCAGAACACCTATTAATCTAATTCACTACATTAACAAATGAAAAGAGCAACTAAATTCAATCCTCAAACATGATAATGATTATTAAAAACACTCTTTATAAAAAGAAGAGAAGCGAACTTCCTTCCATCCTCAAATAAACCTGGTGTTGAAACACTAAAAGCCACTTCCACAATTGGCAAAAAGACAAGGATAACCATTGTCACTGTCACTATTCAATATTTTATGCAGGTTTTAATTATTGGAATAGATCAAGAAAAAAATCAAGTAAATGATGTGGAAAACTATTAGGACTTAGAATTAACAAATGTGATTGGAAATAAGAACATACAAAATTGATGGCATCTACAATTACCAGTTAGAAAATTTAATGAATAAAACACCATGACTTACAATTAGCAACTCATCTTTAAAGTACCTAATGAGAAATATTAGAACTATATGAATAATACAAACAATTTACAAGACGTAAGTCAAGGCATACACACATTCTGGAGAGGAATATCCAACATTGTAAAGACATCAAATCTGCCTCAAATTATTTGATAAATTAAATACAACCCTAATAAAAATTCTATTAGAATTTTCGTCAGAAATCTGAAGTTTATCCTGAAGATCACTGGAAAGAAAAAAATGCATGAGAGTAGCAAAGGTATTTAGGAAAAAGAAGAACAGAGGAAGAAGGGAGGTTCTCTGCCAGAAAGGAAAACACATAAACCTATAATTAAAAAAACGGCAAGAGAGTGGTGCAGAAATTGACATAATCAATGAAACAAGGAGTCCTGGGACAGACTCCTGTAAACATGGGATTTAGTTTTGATACAGGTAGCATTTAAAATCTGAGATGAAGAATGGAAAATTTAATAAATGGTGACTGGATAATTTCCCAGACAGTTGAAAAAACATAAAGCTAGAGTCACTAGAAAGCCCAAGTATTGACAAGAGATGGATTTAAGAAGGAAATAAAACCTTCTCTTGGAAAGCCATTAGTCAGTCCATAAAAATGAGAAAACAAAATTACAAAATGATTAGAAGGAAATGCAGAAAATTATTTTTGTAATATCAAATTGAAGTAGACCTTCTGAAACAAGACAAAAATTCACAAAACACAGTTAAATCAATCTCTTTTTAAAAAAATTAATATAAAAAAGAATGTATAAGCAGAATTAAAATATGAGCAATAAGACTGAGAAAATATTTACAACATATTTAATAGGCAAAGATTACTATCCAGAATATGGAAAGAGAATATTTAAATCAAAAGAAAACACTCAAAATAGCTGGAAGAGATGAATAAACAATTCATGAAAGTGGAGATTAAAAGAAACAAATGAAAAGATTCTCAATGTCATAGGTAGCCAAAAATACAGATTAAAGTGTTAAAATATATTTTAACTATCCAACTGTCAAACTTAGAGAAAATGCTTATCTAAACTATTTGGGGAGTATATAGGAAAACATGTATTTCTATAAACTGTAGGCGAGAGTATATCTTTTTTTTTTTAAAGATCGGCACCTGAGCTAACATCTATTGCCAATCTTCTTTTTTTTCCCTTCTTCTTCTTCTCCCTAAATTCCCCCAGTATTTAGTTGCATATTCTAGTTGTAGGTCCTTCTGGTTGTGCTATGTATGATTCTGCCTCAGTGTGGCTTGATGATGGGTGCCATGTCCACATCCAGGATTTGAACTTGTGAAACCCTGGGCCACCGAAATGGAGAGCATGAACTTAACTACTCAGCCACAGGGCTTCCCCTGGTGAAAGTATATCTTGATGCAGCCTTTTTGAAGGTGATTGGCCACTCTATATAGATGACAGAAAGTTCCTATCATTTGGCCCATGCATTCTATTTCTCAGATTCAAGTCTTCAGAAATATCTACACTTAAATCTAGAAACATATGTACAAACATGTTTCAACATTGCTTCTTAGCATGAAAAACTGGAAATAATATAAATCTTCAGTAAAACCTAGTATCTCTGCTATTATTGAATACTACATAGCTTTAAAAAATAACAATAATATGAAGTCATCAAGTCACAAAACATAGTTAGTATGATGCAATTTATAAATCTCTCACTACCTAAACGTATGTGTGTATACGTGCATGTGTCTGTGTGTAAGTTCAAAGGAAAGAGTCAGGAAGGATCCACCAAGTATTGACAACCGAGATTATGTCATGAGTAGAAGACAGGGAAGGGAAAATTTCATAGTTTCTTCATTTACTTCTATTTCATTTCAGTTTTTAATAATAAGAATATATTCATATATTGAGCAATATAAATATAAAAAATAAAATAATGTGATCTGAAAAATTTCAGTCGTACCACAAAGCCCAATGACCATGAATTTCCACCTCCCACCCCTTCACCCTTGACTACGTGGCAGATGAATCAAAGTATATAACCTTCCTCTACATTGATTCCTCTACATTCCTCTACAGTGATTCTAATGACAGAATCATTCAGTTGAGCATCACAGTACAAGATGAGATTCACAGAGTGAAAACATAAGACATGAACTTGGAGAAGATATTCACAAGGCATATATTTGGCCAAAGACTTGTATCCAGAATCAATTAAAAGTTAAATAGAAAACTCCTATGAATCAATAAACTACAATACCAGATTAAAAACAAATGGCAGAAGCACATCTGGAATGATAGAGTAAGGATCTCAAAAAATCCACTTCTCTATATAAGCAGTAAGAACACTGACAAAAATAGTCAAAAAATAAACTTTTTCAGAACTCTGGAAAGTAATCAAAGGTTTTCAACAATCCAAGGAACATTTATTCAAGAAAAGCAACTGAATCTTGGTAAGAACAGTGAGCTTTGTGGCATTATAACTTGCTTTAACTCCTTCTCCCCAGCTCTGCAGTAGCCTTGAAAAGTTAAAGCCTTTTAACCATACTTACTGTGAAAACCAGCAGCCCAGCAGCCCCTGCAGGGGGCAGAACAAGTTTGGAGCCGACCAAAAAGCTCTGTCCCCAAAGAATTGTAACTATTTGTCCTATCTTGCTGCTCCCTGGAAAAGCTCCATTATCAGAGCTTGTTTCTATTTTACTAGATTCAGCCTCCTCTATGCAAATAGCCCATCCCCAAAGTGCTTGTCAAAAACAATCAGTGGAAATTGTTTAACATAGCAACTGACTGAGATAGGGATGCGAGCTAGGGCACACAAGAGCCTGATCAAAATTCTTACAAGAAAAAGCACAAGAATGAGAAGTCCGTAGGGCACTGGTAAGTACTTTTACATATTTCTGGCAATCCGGAAGGCCACATGTGTGTGAAGGGCTGTGCTCATGCTCAGGAAAAAACTGAGAAGGCCCTGATCTCTCACTTCCACCTTACTATGAGGCTCTGTGCAAGTAGGAAGTGAATATTAAGGCAGCATTGTAAACTACTGGAGCATTGAAAGTATACTGAAACACATACCCAGAACCCTCAGGCAAAGGCTGAGAGACTTACTGGTTCAAGGCCTTTAAGGAAATCTATGTCCAATCATTGGCAAACTCAGCAGAGACTTCAGTGGCAACTCTGGAAATCAGATCACCCTTCACCCCCGTGGATTGTCATTGTTGCTGGTGGTTGTAGTTGCTGCTCTTGCTTACTTATTGATTTTCCTTGACTAATTCTGTAACATCTGTATTCTTTGTTGCAGATACAAAAGAAGACAAAAGACATGAGACATATAAAATAAAAAAAGCAAAAAGACAGACATAAATCCTACTTTATCAATAATTACACTGAACGTAAATGAAGCATTCCAATCAAAGGACAGAGATTGGAAGAATGGATTTAAAAAATATGATCCATGCATATGCTATCTACAAGAAACTTTCTTCAAATTAAAAGAAACAAATAGGTTAAAGATAAAAGGATGAAAAAGGATATATTATGCAAATAATAATCAAAAAAGTACTTGAGTGACTTTGCTAATATAAGACAAAATACACTTTAAGGCAAAGAATTGTTGTTAGAGACAGAAAAGGACATTATATAATAATAAAGGAAGCAATCCATTAGGGAGACACTAGAATTAAAATAACAGAACATCAAAATACGTGAAGTAGAAACTGAGAGGACGGAAGGGAGAAATAGAAAATCCAACAACAACAATTTGAGATCCCACTTTCAATAACTGAGAAAACAACAGAGTAAAAGATCAACAAAGAAATAGAAGATTTGAACAACACTATAAACCAAGTAAATTCGACAGATATCTATAGAATACTCGACCCCAGAACAACAAAATACACATTTTTCTCAAGTGCACCTGGAACATTCTCTGGGACAAACCATACGTGAGCCCATAAAAAAACCTCAATAAATTAAAAATAAATAAACTTATACAAAGTGTGTTCTATAACTATAGTGAAATGAAATTAGAAATCAACAATGGAAGGAACCAAAATCAGAAGAAAATTTGAGAAATTCACAAATATGTAGAAATTAAACAACACACTCCTAAATAACCAAAGAAATCAAAGAGAAATTGTAAAAGTCCTTTGAGTTCATTGAAAACACAACATGTCAAAACTTACGGGGTTTAGAGGGAAATTTATAGTTGACATGTACACTTAAAAGGAAGCAACATCTCAAATCAATAACATAACCTTCCACCTTAAGAACCTAGAAAAAAAGAGCAAATGAAACCCAAAACAAGCAGAAATAAGGAAATAGATATTATAGTGGAAGCAAATGAAATAGAGAGTAGAAAAACAATAGAAAAAATCAGCAGAACCAAAGGTTGACAAATATTTACCTAGTCTGACCAAGGGGGAGAAAGCTCACTCAAACTGCCAAAATCAAGAATGAAAGAGAGCATATCATCACCTACCCTACAGAAACAAAGAGGGTTGTACGGGAATACGATGAACAATTGTATGCCAACAAAGTAGACAACCTAGATGAAATAATACAAATTCCTAGAAAGCCACAAACTACCAAAACTGAATAAGTAAGCTGGAGACCCAGGAGAGTTGATGATTTAGTTCCAGTCTAAATCTGAAGGCCTGGCAACTAGAATAGCCAGTGGCGTAGTTTTTGTCTGAAGGCCAGCAGACTTGAGACCCAGGAAGAGCCAATGTTTCAGTTAGAAGGCAGTCAAACAGGAAATAATTCTCTCCTACTGGGAGAAGCGTCCACCTTTTTGTTCTATTCATGCTTTCAACTGATTGAATGAGGCCCACTCACATGGCGGAGGGCAACCTGCTTTACTCAGTCTACTGATTTAACTGTTAATCTCATCCCAAAACACCCTCACAGAAGGACCCCGATGATGTTTGACCAAATATCTGGGCATCCTGTGGCCCAGTCAAGTTGACATACAAAATTAACCATCACAACTGGTAAATTCTATAAAATTCTTAAAGAGGAGCTAACACCAACGCTTTACAAACTCTTCCAAAAAGCAGTGGAGAATGCATTTTTTAGCTCATTCTATGCTACCGGTATTACCCTGATATCAAAACCACACAAAGATATCACAAGAAAAGAAAACTACAGACCAATATACTTTATGAATATTGACATAAAATCCTCAAGAAATATAAACAAATACAAAAATTTAAACATAAAAAATATAAAATAGCAGCAACACATAAAAAAGATTATACACTATGACCAAGTGGGATTGATCCCAGGAATGAAAGGTTGATTTGACATGCAAAATTCAACCAATGTAACATGCCATATTCATACAATAAAAGACCAAGAATTGTATGATCTTCTCAATACATGACAAAAAAAAATTTGACAAAATTCAATGCCCTTTCATGATAAAAACACTCAACAAACTAGGAATAGAAGGAAATTTCCTGAAACTGATAAAGGCCATCTATAAAAAACCATAGCTAACATCATACTCATTGGTGAAAAACTGAATTTTTTCCCCTTCAGATCAGAAACAAGACAAAAACTTCATCACTTCTACTCAACACAGGAGATTCTAGCCATTGCAGTGAGGCAAGGAAAAGAAATAAAAGGCATACAGATTAGAATGGAAGAAATGAAACTATTTCAATACATAGATGACATGATCTTGTACATAGAAAATCCTAAGGAGTGCACACACCAAAAATGTTAGTACTGATAAACAGGTTCAGCAAGGTTGAAAGATACAAGATACAAAATCAATACGCAAAAGTCAATTGTATTTCTATTCATTAGCAATGAAGACTCTGAAAATGAAATTAAGAAAACAATTTCATTTGCAAAAAGTGACATACTTAGGAATAAACTTAGAAGAAATGTGACATTTGTACAATCAAAACTCAAAATCTTGTTGAAAGAAGGGGCCAGCCCCATGGCCAAGTGGTTAAGTTCATGCGCTCTGCTTCAGCTGCCCAGGGTTTCACGGGTTCAGATCCTGGGCTCGGACACGGCACCACTCATCAGGTCATGTTGAGGTGACGTCACACATAGCACAACCAGAGGCACTCATGACTAGAATATACAGCTATGTACTGGGGGGCTTTGGAGAGAAGAAGTGAAAAAAAAGGAGATTGGCTACATATGTTAGAGCAGGTGGCAATCTAAGAAAAAAAATCTTGTTGAAAGAAATTAAATAAAGCTAATAAATAGAAAGATATCTTATGTTTATAGGTTGGAAGTATTAATAATAAATGGCAATACTCTTGAAGTTGATCTACAGATTTAACACAATCCTTCTCAAAATCCCAGCTGAATTTTTCCAGGAATTAATAAGCTGATCCTAAAATTCGTATGGAAATGCCAGGGATCTATAATAGCCAAAACAACCTTGAAGACGTTGGAGGACTCACACTTCCCAACTTCAAAACTGACTACAATACTATTGTAATCAAGAAAATGTGGTACTAGCAGAATAGACACATAGATTAATGGAATAGAATTGAGAGTACAGAAATAAACCCTTATATATATAGTTAACTGATTTTTGATGAGGATACTAAGAAAACTCAACGAGGGAAAGAACAGTTTTTTCAACAAATGGAGTTGCAACAACTCTACATCCACACGCAAAAGAATGAAGTTGGACCCCTCACTACACCACATACAAAACTTAATTCACTATAGATCATAGACATATATGTAAGAACTAAAACTTTAAAATTCTTATAAGAAAACTTGGAAGTAAATTTTCAGATCTTAGATTACACAATGATTTTGTAGATACAATACCCAAAGCACAGATCACAAAAGAAAGCCTAAATAAAATGAACCACGTCAAAGTAGTATGGAGTGTTAAAGGACACCATCCAGTAAGTAAAAAGACAACTCACAGAACGGGAGAAAAATATTTCCAAATCACTTACCTGTCAAGGGAAATGTATTGAGAATATATCAAGAACTTTTATAACTCAACAATGAAAAGAAAAATAACCCAAGTTAAAAAGGGACAAAGAACTTGAACAGACATTTCTCCCAAGAAGGTATACAAATGGCCAATAATCACATAAAAAGATGTTCAAATCATTAGTCATTGAGGAAATGAAACTGAAAATCACAATGAGATACCAATTCACACCCACTAGGATAGCAAAATTTTTAGAAAGGGACAGGCAATAGCACGTGCTGATGAGCATGTGGAGAAAATGGAAACGTCATTCATTGCTTGTGATATTTTAAAATAGTACAGTTGCTTTGGAAAGCAGCTTGGCCGTTCTTCAAAATGGTAAACATAGAGGTGCCATATGACCCAGCAATTTTTCTCCTAGGTATATATCCAAGAGAACTGAAAACATATGTTCATTCAAAAACTTGTGCACAAATGTCCATAGCAGTATTATTCGCAACAGCCAAAAAGAGGACACAATCCAAATGTCCATCAACTAATGAATAGATAAAAATAAAGTAGCATAGCCATATAAGGGAATAGTATTCAACAACAAAAAGGAACAAAATACTGATACATGCTACAACATGGTTGAACTTTGAAGACATGTTAAGTGAAAAAAACTAGTTACAAAAGGCCACCTATAACGTGATTTTATCTATATGAAATGTGTAGAATAGGCATATAGACTGAAAGTAGATTACTGGTCACCAGGGGATGGGGCGGATACAGAGTGACTACCTAATGGCAATAAGCTTTCTTTTTGGAGTGATGAAAATGTTCTGAAATTAGATGACGCTGATGGTTGTACAACTCTGTAATACACTGAAAACCAATGAATTTATACTTTCATAGGGTGAAATTTATGGTATGTGAATTATATCTCAATAAACCTGTTATTATTTCTGTGTGTGTGTGAGGAAGATTGGCCCTGAGCTAATGTCTGTTACTAGTCTTCCTCTTTTTGCTTGAGGAAGATTGTCCATGAGCAAATATCCATGCCAATCTTCCTCTATTTTATGTGGGATGCCGACACAGCGTGACTTGACCAGCGGTGCTAGGTCTGCACCGGGACCGAATCTTTGAACCCAGGGTAGCCAAAGTGGAGCATGCTTAACCACATGCCACTCACCAGCCCCTCAATAAACCTATCATTAAAAAATGAAATGAGCAAAGGACTTTCACAGGCGCTTCATGAAAAAGCATATCTAAATGCCAATAAGCATATAAGAAGATGTTCAACATTATTAGTCATGGAGAAAATGAAAATTAAAACCACAACGAGATACCACTACACACCCGCTAGAATGGCTAAAATTGAAAAGACTGATAATACCCAGTCTGGCAAAAATGTAAACCAACTGGACTCTGATACGTTGCTGATAGGAGTGTAAATTGGTGCAAACACTTTGGAAGATAAGTTAGAATTATATACTAAAACTAAATATATATCTACTTTAAGTTTCAGTAATTCCACTATAAAGTATATGTTCAACAGAAATGAGTAGAAACATCCACAAAAAGACATGTACAAAAATATCAGGTAGGTTTCTTTTTTTTGTACCCTTTTCCCAATATTTTCCTATATCCTTCACTCCCCAGTCCCTGGCCGCCAACTTCTTACTCTCTGTTTCTATGAATCCAGCTTTCTTTTTTTTTTTAAGATTCCACAAATTAGTGATAGCATGAAGCGTTTATCTTTATCTGGTTTACTTCACTTGGTACAATGCCCTCCAGTTTCATCCACATTGTCGCAAATAACAGAATTTCCCTCTTTTTAAAAACTGAATAATATTCCATTGTAAATATATAGTATCAATTCACATTTTCTTTATCTATTTATATGTCATTGGACACTTAGTTGTTTCCATACTATGGCTGTGTGAACAACGCTGCTGTGAACGTGACGGTGCAGATGTCTCTTCAAGATGATGATTTTGTTTCCTTTGGATATACACCCAAGAGTGGGAGTGCTGGATCATGTGATAATCCTCTTTTTAGTTTCTTGAGGAACTTCTATACTGTTTTCCACAGTGGCTGCACCAGTTTACATTCCCACCGACAGTGCACAGGTTCCCTTTTCTCCACATCCTCACTAGCATTTGTTATCTCTTGTCTTTGATAATAGACATCCTAACTGATGTGAGGTGATAACTCATCATGGTTTTGATTGATTTGCATTTTCCTGATTATTGGTGATGTCGAGCACCTTTTCATGTACTTGTTGACATTTTATAAGTCTTCTTTGGAAAAATGCCTATTCAGGTGCTTTGCTCATTTTTCAATTGGGTTGTTTGGGGTTTGTTTTGCTATTGAGTTTATGAGTTCTTTGCATATTTTGTACATTAGCCTCTTATTGGATATGCGGTTTGCAAATATTTTCTCCCATTTCATCAATTGTGGGAGCTTTTTAGTTTGAGGTAGTCAAACTTGTTTATTTTTACTTTTGTTGCCTTTGATTTTGGTGTCAAATCCAAAAAATTATTGCTAAGAGCAATGTCAAGGAGCTTACCACCTATGTTTTCTTCCAGGAGTTTTATAATTTCAGGTCGTACATTCAATCCTTTAAACCATTTTGAGTTGATTTTTGTGTGTGGTGTAAGAGAGGGGTCTGGTTTCATTCTTTTGCATGTGGCTGTCTGGTTTTCCCAAGACCATTTATTGAAGAGACTTTCCAGAACGGCTAGACATTCTTTTCTGATTTTTCCCAAAAAGACAGAAATAAAGATTTGTTTTGGTAAGCTCTCCCAATTTTTAAGGGTCGAAACTATTTCATATTCTGTTTTAAAACCACTCTGCATGCCTAACAAAGCACATTGGCAAGTTCCATTCAGATCATGGACTGCCATCTTGCAGTGTGCATGTGACATTGTTCTTACTCTCTTTTCTGGGGTTAATTATAATAGGTATCTGGATCTAAATGCTTCTTTAAAATACTCTTGTTAAGTAACTAATTGACAATAATATATAATTAGTAAAATTCAATAGTAAGACTTTTAGTTCAGTAAAGATGACATAAAATTAAGAGGTAGTCCATGTGTCTGGGAGTTAATCCATTGTGGAGCAAAGTAATAGTCTTTCTTTTGTGAAAAAACTTGTGGCTTCATCACTCCAATTTCTGCCTCGATCTTCACATGGCCTTTTCCCCAGTAACGTTCCCACAGTAACGGTGTTTCTGTGTCTTTAAATCTCTCTCTCTTTGTAAGGATTCCAGTCATCGGATTTAGGGCCCACTCTACTTCAATATGACCTCATCTTAACTTGATTACATCTGCAGTGGCCCTATTTCCAAATAAGGTCACATTCACAGGTACCTAGGGTTAAGACTTCAACACGTCTTTGGGGGGACACGATTCACTTCACAACAATGACTACAGCTTGCATAACCATGTAGAAGCACACAAAAGTGAAATATAAATCTTGCCTTCAAGGAGCTTACATTATATGAAAGATGCAACACAGACAAGGATACAATTTCAGTACAATACTATTTTTTTCAGGTATACATCGTAATGTATTTTGAATGTGTAGATTACATCATGTTCACCACCCAAAGACTAATTATAATCCATCACCACACATGTGAGCCACCAATGTCACCCCATTATCCCTTCCCCCTCTCCCCTCTTCCCCTATAGTCACCACCAATCCATTCTCTGTTGCTCTGTGTTTGTTTGTCACTGTTTTTATCTTCTACTTATGAGTGAGATCATATGGTATTTGACTTTCTCCCTCTGACTTATTTCACTAAGCATAATACACTCAAGGTCCATCCATGTTGTCACAAATGGCTGGATTTCTTCATTTCTTATGGCTGAGTAGTATTCCATTGTGTATATAAACTATATCTTCTTTATCCTTTCATCCTTTGATGGGCACCTAGGTTACTTCCACTTCTTGGTTATTGTGAATAATGCTGCAATGATCATAGGGGCGCAGGTATCTTTATGCATTTGTGTTTTCAAGTCCTTTGGATAAATACCCAGGAGTGGAATAGCTGGATCGTAAAGTAGATATATTCTTAATTTATAAGAATATGTTTTCCATAGTAGCTGCAACAGTTTGCACTCCCACCAGCAGTGGATGAAGGTTCCCTTCTCTCTACATCCTCTCCAACACTTGTTGTTTCCTGTCTTGTTAATTATAGCCATTCTGACCAGAGTGAGGTGATACCTCATTGTAGTTTTGATTTGCATTTCCCTGATACTTAATAATATTGAACATGTTTTCACGTGTCTGTTGGCCATCTGTATATCTTCTTTGGAGAAATCTCTGTTCAGATCTTTTGCCCGTTTTTTCATTGGGTTGTTGGGTTTTTTTTTGGTTGAGACGTATGAGTTCTTTGTATATTTTGGATATTAACCCTTTATCTGATATATGGTTTGCAAATATCTTCTCCCAATTGTTAGGTTGTCTTTTCATTTGGTTCATGGTTTCCTTTGCTGTGCAGAAGCTTTTTAGCTTAATGTAATCTCAATTGTTTATTTTTTCTTTTGTTTCCCTTGCCCGGTGAGACATGGTACTTGAGGGTTTGTCATATATGGGCTTTATTATTTTGAGATATTTTACTTCTATACTCATTTTATTTACAGTTTTTATCATAAATGGAGGCTGTATCTTGTCAAAGGCTTTCTCTGCATCTATTGAGATGATCATGTGATTTTTATTCTTCATTTTGTTAATGTGGTGTATCACGTTGATAGATTTGCAGATGTTGAACCATCCCTGCATCCCTGGAATAAAACTCACTCAATCATGATATATGATCTTTTTAATGTATTGTATTCAGTTTGCTAGTATTTTGTTGAGGTTTTTGCATCAATGTTCATCAGTGATGTTGGTCTGTAATTTTCCTTTTTTGTGTTGTCCTTGTCTGGTTTTGGTATTCGGATAATGTTGTCTTCTTAGAAGGAGTTAGGGAGCCACCCCTCCTCTTCAATTTTTGGAAGAGTTTGAGAAGGATAGGTATTAAGTCTTCTTTGAAAGTTTGGTAGAATTCACCAGGGAAGCCATCTGGTCCTGGACTTTTATTTTTGGGGAGGTTTTTGATTGCTGCTTCAATCTCCTTACTGGTGACTGGTCTATTCAAATTCTCTACTTATTCTTGGTCCAGTTTTGGAAGGTTGTATGATTCTAGGAATTTATTCATTTCTTCTGGATTATCCAATTTGTTGGCATATAGCTTTTCATAGTATTCTTTTATAATCTTTTGTATTACTGAGGTGTCCATTGTAATTTCTCCTTTTTCATTTCTGATTTTATTTATTTGAGCCTTCTCTCTTTTTTTCTTGGTGTGTCTAGTTAAAAGTTTGTCAATTTTGTTTATCTTCTCAAAGAATCAGCTCTTGGTTTCGTTAATTTTTTCTATTTTTTTTTAGTCTTCATTTTGTTTATTTCTGCTATGACTTTTATTATTTCCTTCCTTCTGCTGATTTTGGGCTTTATTTCCTCTTATTTTTCCTGTTCCTTTGGGTGTACTGTTAGATTGCTTATTTGGGATTTTTCTTGTTTGTTGAGGTAGGCCTGAATTGCTATAAACTTCCCTCTTAGAACTGCTTTTGCTGTATCCCATAAATTTTGGCATGTCATATTTTCATTTTTGTTTGTCTCCAGATATATTTTGATTTCTCCTTTGATTTCTTCATTGACCCAATCATTGTTCATTAGTATTTTATTTAATCTCCACATTTTTGTGGCTTTTCTGATTTTCTTCCTGCAGTTGATTTCTAGTTTCATACCTTTGTAGTCAGAAAAGATGCATGGTATTATCTTCATCTTCTTAAATTTTTTGAGACTTGTTTTGTGGCCTAATATGTGATCAATCCTGGAGAACGTTCCATATGCATTTAAAAGAATGTGTATTCTGCGGTTTTTGGATGGAATGTTCTATATATATCTACGAAGTCCATCTGGTCTAATGTGTGGTTTAAGACCAGTGTTTCATTATTGATATTTTGTTTGGATGATCTATCCATTGGTGTAAGTGGAGTGTTAAAGTCTCCTACTATTATTCTGTTACTGTCTATTTCTCCTTTTATGTCTGTTAATAATTTCTTTATATATTTAGGTGATCCTATGTTGGGTGCATAGATATTTACAAGTGTTATATCTTCTTGTTGGATTGTTCCCTTTATCATAATGTAGTGCCCTTCTTTGTCTCTTGCTACAGTTTTTGTTTTAAAGTCTGTTTTGTCTGATATAAGCATTGCTACCCCCACTTTCTTTTCTTTGCCATTTGCATGGAATATCTTTTTCCATCCTTTCACTTTCGGTTTGTCATGTCTTTAGGTCTGAAGTGTGTCTCTTGTATGCAGCATATACATGGTTCTTGTTTTTTTTATCCAATTGGCTACCCTGAGCGTTTTGATTTGAGCATTTAGTCCATTGACACTTAAAGTGGCAATTGATAAATATGTATTAATTGCCATTTTGTTACTTTTGTTTTCTGGTTGTTTTGGTAGTTCTCTGTTCCTTTCTTCTTCTCTTACTCTCTTCCTTTCTGGTTTGATGGCTTTCTTGAGTAATATGTTTGATTTCTTTCCTCTTACTTATTTGTTTACTTATTATAGTTCTCTGGTTTGTGATTACCATGAGATTCCTAAATAATATTCTATGTATATAGCAGTCTATATTGAGTTGATAGTCTCTTTAGCTTGACCTCTTTCTAAAAGTTCTACCCTTTACTCCCCTCCGCCCACGTTTTATCTTTTTGAAATCATATCTAACCTCCTGTTTTGTGTGTATCTATCCATTATCCTCTTATCATTGAAATAGGTAATTTTAGTACTTTTATCTTTTAACCTTCATATTATCTTCCTGAGTTGTTGATCTGCTACCTTTACTGTATTTTTTCCTTTACCAGTAATTTTATTGCCTGGTTGTTTTCTGTTTTTTGATAATTTTCTCATCCCTATTTGTGGTCTTCTCTTTCCCACTTAAATAAGTCCCTTCAGCATTTCTGTAGAACTGGTTTCTTGGTGATAAACTCCTTTAATTTTTGGTGTCTGGGAAACTGTTTATCTCACCTACCATTCTGAATGACAACCTTGATGGATAGAGTATTCTTGGCTGTAGGTTTTTTCCTTTCAGTACTTTAAATATGTCATGCCTCTCTCTACTAGTCTGTAGGGTTTCTACAAGAAGTCTGCCCATAGCCTTATGGGCTTTCCTTTGTATGTCACTTGTTATCTTTTTCTTGCTGCTTTTAGGATTCTCTCTTTATCTTTTATTTTGGTCATTTTAATTATAATGTGTCTTTTTGTGGGCCTCTTTGGGCTTATCTTGTTTGCTGTTCTCTGTGCTTCTTGTACTTGGACGTCTGTTTCCTTCCTTAGCTTAGGAAAGTTTTCAGCTATTATTTCTTCAAATGGATTCTCTGCCCCTTTGTCTCTCTCTTCTCCTTCTGGGACATATATAATATGGAGGTTAGTGTACTTGATATTGTCCCAGAGTTCCCTTAGACTGTTCTCATTCTCTTTAATTCTTTTTTCTTTTATCTGTTAGGCTTGGGTGATTTCCTCTAGTCTTTTGTCCAGCTCGCTGATCCATTCTTCTGTATCATCTACTCTGCTATTGAGCCCCTCTAGTGAATTTTTTGTTGCCAGTATTGTATTCTTCATTTCTGATTGGTTCTTTTTCATATCTTCCAATTCTTTGTTGATGTTCTCACTGTGTTCATCCAGTCTTCTCCCAATATCAGTGAGCATCCTTATAAGTTTTTGTTTGAACTCTCTGTCAGGCAGATTGCTTATTTCTGTTTCACTTAGTTCTTTTTCTGGGGTTTTGTCCTATTCCCTTGCTTGGAATGAATTTCTTTGCCTCCTCAATGTGCCTCTTTCTCTATGCTTATATCTATGCATTAGGTGAGTCTTCTATGTCTCCTGAGCTTGAAGAAGCAGCCTTATGTAAAAGATGCCTTTTGAGGCCCAGCAATGTGCTTCCCTCTCATCACCAGACCAAATGATCCAGTAGTGGCCCTGTGTGGGCTACTTGTGTCCTTCTGCTGTGGCAGGATTGCTCTTACTGCAGGTACCCAGGGAGTCTAGTCTTTCCCCTTCCTGGCTGGCTGTTTGTAAATCTGGTGTGGGGAGCCCCAGCACCATTGGCTACAAGGTATAATAGCACACTCTTGTTGCAGTTTTCCTGTTAATTGGGTAAGTACCCAGTGTAGCTAGTAGCTAGGCTCAGGGGCTTACAGTTGCTGTAGGCCTCAGGTAAGTACAATTCTATGCATAAAATATGAAGAATCATCATTGCAGAGCTTGAAGAGAGCTTCAAAATCATCTTTCCAAAGCCTTCATTTTCTATTTGAAGGAAAGTGCAGTAGTGGGCTAGAGCCAAGTTTCTTTGTTTTGTTACTATATAGAATATTTTAATTTATAGTCTAAGTTATGGATCTTTTCCTTTTTCCTTTGCTATGTCCAGTAAGGTATTTCCCAACCCCAAATTATAATATTAAGAATCAATATTACTTTATGATCTTATTCTTTTACACTTAAACTTTTGTATAAATCATAATATAGAATGCTAATTAATGCTTTTCTCCAAATCACCCATGTTTAACTAACTTGTTATTTCTATGCTAACTATAAATACCACAATATTCATCAATCTGTTTCTATTTTTGTCTATTTGTATCTATTTTTGAGTCACAATCTGTTTTAATTTCTGTGGTTTTACAATATGTTTTAATATATGATAAAGTAAGTCTTTTCAATCTTCTTTTTCAAACATAGCTTGGTTCCTCTCAAGTTGATCTTCAAGTAGAGTTTTAGTGGCATTTTTAAAGTTCTAGAATGATTTTGTTTGGAATTACAACTGGGGTTGCATTAGTTTATAGAGTCTTGCCAAGGGCTGTCAGAACCAGAGCATCTAAGAAGGATGCTCCCATAGAAGGGAAGTCTGGAAGTCTGCACCCAGTATGGTGCAGAGGGAAACCATGCAGAGCTGCTGCCTGGTAATATGTGCCAAAGCCTGAGTAGGGCCTGGAGGGCATCCACAGAGAGAGGACATCCACCCTACGGGGGGAGTCAGCAGAACATGGTCCACATCTATGATATTTCTTCCAAGGGTGCATTAGTTGAATTCAATCATGAGGAAACATCAGACAAGCCCAAACTGAAGGGCATTCTACAAAACAACTGGCCTGTAGCCTTCTAAACTATCAAGGTCTTGAAAGCCAAGGGAAGACTAAGGAACTGTTAGTGACTGAAGGAGACTAAAGAGACATAAAAATGCTGTGCATGATTCTGAACTGGATATTTTTGCTATAAAAGATTATTGAGATAGTTGGTGAAACTTGCTTATGGGGTTTAACGATTAGATGGCAATAATGAATTGATAAGAGTTTCCTGATTTTAATGGTTATATTCTCATTATGTAGAACCTCCTTGTTTGTAGGAAAAACACACTAAAGTTTTAGATGATCGGGAAACAGGAAAGCAACATACTCTCAACTAATTCAGAAAAAACAGAACTTCATATTGTACTTCAACTTTTCTACAACTGTGATTGCTTCAAAAATAGTTTTTCAAACAGAAAACAATTATGTGCTGTAAATAAATGTATAGACTAAACTGAAAAAGAATTAATTTTTTTCAAGATCAAATCTTCCCATTCAGGATCTAACATATCTCCAGTAATTCAAGTTTTTTTTAAAATATTCTCCAGAAAAGTGTTTTTTATTCTATATGGGTCTTGAATATTTCATTCTTAGGCATTTTATATTTTTTGCTATTGCAAATGGTACCTTTTTTCCATTTCAATTCTTTTGGGGCTTTTTTGTTGTTGTTGGCACGTAAGAAATATATTGAGATTTCTATGTTTATTTTTTATCTTTGGCACATGGCTGACCTCTGACCTTTTATTAATTCTATTATATATCTAGTGTCTCCTTATAGTTTATTAGTACTAAATCATATATCTGCAAATAATTTTAGTTTTGGTTCTTCATTTTATGAATGTATACCTTATTTCTTTTCTTATCTTATTGCTAGTAATTCCATAATGATGTAGTATATAGACTTAAAGGTTGATATCCTTGTCTTAATCTTGGCTTCAGTGGGAGTGCCACTAATATTTTACTGTGAGCCATAATATTTAGTATTTGTTTTTAATAGATACTCTTTACCAAGAGTAAGAGAATATCCTTTTATTCCCTAGTTTGCTAGGAACTTTTCCCCAAAGGATTGGATATTAAACTATATAAGATATCTTTGTGGCAATTATCAAGATATTCATATGAATTACATAAACAGATTTCCTAAAATTGATCCATTCATAAATTCTTATAAATAGTTCAACTTTGGAATTAATATAACATTGAACTTAAGGTGATAATGTTCTATATAGGATTTTTACAACTATATTTGTAAACAATATTGGTCTTTATTTGTTCACGTCTGTTATGTTGGTCTTGTTCATTTTTAATTTTAGGGCAATGTACTTAAACCTCATAAAATTAACTTGGAGACATTCCAAGTTTTCTATCATCTATAATTGTACAGATAACATAGGAATTAATCAAGCTTTCAATGAACAGAGAGACCTTGTCTATCAATCATGTGGGCCTATAGCCTTTTCTTTTCTTTTCCTTATTATTATTTTTTAACTTTTCCAGTTTCTTTCCTGGTTACTAGACATGCAAATTTGCCATACTTTTGGGTCAGTTTTGGTATCCTACATTTCTACATGTTCTACATAAAATCAACTCTTTCCTATGTATGTTCCAGCTTATTTTGTCCCCTTGCCGTCTTTTGTTGCACTGATCAAGTTTTCTTTGATTTTTTTCTCTAGTGATTTGAAAGTTACATGTCTAATTTTCATTCCATTACTGGCTATTTTTACATTAAAAATATATTTGAACTTAAATTTCTCTGTCATTCTCAAGAACCAGATTGTATCTAAATACTCTCCACCCTCTGCCGCCTTTGTCCCAAAGAAAACGAAGTTAGCTTGTTTCATATCCCTCTTTTTCCAATTCTATCCTAGATTTTGTTTACCTAGCTCTGGGTTATTTTAAAATATTATATATGTTTATACTAAAAATATTTAGAATTGCTTTACTCTTCATAGTCACAGTTATGTGACTATGTTATTATTTTAAATTTTTGTTTCTTTTTAATCATCAAGTAATACAGGAATATATTCTAACTGTCAAAATTCAATCATTGTACATAAAACTAAAGTCTTCCTTTATCACCACTGAGAATGTCAGTGCCTTCCAAAGAAGTTATTAGCATTATAAATTTGGTATATATCCTTTCAAGTATATAGTGATGCATGGCATGTGTACCCAAACCATGTATTATACATGCAATATTTAGAATAAATAGTTTAATATGGCACAAATTATTATATAACTTCCCTTTTTTTAACTGACTGAAGTCTTTGAGCTTTTTTCAGGCCAGTGTGTATAGATTTATTTAATTCCTTTAACTGTTGGAACCCATAGTATAAATGCACCATAATTTATTCACCCATTCCCCTATTATTAGACACGTAGGTCATTGTTTTGCAGTTTTGCAAACAAAGCTGACATGAGCATCTTTTACGTGCCTCTTTTTGAACATATACAAGTATTTGCCAGGGCTATAGATCAGTTGGGTTTTAATTCAGGAAACAGAAAATAATCCAGGTTTTCCAAACATAAAAGGATGGAATATAGACAGAAGCTCCCTGTAAAACAATTGTAAGTGCTGGAGGTCTGGAAGTCAGGGTGTTCCACTGGAACTTGACTTCAGTTTTGACCACTGTTGATGCCATGCCAGGATTAGGTGATTGCTGCTGCCACTGCTGCCAGAGCTATCATCGCCACCATCCACACCCATGGAACTGGTGACTAGATGGTGGATTATGAAGTTTGGCCACTGCAAATTCCCTCACCCTTCAGAGCTTCCCTGTCTGTCTACACCATTGCAGAAAGATGGTGTAACTCCTGCCTTCAGAAAAGCTCATGCAAATGTATTTATTTGGAAGAACCAAATTTATATCCAGAATCCCAGCAGCAAGAGAGTCTGAGGAAAGTTTTGAGCTTTCTTATCTCTCCAAATAGAAGAAAAGGATGAACCAGGAGTTGAGTGAGTCAAACCAACCTATCACAGTCTAAACCTTAGACTACTCAATATCTATAAAGAAGTTTCTGTGCACAGGGAGTCTTCCAAATAGCCACAATGGCAGCAACCTACTTCCACCGAACATTACGCAACTATCCCTCATACAAATAAAACATGCCCTTTTCCCACAGAAAAGGTTCAAATCCCAATAAATGCTGTCTCCATCCCTGAAGATGTTCATTTCTTGTCTAGTTCAGTCACAAACCTATCTTGATATCCCATAACCTAAAAACTAAATTACAGTTAACTACCATTTCATAGAAATAGAAGTGAAAGGAGAATAAAAAATAGGAAATTGATTAATACATACAGATATATGCATAGTAAAGCAAAGAAGAAAAATATATACAGCTATTATAGTCCTTAATCCTGCAACAGATCAGAAGAACATACTTGCTATTTATAATTTCCTTTGTCTACTACTAATTTTTTTTTAAGATTGGCATCCGAACTAACATCTATTACCAATCTTTCTTTTTTTCTTCTTCTTCTTCTCCCCAAAGCCCCCAAGTACATAGTTGTATATTATAGTTAAATGTCCTTCTAGTTCTGCTATGTGGGATGCCACGTCAGCATGACTTGATGGGTGGTGCCATGTCCGTGCCCAGGATCCGAACCGGCGAAACCCTGGGCCACTGAAGTGAACCACTCAGCCACAGGGCCAGCCCCTGTCCACTACCAATTTTATGGATCAGTTTTCCCTCAGCTAGCAATTCAGTGGTCAGAGTTCTAGATCCAGTGGGCTGGTCCAAGTCTTGCCCTGCTAAATGACTGAGCATTCTTGGTTTTGCTTTTATTGGGTTGCTGTGATCTTCCATTACTCTTTACTATGGGATATAGAGGTACTAGGAGACACTCCAGGTGATGCTCTGGGTTATAAATGCTCCCTCTTGCCCTTGAAATGTACCAGTAACTCTAGTTCTGCTTGATAATCAAGGTCAATCACTGGAGTTACAGTGGTAAATCTCCTCTTTGTCTATTAGTTCAGTAGCATGAGAACCCCAGAGTGGCCAGGTGGCTGATTCATCTTTAAGTTCAGTGAAATCATTGTTGTATCACAGGTGGAAGTAGCCCTCCAATGGGAAATAAGACATTTAAGCCAGTAGAGTTCAAAATCATGGTAATGAGAAGCAAAAATTGTGCAAGTGAGTAATTAGATACAATAGTGAGAGGAACTCACTCACACTTCACTCTCTGGATGCCCAGACTCTCATACTTTATCGGCAGGAGAATCAGCACCATATTATAGGACTGTCCCCAATATCCCAGGGAGTTACCTTTTTTTAAAAAATTTTTTTTATTGCAGTTACATTGGCTTATAACATTATATAACTTTCAGGTGTACATCGTAATACATTTCAAATTCTCTGTAGACTACATCATGTTCATCACCCAAAGACTAATTACAATCCATCCCCACAAGGGTGCCTAATCACCTCTTTCACCCTCCAGCCTCCCCGCTTCCCCTCTGGTAACTACTAATCCAATCTCTGTCTCTGTGTGTTTGTTTGCTGTTGTTTTTATCTTCTATTTATGAGTGAGATGACACAGTATTTGACTTTCTCCCTCTGACTTATTTCACTTAGCATAATACCCTCAAGGTCCATTCATGTTGTCACAAATGGCTGGATTTCTTCATTTCTTATGGCTGAGTAGTACTCCTTTGTGTATACACACCACATCTTCTTTATCCATTTGTCCCTTGATGGGCATCTAGGTTGCTCCCAAGTCTTGGCTATTGTGAATAATGCTATGATGAACATAGGGGTGGGGAGTTATCTTTTAGCTGATGCATAAATGAGTTTTCAGTGGACTATCCCACCGTTTTGTAAGGTTTTGGGATACAGAGTAACATCTATGAATCTTGTAGAATGAGTCCACTGCCTCATTTTTTAAGAAATATAAAATGAATCTCTTGGTCAGAAGGAATATTGTGTGAAATACTGTGATAATGAAAAAGATATTCAGTTAGTCCACAGATGGTGATTGTAGCAGAACCACTTGGACAGAGAAGGCAAATCCATACCCAGAATAAGATTACTTTCTGAGTTATATATGAAAGACTAGGCCTAAGCAGGTCACGAGCAATTTCATGACCTCCACTTGCAGATCTGGTAATCACCTGGTATGAAGAGGTATGGTCACATCAGATGCAAAAATATTTGGAGACCTCTGCAGTGGCTAGTAAACAGTACTTCCCTGAGCTCCCTAACTCTTTATCTTCTCCGAGATGCCTAGCTGCCCCAGTTCTTCCTCTGAGATCCAGACAGTAGAGTGAAGAAAGGTGTAATTGATAGTTTGCATTTTTTTTATTGTTGTCTTAGGAGCAAAAAAGGACGCAAGCAAGGGATTTCCCTTCTATTCATATACTATCCCTGGCATTCCAAATTCAGCTTAGATTGAAACCTTCTCCGTAATAAGTAATAACTTCTGTGTTTTTTCCTGCTCTGTGTCCGTGTCATGTGACTACATAGTATGCCTTCACTATATTTAGTTTGATAAGTTAAAATGTCTTAATATAAACTTTGATTTGAAACTTTTCCCCATGAGTTCCAACCTGAGACTGAAGTTCAGGACTCAATTTTACCTTTCCTGGGTTTGTCCTAGACCATGTTAATGAGGTTATGGGGAGGGTAGGGCAGGGAACATTATACACTTGACTGTCAGACTCTGGGGCAACAGACAGCGTGGGTCGGCGGGTGGGTTATCGTCCATGTCTTACTATATCCCTCCCTAGTGTCACCCACCAACATCTCCCTGAGAACTCCTCAGTCCCAGCGTAGATGCTAGCATCACACCCTGGTTTATGTCAGAGCAATGGAACTTGTCCTTCTATATGGCTGCTTCGCCTCAGTGGAAAAGTAGAAGGAAGGAATGAGACGAATATACTCAGGCTGCCACGTTTGTCTCAAAAAGTCTCCAATGATGTTTCCATAAAAGGTTTAATATTTATTCTGATTATAAAAATAATACATGGTCATTTAAAAACTGATATCATACAAAAATACATAAGAAGTGAGATTCTCCTTTATTCTCACTACCTCTTCCCATAACAACCATTGGCATCAGTTCTGCATTTTATACACACTCACACATATCTACACGTATATACACTATACCATAATAATTCATTAGTATTTTTACCAAAAGGAATACTAGTATATGGTTCTGCACTTTAAAAAATTAATAATCTATTTTTTCATTTCTCCTTAACAGGTCATCTTATTCATTTTATTTCTTTGAACGGTGGTGTAGTATTCCACAGCTGGTCTGCATCATGATTTATTTAACCAATGCAGTATGAATGAATATGTAGTAGTTTATACGTTTTGCTTTTTTATATCTATGCACATATGGCGATAATTTAAAAAAGTTGAAATTTCACCTCTTCTTCCTTGGATCTTGGACTCATCACAAAAGTTAGCAAAATATAGAAGCTTCCTAAATTTAGGGATTTGCCAATTAGTTTGGAAAGCTAGGCTTGCTTTTGGGTGTTAATTTAGAATCATTTTTGCAGCAAAACAGGCTTCTTTATTTATTTTTGTTTGGAGAAGAGAATTGGAGAGTGTGGTGTTGGTAAGTGCAGTCTGTGTATAATTGTTCCTTAAATAAATGTGTGGCATAAAATACTTTTTAAAGAATGTGCATATTTATACGCTACATTAAAAGTAACCTTTATTTTTGTCTTCCAAGAAAATAAAAATAATTTGCACGATGATGTTTTAACTGAACACACACCCCTCCAGAAGTTGCAACTAATCTAAGGATTAGAGAGGTTTTTATACTCTATTTGTAATAACTTTAAATTTTGTAGTTACTGAACCATTCCTTCATCAATTTTCATTTCTTTTTATTTTACTTTGAGGTGGACTGGTTCCAAGTTGACTAAGTCACACATTTAAAATAATTAAAGGTTTCATATTGCAGAAGAAAAATATACTCTTTCTTCCACCTTGGAGTACGTCCTTTTCTCCACTCATTTATCACAATAATACAGGGAAAGAGTAAACTAAAGCAAGCATTTCATGTCTAACCTTCTCATCTCCAACATACAAGATGAAACTTATGAGTATACACAAGCTCTTGCACGTGAGGCCTGTACTCTTAACAAAGGCATGGAAACAACAAAATGTTTTTAAAATTACGTTTACAAATAATGTTTGCATATTTGCAATATTTTTGGAAGAGTTTTTCATGCTAGCAAAATGCCTGTATACAAACAGTTTATACAAGCAGTGAAGGAAGGGGAATGAAGAGAAGGGCTATGTATTGCTAAAGGCACACGCAACTTATCTGAAGACAGAAGGCGATGCCCACGGACTTAATGAGGTCACGCCAGTCTGCGGATTCTCTTCTCTTGCAACTTCCTCCTCCTCCTCCACCCCTCCACTGCCCATCTCCATGAACTGCTCTTGGAGATGCATTTCACTCACATTTATTTCTCTAATTTTAGGTGGTGGAGACTCCAGAATTCCTTTGCATAAAGAATTAACTGCTGACAATCTTGTAGGGGAGAGAAACTTGAAGCTGGATTTGTGTTGCTTTTTATATAAAATGGAGAAAATATTGATGGTATTAAAGAATGTCCTCTCCCACCCAAAACCCAGGAGTACTATGGCACTTAGAGTGAAAAGGGAGCTTAGAGAGAGTCTTCTCTGATGCTGTTACTTCATACATGACACAGAGGCCCAGGAGTGGAAGCTAGTTGCCCCGTCTCACAGCCAGGTAATGGCAGAGCCAGTCTCCCACCTCTCCCTCCAGTCCTGACATTTAGAAAGCATATATAGAATCATAAATAATTACCACAAATTTAATATTTGGTTTTGGAACGTGTTTTATATTTATATAATTCCTGGTCTTATAGGAATTCACTTTTAAATGAAATAATCATGTCCTACAGCAAAGGCCTAATTTAGGGGGACATGTCGAAAAAATTCACTTTTTTACTCTTTCTCCCTGCAACTGCTCTTGAACTTTTCCTAAAATAGTGTTGTGGTTGAATTTCCAAGTATTCTTTCTGGTGCATAGCAATTTAATCATTTGGATGCACTAAAAACAAAGGTTCAACAAAGATAATTCGGTGGTTCATTGTAGGTTCTCTTTTTAAAAAATTGAAAAAGATCTTCTAAGAAGCTGTAATAAGCTTGAAGGTAAGATGGCTGCTCTATCTAAAATTACAGTTAAATTTTCATTATATGAGATTTGGAAAGACTAACATGGTGGATCAAAATGCCCTCCTCTAAGGCAAAATGTTCCATCTCCCAATTAAGACATCTTCCTAGTCTTTATTTTTATCCACAGAGAAAAAACACATGGGTGCTGTAAAGGTACACCAATGACTACATAAAGACTGATGTTAAGAACTTCAGCACTTGCTGGCAACAGCATCAAAAGTTGCTTCTGGAAGTGGATGTCCATGTAAAAATATGTTTAGGATGCCAGAGTGAAGCCTATGACATAGAAATGGTTGTTGCATCTCCTTGTGCAAAGGTCCAGAGACATAAGAAATCTTGGCCTTCTTGGGGAAGTGAAGGATATTCAGTAAAGGTGAGCAGAGCTGTGCAAGAGTACGTTCCTCAATGATGGAAATGCTCTATGTTTATGTGTTCAATACAGTAGCCACTTGCCACATGTGGCTATTGGGCACTTGAAAATGGCTAGTGCAACTGAGTAACTGAATTTCAATTTTAATTAATTTAAATTTAAATAGCACATGAGCTAGTGGATACCACATTGGTCAGTGCAGTTCTACAGCACAGACAAGTGGATGAGAGTGAAGACATGAGTTTGGACTTAGCCACGATAGGAAGTATGGACTTTGTCCTGTAGGCAGCAAAAAGAAACTGAAGATGGATGGCTCATGGTTCGGGGTCCTGAAGTTGGCATAAAAAGATGAGCCCATGGGGGCTGGCCCCGTGGCCGAGTGGTTAAGTTCGCGTGCTCCGCTGTAGGCGGCCCAGTGTTTCGTTGGTTCGAATCCTGGGCGCGGACATGGCACTGCTCATCAAACCACGCTGAGGCAGCGTCCCACATGCCACAACTAGAACAACCCACAACGAAGAATACACAACTATGTAGTGGGGGGCTTTGGGGAGAAAAAGGAAAAAAAAAATAAAATCTTTAAGAAAAAAAAAAAAGATGAGCCCAAGAGCACAGATAGAGAGGTTAGCCATGGACTATAACTTAACACCCAGGATCAGAGGAAATGAGGCAAGGATGCTCAATTTATAAAGAGAGAAGATACAATTTATAAACGGAAGGAGAAGGGAAGGAAAATTTAAGGAAAGTCAGATCAAATTCAACTTTTTCCAGGTAGCAAGACACCAGTCTGTCTACTGAAGCTGAGAGAAGGAAAGATGAGTACCGTGCTTGGAAAATGTGAAGAAGAGAGTAAGGTTGGTCTGAAATGATGGTTTGGGGACTGACCGACGATAAGTTATAGGATTTCCTGGTGGTGAGACTGAGAGCACAGTTGAGGTCTAAGTCTGTAGTTTTGAAATAGCTAGAAACTGCAGTTCTAGAAAGGCTGATTTATCTGGGTATGGGATTAGAGAAGGTGAGTTGTAGCAGGAATCCAGAGTTGTAGCCCCAAGTAATTACTGCAAAAGGCCTGGGGTCAAGGAAACTCAGTAAACTGGTGAGGCAGTACTTCAGATAGTCAATAACTTAAGGTCATAAAAGATCCAGAAGAGTAAGATGGGTCATAGAATGGAAAATTGGAGTTGAAGCCTTCAGAGGCGTATAAAGGTGAACACAAGATCCATGGTAGGACCACAGTAATCTATGTTTGCAAAAGATTAGAGGTGAAAGTCATGGGAGTCGAGGTGCTTAATGGGCCATCTATGTTAACAATGAACAAAATGGCAAGACTTGGGATAGAAAGCGAGGACGTGAGCCAGATGTCATCAATGAATGAGTGAAGCTATTAGGACCTCAGAAAGAAATATAAAGAAGAAGGAGAAGAAGGTGGTATGATAAGATGGCATGAGCATAAAGGAGAGCATTTTTACATGAAAGCAGAGAAATAATGCCATCTTTAGTCCTAACCCGAGAACAACACTGTTGGAAGATGGGCTGTCTCTGGTGGTTGGGCTGGTGGGGAGACAGTGTTCCTCAGAGTAGAGACAAATTTCAGCTAAGAAAAGAGATAGAGTAAGTGTCCAGTGACTCAATGAATGATGTCATGGAGCTTATTTACTGGGTATGGAGAGTCCAAGAGGGTCCATCAGTTACCTATGTGAGGGGACCAGTCAGAGGAGGATCGGGTGAGAGAAATTACAGTGTAGGAACACTAGCAAGGTCTAATATTGTGATAAATTTGCTAGTATGATGTACAGTCATTTTTACTGACTTTGGGAATAGTTTAGGAAAAAACAGATTTTAGACCCTATCACCAGTTAGATATAGGGCAAACAGCCTTCATCACAGACATGGGACAACTGGGTCTAGAGCTTTACTTTTTCTCTCCTCCAGAACACGGCTGTGCCTTCAGAGAGGGAGGGCATAATGCAAAAGGTTTGTTGATCTGCTTTTCTGATCATCTTCAGAAACAGGATAAATTCTTATTAGTCTCAGATGATTCAGGTGTGACTGTCTACCTGAAAGAGAAGGACAAATTATATTACCTTACAAATGCTTTTATGTTCCACTGATTTTGTGAATCTAAGCTATATCATCTCAGATTCCTGAGTATCATAAATACAGTGGAATATCACTACAACATTTTTTGAGGGTTTGTGGTGACTTTACTTTATAAACTTAAAATCAGAACACATGGTCCAGCAAATAGATGTTTTCTAACCTCTAAATTGAATAATATGAAACTACATTTGATTAAACATTGAATGTGCCACCTTTACAGCAAAGACTAAAATAAATTTATACTGGAATTGTCCCAGAAAAGTCTAAGATATATGACCACTACACTCATAAGTGAGAATAATTTATCAGGTGGATATTTCAGTAACTATGCCTTTTTGGATATAGTTTAACAAATTCTCATCTAGGGCACAGAATGTCCCCGTGGAGTTGTCCAAAACCAAGAAATGCAAGATATAACTCATTGAATAATTTATATTTTTCTTCTCTATCTACTTGAAGTCATTCTGGTGTTACTCTTCTCCTCTTTTTCTTACTTTTCTGTGTTTTCAAGAAAAGAGGTTCCTTGTTTCGCTCAACTGCTCAGAAACAAATTATCTCATTTAAAATGAGGAAGCCGATGAGAATAAGTTGGCTCTATTTTCAGTGCTGTAACTCAAAGAAAACTCCTTCTGCAAATGATAAAAAATTCTCAGCATGTTTAGCCACAGCTAATCCTATTCCTTTGGGTGCAATGTGGTGCTGTACACTGGAACGTTTTAAGAGCATTTCCCAGCTAGCAATAAACATGCTTTTAAGGGCTTATCGGTAGTATGCTGACTCAAAGCAGAAATAATATCATTTTACATTTCCACCTCCTCATTCATTCTTTCTAAACACCCTTCTAGGCTTTTCAAGGTCTTTTTGCTTTTATAAGAAGACAGTTTCAGAATTCAGTTTATTCTATGATCTGAAAACAGAGCAAAACAAAACAAACAAGAAAATCTTGATATTTATTTGAAAGTTCATGAAGTGAAGAATTCTCAGTCAAGAGATCAAGCCCAGCCTTTTCTTACTGGTGGCATACCTGGAGTCACTGATGAGCTATGACTGGGACCTGTTCGTGCTGTAGAAAGCACCTTTGGTGAAAAGAACTTTAGTTGGAATTATGGGGACCGGAGAAGAGGAAAATAAAGGTGTGAGAGGGGAATGAGAGGAGAGAAACCCCGTTAGAGTTGAAAGTGGACAAAGGAAGGCAAGGCCAGAGCTAATCTAGCGGCTTCTGAGAGTAGGGCTATGGGAACAGAAAGTTGTTTCTCATTACTTCTGGAATCTGACAAAAATGGATGCTTGAAATACTTATTCTTGGAAACTTGAGAGCTTTTTGTGAAGTTCCCAGACATTACGATAGTAGTTAGGAACTATAGCCTACAGATCTGGACCTAGGACATTGTAAGATTTCCTGAACTCATATAACTGCCCCAACTTATTGTTTTTTCTCCACAGAGGCACTGGTAAGCCCTCCAAGAGTGAATGGTCCAGGTGTCCATTTTGAGACCAGTAAGGAAGGGTCAAGCAGGGGAAACAGTCTCTTCTGTTGCCAGATTTGGAGGATGAGGGAACAAGGAATATAGAGTACGGGCAGCTTTAAAGAAGAATGGAAAGCAGGCTTCTCAGGTGACCAGAGAGGGACACCTCACAGGAAGCCAGCCAAGAACTCCTTCAGGAGTTTGAGGCTGCCATCTTGGCCAGGGGGTGACGGGAAGGCTCATGGGATCACGGGGTCTTTCAGTTGCTGCAGTACTGGAGCTAGAGTCAGCTGCTCTGTGTTTGGAGAGCTTTTGGGAAGGCAGTGTTTGGTCTTCATCTCTCTAATCTTTCATCTCAAATTAGTCCTCTCCACTTCTGTCTCAATAACATTTAAAATCAATTACCCCTACTAGTGGCTCTCTATCACCCACCAAATTTGGTCCAAATTCCTTGACAACAAATTCATGGCCAACTTCAGCCAACTGCAATTTGGAATTCTGCTTCCTGCTCTGAATATTGTAAGCAGCCAGGAATTCCATTTGAGTTTGACCTCTGCTGGACCTCAGCCTCATGGTTTTCACCTTCATGGTCCTGTCTCCCTTGGTCAACTGGGCTATGATAGAGCTTCCTGTTATACAGAAAGCCACCATGTTTAGTTCTTGTTGGCTATCTAAGTTACTCCCTACCCATGCAAACAGTTTCAATAAATTCATAAGGAACTCTTTCTGACGTTCTGTGTTTGCGTGTGGGGACAGGGAGGCAGGCTGTGGAACTGCACAGGAGGTAGTGCTTAATTCCTTTCACTGCCAGTTGTCATCATGATTCTCTTCCATTCCTTTTGCTTTTTATCCTTTGATTAGAAAACACATCTCCTCTCTTTGTGATTTCACAGTGAACTCTCTGTTCTCCAGTTTTCCAAAATCCTTGTAATCCTAATTATAACTTAGTTACATTGCTTTTGACTACTTACTGTCCATCTCTTATTTCCATTAGACAGTGAGCTCCATAAAGGCAGAGATTGAATCCATTTAAATTTGCAGTTCCAGAATCTAGCACTGTGCCTAGAAATCAATAAATATTTGTTGAATGAGTCAAATAGAATTAGAACTATCTTCCATCCTTGTAATACACGACAATGAGTTGATTAGTGACATTCTCCATTGAGTTTCCATCTGAGGTTTACAAGCTGCAATGACCACCTGTCAAATGCTTAGTCACAGACATTTCTGATCTAATACTGGAGGGTTTGGCCCTAGAGGAAAAGGAATCTGATGAGACACACCAGAAGATATTGAAGCAGCTGCTACTTTGCTCATAATGGATTTAGTGCGTCCTTCCCTCTGGTCTCCTGCTCTACATCCACCTAGAGGGTACAAAATCACCATATGCCCAGGCACCAAAGCCTTCTGGATAAATGGGTGCAATATCCTTCTTGGAAGATCAGCTCCTACAGGCTCAGCTTCATAAGCCCACAAAGGGTGAGCTCCGGGGGCAGTGCTGATGGGGGAAGCCTGAGTTGCCAATTTAAAGCACAATTGCTCCAAGCTTTTAACTCACATAAGCCTCTCCAGGAGCTTGCTTCAGACCTGGCCTCCCTTCCTACCATGTTGACCCTGAGCAGGCATCAATCATCATTCCACCTTGTCCAGGGATGTTGCCATGGGTCTTTTTATTCATGACTGGGCCTCAGGGTATCCTGTTTACAATATTCTCCATCCTTCTATTTAACCTAAACAAGTCTCAGAGATGCTAGAATCCTACCTGCACACACCCCAGCCTACCTCTCCCAGATGCTGAAGTGATAGAGCAGAGGGTAGTCTAGGTGGACAGGATGCAGGGCCTGGGCAAGCCACGTCATGCAGCTTGTCTGTACTCAACATTTGTCTTGGGGTGAAATCAGGTGAAACAAACATCAATGGCAGTCATAAAGAAAAAGACGTTATTGGAGGACAACATTTATCAAGTCCTTTTTCCATACCAAACTTTACATTTTCTAACTCAGTCTTCTTCCTAACAATACTCTGAGGTGAGTGCTATGAGGTGCATCTGTGGTGAGCATGGAGATGCACACCTCCCCCAAGACCTCCACTCAGGGAGACTTGTCTCAGCTCCTTCAAGGGCCGCCGCAGCTGTAAAGAGCCCCTTCACTCAGGGCACGCCCTTCCCAGGGTGGCTCACATCCAGTGACTGATCATGGTAGGGCATAAAGGGGACATTCCAACGGGCCATGAAACCTCCTGGGGAAGGAGGAGTCGGCTGAGCCTTTGTCTGGCTTTGTGGCAGTTCAAATTCTGCCTCTGCCCAGTCCTGCTTCCTCACCCTCCCTTCCACAGGTGTTGATCTCTGATAAGTACCCTCCATCCGAAACACCATCTTGGCACCTACAGAACCCAACCTGTCACAACCACACTGCAGGATGCTCCCAAAGCCTACCTGATTGGACTGAGGGTGAACACCTGACCTGATCCAAGAGGAGCCAGAAAATCTCCCCTGCAGATGTGAAACCATGGCTGAGAGACTGCTGGTTAATCTCTGCAGGAGGTCAGACTTCAAATGGTAATCTGAACTCCAAGTCATTAAAAAAAGTAATGCTAATGCTAACAATATTCACAGTAGAAGAATATGACCAGTTTATGGTATTTGAATTCAATTACCTGCTCTACCACATGGGTTTATGTATGAGACAATCTAATTAGAGCTTCAAAAATACGGACAGTAACATGGTAGACTAATATGTCAAAATTCTACAACAACAAATCATTTAAAAATACCAAGAGATTTTTCAGTTTTTTTTTTTTTTAAAAAATCACATTAATGGAAGGTCAAGAAAATCACTGAGGCCAGGGACAAAGTGAGAAAGTCAGTCCAAGGCAGGTTGGGATTGCTGAAACTGTTACAATCTCTGAGAACATCTGGAGAACCTCATGCTTAGAGTTTCCCTGAAAAGAGTTTTTTTGGTTTTGTGTATGTATGCGTGAGGAAGATTAGCCCTGAGCTAACATCTGCCACCAATCCTGCTCTTTTTGCTGAGGAATACTGGCCCTGAACTAACATCCATGCCCATCTTCCTCTACTTTATGTGGCATGCGTGCCACAGCATGGCTTGACAAGCGGTGCATAGGTCCACACCTGGGATCCGAACTGGAGAACCCTGGGCCGCTGGAGCAGAACATGCAAATTTACCTGCTGTGCCACCGGGCTCACCCCTTGAAAAGAGTTTTAAGAAGCGTTGCTTTCTAAGAAAAATGGAGAAGAGGAAGAAAATAAGTCCAGAAGACTCAGAATGCAAGGAAAACTGTCTCAGGCTCAATTCTGAGTGGGTGTGTAAAGAGTCTCCCCCAAGATTTCCAAGGTCACTAGCCGTGACAAGAGGTTCTGGCTCTGAATGTGCACTATTTGTGCGATGTACTAAATCTCAAGATAAAGGAGACTCTGGTTAGACATCACCTTAGATGACTTCAGAATTAATGCATCCTTCTAGAGTAGAGTAGAGGAGAGGAACGCATGACTGCTAGAGTAACACATTCTCCACCTAGGTCTCCCACTCCCCAAAAAGAGAGTCCCCACAAATACAAGCCCTTAGTTAAAAACACACAGAGAAACAAGCCAACATGCATGACAGCAGAAAACAAGCACAAAACTGGACCCACAAGAACTATCAGAAGTAGTAACAACTAAGTTTAATATGTTTAAAGAAATAAAAGAGAGAATTTTTTAAAAGGATAAGGAAAGAGAGGCTATAAAATGACCAGATAGATTTGAAAAAGAACAAACTGCAATTCTAGAAATGAAAAGAATCATGATTTAAGTGAAGAACGTAATGGAATAGTTCAACAGCAAAATAGGCATAGCTGAGGAGGGAATTAGGAGGAATACAGATTACAGAAACAGATGAGAATATGAAAGGGAGGTCAAAACGCTTGAGAATTTTCCACGATTGTAGAAAAACACATCTCCTTAAATCCAGAAGACCAAGAAATTTCTACTTACAAAAATGAAAAGGAATCTGTACCTAGATGCATCCTAGTGAAACTTCAGAACACAGAAAATAAAGACAAATAGTTAAGAGCAGCCAGAGAAAAAAGGCAATTTACTCAAGAAAGAATAATGATTAGAATGAAAGCTGAGTCCTCAACAGCAATGACGGAGGCTGAAGATCGCAGAATATTAAAATATTAAAAGTCCGTGCAGAAAGCAACTGTAAAACAGGAATTGTATTCAGTGCAAAATTCTCTTTCACAAACAAGAGGAAAATATTTCCTGTATAATAAAACTGAGAGGATTTGCCACCAAGAAATTTTCACTCATGGAATTTCCAAAGGGTGTTTTTCAAGTGGAAGGTAGAAATCTCCAAAAGAAGATCTGAGCTATAGGAAAAAATGGTATATAAATAAAATCATAAATATTTTACTAAATCTAGTCAATAATGAGAGTATAAAACAATAATGTCTAATTTATGAGGTTCACAATGAACAATACAGAGCTAAAAGACTGAACAAAAATTAAACGCTGAGGGATAGGTTGGCAGTGGCTGAAACTAAAACTATAAGCCTCTGTCTATTATTTTGAAGGTGGGCAAATATATCTATAAGAAAGTTACAACAGTACTAAATATATACAAACGTAATACTATAGACTAAAAATACCTGAAGGAAAAATTAATAGAACTACAAGAATAAATTGACATACACTACTGCAGAGTGGGAAGTTTCAACATACCTCTCCCACTTATAATAAAGAACAACAGCAAATTTAGAAAATTTGAACAACATAACTAGCAAGGTTGATTTAATGGACAATATGAAATTCAACTAAAGAATATGAATTATTCTCCAACAACATGGATATTTACAAATTGATTGCAAACTGAGGTATAAAACAAGTTTCAATAAATCTCAATAAACAATAATCATATAGACCACATTCTCTGACCACACTGGATTAAATAAGAAGTTAACGATAGCACAGCTTCATGATTATAGCTCATAATACTGTATTGCATATTTGAAAGTAGCTAGGAGAATGGATCTTGAAAGTTCTCATTGCAAGAAAAAAAGCTTTGTAACAATGTATGGTGATGGACATTCACTGGATTTATTGTGGTGGTCACTTTGCAATATATACAAGTATCAAATCATTATGTTGTACACCTGAAACTAATATAATGTTAAGTCAATTTAAAATAAAGAAGTTAACAATAAAAAATTAGTTTAAAAGTCTCAATGTATTTGGAAATTTAAAATAACTAAAAAACTCATGGATCAAAGGTAAATCAAAATGGAAATTAAAAAATACTGAAAACTAAATGATAATGAAAACATTCTTATTCAAACTTGGAGAATGTAACCAAAGAGATGCTTCAAGAGAAATTTAAAGCAAAAAAAAAATAATGTATATTAAAAAACAACAAGTTGAGAGGTAATGCAATTTCCAAGTTAGAAAATAAAATAACAGATGACAAAGGTAAAGAGAAGGGCAGAAATCAATGAAAAAGAAAACAAACACACAAGAGAGAGGATCAAAAAGCCAAATCTAAGGCGTTTGAAAATTAAAAATAGACAAATCTCTTAAGAATGTTAAAGAAAATGAGAGAAGACACAAATAACATTATGGATAAAAAAAGAGACATAACTAGAGATACAGCCAAGATAAAGAAGATAGGAGAATATGATCAATAACATTTTTCCAATAAATTTTGAAAACTTAGATGAAATGGAAAAATTCCCAGACAAATACAACTTACTAGAAGTGAGTAAAAAAGAAATTATAATAATAGCTAAAAATCTTCTTAGAACCAGAAAGTTTTAATGAGCTCTACCAAACTTTTAAGGAACAGATCACCCCAATCTTTTACTAACTCTCCCAGATACCAGGAAACAAAGGACAATACTCCCAAATTCATTCTATGAGGCCAGTTTAACTTTGTACCCAAACCAGATATGAAAATACTAGAAAAGATCATTGCAGAATCATTTTGCTAATTAATATAAAATTTAAAAATCCTTAAAAAATATGTATATGATCATTCTAAGGCAAAACATTTTTTCACATTTTAATGTTTCTGAATTGAAGATACTGTTTTAAAATATGTTTTCTTACTACCTAGGTACGGCAACACCAGCAGATCAGGAGACAATTGCCATTGAAAGGTAGCTTTTTACTCACAGATACCAAGAGGAGGGGCCGTACCCTGCCACAGGGGGCCACACGGGGAAGCACCAGGGTGGGTCAGGAGGAGACTAGGAGGGTAACTCGTGGGCCAGAACCTTCACTGTCGTCTTCTGAAGGAAAGGAAGGATAAGCAGGTGTAGGGTTGGCTAGTTGGAGTAACTGCAGTGGCTCTGGAGTGTGGGGACTGTCCTGAGTTGTCTGGTGTCTGGCCAAGAGGTGATTAGGGCAGACAGACAGTGCCCCAGAATGTGGGGTGTGAGAACTCCACAAAGGAGATGGTTGGGGGTTTGGGCTTTGGGCTGGTTGGTTTGCATGTGAAAGGCATTGTTATGGGCAAGAATTAGCTGAGCCTGTGAGAGTCACCAGGGTCAGCAAGGCTCTAGATTTCAAAGCATCAGAATACAAAAAATAAAAGACCTGGTCAACTCAGTTACTTCTTACAATCAATGGTAGTTTACAATAGCTACCAGATGGAAGTCATGGCGTAGGTGCCATGGCCTAAGTATGCACGAACTTCATTACTATTCATGACTTGGAGGCTTGTGATTCCTCAGTATTTCAGTCAAGAAATCAATTATTTTGTTTAGGGGATGAAAAAAAGAATCCTTAAGTATACCATATAAAAATCAACTCTAGATACACTCAATTTTTTTTTTTTTATTAATGTTATGATAGATTACAACCTTGTGAGATTTCAGTTGTACATTTTTGTTAGTCATGTTGTGGGTACACCTCTTCCCCCTTTGTGCCCTCCCCCTACCCCCCATTTTCCCTGGTAACCACCAATCAGATCTCCTTGTCAATATGTTAACTTCCACCTATGAGTGGAATCATATAGAGTTCGTCTTTCTCTGACTGGCTTATTTCGCTTAACATTAGATACACTCAATTTTTAAAAAATACTTTAGAATTTGAAGAAAATATAAATGAATATATGTCTTTGTGGTTTGGAAGGATGTGTCTAATAATATAAAATAAGGCTAAATTTGATCACATTAAAATTAAAAACTTATGGGCCAGCCCGCATGGCCTAGAGATTAAGTTTGGCACACTCCACTTCAGCGCCTGGGTTCGGTTCCCAAGTACAAATCTACACCACTCATCAGTGGCCATGCTATGACAGAGGCTCACATACAAAAAGAAAATTGGTAACAGATGTTAGCTCAGGGTGAATCTTCTGCTGCAAAAAAAAAAGAAAAACATTAAAAACATTTTTAATGAAAAGATATCTTAAAGAGAATGAAATAATTAATTACAAACTGAGAGAAGTTATTTGCAATACACATGACCAGTAAAGAAAACTGGAAAAAAGATATAAATAGGCATTTCACAACAAAGTAAACATATTTGGTCAATAAACATAAAAAAATGCTTAAGCTCATGAGTAATAAGAAAAATACAAGTCAAGACCACAATGAGACATCATTTTACACCAATTGATTGGCAATAATTAGCAAGTCTGACAAGATCAAGTGTTCTAGTCTCCTGGAGGAATCTCTTAGACATTGCTGGTGGGAATGCAAATTGGTAAGCCACTTGGGAAGATAATCTGATATTTTGAAAAGCTGAATTCATTCAGCAGTCCCTCTCTTGGCCCTGAGCTAACATCTGTTGCCAATCTCCCTCTTTTTGCTTGAGGAAGATTGTCGCTGAGCTAACATCTGTGGCAATCTTCCTCTATTTTGTATGTGGGACGCTGCCACAGCATGGCTTGATGAGCAGTGTGTAGGTCTGCCCCCAGAACCCAAACCCGTGAACCCTGGGTCACCGAAGCAGAGCACGCGAACTTAACCACTACGTCACCAGGCCAGCCTCACATGTACCATTCTTATACTACGGAATATTCGGAGTAGTAGTGTTTGTCATCTAGAAAATTTGAAGTAATCCTGTGTTAGTTTAGGTCCTCTGGGAAGCAGACACTAGGATAGAATTAGAAGTCCAAAGGATTTGGAGGGGAAATTCTCATGAAGAATAAAGGAGAGGGAGGAGCAAGAGGGAGAAAGAACATACCGACTGTGAAATTCTCTACCAGGCTGATGGGGAGCCCCAGAGATAGCCTGGCTCAAGTACTCATATGATGCTCAGCTATTGGTTGAAAGCAACCCGGGAAAACCATGGCCTCTGTTTGAATACTGTAGTAGATCCTTCTGTCACTGGAGGATGTCAGCTAACTACAATCCTCACAGCAAGTTCTCTCTTGAAGAGAGATCTGAATGCCACACCTCCATCACTGCCTCAAATCAAATGCCCATTGATAGGAGACTAGAGAAATAAATTATGGAATATTCGTGTATGAAATACTATACAGCAGTGAAAAATAATCTAGACCACAACAATAGGTATGACTCTGTTTTTTTTTTTTTGGAGGAAGGTTAGCCCTGAGTTAACATCTGCTGTCAATCCTCCTCTGCTTTTTTTGCTGAGGAAGAGTGGCCCTGAGCTCACATCCATGCCCATCTTCCTCTGCTTTATATGTGGGATGTCTACTACAGCATGGCTCGATAAGTGGTGCATAGGTTCACGCCCAGGATCCGAACTGGTGAAGCCTGGGCTGCCAAAGTGGAGCTTGTGAACTTTACTATTGTGCCACTGGCCGGCCTCTGGTTGACTCTTAATTCCATAAAATCAAATGAAAAAAGCTAGTTCCAGGAGACAACCTAGGAAACTTTATGAAGTCTAAAAGCACACAAAGCTAAATGGTACATTTTTTAAGATACACATACATATGTGATGAAACTACTTTTAAAATAGCAACAAGAAAATGATTAACATAAACATCAGGGTAGTTGTTATCTCTGGAGATGAAACCAAATTATCTATGATGGAATAAGGAAGGAGTTTATAGATAGATGCAGCAATATTGATAATATCCTAGTTCTTACGTTGAGCGGCAGGTTCACTCACATACGCAAGTAATGTAGGAAAACAAAACATGATCGAATTAAAATGATGCTAGATGACAATGGTATGTAAGCTTTGAGATGGGTGACTGGGTTAAAGCATCCTAAGCCCTTATATTATTTAATAGGCAGGTGAAGATATTGATTAGAGTTTTAAATGTAAACATTAAAATTTCAAGGACAACCACTTGAAGACCAGAAATAAAATATGTACTTCTAAATCAGCACAGGGAAAAAAGTGGACCGAAAAAAAAAAAATAACTTCAGAAGACCAGAAAGAAGAAAGGTGAAATTCAGAAAAAAGTTGGACAAAATAAAATAGAAAAAATACGGCCAAATATATGAAGAATCACAATGAATGTTAAAAGCATAGATTGGTAGTCTGATTTTTAAAAATCCACCTATATGCTGTTTGTAAGCAAAAGTTGATGAGAATTTTCTTCACCTGGCTTACCTATGCTAACCTATCCCAATTATGTCCCGTCTCTGTGTACTTCAGGTGCCTAATGTAACAGAAATTCACAGATGTCTGAGCCAAGAAATGTCAAGCAAGTCAGAATTAATTTGCCTCCAAGGCTCTTGAAGACCTTCAGAGACGTGCTTTTATTTCATCAGTCACTGCCTGAGGGTGTGAGGTATTTTAGGCCAGCCCTGTAGTCTCTCTAGCAGTTTCTCTGGATCCTATAAAACTGACCACTCAACCAAGTGCTTGGACAAAGCTCTTCCCAATTGGAGCATCATCGACCTTGGCATGGGACTTCAACCTCAGGATGTCATTTTGGGGCCTTTTCTGAGGGCTGAATTCCTCCTTGGAGAGCCTAAGGGCTGACTTTACTAAAATCTGATTCCACATTTGCCTGTCTATAGAGACATTCAGTTATGTCAATTTCATAATGTCAGGGCCAATCTTATTACATAGGCTGGTAGTCAGCTGTCTAGGGCAGCAAAATATTACCAGCATTAAAGTGCTGAGTGACTATGTTGGCAGAAAAAAAATTCTATTTAAAAAGTCCAAGAAAACAGAGTGAAAGAGAAAACTTTCAAATCTAGGAGTTCTTATCCCTTTGCTTCCTTTAGAGAAAATAATGCTATGAAACTTAAGATCCATCCTGTGCGTCTTTCTTTCCTGAGAAACTAACAGGGCTAGCTCTATGCCTAGGCAGATTTGAAAAACAGAAAACAGCTTTCTCTTCTCCAAAAATATTATCCTGCAGGCTTCCACTCTGACTGACATTCTTACAATAGGCAACTGCAGTTAAAAGTCAAACTTGCATGGTTATTTTTTCAAATAACACATCTAATAAAAAACAGTACTCCCTTAGCCCAATACCTGAGCTGAGCATCACAGAAGCACTGTCTTCCCTTCTTTTAGCTATTTCTTCTGATAATTACCTGTATAATTTTAAATACAACTCTCACTTTAATTTTTCAGTTTTAGATACTGTTGACTTCGTGGTATGAAAGAGGAGCATTTGGAACTCTAACGAGACCACCCCCCTCCCTCAACTTCCTCCTTCCTCTGTCCTCCCAATATACTCACAGAGAACTTTTTAATAAAATCAACAATCAGCCTTACATTTTTATAGCTATGAAAGTCTTATTCTCTGCTGAGCAAAATTTGGTTTATGATCGTTTTTCTTTTTTATGAAACTTTCTACTTGTCCTGAAGTTGATATTTGCTTCATTTCTATTTGTTTTTTTTTTAAATGCTTCCATCACAAATTCCTCTCAAACTCTTCACAAGAACTATAAAACCTGTGATACTATTTTAAATACATTTCCACTTGGTAAAATGTAGCAGGTAATCTATCAATTCGAGTTTGTTTCTCCTGGAGACATATTTCTTAAATTCTTCTCTCTTTCTCTTCCAATCTGGACAGTGCGATATGGCCCATTGCAGAGATGGCATCCTGGGACTTCCCTGTGCTTTACTCCTGTATTGGATTCTCTGTTCCTTAGATTTGCTCTGTTTTTCTTTCTCCCTCTTTTATTTTTCTGTGTAATATCATCCAGTAGCTTTCTGAGAAATAGTGCATGGGAATTGGCAAGCAACATTTTTGAGATCTCGAATGCCTAAAAATGTGTTTATGTCACCTTTGTGCCTTTGATAAGTTGGCTGGATATGGATCTTCTTTTTCACAGTTCTGAAGGGATTGCTCCATTGTCTTCTAGCTTCCAATGTCTCTGATAAGAAGTCTAACGTCATTCTGATTCTTTACCCTTTGAATATATCAAGTCTTCTTTGCTGGAAGGTTTTTGGATTTTTTTCTTTTAATCTCTAGTGTTTTAAAAATTCATAATGACACGCTTTGCTACAGTCCTTTCTTACTCATTTTGCTGGGCTCATCATTTCAATTCTGGGAAGTTATTCTGTATTTTTTATTGACCAAATTCTCCTCTTCTCTGTTTTGTTTGTTCTCCTTTCCTGTATTACCTATTATTTGGATGTGGACTTTTGAATCAATCATGCAATTTTCCAGAATCTTTCTTTCCTGTTTTACATCTCTTTATCTTAGGTACTACTTTCTGACAGGTAGTCCTCAATTCATCTTCAGGCCTTTCTTATATTTTTTATTTTGTTGACCCTGTTTTTAGCATCCAAGAGTTCTCTATTTTTCTCTCATTGTATCTTTTATTATTTTTTTATGGAGTCAGTATCTTCTCTTAGCTCTTTGAGGATATTAAATGCAAGTTTTAAAGTTTTTTTTCAACTTTCTGCATTGTCTTACTTCCCCTGAATGCCTCTGGCTTCTTGGATGTCTCTTTATATTAAGAAGCAATTTGGAACAGGTGTGTGTGTGCAAGTGGGACGTATCTACAAGGGCTTCATGCGAGTTTCCTAGCAGAGGCCCAGCTGATTCAGTGAGTATTATCAAATGTCAGGATATGCAAATCTTCCCTTCATCCTCCACTCAGTCTTTTTATATCTCAAGAGAAGAGAATTCTCCAGTCTCCAGCCTTGGGAAATATGGCTGGTTGCCTGCATTCTTGAGCTGAGTCATGGAAAATTGGTGGGTGTCTCAATATTCAGTGTATAGGTTTTTAAATTTTATTTTTTAATTTAGATACAGTAGCTTTTACTCTTTTTGGTTTACAGTTTTACTAATTTTGACAAATGCAAAGAGTCACAAATCATCACCACATTCAAAAAAACAGAACAGTTCTCTAGTCCTCCAAAATAACTTCATGCTTGTCTTTTGTAGTCAATCTCTCCTCCGAGTCCTAACTGCTAGCCACCACTAAAATAGTTAAAAGAACTTTGCAAAGAAGTCCTAAGGCAGCATGCCTTATCCAAAGGACTGTGACTTAAGGCTTCTGCTTCTGGTCAAGATGGAGTAACAGGTATTGTCTCCTGGCAGCAAAAACTAAAACACTAGGAATAATATATTAAATGATGGTTTGACAGACATTGGATATCAGCCAATAAAGAACAGTTTTCCATGAGAAACAGGAAACAGATGAGGTGAGCATTACGCCTGAAGGAGCTGGACATCCGGGGATGCAAAGTCTGCTAAAGTTTGCAGAACAGAATCCCAGAGAGGAGGATGCTGCACAGACAGGGAATTCCAGAGATCTCCAGAGAGTTCCTTTTGAGTATTCCGGGTATTGATAAACACACACATGTGAGAAAACTATCCAAGGCAGGGGAAAGAACCACTTAAAAAGATTAGAGGGAACATTCTTGGTGTTTGTATGGGGTCTGAAATAGTGCCTGTTGCCAACAGCCAAAATAGAAAAACTTATAATTCTGGGGGCATTGGGTAGAACACTCAAGGCAATCTTGCCTAAGAAGTAAGAAATAATTAGCCTTAGAGTGCTCACTACTCTGAACCTGCCTGACAAATCAGAAATGCCAGATCCAAACAAATCAAACAGTTTCACGATAACTTAACTGCATCCAAGATCAAAGCTTAGGAAGACTTATAGGAATACAAAAATACCCAGCACCCAATAAGGTAAAATTCTTAATGCCTGGTCCAATCAAAAATCACCAGGCAAGCAAAGAAGCAGGAAAATAGGATTCATAATGAAGATAAAAACTGAACCAATCAAAGTGGACCCAGAGCTGAAACAGATGCTAGAATTAGCAGACAAAGACATTAAGACAGCTCCTATAACTGTACGCCAGATGTTCAAAACACGGGAGGGAAGACTGAATAAATACAAGCCTAAATCATACTTCTAGAATGATAACTAAAATCTCAGAGATGAAAAAATTCACTGATAGGATTATTGGCAGATTAGACATTGTAGAAGAAATGATTATTAAACTGATGACACAGCAATAACAACTAAACAAAATGAAAAACAGAAAAGAAGAAGAAGAGAATCACTGAGATGTGGGATCACCCAATGTCTATCATATGTGAACTTGAAGTCTACATAAGAAAGACAGAGATTGAGACAGAAAACTATTTGAAGAAATGATGGAAATATTTTCAAATTTGATGAAACCAAAAACCTATACATCCAAATCAATGAACCCTGAGCACACACACACACACAAAAATGAAGAAAACTATAGCAAGGCACATCATAATCAAATTCTCCAAACCGTGATTAGGAGGAAATCTCAAAGGAGCCAGAGAAAGTAGACTTATTAAGTATTGAGGAACAAAGACAGGGATTACAGCAGATTTTTCAACAGAAACAACACAAGCGAGAAAGCAGTGGAGCAACATCTCCCCTGGAAATGTTGGAAGAAAACTGGAAGAAAAACTGTCAACTGAAAATTCTATACTCAACGAAAACAACTTTTAAAGAAAAACTTGAAATAAAGACTTTTTTGAGACATACAAAAGCTGAAAGAATTTATCACCAACAGAGACACATTACAAGAAATGTTAAAGGAAGTCCTTTAGACAGAAGAAAATACCAGGTGGAAATAAGGGTGGACACAAAGGAAAGAAGCGCATTGGAAATAGTAACCATGTATGTAAATATAAAAGGCCTTTTTCCTGTTTACTTAAATCTCTCTAAAGGATAATTGACTATTTACAGAAAAAACAATAATGTATTATGAAGTTTAAAACATATGTAGAAATAAAATATATGATAACAATAGCACAAAAGACGGGGGCTGAAATAAAAGCATACTACTGTAAGGTTCTCATGTGACGTGGTATAGCATTACTTGAAGTTAAAGATAAGCTAAAGACATATACTGAAGATAATTTAAAGATGAATCCAAAAACCCTAAAGCAACTGGTAAAATAACAAAACAAATAGTTATATCTAATAAGCCAACAAAGGAGATAAAATGAAACCATAAAAATATTTCACTAATTCAAAAGAATGCAGGCAATGAAAAAAGTGGAACAAACAGATGGGACAAATAGCAAGATGATACATTTAAATCTAAACATATACACATAAAATTAAAGGGTTTAAATACCCTAATTAAAAGGCAGAGACTTTCAGATTGGTTAAAAAAGAAAGCCCAAAGTATTGGCTGCCTGTAAGAAACCTGCTTTAAATATATAGACACAAACATGTTAAAAGTAAAAGGATGGAAACAGATTTCCATGCTAATACTAATCTAAAGAAAGCTAGTGTGGTTATATTAATATCAAAGTAGATTTCAGAGCAAACAATATTATCTTGGATAAATAAGATTATTTCATAGTGATAAAGACTTTAATTCATCAAGAGGACAAAACAATCCTAAATTTTTATGTACCTAATAAAAGAGCTTCAAATACGTGAAACAAAAACTGACAGAACTACACAGAGAAATAGACAAATCCACAAATGTAATCAGAGAATTAAATCTAATTGATAGAACAAGTAGACAGAATATCTGTAAGGACGTAGAAGATTTGAATAGCACTGTAAATCAACTAGATCTAATTGGTAATTATAGAACACTTCATTCAATAGCAAAAGAATACACATTTCTTTCAAATGCGCATGGAACTATCTTTGCCAAGACAGATTGTGTTTTAGGCCATAAAAGAGTTTCAACAAGTTCTCTGACCACAATGGAATTAAGTTAGAAATCAATAACAGAAAGGTCTCTGGAAAATTTCTGAATATTCGGAATCTAAATAACACACTTATATAACCCTTGAGTCAATTATGAGGTCAAAAAGAAATTAAAAGGTATCTTGTACTGAATGAAGATGAAAACAGAAAATATCAAAATACGTGGGATGCCCTTAAAGCCTCAATTAAAGGGAGATTTATCACATTAAATGCCTACATTAATAGATGGTAAGAAAGGTCTCAAATCATTGACCTCAGCTACTATCTTAAGAAACTAGACAAAAAAGGGCAAATTAAACCCAAAGTAAACAGAAGGTAGGACATAATTAAAGGTTGGCGTGGAAAACAGACAAACAATAGAAAAAAATCAGAGAAACCAAAAGCTGTTTCTTTGAAAAGATTGATAAAACTGATAACCCTTCACCCATATTTATCAGAAATAAAAAAGGGCTAACACTACCATAACTACAGATTTTAGAGATAATAAATGGATAATAAAGAAATACTATGAACAACTTTAAGTGAATAATTTGACAACTTTGAGGAAATTAACAAACCTCTTGAAAGCCACAACCCACTAAAGCTCACTCAAGAAGAAATAGATAACCTAGAGAGCCATATAGCTATCAAAGTAATGGAATGTGTGGTTAAAATCCTTCCTAAAGAGGCCAGCCCTGTGGCCGAGTGGTTAAGGTCGCACACTCCACTTCGGCAGCCCAGGGTTTTGCCAGTTCGGATCCCGGGCATGGACATGGCACCACTCATAACATAAGGCCATCCTGAGGCAGCATCCCACATGCCACAACTAAAAGGACCCACAACTAAAAATATACACAACTATGTACGGGGGTGCTTTGGGAAGAAAAAGGAAAAATAAAATCTTTAAAAAAAATCCTCCCTAAAAAGAAAATTTCCTTTTCATTGGTAAATTTTACTAAATACTTAAGGAAGAAATAATACATACTCTACATAAACTCTTCCAGAAAACTGAACCATAGGCTATAGTTCCTGGCTCATTCTATGTGGACATAATTACCCATACACCAAAACCAGAGAACTACATTGCCAGAAAAGAAAAGTATGGAGCAATAGCCCTACTGGACATAGATGCAAAATTCTTAACCAAACTAGCAAAGCAAATCCAACAACGTAAATTTAAATAAAAGATAGGGGCCGGCGCCGTGGCCGAGTGGTTAAGTTCACGAGCTCTGCTTCGCCGGCCCAGGGTTTGCCAGTTCAGATCCTGGGCGCAGACATGGCACGGCTCATTAGGCCACGTTGAGGCGGTGTCCCACAGAGCACAACTAGAAGGACCCACAACTAGAATATACAACTATGTACAGGGAGGATTTGAGGAGAAAAAGCAGAAAAAGAAAAAAAAAGAAGATTGGCAACAGTTGTTAGCTTAGGTGCCAATCTTAAAAAAAAAAAAGATAACATATTATGACCAGGTGAGGCTTAGTCCAGGAATGCCGGGTTGGTTTAACATTTGAATATCTGAAAATTGACATGATTCATCATCTTAACAAACTGAAAAAGAAACAGCATATGAATATCTCAACATGCACAAAAAAGTATTTGACAAAATCCTAAATTCGTTCCTGATTAAAATTTGTTTTATCAACTTGATAAAGGGCATGTATGAAAAATCTATGGCTGACATCACCCTTAATAGTGAAGGACTGAATACTTTCACCCTAAGATGAGAAACAAGGCAAGGATGTCCACTCTCACCACTTCTGTTCAACATCATATGGAGTTTCTAGCCAGTGCAACTGGGCAAGGAAAAGAAACAAAAGGCATCCAGATCAAAAAGGAGAATAAAATTGTATTTATTCACATATGACATGATTGTCTATGGGGAAAATCTAATGGAAATGTACAAAAGTTGCTAGAACCAATAACTGAATTTAAAAAGTTGCAAGATACAATATCAATACACAAAAGTCAATGTGTTTTTATATATTAGCAATGAGTAATCAGAAACTGAAAGTAAAAAATAACATCATCTATAGCAGCACCAAAATTATGAAACATTTGGGATAAATCTGACAAGCAACATGCAAGACCTGTACATTGAACATCCCCAACCATGCCAAGAGAAATTTTAAGAGATCTAAATAAAAAGGGAGATATATTGTGTTCATGGGTTGGCAGACTTAAAACTGATAAGATATCAGTTCTCTCCAGATTGGTCTATAGATTCAACATAATCCCAATACAGCTCAGGGCTAACACTTCTAAACCACACCACAGAGCTGGTCATGGTTGCCATTGTTGCACTCGACACTTGACTTTGCATGGCTGCCCACAACTCACCTTGGCTTCAACTGCTCCAGCCAGCGCTGATTCCACCTGTCAAGATGCTGCCTTGCAATCACAGCTTCTCCTGAAAGCTGAAGTTCTTTGCCGTCACTCTCTCCACTAAAGTGGATGCTCCACCCAGAGGTTATTTTTCATCTTGCTCTCTTCTGAACTGAAGCCTCGTGGTGGGGGTGTAACAGACTATTGGCGCCAAGTCACCTGTCTGTGCTCTAGCTGCAAAGGAGGTTGAGCAAGTGAGATATCCTCTTTTTTCATCTTGAAAAGGTGGAACTTACAAAATGGAACATTTCCCAAAATTAGAAGGATATTGGGCAGCCAGAAACATAACATATGTCCCTTATATAGGCCAAATCCTAAAAATAATCAACATAAAATAATTGGACTTCAGGCTTATTTTACAAGAAACTCCCTAAATTTGAAGTCCATGAATCCTTTCATTAGTCCTCAAGACAAGAAAAGCCTGTGTTTTAATCCAGGAGGAACATCATTTCCATTTCCCCCAGATTCACTTAAGTGCCAATGTGTGTGTGCAGGTGGCAGTCAGGAAGACAAAATACAAAATCAAAAAATAGCCTAAGGGATGCAGAAAGTCTTCATCAAAAGTCTAAGGAGAAATGACCTATTTCCCTTTGCCCAGTCTGCACTGCTTCCCAGGGAGGCAGAGAGAAAATGGAGAAAGGGGACCACGTGTGATTAGCTCATGAGCAGATGAGGACCGCCTCCTTGGACATCTTTCAAGAAGAGCTAGTGCTTGAGTCTTGGGTCTTTCCCTCACCTGGTTTCCTGTTGATGTTGTTTTAAAAAGATATGTCAGAAGTTTCAGAAAAAAAACTGAGATACCAGAGCCATTGTTAACATTGCTGTTATAATTTAAGGCATTCCTGGCAGTCTTGGGGAACAAATAAGCAAGTAAGATTTGAAAGAATAGTACATTTCTTCATAGGTGCATTGGATTTTTAAAAGAACATCTTTTTATATAGCTTTATATGGATGTAGTCTAAAAATATGTAATCTGTTTCTCCAGGCCATCAAAAGAGTGGGGACTTAGGCACACACACACACACACACAGTATTTATACAATTCTACTCCCCACTCTACTATAGGACTATAATTTTCCACCTAAAGAGCACTCCTTGCATCCCCCTGAGAGGTCTAGCTCCAGGGCCAAATCCTATGTGGGATCTTTGGGGGCCAACCATAGGTAATTACAAAGGTTCTGCCAGGCAGGCCCCGGGGCAGGAAGCTGCCCTCCTCACACCAGACTTGGTGCACAGCCCCTGCACCGCAGTTTTCTGGAGGGAGTCCTGGTCAAGGACTCAGGCCCCCAAGGCCAGCCATGCTCATCTTCATATCTGCATTCTCAGACCAGGCACCTTCATCCGGAGGACACAGTGTGGTGGCCTCGACTGAGGCAATTTTCTCAACTCTGAGTCAGTACTTTTCCACTCGATTCCTTCCCCTACTCTCCCTGCTCCTCACCCATGGGTCCTTAAAAATGCAGGAGCCGTTTGTTCAGGGCTCCTCAACAGTGAGCCTATACCCTGCCCCCCCCCCCCCCCACACAAACCTGCTCTGATCCATTTCATCCTTGCCCAGCGCCATTCCCTGGGGGAAAACGGGACATTGGGCAGCCAGCCCGGCTCTGCGCCTCGTGCTTGCACCGCCACAGGAAGTGACGAGAGGCTTGATGGTTCATTTCCGTTTGGGTTGTTGTCCTAATTGACCATCTCGGCACTTGGTTGTGCAGCAGCCCTTCCCGCGTGTCCCCCAGTTATTTCTGAACCTCTGCAGGGGTCCTCCACCAAAGGTACTGTCAGCTACCTTGGGGAGCTTGTGGCTTCCTCTTCTCTGGTTTCTGTCTGGTCCTCGGGACTGAAAACTGGGAAGTGGCCTCTGAACTTCCAGTGCTGCTGATACAGGTGCCATCTACTAGTCATGCGTTCTCCGCGAAGCTGGCCCATTGTGTCAGACCCGCCATGCTCCCACCATGGGTACTGCTGGTGCTGTCTACTGCCCACAGTCTTCATGGGCTTTTCTACTTCTGCTGTGTTTTCTTTGCAGGAAGATTCCCTCCCTCACGTATCCACTCCCATTACGGATGCTCATAGCAGAGCTGCTTCATTTGCTTAAGGATTTGGAGAGGTTTCTGTGAAATGGCTCATTCAGTGTTTCCAGTATTTTCTCTCTAAGATGCTGACAGAGAAGACGCCGCAGGTGAGAGGATCTGAGCAATAGATATTTACTGTTCTCAAAATGACCCCATTCCCTGCTACTGACCAGCTTCACGAAACCCCTCCTCTCTCTCAGACCCAGCGAGTTCTTTCTTGGCCGGCGGGGATTGGTACTGTTCATTGACTCACTCAGTTGCTATTCCACCCCCAGGGTTGGAGAGGCTAGGAAGCTAAAACTTCATTTCCCATGTTCCTTCACCGAAGGTTCTAGATTCAAGGTAGGATTCACTAATGAGGTACGCTCACACATGATTTAGATGGCAGAAAGGAGGCAGGGGCCACCTTCCTGCCAGCTTTGACTGTTTCTGCGGGCAGAGAAGGTCACAGAAATTAAAATCTCCCTGCATTGGCAGTCTCCTGCTTTCTGAAGTCCAGAAACAGCTGCCGCAGCTGAGCAGACATGGAACATATTTTTGGACTCATAGGTCCAGTGGCAGCCTCAGATGTCATGGCTGGCCGGGGAGTTCAGTTCCATATTTTTTGCATGTCATTTTTGGAGTCTCGGGTCTCCAGTCAGAACGTTTTCCTCCTCATCTCCCCATGATTTTGTGAGCACCTCATTCTGGATGTTGAATTACTGCTTGCTTAAAATATCCAGAATAATTTCTGTTTCTTATCCTGAACCCTGACTGATATACCCATCTTGTAAGTGGACCTCTGGGATGCAAGTTTAAACTCAAGCAGGAACATGTCCTCTGTCACCTTAACCCCACCCATCTCTTGCCACTAAATATTTCTCCTTCGATGTATGTTTTTTTCCTGCTGAGCACTGAGCAGTATATATCTTCTGATGGTGTTTTAATGAAGAAGATGTTTAGTTTAAAACTTCAGTAGTAGTTGCTGGAGAACAGGTACAGTCATTGTACACGTCTCCTTTTATCATCTGAATGGAATGTTCTGGAAGGCATTTTGACTTACATTTCTCATTCGCCATGGTCTTTTACACACAAATCTGAGGATTAGGTCCAGACGGCTTTCTGTTTGTTTTTTTAAAGCAGCTGCAAATGAAGACATACATACCTAATGATTATTTTGGTGGATTGGACAATGTTACCAATGCTAACATCCTCCAAACTCAGTTCCATGTCCTGTAAAAATCAATGGGTTTTGCTCTGGTGGAGAGGACCTGGAGAGGCGGGATGGTTGAGCAGATTCGGCTCCTCTGCCGGTGTCAGCTCTGCAGCCAGCCGGTGGGTTCTGGGAACTATGCCTTAGGTATTTCTGCAGCAGTGTCAAAGGGATTTTTACTATGTGATGCCATATCCAATTAATTCAGAAGACTAAAAATACAGCTTGAGACACTGGAATTTTTGAGTGCAGAAGTCTCTGGCCAAGGTTTCCATTCTGGCACATTAAAATAACATTACTGCATCAGAAGAAAACCCCGGGGCAAAGAGCAAGGACGGCAGGGAGCTCCGTCTTCTTAGGCAGTAAAATGGTGCGAGGTTTTCAATTTTATGTGGTACTGCTCTTTCAACACTATATATTTTCAAATGCCATGGGTATTTTGGGCATGTAAGCTGTCTGCTTAATGATTTAAGCCTCAGTACTAACTTAATTACCTCAACCTGGCAAGTTCTTTGCAGGAAGCGATCAGTGGTGCTGGTTATTATAAACCAAGAGGCATTTATCGACTGCGTTTTCAGCAATTTCTTTGCTCTTTCCTCTGAGTTTGAAAATGAGAGGCAGTGCACCGTTTTTACAACAAAGTCGAGGCTAATTTTCTGATGGCTATTTAATCAGACAATGAAAGCTCAACCAATTTACAACTGTGGCCATTGGTAGTTACCAATGGTTGAAGCTTATGTAAATGCCCGGAGGCCCTCCATTTCCTGCAGTAAACTAGTGGCACTCTATCATTCTCATGCTATCCTTTATGTGGGACGAATTGTACATTCCCATCTTCTTGTTCAAGTTACTCCTTCAGGATGCATCTATCTTAACCACACTTAATGCTGGCTGGCTTTTTGGGCGGAAAAGGCTGAAAAGGAGATTACTTTGAATAGTTTGCAACATGAATACAACTTAAGTATCACCCTGCCATTTCTGTATCTTAGAGGTGGGTGGAGGAAAACTGCAGGTGCATCTCTCTGCCAGAATATATAGTAACATATTTTTGGAAGATTGTATAATGTAGTGCCCATTATACCATTGGTTTCATGAGATAATTATGAAGCACTAACGCAAATCAGCATGCTAGACTGGTTGAATATGCTAACATTCTAATTTTGTATAGAGGGTGATTACTGTTATTATTATTTATAGAGTGCATAAGTGTACATAAGGCTTTATAAACACGTAGGCAGACAAGGGCTCTGCCCAAAGGTGCCCAAGTTCTAATTGCCTGAATTAGACAATGTAAATGGAAAAAGCTACTCTGCGCAAAAGTGGGAGACCACGCAGAAAATGAGGTTCAAGAAATAAGCATTTCTGAAGGGGCGAAGGATAGACGCCAGTGTTCTTTCAGACTTAGGTTGAAGTTGCTCCATACAGTTCAGGGAGAATCGAAGTCCTGTAACTAAATCCACTTAAAAATACTTCCTGAAGACTTTTAAGAAATTTTAATTGGTTCCCACCCAGTCAGTCCTCCTCTTCTTACCAAGGTCTAGATCCCAAAGCATACCTCATCGGGAGTTCACAGGGAAAGCAAGAAAAGAGAAAGGGTACCAGACTGTAGGCTTTCGAGGGCAGGAAGCAAGTCTGATAGGTACCTGACCTTCTAAATCCATTCTCTTGGCTAGGACTTTTCTTGACTTGATACCAGCGACAGCAAACATGAAAACTGTTACTAGCAGCATTGTTTTCACACATAAGCAAATCCACGTATGGAACATTATGTATGGAATACTCTTATATGGAACATTCCTTATACAAACCCCTAAAACCTACTCTTTGAAGAAGCCCTCCCCCCAATTTGAACTGAAAACAACCACACACTCTTTGCTCATTAGGTGTTACGATGTGACAGAAATGTCCTTAGAATGAATATTATGTAATTCACAAAAAAGCAGACACAAGGGGGGCTGGCCCCGTGGCCGAGCGGTTAAGTTCGTGCATTCTGCTGCAGTCGGCCCAGTGTTTCGTTGGTTCAAATCCTGGGCGCGGACATGGCACTGTTCATCAAACCACGCTGAGGCAGCGTCCCACATGCCACAACTAGAAGGACCCACAATGAAGAATATACAACTATGTGCTGGGGGGCTTTGGGGAGAAAAAGGAAAAAATAAAATCTTCAAAAAGAAAAAATCAGACGCAAGGAATGATAATTCCTATTTGAAAATCTATAATGAAGTATAATTATAACACATGAACACATGTATAAGTAAAAAGTTCTAATATCTTTAAATATAATAACACCAGCCAAATCGCATGTTCATCACAAAATTATTGCTAATCTGTAATAATATTTTGGGAGTACTATCTATAAATACATTATGGCAACTGCTTGTTTTGCTTATGACATTTCTGAAATTTGGATTTATCAGTTTTGACTTTAACTTCTTCAAAGAAATCGGCCACTTAGGTTTTTATCATTGGGGTTAACTCTACCTGGATTTGAGGGCACTACACAAGCAGTTCAAATACAGAGCTATTAATATATCATGAAGCATAAAATATTAAGAGCAAATCCAAGTCCTGAGAGAAGTTGTAGGAAAATTCCGGTGTTTAATACCAAATTTACCATGTTCTGAAAACAAGTATTTAAAATTTTTGATCTTTTCTTTGTCATGAGCTAAAATATTTTAGGCTCTTTTTAAATGTCTCTCTAAAAATGTATCTACCTAATTGGACAGATTTATTAAAATCATTTTGTCCATAATCTATAAGTGGTATGTATATGCATATATGGATACACATGTATACATATACTATAAATACATACAAGATATATGTGTTACTGGTTTTAGGTAAGTCCTATGTGAAATAATTTTTATCCTTATTCTTTCCTTTCCTTTTTTTTTTTTTTTTTGTTGTTGCAGAAAATGACATGATGTATCGTGGACTTGTTTTGCTCAGGAGATAGCTTCTGGAAGGACAGGATTATGAATCGCCATAGTTTTGCTAACATGTATTTGCTGGAGGGTTTGGTTTAGAGGCTTTAGTGGCTATAGAGTGTATGATGAAAAGCCACTGCTATATTGAAATAGTGCCCCTCTCCCCAGGAGCACCACAGCCCCAACTCCCAACAGAGCTGTTCCTTCTTTGTAAACATGATGTTCTGGCTCTGTGGTAGCTGTGCACTGGTGTGTGTGTGTAGCTAATTTTCCACCTGGTCGCTGGAATGTACCTGATAATTGAAGTGCCTGGCCATAGGTGTCCTGCACTTGACAGCATGGTCACGCAAGCATTGGCCTGCAGCCTATCGGGCCATATTACCATGCCTGGACGAGTGTGAGCTGTCCTCACACTGATTAGGACAAAGTCCAGGGCAAGTCGAGCTAACAGTTTTTCTTAACTTATTAGAAATGCAAACCCAACTTAAATGATATGTCGCATTCTGAACAGTGGAAGAAAATTTGTAGTGCCCTTCAGACAGTGCTTCTGAGTTCCAAACACCAAACTTTAAAACATGTAAATGTCAATTGACAAACATGAAAGGATTCTCATAGGGTAAGAGCAGCAGTGATGTTTCCATGGACATTTCAAACTCCCACTCAGCCATTGACAGTTATTGTGAGAACTGATTTTTCCTCTCCTCTCCTCTCTTTTCCATTTTGTATAAAATATGTAAGTATAAATATATATAAATATATATTTTTTTGTTTGTTTCACATAGATAGTATATAAGTCAGTTTAAAACAGATTTTAAAAATATAGTTATTTTATACTCTTTAAAAAACAATTAATCAAGTCAACATATATTTATTAAATGTTTGCTATTTACCAGGCACTGTGCTGGGTCCTGTGGAAATAAAGACAACGTTCCTGTCCGGGAAGAGGTTATAGATTTAGATGGGACACAGACAGGTAAACAACCAATCACATTAGAATGTGGAAAAGGTTATCCTGGAGGTGTGAACAGAATACTATAGGAAGCCAAGGAAGTCATGCTTAGCCTGCCACATCCAATACCCATTACTTGCCATGGTTCTGTCAGCCAGGCTGTCACACCTGCTAATACAGCATCACCAACTAGCTGTTGACACTGAACACTTGGAAGCAAAGTTGTGACCCAGCTTAGAAGGTTGATATGTACCCGCATAGCTGCCACTTCACAATCTTGTTTTCAACCCATTCCTTTGTCCGCTACTTGTTTTTTCCCACACTATTAATCTGAATTATTATTTTCAGGGACAGCCATTCCTACTGAAGCATTGCTGTTTCTGAAACTCATACAACTAGGATCTAGTTATGTAATTTCTTCACGATGACAGTGTGTTTTCAAATTTAAAAAATATTAAATATTAAAAAATAGGGGGCCAGCCCGGTGGCACAGTGGTTAAGTGCACACATTCTGCTTCGGCAGCCCGGGGTTCGCCTGTTCAGATCCCGGGTGCAGACATGGCACAGCTTTGGCAAGCCATGCTGTGGTAGGCGTCCCGCGTATAAATTAGAGGAAGATGGGTACAGATGTTAGCTCAGGGCCAATCTCCCTCAGCAAAAAGAGGAGGATTGGTAGCAGATGTTAGCTCAGGACTAATCTTCCTAAAAAAAAAAAAAAAAAAAAAAAGGACGGTTGCAACAGGCCCTGGAAGCTGATACCCCGTGAACTTCTTTGAAATTCCCTTGTTCTGTGTTCTAGTTAGGAACTTGCTGTGTCTTTATTTATTTTAATTACTGTATCTATTTGTTAAATGCAACCCGTAGTTAAGGATATCCATAACATTGCCTACTTAGCTAGAATTCTAATTTTCAAATGTAGGAATTCCTGAGATTATTAAAGTGAGGCAGTAGACAGGATCTACTCGCTTCCACTTTGTGAAGCTTCCGTTTGAGATTCAAGATTGTGATGAAACTTTCTGCGGCTTCAACGTCGTCTGATCCCACTTTTAGTAACTTTATGAAGTTGACGTTAAAAAGTGTGACAGGGGGCCTTTTCCTTCCATTCTGTTTACTTTTCAACTCCCACTCTTCACCCTTTCCATGTTAAACAACTATTTTAATAAATAAGAGGCAACTCGGGCGATCAAACCGTGTTCTGGATTCAGGAAGGCAGAACTTTGCAGTTAAAAACCCTTGCCATCCGACGGGCGCAAAATTACCAACCGCTTTGGGGTCCCTGCGGTGCGTGCCCGACGCCTCGCTGCTGACGGCGGCTCCGGCCCCGGAGGTGGCGAGCGGGCGGCTCCCGGCTGGGCCCAGCCGCGGGGTGCAGAGTGCCACGGGCGCCCCGAGTCACGCGCTCTGCCCCAAAGATGGCTGGGTCGCTGCTGAGGGACAAACACTGCAGGGACAACCTTTAGCCATCCTAGAATCTCTTAAATATCCTTCATGTGCTGCCTCTGCCGAAAGTCTAGTATATTTTTGGCCCCCAGGACAACTTCAGAGAACGAGGAAATTTGGGTGGCTACTCAGGTCCCTTTCGAGAGTAAGGTCCTGGAGGGTGGCAAAGACTTAAACTGTCCCCTCGCCCTGATGATCTCGAGGGACTTTGCTCGGAGTTCTAACCACAGCGGCATCCGAGCCAGACGCCAAGGGCAGGGTATCGCGCACCCGGAGCCCAGCCCCTGCCTGGACCCGCTTCTCCGGTTCCGGGTGCGTCCGCCCAGCTTCTGGGGGAAAGTCCTCCAAGATTCACGCGGGGCGCGAATTAGGCGGGGAAGGCCCGGGCGCTTTGATCCCTTTGCAGCAACTTCTCAGTGCACGGCCACGGTGGGCTGGGTGTCAGCTTCGAGAAGGCGAAAGGTGCCCTTGGCGCACCAAAGCGGGCTCCCTCCCAGGACCTTGGGGCGGGAGTGGAGGCCAAGGGGACCCTGAGAGCGCCCCGTTCACATCCCGCCTCCTTCCTACAGGAGCGTGAAAATCACCCCTCCCGCACGGTCCACTCCTCTCTTCTTCCTAAACCTCTAGCGCAGCGTTTTAAAGGCGTCCAGTGCATCCTCCAACTTTGGGGAAAGAGACACCCAACTCCCGCTCTCCCACCGCCCCGGTTGCGTTAATCCGTTTCCTTTGGTCGCATCCAAACTCCGCGTCCGTAGCATCCCCGCCCCAACCTGGAAGCGAGCGCCCCCGGCTGTTCACGGCAGCCCCTTGGCGCCTGTGTGCAGGGAGCTCGGTTTCTGGCAGGATCCAGCTGCGGTTCCGACTGGTCCCCGGTCTTGCGAGGCACACGCGCGTGTGCACACACTCCCGCGTCCTCGCTCCGTGCACCCCACCCTCTGCACCGCTCCTCCGCGGGGTGCGGGGGGGGGTGGGGTGACGTCAAGACTGCAGTCCCGAGGAGAGCGGCTGGAGAGGGCTGCGCGCTCCTCGCCGAGAAGCTGGAGGCGCACTCGGGCGGCCGCGGCGCCCGCGCTCCTCCCTCTGCTCTGCACCCGCTGTCACGCTGCCCGCGCGCGGGGGAGCATCGCAAGCCTCCAGGTGAATTGAAAGTCGTTTCCGGGGGAGGACGGCGAGGGTGCTGCAGTCCTGGCATGCACTGAAACTGCAACTCGGACAGAAACGACCCAGCGGAGGAGCGCGGCGCGCTGCGCAGCATCCTCGGGCTGCTGGAGGCGGTCGTTGCTCAGCTCACAGCCGAGCGCCGCGGCCGGACCTCGGCCCCGGGACGCCGGCCCTGGGCGCGCTCGCCCGGAGAGACCCCCAGTCCTGCGCATTTCGCCGCTGCGCTCGAGTGGGGAATGCGAGCGCGGTGGCTCCAGGTCGCCGCGGAGCAGCTGCCTGGCGGAGAGCGAGGAGAGGCGAGGGGGCGGCAGCCTCGGCCCGAAGTAAGTGCAGCAGAAGTTTGCGTCGGTTTCCCCGCCGCTCCCCTCGAGCGAGTGGGAGGCAGAGCTCCTCCCCTCGTTCTCTGAGGAGACCCGGGGCAGACTTACAAGGGAGCCCCTCCCGGGAGAGAAAGCGTTTCCGGGGGGGCCAGGACCGAGAGCACAAAGGCCAGGAGGGAGCCCAATGGGGAGAGGGGGTGCCAAAAGAGGAGACCCCTGCCTGGGGTGAGGGACACGCAAGGAACCCGATCCAGGGGATCTCAGAAAGGGAGAGATCTGGAGAGAGTGCAGGTGGAGGTAGTCACACCTATTCTGGTGACCTTGGCGTGCCCCCCTGGAGCGGCAAGCCAGGGCTGATCAGAGGTTGGAAACGGGTGCGACTAGGATAGTGCGTGGCTTCTCGCCGGCGTGCGCTGAGGGCATCGCGCTCCCAGACGCTGGAAGACCAGGGCAAGAGGAGAGAGAAGGCGGCCCGAGGCGGCGACGCTGGAGGGTGGGGACGCCGGGGAGTCGGGACCCAGGTGCTCGGAGTGGGAGGTTGGGATCCTCTGGGATGCTCCAGCCGCGACGCGGGAGACCGCGGCCGGAGGAGGCGGGTGCGACGCTTTGGGTCGCTACAGTTGTTGCGCGTCTTTCGAGCCTCAGTAGCGAATTCTTGTAATTGGGAGGCTTCTCTGAGGGCGACAGCGCTCGGGGAGCAGGTTGACCGGCCGCGGCGGCGACGGGCCTCCCCGCTGCCCTCCCTCTCCGCTGCTCTCCCCGCGCCGCCTCGGATCCCCAGGGGTCTTCAGGCTGTTCCCCGCGGCCGCGAGGGCCGGACCAGAGTGGGTTTGCTCAAGTGACGTCGACTTTCTCCTCACTCTTTCTTGGGCCATGTTCAGCTCTTCTTGGCTCCCTCTTCTCTAATCAGACTACCGAAGGACGTCTTATTCTTTAACCGACCAAACTTCTAGCGGGGAAAAAAAGTTCCTGGAAGCTGCGTTGCGCCTAGGAGCAGAGCCCCGCGGTGGGGGGGCGAGGGCGGCGCGGACCAGCTCGACCACTCTTTTTACCTGGGGAAGGTTCTCGGAGAATTTTATATAAAATGTGATAAGATTATTCCGGGAAGGCAACGAAAGCATCCTTTTCTAGAGTAGGGCTGTCTGTGCCTAGGAAACCCGTATCCCACTCAGCTTCTGGTACCAAGGGTACACTTTGCGGGGAGAGGAAGATGGCTAAATAAATCTTTTTTTCTTTTTTAAGTCATTCACGGTGCATCCTGATTTCATTTACTCAGATTCATTCATTTATTCATGCAAAATGCTTTATGAGGTCCAATATGTGCCAGGCCTCGTGTTAGATGCTGGGGCAATAGAAATAAATGATTGATGTATGGCCCCAGTACTCAGGGAAGTTACAGTCTATAAAAGAAGGGATCTGGAAAGAAGATGGAAAAAATACATGTCCCACAGGAAAAGGCAGATGCTGCCTGGTTTTTGTCACAATGACTCCCTCCCAGCTCATTAACTATGGGGCCCAATGTCTGCTGGATTTTCTCTTCCCTGAAGGCAAGGATCATTCTTCTTTGATGCTCAGAGGTCAACACTGTGCCAAGCACATAGTAGGTCATCAATAGCCTCTGTTAAACGAATGGATGAATGGATGAATTATTCTCAGAGACAAGTGTCTTAAAGACGATATCAGGCTGTATTTGGGGAACATGCAAAGAAGAAAGAATGTGTTGGAAGGAGAAGAAATAAAGGGAGCTGGAGAGGGCAAGAAATAAGAGAAGATAGGGTTCATAGACATTTGAAGGTACATATTCTTTAACAAACAAGTTTTGTTTTCCATTTTCACAGAGTGGAAATTACCAGCACCCAGCTCAGTTGCCTATCTATGAAATATGTGAATCTCTGTGGATACTTAGATTATAACTTTTTTAGAGCAGAGTCTCTGTCGATTTGCCATATGGAGATCGTAATGTCGTGCTCATGTGGATATATTGATAATATGGTGATTTGGATATGTCTAGGACAGTGGAACAGGTTGGTGAAAAAATACTGGGGAATTACCAAAGTAATTCCTTCGAACATTTCATAATATTTTGATACTTAATGACCACATTTCTACCCCTGTAGTTTAACCATAATTAATTTAAATTTGATTAAAATATTTATACATAGATTTTGCCAATGAAGATTAAATACATATATGCAACCCTCCCCTTGGTTTAATGAATTGAACCCAAGTTACCATCTCACTCATATAGAAGGTGGTAAATTCCAAGGTGAGTGAGAAGGGTTTTTCCCCCTATTAATTTAATGTTATTATTTTTACCAGAAAAGTAAAGCTTCATATATTCTTCTTATTTGTACAACAGAACTACTTACTTTTTTCAAAATCAGTATTTACCAGTGGTAATAATAATTCAGTGATTTTAATCAAGAGATTATAGGCAATAATCCTGGATTTAGTTATTGGAACCTTCTCAATGCTATGAGATTTGGACCCATTCTAGAATTTTTGTAAACCTTGTTTTCTCTACTTAGAAAACGAGATTATTTTACTTAAATGATTTAATTAGGCATGTATAAACAGAGTGTCAATGTAGAGTGCTATTTCATTTTGGATGTTGTACTCTGTAGTTGATGTCATTAATTTAGTATACCAACACTGACAAGCAATTTGTAATTAACAAATAAAAAAACCCATATTTTCCATTATTAGGTATTTTGCACATGTTTTAGGACATTATCAGAGTTTGAGGAAGAGTATTGTGATTGTGGACAATGTATGGTGATTAAAGATTATATTTTAGAAGTAATTGTAAATAAATACTAAAAAAGGTAGCTAAACTTTGGGATTCTTTAACCAAACACTGAAATGTGTCTTCTGTTGTGCATATTTGATTTGGATTGTTACCAGAATGGTACTGTTAGAGCAAAGGACTACTTAAATGAATCTTGCAGATTTGACAAAGAATACATTCTAGAGGGCAGAACTTTATTTGGGAAATGTAGTGACGCTACAGAAATGCTGAGGTCATAGGAGTGTGGGATCTTAGATTACCGAGCTTAGAAATTCTCTAACCTCATTTTTGCAGATGAGAAAACTGGGGCGTAGAAAGATGAAGGGTCTAGATTTCCCAGGATCACATTCAAATGGGCAAAAGAGTCCCATATGTTGTCCGTTCTAGGCTGGACAGGCAATCATGCCCTCAGGGCACATAAACAGGGGGACAAGTTAATGAATCTGCTATTGTTGGATTTCCTCTTTTCTCTCATTCTCTCCACTTCACACCCTCCCCTGGCCCCATCTCTGAGAGGGCTCCCACCTGCCAACTCCCTACTCTCGTTGTTCCTACTGCCTTCAGGTCCTTCATTGGACAGAAGAGTAAAGGACTTGGTCAGGTTCCATTCTCCCAGCCTCATACACAGATCTGGGCCTCGACAGAACTGTGAAATAAATCAAGTTTGGATTGAGTGCTCCCCACATCTTTCCTACATTTTGACATCAATGCACATCATAGAATCATAGTTTCAGAGCGAGAAGACCACAAATCATCTGGTCTCTGTATAGATCATCTTATCGATGAGGGAACTCCAGCCCAGAAAATGTTCTGTGACAGTCATATTGCAGCCATCATGAAGAACTTCACGAATCGAGTTCTGATTCTCATTGGCTGCTGTGTTCTGTCTTCACTGAATGGCTCTGGCTGGCGTTCTGTTAATGTAAGCGTGTGGCCTCTGGAGGGAGACAGCTTGTGTTGCTGTCCCAACCCTGTCTCTCCCCAGCTAGGCAAGTTACTTAAGTTCTCCAACACCTCTGTTTATCTATCAGTAAGTTTTTGTTTTGTTTTGTTTATAGGCTCTTACCTATATATAGGTATTGAAGTAGTTGCGTAATTATTTGTTTATTGTTTCTCCTCTAGATTGTAAGTTTTATAAAGAGAGGAACCGAGTATTTCTTGGACACTCACTGCATGTCCAAGACTAGCACACTGTTTGGCACACAATGGACACTCAGTAAACATTTGTTGAATAAAGGAATGAGTGAATGAATGAATGAGTGAATTTAGTAATGATTAGGTGAAGGAGGCATCATTTAGGTAGAATTGGAATTCTTAATATGACAGCCATATCCTTCTAAAGATGCTAAATCTAAAACAACATCACTTCTTTGATGCTCAGAGGCCAACACCATTTTCTGGGTTGACAAGACCCTGATATGCCCCTTCCCAAACCTACTTCTCTGATTTATTCCTTCTCTCAGCAGTAATGAATAAATGTGGCAGCTCCGTTTTTTTTTCAATTGCTTGAGCCAAAAACCTTGGGGTCATCCTTGACTCCTCCTTCTCTCACAGCCAGCGATTTTAATCAAGAGTTTATAGGCAATAATCCTGGATTTAGTTATTGGAACCTTCTCAATGCTATGAGATTTGGACCCATTCTAGAATTTTTGTAAACCTCGTTTTCTCTACTTAGAAAACGAGATTATTTTACTTAAATGATTTAATTAGGCATGTATAAACGGAATGTATAAACAGAATTCCATGCATTCGTAAGTCCTGTAGCTGTGCCTTTAAGATATATTCCAATCCCCACCACCTCCCTTGCTACCAGCCTAGACCAAGCCTCAGTCATTTCTCACCTGGATTATTGCAGTGGCTTCCTAACATCTCTCTCTGCCTCCATCCCTGCCCCACCCCAAAGTCTAGGTTCAACACAGAGCTAGAGCAATACTACTAACACTTAACTCTGGTCTTAGTACTCCTCTGCTTCCATCTTCCATCTTCTCATCTTCCTCTTACACCCCATCTACCATCTTCCCATCTGTCTCAGAGTAAAAGAAAAAGTCCTTACAATTAGTTAATTAATAAGGCTCTACACTATCTAGCCCCTTCCCACCCCCCTGACTTCTTGTCCTATTTCCCCTCCAATCACTGTGCTTCTGCCACGCTGACGTCCTTCCCGTTCCTACAACACACCACGTAGGCTCTCTCCTAAGCAGCTTTGAACTTCTTTACCCTTCGTCCGGAATGCTTTTCCCCAGACACCTGCTTGACTCACTCCTTCACTCCCTTCAAATCTTTCCTTAAATTCCCCTCCTCACTGAGGCCTCTCTTGGCTACCCTATTTAAGATTACACCCCTCTCACCTTTTATTCTCCTTCGCCGTGTTAATTTCCCTTTTAGCTCTTGTGACTATAAATATTCTACACACGTCTGTTTTGCGTTTCTCTGTGCGCCTGGCACACCGTATATGCTTAATTAGTATAAGATGTTATCATTATGGTGTCATCTCTGATCTCCTGGCCTTTTTGTCCCTCCTTTGACCAGGATTGTGGTCAGAGGCAGAATTCTTCCAGGATCCTTAGCTGTTATTTTTGGAAATGACCTTGAAGGAGTCCCAGTGGTTGTTTACATCTCCTGCTAGAATTAATTAGGAAATAAAATGCAGTTATCTCTCCAAGATATGGCCTAATCCTTTCCATGAAATACCTTCTGGCCTGGGGCTTCTGGAAGGTTGCTGCTGTCAGTTCCATCCTCAGGGAGAGAGTATCGTGTTCTATCAGGCTTTCCACACAAGCCCTCCTCACATGGGGCCGGGTCTTCTTCCACTAAGGGATCACACTGTGTTTCTGAAATGGCAGCAGCAGTGGGAGGTTGGGAAGAGTGGTATCCCAAGGCCAAAAGTGGAGTCAGGGCCAAACTGGGAAACAGCTGTTTCTGGAACATTATTTCCTAATGCCGTCACCCAGTCAAGTCAGGACTGAGAACAGGAGTGTGTGAGGGGTCACTGCGAGGAACTTCATAGGACCACTCGGGTTGGCTTTTCGTGTCTCTTGCAACTAGGTTTGCTTCTTGCTTGTCTTAAGATGAATTTTCTCGTTGGTTGCCTCCTGACCCAGCAAGTTTTAGCTGAGGAGGAGTTACGAGGCCGTATCAATTAACCAATGAGACCCTACATGAGAAAATAAGAATTAGATAAAACGACCCCTGTAAAGCCATCCCCAGGCCTGGGAAGAGCGTGTGTGCTACATAACACAACTTGATTGCTTAATAATTGGCTGTACCTGTTTAAATGTGCTGTTGGCTGAGCTGATAGGATGTTTTTTACGGTTCTACCAGCATATTGGGAGCAGATATTGTGCCTATGTGTGAAAGTTGGGTACCTTCTTACCCTTCTGTAAAATTACCATACCCTACTCGTAATTCCTATTAGCTCAGAGCAGTCACACTTTACAAGTTCGCTCAACAGACGATATTTCCAATCCTGAGTGTTCATAATGGTTTTGTCTTAACAGAGAAAAATGTTCTGCTGTGCCCATTTTTGGCTCTAGAAATAGAAAGGGAGCCCTGGGTTTAGTCCTTGTAGGTTACTAGTTCTGTTCTTAGCACGCTCTGTGACCTTGTCCAATTTACAGTAGTTTAGAGTACCTTTCTGGAGCCAGGGAAAGTCACCGCAGCAGCAAAAATGGGGCCAACAATCTTGAAGTATAGCCATGAGAAATCCATTTTCTTCTAAGTCTAAGAGATGCAGCCAGTGCCACCCTTCGGGAGAGACTGTATTTTTGGGGGTGTAGCGGGTGTGTATGGCTTTTAGGATAGAAACCCAAACTCCTACAACAATGAAAAGAAAGATGGGGTGACTTTTAACTTTCCAAACCACTGTGTACACATAATTTTTTTTGCCTAGTTTACAAACACATTTTGTTCTGAACATTTTTCATAAGTAGGCTGTTTGGAAATTTTCTCATAGAAACAATGTTACATGTGGAATTTAGGTTCCCAGCTGCCTTGGGAAAAGCCTGTTTAATTCATTGCTGAGTATTAAAAAATGATACTATGGTTGGCTTTTTCATATGGGAAAATGAGTATTAACTTATAATTAATAAAATTCTAATTTCCATCATGTTACTCCTTGAAGATCTAGGTTGGCATTTTTATAAGTAATCTCTCCCTTGACTCTTAGTAGTTTATTCAACAGAAAAGAATAATGTATATATTATTATATATGATCATTCAACTAAACAGACAATCTTGGATCTCCTTTATTTACCAGCTTTTGAAAACAAGTTTTATAAAATCATGTTAAATGAATAAAGCATGAATAAATAAATGCATAACCAACATTACTTATGTAGACATCATGGAGAATTAAGACGAGTGCAAGGCAAATCTCAGTGTTGATATATCCATCAATGTCTCGTGGATTTGGAGGGAATGAGCTGCTCCCCTAGCCTCCCACCCTGAGGCCTCTGCTGTGACCCCATTCTGCACAGGACAGGGGTGCTTAGCTTGTTGGACACTTGCTGAGATTTTGAAGCCAGTTTTCTCAATCACACCTGGGTCCTTTGCTTACCGGATCCCCAAGATTGGACGCTGGCATCTAGTACCCCTTGTAGATGACACAAAACAATGATCCTTTCCTCTCTCTTTGTCCTCCTTCCCTCCGACCTGCAGTGTTCATGGCTCCTCCTTCCTTTTGGCTTCATTCTCTGGTGAAATCCAGCCTTCTAGTCCCTCAAGCGCCCTTATGCAAAGTGTGACCCGCCTTCCCTCTAGTGGTGATCAGGAAATCTGCCCCTCCATTGGTTTTCTCTCCTAGGTTTGTTGAGATATAATTGACACATAACATTGTGCAAGTTTAAGGTGTACAATGTGTTGATTTGATACACTTATGTATTGAAAAATGATTACCACTATAGTATTAGTTAACACCTCCATCATGTCACATAACTACCATTTCTTGTTTATGGTGAGAACATTTAAGATCTGCTCCCTGAGCAATCCATTGCCTTGGTTAACGCCAGGAGCTCGTTTTCACCTGCTGCAGACCTGGCAGTGGGCTGCGCCCTTCCCTTGCAGCATCTCCGGAGACCTGGGAGTGGAGACTCTCCTGGAGGTTGCTCATGCATAGAATGGGTGTCCCAGCAGAGTAGGGACAGAGGGAAGGGGGATTGGAGTCAGTGACTGTGAGATTCTGAGGGTTTTTTTCCTTTGGAGGACCCCAAACATTGCCCTGTGTGCTTCCCTGTCCATTTTGAGCTTTGTACCCTGGTGTCTCATCTACACATTCCCTGAGGTCCCCAAAACAGGTTCAAAGCTTCTTCCCTACCCTCTGATTTTTGAAAAGTGGAGAGGTGAGAAGATTTTCAGGTTTTCACTTGGAGGTGTGCTGGCTCTCTGGAGGAAGAAAAAGCCCTGATTTGTAGTGTTTGTTGATTTCTGTGTTGTAAATATTTCCACTCTAGCCGATTTCAGCATGATGTCAACTGGCTGGCAAAACCCTTGAAAACTGAACAATTGGCTCTTGCGAATCTGTACAAGCTGCTCCCACACTCTGCTCTTCTTATTGCGGACAGTGGTGTAAAAGAAACGATAGAAGTTTTCCTCTTCTGCTCTCTTTCTCTCCCCGTCCCCCCTCGCATTTTTCACTCAGTGACTTCTAGAAAAAAAATAAAATGCATAGATCTGGGCGTCTGCATAATGGTTCTATAAAGATCCAGATAGTAAATAATTTTAGATTTTGCAGTCCACATTTGGTTTTTGTCACATCTTCTTTTTCTTTCTTTCTTTTTTTTTTTTTTTAAAAAAACAGTCCTTTAAAAATGTAAAATCTATTCTTAGCTAAAGTCAAAAATCATGCTGAGGGTTAGATTGGGCCTGTGGGTCTCAGTTTGCTGACCCCTGGAATAGATGATTTGAGTGAGTCTTTGGAAATCCAAATTTCAGAGGAGTGGTGTAATAGATATATAATATATGCAAATCTAATATATTATACATTTACATAAATACATATGTATAAATATTTCTGAGACAGTCCAGACTGAGGGAGGCTATCCTGACCACTTCACCGTGGGGCCCAGCCTTGGGTTTCTGTTGGAAGAATCAGACCTCTGGGAGCTGGGAGTTGGAAGTGGTGAGGACACTGCGGATAGTGATCTCAGGGGTGAATAAGGAGGAACATGGCCTCGGGGCATCTTTTTCTTTCCTTCTTTCTTTTTTTAAACAGTCTTATTGAGATATAATTCACATGGTATAAAATTCATCTGTTTAAGTATGTAGGTCTGGGGCTGGCCCTGTGGCACAGTGATTAAGTTTGGTGCACTCCACTTCAGCAGCCTGGATTCGTGGGTTGGGATCCCAGGTGCAGACCTACAGCACTCGTCAGCCATGCTGTGGCGACAACCCACATACAAAATAGAAGAAGATTGGTGCAGATGTTAGCTCAGGGCTAATCTTCCTTAAGCAAAAAAAGAGAAAGATTGGCAACAGATGTTAGCTCGGAGCTAATCTTCCTTAGCAAAAAAAAAAAAAAAAACCTATATAGTTCGATTTTTGTTTTTTAGTGTATTCATAGGATTGTGTAACATCACTACAATCTACTTTTAGAACATTTCCATCTCCTCTAAAAGAAATTCCCATACCCTTTGCAGTCAGTCACAATTCCCTCCCTACCTGCCTGCCCTGCCAGCCCCTGGAAATCACTAACCTACTTTCTGTCTCTATGGATTTGTCTATTCTGGACATTTCATATAAATGGAATCATACAATATGTGGCCTTTGGGGACTGGCTTCTTTCATTTCTTTTTATTTCCAAATAATCGTCCATTGTATGGATATGCTACATTTCATTTACCCCATGCATCAGGTGATGGACATCTGGGTTGTTTTCAGTTTTTGGCTGTTATGAATAATGCTGCTATGAAGAGTCACGTACGAGTCTTTGTATGGATATATGTTTTCATTTCTCTAGGGTAGATATCTGGGATGGAGTTGTTGGGTGGTGTGATAACGCTTATGTTTAGCATTTTAAGGAACTGCCAACTGGTTTCCAAAGGGGCTGCATCATTTTCCATTCCCACTGGCAGTATAGGAGGCTTCCATTTTCTCCACGTCTTTGCCAATATTTGTCTCTTTTTTTGGTTATAGCCATCCTAATAGGTGTGAAGTGGTGTCTCACTGTGGTTTTGATTTGCCTCTCCTTAGCAACTAATGATTTTGAGCATCCGTGTACGTATTGGACATTTATGTATCTTCTTTGGAGAAATGTCTATTCAAAGACATTCTCTGTTTTTAAATAGAATTATTTGTCTTTTTATTATTGGTTTGTAAGTTGTCTAGATACAAGTCCCTTGAAAATATTTTCTCCCTTTATGTGGGTTGTCTTTTCACTTTTCTGATGGTTTAGTTTGCAGCACAGCAGTTTTGATATTCTGATGAAGTACAATTTATCTATTTTTTCTTTTGTCACTTGTGCAACAAATCCAAATTCATTAAGATTTATTCTTATGTTTTCTTCTAAGTGTTTTGTAATTTTAGTTCTTGCTTAATTTAGGTCTAATCCATTTTGAGTTAATTTTTGTGTATGGTGTGAGGAAGGGGTCCAACTTTATTCTTTTCCATGTGGATATTCAGTTGTCCCAGTGCCGTTTGTTGAAAGGAGTTGAATTTTCTTGGCACCTTTGCTGAAATCAATAGATCATAAATGAGAGGTTTTATTTCTGGACTCTCAGTTTTATTCCATTGATCTATCTATATGTCTTCTCTCGTGCTAGCACTACATTGTCTTGACTACTGGGGCTTGGTAGTAAGTTTTTAAATGGGAAAGTGTGAGTCCTCCAGGTTGGTTCCTATTTTTCAAGATTGTTTTGGCTATCTGGGTCCCTTGAATTTCCATATGAATTTGAGAATCCATTTGTCAAATTCTGTTGAAAAAGCCACCTGGGATTTTGGTAGGAATTGTGTTAGATCTTTAGATCAATTTGGGGAGTGATGCCACCTTAACCATATTAATTCTTCTTGTGAACGTTGGATGGCTTTTTATTTATTTAAATCTTCTTTAATTTTTTCAACAATGTTTTGTAATTTTAGGTGTAGGAGTATTGCACCTATTTTTGTTAAAATTATTCTTTAGTATTTCTTCCTTTCCAATCTGTATTCTTCCCTTCTTTCTTTCCTTCCCTCCTTCCTTCCTTCTCTCTCTCTCTCCCCCTCCCTCCTTCCCTCCCTCCCTCCCTCCCTCTCTCCCTCTCTCTCTTTCTTCCCCCCCTTTCTTTTTTTTTCATCCTAATTGTCCTGGCTAGAACCTGCAGTATAATTGTCAAATAGGAGGGGTGACACTGGACACCCTTGTCTTTTTCTTGATCTTAAGGGGAAAGCATTCAGTCTTTCACCATTAAGTATAAAGTTAGCTGTGGGTTTTTCACAGATGCCTTTTATCCAGCTGAGGAAGTTCCCTTTCTCTTTCTGGTTTATTGAGTGTTTTTATTGTGAAATAGTATTGGATATTGTGAAATGCTTTTTCTGTGTCTATTGAGATTATCATATGGTTTTGTTCCTTATTCTACTAAAGTGATGTATTACATTAATTGCCTTTCAGATGTTAAACCAACCTTGCATTCCTGGGATAAATTCCACTAGGTTGTATTGTGCAATCCTTTTTATATGTTGCTGGATTTAGTTTGCTGGTGTTTGTTGAGGATTTTTGTGTCTATATTCATAAGAGATATTGGTCTGTGATTCTCTTTTCTTGTGATACCTTCATCTGGTTTGGGTACCAGGGTAATAGTGGCCTCTCTTCTTCTATTCTTCATTCATAGCACTGCTTTTCTAGCCACTTCAGGGACTAGCACAAGTGTAAGATGAGAAGAAGAGGAGGTGGATCCCAGGCAGCAGCATGGAAGCAGGGAGGAAAACCCCAAGTAGAGTCTACAGAGGACACAGGGTTCTTGGTTGTCACATGGACACCAGACTGGATACCTATTATTGGGGATATCTTATGTATAGGATGTAGTCTATCCTGTACTTTTTATACATATATTCATTCAGAATATTAATTGGTCACCTACTGTGTGATAGGAAGTACATTTATTACTGATAAATTTAAATAGACACGTTCCTGTTGTATTAGAACATACAGGCTAAAGAGGTAGACAGATACAATAAAATAATAAAAAATTAATTATAACCTTATAATTGCATTCAGGACAATGAAGAGAAGTTCCTGGTGCTGTGAGAGAGAGAGGATTTGGTCTAGCGTTCTGGTGATGAGAACAACCTTCAGGAAGGCTCCACTTTGGGAATAAGTGATAGAAGGCCAAGGAGGTGGAGTGCACAGAGCAAGAGGAAGGAGAATAATGGGGAGGAGATAGGTGAGAAGAGCCAGACCACTCCTGGCCCAGAAGTCAGGCTAAAGGACTGCGTCATCATCCTCAGAGCAGTGTGTTTTCACTTTTAAAAAATTTCCTTGCCCGGATTAACTAGTCATATTTTTGTTTCAAGTTTTCCTTAAAGAAGAAAATATCACTCGTTATTTCTGCTCTTTCCATTTTAGTTTCTTACTTTTATGAGACTCCAAGTGGAGACAGGAGGGAAATGGAGCAGAGTGAAGGATGAAAAAATGGTTTCAGGCTGGTCATAGAGAAAAGGAAAGGAGAAAGAGAGGGTGACAAGGTTCTGTTTGTTGAACAGTAATAAAAAGGATGGGAGCTGGAAGGAGAAGCAGCAGGCATCTGGTCCATTCCCTTAATTTTACAGGTGGACACACAGGCCCGAGAACACCGGCGGACTCCTTGCTCACATAGCCTGAGGGGGCAGAGCCAGAACCGGTGCCCCAGCTGCTCACCTCTCTTTTGAGTGCTCTTCCCACAGGAGTCACTCTTCCTCAAGCTGAGCTCTAAAGGGTAACAAACTGTTGGTCAGGTAAAGAATGAGGGGAGGGAGGTTTCAGGTATAGGGCCCCGATATACAAAGACCTTGAGGCAGGAGAGAGCTTGAACATGGACTTCAAAGATGGCTGCTCTGGTTGGAGCATAGAGTGACAAGAAGACAGTGAAAAGTGAGGTGGAAGGGTTAGGTAGGGGCTTTGTCACAAAGGGTCTTGTCGGTATTGGTAAGGAGTGTGGATCCATTCTAAGTGCAATGTGAACAGTTTTAAGGAAGGGAGTAACATGAAAAGATTTATGTATTATGAAGATGACTTGCTACTTTGCGGAGAAGAGATTAAATGGCGCCAGAGCAGAGGTGGACAGTCCAGGTATGACTTGGTGGAAGGTGAGATGGTGAGGAGAAGTGGACAGACTAGAGATGTGCTTTGGAGTTAGAATGGACAGGACTTACACATTACCTTTACGGCATTGATGGGACATCCAAGAGGAAGATTAGGAAAAGGGGGCAGTGTAGTTCGCTCCTGGGGAGTTGGGTTATTCTGGAAGCAGATGTATTGGCTCTTCCTGAACCTCCTGAGAAGCGCAAAGTTTTGGGTAGTGGTGTCCATGACTTGCCCTCCAGTTTTTTTGACCAGATGTTGCCCCCCCCCCCAGTGGTGGGGGAAAATTCTCGGAGAAAAAGAAACTTCCTTCCACCTGCAATGCCCTCCCTTCTTTCCTGATGGACAAATGTTTACCTGTTCTTCAAAGCTTGTCTCAAATATTACCTCTTCTGTGAAACTTTCAAGTTATTTATTTATTAACAAACACATTTATGACACTTTTTAATGTCAATCTAGCCCTCATTACTGTGTTTGTATAACCCTTATTCTGCCTAAAGTGCCATGTTTACCTCCATTTAATACACAGCAATATGAAGCACAGAGAGATTAAGCCACAGGGAGGCAGCGTGGCTCCACAGCCCCATGCTGTGTGGCCCACACCCACTACGCTCTGTGGCGTCTTGCTGGGAGCTCTCCAGGCACAATACTGACTCCTTCTCTTGCTTCCACTGACTTCTGTTATAGCACTTTTCATCTTGTGTCAAGAATTAATTGTTTGAATGTTTTTCTTCTCTGGTAGAAAGTGAGCAAATTGAAGGCAGGAACTGTGTGTTGTTTATTTTCATGTCCTCAGTGTTGAGTACATAATAGATGCAGAATGAATGAATGAATGAAGGAACATGAGTGAATGAATGAATGGCTGAAGGAATAAAAATATACTGGCAGAAGTGGGATGGAGCCTTCTGTAACCTTATGCAGGCTGCACTTTTTGTAGGCCAAAGAATCCCCGAGCTGCATTATAATTCAGGCCAGTGTAATTTCTGGCTTTGCCATCATATTATTTTAAAATTTCCATTAGTCCTTTGATGTGTTCTAATCAAATAATGCTATTCTCAGTTAAACAGATGATGAAGCTGCTGCACTGGCAGGTATTATGCTGTCTAAACAGAGTCGCTCTTTTGTCACCAAGGACATCTTTGCATCTGATATTGATTTAAATATTCAGTTATGAATGTTGTGAAGACGACTTTATTTATAGCTAATGAGGATTGTATTGGCTGAAGGAACTGGCAGTGTGAATCATACAGCGTGTGCTTGTTAATCCAATGTGAATGAATGGAGTCACTTCATTGATCAGCATTCACAAGGCTATTTGTTCTGTACTGCTATACAGTTGAAAATATTGGGTGAAAAATGATTTGATTGCATTTTAGTGTCAAGTGGTAAAAGTATTTTTGGAAAATTCATTATATTTTGCAGATAATTCAAGTCGTGTTGAGCTTTTACTCAAATATTGATTTATGTAGGTGTGTCTTGATTTGGAAAAATTGTTTTACAAAATCTGAATTGTCGAATAGATACATTAGAAACAAAGTCCATTACAAAAGAATCTTCAGGTGGTTCATCAAATATCTATGGAATGGGTATAATGAGTCTAGGGGACTGGGTCACCATCTACCCTTCTTATTCTCCAGGGTTCTGATCAATACAGCAAACCAACCAAGCGAGATTGGCAGCCAGATGGAAAATATAAATAGTGGTTTTGCTTGTCTGTATAGTCCTCAGTGCAGAGTTCTGTGAAATCTGTATTAGAATATACACTTTAGGCCTCATCCAAAGTGGGACTTTTTACTCCTACTCTTTATCTAGAATTGAGCCCCACAAGCTCAGGTGTGCTTGCAGAAGGAAGGAGGGACCAGATCATCAGAGCAGACCCTCCTAACATTTTCTTGAACATGGATGAGGCTGGCAGTCTGCTTCCAGAAGAAAAGTGTGGTAGGCAGAATAACAGCCACCCCCAAAGATGTCCACATCCTAATTCCCAAAAGCTGTGAATATTTTTACCTTTTGTAGCAAAAGGGGCTTTGCAGATGTGATTATGTTAAGGATCTTGAGACGGGAGAGTATCCTGGAGTATCCGGGTGGGCCCAATCTAATCACAAGGGTCTTTACAAGGGGGCTGCAGGAGGGTCACAGGAGATGTGACGACAGGAGCAGAGGTCAAAGTGATGGAGCGCCACAAGCCAGGGAATGTGGACAGTCTGCAGGAGATGGAAAAGGCAAGGAAATGGATTCTCTCTGGAGCCTCCAGAAGGAACGCAGCCCGGCCAACACCTTGATTTTAGCTCAGACAGTTCTGCCCTGCAGAACTCTAAGATGGTAAAGTTGTGTTGTTGTAAGCCATTCAGTTTGTGGTCATTTGTTACAGCAGCAATAGGAAACTAAAACAGAAGGCTTGGGGACCTGCCCAGATGTACTTACCACAAGGGAACAAGAAACAAAGGAGAGCCCTCTGGGTCCCATCCCAGAAAGTGAAAGATGAAGTAACCCTGCCCACTAGAAGAGCATCGTCCAGTTAACGGCGAGCTTCAGCACATCAAACCAACCACGCTCCTCTCCTGAGAATGAGGGAGTGAGAGATACAGGAGCTAATGACGGTACCTCAGAGGGGAGAAGTTTAACTGCACGAGTTAGAGACTTACACAGCCGTTGGAAGATGGGTGAGCGAGCCCAGGATGACCACTTTCAGGAAATCTGGAAGTGTGGGAGTCCCAAAAGGGTGCCAGATCTATAGATCGGGCCTCACTTCTGCTGTCTGCAAACACCTGTGAGCTTGCCTGTGGCTGCCATCGAAAAATAATACCTTTCACCCTCCAAATCTCACGTGGGGTGGACTCTCAGAGGGAGCCTGCAGGCCAGGGAGAAATGTGGTTTCTAGACTTTATCACTCCCAAGCTCAAGGACTGAACTGGACAGAGTATCAACAATATCTGACATGGAGGGTGAAGAGAAAATGATGGCAGAAGTTGGCTTCGTTATAGTTGGAGGAAGAATGTGGAAAAAGGAACATAAATGTCCCTCCTCATAACCCCCAGTCCCTTTGTTCTACTGGGGCTTTAGCCACCCTTAGGGGGCCAGTTGACGAACATACTGGCAATTCTTTAAGTTACTGCAGAGCTGAGCAGTAAACTCAGTACCCAAAAGCGAGGAGGTGGATGTGAAACTGAATGTTAACGGATACATTTAAAATGATTGTGCTGTAATTTAACCACAATTTACCAGGTATATATTTTGAACCTACCTTATTTCAAGGGCATTTTTCTTTGAAGCTTTTAACAAAGAATTTAAGCCAAATTAATATTCATTGCAAATGTCAGGAGCAGTTGAATTTTATTTTCATAGGGCCTTTGAACTTCTGTGTTTATGGGGCAGGATCAAATGTTATCACGCCATTATTTCTACTTTTTAAAATTTGATGAAGTTGCCTGTGTAACATTATCTAATTATTAATAGTTATAAATACAATTTAATTAAATAATGTAGGAGTAAACTCAGCATGCCATATTTCTTATTCCTCTCAATCAAGTATTTTCAGAAGATTTGCATATTACCTATTAGTTCAATCTTTAATTGCTTCTTCAGAGTACAGAATTGCTTCTGGTATGCCAAAAGCAGCAAAGCCAGGTGGGATGGTCAGAGCCGAGTAGAGCCTGCAGGCATTGGGTTCTGTGTGTAATCTTGGAGGAGGAAGGTGGGAAACAGCCAAGGTTAACACCAGGAAGTCAGTAGGAATCTCTAGAAATTGAGTAGGGAGGGGAGCCAAGTCAACCCTTGGTTTCCAAGCATGAACTGAAGATTTGGAAAAGAGTGAGGGAGGGATGTGTCATGGATTCATGAACGTGGCAGGAGATAGGAGTGAGGGAGCATGTTGCTAGATCATCGCTGAGTAGAGCTTTTTGAAGCTCTCATACTTTGGACTGCCTTTACGTGCTCAGGTACCCCAGGTGTCTCCTGCAGGCCCATCCAGCACAAGTTCTGGTCTGTGAAACTGTCTTCATTTGGCTCTTTGCCCCTGGCTATCACACTGAGTTATTTCTCCATTTCCAAGACCATAAGGCCGATATCAAGAGCTATCGGTTTCCGTTCACAGTCACTAATCATTTCAGTTTTATTTTATTACTAGAGATTTTGTTTTTGTACTTCCAACAAATCAGTCTGATTACTACCCAGGCAGACTGTTATGGACCAGAGGGTGGGTCCAAACACTACTCTTGTCTAACACTGCACCAGTCAGCAAACATTTTAATAGTCCTTTCCATTTTTTACCAGACTCATCGGAACGATGTTTCAATAGTGGTGACCATTCTACAGATCATATTTTCAGTTAATATGGAAGTTTTGCTCTTATATAGTCTAATTTTTAAGGTTGTGCCTACTTTCTCTCTGTCTAGGAGTCTGTTCTGATTTCCATGGTGATATTATTATTAGTTAGTCTTACTCAAAACACCTAGCAAAACTCTTCAGTATGTCTAATAAAGTTTGGCCCTAATTCCCACTAGAATACGTGATATGATTCTGGAATTGAAGGCATTCTAAAAAATGGTCAGTTTAGTTTACTCTATTCCCCAGCAAAATTAATGCTTCGTGATCTCCTATTTCTGGTACCTCTAGGCAATTTCTTTTATATCCTTGACTTGAAACTTACTCTCAAACCTGTTCAGCTGAGAACTCTCTTCTGAATTCAGCCTTGCATACACACTCTTTATTCGGTACTGAACCCAGCTGTTTCACAGACATCTAATGCTTGATATGTACAAATCTGAAATCATCACCCCATCTTCCACTCCTTCAGATCTGCTCCCAGTTCTATATGTCCTCGCTCTCTGAGGACACCAGCTAGTTGTGCAAGTTAGATATCTGAATTTATCCTAGATTTCTTCCTAGACTTTATCCCCCTATCCAGTCGGTTGCTAAGACCTATCAATTGAGGCTTGCAATGGTGGTTCTGCCCCCAGGGTAGCTGCTTCTCCTGTGTTCCCACAGCACTATTTACTGACTTCTGTGATAACAGTTATTTTATTGTATTGCAACTGTCATTTGCATGTCTGTGTCTCCTTTATGATGGTGGAGGAGAGAGACGAGATTGTTTTCATTTTCATCTCTTTGATGTTTAGCCCAATATTTGTTGAGTCAGTGAAGTGAGTGAAGGAGTAAATAAGTTTGATGACAGTACTGTGATCAGAGTTTGTACATATTATGTCTTAATTTATTTATAATGAGTCTGTGGTTCCTTATTTTATTTTACTTCTTCTTTACTGTTGAGTATTATGTGACCTAATGATAAAAGTTGTATTAATTTTAGTCTCTTCAATACAGCTATAAGATTTTACATGTATTTTATGATTCACAATGTGAACTTTCAAATATATACCAGAGAGATTTTAAATGAGCATTAAGCAGATGATCAACATGTAAATTTGTGAATTTCAGTGTTAAAACATATATATTCATTTTCTCTCATCTACAAGTATTATGTTCTTAAAAATAAGGTAGAATTGGTTCTAAAAGAAGTAATTGCATTACCCAAATTCTAACAATTAAACTTGCTCATGAAAGAAAAGCAAACCTTACGTAAAACTTTAACTTTTACAACATTTTCTTTAAAGGATAAGTGTCATTACTCAAAATGACCTTTAAAAGCCTGTGATCTTTTAAAAAGAAATGATTTTATTTTAAAGGGAAACACTTTGCCCCAATTTGCAAGTTAATGGTTGTATTTTTGCCTTAACAGTGATAAGAAAGCAGAAATTGTGGCACAAATGATATAAACGGTGTGTTTCAATTTTGAAAGGCATTATTGTTCCTCTTATTTCTTAAATAAGCATTTATGGAAGCATTCTGACTAATGCTGTATATCAGAAATTTGTGCTCCTACTTCCATTAGGTCAGGATATTTCATTCAAATATATATACATAGACTTTGTGCACAGAAAATAAAGCAAAACTGTACTCAGGGCATTTGGAAAATTTCTCCTTGTGAAATCAATGAACGACACCTTTATTTAAATCCATCTGAAACAAAACTGTGACTTATAATATAGGGCTTAGTTCTGGATCATCAAATTCCCTTTGTATTGGATTCTTATGCGTACATTTTGTGGTAGCTCTAAATATGTAAACTCATCATCCTTTGTGCGAGGCATCCCTCGTACTAAATAAATAATTGCAATATGTAAAAATCTTGGATTACAAATTATAAATGAAAACAAATTCAATATATCCAATCAGCCCTGCTTACACTTACAAGGTGAAGGGCTTTGTCTTTCCCTGAATAAAATGAAACTTGTTGGGCCTTCCCAAGTGTTAGATTTACAGCCACTTTCTCCATCTGAAGACTCTCCCCTCCCCACCTCCAGCCTGGCCCAGCGCTGAACACACAGAAGATGTCACCATTTGATGGTGCAAGTCAATGGGGAAAGCTGATCCAGTTTACTAGGAACATCTTTTTAGGTCTGCCTCTATTGTGTATATTAAAAGATGTTTATATGAACATAACACCAATGAAACATTGATGTGGCTTTACTTGTTAAAGGCTTCTTTAAAGACAAGTAGATTGTGAATGATTGCTTTATAAAGTAGACCCCAATTTACTACCTAACATTTTATCTTTGTCATCATCTATTGTGCTTTTAGGTCCTAATTTTTCATTTTCCTCACTTTTTCAACTTCTTATATATTAGGTTTGTTTATACTTATTTGTCATCATCCCTGTGCCTGTCACAGTGTATATTCATCTTTCACCCGTCTTAAAAACACACACATGCGTAAACGTACATGAAACAAATAAACAAAAACCACACACAAAAATTAAATTCTCCTTCAATACGAAACCCTCTGCTTCGGTTGCCCTTCTGTTTGCAGCCTGTCTTTTTGAAAGAATCGCACTTGATCTTCACCTCTATGTTTCTGTGAACTTAAAATGCATCTTGACATTAAGAAATACGTGGAGGCCAGCCCGGTGGCGTAGCGGTTAAGTTCTCACGTCCCACTTCAGCGGCCCAGGGTTGGCAGGTTCAGATCCCGGGCACAGACCTACGCACTGCTTATCAAGCCATGCTGTGACAGGCATGAAATAGAGGAAGATGGGCACAGATGCTAGCTCAGGGCTAATCTTCCTCAAAAAAGAAAGAAAGAAAGAAAGAAAAATACTTGGTTACCCCTGTGATAGTGCATTTTTAGATGAAGTAGGTTGGATTCTGCTGTTAGATGTTTTTTTGCTCTAAATTAAACTCACAAGAGGACTTGTTAGCATGCAATGGCTAATAAGAGCTGATTTTTATTGAGCACTCAACTACGGTCCAGGCGGTGTATTAAACCCTTTGCATGGATTATGTAAGTTATGCATCACAGACACATGATGAGGTCAGAATTTTGCCCACTGGTAGCTGAGGAAAATGAGGCATCATTCGTTGTGCCCATGCTCTCAAGCACAATAATGCAGGTCACCTTAAGATCATCCCAACCTTGGATATTATAGATCACTGGAAATACACCAACTTTGGTTAGGTCCTAAAATCAAAAGTTGGCAGTGGCTTGGTTAGAGCAATTCATTTCTTTATGTTCTTGCATTGTTCCTAATAGATTTTAAGTCACAGCAATAAAGATATACACCATGAGAGTAGAAATAGGGATACGAAAGCAAACGAACCTAAGATGAGATTAGTCTACAAAATGTATGCTCCAAAATCCTCTACCCTCGGAGATGTGAATCAGAAAATCGGGCTCTGAGCTCACCAGCAGCTAATGCAGATCAAAACCTCATCAGTGACATGATTCACTGTGTCTGCAATCTAAAAACAAACCAGTTGTTCAGGAAAAAAGCAGCTAATCCTGATAATGAGACCCAGATCCTCATAGTAATGATCACAGGGGATTACATGTAAATCCCCTTAAAATATGTGTATCTTTTCAAAAAATTTTTCATATGGGTTTTGTAACTTTCTTAAGCTGTGTTTTAGTGTCAAAGCCATTATGATCAGACTTTCCTATGGGTTTGCCTACATTCTCTTTGTTTCCATTGTAACTGACAGTGTATGATTCAGTAGGTGTGGAATAAATGTGAGTTCTCTCTCCCTCCCCACCTTAAATCCTCAATAGAAAAAAAGTGTAGGGCTGGCCCGGTGGCGCAGTGGTTAAGCGCACACGTTCTGCTTTGGCAGCCTCAGGTTGCCGGTTCGGATCCCGGGTTTGGACATGGCACCGCTTGGCAAGCCATGCTGTGGTAGGGGTCCCACATATAAAGTGGAGGAAGATGGGCATGGATGTCAGCTCAGGGCCAGTCTTCCTCAGCAAAAAGAGGAGGATTGACAGCAGATGTTAGCTCAGGGCTAATCTTCTTAAACAACAAAGTGTGGTGCAGATAAAGTAAGTGTCTCTGAAATGGCCCTTCATCTATTAAATATCTTAATACTTACAAGGACAGTTTCGTTTCTCATTTTTTGTTCTGGAAATATTTAAATGTGGCTTATGGGGTAGCAGAAATATTCTGAAGAGCCATTTGTTTATGAGCAAGTTTTGTGTCATAGGGAAATATTTTATGACTCAGGATTTGTCCCATTTGTTTTCTCCATGTTTAAATAATTCTTTTTGCATGCTTTGTTATTTATCACAAGCTTAAAACAGTTTTAAAATTTCATTATTTTATAGTTCCTGATAAATCCCTTATCTGGGGAGAAGAGTATGTGGGTGGAGAAACATCAAGACTGGTCTGATGCAGAATAAATTTACAGAGATGGAGGCAAGGAAAATCTATCCCTTTTTTTTAAACGAAGATCTAGTTAGTGAAAGAAGATAGATGACAGGATTTTTCTTTGTTATAAAGGACCTTATTCTTGACAATCTTTTCTTATAGCAATCTCAAGGTTTATGTAGATGAAGTGGTTATTTAATAAATAGTTTCAGAGCATCCACAGAAGCATATTAGGAGCTGCATAACTTGCAGAGAGAGAGATACAGAGAGAGAGAGAAGGAAGGAAGGAGAGCAAGCGAGCAGAATGCAAATTTAATTAAACACAAGGACTTCCCTTCAAGAAACTTATTAAGTTAGATGAAATGCACACACAAAATAAGTGTTTGTGTTTGGCACTTCCTCAGAAAGTTAAACATTGAGTTGCCATATGACTCTGCAATTCCATCCTAGGTGTATACCCCAAAATATTGACAACAGGGACTCAAACAAGTCCACGTATACACATGTTCACAGCAGCACTGTTTGCAATAGCCGAAAGGTGGAAATAGCCCAGATGTCCATGGATGGAGGAATGGATACACAAATTGTGGTATATCCGAACAGTGGAGTGTTAGTCACCCATGATAAGCAAGGAAGTAGTGATTCAAGTTCCAACAGCAATGAACTTCCAAAACATTGTGGTGAGTGAAAGAAGCCAGGAGCAAAAGGTTACATGTTGTATGATTTCATTTAAATGAAATACTCAGAGTAGATAAATCCCAGAGACTTAAAGCAGATTGGTGATTGCTAGGAACTGGGGGGAGAGGGGAATGGGGAGAAATTGCTTAATGGGCAGGAGGTTTTACTTTGGAATGATGGAAATGTTCTGTAACTGGCTAGGGGTGGTGGTTGTGCAACATTGTGAATGTATTAAATGCCGCTGAATTGTTCGCTTTCAAATGGTTAATTTTACTTATGTGAAGTTCACCTCAAATTATTTAAGAAATAGCCATATAGACGTATTATGTGGAAATATAGAGATGTTTAAATGCCAGATTAAACAGCTGAAAGATTCAAGTGTTTACCTCCAGGACAGAAGAATGGGGGATTGGGGAAGAGTAAGAAAGCATTGTCGTGTTTTTGTTTTCAACTTTGCAAAAGTACTTAACCTGTTCAACTATGTGTGTCACTTGATAAAATAAAATTAATTTAAAAATTTAAAGAGTGTTTGCTTATCAAGATTTTATAGTAATAGGCAGTTACTAATAATGAAAGATCTAAATCCTTGAGAAATGTTGAATAAAAAAAGTGACTCGAATATTGAGGGTCATTTGAAGAAATCTTTATAGCTTAAAGTATTTTGAGAGTGAGGTGAATAGGTTGATGGCACAAATGGAGCGAGGGGGCAACAGAATGAGGTGAGACATGCAGAGGCTGAATGACTGCGGAATGATAGGAAGGACTTCCCCACAGCTGAAAGTAGAGGTAACAGGAATCCAAAGAATTGGTCACCTTTTCTTCATTTTGTTTATCATCTGCTCTAAACAGTTTACTTACATCTCTTTGCTTTCAATTTTCTAGTTGGTTAAGCAAAAGGCACACTGGAATCTCACAGCTACATGTTGGAACTACTGTAAGAATCCTGTGTTCTGGGGATAGGAAAACCCCTCCTAGATTTTATAGATACGAATTCAGTGTGAGTATGTTAACTACTTTAAGCCTAGAATTATTCCACTGACATTCACCGCTTACCCGTATGGAAATGACTCATATTCTCTAAGGGATGAAAAATCTGTGAGTCTGGATTTCGCTTAGAGAATTGAAATGAAAAGGTATGAATTCCACTGATGCTTTTTTAACTTATTGAAGACCGGAAGAATATTTTTGGACTCAGGGCATTGATAATGGCTTCTACCCACCCAATTCTGTATAAACTTCTGTCGTTTTTAAGTCTTGCTTTTTCACGTCCATTAAAAAATCATTTTTAGAGTGAAATATGTGAGAACTTCCTAAGACATCTTGGAAATTAGCCACATTCCTTGAGAGTGCCCTTGAAAAGTCAGGTGGGGCTTTCAAAGTGACTCTAGGAATTCCAAATTGTTATCAGAACCCACTCCTTCATCTCATCTGACCACTTCAGCCCCAAAAGTACAACCACGGGGCACATTGGAAAGTGAGTGAGGGCTTCCTGTTCTCAGCATTATTTTAATTTGATGTCTCAGAGCTGTCACTTTTCACCCAACTAGCTGACAGACTCCTTGTCTTGCACAGCGTATGAGTAAAATGATAGCTAAAGCATCATCATCTATTGAAGTCAAGGTTACTATTATAAATAACACCTTTTATTCCTTTTTTTGAACCTATGATGAACTTCTCCTATTGCTTTCACTACTGGTGTGTGCTATTCCTTTTCAATGCTTATAAAAGTATAAGTAAATAAACAATCCATGTTCTTGGTTACTTAAGGCAATCCAAACTGACGAAGCTAATTAAAAACGTTCTCTGAGCTTGTTTGCCTTCAATATAAATAAATTGTTAAAGTTTCCTGGAAAAAAGTCCCTCATTCAGGAACCAGAGTATTTGCCTTCTGAGACAATGGAAGAAATTAGCATAAGCCCACCTGTTCAGAGTTTAAAAGAATTCAGCCGTAATGCCCAAAACACATGTCGTGGGGGCCTCTAATAAAAATTTTGAAATTTTGCTTTCCATTAAGTCAGGTACACAATGTTTCCTATATTTTATCTTCTTTTATTATTCTTGTTTCTATCCATATTTCCTATCTTTTTCGCTTTTAAAATATTTTGCTATTGCTGCCCAAGGGTCCTTCAATGGATGAATGGCTGGACAAAATGTGGCGTCTGTATATACAACGGAATATTATTCAGCCTTAAAAAGGGAGGACATTCTGACACATGCCACAACATGCATGAACCTTGAAAGCATTATGCTAAGTGAAAGATGCCAGTCACAAAAAAGACAAATATAAGTGATTCTGCTTATATGAGGTACTTCAGAATAGTGGTTACGAGGGGCTACAGCTGGAGGAAGAGAGGAGAGAATGGGGAATTGTTGGTTAATGGGCCCAGAGTTTCAGTTTTGCAAGATGAACAGAGTTATGTGGGTGGTGATGGTAGCAGAATAATGCCCCTGAACTGAACACTTAAAAATGGTTAAGATGGTAAATTTGATGTTTTATGTATTTTACCACAATTAATTCCTTATAAAAGCAATGGTTTTAGCACTTTCCATTAATTTTATCATTAGCTCTTGGATTAGGTTAAATACTCATTGTTGTGTTAAAGAAAAAAATCTTGCGAATATTTTTTATTAACTATTCGAAAATTCCAATAATTCTGGTAAAAATATTTTCCAAGTGTATCTAGCTTCTTAAATATAGTCTATTAATAGTCTTAGTTTTTAGAATGTGCCATCCTTTGGAGTGACAGACCACATGTAATGCAATATGCTTGAGATCTGTTTTCTCATTAAATCCTCGCAATTATCAAAGTGGAAATTTTTACCAGTGAGGAAATTGAGGCTCGAAGAAATTAAGTATCTTACTCCGTCCCCCAGTGCTGAAAACAGAACTTAGCTTGGTCTGTGTAATAAGAAGCTTTGGAATGCTTGTAATAGAAAATCCCAATTGACATTGACTTCGACAGGGAGATAATGTAATTCATAGATTCCAGTTCCCGAGGGGCAGGTTTCAGATCTTGAATCTTGGGTCTAGCTATTCTTCCCTTAATTCTGCCCTAACTCAATTCTCAGACTAGTGGCAAGTGGCTAAAGTAACTCTTGAGTGTCATCAGACAGCCCTTCAGTAGTCTTCGTCGCACACCTGTTTGGCCAGGATTGGTTCACACGCCCATCCTTAGACCACTGACTGGCCAGCAGAGAGTGATGAACTTAATTTAGAATTTAGGCTCAAATGCATATTGAGGAATCCACCGTCATGACCCTTTTAGCCCGTCTGTGTCTCATGTACTATGCTGCTTTCTTAGAGCTATAGACGTTTTTGATCTGTTTCTGCGCTGCATGGCCCCTACACTTTTATGCTTTTGCATGATTGTATCTGGCTTATTACAATTTCTGTCTCTTGCTGTCACTGTGAACCACTATTTCCAGTTTCTATTAAGTGTGCTTGTTCCCAGCAGTCTTCTCATTTCTCCTCTGATTATTTAATTATTTGCTTCTTAGATACTTTGCCCTGGGAAAATGAAAAAATATCACCTTATTAAGGCTTTATATAAAAATTTAAAAATAGACTAATAGTAATGACATGTTGGTCTCTCCTAAGAAAAAAAATGCATGAGCTTTAATGGGTGCAATATGTATCGTGACTTTTTGCTGTGCAGATGTTTTTGCACGTTTACCGCTTCTTCTCAAGTTTCTCAGTGGTTGAGACTGGCTCCTGAGTAACTTATAACTGTGAGAATTTGAAGTTACACAAAAGAGTATATAATACTTCTACGTATTTCAAAGCTGTAATGAAATTAGTAGCATTAGAATTTTTAGCGTTCCTAAGATGTTGTCCAAGCTATTTTTCATAATCAAATTAGATTTATCAATAGTGGAAGGTAAGGCGGAAAGGTAGGTAGGAAGCTGATTGTGAAAGATTTTGATTGCCAGGCTGGATAACTTAGCAGATTCTTTCAAATATTATCCTCAATATCCCTAAAGGTAGAAGAGAATGGAGGCATGATCTCATAACTTGGGTGGTCAGCCCTAAATGGTCCCAAAACACCCATCAAAATTTATTTGAGTCCTTGTGTTTCAGCTTAAAAATTCATGTAAATTTTGTATTCCCCTCTATAATGTAACTCTTTTAATGTAACAGTTATGCTTTGAGTACTTGTCATTGAATTAATTGACAGACCAGGAAGGCATGCCATTGTTTGCTGATGACTTTGCCTTCAAAATGTCCCACACCCGGAAGGACTTGCATATCTGACCATAACCTTGGTCCCAGGGGAATGTGGAGCCCTCCAAGTCTGTTCTGCCAGCTGCTTGAAGCCATCGCCATCGGGTCGGCCTCAGTTCTACAGAGTGGGAGCCCTCCTACACCCAATATTTGATGCCAGCCTTTCTCCCAAAGTGCTGGCTCCTGCCTGCTGATCGCACGGGTTCACTTTCCTCTTATGTCTTCAACTCTCCTGCTTCTCTGTTTTGGCATTTTTCTTCCCTTCTAAACTGAATTTGGACTTTTGTGCACCCTGACTCAGCCCTTTCCATGGAGCAGGACTAAAAGCTGAAGATTTCTGTAAAATAGCGTGGTAGATTCAGAGTCTTTCTGGAAACTTGGTCTGTGCGAAGGGTTTACGTGGGGAGCCACGGAGTTAAGGACACCCGTTAAAAGACCCGTAGAAGGCAGGTTTGGCAGGAAGGCTGGCGTGATTCGATGCCGTTATGTCAGGACTACAGAGAGACGATGAACTAGGCCTTGAATTATCCTTTTTTACCCCCTTTTGATTAAAGACTGTTACGTGGGCGAAATCATTCATGTGAAATGTTTTAGGCATTGCCCTACATTTAACTTCATGATTGCAATCAAGTACGGGATCTATGAGAATAAGACACTATTAAACATAACACAGCAAATGAGCTAGTTGCCCCCTTTCTTCCAAGAAGAGTAAAATTCAGAACACCGTAGTTAATGGAATAATTAATATCCACTGCTGATTAGAGCGAATTCTTTGGTTGGGAACAATAAATGTCATTCTGCTTACATACAGGGCTTGTTTATTCGTTGAACTTTTGACTTACGGAAACTAGCATTTTACTGTAATAAACACTTGGTTACATCTGTTATAAATTGAATACAATTGGATTTTCCAAGAATAGTGTTCCAATTCTAAACCAAAATTATAAGCAGCTGTCTGCTAATAGATATGCACACCAACTGCCCACCTTTGTGTCCTGTTGTTTACAAATGTTGTCTATACCTCAAAAGTCAAGTTCAAATTGATGTAATTTCTCCTTTGAAAAAGTTACTTTAGGGTTTTTTGTTCTTTTCTGTGCTTACTCAAAGAATGAGCCATTCTGTTTGGGGAGAAAATGGTTGTTTGCAACATTTTCCTTCATGTTGTCCTTTAAATGAATTCAACAAAATAGTTCTGTGTTAATTTTATCCACCATTCCACCTAAATTTAGCTTTATCTTTCTTTTTAATTCTTATGGGGTTTTAAATTCACCTTTTTTCTAAGTGTCTGTTTTTCTTAGTACCAACCTAGAATGTTCCTAGGACTTTGGGGAGGGCAAAACTAATTTGTTTGCAAAAGATAAGCTTAATATTTGAACATTAGTTTTTCATTTTCTTATTAACTTTCTTAAATTATAAAAGAAATATAATTCACATATGAAATCTTGGAATATAGAGAAAAGTAAAGAATTTCTTGAAGTCTTATCCAGTCAACAAAACCGCTCTTATAATTTTGGAGTATTTAATTCCATTGCTTTTTATAAGCTTATTTCTTTTTAGAAATATAGTTATCATCAAGATGTACATGTATCTTTGTGTTCTTTTTCATCTAATGTTTATTAATATGCTTTTTTGTTATATAATCTTCAAAACTATCAGTTTTAATACCAGTAAACCATTCCTTTGTGGAGATATATGATGATTATATTGTTGAACATTTACTTTACTTTTCACTGTTTTGAATAAACTACAAAAATAAGGATTGTCAAAAGTAGGATATCTGGATTAAACTGTAAGAATATTTTTAGACTATTAGAATGTTTTGACAGTTCATCTTTCGAAGTTCATTTTTTAATTGTATCCTAGTATATGGTAATTACAGGATTTCAAGTACCCACATTTAATTATACAATAGCTAATACTGAATTTTTAAAAATGTGCCAACTTAATTGGCAGTAATTTTTGGCTTCAATTGGCATTCTTTTGGCTGTTAGTTAAGATCAAATCTTTTTCCATGTTTATTTTCTAGTTGCATTTTGTATTTTGTAAATTGTTCTTTGTTACTTGACAATTTACCTACTGAATTTCTAATATTTTTAATAATTTTTGTGTATTTCTGACTGCTCCTTATCATGCTAAGAAGTATAAAATTTTTCTTTCAAGTGTTTTTATCATGTAGCATTTGATACATACAAAATATTGAAACAGACAAGTAAGTTATAAAAATAAATTTATATAATTATAATACCTCTTTAACTGGAACCACGCAACTTAACTGGAACTCTCCTTAACCAGAACATTAGCTCTTGACTTAGTAGAATCTTACCCCAACCCACCCCTCCACTGTCTGCTCCTCCCCACCCTCCTTTCGTTGGTATGCACTAATCTTACTTTGGGATTTATCATTCTCTTTGAAGTTGTTTTTAAACTTTTATCACATATATTTGTATTCCTAAGCAACATTTTGTTTGATTTTGCTTTCTTTTGAATTTTTAGAAAATCGTATCCTACTCTACGTGATCTATGCAACTTCTCCTTTTTCTGCACTATGATACTTCTATGAATCATCCATGTTGTTGCATTTAGATATAGTTTGTCCATATTCACCCTGGTGAATTTCTGTTGAGATAACACACCACAATTTATCCATCCACTCTCTTGTTGAATGAGCATCTGAGGTTTTCCCAGTTTGTTACTATTGTAAATCATGCTGCTATGAGTGTTGCTGTAGGTGTCTACTAATGTGCACAGGCACAGCTTTCTCTAAACTATGTTCCCGAGAACAGAATTACTGGGTTATAGGGTATGAAGAGCTTCAGTTTTAAAGTCTAAGGCCGCACTGTGTTTTGAAGTGGCATACCATTTTAACTTTCTCCAGCAAAGTGTAAGAGTTCCTGCAGATCCGCATCCTTGCTGATGCTTTGTATTGTTAGACTTTTTAATGTTTATAAATCTATGGAAGAAAAGCGATACATCGTTATGATTTTAAAATTACATTTTCCTGATTACTAATGAGATTGAGCATCTCCCTATATGTTTATTTGCCATTTGTGGTCCCTCTTTGATGAAATGCCTGTTTGTGTCCTTTGTCCATTTTTCTAGTGGATTATTTGCTTTCTTATTGGGTTCAAGGAGTTTTTAAAAAATGTATTATGAATACGGTTCCTTTGATGGTTACAGATACCTTCTTCCCATTGTGGGCTTGTCTTTTCACTTTCTTGACTGTACCTTTTTTAAAAAGCAGCTTTGTTGAGTTATAGTTGACCTACAATAAATTCCCAAAAGTTTCCTTGTGCCTCTTCTAATCTCTCTTCTGTCTCCCACACTCTTCATCTCCAAGTGCCCGCTGATCTGCTTTCTGTCACTACAGATTAGTTTGCATTTTTTGGAGTTTTATATAAATGGAATCATGCAGTAGGCATTCAGTTTTGTCTGGTTTCATTCACTCAGTGTAATTTTTGGAGGTTCAGCCATGTTGTTGTATATCGATAGTTAATTCATTGTGTTGCTGAGTAATATTCAATTATGTGGATATACTACAATCTGTTTATCCATTCACCTGTTGGTGGACAGTTGTGTTGTTTCTAGTTTTAGGCTACTAAAAACAAAGCTGTTCCTACATTTTTGTATGAACATATATTTCCTTCTCACTTGGGTAAATACCTAGGAGTGGAATAGCTGGGTATATGGTAGGTGTACTTTTAAATTTTAAGAAAGCATCAAACTGTTTTCCAAAGTGGTGTACCATTTTACACTCCAGCTAGCAGTGTATGAGAGTTTCTTCATGGTATCTTTTTATGAACATAAGTTTTTAAATTTTAAGGTAATTAAATGTATTAATCGTTTCTTTCATTATCTCTTTCTACACGTTAAGTTCTTGCCTCCCGAGACCATAATAACATTCTCCTATTATGTTTAAGGTTTTTAGGTTTTGACTTTTATGTTCAAGTCTTTAACCCTTTGGTGTGGTGAGTGTGTAGTGTGATCAGTGTGGTGTGACATGGAATCCAATTTTATTTTTCCCATATGGACTACCAATTGTCTTAGCAACATCTATCAAACGTCTCTCCTTTCCTTTGTGATCTTCAATGCCACCTCTGCCATCCATCACATTTTCCCATATGAGAGGCCCAGGGTGTCATCTCTATACTGTCTTGGTGGTCTCTCCCTAAGTCAGTGCCACACTATGGTAATTAATCAGTGCAGTTTTATAATAAAGCTTCAGATCTAGTAATGGAAATCTCTCTACCTTTTTTTGGTCAAGGTTTTCTTGGCTATTCTTGCCCTTTGTTTTTCCATGTCCTACATTTTAGAATCCGGCGTCCCACATAGCACAACCAGAAGGACCCACAACTAGAATATACAACTATGTACTGGGGGCTTTCAGGAAGAAGAAGAAGAATAGGAAGAAGAAGAAAAAAAGAGATTGGCAACAGATGTTAGCTCAGGTGCCAATCTTTAAAAAAAAAAAAAGAATCAATCTGCCAAATTCCGTAAAAAACATTTCTGGGATTTCATTGAACTGCACTTAATTCAAAGATTAATTTGAGAAGAATTGAAATCTTTGCAAATTGGAGTATTCTGATCCATGAACATGGCATTTCCTTCCCTTTGAGTCTTTCATGTCTTTCAAAAGAGTTTTATAATTTTTTCCGCACGTCTTGCACATCATTTGTTAGATTTATTCCCGGATTCTATATGTTGAAGGGAGATAGTCTCTTTTAAATGCTACTAGCAAATACATTGACATTTTAAGAGGAATTTAGTCTCTTTCTTTTCTAGTTTGCCTTCCGTCACTCTTCCTCTCCCTGCCTGCAAAGACACATTGCTCTTCCATCAGTTTAATCTGGAATTTAACACAAACAAACAAATCTTTTGAAACAAAATGCCCTCTTTTTCAATAATGCATATTTGCATTCTGTTTTAGTTACTATAATTATAATAATTAAAATTATATTTGTTAGAATCTATTTTTTTCATAACAGTTAATGTATGTATTGAATCATCTCCAAGCAGTTGACTAGTTTCAATGCCTGCTGGTAGTTATTTTCTATTAAATGACTCCATTTCTGAACTCGTAGTTTTATTAACCTCTTCATGTTGTGGAATATATTGTCAGTCAATTTTTGTAGAAAACACATTGGCTGGTAAACTTATAAAATCTTTTCATCTCTTAGCTGATATTTTTTATAATATTTTTCATCTGCAGGAGTGATTATTTAACATATGTTGTCCTAACATATTAATAACACATAAATATTTATAAAATTCTTGAATCACAAACTTTCTCCCTTCATGTGCTATGAACTGCTTTGTGGTCTGGCATTTACTGTTGCAGACGAGAAACTGAAATTAGAAAAGGGGCTGTAGTTGATGTTTTTCCCCCAGTTTGCTTGATTTTAGGACTCATTTAAAAATTCTTTAAGTCTAAAATTTTCATTAGGTTATGTCAAAATATTTATTTCTGCTCATTACATTTCTCTGGAAGATGTTAAACTATCAGTTTCTAATCTCAAATGTGCTTTTTCGGGTCTGGAATGTTTTACTCTCTCATACCTCCTATTATTGCTTTTCATCTATACATTTGTTCTTTTTTAAATTTTTTTTTGGTGAGGAAGATCAGCCCTGAGCTAACATCCGTGCCAGTCTTCCTCTATTTTCTTTGTGGGATGCTGCCACAGCATGGCTTGACAAGTGATGTGCAGGTCTGTGCCTGGGATCCGAACTTGAGATCCCCAGGCCACTGAAGCAGAGCATGTGAACTTAACCGCTATACCACTGGGCTGGCCCCATACATTTGTTTTTTTATTGGATGATTTTCTCTCCAAAGTTTGTCCTTCAAGTGTGTCATTCCCTTTGTGCACATTTTTCACAAATGTATTCATCTGGCCTTTATTCTGGGAGTGCTTCTCAAGTTTATTCTCTACAATTATGAATTGATTTCCTGTATGCCTACTGATTTTATTTCAGTCACTACCTATTTCATTTTGCTATTCCTGTATCTTATGTCAGCCAGTTCTTGTTTAATATATTCTTTTCTCTATTGGGCTCAAAAAGTAGATATTCTTAAAAATGTTTTTCTGTTTCTTGAAGTTGGTGTGCAAGGGAGTATGGTGAAGAGACAATAACAGGATTCTCCTTTCAGCCTTTATACTTTCTTTTCTTGGACAGGAGAAATTTATGGATAGATAATTGACTGAATAATTCAACATATATTTACTGAGTACCTACTATGTGTCAGGCACAATTCTAGGCACTAGGGATACAGCAGTTAACTAAATATGCAAGAAAAATCCCACATTCATGGAGGACATCATCTACTGGGGAGACACAGGGAATAAACGAACAAATAGAAAACATTACTTCAGGTGGAGGGATGCGCAACAGAGAAAAATAAGGTGGAGAAAGGGGAGAGGAAGTCTTGGATGGGGATGTGTTGGCTGCTTTTAAAATAAGAAAGTAAAGATATCCGGGGAAGAGGATTCCAGGTGGATGAAATTGCTGGTCCAAAAGCCTTTAGAGGGAGCATGCCTTGTGTGTGAGGAATGACAAGGATGTCAGCATGGCCTGAGTTAAGTGAGCAAGGGGCCGAGTAGCAGGAAGTGACGTCAGAGAGGTATTGGGACCAGATCACACAGGGCTTCTTGACTTTGCCTCTTTCCTGTGTGAGATGGGAACCAGTGGGGGATTTGGGAGCAGAAGCGTGATGGGATCTTACTTTTTTTTTTACAGCCTTACTCTGGCCCCTTGGGTTAAGGATTGACTGTGGAGGTCAGAGTAGAGGGAGACCAGCGAGGTTTCTGCAGGGCCCCAGGGAAAGGATGCTGGTGATGTGGGCCAGGTGGTGACAGTGGAGAGGTGCCAGCGGGTCAGCTCTTGAAGCAGAGCTGATGGGATTGGCTGAGGCATCAGATGTCAGGCGAAAGAGAGAGGAGTTAAGGATAAGTTCAAGTCTGTTTTCCTGAGAACTGAATTGGAGTTGCCCCCTCTGAGCAGCAGAAGACAGACAGAGGATCAGATCTGGGGAAGGTGAGGGGTTCCGGTTTATACATCTTAGATTTGAGATGCCTCTTGGACGTGTAAGTGGAGCTGACAGGTAGACAGCTGGAAGCTCGGAGGAGAGGTCAGGCTGGAGAAATGACTCGAGAGTCATCAGTGAATAAATGGTTTTTAAAACCATGATTCCGAATGACACCAAGGGAGGAAACGTAGGCAGGGAAAAAAAATGTGTTGACAGTCTCACCTGTTTAATTCACTTTTGAGTTTGACTTGTTGATCTTTTCTTATTTCTGCGGTTGTCCTCGGAGGCTGGCTTTAGGTCATCTCCTGTGTGGGTCCTTGTATGTGAGCGCATGTTGGGTTGTTTTGTTCCGTGAATATAGAAGGTCCATCCAGGTCTGTGTGGGAGGACAGACAGAGTGGGAAGATTGTGCTCAGCTCATCACTGCTGTATCTAAGAGTTTTCTTCTAGACCTTAAGATTGTGTGCAGGTTGGTGTGGAAAACATCTTGCATTGTGCCTGGAATAAAGGAGACATTCATCAAGTCCTGGTTCGTTCCACTAGATACGGATTTCCTACTCTTTCTCCAGTTTGGTTGCCTAGCACATTGTCTGGCCCCAGCTCCGTTGCACTTCAGCAATAGACCATGAGGGTGGCATTGCACTCAGGAATGGGTAATCACATATCCCTGGACAAGGAGTCGGTCCAGTGGTGCACATATGGTGCAAGCTGGGCCGATCTGAGTCATCCCTGGGATTGATACAAGCCTGTTGGGATAAAGAAGGCTTCTTCCCACTGAAGTTATTAGTTAATGAAGTTAATTAGTTCCACTAATTAATATAATTCTGGAATTGACAGTAGTCACTCCCTTGCTTGCATGAAGGAAGCACAACTACAGGAGGAGAGAATACAGCTTTTATAAAGAGGAAAACTGAGGTGAGAAATGGGAGAGAATATAGACCCTAACAATATTTTTAAAATATCCTGGATCGAGCCATACCTGAAGTCACTGTAGGACAGCTTTCTTTCTTTCTCTCTCTCTCTCTCTTTCCCTCTCTCCCTCCATCCCCTCTCTCTCCCCCTCCCTTCCCTCCCCCTCCCATCCCCTCTTCTCCTCTTTCCTTTCCTTTCCTTTCCTTTTTGGAATTGGCTTTCTGTTCACTTGCAGTTGGAAGAGTTCTGACTGATTTCATGCCTACTCAATCCTTTAGGCAACCCTCAGGCCCAGGTGTGGGAAATAAAGATCCTTCCTAGTGGTTCCTTGAACAAGGAAGCACATTCAGATGCTTATTTAATTAAGCTCCCTTCTCTGTATCTCAGAGATGGCATCACTGAGTAGTTTCAGGATGTGTTTCTCTGTGAGCACAGAGGCTGTACATGCAGAACCAGCTCCAGGTGGCTTGAGAGGCCAGCCAAGACCGGAATGGGGGTCAGTTGGGGGTCAGTGGCGAATGAGTTGGTAAATTTCCTCCTTGTCTTTATTTTAGTGGGGGAGACAGACATCAAACAAATAAATATAATTTAAGTAATAAAGCAGAAGAGGGCATAGGGAGTGCAGGCCCAATTATGGATAGGAAGGGCAACTCTGGGGAGGTGACCTTCGAATGACACAAGAGAAAGTAAGTGCATGAGCATGGTGATCTAGCAGAGTGGGGTCCAGGTGGAGGCTGTAGGAAGGGCCCCGAGGGGGAATGAACTTGTGTGTTTGAACATCAGCAAGAAGGCTCATTTGGGGGAACAGAGTGAAGGATGGTAAGAGCGGCAGTCAGAGTTGTACAGGGGGTCCTGTCCAGGCTGCAGGTGTGGTGGTAAGGATTTGGAATGTTCTGAAGGCGTGAACTCCATCTGGGTTGGGCAGAGGTAGGGAGGGCGAAATCAGGGAGGGCTGCTGGGAGAAGGTGGCAGGGCCAGAAATGATACCCTGAGCTCCTCCCTCCCCATCCACGCCTCTTTATGCTTCACTCCAACCTGGAGGGAAGGAGGAGAGTGGGGCAGGGCCTGCAGACCACATCCAGGATTTTGATATTTGTCCAAGAACTATGAGGAGCCACGGGAAGATTTTAAGATGCCACATGACATGGTTGGATCTTCATTTCAACACAGTCCTTGGAACCAGGGGAAGGAAGCATTATATGGTAGAAATCTCTTTGTTATTTTTCCCCCTGAAAATGCATTTAAGATTGTCAACTGCAAGAATAAATTTTCCTCTAATCCACACCCCCATTTCTGAGTATAATGAGGAGCTTCTGGGTGGCTTTGACCAGAGAAGTGATGTGATTTGCTTTATGCTTTAAACCATCACTAATGTTCTATGAGAACTGACTGCAGAGGCAGAAGGACCAGTTAGTGGTCCAGGTGGGAGGTGATAGTGACTTGGACCAGAGTGATGGTGACAGAGGGTAATCAGGAGCTGGGAGATAAAGCTGATGGGCTTTGCTGGTGGAGTAGCTTTGGGGTTCGAGTACATGACAGAAGTCGAGCATTGCGTGTAAGGTTTTTGTCTGAGTAAGTGAGTCATTGTATCATTTACTGATATGGGGGGTGAGGGGTTGATTCTGGGAGAGGACATAACAAGAGTTCTCTTTGAGAGCTGTTGTGTTCAGATGCCACTAGACATCCAGGAGGAGATGCCTGCTGTGTGGACTAGTCTAGAATGCAGGGAAGAGGCCAGGGATGGAGGTACACATGAGGAAGTCAACGACTTGTAGATGGATTTGAGGTCATCAGACTCGATGAGAGGTCCGGGAGAGTGGGTGTGGAGAGCAAAGAAGAGAAGTTGGAGGCCTGAGCTCTGGGAAAGTCTACCAGAGGCTTCTAGAAGCACTAGACTGGAGAGGGGCTGCCACCAAGCAGAATACTAGGAGGTTGTGGCATCCTGGGGACCAAGGGCATTTTCAGAAAGAGGGGTATCGACTTTATAAAACATTGCTGAGCAGCCAGGTACAATGAGGAGTGAGGAATGACCATTGAGTTTGCCATTGTCATCATAGCACATCAAGGCCAGGGGTTGGGAGGGATGGAAGAGCCTCCAGGCAGGGACTAACCCTTGACCGAGTGTGGAGGGGCCGTCCCTCCGATGTGCCAACCTCCGAAGGAAAGCAGAATGTGCAGAAGCTGCCCAAACCCATCCTGCCTCTGTGGAAGCGTTACAAATGACGAGTTGGGTACCTGGAAAAAAAGCCAAAATGACACCACTAACACTGTGGTAGAGAAAAATGCAGAGTGCTGGGAATTTCAATAAGATTAAGATAATTTTATCGCCTTTCTGGTATATTTGAATGTGACCTGCACAGGAAACCTGGAAGTTAAGCTAAGTAGAAAAGTGAAGCTGCCTCGTGGTGGTCCCAGGTGACAGATGAATTTTGCAAAAATGAGTGAGTGTTTATGGTAGTTCTTACCACAGTCTGGTGGTAATCCCACCCAACATTTATTTCAACAATTAGCTCAGTTTTATTATTTCTTTTGCAAGTCACCTCTAAGTTGAGCACGATATGTGCTAAAATCAGCCCGAGGCGGGGAAATTTCTCTGGCATTCGAAGGGATTTGACATGTGTTAGTTTTGAAAATTCCCAGCAAGAGGGGATATTTTATTAAAACATTCCACTGAAACAGATTGATAGTTGCTTGAATGATTTTCAAGACAGAACAATTCCATTTGCTCTTAGGGATGAAGGATCTGAAGAATAGAGGTGCTGAGGGTGGTTCTAATAGAAACAATTATGAATGGGGAGCTCACACTCCCTAATGACCAGTACCCACCCCACGACCACTGCACAGTAAGTTTTTATGTTTTGGAGTTCTTATATTTGAGGCTAATGTCCGATTTATGAGCTAACTAATCACGAAAAAAGCAGCTGAGCTATCTAATACCGAGAATCTCTGTTTACAAATTGCATCTGTAAAGACTGGAACAGAAAACAGGATAAGATATAACCAGTGAAACTTGCACTTTCTCCTATTTAGACTAGTTTTCTAGGACAACTTTCACTGGGCTGATATTTGAATATTTGGTCAATATGACCATCTTTTTATGTGTGATTTTAATCTTCAGAAGTAATATAAATGTCTCTGGGAACACAGTTCAAGGAGTAATTAATTTTTCCTGGCAGGAGTCAGGAGAGACTTCAGAAAAAATGTAACATTTGAGGCAAATCTGAAGGGAGGAAATATGGAAGAAAGTATTCCATGCAGAGAGAAAGATGGGCAAAGCCATGGCCACATAGAAGGGCGTGACATGCTTGGATCCAGGCCACGTGCAGTGGGAAGGTGACTGCCTTGAAATTAAGGACTTTAAAGACACGAGCAAGCTTTTGTGGTGTCCGCAGTTTCCAGTTAGCACATGCATGAGCCGCTAGGTGGCCTGCTGACGGTGGGGCAGGATTGACTGCCATTCCCACTGAGACATTTTCCTGCTGCCTGTGACATTTGTATGACCTCAGCCCAGGATCCAAACTGGTATTGCTCAGATCTAAAGATTGATTTTTGATGAGGTGCTAGTGGTAGGTGCCACAAGTGGGGCTTCCAAAGGGCAGGCTTTCCTTGATGGCTATATTAACTCAGTTGGGGCCACATCCAGACTGCATCATGGAGGCCATCACGGGAGAGCCAGAAATGACCAATTGCTCCCTGGTCCTTCCTGGGAAGAATGTGATGGAGGCCACCACAGAAATGAGTATGAGTATGCCTGTGTGAGGACTGGAAACCCTTTCCATCAAAATCAGTTATTAAAATAATTTACCCTATATTAGTCAGGGTTCTCCAAAGAAAAAGAGTCAATAGAATGTGTATATTTGTAGAATAGGTACATATGAAGAATATTATATATGCATATATTCTTTATTTCAAGGAATTGGCTCATGTGATTATGGAGGCTGGCGCATCTAAAATCTGCAGGGTGGGCTCTCAGGCTGGAGACCCAGGGAAGAGCCCATATTGCAGTTCAAGTCTGAAGGCCATCCTGGGCTGACAGAATTCCTTCTTGCTCAGAGGAGGTCAGTCTTTGTTCTATTAAGACCTTCAACTGATTGGATGAGGCCCACCCGCATTATGGAGGGTAATCTGCTTTATTCAGAATCCACCAATTTAAATGTTATTATCCAGAAAACTCCGTCACAGAAACATCAAGAATAACATTTGACCAAATGTCTTCGCGCCATGGCCCAGCCAAGTTGACTCATAAAATCAACCATCACAACCTCCAAAGACTGATGGAGAAGGAGGCTTCTCTATTAGAGCTCAACATCGGCTTATTGTCTTTTTGCCACTTTCCATGTTTCTGTATCCTCGGTGCCAGTAAGATTACCTGGCCCGTGCTAGGTGCTCAAGAAGTGTTATAGAAATGAATGAATAATAGGATAAATGTTTGAGTCTATGTATTTGGAAACACACTATCCGACACTCCGGGTATTTCCCTCCTGGCCAGAGTGTTTGTGCTAACATATTGTGACTGCATTGAGTTGCTCAGTATGTCTGACTTGAGCCTCTGCACCTTCCCAGACATAAATTAGGCATCTTTGGAAATTGATTAGAGCTTTTTCATATTGCTGATTATCATGGAGACATGGGGAATGGACTTCAATGCCTTATGGTTGAGTCTGTTTCATTGAGCAGCTGTCACACTAGTGAAAAACCCTAATGAATGATCTGAGGAATGGTAGCTGTTTTAGCTGTATACATATTACAGTGCTTTGAAAGATCTATTTTCTTTACCAGCAAAGCTTGAGAGGCTATTTGTAACTGTCCTTGGCCCACAGATAATTTGTAGCCCTGGAAAACAAGACTGACAGGTGTGGAAGCTCTCACAGAGCCTATGGTGAGAGGAAGGATGAGTCACAGCCTAGGGAATGGATGGGTGACCACAGGGAGATGGCACGGCCAGAGGAAGTTCATCAGGCAGTGGTGCAAATGCAAAGCTCAGTGCTTCTGATTCAAAACCTCTGCTTCTGATTCTGTCCACAGCCGATGAAGACAAATCCACACTTACATTTCCCTGCTGGTTCAGGTCTTCCCTGTTGTTTTGCACCTGTTGTATTTTGCACTGACGTTATTCTGAGGACTGCACGGAACCTTCACGGGCCACGTTCCTGCCCTTTGTTAACCTACATCCCAGGTAGATGTCTAGGGGCAGAGATGTGTGTTTACCTCTTCTATCTGGGGTGGCAAAATTATTCACATGAGTTAGAATTGGAGTGAAAACTTACAGGAGAAAATAGAGGGACACAGAGATGGGTGATGGCACTCATTCTCTGCCAGCTGCAGTGGGGAAGCAGATATGGGGATGGGAATGAAGGATTAAACAAAGGGCCAAACGAGTATCTGTGATTGGAGTGAGGGAAAGTGAAAGACTACAGGAGTGAAGAAAGAGTCAGGAGAGCTGGCAGAAGGCCTTGAAACCGCCAGGAAGGAAGCCGAGGCTGCAGGACCCAGAGGACTGTCTTCACTCATAAGAATGTCTCATTTGAAAAGCACTTTAGCACTCAGCTCATAGGAACGTGATGTGATCAAAATATCCAGCAAGAAGAAAGCCCTCTTTGTGTCTCTGGAGAGGAAACTATTAAGAAAAAAGAAGGCGGCTGAGAAAATGACAGCAGCCAGAGTCTTGTCTTGAGGAGTAAAAGATCAAGGAAGGTCTTGAAGGGTTGGAGAGAGGACTGGCATTTTATTTCTTATAGAAATCGGGTGAGGGGCCCGCTCCGTGGCAGAGTGGTTAAGTTCGTGCGCTCTGCTGCGGCGGCCCGGGGTTCGGATCCTGGGTACGGACATGGCACCACTCGTCAGGCCACGTTGAGGCGGCGTCCCACATCCCACAACTAGAAGGAGCTGCAGCTAAGATATACAACTGTGTACAGGTGGGGTTTGGGGAGATAAAGCAGAAAAAAAAAAAAAAAGATTGGCAACAGTAGTTAGCCCAGGTGCCAATCCTTAAAAAAAAAAAAAATAAGATTGGCAACAGTTGTTAGCCCAGGTGCCAATCTTAAAAAAAAAAAAAGAAATCAGGTGAAGATAGTGGTGCATCTTTTATTTCCTAGTCTTCTGACCCTGGGTGACTGGGGTGACTCTCTGGGGCTTTATGAAGATGAGCAGAGTGATGGGTTTCCGAAAAGAGATAAAGACTGTCGTCTTTATGTTCAGGCAACAAAGACGAGTTCATGAAAATACACTGTCAACAGAACTGCAAATGAGCATCTTGGACTGAGCCAGAAAAAGTCAGGATAGGGTGACTCTCAAGACCATGGCAGTTGAGATAATTAAGGGAGCACATTCCTTGTTAGGAAGAAACTGAGTCTAGATCCCAGAGGAAGATTCACATATAGTGGGGGAAATGATGAAGGTGAGCCTTCAAAGGAGATACAAAGGTTAGAAGGATACAGAGAAGCAAGATCAGTGGATTCCTTCAGAAGCGTGATCTAGAGCTGGCTCGTCCCTTTGCAAAAGGTCCAGCTTCCTCCTGAGCACCAGGGGCCATTTCTGTAACAGACACTGAGGAATACATCCTCGTGCCTCCCACTGTCCTGTGCTCAGATTCCCTGGGTCCACAGTCTAACCAGGCCTAGGCTGCCTTTGTAATGAGAAACAGGTCACAGAAGCTACTCCTGTGTCCTCTGCTTGGATTCCCTGAGAAGCCCAATGAATCAGGATCTGCCCATTGGGACAAATTCCACTGGAAACCCAACAGCCTATTAGCCAGTTCCTCCAGGCTGCACACCCTTGACATTCTTAACTGCTTCTCAAAATCTAAGTCCCTCCAGAGTAAGTTACCTCTTTTGTGCAGCCCAGCCTGCTCTGTGCTTCCTTCCTCTAACCCAGCCTCCACCACTCCCTTCCTCAAAACCTGTGCACTGTGCCTTATGGAATACTGGTTCCCTTCCTCTGCCCTCCTCTTCAGTGGAAGCTCTCTTTACCGCTGGGTCTTAACTGACAGCTTCCTCCATCTCAAGGCTTTCACTTTTCCAAAACTGCAGGTTCTATGAGAGCAGAAAGCACATGTGATTTGTTTACCAAGAGTCTTCCCAGTTTCAGGCACAACCCAAGCACTAGCAGGTACTCAAGAAATGCTTCTTGAATGAATGAGTGGGTGCAGGTAGAATTTGCCCGTTTGCCACAGCCTGTCTTCTCAGAATCAGGACCTGGGGTTGTGATCCCTTTATTCCCTCTGCATTTTACAGATAATGATTCCACTTCTGCTTATCAATGCATTCTTATCAATGTGTGCTCATCTTCTCCATCTATGCCCATTTCTAAAATGCCGGTGTTCCTCAGTGTTTCATCTTCTGCTCTTTTTTCTCTTAACTCTCCACTTTCTCCCTGTGCCATTTCTGCCACCCCTTGAATAATTATTTGCATTAGAGATGTCTTCCACATTTAGGTCCACTCAGACCAGCTGGTGAGATCCAGATAGAGACCTCAGTGCTGCGCACTGATTCATTGTACCTAAGGGGCTAATATTGACCTCACATTCAACCTATTGTAAATTGAACACATCATTTCCCAAACATCTCTCCAAATTTGCTTTGTCGCCTGTATTTTTTTTTTTTTGATAACCTTCCTTGTATATCATGATTGTTTCATTCTCTCCAACTCCATTCACACAGCCTTCTTCTGGCCACCATCATTTATTGCCTGGGTTATTGCAATCCTTTCTTAAACTGCTTTCCTGGTATCTACTTCGAGCTCCATCCAATTTAATATCCAAACTGTCATCTTTCTAACACAAAAATCTGATCATGTCCTTCTCTTGCTTAAAACCCTTCCGTTTCTCTACATTCCCCTTAATAAATGTCTAAACTTTTTGGCATGGCACACACAAGCCTTCAAAATGTAACCCAAGCTGACCTCTTCTGCTTCATCTCTTGCCACTCTTCTGTCTGCCCAGCCCTAACCCACAGCCCTGCTGAACTTTCAGCAATCCTGAGAATATAACAATGGGTCATTCTTTCTTTCGTGACTGTTTCTGTTGCTTGAAAACAGGCTTTTTCTTTCCTCTCTTCCAACTACTTCTTCATTTTCCAACTTACATGACCTCCTTCCCTGATGGCGTTGGTGCCTCTCCTGTGTGCTCACACCCACAATTCCTTCTTTCATGAATTGTCCCTGTATGTTGTGCTTGCCTGTTTACTTCTCTCGTTTGTCCCCCTCACTAGACAGAATGCTCCTTGATGGCAGGTGCTCAAATTGTGTCACTGTTCACTCCCCACTGCCCAGGACAGTGTCTGGCCCACAATATAGTTGTTGAGTTAATTTGTGACTAGACTTGGAGGATGGGCTGTGACTGACTAATGATGGTGTCAATGCAGGAGAGTTCCACTAGCTGCATCTCGTCAGGGTGAAGGCACTGGTCCTGTTTTATATTATCATTAATATATTCAAGTACTTTTTACAGCTTGGAAACATTGGAAGTTTAGTGGTTCGTGAGCAAGCACGCCCCTTTTCTTTCTTCCTTGTAAAAGGTTGGCCATTAGAGCTCTCTCTACAACACTGTGTGAGGCGTCCCGTGCACTGGAGCCGATGTCTTGTTTGGGAGGTTTATCCACGCCCAGATTTTAATAATTTAAACTGATGAGCATCCGTGTGCTGAAGCATTTGAAATATATGCTGAAAATGTCTTCTAGTTTTCACTTCCCCACATTGTGAGTCATGAGGTCCTTGCAGGAGCTAAAATTTCTTTTGGATAATAGGACACCCTTTCTCCACCTCTTCTCTCGTGACCTTGAACTTAATTTCAGTATGAAAAAAATTCAATCTCATTCCATTTCACTGTGATGGATGAAATTAATTTGTTAGTCTGGCTCATGGTCTTGAAAATCAAAATAATTTCCTTGGTTAACAAATCTGGTTGCAGAAAAATGTGAAGACAAAGTTCTAACCTTGTGGCTTCCTTTCCTGTATCCGGAGACGTCTCCAGGGGCGTTTTGTCAGATCATGTGTCTTGAAAATATTTCTGATTAGTTATGGGCAACAGAACCTGGAAGAAGACTGTTAAGGCTCAGGTTTTGAAAAATGTTGAGATGAGGGCACATCAGGAGACATTTATTATTGTGTCTACTTTTTAAATAAATTTTCTGGAAAATTTTTTGTACAGGCAAAAAATGAGTCCAGTGCATTATTATTTGTTTTGCTTTTGACAGTGGATTCTGTATTTTGCGTCCCTCAAAATCCACCCTCAGGTGAGAGGGAAGACACAGGTGGTTTGTGGGTATTTGGGAGCCCTTGATAGATCCAGCTGGATGCCAGTTTCTATCATTGTTCAATTATCCTGTGGTTCATGTTATACCCAAAATAGTTTTCATAAAGAAACAGATTAAATTTCACCGTGAACATTTTCATCAATTCCTGGAATGTAAGAATGTCATTAATTAGCAGGTGGAAGTGTTGCATTATGTGTCAGGAGCAATTTAATGAATTAGAATAGTATTAACTTTGTCTCTCTTTCTTTCAGTTCCTAAGACATTTACGTTTTATTTACTCTTTAGCTGTGGGCTTAAGCAAGCTTTATTTTAGAGTGGAAGTTATTGAACAAAATATTTGTTTGCTCCAAAGGTAGGTTGATTTTATTGCTTTGAATTGCATGGGAAAAAAATTGTGCTTTGATCCAAATGTTAATTGAATGCTGAAGAAGTGTTTCTGAAAATTTGACTTTTTATTTTTTATTTTTGGTGAGAAAGATTGGCCCTGAGCTAACATCTGTGCCAGTCTTCCTCTATTTTATATGTGGGTTGCCACCACAGCATGGCTTGATGAGCAGTGTGTAGGTCTATGCCCAGGATCTGTACTCGTGAATCCCAGGCCACTGAAGTGGAGCCCATAAACTTAACCACTGTGCCACCAGGCTGACCCCAATATTTGACTATTTTTAAAAATTTTTATTTACCTATTTATTTATTTATTTAATTGCAGTAACATTGGATTATAACAATAGATAGCTTTTGGATGTACATCATCATATATTTCGAATTCTGTGTAGATTACATCATGTTCACCACCCAAAAACTAATTATAGTGCATCCCCTCACATGTGAGCCTAATCACCCCTTTTGCCCTCCCCCCCCTTCCCCTATGGTAACCACCAATCCAATCTCCATTGCTATGTGTTTGTTTGTCCTTGTTTTTATCTTCTACTTATGAATGAGATCATATGGTATTTGACTTTCTCCCTCTGACTTTCACTCAGCATGATACCCTCAAGGACCATCCATGTTGTCACAAATGGCTGGATTTCATCAATTCTTATGGCTGAGTAGTATTCCATTGTGTATAAATACATCTTCTTTATCCATTCGTCCGTTGATGGGCACCTAGGTTGCTTCCAAGTCTTGGCTATTGTGAATAATGCTGTGATGAACATAGGGGAGCAGATATCCTTATGCCTTTGCGTTTTCAAGTTCTTTGGATAAATACCCAACAGTGGAATAGCTGGATCATATGGTAGATCTATTCTTAATTTTCTGAGGATACTCTATACTGCTTTCCATAGTGGCTGCACCAGTTTGCACTACTTATTATTTTGGTTGGGAAGATTGGCCCTGAACTAACATCTGTTGATAATCTTCCTCTTTTTGCTTGAGGAAGATTGTCACTGTGCTAACATCCATGCCAATCTTCCTCTCTTTTATTTGTGGGATGCCACCACAGCATGGGTTGATGAGCAGTGTGTAGGTCTGCACCTGGGATCCAAACCTGCAAACCCTGGGTGGTCAAAGCAGAGCGTGTGATTTTAACTGCTATGCCACTGGGCCAGCCCCCCAAATTTGACTATTTTTAACGAGTTTGATACAGGCTCCAATTAAAATGACCACATAGGGGCCGGCCCCATGGCTGAGTGGTTAAGTTCACACACTCTGCTTTGGCGGCCCTAGATTTTGCCAGTTTGGATGGACATGGCACTGCTCATCGGGCCATGCTGAGGTGGCGTCCCACATAGCACAACCAGAGGGACCTACAACTAGAATATACAACTATGTATGGGGGTGCTTTGGGGAGAAGAAGAAGAAGAAAAAGAAAAAGGAAGATTGGCAACAGATGTTAGCTGAGGTGCTGATCTTTAAAAAATAAATAATAAATAAATAAATAATAAATAAAATGACCACATATAACATTGACTTTCATTTTTATTAACTCAGAATTGTGTGTTATAAATATAATTTTCCACTGCTCATGCAATAGTACACTTTCTCTATGTCCCTTAGGTACTATATATTTGATTACATTTATTTTGAAATGATCTTTTTTCTCTTGTATCAAAACTATTAGTTATGACATGTTACTAATGAATGTAAGCATACAGGAGAGACACTTTTATTAAATCCTAAGCATTAGATTTTATTCAGTGTCTTTAGAGTGTTGGCTTTTAAAAAAAGTTCTATCATGAGCCAACGTAAACAAGCATTTGCTGAGTGCCTTCTATGGGTCAGTCCTGTGTTAAGCTACATGTGCTACGGCCTTAAACCTACAAGAGCCCTACAAAGTATTATTATCTGCAGTTTACATAGAAGGAAGCTGAGACACAAAGACATGGAGTACCTAACCCAGGTTCACACAAATAGCAATTGATGAATTTGGGATTATAGACCTTTGAAATCAGTGATAGATCCTTTGCATATTGATTCTCTGGTTTAATGCCTCTTATTTTCTGTGGGAGCTCAAATTTTTATATAGAAATTTTCTTCTTCTTTGTTTTTTTTACTGAGGAAGACTGGCCCTGAGCTAATATCCGTGCCCATCCTCCTCTACTTTATATGTGGGACACCTGCCACAGCATGGCTTGACAAGCAGTGCATAGGTCTGCACCTGGGATCCGAACTAGCGAACCCCAGGCCGCTGAACGGAACGTACAAACATAACCACTGCACTACCATGTAGCCCCTTTATAGAAAGTATTTTGTGCCTAGTTGAAAAAAGATTCCAGATTTGATAAGCAGTGAGGCCAATGAAGTAGAAATCAAATAATAATAGAGGAAAAATAGGCTAAGACCAGTGGTACTGGTTGTAATCAGTGTCCATGGTCATTGCCTAGAAGCTTTATGGAAAGAAAAGATAAAATCCTCAGTGACAAGGATGAGAAGGTCATTGTACCCCAAAAAGCATGACCACTAAACTCATAGCTGTTAATGGAAATAATCTGAGAGTTTTGTATTGTAACATGCTTTATCTATTATGTCTGCTTCATCTGTGCACTTGCTTGTGAACATAATCAGAAGTCAGATAGCTACCTGCCTGTTTCTGGGTTGAAGTAGCTGTAATAATTTTAGGTAATTTAGGGTGCAAGCTAGGAACTGGATTTGGAGATTTGCAGCTTGCATGTGGCTGAGTTGACCCAACTCTCTATAATATACTCTCAAAACATTTGGGAGCAGGAATCTCACTGATTGAAGCAAGAGTTATCCAGACTTGCAGTTTCTAGAAGGGTGAGGGAGAACAGAAGGAGAATCTATTCCATAATAAGCAAATTAATCTTTTTTAATGATTGAAAACACCATATGTCCAAACTGCAAACTAATCTCAACAGTTGATCAATGAAAAATAATTAAGAGCTTTTGATTTACCAACCCATCTAATATAAATTTTAAAACATCCATTTTTTTTAGAATGTAAGGGAAATCATAGATTTAAAAACTTGCGGACTGTCACTTTCAACTCTGCCTTTGCAGCTTAATTATTCTAACTCCTCCTTGTCTTCCTGATAAATTTCTACTTACCCACAAGACCCAACTCAAAAGTGCCCTGTCTGTGAATTCTCCCCTAGCCATTAACTCACTGTTTGCTCCTCCCTAATCTTCTCTGTTCTAATGGGAAACAAGATGACTGCTCGTAGGTACACATAAACAGTCTCTTTAAACTGAAGCTTTACTACAACTCACACTTTCAATGTTCTGCCTAGGAGACTTCCAGCATTTTTCCAAGTAGTCTAACAGACAGACTCTCCCTCCTTTCTTGTTATGATCTTTGATGAATCTCATTGGATTTTCTGATCCTGACAACCTTTACTGGGGCATGATGGAGGCCCAGAGGTGGCAGCTAGCAAGGCTGCTGCCTCTGTATCATCTCCCACACCTCTTTCTACCCCTTTCATCCTTGATGCCCCTATGTCCCAAAGATAAAGTGTCCCTCTCTTTCTGATTTTGCCCTCAAGCTTCTCTTTAGGACACTTGAATCCTGACACTCAACTTGTTAAATTTCTAAATGCTCCTTTTTTTGCTTTCTCCTGTTTCCTTCATCTCTGGGCATCCTCTGAGGGAAGGAGCTATTGGGTCTGTTGTACCATTTCTTACAATATTTTTTTAACGAGCATTGCTAATTTTTTCCATTTGTGAGCCTTAGTCAGTGATATTTAATTGCTGCATTAAAAGAAAGGATAAAATCAAAGGAAAAGGAATTTTAAAATACCATTGGCAAATGGTTTAAAGCCACCAAATTATCAAAACAATAATTAAATACAAACTGGATTTCATCGTCATTATACAAACACCCAGGCAAATCACAGACAATGTAGCCGTCGTAGCTGACACTCGTGATCCAGAGACCTGCAGCTGTACCACCCCCACACACTCTGCCAGGCCCAGCTGCCTCTGGCTGTGGCCCGGATTCTTTCCAGAGCTGTACAGCAAATGGAACAAAAAAGTTTGAAAGAGAAGATAACTTAGATCCTTGGAGCTTACTAAGAGAAATTAAATCCTGAAGAAATTCTAGGAACCTAAATCTATGGGTTTGAAAAAACATTTTTTTAAGTATATATGGCAGTTCTTAACCACTGATCTTCTCTGTGATCCAGGGAATTAAGACTCCTGGTTTAGTCTCAATTCAGTCGCCTTATAACTGGCCATATAATAATTTTGTCCAAGTCTCTTAGCCTCTGTCATCTTCAGTGATCACAGAAGTCCCTAATAGTGCTAGAATTCAATACTTCTGTGATCCTATTGGTAAGAACGTACAAAATGTGCAATGAAGAGATGAATGTAGATGATCTTTTCTCCCCAATGGCATTTAGTGAGGAGTGAAATGCTTATGACTATGTGAATGCGAAGCAGAAAGAAATGAGGAACGAAAAGAGAAGAGAAGCAGAAAATAGAAGCCTCGAGGGAGAAGATTTAATAGGTTATTGTGGGAGTAGCAATACCAGCAGGAAAAAATAGAAAAGTCAATAGTCAAAACAAGTCTTTTGGCCGTGCCGTGTACCACGGAGAGCCTAATGGAGCGACTGAGAACTGATGAGTGCAGCAAAGCTTCCTGTTGGCCTCAAGTAAACACCTATGCCTCGTGTCGTTCACGATTATGAACCAGTGCGTCATCGCAGTGATGTTTCATTTTACTTTCTAGTCATTCACACATTTATATTACCTTTGGTTATTATGTGATTCTGAGGCCTGCTTTAAAGAAGCATAAGATTTAAAAAAAAGAGAGAACATATAGATAAATACACAGGAATTGATGTGGGTTGATATTTTGAAAAGCAGTCTTGGGAATGCTGAAGATGAGTTTGATGGATAAATATATGGTGCATTTAGTGTTTGTTTTTGAAAGGACTGCTGTCTATTTTCAGATTATTCTTGTTTATTTTTTTAACATTTTTTCCATTTTTTTCATTGCAGTAAAATATACATAACATGAAATTTACCATCTTAACTATGTTTAAGTGTAAGTTTTTTATAGTGTTGGGTCTTACCTTTAGGTCATGGATCTATTTTAAATTGATTTTTGTATATAGTATTAGGTAAGGGTCCAACTTCACTTATTTGCATGTAAGTACACAGTTTTCCAAACACCATTTGTTGTAAAGAATGTCTTTTCTCTGTTGAAGGGCCCTGGCACCCTTGTCAAAAATCCTTTGACCATATTTGTGAGGGTTTATTTCTACGGTCTCTATTCTATTCCATTGACCTCTGTATGTCTATCTTTATGCCAGTGCCACACTGGTTTGATCACTGTGGCTTTGTAGTAAGTTTTGAAATCAGGAAGTGTGAGTCCCCCAGTTTTGTTCTTCTTTCAGGATTATTTTGGCTATTTGGGGTCCCTTGAGATTCCGTATCAATTTTGGGATGGATTTTTCTATTTCTATAAAAATCAACATTGGGATTTTGATAGGGGCCCCATTAAATCTGGAGATTGCTTTGGCTAGTATGGCACCTTTCCATTTGTCTATGTCTTCTTAATTTCTTTCAGAAACGTTTTGTAGTTTTCATTGAACAAGTCTTTCACCTCCTTTTTAAACTAATTCTTAAGTATTTTATTCTTTTTTTTACTATTGCAAATAGAAATTGTTTTCTTAATTTCCTTTTCGGATTGTTCATTGTAAATATATAGAAATGCAATTGATTTTTTTGTTGCTGTTGAATTTGTATCCTGTTACTTTGCTGAATTTGTTTCTTATTTCTAACAGGGTTTTTTTTTGTGTAATATTTAGGTTTTTTTTACATGTAAGATCATATCATCTGTGAACAGAGATAATTTTATTTCTAATTTGGATGCCTTTTGTTTTCATCATTGAATTGAACTTACTGAAATAGCAGAGGCATTTAGTTATTACACATAGTGAGAAGTCTAGGTACAGGTAGTTCCAGAGCTGGTACACCCAGGGCACTGGGTCAACCACTCTGTGACGTTCTGGCCTTTTTCTTATGGATGACAAGGTGGCTGCCACAGCTCCAAACATCACACCCTCACAGCACAATGTCAAAGGAAAGAAGCAACAATAACCAGGCTACTGAGAGAGGTCTCCTGGAATGCTTTCCTGTTTTCTCAAGTATGTGGAACGTGATCAGCTACAAGGAGGCTGGGAAAGCCAGTGACTCCTCTTTAGACTTTTGGGTTCTCAAGTCTGTAGGCACAGCTTTTGGTCACTGAAGAATATTCTTTCCCATCTGTCCTTTCCAGACACATCTGTGGCAGAGAGAATCCAGTTCTGGAGGTCAGAAGTCTGAAATGGGTCTCACTGAACTAAAATCCAGCTGTCTGCAGAGCTGTGTTCCTTTTGGAGGCCCTAGAGAAAAATCCATTTCTTTGCCTTATAGCTTCTAAGCTGTCCGTATTCCTTGATTCATGGCCCAATTCCTTTATCTTCAAAGCCAGCATCATCAGGTAGAGTCCTTCTCATGCTGCCACCTCTCTGCTTCTTCTGAATGCCTTTTATTTCTTTTTCTTGCCTAATTACTCTGGCTAGGACTTCCAGCACTATGTTAAATAGAAGTAGCAAAAGCAGGCATCCTTGCCTTGTTCCTCATCTTAGAGAAAAGCTTTCTGTCTTTCACCATTAGTATGTTTGCTGTGGGTTTTTCACAAATGGTTTTATTATACTGAGGTACATCAGTGTTTAATTTTGAATGTTGCAATTTCTCTGAATGTCTGATTTTGGAGTAAGTAGCTTTATTGTGTAGAAGGCAATAACAGAAACAACAACCACACACATAATGATTAGATAATGGTATAGAGAGAAGATAATTATGTCTGACAGACCTTGGGCTGATTCACAACTCTATCTTCTGGCTATCGGATTTGAACAAGGTGCTTAACCTCTGTGAGCCTCTAGTTTCTTGTCTGTGGAATTGCCCTAAAAAAATGGTATGCATCCTTTAAAATTTTCAGATTGCTTCTATATCCACACCTGCACTGTGTGTATGAAGAGTGCATTACTTTGCTGAGGAAAACTGTTTCCTGCAACTTGATACCATATCATTATTTAGCTCATTTCTCCCATTTCCCTCATATTGTGCATACATCCTGCTAGGAGACCAGCCAATTTTATTTTACTCTGAAATTTTTCTCTCTTCTTTCGTTTAGAGAAGTTTTATTTCACTGCCCAGGCTTTCACGTATGTTTCCAGGAGTTGGCCTAGACAGGTTGGTGTGCATACAAGAACCTAATCAAGAAGATGAGGAGCTGACGGTGCATTCCATCATGTACTTGCTAAGAACATCCTCTGTTGCCCTAGGGGTCAAGCTCCCTTTCCCACTAGGCGTGAAGGGTATAAGGACAAGATCACTGGCCGTGATGATGTGCACGTTACAGTGCATGCAGGAGGCAGATGGAAGCAACTCCTTTCACCTCAATGCTGATTGATTTAGGCTAGTCCATAAAGTTCTCATACCATCTGAATAAGACTAAAAGTGAAGTTAACAAAGAATTTGTGACATTCTAAGTTTGCATCAGTATGCACTAAGATGGAAACATTCAGGAAGAGCAAAGCAAAAGAGGGGAACTGACAGTGGGACAGGAATTGAATTCTAGCAGTCACAATAGGATGTCTATGTTGGCAACCAAAGATTTTTTTACCTTTTTCAATAATAATAATAAGAAGAAAAATAGGAACAAAAAAGTTTGCAACATGGGAGGATGAAAAAAAAATGAGTCAAAAGATTGATAGTAAGATGAAGGCTCTGCATGTACTTACGTTGAGACAGTTGACCAGTTGATAAAGAAAAGTTCAGAGAGTTGAACAAGTATCCAATTCAAGGCTGATCTAGACCTAAATTCAGTCACTAAATCTTAAATGTTGATTTTTTAAAAATGTAGTTGGGCAAGTCATTTAAGTTGAACTTTCTTGTTAGTTACCTTGTGATGTTAGTTATGATAAAGACTATAGGACAGTTGGACAGAAAACTCTTCCTTTTGTTTTCCCTTTTCCTTCTCTTCAATGTCACCTGTTTCCTCCCCCAGCAATGTGCATTAAACATCAGAATAAAAAGCATTCCTTTGCTATCCTACCTAACGTAGGATCCTGCATTACTACTTTCAAATTTCTGAGTCTTGTCAGGGGTACTCAGTAATTTTAATTTTATTGAATTATCACAGTAAGGGAGAATTTAAAGGTGCCTTACAGAAGAACATTTGGCTAATAAGAAGGTAGACAGTAGTTAAATTTCTTTAATTAGTAATAATTTCAGAGTGTTCTTCTGCTCTGTAGGAGATTCGAGTCAGATGACAAGTTGAAAATCATGTATTCTAAAAAAAACTGGGTCTTTCCCCAAGAGATTTTTATGGCTTCTAAATCAAGTGTGGTTTCATGCCCTGTTGTTGTCACTAGTGGTGTGATAGAGTGAATATAGAAAATATTGATTTTTGCTTTTGTAATGTTTGAATACTGGCTTTTATTTATGAGAAGGATCTTGAGATTCAAACAAACATTTAATAGTTTGATCAAATTTATCATGGTATGGTTTCCTCTGGGTACCAATTAACAGCAAAGAGCAATAATTTATTTTTTCAACCCTAATGTTAACTGGAAGTTCAATCAACAAATATTTAGGTTCAGAAGCCCTTTGACTCCTGAGCTGTGGTTACCACTCTGTGTTCAAGTTCCTCTCTGGCAACATGTCGTTCTTGCCTGTTTTCAGTCATTTGTTCAGCAAACATTTATCTAGGCCCTATCCTGTGCTGAGTGCAAGAGAAACAGAGATGGGCATACAGAGGCCTACCTCCTAAGGACCTTATGGATTAGCTGGGAGACACAGGAACTTTCATGGTAGTAGGTGGTAAGAGAAGATAGTCAGAAATGATTTCCAAAAAACAGATGGACAAAGAGGGCAATGAGTGCAATGGCAGAGAGATATGAATGTGTGCATAGTACTTCCTGAAAATTACAGCTGAGGGTGGGGGGAGGAGATGATTCTACTAGGAAAGAATCAGAAGGGCAAGGTAATGGACTGGATAAGGGAGAAGGAAGAGGCGAGGACCACTTGGGTTGGGCAGTTGGGAGATGCCATTCACAGAGGAAAGAAAGGGCTGGGGAGGCATTTGGGTGGGGCTGGGATTTTAATGCCCTTCTCCCTTCCATAGTTTCCTAACACAGAAGTGTATATGTAAGGAAAAAACTCAAATGACACATAAGCACTGCTTTAGTAATAATCATGTAAGCATCCTACGCCCCAAGAGAAGCCCACAACTAAGGCTTAAGTCTGGGAACCCAAGTGGGGCTTCCTTCTTTCTTTCTCAACAGAGACAGCTGAATCTGGGAGGCAGACACTGGGTCCTCTAATTCAGGAGACCAGAAGGAGTAGGCTGGCTTGTTGCCCCCGTGGCCAGGCCCTGCCCAGGAGCCAGGATCCTAGAAGAGCAAGACTTGGGAGAAAAGTGACCTCTGAATTAGAAAGTGGCAACAAAGTAGATGAAGCCTAATTCTCTCTCCGAAGAACAGTGAGCCCATCCATTCTTAAAATGGGGCTCAATGGATATTTCAAGAGCTGACCAATAAGATTCATAACTTTTCCCTTGGGGAAGAAGTAGTGAGGGGATGGAACAGCGGGGCAGGGACATTATCTCTTGTATGGTCAGAGGCAGAAGCATAGGGACAGTGACAGAAGCATATTCCTTTCCACACAGCCACCCCAACACTGGACATAGTGACTCTGGAGGCTGTGAAGCAACTGAGAGGAAACACAGCAGGAATTCTTCCTCTGGAGAGAAAGAGTTGTTTGGGATGTCATCAGAATTTTGGTGGTAGTTAAAAGTTAAAATGGGGGCGGTCACTAGGGAAAAATGTTTCATGAATGAGGAGGGAAGTGTATGGAGGATGGAATATGGGAGCACCAGTATTTAAGGGACATATCAAAGAAGTGGTGTCTAGAGAGGTAAGTCAGAAAAGAGCGTTGTCATTGAATCCAAGAGAGGAGAGAGTGTCAAAATGGAAGGGGCAGTCAGGAGGGCAAAGTTCTTTAGATGGATCAAGCCATATAAGTTTCAAAAGCACCCATTGATGATTTCAAGTAGGGACCTCAGGTAACTCGTATAATGCCAATGCATGGTTAGGGGAGAAGACAGGTTCCGTGCACATGGGAGGAAAGGAGAAAAGAAAAGGCTGAAAATGCAGGGGTTGGTGGAGATGAAAGAAGGAGCAAATTTCAGAGATGCTGGGAAAGGTGGGAGGGAGTCAGAGCTCCAGGTGAGCCGGAGTCTCAGATGCACCAGGATCTTTCCCATCTCAGGGACTTGACATCTGTGCTTCTTCTTACTTCCAGCTCTTCACCTACCAACTCCTGCTCATCTTACATGTCAGTTCATCTAAATACGTTCCTCAGGAACCTCAATCTAAATTAAGTGCTTCTATTTTATTATTTTGTCACACCCTATATCTATTCTTGAATTTCAGAAGGCTTACTACTGTTTATAATTACATATTCTTCTCCATCCTTATTTGTTTAATGCTTGTTTCTTCTATGAGACTGGAAGCCACACGAGGGCAGGAATCATGTCTGGTTTTGTTCACGGTTGTGTTCTTGCCACTTAGCCTGGTGTCAGGCTCATATTAAATTCTCAGCAAATATTTGTTGAATCCGTCAGTGAAGTTTGTTGGACTACTCCTGTCTACTGAAAGGTACTTTAATTTTACTGTTCAGGAACAAAGGTATATTTGTAAACTCTTTATGGGGAAAGTATAAGCTGCCATTTTAAGGATATAGGAAAAACTTAGTCTTGATTTTTTAACCCAGTGGCTCAGCTTTACTGTGATCACAAGAGATGAGGGGTTGAGAAAATACCTGGACATGTAGCTCAGAGATGGATTAATTCAAGGATCATTGACTTGCCTATGGGCAGTCCTGGGCTGAACTTGCATATGGCAGGGCTGAGGGTGATGCGGATTTGCCTGGATCTTCTGGAGCTGCACAGATCTACAGCAAACAACCCTCCAGAATCAGATCAGAGAGTTAAACGAGCATTGATCCCTACAGTGTGCTGTTTGCACTGCCAGGTGCTGAGGGTCCTCAACTGAACAATGCACATCCCCCATTCCCACAGAATTTCAAACCTAGTGAGGACTTAGAGTAACGGGGAAGAAGGTGGGACAGCAAGTGTGTTTAGTCAAAGGAGTGGGATTGATGGCCACTATATTATTCTTTCATCCCCTCTCTCTCACAGGTTTTGCTTTAATGACCTTAGAGTCTAAGAAGCTCTATTCAGAACACCAGAGCACATTTGGCTTTGACATATGTAATCATTGCATGCCCTGAGAACTCAGCTCCCTTTTACCTCAAAATTAATTATAGGCATTTATATTTTCAGGGACCAAAATGGCTAATCAGTCCTAATTAACTGGTAATCAATCAATGCTTCTCTTCTTCCCCAGGTACAATGGCAAGTAAATGAAGATAATTTTGATTCTGAGAAGATTAGAAACCCTTGGGAGGCTGGAAAGAACCATTCTAACATGATGCACGGGGAATTTGATGTGTGGTTTCTACTATCGTTAACGATGTATGGTGGACACGTAGCCATCTTTCTCACAGTGCTCAAACCCATCCCCACTTGGTGTTTTTCATGTCTTCTATGGCAGAGGGTGTAGTAAAATTTGCAAATCTCATCTCTCAAGTGGTTACACACTGGATGAGTCTTGATTCTTACTATCCCTGTTGTTTAGGCTTCAGTTTGAGTTGAGTTGACTTACACGTTGTTTATGGTTGTTTAAAAGATCTTTTCAACCTAAGCTCAATTTTCACCAATACTCACAGGCAGGTAAAGTTCAGTGAGTTCAGTTGTGATGGAAGGGGAAAAGGCAGGTGTTGGTGACATACCACTTCAAAAGCAATATCAAAATGTTGCCTCATTGGCTTCCAAGGATGGAGAAGACTCTGTGAAGAAAGTTATATTGTCGCATGGATCTAAAAAGTTAATTTTCTGAAAAAAGGTTACTATATCGTAGCATCAATCTAAAAAGTTTCTAAGAGTAGATCTTAAAAGTTCTCATCACAAAAAAAAAAATTTAGTAGCTATGTTAAAAAAATAAAATGAAAAGTTAGTTTTCAATTGTCTTTTTGAGGGAGTGATAGTAATTTTCCTCTTATTCAGTACTGAGTCAATCTGGGTTCTCTAGCATCTCCATGATGCACAGGTCTTCCCAATTTCTCTAAAGTAAGTGAGTCACAAGACTAGCTTCTGTGCACAGATTAACCATTGTAGTTTTCCGGTGGCTCCCAGGAGCCCATCTGTTTTCCAATGTCATGGAACTCAATGGAGTGGGAAGCCTAATGGAATTAAGGAATGTATTGGTTACAGAATACAAGTCACGTTTTTATGACTGGCAGTATTACTGCTGCACATTCAAGCTACTTCAGGTCAAGTTTGAGATACTCCATTAATGTGACAACGTAAATTAGCATATATCAACTCAGCACTCTTTCTGTCCTCAACACTTCTCTCCTTTCATCACCTTGATGTACTTGATGTCCTCAAGTGCGTGGAAATTCTAAAGAAGTGTACCTTGTAAGAGCTGAGGTATTAATGTAATGATGCCACCAGGTTATGATATTTCTTATGCCATTGTTAGATCTACTCAGGGATGGTTTCCAAAGATGTACCTTTGCCTCCTGTGTAGTTCTGGCTGAATAAAGATCTCTCCTAATATAAATTACCCAATATGTAGAGTTTCTGCAGTGAATATTAGAGCCTAGTTGTTTCTTTACCTCATACAGCATGCTTTTGAACTACTTCCTTGTGCCAGAGGTTTGGATTTAGGAAATGCAGGCAAACTTTTAATTTTAGCGTGAGTAAGAATTAGGAAAGTATATGTTTTTGCTTCCAAATCCCTTGCATCATGTCAATCCAATCCAGGCCTTAATTTATGCATCGAAGGTAGTGCTGCTTTTTGATGATATTTTGTGATGTTTGTATCATATATGGTAACCCTGGCCACTGAACAACAGATGAACTTGAAATCTTGAGGCATGAACGCTAGAAGTTTATTTCTCGGTCACATCATGTGTGCTCCTCATTAGTGGGTGGCACCCTTCCAAGCAAAGATTTGGAGACTCAACTTTCTTTCATCTTTGGCTGTGTTATTTTGGATACAAAGCTTCCACGTTACCATGAAAGAGTAAAGGGCATTAAAGATTGCGTGTGTTTAAGGGCCTGGCTTGGAAGTGCCACACATCACTTCTGACTCATATTTCCTTGGCCAGAATTCAGTCACGTGTGAGGAAACTGATACTGGAGTCCAGCTGTGTTCCCCGGAGGAAGAGGACACAGCTGTGGTCCATGGCTAACCCGTCTCTGTCACCATTCTTTCCTCTCTTCCTTTATATCCTCTCCATTCTTTTGCAATTTATCTTTTTTCACTTCTACACTGCAAAGTTGGCAGTATAGCCCAAATGTTGAAAATTTAAGAAAGCATCTAAAAATACATGATCCTGTCAAATATTTTGAATTTTAAACCATGTGAATTTAAAAAGTATGACTTAAATGTTAGTAAATATTAGCAGAAGCTCATTTTACGTGTAAAATTTGAAAAAATAAAATATACTGAATTTAAAAGCAATCTAAATTGTATAATTTCAAAGCTGGCTGGCAAAGCCAATTGTAAAGTATTTACACCATTGACACTTGGATGCCGCACCTGGCCTGATAATGGATATAGCCACCATCCTTATTAGGTATACTGTGAATCATAAAATTCTTTACATGCAGTAGAAGCTCTGATGATGATTTTAATGACCAATGTGCTATTATCTTAACATCCATGGTTATTCTAATTTAAATCTTTCTTATACCCTAAAACAGTGGTAAACAAGAACTAGTCAACTGGGTATTAGTGCCAATGTGGGAAATGTGCTTGAAAGTCAATTCATTGAAATGGAAGGTCAGTAATAAGCAGGAGGTTAGAAGAGGAAAGGGGAAAGAAAGGAGGAAGAAAAGGAAAAGATTAGCTAACATTCATGAGACATTGTTCTGGTCATTGTCAGACCCTTTTACTCCACACACTAACCCTCAGAGGTAGGTAGGAGGTATTGTTACCACTCCCATTTTGTAAATGCAGAAACATAATATGCTTGGTGGAAGGCCACTTACCACCATACTATGCCATGCTGTTAATTTAGAATGGACACTCTACAAACTATTAGAGAGATTGCAGAAAAAATTAAAAGAATGAAAGCAATCTTTTCATCCTTCCCCATTCTAGAATTAATCCTATGGGATAATTAACAATTATATGTTATGACAATATAATTCTTGGAGAACACATGCCTAGTGTACAAGCAGCTGCCCTCTAACTTTATACATGACCACAGAGACACACCCTTGTGATTTCTACATCCTTTTGGATCTAATGCCCTAATTTACTGTTTCTAGTTCCCTTTCCCTCTGTGTCCTTTTGTAAAGAAGCTGTTTCACTCCCATCAATGGAGTAGGGTTTTATTTTATTTTTTCTTCCTGGAAGCCCTGATGGATTTAGAAATCCAGTAATGAGAATGGAAGTTGAGGAGGAGAAAAACAGGGATGGGTTAGAGATAGGGAAATAATGAATTGATTCATCCATTAATTTCCTCATTCATTCATTAAGCTGTCATCAAGAGTACTTTGTACCAGGCATTGCTGTAGAATTGAGAGATTTAAAGTGGAGGGAGCAATCAAGGTCTTGGAGGCTGCTAGGGAAGAGGAGTGTTAGGAATACAAAAAAGGAACTGCAGAGATGAGTCTAATTTCCCTGGGAAAGGTCTTCACCTACAGCTTCTCCAGACACAAAGAGGTGAAAGGACCTGACATGTTCCAGCAACCAAGAAACGTTCCACGTTGCTGGTGTGTGGGTTGTGCTGGAGAACAGTACTGCCCTTCAACTTGGGTGACAGGCACCCTTGTCCTGTGTCCTGCACTTTAGAGAGTATTTCTCTGGCAAGAGGTCCATGGGGCCAAGGTAACCTGCCAACCTGGAACCCCTGCCCCCTATGTTACCAGGGACCCGAGAATGTCCTGCTCAGATGGCCCCCAAGCTCACTTCCAAGGGCCTCTTCCATAGGTAGCTCTCTTGAAAGTGGGAATGCACAGTAGATGTAAGCATCTTTAACCCTGAGCTGGGACCAAGGGTGGTGTTTTCAGGGGCATGTGATTGAGTTCTGACATCAGCAAGGGGTGTCCACAGCCTGCCCATAAGGCTGTTCATGGAGGGAAATGAGGAGTGGAAGAAAAGGAGGATAGGGTGCAGGGTGGGGGCCCAGAATCTTCCTGTGCTGCTGTTTCCCATGTAAGACTGAGGAATCCAAGACTTCTAAATTCCCCTGTTGCCTCCAAGTCCCTTAAGCAGTTATATTTGTTAAGATCGAAGGCTTGAGCATATTTGCCAGTTTATACGCTTGATTTATAAGTTTTTATTCATAATACAGTATATGGGGCTCCAATTCTGCTCTTGCCCAGGCCCTACAAATGTAAGGGACCAGCTTCATGCAGGACATAAAGCTGATGAGGTAGATTGCAGTCAAATGGTGAAGATCCTGATATATCACCCCAAGTAGCAATAGGGAGCTAACAGATGTTTTTAAGAAGATTCCATGGTGAGATGAATTTTTATCAAAGACAGCTCCGAGGGCAGAGTGAGGCATGAACTGGGGAAGACTCTCAGGCAATGAGTCAGTTACACGCTGTTAAATTGATTAGCTCACAGATGACGATGACGAGGAAGTGAGTGAAGGCTGTGGAGCAGGCAGTGGATGGGAAGCTGGGATAATGAGGAGAATCTGGATGTGAGGGACATATATGAGGTAGAATCAACAAGCTTCGTTGATTATTAATAGGTTAATGGGTGGACAGACAGAATGGGAAATGGGGAGTTAGAAAAACAGTACTCAGAGGAGGAGTTGAGAAGGACTTCATTTGTTGTTGTCTGGGAAACTGTAAGGAGGGCGATGCCATTGATGGAGTTTGGGAGGTAGAGAGGATTGTGGGGGACAGACAGCAAGTTCGGTTTCAGGTCCCCTAAGTTGGAGGTGTCTCTAAGACATCCAGGGCAGGTGTGTGAGTGTGCAGCATGGAGCATGCACTGGGAGGAGGGGTCAGAGCTGCAGCTAGGCCGTCATCCCTCCTCTCCCCCCAAGCCACACACGTGTTGTAGTGTATGAAGGTGGATCCATGTTTCATACAAAGTGAATGACCAACATTAATTGCTATCTTGACTAAAGAGACTAAATACTCGAGTTAATTTAAGATTTTAAACTTAGTTTATGATAGACCCAACATTTTAGATCATACTAATATTTCATATCATGTGGAACTTCAGGGTGATTAATTGTCTATAAGTATTGCATTAAATGGGATAAATCTGCATTTTCTTCCTTTGATGTCACTGATTTGTACTGCAAGACACTTCCATCACCGACTTTTTTCTAATGGTCAGCGGTGTCTCTCCACATTTTATATATTCTTAATTTAAAGCATTTTATGTTGTAGCCCTGTGAACTTCTATAATTTCTATAACTATAAAACATAATTATCCCTCAGACGTATCAGATAATGTTATGAAAGTAACATTGAATCAGAGTGACTTTCACTGAGTCAGGTAAAGAACTCTAATGATTTCTGTGAAAATTATAGGGCAGGTCGTGTTCAGAAAGGAATCAAATATTAAGTAGAGAAATTACATTGGATCAGTGCCCAGGTTCTTAAGAGAGACCATTGAAGATGATGACATGGTTTCCTCTGAGCTTGAATCCAAATAATGTCTGCTTTATAGCGCAGTCTCTGACACTAAGCCTGAGGATGAATCTCGTGCTTGCAGAATCTTCCCCAGAGGACACTGGTAACAATGTAGTTCGTATCTTGATTCCTGAAGGAATTTAGTCAATGCTCACTATATGAACTTCGAGGAACTATTGGGTGTATGTGTGTGTATATATATATATACATATATATAAAATATATATATATATTTTAATTTTCATCTATGAAGATGTAGATGATGATATTCCTGTGCCTACTCATTATTGCTTTATTCACACACTTATTTCATGCATTTATTCATTATATTCTCCTATGTCAGGCTCTTCTTCCAGGTGACAATTGTATACACCGTAAGGGGCATATTTGGATATAGATATTACTTGAGGCTGGTATCTCAATAAAATATTGATATTAATAAAATCTAAAGACCTATTGTTATTTTAAGACGTATAGACAAAATTACTAGAACAAACACATCGGAATTATTAGTATGTATATTGAATGGTATGACTATGGGTACTTTTTCTTTTTTTATACAAATCCTGTAATTTCCAAAATTTCTCCATTTAACATACTAGCCTTATATTCAGAAAATGGAAATATACCCTTTTTAAAAAATAAAAAAGATGCATGAGGGACATACATGGTTGAGGAACAGAGTGATGAAGTCACAGGAGGTCATGCAAGTCTCATGTGAAGGCACACTCATACGTTCACTAAAAGGAGATAAGAAAACCAAGAAAAGGAAAGAAAGAGAGCAGCTCTCAATGTGCTGCCATCCTTGTAGGATGGAAAGGAAATTAAATTGCAGAAAATACTTGCCTTCTCCTTAAAAAGTCTGACTGCCAATTTTTCACTAAGGATGTATTTGTGGCAGGTTGAAGCATCAGTTGCTGCATAAGAAACATTTTAATTTCATAATTGGAAGAGTTACCATCACAATTTCTTTATCATTAAAGATTTAAGCACATAGAAAAGTATCGAGAAAAAATGTGGGCCAACCCCATGGTGTAGTGGTTAAGTTCAGGGCATTCTGCTTCAGCAGCCTGGGGTTCGCAGGTTTGGATCCCAGGCATAGACCTACACTACTCATCAGCCACACTGTGGCAGTGACCCACATATTAAAAAAAAAGGAGGAAGATTGGCACAGATGTTTGCTCAAGGCTAATCTTACCAAGCAAAAACCAAAAACTGTAACAACCGTAACAGCCATGAGCTCACAAGCCAGCTTTGTCAAAACTTGGCATTTTGTGAGATTTGCTTCAGATATTGTAATGGTGTTGTCAAGTAAAATATTACAGCTATAGTGGAGAGAAAGGGAAGGCTTCAAGCGTGCCTTAATTGGAGGCTGTTGGCATGGGGAAGCTGGAGGTGAGCTAACTGGAAGTGGGGCATCCTCTGGGGTTAGTTAGGGACACAGACCTGGTCCTAAGTTGGAAGTGGGACAAAAATTATGGAAGTTATTAATCAAGTCCTGGCCATTTGGGGCCAGTTGCTGCAGAAGTTATTGTGTACCCTCCTGGGTTGTCACTAAAGATAGCAGTCTGACTTCCTGCAAGTCTGACTCAGAGCAGAGTGGCTTCCTGGGCTGCTTATTGGAGGTGAGGGGCTGATTTCCTGGGCAGGTGGCTGTAGGCTGTGGGTCTGAGTTGTGTTTTTGTATATGGTCTGGCCATTGTCTGTTGGTATATTCAGTCTCTCTTGATACACAAACCTCAAATTCATTCATGTTTACCTGTTAAATGGTATTTCATTGTATGACTATCCCACAATTTATTTATCCATCCTGCAGCTGATATAAACTTGGACCACAGTTTTTTTCCATCACAAACAGTGCTGCAATTAATATTCACGTCTGCTTATAGAGAAATAACTTTTATTCAATGTTTCATACCATAACTTTCCTGATCTACATCTGTTTTTGGACCAGAAAGATATGATGACTTTTTATAACTCTTGTCTTTCCCTCAGGTCAGGTCTAATGTCCTGTACTTTAAGAGCTGAATCAAAGATCGCTAGAATTAGTAAACACCGCCCAAGACTTTCACGGCCTACAGAGGTAGGCCCGCAAACCACATTTGTCTGGTGTTTAAATGCTTATGACAAAAAAATCATTGTTTCTCCTCCTTCTGCAAAAACACAAATTCCACCTCCCCTTCCTCCTCCTTCTCTTCTCTTCATCTGGAATTCGTCAGAATGGCCACTCCAGCACTTCACCAGGATAGGAACCTCTTTAAGCTAGCCATTATAAATGGTATCCCTGTTGCTTATTCAGGACATTATCTCATAAAGCTCACCCAGTGTGAAAGTTTTCAGTCAAGGCCAGGTGACCAATAGATACTTAACTAGAAGTTAAATTGACCGCAAGTTCTAAGACGAGCCTTTGGTATTGAATAATCGTCAACACTGCTATTTTATGTTTATCTTCTCCTTTAAAAGCTCTACTGTGTATTGAATATTAATATTCTAATACAACCTTTTATATGGATATGCTCTCTAGGATTTTCATAGCTTGTCTCTTCACCCCAGGTAATCACTTAATGCGCACTCATGTGAATAGTAAATATTTATTTCAGAGAAATAGTAAAAGAATAAAAACTTACAAGAGGAAAAATATGAAGCTGTGATCCTTACTTATGTGGCCAAATTTTAAAGACCCAATCTCTTAACTCACAAACGTGTTCCTTTTTGTCTCTCTCACTGCCTCCCTTTCTTGCCTGAACTGTTAAAAGCAAAAAGACCCTTTCTAACAATTCTTGCTGTCTCTGGGCTTGCCCCATTTTGACGTATTCTTCCAACTGCTACCAGATTGATCTTTCTAAAATGAAAATCTAATTAATCCCCTACTTAAAATCCGTTGAGGCTTTTTATCATCTGAGGATAAAGTAACAACTACTTAGTCAGCTATGAAGGCCTTTTGTGATCTGACCACTTCTCCGCGCTCTCCCGGCTCTCTCCGGCACAGTTACACACTAGACAGCCCTACTCTCCAGCTGCAACCAGGGGTTCCCACAGATCCCATGGGCCCTAGACGCTTTGCCTGGAATATTCCTCCTTCCCCTGTTGATTTGAGTAACTCACCTGTCAGGACTCACCTCCAGAGTGACCTGCTCTGTGAAGCTGTTTCAGAGCAGAATCAGGAGCCCCTCCCCTCTGTGCCCTGGGCCTGCACGTACCCCCGTTATGGCACTTGAAGAGTTTTGTAATTAGGAGCATGTCTGTCTCCCCTACTGGACTGTGGGCTCTTTGAGGCCAAGGAGTGTCCTGAAATACTAATCTATTTTTCTTTTTCAGTTTTTAATTTAAATTAAAAAATATGTACACATATATACGTGTATGCAAACATATATGTACATACATATACTTGGCTTTTAGCTCCTCTCTACCGCTTGGTTTCTGAACTGGGACATGTTATTTAATCCCAGTGTTTCAGTTTCCTCATGAGGAAGATGAGCTTAGTTAGGTTTTGGGACTTTGGAGGAGTCACGAAAAATCTCGACCAAAGATCCACCCAAAATAAGACCATTTCTCCTAACTTCTTTTTCTGTCCTTAGCACCCAGGAAATTACCTAGCTCAATGAATGCTTGTTGAATAACTTGAAGGAAGAAAGGAGTGAAAGAGGAAGGAGAATGGGGAGGGAGGAAGGTTGGAAGAAAGGAAAAAGGGAGGAAGGGAAAGAGGGAAGGATGGAAAAGGAAAGAAGTGGAGGAAGGGAACATACAAGGATATGAGGCATTTCTTGAGATCTACATGGGCAAGGGGGATGCCTAAACAACACTGAAATAATTCTGTTGGAAAAGAGGAAAAAGGAGGAAACTGATGGTGGGTAGGCAGCTAACAGTGTCCACACCAAAAATGTCTTGTGGGATATAAAAATAAATCAGACCTGAATCTTGACCCCAAGGAGCTTTCTCTCTAGTAATGACATTTAAAACATGTGTTTACACAAAACTGCAAAGCAAGTGGTGAGAACCGTCTGGGGCAATAGGTTTCTGTAAAAGTCCATTGAGTGAATAAATAAATGAGCAAAGTGCAGTAAGATAAAGTTCTTGTGGGACTTCAGAGGAGGAGTAAATTCCATCCAGCTGAGAAGCTCAGGGAAGGGAGAAGCAAGAGTTGACCGTAGCACTGAGGGCAGGGAGGGTTTGGATAATGTGAGTAGGGGCAAGGGTTTGGGGTGATGGGAAGATGGGGTGGGAACATTCCACGTAGAGTCAAGAGTGGAGAGGAGTGAATGGGAACTGGGATTAATTCAGTTTGGCCAACTAACTCAGTTTTGATGGCTCCCAGTGAGGATGGGAATTCTAATGATTCTGATGATTTAGACATGCATTATTCTCTGATCTTGACTTTTCTACTATTATGATAATCATCAAATATCATTTCTACCTCTCCCAAGGCTTAAAAATATGTTCAGAAGTAACCAAAAGAGTATTAGTCAAAATAGTGATAGATAACTATTGCAACTCCAACTTTGTTACGTGCAACAAACATAGGCACTAAGAAACAGCTCCCAAGTGTGATGGTGGCAGAGTTTTCATAGCCTTGTTTCTTAGGAAGGATTGAAAGTTCCTTAACCAGAGTAAGCCAAAGGCCAACCGAGGTGCTAAGATTGGCAGGCACAGCGAACCTGGATAGCACACTGAAATGTGACTGTACCTCATCACGTGGAACTGCACTTTCTGCTTATGCTGCTTGGAAGTCTAAATTCATATAGAGAAAGAATATTTTCCAATCATCAAAGCTTAGCCTTTAATGGTCATGACAGCTACCTTCGTGGTTGCCCATAGGTCCTCGATAGAGGAGGTTGAATATGACAATAAGAAAGTGAAAAAATATTTTCTGTTTTGTAGACATTTAAAAAATGTTAAAGTTTAATAGCATGATGGTTTTCTTTCTAGGGACATTTTTTCATTTAAAGTAGATGTCTGAATAATTTTTTGCATTATAAGCAATCATATAAAAGATACTAAAAGGGGAAGTTCAATATATTTTTTAAATATTAAGGGGAAAAAAACCCAATTTCTTGGGGCCAGCCCCGTGGCATAGTGGTTGTTTGGTGCACTCTGCTTTGGTGGCCTGGGTTTGCAGGTTCAGATCCTGGGCGCCAGCCTTCACTATGCATCAGCCGTGCTATGACGGTGTGCCACATACAAAATAGAGGAAGGTTGGCACAGATGTTAGCTCAGGGTGAATCTTCCTCAGCAAAAAAACAAACAAAGAAGCAAAACAAAACCAATTTCCTGATCTTGTGAATTATCTCATATTTCCAAATGTTCACCAATGACATTGATCCTCTGGGGTAATTTAAATATATAGTTTGATAAGTGGAAAATCCTCTTGTTTGACAATTGAATGAGAGTATATGAGATTCTAAGAGATTTATGTTATTCAGCTTTGAATAACTACTGGTTACCTGCTGCTATGTCTGGTACGAGGCTGAATATTGGTATGTAATAGAACAGAAACTTTCCTGACAGTGTCCTAGGAGAGTCAGGAGAAGCAAGTAGGGCTCACAATTTGACCCACGCAGGTAAAGATAGTAGTAAACACAAGTTTCTCCAGGAGCTTCCAGGAGGGCACCTAACCCAATCTGGAGGGTCAAGGAAGGATCCTGGAAGACTGGACCTTAAGGTAGAGTACATCAAAGGGAAAAGTTGGAGATGATGTTCTGGACAGAATGCTCAGAGGTGAGAGAATATTGCAAGGAGTTGTGAGAAAACCAAACCAAAATCCATCACACTGCCAAGTTCCACGTTCAGTGTGCCACATACATATTGTAATCCTGAAACAGAAATAGCCTTCCTTAAATGTTATTTCTTTTCTGAATTGTTTGGTGAAACAAATGATTTTAAAGATGTTAATCTACTGTAATTCTTTTTGGACTATATTCTTTAGGACAGAAATTTGTGAAAAGTCTGTTAGTTGTTTAGTGTTTTGTCATTGGTAAATCCTCTTCTAAACATAACTGGTTATTTGAGAAAAAGGAAGATCCCTTTCCTCACCATTTGTGGATAGCATGATGGGAGAAACATGGAGTATCTTGCTGGAATTCTTCAAGGAACTCATAGGCCTCGGTGAACCGAGGTAGCCACTGAGTTCCAGATGGAGGAAGGGCCTTGCCCAAGGTCACTCAGCCTCCGAGGCCAGAGGGAGATCTGTCTACAGCTCAGGTTTTTAAACGCCCATCCAGTGCCATTCTCTTAACACTTGAAATTTAGTCCTAAATTTTCCGACAAAGGTCTCATAGGGATCCACTAATTCTTTTGTAAAGTGTCTATTATGACATTTTTCTTTGCTTCCACTTCCCTCTTCTCACATGTGGAGCTTTCAATTAATTAATGAAAGGTCAGGTGACAAATGGTTCGCTTCCTGATGGGATTTTGATGTGAATTATTGAGCGTGATTATGTGTGCACATTTTAGGGACAGCATTTTCCTTATAGCACTCAATAACATGGTTAATTATTGCGTGCAGCCCTTGTGAGCCAGCTCTGCCAGGTGAGGCAGGACAGGAACAGGGAGAAACCACCAAGGACATGACGTGAAACCCCCAAATTATGCTCTTTCATTACTGAACAATCAGAGACACGTTTTAGATGGAGCCGAGTGACTTGTTATTCCAATTCTCAAGGTCCTTTTACTTGAGGCTTCAGAGAGCCCTAGAACTGAGGGGCATGACAGAGATGAGCTGCAGGTCACAGGGGACTATTTTTGATAAGTTTCTTTACAGGAGTGGGGAAATGAACTCTCAGCTACCAATAAAATGCAAAGCTCTTTCTGCATCTCTCTAGTTCTTAATGAAACCCTTCTGAGACCAAATGAGAAAACTTTGTTTTCTCTATCTCCCTTCCTCTGATTACAAATAAGTTTATAAGTGAAAAGAGGAATGGCTTCTATTTCATTGAGTTTTTGTGTGTGTTTTTATTACACTGGACGTAGTGAAGTCATGAACATCAGATGCTTGTGATTTTTACCAGCCTTGGTGACCTTTGCTTTTAATCTTTGGTGATTCAACTTTTGTATCTTGATTCCCGAAACAGACCACTGTGTGAGTCATCTGGGATTGTACAGTATACTAATCACCTATGACAGAAAACTGCTGTTTCTAAGCTTCTCTTTTTTCTGTAGATATTTAGTTCAGAACCTCCTTTGAATGTAGGCTCTGGAATCCGACGTTTTTGCCTTCCTATCCCAGCTTAGCCTCTCTACGTCTGAAAGATACTGGGTGAGTTTACTTAAACTGTCTAAGACTCAATTTTCTCACCTGTACAACTGGGATGACAATAATGTCCACAGGAGAAAAAATAAGATTCCCTAGCATCTTTGCCAAGTGGTCATATGAGCCTTGTATGTTGTAATATATAAACATGTATTTTAAATGAATCTTAGTACCTTTCTGGGAAAAGAGTACATATTTTTAAAAACCTGGTGTTTTCTTTATCAGTTTGAGAAAACTACATTGTGCTTCGTTATTGTTTCAATCACTGTTAACACAATATTGATGACAAAATTAGAGTTTGCTTTTTAATTAACTGTCAGGCAAAGAAATAAAATAGAACTTTGCTTTTCTCTTCTGGGGAAAAAAAAGAGAAGTGTCCACATCACAGGGTCTTGGTGAGGATTCATGAGATAAAGTGGATAGAGCCCTTAGCAAGGTGCCTAGCCCATCATAAGACCTCAGTAAATGCTACCAAAATATAATGTGACTGGTAAGGTAGAATTTTAGAAATTTCTAGATTGCATTTGGTATTTTAATCTTTCCTAATGGCACTGACCCCGAGTTCCATTACTGAGAAATGGCCAACCTCAGTTATAGGTGCTGAAGCATGTATTTCTTTAAATTGTCAATAAGTGATCATATTGGTGATATTTGTAGTGAATGCCATGCAGAAATTTTCTTTTGATTAAAATAGCTCACTTTTAAAGAATAAGTGATGTTTCCTCATTGTACTACTAAGTAAAATGAGGGATAAAGGACTGTTTGTGAGATCTGTAAATCTCTCCATGCATAGCTTTCTTTCAAGAGTCTTGTTAATTCAGTTTATTGACGTAGACATCCTTAACCTAATAATATTACGACTTCTGCTTATAATAATGATCAAATCTTTGAATGCTGCTTTTAAAAACTTTGCATCATGAAAAATTTCAAACATATACAAAAATAGAGAGAATAGAGCTATGTCTATTTGTACCTATCATTCAGCCTCAACGATTAACAATACACAGCCAGTTATTTTTTAATGTTTTATTCTTTTTTTCCCAGCTTTCTTGAGGTACAATTGACGGATAACATTGTGTGAGTTTAAGGTGTACAACGTGATGATTTGATACATGTATGTATTGGGAAATGATTACCATAATAAGGTTAGTTAACACCTCCATCACATCACATAATTACCATTTGTGTGTGTGTGGTGAGAACATTTATGATTTACTTTCTTAGCAAACTTCAAGTATTTAATACAGTATTGTAAACTATAGTCACCATGCTGTATATTGGTTCCCCAGAACTTACTCATCTTATAACTGGAAGTTTGTAGCTTTTGACTAACATCTCCCCATTTTCCCCATCCCTTAGCCCCTGGCAACCAGAACTCTACTCTCTCTTTCTGTGAGTTCGGCTTTTTAAAATTCCACATATAAGTGAGATCATACAGTGTTTGTCCTTCTCTGTTTGACTTATTTCCATTAACATAATACCCTCAAGTTCTATCCATGTTGTCGCAAAGGGCAGAATTTCCTTCTTTTTTATGGCTGAATAGTATTCCATTGTGTATATCCACATTTTCTTTATCCATTCATCTGTCCATAGACACTTGGGTTGCTTCCATGTCTTGGCTATTGTAAATAATGCTGTGATGAACACGGGGTTGCAGGTATCTTTTTGAGTTAGTGTTTTTGTCCTTGGGATTGTTGACACAATCACGATATCTATCTTTCATTCTATTAATGTGGTAAATCACATTGATTGGTTTGCATATGTTGAACCATCCTTGTATTCTATCACTTGATCATGGTATATGATTCTTTTAATGTGCTATTGAATTGGTTTTTACTAGTATTTTTTTTTTTTTGAGAATTTTCGCATCTGTATTCATTAAGGATGTTGGCCTATAGTTTTCTTTTCTTGTAGTGTCCTTATCTAGCTTTTGTATCAGGGTAATGTTGGCCTTGTAAAATGAGTTTGAGAATGTTCCCTTCTCTTAAGATCTTTGAAAGAGTTGGAGGAGAATTGGTATTAATTCTTCTTTAAATATTTGGTAGAATTCACCTGTGAAGCTATCTGGACCTAGGCTTTTCTTTTGTTGGGAAGTTTTGATTACTGATTCAATCTCCTTACTCATTGGTCTTTTCAGACTTTCTATTTCTTCATGATTCAGTCTTGATAGCTTGTATGTTTCTAGGAATTTATCTATTTCTTTTAGATTATCCAATACTTTGGCATGTAGTTGTTCATAGTAGTCTCTTATGATCCTTTATGTTTCTGTGGTATCAGTTGCAATGTCTTCTCTTTAATTTCTGAATTGATTTATTTGAGTATGTCCTTTGTTCTTAGTCTAGCTAAAAGTTTGTCTATTGTCTATCTTTTCAATAAACCAGCTCTTAGTTTTGTTAATCGTTTTTATTGTTTTTCTGGTCTCTATTTCCTTTATTTCTATTCTGATCTTTGTTATTTACTTCATGATGCTAACTTTGGGCTTAGTTTGTTCTTCTTTTTCTAGTTCCTTGAATTGTAAAGTTGTTTGAGATTTTTGTTTTTTCTTAATGTAGGCATTTATCACTATAAATTTTCTTCCTACAACTGCTTTCCCTGCACCCCATAATTTTTGGTATGATGTCTTTTCCATTTTCATTTATTTCAAGATTTTGAAATTTTCCCTTTGTTTCTTCTTTGACCCATTGGTGTTCAAGAGTGTTTTATTTAATCTCCATATGTTTGTGAATTTTCCAGTTTTCCTCCTCTTATTGAGAATGGTATTGACCGCATACCATTGTGGTTGGAAAAGAGACTTAATATGATTTCCATCTTCTTAAATTTGCTAATGCTTGTTTTGTGACCTGATATATGATCTATCCTGGAGGATGTTTTGTGTGCATTTGAGAAGAAGGTGTATTCTGCTGCTGTTGGATAGAAGGCTGTATATGTGTCTGTTGTGTCGATTTGGTCTCAAGTATAGTTCAAGTCCAATGTTTCCTTATTGATTTTCTGTCTGGATGCTTTGCCCATTGTTGAAAGTAGGGTATTGAAAGTCCCTTACTGTTGTCATATTGTTGTCTATATCTCCCTTCAGATCTGTTTTTGCTCTGTGGTTACCATGGGGCTTACATAAAACATCTTATAGATATTGAAATTTGTTTTACACTGATAACAGCTTAACTTTGATCATATACAAAAACTCTACCCTTTTATTCTGCCTCCCACATTTTGTTTTTGATGTCACAATTTACCTCTTTTTATAGTATGTATCTATTAATAAATTATTGTAGCTATAGTTATTTTTACTACTTTTGTCTTTTGATCTTTATGCTAGAGTTAAGTAATTGACATACGACCATCTTACAGTATTAGAGTGTTCTGAATTTGACTATATACTTTCTTTTAACAGCATATTTTATATTTTCATGTTACTAATTAGTGTCCTTTCATTTCAGCTTGAAGAACTCCCTTTAACATTTCCTGTAAGTCAGGTCTAGGAAGCCTTTACTTGTCTGGAAAACTCTTTATCTCTCCTTCAATTCTGAAGGACAGTTTTGCCAGATAAAGTATTGTTGGTTGGCAGTTATTTTCTTTCAGCACTTTGAATATATCATTCCATTCTCTCCTGGCCTACAAATTCTGCTGAGAAATCTGCTGATAGCCTTATGATGGTTCCTGTATATTTGAGGAATTGTTTTTCTCTTGCTGTTTTAAAAATTCTCTCTGTCTTGAAATTTAGATAGTTATGTTATAATGTGTTTGAGAGGATTGTTTTGGATTGACATTCTGGGGTGACCAGTTAACTTCATGACCTTGGATGTCCAAATCTCTCCCCAGACTTGGGAAGTTCTCAGCTATTGTTTCTTTAAATAAGTTTTCTGCCCCTTTCTCCCTCTCTTCTCCTTCTGGAACTCCAATAATGTGTAGGCTTTCTTAATAATATCCCATAATTTATGTAGGCTTTCTTTATTCTTTTTCATTCTTTTTTCTTTTTGCTCATCTGACTGGATGATTTCAAATGACCCATCTTCTACTTCACTAATTCTTTCTGCTTGATCAAGTCTCCTTTTGAAGCTCTCTATGGAATTCTTCAGTTCAGTTACTGTGTTCTTAACCTCTAGGATTTCTGTTCATTTTTTTTTTTAATGGTTTCTATTTGTTTGTTGAACTTCTCATTTTGTTCATGCATTGTTTTCCTAAATTCTTTTAGTTGTCTATCTGAATTTTCTTGTAGCTCCCTCAGTTTCTTTAAGAGGATTATTCTGAATTCCTTGTCAGACAATTCAGAGATCTCCATTTCTTTAGAGTCAGTCATTGGAGCTTTATTAGATTCCTTTCGTGGTATCATGTTTCCTTAATTATTCATGAGACTTAGGGCCTTGTGTGAGTTTCTGCTCATTTAAGGAAGCAGGCACCTCTTCCATTTGTTACAGACTGGCTTTGGTAGTGAAAACCCTCACTAGTCAGCCCATCCAGAGATTCTGGGTGGGTGTCTGATGTCATCTGTGGGCAGGTTTGTGGCTAGAGTCTTCAGCTAGGCAGGTCTGGTGCCTGGGCCAGCAAGGGGGCAGGCCTGGTGCCTAGGTCAACAGAGGCAGGTCTGGAGCCTGGGTTCTCTGGAGTACCTCTGGTGCTTGAGTCTATGAGTACTGGCCTGGACTTGTGTGGGCAGATCTAAATCCTGGATCCAAGGGGACTAGCCCAGTGCTGGGGTGGCCCAGGAACCTGGGTCTGCAGGAACCAACCTGCATGCTAGGGCCATGGAGGCCAGTCTGAAGACTGGGCATGCAGGAGCCAGTCTAGAGGCTATGTCCATGGGAGCTAGCCTGCCACTGGGATAGGCTGGGAACCTGCCTGGAACCTGGGGCTGCAGGGTCTGGCCTGGTGCTGTGGCAGGCTGGGAGCCTGGGTTCACAGGAGCTGGTCTGGAGGCTAGGTCCATGGATGCCAGCCTGGTGCTGGGGTGTGGGGGGCTGGAGCCTGGGTTGTGAGAGTTTGCCTGGAGCTGGTGTGGGCCTAGTGCTGGGGTCTGCACTGAAGTCAGGTGCTCTCTTCAGTCTCCTTTCCCTGTGGGGATGATGTCTCTATCCTCGCTGAGCTGCCTGGGTTTGGGGAAAGGATGATGGGAAAAATGTGAACCTGTCTTTTCTAACCACTTCAATGCATCTTTTCTTATTTCTGTGCTCCACCCAGATGCCATAGTCCCTCATCTGGAATACTAAACTTTTGTGGAGGTACTTCTGTGCATGGATAGTTGTTCAAATTGGTGTTTCTGGTAGGGGACAAGAGCTAGAAATTTCTATACTCTCATCTTGCTGACATCACTCCACTGGGCTGGGATCAGTCTTGTTTCACCTGAATCCCTACTCACTTCCCTCCTGCCCCACTGCACTGGGTTATTTTGAAACACATGTCAGAAATCTTATCGTTTCATTCTTAAATTCTTAGGAATGTATCACTAGAGAGTAAGGACTCTTTTGATGGAAATATAACCACAATACCATTATCACACCTAACCAAAATTTAAATTCCTTAACATCATCAAATACCCAGTCCCTTCTCAAATTTCTCCAATTATTTTTATGAATATTGTTTTATCGTTTGAGTACCATTTTTGAATAAGAGAAAATGAAAAGAAAACACTAAATAAAAAATAATTTTACTTTGCATTTATGTTCATGTGATACACTATACTAATTTCTGGCAATTGCCTCTGATGGAGTAAAATTATACCACCTAAAATATTGAAAAATATATATTAGTTCTTGAATTTTACAAAGCAACTGCTGGATGCAACTAGATGGCAATGATATTATCAAAGGTGAGCATTTGCATTGGGAGTGAGAAATACAGTGATGTTGTATTATGCTTCTAACAAATAAGAACTGATCTTTTCTCTCCATTATCCAGACAGTGTCATCTAGGCCCCGATGCAGGATAATTTATATTTCCAATTTTATATTCAGGAAACCTATTGAAAGATTTTCCTTTTTTTTTTTGGCAATTTGAGCTCCATTTGTACCACATTCTGTCTGGAAAAATATTGATATCTATAAATGGTTTCATGACCTTCATCTCTAAAAGTGGTGAGCACCCCAGAAATTAATTAAATACAAACCCTCTCTTCTGGGTGATCATTTTGTGATATGTTTTATCTTTGCAAACTAGGACAATAGAGGGCAAAACAAACATTTAACCTGTCCAACAGGGTTAGAAAAAAGCAAACCTTTTCTCTTTCTGCCACAGCTATTCCAAAGGATGGCAGGTAAATCATACTTTCAGAGCCAAGCAATGCTTTAGATGCCTACAGGAGTTGATTATTTAAGGAGAATTACAGAGAATCCTTTTGCAAAATGAAGAATGTATTGTTCTGAACCTTGAAAAACATAGTATTAATTTAGTTTTCTTAGAGTAAGCTTTCCTATGTTAGCTTTTTTCAAGTGGATGTTGCCTGAATGTCATTACTACTAAAATATTATTCTGTTCTTACTGTTTTTGTATTAAAGTGAGAACGGATGTGAGTAAACATTGTAAGCTTCTATGGCCTTTTAACGTCTCTGTTCCACAGAATTGCATATCCCTAAGAATAGTTTGCTTTCCTTTTCTGTGAGCCAGTGTTAGGCTGAAATGGAGCTGGTGGGTATTCTTTAGCCACGTTTCCTGGTGCCTCACAGATTGCTAGACCAATGGGTTAAGTGATTGTCCGGAAACCACCACTTCCCATGTGGGAGAAGGGATGACAGTAAGCATGCCAGGTCACTGAAGCTCCCGATCATGGCCGGGAAGAAATGAGTAAAGTTTCTTGCAGAGTTCTCTTCCATTTGTTAGTAATGTGTGCATTTTATTCCCATCACTCTGCATATTCCACCACCAGAATGAGACTTCTAACTCTATTCGTACTGTGGTCACAAGGAGGACCTCACAAGTGAGCATGGCTGGCCCAGGGAGCCCATTTCCACTCATGGAAAAGCAGCTCACAAGGTGTCCGACTCAGGCATTGGCATCACCTGGAGTTCCTAGGCCGTCCTCACATAGCATGTGTCCACTATCTGTTTGGCTCTTTGCTCACTCGGTTACTCCATGGTGCTAATGACTCCCTGGCTGAGGATTAGATGTCTATATGAGCCAGAAGCCACATTCCTGTTTGCGCCTTCCTCTGCCTTTCCCACCTCTTCTTCCAACTGTAGTGCTGTTTTCTTCCTGGACAGTTGGCACCACTTCCGGGAGAGTATTCAGTCATTTGGTGAAGGTTTAGTGCTATTAAATGCACTTTTACTGAGCATAATCTTTGGCATGGAAGCAGTGCCTTGGCTAGCAAGCCACTGCCTGACACATGCCACTAGTTCCTAACCATGCACAGTTTTGCATAGAAAGTGTCTCGTGCAGAAGTGCCTGCTGCTTTGCTCTGCTTGGTGCTGGAGCACTGCTGCCTTCTAACCTCCGGCATAGGCGAGCTGCAGTCAAACACGACACAAATGCCACAGACGTGCGAGCTGTGGGCTCAAAGCCCCCAGAGGTAATTTAGGCTCTGTCAGTAAAAGCACTTAAAAGCAAAGGAGATGATTTCATTTTGACCCTTCCCCCCCATGGTTCAAATAAGGTGAAATTAATTGTAACAGTCATTCATCAAAGGCATTTTGGCTATTATTATAAAATCATTGCTTTTAAAAGTAAGCAAATGCTTATAAGAGGAAATTATTGGACTTTTAAATAGCCTTCCATTAAAAAAAAATCCTTTGATAATGTAAAATCATAGAATTTCTAGAGCTTCTTGAACTTTACTTCCCAACTTGCCTTTAAGCCATTTATTTGTAGACCAAAGTGCAGAGAGAAATGCATCATTTCTTCCCACCTGTTTGGGAGGTTGTTTTTTAAGTGGATGCTTCCTCATTGTCCAGTTCTTCTGAGGTGCTTATTTCTCGCTGATGGCCATGGTCACTGATCAGACAGTACTTAAATATTTTTGAGAATATCCTAACATATATGAAATGAATGATTCGGGAGGTAAAAATCTTTCCTACAGTAACTTGCCTTGTGGGTAAGTTGAGTCGTAAGGAAGCTGACCCAGTTGGTTCTGCTTTCTACCTCCTTCTCATTATAAGGGATCAAGCAAAGCTCAGGTTTTCACGAAAGGACACATTTTTCCTCAGGCTTTTGCTTACAAAGGCAGAAAAGGCTGTTGCTCATGTTTTTATTTAACTGACAAAATTGCGGTTCTCTCTTTTAGGGGGGATTTGATTTTTGTTAACAACTGTGAGTCATTTCATATATGATGCATGCTTTGGTTTTCGTTCTGTCAAATTTCAGAACAAAATTTTAGGTTTCCTGAAATAAACATGGAATATATGATTTGTCCGATGTAGAAGAAACCAGACTTATAAAACTGATTAAACAAAATAAATGCGTACTTCCTTACCTTAACCTAAAAATGCCCTGGAAAATGTATGCTGGTTTTAACGTATATGGTTGTGTCTCTTTTGGTGATAAAAATATAAAGATAGATTCTTTTATGTGACTGCCAGGGGGCACTTGAATATCGCTTGGTTTTAACACTTGTAACAATGTCAGGGGGGCCTCTTAGTCTTTGAAGAGCTGCTTCCACTTGGCCTGACTCAGTTTCCCAGTTTATGACCCCTCAAAGTCCTTTGTGGGAGAGCTGGGAGGCCCTGGAGCTTCCTTCCTCAGGGAACCTTCAGCCTCAGTGCTCCCCGGTCTGTGCAGCAGCTTCTGCTCCACCTGGCCCACCCCGGTGCTGAACACAGCCTCTTCCCCAACGGGTTTTTACCAGAAAAGCCACACTGATGACGTTTCCTGATTTCAGTAGTCTTCATTGACTATTTGGGGAGCTGTGGGGAGGGCTCACTCAAGAAGTGACTTCCCTCTGATGTATCTCTGGCTCTTCCTCCCTCTCTCCTGCTCTCTTCCCTCCCCCACCCCCTCTTACTGAAGAAGCGGATGCCTCCCCTGCCCCCTCACTAGTCCTCTTGCAGGTCTCAGCTTCTACCCATGGTGCTTACACAGATATTTTCCAAAGGAAATCTGGAATATGAAGTGATCTCCATCTTGTTACGTGCTGCACAGAGATTTTAGCTTAGGTTCCTAAGGGACACAGTGGTGTGTCAGGAAGAGCGTTTCACCTCTCTAAACCTCAGCTTCTCCATTTGTGTGATGGAGGTGGTAACACCCACGTTACCTTCCTCAGAAGCTGCCTGCTGTGTGTCTTTCACATTCTCCGGGATATCCTGGAGGATGGAGCAGCTCCAGAGTCTCCACTGTCATCCACATGCCCATGGGATTACAAAATGGCGCACCCACAGGATTCTACACAGGAGCCCTTCTTCAGAGGAGCAGAGTGCTTTGGGTACAATGTCTTAAGCACTGTGTAAAATGTATATTTTAATACAAATATTGAGCATGCTATCATGTATGTCTAGAATATTCCAGCCATATCACCCTTCCCCATGAGGGGCCTGAGTAGATGTACAGATATTACGAGGCCTGAGGGATTGAGAGGGAAGGACTCTGTCTCCCCGGACAATGATGGGGGTTCTTTATTGAATACTCCTATGCCTGGTGGCACTGGGCACTTTATATTCGTTATCCATTTACTATTCACAACCACCCTGGACGATAAGATACTGTTATCTCTATTTCAGAAGAAGGAAACTGAATTTCTGAGAGATTAAGCAACTTGCTCAAGGCCACACAGTTAGCAAGTATGTCTGGTTCCAAACATATGCCTGACTCCAAAACTCATGATTCTGTTAGTCTAGGTTAGGGTAGAGATGGCCATTGGTCTGTGCAGAAAATAGCATCTGTGTTTAAAACAGCTGCTTGTTCTCTTGAACCGTAGAAGGAAATTTAAACTCAGAGGAGTGAGATGCAAGAAGCCCATTAGAGTCACTGCCACCTACAGCATTCTGGGAGGTTAGGAATCCAATTCTTCATCCACAAGTTAAACTGGGTGCTCATAAAGGGACTTTTTTTTTTTTTCTTGTTTTGCCTCTTCCTTTAGAACAATGTTCTCTGGAGTGTGATGTGAAAGACAATCCATTAGGGTGTGGAAAGAAAACAGTAGACAAGAAGAGGAGCTGGCCAGTCTCTTAAGGGCTGGCCTGAAACTAGCCTTCTGTATTCTGTTGGTCAGATGGTCCCAGCACACATATAAACTCAACAGGAGGACAGAGACCTCACCTCGGGATGGAAGGAGTGTCACAGAACATCTGGCAAAGCACCATTTGTAGGAGCTACACGCTGTGTTCCTATCCTCCACCACCTCCATCCGTGAGCTGGAGCAGTCCACCCTCTGACTACTCCATGCCACTTCAGGGTGTTTTAAAAAAGATGTATCCCAAGTTGTTGGAGCTGAAGACATAGGTGATCAATTGAGTCTGGCAATTTTCTGCTAGGAACCAAGCAGAAAAGTTAATGGTGGAGTGACTGTAGGCTCTCTAGCATTTGTTGTGTATCTTGTGAAACAAGACAGAAAGGGTGCATTGTGTCTCCGCAAATATTCTGAAATGTGTAATGATCCCCGCTGGGCAAGGCACTCTCCTTCTGTCGATTAACATCATGACAATAGCTAGCAGGTTCTTTGCAGACAGAGTCCTGACTAAGATGTTCAGTTTGGCTAAAGTGTAGACTCCATTAGAAGGAGAGATGGGAGATGATGCCAGAGAGAAAAGAAGGGCAGATCATGAAGACCCTTTGTATAAGTTTGCTAGGGCTGCCTTAACAAAGTACCACCAACGGAGCAGCTTAAACAACAGAAATTTAGTGTTCTCAGTTCTAGAGGCTAGAAGTCTGCCATCAAGATGTTGGCAGGGTTGGCTCCTTCTGAGGCCTCTGAGGGAGAGTCTGTGCCCTGCCCATTGCCTAGCTTCTTATGGTTTGCTGGCAATCCTTGGCATTCCTTGACTTTTAGAAGCATCACTCTGATCTCTGTCTTCATCTTCACATGGCGTTCTCTTCGTGTACTTCTCTGTCTCCAAATTCCCCCTTTTTGTAAGGACATCAGTCATATTGGTTTAGGGCCCACTCTAATGACACCATTATAACAATTACGTCTGAAAAGACCCTATCTCCAAACAAGGTCACATTCTGAGGTACTGGGGGTTAGGATTTCAACAAAGGAATTTTTGGGGAAACTGCTCAACCCATAACAGCCTTGTAATTAAGCAAAGGAGCTTCAACTTTGTCATCAGAGCTTTTATTAAGATTATGTGAGATAATGTTTATGAAAGCACTTCCAAACTCTGAAGTACAACAGATGTGAGCTATTGCTATGGGAATTGCTATGTGTTTTACAATTTTTCAGGCTATTTCTTCCAATTTTCTCCTGATCTTTGGACACTACAAAGCAGGCTGTCTCTCTACAGAAAGTCTGAGGAAGGCAAAATGCTTCTGCTACCACAAGATTATTAAGAAAGAGAGGAAACAGCTGCCCTTAGCATATTCTTCTAAAGAATTAGGATCTACTAATTAATTTCTGATTTTCTGAGGGAAGCCAAGAAACTTCCTCCAGAATTTTTATTGGATCTGTTAAGACTCACTCTTGTACTCCAGCCCACCGGGCTTATGTATGAAATAGAAATGTCTGTTTAAGGAAACCTAGCAGCTTCCATTCTCTGCTCTAATAAAAAAACCCTGAGAATCACTCTATTTGGAATGTCAGATTTAAAATGTAGAGAAAATTTTATATTTAAAGGACAGCAAAAAGGGTAGAGTTCTTTTAGACTAAGAATTAAGACTAAGTTAGTCCTACAAGAAATGCCTTTCTAAGATATAAACAAGATAAATTTTAAAGTGATTTCTTTTTCTTTGCCTGTATAATATTTTTCTGGGAGCAATTTTGTTTGTTTTGAAAACTATCACCACCGGGCGTCTTAGAAATCTCTTGATTGCTTTTTTATCTGCTTACAGCCCACCACTCCTCCACCATAGCCTCTTACATTTTGACAACAATAGAAGATCAAAATTCATTTAAACAGAATGAAGAACACCCATAAAACAGAACAAATAGCATAATAGGAAACAAGATAGTCATTCTATATGGATTTGTTGCTCTGTTTAGGTGTATAATGACTTTATTCCTCAATGGCTTTGATGTGGCTCATAAAACCACATCAATTACAACAGGATTAAATAGCATCTAAGAGAACAGGGGCCTAAGACAAAACATGGGTAACAAAATATAAACTAGAGGTAGGCTCAACACAATGAAACACATACCACATGGTCCCGTGTCCTTGTGGGAGGTGGACCTTAGATGGTGCCCAGCTTCTCAGTGGCCATGGGATTCATCACAAGGAGCCTGGGCTCTCTAAGACAATGAAACTAATGTGCTCTTCACCTAAGCAGCTTCCCAGCATCCTTGTCTGCAGAGATTTCTCCCGTGGGACTTCATATAGAGGACTCTGTATGATGGTGGGCAGGGCCCGTAGATAAACAGTGGGTGTCATGCAGTTGGCCTCTTGTACCATCCATCATTGAAGGCCAATGGTATAATACTAAGGCATAATTCAGAGAAAGCCAAGTCAAAGAGAACATGGTCCAACTCAAACTTTCTGATGGTCTGACTCCATGAAGGGTTTAAATGAGAGTATCCAGAGCAGTGTTTCTGAACCTTTTTGGAATGATGGACTCCCTTAGTAAGAAGAATAGTAGCAATATAAACTGAGTACCTACTGTGGCCACGCCTTGTTCAAAATGCTTTACTCGGTTACCTGAGGTTACCTCATTGACTCTGCATGCAACTCAGGCACAGGTACTGTCATTATCCCGCTGTTACAGGTTAGGAATTTGAGGCTCTGAAAGATAAGTAACTCACCCAAAGTCACATAGTAGGGGAACTGGATGTAACTCAGGCTGAGTTCAGCCTGCCCTTGACCACTATACAGATCATGGCAGCCTCCGGGTATTGATATATTAGGTTGCAGATTAAGGACAGGTCCATGAGTTTTTCCAGTCAGGGAAGGTATGAGTAAGGTGAGAGTCCTCTCATGAAAGCTGAAGATCATCACTGAGTGGGTGGTTGCTCTTGCTGCACAAGCAGAGAAGCTGGCCAGGGAACACCTGCAGAAAACGGTTCAGTGTCTGCCCCAACACATGGACCAATGAGTGATTGAGGCGCCACAGTTTTCTGCCTACATAATCAACTTAGCCGGGAGATATTGTTCCAGTAGCACAAGGTGACAATATGAAAATTTCAATAAAGTAGCCACAGTGTATCTTCCTTTTAAATGGTGTGGTCTCCTGGCAACTTCCCTAGATGAACTCTCTGCAAATTGTGCCCCCAGGTATTCGATAGACTTGACTTATTGCATAGAATTAATTCACACGAGCAATTAAAGGTTGGAGGACATCTGACAATGATGATGGGTTTTGATTTTAGAGTAGTTGACCTAACACTGCCCTTTCTACTACTCTCAATAGTCTGTTGAAGCCATATCTCCTGATAATAAAACCAAGAACAGAGGAGAAACTTACATTTTTTCTTATCAATGACGTGGAAGTTAACCAAGGGTACCACCTGGAAAGAGGCTCCTCTGACCTTGAAGTGGTTTCTGAGGCAGATTCTGAGTAAGTGTTAGAAACTGTGAAGTGATAATGAGTTTACAGAGCTTTCCAAAAATCATAATGCTGGTTATAGATAATGGAGTGACAGGTACTCTTTTATGATCTTTGCATGGATAATTTAATTTATTCTGTACACCGCATGAGGTAGGTACTATTATTACCGTCCCTGTTGTACAGATAAAGGAACTGTTGCCCTTTCTACAAGGAATGCTAGCATTTTATGCCAGTCAGAATTCTCTACAAGGTGATCAACAGCACTTTTCCATGTGGAAAAGCTAGACTACAGTTGACTCACTGACCTAAGAAACCAGATTATCAGGAGGGAAAATCATAAAGTTTAGAAGGAATATCTGATAGATACTCATCACAGGAATGTCTCATAGTGATGCTGCGGTGTCCCACCCAGGCCCCCACTTTGGGCGTAAGGCCTGCATTTCCCCAGATGCCGGGAGTGTCACTGCTAATGGCTTACAGCTGAGTCCGTCTCCAGGCATTGCCCTCCCTTGCCAAGGTTGTGCCCCTTCACTAGGGGCAGCATCCTATGACTGGGCAAGGCAGCAACACAAGGGCCCAGCCCTTGTGCGTCAATCTGGGGCATCTCTGAAAAGCCATCCCAGCTCCAGAGCTTCCCTTGAGATCAGATGAGGTCTCTTTTGAAACTGAAGATCATTTCAATTCCTCCTTGTGCCCTATCCTGCTGCCATCATGCCCTAAGACGTACTGCTCCCGAGGGCACTCTTCCGTAAACATCACGAAGACAAATTTTGATCTCAGAATCTGTTTCTTGGGGAAACTGACCTATGACATCTGTCTTTGTTTACAATGTTCCTTTCTTCATTTTTAAATCAATGAAAGATTGCTTTCTCATTTCACATAGGATGTCTATTAAATCAGTTTTTTTTTTGGTATAGATCTGTTTTTCTTGTATCCCACTGCTTTATGGAAGAAATACATCTTCAATTGCATCTTGATGAAACTACCATGAGGATGATATGATTTTACTTGGTGAGTTTGTACACACACACACACACACGACAGATATTGATGAAATTCTTACAAATATATGTGTATTTATATAAAATTAAAATCATTATAGATAACTTCATTTAATATTGATATACATATGAACAAAAATATAGACATAAAAATAAAAATATTTTATATACATAAAATCATTATGTGTAACTCCATAGACATATAGACACAAATGTGAACAAAAATATAGAGGTACAGACAAGAATATAGCCATGGACACAGATATGGCTTTTTGTTGTTGTTGGATCGTGTTTTCAGCCCAACGCTTCTTTTTCTCTTCACTGCTGGTACCTCATCTTTATCAGGAGGACAGGTGAAGTGACACTGTTCAAATATGCCTTAAATCAGCTGCTGGGAGACTTCAGGGAAGTTTGTAATTGTAAGCTGCAGATGGGTTGCAGGATCCTGCAGGGCAGTGAGTCGATCTTTCTTTCTGAGCCCCTTGCCAATTGGCCTGCTTTCTGTAGGGGTGCACACCATAGGGAGTTGGGCGAGAGGTACCTTTGAACACTGAATTTCTTCTCTTTGTGTGAGTGCAGGGGCCGGAGGAGCTGCTCACTCAGATGCTTTGCATTTGGTTAACACGACAACAACCAAATTTTGAGAAACATATGAATAAATGTTGGAATTTTTCTTGGGCAAACTTTTTTTTTCAGTTTTTAAACAGAGAATATGTGCTTGGGGAATATGAGCATGAGTCTTGTTCATGGTGCTTCTATCAGTCTGCTTGTTGCTCTGAGTTGCTTTTCCAGTGCAGTGCTGGACATACACAATCTTGCCATTGTCTCATGCACTGCTGGTGTATATTGAGGAGATGCTGGCTGAATGAAAGTGTCTAATCTGAGAGAACAGGGCAAACTGCATCATTCCTGTTAATCCTCCAGTCAACTAACCCAGTCCTTGTGTTTTGAATGAAACCTCGATTTGAACTCAATCCCAGGGCCCTGGAAGAGAACTCTATAAGGTAAATGCTTTTAATTAATCTCTGGTTATCTGATCAGATGGAGTTCCCATCTTGAGAATTCCAGAGACATTCAACCCAGAGATGCCTGAGAGTTGATTGAGGTGTGTGTGCGAAAGCAGAGTGATGAGAAGGTATGGAATGGAAAAGTGTGTTGAAAAGAATGCTGTCTTTGATGAGTTATGTGACAATATTTCCACAAGTAAAAAGGATGCATATCTAAGTGCAAATTAAAGGTGATGGGTAAACAAGTCCAAATTGAAAAATAAATAAGAAATGAATGATAAAATATGAATGATTTTTTGCGTTAAATTGGCTATACTTTTGGACAATGGAATCAAACTGGAGACTCAGATGGTGATTTTTCATTTCTTCAGATCCTGTCCTAATTACTAAAACTTTATTTACCTTGGTGATGACCTTCTAATTTTACATTCATCAGCCTTCTGAAGGATACCATTCTGCATTCTCACAAATTATACTGTGAGCAAAAAATTCTCAAAACAAACATCTGGGTGGGTTTTTTTTGTTTTCATATTCACATTACATATTCTATTACTTTCCTCTGTCATCTCTTCTAGGAATAATGATTTTTTGCTAGCCGAGCTGAATCTTCTTGGGTTTGAACTAACTGTCTTTCCTCTTTTGAATGAGTTTAATTTGCACTGCTACTTTTTATTTTTGCCGACTCTTTGAAGATTGCAATCAACTCCTTTTTGGCCTTCACTGTACATTTTCAAGTTATTGATTTACTTGCTATGTAGTATATAAATGAAGCTTACAAATGCAATTTCTTTGGTTCCTAAGGTGGTTTTTTCTTATCGTTCAGTTCTCTGATGTCCCAGCAATTCTAACTCTATATTCACAATATCTTGGCCCATTAGTGGCTAGGATTTCTTTGGGCACAGGGAACTATATTTCCTTGCTCTAATGAAGCACAAAATATAACTGCTATCTTCTTATCAGGCTACCCTTTCTAAAGAGGGCACAGCAAATGTTCCCTTAGAGCAGAGAGCTAAGGCCTGAGAACTGAATGAATTCTAAGGTGCTGTCTACGTGGGCCTGGTCCATCAGTATGAAACTCAGCATTTACTTCAGCTGGCTCAGCTGCTCCTGTCTCCACAGAGCTTTTCTGACCTTTTGAATGGACACTTTCACTCTCCTGTTTGGGTTTTGTTTAGTTTAAAGCATTGGTGACCTGGATGACGTAGTCAGCTATGCTTTCAAGCCCCATTTTGCATTTAATGAAATGAAAGATTCACAGATTTTGAAGTATTCACAGCCTGGATGAAATATCATTATTAGAAATAGAAATTGGGCCTAGATGCCACCCCTAAATGAGGTTTCTTAAAATGAAGATGTGATGCTCATGGAATGTCGGAGGATGACATGTAGGCTGTGACTGTTGTAGTATGGGATGCAGGAATTAGGGATATGATTGCAGGTGAAGTTTGGGAGCCAGAAGCCCATCTGGATGAAGAGTTTTTAAAATAGCCAGCTAAGGAGATTGACTTTATTCTTCAAGCAAATGGGTATCCATTAAAGGCAATGTGATGATATTGTGTTTAGAAAGACACGATGAATATGACTGAGTTGATATGAAACAGCTTCCTGCCCTTTCACTTCAACACACAGAAATATCAACAAAATATAAAAATGTGCATACCTAGGCCACGTTAAAAATCAAGAAATGGAAATCCTCAGCTGTCAGAAATGAAGAGGAATTCAAAGCCAAATCAGTGAGCAAGAGCTGAAACTTAGATGGATCGTGAAAGAAACAATAAAGATTTAGGCAGCTGAAGTTTTAAGGCCCATGGACAGGAAGTTGAGGCCACAGCCTCAGATCTGAGCAACCTGCACCAAACCAACAGTCACAAAGTGCTGCCTAGCATACTAGAAAAATATCTCCAAGAAAACTGTGCACTGGCTCAGAGAATTGATGATGAAGCTTGCCATATATCTGGGACCACAGGGAAAATTATCACCAGAAAGAAATTAGAACTCCAGGCTATTGCCATTGCAGAAATAAAGTCTGGATTTATACTATGTATGTGGTAGAGAACCCAATATTGAGAAATTGACAGGAAAACTGTTCTGGAACCAGAGAAATTAGTAGACCTCTGGCAGATGCATCCACAACCATCTCATTGGTATCCTTTCCTACAGAACTCTAATGGAAAATAACCTCCACTGAAAATGAGCTCACACTCAAAAAGTACAAATCATCTGAATAACAAAATACCACAGAGAGAATTAAAACACCCAACAAAGGGGAGAACGTAGGTTCCAAGAGCTAGAAATGGTAGGATAATCAGAAACATTAACATAAGTATATTTAGAATGTTCAAATAACCAAAAGAAATAGAAAAAATACTGGGCAAGTAAAGAACTGTGTAAAATAGGTGTATTTGAAAATAACCAATAGACTTTATAAAATTAGAACTGTAGCCATTTAAATAAAAGAAATAAGTGGGTTGAATAATAGACCAAACAGATACAAAGAAGTGGTAAATTGGAATATTACTCTGAGGACATCATGGAAAATTAAATGCAGAAAGAGAGAGGTGGGAAATATATAAAAGAAGTTAAGAGGACTAGAGATCACATTGGGAAAAGTCAACACAAGTCTAATACAAGCTCCAGGAGGAGAGAAACTAAAGAATGAGAAAGAAGCAATATTCAAAGTGAAGGTGGTGAGAATATTCTAGAATTAAAGTGAAGGAGCACACTAGGTCCTGAATATGATGAGTAGATAATAAAATAAAAATATAAATCACATAAGACACATAACTGTGGACGTGCAGAATATCAATAGCATACAGAAAATTTTATAAGCTTCTAGGGAGAAATTTAACTGTCTGACAAAGAAGGGAGGTAGAATATTAGTACACTTTACATCTGCAACGAGACATGTCATGAGACAACAAAATGATATTTTCAAAGTGCAGGCTAGGATAGTATGCTCAGATAAATTATTATTTAATAGTGAGGATAAAATGAAGACAATTTCTGACTTACAAAGCATAAGAACATTTACTACTCTGACTCCACAGTTGAAAGAGATACCTCAGAAAGATGGAAATTAAATCCAGAAAAGACTGATGAATGAGAAATTTTGTAAACAAGCATGCAAGTCAAGTAATATTCACAACACCTAATTATGGAGATTTAATAAAAAAAGGTAGACTTTAAACAGTACTAACATAAGATATGGGTGGGCAGTGTGGAGAATGAAGTCCTTGTGTTACCTGCAAGATTAGAGACATTGATTAAATCTAGACTTACTAAAATTAAGATTACGTGTGAAAACTTGAAAGGTAAATATTATAAGAACTGGAATACGTAAGTTTGGGAAACCAAAGATAACAGCAGAAAAAATAAAAAGGAATAAAGAAAATGATTAACTCAACAAAAGTGAGTTAAGGAGGGGAAAAGAAATCAAAGAAGAAGCAAGGTAAATTCAAAATGCAAAATAAGATGGTACAGTAAAGCCTAAATGTGTAAGCAATTACAATTACTGTAAATGCTTTAAACATACCTCGTAAAAGACAAAACCTCTCATAGATAAGCTATAAATTAGTAGGAATTTAAAATGTCACTAAATTGAAGTTCAATATACAAAAACTAACTGTATTTATGTAATACATTTTGGCAACAATTAAAAATATGTTTTGAAAAATACTACAGACCACAGCTTCTGGGAAGATTGTGGAGTAGCAATCGCCAGGATTCTGTCTCCTCACCAAGACAACAATTGCACTGGCAGGATCTGTCTGATGTAACTATTTTGGAACTCTGGAGTCTACTGAAGGCTTGCAACTTCCACGGGAAAGCTTGGAGAGTAACTGTGATACATTTTGTTCAATTTCAACTCGTAGCACAGTAGCAGCTACCCATCCCTCCACCCCATCCTCTGCCCCGACCCCATGGCAGTTCACTGTGCACGTGCTTAAGAGCAGCTTATGGGAGCCAGGGTGGGTGGAAAAGGACCCTGTCCTCCAAATATCAGAGAGCTGTGCTCTGATGGCTGATTGCTACTTCTTATCTCAGAGGTGCAGGCAAAAAGGCAGGGAGCCAGTTGTTGTTGCACCTCCTTCCATTGTTGCAAGCCTTTCCCTCTCTGGCTGATATGACTTCCAGGGGATTTAAACAAGTGGGGCCTGAAAATTTCATTCCCTTTCTCTTCGTTTTTCCCCTTTTTTTCCCCTTTTGGGAGTCAAACATTAAAGACTGGGACATTCCATAGCAACTGCATATAGAGGGGAAATTAGAAAGTCACTGTGCTTGCCCAGGGAAAGGCATAGGCTCAGAAAAGACCTGAGAAGAACCTAAATTTCACCACAGGCTAGTGTTTAGCACAGAGACAGCCTTACAGCAATCAAGTAAACAAAAAAATTTTTAAAAAACCCCAGCAAACCCTGGGTAAGGGGAGCATTTACCCTTGATTGAGAAGTGATTTCTAGAGTTACCACATTATTAAAATCAAATGTCCAGTTTTCAAAAAGAAAAAAATCACAAGCCATACAAAGAAGCAAGAATGGCTCATTCAAAGGGAAAATAAATAAATCTTTGGAAATTGTCCCTGAAAAAGAACTGATGGTGGATTAACTAGACAAATACTTTAAAACAACTGTCTTAGACGTCTAAGATACTTTAGTTCTTAGATACTAAAAGAAATAAAGGAATATGTGGAGACAGTGAAGAAAATGATGTATGAACAAGATGGAAATATCAATGAAGAGATAAAAAACTTAAAAAGATACCAAAAAGAAATTTTGGATCTAAAAAAAGTATAATTACTAAAATGGAACATTCACTAGAGGGATTCAAAGGCAGATTTGAGCTGGCAGTAGAAAGAATTAGTGAACTTGATGACAAGACAATGGAAATGATCAAGACTGAGGAATAGAAACAAAAAAGATTGAAGAAATGTGAACAAAGCTGAAGGGCCCAGTAGAACACCATCAAGTGGGCCAACATACACATTGTGGGAGTCCCAGGAGGAGAAGAGAGAGAGAAAGGGGCAGAGAGAATATTTGAAGAAATAATGGCTGAAAACTTCCCAAATTTGATGAAAGACATGAATGTAAGTATCAAAGAAGCTCAGCAAACTCAAGGTGAGAAGAATTCTGTACCACACACTGAGACATTATAATCAAACTTTCAAATGACAGAGAATCTTGAAAGCGGTAAGAGAGAAGCTTGCCAGTTTTGTCTGAAATGCTTCATTTCTTCTTAGAAAAAAATTATATTTACAGCAAAAACGACATTGTGTTAAGCGGCATTCATTATTTATTTTCTTGTGATGTGATTTTCTGTATATGTGTGTTTAAAACTTTTTAAAAAATGCAGTTAAAAAGGGAGGGGAGTTGGGGCCGGCCCTGTGGCCTAGTGGTTAAGCTTGGCACATTCCACTTCCGTGGCCTGGGTTTGCAGGTTTGTGATGTTCAGTTTATTTTTATTTTATTTTTTTTTTAAAGATTTTATTTTCTCCTTTTTCTTCCCAAAGCCCCCCGGTACATCGTTGTGTATTCTTCGTTGTGGGTTCTTCTAGTTGTGGCATGTGGGACGCTGCCTCAGCGAGGTCTGATGAGCAGTGCCATGTCTGTGCCCAGGATTCGAACCAACGAAACACTGGGCCGCCTGCAGCGGAGCGTGCGAACTTAACCACTCGGCCACGGGGCCAGCCCCGTTCAGTTTATTTTTTTGTTTGTTGCTGGTGCTTTTGATGTCATATCAGAGAAACCATTGCCTAATGCAAGGTCACTCCCCCTTTTTAAAGAATAACTTTTATAACTATCTGTTTCATTATACTTCTTTTCTATGTGTGTATACCTTGTCTGATCTTCTCCCTCTCTTTCTGTCTGTGATTATCTATCTTTAAAAAAAGTTATTCATGTATTTGATGGTTTCATCCTGTTTTTCTCACAAAAAGTTTTATAGTGAATATTTTCCCATATTCAAAATATTTGGAAAAGATCACATAAAATGGCTGTAAATCCCACTATGTAATTTACGTACCTACCATAATGTACTTAATCGTTTCCATATTCTTGCAGATTTATAAACTGCTTTCAATATTGTGATATTACTATTAAAGGCTAATCAACATGCATATAAATATATCTTGGTCCAAGTACCTGGTTCTTCCCCTAGAATATATTCTGGTTAAAAGGTAGAGTTAGTGGGTCAAAGGGTGTGAGCATCTTTCTAGACTGAATGCAAATTTTTTTCCAAGAAAGTTGTGCCAATTTGTGCTTTCCTGGTCAGCACCTGTTTCACTGCATCCCTATGAGTATGAGTATTATTTTTAAAAATGAAGTAGTAACTGTAGGATACTTCTCTTCTTTGATGCCCCAGTCCATTCATTTACTTAAAACTGAGAACGCAGCTGCCAGTTTCAGCATAATGCATTCCCAGGGAAGTCATAAATTCTACCAAACGTTTCACAGGATTTCTGTGACTTTTTGGTGACTTCACACTCCATTAAAAAAGGCATAAAACAATTACCAGGTCATTAGCAAGCACTTTTTTTAAAGGAACTTCAAAAAGTCTCTCATAAAGATGGCTTCTGAGTTGGTGATGTTTATTGTGGAAGGAATGGGGAGGGAGATGGGACAGGAATCATTGCCAGAAACGAACGTTTTAAAGGTGAGTGTCAGGTTATGGGAAGAATGAGTGGATCATCCCGCTCACTAGATTTAGGTGATCTCCTTGCGGGCAGGGACTCCAGCTTCCTCTTAGAATGGGAGGCACTTAACAGCATAGTCTCCAGGCAGACAGATCACGTGGGAACCCAGGCACTACCATTCTCTGGCTGTGTGACCTTAAGTTCACCTCAACTGTACACAAAGTACTTAGCATAGCTAAGCACAGAGTAGGTTCTCAATAAATGTAGTTATTTTCCATTATTTTTCATCTCTGTCTCCCCAGAAGGATAGAAAACACTGGGACTAGCTGGTAACAGCATTCAATACAATCGTTAAACGAGTTTATGAATGTGTTATGGAAAAACTAGGAAGAGTGTGTATGGAAGAAACCTCCCAACTTTCCAACATTTTGGACCACTCATGATCCTCCATTTCAAAATTGAGCCATCTCGTGTTTGAAACTTTCCTAAGCTGTTATCCATTTAGGCCTCCTTGGTGAGATTTTACTCTGAAATAAACCATTATTTGTACCCTGTCATGTTCCTGTTCCTGCAAGGATGTGCGTTGTGCTTTAGCTCTTCTATTGTAAATCATTTAGCAGATAACACCACCACAAAAAATCACTTTGAGTCTGATTTAATCAAGAGGCACAGGGTGAAGTGTGAAAAATCCAGTGGTGTTCTGATGCTTGGCTTTATTGAAGGCTGCAAAAAGGTATAAATTAAGTGACCTTTCCAGGTCAGGATTTTACGGCTCTGATAAATTCCCCAGACTGAGCAGCTGTCGGTGAGAAACATGTGAGTGAGAGACTCTGTGGATCCTTTCCCCCAACTGCATCTTTCCAATGAGGAGATGAGATAATGGATTTGGAAGTGCTTTGAGAAAAGTAAAGTTTTATAAATCTAAAACAGGATTATTATGATGGAGGTGATATAAGCACAACAAAATAAGAAGGAGTTAAAATTGAGGCAAAGACTTTTTTTTTAATCGTTTCATAAGATCTTACAGTTAGAGGGACTGTTGAGGTTTTATGGTCCAAATCTCTCATTTTTATATATGAAAAGAGTAAAGTGACTTTATCAAGATCACATTACTTAAAACCAGAGTCCTGTTACTCTCTATAAAAATCACGGACGGTAAAAATTAAAGTTTAAAATGCTCATGAAAGACTGTATTATTTATCTTCACAATGCAAGAAAATATAATTCATGTGTTTCATTTATAATGAGTTTGCGTGCATTTTAAATGTTATCGTCCTAAGGTAAACTTAAAAATCTGAAATGAGAAATTTCAATTATGAAGGCTTCATTGGAATTGATCATGTTAGTGCTTTGAAAATGTTTTTGCTGCCTAAGCAGTGCAAAGTTTAAATTCCCAGACTCCACATGTATAGTAAGTTAGCCAAACAGCCTCTTTATTTGGAGAATTGTTTGTAAGGAGGGTGTGATCTTCCCTGGAGGCTAATTTACACTGGAATTATCAAAGTTTAATGAAGTCTGTTAGGAACAACCTTTTTTCTCACGAGGTCCCATATTTAAAGTTAAGCTACTTCCCTTAAGCAAAACTTTAAGAAAGTTATTTCCCGTAGCCAGCATTCACATTACTTTGAGCTATCAAAGTGCTGTATGCAAAGTATTGAGTGACATTTCAAATACTCAAAAAGCAAACACTAGGTTGCAATTATTTCTGCAAATATTTACTTTGATCCTGAGGAAGAGCAGTTTCCCACATTCACTTTTGGATAGTACTGTGTTGAAAATACATTTCTCCCTTGTCCACTTCTATTTGGAAGGGCTGAAGAGTGGGGAACCGAGGAATCTAAACCACTTCAGAGAGTTCTAGAAAAACTACATTCTGCTATTATAATTTCAAGGGCAAATGGACAAGTGGTTGGAGGTTAAAGCTTTTGTATCATTTATCACTAACTGGAGAGACTAGTCGGGAGGTGAGCACCGGAAATTGTCCAGTTGAGCACTATTCTCTACGCAACAGAGTAGGGCACACACAGATTCTGGAAAAGAAGCAAAAGCAGAGGGAGGGAAAAGGGAAAAAAGATGACTCTGCTTTTCTCAGGCTCCAGCATACACTGCTATCCTGCTGCTTTGAGCTTGGGATAACAATGGGCATTGCAGAATGTGCATCGCAGAACTTCTTGACATCAGATAATCCTGCATAGCTGGGAGGCAAGATGATCCTTTTCCCCTTGCAAAAAGCAAAGTGCTAGATCTTCCAAAAGCAGTACTCTAAGACTGTTACATAACACTCATTTTAAATGATTTGAAATAATTTTAATTGGTACTTACCTGGGAGGCTACATCACTTTTCATTTCACCAACACTCTCAAAATGGCATAGTGAATTGCTGCTCATCGGCAGCTGTGAAAGTATGATAAGACAGGATGATGTATACAAACGATTGCTTCTTCGGAAGAATTCATCCAGAAGAATTGTCAAATTATTTTTCAATGGCTGTAGTTCTTATTGAAACACTGCAAGAGAAGTTTAAAGCTTCACTTGCATTATGTGACCTTGCTATTTAGTAGTCCTATCGTAGAATTGTGGGATATGTTTGAGCTGGGACATCTTTAGGGGCCATCTTTCCTAAAGCACTCACTTTTTCAAAGGAGATAAGAGCAATCCAGAGGGGTTAGGTAACTTGAAGCATATAAAGTAAATTCGAGGATAAAAGGAGCCTTCAGAAATTCAAAAGATCACAGCCACTCATATAATTGATTGTGAAGAAGATTGAAGGATGTCTCAAATGGCTTCGATATTGACAGTAGGACATTGGAGATGGGAGCAATGGAGAGAAGGAAATAGGTTGTTAAGAGGAGTATTCCATGGACTTTGGTTACAATGTTGAAATAATACTAGTCTCATTTCGAGATATTATTTCAGAAGAGCTTTTGGCTGATAGTAATGTAGGTTTTCTATAAAGTGGAGGGGCCAGGCTCTCACTCTGAACAGCTATCTGGGAAGGGCTTAAAGAGACTGATTATGTCCAAAGTGAAAAATATTTTGCATTTACTTAAAAGCTAAATTTTGAGTAACTCATGTTTTCTAGACTCCCTCTTGGTAGTCTCCCCATCATGAGGAACAGGAAGGAAGAATCAGCAATCTTAATCTCTGTAGTTTGGTTATGGAGACCAAGACACAGGGCGCTCTGTCACAGAGGCGAAATCTGAACCTCTGTCTGCTCCAGAGCATCCACTTGCTTTTTAGTGCTTGTCTGATCCTGACACAGGCGACCAGAGTCATCTGGGGAGAGTGAAGGGCCTCGGTTGCCTTGGCAATGATTTGGTCTTTGACACTGTTTGAGGGAGTAGCAAAGAGGCAGATGAGGTGGGTGGAAGGGGCTGGTCAGACCCTTGAAGAAATCACCCACTCTCGTAAACTCTCTTGACAAGTGTCGTGACCTGGTGACTAATTTCTTGTCCTATGAGGCATTTTCTAATAGCCCAGGGGTTATTTTGCTGCTGTTAGTATCAATAAGGCAAAAATGTAAGCTTATGATAATTGCATTCTAATAAAATATTTCTCATATACCAAATGTGTTTTAAATGATTGTCATTATGCTGGTTCATATTACTTTATCCATATAAATTATAGCATTCCATTTTAATACCTGGTTATTTGCATAATATTAAGGCATTCTTTGAATTTGTTAAGATAGGGGTTGTTGATCAGAAGTTCTGTGGAAAAGGATGCTGGTGGCTCCTCGTGATCATTCTCTCCTTCTTGCCTAGTAACAGACCCCTGATATTAATGGGGCACATGGCCACCATGGTAAAAGACTACATCATCCAGGGTCCCTTGCAGACAGGTGGGGCCACATGACTATGTTCTAGTTAAGATGATGTAGACAGATCTATTGTTGGAGACCTCCAGGAGGTCTTCTAAAAGAGAGGAGTGTGCCCTTTCTCTACCCCTTCTCGTTCTTGCTGGCTGAATTCAGAGGAGATGGATAGAGCTCTAGGAGCAACCTTGAACCCAAATGTAATATGGGAAAGATGTGGAGCAGAAGGGACATGGGTCCATAGCAGCCTTGAATTCCCTGCTGCTGGACTTCTTTAGGTGATAGAAAAATTAGTATCATTCTCATTTAAGCCATTATTACTTGGGAATCTCTGCATATATTTAGCCAAATATAATCCTAAACAATACACATCTTAAAATATTATGCAACATTTAGCCCGTATAGAAAAATTGTCAAGCAAAAAGTTTTGCCAATAGACACATAAAAAAATATGATGTCATTGTAAATGGAAATTTGTCTTGGTGGTTGGAAACTTTTTATGTCATAATATTGAGTTTTTGAATCAAATTCCCCCTTACATGCTGTATGGGGAGCTGTGAGAGGAATGCTGGACTAATAGTTCAGGAGCCCATGTTCTGTGCCACCTGCGTCACTTATTGTCCCTGTGCTCTTGAATACTCCATCCTGACCTCAGTTTCTCCATCTGAAAAATAAAATTCTGGACTAAGTAGTTCCCATAATTCTTCCAAGCTCTGTAAGCTGTAAATTTATAAAATTGCCTATTTTTTTAAAAAACCACTAAAACTGATTTTGGCCCTAGTGACATATACAAACATATGTTAACAAATACTTACGGAGTGCCCAGTGTATGTAGATGATCACCCAGCTTTGCATCATATGGGATATGTGTGTATTCAGGAGAGGAGGGTCACAAAGCTCATTTTCAAGGAATTTACATTCTACTTGTGTAGAAAAACTAAGCAAACATCAAGTCATAGGATTTTGAATGGCCTGTGTCTCCTGACTCCTAGTTCAGTGTTATCTTATCTCAGTACTCTCTCATCAATCCCATGTTCCTTCACTCACAGAACTCCACGTAGTAAATTGACCGAGGTCTGCTAGCCATGTGGTTTATAGAGCTCTTATTAAATTCCAAAAATTTTATTTAATGCCACAAAATACAGTTCTGCTCTATTATTGCCCGTCCAAGACTAAACTGCTTGCTGTGATAACGGCCATCCAACCTCTCTCTAATTAACATTTAACTGCACTTCATCTCACCTATAAAGCTACGTGTCAAGGAGGGCAAAATATTCTATTATTAACTGTGTATCCATATGTCGAAAGAGTTGAGGGAACAATTAAATCAGAAAAGACTTTCTGGAGAAGGTGAGTTTCCATCCAGAGTTGGGTTGTCAGAAAAGTGAAGAAGTTGTCTGAAAGGGGTGAATGTTATTTGCAAAGGAACCAAGGTAGGAATGATCAAGTGGCTTGTGGCAGATGGTGCCCAGGTTGGCTGAAGGAGAGCACAGGGTGGAACTGCAGGGACTGGGACTCCAGAACTTTCCTGCCATTCTTTTTCTTCCCTGAGTCTCTTACTAGCATGAAATACTCCCTTTAAGCCCAGTGTTTGTTTTGAGTATGGAAGGAGCTCACGTAGAAGCGAGATGGATGAGAATATGACTCTGGTGGAAGTCATTTTAAAGATACAGAGCAAGGAATGACAGAATCATCACGCAAGAATGTATCCCCTTTGTACAAAAGGGATTCCGTTTGCATATTTAGGCTTCATGCTTCACTGTGTGCATATGTGGTGTGGATGTGATAAAGTGGCAGAAGGAACTTAGAATTGCCTGACTTTTGAAAGTTAAGTCAGCTGTGACTTTCCACTAATAAAGTATCTTCATGGGCTTAATTTTCTGGTGGTTGTGTGTGTGTGTGTGCGCGTGTGTGTGTGTGATATTTAATGGGAAGAGAATAAGTAGGTAGCTGATTTATCAGTGTGTTTACCTGAGTGTGTCATCACTGAAATTATCATAGACATTAGAAGTGGAAACATGTCACAGCATTTAGTATCAGTTCCAGTCTCTTCCTTTTGCAGCACAGACCTGACGGAGTCATGACAGCTCCTAAGCACTGATTTGGACATTGTCACAGGAGGAAAGCATGTAGCCATATGTTCAAAGAACACATCATACACTGTCTACAGCACACTGGATTGGCCGAATAAAAGGAATGCACGCACACTGCAAAGCAATCTTAGTACTGATTTATCTTTTCTATCAGAGGTGCAGAAGCAGCTCTCCATCCTGAGTCTTCCAGGCTTCTCTGAAATCTTGCTCGTGCCTGGCGAACACCCGTGCACAGCAACAACCACAACTGACCGAGCAAACCTTGAGGAGAAGGATGCAGGGCCCTTTCGCTTGTCCCTCCTTTTTATAGCTAATTTCTTGGGTGCCTTTCATCTACTCTGCCCCATCTACCCATCCACATGTATGCATATAGCTGGCACAAACCTGCTCCACAACAGCCATATACAAAAACACCACATTGCTTTATGTGTCGATATTTAGTTAAATGTCAGTTTTAGCCTCTGTTGGCTCAGGTAGGTGGACACCCAATATCTGTCATTATTGGAGGCCTCAGCACCTGAGAGGGACCCAAGAGTCCCATGGTATTCTGCATGCTGAAAAATCCAGCGAGGGCCTCCAACCTGTAGGCCACTGTGGTGACTGCTGAGATGCGTGTTGTCCAAGCCTTCATGGTCTGCTGCGCGACAGGAGGCCCTTCTAGCAGGAGGCCCTAGTAGCAAATGTGAACATGGACATCGTTCCCCATGTCAACCAATGCCACAGCTCCATGTGTTCAAGGCCCGGCATCCCAGACCGTCCCATCAGACATCCTGGACGATAAATAGGAGTGTGGGCAGCTGCTTGCACTTACCACTCCAGTCTCTTCTTTCAGTTTCCAGGACATTTTCACCATCTAAACTCAAAGCCACATCCATCTCTTTGGCTAGTAATAGACTCCAAAGCGTGGGTAGGGCTGTTATTCAAGTGTCTGGCAATGTTTGTCTTCAATTCCTTAACCTAAAATTTCTGGGTACCCTGAACTCAAGACTTCTCTAGAAGAAGGGGGGCAAAATTTGCCTTATTTCTCTTAGATCCTATTGCAGTGGCAATAACAAGAAGATAAATTTATATTTTAATAGATTATCTTGGCACATACTTGTTATAGGAATTCGTGGCAGGTGGGAAGAAAAACAAGAATTTTTTGACCAGTGGAAAATTGGCAAGCTTTTTTATTTGTTTTTATTGTTGTTGTTGATTTTTCTTTGTGTTATATGTACAAGAATCTTTTTAAGGCCAGTTTCTTAAGGTCAATATGACTAATAAATTAAGTCAATAGGTAGAATTGACTGGTTGTTTCTGCATCATAGACTTACTCATCTCTTGTTCCATTTATAAATTCAGGTTAATTATTCCATTCTGGTGGTAGGTGGAGGATAGTGTGTCCCTTGAATGCTTAAAGAAGCAAAGTGTTTTGCTTAAGTCTCTCACAAGGAAGGAGAGGTATTTAGAAAAAGACAAATGAGGAGATATTTCCCGGAGAGTTTTGTGAGGACAAGAATGAACTAAGTGTTGACAGTAATGATGTGTGCTTTGAGAATGAGGCCCTCGAAATTACTAAGTTTATCCTTTGATATGAAAACATGACAATTATTGAAAAATCAATTAGCACATGCACCATATGTCCAAATAGCCTAAAATAAAGATGAAGGAGGCAATTTTTTTTCATTTATTAGGAGCCACTAACCCATGAACTTCTCCTCTCAGAAGTAAGTAGGGTTAAATACCATGTATGTATGTATGTATGTATATAGATAGATATAGTATAGTATATATATATATATAGTATTAGTTTTCTGTTGCTACTGTAAGAAATTTCCACAAATTTAGTGGCTTCAAACACCCATTTACTATCTCACAGCTCTGTAGAGCAGAAGTCCTGTTATAGCGTGCCTCAACTGGGTCCTCCACTTAGAATCTCACAAGGTCAAAATCAAGCTGTTGGCAGGGCTGTGTTCCTTTCTGCTTTCAAGTACATTCCAGTTGTTGGTAGAATCCACTTCCTTGTGGGTGTAAGGCTGGGGTCCTGTTTCCTTGCTGGCTATCAGCTAGGGGCCACCCTAAGCTTCCTTTGGCTCTCTCCAGTCCTTGCACATGGAACCTTCAATAATGCGACCTTCTCATGCCTAGAATTCCTTTGAGTTGCTCTTTTGCTGTGTCTCTTCTGTCTCTAGCTGGAGAAAACTCTCCACTGTTATGGGCTCATGTAAGTGGATTGGGCCCATTCAGATAATCCAGGATAATCTCCTCCTCTTAAAATCCATAACCTTACTCACACCTGCAAAATCCTTTTTGCCACATAATTTAGCATATTCATAGGTTCCAGAGATTAGGGCATGGATATCTTTGGGGGGTTGTCCTACCTACCAAAATGCCTTTTTGTAGAAAAAGAAATATGAAACATTCAACTTCTCTTAAGTTAAAAAGCAAAGAACACAAAATTAGTCAATAAAAGTAACAAAAAATTTAAAACTTATTTCAGTCCCAGGCATTGCCAAATTGGGATGGGCTTGGCAGGATGGCAGCAACACAGAATCCAGAAGAGAGAATTAGTTTTGAAAAGGAGAAGCGGGGAGAAGAGAGCTTCATAGATGGCGGAGGGCAGAGCCATGGCAAGAGAAGATCAAAAGGGAAAGAGAGGAAAAGGGAGAGACAGAACTAGGAAGAAAGGTAGAGAGGAGATGAAGGAGGAAGGGCAATATATAAAGGTTAAGAAAGATATATGACTATCCAAAGGAAATAAAATCAGTATCACAAAGAGCTATCTGCACCCCCATGTCCATTGCAGCATTATTTACAATAGCCAAGGCATGGAAACAACCTAAGTATCTGTTGATGGGTGAATGGATAAAGATGTGGTACCTATATATATATAGTGGAATATTATTCAGCCATAAAAAAGAGGGAAATCCTGCCATTTATGACAACATGGATGAACCTGGATGACATTATGATAAATGAAATAAGCCAGACCCAGAGAGACAAAACTCCATGATCTCCTTTATATGTGGAATCCTGAAAAGTCAAACTCATAGAACCAGAGAGTAGAACGGTGGCTACTAGGGGCTTCGGGGTGGAGGAAAATAGGGAGAGGTTGGTCAAAGGGTACGAACTTCCAGTTATAAGATGAATAAGTTCTGGAGATCTAAAGTACAGCATGGTGACTCTAGTTGATGATACTGTATTATAAACTTGAAGTCGCTAGGAGAGTAGATCTTAAGTGTTCTCACCACACCAAAAAACAAAAGGTAACTATGGGAAGTGATGGATGTGTTAATTAACTTGATTGTAGTGATAATTTCGCAGTGTGTACATATATCAAAGCATCATGTTGGACACCTTAAAATATACAATTTTTATTTGTCAATTATACCTCAGGAAAACTGGAAGAAAAAGACATATGAAAGGAGAAAACAGATGTATGAAGACATGTACATAGAGTTTAGCAGGCTTTAAAGAGAAGGGCAATTGAAGGTCTTTTGGGCTTTTAGGGCATTTGTCCTCTATTAGGGTGACCATATGCTCTAGTTTTCCTGAGACGGTTCAGGTTACACTAATTGTCCTGGCATATTTACTAGTAGCATCTTTCATTTTCACAAGTGTCCTGAATTTGGACCACATATTATGTAGTAATCCTCCCTTAATAGGGTTCCATCTGGAAGGTACATTAACTGTTTACTATTTTTTGCATCTCTTTTTTTTTCTTTTTTGAGGAAGATTAGCCTTGAGCTAACATCTGCCACCAATCCTCCTCTTTATTGCTGAGAAAGACTGGCCCTAACATCCATGCCCATCTTCCACTACTTTATATGTGGGATGCCTGCCACAGCATGGCTTGCCAAGTGGTGCCATGTCTGCACCAAGCATCCAAACGGGTGAACCCAAGGCCACCGAATTGGAGCGTGAGAACTTAACTGCTGTGCCACCAGGCCAGCCCCTATGTTTTGCAGTTTTTAACATGTTATCAGAACACCTGCTCCACATGCGTTGGTCTCAGAATTCTGCAAAATGCATGAAATTCATCAATGACAGGCTCAGGTGTCCCAGAATCAAATTTCTTTTTTTCTTTTACAGATTGTCACCTGAGCTATCATCTGTTGCCAATCTTCCTTTTTTTTTTCCTTCTTCTTCTCACCCAAATCCCCCCAGGACATAGTTGTATATTCTAGTTGTAAGTCCTTCTAGTTGTGGCATGTGGGACGCTGCCTCAGTGTGGTCTGATGAGAGGTGCCATGTCCGTGCCCAGGATCCAAATCAGCGAAACCCTGGGCTGCCGAAGCGGAGCTCGTGAATTTAACCACTAGGCCACAGGGCCGCCCCCAGAATCAAGTTTCTAATTCCTGAATTCATCTTCTGTTTCTCTTTGTCTCTGACATTCACTCTGACAACACTGTAAGTGGTATTTGGAAATGGCTGTGTTTTTTTTTTTTTTTAAAGATTTTATTTTTTCCTTTTTCTCCCCAAAGCCCCCCGGTACGTAGTTGTATATTCTTCGTTGTGGGTCCTTCTAGTTGTGGCATGTGGGACGCCGCCTCAGCGTGGTTTGATGAGCAGTGCCATGTCCGCGCCCAGGATTCGAACCAACGAAACACTGGGTCGCCTGCAGCGGAGCACGTGGACTTAACCACTCGGCCATGGGGCCAGCCCCGAAATGGCTGTGTTTTTTTGTTTAGACAAATTTCCTTTCTCCTCTTAATATATCATTATATAACACATAGTTTAGAGTGTAATTTTATGCTTTTTGGAGGGAGAAAAATGAAAACTTGTTATTTCTTAGATATTAAATCAAAATATGCTCTCTGGCATTTTAGTTTTTTCACATCAAAATCTCAGCTTTTCCTTATCATTTGGGTCCACTTTAACCCACTTAAGAACTTCAAGAACTTCAGGTTCTTAGAAGTCACATTCAGGTTTCCATGGTAATTAATCCATTTTGGTGAACACATGTATAAATAATGGTGATAAATAAAAGAGCGGGTGACCAGTAGAAAAGCTAACTCTGGCTTTAATGAGGCTGTATTTTAGGTTGCTTTTGGTTAATAAACCACACATAAAGCTCTTGCCTTACAGTTATTACATTCAGCAGGACTGGTTATTTGATTGTGAGATAGTTTTAATATTGGCTTAAATAAAATTCATTTTCATAGACTGCACTTTAGTTCTGAATAACCCCTGTATTATTCTGGATTGTAATGCCTTTAGAAAATAGTGAATAACAGAAATGTCCAGTTTGTCATGGATTAAAAAGGTGTGTGTGGCCCAGGTCTGGTAACATGGCAGGGTGGTAAAAGAAAGCAAACTTGGAGTTAGGCAGATGGACCAAATGCTGCCTTTGTTCCTTAGCAGCTGTGTGACCTCAGACAAGTTGCTCATCTACTCTGATATTCAGTATCTTTGTGTGCAAAATCAAGATATCAGTATCAACTTGGGGTTGGGGAAGGTTTATGCAGGTTAGATGAGATTTTTGAGAATCCCCTAACAGTTTCTGGTACCCAGGCAGAGTTTAAAAATTATTAGTTACCATCTCCTTGCCTCTTCGGGTGGCTGGTCTGCTAGGATGTTAACTTCCTGTTCATCCGTCGTCTTTAGTTTTGTGATGAAATAATTGGTCCCTTTAGATTTAATATTTTTTATATTGTTCTATTATATTTGAATTTTTTTTTCAGTTATACCCTCAGGGTCTACTAAAAAACATCTAAGTATTTTATATGATCATTTCCTAAGGCAATAATAACAAATCTTTTTCTGAAAAGATTAGAAATTTGAAATTTCATAACAGGGCCAGGAACAATCGAATTTTATGATTTACAGTAGATTTGTCATTTCAATAGCAAATGCTCCTAGTTGAAAGGTCTTACCACAAAGAGCTTAATGTTAGTCGTTCTTCTCAAGAGTTGGAAAAATCTCCTTTGTGTTGTATGTTTTTTGGACTAAAGAAAATAGCTTTGATCGGTGGTTTGGGAGCAAGGTCACTGTCGCCCTGTGATCCCTTTGGTGCTTCATTTTTGACTCCTTCGAGGTGCCCTTGTCCGTGGTGCTGACCGCCAGACAAGCTGTGCTCCAGTTTCAGTATTTGATGGTTTCTTCCATGCCGGGCACATAAAGAGCGCCCTTTGGTTTGTAGCTGCTGTTCTGTGTTGAGTCTGTTATCATTTTAAAGTTCCACTTAGACTCCCCAAAAGTTTGAAGGGCCAACTTGTTCCTGGTTACTATTTTTTAAACACCTCTATACAGTGTCTTGTTTCATGCTGTGGTTCAGCATTTTTTGAAATGTTTCGTGGCCCACCTCACTTGTGGTTGTTGGGATTCAAGTCCCCCACAATGATACCCTCACTCATTCATTTCACAAACTTTTGCTGCTTCTCTACTATTTAGAAAAACCTCAGTCTTTCTCCTTTACTCCCGCACTACTACCACACTCATAACACTTCACATGCCAATTGCAAATCCACGTTGCCACCTGTGCTTCTGACCAACCAGCTGTAGATTACAGGTTCCATGATCCCCCTCCTTGGCTTCCAATAATTTGCTAGAGTGGCTCACAGAACTCAGAGAAACATATTACTTACTAGAGTACTGGTTTATTATAAAAGGATATACTCAGGAACAGCCAGATGGAAGAGATGCATAGGGCAAGATATGGGGAAAGGTCATGGAGCCGCCAAGCCCTCTCTGAGTGCATCACTCTCCCAGCACCTCCACATGTTCATCAACCTGGAAGTTCCTAGCCCTGTCCTTTTAGGTTTTTATGGAGGCTCCATTACGTAGCCATGATTGATTAAATCATTGGCCATTGGCAATTGATTCTACCTCCAGTCCCTGGAGGTCAAGGGAGTGGAACTAAAAGTTCCAACCTTCTACTCACATGGTTGGGCCACTTGGAAATCAGTCCCCATACTTAGATTACCTAGGGTCTTTCCAAATGTCACCTCATTAACATAAAAAAAGACACCTTTATCAGTTTCATCACTTATGAAATTCCAACGGTTTTAGGAGCTCTGTGCCAGGAACCCGAAAAGACTGATTATCCATTTCTTATTATAAATCACAATATCACACCTCCTAAGTATAGACTTCTGTCATGGGCACTATAGGAAATTAAAGGTGAATATGATTTGTACCTGACTTCAAGAAGCTTAGAATCTGGTAAGAGGTGAGAGGGAGAGATGAGTAAACAGATTAGGGAAAGCAAGGCAGAATAAACTAAGTATTGTAGGAGACATACAATCCGTGTGCTGTATGAGCCTACAGCAGTGACTCTCAACACTGCTACTCAGAAGAACCACCTGGGGAGCTTTGAAAAATCTCAGTGCAGATGCTCAATCCCAGACATGTTGGGAAGTTCTAGGGATGGAGGTCAAGGCATCAGTATTTCGAAGTCTCCAGGTGATTCCAGTGTGCAGACACAGTCGAGAACCACTGGCCTGAAGATGGGCCTGACAAATTCTAATTCTAGCTGGCTCTGCAGTAGGATAATAGTAAAGTCTTTGATACCTTTGTTTCCATTGATTTCCTGCACTTGTCCTCATGCTCCATATTGAGTTTTGAGGACTACGCACTTCAGTGTTGGTAGGACCTTGCATAATTACTAAACATTAAGTACATTCATTTGTTGATAGATGAATACCCACTTTTTAAACTGCTCCCTCCCCCCATAACAACAAACATGTATTGAGCACCTGCTGTGTTTGGGGCACTGTACTAAGTGATGGGGTTAGAGCAGCAAATACAAATACAATCGTGTTTCTGCCCGGATGCTCTCTTTTCCCCACACTTCCCCACACTTTCTCTCCATCAGAACCATCTGGGGACCTTGTTAACAGAGCGGGCTCTGGGATCCCTCCCCAGCCTCTTACTGAGTCTCTCTTCACAAGCTACCCAGATGATTCCTGTGCACAAGAAAGCCTGGAAGTGCTGAGTAACCATGCTTGCAAAGCCATGATGACAGGACAGAGCTGGGGGATGAGTGCTGTGGCACCACTGCAGAGAGGCTGCCTTATGGAGGAGCCAAGAGAGAGGGCTGGGAAGTGGTAGCCACTGAACTGGGTCTTCAGTGATGACTTTTTGCTCACATGGAGGGAATAGGAGGGAGAGCATTTCAGACAAAAGAAAAACTTCGTGAAATTACAGAGACATGAATTGAATGCGGCACATTTAGGAGTTTGGAGGCCACTGTGAAGAGCCTTTTGTAATTTTAAGTTAATTAACCTTTATTGATTTTCTACAATGTTCTAAGCACTGTGCACAAAGAGGGTGGCAAACTGCTCAAAGAACAGGGTGTTGCTGGGTTTGGCTCTGAGTTCTTGTTTGCTTCGACTGAGCGATTCACTATCAGTGCTAAGTTCTAGAAGTCTCCCAAGGACCCAGAGGGCTTCTTGATTCACGGTGTTATAAAGCCACACCCCAATGGCTTTATAACCCCAGTGTAGCGTGTCTCTGCAGGAAAGGCACAGAGTTCTGGATGGTATAGTAAGGATCACCTGTCCCTGATGCAGCCCTGGTAGAGGGGGTAGAGATGCCCCATCTCCAACCTTCTGAAGGCTCTGGAAGGAGGCAGAGTCTGGTCTGGGAGGGTGGGCGTTGGCTGCTGAGATGCTCGTGGAGGTCATGACTGGTGATACTGTGGAATTGGTGGTTTGGTTTTATAACACTATTAATGCCAGGCTATAGACTTTGTGAGTAAAGGAAGCTTTGATAGCCTAACCTGGCATTGTAACCACCATTTATAACATTTTGTCTAAAGGAAAGAGTAAACCAGCTTCCAAAACCTAAAATTTGTTGAATAACAATAGTTAGCTATTGTTTCTTATTAAGCATCAGGACTCAACTGCTCTGAGCTTTTCATTTACTTCTCATTATTGCTCATCCCCTCCTCTCACCAACCGTCTGAGATATGTGGTATTATTCCATCAGTTTTACAGATCATGTGGCTTGTCAGTGACAGAACTGGGATTCGAACCCAGGTGCACGTAGCTATTAGAGACTGAGGGTGTAACAACTTGCCAGGCTACGTTTGGAATGTGGCTTTTTATTAAATTGGTGATTTTTCTCTGCCTTCTTATTTTACTCACATATTTCATAGTGTCTGTAGGGGTTTTGGTGGATAGTTAAGGTAAAACAGATTGAAAATAAATTAAATGCCCCAGAATACTGTCCTTCTATCCTTCTACAAAGCTGGTTGCTATACACAAAATCCTTTCTCCTGGGTAATTTTGCTTAAGAATGCCAGTTAAAGGGGTGAGAAAATGTAAAGCTATTCAATTTGGCATCCATTGTAGCTCAGGTTGAAAATCAGATTACTCTGCTCCAAGGAGTGTTTTCAGATACAGTCACATATCACTTAAGGATGGGGATACCTTCCGAGAAATGCATCATCAGGCGATTTCCTCATTGTGGGAACGTCACAGAATGTACTTACACAAACCTGGATGGTATAGCCTCCTACCCACCTAGGATATATGGTACTAATCTTATGGGACCACTGTCATATATGTGGTCCGTCATTGACCGAAACATTGTTATGCGGCCCATGACTGTTCAGTGGCTATAAGATAATTCTTGATCACTTGTTTTACAATTTTCTACATACTTTGGCATTTAATCCAACCGTTTTATGTTTATTCACTGGATAGTCTAAGTATGTTCTCTCTTTCCAAATTTGACTGATGTTTATCATCATTTGATATCATACAATTATATTATTTAAATAATTACTGAGTGCTTCCTGAGTACCAAGTATTATATTTGTAATCATTGTGTACGTGTGGTAATTTCGGGTACCAAGGGGTTAACAAAACATTGCATAGCTGTTAGGCATTTCAAAATATTTGTGGTGAAGATATGAATTTAAATGACCTTTAAGTAAAAAGAAATTAATTGAGCTCATGCTGTGAAACTAGATAAATCAGTGGGAAGAAAAATGGTAGGGTTTACTGGCAGAAGTAATTAGATCAAAGGATTCTTTTCCATTGAACTAAGTGCCTGTGTTTGTTTCTGAATGGCTGCTAATGTTTAAATCTCTGTGCTGCCAGATTCTTACTAGTATTTTGCCAACAACATTTTCTCTACTCCAAGTGTTACTGGAAAACTAATGAGATGCAGTAATTGATTTAACAACAGAATGATTCAATAGTTGCAATCTTCCATAAAATCTCCCTTCTTCTTTATTCTGAAGGTAAATTGTCAACTTATGGGTCTTCCAAGAAAAAAAGTTCTCTCTGCTTTCTTAAAAAGAAGAGTTCTCTGCACCCAAATTTGTTTTGGGGTAAAATGTTCTACCTATTGAGCCCTGTGCTGGGGTATAAACAGTTTGCTGACAACCAAGTCTAAGGTGGTAGTCCCATACGATAACTATATGGCTGTTTAAAATTGCATGTAATCAAGATGATGCAATCTAGATAGAAGATGATGCTTGCCTGTCGCTGTGATAAAGGTTTTTGCTTTGGGAGCCTCTGCTCTGTCTGAACTGCCTACCTAAGCCCCTAGGACCTGTTTTCTGATGGACAACATGCAATTCTCCCTTACAGGCACATGGAATATGAGGTATACCTATACACATAAATGCATATAATTATATTTATATATATGGTTAATGAGCAGAGAAAGTACCAAATAGACATGAAAACTGCAGATTTCATGTCAAGGCTAGAAGTCTCCTCCAGGGCCCACAGGTATGGAGTGTGGACAGGGCTGGCGGTGAGGGAAAGGGACAGAGTGGGCGGGAGACACCACTCTGGAGAGCCCTGAGCTGAGCTGACCCCTCACTTCTGGAACTTGTCTTTTCTACTGCTTCCTGGACAATTGGCAGCTTCCCTTCAAACAGCTGGGGACCCTCTCAATTTCTGCATGCCACCCCCAGCTGCCCAACTGTCTCCACAGCTGCTCTTTCGTATCCTCGCTGGTACAATGGAAACATGTACACTATTAAACATGTAATGTTTGTATTGATAATAAAATTGGAATAGTACAGAGATGATAATATAGAAAATAATTATCTCCTCCTCCAACCGTATCCTCCATCTCCTCCCATTTCTGTTTCTAGTTCTTCTTGGGGTCTAATCATCCCAGGTAATGCGCAGATCCTTCTATCTCTTGATTCATCAACTTTAAACAGTCCATATTGATTCCCTGCTGTGAAAGATGAGGAATTTAGCATACTTGTACTGTTTCTTCCACTTCTGAGGAGGTTTTATTCTTATTAGTGATCCATTTATTAATTGATTTTATAAGTCTAAATATACTTAACTCTCTTTTTCTTCCTTATCAACCTTGGGTACCACATCTATACTCCTCGATATATCTGTAAAATGAGGATAGTTATACTTGTTTTATAAGGCTGTTATGAGGATTAAGTGAGAGAATCCATTTAAAGTGTTTAGCAAGGGCCTGGCACTTTGTGAATTCTCAACAAATGTGGCCAGTATTCCATGATGGCAGTCCCCAACCTTCAGCTCCTCATTACCCTCACTAAACATCCACCTCAGTCAGCTGTGACTTTCACATTATCAGTGTTGATGTCATTTACGTTCTCAACTGCAGCTTTTCTTGTTGACGTAAAACAATTGTGTGCCTTCACCTGATTGCTAGGGTCATTCAGCTCATTAATAGCCCAGGTTGTTACATTTGAAGACATTCTCTTTGGGCCCCTTGCTTTCCCATTCTAATTTGGACTGATTACTTTCCAGGTCTGCTGAATAGTCGTCATCCTGCTTATCTTATATAAAAGGATCAGGGACACCCTCTTTGGAAAATTGATATTTTAGCAAAGACCTGAACTAGGGAGAGAATTCTAGGGAAACAAGTGGAAAGACACCTTTCCTACTGAGGGCACCTTTCCTCCCTCAGGAGCATCTTTCCTACTGAGGGCATAGCAAGGGGGCCAGTGTGGCTGGGGTGGGGTGAGCAATAAGGGTGGACATGATAAAGGTAATGAGAAATATTTTAAAGATACAAGTAAATGGATTACATGTGGAATAAGATATAAAGAGAGGAATCAAGGACAATCCAGGTAATTGTATTGTAAGCAATTGGAAGGATTGGCTTGCTGTTCACTAAGATGGCGAAGATGGGAAGAGCAGATTTGGGCCATGTGGGGTAGGGAGAGATGGGGCAGGAAGGGGCAGAGAGCCAAGTTGAGTTTTGGAAATAATCATTTAGAATGCCTACAACTTATTCAAATGGAGATGTGAAGTGGGGAGCTGGGATTATGCTCTGGAGTTTGGGACAGACATCTAAACTGGGAGTTGGAACATGTGGTGGTTAGGCCATGAGAGGAGTGAAGTCATGGAGAGAATGTAATCCGAGAAGAGAATAAATAGGGCTGAGGGTCAAGCTCTGGGTTATGCCTCCTTTTAGAGTTGGGGGAGATGAAGAGGAGCCAGTGAAGAAGGCGAAAAGGAGAGTCAGTGAAGCATGAGAAGTGGGAAGGAGGGGTGTTTGGGAAGCCCAGTGAAGAAAGCATCTCAAGAGGAGAGAGTAAAAGAATTGCAAAGACGATTAAAAAAAAGAAGAGAAGAGAAGAGTGATAAACCAGAACAATGTTAATAATAAGAAAAAGAATATGAGAGTTGAGAACTGACTGCTGGATTTAATAAGTGGAGGTCATTGGTAAATTTCATAAAAGCTAACTGGTTTTATTTTTTTCAGCTTCTCTTAGGAGAGAAGGGGGACCATCCCTAATCCTTGGGACATTTTTACTCCCAGAGATGATGAGCAGCCCACCACTTGGTGGCATCTGCATTAGCACTTAGCAGGGCTGTGCTTTAGCCATTGATGTTTCTGCTCTGTTCCTGGTCCAGGGTGATATTTATGTCTTAGGAAGCCTGGTTGTTTTTGCTTGCTCTTCTTCTATTTGATCACCCTGGCATGTGTTTAGAGAAGTGGGAGTACAAGAAATCATGAATCCATTATACCGTTTTGACTGAAATATCTTTCTGCTAAATCTTTAAGTGCTTTTCTTAATGTTCCTTTTACCTCCTGGCTTTACCTGCCTCACCATTGAGGGTGTGATTTTCGTGGTCACTTTCTCAAATGGAAGTCCTTTCTCTTCCCTGCTCCATGTACAGCTAGGTTGGTGCAGTTGGTGTCTCATCACCCCACACTGCCACTAGAAGCCATTTCTCTTTCACTTATGTTCATCTCATTGGATATAACTTCCTCTGTTCCTCCTAGTTTTTGTTACTTTACAGCCTCTTGTTCACTCTCTGTTATGGGCTAAATTGTATCCCCTCCCTGAAATCCATATGTTGAAGTCCTAAGTCCCAGTACCTAGAATGTGGCTGTATTTGGAGATAGGGTCTTGAAAGAGGTAATTGAGATTAAATGAGGTCTTTCAGATGGGCGCTAATCCAATATGACTGATGTCCTTATAAGGAAAGGGAATTAGGACTCACACACACAGAGGGAAGACCATGTGAAGACACAGCCATCTGCAAGCCAAGAAGAGAGGTCCCAGAAGAAACCTGCTCTGCCAACACATTGATCTTGGAATTTTAGCTCCCAGAATTGTAAGAAAATAAATTTCTGCTTGTTAAGCACACCCAGTGTATGTTACTTCATTATGGCAGCCCTATCAGACTAATACACCCCCCTCATTCACAGAAGACTCTGATGTTTAGTTCACAGACCTTCCTCCCACCCAATGGCCTGCCTTCCTCCTGGCTGACTTCAGTGTCTGCAGAAACAGTTCATTCAATACCCTGATGATTTAATCATCTCTGAGGTCCTCTTCACTCTACTCAAGCCAAGCACTCCCAAGGCCATTCTCTGGTTTTCACTCAGAACTGCCTCACCATTGAAATGAGACGCTCACCTTTCCAACAGTCTCACTCAATTATTCTTAATATACTGGTTCTTCTAGATTATCTTCCCATTTTATCAGGCAACTTTTTCATGACTTCATCCTCATGTAGCTTAGACTCCATGACTGTTCCTTCAAACAACCTCTACCAGAAGCCCCTAACCCTTAGAACCTGTTCTTATGTTCTCTGATGCATCCTATAGATCATCCCTTTCCAGAAATAGTACAGGAAAAACTCTCACCTCCCCAGCTTGGGGAGCATGGCTCCCACAAACTCTTCTCCTCATCTTACAACAGATTTTTATTCCAAGATTGATGCCTCACCACAAATCTGTCTTTTTCCACCCCAGTCAAATAGTTTTGCTGAAAATGCATGTGTCCAGGTGGATATGGAAAAGAATTGACAGAAATGGATGGGGAAGGGAGTCCTGGCCTGCAACACAACATAGCTTCTGCATTTAGCTGATGGCTTCCCTTATTTTGACCAGAGAATGGTCCCAAATCTGAGGCAGGCCTGCTCCATGGGCAATGGTGGAAATCGCCCATTGTCCTCTCCTTGGGTTCTGTCAGCGCTTGCTTAGCATATCTGGTATATTCCTTCTTGTCCAATAAGACCAGTAAGTATTCCTTATTGCCAGTGCTCTTCTGATTATGTCTTTCTTTCAGTGTCATTGTGAGTATTTCAATGAGAAGGTAGAAAAGGGTGAATGTGAAACTCTGAACTATTCGTCATAGTAATATGGAAGTCTGTGTTTTTCTTAGAAGTTATAGAATATGGTTTTAAAAGTGATAGGGTTAATAGAGGGAAAGAAATATAGAATAAAGAATTAATGATCCGTTTATGTTAGCTTCAAATATGTTGTGTAAGAAAAAAACTTGAACGTGATTGAAGTTTTAGGGATGAAAGTTTTTCACCTATTTAGCACATTTTAGATTTTTTGCTTAATGGAGATATGTTTATTACAAGTTTCCTAGATAGGAAGAATGCAATAGAACTGACAATAATTGACTTTCTTCATATTACTCTACTGGCAATTGCATTTTTGCCATATTTTATTTCAAGAAGAAACATAGACTAATGGTCAAGAGCATGAGTTATGGAGTCAAACTACCTGAATTCAGCTTTCAGGTCCATCAATGACTAGCTACAGGTCCTTGGGCAATTTGACGTGACTTGTCTGTATTTCCATCTCCTCATGTACAACGAAGTAATAATAATGATAGATACTACATAAAGTTGATGCAAAGATATTTAATTTAAGTACATGGGTGTAGAATTTGGCTTATAGTTAGCACTATTATGTGACTTCTATTATTATTAGTTTTTTGTGATAAGTCTAGGACTGTTTGGCAATTCCTGTTGTAAAAGTGACTTTTTCATGAGGTTGTGCAGAAACTAGAACGTTGAGAAGGAGCCTGTGATATTAAGACTAGAGAGAAGACCGTGCCAGAAAGAAGAAACAAGAATTGCAAAGGCCGTGAGACAGAAATGAACTTACCGTGTTCAAGGCACAGTGAGACCTGTGTAACTGCACTGTCAGGGGCAGTAAAGTGGTACACAGTCCTTGATGCATGTTTGTTGTTGGTGGTCATCCAGTCGCTTCCGACTCTCAGTGACCCTGTGTAAATTAGAGCAGAACCCTGCCCAGTCTTTTTGCGCCATCCTCTCACTTCTGGTGCTGTATCAGATGATATTTTGCTGCTATTCATAAAGTTCTCATGGAGGTTTTTTCAGAAGTGGGTGGCCAGGTCCTTTTTTCTAGTCTGTCTTAGTCTGGAAGTTCTGCTGAAACCTGTCCACCATGGGTGATCCATGGTATTTGAAACACAGGTGGCAGAGCTTTCAGCATCCCAGCAGCATGCGGCCACCATAGTCTGACAACTGAGAGAAGGGAATGAATCCAGGCCGTGGTAGTGAGAGCGCTGAATCTTAACCACTAGACCACCAGGGCTGGTTTGGTGCGTGTTAGTGCTATTTATAATGCACCAAAATAGTTAATGCGTCCTGCAAAGTACCCAATTTACTCATGCCTAATACAGTATATCATAGGGATGATCTGATTGGTTTTTATCTCTTTTGTATACTATTCATGGTAAAGACAGAGCTAAATAACTATTTTTTTTCATTATCTTCCAGTAATTTGCAAAAGAAAAACTAATACCTGATGCAAAAATAATAGCTTCTATTTATTATGTCCCAATAAGTATTACGATTTTTGGTTGTAAGAAATGGGAAACCAGCTTGAAGTAATGAAAGTCTAATGAGTAATTTATTATGAGAAGATTGGAGTGTCTCACAGAATACAAGGACAGGACTCTAGCTAACCCTTAGGTACAGGGAGAATCAGGGCCTCCCAACCCAACGGGACTCTCTTTCTTCATCTCTGCATATCTGCTTTATTCTTTCTTATCATAGACCAGTTTTTTTTTTGTTGCCCAGTCAACATAATAGGAAAAAAATGGCTTCTGCCATCAGCTCCTGAGTTAACATCTTCACTATCCAAAAGGACAGCCAAGCTGCTGTCCACATTCCAAGAGACAACTATAATTGGCTGAGCTTGGGTCCAGCTGTTCATCCTTGGACCAATTGCAGTCCTCAGAGAAAGTGAGGGGAAAAAACAGATCCCAAAAGAGAGGGTGGTGATATAGCAATTTCCAGAATTGGAGAGCATGCTGGAGGCATTCTACTATACACATGTTCTTTGATTTAATCCTTATCACACTTAAAAAGCTAGGAAATAATTTGTCCACCGTCACTCACTTTATCAGTATATAGAGCTGGAATTTAAACTCAGAGCTCAACTTCTTTATAGCGTGTGTTCTTAAGCACCATGCTACACGACAAAATTTTAACTATATGATGTGGAATGAAATGTCAGTGCCTTAATATGATTATATAAATGAAATTCTGGGCTCCAGAAGGAACTTAACCTATCTAAGTAGAAGAGTTTCCATAATGGACTTAAAAAATAATAATAATTAGAATCTTCAGACCTATTGAAAGCAAGCATAGATTTGTCACAACTATTCTAAATTTGAACATTGAGATGAAAGGAATGAAGTGGTAGGCACCAGGAAAATTACAAGAAATATTTATTTCTGACAAAGAATCAAGTAAAAAATTAACTTAGTTCATGGTGGTCGGATGTGTCCTTATGTGGACCCTGAAAAGAGCTCACCAGTCTAGACCAATGCTGAAGATGCAACTCAGCTTGAGAGCTGAGGACCTGGACCTCCTGAGCCTGGATGTGGCCTCTTAAATGGCAAAGAAAATTCCCTAGAGTCACAAGCTGAGCTTTCATCCTCAGTGTCTTTGTTTTTTGAGTATTTCCAAAAACAAAAATCAATGGGCAGAAGTTGAGGGAGGCCTCCAGTATTGGAACATTTCATGTGAAACCACTTAGGGCTATCTGTGATAGAATAAACTGTCAGTGTTACCAGTGTGAATGTCTCAGGTTTACCGTTGAAAGAGACATAGTTTGGGATTTGAATAATTTTGATTTCTGTTTTTATGACTATGTAAATCTTTTATCACTTGTGCTAGAATTATCCTGTCAGTATCTAGATATTCTTTATCTTTTTTATTAAAAGACCTAAATCTTGGTTAAGCAAAACAGTAATACCTTAAGTCAAAGTAATTTTGTAGAACATCTCTAAATCCTCCTACCCCCAAAATAGATTTTACAAACCAGAGAGTTATTTCTTTCTAATTTCTAAGCCTTTTTCCAGCTTCCAGATCTATTAGATGATTTTCATCCTAAATCAGTCCCAATAGAGATTACTTAAAATCAGTCCATATCCTTCCTTGCCTTTCTGTCTGACTCTGTCCTCCCAAGTGTTTTCTGCCAGTTTCCAGAAGCAGCTCCCATTACGTGGCCCTCCTCAAGGTCTTTCCCCTTGAGGAAGACGTCTTCCTGTGGCCCCTCCAGATCTACTCCGTCCTACTCACTCTGCTTCCTATCTTTGGAGGCTGATCTATCAACCAGATTCCTTGCCCTTTGACTTCCAAGCCCTTTGGCCAATAGGGATAGTCAACAAGAGATTGGAGAGAAGAATCAGACTGACAACAGGTATTTTGTTGACTGTGTTCTTCACCGTAGGGTGATGTTGGTTGACCTGTTTCCTTTGGGAAAAACCTATGTTGGTTTCTTTGAGTCATTTCTCTTGGGCTGGTCAGATTTCCCAAAGAGGGCTTAACTAATCTCTTCCTAACCATATAAGCCTGGCTACAGTACATATCAAGGAAGAGAATCGAAGGTCTCAACCTTCCATAAATAAAGGATTTAACTCTCCTTTATTCAACATGGTACTCTATCTTCAATTGTGCCTGGAATCCACCATCCTAGACATCTTGTGGTACCCACTGCAGAGAATAAACCTCCCATTGTGTGTTGGCATGAAGCAAGGACAACTGTACAGCTGCATGGTGTGAAAACGGGTAAATGAAGATTTAATCGCTTTTTAAATATTTTCCATCAATCCTTCTATATGTAGCAGCCCCTTTCATCCTCACTTCCAAAGGGACCCTGTGTCACAATTTCTTGAGATTTCTTGTGGGGTCTGAAATGGTATTTGTGTTGCTACTTCGCTTTTCCTACCTGTTTAGGATCCAGCTTTCTGGAGTCTCCAGTGGTTTCTGTCTTCTCTCCCTTTCTCCTTGTAAGTTTATGCCTTTTAAAAAAATTCTTTCGTTTTGTTTTGAAAGAGAGTGGGACCAAATCTGTTTCCATCCACCGTCTTTCACTAGTGGTCTCCCACTCTCCTTCAGCCCACTCAGGATATAATTGCTGTCTCCATTATACAACTAAAATATCCCCTGCTAAGTTACTAATGACTTGTGCTGTCATATGCTAAATACAGGCCTCATTCTCATTTTACTTGATATTTTAGCAGCATTTTCTTGTATTGACTACTCTTCTTTGAAAAAGTTTATCTTCTGAATTTCAAGATAGCATATTCTCCTGCTTTTCTCTGTCTCTTTGGTTCCTTCTTTCTCCATATCCTCTACAGGATAAGGTAATAAGTGTTGGGATCCCTCAAGGCTTAGTTCTAGGCTCTCTTCTCATCTCACACTATACCATCTCCATAGGCATCTTTATCCATGCTTCTGACTTCAGTTTTCTCCCATTTCCTCATAACTTCCAAATTTATTTCTCCAGCTAGATATCACCTCTGAATCGGAATGCCCACCCAATATCTCTATTTAAATTTCTCAAAGGAATCTCAAAATCAATATATCCAAAACTGAACTCAAGAATCTCCTGTAATACACTCAAAACATATACACCACCTACCCCAAAATCATAGATCTCTTATAGCATTTCATATTTCAGTGAATGCAATCATCATCCATGAAGCTTGACAAGTCAGAGAGTCGTCCTTGACACCACCCTGTCCCTCACCCCACATATCTAATACATCTCCATTTTCTCTTGCTTTTACCTCCCTTATATATATTGAGGTCTCACTTGGAGGACAATTGTTGTCTGCCTTGGAGAATTGTGTGGTTCCACAATGGACTTTTTGTGAACAAGAAATACACCTTTGTTGTTGCAAGCAATGAGATGTTGAGATTGTTTGTGGCTATAGCATAATTTAACTCATCCTGATTAATGCAGTATATGTCACAGTCTGAAATTATGCATTCCTTTTCATTATTAACTTGATGTCTTCCTCCCTTTAAATTGTTACCTTGAGTAACGGAGAAATTGTGTCTATTTTTTGTATCCCCAGAACCTGGTACAATCCTAGCACATAGAGGGTGCTCAAAAGTATTTGTTGGATGAATGAGTAAGTAAAAGACATAAAGCTTAATGTTATTGTTGATACAGTTCTTCAAATATCTCTCCATAAGTGTTGATAGAACAAATGAATAAAGGAGTTGATTTTGTGCCATAATTTATAGCATTTTACCAGTGAAAACCTTAAAATACATAAATCTTCAATAGAGAAATAGGAACTAATGTTGGGAATGAGCTAAAAGCTGGCATTGAGTTGTATTTTCTGGGGACCAGTTCTCATTTACACATATATGCTACATCCAAATTCTGGTAGAAGGAGCTTCAGTAGCAGCTGGTTCTTGTGGAAAGTTCTTTGCTCACCCTCTCCTCAGGACAAGGACCCTGGATCTCTGTTGAAATAAGGGGAAGTGAGGCAGTCACTCTAAAATCATCAAGAGTAGCTCTTGGTTAATAGAGTGTGACTTCGCCAGTCCCTCCTAAGGAATATTCTGAAAGTTCACATCAGGATAGCGTTCACCTGAATACAGCTGAGCCTCACACCTCACTAACTGCTTAACTGTTGCTCTCACTGGATTTTCTAATCCTTGCAGCTCTCCAGCTAACTTCCCTCTCATTCTCTAGATTGATCAGAAGACTTTCTGTTCAAACCACCTCTCCCCCGTGATGACCTAAGCCCTTCCAATGTGACGGTCTCTTAGTTGACCTTTCTCTGTTCTCTCAGGAGTCCTCTGCCAATTTCCAGGCACTTATAAACGTTCATACATAAACAACAGACACCTTGCAGTCTTGCTTGCTTTCTAACTGGAATAACCTATAAATCCATCCCTCAGAGACTGCTGTGAGTTTTTTATTGTGTGCTCAAACCAGGAGGCTATTTTTAAACACAATTTACAAATTAGGCTTTGGAAAATGAGGTGGACCAAATCCTTGCTTTTACCACAAGTAAATGTCTGAAAGTCTATCCAATTGAAGAGGTTTTAATTAAAAAGAACAGCCCACAGGTGCCTCATTGTTCTAGCATAGAGGATAATTCAGCAGCTTTCAGAGAAAAGAGAAGAGTTTGCTCCATGGTTAATGTCCTCTAGACAAAATTAACCCTAGCAAAGAGCTGGGCTGGCCATTAGAGGCTAAGGGAATTTTGTTTGAAGTGTTACCAGCTCCTTATTTTCATTTCTTTAAATCTCCCAGAATAACAAAGAAAAGAGTAATCATGGCCTCAATTATTTTCTTTCCTCCCCACACATGTTAATATGAATTTCAAAGAATGCCAGCTGACAATTCCACAGTAGGGGAAAAACCAGAAGCAGAAGTGTAAATAGGGATAGGATAATTTTCCTCTTCATTACTAAACTGTGATCTTCATGAAGGAAGGGGCAGAGATTAACACACCCTTGTAGGCCCTGTACCTGGTAGAGTACATCAAACATACTAGCCTTTCAATCAATGTGTGTTGAATGAAATTTACGTAAGATGTTACAATGCTTTTAATTAATAAATTATGATCTCAAAAGGAGAAAGTCCCAAAGCTTCATTAACTGTTGATGGACTTCAGGAGTCAGTAAATTTTATTCCTCAGGCTACTAGAGTTTCCTCTGTTGCCTCTACTGAACATATGGTCCAATAGAGTTGATCAGTTCTCTTTATTTGTTAAAGGAAATAGGACAGGACTGAATGGGAGGCCAGAGATAGAATGGAGTAGGAATCAAATGGTGAGTTGAAGAAAGCATTTGCTAGAAGCAAAGCTGTCATTAATAATGATGCATCTTTAGCTGTAATTAAAACCACTTTGTAGATTTATTCTTGCCTGTTTGCCTTAGAGTAGAGGTCCACAAGCCTGTGTCTGCTTTAGAATCACCTGGGGAGTGACGGGTGCAGGTAAAAGGTGCTGAATCAGAAGTGCCAGGGCTGAGACCCAGGAATCTGCATTTCATAATAAGTGGTTTATGTGTTTCTGAAGCACAGCTAGTTAGGAAACCACACTGCCTCTAGGAATATCCAATACAATATCGGACTATCCAATTATGATATAGGACTATCCAATATGATATTCCTTTTAGGAAAGGAATGGGGAATCTTTTCTCAAGAACTTCACATTGATGGATGAGTGGATAAAGAAAATGTGGTATGTACATATTCTGCATATATATACACACTCAATGGAATAATATTATACATATCATATTTCTTATATATACATACAATGGAATATTATACATATGTACATATATATACATACAATGGAATTTTACATCAGAAGGATTTTACTGTATTTATAGCTTTCCCTGTACATCAATCAGTTACTTTTCTCATATATATATATATATAAGAAAAAATATAGAAAGAAAAATACCATATACATTGTGTATACATAATGGAATATTATTTAGCCGAATTTATACACACACACATTGGAATATTATTGAGCCATAAAAAGAAGGAAATCTTACCATTTGAGATAACTTGGATGGATTGTGAGGGCATTATGCTAAGTGAAATAAATCAGGCATAGAAATACAAATAGCATATGATCTCACTTACATGTTAAATCTTAAAAAAAAGCCCTGGGGATGTAATATACAGCGTGGTGACTATAGTTAATAATACTGTGTTGTATATTTGAAATTTGCTAGGAGAATAGGTCTTAAAAGTTCTCATCACAAGAAAAAAATTGTAACTGTGAGATGATGGATATTAACTGGACTTACGGTGGTGATCACTTTACAATACATACAAATATCAAATCATTATGTTGTACACCTGAAGCGAATATAATGTTATATGTCAATTATATCTGAATACAAAAAAAAGAACTTCACAAAGAACCAGCTGTGATACATTGGAAGAGAAAAGCAACTGATTGTTGTACAGAGAAGGCTGCAGAGATGGCAAAAGTCCTTCTGATGTAAAAGTTAAGGGCAGGGAAAATAAAATTTTATTAAGTACACATCAAAAACATTTTAAACATTTCAACCTGGTTAAAAGAAGATAGATCAAGAGACCTCAAGCAGGAGACAGCAGACAGGAGGCAGGCCAACAGAATCAGATCAGGGAGAGGCAGGATGAACAAATGTGTGCTGCCAGATACAGCAGGAAAAACAGTCAGAGGAGGATTGCCCTGACCACTCAAGGAGGGCGGCCAGGGCCGGATCCCCTTCTTCCTCTGGCTGCTCCTGGTGATATCGTAGGACAAGCTAGGTCCTGGGGCAGCTCAGACATTAGCTCCTCAGGTGACCTGGGGAAAGGAACTTAACCTTGCCAAATCTGTTTCCTCTCCTGAAAGATGAGAAGGATGGAGAAGAGTAGTGATTTTCAGTGCAGCACGAGAATCTCTTCATTTTAATGTCATCATGAGGAGAACAATATGTTGGCAGTTGTAATTTTAGTGACCATTGATTGAAAAATTGATGATAACTAAAGAACAACAAACTTAGAACTTCTTTTTCGACCCAAAGCCCAAGTCCATAGTTGTATATCCTGGTTATAAGTCATTCTAGTTCTTCTGTGTGGGACGCCACCACAGCATGGCTTGACGAGCGGTACATAGGTCTGCACCCGGGATCCAAACCTGTGAACCCTGGGCGGCTGAAGTGGAGCACATGAACTTAACCCCTTGACCACGAGGCTGGCCCCTAGACCTCCTTTTAATTAAATTTCATTTTATTTACCACAACAGCATCTATATACATTTTCAGAGTGGTTATATATACATGTTTATAGCAGCTACTGGTATTATTCCATAAATTCTGATGTATATGAAACATCACTTTTTAAAAAAATGACTTAAATCTGGCTATGAATATCACAAAAATGATTTTGTCAGTCTAGTAATATATCTAATTTCAGTCATTGTTTGGGCTCCTCCTTCAAACCTAGGATCCCTCCAACCTTCAACCAATCCTTATTACTGCTAAAATACTCGTTGTCCAAAACCACTTGGTCCTTTTACGGTTGCCTCACTTGCTGGTTCTCTGGGCGTGGTAATCTTTGCCAAGTATAAAAGTCCTGGTTGTTGGTTGGTATGCCTTCCCAGACATACCAGACATACTAGAAAACTAGAAAATTCTCTATGCCGTTGAGTCTGTTGCTCTTCCAGTCTTCTGTGCTCTCTCAAAAGACTTTCATATCTTCCTCAGTAGGGAAAATCTTCCTTACTTTGGTTTAAAGCTTCCACCCTTCTCCCCCACTCATAACTTAATTCTTCCAAGGAGCTTAGGGTTTCAGAAAATAAAATATAGGAAGAAATTCAAGCTTATTCTGAGCCAATGTTGTACAAAGAGCCTGACTACCGTCTTGTAAAGGAGAAGGGAACACAAATGATTTCAATATGTTCTAATTTAAAATGTAATAAGTGTGGGTGGATGTGTTTATGTGTGTGTATATATATATAAATGTGTGTGTGAGTGCTATATATGAGGCTCGTTGCATTATACATTCATAGTTCCTTTGTTATGATAGCAGCCTGAAGCCCATGGATTGGGAACCTCTGGACTAGAGGTTCTGTAAGATCCATTCCAGCCTTAGTGTTCTGTGCTCCTAGGATCTCTTTGCCCTTTAGTATTGACCTTGACTGGGAGGTACTGCCTACAGCATCCAGCAATAGGTACTAATCTCTCCATGTGTAATGACAGGAGTAACTTTGGATGGAATTGTCGTTGTTGATTGGTTGATTGGTTTTCTAACGTAAGGTGGAATAGAAACATATTCAACGTCATGTTTGGAAAAATAATGGCACCACCTTCCGCTAACCACAGGGCTTGAGACATTCTTTGCGCTGGTACCCGAGGGATAACCACTGCCTACGGCAGTCAGACTGTGGCTGTGGTGACATGTGAGCTTCTTCCACATATAAGCAGCTGTTCTTCAGTATTTCACACTTAAATCGGAACATTATTACTTTTGGCCATGGCGTGTTGCAAAGCTTTCAATCCAAAAAACAAGTACACTGTGTACTTCAGCAAAGGTTATATGCTTTCAGCAGAATTTCTAAATATACAAATTGACAACATTTTAGAGATGGGTTTATTAGCCTCATAAAAGCATCACTGTGTTTAGAATGAAGTGCCTGAAATGACTTTACCGTGATTTTTTTGGCAGCAGGCACTAAAACAATTACTCAGGGTCACTGACATACAAGACTTCTGCTTCTGAATTAGAATATCGCATGGACTTTCAACGGCATGTGCGCTCGCTGTCATATGCTCATCTACCTAATGGCATTTGCGGCCACCATGCTGAATGTCACTTGTCAAAGTATAAGAGGGGTGAGAGGGAGCAGGAGGACTGATGTCCGTGAGCAGCTCTGCCTCTGCGGTGCGCTGACTCCCACGCCCTCCTCGTCAATGTCAGGAGCGGCTACATCCTCACAGCCCAGGGCCGGTCCTCCTTGCTTCTCTCTCTCTTCTCCCTGCCTCGCTCTTCCTTGATGCAGCTGAGGTAAATGCATATTTTTTTATCTTGACAGTAAACTCTAACTGACCTTAATGGTGAAATCTTTAAAAATTTCTCTCTCTGGTTTCCTAGGTGATAATTTAATATCATTCCTCCTTATTACCAACCTTGGAAACTATTCTGTGTCACTTTGGTCCTCTTTTTAGTGTGATTTCCATTATATAACCCCCATCAAAGCTGACAGGATTTTCTTGCCACCTGTAAAAAGGATATCATTTAATGACATTAGTATTATGCATAGCAGTGGAATGTCTATATGGGACCAACCATGTTTCAACATAAAAAGATTAAACAAATAGAGTTTTGGAGTTAAGAATTGTTATTGTCAGTACTTCCTCTGTTCCTTTATTTATAAACAATTTGGGCATCCAGTGTTTCTAAGCTATTCAAATACATCACTGCTGTAGTAATCAAATAAAGAAAGGAATTGCTATAGCACTAATCATGGAGACTGTGATTGTCTTTATGGTTTGCTTTCAACTTGTTATGGGCAAAGTAAAGGTCAAGAAACATTAAATCTTTTTTAATGTTCATTTTTTTTTTCTGGGGAAGAGTTCACTATTCTTGTGTTACACAAGGAAACTGACTCTTCAAAATTCTTGGTAGGGGCTACAGACTTAATGTTCGTGTCCCCCTGAAATTCATACGCTGAAACCTAAACCCCAGTGTGATGGTATTTGGAGGGCTGGCCTTTAAGGAGGTGTTTGGGTCATGAAGGGGGAACCCTCATGATTGGGATTATTGCTCTTATAAGAGACTCAAGAGAGCTCCCTCACCCCTTACGAGGACACAGTGAGCAGACGGTCATCCATGAACCGGGGAGCAGGCTCTCACCAGACACTGAATCTACCAGCACCTTGATCTTGCACTTTCCAGCCTCCAGAGCTGTGAGAAATAAAGATTTGTTAAGCCACCCAGTCTATGGTATTTTTGTTATGGCGGCCTGAACAGACCAGCAGTGGAATGTATCTTATCTAACAACACAGGCATGAAACTTGCATGAAAAAAGGCAGACTTGGTGAAATTTCAAGTTAACTTGGATTGAACAATGAAATACACAGACACGGGGGTGTGTGGTAGTCACTTTACGGCCCATGAGCAATGCAGTAGGCAGAATGGACCCCAAAGATGTTCCTGCTCGAATCCTCGGGAACTGAAGACGTCACATTACCGGGCAATGCAGACTTTGCAGAAGGAATTAAGGTTACAGACCTTAAAATAGGGAGATTATCCTGGATTATCTGGGTGGGCCCAATCTAATCACATGAATCGTTAAAACAGAGAATTTTCTCTAGTTAGAGTCAGAGAGATGTGGCTGAAGGGGAAGTCAGAGAGATTCAAAGTCTGAAGTCTTGACCTGCCGTTGCTGGCTCCAAGATGGAGGGGCCGTAATGATGGGGATGCAGGTGCCCTGAAGGATTTGAGAGAGGCACCGGACTGACAGTCAACCAGGCTATGAGGACCCTAGTCCCACGACCATGTGGAAGTGAGCTCTTTGGACAACCGGAAAGAGCCTGGAAGTGGATTCTTCCCCCAGGACTTTGAGAGAAGAGCCCAGGCCGGCTAACTCCTTGATTTCCACCTTGAGGGACTCAGAGCAGAGAAACCAATCGAACCACCAGGATTTCTGACCTACAGAGCCATGAGAAACAAACTGTGCTATTTAAAGTGACTAAGTTTGCACTACTTGGTCATGACAGCAATGGAGAGCAATAGCAGTAGGGAACTTGGCACCAGTCTTCAGAGTTTAGCTCTAAACTGATCAACATTGTAAGGATCAAACCTCTGCATTAGTTATGAGTAGGATCAACTCCGTTAGACTGCAGGTTTGAGTCTGGGCACCCAGATGTGATCAGGTGAATTCAGAGCAGCCCCACAGGCTCAGTGGTTCCTAAATCGTTGGTGGCATTTTACACCTAATTTCTCATTGCCTTGTTTCTTTTGTCCCATAGTAAGCTGGATTTTTTGCCTATGTGGCAGGCAATAAAGAAAAATATTAGTGAAAATGAACATCTATTTCAGTGAACTTTGAATGTTTATAAATAGATTATAAATAGGGTTATTGTGCATTTTAAGTTAAATTTTAAAATAAAGAATTGGAGGTCAAAAATTGGGAAGCAGGGGGGCTGGCCCCGTGGCCGAGTGGTTAAGTTCGCGCGCTCCGCTGCAGGCGGCCCAGTGTTTCGTTGGTTCGAATCCTGGGCGCGGACATGGCACTGCTCATCAAACCACGCTGAGGCAGCGTCCCACATGCCACAACTAGAAGGACCCACAACGAAGAGTATACAACTATGTACTGGGGGGCTTTGGGGAGAAAAAGGAAAAAAAATAAAATCTTTAAAAAAAAACAATTGGGAAGCAGGGGTCAACCCCATGGCCACGTGGTTGAGTTTGTGGGCTCCACTTCAGCAGCCTAGCATTCACCAGTTCAGATCCTGGGCACAGGTCTACATGTGGCTCATCAAGCCATACTGTGGCAGCATCCCACAGAGAAGAGCTAGAATGACCTACAACTAGACCTACAGCTAGGACACACAACTATGTACTGGGGCTTTGGGGAGAAAAGGAAAAAAAAAAGAGGAAGATTGGCAACAGATGTTAGCTCAGGGCCAATCTTCCTCACCAAAAAAAAAAAGTGCATACTTAAAATTGGGAGGCAGGGAGAGAGAGAGAAAAAGATGTGAAAGTTGTCCATATTGACACACATGAGTTGACTCACAATTGTCCATAACTCATGTTGACCAAACACATTCTATCCTTTACCAACTGTATAGCTTTATCTCTGTCTTTGCCACCACATGTCTCCCAGGAGTTCTATTTCCACATTGCAGTTTAAAATGTAGGGAAATTTTGTGATTGCTCATTAATACTCTGTATTTATCAAACAGATTGGAATAGTAATAGAAGTTAGTAGACAAGAAGTTCAGGTTATAAAGGTATATTGATAAATTGTCAAGGAAAAATCTCTAACATCTTTTTTTTTTTTTTTTTGGTGAGGAAGATTGGCCCTGGCTAACATCTGTTGCCAATCTTCCTCTTTTTTTTTCTTTTCTTCCCAAAGCCCCAGAACATAGTTGTACATTGTAGTTGTAAGTCATTCTAGTTCTTCTATGTGTGATGCCACCACAGCATGGCTTGATAAGCAGCACATAGGTCCACACCCAGGATCCAAAGTGGCGAACCCCTGGGCACCAAAGCAGAGTATGTGAACTTAACCACTCAGCCTCGGGGCCGGCCCCTCTTCTCTAACCTTACCTGTGCACATGGACATCACAGCTCCTCCAGGCCACCTTTGTGTGCTCAGGGATTCCATCTGGGGTGAATGAATTAGCTTTGTGGTTCTCAATCTGGATGCATTTTATAAGCACCTGTGGAGCTTTACAAACTTATCAGTGCCCAGGTCCCACTCTCAAAGTTTCTGAAATAATTGGCTGGGGCAGGGCCTGGCCACAGGTATTTCTCAAAACTTTCTTCCAATAACAAAAAATTTCTTCCAATTTCAAAAAATTTCTTCCAATAACTACAAAGTGAAATCAGAATTGGAAACCACTGGCTTCTCCAGTAACTAAGGCATGAAATGACACAAGAGTGACTTAGATGAATTTTCCGTCGCTCCTAAATACAAGTGTTGTAAAACTTCATCAGTGTTTTTTAATCACATTGGTTGAGTTCTCTGTTTTATTTATAAAATTTCTGGAAACTTGTTGGAGGAAGGCAGTGCATAAGTCATATATAAATAAAAGGAATGGGCAAAAGCCAGTTTTACTAGAGGAATTTCTACAGTGTTTTATTGTGTGTGTGTGAGGAAGAGAGACAAAGAAAGAGAGAGAGAGAAATCATTAATAATGTATTCTGAGCCCTCCAGAGAACTGATTATCTCCGCATGACTTTCTCTTTCAACCCTCCCTCACCCCCGTCTTCAGATACAACATTACTCATTCCTCACTTACACTTCCCTTCTTGCAAATCCAAGATCCCGTCCTCTTCCAAAAAAATCTCACTTGAACCTCTTCACTCGTGCAAAGTGTTTCCTGGTTGACCTCAACCCACCGTCTAACCCGAGTCTACATGAGGCTTGTGTGCTCTGTTTTCGTACTACATTAACTTGTGCACTTGTGCTCATGTGAATATTGTATATGTGTGTGCGTGCATTGTGAATGCACAGTTAAATTATGGTCTTCTTGGGAAGAAGTACGCAGCCTCCCAGCTTTATTTCTTAATTCCTTTAACAAATCTTTATGGGGCTCCAACAGGTATCAACAGAGGTTCTGGTTGCTGGAGCTGTTATAAGGAAAAAAACCACATCCCTCTCCTCATGGAGCCCATATGTGGTGTTGGGAAGCAAACACTAAACAAGTAAACATCTGGTGATGTTGATGAGAGCTATGAAGAAAAAAAGCGAGAAGGACAATGGAAAATGACAGGGGTAGAAGGAATGCTGTTATGGATAAGCTGTTCAGGGAAGGCCTCTGACAGGGAGACAAGACAGAGACATAAATTAAGAGATGCTGACATCCAGGGGAATAGTGGTCCAGGCTGAGGGAACACGAGAGTGTGAATTCCGCAAGCAGGAGAGTGTGTTTGTACCAGGAACAACAAGGCCAGTGAAGCTGGAGCACAGTTAGCGAGGCAGAGAGTAGCAGGTGATGAAACCAAAGTGGTAGGTGGGCACCAGATCAGATGGGACCTTGTAGGCTGACTAGGGATTTTGTTTTATTCTGAGGGAGCTAGGGAGCCTTTGGAGAGTTTCAAATGGAGGCAAGACTTTATAACTGCCTTCCTATCTGTCTCCTGCCTTTGGCTGTTACATTTCTTGAAAAAATATTCAATATTTACCATTTCCTCTTATGTATGCTCTATTCTTAAAGCCATTGAACTCAGACCCTAACAAGGATGAGGTTGCCTCCCGATTGCCAAATCCAATGTCTTTTTTCAGTCTTTACCCTCCCAGACTCTTGGCAACCCTTCACGCCTTTAACCGTGTCCTCCATTTTGAAATTCTCTTCATCTCTTCATAACCCAGTTCCAGCAATTGTTAGCTCTGTGACCCTGAGCAAGTTGGTTAATGTCTCTTTTCCTCAGTTTCCTCATCTGTGAAATGGGAAAAGTAATTGTAACAACTGTGTAGGTTGTTGTGAGGGTCATAAAAAATAAGCACTCAATAAACATTAGCTATTGTTATGTGCCCAAACTCCTTATTGTATATCCTTCTCCCAAACCTGCTCCTCCTCCCTTAGGAGCATCACTGTCTAATCCAGAAACTTCAGCAGCATCTTTGATACTGAAATAATCTTATAGATTTCACCTCCAAGATCCTCCCCTCCACTCGTTCCTACTGCTACCGCCTCTTCCCTCTGAGCTTGATGGCCGTGCACACGTGCCCACGCATGCTCACACACACACGACTTTCCTTACGTTACTTGGGCTGTGTGGAAGTACTCTACCAACCACCGAACCACTCTTTGCAAATTTGGGCTCTTTCAATAGCTCCCTAGTAATCTTGCTGCCTCTATCTCTAATAACAACAAAAACAACGGTAGTAATAGATGTGTTTGCTCTGCCAACATAAAGCATACTAAGTGCTTTTCAAAGGTGATCTTATTGGATACTCACAGAAACCTTGTGAAGTAGGTATTATCACTCCTACTTTATAGATTAGGCACTACAACTCAGAGGAATTAAACCATATATAAAAGATGACACTCAAGTAAGTGGTGGAGCTAGGATTTGAACCCAGATCTGCCCGATGTGAAAGTGCGAGCTGCTGAATGCTCTGCTCCCACTGCGCCCAGAAATGAGCCTGTCTTGGTGAAGTGTCTTCAGATCACTGTTATGTGTGTGCTTCAAACCTTTGATGACTTTCTGTTCTGTTCAGGGTAAGTCAGAGCTCTTTACCCTGGTGTGAAACCTTATACTATCTGGTCCTCATTCATCCTTTTAAAATATAGTTGATTTAGGTCTTTATTTTCATGCATGTTCAATTTTTATATACTTGTGGTTTTATTGTACTTTCTTTTATATTATGCTACTTCCTTTTTTCTCTAGATTTTTTTCCCCTTTCTCTTCTTCCTAAATACACACGTATCAGTATTTTCAGCTTGGTGCAAATTCTTCTTCAATTTTCCTCATGTTCATACAAACTTATACAAACATAAATACACATGTATAGAGTTTGTCTGTAGCTATGGAAAAACTATATGCATATATTAGTTAGGCTTATCCAGAGAAACAGAATCAAAAAGATGCATATACACAGAGAGAGAAAGAGAGAAGGATTTCTTTTAAGGAAATAGCTCACATGACTGTGGTGGCTAGGAAGTTTGAAATCCACAGGGCAGCCTGGCAAACTGGAGACCCAGAAAAAGTTGATACTGCAATCATAAGTTTGAAGGTAGCCTGAGGTCAGAATTCATTCTTCCTTTGGGGACCACTGTCTTTTTCTTTTAAGACCTTCAACTGATTGTATGAGGCCCACCCACATTATGGGGAGTAATCTGGTTTACTCAAAGTCTACTTATCTACTTAATCACACCTAAGAAATACCTTCACAGGAGTGGCATGGTATATTTAAAGTGATGAAAGGAAAAAATCTACAGCCAAGAATACTCTACCCAACAAGGTTATCATTCAGAATGGAAGGAGAGATAAACAGTTTCGCAGACAAGCAAAAAGTGAAGGAGTTTATCACCAAGAAACCAGCCCTACAAGAAATGCTAAAGGGACTTATTTAAGTGGGAAAGAGAAGACCACAAATAGGAATAAGAAAATTATCACAAGAAAAGCAATAAAATCACTGGTAAAGGCAAAAATACAGTAAAGGTAGCAGATCAACCACCTATGAAGATAATATGAAGGTCAAAAGACAAAAGTACTAAAATTATCTATTTCTATGATAAGAGGGTAATGGGTACACACACCCACACAAAGGAGTTAGATATGATATCAAAAATGTGAAATGTGGGAGGAGGGGGGTAAAAGAGTAGACCTTTTAGTAAGAGTTCAAATTAAAGACACCATCAACTTAATATAAATTGCTATATATGTAGGTTATTATATATGAACTGTATGGTAATCACAAACCAGAAACCTATAACAAATACACAAAAAAGAGAAAAGAGCGCAAACATAATACTAAAAAAGCCATCAAACCACAAGGGAAGAGAGCAAGAGAAGAAGAAAGCAACAGGGAAGAACTACTCAAACACCAAGAAAAAAGTAACAAAATGGCAATAAGTACATACTTATCAATAACTACTTTAAATGTCAATGACTAAATTCATCAATCAAAAGGTATAGGGTAGCTGATTGGATAAAAAAACAAGACCAATTTATATGCTGCATACAAGATACACACTTCAGACCTAACGACACTCACGAATTGAAAGTGAAAGGATGGAAAAAGATATTCCATGCAAATGGCAAAGAAAAGAAAGCTGGGTTAACAATACTTACATAAGACAAAATAGACTTTAAGACAAAATTGTAAGAAGACAAAGAAGGACACTACGTAATGATAAAGGGGACAATCCAAGAAGAAGGTATAACACTTATAAATATCTATGCACCCAACATAGGAGCACCTAAATGTATAAAGCAATTATTAACAGACATAAAAGGAGAAATGCACAGTAACACAACAATAGTAGGGGACTTTAACACTCCACTTACACCAATGGATAGATCATCCAAATAGAAGATCAATAAGGAAACACTGGCCTTAAACAACACATTTGACCAGATGGACTTAGTAGATATAGAAAGAACATTCCATCCAAAAGCTGCAGAATACACATTCTTTTCAAATGCACACAGAACATTCTCCAGGATAGATCACATATTAGGCCACAAAACAAATCTCAATAAATTTAAGAAGATTGGAATAATACCAAGCATCTTTTCTGACCACAGTGGTATGAAACTAGAAATCAACTACAGGAAGAAAATCAGAAAAGCCACAAATATGTAGAGACTAAACAAAATGCTACTGAATAACCACTAGGTCAATGAACAAATCAAAGGAGAAATCAACAAATACTGGGATCAAATGAAAATGAAAATATGACATGACAAAATTTATGAGATACAAGCAAAGCAGTTCTAAGAGGGAAGTTTATAGCAATACAGACCTACATCAACAAATAAGAAAAATCTCAAACAAACCATCTAACGGTGTACCTAAAGGAACTGCAAAAAGAAGAACAAACAAAGCCCAAAATCAGCAGAAGGAAGGAAATGTAAAAATCAGAGCAGAAATAAAGGAAGTAGAGACTAAAAAAAAATAGAAAAAGTCAATGAAACTAAGAGCTATTGAAAAGATAAACAGATTTGAAAAACCTTTAGCTGGACTCATTAAGAAAAAGAGAAGGTTGAAATAAATAAAATCTGAAATGAAAAAAGAGACATTACAACAATCTCAGAAATACAAAAGATTATAAGAAAATACTGTGAAAAGCTATATGCCGACAAATTGGAAAATCTAGAAGAAATGGATAAATTCTTAGAATCATCCAACATTCCAAAACGGAATCAAGAAGAAGTAGAGAATTTGAATAGACTGATCACCAATAAGGAGATCGAAACAGTAATTAAAAACCTACCGAAAAATAAAAGTCCACGATCAGACAGCTTCCCTGGTGAATTCTACCAAACATTCAAAGAAGACAATACCCATCCTTCTCAAACTCTTCTAAAAAATTGAACAGGAAGGAAAGCTACCTAAGTCATTCTATGAAGCCAATATTACCCTGATACCAAAACCAGACAAGGACAAGAGAAAAAAAGAAAACTATGGGCCAATATCACTGATGAACATCAATGCAAAAATCCTCAACAAAATACTAGCAAATCAAATACAACAATACATTAAAAAGATTGTACATCATGATCAAGTGAGTTTCATTCCAGGGACACAGGGATGCTTCAACATCCACAAATCAATTGACATGATACACCACATTAACAAAATGAAGAATAGAAATCACATGATCATCTCAATAAGTGCAGAGAAAGTATTTGACAAGATACAGCATCCATTTATGATAAAAGCTCTGAATAAAATGGGTATAGAAGGAAAATAACTCAACATAACAAAGGCCAGATATGACAAACCCATAGCTAATATCATTCTCAATGGCAAAAAACTAAAAGCTATCCCTCTAAGAATAGGAACCAGACAAGGATGCCCACTTTTACAACTCTTATTTAACATAGTATTGAAGTCTTAGCCAGAGCAATCAGGCAAGAAAAAGAAATAAGTGGGATACAAATTGGAAAGGAAGAAGTGAAACTGTCACTATTTGCAGATGACATGATTTTATATATAAAAAGCTCTAAAGCATCCACTAAAAAAACTTTTAGAAATAATAAATGAATACGGTAAAGTTGCAGGATACAAAATCAACATACAAAAATCAGTTTCATTTCTATACACTAACAACAAAGTGGCAGAAAGAGAAATTAAGAATACAATCCCATTTACAATTGCAACAAAAAGAATAAAATACCTAGAAATAAACTTAACTGAAGAGGTGAAAGATCTGTACACTGAAAAGTATAAAACATTGTTGAAAGAAATTGAGGAAAACACAAAGAATTGGAAAGAAATTCCATGCTCTTAGATTGGAGGAATCAACATAGTTAAAACGTCCATAGTTCCTAAAGCAATCTATAGATTCAATGCAATCCCTACCAAAGTTCCAACAACATTTTTCACAGAAATAGAACAAAGAATCCTAAGATTTATATGGAACAACAAAAGATCCCAAATAGCCAAAGGATTCCGGAGAAAAAAGAACAAAGCTGGAGGTATCACACGCCTTGAATTCAAAATATACTACAAAGCCATAGTAACCAAAACAGCACAATACTGGCACAAAAACAGACACACAGATCAATGGGACAGAATTGAGAGCACAGAAATAAACCCACACATCTATGGACAGATAATTTTCAACAAGGGAGCCAAGAACACACAATGGAGAAAGTAAAGTCTCTTCAGTAAATGGTGTTGCGAGAACTGGGCAGCCACATGCAAAAGAATGAAAGTAGACCATTATCTTACACCATACACAAAAATCAACTCAAAATAATTAAAGACTTGTATGTAAGACCTGAAACCATGAAACTTCTAGAAGAAAATATAGGCAGTACACCCTTTGACATCGGTCTTGGCAGCATATTTTCAAGTACCATGCCTGACTAGGCAAGGGAAACCATAGAAAAAATAAACAAATGGGACTACATCAAACTGAAAATCTTCTGCACAGCAAAGGAACCATAAACAAAACAAAAAGAAAACCTAACAATTGGGAGAAGATATTTGCGAACCATGTATCTGATGAGGAGTTAGTATTCAAAATATATAAAGAACTCATGCATCTCAACAACAAAAAACTAACAACCCAATTAAAAACTGGGCAAAAGATCTGAACAGACTTGTATCCAAAGAAGATATACAGATGGCCAACAGGCCCATAAACAGATGTTCAACATCACTATCAGGGAAATGTCAATCAAAACTACAATGAGATATCACCTTGCTCCAGTCAGAATGTCTATAATTAACAAGACAGGAAATAATAAGTGTTGGAAAGGATGTGGAGAAAAAGGAACTCTCATACACTGCTGGGGGAGTGCAAACTGGTGCAGCCACTATGGAAAACAGTATGGAAATTCCTCAAAAAGTTAAGAATAGAAGTATCATATGATCCAGCTGTTCCACTGCTGGGTATTTATCCAAAGAACATGAAAACACTAATGTGTAAAGATATCTGAACCCCTATGTTCATTGCAGCATTACTCACAATAGCCAAGACTTGGAAGCAACCTAGGTGCCCATCATAGGACGAATGGATAAAGAAGATGTGGTATTTATACACAATGGAATACTACTCAGCCATAAAAATCAATGAAATCTGGCCATTTGTGACAACATGGATGGAACTTGAGGGTATTACGCTAAGCAAAACAAGTCAGAGGGAGTAAGTCAAATACCATATGATCTCACTCATAAGAAGAAGATAAAAACAACAACAATCACATAGAAGCAGAGATCGGATTTGTGGTCGCCAGAGGAGAAGGGGGGAGGAGGGTAAAGTAGTGATTAGGCACATGTGTGTGGCGGTGGACTGTAATTAGTCTCTGGGTGTGAACATGATGTAATCTACAGAGAAATCGAAATATAACAATGTACACCTGAAATTTACATAATGTTGTAAACCAACGTTACTACAATAAAAGAAAAAGAGTGGAAAAAAAAAGTTAAAAAACAAAACAAAAAACCTTCACAGCAACACGTAGCCTGGTGTTTGACCAAATATCTGGACAGCAGAGTCTAGCCAAACTGACACTACAATTAACCATTACAATGCATTTTTTTATAACTGGCTTTTTCTCACAAACAAGGTGCCATTGATCTCCTTCCATATCAATAGCTACAGATCTAGCTTGTTCTTTTTAATAGCTACATAACATTTCATATTTTACATACTTTTAACAGTATTAAGTACCATAATTTGTTTAGCCATTTGTCAATTGATGGATATTCAGGTTATTTTTAGAGATTTCTTTGGGAGGGAGGTCTCTACAAATAATGCTACACATTGCAATTATTTTACTAGGTATTATTGGATTACTTTCTTAAACTATTGTATCCATGTTTCCATCAGCAGTATTTGGGAGAAATTTTTCTTTTGTCCTGGCAGGCATTGAGGATTACTATTCTTTGTAATTAATGCCTATCTAATGGATGAAATATGGCATCTTTTTGTAGTTTTAATTTGCATTCTCCAGACTATCAGTGAAGTTGGGCATCTTTTCTTTTATTTATTAACCATTTGGACTCTCTTTTGTGAATTGTATTTTAAGAATTGAACCATATTCCTTGCCCATTCGTGTTAATTTCTATGCCTTTTTCTTATCAATTTATATATTATAGAATTTAACTCTGCATCTTACATGTGATTTTCAAGCAAGTTTTACCATCTATCATTTGTCTTTTCACATTGTGGATTCATTTATCATTGCAAACATTTTTTAAAAATTTCTTTTAATCATCAAAACTGCCTTTGCTTTATAGCTTTGATCATTCCAATTTTGCTTCAGAACTCTAAGCTGCATTTTGTTTTTTAATTTTTAAACATGTAAATCTTTAATTCATCTAGAATTTATTTTTGTATTTGCTGCGGGATGAGATCCAAATTCATTTTCCTCAAAATGGTTAATCATGCCAGCAAAATCCAACCTTATTAAATTTTATTTTAGAGGAGAAAGGACTAAATAAGCCATCATTTCTCCTCTGAATCAAAGTATCATTTTTGTCACATGTCAATTTCTCATGGCTACTCAGATTTTTTTCTGGATTCTCTATTGATCTATCTGTTGTCCCTGTGTTGGTTTGATCAAAGAAACTCTAAAATAAGTTTTATAGCTGGTAAGGCAAATCAAATCCTCAGCCTCAAATACAATGTGCTCTATTTCCATTCCTCATAATTTCATAATATTCTCTAGACTTATTCTTCCATGCAGACTTCAAATTACTTCATCCAGTTCCAAAAATAAAATAAGTAAAATAACCCCTATTGTACCAAACCAAACACACAACCTTCTAGGATTCTACTTATAATTGCATTATATTTTATGTTCTTTCAGGGAGAAACATTGCTGTCTTCATAATATTAAATCTTCCCATTTCAATAAAAGTTGCTTATTTGCTGAACCAATATCATAATAGTTGCTTCAAGTTGATCAAGTCTCAAGGAAAACTCCCCCATTGGGTCTGGATGGTTCTGTGTCATTGATTAAAAAGTACTAAAATAAAAGTAGATGAAAATTTAATAAAGTAAAAATTTATAGTTTAGTAGGTTTCTCTTTGTTAGATGAGGACTAATATTTCTTGTTGTTATACCCACCCCTTATTATTACAAAGAGCGTGAAACGTTCTCCTAATGAGAGCCCACCTGGTCGAGGGAGTCAGTTTAATCGTGCTGATTTCCTAGGGGCTGCTGCATCCCTGCCCCAGGTGTCTTCCTCTAGAGGGAGGAGGGATGCAGCCTCCTGGGCACCCCACCCAGGCTTAGGAGGGAAGATGCCCCAGAGGTTCCTGTTGCCTCTCTCCCTCATCTTATTCACCTGAGCCTCCTGGGCTGGCTGCACTGTTTTCAGACCTTTGCATTCTGTAGGAGTTAGGTCTTCATGCCACAACATAGGTCACACGAGCGAGCCTGGCACCAGGCAGCTCTTGTCCTTGGCACAGTCATGGTGTGCACTTCACATGCTTCCTCATTTCCTTCCGCTTTAGGCCTGTTTGTTTTTTGGTTGCTTTTTACCGTTTCTCAACTCATAAAAGACCTCTGGACCACGTGGTTTTCTTTGTCGCTGGGAAAGCAGCCCAGATGGATGGCTGCTCAGTCAAACCAGTCTTGGCATGAAGGATTCGAAGATAGACCAGCAAATAGGCTGAGCAAAGCCTGGACAAAGGTTGCCCTGACCCCAGGGCACAGTGACAGTCAATGCACTGCTCACATTGTGCCTGGGGTCCGGGGCAGAAGGGACAAGTGTGTTTGCCTAAGTGTCTTCCTTGTCTGTATATCTCTTTGTTTGGTGATTTAAAAAAAATTTTGTCCATCTGTCACCAAACCATGACTCTCTTGGCCGTCTGCCTGGGTCAAGCTGCAGTGGTTAGTTCCTTGTTCCTTCTGAAGGCTGACATTTTCCAACATCTGCAGCCTAGATATTGAGCAAATAATTGGCTGTCAACTCACTCAGGGGGAAGATCCCTCCTTTCTCTTGTGACCCAAGACGGGGACACATGGCAGGGCCTGAGCTGTCTGTCTTCTGTATTACCAAAGTCTCCCAGCTCTCAGGCCTGCTACATGGTCAGGAAGTTTGCAAAAGCATTTTACCGGCTGGAATAGCTAATATAAAGTTATCACTTGCTATCACAGGTTAGGGCTACCCTCTCTGTGCATATTTTCGAATAATATTTGAAAAAATATCTTCCCTTTGGAAAAGCTAGAATATCTTTTATAAAAATAGACCTGTTCTAATGTCAATTTTCTGCCTGAGTAAAAGTGAATGAATATTAAACATTGCTGCAGGCTGCCTTGTCATTGGAATTGAAGATTCTCTGCTATAATAAATAATTCTGTAAAAACACAAATTTTGTCTAAGCAACGTTAGGCCTAACTTTTTTCTAAATGTATTTTCAGTGCAAGGTACGTATATTTGCAGCTTAATGTGTGAACATGAGACGTAGGTTTTAGAATAAGTAGCATAGTTTTTGAAATAGCAATATAGCCACCCACGTGGTAAAAGGTGGTCCAGAGGCTAAACAGGGAATAGACGGTTTGCCCTGGGGGGGGAAGTGGTATATATCTTGGAGGAAAGTGAGTCACACCCAACACTACTAAATTGTTATTCACTTGAATAACACCGTGGGCCTCTGCTGAGGGAAATGTGATGTGTCATGTAAAAAGAACACTGGACTCAAATCAGTAGACTAGGTTTCAAGTGGGTGGTGGCATCGCTACTTGCTGGCCATGTGACCTTGAGCAATTTGCTTATGCTTTCTGAGCCTCACCTTTATCCACTACAAGAGAGAAGTATCAGACTAGGTGGGAGTTCTAAACCACATTATGGTACATACTGGTGTGTCTGGATCGATTCTGAGGTAAGTAATTTATTTCTACTAGCAATAAAGTCCTGAGGTTTGCGAACAATTTATGGTTGTAGCGCAGATAGATTTAGCCCTGTGATGTCATTCTCGCTAACTCGCCTTCTGAAGTGGTTTCTTGAGAGGGAGAGAGGAGCATGAATTGTGGCTGCCATACCGGTACAACAAGTGCCACTGCCACAAAGAACTTGCAAATGACCAATTTCGCTATTTCTGTGCCTATAAAATGTCCTCATGGATGTCACTCCCCAAACCCTTCTGGATATTTGCCTTATTTCCATATGAATATTTCTTGTCAATTTTTTGTCAACGTTTATCAACATCTGGGCACAGCATGAAGAAGGGCTTCTCTTAAATATGACTCACCACCTGTGAACAGCTGGATGGATTTTCCCTGGCATTCCTTCTGGTTAACTACCCTCTTTAGAGGAACAAGTGAGGACTTCCACGCATCCAAAGTCGGGGGCTGAGGGAACAGACACTGACTATATCCAGAGATGGGAATGGACCTAGAGGCAGGAGCATCTCTAGAATATTTCTGCTGCATTTCTGATTCTGTTTTTGCTGCTGGCTGCTTGATCATGGAGACTGACTTCCTGGGGATTGAGTACTTTGAGTTTCAAATTCTGTATTTTCATATTCTAGATTCTCTTTGCTTCAAGGCATCTTAACAAATATATGATATGAATCGAGCTATAATGAATCTCTCCCCTCCACCGCTGTCCACTTGCTCCCACCAAGCATACACACTTAAAGAAACACTGGTAAATGGACAGACAACACAAAGGAGTGGTCATGACAGACAGGGTAGGGAGGACGCAGCCCAGCTCTGGCCAGGACTTCGTTGATGCTTACCCTGTGCTAGACAGGGGGTTACCTTTTACATACTTTAATTTGCTAATTCTCATAATTCCATGAGATAGGTAATATTAATATCTGCATCTTACAGGTGAGAATGCTGAGGAACCAGAGAAATTAAGTAACTCACCCCAAAGATACCAATTGCATGAGATTCACGCTCAGGCAGTCTGGATCCAAAATCAAGGCTCTTGACCACTCTTCTATGCCATGTCATCAGTACCCTAAGGGAACTGAGCTTGTGCAAGTTACTTTCACGTAACTGTCCTCTGCTGTAGCTCTTACGATCCCGATATTGTATTTGAGGAAGCCAAGGATGGGTGAAATTAAATAATGTGACTAAGTCCACATGGCTGGAAATATCGATAGGCAGCGAAGGAGCTGAGATTTGCATCTAGGTCTCTGACTGTAAAGCCACACTCTTTCCTCTGTTTCCCATTGTTTTCAGTATAATAAAGCAATCTAATGGAAATGAATGTGAAATGCTCCCAGAATTTTTTTTCTGAAAACATTCGTCCTAATAGTTTGAAGTCTTCATCTATAGTGGGGCATCCGTTTTTAGTCGCTTGATAATTAGAATTTTGCCAAGCACCAGGTTTTGAATATTTGTTGGAGTTACCTTTACTAAGACTTGGAGCATACGTTCCAAATAGAACAGACTGCTGTCTCTATCTTCCTTAGCCCCATTCAGGTGTGGATGACATTTACTACTCAGGCTCGGCCCCTTCAGTCCTGAGCTGATCAGAATTAGGTAAGCCAAACTAACTCTAGCTCCCACCCACTGGTAGGCGGGAAGACCTAGCGCACTGTCAGGCTTGGTTCTGATTGGCTGTCAAGCCCGACAACCTACTAGGTCTTCCCGCCCACCAGCAGTGGGAATCCGGAGCTGGTCTTGCTCGCCTAAGGTGGCTCCGCCAGTTACGGCTTCCTTCCCGACCCCTGGGGGTGACCGTGGGCAAGATGAAAGTTCGTCCTAGTTCTTGATTTTCAGTCAGGTTCTTTGGTGGAACTAGACTCTTGCTCTTAGCCTTTGGCCACTGAAAAGCCATTAGCATAGTTCAGCTCCCCTGCTTTGAACAAGGATTGAGTCGCTTATCCTTAAAGATTGGCTAGGATAAACCCAAACATCTTCCCCTTCCATCTCCACACCCCAAAATTGGTCCATTACAAGTTCACCATGCTTTCCTAAGTATGGGGGTTTGGATGACACCTCAGTTACCATCCTTTCAATGGCAAGGTCTTTTCAAGCCTCTAACCCTAATATCAGGTTGTTGGGAGGATTCTAGAACTACTATGAAAACTCAGCAGCAATCAATAACCGTTTGCTAATAGCAGCAAGAGTTAATAGTAGCAGCAGCACCAATATGCCATTTTAAATTTCCCATTCAAAGTAACATGCATGGAGTGTCTCCAACATGTCAGGCAATGTGTTTAGCCCCAGGGATCAATGACAATGAGTCCTGGATTGTGTCCACATGCACTTGCAGACTCGTTTGCGCCAGCAGAGATGCCTTCTTCTCCAATTTTATTCAGCTTTTCTGAGGTCAAATGGCCTCTTTGTTTCAGAATCTTTATATGATTGCATTTTCCCATGTGGAGAAAAAACACTCAGCTTCCAAAATTTAATTCAGAAGAGATAGTGCAAGTATTTGTGGTCAGAAATTGTAGGAGCAACAGAGTGAGACCATGTGGCCTGGAAAACTTAAGAGGAGCGGGAGGGAAAGTGGTCATTGTTACTTTCCCAAAGGCAAGCAAGGACGTGCCAGGAGCAGATGAAAGAACACTCTTTAGAATGAACCTGGAAAGGATAGATTTTCAAACACTTAGGAGAAATAGAAAGTGGAAGAAGTTTAACATGACTGCTAAGGTTCATGTTCAACTTGTAGGAAAAAAGTTTGCTCTCAGCATCTTGAGAGCGAAAGCTGCAGGGGCTGACTGTGCTGTCTGCCTCGTGCGGACTGTCCCCCCAAGTCCCTCCCTGTGTCGTGCTAGCCTTGCCAAGACTGCAAAGAGCTTCATTTACCAACGCCACCACTACCATATCTCCACTAGCTAGCGTTCACATTAAGGGAAACAATTATCAAGTTAATTATTTGGGTTTTTTCTTTGCTTTTGTATTCTCAAAGTCCCATTGCCTTGATCAGTAGCTTAGGCGTTTTGATGTTCTCCCTGAGCTAGCTTCCAGGGTTCTCAAAGCAAGGTTGGTGAAAATATAGCATTTCAGAAAAGCCAGCCAACTAAAGTGAGAGTTTAATCTTAATGACTAATTTCTGATTTCTCAGCAGAAGCTCTTTATACATTTATATACAATTAGTTTTGGAACAGAAATAGAAATACAGATAGATTTTCAATTGTTCTTCCCAGAGTTTATCATTGGCATTAAGGTCAGATCTCCAGCATTTTCAGAATGAAACAAACCTAGAATAAGCAAGTAAACAGCCTGAAATGAAGTATGAGTAAGTGACAGAAGTCTGTTACGTAGCTCATGCATTTTCCTCAATTAGAAATGTTTAGCCTCTCATTGGCTAGAAATTATATAAAATTAGAAGCAGGATATTCTGATAGCGAAAATCAAGGTCAGGACAACACAGTATAAGAACAATAATCTGGGGTCATTAAATGTGGAGACAATAGCTTTTCATACCTTAATTTCTTTTCAGAGCAGCACAGCTCTTAGATGAGTTAACTGTTCTTCCTATTCTTCTCAAGAATAAAATCTAATTATGTTTAATATACACTAAAAAAAAGTCATGATTAATGTTCTTTATAAATAAGTCAATAAAAATCATGACATTTTTCTAGAAGATGACTCTTAAAAGAATGTAATTTATGTAAAAAATGAATTTACATGGAATATCTCTTCGGTAAAGATGCTAGATGAAGCATTAGTATATTTCATTGAGCAAGTTGCATCCTACCTTACTTCTGAATTAGGTGTTATACTCCAAATTTTAAGATGGGACAGTGAGTCATAGTAGGGTGGTTGGATGTCAGCAAGATTTGCGCTTGCCAGGGCCGATCCAAGATGCCATCACCTCTTCTCCAGTTACTGATCTCATCTATGCAATTGGCTGAGAAGGTAGGAGGGAGACAGGGAGAGCCCACTGCTATCCTCTTTTGGTCCTCCAACCACCCTCTCTTGCTCTCTGTCATTGCTCAGAATTGAATTGAAAGTTAAAATACTCATTGCCTTAGGTAAATGCTGATTACAAAATTTCAGTCTTATACCATTGTACAGGAAGAAAAGGGGAGTACACATGCAACATGATAGTCAAGCATTCCAGTTATATGAACTAGCACAGTCCAATTCAGTTGGATTTTGTACAGTGACAACAGTGACGTGAAGCAGTACCTGTCATTAATTGAGCACTTACATGGTAAGAACATATCCAATATATTATTTACTTCAATGTGAAGAAAATGAGTAATATTTATGGAACCATTCTGTAATTCACCCAAGCTTGGATTCCATTTGATATTAACCAAGTCAAGTTGGGTTTTTACTCTGATTTTCACCCCTTATGGTTAGTTGTCACACCTCAAACCCCCAATTTCTCCTACAAGTCTGCGGTGAGCCATCATGGAGTGATCTAATAACACCTTGTTGCATTCACTTATTGATTGCCATAGGTTTTGTATTTTCTGAGTAAAGCTGTCACATCCTTTTATTTATATTCTAAGTTCTCTCTCTCATGTCAAGAGATGTCCCTTCACTGTTTAGTTAGTCACATGATCATGAGGCCACATGACCAGAGTCCTGGCTCTGCCACTAACTAGTTTTGAGATCTTGATTGATTCACGTAGCATCCGTTGACTTTGGTTTCCACACCACTGTACAAAAGGTGGTCCTCAAGCTCTCTAATATCCCTTCCAACTCTAAAATTCTGTTAGTTTATGACCCAATTTATACCCTTCATGATTCCATAATCTTTACTTATATGTCCTTTATCTAGAACAGTGCCATAATTATGTATACCATCATTTGGAGATATTTTTTAAAATACCTGATGCCGGGCTCCCACTCCAGACCAGTTAAATCTGAGGGTGGAGTCCAAACATCATATTTTCAAAAGCTCTCCAGTTCGTTCCAATCTGCAGCCAGAATCAAGAACTACTAGTCCTCACTAAAGCATCCTGATTTTATCTTTGACATCTCCACTGGTCACTATTACAAGTAACCAGACAGAAGGACAAGGGGAAAATGTTCCAAGATCCCTCTTAGTAGAAGCAAGGAGCCAGGAATCTGACAGGAGGAAGGTAGCCAACAGCAGAGGAGATAGCACGGCTTTGAAAGATACTGTACAAGAGCCATTATTTTTCTAGGTGCAGAATATAACCCTTCAATGGCTTCACTGGTGGAGTTCCAGGACAACAGAGAAGAAGAGTGGTTGGTCTCCATTCTAACCACTGTTTCAATTTGTTGTAATTGGTTTTCCCCATGAAAACACACCTCCAGTTTTACAAGGCACAGTTGTGGATAGAGTATGCTTTACAAATATGCTTTGAATATGAATATGCTGGAATGGAGCTCTTGCACAAACATGGGGTGTGCACACATATGTTCTGATTCTGGCCTGTGTCCCATAGTGCATGGCCTCCTCTTTCATAAATTCCACTTCCTTGGAAAGCCATTGTGTAGCAGTTGAATTGGAATCTCTAATTCAGTGCTTTTTTTCTTGACTATGAAATTTTTACTTTTCTTCCAATAGAAAAGAAATGGTTAGATTTAAAGCAATATGTGCTTAGGGCTGAGACCCCCATGAAATTCTACAACTATACTTGACGACATCGATCAGGGATGAGTTATGATGAGTTGAGTTGGGGTGAGAGGCAGCACAGTGAAGTAGAGACACCAGCTCATGTGTCCCTCAGTCTGGAAATTAGTGATTAGTGACTCTGCCACTAAGTGATTTCATCTTGCCGAGTTTTTTTAACCTTTAAAAGTTCTTCATTTTCAAAACTGTGGAATGAGGGCACATGACGAGATCATCTCTGTGGTCCTTTTCTGTAAGGGTCAGGTTCTATAGTTTTAAGTTTATGTGTCACCAGCTGTACTTTCTTTGGCTAACAAATGGATTGTCTATCTAATTTTCCTCTTTACGTGACACTGAAGTTTCTAGACTTTTATGAGATGTGATCACATGTAAGGCAGAGGGCTCTGTGGCCATCTCCTTCATAGCAGGCATTAGACCAGAGGACTTGATCAACCCCAGCTGTATTATCGCATCTTGTTTGATTCTCCACTTTAATTTCATATAGGCTTTTATATCTGCAGAAGAAAATTTGTTTTTTATATGTCCTGATTTGTGAAATTCTATTTATTATTTTTAAGATTTCTAAGACATTTCCCCTGGACCCTCAGTCTGATGTTTTCCATCCGCGAGCAAAAATTTTTTCCATAGCTAGAAATGTTGAAAATTGGGTGAGTGCGACAAGTCTATAATCGACATGTTTGTATTAATGGTGTGGATGCCCTCATATCTTGAGAAGTTAATATATTTTTGCCTAAAGTAATTACAGCTTCTCTAGAAGGATATGGTTAGGTTTCAGTGAGCCATCTATCTTTTGCCCTGTCAGACATGCACAATTGTCTTTAAAAATTAGGAGGCTAATTCTCTTTGATAGCTTCTGAATAAATGTTCGCTCTCAAAGGCTTTAGGTTTAGATATAAATTGACACGAATATAAAATAGGCTTTAACAAAATCTCTCTTCTCACTTGGCTAGCATCTATTTCGTTATATACCAAATAAACACAGGTATATAAAAGACTCATACTGTGATGCCAATGTTCTTGATAGAGGGTTCACGGACATGGTGAAATCTTGATTTGTAGCCACATAAAAGCATCGGTTTTCCACTGTTTCTTGTCAAGCTCCTGCAGAGGCACCATGGGAGCCAAATTACGCCGGGCACACGGTTCAGCTGCATCTACAACGAAGGCAGAGAAGTTACCGGTAACACAGATGCATATTGTCACAGTAAAGAGGCACAAATGCCCTCTGCTTTTTTCCTGGCAGGAAGGCTCTGAAACAAGAAGACTGACTTCTGAGACAGCTTGGCTCTGAGCAGTGCGAGACACTGAGTCAGATCATGGCAAGAAAAAACCCAGACGTGATTATATTGAAATAATATACTTTTCACATCCAGCATGTTTTGGAGGAGGCATCCTCCTGTGCCAAAATGTTTTATCCATATCACCATACCAGTAGATCGCATCAAAAGGTGGTGTTCCAGTCGCAGTTTGGGTCAGCTCTTCCTTCTTGCTTAAAAGGATCACACTAGTTTTGTCTTGACTCGGTTATATAATTGTATTTCCAGAGGAGTTTGTTTGCTAGGATATAAAAGATTCAATCATTCATTCAACAAATATTTATGTTCATGTTCCAGATTCTATTTCAGATGCTGGGCCCTCTTGAGCCTGTATTCTCAGGGAGAGACTGAGTTAATAAACAAATCAGTAAAAGATGTGGTGTGTCTGATAGTGATAAATGCAAGGGAGTGAGATAGAGCAGAATGGGGATGGAGCATGCAGTGTGAAGAGAGGGTGCTGTTTTAAATACTCTGGTCAGGGAAGCCTTCCTTGAGTAGGTGATATTTGGGCAATGAATCAGAGGAAGTAGGGAGCAAGCCATGTGCCTGTCTGGGGAAAAGTGATGAGATTTTGGAGCAGGGCGGTAGTAACAGAGGTGGTGAGAAATGACAGGTTCTCCAACTATTTTGGAGGTAGAAATGACGAGATTTTCTTCCAGATTGAACGTGGGTGTGAGAGAAGAATGACCATGATGACACCAAGGGTTTTTGGCTGTAGCAACTGAAAGATGGAGCTGTCTTTTACTGGCATGGAGACTACAAAAGCAAGTTCAGAGAGGGTAGGATTAAGCATTCTGCTTTAGATCCATGAAGTTTGAAATGCTTAGTAGACATTCAAGTGCAGAAGTCAAGTGGGCGGTTGGATATTCGACTGTGGCGTTCAGGGGCAGGATCTGTGAGGAAGACATCTGTGTGAGGGTATCAGTTCTCAGATGGCTTGCAAGGCTGTGAGACTGGATGAGATCATTTAAGGCAGTGATTCTCAACTGGTACCCAACTCTACCCTTAGAAATTCTTCTCCAATTGATCTGTGGTGGGTCCCAGACATTGGTATTTTTAGAAGCCTTCCCAGATGATTTGTATATGCAGAGTGGGTTAAGTACAGCTGACTTGTCCAGGGCATGCTAACATTAGAGGCAAAGAAGATGAGGAAGAACCAGCAAACAGAAGGAGCTACTGAAACAGGAGGAAAATAAGGAGAGGGAGAGGTTCCGGAAGCCAAGTGAATAGTGTATTAAGGAGGAGGGAGTGATCAACTGTATCACATGCTGTGGACAGGTCAAATTAATGAAGACTGAGAACTGGCCATTGGATTTAGTGATGGGAGGTCATTGGTGGCTTTCATAAAAGCTGTAACAATGGCCCAGCAGGGAAATAGCTTGGTTGGAATGGATTCAAGGGAGAATAGGAGGAGAGAAATTCGAGTGAGTCCTTATAAGACAACTCTTTTGACAAGTTTCTCCATAAAAGGGAGCAGAGAGTAGGAAATTAGCTGAAGGGAGAAGTGAGACTAAGAAAGTTTTATTGTTTTAAGATGGGAAAAATAATAGCACAGTTGTATGCTGTGGAAATGATCCAGTAGAGAGGTGAAATGATGATATAGGAGAAAGAAGGAATTGGTGGAACAATCCCATTGGTTAGGCAAGAGGGGGATGCATGTGCAATGGGTGGTTTACTCTGCCTGGGGACATGGCAAGTTGCTCCATAGTAACAGGAAGGAAGGTTTGAGTACATAGGCCGTTTGCAGATAGGTGAATGCTTCTGGTGGCAGGTGCTGGAGGATATTTTCTTCTGAGTGCTTCTGTTTTCTCAGAGAAATAGGAAACAAGATCTTTAGATGAGAAAGGGGATGGGTAGGAGAGATTAGAGGCCAGAGGAGAGAGCAAAGTACGAAATGCACATAAGGAAAATGAGTAGGTCAATTGACAAGGGAAATGTAGAATTGATGAGCAGTTCAGGGATCACAGGTTTGGGGTGAGATCAGCAACATGGCGATATGTGTATTTTCCAGCCACATTCAGCTGCTTGCCTGGTGCAGAGGACCTGGATCTCTGGGTTCAACCAGGGTGGAGTCTTTGCCAGGTGACTAAAATGAAGGAAGAGTGGGTCACAGAGTTGCAGCTACATGCAATGATGTGATTATAACGATGAACCCCTGCAAGGTATGCTAGTGGGGGAAGAGAGGACAGCAGAGGGTGAAGCATAGTGAAAAGATGGTAGGATTAATGGATTGGAGATCTAGATAGGGTCAAAAAGTTGCTGAAGACATGGTTCCAGTAGCTCCTCATGGTGTGAAACTACTGTCTATTTTGATGAAAGGTAAGCGTATTCATCACTGAAGCTGATTTTAGTTTGAATCTACTTAATTAAGTTTTCCACAATTCAAATTAGTTAAGTTATGCAAAAAGAACCACAGCTTTGAACATTAGTATGCATTCTTTCACTTACAATTATGAAATGAATATATTAGTGTATAATCTAAAAACAATTAGTGATTGCTAGAATACAGCTCAGTAATCTTTCTCTTGTAAAGTAATAAATTGCCAAAGACAGAATTAAACTATCTTGATCACTTTTTAAATATTCATGCTTCTTTGTAACCCCAGTGGCTTGGGAAAATGATGACAAACAACGTAATGTATCTCTCTGCCTATTTTGTAAATCACTTTAATTTTGCTAAATTGCTGAAAAGGGATTTACTGTGGTTAAGAAACACTCCTCAAAAATCTAATTGATAAAATTGTGTTATATAAGACTGATGCCAGAGCTATAAAATACTTGACTTTGATTAGATTTTGTCCGTTACACTTTAGAATTTCTATGTGTGAATGGGGATTTAGCTATCCCACAACCTAATCTAATGACCTTTTACTCCATTGACTGGAAAGGGCAGATCTGATGCCTTGCTCCATGTCCTTGTCCCATGATTGAATGGAGAGTGCCAATTTCCTCTAGCATGAGGACCTGTCAGCATGGTGGACTCATGTACAGCGACCCTCCTCTGACACAGCCTTCTGGCCAGGTCGCTTTCCACCAATTCCATTCTGATTGGTCCTGGTTTATCTTCTGATGTCTGATGCTGGAGCCCCCCATCCACCCACCAAGATATAATCACCTTACAGGTGTGAGGGACAACATGAACTTGTGTCATTTACCTCTTTCTTTAGGAAAAAATACAGTCTCCAGTTCTGCAAAATGGAGTGCTCTTTGTGGTCTCAAAAGTGTTATAACTCACTACCATCAAAGACTAAAATTTTGAATATATTTTGAAACAATAAAAGCACATACAAAAACCCCCCACAATTTTAAGGTTTACTGAATTCCTGGTTAAGATGAGATGCTCAGTGTTGCTTCTTTTTCTCAATTTGGGAAAATTTTCAATTTTCTCAGTCTTCTCTCACACTCAATCTCTTGGTCCATTCCAGTGGCACATGTTCGAGATCGGGTTCAAAGTACTCACTATTATTCTCAAGTTTCTCATGTCCAGACCCATCAACCATTCTCTCACCCTCTAATGGGATCAGTCTGGAGCTTCAGTGAACGTGCTGAAGTGGCCCTGAGTTCAACCACACATCCAGTCCTCCATTGACTCTACCTTGAACTGCAATGCTTAGATACAGGTCTTTGACAAAAGTAGTATGTCACTTGCATATAGCATATAATGCAATATGAGTTGGATGTCTTAAACTTTCCCATTCAAATTATGATAGAAGAAAACTACTATTTACACATAAAATGTGTTCCTGAATATGTGAATATGTGAAAAATCAAATGTGGGAACATTGAAAAATAGACATATTTCACAAGGAATTCCTATTTCTACAGACATTTAAAAAATTAAATCCCTAATTACATTTGACCTGTAATCCTCAATGATATGGTTTTAATATTCAGATGCATTTTAAAATTTTGTTCTTTCTTCAGAATTAGACATTTTCTTAGTTCTAGTAGGTGTTCAGTTGAGGCTAGAGATTTGCTGTTTTGTTAAACAATCTGTGTTCCTTATCAATACTATCAGAGCTTTCCTTTTTCTGTTTTCCCTTCATTCCTATAAAATAACCTGGACAAAATGGAATATCATATTTACATTCCTACGTAAACTTTACTGTACAGATGAAGGTAGCAATGTCCCAAACCTGAGCCATTGTACAGCAGACACTTGCCTTATGCAATGATTTGGGAGGTTTATTCATCCACTGAATATCAAAGTATGGCACTTTAGATGATGAGTGTTGCGTGAAAACCAGACATATCACCACCAAGGAAGGACCACTTACATATTTGTTAAAGCAGACCCCATGGATAAGGAAGAGGAAAGCATTGAAGGGGAACTAGGACACATGGCTGATGGAGGATGGGGAAGAGGGTGCAAGGTCTGCAAAACTCACCTCCCTGTCCATTGAATGGTGGTTGGGAAACATGGGTCAATACTCCCTCACATTCGAATTATGTTTTGTTTCACTTAGAATAGCATCTGGGAATACTTTGTACCCATTTTACTGACTTATGTTTATTGATGGACTGATTGATTTGCAATTGGGAAACAAATTGTCACAATGATTAAATAGAAACAAAACCTGGACTTAAAGTTATGTTCTCTGCTCAAGGCAGCCAATGCCTTCTCAGGGAGTTACTCTAGTAATATTTCTCATGCTGAGTATTAAATACCAGAATGTCTCCTACTTCACTTTGGGTTTAGCATGTTTATAAATCCTCTTCTTTGTGAGGCATTGTATAGATTGGAAGATATTTGTGTGATTCCTCATGAAAATGGGTTAAAGAATAAAACTGTGGCTAATATCGCAATTAATAAATAAGTTAGAAAACAATCCAAAAAGCTTGGGAAGAGATGATGAGAGACAGAGCAACAGTTAATTGCGGTGGGAGAGTTTACTCTTTTAGAATGGTCTTGGCCAGAGGGATATGCCTCATGAAACTCTTACCTAGAATGTTTTGCATTATAGTAATAGCTGCCTCAGCTCATGCTTCATTTTTTTTTTCTTTAACAAAGCCAAGGATCAAAGACAGGGACCAGGGACAGAATTTTTACTTGAGTTATTAAGGTCACTTCAAGAGCTAACCAAATCATACTATGCTTTATTGAAATTACAGTCTCTGGAACTGAGGAAAATTGTGATAATACATTGGCCTGAACCTTAAGAATTGAATTCTAGATCCTGTCAATGGCCTAATTCACTCTGGACCTGAGGCAAATAATTTAAAGGCCGGGCATGAGACTAGATAATACTTCAGATTCTAGCTTTCAAAATTTATATTGTGCAAAATAAAAGGTGGGATGCAAGTAAGCTATTTTTGCCCTTTACTTAAGAAACTTAAATAAAGCTTTGCACCTGAGTATTGGTTGCTGTATACAAAAGAAATACTGGTATACTTGTCTTACCCATTCATAATTATTCAGGAGCCTGAAAGTGTGCTCTGCGAGTTCCCAGAGATGTCTGACCACTGGACACATAATGACAACGGGAAAGGAAATGTGCCATCAATCTGGTGACTGCCTCCTTGTCCCTTCTCCGAGCAGCAAGCTGGCAAGCCATAGCCTTAGTTCACGTCATCTTCATCTTTTAAACCAATGTAGCCTGGTAAAATGCTGTCAGTTAATAGTCTCAGCAGCAAAATTATTTTTCAAGGTAGGGAGGCCTCTCTCACCAGTAGCCAGACTGTTATCCAGGGAAAAATAAAATTCAGCCACTACAATACATAGTCTCTTGCATTTCCAGTTGCCTCTCTAATTATTCTATCACAGGTACTAGTACATGGCAGAAGTAAAAGAATTATTCCAGCAGATTTGCCCTTCACTGCAGGCTTCGGGATTGTTCCAAGTCACTCACATATTCGCATCCTGTTCTTGGGAATAGAAGATGCTGTGGCACCTGCTGTTGTCCCCAGGATGCTAATGACCCCAGGTTTCCACAGTTCCTAATTAACTGTAGTAGCCAGTCCTCAACTCATTGCCTGGAAGTTTAACTTGAGACAGAATTGTTTGGGATGGGTCACCCCTGCCACCTTGTCTTCTCTCCTCTCTCTTATCACACTGCACTATTCTTTCCTAGTTGCTTAAATTGCTGTTTTAGGAAGAAACCATTTCTATTTCCTCCAGCCAAAGAAACTGGGCGTTCTTTGAGTTTTATACTTCACAGTGTACTGTTTTAAAGCACCTAAGCTGAAATCTCTAGAGAGGGACAATGATGGAGAGAGACTTGAAGATGAGCGACCTCACCAAGGGGGAGTCTCAGATGGAGGCAATAGAAGGGGCAAATCGGAATGACAAATGCTTCTCTCACCAGCTTGTTTATAAACTTGACCTCTATAAGGTCAAGAAAAATGTCCTGTTCATCTTTATATCTTCAGCATGTAGCCCTGTCTTTTGCATTTAGGAGATACTTGAAAAATATTTGTGGCCCTGAACAGAACACAGATGCACACAGCTGAACTGGGGATGGAGGTCAATTAGTGACTGAGTACCATTGATGATGGAGCGATGGGAGAAGGAAGCAAATAAACCTCTCGCCCCTGCTTTTATCTCCAAATATCTCTCTGCTGAACCCCTGTGTGAAGCCGTGTGCTTGTACAATCCATTTTCACAATCAGCTCTAAATCAAGCTGTCTTTTAAATTGTTGAAATACTAAAAATTGTTGTACCCGTCTTTAGTGGATTATTTGTGTAACCAAAGGTGCCCAGACGAAATAGTCATTTCCCGTAACCACTTCACCAACGTGAAGCCTTGCCTGCTATTTGGAATATAATGACTTGTATGTCTGCTTCCATCCTGGATTTGATGGTGCTGGTGATGCCTTCAGCGCCGATGGTGACTGTAGAGTCTGCAGCTGTTAGTAGATAAATCATTATCCTGATGTTGGCTCCTGTTTATCACCTGCCTAGCCTTTACAAACAGTGAGAAAAAGAAGAGAAAAGCTGATACTATAGTAACACTGTCGTAAGCTTCTCTGATTCCCAGTCATGAGCACCAAGTATCCCTCTCATGGCTAACTTTGTGGGTGTCAACACGGGTATCTTTGTATTTGGATCAGAAGGCACTATTTTTCTAAAACACATTTCTTTGAAAATCTGGCATCTCATATTCATTCAAAAGGATTGTCACCAGTGTACACGTATGCCTGACCCCACCAGTCAGTTACTTTTTTGTCAAAGCCCTTTCTGAATGATAAAAGCTCCGTGTTAAGCACGCTTTGGAACAGCAATTGCAGAAGTAGCCCCATAAGTCAGAGGCCAACGTGCTCTTTCAGATTAGGGGGTCAGACAGAGGAATCTGTCGGGCTTTGGTAAATTTATTTCATTTCTAACATGTTCACTGGGGTGCAGCAGTGAGAAAAAGTTGTGTGTGTTCTCTGAGGTTGAAGATTTCTGCCACTGAAGGCTGAAGGACTGACTGAAATCAAGAACCATTGAATGAACCGGAGAGACACAAAGTTCAGATTCAGGTTCATTTACACGTGTCCGTTATCTGAAAAGACACGTCTTCTGCTAGTAATATTGCCTCTTAGAGATTGGGTGGTTATGATCTCTATTATAGTTTAAAAATAGTTCTTTTCCCTAAAAATTGGATTTGATAACAGACTAGGAGTTATAAAGGTGCTAGGAACTAGGGATATTTTAAATTGTTTTTTGGTTTTTAAAGGAATGTACAGCTAGAATGTTAATCATTTGAATTTTGGACTCAAATTCTTCAACTGCTGTACCAGTAGAGAACACAATTTCCCATGTCTTAGCTTGTAAGTCTATCAATAATGAAAGGGATTTGAGGCCTTTCCTAGTTTAATCTTTCCAGGAAAATATTTCAGGCTATATTTGATAGAGAAACAGATTGAGTCAGGAATCCTAGATTTTAAATTTGGTACTGCCATTGTCTAGCTTTCTTACCTTGGGGACATCATTGAATCCCTTGGAGCCTCAGTTTCCCCAATTGTAAAAAATGAAAAGATAGTATCTCACACCATTGTTGAAGATTATATCCAATAAACTAGTTTAGAGTATTTCTAAAAAATGTGAAGCATTATATAAGTGTTTATATTTAAGACAAGATATGGATGAAGAAGATGGATTCTATAAATGCTGGGGGGGTGGTGTTTGCTTTTAATCTCTAAATCACATTCCTTTGAAATTTTTCCATTACTGATGTTCTTATAACAGAGTTGTTAAAAAAAAAAAAGGAAAGAGAAAGAAAGAGGCACAGCTATAGGCAACTATTAGGATAAGTTAGAATCTGAGTCTAAAGAATGTAAGTCTCTTCACATCTCTGTCCTGAGGGGTCAATATCTACAGTCACACAAGAAAAACAAAATTTTATCTGGGCCTACAAGCCAGTCCTGAAATTTGCTTATACTGACAGTAATCAGGCTATAAAAGTACTCATTTTTAGTTATCTCTTTTATATCACATTTTCTTGGTTTCTTTTAAATAAAAATCTACCTTGTCAGGGTTCTGTGAAGATCCAGATGTGATTGACCTATAAGAACCTGAAATTTAAAAACCACTAAGAAATTTTACCAAGGACCTGGATTTTGTTGGTTGGAAAACCTGAAGCAAATATTATCCAGTTGCTAGTCAATATTTATTTCATATATATGTATCTTAGGAACTAGTTCTCTTTGTGATGTTGTACAAGTTATATTAATTCTCATCAATTTTTGGTACTATTTTTCAGGATTTTCTTCATAGACCAGATTGTTCTCTGTAAAAAGAGAACAATGTCCTATCTTCACAATATCTTTAGCAGATTTTTACATTTGCAAAATGGAATACAGTCAAGTTTTAAATTATTTTTATGCCCCTTTCCAAACATTTCCGCTTGTCTCGCTGAGGATGTCCAAGCCTCGTGCAGGGAGTTGCTTACTAAACTAATTGTTCCATTTCCCAGTTTACCATCATTTTGCCAGCCTACACCTTTCTGGAATTAAACCTTGGGACCAAGTTGAAGAACTTGAACTAATACTAATTTGATCTCATTCAGTCTCCATCAAAAAAGATACCAAGACTGAAATCAGGATAGATCTTTTTTTTCTTTCTCCCTATTTTTATCAACATCTCTCTCCCTCTTTTTTGGCTCTTTCTAAGGAGAAATAAATGAGATGTACTATTCTTTTTTGGGGGGGGTGAAAAGGAAAATCATCTTTTATTGTCTTTGCCGGGTAAAGGGAGCATGCAGCAGGCTAATGCCTCAAGAACTGCTGGCTCCCTGTTAAGAAGTGGGGAAAGGTCTTTAAAGGTTTTAAGGAATATGGCTGCTTGTAGGGAGGGGGTGCATATGGCCTTGCTGTTTGGCACTTTCCCACCAGCCTGTGTTTGGCCTTGTGAGGCTGCTTGCTGGGAGGGGCATGTGAAATAAGGGAATCTGCAGATGGATGGCCTTGGTTGTCTGCCTCCATGGTGGATGGTGGATTCTGGTGCCAGGAAGTCGAGGAGTTGGGGCCTGTGAAGCTTCAGTTTCTTGATATTGTCTGGACATCAGTTTCCCTGTAATAAACTCACTTCCAGAAAACGTTGCATCCCCCGAACCCTGAGGCAATAGTTTTCCGACCCCACATCACAAAAAAAAATTTTATGAATGTAGATCATTCAAGTTTCTCCTTTAATCTTCATCTTCTGCAAATAACTTGCCAAGCAGGAAAGTCTATAGCATTCTCTTACCACAAAAACCATAAGCAGCTCACCCTAGTGACATCTCCTTTCTTACATACCTCCTGTTCCTCCAGTTGGAAATATATACCAATCATTTCCACCATCTTTTTCTTTGTTTAAATTCTTAACTTCTATGGGCTCAAAACTGTAAGGATTGTCTTAAAGCATTCTCCTAAAGTTTGTAGTTTCAAAGTTTGATATGTTTGATATAGTTTGATAAGAGAGATGTACTATTCTTGAATGGCTAGTTATATACGGGATCATGCATCTGAAATCATCCGTCTGGATTTTGAAATTCAGGGATAATGTTTAGTATGTTGTTTCACGTTTAACATCTGGCTAGACTTTTTCTTAGAATTCGGGTGTAGGAAGCCTAAGGAATGTGCAAAGGGACAGATGAGATTGAGAGGACTACCTAGTATTTTTTAAGTGGAATACATTGTTTTAACTGACTTTTGTGCAAACCAACTCTTGTGCAAAGGTAGTTCTGCTAACTGCAAATTAGTCTGTACTTGGAAAATTTTTAATGAACTTTATTGACGTATGATTTACGTAGAGTAAATGCACCCATTTCAAATGTACAATTTAATGAATTGTGCCAAAGATACAGGCCCTTGTAACCAACACCTAAATCAAGATATAGAACATTTCTATAACCCAGAAAGTTCTCTCTTGCAGACTTTCAATCAATTCAATACCTCTCCCCACTTCCAGCAACCACCGATTTGATTTCTAGCACTATTGATTAGTTTTTCCTGTTTCAGAGCGTCATATAATTGAATCACACAGTATGTATTCAACTGTGTCTGGCTTCTTTTGCTCAGCATTATATTTTTGAGATTCATCAATTTTGTGACACATTTTAATAGTTTTTTCCTTTTAATTGCTGAGTAGTTGCTATAGACTGAATGTGTCTTCCCCAAAATTCGTATGTTGAACCTAATGTGATAGTAAATAGGAGGTGGGGCCTGTGGGAGATGATTAGGTCATGAGAGTGGAACCATGAATGGGATTAGTGCCCGTATAAAAGAGGACCTGGAGAGCTTCTTCACCCCCTTCCACCACGTGATCTTACAATGAAAAGATGGTGATCTGTGAACCAGGAAGCAGGCTCTCACTAGACCTGGAATCTGCCAGCACCTTGATCTTGGACTTCCCAGCCTCCAGAACTATGAGAAATAAATTTCTGTTGTTTTGCAGCTACCCAGTTGATGGTATTTCTGTTACAGTAGCCTGAACCGACTAAGACAATAATAGTATTCTATTTTATGAATATACCACAGTTCACCTTTTATGGACATTTGAGCAGTTTGCTGTTAGGAGATATTATGATTAAAGCTACTCTGAATTTTCAGCACAAGCAGTGATGTTGATATATGTTTTCATTTCTCTTGGGTGAATACTCTTGGCCATAAAGTAAGTGCATGTAATTTTACAAGAAATTGCCATATTGCTTCTCAAGTGATGGGGCCATTTTGCATTCCTACCTGTAATGTATGAGACTTCAGCTGTTGTACATCGTTGTCAACACTTGGTATTATTATTATTACTTTGCTATAGACATTCTAAGGAGTATGTATTGGTATCTCATTGTGGTTTTACCTTGATTTCCTGTTGACTAATGATGATTAGCACCTTTTATTATTATCCATTTACACACCTTCTTTTTGCACAATGTCTGTTCTCGTCTTTTCCCCACTTATCACGTTGTCTTCATATTACAGATTTGTAAGAGTTCCTTATACATTGTAGGTACAAATCCTTTGCCAGATGTGTGCTTTGTAAATATTTTCCCCCAGTTTACGGTTTGCATTTTAATTTTCTTAAAGGTATCATTTGAGGAGCAGAAGCTCTTAATTTTAACAACTCCATTTTATCAAGTTTTCTTTTATGGCTAGCATTTTATTTTATTTTTTCCTATCTAAGAAACATTTGCCCACCTCAGAGTCAAAAGGGTTTGTTGGCCTATGTTTTGTTCAGAAATACAGTTGATTTTTGTCTTTTGACCTTGTATGATTCAACACTGCTAAATTCAGTTATGAGTTCTTATTAATTTTTGATACATTCCTTAGGATTTTTTTCACAGACAATCTTGTTGTCTGTAAACAGAAACAATGTAATATCTTTAGCATGTTTTGGTATCAGGTTAGTACTGTTACTTGGTTAATACTGATTAATACTGGTTAATACTGGTACTTGTCTCAGAAAATGAGTTTGGAAGCGTTTTCTCTTTCTCTAATTCCTGAAAGAGTTTGTGTCAGATTGATATTAATTTTTTCTTAAATGTTTGATGGAATCCACCAGTGAAATCATGTGGAAGTAGTTTTCTTTGTGGGAAGCTTTTGATTATAGATACTAATTCTTTAATAGATATAGAGCCATTTAGATTTTATCTTTCTTCTTGAGGTAATTTCTGGCAAGCTATGTCTTTCAAGGAGTCTATCCATTTTATCCACATTATCAAATACATTGGAGTAAATTCTTAATAATATTCTCTTATTAATTCTTAATAATAATTATTATTCCTTTTATAATCTGTAGGTTCTATAGTGATAGTCCCTCTGACATTCTTGACTTCAGTAATTCATGTTTTCTCTCTTTTTTCATAATTAATCTTGCTAGGAGTTTATCATTTTTAATGATCTTTTCAAAGACACACTATTTGTTAATATTCTCTGTTTTCTTTGATTGATCTCTGCTCTTTATTATTTTCTTCCTTCTACTCACTTTGGAATTAATTTCTTAAGGCAGACACAGATAATAAAATTTAAATCTTTCTCTTTTTTGAATTTAATTATTTAAAGTTATCAATTTTTCTCTAAGCACTACTTTACTTGTATTTTGCGTATTTTGATGTGTTGTGCTTCATAATCATGTATTTTGAAATGTTTTCTGATTTGTCTTTTAATCTTTCTTTAATCCATGGATTATTTAAAAATATTTTGTTTAATTTTCAAACATTTGGTAATTTTTAGATATTTTGCTGTTACTGATTTCTAATTTAATTATTTTATGATCAGAACACATGTTTTGTCAGTTTTCAAATTTTTGCAACTTATTGAACCTATTTTATTGTTCAGCATATTGTCTATCTTGATGAGTAGTTAATGTGCTATTGAAACAAATATGTATAATGCAGTTGGATAAAATGATCTGTAGATGTCAATTAGATGGAGTTGGTGGATAGTGTTTTTCAGATCTTCAGTATCCTTACTGACTTTTTGCTTATTTGATCTATTTACAGACAGAGCAATAGTAAAAACATTCCAACTATGATGTATATTTCTTTCTTTAATTCTGACAATTTTAGCTTCATGTATTTTGAAGTTTTGCTATTGGTGCACATGCATTTAGGATTACTATGTCTTCCTGATGAATTGTCTTTTCTACCGTTATGCCCCATCTCCCCTTTACTCAATTAATACTTTTGCCTTGAAGACTATTTTGCTATTAATATAGCCTCATCAACTTTCTTTGTTTTTTTTTCCAAAGATTGGCACCTGAGCTAAAAATCTGTTGCCAATCTTCTTTTCTTTTTTTTCTTCTTCCCCCCAAAACCCCCCAGTACATAGCTGTATATTCTCCTTGTAGGTCCTTCTGGTTCTGCTATGTGGGATGCCACCTCAGTATGGTTTGATGAGCAGTGCTAGCTCTGCACCCAGGATCCAAACCAGTAAAGCCCTTGGCCACCAAAGTGGAGTGCGCAAACTTAACCACTTGGCCACAGGGCCAGCCTCGCCTCATCAACCTTCTTATTCTTACTGTTCACATGGAAATCCTTTCCAACCCTTTTACTTTCAACACATTTGCATATTACATTAAAATGCATCTTTTGAGTTGATAAAGTATATTACCTAGTTGGATCTTTCTTTTACATACAGTCTAATAATCTCAGCCTTTTAATTGGATTGTTCAATCTATTTACATTTAATGTAACGATTAATCTTGTTATGTTTAGAGTACATCTTCCTATCTTTTTTCCATTTGTCCCTTCTATTTTTTCTTCCTCTGCTATTCCTTTACTGTCTTCGTCTGGATTCATTGAAAAACTTTCAATTTAATTTGCCATTTTATTTCTTCTCATGGTTTTAAAGTATTTCTGTTTTATTATTTTTAGTGGTTTAATGGTTATCAATGTTTCTTTAGTTTCGTTATAGTACCACTTCCCATTCTCTTCCCACTTTCCTCTTCCTATAGACACTTCATGCTCTTCCCTTCATAAATTTAATTGTCTTACTTCAGTAGAATTCCACATAACTGTCCCTCCAGTACTTTAAGCTGTTATTTTCATTTCTTTTACTTCTATATACATTATTAACCCCATCTTACAATGACATTATTTTTACTTTAAATAAACAATTGTCTTTTAAAGAAATTACAAGAAAAAAAATAGCCTTTTATATTTACCCACTTATTTCTCATTTTTTTGTTATTCATTCCTCTGGGATGGAAATGAGTTTCCATCATTTTCTACCAGTTCTTAGTTTCATCTGGTATCTTTTCCCCTCAGCCTGAAGTAAATCCTCAGGTCTGCTGGCAATGCTTTCTCATAGTTTTCATTTATATTAAAATGTGTATATTTCACCTTTGTTTTTGAAGCATATTTTTATTGGATATAGAATTCTGAGTTGACAGTTTTATTTTTCTTTCAATACCTTAAAGATGTTTTTCCATTGTTGTCTGCTCTCTATTTTTTCCTGTTGAGAAGTCAGCTATAGTCTGTGTCATTGTGCCCCAATATATCTTTTTCTCTGACTGTTTATAACATTTTCTCTTCCTCTTTGATTTTTAGCTATGATGTGCTTAAGTGTGATTTTCTTTGTATTTATACTGCTTGGGGGGCATGCTGAGCTCTTTGGATGTGTTTGTCAGTATTTTCAATCAATTTTGAGAAGCTTTTGACTATTATTTCTTCAAATATTTATTCAGCCCTTTATTACTCTCTTCTCCATCTGTAATTCCAGGAACATATACATTAGGCTATTTGATATTGTTCCACAGGTCCTTGAAATTTCGTTCATTTTTTTACTTCAATCTATTTATGCCCTGTTCTTCCAATTGGACATTTCTACTGGTCTCTAATCAAGTTCACCAACTCATTTCTTCTTCCATCTCCAAATTGCTGTGAATTTTTCATTTTGGTCATTGTTCTGTTCAGTTCTAGAACTTCCCTTTACATATAATTTGCATTTCTCCTGTCATATTCCTCCTCAGTTGACTTATTATGATCATCTTTTTCTTATGTTCTGGAACATATTTATAAAAGTGGTTATGAAGTCTTTGCTAATTCCAACATGTAGGTAGTGTCAGGGTCTGTTTGTTTTGATTATTTTTTCTCTTTACCATGGGAGACATTTTTCTGTTCCTTCCCATGTACAGTAAAGTCTGACCAATATTAGAAATTGTAGATGATATGTTGTAGAAACTGGATTCTGTTTTCTTTCTCTAAAATATGCTGATTTTTGGTCTTGTACGAAGTTCAGTTTCTGAATGATCATGTTGAACTTGTATTAAGCTTTTTTTACACTTTGTTAGATTGGGTCTATGGAAAGGCTAAAGTGTTTCCTAAGTTCTTCAAGTGGACAAATCTTCAAACTCTGTCTCCCCTGTGGATCTCGATGTGTCGTGGTTTTAGAGTTTGTAAAGACAGGCACAGTGGAAGCCTTACTTTAAGTTATGGTCCTTTCTCCTCAGACATACCCTTTCTGGTGTTTCAGCAGTGTCAGTATTGTATACTGGGTTATAACTAAGGTCTCTCTCATCTGATTGAGCCAGAACACCAAAATCTCCCGGCACTGCTTGAACTCAGTATCTCTGTTTGACTTGCAACTGGGTAGTAGCAGCCTTCTGGTAAACCTTAAGTATTTCTCAGTGCATAACAGCCCAACCCTGAGCAAAGAACTTGTGGGGAACACATATCTAGACTTCTAAGTCCATTTCCCCTACACCCTGGCAGCTCTCTACCCTCCAGGACCTAGTCATTCAGGTTTCAGTAGTTTCAACAACCTCAAATTTTGATCTTTGCCTCTTCAAATCAGCAGAACTGTTATGCTTTGCTTGGGCTCCAACCCCTTGAGTGAGTGAGGGAATTGTCCTCAGGCAGACTTCCAAGGTAACTATGGGGCTCACCCCATTCATGGGTTTCTCTTCTCTGAGGGATTACATTCTTGTATTTCCTCTCGTCTATTGCCTAGAAATTATTGCCTCATATGTTTTAGCTAGTTGTTTATGGAAGAAGGCTTGGTCTTTGGTTGAGGTTAGAAGTTGACATCTCTAAATTCTTTCTGTAAGTTCCTTTTATCTGTTTTCCCTTTAACCTCCAGGTGTTAATTTTCTCTTATTTATTACTTTTTCAGTTATTTTTCTATTCTCAGAACAATTTTTTTATACTTCTTAATTAAAAAAATTAGTTTCCCTCTGAATTCTTGTTTGATTTTAAAAATGAAAAACCACAGGAATTATCAAAACATCAAATTATACATATATATATGTTTTCAAAGTAAATGCCATTCGTTTCAATAAACCATTAATCAAAATATAAAGAAAAGATTATTATTATTAAATGCTTTAATATCTGTTCAATTTGAAAATTCCCTTTTAAATATTGCTTGTCAAGTTGTGATATATAAAGAGGTCTCTTTTGTGAGAACATGGGTAACATTTAAGCAAACAGTGCTTTTTATGAGATTTTCCTTTAGTCTGGTTTCTTCTAACTAGTGGAAATAAAATTATCATTACAGTAAATGGGAAGGCTGTTTCTAGTCCCCAATAGCATGTTTCAGAAGCCTTGTTGAGTTTTGTGGTACATCTGGTACAGCCAAGTGAGTCATCTTTCATAATATGTTCAGTGTCTGTTGGCCTCAGGACTAGGAGTCTGCTGATGAACCTTGGCCTCTCAGTAATAGGAATCAGCGTTTGAATTAAGTTATTAATGACACACATTAAGCATCAGTTTTCATTTCCTCCAGGAAGCAGAAATCTCATGAACAATTTGCACAGTGTACCTCATTTATTGCATTAAATGTCTTTTAATAATGATGGCTTACTTTTTAATATTATTCCAGATTCACAAATTTGAGAAAGTTGTTTGTTCTATATTATAAATAAAAGAAAAGATGCCTCAGTTAAGAATTTTGATAGTACTTGGGAAAAAAAATAAACTTGCAACTTAAAATAGGTAATACCATCATCAATGAACCATGGCCTGGTGGTTTCTCTGTTAGGAGCCAGCGCTGAGGATGGGAGCTACAAATACTGGTGGTTTTAACCAGCTGTGGAGCCAGGGTGCATGGGTGGATCACAGTCCTTTCCATGTTGAAGATGTTTCTATTTAGGCCCCTGGGTGCTGTGAGAAATTCAGAGGAATGGAAGCTAACTGGCAACTGGAAGCCCTTCTGCTGTCTTCAACCTTCCTGAATTCTGAATGTTTATAGGGCAACGATTTTTAGTTTTATTTGACGTGAGGACAAATCACTGTTCCATGTAGAACCGAAAAAGGTTATTCTCTCCTTAAATATGAAAAAAACTCTTTAAACTTCTAGAGTGTATTGTAAAAATTTAATTTCTTAAAATAATCTGACGTGACGTTGCATTTTATTTAATAGTAAACAATTTTTAAATTTTTTTTTAAGAGTTCTCTCCTGGATCCTCAACTTTCCTTTTCTTTGTGAGTAGAATTCTATTTTTGGGTTAGGCTAATAGCAAGAGTTTAGAGAGAAACTGCCAGAGCATCTGTGATATGGCTATTTTCTCTGGTGCCAGTGCTTAGCTGTTGCTAGGGGAGTATAAGAAAACAGTGGCTACTCATATTTTATTGAACAGGCTGCACATAAATTCTGACTCTAACCAGGAGATTGGGTGTTTTATTGCAACAGAATGACTTTCCAACCTGGAGCTGGGTTCCACATACTCCATCATGCTGATCTCAATTCTAACATTCAGACCAGAGCTTTTTAGCTTGAAAAAATAGTTTATATATTCATAAGATGTATATATTATGCATATACAACCATCAAACTATATCCAACACAACTATCATCATTGAAGACCCTTACAAGCCCTTTCTCATTTCATGGCGTCATCTTACTTTTTATTACCACCAATGTTTGTATCTCTAAGAATTATATGGGAAGTTGCAGGTGTTTGAGATTCATAAAAATTGAATTATGTCCTGTGTATTCTTCTGCAATTTTCCTTTTTAAATTTTTAAAAAAATTTTCACTGTGGTAAAATATACAATTTACCATCTTAACTCTTTTCAAGTGTACAGATCTGTATTTTTAAGTATATTCATATTATTGTGCAACCAATCTCCAAAACTTTTTCATCATGCAAAACTGTAATTCTATACGCATTGAACAAGAACTCTCCGTTTTTTCCTCCTCCAGCCCCTAGCAGCCAGCATTCTACTTTCTGTCTCTCTGAACTTGACTACTTTAGATACCTCTTATAAATGGAATCACACGTTAGTTGTCCTTTTGTGACTGGCTTATTTCACTTAGCATAATATCCTCAAGGTTCGTTCATGCTGTAACATGTGTCAGAATTTCCTCTCTTTTTAAGCCTTAACACAACTTTCTTTTGATCCACTCAGCATTAAACTCATGGGCCAAACTGTATTGGTATATATAACTATTGTTGATTAATTTTCACTGCTATATGTTATTCCATTATATAACCGTTTCATAACTTATTTACCCCTTCTGTTTTTTTCTAGACTTTGAGATGTTTCTGGGATTCACTTATTTACTTTATAACCAATTCGCCTGGATCATCTTTCTCATGGCATCTTGTTCATGTTGTGTGTACCTATGCAAGAGTTTGATATTTTTACTCTAATTTATTCTAGTCTTTTTTCTTTCCTTCCTTCCTCCCTCCCTTCCTTCCATTCTTTCCTTCCTTCCTCTCTTTCTCTTCTTATTTCCTGCCTGATTGGCACCAACTAAATTGACTTCACAATCCACAAATGTGGTGGTTCTCAGTGGGGACAATACTGCTTCAGGGAAAGTTTTGGATATTTGCGAAGGTTTTCATGGCATTTATTGGCCAGGAACCAGAGATATGTTGTATAACACAGTCCCAAACAATGAAGAACTATTCTCCATATCACGGAACTTTCCATATTGCTACAGGTGATCATTACATATTCACGTAGATTTTAAAAAAATTATTTACCTGAGAAAGAACTTGGTTTCACCAAGTACATTTTGCATTGTTTTAATATGCAATGTATACTTCTATTATAGGACTTATGTCAGTCTGTCTTATAAAATAGTGGTCTGACACCTGCTCAAATGGAAGCTCCTTGAAGGCAGGACTGGTGTAGCAGCAGCATCTGGGTAACATTACAAGTGCCTGGCAAGGGGCCTCATGTACAGGAAGTAGGGAGGCAATACAGTGGAGGAGTGAGCATACAGGCTTCAGTTAGAGAAAGACTTGATTTAAATTCCAGCCACACCAGGTCTCGTTGTTGTGGATAAGGGTAAATTATGAAGTTTCTCTAACCATCCATCTTTCACCTGCAAAATGAATCAGTAATACACATATCATAAAGTTTCTGTGGGGATTAAGTAATATAATGTTTGTAAAAGTACAGATAGTAGGTGTTCAAACTATCATAACTATTGTCACTGGTAACAATTCTTTTCTTTTGATAAATGTTTGTTCCATTGACTTTGACCCATCTTGTTCAAATATGTTTATTTAACCATAATAAAAGAGCTAAAATTTGTTGAGTGCTTGCTTTGTGTCAGACATTGAAGCTTTACAGTGTTACTTTCCTTAGATTAATATCTGCTAGAATCCTCTTATAAGGTAATTATAATTGTTATCTAGCTGAGAAAATTTAGGTAAAAAGAGGCTAGGCACCTTGCTCAAGAGCTCACCATAATGAGCAAGGAAGCCAGAATTTGAACCATGGAAGTCTTATGTCAGCATCTATGTTTTAACCATTTTTCCATCGTTTGCTCATATAAAGAGCTTTTCAAAAATTCCACTACAGTCTTTCACTTCAACTGGCTTCAAGTTTGACAAATCTTTGATCCTATTCTACAGAAAATAAAGTATACTGATATAAATAAAGCAGGAAACCAAGCCTATGCCCAAGAACACAAACACAAGAAAGTGTGTAAAATTGCTGCAAAACTAACTTGTTTCGGAAAATAAACATCTAGCTCCAAAATTTAATTTGTGGCTTAGGACTGAATCTATTGTGGAATCTTGTTTCTCTAATCATGCCATTTCATTAATCAACTAAGAACTGAAATATTAAAGAGCCAGCATATTCAGATGTGAATCCAGATGACAGACTTAACCAAAAGGTCCACTTTAGGTGGATATATAGACCTTCTATATTGAGTTTAGCATGAAGTTCGGTGCTGATGGGCCCAGCGTTTTGTCTCAGTTCTCTGTGTGCTGGTCAACAGCTCTCTGACCCATGGGCGTGAAGGAGTTGTATTTTTCACGACAGCTAAGGATCACATGTAAGCCTGTAATTTTGTGGAGATGGTGTGAGAAGTCTGGATGGATGGATATGAAAACATTACCACAATTGGAAACACAATTCAAAGTACCCAACCTCCTGAGGTGGGGTCAGGAGCTTCTTGCTTATGATGTATTCTTGGTACAAGCTGAATTTATGCATGAATGTAAGTAGGAGGGCATGGTGCCATGCTAAGCTCTGAACCAGTTCACAGCAGTACTTAAGAGGCAGCATCAGATGGCAGATAAGGCCATGCCTTACACAATCAGCCCAGCAATATTGCATTAGTGCTCATTACAATTTAATGTTGCTGAAAATGACTTATGACCAGTTGTTGAAGTGCCATAAAGTTACAATAGGAGAAAAGAAACACTCACCAGAGCTGAGGTCTGGGCATAGCTGCAGAACTGCTCCACTGATTTGGCCAAAAGGTCTTTGAGCTCAGGCAATCATAAGGTCCAAGTGGCCCACAGCTCAGAGGATATTGTGGAAGGAGAATGTTAGCAGAACAGCTGAGGGGAAGATTAAAATCGTGACACAAAGACAAAACCTTGAGGCATAGGGGTGGGGGATGTTAATGACAAGAGGGATATTAAAGTAAAGTGGAGAAGTTGAGACTGGAGCCAGTTTCAATGAAAGCTTTTTAGTTCCTTTGCTCTGTAAGGTGGGTAGGACAATGAAACCCCCATTTTCTTACTCTAAGGTGCTTTTTGTCATTAGTCCACACACAAATACCAGAAATGGGGATGGAGATAAGGAAATTTCTCTCCCATGCCTTTAGTTTGTTGTTGTTGTTATTAATTAATAAAATTAAATCAATTCAATTTTTGCTATTTTAAAAATTTGCCCATGATGGACTTACTTTCTTTCAGGTATGGGTGATTCTTTGATGGATATTAGAAAAAACATCTAAAAAGTCTTTCTAGCCCTGGGGTTTGGGGACTGTGCATGATGCATCCCTTATATATTTTTTTTATTGAGGTGTAAATGATACATAACATTATATTAGTTTCAGGTGTACAAAATAATGCATTGATATTTATATATATGGGAAATGATCAGTACAATAAGTCTACTTAACATCTATCACCATACATATTGAGAAATTTTTTTTTCTTTTGATAAGAACTTTTAAGATCTACTCTCTTGGCAACTTTCAAATATGCAATACAGTATTATTGACTATAGTTGTCATGCAATACATTACATCCCCAAGACTTATTAATGTTATAACTGGAGTTTTGTACCTTTTGACCACCTTCACCCATTTTGCCCACCCCACCATTCCCTGCCTCTGGTAACTCTCAATCAATTCTCTGTGTCTACGAGCTTGCATATTTTGGGGATTTTTTAGATTCCACATATAAGTGAGATCATGGGGTATCTGTCTTTCTCTATCTGACTTGTTTCACTTAGCATAATGCCCTCAAGGTCCATCCGTATTGTCACAAATGGCAAGATTTCCTTCTTTTCTATGGCTGAATAACATTCCATTGCATACTACATTTTCTTTAACCATTCATCCAACAATAGACACCTGGGTTGCTTCCATATCTTGGTTATTGTAAAAAATGCTGCAATGAACATAGGAGTACATATATCTTTTCAAATTAGAGTTTTCATTTTCTTTGGATAAATACCCAGATGTGGAATTGCTGATCATGTGGTGGTTCTATTTTTAGTTTTTTGAGGAAACTCCATACTGTTTTCCATATTGCCTACAACAATTTACATTCCCACCAACAGTGCAAGAGAGTTCCCTTTTTTCCACATCCTCACCAACACTTGTTATTTCTTGTCTTTTTGATAATAGCCATTCTAACAGGTGTGAGGTGATATCTCATTGTGGTTTTGATTTGCATTTCCCTGATGATTAGTGACATTGAACATCTTTTCATGTACCTGTTGGCCATCTGTATGTCTTCTTTGGAAAAATATCTATTCAGATCTTCTGCTCCCTTTTTTTTTTAATTGTTATTTTTTGTTTTTTATTTTTTTGAGGAAGATTAGCCTTGAGCTAATATCTTCTGCCAATCCTCCTTTCTTTTGCTGAGGAAGATAGGCCCTGAGCTAACATCGGTGCCCATCTTCCTCTACTTTATATGTGGGACGCCTGCCACAGCATGGCTTGCCAAGAGGTGCATAGGTCCACACCCAGGATCCAAACCGGTGAACCCCTGGCTGCCGAAGCAGAAGGTACAAACTTAACCAGGCCCACCTCCTGCCCATTTTTCAATCAGATTGATTTTTTGCTATTGAGTTGTATGAGTTCTTTATATATTTTGGATATTAAACTCTTATCAAATATATGATTTGCAAATATTTTCTCCCATTCAATGGATTGCTTTTTCATTTTGTTGATGGTTTCCTTTGCTATACAGAATCTTTTTAGTTTGATGTAGTTCCTCTTGTTTATTTTTGCTTTTGTTGACCTTGCTTTTGGTGTCAGATCCAAAAATTATCACCAAGACTGATGTCAAAGAGCTTACTGCTCAAAATTTTAGAATTCTTGTTTTGCAGATGGAAGAAAAAGGAATGAGAAATGTTAAATAGCTTGCCCACAGTCACCCAACTAGTAAGAGTTGGGCCAGCATTCGACCCTGGTCCTTGAACCCCAAAATCCCTTATTCTTTCCATCTACCACAGAGTAAAGCTTATTGCTGAGAGTGCTTAGAAACAGGCTTTGGGGCCGGCCCCCTGGTGTAATGGTTAAGTTCTTGTGCTCTGCTTTGGCTGCCCAGGGTTTGTAGGTTGGGATCCCAGGTGCACACCTACAGCCATGCTGTGACGGCATCCCATACCCAAAGTAGTGGAAGACTGGCATGGATGTTAGCTCAGGGATCGTCTTCCTCAAGCAAAAAAAGAGGAAGATTGGCACCAGATGGTAGCTCAGGGCCAATCTTCCTCACATACACACATGAAAATAAATAAATAAATAGAAACAGGCTTCACGTTGACTTGGGATTTTGCAGAGTAGTCACCATATTGCCAAGCATGTAGTGGTACCTAAAGTAGCAGTATGTGGCCTATCATCTGAACCTGATCTCAGGAAGGGGCTGGTTATTATGTTGCTGTTGAGAAAGTTCCTAGGTGGGGTAGAGGAAAATCTCCTGAGAGGGTCTGAACAGAGGGAGTAGTTGGAGCTTGGCTCTACATGTCTCCTCACATAGGAGCTGGCCTTCTGTGTATCCCACGGCATGACCTGCACCTGTTTGGGGTGTGAGTCTTTATCTGTGTGTACGTGAGTACTGCCAATGAGCCTGGAGATAAAGGAGTTCAGCTGGCCTTCCTTCAGGGGCCATACTTTAGTATGGTTTCCACTTTATAGGTAATGACAGCAGGTCCTCAAAAAGGTTCAGTCACTTGCCTAAGGTCATAGAGATAAGGGAGTTGGGGACAGCTCAGGACTCCATGATTCTCAGGGAGCCTCCTTTGATTGCCCCACACAGCCTCTGAAGGAGCCCCACAAAATGCTTTGCTGCAGACCTGTGAGAGCAGATAACAGGCAGGAAGAAGGGTATAGATTGTACCCATGAGCTGGAAAGAGCCCATTCTTTGCTGAAAAGGGGGAGGAGTTAATGACTATCTCATTAATCAGAGAGTAGTAATATTATCATCCCCCAACAACTTTGAAACGCTTAACAACAAATGTGAACCATTCCCCTGAAATTCCAAGACTCAGGTTGCCACGACAGGGAAGTACACATGTACACACACAGAAACACATAGGCCCCAAGCATATAATCAAGGTTTTTCTCATGATGTTATGTTCCTAATCTCTTCATTACTCATCGCTTTCTTAGAATAACCAGATGTAAAATGGAGCATATTTAAAAAACAGATGAGAGGTGGAGAAAGAAATTATGTTTGAAGATATTTGGGGTTTGGGGTTGGTATTTATGATTTTAGTTTTTTGTTTGGGGGAAAATGATAATTAGGGTCAATTTTTATTTTGATTTATGCAAAGTAGTCCTAATTCCAAAAACATTTCACAAACTCCCCAATTTGCAATTTCTTCTAAAATTTTATCTAGGAAAAGAGTTCTGGGTGGACTGCTTAAGAAAGCTGGTCATCTCCAGGACTGAATCCCCAGCATGCATTTAGCTTCATAATTGCCATGAGGTATTCTGGAACATATGAGAGCAGTTCGTAGGGTAAGCCAAGCAAAACTGCTGTTCTTATTACTGGAGCCCAACAGGTGCGTGGACGTCAGAAAAGAGACAGAAGTCATGCTGTAGGGCTGATGTGAAATCCCCTCATCTTGGCTCAACTTCTTTGTAATTAATGATCCTCCAGTCCGGTGCCACCATGACTGAGTTCCCTTACACTATACAAACGCCTTGTTTGAGCACATGTGCAATTTAACGTGCTAAATTCTATCACGGAGAGAATGTTTATGAGAAAAATAACAGCCTTCCTCAATGACTTAAATATTTATACACTGAGGTATTGAGAACACAGTGTATATGAAGCTGTCCCAGCCAGCTTAAAGGCCTTTATGGATTTCTATATATAAATAATTGACATGAAAACTGCACACCACTCTCCCATGTGTGTTAAAGCAAATGGCCTAGGGATCTTTATTGGACTGCTGCTTTGCTTGAGTTATTCAAAAAATAGGCTTATCTTTCTTTCTCCTTCCTTCTTTTCTTCAACAAATTATCATTGAGGGCTAACTATGCGCCTGCCCCTCTTCTAGGCTCTGGCGAAACAGCCATGAACAAGGCATAACTCTCTTCTCATGGAGTTAACGTTTGGGAGTAAAGGCGAAGCACCGCAACAAGTGTATGAAGATCATTCAGGGAGTGCTGAGCACCGTGTGGTTAATGGGAGGGCTTGTCAGTGATGCCAGCAATGCAGGTAGTCAGGGAAGGAGTCAAATTTGAAACATGAGCAAAAGACCATGAGAACCCTTGGAGGAAGAGAATCCCAGGAGGAGGGAAGAGCTGAAGCAAAAACAGAAGGCAGGGGGCCAAGCTTCATTCAGAGAGCCTGTGTGGCTGGGGCCAAGACAGAGACGGTGGGCAGGGTCCTGGTGGCATAGGGGTTGTCTGCTGCTAAGGAATTCAGATTTAAGAAGCTGTCGGTGTGTTGTTTTGTTTCAAAAGTTTTCCAAGATTTGGATTTCACCCTCTCAGCTATACTTCCTCCAATTCCAAGGCTAACACTTTCCCCTTCGGAACTGGTGCCCATTCTTCCCTGAGGCTGGTGGCCTCACTCTCGCCTCATTTTCTTTCCCCCTCTCTGACTGCTCTATCTCTGCTCCTTCACTGACTCTTTTCCTTGGAAAACCCCTTAGGTGTTGCTGTGCCATGTGTGACCCTCAACTGTCTTCTGTCTCTGAATACCCTCCCTGGGTGACCTCTTTTGCAACATGGTTTCTATTACCGCTAGTTCTCCAACCCAGCCCTGACTTCTCAGCTGAGCTTGTGGGCCAGCCGGACTTCTCCACTGGGAGATATCCAGTCTTTTCAGTGTCAACTTTTTCAATGTCTCCATATTCAGAAAGATAAAGTCAAAGCTCCTGAATGACCCTTATTCTGTGTCCCTGCTCCATCTTCAACCTCATACCTGCATCTTCCTCCCAAGGCTGTGAGACACACATAGGGCAGCTTGTCAGGTACTCTCACCAGCCCAACTCTTTCCCCAAATGCAACTTCACTGAAGAGCTTGTTTCATGAACCTCTGGCCACCTAATGTGTGTCAGGTGGTACCCTGTGAGCCCAGCACACAAAGATGAACAGGACCTCCTGGATTCATAGGTGAGGCTGAGGAGCTCACCGATGAGGATGATGGAGTTTGGGGAAACCAATAACCTCTCAGAGGAAATAACTGAAAGTGAAGAATGTGCTTTAAAATTTTAAAGGGTCCATCAAGTTTTTTTTCAAAAAAGGAAATTGAGCAAAAACATGATTTAGGGAAAGGGAAGAAGGGACAGGAAATTGGTTAGAAAATAGAAGTTATGTAGGAATGAAAAGCTAAGGAAAAAGTGGACAAACTATTTCAGTACTTTAGGTGAAAATGCCTTCTGAAGAAGCAGGGGAAAGTGGGAATTTCTAGATAGGAAGAAAAGAATAGGCAGACTCCCAGGGAAATCTCCACATGGCCTCAATTAGATTGTGGGCAATGGGTCCAGTGGCACCTCTGATGTTACTGTCTTCACCAGTGGAAGAAAAGTGATGTGCCATAAGCTAGGGGAGACCTCCCCTGAGAACAAGCCTCAAGGTTAAGTAAAGGGAAATGAAATACTCTAAGGAAGAAAATTCAGTTCTCGGTAATGAAACTTGAGGTGTGACAAATGACAAAGAAGATAAAGATAGCCTGAAGCTGTTTATTTCAGTAGGACATTAGGTGTAAGCTGGTCCCTCTGCTATGAACAGCCACAGGTCTGAGAGCTGGTCCGTGGTGGTGATGTCTGGCCCCAAGCAGCATAAAGGAGACTGGCCAAGAGAGAAATCAAACCCCTGGTCCAGTCTTTACCAGCAAGATGCTCCAACCTGATGGGTCCACCAGCATGGTGTTGTACATGGTGATCTTCAAGACTCCTCCAAGGATCGATGGATATGTGCTACGCAGGATTGGAGTCGGGAATGTATATGCTAAAGAAAAATTTATTTATAAAACTGTTTAAAGATGCTAAAGAAGACTTTATTCAAGGAGGACTACTACAATGGGGTTTTGCAGTAAGGGGCAGAGATTGTGCTCAACTCTGAATACGGTGAGGAAAAGTGGGGATTTACAGCCAAAGAGCAGGGTTTGGGGTTGGCGGATGGGAAATTACTTGTTATATGTAACCTGTAATTTCAGGCATATGGATGGCCATCCCTGGTCCCCAACACAATTTAGATTCCACCAACACTTAAAGAATATCTACAATGTGCAAGGTGCTGTCACGTACTTCCACATATTATTTCATTTCATCCATACAAGTATCCTGTGATGTAGGCATCAGTATCCCGACTTCAAAGGTGAGGATATTGAAAGGAGAAGCAACCAGCCCAAGGTCACATGTCTGATAAGTGAAAAGCCAGGATTCAATCATCTGGCTCCAAGTTCAGAGGTATTTCCATGGCTTTGTAACTGTCTACAAGGTTCTAGGGCTGACCTTATTATCTGCCTGCCTCTGGGCCCTTTATCACTTTGAAATGGTAAGAAGACACCCAAAACAGCCTCAGTTCTCTACACATGCCCAGTGGGTACTTCAAATTAGAACTGTTTTAATCATTGACAGCTTTCTAGTTTCTACCATTGAAATGCAAACGATTCACTCTTTTCATTTTGCAATCACACATAAGAACAGATGCTATAAACAAAGGCTTTTTAAATGTATTTGTGTGTGCCTGTGTGTTTAGAAGTTTTGTTTCTCTAACCAACCATTCTCTTCCCCACCCAACTCCCAAATTAAAAATAAGCAAATGATAGATTTGAGAAGGAAATTTTATTTATTGTGTTTATGGCAAAACTGGACTGACATCACCCGGAGTTTTAGCAAGGCATTTGATGGAGGTAGTCTTGTCTTCCCTGATAAGGGTGCCTGTCTAGGCCTGACATGAATGATCATCCAGTTCAGACAGCAGAGGCTGTGCAATGCCTTCAGCTCTGACTTCCATGTAGAGCAGCACTTTGCAGTCGGTCAGGGGTTGGAATGAGACGTCCTTGTCAATAAGCGCCAAGCTCTATGCAGCTGTAAGTTGAGTTGTGATAGCATGGACTGCTCCAGGTAAGGATGAACAATGAGGATGGGCACAAAGGAAACCCTCCACTTCGCCTCTCGCATCATCCTAGGGGGCAGCCACTTACCTGCTCCTGGGTGGTATGCTTCCTTGACATGCTTCCTCCTCCATTTACCTGCTTATCGATGCTGTAGGTTCCATTAACAAAAAGTAAGGCCCCCTCATACCTCAGTTTTGAGGAGAGCTTTAAGTGTAAATACGCTTGAGGGAGGCAACACGTTGACCTAAATTGACATGGAGGTGATGACTCCCGGTGGATTAGGCCTCAGGTTCTGAGCTTTGGGGAGCTGTTGTCCACCTTTCTACACCCAGATTTAAATGAGCACTTAAGGTAGTCTATTAGAGAGGATCTGACAGCACCAGGTGAACTGTCCAGAGGATCTCGGGTAAGATCCAGGACAGTGTGTAATAAAATAAAGAAGTCACTTGCCTGTCAATGTGATTGGAAGAATGGAATACACGCCCCACTGGACAGAATTTGAGAAGCAGAGTAAGAGCAGCAGAAATACAGAGCAGGCATTTAAGTACTGGGTGCAAGAGATTGGGCACCCCACCCATCTTAGCGCCACTTCATGGTCCTTTGTAAATACAGTGACATTCTCGGCGCTCTTCAGCAAGGCCATCACTGGTGTTTTCCTTAGAACATCACTTTCTCTCCAGAGTTGTCTGTATAGCGTGCAACATAGCATGGCCAGTAGGAAAGAACCAAAGCGATGTGATTTTCATTCATTTGTCCTTAGGAGCAAAGGTCACCCCTGGTAACTGTCCTTTCCTAAGACAGCCTATGAGTTCACAATGACTTGTGACAGCCAGCCAGAGTCTTAATGGAGACCTTCCTTTTACTGAGAAGATCTCCCCCGAAGGCTCTGCATTAGCCTCCTTAACTGCAGGCAGATAAAGGAGTTGTCATCCTGAATCAGGCCCAAAGAACAGACATCCTCTCTAGTACATGAGCTGATACTGGCAGGAGGACTAGTGGAGCCCCATAATCCTGGTTTCTTACCCAGTGCTTTTCTGTTCCTAAAAAAAGGAAAAGGAGGTGTTCCCCTCCTCCAGTATTACCCCAGTCCCCACAACTTGTCTTAGAACTTACTTGGGGGTCTGGAGGGATTTTTGGATGAACATGGTGGGGGTGGCAGGGAGGAGAGTAGGAAGATGTATTTAATTAGAGGACCAGAAGCTGGAATGAAGAGATAAGTGAGGTGGGTACCCAGAGGACACTGGAAAGTTTGGGAAGGTGGAGCATGAGGCAGGCTGCCAGGGAAACTCCTGCTTCCAAAATAGTGTTGGCACTCCTGCCTGGCATACACTCCAAGAGAGACACCTCAGCCAGATTCTTCAAATAGACTAATAAAAATAGGACTTCTCCCATCCCTTTTCTAGTTCTGCCTTTACATACTGGGGAAGCAGATAGTCAAATGGAGAACCATCTTTGAGGGGTTGGGGGGAGCAGGTAACTGCTTCCTGCTGCTTTGATCTATTATCCTCACACACGCCAGGTGTGGCTGGTCAATCTGCAGTCACTATTCAGCCCTTCACTTAACCAACATTCATTGCAACCTCCTGGGAACCAGGCACTTCCTAGGTGCTGGGGATGCTGCAGTTAACACAGATGGATTCTCTCTGCCAGCAGAGGGCTGGGACACAATGCTAACCCAGGAGTGCTAAGTTAGGAGAGGGGACCCAACGTAGTCCGAGGGCTCAGGTAAGACTGCCCTAGGAAGAGGACGCTTAGGCCAAGATTGAAGGATGGGTGGGCCTTGGCCAGCTTCCAGGCAGGAAAGACCCTTCCAAATGAAAGAAAACTCCTTCTTACAGGCAGAATGCAACTTACAAAGTGGGCTTGCACGAGGGTGTGATGAAGACACATGTGAGGCCAGTCACCAGTGCACACATTTCCAGCTTTTCCCTCTATCTTCGGAACAAAATACTGATGTCAGCTCTTACTCAGCCATCATGGCTCTGTGGGCGTAATCAGATGTCATAGTAAGTTATGCTCCCTCACCTTTATGTCACCCCAGCCCAGGCTCAGGGACAGTGTGAAGACCTGTGCCACCTTCTGTGCTTAGGTCCAGGATGGTTCTCCATTTCTGTGAAATCCATTCAAACAAGGAGGAAATAATTTCCTGGTGAACTGCCTGTTTTGTTATATGTGACAATCACTCTGTATCGAACTTAGGTACAATCTAAACTCCCAACCCAAGAGCAGGATAGGACATGGTAGAATGCTCTCAAGGTGGGAGACAGTGGGCTGGGCCCCAGGAATGGAGCAGGGAGAGGAGGCAGCAGAGCTGGGCTTGAGCTGCCTGGGGGGCAGGCTGGGAGCTTTTGTAGATATGCTCTGCTTCTTTGATGCTCAAGGGGGGCTTGGGGTGCAGATGTAGGTTTGAGTCGTATGATCTATTTATTAATGGAAGAATTGAGTAAGATCTCTCAGCAAGAATGTCTTGAGTGAGAAGAAAAGAAATTATAGATCAGACCTAAGATGACCAACACTGAAGGGAGAGCCGAGAACCTCACAGAGAAAAGAGCAGGGGAGAAGAGGAGGGAAGAGAGGGAAGGAAGGAGGAGGAAAAAAATATCTGGAAGGGAGGATGAAAATTAGGAAAGCGAAATTGCATGGAAACTAGGGGAAGTGGCCAATGTGGCAGAGAAGTCGTATAGCTAAGAAAAAAGAAGTTGTCCTTGGATTTAGAAACAGGTGGGTCATCAGCAACGTGGGCAAAGTCATTTAGTGATTGCAGTGGGCTGAGCTGTAAACAGTATCTGTGAGGGCGGGAACTGAAGGAAGTCATGGATTTGGGGCAGAGGCTTTTATTGTTTGTTTAGAATATTGTGGAGACCTGGCTATGCTAAATGCTATTAGGAACAGACAAAAAGGAGATGAGAGCACAACTGGCGAAATTCAAATAAAGTCTAGAGTTTAGTTAGTAATAATATATCAATGTTGGTTCCTTAATTTTGGCAAATGGACCACGGTAACGTAAGATGTTAACATTAGGGGAAGCTGCGTGAAGGGCATATGGGAACTCTCTGTACTATTTTTGCAACTTTCCTGGAGATCTAAGATTATTCTAAAAGAAAAGATTTATTTTAAAATAAGCTGTTGGGAACCTGCTGCTAGAGATGGAATGAGAGACCAAGAAGAGAAAAAGGAGCAAGATTGGTAGGAAGGCAGGGCCAATGACCAGGCCTAGGAGGAAGGATTGGGCAGAGAGAGAAGAACATTTGTAGCTATGATGGTGGGAAGTTCAGGGCCATCTCCTTGATGGCATTTGCTTTCTCTGTGAGGGAGAAAGTTCCTTCATTGGCTAATTTGAGGGAGGAAGGAAATGGAATTTTAGGGAGTGAAAATTCTTTTAAAAGCCACAGTGTATAATGGAACAGAAAGAATGCCTAAAGCAATGTAGAAGAATATTTGAGTGCCATTAATGGGTTTTAGGCATTTTATTGTATGCTGGTTATCAATATTTTATTCTGTCACTTAACAACATTTAGCCTCTGGTTGCGTATACCACAGTCCAGTTACTATTGTCTGCTTGCTTTATCCTAATGAAAAAGCTCACTTAAAGTAACTTTATAGATTGATTGATGTCTAATGAGAGTGAGCTGGACTTTCAATTGTCTAGAGTGATAGTAACTGACAGACTGCCTATGAAGCTTCATATAAGCTGTGGGTTTGAGGGAAGTTAAATTAATGCTTATTCATCCTTTGCTTCCCTCTTTGGCTCTGAGCAGTTCCAACCCAACAGGCTCAGATAGTCCCTCCTCTCAACTTAACCACATCCCACTAGGCAATGTTGGTCACTTCCTTCACTGAGCACTCACACCTCTTCATATGTGCTTCAGCTAGAGGCAGCATTATCTCATTGTATTGCAATCACTTACTTGTTTATTTAATGCTTTGGAGCTAGATTAAAACAAACACATCATACCTTTCAAAAGCTCCATATAAAAGTGTTTCCTTGCAAAGGTTGCTAGATGTGGTAACTTCTAGCTTAGAGGTAGCCATGTAGCTTAGAACCATATCCTGGTAAACTGGAATTGGAAATGTTTGACTTAATATTTCTTTTCTCTCTCTTCTTATAGAATAGAATATATGCATACAAGTTGGGCCCTCAAGTTTTAACGCTTTCACATTTTAGGTCATACTTGCAGTTCATTTTAGTGTGTTAATGACACCGTGGTGGCTATCATGGCCAAGTTAAGCAAGTGGAGAAAAATTCAGATAAAGACAGCATTGCATAGAGACTCTAAATTGATTCAATATGAAGAATGGAAGTCTTGCTGCATTGCAGTTTCCAAAACCACTGTTACTCACCAAAAAGAAACCACTAGGATTTCAGTCCAGCCAGTAGCCAGGGCAGTAGAGCTTCCAGGAAAGGGGAATACTCAGATCTTTATTTCTCGTTGTGAAACTCAGAGTGCTTGTCCTGTGAGAACTTGTCAGCCTACATCTGGTCAAAAGAGGGCACTAGAAGTGGGAAGTGGAGATTTCGGGACTGCCGTGGGGTGGGGGCAGGGAACAGGTGTGTTTGGGAGCCACAGAGAGAGAGAGGCAGCAAGATTAAGTAACAGATCAGAGACCTGGAGCCAAGGACTCAGGCTGTGTAAGTGGAAAGTGGCTTGAGTTTTAGCTTGGAGATGTTATTCCCAGAGCTTGTCTGTCACAGGCAATATGAAAGGTCAATGAAAAGGAACTAGCAAGAGAGTTCCAAGTAGGTAACACAGGGCTCTCTCCAACTGTCCACACAGCTGTAGTGACAAATGATATCTGGTTCCTGCTGCCACAGCTCATCCCAGGTGTGATCAGCAAGAGAGGATGAGGAAATGGATTCCGTTGCCTAAAGCTTAGGAAGGGCCAGTGACTCCATCTTGCCTTTGCTGAGGTTCCATCAATTGACTACTCTGTTTTTAGGGTGGTATGTATTGTGTATGTCTGTAAAGATGTATGTGTATATAGAGTGAGCTAGCATAGTTTTTTTTTTTTAAAGATTTTATTTTTTTTCCTTTTTCTCCCCAAAGCCCCCCAGTACATAGCTGTATATTCTTTGTTGTGTGTGGGTCCTTCTAGTTGTGGCATGTGGGACGCTGCCTCAGTATGGCTTGATGAGCAGTGCCATGTCCGCACCCAGGATTCGAACCAACGAAACACTGGGCTGCCTGCAGCGGAGCGCCCGAGCTTAACCACTCGGCCACAGGGCCAGCCCCTAGCACAGTTTTAACTTAAATATTTTTGATAGGACTTATTTTTTCAATTGAGAAGTGACACGTTTTCTATTCCACAATTCTTAAAGAGAAAAAACCCAAGAGGCTAATGAGAAATTGGTTCATCTCATCCATGTGAAAAGTGAATGGAAAAACAAGCAGTCACAAATGGATCTTGTCATGATAATGTAACATAACTGACCCTTGGCCAGTCCTTTTGGGAAGCTGTTTTTAGCCATGATAACCTTTGGCTGAGGGCTGCTCCAGCGCTGGGTCATGGCTGAGATCCCTTGGGAATGTCGCTATTCCCATGGTTGCTTCAGCAGGAAGGCAACTATAAGAGCCCTTGCTTGATTGCAGACCTGCTGTCAACGTCAGACTGCCACCAATCCTGCTCAGGACAGAAACAGAGAAGTTCAGAGTGCTCCCAGCACTGAGTAGAACATGAATAATTTTGTGTCCCATGTATAGGGGCAGTTTTTTGTTCTTTAAGAATTTAAAGAAGAATGTGCAGTCCATGGCAATAACAGGACGAAAAAAAAAAGCTCTCAGAGCTAGTTGGCTAAGAGCACATGTCAGGATAGCTTTTTCGCCAGTGAGGCTATTACGGAGCCAGAGCTGGGTATCCCCAAGCCTGATTAGAAGCCACCCATACAGGTCTTAAGCACATGGGGGTTGAAAGCAGGCGTCTGAGGAATAAGGGGGCAGGGCCGTGTAGCATCAGAAACTGATGCAAATGACTCAACATCAGCTTGTGATGTTGAGAGAAATACAGTCGTGCATCACTTAACGACAGGGATCTGTTCTGAGAAATGAGTCATTAGGTGATTTCATCACTGTGTGAACATCATAGAGTATATTTACACAAACCTAGATGGTATAGCCTGCCACACATCTAGGCTCTATGGTACTGTCTTACGGGACCACTGTTGTGTACACCATCATTGACTGAAACTTCGTTACGCAACCCATGACTGTCGAAATGATTTCCCCACCTCCACCCCGACTCCGTCATTCAGTGTTTATTGTCGTTGGTTTGGGACTATCTGAGTGAAGATTTATCTCATTGAATAGCAATCCCGGAGTGTCTAACCAGGAAGGTGCCAAATGTCAAGTGTTAGCCATGTATGTTTGAAGCTAGAGTCACAGTCTTTGAAACATTTATCCACTTACCTTGGCTACAACCTCTCTCCACTAAATCTCTAATAGGCTATGGCTATGCAGCTTCCCTCATTCATTCAACAAATATTTACTCACATTTACTAAGTGATCAAGTACTGTTCTAGGCTCTGGGAGCAAATGACAATGTTTATTAACCCAAAACTTTCATCTCAATTCCATTCTGCTGGAGCTGGCCAAAGAGAACTGACCTAAATCTAGAGGAGTCTCTGTAACAAGATAGAGAAGACCTCAAAATCCTGCCCCATGCCTCCTTTCCCTTGAGCACTTAGTTCCTATGTGGCTTCTCCATGGCAGAGCACAATCTAGTGCTTGCTGCCCTCTCAGAAGCAAAGAGTTTTATGGGACACATCTAGAATGAAAGGGCTTCCAAGAAAGACCAACCCAAGGATCAATCCTCCAAGACTCCAAATAAGGTGACCTCAAAGAAGCCTTGCCACATGGACATGAAGGTCGTCAACCCTGCGCTCCACACGCAGCAACTCATGGACAGGAAGGTCCTCGGCATTGTCCCAGCTTCATTCCAGTGCTTCCACCATCACAGTAACTCTTGGACCTTTTTTGCCCCAATGCATTTTAGGGACGACTCAGGTGAGAGGAAGAGGGCCTATATGTTCTTTTCCAGAATCTCCTTTGGGACCATCCCTGGGGATGCTGATTCAGAGGTGACAGTTGGACGCTTTCTCTTTTAGTCTCTACTTATTCCATTCCAGCCTAGCCTCTCCCTTGGGAATATCTCTGACTGGCTGGGTTGATTAAAGTCTACTCCATTTCTAGATTGATGAAGCTTTGTTTTGAAGGCACCTTGAGCTTTTTGCATAGCCACGGAATACATTGGTCTCTCTAAGGTCTGTCATGTTGAAAATTAAGAAGAGTTATCAGGACACTTTAGACTTGGCCTTAGAGTGATTAACCATCGAGTTTGCAAGAAACTTCAAGGACATTAAGTCTAATTATCTTCTCCATTTGTTGCTTGAATTCCCCTTTGACACATTCCGAGAGATAGTTATTTGGCTGTTTTTTTGGCATAGTCAGTGATGGGACTTCTCTACCTCAAGATGGCCCAGGCTACTGATAGTGCTAATGGAAGTTCTAATTATGTGAATCCAGTTTTAGTTTATATTAATTTGTTTCCATTTTAAAGACAAAGCATTGTTTCTTCTTTATATAGGACCATTTCAACAACTGGCACATTTATCGCTGGTGAAGTGCATATGTTGGGATTCCTGTACCCAACAGGAAACAAATGATTTCTCTACAGAATTGGGTCAGAGAGACAGAATACTCCCACTGCAGCTGGAGCCCAAAACAGACAACTGCTGGCTCCTTGTGGTCCTATTTTCTGATCCAGTGAGCAGATTCCATCAGGGAGAGCACTTTGGTTTTTCCTGACTCCATCTGCTTGAAAGATTTAGTTTGAGATTCAAGCACATTGTTCTCATTTCCTTCTCTCATGGTTGATATATCTGCTGTTATACAGATATTTCTTGTACGGGGCAAGAATATCTTTTAAACTTTGCCCGGGGAAATCAGAATCTAGCTACCAGTAGTTTCAATAGCCCCTGTTTAAAATGTGTGATGTTTTGAGATGGGTGCTTAGCATATACTTTGCACAGTCCAGTGATTTTCTTCTGGGAAGATGTTCCAGGATGAGCAGATTCTCCTTCACAGAGAAGGGAGAGTCTTACAGAGAAGTGCCAATGGCCTTTTCAGAACAAGTGCCAATGTACTTGGTTCATAGCATGATTCCTAACTGATTATTCGCAAAACATTGTTATTTACTGGGTTGTGACTACGTGTATCCTTGACTCAAGAGATGAGAACGTCAGAGTTCAATGGATATTAAAGAGTATAATGGGCTTATTTTAGTGATAGAGAATGTTACTAAGGAATATGCCTGTGTGGGACAAAGTAAAGGAAAACTTAGCCAGAAATAAGGGCACAAGTTACAAGAAAGAAGGGAGTCCGTCCAGGCTGTTATAACAAAAATGTAAAGTAGGTGGCTTATAAAGAGCACAAATTTCTCGCTTACAGTTCTGAGAGCCCCCATCCAGGTTTCAGAGTGCTTACTTCCTGTTGTATCTTCCCATGGCAGAAGGGGCAGGGGACATTTCTCAAACCTGTTTTATCAGGGCACTAATCCTATTTATGAAGGCTCTGCCCTCATGGCCTAATCACCTCCCAAGGGCCCATCTCCTAATACCATCCCCTGGAGGGGTAGGATTTCAACATATGAATTTGGGGGGTACATAGACATTGAGATCATGCAGAAAGGGTAACATAGTACTTTAAAGAATACAGTAAAAAACAGTTTTGATGCAGATTATAAAGTAAACCAAGTAAGACTTTTTAAAATAAGAATTCTGTGCTCAGAATGATGAGAAAAGCATGCTGCAGTCGGCTGAATAATGGCCCCTAAAGATGTCTATGTCCTAATCCTGGAACCTGTGAATGTTACTTTATATGGCAAAAGGGACTTTCCAGCTGTGTTTAAATTGGGGATTTTGAGATGGGGAGATTATCCTGGATTATGCAAGTGGGCCCAAAATGTACTTTCAAAGGTCCTATAAGAGGGAGGCAGAGGAAGATCTGACTATACAGAGGATTTGATGATGGAAGCAAGATGGAATCATGTGCTTTGAAGATGGAGGAAGAGGTTGTAAGTCGAAGGGTACCGGTGACCATTAAATGCTAGAAAAGGCACAGGAACAGTTCTCCTCCCAGAGCTTCCAGAAGAGACAGGCCCTACTGATACCTTGACTTTAGCCCCGTGAAACTGATTCCAACTTCTGACCTCCACAACTGTAAGAGAATAAATTTTTGTTGTTTTAAGCCACTAAGTTTGTGGTAATTTGTTACAGCAGCAATAGGAAACCAATATACATGCCTTTAAGTACGTTTTCAAGTGATTAGAGGAAAGCTGAAAATCTTAGAGACTGACCAAAGGAAATTATAATTACCAGAATGACCAAAGAACAAATGGAAGGTTCTAATCATGAGCATAAGGTGTACTTATGCTCTGCCTAAAAAAGAAAATGTAAGATTAATACTTGTAAATTGTCAGAGGAAGATATAAAGATTATACAAATTTTGTGACAAAATGAGAATAGTGAAGAGTGGTAGAATCAGAGTATTTTAGAATGAAAGTGACCTTAAAGGTCATGTTATGCATCCTCCCATATTGTGGATGAAAGGATTTAGACATAAAGAACTTCAAGAACAAGGCCAAAGTCACACAGCAAGGCCATAGCAAGCTGGGACCACATCTTTGCTTCCTGACTCCAAATCTCTCCAGGGAATTTTCTCCTACTCCAGGATATTTATAAGCCTGTGAATAATCTGTAATGAAAAGAGAAATGCTGTGGATGAATTAGGTGCACAGTGCCCCAGTAATAGGGCTGGGCTCAGTCTTCATTATGACTCTGTTATTGGGTCTGAATGCGGGAAGGGGGAGAATATTATTGCAATCTGCAAATGCTGCTAATGAGGGTATAGAGTTCATTGTTACGGAAAAAATAGATAACAAAGAATTTAGGAATATGCTTTCAATTTAAATATTTTCAAAAATAGACTGACTTAGAGAAAAAAATCTCTTTTTAATTTGCGAGGCAAAATAGCATTATCCTGAGAGATCTAGAAACTTGACATGTTTTTCCCACTATCCTGACCTGAAAATGTCTTTGAGGTGAAATATCCTAAGCTTTGGTGCCAAAATATTAAAATTATTTAGAAACATAGAAGAAGGAAGAAGAGAAAGAGGGGAGAAGGGGCAGAGGATCAAGAAGAAGGAGATGAAAGAGGAGGAAACAATTTATAAAGGATGGTAATTGCTCACTTCCCTCCTTCTCCTCCAGGACACATAGGCGTACACCCATTGAACAAGGATTTATTAAGCCAGAGCCACACCTGAGCTTGGCCCTAGGGAGGCACTGAGAACAAAACTGCTAGAGCTTCTCTCCAGTGGACAGACACGCAATAAATTATAGACTGATTAAGGGAAGATTCATGCCAAGTCCTCCTCTCGTCTCCCACCCCTCCTCCATCCTACATTTTGCAGGATCCATATCTTCAGACTATCTCTAGCCTGTTCCAGTTTACTTAATAATTTCCTAAGTTTTGAAAGAATTTCTTGAGTGAATTGCAGTTTAACTAGCTTTGATGCTGTGTTTCATGTTTCCTAGGAACAAACCTTGGCTTCTCATGAATCCTTAATCATCTTCCAGAATTTGCCATCTGTGATTGAGATGCTGTCCTTATGTAGTTCTGGAGTGAAAAAGTGGAAGGAACCCTGGGCAAGTGTAGACAGGCTGGGTTAATTTCTGATCCCTGTCTCTTTCTAGCTGTGTGACCTTAGATAAGTTACTGACTATCCCTAAGCTTGGGGTTTGGGATTCACGGAGATCTGATAAAATAGCATGCCTCTTTCCTGACTGAGTTTTGGTCAATTGAAAATTGAAACAAAGTAGAAAGTGGATGGGTATCAAAACCACACCTATGTTCTGGGTAAAGATGATACAGAAGGAATTTGGATTATATCTCAGGCTAGTAGACTTTCTGATGGAATCTCAGGATGTGTCTACTCACCCACACCCCATCACAGTGGTGCAAGGCTCAGGTAGAACCCCTCCCACCAGGGCAGAGCCGGCTCCTGGAGAAGTAGGGTAAAAACTGGGCCGTATAGTTTCGCTTATATGTGGAATCTAAAAAACAAAACAAACGAACAAACAAAACAAAACAGAAGCAGACTCATAGATACAGGAAACAAATTGGTGGTTCCCAGAGGGGGAAGGTGTTGGGAGGCATGCGAAATTGGTGAAGGGGATTAAGAGGTACAAACTTCCAGTTATAAAACAAATAAGTCATGGGGATGTAATACACAGCATAGTAAATATAGTCAATGACATTGTAATAACTTTGTATGGTGACAGATGGTAACTAGACTTGTAGTGATCATTTTGTAATGTATATAAATAACAAATTACTATGATGTACATCTGAAACCAATAGGACATTGTATGTCAATTACACTTTAAAAAAAAAAGAAAGAAAGAAAACTGTGCTCAGGGACATCAGTCCTCGGGAAAGAGAAGGCAGAAGAGGCAATTCTGTTCTGCTGGGTATCTCCTCCAGGCTCCTCAGTGAGAGTGCATCACATCTCCCCAGGGCAGGTAGCAGGGGACAGGGGAGGGTGCGGGGTTGGGGAGACCCAGGGGCAGGAAACAAGGCTCACTGCAAATAGAAGGAAGCATCAGAAGTGAAGAGAGGTCCAATCTCTGAGCTTCTCATCTTCGAAATGAGGTCAATACTCATCTCATGTGAATACCATGCCTATGAAGAGGCGCATAGGCAATGCCCTATATCGAAGTACCTGGAAAATTCTTACCTGCCTGTCTCCCTTCCTCCTTTCCTTGCTCCTTCCTCCTCGCCTTCCTTCAATCCCTGTCTCTCTCCCTCTCTGTTTAGTGGAAGTTATTTGAGAAAGGAATCTACCCTATTTGTTTTAACTGCCTGAAAATTTGTACTACAGATGTATTTCTGCTCTAGGTAGAGTACCATTTTCTCTCATATGGCTTTCCCTAGCAAGTCACAAGAAAGGAGTGTGTGTTTGTGTGTGTGTGAGTGTGTAGGTAAATGTTATCTGCAAGTCAAGGTTCTCTTCTTGCAATATTACTGGTCATTATTCTATATGAAGTATAACATGGAAATAACATGAGAATTAGTGTTACATAAAACTTCCAATAAATTTAAGATAGAATTTTGAGGCATCAAAATCAAATTTTGTTTTACTATAAAAGAAGGGTGGGATCACGCGGGGGATGCTCAGATGTGATCTGCAGTGAGGATGTGAGCTCATGAAAGTAAAACCTTAAGGAAGATAAAATGATTATGCATTAGGCTTTTGGGCAAATATATTCGAGATTGGATTCATAAACCTCTATTCTTTCCCAGAATAAATGCTTCTGACTGTTTTCTTGCTTTATGTCCCCTGAATGTCACCTGTTTGTGGTGTCGTGGGTTCTGTAGCACAGTTGCAGGTATAAACAGATGTGCTGTTCTGGCCTCCAGAGACGGCGAAGTTCTTTTTCAGGCTTAGCTCTGAAACTGTTGTGTGATAAACCAAATGTCACATTGAACATAAGACGGGGAACTCATGTATGAAAATAAGTATTATGATAATCACTAAATGATTTTAAAAAAATTAACCGAAAACCTGCATAATCCAATCAGTGAGGACTGGTGCTGTTAAACTTTAGGTCAGAGGCAGTAACTAGCCCACAGCAAACCAGTCAACATGAGTTCCTGACGCGTGTAGCTTGCTCTCTGTTTAAAAGCATAACTTCAAAGAAAACACAGTTACGCTGTTGACCTCTGCAGGCTGAGCTGACTTCTGCATAATCCTCAAGCGGTTCAGAACCTCTTTGAGACACTGTGCTTTTGTGTTTCTCAAGCAAGCCACATCTGGAAGCTCCTGCCGTGCGGCACGGGGTCCCCTGAGAGCAGGTTAGTCTTGGAAGGGCCGTGATCCAGATCTATGTGTTTTCCAGCTCTTCATTTTTGAAGCAAACACCACATTCTAGTTGAAAAGATTGCCTTTCAAACCAGCTGAGAAAGTAGCTTCCCAGAAGTTGCAATGTTAAAATTTTAGTTTTTAGTAGCATGATAGAACTTTCTCTTTGTTAATGACCATGTATTTACTGGTCTGTTTGTTCATCTATTTATTTACATAAATACGTATAGTCATCATTTAATAGTAGTTATTGAGCATCTGGTCCATGCCAGGCATTATTCTAGGCTCTGGGGATAGAGTATTGATAAGACATAAAAAGGTCCTTGTTCTAATGGAACGTAGAGCCTTCAGATGTGAAAAATAGTCAGTGAACAATGAATTATGCACACACATGCTATATAGTGCTTACTATGTGTCATGCTCCCAATAATGCTATGAGGTAGATACTGTTACTATCTGCATTTTACAAATGAGGAAATTGAGGTCCTTGCAGCTCAAGGGCCCGTACCAGTAGTAAGGAACTTGAACACAGGTGATGTGGCTCCTCAGTCTGTTTTCTTCCCTTCCACGTGGAAAATTAAAACATGGTGCGGCAATAGCCCCCGAGTGGCCACTTTAAATGGAGAGATCTCAGCAGGCCTCTATATTGGAGGAGACGACCTGTAAGCTGAGGTCTGAATAACGAGAAGAAGTCAGCTGTGCAAAGAGTGGAGCAAAGAACAGTGTGTACAAGCCTCTAAGGCACTAATACACTTCGCATGATAGAGCTTCGAAAAGAAGACCAGTGCGGCTGGCAAGTCGGAGGAAAACAGTACAAGATGAGGTGGTTATGCAGAGGCCAAATCAGGTAGGGCTTTGTGAGCCAAGCAAAGGAATGTGAGCGTTTATTTTCTTTTTAAATATTGCTATGCCAAAAAAAATAAATAAATTTTAAAACACAAAAACCTTTCATTTACTGCTGATTATTCATACAGTTTTTTTTTCCATAGCTAACCACCATGAAGTCTGCACCAGTTATGAAGAAAAAAATATGGACACACTGAAATAAGGGATTTTAAAATCAACCCCTGAATCTTTAAAAATAAATACAGAAAAACATCAGACCTCTGTAAGGTCTGCTTCTGTGTCATCTTACATAGTTGTTATCTAAATATTCAAAGTGGAAAATGGTTGGAATTCCTAGTGAATGGCAGTTAAGCTTCAACAAAAGCAGTGTCCACATTTGTTCTGTATCATACACTTTTTGATCTCAATTCTACAGCAGACATTTTCTCACATTTGAGTGTTTTCAAAATTGGTTTGCATCTCACAATCAAGATGTCCATGTATATACTACCAAAATAATTGGCAGGGTCTTTCAGAAATTGTAATTTCTGCATCTTGCTAGGAAAGAGCAATATGAAAATTGAGCTATTTACAATTTCAGCAGGAGTCAGGGTCAGTGAAAGAGATCTTTGCAGTGTATCCCTGACTCCTTGGGAAGGAGTTAGACATTTAAAGATGTTCTACCTTTTTCTTCATTACACTCTAGCTCCATCTGATTCACGAAAGTTAGCTCAGGGTAAAGATGGTGTTCCTAAAGTTAAGGCCTGGATTCCATGCCTTCAAGAGTGTGTGTTTCACAACCATAGAGGACCCCTTGGTATTGGTCATTCCTCAGATGTGTCCCTCTTTCTGGTCTCTGAAAAAATCCAGACAATTATATGGAACTTCTAGTTCAAACACTTCACTGTCTTTCAAAATTAAATGACACATAACACATCCTAAGTCTGCTGGGCGTATCATTGTCGTATAGAATGTAGCAGCAGAATATTATATTAAATGCTTTTCTGTACTTCTCTACACTCCCTACTTTTAGGCTGTGAGCTGACCTACCTTGTCTGCCTCTGTTGGTTATCACTTATGATAACAACAGCCTTTATAGAATGCTTCCTAAGAGTCAAAGACTGCATTATGTTTCTTATTAGGATGTCTTGAGTAATTCCCAAAACACCCCTGGATGGCACTGGTGTCTCCATTTTATAGATGAACAGAGTCCAAGAGAGAGTGAGTAACTTACCCTTGGTCACATAACCAGTCAATGGCAAACCTTGGATTTGAATCTAGACAATTGTATGTTTGTCCCCCACTCACCTATGCCCTTGCCTTTCACTCCTGTACCTAGAGATGCCAAAAGAAAGAAGATTCACTGTGTCAAGGTCACTCCAGCTAACACTTACCTAGACCACTAACTAGACTGTGAACTCCTTGAGATGGGAATGATGTCTTATTGTTTTCCTGTGCCCTGCCCAGTGCCTGACACAAAATCTCTGCATGATAATTATTTGTGGACGCAGGATCCCTCTTCAAGGGTAGGAAACCTTATCAAATTGACCTGAAAGTATTTGTTCACCTACAGCAAATGAGCACCATTTTCCTTCTTCATTGGTAGTGTTGAATTTATATTCTAATATTTTGTTTAAATATATGGCATATCTGCAATTTCTTAGAAATTTGTGCATCAGTCAGAGTCCTGGCAGGAAACAGATGATTCGCTCAAGCTGAGAAACAGGAGTGTTTACTAAAGGGGCTGTTTTCCTAAGGGGGTGGGCCGAGTTTCAAGGCACACAGAGAAGGATCATGCAGTCCTCCAGGACTAAATGGCTTTGGGGGCTGTCATCACCCATCCACCTGAAAAGGCAAGGGGGGCCCAGGTACTGGATCCCAGAAAGAGACCTGAATGGAGGCCATTAGTAGAGGAAAACCACCACAGCAGCCCAGCAGGGAGCGACCAGGAGCATAAACACCTTGGCTTCACCCTTCTCCCACCTCCATCTCCCACCAAGCCTCCCTCATATTGCTGAAGGTAGCCAGAAGCAAGCGCAGGTGCAACAGAACCGGAAGTGAAGGCCAAGGGCACGCTTCCCGCAGACTTAAAGGCCCTCTCCTGGGCACAAAGTGCAGAAGGAAGAGTGTGCAACCGGTGGAGCAGGCAGACAATATTCATTACAGCTTGCGAGAAAAGCCAAGAGCGTAGCCTGTATAGTTCAAAACAGTATTGATGACATAGTATAACTCTCACTTGCTCCATACATATTCATTCATTGGACAACTAGTTGTTGATGGTCTCATATGTGCTAGGCAAAATAGATAGATTGAGCTAGATTCTTCTAGTTTGTAAAGTGCAACTTTAGAGAATCTCAGAAACATTAACTCTTCAAAGATGCTTGAGCAATATAATGCATCATCAACTCCAGCGGCTTAACACACAACTTTGAAGACATTTATACATGGGGAGTGTGGAATAACTATAAAATTTTACACACACAGAACTCCCTCAGAGACTATTGAATCCTGTCCTCATGGAGAACTTTCTTTATGATTTTTACATAGTAATATTTTAACAGCATTTTTAGTTTATACTGTTGATAGAAAATTTTCTTTTACACTAAAAAACATGAGTTCTGAAGTCATTCGGTGTTGTCTTTCTTCACGGTAGCGAAATAGATGGTGTTAACCATTGCTGTTTAGTTTTCAGCTTATAAAACAACTGGTTGCACATTGCAATGAGTGTCTTTAAAGTGTGTTAGTCTAAATTAATAACTGAGATAATGATGAAGCAAAAATTTAAAAATGAATAAAGTTGCTTAGAAGAATTAATAAATATTAAGGCAAAATTAGGGCCATTTGTAAGTAATGCCCTTGTTTTCTGGCCGTTACTTTGACAGGCAAATTGAAGATCCTAGGAACCTGTTATGAGCAATTCGTTAGTCAATTAGCTAGAACCACAGGCAGTTTATAATGTAAGTACTGTAGAGGCATTGTATTGGCATTTGAACACTTCTTATGATTGCTATTATTTTGCCCATTTCACTTCCTGTATAATAAAATCAGCATATTCTTTGCTGAACATTGTGGAGCTAAGGTCTGTTAGCATATATTCCTTGTTTACATCTTCTCTGCAAGCTGTTTAATGACACTCTGAAGGGAGAGCTGATGATAGAAGTTGGTAGAATTTCAGACTAGCAGATATTACTTGGAAAGCCTCAAAGAGCAACACTCTCTTCATGTGAAGGTTGAATTAGTTTCTGAGCTGAACGTTCTGCTTTGGACTAGGGCTCCAAGGATGCAGGACATGTGCTTTGCTAGATGACCGACCCTTTTGCCTAGAGTAAGGCTCTAGTCCCCCCGAGCCTTCATTTCTTCAGTCGTAAAATCATTACACTAACTTTTAAGGGTTACCAAGTCACTTTCCAGCTCTAAAGTTCCATAATTTTCTGCTAACCAAAATATAAAGTAGTCTTAGGGCATATTTTTTAAGTTCTTTAGATAAAGCATATTCAAAACAAATACACATTAATTTCTTCAGCCTCCAAAGATGAAGTCTACCATGAATATTGACCAGAGTGTGGAACTGATGACTTTACAAATCCATGGGCTGTTCATATTTTCCTCTGCCACGTTGGTGGCATTTCTTGTTAAGGTAAATAAGGTCTATATTCCCTAGGAAAATGAGTGACAGTGCAGAGGAAAGGAGGGTACCTCCTGCATGTTGAACTCTTGGTCTGTCTGAAAGCTGAGAAAGCCCAGAGAATTATTGGGAGGCATTTAAAGACCATGGTTTTATTGCTAATTATTAAACTGACTTCAAGTCAATATGGACATGTTTATCCAAATACAAGACTTCTATCAACCCCAGACCACTGAAGGAAAAACATCTGAGCATTCAGAATAGTTGCGAGCAAATATCTGCACTTAAGCCATGAACTTTATTTTGTTTGTCCTCACTCAGCATTTATCGGCTCTAATTTAACCTGGAATTCTCAATTTGACATGCAATTTAACCTGAAATTCTACAAACTAGATTATTTGGTCTCTCAGACCAAAGTATAAATAAACTAGGAGTTAAGTAAAGGGAGGAACTTAGAAATACATATAATAAAGGCAAAGGAAGTGAGGTTTCAAAGTCTGGATCTGAGGAATAGATAAAGTAATAAAAGGTAGACAGAAAATTGTATAATTGCAACTATAACTAATATTCACAATAAATTCCTGTATCACTGATTACATATTGAGTTATTTGCACTGGCATTCATTTAAGAAACAGTGCATTGGTTTTCATCAATATGGTTAGTTTTTCTAGTTTTGATGCTGTAAGAGATGAGCTACAAATATATATATTATTTAAAAACCACTTGTTTAGAAGAGCTGAAGCCCAACTATGGTGGATAAATGTCAGGGACCCAATAGGAGACAGATGGCACACACAAATTAGGATAATTCTAGATGGCTTGTTAATAAAGGGACTGATTACAGACTGTAAGATAGACTGCAGGAAATATCAGAAGCCAAGCTATCCCCACTCCTTGTTCCAAAGAGCAGGAGGAACAGTTTACTGCAGCTGGGAATGAGACAGAGTCAAGTAGAGCAGATGACCTGGCAACCTTCTGTCAAGGCGCACGGCAAGGTGGGGGTCACTTCACAGAAGGGAACCAGGTGGATAAGTTCTCTGGCTTCACTCTTCTCAGTCCCTCCAGCCTCCTCCTGGGGCTCTCCATTCACTGAACCCAACTGAAAGCCAGAGGTCATGGGAGTCCATTGATGTAACCCCTATAGGTCAACCTCCAGGGGCTGAAAGAATGGAGAGAAGGGTGGATCATAGAATTGACAGTTGGAAGAAGGCATCTGACACACTACTTGTGGTGGGTTGAATTGTGTCCTCGAAAAAGATCTGTTCCAATCCTAACCCTGGTACCTGTGAATGTGACCTCATTTGGAAATAGAGTCTTTGCAATGACCTCAAGTTAAGCTGGTGTCTTTATGAGAGAAAGCAGAGGGCTATTTGGACACAGAGACACAGAAAATACACACAGGGAAGAAGAAGACTACACAACAATGAAGACAGATTGGAGTGACGCAGCTACAAGATAAGGAACTGCGAGGATTGCCAGCAAGCCCTAGAACCTAGGAAGAAGCAAGGGAGGATTCTTCTCTAGAGCCATCAGAGGGAGTACTGCCCTGCTTATACCTGGATTTCAAACTCCTGGACTCCAGAGAATCAACTTTTGTTGTTTTAAGCAACCCAGTTAGTGTTGATTTGTTACGGCAGCCCTAGGCAACTAACACACATATAGCAGCCATATTGTATAGTACCACTGTAATACAAATATAGTGGAATTCTCCTTCATTTCATCCTTTTTGTCAAGTGGTCACAACCTCAAAGCTAAGTTACATAGGATATAGTCATAGGGATGGAAGTATATGGAAGTAAGTGAGAGGTATACCTACTAGGACTAAGAAATGGTGTTCTAAGACTCCTGGGTTGGATAATAGCATGCTCACTCAAACAGATGCTCCCCTATCCGACTAATTTGTGACACAATGACCAACCAGCCTTCTCTTGGGGTTTCCCTGGGACTCATTCCTGGACCCTGTCCTCCCAAATCCCTGTGGCTGACCTGGCTTGTACTTGTCCTCCTTCTAGATTCCACCCTCTTCACCACACACATCAGGCAGTGCTGCCTCAATTCTGTTCACCAGAATCTGTGCCTTTCTCAGCCCCACTAACCAAGGTTTCATATGCAGGTTTCAAAATAAATCCAGGCTGCAAAAGATTGCTGACAGGAAGATCCATAGACTAGCCAATTAATCCCTCCTTTGCTTCTCTACAGCACCTTGCTTAATTTAGCATCACCATAAATAATAGGAACTTCTGCTGTAGGCCAAATTGGAGTGACAGGTCCCAGGTATCCTTTTCCTTGTTCCTAAACAACTAGTTTGAACGACTAATAAACTAGGGGAAATATAAGAAATAATGGTTTTCAGATATTGAACAGGGGCAATGTAGGGCAGGGATTCCTGAGAGAGAAGAAACGAATAAGATGAGCCTTATCATTACTCCAGTTTATTTCCTGGAGTGAGTTTCCAGACTCCAGCACAAGGAAAGGAAGCCCAGGCAAAGCCCAGAGATATTCTTGAGTTGAGAAGATAGAGTTTAGAGTTCAGGCAGACAAGGTGGCTAATGTTAACAAGGCGGGGTATTGGAGAGGGAAGAGCTGCTCGGAGAGCGCTGCAGATCTGGAGAAGATCCCTTGCAAGTCTTCTGCTGAGAATGTTCAGCATACACGTGTGAAGAAAATTCCTAAGGTTGGAGAATGGACCACTCAAAAATAGCAAACAAAAATTTATTCAGAGTTCACATAAGACTTGGAAGAGTTGGTGTTTCCACCAGGCAGAGTAGGAATATCTCATAACACATGGGGCATTAGATGGAGTGCTCAGACAGGTATTGCGTCAGTAGTGGGAAAAAAATCAGCCTTAGGTTAAAGTCTGCTCTGATCCTACTAACTAACCTTAAATGCAATCCTGGAAAGAATCAAACTGCTTCCAAATGACTAAACTATGTCCTAGAACAAAGTTCGTATGTACATATGTGTGTGTATATATATGTGTGAGTGCAAGTATATACAGTACTCAACAAGGTAAAGTTCACAATATGTGATATTCAATCAAAATGTAACAGGCATATTAATAAATCAGGAAAATATGACCTATAATGAGGAAAAACATCCATTTAAATCAATGCATAGAAGACAAAGATGATAGAATTAGTAGATAAGGATATTAAAACAGCTATTATAACTGTATGCCATATGGTCAAGAAAGTAGAGAAAATAGGAATGTAAGGAGAGATATGGAAGATAGACTGTGGTAAGTTAAAGATATATACTATAAACCCTAACACAGCCACTTAAAAAATAAGTATAGCTAATAAGGCAACAAAATAGTTGTAATGAAATAATAAAAAATAATTAGTCCAAATGTCAAAAAGGAAGAAAAGGAAGCAAAGAGCAAATGGAACAAATAGAAAAAAATAGCAAAATGGTAGATTTAAACCCAACTATATAAAAATCGCATTTAATATAAACGGTTGAAATATCCTAATGAAAAGAGATTGTCAGATTGGACAATCCTTATATATAAAAGTGTGTGTGTGTATGTGTTTAAATTTAAAGACACAAAAAGATTAAAAGTAAAAAGATAGAAAAAGATATACCATGCTAACACTAATCAAAAGACAACTGAGTGGCTATACTATATTATATATTATATATATACTATATTATATATACTATAGTATATATTATAATATTCATAATATATAAATATTAGATGCAGTAGATTTCTGGGGAAAGAATATAACCAGGGATAAAGAGATTCATTTCTCAAAAACAGATGGGTCAATCATTAGGAGGACATAATAATCCTACATATTTATGCACCTAATAACAGAGCTTCAAAATACAGGAATCAACAACTTGTAGAACACACACAAAAAAAACAGGTAGACAAATCCATAATTAGTAATAGGTTTCAACAGTTGCTCAATTATTGTTTTGCATTTTTTTATTGCAGTAACATTGGATTATGACATTATATAACTTTCAGTATTTCGAATTCTGTGTAGATTGCATGATGTTCACCACCCAAAGTCTAATTACAATACTTCACCATACATGCGAGCCTAATTACCCCTTTTGCCCTCTTCCCTCTCTCCCTTCCCCTCTGGTAACCACCAATCAATCTCTGTTGCTATGTGTTTGTTTGTCATTGTTTTTATCTTCTACTTATGAATGAAATCATGTGGTATTTGACTTTCTCCCTCTGACTTATTTCACTCAGCATAACACCCTCAAGGTCCATCCATATTGTCACAAATGGCCGGATTTCATCATTTCTTGTGGCTGAGTAGTATTCCATTGGGTATGTATACCACATCTTCTTTATCCATTCATCCTGTGATGGGCATCTAGCTTGCTTCCAAATCTTAGCTATCGTGAATAAGGCTGCGATGAACATAGGGGTGTATGTATCTTTATGCATTTGTGTTTTCATTTCTTTGGAAAAATCCCCAGCAGTGGGATAGCTGGATCATAAGATAGATCTATTCTTAATTTTCTGAGGGAACTCCATAATGTTTTCCATAGTAGTTGCACCAGTGTGCACTCCCACCAACAGTGTATGAGGGTTCCCTTCTCTCCACATCCTCTCCAATACTTGTTGTTTCCTGTCTTGTTAATTATAGCCATTCTGACCAGAGTGAGGTGCTATCTCATTGTAGTTTTGATTTGCATTTCCCTGATAGTTAATGATGTTGAACACATTTTCATGTGCCTGTTGGCCATCTGTATATCTTCTTGGGAGAAATCTCTGTTCAGATCTTTGGCCCATTTTTTAATTGGGTTGTTGGTTTTTTTATTGTTGAGATGTACGAATTCTTTGTACATTTTGAATATTAACCCCTTATCTGATATATGGTTTGCAAATATCTTCTCCCAGTTGCTAGGTTGTCTTTTTGTTTTGTTGATAGTTTCCTTTGCTGTGCAGAAGCTTTTTAGTTTGATGTAATCCCATTTGTTTGTTTTTTCTTTTGTTTCCCTTGCCTGGTCAGACATGGTACTTGAAAATATGGTGCTAAGACCAATGTCAAAGAACGTGCTGCATATGTTTTCTTCTAGAAGTTTCATGGTTTCAGGTCTTACATTCAAGTCTTTAACAGATTTTGAGTTGATTTTTTTGCATGGTGTAAGATAATGGTCTACTTTCATTCTTTTAAATGTGTCCAGTTTTCCCAACACCATTTACTAAAGAGACTCTCCTTTCTCCATTGTATGCTCTTGGCTCCCTTGTTGAAAATTAGCTGTCCATGTATGTGTGGGTTTATTTCTGCGCTCTCTATTCTGTTCCATTGATCTGTGTGTCTGTTTTTGTGCCAGTACCATGCTGCTTTGTAGTATATTTTGAAATCAGGGAGTGTGATACCTCCAGCTTTGTTCTTTTTTCTCAGGATTCTTTGGCTATTCAGGGTCATTCATTGTTCCATATAAATTTTAGGATTCTTTGTTCTATTTCTGTGAAAAATGTTGCTGGAACTTTGACCGGTATTACATTGAATCTATATTGCTTTAAGAAGTATGGACATTTTAACTATGTTAATTCTTCCAATCCAAGAGCACAGAATATCTTTCAATTTCTTTAGGTCTTCTTCAATTTCTTTCAACAATGTTTTATAGTTTTTGGTGTACAGATATTTCACCTCTTTGGGTAAGTTTATTCATATATTTTATTCATTTGGTTGCAATTGTAAATGGGATTGTATTCTTAATTTCTCTTTCTGCTAATTCATTGTTAGTGTATAGAAACACAACGAATATTTGTATGCTGGTATTGTATCTTATGACTTGATTGTATTCGTTTATTATTTCTAAAAGTTTTTTAGTGGATTCTTTAGGGTTTTCTCCAATCCTGGAGAAAGTTCTATGTTTTTTAGTGGATTTCTTTAGGGTTTTCTCCAATCCTGGAGAAAGTTCTATGTCATCTGCAAAGAGTGACAGTTTCCCTTTTGCTTTTCCAATTTGGATCCCTTTTATTTCTTTTTCTTGCCTGATTGTTCTGGCTAGAACTTCCAATACTACATTAAATACAAGTGATAAAAGTAGGCATCCTTGTCTAGTTCCTGTTCTTAGAGGGATAGCTTTCAGTTTTTCTCTATTGAGAATGATATTAGCTATGGGTTTGTCATATATGGCCTTTATTATGTTGCAGTATTTTCCTTCTATACCCATTTTATTTAGAGTTTTTGTCATAAATGGATGCTGTATCTTGTCAAATGCTTTTTTTGCATCTATTGAGACGATCCTGTGACTTTTATTCTTCATTTTGTTAACGTGGTGTATCATGTTGATTGATTTGTGGATGTTGAACCATGCCTTCATCCCTGGAATAAAACTCATTTGATCATGGTCTATGATCTTTTTAATGTATTGTTGTATTTGATTTACTAGTATTTTGTTGAAGATTTTTGCATTGATGTTTATCAGTGATATTGGCTTGTAATTTTCTTTTTTTCTTTTGTCCTTGTCTGGTTTTGGTATCAGGATAATGTTGGCTTTGTAGAAGGAGTTAGGAAGCCTCCCCTCCTCTTCAGTTTTTCGGAAGAGTTTGAGAAGGATAGATATTAAGTCTTCTTTGAATGTTTGGTAGAATTAACCAGGGAAGCCACCTGGTCCTGGACTTTTCTTTTTTGGGAGGTTTTTGATTTCTGTTTCAATCTCCTTACTGGTGATTGGTCTATTCAAATTCTCTACTTCTTCTTGGTCCAGTTTTGGAAGTTGTATGATTCTAAGAATTTATCTATTTCTTCTAGATTATCCAATTTGTTGGCGTATAGCTTTTCATAGTATTCTCTTATAATCTTTTGTATTTCTGAGGTATCAGTTGTAAGTTTCTTCTTTCACTCCTGATTTTATTTATTTGAGCCTTCTCTCTTTTTTTCTTGGTGAGTCTAGTTAATGGTTTTTCAATTTTGTTTCTCTTTTCAAAGAACCAGCTCTTGGTTTCATTAATTTTTTCTATTGTTTTTTTAGTCTCTATTTCATTTATTTCTGCTCTGATTTTTATTATTTCCTTCCTTCTGCTGATTTGGGACTTTGTTCTTCTTTCCCCACCTCCTTTAGGTGCACTGTTAGATTGTTTATTTGGGATTTTCTTGTTTGTTGAAGTAGGCCTGAATTGCTATAAACTCCCCCTTAGAACCACTTTTGCTGTATCCCATAGATTTTGGCATGTCGTATTTTCATTTTTGTTTGTCTCCAGGTATATTTTGATTTCTTCTTTGATTTCTTCATTGACCCAATCATTGTTCAGTAGTATTTTGTTTAATCTCCAAATTTTTGTGGCTTTTCTGATTTTCTTCCTGTGGTTGATTTCTAGTTTCATACCTTTGTGGTCAGAAAAGATGCTTGGTATTATTTCGATCTTGTTAAATTTATTGAGACTTGTTCTGTGGCCTAATATGTGATCAATCCTGGAGAAAGTTCTATGCACATTTGAAAAGAATGTGTATTCAGCAGTTTTGAGGTGGAATGTTCTATATATATTGATGAAGTCCATCAGGTCTAATGTGTCATTTCAGGCCAATGTTTCCTTATTGATCTTCTGTTTGGATCATCTATCCATTGGTGTAAGTGGAGTGTTAAAGTCCCCTACTATTATTGTGTTACTGTCTATTTCTCCTTTTATGTCTGTTAATAATTGCTTTATATATTTAGATGCTCCTATGTTAGGTGCATAGATATTTACAAGTGTTATATCCTCTTGTTGGAGTGTTCCCTTTATCATTATGTAGTGCCCGTCTTTGTCTCTTGTTACAGTTTTTGTTTTAAAGTCTATCTTGTCTGATATAAGTATTGCTACCCCCACTTTCTTTTCTTTGCCATTTGCATGGAATATCTTTTTCCAACCTTTCACTTTCAGTTTGTGACTGTCTTTAGGTCTGAAGTGTGTCTCTTGTATGCAGCGTATATATGGGTCTTGTTTTTTTATCCAATTGGCCACCCTATGTCTTTTGATTGGCACATTTAGTCCATTGACATTTAAAGTAGCTATTGATAAATATGCATTTATTGCCATTTTGTTACTTTTTTCTGGGTGTTTTAGTAGTTCTCTGTTCCTTTCTTCTCTTGCTCTCTTCTCTTGTGGTTTGATGGCTTTCTTTAGTATTATGTTTGATTTTGTTCCTCTTATTTATTTGCTTACTTATTGTAGGTTTCTGGTTGGTCATTACTATGAGGTTCCTATATAATATTCTACGTATATAGCAATCTATATTGATTTGATACTCTCTTTAGCTTAACTTTTTTCTAAAAGCTCTACTCTTTTATTCTCCTCCTCCCACATTTTATGTTTTTGAAATCCTATCTAATCTCTTGTTTTGTGTGTGCCTATCCTTTACCCTCTTATCATTGAAACAGGTAATTTTAGTACTTTTGTCTTTTAACCTACATGTTATCTTCATAGGTGGTTGATCTACTACGTTTACTGTATTTTTGCCTTTACCAGTGATTTTATTGTCTTTAAAAAAAATAATTTTCTTATCCCTATTTGTGGTCTTCTCTTTCCCACTTAAATAAGTCCTTTCAGCATTTCTTGTAGAACTGGTTTCTTGCTGATAAACTCCTTTAATTTTTGCTTGTCTAGGAAGCTGTTTATCTCTCCTTCCATTCTGAATGATAACCTTGCTGGATAAAGTATTCTCGGCTATAGGTTTTTTCCTTTCAGCACTTTAAATATGTCATGCCACTCTCTTCTAGCCTGTAGGGTTTTGGCTAAGAAGTCCACCAATAGACTTATGGGCTTTCCTTTATATTATACTTGTTGCCTTTCTCTTGCTGCTTTTAGGATTCTCTTTTTATCTTTAATTTTGGACATTTTAATTATAGCGTGTTTTAGTGTGGGCCTGTTGGTATTCACCTTGTTTGGTGTTCTCTGTGCTTCCTATACTTGGAAGTCTGTTTCCTTCCTTAGGTTAGGAAAGTTTTCAGCTATTATTTTCTCAAATAGATTCTCTGCCCCTTTGTCTCCCTCTTCTCCTTCTGGGACATCTATAATACAAATGTTAGTGTGCTTGATATTGTCACAGAGTTCCCTTAGACTGTTCTTATTCTTTTTAATTCTCTTTTTTTTCTTCTGTTCACCTTGGGTGATTTCCTCTAGTCTTTCTTCCAGCACACTGATCCATTCTTTTGTATCATCTACTCTGCTATTGTGTCCCTCTAGTGAATTTTTCACTTCCAATATTGTATTCTTCATTTCTGATTTGTTCTTTTTTATATTTCCCAAGTCTTTGTTGACGTTCTCACTGTGTTCATCCAGTCTTCTCCCAATATCAGTGAGCATCCTTATGAGTTTTTGTTTGAACTTTTTGTCAGGTAGATTGCTTATTTCTGTTTTGTTTACTTCTTTTCCTGGGGTTTTGTCCTGTTCCTCTGCTTGGAATATAGTCCTTTGCTTCCTCATTATGCCTCTTTCTTTTCTCTATGCTTATATCTGTGTATTAGGTGAACCAGCTATGTCTCCTGATCTTAAAGAAGTTGCCTTATGTAGGAGATGCCTTTTGAGGCCCAGAAGTGTGCTTCTCTCTCGTCACCAGACCAAATGATCCAGGAGTGACCCCTATGTGGGCTGCTTCTTTCCTTCTGCTGTGGCAGGGTTGCTCTTACTGCAGGTACCCAGGGAGTCTAGTCTTTCCTTCCATGGCCAGCTGTTTATAAATCGGGTTTGGGGAGTCCCAGTACCATTGGCTACAAGGTCTAACAGCACACTCCTGTTGCAGTTTTCCTGTTAACTGGGTAGGTACCCAGTGTAGCTGGTTGCTAGGCTTAGGGAGTTATAGTTGCTGTAACCTCAGTCCTGCAAGGCTGTTGTCATCTCTTTTAGGGTTGCAGCTAAATGGGACGAGCCCTAGGCATGGGGGCACCCAATTGTTTCAGGCTTTGCAAGGTGTGGCTGATCCTTTTTGTGGCTTTTTGTGAAGCACAGGCCTTCTGCCACTGATAAGTCCCACCTCCCACAGGCCCACACACACCATCAACACAGCCCTGGTCCATGCACAGTTCCTGACCCCCTGGAGCATAGCCAGTCACCTCACTGCAGAAGCTGCCACCTCTTCCCCAACATCCCCGACAGTTCACCTGATCCTCACACAGGCCCTGCCCCAAAGAGACGGACACACTTGCCTGCCTGTAGAGGATCAAGGCACCCAGTCTGTGTAGGCCAACAAGTAGTCTGAGGGTTTGCTCTTGGTTGGGGCCATTCCCTAGGGTGGGCTGACTATCCTGGCTGAACTGGATTAAATCTGTGCTCTCGTGGGTGTGGCAGACCTCTGGGCTATCAGGCCAGGGGAAGAACTTCAATGGTGTCTGCCAGCGTCTGTGTCAGCATGCCTGTACTAGGTCACAACAGTGGCTGCCACCAATGTCTCAGTCTCTGGAGAGGTCTCCAGAGTCTACAGGATGCACACAGAGCCTACCAGGTGAGTGTCTTTTCACCAAAGGACTGTGCAACTTTCTTTTTAGTGATTTTAGGTTGCTCTCTGAGTCAGGTGAATTTGTGCATGGGTCCTGTAAGAGCTGGGTTTTTTTTAGCTTTCATCTGACAGCTTTTCTGGGGGTATTCCCTGGTGTGGTTAATAGCCAGCGAAGCCAGATAGTAGAACACTTGTCTCAGTTGTGCTAAGTCTGAAGGATGCTTATAGAGGTAATATGCCCCTGCTAAGGTCCCCACTTCTCCAGGGAGGGCTGCATACCTTAGGGTGGCTCCTGCCCAGCTGGCTGTGAAGCTCTGCCACTCAGTAAAGTGGCTTTTTTCTCTCCAGAAGGAATTTCTGCCTCTTCCACCTCAGTCAGAACTGTCCCTTGTTGTCAGGGTTCTTTTTATGCAGTTTTCAGTTTTCTCTCCTGTGTAATTTTTCCAAGAATAATTGTAACCTGGTTGTGTTTGTGAGAGGAGGTGAGTTCAGAGTCTGCCTGCACTGCCATCTTGACGAGATCTCCTCAATTATTGATAAAACAAGTATATATAAGACTTGAACAAGACTTTGTCCAAATTGACCTAATGGACATATATAAAATACTCCACCCAACAGCAGAATACACATTCTTTACAAGTGCACATGGATCTTTTTCTGACATAGGCCATATTTAAGGCCATTGAACAAATCCCACTAAATTAAAAGGATTCCATCATAAAAGGTATGTTCTGTAACAACAATAGAATTAAATTAGAAATCAATAAGAGAAATATATTTGAAAACCCCTATCCAAATAATTGGAAATTAAATAGCATACTTCTGAATAACTCATGTCAAAGAAAAATGATAAATGTATAGGTATCTATTCTATAAAGTCTTCTTGATCACTGTAATCACATTCAAACTTTTTATTTCTATTTCTGTTTATGACTATACCAAACTAAATGAAACAATCAAAACAATAATTCCCAAAAGAATGAACAAGCAACTTCTCCCAAGTTTTGTGACAGAGCAGCTCTGTCTGCAGGTGTCTATATATGAAAATGGTTCAGGTGCCTACAGGCTTGTGAGAGGTTTAGGTCATTACATCCCTGTTAATTAGGCATAGACAAAGGTCTGGAGGTGGAGAATTTAAATTTTTAACTATGGTTTTTTGGGTAGTGAAATCATGGATAATTTTTGTTTTTTTACTATTATTTTTTGAATTTCCAATATTATTCTGTAATGAATTAATCATATATTTATAAAAAGCAGGGGGGGGAATGAAAGATCATCCTTATTAAAAATAAATGTGGAATAATTTTGGGTCCACTAATGGTGTAGTAGATTGGATTGGACTAATCATTCAATATAATAAGTTTAACTCCTGACGAAATATGAGCAATAACTATTCAAAGTCATTCTTCAGTGACCAAAAACAGGCAGAAACTGGAAGAGCTATGAGCCTGGATAAAGAAAACCACTTTGAATCAGACCAACATTTGTACCACTTTTGTCCTAAAACTACTCTCTTGCTGATTAGAACTCAAAATATAGCTTCATTCATAGTGGCTTGATTTGTCACAATGGCTGGAAATTGAGGGAGAAAATTCCCAGAGGAGGCAGCCACAGGATGTGGAGCCTACATATTTGCATATAAAACTTCAAATTCTTGATTGACTCCTGACCTGAACATAGATGAAGGAAAGTCCAAGGACCCCAGCAGAAGGTAACAGGTGAAAATCTTAAAAAGCTGAATAGTTCAGATACTGCTTAGCACAGAGGAGATAGTTTGGAACTTAAATTCAGTCATGTTAAAGGGTTTGGTAGATGTGAAAAATTTCTACTGAAAATCCAGAAGAGCCAAGCCTTAGGAGTCAAGTCAATATCCTAACTCTAAGGATTCATCCTAAGAGTAAGGGTAAAAGGTGAAACAGCCTGCCCTGACAAAATGAAAAAGCAATGCTTCACAATGTCAAGACAGTCAACCAGTAATTCAACTGCCTGCTAGAACAAAGATCTACACTCTTCAGAGGAAGAAAACAGAATTCAAAGCCACTGAAATTTGTCATTGACAATGTCCAGTATATAATCAAAATATACTAGACATGTGGAGGAACAAGAAAAGGTTACCCAGTTATCAAGAGAAAAAGTAGTAAATAGAAACAGTTGTTGAGGGGCTGGCCTGGTGGCATAGTGGTTAAATTCGTGCACTCCACTTTGGCGGCCCAGGGTTCACCTGTTCAGATCCTGGGTGCAGACCTACTCACTGCTCATCAAACCATGCTGCAGCAGCATCCCACATAGAAGACTAGAATGACCTTCAGCTAGAATATACAACTATGTACTGGGGCTTTGGGTAGAAAAAAAGAAAAGAGGGATATTGGCAACAGATGTTAGCTCAAGGCCAATCTTCCTCACCAAAAAAAGCATACCTTAAAAAAAAAGAAACAGTCACTGAGATGCCAAGGATTTGGAGATTATCAGAAAAGGGCTTTTAACGAGCTTTTATAAATATGTTTAAGTACATAAAGCAATAATGGCAATAATGAATGGAAAGATGAGGAATATCAGAAGAGAAAAGGAAAGTTTGAAAAAGAATTAAATGAAAATTCTAGAACTGAAAACCCCAAAACGGAAGTGGAAAGATAGGCTTAATAGCAGATTGGAGACAGAAGACAGAGTCTATTAACTTAATTTCAGATCAGCAGAAATTATGCATTATGAAAAGCAGAGAAAGAAAAATAAACAAAACTTCAGCCGGAGAAAAAATGGAGCAGAAAAAGTGTTTGAAGAACTAATGTCCCCCCAAAATCCCTAAGTTTATGAAAAACAGTAATATACAGATCAACAAGTCTCAAGACACCGATTCTGATCAATCAAACACATACACACACTTAAGTCCATCGTAGTAATGTTGCAAATATCAAATATAAAACCCGGAAAGCAACCAAAGGAAAATGATACATTATATACAAGGGAGTAAGAATAAACAAGGATATTTAGTCTTTCCACTTTTTTGGTTTGTTTTTTGATTTTGTTTTCAATAAAACTTTATTTTTAAGCTCTTGGGCGATATTATACATTCAAAATCTGTATTAAAGATGGTCATAAAATTTGATGTTAACTATTCTCCACGTCTATTCATTGTACTGGAGACCCTAGCCAATGCAACATGGCAGGAAACATATATATTCCATGTAGTTTAATGTATTTTAATATGGTACTTAAAAAATGGAAATATGAGAAAAATAAGAGAAGGGTAAAAACTGTCTATATTTATAGAGGACATGATTGTTCTTTAGAAATTCCTGAGCAATCTAAAAATCAACTACTAGAACAATAAATTTACCAAAGTCTCAGAATTCAAGGTCAATATATAAAAATCAATTGTATATCTATATAGTAGAAGCAAACAATTGTGAAATTTTTATGTCAAAAAACATAAAATAATTAGAAATACATTTAACAAAATCATGTAATACCTGCACAATGAAAACTATAAAATATTGCTGAGAGAATTTACAGAAGATCTAAATAAATGGAGAGATAGGTCATGCTAATGGATTAGAAAGTCAATATTGTTAAAATGTTGATTCTTCCAAAATTTATCTATAAGTTCAGTGCAATTCTGGTCAAAACAACAATAGGGCTTTTTTGAGTAGAAATTGATAAATCGATTCTAAAACTTACATGGAAAAGCAAAGGCCTTACATTGGTTTAAAACATCTGGAAGAACAAAGTTGGAAGAATCACACTATATGATTTCAAGACTTCTATAAAGCCAAAATAACCACGACAGTATGGTAGAATGGTAAGGATAGATAGAGAATGGAATAGAATAATCCAGAAATAGACCCATAAATGGTTGGTTCAATTTTTTTTACCGAGGCACCAAGGCAATTCAATAAAAAAGAAAGTTTTATCCACATATGATGTGGGGAAAACAATGGAAGACTAAGCTGACATCTACTTCACCCTATTAAAAGAAATTAATATTAGATGGATCTAAAAATAAAAGCTAAAACTGTAAAGCATCTAGAAGCCAACATAGCCAATTTCTTCACTATTTTGTTTGACAAAGTCTTTAGAAAGGATACCAAAAGCTTTAAATGTAGGAGAAAAAATTGAAAAACTGGGCTCTATCAAAATTTAAAACCTTCTGCTCATCAAAAGATGACAAGCATTAAGAAATGAAAAACTGCATTCTCTATATGTAATAAACTCTATAAAATAGTAATAAAAGACAAAAATTTAGTGAAAAATTGGGAAAAGACTTGAACACATACCTTATCAAAGAAGGTATACAAATTACCAATAAACACATATAAAAGTGGTCAACATCCTTGGTCATCAGGGAAATGCTAAATAAATCAACAATAAGGTATCATTTCACACCAAATAGAATGGCTAAACTTAAAAGATTGATGACACCAACTGTTGGTGAGAATATGAAGAAATTGAAACTGTCAGGCAGTGCTGACAGAAGTACACACTGGAAAAGAGTTTGGCAGTTTCTCATAAAGTTAAACATATATCTACTCTATGATCTAATAAGTCCACTTCTAAGCATTTAACCAAGAAAAATAAAACATATATCCACAGAAAACATTTCTACAAGCATGTTCATAACAGCTTTATTCATTATATCCACAAATAATGTAATTGTCGTCAATAGGAGAATGGATAAACAAATTGTGATACATTCATACAACGGAACACAGCTCAGCAATAAAAAAGAATGAAATATTGATACTTGCAACCACATGGATGATTTTCAAAACCATTAAGCAGAAGAAGGTGGGCACAAAAGACTGAATATTATTTTAATTCATTAACATGAGGTTCAAAAAGAGACAAAAACTGATTTGTGGTGTAGAAATTAGAACAGAGGCTGCCTATGGAGGGAGGTAGGAATTGATGCAAATGGACATAAGGCAACTTTCTGGAGCAAGGGAAATGGTCTACATTTCAATTGAGGAGCTGGTTACAGGAGTATATACATTTATCAAAACAACAAATTTTACATGTAAGATCTGTGCAATGTGAATTTTATTAAAAGAGAGCTCATCTCAAGGAATTCTAAGAGACTATCAAAATTCTTTTATTATGCAGGAGAGACATTTCTTAATTTACAATAAGTGGTGTATTTGCTGGAACTTGGAAATGATTCTCCCGTATATTTAGTTTCTAATAGTAGTAATAGTTATTATTTTAAGGGTCCATTTCTGTAGGATTCCACACATATGAAATGACAGGACTATTAGCAAGAAAGAAGTAGAATGTCTATTCTGACATGTGAAGGCCACTCCCAGCTGCAGAGAGCTCTGCAAAGCCTTGTACTTATTTTCGGCTCTTGGCTAGCTGTAGAGCCTGTTTTTAAACCCTGAGAATATTTGACTGTGGAACTTAGCCTAGTGGCTAATGAAGCTCTGTGTAGATAATAGTTGTAAACCACACAAATTCTTTTTGGCCATACTCATTTTATGAAACCCTGCTAACTCTTCTTCTGGGCAGCTTCCCATCCATCACCACAGGCTTCTGCCTGAAGAAAATACACACAGGCTGTGAGCCTCCAATATCTGTTCTGTTAAAAAGAAAAAAGAAGTCAGGAAGCTATTTGGCCTGTAGAAGGAAAGATCAATAGAAAAACAACCTGACTAAAATCTCAGTCAGCCTTCCTGATTTATTTCAAGGGCTCAGATTGTGTCAGTGTTTCTTTAATTATATATGTATTTGTTTTAAATTCATGTTTTACCTATACACATAACCACTTTTAAGTTGAAATTCACCTGTCCATAACAAACAACACATTTTCAAGAAAATACAATTGATGTCTTCAGCTTCCAAATTAAAAAACAGAAATATGAAACAGCACTGTGTAGAAATGATCACTGCGAAGTGTTATTTTCATCTTTCTTTTCCTTTTTTATTATTCTAATACTTAGGGGACAACATTATCATCACATAACCGTCTACGTATGGACTCTTCAAGAGTTTATAAGAACCCATCTTTACAATGGTAAAAGGTTTGGATAACAGTCTAGTTTGAAGGGATGGGGAGGAACTTCGGAAAGACCACTTTATTTGCTCCTAGTAGAATTAAAATATAAGGATCAAGTGTGTATATTTGTATCATGAAACATTTATGACTGGAAAAAAATATCGTTGCATAAAAATAATTCAAGAGAGACTTTGTTGAGCTGGCCAAAATCAGGACTATGACTTTTAAGTGATGAATATTGATCTCATTAGCTAATTCTCTATTTCTATGGCTTGTAATTAGGGTAATCCCATTATGTGCAATCCATAGACAAACATCCCAAGCCTTTCTTTTAGTTAATCCTATAAATTTCATCCCATACCAAAGCTTTTCATCTAATTACTCATTTCCATAAAAGTAACATTTTTGAATTTCATTATCTTTCCTCTCCTCTCTTTTTTCAACAAGAGATACTAATAGAAGGTGACTGCAGTAAAGTTAAAATTGTGAAATTACCATTAAATTCCTCCATCATTCAATAAGTTTTTACTGACTGCCTTACTATGTGGCTGGCACCATTCTTGGCAAGGAGATGCAGCAGGAAACTAAATGCACAAAATTCTGCCCTTATTGGGCTCATCCTGTAGTTCAGGGATACAGACAATATACAAGATAAGTACATATATGACATTACAGATGGTGACCATTAATAAGGGGGGGAATTAAGAAGAAACATCTAGAAAAGGGGAAATGCACTTAATCTAATTTTGAATAATTGAGAAATTACTGTGTTCCTGTCATCGCCCAGCCCTGACAGAGAAGAGGATCTTTTCCTTGTCTGATTAACTCAGATCCTTCCAGCACTGGTCATTTACTTAGTTACTTTTCACTCAGTGCAACATGAGTGCAGAGACTTTCCAACATGTCTGTGACCTAATATGATACCTTGTCTGAGTTCTTATGTATTTCTCGTATACAAAATTATTTGACATATTGTCAATTTGTTTGCCTTCATGAGTTTGGTTGGACTGAGTGTTTGCCACTGGTACCAATGGAAACCCAGTAGAAACATGGGAAGTTAGTCTATTAGTAGATCAGAGCATAGATGCTAGGGAAAACTGCCTTGGTTCAAATCTCATCTCTCACCAGCTGTGTGGCCATGGGCAAGATACTGAACTTCTCTGTGCTTCACTCTCTGCAACTATAGAGTGAGGATGATAATAGTACTTACTTTATAGGGTTGTTGTGTTAATGTATATACAAAACACTTAGAACAGTGCCTGAAAAATTATTTATTACATAAAACCATACAAAGAAGACCACGTTGGACACTTGTTCACCTGGATTTCAAATTTAATTCGAAATTATCAGAAAAACTTCATTTGTTGTTTGTTCTTTATTGTAATTTTCCTTCCTCTAAAAGATAAGCTCCTTGAGGGCAGGGATTTTATTTTTATTTTGTTTACAGATGTAACAAGTGCCTAGCATAGTGTTTGGTTCATGGCAGGCATTCAGTACATTGGGTAAATAAATGAACAAAAGAATGAATGAATGAATGATTGAATGAAATACAATGTAATTAGAAGTGTGAGGAGCCAGGTGTAATTCTGGCTTAGTCCCTCATCCCAATAGGTCTTTATTACTTGTCTATCTGTAAAATGTCTTCATTTTTGGAACTTTTATTGAATGCCAATCTACATAAAGTGATCTGCTAGACTGTGAGTGCTCAACAAGCTCACAATTTGGTTGCATAGATAGGAAGGGAACATAAATAAATGACACAAGGTAGAGAGAGCTAGATGCTAGATATTCTGAAAAGAAAAAAGAAAAGTGGGAGAGGGAAGTGGAGAGATTGGGGGAGATTCCTCACTGGCCTTTTATCATTTAGGAATTCTTGGGCTGCTTCATGACATCCCCTGATGAAGTCTTCTTAAATAAATCTTTTGAAAATTAAGATATTTTTCAAGTTCCCAAACCTGTGAAACCCTGACAGAAAATACATGGGGAGCTCTCGTAAAACAAGATGCCCTCACGTACAAAAGCAAACAAGCAGTGGAGAGGATGGTTGTTTTCTAGGGGACTCTGATGAAATTTTGTAAGTCTGATTATGTTTCAGTTGATTCATGTATATTTACACTTCCAGTTGTTTTCTTACCTCTCAGAGTTATTTATGTTATTTAATTTGGAGAAATACCCAAGATTTGTGGCATATGCGTAGTGAGAATTTGTTTCTCTGACAATGATTACTTCTATTTGTATAGAATAACATTACAAATGCATTAAATCCAGCTATCCAAGAGAAATGGCAGCTATGAATTTCATTTACCGAAAAGCAGACATCATTTCCTTTTTTTTTTTTTTACCTTTTTCAGATTTAATCTTTATAATATTGAAGGAAAGATTGCCGGATTTTTTTAAAAGCAACTCTACTGCCAGTCATTTGTGATCAGGATAATGCAAGTACTGTGAATGAAATTTTTACTGTAAAAAGTTGAAAAGTGTTCAATTTTGTACACAAAAAGTAATCAAGAAATATCAAAGTGAGAAATTATAACTTCTTTACAATTAAAATTCTTTAGTTTGTTTGCTAAGCCGTCTTCAGTTGCATTATGAAGTGAATAACGTGGGATAGCATGACAACCTTAAATCCAAATAATAACAGCCAACATCTATTGATCACATCCTCTAGGTCAGACTCTCTTCAAAGGTTTTTACATTTGTTAACTCAGTGGATCCTTATAACAAATGTGGGAGGCTGATGATTTCATTATCTCAATCATATAGATCAATAAATCAAATGAGAGGCATTAAGAGAATTGCAATCTTTGAGGGCCAGTAAGTGGCAGAGCAGAAATTTGACCCAAGACCCTTCTCCCCCTCACTTTACAACCCTGAATGACCCTTATACCAAGTGTGTTGACCCACCAGGCAAATAGTGGTTATATGGTAGTTGTAACCATACCAATGATCCAGCCCTTTTCTACAAAATTTGGGGCTGTTTTTCACGTAAGAATTTTTGGTAATCATTACATTGAAGTGCTGTAAGAATTCTATCAATGCTTTATGAGAAGACAGCAGCTAAGATAAAGTTCAAATGCTGAATGTTGGAGTATTTCAGCATTTTTTCTGAAGTTTTTATAGTGTTAACTTTAGATCTCATCCTTTCTGATCCACTGAGGTTTGCCTCCGTGGTGGGACCTTTGCTGGCATTATCTCAAATAGTACACAAAGTAATTCTATTACTCATTTGTTCATTAATTCGTTCATTGGAGATGGTAATAGAAATGAATTTTAAGTGAGAGAATTGTAGATGAAAATGGGGTGTGGCTAGAGATAGGGATGAAGCTGATCTTGGGCCCAGGAGACAGAAAAGGATGGGCTGGAGATAGTTTGGGATACAGGATGAGGATAGGATGGGTTGAAGACAGTGCATCACCATCCGACATATTGTATATTTTGTTTATTCATTTATTGTCTCTTCCCCCTACTAGAATGTAAACTCCATGGAGGCTCAGAATATTCTGTGTTTTCTTTATTGTTGTATTTCCAGGGTCTAAAACAAGGCCTAACATGTAGCAGGAGTCAATATTTACTGAATGAATGAGTGCTTTCATACATATTCACTTTGCTATGCCAGTCACTTCACTAGTGCTCATTGTCCATGATAAAAGAAAGTGCTCTTGCTCTTAGTAAACTTGCTGTTGAGAGATGAACACAGAAACAGGATGTTGCCATTTATGTAAAAGGCACTACTGTGAAGGCAGGAATCAAGAAGCACCTAAGCCAGTCCTGAGGAGGCAGAATGTCCTCGGAGAAGAGGCAAGAGCATCTAAGCTGAGACTCAAGGCAATATAGGAGAAGGGAGGGATGGGATGTTCCAGGCAAAGGAAACAATAAAGAACAGACTGATGGGTGAGAGGAAGCATAGCAGTTCAGGGGACTCTAAGGTTGCAGTTAATGTCCTCGTGTTAGTTTTGTGAAAATTGAAGGTCAGAAAGTGAATAACTGGCCCAAGGTCACAGTGAATCAAGACCTTGGTGATTCACATTGAATCAAGTTTCCTACTCAGTTTTGTCCGCTTTCAAACGCCACAGCTTTTCCCACCTGCCATACGCATATGACCTCACAGACCAGAGTCCCCTAGTGTATCAAATGTCCTCCTCCTGTTTATGTGACTATAACTTTCCAAGTGAAAATTATTAGTCTCATTTCTTACCATTTAACACATTCCTCAGAGAACCACAAAGCTAACTTTTCTTTTTTTCCCATGTGATGTAGACTGGGACCAAGCTAAATGTTTAGAAACTTGTGTTCACTTTCTTAGGACACCAGAGATTCATTTTGTGGACTAATATGTACATTGAATCAATGTAGCCTAAAGGGCTAGAAGAATTTATGTGCCTTCCAAACAGGCTGATTTTCTCCTGGGAAATAGCTTGCACACAGGGGTCATCATCCCTGTTCCCAGAGATTAATTGTTCAACAACTGTTGGACCAAATTTTGTAATAAGTATCGACTAGCTGATGGAAGATTGGGCTTGTGTCCAGCCAATGCCATCTGCATTTCCAGCACTCATCCTACATTGTCACTTAGCCAGCTTTGCCTTCTTCTGGAGACTTCCTTTGCCCTTGCCCGTAGAACCAGACATTTGCTGAGTCGGAAGTGTTTCTGTCCTCTTATCCTACATCTCTGCTATAACCATCACCATCCTTGTGCTCTAGATCTTTCTGTTCCCCTTCTTTCTTGTGTGCTCAGTAGGTACCTCACAAAGGTAAGAACATAGTGAAATTCAAGTCTGTAAAAGGCAGCCCTATTGCGATCTGTTCTTGGAAACATGGGGGGCTGTAATAATGTCCACTGCTAAGAGAAATTACCTCTGACTACGGGCTACAAATAGGACAATTCTAAATACCTGGAATCAGCTGGAGATTCAAGAGTTCTTCCATCACAGCAGTGTTAATAAGACTCTTCAATACTCTTCTTGGCCATTTTCTCCCATCTGGGAACAAGGTACTAGGATTTGGAAAATCTAAATCTCAGCTTTAGCTCTGCCATTTAGAATTCTTGGTCTTCTTGAGCCTTAGTTTCCTAATCTGTGAAATGCGGATAGTAACACTGGACTTGTCATAAGGAACAAATGAGATAAATTGTCTGCACATAACTGTAAACCATAAGACTTCCTGTAAACGTAGCTGTTAATATTATGATGATGATGATGTACGGATTGAGATACAATTGGATGTTTCATTTCAGCTCTCTGACTATGACCCACTATTATTTCAAGCAAGAGGACCTGGCTGAGTGATGTAGAAACATAGTGCTGAGCATCAGTAGCGCCTCCGTATCACTTGGACTTCCTTCATTCACAAAATGAAGAAGGACAACACTACAGATTTCAGGGATTTCACACGAGGGGTTCTATTGTCTACTTTCTGAGAGAAGACAGTTGAGACATTCTATAGTTCTATTCAATGATATCTTAAGTATTATTAAAAGACTATCTCTGGGACAGGTCACTTAGCAACATGAGGTAAATGGCCTAGAAGGTATCACGCAATGGTTAAGGGTTTGGGATCTGGATTCTGCCCAATGTTCTAACATGGTATTTTAGTTAGGATTGTACTAGAACAATTACAACAGAAACAAGCTACAGAAACAAGTTAATCTTGAAATATCAGTCGTTTAATGTACTGTAAGTGTATTTACCTTTTATGAAAAATCTGATGCAGGTCAATAACAGTTTTTCTTCATCCAGTATCCCAGGAATTCAGGCTCCTTGCAAGTTGAGACGTTGCTATCTCAACACAAGGCTTCTAAATTTGCCAAGGTAAGGGAAAAAATTAGTACAAAATTGACACACCAGCATTTGAATGCCTTAGTCTTGATGTGTCACCCATCATATCTATTCAGATTTTGTTGGCTAGAAGATCACATGACTTTGTCTAACTACCAGAGTCTGGGTGGTGTAGTCTTTCTGTGTTGCCAGGAAGTAGAGGAGAACCAGCAGGAGAAGCATTAAGGGTCTCTACCATACTCCGCTCCATCCACTTCTTAGCCTTAACTTGGGCAGGTTAAGTTTCCTCACATGTAAAATAGCAGTAATGATAGTTTCTACCTCATGTGGTTATTGTGCAGATCCAACGAGATAATGTACATAAAACATCTAGCATAATACCTGGCACAAATAAGTGCATAATAAACGTTAGGTATTATTATTGTTGTTATTGATGAACTGGTTGACCTAATCGTCAGTTGTATTAGGAGTCTATGAAGGCACTCCATAGCTTACCTCTGAATTACTTGGAGGAGAGTCTTCAGCACAAGAACCAGCTTATTTCTAAAAGCCTTTGAGATTTTTTCCCACAACTATTAAAACATCATGAGTTTTATCATTTCTGGTTGGAACTCTTCTCTTGTTATGAAATGAATACTCTCTTGATTTAGGTCAATTTTATCCAAAGACCAGATGAAAATGCTTTTGTGTGATAAGGTGTCAGCCCCTTGAAGGGTCTGCCATCTTCTGCATCCATTACACAAGACCATGGTGTCATTTTTTCAGGTGGCTGTTTTGTTTGTATTTAAAATCATCTGGAGCTTTCTTCCTCTAGTTAGTCAATTGCCAGAAAGGTTGAAGCAGATGTACCCAGCAGACAGGAAAATTCTTAGGAGTCCTGGCCACTGGTTCAATAGCCTCAATGAAGGTGGGAAAATCAACATATACTGATTACCTGCTTGACACTGAGCACTTGACATGTCGTTTCATTTAATCCTCACAGCAAATTCATGAGGTTGGTACTCTCTCCAGTTTACAGGTGAGAAAGCTGAGTCTCAGGAGGGTCCAGTTAACTGGTCCAAGGTCTCAAAGGGCTTGGCTCCGAGTCACACTTTGAGGAAGGGGGAAAATAATAGAAAGAATATATTATTTGAAGTGAAAAAGAGCTGAGTTTGAATCCTGACTTTGCCAATTACTGACACTGTGTCTCAATTAAGTTACTTAATCCAGCTTATCCACCCATATACTGAAGATAATAATAATACTGCCAACAATAACAAGTAACACCTATATAGGGCTTTCTGGCAGGGATTTTTGTATAGGGCTTACTATGCCAAGTCCTTTTGATGTGCTTTCTATATATTAACCCACTAAATCTACACAACTATCTGATTAAGATGCGGAACATTATTACTCTTATTTTACAGAAATAAAACTGAAACACTCAGTGATTAAGCAACTTGCCCAGGGTCACACAGCTAGGAAGCAGCAGAGCATGAATTCAAACCCAAGCACTCCAGCTCCAGAGTCTGAGTCCTTAGCTACTAGGTGTCCTCCATGGATAATAATGCCATGCAGGACAAATGGGAGAACACATAGAGTTCAGTACCTGCCCCTGGTTGGGCCTTAGCAAATACACATCATCCTCATCGCCTTTCCACTCGACAATACTGAGATATTTCCAAGGAGGCATCTTCCCTCTGAGGAAGGATGATCTAGCCTGGGACCACTGACCATTGGCCCAGCTATGAATGAGTCTTCACCTCCTTTGTCCATAACAAGGCTCCTCTCCCACCCTTTATATTGTCTTAGGCTTTATCCTTCCATGGATCAGGTATGTGCAATTTCTCTGATTCTAAGGAAATCAGTTTGGAGATGGGACCACCCAGTTGCCATTAGCCTGTGATGGTAGGTTCTTTGCCCACTAGGAAGGCTGTGGGTGATGAAATGTGAGAAAATTAAGGAGTCAAATCATGGTCTTTGAGAAGACCATCCATCAAATGGTGAGTTAGCTGGATAGTATAATTGCTTAGAGATTTTATCATATATTTGGGTTTTGCTAATGGAGGGCCTAAGTGTAATCCTCTTAAATTGGTTAGCCATTATTCCTGTTGTTAGGCCAAGTTGTTAAGAATCGTTCCTCATTTCCTTTCACTTCATCTTATCCCAGAAATCTAAGAGATGAAGAGAAGTTCTATTTTCAGATGAGTAGTTAAATGGACAGGAACAATAAGAGAAAATGTGAAAGGCCTGAGATCTTTAGATTGGATACGGCTGTCTGATAAATTTGGAAGAAATGCTGAAAGAGGGAACAACTTGCTAGCTGAACAGAAAGATGATTAACTGCATTGACTATAGCGAGCAGTCATAGTAAGTTACTGTGAAAATATTTTCCAAACCTCCAGGCAAAAAGCGCAGACTCAGTGAAGACAAATGGCTCTCAGAGTCGTTTTGTTAGGTGAATCCATAAGGGAGCTACAACTTATGAACTCTCTCTAATGGCCTCGTTTTAATCTTCTTCCTCTCTAACACTGAATAAAATAAAGTAAAAGTCGAGGTTAAGTGAGAAAGCGATCTTTCATGACACCTTTCTGTTCCTATATCTTTGGACAGATTTTTACCTCAAACTTAAGACCTAAAAAATATGTGTACACATACACACTCACACATTCATTTTAGCATTCTTGTATATCATATGAATTGCTGAGTGTCCTTGGGAACTTATGGGAACATTACAGTAGTTTAATTCAATATACATCATTGAAGACATATTATGTTCAAGGCAGTAGGCTAATTACCTCACTCCATTAAAAAAAGATGCCTGCGGGAGTCACCTTGATGCACCTTCTAACCCCCATCTAATCAAGTTAGCTAGTCCTGTGGACTCTCTGCAAGGCCCGCCCCCATCACCACCTCCCCGCTTTCCAGTTACCACCATTGTCTCAGGCCTGTACCTCCACACCAGCTTCTCATTGACCTCCCCAGGCCTCTTCCTTTCCTTTGAACAGCAGTCTGTTCTTTCAAATGTAGATCTCGTCATGCCACTCCTGCATTGAGAACTGATCTGTGGTACCCTGCTGCTCTCCGCTTGATCAAATTCACCTGATACATTAGACGGCCTTGCATGCGCTGTCCTCACGTATCCAGTCTTCCTGTTCAAGCTGCACCGTTCTCCAGTCTCACTTGCTCTCGGTCATTTCCTCGAACGAGCCTTGTCCCTTCCTTCCCCACATCCTTTACACATCTGCTGCCTCTGCCTGCACAGTTTTGCACCCTGGCTTCACCTACCTAACTCCTATCCTGCTTTCGAGCACTTTACTTTTTTCACCTGTCTCTCGCATCACAATTTATTTACATACCTGGTTGTGTACTTAGTTGCAACCCCAACAAAAACAAACTCACAAACCTTCATAAGGCGGTGGTTGATTGCTGTATCCACAGGATCTAGCACAGGGCCCCATATAGAGAGAAGCTAAATATTTGTTGAACAAATAAATGAAGTAACTTACTCTTCTTGGAGAGAAAAAGAATATTTGCAACTAACTGAACATAAAAGAAATACTGTGGAGGCCGGATAAGAGAGCCATTTGTTCCCTATAGTCAGACTGAGAAAGTCTCCATAGATTTAAAGTGGACTTTTAAGGATACGCAGGATTAAGATATGCAAAATAGAGGGACAGTCCTTCCCGTGCAAAGATAAGCACTTGGCCAGAGGCACGCAACACAGGACACTTCTTAGCATGGGAGAGAAGTCTAGTAGAGCTCAAACGTAAGGGGCTATGGTGGAGATGGTGGCAGGTGGCTGGAAGGGGAGGTTGATTGGAAGGTGGCCTTGAGTGCCACACCAAAAATTCAGGGCATGCATGTAGATAAAAGACAGGCTTCCTTGTCCTTGCGAGGGAGAAGAGCATGACCCCAGATGATTTTAGCAACACTTTATGGGTGGGTGAGAACAATCTAGGCGAAAAATACTGAAAGCCTGAACTGGGATAATGGTGAGGTGAATGAAAGCAGGGAACGGATTCAAGAAATAGCGCAAAAATTGAGGTTTCTTTCCACAGTGAAATCAAATACGTGTTTGATATAAGAGTTTGTTGAAAACAACAGTAACTTTTCCCCTGTGACTGAGTCATTCATTTGAAATGACTCTTTCTAACTTTTCTGGGAAATGAAAGAAAGAGAGAGACAGAGAAAGATTGTTTGGTTGACTGTTTTGGTTGCAAGGAAGATTAACTTAATCAGTTTAGGCAAAATGGGGAATGTATTGGCTGTCATGCCATAGAAAAGCCGCGACACCGCTGGATGCTCTCGATCTGTCATCTTTCATCTCTGTTTTGCTTTGGGTATGCGTTCTGCTCTCTCAGACAGGCATTGTCTGAACTTTTTCTAGCAAAGGTTGTCACCACACGTCCTTTACGTGCTATTAGATAACTTCTGGAAAAGGGCTCTAGGTGACCTGGTTGGGATGCCCATCTACTCCTGGGACCTGGAAGAGGTGTTCTATGCCAGCTGTTCTCTAGAACCATAGGCCCGACATTATCTGCTGGCAGAGATCTCTAAGTCAAGAAAGGGTCCATTACGGAAAGAAAGAAAATATCTGGTGAGACAAAGCAATAGATATCTACTACATATACCGTGACATGCAGCATCAGAAGTGCTGATTATTGTCACATATTTGGGGACCATAGATCAGCATGGCTACTCACATGTCTCTTCTTGGTGCTATTCACTCATCTTATAATAATTCAAAATATCTTCTCCAGCATGCATTGCTTGCAATTTGAAGAAAATAGAAAGCCTTATTTTTCCTCTTATGGATCTTGGGTTTGGTTAACTGATTATGTTTCTCTTTTCATGAATTTGGAGAGTGCTCTTTTCATTCCTGAAATGAAAGAATATTTGTGTAGAAAAGGAAATAGCTGAACACAATATTTCTGCTCCTTCTGATTCTACCTTACTTCATAGTTGGATAATGTCCTAGATAGCCAAGGGGAAATAAATAATGGAACCAATATTTCACTTAGAAATTTAAACAAAGCAAAACAAATATCCATTAAAATTCTGGGACTCTAACTCAGTTTGACACACCCTAATGGATTCATTGTCTTCATTCCTTATATAAGTTCAGAATACGCCATTAAAAAAAAAAAAGATGAATATGGGTGAACTGCTTAATAGTTCACCTTATATTTCCTGTAATCACTCTCACATTATTTTATAATCACAAAATTGGATTCAACAGCTGTGGATTTCAGCAGCTATATCTAAGGACAGATAATTTAAAGCACATTACATTTAAACGAGATATCTTGATACTATTAGGAAATCAAAGTCACTAAAATATGAAATTACAATGCCTTAAGAATGTTGAAATTATATTTTTATGGATTATAAATTGCAAGATTTTTACAAAGCCTCCAGGGAATTTTAGAATTTGCATGGGAAGCCATTCTATGGAATTCCATAAAACACTTTAAAGGTAGTAATTTTCATGGGTCACTAAGGATGTGTGTAGGGCCCCATAAAAGTGCAATTTCCATAAAATATCATATTAATACGTTTTAGTTTATTTATCTTTGTGCCTTTCCTCCAGCTGTAACGTAACAATCATTCCATCTTTTACTTATGTGACTTGCTTGCGATTATACTCAGATGTAAATCTGTACATTCATTATATTTCATGAAGCCTTTTGAGGACCACGTTATCCAAAAATAATATTTGAAATGGCACCGAGAAACGTTTTTGTGAAGCTATCAGCCAACAGCGCCATGGGTCGGGAGCAGGTTGAAACAGAGACTTTCAACATTTCTAAATAAGCTTATACACCAACAGATTACATGACAGCGTCTATAATTTTAAAAAATTATGCAGCAAGGATTGCATTCATAGTCACCCCTGGTTCTCTCTGTGTGTACCACAGGTTGGCTGGTAAAATCATCCTTCTTCATGTGTTATTTCACCTATAAACTGTCTTAAAAATAACTCCTAAGCTTTTTTTCTTAATGTGACAAATAAAACTATATGGATCTTCGTAAGCCTATGAAAACTTCTTTTTGGTAGCAACTGAGCTAACATGGCGTATGAGTTGGCTAAGTCTGCCATAACAAACTGTCACTGACTGGGTGGCTCAAATTGTCTCAGCCTTCTGGAGGCTGGAAGCACAAAATCATGGTGTCGGCAGGGTTGGATCTTCCTGAGAGCTCTGACCGAAGGATCTGTTGCAGGCCTTTTTCCTTGGCTGGCAGATGGCTTTCTCCATGTCTCTTCACCTCATCTTCCCTCTGTGAGTGTCTGTCTCTGTGTCCAAATTTCCCCTTCTTGTAATAACAGCCATCATATTGGATTAGCACCCACCCTAATGACCTCATTTGCACTTTATTACCTCTCTAGAGACCATTATCTCCAAATTCAGTCATATTCTGAGATACTGGAGGTTAGGATTTAAACATGTGAATTTTGAGGACACCCAATTTAACTCATACCAGATGGGTTGACCTGGCTGGCTGACCATGCAGGCGAGCACTGGTCAAGGACATTGTAAGGCATTAGTCTCTTAGAGAGTGGTTAGCAGCATAGCTCCTGGGGTTGAGGGCCTGGATTAGAATATGGCTTCTGACACTTGTTACCTGTCTGACTGGGACTAATACTTAATGTCTCATGGTCTCAGTTTCCACATCTGTAAAATGAGGGTAAAACAGAACCTGCTTCATGAGGTGTTCTGAGGCTTAAATGATATAATCCAGGAAAGTGCTTAGCAACTAGCTCAGATATGCCTCAAGGAACTTGGAATGAAAAGTACTATGGACTGGGCCTGAAATCTGATTATATTTAGAAAACTAGTGGCCAATGGAATGGTCCCTTATCCCACCCCAAGGGGTACATATACAATATTCTGATTCGATCTATGACTTAAAAAATTCTTTTGTGCACACAGGACTGGGCTGGAAGATAAATGGACTAGAAATTCTAGTCCAGATTCTACTATCACTTCTCTTCTCTGTGTTTGTTACCTTTTCTGCACAAAGAAAGATGCTGGACTTGAGGCTAAGATTTTGTCATTTAGACTTGAGCAGGAATGACGACTCTTCAAACATGGCCACTTGTTGTCTGTCACCAGACAGAGCACAGGAGGAGGTTGGCGCCCAGGCTCAGATCTTACTTTATCTGTGTTGGGTATTTTACAGACAAAATCTCACTAAAATATAAAATCTCTAAAGAGAAAACAGAAAAGATTTTCAGGTTCCAGTTAATCATCTTCTTAACTCAAGTGTTAGGTTGAGCTACAGCAGAACCAACAATATTTGACCTTTTTTTTGACCCACAAAAATAGCAGTTTCATGGTTGAGTGGGATCACTTCTTTTGGTGGCAAAAGAACAAAAATGGCTTCACCGCCAGCTGTGTGTTAAAAGGGAAATACAGACACATGAGCTATCACTATTGTGTTTGACTCTTTCTCAAACAGAGACTTGTAAATATTGTAAGAAGTATTTCTGTGATTAGGACCAACCTGAATTAGTGAAGATAAAATGACAGCCACACATTTATAATTCTGGAATGTCTTTTCTGAAAGAACTTAAGCCGTGTCTAGACACATGAGTGAGCATTGTGCCCCATCCAGGAAATGTCCTCCACACGTGTCCTCTGGGAACTCGTGAGCTGTGGATGCTGAGGGTTGCACTGACGCATGCCTCATCCCCACCTGGGCATGGTCTCATGGGCACAAGCCCCACAAGGCGTCCTGCTCCTAGGTCAGTCAATGGCTGCAGAAGAGAGGTTAGTTTAGTCACTGTGAATAGAGGGCCCTGTGTTTTGGATGCCTTTCCTGTTTTCAGCTGGTTTCCACCTTAGGGTCTGGGTATCAACCTATAGCTGTGTATGGAAGGGGCCGGGGTCACACTGAGCTGTAAGTAACTGGAACTGTGCCACGTGTTGTATGATCACATCAGAAACTCACAGCATTGCCATCTCAAGGGTGCTTATGAGGTCTGTGCAGGAAGTGAAGGAAGAGAGCAAAGGTGACAGCAGCAAGTGGGCTTTTTAAACAAGCCCTAGCTACACATCTTCAGCACAGCGTAGGTGGGAATGCAGCCTTCAGGGTAACTGGAGTTCCATAGGGTGCGGTTTCTGCTCTTGAGGCTCAGGATCTGTGGGAAAGGAACCCTCTGCCTTATGCCCACAGGGCCTCTGCAGAATTTACCTCCTGTTACCCTGATATCTTTAAAAGATACCCATTCATGTACAACAAGAGAGTCTTGTAATCATATCCCTGTAATTGACGGTGTCCTTGTAAGTGACACTGATTTAATGGCTTGTCCCTGACATGCCATGATCCTTTCTGAGCCATGACATCATGGCACGTTTTAGCCAACATTGTTCCTGGGACATTGATTAATGGTGGTGGCAGAGCTGGCTTCCTGGGCGTGTGGCCTGAGCGGTCTCACAGAGCCCTGTGCTTAGAAGGGCCCCACACCTGGTTTAACGCTCTGCTGTCTCCATCTAGGGATTCTTAATTTTTGAACAGGGGCTGCACATTTTCATTTTCCACTGGGACCTGCAAACTCTGTTGCCAATGCTGACTGACGGACAACAAGCCTCCGTGGGCCCCATCTCTGGGGAGGTCTGAAGAGCCTGAACGAATGCTGTAAGCATTGTGTATGGAACTGAAATGAATCTCAAAGACAGGGTGTGTAAGTATGAGTGTAAAGTCTGTGAGGGAGCGGTGTTCTGTGAGAGCCTCATGGAAGAGCTTATGGGGAAAGGCAGTATCGCCAGTGTACCCCTAAACCCCTCCAGAGTGGACTGCTGCCCCAGGACCCCTTTGAGCCCACTCTGCCTTCTCAAGGAGTAACAGCCAGACTGCCTTGACTGACCCTTCTGCTGTCCTGCTGTCTGCAGCCTCCATCATGCTAACCATGAGGCAGATGTTTGAAGCAAGAAAATAAAAAGGTGCTGTTGTCTCTTCTCATATACAATAATGACTGTTTACCCAAGCTCCATTCTTTTCTAGACCTTCTTTTGTCTTCGAGGGAAGGCTAAAGATGATACATTTGTGATCGAGACTGATGAAGTCCTCTCTAACTGTTCATCCCAGTGAAAGTAATCATGTAGTCAGAAACTTAGGAAATGACTACAGAATTATATAATTAATTCTCTCTGGAAGGGCAGTAAATTGAATAATATTAAACCATCCCAGGCAGTTTCATTCTCATTCCCTTTAGTAGGCAAGCCATGTACCTCTTCTAAAAGGGTAGAATACTTGATATGACAGAGACCCCTTTATTTTTAAACTAAATAAATGTTGAAAAGTCACCAATTTCATGGAATCGAGTTTGATAAGCAAAGAATCATTAACTTTTTAAAAGGACAACCATTTGGAAATATAGAAACACCTCTTCTAAACAATTCTTCAGTGAAAACAAGTAACAAAATAGGTAGAAAATAAAAATTGTAGAAACATGACATAAGATAAGACTAAATTTATAATCCCTAATGCTTTCATATTTAAATCAAATAAAGGAAAATAAGTGAATTAAGAGTCCAATTCAAGAAATAGAAAAACAGCTATAAATAAACCTAGGAAAGCAGAAACAAATAAATAAGAAAACAAAAAATGACAGAATTAATAAATAAACTCAAGGGTAATTTTTTTTTAAAGTTTGGCACCTGAGCTAACATATGTCGCCAATCTTCTTTTTTTTTTCTTCTTCTCCCCAAAGCCCCCCAGTATGTAGTTGTATATTCTAGTTGTAGGTCCCTCTGGTTGTGCTATGCTGGACACGACCTCAGCATGGCCTCATGAGTGGTGCCATGTCCCCGCCCAGGATCTGAACCAGTGAAACCCTGGGCTGCCGAGGCAGAGCTCACGAACTTAACCACTCGGCCACAGGGCCGGCCCCAAGCATAAGTGCTTTAAAAACAAAAAAACAAAAGGATAAACCAATGATTGTTCTATTCAAGAAAAGAAAGTAGGATGTATAATTCACAAAATTAAAAGAGAAATAACCAGCTAATCAAAGAGTAATTTACATGACTTCACAAATAAACTTGAAATCCAGGATGAAGTTTTCTAGAAAAATAAGCACTGCCAGAATTGACCTCAGGAGAGAGAAAAACCTAAATAGACTAAGAAACCCAGAAGAAATTAAGATTATCAATGCATCTCCCTCTCATTCAAACACATGCACACCATTAATGTGAAGTTTGGCTGAATTCAAACCTTTAAAGAATTTGTAATTTGATGCTCTATAAGCTTTTCTAAAGCATAGATAAAAGAAACTTCCAAATTCTTCTTACAAGGGCAAGAACTAAAACTTGCTGATGATAGCAAACACAGAAAAGAAATCTGCAGACCATCCGTGTTTGTAAATATGAGTGTACAATATGAACTACAGTCCTACCGAATGCAAGTCAGCAGTGCATTAAGGAAACAACTTGCCACAACCAAATGAGATTGATCCCAGGATTGCAAGGATAGTTCAATATTATAAAATCTAAACAAACAAAACTTAGTTTTCCCTTTTACCATATAACTAAAATATAAGCTATATAGCTTCAGGGAGCTACCCCAAGAAGAAGGCAATCACCTTCCACAAGAAGTGAGAAAATAAACAATGGCTTCAAAAATGTGCCTCACATCAATCTAAAGACATGAGAGCAAAAGTTACTTTTCACAGGGCAACTGTCTCATGTGCTGCAGGGTGAGAAGAGCAGGGACTTCTTTGAATAATATTGATTGAAGATTTTCTAGAAAAACACTGAGGAAGCCAGCTAGACATATGTATTCTAATGCTATGCTTAATATAGAATACAGTGGCATTTTTATTGAAGATAGAAACAATTTAAGAAATCCCATAGTTAATATTACTTTATTTACACAAGAGAATCAGCAAAAAAAAAAAATAACATCAATAAGGTAATTCAGAAAGAGGGCTAGTTATAAATTCAAAATCCATAAAACATAAGTATGCATGTGTATTTTCCCATATTCAAACCAATCATCAGAGGATAAATATAATGGAGAAATGGAAAAGATCTCATTTATAATAACAGGAAAATACTTAAGAACAAACTTCAAAAGAAATGTACTGGATCTACATGAAAGAAACCTTACAAAGTCTATCAAGGGACATTTAAAAAAGTTTGAATACATGTCCTTAGGACAAGTCATTATTAAAAAATATAAATTCTTCTTAAATATCAGGACCAACAATATATTTTTCTGGGACCTTAACAAAGTGAATCTGGAGAAATAAACATGTGACCTTAGCCAGGATATTTCCAGAAAAGAAGAGTAATGAGAGGGACTATCAGATATTGATATATTCTGAAATTTAAGTGCTGAAAACAAAATAGATAGAAGAGCATTGGAATAGAATAGTCTAGAAACAGACCCAAATTGATAGAGTTTATGAAACATTGTTCAAGCTAAAAATAGAATTTCAAATAATTGAGTAAAATTGGGATAGGCGTTGGCCATTTTAAAAAATAAATAAAGCTGAATCTCTATCCCATTTGTTACATCACAGCAAACTCCTCATGTATCAAAGTTTTAAATGTGAAAAATAAAACCATGAAGGATCAAAAGAAAGCTCAGGTTTGTTTATTTCTAATCTTGAAGTAGAAAAATCCTTCTGAAGGATGGTATAAAACTCAAAGCCATAAAGGAAAAGATTAACAAAATTAACAGCATAAGGTTTTAGAAAATTATACAGCAAATTATATGCTAATAAAAATAGACAGCTAAAGGAGACATATTTCTAACATGGATATCAGGAGAAGCATGAATTTCTTTAATGTTCTACATAAAAATTAATAAAAGAACAAGGAATTCAAAGAAAAAGAAAAACAAATGTCCAATACATAAATAAAATGATGCTTAGACTTTTTTTTATAAGCAAAGAAATTCCACTTAAAACAGAAATGCATTAGAGCCAGCCCTGATGGCCTAGCAGTTAAAATTGGGAGCTCAATGCTTCAGCAGCCCAGATTTGTTTCCCGGGGGCAGAACCACACCATTCATCTGTCAGTAGCCATGCTGTGGTGGTGGCTCACATAGAAGAACTAGAAGGACTACAATTAGAATATACAACTATGTACTGGGGCTTTGGAGAGGAAAGAAAAAATGAGAGAGGAAGATTAGCAATAGACACTGGCTCAGGGTGAATCTTTCCCAGCAAAAAAAAAGAAAAACTCTTTAAAAAAAAAAAAAAAAGCCAGAAATGCATTAGCTTTCACTTACTAGAATTCTAGATAGCATTGACAAAGATTTGGAGAAGTAGGCATCATCCTCCACTGCTGGTAGGAATATAAATTGGTGCAAATTTTAGAGCCAATTTGGTACTATAATTCCCCTTCAAAGAACTAATCCTATGGATATACTTACAAAGAGATACTCCTAAAACTATACCAATGTATGCACATAATGAATGTATAAATATATACAAATATAAATATGTACCTATATGCTGCATCATCAAATTCAAGGCTGGAAGTATTCTGTGTCCGTGATGAGGAAAATAGTTAGATATATGATAGACAAGAATGCCAAAGAGCTGTGTAACAGTGAATGAAGTTGATAGGTATGTGGTTAACAGGGAAGGCTCTCCAAGAGGTATAGCTCATTTACTTTCATTTCTTGGCTTATGTAGACTGTCTTCATGTAATGTGACTTTTGGAAAGCAGCCAGCACAACTTTCTTTTTTGTTTTTGTTTTTAACAGCTCTATTAAGATATAATTCATATGCCCTACAATTCACTCCTTTAAAGTGTACGATTCAGTGGTTTTTAATATATTCACAGAGTTGTGCAACCATCACCAATTTTTGTCATGCTCCAAAGAAACTCTGTAGCCATTAACTGTCACTCCCCAGTACCAACCAACCTCCCAGCCCTAGGCAGCCACTAATCTCCTTTCTGTCTCCACAGATGTGCCTATTCTAGACCTTTCATATAAATGAAATTATACAGTGTGTGGTCTTTTATGACTGGCTTCTTTCACTTGGTGTAATATTTTCAAGATTCATCCATTTCTGTAGTGTGTATCAATACTTCATTCTTTTCATGGCCAAATAATATTCTATTGTACAGACATATCACATTTTATTTATCTATTTGTCAGTCAATGGAGATTTGGATGGTTTCCACTTTTGGCTATTACAAATAATGATATTATGAATATCGGCGTACAAGTCTTGGACGTATCTTTTCACCTTTCTTGGGTACATATCTAAGAGTGGAATTTTGGAGTCGCAAAGAAACTCTATGTTTAACATTTTGAGGAACTGCCAAACTGTTTTCCAAAGTGGCTGTATCATTTTACGTTCTTATCAGAATGCATGGGTGTTCTAATTTCTCCACATCCTTGCCAATACTTGTTATTATTTATCCTTTATTATAGCCATCCTAGCATGTGTGATGTGATAGCTCATTGTGGTTTTCGTTTTCATTTCCATGATGCGTGTTGAGTATTTTTCCACGTGCTTCTTGGCTATTTTTAAATTTTCTTTCGATAAATGTCTAGTCAGAACCTTTGCTCGTGTTTCAATTGGCCTATTTTTTTTTATTATTGAGTTATAAGAGTTCTTTATATATACATATTCTGGATACAAGTCCCTTATCAAATATATGATTTTCAAATACTTAATTCTATTTCATGGGTTGTCATTTCACTTTCTTAATGGAATCATTTGCAGCACAAAAGTTTTTCATTTTGTTGAACTCCAATTTATCTATTTTTTTCTTTTTGTTATTTGTGCTTTTGGCATTGTATCAAAGAAGGTTGAATCCGTGGTCACAAAGATTTACTCCTGTGTTTTCTTGTTAGAGTTTTTAATATAATTTTAGCTCTCATATTTAGATCTATTATCCATTTTAAGTTTTACTTATGGTGTTAAAAAGGGATACAACTTATTCTTTTGCATGTGAATATCCAGTTAATCCAACTCCATTTGTTGAAAACACTGTCCTTTCCCTCATTGAATTGTTTTGCCAGCAACATTTTCTGAATATTCTAGAAGCAAATGTTAATTAATGTTGATGAATTTTTATGACTCTTTTTGTTTAACAAAAATTTCCATCCCTGTGAGATAATTTACATAGAATTTATATTACATTTCAAGAGAAAAATCACCAGATAACTTCTTGTTACACTTCAGTTTTCACACACATTTGTCAGTATTGATTCTGCTTGAATTGAAAATGCTCAGTTTAAAAGGCTATATGTCTAAACACCTTTGATTTTTCTCTATCATTGTAAAGTTGCAATATCACTTTGTCAGTTGATGCTGATGAAACAAAAGTTTTTTACATCTTTATAATTTAGGTACACAGAGAATTAAGTATAGGAGAAAAAAATAGCTCTGGAGAGGGAAAAGGGAATTATTGAAGAATTTTATCTTGATCCTTAGAATGATAGCTATCATTTATTGAGCACTTTCTTTGCACTATGTATGTTATCGGATTTAATCCTTAAAGCAACCTATTTTACAGATTAGGAAACCAAGACTAGAAAGTTTAAGTAAGGGGTGGGCCCGATGGCACAGCGGTTAAGTTCACATGTTCCACTTCTCGGTGGCCCGGGGTTCGCCGGTTTGAATCCCGGGTGAGGACGTGGCACCACTTGTCAAGTCATGCTGTGGTAGGCATCCCACATATAAAGTAGAGGAAGATGGGCACAGATCTTAGCTCAGGGCCAGGCTTCCTCAGCAAAAAAGAGGAGGACTGGCAGTAGTTAGCTCAGAGCTAATCTTCCTCAAAAAAAAAAAAGAAAGAAAGTTTAAGTAATATCCCCAAAGTCACCTATTTATAAATGGTAGAGTGAGATTCAAAGCCAGGTCTACTTGAATCCAAATTTCAAAGACAGCTTATTGCCCACTCCTGAAATGATTCCCAGCCTCACAGAGGGATCATGCTGAAATTCTATAAAATGGCATTATGGGGCCCAGCCTGGCAGTGCAGCAGTTAAGTGCACACGTTCCTCTTTAGCAGCCCAGGGTTCACTGGTTCCGATCCCAGGTGCGAACATGGCACCACTCGGCAAGCCATGCTGTGGTAGGCGTCCCACATATAAAGTAGAGGAAGATGGGCATGGATGTTAGCTCAGGGCTAGTCTTCCTCAGCAAAAAGAGGAGGATTGGCAGCAGATGTTAGCTCAGGGCTAATCTTCCTCAAAAAAAAAAAAATGGCATCATGCATTAAGGGAACAAATACACGTATTTGTCCAGATAAAAGACAATTATTTTGTTCAGGTCAAGGAGGACCAGATAGCAAATTTCATAACTTGCTGAACATACTTCAAACAAGTACACTGTTCACTTCTGAAAAGCGAAGAGGAGGAAAAATAATCTTCTTCTACCCTCCTGGGTTCTTGGCTCAGACCCCCCTGTAATAAACAACAGATTAACAGGAGAGAAACAAGCAGAAATTTAATAACATACACACCTCCTGTATACACGGGAGATACCCCAGAAAACTGCATAACTCTCCGAAATGACCCAAGCCATCACCTTAAATACCATCTCCAGCTAAAGACAAAGGAAGATGGGGGCAGGAAGAGCCAGCTATGGGAGGTTTTCAGGCAAAGCACAGGGACAGAGTGTGGTGTTAGGCAGATTTAAGTCCTTACCTTCTCTGTTGATAAGAGTTTCTAGAGATTTGGCCATCCCCCTTTCCTGGTACAAGAGGGAGACACCATTACAAATGGAGATTTCCCTTATAAATGTAAACATCTCTTACAAAAGAGTAGCTCCTACTTGGTTTTCAGAGCTTCCCCTGTGTCTGCTATTTCTTAAAAATAAACAGTCTAAAATAATTCTTATGCCAAAGATGCTTATTTTGGGCTGGCAAATTCTGCTCACCTTCAAAAGGCTCTTCCTTATCACAGGCAATTAGAGGTAATGATGAGAAACCGTGATTCATGCTGCAAGCCTAAGCGCTTCTCTCAAGTCTTAGCTTTCACGCTAGTCTCTGTCAGCAATTTTTTTCCTATGGGACCAACTTCTCACCAAGAAACAATGACTTGGAAAAAACTTGCATTTCACCTCTGGAAGGAAATGCAGTAACATTCCCACTGATCTTGGGATCAATTTCAATGCTCTGTAACAATCCTAGAATCAGATGTTCATCAAACAGCCTCCAGGAACTCAACCCATTTTTTAAAAGTGGAAAATGAAAAAGGATGTGACTGATATAGAAGACAAATTGGATTAACTCATTGACCATAAGAAAGAAGCATTCATGTTGACTGTGTGTACACCCCAGATTGAAAAACACAGATTTAAAGGCTGAGCCCTTAGCTTTAAGGCACTTCATTATTAAGTGTGCTGCATGATCAAGGTTGTATACCAGGTAGAGGAGTAAAAGCACGTGTTGTGAAGGACAGGGTGTGAAGTCTATGTCCAACAATTCCTACAATGCTAATCTTGGAGAAATTACAAAACTCTGAATTACACTTTCCTTGTCTATAAAATGAGGATGCACTTGTAACCACAGGCCCATTTAGAGTCAGTTTGAACAGACGCCATTTCTTATGAACAGAGTGATTAAGACATTGTCTTTCAGAAAATTTGCAAAGTCACAGAGCCAGAGCGTGTGTGGAAGAAGAAATCTTGACCAGGACATGACAGGAACTTGAAAGTCAGGGTCTTATCAAAAGCAAGCGGTCAGTCATTCAGGAAGGTCTGGTGTTAAAATTCCTTCCCTATCTTACCATAAGTGTTTTACAACCTCATCGTGAATGTTTAGAACCTTACCATAAATGCTTGAAGCCTGCCAATCAAAACCTGTCCCACCAGCGTTTCTGCATGCCTGCCTATTCTCCCTAACCTCTTAAATTTCACCCCAAATCCTGAATCAGGGAGACATATCTGAGGGCACATGCCCCTGTCTCCCTGCAGATTGATCTCACAGAATAAAGCTGATTTCTTTTCCCAAAAGCTGACACCATAATTAATTGGCTTGGTTATGCATATTGGGTAGGAGAACTCTATTTTTGTTTGGTAACGCTATTTATTAACTGTTAGACATGTAGTCTGTGTAAAGATCAGGAGACTGGGCTTTGTACTTATTCATACCAGAGTCCAAGTCCTCATTCCTTTTCTTATCAACTTTGTGATACTGGGTAAATAGCTAGCCTCTTTAAACCTCAGTTTTTTCTTATGTAATGGAGTTATTAACACAGAAGTTTAGTGAAGACGAAGTAAGATAACACGTACCAAGCACATAAAATTGAACTTGGCTCCTACTACATGCTAAAAAATACATGCACCATTTGTTGTTTATTATCACTAGTATTACCACTGCTATATGAAACACCCAGTACAATGCCAATCATGAAGCAAGAACTCAATATATGTTACTTCCCTCTCCTCATTTCATAATTTGAAATAATATTCATAAGTTTAATGATTATCCTTCCCTCCTATGGACAAGCATTTCCTCTTCAGCCATAGTGTAAATGTAGAAAACTTCTGGCTCCTTTTCATGAGTTCTGAGTATAGCTGTGCTATTTCTTTCTCCTTAGCAGTTAACTTCAGAGTTTAGTTTAATTACTCAAAGCACATTGCAGAAAGTGTGCCTTTCCTGGGTCAGTGGCTCACACAGCTGATACACACAGAAGTAAAAGAGCTAGGGCGATGGCTTGTCAGTGCCCTTTCCGCTTGCACAGAAAGTGCATTTTCAATTAAAAATCTCCATGGAAGCCACTGGCCCCAGAGGCAGAGACTATTTTTATCTGAAGAAGTTGGCCCCTAAAACTTTCTTTGCCATCTGATTTTACCTCACCCTCACTCCTCTTGTCTGGCTCCCACATTCCTTTCCCACTGGAAGTGAGATCTAGTTTCAGGGAAACGCTTGGCTGGCAGGCAGGCAGGACACATTTTATAAAAAGCAAGTATCTGAAATTAAGATTTCAACCTGTTGTCCCCATAGCAGCTTCTTCCAGCTTTTACTTTCTACCCTGAAGTGAAATTAGAAATACCAAAATTTCTTTGGAAATAAAAGGTAAAAAGGGAAGCACTTCCTTGGTTCTGATTAAAATGCTCAGACCAGTGCTTCCTTACCTTCCTTGTATGAGTCAAAGAGAACTCACAAAGAGGAGTTCAAATCCCTTACCAGAGTGGAAGTGACTTCCTGTGGAAGATGCTGTTGGTGGGAGGAAACGTGAAGATCAACTATTCCTCGCTGACGTTGAGACACCAACGATTCTACTCAGAGTCCCACAGGTGCAACAGCCCCACACCTCCCCAGAATGACACAACTCCATATTATGTTTGATTTTCTGGAGTAAGGGACCTCTATCCTCTTGCTTTCCTTCACTTTCGAAAATGTCACAATGGATCCCTGTAATACAAGTCACTTATCTAGAAATAGAGATGGTTCCATGTGATTGTTACAATCCTATGCCCAACTCCCTTTTTGACCCATTGCACCCATTTTCCAGGCAGTTTATTAGGTCTGGCCACGCAGATTCTAGGAACTCACCTCTCTATGTAGGGGTGCTCCCACTAGCAGTCTATGCCTATCTTTTGATCCATCATTCACAGATCCAGAATGAATTCAGAGACTCCAAGCTCCATGTCAGAACGACATAGGAGCCCATGATCACTCAGTCACATCCACTCATTTTTAGCTGAAGGACTGAATTGAAGCTTAGGGAGATAAAGCAATTAACACACAGTCACCCAAGCAGCTGTGGCAAAACCGAGACTAGAAGTCAAGATCTTTCTTTGTCATTTCAGACTGTTCCTCTTCCTATTCCTAAGCAGTGGGACTTTACTGAGTAGCAGCTTAGCTGGACTTATTCTTCCTCAGCAAGATTATAAATGGTCTATTCTCAAATGGACTGCAACTGCTAAATTGTTAATAACAATTTAGGCATATTAGAATATGATAATTTGTGCCCAAAGGCACAACTTCTATTTCTAGGCAGATGACACATGCATCTATGCCAAAATTCTCCCTCTTGACTCGGGCTCACATAATATTTTGTGTACAAGATAATATTCCTCAACACTCAACCAGTGCATATTTAATGAGTACCTCCAATAGGCTCAGCACTCTTGCAGGTGCTGTAGAGATTAGAGGGGAAAAAAATTGTCAATACAGATTTAGAAGAATGAAGATGCCTATGGAGGAAATTTAGAAGGAAGGAGTCCAAAGGCTTTGGTTTCCAAAGACATGCTGGATCCAGAAGTGTCAATGGCTGCTGGTGGTCAACTGAGGGGGCAGAGATGTTATGTAGAAGCCCACTGAAGATGCTGTTATATCACACCGACCAGGTCAAGGGAAAACTCTTGACATTTCAAGATGAAATATACTTTGCTTAAATCAAGACTCTGTGTGTGGGTTTAATTTATACAAAAGGAGTACAGGGGCAAAGTCATTGCAGTCAGAGAGCTAATAAAACCCCATGAGACACCACTTTCTTTCTCAGCAGAATAATAGCTAAAAGTTAAAGACGGTTATGACTTAGTCTGCGAGCCATTCTGCTGACAGATCTTTTTCCTGTGTTTTTTATATCTAAATGGAATGATGGGTACCCTTGAAAAAAATGCTGCCTAATTCTAGAATTAGATCCCTCTTGGTTCCATAAGGATGATTTGTGATTTAAGGTTTGAAAAGAATTTTGATTTAGTGATAAGAAGAAACACCCATCATGAAATGGTTTCGAAGTTTGTCAGATTTCTTTTCCTTAATGAATCAAATGCCATCTTCCACTTCCTAGTTTTTAGAATGCCATAAATTTATATAACTCTGAAGTTTACAAAGCACTTTCATTTCCCCACTTAGAGAGGAAAGGAGAGCCAGTATCGTTACCTTCATGTTATAGATGAAGAAACTAAGCTTCAGAGAGGTTGGGTGACTCGCCCAAGATTATACAGCTAATAAGTGGCAGAGTTAGATAAGGGGCGAAGTCTTCACTCGTTTCATCCAATGACCTTTCTGTCACACTCGAATGGCCTAGTGTTAAAAGGAAGAAAAGGAAAAGGAAATAAGATTAAGGCAAGGGTTAGGACTCATGGATACTTCCTAAGGTAACCCAGCTTCCCAAAAAGTAAAACAGTTGGAAGAGAAAATCCACTCCATTTTTATATGTTTTAAAGCCCTCACCAGTGTCATATAAAATGAAAAATTAATGAACACCTGTAAAAGATTTCATTGCCCAGATCTCTGGGGTCACAATTTAAAGTTAATGTTATTTTCTATATTAATAGCTGCTCCCAATGATGTTTCCTTTTAAATTAATGCAGATGCCAGGTAATTTGGAAGAGACCAAATAGACCAGGAGGAGCAGCTCAAATTGCTCACTCAGCAGCCCTCTAATTTGAAAAGAGAGCTTCAGGAACAGTTACTACCTTTGGGGCCTCGTCTGGGGTCATTACAAGCACACAAGTTACTCCTTAAGGATAACAGCCCCTATTTCTTATCCTTCAGAAAAATGTGGGCACTCCTAGTAATGGCAGAATAGAATTCCATTATCACGATACTCCTACTGAGTTTCTCTTCCACTCTTCATTTTTCAAACATTTTCCTTAGATATGACTGCTGGCTCCAGCACCAATGAGGGAGTAGGATGACACACTCTGCTCATACAATGGCCATGATCATCAGCATGGCGATTTCAGATGAAGAATGGAAACATCCTACGTCTGAGACCCAAGCTTAGGAGTCAGAGACTGCTCAAGACGCAGCAAGCTCTCCAAGTCGTGTCTTAATTCTGGAAGAGCTGAGGCTGTGCCCCAGCCTCCTTGAACCTTTAGCCAGACCTCCCTCAAGGAAAAGAACCTCCCAAATGTTCCCAGGTTCGTTGCTCCCCACCTCCTCTGATCAGAGACATAATTATTTCTGTGAACAGGAAACAAAGGAAACGTGTGGGTGTCTTTCCTGACACTGGTTTGAAGTTATTCTAATATATTAGCCGAGATAAGAGTGGAATTCCTCGGGCACAGTGAACATTTCAGGTGGAATTCGCGTTGAGCCTTCGTATGGGCCTACTCCTTTCCTCTCAGCCTCTAAGTTTGCTTTTGAAGCACAGTCTTATGGAGAATTAATGGACTAGCTGTATAACTGTAGAATTGATGGACTCCAAATATTACCAGTAACAGACCACCTCATATAGATAATGTATGCATGCTGCTCTACCAACACATGCTAAGACACAACATGCATTTTAGCACATGAACAGAAACTGCAACCTAAAAGATAACTAGAAATAGGAGTTGTATTTTTTCTGTACTTTAATGAATCCTCTTAAGTCCTTCTTTAACCAAGGTTTAAAGCACTCTTATGAGGCCACTGGACTAACCATCATGTTCTACCCGCCATTTTTTCTCTGGTGGCCCTGTTGGGTATGGTAGGGAGAGGAGTCTTAATGTATTTTGCTTGAATGAATTCTTTCTGCTTCCTTGTTACCTGGCTAGCAAAGCAAGCAGGGCACATGGATGGTGGCAGAGCCTCATGTTTCATGTTCCCAAATACTTGGAACATCAAGCAAAGAAGAGTGGGACAGAGACCCAACTGTATCTTTTCCTCAAAGGCATGTCTCCAATGAACGTCTTTTAAGTTTTGATTAAATTACTCTTATATAAAGTCACTTTGAACTACAGAAAATAGAAAACGAGAAAAAAGTATTACTCTTTCCAACATTCCTTAGAATTATGAACTTGAGATATTAGTAGTCTTAAAAGTAATTTTGCAGGTGGTTCACTGAGTCCCAGAGAGGTGACAGGACAGGCCCAATTTTACACAGCCAGTCCCAGTGGATGGCAGATCTGGTGCTCCAAGCCTTCTAAGCTCATTTTCACTCTAGTAGAATTTATGTTTTAAGGTGGCAAAGCATTGGATTCCCAGGTCATAGACAATCCCACCTTTTATGCCCCCTTAAATTTTTTTTCTCCTCTTGCTTTCCTTCAAGGAAAATATATTGTAATAAAGTTTCATATGTGGCTTTCTCTTTTTCTGATTTAAGATTCTTTTTTTTCACATTTTATTGTAAAATAAAACATAAATAAACCCACACAAAACATATTTTGGGGTTTGTTTTCCCAAGATGGACTGGGAGCATTCCTGTCTGTCTCTTGCAGCTTAAGCGTGCTTGCCTTTCTCTGCCCTGACTTTCTCGCCCACCTTTACCATCCACTCCCAGCTGGTGCTCCTGTGAGGAAGCTTGCTCTCAGGATTACTCTCAACCCGACTCCATCCTGGACCCCTCCATCTTCCTGTTTCTGCATGGGCTGCTGCAAAGCTCTCAATCTGGAACATCCCTTAGCTGATTTCAACTAATTTTCTATTTTTAAAAGAATTCTTTGTTTCTTATTTCTCATCTCTTTGCTCTGCTTTCTGGAAGATTCTCTGAACTTTATCTTCCAGCTTATCATTTTTTTAAAAAACCTTGGCTATTTTAATTTTATTTTCCAAGAATTATTTCTTATTTGTCAGTTGTCTTTCCTTTATAGCATCCTGTATTTTCTCTTTCAGTCCAATGATAGGGTTGCATATATTTAAAGTTTTCCTCTGTTCTTTGCAGTTTGTCATTTTCTGATGTGATCTTGCTTCCTGGTGTTGGTTTTGGTCCGTCTCTTTCGGGCAGGAAGCTTTGCTCAGTGTCCGATGACCTTGGCTGTCTGTCCTGTTGGAGAGTGGGGCCCGGAAAGTTTGACAAAGAGTTCATGTTGGGAGTGCCGAATGGCGAGCTTCACGTCAGGTCATTGGGGGGCTGATCTAGCAAATGATAGACGGCGTTATCTGGACACTGTCTCTCTGAGGTCTTAAATTTCCTCAGAGCAAAACCATCCAACTTAGCTGACGGCCAGCATTCTGGAAGCAGGACTAGGAAGGTATCTGAGGACTCTTCCATTCAACATTGGAGTTTCACTTCGTTACATTTTGAGTCCTCCACTCCCCTTCACTCTGCTTGGTGTTTTGAGTCCAGAGTTCATCCAGGGAGGGTTCCTCAGATTTCCTGTGGGCAGGGTCTGTTGGCAGCACGGGGGGCGAGGGACGACCGGACTGTGGGTAGAGAAAGGAAGGGATAGCCATTTTGTAAAGTATCACAGAACCCCACTGCTCTTTCAGCCATCTCCCTGCTTTGGCCTCGTCCTCCTTCTGTATCCCTCCGCCTTCCTGGCGCCTGGTGTTTCCAAGAACTTTACTTTCATTGGTCCTGTAGGGCATACCAGCTGGCTGCTTATTGACATGCCCCTGGGCGGGCACTTGAGCCATAATTCTGCTCTGCTCAATCTGTTATCACTTCTTCCCCTTCCCTTCTCTGATACTTGTAAAACTTCTCATCCATTGCTGTCTCCTCCAATTTTCCTTGTGCATATGGTTAATGCCTTTTTAGGTTTCGAGAAAGAGAGGAGATAAATGGATGTGGTTAACTTGCTGTTTTAAAACCTGATATCAGTAGGCTTCATTTGCCTTCTCAATGTCACCATAAAGTAACTTCAGTTACACGGTCAATTGTTCAAGGTTGCTTAAAGTTTTAAAATAAATCTATATTTAGACCAAAGTGTAGAGAAATTTTTTTGATGCACCAGTGGATCCATTTAAAAGGCAGGAGATTTATTGTTTGCTCAAATAGCAATGATTTTAAACTGCTGAAGTCCTTATCAATAACATCCAAAAGAGATTTCTTTGGGTACTTTTTGAGATTATAAAGAAATTTTGTTTAATTCAGATATTCATTTCAAATTACAGCATTTTAGATTAAGTCTTCATTTTAGAGAATATTTTTCTCAAGTAATTTCTTGGAAGTTTTACCAACTTCCTCTCAGAATTATAACCATAGCTGTCCTCTTTAGAAAGCATCTACCAGATTGACTCAGCTGAAATTTTATCTCATGCTCCTTGCGCGATTGCAAAGTCCCCATGTCCTTACACATAAGAGAGCTATTGGTGACCTTTAATTCAGAGGTTAATTTTGATTTTGCAAGTCCTTGTCACGTCTATGAGCAGGTGAGGGTCATTTTCAGAACATGTAATAACTTAATAAGGTGAAAAACCCATTTGTTACTCTCTGCAATGACTCTAATATTAATTTTTTATAGTCACAGCAAAGGACCTTGTTATTCTGCCTGAATTTCTTGTATTCTCCTCCTGGAAATTGATATCTTTCTTCACACACATCAGGCCCGGTACACCATCTGTACTCTAATGGACTTGCAGTACCGCCAGGGGCTGTACGTGGCCCTGAACTTTTCAGTACCAGTCATTTCTTGGGTTTGCTCATGAAAGTTCCAGTTAAAATGCAAATATATGAGTATTTCAGCTACTGCTGTCCTGGGATAACCAGAGCAACTGAATTCAACAGGGCCTTAAGAGACTAGGACAGGTACATTTTAATGGGACCAAACCAACGAAGATGATGCTGTGTGAAGCGTTATCCGGCACTGCAGAAGCGAGAGGTGAGAAGAAGTGGGAATCCCTCAAAGCTGCCTGAGAATGGATCGGGCTGCCTCTGGGTAGTGAGCCATGCCCCTGGAATAATTCACGCAGATGCCAGATGAAATCTGGCAGAAATCCTGTAATAACAATAGCTCCCCTGGTTACGTAGCACAATACTATTTTCAAAGTGTTTTCACATCCATTATCTCCTTTCCTTTACTCCCAGTCGTCCTATGAATCCTATGAAATAGAACAAGTTATAATTTATAAAGAAGGAAACTGGATACCAGAAAAACTATGTAACCATTCCCAAGGTCACACTACTGATAATAAATAAGTAGTGGAACCAGCATTAGAACCCAAGCTTCCTTACTCTGGGCTGGGGTTCTTTACTAGACAATGTTTTTCAAAAGATTGCCTGAAAACTCCTAACATCAGTGGAAGTGACCAGTGACTCTGAGGTCTAAAACTATTGTCTCAAAAGGCCCAAGGAACGGTGACTTCCTTGAAGTCTTATGTTTTATCTTAAAAAATAGTGGGAAGGTTGTATTTCGCTCTGTATTAGTCTGTTTTTTCTTCAAAACAAGCTACTTCAATGATCTCAGGCCTTAAGATAATCAGTATTTCTTTTCTCACTTACGGGTCTGGGGGTTGGCGGTGACTGTGTGGACCTGGCTGAGATAGGCCGGCCTTGACCCTCGGCTGTGTGTTGGGGTCAGATCTGCTCTGCAGGTCTTCTCATTCTCCTTGGACCAGTAGTGACCCGGGGCATGTTCTACTCATGGCGGATCAAATGAGTGCAAGAGGAGCAAGCAGAAAGAGGCGATGCCTCTTAGGGCAGCTGTCACCTCCAACCTCCTTCTGATGGCTGAAGCATGTCATACAGCTGAGCCCAAAGTCAGTGGGGCAAGATATATTTTCCATTTGTTCTGCTATACTGCAAAGTCACGTGACAGAGGAAATGAAGAATTGAGACATGCAATCCAGTCAACCACAGCCTTCCCTCTTGACCACAGTTATTCACCCCCAGGTGTAAAATATATTCACCTCCAGGCTAAGACTCCCAAAATTCTCATCTAATCCCAACATTAGGCTCCAAGTCCTGAATCTCATGATTGACATCAGATCCAGATGCAACTCCTCTTGTTATGGAGACTTATAACCTAAAAAGACACGTTACCTGCCCACCCCCATGCCTTTGCATACATCACTTCATACTTAATGTAGAATGGTGGGAGAGGGAGAGGCTGAAAGCCAAAAATATTTGGCAGACCAAAAATGAGAGGCACACAGCATTCAGTAATCCACTGTAATTCTGAAATCCCATTGGGAAAATGTTGCCAGGTCATAGATAAGGGAGTATTTCTTGATTGGGCCCAGTTCTGCCCCCTGGGAGCAGCCCCCAAACATTGTTCTCTGTTGATCTTGGCTCTAGCTCCCAGGAAGTCCTTCCTTTTTGATCGTCTTTTATGGCCACGCCCCACAGAAGAGGGTTGTGGTGAATATGTCCTTCCTGGTGGCTGAGCAGATTTCACTGAGTGTTTCTTGCTTATGGACTGTTTGCTGCCCCTGGTCTTTTTAGAGCTAAACAGTCATAGGCTTTTTCAATTAAGACTGGCAGTAGTTCTGCCAATATAATCATCTCAAGAGCATTGCAAGTTTTCCATGTATTTGATTTCAGTCAATTCCATGGGCCTAAGCCACACCCACCATTCTTTTTGGATATAGATCTCTCTATAGACTTATTATAAATCCTTTGAGCTTAATAGGCTTCTGAGGGAGCATACCCCTAGTCTATATAGAAGCACTTTTTTTCCAGTTAAAACCGTCTATAGGAGCCATTTTAATCCTTTCAGATGTCTTTAAAAAGGTATGACTACCATGACCTTGATTACTGTTTGCCTTTAAGGACAGTGCCCTGGATCAAGTCATTTCCTGAGGCGGTGTCTTGATGGCTTCATCTTTAAGAAACAGTTGCATTTCCTAACCCTACAAGTCCCCAAATTTCTGGGCTCTCTACTCTGTTTGGAAACTGAGTTTATCTTTCTTATAGTACCTAACTAAAGGAACCAGCTCATTTTATCAACATTTTGCCTCAAAACGCTGACCCAACACCACGTTATTATGAATATTTTCTGTGTTCCGAGTTACCACAGAGGACAGTCTTACCAAATGGTTTGTCAGTTACATAACATAGGTCACAATTTTTCCATCTTCTATAATAATTTCTGTATTTTCTGTCAGTTGATCTCACAGCCAATCTTCTAGAGATTTCTTTCACTAGCACTCTAGTTCTAGGTACCAATGTCTGTATTAGTCAAAGTTTGCCACATAATAACCAAAATCAAAATCTTAAGGGGTAAAACAATAAGTATGTATTTTTCTTTCTCATGGTTCTTCAGGCTTCCTTGGCATGGCTCCAGGCTTTATGTTGGGTTCAAGTTGTCCCTACACGTCTTCTTATTCTCTTTGGACCAATGGCTACCTGAAGCATGGTCTCATGGCAGATCACAAGAGGGGTACTCAGAAATCATTATCACTTCTGCCTCCATTCTCTTGTCCAAAGCACGTCACACAGCTAAACCCCAAATCAATGCCTATTCTACTGTTCTGCAAGACACATGACAGAGAAAGACATAGAATTGAGACAAATAAGCTAGTTATCATGCATTTCATAATGTACCTTTGTTTTAACTTAATTTTTAAAGTATACTGGAGACTTCAAATAAAATTAATATTCCAGGATTATTTCATGGCTTTGAATACTCCTGACACTCTACCAAGCGCCCCTTAGGGGGATATGCTGTCCAATTTGGAAAGCAGAGCTTCATAAAACTGTGCCTCAAGCATTGAGAGGGACGATGATCTTGCAGGTCCTTTCCAATAAGGATTTCCTGATTTTATGACAAAGGATAGGGGGACACTGAACCCTTCACCCAATTCACACTTTTGCCTTAGGCCGATCTGAATCAACTTTTGTCACTTCTGCAATATGGTCTCACCTGCTCCCTATCTTCCAGCAACAAAATTATGAGAAGGATGGAGAATGAATGCAGGAGGAAGTCTTCCTTTGAAAACACGTGCTGATTGTTGCCTATAGGCATTGCAAAAGGAAGAATGCAAGAATATAATGTCCTTTTACTGATTAATTCATTCAACAAATATCTTTTATGCATCTATTGTGTGTCAGATAAGGATGCTAGTGGTTAAGGTCTGAATGTCCCTGAGGAATTTTCAGGTGGACTTCCCGGGCCAAACTGTTTCCATGTTAATGCTAAAAAGTATTTTCCATTTTTTACTCTTGTTCTTAATATCTTAATAGAAGATAAACTATCGCCTATTATGCCAGACATTAAAAAGATTTCCAAAAACATAAAACAATGCCACTCTTCTCACTACTTTTGTTTTACTCATTTCTCATAAGAAAAATACAGTCATTTGTCATAAGAAATATCATATTTATGTTAATATGTAATGATTTTATTATTGTTATTTTTAAATGAATTAATAAATTAACACTGTTAACTCTTCACAATTTTCATTTCCATTATGGGAAACATTGATAAGTATAACCCGCATAAATGAAAGCTCTCAGTGGTGTCCTCAAAAAATTTTAAGAGTGTAAGATATCCTGAGACTGGGAAGTTTGCAAACTACTGTGAGAGTGAATGGAGGCAGCATGGTCCTTCTCATTCAGAGCTTGTACTGAATTATCTAGAGACTGCCGAGCAACGCTCCTCCCTTCCATACGCTGCTCACTATGACAAGGGCTGGAAGCCTGAGAACTCATTTCCTAGAATCCCTTGCCAGGAGGGTTTCAGATTAGATTCTGCCAGTGAGATGCATTCTCACGAGAGTTTGAAAATAGAAGCCAACTTGTTACTCCATGGGCAGGCGTCTGGGCTTCAGCAGATATGAGGTTTTTCGGCAGCTCTGGGTATTGCTGTATCGCTGTTTCAGGGACTCGTGCAGCTATGATTATCACCCATGACTTTTTGTGGTTCCAGAAAGTTCCTGACTCTCTGAAAGCCAGTGGCAAACTTTAATTGTTCTCCTTCCACCTTTTCAACATTTTTGTAGTCATCCAATTCGCTAATTTACATCCCTTTCTGCTTGGAATACTTGGAGAGATTTTGTGTTCCAGAACCAGCTTACCTTGTTGTTGGAGAGTCAAACAAAGACCAAATGAACAAATAAATTACAAAACACACCCGGGCTGTGATAAGTACCGCAAGAGAAATAAAATGAGTGTTGTAATGTAGACTCGACTTTAGGTTAAAATATAGAGGCTCTCCTTTAGGTTAAAAAATCTGTACATCAGAACTGTATAATCTATTCATTCATGTTGATGATTATGTATCTGTTTTTTGTTTTCTAAAAAAAGCATGTGTTTTTTTTAAGTTTCAAGGCATGAAGAAATAAAATCCTAAAATTATATTAGAAAAGTGACATTGACTTTAAGAAATTAGTAGCAGTGCTCCTCGCCTCCATGATTTGTGAATGTGTCATAAAGTTTTACAGACTCTCACCATATGGAAATGTTTTACACAGAAATGCTTGGGAACATAATTTAGAATCTTGTTACATAACAGCTTGATATAAAACATTGATTTGCTGGTGTGATTAATGAAAAGCAAAATTTCCATTAATTTTTATTTAATTTCTGAGAAGTTTTCTACTTCATTAACTCTTCTGGAAATATCACCACAATCTGAGTCCTAGGAAACACAACTTCTAGTGACTGGAGCAGAGGCCTTAGTTTGCAGCAACAAAATTTTTCATACCTCAGTTAGGCAGAAACAAGCAATGTTCACCATTAGTAATTATTTAGTTTAAATATTTTACCAAAGTTGTAAGGAAGACATAAATGTTGAAATTGCATTCATCAGATGAAATGGGTGTGAAGTGTGTGCGTGTGTGTACAGTAGAATTAGATTTCCCTGAAACTTCAAGCTGTCTTCTTAGGTCTGTAAGACAAAAAAGGATGTGTTGTGGACACACACAAGTTTGTCATTAGAAAAAGCCTTAGAAGTCAAATGCTAAATCAGTTCCTTTTCCAGATTTCAAACACTGCTAGGGCTAGTGACTTGTCCAAGGGCACATCTAGAATGCAGCTACTGTCTGGGCTCTAGAGCAGTTAGTGAAGCCCAAGACCCAGTGGCTATGGAGAATTTTCCAGAGCTCAGCTTTCTGGAATTTGTATTATGAAAACAATAGACTTTTTTTTTTTTTGAGGAAGATTAGCCCTGAGCTAACATCTGCCACAAATCCTACCCCCCGCCCCCGGCTTTTTTTTTTGCTGAGGAAGAATGGCCCTGAGCTAATATCCATGTCCATCTTCCTCTATTTTATATGTGGGATGCCTGCCACAACGTGGCTTGACAAGTGGTGTGTACAGGACAGTTCCAACACCTGGGATCAAGCTGGTGAACCCTGGGCTGCTGAAGCAGAACGTGCAAACTTAATCACTGCACCACCAGGCTGGCCCTGAAAATAATACACCTTTAAATCTCAATATAAAATTTACTCTAATGTCATAAGTACTTTTAAATAACTCCATATTCTTCCCTAGAGATGATTGCAAGTCTCTCCCTTCACAGTCTGACCCTTCCATAGACAATTTCCCCAACTTGAGACTTTTAGAGGAAGCAGTCTTTAAAGAAAGGGAAGAGGAATTAACTTGAAAGAGTATTTCTCACACTTTTTATTAGGGATTCTTATTGAGGAAAGACATAATAGGAGGCAATTTGGTGTCAGATCTATCTTCAGATAACGGTAAGTTACTTAAGAAACTCACATCTTCTTTGTCCTGTAGCCCTTGAGAAGAGGGCACTAAGATTCAGGGGAATCTAATTCCACTGTTCACGTGAATAACTGCCAGTTACTCAGCTTATTGAGCCTCAGTTTCCTAATCAAGAAAGGTGTGATCATACTGAGCTGCTAGGACTGTAGCAGGAGCTAAACCGAAATGAATGTTAGATGCCTTGGGCAGTAGAGCACACAGTAGACACCTAAAAAGAGTAGCTCCCTCACACAGTCACCTTGGACTACAGTGGGCACAAGCTGTGAAAGTAAGTTGATCCTATGTCACTCTTCTCATCATGTCACATATAATGAAGTTTAGAAATACTAAGAAGTTGAGCATGTTGCACATTTATTTACTGGGATGAATTTACTGGTTATAAGCCATACAAAGAGGACAGAAAAACTATTTGATTAAACCTCATCTCCTAACCTCAAAAGTGAATCATGGCACTTATTTTCCAACCAAGCAGATGCTATAAAAAGCACTACATAAGTCAAGGGATTGGATTTGTATCTTTTTATTTGTGAATTTTATTTAAATCTTTCCCTTTTATTCTTCTTTTCAGTAAAGCCTTTAAAAAATCACTTTTAGATCTTTCCAATAAGTATCAATATAATATCCTTCACCATTATTAATAACCTTTTTAAAACATAGTGGCCCTTCTGTATGTATTCAATCAAAGGAATCCACATTCTTTTCCTAATTTGGTTTCTAAGGGTATCCCTTCCCTCCTCTAATGATGAGTCATATCTGTGGGTGCTGAAAAAAAGACGGAAGTTATCTCAAATATATCTCAGAAAAGCATGCATTTTATTTTTTTCTGAGATTTTTTTCCCAAAGGAGGCACATCTGTTTAAAGTACCACTAGCTTAATAAAAACTAAATTGCTACAGGAAGAATGACAGAGTCATGATCAAATGAAAACTAAGGAACTGTCTTAGTTATTTTTAAATTGCTGCTGTATACCATTTTGACAAGAGGCCCTGATCAACAGACAAAATGGCTGCCTTCTTTACCTGGTAACAATGGGTGTTAATGGACAATTAACTGATGAATGGGGTGAAAGCCAGAGAGGAAAGAAGGGGTGGTAGAGACAGAAAGTGGGTTATAAGGGTTGAGGATGCTGGAGGTGGAAAGAATCTTGGAGAACAATCTAATATTCCAAACCCCTCGTTTTATAAATGAGGAAATTACAGGCAAATGAGATAAAGTGACAATCAAACTGAGAACCTGCCCCTGGAAAATCAAGAGTTACAGATGACTTGTCTGCACAGGAGAAGCCCAGGGAGAAATGGAAGCCCTTCTCTGTGCTCAAATTAGGTTTAGAACTGGAATTGTCAAGTTGTGCTCTCTCTGTTGATTGGGTCATCAAACTAATCGGCTCTTTTCCTAATCTCTGCTGAAAGCTGTGCTTTGCAAACCCAGCGTGTGTGTGCACAGGAAAGTAAAGGTCAGACCTTGCACCCCAGCAGCTACCTTGACAGTTTTTAGCACCGGTTTTGTGCTGAGAAAATACCTTCCTGCAATACTGTCACATCAGCTTCTCTGTTATTTTTCCTGTAATCCATTGTCTATTTACCAAGCACCCAAGATATGCACAGCCCCGGGTTGAGTGCTTCATGGAAATATTAAAGTACAAGGCGAGTTCCTTTAGGAGCCTACAGTCTAATTAGGAAATAAATAGATGGATGGAGAAGTGAAGTGACAGATACGTGCCTGTGTGCGTGAGGAGTCAGGGCTATGGCTCAGCAAAGTGGTGACTTCTGTACAGTGTCCTGGATTTGATCTGGAGCAGGAAATGTGGACACGTTCTAGATGTAGGAAGGAGACTGGGAACAGCATTCTAGGAAAGGAACAGCATGTGTGTACACTTTAAGTTGGTAATAAACACCATGTATATCAGGATCGAAAAGGAACATAATCTGTTGAGGGAGCAGGGATTCATGGTGAAGAATAGTTAGATAAGTATGTTTTACAAGGACTTGAGTACCAGGCTGAAGCACTTTATATTTATCTCATTAAACACAACAATCCTGGGCTGGCCCAGTGGCACAGTGGTTAAGTGCACATGTTCTGCTTCAGGAGCCCCGGATTCACTGGTTCGGATCCCGTGTGTGGACATGGCACTGCTTGGCAAGCCATGCTGTGGTAGGTGTCCCACATATAAAGTAGAGGAAGATGGGGACAGATGTTAGCTCCGGCCAGTCTTCCTCAGCAAAAAGTGGAGGATTGGCAGCAGATGTTAGCTCAGGGCTAATCTTCCTCAAAAACACACACACACACACACACACAAAATCCTACTCATTACAAGCCTATGAGTAAATAACCTATTTGTGGTGGAAAGTAGAGAAGATAAATTGCCTTGTGATCCATTAAAATAATGACATGGAGCCAATTTTCCAGATTTCCAAAAAGCCCCTGATTTTATGAGCTACTCCTCTAGTAAAATTACCTTTCTGACTCCGCAACAGTAAAAAAAAACACTCTCCAAACCACAATACTGAAACAACTGGGGTGTTTTGGGTTTTCTCCACATGTGGATTTATAAGTCTTTATTACTATTTCATTGTGGAAATTGTTTTGGCAAATATGTGTTTGGAAGTATGGTCTGGGGCTGGCCCCATGGCCAAGTGGTTAAGTTCTTGTGCTCCACTGCAGCGGCCCAGGGTTTCGCTGGTTCGGATCCTGGGCACGGACATGACACCGCTCATCAGGCCACATTGAGGTGGCGTTCCACATGCCACAACCAGAAGGACCTGCAACTAAGATATACAACTATGTACCGGGGGGTATTTGGGGAGATAAAGCAGGAAAAAGAAAAGATTGGCAACAGTTGTTAGCTCAGGTGCTAATCTTTAAGAAAAAAAAAAGATTGGCTACAGTTGTCAGCTCAGGGGCCAATCTTTAGAAAAAAAAAAAAAGACGTTCAAAAAGCAAAGGCTTATGAGGGGAAGAAACCAAAAATGTAATGGATCTGACAGAGCAACAGAGAAATAGAATGATGAGGTCTGAATTTCCATTAAATATATTAGTGTTTTGTATGACTGAACCAGAAGGAGATGCAGTACCCTGCCTACCCCCTAGAAACCTCTTAAAGGTCGAAATGAGACCCGTGAGAAGCAGAGAAGAGATGGAGGCTGCTGAAGGGAGAGTGACTAAAGGAAATAGCTTTGAATATTCTCACGGCCTGATTTGAGGTTGAGGACACACCAGGACAAGGGATGGTCCACGTAAGATATGTTTATTTGGCAGATAACAAAGGTCAAGGGAACCAAGCTCCATCATTTTTTCTAGGATGCCCTCATGCTGGGATAAGAAGAACATGTTCCAGCCAATGATGTTGAAGGAGCTTTTGATGTCAGGATATGAGCTGTTGTGGGGTCCCATGGTTCTCTATCACTGTCAAGCTAGGCATCCCTGTTGGCTCCTACAAATGGTCCAGAAGAGCTTGTTTGGGGTTGTGGTAGGGTCACACAGATTGTCCTGCTCTACTGAGCGTGCAACTCCAGAGGGGACACATATGGAGTGCAGGTGGTGGGAGGTGGGGGGAGGAAGAAAGGGCAAACCCACTTAACCAGCCAAATCAACGGAATCTACACTGCAGGACAATGGAATCAGTGATTTCACCGCCAGCTTCACTTCACCCCTCTTTGTGTGTATGTGATTTAGGAACCACTTGCAGTCACTTCTCATGGACTCTGATGGCTTTATTTTCATCCCTACCTGCGTAAGTTGGCTAAATAGCGAGCCTTAGGGCTCCCTTTATGGCCTCTTGTCCTTTCTTGTCCTGGGCTAGTTGTCCAGCCCTTAGTCCTGGCTAGAAGCAGCCAGCACCTTCAGGAACTCCTTGTGAAACTCTGGTGACCAGGTTGCTGTCCAGCCATCTCAAATGTCTCCGAGTTCAAGAGTTTGGCTGTGTGTAGGCAGCCTTTTCTAGAGAGATGCTGGATGGGGCAGGTCTTCTGAGTCTACCCGGACCTCAGCCCAGGCTCCTAGGCATTTAGGGGAACAAAGAAATGGTGCCAAGGTTAAAAGTCCTCCTGCTTCCCCCAGTCTGGTGGACGGGGGCACATGCCAAGTTTACCAATGGCTCCAGCTCCTGAGTGGATTTGGAGATCCATGGAGGGAAAGGAAGAGATGTAAGTGACATAACCAGTTCCCTTTGGATTAACCTGGTAATGACTGTGTTGTATTCTTAACCCAGCCTGGCCTAGAAAAACTCTCACACTGAATAACCTTTCATGGTTTCTAAACCACAAATTTGTGACTGCTGAAGCTAAACATGACCTCAATGGTCTTTTAGCTGCCTTATCATACCTGGGATGGGAGCGTGGATATGTAGGAGTCTCAGGGATCCCGATAAGGGATCAAGAGTGGCAGATAATAGGAAACTTCCTTTGTGCTGGTTTTAGGACTGACACCGTCTCACACATGGGCCATCAGGGTTGCTGTGTTCTCCGCTGGAATCCTAACATCCTCCCATAAGCAGTTTGCCTTTCTCCCTGCCACCCAGGGCAAGCTTTGGAGAAATGGGGCACAGATAATATGTGAAAGTTGAGCAGGGGTCTCAGACTAAGTCTATAAGTCTAAACTCAGGAGGCTTTCTTGAAGGAGTTGCTATGGAAGCCAGAGATGAAGTCTGGGTTTTACTCCAAGATTGATGAGGTTTCTGAGCATAGTTAGCATGACACCACGAGGGGGCACTGTGAAGCTGTGGCCATTACTCATTTCGCTCTTGCCCAAAGTGAAATTTAAACCTGGCAACATATTCTGTCTCTGTACGGGAGCTTCATGCAAGTCTTTAGGTAGCATTTAAACTTTAAAGCTGTAGGAACGTTTAGTAAATCTGACAGCATCATTACGAGCAGGCTGGATTTCCCTCCTTAAAACCAATACTGAATTCAATTTTACTGGGAGTTTGTCACTGTTCATTTTCTCCTTTGAAATGGCCACTTTTCAGTGGTTTCACCATCTGAAGTAAGAATGTGTTATTGAAAATTATGTTATGCCCTTGCCCTAAGCTGTAAAATAGGAAACTTGCTTTCCTCTGTCTTGTAAAGCCTTGCCTTCAACCCGCGTGATTAAAATGTAAAAGCATACAAGGGCAGCGTGGTGCCAGAAATGGATTCACGCCCAGATTAAGTTCTTTTCAGCTCTGGCAGTATGAAAAGCATTGCCCTGGGAATGACGTAGCTCCTGCCCTCAGCGGGCTTACGATCTCCCAGGGAATCTGACAAAATAACAGAAGAGCCAGTTCCTGGCACACTGTTAGTTTTAAGGGAAAAACTGGTCAATTTGGAAAAATGGAAAGAAGAAACACAATAGAATCATTTCTGGAACCATCACAGTTTAGGGAACTTGACATGTCCATAATCTCAGATTTGGGGGCAATACCCCCCAGGTGAGTTTTCTACTTTATCAAATCCATTACGGTTGATATGGCATGTGTGTGTTTGTGTATGTGAGTCTCTCTCTCTCTGTCTCTGTGGAACAAAATTAGGGTAAATGACATCTCCATTACTGAGAGAGCATTTTCCCCTTTTCCTAAAGTTTTCGTTAGTTTCTAAGTAATGTTTTCCTCAGGGCAATTTTGCAAATATGTGATACATGGGAATAGGCACAGGTTGAAATGGTAATCCAGGGACCCTCTCATAAAAATGTTGCAAAGTTTGGAAGAACATTGAGTTTTTAGATTGAAACAGCAATAAAATAATGTTGCCGTGTTATGAACCAGGTGCTGCCTTCTTGCCTAATGTGTCTTAATTCTAATTAGTTAAACAGCAAAATCGAGCCCTTCTTTTTTGGCAAGGTTAAGCGTATGGTTGAGAGCGCTCAGCACAGGATGGGGATTTATAAACTCTGAATCCTGGTCCCAGGTCTATTATTGACTTTGGGAAAGTCATTGAACCTCTTGTTTCTTTTTTCTCTGGAGTAACATGGAGGTAATAAAATGGTCCATCTCACTGGGATGCTGTGATTAATGTCACAAATGATGGAAATATATTTTGCAAATTCAAGTTGGTATTGCAATGCTGATGCGAAGCCCTAGCAAAGGGGGCATGTGTCCTGTTTCAGAGAGAAAGAGCCCCTGGCCCTCCCTCTTTTGCTCACCTCCATCCTCAGAATATGTCCAGAAGCTCCTAGAATGTCCCCCAGCCCTCCTTGCCTTTATGTGAAGTAGAGACATGATCATTTCAAAGACATTTAGAAAGTGTCTTATTTTTATGTTGAGGAAGCAAGGTCTGCTAAAATCAAGTTATTATAGTGCTTGCTCCCCTTCTTGCCTTAGGGTGATGGGGAAGGTATAGGGATTGGGGAAAATAGGGATAAAATCATTTTATTATGTAGGAAAGAGACAATTTCCTTACAAGAGATGGAGGGCATTGGACCAGTACCTCTTGCAATGGCTTTCTCCTCACTAGAGAGCATAAAAGCAGGAACCAGGCTATTTTCTTTTTTACTGTGTCCCCAAGAGCTGGCAGAGTCTCTGGCACAAAGTAGCCACACAATAAATGTTTGTGGAAGGAATGGTGGAGAAAAAAATCAGCTGGTTCCCTTGAAACTACTAATAGCCACACCAAAGTGCTTAGTAGCTGCATTTTCGTGAAGACTTAAATAATAATCATGAAATAATAGGAAATAACCACTAAGCAATTTTATCTCAACTATGCATAAAATAAAAATTTAGCACATTCAAAAATGAATTTTAACTTTCATCTTTGTTATTTTTTGTTTTTTGTTCTTTGTGGTTTCTTAGTGGTCAAATTTTTCTAGAAGCCTGAGTGTCTAGAATACAAAAGAATGAAGAAAGATGCTAGTTGAAACTCAAGATACATTGTGGCCTTTCCAACTAAAGTTAAAGTAGTTCACATGGGAAAATGTAATTTCCGTCAGATGGATTTTATTCTTGTTTACTCCTAAGCATCCAAAATATTTTTACATGTAAAGACAGGAAGAATAGATGCAAATGCCTTCAGAGCCTACTGTTATCTCTTAGAAGCCCCGTGTTACCTGAGAATTGAAAAACAGCATAGCTTAGTCGTCTAACCTTTTTCAAATTTAGAAGTAATTCTCAAGTCTCACCTACAGATGATTCGTGCTGGGATTTCAGCAATTTATTCTTTCATGCACTCTCAGGAAGAAGCCACCACATTTCAAGACTTTCTACTTACTTCCAGAAAGTTCTATCATGAAAAGAAAAGTGAATTTGGTAATACTTCAGGAGAAGAGTTACATTCTCTCAGATTACCACGTGTCCCCCAAAAGCTATTCTTGGAGGGCAAAATAGATTATCGCTTGAAAGAAAATGTGGGTTTAAAGCCATTTTCAAAAGAAGTGCTTTATGTTTTTAAATGAATTGGATCCATATTCAATAAAGAGCTTTGCTGATCGTTTTTTCTAATTACTTTGGCTAACTCATATTTGATGGAAAAAAAATATTTTGAAAACTGCAGTGAAGTGCGAGTTGCTCTCCCATGTAATTAGTTTGTTCTGGGAGCTCATTTTTATTACAAAAATAATTTGTGGTTGGTAGTTATAAGGGAGAGCTCAAGCTGGAAAGCTTCAAGATAATATTTACTATAGGAAGACTTCTCTACCATGACAATTCATATTACTCCTTGGAAGTCAAACATATACTTTATATCTAATTCCAGATATACAGACTTAACAGGCTCAGGCCCTGGACTGTCAGACAGGGTTTCCGTGGCATTCCATTCACGGAGGGAATTAAAGGCTTCGGGCGTCAGTGGCCATCTGTTTTCTTCCAGAGAACCTATTGCCGGGGCCCTGTTTCTCTTTCCTGCCTCTCTTCCTTCCAGCACTAATCTGATTGCATGGAAGATACAGGGGCTGGTGGAGGATGGAGGGAGGGGAAAGCCATGCTCATAGCTGGAGTAACATTTGGGGACATTGACTGGTTTTGCTCCTGGTTCCCTGAAGCTATGAGAAAGGGTGGGGTGGGGATGCTTTCATTTTCTTTTAAAACCAGTCCCTCTGCCAGTGCTCTGGATCCCATCCATACCAGCCCCCTAGGAACTTTCAACTATTTTCAGTTTTATCCTCCATTTGGATCTTTCTCCTTTGCCGTCAAACATGACTAAGTTCATTTGTATTTTAAAAAAAAAGGCTTAACCTTACCAAAGTCTTCAAACAAATGTTCTTTCCCTGGTGCTTTTCTTTCTTTGTGATCCACTTTCTGGCTTTTATGTACTTTGCAGTCTGGCCGTATCCTGAAATACCTTTATGTCTAAAATGTTAATTCAAGAAAATCATACCTCAGTACAGAAAAGAACCCCAAGAGATGATCTGATCTCAATCCATAACTTCAGGCGTCAGTGGCCATGTATTTTTTTCCCCACAGAACCTACTTCCAGGACCCTGTTTCTCTTACCAACGTCTGTCTTCCTCCCAGTGCCGGTATGATTGCATGAGAGACAGATGGAGAGAGAGCCGTGCTCTGCCCATACCTGCAGTGCTTCCCCACTTTGTAGACAAGGCCCTGGGGCCAACAGCCAGAGGAGGCCATGTCTCTGGATAAATCTTAGGGTGCTTTCCCATGCTCTTCAGTTTTTCGACTATGTTTGATACAGTTGAAAGGCCTGTTGAGTTTCCATGACACTGCTTTCTGAATTGAATTCTGAACAACAAGGGAGCATTGGTTGGGGAACTGGAGCTTTATAAAAGGTCGCAATGATGCTGTGGACCAGCAAAGAACTGTCATAAGCAGAGGGCCTTCATGTTACAATGAAAAGCCTTGTATTCTGTGAGCAAAAGACCAGCACATTTCTAATGGAGAAAGGTTACTGACTTAAAAACAATTCCGAGCTGAGTGCGAGTTCAAGATTCAATGTTTGACTAAGGGTCGTTATTTAGATTCTAGAAACATGTCCAAGAGAAAAAGGCATTGACTGAGTTACAGTATAACAGACAGTATATTTCATATGTATTCAAATATCCAAAATTGAATCTCTCTCATTGGGATAGTTATGTTCTTATTTCTGAGACTAGCTCTATCACTAAAATAACCATATATAATTTTTTCCTATTTTTTCTACTTTTCTTGTAGCCGCTAATATTGAACAATTGATAGGAAACACTGCATTTCATCTTAAAATGAGAATACAGAGGAAGTGGATTGCATTGTTGGATGTGTCTTTGGTGGTGTTTGCTATGTTTAGTTTATTGGTTGATTTGTACAGGAAGATTCAAAAGAACAAGATGAAGGCTGTGTATTTGCTCTGGGAGAGTTCCTAATTGTGAGAAACAGAAGCAGAGCTGAGCCAGGAGACTGAGGTTGACAGAGTCTGAGTAGCTGTGGCCAGGCTTGGACCATGGGCATAACTGGGTAGGGTCTGATCATAAAGGATGGGGAGCAATGTGACCAGTGCAAGGTCACTGCCCTCCTTTGCCACCACCACTCCATCTAAACATCCCGTTGAGTTTGAGTCGTTCCCTTGGGGTTTAAAGAGGAGCCCAGGTCACCTGCCTGGACCCTGGCTACCAGGACTGCTGAAAAGTGATGCGGGAAGGGGAGAGAAAAACCTGAGAAGGATCTGACTCTTTCAGCTTCCCTAGATTGGAGGATGAAGGGACAGGTTCTCTCAACAAGTCTATATACCAGACAGAATTTCCTAACAATGGAAAGAGACCTTGGATTTTGGACAGCTCCCCTTACCTCTCTCCCCAGTCCCCCATATTCATTGCAGAGGGAAAATGTATTAGAAGACTCTGCCTAATAAAAATTCCGTATGCCCTCTGCAGATTTATTAAGATTACTACAGAGTTCAGAACACCATTCTAAGCATGGCTAATATATTGTAATAATTTCTTGCATTGAAGACTTTTTTAGTCCAACTCAGTAAAAATATACCTTTCCATCATTGGCCTCAAGCATTGAGGAATACAACGTGCATGTTGTAGGGGGCGATGTCATTTCTTCAGCTTCACAGGTCACCCTTGCTTCACATTAAACCAGCAATAACCAGCAAAGGGTTTAAATGCTTTTTAATAGGAACCAAATTAACCAGACCCCTTGACCTTTATACTCTTCAAATCATATTTCTTTAATTCTGAATGTCACCAACTGTTTCACATTTAGGAAAAATCTCATCTTGCATTCTTGTGTTCCATCTAGTTATGCAACCAGTTTGGATTTCTCAGATGAGAAGATTTGACTGGTAGCCAGAGGACCAGAGGGAGAAATTCTGTTGCAAAAAGGGGTGGGTTTCACAATTGCTTTTCTCATGAAGATTTTGCTGGCACAGAATAACCCTCTGGTGATCAACATGCCATTCTGAATCACAGGATGTTTTCCATAATTCTGCTACTAATAGTAATTTGCTGCAGTTAATAAGATTTCATTCATTCAGACTCAGTAGTTTTCATATTTCTCTTATCTCAAAGTCTTTCAATTTTGAAATAATTTGACGCTCAGCTGGTTTGAAGTTAATATTTACTAAGTAATCAATTTTGAAATAATTTGACGTTCAGCTGGTTTGAAGTTAATATTTACTAAGTAAACTCTCTCTTCCAAAATCTTACAAACTGGGTAGCAATATTCAAAATATTTCAGGGGCCTTTTTATTTTATCAAAGACAAGATTTTCAGGTAACATCCAGTATTTTGAAGGTACTCATTTGTTTTTTAACAATCCAGTGATTGCAAATATTCTTATTCATTCATTATAACAAAATCAGTAAGAATTTCCACTTGGCCATTTTTAGTAGAGTAACCGCAGTTACTCTTTTTGTGTGAAATAAGTAAAACTGTAACTATTTGAAAATATATTATAATACTCTTTTTAATTACCTGCCCCAATTAGTCTGAATTCACCAGATTTGACCCCATGGAACTTGTTTTTTGTATGCTTTTATGCTTTTTTTAAATTTTGATGAGGAAGATTGGCCCTGAGCTAACATCTGTTGCCAATCTTCCTCTTTTTTTTTTTTTTCTCCCCAAAGCCCCAGTACATAGTTGTATATCCTTGTTGTAAGTCCTTCGAGTTCTTCTATGTGGGATACATCCTCAGTGTGGCTTGATGAGCGGTGCATAGGTCTGCGCCCAGGATCTGAACCGGTGAACCCCAGGCCGCTGAAGCAGAGCACGTGAACTCAACTACTTGGCCAAGGGGCTGGCCCCAGACCCTATAGAACTTTTCTACAAAGATCTCCAAGCAATGGCTTATTATCATTATTACTTCTCAGCAATACCCAGTGACCAGCAAACAATTCAGGATGTATTTTCCTGTCCTGTTGCAACATCTGCTCTGTTCACACACAATTTGTCTGTTTGCTCATCTATGACTTTCTCATATTGCCCTTCTTTTCTCGCACATGCGGTGGTATGAGTAGGAAGGGGAAGGGAGAGAGAAATGGCAGCCACTGGGACAAAGGTTTCTGGGAAGAGGAGCAGAAAAGACTAATACCAATATTTGGAACAGGGATAGAATTGGGCAAATCCTGTGAGGAAGTAGGGCCGTGAACCTGAGAACTAGGGTGGACGGGGAAACTGGTGTGGTGTCGCTGGAGACCAGAATGGAATGGTTGGATGACGGGACTCAAGGAAAAGGGGGAGATGTTGGGAACAACTTGGGACTTTTTGTCCCAAACAGTAAACTGATTCACACAGAATTGTAAACTCTCACAAATACAGAAACCAGGTAGCCACTGAGAGAATGGGCTCTAGAATTAGGCTGACATGAGTTTGAGATCAGGCTCTGCCACTTACGAGGTGATTGTGGATGACTCATTTAACCTCTGTGGCACAGCCTCAGCGTGCTCATCTGTAGAATGAGGCTAAGAATGCCTCACTCATAGGCTTATCGTGATGATTATGTGACCTAGTGGGGGGGACCTTATGGTTGTCACTCAATATAAGCTAATTATTGTCTTTATTAATAAAGCAATCAAATAGCTATGTGGAAAATATTTTATTTAGTAAAATAATCATTCGTTGGCCTGGTTAGCGATTTGTGTAAGTGGAAGGATCCCAGACTTTGAAGTTAGGTTGACCTGGGTTCAACTTGGGCCCACTCCTCGCTGGGAATGGAATTTTTAATCTGGAGGCTCTCTTTCCTTGTGAGCAATGGGGGATCGAGTCTGCTTTTCTCAGAGAGTTGTCGGTGGCATTTAAAGTGACACTCATGGGCTCAGTAGTGTGCTTTATTAAGGTGCCAGTGAGTTGGCATAGCGATTTTCAATTTTCAGCATTTCATAATTTTTGTCATTCAGTGGCTGGAGGAACTTAACATGGTGAGTGGAGGAAATGCTGTCACAAGTATTAAACAAAGGAAGAACTCAGAGTGGGTAAGAATGTGCATAAAGTTTCATGATGAAGCAGTAGGGGAGTCAGCACGAGAACCTGGAATGTAGATTAGCCGAGTGAAGGACTCTTTTCCATTATAATAGCATTGATAACTAATTGATCTCAGCGCAAGAAATAATCTAAATTGTATGGACATAGCCAATATTTTAAAAGTTTCATAACATGCCTATTCCAGGGTCAAAACTCAATAATATCTTTGTGATATATTTTAATTGGGGCATAGTTCAAATTTTAATAACATGCCTATTTTAGGGTCAACACTCAATGTGTTTGTGACACACTTTAATTGGGTTCAAAGACTTTTTTTCATACTTTCATCCATGATTTTTTTTCCACTTAGAAATGTATTTCTCTGGATCTTAAGAAGCACTGATATAAACAGATTTCCATCTGGGGCAACGTTGTTCTAAAGGGTTGTACTATTCTGTGTGTGCTCCGTTCACTAGCATCAGCTGAACTCCCCACAGCTTCTGGCAGCATGCAATCTGCTGATGGTAGGGGCAGATTGCAATGTCAAGCTCAGTTTTCTGGGGCTCCTTGGTGATCTAGAACCTTCCTCTGCAGAAGAGGTGCCTCTCAGCCTCATCCATAATTTCAAAATCTTTATGTTGGGAAACTCATGTTCATCAGTGGCCCAGCCTCCCCTACCCATCCTCAAGCCCATTGTTTCCCATGTGGCCCAGCATATGGAATCCAGGCATTTCTGTGTAGCAGGCTCTTCAAATGATACAGCAATTGCAGCTGCCCAGTCACTCCCTGACAAAGGAGCAGAGAGGCTAATGGGGATGGTTCAGCCTTTCATTTAGCGTTTCGATTCTCTATTGGCTTCTCCTGATTTCCTTCCACCCCCAATTCCATCAGCTTGCTCTTATGATCATGGTTGATCTAGTTTAATGTGTTTACCTTCCTCTGTAATGTCCAACTGATGTTTTGCGGAAAACTGGAAGTTAAAAATCTCTAAATTTAGGTATCCTTATATAGAAGCACAGGTGTGATCACCATGCATTCTGTGCTGCATATTAGGTATGCATTTTACTCCTACTCCTTCCTGTGTTTTTTGGTTTTTTTGAGGAAGATTACCCCTGAGCTAACTGCTGCCAATCCTCCTCTTTTCCTGAGGAAGGCTGGCCCTGAGCTAACATCTGTGCCCATCTTCCTCTACTTTATATGTGGGACACCTGCCACAGCATGGCTTGACAAGCAGTGCATAGGTCTGCACCTGGGATCCGAACTAGCGAACCCTGGGCCGCCGAAACAGAAAGTGCAAACTTAACCACTGCGCCACTGGGCTGGCCCCCTTCCTTGTTTTTTAATCAGCATAAATTCCTAATTACTCCGTTTGCAGTTACTTGGTGGAAACAATGACATCATTATTTGTATTTTACAGATGGAGAGACTGAGATCCTAAATTCAGACTGATTGCGCTGTGAGCTCCCTTGTCCTGGAGACAGAGCTGGAGCCCCAACCCAGAGTCCCTGGGTGTCGCCTCAAAAGACTGTGCTGCTTCTCCATGGAGCACTCCTCTTCCTCACCTTCTTTTTAGGTAAGCCCTATCTTTTTATTAAATCATAAAATGATCATTTGTCATCTTGACAGTGAATGAATTATGAGCTAAAGTCCTATCTGTGAAAGTTGGCTTCTGTTGATTGCCTCCCCGAATCCTGTGGAACCAAGTGCCTGAGTCGAACCATGCGATCTTCTCCCAATGTGTATTTGTTCTGAGATGCAGCTGTTTTGTTTTTTTAGCCATTCTTCCTTGAGTTAGCAGGCAGCACCATTGACATATGTGTTACTTCTCAGGCCATGTTTTATTTTCACGTCTATGCTTGTCTTTATGTTCAGACTCTGGCTTGAAGCCATCATGATGACCAAAGAATGAGAGAATGCTCAAAAAACATGAACTTTTGGCAAATGATATGTGGACCTGTGTAGGTGTCTGATGACTTTCTGTCTACGGAGTGAATAGAGTGAATCAAAATTAAGAGTCCAAGTCAGGATCCCACAAAAGTGGCAAAATAAATTTGGCAATTTCGTCGAGATCCTTTGGCTTTGCCCAGATCAGCCTTCGTAGGTGGCCTCAAGCATCTGGAATGGTGGGATGACCAGACTGCCTCTCAGCTATAGCTGTATTCATTTGGCCCAAGTTCTGATCATAAATCCACCAGTTTGATATCTTATACTAATAAAAGGAATCTCCATTTTGAGTTTTCTCCCGTTACAGAGGTCCTCATGCAGCCCTCGCCATTTCAACATCACATTGTCAAATTTTGGTATTTGATCCGGAGGAAGATAGGAAAGAGAATAGATAGATCCTATTCCAGGACAGTCTTGATTCAACTTGGATTTTGCTTTAGTGAGCAGCGTGAATCAATGCTCAGCCACACTGCAGATCACCAAAGAGATCACCATCTGAGAATCACTGACAAGAAGTCATTGAACTCAGCTTTAACAACTTCAGAATCAGGAATTCATGGCTTCCATGTTTGCACCAGCTCTGACACAGGAAGTTCGCTGAGTCAGGCAACAGTCATACTTGCAAAACAGCTTCTGAATTCAAGGAACCAAAGAGGGCATTTCTCCTCTTTCTGTAAGGTGACAGTGTTGGAACACCTTCAGATGAAAGAGGGCGTGTGGATGCTGGATTTTGTACAGCTAGAGAGCTGGTTAGTAGGTCCTGTTTATTCTCAGCCAGAAGCTGAACCAGCCTCAGAAAGTGAGTTCAGGAGTCCTCTTAGCTGCCGGTGATTTACTCTGATTTCCCTTTACAGGCATATGGAGTCGATTTTCTACTGTCTCTATAAATACTGTTGTGTCTGTCTCTCTGCCAAACCAGCTACCTTTCTCACCCCAGGGAGAAGCCAGAGATCAGACATTCCTACACTACAACCCCATTAGACCCCAGAAGGGGAGGGAGCAGTTTTGGCAGTCAAAATGATGTGTGTATTTGAATCTTGAAAGAGCCAGGCTAAACTTAGAGTCAGTGGGCCCCCATAAATAACCTGTGTCCCTCTCTCTTTGTGTGGTTTGGACTGGAATGCCTTTCTCTTTAAAGTCGTCCAAGCAGCCAGAGATCAAACAGTCAACCCGTTTATGGATGCGTAGTTCATTACAAAATCATAGTGCTCCGCGGGAGCACTCTGGCAACAGCACAGATAATTTTCTCCTGTTATTATTTTGTTACATGGGTTGGGGGTGGAGGGCACGAAAAGAACTTGCAACTACTTTAAATAACTTTTAAAAGAAAAGTAGAGATGAAAATTCGCTTTCAAAGGAGGGTTAAAACTTAACTGGCATCTTTTTAGGGTATGGAATGTGGTAGGAGGGAAAAGGAAGTAAAGAAATTGACCCATTACCACGTGGAATGTGGTTCGAGAAGAATGATAGAAGGCAGAACAGTATCCTGTGTAATTGACTTACCCTTGGGTAAGCATTACGGAGAGCCTTTGATAAGCGGAGCAGAACATACACAGGGATTTTTTTTAAAGCTCAAACTAGATAATGTTTTTGAAAAACAGGCTTTGAACTAGTTTGCTGGAATGTAAAGTATAATATGTTTCAAATTATAGCATTGGTGATGTTAACAATCTCGGGATTGTGGATAATCACAATGGTACAAAATAATGACTACTATTTATTCAGTGTCAACTGTGCGCCATGCGCTGTGCAGTGCTCTTACCTTTTAATCCTCCCGACTATGCCCAGGGAGGTGCTGCTGTCCCTACTGACACCCAAGGAAACAGGACTCCACAAAGTTTAAGTGCTTTGCTCAAGGTCACACAGTCATTAAGTAGGGAGCCCAGGATTGGAACTGAGTTCTGGAATGAAGCAGAAACACTCCCACTTCGCCTGTAGTTAGGGTTTCTGGCTCCCAGCTCCTCCTCTGGCCTCTGTTGCAGGAGCTGTTGGAGCGCTTCTGTTTTCTGAGCTGGGGAGCTTTGCCCTCAAAGAGCTACCTCACTCTGTGACTGCAGCTGTTCAGACCAGGGTAGAGCCTCTCTGAGTTCAGCTTCCCTCCATTCTCATTTCCCTTACCCACACAGTCGCACTCTGGCTTCTAGAACCGCCACTGAGCACACACAGGCCTTCCGCCAGGAGCATTCCCTTAATATGCGATGAAGAAAGCACTTAAAGGAAATAATTAGTCAGGTCTGTTGCCCTTTCCAGGGGCAATAAAAGCCTTGTTGGACTTCTTGTTTAATTTGTATACAGTTATAAAATACTTTTTTTCAAAGAAAACTCCAGACACTAAATGAGTCTGTCAGTGTGTGGGCCGTGCTGGTGTGTTGTCTATAGACATTCAGACTTGATCACTGACATTTCATACAACATATCGCATAGGCAAGGTCCTTGACCTGCTGTTTTTTGCATGGATGTCAGGGACTATATATCTAGTGGAAGAACTCTTGTCACATGCTGGATCAGTTGCAGTGATAACTGAAGAAACATTTTCTCAAATGTATTATTTTCAACAGGAATCTTGTTCTGATTTCCCATACTTTATGTGAACTCTGTGAATCTTAAAAAAATTTGAAAGTAAGGCAGATAGTATAGTGTAAAGAAAGCAATGATTAGAGTCAATATGAAGTCTCAGTGGCCATGTCGTCCCTGAGAGCCCTTGTCCTTATCATTGATAAAGTGACATCACAGGGGTGCCACAGGACCACATAATTCAGATGATTGGAACACTACAACACGCTACAAATGTTACTTTCTTTCTGTTCTTTCCAGTGTCATTAACTTGTTCAATACATGTCTTCATACTGCTTAAAAAATAGTTCAAAAGGGTCAGAAATAGAAGCAAATAATTGATCGATTCTTTTTTTACTGATTTAATGGGAAAGCAATTGAGAGCATCATCCAAAATTCAGTGGCTCTTCTCCCCTCCAAGTTTTCTTGAAAGATTTCACACGTGCAGTGTAAGGAATTGTGAGTCAGCCCCCTCTCATCCTGACTTGAAGAGTTGCAGAAATCATCTGCCAGGCAGCACATATGTTCTTCGTTCCATGAGAGGAAGAAAACACATTTACTGAAAAGAAATGGAAACTTTAAAACCAGTTGAGTTGTAATAAAGACACTTTGCATTTTGCTAACTTCTTTTTCCCTCAGGTGCCTGACTGCTTTGCTGGCCCTGGACAGGTTCTTCTGCTCATGAGGCATCTATCACCCCAAACACGCCCTCCCTGGGGTGTGGGCTCTAGGTGGCCATGGAGGGGAGGCACGGGAAGTGCAGAATGACCACAAGATGGGATTATGATGCAGAAATAATAAATCAACAGTGACCACTTCTTGAATGGAAGGCACTCAAATCCTGTAAATCCATTCTGTTATCAAGATCTTGTAACAATCCAATGTGATAACAAACTTTGGGAATCCTCAGTCTGCACTTGAGAAGACCTCGCCTCAGCAGGCTGTCACTCGGCCGAGGTCACACAGCTAGTGAGCCAGGAAGAATCGAACGAAAGCCCTCTAAGTGTAGTATTGCACATGTAGCATTACACACGGGACCTCCAGGCGTTGGAGTTATTTTCTTCTGGGCAATTGTCTTCAACAAAGCATACACATGAGCCCCCATCCCAAAGAGGCAGACAGCCGGCAGGTACTATTGCTTCGATGTTAATGTCGTAGAAACCAGATTCAAGCAAGTTGTGAGTTCCTCTTGAACCCAAAGAAATCAGTTACAGGGAAAATGAAACTCTCAACTGAGTGCTTTATTTAAACTCATTTCGTGGTGTTTTCCACTTCTTCACCTCTCGCTGAAGCAGTTCTGTTTTTCAGTAATTGGGATCTGCTTGTTCTTGTGGATTGTCGGTTAGCATGTTTTTATTCATTAAATTGTGTAAGTAAAAATGGATGTGCTAGAAGCAGCAGAGCAGCCTCGGCCACAGAACAAAGCCTTTTCTAAACCAGCATTTCTCCCATAACATCTGGGTGGATGTTTCATGTGGGTTTTCTTTCCCTATGTAGCCAATGCGTGATTCTATGTTCAGGAAGAACTGACAGTGACATTTCATTGACCAAAAAAGGAAAAAAGAAAGAAACATTTAACAAAATCTAAAGGCCACTTGAAAAACACTTTGAAAATTTGTTTCCATTCTGCGTTCTAAAGCAGACCTAAGGTGTTTCTGCAGACAGGCAGTGTGCCAGGCGCAGTTCTGCCGTGAATCCTTGTGAAAAGGATCATGTTGACCTTCTGAGAATATTTCAGGCTTCTTCATCACAAAGGACTTTGAAACATGGTTTTAAAACTCTCATTGGAATGGGTCACGAGGTAAATCCTAAAGAGAAAACCAAGCCAGGGAAACCCAGGATTTTGGTTCCACGTCAAACCTCACAACTGGAAACCCCAGCTTATACTTCTCGAAGTTCTCTGAAGCAGACTTCTCTGAGCCCATCCTCCCCACAGCCACTGACCCTGTGGCTTCCTTGATCCTGCTAAAAGTCAGCCAGGAAGCAAAAGTTCACTGAGTGCCATTTTGCATGAAACTATCAGGCAGGATGGAATGACAGCAGTAAGAGAAGAATTCCTGAATCATAGAAAACCAAAGTGTTTGATGGTCAGCCAGTAATCTTTTCCTTCAGGATTAGTGGGGGAAATTCTCCTTCGTGCCTTTGAATGAGGGATTTCCCTGAAGACAATACGAAATTCTCTGTTTAGTTGCTGGAATCCTGCAGCCCTGGGATTAAAAAGAAAAAAGTCCGAACTTCGGAAGAATATAATGCACACTATGATGAACTGTAATTTAGAAGCATCCCGTAGACACAAGAGAATTTAAGGCTTTTAAACACGGTTTTAACAAAACTTTAAACTTCAGCTGGATTAAATTGTCCCTGATTTCCACATTCCTCAATCGGCAGAAAATGTACCTTTTAAAACAGGGAACTTTTTGGGGGGTTACTGTTAGCAACCTGAGCCGTAGCATTTTTATGATTGAAATAGAGTCAGTCCTCATTATTCCTAGATTCTATATTTGCAAATTTGTCTCCTCACTAAAATTTATTTGTAATCCCCAAATCAATATTTCTGGCGCTTTCACAGTCATTCCCAGACAAGAAGAGAGCGGCAAAAAATTTGAGTCGTGCAAAATGCGTGCATGTTCCCAGCTGAGGGGACAAGGCAGTGCTCTTCTGCCTCTATGTTTCAGCTCATACTGTATACAAGCATCCTTTTCATGGTCTATTTGATGCCACATTTTTCGCATTTTTTGTGCTGTGTGTTGATGCTTTCACTGTTTAAAATGGTCCCTGAGCAAAATGCAGTAGTTCTCTCCAGCGTTTCTAAGCACAAGAAGGCTGTGCCATGCCTTAGAGAGAAAATATGTGTTAGATAAGCCTCATTCAGGCTTGACTTATAGTGCTGTCAGCCATGAGTTCCAAGATAATGAACCAACAATATATTCTAAATAGCATGTCCTTAAACAGAAACACAATGAGGCAAAGTTAGGTATTGACGATCAGTTGATGAAAATGCTGTGACCAGAGGCTCTCACGAATCAAACCCTGTATTTCCCCTAGGAGCAGCGGTTCAGCATCCGCTAATTCAGTGTTGGCACAGATATTATAGAACTTAACTACTGAAAAAACAAAAATTGGCTGTATTTGATTGAAAGCTCTGTGCCATCTGCTTACTTGAGTGGCTGTGTTGTGTGTAGATGGTCTTCACTTATCATCTCAACTGTGACTCAGAAATGTCCTGCTATGTTTGGGACTAGGTTTCAAAAGAGTCAGGAGTTATGTAGACCAGATGAGAATCCAGTGAATTTTATATATGAGGCCAAGAAAGGGAAGCTGGTAATGGAATGTAGGCAGAGAAGGGAAACTTGGCCATTGGCCATGGCAAGGGTTGCCATAAGGGGTGGGAGATGGAGGCGGAGGAAGAAGCTGAAGAGAGAAACCTGATGGTAGAAGAAAAAATGGGTGAGATCATAGTAAAACTGAGAGTCAGTACCACGAGAATGCTCTTAACCATGGGATGTGGCACTGTCTTAAAGTATTCAACATCCTCCTCCCACTGAAGTATAGAACAGGAAAATTAATGTGTGTAAAATGTCATCTGTTTTATTTTCCTGAGAAGCAGTAGGTAAGATGCCAATACATTCTGCAGAGCATAATGACACTGTTTTTACACAAATTGAGTTTTGTTTATTTGTTTTTCCTGTCTCGTGTAAGGTCATGACTCTTTGTTTCATGGCTACCCAGAAAAGACAATTTTGATTTGGGATAAATAGTATCTGTAGAAATGTTTCTCTTAAGCCAGCAGTACTTGCACGCACTTAAGTTAATGGATTTTAATAACCTACTTAATACGCTGTGGCAAGAGAGAGAGTTTTACTAGCTAACTTAGAGAAACTATGTGTTCTCATATTTGTGCAAAAGATAATTTGTTTTATAGGCAGAAAATAGAGTTTACAGTCTGAAATATACAAATCATTACTTTAAACAGTGTAAGAGAAAGTACACTACTTCAAAAATAATTGCTTGTTTACATGCATTTGCTTGTTGGAAACAAAAGACTGAAATGAGAGCTCCTCTAGCATTGGTCTGTTGTGTGAAGAAACGAGAAAGTATACACGGGGACCCCAAGCAGTAGAGAGAATTTCCCATAATTCCATGTGGACATGACAAATTGTACCATTTTGCCACTTAATGGTATATTAGATCAATACAGCATCTAACTCCTGAGCTTCAGTTAGAAACCTCAAGTCTGATGGAAAAGTTTTTTTTGATATTTCAGGAAAGATTCTCAAAACTTTAGGAAAAATCAGTGCTGATGAAATATAGCCAAGTTGTATCTTCACATACGAAAAATGGACTATTTTTTCCTAGGCGATTGAAAAACATTTTGAGCACTAGGAGTTTTTTAAAGCAGTGTTAAAACCACATTGAATTGTTGCCAACAATAATCATACCCATCTTAAATATTTTTAAAAATTAAACAAAATAAGGCACATAAAATATGTAGAACAAATTAATGCAAATTGTTCGATAAATATCAGCTATTATAATAATATTGTTGTTATAATGAATGTTGACCCTAAAATGGTACATAATTGTCAATTTGTCCTAAGCAAAATTTCATTTTCTTTTGACCATCATACAAAGGACCTCGTCACTCTTGAAAATCCCTACAACCAACAAAGTAAAAGATAGGAAACAATGAGGGAAAAGGAAATTTTGAGGGCTACAAAGACACTTTTCTGAATCCTCCAAGACACCATCTATAAAGGACTGTGCAATGATTTTGCTGGTCTGCATTCATATCTGTTTCGTTAGTCAGGGTAATTAAAACTCACTGCGATAACAAGAAACGTCAAAATCTCAGTAGTTTAAAACAATAAAGATTCATGTATTGCTCGTGTCATAGTTACATAAGAGTCAGATGGCTCTTTGAGGGGTTCTCCTTAGATGATTTCTTCTATCCCGTATCTTCCTTGGTCTAAGTGAAAGAGAAAGAGTTTGTATGATTGTTTGGGAAATCTATGGCCAGGCCTAGAAATAGCAAGATACCTTTCTCTCTCTTTCTTTAACCAGAATTTAGTCCTAAGGGCACAGTGTAACTTCAAGGTGTTCTGGTAACTCTTGTCTTTCTGTTACCATGGGGAAAAGAAACAGAATGTGCTTTCTTGATTCTACAGAGATAATAAAGCTTTGAACTTTCCAGTATGCTCAGTTTATTTCTTAGCATGCCATTAAATGGGGTTAAGTGTTTATTATAAGAGAAAAAAGCCACCATTTGATGCCCTAATTTATGTTTCTCAGCATGCGGTTGTGGTTGGTCTTGAGCACAGCTAAAGTTCCAAGTCTTTCAAAAAGCTTCCCTGATCATCTCACCACGCCCTGTAGTGATCCTCTTATCTATGCTGTTACAGTGACATTTAGCAAATATTTCCCTGTGCAATAGTACTCCCTTATCTGCAGTTTCTCTTTCCAGGGTTTCAGTTACTCAGGGTCAACCACAGTCTGAAAATATTAAGTGGAAAATTCTAGAAATAAACAATTCATAAGTGTTAAATTGCATGCTGTTCTGAGCAGCATTATGAAATCTCACACCGTTTTGTTCTGTCCTACCTGGGACATGAATCATCCCTTTGTCCAGTGTGTCCACACTGTATATCCTACCCATCCATTAGTCACTTAGAAGCTGTCTTGGTTATCAGATCAACTGTTGTGGTGTTGCAGTGCTTGTGTTCAAGACACCCTTATTTTACTTAATAATGGCCCCAAAGCACAAGTGTAGTGTTGCTGGCAATTCAGATATGCCACAGAGAAGCCATAAAGTGCTTCCTTTATGTGAAAAGGTGAAAGTTCTCGACTTAACAAGGAAAGAAAAGAAATTGTATGTTGAGGTTGCTAAGATCCACAGTAAGAATGAATCTTCTTCCTGTGAAATTGTGAAGAAAGAAAAAAAAATCACACTAGTTTTGCTGTCGTGCCTCAAACTGCAGAAGTGATGGCCACAGTGCGTGATAAGTACTTAGATAAGATGAAAAAGGCATTAGATTTGTGGGTGGAAGACATGAACAGAAAGCGTGTTCCAACTGACGGCAGCATGTTGCGCCAGAAGGCATTGAGCCTACACGAAGACTTGAGCAAGGGAGCCCATGAAACGCGTGACACCAAGCTGTTTGCTGCATGTGAGGGATGTGTACACCCATTCAGGAATAGGTTTGGACTGAAAGAGCAAAAGACCACATTCACATAAATGTTATTACAGTATATTGTTATAATTCTTCTATTTTATTATTAGTTATTGTAAATCTCTTACTGTGCCTAATTTCTAAATTAAATTTTATCATAGGTGTTCATAAGAAAAAGCATATTACATATAGGGTTCATCTGCAGTTTCAGGCAGCCACTGGGGGTCTTGGGTTGTATCGTCTATGGATAAGGGGGAGCTACTGTAGTCTTTGTTCTTTCTAATTATTGTCTCTACTATCTTCCTATTAGACTCCAGCTTCTCACACATAATAGGATAGTGTAGTCTAGTATCATGTAACATCGTATCCTGTAGTATCATATCATGGTCAAGAACGTTGGCTCTGCAGTCAGACTGGAAGGATTTGAATCTAGGTTTTGTTACTTACTAGCTATTTACCTAACCTAATTATTTAACCTCCGTGTACTCCAGTTTCCTCATTTAAAAATAAGCATAGTAACTAAAGGACATACCTTATATATTTGCTGTGAGAATCACACGTGATAAAATATATAAAAAGCACTGAGAGTAGTAAGCGTTTAAACCCCCATAGTGAGTCCTTGGGAAATGTTAAATATAATTACCAGTGCAATGAAGAACTATGACTTTCTATTCTCGAATCCTCTACTGCTGCTAGCATACAGTCCTGCCCATAGCAGGTCACAATAAATGTTTGCTAAAAGAAATAATGAATACTTTTGATTGGTGAAGTACAGAGCCTTCTACTTCCGTGTAAGAATCCTTTCCCAGTATATTTCCTCCAGTTCCACACTGATGCCAACATTAAGACATAATCTTTTTCTTTATAATTAGGAATCCACCTTAAAATGTAAATAAATCTGGAAAAGTAACATATTGGCTTAAATTAACCCTATATTTTTCCATTTAAGCAATAGGATGTGCTAAATTTTAAGTGAAATGCCTCCTAATATAGGATACCTAATATCCTGGATAAAATAAAACATCTAACTTTTTTTATGTATTCCTGAGCTGTTATGAAAGTGAAAGAATTCCTGGAAAAGCTAGAAATTATATGAAATTGTAGTTCCATGGAAGGGCAGGCATTTACTCTGGGGTGTTTCCCTGTATTTGCTGAGTATTTGCTATAAGAATCACTCATGATAAAATATATCAAAAGCACTGAGAGTAGTAAGTATTTAAAACCCACATAGTGAGTCCTTGGGAAATGTTAAATATAATTACCAGAGCAATGAAGAACTATGACTTTATATTCTGGAATCCTCTACTGCTGCTAGCATATAGTCCATACTCAGGGCTCAAGAAACACAACCTAGGACCAGAGCAGAGTGGGAGGATAGATTGGAGATATAGATAAAAAACAAGAAAGAGGGGGGCTGGCCCCGTGGCCGAGTGGTTAAGTTCACGTGCTCCGCTGCAGGCGGCCCAGTGTTTCATTAGTTCGAATCCTGGGCGCGGACATGGCACTGCTCATCAGACCACGCTGAGGCAACGTCCCACATGCCACAACTAGAAGAACCCACAACGAAGAATACACAACTATGTACCGGGGGGCTTTGGGGAGAAAAAGGAAAAAAATTAAAAAAAAATCTTAAAAAAAAAAAAAAGCAAGAAAGAGGATCAGTGTTTAAAAATGCACATTTCATAGAGAGTTAATGGAGATAATTGCTTGCCTCAGCCTTCACTCTGAGAGGAGCAGGAAAGAGAAAATACCTGCCTTCAAAATGACTAAGCTCAACCCTACCAAGTTACCATGATAGCCAAAAAAGGGGCAAAATTTGAGTTCAAAGTAGCATCGAGTGTCCCAGCTGAGACAAGAGAAATACAAATCCTATCAGAGAGAATTCATTTTAAACTTAAGCCTCACATTAAAAAAAGTTCCCAAGGAACATGAGCTCACAAACAAAAATTACCAAACACAAGGAAATAAGGTACCACAAGGAAAAACCAAGAGAAATAAAAAAGTGAAGAATTTTGGAACTGTAATTTTTATACCGGGAATATATAATGTTTTATTTCTTTAATATGTTCAAGAAACTAAAAGCATATAGTTACATGACAAGTAACAGAAAGTTACATAACATGAAACTGAAATTTGAAAAAAATTAAACAGGAGATGAGAAATATAGTAATTGAAATTAGAAACTGCTTTACACATCAGATTAGACTCATTGAAGAAAGAATATATGAACTGGAAGATAAATTAATAGTAATGATTAAGAATGCCACTTGGACAAAGAGGAGTAAATCTGAAAGAAGGGTTTAAAGATGAAGAAAATATAATGGGGAACATAGAACCCATGTCAAATTGGAGGTGCAGGACAAGAGCAGGCAACTTTTTCTGTAAAAGATCACATAGTAAATATTTTAGGCGTAGTGGGCCATGGGGTCTCTGTCGGAAATACTCAACTCTGTCATTGCAGTGCAAAAGCGGCCATAGATAATGATGTAAACACATGAGCCTGACTGTTTTTCAGTAAGACTTTATTTACAAAAAGACAGCAGATTAGATTTGGCCCATTGGCCATAGTTTGTCATAGCCTGACCTAGGAAATAATATAAAATCAGGGCAGAACAGATTTGAGAAGATAGTGGATTATATTCAATCAAGATGCCTTCAAAAATAAAAAGTAAAGCAATTAAATCTCAAAAGAAAAAGGCACGATAATGTCTGGGAGTTTTCCAGAAATAATAAAACACAATTCTCAGATTCAAGAAGACCAAAAAGTTCAAAGCAGGAAAAAATAAAAATAAATTCACCCCTTGTAAATTACTGTGAAACTGCAAGTCAAGAATGACAGAGAGAAGAATTTAAAAGTAGCCATGAAAGTCAGTAAATTCTCCCACCCCACCAAAAAATGAAAATCTCACACCGTTTTGCTATGTAGAATGTAGAAATTGGACAAAATTGTCCAAAATATAACCATATCAGGGCCCTGGAAATCGATCAAAGGCAAATAATAATTATGAAGCATTTATTTATGAAAAATACTGCTCGAATTTGGGGTAAGAATGGTAGGAATCTGTAATCTTCGTGTCTGGAGTTAGTCAAAACACCCCACTGCCACCACTAGCTTGGATGATACTGTAGTTTTACAAGCGGGCTAGCTGTGAAAACGAGCAGTTTAACTATCAGAGAGGGATGACTTGACTTGGAATGAAAGGTGAAAACCTATACTCAGGTGTGTTTTTAGTAAAAGTAGCCAACTTGAGAGGAAATGAATGGGGAACATCTGCCACTCTTCACTTTGAGCATAAGTAAGGAAGGAATGATTGAAATAATATTTTCTGGGCCCTTGTAATTATTTTGAAGACAGGGCAGGGGAAAACATTGATTATTTTTAGAATTTTTAAAGATAGACATTTATGTTTAAATATATAAGGTAAAAATTTAAGAAATAGAATGTATATATCCAAACTTATGGAAGAAAAGTTACAAGAAAAAATACAAGTCTGAGCAAAGAAAAAGGAACAAAGAAAAATCAAGCTAAATAAAAAGGACAAAAATAGGGAATAGAAATAAATCAAAATAGATCAGTAATCACACTCAATGTAAATGAACTATTACATTAACAGTTTAAAGGAGAAAAACTGTATGTTCATCCCAAAGGTTAAAAAATAAAAATAGGGGCCGGCTCCGTGGCCGAGTGGTTAAGTTCGCGCTCTGCTGCGGCAGCCCAGGGTTCGGATCCTGGGCGCGGACATGGCACCGCTCGTCAGGCCATGTTGAGGCAGCGTCCCACATCCCACAACTAGAAGGACATGCAACTAAGATATACGACTGTGTACAGGGTGGGGTTGGGGAGATAAAGCAGAAAAAAAAAAAAAAAAAGATTGGCAACAGTTGTTAGCCCAGGTGCCAAATTCTTTAAAAAAAAAAAGGAAGATTGGCAACAATTGTTAGCCCAGGTGCCAATCTTTAAAAAAAATAAAATAAAATAAAATAAACAAAAAGCATATAATAAAATTCAGCAATCATTCATAGGGAAAACTTTCAACAGCTAGGAATTAAAGGAAATATATTTAAACTCAAAAAAGAATATGTATAAAAAACCTATAGCAAATATTTTAATTACTGTTTAAATATTAAAAGAATTATCTTTATATTCAAGGTAAAACCCAAATGCTATCACCATTTCTTTTCAGCATTGTACCAGTGAGCTTAGCCATCACAATAAGACAAGAAAGAGAAAAGGCATAAAGATTAGAGAGGAAGAAACAAAAATGTCGTTATTTGCTGATTATTTACCTAGAAAATCCAAAAGAATCTGTATGTTATTAGAAATAGTAAAGCAGTTTAGTAAAATTGCTACCATGTAAGACCAAGCTACAAAGTTACCTTTCAATACCAAGTATAACTGAGCATTTGAAGAAACTGGAATTCTCATACTTTGCTGAGCAAAGAGTAAAATTTCACAACCATTCTGGCAAACTATTTGTCAGCATCTGTTAAGCTAAATATGATACAGGCAGTCTCTCACCATCAAGACGTTAGCTGTGTTTTATATCGACATCTTTTATCAGATTAATGAAATTCTCTTTTATTCTTAGTTTACTAAAATTTTGACATATGTGTTCATGATAAATTTTAGTGGTTTTTTTTCTTATAACTTATGATAGTAATTCAGCCTCATAGAATGAGTTAGGAAATATTTCCACCGCTTCTATTTTCTGAAAGAGTGTGGATAGAATTTGTTCGATTATTTTTTTTTTTAATGTTTGGTATTATTCACCAAGGAAACCATCTCATGCTAGAGTTTTCATTATGGTAAGATTTTTAATCACCAATTCAATTTCTTTTATAGATATAGAAATATTACCTATATCTTCTTGAGTGAGTTCTGGTAGTTTATATCTCTAAAGAAATTTGTACATTTCGTCTAGCTGGTTGAATTTATTGTCACAAAGTTACTCATATGTAGTTCCTTTATGTAGTGATGAGCTCTCTTTCATTCCTATTATTGGTAATCTGTGTAAGTCTCCTTTTTCTCTCGATTAGCTTGGCTAGACTATTATAAATTTAATTGATCTTTTCATAGAATTAGCTTTTGTTTGCACTGATTATTCTCCATTGCTTTTTTATCTATTTCACTGATTTTTGTTCTTTATTGCTTTTCTCTTTAGTCGTATTTTAGATTTAATATTTTTCAAGATGGAAGCTTAGATTACTGTTTGAGAGTTTTCTTGTTTTCTGGCAAAAATATCTATAATATATCATGTTATAACTTTCCCTTTAAGCAAGCTGTAGCAACATCACTCAGATTTTTATATGTCATGTTTTCACTTTCAGTGAGTTCAAAATATTTTATAATTCTCCTTGTTATTTCTTCTTTAACTCATGGGTTATTTATATGCTTGTTGTTTAATTTCCAAATGTTTGGGGATTTTTCAGCTATCTTTCTGCTATGAGTTCTAATTTAATTCTGTTGTGATCAGAGAAAATACTCTGGGTGTTTCTGTTACTCGGTGTAGCACCCTCCCGTGATATTTTGCCCTGAAAATTATGCCTTTGCCTCCCTGAACTTTGACAACTGGCCTCCGTTTGGGTGTCCCTTCCATTCACTATGACCTGGAAACTCTCCCAGGCAGGAAGCTGGGACATTCGTTGGGCTCACCTCACTTGTTAGCATTCTCTCAGGAATCACTGTCCTCTGCTGTGTATTGTACGATGTCTGAAAATCATTGTTTCTTATATTTTGTCTGTTTTCCTAGTTGTTTGAAGAGGAAGGGTAAATCTGGTCCCTTTTACTCCATCAATGTCAGAAGCATGACAATAACTGTTTAAAGTCAACTGTGTTTCCTCATAATAGTAACAAGCAAAAAATGTAACTTTAAAATAACATCTTTTTCAGTAGCAGAAACAAGAACAGGCACTTAGGAATATATTTAGCAAAAGATGTGTAATTTGTAGAATATTATAAAACATTGTAAAAATACAGTATATAATACCTAAATATGTGGAGAGAAACATCATGTTAATGGATAGGAAGACTGAATAGTATAAATTTATCTATAGATTCTATTCAATACCAATGAAAAATTTTTTTTCCAGCTTTATTAAGATATACTTGATATACCACATTGTGAAAGTTTAAGGTGTACAATGTGCTCCTTTGATCCGCTTACATTGCAAAATAATTACCACCATAGCATTTCCTTTGCTGTAGAGAAGGTTTTTAGTTTGATGTAGACCCACTTGTTTATTTTCACTTTTGTTGCCTGTGCTTTTGGTGTCAAATCCAAGACCCATGTCAAGGAGCTTACCCCTTCTTTTCTTCTGGGAGTTTTACAGTTGTAGGTCTTATGTTCAAGTCTTTAATCTATTTTGAGTTGATCAACTATTTTGAGTTGATGTAAGATAGGAATCTACTTTCATTCTTTTGCACGTGGCTGTCCAGTTTTCCTGGTACTGTTTATTGAAGAGACTATCCTTTCTCTATTGTATATTCTTGACTCCTTTGTTGGGAATCAACTGACCATATATGCATGGGTTTATTTCTGGGCTCCCTATCCTGTTCCACCAGTCAATGTGTCTGTTTTTTATGCCAATATCATACTATTTTAATTTCTATAGCTTTGTAATTGTAGTTTGAAATCAAGAAGTGTGAGGCCTCCAGCATTGTTCTTTCTCAAGATTGCTTGGCTGTTTGGGGTCTTCTGCAGTTCCATACAAACTTCAGGATGGTTTTGTTCTATTTCTCTGGAAAATGCCATTGGAATTTTGATACAGATTGCATAGAATCTGTAGATTGCTTTGGGTAATGTGGATATGAGGGTGGAATATCTTTCCATTTATTTGTGTCCTCTTCACTTTCTTTCATCAATGTCTTATAGTTTTCAGTGTAAAGGTCTTTCACCCCTTTGGTTGAATTTATTTCTAAGTATTTTATTCTTTTTGATACAGTTGTAAATGCGATTGTTTTCTTAATTTCTCTTTCTGATAGTTCATTGTTAGTGTATAGAAATGCAACTGATTTTTGTATATTGATTTTGTATCCTGTGACTTTACTGAATTTGCTTGTTAGTTCTAACAGCGTTTTGGTAGAGTCTTTAGAGTTTTCTATATATAATACCATGTTATCTGAATAGAGAAAGTTTTACTTTTTCATTTCCAAATTGGATGCCTTTTATTTCTTTTTCGTTCCTAAGTGCTCTGGGTGGGGCTTCCAGTACTATGTTGAATAAAAGTGGAGAGTGTGGCTGTCATTGTCTTATTTCTGATCTTAGAGGAAAAGCTTTCAACTATCCACGATTGAATATGATGTTAGCTATCGGCTTGTCACATGTGGCCTTTATTATGTTGAGGTATGTTCTCTCTATACCCAGTTTGTTGAGAATTTTTATCATGAAAGGATGTTAAACGTTTTCAAGTACTTTTTCTGCCTCTGTTGAGATGATCATAGGATTTTTATCCTTCATTTTGTTAATGTGATGTATCATCATGATTGACTTGCAAATGTTGAACCATCCTTGCATCACAGGAATAAATTCCACTTGATTGTGGTGTTTGATCCTTTTAGTGTACTATTGAATTTGGTTTGCTAATATTTCATTGAGGATTTTTACATTTATTTTCATTCGCAATATTGGCCTGTCATTTTCTTTTTTCATTATGTCCTTGTCTGGTTTTAGTATCAGGGTAATGTTGACCTTGTAAAATGAGTTTGGGAGTGTTCCCTCTTTTTCTTTTTTGGAAGAGTTTGACATGGACTGGTACTAATTCTTCTTTAAATATATGGTACAATTCACCAGTGAAGCTGTCTGATCCTGGACGTTTCTTTGTTAGGACCAATGAAAACTTTAATAGTTTTTGTTTTGCATGGAATTTAGCAAGATGTGTATAAAATTTTCATGTAAGAGCAAAGGTCTAAGAAGACCCAAGACATTCCATAAGAAGACCCATTTCCCAACCAGATATCATAATGTATAATACGAGTCAGCTTTGCACAATCTCTGTGGATAAATTGGGTTTCTAATCCTGCCTAGGTACCTACAATTTATTTCTCTGAGCCTCAGTTTTCTCATCCGTATAATAGTAAGGCCCACCTCATAGGGTAGTGATAAGGAATAAATTGGTTACCACCGTGAAAAGTGCCTAGAACAGTGTTTGACATATCAAAAATGTCAGCATGTATTAGCTATTTTTTTTATTATCTAGCCCTAATTATTAAAACAAGGATAGACAAACAGAGAAACAAAACATGCTCAAGAACCCGGAAAAGACTCACACAAAAATGGAAACTAGTAAGTGACAAAGCTGACAGTTCAGATCCACGGGAAAAGATGGATCTTGGTGTGGTGGAATTGATTGATTGATTATCCATTTGGGAAAAAAGTCAAAATGGGTCCTTCCCTCACACGAAAAACAAACCAAATATTCATCAACTGCAAGATGTAAGTTGCTCGTTCATTGTAATATATTCTTGTCGTGGACCACTATACAAAGTGACAGTGAGTGCATTACAGTATGGCAGGTACACACATATATGAATCTCAAGAAACATATGTTGTTAAGAGATATATACACATTTGTAAAACTGTGAAGAAAAACAAAAGAATCATTAAAACTAAATCGGCGGGGGGGGGGGGGGGAGGAGCTGGCTCACTGGCGTAGTGGTTAAGTTTGCATGTTTTCTGCTTTGGCGGCCTGGGGTTCGCAGGTTCAAGTCCTAAGTGTGGACCTACACACTGCTCATCAAGCTATGCTGTGGCAGCATCCCACATACAAAATAGAGGAAGATGGGCACAGAGGTTAGCTCAGGGACAATCTTCCTCAAGCAAAAAGAGGGAGATTGGCAACAAATGTTAGCTCAGCACCAATCTTCCCCACCAAAAGAAAGAAACAACAGCAACAACTAAATCCAGGGAAGCTGTCACATCAGGACACAAAGGGCATGTGGCCAATTGGAAACAGTTGGAGGACTTCAAATTCTTCAAAGGTAGTGTTTTATTTCTAAAGCTTGGCAATGGGCTCGTATGTATCCTTTGTATTATTTTTATCTGTACATTTTAGTATATGTCCTTTCTATGTTGGCTGTATTTTAAAAATTTTTTAAATTATCTGAGGAGTACCAAAAAAATCTAAATATTATTTGTGGCATATCAATAATTTTCTGCTTCCATAAATAAGTATTATATTTGTTATTTTTAAATTTCCTTAACCTAAAAAATATTCCAAGTTATAAATATCCCATGAAGAGCCTTTCCAGAAAGCAGGCTTTCAGTGAATTAGAATTAGGGGTCTCCTGAGGACGTAAAAAGAGATGTCAAGGAGGAAGCAGGAAGTGAAGGGAGCTGAGGGCTAAGATATAATGGAAAATAAGCTTGTATTTCACAGTTTTCTTAACTGCCCATAAATGGATACATTTTTTGTCTATGAATTTTTTTTTAGGGAGGAAAAGAGTCATCTGACTAATCCTACTTCGGATTGGAGATGCAAAACAAATCAAAAAGAGTCTTTTAGAGGCCCGTCTGGTTTTGTAAATTAGAAGTGTCTAAAAGAGGGACACACCAGACCTCTCTTTAAAATATATGCTGCTCTATTTCTCTACATAAATATCTCGATTGCCTTGTTTGTGAACATGAGTCTTCAGAGATAAGAGAGTGATAGACTCTTCTCATGCAGCATGGCATAAATTCTTCCTTTCATTCACTCGAAAGAGTGCTCAGGGACTGGCGCGAGCTGCTTTTTCTTCATAAAGGCAAGTGCAGCCTTCTCAGTAGATCTTTATTTATTCATTTAGAAAAAAATGGAACACCAGTATAGGAGCCTCTATAAAATAATTGAGGGCAAATTTTGGAAGGTCAGGGACAAAGGATTAGCTAGCAAGGATTCTGAAGCCGGAGGGGGACATCTCTCCCTGATTTTGAGGAGGGTTTGCTATGCTTTTCAAGAAAAAGAGATGCTCTCCAGGGAGAACTTAAGACCAGTGCCAGAGAACCAAAGAGCCAGGAGACAAGTTCTGAAAAGTTGGTTTCAAAGTCTTTGTGAGGCAAATCCATCTCTAGGCTTGCTCATTACTATTTAGAGCAGTAGTTTGCATTTGTTGTTGTAAAAGTCGGGGAGAGAGAAAGGAAGTAAGTTCCCTTACAAGGGCTTTGCATCTTCTGCTTTGCAATGTGGCTGTGTGACAATGAGTCACATATTGCTTTGCAATGTGGCTGTGTCACGTTGAGTCTGCCGAGCAGCCGTGGTTAGGCGTCAATGAGAAAACCACGTCTCTCCTCTGGTAGCAGAGTGACTCTGACCGTCTCCTTAAATCCACCTTGTGAACCCAGAATTTGCATCTAGGCATTGCCCAGGCTACGGAAAGCTGGAGAGAGGGAGAAGATGGAACATTGTCTAGCCCTTGGTACACAAGAAGAAAATAGAGTACCAACTGTGTGCAAATATGAATTTGAATATCTCTTCATTGTAAGAAAATATATATAACATAAAATTTACCATTTTGGCCATTTTTATGTGTACAGTTCTGTAGCATTAAGTGCATTCACATTGTTTTACAACGATCACCACCATCCATCCTCAAAACTTTTTCATTTCCTCAACTGAAACTCTGCACTCATTAAATGCTAACTCCCCATTCCACTTCCCTTCCAGCCGCTAGTAACCACTGTTCTTTCTTTTTCTATGTATTTGACTACCCTAGGTATCTCATATAAGTGGGATCATACAATATATGTCCTTTTGTGACTGGCTTATTTCTCTTGGCATAATATCCTCAAGGTTCATTCATGTTACAGCATACGTCAGAATTTCTCTCCTTTTTAAGGCTGAATAATATTCCATTGTATGCATATACCACATGTTGTGTATCCATTCACACGTCAATAGACACTTGGGTTGCTTCCATATTTTAGCTATCGTGAATAATGCTGCTTCAAATGTGGGTGTACAAATATCTGCTTAAGTCCCTGCTTTCATTTCTTTTGGGTATACACTCAGAAATGGAATTGCTGGAAAAATATGGTAATTCTGTGTATAATTCTTTGAGGAACCACCGATACCATTTTCCATGATGGCTGCACCATTTTACATTCCCACCAAGAATGCACAAGGGTTCCAATTTCTCCACATCTTTGCCAACACTTGTTATGTTCTGATTTTGCTTTTTTTTTGGTAACATGCATCTTAATGGGTGTGAAGTGGTATCTCATTGTGGCTTTGATGTGCATTTCCCTAATCATTACTGATGTTGAGCGTCTCTTCATGTGCTTACTGGCCTTGAATAATGTTTAAAACTGTACTATCTCAGGTTCAAAGAAAAGAGCTATTTCTTAACTTCACTACTTTTTTGTGTGTATCTGGTTTCTTTATTACTTTTGTGTAAAATTTACTGTGGTTTGGATAAAGGGAAAAGGGAAATGGAATCTTTAAACACATTTAAAAACAACATTTGTGTTGTCTGTATTGATGGATCGCACGTCTTTCAAAATGTTTAATTGGTGCACTTTCTCCTCACTCCTCCTTCATCAAAAGTTAATTGAACACATAGAATTTCCCCAGAAGGTTTCGCATATTGTTAGTTTTATTCAAATTTGCTCATTCACATCATGATTTCTCATACCCCTCCCAGTGCCATTAAAGCAGAGCATTTCAATGCCTATGGGAACCAGGAAGGATTTCTGTAGGTTTCTGAGAAAAGCAGCAGGTGTCTGTTGAACGAAATGTCATTCCATGTTTCCACAAGTGCCTGGAAGTTCTGAAAAAAACTTCTTACCTTTTTCTCTTTTAAGATTTGGCTTTTACTAACCTGGAAAATTCAATATGTTGGATGTTTTATAACCAAGAACTTCAGTAAGATAATTTGAAATTATGCAAATAAAGCCCCATCACCTTTATAAGTTACAGTAAGAGAATTAAGAAACTCATCCACTTTGCATTTTAGGGTGAGTAAACGGTACTGCCTATTAGAATCACAACTATGTAAAACCTCGTGGATAAACCTGAATACACTATTATTACTAATAAGTCCTAAGAATAGCTTTTAAGTTACTCAGCGTTTTCACGTTATACTTTGTTATATTTTCAATAACATCACTGAAGTCGAGCTTAATAAGAAATAGCTTGTCTTTACTTCAGGATTCTACTCAAACAGAAAATTTTAACTTGCGCGTAGAACTGATATAATTCTTAAAATGGCACATGGAAAACCGTCTGTGACTACAGAATTCCAGCCTCCATAACAACCTGGTTGTCTAACACATTTTTGTACAACTTTTCCAAACTCCTTCCAAATCTACTGTTGGTTCAGAGAAGTCGATCAGTCTTCTATGTATGGGAGTGTTTTGTGATAGAAACTAAAAAAGTTCTTGGCACTGACAATTTTATAACATACCAAAGCATGTCCTAAATAATTTTAAGATTCTTTTACAATATCGAAGTACAGATGGGTGACATCATGGTTTAAAGCAACTTTTATTGGACTCATAAAAATGCTTTTTAAAGGATTCTTAGAAATTAGAGTTGTGAAATCAAGAAATCTCTGTAGCGTTTAACTAGGAAATTGAGGAATCTTTGTCTTGACTCTACCAACCTTTGTCTTGAATCTATGAAGCATGCAAAATTTTACAAGATAAGTTCAGACCACAGATTCTGTCATCTTAGGATTTAAACCATGCCTCCCTAAGTGTGGCAACCTAGATAAATTAACCATTGGTAGAAAATGGTAGACCATGATATAATCCGGGTAGCCAAAGAGGTGGGTGTTACTCCTGTCTCAGCTGCATTCTGTAATTGAGTTAGAATCAGCATTGGCTCTTCATGGAAACCATCAAGAGCCTTATCTCAAGTCCCTGAATGCGACCTAAGTTCCAAATAGAAGAGCGAGGTAAATTTCAGAAATTGTTCATATCTGGGTTTGGAGCCAGAACATGGTGCCCTCCTCTAGACACAGTGAGACAAGCAATCCACACAACAGGTTTTAGTCAAGGAGACAGGAATCAGAATGATAGTGTCACTCACAATGGGTTAACTGGCTGCTGTAGAACAGGGGTGAACAGAATATGGCTGACTGTGCCTGGCCACCTGTTTTTGTAAATAAAGTTTTATCAGAACACAACCTTGCCCAATCATTTACGTTTTATCTGTGGCTGCTTTCACACTCCGATGGAGAAGGTAAATAGTTGCAATGGATCACATGGCTCGCAAAGCTGAAAACATCTGCTGTCTGGCCCCTTACGGAAAGTTTGCCTACCGCGGCTATAGAAGACTCTGCTTGGATACCAAAGTAGTCTTTAGACAGAACAAATAGGAAAATTGGTACTTTCTAACCACTGAAATTATTACTGTTAATTCATGTTATTTTACAAATGTTGAAGTGCTTTCACATTCATTATCTCACTTGATTGTTGCAATAACCCAATGATATAAACAGAGCAGATACCATGACACCTTTTCAAGGTGATTTGGTCCTGAGAGGTGAAGTGACTTCTCTGGGATAACATAAATTGGGGTATTCCATTCTAGGAGTACGGGTAGGGTAAACTCAGAAGTCAGACAAATCTCATCAAGTTGTTTTGCTTGACATCTGGCCAGAAAGCACGATCAGGAGGCAGGGATGTGGAAAGGTCAGGAAGCCTGGGAGATGCTGACGCTCAGGCACCTGTACTCCTCATGACAGCTTGGCTGCCACCTTCAAGCTCGTTTTCTCATTGACCTTCTCTGAGGGCTTGCTGGCTCCATGTCGGAAGCTGCTCGTTCACACCCTCCAGACTGCCACTCTCCCCCATCTGCTCCCCAGCACAGGATGCTGTGCTTCCAGACGGGAGCTGCTTGATTCTCATGACACTGAGCTCAGGCACACATCCCATGCAGGGACTCTTGCAGCCACACGGATGTGGTGCTTTTGGGGGTCTGGTGCATGACATCGAAGACGGCAGGGGCCCTTTTCCCAGGTCACAGATGTGACCAAACAATCACTGTCAGTGAATGTTCACACTCAGTGTGTGGTGTGGATCGCACCAGACTTTTTGATTTCTAGAGAAGAGGACAGACTCTGGGGCCAGATTGATGCAGTTCAAATCCTAGCTTCAATGAGACCCTGGGTGAGTTTCCAGCCCTGTGAGTGCTTCGGTTTGCTCATCTGTAACACAGAGATAATAGCACCCCTTAGGGTGACTGTGAGGGATAAATGACTCAGAACAGTGCTGGGTGTATAATAAATGCCCAACAAATATTAACTATTGTTATTAATGATCTTTACTGTCTCAAGGAGAGCTAGGGCCCTGCAGTAGCATTTTCATCTTGGGTGGCATCTTTACTGTCTTGGGGTACCTGTTGCCTTTACATCTTCAATTGGAAGTGAATAGTCTCATGCATTTCCTCACTCACCCAGAGTACATCCCGCAGGTTGGGAAGAAGACAGAATTTAGGAAAACCCACTCCATATCTGCAACACCAAGTGTGGGTGCACTGGGAGGACACTAATCCTTCCAGCTTCTGAGGCAGGATGGCTGCCTGGGAAGGTGGCCAGGGCCAACTCTAATCTCCAGATCATGGGCAAACCCCAGTTAGACAGCACACAGAACTCTCATCATGCGAGGTCTCTCTTAGGGATCAGGAAGAGATGAGGGAGGGTATTCCCTTCTAGATGATCTCAATTTCCATGTCAAAACAACAAGAAAAAGTTTGTTTGAAGCCCATAGGAGGGGTTTGGGTTAGCTATAAGAAAGAACTAGTAAGCAGGGAGATTTGGGGCCAGTTTATGCCTTCAGGATTTGGAAAACAGAATAGACTCAGAGAGGTGCAAGGAAGCTCTGAGTCAGGCTTCGCTGAACCAGGAGATTACAGGATATGTTGTCCTAAGAACCAGACTCCAGCTGGATCAAAGGACAGTCATGGGTGGGTAGCCACTGGTGTCAAATTCTGATGAGAAAGCGGAAGCTGCACATTAACAGGTAGAACCCTTTGTAGACTGTGAGAGAGTCTGGGTGACGGCCAGCCAAGTGCAGGGTCTCTGAAGGCCATGACCTTGAGCCAGCCTCCAACAGTGCCCCAGCAGCACCCGACTTCACGGGGGCAGCCAGAAATCATCCTTGGGCCAAGGCTGCTCAGGCAGTTACAAAAGCAGAATTCAGGAGCTATAGCACAAGGCCAGACGCCAAGAGGAGAGTTCATGGGAAGAGCTAGCTGATTTACTCAAGTCCCATACTCCAAACTCATAATGTTGTCTCTTTAGTGAGGAATGACGTCAGCAGAATGTGGATTTCCAAGGAGGCCTGGGGAGCTACAGGCATCCAGACATGAAGGTAAATAGAGATATCCGTGGGGAGGAGATCGGGGAGGGACACAAGAGCAATGAATAATTCCATAGTGATAGCACTAAAAGGGGTTCAGCAAGATGTTCTAATGCTGAGAAAACAATGGGTGGCTGGGTTTGGAACAGACAGGGTAAGTGCTTGGAATTTTAGAATAGGAAGGAAGTTTCTGTCCCCATCCTTTCTGATCAGGCCAACTCCAGAGGAACTGATGGTGAGATCATGAGACTCAGGGAGAAAACCTAGGGCCCACTGGGGGACAGACACTATCACCAGCATGTGTAGAAGGCTTGTTACTTACAAAGAGTCTTAAGGAAAAGGCCAAAGTCAAGGGCCAGAGTTTGAGTCACTCTGTGATTAGATCATCATAGGGAGAGAGTTAGCAAGAAGGTGAAGCAAACAGGAATAAAATCCAAGAATTCAAAGTAAATCCAAGTCTAAAACCACAGTAGGAAATGACCCTGGCCTGAAAGTGTTAAGATCTGGGGTAGATGGGCAAACTGCATCACAGGAGAGACACTGTCTACTGTAGATCAAAGCAGCATTCTAGGATTAAGCTTATAGGTGTGTGCTATTTCCCAGAGTGAGGCCAGGTTTGTTCTGTAGGGGCAGGTCTTTGCCCTGAGGTCACTCACAATTTGAACAAGATCTTTGTCATCCAATGGCACCTTCCTAATCTTTGGAATCAAACTAGTGATAAAATAACATAAACTTTACGCACTCTCTTCTTTCTCTTTTCGCTTTGGTGCTAGGAAGCTCAGAGCCAAATTTGCTATCTGCCTTTAGTATGGAAACACGTTTCCATGTTCTGACTTTTCCTCCAGTCTCTATTATTCGTTTCTTATTTGAACTTCACATTAAGTTACTTCTATTAGTGTACTTATTTTGTAAGCCAACTCAGCTCCTTTTTAAGGAATGAGGCAAGGATAGAAAAAAATTCATGACACCTCTCCTCTTTATTTTCATCTTTCATTTTCAGAGGGGTTTTGTTGGGCTGGTTCGGGGTTGCATGGCCAAGCCGATGCTTCTGTGTCAACTTTCAGCTCTTTTCTTGGTTTAAAATAAAAACATACCATCAGTTTGACGAAACTTTTTGATGGCCTGAGGGTTTGATACATACTAAATGACAAAGCTTTCCAGGAAACTTCCAGAATGGAGAGGAAAAATACCGAACCATGTGATGCTTCAATGTGCTTTAAAGTATTGGCCTTGTGGATGCTCCAGCGTTATTTAAATGGATGCCTGAGTGTTGGTACAACGAGTGATGTCTATTTCTTGAGTAACTGGGGAGTACACTAAGCCTTGGGTATTACAGCTCGAACCAAGCATGTTTACTGAAACCCTGGTTAAGTGACAAATGAAACGAGTTTGGTGTTCTCAGACACGTTCCCCGGATCCCCATAAGGGACCCACTACACGACCTGTTCACGGAAGGTAGTCTACAAAATAGAAAGAACAAATGAGCAGGCAGCCTGCAGGTGACCCGCCCCTCTAAGGTGCAGCAGCACCCAGGAGGGCAGCCAGGAAAAGCCTGACCCACCGGCAGCTACTAGCGTGAGCACAGGGAAGGGAGACGTCGGTGAGGGACTCCCCTGAGAGTTGCTTTCGTAAATTTCTGAGAACCCCTGCTGAGCTGTTCCCCAACATTTGAGTCCACTGGGCCTGAGATGGAGCCTCAGGAATGTTCACTTTTAGTGTCTCCAGGTGATTCTATAGCCTCTCAGATCTAGAAACCACCATGGCCTAGAGACAGCTGCCCCCACACACCCCTGCGCCAGCAGTCCAGGCATGTCATAGCAAAGCTTCCTCTGGTGGAGGGAGGGGCACATGAAGGTGAGAGAGAATGGATCCCACATGGGGGCCACTTCCTCAGTAAGGGATGATGGTGGAGGCAGGGCCCCTGTTTGAGGAGGTGTGAGAAGGGGGAGGAACGCCCTGGCCCCCATCACGTATCGGGGTAGTAAAGAAGAGAAAAACGGCAGAAAGACAATATGTGGGGCCTGGAGACACCTCCACACTCAACCAGGTGCTGCAGCACCAGCTTTGCCCTCTGTGATAAATGGGGACTCTAGAGGCTTCTTCTGCTGCCCTGAAGGGACGATTGTAGGAAGAAGAGGAAGGTACGTTTCTTTTTTCTCTCTCCTAGAGGTCCCATCCTATGGTGGAGTTAACTGAATGAGATTTTAGAACACAACGTTTTGGTCACACATTGGAACCAAATGCTGTGTTGAGGGAAGTTGTTTACATGGCTAATACACACTTACTATTTAGGGGAACAATAAAAATCCTACCTTCTCTTCTTGATGTGGTAGGTAGCTTAGTATGGCAGTCTCCATGGGTTGAAAACCTAGGAAGGATATAGTTTAATCCCTGTGATCATAAATTTAAATGCCAACTTGGCTAGATTATGGTGCCCAGTTGTTTGGTCAAACACTAGTCTAGGTGTTGCTCTGAAGATATTTTTTAGATGTGGTTAACATTCAACTCAGTAGACTTCGAGTAAAGCGGATTACTCTCCATAACGTGGGTGGGCCTCATCTAGTCAGTTGAGAAAAGACTGAGATTTCCTGAAGAAACAGCAGTTCTGTCTTAAGACTGCAATATAGAAATTCTGCTTGGGTTTCCAGCCTGCAGATTTTGGACTTAAGACGGGCACGGCAACTCTTCCCTGAATTTCCCTCTTGCTGGCTTGTTCTAGAGATTTCCAACTTGCCAAACCCCACCATCACATGAGCCAATTCCTTAAAATCTCTCTCTCATGCATATACATATGTATGTATGTGTGTATGCATATGTATACATATATTCTCAGGATCCTCCAGAGAAACAGAACTAATTGACAGGAGATGTATACATATACACACCCCAATAAGATATATGTCATATGTGTATATGCATATATACACATGCATGTGTGTGTGTGTGTATCTCCTCCTGGTTCTGTTTTTCTGGAGACCCCTGATTAAGACAATCCTTACCTCTGTAAGTGGCCTGTTGCTTCATGTTTTCCTTCTCCTTCAAAAAATGGGTCTAATTATACTGGGCTCTCCCAGAGAGTGAAAATGCACTATGAAGAGCCATAATTCCCTTCCTCTGAAAGCTTCTACCCACATTGTACAGCCAAACCACCAAACCACCAATGCCGAGGGTGTTAGGACGCAATCACACTCCTTTCCTGGCCCTGATCCTTCCACTTGGCTTTCCAGGCTACAGTCTCCTGCCATGTACCACAGGTCTTCAGCAGCCCTGTGATTTGCAAACCCCACGGTCCAAGAGATGTCATTCTTGGTCATTGTTCTGAGGCATGAATTTAAAATGTGAGCCTGCCTTTGGAGTGGTCATTTGGCTGGGGACTGCTGGCTCCTCCATCGCAGCACAACTCAGATGCTCTCCACTTGACTATCTATGAAGTGGCTGAAGTTAGTTTCTTTAGAAATCTGTTCCTGAAAAGAAAGCCAACTGCTAGAGTTGATGAAGAAAATGGAACCCAAAGAGGCCTAAGAAATCAATGGTTCTCAGGTGGAGGTAAAAGATGATTTGGGTAAACTAAAGCATGGACTATCCTATTTGGACAGAATTATTAAGGGGGAAGTGGTCACTTAAACTTGGCACTTATGCTTTCCAGTATTTAATGGAGCAAATTTCACGACAGAGCAGTATTTGCAAATGCGTGTTTCATTAAGTTCACAGGACACATTTCTCGTAATATTAGGGATCTGCTCTCACATGGCTTCTCCCAGATCCACTGGTCTGAAATCGGGACTGTGATCTTATCGAGGTCTCTCTGGTCTGGCTCAGGATTTGATTTCATAACTCTGATGTTTTATAAGGCTGTACTAGACCCATTGGGAATCTTTAAAACTGTGAATTTTTAGAAGGACAGGATAAGGAAATTCAAATTTTTTGAGGGTTACCATGTACTGGACAAGGTACAGATTTGTCACTTCAGTTGATCTATATAGCGAGCATATGAGGCAAAATCACAACCCCAATTTAACTGATGAAAAAAGCCCAAGAAGGTAACTCGCCCAGGGCTGGGCCCATATTTAGAGGTAACTTCAGGTTCAATTGATTCCAAAATTTATGCTCTTTCCAGCACATAATTCTGCCTCTGATAATGTGCTAAGTAGCTGTGCATATGTCAGCTATAAATGGGGAATAGCGCGGTATTTACACGTGGAGTGGGGTTGTGTGATCACATACTCCCAGATACTTTTTATAGTTCATAGAGAGTTTGTGTAGACTCTCCTTAAGGGGACACAGAATAATTGAGCTGGGAAACAGCTTAACCCCAAGTCATAAAAGTCACTGACATGGGACTCTAAGAGGAAAATGGTTGCCCTTAGTGGGGAAGAGGTTGTGCGCTCCATACGGGCTATGTGTTCAATTGGTGGAAGGAATGTTTTCAGCCTAGAAAAATATGACCCCTTGAACACACTTTATTTTTACACCACTACTATTGGTCTTTCAGAAAGCATGGTAATTATGAATATTCATTTGCTCATTAGAATAAAGTCTCAGCTCTTTAAAAGGTAAAATAATTTACATCTCTTCCCAACTCCTCACACCTCCCACACACATGCACACGCATACACACATCCTACACCACACCCCACAGACACACGACTCCTTATCAATTAGGAGGTACCCCATGGCAGTCCAAACAGGTATGGAAATTACATTCTTCTGTTTTCCTTCTTTTTCATGGTGCTATGCATGTTCTATAAACAGCAGGAGAAGTAATTATATAGGTGGGCATTCGTTACACAGTCAACTCCTGGAGTATAATATAGGAATGTGCTAAGGTGAAGAAATATTTGCTTGAACTAATGCCTGGAAACTGAGGGTGGTATGTACTTCATAGTAATATAAGCCACACAGCTGGGTTACTTTCATATGTTGTACCTGAGTGGGTGGGTAATACTTACATTCTTTTTCCATGTCCAGGCTGTCCAGTGTCATCTACTCCATGCATGCTAGGAAGTTCTGTGTGTGTGTGTGTGTGTGTGTGTCTATTTTACGTTGCCTATTCCAGCATCTGCCGTTGACTCTGAGTTGGAGCATTTACCATTGCAAAACTGTCACCAGCATCTTCGAAACACGCATTTACATTCCACAGGTCTAGTAAATGGGCTCTGTGGCTGCGTGATGCCTTTTGTTTAAAAGAAATCCAAGTGGCAGCCCGGCACTTTCCATCCAGCTGCACTTTATACTGTAACTGTGGCAGCTGAAAAGTAAAGCTCAAAAGATTTTTCAGAATCTGCTGCCCCAGCAGGTAACATTCTGGGGTCGGTTCTTTTTATTGTTGTTTTTTCTGCTGTTTAAAATGTCCAAACCTTCTCGCTTGGCTAGACCTTTCTTCGCTAACGCGGCTTCTAAGCTGTCATCATCTAGAAGGGACGATTTGAACAGCAAACAGAAAAAAAACAGTTTAGGTGAGAAGATTTTGAAAACTGGGAGTGAAGGAAATTTGGTCAAACAGCAGCAGGTGCCAACAGCAGCCAGTCCGGCTCAGCAGAAGGCTGCACCACACAAAGGTAATGTTTTAAATCAGCTGTTTTGTCAGCTTATGCTTAGAAACTTCTTTCTTAATAATACTGCCAGGTAATTTAAATGAATGAGATTTTTTGCGGTTTCAAAAACTTACCCGTTGGCGAGTGCAACATTTTTTTAAATCCGAGAGTGTGTTGCCAAAACAACCAATAATTAGGAAGATGGAGGTAATCAAACTTTCTTTCATTAATTAAGGAATGATAAAAGAAAAACCAATTGTTTTCACTTCTCTTTGAAAATGACAGGTTTTCTTCTTGGTTGTGTTTCACAGTCTTTCATAATCCAGGCATACTTGCATGAAGTTTCTTTTTTATTGCTTATTTATATCAAAAGAAACAAAAAAAGAAGGAAACTGTTCTAAAACCACATCATTAACTAGCAAAAGAATTTTTATATGTTTAATTTTTTGAAGCCTCTTTTAAAAATGAATTTGTATCCAAAATGATAATCTAATGATAGGGTCCCTTGCCAAGCGTGACAAAAATCTTTGCTAACATTGTTACCTGGAGCATTTAAATGAATCTTCTCAGGTGAATATCAGAATGTTTCACTTAGTAAAAAAATTGTTGAATATTTGACATGGAATTGAGAAATGTAGTAGCCAAATAAAGCTATCTACTGTTATTGTGGGTATAATCACAGAGGGCAATGAAATCATAGTCTAAACTATAACAATAATTTCCTCCATTATACCAAGAACTACATATTGAATCACTAACAACATTTATAATAGTTATTTTAGTACATTTTGTGCTCAGTACCAAAAACGTAATTTTTGGCCATGAGATTTTATATTGAAATAAAAAATTGTTTTAATATTCTCATTCTTATAACTGGAAGTTTTTATTTTATAGAAAAAATAAGGTCATGGTACAATTTCAATCTTGACCTCGTCTCTATTAAAACTATTACAAGTCAATATGCAGTGATGTATCTTCACACCATGTGCTATTTCAAAGACTCAAATTTATTTCTGGAAAATTTTAATTATTTCCTTAACTTGGCTTATTATTGTTTTATCCAGAATGATCAATGAAATGTTTGTACAAAAAACAATGAAATGCTTGGTCAAAATACTTGGTAAAAGACACATACAATGAACACTGAAGGACTTTGGAAGTATTGATGAAAATTGCTTGATAGACTGAATGTTGGCTGCTTAAAAGGAAAGTTCTCTTTGATGTTTTGATATGTGTGAAAATCTAAAAAGTTATTCTAAAAAGGAACGTCAACCACCTCAACCTGAAGAGGGTCCAAACGTTTATATGGTGTATATCTCTTTGTCTGGGTAAGGTATGCCAGGGAGGAAGTTTTTAAACAAACAATCCAAGGCTAAATGCTTATTCCAAAGACTATTCAAAATGCTGACCTTCTTCTGGCAGCCTATGGGGGCATCTGTGAATAGACTTAGCAGGTGAAAATAGTTTTTCTTTGATAACAGATTTAGTTTGGGGGTTAGTTAAAAGTCATTTGAAACCAAGGGTGATTATCAAGGTACGAGGTCAATATAGATAAAGCATATTTTTGTGAAAAATAAACTAGGGGCAGATGATAAAATAATAAGGTGGTGTTTCCTTTTGTCTCCCCGAGAGGGTTCAGGCTGGCCAAAAGGAAAAGTTCACTGAGAGAATTTTGAACTTGGCAGCAGGACTGGGTTATTTTGAAAGACAACACTCATCAGCATGTGTGTTTGTTTTTATTTTTAAACAGAATTCACTTTTCCCAGGCACACATCGTGTCGTATAGAACCAATAGAAGTACTTAATTGTTGGAGAACAGGACTAAGACTCTCTTTATACGATAGTTGTGTTGTATGAGGCTTTTACTTAAAGTGGTTGTTATAAGATCACGAAATCCAAATAATAGTCGTGCTGTCTTAGGCTGGTGTTGAGTTAGGGTGCATTCTTGCCCACAGCATGAAGATCTTAGTGTTAGGTCTTTAGAATGTTTATTTCATTTGATCCACAAGGTTTAGTTCAGTCTCTTTATATAGGTTCTCGTGAATCTGACTTCCCTTTTTTCCCCCTTGTGTAATTTATTTAGTAACATAAATGTATTCCGGTACATTTTTAATGTTTGGTTTTTTTTAAAGTTTGTTTCCCATTTAGTTTATTTCTTAAATTTGTGCACAGACCTTTCCCTCACCTGTTTTCCAGCCCTCCCTCTCCATTTCTTAAATTTTATCTTCTGTATTTCTTCTTATTAAAAAGGTTGATAATTATTTTTTATAGTAATTAAGTCTGCCACGGTTTATTTTGTGGGCTAATTCTAAAAGTTGCAAATCAGTAAGGTATATAACTAATAAGATGTCATACATATTTTCATTGCCAAGCCAAAAAATGTGCTATAATCATTTTCTCTTATAGTCTTAAAGTCCTTAGTCTTCCTCTCTCAGCATTTCTAATTCTCTCAAGGACAATATAGATTTGATCATATTCACAGAACCCCCTTTTCTTCTGGATACTTCTCTCCGTGGCCCTCAGGTCTTTTGTCTTGCTCTTGCCTGACCGATTTCTAGAGCACCTGGACAAGTCTTTCTTCTTTTGACTCTTCATTTTGCTGATGTGCACTCCCAACAAATTTCCTAAGAGAAGCTAAACGGGAGGTAAACTTTGAGTTTTTCCATGTCCAAAAAATATCTTTATTCTCTTTTCACATTTCAGTGATAGTTGGAACAGGCATAGATTTTTAGACTGAAAATAATTTTCTTCCTCATAATATTAAAGGCTTTTCTCCATTACCTTTTAGGATCTAGAAGCGTTGAGAGAAGTCCCATGTCGTTCACACGTTCATACATTCCTTTTTAGTTGATTTTTTCTCTCTCTTTCTTGAAGCTTTGAGGATATCCTCTTTATCCTTGATGTTCTGAAATTTCACTGAAATATTTAAAAGTGTGGGAGTTTTTCTGTTCATTTTAGCTGGATACTTGATGGACCCTTTCGATTTAAAGAGTAATGGCCTTCAGTTCTGGGAATTCTTTTTTATTAATTCTTTGATAATTTCTTCCTCTGTATTTGCTCTAAATTTTCTCTTTGGTTATCCAGTTATCCAGTTATGGTTATCCAGTGAGCTGTCTATTGAATCCACTGCATCCATTTTTTGATACTTATTTTTCTCTTATATTTTCTAGTTCTGTCTTTTTATGTTTTCCAGATTTTCTTGACCTTATCTTCTAACTCTTCTACCGTCTAATTTTGTTCATCATCATATTTTTAGTTTTCAAGAAACTTTTCTTACTCTGATTATTTCGAGACTGAAACAGATAGTGCTATTTTCTGTATATAAGCAGAAGATCTGTGTGCTTTATTTACCTAATGCAGTTACCTTTCTCTACTCCAGTTTTACAGTACCATGCATCCATGTTTAGTGATGTGAGTAACCACATCACTCTGATGTAGCTGTACTTTTCATTCTGAGCCAAAGGTCCAGATTAACCCCTAGAACAGAAGAGCTTGGCAATCAATAAACTTTAGGACAGCAGGATTAATATCTAATTTTCACCCATGAAGAACTGGCTTCATGATGACAACCCACTAAACGGAAGATGAATGTTGAAGTGTGTGTTGATATGTGCCCACAATTTTATTCAGGATGAGGATATGAGTCAACATCTGAGAATGTGATGATTCTTCCTGAGTTTTCTGTATTCTCCCGAATTCTGTTTAGGTATATTTCCCCAAAATAGTTTTGTCCTGAGTTTACTTATTTGACCTCTTAATTGTTCTAAATAAAGAAAAGCATTTTTTTAGAAGTGGGCGTGAACACTGACCAGTAACTTACTTTGAAAAAATAGTTTTCACATGCTGTGCATTTGTAATGATGATGATGATAATATCTAAGCTCTATGGAGCTCTTCCCATGTGTTCAGCACAGTTCTAAGTATATTGTAACTATATTGTCTCATATCATCCTTATGACAATCTTATTACGTAGCACTATTACTGTCTCTATTTTGCAGATGGGGAAACTGAGACAGAGAGTTTCAATTGTTTTTCCAAGATCATACAGACAGGAAAAGTAGAATCAGAATTCTAATTCTGGCAGTTTTGACTCCTGAACTTGCACATTTCACCACGATGCTGAAGTACCTTTTTATAAAGAAAAACAATTCGTTCATCAAAGTGAATAAAATCTATCAAAACTTTGTGATTGGACAGACTGATCCCTGAAAAAACTGTCTGGTGACATTCTGGAGTTCAGAATGTGCTCTTCTGGCTTCAGCCTTTTTATTTGTTGCCTGGGGTTGTTGTTTCTTAGACAAAACAAAGAATTGAAAAAGGAAGAAAACAAATTTCAGAGTTAATAAATTTATCACAATACTGTAAATGTTTTTCTAATTTTGAGAAATGAAATGGTATGTTCAATATAGGACTTTGCACTCCCAATATGTACACTCATGCCTACAGACTTGAGTGTGTATGCACACACACACACACAGAGATACACAAATACTCTGCATACAATTCAAGAAAGACTCTTCCATCACACATGACCTGGTGGTCCAAGTACAAGCCTGTAGGCCAAAAATCACTCAAGTCTAATTCTTTTCTAACACAGGCTCCCTCTGTGGCCTTGAGCAAGGCAATTATCCTTCCTCACTGAGTTTCATCAACCATTAAGGCATAATAATATGAGGTTTATGGGGAGAAGCAGTGGTGAGGATTAATGTCTTAGTTAATGTGTGTCCAATGCTTTCAAGAGCACATGTTTCGCGTGAATACTCTAAGTCAAGCACAATGGGGTCTCTAGTTACCCTCAGTTGCTGTAGAAGCTAAAAACTTATTCTCTCACAAATATCACGCATGCACCTACACTGGAAAAACTCTGAAATAAAACGCAATTGCATGCCCCACGCTATTCTTTATGTACAAGGGTAACCTCACATGCGTCTTGTTTGCCAAAGCACATATTGATTGAGATTGTCTATGAATACCTGGAACTCAAAATTGTTCATGTCTATAAGTCTATGATATTAATAACCGGAGCACAAAAAGTTTTTTTTCTCTTTGTCAGGGTTCAAATTCATTCTGGACACTACTGCCGACTGCAATGATGTCAAACCCTTGCGCGATGAGGTAGCATGGAAGGTAATCGTGGCTATGGACAGGCAGTGTCTCTAATGCTTTTGCCTGTAAGAAGCTGATCATACCAGTAAGCAGTCATTACTCACTGTAGGGCCTGAACGTTGCCCGGTATTTTCCAGAAGCAGCAGCGAGTTTGTACTGATCATGTATGCTCCTTTATCTGACTGCCTTGTGACCAATATCACTCATTTCTGATGAGAGCTAAGGTCAAGGGCACAGTATTTCTTCAGCAGAGCAATGGTAACTTATGCTCACAGTTACTAAATTTACGCTTTTGGCTCATTATTGATACTCGTTAGTCTGGAGTTATGCATTACACATCTGTGTAGGCCGGAAAGTCTCTCCATCCCATTACTAAAACTCACGTGGCTTACCTTGGACGGTTGTTTTAGAAACAAAAACTAAACATACTGAACGCTGCTTACCAGCATTTAATGGCAATTTTTCTCCAACTAGCTACAGTGTGAATTATGACTGTGTGAGTATTGAAAATTAACAATTTCTTCTAGAGTTCTCCTGATTTTCCCTTACTAACTTTATCGTTATTTGTCTTCTTCTATCTAGTAATAGATGAGAAGTAAGAAATAAAAGTACCACGTGTTCCCATATTCTATTTGCTTACTTGATTCTGTTAAAATTCAATACGTCGGAAAAGGACTATAAGACCACCTCTCAAAATTAATCTAGTGTTTTCTTTGAACTAACCCGTGCGTTTTCAGTTACTTAGACACAGACCTCTTAGCCTAGTGAGGTCAATAACTCACAAGTCTGATAAAAAATTAAACGCACCGACATTGGAGAAGCATGGGACACTGAGGAAAAAGAGAATTAACAGTCTCAGAATTTTAGAGTGCGATAAAAACTTAAAGGTCATCCAATTTATCTCTCTCTTTTGATACATGTAGAAAAAGTCTAGTTCCTTCTTTTGATCAAGACTAAAGGTGCACTGGCTTGCGCCAAGGTCTTCTGACTCAGTGGTTTTTTCCTTTCTTATATCCTCTGCAGAAAAGGCAAAAACTGCCAGAACACCTTCAGGCTTCCTTCAAATGTTCACTTCCTTTAGCTGGACTCCTGTTAAGCTCTGGTACATAACATCTCTTGGACTATGCTTCCTACACTCTTGGTTCTCTGTTGTTACTCGCTTGCTCCAAGTTCAAGATAACTCGGCAGGGAATTGTGCTGATCTTTACTGCATTTTATCCTTGTAAATAATCAGAGATCATTTAATGCTGAAAAGTTGTGAGCAGCATTTCTTATTACATTTATAACACACAGGTTTGCCTTTGGTTGCTTAACTCTGATGAACCTGATAAAGGAATATATTTCTTAGCTTGATAAAGTTAGAAAATCATAAAACGATTTGCTGTTTCTCCTTTAACGAGAGTTGAAACCTAAAGTAACAAACTTTATTTTTACAAATATTTTTCTAAAATCTGTATTTTTCAGTACCTTCCAAAATTTAGATCTGTGCCCCAGTGAAATTTTTCCTCTGTCAAGAACTCGAGATTGTATACAACCACAAATGAGAAATTTTGCCAACCTCAGTAGAATACTTACTACCTGGACTGCTTCTTCACTTTCATGCCCTGTAGTCAGATTTTCACTTTGTTGGATATGTTCCTTTCAGCTTTAATTTTTAAGTCCACTGAGCCACCTTATTTTCAAAATGTGTATATTCTTTTGGATTCATTTAAGAAATCAGAATTTGGCCTTTTGAAAAATAATCAGAATTAGTATAGATGAAAGAGTGTGTGGTTACCTTGTCCTTTGGGGATGTATTTATACAAATTCTCCAAGTGACTAAATCATCTCTATACATCATTACGTGCTGTATATGTTCTTAAAAATGGTTTCATTAACCTTGGCTCTTTAGGAGCAAACTATCATGCATCTCTGCTGTCTGTCTGCTTATAAGGCTTCTTGTCTCTTCTGTAATCACATAACACTGACCTTCTGGCTCATGGCCAGATATGGGTAGGATAAATGTCTGGGAATTTGAAAATCTAGACAGAAGAAAGCCTTTCTTCTTGGGATGTTGCGGTACCTGGTTACCTATTGTGGTTCTTGACTTAATGATCTCTAGTGTCTTCTATTAAGTCACAAACTCTACCTATGTGGTTTTCTCCCCCTTTGCAACAGGAAAAAAATCTCAAATGGGCTCAGGTTCATCTTATTTTCCATGTTTGCAAAGTGTACAACTATATTTCCAAAATAAACTAGAGAAAACCACAAGTAAGTAAAGAATCCTTTCTTATATAAAAAATTTCAGTTGAATATTATCTGTCAAGAATACAGATTTTTTTATTATGTGTTGTATTTCTTGATAATTTATCTTTGCAAATACAATATACAAGTTATACTTTAAAGGAAATTCATTATTTAAACACAATTATTTCTTCAGATTATAGAATATTATGCTTGTATCTGGCAGTTCATCATATGCATTATGAATATATAAAATACTATGCTCATATGTTACATATCATATATAGTCATTATTTTGGAATTAATAAACTTAGGAAGTTCCTTTTGGATATATATTAGATATACATTAGGTTGGCTTTGATTGAGTCAATGTTTTAATGCTTGATCCTGATGACTAGGTTGTTTTCTGAAAATATAATTGCTACAATGCCTTTATTCACCCCCCTGCCCACCAAAAAGCCCTCAATGACTATCTACTATGTGTCTCGCATTACATTAAATACTGGAAAGTTAAAAAAAAAGTAAAACATGGTTCTTACCCTTGAGGAGGATCATACAATGACTGGCATATCCAGCTTATTTGGAAATCTAAATAGAATTTTATGAAGGATTTATGTACAAAATTGTATGAGTGCATAGAAAAAGCAGAGCAGGCTATTTCCCCAAGGTAGTAGGAGTTTACTAGGTAGGGGGGAAAGCAAGCATCATAAAAGACCCTTTTGCATTTAGGAAATGGCAAAGCAGACCAGAGTTGATGGAGTAAAAGAGAACTAGTGAGAAAGAGGTGGAGGGAGGGAGAAGGCTATTTGGAAAGATTCCAAAAGAGAAAAGGGTGTTCATTTCTTCATTCCTTCAGTGAATGATTATTTGGCCCCTACTGTGTGTCAGGTGTTGTTCTAGGCTCTAACCAAGTTGAAGGCCATCATAGACGAAGGCTTTGGCTCCATGGGGCTTACCTTATCATGTGGGTTCTCTGACAAACATTTAACAAGGTAAAGTGATGAGAGTAATAGAAAGTAAGGCTTCTGGGGACTGAGAAAGTCGAAAGTTCTGTTTATGATGTGGATGTGGTCTAGCTATTAAGTATTCAAGAGGCAATGCTGGATAGGAAGTTAAAGACCTGGATCTAGAGATCAGGGCAGGGCAGGGACTGATAGAAAAAAGTGGGTCACCAGTATATAAATGCTATTTAAAGCCATGAGAGTGGATGAAATCACCTATGGAGAGTACAGAGAAGAGAATGTAGCCCAGGACTGAGGAGAGAAGGTGGCCCAGGACTCTGGGGCTCTCCAACACTCAAGGGTCAAAGCAGGAGCAGGAGCATGTCTTAAGGCTCGTGTACACCAATTTGAGAACTTCCCTTTAAAACTCCAGGCCAGAGGATTCTAAACATTCCCTCCCAACAAAAACAAATGCATTCATGCCCCTTCGGTGGTTTCAAACAAATACTCCAAGTATGAATTCTCTTTAAAGTGTTTTATATTTAAAATTATCCAAGTCTTGTACTCTAGCCCATAATATATTGTTTATTTAATATAACATCATGTTTAACTTAATTACCATCAGAATTAAAATGTTTCTGACCATGTTTAATTTATAGCTTCAGATACCTACAAGAGCCATATCACTGGGGGTACCACATGTATTCCACTTTGAGAAGAAAGACTCAACAATGGGGAGCTATTAAGAAGCATTCAACAGACTTCTATTTTTATTTGTAATTTAATATTTACATCACATAATTACTTTATGTGATTTGTTAGTGTTTGTTTGGCTATCTTTCATATATTCCTGAGAATGGAGTTTTATGTTTGTTGATTATAAACTTCTTTCTCAGAAGGTGAGGACTAATTTGCTACTTCAATTTCTAACACAATGTAATATGAAGTTTTTTTATGACGAAACTTCTATTTACATTCTTAGGGATTCATGAAGAAGAGTCTTGATTATTTAAAAATAATACACTAGGAAAATCTCAAATATATTCTATTTGGGCCCTGTTTATTATAGTTATTTCCCAAGGATTTTTAAATATCTATAGCTAGAAGAATCATCAACAAATAATAATGGGAAAAGTACATAATAGATGTTCAGAGAACACCCTCCCAGGAGAGTAAAGCTAAAAACACTGGATTTTTTAAAAATACCATATATATCTTTTGTAATGCCAAGTTGATCTGACAGGAGGGTAAAAGAATTCCTCTGAGGCAAAAAAAAAAAAGACCCGAAAAACAGGAAAGCTTTACTGCAAAGGAATAAGTGAAAGCTGGAGCCATCATTTGTGTAGTGGTCTGTATCAATCCCTTGTGGTCTAGGGAATTTTAATAGACACATTCAGTGGAAAGTAAGTAAATCCTGATGCCAAGAAGAGTGATGGTCATATCAGAGGCCTCTGCACACAGCAAGGATGACACTTTCAGTGGATGGACAAGGAAAAATACCTGCCCTGCAGAGGGACACCTTGGGTAAAGCTTTTGACTCCACCTCTGCCCTGGGTGGAGACAAATGAAGGAAAAGAATATTGTGAGAATGTCTAACCTCATGTCTTCACTCATGTGGTCCTGGAGTCTGAAGTCATATTATTGTAGAGTAGGAAAAAAAACAAAAACCAGAAAAAGAAAAAGCCAAAAGTATTATTTAATGGTCTCAAATTGGCAGCATCCTTGGCTGCTTTGTGGCAGAAGATAAAAATCCTCTTGGAAAGAATGTACTTTATATCCAGGCCTTTGAGAATTCCCACAGATGAAAGCCCAAAACCATATGCCTACAATAAAAATTCACCAAATACATAAGGAAACAAGTGACCATGAACAAGATTCAGGAAGGGAAAAGAATCCTACAGAATCAGATCTTCATAGACTGCCGATATTGGAATTGCAGATATGGAACATGATATAAATGTATTATACATATTTAAAGTACAAATTCTAACAATGTTGACCTGTCATATTTAAACAATAGATCTTCTAGAAATGAAAAATATAATAACAGAAGGTAAAAACTCAATGGAATTTCTTAAACGGTGAACTAGATACAATGAAGAGAGAACTGGTAAGCTTTTAAAATTCCTAATAATAGAGCACTGAGAGACAAAGTAATGGAAAAATGAAAGAAGTGTTAAAAGATATAAATAGTAGAGTGAGAAGGTTCAACATAAGTCTAACTGGATGTCCAGCAGGAGATCATACAGAGACTAAAAGAAAAATATTATTTAAAAAGATAATGGCTGAGAATATTCTGGAATTGATAAGACATTAATATCTAAAGTCAAGAAGCCCAATAATTCCCAATAAAGATACATTTTAAAAAAATAAAGCAAAGTCAGCCTTGATGGCCTAGTGGTTAAAGTTTGGCACTCTCACCACTTCGGCAGCCTGGGTTCAGCTCCTGGTTGTGGAACCACACCACTCATCTGTCAGCAGCCATGCTGTGGTGGCAGCTCACATAGAAGAACCAGAAGGACTTACAACCAGAATATACAATCGTGTATTGGGGTTTCGGGAAGGAAAAAAAAAGAGGAAGATTAGCAACGGATGTTAGCTCAGAGCACATCTTTCCCAGCAAAAAAAAAAAATAAAGCAAACATAAAACTCTCACCCAGACATATAATAATAATAAATACTGATTTCGTTTTTATATTTATATATATAAAATATAGCTATATGTAAATATAGATAAATATATATCCATATATAGGGTTATCAAATAATAAATTGGTACATGACAGTTAATCAATTTTAATAAAATATGTACTCTGTAGACATGTCTATGGATAATACATTAATATATAAATTAGTTACTAGTTCTTGTTATAACTGGGCCAAGCACATTTGAGAAGTGTGTGTTTTTGAACCAGCCAGAAACACAATAGTAGTTAAAACTCTCGACATAAAGTTTAATAGCCATATCCTGTTTTTTCAGTGGATGGGGAGGGGAACATCAGTCCTGATTTGTCCAATTTTTGCTGAAAGTGTTTTCAACTCACTTCCATTTGCCTATTATCTATGGAGAGAAAGGTCGTAAAAAGGGGAAAACTATTTAGAGAACAATATGCAAATGGGCATTAGAAAATAGAATTCTAGAAGTTTGTTGTTTTATAATCAGAGCATGTATGTATCACTGAAATTGTGTCTCTGTGAGATCCAACTAGCATTCACGTTGCTTGGATGTCATTGTAGCCTTGTTAATATTTTTAGAGATATTTCTATAATCATCATTTCCTGAGTATTTAAGAAAGTTGGTACTATATCTACTAAATAAACCATTATATCTGTTAGCATACCTAATGGGACCAATTAAAGGGACCATTGTGCCATCATCAAAGGAATTAGGACTTCCATTAACAGATAATCCCCAATTACTGAAGATAACAGAAAGCTTGCTTCTTTGTTCGGTTATCCATCCAAAGAGCTAGAAATTCTAAAAACTGTGCAGGTAATTATGTAATCCTCTTCTCTAGGAGGGAATCAGAAGGGGACAAAATATTGCAAGTTTTGTTTGTAAAACCTTCATTGGAGAAAAATTGGTTTGAGAAGTACTTTGTACTCACTGGTTCATCTATATGTTTAAAACTTTATCCAGCTGAGCTTAATGCGCTTAACCTTGGCTGTCCTAAAGCTAGCTTTCCTCTTCCACCTGTACTCAGATAACGTAAGTATTTCTCCAGATCTGAGCCCTAACTGCACAGTGAAATCAGCATAAAAAGAGAAGAGGTTTAGTATTTTTAAGTCTTTCCTTATAACTTATTATTTAATTAAGCAGACACCATGCTTAATGATTTCTGATTTTGAAGCACATGTTTTGGGAAGTCTGGTTTCTGCTTCGTTGATTTTTTGATGCCAAATGGTGAGTGAAAGATCAAGTCCAGCCGGCTGTGGACTTATATATGATGAAGAGTATATTTACACTTAACTAAATGCCTTCAGTTACTAGATGACAATGACTGCGACAATGACCCTGAAAGGCATTCTTGCCCATCATTGCCACAAAGTAGGAGAAAAATATGGCCAGTGTTGAGACAGTAATGGGGAAGTATGGCACAGAGGGAGAGAGAGAGAAGAGAGATGAGAAAACATATTTGGAAAATGACAAAGTAATAGAATATTATTTTGCTTATTATTTCACCATCTTTTAAGTCAGTATACAAAATCCTTGAGTAAGCGGTGCTTCCTCAGCATTATTTCTTACAAATGTTACTGAAAAATAAAAAGGGAAAATGTTTACTGTGTTTTAATAATAAAAACCCAGGTCCGGAGGAGAGAGATTTTGAGAAGCACTAATTTAGCGCAGACATCCTAAAGGGAAGATTGGTCAATTTATCAGGAAAGAAGAAATAAATATTGTTCTTTCCTAAATGTATAAGGTAAACATAAACAATAGCAACATGACCATTTTTGTGCTACTATTGAGATGTTTAAACTCAGGCTATCAATAACGTGTTACCTTTGTAGGATCTGTTGAAGGGGCCGGTGTGCTGCATGACAAATGTGATCAAATAGCTTCAAGGGTCATTAGGCAAGTGAAAGGTCAAACGGCAAGGGTCATTATTGAGCAGCCACAACCACAGAAGCCTAAGCTATGCTTAGAACACTGGTAATCCAGCAAGACTTCGAAGAATGTTGAGTAGGGGGTGAGCGACATGATCAATTTTATACTAGTCAGGCAACTTTGGAAACATTTTGAAGGACTGGGAAGGAAGATTAAGAACACAGGCAGAGAGGAAGTGAACCTAACAAAGAAAGACAGAATCCTGTCAGAAAGAAGACTCAGTTCTTCACATGCCTCAGCAGCCTTGGGCAAGCAAAATAGAGCACATTCACTTCATAAACGTTCAGCCAAGGTCTGAACTAAGGAATGAGCGGTGGGACGCAAGAAAAGAAATATGAAGGAAGCGTAGTTGATGACTTTAGACAACAATGGGACAAGGAAGCGTAGTTGATGACTTTAGACAACAATGGGACGAGGAAGGTGAAGGAGAAAGAGGGTTCTAGATTTCTGTCTGAGGCAACCAAGTGGTGGTGAGCCATTCACAGAGCCATGGAATAGGAGATGCCTAGTAACTATGTGGAGAAGGTGCTAGAAATAGTCAGGGGCATATAGGCCTTGAGATATCTGAGGAACACCCAAGTAGATGTCCAGGTACCAGCTGGATATATGGAGCCGAAATGCAAGGATTCTGGGCTGCATACATAAATTTGGGAGTCATCAGCTATTTGAGCTTTGGGTATGGATAAAATTGCCCAGAAAACAAAGGCTGAGGACTGGAGCCTGGGGATTTGAGATGGTTTAGTTCTAGCTGCTACAGTTTGGAAGAGCCAGTGATAAACTAGAGCAACCTTATGACAGAGGAAATGATTCGAAGGGCTGGGGGAACTAAGAGGTGAATGCTATTCCAGTATGAGTGTGTTCCACAAGGCGTGGGCTCCTCTGGACTTCCAGAGTAGGGCTGGTGCCAACCAGGGCAAGTTAATGGAGGGAGCTTTGAGCTTAAAACACGAGACCAAATGAGTAATTAGAGTGCCCCAACAAACAATCAGACAGCCTCCAGAAGTCGTGAGCTTCCTGCCACAGGCCAAATGGGGAATGAAGGGGAGCAGAGTTTCTGCATTTGGTGGCAAGCAAAATTACGTGGGTCTTTCTGCTTCTTCCCACTCTCAGAGTCGGGGATAAACTCTGCGCTGTAACAGAATGGTATACTGCAAGATTTGGGTATCACAGAAAATAAGTGGCTTGTTCCTGGAAAGAAGAGTTTGAGGTCGTTTTTGAAAAATAGACTTTAAAAGCGCTTTTGGTATTGCAGACATTTTCGTTTTCTGTCTGTATTTACCTCTATTGCCCAGTTCCTCTCCGATTCTCTGATTCCCTCCTCTCTCTTCCTCTTGCTCTCTGTAAGAACGTGTCAATAACAAACATAAAAAATGTCAAAGAAACCAAATAAAAAAGGAAAGAGCAAGGAGAGGTAGGTCATACGACATCTCTTTGAGGCTCAATGTCTTCCGCTTTTTTTTTTCTTCTTTCTGTTCGTATTATCTGGAATTCTCATTTCATCTCCACTGCCTGTCAGGGGATTGCTCTACCCATTCCTCTCCGCCGTCTCAGAGCTGTCTGTCCCTCCCGTGGGCTCGAAGGAGCTGGAAACTCTTTCTGCGCCTCCTATTCTCACACACCACTCCTCCCCCCACCCCCGCCACGCACACACACACACACACACCCCTTCCTCGTGTGCTCAGCACAGCCTGAAATTTCAAAGTAGGCACTTTATTCTCTGAATTCAGGCAGTCCTCCCACTAAAACACAAACCATTGTGGAAGATTATCATTCCAAATGATTACTGGTTTTTTATGCCTCGTGTGAATGAATGTTACATCTCTCTAAGAGCTATTTCTTAAGAGGGAGAGAATACAAGGATGCTGAAGTTTAAGGAGAGGGGACTGGGTGGAGCCGTTGCGGCAGATCTGGGGATACCCGGGGACATAGGCTCTCTGCCCCTTCCCCGTTGGTCTTCAAATGCCACCACCAGATGTATTTTAGGAACTTTGCCTCTGGTAAAAAGACACGTTACCAACGTTTTCATGACTTATCTGAGTCATTCTTTCTAGTTTCTTCCTCTTCCTTAATTTTCACAGTGGTGACTCATTTCAGTCAGTGATATATTGTTTATATTTATTGAACAATGTAGGTCCTCGATCTGACGATTTTATGTTTATGTTATTGTCTCTTTCATGGTTTCCCTAGTGATCTGAAAATGGTGGTTCTGTCCCCGAATCTAAAAGCATTTCGTCCATTCTTATTATTGTGCTTATTAACTAATGTTAGTTTTTTTGAATCCTGAGAGGTCATCCCTGAAGATGCATTAGCCCCTGAGAGAAGCTTGCGAACTCTTCTCTTATTGAAGGCAGTTAGAGACATTTTCTGTAGGGAGCTTTTTAGGGTAATAGGGCCTTGGGGGGCATGAGTGACAGTGAGTGGGACCTCATCCATGTACTGGTTTCGAGACCTGAGGCAGAGATTGATAGCCAGCTGGTGATAGCCTTCAGTCACTCCCAATCTATCTTGGCCAGCCCATGAGTCATACCAGGCCGTGGGGCAATTTTCCTGCTGAGCTAATCTAAAGACTGATATTGAACAATTAAGCCATGTTTAATACTGAACACCCAGCGTCTACTGCTTGGAGAACTTACTGAGCTTAAGCAGAGTGGGGCTGCCCCATTACCTGGCAATGTGACTGACTGTGGACATAAACAGACACTTTGGTATTGTGGCCATGAAGAGAGGCACCTACCCTGGGGATTTTTTGTCTGGGCCTCTTCCCAGAGCCCAGCCATCTGATGCTCGTGTTTCTGGAACTTAGGGTCTAAGCAGCTCAGGATGCTGGTAAGTGAATCCTTGTCTTTGCTCTCTTAGGGAGCAGGAAGATTTCCTGCTTCTGCCTCCTGGTGAGTCTGGGAATCACATTTGCTTCCATGTGTACAGAGTACCTCTTTCAATTTCCACAACAACCCCATTTTACAATGAGGAAACTGAAAGAAAAGTAAGTGCCTTATCCAGGGGTCTCAAAATCAGAGAGTTGCAACCCAACACAGGGTCCTCTGTCTCCAACATCCATGCCCTCCCCTGTCCTAACCAATTACGTAAAATGAAGACCTGTTCTCTTCATTAGGCCAAGAGAATACCAGAGAAAGAGGCAGAGAGACTCGAATTGTTGTAAGTTCAGACATTTTTAAAAGAGAAGGATGCTACTATACCCTCAGACCTATTAAGCAAAAACTACTATTTAAAAACTAATAGTAAAAATACTATTTAAGGAGATTCAGATGTAAAGGACTTTGAGCGTTAAGAGAAGAAACATTGTCGAGGGAAGAATTTGGCCCAAGGGTGTGAACTGGGCCTTGGGGTTTGAGGACTGGCTCCTCTTACAGAGGGGAAGCCCAGATGGAGCAGTGCTCTGGGGACCTGAGAGGACAGGGCAGCTGGAGATGGGTTGAGCAATCGAGAAGGAAGTTGTTCTTATTACGCAGCTTTAACTGTGACTGGCAACTTTCTAGAATTTCTCTCCAGTGAATCCATTCACTTTAGACTGCACTATTTTTCTCTCAAGTCAGGAATCTTACACTGGACACTTACCAGCAATGCTGATGTGCAGACAGGTACTTGGGTTCTAGTCCTCACGTTCCCTCCGACTAGCTGTGTGACTCTTCACCTCTCTGAACCTCAGTTCTCTTATGAGCTGCAGAGGCACAGTAGATCGTTGTCTTCTGAGTTTCCTTCCATGAGACAGTGGTCAATGCCATGGCCCTTTGGCTTCCTCTTGCATATGGAACACACTGGAGAGTTATGTGAACTCCCTTTCCCCCTCCATTGATAGATTGACTCATGAAAGGATCTGTCAAGGGCCCATAATGGGCAGGGACTGTGGGAAGAGACAACTATAAAAGATACACAAGTAAAGAAAACAAACACTGAAATGCAGAGAAGAGGAGATATTCGGTGATGTGTAGCTGTGAGGTTTGGACCCAGAGGCACAGTTCAGGGGAAATGGGAGAGCAGCAGTCACCTACACCCCCATGGAGGGCCATGTGAATTGACTGTAGGGCCATGAGGCGACTATGAGTACCAGAGTTGGGTTTGGGCACTTTCTGTTCACACCATTAAGCAGTCTTGGTACACTGTTTATCAAATGGCCACCTCTTATAATTTTCTCTCTGTATGAGCTGGATAACAATCTCTATTTCCCTTAGAAAATAAACGGAGTAATACCATTTGCCCCTTCATGGTATTATATTGTCATTAAAAGGAAATAAGATAAGCCTATTTAAGTACAAATAAGATATCTGATTATTTCCATTCCTTTGAAATACTGAAACATGCTTCCTGCAAAGGTCAGTGGTTGATCTTGAATAAGAAATTATCCATTCCATGATAGAACATTCTTTTGAGCCCAGATGAATCTTTTGCAAAGAGGAACGTCACCCCTGACACTGGTCATGGATAACTTTTGGGATGATGGCACAGCCCACATCTACATCCTCATCACCCACAGACATGGCCCTCTGTCACAATATTTGCATCCCCAATGCCAGGCTGTAGATGCCACAACTGAAATGAAACACTGATATAACAGATAATCTCTTCTGAGAATATAGAATTGGGTCTGTTGTTACTTAAACCAGAACATCCCCACACATCCATCTTTGGCCCAGTGTGTAGAGAATCAGAGAAAAATGGTTTATAGGGAGAAAAAATAAAAATAAAGAGGCGTGCAGAGAGAGACAAACGAGAGAGACAGAGATAGATGAGATTGCTGAGTCCAGACTCTCACATGGTGCGTCTCTGCTCCCTACCTATGTCTTGAAGGCAATACCCCCATATCCTATAAATCCTCTTTTATGTTTAAGCTAGTGTCAGTGCGTTTCTGTTACTTACAACCAAAGGATCCCTAATTAAATGTCCTGATTTCTAAAACCTTCTTCTCTGTTTTTATTTTTGTTTCAAGTTTCTTGTAGGCACATGAGATCTGGTGAAATTTTAGCAGAGAGAGAGATGAAAACACGTACATTCCATTTTTAATGGCTGCTAGCTGAGCAGGCTCTTTTAAACTCTCATGATACCGTAAGCTGTTTGGTTGTTTATCCAGTGCTCCTGGGTCACTGTTTGTCCTTGGTTTTGTTTAAGAGGCTGGAGGAGGAAGAAGGGACACTCTGTCCTTGGCATAACTAGTATTGCTCAGTGGCACATCTGTTTTCCTAAGGCATTAATGGATCCTTCTGGAAGCAGCCAATCCTTCCTCAAGCATTAGGTCACCAATCCTGATTAGAATCAGCATCAGCCACCCTTGAAACGAGAAGCTTCTCTTGTGATTTATTATTACAATAAAACCTCACTAATTAACCATAATTAGGAGGAAAAGCCCCTCTCAATTTTGAGATTCTAAAAGAAGCAACATTTTAATTTCTTCCAACTTGGCCTAGTGATTTAAATTAGGTTAACCATGTATATTTGACTTAATGTATAAATAAAAGTGATTTCTAGAGAGCACATCAAATTAATATATACATTTGGGGTATGTAAATGGTCTTGAAGGAACAGCTTTTTCTTTCAGGCAAGCAATTTAAGCATTCTACTTATACTTTTATAGTATTAATAGTTTAGCAAATGCTTTTTCCCATTGAAAACAATGATTAACTTAATCTTAACACTTGTCAAAATTATTTTTAAATAAGTAGAGTCTGAATTGCAGAGATTATTGTATTTTTGGATCAATACAACAATGATTAAGGGAACAAATGGGATGAGTTAGAGTGCCATGAAAACCTGTTTTAAAGCTTTCTCCATCTTTCACAGGGGTTTATACTGCAGTCAAAAGTGAAGTTGATTTATTTAAGAGGAATGAATGTGTTGTGAATGTGCTGAAACTCATTTCTCCTGCGTGTTTGATAACGCTACGATCTTCACACCATGGTTCCAGTTTACAAAGAGACAAGGGCACATGCAAATCAGCCTGTGATGGGATGTTTGGGGCCCTGGATCATTTCTCCTGATTGTGTATTTGCTGTTTATGAAGTCTAAAGAAAATCAGCTGAGAAGCCCAAACTGATGTTGTGAATAGAGATAGCTTAAATGGCTACACTCATTTCAAGCTGGCAAGAATGTCCCTTTAGGACACCTGATGTCAGCTGCATTGGGCTACCAAGGCACAGAGTTTTCATTTGTCTTCTGTGGGGGCACCCGTAAGAGCTGGGGTGAGAAAGCTGGCACAGTGTTTGGGTTGGTCCTGAGACAGCACCTGCTGAGGAGTCGGAGAGAACCAGACTCACACCGGCCATTCATCTCCTGGTCGAGCCTCCTCCCCCTGGTCCCTCTCCCTTCCTGTTACACTGGATACTTTCAGCTTCCTGCCTTTCCTTTAACCTGAGCACATAAAACTATCTGCATTGTCTAGTGGGACGGAACATGCCTAAAAACGAAGGCAGGTTTTTAGACTTGTTGGAAACTGCCTACCTTCTGGTGTTCCTGCCCATAGAAGTAGGAGCTGCACCCTTGCCCAGCTGGGCCCAGGAGTGCATCTCTGACTCCACAGGGTCAAGTCTGCTAGAGGCGGGCCCCTGGTAATTAAAAGACTGGACTACACATGGCATTAACGTTGCCAGAGTCAGTAACGGAAGATGAAAAGGAGCTCTCCATGGTTGCAGGCCATGGTGCTTGTCCCACCCGTAGTTCAGCCTCTGGACGGGAGTGACCGATGGGCTGTGGGTAACTCCACCCCTGAGGAGCTCGCTGTGCTTGCCCAGGGCACCAGTGTTGTCCCAATTCTTTTGGGCTTCAACACTTTTGAGTGTTTCTGTTATTGCTTGGCATCTTTGCTTCCTTTTTACAATTTCTCACTTTATATAAAAATAAAGTTTGTATGAGATAAAATCAAATTTTCCTAAAGAGGAAGGACAGGAAAGAAGCAGGACCTGGTGGCATGAGCACAGCCTTTCGCTCAGTGCCACTCCGTGACTGCTGCCTCTGAGACCACAGTCTGTGTCTATGCCTCCCTCCCACTGAGGCCTCCTGATCCCAGTGGGCACATGACCTGAAGGATGTTCCTAGTGCAGAGTACCTGGGCATCTCCCCACCCGAGTTCTAATCCAGACCCTACTATTTACTATTTGTGTAACCTCGGGCAAATTGCTTCATCTCTCTAGGCCTCAGTCTTATGAGAAATACAATTAAGTAAAATCAGAAGAAGTCCTCAATAATTGCCAGCTAGCTTTGTGACATAAGATTTAGGGTAATATGCGGGCCTTTATATACCCTGGGAGAGAATTAGTCTCTACGTTTTATCTAGCTCTTCCTCGCAGTAGAGGAACAGCACTTTACATTTCAAAGTACTTGGACACACATCTCTCAATATTTTGTCCATTGAATGTCAATTAAATTATGCTTGTTTAATAGGTGAGATGGTAGAGTAAATTTAAAGCCAAATGTAAATCTAAAATTACAACATTAAGAAGTTGCAGGGGCCGGCCACTTGGTTGAGTGGTTAAGTTTGCGCTCTCCGCTGCAGGCGGCCCAGTGTTTCATCGGTTTGAATCCCGGGCGCGGACATGGCACTGCTCATCAAGCCACGCTGAGGCAGCGTCCCACATGCCACAACTAGAACCCACAACTAAGAATATACAACTATGTACTGGGGGACTTTGGGGATAAAAAGGAAAAAAATAAAATCTTTTAAAAAAAATTAAAAAAAAAGAAGTTGCAGCTAGTGGTGGGCCCCGTGGTGTAGTGGTTAAGTTTGGCACGCTCTGCTTCAGTGGTCCAGGTTCGCAGGTTCGGGTCCCAGGTGCAGACCTACACCGCTCATCAGACATGCTATGGTGGCAACTGACGTGTAAAATGGAGGAAGCTTGGCACAAATGTTAGCTCAAGGTGAATCTTCCTCACAAAAAAAAAAAAGAAGAAGAAGTTGCAGCTAGTCAGATATAGGGGAGAAGGGAGGGAGGAGGTGAGGCTGCCCCCGGGTTTCTGCCTCATGCGGTAGGTGGATGATGGTACTATTCACCCAGGCAGGGATCGTGAGGGAGGGATCGTCAAACAGGGGGAGGATGAGTCTATTTGAGGACCTGATGAGTTTTAGGTGTCCATGGAACATCTAAAGGAAGTGTCTAATTAGAGGCTGGACCTTGGGAGAGAAACTTAAGAGCTAATGTGTTATAATTAAGAGTTGTTGAGGCCTTGTACTTGCTGGCTCTCCTGTCTGCAACATCCTTTCTCTGGGTATCTGCACCATTCGCTCCCCGTCTCCTTCAGAGCTTTGCTCAAAATTCATCTTTACAGTAAGACCGTCCTGGTCACCCAATTTTAGGTGGCAAATGCCTGCTACCAAAGCGTTCTTTGTCTACTTTCTCTGCAGCATATTTTTCCATTGTATGTAGCATTATTAAATTACTGTATATCTTACTTTTACTTATTTCATTTATGATGTTACACCTTAGAGTGTAAGCTCCGTGTGGGCAGGGATTTTTGTCTGTTTGGCTTACTTCTGTATCCCCAGCAGCTACAATGGGCCTGGTCCACAGAAGCACTGAATACATAGCTGATGAATGAGAGAGGACCCCTTACTGTGTGCCTGACACTAAGTGCTTTCTCTCTATTATCTCAATTCATCAGGCTAGAGAAAGAAATTCAGGAGCTACAGCTTTATAGTTAGTAATAAGAGCCATGAAAATGGATGAGATCTGCGGGGTGAGTGTTTAACAAAAAAGAGAAGAGGACCTAGAACAGAGAAATAAAGAACATTGTCTTTTTAGAGACAGGCAAATGTGGAAATGGACCCCCCGTAGGAAACCAACAAAAGCCGCTCAGAAAGCAGGAGGAAAACCAGGCTGCTGTACTGTTGTCAGACCGACTGAGGGAGCCTTTCAAGAGGGAGAAAGCACTCAAAGGTGTCAGATGCTACAGGGAGGTCGGCTTAGGTAAGGAGCAAAAAGTGACTAAGAGAGATGAACTGGCAGTCTGACCACCTTGGCCTCCTGCATCTGATTCATTGCCGACTAACCTCTTACCAAAATGGGTAGATTTGTTTTTATTACTATCTCCTCTGACAAAGCATATTGCAAGGATATAAATGGCAGCGTTTGCTTTTAAGCAAAATGTAGATGATGATGTATGCAGTTCAGTGGTTTCTAGACTTTGGTAACATTTTAGAAAAAAAATGAGTCACTGAAATATTAGTCTGCCTTGTCAGTCATCTAGGCATTTCTCTCGGTTCATAAAGGGCAATCTGACCACAAGGAGTGAATAAATTAAGAATCATTTAGGAAACATGAAACCCAGACAGCAAGATCATTTTTGTTGGCTTGGCTTCTGGTCCTCAGTGCAAATCAGAAATCTGTTTGGAAAAGGTACAGCTTCCAGTTCTTTGCCACCAACTTGCCTCATCATGGGCACTATTGTTTGCCCTGCTGCATCATTTGCCATAACTCACAACTGGGACAGTCTAGATTGAATTAGAAAAAAAGCAGCAGTCCTTGGCCAGCCTGAAGGCCTCGTGGTTAAAGGTCAGCATGCTCTGTTTCACCGGCCTGGGTTCAGTTCCCGGGTGCAGAACCATACCACTTGTCTGTCAGTGGCTTTGCTGTGCCAGCAGCTCGCATAAAAAAAAAAAAAGGAAGACTGGCAACAGATGTTAGCTCAGGGCAAATCTTCCCCAGAAAAGAAAAACAAGGGGCCGGCCAGTGGCATAGTGGTTAATTTCATGCACCCCTGCTTCAGCAGCCTGGGGTTAGCAGGTTCAGATCCTGGGTGTGGACCTACACACTGTTCATCAAGCCATGCTGTGGCAATGTCCCACATACAAAGTAGAGGAAGACAGGCGCAGATGTTAGCTCAGCAACAATCTTCCTCATTCAAAAAGAGGAGGATTGGTGGCAGATTTTAGCTCAGGGCTAATCTTCCTCAGGAAAAAAAAAAAAAACCCCAGCAATTCCCAGTAATGCCAAAGAGAAGCTTGAAAAGTCTTTAGCACCTTTAACTAGTAATCTCCATCAGCCTTCCCACCCAATGCCACAAATAAATATACAGCCATATAATCTCAATTTTAAAATGTCTTGGTTATGTCACTTTAAGGCAAGTCCCCTGGCTGCCCTCACTGCTCCCCCCACCTCACACACACACACACACACACACACACACCTGGCACTGGGCAGGTGAGATTCTATGTGATATGGTGTCTGGTGTTGGTTGTTAATGGAGTAAGGCTTTCAAAGAGGAGATTACTAAAACCGGGGTGGAAGTGACTCTAAAAAGAAGCCTCAACAAAAGAGGCTTTTACCAGGGCCAGCTCTGCCTCCGGCAGTTGAGCAAATCAAGCATTCCTTTTGCCTCTGATGGTTTTTCAAACCAGTATAGCCTCCCCTATTTTTGGAGAGTACAGATACTCGTTCATTATCAGATTGACATTAGCCAGAATATCTTAATGTCAACAAAGACATGTGAATGATTGTTAGCCTAATTATTTCCTACAGCCCCTTTGGAAGTTTCCATGTGTACGGGATTTTAAATAAGGAGTATGTCCAGATTGACTTTTTGTTGGTGTTCTTGTAAGAATCCTGAATTTTATCAAGGATGCAATCCAAGGGAACTTGGAAGAAAGCTTTAGTTTCATATTTTCTGGCTAATGTTCCATAAATGTCATAACTTTGTTGTTTAATGGGAAGCGTGTTTTTTAATGTAACAGATACACCCAACATTAATGAAGGGAAGAAGAGAGAGAACGACGGAGAAATGCCATCTCAAGCTCAAAAACATCAAAATGAGCCATAAAAATAGAAGTTTCTTATCACCAGGAATGAGAGGGAGATAGCCACAGACATTAGAACAGACACAGCCGGGTCCTTGCTCCCAGTTTCCCATGAGGGACTCATGGGGTGACCTTGACCCATAGTTCATCCGCCTCGTGCCTGTGTTTTTCCTCCATTTGTTCAGTGGGGACTGTAGGACTGCTTTGCCTAAGTGACACTGAGGTTCCAGCTGGTGCAGGGGTGTTGTGACAGTGCTGCAAGGACATGGCCTTAGGTCATCCTTGTCACTCCACTGACCTCTAAGTCTCGGGGTAGAGTCCTTCATCTAATGTGGAGATTCATGCATGATGTTTGTGCTGTCCAAACCCAGCAAATCTAGTAATCCTTAAATGCAAGCCACTCTGAGGAAAAGTTTTAGTACCACCTATGACTCACGGTAGCTGAAAAAGTCAGTCTGATTTAGTTAGAAGTATGAAACATAGAAAAATCTTAGGAAGTGTAGTTTTATTACTTTGAAAGATTTATAGTAACTGGGATTAGGTTAAATCCTGACCTAACAGCAATTCTTTCAGAAACACTTAGACACATCTTTAAGAATGATCTGTTTTTAATGTATTGTCTTTGTGTGCTTCTAAAGGTACTTCTAACAAGGGTTCTTGAAAACCACTATCTTACACAATTAGAGCATTCTTCTGTAGCTATATCAATGTTTCATTGGTTATTTATTTCGATGTTAAATTTTATGTGCTTTCTAAGTGATTCTCAAATTCTTAACTAAAGGGGTCCAAATAGATGAAGTTTTATTATTGTGGTTATCTTCTCTTTCATACCAGTTTTTCTCTGCTCATACACTGCTTGGCAAACGTAATAAATAAAACATCATAAATGTTTGAATGAATGAGTTGCTACATGAATGAATGGCAAAAGGCCATAGATTCAACCCTCCTCATACTCTTTAGCTGGCTTCATTTTATTCCATGTGCAGAGACAGAATCACTAATGCTGTCTATTTAATGCCATCTGCAAAGACCATTTGTCCAATCCAGGCCACTATCTTAGTCTGGTCTGGCTGCTGTATAAAAGTACCGCACACTGGGTGGCTTATAAACAACAAAATTTATTTCTCACAGTTCTGGAGGCTGGAAGTCCAAGATTGGGGTGCCAGCACGCTTGGGTTCTGGTGAGGGCCCTCTTCTGGGTTGCAGACTATCCCCTTTTCACTGTGTCCTCATGTGGCGGAAATAGCATAGAGCTCTCTGGGGTCTCTTTTCCAAGGGCACAAATCCCATTCATGAGGCTCTGCCCTCATGACCTCATCACCTCCCAAAGGCCCCACCTCCAAAAACCATCACACTGGGGGTTAGGATTTCAACATATGAATTTGGGGGGACACAAACATTCAGTCCATAACAGTCACAAAGGAAAGCATATTATTGCTATGTGACATGGGCTTGATTCCATCATGGCTGAATCTCCTTACTCACAGTGACAGATCCCAGCACTCTTTTCACATTCACCTGTTTAGGAATTAGGAGTCAGCAGGTGTATGTGCTTCCTGGCTGCACAGGAGTTAGAAAGTCTGTTGTGAGCAATTTTCTTTGATATCAGACCACAGCTCTGTCAGGCTCCCGTAGCTTCCCATGATGGGATGTGAATGGAACAGGGCATACACTGGTTTCCCAAGGCAAGTAAGTAGACCATACGCTGTTGACAAGGGAGCCCAAACATCCTTTCTCTGGGCTCACTGCTCCATTCCCATTCCACATCTCTCAGCAGCCCTATAACTGTGCTGCCTGGGATAAACTCCAAAAATTAGGCAAAGAATGACTCTTCCCTGGGGAAGAGGCTTATGGCTTTGGGAAGTCAGAAATGCCTGTAGACACATGGCTCTCCTCCAGCCAGGCTTAAGGAGTCGTTTCCAAACCACGCTCTCCAAGTCTCTGTGTTTTAACGCATCTTGACCGCTCTGCCTTGGCCTTGCTCTGCTCTGCCTCCTCCATCAGGAAGATCCTGCTTATTCACTGAGTTTCAGTAGATATAGACGCTTTCTTAAGCCTATCTTCCCTAGACTTTCCTAACTGAGCTAATTTTCCCTTTCCTGTGCTCCTGATGACACAAATCACATTGGATTCTACTCTCTGCATTCGGGTCTCTCCGAAGAGTAATTGAGGGAACGGACTATCTATAATCCCCGCTGGACCCCCAGCCCCCAGCACAGAGTGGCGGCCCTTTAGAAGTCTGTGAGTGATTCAACATCAAGCAACAACTTTATAATCACAGAGCTATTTCCTAACATGCTTAACCCTGCTTTAATAGTGCTAAGTGTTCTAGAAGGAGTTTCTCAAAAGTACAAGCAAATTTATTTATAGTATGGCAGCCCTGAAATACATTACATTGTGGGCTGAGAAAATCAAAACAATAACCAAAAGTCATTAAAATACTCATCACCTGTGTAGATTATATCCGGATTCACAGCCCGAGTTGCCATCTGCAGAATTCTTCCCTGATTATATTAGACTTATGACTGTTTCCAAGCCTTTCCAAAAACAAGAAATTATGTTTCCTGACTTTAAACCCTTTTCAGGTACATTAAGATGAGGTTACCAAGCACGTTCTTTTGTGCAGAACTGTTTGGCAAAGCATTTATCGGTTCCTATGAGTTTTTAAGGTATTCAATCAGATATCCAACAACTGACGGTGTTATTATCAGTCCCAGCTCACAAATTGCTGTGTTCATATCAGAATGAGGCTTTATGAATCTGAATCATTGGCTGGAGTAATTTCAGATATTCCCTGAAGATCTCAAAACTGTAATTTCCTCAACAACATACCCAACAACTTGCATCATCATCATTTTGGTTAATATAAATGCTGTTTTTCTTATTGTGTCATTATTGTTACTGTTATCTTCTTTTTAAGGGTAGAAATAGGTGAGGAAAAAATATAGCCTGTTTTACTCATTAATGAGTCAGAGGAAAAGTCACCACTGCTTCTAATTATCAGGGTCAAGGTCAGGGTCTCTTACAAGGAAACGTGTTCATATTATCAAGAAAGCTAACTCATGTGCCAAACTGTACGATGTTAGGGGAATTTTCATGACCACGTCACCTGCCCCCGAGTCCTGTTCATACCTAGGTTCTATGACCTGTGGGCTATTTGGTGATCTGGTGGTTCTTTGTGACATTCAGATCAAACTTTGGCTATCAGAAGAGTATTTTTGTAGAAAATGAGGCAGAACATCCCTCTGGAGATAAATATTAACAATTTGCTGAACTTGTGGCTTTGCTTCTTTTCCTTAGCAGCTACTCTGTCACTGCTCGACTAACAAAGATGATCAACTGCCACCGCCAAGAACATTGATTGGCTCTTACGGAAGAGCATGAGCATGGGGTAATCATGAGACAGCCTGGTTGGGATCAAGGGTTTATGCAGGCAGGTAGTTTGAAAGGTCTGAACTTGTCTTCTAGCATCCCCTATATGGTCACGTTATGGTCAGACTAGGGCTTTGAAAGGCTCATTGCTTTCCTGCCCTCTTAGTAAAACAGGGGGTGTACCTCCTTCTAATCAAAAGCCAGTCCCTCCCACCCTATCAGCAACCTTACCATCCCCTCCTCCCCCACAGCCTTCTCTTTGCGTTATCTTCAACTTCTCCCTGTCTGCTTTCTCTTTCCACCCTTCATTAAACATGCTCAAGTCTTTTTTATCTTTGCCAAACCCTCCCTCCCTCCACCTCATGGCCACCTCTAACCACAGCTGTGTTCACTGTCTCCATGTCAGCCAGAATTCTCCAAAGCATTGCGTTTGTTTACTGTATCCACCTCCTCACTTCCCTCTTACTTCTTAACCCTCTCCAATTCTGTTTTGACTTTACCACCAAAGCTGCTGTGATCATTAAGATGCTAAGGATTATAAAGCTAAATATAGCCTTGCCATATAACCCAACAAGCTCACTCCCAAGAGAAGTGAAAACTTATGTTCAAACAAAACCCACATGCAAATGTTTATGACAGCTCTATTCATAATCAACAAAAGTGGAAAATAACCAACATGTCCTTCATGTGAATGGATAAACAAATCGTGGACTATCGGTGCAATGAAATACTACTCAGCAATAAAGAAGAATGAGCTATTGATTCATATATGAGTCAATAATAACATGAATGATTCTTAAATATATTTTGCTAAGTGAGAAAGTCAGACCTAAAAGGCTACATAATGTATGATCCCACGTATGACATTTTGGAAAAGACAAAACTCTAGGAATGGAAAACAAATCTGATTTCCAGGAGTGAGAAAGAAAGGCTGAGCTACAAAGGGACAGCCTGAGGACATTTGGGGGTGATGGAACTGTTCCGTAGCATGACTGTGGTGGTGAGTAAAAGACTCTATGCATTTGTCCAAACCCAGAGACCTCTACAGCACAGAGTGGATTTTACTGCATATCAACTTTTTAAAATATCAGCCAGGATGTAGGAGAACCCCAAAATGGAGTACAAACTAACAAGTGAAAAAAACAAAATGATGCTAATGGCCTCCAGAGCTCCATGGGGACTCAATAGTCCTTAGCATACTGCATTCAACATGGTGATACTCCCACTCCTCGACATACTTTCTTCCCTTAGCTGTCCGAGCACCGCGCCCTCCCACCTTCCTCCTAGTTGACAGGGTTCTCTTTCTCAGACCCTTGCACTTTCTTCTCTACTCAATCCTTCCATGTTGCTGTTCCTTGAGCCTCAGGCCTGGGCCACTCTTCTCACTCTAAAAGTTCTCCCTAAACAACCTCATCCACTCCCATGGTCTCAATCACCAAATATGCCAATGAATCTCCAATCGATAGCTCACACTGGGACCTCTCTTCTGAGCTCCAGCCTGACGTAGGCTACTACCTACTAGAGGTATCCACTTTGGATTAAACTGCCCAAGACTCAACTTGGCATCTCAGTCTTCCCACACCCACACCTGCTTCTTCTCCTGGGCCCCCAGCTCCTTAAAGACAAAGAACTTGAACATCATCCTTAACTTACTTCTCTCTCTTTCCTCTCCCTCACTGCTGATCACTACATCACATCTATCTTGAATCCATATATTTTCTCCTTTTCCACTGACTCCCATTGCACTGCACTGGTCCAAGCCACCACCATCTTTTTCTACACTACGCTCTTACTTGGTCACCCAGCAGCATCTTCAAACCTTCTCCAGTTTGCCGCTGGGGTGACCTTTTTAAAACAAAATAAATCATTGCATTCCTCTGCTTCAAATCTGCCTGTGGTTTCCCATTGCTTTTATAATAAAGCCCAAATTCTTCAACATGTCCTACCAGGCTCTGCATGGTTTGGCCCCCGGTGACCTTTGGCCTTTACCCCCCACTGTACTTCCCCATGTCTCCCTGCATCCAGCCACACCAGGCTTCTTTCTTCCCACAGACCCATCAGGTGCTCTCCCACTCCAGGCCCTTTGCACATCCTTTCCCTTTCACCTGCACTCCCCTAATTAATCTTCATTCACCCTGAGGCCTCAGCTTAAATGTCACTTCTGGGGAAGCTTCCCATGACCCCAGAAATTACCTTTGCTTCCCTCATCATGGGCTTTCATAGTTTCTCTTTTTGAGCATTTATCTTTAATATCAACCTCCTTCTCTAAAAGGCAAACAGGAAATGGGTCTGGCTCATTCACTGCTGTCTCCCTAGAGCTAAGGATGATGTAGAACACACTGCAGGTACTCAATAAATGTCTGTTGGAAGGAAATAAAAATTAAGTTAATAAGTTCAGTATTGCACAGCACAATGTGTTGCATATAGGTAATAGGGAGCTATTGAAGGCATCAGTGCATGCAAAGACAAGGTGAAATGTGTTAAATGGTACTAATTTGGTGGTCATTTCTAAGGAGATTGGAGAAACCTAAGACACAGAGACTATAATGTAATAGGCCGGGCATGGAGAAGTAAGAGTCTGGATTAGAATGATGACAATAAGAATGGGGAGAAAAAAGTTATAGGATTTGATGACTAAGTGTATTTGGAAGTGAGATGGGAAAAAGTAGATTCAGAAATTAGAGTCAGGTGATTTTTGATATAAAAAAATTAAGAAGAGAACCAGGTTTCAGAGGAAGCTAATGATGCCAGGTCAATAAATTGCCATGGAGTCCGTGAGGCTTCCAAAGAATTCCAAGTGGCCGAAAACACTGAAGTCATATTTCAAAGACTGTCTGCATACCTTTTCCAAATCAGGACCATCTGCAAGGAAGCCTGCAGTGAAATCGTTGTTGATGCAGATGATTTTCTCTGCAGGTGGTCTCCTTTTCTTCAGGGGGCGTTGTGTGAAGCCAGACTATATTTCATGCACAGGCATGGCCACGACCCCACCGGGGAGGTAGCTACATTCTTCTAGGCGAACTGCCTGGGACTGCAACCTGCAGATCTCCCCACTCCAGGGGCATCATACCTTCCTTCTGCCTGCGTGCCCTCAAGCTGCCACCGATCTTTGGCAGAGTTGACCTGGAAAGAAGGTCAATGAGCCCCAGACGACAATGCAGTGACATGTGAGTGTGTGGGTCATGGACCTGCTGGAATTTGGTTCTCTGAGGCAAGGGGAGAGGAGTAGCTATCAACAAGCCACATGGGATTCTGTGGAAACAGAGATGCTGTGAGGACCCTAGGAAGTGTGGGAGTGGAGGAGAGATTTTGGAGACCTGTCATCAGTCACCAATGAGGGGTTGAGATCTCACCCAAGGGCGGAGGGGATGGAAATGTTCTGTGTAACTTAAACTGAGAGAAAAAATAAAGAGTGGTTTTAGACTACAAAGCATGGAGAAAGGAGAATGTCTGAAATATGGAACTGAAGTTTGCAAAAAACCAAATAGGAAGGAAACAGGACTATTCAGTGATAAAGGCCGCCTGAGGCCCTGGATGGATTGCCCCTGGTCTGGGGTGGGGAAGGGTGTGCCCAGCTACATCCACAGAGACCAGAGGCCCAAGTTAAGGGCCCAATGTACTGTAGTGGAGCAAGATCCAGGCCAACCACTTTCTGGCAGCTCTAGAACCATGACAATTTCTCTGAGCTCTGGGAGGAGAGAAGTGGTTTAAGGTGGGGTCCATAGGGTCAATCTCTGTTCAGACTCCAGATTATTTGACTATCTATTAGAGAACAGCTTGTAATTCTCATCAGATTGAGAGTGTGTGTGTGTGTGTGTGTGTGTGTGTGAGTGTTTGTGTAAGAGGAAGAGACAGAAACACAGAAAGAGAGAACACTCCCAGCTTGAATTTGCCAGTGTCCATCTTGGCAGGGGTTCAAGACCAGACTTAACCCACTTTGGTCCACCCACTTCTACATGGTTGAAAAAACAAGAGCAGGGAAAGCTTTACCGCTCCCTTTGTGATCCTGATCCTGAATCCTACCCTTGTTTAGGCAAACCCATTTCCCAGCTTACAGGAGGAAGAAGGGAAGGCCTTTTGTTACTCACTGCAGAGGTCGGAATTTACTGTTCTGCCGTTGGGGAGATTACTCCCACTCGAAACACTACCTAGCTTCACCTGCCTTAAAAGGAGGCTTGATTTCATTTATCTGTGTCTCATTTGCCTGCCAATAACATCCTACCTGATAAGAGGGTAATGGTAGCTCTCTTAGACTTGCATTATTAGGCCTACCCTATCTTTATTCATCCTCCACTTCTCTTTGCCCCTGTCTTCACTCTAGCAACCAACCTGCAAAATCATTGTGTCTTATTTCAGTGGTCTTCAAATCTTTTAGAGCTTTTTGCATCCGTCCACCAGGAAACGGGGGTATGAGGCTGCTATTATGATAGTTATGTTGGTAACAAGCCCAAAGTTGTTACTCTACCTAGCCAACAACTTCTGAGGACAGCAGGGTGCGTGCACATCTGTTTCATGGGCTAAGAATAAAAGATTCCCTGCAGAGGGCAGCCTTTGGGGTGGATGTGCTAACGGTCTCCAGAGAGAACTCTGTAACTCTCAGTGCCAAGTGATGGAGGCAGCTATAGTGTGGAAGTAATGTGGAGAGGGATAATATCCCCAAATATCTTCCATACCGTGAGCACACAAATTATCAAAAAAGAATGACAACGAAACAAACATAACTAAATCTTGCCAAATTAAACTATACCCTGTCTCAAATCTATCTACTGAGCCTCAACTTTTCCTGTAAATAGGATGCTCTGTCACTCTTATATAAGGCTAGCTCTTAGTACTTAAAGTGAAGATTGCTTTTAGGAAGAGTGTCATTTAGTCTGTGTTCTGGCCCAGTTTAGACAGTTGCCTTAAAGGCAAGAAATATCATTAACTCTTCTCTTTCCAGACTATTTTAAAAGGACATCAATTTGTATAATAAAGATATATTTCTAGTATAGTGTAATTTGTATTACATGGATCTAATCGTCCTAGATATTTCGCTTCTCCATTTCTTCCTTTTAGCATCAGTTTTAGGGAAATTGTTTTTCTGACATTTTACTCACAAAATGGGCTAGGGAAATAAAAACTCAACTATGTAACCCTATTATTAGCTTCTCTAAGAAAACACGTGTAAAGAATACGTCCAAGGGACCTGGGGTGGATGTTTAGTATCAGGAACTTCCTGGCCATTTTGTTGGAAATTTTAGCCCCGCTGACAAGCATTCTTTAAGCTTTTATGGTTTTTCTTTTTCTCAAAAAAAGAGAAAAATTCCACCTTACTGTTTCTCAAAAGAACTGAGACAACAAACTGCAGTTTGTCTAATCAAATTGCAATAACAGTCAAGGTTAAAATATAGTCACAGCTTGGAGAAAACAGCCTCCCTGTGTTAACAGCAGACATTGCTGCAGAAACCCAGCTGATGGTCATCTGAGGAGATGACTAGCAGTGGGCATGCCATATTGGCACAAGGCCCATGTTTTTTCTCTAATGGTTACTAGTGGGGTTTTATAATATGTTTATAAATTATTCATGAAATTCTCTAACAAGTTTAAATACTGTTAAAAAAAGTTTTGTTAAAATAAGTTTTAAAAATAAACAAGTGGGAATTCATCAGACTAAAGAGCTTCTGCAACGCAAAAGAAACTAGGATCAAAACAAAGAGACAACCCACCAACTGGGAGAAAGTATTTGCAAATCATATATCTGACAAGGGGTTAATCTCCATAATATGTATGGAACTCACACAAATGAACAACAAAAAAGCAAACAACCCAATCAAAAAGTGGGCAGAGGAGACGAACAGACATTTTTCCAAAGAAGACATACAGATGGCCAAAAAACACGTGAAAAGATGTTCAACATCACTAATCATCAGGGAAATGCAAATCAAAACTACACTAAGATACAACCTTATGCCTGTTAAAATGGCTATAATCACTAAGACTAAAAATAGAAAATGTTGGACAGAGTGTGGAAAGAAGGGACCCCTCACACACTGCTGGTGGGAATGCAAACTGGTGCAACCACTATGGAAAACAGTATGGAGATTCCTCAAAAAACTAAAAATAGACCTACCATATGACCCAGCTATCCCACCTCTGGGTATCTACCCAAACAATTTAAAATCAACAATCTAAGGTAACATAAGCACCCCTATGTTCATAGCAGCACTATTCACAATACTCAAGACATGGAAGCAACCCAAGCGCCCATTGACTAATGATTGGATAAAGAAGATGTGGTATGTACATATATATACAATGGAATACTACTTAGCTAGAAAAAAAGACAAATTCATCCCATTTACAGTAACATGGAAGGACCTAGAGGGAATTATGCTAAGCGAAATAAGCCAGTCTGAGAAAGACAAACACCAGATGATTTCACTCATATGTGGAATATAAACAAGTACTTGGACAAAGAAAACCGTTCAGTGGTTACCAGGGGAAGGGGGTATGGGGGGTGGGCACTGGGGATGAAGGGGAGCACTTATGTGGCGACAGTTAAGAAATAATGTACAGCTGAAATCTCACATTGATGGAAACTATTATGAACTCAAAAAAAAATTAGTTTTAAGTACTTGGATCCCCTTTCTGTGTATGCTTAGGAAACCACCCAAGACATCCATTCTTATGGAGATATGTTAGCGCTGGAGGATGCTCAAATTCAGTTCTGGCATGTGCTTTATAAAATGTTTGCAATTTTCATTTTTTCTTATTTTGCTTACACGTTATTGTTACTATGCTTGGGATCTGACTTTAAGTTGAATTGAAGGCTATAGTCATCAAGGTATTCTGATACAGTTCCTTGATTCAAGCACACCGATGCGAATGTTAGATTGACCCTATGAAATTGCCACCATTAGGTCATTTTGCCTATAAAAATGACAATTTCATAATGTTTAGTCTAGTATTTTTCTCTTAGAAATTGGTCATATAGTGCTTTGAATTATGTTTTGTTTTTCCTTCTGTACTTTTAAATTTTGTCACAAAAGTTTATTTATCTTGGATGTTGGCTTCTTTGTGTAAAATGTGACCACCTGGGGAGTAGGGAATGAGAAGTGACTGTTAGTGGGTATGGGGTTGCTTTTTTGGCTGATGGAATTGGTCCAGAATTAGATAGTGGTGATGGTTGCAGTTTTGTGAGTATACTAAACCGCTCCAAATTGAACAGTTTAAGAGGGTCAACTTTATGGCAAATAAGTTATATCTCCACAAAAAAATTATCCAAAGGTATAGAGATTTGCAAGGAAGAAATAAAATTGTCTTTGCTTGCAGATAACCTGATTGTTTATGTAGAAAATCCAGAAGAACCAACAAAAAAAAGAAGCCCTGGAACTAATAACAAGGATTCAGAATACAAGGTTAATACACAAAAGTCAATTGCTTTCCTATATACCAAGAGTGAACAATTGGAATTTGAAATTAAAAACACAGTGCCATTTATATTAGCACCCTCCAAAATGAAATACTTAGGTATGAATCTAACAAAATATACACAAGTTCAATATGAGGAAGACTATGAACTCTGATGAAAGAAATCAAAGAAAATAAATAAATGAAGAGATATTCCATGTTTATGGATAGGAAGACTCAATATTGTCAAGACGTCAGTTCTTTTCAACTTGATCCATAAATTCAATGCAATCCCAATCAAAATCCCAGAAAGTTATTTTGTGAATATTGACAAACTGATTCTACAGTTTGTATGGAGAGGCAAAAGACCCAGAATAGCCAACACATTATTGAAGGAGAAGAACAAAGTTGCAGGGTTGATACCACATGACTTTAAGACTTACTATAAAGCTACGGTACTCAAGACCATGCGGTATTGGTGAAAAATTAGACAAACAGAACAATGGAACAGAATAGAGAGCCCAGAAATAGACCCATATAAGTATAATCAACTGGTCTTTGACAGAGAGCAAAAACAATACAATGAAGAAATCAAATGATGATGGAACCACTGGACATCCACATGCGAAAAACACGAATCTAGACACAGACCTTACACCCTTCACAAACATTAACTCAAAATGGATCATGGACCTAAATCTTAAATGAAAAACTGTAAAATTCCTAGAAGATAACATAGGAGAAATTCTAGATGACCTTGTGTTTGGCAATGGCTTTTTAGATACAACACCAAAGACATGATCCATGACAGAAATAATTGATTAGTTGGACTTCATTAAAATTAAAAACTTCTGCTCCCTGAAAGGCACCATCAAGAGAATGAAAAGACAAGCCACAGTCTGAGAGAAAATATTTTCAGAAGACATATCTGATAAAGGACTGTTATTCCAAATATGCAAACAACTCTTAGAACTCAACAATAAGAAAATGAACACACCAGTTAAAAAAGGGGCCAAAGATTTCACAGACATCCCACCAAAGAAGGTATACAAATGGTAAATAGGCATATGAAAAAATGTTCAACATCACATGTCATTAGAGAATCGCAAATTAAAACAATGAGATACCACTATATACCTATTAGAACAGTGAAAATCCAAAACACTGACAGCACCAAATTCAGGCAAGGACGTAGAACAACAGGAACTCTCATTCATTGCTGATGGGAACGCAAAATGGCACAGCCACTTTGGAAGACAGTTTGGTAGCTTATGACAAAAACACAGTCTTACCATATGACCCAGCAATCACACTTCTTGGTGTTTTCCCAAATGGGTTGAAAAGTTTTGTGCACATAAAAATCTGCACACAGATGCTTATAATAGTTCGATTCATAATAACCAAAATGTAGAAGCAACCAAGATGTCCTTCAGTAGGGAAACAGATAAACAGTGGTACATCCATACAATGAAATATTATTCAGCACTAAAAAGAAATGAGCTATCAAGTAGTGAAAAGACATGGAAGAAACTTAAATTTTGCTAAGTGAAAGAAACCAATATAAAAATGTTGTATACTATATGATGCCAACTACATGATATTCAGGAAAAGGTGGAACTGTGAAGACAGTGAAAGATCAGTGGTTGTCAGGAGTTGGGGGAAGGAGGGATGAACAGGCAGAGCAGAGGATTTTTAGGGAAGTGACACTCTTCTGTATAATACTCTAATGATGTGTTGTCATACATTTATCCAACCCCATAGAATGTGCAACACCAAAAGTAAATCCTAATGTAAACTATGGATTTGGGGTGATAATGATTTGTCAATGTAGGTTCATCAGTTGTAACAAATGTTGCACTCTGATGCCAAAGTTAACAGTTGGGGAGGCCATGCATGCGAGGGGACGGGGCTAAATGGGAACTCTCTATACTTTCCACTCAATTTTGCTGTGAACCTGATTGCTCTGAAAAAAAAAAAAATCTATTTGAGAAATTTATCTGTATCCAGTCAGAAAAATGGTAAACTCGGGCTTTTTTTATTGGTAAAGCAACATTTGTTAAGGTTGCTGTGTATCTCACTTTGCTCACTGCAGGATCTTGCCTGGCGTAATCAGAGGGGTTCCCCTAAGACACATTCCTATCTGTTTAAATTTTTGGAATAGCTTTCTACTTGGAATTTTATGAAGACACCAAAGAGAGTGTTGAAAATAACTAACCCCCCCAAAAGATGATAATTATACACATTTTATTTTATAGTTATGTAAACATAAATATACATGGCCGACTAACTAGAATACAACTATGAAATCCAAGGTTTGGGTCCAGGTTGAAATTCTAGGGCCTCAAAGAGGCAAAACATTGAGAAGCAAGAGAAACCCCAAGAGACAGTCCCAGAGAAACAGACTCAGGAAACACCAGGATAGTACAAAGCGTCAAGTCCCAAGGAGTGCTGGTGGACAGCGAAAGCAGAAAGGCTCAGCCATAGGGGCCAGCCGGACAGTAGATTCAGGAAAGGAAAGGGCAGTTGGAGCCAGAGAACACACTCGGAGACATTCACATACCACAAGTAGCAGCTTTTAATGAGCCCTTCCTCCAGCTCATCCCGTAGGTGAGAACAGAGCCCCTAAAAGCAGCAAGCTGGGCCAAACATAGATAGGCTTCTAGTTCCTTCTGCCCAAGAGACCAGTCGTGTCTGTCCTCATCTAGAGCCAAGATTCTTTTCATTCCAGGCCCACTGAAATCTGAGCTTGCTGTAGGACTGCATTCCCTCTGTGCAGACTAGTTTGACTCATTTTTCAACAAATCTTTATTGAATGCCTACAATGTCCCAGGCACTCTTCTGGGATATGATGGCGAATAAACAAATGGAAAGACTAAGTTCCTGCCTTCGTGGGGCTTGCAGCCTGGGATGGAAGCCACGGCAGCCACAGGCCAGGAGTCAGCCATGCACGTGGAGAACTTCCCCTGGGCAGAGCAGTGGGGAAGGAGAGGCATCTGGGCTCTGCCATGTGGAAGGAGGGCCTCCATCCAGGCAGGACTGCTGTCCCAGGAACGTGAGGAAGGAATGAGGCCCAAAGGAAGAGTAGGAGTTATTAGGGAGCTGGAGACCAATTCTAGGCACAGGGAACATCGCAACGGGATGGACCTTTGTGCAATAGTTTTAACAACGCCACTGCCACCCATCAGGTGGTGGCAATTTATGTAACATGCTCTATATTAACCACTTCCAGTACACTGGGGTGGCAGAGGCAGTTAGTTGTCTACAATAGAATTTTGCCTCCTTGGAACAGAACCTTGATTCTTGGCTGGACACAATGGCATCTGGAGAAAAGATTCCATTTTGCAGGTTTCCTTGCAATTAGTTTGGCCATATAACTATAGTCTAATCAATGAGATGTATGTGGTCTGTTGCATGGGACTTCAGAGAAATATCTTTAAAAAGAACATCTTCCTCCCCTTCCTTCCTCCTGCCTAGAATGCAGATTTAATGGGTGGAGTTCCAACAGCTATTTTGGGCCCTTAGTTGACTTGGAAGCCAGAAAACTGGCTCTCACATACTACATTATAAAGATAATAGGAGACAGTGTCCCTGATTATGTGGATCTCCCATTCACACCCGGAATTACATAGGAGTTGACTTCTGTTATGACAGAATAAAACCCTTGTCTGCTTATGCTTCAGTTCTGGAGGTGAGGAATCTTAGTTACCTTTAACTGAACAATAAACCAGAAAATAAGATGTCATTGGGTATCCCAGCTTGTCTCACCTTTCTGTTTTCAAGTATTCTATGCCAGATGAACAACAGAATACATTTTAATCTGCTCTGATCAGGGTACATATTTTTCTGCTTAAATGGGGAGGACAGGACCGAATCCTCTGGCAAAGTCCCCACCAGCTCTCTCAGCACGGGTTCTTAAATAGTGTGTCTTGGAGGTGAATGTCTTGCCACATCACATCTCCTAGCAGTAGTTAACAACACATCAGAATCTTTTTCCTTTTAAAAGGCCCTTGCATTCACACAAAGGGTGAAGAATATTGCTTAGTGTTGCAAAAAGGAAGAGCAGTAGTGGCGAAGGGCTGGCTGGGATGTCATCTATAAGTTACTTTCTGTTAGTCGGGGAACTATAAAGTGAAAGAGAAAAAGATAAATGAAAAATTAATGATGTGATCGTGTTACTCTGCGACATGGTAGGGGGTGGAATGGACTTGCGCAAGCACAGGCAGGTCTGGGGTTTCATCTAGGAGCAGATTTTCAGAACACCCAATAGACCTCACATGTCAAGGCAGGGAAGAAGGAAGAAGAGAGAGATGCCATAGGAATAAGCAACAGGAAGTTTCCAGAAGCCTGCAGGTGTCAAATTTGACCCCTCATCCTAAGGCAGGCTATTTTATTTTATCTACTAGGTGTGAGCAACTGTGTAACCGTAAGGATTCTTTATAAAAGAAAGAAATCACACATCTTCAGAAAAATACTAATTTTGATTGAGCAGGGGCAGAAATGCTAGGATTACCTCACCGCCAAAGATATTTAGGTGGCAAAAACAGAGAGGGACACCTGATAGTCATATTATTAAGTAGAATTCAATGACTGAAGGGTTCTTAAGATTAAAAAGATATAGTATGTTGTATACTAAATAAGAACAGAGGAAAGAGAAAAAATGTGATACTTTTAGTTTTAAAGGTTTTATCAAAATACAGCTTAGAATTTACTGCCCAGAAAGTCTAGCTTAAATCTCTTGTGAAGTAGTTGAACAACTATTAAGAGAAACCTTTAAGCCAACTAAAGTTTAGAAAAATGAGGAGTAGAAAACATGTTTTACTAACTCAATTGCTTTTTTTATAGAAAGATAAAATTAATGGACACAGAGAATGCAATAGAACTTTCTAGAAGCAGCTTTTGCCATGTCACCGAATTTTACTCAATAAGTCAATTCAAACTTGCCAAGATGTGGATATGTTCCCTAGATTAAAAAGTACATGGAAATCTGGGCAACATCTAATGATGAATAATGGGGAGACCTGAGAAAGTAAAGTGCTCTCAAAACTGGCCATAGCTTGAATTTCACTTTATTCGTCACTCTTTTCATTAATGATCAGAGAAATGAGATCAACACTATGAATAAAAACAAAACAAACAAAATGCTATTATGGATATTTAAATTACTTAATGTCACAAATGGAAAGAAACCTTACTAACTTTTTTGTCTATTTTCCTAGTTGCCTTTTTAATTTTTCATTGTGATAGCTACCTTGTTTTATGTAGCTAGTTGAGGTTATCAACTTTTCAGTGGAATTGTGGTCTTCTTTTTTAGGCATACTTGAGTTTGCTGGATAGAGTACTGAGCAGCATTTACATCGATCCACAGCTTTAAGGTCTCTGTACAGCTCCACCTGCCATCAGTAATTCTCTGTGTGGATTAACTGCACTGGAGAAAACCAGTAGAAAGGTGACGAGACGGAGACTGAAGGTAGAGTAGAAAGTGAGCTAACCGGGACCCGAAATCAACAGAAATCCAGATGGACATTCAGGGAAAAATGAAAAATATTGGAAAAGAGGGAAAAGGGGTTAAAAGTTAAAGGAAGAATGATGAAAGGAAAGATTGACCCAGGAATAATTACAAAAAGAATCAGGAATAAAAAGTAAATGTTTTGGCAGGGGCAATGGGTATAAAAGATATAGGAAGAGCCCAGGAGTAGCTGTCAAAGGGATCCAGGACAGCAACAGAGAGTTTGGGTTGAGAACAATTTGGGGTTGGTAATTATTGAAATAAAAATTCCATTTGATTGTTGTTGATAATGTATGTATTTTTTGTTCATTCACAATTTTTTACACACCGATCAATTGCAAATAGTTCTGGTGTAACTAAGGATAAGAACTGGTTTTTGGGACAGACTTGAGTTTGCATAAGAGAATTGTGGTTCATAATTTTCCTTTTCCATGTTGGTAAATCCCTTCGTCTCTGTCGTCATATGAACACAGACTAGTTGTATCTTTGTATCAATCATGAGAAAGTGAAGTATGAGCACATTTCAGAGCTCGCCTCTATCTATATGAGAGAACCATTGAGTAGGATATTCTCTGACTTTACTCTCTGTTAGGGAGCAAAACCAAGAGGAAAAACATAAAGATTCATTTTCCAAAGGAGTTCACGTACACTCTTAATGGTTGCTATGATTAGACAATAAAATCATACAAATTTAAGGTATTTGGAATCCCTTTAATGGTGAAATAAAAGTATGTAATTACGTGGCTAGAGAAGAAAAATATATGTAGATTGAGGCATACTTATGCAAAGTCCTGACCAATAGCTTTGTTCCGTCTTTCTGCGCCTCTGATTCCTTCTGTGGGTCTAAAATACAAATCTCAAGTGTTTTTGTCTTAATTTCTCCACCTAAAGTGAACGGATTTTAAAGCTTTGTTGAGAAGTGTTACAAGAAATAATTCATTAATAAATGTGAAATGTTACGAAATGGCAAAGTGGCATATGTTTTAAGTGCCTATTATGCCAGTAATGTTTCTGTATTGCAAAATTGGATTTTAAATTATATGGGGACAAATACTTAGGTTAGAACAATGCAAGTTTTAGTTTCCTCAAAGCGCATATGAAAAATGAACTAGTTTAATAGCTAACCACTAAATCTATTTTCAAGTTATTTTTCAGACACGACATATTTTTAGTAATTTTTTCTTTATGCATTCTTATAACTTAAATATTCAGATTTTTGTAGCTACAATGAGCTTTGGATTAATACTTTTGGTGACACATTAATGTATGCCAAGAATGGTTGTGTTGTGTGGTTTGCTTATACCCGTAGTTATTTTCAATGTTAGTTACTTGGTGTAAAATACAATTCTTACACATTATGGGAACATAAACTTTATTGCTGTATCATTACCATGCAGAAGCCAAATATGAGCAAAAGAATATCATCCTCTATTAATCTTCCAAAGATTGGTTATGGATAACCCAAGTGATTACATTATAGTTTAATTAATGGAGTAAGAAGGGAATAAATAGCTTCAGTGCTGCCTGATAAATGTAACTCTCTCATGGCAAGATATGTACAGCAAAAAATGGTAAATGAGTTCTGATGGCATGGCTTTTTGTGTAGTTCATAATGCAATCTTTTCTTCCAGGCCCGTAAAAAAAAGATACCTCCATCCTAAGACTATATTTTGTAGTGTCATTTTAGGCCTTCATTTTTGGGGGAAAATTATTTGCTTCTTCAGCTTTAAGGAATTAGATCCCATTGAACTAGAAAAAAGTATCTAAAATAGCTTAAATTGTTTTTTGATTTGGAAATGTAAAAAGTCGTCACTGTACATGAGTGAAGTGACATTGGTTTCAATGGCTTTGCCTGACATTTTTCTCCTCTACACAAAAGCTTGTCCTTCGCGGAGGTTACTGTGGAAATTCTCATAGGTAGAACAAAATTGGAGGGGTGCATTCATGGGGGAAAAATTTTAGATGAGGGGTTGGTATTTTTGATGGTTTATTTTGGGTAAATTATCGACATTTCCCTGTAACTTTAAGATTTTCCAAGTGCATTGGAAGAAACCCAGATGTCCCTTCATATTTGGACGTGTCCTGATGGTAGGATGTGTTTGAAGGTAAAACAAACTTGCCACTTCTTGCACTTTCTTCCACAACAGTATGGTTATCTCTAACTCCTTCTAACCTCACATGTCTGTAGCAGGTTGGTTCAGCTGGCCAGGAATAGACAGCCATGAGGCCAAGATGTTTGACCTCTGTGTAGACCAGATAGCTTGATTTGGTTCTACAGGCTCAAATCTATACCCTGGTGTAGTGGGTTGAATAATATGCCCCCCAAATTCACATCACCCAGAACCTCAGAAGGTGATCTTGTTTGGAAATAAGGTCTTTGCAGATGCAATTAAGTCAAGATGAGGTCATAGTGGATTAGGGTTGGCCCTAAATCCAAAGACTGGTGTCCTTATAAGAAGAGGAGAGATACAGAGACACATGGAGGAGAACGCCATGCGAAGACTGAGGAGGCAGAGATTGGAGTGAGGAACGCCAAGGAAAGCCAAGGCTTCCCAGCAACCACCAGAAACTAGGAGAAGTGGCACCGAACACATCTCCCTCAGAGCCTCCAGAAGAAGCCAACCCTGCCACACCTTGATCTGGGACTTTTGGCTTCCAGAGCTGTGAGAGAAGAAATTCCTATTGTTTATGCTACCCAGTTAGTGGTAACTTGTTACAGCAGCCATGGGTTACTGAGGCACCTGGACAGACATATTCCACCTGTCACGTGGGCATTCAAGTGAGACTGTAGACAGGCTATGATTCTAGGTCACCAGTGGGAAATCAGCAGTCTATCAGTAAGGGAAAGAATGCATCTTTACAATCAAAGGGTGCAACTAATGTACACAAGTCCATCCCCACTAAACAGCAGCTCAGCCTCTCCGCCTCATAAAGAGCATGTCCAGAACATGGAATCTCAAAATTGCCGCGAAATTCTACCACCTCAACAGTACAAAGTCTGATGATAAAACAGGAAGAAAGCTCTTTAAGAAGCCAGCTTGTTCCTCCAAGTGTGTCCTTAATTAGGGATGAATATTGCTGAAGATAGCAGCATCCGCTCTGTTTTAAACAGAAAGAGAATTTTGCTTGCAAAATTCTTGGAGAGCTGGAGGAGCAGAATCTAGGCTGGGCCTCCAAAAATGCCTCCAGAGACAACACCTGCGAGCAGAGCTGGCCTCCCTCTGTCATGACCAGGAAGATGAGGACCATGGAGCCACTGTCCCAGCTATTGACTCCTGGATCATGGCACCCGAGGCAATATCCAGAGAACTGGAGGCTATGGTCATCCCTGCTGGCTCTGGGAACACCTCACCATAGCTCCCTCCAGAGTGGAGGAGGCTGACTCCAGAACCATCGGCAGGACCGGCTACGTAATCTGTGTGGCCTGGTGCAAAATGAAAATGCAGGCCGCTTGTCTAGAATTATTAAGAATCAGGACAGCAACAACAGAGCATTAATCCAAGTGCAGGACCCTTCCAGACATGGGGCCTTGTGTGTCTGCTCTGGTCACAGCCCATGAAGCTGACCCCAACTATTGGCTGCAGAGTCACGCTGACCTGCTGATCTGCACCTGCAGAATGGATGGATGCATCCTGTACTATTGCTCTTCTTGACTTAAGTCAGGACCAAATTCAAGTTTGTCAGAATGTGTAAGGCTGGCAGAACCCTGGCTGCAAGGGTGTCTGAAAAATGTCCCCAGCTGTCCATGCTTTAAGGTGAAGGAAGCACTCCAGAAGGAGCTGGAAGAAACGCTAAGTGAGCTGATCTACTGTATCCACCCAAATGTTCAAACTCCAGAAGCAAAGATAACTTTTTGCAGAGCTACGTGTTCTCTTCTCACTTTGGGATTTCCAGACCCACCCGACTCACTTGTAGCTTTTTGTTCACAATATCTGATGTACAGCTACCAGAATAACATGCGTCCCTTCTGTGTGTGAGTCATGTGCTGGGGACACAGTGGTGACTAAGGGAAACCAGGTAGCTGCTTGCTGTGGGTGGAAATGAGAAATTAACATGTGGACAACTAAATGAGGTGACTTCAGATGACCATTTCTGAGGGGAGGAGTTGGTGGGCCTCCAGAACACATCTCAAACCATTCTCTTCCCTTGAACACTAATGGCACCATTTTATCCCAGCCAACACCCATCTCTCAACGGATCTCCTCATTTCCACTCTTACCTCCCTCCAATCCACTCTCAACAGGATGGGTAAAGAAATCCTTTTGAAAACATAAATCAGATCACAGACATTCCCCTGCTCAAATCCTTCCTGTGGCTCTGCCTTGCCCTTGGAAAAGATCCAAAGCCCTCCTCATTCCTGCAAGACCACACACCATCTGCTCTCTCTCGGTCTTTAGGCCTCCACGCCACTTGCCCACTCTGTCACACCGCTGTCCTTCTGCTTTTTGGGGCATGCCAAGTTCTTCCTTACTTCTCTTTCACTGGACAGCCCGCTCCTTCTCAGCTTCCAGCATTCGGCTAAAATGTCACCTTCTCAGAAAGGTTCTCTCTGACCACCCACTTAGGATAGAATCCCCCCACCCCACAGGTAGTTGACAACACATCACTGTGCTTATTTCTCCCAAAACATTTATGAAATTATCCTGTTTATATGTTTCTGGGTTCTCTTTCCTCTCTATGAGGCCAGAGACCTTGTCAATCTGATTCAGTCCTTCACTCCAAGCTCAGCACACTTCCTGGCACATAGTAGCAGCTCAAGAAATATTGGTTGATGGGCTGACTTACTAACAGGTTGATGAATGAAAAAATAACTCCATTCATGTGACCTAGAAAGTTGAGTGAGCATTCACTATTTAGGGAGAAGGAATTAAACTTCAAACCCGAGGGGCTGGCCCCGTGGCCGAGTGGTTAAGTTCTCGCGCTCCGCTGCAGGCGGACCAGTGTTTCGTCAGTTCGAATCCTGGGCGCGGACATGGCACTGCTCATCAAACCACGCTGAGGCAGCGTCCCACATACCACAACTAGAAGGACCCACAACGAAGAATGTACAACTATGTGCCGAGGGGCTTTGGGGAGAAAAAGGAAAAAAATAAAATCTTTAAAAAAAAATAAAAATAAAAATAAAAAAAAAACTTCAAACCCAAGCACTATTTGGGATGACTGTGGAGTATGGGAAAATTAAAGCAGAGAGTTCAAAGTAAGGGGCAGTAATCAAATTGTGCAGGTCAGTTATTCTGAAAAAAAAATGCAGGCTGGCTTTGGGGTGAAAAGGTCAGGCCAAAAACGGCCCAGTAGGACAGATGATCTCACACTTGTTTACGGGTTGTTTGGAGGTTACGCTCTTCCTGTTCACACGGGGCAAGTTCTCACAGTGAGATCACTGACTCACCGGGAACAGAGACCCTGTCTTCCTCCAGGGGCCCCTGGTGATCCCCAGGAGCATGAAAGTGGTCCCCTGCTTCTTACCTAAGCTCTCTAAGGACAGAAGATCCCCAGCACTGGGAAGGTATGGCTACTGCCCTCCAGGTTTTTCTTTTCAACTTGATTTCCACCTCTTCCTGCACAGCCCCAGCAGTTAGGGTGGCCAACAGTCCAGAGTCCTTGGGACCAAGGAGGTTCCCGGATGCAGGATCTTCAATTTTAAAACTGAGAAAGTCCAAATTGGGACAACTTAGTCACCCTTCCACCAGACCACCAGAAAGAAAGTGTCCAACATCCTTATTTTTTGCTCAAGGTCTTAGTGCTAACAGCTTGCTCCAGCCGTTTCATACTCCATATCCTGACTTGTAATAACCAATCTCCATTATTTTCTCCTCCATATATGGCTTTATTGTGCTTCTCAGTTCTCGCTCTCAGCCTTCTTCTCTGGCTTCCCTCCTTGATGATGTCTGAATTCTGCTTCTGACTGTGTCATCCCGCAACACCCCTGTATGGTCTGATCCATTTTGTCTCCCGGGAGCTTGGGGTTTCACCCCCGCTTCATACCTCTAAGAAGCTCTCCTGGTCGCATCTGCTCTGGGAGTAGTGAGAGGACATCTGAGTGATCAGCATTCCCTCAAATACAATTATAATGGTACTTCTGACTAGACAATGCCAAAAAAAAATGCCTATGGATTTGTAGTTACCTAGTGACCCTCTATCATGTAGAAGAGGAGTCTGCGAGCTTCTAAAGTAAAGGATCAGATAGTAAATATTTTAGGCTTTTTGGACCACACAGTCTCTGTCATAACTACTCAGCTTTGCCACTGTAACAGGAAAGCAGCCATAGACAATATGTGAACAAATGGGTGTGGCTGTGTTCCGGTAAAACTTTATTTATGAATACTGGCAACGAGCAAGATTTGGCCCCTGGGCCATATGTGGGCCCCTGATGTAGAACATCCTTCCAGATAATTTTGAAAATTTTTAAATTAAGCCCACAAAAGTTTTCTTTGTCCCCACCACCTAGATAGGTCCTAGTTCCACATACAACTTAAACATCTTCTTCCTCATACCCATCTCTACTTCTTTTAATCATTCATGCTGTCACTTAGCTCGGCTTGTAGAAACATTTCCCCCACACAATTAATTCTTGCACAAACACATTGACTTGGGAAGAAAGACCACGTGAAGCTTATTTCTAGCAGGATATTTAACACCAGTTTGTAATATAAAAGATGGATATGGAGATCGAGAGAATTATTAGGATAATTGAGATTAATACATGGTTAATGCTTTGCTAATGGAGTTGCTGGATTAATAGGGGAAAAAACTCCTCTGATGAATTGTAGTACCCTCACTGTTGGTGAGGGGGAGGGAGGTAACCCCAAATAGTGCTTTTAAAGGTAGGTTTTAAGATATTAGCTCTTTTTGTTTTTCTTTTTCAAACTAAAAAGTATTAATCCACGGGGTCAGTGGACAGGCCTCCCTAGTTGTGAGGGGTTTATGTAGAGTGATGTTTTCATCATATGTGCAATCGACTATTCCTGCCAACTGGTGTCTTCATGACATATTTTAAAGTGTGCTGTCCTTAGAAGTGTACTTTCAAATGGGGGAGGGGGGAAGGAGAAAGAAGACGTTGGTAACATTTCAAATTAATTTTGGGGAATGTGCTCACAAAGTGCACCTACCTGGAAACAGCTTATCTCAGATCAGAAATCAGGAGGTAAATGTGAAGAGACACGGAGAAAACAAATGGGAAAAGAAGCCTGTCCTTATGTACGTTTCTCTGGTCTTAGAGGTAAGAGGTGATTGAGACACAGACTGTGACAAGCAGGGCGCTAACATACCGTTGACCTGCATCCTGCGAGTCATCTTTGCTGATGGGGTTATTGCAGAATAACAGAGTTCTCTTCAGCACGGCAGCAGCCCATGCAGGCTCATTGCTGAGCAAAGACTGCTGAGTCTAGAAAACGGAGAGCCTTAACAAGTAAATTCCACACCCCCTCGAATTTGTGCCTCAGTAGGGAATCCTCAGCAGGAAATCCTCCATATGTTTTCTTTTACTACAAGGAACTTCAGAGAATGAGTTCATTTCTCTTCAAACATCCTCACATTGCTGTAAAACAGCACTGACTGGGTGATGAGAAATGTCACCAGGAATACGGGAGGATGCCTTCAGCAGAGAGAGGGGAGCAGTTACGCTTCTGAATTAGATATTAGCTTTGGAGAGGTTTCATTTTTCTTTTGTTGCTTACATTCTGGACATCGTGAGTTTTTTTTTTTTAAGGACAGTCTTTTGTTTTTCACTCCTTCCTAGTAGAGCTTGGATACTTGGAGAAATAAATATAAAAGGAAGACTTCTCAAAGATTTGTCCTGTGGAGGAATGGAGTATAGACTCTGGACCAAAGGGTTATAGCTCAGATCAGAGTCTTTGCTCTTAAGCAAAAAAGCCAAATTTGAAATTCAGGATTACTTTAAAATTATCATTGCAAGTAAGTACTTTATTGTTCTCTTTTCTTCCTTCTTAATCCCCTAATAAGCATCGTTTTTGCATTTTGTAATCTCAGTGAATCTATCAGTTGGACCCAAAACATAAATAAAACGATTTGCCAACTTGTAAATTAATTACAAGACGAGGTACGGAATGTTCTGCTCTTAACACTGTTTAGCGGGTAGCAGGTAATATTTATAGTAATGTTTATGTGTTTATGCTGAGAATCATTTAATTTCATTAATGGTTTAAGTGAATATCTCTTGCCTCATTTCCTGCAGTAATATAAACTACGTTTTAGATGGAAAATAAGCAAGTAAAAATTTCTTCTGAAAAGAGCATTGTTAGCCTAGCAAGTAGGACAACTTTTGTTGACTTGTCTGGAATATTTAGGTAGATTTGCTGAAGAACCTGTAAATCTAGGGAGTAAGATTTGCTAAAACCATGCCTCTTGTGAACCCTTTTTGAAAATGTCATGACATCGTGTTGGAAATGTGAAAAAAAAAAACTGACTCCATGGCAAAAGGGCATTGAAACATTAAAATTTTTCTGCTGCTGTTACCTTCCTTAATTACGCTATGAAACTGAGTGACAGCCATGCCTGTGTTGGTGCCTGCTCAGGACTCCAGGAATCTAGAGCTGTCAAGCTGGCCTGGCAGGATATGGTTAGACAATGCACAAGTAATCAGGGAGGCAACTAGAAGTAGCCAAAATGTCCTGTTCCCCTCCAGACTCCTGATTTCCCACACCCATCCGTCAGCCCTCCCCTCCTTAGGTGGTAGCTGTCAATCATGAGTTTGCTGCTGGAGAGGTCATGCTTCTTTTCCCAGCAATCATTTGGGGGAAGAACTGGCTGCTTTCAAAGCATTGCCTGGTTGATATTGGGGAAGAATGAACATAAGAATGATCTGTGCTTCCTCTGCACCCCAGTTCCCCGCTTCGCTACTAAAGCCATCATCCAGGCCACGGCTTTCTACAGACCAGCTGGTCTGAAATGATGCATTCAGCAGAAAGATAAGGAGTGAAAGCCCCTTGCATGGGTGGAGAGTGTTGCATTCTTCCCTCTACCTTCCCCTAGTCTTTGGATCCTGTCTTCCTTGTCCTCTAAGAAACATGATTCCTGTTCATCGTTGGTTGCCAAAGCCAGTGCTCCCAGAACTGGCCTTGTTATTGCTTAGCCTGTCAGTTAAGGATCATTATCTGCCAGGCCATCTGTTATTTTCCCTCAGGAGAGTGTATGATTTCAGTTCTATAGGTGTGCTTTAAATTTTCCCCTACGTGTTGTGTAGTAGCTAGATGTCTTCCAAGAGTAAAGTCCTGTTGTGAACAACAGGAATCTGTGGCCCACTTTTGAAAGTGTTAGTGGTAATGGTGTAATCTCGCGTGGCCAGAGAGGGAGCGGGGGATCTGGGAACTGCGTAAAATGAAGCCGAATGAGAGTCTGGTCTTTACCCTCCACAATGGTTGTTGCTTTCAGAGGAGTTACTTGCTTTCTGATTCAGTTGTGCTCAAGGATTTGTGCTTCTTTCTAGGGTGCTTAGTGTTGCCCCCCCACCTTATGGATGCTTGACTGTTCATCAGCTATGGTGATTTGGGGGCTCAACCATTAGAAAGGAAGACCATGAAGAATGTGAGCTTTCCTCCTCTTCATGCTCCTCCTTCACCAGTGAAGAAAATGTTCGGTAGATTTTGCCTCTTTAAGTGGCCTCTTATCTACCTGCTAAGTGAGAGTGAGCCTCTGTGACTTCTTTTTTCCCCAGTGGAAATTATATTGCTGAATTTCAGAAGACATCAGGTCATCTCTGCAACCTTGGCAACTTTCCTTTGTCAAGAGAATGGTTGCTTTGAGCAGTTCTTTTATAAACCTATGTCTAGGACAAATCTGAAGCACCATGTCCTGTGGCACTAGCAAGTGATAATGATGATCATGACGATGACCATGATGATGACATCCAAGTATTGACCGCCATCTTTTGCCAGGCTTGACAGTAAATATTCTATGACATTCATGACATTAAATCTTCCTTATCTTACCTGTAGTAAGGTAATGTAGGCAGCCTTATTCACATATTTCAATGGATGAGGATCAAAAAAGATCCAAGAATGTTCTTCTCAATTAGCATCCTGTATTCTTTTTGCCTGTTGTCCTTGTTGTTTCTTTCATTCAACTGTCTAACTACCAAGGTTGTGATTTGTCCTGGCTCCTTTCTGTATTACTTTTAATTCATGAATAACATTTCTGGCAGAAAATGGGTAACCTAGAAGGTAGCAGGCTGGGATGGAGTGGGAAGAGAAATTGGGACTTCAGCAGTGAATTTTTGGTAGATGTTTTGGAAATGGATTTCATTTCTCTCTTCTCTGCATTAACCTCTACGCAAAGAGTGACTTCACCCCACGTCATGCTTCTCTGTGCTTCATTTTCTGCAGGGTTATGGGGACAATTAAACCTTGTTGGATAAAAGCATCAAAATCCTGGGGAGAAAACAGCACATTAGTGAGCAAATGTGTTTTAGTTGTCTGTGTTGGGCCAGGTTCTCAGTGGGAGCAATTAACATTTGGAAGATAGAACAAAGTCTTTCAAACTGTCAGAAGTTGGGAGCCATGGAAGGGGAGAATTCAGACTTTTTGCAGTCCTAAAGCATATATTTTGAGCAAAGTTTACTATAACATCTACTGTTATAAAATTTTTATTAACATATAACAAATTGGGATAAGCTGGTTTGTAGATAATCACTCGGGACAAATGACATATGAAATAATCAATGAGTAAATGAATAAAGAAACAATCCATTTATAAATTTGGGAATGGAAGTCATTGGGGGTTTAATAACACTTTTTTGGTGTTTTTATATGGTTCCTAATCTGGGTCACGGAAACATTTTAAGCTAATTTGCCACATTTATTACATCTTTGATTCAATGATTGTTTATCGAATATCTCTTAGGGCATGACTTTCTGGAATAGTCCATGATTATACTTGGGAATAAGTGTACTGCTATGTGGTGAGTGAGTATATACTTTGAAGATGATGTCCAAGGAGACAGAAAAATTGAATTCAGAAATACTATTCTCTTACAACCTTAGTCTCACAGAAATTTGAAACTAGAATAGATTTTGGATCATCTTATCCAACTCCTTAACATTACGTATGAGGAAACTGAATCAGTGTGGTAAAATGATTTACACATCACTAATTAGTTGCAGAACTAGGATGAGAATTCTAGCCTCTGGCCTCCAAATCCAATGCCTTTTTTGTTTACTTTTTAGTTCTATGTTTTTAAAATATTATTGTGGCTTTTGAACGATTAAAAAATAATAAAAACATGCCCCCATGATCATACTAATTATATTGCTCTTTTGCCTTTTAAATATTTTAACATAAAATATCTCAAACATACAAAAATAATATAACTATCTGCAAACCCACCACCAAGATTAAATATAAGTTATTTTGCCATTTTTCGTTCAGATAATGTGTAAAATCAAATGAAACACATTACAAGTGCAGTCACAGCAGTACCCTCTCCTTTTCCCCCTCCCTCCTAAGAGATAATTATCGTAAAATTGCTCTATTTCATTTCCATATATCTTTTAGTATTTTTACTATTTGTGTATTTGTGTGTGCATGTGTGGGGGGGGTGTTAGAGCCAGACATAGATATCGCTATATGTGGTTACAGCTAATATCTGTTTGTGGTTCTATTATTACTGTGTGTTCAAATTTTAAAATATATAAAGCATCATCCATATTCTTTTGTGCCTTTTTTGTGTTCAACATGGTTTTGGAGATGTATCCATGATGATATATAGGTATCTGGTCCATTTGTTCTAGCTGCAGGATAGGATCACGTGGCATAAATAATCCAAGGTTCACTCATCTGTTTTCCAACTGAGGAAATTTGGGTTGTCCCTGTAGTGTTGCTATTGCAACAGCACTGCAGTGGTCCACATACATACTTTCTTACACTCACACTAGAATTTCTTGAGAGGAGTTACTCAGAAGGTGAGTTGTTCAGTCACAGGGAGTTGAGTCATATTTTCCCGTTTCTAGATATTACTAACTGGGTCTCCAAATTCTACTGGTTTAGTGGGACACCAACAATATTGAGAAGTCCTTCCAAACTGGTTTCAGAAAGAATCACCTAGGGAGCTTTTTAAAATTACCAATGCCTAAATCCCAGCCCAGACCAATTGAATCAGAATCTCTGGGAACGGGACCCAAAACTGGTATTGCTTTTCAAGTTCGCCAGGTGATTCTGACGTACAGCTAGGGTTAAGAACCACTGATTTAGCATTTCTCTTTCCCGACATCTTTTCCAATGTTTGGTATTATCAGACATTCTGTTTTGCTAATCTCTTAAGTGTAAGGATTTTCTAATTACTGGTGTAGATGAGTGTATTTATATAATGTTATTGAACATCCCAATTGAGAATTATGTGTTACATATTTTACCCATTTTTTCTCATTAACTTTCTTTTATTGTTGATTTATAGGTGCTTTCTTGATATTCTGGACAGTAATCACGAGATGGGGTATAGAATTTGCAGATACCTACCCCAGTCAATAACTTATCTTTCACTTATCTGTGGTCTCTTTTATCATATATAGAAGTAAAATTTTTAATATAGTTAAATCTGTCAATATTTTCCTTTATGGGTTGTACAGTGGGAAATCTTAAGAAATATTTTCCCGCATGATTTAATAAAACTATTTTTCTGTCTTTTCTTTGAAAAGTTTTACAGTTATACTTTTTTTCTAATGAGATCTCGAATCCATCTAGAATTTCTATTTCTGTATGATGTAATGTCTTGATCAAATTTTCTTTTTTATATATGAATAAGCAATTGTCCCAATCTAAGTTATTAACTGGCCCATCTTTTCCCAGGGACATTTAATGCTATTGAGTCCCCATTTGTCTTTTTTCCAATCTATCCCTGTATCAATACCACAGTTTTAATTATTATAGTCTTACAATAAATGAACCCTCCTTACTATTTTTCCACAAATGTGCCTTGACTATTCTTGAATATTTACTATACCATATGAATGTATATGCATCATCATTTCAGGTTACATGAAAAACAATATTGGGATTTTGTTTATAATTGCATTGAATTTATATATTATTGGGGGGGACAGTTTCTATATCTAAATATTGAGTCTCCCCATTCATAGTTCTAGCTCTCCATTCATTTAAGCTTACTTTTATGTCTTTCAATATATTTTATAATTTTCCCTATAAAAATCTTCCATATTTTTGTTAGATTCATTACTAGGTACCTTATAATTATTGTTGAAGAGGTTTATTACTACTGTAAATTGTATTTTTTTTCTTAAATATTCTAGCTATTGGCTGATGGTTCATAAAAACATAGTAGATTTTTGTTTAACTCTTGTTTTCAACCCTGTTGAACTCTATTAGTTTTAAAAGCTTGTAGCTTATTTGGATTTTCCAAATAAACAATGATTATATATGCAAATAATGACAATTATATTCATTCTTTTGTAATATTTGTATATTTTATTTTAACTTGTTTAAATAAGTGTGAGTTCAATATTTAATATATTTATATTTGTATCTTTGTTTCTTTCCTCCACTTGCTGTCATTGTTGGGACCTCTTGTGCAATGTTAAATAGAAGTATTGACAGCAGGCATCCTGTTTATATGAAATTTTATATGAAATGCCTCTGACTTGTCACCATTATTATATTTTCTTGGGTTTTTAGCGGATGATGTCTTTTATCAGGTTAAGAGTTTCCTTCTATTCTTTGTTTGCCCAAAGGTTTTATCAGGAAAATGTTTGGAAGTGTATCAAATACTTTCTGCATTTATTGGAAAGAACTTATGGTTTTTCTCTTTTAATGTGTTAATTGATGAATTATATTCATACATTTTCTAAAATTAAGCCATCCTCTATTCTGGGATAACCTCTACTTGATCACAATTTTTAAAATGTTCATTCTAAGTTTAGTTTGCTAATATTTTATTTAGAGTTATTATACTTATAAATGAGATTGGCCTGTCATTTTTCAGGTTTTCTCTTCCATCTTGAGTAATTGTAAGTGACATTTGTACTTAATTGTCCATTTTGGCTAGATTTTCAAAGGCATTGACATAAAATTATCCCTGATATTCTCTTTTTAAAAATCTCTACCCTATCTCTTGTTATGTCCCTAGTTTTTTCCCATACTGATATAGTCATCTGAGCTTTCCCTTTCTCTCTCTTTAAATGAATCTTACAAGAATTTTGTCTGTTTATTAGTTGGTTTTATTCAAAAAAAAACCAATTTTTTGTTTTCTGGTATCTCTCTGTGAATAATTGGCAAATGCTCTCGATAATTCAGTTGGGTACGTTATTTTAGATTTGCCGTTATTTTCTCCCCTTTCTTTAAAAATATTCCACTGACTTCTGTTACTTGTCTTTGCTTTTGAGAAGTCTGTTGTCTGCTTGCCATCCCTCAGTAGGTAACATATCTCTTCTCGTTAGTTGCCTTTAAGATATTTTCTGTCTTTGTTCACATTTTCACAACAATATATCTCACTGTGAATTCGTCTTTTATCTTGATTTCTTCCTAACTCATAGAAATCATATTTAATCAATTCTGGGACGTATACAGGCATGTATCTTTGAATACTGATTCTTCCATAATTCCATTCTCTTTCTGAAATTCATATTAGATGTTGAATTTTTTGGTTCATTTCGTGCTCTCTGTCCCTTACCTTTATATTTCTCTCTTTATCTCCCAGTGCTGCGTTCTGAGTTGTTCCCTTAAACTTGTCTTTCAGACATTGATTGTCTTCAACTGTGTCTAAACAGCTGTTTCACCTCTCCACTGAGTTTTTCATTCAATTGCTACAGTTTTCAGTTCTAGATAATCTGCCTAGTTATTATTTTAATACTGTTTTTCTTCTCATACAGCTTGTATTTCCTTTAGTCTTAGTCACTTAGAATTTCTCATAAATACTCTGTTATTTTTTTCATTTATCCAAAGTTCTCAAGATTCAGAGTCTCCTATTTGTTGTGTCTGGTCATATGATTCTTCTGGTGGATTGTTTCTTCACGTGCTTTGCAATTTGAGACTATGAGTTCATCATCAATGAGGAATACTATGTAAAAATATGCAGTCAGAATGTCCCCTTCAAAGACATTTTGCATTTAAAATATTGTCTTAGGGTAAATCCTTATGCTAATTTCTTGACTCAGGTATTCCTGGACCACACACATAGCCCTGGTTATAAATTCTGAGTGGATACTATCATTGCCCTTCACTTGGTATCTAGATAGAGACAGACAACCATCATTACTGTGTGCATTTGCTGGAACACTTGCACCTGACCCCTACTCCTACATAGGAATTTAAACCCAAGCTTCTAGGTTGCTGAGACCCATAAGCCTCCTCAATGCAGATGAGTATCTGTTTGTACCCTTTCCATGTTGCTGTTTAGGTCCTCATATCTTACACCCGGCTCACTCTTGCTTCATCTCTGTCTCTCTCTCTTGTTCATTCTCCCTCTTGCTCTCTTTTTTTGCAAGCTCAGTAATGCATTTGAAAGAATGATATCTTTTTATTTGTTATTTCTAAGCATTTGTAGTGGCAAAGTTTTCAGGTTGTCCTGAGAATAAATTCAGAAGAAGAAGTCCTACTTTGGCCTTTTTGACAGTAAAAAAAGTGTAGGAATTTCACAAATCATAATCACTATGCAAAGTTTCCTTGCTAGCTTTTGTAGAAATGTACAATGTCCAAAAATCAGCTTGAAATTTATTAAACTAATGTAACCCTTAGTTTTCGCTATCTAACTGCTGAGGAATTGCATTCTTTTGACCTTTTACAGTAAACGCAGCCACGGTCTGGTGTGTTGAAAATCACAGGGCGAGGGGGGAGGGGCTATATCCTACTTTGAGAAAATTTTCAGGGAGGAACAAATAATATTTTCTGAAATAGTGCAAACATCTTTTGCTTTTTCTTATTGAGAGACCAGGAGGACCTGGTTTTTAAAAGGTTATAGTGAAAACCCCAAAGCCCTTTCTAGCTCTAGAATTCTATGATTTTTCTACAACCTTGAGACATTTTTCCAAACAAATCTTATAGCCTGTGTACAGCTTTGTAACCAAATCCTGGGTATCAAAGTCACTTAATCTTCTCAAGATGCTCTCTTGTTCTCTCTACCACTTGCCAAAGCACCCCAGCAAGTCCATAGATATAAAGGGGACGGTGTTCAACTTTTTCTCTGCTGTTAATATTTGTTCACATATAATTTTTATGATATGTCAAAAAGTATGTTACCAAACAAAATAATTATTTGATTAAAGAGAACATTAATTTTTGAATTCTGTCCAAACATGACATATTTCAAAATATACACTGCTGGAAGTTTTTATAACTCCTGTTGAACATGTTATAATTTTGAGATATTTTACCCCAGCATTCTCTTTGGAAGCAGCAATTTGGTAATATGACACAGTTTGAAATAAAAACAAAGGATTCGTTTCTTAAAATACAGCAAATATTTGCTCAACACTTCATACCCAAAGTTATTTTTGAAGCCTCACCATATTATTTTAGATTAAATGTCTTAAACAAATTATTACAAAAATAAATCCATCTCTTTGCTGAGTTTCATCCTGTGTTTGCATTGAGGTGGAGTCGGTTGTTAGCTGCATGATCAGAGCACAGACGCTGAGTCTTTTTATTTTCTTAATTAAGAATTACTGTTTCAAATCCTCATCAGTGGTTACAATGGCAATAATTCCTACCAAAACAGTTGTTCCTCTGGATCCTAAGTGGTTTGCCAGAACATTAACCTCGACATGACCCCTCATGGTCACAGGGGAGATATACAAGAGTCAATAACCATTTCTAGAAAACTATCAAGCGTGGGCTGTATCCTAGATTATGTAACTTGCCTTTAAAAATAATGATAATGTGTTTGTCATTTAAAATGACTAGGATCAGCAAGGCTAATGAAAATGTTTAAATCCTTATCAGTCGGAATGAAAAGGGCTGGCTCCAGAAGGTGCTGACCTCAAAATTTTTGAGCTGCTTTTGTTGATCCTGTCTGCTGATGCACATGATGTCCCGATGTGTGGCTTGGCACGCCATAGAGACTTATTCATCCATGCCGTATGTGAAAGGGGCTTCCGGGCCTCTACATGTGCTGTGGCACATTCCTCTAGTTCCCCAACAAAGCTTTTAATTGGTGTCTGTGACTAATGAGCATGAAGTCCCAGGAGAAATGCAGCACAGTCTTCCTCCACCCATTAAGACAAGCTGTAAGCTCCACACTTATCAAGCTTGAACCAGGAGAAGTTGGGGCCAAGGGCTTGAGATAAAACAGTCACTAATAGTTGCATAAACTGCATTAATAATTCTTAGCCAAATTGCAGTGCACTGTTATTACTAAGCTATCATATCCAAGCGCGTCACTGGCCCTGGCCATTAAAGGCAACATACTTCTTTTAAGAGAATTTGAATTAACCCTACTTTTAGCTGAAGTTTAGCCTGTGGAGTAAAGTAATCTTTTCCCTCTTTGTATAGGGAAGTAATCTCATTCTGCCTCAAGTCATGTGGGACAAAGTAAGTGCTGCAGGTGGGCCGTGTTGAGCTGGAGAGAAATATAAAGAAAGTCCTGATGCAAATGGTTCTACCTTAGGATTTTTATTATTTTTGTTTTTTAATTTAAGCTTTCAGTTATGTGGCTTGCTGCAGTGTAACAGAGGAATAAATGGATTAGAGGAGAAGCAGGATGAGGAACTCATAGTCATTACCTACTATTTATTATATTTGGTCAAGAATGTCAGAAAATAAGGTCATTAAAACTCAGTAGGTTGCTGGAACCAGGGGGGTGGATTATGCTCTGTCCCTAAAATCTTGGCATTAATGTTTGAAAGGACACTTGATCTATTATTTGGCCATTAATATATTATAGACCTCATACTTCTAAGTAGCATAAGTGACTCTGAAGGCATATTTGATAAAAATATTTTAAATTTCTTTAAAGTATATAATCATTAATTGTTCATTATAAAACTGTTATATTCGTCCCCACTCCCATTGTTGATTTTAAATAGTCACCTCTCTATCATATGACTCTACTATTTCTTGTCCTACATGTCTGTGTCCTACCACTTCTACTTATCTATCTCCTTTGCTTTACAATTTCCTCTCACCCATCCCTCAAAACTTTGCTTGAACTTCTTATCATCCTGGCCATCTAGTCTTCAGCTTTTCATTGAGCTCTTCTTTCTTCCTCCTTATGTGGTGTTCCGTTGGCTCATTATTTCTGTTACTCAGGTCCCGATTCACCATCTCAGGTCTCATGGACCTGATACTGAACCTCTTATTCTCAAGTTCATGTTCCCAACGTCCAGTAAACCAAACACTGAGACACTGGTGCTCGGAGATGGAGAAAGATTTTTTCGAATAGGCCAAAATGAGATGGCAGGAAGATAGGTTGTCTCAGGGGCTAGCCATGTGGCCAAGGGGTTAAGTTCGTGTGCTCTGCTTCAGCAGCCCAGGGTTTCCCCGGTTCGGATCCTGGGCATGGACATGACACCGCTCATCAAGCCATGCTGAGACGGCATCCCACATAGCACAACAAGAAGTACCTATAGCTAGAATCTACAACTATGTACTGGGGAGCTTTGGGGAGAAGACTAAAAACCAAAAAGAACAAAACAGAAAGAAACAAAAAAAGATAGATTCTCTCAAATCCGCTTTAATAAGAGAAGAAAGCAGGGGTGTTTGTAGAGCTAAAGGGCTTTGCAGGAGGAGTTTCAGAGATGCAAAGGGGAAATCCATGTTTCTTTCACTCCTGATAAGCCCCTGGGCAATCTGACTTCTGGGCATCAATGGCATCTCGGAGCTGGTTATCTGGTCATCTTTGAAGGCATTCTTTTTCTTCTGTAATATAAGCTCATAAATCCTTGTGACCCTTGAGCCACTATCAAGAAACAACAAATTGACACTATCAACTTTTTTTATAATGAAGTTGAAAGGTAATCTTATCAAATATTTAGAGTAACCCTCAGGTACCTGGCTTCAGATCTCTGCCCCTGTTCCCTGTTCCACCTGCCCTCTTCTACCTTGATTCCTCTTGCCTCCTTTCTCCTTTCTAGTAAGACCTGCAAGCTTAGCATCTACAGACTTTTTTTGGACACTTGTTAATCATTCTCCTCTGCCATCTCTTACACAAAAATGTGTCTATTCACATCCCTTCTGCCCTCGGTGTATAAGTTAAACTCAACTTTTCAATGAAATCTCACTTGATTGGAACTATTGGGTTATTTGAAGTATAACTTGAGTATAAATTTCCTATATTAAAATGTTTAACTGGCATGCATTGGGAAGGATATGTTTCATTATTTTGCTGGATACCAGATTATACACTATTTTAAGATAGTTACCAGGTTTCATGTTCTGTAGCATCTTGTGTGAATCCTGAACCCTTAATCTGCATAATCAATATCACAGCAGCTAAGGATGGTAGTAGTATCCAAATGCCTGTGTAAAATGAACTTCTAGCAAATGTCTGACTGGAACATAGAGTTGGCAGAACACCATAGAGTTCCTACATTGTACTTTAAGAACTGAAAATTATAAAGAAATAAGTATCCAGGAACCACTCAAAACAGATAAATCATCCAGCTGCTCATAAAAATCAGAACAATATCTATTAGAATTACCTTTTCATGTACCTAGTAACTGGCGTATGGTAAGTTCTCAATAAATATTGAATTTACTGTCATTGGCACATGTTTTCAATACCATATGATTCATCACCATCATCAACTTTTCCAGCAGTTTTTCTATAAAATCTCTAGCTATTTCACGGTTACCTCTGGAATCCTAAAGGCCATTATGAAATCAGTGCAGCAACTGGTGGTCACGACTCTTTCAAGTGAAGTCCTTTAATCTAGGGATGCAAGCTTCTGTCTTCCAAAAGATAAAAAGTGAAAGTTTTTCAAGTCTGATAAGATGGTAATAACAGTTCTTTCTCATGGAGGAATGAGAATACACATCTTAAGATAATTGTATGAATGATTTAATTAAAACATAGAGAAATATGACAGCTCAGTGTTATTGAATATTGAAGCCGATAATAGCAGAGGATATGCAATCACCTTCTTTACATTTTATTAAAAATATGATAACACACTGAGATTCAAGGTGGATTTGGAGACTAACTTAATCCCTACAGATCTAGGATTTTACGTTTATCAATGATAGCTCTCCTGTTCTTTGATTACATGGTGTTTTTTTCAAGGTATTTTTAACTTTAGAACACCAAAGCCAAGATGTTCAAATTCAACCTTGGAGTTAATACATCATCTTTTTCGCCAGAGACATTTTTACTGATCCTGTGTTATTTAAAGGCCAAATGGAAGTGTTATGGTGAAAATCTGAAAAGAATGTCAGAACTAACACAGTATGGAGATCACATTTTCACAGAAATAATGATTCCAAGTCTTGTAATTTAATTTGCATGGTTGAATGAACTTATCTTTCTCCTACTCCAAAAACACAGCCTACCACATCCTGAACTACAGCTCTTCAGAAAAGACGCCAAGTCCTTAAGCTAGCATTCCATAACTGTGCCTACTGCACACCTTCATTCTCAGTAACAATTTTTTAATTAAAAATGAATTCTAAGCCTATAAACCTGTCCTTTCTGAGAAAATGATGGGAGAAGGAAAGAATTCCTATATATTCCTTTTAGCTAAAAATGAAGTCACTTAACCTAAAAAGAGCAATGAGACATATTTCAGTTGGGGGTATGTGAACTTTCAAAGAAAAGAATAGATCCTGTTACCTGGAACCCAAAGAAATACTATACTTTGGGCACTTTCTCGGGAGAGTTGAGAAAATTCTTCCTAGGAGGTTTTCCCTAGCTTGCTTTCCTGAGTATTTTATCAGAATCTAGCCCTCTGTGTTAGTGGGCACAGTTCTATAATAAACAATCGCCACATTTCAGTGCCTTATCACTATAAAAGGGTGTTTATTACAACACAGTCCAGCAATGTGAGGATGAGGGCTCTGCTCCAAACAGTCATTCAGGGACCCAGGTTCCTTACAATGTGTGGCTTTGCTATTTCTAGGTTTCCTACCTTCTCTGCATTCAGCCCACCCATGGGAGCAAATCACAGGGGACTTCCCAGGAGGCCTTCTGGGGCCAGATCTGAAAGTGGTGTGTATCACTTCTGCCCTCATTCCATTGGCGGGAACTCAATCATACAACATCACCTAACTATGAGGGAGACTGAGAAATGAAGACTAGATGGCTGCCAAGAGGAAAAAGAAATAGAATTTGATGAACACAGAGCAGTCTCTGTCACATCTTCAATAGTTTGAATTGGGCTTAATTAACAGGGTATGTGAAAATAGCCCCATGGCTGGTCCTGAATGCTAGTAGCTATAAGAAAATATAGGACCAACTGTGCCCATTACAAGAAGCTGTAGCTACATGTTCCCTATTAGGGAGAGGGCTCAATTTTAGATGCTGTGAGGGGTATGAGTTGACTCAGATATTGTCTTTGCCCTCAGGCAGTCTACAGTCTCTTAAAGGAGCAGGATATCTGTACAACTAGCTGTATTATAGCTTGTATAACAGGACGTTAAATTGAAAGTTTCTACTGAGGCTCCGAGTTCTCATAGATGTAAAATCCCAAAGTGAAATATCAGATCTAGGTGCAAATTTTCAAAGGAAAATCAAAAATGGGTGCTATAACCTAAAATTTTCTCGTCTTTGAAGAGGATATAAAAGATCTCTGAGCATGAAAGTTGAGAGAGGATTTCATGAGGAGAATTTCTATTAAAAAAATTAATAAAAAAGAAATTTTTTAAACCATGCTTTCCACCCACATCCCTAAGGACAAGGGCTGGGGGCTGTCTGCCTCCTCACCTAAATTCTAGTAAGGCTGACTTCAACAGGACCATTTTGAGAACTTGACACCCACTCCCTGAAGTTGGGAGATGTGACACAGTGGACTGATGTTGCCCTCAAACCTGAGAAATCCGAAGGAGGATACACCATGACTGGCTAGCTGTTCTGGTGGCAGGAAAGTTGTTGCCAGGTTGAAATCAGCCTGCCCTTCCAGAGTTTGTTTGCTAAAAGCATGGAGGCCATCTTAGATTCTGTCCAATATGGCTGCCCAAAGGGCAATGGGACTTCAGGAGAGAAGTGCTGGAGGTGGAGCGCTAGATACCTAGGTGCTGAAAATGAAGCAGGCTGGGCTAGAGCCGCACTGCCTGGGTCAGCAAGTCAGGAGAAGACCTCAGAGTGGGAGAATCTCTGAAGAAGCCACAAAAGTGATCTTAGAAAGAGCCAGCTTCAAATATTGGCCACAGTGTCTTGTGATTCTATTGGTAAGAAATATCTTTCCTGTCCCTCTTATCTCTCTTCCATACTTCACCTGTGGGGATGGAGGTTGGTCAGAGACAGCAGTTAGGGAGTGAAGGAGGATGGCAATGGGAAAGATACAGGAAGCCAAACACTCCCTTTATGTTGGAGACAGCAGCTTGCCTGCGGGCAGCCTTGGCCAGGAGATGGTGAAGAAGTTAGCTTTGAGTGATGGTTCAAGTACCGATGAACATTAGGCTGGGCGTTCTCGTTTTCGAGCTGAGACTGTGTTTTGTATCCTGCAGTGAACATAGAACTTTTTCTTAACTAGCAATGATCAGAAAAGTCATAGTTTTGCTGGCGTTTTCATCAGGGACATGGGGAAGAGCTAATCCCTTTGATCAGGCTTAAAGGGACAGTGACAGGCAAAAAGACTGTTCTTTTATGACTACAGCTGACATAGCTGATTTGTTCAATGTGCCGTGTATGTTTGAATTCTGATGAATTGCTCCAGGAGAAGTACAAACAAAGTGCTCTGAGAGGTCACATAAAAAGTGCTCGTGTCTAGCTCGAGCGGAAGTGTGCCTAAGGAAAGGCTGCGTGGAAAAGAAGGCATATGCAGTAGACCTTAAAGATAACAGGATTTGAATGTGCAGAGATTTGGGACGGGCCAGGGAGGATAGGCAGCTGATAGAGCTTTGTTAAAGGCATTGGTATCATAGCAAACACAAATAGCAAGACATGTGTCAGCGTAGGTTTATCCTTGGTAAAAAATGTAACATTCTGGGAAGTGATGTTGATAATGGGAGACACTATGCATGTGTGGGGACAGGGGGCATGTGGGAAGTCTCTGTACCTCCTTCTCAATTTTTGTCATAAACCTAAAACTACTCTAAAAAAAATTGTCTGAAAAATAATCAAGGCGACAGAGAAACATAGCAGATGCAACTAGAATAGCAATTAGTTCCATTTGACTGAAGCCAAGCATGGGGCAATAATGGAAAATAAGGTAGAAAGTGTTGGTTTCTGGCTTGGGTAAAAGGCACCAGGCATGCTGGAAACCTCAGCAGGGAGTCTGCAGAAAAGGCAAGAAATCAAAGATGAGGCAGGTGACCAGGTCAAAAAGAGAACCCCTGTAGTGGAGCTGACCTTCATGGTAGGTAGCCAGATGTCTACCTTATAGGGACAATGAGGTATGGGGCATTTGTTTTTATCTAGATAGACCAGGTTGATCTCCAGGGGGGGCTAATGTGATCAGTAGGGTGTGAAAAGGAATTGTCAGAAGCGGGGATGATAAATTCAGTAAGATGTACTTGAAGGTAGTCATTTCATCTTGAATAGGTTTGGGAGTCAAATGTGTGTAGATAGGAAAAGCTTCTTTTCAGACAGGCAGCTCCATCACACCAGTTCTATGACGTCCGACAAGCAATTTGACTTCTCTAAGCCTCACGTTTCTCATCTATGAAGTAGTAAAAATAATATATAATAAGACAATCCACACACAGATTACCCAGCATGTCAGGGACATATTTGTCAGGCACATATTTGGGGACCAGGAAAAGCCAACTCCTTTCCCTTTCCTTCAAGGGGAAAAGGATGGAGATTTCCTAATGAGCAGGCTGCAATTCAGGTCATGGTCACTGTCTCTGCGAGGGAACTACAGAAACAGTCCAGAAGCCACAGCAGATGCTCAGTTTCATGGACCATGTCATCAGTGGGAATAGGGGGAGGCTTTAGGTCAGTGGGTCTTTAGATCTTCTCAGTACTGAGCGTAGGACAAGAAACACCCACCCTATGGCAATTCTGGGTCTGCTGGCCTTGGATGGGACTGGCTCAGGGACTGGGTGAGGCTGACTTTGTAGGTTCTAAGTCCTCAGTGATTTAAGGTGGTCTGGGAGGCAGGAGAAAAATGGAGAGTGGGGAAGGTGTGCAAGTCTTTCACAGGCTCTTAAGGAGGGCAGAGCTGGAAGAGGAGAGAGACCTGAGACTTCACATGTCCATGTAGCCATGGAGATGGCAAGATGGGCAGATGGGGCAGCCCGGAGAGTGAAAACAGCATGAACCAAGGCCTGAAGCCAGAAAGGGATGGTAAGAGTCGGGAGAGAGGGCTCTAGTCATAGCTCTGCGGCTCAGCTTGCTGAGGCTTGGTTTCTCCATCCATCCCATGGGCTTACAGTGACACTTCACTTACCCGTAGGCTGTGATCTGAAACCTCGTCTATCCAAAATTCAGCCAAAACAGAAAAGCAGATAAAAGTGGTCTTTGGGTAGTCAGTGTAGACATTCTTACACCTTCCTGCTGAAAATATGAGACAGTACCCCTCTCCAGTTTATTCACCAAAGACTATATACTTAATTCGAACACAATTTTAATATGTTTGACATTCTAGTTACTCTTCCCAGAGAACGGAAGATACAAATAAAGAGGGTGTATGAGAGTATGAGATGTGGATAGGAACAAGCAAGGGTGGAGGAGGAGATAAAAGGAGGAGGAGATAAAAGGGAGCAAAGGAATTTTTTAAAAAATAGCAACATGGATCTATTCAGTGTAAGGACAAGGAATATACACATCTCCATATGCTCCGAGGCCTATCCATACTTGTGCTACAGTTTCTGGATCTGCAAACATCATGAGTAATTGATACTTGCAAAGATAAGTCTGAGTCATCAAGAAATGGATAAATTACTTCCAGAAGCTTCTATTATAAAAGAGACAGGGGAGGGGACTGGAATACTGTTTTTTTTTTAAGTTTTATTCAAAGTTATAGAATTTTAAAAATTTGAGCCTTTCAAGGGGCAGGTCTTCATTATATGAACATTCAGTTATCCGATATTTATCTTTTGTAGGTCACAGTATTCTTATAAACACCCACTGTGACTATAAAGTATGCAGACTGCTTTAAAGAAAAACAAGAGGAAACATATGCCAGAACATAGTCAAATGAATAGTCATCTAGAAGGCTATAAACTTACCCTGATGATCCTGCCGTTGCTGAAAATATTTTTGTGATTTGTGTTTATTGTCTTTTTAGTGAGTTTATATATACAAGGCGACAGTCTCCTTCATTTAGAATCTCAAGTTAGTATTTACAAAGAAAACCACCACCACCAATAACAACACATTTTGAGCCTGATTCTTCTAGAAAATATTGTTTGAGCATTTAACTCTATGCCATAAAAAGGAGACACTGGCTGGCCCTAGAAATTAGCCCAGAGTGAGGCTGAATTATCCATATTATTCACTTTTTCAGAGCTTACAAAACATTAGGCCTACCTTAAAGGTCAAAATGTTGCCCCCATTGAAAAAATTTTTTTAAATGTGTCATAGCTCTGGCGTCAAGTTCCCAAGTGGAGTATCAGTGGTGGCTTGAGTGATGACAGCACCATTAAAATAAGGTAACTTATTTGAAGGAGACAATACTCATTTAATATGTAAATTCTGGCTTTTTTTTTTTTAAAAAGTCATCACATGGAATCACATTTGAGAGGGCATTGATGTTAATCCCTTTACAGAAGTAAAAATACTGCTGTCATCATCATTCTATTGGAAGCTGCCTTGGAGCCTGGAGATTGCAGACTTGAGTTCACCCTCACTGCTGTCTGCAGGATCACAGTTCTCTGTCCCTGGCAGCCAGGCGGGTTGATGACTGAATCCTGCTGAGACCCAGGACTGCAGATGCCCAGGCTTGTAGCAGAGCGTCCCTAGGCCCTCAGGAGAGCACTCTCCCAGGGTGATTCAGAACAGAGAATGACACTTTGCAAACAGCATTATCTTCTGCTCCAACCCAACTGTCTTTGAAAGGCCACACAACATATGAGCCAACCTGCCTTTCTTGAGATGTCTAGCACCACGAAGGTGGGACTAGAGCCAAAAGTTTTTGCCCAGACTTTGAAATGGTTATGAACTGATTTCATCTTTTCAGCATGTAGTTTTAAAACAGAGTAAAATCATATTATTACACGAAGTATTATAAGTCATTTATAACTCTACTGGGATGTGCCAAGCCTGAACTTGAAAACAATAAAGACAGTATGTTGTATTTGGGGAGATTTCGGCATCAAAAATATCCTATTCATCCTAATGACTATGAAGCACTAAGATTTAATTATCTGTTTATTCCTTTTTTAAACTGATGTCATGACATCTTATTAAAAACACTCCTCATCTACTCATAGTCATAAAACATAAGGGTTTAAGTAGACAAGTCAGCTCATATTCAGCAGTTCTTTCAAAAGCACAGATGAATTCTGTTGGGGGCTTTTAATAGCAAAGGATGTTTGTTTTGGTTTAAATAACATAATTTAAAATATAAAAGTAACATATTATTAATGGAGATTTGAAAAACGCAGAAAAATAGATATTAAGAAAAAATCTAAAGATAACCACTATTAAGAATTAGACTTTATCAAAAATTAAAACTTTTGCTCTGCAAGAGACACTGTTGAGAGAATGAAAAGGCAAACTACAGACTGGGAGAAAATATTTGCGAATCACATAGTTGGCAGAAGATTTGTATCCAGAATGAATAACAACACTTAAAACTCAACAGTAAGGAAACAAACAACCCAATTAAAAAACAGCCAGATGACTTGCACAAACAGTGCACCATAAAATATATATGGACAACAAATAGGCATGTGAAAATATGTTCAACATCATAAGTGCTTAGGAAAATGCAAATTAAACCATGGTAAGATACCACTATGCACTTATTAAAATGGACAAACTTTAAAAGACTGACAATATCAAGCACTGGTGAGAATGCAGAGCAACTGAAACTCATACACTGCTGTTGGGAGGGCAAAATGATGCAACCACTCACCATGGAGAAGAGCTTGGCAGTTTCTTTTAAGGTTAAACCTACTCTTACAATATGATCCAGCAGCCCCACTTCTAGATATTTACCCTAGAGAAATGAAAACTTGTGTTCACATAAAAACTACTACACAAATATTTATAGAAGCTTTATTCATAATCTCTAATAACCGGTAACACCCAAATGTTCATCAAAGGGTGACTGGTTAAACAAACTGTGAGAAATACATGCAGGGGAATGGTCCTCAGCAATAAAATGGAATGAAAATTGGATACGCGCAGCAACTTGTATAAATCGTAAAATAGTTAATGCTGATTGAAAGAAGCCAGACAAAAGAGTTTACCTAATATATGATTTCATTTCGCTGACATTCTCAAAAAGACAAAAGTATAGCGACAGAAGATCAGGGGTTAGGGAGTAGACAATGGTCTGACTACAACTGAATAGCAAGAAGTGGGTGGAATTTTTAGGTATCCGGATTGTGGTAGCACTTACATGAAACTGTCCATGTATTTAAATTTATAGAACTGTTAAATTCATAGAGCACATACACCGTCACACAAAAGTCAATTTTATTGTATATTAATTAAAAATAAAATAAATAATAGAACGAGTAGGCATATGTAGTGGGATTTTTATGAGAAAAACTAATTTTTCTATTAAATTATGACAGGATAAATAACTTTTAAAGTCGTTCCAGAATTTTGGCTCTCTTCATAATATAGGTTACAGCATTTTTGCAGAAAATAAATTTTCCTTTCCTCCCCTTTCTCAACTTTGAAATCTTTGCTTTGTAGTATTCAGGAGATCAAAGAATGTGTCTAATCACTCGTTCTAACCTTTTTTATGCAGTCACTGAGGAGTGCCAGCATGTAAAATTTGGTAACAGAAATGGTTATTTGATTAAGAAATTGCCTCCTTGTTCAAGGGTCTCCTGAGGATTCCTTCAGCGATGGGAACAAAATGACCCAATGCACAAACAGGTGGAATGCTCACCTTCCCAGGTTGTAAGTGGACAGAGGACTATAGACAGGAGAGAGGACAGGGAAGGTAAAAGACAGCCCCTTGGAAACAGGAGGAATGATTTCTGAGTCAAAGAATCCCCCATCCAAAGTCCATGGGTTTCCATCGTGTTGAGGATTAATCGTACCTCCTTGATGCACAATTGCACAGAGGGAAGTTTTTTGGAGGGAGAAAGGATGACTTAGTGAAATACAAATTCTTACACTGAAATAAGATGATTTTCTGCCCTGGCTATGGACTCAAGCCATGAAGTCTTTAGTGGGAAAGGTCTTTCAAATCTCTGCTGAAGTATCTTCTAGCTAGAAGACTTGGCTTGGCGGAGGCCTCTGGCCCCCTTTGAGTTGTAGCTCTAGCACGGGTGACCCAGCCCTCATACCTCTGTGATCAGGCTCTAGGGGCCTTTGTGCCTTCACAGCAACCACGCTGAGAAATGAGAACTGGTTGGTTCCTTGAGGGGATGCTGAGCCTTTGGGTATGGTACTTTGGCAGATTTTTAAAACCACAAATAACTCAAGGAAAAATAAACTTCAGATGTATAGTGCACAAGAATGAAAACGACTCTTTTTCTAGAACAAAAGATTAAAAAAAAAAAAAGAGGAAGGGAGAGTTAGTATTGCTCTTGCTACAGCATTTAAATATCTGCATTGGTTGGGTAAAGACTTCATTAGCATTGTTCTTAACCCTCAGATGGTTATTAGCATCGTAGATTAGCATTGTTCTTAACCCTCAGATGATTGCAGTTGGAGAGGTCAGATCGTGACTCCAGAATATTTCCACTGAATTCTGAGTCCAGTCACTGGATTGAACAGCTGTGGTCTAATTACATTCAGCTGCTGTTCTTTAACAAATACATATCTGGGGCTCATTGAACTTGTGATGCCAAAAAGAAATAGATGATAAAAGTAAATTGAATCTAATGCCTACTTCTGATCATTTGGAAAGAGCCAGGATCAACATATACATACAGTACAAGCTTACAGACCTATTATATTTATTTTTAATTGACTTATTAAAACTTAGAACCAAGTAACCCATAATGATGATGTTAATATGAATAATGGTTAGATTCTTAGGCTATCCTTTGAGGGTCTATTTAACCCATAATATAGCTGCTGGACCACAGAAACTTATCACCACACACAACCTTGTTTCTCTTGGAAAAGGAATTACAATTTCACACACAAAATGGAAGGCACACATCTCTCCACCCAGACAGCTAGAGAAAGTTCCCTTCACCCACTGACTGGGTTATCCAAATGGGCAGACTACACATTTCCTAAGGGTATAAACAAAGCAGAAACACTAAAATCTTTGCTATGGTCTGAATATTCATGTCCCCGTGAAATTCACATGTTGAAAGCCTAAACATAAACATCAAACCTTGATGGTGGTGATGGTTTCATGGGTATGTACTTATATACCCCAACTCATTGAGCTGTATCCATTAAATATGAACAGCTGTTTACATATCAATAACACGTCAATAAAACGGTTTATAGAATTAGACCCAGAAATTGACCAGGAGCAAAAGTTTGATCCAGATATTAAGAACCAAGGTTTGATTTGGGGGGGTGTATTCAGAAACCAGCCTATTGAAGATGATAGTGATTTGGTTAGAAAACAAACAAAAAAAAGACACAATTTATCTACTATATTGAAATAAAAATTTAGTCGTAATGAATATTCTCCCATTTCTCATGACTGGGGTCAGTTTACTTGCCAAAGAGAGGAAATTTCTACTTAGGACCAGGTAGATTCTGTGCGTGTGCACCAGCTCTCCTATCTAGACAGTGCTGTCCAATAGGAATATAAAGTGAGCCACATATGTAATTTTAAATTTTCTAGTAGCCACATTAAAAAGTAAAAAGAAACTGGTGAAATTAATTTTAATAATATATTTTATTTAACCCAATATATCCAAACTATTAGCTCAGCATGCAATCAGTATTTAAAAATGTTAATGAAAAATATTACTAAAATATTAATAAGATATATTTTGCTCTTTTCTTTACAAACTCCAGTGTATATTTTACACTTCCAGCACAGCTCAATTCAGACATTGTTTTCATCAGAAATACTTGATCGGTATTTAAATTTCATAAAATTTACCATTGAAAATATAGATTCACATGCTCAAGTTGTTCCAAACATTCCTAAAAGTTTTCCAATAAGAAAATCAAGTATCAGTTTTTAAATTTGTTTATAAATTGAGAGGTTTGGACGAGGTGATCTCTTCCTGCTCTAGTAGACTTTGGCTCTATGTTTTGCTAAATTATATGATTCAACATTCTTAGGCACGGGCTTCATATAAGTAAGAGAGCATCAAGGTGTAGGTAGTCTTGATGTATATCAGAAAGTTCCCTGAGTCTACAAAGCTGAGAACAGGAGCAAATGGGACACACAGAAGAGGAGAAAGATTAAAGACTCTGCAAAGAAGATGCTAGGGCTTTTGTTAGAAAGAAAGATGAAAAAGAAAAATACTCCTCAGACAGGAGCACAGAGGAGCTGTCAAACTTCAACACTGCTGAGAGTGTGAAAAGGATAAACCAGTTTGGCCTCCCATGGTGTCATGTGACCAAGAACTGTTACTGAGAAACTTCACAGTTGTCCCTGTGAGTTTAATAAAAAGAAAATGACCAAAAAAAAAAAAAATCTGAGTACTGTTCTTGATATTAAAAAACAGGCATATATACAGAAAGAGAAAAAGAATTTATTACCAACGTCAAAGATCAAAACTACAATAATTTCACAGCAGGGGAAAGACATTAATCTATACCGTGCTAAACAGTTTTCTACTAAAAAGTAGAAGGACAGAGAAGAGGAATAGCAAGGAGCAATTTGCTGGTTGTCTCAGGTAGATTCTTGAGGGTTGCAAAGAGCAAAGAGATGTCAGTTTACCTTAGTTAAAGAAAACTCAAACAGAGAAATAAGGAGGGAAGTGTCTCCATGGCTGCAGAGAAACCTCGTGCAACAGGAAAGCGGCGCAGGATGCAGCTGGAGTGCAGTGGCCCTCTGGACACAGCAGCTGTAGTGACCTGGTTATCCTGTCATCCCCTCAGCTCCAGACGCCCATTTCTCCTAAACCTGTGCCCCACCATTTCAGGGACTCGGCTACCTTCTACTTCTGCTCCTACTGATTTTGCTGGTGTCACTTACTATGTGCCTCACATTCAGTCTAAGAACTAGGGTTTGATTGGTTCGGTCAGTTACCACTGAGCTGGAGCCGTCTTGTTGACATATCTGGCCTCCTCCTAAGCCAGCTGCAAGCTTTTGGATCGGGAGCTGATCCCTGATAAAAACAGCTCTGGCCAGGACCTCAGGATCACGTGGAGCAGAGCATCTGCCTTGTCATAAAGAACTGAACTATTGATTTCATCAGAAGGGAATTCTGGGCATGGCAGACATCCAGCGGATCATGGACATCTCAGCCAACTTAAGGTCAAGTCTGTAATCCAATTCTATAAAAGTTAATGCATATGTTGGCTATCTGCATCATTAGACTAGACTTAAATCTACTTAACCTGGATAGAAAAGTGAGAAAACAAAGATCCAGCTATAAATAACTAAAACTAATTGGATCAGAGAAAGTTTTATTAAACAAAAAATTTTATTTTTCTTCATACGTGCGTTCAAATCTTAAAGTACTTTTCAATATTCAGTGAGGAACTAAATTTTCAAAGTTTGCATCTCACTTTCTGAATCATCTCGGACGCGTGAGTAATTCACAAGCCTTTAATTGATGAGTGTTAGGAAAACCAAGCAAGAGAATATTTTTACAGCATCTCTTGTTGTAAAGCAAAAGGCAAAGAGAAATAAAAGAGAAGACACTAAGCAAAAATTAATGTAGGGTGAGCTCTAAGTGTAGAAAGGAGGCACATTTGAAGATGTGTTTGCAAGTCTTGCATCTTGCGCGTCCATGGTTGCTTGCAAAAATGAGAGGCGCAACTGTTACTAACTCAGTTTTGTGATTCGTGTAAATTCACAACGAGAAAGCAATGCAACATGAAACTGACCTTTTAAAATAAGAATTGAGAAATCCTGGTCTAAGGACCAGCAGCACAAAGCAGGATGTGTAATCAGTATCTTTACTGAATAGATAGGAAGGAGATGCATTTTTAAAAGATGCCTTTTTATAGATCTGACTTGAAATGGCAGGATTTGGAGTACAATGGCAAATCGAATATCTTTAGGACCATTTCCTACAGTCCTGCTATTTTTAGATGTTTTGTGCTTTCTTCTTCCTTAGGTCCTCGTGGGCTGCCTTTTAGTCCTCCAAGTGACTCAGGGTATCTGCGTTTCTCTATTTAACACCACTTCTCTCCTTCCTTACTCACATTCTTTATGATTTATATATCCTGTTTCTCTGTGAGTTTCCCAATCTTAGACAAAGTTATTTACAGCTGCCAAATGGTCACAATGGTTTTGTAAACAAGGAACTCATTTGAGTTAATGATTATCTTATTTCACTACAGATCAAATGAAATCAATTTGGTATGAGATTGAACATTTTAGAGGCTCTGTTTTGGAGATGCAGAGAGAAGAATGCAAGCAAAGTCTCCCCCAACGTGAACTGGCTCATGTTCCAAGCGTCTACCTGTGCACTTCATATTTGTTTTCTCTCTGCCCATCTCCAGCAGTTACACAAACAGGTCTTGAATTGTTAGAAAATTGAGATAACAGTTTGGTCAAGGATACCTCTGTTCTCCCTTGTCTGTTTCACTGTGACTTTGAGGCCCCGCTCACAAACATGTCCAGGTGTTGATTATCTGAGGTTAGTCAGGGGTCTAGATTAAGCATGGTACACATCTGTGCTTATGAACTTCCAACAAGGGCTATTCTGGCAATTAATTGTTCTAAAATAATCGTATACAGTAAACAGGACTTCAAGAAAGGCAAAGCTAGAAAATAAGTGTTCCCTGAGTAACCAGCATATGAGTTGCTTTTTTTTTTTTTTGGCCTTCGTTAAGAAATTCAGCATTTCCCTGATGAAAAGAGATAAGCATCTACTTGTAATAGGAATCAACCACTATGGGTTGCATTCGTAACATTTGCTCACGAGAGATACAATGAGGGGTCACATAAATGCTCCCCCTGCACATCTATTTTTCTGTTTTTTTAGCACCTCACAAAGTATTTGGTATGAATACCCTTTGAAGTTTGAAGAAAAGTCAGAAGTTGCTCATTCTCATTGGTGGACTGAGATCCTAAGTTATATGAACTACGTAGACACACGTTCTCTTTTTAGAAATTGATATCTTGAAGAGAATCCAGGCACTACTACAAGAACTGTCAACTCGATCTGTAGAGGAACCGAGTCTTAACTGGACACAGTCTGATCATTATCAAAAATTTATTAATTCCCTGATCAAAATATCAAACAAGAAGAATACAGTAGCCCCGATCTTTGTTTGCTAAACCCTGGTGGGAGAAGATAGGCCAAGATCACCCACTTTTCCACCTCCCAAATGTCCCCACCCCATCTCCCAAAATGGTGGGAGAAAGAAGACGCAAAACTGCTATGCAAAAAAGAGAGAGTTGTTTGGAAAACACTTGGTGCTTCTATGGGGTTTGAGGATTGCTCCGTCCCTTCAGCATCACATGCCGTGGCTGACACATTTCCGTGTACCTAAGAACCACTTAGGGAGCCTGTTAACCAAACTTCCCCAAGATTCTGATTCCAATTCAAAAGACCTGGTGAGGCCCCAGGAGCTGCAGTTTTAACTACCCTCTCTCTGTAATTCTGGAACAGTCTGAATAATAGCTTCCAATGATTGATAAATGTGGAACATCTTGTTCTTTTCTACCAGTGTTTTCATTGCAAAAATCAAATGAGCACCCTGTTTCCTTTGACAGTTGCAAATTTAATATTTTTATTTTTGTAATTCAGTGGGGATGAGGACAGGGGAAGAGTGGACTGTCTTTCTTTCTCTAAACACATTCTGTTTTGAGGAAAAGAAAAACTCTTTGAAGTGACCTGTATCATCAGTTCTTTAGGGAGCCTCTCCTAACCTGGAAAGCACCACTTTGGGAATCCTTAGAGGGTCCAGTTAATGTATTTGACTTTTAAAGAGGGGGTTGTCCAGCAGATGTGTTCTGTCTCAGCAGTGGTAAAGTACTCATAATGTCAGAGATGCATGTTGAGCAAAATCATTATTCCCTTAAAAAAGTGAACTTACTACTCTGCCTAAATTCACTTTGCAATGACTATCAGAAAATGCAAAAGAAAAGCTATTAAACTTAGTATATGTATTACCAAAACACTGGTTTTTAAAATATCAGGTTAAAATATTGTTTTAAATATAGTCACTTTTGAACTTGTAAGTCCAAGAAAACTAAAAGGTTTTTTCTCTAGCTCCCTAAAAATAAGTTGGCTTTGAATAAAAACCATATATGGAATATTTATCCCTAAAGGAGACATTTTTCTTTCTTGGTTTTAAATTGCTAAGACTATTTTGCATTCTTAAGTACAGCATTCATTACTATGAATAGATTTAAATTTTTTCTTGTGCATATTTGAACTGAGTTTTATGGAACACTTACGTAGTATTATGTAGAGTTGCTGCTTCTGATGCTAATGTTTTACATGTAAATAGAAAGACACAGTTTTCTAAAGCTAGAAGAAAAAAACCCTAAAGTTAAACTTCATATTTTTCCCATTTGCTTATATTTAATTGTACTGAGAAAAGACGTATACTATTTTTTTATCTGAATATATGTTTTCATTTCCATAAAATGTTCATTCCTGACCCTCAGACCTTAATCTATTTTGTGTGTCTTCAAATAATATGGAAACTGAAGTGAGTTTTTATTCTTGTCGACAACATATCAACTCGAATCTTCTGTTCTGTATATACTCTGCTTACCGCCTGGTGTTGCGTTCCCTCATGGATTCGAAGTTAGAACCTCCTGGATTCTACAGATGCATGGTGTGAATGATTTGATAGGACTCACAGATTATAAAAGAGTATAATATCAGCAACAAATTTTTCGTCCTCAAAAACAGTATTTTTTTTTTCAGTAAGAAAATAGAGAAGCTTGTGTATAAACACATATTGGATTTCATGTGTAAGAGATTGAAGTGTCTTGAGGTAAGAAAAAAAATTAGGGACAGATTTTCTTTTTAAATAGAACTGCAAGGTATTCTGTATCTTTCTAAAACATTCATAAGCATTTTTCAGAAGGTAGTAAGATCTTGTTGACCAATGTTTCTATTTAAGAAGAGAGCCAATATTGCATTTGTTTAAGAGGACGGTCAGGTCTCCAGATAGCACCCAGACTTTTGGTGGTGAACACGACTTAGTCTATCCAGAAATCAAAATATAATGAGGTATACTTGAAGTTTATATAATGTTCTAAACCAATGTGACCGCAATAAAAAATAATAATAATTTTAAAAAGGAGAGAATGGTCAAGTCTTGCTTTCCTATTTCCAGGCACTGGTCTGATTCTAGTTCCATTGGCAGCGTGGGCCAGACTAGGGAAGAGCTATGGGGACAGAAGGGCTTGTTTAGAAGCAATTCTGGAGGTTCCACTGATTTCCGGGTCTATCTTTTCCTCTCTCTCTTCCTCTACTCTTTCATGCGGTCTTTGAATTGTCTGGCTAGAGTATTGTCTGGCTAGGTATCAAGGCTCTCTCACTTGCCAGGAGCAGAAATCAACATAAATTGGCCCAGGGGTGGGATGGGGTAAAGATAATCAATTGGTTATGAAATAAAATGACTAGGGATATATCAGCATCAGGAATGGCTGTATCCAAGGTAGCTGTCAGCAATCTCTTCTCCCTCTACCTCTAGGCTCTTTGTGCCTTTTCCTTGGCTTCATTCTCAATAACTGAATGATCTGACAGAGCTGACAGCTTAAAAAGGGGCATAAGTTTGCCAAGAAGTTATCAATAATTGGAAGTGAAAAGTGTTATCCTTCCTGGGAGACAGAGAGGCAAGACTGGCCTGGTTGGCAGCTTTGCAAATTCTGGATTCCAGCTCACACCTGAAAAGGAAAAGCATGTTATCCAAACAGGCCAGGAGTAAGATGAACCAGAGTGAGGCTCGGGAGGCTGGAGAAGCTGAGATCAGACCTCCAGTCCCTGGAGACAAAGCTAAAGTGTCGGAGGCCAGGTGTGCCTGGAGCTGAGCAGGGAGAAGACATACCTGAGGCCATTGCTAGAACTAAGTCTAGAAATGCCCTAGTTCTTGATCTGTTGTTTGTTTACTCTTTGGTTGTAGAGGGTTGGGGAAAGAGCTTACTAAACACAGGCGTCACACACTTTACAGTTTCATAGTAGTCTGGGCTACTCGGACTGAATTTTACATATTTTGCATCATTGAATTAAAACCTTAGAGGTAGCAACTGTTATATCATTATCCCCTTGTTAAGGATAAGGAGACTGAAGCTTTAAGAGACTAAGAAAGTTGCCCAAGGACACTTGCCTCAGGTAGGGCTAGATTCTGGCCAGAGGAGGGGTTTTCCTAGTGTTCATTCATTGAGCATCTCGCATGTGCCAGGCATGCTTTGAGGTTTTATGACGGAAGAAGGATGGGAGCTGGAGAATTCCCCAACCGTACAATGCCATGATACATGTTATGGAGGGGCAAACAGTGCTAAATGGAGCTTTGTCGTCGGGGCTGAGTGCTTCATGAGGACTTAAAGTCCCTCCGGAAAGAGAATGCTCTCTCGTCTCAGGAAAGAATGTCTGCCTTCCTATCTCCTTAAATTCCTCCCTAAATTTTGCTGAGTGTCACAACATGGAGGGCCCTGCGCTCCATGCACTACCAGCTTTTTGTGTCAGAGAATCACAGCCTTCCAAATCCCCCTAGACCCCAGGGAAAGATTCAATCTGATCCCCTCATCTTCTAGGTTAGGGAATGAGGGCCAGAGGGGACCAGTGGATGGCTCAAGGTCACACAACCAACTGTGAGTGGCAGTGCTAAGACTTGAATCTAATCTAATTCCAAATCCTCTGTTCTTTCCATACTAACCCCAACCGTCTGACTTTCATGTTTAAATATCCAAATAGAGTAGCAGTCCCTTGCTGTTAACCAAAGTAGTTAAGTTTTGTGACCGTAGGTCAGACCTGACATTTTAAGTTAGAATAGCTTTCAAACCGCCTTTCTCCCTCCCTCCCTTCCCCTTACTTCTTAGTTTCCACTGTTTCAAGAATGCTTAGCTTCTTGGATATGGACAATAAAATCTCTCTCGGTCTCTTTCTCTCTCTTTCAGCATTTAGAGTATCAAGCAATGAGTGTATGATTTTCCTCTGATGTGGTTTTATGTATTTTAAACACTGGTTTGACTAGTAGACATTTGCTGTAAATGCCCAGATTGCCAATGGTAGGGAAGTGCTATAAAAATAAGATGTTATTATTGTAGTAAATATCCACAGAATGAGAAGGAGCACTGGTTCCCAGCTCCATTTCCTCTTCTTCTCATTGATCGGATAAGTACTTAGCCTTTGAAAAACCTTTCTGTGCGAATCAGTATATAAAATGTTTGCTGCATGTGTCCAAACTGAAAGTTAATGAATTACAAAATATTCTGATTTTGTGAAATGGCATTTTCGGTCTCTTTATGCATAAAGTACACAGAAATGGGCAGTGGCTTTAAGTGTGATGATGGTCTTTACAAAGCAGAGATTATGTTACCTGTGTGAGACTTCCAAACCCCCCCCCACTCCATCCTTTGGACTAAATAAGGCAGAACATATTATGCCTTTTTCATCTACTTTCTAACTCTTAAATAAACTTTACTGTCTTGTACTTTCTTTTCCCTTCAAAAAAGCAAAAGTTCTCTTTGTAAGGAAAGATTGTATTGATTTATTTGAAAAGCAATGTCAAATCTTTTAGCAAGAAGGGAAGACACTAAGGTTGAATTGGGGTTTTTTTCTCATCATTAAAAACAATCTCTTTCTAGAAATTGTGAAATGCCTGCAAGATTATTTAATAATGATTAAGTCTCAAATGACCAATATAGAAAAGGAAAGAAATTCACTCATTCTGGAGTTATGAATAAACCTCAGAACAGTTTTGCTTAGAAAAAAATAAATCCTTGAATATCTATAAGGCTGACTTACTCAGAAGGGTGTCTGCTGGGTACAAATCCGCTGTTTGGGGGCTTGACGGCCTATTGTCGCGTTCATGAACGGCTAACGTTAGGCCAGTTGGCCCATCACAGCCCCTTGATTCTTTCCACCATGAAGTCTGGCGGTGGGACTGTCTGGTTCACTCTGGGGTTGATTGGCGACAGCTGGTCTTGGAAGCAAATGTCTCTTCATATAACATCTTAATGTCCTTAGACTGCAAATTCCTACACCCTAGGATTCACCAACAGCTGAAACGGCAGCCGAGAAAGGGTTAGTTTATGCTTTTGAGGGTAACAACACCACTTGTGGTTATGTCTGTCTGGAATCTTATTCTGTGTCTTCTAGAGACGTTTAACTCTAAACATTGGAAGTAATAAAAACATACACTATGGTTACATGGTACTATACTTCTTTCAGAAGGAGCTTGGAGCTTTACATATTTTATCTAACTCATTTTTATTTCACCTTGGCTTTAGGAATGAAGTGACATAAATAAACACACACACATAATTGATAGAGATGGGGAGACTGAGCCACTAAGGTTTTAAGTAGCCTATTACAATCTAAACAGGACCGGTAGGTGAATGAATTCCACTGTGTATTTCTTCTCGAACTTCTGTCCTTCCTTTGCTGGATCGCTGCCTTTTCATTGACTGTTCTATCATCTGATTACAGCATGGAAGGACCAGGGCTTTGGAACCAGCTGACCTATGTTTCAGTTCTAGCACAGTGATGTCTTAGTTGTGTGATATCGAGCTTCCCCCTCAAAGCCTTAGTTTGTTCACAATTAAAAAGAAAGAATAATTCCTACTCCTCTGGCTTTTGGGGAGGATTAAATTAGATAGATTAGATAAATTAGATAGATTAAATTAGATTAGATTAGATTCAGTGCTGTATGGTTACACTTATATGAGGCACCTAGAGGAGTCAAATTCATAGAGACAGAAAGTAAAATGGTGGTCGCCAGGGGCACTGGGGGGAGGGAAAATGGGGTCATTGTTTAATGGGTACAGAGTTTAAGTTTTGCAAAATGAAAAGAGTTCTGGAGATGGATGGTAGTAATGGCTCCACAACAATGTCAATGTACTTAATGACACTGAACTGCACATTAAACATGGTTAAGATGGTATATTTCTTATATGTATTTTCTATAATTAAAAAAAAAGAACTTAGTGCATTGCCAGAAAACCTTCGTTAACCTGCCACTTTCTGCCTCCTTTCCTAGTCTTCCTTTTGCCCTTGGCAAATGGCTGACAGTCGCTGGAGATCTGCTCAGGCATTATCTGGAACTCTCTGAGCAGGGAAAGTTGAGTAAATCCACATAACCCTGAGGAGTGAAGTTAGGATCCACTGCTCAGAAGCACAGAATCACAGAATCACAGATTGTCAGAGATGCGTCAGCTCAGAGAACATCTAAGTGTCACATCTTCATGCTAAATACAAGAAAACTGAGGTCTGGAGAAACTGAGTTTTTTGCCTAAAATGACAAAGCAAATCAGTGGCAGAGCTGAAACCCAAAGCCAAGATTACTAACTCCTAGTCCAGTTTGCTTCCCAAGAAATCTTGGATCTGCAGGCATCTCTGGGCATCATCTGGACCACTCTGTGACCTCAAATTGGGCTAAGGGTTTTCTATTCTCTGATTAGATAACTTCAAAGACTAGGATATAAAACATTTCCTTGATGGGCAGTTTGTTTTAAATAGCTTTCTTTATTGGAATATAAATGACCTATGGAAACTGAACATCTTTAATTGCACTATTTGAAGACATTTGGAATATTCAATTCTTTATACATTGAAACCCGTCAATCTTTTCCTCAGTGATTTGTTCTCCCACTGTGAGTTCAGAAAGTCTTTCTCTACTGGAGTTAATTAAAGATGTATTTCATCTTCAAAAAAAATAAATTGTACTATTTGATAAGCCTTGACATATGTATATACCGTGAAACTATCACTACAATGAAGATAATGACATATCCATCAGCCCCAAAAGTTTCTTTGTTCCCTTTTTTAATGATGCTCTCTATCCTACCTTATCACCACTCGACCACTGATCTGTGTTCTGTCACTATAAATTAGTTGGCATTTTACAGAATAAATGGAATCAGACATACTCAATTTTTGTCTCCTTCCACTCAGCTTAATTATTTTGAGATTCATCCCTGTTGTTGCATGTATCAATAGTTCATTCCTTTTTATTCCTGAGTAGTAGTCCATTGTTTGGCTGTGCCACAATCTGTTTGTCCATTTAGCTGCTGACATCTGTTGGGGTTGTTTCCAGTTTGAGGCTATTACAGATAAAGCTGACATGGACATTGACGTGAAGTCTTTGTATGTACATGTAAGCATGTGTTTCTGATGTTATGACATCTGGGTGCTCTTGGAGAGGCTGCCCCTGCCTTCAAATGTATCTTTCATATGCAAATTAACCAATCCAGAGCACATACCCCAACTGCCTCTCTCATGGGGCTCTTACACTCTGAGCCATTATCCACCAGTGTATGAGAGTTCCAGTAGCCCCACTTCCTCACCAACACCTGGTATGATCAGTCTTTTTAATTTTAGCCATTCTAAGAACTATGTATCTCATTGTAATTTTAATTTGTATACTCTTAATGAACAATTATGTTGAACATTTTTGTATGCTAATTTGCCACACATGTCTTTTTCAGAGATGTATCTATTCTAATCCTTTATTCACTTTTTTGTTGGATTTTTTGTTTCTTATTGTTGAGTTTTGAGAACTCTTTGTATAGCCTAGATACGAATCCTTTATCAGATATATGATTTGCAAAGATTTTTCCCCAGTCCCTGACTTATCTTTTTGTTCTCTTAACAGTGTCTTCTGAAGAGCAGAAGTTTTAAATTTTGATGAAGTCCATTTTGTCAATTTGTTCTTTTATGGATTTTGTTTTTGGTATCAGATCTAAGAAATCTTTGCCTGACCCAAGGTCACAAAGACTTTTCCCCTTTGTTTTCTTCTAGAGTTTTTTAAGTTTCACAGATCTATGATATATCTAGTACTATTTTTTTAATCTGGTGCAAAATACCAACTGAAGTTTGTTTCTTTTTTTGCATATAGATATCCAATTGTTCCAGCATCATTTGTTGAAAATACTGTTCTTTCCCATAGAATTGCCTTTCCACCTTTTTCAAAAATCAGTTGCTCATATACGTGTAGGTCTATTTCTGGATTCTCTATTCTGTTCCATTGACCTATTTGTTGATCTTTCTGCTAATTCTACACTGTCTTGATTACAACGGCTTTATAATAAGTCATGAAATCAGATCGTGTTAGTCCTCTAACTTTGTTCTTTTTCAAAGTTGTTTAGCCCATTGTAGGTCATCTTCATTTGACATGCATTTAGAATTATTTTGTCAATTTCCACAAAAAAACCTTCTGGGATATTGATCGGAATACATCAATTTGGGAGAAAACTGACATCTTAACAATATCAAATCTTCCAACCCATGAACATGGTTTAATCTCTCCATTAGTGTAAATCTTCTTTCACTTTTCTAAGCAATATTTTGTAGTTTGCAGTGTACATGTATTGTGCATCTTTTGTGAAATTTATCCCTAAGTATTTCAAACGTTTGATGCGATGTGAATGCTATTCTTTTCTTAATTTCAATGTCCAATCGGAAAAAACCTTGTTCCATCAAACTTGAATGCTCTGTTTCCAAAGAGGACAGTAGAACAATGGTGTCCCTGTTCTATTTTGGCCCCTTTCTCTCTCCAGAAGTTCTACAAATGGATTTTCCCCTCAGTCTTTCAAACTAAATGCCACGAGTCTTATAATGAGGTTGAAAATGTAACCATGTTGCCCAGAAGGAGCTAACTGTGCTGTCCTTGTTGGCAAAACCTGCTCAGCAAACTGAGTATATGAGAGGCACAAGTTTCTACGGCTTGTGAGGGTTCTGTCAACTGTGGTTAATGGGGATGAATTACTCTGGCCATGAGAACTTCAACTTTTGCACTTCCTGACTTCACGATGGCTAAAATTGAAATACCGAAGTGGTTGTCCCCAAACGGCTTGAGTTCAACAGCATTAATTACCAGGCCCCCACATGTCCATAAATTCTTATTTAAAAACTCAACTATTCTATTTGTAATTCCTGGGAGTACTTAACTTTTAGCGCGTTACCAGTAAGTTTTTCAAAAAGCAAACAACCTCATCTCTGATGTGAAATCCATTTAAGGAGTGAGCAAGCAGCTCTGTGTCCCCAAAGAATGGCTGTCCTCAGGAGGTGTCTGAGGGTCGGAATTTGGCTGGATCTCATCTCCTTCTCTTCCATTAAACTCTTATTCTCTCGGAGCCCTGAGGAAACGTATTCTGGTAAATTCCTTCAGCATAAAATGTCAAGAACAGAGAGAGCAGGTTAACACTCCTAAGAGTATTTGCATCTCAAAAGACTATAACTCTAATGCAGAGACATTTATTGTAACAGTGGATTTCAGTCACTGTGGGAGGGAAGGACAGAGAGAGAAAAGAAAGTCTTTCAATGTCCTCTCTGATCTCATTGTTAGTCATGGCTTTTGGTAATTCTGATCCACATATGAATTTTTTTTCAATTGAAGTCACATTGGTTTATAACATTATGTACATTTCAGGTGTACATCATTATAGTTCAGCTTCTGGTTCACTACCGTTCCGTCCACCACCACACTTGTGTGCCTCTTTACCCCTTTCGCCCTCCCGCTACCCCTCTTCTACTCTGGTAACCACCAATCTTTTTCTGTATCTGTGTGTATGTTTGTTTGTTTATCTTCCACATATGAGTGAAATCATACATTATTTGTCTTTGTCTGATTTATTTCGCTTAGCATGATACCCTCAATGTCCATCCATGTTGTCACAAATGGCATGGTTTTGTCTTTTTTATGGCTGAGTAGTATTCCATTGTATATGGTAGTTCTGATCCAATCTTCACCTCTGACTTTGTGAAGATTGGGTTCTAACCACTGAAAAATATGACTAACGCACACACAATTTTTCTCTCCCTATATCCCAACTATGTAACAATGGGTCATGGATTTCTTTTACATACATACATATATATGCTTCCCTCACAGGACAGTTGAGAAGCTAGAACACCATATGCAAAGTCACACTAAAGAAAGTTCATGTCCAGCTTGAGCTGGTATTGTTACCATTATCCAACTCCTTCCTTACCATGCCAGACTCTTAGGCACTGGCATGATTTGGTGACACATATTAAGCCCCTACTGCTAAAAGTCTTGAATGTCCCTCAATACAGAGAATCAATGTGGCGATCCAGGAAGGATACCCACAGAGACAAGGGCAATGTAGACCCAAGTTGAGCTCTACTCAAGCATGAGGACTAATGGTGAGAAGCAGATGGATAAGAAAATGATACTGACTAGACAGAATCACTTGAGAAAAGCTCTATAAATCTCATGAGCTCAAACTTAATGATGAACAAGGAAAAAGACACAGTCTAGCAAAGAAACAGGGTGGGGTGACTCAGGGGCCAAATGGTGCCTTTAAGACTCAGGAACACCAGCATAAGTATATCCCATGCCTTAAATTGGTAGTATTTTAAAGAGTCCACATTCCTAGAACTAGTAAAGAAAATATGAAATTTGGGTTCACTGACATCTTCAAAAATCTTTTCCACCAAATCCAGGGCAGGGAAAGGGCAGGTTCTGGAAATTTCAAGTTCTCCAAAGGCATGAAAATAGCAGCAAGAGATTGTGCATGTTTAAAGGAAGTCTGCCTAAAGCCACGCTTTGTATTCAGTCTTCTCTGTGAACATCAAACTACCGCCATGCCTTTGTTCCAAGTTTTCCAACGGAAGTTTAGCACAGGCTAACACCTGCCATGCGATGCCCTTGAGGAGGCGTTGTTGGCATTTGGTAGAGCCACCCTCCCATTTCTTTATCCCTGTTGGCAGAGACAACTGAGACAGGTCCTGGATCAGAGCCAGTGTCTGTCTGTCTCTCCCCTGTGTGAGAAGGGGCAAGAAGATGAAGTTGTCTCTGAGTGATGCAGACCATCGCATGGTACTCATGATTTAGAAGAATTAAAGCACTGTGCCTGTATTAGTTATCTATTCTTGCACAAAAAATTACCCCCTAAAATAGAAGCCTAAATAATAAATGCTTATTCTCTCACAGTTTTTCTGTATTAGGAATTGGGGAGCCATTTAACTGGTTAGTGGAGGCTCAGGGTTTCTTGTGAAGTTGCAGTCAAGCTGGCTGCCGGCACTGGAGTCACATGAGGCTGCTTCTAAGCTCACTCATGTGCTTGTTGGCAAGACTCGGTTTCTTGCTAGCAGTTGGTTGAACATCTCACTTCCTCGCCCCGTGAGCCCTTCCATGGGCTGCCTGAGCATCCTCACAACATGGCAGCTGGGTTTCCCCAGAGCAGGTGATCTGAGAGAGAGAGAGACTAAGATGGCAGCCACAGTCTTTTATAACCTAATCTTGGAAGTGACATACTATCACTTCTGCCATATTCTGTTGGTCATACAGACCAACTTTGGTCCAAAGTAGGAAGGGACTGCACAAAGGTGTGAATCAGGAGGTAGGGATCGCTGGGGGCCCTCTTGGAGGCTGCCTCCCACAACACCTCTAATCTGACAGTGCTGAGAACACAGTTGGCCCTGATCTTTGATATAATGTCTGTCAAGTAACACGTCTTAGCTTAGAGGCCCTATAAAACAGTGGCAAGACTAGTGGACTGGGAGTAAAGAGGTTTGGATTCAAATTCAACCCTGCAATTATAAATGCTATGTGATTTTGGAATACTGCTTAGTCTTTTTGGATATCTCTTATTTCATCTGTAAAATGAGAGGATTGTCATTAAAGATCTCAAAGATATCTTTCAGCTCTAAAATTCCATGCCACTAAGAAATATGCCATTTCGGGCATGAATGTTATGAAGGCAATTTTGTTTAACAAAATGGGCAATTCCAATGAGATTTCTCTTATTTCGATGTAATAAACCAACTGGAAAAATGGCACTCCAGAGCTTTCTTGGATCATATTTCTTTTCCCTTCATTATCTGTACTTTATTCTAGTAAGTGAGCCTCACAATAAGCTATTTTTAATTGTATCACACTTTAAGGTGTAATATATGATTTTTAATATGCAAATGAATTCATTCATAAATCCCATTAGGATACCTTCTGGCACCTGATCCACGTAAATGAATGGAAATGCTCCTTCATCTCTAAAATCTCAAAGTCTAGAGAGACAGCTGTAACAGTGTGGCATATCCAGGGTGGACTAGCAGTGGAATAAACAGGGAAGCTCTTTATCTCGTGTGCTAGCCTGGAGCAAGCCGAAGACAGGGAAATGCATCTTGGGAGGTTGAACTCTAAGATGAGAATGGGAACACCACCCATTGCTTACCTTAAATTCCCTGGACATGTCCAACAGGCTCCCTCTTCAGGGCGTTTGCATTTGCCTTGTCCGGGAATCATTTAGGTCCAGTTCCATGGTCTCCCATTCAGATAAGCCTTCTCCAGCCACAGTCTGAAGTGGCACCTTTCCTTCCCCCTCAGTCTACACTGCATTTTACTCTCTCGGAGCACTTAGCACTATCTAAAGTCATCTTCCTAGCATACCTGTTTAAAGTGCTCACCTCCAATAGAAGGGAAGCTGTCTGAGAGCGCTAACTCCGTCTGTCCTGTGTGTTCCACATCCCCAGTGCCTACAACAGTTCCTGGGGCAGAGCAGGCACTCGAGAAATATTTGTTAAATGGATGAATGAACTGACCAGTGTGGAAAGGCTTGTGGCTTGTTGGACGTGAGTTTCAGGAGATGTTTGGAGAGGAGGATAAAAGAATATTAACTGGGCCTTCTTCCTGTTCCCTTGGGATGAGCAACAAGGGAGCGAATCTGAGAACAAAGTGGCTTCAAGGATCCTGCACACTAAAGGTAAACCCCAATAGTTGGGAGCAGACACGGTCCACAGGTTTGGAGGGGAATGGGTCCTGCTTCTGGAACCAAAAAGGATGCCCCAGGAAGGGGAGAAAAGGAGACAGGGGTATTCCTGGGGTATCTGGGACCACTCCATGAATGCCGTGCTCATTGTGACAGGGGAGTCTCTCACCTGGTGACAGGAGGGGTGCTGTCCCCTTCGTGAAGCCAAGGGAAGACTGCCTTGAAGAGAAGTGGGCTGGCCAAAGGGCAGAGTGGCACCTCTTTTGCTGGCTGGATGTGTTCTTAGGTGGCAGACCTGTGCCTTGTCCCAGGGAAATGGGGCAGTAGAAAGATGGCAGAGCAGCACAGAGCAAAGAACTGGCATGAGCCCAATGATACCGTGCGTGGATTGATGAGATTCTTGAGCGGAACAAGGACGGGCTAGCGCCATCTTGAAAGTTCTCTATCAGCAGAGTAGGGCTCCCAAGCTTCTAAGAAGACGCAAGGAGGGGTTGGGGGTGGTGCTGCTGGTAGCAGGAGCTGTGTTGGAGTGGGAGAGGTTGAACAGGGGCCTGATCTCCCACCTCCAGCATCTATGTAGACCCTGCAAAGCAAGCCAAAAAATTTAGTCAGGTACCCAAGAGCCACATTTGGATCCTGTCACATGGTGGATGCTAAGAGCTTTTCAGCATCAGCCCAAGAAACAAAGCAAACTACCCAAAGACGATTCACCTCATCTCTCCTCACTGCCCCAAACCCACGGAGGAGCCAGAGTTTGAAGAAGGGTGGAAGAGGAGGTGCCCAGAGGTACACCACGTCCTGTCTCCATGGGGTGTCTTTAGAGCACAGCTCAGGCTGCACTGGAGGAGGGAAGGAGATGAGCTTTAAATTGGATATGAGATTCGAGTTTTAAGTTGGCCTGGACGTTTGATACTGGAAAGTGGCCAGAAGTTTACAGAATCTAGCTGAGATATTAAGGGACGGGAAAAGGCATTTGACAGAGCATGGTTGAAGGCAAGAACTGGGAAAGATAGATAAATAAAACCATTCTGTGTTTTCAACACTGAGTTCAAGCTCTCCAATCCCCTAGTTACAGCAAGAAACAGGCAGTTTGGTGGACTTTGAGGAAGAGAGTTTTTCAGGCATTTGCTTTTGCTTTAGGTGAACTATTGCTGGGTTTTGTCAGAGCATAAGGTAACAAGACAGTTTATAAAATCCACGATTCAAGACTCAGTTACTCTTTGGGGCCAGCCCGGTGACCTCTTGGTTAAGTTCAGCAGCCTCCGCCTCAGCAGCCCAGGTTGGGTTCCTGGTGCTGACATACACCTCTTGTCTGTCGGTGGCCATGCTGTGCCAGTGACGCACATACAAAATAGAGGAAGATTGGCCACAGATGTTAGCTCAGGGCAAATCTCCCTCAGCAAAAATAAAAATAAAAATAAAAAAATAAGACTCACTTACTCTTTCTTGTTTCATGGACCCTCTCCCTGTGAGAGCGCTGAAAGCTAATTTTATGAAAATCATTTTCCTGAAGCTTCAAAAGATTTTGTAGACCTTTGGCAAATCATTTAAAAAATTTCAAAGATACTTTTTCCTGAAACTGAGTGGCTGGATTGAGAGAAAAACACCGCCCTCACTCCCTCCTTCCTTGATAAATAAATCCCCAGGAAGACCTGTGAGATTATCCTGAATGGGTGGATGTCCTGGGAAGGCATTTCCTGTTGCTGTTGAAAGCTGGGTCAAGGCAAGACCTACTGAAATCCAGGTTCAGGATAGCCCGGGTCAGAAGAAACAGTTTGGTTGTTGATCGCTGGAGAGAGCCTTTTAGAAAGGAATGACAGTTCAGTAAATATACTTAAAAGTTACTATATACTTAAAAGTTAAGTATATAGCTTTGGGTTTTACAAGATCTATTGTTAAAAGGAAAATACATTTTTTGAATGGTTAAAAAAAAACCCAAAAAACACGCTTACTTTTAACAGAAAAAAAAAAAAAAAGATGTCTAATGACAGTAAATCAGTAAAACCCACTTTGCTTGGCCCTCTCTCATCTTTGTTTCATGGTGCCTCTGCTGCCAAGAACCCCTTTCATCTTCCTGATAAGAAGCACCAAAAAACAGAATAACATGCACCTAGAGCTGTTAGAAAGGTTGTGTGTGTGTTACTTGCGAAAACCCATGGCTTTTCCCACCTTTGCCTGACATTGACGACTGTGAGGACCTCACTGGCTTTCCATTACATGGTTATATCCATCAACCAACCCCTTTCCTCACTGCCCTTTCTCCCCTCCCTCACACAAAACCAACATTTTCTAGTCATTATTAGACCAAGTATGGGAACTAGGTTTTATCTCCTTTGATGATTGCCATGTATTGTTAGAGGAAGCTGGGGGTGCTGTGTTGAGAGGGACTCTGGGCAGGATTTTGGCTGGGACTCAAGGATAAAGAGGAACATGAGGGATTGACAAAGTCCTGGAGCAGAAAGTAGCAATGTGTTCACAGACAGTCTGTCCTCTCTGGTCTAGGCACTTCCTTGAAACTTGACCTTTGTTAACAGATGGAACATTGGGATCCTAATTCAGGCAGATTCTTCCCTCTCTACTGCAGCTGAAATTGAATCCCGGGGGGTCTCGGGGGGGGTGGGCGGTGTGGCACAGAGACCTAAAAACTATCAGATTTGAATTATTATTAATAACGGTAATAGAAGTTATGACCATCCATGATTAAATTTCTACTAGATGCAGGGGAATATATAGATAATATATACGAATATATAATTTTCAATCCTTAAAGCATACTTATTAGGAGGGAATTATTATTTTTTCAGAGGAGGAAACTGAGGCTTGAAGAAACTATGTAACTTTCCCGAGGACACAACCACGTAAGTGGATAAGCTGGGATTCAGTCTTGAGTTTGACTCAAGCATGGCCTCTTTCCAAAGAAAACTTTTAAGCAGAAGCTGGAGCACGGCAGGCCATTTCCGCCGTGCTATGGAGAGCTCTCGTGGAGGGGCTGGGATGTGGAGCATCTTCTCCCTATATGGGATCCCCGCATTTTCTTTGTAACAGAAACGTGGCAGACTGAATAGCTGATTAGTAACGAATTAGGTTATTTTCCGTATGATAAAGTGAGGCGAGAAGAAAGAGCAGACTCGCCAATAAATCAAAGGATGGCCTTGATGTCCCCCGCACCAGTGGAAGGGGCTGCTCCTGTGACATGCGTTTCCTGAAGCCAGTCTTGGGCTCTCCCTGGCCACGGCCTGACATTATCAGGGTTCACGTGTCTTAGCCTCAAAGGACACCCTGCATTCCAGAGCACCCGCCTCTCAGTTCCTGGAGAAATCGTTTTTCTTCTGTTAAGCAAAGGAAAGCCCCACTAAGGAGGCCGTTTTTCATCTGGATCATCAAGTAACGGCTCTGAAGGTGTCTTGAAGTCACTCTCAGATGTGCTTGCCAAGCTCACAATGTGGGGGCTGGATTCAGGGGCATAATTCATGAGATTCCAGCTGCCAGCGGGGCCTGGTGAGCCTCGCAGCAAGGTTGGCTGATCTCATGAGCATAGTTAACTCTTCAGAAGCATGCAATGCAACAACATTTCCAAAAATCTTCCATACATCAAATTGTTTCTTTCTTTTTTTTTTTTTTTTTTTTGGTGAGGAAGATTAGCTCTGAGCTAACATCCACCACCAATCCTCCTCTTTTTGCTGAGGAAGATTAGCCCTGGGCTAACATCTGTGCCCATCTTCCTCTATTTTATATATAGGATTCCTGCCACTGCATGGCTTGATAAGGGATACAATAAAGGGTGCGTAGGTCTGCGTCCAGGATCTGAACCTGCAAACCTGGATAACCGAAGCAGAGCACGCAAATTTAACCACTACACCACCAGTCTGGCCCCTGTACATCGAATTTTTGTGCTGAGCCTGAGTTATCTTTACTTATTTATCTTTAAATTACCAAGGATGTTAAAACACAAAGCTTTGGGGCAAGAAGGCTCTCAGTAAATACACCATCACTTCTTGGCACACTTGGCATAAAATCTTACAAGATCCTAATGGTTTGGCCAGTGCTGGCTCTTCCTGACTGTGTTCTACTACTCTTCCCTGTATTCTCTCTGCTCTAGAGTCTTCTAGAGACTTCCTTGATACACTGCGTATTTATCAAAAATGTTTTGCTCTGGGGTGTTTGCTGTTTCTTCTTCCTGGAACATTTTTCCTCTAGGTAACTGCACAGCTCGTTTAGGAACCTGGAGCAACAATGTTACCTCATCAGAGACACATTCCCTGGTCACCGTCCCCCAGCCCACGAGTAACACTGCCACCATTCTCTACTCCTCATCCTGCTTTGATTTTCTTTGCTGCCTTTGTCAGTGTTTGTTTACTGCTGTCTACACCACTGGAAGGCTACCTCTATGAGGATGGGAAATTCATTTTGCTCCCTTCTGTATCCCAAAGCCTGGTAGTTATTCAGTAAATCCAAAGCTCATGATGAATGAATGAATGCATGAAATATAGACCTGGAAAAGATGATGGTACTCAATTGATCTGTAGGTCCGTCCGATTTTACTGAGTCCCTAACTTGTCCTACGTCCCCTTTGCTAGGGGCAGACAACTGAGGTTACCAGGACTCTTCCAACAGAAAGGGTCTTCTTTTAGATGGGATAAGTTTCTCTTCTCGTCTCAGTCACCATCTTGTGTTGATGGCAGGCCATACATGGCACTTCTGACCCTCAGCAATTTATGGGAAGTAAAGTACCCTACGCTCATAAAACAGTACAACTCTAAGCTCACTGCATTACTATTTGGGGAGATAATTTACTAATACTCAAAAGGTTTTAAGGATTTTTTTTTCCAGAAGGAGGCCATATTTAATAGCAATGGTTGACTATGTTATGCGGGTCCATCTCTCTGCTAGCTGTGGAAAATGTACAGATTTTGTCCTAGGATAGAGACTACTGGGTTTGATTATCTACACATACCCATTCTTTATACAAAAATCCAAATTAAATTAAAGATAGCATTTTCCATTGCCAGTTTGTTTCTGTCCTAAATACAGCAGTGCTGAAAAAGACTTTATTTCATCTTCAATATTTTGCAGCATTTGCTGCTCTTTGCCTGGTGGCAAGTTGAGACTTCAGAAATAGGAAATAGAGTTGCTCCTGAAGGCAGGAGAGGAAGGGGAGAGTCCCAGGGGAACTGGCCTTTGTGTTTGATGAATGAGTCTTTTTCAGGTATTTCTGTTCTTTGGTTTTTAAAGGAAACAGAGACCCTTTCCTATCTGTCCCCAAGTCCATTGTGTGAAATTTGCCTTGTTTGGGGACTCCGTTGTTTTCCTGGCTGTGAAATGGAGAGCCAGTAGGGTTTCCAGGAATGTACTGTCTGAAGACATTCCCAGGGGAGGCTCTTCTTTGGCAGCCTTCCTCATCCCACAGTCTGGGGATGATGCTCAGTAAATTAGTCCAAGTTCCGTGATACAGAGAGGACAAAGGCAGTGATGAATGGATATGATGGTCAAAAGCCCCTCGCCACTTTGGACGTTTTGTTGATATCTCTACCACCTCTACTGCCCGTGTAACAAAAGGTTAAAGTTGGCACCATCCATTTCTATTCTGAATTGACTGGAGTTGTATATAAATCTAAAAGATGCTCTATAAACTTGAAGGAAAGTCTGCATGAATTGAAAGTTAGAAAAATGAAAAATAGTATGGCTTGTAGCTGCAAGATATCCTCTGATGGAGATGGCAGAAACTTCCCCCTACCCCTCTTGAGTTCTTTTGGCTGGTCTAATAATTAAATTGACACAAGATAGAGTAACAGGAGAAAAAACAAATTTAATGTGTATGTACGGAGGTCTCATAGAAATGGAACCTGAAGAAATGACCAAAGCAAGTAGCTTTTATACTATCTAGACAAGGAAACAATAAATTTGTAAGGAATTGACAAGACAAAGAAACTTAGGCTTTGGGGGTTTAGTTAGTGAAGAATCGAAGCAGAGTTTACTTACATAGCCTTCTCTGCCCTGAATTCCCTGTCTCTGACGATAAGGATGTCTCTCCACTTCCTGGTGCAAGGACAGCACCTTTCACATGGGAGATTTATTTCCTGCTTTCAGGGGGACAGAGAGGAGAGTGAGCGTGTTCTCACATTGGCCGTTTCTCAAGTAACATTAATTCAAAATAATCAATATGCCACCGTGGTACATCTTGGGGCAGCCTGCCCTGAGCTCTAATACCTCCTTAGAACTATTTGTGCATAAAGAGGCTTCATGTCCCCTGGGTGCTCTGGCTATAAAATCCCCCTGCAGGGGGTTCCAGATGGATCTGCTTTTGTTGGGGTAGAATTCTGCCCAGTCATGACTCATGGAAAAGCAAAATTCCAATGCAGTTTTCTAAACATTCTTCTCTGAACTGCGTCAGCAAAGCTGAGCCTTCCCAGCCTGTACGGGAGAGCTAAAAGCTTAGATTGACAGCATCAATCTGCCAAGAGCAAACAAAGAGTAAAGTACTTCATTCACTCAGAGACTTCACTTCATTCAGTCAGAATCACCCTCAGCTGCCTTAGATACTGTTCCAATGTGAATGCTCAAAGTGAAAAGGTTTGTCATTGTCTTCATCATCATCATCATCATTCTCACCTTCCTTATATTTTATAATGAATTTATAACACCAAAATATACATCCCTGATAAGAAAAGCTCCAAGAAACGTTTTCATTGAAAAGATCTCGAATAGGGAGTATAGCATGACTAAAAGAGACTTCACTAGTCTAGATATTTACAAAGATCTCATGAAATGTTTTTAAGTGAAAAATCTTAAAAAGCATTTAAAGTATTTAAAATCAAACGTTTTCCCTTCAATAATAATGATGATCAACTTCATAATCAAAATCATAGCAAATCCCTAAGGGTTATTGAAACGTTCCTGCAAGCCAGGAACGGTGGAGAGTTTACATGCATTGTTTTAATTTAATCCTCACGACATCTTCTGAGGCTGGTGCTGTTATATTAATCCCCATTTTACCAAGGAGGAACTGAGGCTCAGAGAGGGCAAATGACTTGGCAAAGGTCATATAGCTGGTATGTGATGGCACCAGAATTTAAACCCAAAACTGTTGACTAGTGTACTGAATGTGTAATTCACACAAGTGGTACAGAAACAAATTGGATAAATTTGAAATTTTGAATTTCTATCGAGACCGCAGCCATTTGAATGGGAACTAAGCTTTTGCTGTGACTTGCCCTGAAGTGGTGAAAAAGGAGAAACATTTTAAAGGAAAAGCTGTCAAATGATTTCTCATTCCTAGAGAAGCCAATTTCCTGCGACCACTGTGCCAAGAGGGTATTTTCTTTGTGTCCAAATTCATAAAGACAAAATAAACAGCCTGCTCCAGGATTCTGAAAGAAGACAGCTAAGTTACCGTTTTGAGAGGCAGTCTATGCAGTTCTTAAGAGCACATACCCTGGAGCCAAACTTTCTGGATTCAAGTTCTGGCTCCAACACAGACTAGCTGTGTGACCTTAGAAAAGTTATTTAGCCTCTCTGTGCATCTATTTTCTCATCTGTAGAATTGAGACATGTATTCCATTGAGTTGTTGGGAGAATTAAAAATGAGTCAACGTTTGTCCAGTGGTTAGAACATCCTTGGCCCATAGTGAGTACTTTGTAAATGTTGGCTGTTACTAGTCCCTACATGGGAATAAGCCTTGTTTAAGGCCCAGCAGTTGACCAAAGACATCAGTGCTGTTCATGATTCCCTGTCTGTCCACAAGTTCAAGCTCAGGCTCTCCACGCATCTTGTTCTTAAAGGAGTGGAGGGTCTATGTATCCACTTCCATTTTCTCCCTTTGACATAATGCTCCAGTCCTGTTCTTGCCTTCCTGGCTCATTCTTAAATGAATGATAGACTTTCCCTTTGTTCTGCAAGCAGAATAGTAAGTTTCAATGAAGTTAATTAACAAGATAATTCACAGAAGCATAATACTCAAAAGTTACCGAGACTTCTTAGATGATATCATAATAGTCACAGAACCTAAGAATTCAACTTCTAAAGTGACCTGGTTCAATCCTCTGTCTAAAGGATGGTTCGCCTCTGTCACATTAGAATGTTCTATAGACACTCCAAGTGGAAACTGATTCTAAAAATGGAGTTTTTCCTAGATAATTATAGAATTTAAAAAGATTAAAATACAACCTGGTCCATAGGAAGTGCTTAATAAATATCAACCGTATTATTAATATTAGTGTTAGTTTGAGTAACTCAAGTCTCAATGTGACAAGAGAGTCACATGGCCTTTTCAATTTCCAATTATAAAGCCTGAGCAGCCTCTATTTGCCATGAGTTTACCAATTTCCGTGTGTCCCTCAGGCATTTCTGAACATCCCACTGGGGCTTTCTTACACCCTCAGGAACATGTCCCTTGTGACACCCGTCATGTTCTACTAGCTGTGGCCACCATGGCCTCAGCTTCTGTAACTTACCTTGGAAATGTCCTATCTCTGGGCCCAGCTGTTCTCTGCAAGGTCACTGTCAAGTCCACCACTACCTTGCCTCTGGAGAAGGGCCTCAGGGCTCAGCATGTGCAGGACCTCCTGTGAATGGAAACAGGCTTCCTGGACATTCTGTGGAAATATAAGGGCACGGAGCATGAGTTATTGTTACTCCTGCTCAGAGCCCACAGACCCAGAGCTTTCCAGGTCTGTCTAGCTCCTGGCTTGCTGCCTTTTGACCTGGCCAGCTCGCTGCCTCATCACAAGGTGTGGTCCAGGCATCTCCACAACCACCACCAGGCCGCAGGAGAGAGGAAGGCATCCTCCACCCCTGCACTGCCACATCCATCACACACACGCATGCACGTGCACACCCACACACCCGAGACTAAAGCTATACCTTGGAACCCAATTCCCTATCACAGAAGATGATTCTTCCAGAAGACTGAAGAGCAAGAAGCCTATTTCCTTCTTAGGGAAAACACATCCTCCTAACGAGAGGCTGTTCTTGCCTTGTGGCCCCAAGGAAACAACTTACATGAGAACGTATTGCTTCAACATAGCAGATTTGGGGTCACAGCTCTGCTGAAATAGTCAAGTTATGTAATCAGACCAGTGAACAGCCAAGTCTGAAAGATCTGCACTCAGGCACTATTTTAGTACACTTTTGTCTTTCCCTTGCTTACATTTCATTGATTAAAAAGCCCATTGTCTGCCCTAAGGTAAATTTAAGTCTCCTCTCTAAGGATCTATGAATGGCTTATAACTTTAATTGATTAATTTAATTTCTATAAGTTAGAGTGCAATCTCAGGGAATCCCTTTAGAAAGGACAAAAAAAATATGTAACCACCCATGCACACACATGCACATGTGGAATGAGTAAATTAACAGAGAATATTGATGACTTGACATGACGACCTTAAGAGTCACTATAACCTTCTGCACAGGGAGATGGGTTAGCAGGCTTTTCCTACAGTTTGCATGGGAGGAGATGGTGACTTCGACAAGGCGGGAGCAGTGGAGGTGGGAGAAGAGTCAGATTTGGGGTATATTTTTAAGGTAGAGTGAAGAGCTCTTACTATGTAAACTGGCTTTAGGGTGTTAGGGGAAAAAATTGATTTTTGTGGAATATTATTTAGCCATAAAAAAGAGGAATCCCACCATTTGTGCCAACATGGATGGACTTTGAGGGTGTTGTGCTAAGTGAATTAAGTCAGACAAAGACAAATACTGTATGATTTCACTTATAGGTGGAATCTGAAAAAGCCAGACTCATAGAAACAGTGTAGGTTGGTGGTTACCAGGGGCTGGGAGTTGGGGAATGGGGAGATGTTGGCCAAAGGGTACAAACTTCCAGTTATAAGATGGACTACCAGTGAGGAGACAGAGCACCAGGAGAGGGTGGTGTCCCAGAAACCAAGTGGAGAAGGTGTTTCAGGAGGAGGGAGGGGATCAGTGATCCTTAATGCTGCAAAAGGTCAAGTAAGACCAGGACTGGGAGTTGACTATTGGCTTTGTCAAGGTGAGGTTGGTCATGCCGACCTTGTTGAAAGGGGTTTCAGGGGAGGGCCGTGTGGAGATGGAAGCCCGAGGGAGAGAGATGTCAAGGGACCTATGGAGTCTTCTTAGTGAAGGCTCCCCTACAGTCTCTAGCTGAAAATCAGAATTGTGAATTCACATGGTCTTAGGGTGAATTTTCCATAATCCTAATGTTTCTTTTCTTTTCTTTTCTTTTCTTTTTTTTTTTTTTGCTGAGGAAGACTAGCCCTGAGCTAACATCTCTTGCCAATCTTCCTCTTTTTGCTTGAGGAAGATTCGCCTGAGCTGACATCTGTGCCAGTCTTCCTCCACTATATGTGAGTTGCCGCCATATCATGGCTGACGAGTGGTGTAGGTCCAGGCCTGGGATCTGAACCTGCAAACCCAGAACACCAAAGTAGGGCATGTTGAACTTAACCACTACACCGCAGGACCAGCCCCCCTAGTTATCTGTAATACAGGTAAAGCTTTTTAACGTCTTGTAGAGGTGGTACTTTGTTGTCACTAAAGCACACAAAATACATAATTTTTTGAAATGTCAGGAGTGAACGTCATTACTGAAATTTTAGAAGTAGAGGAGTTAGATGAATGAAAATGAAGACGCTATTACCCCGAGTCACTGTGTGATGACCCACTGGGATATCAGATGGGGTGGGGGGGAGTCCTTAAAGGGGTAATCTCCCATCTGTGCCCACTCTGTCCTCCACCTCCCCACCCTTGCCTGGTGAGGGCCTGGCTGGCTCACCTTGCACAGAAAGGAGCTAGACTTCACATCTCAGAGGTACTGGCACACGGGTGCCTGGGGTGGAGTTGGGACTCCCCTGTCTGGGGACTGACTGAAAAACTGCACAGCTGCCCAGTTGTGTGACCCCAGAGGGCAAAAGTGAAGGCATGTTTGAGGTAAAATTTGGAGGTAAGGATTGGGAACTGAAGTGTGCCATCAAAAGGGGGCCCAGAAGCCAGAGGAAAAGTGGATTAGAAAAGAAAGGAGAGGGTGAGAAGAGATTCCCGAGATGGAAGGGAGACATACAGAGAAGGGTTTTTGTGAGCTCCAGACTTTGGCCAGCTGGGCCCATGGAAAGGGACCCAAAGAGGAGGGTCTCCTATAGAGATGGTATTGGGAGACAAGGCTCACACACACCTTACAGGATCAGATTTGTGCTTTTTGGAACTGTTACGGGTGGTATTGTGTACCCAAAAAGGATATGTTGAAATCCTAACCCGGATCCATACCTACGAACGTGACCCTGTTTGGAAATAAGGTCTTTGCAGACGTAATCAGGTTAAGACGTGATCATACTGGAATACAGCGGGTCCTAATCCAGTACGACTCGTGTGCTTATAATAAGAGCAAGATGTGGACACGGACAAACACAGAGGGAAGATGGCCCTGAGCAGGTGAGGTGGAGAGTGGAGCAATGTGCCACAAGCCAACCCAGCCTGGGGCTGCCAGCAGCTGGAGGAGGCAAGGACGGGTCCCAGTCTCAGGGGCTTTGCAGGGACCTGGCCATTCCAGCCACCTGATTTCAGACCTCTAGCCTCCGGAAGGGTGAAAAGGTAAATGTGCCTTGTTTGAAGTCACCCAGTTTGCAGAACTTTGTGACAGCAGCCTTCGGAAGCCAACGGAGGAACTGTAGACACTTTTTGACATATTACACGTATATATGTAAATCTGTGATACAAAAATATTTTTTTGCAACTTTTTTACAACCTTTTTTTACTTTTTATAAACTTTTTTTTTTACTTTTTATAAACGTCTAAACGGATGACATTTTTAAAAAGCCCAACTCAGAAAAAAAAAAAATGCACAACATCCAAATCAATGCCTATATTTATTTTTTTCTCCCAAGTAATTAAACGAATTTAAGGTGGTGGCGGAGGCCAGCTTCGCTTGATTTCCAGTGAATAGTGTTGATGAGTTCGGGCCGTTACATCCCTCGGAAAATGCCCCGTAAAAAGCAAAATCTGAGTGTTGTGTTTACTAAAGTGATACCATATGTTGGTTGATTAACAAGTTGTCAGAATATTAGAAGTTCTTGGCTGATTGCGAGAAGGAGCATCTGTTTTCTGAATCTTTTATCTAATGTGTGTACAGATATCTCCAGGTTTGGCACTTTTCCTAAATATCAGATATAAATTCCTGCAGTGTTTAGTTACTCTCCAAAGAGAGTAACACTGATGTACTGTTAGGGTTTACGATGTTTTATTCTCAGGAAAGCAAGTGAAATGAGGCCAAAGAGATGAAGTACACACCTAAGAGTGTTATGTATCATTCAGAATTGTTTTCCCATTATACCTTAAATTACCTACTACAGCTAATGCTTGCTTGAATGTCACTGGCACAGTAATTTAAGAAAAGAAAGATTAAATCTCCTTTAGAGCCAATTAGTGCTTTCCTCATTGATAGAATTTAATAATGCCTTATATTTATAAAGCAATTTAGAGTCTGCAAATGCTGCCACACTGGATTCTCATAACCCTGTAAAGATGGTAAGAAATCACATCCCCGGTTCACAGATCAAGAACCTGCAGTTGAGTTGCGGTAAATCTATCTGGCCTTGGACATGGTGAAACCAGGACATAAAGCCAGGTTCTCGGAGCTCCATCATGGCAGATTCCACATGCAGAAGTTCAGGAGCTGGCTGGAGGTGTTACAACAGGGTCTAGTCAGGGTGAAACTCTGGAGTTCTCCTTTGTACCTTTTCACAACCCCTCTTCCATTCAGTCAGCCGCCAAATATTGGATTGTGCCGTTTTAACTTCAGCAAGTAGATCCTGTTGGGGAGGAGAAACTTTTCCTGTAACTTTTTAGGTTCTGTGACTGGGGCCTGTGAATTCAAGTGACAAACAAAACAGATTAACAAGAGAAAAGGAATACAAATTTTAATAATATTTTACATGCATGGGAGTTCTCAGAACAAAATGAAACTCAAAGAAGTGGTTAGACTCAGGGGCTTATATACACCATTTTAACAAAGGTTTTTCTTTGTTTGGGCTCCGAGGAATGATAAATCGTGGGAAAGTGACTTGAAAATATGTGGGGGAAACTAATGGAAGACAAGAGTTATTTTAGAGAGGTTTGTTTGTGCAAACTCATCTCAGTGCTGACTCTCCGTCGCCGGTAATAAGAGTTGCTCTCCTCTTCCTGGTACAGGCGTAGGGCATGCCTTCACGAGGTGAAATTTATGCCCTGCTTTTAGTCAGAGAGCTGGAGGGGACAGAGTTTCTCCTATGTCTGCTGTTTCCTAATTGCTTTCAGCTCAAAATAATACTTACGCCCAAGTGGCGTATTTTGGAGTGGCATATCCTGATCCCCTTCAATTCCTTTCCACCACTCATCAAAGCAGACAGGAAATAAGTAAGGTGGAAAAAAAGAACTCTTCTTATATTAACTGAGTTCAAAGGTAGACTTCTATTTCAGTCCTTCCATTTCCTTTGAAATTTCTAAGCACTCATGGTCTTAGAACTAAAGTGCCTCCGTGACATGACGTAAATGTCGCCTTTTTCTTTAGCCTTGATTTTTTGTCCTATATTCTTACCACATACACGAAGGCTACATTATGGAGATGTCTTTTAGTGCTTCAGAGAAATGAGGCGTGTTATGAAAAGAGAGTATTTCCTTTTAAATATCCCAAATTTTAGCCCTTTAAATTGCCAGTCAGGTGTTACTTTGGGGAGTTTCTTCCTGTCATTCTTTTGCTTAATGTAGGGGAAGGAAAAAACTCTTCCTCCACCCTCTTATGTTCAGTGACTGGGGCCTGTAAATTAAACTGACAAAAGATAGATTAACAGGTGAAAAGTTTTATTTCATATGCACACAAATGGACTTGATGTACAAGAATTGAAAACCTCTAAAAGTAGGCAGGCCTGGAAGATTATGTACCATTTTAACAAAAAGTGGTAAATTGTGGAGAAGTGATAAGACAAAAGAAAAGAGGTTTGGGCTTCTAGGCAGAGTTAATCATGGGAAGGTAAATATATGGGGGCAACTAACGGAAGATAAGGATTCAGTAAGGTTTGTTATGCAGACTCAAGTCAGCACTGTCTCTATTGATAGGAGTCATCTCCTCTTCCTGGGACGAGAGAGGGGAGAGAGGACACCTTCACAAAGAGAAATTTGTGTCCAGCTTTTAGGTAAAAAGAGGGAAGGCAGAGAGTTCCTCCTGTATTTGCTATTTCTCAATTGCCTTCAACTCAAAATAATTCTTATGCCGAAGTGGCATATTTTGAGGTGGCACATTCTGATCCCCCTCATTAACTTCAAAGAGCTCTGCAGTCAGGCCCTTCCCTCTATTTCCAGTCATATCCCCAACCACTCAATTTCTGAACCGTCTTATCAGCCTAGGGCCTCACTTCCTGCTTCATACCTCCCTTCCTCTGGACTCACGCTCCCACTTGTCTGTCTCCAACACCATTTCCCTCCTCTCCTTCTTTCCCACATTACCCATCCTATGGCACTAGCTCAAATTTATTTTCCTATTTTACTGTCTCCCCAGACATCCAGCCACTTCGGGTGGCACCTTCTTCTAAACGTTTTGGGCTATCATCGTCTGAGGAATTAAGCTGACAATCTACCATTTAGTCCTACAGCTCTTCAGTGGTTGTCTGAACAGTTGCATAAATCTTCTGTTGTTAATTAGCTTCCCAGGTTTGGCTGCCTTTTGTCTCTTTAACCTCAATTCTGCTTCTCTCCCCTTGTTCTCTGTATCCTGGAGAATTGCTTTCCAAAGTATGAGCCAGGACAACCTGCATCAAAATCCCCCAGGGTTCCTGTTGAAAAGGTAGATTCCTGGGACCCATCAAGGACCTGCTGGCTTGGCTTCTCGGGTGATTCTTCTGCATAGTGAAGTTTATGAATCACGGATTGAGACAGCACATGTCATTGATTAATTTATTCATTCGACAACTATTTGAGCACAACTTAGGAGCTAGGGACCTGAGATACAGCAGTGATTGAGGCAGACAGGTCCCTGTTATCTTGGAATTTCTAACCTAGTTTGGGAAACCAACAATGAACAAGGACTTGAAAACATGATGTGGGTTACAAAGGAGAGATGTAGGGACGGCCCGGTGGCGCAGCGGTTAAGTTCGCACGTTCCACTTCTCAGCGGCCCAGGGTTCGCAGGTTTGGATCCTGGGTGCAGACATGGCACCACTTGGCACACCATGCTGTGAGAGGCATCCTACGTATAATGTAGAGGAAGATGGGCACGATGTTAGCTCAGGGCCAGGCTTCCTCAGCAAAAAGAGGAGAACTGGCAGTCGTTAGCTCAGGGCTAATCTTCCTCAAAAAAAAAAATTCCAGAATGAGAAACCTCCCCACGCAATTCTTGAGCAATGCTCCACCCGCCTCTACTTGGTTATTCTTAGTGGCAGGGAGCTCCCCCCTCTATTTTAGAAATCAACCTATTTTGTACTAAATCCAATTAGACAGAATATCTTTCCTGTAATGAATCAAATGAGCACACTCGCTGGCATTGGTTCTGCACCTCACAGCCACACAGAATAAATCTATTTTCTCTTCCGCGTGACAGCCTTTCATGTACACTAGACAACTGTCGTGTCTCCTCAAGCTCTCTCCTCTGCAGACTAAATATCTCCAGGTCCCCATAAGAAACATGTTTCTTCTCGGACACTCTTTCTGCATTCTTCATCATCTTTATCAGAACGCGTCTCCTCTGGGCCCTCTCAAATGGCGGTCACCCCCTTGTAAGGGACAGCCACACTGACCAGGGCCATGTACAGCGGGACAGCTTCCTCCCAATTGTTCCCGTGGTTATGTTTAATGACAAGCACTTGTTTTAAACAGAGGACAATGAGTGGATACTGAGGGCTGCGTGGGTTGTGTGTTGTTTTTAGAGCTCTGACACCTTCCAAGGTAGGTGGAATATTTACATTCGGTTTATAACAGAGCGGCTTTTCATTTGTGGGACTTGAAATGTGCTGAATCCCAGTGGAATTACTGAGTAATAAATGGGAGGGGTTTAAATTCCATCAGAGTAAAATGGGAAGATGGTTCCCTTTTTCACTTTTTATGTGGCAGTTGTACCTTAATCTGCTTTCAGGAACAGCTGTTGTAATAGATGTTCATTTTAGATGGTATCTTTTTTTTTTTTTAGTATACCTAGCAAAATCCTTTTCATGAAGAGATGTTTATGAAGACCCAGACCTTTTTTTTTAAAGCAAATAAGCTTCCATTTGTATAGCACCTTCAGACTGTCACCCACCTGATTAAGGACCTTCGAGGGCACAGTCCTCTATTCCGTGTTATAGCGGGTTTCACATGAAGCTAATGCTCCTTCCTCACTCAAGAAACTTCCAGTTCACTGACTGCTGTCCAGCACAGGCTTCCAGCTAATGCGGAGTCACTGGTCAACAGAGTGGGTTTAATGGAAAGAGGAAAGTCAGCCCCATACCTGGGAGTATTAGACTCAAAACCTGCAGCAGCATAAGACTATTTTTTCCCTATTCATCCTCATTACTAGGCTTTGGGCCTTGACCCCATAGACAGTCATTAAAACAAGATGGAAACGACAGACGTCCTGGTGAATCCTGCTCTTCACCAGTGCAGAAGCAAAAACTATATTATCTCAGAAAAAAATGATTGCTCTCATTTACACATAGTATCTAATATAGATATGAGTCACACTTATAAAATAGGTGTTTCTGTATGTAAAAAGAGAAAGAGACACAATGCTGAAATAATATTTTTCAAATCACTGACCTGGAGGCTTGATCTGAAACGAAACAGGAGGCCCTCAAGAAGAGGTGTCTCTGCTCTCCATTTATCTGTGATCTAAAAGGGGGAAGTCTTTGCTAAAGAGTAAACTCTTGGGATCACCATCTACCCAACTGTCACTGTTGTAAAGTCTTCACATTTTCACTGTGTACCCTGTAAAACCACAGGTAACGTTCCAATACTTAAGTAATATTGATGCTCCAAGAAGATCTGCCACGTGTTAGCCCAGCAGCGTCTGGAATTCCAGTGGAGCTAAGATACCAGCACATGTACTAGGACAATACTCAGTTCCATAGTTTGGCTGTAAAAGCTTAATGAGAATCTCCCCCAAGACACTCTCTCTAGCGTTCTCATTGCAAGTCCTCAAACTCTTCCTTTATTATAAGTACCTGTTATTTTATTATTTTAAATTTACTTTAATAAGCAATCTGTACACCTGATTAAAAACTCAGAGTTCTAATCCATACTTCTATTACCTGATTTACCAGCTTTAAAGAATGCATTTTATCTTCCATTTGCAAACATCAGGAAATCAACATACGTATTCTCGCTTCTCTTCCCTCTTCCCCTCCATTTCCCAATACTTGTTAGCAATACTGTTACTTTTAAATGGCCATTGCTCATAAAATTTAAGTTCTGAAATTATAGTTCTGACAGTTGTCTTAGTTTTAGTACTAAATGTGTTCCGTCCTCAAGGCAGCCCTTTTCCTCCGGCTTTTTCAGTCCTCTCTGGGATGACTAGGATTTGGTTTTCCAATATTTCTTCAAAAGGGCTAAAAGGAATTACTTTCCTGTGTTCTTAAAATTGAAAAGCCTTTGCCTTTATACTTGAATGACAGTGTTGAGGGTAAAACTCTTGGGTCACTCTTGACGTCTCTGAAGTCTTTGTACTCTTACCCACTGCCTTCCAGAATTGACTTTTTTCCTCTTAGGATTTGATCTGTATCTGTTTTTTCTTAGTCTACATTTCAATTTGTAGATTCAAGTCTTTTATTTCAGAGAAGCTTCTTGAATTATCTTTGGATATAACTATGCCTCTGTCTCTGATTTGGTCTTCTCCAGAGATACCTATTATTTGGAAGTTGGATCTCCTTTGTTACCCTCAGCTATAAGTTTTTATCTAATTACTTTTCACTCTTTTCATCCTGAATTCGTTTTACCTGGTTTCCTCAACTCTACACTCTGTGACTCAGACTGTGCTTCCAGCATCATCTCTCCTCCTCTTTTCCTCTTCCAGGGTTGTCTCATTTCTCAGATAGCTTCAGTTACGTGCCTTTGAAACTTTCCTCACAACCCTGATCCACCAGCCCAGCCAGTGTCTTTAGGATCCGTTCATAAACAATTTCTGAAAACCTGATTAAGAATCTAACCTTTCACTCAATTTTTCCTAACCTGAGCTTCCTCCCTTGTTACAACATTGTGGGCTCACTAAACCTTTTCTCTCACTTTTTATATTTGCTCACGTAACTTTTGTAGCTGACTGAGCTAACCATAATTAAGCTCCTCGTAGTTTCTCTCTCTGCCCTGCCTCCCAGGTCATCTGTTTCTTTCTCAGTCTGGAGGGTCCAGCTTCTAGAAAATATCACTATCTATATGTGTTTATCTCCCTTCAGTAATTAATACATTCTGTGCTCTTTAACTGTTTCCACCTAGTTATGTAGTAGCCCCTAGCAGAAGAAAAAGGAGAACAAGGACTCCTGGGAATTCTAGGGTGTAACCTTGAAGGGGTTGGCCTCATGTGAGCAATTTCTTTGAAGTGCAGCATTTTATCTTAAAAAAGGAAGGCAATGTTTTTATTCAACTCCGCAATATCTGCGTTCGTATTAAATGTTTGTTTGAAGTGTTTTAAATTGCTTAGCTATCAAATTACTTAATTCCCCCACCCCACTGCCAATCTTTGAGTAAAATTGAAGCCTCAGAGAGATAAGCCCTAATAACAATGAAGTTTCAAGTACTTTCTAGCATTCCGTCGGGGATCCTCAGGGGTGTGAGGATCACAGCCATGAATAATCACATGCTGAAAAGGGCCCCTCATTTGCATCTTGAATCTCTGGTCTCTGGCACAGGACCAGGAGCATATTTGGCATGCAGTAATTGTTTGCGGAATTGACTGGAATTGAAGTCGCAAGATATCTTTGCTATGTTCAGTAGGCTGCTGCCTATTTTAGTTTATTCTTGGGGTCATTCTAACTCAAATGCAATTGTTCTTTGTCCTGAAGGAAAGATGGAGGTGGGGCCTTAAAGAATCAACTGTCATGTGTGTTTTTATTGGGTCGTCAGGAGTCAGCTATTGAAACAGGTGTTTTCTGATTTCCCCTCCCAGCCTCAAGGAGAGCAGACCCTTGTCTTGAGCCCCACTGAGGGAGTACGCAGATCATTCGGGAGCATGGACTCTGTAATCAAACTGCCTGATTGCGAACCCTGGGATCACCCATGGCATTTGGGAGTCCATGGGCTTGTTATTTGACCTATCAAGCCTTCATTTTCCTCATCTGTAATATGGGGATGATAATAATAACTATTTCATTGAGTTGTTGAGAGGAATAAACGATGCTACCTGTGAAAATGTCCAACATAAATCCTGAGACAAAATATGCACTCATTAAATGACAACTGTTCTTAATACTAAATGGTTGACTAAAGGGATCCAGAGATCATAGGATGAGCCCAAATCATTTTGTTTAAAAATGCCTTGAAAATCTGACCCAGAGACTAGGGAGTGGCTCTACGACATAATTCATTGCCTTGGAGTAAAACTCCATAATTCCCACAATGAACGTAATAATTAAAATCTTTTCCCACTCCCTTCCCCTCCTGCACACATGCGCATACACTCTTAACCCAGAAATAGGAAAATCGTTAAGTGAGGAAGGTTTTGCCTACAGGTCCTGGGCTTCAGCCATTTCGCATCCTTCTAAAGCCTGCACTCCCCTAAACAGCTTGGTGCACACGGGGTGTTGAACCACCTACTTTGGGGGACAATGGTAAGCAGCCTGGGGTCCCACTGAGCTTTATAAGTTAGCTTTAGGGCTTTCCCATAACAGAATTTCCCTGGTTGGCAAACATAAGGAGCCCAGAAGTTTCTCCTACCCACAGATTCCTCCATTCCCCCATATGTCCTGGGAAAGCCCAGTGCTACCCAGGAATTCCAAAACTAGAATGAGCCGTCGGGGATGTGTTTAAGGGGAGGCAGTGTGCTGACTAGTTATTTTCTTAACGTGTTCCCATCCTTTGGCATTTACTCCAGGAAACACCAGCCAGAACTCTCCAATTAGCTCCCATATGGGTAGAATCTATAAGAAAACAATGTATAATCTATATCAGTGAAGCAGTCTGATGAACAGATGATTTCATGGGGAGAAAAGGCATAATGAGGATGAAGGCTTGTCATGCTGTCCTCTTAAAAGTCGTTCAGGCAATCTCGCACCAGTGTCTATTTTTTCATAATGCAGTTTTGCTCTGTTTAATGTGATTTAAACACCCGAATTTTTATCTGTTTGGTTTGGTTAGGAGTGAGAAACATTAATGGGCAGAATAGGAAAGTTCTCCATTCAGGAGAGATACTTACGGTTTTGAAATTCCTGTGAAAGAAATCTGGATGAGGATTGAAGATGGAGGCAATGAAACAATCATTGTGACCTATTTTCCAGCACCATCCCCCCTAGGTTAAGTGCTTCACGTCGCCCTTGTTCCTGGCCCAGGCTTCTAAGAGGATATTTGAGGCTTGAAATGGGGCCACGCTAGGGCCCTCCAACCAGAGCTAAAGGTCACACCCAGATAAGGACTAGCAAGATCCCTAATGGACTGGAGAAGAGCACAGGGGTCAATGAATCCATTCTATGTTTGTGACCAGAAGTGGCATTAACAATGGCTGGAATAGGGCTTACAGCAAGACCTTGGGAAGCTCACATTGATAATGACTAAAAAGCTCTGGCTTCGGAACTCCCTCAGGTAACGTTTTACTTGTCTTAAATCTTATAGCCGTGATTTTCTCAGAATCCTGTGGACTTATCTGGAGAGAATACTTGCTGTGAAGTGGTAGATGTCTGATACAAGATTTCATGCCAGTGTCCAATTCAACACCTCCTTGGCAGTGTCCCTCCATGATCCAAATGCTGAGTCCTGTGTAGACATTTGCTGTCATGTGGCTCACCGTCTGTCCTGCTGAGTTATAAATACTGCATTAGAGACTTCTTCTTCACCTTCCCCATGGTCAGGTCTGTTAAAAACAAGACAAAGGGCCCAAAATGGAGTCACTTATGCTAAGCCCCACATCACCAAAACGAGACTTTGCTTAATTCTAGTATCGGCCTCTCCCAAAAACGGAATCTTAAAGCAGTCCAGCAGGAATGGTCAGCACTAATGAGGTCATCCACCACATGGAGCCCTGCTGTGACCCTGCCACAACCAATCCGAATTTTGCTAGTGTAACTTCCTTGTTCCCCCTCCCTTCTGTCTATCAAAGTCTCCCATTTTGTCCAGCTCCATAGAGCCCCTGTCTATCTGCTAGATGGGATGCTGTCCAATTCATGAATCATTGAATAAAGCCAATAAGATCTTTAAAATTTGCTCAGTTTGGGGCTGGCCCCGTGGCCGAGTGATTAAGTTCGCGTGCTCCGCTTCAGCGGCCCAGGGTCTCACTGTTTCAGATCCTGGGCGTGGACGTGGCACCGCTCATCAGGCCACGCTGAGGCAGCGTCCCACATAGCACATCTAGAAGGACCCACAACTAGAATATACAACTATGTGCTGGGGGGCTTTGGGGAGAAGAAGAAAAAAAAGAAAAACATTTGCTCGGTTGAATTTTGTTTTTTAACAGGCCATAGAATGCTTGTCTTCCCTTAGCTATAGGGGAGAATTCTCTACCTTATTGCTACCTAATCTGAACAAGAATGATGGCTTAAATAGTTTCTCCTTGAGGAAATAAGTGAGCTTCCAGATGCTCTAATCCAGATAGCCCTCTCCCTGTCAACAACAGAGGAGAAAAAGTGTCCAACTCTTAACAGCTAAGGTATTAGAGCAGATCTCAGCTCTCAACAGGTGCATTTATTTTTTTCCTGGTGTTTTCTCCCTCTTCAGTGTTTTCTTAACAAAAAGAAGAGTCCTGTGCTTTGGTTTGTTGATTTAAAGAAAACTTAAAGTAACTTGGTTAGAAAAAAATGAGAAGATTAAACCAAAAGAAATCCTAGCAGAGGGCACATAGCCTGGAGGTAGTCTCTGGGCTCTACAGCCAGACAGCAAGTTTGAATCCCAGCTCCTCCCTCCCCAACTGTGTGACCTTTGTCGAGCTAGTGAATGTCTTGTTTCTTCATTTGCAAAATAATAATAATAATAGCACCTTCTTCCTAGGGTTGCAGTGAGGATTAAACACAAAAACACACATAAGAAATTTAGAACAATGACTAATGCATATAAGAGGATAGATTGTGGTTGTAGAGGACCCCATTTATAATACCACTTTCCCTGCTCAAGTTTGGAGCAAATTAAGAAGTAAATAAAAGAGTAAGACAGAAACAGACTAAAATATCAGCCTGGTTACTGATAAAGCCAGTGCCAAAACAGAGCTTCCAGTTAGGGCAGCAGTGGGCTGCACCCCAGAATTAGGCTAACTTCCTCACCAGTTCCAGACACATATTGTGGACCACACAGACCTCCCAACGTGGGGGCCCAGAGAGAGAGAGAGAGAGGCTGAGAGAGATGTTTGACTGGGCATGTCCTATTCCTCTCTAGGAAGGAGTCAGGAGTACGGCAAGAACGTTTGGGAGAAATCCTTCCTTCTGAAAAGTCAGGGAATGGGAAGAAGTACTTCTCTGCCAAAGTGGTTGTTACCGAGCCCAGATTCATTTTTGCCCATTGCCCAGAAAGCCAAACACCGAGATGTCAAGATTGCAGCAGAGAGAGGGTTTAATCACAAGGCAGCCAAGTGAGGAAGCAAGAGAAATGAGTCTGCAATCCACTTTGCCAAAAATGGGGACTCAGGGGCATTTATGGGGTAAGGGGGCAAGGTGGTCTGAAATGTGGAGGTAGATGGTTGGAGGTGAGGAGAGGTGAGAGGTCATCAGATCTGCACAAGTGTATTCAGACTCCATGCCTCCTCATAGGACGCAGTTCACCAAATGGCAGCGTTAGCATGATCTGAGGGTGGAATTTTTAGCCTCTTGACATCAAAAGGTCACCTATCAAATATCTGTGTGGGCCCAGTTGATGAGTTGGTGGTCTTAACCAGACTGAAGTGGACAAGGGGTTCTAATTCCTGAAAAACAGCTCAAACACCCATTACCATGGTGACCCAGGCTCCAGGGCGATGTTATCTATAGGAACCTAGTGGGAGTCAGATAGCATATTGCCTAAACAGCACAGTTAACAATGGGTGGGGGACAGCTAAAAGCTATAATTAGTAATTGCAAAAAGGAAGAAAAACTTCAGTTACTAGCTGCTTAATCATCCACGGCTATTGGATTGAAATCCACATCCATGGATTGTGGGTTTCAATCCCCCCTATTCTTTGGTCATTCCTCATTCTTGAGGGATTCTGGGTGACAACCGATCTAACTACTTCCTGCTGAATTTAGGCATAGATCTGGGTTAGAGGAATGAAACTGCTTAGCACTCATTTGGAAATATTCTCTTATTCCCAGCTTCAAGTTGACATCTTGCATTATTAGAATTTTGTACCTTGCTCAACAGTTTTGGGAAAACATCTAAAGGCATGTTTTATAATCAAGTATTCATCCAGAAGGATAAGAAGTATAGACAACCCAAATTGTAACAGTCCCTGAAAAATAGACCTAATCTCAGTGGGGCCTCCATCTGATCTCCAGGCGGGGGCAGACATCTGGTCTTAGTTCCTGATAGTCTTTGTTTTGCTGGATATGCATCAGAGACCAGAGCAAGGCCCTATACTCTGATCCTTCAGTTGTCATTGATGATGGCAATGAACATAGACTTTCTTCCCGGGGGTCATCACATTCCTAAGGAACTCAAGGGAACAAAGTCATCAAGTTATACTGGCTGGGTGGGGACATAAAATCTACACAGCATGTCTAGGTTAGTTAATCAGAGGTCATCCAACGTTACAATACAGTTTCTTTGCTACAATATGGCTTCCTTTATGTCAACCTTGTGTTGAGCGGGTATCATGGTTGTTTGGTGTGAGCAATTACAACTGAACTGTGGACATTTCATGTTTAACCTGCATTCTCATGTAGTTGAGCTGGACATAGTAGGCCCTTGACAAGTGCTTCTGAAGGAATAAGGAAGGAGGGCTATCCATTTTGCTGTTTGTTTTTATTAAAAATCACCTCCAAGGAGACCACAAATAACTTGCCAAACCTTCTATGCCACCTTCCCCGCCAATTCTGGCCTTTATTTTTGCTGTCTGCTCAACTCCCAAGCCGGGTGTCTATATAGCTCCCTTGGTTCTTAGCACAGGCAGCCTGCATTTGTATTGACTTTACATACTTGCTCTTTCTCTCCATCCATCTTATTCCTCCACGTTCCTCAGCACCCTGTGCATCATGGGCTTCACATCATTTCCCCATATTTTGTGATACTTTCCACTCCATGCAGAGGGCAAAGGGAGACATTGGACTTGTCTCAGGGAGACTAGAGCAGAAGTGGAGACCCATCCATGGACCTTTCTGGACCGTGCCATCTCCATTCTGCACATTGCTTCCACTACCTCAAAATTGGTGAATTTGCTATTTAATTCAGTTCAACAAACACTTCACAGAAACTGAAGGCCAAAGAGAAGGAGCCGGGCTCACTCCTTCCCCAGCCCCCTCCCTGCCAGGTCTCCCTATGTGGGTTCCTCTCCTCTGGGGAAGGCCACACTCTGCCCAGCAGCCCTCCCCTGGAGCTCTCTCTCCAAGGCTGCAATAAGTCCTCCTTCCTCTTGCTCCTTCGGGGCTGGGGTATGTAAGAGTCTCCATCCCGATCGCATTATCCCTTGGAGCCTGTTTTGAACTCTGCCCACCATATAGAAACATTGTGGTCCCTTTATTAATCTCCCTTCAATTACCAGCTTCAGGTTGCCACCTCTTCTTACCCTGGACCCTGCTGGAACAAAATATTAGGCAGATGGCTCAGGAGCACTTGTCTTTGTTTAGACTGAAGCCCAAGTTGTCTTTGGATGATGAATCTGAGCCTGTCAGCTGCCCAGTTTAAGGCTTTTATGGACAAGGCAGCTAGGAGCCTGTCCTGTCCTGAAGGTCCTCTGAGTATCCATTTTTGAGATCAGGGATAAGGTGTTTTGTTCTAGGGCATCCACTTCTGGAAAAGAGGTTAAAAACACAGGGGAGGTTGCGATCAGAGGGCAACAGAGCCAATAAGGTGATGTGTGAAAATGCCGTGAAGAAAGTAGGAAAGTTGGAAAATTTGATGACAGCAGGGCGTCAAATGCGTATTCTCCTTCATGGCTTGGTGAAGAAGTGGTGAAGCCAGGAGAGAAAATGAGGAGGAAAGGGAGAAGAGGGGGACTAAGAGATAAAATATGCCAGAAAGGGAACAATGGAAGATTTCTTCCTTTTTTATTTTTATTTTCTTACAAAAAACTAGGGCTTTGCTGATTATATTATTTTAAAAATATGCAACTGTGTTGAGTTTCTGCTGGGAGCTAGTCTCTGTGCTAGGCATACGGACGCAAAGAGGAGCAAGAAACACCCTGTAGGCCCCACCCTCAGGGGCTGGTAATGTAGTGCAGTGTTGCCAACCCTGTCTTTGCTCCCATATACAGGGACAAGGAGAATGACGCCTCCTTGTAGGTGATTGGAACTTGTCCCCTTCCTTCTGGTCCCCACTGTGAATCGCCGATGCCATCACACACACAAACACTTACCTGGAAGACTAGGCAGGCATGATCAGTGCTATATCACACAGCTAAACGTGGCCCTTCGGCAGCACAGAAGAGGAAGCAGGAGGTAATATTTAAGCCAGACCTTGAGTAAGGAATATGACACAGGTGGTGAAGTGAGTAGAGGAAGACCATTCCAGATGGAGGAGATGGCATGAGGAAAGGCAGAGAAATCAACTTCACCTTGTGTGTCCTTGAAGTGTCTCTGTGCTCCATGCAGGGACAGTTGCCAGATTTAGCAAATAAAAATAACAAATATTCATTATTTATCTGAGACTCGAGTTTAACTGGGCATCCTGTACTTTACCTGGCACCCCTTCCTGACTGGGAGGGCCTCTGGGCACAACTCCTGGCCATTCCAAGGAGCATGTCCAGCCTCACAGTTTCTGGGCAATTGCCCCAGAGGCAGCTCAAAGCAGTGGCCTTACCCAGTCCTACTTGGTCAATCTTGGGAAATTTTCTGGATTGTTTTCTGTTTTCATTTCAAGATTATTATTAGAAAAAAAGGAAAGCATTGTCAAAGGTGGAAATTTCAAATTGCACGGGAGTGAAATCTTACAACGAGTTCTGCTGTACCACATATTGGGAACTATTAGTAAAAAGTAGCTGAGGATGCTACAGAGGAAGCTTGGAAGTTTCCCCCTGCACAGGGCAAGGCTGACGTCCAGAAGCAGACTTTTGACTCTCTTGCCCTCTAGCGGCCAAAGGCCTAAACAGGGATTTGCATTCTTACTCGTTACAGTCTCTCGTCCCCTTGGACTCCTCCATTGTGCCAACTCTGCCGGAAGTGACGTCATTAAGAAAGCCGCAGGAAGATGCAGGTGCCTGCAGATGCTAAGCCCCCAAACCAGCTTTCCAGGCCCTTCCACCTTTCCAGGGAAGTGGTGTAGATTGCTGTGCTGCTCTTCTGTAGCCTCTTCCTACTTCATGATGTTCCTGGGCAAGGCTTCAGGCCCTGCAGATGGAATCTGCCCACAGTTGCCTTTACTTTCATTCATTTATCCAATGAATATTTCTGGAGTGCCTACTATGGGCCAGGCAGGGTGCTGGATGCTGGGCATAACGTCTGACGTATTTCATTTTGATTTGGAGTTAAACGAAAGAGTGTGCACAGAGCTCTAGAAATTGCACCCAAGGCAAATTGAACACATCTCCAGGCATGGGAATTTTAGAACTCTAAGGGGTCTACACGAGTCATATATTTTTAGTTGACCTCTAATTTCCCTGCCACATTCCTTCTTTATAACTCATAAGCACAGCGTCTTTTTGATAAATGGTCATTAGACTTCTTGACAACAATTTATAAGTTGGCACACAATAATTAATCAGATTGCATATAATATAAAATTAATGCCATGTGATGGCCCTAGAGCTATTCCTAACTTTATGGGAAAAAAAGAGGGTCTTGGCAGAATGTTGGATTTTTTCCCTTTTCTGGGACATGCGATGCTGAGTTACTGACATTGAAAGAACATACCAACAGAAACCTATTAGAGCAATGAAGTTGTTCTGGAAATGGTTGGCTTAAACGAAATCAGTGTAAAATCCTAGGTGAGATGTTGATGTTTCACCTAGTTTGCTCAGCTGTATGGGTCATCTTCTCAACTTCTGCCAACTAAATTTTTTTTCTCAAATCTGCATTTTTTTATCCTTACTACCTCCTTAGTTCAGATTCTCGCATCTTTTTTCCTAAACTATGATAATAGACAGTTTAGTTAGTCTATCTTCCTGCTTCTCTCAAATCCATTCTCCACACACATTTATCTAAAATACAAATCTGATCATGTCACTGCTGTTTTTATCCTGTGCACGAGTCCACACTGCTTACAGGATAAAGCTCAAGCTTTTTGTGCATTGAATGCGTGGGACCGCCCCTTGTCCAGCCACATCCTCTGTCACTCCATCATCCTTCGCATCACGTCCCTGCCAGGGTTTGCGGGCACTCTGTATTGGTTTGTGGACCTGTTAAATGAACATCCAAACATATAAATCTACTTCTGTGCTCTATTGCTTATAGGTTTTCTCCTTCATAAAACCAGGTAGCCCTGAGGTGACTGAATCCCATTCTGAACATGTTATGAATTGGTACTGACTGTGTTTTAAGAGTGCTGTTATGAGTGAGTGATATGTTTATCAGATTCCAGAGGCTTCCTGCCCTTCCCTTCCCCCACCCCTCAGCTGTGCAGAATTCTCTGGCTAATTCTCTCTGGGTTCCAGGGTTGTGTTAATTAGATTTTGACCTCAACATGGAGTAGAAATGCTTTGGTTACAAAGGCCTATTGTCTTTTTTGGAAAAGTTACTGGTGGGGGTGAGAGTGGGGAGCCCCAGTCTTTCTAACTAGGGGAGCAAGTTCATCCTTGGCAGACGCTTCCTACATAGTCTATCTTTCTACACAGTCTAATTTTCCATAATACCACTGGGCATGCCACATCCAAATCTATTCTTGATATTTCTATTATGTTTAGATTCCTAAGGTCACTGCATTTTATTTTCGTTCAGAGGACTATAGACATTGAAGAAAAGTGCCAAAACAAATTTCTTGAATCTATTTTGAAGCAGAGAGGAAACAGCTATCCATGTCACCGTGTAGGAGTAAACCAGTGATTACTAAGGGATCTTGCTGATCTGCCCAGCAATGTCACTTTCTACTCAGACCAAGAGACCAGAGAATATTTAATCACCTGTCTGGTCTCTTAGGGATCATGACCCACATTGGGATGATAAAGGTTGGTTTATCGTGTTATGACCCAGATTGATGGAATTGCCTATCACATTCTGTTTATTCACTGGCTCCACTTAAATGGCACTTAGAACATGCCACACACTGTTCTCCTTTTAACCTCACAACAACCCTATGAGGGAGGTACTATTGTTATTTCCATTTTATAGGTGGGAAAACTAACATACCTTTCCCAAGTTTGCACAGCAAGCAAGTGGTGGAGCAGAGATTCAGGCTAGGACTCCAGAATTTGTACTCTCTCCTCCCTGACGCTCTTGCAGAAATATCAGCTGCTCAAGGTGGCTAAAATCATGTGGCTCCCCTTATCTCAGAGTTCAATGTGCTCTCCCCTTGGCCTCTGTGTAAAGCTGAGGCCTCAAGAACGAGGCTGTAACCTTGTATGTGTGGTCAGAATTTGAGCTCAAGGAAGACTACTGAGAGTAAAGCATAGATAACTCCCTTCTCCCTTCCATTAGTAGAGTGGGGCAGCCCACGGAAGAGCTGCTTAGGGAGGGACGAGGCCTCAGCGTGAATTATCTTGCAGTACTAATAGGAACCTGGGTTGTCTGGAAAAGATATAGTAGAACTGAGACATAATGTCATAATTGAGAGAGCTCTCAGAGTTTATCTAGCCTGAAGCCTTCATTTGACAGATGAGAAATGCCAGGGCCCAGAAAGGTGAAATAACCAGTCATCCAAGAACACACAACTCAAGAGTGAACATGCGGTTGCTTCTGCATAAATCGAGAACTTGAATAAAACAGCACTTTGTTAATTACTAGTTTCCCGCCTCTGTTTTGTTCTCTTTGGATTTTTCGTTCACCAGGTCACATCTGTTGTTGTTGATTTTTTCTTCTTACTGGATAAACATAGATGCTGGTTCAATCATCTGCATAATTTCTGTGTAATAGCGATTCAAACTTGCATGTAATGGATGAGCTTTAACTTGGGAGAATATTTAAATCAGAGTGGGCAGCTTGTAGGGCACTTGCTGTTGTGTGTAAATACACAGAGCAACGGAGGGACAATGTCCTTGACTCCAGCAGACACACCCCACGAAACAGTGTGTGTGTCACAGCTCCTGATTGTTCTGCTGCCCATCCCCCACCTCCTCATTCAGTACAGCCTCCATTGCGCCAACAGAATCTCTCTTCTGAAGTCCAGATTTGGTCCATTCTTTCCTTGTTGTTGACTGGAGACAACTGAAACTTCTCATTGGAAGTGCAAGAACCCTCAAAATTGGCCCTCCCTTATTTTGTCAATCTTCTGCCAATTCCCGTCCCCACCATTCATTTTTTAAAATGTCTTTACTTTCTGCCATTATTTGCCCGCCACACACACGCTCCCTGACGAACACATCCCACTCATACTCTCTCAAGGCATTGGCCATTGCCGTTGGGGTCCTTGGATTGAAAGTTCTTTTCCCAGTGAGTCACCTGGTAAAAGCCTATTCATTCTTTCAGACAACATGTCATCTTCCCTCCCAAGACTTTCCTGTTCTTGACAAATATGGCTGCTCTTCCTTCTGTGTTTTTTGTTTATATCTCTACTAGAACTCTTCCCTTCTTTTCCCAATTAAGTGAACATAGACACTATTGTCTTAGTCTTCATGATTTCATCATTCTTTAATTGATCCTACCAGGCAAAAAACATTTACACAGCATCTCGGTGTGCCCAGGACTGTGGCAGGAGCTGAGGATTCAAAGATGACTAAAGCTATTCTTACTCCTTTGAGATCTCACAATCTTATGAGAGAGGCTCATATATAAGCAAATAAATACTGTGCAGGGTGATAAAGGTCACCAATCTTGGCTTGTCTTATCAACTTCAGCTTACTTAGCATCCACCAATGGCAAGTTAGTGCTCCATAATTTTTGAACAAATGAAGGTGTGAATGAATGATGGGATGGGTGGATTGGTCATCTTTAGCCTAAACTAGTACTCATCAAACTGCAGCATCTTATGAGGCAATTTTCAGAGCTATATGGACAAAATATTTTACTTTTTAAAAGTAGTTATGTATTTACTATACTGTAAGAAAAGTAAGAAACTATATCATTGTTTTATTAAACCCATACTTTTAATATATTATAGATGAGAAAAAGCTTAATCTTTTTAAGTGAGTCAATATACAGTCAATACTAATATAATTGGTGACAACTTGATGACAGAAAGCAAATTGCCGAAGTTTGAGAAACACTGACCTAAATGAGGTAATTTTCACTGTTTCCTTTTCCTTAGGTTTTGTTCTTTTTCTGACTCCAGTCTACATAAATTCACCTTTAGAATTTTTGGAACCTCATGAAAGAAATGGTTTTACTATAAAAACTTGCAAGCAAAAGCAATTTTTAACTAATTTAAATATTTAAAAGATTAGCACAAAGAACATTGTGTGAGTTGTGAAAATGAACCAAACCATACTTATTATTTATTTTGTCTCAGAAGTGACTCTATAAACCTTCCACTTGGATGTCCTGATTTTCACAAGCTGTGACCTGTGCAGATGACAAAGAATATACCTACCCATAGGTTGGGTTATTCTTTATATGAGGAGTTAGGAAGAACAGGAAATGGCCTCCCCAGGCCTCCTGAGCAGTTGGACGTGGTTCTTTGACATTTAGGATGCAGCAGGAGCTACATGAGGATGACAGCAATTCTGGGAAACCAACAGGAATCTTTCCTTGTCCCTCATTCCAGCTGTTGCATGCCTGCTTCTTTCTCTAGCTGCTGCTGCAGCATACTATTCCTCTCTCTCCTCTCTCTCTCTCTCCCCGTCATGGCTTTTGCTTGCTAAAGTCTCTGTTTGCGGGTCTCAGCTTTTGCCCAGCATACTCCCTGCATCTGGGGTGACCAACTGAATCCAGTTTTCCCAGGACTATCCTGTTTTTAACGCCAAAATTTCCACATCCTAGGAACACCCAATGCCCCGGGCAAACCGGGAATGTTGTTCACCCTAACTGCATCCCTTTTCTAAACATCTCATATTCAAATTCTGCAAGGAAGAAGAGGGGAGATCTGACTGGGTCTCTTGGCCCTTCTCTAGCCCAGAGCATCCCGAGCTCTCCCACCAGGACCGCTCCAAGCTGATCCCTCCTGACTGGACCAAGGGCAGGCTTGGGGGTGGCATAGAGAAGCTTCCTGGCACCTTCCTCAGAAGGGACTTGTGAGCAGGGCAAGCCTGGAAATATTATCAATTCTTCTCTGGGGTCCATTTTCTCATTTTGCACATCAGTTTGTCACTCATCAGGGTCCAGGGGTTCTTATGTGGTGGTGGGGGAGGGGGTATGAGATGGGGGATATGTATATATGGAGAAGAAGGTAGAAACTACTTATTATCATTTTATCCTTTTCACTTTTTTTTTTTTTGAGGAAGATTAGCCCTGAGCTCACATCTGTCACCAATCCTCCTCTTTTTGCTGAGGAAGACTGGCCCTGAGCTAACATCTGTGCCCATCTTCCTCTATTTATATGTGGACGCCTGCCACAGCATGGCTTGATAGGTCTGAGCCTGGGATCCGAACCATCAAACCCTTGGCTGCGGGAGCAGAGCACTCAAACTTAACCACTGTGCCACCAGGAAGCCCCTATCCTTTTCACTTTTATGAATTCAGTCATGTTATACAAATTAGACTCCTAATATAGTGTTAGCCAGCCCTGGTGGTCTAGTGGTTGAGATTCAGCCCGCGTTTGTTTACGGCTCAGGGAACCACACTACCCGTCTGTTGGGTGTCAGACTGTGGTGGCTGTGTGTTGCTTTGATGCTGAAAGCTCTGACACCAGTATTTCCAATTCCAGCAGGGTCCCCCATGGTGGGCAGGTTTCAGCAGAGCTTCCAGACTAAGACAGACTAGGAAGAAGGACCTGGCCACCCACTTCCAAAAATTTGGCTGTGAAAGCCCTGTGAATGGCAGTGGAGCATGTCTGATACAGCGCTGGAAGGTGAGATGATGGAACAGAAAGACCAGGCAGGGTTCTGCTCTGCTATATGCAGGGCGCTGGGAGTCAGAATCCGCTCATCGGCATTAACAACAAAGCACATGGGGATGAGCACGAATTCACTGTGGCTGCAAGGCGGAGAAGGTGAGGTGCAGAATAGTTGGCAAATGCCAGAGGTCTTCTTCTTCCCCCAATTTCAGCACCCCACCCACCCACCGAGCTCCAGAAACTAGGCCCTTCACTATTGAAACCGTTTTTCCCATCTGCAAGGAACAGAAGTTCTCCCCTCTCCTTAAATTCTGTGGACTGAGGTGGAGAGAGAAAAATGAAATCCCTGTGAAAACACTTAAGTTCTGAAGCACATGCTTGGTTTTCAGGAATTGACTATAAAACTGGAGGGTGCGCCTGCCTGATGGGGAAGCTGGAGAGCGGTGGCTCCGGGAGGGAGGCGGGGAGCGCAGCTGCAGGGCCTGCTCCCTTCCAGCACCCCGTGCCCGGCAGCACCCTCCGTGCACTCCCTGTGCACTTGCGCTGGCTCTTCCATTCTCTGTTGCCTGTGTCTCTCTTAAAGTTTGTGGCTGTTACTTACTAGAGCTGAGAACGGATGAAAAAGTGGAGAAACAGAAAACTAGATGCATTATTGAAACAAGGTCTATTTCAGGGTTTATTTAGCAGAGGAGTATATAGAGGCGATCGATCCAATTTCAAATGTGTTTCAAATGTGTTAGGAGCTCTGAGTTCTAGAGGTGGGGGCAGCAGAGCAAAGGCTCAGGGGAGGGAGCAGTAAGGGAAGCCACCCTTCAGGACCCCAGGAGGCACGTCAGGGACCTCTCTTTCTGCTGTTTCAAGGTCACCTCTAGGGCCTGGCCCTCAGGGCCCCCAAACCCACCCCTGTGCTGCACCCGACACTAGCCTTCATAGCCACGCCTGCACCCCAGGCTCTTCTCCTCATCTGACCATGAACAGGCTCCTCCTCATTAGCAATGACGGCTGGTCCCAGCCTCCCCTCCTCTGGGAAGCCCTACCCACCTGGGATGATCCATGGCATTACAGGACCAAGACATGGGCTAGCACCACACCACACACCAGGTCTCAGCGAGCAGCGAGGGCATGCAGCTCTGGGGAGGCCCTTCGTTACGGCTGTAGTTGAGTTGTCTGATGTCTCATGGCTGGCACAGCAATGCCCCCAAGTAGTACCAGACCCAATTCTATGGTTGGTGGGAGAAGGATTTTAGAAAATAGGGATGGGGGCTGGCCCAGTGGCATAGCAGTTAAGTGCACACATTCTGCAGGGCGGCCCAAGGTTCACCGGTTCGGATCCCGGGTGTGAACATGGCACCACTTGGCAAGCCATGCTGTGGTAGGCGTCCCACATGTAAAGTAGAGGAAGAGGGGCACGGATGTTAGCTCAGGGGCAGTCTTCCTCAGCAGAAAAAAGAAGAGGGTTGGCAGCAGATGTTAGCTCAGGGCTAATCTTCCTCAAAAGAAAGAAAAGAAAAGAAAAGAAGGATACTCCCCTTTACCAACTCTGACTTTATTCTCCATTTAATTCAGGATTTGGAATAATTGATGGATCCCCTAGGGCAGTTGTGAGAAAAGAGGTTAAAAGATCTTAAGCATTCAGCAAATGCAACAGGGTGATGACTGACTGACTCCAATTAACTCTCCAGGCCTCAGTTTGCTCATCGGCAAAATGGGGGAGGCAAGAGGGAGAAGTGAACCCCATTATCCCAATTTCCTGGCTCCCCGTAGTTAGTGCTCTCTCCACAGCTCACTGCAGCTTTGAGGGAGAGCATGTGGAGAAGGCCAGGGGCAGAAACAAGGCCAGGGAAGTCCCTTTCCAGTGAGGCCTCCCAAATAGTCTATATTGAAAGGACTCATCATGGCACCATTGGGTAAACTGAGGAAGCAAATGGATGCTGGGATCTGAGGAAGTTCTCACATTCTTGTGGATTCCACCCCAGGGTGCCTTTAGGAACCCTGTGGAAGGCATCAGGGTTTAGCTCACTCTGGCATAAAAGGGGTGAGCGTCTGCGAGTTGCAATTTTCACTTGCAAGCTGCCACCTGGAATCCAGACTTGGTCTGCAGCAACCGGACAGCAGAGCTGAGCGCCAGCTTCTCCACAATGTGCTGCACACATGGCAGCTCCAGCTACAGGGGTTGGCAGACGTGGTGGTTGCTCTCCAGCATCTTCCTACTTAAAAGAGATAAAAGAAACCCCGATAAAAATGAACATCAATGGATTCTCTTGAAAAGAAAGAAAATATGCTTAAAGTATTAACACATTGGATCGAAATGTAGTTTATATTTATAACCGCACGAGGAATTTGTATGGGGCAGGGGAGGAAAGTTCCAAGACTTCAGAACAGAGAGTCTTGAGTGGAGGGGCTCTTGGCCACTTCACTCTCCTCTTGGCTGGCAGGGTCTCCTTGGAGCAGCTGGCATTTTAAGGATTGCAGGCAAGATGAGAAAGATTGGTGACCCTCTGCAGAGAATGCTGGTGATATAAATGGTGACCTGATCACATCTATAAATGGTTCCGTCCCGGTCACACAGAAAGGAAAATTCTGTTTTGATCGGTGAATCGTGCAGAATATCATATCGTGGAGTTTGTGTTTTCCAATGTGAAATTATTGGTGAGACTTGTAATACAGCTCTAATGAGTTCACACCTTTAATTAATGCTTAAATTTCTCTTATGAGGTCTGTCGGGGGAGCTCCAACAGCATTATTTCGCATTTGGAAACCCGTGGCGCATGTGGGGCTATCTTGGACTACACAGAGGTAACCATCTGTGCTGGTTTGCCAGGAAGAGTCGTGGTTTCTGCATCTTGCCTTACTGTAATTATTAATAGTGTCCCCTTTCTCTGTCACAAATGCTCTGGTTTATATTTAAGTATAAGGCCACCCTAGCCAGCTGACACACTGCTGGCACAACTAGAATTGAAGATCCCACATTTCATTCACCACATCATCCACTGAAGCAAATGTTTTCCCAGTTGTCAGAAGTCCTTTATTTTTGAGTGACAGGGTGACACACAGCAGCATGTCCCTTAGAAAAGGCAATGCGTAACACATCAAACATGACGTCTCTGGTGAAAACATTTTTGTTGTTTTTCCCTTTGCTTTGTTTTATTTTCACAGTTACCAATGCCTTTGAAAATTACATTTTATGACTTCAGCAAGCATTAATTATTCCTTTTGTGTCCTGATGTCATTTTAAGCTATCTTGTTCCTAATAGGATTTAAAGTTTTAAACAAAAATTGAAACATATATCAGGGTTATGCTACTTATGCTTGCTTCTGGAAATGATTTCTCTCTCCAAAAACTTACATAAAGGAAGTTGACACGCTTTCCACAGCCCTGTAATTAAATAGGTCTGCTGAGAAGTTGTAGGTAATAGTTTATGATTCTTGAGATTAATGCCCATCATGGCGGATGCCCGTTTAAGTTGCGTTATCAAAACCAATAACGACCCAGTTCTGTAATAGGTTAGCACTGACTGCAAAATCACCATTTGCCCTTATAGCTCTCTTTTATCTCATCACTTGTCTTTCCTTTTAAATGACACTTTTTTGTGTGTTAGCTCATTCTGAGTCAAGAATTGCCAACATATGGAGCCATTAACCAAGAAATAGTATTGCACCTTCCCTGGTTAAGAGAAATGGAGTTGAAAATTTAGCCCCCTGGTATCATTATGGTAGCTCTCTATATGACTGGAGGAAAATCACATTTCAAGTTCTTCTCGCTTCCCTTCTGCCTTTCACAGCAAATTTCAAAGAATGGCAGGAGGCAGATTGGTTTGTAATAGCAATTTTTAAACCCCCAAATTAAATTAAACCGAAAAGCATGGTATACTTCTAGTTTAAATAGCGTTTCTTCCAGAAAGAACATCTCCACAGTAACAGCAATGACAACAGTAGTATTTTTCACGATCTGAGTTACTGAGCTTATGTAGATTGCAGAATATAGTTACTGTTTTCCAGAGAAACTGACAATCAGCGGAAAGTTCTTAGTAAGATCTGTGTGCTTCCAGGAGAGAGCTGTGGTCGTCCAATGACATTAGCACAGCGCCTTCTCAAATTGTTTTCAGTTCTCTTCCCCAAGGAAGAGGAACAAAGGGCCAGTAACTAGTCCAACAGAAGCTTTTCCCCATAGAATGGTCAGAAAGTTTAACTATTCAAGAGAACATATTTTACTGTAAATCTCTGTCGAGATTTCATGGTCCTTAATGATTTATGTTAATTTTTTTCACTGGTAATGCCTTTTTCTTTTGTGCATTCCACAAAGTTTTGCTCGGAGGAAGAGCCACAGAAGCTGCAGTCTGCTTTGCCGGTGGGGGAGGGGAGGGTCCGAGCAGCTTGAACAAGTAGTCCGCTGAGGCGGCTCCTTGGGCTGCCTGGAAAGGAACCAGAGCTCAGGACTGGTGGGGAAGCTGCCCCCACTTTGCCTCGCTGGGGATCCACGGGGCCCTGAAGGATGGCTCTCAAGCTTTCCAAACAGCCCCAGGAAGCACAATCTGCATCTGAAAATGAATCTTTTCTGCCTGGATTGAGCTAGCCAGGAAGGCCCAGGGCAGGGCAGGGCGCTGTTGGTTGCAGCCGACTGCCCTTGGAGGTGTGCTGTTGGATCCTTCATCCTGGGGGGTTTGCCTCTGTCCTGTGTCAAGTGACAGGCAGGAGTGGCTCTTTGCACGCGGAAGCAAGTCCGGTTGGTGCCAGAGCCGCAGGCCCAGGGATATCTGGTTTGGGCCACACTCTGGTGCTGCAAGGTTGCGCTAGCTCCTGAGCTCGCTCTCTCTCTCTCTCTTCTGCACCACTTCCCCCCGCCCCCACCACGATCCTTTCAGGCATTAATAATTTGAAGACAAATACACAAGAGTTATCCAAGGATCAGCATATTCTGGTCCTGGGGGCCTGAACACAGATTCCTTCCTTCGTGAACATCTTGTACCTGAGGAAACAGTAACGATAAGACGAGATACATCTGGCATCTGCCCGCCGGCCACCAGTGCAGAAACTATGCACGATTAGTTCCTCCTTAAAGCAAGATTACCAAATAATTCCGTTGTCAGGTCCTGGAGACCTAGAGTTACCTGCCCTGTCAACCCGACTGCCTGTATTCATGCTGCCAGGGGCGGGCTTTAGCTTTCTGGAAGATTCACCACATCTTGGATTTCAAGAGAAATCTTAGGAGTTGAAGGGTCTTTTCCTCCCTTCTCCACATGAAGTTCACTCCCTGGCAGTATCTACTTTCCCTTTGGTTTACCTCTTTTGTCCTTAGGGCCTTCCGCATCTTTTTGTTCTAAGTGCCCCAAATATGTCTCCCACACTGCCAAAACACACAGGTGACTCAAGGTCAGAACCTGGAGGCTTGGCCAGCCATTGTTCTGCACACATTCTTCACCCGAATTAATCTAAACCCCGGGCTAAATGGCCCGTAAACTGGGTCAAGGTATGGTCAGCAGGCCAACCATTGTCCTTTTTTTCCCCTCAAATGATGGGGCCACCACAGATGAAAATATCCCGCTCTTCCTACTGGTGATCGTGTTACTTTCAGATAGCTGAAATAGCAGGGCTTGGATTAGTTTCCCATCCTTTTTGTGTGGACACGGTGCCTCCTTTTTCCACTTTCTGGGAAATTTGCCAGTTTTTCAAGGACTGGGTAAAGAACAAAATAAATATTTGTAGGTAGTTTAAAAGGAGAATGAGTCTGTTGGATGTAACTCTGACTCTCCAAAGGAAAGCATTTTAATTGCTGTTCAGAGATTTTTAAGTAATTAACTTGAGAGATTCAGAAAATCGATTTTACTCAGTTTACTTTTCAGATCTATGGTCAAGGTTTGTGTGTGTGTGTGTGTGTGTGTGTGTGCGCGCGCGCGGGGGGGGGGGGGCGGAAAGGGGATGAGTCAAAGTGTAGGCGAATGAGTATAAACTCTTTATAAAGTCCGGCTTAAGTGATCGAGATAGTGTGGAAAGTAAACAACCTCTTTGTGTTTAGTAATCAGGCTCCCAGTCAGTGCCACAAAGTGTTTACTCAACATTCCGCATATACTCTAATTTTTTTTAAGGGATTTCACTGAAATTTGGGACCTTAGGTGGTTGGTTGTTTATTACTAGTCTATCATTTTGGGGAGGCTCGTTCTGTGTCTGAGATTACAGACCAGAGAACTGGATTCCAGCAAAGGTTCCTGCGGGGGCCCCTGTGTGCCATGCCTTCCATGCCTGGCTGCGGAGCCTCCGCGGTTCGTGGCGGTGGCAGCAGGCGGCCTGGGTCCCGGGGAGGGAAGCCCACCACCTGTTGGGGCCGCGGGAGCGCGCGGCGCGGGGCCGGGCCGGGCACAGCCCCCATCCCTCCCAGGCCAGTCCGGCCCGACGCGGGGCGCGCGCGGAGGGACGGGGGAGGCCCGGCGCTGGAATGCAGCGTTCTCGGGCGCGAGAGACTTTGCACCGGAGTCGAGACTCGTTTGGGGTGGGGTTTCGCCCGGTCTCCTCCTCCCCACCCCTTGGGCCCCCTTCCAGGCGCTTTGTGGGAGCTTTCAGAACCGCGCTCGGAAGTTTAAAGCGCAGCGAGGAGCTTGTGCCGTAGGCAGGGACAATGGAAGAAAACGAAAGCCAGAAATGTGAGCCGTGCCGTCCTTACTCAGCAGACAGCAGACAGATGCAGGGTAAGTAACAGACTCATTCAAAGATGGAGTTACAGGTCCCCGCGCCCCTCGCCGCCCACTGCTTTTTATAGCTGGAGACAGGGCGCATGGCGAAGAAAAAGCGTGACTTCTTGGGGTGGTGCGTTTTCAACACTGAGTGGAGAGCTGTGATTTCTTGGGTTTGGCTTGATCTCTGGCAGGATTTTCTGGAGCAGCAAAAGCAGTGGCGTGGTGATGTCACATTTGTCGCACAGTAAGCAGTCAGTATGTGCTGTATCTCTAGGCAATGACAAATGTATCGCAAAAAGCAGCTTTTCCCACTCGCTGCTCCAGGCGTGGGAGCAAGGAGCTGCTTCTGTGAACTTCTCCCTGGCTCTCTGGGACGGCAGCATTTCCATTCATTGGTCGGGGGGTTCCATGAGGCAAATGCATGTTGAACGCAGTTTTGTGGTGTTTTAGAGCTAAATCGGGGTTGAGAGGTGTTTCATTTTACAGATCAGAACAGCGGGGGCGCATTTTGTACATCTGGACGATAGATGGAACTCTGTGAATCTTCTGTGTGCTTTAATTCAAAAGTTGGGAGTTGTTAGGCAATTTTGGTCAATTTTCTCCTGGCAGTTTCCCTTTAATTGTGTTTATAATAGACTTGTCTTTTCCGTAGGGAATTTCCAGAAGCTTCTCTTGTTCCAAAGAAATTTCGCAGTGGGGCTGGTGGGGAGAGGACTGCTCTGCTCTCCACTGTCTGACGTCTGCGGTGCCCGGGCCTGTGCTGTTGTATCATATAGGCAGCGTGTTCAGAAACCGCACGATCCAGAACCACCCCCGCCCACCCGGCCCCAGGTTCATCCAGGGGCCAGTTAGTAACCAACTAGGAGACGTGCTTGCGGGGCGCCGCGCGCTGCGTGGGCGTAGGGATTATGCACAGGGGAAAAGGTGTGTGTTTGTGAAAAAGGCAAAAGGGAAGTAACAAATGACTCATCCACACTGAAAAGGCAGAACTAAGCCAGACAGAAGAAAAAGCAATTACGAGAGATAGAAAGAAGCCCCCAGTGAAATGCAGGCAACTTTAAGCTTAGTAAACCCTGGAGAATCCCTGAGTCTGACAGTCATCAGTCTGGCTGTCTGTTTGTGCTTCCAAAGCAGAGCGCTCTCCCTGAGGGCGCCTGGTCAGTGGAGTCCAGCAGGAGATAAGGCTCCCTGCCCTCCCTTCCCCCGCTGATTTGATGGGACTGGATCCTGCAGCAGCCTCTGGGCCTGGCTGAAAGAAATCGGTCAGAGCCTAAAGGGGCGATTAGATGGGACCAATTTAAGGAATCACTTTCAAACAACCACAGCAATTCGAAGATGCTCTGGAGGCTGAAGATGGTGAGACTGAGGGAATGTGATCACTTGATTCATGTATTCATTCATTCAAGGAATATTGAACATCTGTTATATAGTAGTCCCTGTTTTAGCTGCTGGAAATCCAGCCGTGAACAAAGTTGACTAAAAGTACTTGCCCTCATGAAACTTATATTCTAAGGGCCAGGTTTTGGAGGAGAAGGAGGAGGTGGTGGAGACAGATAGTGAACAAATAAGCAAAATATGTAGCCTGTTACATGGCAAGGTTGCCAGATTTAGCAAATAAAAATACAGGATGCCCAGTTAAATTTGGATTTCAGATAAACAACAAATAATTTTTAGGATAAGTGTATCTCATGCAATATTTTGGACATACTTATACTAAAAAATTATTTGTTTAGCCGAAATTCAAATTTAACTGGGCATCCTGTATTTTATCTAGCAAGCCTATTAAATGGAAATAAGGCTGTGGTGAAAAATAAGGCTTGGAAAGGCAATAAGGAGTGTAGGGGGTGAAACTGTAGATAGCATTATGAGGGAGAGCCTCACCAAGACCCGAAAGAGGAGAGGGAGGGAACAGCACGGATATGCTCAAAGAACAGCAAGAATATGGGAGACAGATGGGATGAAAAGAATTTAAGAGGTAATCCCAGGCCAGAGCATGCAGGGCCTGTGACACGACGGTAAGGACTTGGGCTTATATTTCAAGGGAGGTGGGAGCTGCTGGTAGGTCTGACCTGTCTCATAAAGGGTGATACTGGGTGCTGTATTGAGAATAACCCAAGTGGGGCTGGGGGAAGGGCAAGGAGGCTAGCTAAGAGGCTTCTTCAGTAAAACAGGCAAGAAATGGCACCAGTTTGGACTAGGGGCAGTAGAGCAGGGGATGATAAGAAGTCAGATCCTAGACGTACGTTGAAGGTAAAGCCAAAAGAATTTGCCAAGGGATTGGATGGGGGATATAAGAGAAACAGAGGAGTCAAAGATGACTTCACAGATTTTGATGTGGGGCCTGCCCTGTGGTCTGGTTAAGTTTGGTGCACTCTGCTTCAGCAGACTGGGTTTGCCGGTTTGGTTCCTGGGTGCTGACCTACACCACTCGTTTGCAGCCGTACTGTGGTGGCGACCCACACATAAAGTGGAGGAAGATTGGCACAGATGTTAGCCCAGGGCTAATCTTCCTCAAGCAAAACAAGAGGAAGGTTGGCACCAGATATTAGTCCAGGGCTAATCTTCTTCAGCAAAAAAAAAAAAAATTTGGTCTGCACACCTGGAAGGATAGAGTTGCCATTAATGTACTTAAATGGGAAAGCATTTGAGAGGACTAGATGAGAGGGTGTTTATGGTTTCAAATGGGTGGAGTGCGGAAAACCTTTTGGGTTTGTTAGGATTGAGAAGTTTATCAGGCATCCGTGTGTAGATGATGACTGATTTGGATATTTGTGACTGGAATTGAGGAGAGAGGACTGGGGCCTCTGATGAGAGATGGGCTAGGATTGGGTCTCTGTGGGGAAGAAAAGATCCAAGAGATGCGCCCTGGGGCACTCCAGCATTTAGAGGGTAGGAAGGAGTGGCTGGAGAGATGGTGAAAGAGGGATAAGAATCCAGGTTAGCTTTTAAGATCCCATTGAGTTCTGGGTGAAAATGATGCTGTAAAGGATGTGGCTTTGTTTCCAGTTCTTCGGTCAGCACAAGGACCACAGATGGGAGGCTCTCTGATGCAAACATCATCCACAATACTACATGTCCTTTCCTGTCATTGCACTATCCATGGATGATGTTTGTTTCTCTGTATGTTTCAACCAGTGACCACGTGGTACTCCAGGGCAAAGACCACATCTTCATCTTTATGTCCCTGGCACCTAACACAGCGCCAGGCGTGCAGAAGCCCCTCAATAAATATTTGTTGAACAAAAGGTTAATTATACCACCCAGGGCTTTGAGTTGATCAATCTACTATAGATAAGGGTCCCTCAGTGATCATGTAACTTTACTGTCCAAACCAAGACACTTCTGAGAGTGAAAGTGAACGCTATAAATAATTTCGCTGGGACAACAGTTGTAACCCAGAAGTGTTTTGGCAAACTGGGCCATATGGTCGCCTCAAGAATAGCTCTAATCGATGAGGTTTTTGTGACTGAATGGGCAGGCCGCTGGGTAAATAACAGTGTGAAGTGTGCTGCGAGGTGCATTGTGAGTAGGCGCTCAATAATTGGTTGGATTTGAATCTAACTATATCATGCTCCCTTTGACGGCCATGGGCTCCTCAGATTGGTCCTGCAGGTTCCTTGGGATGCATCTATGTGGCCACAGCAGCCTGCGGTGTCTGCTTTTGCTCTAGCCCCTACAGTCTGGACGCCTTGTGCAGGTGAAGTGCTGTCAGTGCCCCTGCCTGCCTCCCCTACTCCCTGATTCACCAGCTTTTAAGATACTTAGTATTTGCTATGGTGGCAATCATTTTGCAATATATAAGTGTATCGAATCAATACATTGTACACCTTAAACTCAGACAATGTTATATGTTAGTTCTATCTCAATGAAGCTGGAATAAAAAATAGGTATTACTGGCAGCCTGACAGAGTGCAAGCTTGGGGAGTCCCAGGCATTCAGCTCTTTCTCAGAAGTCTCCTCTAAAATTGCCCCGTCCGTCTCTGTCCCTTATCCTGTTTTATCCTTCAGAGCACTTATTACTACGTGACATTTATGTTGCCTATTGTTTGTTTGTCATCTACTCCCTAATTATAATGTAGATCTTCTATGAGAGAAGAGAATTAAGTCTGTGTTGATCACCACTTCGCTACATCTCCTAACTCCTTTCAGTGTAGGAGAAAATACTCAATAAATATTTGTGTGAATGAATGAATGAGTCAATTAACTAACCAGCACTTGAGACAAGAATGCTTTTCTGAGTGAGTGAGAGGCTGTTCTTATTTTGCGTAAAATCTGTACCAAAAACCCTCTTCATCACTTACTTAATTTTTAAGAGTTTTTTAGAAGAATACAGTGGTCTGGTTTTGGCTGTAATTTCTGTACCAGGTTGTATATGGTGGTGATCTTTCTGATATTAACAAGGGAGCTGGAAATCTGAGGAAGCCTGTGGGCCCCCAACAGAATATGTGACATATATTCGTCAAATAGGCTGATTGCTCTAACAACCCCCTAATCTCTGTGGTTTAGCATAATCAAGGTTAACTTTTTGAACATAGTGGAATGTGGACATTCCTGGCCAGGTAGATGTCCTGGGTGGCCCACCTCCAGGCTGACTCTGGGATTCAGGCTCCTTCTGTCCAAATTGTGACATTCCACAAGGCCTTGTAGGTTTCTGCTGGAGCTTTTGCATCCAACTAGCCAAAGAGGAAAGAGAAAGGGTGTGGAAGATTATTTAGGAGGTCCGGGGCCACATCACTTCGGCCCACATTGCATTGACTAGAATTAGTACAAGGCCCCAACTAGTCCAAGGGGACTAGAACATGTAGTCTTCCTGTGTGTGCAGCAGGAGGATATTGTTCGAATTTGTAGCCTGACAAAATTCTGTCACTACCGTGGTAGGGCCAGTAGGTTATACAGCCAGACAAAACAGCAACTCCCCACAATATTCCTATGACAAGAGACCATCTTGGCACAATTTAAAAAGCTGCATCTCAGAGACAGCTAACACCAGAAGTCGCTATAAAGGAGTGAGGGATTGCTTCTCTAAGAAGCCGTGGCCTACAAATCTCGGCCCAGGAATAAGATCTCAGGGAAGCCCTCAGCCCCGTTGCTGGCTCTCAGCTACAACGCAGCAGGGAATGCCTGAATGATACAAGGCCCCAGGTCTCTTGCTGCAGGTCAGCTGATCCAACACAGCAGCCTGAGTTGTGGCCTAGAAGCCAGCGCCAGCAGCTCCTGGGATCACCTGCCTGCAGGATGACGTGCTGTGTGCACGACTCATCTTCCATAATCCTCTGTCTACTTGGTACCCACCCCAGATCCCACTTTCTCCTTTCACTTTCCAGAATGTCTACACCCCACCAGGAATCCCTTTGAAACACGGGAAGAGTCTCCCTGTGGCACTTCTGCCCTCCTCGTGCCCACTTCTGCTCCAGGAAAGATTGGAGGGGTTGTTCCTGCTGGAAGCTCCTGGTTTGCTCTTTGCCCTGCTGGAAGCGAGCTACAAGGAGGAGTCGCTCTGGGCTGTGCAGAGGCTGGGAGGGGCAGGAAGGGGAAACTGGAAGCCTTGTCTTCAGGCGACAGCTTCACTATTTGTTTGACATGGATTCCCAGAATAGCAAACAGCTAGACACACCCATATTTAAATGTTAGCACCAAAGCACATTCCAGATGAGAAATAGAACTGTCTTTCTGTTTTGATGGCTTGGGTACTCTATTCATGCGGCTAATGAGGAGCTGGCGGGCCTGAGATCCCTGACTCCATGGCTGTGGAATTGTGGCTAAACCTCCTTTGCCCGCTCCCTCTCTTGTTTGTTTCTATCCCTGCTTAGATTTTCTCCTCAGCTGAGAGACCACATTCTCTCCAAATGACTGGGATGGGTGGGTTGTCCTTCTCCCTCAGGCATGGGAGTTGGCAGCCTCCAGCCAGCTGAGTCTTACCGAGGAAAAGGCTCAGGTGACCAGGATGCTCTGTGTGGAAAGTGGTGCTGGGTTGCTGGGGGCGTCTGGTTAAAGTGGAGCAGATGTGTGGTGGTGGGATGGGAGGCAGTTGGGGCCGACAGAGAGCTGGGGCAGCAAGGAGCCGGCTCCTAGGGCAGTTACACATCTGCCAAGGGACTGTGTGTTTAGCTGTTGGTGCATCAACCACTGGTGCTGTTCGTTCCTTTCCTCCAAATCGCTTTAACCTGTTAAGCCACCGGAGACATTTTAGAAGTATCCACAGGAAAGAAAAAATGGAAAAGTAACGTTAGGGTTAACATGACCTTCTCAGTGCAAAATTAGGAAAGATGGGGCTTTGGAGAGTCAGTAAGTTGGGGCTGCCTGAAGGTGAATGTTGACAGAGGACTGACTCTAGACTCCAGCCCTCCACCCTCCTCGCTTCTTTCCCAATTTGTTTCAAGGAAGAAAGTGGAAAACTCTTTTCAGTCTCCAAGCGGCTGCTGTTCTGACTCTGTCGACCTCTTTTGAGGATCCCTGGATGAAACAGAACAGTTCGTGCGAGTCTGCGTGGTGTAGAGAGGCAGAATGGGACTCATTGGTATTTGGGGTCCGTGAGCGTTTATTCATATGGGTGGATTTGGATGTTTGCGTGTTATGCCCATGTAAAGAAATCATCTTTCCAGAGATTCAATCCTGCTAATTAACCTAACTGTCCTGGGTAATTTTAAAAAGATATTATTTTAATGATGTCCAAAGTAATCTTTTGACAACAAAAAAAGTGAACAGCCTGATCAAAAACTGTGCAGAGGGTATGAGCAGAAGTTTTCCCAAAGAAGGTATGCAGATGGCCCACAGGCACATGAAAAGATGTTCAACATCACTAATTATTAGGGAAATGCAAATCAAAACTACAATGAGATATCACCTCACACCTGTCAGAATGGCTATAATTAACAAGACAAAAAATAACAAGTGTTGGAGAGGATGTGGAGTAAAGGGAACCCTCACACTGGTGGCGGGAATGCAAACTGATGCAGCCACTATGGAAAACAGTATGGAGATTTCTCAAAAAATTAAAAATAGAAATACCATATGATCCAGCTATTCTACTACTGGGTATTTATCCAAAGAACATGAAATCAATAATTTAAAGAAATTTATGCATCCCTGTGTTCATCGCAGCACTATTCATAATAGCTAAGACATGGAAACAACCCAAGTGTCCATCAATGAATAAATAGATAAAGAAGATGTGGTATATATACACAATGGAATACTACTCAGCCATAAAAAAAGACAAAATTGTGCCATTTGCAACAACATGAGTGGAGCTTCAGGTTATTATGCTAAGTGAAGTAAGTCAGACAGAAAAAGACAAATAATGATTTCACTCATATGTGGAAGATAAACACATAGATAAGAACAGATTAGTGGTTATCAGAGGACAACGGGGTGGGGAGGACGAAAGGGATAAAGGGGCACATATGTATGGTGACAAATAAAAACTAGGCTATTGGTGGTGAATATGATGTAGTCTATATAAAATCTGAAATACAATAATGTACATCTGAAATTTATACAACATTATAAGCCAATAAGACCTCAATAAAAAAAAAGTAATCTTAAAAATCCATTTAAAAGTCAGCAGAGTTAGGTCAGGTATACAGCAATTTTGGCTAGTACAAAACTCATACGCACACGCACATTCAAAAGTGTAAAGCCAAACCTCTTCAGATTGCACACATATTTACCAACCTGAGACGCGGCATTTTCTGCATCTAGCTTTATTCAATAGATCGTGTTAGTTCTGTATTGTTAAAGAAGACACCACAAAACAGGTAGCCGTCATGTGAGTTCATGCAATGAGAGGGTAACCTACATAAATGAAATTACGGTTAATCTCCCAATATCTTTTAAACCGATAGTTCTGTCTTCTTCCCCTTCTAAACTTGCTGCTGAAACTAATGAAAAGTAGAAGTCCACTGATCTGGCTGTTTTTTTCTCTGCCTTTCCTCATCAGTGTCTGATGGAGATGCTCTAGGTAGCAATGTAATGAGAAGTGAAGGGTAGACAAGAATTATTCCCAGAACACACATGTAAAGGTAAAAGATGGGAACAGGAAGACCAGCCTGTGAATAAAATATTTTCTATACCTAACCAAAGCGCGTCGGACCTAGAGTTCTACACGCAGACGTTTCTAGGCAGAGAAAAGGGAAATGTGGTGGCGGCATCGCCTTTAGACGAACTGGTTTACGCGTACGTTCTGGACCCCTGTTGCTTTGTGTCACTGCTGTGAATGTTGGTTCTCTATTTATCTGGGACTCAAATCTAGAACTCTCAAATATTGGATCTCTTTTTCTGCACGTAAGTTGTAAACATAAATAATTGGCAAACAAACTGTTACTGGAAACATGTTTTTTAAAATAACTTAGAGTAGATTTAAAAGATTTAGAGCTAGAAAACTCTTTGCATATCTAACGCTAGTCCGATCATCCTCATTTTGTAATGAAGACAATGAGGCTGAAAGAGGTCACATTGTTTGTTCCAGGTCTGGGATTAAAGGCAGGACTCCTGCAAGCCACCCCAGTGCCTCATCCAGGGAATTATGGACACAGGCATCTTATCCTGCCTCATTGTAATGCTGTAGGAGAACTCTCCCCATGAGGAGAACTGGACAGTTTCTGGATTGCTTCTGAATGTTCCTTACTTTCTCTTCCTATTCTGGTTTTTCAGAAGTAACTCCCTTTTCTCAGTTAACTGGAATCTTCATACCTGACAGCCCATTTGCCATCATTGAGAACGAGTGGAGACTCCCTCTCCATGTCCTGCGCTTGAAGCATCGTCCTTGCCTGCCTCGGTTGCTCAGTTCTCAGTAGAAGTCAGCTTGTTCTTTAAAGGCCAGGTCAAAGGCAGGGTGTCTAGGGCAAGGCCTTCGAAATGTTCCATATCTCTTCCCTTTTCATTGTGTGTTTCAGATAAAGTCTACTTCAAGTAAGATGTGTCAAAGCCTTTACATCCCCTCGATTATTCCTTCTAATAATATTCTTATGCTTACTTGGTTTATGTGAATGAAGAAAATAGAATTTTCAAGTGGTTCACATGCCAATGATTATAATAGCTGTTTTTGGTCTTGGAGATGAAACAAATGTTGCAGAAATCACCTTCAGATTATAAAAATATAAAAATCCTGTTACCAGGATGAAACTATAACCAGGATCACTGGCGTTAACTTGTCTGTAGTTACAGATGAAGGTAAGCCGTAACCCAGTTTGCCTGCAGACTAGTCTGCCCAAGTGTTCTCATTTTGAATAACCTCAGAGAAAGAGTCAGGAATAGCAGAGTTTTTGCTGCAATATCTTTATTTCTAAAGTGCGATTTTTCCTATTCTTTTTGATTATTGATTTTTTTCCCCTTCTTGCCTCCAAATTAAAAACTCTGCTAAGTAACAGTCATACATTAACGGCTGCCACAGACCTTCTTGGTGTTCTGTAAATGAGATTTCTAGTGTGAAATCATTAATTGTAAACTGTCTTTGTTTTTTTTTTGGCTTTTAGAACAAGGAAAAAGCAATCTGCATGGAGCATTAGAAGATGCAGAATGTCGCAGAACTAAGGAACGCCTTCCTAATGCCAACAGTCGGGTTTCAGGTTCCAAGTCATCCCGCAATATCCCAAGGAGACACACTCTAGGTGGGCCCCGAAGTTCCAAAGAAATACTGGGAATGCAGACATCTGAGATGGACAGGAAGAGAGAAGCGTTCCTAGAACATCTAAAGCAGAAATACCCGCATCATGCCACAGCAATCATGGGCCACCAAGAGAGGCTGAGAGACCAGGTACGGATGTGTCTCCATGTCACTCTGCAAAGCTCGTTCTTTAATGAACACGAGGGAAAGCGAAGTGACTTGCAGTTTAAAGGGGGAAAAATGGTTGAGTGGGCTGAGCCCGCCATTGAGTTCGTCCAGATGTCTTCTGGGGCTCTGGAGGAGGGATCAAGCTGTAGAAAAGCATTGGCCTGCCAGGTAGCCTTCTTTTCCAGCACAGCAAGAGAATAGGAGGCCAGAGAGGAGAGACCCAGAGAGTAGACACTTCCCCAAAAAGTGTCTCCATATTCAACCAGAAATACAGCCAAAGTGCGGGCATTGAAGGGGTATGGTTTGACTCGGTAAAGCTTAGGACCAACTACTGTGCACTCTGATGGCACTGAGTGCTTAGCATAGTGAATGAATGAATACAAGAATACATTTTCAGGGTGAAATAAAGCACAGAGAGATAGACTTATGATAAACCCCTGTTCCTTAAGAAGCTGACTTTAGGGTTTTGTTTCTGCTCGTTTTTTTTCTTTTTAACCAGAGATGTTTTCCTTTTGCATGTGTGGCTTTCTGCTGCCTTCAGCTACCTGTTTTCTCAGGTTATCCTGACAGCCAGGCAGATATTACCCAACTGTGGCTCAGGGTATTTTTGTTTTGTGGTTGTGTGTAATTACTGTTCAGCAGACGGCGCAGCTTTGGGGTCACAGGAGATGGCAGGCCTCCTCTGTAGCCCTCATAGGCGTGTTATCAGATTGACCTTTGAGAATGGAGAACATCATAAAGGAAGCAGAACACTTAGTGATATGCATGTCAGGGATTTCCACACTCTGGGTAGAGAGGCAGGTTCTGTGTTTTAAGTCTGCTAGCTTGCCAGTTGGTTTGTTATAAAAATGATCTGTAGGGGCCAGCCCTGTGGCCTAGTGGTTAAGTTCAGTGGGCTCTGCCTCGGCAGCCTGGGTTTGGTTCTGGGCATGGACGTACACCACTGGTCAGTGGCCGTGCTGTGGCGGTGACCCACATACAAAATAGGGGAAGACTGGCAATGGATGTTAGCTCAGAAGAAAAAAAAATTCTTCAGAAGAAAAAAAAAAGGTATCTCTAACTAACTCAGCTTTTGATCATCCATGGAAACGGAGATTGGCATCAGCATGAATAATTTAGATCTATACTTTATCCTCAATCTCATTCTCTCCCTTATTCAGCCTTCTCTTCTATGAAGTATTTTCCAGAGTGCCTAAAAATGTGAGATGTGCTTTTGAACTTTATGTTTGCTTTTTGCTCACATTGCCAAAAGGCAGTAGACCCAGAGAAGAGAAAGGAAACAGGAATCTTGGTTGATGTAGAGATGAGTGGATTAATTCTTCAGCTATTAGTAAAGGAAGGCTATCTTCATTCAAGTATATATAGAAAATAACCCCTATTTTCTTTAAAAAAATTTTTTTTCTCATTTTTAAATTTTTCCTTAGTTTTATTAAGATATAATTGATGTCCAGTAGAAATTCCCCTATTTGCTGTTGGTGGCAGGGTCACTGTTCACTTAAGTAATGGAATGAATGTATGCCTCTCCTCTGTCATTTTTGTGAGGTGCCATACTTTATCCAAAGTGGTTCAGATTGGGCAAACTCAAACTCAGTGTAGTTACAGTTACAAAATTTGCTATGGAAAAGTTGAAATTTGAATCTGGTCTGAGCTCAGAATCCTGTTTATTCCACTATTCTGTAAGTTGAAGATCTTGCTGCTAGAGCAGATAATATGGTCTGTACATGGGGTATAAGGGATGTAGGGAGGATGTGTGTGTGTGTGTGTGTGTGTGTGTGTGTGTGACTATGGAGACAAGAGTCGGTGAAGGAGGCTAGAAAATTGATTATGTGTTGAGTGAGGAGGGAGAATATATTTTTTTAGAGTTAAAATATTAATTTTGCTGAGAAGTGTAGAAATTAGTCTGTCAAATGGTATATTTTCCATGTTAAAAATATTTCAATTACTATCATTACTAGCAATAACAATTATTATTGTACTATTATTCATGATGTCATAGTTAGTGCTACTAGCCAGCTCTGGTAGTCTAGTGGTTAAGATTCAGTACTCTCACTGCCTTGGCCTGGGTTAATTTCCATGTCCGGAAACCACACCACCCGTCTGTTGGTTGTCACACTGGTGGCTGCATGTTGCTGTGATGCTGAAAGGTATGCTACCCTTATTTCCAATACCAGCAGGGTCACCCTTGGTGGACAGGTGTCAGCAGAGTTTCCAGGCTAAGACAGACTAGGAAGAAGGACCTGGCCACCCACTTCCAAAAAATTGGCCATGAAAACCCTGTGAATAGCAGTGGAGCATGTCTGATATAGCTCCAGAAGGTGAGAGGATGACGCAGAAAGACCGGCAGGGTTCTGCTCTGCTGTCCACAGGGCGCTAGGAGTCGGAATCCACTCCATGCACTAACGCCAATTATTGCTACTACTATGTTGATGGTGGCTTTGGCTAAAACTATTACGTGGGGAGCCTAAATATAACCAGAAGGTCGTGAAGGGTGCGTGATATCAGATGACAGGAAATAATGAATGTGACTTAGCAGCCTCAGACTCGGATCTCCTGTCACATAATCTCTGCCATAGGTGTGGTCCGGCCATGGCTGATCAGCTGTCCCTTCGCTGTGTAAATCAAGATGAATTCTTTTGTATTCCAAGCTGAGCGTCCAAAAGGGGAAAGATTTTGTTGCATGGATCTGTGTACACATTTTTCACTCCACTGCTGTGTTGCAAATGAACCCTACTTAGCATTGTAAACATCAGAGATAAGCTTAGGCAGTGGTGTAGGAAATTCTTATGGACAGAACATCACCTTCTGTCTTTTTCATTCTTTTCTCCTGCTCCCCATTTCCGCTTTCCTATCCTCTTCTCCACGAGGCCCTTTGTTCCTCCCTGACCTTTTGACAATGGATTATTCCCATACTTCCTTTGCAAGAAGATCACATGACCAGCCATAAGGAAGAATTCCAATAACCCAAACCTGATGGATTTCTCCAGATCCTGAGGTTCTAAATTCCATCTACTCTTCTGGTGGCTGTTTTCCTGGCTGCCTCCCAGAGAAGTGGCTTTAGTGAGAAGAGTGCCAAGGAGGGAGATCAAGGATAAGATGTTGAAAATGCTGCACATAGCACCTTACATGAAGTATCTTGGTACTAAGGGAATCTAGCTTCTAATTCCTTGGTATTAAACCTAAGGAGAATTACGGCATGCCTTATGTTTTGAAATCTGAATTCAAATACTGGAAGATTCATGGTTGAAAACTTTTATTTGAGTCTTTGAAAATAAGTCAGTCAGGAATTTTCTTCAGTCTAAATTATTGAAAAGCAAAGAGGTTTCCTTAACGCTCTTCTACTGTCTTTAGAAAATGCACATGACCGTTACTGCTGCGTAATGCTTATCTGCCTAATAGTAGCTGTAATGTGCTTGTGTGGGGCGATCAGACTGAAGTGCGTCATCTGGCAGCCCAGGGCTGGGCTCTGTGGTCAGGCAGGACTGGGTTGGAATCCAACCTCCACCATGTGCTAATTGTATGATTTGCAGCTAATGACTTCATCTTCCTGTTTCAGTTCCGTCATTTGTCCAAGGACAGTAGCACCTATATCACAGAGTATTGAGAAAGAAAATGATAGAATCTCTTACTGTCTCAATGGCAGCTCTTGGTGTCGTAATATTCTGGTTTATGGTGTCCTAAAGAAGAGTCTCAGGGGCTCTTATTTTCAAATTAGTGTTTAAAGTCATTTTACTTTTTTATCAACATATATTTGAGTACCTGAAGAAGTTTCTTTTTCCCATTGTCAGAGCGTAGTTTTATTTTATTTCTGAAACTTACTTGTATTTTTCCTTCATTAAAGGCTTAAAATTTTGGATTTCTTTCACTCATTCATCCCATACATATTTATTTGGCACCTACCATGGTAAAGGCGTTGCGAGGTTTACAAGGGATGAGCTATAAGACAGTGAAAGAAATAAGGCATCTGTGTACAGAGACTAATCCTTCAAGATCCAGCCCCAATGTCACACCTTCTGAGCTGGTCATAACATCTTGCGTACCTGTATTGTAGCATCTAATCATGCCTTTATTGTACTTTCATTTATGTTTCTTTCTCCCATCTAGAATATGCTTTTGGAGGCCAAGAACCTTGTCTTAATCACCTTTGTAAATTCAGCATTTAAAGGAGCACACAACCTAAATTAGGCGTGATCAATTTTTGTTGAATGAATGAGCCAATATTTCTAATACGTTAGAATTAGATAGGTACCATAGAGTGGTACAGATGTGGGGTGTTGGGGGGGAATCCAAGAATTAAGAAATTGACTGCAGTTTGGGTAGTCAGCAGAGATTGAAGCTAAGAAAAGCAAAGAAAGGCTGAGTAACTTCCCTCAAGTTAAGAAGCCAGCATTTGAATGAGGGTCAGAATTTCCAGTGTCTGTGATCTTTCCATTCGTTATTGACCTTGGGGTTTGCTGCCTCCACATTTAATTTCTCTAAAGTTTTGCTAACAAATTATGTAGGTCACAGTGAATCAAACAATACAGACATTCCATTGTCATTTCTTTAAAAAGATAAATCTTAATTCAATTCCAAAGCATGTGAGGTAACCATAGCAAATAGATTCTGGTATATATTTTACATTGAAGGAAAGTTACTTTTTGGAAATAGCTCTGAATTCCTTAAGGTCTGTAGGTCAGCAGTCTCTCGGTCATGGTCACTCTGTAACTATACATGTGGAAATGCTCTTCCTTCATGTCTTCACTGATAAAGAAGCATGTCCAGCTGGCCTCTCACCTGCAGAAGCCAGCTCTTCACTGCTAGTCTCAGAAACCTTTCTGAAAATAATTTTTTGATCTTTATTCCCTGTTGCCCACAGAATTTCTATTTAACTAACTAGAAATATAGTTCCTGCTTTGTAGTTACAGTTAATTTCTGTGTGTTCTTATATCTAATGTGGTCAAACTGATACCGAACCTCTTAATCTCAAATTCGCATGCCTGATGTGCGGTAAACCAGTCACTGAGACTTGGTGCTTGGAGATGGAGAAAGGTTTATTCAAATTGGCCCAAATGAGAAGGTGGGAGGATAGGTTCTCTCAAATCTGCCTTAACAAGAGAAGGAAGCAGTGGGTTTTATAGAGCTAAAGGGCTTGCCACGAGGACTTTTGGAGAAACAAAAGGGAAATCCGTGTTTCTTTCACTCCAGGTAAGCCCTTGGGCAATCTTACTTGTGGGTACGTGGCAGCTGGGGCTTGGTTATCTGATGATCCTTGAAGGCATTCTTTTTCTTCTGTAAAATAAGCTCATAAATCCTTGTGACCCTGAGTCACCCGTCAGGTTAAACAAGAAAACAGCAAATTGACAAGATTAACTTCTTTTCATCCATGTCTGTGTTGGGAACAAGGTGGAAAGGTAATCTTGTTCTTATTGAATATTTACAGTAACCCTCATGTTACTTCAGAACCTTAGGAGGAAAGACCTGCCCTCAGGCCAGGGCTGTGCCGCTGTTGAGTGCCCCTCAGGCCTCCCCAGCGCCCCCTCATCAAACCAGCCTTTGTGTTTGTAGGAAATAGCACTGGAGCTGTCTTCTCAGTGCCTGGTTAGTTTGGCGCCACTTACCATTGTCTACTGTAGTCCTGGTGTATCTGGTGCTGAAAGGTAACTATGCTGCCAATTATGAAAATGGAAATAAAGCAAATATCTATCAGTCTGTTTATTCATAAACACCCCAAGTTTCAGTTCATTCTACTCTTTTTTTAACAACCTCTAAAGAACTTTATTTATTGGTGCAGTTGTTCTATCGAATTTGGAACTCATGGTTTTGGTTCGGATTCAACAGTATCCATTCCTTTGACTCACATCTCCTTTAGAGAAGATATATACAGTAGCCCCCTTTATCCGCTGGGGGATACATTCCGAGACCCCTAGTAGATGCTTGAAATCACAGATAGTACTGAACCGTAACTAATAACAAAATAGAACAATTATAACAATATGGTGTAATAAAAGTTATGTGAATGTGGTCTTTCTCTCTCTCTCTAAGTATCTTACCGTACTGTCCTCACTTTTCCTCTTGTGAGGATGTGAGATGATACAGGGCCTGCGTGGTGAGAGGGGGGAGGGACATAGGCCTTGTGATGCAGCGTTGGGCTACTGTGGACCTGACCATATGTCAGAAGGAGGAGGACCTGTTTGGGGACCGCAGTTGACCTCGGGTAACTGAAGCTACGGAAAGCGAAATCTCAGATAAAGGAGGATGACTGTACTCAATTTTGTCAAGAATCGTGGAAAATTGGACAAAAACAGAGAACAAAAGAAATCTTAACTGCGTTTGAATCAGAAAAATAGGCCTTACGAAATAAACACTCCAGAAGCAAGCACTGCTTCCAGTTGGTAGAAAACGGCATTTTGTTCCTGTTGCCTCAGAACTCACTGAAAACGATTAAGGGTGTTAACAATGGAAAGGGAGAGAGGAAAAAACTCTGTCTGGAGCAAAACAAGGAAATGATGAGGACCCACGGAAAGGCTTGGGGAGACCAGGAGATGTCTTTCTGGAGACCCAGTGAACACAGAATATGGGAAGAGAAGGTAGAGTTAAAGGAGGAAAGGACGCTGCCATCAATTTGTGCAGCCTTGACCTCACCTTCAACAGATGAGGCTTTTTGGATGAAAAGTGGGGTTAATAGAAGAGGGGAGGCCGTGATTACCAGATCTCAATACATCGAGCCACTGAAAGCCTGTGATTTAAAGGGCTTTGCTGTGCACCACACAGACGTCGAATGCCACACGCTGAAGAGTGAGGGTGACACACTTTTAGGGCAAAGCAAGTAACATATTTTTGTGGAGAGGGCTTTTGATGTCACAAACTGAGACTAGAGTGCCAGCTGCCTCTGCTCACTCCTCCCTTCTGTGTGCTAGTTTTCTATAGCTAGCTGGCCCCATTCAAATGTGAGCTATAATAAGAAAGGAGCCAGTAGGAGGTGTATACCTTAAAACTGATGTATTAATCAGGACAGTCTTGATTATGCTGCATAACAAATAAACACTGTTGGGGTATGTGTGTGTGTGTTATGACACAAAAATATTTTTTCACACACATAGAGTTTGTTGTTTGGGCAACTCTCCTGAGAAGTTGTCCTCGCAATAACTTCATGATTCAGGCTGCTTCCATCTTTTAGTGATGCCATCTTGACACATGGATTCCCAGTCGCCATGACAGAGAAAGAGCGAGCGCTAATGGGTTGTGCACAGGCTCTTAAATATGTTGGCCCAGAAGTGGCATCTACCACTTCCCTTCCTTGTAGCATCTTGGTTCTAGCACCTACTGAGATGTTTGGTTTATCCAGATTTTGGCTGTGGAATCTAGTTCAAGAAGGAAATCTCCCATTTTCTTATATCAACTGTCCTAAGTGCAATTAATGGTTTCATTGACTTTGCTGCACATAGTACTTCATACCTATCTGGACAATAGCATCAATCACATTTGTATATAATGTAAATATAGTAACTATTTATAACTATGTGCCATGGCATCTTTATGACTTATTTTTGATGAATTTAATTATATCATAGCAGAACTCCTATTGCATTGGATTACTCTTCATCTGTACATCTCAGGATATCAGTTTGTAGTCCCTCCGTTATGTATAAAAAACTCCAAATTAGTCGGGTTTTGTCTGTCACATTTGTATTAACTCAGATCAACCTATATATGTGAAAGTGTTCAGAATTCCCAAATATGCATCTATGTTCATGGATATATCAGCAAAGCCTGGAAGGTGAGGCTAATTGGAACTAAGGATGTGCTAAGACCATGCACCATTCAGTTAGTGGAGGCCTTAGGCCCTGGGAGAGGTCTGGGTAAAAGCTGATGGTGTAGAGGGGTAGGTTTTGAAAAATCGTACATGTTTTGTAAATAACACAAATGAAAACTTTATAAATTATAGTAAAGGAAATAGACCCATCTAAGAATTTCCTCTTAGAGCTATTAATTTATTCTAATCCAAAGGGGAAGATGATGGGAGAATGACCATGTTTAGCAGCAGAAACAGTTTAGCTGTTTGAACTAATGATGGAATATGAGTTTACAGACCAATTTTTTACCTAAACCTTTAAGGAAAAGCAAACAACTTCTTGACAATTAAGAAATCAAATACAGTGTATGTGGAGCAAATAATAATAATGACAAATCACTATAGGAAGAGGAAAGAAATATCCTACACAGACTACTGGAGAATTTTGTCAGATGTTCAGCATTTTTTTTAGCACTATTTTCTCAAACTATGATTTATAGTGGTGAGAAAGTGGAAAAGATTACAAGGAGAACATATTATTGGCATCAGCTAAAACTGTGACACTATTGCTGTTTATATTTATTAGCATATTCCATCCTCCCAACGAGTCCATGGGATAGGCACTGTTATTAACTCTCCTTAACAAAATGGGAAACCGGGGCACAGAGCAGTTACATCTTGCCCAAGGTGACACAGCAAGTAAGTGGCAATGCCAGGATTTAAATCTTGTTGTCTGGCTGTGGGGGCCTTGCTCTTAACTTCCAGATTACACCATCTCTCTGATGGATGATGGAATCAAGAGATGTTCTAGAACACTGAGGAAATGGAGAAGGACCAGAATGGGGGACCAGTTTGCCCAGTGTCAGTAGGTATGAAATTTAGTAGTGATCCCGGAATGGCTGAAATGCCAGCCTCCTGATTAGATCAACCTTTAATAATTCGGGAAACCAAAGCAATTCGGCACTAAAGGGGCAGTGGCGGGGGCCGGCCCAGTGGCACAGCGGTTAAGTGCGCCCGTTCTGCTTCGGCGGCCTGGGGTTCACCGGTTCAGATCCAGGTGCAGACATGACAACGCTTGGCAAGCCATGCTGTGGTAGGTGTCCCACGTGTAAAGTAGAGGAAGATGGGCATGGATGTTAGCTCAGGGCTAGTCTTCCTCAGCAAAAAGAGGAGGATTGGCAGCAGTTAGCTCAGGGCTAATTTCCTCGGGGAAAAAAAAAAAAGAAAAAAAAAAAAACCCAGGAGCAGTGGCATAAATAGTGATGAGCATCTGAGAAAGGTAAAAATTGAGAAGATGTTACTATTGCCAGAGCAACACCTCCCAATGGAAGGAGCTTGTGTCATAACAGAAGTACACATTGTGCTTAGAGAATTTATATTAGTGTATATGTGAGTGTGTGTTTGATGAACTACTGGATGCCTGTGAATAAAGAACGCGATGGGATTGAAAATCAGTATAAATAATTTCTTGTTCTCAGAAATTCCAGATCATCTTGGATATGTCTAAGGGAAATCAGACTGTGATCAGAAACAATAGTCATTTAACTTGGAGTATGATGAACAACTATAGTAAAAATAAATAAGCAGAAAGAGCAGTGTAATACTTAACAGATGATGCTACTCAGGGACCAGATGAAGGAGCTAGCCTGGAAATGTTTCCCAGAGGACTGATATTTTGAATTGTGACCTAAAGTGTGGTGGAAGTGCATTTCAGAAGATTTGGAATATTACATAGTAGGACATCTTGTGGTGGGGACTCAGTGATTGAAAAGACTAAATTCAAGGGGTTGCAATTTTCTTGCAAAATTGACTTTAGGTTGACATTAATCATACCAAATACAGAAAAAGGAAACAGAATCCTACATGAGGATCATTCATAACACATGGCTTTTAATCCATCTTTAATTGGGTGCCATCCACCCCTGCGTTAGCTCTCATTTTAATTAGTGGTGTGGAGGAACGAGAGAACACATTTTGAGAACAGCGCTATATTAAGAAGAGCTGTGCCAAAAAATCAAAATAAGATTCTACTGGAAAACCTGTTAAAGAGTGCCTGGGAGGAGATGGGAAAGTCAGGGGGAGTCAAGAACCAAAGTGTCATTACGCAGTGGCAGGAGACACCTGGAAAGTGGCAGTCAGCAGAACCTAGAGGAAATTGCCACCAGATTAGATGGAAATTTTCAGTATTGAGGAATCTAAGAAAGACCAGTGTGATTCAGTCCAGCATGTCGATGCAGAACTCATATTGCAAACGTCTAAATTGTCCTTCCTCCTCTCACTCATCAAGCTCATTTCTTTGCTGTTATTCGTTCTTTCTCCTGCAGGTGTTTCTTTGGATTAATTCAGTCAGTGGTTATTTATCATGGACCTACACTAGCCCAGCATCAGGCAGTGTATAACAAGTAGACAGTACTTGCCCTGCCAAGGATGCATGTCGTTAGTGGAAAGTATACCAACTTTTGGGTCCAATGTAACTGAGTTTATGTACGCTGGGACACCCTTAACTGTGCGATTGTTGGTTGAGTCAGTCCATTTTCCTGAAGCTTCTTCTTAACCAAAGAAATGAGACAGACAATACTGTTGTGGTGAGGATTAGATGAGATAATACATCTGCCCTATAGCGGGTGTTGAATGTGTGTCAAAACTCTTCTCATTAAGGGGAAATCATTCGGGTTGGGAAGTCAAGGCCAGGACACGTTAGGGCAACATGAAACAGTGTATATTCTCAGTGGCAATGATCTAGACTAGTGTTTTGTAAGAGTATGTTCTACAGAATCCTAGAGCTCTAGGCTGTTAAAAGCTGTTTCATGAATGGGCTAAATGTTTCTAATTTGGGACATTCTTGGTCAACCAAGGTTAAATTAATTTCTACACTGCAGGATTGCTCAGATCTCTTAATATGCTAAATGACATTGTGAATCTCAGGTGGGCATTTGTGAGTAGGTGGGTGAGGAATGAAATATGCAGGATTTCCCCAATCTATTTGACCACAGAATTATTGTTTTGGGGACTCTTGTTTTATGGGACACATTAGGAAATAGTGGTCCGTAACTCAAAAGCTTGCTGGCATTCAGAGCAGTGAAGGAAGATTTCACATGGGAAATCAGAATTTGAATGGAGTCTCTTGGAATGATTGAGGGTTCCAGAGACAGGAGACTTGTCCTAATTATCTCTGTTTCCTCAGTGCCCAGTACATAGTAGCTATTCAATAAATATCTATGGCAAGGATATTGACAGATTACAATTTAAAAAAAAATTTTATTTAGGTCATATTGGCTTATAACTGTAAATTTCAGGGTGTACCTTACTATATTTCAGTTTCTGTACAGACTGCATCGCATTCACCACCAATAGTCTAGCTCGTATCCATCACCATGCATAAGTGCCCCTTTACCCTTTTCGCCCTCCTGCTACCCACTTCCCCTCTGTAACCATCAATCTGTTCTCCTTAGACAAATTATGATCTGAATGAATAGAATGAAAGTGTAGAGGCATTCCGATGGAGGAAAGAGGACAGGAAGGGACAACACTGAGACAAGAATGGAGGCGGCTTCCCTGTGAATCAAAGGGTAGGCCCCTCCAAGTGAGGCGGAAGTGTCATTTGGAGAAGAGGGAAGTCAGTGGACTCAAGTAGAAGAAAGCAAGATTGTGTTGGATCTTGAAAGTCAAGCAGAAAGCTCAGTGGCAGACACTGGGCACCACTGTAGCCTTGAGTAGGAAAGTGCAATAAAAGCAAAGTTTACAGGTTAGCTTTTCAGTGCTACGCAGGGGGAACTACGAGTAAAGCCTGGCTGCTGGCCCGGAAGTGGCTGTGGTGTCCAGGCCACATTGATAAGGCCCAGGATAGGGGCCGTGGGAATGGAGCTCAGCCAGAATTGAAGGAGGCCAATCTGAAGGAGGACACATCAGATATTCAAAAGAAAAATGGGAATGACTTGTTGACTGATGGGAGAAGGATGAAGGTACGAAGGGCTGCAGCAGGTGTAGCAGAAAAGGCAAGAACACCCAGTCAGGTACCCCAAGACCTGGATTCTGGTCTCACTCTATTCCTAACTGTGCAAGACCTTGAGCAAGTCACTAAGCTCTCTGTGTCATCTGTCCGTATTGTGTGGAACCACTGGAGGGCTAGAGAACTTCCACTGAAGTCCCATTAGTCATGATCATGAGAGGAGTGGGTGGAAAAGGGCACCAGTGTTAACTCTTGGCATGTGCTGATGGGGATGGAATTTGGGGAAAACGATCTGGTCTGGTGCTCAGTGGATTTTTCAATGAAATTCTGTAGTGTCTTCTTTTTGAAACACTCTCTGACATGTCCTCTAAGGGCTCCACTTTAGCAACCAACCTCATTTTGCATTTCCACCTCAGCGTCTTAGTCTTATCAGGCTTGCCCTTTCTCCTTCCTTCCATTCACCTAATCCGAGGTTTTAAGGGGATGTGCTGCAAACCATGCACACATATGAAGGTGAATTGTGAATGTTGTGTAACGTTGTGGGGCTATCAGGGGAACTTTGAATTGAGGCATTGGTTTTGACCAAATGTGGAAAGGGGTGCAACTTACTGCAGTAGGTAAGAGGCTTTACATTTCATCATGCTTGCACCGAGGAAATATTTTTGAATTTAATGGAATATGTAGGGTCTTTGCTTCATGAGTCCTTACTATCACAGCTGGGGCAGTAAACATTGCTACTCAAAACAGCACCAAGATGCTGACGGGAGAGCAGGTGGATGGTGTGGTACTATAGATAGTGGTTGTCCATAGTGGGAAATCAACGGGTAGTATGTGCCTAGTTACCGCTTACTGATTCCATCTTTTGGGTTCTTTGTCCTCCCTCTGTCCCTCTTCCCCCTTCCTTTGTTCCTTCTTTCTTTCCTTTTTGTTCTTAAACATTTCAACTGAACCAGAACATTCTCCTATACAAAAGTGTGCTAAATATTAAAAGTGTGAGAACCATTGCTCTTCCAAGTCGAGCATGTGTGTGCCCCATCTCCATGATTCTTTCTCCAGTTGCTCCATCCAGCATCTATTTTACTTCTAGTTAAGTACCAAGAAATTTAGTGCCCATATAAGCTTCTAGAGAGCAAATGTCATTTTTGCACTCTCTCGGGTTTATCCGTTTTACTAATTTCTTCAAAGAATCAGTTTGCATTTATCTATCTTTTCTAGATTATTGTTTGCTATCTCATTATTTTCAACTTTTATCTTAATTAGTTGCCTTTTCTTAGTTTTTAAACTTATCTTTGTTGTCCTTTATAATTTCTCAAAATGAGTATTAAGTTCATTTATTTTTAGTATTTTTTGTTCAATAATGAAGGCATTTAAGGGCATATATTTCCTGACACCAGCTTGGGCTGTGAACTGTATACAAAGTGTGTATTTGGTATCCTGCAGTTTTGTATGAAATATTTCCTCTTTTATTTCTTTAAATAAAATTGAAAATTTCAATTTTGATTTTTTTCTTTGATTTAAGGGTTGCCCAGGAATATTTCATTTCCAAGTAGTTGAGATTATCATTATTTATTTATAATGTTCTTGGATGTGACCAGAGAATACAGTCTGTAAAACTCCTACTTTTTTTTTTGAGTGGGGGGAAGATCAGCCCTGAGCTAACACCAGCTGCCCATCCTCCTCTTTTTGCTAAGAAAGACTGGCCCTGAGCTAACATCTGTGCCCATCTTCCTCTATTTTATATGTGGGACGCCTACCACAGCATGGCTTACCAAGCGGTGCCATGTCCACACCGGGGATCTGAACCAGTGAACCCTGGGCCGCCAAAGTGGAACGTGCAAACTTAACCGCTGAGCCACCGGGCTGGCCCCCTAAAATTCCTACTTTTAATTTAAGGATTTGTTTAGCACATTTTTTTTTTTGAATAATCAAATACACAATTGATATGTGTTAGTGTTCCATAAATATTCATTAAAAATGATCTGTTTTGTAGTCATTATATATACACATACGTGCACACACACGTGTATCAGGTTTGTTGTTTGTATCATTCGTTTCTTCTCAGTCCTTATTTTATTTTTCTAGTGCTGTTCAGTTCTAAACAAAGGCTCACTATATTTGTATATTATATATTATTGTACAATATTGTATATTGTAATTAAGGCTCACTATAATTTTCTTTTTATCCTGTTCGTCTTGCATTCCTAGTTTTTAGTTGTTTTGTTGTTTGTTGTAAACAAATTTATGATGATCATCCCTTCTTCATAAATTATGTCTTCTTACATTACCAAATGATCCCTTTTTCTGTTTAATGTTTATTAACTTTTCCTAATATTAATCTTATCACTCTTGCTTTACATTTGTTTGCATTTATCTGGTATGACTTACTATCCATTTTCAACTTTTCTTTATTAATAACGAGTCTATCTATTAGAAACTAGATACAACTAGGTTTTTTTTTAGCACTAATCTGTTAGTCTTTGTCTTTTAATGGGAAATTCAGTTCATTGATATTTACTGTAATAATCAGTGAATTGATTATATTCCTTCATCTTAATTTGACAGCAAATATGTCTATTCTTCTTTATAAAATACAGTTCATCCTCAATAAATACTAAACAGTCACTTGGGTTTCAGTCTTGACAAGCTGCATTTGAAATTACGGTAGGTATTCCAAGTGAAAATAACTGTTAGATAATTGGAGTTAGGAGACAGCTGGAATCTAAGCCAGAAAAGAAGACTGGACACATACATATTGGCATCATCTGCTCTGTTAATCAGATTTCTCCAGAGAAATGGAACCAATAGGTTAGGGAGAGAGAGAGAGAGAGAGAGAGAACTTGATTTATTTTAAGGAATTGGCTCACACAATTATATGGACTGGGCAAGTTTGAAATCTGTAGAGCAGGCCCATGGTCTGGAAATTCAAGTAAGAGTTGATGTTGCGTCCTTGAGCCCAAGATCTGCAGGCTGGAAACTCAGGATTCTGATGTCACATTCTTAAGTCAGAATTCCTTCTTTGGGAACTCTCAATCTTTGCTCTTAAGGCCTTCAACTGATTGAATGAGGCCCACCTACACTGTGGAGGGTAATCTGCTTGACTCACAGTCTACTGATTTAAATGTTAATCACATCTTAAAAATATCTTCAGAGCAGCATCCAGAGTGGGGCTTGACCAAACAATTGAGCACCATAGCCTAGCCAAGTTGACACATAAAACTGACCATCAGCTCAGCACCATAGCAAAAGTTGACTAAATGTGAATGGATAATTTCTAAAGCAAACAGCAACCACAAACAAAAACAGAGTGAAAGTTCAAGGACTTAGCATTAGGGAATGACCACAGTTGGTTTCCATTGTTTCACTCAAAAATTCAAGTGCCCAGGGCCAGCCCAGTGGCATAGTGGTTAAGTTGGCATGCTCTGCTTCAGCAGCCCAGAGTTCACTGGTTCAGATCCTGGGCATGGACCTACACACCACTCATCAAGCCGTGCTGTGGCGGCATCCCACGTGGAAGAAGTAGAAGGACTTACAACTAGGACTCACAACTATGGACTGGGGCTTTGGGGAGAAAAAATAAAAGAGGAAGATTGGCAACAGATGTTAGCTGAGGGCCAATCTTCCTCACCAAAAAAGCATCTCTTAAAAAAAGAAATTCAAGTGCCCTTATTCTTTTGGTGATACAGTGTGTTCTTGACATATAAAATGTATACTTGTTTTTTTCTTTTTGGTGTTTGTCAGTTTTTCTTTAATCCAGAACTTTAGGTTGCAGACCTTTCTCGGGAGTCTGCTGTTTCATTAGCCTTATCTGCATTCTAGTGGCCTATTTGTCCTGGGGTTATGAGCTGTAATATGTTAATCCTACTCTGTTCAGTCCTTACAGGCCTCCCTATAGCCCAAAGCCACATAAATGCCACCGCTGTGCTGATAGACTCTCCCCATCTGGACTATTCTGGACCCTGGTCCCATCTGTTGACTTGATGTATCTCGGTGGATCTGCAGAAGGTCCATGTTTACCCTTTGCAATCCAGTATGTACTTTCAGGTTAGTCTACTAAAGAAACCCTTCAGCATGGCTTGCTTAGTGAAGATTGCAGTATGTCCGATGATGAGCAATTTTATTAGACTAGGGATAACATCCGTAGTGGTTAAGCGCATGTGTTTTGGATTCAAATCTCAGGTCTCCCTGGGTTCACATGGAGATTCCGACACTTAGTGGTCACGCCAACTTACTCAACTCACCCAGCCTCTGCAGGGCTCGCTTTCTCCACCTGTAATATGGGGATAAGAATCATCCTTGCATTATACTGTTGTCCTGAGGCTTAAATGCCATAAGCATTGGTTATTTTAATTCTAAAAGTATTGTTTTTTTTCCTACTCTGAGAAGTATTCCTTTTCTACGTGACAACTTCTAACTCATATTTTTTTAAGAAACAAAATTTCAGGCCATAAAGGGTTAAGTCCAACGTCTTTCATCAGTTACTTTTATTCTTATATTTTCATGGGTCTTTTCTACATCTATTATGAGCAGCTTTTTATCTGTTATAGGAGTTTTGTTGAAACAAATTCAAGGGAAAGAATCTTATTTGCTATCCAAGTCCATCATTGCTACTTCTGAGGTTGCTAAATATAGAAACAAAATAGCCCATCTCTATGCATATTGAGCTCTGACTTGGTTAGTGTGGTACTCTGTAGCTATCAGGCAGATCTCAGTGCTATAAAAGCTTGATCCTGCTTGATATTTTCCTCATTTGGGGATGGGAGGAAAAGTCATAACTGGGCTGGTCACCTCTAAGCAAGCCTTGGGATTTCTGTCCAGCCCTCGCATGTATTGTTGTTGCTGAGATTGTTGTCCAGAACTTACCCTGCTCTAAATATTTCAAGAGCCTCGCATCATCATAGTGATGTCATTGTTGGTTACCAACTCCTCTGTCCGGTGTTTACCTCGCCCCCCTGCTGATGAATGGGTTAATCGGCTGGCTCTCACATCTGAGTTATTTTGTGACAATCTCCATTTGCCTGACTTTCAGATTCTGACTCTTCTCACCCTCATTTCCAAACTTGAATTCAATAAGTAAAAGCTGTGATATTGTGATTTCCTAAATAACCCAAAGGGAAGATTTGGTGTAATTTATAACCACTCTGACTGCTGAATCAATGTCCACATGCTTCTCTCTCTAATGGAACTTTGAGGAATAACCATAATTGAATAGTGCCTCCGCCCTACCTTCAGATTTCACTGAATAAAGCCTAGATCGGGTTGTATCTTGTTTTTGTTTGTTTCACATTGTGTGGGTGCCCCACTGGGTAAAGCACAAGTGTAGACTTCGTCTGGATGTATTTTCATCTCACGGAGGCAGTAATTGAATCTCTCACAATAGTCTTGCCTCGGAGGAGTGTTCCTACTCTGGCTGCTGTATTAAATGAGAGTAGTTCCCGGTTCCCTTGGAAGGTACTGTCCCATCTCTTGACTGTGAACTATGGCAATGCGCAACTCAGAATCGTCAGAGGAGGGGATCAAAAGCATTTAGGATTCCTTCTCTGAAAAGAGCCGCTCTGAGAGCTTTCACGAGTGATTGCTCTCTCTGCAAATACCTGGGCGGGCTCAGCAAGGTGTGGGGGTTAAAACTTGCTCTCTGACCTTGGAGGTCAGACGCTGTGAGTCTGCTGCGGTTTGCAGCAGGCTCTGTGGCAAGTTAAAGCAGGCTGCATTTTCAGCTACTGCCGCTTCCAAGACTGCCGTGTTGGAGCAGATTCTGCTTGAGGCTGCCTTCCAGTGCTTCCTGGTTCCCTGCTCACTCCCCCTGAAGAACTTTCTGCTATGGCGTTTGACAGCCATTTGATAACATCATTACAAACTCTCATGGGTTTAGAGCAAATCCCATTCAAACCTTTCTGGTCCCTTGGGGTCGGCAGACTTAGACTTGGAGTGTGAGGTGTGTCCTGCGGTAAATTTAGAGGTGAGAAGAAAGAGTGCTGAGCCCAGAGTCACTTCCACCTACAAGAGGAGTTGGGCACAAATTTGGCAGAAATTTGTCCAAAGATTTATGCAGACATTAGGGATTTGATAACATTTGGTATGGTGAAAAGTGAGTGAATAAAGGAGAGTTTGAATGTCTTAGAGCCTGTCGACCATTCGCAAGAAAACCCAAGATCATTGGCTTTGATGTTATTCTGGTAACTTATGCCAGCTAGGACAAAGAAAGATGTGCGTGTGTTAGGAAAGAGTTAAAAAATTCTCAACACCTTCTCCTACCACCTCTGCAACCACAGAGGCCAAGAGAAAATGCACATACACACACACACATACAGACATGCACACACATTCCAGCAAGGAACCTGTTTTGCAAGTTTTGCTGGTAAAAAGTAGGAAGGGGGGTTGCCGGAGAGCAGAGTAGAAAAGCCTTAGAAGTATCAATTGAAGATTTTTCAAAACCTACATTTTCAACGTAACTTCATCCTGCAGAGAGAGGCACATGCTGCTCTGTAGGGTTTTCTTCAGCCGATTAAGTGCGTTGTTAGATGGGGAGAGGCGGATTAACGAATGCCTATAATTTTGATCATTGTTTTCTGCAAAACAGCTCAGGCTTTGAAAAATGAAGCCATCACTCTTGGCTAAGTTTCTGCCAACAGCACAAATTATACCATGCAGGGATCCAAAGCCCCTAAAAGGGTTTCATTAATGAACAATTTCAGACGATTGTTTAAGTCTTTGCCTGACAGGTAACGTTGGCATGTAGGCAGGTGGGGTTAGGGTTTCTATGGAGATTTATGATGTCATGCTTGAAAAAGCATGTCAAGACAGCCAATTTAACAAGTAGCTACTCAAAAAGTCCTTATAGGCTAGAAGTAGGTTTTATGCAAATGACAAGAGTTTCGCTGGGAAAAATTGCAAAAGAAAACGGTGGAGACATGGAGGGGGGTTTTACCTGACAGCTCGGAAGGATGACCCTGGAGTCCTTTAGAGACGAAAAGTTCCAGAAGATGAATTAGATTCTTGACTTTACCTGTGGAGCTCTGGGTACTGGTAAATATGCGTTTTTTTTTCTTTCGAGTTATTGCCAAAAATTATTTTGGAAACATTGAGCTCTGTTTCTCTGCATTGTTCTGTTGGCAGGAAAGCTGAATCAGTACGCACAGCTTTCCCACCGAATGTACGTGCTTTGGGGCTGTTTTTTTCAGAGCTTTTTTATTGAATGAACAGAGATTTTTGAATAGAGCTGAAAAACAAGTGATGCATTATGCATTATGCTGATTATACCCTGTGAATAATGCTATAAAAATGCCACAAATAAAGGTTAGAAGGATGATCTGAGGATTGATAGAATGTATGTATTTATGGATTATTCCCAGATGCTGGTTTCTTTCTTTCTTTCTTTTTTTAACTCTTAGACCTGAAGTTGGGACTATGAGTATTTCTGTATTTCCAAGTTGTAAAATGGCAAAAATAAAAATCCACGTAATGTTACAGAAACAGTCAGGTTTGTGAACATTGCACTTTTTTTTCCCTTAAGTGTGTCTGTTTACTTTTCTCACAGAGGCATTTTGTGAGACTTAGAAAAATATCCTGTTTGCGATATCAGGGTTTCTGGACTTTAGGAAAGGAGGACTTGTGAATTCTAAGAGGACAGATAAAGGCTTCTAGGGTGAGGAGAATGGTTGATAAAAGTAGTTTTTAAAGCCTGCTTTAAAAAAGGAAACCTCGCTTTGGCGGGACAGGGTTTCTGCTGGTGAGACTGAGTCAACAGTCTTGTCAGCCATATGCATATGATAACAATCTCTAAAGGGAGCTGTAGACCCGAAAAGTTGACTTAAAGAGGTTAATCTGGGGACATCGGGCCGTGATGTGAGTAGTTAGCCCACCACCAAGCTTAAAGAGACGTGAAAAACATATTTGTTTCTTTCACACACTGTGGAAGGTTCAAGCACAAAGTTAAGAATCATTTAAAGATACCTGGCAAATGGGAATTCGGGCTGTTGAAACCAAAACGATTTAGGAGCAACTGAGCAGGTATGAAAATATTTGTAAAACTGTCTCATGTGTGAGAATGCGAACCTCCAGAAATTTTGCAGTCAAGTAATATGGATTCGCGCTGGAACTGATATTCATAACAGATTGTTGTGCTCCCGCTGTGATTGAAGAACAGTTGGGTGACAGAACTGTGCCCCTAACATCAGGAGGCGTGGGTTTGGGTCCTGGCTTCACCACTTACCACTTGTGTAATTTTGGGAGAGGAAATTCATGTCCTTAAGCCTCAGTTTTCTCCTCCATAAATTGGGGGTGATAATAGTGGCATTGTGAGGATTAAATGACAAAATAGCTATAGCTGCACTTCTCAGAATTCATGCCCCACGTGTTAGTGATTGTTTTTATTTACTGCTTATGTGGCACTGGACTGTTTATGAAGTGTTTTCATATGCTTTACTTTATCTTATCTTTGCAACAGCCCAGTAAGATTAGCAGAATCGTTTTATTCCCACTTTCCAGATGAAGAAACTGTGGCTCAGAGAGATACTAAAATAGACAACGCAATAAACTGTCCTTCTACATTTCCTGATTGTTTTTTCCTTATTTTAGGGTTCTAGAAAAAAATTAACGTGTTAGTGACATAACTCCCAGCAGCAGCAATTATTTCTGTAAGTTAATTAAAATATCAAATGTTGTGTGTCAAAGGAGGTAGGATATTTGTGTTTTTACATTAATTATGTTTGTGACACTTTTTCTAGACAGGTTAGAGAAGTGATATCAATTTACTTTGTGCTGGCACCTGTTGGTAGGAGCTCAAGTCCCTTCACAGACTTACCTTTTTAACTCTTACCTGCCTCCGCCATTTCTTGGCCTATAAGGAAGAGTCAGGTTTTGCTGTCCCAGGGTTTCTGAGCAGGAAACCAAGTCACCAAGGGGCTGTGGGAATCGCCACAGGGAGTGAGGGGTTGGACAGACTGTCTTTGCTCCTTTTAGACCTTGGCACCTCCTTCCCTTTTCTACATCCCAGACCGAAACAGCCCATAATTATATTCTACAGCCATTGTATGTAAGAGACAATATGTTTTCCATTGTGTTATTTTTAGCAGCCGTGTTCCTAGCCAGGGAAAACACTCTATTAGTCTCAGGGTTTTCCTAATGGCTTTTCCAACGTTTCCAAGTCAGACTGTTCGGCAGCGTGCAGGTTCCGGCCTCCTAGAAGAAGGAGCACCGGGTAGGCTCATCGAGTGGGATTCTAAAGGTGTTCTAACCTCTGAGCTGCTTGAGGTCGAACTCATTGTGTCCCAGATAACATATAAATGAATTAAATGTGGTCACATGAATGGCATCAGGCTGCATTGTGGACTCCAGTGCCCAGCACTGGTTTGGGCGCTGAGAAAGCTCTGGTTATCTCAAGGGCAGATCTGTGAGTCTGAAAGCAAATATTTATTTCATTCAAAGTTCAGCTCCAAATGGGAACCACAAAGCAGCAAGTTGAAGGTAAAAAGGGTCACGAAATCGAACAGCCATAGGGTGCCAAAATTCCAGATAGGTTCAGAATCACTAATGAATATTTTATGCATTTTTTTTTTTTTTTTAACCCACAGACCCTGTTTTGGAAGTCCATTAAAGCTTTTTATTACACTTTATTGTTGCATTGTTCAGAGCTTATCTGTTGATCAATAAGTAGTGATTGCGTCTAGAAGCGTGTTTTGTACCTAGCGGGGTTTAGTAAAGGTTAGTTGAGTCAGAGAGGCTGCGTGCACAGTGATTCAAGAGCCGGGTGTCTGGGTTCGAATCCTGCCTCCATGACTTCCTAGTAACACAGGGTTTCCATTGAAGAACGTATGGAGGTCTGTTCATATTCCAAAAAAAAAATCTAGCATCTGATTTCCAAAAGCCTCTTAGGGAAGGAATTAGTGATCTCTAAAAATCATATTTTTTTCTTTTAAAAACTTTTTGGAATTTCTATGGAAATTATTTCTTCAGAAAGAAAGGCCCTGGAATCTCCCAGTTTGGGAAATGGAACTCGCGCTTCCTGAGGGACAGGCCGTTGGAGAGGTGGAGAGTGTCGAGTTCATCTGAGTGGGAGGGAAGCTATTTCTAGAAGCTGTTTAAGGCTCAAGCCCTTGTCACTGCTATTCGTCAATTTAACTTCATCAGAAACAGTCTTGTGTTGACGCTGATGGGGAGTAAGTTTCCACAACTCTATTTATTTCCACAAAAAGTCATCCTGAAAAATTGTGTCCTCCCAGATAACGTTGCTTTTCTTCTTCAGATGTGTGGCGGCTGAGGGATGAGCAGGGGAAGTGGGCCGGGTGCCTTTCTCCTCCAGCAATCAAACTTTTCTCTTGCTTTTCTTTCCTCAACTCTTTCTTAAGCAGCTAAAAACGTGATTTAGTAGAAGCTAAAATTCCTCAGGGGACCCCGAGTTTGGGATCTGTTTTTATTATGAATTGTCAAGTACCATGAATGGCCTGTGAATTTTGGCCAGTTTGTATTTCAGGGTGGAATTTCCTTGAAAGTCATTCCAATATTGATCGCCTTCCCATAAACTTTTTCTGGAGGCATAATATTAAGGTGGGCAGGATCCTGAGGTTACTAAATCTGCTGTCCCCTATAATACCAAAACAACAGGTCCTCCTTGGTTCATGGTGACAGTTGTGTGGCTTCTGGGCAACTGGAGGCCTTGGAACCTGTGGGCTGTGGTGGAGAGAGTGGAAATCTAGACAACCTTAGCTAGGAAGGGATGAAAGATGGAGGTTGGGATGAGCTTTACCCTAATGACAGGAAGCTCTGCTGCTTTTGTTTCCAGGCAGTGGGCTTATAGGCAGCGGAAAGAAGTTAGAACTACCCATTTGTATGAATGATGAGAGCAAATGTGAAATATTATACATTTGGAGAAATCCTTCTCTAGAGATCTAGGAAGCTGTGCATTCCTTTCTGTAAGAATGTACCTGTGATGGCATGAGAACAGTCCATCCAAAGTAAAGGCAGGTGATAGCTTTGTGGCCTCTTACAGCTCCAGGATTCCATATTATGGATTTCACTTCACACCCTATGTGCCATTGCATGGGACTCTTAACTTGCACTCCTGTCTGTTAGCACATGATGAAGCAAGAGGAGTGGTAATGGGGTTTCCCACCAGCAGTTTTACTAGGTTAGTAAATGCAGGTGATAACGTTGGTCCCCATAAACCCGATGGTGGGACTGTCCTCAGAGCTATGAGTCCTCCCTGTCTGGTTGTCCTGCTCTGTGCTCTGCTCAGATCACACAAGATGGAGAGAGCAAAGCCCCCCATCCCAGAGTGTGTGGCCCTGTGAACTTTTCAGAAAGAACTTTCTTTGGCCTGGCCACCAGGCACCACATGTTTTTTGGGACAGCTGAGAAAGCAGTGGTTCAGATGGACCCTTGGTCATTTTCAGTCTTTGGCATTAAGAATGCTTGTCAACACCCCTCAGAATGTCATGTGGATGTCAAATCACATTGTCATAGTAGTCATTAGTAAGGTAAATGTGTCACCACCATCATTCAGCCTGCTGTTCCAAAGGGAAGATTTTTTTTAATCTGTTTAAATTTTGCTGAAGGAAAGGTTGTATGGACTCCATCCTTAAGTGTAACTTTATTTGGACCTTTTTCAGGGTAAGTTTTAAGACTGCAGCAGAAAGCAACGCCAGCCAAATGCCTCATAAAAGACAATTTTCAATTTCTTCTTTGGGGAGAGTGTGTGTGTGTGTGTGTGTGTGTGTGCATGTCTGTGTGTGTGTCTGTGTGTTTATGATGGTGAGAATAGCACAAACTCTGATTTAAAACTATTCTCTTTTGAGAGCAATTATAGCAGTGCCCTCATAATCTATTAACTTGACCCCTTTTAATTGCTGTTTTGATTGCTTCTTTCTCTTCCTGTTAGGAAAATACTGCAATGACCTTGTGTATCTGTGCACATATCAGCAAATCTGAGAAATAAATTCCTAGATGTCAAATTACTAGTTTACTACTACTAGTTTGTTAGGATTGCTAGTGTCAAAAGGTATTGCTCAATTTCCTCTCAAAAAAACTCACCAATTCGGTCTGTCACTATGAATGTCTGAGAGTATGTTATGGCGCATTCAGAGAAGCCGCTTCACTGTGGTCATGACAATATATGAAATAGACCCCGTGTGCAGGTGTGGACACATAGCCAAGTTATAGTAAGTAAACATTACAATTTACAAAGCAGTACAGAGAGCATGATCCCATTTATTTTAAAAAGGCTGGATCCTATTTGTATGAAAAAGCATATTCATTTTCTGTATACATATCTACACGTTAAAAATTTCTAGAATGATGCCTGATAAATCAGAAAGAGGGCCTAGTGGGCTAGTGAAGACAGAAGCTTTTATTTTTGACTTCTGGACTTCTCTATTTATATTTTTATCATATGCCTTTAATACTTTAAAATTTGAAAACCAGTTTACAACAGAAACAGTTGTGTGGGGTGTGGCCTGTGTTCTTCGAAGGGAGGCCGCCAGTTTCCAGGTAGACTGAGAAAGCGACTCTCTTCGTCTCACACACTGACCTGGGAGCATACTTGTGCTTTCGTGTAGTTGTCCCTTGAGGAAAGTGGTGATTCTCTGCTTTTCCTTTTCCTTCACAGGGACAGTCAATTCTCATGCCATTAGTAGTCTCGTTCCCAGCAGAATCTTCCCTAACCGAGTTTATTCCGGTCAGGACCCCACCTTTCCCATCAGTGCTGTTTTGGGTTCTCAGCATCAGGTGTGTTTGGATTAAATATGTTTAAGTTGCACGAGCTTTTCAGTAAAAGCAGTGAATTCACCCTCCCAGGTCAGGCCATCTTCTGACCCATTGTATAAAATCTTCACGTGAAAATACTTGATGACTAGACCTTGCCCCTTGCCAGCTTACTAAGGATCAATTTTGGATAAAGGATTACTTAGGCTTCCGTATGATGTCTGTAACGATATAATGATGATTCACTTTCCTAAATGAAAACGAAAATATTTTAATATACAGGACATTTAGATTTGTAAAGACTTTTCTTTTACAGCAAGACAGGTCAAAAATAGCAGGCATACTGTTGGAGGATGCCTTTTGAAAGAAAAGAAACAACCCATTTGATACTTCAGAATCCCTGAAGAAAGCTTTAGACATTATTTTCAACTCCAGCTCCTTTTTAATTCAGATGCACAGAATGCATTACCACAAATACAGTAGATTTGATTTATCCGTTCTTTTGCACAAGTTGGTATGTACGTATCTTCATTGAAATTAGACTTTTCTTCTTTCTCCTTCTCAAAAGCTCCTTTTGAAACTTCACGTTTTTCCCAGATATGTACTTTTTTGACTTCATAAAATATCTCCATTCTGCAGCTAACTGCAAATATTTGCAAAAGGGAAAAAATATAAAATAAATGTCTCTTAATGTGGTATGTTTTGAGTAAACATATGCTTGACGTTAGTTGGTTAACCTAAGAAATAATGAGGAATCACTATGCTTAGAGGAGAAAGGGTAGAGTGGTGGCTGTGATGTGCAAAATAAGGAGAGCCTTAATTTAAGCAATTCCATTAAAGAGACTATCATTACTGTAGCCTCAGGGTGGTGGCCGGTCACTTTTAAGCCTAATTGAACTTTTTCTGTATCATTAGAAAAATGGACCAAACTTTGTGTATGGTGGGATAAATACAGTATTTTCTTCCTACACATATTAAATACCACTGACTTTTAAAGACGTATACGTCTAACTCTTGAACGCCTTCATGCACGCCAACACAATGCAATAAAACTTTCCCTGTATGCAGGCAAACCACTGCAAATAAATCCTGGAATGCCCACAAGTATTATTACGTACTGTATGCCAGAAACTTTCACACAAATTATCTCATGTGACCCTCTGAAGAAATCCTACAGAGGAATAAGTATAAATAAGGAAACGAAGGATTAGAAGAGTCTAGAGACTTCATTCTGTAGGCTACAGAGCGGGCGTTTGAACCCGGCGGTTCTGACTCAAGCCCAGGGCATTTTTCTGGGATCCCTGAGGTGTTCGCTGTGAACATTGTTGTTCATTTTACGAGCCTGGATTTGCAAACACTGTAACCACGCACCGAATGATTTACTCCTTGCCTCTGTAGCCTCGCGTCCTCCTTGTGCCTCCTACCTTTTATTGCCATTTTAACATGACCCCAAAGGGTGGACTTGAAGAACGGAGGAGGTTGCAACAGCAATCGGTTTTGCTACTTGTCAGCAGTGCCTCTGAAGTCAAGCCTGCAGCTGACTTGTCAGGAATGCACACCTTCCTCCTGCTATCAGCGGCCGAGAGCTGCAAGCTTCGATCAGATCCCTCCTTCAGAAACCAGCTCTCTGTGAGCAGACCTTTAGAATTCGCCAGAGAGAAAGAATGCCCAGTGGTTCACAGCATGGCCTTGTGAACACATTTTGCATAGTTACCCCCAAGCACACGCACTCCCCTTGCCAATATTCTGCGTGTGATTGCAAAAACTCTCACTGGACTTGATGGGACAAATTGGGCAGCTTTCACAGGTGACTTCCTTGTGCAGGACAGGATAAATATAGATCAGAGGCACCAGGCCTGGGCCCAGGTTGTCCAGAAAGGCCAGCACAGTGGCTTCTGTACGTTTTGATAAGCCACTGGAACTTTGTAGAATCGGAAATTTTTACATAAAAATCAAATTTCTTACATTATAAGGGAAAAATCAGATGATTGGGAAATGCTGGGCTCAAATTCCTTTGTTAAAACTGCTTCTAGAGCTAAGTAGCAGCTGCCCCATTAAGATGGGGGATCCAGGTTCCCGGGTTCACCATAGTCCCTCACTCTCCGTCCTGCCCCTGTGTCCCTCACCTGCCTGACTGCTCTCGCAGCTTCCATGTTTGCAGGCCTGCTCCGTGAGGCACCGTAGTGAAGTGGGAGGAATCTGGCCTTTGTCCTTGGACAGACTTAGGGCTGGGAACTGGTTCTACCACTTACCTCTTTGTGTGGTCTTGGGCAAGTCACTTGATCTAAGGAAGCTTCCGTTTCTGCAGCCAAGTGGTTTGCAGATTGCAAGTGTGTGAGAAATACCTAACCCAGTACCCAGCATGCGGTAGATGCTCCATACATAGAAGCCACTACAATGGAAACATCTCACAGAACATTCTGGGAGAAAGGATAAGAGTCTACCAATCAGAGTTTTAAATATTCGTAGGTTGTTCACAGGAGGGACCTTAGAGCTGCTACAGAAAACATCCTAGCTTTATGGAGGAGGAATCGAAAGCCAGGAGTTGACAGTCTAGTCCAAGATTACTCAGTTACTCAAGGCCAACAGGTCCAGAGCCAGTGGCTTTCCACCGAACCACAAAAAGTCTTCGGAGTATGGTTTTGAGGATTAAGTATGTGAAAGTGCATTTTGCATTTGAATTGAATTAGGCAATTTCGGTTAGCATGAAGATAGTACAGCTGTGTGTGATCATCAGCTTTGGAAAGAACAGAGTATCATTGACTCATTCATTCCTTCAGCATTGACTGAGTCTCTAGTGTGCACATTCCTGAGCTGGAAATCCAGCACTGGGCCTGCTGGAAGGGCCACCGCCTTCGGAGAGCTTCGACCTCACACGGGGAAGCAGAGGAGAAGACAGATATGCAGACAATTTCAGGTGGCCGTGAATGCCGGCAAGGAAAGCAAGAGGCTTTTGTGAGAAGCAGCCAGTCTTGCAAACAGCCAGGCAGAGCGTGGGCAGGTAGGAAGTGCAGGGACCCCGAGGCAGGAGGATTTATCTCCTAAGGACCCAGGTGACCTGGGAGAGGTGCCCAGAGGCTAAGGAAGCAAGGATAAAAGTTTGGATTTTATTCTTAGGGTAGTGCAAAGGATTTTAAGCAGAAGAGTGATAGAAAATATTTAGCTTTTGTTCAAACACTATTTTACACAGAAGCCCCTTTCAGGGTGGGGTTGGAGAGAAGACTTTTAGCTGAGCCAGTCTCCCCTCCCTCCAACTCTGTGACTGTCCCCAAGGGGTCCTTTGGCTCGCCAGAGCTCCCTATAATGCACTGTGGAGACCCCCAAGGCAGGCAGTTTTCAGAATCCGGAGAATCTGTGACTTGCCCACCTAGGGTCCCACGCCCAGTGTCCAGAAACACAATGCAGTGTTCTTGTCATTAACCCAAAGGCTGATTGCTGGTATTTCTGTTCCTTTTTTTTTCGTTTTTTTCCTAATTCTCAACACTTTTGTTGGCTCTCATGTATTCACTCTTGGGTCACTAAAATGTTCCCTCTCAACCACAAAAGAACTATAGGTCGGTGCATAATGTCTGAAACGAGATACATGTGTCAGACGTCCCTGAATTTGAGTTTTCCAATGACATTATGATACAGCTAACTTTTGCCTTTTTCTGTGCTCTCAACTCAAAGAAACCATTCATTTGTATTTCAGTCCAACTCAGTTGTTTTCGTTTTGTGGTGGTTGATTTGAGGTAAGATGTTGCCAACGGTAGAAACCGCCAGCTTCCACACGAAGCCCACCCGGAGCTCCCCCTGCTCCTAGCACAGGCCGGGCCTTCAGATCCCACCCAGCTAAGGTTGGCTGAACAGTGCAGTGTAGACGATGACAGTCCCACTAGCACCTTTAATTCTGGGCATTGTGTACTTTAGGCTTGTGTGTAAAAATTATGGAAGTGCTGGAAAGGGCAGGAGATAGCATTGAGCGCCTTCATTTTACAGGTCAGGCAACTGAGCCTCAGAGAAGTGGTGTGATTTGGGTCAACCTCACAGCTTGCAAGGGCGAGAGCAGGTCTGGGATCCAGCCTTCTGACTCCTCCGAGTGACCCTTGCACACCAGCACGTGTGCTTTGAGACCAAGTTCTGAGCATGGTCAGGCAGGGTGGGTGGCACAGGTCATGCCATCAGGAAATCAGGGGCATATTCTTGGGTAGTTCTCAAGCATTTGTGTGTCATGGTCTCACCCCGCCCCCACCCTCTGTCTTTATTCTTTATTCTGTTGTTCTAGAAGTTTCTGCCTGGTGGGTTTTGGGGCCAATGTGGTCACAGAATGAAGCATCCTCACCATGACCGCATTGCTTTTCACCATGAAGCAGTTTGACCAAACACTGATGGTGAGACCCTTGGCGATTTGGGCTTTGCCTCATGATGGTAGAGGCGCAATAAACAAATTTTGATGTGAACTTAGTAAAGATCTGTCTCTTTTTAATCTGAAACTGCACAAGAACGTTAACTGCCCAGATGTGTGCTGGTGAACTTTAAATGGCTCCTGCCCGCTCTGTTCCCTGTTTGACTTGAATTTTCTTGAACAAGTGGTGTGTGGGTTCAGCCCATTTGGCCAAGTGAGAGGTATGGGAAAGAGGTACATTTGCACCCTCCTTTTTGGTGTCCACATCCGGATTTACCTAAACCACACCCAGGTTGCATTTGCGTAGCAATGAAAAACCAGTATTTTCGATCCATGAATCACACTATAAATCCTGGGCCTCTGTCTGTCAGGGGTGCGTCAGGCCAACTCGCAAGAAGGATGGGCACGGTTGAAGGCGAGCTGCGTGCAGATGGGGAATGTCCTGCTGCCTGGGGGCCCGGCAGGTGACTGCTGATGTCCACTTGTGGATCTGGACATGGAGCCATCTGTGTGTCCTCCTGTAGAAAGGCCGAGAAAGGACGGCAGCTTCCTGAGTTTCTGCTGTCGGGGACCTTGCAGTGCCGCAGACAAGAGTAAGGTACAGAAATGGCATGCTCCCGGGGGTTGCCGCCCCTCCTTGGGCTCTCTCATCCGCTGTGCACTGTGTCCCCTCCTTACCTGGGCAGCTCACCTGGGCTGAGCGGTTCCTGGCCGTTTACTGCTGAGTGGGAGCCGGAGAGGGCTGTGGGTCACAGGGTTTCTTTTAAGTCAAATGGTGCTTCAGTGCAGAAGATGGTTGCCCGCAGCAGTTAAACCTTGTTTAATGATAATGAAGTTGCTTTTCTTTACCCTGAAAAATATCTTCATTTTCTGTACAAAGGCAGGAAGCATTTCTCTTTGATTACACGGAAGGTCTCTGGGTAAGGTGTAATCTATTTTACCGTCCTGGATGCTGAGATAATGAGTCTGCGGGATCCTGATTTGTAAACGCCACAAAGATTAGAAAACCGAGTGCTTCCAGTTAAGAATTTTCTCAGAAACCAAAAAAGCTGCTTTTCCCTCCTTCCGCCTCTCCCTTAGGTTCTGCCTTAATGCTTGGGTTAGGAGTCTCTTAAAACCCCCATGGCTGCCGTTGAACCGGTCTGGGTTACCTTTTCAAAGAGTGGAGGAGGTGTGGCGTGTCCCATCTTGCTCCTTCCTGACTTAATCCCTACTCACTGACGTCGCTGAGCTGCCCCAGGAGCCCGCGGAGCTGGAACAGTAGAAAGCTCACCTCTCCCAGGCCTTGAGGAGTTGACCAGCCCTTCTTCCTGGGAGGAAAAGGTTTTCAGACAGTGGAGGCCGCAAAGAAGAGACTTTGGCTGAAGGCCACATGAAGAAACAAGCAAAGCTCCAAAAATGAAAAGCCCTAAAACGGGACTTCATTTGCTGAGTCTTTGTCTGATCTGTCGTTTCATGTGCCCGACTTCCCACTGTCAGAATTAAGATGTTCTGGAAAGAAAGCTTAGGAAATGTGTTTAGGAAAAGCTTGAGGTAGCGATAGAAGGGAGGGGAACCATGAATTTTCCTGAAGGAACTGAACCAAGTTTGGTTTTAAAAGCTTGAGTTTTAAATTTCAGTGGAAACGTTTGGCAATATGAGGATTTGTTTGTGCACTTGTGTGTGTTGTGTTGGAGCATTGGAACATTTTGGCTCACGCTGCTGTTGCTCTCGCAGTCTTCGAGGTTGACTCTGTGGCCTGGCGTGCCTTGTTCACACATCTTTGTGCTGAGGTGACGCCGAGCTGGCAGCGAAGGGCTGGGGGTCGAGGTATGGAAAGTTGGGCCCGTGGAGAATAATGACAGCATAAGTCACCCAAGGGCATAGGTCAGAGAAAGCAGATGCTTGTCATGTCCATGGAGAAAAGGAGAAAGGCCCAGGGTCTCACTACTGTAAAATTTGGATGAGGCAGAGCACAGGGGTTTGGGTACATATAAATTTGTTTAACCAAGATAATCAGAAAAAAACTTTTTTTCAAAGATGGTTTGAGTGGAGTGAGGCAAGGAAATCCACAGTCTTGATATTGGTGGGCTTGCTAAGGAAGGATGGGTCATGGCTTCTACGTGGAGACCTGAGTTCTGCTCCTGCCAGAATGGAGGATGCAAGAGCATTCTGTTTTGGAGAGGCCCCCTCAGTTTCTACTTGGTTTGCTAATGGCTTTTTAAAACTTGGGTCTCTGAGGACATGAAAAGGAAGATAACATGTATTAGAGAAGTGACTGGCAGGAAGTGCCAAGTTTATTCTTGAGAGAGGATGGAGCCGCATGGGAGGGGAGGGGTCCTTGAGACCGCTCTCCGAATTCCCCTGAGCTGATCAGAACAGGTCCACAAGATTCGCCAGACATCTGAGTGTAGCTCAGATCCAATACAGGACCCTTCTCCTTTCTTGCTTTCTTCTTCTCTCCTCGAACCTGGATCAAACTGTCCCTGATTCCCTCACTCAATCCCAGGACAGTTTTCTGGTTGAATTCCTACCTCGTTAAGTCTTCTTAGTCTTGATCTGAGAAACAAAACTAATTCAGATCAAAATCTAACTCAGAGAATCAGAGCTGAAAGGTGTTTCCGGCAGTCCCCAAATGACACAGGAGGTCCTGAGGCTGGAAAGCTTAGGTGACTTATTCAGGGTCACAACTCAGGCTTCCTGAGAACAGTCCCCAACCTGTAGTTTTTGGCCCTTCTGGAGGAAGGGCAGAAGGATATGCATGAGGCGGGATAGCATAGGAGTCCCAGGTGGCTTGGGCACGCACCCTGATGGCTCCCCTGTGCCCTAGTGTCCTCATTTCTGTTATGCCCTGGCCATCAGGCTCTGCCTCCTGATTCCTCTTCTTGCTCTCCCTTCAGTGGACCACACCAGGCAGCATGGAGGAGCTGAGTGGTGGCCCCTCCCAGGCAGCATGCATCCCATTGCCTAGTATCACGCTGTTAAAACTCTGTGATGGGGGCTGGGTCCGGTGGCACAACAGTTAAGTTTGCATGTTCCACTTCGGTGGCCTGGGGTTCGCGGTTTGGATCCCGGGCACAGACACACACACCACTTATCAAGCCATGCTGTGGTAGGTGTCCCACATATAAAGTAGAGGAAGATGGGCACGGATGTTAGCTCAGGGCCAGTCTTCCTCAGCAAAAAGCGGAGGATTGGTGGCAGTGTTAGCTCAGGGCTAATCTTCCTCAAAAAAAAAAAAACCCACAAAACTCTGGTGATGAGTACGGTCTATGACAAGTCTTAGAGGCCAGACAGATTCTGGATGGGGGGAAAGGAAGTGAATGTGAGTGAAAGGGAAGATCTCATACTTGATTATGTATTGTATTCTCCAAAACCCAAAGGCAGAGACACGCACACACACACATGCACACACAGTGGGATGGGATATTTGAAACCCTGACAGGCTTGGAAAATCTAGGGCTAATGGTTGACCTAAGTGAAAGGTGATAAGAAAAAGCAAATTTTTGAAAGATCCAGCCTGAGAATGGGGACCTGTGACTCGCCTCGGAGCACCGCCAGGTGAAGTTAAGCATTATGATGACTGAGGATAGAGCCAGCCCAGGGTGCGAACTCGCTCAGAAGCAATTCCTGTCATCCCCGGGCTTACGTTTTAATGAGCCTGTAGATGCCTGTCAGCATTGTGTCATTGCAAAAGTGATAGCTTTTTCTGGAAAGATACTTTTCCCTCCAAGCCCTGGGCTCAGAGGCAGCTCTTCAAAGACAAACTACTGTCTGATTCGAGCAGATGCAGATGGGGCGACGTTAAGCTGCTTCTGCCCCATTCAACTGTGATGAGATTCCAGCTAAAGTCAATATTCAAGAGACTGTGCTTGCAGGGGACTCTGGTGTTTTTAAAAAATAGAACGATCTGTCTGTGTGGCTGTATTTGTGAGTGTTTCTTTCAATAGAAAATGAAAGCGCATTTTTCACAAATTAAACTTTGGCCGTTTCTCATAGATAGTCTTTCCTAACTGAAAGCATGTTTGTCAAATCACCTGGAATTACCTTCATATGAACTTTGTCAAAATACTTGGTGCTGAAAATGGGCTCTGCTTGGGGGTCTCTTCTGGAAAGTTCTGGAGTCTGGAAGTGAATTCTGTGTTTTCCCTACTCCCTCCGTCTAGAAGCCTGAGCACCTTTGAAGATGACAGACACACAGGGTAGCCTGGTGATGGCTCCCTTGCTGGGGTCCCACCTCCAACCGGGGTCATTCCAGAATGTTCTGTCTTGGTTCTTTCTACTCCCTTCACCCCTTCTTTCCCAGATGGAGAAAAGGGAGAGTGTGAGAGGAAAAGCAAGCAAACTTCCACTTCCTTCCCTATCCCCCCAGTCCAACCCCCAACACACACACACACACACATATATACACCCGGGGCTGGGACTCTCTCTCCTGTGAAACTGAATTCTGAAAGGCCAAGCCATTCCATCTGTGTTTTGGCTCAGTTGCTCCAAAGAGCTCAGGTGTCTAAATTTGGAATTTTCCCATGGCTTTAAAATTCTGTCCTGCAGATCTGTCCCCTGTAGGAAACCGAGGGGCCTTCCTTGGGTTTGTTTTTCTCACCCTGTAAAGAAAACAGAAAGGTTTAGGCCTCGTGTGTGAGGGCTTAAGTAGGAAGGAAAGATAACTTAGATCAAAATACTCTCATTGTGGAATCGTAAGCCTGGGTTTCGTGTGTGTGTGGTGCCAGCTGGAAAAATGAAGACGAGAGTCAAAGCTCTTTGGAGGATTTGGAAGGGGATGCAAAACCCAGCCCTTTTGCTTCAGGAAGCATGTTTTCATACAGGTTTCTCAGAAACGCTCGCCAAAAGTGGTGAGGGAACCTCAGACTGAGAGAGACACCACGGAAAACAAAACAGAAAGTGTTTGTTATAATCGTTCATGACACAGTCAACTTTTCAATTGTGCAGTCATTACACACTGAAAGACACAAGCATGTATAAAAAGACAGTTTTGAGACATAAAATAGCTCACTAACAGCTTTATCTAGACTACAACTTTTTCTCTAGACTTGACAGAAATTGTTTAATGCTGGAATGTTACATTATTTATCTTGCCTGACCTGTTCTGTCTGTGAACGGAGATGTCTGTTTTTTACCTAGTCTGCAGGACTGTCACAAGGAAAGTAATAATAGAGTCACAGTATCAGAGGTCGAGGGGTCAAACGCCCCTTCATAAAAGAGCCCTAGTCACACAGCTATCTGAAGTCACTGTTTAATGTCAGTTCTGAGTGGTGGTTCTCAACGCCACAGACACCACAGACACTGTGTATCAACACCTCTCTGTCATTGTGCATATGTGCTTCCCCAAATGACTGTTTGTGCCCATAAAAGTTTATGTTTTAAGCTGGTTGTGTGGAATTTGGCACCCGTTTTCCAAATAGCCCCACAGAAGTGAATTTACTCTGCAAATTAACTGACCACCGTGCTCTGAGTTTTCTGTTGTTTCTATGGGAAATGGATCCTGAGTTCTCATTCTGTGTTGGGACTTAGTGAACACTTCTCTCCCAGGAGGGGAGGAGGGGGGTGAGGGAGGGGGATGGGGTGTGAGAGGGGACCCATTGCCCTGTGCTGTGGGTGGAGAGGCTGTGCTGTTAGTGAGGGCCTTCCTGGGATGTATGACAGAGTGAGAGAAAGAAACTTCTGCAGTGATCTTTCTCAGGATGGGTTGGGGGAAGGGGTAGTGGACCCCACCTGCAAAAAGGGATAGGTGGGGGTGAAGAGGGCAGAGTGGGGTTGCTGTGTGGAGTTTGGGGATGCGGTGGTGTAAGCTTGGTTGTGGTAACCAGGACCCAGTGGATGGACTCGGGGCAGTCAGTGTCTGGGAAGCGTTGCAGGGCCTGCTGCCATGCACATTGCATGGAAAGGACATTTGCCTGAGCTAAGCCATGGGAAAAATCTAAATTTAGACACCTGAGCTCCTTCCAACCACTGAGCCAAGACACAGTAGACAGAGTGGTTTGGCCTTTGAGAATCTGAGTTTTGACATACAAGGATCCAATTTCACAGGAGAACGAAACTCCTCAACTCTTGTGTGTGTGTGTGGAAAAAAATTGGCATATGAGGATCATTGGAGTGTATTGGCTCCATATCCAAGTGTTCGGCCCCGTTTTAGTTATCACAGAGGATTCAGGGAGGAAAAGGTGACAAGTGATAAAGGAATGGAAAGGTGAAAAGAATTGGATTGTTACTGAAGAGAAAGCTGATGGTGATGGATCTGTTGTCTGGAAGCATATGAAGAGGATGCACATATCATTTCACGTGTCCAGAGAGAGCCACACAAGGAGAAGAAGACTTTAAGGTAAAGTATTGGTTGATCAATATTTTGTGAGAGTTGACATGACAAAACATTGACCTGTGTTACCAGCTGGGGGATTAGGTTGTTGCTGTTTTAGAGGCTGGACGGTTCTCTGCCTTAAAGAGTAAATAATTGTGGAAGTCCCAATTTAAAGGTCTAGGGAAAGTGGGAGTTCTTCCTGAGGCTTCCTTACGGGTAAAATATTAATATTAAAGAATTCCTGAGTAACTTGCATGTCCTGGACGAGGACCAAGGTCCACTCATATACAAAGTGCTCTCGGTAGGAAGGCTCTTCTGTCTGTGTCTTGGCACTTCCTCGTGCTGAGGTCATCCTTCTAGTCGTCCTGCTTCCCTGTTCCCGACTTACATGGTACGTGAGTGTGTGCATGTGCATGCCAGGGCTTCTCCCAAAGCCTGGCACGCTCAGCCTCCCTCCCTCCCTTTTCCCTCTCGGTCCTTCCTCCTGTCCTCTTTCTGTCTGTATATGTATATGTAAATACCCACTGAAGATTAGCTTCTACTTATAAATTTTCCAATCATACTTCCTTCATAATGATTCACGGCTACTCCTGTTTGTTGGTGACTAGGAGAGAAGCGTCTACAGCAAGGTAGCTTACAATTGAAAGAGTGCAAAATGCTAGGCCATCATGGGGAGAAAAAAAGGCTTGAAAGTAAAGGCGTCGGTCATTCCCTCGTGCTTATTAGCTCTTGTGGGAAATGTGTGCCACACCGCCCTGCTGTGTTGTCCCCTGCCTGGGTCTCAGCCCGCTACAGTAGAGTGCGGATGGTGTCTTTAATGTCTTACAGAAGGGACTCTGGGTTCTTGGAGGCCAGAACTCCCTTCCCCTTCTGCCACTCACTTCTGCCTTCACTGACTCATCTTGACTCTCAAAAGGCATTTTAACCTCTCAAACCTTGTTTTTCAGCCAAAGACAGATAGTTATTTGTCTCCCATGTGTGTTTGGGAGGCTAACCACTAAGCATTTAGCTTTTTGGATTTGAAAGCTGTTTCTTTCTGAGGACTGCCTTGTTACTGACTGGCCTTACCCAACTGAGTGGAGTTATGTTTACATTTCTGTGGGGAGCCTCTAACCTGTTTATTATTTTTTTGTCCATTGGATAGTAGGTTTGGGAGGAATATTTGAGGTTTTGTCAGGTAATTATAGATTTCGTGCTAGACATAATCAATCAGACAGCTCAAATCCATATCACAAATACAGGGTGATTTTTCTTTTTCTGCTCTGAGGTGAATGGGCTGGATAGAACATATATAATAAAGGTCAAAACTGTGTTAGAGTGCTTGAAATTCAGTCTTTCCCTATTTCGTTATATTTCTGAGACAGAGAGAGGGACAGGAAAAAGCTGCCTTTTAAAAGGATCTGCTAGTGAACACATACCCGAATGGTAATTTAGGAACCATGTGGGCAAGATGAGACAAAAGCAGACAGGTTCAGATTTTATCAGCTCGACACAGTTGTGTAAGGAGATGAAAGGTGAAGTCTGTGATAATGTGTTGAACTAGTAATACCGGCTCTAGAGTTAAAAAAAGAGAAGAAAAGCACAAACACAAAGGGAGTTGCATGGAACATTCCAGGAAATCATTGAACTGTGAGCGATAACATGTTTCCTTTTCCTTCAAAGATGCGTTTCAGAGAATGGCTAGGATAAGAACTCGTACTATAAAAACAATACAGGGAATTTGTCAAGAACAGGGAAAGGAATTATCTGACATGGCATTTATCATCACCAAAGTTTTTCATAATTTAATTTAATCTGAACTTACTATGGTGTTGGTCTTGACATTTCAAAAACATTGGCCATGGCCTTCATAATGTATCTGGACTTGAGTACTTCGTACCTTTGACTATAAGTAATGCTTACATTGGGCTCACACATGGTTTCAGATCCACCAACATTTCATTCAGGTCCAATAACAATCATCTGGATAATGCCATTATGTATGAGTGTGGTCCTTTAAAAAATATTAAAAAATCTTCTGTAACGGACAATACTTCATCCTCATGTTAGTGCATACTCCTTCATTCCACAGCAACATCTACTGTTCCCTATGCAGTCTTTCTTACTTAAGACTTCTTGTCTTAGTAGCTTTCTTACTTAAGCTCTGGTCTTTATCCCTCAATATCTGAACAGATGCTTCTTTCTTGAAAGCAGCTCAGTTAGAAAAGTGGAGGGGGAAGGGACACTGACCTGCCAGCCATAGCTGCCTGTTTCCCATCTTGATATCATTGTCTCTCCCGTCTTCTTGTGAATGTTTTTCTTTCCCTTCTTCCTTTTTCCCTCCGTTCACTGAATAAAGATATTGAGTATCTATTTTGTACTGGACACTGCTAGGCCATGGATGTACCTCAGTGAGCAAGATGGACAAGGATTCCATCTTAAGAGGAATAAAACATGAAATAATTACAAGGGTGGTGAGTGTTAAGAAAAGATAAGGGATGTTTAATGGGGGAACTGACATAGTCTGTGACTGGGAGGAGGCGTGAGGGAAGTCTGAATAATTAAAGCCATAAAAGAAATCAAAGAACTCTAGGATTTATCTCTAAAAAAGGGGAAGGAGAAAGCCATAAAATTCCAAAGAGAATAAGGCGGAAAGATGCTCTGTTTTATACAGAACATTGGAGGCCACATTATATTCAATTCGAAATCTGTGAATTCGTGAAGACTCATCGTTTCTTATTGGTTATCCAAACACTTCATCTTTCCTCTTTCTTCAATGCCATTTGCTACTTTTGACCATTGTGCTACTCATCAACAGCTCCCCCTGCGGCTAGATATAGGAATAAAAAAAAAAATCTGCCAGTATGCTATCGTTAACATGTGACTATCTGTAATAGGAGGTGAAAAGTTTGGAGTTGAAATTTGTCAGTTTTGATTACAATGAGATTGAGGTTTTTATAACTTTCTGCTTTTCGTCTTCTCCATAAATAGAATTAAATAAATTCTCATTAAGCGTCCACTAAGAGCCAGGAATTCATGTAGCTAATGGGAATATAAGATTGATAAAAACCGTTTGTGTTCTCCAGGAACTTCAGTCTATCAGCAGAGATTCACATATACAGACCGCGTGGGAACAATCTCCTGCCGGGAATATGAGTAAAGCATTATAGGAACGCAGAGGAGGGAAGAGTTCGCCCCAGGGGAGGGACCCTGGAAGGACTGCAGAGGGGACCAGATATCTGAATTGATCTTAGAAGAATGATTAACTGCTAATATAGCTAAATAGGCTTTTTTAAAAGAGTCAAATTATTTTTGTAGTTAATGCTTAAAATGAGTAGTAATGCTTTAAAGAGAGAAAAAGCACCCAATTGAAGCACACCTGCTTTCTTTCATCTAGGTATCATACTTGGCATATGTTGGTCAAGAAACAACTTGATATTCTACTCACATTGTTGCATGGCTTACATAATAAGTGGAGTCTTGAAATTTGGGCATGGGTTGAATTTTCAGAAATCAAATCTCATTTCCTACTATCTTACATTTTATTACAGAGATGGTGTGCTTTCTGGAATTGGCAGGGGTGGCTAACCCTTAACTCTGTTTTCCTGCCCTAAAGCTCCCTTCTCCGGCCGTTAGTTAATTTCAGTGCACGGACGTTAACATTAAGTTAGTAAGAGAGATGCTATTGAAAATTAAAACACAAAAAAACTCTGTTCCTGAACAGGGAAGGATTCTGGTGCAAATCATTGTTCCCTAGTTCATTTGGGTAGAAAGGTCAGATTACTTATATTGGATTTTCATAAAACCAGGCAAACTAACAGTTCCCTGCGTACAATATGTCAACAACCTATTATATTTGAAATTACTCTTTAAAATGAGGTGTAAAACGGCACTATGCTTTCTCTCTGCCAATAATTGACTTGCTAACCTCCTGCCAAGGTCTGTCCATTTTAAAAAGGATTTAAAAAATATAAAAAATAAAAAGGATTGCTTTAAACATTCATCAAAAAGCATATAGCGAATTATACTTTGGCAGAAACACGAAGACTAATATCTGGATCTGCGCATCCATCCGCTCGCGGCTTATCACTCTGAAGGGAAAATGAGTGGTGCTGGTTTTCTCTCAGAGAAATGTTGCCCTGGGACAAAGACCCTTTTTGTTCTGTGCAACCCAGCACTGTAGAATAGGTTTGGTTACCTCAGGAAGTTCTGTAATGTGTTCAAACAATGCAGATATTTATCAAGGGGCACTTTTAGGAGTAGTAAAATGCCAAACCATCCCCTCCGCCTGAAGTTTAGGGCCCCATGCTACATAAAATACTCAGTAAATCTCCGATTCTGTGATTGTAAGAGACAGTGAGAGGGCCCCTCGTCTCTTCCCACCATCTCATCATCAGCCACAGGCCCACGTCAAAACAGCACGAGTAGGAGAGAGTCTCTCCCACCACAGGGGAGAGCAGTGGTTGGTGGAAACGGAACTCAGGTCAGATTGCTGAGTGCTGGTTCCAGGTCTACCCAAGTCCCTGGACACCTGGTCTGTTTCTCTAACTGTAGAGCAAAGGTGTTGGCGATGGAAAATCCTCAATATGTTCTTTAACTTCCAAAAGAGAATAATTGGTTTTCGTCATCTGCCTTAGTAAATCGTTCACCTTTTGCACCTTTATTCTGGACCCATACCCAAGATTGTTGTTGACATAAAGAGTAAGTTTGATCACAGAGCTTTGTCCCTTCCAACTCTGTGACGCTTGCATGGATTCTGTCCTAGGGGCTCACACTCGGGCGCCCACTCACTAGGTTCTGATGATGTTCTTGTTACAAGTGGGCTGTTAGATAAACACTTACAAACCATCCCTCCATCATCATAAAGGCAATTCATGTGCACATACTCCATGGAAATAGAGTACACTGTTGCTAAGTTGCATGAAGAATGGCATCTTTGTTATTCTCATCTTTTTGCCAATTAGCAAGTACGAAAAATGAAGGTGATGAATTAAGCTACAGCACTGTGAAGTGTAGTGTAGATTTCTTTCTTTTGATGACACTCAAGAGTAATCCTGGCACATACCACACCCCCCCCATTTCCATTTTAAAGTGATATTTCTTTGAACTACAAAGCGCAACATACAGTTCTCTGTCTACTGAAGGGAAATGGGTGAGAATGCCAGATTTCTATGAGAATTATAGGGTTTTCAAATCATCATGGAAAAAAATTACTGTGGTTCAGTGTCATGAGAAAAAAACATATTCTTAACTTGCCTGAAATTTTTCTTTTAATTGGAACTTTGGTTCTGTTTTCAAAGCACTTTTAAAGCTTTCTTTTCCAATTTGGCACCAAAGTTACTTTAAAAATATGCTGTTTAATTGTAGAATTATTTTCTATTTTGATTGACATAAAATATATCATTCTGCCCAGAAAAATGACAGTGGCCTACCACAAACTAAAACAAGTGATAGCTCCTATTGAAATTGCTGTATCAGATGTGGTATCTTTTCTAGAAAAGATTAATTTTATGTTCTTTGATTTTTTAAAGAAATGAGTGAGAAATAAAATTAAGTGTAACTTTTTTGGGGATCATTAGTTTAAAAAAAATCATCTGACCACCATAATAAAGTCTTACCCTTGGCTCATTAAAAAAAATGATATATATATTATTCTAAAGGGAAAAATATTAACACATTTTTGGGTAAGGAGCTGAGTAATATTAAGCTTTGTAATCACCTCCCTAGGAATGAAGTTTAGTGGCTATAGGTATTAGGAAGACCTCACAGTCTAACCAACATGCTCTCTGAATCTTGGTTGAGAGTCCAGACCATAAGTGCTAATTTTGATTCTAATGATAACCGTTTCATTAGTCAATACTTGCTTTTTCCTAAGGGAATAAAGAATAGGGATAATGAAATTGGATCCACACAGGCCTTTTAACAAACTTTTCTCCTGTGCATAGCTCATTCTCACTGTATATATTCCTTGGACACCCCCCCCCCCCCCCCCCAGGAAAAAGTTTCATTCTAAATATGTGTTTCATTGAAAAATAGGACTTGGCCACACCTAAGGTAAAGTAATGCTCATTGCCAGGATCGTGCAGAAGTCACCTCCATTTTAGGCTGATCCCTGAAGCACAGAGAGACCAAGGCCAGTGGAGATGCTTGCAAGAGTCAGAAATATGGTGGGCTCTGGGCTGGGGAGGCAACCTGGAATTTCTCTGCCCTCTGCCTAGCAGTGACATTAAAAGTCCCTCGGGTCTTTTTCTCTCTTCCCTCCACATGATCAGGGGCCCATTCCTGTAACAGAGGGCAATGTGGTTAGGCAGTAAAACTGGATAAGGGGGAACTACCAGGAAAATGACTATTTGCTTAGGGATGGCATTGATGCTCGCTACAGATCCAGGTTAGTGATGGGGGCCCCGGACCAGGAGGTAGGAGGGATCTCTTCTAGCCTAGGCCTATTTCTAACTCGATGTGTGACCTCAGTCACTTGTGTTTTTGGGCCTTGGTAATCTTATCTATTGGTAAAAAGATGATGAAATGATATCTGAGGTTTCTTTCAACTCTAAAATTCCTCGAGTGAGTGACCCTTTGAGAAGAGTGTGAATTCCCAAGGCCACCCTCTGGGGAGCCCCACCTTCACCAGCACCCCCCCCCCATCATTGTTGAGAATAAAATGCTGAGGTTGTCAAATTCCAGTCAAATGTACATCCGCAAATTCCAGCCACGTTCCAGCCAAATTGAGATAGCTGTTACAAGAGTAACGGGTTTATCGAATAATTGTCTTTGAAATGTTTTAGTTATTTCTTTCAAGGTATCGTTAACAGCCATCTTGGAATTTCAGCAAAAATCTGTTTTTACGTACTCTTCACTGATCCCTGTGAAATAAATCATACTGAAGGGGTTTTTCCCCCTTAGGAGGTATTTGCCTGGAGGAGAAATTCTTAACTTTCTTTTTCTTCTAAACGCACGTTGGAATAAAGTCTCCTTTGAAAAGGCGTAATGAAAAGAGCAAACATGGGACTTGCTCTCATCCCATTTCTTTCCGGGGATGAGAATGAAGTCTCTGATGGCCACAGGAATGGCAGGGCACTCCTGCTGTGAAGGAGTTCATGCCTTCTCCTCCTCAGATAGTTAGTCTGTTGACTAGTTGTGGAGAGCAGGCTTTGGGAAGAAAAAATATTAAAAAGTAGTTCGTTGCCTATTAGTTATTTTAGCATTATGTTTGGAGACTGATAAAGATCCCTACGGTTACTCTCAAGAGATCAGACTCTTATTAACTTTTGCAAAGTGGGAACAGAGAAGAACATTTGAAAAATAAACATCAAATTAAGTAATACTCTCTCCTTTATTCCCCTTTCTCTAGAGATATTCTTAGGCAGTCCACGCTGGGCATTAACAGTCATCTTTGACGCAAAATAGACCCTTGCTTCTGTCGTTTCCTGGGTATTTTTAGGTCCCCTCTTTTGGACCACTTGAGGCAAATGGAGTGGCAGAATCCCTCACATCCAGCTCGCTGTCCCCACCCAGTGAGGATCCCACATAAGGGCTCTGCTTCCCTCTGTGTGCAACTGTCCCACCCCCCCATCCTTAAAAAGAACGCCAGGTTACCTTGGAGACGGATGGGGCATCCCCTTCCTACCTGAATTCCAGAACATGGATAATATCCCAAACATAAAAATGTGTCATGTGGAACCCAACCAGAGCAGATATTTAATGCAGTGAATTTTCCAATACAGTACCCATGAATTACAAATACGTACCTTAACCCCCAAAACAGGTGAAACCTCATAAACAATAAGGTCATAGTTTATATTCCACATATTACTAGATTAATTTTAAGAGCACACATAGATACATAGATCTCAACTGATTTTACAGAAATTACTAGAAACTTTTCTTTTTTTTTTTTGAGGAAGATTAGCCCTGAGCTAACTACTGCCAATCCTCCTCTTTTTGCTGAGGAAGACTGGCCCTGAGCTAACATCCATGCCCATCGTCCTCTACTTTATACGTGGGACGCCTGCCACAGCATGGCTTTTGCCAAGTGGTGCCATGTCTGCACCCAGGATCCGAACCGGTGAACCCTGGGCCGCCGAGAAGTGGAACATGCGAACTTAACTGCTGCACCACTGGGCCGGCCCCCTAACTAGAAACTTTTGAATTGGCAAGACCTGAGGTGATTGATGCTTATTTTCAGATTGGTCCAATATTATTGGATAATGTGGTGGAATAATGAATGTTTTGTAAGACTTGGTGATAAGAAAATCTAACTATTGCTATCTTTAAAAACTTTGCAGGGGCTGGCCCGGTGGCATAGTGGTTAAGTTCACATGCTCTGCTTTGGCAGCCTGGGGTTCACAGGTTTGGAGCCTGGGTGCAGACCTTCACATGGTTTGTCAAGCGATGCTGTGGTGGTGTCCCACATAGAAAATAGAGGAAGATTGGCACAGACGTTAGCTCAGTGCCAATCTTACTCACTACAAAAAAACAAAAAACCCAAAAAAACTTCGGAAATAGTTTTAACAAAGTGGTACTCAGACAAAAGTAAATTGTTACAAAGGCATTTCACACTGTGTTAAATAACTTTTACTTAGTCTATATTAAGAGGATTTGTGTATTTTAGTCTAACAACCTAGTTGTTGAAATTTAGCTTTCCATGAAAAATAGGTCTCGGAGAACTATGACAATGTGACCTAGAGTAAAAACCACAGTGCTCCTGAGTGGAAGCTGGAGCCTGGGTAAATATCACCTTTGCAGTGTGAGCATATACTAGTCTTGGTTTTTAGAGTATGTAAGACTAGATTTGAGGTCTTGAAGTCTTAACTCTCCAATGAATATGAACAGTCCACCTGTAAAATCCTCATTGTGAGGAAGCCCATTTTGCAGGTAAAGATGTGTAAGTTCTTTTTATTTTAAGGTGAAAATATATATTAGGTTTAGGAGTTAATCCTAATAATTATGACTCATTTCTAATAAAACGTCTCAATGAATAGAGGACCAAATAAGTACTAGCTGGCTATGTTCTCCTGTGCATCCCCAGTGATGAGAAATTGTCAAATTCTTAAATCTTCAAAAGAGTAAAAAAGATGAACCTACTATATGTAAATATCCTTCACTGCTTTCCTACAAGTCCTGTTTTATGTGTTTATGGCCTTTTTACTGTAGTTTAAAAACACAGTTGATTCTCGTTATCTGCAGTAGTTATGTTTTATGAAGTCACTGAAAACATTCCATTAGTGAATACTGAACTTATTAGTGAATACTCAATTTCCAAGGGTTAGATTTTTGTGAGCCTCTGGTCACGACATTTTTGTCGCTCAGTCAACATGAAGCCTTGTTTTATGTGTGTTTCTATTAAAAACCACCTTATGTCATATGTCTTATTGATTCATTAACATTGAACACCTGGCCAACAACACTATAACGCAGGCCTGAAGGAAGCTTACCGAACATACAAATTATATCCATAAAGCACATCCCAGCCTTCTTGCTCTTAGGATCACTAGGCAGCACTTGAGCACACACGGGAACCATTTTAAATAGTGCAATCACCAAAAAAAGCAAAAAACATAGCACTGCACAGACTACGAAAAGGACACTCGTTTCCAGTATGAGAGCTGAAACCGGAAGGCGGGCATCACCTTGTGGGGTTTCAGCTGGGAACGTGCTCGTCAGGAAACTCAGATTGGCGACTGCTCTGCACATGTCGGTGAGTGACTGCAGAAGTGCTGGGAGTATTAATTTGTGGCTACAAATAAATTTTAGCAAGGAGACAAGTTGGTAAATATGGAATCTGTGAATAGCGAGCACTGATTATATTATAATATAGCAGCTTCTAGTATCTTTTTTCCCCACTAAGCCTTTGCTTAAGATGCAGGTGAATGATGTACACTTTAAATATCTTACAATTTTATTTGTCAAATATACCTCAATAAAAAATGGTTTTTTGACCAGGAAAAGAAAGGCAGGTGAGATGGATGCTACTGGCTTTGTTGACTTTTAGCCTCAGTGCGATTTGGTTCATGATAGAATTTGCTAAAGTAGAGTCTACTCACCATTACAACATGGCAGGAGCAGATGACAGCAGGAGTCCTGGCCATCACTTCCACCTTCTTGGCTCCTTTGATATTCTTGTTGAACCCGTCCTTCCAGACTCAGCCCTCCAGTGGACTTGGCAATGTTGCCATGAATGTTGGGCGGAGGCAAGCTGCTGCCTTAGTCCTGACTGTTTCTCTTTCTGCCCAGGCCAGCTCAGAATGTGGAAGAGAAGCTGAATTGAATTCAACAGCTTGAGTACTATCGATTTTGCTGTTGTTTACTGAAACCATGATTGAATCAGGCTACAAGGACTTTGGAATCAGTGCTGTTTCATTTCATAATGATATTCCATGTTATTATTCTAATAATAGTACAAATGGAGTTGGATGCTGTTTCCCAGTCATGCATCGTATTGATAGTGTTGAACGGAATGGAGAAACACGAAGGGAATTAGACGGCATCTCAGCTCTGATGTCCTTTGAAAAAGGAAGGTCTTTCCAGAAATCTAAAAGACGAAACAACTTATAATTCCATCTACTTCTTCCTGTTTGGAAGCATCCCTCACCATTTCGGAAAGAGCTGCTAAATCCTGTGGAAATCTGGGTTTGGATTTTTCAAAAACTTAAACCAATAGTCAAATGGTCTGTCCTCTTACAGCCTCTTCCCCAGTTTCGTAGATTGGAAGTTCTTGCTCTGTTCAAACCAAGTCAATGGAAAGCTGGCGACTTTTCGATACAGGCTGTGTCAGCTCTCAGTCTGGGCTTGTCACTCCAGAGAATGGCTTTTTCTGGATTGGTGAATTGACTTGCAGTAATTCAGATGTTTCTGAGGTAGACCCTGCAGTGGCCTCACATACAGTGGAGCTAGCAGGCCTGGGGCGGGTCTCCCTTCCAGAAGGAAGCCTCGTAGCAGAGTGGGTAAGACACCACGCTGGGTGGCCTCTGAATAGGAAGACAGAAGCCCGCCTGCTGTCTAGGTTATTCCCAGTCATCTCTCTGCCTGCCCCTCCCCTGAGGCAGACCAGAGGTAATGGGCAGTGGCGGCACAGCCAGCGCCCAGCTGGGCCTTGAGTCCACTGTCCCCTGGAATAACTCAGTGCACTTCGGCCTTGCTTTGTGATGTTTTTGGATGGCGGCTCTATGATCTGTGCCTTTTGTCCTGTTGATGCCTAGTCTTGGCAGCTCCAGGAAGCTGTCACGGGTGAGATGCAAAGCGTGGTAACATCCTCTCCCAGGTTCTGTGTGAAACCAGCGAGGAGAAGCAGGCTCTGACGTGCCACTTGGGGAAGGGATATAGGCGCCATGGAGAAGAATGTTCAAACCACAGTGGGTGTGCGGAGGGTCAGTTTACCACCCGGCTTCTGGAAAGGCTTCATTTTTGAAAGACTGTCAGGTAGAAGATGGATTCGAATTACTCTGGGAGGGCCCACGCACAGAACTCTGCTCATTGTGCACAGACCACAGGGACAGGCAGTGTCGGCAGGGAGATAAGCAGGAATTTTGAAGCTATGCAGACCTAGTTTTCAATTTGCTTGTGAGCTGTGGGACTTAGAGAAAGTATTTAATCCCACTGACCTTCATCTGTAAACTGTCCAAAAATAATACAGCGTTTGCAGAGTTGTGTGGATAAGGGATAATCTTTTCAAAGCACCTGGCCGGGGGCAGCCATGCCATGGGCGTTGGGTAAGTGGCAGCTCCCTTATATTGAGTCTCATTCAACCAGTGAATGAATGTTGGGTGCTGACTCTGGTCTGGGCATTATGTGAGGCACCGGAGAGACAAAGGAATAAGAGGGACAGAGTGACCTGGTGCCTACAGTCTAGTGGGGACAGTGAAGAAACAGATAGTTAAAATAGACCAGGAGAAGTCCAATGATGACAGAAGAAGCTGTTGATGAAACAGAGAGGGGACTCCTAATTCATGCTTATGGGGTAGGGAGCTTTTCCATGAGGAAGAAACCTCTCCACGGAGCTGGAAAGATGAGCTGGCAGGCGGGGAGAGGGAAGGCTGGGCTTCCAGGCACACAGAGGAGCATATGCAGAGCCCTGGAGAGAAAAGAGAGTGTGGATCTTTAGTGGAATGGAACAAAGTTCAAGGCACCTGAGCGCAGGTGCCACAGGATGTGTTGGGCATCAGGGCATAGGTGGAAGGAGATAGAGAGAAGATGAGCAGAGCCGGGAGGCTGTGTCAGAGTCTAGATTTATGTTAAGGGCAATAGGGAGCTGTCGAAGGGTTTTAGGCACAGATTTGCTTTCAGAAAGGCCACTGGCTGCAGAATGGAGGTCAGATGGGAGAGCAGGGAGGGGGAGGCAGTTGTAAGACACCAGGTGGGGAGACTTGGTAGCAGGCTGTTGCTGTGGTCCATGGGAGAGACGAGGAGAGGCTGCTTCGGGGTAGAGGTAGTGGCAGGGAGAGAAGCAGATGGATTCAGGGGTGTTAAGGAGCTGAGATCAGCAGGACTTGGTGAATGGAGGAGAGGAAAGAAGGAGACTGACTCTCTTCAGTTTCCAGCATGAGCATCAGGGTGGATAATGATGTATTTCACAAGATGAGGGAGCAGTTTGAGAGGCTGAAGTAGATAAGGAGTTTGATTTTGGCTACCACGTTTAGGATGACATAGGACATTCAAGGGGAGATGTCCATTAGGCAGTTAACCAACACAGGAGGGAGGTGTAAGCTAAAGGGATTGAGTTGAGACTCATCTGCATGTAGATCATTTGAAGCTGAGGGAGTGGATGGGATGGCCCAGGGGAGCGGGCAGAGGAGGAGATGAGGGCATGGGACAGACCCTGTAAAAGTGGTGCCCAACCAGAAAAGCTGAACACTTACCCAGAGACCTCTTTGCATTTTGCCAATTTTGATTAGTTATACCAATCAGCTAGTAAGGGTAATTTTCTACTTTTTTTTTTTGGTGAGAAAGATTGTTACTGAGCTAACATCTGTGCCAATCTTGCTCTATTTTGTATGTGGGATGCCACCACAGCATGGCTTGATGAGTACTGTGTAAGTCCATGCCTGGGATCCGAACCCGCAAATCCCAGGCCGCCGAAGCAGAGTGCACGAAATTAGCCACTATGCCAACATTTCTTTTAAAAAGGTTAGGGAATTTTCTACATTTTTTTGTTGGCTAATAATAGCAAAAATAAAACTATATTTCGATAAAGCAAATTTTGACAGTTTAGAAACACGGTGAGAAGGACTTTATAGAGACAAAATATTCTAAGAAAGTAAGACATTTCTGAAGGAAGCTATTTACATAGAACGAGACCCAGTGACAGCAAAACCAATGTCTAATTGCCGAAGGCCTTTGCAATTACACGTTCTTCAGGGGACTGTGAAATTTGTCTCTCAGCGTCTAGGATTTGAGCTCTCCAAGCCATGCCTTGCATCTCTTACTTTGCAAATAAAACAGAACAAAAAGAGTCTGATTCTGGAAGTAAATCCAGTTGTTTTTAATTGTGTAAGTGTTCTCTCAACAACATGTTTTAATCTACACCTCTGGAGTTCTCTAGGTTCACAGAAAAGGTGGAGGAATCAGCATTAATGTTTGAGATGCTTACATTTCTGCTTGCCTCTCAGTCTTGAGATTTCCTGGATAATTAGTCATGAGGATAAGTTCTCTGTGTGCACAAGGAAAGGGACTTTTTGGCATTCGCGTGTGTCCAGTTTCACAACATGTTAAGTCTGTGCTGCCATCCCTGGGTCAGGAAAGGCTCAAAAACCATCCAAAATGCACCTTGGGCAAACTATGTTCTGTCTTTGAAAATTTACTCTTATCTTATTATCTCTAAATTGCATTTCTATTCGAGACACTTTATTTAAAGTAGTTTCTGCAGAGGAAATTGGCACAGAGTTAATGACCTAAATCTTGCAGAAAGCTAAGAATATAAAATGAATGTCGTGTCCAACACACACTTTCATTTCTTAGGAAGGTAACTCGGACTAGAAGGGCCTCCCAGTACTCTGAGCCAAAAATCACCTACTGTGCCTCGAGTTATAAGTTAATGGCACCATAACATAATGGGATTTAACATCTTGCTAATTTACAGTGAGTGTGTGGTTATATAATTAGAGGTTAGTAAACAGGTTCGAGATAAGGCAGTGCTGCGTTCCTCCTGTATGTTTGAGGTTTTGGCGGCTGTGAAGCCCACGCCAACTCTTTCTTGAGCCTCAAGCAGCATCAGTCTCTCTCATATGGAATCATAGGTTATTTTGGGCAGCTTCTGGGCCTTCTGTGCCAAGAAACCTATGCCCATACATCCTAGATGAGAGCAGTTCCGGAGTTATATCTGTTTGGGCAGAGTACTGAAATGCTGTGGATTTTCCTGAAAGCCAGCATTCATCTTGCCAGCTTCTGCCTGTCATGTGGACTCGAGGCTGTGCCTTTTGACTCTGCTCACACTCTCTGTATCTGAGTGTACCTTCTCACGCTACATTCTTTCTATTCTGGCTCTCCTACCCAACATAATAGGCATTTCAGAGGGACTTGTTCTAAATCTCAAGATTCAGTTTTGTTGCGGTGGACCTCACTAGGTCTTGTGGAATGGGATCAATGCTAATTTTTAAAGTTTTCTGTATTCTGGATTGAAAAGTTGGAAAAATGTGAAAAATACTCCCCCATAAACCTACCCCCAAGAAGCAATTCTTGTTCACATTTTTGTTTACAATTTTCAGTATTTCATCTATGCAGAGATATTTTTAGATAAAAGTAGCATCTTTTGGTACACTCTAATCTTTTAAATTTGTCAACATTTCATGAGCATGTTCTCAAGTCATCAAAATAAGGAATATAAATTTTTAGCTTCACTCATATCCTCTTAAAACTGAAAATTCATCCTTCTTCAGCTCTCTAATCTCTTTGCCGCTGCTCGGCAAACCCCAACCTTAGAGACTTGTCTTCAAGAAATAAATGTACAATTACCTTGTCATAACACCTTTAGAAATATTATAATTCTTCTATCTCACTTGCATCAGAGATGTCAGGTTAACTATGTGGTGGACAACTAGAGTCCATTATTTAATTCATTCAGTTGTAGAAAATACCAGTTGGATAGGTAGCATGCCATAACTGTCACCATCGCCATCAGAAAGCATTAATTAATCATGTAATTTACAAAGTATCCCATGGTTAATAGGAAAACTACACTGCGTAATCTCTGCCTTCAAGGATTTACCACCGCAGGTGAATCAGCTCCTGGTTTTACTCACTGAAATATATGACTTTGACATAACAGAAGCCGTCATGGCTCCATCACACATAGGTGGTGGTCGGCTATTGTAAGTCATTGATGCTAGCTCTAGCCATGACGTATGTTCCAGAAAATCAGGATTGAACCAAAGCACAGTGGCTTTTATTATTATTATTTTTTTTGCTTGAGGAAGATTAGCCCTGAGCTAATGTCTGTGCCAGTCTTCCTCTACTTTGTATGTGGGATGTCTCCACAACATGGCTAATGAGTGGAGTAGGTCCACACCCAGGATCCAAACCCATGAACCCCGGGCTACCGAAGTGGAGCACGCTGAACTTTAACTACTTGGCCACAGGGCCAGCCCCCAAAGCCCAGTGATTTTTGACTCCTCTAATTCCAACAGCCAGATACTCCTTACGAGATGAATTGGGTCCTACCACCAGCATGATTTACATTGTCATACCAGATAGAAATTTACCTCCATCAAGTAGCCACCCCTCTCTTTTGTTTTTAAATAAAACAGGGGTTGAAGATTGCTTACTGTGAAGATATCACCAAGGAAGAACTGAGGCAGTTGAATCTACTGGGGGTTGGCTCAAATTAATGGAGATAAAGATTGAGGATAAGACAGAGTAGGCATAGGAATTATGCTTTCCCCTTCCAGTCCCTTATGTCTGTTTTGTATATGTGCCAAAAAAAAAAAAATTTGCACGGTCCATCATATGCTTTGCTAGAGCCAAGAGCATAGTAGCATCCTTGAGTTCAAAGTCCTTCATCATTGATAACATCTGACTCAGTCATAATCGCCTTTAATACTTCGCTATGAAATCTACAGTATTACTCAAGTGGAGGTATTACCGTTTAACTGGGAGATATTACTGATTAATGAGTATGTGGAAAATTTATCTAGAAAATGAAGCGTCTGTGAAAAAGAATGAAAGGGTTTTGCAAAAGACCATATGAGAATGATATTATAAACCGAAGGTTTATGAATTCTACATATTAAATAGAAGCAGCTATTAAAATATTTATTTTACTACAATTAAAAGGAGTAATTGAATTAGAACCTATCATTAAGAATCCGGAATTTATGTGAAAACTTATAAAACTGAAACGTAATAAATCCAAAATAGAAAAAAATTTCACCAATTAACTCCGGTGAAAGCTTTTTTCTTCTTCTTTTTGCAGTACCAAAGGGAAAAAATTATTGGAAAACATATTATAATAAAAAAGTGAAAGTAATATTGCTAGTGTGGACAGAGGTTCAAGTTCATCTGGTGGTTGCAGCTCTGATGCTGTAAGGGGTTCTGTACCATGTGGTTCTCCAAGTTTTATGTTTAAAAGTTCATATTTAAGATCAAGGATGCTATTGTGCTCTTGGCTTTAGGAAAGCAAATGATGGACCCTGCAAATCTTTTTTTTTAAGACTAATTTGAAAATTTATGGTGTGCAGGGCTCAGTGAAGACTCATCTCATTGAAGAAATGATTCTCTGAAATAAAATGAATGCGTGGGTCCTTTATTATCTTTAATGGGATGGCGTGCTTGGGCTCAAGCGTAGGTTTAAAGAGGTGGATGATCTTCCTCTGTGCTCAGATTATCACAGACACTTCTCTAAAAAGGAATGTTGAAGTCTTTTAGATGGAATTATTTGAAATTGACCTTTACATATGTCAAAAACAGTCTGACAACTACAGTTTCATCTAATTCATGCTCATGAATTCTGAATGGGACTAAGACTGTGAGTTGTCTGAGTTGGCAAGAAATGAGGCTCCACATTTTAAGGACAAAACAATGTTTGCAAAAATGTAACAGAATATCAAAAGAAGCAAAACACTTTTGCTTTTCTGGAATTTTTGGAATAATCTGGGGTACAAAAGGGTGGACTTTGGGTGATGATGATAGCTCAGTGTAGGTTCATCAATTGTGACAAATGTGCCACGCTGGTGGGGTTCTGTAAACTAAAATGAAAGAGTGCTGAACTTCACCGCTTAAGTTGAAATTTGCCTAGATTCTGGGTTGAAAATGACTTTTTCCTCATACGTAAGCAAATTATTTCAATGAAAGAATAAACCTCATTATAATTTTTCAGTTTAAGATAGCTATTTTTCTATTTAGGAAAACATATAGTTATCAAGTATTTGAGAAAACTGTGCTTCTGTTCAAATAGTGTAATCTTGACACATGTGAAGGACAGTATTCCTTAGATTGGTGTGTTGATAGCTTATTTCAAATCAATATTCTTGATTTATTAAAACGAGATTGCCAATAGGCAATATTTGGTAGAAAATAATGTAATTTTCAAAACTTGACATATATTTAAAACAAACTTTTTACTTTGGAATAGCTTTAGATTTCCAGAAAAATTATGAAGATAGTGTAGTTCCCTTATATTCTCCTACAGTTTCCCGTTATTAACATCGTACATAGTACATTTGTCACAATTAATGAACTAGTATTGATAGATGTTATTGTCTACAGTCCATAGTTTATTCAGCTTTCCATAGTCTTTACCTAATGTGCTGTTTCTGTTCCAGGATCACACATTACATTTAGTTGTCATATCTCCTTAGGATCCTCTGGGCTTCGACAGTTTCTCAGACTTTCCTTGTTTTCAATGACCTTGACAATTTGGAGGAGTACTGGTTAGGTATTTTGTAGACTGTCCCTCAAATGAGACTTGTCTGATGTATGTTTTAAATTTGTTTGTTTTTTATTAGGACAGTATTTTTAGAGCACTTTTAGGTTCATAGCAAAATTGAGGGTAAGGTACAGAGATTTCCCCTATGCCTCCTGCCCCCATACATGCATAGCCTCGCCCATTATCAACATCACTCAGCAGAGTGGTACATTTGTTACAACTGGTGTACCCACACTGATACATCATACTCACCCAAAGTCCATAGTTTATATTATAGTTCAGTCTTGGTAGTGTACATTCGATGGGTTTGGACAAAAGTATAATGATGTATCTACCATTATTGTATCATACAGAGTGTTTTCACCACCCTAAAAATCCTCTGTGCTCTGCCTAATCATCACTTCCCCGACCCTCCACCCCTCTTAGCCACTGATCTTTCTACTGTTTCCATAGTTTTGCCTTTTCTAGAATGTCATATAGTTGTAAGCATACAGTATGTAGGCTTTTCAGGTTGGCTTCTTTTACTTAGTAATATGCATTTAAGTTTCCTCCATGTCTTTTCATGGGTTGGTATAGCCACGATAGCTCATTTCTTTTTAGCATTGAATAACATTTCAGTGTCTGGATGTACCACAGTTTATTTGTCTGTTCATTTACTGAAGGACGTCTTAGTTGCTTCAATGTTTTGGCAGTTATGAATAAAGCTGCTATAAACATCCATATGCAGGTTTTTGTGTGGACATAAATTTTCAGTTCCTTTGGGTAAATACTAAGGAACACAATTGCTATAGCATAGTGTAAGAGTATATTTGGTTTTGTAAGAAACTTTTGAACTGTCTTCCAAAGTGGCTGTACCAGTCTGCATTCCCACCATCAGTGAGTGAGAGTTCGTGTTGCTCCACAGCTTCACCAGCATTTGGTGGTGTCACTGTTCCAGATTTTAGCCATTCTAGGTGTGTGGTGGTATCTCGCGGTTTTAATTTGCATTTCCCTGATTACATATGATGTGGAACATCTTTTTGTGTGCTTATTTCCCATTTGTATCTCTTCTTTGATGAGGTGTCTGTTTGGATATTTGGCCCATTTTCTAATTGGGTTGTTTGTTTTCTTATTGTTGGGTTCTAAGAGTTCTTTGTATATTTTGGATAACAGTCCTTCATCAGATGTGTCTTTTGCAAATGTTTTCTTCCAGTCTGTCTCACTGTCTTCTTTTTCTTTTTTTTCTTAAAGATTGGCACCTGAGCTAACAAGTGTTGCCAATCTTTTTTTTTTCTTCTGCTTTTTCTCCCCACATCCCCCCAGTACATAGTTGTATATTTTAGTTGTGGGTCCTCCTAGTTGTGACACTTGGGACGCCGCCTCAGCATGGCCTGATGAATGGTGCCATGTCCGTGTCCAGGATCCAAACCGGCGAAACCCTGGGCCGCCACAGCAGAGCATGTGAACTTAACCACTCGGCCACGGGGCTGGCCCCTGTCTCAGTGTCTTCTAATTTTCTTGCTGTTATCTTTCACAGAGCAGTTTTTAATTTTAATTGTCTACCTTATCAATTGTTTTTTTCATGGATCATGCCTTTGGTGTTATATCTAAGAAGTCCTCTTCATACACAAGGTCATCTAATTTATCTATATAAATTACTTGGAATTCTTCTGCATGAGAGATTTGTCTCTTCTGCTTTTATTTATTTAATAATTTGTTTATATCTATATAGAGTCATGGATATTTATTTATACTTTGAGTTTTAATCTAATACTACTTTATCATCTTGCTGAAATTGTTGCAACTTTGGCCATTGGGAGCTCCTTCAGTTGGTCCCTGTGTTCTTTTGATAGACTCTCATCTTTAGGTGTGTGTGTGTCTGTGTTTCGAGCACTTCTTTACTTCACAGCACTAAAAGATATCTCAGATTCATCTTACACATTTCCTGCCACAGTCCTAGAACCAGCCATCCCTCTAAGAAGTTTTGGTTCCTTTTATTGGAAAACGGTATTAGAAACCGAGATTTGCTCTTTGCTCCTGGGGTGTTTCTTCTTTTAAAGCCTCTCAGTGACATAGCAAGGAACTATATGTGTGGGAAGTAAACAGTGAATATGCACATATCTATGATATTTCCATATGTAACCATCTCTTTCTATATTAAGCTAAACATGAGTTCATACTGATGTTTCCAACTCTGATCCGTAACCACATGGATCATTCTTTCCCTTGCTCATCTGTGACCTCCCACTCCAACAGTGTGGAACCCGCCTCCCACCATCTGCCATTCATTTACTTAATCATTCAATTCTAGTATACATGACTAATGGTATCAGAATTGTTAGCCAGTGCCCCATGGGAAATAACTTTTTCAACTAGAGTGCAGTGCTTATGTACAATTTCTTTTTTCTTTAGTCTTACAGATTTCACTCCTTCCCCAAATTAATTAGGTCAGCACCTCCCCTGCCCCCCCACACCCCTTCAGAGAGTTGTTTCATAAATTTGCAATGCATTAGACTGTTTTATCACATTCCTACATTCCATCCTAGGGTCCCCTAAACTCTTAAATGATTTAAAAATTTATATACATTAAGGTTAACCCTTTGTGCTATAAAATTCTGTGGGTTTTGACAAATGCATAGTGGAATGACCCCACCATTACAGTATCATATGGATTAGTTTCACCATCCTAAAAAAAGTCCCCTTTGCTTTATTTGTTTGACTCTTCTCCCTTGCCCCAAACTCCCAGCAACCACTGATCTTTTTATCATCTCTATAGTTTTCCCTTTTCTGGAATGTCATATAATTGGAATCATACTCTATATAGTCTTTTCAAATTGGCTTCTTTCACTTGGCAATATGTATTTAGGATCCATCCATGTCTTTTTGTTGCTTGATAGCTTTTTATTGTGAAATAGCAGTCTCTTGTTTGAATATACCACAGTATCATTGACCCATTGAAGGACAACTTTGTTGCTTCTGGTTTGGGAGATCATGAATACAGCTGCTATAAATATTTGTGTGTTGTTCTTTGTGCGGACATAAGTTTCCAGATCAGTTGTGTGACTGCCTAGCATCATGACTGCTGGATTGTTTTTGGTAAGACTATGTTTAGTTTCATAAGAAATGGACAAACTGTTCTCCAACATGGCTGTACCATTTTGAAGTCCCCCCAGCAATGAATGAGAATTCCTATTGTTCTCTATCTTCACCAGCAATTGATATTGTCAGTTTTTTGTATGTTAGCTATTCTCATAAGTGTGTAGTAGTATCTCATTATTGTTTTAATTTGCAATTCCCTAATGACAAATGATATTGAACATATTTTCATATGCTTATTTTCCATCTGTATATTTTCTTTGGTGAGATAGCTATTCAGATCTTATCTGTTCAGACCAGCTCATTTTTCAGTTAGGTGGTTTGTTTTCTTAGTGTTGAGTTTTAAGAGTTCTCTTTATAATTTCACTTATTTTTCAAAACCCAAATACTCTACATAGTTTAAGAGACCTTAAGTGCTATCATCAATTTCTCAATTTTACAGGATTTCTTATTAATTCAGAAAAAGGTTTACACTTCCTCCATGAATGTAGATTAGAAAACTTATTCATTTAGTTTCAACAAATATATATATTTGTACACATCAAATAGGCTAGACGAGGACCCTGCTTTTAGAAGTTTATGATTCAGGAAGGAAGATTCAATGGGAGGTATTATTATAGATTTAATTTGATGGGAAATAAGGCAGCAAGTTTTAAGGACATTATCCCCTTAACATCCTCTTCACCCTTTGCCGATTCTGGCTTTAGAGAGACTTCAGAAGTCTTCCGGAGAAATTTTTGCATTCTCTAAAGGAATGTTCAAAATCCTAATTCTGGGGTAATTTTGTTTTACTCCAGATTCTGAGTGCTAGGGTTCTGGTCTGTAGATTCTCACCAAAACATTCTGTCCCTTCCAGGAAGGGAAGCACTGGTGAATAAAAAATGCTCATGCTCTGTTAATTTTTCTACGTAGCACTAATTGGAACGGCCACCTAGTCAGACCATTTCTTTCACTTTAAATCATAAGATGGAGGATTATAATTATATTTGATTCAATGAAATAATGAAATAATTCCCAAGTCCATGCCTATGGATTTGAATTTAAAAGCATCCTATCCTTTACTTCTCAGAAGCTTTTCTCACTTGTTTTCAATTAGGATGCTTGGGTCAGTGAGAACTTCTTGTGAGTCGAGAATGACCACATTCATATTTGAGAAGACTTAGGCCAACATATCAAGTTTTTAATTACAGGAAATAATCACAAACTACTGTAGTTGCAATTAAAGACATTTTTCTTTGGGGGAAGCTTATTTGTCTTTTATTTTTTTTTTCCAAAGCTCATTATAAAAAATACTATACTCTTTCATGTGTATCACCTGAACTGTATAACTTCCTGCTGTGAATATGGAAATGAATTTTGTTGAAATCAAAGAAATTAGTTAATAGGATTTTTTTTAGCCTGTTAGAAGTGGTTTAACGTTTTTAAAGAAAATATTTGCTTTGTTCATGATTTAACTGAACTAAACATCTGACTCTGATATCTATGAAATCCCACACCGCTCTTTCTGCCACCGATGAATTGTTTTAAATTCTATGAATTGAGAATTGATGAAATAAAACCATAATTCGATTCTCCAAACTGTTTAGAATTCAAATGTATGAAGTATATCTCACTTGATAACATGAGAGTTTTTTGTTTTTCTTTGTAAATGTTCGCTCTGGTATTCGGCAGCCACCAGAGAAAGATTTGGGTTTGGAAAGGCATTTTAGGTCAATCCTAAAAGCCTGGAGAAGAACTGAGTTGGCAGAATATAATCCTGCCAGCTGATCTTTAGCCAGCCTTTGAAACTTATTCTCATCTGAAAAGTACTACAGGATTTTTAAATAATGTAGGAGCCATGCTCCCTAGGAGCCCGCTCCCTAATATTTCTGTCATTCCTCATTTGCCAAGATGACTTGTTGATTTGAAAGATATTGGAATGGGGGCTGGACTACACATATTATGATCACTTTTCTTCCTGTGTATTATTTTAATTTGAAAACATCAAAGTATATTACTGAGTATTTTCCTATTTCACAGATTTGTAGACTGAGAGAGATGATTTTGATGGGCTTAAGCTCTCAGGGCTAGATCTCCATTTGGCCTTATCTTCTCCTATTCACTACCGTCCATACAAGGCAGCTGCACTACAGGGCATTCTCTTTGAGTCCTGCTTCTGCTTGCCATTCCTTCAACAAATATATATTGGACAGCGACCACATGCCAGGTAACGCAACTGCGAGTGTGGACAACGCTCAGCTCTTCACCTTGAGCCTAGTGCGAGAGATGGTACACAACTGCTATACAGGATGTAGGTGCTGGCTTGAGGGACAGAACATGCGCTGGGACCCAAGGGATGGGGGACTTAACCCTGGAGGAAGCAAGGAGATGAGAGGCGATTTGGATCAGGGAAGGTTGCCCAGAGGAGCTGACCTGAAGCTGATTCTTAAAGAATGAGTCAGAGTTTTCCAGACACAAAAGAGTCAAGTGGAAGCAAAGAGATCATGGTGTTCCAAGAAGTCACCTGCAAATAGTTTAATGAGCCTGCAGCACAGCAGGTGGGGGAGCGGCAAGGGGGCGTGGCATGCTGGGAAGTGAGGGAGCTGGGGCAGGTCAATGAAGTGTCTGGTACATCAGCTTAAGAAGTGCAGACTTCTTCCTGAGGAAGATTGGGAAAGATTATAATTAGGGAAGTGACATGACCAAATTTGCATTTAGGCAAATCCAATGAGAAGGGTTTGAGTTCTGTGTTATAGAAAGCTGCTGCTAGATGCCCTTCACATTTATATAACTAACCTGTATTAATCCTCTACTGTGTGCCCAGGCATGCCCATATACTTTTTCCTCTACTCTTTTTCCCTTCTCTGTTGGCTCTTATCTGCCTCATCCCATGCCAAGTTTATAAACATGACTAAGTCCAATATTATAAATCAAATAATAATACTAAGGCATTAAGGTGAGGATATTGCTATCACTGTTGGATTCAGCAATCAAGAGGTCATACAGCCTTGGGAAGAGCCAGTTCAGTTGAGGCACAGGGGCAGTGGGTCAGGAATTGATTGGGAGGTCCGGAAGGTGAAGGGGCTGGGGGTGGGGATAGGATATAAATGCTTTTTCTGGAAGCCTTACTGTGAAAGGAAGGAGTTAACCACAGAAGATTGTAAGAAGTGTGTGGTCCCTAAGGAAGCCTGAGAGGATTGAGCTGAAGGCATGGAGAAAGTTGGTGGGTGGATTTGCTTTAAATAAGGGAAAGAGTTGGAGGAGGGATGGAAAGATCTTTTCAGCTGTCAATGAGGAAGACTGGAGGTTGGGGCTGACATAGATGAGATTTTCTGTGGCGGTGTAGGAAGTTGGAGAAGTCTTGCTGCCTGCCTTTGATTTTTCCAATGGAGATCTTCTACTGAGCATAGCAGAAGAGGCTGGTGAGGAAGGAGCTTGAAGAGTCTGGACAAACTTTGAGGGAATGTTTGTGTGGGAAGGAGAGGGGAATGTTGAGAAGAATTATCACCGTGGCCCTGTGTGAGGCCAGCCCACGATAGAGACTGCAGGTAGGCAGTGGCACCACGCAGCAAGGCTGGGGAATCTTCTTCTGCGCTGACCAGCAGCCCAGTGAGGAAACACAGAAGGTCAGTACTGGGAGTGACGGGAGATTGAGGTTTGGCTGTGGGGACGTGGGAGAGGCTAAGTGGTCAAAGGAGATGAAGGTTTTGAGAAAAGTGTGAGGAAGTGATAGATAAGTCATTCAGTCTTCTTAGGGATAAAGATGTAACCAGGAGGGGACTGAAAGAAGACGAGGAATGGCCAGAGTAGGTGACTGTGAGAACCGAAGGGTTGTGATCAGAAGTGAGGATGACAGAGTGAGAGCTGAAGATTTCAGACAGTTGTGGGCAGTGCTAAGCTCCAAGGGATGGCCATTAACATGGGTGGAGTGCAAGCGATGGTCCTCTAAGGTAAGGAGGCCAAAGAACCTGGAGGCAAAGGTGTGAAAAGCTTGTCCTAAGGGTACTGAAGCCACCCAGGGTGGTGGCAGAAATTAGAGTGAAGAGAAAGAGTGGGAGGAGAGCTCCAAAATCATCATGAACAATGGAGTCCTTATCTGAACAGGAGTAAAGATTAATCTAACCGGAATGTGCTCCTCTGTAGAAGAAAGCTGCTTACTTGCACTAAAAATATTAAAAGTAACTCTTAAAATCTGATAGTAATCACAATTTCTCACAATGGATTTGAGGGTCTTGGAAAAGGTCAAAAGTGCCCCAAAGTAGGAATCTATTGGAATTCTGAAAGTATGCTGAAAACTATGCCGGTAAATAGTCCCTGTCATTCATCTCTCAGGTGAGGCTTTATAAGTTCCCCAGAAAAGCAGTAGTTCTTTCTCCTTTTCTGAGTTTCACCTACCACAATAACGCAACAGGAAGAAGGCTTTAACAAAGCAGAATAGAACAAATATCTCTCTTAAGACCTTTTGTTTGGGGAGGATTAAAATATATCAAGCAGGGATAGCAAATTGTCTTCTCTTTCCAAAGCTTGTTTTCCATCCTTCACCTATTTGAGTTGTCCTGCTTCATATTAAGTTTTATGATGCTCCCTGTCCATGGACCACAGTGGTTGCCAGGATAAGAAGCACAGCCCTCTAAGATGGTCTCGTGGACAAGGAGAGCCAAGCTACCTTTTCTTGCCATATACCCATGGGCAGGGCCGGAACCCGGTCCCCCATGGGAAATTCCCACCAGCTTTTATCTTAAAAAAACTTTGACCAACCATTCTACTTCGGCTCGTCGCATTCCTCCTTGGAGTGTGGGAACACTTCTATGGAAGTCTGTGGGGACGGTGACTTTTATGTTGTGTCCTGTCACTAATGGGCTCTTACCAGAAATATCTTTTTGGTCAAACCACACCATTTCTGTGTACTGCCACAGAATTGACAAACAGTATTAACCATTTCTTCTTGCTTTTCTATCCCAACTTGAAAAAGAATCTTACTAAGGATTATGTTTCCCTTTCGGATTTTTCAAATCTAGAACTATTTAAATACAAGGGATCCCAGAATTCTAAGACTGAAGGCTTCAGGTTCATCTTCTGTGTGCTGAATTCTCCCATTTCTATACATGAGGCTTTAGGGAAAACAGTAAATGTGTGGTCCTAACCTCTGTGGCATACACAGAGAATCTGTATCCTGAAGTCAAATGAAACAACACTGGAGGATTTTTGTTATTGGCTTAAAATTCAATAATAATTGAAACACAGTGTCCAGGTCTCTAGTGGAGACGCTTGGATGAGTTCTCTGCCTCTTTTCTTATCAGGAAAGGCAAGTGGAGAATTAAGGGTGAGAAAATAAAACAGTCAAAACAATGCAAAATTATTCTGGATTAGTATGATAGTATGAAAAAAGAGGATCCCAAAGGATTAAGTTGACGTCGTTTGGAGTTAGGGCTAAAGTATCATGATGATTTGCTGTGGAAGTTGTTTAACTGATGGAAAACTCCAGAAAATGGGCCCAGGAACTGAATTGGACGAGTCTGAGTCTGGACCAATAACCTGGAGCTCAGTGTTGCCCATTGTATTCCTCCAGTCACAAACTCTGCTCATCCAAATACCCGTTGCTCTGCCCTAGCAGCTCAGGCTGGTCATGCAAACTTCCTGGAAGACTGCTGTGGTTCTGGCTCTAGAAGAAGTCCACTTACCTCACTTGTCAGACTTTACATAAAAGGAATGTATTCTGAGTAACTGAACAGGTTAGGGAGAAGGGTGGGGAGGCAGTGGGTGTTCTTAACATTCCATCTAGGGTTAAATGATCCTGTTAACTTCTTAAAACTCTGGCAGAATTTGCCCCAGACTATTTACAGTGCAATTCATATCTACTACAGAATTTCTTTGTAGCTAATGTGCTGACTCCAAAAATGGGGAAATCCATTGCCCTGCTCTGTTTTCTTGATAAGGAAAAACTACCAGGTTGTGGTTGAGGTGGACTGATGGAGATGTCAAAGTCTGGGTCAAGTTAAACACTTAGGATATTGCAGACAAATGCGAGACACTGCCTAGTGCAGCCACTTCTGGAAGTTCTTCATGGTGGGTGGAAAGAGGATACAGAGCACTTCTTTCAGTTAAAAAAAAAAGTGGTCAAAAATTTTCTTATTTAAGTAATCTCTGGAAATATACAGACATCCAGGACTTCAGTTGCAGCATCCTGTGAACCAAGAATCTGACTCCTACTTGCTGTGTGCTGGGAAGTCTCCTTTAACGGCAATAACTAGATGAACTCTGTCTTGCCTTGGCTGTTCCTAAACTCCCCATCCCTCCACCCTTTCTCCTCCCCTTCCCTTCATCAGAGGAAAGCACCTGGCATTTAGCATCTTTCATTCTACACCCAGGAAATAACAGATATGCTCAGGGACTTTTCTTCTTACTCGCACCCAAGCATGTTTGTTGGGCTTGGCGGCCATCAGGCCTACACCGGCTCAGCATAAAAGCTTCCACGTTGATCTCCACTCCGAGCATGCGCCGTGGGGCTTAGCGGTCCAGGATGTCTTGTGTGCGCGGTTCGATCTCTGAAGCTTCATGTTGTCTGTTCTTCGGATAGACTATATCACCAACAGTGTCCTCAATTAATAGCTTCTCTCTGCTGGTAGTTTACCTGCCAGAGCCGACACAAGGTTTCTCAGTCCTTAATGCCCATTAATGAAACTAACACCTGGGACGCAGAAAGCCAGGCGGGGTCTACTTTGCGTTGGGGCATCCTGGCATGAAGAGTATACCACAGCTGTCCTTGCTATAGTCCTTTTCCACCGAGGGTGGGGATGACACTGGCCACCTTAGGGCCCCACCTTTGCCTGCTTGTCCAGCCAGTTTTCTCCTATTTCGTGTACATTTCGCTTTTTCCCTCTTAATGTAAATGCCGACTCAGATATATACTTCTTTTAATAGTTATCTAAAGACTCCAGTTTTTTTTATATCAGTGAGATGGAGACTGAACAACTGACATGGCACATTTCCCATCCAGCGAGAGGCGTGCCATTTGCTGTGGCCACAAGCTGCTTCCATTAGGCAAGTTAATGGCAGTTACATACACTCACGCCGAGGAGAAAATAGACTACTGAATATGTATTTTGTAAACAGAAATGTAGTCTGCACATCTGTTTCCTTAACAGATCATGGTTCTGCTGCACTGTATGGTTCGATAAACTGCTTCAGAGTGATCTTATTCCTTAGAAGAATTTTGACTTAATGAGGATTTAGAAAGGAACATGGCAACTGTAAGATCTCCTTTTGGTCCGCTGCGTATTTCAGGGGCTTCTGTTGTCTTCTGCTGAGATGGGAAAAGTCAGTGGTTTGAAACTTTAAGATCCAAAGTTAAGCACAATTTGAACACTGTCCACGTTACCAGGGTGTCAAATCACACACACTGAGCCTGATAATGTGGGAATTAGGGAATTTAAAATTATGTTATTTTCCACCTTGCATTCTCCCTGGTATTTGGAGGCAGCCTCCCTTCCTCTGTTTCAAAGCAGAAGCTTTTCTCTGGAAATACATCTCTTTTTGGAGTGCCCTAAAACCAGTGCAGTGCTGGGCATTGCAATAAGAGGAAATGTGGTTAATGATACTAAGACCACCTCTTCTGAGAATGAAAAATGACCGAGTATTTTGTGTTAGGTGGGACATTATTCATTAATAGCACACTTAAATCTTAAGTCTCTGAAAAAGAATTACAGCATTTCTTAGTTATTTCCAGTATAACCCAGGGGTGAGCACTCCAAAAGCGTCATCTTATAACTTTTAGTTAATGTATCAGTTTTTCCAAAATCCATTAAGAAATGCTTGTAACTTTGCTTGTCAAATCAAAAGAAGGTAGATCATTATTCAAAGTAAAAAGCCAATATAGCAAATTCAGGTATAAATGGCTCAGCATTTTTTTTTTCTTATGAAAGATTTATGACTGTCTCTATTTTAGGCCTTCTTTATCTCTTTCCTGGACTATTTCAATAGCCTCTTCATCAGTCTGTCAGCATCTGTTTCTCTTCCTCTGCCCCTGCGCTCTGTCCCTCCCACTGCCCTGTGGGTAATTGTCATAAGCTCGGTTGTAGATTTCCTGACTTCATGTCCTGAGTTCTTCCAGGCTTCTCTCAGGCCAACTTGAAACCCCAGCTCCCACCATTTATTCACACCTCCTACAGTCATTCCCTCCAAACGGGACCTCTCCTTCTTCACGTGAGCATGTCACACTTTTTAATTCTGTGCTTGTTGACGCTGATCCCTGTTCCTTCTCTTCCTCCTTGTGGCTACATACCCAATCCTATCTTCCCTAGGGAACCAGCCTAAATGCCGTCTTCTTTCTTCTTCATATCTTCCCAGACAGCCAACCACTCCCAAGCCAGGAGTCATGCTTTGACCTTGAAGAGCAGTTTATCTGTTGTATTACTCATTGCATGTGGGTCTTCTATTTATTTGGAAGGTATATATCTCCTTATCTAAACCGTAAGTTCTTTGAAGGCAGGGTCCATGTTTAATTTAATTCTTTGATTCCCTAAAGTGCCTTGTTACTCAAAATGTGGTCTGCTGACCAGTACCATCAACCTTACCTGGGAGCTTGTTAGGAATCCAGAATTTCAGTCCCCATTCCAAATCTGATGAATCAGAACCCACATTTTAACAAGGCCCTCCAGATGATTACCCTGCACATGAAAATTCGAGAAGCTCTGCTGTGTTACGTCTCGCAGAACCTCATGTGAAGCAGTTACCACATGGATATGTGTTGAATGACTAATGAATGAAGAACGTTGAAAGCTGAGGTTGTTCTCATTGACTTACAGGAAGATGATTTCATAACTAAATACAGAAAATGTCATCCAGCGTACTTCATTTTTCTGTGACCATTTGCAGTCTTAAATCATGGAGACCCTTTTCTGCCTTTAAAATCTTTGATTTGTTACTTTCAGGTCACTTTTGGTAGTTGTTTGGGCTTTTTCGGTTTTGTTTTCATTTTTTTTAAATCCCTTCACAGGGCAATACTGGCCTTAGGTAGATAAGTATAGAGAGAAATCTTGCTAATTAGGTCTAAATATAGATTATGTGCAAGAAACAATTGCTAGCTTCTGAAAAGAAGCACTCATATGGCGTGTATCATTTTGTCATCTTCACTTCTGTGTTCTTGAGGACCAAGTGAGTGGCAACTAAAGGCTAGGAGTGTATTCTCTGTCACTCTGTCAAAAGCCAAGTGACCCAGTTCATGGGTGTTTGCTAATAACCGTGGAAGGAGATGACAATATAATACGCTGGGATTTTTGAAGCACTGAAGATTTGATATTAATGTCTCCTTAGCTGTCTGGGAATAAAAGGAGAGTGGGGAGAAACTTGTAAAGTATGGAGGAGTGTTGCCTACAGCTTAGAGGAGTCAAAAGTACCACCCGCTGTGGTGTATTGTGGAAACTTGTGGGGCCATTTTGCTTGTCCTGGTCATTGGGGGGTGACATTTTCATGGGCACAGGCCAGGAATACTAGATGCTCTGCGATGCATAGGATTGTCTCACACCGTGAAGAATTGTCCCATATGAGGCCATGACTTCAGAATGTCTGGCCGGTTTGTGGGTGAAAAAACATTTATATTACTAGGATTACTAGAATACACACATACAAAGAGCATTTTAAATACATGCTGAATTTTTGAATTTTCCAGGAATGTGACCACCATATTAATTGAGAGGATATTGTTCTTTGCTTAGAACTTTACTGTATGTTTATTTCAGAAAAATAACGTCACTGCTCCCATCAATCTACACGTGTAGCTATTGAATTCACAGTGATCTTCCCTAGAGGTGTAAGCATCGCCTCTTACGTCTTTTGGTGTACTTGTCCCTGAGCATTTATATATTGAAGTGCATCTCATTTGTTATAGATATCCTTTTGTTTCTCCCTTATGTAATAGTTAGGACATTATATTGATTTAAAAAAGTGTATGTGACTAGGCAAGTTTTTTATTTATTACGTCTCAGCATATAAAAGGAGACATTGGACCTGATGGGTTTGAGACCTTGTCTGATGTAGACAGCCTCGTTAGTTTTTGTCTGAAGACAGAGGGTCTTTGTAAAGGCTCAGGCTGCATCCGAGTGTGTCAATAGGAAGAGTCGCATCGCACGTGATGAGAAGCTGCGGGAGAAGCACAGGATTTGGGGTTGCTGCGGGAGGGATGTACGTACAATTGGGCAGAAGGGGCAGAGCTTGGTCCAGAGGTCACCACACCTGAGTGCCCAGCGCCCCCCCCCCCCCCCGCCACTGACTGCTGGATGGCCCTCATCACCCTCTTGACCTCTGGCTTCTGTGGATCTTTGCGGGGTCAGAGTTGAGGATGAGAGATTAATGGCCTTAAAACACTTGGCACAGAGGTGCAAAAATCTTACCAATTGTAAATAATACATATGGTGACCCTAATATCATGTGACTCTCTGAAAATGGAAACCCAGGAAGCTATATCATTGGCTTCTGGAGAAGCTGAGAGTTTTCTGTGGTTCTTGAGGGCTGGATTGTGTCGAGGTTCCAAAGTCCAGGTTCTTTAGGTTATTATGACACCGACGTCCAACTGCAAGCAAAACTCCTGACTTGAACCACTCTCTCTCTCAAATTCCCTAGCCTCTTTTGGTTTTGTCCACGTGGGCCCCTTCCTTCAAATTACACCAAACGTCAAATAATCTGTACAATCCCTCACGCAAACCTGTGACTTTCCCATGGCAAGTTCAGTGTCTTCCACACGTTAGTTGTTTTTTTTAATAGTCACTATAATTTTATGAAGGAAGAAGAGATGAAAAAAAAGTATTTCTCCTGGCACTCTCTCAGTCATCGCAAAACTCACTCTGTGCCGGAGCCCTGCCCGGCCACCTGCCAGCTCCTTAGGAGACTGAACTGGAGGGTGTCTCCCTCCCACTCCAGCTTCCCTCCCCCACCAAACTATTTCTGCTCTCCTCTTTATGCCCCCAGAACCTGTGTGAGCTTTGAATCCAGCAACCCTTTTTCTTATAGGTCCTTTACTAGCTTGTTTAATTTCAGGTATAAGAAGGATGGACTTCCTAAGCATTTCTCATCTTTTTAAGAAGGGTTTCCATGGTGGCTATACCAATCGGCACTCCCACCAGCAGTATGTAAGGCTTCCCTTTTCTCTACATCCTCTCCTACACTTGTTATTTCTTGTCTTTTTTTTTTTTTTTTTAAAGATTGGCACCTGAGCTAACATCTGTTGCCAATCTTTTTTTTTTTTTCTTCTTCTTCTCCCCAAAGCATCCCAGCACACAGTTGTATATTCTAGTTGTAGATCCTTCTGGTTATGGCATGTGGGATGCTGCCTCAGCATGGCCTGATGAGCAGTGTCATGTCCACGCCCAAGATCCGAACCGGTGAAATCCTAGGCCTCCGAAGCAGGGGAGCACACGAACCCAACCACTAGGCCGCGGGGCCGGCCCCCTCTTGTCTTTTTAATAATAGCCATTCTGAGGAGTGTGAGGTGATATCTCACTGTAGTTTTGATTTGCATTTCCCTCTTAATTAGTGATGTTGAACATCTTTTCAGGTGCCCATTGGCCATCTGTGTATCTTCTTTGGAAACTAGACTTTTGGTGGTGAATACACTGTAGTCTATACAGAAGTGGAAATATAATAATGTACACCCGAAATTTACACAATGTTATAATCCAATGTGACTTCAATAAAATAATTTTTTTTCAAAAAAGATAGTTTCACTTTTACCCTAAGGGAGAGTCACCACCCCTCACCCGGGTACTGATGCTAAGGTTATGCAAATAGGGGTGCTTACGCACCGGTCCACCTTCCTCCAGGGACATCTGGGTGAATTATTGGAACATCTTTGTAAGACATGCGAGTTGTATATTTTGCATTAAAACCTCTTTTAAATGATGATAACGAAATGAATGCCCGCTTTGCAGGGTAAAGAGATCACGGCTCAGTCAGTTTCCTTTTGGAAGAATTATTTCAGATTTCTTTTGAATGTTAAATACCAGTCGTTAGGAAAGTGACCATGTGGCCACTTGAGTCTATTCTAACCTTTCCGTCAATTTTTTCTCCTCTTGTCGGCCTTTTTATTCACTTGTCACAATGTGTTCACAGAGGTTCCTTATGTTCTTGTCTTTGGCATGATTATCTTTAAGTGCGGTATAAATAGAGCCCTCTCCTGTCCTATTATAAAGGCCTCTCTCTTAGCATTTCATGCATGGTTTCTTTAAGCTGTTGCCTGCCTTTTGGGTGGCATCTGCCTTCTTAATACTGCTTTTAAGCTTTGGTATCTCAGACAGTAAAATGCAGCGCATCTGGGGCGGATAATGCCCTCTGCCCTGACATTTCTCTTTGGTCTTGGAATGTTAAAGTTAGACCAAGGTCATTATTTTTGTATCAATGACATTTTCATAATGCACTAAATAATGAAGTGTTAAGAACACCAAAAAAAAAAAACCCTTAAAAATGACTAGAGCATTTCCTGAAGCATTTAATATTAAGGGTATTAACCTTTCACATCTCTTTTTTTAATATAAATTTGATTATGAAGCATATTCAGTGACTTCAAACTGAGGTATTCAGTATCTGGAAAATTGAAATTTAATTGCAATGTGCACCACATCACCCCAGTCCCACGCCCAGCTTAGCCCCTCCGTGCTGCAGGCACCTTCCACTTCCATTTCTTGGCTAGTCGTAGGTCTTCTCTCCTCACCTTGCTCCAAAGCCCAGTCTTCTCCACCTGCTGCAAATTGAGCCAGGTCCGTGATGTCCTCAGCTGGAAGTAATTTGCTCTTCTATCAATTCCAAGAAGCATTTTGCTTGCAAAAAAGGCAACAAAGCTTCCACATTCAATATTTTGTACTCACGCTTTTTCTTCCTGTATATAATACAGTATAGACTCTTTGAGGCAGGCAATGATTAGTTGATCTTTCACTCTACAGTTTGCCTAATATACTGCCTGTCACCGTCACTGCACAGTGTTTTAAGTAATTAGATATCACTTCCACACTAGCTATGCATAGAGTTGTGTGTGAGTTGACTTTTTAAAATGGAATCCTATGAGAGCGATGCTCATTGTTTAAAAGAAACCTTCAGGGAAGGCAAATGATTCTTCTTTTAGCATGAAGAGTCCTTACCTAAATGAACTACCGTTGATCTGGCATTACAGTTATTATGTACATGTCCTGCTTCTCTTCCATCCTTTCATTTCTTGAGTGTATATAATAAGGGAATATTATGTACCACTCTCTGGGTGTGGGAAAACAATAGTGAACAGAACAATGTGCCTGCCCTCTCAGCACTCACATTTCAGTGAAGAGAGGCAGGTGGTAAACAAGGGTGAGAAGTGACATGTGGTATAAGGGCTGCGAACAAAAGTAAGGTGGGGTAAGGGATATAGAGAGACTTCAGGTGATTTTTACAGAGAAGGCCTTTCAAATGAAAGGACAATCTGAGCAGACACCAGGGAGAAGGGTGGGAGGCAGGCAACTAGTGTGTGGATTCGTCTACAGGAGTAGCTCAGTCTACAGAGGAAACAGCAAAAGCCTGGAGGTGGAGGTTCCTCTGCGGAGTCGGAGGAACAGGGTGCTGGGAGCTAATGTGGCTGGAGTGGACTGAGGGACTGGTGCAGGGTTGAGTCTGGGGAGATAGCTGGGCAGGGTCAGGTCGGGCCTTACAGGCCGTGGGAAAGACGAGTTTTTACTCTGAGTAAGAGCGGAAGTCATTGGAGGGTTTTGAAGACCTACATACTTTTTTTGAAAGAATGATTTCGGCTGCTGTGTAGAAGAGTCTGTAGCAGGATAGGTCAATGTGGGAGCGGAAAGACCCTTTAGGAGGCTCCGAATAGCCTAGTGGGAGGTGACAGGGGCCGTGAGTAGGGTGGTGGCTGGCAGGCTGAGCAGTCATTGGATCCTGGTTCATAGAGTTGATAGAATTTGACGGTGGGCCGACTGTGGAGGCCTGTGAGAGAATGAGGGGAATCAAGAATGATTGTCAACAAGGTCTGTGGCCTTAGCAGCTGGAAGATTCATGTTGTCATTTACTGAGATGGAGAGGTCTGAAGCAGGATCAAGTGTGAGGGACAAACTCGGTTTTGGTTTCGGATGTGCTGTGTTTGAAGTGCCTGGTGGACATCCCGGGCTCTTGACTCTGAGTCTCCCTCACAGATGTGTGAGTCCTTGAGTTCACGATCATGTCTTGGTCATCTTAGTATTCGCCAATTAATATGCAGGAGTTCTTGCTCATGGGACACCAAACACTTGTGTATGAGTTAATGGATTCAGATTTGCATACGTGGGATTTTCTGAAAGTGGCCTGCGGTTTCACTGTGTCTTCATATTCTTTTTCATCATAATCTGTAAAAGCAAAGAAAAGACAATTGGAAAAAAATGCTGTATGAAACTTGCTGAAAGTGGGCAGAACCAGAAATGATGCTGACAGGAGGTTTAGAAGTGCAAAAATGGAGAGTACTCAGGCCAAATATAAGTAAATTAGCATAAATCATCATTCTCTGATTTCCATGCCTATCGTACCCAAGTTGGCTGACTCAACAGCTGCTTCTGTGACTACAGCTGTGCAATTCCTCCACATTTTCTTTTTGCATGGAAAAAGTATTCCAGTTTGTCACTGCTTCATCACTTGCAATTTTGGATTAAGTTCTTTTTTTTCGGCCTGACCATATGGTTAAGAAAAGTCTTGCAACTGTCCTCCATTCTGTTGAACCAACTGTTTCATTGTTTTCACTCGGGGTTTTGTTTGAGATCCACTTAGAGTTTTATCATTTGCCTTTGGGGCCCTCCAGAAAGCTCTTCTTAGATGTTTGGAGATGCTTCTCTCAGGAAACTTCCTTCTACATAGTTGAGCCTTGTAGGATGGTGGGGGTTCCAGGTGGAGAAAGACCTCATGGGCAGAGGGAAGAGCAAGTGCAAAGACCTGTGTCCTCTGTGAGGGCAGGTGCCTAGTTTGGTGTGGCTGCAGCATGGGCTTCATGGGGAGTGCAAAGAGAGTTGAGGTAGAAAGAACAGGTGACAGGCAGGTAATAAAGGTCCTTATGGGCTATGCTAAGTAGTAGAGAAAATGGGGAGTATCAGAAGTTTAGAGTCTGGAAGTACTGTGATGAGATAGGTATTTTTGGGCAAAGCTACTGCCATAGAAAGGACAGAAGGGAGGTGGGGGAGACTGGTAAGAAGGTTCTTGGTGATGAAGGGAAAAGATCATGAAGTTCTCGTAAAGCTCTTAGAACAGTGACTGGCACACCTTCAGTGTTATATAAGTGTTTATAAAATAAGATTCAAGAAATGAAAGCAGAAACATTTGTGATGGGGAGAACACCAAAGTAGAGAGACATCTTACAGGCAGGATTACAGCATCTCCTTGGATGGGCAGTGATGTCATTCCAGGACAAGGAGCAGGTGGGTTAAGTGGAGGTTGACGAGGGGCCATAGTTCCATCCGGACACGTCCTCTTTGTGAAGCCTATGGAGCATCATTAGGCAGCTGGAAATATAGCTCTGAAACTCAGCTGAGACCTTGGCCTGAAAGAACACGTTTGGAACACATTTAGAAATCTTCAACATCTAAATAGGAAAGAAAGAAATCAACCCAGGAAAGGAAATAAAGCAAAGGGAGAAAATGGTCAAAAATGGAGTCCTGGGGAATCGGTGCCCATAGGATTGAGTCTCTGTGATACCGGTGGTCCTACCGCTGATGTGGGGGTTAGAAAAGAGGAGCAAGTTATCTTCAAATTTTGGTTTATTTAATCTCTTATGAAGATTTTCTGGCTAGCTAACTGGTAAGTGTCCCAGGAAATATTACATTATTTTTGCTTTGTTAACAAAAAAAGAATACAAACTATTTGTTTACTCTTAAGGCAGTGCCAAACGGTGTCAGTGAACACATCTTAATAAGGTGCCCTTTCTATGGTGAAGGTCTGCCACAGTCCACTTCGAGGTTCAGTCATCGTAGAGGATACCGGCATGTTCTGGTTTCCCCAAAGCATCAATAATTTGCAACTTTGGGCGTAAATGTTCTGTTCTTAATATTTTACAACGCTCAGTGGTATTGAGACTTTTGGAGTCTTAAGGAGTTGAAGTAAAGCATCATTTTGCCCCCAACCTAGATGCCACAATAAAAAACCAAGCAGCCTCCTCTTACCAGCAAGATGGATTCCTGAAAGATATGAAACAATAATAAGTTCCTGCATTTTTTGAATTCTCTCCAAAATGGCAGGTCCTTAGCATGGTATTTAAAGCTGTCTCTTTGGCCACTTGGTGTGTCTTGGTGACTTGCAGGCAGCTGTCAGCCTTTAGTTGGAGTTATTCTCTGAAGCCATAGAATGCATCAGGGAAGTCTGGACGCATGTCACATACATGCATGGCATCTTTCTGAAACAGCATCTTCCAAGTGATAAAAATAAGTCACTTTAGTCAGTGGCCGTGAAGCCAAGTGTCCCCTTTCACTTCCTGTTCTCTGTTGGTATTCTGCAAGGGAACATCTTGTCTTCCACAGTTTGGAATGTGATGTGTCTAGTCTTGCTAATTTAACTGTCTAATATCTGTCTGCTTCTCCTGTTGTCTAATATTTTAAGGGTCCTCACCTCTTAAACGCTTGTATTTTACATTCCTCATGGCTGTTGTTCATTCATACAGCAAGAGTTTGACAGCTACCTGCCAGGCAGTGGCTAGCATAGATGTTTATTCTTTTTTGTCATTTCCCCACTTTTTAGGCCTAAGCTGTTGAATTACTGGGCGACAACTTTCATGTCAGTGATTCTCTTAAAAGTCCTTCTTTATTTTATTCCCCCATCACAGAAGGTTCTTTCAGGTCCGCATTACTGATAATTAATGTATATCCTGCAAAATATTGGATCATCTTTTAGATTTTGAAGCTCTTCACAAGTCTCCTTTTTGAAATCTTTATTGACTAGTGAATATAGTTTCTTTTTTCCATTACCTCCAGGCTGAGCTCCTTCTCAGAAGCTCTTACGTTATAAAACCTACATCAGCGAGCATCCAAGGATGGGTGGTGGGTGTTATTAATCATTGAAAGATGTGGCTGCCGGTGGTGTTATTTCCTGCGTCAGGCTTCCCACTGTCAGACCTGGCAAAGAGCTGCACTGCTGTGGGGACCGCCTTCGTGTAAACGCTGCTGACCCCACACTTTCTCCTCCCGGGCGTGACAGAATGGCATACGTCTTCACCCAGGATGCCGGAGCAGGCCGGCTTCATCCCTCACCACAGAGAAAAACCTCCCGTGTACCTGCTAACAGAACCGCTGAGTGGTTTGCTATTGGCGGGAACAAGGGAATGTTAAGTCACTGCCTGAGTCATAGGCTCACTACCCGAGCTATAGAAAGTTCTTGATTTCGGCAGCCATATTTAACTGACCAATTACATTTAAAGCTGTAAAAGAAAAATATAGCCTAAGATCATTGGATACCATAAACCAATGTATCTTATCTGTTATTACATATAATAATTGTTGTTTGGGGACCAGGTTTTTTATTGCTAAGCAGGGTGAGGAGCCTTCCTTTTCCACTCTCTCGGCTCTTCTTCTCCATCATTTCCTCAGCCCTGTCTCTTCTCAGTCTCTTCTGCTAACTGATAGCACATGTGTTCCAGAGTGGAACCTGGAAAAGGAATGTGTATGGAAATACCGTTCCAAATTCCATACGCCATTAGATAATACACTGGCTAGACCATCGAAAGTCACCCCAGAAAGGGGGATTTAGATTGGAAAGGAATCAAAGGAACTGTGGGGCTCATATAATTGACTGCAATTAAGCAGTAATGGGGTGGTCTGGACAACTGGACGGAGGCCAGGTTCAAAATCACAAGCAATACCCCCTACCCCTTTAGAATGAGGCGAGTTCTCCGGAATGGAGAATAGAGCAAGTCTTCAACTTGCTTAGGGTTTAACCCAAATGTGGGCCCTGAGCTTTGTCTTTTGTTCTCTGAAAGGGACAAAGATATTGATTCCAACCGGAAAAACCCATGCTTAGCCATCGTAAACCTCCACACAATTACTTCTTTTGTCCCCCTTGTCTTTGTCTCTCAGAAACAGGGTCTGAAATAAGTTCTTGGTTGTCTGATAAATATCAGTTGATGTCCATGATCCCTTCATCTCCTTTGTCCCCAGCATAATGTCTACCATAACATATTTGTTGAATGAGTGAATGAATGAATCGCAATAGTGTCAAAAAACAGAGAAAGTGTTAGTGAGTGGAGGAAGGGTGAAAACAACAAATCCTAGTTTTCAGGGTAAGGAGTGTGCCTTCCATGCCAGGGGGAAGCGGTATGGTATGAGTGAGGGGTTACCCAACCCTGTATTCCATGGAACAGTAGACCATGACAAAGTGCACACACACAGACACAAAGGCTTCTGTTATCTGACGGATGTTGCACACTGTATCACACTGTGGGATCCACAGTGTGTATTTGCATACTGAAGTCTCTGAAAAGACCAGCAAGGAAGATAACCTGGTAAATCTTTATTTTACTCAGCTTTTCTCCCAACATATTTGGCCGTGGAACTCTCTGGTTTACGTCTTTTATATCCAGAACCCACTGAACACACTTTGGCCAACACTGGTGGAAATTTACAAAATCCTCACAGACTTGAGACCAGCTGACCGGGGTTTGAATCACTTACCGCGTGATCCTGAGTCAAATTAAGTAAACTGTGGTCCCCTGTATCCTCATCTCTAAGATGAGGGCAACGTTCATTTCCTACAATCAGAGAATTAAACCAGATAATGCGTGTAAACCATCTTCTGTGCGCCTGGCACAGGGTGGACCCTCCCTGGTTATTTATTTCCACGCTGATACACTGCATTTCTCTGAACCACACTGGTACCCATAAATAGGGGCTTTTTTGGGACACAACCTGTTGTCCTTAATCTCTGTGACCAGTGGCAGACAATTGTTATTTGCGCTTTTAAAATGTGAATAAACTAGCCTTTTTTTAAAACTGCTTTCCCACAGGAGAGGTCTGGTGAAAGGCTCAGAGCTACTTTGGTATTTGTTGGTGCTGTCGCTTCCTGAGTCCTGGCAACATTGTTTCCCTATTTTTTTCTTGACTCCTTCTGGTTCTTCTAAACTGGGTATTCAGAAGGAAAATGCCTTCTAGAAATGTCTTTTATGAATCTACCAAATAAATGGCCATCCAAAAGCTACCTGGAACAAAAATAACGCACGAATGCTTATTTCGCATGTACCAGGCACAGCTCCAAACTCTTTCTGTGTATAACTTGTTTAGTCCTCACCACAACCCAAGGAGTGTGTGCGGGGTTAGGTGCATTTTGCAAATGAGGAAACTGAAGCTTTAGGAGTGACGTGGCTAAGGCCACCCAGCTAACGAAGGATGATGGTGACTCTGAGTGATAAGAGCTCACGCAGACTAGCACAGACAAGGACAAATTGAAGACTGGAAAGCCACCTGGTGGAGAACCTCGAGATTTTTATTTTCTTGCCACGAGCAGGTGAAAAGTTTTCATTTTTCAGGAAATAAAAGTTAGGTAGCCTGTATTAGTCAGGGTTCTCCAGAGAAATAGAACCAACAGGATTTAGATGTATCTAATGAAATTTATTACAGGGAGTGAGAGGCCCCAAGATCTGCAGTTAGCGAGCTGGAGACCTACGAGAGCCAGTGGTAATAAGTTCCAGTCTGGACGCTGGCATGCTCGAGACCCAGGAAGAGCTGATGTTTCAGTTCAAGACCAAAGGCAGGAGAAACTCATGTCCCAGCTCATGCAAGCAGGCAGGAAGAGTTCCCTCTTACCTGTGTGTGGGAGGGTCAACTTTTTTGTTCTATTCATGCCTTCAACTGATTGGATGAAGCCCACCCACATTAGGGAGGGCAGTCTGCTTTACTCAGTCTACTGATTCAAATGTTAATCTCACCCAGAAAACGCGCTCACAGACACACCAGAAAAGTGTTTGCCCAAATATCTGGGCATCTGTGGCCCAGTCATATTAACACAGAAAATTAACCACCACATATCCCAAAGTTGTAAATCACAAATTAGGCATCCTCCTCTCTAGTGTGTATGTTTTCAGGCAAGATCAACAGAACCCAGTGGGGTCCTGCTGAGTTCGCCCACCCCATTCCACAAGTTCCTCCAAAACTCAGCCCCTTTCGTGAGAAAGGGCGAATATAATTGAATATTGTCAAATATTCAAATGTCAATTACTATTAACAACTTAAATACTTAAAGTTTGAGCAGAGGTCTCTTTAAAGTCAAAACTGCTGTTTTCCCCTGATACCAGCAGTCATAACAGGGGACCCCGTGCTCTCTGGGGTGATCGTGAGTGACCCGAATTCAGAGCTTTGTGCTCTGCATGCATAAAGCAGCCCCAGGATCAGCTATGTATCAGGTCATAGCCTGTGTCCTGTGACAGCGAGGAGAATGAGTGACACATTTATTTTTGAAGAGGTGAGAACGGAGCCCTTCTTTCGCCAGCTGCTCTGCTGTTGTCTAAGCATCTCAAGGACAGTGAACGGGTCTTAGCTGGACTCGTCTCTGAGCTCCACAGCTTGCCTTGCATGCAGGAGTCAAGTAGTAAATACTGGCTGAAGGCATCAGCAGATGTTTGCGAAGCCACTATGTGCTCTCTGATATTTGCTAGAAAAACAGTGACGGGGGTGGAGATCTGAGGAGCAATAGGGAGCTGCTCTCTGAGTGAATCAGCTTAGCTTTCTTAGCCCATGGTTTCAGCTCTATGTAACTATTTCTACCTTATTACCTGAGATGATGACCAGCAAACCCTGAAAACTGATCCCGTGCTGGATGGTTCTGTAATGGTGGCCTCTAAATTTGAGTTAGGTCTCCCTGTATCAAATAAGAGGCACTTAGGAGGCTAGACTCAGGGTGTTAAAAATCATTTGGGGACTTCTTTTTATCATCTAGGGGAAAAAAGCCTCTTCCATAAAATTTAGAAAGTCTCCTTTTTACTCTCAAGATGAAAAAGAAATGCAGTTGAGATGGATGGGGGCTTGTAGACGAGAAAAGAGAGGGACTTGACAGGTGACATCTGAACTTTGTTCAGCAGCGGAGAAAGGAGGAAGAGGGCAGGAACACAGCTGTTTTTTCAAGACTCACTGACCCTTTGGCCCATTGATACGAAGCTCTGCCCTGCAAAGTGGACTCTCCTTGCAGTGGAATTTTATTTTCCTCCCTGGGCTGGTGTTAGATTCTCTGGATACATAAGGTGACATGAGGAGAAGCAGATGATATCAACATCACAGTTTATTTGTGGAATCTGGGCCTCCTCAAGGGCGATGATTTTCCTCCAAAGGAGGAGGCACTTACTGATGCCCAAGATGCCTGCTCGCTCTCTGAGCCTTTGGGCACAAAAGCAAGAAGGAGAGGAGTCCAGCGAGTGGAGTCCGGTCCACAAGTCATTTCAGGAAAAATGGATGTAAATAGAAATGGCTGGAAGGCCGAATGTGTTTTCCGCTGGGGCAAGGTTAACGTGGAACCCTAAATCATAGATTTTCTGAAAATTAGCATTTTAGAATACACCAGGCCTGGAAACTGGCAAAAGATAACTTTGGTTTCATAACATATGAAGGGAAATCTAGCATCGCCAATCCTCTCCTTCCAATTAACTTCTTGATGAAAATCAATAGGAGAGCGGGACATATTTTGCAGTGTTCTGGTTGATTTTTAAGGAACCTGGGAAGGTAGATTTATAAACGTTTCTTTGAAGACGGTGACAGGAGCCCCAGCAGAGCTAGCAATGAAATCGTAGTCCTGTTTGTTGACAAGCACTGACGTAAACGCAGGACAGGCTGCTGTCGTTGGTAGGCTTGAGGAGAGCAGCCTGTTGATTAGATGTTATCTGAGAGTGAGCAGCGTGGCTGCGTTCAGCAGAGCCCATTATGTTGAGTGCAAGGCCCATCAACAGTCCAATTAAGAGGAAAGAGAGGGTGCCTGTGGAAATATCAGTGGGTTGTGTTGCTGAAGCTGTCTGGGTTTAGAGCCAAATGGGGCTTTTTAGGATGAAGTCGAGATGAAACTCTTGGTGTTTTCGCGTCAGATGCCCTCCTACAGAGGGGGCTGGTTTTAGATAATGATTGTTTTTGCTTCTCTGGGATACCACCTGCAGAAATGTGTTTATTTTGACTGTTTAGAGACTGCAGAAAGCTGCCGAAACCGCTTGGTGAGAGGATTCTTTGGATGGGTGTTTTCCATCTGATGACAATACCCAGCTTGGAATTGCCAGCGGGCTAAAGGTTACAGGCCATGATATCAGAGCTCAGTGCTGGTTTACAGACCTGCTGTGCGTGGGCGCCCTTGGAAACGCTGGAGCCAACGTTATTCAATTCCAAAAGACAGCTTAATCCTTAGTGAGAGAGCTTCAAAAACACCTATTATTCCATACTTTCCTTTAAAAAACAAATCCTGGGGCCAGCCTGGTGGCGCAGCGGTTAAGTTCGAAAGTTCCCCTTCTCGGTGGCTGGGGGTTTGCTGGTTCGGATCCTGGATGCGGACATGGCACCGTTTGGCAAAGCCATGCTGTGGCAGGTGTCCCAGTATAAAGTAGAGGGAGATGGGCACGGATGTTAGCTCAGGGCCAGTCTTCCTCAGCAAAAAGAGGAGGATTGGCGGTAGTTAGCTCAGGGCTAATCTTCCTCAAAAAAGTAAGCTGCTGTCCGACAGCTCCAGTTAGTTCCCTTGGTTGTTGATGGAGGTTCACATGTGGTATTTGGTGATCTCTACAATCTACAAAATAAACCCATCGTTTACCTGAGAACCCATGCCTGTCTGGTGCCTCTTGTTGCTGACAGTCTCTAGCACTGAGGGTCTTCTGTGGGACCTGGAAGTGCCCAGAGGTATCTCTGGAAGATTGATGCAGAGAAAGGAGAGGGCTTGGAGAAGTTGGGGATAATCTACAGGAAATTTATGAAGGGGAGGAGGTGCTACAAACCCCTGGTGGGCACCAGCAGTTGCATCAGCTCTTGATGTTAAGGATAACTGCAGAAATCAGTGGTGCTACCTAGAAGAAAGGGGGGAGCGCAATTTGAGGCCAAGTGAGTTTTTTCCAAATGTGAAAACGAGCCCAAGAGTTTCACAGGAACTCTTCCCTGCCTTTGCCAGATCTCCTGCTTCAAAAGTGGAAATCCTCTAGGATAGGGGCTGGATTCACCAGGTGAACGATGTGCTTCTCCACCTGTTTTCTGGAGAGTGATTCTGAGTGATGGAGACTATCTGAAAGGAAGGAGGTGGAGCTTTGACTAATTGTGAAAATAGCACTTTTCTGTTTTCGGAGGAGACAGACTCCCTCCTGTGTCCGTGAGGCCTCAGGGGCACAGCGGATCAGCCAGATCTCCTGCCACTGGGCTCTGAGCCTTCGTATGTTTTCAAATGCAGTATCCACTGATGGAAATGATTGTAATTTTGTCTGTTGCCAGAAGGGGAGTTAAATATTTTTAAAACATGAGCATTGAAACGGTAGCAGTGTATGCTTCACGTGTTTTCTTATTTATGATGGTTTAAACTTTTGATCATATAAACAGGGACTGGGTGAAAGTTTATCTTGATATTATCTAACAGTAGGGGGGATAAAAAGAGCTTATCAAAACGAGATCTGATAGAATGAAGATTATAAAGAAGGATAGTTACCTATAAAGCTGAAAACGCTTTCTTTAAACACTTGGGTATCCCTTTCTCCCTCAAGGGTGAGCGTGGAGCCCAGTCTAGAGCACTGTGAGCAGCGCTTTTATACATACACATCCTGGTGATGTAGGAAACGCCAGGTTGTTTCACCTGCTTCAGGTGACGTGTCTACTCCAGTAGGTACTGCTCAGTCCAAGCTATCCGTCGGTTGCTGCGTTACTGTGGTTGGAAACACTTCACAGTGAAATGGGCCGCCAGCAGGAGCTATCTTGTAGTATCATTGGAGGGTAGGGTAAGTAACTCTCCTGTCCCAGTTTGCCAGCACAAAGGGGGTTCCAGGGATGTGCGACTTTCAGTTTTCACACTGGGAAAGTCCTGGGCAACCCGGGATGAGTTGTCACCCTGTGTGGGGTAATGGATTTGAGCATAAACTTCAGTGTTACATTTCAAAATATTAAGCAGTTGGTATTCTGAATGTTCCCAAGCCTATTTTACAGCACAGAGTGAACTTTTTCCCGAAGGACCGTGTGTGCACGCTTAGCCGACTCTGTCAGTTCTTGAGGTTCTCCTTCTTGAAGGGAACCCCAAAATGGTTTCAGAATGTGTCTCATTCTGCTTCACTGGCTCTGTGTTGCTGCAGACTGGGGCAGAGCAAGCTCAGACGACCGGGTACCCCACCTCACCCTGTTTGTTCCCTGGCCTCCGTCCTCCTCCTTCATCCAAGACGTCACACTTTTATCTATCAAACAAAATGCTTCACGGCTCAAATTTTAAAAAATAATATACTTCCAAGCCAGTGGCTAGATGCCTGCCCAGCTCTTCTGGCTCCAGCATTCTGTGGTCTTCTATGGAGAATTGCTAATTTTCTTAACGCTTTCAATGGAAAGAATTTAAAGAAAACTGCCTGTTCAAATGCTTCTTGTGATAGCGAGAGATACTAACTGTGTGGTCCTTTTATTTTTAGTAATAGTGTTGGAAGAATCAGGTTATGTTTATTCTGAGTGTCTGGGGGGGCTGGTATGATTGTGTAGTCTAGAAAATGCTGGAATTATAAATTATTATAAACGTTGACCGGGTGGGGAAATTCATATACCAAAAATACTACAATATATAAGTCAGTCTATAGATTTTTCCCCTAGTTCATTGCCCAAAAATGTATACATTGGCTGAAGAGAATAAACCAAGAAAGCACTTTCATGGAAAAATATAAATACGTTTAACTGGGCTGTTCTTTCGTCAAATTTGTTTTCATTTCAGATTTCTTGCTTATTCAAAAAGCCCCAATTTGGGGTTCATTTATTTTTTGCTGCCTTCCTTATAAATCTCATAGTGTGGACTTGTTTTTCTGTTAGATAAATACATTCAAATTGTAATACTTGCTAGTTTTCAGCATTAATCAAATATTTTCTAGATTTTCTCGGAGCTATTATTGGTTGTTAGCCTTTTGATGTTTGTTTTCACTAGAATATTGAGTTTTCTGGAGGGCTGCCTACCTGCTGGGGTATTGAGGGCTGGCGATAGCGACATTCGCTCAACTGGAGCCAGAGACCCCATTTAAATGGATTGGGTTCTTTTTATGGCCAACCAACTGTCCTCAATAAATAACAAGTTCACCTTCTCAAGAAAGAAAAACCACATTGCCTTGCTATCTCAGGAGGGCAGTTCCATAAGTATTATTATGCATGATGGAACAGCATCTTTATTCAATAGAGCAGATATTGGCAACAAAAATGAAATAATAGAGGAAAGAACTTCTAGTGGTTCCCAGCTTTAATTATGAGAAATAAGTGAAAAAGAGAGTTTGCAGTCAAAGTTTTTTGCACGGTGATCGTTGGCTGTCTTTTATTCTCAGGTGCATATGCTCTCAGGGGAAAATAGATAAAATGAAAATTTCTTTTAAACGTTTTCTGCCTTTGGTTTTTGCTTTATAAGGTCAAATGTTACACTTGGTTTTAAGCCACCCACAGACTCAGCTATTTGGGTAGGGCTGGCCTCATCACCGGGACAGAGGCCGGCTCAAGTTTATTATTATGGGATGGCCTCGCCATATCGAGACTCATTTTAATGAAATTTCTGCCTACAAAATGTTTCCTTAGAGGCAGTGTTTTAAAGTGTTGTTTTTTTCTAAATCAAGGAGCATTTCCCTTATAAAAACACCCTTATTTATCACTGGGCTGAGTACTTTTCCTACCCTATCTTGACAACTTTTTCTAAGTATGAAGACATGAGAGAGGTTAAAAATAAACATTTTCCCCTGGAAAATGATAAACCTTCAATTTCTGACAAGAGCTTTAATCTGTCTGTATTTATTCTATTTTTAAAATAAAATATGACATAGGTGAAAATCAGTGTATTACACTTCCAAGGAATGCCATGACAGGCGTGGGTGGGGATAGTTAATGGGGAGGAGAGGAAATGAGGATTGAAAAATACATGGCTGGAAGTCAGATCGACAGTAGGTTTGGTGGAGGAAATAAGAAATCGAGTTTGAAACATCTGAGATGAGGTAAATGTGGGAATTCTCCTCTTGGGAATATACATGTATATTGGCATGCATTTAGAATATGCATGTATATTGAAATGAATTTAGAATATGCATGTCTGGAATTTGGAAATACAATCTGGGCTGCCGCCATCAATGTATAGGTCTGTTCTTTTTTTTTTTTAAAGATTTTATTTTTCCTTTTTTTCCCAAAGCCCCCGGGTACATAGTTGTGTATTTTTAGTTGTGGCATGTGGGATGCCACCTCAGCATGGCTTGATGAGCGGTGCCATGTCCACGCCCAGGATTCAAACTGGTGAAACCCTGGGCCACCGAAGCAAAGCGCGCGAACTTAACCACTGGGCCACGGGGCCAGCCCCCTAGGTCAGTTCTTAAGCTTTCTCTGTTCATGGCAGCTCAGTGCTGATAGCCAAAAGAAATACCTACCAGTTCTGTTTATTAAGTGGTAAAGCCCCAGCAACTTAATAGGTATTTATGTTCTAACAACTCAGTGGCTGATTGAAATACAATCATGTAAATTGAAAGGAAATGTATATATATACAATTTCATTCCTAAGTGATAGTTAATTTTGTGTGTCAAGTTGGCTTGGCCACAGTACCCAAACATTTGGTCAAACACCAGTCTGGATGTTGCTGTGAAGCTATCTTTTAGATGAGATTAACATCGGCATCAGTAGACTTTGAGTAAAACAGATTACTCTCCATAATGTGGGTGGACTTCATCCGATCAGCTGAAGGCCTTAGGAGATAACTGCTGAGGTTGCCTAAGGAAGAAGGAATTCTACCTCCAACCTGTCTTCAGACCCCAGCTGCAATGTCACCTCTTCCTAGGTCCCCAGCCTGCTGGGCTGCCTTGCAGATTTTGGGCCTGTCAGCCCCCACAATTGCATGAACCAATTCTTTAAAGTTTCTTTCTCTCTGTACACACACACACACACACACACACACACACACACACACACATTCTATTGGTTCTGTTTCTCTGGAGAATCCCAACTAATATACTTACCAATGGGATGTGTGCACCTTTTGGGCACTGCACAACTTCTCAGACCTTGGAAACAGACTGAACACCATTTCCTGTTCCACTTTGATTTTTATACTGTACTTACTTTTTGTCACAACTACCTGTGAGAGCCCCGATTTGCAAAGATGACGTCATCCAAATGACTGTGGGTCACCTGATGTTGAAACTATGAACTTCCTCAAGCTAGTAGTTTGCACAGTGTCCAGCAAGTGCCAAATACGGCTGTGTTTCCCACACAAATTTAAAATATCTCATAGAGCCTGTGTGAGCTCGCTGTGGCATCCCAGGGCACCTTGGCACACAGTTTCAGAACTGCAGGTACACGTGGTGTCATGAGTCCTGGGGAGTAAATGAGCTTGGGCAGAAAGAGCACAGAAGGAGCAGAGAGCAGAGATGACCTCCAGGCAACATGCGGAAGGAGAAGGCAGCAGAAGAGGAGATTTTGAGAGCAGATTCTGAACGGAGACTAGAGAAATAGGAACAAATTGATAAACTATCTGAACAGAGCAAGGAGAATATGATTACAGCTAAGAAATGAATCTAGGTATAGGGAAGAGGACAGAAGGAAATATTTGTTAAAGCTTGCATGGTTGGTTGAGTTAGGATAGTGGGGCTATGGTAATATTTTCACCCTTTTCTCTCTTGTCCAAAACTTTTTTGCATGTGTATGTCTTCATTGTATAATGAAAGATTATATATTGATAACCATGGAAAAAATATTGCTGGGCCAACCCCAGTCACCTAGTGGTTGAGTTTGGCATGTTCCACTTTGGCAGCCGGGGTTCGGTTCCCAGGTGTGGACCTGTACCACTCGTCAGTGGCCATGCTGTGGCAGCTGCTCACATACAAAATAAAGAGAGACTGGCAACAGATGTTAGCTCAGGGTGAATCTTCCTCAGCGAAAAGAAAAAGAAATCGTATATATATATATATATATATATATATATATATATATATATATATATATCTTGCTTTCTAGCTCTGCTGTCACTCAATACACTTGATCTTTTTTCCTTTTCATGCACCATGTTTCTGTTCAGTTCCAGCATTGAGCTGGGGGGGGGGGGGGTAAGGATAGGAGGAGATAGTTAAACCAAGAGTGTTACAGAAAAAAATACTTCCAGGTTTCCTCATGAAACATTCAGTAGAGTCAGAGAGGTAAGACGTGAAGCAGGTTCTCAGGAGACCACGCAGTGAAGCCTCAGAAAGAAGCCACAGCCACATGTGCAAGAGCAGCAGCTCAGAGGTGTGCAGGGCTGGAGGGGGCCCTGGGGAGGGCGGGAGAATCGCACAGGTGAGTGGAGCCGGGAGGAACACCTGGGCTGAGTCTTAGCACAGCACATGGGCAAGACCCCAGCAACTGACCCTCAGAAGGGTCTGAAACGACGCTGTGTGGCCCGGCTTCATTTCGCAGTCTCAGTTTTCCCCAGCCAACCTTAAAACCACCAGTCTTTGCCAAAGCCCCTTAAGTCTCTTGGCATTTGTTGAAATTAATTTGTCTGTAAGAAAATTCATATATCTGGCTTTGTTAACTGTGCATTCAGGTAAAATGTTTCTGTGAGATAACTAAAGCCCATATTTATGATACAACAATGTGACAAAACAAAAAGGTGACATGAGTATATAAAACTCAAGACTTTTTGCAATTACTATCATCCTATACCTGTTTGTTTCATCAGATAAAAACAGTGATTCCAAGAATCGTGTGGGCAGAACCAGTGGGCTTATGCGGATGATATGAAACACTATTTGGCGTCTATTTTTTTGGGGGGGGGGGAGATAAAGCACAAGGAAACATCCTATTGCAAGTCTCCAAGAGTGTTATGTTTTTAATTCTGCATCAGAGAAAATGCAAACAAATTTGTAATTACACTTCATGCATGGAGCTCTGTAGAGGAAAAATAAAGTGGTACCCAGATACCCGAAAGCCATCAATCAGACATAGAATGGCTAATCAGATATAAAGTGTGTGCTTGTGCTGATGACCTTCTCCTCAGTCTATTCTATACAATTAAGAATTTAGATTTTAGGCTGGCTGTGCGGTTTTTGAAGTAGGACTCAAAAGCACGAAGTTGATTTTTAAACTCTCCTAATCCTGGTTTGCACTTTTAGTTCCTTTTTGGTTCCAGTAGTATCTTCGCGAGGCCCATGTTAAGTAATAAGGACCGCCTTAGACAGTTTCCAGAGCACAACAGCACCCACCCGTGATTTATCAGAATAACCAAAAAGCCTGATGGCTGAGAAAACACAACCGTTTTTGCTGTGTAAAAGCAAAACAATTTTCAGTGGCACTTGTCATTCATTGATTTCATGGGATGGAGCTGGTTCTAATGGGCCCAGCACTTGTTTTCTGCCTTCCCATTCTCATTAGAGACACCTTGGAACATCTTAAAAGGAACATTCGGAGGAAATGGTACACCTGCTATGAAAACAGTATGGCAGTTCCTCAAAAAATTAAAAATAAAATTACCATATGACCCAACAATTCCACTTCTGGTTATTCAACCAAAAGAATTGAAAGCAGGATCGTGAAGCGATATTTGTACATTCCTGTTCATGGCAGCATTGTTCACAGTAGCTAAGAGGCGGGAGCAATCCACAGGTCTATCAGTGAAAGAGTGGATACACCAAATGTGGTATAGCCATACAGTGGAATATTATTCAGCCTTAAAAAGGAAAGGAACCCTGCCATATGCTACAACATGGGTAGACCTCGAGGGCATTATATGAAGTGAAATAAGCCAGTCACAAAAGGACAAGTACTGTATGATTCTACTTAAGTGAGGTACCTGGAGTAGTCAGATCCATAGAGATAGAAAGTGGAATGTGGCCGCTGGGGGCAGGGGAAGGGAAGTAATTATCTCATTGGTATACAGTTTCAGTTTTGCAACATAGAAAGAGTTCTGGAGACGCATGGTGGTGACAGTTGTACAACAATGTGAGTGTACTAAATGCCATTGAACTGTACGCTTGAAAATGGTTAAGATGGTAATTTTATGTCATGTTTATTTTACCACAATTGAGAAAACAAAAACGACAGAAGAGTGGGCTCCACCACAGAAATTCAGTTCCAGTTAGTCTGCAGCAGACGCCTGGAGGCAGTGATTCTGGTCCAAGGCGTGGGGTGATCTCTGGAGTGGTTAGACCCCAGGAAGCAACCAACAGTGGAGGCCCATGCTGCTAAATGACAGGAGGGGACAGCTGAGCACTGGAAAGAGAGAATGGCAATGTGAGGGGCAGGTAGACTCCAGCAAGAAAGAAGACCCTGCACACGGGTTTGGCCAAGGAATTATTCCAGTGAGGGAATTTCAGGCATTGTGAGTAATTTGTTCATGTGATCCAGAAGGGTCTTCCAATCATATCTGGGCTACTGTCCTTCTAAGCACACGGAGTCAATGGAGGTCTGTCTTGCCTCCAAGAAGGACCAACTCTGTCCTGGGTCTCACCTCACCTGCTGCTCAGGAGAGTCTTGAAAACAGTGGACACACATCTGCTTAGAGTGAAGCAGAGATAGGAGGAAGGTGAAGTGAATGGACCACATTGCTTTTCATCTCAGCGATTCATGACTGAATAAAACAACTTTTTTAGATGCTTAAAAAAAAGACTCGGTGATGTGGCTTCCAAACCATCCTCCATTCTTTTATTTGTGAGGACGGGAACCTGGGTTCAGCCCTTTTGTTTCCTCAAGAGCTTGGACTTCTGGCCCAGAAGCACCTTACTGAACGTTGGGTTAATTCAATTTACACACCTGCACGGGGAGTTTTATGCATGCTTCAATGGCTCACCAAGTAAGACAAACCATAGTTCAGTTGAGTAAATCCTTCCATGCCATGAGAAATCTCTGATGGTGCTGAATTGCTCCTTTTCCAGAGAATTTATGGCAATCAATAATAGCTCATCCTGGTGGCCCAACTGAAGCTCTTGATTGAGTACAATTCATTTTGAATGACCTTTACTTTTCAGTAATACTTCCTTATTTGTGAAGTGCAGATTGCAAACGGTCTAATCAGCCCTCCAGCTTTGGGCTATTAGCACTCCATCTGCTTTCTAATGCTCTTGTAAAATCCAGCTGTGCTGGGAAGGAAAAGAGTATTGACTGATTCTTTTTTCTCTGGAGGAAAAATTTGTGTAGCCTTAAGATTATCGAATGGCAATGTCTTCTTTTTGTTGTGTGTGTGTGTTTGACTAACTTAAAGTGTTTGTCGTAGTTCATGTTAATACCTGTGAGTTCATGTGCCCTCCTGAATGTTAGAATTATGAACAGAAAAGTTTCTAAAAAGCAAAGGAGGAATAATAAGTTTAACAATAAAGTGTTACAAGTATGCAATGTTAGTATAAATAATAAAATGTTATAATGTTAAGCATTAGGTCTTAAGCTGAGCCACTGTAAATATGAAGAAGAAAATATGGATAAGAGGTTGAGCCCAGGGTGACAATATTAGTAAGAATTATTGGATCTTTCTTCCCAAGCCATGGCTCATTAGTTATTTTGTAGTTCTGCTTCTTCAGTAATCTTTGCATCTTAGATTCTGCTTTTTAAAAAGATGATGTTGCTACTTGTTTGTATGCTGGTCTTGTCAAGTCTTGCAAACTTGTACCGCTGTTGTGCTAATTTCTTGGCGAGGAGCCAAAGATTATCATGTGTTTGTAATAATGCTTATCCTTGCTTTTATCCAGAATCTGCTAGAAAGAGCCTTGCCGTCCTGGGTTAATCATGAGCTTGACCCCTCTGATACTGGCTGGAGAACTTGAGCTGGAGAAGGTATAAGTAGGTGACCATCGAGGTGCTGGTCTTGTTACCACCTTCTCAAATTGAAATAATGCTAGAAATTCTCATTTCCATTTATCGAAGAACAATGCCAAAGCCACCTAGAAATAAGCAGTCAATTTAAATTGAAGCTCAGTTTTCTCACTTGTCTTCATTCTTTCAATATTTCCTCATTACAGAAGTGTGGGGCAATGATTTCCAAATTCTTTGAAGGTGGTGTTTTGTTAGGATTTTCTTTTCCCTTTCAGGTTTGGAGCTTAGCTCTTTGATTTCAAGGAGGAAAACTCAAGCAGGCTGTGGCAGTTCAGCTTTCTCTGCTCACATCGCTTCCTGGAGTTATGGATGAATTGGAGAATTATTAGGAGGAATATATGGAAGCAAGATGGAGTAAGAAAGAAGGCTGTGCTTGGTCCCTGTGTGGGCATCTAAGACTGAGAGTGGAGAGTGATCTTGGTCTTGACCCTTCAACCTACAGATGAGGCCCCAGAGAGAACACAGGGCTCTCAACCAAGGTCTCAGATGGTTGCAGGCAACTCAGCCGCCATACCCCTTATCAACTGCCTTTCACACCACAGTATAGATGGATTCTCTTAAACCTCTCAGACAAGACTAATTACAAGCAACCAGTTGATCCTATAATTCACCGATTTGTCTGGTCTGGCTGTGAGACTAGAGAAAATTATGTTCTTGATGCAGGGGGAGGAAAAGGGAGTCGGTAATGGGGCGGAAGTTTTGCTTTGCACATGGATGTGCATGGACATGTATGGACGTGTTTGTACACTTTGAAGGAGTGATGAAGAGAAGACAATGAAGAAATCTGCCAGTTTGCCAGTTTCTCTCCTAAAGTCAGTTTCACTATTTTGTAGGCTTTCTACTCAATGCTATTTTTTTATGAGTTTATATTCTGTGGATTAGATTCTATAGGTCTGGCTTTGGGGTTCTTGTTCCTCAAATCCAGGGTTCACAGAATTATTTGAGCTTACAAGAGGGGGAAGTGTGCGCTGGTGAAGTCACTTGCCCAGTGCATTGCTGATTACAATTGAGGCTGTCAGTAACAAAGGTAGATTATTGCCCACCTCCCTCCCCGACACACTCTTTTGGATCACTCATTGATTGGTACATTGCTTGAGAAAGTCTGATCCTAGAAATAAAAGTGGGTAAATATCAGGTGTTGTTTGTATAACTTGTTTACTGAAAAATTGGCTCTAAATTTTAGCCATCCTTTTATAAACAAAAGGAATTTATCCTAGCAATGAACAGCATTCCGTAAATTGGAATTTAGAGGAGATGGCATAAGGATGGATCCTAGGATATGAAGTTCTCTCCCTTGTCCCTTGTCCCTTGTCTGGAGTTCTGGTCTTTTGTCTCTCTCTTTCACAAGTCATGGGCTATAGTGCCCAGTTTTCTTTTCATGCATGCTATGTATCCTAGCATCTTTCAGGATTGTCTCTCTCCCAGGCAGCCCTAGGAGAGTAGGCAGGTCCAGATCCCAGACTTGTTCAAGAGGTTTCTAAGACAACACCATTGCTCCTTTTTCCTAGACCCTCAACCCAGAATGAACGGAGGGTGCCACTCCCAACCACCCCAGTGATTTATCCTGCCTCCTCAGAAGGTTTACCCATCATGGCATCCATGCATCTGAGAGAAAAGCTACTCTCTCTAAATGATCACTCCAATGAATTTGTAAGGGAAAACTCTCTTTGGGGAAACCAAATAATTACACTTACATTTTTGTTTTAAATTTTGTTCATACTATATGCAGTCTTGTTCCATTTATGTGTTACATTATTAGTGAAATAGCGTATTCTCCAGCTAAGTAATTTCCTGAAAATTGCTTGGTTTTCATGTACTCAGAGCTACTCAGCTGAAGGATAGGTCATCTTCGTAACCGCTAAAATTTCTTGGTTTCACTTCATCTCCTATTTCATCTATTATATCATTGCATTATATACTTAAAGGGAACATGAACATAAAACTATCACTTTTTGTTTTTAAGATGAGCAAAATTAAGGCAAGCTTGTATGCTCATCAGAATGATCTAGAGAAAAGAGAGGGACAATTGTAGGAGGGAAGACACTGAGCAGGCCAGAGGGTTGCGATTTAGCATCCAGTGGAGGGCTGGCCTCAGGAGCAGAGACAACTTTTCCATCTTAAGAGTAGGAAAGGCATCATGTGGGTACATAAATTTGGTGGATTTGAGGGTGAGGGGAGGAGGTAGTTCTTGTCTGTCAATGACAAACCAAGGGAGGTGAGCAGCTGAGAGTAGGAAGAGCATGTTTGCAGTGTGAGGAGAGAGGAAAAACTGTGAAATAGATGGTCATCCTGGAAAATAGTAAAGTGAGATAACGAGGAAAGTGTTGAAGAATCAGTTAGCAGAGTTGAGTCTAATTGGAGATTTGTGATAATGAATTTAAGGTAGGACCATTAAGTGGGGGTGTTTTCTTCTAGCAATTTTAGCTGCTCACTTGCAGATGGTTAGTTAGGTTGAATCTGTGTTGATTGTCAGGCTGGTATAATGACAGAAGAGAGGGGCAAGGCAGATGAAGATATTTGCAAGGAATTGATCACAAAGTTGAGCCACACCGTCTAAGCTGGGCATGGAGGACAGTGGGCACATGAAGTGATAAGGTCCATGTGGGGTCAAGGAATCACTAGAAAGGAGGGGTTAGGTAAGTATTTTTGACCGGTTTAATCTTTACGTCTTCACTTTGACTGTGTGACTGTGCATTGTTTAAACTATGCTCTATATAGCCAACTGTCCTGAAAGCACATGGCAGGGTGAGTGATGGGGAGGAGGTATGGCTATAGGTCCAATAGCCAAACTCTCCTATCAGGGAAAAACTTGGGATCAGGGTTTTTATTTAATAGACTCTGTTAACCTTTGAAAGATTATAGAAGTTTCTTTTGTTTATCAGTTTATCCAATTTGGCGTTAATAATTTTTTTAAAAGCTCAGCTGTTTTTTAATAGATTTTTTTTAAAAACCTGTCCCTTTTAAAAATTTCTTTCTTTCTTTCTTTTTTTTTTTGCTGAGGAAGACTGGCGCTGAGCTAATGTCTGTGCCAGTCTTCCTCTATTTTGTATGTGGGTGGCCACCACAGCATGGCTGATGAATGGTGTAGGTCTGTGCCCGAGATCCAAACCTGCAAACCCAGGCTGCCAAAGTGGTGTGCACAAATTTTACCACTGCATAAGAGAGCATCTTCAGTTATGGGTATACCAATTAAAGGGGCCATGACTTGCCCTATCAAGGTCTTGTTGGAAGCAATGTCTCTATTTCAGCAAGTTCTAGGACTGTTTGGAAGAAAGTACCATTATGAAGGCTTTGGATACCTGGGAAAGTAAAAGAACCTTACTTTATATCCTCTTTTTACTTCTTTATCTTTCTCATCAAGCTCTTTCATCCTAGGGTACCGTGTTGATACTGTTAGATGTTATAAGTTGTAAAGTTTCTTATAGGCTGTCATTTTACTCGTCGTATCTCCTAGGATCATTCATTTCACCCAGGATCTTAAAATTAACCTCTTATAGTAGAAAACCTTAAATCAAAAAAATTCTGCTTGCTTCCTCACCCCCCCCACACACACCCTAAGAATTAAAAAACGTGCTATTTTTTAATTTTGATGGCAGACTACTTTGGCCTAGCTCAAGGAATACAGATATTTGTGGTAGCCTAGTTTAAGAAAAACAGACTGCAGCTTTTCATCACACAGGTGTTGTAGTTAGATAGTTCAGTTTTTCCAATGTGCTCTAACATTTCTCAAATCTGAAGGTGTGAAGGGCATGGTTACCAAAACCAAATAGATGTGAACGATGCTGTGTTATTAAATGTCATGCTTCTTGATTTATCGGTCATGTATTATCTCAAACAAAAATGGATTTTCCTACGCCTCTGCTTCTGTGTCTTCTCAACTGGGCTAGCCACTAAGAGGTTTGTGGCATTCTTATTTTCCAGTGAAGAACACAAATCTAAATTGCTTTTGGTCCCTTTCACAATTATATAAATTAATTCTGGCCCTCAAAACCCTTATCCATAGGAAAGGTACACTTAAAGTAGAATGGTGTTTTGATGGTAACTAGGGAAGAAATTGATCTGAAATAGCGGATGGTGTGTAAGCGATTTGTAATAATTTAAGCAGAGAAAGGTAGTAAATTGTGTCCATGTTGGAAATGTTTTGCATACACCACTTTTAGTTTTCCTTTCATTGAATTATACTTACCTCTTGGTATTTTCAAAAGATAGCATAAAATATTTGTTTTTGAGTTGTTTTCTGGAAGATAAGATGAAAAGTGCAAAGTTATCGCATTTTTATTGGAATGGATGCAAGTTAGTTGCCGTCTTCCAAACTGGTATTGCTTATCCTTTGGCAAGAGCTAGGCTGGGTAGTGTCAGCATTTTAGAAAAACATTTCGTGGGTGCTGTCTTCACAAGGTCAGGTAAGATGCCAAATACGGAGGTTTCCAAACTATAAGTTCAACAGGTTAGTATCACTGGTACCCAGACCAATCCTGGCATATCACGTAACTGAGACGTTTAACAATCTCTCCCAAAATATGGTTACCTATATGATTTTAAGTGTGTTTTTGCTATTTTATTAATTGATGCAAAATCCCCTTTCTCTGTAAACTTAAGGGAATTGCTCATTAAGTCCTATGAGCTGTTCATGTAATAAGGCCTCCCAAATACCTTTGAGATATGTAACTTTATTTTTATTCCCATTTTACTAATGAGGAAATAGAGGCATAGAGGATTTATATGACTAGCCCAGGATCGCAGCCAACAAATGGCAGAGCCAGGATTCAAACTCTGGTTCCAGAAAGTGTAATCATAAATCTATATGCTGTTATTTCCTTCAATCCCGAGACTCTGGGACATAACGTTCTTCATCTGCTACATATTATCATGGTGCACCCTATTCTGAAGGCAGAACATTAATGTCATCTCTGTGTGTGAACCTGAGACTCCCTGATTGGGACCCAGACTGGGCCACTGAGCCATGAAACAGCCCTATTAATAGAGATCTTAATGTATTTATTTTTTATTTCCTAGGAGTAAATTAGGAATTCGTATGTTTTGATCGTTAGTATATTGCCATAAGGAACTTGGCCGGGTCTGGAGAATCCACCATTAGCAAAGAAATCGTAATGGCAAGAGGCTGCACAAATGCACTAAGCCAGTCCTGTTTTATGGGTTTGCCTAAAATAAAGGAAATAAGGGAAAATGGGGGCAAAGAAATCCCTCTTCTTGACCCAAACCTTGCTTGACTTGTCTCATGTATGACTTACCTGAGAATTCAACAGTGAGGACTCTTTAAGAATAGGTAGGGACTTGTAAGGGTACGTTACCATTTGTACAATTCTTCTTGTGATTTAAGAGGATGTAAAAGGAGATCATCAGGCAGAAAGTTTCTAATTTCAGCAGTAAACTTTTAGAAAAAGCAAAGGGAACCCTTTCAAGGAATTTCGAGGTAGATCTCTCATTTAAGAGAAGCCGTGGTTGGGCTTTCTTAACATCTGACCAAGTCAAACACTTGGATGGTGTCAGGGATCTCGTTGTCCTCTTCTGCCTTATAGGACCAAATAAACTCACAGAGAAACAGTGGGATCATTTTGGAGAGAAAGCAGAAGACTCAAGGAGGGTGGCTGCCCCATTTGAAATTATCGATTACAAATGAAGGAATTAGATCAGTATCTGATTGGGAAAGATGTTTGTATTTCTTGGGATCTTCAATGGCCAAAAATCGGCAGTATTAATAAAGTTGAATTTGTGAAAATGGATTCCAAGTATTTAAAAGGAAACTGTCACTACAGACATGGAATAGAAAAAGACATGAGAATCCAGCCTTAATGAAATTCAATGAAAGGAAACAATGAACTAAGGTAGGGAAAGTAGGAGGAAACCCAACAGATGGAATAAAGAGCTGCCTGGATAGCTGAGACGCGAACAAGAATGCTACAACCAAGTAGGGAGGATGGCAGAGGGCCAAGGAGGAGTACAAAGAAATAGCAGAGTCAAGTCGGAAAGCTCAAGCAGGAAATGAGAAGCAACTTTCAAAACACATCAAGGGAGACATTCTTTAAATACATCAGAAGCAACAGGACAAGGAAATGTCGCTTCTCTGTTCAGCAGAGGAGGGAGTTGGTTTTAAGTGACAGCAATGGGTCAAGCTGTCTATTTTTTTTTTTTTTTTTCAAAAGCAGAACTTCTTTGTTTCAAAAGAATCTGGTATTGTTGACTGGGAGTCGGGGGAGGAAGCAAGATTATTAGAAGAGCTGGCAACAGGCTGTATGAAAATCGGTAGGCACCGATGGATACTGAAATAGTTGCTTAGAATGATGGCCTCACAGAACACCAGTTGTGGAGAGAATATGGAACTAGAAAAGGAGCAACATGCTATTTCTGTGTAACATGGAGGGGGAATGACCTTGAAATGACAAATCTGAAAGCTTTCACGACGTGGAAGAAAATGGGAGAGCGGAGAGAAGTAGCAGATACCATCACAAAATTGGACATACCTTGCAGGCTGAAAGATAGCGAGTATGCCAGGGTGGTTTGAAAGAAAGCAGATTTTGTGAGACTGACATAGGCGCTCTCTGTGACAGGGTGGCAGCCCGATAGACTGAGGGAAAATGGAAGAAATGATTTAATTTGATTTTGGGGAAAGCTAACGATGCTCCTCCACCAGTCTCACTTACAGGACCTCAGAGAAGTGATTATTTTTCACTATACCATTCTTTGAGGGGCTACCTCATTGGAACACATTGAAAGTGTGTTTAATCAGGAATTAATGTTCATAGTGGAGTGGGTAAAAAAAGTCATAGCAAGAAATGCTCTGAAGTGATCAGTACTAGATCCAGTGCTTATTCAGAATGTTCTATAACCTGTAAGATATGCAGGAAATGCAGAAAATGACCAGGGATTTAGGTCAGGATGATTGTGGGCATTTGGAGGCGTGGCCAAAAACTAAGTACTAGAAGGTAATGTCAAGGGCAGAAGGCAGGGCATAAGAGAATGGATACATTTTTGTATGTAAGTATCATGATGATCTTAATTTGAATGCATGCTCAGAAGGCATACATTTTGAGTTTATCTGATAGTGGTGTTTTGTCCCCAAAAGAACATTGAAGTAGTTTCTTTCTGAACCCTATATGTTGGTCCTTTCTGGACCGACTGCCCTTTTAGTAGGGTTAAGAGAAGGCCTTGTGAGTATAAAGGTCAAAATCAACAAGCCAACATACAAGGTCAAGTAACAAAGTACCCTGTACTAAGTTCAGGGCTTAGCCTTAGGTAAGCAAGGATCTGCTCTTAGGTATGCTAGTAAAGGAGTGGTCGGAGACCTTGAAAAGAGTCATAAAGATGGTTTACAGGTTGGGGAAAAATAAGGCTTCCAGGCAAAACGAAGCTTGAATTCAGTGTAGAAAAGTGTTGAGTGATAAGTTATTAATGTTAAGTATCTAAAGGACTCCTAAGAGCGCATTGATGGTATCTGTTCTGTATTCCATTTGATGGCAAACTAAGAAAACAAAAACTTACCTGAATAAAGGCTTGGAACAGATTTAAAGGGAGATGGAGTGACCCTTATTAAACATTGAGGTAAGGTAGTGAGGAAGAATGTGTGTCTCTTTCCTAGAGGTCTTTAAAATTATGAGCAATTACCTTTTGGGGATGAGTACGTTTTATACATTTATAAAATGTCTGAGTTTGGACTTAAAAGTAGGCAACGAAGGAGATGAGCCCTCTGATCTCTTTCAAGTGTATGTCGAAATTTGTATGTTTTGAAGGACTTAGTCTTTTGTAAGAAAGTTTTAATTGGCATTTTCCTCTTCCTACTACAACTGTGTATTTAGCTCTCTTCTAATTACCATGTAATTCCTTTATGTTAGTGTTTATAAGTTTTTATTTGCTTGCTTAATTAACAGTCTCCTTGGTGCCTCTCAGCTTTGTAAATGGACCATGTCTATCTTATTCACCATTATAACTCCAGTTCCAACAGATTATCTGGCACACAGTTGTAACATTTGTAGGATGAATGATAATGTTGAAAAAAGTATGACATCGAAGGTTGTAGGCTTAGAGTTGTCATTTTCAGAATGATTTGTTGGAGGCTGGAATATTGTTAAAATATATTTCCCAATCTTGAGCATTTTATAGAAGTCCCACTCCTGGAATTGTGTGTCATTTGAATAGAAGAACTTCCTCTCTGATCATCTTCTTTTAAAATGCAAGTCGAATCCACACAAAAACTTGTACGTGAATGTTCATAGCAGCATTATTCATAATTACCAAAAAGTGGAAATAACCCAAATGTCCATCAGCTAATGAATGGATAAACAAAAGGTAGTATATCCATAGTATAGAATACTATTTGAGTGTGGGGTGCGCATCCCTCCAGAACATGAATGACTTCTTGTTCACCAATGCAGAAGCTCTCCAAATTCCTTTGGTTAGGGTTTTTATGGAGGCTTCACTATATAGGCATGCTATATTAAATCATTGGCCATTAATGATAAATTCAACTTCCTGCCCCTCCTTCCTCCCTGGAGGTTGCTGGGTGGGGCTGAAAGTTCCAACCCTCTAATCACATGGTAGGTAGGTTCCGCTGGCAACCAGCCCCCCATCTTAGGGGCTTCCCAGAAGTCACCTCATTAGCATAACTCAGGTGTGGTTGAAAAGGGCTTGTTATGAATACCAAAAGATGCTCCTTTCATCTTTATCACGTGGAGCTGTTTCAGGAGCTGGAGACAAAACCCAAATATTATAACAAAAAATGCTCCTTTGGCTCTTATCACTTAGGAAATTACAAGGGTTTTAGGAGCTTTAGCCAGGATCAAGGGACAGAGATCGAGTATACATTTCTTATTACCTTACAAGTTGAACAGACATTTCTCCAAAAAGGATATTCAAATGGCCAATAAGTACATAAAAATGTAGTCAACGTCATCTGTTATTAGAGAAATGCAAATCAAAACCACAATGAGATAGTACTTCGCACTCATTAGGATGGCTATTAGAAGGAAAGAAGGAAGGAAGGAGGGAGGGAAGGAAGAAAGGAGGAAAAGAGAAAGACAGAGAGCATGCTCAAGCATAACAGTTTGGTGAGGTTGTGGAGAAATTAGAACCCTTGTGCATTGCTGATGGAATGTAAAGTGGTAGTGGTGCTGTGGAAAATGGTATGGCAATACCTCAAAAAATTAAACATACAGTGACCATGTGAGTTAGCAAGTCTGCCTCTGGGTAGATACCCAAAACAAATAAATGCAGGGACTCAGACAGACATCTGTGTAGCCATGATCATAGCAGCATTATTCACAATAGTAAAAGGTGGAAGCAACCCGTGTTCATTGCTGGGTGAATGGCTAAACAAAATGTGGTGTCTACACACAATGGAATATTATTCAGCCTTAAAAAGGAAGGAAATTCTGACACATGCCACAACATGATGAACCTGAAGATATTATGCTGAGTGAAATAAGCCAGTCACAAAAGGACAGATACTCTGATTCCTGTTATGTGAGGTTTCTAGAGATGTCAAATTCATAAAGACAGAAAGGAGAACGGTGGTTGCCAGAGACTAGGGGGAGGGGGAACGAGGAGTTCTACTGTTCATTGGGTACCAAGTTTCATTTGGGAAAGATAAAAAGGATGATGGTGATGGTTGCACAACAATATGAATGTACTTAAGGCTGAAACTGTACACTTAAAAATGGTTAAAATGGTACATTTTATGTTTTATATTTTTACCACGATAAAAAAATTATTATTTTAAAATGATGGTGTTTACTTACATAGAGTAGTCTGCCATAAAAGTCCATTGTCGCCTCTCTCAGAACAGATATCCTCAGTTGCTTCTTTTAGAAAATAGCGAGCCCAGTAAGCATGGCCTCACTTTGATTCTTTTACAGCTTCTATTTCAGGATTACTGAGAGAACCAAGCAGTAACTGACATTTTCAATAGTGCTTAATACACTATTGGAAAACCCGGGCGGGGGGGGGGGGGGGCTGCGGGGCCAGCCCTGTGGCTGAGTGATTAAGTTTGCATGCTCCACTTTGGTGGCCCAGGGTTTCGCCAGTTCAGATGCTGGGCGCAGACATGGCACCGCTCATCAGGCCATGCTGAGGCAGCGTCCCACATGCCGCAACTGGAAGGACCCACAATTAAAAAAATACGCAACTATGTACGGCGGGCTTTGGGGAGAAAAAGGAAAAATAAAATCTTCAAACAACAAACAAACAAAAACCTGGGATACGTTAGTCATTATCTGGGCCAAACTCCCTGAGATTGAGAGTGTTGCTTTTTTATTGTTGTTCTAATAATTTTTCATACTAACTTATTTGATTCAGTAATTTAAAAATATATTTATAAATAATGTATTTTTGAAAGATACTACTACATCTCATGAGCTATTTCTTAGTAGAAACCAAAGATTTCCTCACAATGGTGGAATGCAATTTTTTTCTTTTCTTTCTGGTTTTCTTTTGTTGAGGAAGATTGGCCCTGAGCTAATGTCTGTTGCCGGTCTTCCTCTTTTTGCTTGAGGAAGATTGTCACTGAGCTAACATCTGTGCCAGTCTTCCTCTATTTTATGTGGGACACCGCCACAGCATGGCTTGATAAGCAGTGTGTAGTTCCGCCCCCTGGATCTGAACCTGCGAACCCCAGGCCACCAAAGCGGAGTGGCAAACTTAACCACTACGCCACTGGGCCAGCCCTTTGGAATGCAAGTTTGATGCTTGAAAAGGGGTCTGGAACATCAATGCTGTGTGCACATTATTTCTTCTGTGACCTATGGCTTACCCTCTTGGGTTGGACTGCCCATGCAAACCTCATTTCAGGGGAGCATGACGCAGAAATTTGTTGATCTAGACTTAACATTTTTGCAATTGCCTTTTTCTAGATTTTTGCCCGTTTCAGCAATAGATGGGACATTATAATCTCTCAAAATGTTTCCTAAATTTAACTGAAGTGAGTTTGTAGTCTAGTAGGTGACCAACATGTCCCCAATCTGTCATAAAAGTCTCAATGTCCTACCAGCCTCTCTCAATTCCCCTTGAGTCCTTTTGTCATCATAAGTCAGGAGTAGTCTTTGTCCCAGTGTGGGTAATTTTCTAGCTTCTTCTGTCAAGGCTGTTTTCAGGGTCTCTTCCCAGGTTATTCTGGTGTCTGAAGTGCACCTTTCAGAATACTTAACATCCCATTATGGAGGATCTGGACCTTAAGCAACTTTCTTAACTCAAGTCTGCCAGTCCTGGAGGGTCACCCCTCTGTGGCCCTGACACAAATGACATCAGTGGGCCCTTCCTTCCAGAGGAGTCACAGAGACTCTTCAAGTTCTGCAGGATGTGGACAGGCTGCAAAGAACCTCATGAAATTATTCATGCGTTCAAGCTGGGCTGAATTTAATCCTTCAGAGAGGCAGCTGTCAGGTTTTGAAGATGTCGCGTCTGTTTTACAGTTTGGACTGTGATGCCCAAGATAGTCCTCTGTGTCCAACCTAAAATTTGTTTGAAATGGATTTTCTTTTCACACAAGATAAATGTATCTGTTTTTTCCTGATTCTAGAAGTAATACCTGTTCTTTTTAAAATATTGTCAATTTGAGGCATTTTAAGTTTATTTCCTTTGTTCTTTTCTTGTGGCTATGAAATTTAGACAGAATTGATTCTTATAATACAGATGATTCTTAAGAAAGAGTAATTTCATTTTAACAGAATCATGTTGGAACTATCTTATAGAGGGACATATAGAAATATATAAACTAACGTTTCTGGGGTAAATTCCATTTACACAGAGAAGGCAGACTTTGAGTTAAAGTGACTCACATTTTGATCCAGGTTTATGCCTGAACCAGCCTTTCTTAGCAGGTTTTTGAAGCTGGGTTTCCTTATGTGTAAAATTGAAGATACCATATTTTTTTCAGCGTTAATGTGTGGGTTGAATAAAATACTACATGTCAAAGAATCTAGTAGGTATTTGGTAATCATAGTAACTTCTCAAATAATATCTCCTCCCATACTTTCTTCTCTGTCTCAACTTAACCTTTTTTTCTTACATACTATCTCTGTATAGATATCTCTTTATGAGCACAGAAAATATATTTACTTAGGATTGTAATCATTGCAATTCAGTCATTGAATATATGTTTCCCCTCATGGGGCCTTGTCACTCAGTTTTCGGCCCTTGAAATAAATCTTCCTTTATCATTTATTAATTATTACCTAATTTCAATCGAAAAAAAAATTAGTCTTCAGAATGGAAGGGAATTCTGTGCCATCCTTTGTAAAGGATTCACCTTCTTGGTGTCAAAGTAGCACATTTGTGCCTAGGCCTCAACCTTACACGGGCCTATTGAATTACTGGGTTCAGAAGCAAAGGTGAGATGATAGTCAGGAATTTGGATATTATTCGTTTAGTAACTACTCTGGGCCAGGAACCAAGGCAGGTGCTTTGCAGATGTTTTCACACTTAATTTCACAATTCCCCAATGGGTGTTATTATCACAATTTTACAGGAGAGGAAATTAAGGCCAACAGAGGTTGGTTGGCTCACTCAGGATGGCACACTAAGAATGTTCTGGACCAGTGTTGCAGCCGGGCCTGTCTGCGACTTTTAGTATTTTCCACAATTTAATTGCATTTAGGGGCCATGATTATGGGGAGCCATGTTTTCACATATAGAATTTTAGTATCCCTCCACAGCCAGTGTTAGCGTCTGTCTCACGAGACAGATTCTTTCCTTTTCTCCAAGTCTGTCCTCTCTCCCACTCTCCCTTGCCTGCCAGAGACACAGTTTCACTGTTTAGAGTGTGTTAGTAAACATAGCTAATTCCAAGGACTCATAGTGTCATAATATCAGGGAAGAAAACCTACTGCAGGCCATGCAGTTCTGGGTAGAAGGAAAGGAGAATCTAATCGAGACTTAGTCTCCAGGCCTTTGGGGGTTGGGTAGGAGGGAGGACTGCCAAGTGTGGCCTCTGTTCTGGAGGAGCATGAATCCCACACTGCCACCATTGCTGTCCTCTTCTAATTAGCACTGCTGTTGTTCCCTCCCGGCGCCCACTGTCCCCTCCCATCCCTGTGGCACCCATCATGGGGCTGGAGGCAGGCAAGACTCTTCCAACCCAAGCCAACTGATTCATAGTGAAGTTTTCTCTTGGGAACTCTCTTTGGCCTTAAACTGCCACTGAAAGAACTATCTAGACGGCTACCTTCTGTAGTTGACTACCTCACATTTGCTGCAATGCTCTTTTCTTCTGAGAGATCAAGCTCACAAGGAATCATAAAATTTTCTTGGAAATTGTTTTCAAGTAAGCAGAAATACTTCAGCATTCAGTCAGCGTTCTCTGAGTGTGTGTGTGTGTGCGCGTGCGTGTCTGTAAATGTGTCTGACACATGTTATGTGGAGATAGTTCTCTGTCATGTAATCCTAAGAAATGCAAATCCTTTCCTTTGCTTGCTTTGCTCTCTCCTTTCCTGTAGATGTTGTTTTGTGCTCAATAGGCTGCTAAGTCCATATGGATTAGAGCTGCTCGGTATCCTTCCACTATTCCTGTCAAAGTAATCAACCATATCAGTGCAGAAGGAAAACCAAGAAATGCCTGTATTCTTCCAGTGCTGAAATGAGACTCAGTGCCCCACCTTGCGAATGGACTGTTTTTTATTTCTTTCTAGAAGCATTCCACGGTTGTATGTAATAGAATTCCCTTTTTCACATCTTCTGTGTGTAGGCAAAATCTTTATTAAACCCTTGTTGAGATGGCAATCAAGAGATTAGCTGGAAGATTTTCATGACAAAATGATTCCTTCTCCTCCATTCCTAAAAAAGCGACCTCACAGAATTGTTTTCATTTAAATTGAGTGTTTTGTTAATCACTATCTGGAGCTGAGTTCTCCGTTGCTTTCCTCTTCAATGGCGACTTGATGTCTATTTCATTACTTCTGGCGCTAGATAAGTGTAGCATCTCCCCGAGTCAACCCTGATGGGCTAGTGGTTAAAGTTCGGTGCTCTCACTGCTTCAGCATCCCAGGTTCAGTTCCTGGATCGGAACCACAGCACCCATCTGTCAGTAGCCATGCTGTGGCAGTGGCCCGCATAGAAGAGCTAGAAGGACTTACAACTAGGATATACAACCATGCACTGGGGCTTTGGAGGGGAAGAAAAAAAAAAGAGGAAGATTAGCAACAGATGTTAGCTCAGGGTCAGTCTTTCCCTGCAAAAAAAAAAAAAAAAATCCTTTCCTTTCTCATAAAAAAAAAAAAAAGCATAGCATCTCCCCTATCTGACCCCAACACTCCTGGGAAAACTTTAAGAAACTGAAACAGGAAAACAAAGTGAGTTTCCTTTCATGTTCTATGTCATTTCCTTGTAGAGTCCATGGCTCCTTTAATATGTATTTCTATGAGCTGAGGTTGTAGTTTAGATTTCCTGAATATGGTTTTTAGAGCAAAAAGCAATGAAACTGGCATTCGGGAGATCTAGGATTTTCCACTGGCTCTCCGCTTGCTAACTGGTGACCTTAGACAAGGCATTCAACTTTGTCTAGTTTCAATCTCTTAAATGTGGGGGTTGACCTGGATAGCTCAAAGAATCCTTCTGGGACTCTGAAAAAAAGATAGTTGCATAGAGTAGGAACATCCTTATTTGTTCCTAAAAGACTGTTCTATATAATAATTGATGTTGTTTGAAAGAAGGACCAATATACAGATCTTGGACAAATAATTGAAATTTGGGGAAGTCTACCAGATCGTTCTTGCTAGGATGAGATGATGCTTCAGGGAATAGCACTGTGGCCTCTTCAGCAGCCAGCTTGTTTCTGAGAAGTCCCATCCACTGTAGACATCGGAGTAGCCAGTGAGCTCTGTGTGCAAATGCGCACAAGGCCACAAGCACAGAGAGCGACAGCCACAAACATCTGGAAAATCGCCGTAAATTCAAATGTGGAAAAGAGACAGTTGAGAAACAAATGATTGTCATTAAGCCTAAGCATTTTAATTAGAGGGACAACCACGTACCCTACATACTTGATCAATTTAGTAGAAGACTATGACAACAGAAAAGATGGCAGCTGACAACAGAAAGAGGACTAATTCTTTTTTATGCTTTGGTTCTTTTTGGTGAGGAAGATTGGTCCTGAGCTAACATCTTTTGCCAGTCTTTGTAGTTTTCCTTTTTTTTTTCCTCCCCAAAGCTCCAGTACATAGTTGTATATATCCTTGTGGCAAGTCATTTTAGTTCTTCCATGTGGGATGCCACCACAGCATGGCTTGATGAGTGGTGTGTAGGTCCGCACCCAGGACTAATTTTTTTGATTAAAAGTTTTAAATGAAATGCAATATGCGTACATTGCAAAATCTTCATATCATTCATTAACCATGCCTACACCCATACAACTAAAATCTTCTACTCTCAATTCTCAGTCTTTCTTTCCAAAATTAACCATTGTTAATAGTTTCTTATAAGATCCTTTCCAAAAACAGTATGTGCATATCCCAGTAGATATATGCCTAGCTTCTTTTCACATTTATATAAATTACCATATTGTACGTTATGCTTTTCTTTAATGATGCACCCTCAAGATACCCCATGTTAGGTCATACAGATACAACTCGCTTTCTAATGACTATATTGTTTACCTCTCTGTAGGTTATCATAATATTAAATTAGTCTCCTATGCAAATTAAATGATCATTTCTCTTGTTTCCATCTTTCTCAGCCTACAACACTGACATTTCAGTCATTGTTCTGTTTCTGAGGAAGGCAAAGCTGCATTGAGCATTCTGTTCATATATTTGGGTTTTTCCCCCCAGCTATTCTATAGGATAAATTTCTAAAAGTGGAATTGATTGTTCAAAATGTTTACAGATTTTACCAGAAAGGTTGTACCAATTTAGATATCCCTGCAACATGTAAGAATTCTGTTTTCTCTGCTGTTGTTACCCTGGATATGAAATTTTGAAAAATTTTGCAAGTCTAATAAGTGAAAAAAAGACACTCATTATTTTGATTTATCTTTTTAAAATAAGTGATGTTAAGCTCTATTTTCCTATTAATTTGTTGCTTTTTTTGTGTGTCTAAGGCTCCAGTTTATGTTATTGCCAATTTTTAATTGGATGATTAGTCTTTTTCATATTGATTTGCAAGAGAATGTCGTAAATTAAGGAATTAACTTTCTGTCATCCTTGTTGCAAATATTTCTCCAGTCTGTCTTTGGATTTTGTGGAGATTTTCTCCCCTGGAAGTTTAAAATTTTCACGCAATCAGATTTAGAAATCTTTCTTTTTGTATTTCTGGCTTTAGAGTCATGTTTTTAGGAAGGCTTTCCCCATTTGAATATTACATATTAAAAACTTGTTTATGTTTCATTCTAGTGCTTTTAGAGTTTAACTTTCTTAAGTTGTAATATTTGATCCATCAGAGGTTTGTTTTGAGGTAAGGAGTTTGGTAGAGAGCTAGCTTTATTTTTTTTCTATGTGGCTAGTCAGTGGTGCCACTACCACCGACTGAATAATTAATCTTTTCCCTACTGATTTGAAATGCCACCCTGTGGGATCCAAATTTCTGCTTGTATTTGAGTTTATTTCTGAGCTCTATGCTTGGTTCCATTGAACTCTTTTTTCCTTGTCTAATTCCACTATGTTCGAGCTACTGTATTTTTAGATATGAGTCAAGCAAGGGGAAGATTAAGATTGATTGTTCTGCTCAGTTCATAGGCACACTGTTTGGAGGCTACTTAATGAAGGGACTTCTGTTTTCAATTTCTCTATTAACATCAGAACCAATGTTCATGGCAGTGTATCATCTAAAAAGAATTAACTTTTGCCATTACACGAAGCTTAAAAAGATAGAACATATGCCAAATGAAAAATAAATAAGATGATTTTTAAAATGGCATTGAAAAAGATATATTTTTAGTATCTTCTTTGGAGATCTCACTTCTGTGACAAGGTTCCATAAATAAGACATTACTGTAGCTACGCACACACGCATTTGTAGGGGATCCGCCAGAAAAGCATTTGTGTTTCTTGTGCTCCATGTTTAATATGTGGCACAGCAGATAGACTTATGGGTTGCCCTGATCTGATGGATTTCATGGAAAGGTCTTTGCTTTGGCAACCGTTGGGACCTCTTCACTCTCTGAGGTAAATCTTCTTGCAGAGCAGGAAGCTGAGGTTTTGGGGTAGATTCCAAGAGTTCATTCTGACCTTATTGTTGGGGAATGTGGAAACCTTCTGTAGTTAATAATGTGAATAGTGAAGGATCTTTTTCCCGCTGTGCTAATTAAGTATTTTCTAAAAGAGGATGAACTTTTAATAATAGGAGCGTAGCTTTTCATTTTACACAGATCTGTGCTTAAACATGTCAGAGAACAGCCGCTGCTTTAAAATGTCCTTATTTGTACATGTTATAGTTCAAAGGAGAGACCTTACTATTTATGCAGAGAGAAAATAAGTGCGATTTCTTTCTATCTGTCTTCCATATGTTTAGTGGTAAGATTCTCTCTTGGATCCTATTTTGAGTTAAAACAGACTGTGGATTCAATGAGTCGCTACAATTAAGAATCGTCCTTATCTCAGAATTAACTCTGCGTTCTATCTCAGAGAATCAAATATCAACTTTGCAGGGAGAGCCTTCTTAAGCTGAATGGGCAGTTTGGTTGTTTCTTTTCAGTTGAACGAACATATGCACTCATTAGTCCCAGATTCCAGTCAGAGAAGCGATGTGGGTGTGTGGAAAAGGTACGTATATTCTATTGTCTTGTCTTAAAATATGAGAAAACTTTTTGCAGTCCAACCAACTTGAGACACCAAGCATAGTGATTTCTTCACCGACAGCGCTGAAAATGAACAACCACATCTTCCTTCCATAAGAGGGGCTGTGAAAAGCTACGGCAGATGGCACTTGAGGGAGAGTGGTGCTTGTGGCTTGAGTCCACTCAGCATCCAGCACAGAGCTGCCCACTTGGTACGAGTGTGGCATTATTTGCCTACACACAGCACTCTCCCCAAATAAGAAGGGAGGGTAGACTAATTGCAGTCTGCCTCAGCAAGCATATCCAAAGGGCATCGGTGTATAGTCCAGCATCTGAGAGAAGAGTGTGGTTAAATAACCCGAGGGATCAAAAGATTGGGAAAATACCAAAGGGACCATTTGGCAACATGAAATATGGCTAAGAACTTCATTCAGACTGATCAAGTCCAGGGCCGTTCCCCTCTGGAGAGAGCCATTAGGATAAGACTTAACTTTGACTAAATGTAGAAGCAAGGAATTGCCCCCACATCACAGATGATGTGCTAAGAATAATTTGCCATTTGAGCCCTCCTTATATATTTAGATACTTTGTAGGGAACCCAGGCTAGGAGTTGTTCCTTCTTATTCATTTTTTTTTTGGCTCTTTTATTTGATTTATATATATTGACTATCAACAGTATTTTATTATTATTATTATTTTTAATTGTGGTAAAGTGCACATAGTATAAAATTTTACCATCTTAACCATTTTTAAGTATACAGTTCAATATTGTTAAGTATGTTTGCACTATTATGTGACTAATCTCCAGAACTTTTTTATCTTGCCAAACTGAAACTCTATACTCATTAAACAACGCCCCAATCCTCTTTCCCCCAGCCCCTGGCAACCACCACCCTACTTGCTGTCTCTATGAATTGACTACTCTAAGTATCTCACAACAGTGGAGTCATACAATATTTATCTTTTTGTGACTGGCTTATTATTTCATTTAGCATGATGTCCTCAAGGTTCATCCATTTTGTAGCATGTGTCAGAATTTCTTTCCTTTTTAAGGCTGAGTAACATTCCATTGTGTGTATACACTGCATTTTGTTTGTCCATTCATCTGGCAATGGATGTTTGGGTTTTGTTCACTTTTAATCAACAAAATATACATACACTCCCATTATCCATGTGACTATGTCTCAACAAAATAATTTTAGAATCTGAAGATACTTCCTGGTTAGACTTTTACTCTTGTCAACACGTGTGAGTTGGCTTAGGGAGCATTAAGGCACACAATAGTGCTCCCAAGGATTGCTTTAGAAATAAATTGCAGCAGTTGATCACTAATCTTGAGACCTTAAATCTTCCCCACTTCAAGTTCAGGCAGCTGCAGGATCCTGAAAGAAGCTGAAGGGCAAAGGTGACAACCACTCGGTGAGGGATGTTTGCTTTCTTGAACTGATTTCCCTCCACCTGGGATCCAGAAAGGTGTGTTTCTCATGGCTATTTTAGGACTCTAAGCTTGAGATGTGGGTGGATTTTTCCTCAAAGACACAGTATGTGAGCTTTCTCACCAGACTCTCTCAGAGGCTCCCTTAGATATACTCTCAGAGGTCCTGAAAATGGGAGTAAGGGGAGCCACTTAGGTTAATTCACATCCTCTTGCTCTGGAGTACTTTCCTTACTCGACACTTTCCTCACATTTCTCAGAGGAAGAAAGAAATGGAAACTTGGTACATTTATTTTTTACATATGTGCCAGCTTTGACCACTCTTGGCTCTGGGTGAGGAGGAGATTAATGATTGGGGTTATGCCATGGAAAAAGCCATGAGCCTTCACATCACGATTTTTGTTTTTAAACCATTTTGTTTTCATAGCTGGGGATTACTGTTTTGGCATGGGGGGAGAATGAAAAAAGTATAGTACGATAAAAGAGAGAGCACTGATTAAAAGAACAAAATATAGAGTACATATACATTTAAAAAAAATAACAAATTCCCCATCAGTTTTGTGAAGAAATGATATGAGTTTGAGGTGAATAAATAGGATATTATTGCTACGCATATGCCATTTGCATATCATTCCTTCCCTTAAGAAAATTGCTGAGTCACTAAGAGGTAATTGACTGACCCAATGAACTTAGGGTATGATTATTCTTATCCTAAAAGGATTACCAATAAATTTACTTCTGAGATAAAAGTTACTCTAGTTCATTTCAATATTCACATAATAGACTCAACTTAATTTTACAGCTGTACTTTAAATGGTAAAAACTTAATTGAAGATAAATTATAAATGAAAATAAAAGCTTTGGTGTAATCCTCATATTTAACCAATTAAGAAATGAAAAGTATAATCCCATTAAAAATCGTTTGACTCATATGCAACCCTTTGAGAACATACTTGCTGTATAACTTGATATACACAAATAGCTAGAAATGTGTGCACACATGTTCATTTCACTGTCAGTGGATGCAGTGGCTTCAGAATAGCATATCTGGCATAGTCAGCAAGTGGACACATTTACTGGCCCTGAATATTTACTCACAGCAGATATTTCTTTCCTTTTTACTCTGTATTTATAATGAGATCTTTTAAAAATTATTTTGCGTTTTTGATAAAAATTACCTAAAGATAAAGAGAAGTTATTAAATTTTGTTTTAAATTAGTGAGGTCTTAGGGAAAAAGAAGAAATGTTGTATACAGGTCAGGAAAGCCACCTCCTGTGCTGTCTATAGGATCTCGTAGATAATGGAAACCAGAAAAATCTAAGTTAAGAGTAGATCTCGAGAATAAGTGGGCTAAATTCTCATACCCATTCCCTGAGCAGTGAGTTCAGGGAAGATCACTGGCTTTGGGGAGAAATACGGGGCCCTAGCAAAGAGTAGTTGGTGCTCTGAGCAAGTGACTGCCGCCACAGTATAGGCCCCATCATGCAAAATGAGGTGGGGTCTAATATTTTTCTAAGGGGTTACTTTGATTATAAGTGGATATATATTAACTTAGTGATTTTATAAAGAACATGTCACCTTCATCATTTGAAAGGGAAAAAAATGACTGCCAGATTCAGCCAATGTGTAATGTAGAAAACAACCCCCCTAGCCCAGGGGATCCCCTAACATCTGTGCGTATTTGAGTAGAATTTTTGAAGACAGGTTGGAGAGTGAGCAAAGCGAAAGTATTTGTTGAGCATGGACCAGTGCCTGGCATGAAAGTTATTTTATTTTACTCCTCACTGAAACTCTGAATAAGCTACATGGTGGTATTCCCATTTTACAGACGAGAAGACTGAGGCTCAGTCAGGCTAAGTTATTTGGTAGACCATGTATGTGGGACAGTCTGAGTCCTAGATTCTTATTCTACCAGACACATCCATATGGAGCCTCCCTATGTATAACCAGAGGCTGTGTTACCTTCTCTGCATTGACTGGTGCAATTGTAAACGTTGGAATGTGCATGCCAATATCTGAAAGCTATTAAGGAAAATGAGTCACTTGCTGGATGCAATGAAGTTCTTTCGAGCATGAGAGCTTCATGGAGGAATAAAGTACCAAATCATTTTCCTCCTTAAAAAGAATTGAATCTCTCTCCTGAGTAGAGATTGTTGGCAAGTTCCTGTGTAGTCATGGTCAGCAGAAAAGAAATTTAAGCAATAATGAAAAGCTTGTGTACTCGGAATGCCTTTAGCCCCCAGAGCTGAAGAGCAGACCTTTGGGGGAATCTTGGTGAAAGGAGGTAGAATTGGGGCATGCAAAGAATTCTGGTCTTGGAGGAAAACACAGGTAACAAAAAATGAGGTTAAAAGCAGGCATGAGAGGTAGTTACTCTTCATGCCTGGGCGAGGCGGTGTAAATTGGTTTTGTTTCAACCCCTACCCCCAAAATAATTTTTTTTAAAGAAAGAGAAGAAAATATTTTTGAGGTAACTCATTACCTTTTGGCTTCAGGCCTAGAAACCTCAGAAGTTGGAAGTAATTTTATATGCTGCAGATGCTTCCTGGTTTTAAAACCGTGAGCTGGCTCCTAAACCATGATGACATCAACGCTGAAGGGTAATATTCTTCCATATCGTGTAATTCCAGTAGTAGCCGTGGCGTGGTCTTTATGAAATTAGGGGAAGAGGAGGCAGTCTGATTTAGATCGCGAACTAACCAAAGAAAAGTTAGTTAGTGTGACTGCTATCGTATGTAAAGATAATCTTTTACTGTGTTCCAGTTCTGAGTAGATAAACCCATCTTGCTTGTTTGTATTTTAAAATCTTCGTGTTGATTACATACTTTTGATGTGTTTTCATAATCAGTTCAGACTCCAGAGCCATAAAACACCAATAATTAAGAAAAACTCTCCCTCAGGGAAGAATCAAGGAAACTCTGCTTCCGTTATCTAATTTTTGACATCTCTGGAGGGACACAGTAAACTCTGTTCACCCATTAGTAGTTGACCTTGAAATAGGATATGTATTTCCTCTATAGTCTCCTTGTGAGTCTCAGTTTTATTCTTGTGAGCATGAGGTTAAGTGATGGAACCAAAAGAAACTTCATAAAACAGATTGTTTCCATATCCTGTCCTCCTACATTCATTGGAGCTAGCTGACAGTAGATATGTGATTTTTATGGTTGATCAGACCTAATGGGCCATGCATTTCAACTGTTTCTTTTTGGAAGAATGACTATGTGGCTTGTAAATAGATTTTTGGAATCTAAGTCTTCAAAAATTTCTATCTGGCTTCCTTTCTTCTCCTCTAAGAGTCCCCATTTTCTTGCCTGCTCTGGGCTTCATTCTTTTCTAAAGCTCCTACCAGTCTCTCTAACCATACCCTTCACAGCACAATCCAAGGTCAGCATCCATTCACGTCTTCATGTGGTCATTCAACAGTGTGGGTGGGTGTAGGCGTGCTCCACCACTCCTGGCAGGAGAGAGCTGCTAACAGAGTCTCAACCACAGTCGGACCCTGCTGCTCATTGTAAAATGGGGAGGTTCATCCTGTGGGAGAGGGGGAGCTGGAGAGCCAGTGGGAATACGAGACTTTTCCCCACCTCGTGTCCAGGCTTGTGAACCCATGAAAAACAATGAAGTCAGGAATAGTTGCCTTTGCACCAGTTACTTCATTTCTGGATCTCTTCTCCTGCATTTTAATCAAGATCTCCTCTCAAGAAAGACTCTACTAAATTACTGATACTGAGTCTAACTATCTGATAGGGCTGCTGTCGTTTCTCTCCCAGTGGGGTCTGCACTTTTGGTGATGGAGTCCGAAGCCCCTGCTTAGCTAACCAAGGAGCTGTCAATTTGCAGGGTTCATCTGGCAGGTTGGTGAGGTGTTCCTGGAACAAGATAGCTCCTTAGTTCACATGAAATCACCCTCCTCCCCCCAAAATGCATCCACAAGCTACTACCCTGCCTGCTCACATGTCTGATCCTGCCCTTGCGGTTGATGAGCAGGACAAGAGTCTACACACGCTGGTGGCTGGTAACATGATAGGGAAGAGCTGCATTCTCCTGCCTGGGGGTATAACACAGCTCAGGGCCAGGAGTGGGCCTTCCAGATGCCCTTGGGATGGATCACTTGCCCAGCTGGGCTGTTTTTCCTCATCCCTGTTGTGCTGGCCATCAGCATGACTGCTCTGTATGTCCCATTGAAGTCTGCCTTCCGCCTCTGCAGCACCGTTTGCTCCACTGCAGTGGGAAAGAGGTCGGTAGACGAGTCTACAGCAGAGCTAATCATTGGATTACACTTTCACCCTAAGTCTTTTCAGCTGACCTAAGAACTGCGTTAGGAATGAGGAGGAGGGGTGACTCAGAGATAATCCTTTAAAGAGAGACTGAGCCCATAGAAGGTCTACTCTCTTTCCAGGGTTCCACATGGAACAATCATGGGCCACGTAACAGTTGTGCATTTCCATGCAATTAATTGCAAGGTCTGTGCGAACATTTTAAATATAAACTTAAAAACAGCGCTTGACCCTTCTCATAAACGGGTGCTGATCTGCTTATGATAGATTATGGTGGCCAGAGCACTACTGTTCCATTAAAAATAGAATCTTTTTTATGCTAACCAGTCAGATGCTCTATCTGTTTAAACTCTGTCCTCCATTTTGGATTTTAAAGCTCTTCAGTGGCATCTCAAAGTCAGCCCTATAATGAGAAGGTCAGTGTCAAACTAGGAGTAAATGCAGAGTCAGGGTTATTCTTGCTTTGCGATCTTGCCTTGAAAGAGTGAGTTCCTGTTCCCAGAGGCAAAGGATCTACTGCTGTGCCTTAGTTGATGATATACACATGGGATTTATTAGCTTTGAGAAGTAGAAAGTCTTCATGATACTTGGTAAATTACGAGGAGGGCCAAGGGGCCAAAAAGGAGATGAGCAGATTCTGTGCCAGACATCCCTGGCTAAGAGTTGAAATACCATGGAACGAATAGTCTGACAATTATGAGTGATCTTCTCAGGTTCGTCCTAAACCCTCACGCCTGGGGATGCAAACCAAAGGAGGGAAGGTGGCTTTGCCGGGATTTAGGATGGGGGGATGGCAGCTGGCCAGTACTCCAGGGAGTCCTGGAGGGTGAAATGGTATTGAGGCCTCCCCAAGAGCCCCAGAATGACCCCATATGCCTACACATCAGCCTCAGACCCACAGCAGCTTCCCGGGCAGAAGAGGAGAGAGAGATGTGCCATACAGGATGTATTCAGACCACTGGGGACTGCTCATCTCAATGATGTGGTTTCCTCTTTGCTCCCTGGCTGCAGGTCCCCCATCGCCTCACTCCACCTCAAAACTGCTGAACCAGACCTCTTTCAGAGGAGGGAAAATAAAGCCACTTCACCCCGTAGCGTTAACATTCCAGTATTGCACCTCCCCGATGTTCTAAAGGACAGGAGGTGGGGCAACCTAGGCAGATGGTCCAAATGGAAATGGCTGTGAAATAATAGTGTCATTCCAACACTTATTTGGAGCTTATTTATGGTAAAAAACCACCTTTACAATAGCACTGCACAGTCACGCGTTGCTTAATGACGGGGACACGTTCTGAGAAATGCGTCGTTAGGCAATCTCATCGTTGTGTGAACATCTTAGTGTGCACTTACACAAATCTAGATGCTATAGCCTACTACACACCTAGGCTGTACGTCGCAATCTTATGGGACCACCTTCCAGTATGTGGTCCATTGTTCCAAAACCTCTTTATGCAGCATGTGACTTCTTTTTGTGAGTAGCAGTTTTCTGTTTTTCTTTCTCTCTCGACGCATTCCTCATTAGGTTTGTTCCATCAGATGTTTTCAACTTATTTCTTTATGAAGTTTAGATAGGAGGAGTGTCAAGGAAGTTCTGCATTAGCTTTTTTTTGCCCTTCTCCTCGAAGGGCAGTTGGCAATCTTAAGTGTTTTTTTAAAAGCCTTTTAATGGCACTACCCACTGCCCTGCTGATCATTTGTGAACTGTGGTTGCATCCCAGCTCCAAAAATTCCATATTTATGAGGCTAAACAGGAGCTATACAACTTTTAATTTATCTAAGGGCCTATTTTCTCTCTCTTGATTTCACTCTCTGTTTTTCAGTGTTAGGGCCAGCCAGAGGCTGTTTGTGTACTTAGAGATGTTTTCAACTTTTGTTCCTGCCATTTCCAAGCAATTAACAAAGTCTGTTTAGAGTTGAATTGTTATGTGCACACATTCCATTTTATATGTGTTGTAATTAGAGGGACGTGTATTAAACTTCTTCGAGAAGAACTCCTAGAATTCCACCTTCTGTTTCAAAAGACTAAAATCTTTACTCATTTTATGAACAATAGATTTGACTGAATATTAAAAATGACAACCAATAGTATTCACTCAGCTGGGAGAATGTATGAATGCTACTCCAGTAACTTCAAAATCATGCTAGAGAGCTATAGCTGGGTTTGATTTTGTTTTTCTTTTTGCTCCTCTACAGATTATTTTCCTTAATTGCAAGGTTAAAAATACTAATTTGTAATTATGGTCCCAGTTATGCTGTATTTCTTATAATGATGATGTTTCATCACAGAAACTAGCAATTGATGATGGCTCGTGTTCCTCGTCTGTTTAAATAGTATCAGGCCATCTTTGAATTTAAGCAAGGGCATCATTCTCTTATTTAATTGCTATTAGCAGTGAAATGGAACTGTCTAGAATCGTCTTTGTCTAAGAAGGCATTTTTCTTTCAATAAAACTTATCAGCTTTCACAATAATTTTCAGCCCCCAAAGTTTATTTGGCTGTTTCCGGAGATTTGTAGGCCAGAAGCTGGGAAATGAGGCCAAGGTCCAGCTTTGAGCTCTCCCCACTGATGTGGGCTGGTGAGGGCAGGCGGGTTGGTTGAGCCGAGTCCCTGGGGCTCAGCACACGCATGGCAGCAGAGAACTGGAGATTAAACAGTAATTAGCTTGGGGTCAGGGGTTGTTGCAGATCCCTGGGTGGATGGGCCTCAGGACCTCAAGACAGCAAGTCTCACATCACAACCCAGGCTCCAGCTGGGGCTGGGGACGCTAACATCTGCCAGCATGATTTTCCCTGGCTCAGGAATTAAGGCTACATGTTGAAGGTCTCTGTTCCTGCAGCTGAGCTGGCTGCGGTGGGCACAGCCAGACCTCAACCTTTAGCAGCAAAACGTTTCAGGAACTTTTTTTAACTGTGCATGCCTCAAGCTCCTTCTTCTTAATAATAACACTGCTGCTTTATTATTTTTAGAGCTTTACAGCCAACAATGCTTTTGTCCAGTTTACCTCACTTGTGCTCCTTGGTGACCTTGCAAAGTAGGCGGAACAATCGTCGCCATTTTGCAGATGTGGAAAGTGAGATTTAGTGGCTTAATGACCCACTACAAAGCCTCATGTTGGGTTAAGTAATTTATTCCAAGTAAGAGAGCTAAGGCGTGCTGCGCTAGGTCTGGAACACGGGTCCTTGTGACTTGAGCTTCTTCCCACCTGCACTTCGAGCTTTGGAGCTGAGGGGCTGACAGCTCTGGCCCTGCACGCCAAGCCTTCCTCGGTAATGACTCTGTGAGGGGAGCTCTCTGGTGTGGCCAAGGATGTCAGGAGGCAGTTGTGTCTAGAGCAACCCAAAGCTAAGATTTGCCCTGGAGGTTGAATCTAACTCTTCGTTTTACACATAAGGAAATTGAGGACCAGGCAAACACCTAAGTTACACTGAGTGTGAGGCAGGGTCTGGGCTGGAACCCACGCTCCGATTCTCAGCCCAGTACTCTCTGGACCATTGAGCCTTACCTCTCCCTCAGAGTGGCATCGGTCATCATTCTGCAGATGCCACCTTTCTATCACTACCAGCTGTGATGGAAGCTTCCAGAGTAGATGTTGTGTGAAAAGGCGAGCCCCTTCTCATTGTAGATAGAGAAAGACAAGATGCTCAGAGGCATCCTTCAGCTGGGCTGGGTGCCCTTGACAGGTGGTGTGAATGACCTTGCTTCTGATGCAAGTTAAGGGGAATCGGAAGTTCATTCCCAACTAGCCTCAATAAATGACTCCATTTCTCATCCCATCTTTCCTCCCTATTATTATTAAATGATCCCACTTCTCCTCTCTATTAAAATTCCTAGCTTTGGTAAGGTCTTGAGCGTGAGCAGGCTGCTCCTACAGCGAGGTCTGGTCAGATCGCGGCCCAGGCAAGTGTTAACTGGCACCTTCTATCACAGAAGGAAGCATAATTCCTCTGCAGCAGTTTACCCACGGGCGGCCACCGAAGCGAGGATGGAATGCATTACAAAGCCTTTGTAATAATGAGGGAGAAATAGAAACCTGGGGTTTGGACGCTCTTGTTTTCTTGAGGGGTTTTGAGTATTTTTGTTTAACTGGAGTTTAGTGTTCCAGGGGAGGAGGGTTTTGGTGAAAATTGAAGAGAAACCCTGCCAAACAGAAATTCCATATCAGATGGAGATTTTCCTCGTTTCAAGAAGGTGTGAGAGCAGCCAAGGAGCATGAAAACACGGGGGAGTGGGGAGTCCGTGAGCCTGGAATGCTGTCGGAGCGAGTGGTGGCTGGAGATGAGGAATGCTCTCGATGGAGCAGGCAGGTGGGCTGGGGAGGCTGATATGCGTGTTGGTGAGCTTGCAGGCTGGCTCCCAGTGTAGTCAAAGCTTCCTAGCCACACATCTGAACTCCTCAGACCCGACGAGGTAGTTTATAGTCAAGAGGTAGACCCTCAAATCAAGCAGGCTGCCAAAGCCACAGCTCCCCAAGGACCATTGCCCCTTCCAGCCTTTCATTCATTCATTGGAGACGTGAAATCTGGGCACTGGAGAGACGCCTGCCTTCCTGGTGCTTACATTCCCGGGAAGGAGGACAGACAAGAAACAAGCAAGAAAGCAAACTGCCTAGGGTGTCAGGGGGTTCTTAGTGCTGTGGAGGAAAAATAAGCAGAATTCTCAAGGAACTGGTCACCCCATTGTCCATAGGCTGCACCTGGTTGGGGCACTTGCGAGAATGTCTGTCACCTTTGTGGAGATGACCTGCGTCAGCTCTCCTAGACACTTTATATAACTCTGGGCAGGGACATTTCCATGTCTGCTTCCTGCCTTTTCTCTCTTCATTAAGCGGAAACATGGAGGCTCAGGAAAGAACTGAGATCTGTTCCTCAGACACGAGTCATCTTCTCACTAGTTCTCCATGCGTTTGTTTATCCTGAGGCCGCCCTTCACTGGCATGAGACTGAACTCTTTCAAATGTCTCATAAATCTATTGCATCACTTCAGTCTCATACTCTATGAGGTAGGAGGGGTGGATATTGAAACACAGAACTGAAGATGAATGACCAGGGTTAATGTTACAATATTTACCAGTTGCTGTGGCATGGGCTGCCAAGTCGGAACAGCGGCCATAAACCTTGGTGAGGCTAAAGGAGGAACAGGCTGAATGTCCACCCTGCATATGGCAGGGCTTCTAGCTTACTGTGCGCTCTGTTTGCTGCAGACATGACAGATTATAGAAATAATTGTGTCCCCCCGCAAACCCACTACTTTGAAGGCCCGCACTTCATTGTGTGCATAAGGATACAAAGCATATTTGGTTTTAGTTTTTTTAAAAAATCAGACTCCTTACTTCCATTTGACTCGGAGGAACCAGAGGGATTCAGACAATTCCCTCGGCCACATACCGGCACAGGAGCGGTGGCAGTCCTAATATTTATCAGGCTCTTCCTATGCCAGGGACTGCGCTATTGTACGCTAGGCACCGGGTTTAGCATTTCTCATAAGTTATCTCATTTTAGACAACAAACTGTAATATAAGCAATATTGTTACGATTTGTACTATCTTATGGATGAGGAAACCGCACGGGAAACATGACCAGGGCAGCATTTCCAAGGTAACATGCCCATAGTAACATGCCCACAGTAGTAACATGCCCATAGTAGTATCATGCCCACAGTAGTAACATGCCCAAGGTAACGTACCCATGGTCTCACTGATACTAAGTGTTGAAATTGAGGCTCAGGCCCTGTTCTGTCTCTTTCCAAAAGTTGTACCCCCAGTCACTGTCCTAAATTCACCATAGGATCACTTAGGGTACCTAGGAGTGAGAAAGTCTTAGGACTTCTGCCCTGAACTCCTCTTGTTAGATGTTGCAGCCTTTTTCATTTGTTTGTTTACCCTTGAGAGTCCCTCAGACTGTATCCTTTATTTTATTTATTTATTTTTTGTGTCAGGAAGATTAGGCCTGAGCTAACATCTGTTGCCAGTCCTCTTCTTTTTGCTTAAAGATTGTCCTTGAGCTAACATCTGTGCCAATCTTCCTCTACTTTATGTGGGATGCTGCCACAGTGTGGCCTGATGAGCAGTGCTGGTCTGTGCAGGGGATCCGAACCTGCGAACCCCAGGCTGTGCAAGCGGAGTGCACGAACTCAACCACTACACAACCAGGCCAACCCCATCCTTCATTTTAAGATTGTTGTTATATCAATTATAAATCTTAGCGTGACTTACAAAGTCTCACAAGGCTACCTAATGTTATTCCATCTTTAATATTTTAAACATTCTTAGAAAAGGAGTTATACTACAATTGGGTTTCTCAGTTGAGTATCTTTTTTTCTTTTTATCCCAAATAACCTGAAATTTCTTTGGTCCCCAAGTTACTGATAGATGTGTCTCTTTAGGATAGAAGTGCTTCTGAGACGATTTCCTCAAAATTTGTTTTTGTCGTGTTCTTTAGTTTTGCATCACAGGAGCTACTGATTTCTGTCTCTTCAATGGCAATTTTATTAAATCTATTAGACTTGCGGAATCAACTCTCTGCCTTCTGTGTTTGGTGTTAATGACACATGCGGTCAGCCCACTGCAGTTTTTGCACAGACTGGTTACCTACAGCCGAAGCGGGCTGCACAAAGGACTCGGGGAGGCATACTGAAGGGGATGAGGATTGACTCAAAGCAGTCAGTGTGGAGCACGTCTTGTTTCCTCCCCGGTTTGCGATTTCAGCTGCTTCCATCACGCCAGGCTGTCCTGCTGTACTTGCTAAGTTCAAGGCGCCCCCTCGTGGTGCAACTGATCCATAATCAACGTGAGAAAAAAACGCCGAGATTACAAATGATAAAGAGGCTATGCATTTAGATACGATCTTATTGTTCTTCTCATTCTTAAGCCTCCAAATGAATAAAATCTTGTTTTAAACTCATCAGTAGCTATTTATATCATACTCAATGCTAAGTTTTATTGGAGGTAGAAACGAATCGGAAAAGCAACCACAAATAATTTGATGCCAAATCCCAGGTGACGTTTAAAAATATTTTTTTATTACAAAAGTAGTACATGTGTGTTCTAGAAGTGCTAGAAAGAACAGATAAAGAGTAAAAGAATCATTTACGATCTCATGACCCACATGTATTAACATTTTGGTGTATATCCTATTTTTTTCTAGGCAAATAGACTCAGAGAAAACCAAACACGTACCGTTTTTTCTAACATGATTTTTTTCCACTGACTTGGATGTGTGAACTTCATTATGTGTTGTTACAGAGTCAGCTTCTTCATCATTGTTAGTGGCTGCTTAGTTTGATTGGTTTCATTGTGTACATCCTTGTGGATTGTTATAGATTATTTCCTTAAAGTCAGTTGCACCGAATAGAATGGCTGAATCAAAAGGGTAGGCAAAGTTTTAAAGCATTTGGTATTTATTGCCTGGTTATTTGTTAAAGCAAAGCATCTTTTCAAGAATGCATTTTTTTTTTTGTCTTCACGTTTCTAACATTTATTTGCATTCTTACTCAGTGCCAGGAATTGTGCATCATGATTTACCTGCATTTGTCGCATTGAATACTCACAACAGCCTTGTGAAGTAAATACTATTATTGTCCCCACCTTACAGATAAGGAAAGTCAGGCTTAAGGAAATTAACTAGCTGTTATGTGATTTCGAATGCAAGGAGGGGCCGACCCCGTGGCCAAGTGTTGAGTGCGCATGCTCCACTTCAGCGGCCCAGGGTTTCGCCTGTTCCGGTTCTGGGCATGGACATGGCGCCTCTCATCAGGCCAGGCTGAGGCAGAGTCTCACATAGGGCAACCAGAGGGACCTACAGCCAAGAATATACAACTATGTACTGGGGGGCTCTGGGGAGAAGAAAAAAAAAAGCAAGGAGACAGTAGGTTTTCGGGAATTTGATAAAAATAGCACTTTATACTCCTTGAATCTTGAACTAAGTGGAAACTAATACTGATAATTCTGCATTTGTAGAATAAAGAACAAGAAGGTTGACAGTAAGAGAGGAGGAACAGGAAATCTGCTTCCATAAATTTAGAAACATGGATGAAAATCTCGGTGAAGGCTCTGGCAATTAGATCTCCATGTTAGAAGAAGATACGGTGGACGCCTCCATGATTGCTGTCTAATTACAAACTCTAAGGACTCCTAATATAGACGTGTTGCCACTAGATCTTATAATTTTTCCCTGAATGCGTTTTCTTTAACCACAGTTAGTCTTCAAACTGATTAAATTGCTCCCAAATAGTCAAAAGTTGCTAGAGGTAAAGCGATATCAGAAAATCTTCCATTTCTGAACAGAACCAGAACCTTCTGTGCGTTTGTACATTTTACCAGTCTGCAGTGTTCCTTACAGTTTCTCTCATTGTTCACTAGATACCTACATTTCAGTCTTGCCACCTTTAACAACACTCTTTTCTTTTTATATTGTCATCTGTGTTATAGAAAACTCAGAGAGAGACATAGCGAAAGAAAGAAAATAAATATTGCTCATCGTTGGCTGTTATAAATACCCTATGTGTGCTGTTTGTTTGTGGTTCTCTGTGCCACATCTGTGCAGTGGACATTTACCTGATGTGTGCTATTCCCGATCGGCTCTTTTCAGGCTCCTCAGCATTGTCTTCATCCTTAGGAAGGAAATTTTGAACCTCTTTTCCAAAGATTCCTGCCACACTTAACCTTTCAAAGAGATCTCAAGTACCCTTCAGTATAAGGGCAACATCTGTTGTTTCTCTTTGCCGTTTTCCTCTTATGAGAGCCATTGGATTTATGTGTAGTCTTTGAAATAATCGAAGTGTCCTTCTGTTTAATTTTTATGCATTATTATTTTTGCTGCTCCAGCTGTTTCCTTGAGGTGGCAAGTCTTGCATTTTCTGTTATTCTCCCTTCATCTTGCTGCAGCCTCGATATATGGATAAACTACTTGATCATCAGTATAAGTCTCTGAAGTGACTCGGAAACACACAGCTCCTTTCCCACCCACTCTTATTTTTTTAGGAATAATTTTCTATTTTAGAGTCAAATCCATAAATCAGTCTTGGAAGTTCTACACACTTGATTTAACAGGAGTATGTGAGTGGCCTAAGGAAATCCAGTTTTCTTTCTCTGCGTTCTTACCAGAGGGCTCAAAATCTGTGGGGTTCAAAACAGTTTCCACGCAGATGGAGACTGCTGAGAAGTGAAAAGTCTTTCTGTGAGTTTAATTTTGTAATCCTGAGAAAATTTATCTGTCACGATGGAGGCTGATGTTCCTGTGGCCTCGAGTTCTGAAGCCCTTTCTCTGTAGGAGCCATGGATCTCTGAGAAGGACCGCCTGCCTCTCCAGCACCCGCGGTCCCTCCTGCTCTGATGCTGGGAGACGCTTCCTGCTTCTGTGTTTTCTTGACCTCAGTCAGTGAACATAGAGAAAGATGCAGCCAGTGCTCCAAGTTTGAAGGTTCTGACCACTCGTGTCTTTCTCTTGTTCCTATTGTCTTTTCTTTTGAGCTCATGTTGGTTTATAATAATATATAAATTTCAGGTCCATATCGTGATGTTTCAACTTCTATATAGACTACATCATGTTCATCACCAAAGTCTAGTTGCCATCCATCACCATATGTATGTGCTTTTTTTTTTTAAAGATTTTATTTTTTCCTTTTTCTCCCCAAAGCCCCCCAGTACATAGTTGTATATTTCTCATTGTGGATCCTTCTAGTTGTGGCATGTGGGACGCTGCCTCAGCGTGGTCTGATGAGCAGTGCCATGTCCGCGCCCAGGATTCGAACTAATGAAACACTGGGCCGCCTGCAGCGGAGCGCGCGAACTTAACCACTCGACCACGGGGCCAGCCCCCATATATATGTGCTTTTTTAACCCTTTCGCCCTCCTCCCATCTCCCTTCCCTGTAGCAACCACCAATCTGTTCTCTGCATCTGTGTTTGTTTGTTTGTTTGTCTTGCACATATGAGTGGAGTCACAAGATAATTCTCTTTTCTGTCTGACTTATTTCACTTAGCATAATACTGTCAAAGTCCACCTATGTTGTCACAGATGGCACGATTTCACCATTTTTCTGGCTGAGTAGTATTCCATTGTATATGTATACCACAGCTTCTTTATCCATTCATCCATCAGTGGGCACTTAGTCTGTTTCCAAGTCTTGGCTATTGTGAACAATGCTGCAATGAACATAGGGGTGCACGTAGCCCCTACTTTCTTGACTTTCAGATGATTCTTACCTAAAGCAGTTGTTTTAGCGACTTCCTTGTCCCATTGTGTCCAGGTATTCTATTCTTGTTGCAGGTTCCTCTGCTTAGCATCACCTTGCAGAGAGAGCTTGTGGTCTCCGCCCCTCCTGGCAGCCTTGTCATCAGGGGGCCAATCTCCTCCAACCCCTCCATTTGCTGTTGTTTCTGCAGGGCTGTCTCCCCTGGGTTCTCTGCCCTCAGCCCGTTTTATTCCCCGTCGCCTGGGGATGGAAACTGATTCTCTGTATCCTTTTTCCCCTTGCCTGTCCACAGCAGCTCTTCACATCTCTCATCCTGTTTTTTATCTTGCACTTTTATTTATCGCACACCTGTGGGGCTCTGAGATATGTCCTTCATAGTCGATGAAGCCTGTAAAACTCGGAGCAGGAGAATTGGAGGCCCTACAGCAACGCTCGTCTTTCTAGCGAGAATATATTCACCTCGAAAAGGGCTCTTATGAGGTCAGTCTAGCTAATAGCTCTTCTAACGGGGTCACTCCCCTTTTCTCCTAAAAGTCCTTCCGAGTTCTTTTCCTCTTTTTTAACTCCTAAGTGCATTCTGGGTAGAATATTTCAGTACGGTTCTTGTCTGGAGGCCTGTCTGTTGGCTTTTGGGCTTTTGGATATGGCCCTCTGTATTCCGGTGATCTTTGTCTTGTGGAGATTCATGTCTGATAAGTGTGTGAGACTAGCATCCGAATAATATAAAGTTACTCAGAAATAAAAGAAACACACATATTTTATATATATGCATATATCTGCATCCATAATGGTGGTATGGATCATGGATATTTCAGATTCAGTTTTGATGGTATTTAGGGCCTCTGCGTCTGTCGGTCATCCATATGGACACATCTATATGCATGTGCAGTAATATATGAAGTCAGCTGCCAAGTCATAACGTCTCATTGGCTGATTATTTTCCTGTTTTTTTCTTTTTCATTGTGGTAAAATATGAAGGGCATAAACCTACCATGCTAACCATTTTTAAGTGTACAGTTCAGTGGTGTTAAATACCTTTGCATTGTTGTGCAACCCATCCCCAGAACTCTTTTCATATTGCAGAATTGAAACTCTGTATGCCTTAGACCATAACTCCCCCCTCCCCTCCACCGCCCGCCCCTGGCACCCACCATTCTACTTTCTGTCACTATGCATTGTCTACTCTAGGTACCTCACAGAAGTGGACTCCTGCATTATTTGGCTTTTTATGACTGGCTTTTTTCACTTTGCATAATGTTCTCAAGGTTTGTTCATGTTGTAGCATGTGACAGGACTCCTTTTTAAGGCTGAATAATATTCTACTATATGTATATACCATGTTTTGTTTATCCGCTCATCTGTTGATGGACATTAGGGGTGCTTCTCCCTCTTGGCCGTTGTGAATAATGTTGTATGAACATGGGTGCATAAATATTTCTTTGAGATCCTGCTTTCAATTCTCATTGGCTGATTTTGGATGCAAGAATAAGTCATTCTTCTTTCATGGAGATTATGAAAATTTTGTTTTCTTAAAACACAAAAATATCTTCCCACTATGATTTTTTAAAAAACAAAGCCCTGTGGCCTAGTGGTTAAGTTTGGTGAGCTCTGCTTCGGTGGCCCAGGTTCAGTTCCTGAGCATGCACCTACACCACTCGTCAGCAGCCATGCTGTGGCAGTGACCCACATACAAAATAGAGAAAGATTGGCAGTAGATGTTAGTTCAGGGTGAATCTTCTTCAGCAAATAATAATAATAATAATAATAAAGTCCAAAAATTAGTCAGTGGATCAAAAAGAATTGAAATATTTATTTATTTATTTTTTTTTTTTGAGGAAGATTAGCCCTCCTCTTTTTGCTAAGGAAGACTGGCCCTGACCTATCATCTGTGCCCATCTTCCTCTGCTTTATATGTGGGATGCCTGCCACAGCATGGCTTGTCAAGCAGTGTGTAGGTCTACACCCGGGATCTGAACTGGCGAATCCCGGGCTGCTAAAGTGGGACATGAGAACTTAACCAACTGCACCACCAGGCCAGCCCAGGAATTGAAGTATTTAAATACTGGCACAGTACGCATAGTAAACTGAAGGCATTCTCCAGGGTCAGCCAGGTTCAGGTGTCAGAGTTTCTTTCCTGAATTGTGATTCTGATCTTCTGTTCCTGTAAGTATACACATTGGGTCTAGTCATGAAAAACTCTTGTCATCCTATGTGGCAAAGCACAGACACAGAGCACTGTGTCACAGGCCTGTCTTTGGAGAGCAGCCCAGTGGCCAGTGCCAAGCAAGATGGCAGGCTGGGGCTTGCCACCAGACTGCATTCTGACTAAGGAAGGTATTTTCTTCTGGCTCCGGTAACTGCCCTGCAGCCTTGGGACAACCTCAGGACAATAGGCCAGTGTGACATATTCTCGGACGACAAGGTGAATTGAGATCCTCCTGTGGCAGGATATTTTGGGGAAAACTCATTGCCAGGCGGGACTTGCTTTCAACGTTTCTCTCTATAACATAAGGATGGAACTGCCACCATCCTTCCCTTCTTTGAGGGGAGGGGGTCACCTGTGCCACATTGTCATCATGAACGAATAGATGGTCCATTGGGTCCAGCTATTCTTTTTCTATTCATGTTTTCACCCTTTTTCTTTTCTATTTCTCTCTCTCTTTTTCTCCTGCCACACAGGCTTTGCAGTGCATGCTGATCTCTCTTCAGGCAGAACTTGACATTCAAAGGTACTTGATGAAAATTGAGTCATCCCAGCGAGTTAGTACTCTACCTTTTCTTTCTCTGCATTGGGTTGCTCCTCACCTCGTGCCTTTTTCTCAACCGCGTGTGACATTCTAATCAGTGTCAGCCACTAAACCAGATGGCCTGGACGTTTCCCTGTCTACCCCAAGCCCTGATTTAAACCTGGCAAAGCCAGACGCTTGCAGCCTTCTGAAACACGTGCATCGTTTTTAAACTGTGAGAGTTAATATTACACTGAGCACTAATTGCATGCTTGCTTCGAAATATTTCCTTGACTTCCCACAGATTGCGTTGTGGAATCCACAGTCATGCGGCAGTGAGTCAGAGGCCTCTGCTCCGTCGTCTGAGGAGTGGGGCTGTCTAACGGGAGACTCCGTCCTCGCCAGCTGACTCAGGGCAGAACAGTCGTGGAAGTGAAGTAGAAGCCTACATCATTCGAACAGTCTCAGAGCTCTGTGACTCCTCCTCCACTCAGTTCCAGTAAACCCAATATCTGGTCCAGATCGTTTTCCTGGCATATATCTTAATACTAAAAATGATGGGAATGAACACGTTTATATAGAACTTACTATGCGCCAGGCACTGTTCTAAGCGCTTTACGAGTATTAACTTCTCTCAGCCACCTCATGAGGTAGGTGTACTGTGGTCTCATTTTAAAAATGAGGAAACTGAGGCACAGAGAAGTTAAGTAACCTGCCCAAGGCCACAGAGCTAGTAAGTAACAGACTTGGGACTGGACTCCAGGCAGCCTGGCCTCAGAGTCAGTTTTCCACATATTTTTTATTTGCCCGTAATTCTCAATGCCCTCTGGTTCTTAAGAGGTCAGGATAAACCTGGAAGGGAGTGGGGCGAGTTTCCAATCCCTTGGCTTAACTTTGGACACCTGTACCAACTGACCCTTTGGCACACACCTCTTGTGCCCTGACCATGGACTGTTTCTGTATCGTCTCCTGAGCATGCACAGGGCAGAACGTGTGGTCTTTTCTGTGAGGCCTGAACCATCCTGTGCTTCCGAAGCATCCAGCAACCTGGCTTTTGTACAAAGGTGACTTCTTTCCCATTCGGTCGGTCTTCAGTGACCACACTGACCTCTTGGCCTTTTCTTTCTTAATATTCAGTCTCTTTGATCTTTTTTTAAGAATAATAAGCTCAAATGGGAAAGCTCCTGCCCAAACAAATCGACACAGAGGTAAAAGTTGTATAGACATACTACAGAGAATCACCGTCATGCCCTTCGCCATCTCAATTCTGCTGGGCCGGGCACCTTCAGTTTTCTCTAGGAGTTCTTAATTGTTTTCACATTCGTATAATTCATGCCAGATAGAGGCATCTTTATGATTGCCTTGCACACACACTGTGCACTAAATAGAAAGGCAGGAAGGGAAAAGAACGTCATGAGGAGTTCTTCCCTACAACTCAATACACTGCCATTAACTCTTCCTTTCTAATTTTGGAACAGAGATTTGACATGATGATGTGGGATTTTCCGTTATCAAAAGTAGAGTCTGGGGTCCTCCTTACTATTCCTTTTTTCCTTATGTTTGAAACAAATAAATTCTCAGGCCTGACTTTTTTTTATTTTTTGGCATCTCAGCAAATAATGGGATATTTGAGAAATTTTTCAAGGTTCTTTTTAAGCATTTATACGCAAGTTACCGTGACAGTGGTGTTTTTTGGAGAAGGAAGGAGATGAAAGTTAGCGTTGGAAATAGAAGGTGTTCTTTCTCCCCTCTGGGAAGGGAGTAACTCTCAGAGCGGCTGTGGATGTCAAATTCTCTGTTTTGAAGTTGGAGGTGACCATTTACCAACTTCGGGCAAGGTGGACACAGTGAGGAGTGCAGTAGGGAGCCAAGCCCCCTAGAACCACCCTAAAGAGAATGGTTCTACAGAAAGGTCACTACACACTTCACGTCATTTACAGTTGACAAATTCCTGTGCACTTTTTCTCCTCACTACAACTATATCAAGTAGATATTCTGATTCTTTGATAAAAGTGAGAACTAAGGTTCAGAGAGATTTCCTATGAGGTCACAGTGTCAGCGCATGGCAGGACTGGAGTCTGCATTGTGTAAGAATAGCCTGATGAAAAGAGTTAAGTCATGGGGCCAGCCCAGTGGTGTAGTGGTTAAATTCACACTCTCTGCTTTGGCAGCCTGGGGTTTGTGGGTTGGGATCCCAGGTGCGGACCTACACTGTGCTCATCAAGCCACGCTGTGGTGGCATCCCACGTATAAAATAGAGGGAGACTGGCCCAGATGGTAGCTCAGGGCCATCTTCTCACCAAAAAAAAAAAAAGGAGAGTAAAATCCTCTCATTCTAAATCTTGTCTTCCTTCCATCTCTCCAAATGCTGGTATTCTTTCCTCTAGCAGGACTAGAAGAAAAGAGAAACTTGGGCCTGAAAAGCTAGTTGGAACTTTCACAAGGTGTTTTTTCATTTGAAAATCACTCCAGTGAAATTGGGATGGTGGTTGTGGGAAGCGGGGTGTAGGGAGGGTGCATGTTTTTGGAAATGTGAGTTTGAAAGTAACAGCAAACTCTACTCCTCCGATGTCTGGAGAGGGTCTGGCTACAAGCACCGGAGCCTTGGTGGCCTCGGGCCCCACAGTATCCTCTGTGACCCAGCTCTCTGTGGCGCCTTCGCTCTGGGGGGTGGGATGGATGTCCTCACATCTCCCACAATGCCTAGGGAGGGGGCCTCTGCTACCAGGAAGAGCCTCTTTGGTTTCACAACAATGCGGTTAAGCTCTGGGGACACCACCCCTGGCTTGGGGCCCCCACATCCTCTCCAGAAAGAACTGAAGTCTGGGCCACAGGGATGAGCTTAATCACAGCTTTTGTTCAGAGGTCGTCTAAGGGGCATATTTAGCGCTAAGTGTTGTGCTGGTTGTATTTTGCTTGAAATTTCAAAGCCTGCAAGCAGGTCCGTTTCCTTTCATCGCTGTAATAACAGCAGTCCTCACAGGGACACCTTTTCTTCTGAAGCTTTTAAGTGCATTCCTGGCTCTCTGAATTGCAAAGGCATCCGCTGCCTTGCTCCAGCCTCTCCCAGTGAGGACTGTGGGAGCCAAAGCCTGTGAAACTGTTGGTTTGTTTATAATGCTCATCTTCTTGTTTCAAAAATAAAGAGACTGATTGAGTCAAGGTAGCTTGCAATAAAGAGACATCTACCTGAAGGTGGATTAACTAAAAATCAAGCCGTGAAACCTCGTAGGAAGAGGAAACAAATCTACAAATATAGCTAACTATGATTGGCTTGAACATTAAATTTAACTTCGACCTTTCTGATATACAGGATATTTTATACACAGTCATGCACCCCATAACGACGTTTCAGTCAATGACGGACCGCGTTTACGACAGTGGTCCCATAAGATTAGTACCATACAGCCTACGTGTGTAGTAGGCTACACGATGGAGGTTTGTGTGAGGACACTCTGTGATGTTCGCATAACAAAATCACCTAACAATGTGTTTCTCAGAATGTGTCCCCGTCGTTAAGCGACACGCAACTGTACTCATTATAAGACAAAGTAGTACTTGTTACTCCTTTATGAAGCAAAATTATTTTCCTTGTTTTAAATTCTAAAGGAAACATTGTTTGTTCATGCTTTCGTAAAAGGGACATCAATCAATTGACATAATAGACAGGGTCAACAAGAAAACAGCAGTATTCTTAATCTGACCTTTTATTTTGTGTCAATTCCTTCAAGAGGAAAACACAACACTAAATAATACTTGCAGGAGCTGCAGTGTCTGAATTGGGTGAAGTGGGTGGGGGGCTAAGTTCCCGAGCTCCAGATTGGGAACTTGCTGATGTGTAACTTTCTGAGTTGATGGAAGGATGCGAAAGAGAGAGGGTGGCAGGCTAGGCCTTATCTTCTTTCAGTAGCCTTTATCTCATCCTGGCTTTGGAGGGAAGTCAGAGCAGCCAGTTCAAGGTGTTATTTCAGAAGCAAATCTGTGTCATGTTACAGGTAGGACACCAGGTGGACAGGTGGCAGGTTGACATCTATTCCCAGAAGTGGAGAAGGCAGCCCTGCATGCTGACCTGGTGAGGGGCCCACCCTCTGTCTGCAGGCCAGCAGGCTTCAGCTGCTCCTCGAGGCACAGCCAAACCGGTTAAAGGAAAAAACAAGGACAACTGTAATTTTAACAGCCTTAAAATTAAGTTACTGTGATGGTATCAGAACTACAGATATGAGAAACTGTCTCTTTAAAAGGTGAAGTGCATAATCTGCGTGTCCAAAATTATTTGATGACCTTTGCCTCTTCTTTCTTTTTTTTTTTTTGTTGAGGACAGTTAGCCCTGAGCTAACATCTGCTGCCAATCCTCCTCTTTTTGCTGAGGAAGATTGGCCCTGAGCTAACATCTGTGCCCATCTTCCTGTATTTTATATGTGGGACACCTGCCACAGCATGGTTTGATGAGCGGTGCGTAGGTCTGTACCCGGGATCTGAACCTGCGAACCCCAGGCCGCCGAAGCAGAGTGTGGGAACTTAACTGCTGTGCCACCAGGCCTGGCTTTTCTTTCTTAACTGTATCGTTTTTGGAATTGGAAGTCCATGCAATTCTGGATTCCTGCAAAATTTTGCATTGCATGAAAATGAAAATGGGTCTTCCTTCCTGTGTTTTCCTAAAATTTGTGTCCTCATTTCAGGGGCCGTGTATAAGGACAAATCTTTTTACCTGGCGTTTAATCATATGGAATACACATGAGAAGACAGGAATGGGCATGAGTATTTTCAGGTCACCATCAACAAGAATCTTTCTAGATTCTAAATGTTTTGTGAGAAAGTTTACCTTTCCCCTGATCCACTCTTTGGAAATATGTTTATTCAGTCATTTCCTGATTTGCGAACATAATATATTCTCATTTTGGAGAAATAAAGAAAAAAGCATGTCGCTCATAAATATCTCTTATAAAGAAAATCAGTGCTAGTATTTGAGTGTTGCCTCCATTTAAATTATGAAAAAAAATCCTTAAAAAATCTTGATTCTGATTACCTAGTATTCCATAGTATGACTACATTGTAATTTGTTAACCGGTCTTCTAAGTCGTTTCTAGATTTTGTTTATTCTATTAAAGGTGTAATAGGTACACATTTTGTCCCTGACATTCTAGTACAGGAAGTATCACTTTTTAAATTTTTGCAAATCTAATTAATCTGGCTTGTCTTCAGCAACTATTGAAAATTTTGTTCTCATTACTTGGGGGTCATTAAGAAATCCTAAGGGGTCTGGCCTGGTGGTGTTAAGCTCACATGCTCCACTTCGGCGGCCCAGGGTTCGCCAGTTCGGATCCTGGGCACAGACCTACACACTGCTCATCAGGCTGTGCTGTGGCTGCGTCCCACATAGAAGACCTAGAAGGATTTACAACCAGGATATACAACTATGTACTAGGGCTTTGGCGGGGGGGGGGGGGGGGTGGGAGGAGGAAGATTGGCAACAGAGGTTAGCTCAGGGCCAATCTTCTTTACCACCCCCCGCCTCCAAAAAAAAGAAATCCAAGGGAGTGTGTCTAGTCCATAGAACTGGGTAGGCCCTCTTGGTCTCCTAGGACTCAGCAAATGGCCTCCCATGCTGTCTGTTGCAGTGGGCTTGTGGGACTCTCTGCCAAGCCTCTCAAGCTTGGGCACCCAGTTTCAGCCGCTGTAAGCATGTCACACATCCTTTCTCCTTGAGGGGAAGAGGCCACTCCTTGTAAATGGAATCTGGGTGTCAACGATTCAAGAACACTGTCACCATCACCTCACCACCAACAAAACTAGCATCCTCTTCCTGGCCCTGGAAAACCATTCACCCCCTCTTCCTGCCCAGTTAGCAACATCCCTCCTCTCCCATTCTGGCGGCCACCTCCAGATTCATTTTCCAAATGCCTTTACCTTCTAAGGCCAATCTAGGGAGAAGGTCTTCAGGGTGGCCTCTGTAGCATAAGGACACCGTTAACAGCCCTTCTCCCCGGGAAGACCTTAGAACACAAAGGCTTGGCAGTTTTCCCAGAAAGTTGGGGTGATAGGAGTAGATGTTCCATAATTTTTTTGTTTTTGTTGCTGACAACTATGAGGACAAGATAAATTAATAATATCTCAAAAGATTAATCTGACACGTGAACAACTCAAAAGAGAGGATCTGTGTACTATACTGCTTCTTTACATAATGAGAAAGCATCCTTTTCTGCAAAGAGGTGTTCTTGTCATTTCTTCCTTGGCATCTGTAAGATGGGGCTTTGCATGGCAAGAGTGGGTTGGCAGAGGGGTCCCACTCAGCTCTCTCGGCTCATTGCAGTGCCTGCCTCACCGCATGTATGCTTGTGGCCATCTCTAGACAGGGAGGCAAGGGGCAGTGACTACTTGGCATCACCCCCTTGTCATCTTTCTGATCTGATAATGAAGTAATACACACAGTGAAGGAAAATGTGGAAACAAAAGACACGGTTGTACTTTGCTCAGCTGCTGAATCATCTGATTTTACACCAGACCAAACATCTTTCTGTTTGCACAGGTGAAAATCATGAAAAATGTCTGGGTACTCTTTGGGTGGAAAGAGGGAGGAAGGGGTTGAAATCGTACCCTTGAAGAAACAGGGAACAAACTGAGTTTATCAAGGATAATTCATCAAAATAAATCCCAGAGAAAATGCTTCGCCTTTGTCCAAGCTGGGGAAGGGAAATACTAATTTTCAGAGCTAAATGTAAGTCTCTATGAGGATCTCAGATATGCAAGTTGGAAATTGGCATTAGAATGGGGTTTGGTACATATACATCCTTCTCGCTGTAAAGCCCAGAAGTTCCTGGTTACCAGTAAACCTGGCATGTGTCCACAGACTGCTCACGTGAAGTGCCCAGATACACACTGGACACTCAGTTGTGTGTTTGTATTACCAGCAGGACTTTTTAGAGCTTGCACCCAAGTTTTCTATTAAAAACAAAAGCTGATCTTCTCCTCTAAGTCTTTAGCATCAGGCCCACTCAAAAGTTTCGTAAGTGTTATAAAACTAAGTACAATCTCTCTTAAATTTGTATTGCACTTCTTACATAAATCTTCCATTTCTAGAACCACAGATGTGCTTAGTCTATTCCCCAGATTGGCCATCAGCCACAGAAGTTGTGAGAAGCAGCCAAAAAGCCATGTGGGGACCAGGGCCCACTGCTGCAGAAGCACACCTGGCTGATGGTCCTAGGACTCACCTGAGAATGGCAGGTGGCCGGCCCAAAGGGAGAGGATCTGGGTTGATGTGGCCACCTGGGATGGGTTTATTAAGGATGGGAGGTGGGATGGAAAGCGGGTATGCCTTAGGAGGGCTCTTTGTCTTTCTTCCCATCCGCAGACCCAAAGCCAGCATAGGTTTTAGACTTTGGAAACGAGGAGAATTGTGGTTCTAGAAAGGACTCTATAGGCAAATTTAGAAGCTTAAACCTTCCTAGTGACAATTTGCTAATTCTTCTGATGCTAGAGGATTGTGGAGCAGGAATGGTGGAGGAAACTAATGTCTCGGTATGGTCCCTTGTTTAATTTCTGATATCTTGCTCTTTGAATCTTTTGAACTGGAAAGTTTTCTTTGGTTGAAGTCAGAATTTTGACTGAAATTTTGAGTTAAAAGCTTCATGAGTGCAAGAAATGGGGTTGACGTGTCTGACTGTCATGATTAAATGAACCACGTCAATTAATGAGTACTTGGTTAATGAGTCATTCTGAACATATTTGCGTGCGGGAAGCTTTACTCTATTTCCAAATTCTCTGTGGCAGACTGGGCTTTAATTAGGATGAAGTAAGACTTCAGTAAGGCAACGTCGAGTTTTCTTTTCAAAATGTAACATAATCCGAGGCACAGTGTACACACTGGCTAACCAGACACCCCACCGTTCCCGACAGTTAGTGTATTACGAAAAGCTCCATTTGCAGGTTTTATTTTCTGGACCTGGGCATTTCAATTTAGGGCTTAAAAATGGGAATGAAGAAACATCATCAATGCCTCTAGCTCTACCTTTCTTTTCTCTTTGGCCTTAGTCTCCAAATACAACAGCATTGTAAAGAACGAGAATAAATTTGACCCCCTGGTACATCATCAGGCTCATGGTGAACATTTCAGCCAATATTTGTTCATGATGATAAATGCAAGCACAGCAGTCTTTTAAAAATTAATGCTGTGCAACTATGTTGCATGCACTTGAGGATGTAAATGCAGAAAACTAGATCTTAGTTCTAACTAGCTACTTATTTCTATAGAGCAAGTGCTATAGGGTCAATAATTTGAGGAAGTCTCAGTAAAGTTTTCTGGGTGACATGATTTTTTCTTCTTTATGTATATCTTAGGGTTATACAGTTTTAGTCCTGAAAGGATTAACTACCAACTAGTTCACCCTCTGGTCTTACGGATGAGAAGACTGTGACTTAGTGAGGTTATATGTTGCCCAGTTTTTGGTAGAAGCTGACTAGCACCAGCATCTCCACACTCCTGGTTAAATGACCTTACCCCTGAGTGTCAGCTCTGGAATCCTGCAGGCTCGATCCCAGTTCCTTCACTTGCTAGAATTTTGGGCAAGCTGCTCCCATGATTTGTTTTCTCAATGGGAGCCAGAATGATGAAGTTGCATAAGGGTTAAACAGTGTCACCTAGCACAGTGCAGAGGCACTCAATTTGTTTGTCCCTTTCTCTCTTCTCTCACCTCTTCATTAGGAAGAGAATCCTTCTAGAGAGCTGGTCTGCACGTGTTGCAGATGAAGCAGAGGGGGGATCTGCAGGAAGCCTGTTACTCTAGTGTCTCTAGGTGATCAAAAGCCCTCTTTGAAGAAAAGAAGACCAGAAGGGACAAGTGAGGTTCAGATGGGCTTGTTACCCAGACTACCCCTTCCTGCACAACCCCAAAGGACTTCCCATTGGGCTTTAGGTTTGGGGGTCATGTGATGATTTGGAGAAACTTCCAGAAGGTTGTGATGGAAACAGAGAGAGATTGGTTGGTGTCATGGATCTCTGTGAAGCACCAAGGGAAATCCAGCCTTCCCCATCCTTGAGTCCTGCTCAGGTGGCTCAGAGAGCATCTCCACCATCCCCTGCTTCATGCATCTTCTCTAGTTAGGGGCACTTCTCCACTCAGCAACTTAGGGAAGAGGATCCAAACGCCACTCTGTAGACAATGCATGACCAAAAACAGGCTTCACCTGAGCCCAAAATGAGAACAATAACTCTCAACATAAAGACTTTTTTTTTTAAAAGATTTTATTTTTCCTTTTTCTCCCTAAAGCCCCCCAGTACATAGCTGTATATTTCCAGTTGTTGGTCCTTCTAGCTGTGGCATGCGGGACACCGCCCCAGCATGGCCTGTTGAGCAGTGCCATGTCTGCACCCACAACTCTAACCAGCGAAACCCCAGGCCGAGGAAGCGGAGTGCGAACTCAACCACTCGGCCTTGGGGCCGGCCCCAACGTAAAGATTTTTTTATTAGGCCAAATCTGAAATTGTGCCAGTATCCTGCTTCCCTCTTTTTGGCATTAAAATATCTTTCCTTTCTCATGGTAATAATGATACCACAGAGAGTGATACTTTCAATAGAAAGGGCATTTTTGGATGCCTCAAACTTTGCAAAATAAAATCTTAACCCTATATTGTACCCTCCCCCATAATTTTTTTAAAGAAAATTTAATCTATGAAATACAAAATAATGGAAACTAATGCTCTGGAGAGTTTCGCTTTCTCCATGGGTATTGCTAACATCATGAACCTGAGAGCCCATAGCAGCCTAGGCAGGGTTGCTATTACAGTTGCTCTTTGTCAGTGATGGTTTACTTGCAAGGCGCAGAGTCAAAACTAGTTTAAGAACAAAAATGGAATTGATTGGAAGGAATTAATCAGAAGGGCCTCACAGTGTACTGGAATCAGGAACTGGGACGCCCAGGGGTGCAGGTAGCTCTTTTCTTTATCTTTCGGGCTCTCCCATTGTGGTCTTGGGGATCTCTCGTCTCCGTTTTCCTATGCAGATCTGCTTCATCCTTTCTCTGTACTCTTCTCTATCTGTTTCACGTTCCCTGACCATTTCAGCCACAGCTTCATACGACCTCCCAGTTCAAGTTCTCAAAAGACACTGATTCATAGCTCCTCCATCCCAGGTCTGCATTTCCAGGGGTAAGAATATGATTGGTTCAGCCAAGATCAGGTGGCTACTGATTGGTCCAATCAACTGAGACTGGGCTGGGAGTGGGTTATCATACACTTTGTTGCTCAAACCAGTATACACTTGAGAGTGAAAAGGGGTTAGTCTCGATAATTTCACCAGGACTGCAGGTGCAAAGCAGGACCATCCCAGGGAAGCTGTGATGTACACTCACCCTTGATATGGGACATGGGGCTTTGGGGGCTTATCCATGTGCGCAGAGAGGAATTGCTCAGAGAAGCGGGACATTGTTTAGGGGCCAGGAACTCTTTCAAAGATGGCTAAGTGTCAAGTCGAATAATAAAAGTAGAACTTCTCCACGTATTCAGTATTACTGGAGAGGCTTACAGGAGGCATGATCCCATCACGAGGTTGCCTGTAAAAAGAGATAACTTGGTACTCAACTGCTTTTGGATGACGTTAGCTCAGTTGAGAGAGCAGAGAAAGACTCCAGGCTCCCATGCCTCAGATTGTGTGCAGGGGTCAGGGGAGAGACTCCTTTCGAGGCCGGCATTTGTCCCACCTTCTCCTCCTTGCCCCTGAGTGCACGAAGACCAGAGAACATGGGTGAGTGACTCAGCTCAGGGCATCATCCCATTGCTCTTCCTCATCCCTCCCTTAGCTCCCCCCCTGACCCACCCTTCAATGTCAGCAGCTATTCCCCCAAACCCTTCTGCCCTGCGCTGTCACCCTGACACACCTCTTAGCTCTTCTTATCCAACGGTTACATGTATATTATCCTTGACCCCAAAATACACCTGAAATGCATTATGAGTTCAAGAACCACCTTCAGCACTTCTAATCCCCAGAGCCTAGCACTGCTGAGTACTGAGTCTCTGTTCCAAAGGCTTTTTGACTTTTTTTTTCCATAGATCAAATCACAGGGTATCTGATATTAGTATCAGCAATTTCCATTGTCTTTTCTCTGCACTAAATGATGTCTCAGCAGCAAGCTGGCATCTGAGGGGAGGGTACCTTGTGAGGAGATTGTTAATATGAAATGATGGTTTGCAGTGAGAAAGCGAGTGACATAAAAACAAGAGGAGCTTATATTTAGAACTGAGTAGCTGTTATAGGAAGTTTAAAAACAAGATTTAGCCCTTACATCTTTATTTTTATATATACTACCACCACGGTGACCCTGAACAAGAAATAGAAATTTGATTTTGATTTTCTTCAAGGATTACTGCCTTTTGCAATGGAAAATGACAACTCATCAAATGGGTCATGTCTACTGTAGGTTGCAAAGATGACCAAACAGCAGAGGTTTTAAATGTAGCCATGTTACTTTGAGTCATATTATTTCTCGGCTGTTTTGCTAAACTAAATGCGTCCTTTTTTTAAGTCAAGGATGAGGACATCTTAGCTTGATATTCTGCTGAACAGAGTAACCAGATTGCTACTTCCTTGAAGACTGTATGAATTTATGTAAATCTTGGTGAGCTGGGAAGCGATTTAGGGTTGATTTTTCTAGTGAAATAATATTCTTAAAGGGTGCCAATCTCTGTAACAGAAGCAGACTTTATGAAAAATAAATCTAGGGATAAACCACTTGGAGAGCTTGCACAGCAAAAGTAACCCGAAGAGAGAATTTAACTGTTAATGGGTGTCCTTTCTGGCCTTGATATTGGCATGTAATCTGAGCTGAGAGATTCCTGTGGAACACCCAGATTAGACACCTCCCCAATGCCACATCTGGCACTTAAGGGGGTACAGGGGACTATGTGCTGACTTTATTCCTCTTACCCCCTATGGAAAGGTCCTGAGAGGCAGAGCAAGGTGCAGTGTCTGGATAATGCAATAGTACTGCTGTCAAGAGGGATGTCCTTGTACTTCTAGCAAGAAAGAGAGGAAAGAAGCTAGTCATCCCACCCTCAAAGGCTCCCCCTAGAGGCTCAGGCACAGCTGGGGCATCATGTCTGAAAGAGCTCTGTAGCCAGAGCTGAGGCGGGGCTGGCTACATCATTTCCAGTGGACCTTGTTCCAAAAATGGTTAAGAATTTCAAGGCAGCCGTAGCTGAGCATGAAACTGAGCACGGAATTCTTTTAAGGGTGGGGCTGCACGGGCTGGACGCCCAGGAAGCTGCTCCTGCTTTGAGAGTTAAGTGCCTGGTGCTTCAAGATGCACTGGCATCCTTAGGAAGACTTAAAGGAAATTAAGGAATGTAAACAAACCAAAAAAGTGGCTCCCAGGGACTGCGTTTATCCCACAACCTGCCCGTCGGCACCTTTGGCATCTTAGAGAAAATTCACCTGCCTGATTAATTCAGCTCAGTGTGCCTTCTGGAAGGTGCCTGGAATCACGTCATGCAAGGCTGGGGGCGGACAGAGGGAGAGGGGAAAGCTGAGATAATGCATTCATTCAGCCTAATCCCCCCAGTTTCTCTGACTCCCTTTCTCTGACCTTCCACAGTATAATCTATCTTCATACGATAGCTCAAGTGATCTTCTAAAAAATGCTTCTGATCCTGCCCCCTCCCTCCTTTCCCTGCCTAAAATACTTCCATGGCCTTCTGGTGCCTTAGAGCCAAATTGAGAATTCTCACCCTGACTCCCAGGCTGTGTGTGAGCTGGTCTTTGCCTGACTCCAGCCCCACCCAGCCTCCAGTGTTAGTCACTTCCTTCTACTTCAGGGACTTTGCACATGCTGTCCCCTCCACCTGGAATGCCTTTCTCTCTCTTCATCCCTACCCTCTGGTCGCTCCCTCCTCCCAACTACCCTCTTCCTGAAGATCACAGTTTACATGCTTTTCCAACTGTACACCCATGTACACCCCCTCGCCAATCTGGGTTACACACACTCATTGCACTTTTAATCGGTCTTCAGTGTCTGTCCCCTGACTAGACTGTAAGCACCAGGAGGGCAGGATCATGTCTGTTTTGTGCATCGTTCTATCCCCAGGACCTAGCTTAGGTCCTAGAACATAGTAGATGCTCAATAGGTGTCTGTTGAAAGGATGAATGGATGTACCACACGGTTCATAATTATACACGATCTTGTATTACTTGCTGTCCTTCACTAATTTCACCAATTAGTTCTGCAACTCTTTGACATCAGCAACATGTTGTCTATTTTTCCAAATCTCCCACAATGCTCAACCAGTAGTCTATGTTCATGGAATGGTATTGACTAATAGATGATGAGCATTTACGTATCCAATCCCCTGCCATTACAGTATAGATAACTAAGAGAGAAACCCAATGAGGTGGTGTGCTTGTGTGGGTAAGTTGTTATCGATACTTGCTGCTGATTGGCAAAGGAAGTAATGACCAAACCAGACATAATCTGACCCATGGGATTTCTGCCTCAAAAGAAAAAATTCAACTGTGATATAAATATCTCCCTCACAATTTTAGTTTACTGAATTTGGAGACAGTCTTGATAAAGCCTTTAAAGAACTGGATGTGTTCAGTGTACTCTGGCGTGAGTGCAGTGTCCACTTAGGGATATATAAATGTGCGCAGTTCCATCTGTTGCCATAACTGCTGTTAGAATTTGTCTAGCTCAAGGAATTGATTTGCCATCCTTCTTTCTTATAATGTGGCTTGTCCTCAACTCCTTGCGTGAAATCGCATTTGTACAGTAGATGTCCAGTGATAAAAATCTTAGTGGAATGCTCAGGGACAACATACCTTTTTCAATAACTTTCACAACCGATCCTGTGACCCACTGGGTCTTTAGTTCTCTACATCCAGTCCTTCTGATGGACTTCCTTCCCTGCCATATTGTTTTTCCAGATTGGCACACCTTGATGGCATTGAAAATATTTTTAGCATCATTAATAATAGTCTGTTTTCCCACTTTCTTTCAAATGCTTTTTGCAGACAAGAAGCCCCAAACTGTCTCACAGTCCCCAACCTCCCAATTTGGGCGACCCGGTCGAGCATTTATCAGAGGCGTCTGTTGATTCCTTGGAAGCCATGTCTGAGGGAGACGCTCCAAGTCCTTTTTCCAGAGGCAGCCGGACTCGAGCCAGCCTTCCGGTGGTGAGGTCGACCAACCAGACGAAAGAAAGATCTCTAGGTAAGCTTCAGAAGGTAGTTTCCGATGCCCCTTTATTACCTCGTGTGTGTTTTTATAGTTGTTCTGTTAATTCGATCTTGATTTGTAATTAATGCAAGTACTCGGAAACTTCATTGATGTAACATCAAGCAGTGAGGATGCAGCTGGTCCAAGCTGTCTTAGGGGCTGGGCACGTTCAGAACTGGCAGGGGTGAGCCGCTCCAGCAAAAGGCTAGTAGTGCTTGCCTATGTTCCTGATATAGGGAATAATGAGGGACAGACCGCAAGAATGAGCCTCGTTTCTCAGGAACCTCCTCCGAAGTCCCAGAAGCCTGAGCAGTTGGGGTTTGAGCCCTATGACGTGGGTTCGCACCAGCCCCATGTCTGACAGTCTCGGGGAAGGATATGAATGGCTCCAGAAAAAAACAGGTGCAACGTGGCCAACACCCCCATGACAGGCAAGGAAAGCCACAAACATGGGGCTGTTCTCCCCACCACGACACAAAAGGATGGAGGGGCTTGGCCCCTGTTAACGTAGATTTTCCTTCTAACGAGCTTTTAAGAAAAGCAGGAGGATTCTTTCTGCCTTACCAGTTACCATTTGCTTTCTCATATTGGATATTCACTTTCTATCCTGCTCTGCTTTTTCTTTTTCTGGCCCTTTAAGAAAATGTACAGGTCATGAGGGTTTAGACCTCTCTGCCCACTGGGCTGGTGCTTCATACCCTTAACCTGCCATCTCAAGGTTCCAACTCGGTACCTGTGTTTGCAGACAATTCAGGTTAGGGGCAGGAGAGGACAGGAACAGGGTCAACCCACAAAAGGCTTCAGGGTCTGGCCCCTGCAGAAGATGGCTCAATTCTACCTCCTAAAACGTAGCAGGTGCTTGCTTGAAGAAGAAAAGAGAAGAAAGATGTGGGGTGGAATCCTGATTTTGTTTCCTCAGAGCAGACTGGGTTCAGACATTGACCTAGCTGTCCTTAAAAAAACCCTATTATCATTTTCATGATCAATATTAATTTTTAACATGAAATGTGGTATACTTCGTCTTAGCTTAGTCCTCCAGGGTCCCTCATTTTACCAATAAAAGAAAAAACCACAGAAAAATAAGCTTTTTTTCCTTTTTTTTAAGGTCAATAGTTAATTAAATGGCAGAAGTGGGAATCTAGGCCTCCAGTTCCTATTGGCCCTGTTTTCAAATGAAGGCACAGGGACGCGTGGGGACGTGTACACCCACGGAGCATACTGGGCCAGTGTATAGGGAGCAGTGTCAAGATGACAGCTTCCCCACTATCCACAGCAGGCTGGGGGCTTTCCCTCTGGATTACCGAGTCCTGTACTCTCTTAGCCCCATTCTGGCTTGAGGCATGAGTGCAGGAGCCAGCCAAGGAGTGGAATTTGTCCTTTGTGCTCTGCAGGAAATGAGTGAGGTTCAGGTCTCCGTAAAGATAGCCTGTGCTTTGAGAAAGAAAATAAAGATAAGAATAAACGCCTCTGCGCCTTCCCCCCTACCTGGGGACTATTGAGCCTGCTGGAGAATGGACCCTTTGTCTTACAGGCAGGAATTTCCCCTGCGGCCAAGCGCGGTTGGCAGTGCACCGAGATACTGGCAGCGTTCAGGAAGCGAGCTCTGGGCACAGAGGCGGCAGCATCCGGTGGCATTCTTGCCCTAGGAATTGCTGAGGGTGGCTAGTGTTCTCTCAGGCGGTGGCTGCACTTCTGCAAAACGCTCGGTTTCACTCTGAGCACACCTTGCTGTGAAGTTCTGGCGAGCGCTGAGTCACAGCAGATTAAAAAATGCATCCGAGGTGCTTCTTCTTCCAGCTCCATGAGGGGCTTTTCGGTCTGTGATTTTCACAACTCCTGGATGGAAACAAAGGAACACTGGGAGAGGAAAGGAGAGAAACCAGAAGTTTGCCCAAGCGCAGGGAGCCCTGGGTCCAGAAAATCAGGCTGGCACTGGGCGCTGCCCTTGACCGCCTCCTTGTGGCCGATTTGGGAATGTCTTCCCGGTCGCACCAGGCCTTGGGGCGTGATGCAGTTAAGCTGCGATGGGAAATAAACAGGAAAGTGCGAGTCAGGGGGAATCTAAACACAATGTCCCTGCCAGAGCCTTGCTCAGTGTTCGGGAAAATCCCCGTATGCCTGTCTTTATTTCACACGCAGACCCGGGCTCCTGGGAAGAGCAGTGTCCCCAGAGAACCTGGGTCAGGAGCAGCCCTTGGTGGCAGGCGGAGAAGCGGAGCTCTGACTCCAGGGCTCAGAGGCTGCCAGGTTGGAGCCTGAGTTGTGACCTCCTGCAAACCCACTATTGGTGCCATCTGGAAGCTCCGGTTTTCTTTTAGGATCTGTACATTGTCATTTTATCTTAATCCTCAGAATTTTAAGATCTCTGAAACCTTGTTGATCCTGTCTTTATTTAAAATCTTGCTAGTTTGTTCATCGTGGATTTTGCATTTTAAAAAATATTATATTGAAATATAATTTAATCTTGATTACTGAGTTTTGGGGGGGGGCCCTTAAATTTTACACCCGAGGAGAATGCCTCACTCCCCTGACCCCAGTGGCTGCCCTGCGTGTCACCCCGGGAATGTCACATACCAACGGTGTGGCCTTCAGCCACAGAGCCTGGAATGAGGCCGGGGTGAGAAATGTCAGAGCTCCAGCTACTCTTCTGCACATGCGCACTCTGTCCCTCAGGCCTTTCCCAGTTCGGGCAGCGCTGAGGGGGAGACCTGGGCACCCTGAGGGCGGAGCGCCCGTTGGACAGAATCCTCAATCCTCTCCTGCTCCCTGGAGGGGATGAAACTTCCCCTCGCTTCAGGCAGGCTGTGCCTGGAGATAAACCTGCCTGCTTAATCATTTTTCCACTTGACTAATTCCTCCTTTCTATTAGTTTTGCGTATTTGGGGGATGGGAGGAGCGCAGGGAGGCTGGGCATGGTGCATTTCGCAGAGGCTGTTAGAAGACACGGAGGACAGAGAAGGGAGGGCAGGAAGCCATCGTTTAGCACAGAGAAGCTAGCCATCGCTGGTGCCTGTGTAATATTCTCCCTTAGATGCTGTCCTGCATGCAGGATGTAAGCTTCTTATTTGGGAGAGGCATTCTGAGACTGCAGGCAGGACCAAGTGACCGCAGAGCACAGCAGTCCTTTCTGATGTTGGGGGCCAACTAGCCCTTCTTGGAGGTTTACAAAGCAGAAAGGTAAAGAAAGGAGTTTGCTGGGCGGCTCTGATTTATAACATGACCAGGTCCCAAGGATTGCCCACCTCTGAATCTTCACTTCTGCAGAGCGATGGGCTCCCTGCCGCCTCCACCCTCCCGGAGCCCGCACGAAATTCTTCTCAGTGGAATTTATGCCGTTGCTCCTTCTCCGTCTCAGTGCAAATGGAGGCGATTGGGAGAAAGGAAGTCTACAAAATAAAGTAAAAGCCACTTTGCAGCACAGTTTGGCTTTAGAAATAATTTCTGTGAAAAATTGCCCCACTAGGGCCAGCCCGGTGGCCGAGTTGTTAAGTTCTCGCGCTCCGCTTCCGCGGCCCAGGGTTTCGCTGGTTCAAATCCTGGGCGAGGACGTGGCACCTCTCATCAGGCCACACTGAGGCCACATCCCACGTGCTACAACTAGAAGGACCCACAACTAAAAATATACAACTATGTACCCTGGGGTATTTGGGAAGAAAAAGGAAGAATAAAAATCTTGAAAAAAAAATTGTCCCACTGATGTTAGGTCTGGGTCTTCATGATGGAGTCTTTTGCTTTTCATCATCGCTGTGTTATAAATGCTTGTCTGGAATGCGAATGTGGCCGGGGGCTGGTGTCTTGCTGCTGCGCGGCCAGCCTTGGGGAGAGGGTAGCCACAAGCTGTTCCCACCCTTCCGTGTGCCCTCAGGAATTTAAAAATAAAACTTATGTGAAAACAAGACCAGGGGCAGCAGCTTCCTTCTGGAGGCAGCCAGATGCCTTTGTTGACTGTGCTCTGAATGGTTGGCTTTAGAAGGGAGGCCTCCCTTACCAGCCCAGCTGCCAGAGGTGCTGCCATTTCCCTAACAAATTTCCTCTTAAACGTTCCCACTCAATAAGCAAGAGTGATTTTAAATGGCTCAAGAGGATTATAGGCTAATTGAGGGAGAACTTCCCAATGCATGTGAATTGTTAAGTATCTATGTGGCTGTTCTTTTATTCCAAGGTGGTAACAGTGATGGTGATCATTCTGTAACGGGGATTTAAGGAAAGAAGGTTCATGGTTTCCAGAATCTTCCCTACGCATAAGAGTAGGTAGAAGGTTAGGGCAAAGGATTGAAGAAACCTCCCTCCACCGAGTGGAAAGCCAGGAAGGTTTAGAGGCAAAGACTGTAAGACTCATATTAGATTGTCTGATTGTGGAGTAAAACCTTTCAATGCTGCAGCTGGAGCTATGGGGTTAAGTAACACCATTGAATAGTTAAGAAAGAAATACATTTCAGAAAAATGAAAAGCAGTATTGCTCTATAGAATAAGTGAAACATTTATGAAATCTGTTTTCCTAAGTACTAGTAGCCATTAAAACGTAATGTAAAAACTTACAGGAGAGAGTCTCGTAGTAGATCAATAGGTTGGGGCACATTCCTGACCTTTTTAGGGCTGTCAAAGAAAAGGTCAGAGTATTTCCTCTAGCACAGGCACCAAGTGGATGGAGTGGGTGCATATGGCAGCTGACAGGCATTGTCCACTCCAACCTCCTCCTAGGGTGCCTACACTTACTTCAGAGACTGGAAAGCAGACTCATTCTGGAATATCAAATGTGCTGGGTTCCACAAGGTAGGAACCAAAGCATTTGTGGAGGCTCCTGGGTTTTCTTTAGCATCATTTGCCAAGGTCTCAGGGCATCGTCTCTGCCTTGATAGCATCGAGAGTCGGGGGCTAAGGCGTCCATCTTTCTAGTTCTGAGGGCACAGGTGTGGCCTGGCTCTGCGAGAGTACCTACCAGCGACTTCCTGCTCCAGGCAGCCTGGGTCTGGAGTCACAGCTGGCCAGAGTGGCAGTAAGATTCCTCCTGGTCAAATGGGTTCGGTAGTATCCCAATTCTACAGTGAAAATTCAGCCCAGTGATTCTGAAAGCCGTTTAATACATTCATTTTGGCCTGAACTAGCTGAAGTCAGTTCAGTTCTCTGCAACTGAACTCTGACTGATACAAGGGGTCTAATTTACTGTATTTGTAGAACTTATAGTGCCACCTGTTCAGAAAATATGAGGAGTCCTTGTAGGTACAGACTGATGACTTCTAGAGACTTGAGGGTGAACTGGAGAATGAACTGGAGGTGTGGTTTTCTAGCTGTTCTCAGAACTCTAGAGTTCTGTGGAGTTTTCTCTGCTATAAATATTGTGGTTTCGTATAAGATTTCATTTAAAAGATGAGCTATGCTAAATTGCTCACACACAGTAGAAACATTAGGTAGACCAGAGGTATGGGGGAAGAAAGAAAGAAGTTATGAAGAAATTTCCTCTGTACAACAGGAGTCCTCAAGTATTTGAATTTGGCAAAATTGGGTGAGTCGGACAGATGGCCTCTTTGCTTTCTTGCACTTGACGTAATGAATGTCGTGAAACGTAGTTTTTGTAAACTGAATCAATCTTTAAACCAAGAAAAGAAAAATGGATTCAGGGCTGGGAATTAACCACTGAAAGGAAGATTTTCAAGAAATTCTTTGGTACAGTGAAACAGTTCTTGTGATACAAGTAATCACCCCTAATTTTCCTTTGTAAGCTTGGATGTTCATACATGAGGTTTTCTGAAAGAAGGGAGGATTTATTCAAGCTTACCCACTTGGCTCTCAATTCACCCGTAAGAAAGAATGTTCTTGTAAAAGATCGTGTGGACTCATGATTTGTTTGTGCTTACTTTGAAAAATAAAGTTAGAGGTCTTTCGAAATTTCTCACTGTTAAAATTCCTGGGTTGAAACTCTAGAACAGATTTCTGAGACTTTGAAGAAATTGTTTAGTTAATGTGGTACCCGAGGAGTTCTGTGCCGTTTACCAGTATCTCTACAATTACTTTGCAGACAGGATGCAGGTAGGAAAAGCATCAATGAGGTGAATAGAGATTTGACTGATTCTAAGGGTCAGAGCCCCCCCAGCACGACCATTATTTTACAGGGTCTCTTGGTGGTGGGCAATGGAGTCTTGGAGAAGACTTGGGTTCTGCAGTTTCTCCTTCTTCCTTTATGGCCAGGGCGTTGCTAAACCTGGATTACAGGTCATCTTTTCATAAAGTTCACGTAAAACCTTTCAATACTGCAGGTGGAGCTATGGGGTTAACCTGAAAGCTGACTTCAATTTCCAAAACCATTTCGGAGAATCAATCTGCCAGCCAGCCAGAGTGAAATACTTCTTTCTCTCTCTGTGACAATCGTGATACCCCACCCTACCCCAGACACCCAGATAATGTTGATGGGGTGTTTTTCCTGATGTAAAAAATACTTTTATTCAAAAAAGAACTCTTCATCAAGTTTCATAAGACAACATAGAAGAAAGTAAGGCAAGTTTTATCTGTTATGTATACCGCTCTACATCTGATATAGATTTAATTTGACTTATTTAAAATTAATAAAATTATACAAGAACCTTTAAAACAAGAATTAATACAAGTAGCAGTGGGGCACAATATGCATGCCCAAAATATTAAAATAAGAAGAATTGCTGTAATTGCAGCCAAGACAAAAAAGGAAGATAAAAAGAGAAATATAATGAGTCAAATGGGTTTCATTATTTAAGAAGAGGTTTATGCCAGCTTATTAGAAAAAAAAGACTTTAAAGCACTATAATGCAAGAACTCCTATATCTCAATGTTGTTGACAGCATATAGTGTAATAGACAGTTATATTTATCAGTCGTTTTATGAAAAGGTTTTTCATATAAAACGTCAAAATCCAAGGATGTGGTGTGAAGCCTTGTTGTTAGAAGGCATGTTTTTGGATTCTCTAGGTTTCTGATGCTCTAATCTGATGCACGGAAGGAATTGATATAGTCTTGGTGATTGACCTGGCCCTCAAATGATTGGTCCTTGGCTATTAATTGTCACATCAGGGTGGGTAACTTCAGATAGAGAGGAAAATCTGAGGAGCAGGTCATTGTTGAAAACTTCAGTGGCAAAAGAGAGAGAAGAAATCTCCCTGTGGTGAGAAAATTCCAAATTTTTAATATGTTCTAATAATAGCAGCTATTATTGTACACTCTCTCCAAGAATGAAATTGGAAGTATCTGGATTCAGGTGACATACTTGGATATAGTCTGCTACGGTTTGGTTAGAAAAACAGAGAGTCCAGAAATGTTGCCTGAACTACTTATGGGGGGAAAAGATTTATGTTATCCATCAGTCTCTTTTGCTTTCCTTTGCCATGAAAATTCTACCTAAAATCTGTTGACTGTGCCTTGCTCTTATTTTGGTAAATGCAAGATTCACAGCACATTTAGTTTCTTGCCACGTTAATTTGTTCTTTAAAAGCTGACTTTAAAATATAATGTTTTATCTTCAACTAATTCTCTAAGAGTTCCCACACATTTTTTGCACCGGCTTTTACAGAATATTCTATGAAATGCTGAAAAAGAATATTAAGGTGCAAGCGAGCTTTATGTTCTATACCCAAGTAGAGCTCCATTCTTGGTGCCCTCATCCTGGGAGTGGCCTCCAGAGGGCCACCTGCTGCTATCTGGAAACAGGGATTTTTGGCAATTTATATTTTGAGAGGAGTACAACAACACAAGAAGGCTCACATTCTGCATTGCTAGAGGGTAGATGTGTGTCTTCCGAGGTGAAGGAGTCGGTGAAGGGTCCAGGTCAATTCCCATCCAGATTTCTCAGTTAGCTCTGGGATTTGGGGCTATGACTAAGCAGCCTTGGGGTCTGGAGACAAGGTCTGTCTGGACCACCAGGGGACTCACTTTCCATCCAAAAACTGCTTTTGAAGCATGATGGTGGTGCCTCAGTTCTTCTTAGTCTTAGCCGCTCTCATAGCAGCTGTTGTTGGCCGAATTGTGTCCCCCTAAATTCATAAGTTGAAATCCTAACCCCCAGGACCTCAGAAAGTGACTGTATTTGGAGATCGAGCCTTAATTTAAAGAGATAAGTTAAAATGAGGTCATTAGGGTGTGCCCTAATCCAGTATGGCTCGTGTCCTTATAAGAAGAGGATATTTGAACATGGATAGGTACAGAGGGAAGACCATGTGAAGACATAGGGAGAAGATGGCCATCGACAAGCCAAGGAGAGAGGCCTCAGAAGGAACCAACCCTACTGATGCCTTGATCTCAGACTTCCAGTCTCCAGAACTGGGGGAAAATAAATTTCCATTGTTTAAGCCCCCTGGTGTATGGAACTTCGTTACGGCAGCCTTAGTAAACTAATACAGAGGCTCAGGGCTCTCCTGCTCTCCACTTCCTTTCTCATTTGAGGGGACAGTCAGGCTGATGGCAGTTGCCACAAACTTAAAGTGTTTCTTTCTTCAAGATAGTAAAATTAGATTCGTCAAGTTTTCTGTTTATTTTAATTTGGTTTTATGCTAGTCTCTTAACCTTATCACAGTCCATCAAGTTGGGTTCTTAGCATTATAAGGGGGAAATTTTAAAACCCTTGGTACAGATTCAACTTCCATCCCTACTTTTCTGCTTGGCATCTCCCAAGCCCCATCCTCAAATTTAGCAAATCAATGTGGTTTGGCATCTTACTGGTTTAACTGTCTCCCATCAAGAAAAGCTCTTATTTTCATCATGCTGAGTTTGAGTTCTCAAAAGTTTGGTAATGTCATTAAAAATGATACTCCCACCAACTTTTCACTTTTAGAATTTTTCCAAGGTGTTAATTGGCTTTCAGACATCTCTGGCTAAGTGTCTCCCAGTAATATAAAGCTAAACGTGATAAAAATAAGTCCTTCCTTTTTTTCCCTCCATAAATTTTGCGCACTTCTCAATTTTTTTCTCTATTCATGTATTTATGTGTTTATTAGGAATCTATTCAGTTTCTGGCGCTGTTGAAGATGCCATGGTGAGTTATTTGAAATCTGGTTCTTGTATTTAAGGAATTTTCAGTATAACAAAAGACACATGGTAACCATGTAGGACTTTAAAATATACATAAATCAAAGACTACCCAGATGAAGCTGTGCATACGCCAGCCATGCTGGCCTCCCAGCTGTTCCAGCGATCTCGCACCTCAGGAACTATGCCCATGCTGCTCTCTGTGCCTGCCTTCAACCCCCTAGTCCTGGTCCCCCCATATCTGCATGGCCCCCTCCTCACTTCATTCAGACCTCTGTTCAAATGGCGCTCATCAGAGAGCTCTCCCCTAGTAAGATAGCACCCACCCTGCCAGACTCTATCAATTTACCCTACTGCCTTCTTTCTCATGATACTTATCATTTAGGATGGTGGTTCTCAAACTCTAGCAGAGAACTTAAAGCAGATTTCTGGCTCTACTTCTTGAGTTTCTGATTCAGGAGATGCATTTGGGCCCTGAGAACCTGCATCCCTAACAAGTTCTCAAGGGATGCTCTTGCTGCTCGGCAGAGGATCGCTGATTGAGGACAATATTAAGTGCTGGGGAAGACAGTGTCATTACAACATAGCACCACATGAGGGCATTTTACTCAGTCCCCAGTAGGCAATGGAAAGTCGTCATTGTACTTTGGCAGGAAAATATGGAGACCTTCCATGTCTGGCCTGGATCCTGTCCTTAAACTGGAGTATTTAATCCCAGCACATGCGACTTGCAGAGCCCTCCCCAGAAGTGTGGGGATACACGTCCTTCTCGCAGTGAGCTGTGGAGCCATCCTGCCCATGTAGGTCGGCGTCGCTTTCTACTCTTTGCCGTTCCTATTTTTGATCCTTATTTGATCTCTGAACCACCTTTATCCACCTCCTCATCCCCCAGCTTGACACACTTAGAAATGCAGGAGATAGACTCAACGCTGAAAAGGTGGCTGGCCTTTTCGTCTACTTCACGCCTCTCTGCACACACATTCCAATTTCCTGAATTCAGGGATTTCCCCCACCAGTGTCCTACCCTTGTCTGCCCCAGGGGAACTCTGGCTCCAGCCACCATCAGTTGACACCCAGACATTGATATTGCTCCCGGTGGTGACAAGGCCTCAGAGGCAAATGGATGAGGCCAGTGCAGCTGAAAATGTCCCTGAGGAAGAAAGTTTCCTTGGGACAGATGCTTTATGCTTTGATCCAGTGATTGGTTTTGCACAATTCTAGGGTTATGTACTTTCATATGCTTCCATTTGCCTTCATAAGAAGAGTCAAGTAATGTAGGAGCCTTTTGAAGAGCAAAAGAGTTCAATTTAACAAAATATGTATTAAATACCTACATTGTACATGGTGCTATGATGGGTGGGAAGAAAGGAAAATCATTCTTTTAATAGTATATACTGAGTACCTACTAACGCACTCTTGGATGCAGTCAACAAAAGAGTCACGACCCTCTGATCTTCTCTTCTGTTGGGAGAGGCAGATGATAAACAAATCTAATGTGTAACAGATGGTATACGGGCTGTGGAGAAGAGTAAAGTAAGGGAAGAGGTACAGAGATGAAGGTAGGAGAGCTGTCATTTTAAAAAGGATGGACACAGAGAGCATCACTGAGAAAGTGACATTTGAGCCACATGCTGGGGCGTGTGAAGATGTAAGCCATTCATATCTGGAGGGAGAGGATTCTAGGCAGAGGGAACAGCCAGTGCCAAGGCTCTGAGCAAGAGCATGCCTGGAGCATTCAAGGAACAGCAAGGAGACCACTGTGATTGGAGTCATCCAGCGCCAGAGGAGTAGGGAATGAGGTTGGAGGGGCAACATGGGTGAACAGTGTAGGGCTTTTCCAACAGCAAAGACTTGGGCTCTGCTAGCCATGAGAATGGCTATATTGCAGAGTTATGAACAGTGACATCACCTCACTTTTAAAGATTGTATTCTGGCTGTTGGGTTTGGCTAAAGGGGGCTTGGGGAGAAGTTGGGAAACCAGTTAGGAATCTTGCAATAATCTAGGGAGATGAGAGTGTTAGCAGTGAAAGCAATGAGCAGAACTTGCATTCTGTAGGTTTTCGAAATTAGCATAAGATTGATCCCTACCATCCAGGAGTTTGTGTTCTAGTGAAGGAGGCATATCTGTAAGAAAGCATGAATGCCAATGTCATCATAGCAGCTAATTTTGCTAAGCACTTGCTCTGTACCAGGTAATATCTAACACACAAAGCCAGGATCTGAATGTCAGCAGCCAGTTTCCAGAGCCCACAAGTTTAACTACTACACTGTACTGCAAAGAGAAAGAAGGAAATCCCAATTCTGATAACTTGGAAAGTTTTTAATGAAAAGCAGCATTTGAATTAGACTTCGAAGGATGAATAGAAGTTGGACAGTTTGAAATAAGGGCAGTAACCAGAATAATAACTGCCGTATATCGAACACTTGAGTGCCTCCAAAAGCTGGGCATGAGCCACAGTGGTGAACTTCTCTCTGTGGTATTCACCCCTGCCCTGGGCCATTCACATCTGTAGCTGCAGCGCCCCCTCCCCCTGAAAAAAAGGCACTGAGGGTGACAGAAGCAGCCGCTGTAGTTATTAGGGCACCTCATCTGGACTCCATTACTTTCCTGGTGTGTGCCTTGTGGCAAGTTATCTAATCTCTGAGCCCCTTCCATAAATACGTATCTCAAGAAGAGTTGTAAAGAGCAATCGAGATCATATAGCGTTCTTAATACGGTGCCTGGTATATAGTCAATACTCCATCAATTTACTGACGTTCATAGTGATGACCTGAGTTATAAATAAAATTGTCACTTACATTTTGCTTTCTAAGGTAGAACGTTATGAATTTCATTTAGAAATATTCACATCAAAACAGTTAAAATCAAAACATTGCCCTTTTGACACTTACTCGCTTCTAGCTTACTCTATTTACCTGCGAAGTTAATTCAAACAGATCACCTCAACTTGCCCACAATTCAAAACAAATGCCCCATCATCGCCCTTTCATGTTATATTTCATTTGCTAGGTTTGGTTTGTAAGTTATTTTGCAGTAAGTACATTTTCGGCTGGCTGAATTCTCATAGTCTTTACTTTTACCAGTCACTTGCCTTTAAATTACATTTTGGGCTACATTGTTCCTAGAATTCCCCTGGAGGCAGCTAGCCTATCCATGACGTCCTCCCTCTGTTTGATTGTTAAGTCTCCTCTCTGTTTGATTGTTAGATGTCATCTCTAAATTCTAGTGCCCCCTCCATTTCCATTGTTCATCTGGATCAGTATCTTTCAACTCCTTTCTTCATCAGCTCTGAGTGTGTGACCCAGCCATCCCAGCAAGGAAAGAGCTGGTGTTAAGCTGAAAGTGGATAATGTTTCAGAAAGAGTCCAGAAAATATAGAAATTGTGCTTCTAGAGAAGAATGATGTTAGGGAAATTGGCAGGTGAAGGAGCTTAGCATGCCAACAGTCCCTGCCTTACTACAAACACATGGAAACACAGGATGGAATATAATAACAACAATAAAAAATTAATGTATGGGCCAGTTTGAAAGAGAAGAGAGGAAATTTTCAGGTTCCAGAAATGAAGAAGTGGAAACAACGGTGAACATGGATATTTCATAAGTGGGCATTGGTCCCAGGCCTTTGGCCGGAACGCTGATACTTATATAGCAACAGGAAAATGAGCAGAAAGATGAACTAATGGCCCCTGCAAAAATAGCCTAGGGGTTCAAATAGCTGGTCATTTAATAAAATGGGATGGAGGTAGGGGAAGACGTTACCCACAGCCCAGGAAAGCAGCAAAGAAATTTGCCTTCTGACCTGGACATTGGGTGGAAAAGTAAAAATTATCTGAGAGAAAGAAACGTTCTAGACATGAACAATGCATAGCATGGAGCCTGAACTTAACAATACCTGCATTTTCGGGTGCTCTCCAAGTATGTCAGTCAGCGTAGGCAACGTAATGCTGCAGTAACAAACAGCCTCCAAATCTCAGTGGCACTTATCTCAACCAATGTCTGTTTCTTGCTCAAACTGCATGTCCAGTGCAGTTGGCGGGAGTATCTGCCTATCAGAGCCACTCAGGGACCCATGCTCGTAGAGGCTCCATTTCAACGTGTCACTGAAGCAGGATAAGGGGAACATGGAAAGTCCTGCTCTGTCCCTCAAAGCTTCTGCAAGCAGTGGTATTTCAGTTAAAAGCCACCAGGCCATGCTCAACTTCAAACGGGACAAGGAAGTGCGAACCAACAAAGTGCCTAGAGGAGAGCTAGAATATTTGGGGAACAAGACCAATGACAACCACACCAAGCCTATAAATTTACACAGAAATGATCAAGATCATCAATACCCCTAGAGCAGTTATACAACCGAAGAGAGAAATAGTCAGCTAGAATATAAAACTTAGGAAATCTCACAACCTGAGCAGAGATAAAAAGAAAGAAGATGTCAAAGGGCAATTCAGAGACACTATAAAATGACTAAGACTGTCTACATCTAATAGGAATTCCACAAAGACTAGAAACAGTGAGGGGAAGACAATTGTAGAAGATACGATGGATGAGAACTTTTCTAGAACTGAAGACAGACCTGAGCCTTAAGATTGAAGCATACCACAAAATCCCAAGCAAGATTTAAAACTGAAATCCACACAAGGCCCACTGTGGAGAAACTTCCAAACGTCAAATATCAAAAGAAAACAGAAGCAGCCAGAGAGAAAGGACAGGTTATCTATAAAGAAAAGAAAACTACACAAGAGCATGCTTTTATAAGCCAAGAAGTCAAAAGACAATGGAATAATATCTTTGAAATCCTGGGGAGAAAATCCCTTTCAACCAACATTTCCTTAACCAGCAAAATTGTCACTTAAATGTGAGGGCAAAAAGAAGACATTTTCAGATAAACAAGATTTGCGTACTTAGCATGCATACTCTTGCTGAAAGAACTAATGGCACATGTATTTCACACAAAGATTCTCAACAAAATATTAGCAAACCAAATCCAACAATGTCTAAGATGAATAATGCATCACTACCAAGTAATTTATTCCAGGTGTGTAAGACTGGCTCAACATTTGAAATTCAATCATGTAATCTACCATATCAACAGGCTGAAGAGGAAAACTCATATGGCTATATCAATTGACACATTGAAAGCATTTGAAAAATATTCAATACCCAATCATGATTCAAAAACACCCCAAAATAAACCCAACTCCCAGCAGACTAGGAACAGAGGAGAACTTCCTCACCTCATAAAGAGCATCTACAAAACACCCGCGGCCAACATCATACTTAATGATGAGAGACTGAATGCTTTGCCCCTAAGATTGGGAGCAAGGCAAGAATGTCCGATCTCACCACTCTTATTGAACATAATTCTGGAAGTTCTAGCCAGTGCAATAGACAAGAAAAAGAAAAGAAAATGTATGCCATTTGGAAAGGAAGAAAGAACTGTCTCTGTTTCCAGATGACATTGCCTAATAGAAAATCCCAAAGAAGGTACCCAATATAACCCTCATAGAAGTAATACGTTAAGTCCAGCAAGATCACAGGATACAAGATCAACACACAAAATCAGCTGCATTTCTATATACTAACAGCGAACTATGGGAGCCATAATAAAAAACACAATACCATTTGCAGTCGCTCTAAAGCAAATGAAATACTTAGTCATAACACTAACGGGACATGTATAGGATCTGTATGCTGAAAGTTACAATATGCTGATGAAAGAAATCAAAGACCTAATCATGGAAGAGACAAACTGTTTTCATAGATTGGAAGGGTCAACAAAGTAAAGATGTCAGTTCTCCGCAAATTGATCTATAGGTTTTAAAACAATTCCTATTAGAATCACAGCAAGGTTTTTTTTAATAAACATAAACAAGCTTATTTCTAAAATTCATATGAAAAGACAAGGAGCCAAAATCGCTAAAGCAATTTTGACAAAGAAGAATAAAGTGGGAGGAATCAACCCACCTGATTTCAAGACCTACCATAGAGCTACAGTGATCAAGACTGTGTGATGTTGGCAGAGGGATGTACTAATAGATCAACGAAACAGAGCAGAGATCACAGAGTTACACCCACACAATTAGACCCAACTGATTTTTGACAAAATTCAGTGGAGGAAAGATAGCTTTTTCAACAAAGGATGCTGGAGCAATAGGACATCCATAGGCAAAAAAACAGAACTGTATGGGGCCGGCCCGGTGGCGCAGCAGTTAAGTTCGCACGTTCTGCTTCAGCAACCCGGGGTTCACCAGTTCGGATCCCAGGTGCGGACATGGCACCACTTGTCAAGCCATGCTGTGTTAGGCGTCCCACATATAAAGTAGAGGAGGATGGGCACGGATGTTAGCTCAGGGCCAGGCTTCCTCAGCAAAAAGAGGAGGATTGGCAGCAGATGTTAGCTCAGGGCTAATCTTCCTCAAAAACGAAAACAAAAACAAAAACAGAACTTTAACCTGAGTCTCACACCTTATACATAAATTAATTTAAAATAGATCATGGACTTAACTCTAAAACCCTCAGGAAAAAAATAGGAGATATCATTCAGGACCTCGAGCTTTGTGAAGAGTTCTTAGACATGACACCAAAAGCATGGTCCATAAAAGGACAAATTGATAAAATAGACCTCATCCAAAAAAAAACCCCATTACAAAGATGAAAAGACAAGCTACAGTCTGGGAGAAAAATATTTGTAGTCACATAACTGACAGAGGACTAGTATCCAGAGCATATAAAGAACTCTCAAAACTCAATAGTAAAAAATCAAACAATCCAATTAGAAAATGGACAAAATACGGAAAGAGACATTTCACTGAGGAGAATGTATAGATTGTAAATAAGCACATGAAAATAGGTTCATCATTAGCCTCTTGGAAAATGCAGGTTTAAACCACAAGGAGATGTCACTACACACGTCAGAATGGCTAAAATGAAAAATAGCGATAACGCCAAATGCTAGCGAGGGTGCAGGGAAACTGGGTCACTCAGACATAGCTGATGGGAATGTCACATGGTACAGCCATCTAGAAAATAGTTTTATGGTTTCTTTTCAAACTAAAAATAGCCTTACCATATGACCCAACAATTGCACTTTTTGGCGTTTATCTCAGGAAAATGAAAACTCATCTTCACCCAGAAACCTGTCCATGAATATTCACAGCAGCTTCGTTTGTAATCGCTGAAAGCTGGAAATTGCCTAAATGTCCTTTAGTGGGTGAATAGTTAAAATGTGGTACATCCATAGCATGGATACTACTACAATAAAAAGGGACAGAGTATTGATGCGTACAACAAGTTGGATGTGCGTGTAGGGAATTATGCAGTGAAAACAAAAAGCACCAATCTCTGAAGGTACTATTCCGTTTTTAGAAAACACTATTAAAATAAAATTATAGAAATGGAGAACAGATTAGTGGTTGCCAGGGATGATGGTGGAGGAGGAGTTGACTACAAAGGAGAAGCACAAGGGAGCCTTGTTACAATGGTACAATTACTACTGTGACTGGGTCATATTTACACAGTTAAATTCCATAGAACCATGGAGATACATTCTGAGAAAGTGTCGTTAGGCGATTTCGTCATTGTGCGAACATCACAGTGTGTACACACACAAACCTAGATGGTATAGTCTACCACGCACCTAGGCTGTCTGGTACTAATCTTATGGGACCACTGTTGTATATGTGGACCGAAAAGTTGTTATGCAGGACATGACTGTACAGGAGTCCGTGTGTCAATCTGAGTGTGCTCTGTGGGTTGTAGCCATTTCAATGACCTGGTTTTGTTATTGTATATGATTATATGAGATGTCAACATTGGTGGAAACAGAGTGAAGGGTGCATGGGACCTCCCTGTACACTTCTTTGCATCTTCCTGTGAATCTGTAATTATTTCAAAATAAAAAATTTTTAAAATACGTATTTACTAAGAAGCATAATAAACCTAGGAGGAAGGAGTGGAGTGTGTGACGTGATGGTGAGGAAATAAATTGGTAAGCATGTTTTTTGGAAAATCTAAATAAACATCAATTACAATGAGTGATTTAAGGGAGTTAAAAGCAAGATGAAATAAAACTGCCAGATACAAACAATGTGAGACCAGAGAGGGTAATCAGACTGAAAGCATTCTAAAATCCTCCTATTGTCTAGGAGGAGGACAGAAAACCATATGTTTGCAATATCTTTATGAGAAAAAGGTAGAATGGCATCTGAACCAACAGATGTTATTTTAATTCATCCTAAAATCATTCACTGGGTATCTGCTGTGTGTCTGGAAACCTACTAGCATCACTAGGTTCTATTATAATCCTGAAAGCAGGTGGCTTTATCCCCTTTCATTGATGAAGAACAGAAGAGGCAAAGTGGGGCGAATAACATATGAAAGGTCATAGCAGTGAGTAGTGAAGCCAGGATTTGAACCCAAGACTCGCTGATACCCAGGCCTCTGTTCTTTTAACCCCACTGTGCCCTCCTGGGTATAACGAATGTTGAAGTGAATTAATTTTCTAAAGAGAATGCCTGCAGTGTTTTGAAGGTGAAATATTTTGACCTTTTATGGAATGAAAAATGAATCATCTCCAAACTATGGGTAAACAGAAAGCTTTCATATCTACCTTTTGCATTTCCTTTCATTGCCCAAAGCATAGGCAAGCTTACTACAAAACAGAAAGCTTTCCTCTCTTCCCTTTTCCTTTGTGAACTCTAAACGGTCATTGGGAAGCTGTGTCGCAGGAACCCCACCTTCAAGTAATTGAGTTACCTGGAAGCAGGAAGAGCATCAGTTAACACTCAGATTTAGTGTTTTCTCAGTAAAGCAGAGAGCATAGAAATAAAATGTTTGATCTTATCCTGTGTGGATGAGAAAAGGAGGTGATTGTTTTGAAAAGCAAGGAAAATTACATGTCTGTTGAATTACTGGTTAATTTCCCATTTGTAAATCTTGTTTGTTTCTCCTGATTCTAAAATGATCTTGAAGTCCAAGTATACTACCTTCTCTCACACACATGTTCACAGAGCATGTGGGGAGAACACACACACACACACACGCACATCGGTAATGAGTCCCTAGGAAAGAAGTAAAGAAGTATTTGGACTCAGTTGCTCATGTTTGCTGACAGGTTTGAATAAAAGAAACCTGAAGATTCGTCTCTGATCTATCAGGCTTTTTCTCTTTCTTTTAGGCTGGAATAAATGACTAAAGCTCTCCATTTTATAGGATTAAAAAGAAGTACTTTTATCTTGAAACATTGTGAGGCAGAAGCTTCTATTTACTGGCTCATAAAAGATTTTATGCCTCATCTGTTGCACTTAGGATGACTGTAGAGAATGTACCAGAAAAAGATTTGAAATGTGTTGCCTCCTGAAGTCAGAATTATAATCAGGTGTATTATTGAACAGTCTAACTTTCCTTAATGTGTACAGATTTCTGCACTGGCAGGAAGTATTGAAGAAAACCCAAGTAGAACATTAAGCAAAATATAGTGTCAAAATCTAAAAACATGTATGATTGCCCAACACTGTGTGTGCAGACTTCAGAATGTGTTTGCCCAGCTCTTTCGCAATAGTTCCATCTGATGAAAGAACAAAAAAGCACCTGTCCTGGGCTGAGCTCCCAACCTTCTATAAAAACATCAGGAATGAAGTTCTGATCCCAGTCACACCATTCTAGCTCTGTCATGGAGTAACTTCGAGACCCTGGGCAACTCTCGCTCAATTTCCTCATCCATCACATCCTGACCCATTTCCTAGGAGATTTCAGAGGAAGATTGGCACTAGAGAAATGTTTATAAAAAGCAAGATGTCTCCAAGAAATTCCTAGTGACAATAAAACAAGGGACCATTGATTTATTTTGTAACCTTGATAGAGTGAAGAAAGCTACCCTTTTAACATGGAAAAACGAAAACAAAAGTACCAGAAAAAAAATTCACCAAAAGTCAGGCAGTTGTGACCATAATGCTCTGAATTCTTCATGCCCAGCCCCATTTTGGCATCAATGTTTTTCCAAAGGGTTACCTTCGGTGCAGTCTTTAACAGCACTCACCGTTAACATGGTCATGGTTATGGAGAGTGGCCAGGTAGCTCTGCCTTATCCAAGCGGACCTATGAAAAGTCGCTCCACTGAAATTTGGTTTATCTTCTTAACGAAAGATCGAAAGGTTATTTCTGAAATTTTTGTTTGAGACAAATGTTTCAATGAATTTCCATTATAACATTTGTTTCTCAATGTTTTGATTGGTCGTTTCGCCAGATCAAAATAGTTATTATTTCCCTAATACATTAACCTCGAGAGATGATATAGCATGTGGTTAACGTAAAGCGTAGACTGAAGCCAGACTGCCTGCAGTCACATCTCAGCTCGATCATCTACAACGATGGGATGTTGGTTAAATTACCTACCTACTTCTTGCCTCAAATTACTTATCTGTAAGTGGGTATAAAAGTCGAACCTACTTCATAACGTTGTAAGGATTACATTAGTTAATTTATGTTTATTACTCAGTCTAGTGCCTGAACCATGCTAAGTACTACATAAGTTGAGTCTTGTTATTACTAAGCATTTCTTAAAACCAACGTGAGAAAATAAATCATGAGTTGTTGGCCCATCTTCAAAATGTATCTAGGACCTGACTGCATCTTACCTCCTACACTTCTAGTTCACCACCACCTCTTGCTGGGACTATTGCAGTAGCTTCCTGACTGGTTCTTCTGATTCCCTCTTGTCACCAAGAGTCTCCGTAGGGCAGCCTTAGTGATCGATCTAACCCCTGAGTCACATCACACCACTCTTCTCTTCCCTGTGCTGCATGGCCCGTCATCTCATTCAAAGTACAAGGCCATCTACCATCTGGATGAGTACAAGCCCATCCACCATCTGGTATCATCATCTGCCACCCTCCCCTCGTCCCTCTGCTCTAGCTACTGGCATCTTGGTAGTTCCTTTAACAGCCTAGCTTATTGCTATGTTAAAGCCTTTGTACTTTCTGTGCCCTTTATGTGAAAGGTTCTTCTCCTAGACATCTGTGGGTAGGGTGGCTTCTTCATTCAATCCTTATTCAAATGTCATCTTATCTGAAGTGGGCTTCTCAGGCCACCCTTTCTGAAATATCTTTTCCTTTCTTGTTAGGTTTACCCCCAACCTGCTTTATTTCCCTGCAGTGGACTAATTACCATCCAACATAGTATGTGCTCATTTGTTTGTTGACATAGCCTTGTCTCTCCCCAACAAGCATAAAAGGTCCATGAGAGCAGGTGTCCTGTTTTGTTTACCGCTCTTTTACCAGCTGCTAATATGGTGCCTATATAGAGTAGATACTCAACAAATATGTGATGAATAAATTAGTGAACTGGAGTAGATGATAGAGTAGCTCATATTTGATTGTCAAAGCACAATCACAAGGGCACGCAAATTGCTTTTTTGCACTTATACCTATAAAGAGTGGGTCAGATCCCCAAAAGATTTCTATGGTGACAGAAAGCAGAGCAGTGGCTGCTCGGGGAAAGCAAGGATTGCAAAGAGTATGAGGGAACATTTGGAGGCAATGCAGATATTCGTTATCTTCATTGTGGCGGTAGTTTCATGGGTATATGCATATATCAAAACTTATCAAACTGTACATATTGTACAATTTGTACAATACTTTATTGTATATTAATTTGCCTCAGTGATGCTGGTTTTTTTCCTGAACTTATTTATTTTTTTGAATACATGAGAGTTTATCTTTTTTTTTAACTTTCAGATGTACATCATAATATATTTCAAATTCTGTGTAGATTTCATCATGTTCACCACCCAAAGACTAATTATAATCCATCCCCTCACATGTGCCTAATCACCCTCTTGCCCTTCTCCCTCCCCACTTCCCCTATGGTAACCATCAATCCAATCTCTGTTGCTGTGTGTTTGTTTGTCATTGTTTTTATCTTCTACTTATGAGTGAGATCATATGGTATTTGACTTTCTCCTTTGGCTTATTTCACTTAGCAAAATACCTTCAAGGTCCATCCATGTTGTCACAAATGGCTGGACTTCATCCTTTCTTATGGCTGAGTAGTATTCCATTGTGTATATACACCACATCTTCTTTATCCGTTTGTCCCTTGATGGGCACCTAGGTTGCTTCCAAGTCTTGGCTATTGTGAATAATGCTGCGATGAACATAGGGGTGCATGTGTCTTTATGCATTTGTGTTTTCGAGTTCTTTGCATAAATACCCAGCAGTGGAATAGCTGGATCATATGATAGATCTATTCTTAATTTTCTGAGGATACTCCCTACTGCTTTCCATAATGGCTGCACTAGTTTGCACTCCCACCAGCAGTGTATGAGGGTTCCCTTCTCCTTCCATCCTCTTCAACACCTGTTGTGTCCTGTCTTGTTAATTACAGCCATTCTGACTGGAATGAGGTGATATCTCATTGTAGTCTTGATTTGCGTTTCCCTGATAGCTAGTGATGCTGAACATGTTTTCATGTACCTGTTGGCCATCCGTATATCTTCTTTGGAGAAATCTCTATTCGGATCTTTTGCCTGTTTTTTAATTTGTACAATACTTTATTGTATATTAATTTACCTCAGTGCAGCTGGTTTGAAGAATTCTTGGGTAACTAGCCTAAGGTCACTCAACATTTTTCTGGCAAAGCTTGACTAGACCCCACATTGGCGGATTCCCAGTTGTTCCCTGCCCACCAGGTGATAAATGAGACCTGCGTCTTTAACAGTAACAACCCCAATTTACAATAACATTTATTTATGTATTCTCTGTGTTGAAAGGGGAACTTTGACTTTGCAGTTTAGAAGTGCTCTCTCTCACTTACATAAGGTTCCTTACCTTAAATTAAGTGAAAATCAAATCGCCAAAAATAATTGGATGGTATTTGAGGAACTGCACGTTTATAGAACTCGTAGATGAGCAAACTGAGAGAACTCAATGGTTTGACCACGGTCATCTGGAGCAGCCGCTTTGGCACAGGAATTAGAAACTGGATAACCGTGAATTTTGTTTTTCAGCATAAAAACCACATTTCTCTTCTTTCCATCCTTTATTGGCAAATTGTACCTCTCTTTTTTCCAAAGTACTGAAAATATCTTTTCTCAAAGTCCCTCATGCCTGTTTTCTTTTTCTCTCTTGTGAATGAGGCCTAAATGCCTTCTGGCACACACAGGACTCACTGTTATGGTTTCTTGTTTTTTTTTTTTGATTTAGCATGTAAAATAGGCACCACCTACTGAAAATAATATCAACATAGCTCAAGTCAGTAAAGATTATCAGCAGGATGTGCATGGCAGAGTAAGTTAAGGCTAAAATTCTACCTATTGTGGTCAAATGGGCCACACTTTAACTAATAAATCTGTTCCTGACAAAGCAGTTACTTTCAAATTGATTAATACTTTTCTATTCAAATGGACACATTAAAAACAATTTTTGTACTGTCTGCTGTTGAATACCTACTTAATGCTCATCGACCCAGAAGGATGCAAAGATTAGGTCAGCCCAACTCTCACGTAGACAGAATAGAACAAACACACAAGTATTTTGTGTTGCAAGGAAAGCCCGCTGTTTTTGAGATTCCTAAGACTATTTTCTTTGTTTTGAATTATTAACAAATCTTTACATTTTAGCTTTAAATGCATTAGCTTATCCCCTTATTGCCCTTATATTTCCAAGAGCCTTGGTCAAATAATTTATGATTGAGATTTTTAAGTGCATTTGGATACTAACTACTGCTTAAAGGGTGTGCTTGGTGAATTCATTGATAATATTAGTAATTACTCTTTGGTTTATCTATTATGAGAAATTGTGTGTGTACATATGGATATACAGGTACATATATATACTCACACACATGTGCTTTTCTTAAATCGGGACACCGTTTTCCATTATATTTGCAAGCATCATTCAGTAATCTGAGGCAAGCCTATTCTGGCAGAGAGAAAGAAAACAATGGAAAATTAAAACTCCAATGAGATTTTTTTTCGTTTGCATCATTCCCCACATCTAAACAGACACTAGTATGTTTCCTTGAGTCTAGCTGTGAACTTTGTTGAAAATTTTTCATTTTGCTTTGGCATTTGGAGACTGGATGCTTTCAGTAGGAAGTTGCTGATGGAAATTGATGCTTTTGCTTCTGGCCAAGCATACCGCAGAGATCACAGAGGTACCATCCACCTCGTGCACAGGGCGTGCCTTATAAAACAAGACAGGTCCTGGTCGAGGGGGGTTAGGAATCTGCATCACACTGAGCTCTAGATGGATTGCCAGATATCGCTGTGACCAAAAGTTGTTTGTGTCTGCAGAATTCTAAAAGAAAGATCCTGCACAGTTTTTATGTTTGTTACAATTTTCCATTAAGCTTGTAACAATGCCACAAAAATGGTCAAAAGGAAAAGAAATTTGAATCTTTTAAAAATATTTCTATTATTGCTGGTGGCACCTGAGCAGTGTCTCATCTGACTTGCTTGTTGGTCTTCAGCAATCATTTGGGACTATTTTGAGACTGGATTTTCCACTGCTTTAGCTTAAGCTCCCCACATTTTACAAAATCCCCTTGCAGCTACTGTGTCATTATGACAGAATGACTAGAGAGTTGTCCATAAGCACTGCCTCCAATTCCTCTCCTGTGGCTTCTCTTGAACCCTTCCACTCAGACTTCAATCCTACCACACCATAGAAACAGCTCTGGTCAAAAGTCGCCAGTGACCCCCATGTGTTAATCAGCCCTCCTTGTACTTGACCTGTCAGCACTTGGCATGCTAGACCACTTCCTATCCTTAAGACACATACTTCTCCTGGCTTCCTGGACACCCCTCACTGTCAGCAGTCTTCCCACCTCTTTGGTCTCCGTTGTTAGTTCCTTCTTGTTTTGTTACCCATAAACTTTGGCCTCAGCCCCCAGACATCATCTGTTCTCAACCATTCCAGCGCCCAAGGTGATCTGATCTAGCCCCGTGGCTATGTGGTTGTGTTATTCAGCTCTAGCTGCCATAACAAAATACCATAGACTTGGTGACTTAAACAATGGAAATTTATTTCCTCCCAGTTCTGGAGGCTTGGAAGTTTAAGATCAGGGTGTCAGCATGGTCAGGTTCTGGTGAGGCCTCTTTTCCTGGCTTGCAGATGGCCACCTTCTCACTGTGTCCTCACATGGCCTCTCCTTGGTGCATGTGCCCAGAGAGAGAAAAAGGGCAGTCTCTCTAGTGTCTCTTCTTATAAGGGCGCTAATCCCATCATGAGGGTCCCACCCTATGACCACATCTAAACCTACTCGCCTCCCAAAGGCCCCACCTCCAAATACCGCCACACTGGGAGTCAGGGCTTCAATGTATGAAATTTGGGGGGACACAAACATTCTGTCCATAATAATGATATGACCCGTCTGGCCCAGACCTCTCCCCTAAAGTCCAGATTGATATTTTGGATCACCTACTTGACCTCTCACCCTTAATAGGCCCAAAGATGAACTTCTAATTCCCCCCAACAAAACCTACTCCTCCCAAAGTCTTCCCCATAAATTGTGACCCCATCCTGCCAGTTGCTCACACTGAAACCTCACCATTCTTCCTGACTCCTCTTTTGATCTCATTTTATAGCCAATCTGTCAGGAAATCCTATTCACTTTACTCTCAAAATATATCCAGAAATCTGACTGTTCTCACCATCTCTTATCACTCCACCCAGGTCTAACCCACCGTGTTCTCTCTCCCGGATTAGAGCCTTAGGTTCTCGTGGCCTCCTGATTTTAGTCCTTGTGTCCCCTTAGTCAGTTCTTAACAAAGCAGCCCTGATAAATAAATCTCATCTTGTCACACCTCTGCTCATTAGCCCTCTGTTGGCTTCCCAGCTCATCTCGAGTATAAGGGCCTTCACGGTCTGACCACCTGCTACCTTTCTAATCTCACCTCACCCCATTCACCATCTCACTCATTTTCCTCCAAACACACAAGCCCTTTGCTCTTCTTGGAACACATGCTCTTTCCTCGGGAAAACTTGCCACTCCCTCTGCTTGGATTGTCTCTCCCCCAGATATCTGGGAGGCTTACTCCCACGCTTCTTTTAAATGTCTTATCAGAAGGACATCCAACACTGTGAATAAAATGGCAGTCCACCCACTCCCACCCCATGCTCTGTATCCCCCACACCCTGTTTTATTTTGCTCCCTATTAATTGGCACACTCTATACTTTCTTAACTATGAATTTAGTGTCTATTGTACATCAGTAGATGCTAAGATCTCTGAGCTCACTGTTGAATCCCCAGCCTTTAGAAGACCCAGTGGCACATGAAGGTACTCAATAAATAGCTCCAGAATGAATGAAATCCGTCTTTTGTGGTTCTAATTCTGCTTAAGTGAATGCAGGCTGCTGCTCTGTAAATCTAAAACAGCCCTGAGTTCCATCAACATTTCTCTATTCCTAAAGCTTTTCATTTAAGGATCAAAATGACAGTTCAATCTGCTTAGTTTTTAGTTGTTCTAACTTGCATAAGCACACTGTGCAGGTTGAATTGCTTGTCCTGCGGAAAAAGGACATCGTCTCTTATTCTCCCTTTTGTTATGTTTTAAAGCATAATGTTTATGTATCAGTTGAATTGCTCTGAAAGAAGATAAAGCCAAGCGAATGCACAGATGCCTGTAAGGGATAGTAATTGGAGCTGGGTCTTGTTTCTCCATGTTTCTTCCAGCCCAGGGTAGGCACTCAACCTGTCTAATGCATGTGATGCTGGGGGCAGCCCAAGATAACAGCTTTACTTGATGAATTCTTTAGCTCATCAAGCACAGTGCTTCCTGCTTCTTTCTCAAAGCTCTAGTAGGAATGCCAATCATTGTCATTTTGATCTTGAGAGACTTAGGGAGGACTCTTACCTATGAATGTAGGGACAAAGGGACAAGGTTATTTATGGTGAATCTGGAGGCAGGGGCTGTATTTTACAGGTAGTGATGGGGAGACCTGGGGACGTGGATCTGCGCAGGGGCACTTAGTCACTGTGGTCCCTCCCCACCCACCACTCCCAGAGCTGCCTCAGCCACCCTCAGACATTAGTTCTTTATTGCGACCGTCCCTGCGGTTGAGAACAGAAGCTACTCTTAAAAGGCAGCCGCTGAAACTTCAAAGGAAGCAGGGAGGAGGAAGTAGCCATGTGTGATGTCTCTTAAGTGCCTCTTCAGAAGCTAGCAGGGGGGAACAGAAGATAAAGGTACAATAAAACATCTGTCAGGGTCTTTTAAGGGCAGGTTGGAAAGTTCGTTTTGTCCAGCCCAGCCCCAGAGATTTACGTCATGGGAACTGGTGCCCTGGAGCCAGCCTCTCCTTGGAGTCCCCGCATGCTGGAGGCGAACCGTTTGAGGGAGCGACTGTGATCTGATCTCATTACCCTCCTGCACCTGGAATTCCACTGGCACCAACTCTCTGTTCTCACTTGCCCTTAAACAAGAACTGGCTTACAAGGATACGCTTCACAAAGACTTTGTAAAAGCCCCATTCTCCACCAGGACAGGTGCCATCAAGTGACCAGAACACTTGACCCACAGATCGGCCTCACCCACCGTTCTCTCTTCTCTCCTTCTCATACACCCTTGCACACTCGCAGGCACAACTGTGCTCCTGAGTACCTATCCCAGGCCTTCGAGAATTGGGGCACTTTCCACTGCTCTCTCTTTGGATTCTCCTAGACAGTAGCTCTCTGGAACCCCTTTATTCCTCTGGCCAGAGCTGAGGGAAGGACATTCCAGATCTCCCCATAGGGGCAGTGTGTAGAGGGGCAAAGACAGGAGACACAGAAGAGGCTTGCAGAAGCTCCACACCCTCTGGCATGGGCCCGAGGACACAGGAGGAGTGATACTGGAGCAGCAGGGAAGACACAAGGAGGAGCGGGCGGGAGGCCAGGGACAAGCCTCAGAAGGGACTCGCCCACCTCGCACTCTCACTGCCCACTTCAGGCAGGAGTCTGGCTGGAGTTTCTGGAAGCATCCACAGGACAGCTGTGGCCTGTCACGGTGGAGGGAACTTTTATAACAGCCCAGGAAAGCCTATTGAAAGCTCCGAAGAATCAGATCATGAACAAATAACAGAATAATTAGCATGTAATAGTAAGAGGAGAATTTTAATTCTTAAATAGTAGCAAAAAGCAGTTCACCAACATATATAATGTGGAGACTCGAAAAGCAGCTCACCATGACTCAGCGTTTCCTACCAACATGAAACCAAAAATAGAGTAACCAAATCTCTGGAGACAGACAGGACACTCAGGTACCCGCCTCCAGTAGGACAACCCACAAAAGAAGCCTAGGATCACCGTTGATAGAGTGGACAGCGTACCAACCGGAATGCCAGCAGGCAAAGAAGGTTCTATTCCGAGCTTTGACACCAATGTTTGGGAAATGCTCCTAATCTTTCTGTGTCACACACAAGTCTGCCTGGAGCAAGAGCACAGAGGCTCATCCACCATCTGTCTACGTATTTTTAAAGCTATAAATCAAGCTGACAAACTAAAGTATGTTCCATCCTCATACTTTGACCAGTATATCCTCGCAACAACCTAGAAAGCCAGAGTTGATCTTAGAAATTCTCAGCCGGTCTGAGTTCTGTGCTGGGTCGTGAGACCATCCCCACCTGGCAGTAGCCCTCCTTTCTCTTCATTCTACCTCCAGCTCCGTTTGCATTGCACATGGCAGCGATTGCCCAACCTGCGTGGGTGAGCGCCCTCCACACACCCTGCAAACAGTGGTGCCTTGAGCCCTGCTCAGTACTTGGGGTGCATGCACCGATGTTGGGGGTTGGGGGACTCTAAAGTGTAGGGCCCCGGGCAGGGGCCCCTTTGCCATGCTCCTCCTCCATCACACACTTTGGCCCTTATTCCATCGGGACTTACCCTCATAAGCCCTGCACTTCCATCCAGTCACAAACATTAAGGGGAGCTGATCATTCCCACGAGAACCAGCCTTGGGTGGATTAGGTTACTTAATGGTTTTCACATGATAGAGCAAGTCTGTTTTTTTTTTTTTAAGAGCTTTGAAATGAAGACCAGTGAGATATGAATTCCCCTAACTGCCCACACCCTCTTTCTCACCACTCTGGAAAACTTCTGAGCCTCCCCCTCAGACACCTAAGAAGAAGCTGAGAAAAAGCAGCCCAGGAGAGGAACAGCTGCTCGGCTCGTGCTGCACCCTCGGTCGGTCACGTTTCCCTCTATTGCCTTCTCTAGTAGACCTGGAGAACAAAAAGCAAGGAGTGTTCCTCAGTATCCCTCAATGGCTGGCTGTGGCTAGAGTATCACCTTTTACCTAAGGCATGTGCCTGTTGGACCCCATGACGTGATTGGTTGCACACCTGGGCCCGGCAGTGGCAAAGGCCAGCTGTCTGCAAATTGATGGTCATTCTTTGCCCAAAATATTTTCCTGAGGTCCTAGAGAGTGGATGAGTTCCAAGAAAGTCACACACTGATGGGATCCGTACTTGCTGGGCTGAGAGCCCCTGTGAAAGGCTCGGCCTTGGAAAGAGACCAAGGTGTGGAGCCCAGGAATGAGTGAGAAAGGGAAAAACGTGGGAAGAGGTGGCACCAAAGGCTCTTTGGGGTCCAAGCATCCCACGTTTACTGCTTTTTAAAGATGAGCTTGAAAAAGTAGAGAGTCTGTCGTACGAAAAGGAACCCCACAGATACAGATCTACTGGCGTTTGTTTACGACATTTGTCATCGAAGGATGGTTTTCATTTTTGTGTCGTTAGCATGACTTAGGGTGTAAATGTGTAAAGAAGCATCACTGTTCTCATTTACCCTGAAAGTTTCCTCTGGAAACTCTTGATGATCCCAAGGTTTAGTCACCAGAGGAGAAAAGAGGTTCATCCCATTAACAAACGCCTCCCCATGTCCCTCTCCGCCGGCTTGAGGATCAGTTTGTACCTTTTCCAGCAGAATAATTTTCACATAACAGTAGAAAAGAAAAGAAACCCTGAACAATAAAATTCATAATACTATATATTGGTGTTTTTTTAAAAATCTGCATGTAAATTATATAAAAGCCAATATTTCATACTGGAAAATTTTCTGAAGATACATTCATTCCTTCATAATAATTACTGGTTATTATTATTTAAAATATTAATAATTTAGCAGGGAAGAATATAAACTTGGGATTAACTCAGCCGTTTTCTCGCTAATTTCCATAATCTCTGTGCCTAGATCTGCTGATTGGTGTGATTAAAGAAAATGCCAAATGTATAAATCTGCTAGTGGGAGTGGTTATAGACTTTTTAAAAATTATAGTCAATCTTTCTGATACTTGGAACTGTAAAAGTTGCACATTTCATATTCCTAAAAGGCCAATCAATGTTTTTCTGGGATCACGATTATTGTGCTTTTATACTTTCCTTCTTATTTTTACAAAAATCTTCTTCTTCCTTTTTTGGCCTTTACTCCTTGCTTTGTATTATAGAATTTCTACATCCACCCTTTCAGTAAAAGCCAAGGAAAACTTCCAAATTTCCATAACTACATCCAGGTTTAAGCTCCTGGGTCAAATCTGGGTGCTCTGTGGAAGGGCCACTAGCTCGACAGCATTATTTTGATATTCTTTTTCAAAAGATGATTTATTCTTTAACTTTTTGAATGGGAGAAGTACAGAAAACAACAATAAAATAGATGTTACTGAAATTAAACAGGTATTCACATCTCTTTAAGACCTGAGAGGCAGCGTACACAAGGGTTGAATCATTAGCTGGGTGAGTCACACCCTGCTAGTCATACTTCTCTTTGCCTCACTGTTCCTCATCTGTAGAGTGGGGATAACTGGGGAAGCCACCTCATAAAGATTAAATGAGTTAATATTTGGAAAGGGTTTCGATCAGTGCGTGGCACGTAGCAAGTGCTATATGAGTTGTTGACAAATTTTTAAAAACATGTTTCTAGAATTGCTTCAAGCCTCTTACGTTTTTAAAGAAGCAAAATATTGCAAAACCCCATCTCCTTTCCTTCCCCCTCCTTCTTTCCCAGAGCTGACCACATGCTGAAGTTGGAGGGTATGATTGCCAGGCAGATTTGGGTGCTTCTCCTGTATTTGGTGCCTTCATAAATAATGTGTATTACCATTTTGTGTGTTATAAAACTTTACATAAGTGGGATCATCCTGCTTGTATCCGTTTGAAACTTTCTGTGTTCACTCAACTTCATGGTTTTTTTTTTTCTTTTCTTTTTTTTTCTTTTTTTTCTAGTTCATATTTTTTTTATTAAGATTATGATAGATTACAACCTTGTGAGATTTCAGTTGTACATTATTATTAGTAATGTTGTGGGTACACCACTTCACCCTTTGTGCCCTCCCCCCACCCCCCCTTTTCCCTGGTAACCACCGATCGGTTCTCCATGTCTATATGTTAACTTCCACCTATAAGTGAGGTCATATAGAGTTCGTCTTTCTCTGTCTGGCTTATTTCGCTTAACATAATACGCTCAAGGTCCATCCATGTTGATGCGAATGGAACAATTTGGTCCTTTTTTATGGCTGAGTAGTATTCCATTGTGTATATATACCATACCTTCTTTATCCAGTCGTCAGTTTCTGGGCATTTAGGTTGGTTCCACGTCTTGGCTATTGTAAATAATGCTGCAATGAACATAGGGGTGCATGGGATTCTTGGGATTGTTGATTTCAGGTTCTTAGGATAGATACCCAGTAGTGGGATAGCTGGGTCATAGGGTATTTCTATTTTTAACTTTTTGAGGAATCTCCATACTGCTTTCCATAGTGGCTGCACTAGTTTGCATTCCCACCAACAGTGTATGAGGGTTCCTTTTTCTCCACAACCTCTCCAACATTTGTCACTTTTGGTTTTGGATATTTTTGCCACTCTAACGGGTGTAAGGTGATATCTTAGTGTAGTTTTGATTTGCATTTCCCTGATGATTAGCGATGATGAACATCTTTTCATGTGTCTATTGGCCCTACTTATATCTTCTTTGGAGAAATGTCTGTTCATGTCCTCTGCCCATTTTTTGATCAGGTTGTTTGTTTTTTTGTTGTTAAGCTGTGTGAGTTGTTTGTATATTATGGATATTAATCCTTTGTTGGATAAGTAGCTTGCAAATATTTTTTCCCAATTAGTGGGCTGTTTTTTTGTTTCAATCCTGCTTTCCCTTGCCTTGAAGAAACTCTTTGGTCTGATGAAGTCCCATTTGTTTATTCTTTCTATTGTTTCCCTCATCTGAGGAGTTATAGTGTCCGAAAAGATTCTTTTGAAACTGATGTCAAAGAGTGTACTGCCTATATTCTCTTCTAGAAGACTTATTGTTTCAGGCCTAATCTGTAGGTCTTTGATCCATTTTGAGTTTATTTTCGTGAATGGTGAAAAAGAATGGTCGATTTTCATTCTTTTACATGTGGCTGTCCAGTTTTCCCAGCACCATTTGTTGAAGAGACTTTCTCTTCTCCATTGTAGGCCCTCTGCTCCTTTGTCAAAGATTAGCTGTCCATAGATGTGTGGTTTTATCTCTGGGCTTTCAATTCTGTTCCATTGATCTGTGCATCTGTTTTTGTACCAGTACCATGCTGTTTTGATCACTGTGGCTTTGTAGTATGTTTTGAAATTGGGGATTGTGATGCCTCCGGCTTTGTTTTTCTTACTCAGGATTGCTTTAGCAATTCGTGGTTTTTTGCTGCCCCATATGAATTTTAAGATTCTTTGTTCAATTTCTGTAAAGGATGTCCTTGGGATTCTGATTGGGATAGCGTTGAATCTGTAGATTGCTTTAGGTAGTATGGACGTTTTAACTATGTTTATTCTTCCAATCCATGTGCATGGAATGTCTTTCCATCTCTTTATGTCGTCGTCAATTTCTTTCAAGAAAGTCTTGTAGTTTTCATTATATAAATCTTTCACTTCCTTGGTTAAATTTATCCCAAGGTATTTTATTCTTTTCGTTGCAATTGTGAATGGGATTGAGTTCTTGAGTTCTTTTTCTGTTGGTTCATTGTTAGTGTATAGAAATGCTACTGATTTATGTATGTTGATTTTATACCCTGCAACTTTGCTGTAGCTGTTGATTGTTTCTAATAGTTTTCCTATGGATTCTTTGGGGTTTTCTATATATAAGATCATGTCGTCTGCAAACAGTGAGAGTTTTACTTCTTCATTGCCTATTTGGATTCCTTTTATTTCTTTTTCCTGCCGAATTGCTCTGGCCAACACCTCCAGTACTATGTTGAATAGGAGTGGTGAAAGTGGGCACCCTTGTCTTGTTTCTGTCCTCAGAGGGATGGCTTTCAGTTTTTGTCCATTGAGTATGATGTTGGCTGTGGGTTTGTCATATATGGCCTTTATTATGTTGAGGTACTTTCCTTCTATACCCATTTTATTGAGGGTTTTTATCATAAATGGGTGTTGGATCTTGTCGAATGCTTTCTCTACATCTATTGAGATGATCATGTGGTTTTTGTTTCTCATTTTGTTAATGTAGTGTATCACGTTGATTGACTCGCGGATGTTGAACCATCCCTGTGTCCCTGGTATAAATCCCACTTGATCATGGTGTATAATCTTTTTGATGTATTGCTGTATTCAGTTTGCCAGAATTTTGTTGAGGATTTTTGCATCTATGTTCATCAGTGATATCAGCCTGTAGTTCTCCTTCTTTGTGTTGTCCTTGTCAGGTTTGGGGATCAGAGTGATGTTGGCTTCATAGAATGTGTTAGTGAGTACTCCATCTTCCTCAATTTTCTGGAATAGTTTGAGAAGGATAGGTATTAAATCTTCTTTGAATGGTTGGTAGAATTCTCCAGAGAAGCCATCTGGTCCTGGACTCTTATTTTTGGGGAGGTTTTTGATTACTGTTTCTATTTCTTTACTTGTGATTGGCCTATTCAGATTCTCCATTTCTTCCTGGTTCAGTTTGGGGAGGTTGTAAGAGTCCAGGAATTTGTCCATTTCTTCTAGGTTGTTCAATTTGTTGGCATATAGTTTTTCATAGTATTCTCTTATGATCTCTTGTATTTCTTTGGTATCTGTTGTGATTTCTCCTCTCTCATTCCTAATTTTATTTATTTGAGATTTCTCTCTTCTTTTCTTGGTGAGTCTGGCCAAGGGTTTGTCGATTTTGTTAATTTTTTCGAAGAGCCAACTCTTTGTTTCATTGATCCTTTCTACTGTCTTTTTAGTTTCAATATCGTTTATTTCTGCTCTTATTTTTATTATTTCCCTCTTTCTACTGACTCTGGGCTTTGTTTGTTCTTCTTTTTCTAATTCTGTTAGGTGTCGTTTGAGGTTGCTTATGTGAGCTTTTTCTTGTTTTGTGAGGTGAGCCTGTATTGCGATGAATTTCCCTCTTAGGACTGCTTTTGCTGCATCCCAAATGATTTGGTATGACGTGTTCTCATTTTCATTTGTCTCCAGATAATATTTGATTTCTTCTTTAATTTCTTCAATAATCTATTGTTTGTTCAGTAGCGTGTTGTTTAGTCTCCGCATTTTTGCACCTTTCTCTGCTTTATTCTTGTAGTTGATTTCTAGTTTCTTAGCATTGTGATCAGAAAAGATGCTTGATATTATTTCAACTCTCTTGTATTTATTGATGCTTGCTTTGTTTCCCAAAATATGGTCTATTCTTGAGAATGTTCCATGCACACTTGAGAAGAATGTGTAGCCTGCTGTTTTTGGATGAAGTGTTCTATATATATCTATTAAGTCCATCTGGTCTAATTTTTCATTTAATTCTATAATTTCCTTGTTGATTTTCTGTCTGGATGTTCTATCCATTGGTGTTAATGTGGTGTTGAGGTCCCCTACTATTATAGTATTGTTGTTGATGTCTTCTTTTAGTTCTGTTAAGATTTGCTTTACAAATTTTGGGGCTCCTGTGTTGGGTGCGTATATATTTACAAGTGTTATGTCTTCTTGGTGGAGAGTCCCTTTTATCACTATATACTGTCCCTCTTTGTCTTTCTTTACCTGTTTTGCTTTGAAGTCTATTTTCTCTGATATTAGTATAGCAACACCTGCTTTCTTTTGTTCATTATTAGCCTGGAGTATTGTCTTCCATCCCTTCACTCTGAGTCTGTGTTTGTCTTTGGGGCTGAGGTGTGTTTCCTGGAGGCAGCATATTGTTGGGTCTTGTTCTTTGATCCATCCTGCCACTCTGTGTCTTTTGATTATTGAAATGTGGGGGCCTACCGCTGCCATTTTGTGTCTTGTTTTCCAGTTCTCTTCAATTTCCTTTGTTTCTCGTCCCATGGTTTAGTCTGTTCTGATGGAGAGCTGCTACTCTCTGTTGTTGTCCTTCTACTTATCTCCTTTGCTCTTGGTTTTGTAGTCCCTTTCTTTTTTTTGATTTTTCAGGAATGAGGGTTTTCCTGAACATTTCTTGAAGAGGAGGTTTGGTGGCAATGAACTCCCTTAATTTTTGTTTATCTGGGAAAGCTTTTATTTCTCCATCGTATTTGAAGGATATTTTTGCTGGGTAGAGAATTCTTGGCTGCAGGTTTTTGTCCTTCAGATTTTTGAATATATCATTCCACTCTCTTCTAGCCTGTAAAGTTTCTGCTGAGAAATCTGCTGAAAGCCTGATGGGGGTTCCTTTGTAGGTTAATTTCTTCTGCCTGGCTGCCCTTGGTATTCTCTTCTTGTCGTTGACTTTTGCTAGCTTCACTACTATATGTCTTGGGGGTTGGTCTACTTGCATTGATAAAGTTTGGAGATCTATTGGCTTCTGTCACATGAAGTTCCATCTCTCTCCCCAGGTTTGGGAAGTTCTCAGCCATTATTTCTTTGAATAGGCTTTCTGCCCCCTTCTCTCTCTCTTCTCCCTCTGGTATACCTATAATCCTTAGGTTGCATCTCCTAATTGCATCAGATAATTCTCGGAGAGTTTCTTCATTTCTTTTTAGTCTTAGCTCTCTCTCCTCCTCTGCCTGCAGCATTTCTATATTCCTATCTTCCAAATTGCTAATTCTTTCCTCCATATTATTGGCCCTACTGTTCAGTGCATCTAGATTTCTCTTAATCTCCTCTATTGTGTTCTTCATTTCCAGTATTTCTGTTTGGTTCTTCTTTATAGTATCGAACTCTTTTGTGGAATAGCTCCTGAACTCGTTGAGTTGTCTATCTGAATTCTCTTTTAACTCATTGAGTTTTTTAATGATGGCTGTTTTGAAGTCATCATCATTTAGGTTGTATATTTCATTGTCTTTGGGATTGTTTTCTGTGTGTTTGTCATTTTACTTCTGTTCTGGAGATTTAATGTAATTTTTCATATTGCTTGATGGTGTAGATTTGTGCCTCCTCATAGAGATAGAGTTTAGTTACTGCTTCCATTTGTTTCTACTGGTGTGGTGGGGGGACAGCTTTTATACTGCTTCAACCAGGAACCCTATCAGCTGTTGCTAACTGGGCCTGGGCCCTTGTCGCAGTCACAGTGATCCTGTAGGTTCCCTCTTCAGCGGTGGAGGCCGTCACAGGGGGGCTTCAGACTGCTGGTGCCTACTGTTGCAGACCACCTAGACGTGGTCCCTCCTTAGGTTCTGCAGCAGTGTTATGGGCTTTCCCAGCGGCCAGGGGCAGGATCACTTATATCTGCAGCTCTGTCACTGTCGGCGCCCACAAAATCTCGCTTGTCCACTATGGGTCACAGCAGAGCTATGGGCATTTTCTACAGTCTGTGGTTAGCTCACCTAGCTATGCTACTTTTGTCCCAGGGTCTTCCAGCCTTGTGGCTGCCGGATGGGTGCTCTCTACTAGTGCTGTGCAGAGGCTATCACTGAGGCTTCTGTGAGACTGTAGAGCTTCCCCCTGGGCCACAGAGCCGGGTTGCTGGAACTCCACCCAGCCCCAGTTCTCTCCCCTAGGATCTCGGGGAGCCCATTGCTCTGTCTGGGGGATAGCCAGATACCTTGAGTTCAGTGGCAGCTGGTCGGCTGCTGCCCTGCCTGGGATTCTCCTCTTTGGGACCCTCCCGGTGTTGTGGATGCTGGGAGGGGCCTCTCCGATAATGGCCAGTAAAGACTCTTGCCTGCTGCCGGGACGGAACTCTAGAGTTTCTCTCCCGGGCTGCATAGCCAGCTGCTGGAGCTCCACCCAGCCCCGGTCCTCTCCCAGGAGATTTCCGGTAGTCCCAAGCCCCTCGGGGGGGAAAGCCCGGTCAGTGGAGCTGGTCAGTGGAGCCGGCGGCGGCAGCTGGCGGGCTGGGGCACCATTTGGGATTCTCTCTGGGTGCCCCCAGGCGTTGTGGGTGCTGGGCGGGGCCTCTCCAATAATGGCAGGGAAAGACTCTGCCTGCTGCCGGGACTGAACTCTAGAGTTTCTCCCCCAGGCCGCGTAGCCAGCCGCTGGAGCTCCACCCAGCCCCGGACCTCTCCCAGGAGATCTCCAGTAGTCCCGAGCCTCTCCCGGGCGAAAGCCGGCTCAGTGGAGCTGGCCGCAGCAGCTGGCAGGTCGGCGCGCTGTTTGGGAGAGCCCCCAGGCGTTGTGGAGGCTGGGCAGGGCCTCTCCGATAATGGCAGGCAAAAACCCTGCCTGCTGCCCAGCCGGAACTTCAGAGTTTCTCCCCCAGGCCGCGTAGCCAGCCGCTGGAGCTCCACCCAGCCCCAGACCTCTCCCAGGGGATCTCCAGTAGTCCTGTGCCCCTCCCGGGCGAAAGCCCGGTCAGAGGAGCCGGCGGCGGCAGCTGGCGGGCCAGCGCGCCATTTGGGATTCCCTCTGGGATCCCCCAGGCGTTGTGGATGCTGGGCTGGACCTCTCCGCTAATGGCGGGTAGGGGTTTTCCCCACCACCTCCAGTGTGTAACTCTGGAGCTTCCCTCTGGGCTCAGGTGTAATTGCGGGGGGCTTAGGTAGGGCTCTGTTCACCTGTTTCCACAGTCGCTCCTCTGGTGTGCGCTCCCTCCTGCCCTTGGCGTGCGGCGATGTTCTGGGGGCATCCGCAGGCTCTAGGCTGTTCAGGGGTCGGGGTTGGAGAGTTTTCACCTATCTCCACCTCCTCCCGGAGGGAAGTCCGTCGGCCTTCTGATGTATAGCAGTGTGGGTCTCTCCGACGTCCTGAGATGCTATATAGATATCCTTTGTCAAGTGATGAATGTCCAATTAGTTGTAGATTCGAAGGGGGAGAGACAAAGAAGTCTGCTCACGCCACCATCTTGGATCTCAACTTAATGTTTTTGAGATTTATCCATGTTGATAGATGTGGTTCTACGTGATTCATTGTAACTGCTCTTACTTTCCATTATATGAATAAACTAACAAGAACAAATCAGTGAGAAATGGTGCTCCAATGAGCATCCTGGAATAAGTGTGCACACATGAGATTTTCATCTGTGATGGATAATTTAAAAGAAATAGCCAGGTTATGGGATGCACATCTTCAGCTTTACCAGGTGTCCCAAAGTGATTGTGCAAATTTACACTCCCACCAGCAATGAATAACAGACGCCATTTTCCCATGACCTCGCCAATATTTGAGGTTATTAGATTTACTGACTTTTGCCTAGCTGATGAGTATAAAATAGTGTGTCACTGATTCAATTTTTATTTCATTGTTAGTAGTGAGGTTGGGCATTTGTGTGTTTATTGGCTGTTGAGGTTTCTTCCTCTATGAGTTGCCTATTTGTATCCATTTTGGGGTATCCATTATTGTCCACTTCCTATTTTCTTATTGATTTATAAGGGTTCTTTAGTTATTCTGAATACTGCTCCTTGGTAGAGTCTGTGAGTTATAAATATCCTCCCTCAGACTGTGGTTTGTCTTCTTTACTTTGTCTACAATATCCTTTGTAGTACAAAAAATTCATTTTAATGTAGTATAATGAAGCACTATCTTTCTCTATGGTTTATGATTTTTGTTTCTTTTAGAAGTCTCTCCCTATATCCATATGCCAGGAGACGACACCATGTTTTGTTTTTTTAAGTTCCATAGTTTAACTTCTTACACACAGGTCTTTAGTCCGTCAGGAATTTATTTTACTTATGGTGTAAGCAAAGGATCTGTTTTTCACTTTTTCCATATGGAGAACCAATTTTCCTGACACTATTTATTGAATAGTCATTTCTCCACGGATCTTACCACCACTTCTGTCCTATATCAAGCTTTCGTAAAACCTGCGTCTTTTTCTAGGCTTTCAGTTTTGTTCTGTAGTTCCCATTTGTTCTTTCCCTGTGCCAGAACCACACTGTTTTAATAGTGTTGATATTTGGTAGGGCAAGTAACTCCCTCTTATTGTTGTTCTTTGAAATTGCCATACTGTTATTACAAATGATCTATTTTTATTAAACTATACTTTCTAATTTTTTCTAGTATTTGAGGTTGCTGTTGAGTCTATACATTGATTGTATATCAGTCAGTCATATTGAATACTTATTAGTTCTAATAGTGTGTCTACAGGTTTCCTTGCATTCTCTGTGATATCATCTGAGAATGATCACAGTTTTGATCCATATGCCTTTTATTTCTTTTTCTTTTGCTGAGGAAGTTTCACACTGAGCTAACATCTGTGCCAATCTTCCTCTATTTTGTATGTGGGTTGCTGCCACAGCATGGTCACTGATGAGTGGTGTAGGTCTGCATCCGGGAACCAAACCTGGGCGCGTCGAACTTAACAACTAGGCCACAGGGCTGGCCCCTATTTCTTTTTCTTCTATTAACTGTGCTAGTTAGGACTTCAGATGCAATGATAGCGAAAATTCTGAACTTAAAGAGAAGGCTCCTAACATTTCATCATTAAGCATTATGCTTGGTGGAGACTTTTGGTGGATACTTTTCACCAAGTTAAGAAAGTTCTCTTTAATTCTTAAATTATTGGCTTTTGAAAAACTATGAATGTGTTATAGGTTTTCCTTAACATTTTTCTGACACTATCAAGATTGTTGCATAGTTTCTCTTTACTCATTTGTTATTGCAGAAAGTATTGAGATTAAACTTTCTAATGTTAAACTATCCTTACATCCCTGAGATAAACTCTTCTTGGTCATGATATGTTTTTTCATACATTGCTAGACTTGCTTTCCAATATTTTACTTAGGGGTTTGCATTTAAATTTGAAGTCTTTTCTTTTACTACTTTCCTAACATCCAGCCTTAAAAAAATGAGTTGGCACTGCCATGTTTAATGTAACCGACAGTTCACCTTAAGTGTAAGAGAGAATTCAATTACGGTTGTAGCATGCCCACAATCAGTTACAGTGTTTCTCACAGTGTTTGCCTATGATGCTTTCTACTTGAATTGTTGAATAACCTTTAAGATTAAATTACTGACTAGGTTGATTTTGCTGTAGGTTCTGTAGTGACTTTGCATTGTAGCTTCTTCATAGACAAGTTTCTCCCTATCCACGTAAAAGGACAGTAAGACTCGTTGGGAATGACCGGGATCGGAGCACCAGAAATCAGCATCTTAGACATTAGGGTCTTCACCACAGCTTGAATCCCAGAAGTCATCAACAAATTCTTGAAGGCATTTTTTTAGAGAAATGCCTTGGGATGCTCACTTCAGTGGTATTATCATTTCACTTGAGTCCCAACTGTACCAATTGGTCTAGAACAAAACAAAGTTAAAGGATTAAGCACTCAGGTGCCATTACTAAGACTTTGTGTTGAGAATGCCTCCAAACAGGGTCTCTGTCCAGTGACTGCTGTCTGTCAGGTTAGTGGATGGAGCAAGACTCTACCATATTTAACTTCCTACAAACTTATTGTTTTTAATATGTCCTTTCATGATGCTAACGCAGGTTGCTGCACAGTTATGACCCTTTAAAGCATATTCTAAATTAGAATTTGGCTTAGAATTGCTATGGCCTGAAAGTTTTGAGTCCCTCTCATAAAGACTCTCCTTTAAAGACTTTCCAGAGGGTCTCCATAGTTCCTCAGTTAAAACTAATAGAAGACAATTAGTTAAAAAACTTGAAGCCTTACGTTGTCTTTGAATGTCAAGTATCTGAGTGAAATAAGAAAATATCTGATTGATAGAGTCCTTTTCAGATGCTGCAGCAAAGATTTGGTGTTTACTCAAAGCAAAGATACTGAAATCTGAGAGTAAAATCATTCCAAAAATAAAGAGCATCCGGACTTTCCGTGGAGAATAAATTTTCTATTATCTTTTTCTTCCTTGCAAGGCAACCTTCACCGTCCTGCTTTGTCACTTACTTGAAAAGCTATTCCCTAAGAAGGGACGTGGCAGTGTAAGTTCTCTCTAGGATGTGAAAATTTCCCGACATCAGAGGGCATGCTGGAGCTTTTCAAGGAACAGACATGGCCTTGTCTTCCAATTGCTGCTGTGTCTGAAACAAACTGTCAGCTGGTGTTGGGCATAAATTGCTACCTTCTAAAGAACAGTGTCATTTATGGAACCACAGTAGGGGTTAGAACACAGGGGGTGGCCATAAGTTTATCCAGTACCTCCCATTCCTGGCACAGTACCTGGCACACCATAGGGGCTTGTCCAGAGTGAATGAAAGATGCCATTTCTACAGGTCCCTCTAAGGTACCTCTCAGTGAATTACACTTTTTAAAAAAATCTTAAGACTTTTGAATTCAGTCTCTTAAGAATACACCACTGCATTAACTATACTGGAATCTTTTGCTTATTAAATACCAATATCTTCCCCATTTCAGATGCCAATTTACATTCTACCACCTCCACTGAAAGTTTTTCTATGAGCAGCCTCCCCTGACCCATCTCTTCTGGCTTAAAAAAAATTAGCCAGTTAACTGAGTAGGATCCTAATTGGCCAGTCTCTTTAGATCTGCAGGGATTATCTTTTAAGATGATCAAATCAAAGCATACTTGCTTTGGAAAGTATAGCAGATCCAAAAAAGCATAAAAAAGAGAACATTATCACCCATGAACTCGCCACCCAAAGACAACCACTCTTGACATTTTGGTGTACATTCATCAAGTAGGTAGACTCAACCGTGAGCCTGATGAAACCAAGGTTCGGGCCTCTATAATAAGTAAGTAACTTTCATGCTGAATTTTATGTTTCTAACTTTGTATTCTTGTTCTTAAAGAGGTCTCTCAAAACTGTATAAGTTTCAGGCCCCACAAAACCTGGATCCATCACTGCCATCAAAGTGACTAACTGATTTTTAAAAATCTAGTTCCTCCACAACTAGAAGGACCTGCAACTAAGATATACAACTATGTATAGCGGGAGTTTGGGAAGATAAAGCAGAAAAAAAAAAAAAATGATTGGCAACAGTTGTTAGCCCAGGTGCCAATCTTTAAAAAAAAAAAAAAATCTAGTTCCTTTCTGTTTTATAACATACTTTGCCACTTAACAAAATGAAATTTTTTTCTCATTGCCATGTTCTTTTAGAATTCCCTTTAATAACAGCATAGTATTCCAATGAATTGGTTTCTTAAATGAATCCTCTAATGTTGAGCTCGCCCCCATATTATTCTTACAAATGATGCTTTGTTGAGCATCCTGGTGAGTACATCTCTGTGCATAAATGTGCAGAAGTAGAATTACTGGCTCGAACCATATGTATATTTTGGGGGCTGTTGACAAATATTGACAAATAACTCTTCAGAGAGGTGGTATCAGTTTACTTTCCCAATAGTAGTATGTGAGAGAACTCATTTTCCCAACCCTTGTCAACACTGTTTATTTTATTGTAAAAATCTTTGCCAATTCCATAGGCGTAAAAAGCTATCTTATTATTTTAATGTTTATATTTTTCTTATTAAGTTGAAAACTTTTCGTTTACCATCAGAAAGTACTGTAAGAGCTCCTTAGATTTTTAAGGCATTAGCCATTTGCCATAGTTGTAATGCAAGGATTGATTTGCATAATCTTAAGTGGATTTGGAGAAACTGAGGAATTTAGGTCATTTGGAATTGTCAACATCATCTGCCTGCGGAAAATGCTGTTTAGGGGAAATTGTAGAAAGCATTCCAGAAGGCAAGCATACATCATATTAACTTGGCCATGTTACAGGGAGAATTGAATTCATTTCAACTAAAAGAGATCTGAGCATCTACTGTGTGCCTAACACTTTACGATATATTGCCATCTGATGAATTCAGCTAACCAGAATGCAAAATTAGAAGCCATGCTTGCAATTTTAGTAAAAAACAACGTGAGAAAAATTAACTCTTCAATTCTTAATGGAAAAGTGGTGGAGGAATGTTTAGGGAAAACTGCTCAGAGGAGGTGATGTGTGTGCCAAACAAAGAAATGGTGGCAAGGTCACCCAAGCCAATGGCACAGCATGGAGTGTAGATGTGTATAGATCTGGTATCTGCAGGGAGCCCACTTCCTGGTTTGCAGATGGCCATCTTCTCGTTGCATCCTCACATGGCAGAGAGCAAAGAGAGAAAACAAGCTCTTCCATGTCTCTTCTAAGGGTACTAATCTCATCGGGGGGCTCCACCCTCATGACCTAATTACCTTCCAGAGGCCACACCTCCAAATACTATGCCACTGGGAACTAGGATTTAACATGAATTTTGGAGGAGCACAAGCATTCCATCCATAGCAAGCCACACTGTGAAAATCCTTGCATAGCATATTAAGATAAAGAATATTTTAGATGTCCCACATTCTGGAACTGATTCTGAGATTCAAAAGATTATGAGGATGTATATCGCCCAAGTGTGACCTGCCAAGTGCGCTTGGTTTTTTGTGAAAGGAAACCAAGAGTTCTTGGTGAAAAATGCATATTGCCTTTGCAGAGCCACTGAGGTAGAAGAATTCTTGAGTTTTCAGGCTTCGCAGGAGGGCCCCCAGTGTTGTGAGGTTCATTTCAACACTCTTGCTTTCAGAGCTCTGCGCCTTCGCCCGCTCGCCCCAGCAGGTGGATCGTTTCTAACCATGTGTCAGCATTTACTTCAGTTGACTTAAAGACAGGAATCTTCTTTCTGAGCTGCCCCCATCATGCTTCAACATCTTCAAGCAGATGGTCAGGCTAAAAGTGTGAGGACAGCTAAGATCGTCCAGAGAGAAGGTTGGAGGAGATGGATGTGGCTAAATGCGGAATTTCAGAGGCTGTATCCGTCAAGGGAGAGATCATGGGTTCTGCGCATTGACAGAACTGGATGTATAAGTTAGTTAAACCATTTACTAGCTGTGACTTTTAGGAAAGTTACTTGGACCTTCTGAGCTTTCTTCTCCCTATCTGTAAAAAGACGTAACACCACCCTGACAAGAGATGCCATGCTGATTAAATGAAAGACATGCGTACCATTTCTGACACATAGCAGACATCCCATAAATGCATTTCCCTGTCCTCTTGCCTTCATCATAAAAAAAGAGTTTATGATCCAACGTCCTTCAGACTTCCTCTGTGAGTCTGGAGCAGCCAGCACTAACTCAGAGCTAGGGATATGTGCCAGAACATGCAGAATGTCCTCACCGTGCCAATAAAACGCCATCGTATATTAAGAGAATTCCTTCTGAGTTTAAGCATTTCTAAATACCTTTCCTGAATTGAGAAAGCAAACTGAAGCAAGTGTCAAAAGACTACTCTGCTCTGTTCGTGAAGGCTTCTTTCCCATCTTCTCCAGATTTTCATGATCTCTAACTGGACTTGTGTATCCAGCTGGCAGCTGCACCAGCCAGACCCTGAGGTAACCATAGTTTAGGCCCATTTTTTTTTCACCCGGAGCCTACAAATTCTATTTCAAGCACACACACGTACAGAATGCAGATGTGGGGCTGACAACCAGGCCCTTTGGCCGAGTGAGGCCGGGATAGTTGACTGTAGTGAGGCCGTAAGTGGCCCATCTGTAGGGGCCTCACCCAGGCATGTTTGGGACCCAGACCTCAAGAGTGGCTTTGGCCTTTTGATGTGGCATTAACAATCACATGGGACAGTCACCACATCTCCTCCTTGGGGAGAAAACATTACACGATCTGTGATCAGACAAGCTTGGAAGTTTTTTTCTGTGCTCTGAAAAATGTGTGACAGCATGGACATCCTGTAAGACTAGCTCCCTGAAGAAGCTGAGGGTCAATACTGTGATGGGTGGAGAGGGGAAATTGAGCTGCTTATGCTCGATGCAAAAGGACCACTCCAGTCAAGGAAGCAGCCACTTCAGAATGTATTTCTAATGTGTATACAAACCAGGAATGAGATTACTAGGCTGTTTATATCATGTAGCAAAAGCTCTTATAGCTTGGGTAGATCCCAACTGAACATTCCTTTTGGATATTGAAATGACATCATTCATTCATTCATTCAACAAACACTTATTAAGAACCTACTACATAACAGTATCACGGGTACTAATGATACCATGGTGAAGAACAGCAAAAAAAGTTAAAAAAGGAATCCCTGACCTCATGAAGCTTACATTCTAAAGGGAGAGGCTGACGATAAACAATAGCAATAATTAAAATATGAATTATAGTGTATAGTGAAAAGTGCTCAGGAACAGAAATGAAGCAAGGATGGGGTGTGAAATATTAGGGAGAAAGGGTGCTGAAATTTTGGATGAGGTGGTGCAGGAAGGCCTCACTGAGAAGTGGACTTTAATAAAGGCCTGATTGATTATTTGGATGGATGTGGACCTACAATCAAAAGTATTTCCTCCCAGATTTTCGAGGCTGTTTCTCCCTTGCCTTTAGTTTCTGGGTTGCTGTTGAGAAAACTAATGCCTTTCTGACTGCTGATCCTTCCTTTGTGACTTTTCTCCCCATCCTCAGGAACTTGTAGGAACCTCTGTTTTCCCTCTGCCATCTGGAATGTCTCAGTGACAAACCTGGGTGTGGTGAGCATTTCATGAACATTTTCAATTTCCAAGCTTATATCCTTCAGTTTTGGGGGAAAAAATTCTTATAATTCTTTTTGTAAAACTTCTCTGTTTTTCCTGATCTCTTTTTTTTGGTTTTTTCTCTTCAAAGCCCCGGCACATAGTTGAATATCCAAGGTGTAAATCCTTCTAGTTCTTCTACGTGGGACACCATCACAGCGTGGCTTGATGAGTGGTGTAGGTCTGTGCCCAGGATCCAAACCGGCAAACCCCAGGCCGCCAAAGCAGAGTGCACAGACTTAACCACTACGCCACTGGGCCGGCCCCTTTCCTGATCTCTTTTACCTAAATCCCCATTATAAGGAATTGAGATGCTCTGAAATAATTCTCTATTTTTCTTACAGGATTTCACCCTTTTCTCATCCATTAGTCTTTTTACTCCACTTTCTGAGATTTCATCCACTTTTTCTTCTTCACTGAATTTTTCATTTCTGCTCTCGTGGTTCCCAGAGCTCGCTCTTGCTTTCCAAATGTTCTCCTTCTGTTGGACTGTCTCATCTCTTCTGAGTTTCTGTTTTCTGTTTACTTTCATCTTTTCTTTCAGGTTAGAGGCTTTTATGAAATGTCTGTTAGTCCCAGGAGTCTGTTAATGTATGTGCGAGGCACAGTTGTAGAACAATCTGGAAGCTTTTCTCTATGATCCAGGCTGCTTCACAATGGATGACCAGACAGAACCTGAACATCACCCTCAAAAATCTGCTGGTTTCTTCTGGTTAGCTAGTCAAGAGGGTTCCTCCGGTTTCCCGACTGAGGCATCAGCCCTTTGCCACATTCTGTCAGAGGACACCTCACCCGCCCTCCCCTGTGCTGTTGAGCTAGAATCCAGTCTGTTTGGTTCGACCTCTTCAATCTTCTGTGGATACTGAGAGTCGCTTGGCTGAGTGGGATAGAAAGGGAAATGTAGGCAGGTTGCTACACCATTGGAAAGAAAACAGAAAGTTCAATCCAGCCCTGTATTGTCCACTCACTCTGCATTCCTACCTTCAGAAGGATCAGGTGCCTCATGATCCCCAGCTTCCCAGGCCTGCATGTTTTATGTGGAGTTCTCCCCTTGAAGACTTAGGTGTCAGCTTTCTCCCGGCTGCTATTGTTTCCCCTCTCATTCCCTCAACTCTTTGATTTATGCCTTTTTATTCCTCGTTGTCATTTTAATGGAATTTCAGGAGGAGGTAGAGATAAATTTGTTACTGCCATATTTAACCGAAAGTCCTATTCTATTTTCTTTCGAGTCTCCCCTGCCAAAGCCTACTCTGGTGATGGTAAATGCCTCCTCAGCAGGTTCCCACAGGAAGTAGGATTCGTATTAAATGTCAGCATCTTCGATAGTTGTTTCAGTTATTTATTTCTGAATAATAAGTAACCCTAAACATAGTGACTTAAAACAACAACAGTTATTTATTTGCTCATGATTCTGCAATTTCAGCAGGGCTTGGAGAGGGCGTCTCATTTCTGTTTCATGTGACGTGGGGCAGCTAACCTGGGCTGGGGCTTCCCCTCCCAAGATGGCGCACCCGCATTACTGGCCAGTGGTCCTGGCTGTAGAATGGGTACTTAGTGGGGGCTGTCCATCAGGGCTTCCATTCTTCTCCATGTGGCCTCCCTATGTGGCTCAGTTGGACTGCACAGAAGCTTGGCTCCATGAGGGAGCATCCAAGACTACACTCACCAAGAGGACAAGCTCTAGTATGTAAGCAATTATCAAGCCTCCATTTTGCATCACACTTGCTAATGTCCCAATGGCCAGAGCAAGTCACATGGCCAAGCCCGGATGCGATGTGGGAAGATACTACACTCCACAGGGACATGGATACTGAGAGACACAGTTCAGTGGGAGCCACATACCCCCGGAACTCTAAAATGCTCTGATCCTGTGCTTGTGTTTTTCTTTGTATAACTGACTTGTTCCATTTTCTACCTTGAAATGTTAGGATGCCAGACTCTTTTCTTGTAAATAGTTTCATATGGTATAAATATTCGATAAATACGTATTATAGCCATAGAAATATTGTAGCATTTCCACTTAAAATGTTTCTGAATAGACTGTAAAGACTTAAACTACGTGTCTTAACCATTGTTGTAATGAATGTGTTTCTAGTTAGTGAAAGACATGGAAAAAATCGCCCTATGAGGGGATCACATTCCTAAATACACCTTTCAAGGGAATTAAGTATTGCCTTTTGCTTTAGGCTACCCGAGGTTAGCGTCTTGTCTTTTTGGTTTTAAAACAGTTGAAAATTAGCCTCTTTAACACCTGCCTGGACTGTAAGAGAAAAAGTGGGTATTTATGTGATAACTAGAGAGTGCATTCCTTGGAAATTCCAAGCAATCATCTCTCATTACATGCTTTCCGAGCTTGTCCTGAACATTCCTGCCTGTGGTAGGATGTAGGTGGCTTAGCTTGTGCTTCCTGTTTCGTGAGTCTTGATCTTGACTGATCACTGTGCTCATTTTTCATGCAGGGGTTCTCTATCTCCAGTATGGAGATGAAACCAAGCAGCTCAGGATGCCGAATGAAATCACAAGTGCAGACACAATCCGTGCTCTCTTTGTAAGTGCCTTTCCACAGCAGCTCACCATGAAAATGCTGGAGTCGCCCAGTGTCGCCATTTACATCAAAGATGAAAGCAGGAATGTCTATTATGAATTAAATGATGTAAGGTGAGTATTCACATCGTTTGCGTGTGTGCATCCACCACATTGCATTTACCATCGCCACCGTTTGTACCCAGTCCTAATCTCTCCGTGTCCCATGAAGAAAGCATAGCTATTATCCCGATTGGCGGGCTTACCTTACACAAGTGTGAATTCACTATCTTGTTTTCTATGATTCACTTACAAGGTGTGGTTTCCAAAGGTGAGGACAGACTTCTCCCACACAGGTCTTTGCATGTTACATATGAAAAGAATGTAAGAAATGATCCAGTCCACTGTTTATTTAAGAGTTAGGGAAACTAAGGCCAGAAAGGTGATGGAGAGACTTGATCAAGATCCTAAGAGTTGAAAGCCATACTTACGAAGAACTTTCCCAATTCTTTCTCCAGTGCTCTTTCCCTCATAGACAAGATGTTTTAGGTAATGATACCATGGAGCCATTATTTACACTAACAAGTTAGAATAAAACAGTGGACTCTATGCTATTGTCCACGAGAAGAGAGGCTGAGAAACATTCTTCCTTTCCATTCATTTCTTAAATAGTTGGCCGTTCCTAAAGGATCTCATCTTCCAGGTGGGCTTTCTCCAGGGCCCCTAGTAGAATGTATTCTAAAATGAGACTGAATGGACTCATGCTATTGCAGGTGGCGTGGATAAAAGCATCTTTTTCGACTGTCATGGTGTTGTGTATAGAGCAAAAGGGATGCAGCTGATCTCTCCCAGCCAAAAACCCTGAGAAAAAAGACTGAAATCAACACAAACAAGCAGTCACTAGTATAGCCTCTAAACATTTTAGAACTTAAAAAATCATTTAGTGAATAATCCAGCCCTCTCCTTTTATGGGGCCAGAAACTCAGATGCGTCAAAGTTCAGGGACTTATTTAAGATCACACAGCCAGTTCATTTCCAAGCCCAGCCCCAAACCTGACTGTCCACATTCTTGGTCAAGAATTTTTCATTCCCTCAGAATGTTCCTTCCCCAACTCGTCTGGGCCACAGGCTGGATTTCTGGATCCCTGCCCCGTGGAGACAGCAGGCTGCCCTGTTTCTTCATGATGGAATTAATGGGAACCACTTTTTAAAAGTATGCCTCTAGTGCATAATAAATGTAAACTGATAAATATCTGACAATGATCACAAATGACATATTTAGGCGTGTGCCAAGGTGTGTGAGTAATTTAGGGCTTTCAAAGTTTGACACATGCCCTCAGGTGTGGGTGCCCCCTCTGTTGCACAATACCCCCTGCTTTTTAAAAACATGTTAAATATTCATGTGTAGCAGAAAATTCATGTTTGTTTCCTGAAGTAAATTATTAATCAAGCTGTCACCAAAAAAATTCTGAATTTGCAAAGCATAAACTGAAACATGAAGTAACCACATTATATATAAAGTATGTGTTTGCAGTAACAAAATCCCATGGAGAGTTTTCACGTGGACGTGCCATTTCACTGTGTTTGTAGTTAGAGCAATCGAGGGAATGGGTAATAATAAATACACATGGAACTTCGTGAAGCTACTTTTGATTATGGAGCTCAAAGCTGATGAGGTTATTGTGAACCATTGGACCCCACTGTCTTGCAGAATTTTTAAAGTATGACAGTGAGTCACGATATTCTAGAAGCTTCCCAAGCCTCAGAGTATTAATCCTAGGACTTCCTGCACACATTCTTCGAGACTGTCATGAAGTAGTCATAGAGAGAAGTGGGAGGGAGGAGAAAGAAGAAGAGGTCCCCAAAACTTCCAAACCGAAATGATCCTCCTTAATGCAAACTCAGTTGATAAAATAGATGCAAGCAGTGCTTGAGAGAAGCAATCAAACATTAACAATCTTCAGTTAATATGTCTATATTTGCAAAATTGATCCTTACACTGCAGCACGAATAGCCTGATTTCTTTTAAATCTCATTTAAAATGTCTAAGAGGAAAGTCATTGATTTATAAATTTGTCTATAATTTTATTTTTCAGTGTTTTGAGTTACATATAAGAATGCATCTAAAAATATTTAAGTGGATCAAATGTTTTTATTTGGTGATGACTATAATGTTTATGCTAGATGATCAGGTGCATATCCTTTCCAGAGAATTATTCTATTCCTCTGCTTTTATGCATAAAATGCCTGTTATATTTTCTTTGAATTGTAGAGTAAATCCTCACTATCAGCATCATATAGAATGTCCCCTCCCTGCTAAAAAACTGTATCATGTAGATTTTAACTGAAGCCAATGGCTTTAATCTTCTAAACCCAAAGATAAATTTCCTTTCACATCCTTCAGTATTTTTGAAGTGAGAGTATATTTGTTAAACATTTGGCTATTTCATTATGGTGTTGGGGTTTCCGTATTTTCCATAGGAAAAGCTACAGAGCGTTCAGGTTGAAATTCTGTGTTGTAAATGTTGCCATGGTAAATGCAATCTGGGCCTTTCCTGTTGGTTCATCATGGATGAACATGTTTCTAAATTAATCATAAACCAACCTCATATATTTTAAATACCTTTAGAATCACGCTAAGTTTTTTTCGTGGCTCAAGTAAGATTTTCACTTTCTTCATATCATCACTTGTGTCTTTTCCCCTCAGCCACAGGGTAAGTTCCTTTAGTCAATCTCCACATCCTCACCTTCTGTGACCTCTCCCCTCCATGGTAATCTGGCCCCGTCTAGTAACAAGGACTGCATGCTCCCCCTTAAGCAGACTTCTAATGAGCTCATTGAAATCTGGAGCAACCGTGCAAGCTTGGGCTAGTCGTGGCTTCAAAGCAATTACTGACGGATATTTAAAGAAGGGAAGCAAGACTAGTCCAAGAATCCTCCACTTTGTTTAAAACAAAAACATAACCCAATAATCCCACCGATTGCGATCAGCCCACAAAACGTGTGGCTGCACCTGGAGGAAAGGAATGCATCTTCTTGCACACACTTCCCTGAGCTCATCGCGCCCGCATTGGAAGGAGTCACAGTGTAGATGGGGCCGAAAGTGCCTTGGGTGGCCCTTGTGTTGATGAAAGCTGAATACGGAGGGAGAAGGACTTCGTGGACATTCATATGTCTTAAATAATTTAAGGTAGGCTCTGAGCAAGATGTGGGACCTTTGCCCTTTGCCTGAGGTATGACCAGGGCTCTGAATGGTGGGTTCAGAAGCAGAGACAGACAAGTGAGAGAATTTATCTGCTGCTACTCCTTCTAAATACCCTGCACGTCCAGTAATTCAACTTGTCTGTAGAAAAGTATTTTTAAAAACTCACTATGGAAGAAAACAGCCATTGTAAAGGTACTAGTTTTGGTCTTTGGGCGACTTTTTTTTCTGGACAGCAGTTACATTTTTTTTTCCCTTCCTGAAATCGTTTGAAGAAAAAAAAGCATTTTTCATTTGTGTGCATTACATGAGATAAGCAGAAAAGCAGGTGTTTGGGCAAAGTAAACAGTTAAATATTTAAATATTAACCAAATCTCTTTGAATGTATTGTAAATATTGGAGCTTTATTGTTTCTTAAAGTGTTAGCTTTCCTCGCTCAGAATCTTGAAAGAAAGTTCACACTGCCTGATATTTATGGGTGGAGAACGACATGGAAAGAAAAATACTTTCCTGAAGAACAAAAAAAAGGAAAGAAAAGCTGAAGTCATTTTTCTTCTTTTCCTTATTTATTGTTGCCTATTTTATGATAAAAGAACATTTTGTCTGGTTGATTGCAGACAATCACCGGATTGTCTGTTGATGTCTTTTACCCGATTCTTGAGGGCTGGCAAAGGAAATGCCCAGAGTAAGGCTCCTTTCATCTGCCATAGTGATTGATGCTTTTGATTCCAGGAACATTCAGGATAGATCGCTCCTCAAAGTGTACAACAAGGATCCCGCACATGCATTCAATCACGCACCGAAAACTATGAATGGAGACATGAGGGTAAGTGCTCCTGTTCTATTTTTTATTTTATTCGGTGGGTCCAAACATCCCTTCTTCTGGCATGTGCTCCTGATGTAATCTCCCCCCACTACTAGGTTTTAGGGGTTCTCGTCACTCATCTCGTCTAATGACTCATTATTTGTTCCTTGGTAGAGAAATCAGATTTCCTGGTCTTTGGGGGCAAAGGGATTGAAATAGGGCCTGACATAGCCCCATCCATCTCTAAGCATGGAGTTTAGTTATGTCCTCACTCCAGGGAGATCCTGAAAATCTTTACATAAAAGGGTCCTTGGTCTATAATACATTAACTCACTCAAAGGATCTCTTGCTATTTTTTCTCTAGTTAAAGGAAAATAATATACAAAAAAAAATGGGGAAAGAAAAACTTGTGCACAATTGCCTGTAAAATCTATTCATGTTCTTACATCAGTTATTCCAAGTCCTAGCATTCTAATTAAATTATTCATCTTCTAATTCACGACTGTTTGCTGCTTTACTGTTTTAAATATGATCAAATCTTATCTCAATCGTGTTGAGGGCATAGTACAAAAATATACACAATTTGTGAGCTAAAATTCTCTAGATTTAGATCATCTCAGAAAATTACCCAAACATTCAAAGCATACAGGGATGTTTTGAAGAAAAAAGAACAGAGAAACTGAAAAGGCAGATTTTAAAATCACATGAACACAGGTCCACTCGGAAGGGATTGAGTTTCTAACAATAGAGCTGCATTTCTCTGCAGTAAAAATGGAAGGGAAAAAAAAAAGATTAGCTTCTCCAGCTGTACCTAACCTCCCCCCCGCCACCCCGCCTGCCACACACACAAATTTAGAAGGTGCCATGCCATTTTATATCATCTTTTCTGAGGATCAGCACTCAGCTGGATGCTGGAGTTTAACCAGAAAAAAATAAATTAATAGGTTTTATGGCCAAAGAAACCCAGGAAATGTCTATCCCAGAGTTGTAGTAGAGTTCTTCAAGGGAAGCTGTTTCTGATTTCTGATGGTTTGTATCAGTTTTCTATTGCTGTTGTAACAAGTTATTACACATTTTGTGGCTTAAAATGACACAGATTTACTATCCTTCAGTTCTAGAGGTCAGAAGTTCGACCCAGGTCTCAGTGGACTAACATCAAGGGAGCATCAGCATTCTTTCTGGAAGCTCTAGACAGAATCTGTTTCCCTTTTTTCCAGCCTCTAGAGGCCGCCCGCATTCCTTGGCTTGCAGTCCCCTGCCTCCATCTTCAAACCCAGCAAAATAGCATCTCTCTGACCCTGCCTCCATCCTCACACCTCTAACCCTCCCTCTTACACTGTTAAGGGCACTTGTGGTTACATTGGGCCCATGCCATACTCCAGAATAATCTCCCTATTTAAAGTCAGCTGATTAGCAACCTTAATCCCCCTTTCCCCTGTAGTTAGAAATTTCAAGGATTAGGATGTGGGCATCATTGTTCTGCCTACCACACAGGGTATGTGAGTTTAGGACCAAGGGGCCAGGAGGTCCAATAGAAAGTGCTGGAAGAATTTCTCTGTAATTCTGGACTGGAATATGAGTGATGACATTGTGGGATCAGAGCCTACACTTGTGGAGGAAAAGGGCTCTTACGGACTCAACTGCTGCTTTTTTATGTGAGAAATGATGTGTGATTTGAAGTGAAGCCTGTGTTGCTACTTCAGAAAAACCTAGGATTTGGCGGTTTATTTTTAGCCAGTTACGCTTTCAGTGCAAACCAGCACCAGGTGTAGACAGATTGAGTCATGCGAATCACGAAGCAGGGACTGAATATTACGGTATCCTTTGCCTTTTATTGCTGCGTTATTCTCCTTCTCGGTGACATTCTTAAGAGTCTTGCTCCCTTGGGTATCTTTACTTTTCGATATGTCTAGCCTTCAAACTGGAGTTTTGTGGTGCTCAGAGTTCTGTTTCTGTTACACGGAGCCTACGCAGGGGCCCCAGCATCGCCTCTGAAAATTCTATTTATGCCTGGGGAGGACACCTGTTTTAACTCTTAAGCAGATGTGGTCCCTACATAAGGACCAGCAGCGAGCATGGAGAGAAGCAAATATTATCCATCTGGATGAAGCCTCTTAGGATTCAGAACTTTTGCTATGGGTTTCGGTAAAGTTGTTCTGTTTCTACTTTTAGACAAGACCCTGGTGGTCACTTTCCGAGTTACCCACAGCCTACTTGAGACAGCAAGTTTTTATCTGAGAAAATCAACTGTTGTCCCAGATGAGCAGACAACAAATGTTCACCATCCAACCCACAGGAAAGCTTTAGTTTCAGTGAAGACACTTGGAAATGAGAAAGAGAATGCAGTGTAAAAGCCAACCAGGTGTAATCACGCCTGGAGTTAGTAACTTGGCCGCTATTCGCAGATTCCAGAAGCTAAGAGACATGGAATTCCTTCAGCCTCACCTTTTGGCTCTGGAGGTTGGAATTCTCTCTCCTTCGATGAAGGTGGCTGCCTTGCCATTAAAGGGAAGGAAGCTTTGTTGAGCCCTGTCTGAGTGCAGCTGCATAGCTCCATCACTCGCGGTGAGGAACAGAAATAGAGACCAGAGCCAGGACCAATTGGTGTAGACTAAACCAAGCTGCACGGTGGGCTTAGGGGAGCTCCATCCTCCCGTAGGTTTGCCATGTGCGCATGGCCCAGAAGGAATTTATGATAACTACTCACATGAGTCCGTCATGCAGCCCTGCGCCTGATGTCATTCAACTTTACTCACCAGCCTCCATAGGCAGCCTGGGACAGACCTCCCAGCTGCCCGCTCATTACCGATAAACACGCCTGTCATGAAAAACATTGGTTGGACCAAGCAGAGGCGAAACAACACACCACCAGGACTTTGTGGTGGCCTCTGAGACTTTCCTTAAACAAGGAATTTAATATCTTGCCCGCAAGAAATGAAAATGTAAGCCTCTAGATCTACAACAGTCAGCCCTCCAGAGCAGTTTCATGATGGTGGTGGTGTTACACAGGAACCATGATAAACTAAAGTGTTGACTCCAAGGCTGTGGGCCTTGGAGCATGCATGCACTACATGCTTGGTGGGGAAAACATGGGTCCACTTTTCATTTAGCATCTAGCTGAGTGCTTTTAAGGCTAGGCTGTCTAATGAGACTTGTGGTTCTCTACTGGGAATGAACACATTCAGCTCCTGATTCTTTACACGTGGGTGCAAATCACCCCCATCTGATTTAATTGTCTGGCTTCTGTTTCATTATATTAGATAGCAGCTTTGATAATTCAGTTTCTAAGGTACTAAGCTCACCTTATGGAACAGACCCTTTTGCAAAAATTATGAATGTACTCACAGGGTTTGTAATTCACAAATGCACAACTCAAACATGAGCCATTCCCTTCTGTGGCTCTCAAAAGGTACCAATGACTTCCTGTTCATCAAACCAGTGGCTTTTTCAGTTTCTGGGCTTCTCTACCTTCTTACGTACTTTAAGATTATTGCCTGAGATTCTCTGCTCCCATCATTCAGTTCTCTCCCTCTTGTATGTCTTCAATTTTTACTTAGATGTAGACAGCTTCCAGATTTGCATTTAGAACACATTCTCCAGGATTGGCCCTGCGTCTTAAATTACTTCCTAATACCCAAATCAGTCACTGCCTCCAAGACCTCTTCTCTCTGAGCTCTGCATCTGACACCAAGGAGTGGTCTTACAAACCCTAATTTCCATACACTATCATTTCTAAATTCCTTGCCTACGTTGAAACACACCTCAGCCCCCTTCATTCACTAACTCTTCTTCCTCTTGACCCCTAAATGGGCTTCAGTGTATTCAGGCAGGCTTCACCAGTTTGTATGCAGGGATTTTTTACTTTGCTCTTTTTTTTTTGTCTGTACCTTTTCACTTACTATTTTTATCTTACTACTGAGTTAACTATTATGTCAAAGTCGATGACCCTTGAAACTATCTCCCTAGCTCTACCATTTGTCTGGAGTTCAAGACCTAATCGTTCAACTTCCAAGTGGTTGTCTTCACATGGATAATCTTCTAGTGTTCCCAGTATATCCTTTTGAAGAAAAACATCCTAATCTTTTTCCCCCCAGCCTTTCCTCCTTGCTTCTCTATCTTTGTGAATGATAGAGTGACTGTGATGGTGTGTGTATGTGTGTGCACACGTGTGTGTGTTTTGAAGGGTGGGGAAGAAGAGATTTAAAAAGTTGAATTATCAGTGATTCTTCAATTGCTTAACTCCTGTTTCTCAACATATCCCACCAGTCATCGGAGCTGGTCCATTCCACTCTGCAAGGCCTCTTCCAGAAGACCCTCCTGCCATTGCTTGTACCAGTCCTCTTACAGTAGCTAACTTTTTAGGGCGCTGACCAAGCACTTTCACTGGTAATTTTATTTAATCCTCAAGACAACATTTTGAGGCAGGCATTGGTAGTGGTTTAGGTATGTTAAGAAATTTGCCCAAGGCCACACAGCTTGAGGGTGGAAGAGCTGAGATTTGAACCCAGCAGCTGGGATCCAGATCCCAAGCTCTTAGCAATGCTGCTCTGCTGTTGTAGTTACAGCACTTATTATTTTTCTACTGGTCAGTTATGCAACCGTTTAACTAGCCTCCCCAGCTCTAGTCTAACAGCTACTTCCTAAGACATGTCCCTAAGCCCAACTCCCCATTGTGCAAAGAATAGCACAGGCCAATAGTCAGTATCACCTCAACCCTGACATCCCAAGCACAGCCACCTCCCAGTTCCTACTCCAAGTATCTGAAATGCCCCCTCCCTCCCCATATAGCTGCCTTTCAAAATTCCACCCATCTAACATACTACAGGACAACGGCCCGATTCCTTCAACAGACTGCAGGCATGAAAAAGGGGTGGTAGGAGAGAGTGTTACTGTGTTTCTCAGGTCCCCTGTATACCGTAACAACCAAAGCCCATGTGTGCGCCTTCTTTGGATCCTGATTGGAACTAACCAACTGTAAAAGACATCTCTGAAACTATTTAGGAAATTTGAACATGTGTTAAGAATCAGACGATATTAAGGGATAACCGGTAATTCTGTTGGGTATAATAATGGCTTGGTGGTTATGATTTTTTTTAAATGAGACACACTAAAGTATTTACAGGCTAAATGGCATGATTAATGGGATTTACTTTAAAATGCTCCAGCAAAACAAACCAAAAAGTGGAAATAGATGAAGCCAAATTGGAAAAACGAAAAATGTCAAAGCTGGTTGATGGGCATTCATGATATTATTTTTCTCTACTTTTTTTATGGTTGAAAATTTCCATAATGAAATGTTAAAAAATAAAAACTTGCTTTTAGAGGCCAAAGAAAAGACTGCCTATTCCATGAAGCTTTCCCTAATGCTCTGTTGGAGTTAATCTTTCCCTTTGGGGGGCACATTGCACGTTCTCCTGATGTTATAATCATTCAGGTGCATGTTCATCTCATTCTCAAGACTGTAAGTTCTTCAAAGGCACAAACCAGCTCGAGTCTGTCTTTGTATCCCTCAGAAAGCCAGTCGTGGTGTCTTCCCCATGATGAATATAAACACTTGTCAGACGGGGTGCATTGAGTACTATAATGATAGTGTCGCAAATGCTCTATTATTCATTTTCTGTCATTAATGAGAACCCACTGTAAAAATATCTCTCTGTTCTCATCACCAGAAATAGTTGTGCTTCTCCCAGTTTATTTTTATCATATGGACACTTTGAATCTTGTAAGTGATCATTTTCCCTCTTTGTGCTGCTAATCTAAAGCTTAGAATTAAATTTGTGGCCCACCCACAGCCAGCGTACAGGCATTTGTGGAGTGTGTTTTGTGTGTTGGCTTCGTTCCTGGCCTCTCTTTTTAATTTTCCTACTTTCATCTTCTTTTTTGTCTTATGTTCCACTTTGACTCTTTTTTTTGGCGAAATTGTAATAATTTTTGTGAGCTCTACTAATTTCTTTGTGGAATCAGGATATAAGTAGTATTCATTCTATATCATTGTTTTTCTGGACATAAAATAATAGACCTTTTTGTGTGTATGTAGAAAGCAATGTGTTAAATACTTTACGTATTACATAAATTAGTCAACACTTCTGCAAGGTAGGTATACTGACTCAGTTTTTTATGGATGATACAACTGAGGCCAGTGATGTCTTTCCCAGGCCCACACAGCTGGTAAGTGTAAGACACTGGATTTGAACCCACTTCTTTCTGACTCTTTGTATTCAGCCCCCACAGCCTCCTTTCCTTGATATGTCCATGTAAGTTTTGCAAGTTTTGAAATGATGCTCCTAATGAGATTTTAGAACACATAAAATATCTTTTCTTAAGTTTTTGTATCACTTAATTCTGTTGTGTCTATTTCATGACATCTTTTTATATTTAAATTTACTCCATTCTCTTTTGTTCTAAGTTAAAAAGATATCCCACCAAAAAAAAGAGAGAGAGAGAGAGAAAGAAGTATGTGCTCATTTAGTATGTATGTCTGAAGTGGCCGGGCTATGAGCTGTTTTTTCGAGGGCAGTGTTCTTGTTGAGAAGAAGGGTTTGGGATTAGGGGGTGGGGGATGGGGATGAAAATAATCCTGTAGAAATGGAAGAGAAGAGAATCTCACAGAAATGGAAGTTTCAGAAAACATTCTTAGCTAATTTTCTTTCATTCATTCAAGGTCCTTCTTGACCCAACCACCGTGGTATTCCTTTCACTCGCATAACGACAGCGATATTAATAACTAACGTTCATGATATACTTACTCAGTGCCAGGTACCATGCTGAGCATTTTGCTCATTTGATTTTCAGAACAGCCCAGTGTGAGAAGAATTCTTATTAGCCCCCTGTTTCAGATGTGGAAGCTGAGGATCGGGGAGGTTAGAGAACTTAATCAAAGCCACACAACTCGTCAGAGGTAGAGTTGGATTCAGAGCCAGGCAGACCAACTCTAGAACTGACCTTCTTAATTGTTCTCGCGGTCACTGCTGTCTTCATCATCGCTGTCCATGCCACCCAGTTTTGAAGACCTATCTTCACCAATCCTTCCCTTACTCCTCTCTCCTCCAAGCCTCACCACTATCCCTTCTCTGAATTTCCACAGAATATTACCTGTCTACCTTCCTCTCTCAGCACACCCAGTTTTTCCTGCCTGCGTTGTAGTTGTTGATGTATACATCTTAAGTTCTTTTCCAATCTCTAAACTTCTTAGGGGAAAACTCCCCATTCCACTTACCTTCACGTTTCCTCTGTTTTCCTGCGACAATGTCCTGCTCTGAGGAAATTCTCATCAAATGTCTTGATGATGAGGGGGCTTTCTTTAGACTTTTCCTATCACAGGCTTTCAATGAATGCCCTCTCTACTAAGATCAGTGCAGTGATTTGTAAATGTAATCATTTGAGGTTACAACACATTCCCTCATTTATCCCGGTAGTAGTTTTAACCAAAATGAGAATTAAGAATGTCTGTCTGTCCTAACAAAATTCCCCATCCTCTCAGTATAATTTTGTTGCAGTTAATAACCTTAGAGTTTAAGATGAGAATAACAGATTTGTCAGATTAAAGTTAAATGTCAAATGCACAAATATCTGCCATTTTTAAAAATTTTATTTTCAGGAGTTAATTCATCTATGATGTAGGTGAATTCTACATCTATGGTAGAAAGTCAGCTCATCTCTGGATAACAAATTAAATAAGACAGATCTTGTTTTGCTGTCTGTGTAACTCAGTAGGACAGATCTTGCTTTTAGGTTGAGTTGATAGTCAGTATTTCAGATACCTCTGAACTTATAAAGGAGGAGTGATGATTTTGGAAAGTTAACTAATTCCATTATTGTGAAATTTCACTGGTGCACTCACCCAAGCCTTGTGCATTGAATCCCTCCTCTGGTTCAGGCTCTGGTGCAAGATTCTGGAGATATAATAGTGAGCAAAGATGGTCACTGCCCTCACAGATCTTACAGTCTAGTAGAAGAATAGAAAGATAATAATCAGTAAGGGTACAAACATCTATAATTTTCACATCAGTTCCCGGCTATGTGAAATCCTTCCCTTCTTTCTATTAGTTGCTTAAGTTAACGCTACAGAACTCATTTATGAGTGATGTACCTACTTATGTCCCTTTTATGTCATGTCTTTCTGACAGCAAAGAGATGTTTCTATTGCAATTGGTAAGAAATTACCCTTATTGAAATGATTAGCTAGACAAACACATCTTAATACAGTGGTGATCCAGAACAAGGTCGAATTTTCTTCCTCCCTCGCTGCTTCCAGTTTTACTTTCTTTTCTTTTTTAAGAAGCAAGAAAGGGTAAGATCTGCTCATCTGTTACGCAGCTTCCAAGTGATACAGATCTCATCTTTCCCGCTGTGTGGCTGCTTGCTTTTCTTTGCACTTTTTTTTTGTCATTGAGAGGTTATGACAACATGAGCCATATTGTATTTATAAACATCACGTGTTTCCTTGATATGGCTTGCAGCTTCTGCCAGACGGAACACATGGAAGAAACATTTCTTGTTAGCTCAGCATTGGTTTTAGTTATGCTGATTTCCGGGACAGGAAAAATGCCTTCCTACTCAGATTTAACTTTCATAGAGTAGAAACAAAACCTCTGAATGTCCGTGAAATAGTTTTAACAAGGGTGGATACTGCTCCTTGAAACCACATATTTTGACTAAAAGCTTCCTTCTGTAAAAAACCCCAAGCCTTGCTTTTAGTCACCATAAAGACAGGCAGAGCTGGCAGCTTTCGAGAGATGGGTGGTTTCAAGGTCTCTGCAAGTCTAAAAAGTTTCTTCTAGAAGAGAAAGGTTCATGGAAGATGTAAGGTAAGAACTGTGCCTTTATAACAAAATACAATTTTCAGAATTGTTTTTGTCATGCCATGACATATTTACATTTAATGGAGCCCAGTTTTCTGTATTCAAGTTCAATTCAATGAGGAATTTAAATTTTAGATTTTTATTTTAACTTCTTGCACACTCTTTAGAAGGAAACTTCTTTATTATTGGCATTAATCTGTTTTTTTAAATCCACTTAAATTGCATTGGGCTGTCTCCAGTTTATAAATCCTGTGATCTGGTTTCTGTTTAACCTTATAATTTAGAAAAGGATTTAAAATGTCAACATTCATTGTTTGCTAGTACAGATCTCAATGATTTACGTGTTTTGTGACAATTTTCAGTGGTTTCACGAAGATGTTGACCTCCATTCAGTTTCTGAGACGAATGTAGAAAATCTGAAGGTTTGAAATGGGGGGAAATTAGTATGTGTCTTTCAACATTCTAGGGAAAAATTATTTGTTGTTTTTTCCTCTTTAAATTTTAAAATAAAAATAACTCTTTTATCTTGGTTTTGAAAATTTATTAAAGAAGTATCAACTTAAGACTAATGAATACCATTTAAGACATCTACAATTTTTACAGAACAGATATAAGCCTGTTATATCAGGTTTAATGCTTGCCTGAAAAAGTCTTTGGCAGAAATTATATTTACTTGAGATAACTATTCTCTCTTACTCTTAGAATAGTTCAGCCACAATATTTTGCATTTATTTCATTTAAAGGAATTTAATGAGAGCAATGTCCCTTTAAATCAATCCATTTCCTTTTAAAGGTAAATGTGTGTATGGATCTGCTTATCCATATCCCTGTGAATATCTTTATCCCAATTAATAGACGAATTAATATGCATGCGAAGTTGTTATCCGACATGGTCTAAATAACGTGTATATATATGTATGTATCAGTCATCATAGTAACCCTATGGCATCGGTACTATTATACCCATTTTAAGATTGGAAAATTGAGGCTGAGGGACATTAAGCAACGAGATTGCACACCAGTAAGTAGCAAAGCTGGCATTCAAACCCAGGCCAACTGTCTCTATACTCCTTGTTTTAAAATCCCACACTGTGCAACCTTACCAGTAGCTTAGAGCTGCAGGTCTGAAGTCAGATGCAGGTAATTTATCTTGAAAGTGATAATTATAGATAAGTGATGCATATTTGACTTCAAGATAAATTATTTTGTACAATTTTGGAATTTTTCCTTTTTAAATCTGTAGCATCTAAAAGTTCGTATCCGACTGGTTGTTTATCCAGGGACCTGGTTACAACTTACTTGGAGTGAAATGAAAACAGCGAATGTCAGATAGTGTGGGGAAAGCAGAAACCACTGTGGATAAACTACCCTTCCCTCTTAACTGCTTTCTTCTTTGCCTTGTGTGCTGTATCACTCACGAAGACTGTTTTCATGGGATAGGGCGGGAAGCTTATTCCTGAAGTTGATTTGGAAGGAAGAAAAGTGTCTTTGAGTGGTGACTGCCTACATGTGCCTGCCTGCTGCCCTGTGAGGCTTCTGGCAGAGCTGTTAAGAGACAGACAGGAAGAAAGTTAAAGGACATTGAAGGTGAAGGGTTCTGGAGTCAGGGTAGCTAGCACAAAGACTGTTGCTTTCCTCACCAGCCCCCCCACACTTCCCAAAGATTGAGACATCCACTCAGCTGCAAAAATATCCTGGTGATTTGTGATGCGAAGTAATTACTGCCAGCAGCATCAACAGAGGATGCAGCTGCTCATCGCCGCACTGCACTTGGGCTTCAGGATTGAGGCGACTTGCTTCCAGTCCCATTTCGGCATAAAATCCGGGGCTGGTTAAACAACCAACACAATTGGAAGTCGACTGGGAGCAGGACCTTCCTCCTGCTTCAGTGGGGACTAGGGTTAGCTCCCCAAGAGTTCTGTGCTGTTGCTGGAGAGTTCAGGGGGAGGTTTACGCCACACCCACAGCCCTGGGATAGCCAAGCCACATCCTTGTCTTGGCTCTTGCAAATATAGATGTTAGCGGAAATTGCCTTTGACTGGGAGCATATGTCCTGGTGTTTTCAGGTTGTAGCCCTTGTATCTACGTGCTGTTTTCTTCCTGGGGTTTGCTTTTCTGTCTCCTCTGTGGGTCCCCATCAGGGTAACGCAGACCACAAGAGATTGTTTCCCATCACATCAGCACAGGTCGCCTCGGTCCAAGGTCCGACCCTATAGAGGGCTGCCAGGTGACCATTCTTTTCTTTAAGCTTTTTCTAAAATTTCTCAGGTAAGCATGTGTTGTTTTCATGTAAATTTATGGGGGGGGAGCACATGTTAATTTTTAAAGAGGAAAAAAATGCTTTTAAGACACATATCACCTGGTGGTCTCTCTGCTCTGCTTCTTTCCCATGGGGTCTGTGATTCCATTGCTTGCGTGTAATTTCCGGGAGTGACTCTGTCTGCTTCTGAGGCATGAGCTGGCTACTGTAGATTTGTGACTGAGGAAATATACCTGACCCGCACCGTTGGCGCTACCTCCAGAAACAGGCCTGACTTATTTGGAATCTAAGGGTTTTAAAGGTGGAAACAAGGTCTTACCCATCATCTCTTGTAACCCATTCACCTGTCAGTTGACCCTCAGGAGGCCTAGCGTGGTTGGACTGACTTGGTCAAGATTACAAAATAAGGAAGTGACAAAAATAGGAGCCGAAGCCACCGGTCCCTTAGGTGAGTCCTTTTCCATCTCCAGTGCCCTCCAGCTTTTGTTCTCACCCCCCTGGGTCCCACAAAGTTTGTTTTCTTGATTGATTTAGGAAAACACTATGTATCTGACCTCTTTTGGCCATCCATGGCTGTGGTTGAGAGTGGCCAGATTTCCCCTCCAGAGAGAAGCGCAGCTCTGTAGTGAGGCCAGAGCTCACTAATTGGAAATGCATGGGCCTCGACCCAAAATAAATGGATTTTGAACTAACCAGATTTAGATTATCCAATATTTTTATTGAAGGAGAATAGGCCATCAAGTCAACTGGAAAACATCAGCTGCTTCGAATTACGAGATGCTTTGAATAAAACAATATTGGCTTAAAAGAGTTGTGTAGCATTACAGCGTTATTTTCAAGTCAGCCTCTTTGCTAAGGCAAATGGCTCCTACGATAACTCTGTTTGAAACTTTAATGTATTACTACTCGAACTACTTTCAAAGCTGTTTTTCACTTGGAGCCGGTGACTTTAGTTAGTACATAGAGAAACAGGTTTTTAAATTTTAATAATTATATAATATCATTTTAAAGAGTGTTGCAAAGATAATTAGCAGAAAGAACTTGAGAGTTAATGAATATTACTACTTCATCACAACAAAGTAAAAAAGAAGTCCACTTAAAATTGACTTAAAGAAAAGCATTAAATGAGTAATAGTACAATTGGTGTAGGGAGACAGCCAAAATGGTGACCATATCTTGTTATTGAGTGAAGTGTAGAAAGCCATGTAGAAACATGGCTTTAAGATAAAGACCATGTCAAGGATTCGTGGAGGGGATAGAGGAAAACGTTAAAGATTATATAGTTGAAAAAAATGTGCCATTTTGATATCATAATCAAATCTAATTCTTGTTTAAGAGTTCTCAAGAACTTCGGTATCTTGTTATTTGCCCCAAAAGAAGAGCTGTTGGATAAATTATTTTTGTGCCCATTTACTTATAGAAGGCCTCTCCAGATAAAAGGTGTGAATATCCAGTGTGTCACTTAAGCTGGGGGACCCCTTCTCATTGCTCAGGCAGCACTAACCCACTCCGTATTCCTGAAATACAGAAAATATGTTTCTCTCAGCCGTTTGATGGACACATGTGCTTGATTTCTTTCTCTTTATTTTTTTCTTTTCCTGTGAAATCAAAGGTCACGTTTTGCCTTGTTCTGATTTAACTCTTTGAACCTGCTCCTTTTCATTTGCCCTTGATATTGTAGGAAGAGCTGCCAAAGAAAAACCCAAACAATAAGAAATCGGCACGATGTCAATGATGAGGCAATTCAGAAACGGCAGCCACCTGATCTGCAGTGTGTTAAACTTCAATGCATACTTTTCATGAAACGCACTTCTCAAGCGTTAGGCGTCACGGTCAGTCGGATACGTTCATTACGATGAGGTCTAGTACTGTTCCTTGCACTCACTTCCCAGGAGGGAGGTGAATGAATAGAACATTCCGTCGGTGGTTGATCCCTTGCAATAGGGACGGAGGGAACATTCTAGATACAGATCCACAAAGTGGATACCATTTTTGCTTGCCTTTAAAAGACAATCTAAAAATATATTTCCTAGCAGCTGTGTAACTGCAAAACAAAAAAATCTGCTCCACTGCAGTGCAAATTACTCACTGGGTTCAGATCTTAATGCTTCAGAAATTTGCTGCAGATTTTACTGTATATATTTAGACCAAGGAGCCTATTAGCTTGCGATCTCTGAGAGCCACTGCATTCTCATGAAAATGAGAAATGTGCCACTGTTGGCAACCTTAGGCTATAATTATGTTAATCTGACCATTTTAAGACTGAAATATGTTGTTTTAAAATGTTTCTGTTTTTATTATTCATAACAATGATCTGAAGAAATTTAGTGAAATGCTAATAAGTTTCTATTCAGTATCACTTTGTGACTAGAGCATAAAAATGAGCCAAATGTGGTATTTTGATATTTTTAATTTTGGCAGAGAATTTTTATCTACAGTTATGTACTCATATATAGAGAGAGCATCTTAATAATATAAAAACTCCCCAAATAATATTTTTATATTTTAAGTGTAGATATAGTGAATATATGTGCAAGGCCATCTCAGCATACATGTTCAATAACAAAACATTTTTACAGTGGCATTAAATCACCACATTTTGCTATACTCAAAAAAGCCAAAAATTTATTTTTTGAGCAATACTGCGAGATTAATGTTTTTTTAATCAATAACTATCCTAAAGCATGCAGATCCCCGTTTTGCATACAAATGTGGGACTGGACTAGAAAGGACTATATAGTTGAAGTTCTGGGAGCATCTAAACCCTTGTCTTTAGCTGATTGGTCCAGCCTGCTCCTCACCAACAAACACTTTCATTCCAGCCTCAGGCAAGTGATGATGTGGATTCTCTTTTCATTCCCTAACAGAGTTTCTCCTGGGCGGTGAGATGGGAAGGGAAGGAGAATGCTCCAAAGCAGAGATGTGGATAACCGCCCATCTCATAATTTTTATAAATAATGGATATTTGAATCTACTTATCATACCAATGTAAAGTGGATGGGGAGTCTTTTATAGGGCCTGGTCTGGGTTCAGAATCACCAGTTAATTGGAGAATGGGAATAAGGAAAAGCACCTTCTTGAATGTGAGTCCGTAACATATAATTGGACTTTTTTCTCAAGGATGCTGTCTTTGGAATATAATACAGCATGGTGCTCTTACATTCAGAATCTCCATTCTTTCCTGAGCTCTTATCTCGAAAAGAGTGTGTCATTCTCTTCATCCTCCTATGAATATATTAAAGTAGACATTATCCATTCTATTCCTTTTGCTCTCACAATTTATTGAGTAAGCCCATGAATGCTTATTGGCGATATTTGTAATAACTCATGTGGATCACACTTTTCTGCATGCAAAGTCATGTAAGCATAATTTAGCTCATTTGATGTGCACAGCACCAGGAGGGTAAGTACAGAAGGTATTCCTGAACCAATTAGCAGCAGAATCAGAGGCTCAGAAAAGTTCAGTGGTAGGACCACAGTCACGGCCATGAGACCACAGCCGAAGAGCTCCTCAGGAGGAGAAACCAAATCCTTTCATTCATAATCCAGCGCTCCTTCCACCACACCCTACTCCTTCCTTGAGTATCGTGACTGAAGTAGAGTACTGATTGAAGAGGATGATTAAACCCTTAAAAAACAAATTGGAAACTAATTTGTAGGCTTCAGTACATTGGAGAAGAAGGTGAGAGTCTTGAGGGTCATCAGAATCCAGCCAATTTCTTGCTGCCTAATTTAACTCTTTTTGTCTGTTTATTGGCCCGTATCTTCCTGTCGTCTCTGGGAGAGATTTGTGCCCCAGTGTTGTTTTTCAGAGAAGGGAAGAAAAGTAAGAGAAAGAATAATGCAACACAGAAGAAAAGAAAATGCTAGAGGTTGGATTGGGCAGTGGGGGAAGATGGGTTCCTTGGGGTCAGCCTGGAACCTATTTCCTTTTGAAGTGAGTTGAAAGCTCTTGCTACTTGTCGTGAACTTCCAAAGGTGCTCCATAGATTACAAAGCATTTTCTTCACATGCCTGTGTGGCAGAGGATTCTTTCCTTTCAAGGGGTAGTATGCGGGGTGAAGGCAGACAGCTAGACCATGTCTGCCCCCTTGCCTGATGTGGGCATTTTGTCATATGGAACATGACTTCTTTAGGTGGAGTCACTGGGCCAGTAGCTGTCTGTTTTGTTTCTCGTGAGCTACTCAGTTTCAGGAATGCAGGGCTTCACTCGAGTGTAGGAATGCTCAAAGGCCTGGCAGTTTGTCACTGGGACGCAAGGAAGCAGATCTCGTCTCTGAGAAAGAGACTCCTGACAGTGTTGGAACCTGATGGGGAAGTAGCGACTAGCTGATGACTGGCTTAAATCCCCCGGCTGTCAGTGGAGGGCAAGGCATGATAGGGTGTGGGGAGAGAAGCTTGCCAAGCCCAGCCTTGGGGTATGCACGACTCCCAAACTAGTTGTCTTTGAGGCTGTTATTTATCCAAATAAGGAGAAGCAGTGGTTTTGATGACCATCTCAGATTTCCAAGCCATGTCCGCTGGCTGGCTGGCTGGCTGACTTGATATTTGAACTGAAAACACAAAGGTATTCCTTTGAAATGGAGCACCCTTGTGGGGCTCATGGATATCCTGGAGTCATCATTTGGAAGGCAGTTTCCCCCCACATTTGTAGATAACAGTAATGTGGTCTGGTCTGTTTTACTCTTCTCTTGTGCCTCTTGCAACATTCAATACAGATGACTTTGTTCAGGTATTTCTGGACCTGATTTTAGACAGAAATAATACTGATCTTAACAATCCTTGAACCATTGCCCTCCTTTGAAGAGTGTTCAAAGAAGGTCAGGCCTTTACACTGACTTCTTAACACTAGAGTGCAAGATCGTTCTGACTCTGTTTTTTGAGTTTGGGTAAGACACTTGAAGTCTCTGAGCCCCGGTTCCTCATGTATAAAATGGGGATTATAACATTTATCTGATAGGAATAAGCTGGGGAATTAAATAAAGTAATTCTGCAAAGCATTTAGTAAATAGGAGGTCTCCACAAATATTAGTTTCCTTTTCCTATCTTCTCCTGGCAGATGTAGTTGAAAATATTTGCTGATAGAGAGATTCTAGGTAATCGTGATTGCCACTCGAAGTTTAATAGGGTCAACTTTCCAAATTATGACTTAACCAAGCCCACAGTAGAATGGAGATTTTGATGTGAGCTTACCATTTCCCTCTGGTCCCCAGAGCAGTGGTTTTCAAAGAGTGGTCCCTGGAGCAGCAGGTCAGCATCCTCTGGGGACTTGTTAGAAATGCAAACTTTCAGGCCCCACTCAAACCTGCTAAATCAAATACTCCAGGAGTGGGGCCCATTAATCTGTGTTTTAGCAAGCCCTCCAGGTGATTCCTGTGCTGAAGTTGGAGAACCTCTGCCCTAGAATAACTTGCTGGTTGGGTCCAAGGTCTATCCATTGCACCAGGGCACTTAGCACTTCCCCACCCCTTGTCTCAAAGCAGGCCTTACTTCATGCCTGGAATACCTAAGAAAGCAAACTCTTTCTTACCTACTGAAATTCTGCTCATGATTTTTGGACTCACTTAAATCTTACCTCTTTAGAGAAGTGTTCCTCAACTCTCCCAGCCAGAAGAATCTTATTCTTCTATAGAGTCCAAGAGGATTGTTCTATTGCACTCATTTGACACTTGCCAAAGTTATTCTTGCTTCGTGGTATTTTGAATATTCATGGACCTGCCTCATTTTTCCTCCTAGATTGTAAGCTCTTCAAAGGTAGGAACTAAGTCTTACAGATCCTTTTTCCCTCATCGTCCTTGTTACTGGGCTTTGCATACATAGCGGCTACTCAATAAATATTTCGTGGGCCCACAGAATTTTGTAATTGGAATGGGCCTTGGAGACAGTCTAGATCAGACTTGTTTATAGATAAAGAACCTGGCATTAACACCTGGACCAGAATGCAGTTTCCATAATATCCTGTTTAAGATTCTTCCTCCTTCACCATGCTCCACTGACTGCTAAGACACACCCTGAAGGGAGGCATTCGGGGCCATTGGCCTGGTCCAAACTAGCAGGTGTCCTTGTGTTCTCTGCCACAGACTCCGCTAAACCCAAGGAAAACAGATGGGTTTTCAAAGGTATATTCATTTAATTTAAAAACTGGAACCTTTTAGATTCTATCATAACTCGTGAGACCTGGGAAAGTTCACGAACCCATCTAACTATACAACAAATGTCATCCATTCCCAGTCTTACACGAGAGAGTTCTCCTAGCTCACACACTCAATATACTTGGGATACCCATGGAACTTTTTTTGGTTTCAAAAGTTGCTGTTAAGAGGAGAACAAGTGGCTCTTCTGAACCCAGGAAGAACTGGCGCAAGGGCTGTTTTGACCTGGCTCTCCATCACTGTTTTTTCATGTTTATTTTGAGGGAAAATTGAACTTGGTGGATTTGTTGAATTATTGTCCTTCACTGTTATCCTCTGGGGCTCTTTCCTCATACAACCTTTTCTTCATTTGACAGATTAGCTAATATTGTTCAGCCAAGGATCAAAATAATGGCACAACTAAAAAGGCTTTCATCAGAAGCCATCCATAAAATTCCCTTTAAAATTGGCTCTGCTGACATAGCTCAACATGTGTTGTGTGTTTGTTCTATTATTTGGTAATGGAACCAGCACATATTCTACTCCAGTCGATAGGAAAACAGAGCAGAATGCAGGCAATGGGATGATTCCAGGAGGAGGGCCATAATTATGACCCTGGTCCACAGAGTTGGTTCCAGAAAAGTTGTAAGGAAAAAAAGAGAAGAGGTACAGGGAGACATGAGCCAGGCCTGAAGGGGTTAACGCCACCTGGGAACACTTGGTGTTAACAAGCTGAGATGGCTGGAAGTGTGGTGAGAAAGGGGTTGATGAGAGGAATGAGAGTCCTGAGATTTGAGTAGCTACATTGTAAGACAACAGTGACAGACTAAGAATAAAAGACCATTTGTTTTCCAACGTGGCATCTAGCATTCATCAGTGTGTTTACCATCATTTTTTCCAATGGTCTCTGAAAATTTTCTATCCTTTAAGCTGCAAGTGTAAAGCCTAAAATTCTAAATAGAGCATTATCAATTTGTTGTTTAGAGATGTTGAAGATATGTTATATCATCAACCTGAATTTTTTTTAATTCTTACATTATTATGATCATCCTAAAACTATATAATGTTGTAGCAACTTTTTTCACTTACAACGTAATCAACTTGCTCGGTTTCCATAATAAAGGTAAGAGGAGCATAGGGCACAGGGACAGAGATGTCAGTGATTCATGCATCTCTGAGAGGTGTGGTCCCAGGAATGTCACCCAGTAGCAGGATTGTGGTCATAATGGTAAGGAGTGTTAAGCAGATAAGGCCCGGATATTTTATCCTATAAGTAATCTCGTGTCTGTGATGAATGAAAACATATGTGTGTATATACATATTTACACATATATAACTAGTGATGTCATGATATCTATATAGTGATAATTAATTAGTGATACATAATATATAAATATATGTAAGTATAATATATATAAGAATAATATATACTAATATGTGTATTGTTAAATATAACGTATAACTAGTTATATAACTAATTTCAAAGTGAGAAGATAAATACTTAATAGTTAAGGCAAGAGAGTATCTGAATAATTAGATCCTAAGCCCACTGAGATGTCCCAGTTACTCTTTTCCTTTGCTGTGAAAATCTAGGCCTGTGAGTAAAGCAAGCGAGAGATCTCTCAAATAGAGTTCACCATGCTGAAGGTCAAAATCAAGCCAGTAACCCCCTCAAGTCATCCCCGTTGGGAAGGCCTTGGGAGCACGACTCCTCTCAGAGCAGCTCCCTGCGTCCTGGAGGACCCGAGATTTCACACTTCCATGGTGAAGGAGACAGTGACACAGTGGCCAGGCTGTGTCTTCTTGCTGCTTCACTACTTAGTAGCTTCGTGAAGTTGGGCGAGGTTCCTAACTCCTTACATTTGCATGTCCTAACCATTCAAATGGGTATAGTAACACCCAACTGTGTATCCCACGGAGTTCTGAGACCCATGAAATAAAACCACAATTGAAAGCACCGTGTAAACTGCAAACTGCTGGATGACTAGTCTGTGTGTGTGAGTGTGTGTGTGGGTATAGCCATCTAAAATCCTTTGTAAAATAAGAAATGTTGTAAATACATAAAGCAATATATTATATGCCACGGTATGGACGTTGACAAGTTAAATAGCAGTTTATAAAAAGAAAAAGAAAATCTAAGGCAATAAAAAGTTATATTTGAGTGACAGAGATGGCTCACTACTAACAGCCAATCTAGAAACACCAAAAGGGAGTCACCTAGAAAAGAATAGTGTCCATCCAGGAAATGAGCGGATGTGCGGAGACAGAGATAAGTAATGAGGAGTTATTTGTACCATCTGTTGCAAATGGTAGAAAGAAGATATTATTTTGTAAGCTGTAACTATTTTAGGTACAAAAGGAGGCTGACCTTGGCCTGGATAATACATGAGTATCCCAATAGAAGATTGAGTGGACATAGAGAAGGACATTTTTCTTTTATCTGTCCTGCAACTTCACACAGTTACTGATTGTGGCTTGGAAGTTAAATGATTTATTTAATGTTACTTCGTTATTCTGTTCTGGACTGAAATCTTTAATCACCATTGGGCATAGTGCTAAGTCAGCCAGGTCTGGTACGGGGAGAGCTCAGCAGAGTCCGCCATGTCAAAATACTTGTGGAAATAACGCTCATCTTAAATATAGCTATAAGCTAACCACTGAAGGGACCATCTCTTTCCTGAGAATTAAATAGTTTTGGCAACAGTCTGTCTGTCTCATGTCTGGGAGACATTCCATTTACGATCAAATGAAACATTAATAGGTTCGCTGAGACCTCACAAATGACCGTCTTTCCAATTTTAACAAGGTAAGCAAGATGAATTTAAAATTTTTCCAGTATCATAATCACTTCCCTTCACAATATCATCTTCATGTTTATAAGCACATTTTAGATTTTCTTTTAGCATATGTAATTTTCTTAAAGCCAATAAAGAAATGAATAAGAAAGGGGAAATTGTGATAAATTTCACAAGACTCTTAGCCTTACCAGAGCATAAAAATGATTTCCTCTTGAGGTAATGCTGCGTATTTACTAGCATGTCCTTTCTTAGTACTAACTCAAAAGAAATAAATGGCTTCCACTTCACTTATAGTGCCAGTCCATGAAAGGAAGAAGAAGAATGAATAGTGGGACATTGACTACACTCCTGGGAAGGACTAGTTCACAAAGGGTCTAGCATCATCCCCAGGAAGGCCAGGCTGAGGAGGAGCTGGTGAAGAAGGGAAACCAGAGCGTGGGGTGTCAGTGACTGGGCACACCCAGAGTGAGCCAAACTTTGTGATGAGGTAGCCTGAATGAGCTGTTCCCTGAAGAGCAGGAGCCACTCAGGTGAAGCCCAGGTCCTGTACGACACCAAGATGTTCTTCAGATTAGCTTACCTAAGCCTTAAGATAGGGAACCTCCCTTCTTTCTTGGGTGAGCTGCATGCTTCTTCCTAGAATGTTTAACTCATCCTGATTCACGGCAGGATTGGACCAGCTTCCAACTCCTGAGAGGGAATGACTGCTCTAGTCATGACAAAGCCATGCGTGTACTCTCTAGACGGTGCCCTGCAGCCTTTTGAAAGTGAAAGGAAATTGCTGTGAACATGGCCGGAAGGAAGAGATGGGGAGGTAAACCAAGGTGGGAGGTCACCTTGCACCCACCGACTCGCGTGGTAGCAGAGTCCACAGAAGCCACCTGTCTCTAAAGCAGCTGATGTGTGGAGCAGGGCGTGAATCACTGAGCCAGACAACAGCGAGAGCTCAGTGCTTCTGTTTTCTGGGGGGCCGCCAGCCCAGACACTTCACCTTCCTTCACTCTTACAAGCTGTCCTGCAGGTGTGAAGAGCAGGTAAGTCAGTACAGGAACCGTGCTACTTAGGACATCTTAGGCCATAAATCAGGGTCTCAGGGGTTGTAGTAGGGGTGGAATCATAGCTTAATCAGACAAGGATGACCAACCCTCCATCCCCTTCCTGGAAAGCATGCATTTGACTGAAGAAAAAAACCCGCCAAATGTATCCCAGAGGCGCCAGGGCCCCCAGTGTGTGCCTGCCATACTCCGGTGAGAAATAACAAACTCTCGCTGATGCGATTAAAAATCCAAACAAGGGTTTTCGCATTCCTTCTGCTCCTTTCTGACCTCTTAGGTGGCATCTGTTGTAACCACTTCACCCAAAAGTTGTTTCTAATGAGACATCTTAGGAGGGTGGCGATGTCATGTGCCCCGTTTTCTCCCTCTTTTAAGAACCACAAAGTGTTGAGATGGCAGTAAACAGTTTTTTTAGAAAGCCTGCAACGCTGACTGGATTTGAACTTGAGACGTCATGGAATTCTTTTGGTCAACAAGAACAACCTCTAAAAGCCTTAAAATGTTTGAAAAATGCACAGGCTGCCCAGAGCGTGGTCGTGGGGTGTGGCGAGAGGCCAGCGGGGCTTCCAGCCCAGCATTTTGGCTGACTTGTTTCTGAATTCCCACTTGGAAAGCTTTCTGTTCCACTCGCTCCCCGAGGGCTCAGAAAGCATGATGGTGATGGAACAGAGCCTAGCTGGGAGCTGAGGAAATGCTTCCTTTCTCCCTCGCCTTTTGTTAGTGATGTGTTAATACCTGTCCTCCCTGGAGCGTGGCACAAGCCACTTCTTGTTGGAATGCACGCCTCCTTGTGCCTGGTCCCCTGGAAGAGAATAGCTGCGTTGACAGCGGTTGCCCACGGAGTTCTCTGGAGACTGCCCTGGCCTGCTCCTCCATCTTGTTGAGGGTGGGGCAGAAGGGCTCCAGTTTCCTTCTTGAATGCCCTCTGCGTAGCATTGGCTGGCCCTCTCTCTCCTTCCCTCTTCTTTCAGGTATGTTTTCCAGTTGCTAGCCTGGTGCTGTGCAGGGCTGATTAATGGCTGCTACCCGAGGTTCAGCTTGGTAAAACCAACCTGGTTAATTAATAGACAGCCTCCTTGTTTTCCCTCTGGGGTTATAAACCAGGGGAAGAGGCTCACATTTCCGTCAGTTGCCAATCCACAGACTTGCAAAGTCTGGCAGCAGAGTGGGTTTTGGGGGCTGGTCTGTCTAGGTTTTCCAGCAGCGAGCACCCTTCCTCCACAGAACACTGATCTGAGAGTTGGTTCCGGGGGGTAATTAGCATGTTGGGTTTCCCGATAGTTTCGTTGGTGGCTGGTTGTTGGTTTGTTACAGTGATCCTGTTTGCTTTAGTAAAATCTATTTTGTCCTGTTTCTTTCATTGTTAACCCATTTACCTTGGCCTCTCAGAGTTCGTTCATTGGTGTGTGTTTTCCGTGTAAGCAATTGTTAAAGGACTGAGTCACCCTGAGTAGCCTGTGGTTGGATGTGGGCTGAGGTTATTCAGTGACTAATTTCCAAGGGGAGGAGAAATTGGCTTATCATGGGGAGGACTACTTTTTATCCATGCCCGTGGCAGCTTTGCTCAGAAGACTGGGTAAAACAAAATGGTCTTTACTGGTTGAGAACACTCAAGCTGGGGAACATTTTAGGATCTGTGTCCTTTGTCATTTCTTCTCTGAAGAGAAAGCTGTGTAAAATATCCAAGAGTGGAACTGAGGATTTAGATGGAGCCAGCAAACAAAGGAGTCGCGTAATTGGGAACTGAGCCAATGTGCTTTTTCACGGAATTAGTTATACAGGTGATTTCCTTGAGAAAAAGTAAGTGGCTTTAATTCTTTGAGGACGAAAGAACCTCATAAGAATACTTTTCAGTTTTGTCCGATTACTTCATTGTGTGGTCTGATTGAGTGGTATGTTTACAAATTCTAGACTCGGAAGGGTGGGGTTTGAAATACAATCAACTGTACGTAATACTCCCTTTCCACAAAGAATACATATATATTTTAAATGCTCCACAAAAGGACACGATTACATGAGAGAGTTTCCCAAAATGATTTGAAAGAAACATTTTTCGTGCTAGATTTTTTCCGGAAACAGTTTTAAGATTTTTTCCCCCTCTTATATTCAAGAAGCTTCTAAATGAGTATTATTTGGTTTAACTTACAGTGTTTGGGGGAACTGAAATATAGATATATATGTTAGGATTCCTAACTCACACTTTAAGTAATTCATTTGAAACTACCCCAGATTTTTTCTGGTCTTTGGGAAGTACAAGCTAAACAGCTTACTGAACTATGTGCTGTGGCCAGAGACAGCAGCCTCTCAGCTGGGGCCATGGTACTCAGGCTCTGGAAGAAACTACGCTGTTCACAAGAACTGGAAGGACTCAACCAAGAGACAGCACTGGTTTGGGCAGAAATGGAAAGTGGGAGAGATGATACCCAACCAAGTAGATGAGCAGTGGAGAATAGCCCTGTTCACTCATTGCCAATAGATACAGTGCAGATAAATGAACATTTTCTTTGTCTAGGCCGAGGTGCAGGCCAATAAATCACCATGTTGTATTCTGGTAGGGTGTTAAAAGAACCTTTATTTTTGTGTTTAGGTCTTTTCTTGCTGTAAAATGAAGTTTGTTAAAGCTCACGTAAAGACATTTGTGTTGAAATCTTCTGGGGCAAAAGTGTCGATGATATAACATATCCAGATACTTTTAACTTCCTAAGAGAAATGAGATAATAGAGAAGATTAGTGGCATCAGAGAGGTTGGTGGGAGAACGAGGGACTTAGATATATTAAGCTGAATAGCAACTGTATGTATGTGTTTTGCTTATTTATTTTACCTTTAAAGTTTAATATAGTTTTCTCTTAAATGGTCTGACTTTGAGTGCTAATGCAAGAAAAATCCAGTATGTGTTTAATGCCATTTCTTTGCTTATTCATCAAAAAATAGTTAAAATCAAAACAAAACTGTGTACGTGCCTGATTCTAGGAAAATATCTCCATGGAAAGAACATTAAAGGCTTGGATTTTTTAAAACTATGAATTATCGAATCTTCGTCATCATTTGGGTTCAGTCAATCAGACCATGAGTACCTCTCGGAGTACATAACATCTCCTTGTGCTGCAGTAGCAAGCTGCTTCCTTGGGAGGTCTCGCTGAAGACTTGGAAAAGATTCTCTCTTGGCACCCCATCATACCTTCCACCTCATCCCAAGAGTGAATTGTCTTTGGTTGATCCATATCCTTTAGTGTGTGAATCCAACTTATCTCACTTTAAGAGTTCATTCTAGTTGTAGGTTTAAAACATTTTCCCACTGTATAATGGGAACATCATGTCATTCTCTTCTTCGGCTCTATGTAGAGCTGAAGATGGAATTATCAGGGTTCTTTTTAAAACTCAGTCTTGGAGAGTCAGTCGATAGCTTGGCAAGCCAATGTAATAATTCTGCCAAAAGCTTCCAACCTCTAAATCACCCATACTGACGGAGACATTCAACCTTAGATTACCCGTTCTGTCACTGCTGAATGCTTGTATTCACCTCCACTGTGGGTAACTCAGGAGGACAATGATTCTTTCAGTGACCCTGTTGAATGATGGCAAGATTATTTTGAAGTGGACAAGGCAGGGCTGATATACAGCATTACCATTAGGTACACGATGCTGATCGCTTATGGCTAGGATCCATCCTTGTTGGCTGAGGTCCCATTCTGATAGGTTGGTACTCATGTGATACTGGTTACTAGATGTTAAATATTTTGGCTGTCATCTCCATTCCCCATATGAATAGACAGCATATCAGAATTATTGTTAATTAATTGTTACATTTCTTTCTGAATTCATTTACACCAAGAAAGTCTAATGAAATTTTTTTGTGTGTTTCATTTTAAAAGTTAGTTGTATAATGTATCCTAACTCTTTCTTTTCATATCACTAGCTATATTTTTAAAATACTTATACAGGCATGTCTGTTGTTTTAAAAGAAATTTACTCAACTTTTTGTTGATTAAAATTAATTTTGCATTTTCATTTCGTTAATATTCTGTATCCTTCTAGACAGTTCTGTACTCCTTAGAATCTTGACATCTCTTTTAATTCTCTTGCCAGAAAAAGGGGGTGTTAATTGGGATCAGGATTCCCAAATCAAGATGTAATCTGAAGCCGGATAAGGAGGGAAAAGAACAGGGAGTGGTGACTAACCTTGTCAGGATCATTGTTCTTCCTAAGAGGTTTCTAGACCTTTGAAACCCTTTTTTACTTTTTTGGAATTAATAACAATAATGACAGTAGTACCTACCATTCGTTTGCACCTGATCCCCCTTGAGCACTGCGGTGTACTTTATACACAGTGGCATCTTTGAATAGATATGATGAATTTATCTTTATGTTCATTTGAGTTGATTACTGCATTGTGTGGTCTGATTGTGTGGGGCATTTGGCCAGCTATGCACTGGGACAGTCCCTCTTGTCTTTTGTGAGCTGGGTATGACCAGGGAGGCTCTGCATTGTTTACCACTCAGCCAGATCTTTCCTTTCATTGTGCCCTGCCTTGTGGAAGACAGAGTGGGAGTGGTATTTATAGAGGATCCATGTTGATCTGCTGCAAACCTTCTGAAACGCGGTTGCTCCAGCCATTCTGGAATGAGAATTGGGTATATTATCACACAGTGACCTTGGGAATGCCCTTAGATGATCAGGTCTAAGGCCCTGGGCACCTGACTCATGAGGGTGTCAAGTGAGTGAGCAGAGAGAGGAGTGCATGGGCTGGAGTGTCAGGGCTGGGCCATGTGGAGCAGACGCACCTGGATCCCAGCCTCGAGCTCGGCCTCACTTTGGATCCACAAGGGCTAGGAAATGGGGAGAGAGTCCCAGGGGTGAGGACAGCTTGAAGATATCCCAAGTTCAGTTTAGAGGGGGGAATAGACTAGCCTATGTGGTGGGAGTGTGTGTGGATGTTGGGGAGGTGGGGGTAGTGGAGATAAAATTGTGATTGCGAGTGAGGGGACTGCATACTCTGGGGTCTCCAGAAACAGCTCCCTAAAGGGGCTGAGGAGCCAATTCAATGATGCTCAGGTAATGTACCCTCAAAGGGTTCCTTTTGGTTGCTATATATTTCCACTTTGCTTGCATTTTTTATTGCTCATTTCCATTATAAAATCCATCATAATATGTAAAACTCCTGGGTCAGGGATTCTGCGCTGCTGGATGGTTCCAGAAACAAGATAAGGAAGCTGTGGGAGTCCTGCCGGTTCTTCCCCTGATTCTCATCTAAGAGATGTACCTTCTCGAGGGCAGAGACTCTGGTGGCTTGTTTAGAGCTGTATCCTAGAATAATGCCTGGTTCTTAGCAAGTGCTGGGTAAATACTGTTTACTAAATGAATAAATTTATAGGGTAAGGAATCAGTACGTTTTCAGGCCATTGGGCTCTGTTTCATTTTCAACCTTTCCCTGTTGCATCTGCTTTTTCTTCTCTCTTCCCCCATCACCCACACTGTGGTTCTCTCAGCTGCTCATCTTGGTTCTGGTCCATTTGAGCCCACCTCCTGTCTCTTCATTTGAGCCCCTACCTCACCCACCCCCCAACCATTATGCCCTCCTTGTCTGTCACATCTCCCAAAAGTCTGATGGGAATGTGGCCTCCTGTGATAACACAAATAGAACTTGAAGAGTGGGCTTGGGAGATTCCACAATATTGAGGTCTCTATCAGGTATATTCATTTCCTGCGTTTGGTGTAACAAATTACCACAAACTTGGCTTAAAACACCACCAATTCATGATCCTACAGTCGTGAAAATCAGAAGTCCAGACTGGGTTTCACAGGCCAGTATCAAGGTATTGGCAGTGCCACAGTCCCACTGGAGAGGCTCTAGGGGAGAACGCATTTCCTTGCCCTTTCCAGCTTCTGGAAGCTGTCTGCATTCCTTGGCTCATGCTCCCCTCCTCCATCTTCAGAGTCAGTAGTGTAGCATCTTCCGGTCTCTCTCTCTCTGACCTTCTTCTGTCATCACATCTCCTTCCCTGACTCTGACCCTCCTGCAACCCTCTTTCACATATAAGGACCCTTGTGATTGCATTAGAGCCCAATCCAAGATAACCTCCTCATCTCAACATCCTTAAGAGGGGACACGTGCAAAGTCCTTTTTGCCATAAAAGGGAACATAGTTAACAGGTTCCACAGTTTAGGGTGCAGACATCTTTCAGGGGCCATTACTCAGCCTCCACATCAGGGAAGCCACTGTCACATTGAGACTTCTCTAAAAACATGAATATCAAAGTAAATTTTCTAATTACTGTTTTATTTTCAGATGCAGAGAGAAATTGTTTATGCAAGAGGAGATGGCCCTGGTGCCTCTCGACCTGGATCCACAGCTCATCCACCCCATGCCATCCCAAATTCTCCACCGTCCACTCCTGTGCCCCATTCCATGCCTCCTTCCCCATCCAGAATTCCTTATGGGGGCTCACGCCCAATGGTTGTTCCTGGCAATGCCACCATCCCCAGGGACAGACTCTCCAGCCTGCCAGTCTCCAGATCCATCTCACCCAGCCCAAGCGCCATTTTGGAAAGAAGAGATGTAAAGCCAGATGAAGACATGAGCGGCAAGAACATTGCAATGTACCGAAATGAGGGCTTCTACCCTGAACCTTACCTTTATCATGAGGGGCGGATGAGCATCGCCTCTTCCCACGGCGGGCACCCGCTGGATGTCCCTGATCACATCATCGCATATCACCGCACAGCTATTCGGTCAGCGAGTGCGTACTGCAACCCTACCTTGCAAGCAGAAATGCAGATGGAGCAGTCACTGTACAGACAGAAATCAAGGAAATATCCAGATAGCCACTTGCCTACCCTGGGCTCCAAAACGCCCCCTTCCTCTCCCCACCGAGTCAGTGACCTGAGGATGGTAGATATGCATGCTCACCATAACGCCCATGGGCCCCCTCTCACCATGCAGCCAGACCGGGTCTCGCCAAGCCGCCAGGCCTTCAAGAAGGAGCCAGGCACCTTGGTGTATATTGAAAAGCCACGGACCACCCCAGGATTATCTGGCATTGTGGACCTCGGCCCTCCTCTCGTTGAGAAGCAGGTGTTTGCTTACAGCACCGCCACAATCCCCAAAGACAGAGAGACCAGGTAAGGTGGGCAGGGTGGCCGGGGCTGATCTGTGCCTGTGTGTCGTCAAGGGCTGCTCTTCAGAGGTCAGACCAAGAGAAGAGATGTCAGCTGAGCACCAGCCTTGTGCAGTGTGCCCTGTGGGTGCTGCTGAGGGCATAGAGGAGGATCAAAGGTCATCCTTGTCCTCAGAGAGTCTCGAAATTGGTGGTGGTCAAGTGAGGCAGACCAATAGCTGTGCTAAGGGAGGGCAGACACACCAGCAAAAGTGGTCAGGGTGTGCCTCCGGAGCATGCCTCTAACAGCATCATCGTTGGTATAAATCTGAATAATTCAGAAGAAAATTCTGATTAGCAGAAACCATTCTGACAGATGGAGCAAGAGCTTATAGTAGGGGCCGGCCCGTGGCCAAGTGGTTAAGTTTGTGCGCTCCGATTCGGCGGCCTGGGTTTTACCAGTTCAGATCCTAGGCGTGCACGTGGCACCACTCATCATGCCATGCTGAGGCAGGTGTCCCACATAGAGGAACTAGAATGACCTACAACTAGGATATACAACTATGTACTGGGGCTTTGGGGAGAAAAAAAAAAAAGAGGAAGATTGGCAACAAATGTTAGCTTGGAGTCATTCTTCCTCAACAAAAAAAAAACATACCTTAAAAAAAAGAGAGAGCTTATAATTATTGATCTGCCATTGAAAATAAGGAGTGAGTGGTTCAAGTTTTAACTGTTTGAAATGGCAATTTGTGTTTTTCCTTGTGGAGTACAATGGTGTTTTCTCATCTGGTTTTGGAAAATGGCAAGAATGTGTCACTGTCTTGTCATCTAGGGTGATAAAAAACGCGAATTTGCGTAAAGATAGGACGGTTTTAATACTCATTCAGGAGTGGTTCTGTGACCAGCAAAAATTTTTTAGTGAATGAGACACTCTCAATATTTAAATTTCTTTTTTAATATGCATGTTTTTATAATTTACCAGCCCACAACCTTCCTACTGTGTCTTAAAAACCCTCCAGGGGCCAGCCCTGTGGCCGAGTGGTTAAGTGTGCGCACTCCACTTCAGCAGCCAGGGGTTTCGGTGGTTCGAATCCTGGGGGCCGACATGGCACCACTCATCACGCCATGCTGGGGCAGCGTCTCACATGCCACAACCAGGAGGACCTACAACTAGAATACACAACTATGCACTCGGGGGCTTTGGGGAGAAGAAGAAGAAAAAGAAGATTGGCAACAGTTGTTAGCTCAGGTGCCGATATTTTTAAAAAAAACCTCCAAAGTTCCTTTAATAATAGAAAAGCTAATTTTGATAAACGGGATTTCTCTTGCCTGAACTGGTTGAAAGAAGTCAACATAATAATTATAATCATAAAAATCTAGTCAAAGAAATTGAGTCCAAAAGAGGTTAAGAATTTTACCTGTTGTCATATATGAATTCAGAAGGCATGTGAAACATAAGATTCAGATATTCAGTTTTTAAGCACCTTATTACAACCACTGTCTCCTGCTTCTCACCAAAAATGATAATATCCCTTACTGTAATCATAACTTTATTTTAAAAAGGCCAAAATTGTGGCCGGAATGTGAATCATCTGTCTTACTTTTTTCCACACAAATCAGAAAGCCTTGTTTTCATGAGCAGGATTTTATCGTGAAAGGGCCATCTCTCCTTATCCGTTTAGTCAACAGCAAAAAGATTCCAGGAGGATGGAAAGAGAATGAACATGGAAGTTTGGGGTCAGTGATGCAACAATGAATTCTAACCCTCTCACACAGCTAAAAAAACAGCAACGGTGACTGGCTTGATGATTAGGACCGAGAAATGGATTGGAAACTGGTATTCATTCTCTTCTTTCCAAAGGCCTTAGAGGGAAATTCTAAGACTCAAAGAAAGACGCTTCTCATGAGCACAGACAGCTGAGGGGTGTGGGATAAACACTGAGGCTCCTTGGAACAGACTAGTGTCACAGCTAGAGGGAAATCTACCAACACCCGCCTTAAGGCTTGGAAGCTTGTGCCCTGTGCTTCAAAGAAAGGGTAACACTTCTGCTGTCGTGGGCTGTGAGGGGCTGGTCGGGGAATGTGTGTCACTGAGAGGGTTAGTGTGTCACTAATGTCTTAGAGTCATGAGGATTTGGTCCAGGAAACAATAAAAACTATCCATCTCTAGGATATGATGTTGACGGCCAGAATCCATCCTCCCCACTGTCCCCACCCACCCCCACGCTGACCCACCTTGTAGGTAGAAGAGGATTGAGAGCTTGATTCTGCCCTGGGTCATATGAAGCCATTTCTACTCTGCTGGTTTCTAGGCACATCTTGGCCAGTGATGGTGTCTGACTTCTTTCCCAGCACCTAGCTCAGGGTCGTATGTGCAGTTGCCACACATATGTAACTTAATGAACATCATTAAACCCAGCTTTTCATGGGATCTGGTTATGGGAGAAAACAAAATGAAGGAACCCTCTGCTTGCAAGTGGAATCTTCTAGATATCACTCTCTGATTAAAGTCTTGAAGAATTTTAGCTTTAAATAGCATCACTGTTCTTTCGAGGCTTCCATTTCCTTTTTGAAAAGGATTTGCCGCCCTCAGAGATTTCCATTTTACTGAAGCTCAGAAAATTCTATGGATTTCTGTTTTGCATATTAAGAATCCTTTTTAGGAAATCCAAATTGTCTCATTTCTAGTATTAAAAAAATTGACTAAAAAGGTTCATGTTCACCTAAAATATACTGTCATTATCACTACCGTATTCTGACATATGATTGTAATTATGAATGTAATTTTACGTGTTCACGTATTTTCATGCCCCGTAATGTGAAATAGCAGAGGAAGAATTTTATCTCTCACGTCTTGCCCAGGTGATTCCTCACCTTTTAATCAGCTTATCTCCAGAGGGTGGAATTGGAGGGCAGTGCTGGCTCGATTTCCCTTCTTCTGTAGCCCTACACACACACACACACACACACACACGCACGCACGCACACACCTCTCTTCATTTAGAGTTGCTGTTCCTGAAAGACCTAAACATCCCCACTAACTCAACCCAGGCACATGACAAATGTGTGTATAGAATGATTCTCCAATAAAAAGAACTTGAGTCTGGAAGTATGGTTATCAGCCCTGCCATCCATCACTTCATTGTTACCTAGATAGATAAGAATGTAGGACAAAGGAGCAAGTGCCATGCTGCCTGGGTACTGCTGGGGAATATTAGAAGAAGAAGAAGAAGGTTGATGGTAGCTATCATTTATTGAGAACCTTTTTATGAGCTAAACACTGTGTTAAGTAGTTTTCATCCATCATGTGATATGATCCTCATGATGACCCAGTGAGTTATGTTCTATCATCATCCTCATTTTACAGATGCAGAAATGTAGCTCAGAGAGGTTAAGTAACTTGCCCAAGGTCACAAAGCCAGTAAGTAACAGAGAATGTCCAGGTCCCTTAAGGAATCCATACTTTTTACCAGTGTGCAATATTCTGCCTGATGAGTGAGAACCGTGAGCCATACCACCCAGCAGAGAAGTAAATTCAGGAGTGAATTCTGAGCATTTCAACCAAAATTCTTAAAAAATTGTTTCAGGACTGGATGCAAAGTAACTGCCCCTGGAGATGTTTACGATCTTAAACATGGTAGAATTTGCATAATTATGCTGCTAAATATATACATGTCGTTTAAAATATAACTGCCTTAGCTAGTATATTAGCACAATTATGCAGATATAGGGAAAGAAATAAGAGAACATTCTTGGTAGATTTTATTTTCAAAAAATGAGTGAAGGCAGGGCTGGCCCCGTGGCCGAGTGGTTAAGTTCGCGCGCTCCGCTGCAGGCGGCCCAGTGTTTCGTCGGTTCGAATCCTGGGCGCGGACATGGCACTGCTCGTCAGACCACGCTGAGGCAGCGTCCCACATGCCACAACTAGAGGAACCCACAGCGAAGAATACACAACTATGTACCGGGGGGCTACACAACTATGTACCGGGGGGCTTTGGGGACAAAAAGGAAAAAAATAAAATCTTTAAAAAAAAAAAAAAATGAGTGAAGACTGTCGGACAAAATCTTTTAAAATGAGAATTCCAGAAACAATTATTGAAGCACAAGATTATAGTGCATTGCCTCACCTATACCATGATGTTATTTTAGAAATATTTGATCCATGTAAGTGTTTTCAAAGAGTCTTCAACTCCTAAAAGTCTAACTTCGTGAGTACAGGGCCCTATAAAGTGCTAAACCAATTTCTGTGGCAATTTTATAATATTAAAAAGCAAATCTGAGAGTGCTTTTTATATGAAACGCTCAAGTGGAATTTTACATCTGAGCTGTGAAGCTACAGGAACACAGGAGGGAGACTGAGAAATCCATAGTGATACTTTCTTATGGGCACTGCTGGATTCATGTGCTGTTCAGAAGGGCACGTCTATGAAATAGTCCAAATAATTGCAAGATGTGCAAAATCAGAGAGCAAAATTCTTCCTTTCCCATCTGTACTTAGGAAACTTCCAATGGTAGCTTTTTTTTGTTGAGGGAACATGATTTTATAAAAGCTCTATTGACTTGAAGAGTTAAAGATGAGGTAATTTCATCTTGATTCTTTTATTTAGCCATGTACCTTAATCTAAAGAATTTGACCTCTACTTTCTTATAAAGACACTTCCACAAAGCATCTAGTGATGACAAATTGTATATAGACGATCTGGAAAAGATGATGTATATGGTAGAACATGTGTGATGGTAGGGCTGTCTACCCAAGGTGGCCATGGACTTGGGCTAGAGCAACAGATGTTGGCTTTCAGGATAGCAATTCTCCTGTCTGAACTTCTAGAAAGAAAATGATCTTGAGTGACGAGGTGGCTTTACCCAGATGACTTCCCTTCAGCTGGGACTCCAAGAAAAGAATGGATCCATGTGACTGTGAAGGACTGCCAAGGGAGACGTTGTGTGACAGATGACTTAGTGCATGAGGTTCCGTCTTCCCTGGGTTATAAAATTACTTCATTAAACAGCATCACTCTATCTATGCATGGAGCATAAAACAGCCCTTAAGAATTGTAAAATTCTAGGACATTTATGTTTTGCTTTTTCCTGTTTAGAGTTTGGATCATATAATGTAAAATATCTTTACTGAAATAACTTTCAAAATTCAAGGGTACTCATTGCCAAGTGTCTAATAGCTCTCCTTCCAAATATATAACAGATTCTTCCAAATGTAATATTTGCAAGACATGGTAAATGAATTGAGATCGTATTTTTACACTATTCTGCACCTACAGTAGCTAAATTCAACACACTAGTCAAGAATCCACTGGGGAGCCAGTTCTTGCCCTTTCTGGGCATATATATCTGGAGAAAGAGAAGCCACATGAGATCTCACTGTGATTTCTAAGAGGAAGAATCCTTGCCTTGGGCCAATCAGAAAGAAAGAGAAAGAAAACTTCTGTGTACAGGAGGAAGCCTGCATGGTAACTGGTAGCTTGTGTCTGTTCTTAATCATTTGACATCACTTTCTCATTTTATGAGGATTACGTGTTATTGTGTTGGTAGCTTCCAGGGAGGAAATACATCCTGGGTTTAACAGTTGATTGAGTGAAAGTTGAAATTCAGATTTATGTCCTTTAAAAATGTTCACAGTGACTGGCAGACCATTGAAGATTGTCTAAACTATGCTTTATCCTGCCAGAGAGGTGAGTCTGAATGATTAAAATAGAAGGATTAATTTTTCTCCTTTTTCTGCATGTGTAGTCAAAAGTGAGCTACATCAGAGATCTCCTAAGTAGTTGGACTTGGGATCTTTCTAGAGCAAGGTTTCTTAATTTCTTCACTATTGATATTTTGGGCCCAATAATTTCTTGTAGGGGGAGTGCTCTCCTGTGCATTGTAGGATATTTAGTGGCATCTCCAGCCTCTACCCCACTAGGCGCCAGGAGCCAACTACACTCCTCTAACCCTACCCCAGTCAGGACAACCAAAAACAGCTCCAGATGTTGTCAGATGCCCCCCAAGGGGCAAACGTCCCTGGTTGAGAAACACTGTTCTAAAAGAAATGTGGACTTTTTCTACTTAATGAAGCAGAGAAACGAAAGAATGCCCCACGCTCAAGGAATGTAAATTGTGACATTCTTAAAACATGGATCTTGACAATTATCACCTCAGTTCCGCCCTTGACCTCTTGATAAAGCAACTTCATCACCGTTAGAATTTGCTGTTAGTACCTTCGGTTCATCAGTCTGTGATCAGTCATTTATTGAGAGGCAATAACGTGCAGCGTTAGGAACGTGGGCTCCAGAACCAGACTACCTGGGTTCAAATCCTGATTGTAACACTTGCTACCAGTTGGGACCTGTGGCAAATTGCTGAATCTTTCTCTGCCTCAGTTTTCTCGTCTGTAAAATAGGGACAATAATAACGTCTGCCTCACCAGATGGAACAACTCATTGCAGTTAGGTGCCTTGTGCCAGGTCTGCCACATAGGAAGCATGCTCTACTACATGCTACTAAACAGAGCGATTAATGCCCAGAGATGGCTGGGACAAAGGACTGTGCCTGAAGAAGCAGGAGACAAATCGTTGACTATAATACCAGGAAGAACATAAAGCAGGTGGGGGTGTGGGAGAGACTAAAACTCAGTGTGAACAGAGAATGGAATCAGCCGGGCTTAATGATCCAAATTAGGATGTTTAGAATATCAAAGCCACTTTTCAGTCCACTTCCGGAGAGCAGTCAGGGTGGCCCCTCTTCTTGGGTCAAGGAGCAAAAAGACAAGCTGGGGGGCTGGCCCTGTGGCCGAGTGGTTAAGTTCGCGTGCTCCGCTGCAGGCGGTCCAGTGTTTCGTTGGTTCGAATCCTGGGCGCGGACATGGCACTGCTCGTCAGACCACGCTGAGGCAGCGTCCCACATGCCACAACTAGAAGAACCCACAACGAAGAATACACAACTATGTACCGGGGGGCTTTGGGGAGAAAAAGGGGAAAAAAAAATAAAATCTTTAAAAAAAAAAAAGAATAGAGTTTAAAAAAAAAAAAAAAAAGACAAGCTGGGATTAGGGCATCCTTTTAAAATTGCACCTGAGCTAGATGATTGAGGAGAAAGACACCTAACCAGGTAGAGTCGAAACTGCCAAGTGATCTGTTTTGATGCCTAATAGTGCCTGACTGGTTCGGCTGTTGTCTGAATTGCTTTTCCATGTAGCTCTAATCATCAATCAATAAATGTTTATTGAGCTCCTCGTACGTGCTTAGCTGTGGGCTGGTTGCTTTGCAGGATACAAAGAAACTTAGATGTGGTCCCCGTGCACAACAAATGTATAGGGGGAAGACAATGACAAAACATTAAAAGCATAATATAAATGTATAAGCTATGCCACGGTTAAGGACAGGAAGCTTCTGAGCTACGAATGCCTGCTAAATAACTGTTCTGCAGGAACAGCCACAACATATGATTTCATTTGTGGGTGATGCCCAGTGATGCTCCTCTTGTCACCCTGAGAGTGACAATGTCTCCTGGTGAAGCAGAGAGAAAGGAGGCGGCCATGCCAAGTCCCTAAGGGGTAGAGTGCCCCTCCCTGAGGCTGGAGCTCCATGGGGAGATGTGTTCCCGACATCTCCAAGTCCAGCTGGAAAGTCAGGGCACGTTTTCCTCAAAAACAATGGAGAACAATGATAGGACTAATAATACATTATAGGGTAAAGAGCCTTCCGTGGGCCAGCTGGAAATCCAGCCACCGTTTATTCCAAGTTCTAAACAATGAAAGTACAAGTAAACTTTTCAATTACAAGCCTATCATAATTTGGGAACTGCTTGTACACAATTAATTCTAAAGAAGTGATTACAGACAGTAATTGCTATGAATTCAGAACTTTCCCGAACTTATGCTGGTCTGGGAGCTTTCATGAGAATGTCAAAATGGACTAGAATTTAAGGGATATACTTAAGGGAATGAATGGATATCATTTGGAGAGACAGACTGACCTTTATCCAAAATTTGCTATATTTCTACCATTCTGATGCCTATAAAAATGACATCTGGATATGATGTTTTGCCAGTCTTAGAAGTCAAATAAGTGCTGGTAAATTAAATTATTACTTTATTCGTGAGAATATAACATCATGGTTAAGTATATTTGCTAGTCATTCCTTCAGCTGCTGAGTTCAGGCAAGAGCTGACTGATAAACAAGATACTTCACCAACTGACAAATGTGTGAAGATAGGCCTAGTCTTACACAAGGGATATTCTATCAAAAATACCAGTAGCGTGACTGTCACGAGGTCTGTGTTGCTTTAAACAAACCAATTTCTCAAAAGGGAGAGCCATCATCTGTCACTAATTAGGTGAAATTAAAATGCACCCCTGGATGACCTTTGAATATTCATGAGGTGCTGTCAATCAGATGCCTTAGGTCTAAAACCAGAAGCTAAGCCAGAGTCACCTTGATACTGTGAGATTCAGATAATCCCCTTTCCTTGACGACTAGAACCTCCTTCATTAAAGAGAAAGGGAGTAAATGCTTAGGTGCAGGCCTCCCCGAAATGTGGCCAGATCAACGCAATGCAGAGTCAGTGTGGCTGCCACCCAACCCGAAAATGGGGCTCGTCTAAGTGGCCTGACAGTCCAGCAGCTGGATAACCTGGGCTCTCATGATGTCCAGGCCTCATTTTAACATCTTTTGTGGTTAGCTGTCCTTGTGTCTGGTGGAGAGCACAAAGAGTACACTTGTCCTTATTTGATTTTGGACTTTATTTTTCATAAATGAACTAATTCCAGTATATAGCCAGGTCTAAGCATGAATCTGAAGTTTCAAAAATTGCAAGTCTGAAAAAGTCTGTATTGCCCACAACACTCATGTAGGGCCGGCTGGTATTACCAGTAAATACCTACTCTCCCTCCTTGGCCATCTTCAGAGCTAAATGGATCTTAGAGACCGCTGTCTTCATAGCCGACTTTCCAGGAGAAACATACAGGAGACTTCCCTAAGCTCCAATGACGGGACCTTCTCTAGTCAAATGGTGTTTTCACCACTGCGCTGTCGCAGCATTTTTTTGTTTTTATAGTGCATCCCTCTGTCTTCCAACAAGCACAGTTATCTAAGAAGACAAAATTTAAAAAGAAGCACGCAAAAAAGGCCAAGTATAGGAAATGTCTTCTTTCTTTTTCGTAAGTCACCAGCTTTCGAGTCCACCCTAAGATTTTACAAATCAAAAGCAGATGGGAGTGGGGAGCTTCTTTCCAGGGCTCCCTTAGGACCACTCAAGAGACCGTCTCTCTGTAGCCTCTGACACCGTCTCTTGTTGGAAGGTAAATTACAGGCCCTGCATTCAGGTAGTCGGAACCTGAATGAACGGCTATTCATACTGGTTCGTACCTGTGCAAAAACTGAGATGTCACTTCCAGAGCATGAATAGTAAAAATTACCCTCAGGGACGAGAAAGAAAATGCAAAGTAAGTGGTTTATTAGAGCAGGGTGTGGGCTTGCCCTGGGGAGTGAAAGCTGTCGTCACCGGGAAGTGGAGGGCCTCACCCCAGACATGAGTCACCATGGGAGGCCACTCAAAGCCATGTGGGCTGAGGGTCTGCAGGAGACGTAGGTGTGCTCCCTTAGGCCTCGCTAAGCCTCAGTGTCCTTTGCTGTCAGAGTGGATGGTAACCACCACCTCTTAAGAGGTGTATGCAGTTTAAGTGAAAATGGGTGTAAAATCACTTTGTGAACTGGAAAGTTCTCTATCAATAAGAGTCTTTTTGACATAAAAGCATGAAGCCATAGCCCCTTACAGAAAGAGCAAGGCTGTTGGATCTGGCCATTTGGATCTGAGAGACTGTGTGTCCTCAGGCCTGACTTGGGACAGTATTCTGGGCAGAACAGCCTGCCCGGAAAGTAAGTTGTGAAATCGAGTAAAGGCTCCCTGGAGCATTGCCAAGGACAGCTGCTGTGCTGGGCAGAACGCTATTGGAACCTTGGAAATCAATGACCGTGCACATTGGAGCACAGGCCTGGGTGTGGCTGAGCTTTGCCCGACCTGCCAGGCCTGTCATGCCTTTTTTGACTTCAGTCAAGATCACGGAACCAGAAAAGAATGCTGTGGGGCCTAAGGAAGTTCCCTTCAACTAGAAAATTATATGATTCTAGAATTCTATGGGGCAGGATTTCAGAAATGGTGTTTGTTGAGTGTTGGGCGTAAAAGAATGGGCACCTCTATTTAACAAAGGGTGGGAGCCCGAGGAGGCCCTGTTTCCTCTGCGGGCCAAGAGTTCATTCAGCCTCTTACACTGCCTGGCAAGAACTCCTCCAGCACTGGTTTCCTGTGTTTGAATTTGTTGGGACTCTGCATTGTCTCTTCCTCAGCTTCATGCACCCTTCTAGCACATGTCCACCTGACTGGCTCCTCGCCAACATTGGAGTTTCACTCAAACGCCATCAGCTCAGAGAGCCCTTTTCCCACCATTGTACTGGAAGTTGCAACACTTACACACACACACACACACACACACACACACACAAAATGGTATAATTAAGTAAATTTTAGAAATGTATCTGAATATATATGTGTTCATGTGTATACTTATATATACTTATATACTTCTATTTGTCTACTATTTAGTTTGCTGTACCATTATCCTTACCCTCTAGAATGTAAATTCCACAAGCCCTTGGTTTTATTCACTGCTGTAGTCCCAGCACCTGTGCCTGGCGCACAGTTGCTGCCAGAAAAACATTTGCTGAATGAATGAAGTTGAAGGGGTACAAGGAAGCCTTGCGCATCCATATGCTTTGCAGTTATAATGTGCTTGCACATACCTTCTCTCCTTTGCCCTCATTTTCTACGTCTCTGTAGAATGACAGCCCTGAGAGACAGGGAAGGAAGTTGTTATCCTGGTTTGACGGTTGGGGAAACTGAGGCTCAGGGGCATTCGGTGATTTTTGGGTGCAGATTGATCTCCCCTTGGAGGTCCATTGCTCAACCCCAACTCAGGACATCCAAAAATGAACTCCTGTCTTCCCATCTCAAGGATGAAAATGTCATTCATCCATTACCAGGTCAAAGGCCTTGGCGTTGTCTTGATGGCTGTCTCTCACACTCCACATTTGGACAACCAGAGGACGCGGTCAGATCTATATCTGAAGCTCCCCTGACTCCAGCCATTGCTCTCGGCCTCTCGCTGCCACTCTGCTCCAAGCCACCACCACTCTCACCTGATCTGCTCCGACGGCCTCCTACCTGGTCTCCCCACCTGTCCCTGCCCACCTTCTGTCTGCTCGCAGCAGAGAAACCAGAGTGAGCCTGTTAAAATGCAAGTCCTTTCCCATCCCTCCTCAGCTCAGACCTCCACGGTGGCTCCGATCACATTCAGAGTCAAAGCCAGAGTCCTTAAAATGACCTGCAAGTAGGGAGAACACACTTCCCAGTTGGACGGGCACAGTTCCAGTTTATCCCTGTGTCCTTCTGCAATAATCAATAGCTCCCTTTCACTTTCAAAAGTATCCTGGTGTGGAAGATTAAGTTATATGATCCCCTTTAAGCCCTGACAAGGTCGACCCTCTGCTACCTTTCTGACATCATCTCCTACTACCCTCCCTTCACTTACTCTGCTCCAGGCACACTGGCCTCCCAGCTGCTCCTCCCAGCCAGCATGTTCCAGCCTTGGGTGTGTGCATCTGCTCCTCCCGTGGCCTGGAATGTTCCTTCCCTGGATAAAATACTCATGGCTTGCTGCCTCACTTCCTTTAGGTCTTTATTCAAAAGTCACTTTCTCAGTGAGGTCCTCTCTGGTCCCTATCTAAAATGTCAAATCCCCTTCTATCCCCGCCCTGGCCTTTGTTTTTCTCCTTCACATCATTAATGTCTGAGATCAATTATTCATTTTGTTTATTGTCGGTAGAACATAACCTCCACATGCACAAAAGTTTTTATCTGTTTGTTCACTTCTGTATCCCCAGTGCCTAGAGTATATCGTAGGTGCTCAATAATGCCTGTTGAATTGATGGGTGAAAGAATGGTCACATGGCTGTAAGTGAGGGAGTCAGGGCACAAATCTACGTTAATTCCCGGTGCAGTGTGTTTGCTTCCATTAAATTTTATTTAGTCTAATGCTTCTGCCCATGCCTGGAACTCTCCTTAGAATAGTCTGTTCTACTCTCCTTCCCCTTCCCCCTCTGGCTAAATCCTACCATTCTTTTTGGCTTCATTCACAGTCTCCTCTTCAGAGGAGTTGCTCTTCCCAACTGACTGCTGTGTCTCATCATCCAGGAGCACTTGATCCCTAAGAGGACATGCATCCTGCAGAATCCAACCAGCTGTGCCCGCCCAAGCTAGGTCATCTGAAATCTGGAGTCAAGAAGAAAGACCTTGGCATCACTTACCCCCAGTCCTATCTCATCGTTCACACTCAGTAGCGATTGTTGATTTGAATTGAAGGTGTTGGTAATCAAATGTCAGCTGAGGCATTTAGGGGACCAGCATTAGTCACTAATAAGTGAAGAACTATTTATTACAGGGAATACCATCATTGCCACAGCATTCTCTCTTCACATCCCATAAGCTCTCATTCTCTCAATGCCTTTGGTGAATTTATGAAGAAAGATTAGAAATAGCTTTTTTTCCCCCCAGATCCTTGTAAATGGGGCTCCATTTTTACCCATTTCTTTATGGGTGTCATTAAATGTGTATATCTTCATGGATTATAAGTACAACGAGAGCATTCCAGATGAACACCTTCGCTTTGGTCATTGTCTGTTCCTAATTTGGAGAAAACCTGGTTGCCTGAAGAGAGAATTCCACACTCTTCTCCTTGAAGCATCACCAAAAAGAAGTGATATATGAGGAAATAGAAGGGACACAAAGGGGCCAATTCTTCTCATGTATTCCCCTGCTCAGTCAGTCAGAAGGCAAAGTCAGTCCAACATAGGAACGGCAAGGCCAAGAAAGAGGCCAGAAGCAAGAGAATCCACTCAGGACAGTGAAGAGAGTGTGTGGGTTCCACACACGTGCGGAGGAGGAAAATTAAAAGGAATTTCCAGACAGTATTGATGGTTGGAGATGAAGGTTGTGAGGATGCAGGTAAAGAGCTGGTTTGTGTAAAGAAGGGAACTGAAGACAACCAAAGACCGCTATACTTACAGGGGATTCTGGAGTTTCAGATCTAGACAGTAAAACCCTACCCAGTAAGACTCCAGAGTATGTCTGAAGAAGACACTGAGGATCTATAATGCCAGCTTTTGAAAAGGTTATCAGCACAGATGTTGAAGCTACAAAAGATGATGGACTGGGGTGTGACAGCCAGGAGGCCAGCTTCCCATACCGAAGTCATCTAAGGATGTCAGGGAATTTCCTGGATGCTGATAGGGAATTTATGAATGAGTAATTCAGAATTCAGAAGCAGGGAGGTTGACAGATGATTGATTGAAGTGGCAATAGGGAACATTGAACATGCCCAGTCTTCCTTCTCCATGAGCAGAGGACGGGGGTGGGGAGGAATAGCAGTCTTCAAGGTCAGGGTTATAAATAATATTTCTTCATGACCCTCTGTGTGCCCAGTCCTCACCTAGGGACTGAGAATGCAAGAAAAAGTGCAGGACATGGACATTACCCTAAGGGGCATGCGATGGTAGCAGGACGGTATTAATGCACACGAAAAATTTAGAGGGATGTATCATTGGTGGCCCCGTTGCACTTACCACCAACTCCATCAGTATCTCCTCAGTAAATCTAGATGCCTCAATGAGAAGGTAAATTCATTGGGAATTTTAGGAAGAATGTCTTTAGTTATACAACTCTTTCATCAAAAGGTTAACATTGGGCAGAAAAAGAAAGTTGATTGCTCAAAATCCTTTTTGAAGCTATACCACAAATTCAGATCATTTGAATTCCAGTGTTCTGTTGAACTCATCTGAAAACAGTGTCTTCAATTACTTTGGTCTTTTTCCTCATACCAGAGAATCAAGCCATGAGCAAACAAGGGCATAGCTTTAAACATGTTCACTATTCAATTCTGGAAAATGCCTTTGGCACTGCCAAGACTAAGGGGTTTAGTTCAATTAGATTTCTCCCTCCCCCAAAAAGCTGATTTTGTGAAAGGCAGGTGCTGCTTAAGAACAATGATACTTTATTCACTGCTGTGTCCACGGCAGCTTGCATAGCTCCTAATACATATTAAGTGCTCAAAGGTATTTGTTGATGACTCATTGTGGTCTCATTTTCTGGGTGGGAGAGAGATGACAGGCAATGAGCAAGAACCAAAAAAAGATCACAAAATATTAGAACTAGAAGTGAGTTGATCTGCCACCTAGTAAGTAGTCTCTGAATGCCAGCCCTGGTTACCATAGTTGTTACTGACTGTCCAGCACCACTAGATGTCACAGTTAGAAACTGGTTAGAAAAGTGAATGCCTCTGACTAGGGGCTAGTCACAACAGCTCGGCTGGCTGGTTTCCGCCAGCTCCTCAGCATTCCTTTTGGATATTTAAAAAACATATCCTTAGGGATTCATTATAGGGGAATTACCAGTCTCGTACTTGTTAATGGCGCTGACTTGTTTTTTAATAGCCATTAATTTACTTAGATATACAATGGTAAGGACTTAATTCAGGCTTAATGAGGCCTCGGTCAGTACAAAGGCAAGTCCCCAGTCAAAAACTGTTGAAGGTGAAAACTGGCATCGGAAAGTTCTGTCAATGGAGTTACTGGCTAAAACACATCCCCGCTAATGCGGACTTTTTTCCTTCCCTGGACTCTGAAGACAGAGAGAGGAGGCCACGAGCAGTCTGGGTCTGGCTTCATCTTCACAGACAGACCCAGGAATGCTGGTTGTAGCAGCAGGAATTCAAATTCTGGGATCAGCACTTTCCCTGGATTGGACTAGAATTTTTTATTAATATTATGCTTGGGCCCCAAGAAGATTCATTCAGCCAGGCTAAGTTATGGCACTAAATGACTAGTTAACCATACCTACTAATCACATAAATATGGTTTATGGAATGATATAAAATGGCTTATGAAATCACTTTTAAACCATCTTTTCAACGGTAATTATACCAGTCCTATAATACCTTAAACCAAACGATATTGGCACGAATTAGCTTAAGCATCTTTAATATTCTAACGATTATCATACAAAATTGCCTCTGCAATAAAATGACAGGGTCGTATTTAATGTCTCCTCTTTCACTGCATTTCTCTTTCTTCCCCGCTACATTAAAACATGCTTCATAGCATTTCATCATGGGAGAAGGCTGCATAAGTTTCCAGTTGCTGTAATTTAGTTAAATCATAAAATTGTTTCCAGATTACCAACCATGAAATGGAAAGACAATCTTATTTATGAATTTATAAATCAGATAATCTCCCTCAAATGAATCCTGAAACCAGAAACACTTTGATGATTAAATAGGAGGGGAAAAGTTTTTTCATTACCATGTGTCAAAAGAGTTCTATTTTTGTAAAGCAGTTTTGGCCGAGATGGTGGGACACGCGTGTGCCGTCATTGTGGCGTGTGCTGCTGCCCCGGCCACACTCGGGCCCTGCTGTTTCCTGGGCAGTGGGAGAGAATGGCTCCCCCTTGACCGTCAAGCTCAAATGTTCTGAACTTTCAAGGCTCTAACAGATCATGTCTCCTTCCTGGTGGCCTGGGCTATGGTGACATAGCCCAGAGGAGGCCACCCAGGGGCATTCAGTCCCATCCTCACAGGTACAGTGTGGACACCTGGATAGAATATAAGGTTTGGCCACAAAGCATCCAAACTCTCATCCCAGGCAGCTCTGCAACTATGTCAACACCATCTCGAGGAGTAAGGAGAATGCGATGCTATTTGGGGATGGTCTTTCTCTGCATCCTAAAACCGTTGTCTGGGGGAAGCCAAGTACCCACTGAGCCAAGGAAAATGCCAAAGACTCATATGAAACCCTCTGGATGCCAGTGTGGAGATGACTCAACCTGTGCTGTGACACTCTGCAGTTCTAACCTTGGAGATGAGTCAGCTGAAGATCAATGTCCTGAATCTGGGATGATGCAGGTGCTTAGTTTCGGTTTTTAATTCTACTGCTGTCCTTTGGTAGACCAGCTGATGAAAGCTGTGGACCAGAGAGGGCCCAGAAAGAACGCTGCTTTGGTCCTAATCAGGATTGTGCCTAGAACCAATGCTGGCACTCCTTCTGCCACTTCTTTCCCATCAGATTCTCATTTCCTCTGCAGCCGTAGATGTATCGATTTCTTACATTTCTTAATATTACTGTTTTCTGTGTGGACTTCAGTTGTCACCACACCTTCTTATCCCATACTCCAGCTTCACAAGATCCCTTAAGCCACTTCCTAACCAAAGCTGTCTAGACCCTAAAAATGTCATGCCGCTTATTTTTTTTTTTAAAGAAAGCCTTCACATTTGCCTGGGATTGAATAAGAGCAGAACACTAGTACAGCTGGAGGTAGCTCTGAATGCACCTCCACTCCTAGGGTCATGAGTTTGACTTCCAGCATTATGGGGAAGAATAGGGACACTGGACAACTTTCACGCAGTACCAGCAGGTCCCCTCGGAAGTCACTCATTTCTCAAGAGCCTATTTGTGTGGATCTGTGTTTCCCACATGGCAGGTATATGATCAACCACCACCCCAACGTTCTGAGACACCATTGCAACTCGGGTCTGATGAACTTAGGATTTCTGTTGTGTGTTTACTAACCTGTTTTCTTGATTGGAATGTCTTACTAATTTTCTCTTTGGCACATGCACCGATGGCAGAGAGGAAGCCAAGAGCACAGGTGTGACAGAAAATGCTCGAAGCTCAGAGGTTTAGCATTTGCTGCTTTGCCAGGGAACGCCTCTGTGGAGAGGCACTTCCACTCTCACTGTTCGAGATTTCTTCTTCCCATGCCATTAGAACAAAGAGATCATACTATTAATACTTAAATTGATTTTTTTCCTTAGTGGGTTTACAACCATTAACTATCCAGACTGCATGACTTATGTCCAAGACACTCGGTATTGTGACAGAACTATCCATTTTAAACTAAAGAAAATGCCTGGAATTCTGAAGTGAGAAGCTTGTCATTGTGAAATTAAGCTCAGTGTTTCACACAGCACTCAGGCTTATATTCCAAAGGCAAAATGCAAGGCCAAAAACTTGTGTATGGACAACATCACCCTTGAAAATCCTCTTGATGGCCATGAAGTTCAAGATAGAGATATAGGATCTCTCGATTACGCCAAATTAACCAGTTATTTTTCTCTAGTGAAAGAACAGACTGCCGTGATTTTTTCCATTGGGGACCAGATAAAGTAGTGGGCTAGTATTCAAAAGCCACAATGTATGAATATGCTGTTTGTGGCACAGGAATCACCATCGCTCACACCACGAGAGGCCTGTGGGACTGAGACCCGCAGTGAAGAGTCGGTCACTTCTCTGTCCCACGCTGATGCTAGGACTCCTGCTGATGGGGACAATGGCAGGCCAGGTGCCCACACTGTTCACACTGTTGTCCCCGCTCTCCCATTATTGCTTTTAACCACTAAGCAAGTGTAACTGAATGTCTACATGGTGACATGTGTGCTGCCCTCTGCACTTGGTCAGTAGAGGTCACTTTGTTGGGGTGGTGTTTTTATAATGTGTTGAAAAATAATGGTCATAGTTCTGTGAAACTACCATTGTCTGAGGTACAGAAATGCAAGCCTATTTCAGAAGCCAAATGAGTTGCGACGTAACAGAGAGCCCTGAACAGAGAGATGAAGTATCTGTGCACAGTAACTAATTGGGAGGATTTTTCATTCACGTCTTGAGATGACCCAATTAGAGATACTCGTTTTCCTGCTTGATCCTGTCAAAGCCTGAGGTTAAAATTCCTATGACATTCGATTGAGGACACTCCACCCCAAAGTCCAACACTGATTTCAACCTTATTTTTCCTTGGTCTTTAGAGACATTCGTTTGAATTGCTCTTGGACTGTAAAACAAGAACATCTCCTTCATTTACACCAACGCCAGTCAGCAGGCTCCCAGCTGAGGAGTCCGGCTTAGAAGGGTGTGCCACCAGGCCACAGCTGGCCTAGGACACCGCTGGTGCCAGAGGTAAAACAGCGAAAGCAGGGCAGAAAGGCTCCAAAATCCATGACATGCAAACAGTTTTATTTCCAAGGGAGATGTTTTTCAGTTTTCCAGGAGGCTCTGCTGGTCTGTCCAGTATCTTTCCAGTGAGGTCATTGGGTTAATACTCAACTCTGATCATTGAATGATCACACGGAAGATTTGCAAGCTTTTCACGTTCCCTGAGCCAAGTTGGGGTGAAATAGGTGGTATCTTTTATAACCCTCATGTGATCATTCACCTAGACAAACCAGTCTGAAAGTCAACATAGATTTAACAAATAATCTTCTTGTTTTCCAGAGAGAGGATGCAAGCCATGGAGAAACAGATTGCCAGTTTAACTGGCCTTGTTCAGTCTGCGCTTTTTAAAGGGCCCATTACAAGTAATAGCAAAGATGCATCTAGGTAAAAAAAGAAAGCAAACCAATGAAAAATAATTCAGTCTGTTTCTCTTTAATCATTAAGATCATTCATTCAAATCCGTCTCCTTGTAATCATTCCAAGGCTGAAAATATTCACATCTCTATGAAGCATGGTTGGTTGGTTTGTTTTTTTCTTTCTGGTAATTCTTGGTCGAAGGTTACTCTTTGGCCCAAGAAGGGTAAATGGGCTTCCCAGTGCATGTGGCTTCGTGGACCACTGTGCAGCGCCCGCAACCTCCATCCACACGTGTCCACATCCACCATCATCTGAAAGTCGTGAGTGCTCCTCTGCTGCATTCCACCTGCAGTGTCAGATGCACACCTGGGAAGCCTTTTCCATCCTGGCCAATCGTGGTGCTGATGCTGCAATACCCTCATTGCTTAATATCATCACTAGCTGCTGCTGATTGCTTAGAATGGTGAATGGAAGGGGCAAAAAAGGGCATCTGGGAAACTATGTAGCTGACTCTCTTTTTCTTTTATCCAGCGAGAAAATGATGAAAACTGCAGCCAGTAAGAACCACACAGATAGTGCAGGTAAGTGTTCTCCGCAGCTCCAGGAGGCCTGCAGGCTACCTTTAATTAGCCCTGGCTTGTTTCCAGAAGTGTTAACCTTTCCTAGTCACCTAGGTGGTATGATTTCAGAGGCTTCTGGGGTAAGTCCCTGCGCCACCACTCCTTCCCTGTTTAATGCTGGAATTCCAGATTTGTCATTAATTCGAGGGACCTCAGCCCTTCAGTCTTCATTCATTTACTTATTCATTCATTTATTCCCTTGTATGGTCATACATCCAACAAATCTTTGTGTGTCTGATACTGAGCAAGGACAGTGGGCATCATTCAGATGGGGCTGCCTGCCTCCTCGTCCTGTCAGGAAAATGGATACGGGACAAGTAATTATATGTGCGTTGAGTGTTAAGAAAAAGTACAGGATGAATGTTTAACTAACAGGTCTAGCCTAGACCAAGAGCACTTCCCTGAGGAAGTGACACAAACAGAGGCCTGAAGGAGGTATTAATCGGACTTAGGTAAGTGAAGAGGGAAAGGACAAGCTGTCGAGGTAGAGGGAGAAGCACATGCAGATACCTTGGTAGGAAACTTAGATGTAACTCTAAGTGCAAAGTGAAGCCAGTGGAAGGTTCTGCACTGGGGAGGACCTCAGCCTAGCTGCAGTGTGGGCATTGATGAGCAGGGATGAGAGCCGATAGGGAGCCACCAGCGATTAAGGTGGGAGAAAAAGGCATACCTGAACCAGGGCCCGCTTTTTAAGTGCCAGCATTCCCCCAAAAGAGGCCCCAACTGTATTCCCCATGGAGTTTATTCGCATCCAGGTATATTTGATGTACATCTTATCCTGCAGGCTCAAGGTGCATCTCTCTTAAGAATATGAGGTCTTCCCTCCCATTGGGTTCGAAATAGAAATGGTTACCAGGATGTGTTGGGCTGCTGAATGACACAGGAAGCATGTGGCAAGTTGGGTGAAAACCTTAATTTGGGGAAGCCACAGAGTGTTGTGCAGCATGACAGAGAGGACAGAATTGGGGACTTAAGTTGAGACCTCTGTGGGTCCTGGTTCCGCACCAGCCGAGTATGGGCAGTTCCGCTGTAAAGCCAGCGTGGCTGGCTCTTCCAGCATTCCCAGTCCTCATGAGATTTGTTGGTTTCCTTACAAATCAAGCAGTGACCTTGGCTGCAGCCAGATAATTATTTCATGGAAATTGCTAAACTTGTCTTCAGAGCAATTGCCAGTTTGTTTTAGAGATATTCATTCATTCATTTATTTTCTGATTTATTATGAACTTAGGGAAGAAAAGGAGCCTACTGAACTTGCAGAAACAGAGTAGAAGAGTGGTTGCCAGGGACTGGAGGCAGGGGAAATGGGTAGTGGTTGATCCAAAAATACAAACTTGTAGTTCAGAAGATGAATAAGTTCTGGGGTTCTAATGCGCAGCCCTGTGATTATAGGTAACAATGCTGAACTATATACTTGAAAATTGCCAAGAGGCTAGATCTTAAATATTCTCACCACAAAAAAGAAATGGTCATTATGTGACATGATGGCTGTGTTAGCTAACACTATGGAGGTGTTCATGCTGCGATATCGAAGTGTATCAACTCAACACATTGTGCACCTTAAAGTTACACAGTGTTATATGTCAGTCATAGCTCAATAATGTTGGGGGAGGGGCAAGAACTACTCAGCACTAAAACCTTCCGTTCCTTTAGGTTCTGTTCTCGAAACGGTTAGTATCCAATACCATTGTTCTAATCAATAGGTACATGCTATTTTGTATTCTCCTTTTATTCCTTTTTACTTCTGGTGACATAAGAAGAAGAAGAAGAAACATTTAGTGAGCATTTTCCGTGTGCCCGGGATGCGGGATGGGATAGGTACAATCATTATTCCCATGTTCCAGGTGAGGTAACTGAACACATGTCCACACACACATGACCCAGATCAACATGATCCACCCACCTGTCATTTTATGTCATCTCTTTTCTTTTAAGGTGCCCTAGTCCCTTTGAAGATATATAGGTTGTTTCATTTCTTTGTTTTGAAAAATTGTGTAAATGTCTTTATGGGAGCGTGGGGGAAGGAGCAGGTGTAATTTCCATGGGATGTTATTTCCCAAAGTGGAATCAGTAAGTCCAAAGGGATGAACAGTTGAGTGGCACTGGCCACACACCTCCACTTTTCTGTTCTGAAAGGCAAAGCCCATTTGCGATGCCACTAGCAACACGTGTGTGTGTTTGCTCCCCCACGTCTATACTGAGTTTGGTCTTTCTCATGCTAATGTGTCAGGGCTAGATGTGGTCCACAGGGCTTTAGTTGCCATGGCAGCTGCATTTGGTGTGTAAAATATATTAATTCTTCCGGAATCCTAGGAAGTGAGCTACAAGAGAAGTATTATCCCTGTTCTGTAGACAGGTACATGGAACTGTCTAGAAGTGAAGGAGCTCATTTGGCCAAGGGTAAATGAAAAAGGAAAACCCAGACTTCCTGTTACTTTAGGATATTTGGTATACTGTGGATGTAGGAGAACAGAAGGAGCCTCCCATTTTGAAGGCACACCATGGACAACCCTATAAGAAGGTGTTAGCCACACTGCTGTTGAGTCATAGCCAGGCTGGCCAACCCCCAAACCCATGTTCTTTCTGTTACAACAGGATACGTTAAATTCACATCAAATTTGCATTTAATAAGATTCTTATTAAGATATGCTCAACTAAAGTAAATTACCTAAGAGAGGATTTGGTAGGAGAAAGGAGAGGCCTTTGCCTGGAGAGGGGGACGTGCACAGAAAGGCCTGAGGTTCTGAAGAGGAACTGCGCGCTGACTCTCCTACTAGACTAGAATGGGACTCCCCGTTTGTGGGTGTGGAGAGCAGATCCCAGGTCCTGTGAATTTAATCTGAAGGGGAACTCATTTACCACTCGGGGCCCCACCCACCAGATCCAGCTCCACCCATGGACTTCAGGGCACCTGCTTGTAGGTCTCAGCCTGTTGCTGTTGCCACCCCCAGCCTTCTGTACCTGCTGACACTCCAGGTGAGGAGAGAAGCTGGCAGAGGCACCTCCTGCCCACTCTGCTCAGAGAACTAATAATCACAGCTAACCACAATGAAGGGATCCCTCTGTGCCAGACAGTGGGCTAAGCAGTTTACTTGTGTTAATTCCATTATGCCACACAATAACTCTTATATCCATTTTACAGATGAGGAAGCTAAGATGGTGAGAGAGGTTAAGGAACTTCCCAAGGTCACACTACTAGGAAGTGGATACTGAGAATGATTTCCTGGTTTCTGGTTTAAATTGAGTGAATAATAGTGTCACTGGCTAAAATGAGGCCTATAGAGTTAGAGGTTTGAGGAAGATGAGCAGAAATAATGAATTGGGTCTGCTTGTAGAAGAGTCCAGTAACGATGTGAAGATGTTGCTCTGTGGAGCTGAAGATTACTGTATGCTGGAGACAAAGATGTGAGAGACCTTGGCAGGTGGTAGTCGTGGAAGTGGCCTCCTTGGAAAGCATGTCCAGCGAGAAGAGAAGCAGGCCCAGGACAGAGCAGGCTAGGGTTTGTTTAAAAGGTTGACCGAGGAAGAAATCAGAAAAGAGACTGAGCAAGATGGAGCTGCAGAGAGGGGAGAAGATGAGAGAGAGGAAAGTTTCAAAGTGACTGAGAAGAAAAGAAGTGAGTGACAAAACCCAGCGTCAATCGAGGAGTCATGTCAGTCCAGCCTCCGTTGGGTTGACAACTGATCACTGGCCACCTTAAAGAGCCATTTCAGTGAATGATGGATGGTGTTAGAAACCAGATTGATGGGTGTAGATTCCAGAAAGAAATTTGATTGTGAAAGGTGTTTTTCAAGTCGCTTATCAGCATTTGACTCTAACAGATGGTGTGGAGACTCAAGCCTCTCCTCCATACAAGGGATTGGTGAGGTACACTGGTGCCCTCAGAATGTGTAAGGAGAAGAAGGGATGCAGAAGGATTGTGGGCCTTCATTTGGCTGAAGAATTAGCAGAATAGCTCTTATTACCAAATAGGAGAAGCTAGCTAGTGCAGAGTCATTTTTGTTGGAGAGAGACCCCGACAGTGTATCATTTGTTGTACAAATGGTGGTGTATGGCATGAGTATGGATTTGCGTGTGTGTGTGTGTGTGTGTGTCTGCATGCATGTACCCATGCGCCTTTGCCTATGGAGATCAAGGGATGATAAAGTAACTTGACCAATTCTAAAAGAAAAACTTCCAGTTTATTATGATCACCCTCAGAATATTTGATCTTGAAGATGCTGTGTCAGCTCTGACATGCTGCTGTTACTAGAAATGTCACTTGTTGTCCTTCCACTGAGGACCTTTACAGTTGGAGACTATTCTTTTGAACAATTGCAGAGATGGCTATCTTGCTCCTTTGAGGGTGACTGATTTGGGGAGGAACAGGCAAAAGTTGGTCAGAGCCATGACTGGTGCTGATGGGAGTGGTCAGTTAAGCTCAGAAAAATAAAAAGCTCACTGTCTGCTTTGCAGGGATTCTTTTGGAAATCCTTCAAATGCTTTCTCATTGGCTCCCCTGACTTCCCCAAGAGGGCCGTGGGGAGGCTGCGAGACTGGTTCTCTAAAGATGAGGAACCACATGTGCCATCAGCTCTCTGTTCGAGTTGCTGAGGCCAAGCAAGTAAGAGGACAATTGTGCGGCACACCCTTGCTCCCTGGCCTGCCACCTACATCCCATAGCCGCAGCTCTGTGAGGTTTGCAGGGCTGTGTGTGCCAGGGAAGGAAAGGTTCCAATGGATGTTGGGCCAAGATGGAAAGAGAGCCCGCTGCACTGTCACCACTCCAGGATATGCAAAGCAGCGACAGGGTTGTGTCGTGCAGGACCAGCCTGGCCTGTTGCAAAGCTTCCACTTTGTCCTTTACAGGAACAGCCCCTTCAGAAGCGTGTGTGTGTGTGTGTGTGTGTTTGTGTATGTGTAATGTGGATTCTATTCTGGAGGCCTATTCCGTAGAATTACATTGTCCTAAAAGCATTCACAGCTCCTTTTGTGTTCTCCACCTTGCTGGTCCTAGAAGTGCTTCTTGGGGTCCTTTTTGAGTCATTTTTAAAGCAAACTTGTCACATCAGGCCCTTCCCAGATGGACTTATGAAATACACAAGGCTTATTTAAGTCGGATTCAAGGAACAAAAGTTTATGACAGCAAGAAAACTGTTTAGGAAAAGTTTCTTTCCGCCGCCTTTGTCAATTCCTCTCCTCGAGGATTTTCGCGTCATGCTTGATTTTCTCACTAAAGGACATATGGGTAGAGGTCCTCCATCTTCTGGTTTGGAAACCCAGAGGGATTCAGGAGAGCACCCAGTTCTTATTAATTTCCCCTTGGCGATCAGCCAAATCTCTGCCCAGAACTCAGGGCATGTTCTTGGGGTGCAGCTTCCTGCCAGGACTAGTCACAAAGGCAACCTGTGCTAAGTCCCAGAGTCTTCAAATTATTTTCTCTATTATAAAATTATAGATATTCACGATGCAGATTTAAAAATACAAAAAGCGGTAATATAAAAAATATAAAACTCATAGCATACCACCAGCTGGAGATACTGTTAACACTGTGTTATATGTACATCTAATCTTTTCTCTGTGCAAGCCTGTGTGTTTCAAGAAGATACACAGATAGGTAGACAGACAGACAGCTGGCTTCCTTAACATGGCATCATGCTGGACATACTGCTCTGTGATCTGCCTTCCTAGGGCACTAAATTCTAGAATATGACTTTTACACATGCAGCCTATAATATGGCTGGAATGTTCCATAATTTATTTAAACCCACTTCCTTATTTTTGCCATTTAGAGGACCAACATAATTAAAAATTTTTTTCATAGTGAAGGAATTGGGCATTTTTAGTGTTACCAGTAGTCTGTATTGGGATGTCTATCAGACTTTCCTTTGTGGTCTTCTTAGGGACTTTGCTGCTCTTGTCTCATAGGAACCCCCCATGTTCCTGGTGGGAAACCTCTCAGCGCCCTGGAGTCCACGGGACCCCCCAGCCAGCCCCTACCTGCTGGCGCCTCGGCCATCCACATGAGCCTGCTGGACATGAGACGCAGTGTGGCCGAACTCAGGCTCCAACTCCAGCAGATGCGACAGCTCCAGGTACAGACCATGTTCTTCGGGGACCGTGTCCACTGACTTACTTGCCCAAAGTCAGCTTTCTTCCCCTATTTGCCTCCTCCCACATCCCTAGCCCCACAGCACCTTCCAGGGTTCTTTCCACCATCCTTTCCTGGGGGGGTAACCGAAGACCTGGATAACAGAACTGGACCAGTCTGATTTCCTCTCACACACGTAATTTGGTCTAGAGCCTTCCACTGTAACTATAGTCAATCTATACCCACTTGTTTAAGCTGTGCATGCTTTTACACATGAAAAAACCATTAAACATCTGCTTTTTGGAGGAGAGCTGAAAGGCAAGGAGCCCCATGGAGCATCCAACAGCCCATTCAGACTTCCTGCCTGCAGTGTTTGACTCTTTGCTCCTCCCCAGTGGGCGTGCACAAAGGTGAATCGTCCGCTAAGCATTTTTTTATAAGGAACTGTGATGTATTTAGAAATGTGAGTTGAGACTAGAGGATGAATTCAGAAAGAAAAAGCAGCCACCGGGGATGATTTATTGAGAAAAAGTCTGTGTTTTATTTGGAGAGTGTGTTGCATAATAGTTTCCTTACCCTTTTCCATTGTTAAGGAATATGTGAGCTATATGGGACTCAAAGGGGAGGCGAAAATGACCCTTTGTGTCAAAATCTTGGTAAACAAATCCTATAAATCTGGCGAAGCAGAATAACGTACCTTCTGGTTCTGGTACTGAGGAGCTGGTGCTGTGTATCTGTACGAGGTCATACGTCTGCTTCAGGTATCAGCCCCAAACCTCCCTGCCTTTGGTGGGAGATTGGGCATTGAGCATGTAGTGCTGGCTTAGACTAGAAGCTCATAGTCCAAACGTTGGTGAAAGGCAAACCCACCCAGGAGCCTAGAGCAGCCACACAGGTGTGGTGTCCTCAGGAGCCAGTGGGATGCAACCTCCTGAGCTGGTGACGTCCAATAAGGAAAGGGCTTCAAACCACAGTTTCTCTCCCTTTAACTCGCAGAGGGCCTGAGCCCTACATTTTTCACCATCTCATTAAAGCTAAGAAGATTTCCCCTTGCTCTTTACCTGCCAGAGAACGAACAGAGAGCAGCTAGGCTGGGAGACCCGCCCTGAGGCCCTGTCACGGATCCTGAGAGCTAATGGGATGGGTCACACTGCTCAGTGCTCAGGTCTCCAAAGACGACGTCCCAGACACCTTGGACACCCCATGCAAATTCATGTAAATCCTCTTCTGAAGCAGGTTATCTGCAAAGTTCCCCCCCCCCCTTTGCATTCACCTGTCCTTGCTTTGCAATTTTAAAGACACTTTGCAATGAAATGAAGTGTTCAGGTTAGGCTGAGGGTGTGTACAGGTGTGACAAGTCCAATGCCCACAGTGTCCAGGTAGTAACTTAAGTGAAGTGGAGGAGGGACAATGACACGTTTGCGCCTCTAAAGGGTAATCACCACTCAGCTCCACGCAGCTCTTAGCCTGATAGAATTGAAGTCCAGCGTTTCCAGATGTTTCAATATTTTAGGAGAATCTGGAAATACAGATTTTATCTGAAATATCTGTATTCATTCTAAAAATGTTGTAAAGTAATTAAAAAACAATTATTTAGTACTCTGCAGGCCAAAGGACACATGTGTAGGCCAGAGAGGGACCGTTGGCTCCCAGGTTGTTGCCTGGCGTTTATGGAGAGTTAGCCCCTTCTCACACGGCTGCTGCCTTTTAGCGCCACCTACTGGCCATTTGGAAATTGTGCGATCCACTTTGGACCCTCACAAGAGAAAAAATCGTAAATATATGGTTTGTACGGTAGCACCTACTGCTTTCAAAAGTGAGCGTTTGTTGGTTTGGGGGCAGGGATGGAATTGCTGTAACATAAACACCATTCTTCCCCTGAAGCATGGTGAATTTGATACCCAGGCTGTACGTCTGTGGCTGTGGCGTCACCCTGTTGGTGGCTGGCATCCTTTGCTCCTCTGGCTGGCTGGGAGGGGTCTCCCACTACTTGCCACTCCTTGTAACCCTTGAACTGTGGCAGCTCGGTTGCCGAATCATAGCTTCGCAAACAAAGAGGCTCTTCGGTCAAGGTCTGGGAATGCTGTCTTAACCACACAAGTTCCTTCATTGCCCCAGAACTGCTCAGCTTTCCTGGCTGGCGGGGTGTAAAGAACAATGAGCAGCTGTGCTCTTGAGCTTAGAAGTTTGTGCTGTTCTAAAGAGCAGACACGGAGGGAAAGATACACATTTTCTTTCCTAAACTGGCTGCAGTTGTTGCTCCCTCAGTCTGCGTATTCTCTGGTCCCCGTCAGCTTCCGTCCCCCCCAGCCTCCACCTTTCAGTCAGGGGAATCTATTTAGGACAAAACCGGCTTAGAAGAATTAAGCCATCTCAGCATCACTTCTCCTTCAGCATATGTATTATACACCAAAAGTGAAGAACAAGCCCAAAGAGATTATGAGTCCTCATGGAGCTATCATGAGAGATATACAAAACCCTGTAGAATGGTCTCAAAAGAACAAAAATTGAATTAGAAATTCAAATGTTCTTTGAACTGTGTTATAAAATAGTGAAACTGAATGAAATCTTTTGTGCTTGGCAGCCGGCTCCAGTAATTAGATAATTAAATCATTGGAAAATCCTAGACTGTAGAGCATATCCTATTTGAGCATTTCATTTTCAGAATTGATGGGTTATTCTCAGGAATGGAAATCTGATGCAGACACAGTGGGGTGGGTATATTTAAAGGGGGCAAAAAGAATGTCGAGGGAGGCCAGAGGAGCCTAGGCAGAAGATCAAGAAAACCATTGAAACTCTGTTCATGTAATTTCCTGCTCTCCAATTTCGCATGAATTATCAGTCTAAGAGAATGCTTCTTAATCCTGGCTGCCCATGAGAATCACCTGAGACCTTTAACGAAAGTATTGATACCTGAGAAGCATTGCCAGAGTCTGACTTCATTGGTGTGGACCAGAGGCTAGGCAGTGGTGATTCTAGAATGTTCCAGGGTAAAAACTACTGCTCTCAGGTATTTTGAATGCCCCGTCCATTGAGATGCCTCCTGGAAATGTTGAGCTCTCAGTCAGCTATCACAAAGGGTGAAGCAGAAACAAATGGGGTGTCCACCACCTTTGAGAAAGACACACCCAATAACTTCAAACAGTGCACCTCATTCCCAGTAGTTAATCAGATGTGTTCTCTACTTAGTAACAATTGAGACAAGAGCTATACGGAAGTTTTATGTTGTCATGTTCCCATTCCCATGTAGCAGCTGGGTCTGCAATTAGCTGGCAACAATGCAAAAGGAGGCAGGTGAAGTCTTGTACCTAACAAATGTTCCCTTCAAAAGATGATTATCTTTGTTTATTACCTTTTCTGGTATGATTTAGAAAAAGCCTACTTTTTCTAAACGATGAGCTGCATCTTTTTTCCAAAATGCCGTTGTACTTGGACTTTATCAAGGTAATCCCACATCCACAGACAAGACTACAGTTCCACCCTTTTCTGTGGGTTGAGGGGAGGGAGAAGCTTCTGGAAGAGATGTTTCAAGTTCTGTAGGGGCCAGATAAGACTTGGCCTAAAGAGAGAGTGGGTATATCCTACTTCTCTAATTCCCACATATTTTTTTCTTGGTCCCTTATCTCCCTATTCTAAGTCCTGATAAATAAAAAATGAGATTATTCTGAACTTAGTGTTCCATGTTTAAGATTAGTGAGGAGGCAAAACATCATTATAAAAGAGAAATATAGCAGTACACAGAGTCCGTGTATTTGAAATGATGTAATTCAGTACAGTTATCTTAAGGTGTCTTTTTATAAGAAAGTGCCTCATAGAAATGTGCCGGAGTCTCATTAATCTTCTTACATCCAAAATAATGGTCTTGGGAATGAGAAAAGCACACTGAAGGTTGGCCATGCTGAGCAGACCTGTTTTCCCCTACTGGGCAGAAATAATAAATGGAACTAGTACAGGGTTTGGCAGGTAGACAGCCATAAAATGTCTCAAGTCCTAGTTGGACCTTCACACAGAGGTTGTCTAAGTTGGGGAGACTTCTCCTGGATAGCATGTAGTTGTGGCCAGACATGCTTTCCCTTGTTCCTTACAGCCTAGCAAACTTATCCAGGTGGTCAGGAGTTATTCTGGGGTCTGGATTCCATTATAAAACTTCGTGATTTGTTGAACAACCACTGTTCAATGTCACGACTTGACAGCAAAATCAGTTCAGTTATACTATGCACCATTGGCAAGACCAATAGTCTTAGATTTTATGTAAGAAATCAAGATTGAGTATGTGAGGTATATGTTCATTTTGAGGTGGGTAGAAATAGGTTTAGGTAGTTTCCTAGTTACTTGATGAAGTTGATATGAATTACTTATTGGATCCAATTACATTTTTATGGCCAAGAATATATTTCTGTTGAAGTATTTTTATAAAAATATCAAGTATGGAATTTTCAATAAACTTATGTTTCCAGCAATAAGGGTGTAACTACAACTGTACTTGCCTTCCCACTGTTGACAGCAGGAAAACTGAAAAGTAAATAAATGTATGAAACAACTCTTTTCAGACATCCGACAACAGACAACACAGGATGGTGATCTTAAGGAGAATGGAAACAAAGGAGGTGAAACCTACATGTGACTCAGCTTTCTGCGTGGGGGCTCTTTTCAGATCATGATGCAGAAAGGGCTACCTAAGCAGAGCACTGACAGTCTTACTGAGTTGAGGGGATAAGATCAAAGTGTAGAGAGCTGAAGCAGCTAGAATTTGTGGAGTACCAAGTAAGAGGAAGCTCTGTGGAGGAAGAACTATATAAATCTGTGAGTCTGTTATAGAATACTAAGCCAACCACATGTAGTTGAAAGACCGCTAAGCCAGGCAAAAACAAAGTGGGAGGCTATAAGCTAAAAAATTACCAGAGCTCACACAGGGCTGGGAGATGCTCACGTTTTGACAAGCAAGAGTAAAGAGGCTTTATTGATCAATTGAGTCATTCAGTAGAGATTAGAGAAGGACCATGCTTCAGTCTTAGGACTAAACTAGCCCCAGAGTAAAAACTACCCTGGATTCACCCTAGCTAAGGTTAAAAACAAGTCTCTAAAGAACAAAAATAATTCACAAGTAGTTGAACTCTCTGCCAGAGAAAGTCCAAAAGCTGTAAAGGAAAACAACAAAATCCAGAACACCATGTCCAGCATCCAGTCAAAAATTACTAGACATGTGATGATGCTGAGAAATGTGACCCGTAGGCTTAAGAAAAATCCAATGGAAACCAACCAGAAAGGATAGGAATAATGAGATCAGCAGCAAGGACTTTAAAACAGCTATTATAATTATTCTCAAGGATTTAAAGGCAAACATGAACACAATGAGACAAGAAATGGAAGCTATAAAAAATATCTAAAGAGAACTTTCAGGAGCTGAAAAACACAATATCTGAATGGACTCAATAGAAGATTAATCAGTGCTGAAACAAAATATCAACCAATTTGAAAACATAGCAATAGAAACTGCCCAAACTAAAGTACAGAGCGAAAAAAGCCTGAAGAAAACCAACTGAATCTTAGTGAATTGTGGAACAATATTAAGTGGTAAAGAGGATGAGAAGAATGTTAGAAGGAATAATGGCTGAAGGTTTTCCATGTTTAAGGAAAGGTGTAAATCCACATACCAAAAAAGCTCAATAAAGCCTTAGAATAGTAAGCACAAATAAAACTACACCAAAGCACATTGTAATCAAATTGCTGAAAATCAGGAATAAATAGAAAAATCTTAAAAGCTGCCAAAGGGGCAAAAAGATACATTACATGCAGGGAAACATAAGTAAGAATTATCACTGACTTCTCATCAAAGACAAAAGTTAAGTCAGGAGACAATGGAATGGTATCTTTTTTTTTTTTTTAAGATTTTATTTTTCCTTTTTTCTCCCCAAGGCCCCCCAGCACACAGTTGTATATATTTTAGTTGTGGGTCCTTCTAGTTGTGATACATGGGATGCCACCTCAGCATGGCCTGATGGGTGGTGCCATGTCCGCGCCCAGGATTCGAACCAGCGAAACCTTGGGCCACCAAAGCAGAGCACGTGAACTTAACTACTCGGCCACGGGGTCAGGCCCTAGAATGACATCTCTAAAGTATTGAAAGGAAAAAACTCCTTCAGAAAATAGAGGACACTTCCCAACTCATTTTCTGAAGCCAGCTCTACTCTAAGAGCAAAACCAGTCAAAGATACTATAAGAAAAGAAAACCACAAACCAATATCCCTCATGAAAATATATGTAACAAATCCTTAACAAAATAGTAGCAATTGAATCCAGCAATATATGAAAAGGATAATACCTTTTCCTGGGTATTATGCCAGGAATGAATGCAAGATTGCTTTAATAAAAATTTTTTAAAGACCAATATATTTGACCTTATTAGCAGAATAAAGGAGAAAATCATATTGTTTCAAAAACTGCAGAAAAAAAGTGACAAAATTTAATACAACTGATAAAAACATTTAGCACTCTAGGAGTAGAAGAGACTTCCTTAACCTGATAAAGGATGTCTGAAAAACCCACAGAAAACATTATAGTTAATGAGGAAACGCTACACACATTCCCTGTAAGGTTGGGAACAAGACTGAAGAAGCCAGCTCTCGCTTTCATTTAGCACTGTACTGAAGATCCTAGCAAGTGTGTTAGCTCAAAAAAGACGTAAAAGCCATACAGATGGGAAAGAAAAAGTGTAATTGGCTTTACTCACAAATGACGTGATTGTGTACATATAAAACCAAAAAGAATCTACAAAATAATGCTACCAGAAGTAAGTGAATTTAAGCAAGATCACCATAATCAAGTCACTGTGTAAAAATATAAAAATTTCATTACATACAATGTACTTAATCGTACATGGATTTATCCATGCAATGGAATACCACTCAGCATTAAAAAGAATGAACTCAAGACTCAACAACATGGCTGGATCTCAAAAACAATATCCTGAAGGAAAGACGCCAGACACAAAAGATTACATATTGTATAATTTCACTTATATGACATTCTAGAACAGGAAGAACTAATTTATAGAGACAGAAAACAGATTGGTAGTTTCCTTGGGCTAGAGGTTGGAAGATTGATTGCAAAGAGTCAGAAAGAAATTTTCTAGGGCGATAAAAATTGTTGTCTAGGGGCTGGTCTGGTCGTGTAGTGGTTAAGTTTGTGCACTCCACTTTGGCACCTTAGGGTTCACAGGTTTGGTCCTCAGTTGCGGACCTACACATCACTCATCAAGCCATGCTGTGGCGGCATCCCACATACAAAATAGAGAATGATTGGCACAGATGTTAGCTCAGTACAATCTTCCTCAAGCAAAAAGAGGAAGATTGGCAACAGATGTTAGCTCAGGGCCAATCTTCTCACCAAAGATAGATAGATAGATAGATAGATAGATAGATAGATAGATAGATAGATAGATAGATATAGTCTATCTTTTTAGTGGTGGTTACATTGGTGTATACATTTGTCAAAACTCATTGACCTGTGCACTTAAAATGGGTATATTTTATTGTTTATAAACTATACCTTAATAGAGCTTTTTTTTTAAGTCCACAATTGAAATGTAGGTATCACTGCTAAGCAAAAATAAAGGCAATGATTGGATGTGCTGATGACTAATTTATTTGAAGCATTTAGAGAGAGATGTTGACCTACTTCCTGCCTTCAGCGTCATTTTTATGCACTGTTAGGATGAAGTGCTGGAGACAGTGGCAAGACCACCAGGCAGGGAGGGTGAGGGACCAGAGGGAATAGAAAGAAAACTATGCCCATGTTTATTCCTCCACGATTAACTCATTGTTGCTCACATGCCAGCCAGTGTGCTATGGAAAATTCTCTCTTTAGTCCCTCCAGCTGTCTCTGGTAAGCCCCTTCTTCTGGGAAGGGGGATCGTAGAGCCTAGAACTCCAAACAAGACCCTCCCTCCCCTCCTCTTTGAGCAGAATAATTTGAATGTGATCTGACCATGTTCCCAATTGAATAAATTGTGTATTACATGCAGTTGTGTTCTTCTGACATGTCCGTAGGCTTCTCAGAAACGATATATGGAGTCATTCATACAGCAAATGTGTGTCGGGCACCTACTGTGTGCCAGCAACTGTGCCTGTGGCTGGAAATAGAACAGACGTGCTCCCTGCCGTGCTCTCTGGCACTCTCTATCTAGCAGATGGTGGTTGAGAAATGACTGGATTGAATTAAAAAGACCAATTCTCATCCTGCTTCTGCCCTGCAGTTGCCGAGGGACTCTGACCAAGTCACTTAACCTCTCATGGCTTCCCTTTCCCAGCTCGCAAGCTTCAATTTTGAGGATTTTAAATATTCCAACAACACAATTTCCAGCTTGATAGACACTGTTGATATCCACTGCTAACTGTACCATAACCTTATTGGAGCTCGTCTGTGAAATTTGTGCAAAAGGGCTGGCTGCAGAGAGCTGTGCCACACAGCTCTTGGCACAGTGACATCATCTATCCATTCAAGAGCCCTTTTCTTAGACCGTGATGCTCATCTTTGGTGGCACATTAGAATCATCTGAGGAGTTTAAAAAATTCCCAGCGCCTAGGCTGCACCTCAGACCAATTAAATCAGACTCTTGGAAGTGGACCCAGGTGTCAGTCACTTTTAGACACCCTTAATCATCTCCTTATTTGTCCCTTACATACCCATTATCACCCATCGCCTTTCTGCCCCCCTAAAGGAAATAGCTCTGTGGTATTTGACGCATGGCATGGAATTTGTGTGTACCATTTGGTATCAGGTAGTGTCACTGTGTATATTTAACAACAACTACAGACAGAGCAAGTAAGCGCATTAGTGCTGACCCCAGGGCATATCTGAGCCCATGGGTCTCCCCATATTTCTACCATCTAGGAAAGAATTTTGGATTCTCCATTGTCTATTGTTAGCAACATTACTGCTTAATTCATGCATTCAAGACATTAAATGAAGGCCCGCTATGCGTGAGGCACTGTGTCCTGGAGATCTGTGGAGAGCTGAAATTTACCAGGTGGAGGGAATACCATATGCAAAGTCCCTGTGGCAGAAAGGATCTCGGTCAGTCAGAACTGAGAAGATGTTCATGTGGCCTGAGCAGGGAATATGGCTGCATGCCAGTGCAAGGAGTCTGGGAAGTGGGAAAGGACCAGACCCCCCCGCACCTTGTGGGCAGAGCTGCCGCTGCAGAGAACATAGGAGGAAGTTGACCTCTGTGAACTGTCTCCAAACGTGGTGCCTTTCAGCCATATACTGACTGGCTGTTTTTAAGACCACAATAAAAAGACATCATTAGCCAAAGCAGTGAGAGAGCGTGATCATGAGTCATACAGAGGGGGTAACCCAAGAGTGGCACATTTTTATTTGGTTTCCTCCCAGACAAAACCGCAGGCCCCACCCCGAGGGTTATGCTCCCTGATAACAATAGCTGGTATGTACTGGGAGCCAGGTTTGTGCCAGGCACTATCGTAAGCCCTTTCTTGCCTCACTAACTCTCCGTTACCAGCCTATGGGATATGAGCTATGACTACCCCTTCTTATGGATAGACACAGAGAGATTAATAACTTGCCCACAGTCACCCAGCTATTAAGTGGTAAAACTAGGAATCGAACCCAGGCAGGGTCTCTCCGGATGGTCAGTTGATCATGGTGCCATGCTGTTGTTGGAAGGTGATGGTGATGGTGGCTCTGCTGGTGGCTCATGTTGAAATGTTTTGTCTTTATTCAGAGAAAATGGAAGCCATGGTGAGGTTTCAAGCGGGTGGCCACATGGTCACATGGCATTTCCCCCCAATTTGCACAGATAATGGACAGTTGACTGAGACATCACTCCTATGAGCTGATCTACAGTAGTTGTAGAAAAGACCACGAAACCAGAAAACAAAGGAAACAATAACAGCTAATTGGAATTTCAGGGGAACCTTAGGTATAATATAATAGATATAACATAATTACTGTTTTGGAGGCTGATGGAATGAATTCACATGATGTGTGTGCTGTCAGAAAATTATCCTGCCCCAGGGAAATACTAAACACCTTCCCTTGCAAGTGTTTGACTAGATTCTTCTGAAGCCTTAATGCAAATTCGCATATCCTATACTCTCCGGGGTGAGAAACAAGAGTGCTCTGGAAACTATATGAAAAATTATATGGAAATTGTGGTCTTACACATGCAGGCAGCCTACGTATACTCCAAGGAAATTAGTAAATTGCCACACGCCTTGGGCTCATCTGAAATCATTATTGTTGCCACCGTCAACATCAAGTACTGGGATTACACAATATTTGGTACATGGACCCATATAAACACGAGGGACACAGGCTCTTTTTTAAGCGATATGCTGAAGTAGTCCATAGCCAAATGAACATTTGTTGAGTGCCTCTTCTATACCAAGCAGTATCTCATTTAATGTTCAGACTAGCCCTGCATGGGGAAGTGACTGCTCATCCTTGGAGATAAGATAATGGAGACCAAGAGAGTCGAAGTAACATGCCAGTCTCACAGTAGCAGGGAGAGCGTTTAGGGTTTGATCCAAAGTCTGCTTGGCTTCAAAGCCGGTGCTGTTGGCTGCTCCCGATAAAAACGTGTCAGCGAGGGTTTATGCCCATTGTCCATGATGCTCTGACCAGAGTATAGAAAGGATCCAATTTTTTGCAGACACAGACATGAAAGTCTGGTTGTCAGCTGGCTGCTAAAACTCAGATGTTGGCTGAGTATGATATACAGTTTTTGCTCCCTTCCCTTTCTCATTGAAATAAAGAAATCCTCAGCTGCAGGGCCATTTATCCAAACCCGCTGCTGAAGACTGCCAGGCGTGCGGTTGCCACGATGTCAGTCAGGCAGAGCCAGCTGAGGTTGATTTCTTCTGTTCCAACAGCTGCAGAACCAGGAGCTGCTGAGGGCGATGATGAAGAAGGCTGAGCTGGAAATCAGTGGCAAAGTGGTAGAAACGATGAAGAGACTGGAGGATCCTGTGCAACGACAGCGCGTCCTGGTGGAGCAAGAGAGACAAAAATACCTGCGCGAAGAGGAGAAGATCGTCAAGAAGCTATGGTGAGTGCCGGTCACTTGCGGCATATTAGCTGTTTCACCTGAAAAGGTAGCCTGTCTTTGCCAATTAGGAGGCCCTTCCTCAGTGATGGCCCCCCACCCTTTATTGAGCACCCACTATGTACAAGTTCACGTTCTGCTGGTTCTGGGTATCCGCATACACTTAGCGCCCTTCCATCCAGGCCCCAAAAATTCAGCAATCCTCAGGTGCACCATGTTCTTCTGTAGGGCTCAGTAAGATAAAATTAAAAGGAGCAAATGGCAAAACCTAGTGGTAAAGGGGAAGTCTGCATTTAATCTCAATAAACTAAAACTAGTAGCCAAAATAATGCAGCACTAAAATTACCATCCCGTTATTCAACTGTAGTTAAAATCACGAAAGAAGAATTTAAATACAAAGGATGTCCAATCCAGGATGAAAGATGCTTCCTTGAATGTTACTAATCTTATATGAGGTTCTTATGGAAAGCATCTATCAAGTCCCACTATTGAAGTGAGCAGGGTTTTATTACTTCCCAGCCCGTGGGGCAGGCAATCTTTTATGTTAATGTATGTTTTTTTATGCAACGAAGGTTTATCATAGAACTATTTCGCCTTTCAGTATAATGAATGCTAATTTTTGTGGGTTCTTCTAGTGTTGGTAATTCTCTTGTTTCTTGGAAAGCTTGAAGCTCCCAAACTGGGATTGTAAGGGACCAACTTTCAAATTCTTCTCATGACCAGAATCACCAGAAATTTCCATCATGGAAAGTGTTGTTTTCTATCACCTGTTTGATTTTGAGCTGTAGTTTATGTCACTTCAGATGCCAACCTAATGTGTCTGATTAAAATTAGAATGTGCCTTTCAGTAGCAGTCTAGAGGAAAAAATATATTTATTATTTTCCTAAAAAATTACATTTGACCACTGTTCACTGACATCTCAAAATAGCTTCTAAAATTTTGTTTAGTTCATGCATTTATAGACAGCTAATCACCCACCATGAGGTAATAAGGCTATTATTTGTCTGAAATGTTTTTGTGACAGCCCGAGTTGTCTAAAACTAGGTCTGAAGATTCGTCTTGAAAACGTCTTTCAAAATAGATAGCCTTTTAGTAATATTTTTATAAATTTTCCAATTAAATTATGAAAAAGTACATTTCCTTCCTTTAAAAGTTGTGATTATTGGTTAGCTGAGGTGCCAGGTGATCCTACACAAAGGAGAGTTTGCTTCTGGCCCCAGGGATCTGGAAAACAACCTGAAATAATTCTTCTTCATATGCCCCCAGGCCAAGCACAGTGCCGTGCGCACAGTAGGGTCTCACAAATGGTTTGTTAAACTGAACTGAAATGGCCTCGAAGACAGGTGGGATTTCATCGGTGGAGGCTAGAGTGGGGGACGTCCCAGGCAGAGGAACGACAAGTCTCAGGACCCAGAAGCCACAAGACATCCGTGGAGAATTGGGGGTAGTTGAGTTTGGCGGGAGAGTTGTGTACAAGATACTAATCGTGTCTCATATTTGGGTCGCACCATTTCCGTTTGCGTCGTCCCTGCCCATATCTTAGACCATACTCGCGCCCTGCATGCCTGCTTGCTATCTGTCTGGCCTGTGTTTACTGAGATGGCAAGATCATGCAACAGAAACCTGGATTTCTGGCTTCTCATGAAAGTTCCTGGGTCCAGCCCCAGATTCAGAATTTCTCTGGAGGGAGCTTGGGAATGTGCATTTTGCAAAGGGACAGGGGAGATTCTGAAGCACCTTCCCCTTTGTGAGTCACTGCCCGTCCTCATGAGGAGGTCACTGAAGTTTTTGGATCAAGGAAGTAGGGGAGTCAGAGCTGTGTTTCAGGTCGGTCCCTCCAGCAATCCCATGAGGGACTGACTGAGGGGGCAAGATTGGCGTCAGGGTAACCATATTGGAAAGAACTATCATGGTCCAGACAAAAGCCATTAAGGCCTGACTCAAGCAGTGGAAATTGGAATGGGCAAAGAAATCAAATGCAAAATGGACTGATTGGATGGATCAGAGTGGTGAGAAAGAGCCCAGTGGTGTAGTGGTTAAGTTCACATGCTTTGCTTTGGCGGCCTGGGGTTCGCCAGTTCAGATCCCAGGCGCAGGCTTACACACCGCTCATCAAGCCATGCTTTTGGCGGCATCTCACACACAAAATAGAGGAAGATCGGCAGAGGTGTTAGCTCAGTGACAATCTTCTTCAAGCAGAAAGAGGAAGATTGGCAACAGATGTTAGCTCAGGGCCAATTGTCTTCACCCCAAAAAAAAGAAAAAAAAAGAGTGGGTTACCAAAGACAGCGGGGAAATTTCAACTCAGGTACATTAGGAAAACAATGCTATCTCCCTTCCTCCTCCCATTTGGCCTCCCCCTGCCCTTCCTCCTCTCTCGGTCCTCCCCATTCTCCTCGCCCTGCCTCTCTCCTTCCATACACACACACTGGAAATTAAGTTCCCTTGGGGATCCTGATAAGTTGCTGGTGAGCCATTCAGATGGCAGAGGAATGAAATTTGGGTCTAGAACTATGGAAAGAAATTGGACGAAGATAATTTCTCTTTGGTGGGTTTCTACATGGAAATGATAGTTGGGCTTCTAATAACAGTCAGATGAGCTAGATTTCAACAAATTAATGCTTTCTTTTTAACTAAGGTAGAATGAAAAACAACTTCAACAAATAGAGTGGATTTACCTGTAAACCATAGCATCTGTGAACATCTGACATTCTTTTGAGCAGAGTTCACATCTCAAAAGTCATATTGATTACTATAATATTGAAAATTTATTCTTAGTAGTCATTTTAGTTCCATGGTCTCTTTTACATCTTGAATGAACCAATTTTATCTGAATGCTTCATCTATAATAGATATCATAAACATATAAATAGAAGTGACATTGTTGTGTACAATAATATCAGTACACATTTGTGTACGTTCCACGATCAATAAAGGAAAAGCTGTGACATTTAAGGGTTTTCTGTATGCAGGGTTATGAAATCCAGGAGGCACATTGTGTAGAAGAGATTAAAATAGAATTTTAGGCAGACTGACTTTGGGTCAGATGACAGCTCCTTGCAGTATTATTTGCAACCTGGCAGGCTTGTGGGTTGTTAATGGAACCATGATAAATTTGGGTCTTAGCTTTTCCATCAAAGCTTAGGAGGATTGGACAATGTGTCCAGTCTACACATCAAAGGAATTCTGCTCGGTGATGAAATGGAAGAGAACTTTTCCATACAGAGTTACTATACTTAGTGCTCGTCAGAGGGATGGCACACATTCTCTCCGCCTCAGGGATGTACAAGCTGTAGGAAGTTTCCTGTGGGCAGGGTCACATAACACCGGGTGCCCTTCTATAGTTTGCAGATGTGGACAATGAGCAGATGAGGCTTTCCCTTTTGGTCCTGAAGCTGCATCATTTCATCTGAAGGGGTCATAGGCAATTTTGGTCCATTTTCCGTAACAGGATGAAAGATAGCACCAAAAACTCCATCCCACTTCGTGAAAGTGGATGAATTTGTTGTTCACCTTATGGTCTTTATTGAACATGTGCAATGTCCTGCCTGAATCTCCTGCAGCTGCCATGCCATCCATAGCTCCATCTGCTTGCCCACCTAGTAGGAGGGTCTTGGTGGGCCGTCTTTTTGCAGAGACGCTGTTCCTCCTTTCCTCTTCCCACTGCCTGCTCTGCACACACAGCTCCCGCAGGTGGACTAGCTGGTCACTTACTGCCACCTACTGGTCTTCATCTCTCAAAGTTCTTTTCCTGTTTCTGTAAGACAGATTTTCTGTTGTCTGATTTGTTGCGGGCAAACTGAAAAGATATAAACGTGTGTTTAGGATGGGGTTATTAACATGCCCAGGAGATAGGATGTTGTTGTTGGTTTGTTTATTTGGTTGGTTTTTTGAAGTGAAAGATCTTAATTTAGTTCTATTGGGACTGGCAGTACCCTAAGGGATGTGTGTATGTGTGTGTGTGAGAGAGAATACCACACACACACATACCCGAGAAATCAGATCTGTGATCATTTTTGCTCTTTGTAGCTTAGAGAGGAAAGTCAATCCTTATTGCTGGGACAATCACTATAAACCAGAGGTTCTTGGTCAGGGGCAGGTTTGCTCCCCTCCTCTCCCCCAGGGACATTTACCAATGTCTGGAGACATTCTTGTTTGTCACAAGTTGGCGACTGGCATCTAGTGCGTGGAGAGCAAAGGTTCTGCTAAACACCGTACAATACACAGGACAGGCCCCTACGAGAAAGAATTGTCCAGCCCAAAACGTCAAGTTCCAAGGTTGAGAAGCCTGATATAAAGCAGTCCAGGCTCCTCGTTCTACTCCACTACAGCATGCACACTCTTTCTCTTTCTCCTCTGTTGTGTCACAAAGTGCGTGCGCCCCTCCCTTAGTTGGCATCCACACCACTGAAAATGCAGCGTGGGTCCTTTGTCAGCCAGGCACCGTCTTCCCTCTGGCCAACCTGGGCCTCCCCATGAACAGGCCCTGGGAAAACTTCCTCGCCCTTGCCTTACACCTCCAAATATTTCAAGCCAAACCAAGCTACTGTTCTAGGATGTGCTCCTGTCATCTGAGTAGAAGGCGAGGGGGGCAGGGGCTGGGACACAGTACACAGCAGGAGGCCCAGGCAAGCCCTTTGCTACAACAGCCGTCCTTTTTGAGGACCTCAGTGTTCACTCCCATCCACTGGTCTGCTCGCTCCCGCAGTGAGCTGGAAGACTTCGTTGAAGATTTGAAGAAGGACTCCCCATCGGCTGGCCGAGTGGTTACTCTAAAAGACGTGGAAGATGGGGCTTTTCTCCTGCGACAAGTGGGAGAAGCTGTAGCTACCCTGAAAGGTGAGTGTCCTGCTCGAAGGGAGAAGTCAGAAGCGTGTTTCCTGGGGTGTTGAAAAATCTGTCAAATAGTGAAGGATTTATTTGCACATGCCTGCATGTATTCATCAAACACGTGCATGTGTCAGGCACCCTTCTAGACACTGGGGATACACCACTGAACAGAACAGGCAGACGCCCTTGTCTTCTTGCATATGTTGCAGTGAGTGCTGTAAGATTTGGGACCAAATGATGCCAGTAACAGTTTCTGTTCTCTGGGCTCTTATAGTGAGCCTGTGCCAAATTCATTAAAAAGAACCCTAAGGGACAGTTGACCTTATGCCAAAGACGCAGGCAGGAAGTAAGGCCTAGAGCTCTGCTCTTGCCCAAGGTCACTTTGAACCCAGTTGCATCTGAACTTGTCTGCCTCCTGATCATGCGTGAACCGCACTGTGGCTGCTGAAGCCCACACTTCTCAACCCTTTCCACGGCTGGGATGCAGGATGGGGGCTTGCTCTTCTGGCTTTTTCTCCCACAACTCTCCAGCTGCTCTCGGCCCACAGGAGAATTTCCAACCTTACAAAACAAGATGCGGGCCATCCTGCGCATAGAAGTGGAGGCCGTGCGGTTTCTGAAGGAAGAGCCGCACCGGCTGGACAGTCTCCTGCAGAGAGTGCGGGGCATGACCGACACCCTGACCATGTTGCGGAGGTGAGCGGCTTCCCAAGGGGCACGAGGGGTGGGAGCACGTGCTGGCCAGGTTGGGGGCCAGGTTGTGGACTCTCAGGCTTCCTCCGTGCTCCTGGGACCTGTCTCCATTGTTGCGACGAGTCATGTCTTATTTCCAGTGTTCTGAGGAGAAACCATTTCTCCTTCCCACCTGGGACATTCTACTGCAATATGGCTTGAGGCCTTCATTCTTCAGCACAGGCTTGCTGTGCTGGGCACATCCTAGGGCTTAAAATAAGTAAACACAGTAAACATTTTTTTTAAAAAATCATTTGAAGGAGATTCTTTTTAATAACATTTTGAAGTTGAAGAATGGATCAGAATATTTTATTAGCCTCTTTCACTTCAGGGGCATAGAGGACTTCAGTTAGAAGAAAATGAATAGAGGGGCTGGCCCAGTGGCATAGCAGTTAGGTTCGCGTGCTCTGCTTCAGCAGCCCAGGGTTCACCAGTTCAGATCCTGAGCGCAGACCTACACACAGCTCATCAAGCTGTGCTGTGGTGGCATCCCACATAAAAAAACTAGAAGGACTTACAGCTAGGATATACAACTATGTACTGGGGCTTTGGGGAGAAAAAAAAGAGGAAGATTGGCAACAGATGTTAGCTCAGGGTCGATCTTCCTCACCAAAAAGCATACCATGAAAAAAACAAAAGAAGAACAAAATGAGTAGAAATAAAGTCTTTCTTGAATTATCTACTTAAAGAGTATCTGAGAGGTTGTTGGTCCCATGTAGAAAAGAGAAATGAACCTGCCGGAGTGGCATAGGCCAATCACTCTTACCAAAGATGCACCTGCTAGTAAAAGAGGGTCACAGTGGAGGAAAAACTGAAAGAAATCTCTGACTCATCCATGACTGTCATCAGAAAGAAAATTCCAGAACTCCGTACCCACATAAAAAGTGCTGACATACACACATGCAGGATTTGTGTTGCCAGAAGCACCTCTGTACATGACATCTCATACCATCATATACTGTGTCTTTGAGGGACAATTAGAACTCTTTTTTCTCAACATAATCATAACAAGAGTTTACATCTATGAGCACTTTCTATGTATCAGTCGCTGAATGAAGCCATTTTATATTTTATATTTTAGCTCATCTGGTCCTAATTAAAAACCCTAGAGGGCAAGCATCGTTACTCCCATTTTATAGGTAGAACCTGAGGTTTGAGGAGGTTTTCTGCAGGTCAGAGAAGGGGCTGGAATGTGAACCGAAAGTCTGATTCCTCAGCTGCTGTGGTTTGGATCTCACAGCCAGGCAGGCAGTAACGTTTGGGCATTCGCTCTCTTCCAGCCCTGGTGCTGGTTGTTAAAATTACAATAGTAAATATGACAAATAGGACCCTTGCCCTTTTAAAACTTCCCCTCTCACATGAGAAATAGACACAACTACCCCAAATAAACTACTTCCTGGCAGTGGCAGTCCCTGAGCATTCAGTGTTTTACTGGAACTAGGCAATTGCAGAGATGTTATCCTTAAAATCTTGGGCCAGATTTGAGAACAACTCACAGACAGAAGCAACATATAGGAAACTTTCTTATATTTTAATCCCTAACTAGAATCATTTGGTCAAATTTGTAAGAGAAATATATTAAATGTGCAGTTGACTTTTAGATGCATTATTAACCATAAGGAGCAAGTGAAATTCTCCTAGTAAGGAATGACCTCGAGAAAGAGCCTCTTTTGCTAGGATGACACTACAAAGCAGCCGTATAATCACTTGCGACAGTTCCAGGATGCCAAAGGAAGTCTGAATTAACCCAACAATGGCCTCCTCCTGCAGAGATCACATCTGACTGGATACAGGAAAAAATTGTACCTGAATTACATTTTCTCATGGGTTCACTCATTTTAAATAGGCGGAGTGAACTTTTTCTTCCAGCAGGATAGAAATCTGTTAAAAGAATTCTTCGTGAAGCTCCTACCTAAACAAAGTAACCCATCCACAGAGCCTAAAACACACCACCCTTCTCAAGTGGAAACAGATAGCTGGCCGGCAGGGAGTACTGCCCCATTCCCGCCTCTTCCCTGGAAAACAGCTAAAAGACATTCTTAGAGCCAGCACAGAGTGATGAAGCTCAGTATTTGTCTTATCTCCAGGGAATGCAAGTTCTAAAAACAAGATGGGATTGTGTGTTCATTGTTAGAGGTCTTTTTGTCTGATAAATGTTCAGTGGTGAGAATGATAGATAAACCTAGTTAAGTAACTTTGAAAATAAAAATAAAGGAAATTTTAGCTGCCATCAGGCTGCCCATCACAAACCTTTATATTAGTAATTTTTTCTGGGTATCTTTTGGGTATAATGTGCTGAACTCGGCACTGTGGAAGCATAAGGAGGAAGGTAGGAATATGCACACCCCGAAGGACAGGTATAATTTTTTTCCTGTACCCAATCAGATGTGGTCTTTGCAGGACTGTCCTGCCATGGCGAGAAGATAAAGCAGGTGACAGTCAGAGTTCAGAGCAACTTAGCAGCTTGGGGAGATGCTGAAGTGGTTTGGTAGCTGTTGAATTTGAGTTGCTGGAAGGATATCCAAATAGAGAAACTCAATGGGCACTTAGAAATGTGGACTGAAGATCAAGAGGGATTTAGAGTGGGGTCCCTGCCTAGCTTGGAGGGAGGCCGGGAGGGAGGGAGAAAGTTTTAGAACTGGAAGTCGCCTTCATGAAGATGATTATTGAAGATGGAAGAGATGGCATGATAGAATGAGAGGGGGAGGAGGGAACAGAGCCTTGGCATCCTTGGGGATTGAAGGGACAGGTGGGTAAAGTAAGCAGCAAAAGAAACAGAGAAGCGAGTAGCAGAGGAGAGTCATAGAATGCAATGTCTTTTTGCAATCAAAAAGAAAAAAGAGAGCATTTTAATAAGAAGGGAATGAGGGACTAATTAAAAATTATGCGTCAGGTACCATCTTTGACATTGTCTTACATATAACCACATTGATCCTAACAACAACCCCTCAGCACGGCATTGGAAGGCATTGTCATCATCACTGTCATCATTATCACATTCTACAGAAAAGTATCTGAGGCTCAAAAAGGTGAAGTTCCTGACATTCCACAGCTAGAACATAGTAGAACTGATATTCAGACACAAACACCAAAGGCTATGTCTTTTCCACTGCGCCATGGGTGGAGATCAACAAATAGCATCAGATGACCCCATAACGCAGAGGAGGATGAGGATCAGCCCAGCTGTTAGATTAGGAGTCACTGTTGACCTTGCAGAACGGCTCGGTCGAGTCCAGGTGGGGAAGCCAGATCACACCAGGCTAAGCTACAGGAAGAGCAAGCAAAAGCGACTAGAATATAAACTACCCTCCCAGGGTGTTTGGCAATGAAAGAGGCAGAGTGTGGACTGTTTAGGAAGCTTTTGGGGTTAGAGCTGAGCATCTCAAGAGCTGTCCAGGCCAGGCTCAGGTAGACCAAGTATTGTTAGACTCGTGTGTTCAATCATGCCACCACCACCCAAACAGTGACGGAACCTCGCCAGTCTGGGCACAACCGTGCTAGTGGAAAGGGAAGGCAGCCTATCTCCTGAGGGAAGGACTGAGTCAGCAGCTGCCAGAGATAACTAGGAGGCAATTCAAGGCCTTTAGGAAGTTGCTATGGAAACCCTCAACCCTGAGCTTCTATTTTGGGTTTTAGAATGTTTTAATTTTGCAACAAAATCTTGCCTGGCTTTGGGATGACACAGCATCCAAGTATACCATAATAATAAAATGAAACTTACCTATTTTAAAAGTTAATGCTGCTGTGCATGGTTTCTCCCAGACACGTCACCGATGGGCTCTTGAAAGGTACAGATGCAGCCCAGGCCGCACAGTATGTCGCTATGGAAAAGGCCACCGCCGCAGAAGTCCTGAAGAACCAAGAGGAGGCACTCCACACCTCAGGCCAGCCCCTCCACGGCGCAGGAGTCCCGGGCGACATGAAGTCAGAGGTGATGCCCTTGACAGTTCACCATGCACAGAGCTCTCCCGTGGTCATCCAGACCTCCCAGCTCTCCTCGGCCCTGCTGAACCCTGCCCAGCACTTGCCTGGGGGCACTGGCCCTTACCTGGCCAGCTCTCCAGCTGTCACACAGGAGGGGACCTCTGCTCTGCAGTCGGCACAGGCTCCTCAGTCCCCACAGACGCCCGTGAATGGTTCCACCATGCAGAGCTTGTTCATTGAGGAAATCCACAGTGTGAGCTCCAAGAACAGGGCGGTGTCTATTGAGGTAGAGTCCTATTTCCATTTTTTGTAAACCCATAAAGGAGTGTAACTCATGATCCTGTCCCTCAAAGAGATTACAGTCTGGTTGTAGAGATAATTCATGTAAGTGTCAAAGATACAGTGTTACCAAAGATAGATAGACAGATAATGTCTTTTTTTAAACTACAAATGGGTTTCAATAGCCAGATGAAGAGAAAGGTCATCAGATTTCAGAAAAGGGCGAGACACCTAACCTTTAGGAAGGTGAGACAGTGGTGTGCTGGTAAGGGTTTAACCACTGGCTCTCTGGTGGGAAAAGTCCTGATTTGTAGCATTTGCCAATTTCCATGGAAGATTCCCACTGCGGCCGATTTTGAGTTACAACGTGACGTCATTAAACATGCACTGGAAGAAATGTGACAATTAGCTCTTCTGAGTCCGTGCGCATTGGCTCAAGCACACCACTGGTGAATGCAGGCCTGGGGAGGATTTGCCACCAATCTTGAAAAATAAGTAGAATCTGGGTCAGCAGAGAAGAGAGGTGAAGGCATTCTGGGGTAGAGGAATGCTGGAGCAAAGGCTGGGACCATGAGGAACCTGTGTAACTGGAACAAGAGAGAGGAGATAAGGCTGGCAAAATAAGCTGACACCTGATTTGGGAGAGCTTGAAAGCCAGTCCAAGAAGTCTAAAGTTTATTGTGTAGGCATCTGAGAGATGCTGCAGCTTGGACCAGTGAGTAAAAATGGCATCTTCAGGAAATTAATCTAGAAACAAGATAGTACAGAATTGATTCAAGTGATAGGTCTAGAATTAAGGGAGCTGCATGGGAAGTTCTCATGGTAATCTCAGTGTGAAAGGAGGAGGCAGTCAAAATGGAAAGAGAAAGCTAGGTCTTGAGGTCACACAACATAGAGAGAAAACATGCTATTTTTAAATATCTGTTTAATCAAGAGCTGGCATCAATGCTCAGATAATACATTTGCTCCCCTAGCCCTCTCCTTGCTCCAACCCCACGGTACCCCATCCCCAGCAACCTGGTCCTAACCATGCCTGCCTCTCTTGCAAGTCAGCAGTGGATAACTGAGGTGTCAACAGGAGATGACCTCTTAAAACTGCTAAGGCCACAGTCACAGCTACTGCGTCTCTGAACACTAGGTAGCTTCTCTCTGTTCCAGAGTCAGTGCTGTGCCCCCAATCCAAGTCAGCTATTTACAAAATGCATATCACAGGAGGGTGTGGAAATGTGATTGACAGATGATGATTCTATTATATCATGCTTAGTGGGGTAGGGGAGAAAACTGAAATTACATTTCCTCTGAGAATTAGTGATCTGCCACTTTAACCATCTCCATATTTAAAGGATGTCAATAGGATGACTCTTTAATTAACAAATATCTATTGAGAACCCACTGGGCATAGTTATCATTTTTGTGTGTGGTTTAAGTTTCAACGGGAGACTTATGAGTCATCTCTGAAGATGACCTGAGCCACACTAGGGAGGCCGGGACCTTCCTGCCACTTCCGCCACTGACAAATGGGGTGAGCTTCATTCACTCAACAAATATCACTGAGCCCCACTCTGCCCAGGCCCTCAGAGGCTCAGAGGTTGGCAGTGAACAGAGGCAAAGTCTGTGCCTTCGAGAAACTTAGCCACTTGTAGGGAGAGACAGAGAACAAGTATATGTCAGGTGATAATAAATGCTAGGAAGAACAAATAAAGGAGAGTAAGGATGATAACACCAGTGGCTAAGATTCGGCGCTCTCACCACCGTGGCCCCGGTTCCTTTCCTGGTCAGGGAACCACAGGATGCTGAAAGCTCTGCCACCAGTATTCAAATACCAGCTGGGTCACCCAGGGTGGACAGGTTTCCGCCGAGCTTCCAGACTAAGACAGACTAGGAAGAAGGACCTGGCCACCCACTTCCAAAGAAATTGGCCACAAAAACCCTTGAACAGCAGCAGAGCATGTCTAATAGAGCGCCGGAAGGTGAGAGGATGGAGCAGAAAGACCAGGCAGGGTTCTGCCCTGCTGCAGAGTCAGAATCCACTCCACGCACTAAAAATAAAAGGATGGTGACAGTGGTGGCTCTTATTCATAGAGAGTGAATCTTGGGCAAATCCTTCATCTCACTGGGCCCCAGTGTTCTCGTGTGTAAAATGTCTTGATTCTGTGGTCTCCTGGGTCTTTTCCACTTCTTATATTATGTTCTTACCTTCTGGGGTTCCACCAACCCTGGTGCTAATTTCCACCCCACCCTCCTGGAATGATTCCTGTGCCATCGCAAAATCACAGGAAAATGTTCTCTTAAAAAATGTACAGGTATTTAAAAATACCTTTTGTGTATTTCTCCCTATTGTAAAACTTAATGGAGCTTAGAGGTCATCTAAATAACCCCCCATTTTATAAGTAAGAAAATTTGACCCGGAGGCCATATGGCGATTCTTTGACGAAAGTGGAACTAAGACCTAGGATTCTTTGTTCCTAGTGAGTGTTTGGGGTTCTGTTTCTGTTTGTTTGAATATCTCCTCCACATTGAAAACTCAATTTAGGAAACAAAAACTTGGTTATGGTTTTGTTTGCTTTGAAATCATTTCTCTGTGTCCCTTTTTGTTAGTATTGGTAGAAGTATGGAGTAAGTGCTCAGTAACAATTTAATGAATGAATTTGGGTTTCTGAGCCTGCTTCTCTGTGAATGAATTCACTTGGGCTTAAATGGCAGGCCCTTTAGCTATAGAAGATGGAGCAGACAGCACAAGGGTCAGATTCTTCTGATGTGCAGTGGTGTCCTTTGGCATGGAAACCGGAGCATCATTTTACCAAGACTTTAAGTATGTTCCACCTCCTCTCACCCCAACATGAAATCTCTAAACTCTGAATTACCTTTTCCTTCTGGTTTTTAAATTTTCTTCACTTATGATTGTCCTTCAGAAAGCAGAAAGGAAATGGGAAGAGAAAAGGCAAAATCTGGACCACTATAATGGGAAAGAGTTTGAGAAGCTCCTAGAAGAAGCTCAGGCCAATATCATGAAGTCAATTCCAAACCTGGAGATGCCACCAACCTCAGGCCCACAGCCAAAGGGCGATGCTCCAGTGGATAAGCTCGATCTTTCAGGTAAGGCACTAACAGAGCTGTACGGGCTAGCTGCCCTCAGATCAGTGTGGGGCCCCCCACCTGGGCACGTGCTGGCCAGCAGGACCAATCTCTCAGTTCTTAAGAGTCTTGGAAAATTTTTAAATTCGAAGAACAAATCCTCAGGTGCCCCTAGATTCTCACTATTTTTAACTATGACCATAGCAGGAAGACTGCGTTCTGCGTTAAGGTACTAGCACAATGCCCGATAAGGTAACATTTAGATTCCCAGCTTCCGCATTCCTCTGACTTTATGACACTTCACACTCCCAGCTGGGAGAATAAGAGGCCTGCATTTAAAGTAAGAGCTTTTCATATGCTACAGAAAGAAAATGCTCGCTTTCATGAGCTCCCAGGGGGATATTAGATCATAAGGTGAAACCGCATTTTGTTAAAATTGAAATTATTAGACTGTATATTTAACCAGCTAAACTATGGGATCTAAGCATCAGTGTGTCAATAATAACATAAAATAACTGTCAGAAAACTCAGTCTACTAAATTGCCAGCCAATTACAAGCCAGGTCCCTTATTCTGATCTTAAAATAACGTCCAAAGACATTATTTTTCTTGCAGCCTAATGTCTCTCAAAGCCACATTCAGTGATGCCTCGTCCAGTAACTAAAATTAATTTGAAAAGGAATCGCCATCTTGACTGGCATGTCAAGGCACATGAACATGGGTCATTTAACCACTGTAACAGTCTCCTCCCAGGTTTTCATTCCCCAAAGCTGTTCTAAAACTCCACTCACTGAAACCCTCTCTCTCAATCTGCTAAATTTTTCACCTCCTTCCCCACCTGCCAGCTCTGTGAGGCCTGTCTAGAGCCCCTGGAGGGTCAAGCAGCAAGTGCCCAGAGAGGGAAGAGCCCTCGGAGAGGCAGCTCTGCTCTCACAAAGATAGCTTTTCTCCCAAAGTTCCCATGGAGAATTTCTGACGGATAAAATTATCTACCTCATTACGTTTCTATCTGGCCTAATTTGGCTCTCCCCGTTATTAATTTTATCATAAAGCCCTTTGATGTTTTATAATTACGACTAAATTGTAAATAAATTATAATTGTTCCTTCTCATGATTATACAACAAAACTAATGTTACATTTTGTTAACTTACCTCATTTGGGCCTTTTCTTCTTTCAGATTACAAAAATTTTGCATAAATTATTTTTTAAATTACTCCCCAAAGCATTTTTAATGCGTTAAAATGTTCTTATTGCTGTTTTTTTGTTTAACACATGGCCTAATTTCTTGTCAGAAAGAGTCCACTGATGTATAGGCCACCACAAATATGTAAGAGTATCATCCATTATCTGTAAACATTGGTTTCTATTATTTTTATTTATTTGTCATGGATTGTTATTGTTTTTATTTATTTTTGTTTACTAACAAGGTAAAATTGTAAGCTTGGGTTTTAAAAAGTATATGTATTTCCTCTTGTGTGAGTTGTCTGAATACTTAGGTAATGGGGAAAGATGGAAAAATCCAAGAATCCTCCCAAAAATCAATGGAAAATTTGGAGGATTTTGGCCTCAGTAAATGTTAAAGAAATTATTCACCAGGAGCAAGAAGACTTTTTATAAGACTATCGCAGTGGGGGAGAGAAACTGGACTCGGCTCTGAATACAGCATATCCAGGGCAGGGGGACTCTTGCAAAAGGCAGGCCAAGGACTTAGCTATGAAGGGTGGGGAATGAAGAGCTTATCAGATATCAAGAATGGGGGCATTCTTGCTAACTGACCTAGCAGGATTCTTTACTGAAACTGGGCTGAGCAGACCAAGGTCAGGGCCTAGTGGACGAGAGGGCTCAAATGAGCCTGACTAGGTGGTCAAAGCAGGAGTTTTTGTCATTACACAGGAGAGGAGACCCGGGCCCACCTCCATGCTGGTCAGCCCATGCCAGTCCCTGGAGGGACCCAAAGCTCAGGCAGCCATCCCGAGGCTGGGCTGCCAGAGTGGGAACCGGCCACGTGGCACGATGCTGCCGGGGCCCTGTAACCCGGCGCCCTGATGCATGAGACAGAAACCGTCCGCTACAAATAATCCCTGGCATTTCACCCTGGTGATTTACCCATGTCTTCGTTCCATCTTTAAGAGGAAACTCCTCAAGCCTTTCCTCTAAACAGCTCTGTCTAGGTTGCTCAGAAAAGACAAACACAGTCCCAGGAGGCCAGGCCATGTCCCTAGAGAGAGTTGGGACATAGCCCACCTGGAGGGCTGATCTTGCATTTCTGGTTCTCCCGCTTTTGTGAGCTGTTGGGCAGAGTGCTGGTAAGGGGCAGAAGTGGGGCTGTTTGTTGAGTTTTTGTTAAGAATGCCTTTTCTGGGGAAAGCTGAGCAGATATCTGCATTTCCTAACTTTTGATGTCAATACTAATTTCTAATTCTCTCATTTCTGCATTTGCTGCCTCCTTCCGTTAGCAGAGAACGTTTCCAACCACATAGCTGTGACCCCAAATCTACTTTCTCCCTGACTTTGTTCTCTGCTCCCATCTGCCTCCCATACTTTCCCCTGGCCCTTCCCTGGCCAGACACGCCAATCACTCCTGCCAATGCCGCGTGCCTTTCAGACTCAGGGACAAAGGCATGGAGGCGATGCAGGGAGTCTGAATTTGCCTTTGGGCACTGAACTTTCATCTCTCCGAGTAATACTCAGCTTTTTTGTGTAAAAACAATGGCTGATACTCGCTTAGCATTTACAGTCAGCCAACAAGCACTGTTCTTTGCATATGAAGTCATTTAGTCCTCATAGCACCCCAGTGGACAGGATATTATTGTAATACCCATTGAAAAGATGAGGAAACTGAGGCAGAGAGAGGTTAATTAACTTGTGCAGGGTCTTTCTGGGATTTCAAGCCAGTTGGGCTTCAGGGTGTATGCCATTAATCGTTGCACTATGGAGAGCAGAGAGAAATTTTTAAGTCAGATTGCATCGAGTTTATAGAAATACACTGTTCTGGATGTTCTCTTGCAAAGAGATTATTTGACAATGACATACTGTTTTCCAGAAGACTCTTCAAATTCAGAACAGGACCTGGACAAGCAGGGGGGTAAGTCCCCACCTCCTCCTCCCCCACCCCCACGGCGGAGCTACCTGCCAGGATCGGGGCTGACCACCACCAGGTCCGGCGATGTGATCTACACCAGCAGGAAAGAGAACATCACCACCAAGGTCTGATGGGTTAAGCTCTGGTAAACTGGTCTCTGAGTTCCGACGATGCCCTTAGACAAAGTGCTCTCTATTCTCGTTTGGAACATAAGAAGTGGTGAGGCAGAGAATCGAGTAAACTAGATCACCAGGAAGCACCACAGATGGGAAAATGTCAGCGATGCTATTGGACTAGGCTCAGCACCACAAGTTTTATCCTTACTTGACTTTTAACTGCAACTATGTGACATGCAAATCACAAGCTACTTTCCCAGCAGGGCATCATAAGGTTGAAAATGAGGGTTAGAGGGGGAAGCCAAAGAAAGACCATCTTCCAAAGGGAACTGAGTTTAGCTAACACAGTTGTGGGAGTCTCTACAGAAGGATGTTCAATGAGCTTTAGCTTCCACTTAACTTGGCAAGTTTTGTCTTTTGTGTTGTGTAAAATACAATTTCCAAGGAGATGCAGTGTGGGAGGGCCTTTCTGACAGGCACTGAATGTTGGGGAGTTACAATTTTATTATAATTCTTCAATCCGTTCACTAAAATGGCAGCCTGTGCAAACAAAAGCCTGAACTAAATGCAACGGGATCAAATAGCCTTTCAGCTCGACTTGAGGAGCTAGGAAGCCAACATTCCGGATCGTGAGGGAACGTGGGTTCGTCTTGTGATCTGTCCCTCTTTTTGCCAGCACCTGGGGTGTTAAGCCAACATCTGTGGTTTGAATCTTCCATAGGCAAGCAGTGAAGATGCTGGACCAAGCCCGCAGCCTAGAGCCACAAAATGTCCAGCAGAGGAGCCTGCTTCAGCCTGGACCCCATCTCCACCACCAGTCACTACCTCCTCCTCAAAGGACGAGGAGGAAGAAGAAGAAGGAGATAAAATAATGGCAGAACTCCAGGTACGTGCATGAGGTGACTGACTGTGGCTTCCTGCCTTCCTCTTTGGAATTCTCTGGCTACGTCTCTCACAGATTCATTAGCTAACGGGGGCTGGCGAAGAGCTCCATGGACCTGGACCCTGTAAGCGGCATCTTCTGGCCTTGGCCTCCACTTGTCCACGATGGCGCTGAACTAGGCTCTCAGGGCACCCTTAAGATGTATGTGAGGAATGACCATTTCACAAAACAACTTCAGAAAGTTGAAACGAAAAATCAGTTGCAAGCTCTCCTAGCTGCGGCGTGCAGGATTTCCTTTCCTTTCTTTCAGTTTTAATAGTCTTGCTTCATTTCAAAAGCAGTTAAGATGGGGATTAGAAATCCTGGCCATCACCTTGTCTTGATAAGGACTGATTAAAGCCCACTGCAGTGTTTGTTCCATTCTTTGGATTTAATACTAAGAATGACTGACCTTGAGTCATGTGGCCTCTTGCCCTCCATACCAGGTTCCCACTCAGTGTCAATGTCATCTTCTCAAATATTCTGAAAAGCTGAAGAATTCTGTTTTTCATTTTCCTTGGCCTATTTGAGAAATGATCCTTTATTTATTAGTTTTTTATTTTTTTAACTAATTGCCACAGTTTACTCACAGGATTAAGGGGGTACAGGGGGTATACCCAAAGCTGATCCCACATTCAAATCATGGATGCGAATCTTCCCTAGGTGTACATTCTAAGACCTTGTCTAATCAGGGACATCCATACAATTCCTAGACCAAAGTCTGTTTGTAGAATATTTCATTTGGCCTATGCTTATTGTAGGATTTTTTTTGGCCATTAGATGGTCAGATCACAATGTCCATAGGGCTCCAAAACTTGTTGCCTCTTCACCAATATCCAATGTCCAAAGATCTGCATTCTTCATTTGCAGTAGGGAGAACTTTCAAACCATGTCGTCTCCACTTCAGCTGTTCTTTCTGCTTTCCATGGCAATTACCGCCAACCTTGAGCTGCTTGGATTTTACGGGGAAAACCGGGCTGCTGGTTGGGTGTCGTATGCATGAGCCCCTCCTAGCCTCACTAAAACTCGCAGACAGGCCTGGGACATCCCCTCCACCAATCTTGTTCACAAGTTTTTAGAATGGTTGGAGAATTTCATGCATAGGATGAAATTATGAAGTTAGTGACTCATAAAACAGTTGAGAACATGCAGGCATCTGTCACTCAATTATCCAGTGAGGACCCTCTGGCTAATGACACAGGCATGTCAAGGCTGCTTGTTGTGGGGATTGATGCTTGTCCTAAGAGGTGTAGGCAGATTCTGGGGGTATTCATTGTAGCACGTACCCCTGAATTATGGTGTGAATTGATCATGGCCCAGTTTGGTTCAAATGGATGACAAAGCACTAGATAATTTTCACTCTGTACAAGGTGAACTGTCACTAATAATCAAAGTATAGACTTTTAGGCTTATGAGTAATCCTGCACCAGCTCCCTAAGAGAAGTAATTTACTTATTCCAGCCTCTTAGAGTCTATCACTTGAGAAGATCTCCCTCCATTGCAGTCTAAATATCTTTGATGCTTTCTTCAACAGAAAGCTTTACAAAGGGTGAAGTATCTGGCTTCTTGTTACTTTATTGGTAGTTAGGTCGTAGTGGTGAATGAAGTACTCTAGTCCTAACTTAACCAAACTCAGTTAGCCCTCCTGCTGGGAGACGCAACCTCCTGCATCAGAAAGTCCAACGGCCAGTGGTCGGCTGGTTCCTTTGCCTCCACAGGCTCTGGAGTTAGACGCGCCCCCCCTCCCCCCACCAAGGCAGGACCAGGAGCAAATGCAGCCCCCTGAATGTAATTGTGGAATGACTTTCCTGCTCTGTGTCACCAGGCATCAGAAGAAACCACAGGCTCCGAAGTCCAGGGTCTAACAGCCCAACGGAGATGGCTAGTAGACTTAGTAAGCAGAGCCCTGGGCATCTCCAGGGCCAGCTAGGACTGGGGTGTCTAAGGGACCATGCGGGAGACGATGTGGTGAGAACTGAGCAAGCACGGTAATGGAAGAGCAGGCCAGAGCAGGTTCCCCCAGGCCTCAGCTCCCATCGTATTTTAGGACCAGTGCTAAAACGTTCACTTGGGGAGGGCGTCGGTTAGTCTTTCTGCCTGCAGAGTTATTTACAAATGACAATATTTGACATTAAGAAAATAGGAGGCAATTATTTGAGATTATTCATTTAAATAAGTGGTCTTTAATCCTGGCTGCACATGAGAGTTACGTGGGGAGTAAAAAAAAGTCCTACAACCCAGAGGTTCTGACTTGATTTTTCTCTGGGTGAGGCCTGGGTAGTAGTTTTTTTGGTTTTTGGTGTTTTTTTGCTGGGAAAGATTCACCCTGAGCTAACATCTCTTGCCAATCTTCCTTTTTTCCCCTCCCCAAAGCCCCAGTACCTAGTTGTATATTTTAGTGGTGAGCCCTTCTAGTTCTTCTATGTGAGTCGCTGCCACAGCATGGCTACTGACAGATGAGTGGTGTGGTTCCGTGCCCGGGAACTGAACCTGGACTGCCCAAGCGGAGCATGCCAAACTTTAACTGCTAGGCCATCAGGCTGGCTCAATGGTATTTTTTTTTTTAACTGGGTGGTATGTAGCCTGGTGGAGAAGCACTGATTTCAAGAAGCTTGGGTCCTTGCATTCTCTGTCTCTCCTACTCTCATAATCATATTGTCACTTCCTTTCTGCCCTCTGGACACAGCTTGTGCTTTCTGTCCATCTCAGAACTGGCCTCCCTCACTCAGTGTTCACATGAGCCGGCTGTGGGTTCCTATGACAATGGTCATTAATTTTGGGACCAAGCTGCTCAGGCAGCTCCTAGGCCACTCAGCATCACCTGGGGGCCAAAGAGTATCACCATATTCTAAATGAGCCTCAGAACACCTCAGAGCACAGGAGTACCTGTTACTATTGCAGAAGTGTTGGTAAGGATCTCTCTTATTTTAAGGTTTAAAGGTTTGCAAGATCTTGTGCCCTTTTTTCTATAATCTCAATGAAGCCGGCCAAAAAACATAATCAAGAAAAAAGAAAGGGAAGATAGCCTCTTGTTTTGTTTTAATTCATTTACATATTCAACATTTTTGAAAGGTCAAAGCAAGAAGGCCTACTAAGTGCAAATCAGGTTCACAGTGGATAGGAAGAAAGGGTGTTCTTTTCAAGGGCTCTGTCCGTTTTTTTCTTAGCGCGGCCCAGAAGTAAGGAAGTCTTTGCCCTCTGCGCAGTTCCCAGCTTTGCCAGCAGGGGGCCAAATGGGGAGCTGGCTTTGAAGACGCTGCCTCCCCGGCCCCAGTGGGACCTGCATGCAAGATCAAGCTGGGGTCTCCAGGCCTCTGGATTCCCCACCTGTTCCCTCCTTCCTCCTCTCTGCACTTGGAATCCTGTTAACCTCAGTATTTTAATTCCTTAGGCATTCCAGAAGTGTTCCTTTATGGATGTAAATTCAAACAGTCATGCTGAACAGTCCCGGGCTGACAGTCACGTTAAAGACACTAGGCCGGGGGCCACAGTCTCACCCAAGGAGAAGAAGGTAACGTGGCAATTACTCACCTGCCACACAGTCGGACGGTCCTTCTTTCCTTGCTCTGACACTAACACCACTCCTGCACTTGATTTTCTGTGCCCTATCGGTTTTTTTCTCTCACTTTTTTTTTGTTGTTTTTTTTAAACCAATGGAGGAGTTTTAGGTTTAGATCAGAGATCCCTGGCTCAGATTTCCAGAGCAATTGCTGTGTTCCTGTGCACAGCATACAAGAGTATATGCAGAATTGTGGCATTATCTTCCCAAACTAAAGAGTATACACTTTTCGAGATTTTCTGGAACAACTCTAGACAAAAATAGAAACATCAACCAAGCATGTAGCACTTTTTCCAATTTTTAACATGTCTTCTGGACCAAAAAAAAGGTCTACATTAAAAGTAGGTAAGAGCCTTTGATTCCAGGAAATATGAAAGCCTTTGATTCCAGGCAGAGCCGTCTACCTTCCACCATCCACAGGTGTGGCCCCATGGAAACACACACATATGTATTTGCACACATGTTCAAGCATGCCACACAGAATTTTTGTTAAGTATTACAAATTCTCAAAGTCTACCTTCCAAGATAGTAAGTTCAGTATCGTCTTAGCGCTAATATACTTCATGGCATTCTAATGGCTTCAAAACACATGTCCAGGCTCAGAAACAAAGTTTGCCGTCATTACATAAGTACTCAAGGCAAAGGACATTAGCCTGAATGTTTGAACTTCAACTTTTTAAGGTAGATCTAGAGCTTTTATGATTTTTGGATATAGAGCCATCTTAGATGACTGGAGCCTCTGTCTAAATTTCAGGATAAAAATCTTATCATGATGTTTTTCACCAGGACTTTATATTTCAGAATTCAAAGGTTCTAGCTTCCTTTAAATAAAAATCAAACAAATCAGCCATAATGTAGCCCAATAGCTACTCCGAGTGGTACCTCAGTCCATGTATAAGTAAGCTCAGTGATGGAGATGCAGGATCACAAAATCAGAGGGCTATTCTAACACAACATTTCAAAAGATGCAATCTTGGGACTCACAGCTCCCAGTCCTGAGGCCCTGCCGAGGAGACCAAGCCATCACAGAGCCCTTGTGTAAACTACGTCTGACGTAATGTGTCATGTAACTGACAAATGAAACTGTTAACCTGGCAGTGGGGGATCTCTCTATGCACCAAGGAGATTATGAGATTATTGTCGATAAATCTTTCTCATGAAGAAAACCTCCTATTAATTTGAATTGAACCCATGACATCACATTAAAAATATATTGCTTTTTCAGTCTGTGGAATGTCCTTATGTGGCCTCATTTAAGTCCATTCATGGAAGGCCCAGGCATATCCTGAGTGGCATACTCGGGCCATTGTGACTGTTTTCTGTCTAAAACACTGGGAAGTGGGAACTTCTCAGAGATCTCCCTGGAGATAATCATTGTCTCATTGTGGAATTTTGCTAATTGGCTAAAAAGTTGCCCATGAGATTCCTTGCCCTGTAATTAGAAACCCATATCCCATCAATCTCATTGATCTCAATCAAAGGTCCATCAGATAATAAGTGGGTCTGTACTGAGTGTCCAACACTGGGTTTAGTCACAGGTGCTTATTGTGGATAATTATTCCCAGTAGATCGATCTACTTCATAATAAGCATGAGTATCAGACTTGTTCCCAAGTTTTTGTCATTATTAACCTCTTCCTGGGCTATTCATCTACTCTTCTATAAATCAAATGTTTCTTCAAATTTTTCTCCTATCATCATGAAACACTAGCCAAGTACTTCACTTTTATGCAATTCTCCTGTAACTATGTCTCTCCTTTTCGTCTATTGCCCATATGCATATTGAGCCTACTTCACCAGTTGTCTGAACAGTACCAATCTCGGGGCCTATAAACAGATATTAATGAGGCTAATTTCCTTTAATGCAGAGTCTTGACTATCTAAGATATCTTTGTGAGATTCCATGACGATCATGACCGAGTTACCCTGGATAGCATTAATGCACTTGCTTTGATACATTCATTCTTTTTTCTGGCCCAGTGATAAAAATGACAGGTCATGTGAAACCTAACCTTGACATCTTTATCTTCCTGACTTCCCATTGGAGTATTTCCGCTACTAGATCTGTTTTGAAATACATGTATCACCTGATGGCATTTGAAATATCTAACGATGGGTGTGCCATGGGCCCTGACCAATCAGAACAGATGCCAGGCCTGATCCCCAGTACATGGAGCCAACAGAACATCAGTGTGCAGCCTCTTCTTTAGGTTACCTGCCAATTCCTTCTTTGATTCAAGGGTAAATTCTCGCTCAGGTCCTAACATGCTAACTTCATGTTTGGAGTTGAAACCTTAGGCCAAAACCTCATTTATTTTTCTTCTTGAAACCTTTTACCTGATGTATGAGTTGTTTGATAATCTAAATTTAAAATCCCAGAAAAGAAATCATGCTGTTCAACCGCAGGCGCTGAATTGTTGCACTGGTTCAGGAGCCTCCTGGGGTTAAACAGGAGGTGTTTGGTGTTTACTGTACCTTGTATCCTGTGCGATATTTCCATGTGATTAATACTGACTTTGTCGTTTGTGTGTGTTTCCTTGAATGTGTATGAACGTTCATTCCCTTTTTCACCAGGGCACTAGGATCGCTCTGGGTTGACTTTGGCAGAGTCTGGGTTATTGTGCTTTGTTATGTTGTCATTGCTTTAACTGAACAGCCTTCTTGGGATTATGTCCCATCCTGCTATAATCACCTCTTCCTCTTGGGCTTCTGCAGCCAGAAGAAAGGGCAGCAGGGCCTTGGAAGTGACAAGGCATGGCTAGTGTTAGTTTGTGGCAGGGCCCGAGGCTATGGACCCCCATACTGGAAAAGGCCATGCTCCCTGGTGAAGCCCTCTCCATGCCTGGTCGTCGTTGCTGAGGTCTCACACTCTGAATCTGGGTGAAAGCCTCAGAAATGTATCTTCGCTCTGCATCAGGGAATATAGAGAAGGAAAGCTGAATCATGATGCGATGGTCACCGCTGTAGCCTCAAAGATCTGTTCTGTAAATGTTTAGATGATATTTTGGCAGCGGTATCATTCTGACTTTAGATTTGATCGTCTTGGCTATGATGAGTTGGAAGGTTATTTTGACATTTTACTTGGCAAGTGCAAGTACAAACTGCCAGTATGTTTTTAACCTGTCATTTGACCAGAGAAAAATAATGTTTTTTTCATCTCAAAGTACCACACCCAACCCATGCAGAGGCCTGATAGGGCTATTCCCATAAAAGAAGCAAAGATAGGACTGAAATAACTAGCTGGAAGGGACGTGAAAAATCTCCTGGTCTAGTTCCTCGGTTTATAAATGAGAAAACTGAGACCCAGAGAAGTGAAATGATTTGCCCAAGGTAACACAGTTAAGTGGCAGGTCTGGATTAGAGTCAGAATCTTCTGCCTCCTGAGGCAGTGTGCTCCCTACAGGGCCACACCACTCTTCTGGTTTTAGATTCTGCTAAGCTCCCAAGGAGCTGAGAAAAAGAGGACGCATTGATACAGAATCAGTCCCTTTATTCTCCTAACTGCTCCCCCTACAAAATTTGAAATACTTGAAATATTTTGCTAATTGAGATTTTCATCTTGTGCAAACACAGGGCATTTTTGGAAGTTGGAGAACAAAGCAGCCCAGGGTGAACAGAGCTTAGGCTTTGGACTGGTGTGTAACAAATGTGCTTGGCCCGCATGTTTTGGAAGTGTAATTAAAGGAACAATGTAGTTATAGTCCACTTTGGGGGGGGGTGTGGTTTTGTGGAGTAACATGTCCTACACTATTCTACCAGAATTTGGAATTTTTCCATGAAGACGTACGGAAATCTGATGTTGAATATGAAAATGGCCCCCAAATGGAATTGCGAAAGGTGAGTTCACCAGATCAGTGTTCCAAATGATACCACGCAGATTAATTACCTTCCTTTGCAGATCCATTTCTGATTAATGTGTGTGGTTTCCCTCCTCCACTCTCCCTCTCAGGTTACGACAGGGGCTCTAACACCTAGTGACCATCCTAAGTGGGAAAGAGGAGTGGAGAATAGTATTTCTGAGGCATCAAGAACATCCGAATATAAAATCGACATCTTAATGAAGGAAAATTCCATATCTAATAAGAGTTTACTTAGAGACAGTAGAAACTACTCCCAGAAAAGTATGTCTAAGGTCAATTCCAGTTTCCCTGGCATTAGTTCATCAGAAGATGAACTAAACAAAGGGCCTAAAGTCTCAGGACCGCAGCCCCCTGTATCTGACACTGAGACTCAGAAGATGAATTATGGAAAGACAAAGGAGATGACTCAACAAGGACAGGAAAACACAGATAAATGTCACCTTCCGTCTCCCGCTAGATCAACTGAACTGAGTATCCGTGACGTCAAAACTCAAGATCAAGAGGTTCCCATGACAGAGTTTGGCCAAGTTGTTCTAAGACCCAAGGGGGCTAGGCATGCTAATGTGAACCCTAATGAGGACGGAGCATCAATGCCAAGTTCTCCCACTGATGAAAATGCAACCACCGACAACATTGCTTTCATGATCACCAAAACCGAGGTCCAGGTCCTGTCCAGTGGAGAGGTCCGAGATATAGTGAGCCAAAAGGGAGAAGATGTACAGACAGTTAACATTGATGCCAAAAAAGAGACGGCTTCTCAACAAGAAGGAAGTGAAAATGAAGAGCCTGTCGTGTGCCTGGACAAGAAACCAGTGATCATCATTTTTGACGAACCCATGGACATCCGATCCGCATATAAGAGACTTTCAACCATATTTGAGGAATGCGATGAGGAATTAGAGAGGATGATGACAGAGGAAAAGATAGAGGAGGAGGAAGAGGAGGAAACTGGAGGAGACCCTCTAGCCCAGAATAACACTTCCCAAAAGTTTCAGAAGAAGGTTGCCACTGGCAGCCTCGGATCAGGACAGCAGGCTGAGAGCAGCTTACAGCCACGCTTCCTTTCAGCAGAGACCAAAATACCAGGAGGACAGGAAATGAATGGTCCTGAGCTGAGCAAGTTCAGTCAAACAGATTCTCCAAGTTCAGAAAGCAAGTGTGACGTGACCGATGACCAATTTGAAAGCCCCAAGAAAAAGTTTAAATTCAAGTTCCCTAAAAAGCAACTCGCCGCTCTCACTCAGGCAATTCGCACAGGAACCAAAACGGGGAAGAAGACCCTGCAGGTGGTGGTCTACGAGGAGGAGGAAGAGGACGGCGCTGTGAAGCAGCACAAAGAAGCCAAGCGATTCGAAATTGCTAGATCTCAACCCGAAGACGCGCCGAGAAATATGCTCAGGAGACAAGAGCAGCCCAGTCTAGACAGCACCTCTCCCATCTCAAGAACGGATGAAATTAGAAAAAATACCTACAGAACGTTGGACAGCCTGGAGCAGACCATCAAACAGCTTGAAAACACGATCAGTGAAATGAGTCCCAAAGCCCTAGGTGACACCTCATGTTCTTCCAACAGAGATGCTTTTGCAAGCTCATCCCACATAGCCCAAGAGTCCTCTCCCCGAGCCTTGCTAGTTCTGGATGAAGCTCCCTCTGCCCTAGAGCCCCCCTCGTCCATACCTTCAGCTTCACGTAAGGTATCTTGGTCTGATGGAAAATGAAAAGACCCAGCTGCTTTCTTAAATCTGCCATAATCACCATTAGCAACAGGTGTCTTGTGATTGACTCGCTTCCTTTCAGGTGGCTAGTTTTTTTTTGTCTGTTCGCCATGATGCCTTTCTCTCACACTTTCTCCCTCACCTTCAAAACAACAACTAGGTGTCTAACAGCTAATTGATTCTGTTTTTTTACCTCTGTTGCTGATCGGTGTTGGGTAAATGCAAGGACGCTGGGTCAGCCGTTTGCTGTTGAAATGGTTGCTTGGATACTCACATTAAAATCCGTTTGATCAGTAGTGGAGCAGTTTATTCTGTTTGATTCTTCGGATTAACCCCAGTGGTGTCTCCTGATGTGCGTCTCCTAGATCTGTCCTGCATGTAGGGCTGTGGCTTCTCACGTTGAGCTTCTCTGCACACAGTGGGGCAGCCTGGGTGATAATCTACTCATGAGCTTCTCCTTCTCTTCCCCCTCTCGCTGCTCTTCCCCACAGGGCTCCAGTGGGACCCCGCAGACGAGCAGGATGCCAGTCCCCATGAGTTCCAAGAATAGACCCGGAAGCCTGGACAAACCCGGCAAGCAGTCCAAATTGCAGGATCCCCGCCAATATCGTCAGGTAGTTTTACCTTAAACCCAATTTTGGATGGACACTATTGCAGTTAAGAAGCAAGTCACTGACTTAGTTTATACCAAATATTGTGTTTTCTTTGTAAGATATGGTTTACGTAGACATCCTGGATCTGGGGGCATGAAGAAAGTCTAAAAACCTGTGTTGAACTTTTCACCACGCTTTTGCATGCTTGCAGTAAAACATCCTTTACTTTGTGACTCCAAAGTTTAACTGTTAACACACGGTGCCACACCCATTGGCTTCTCTCTGGTAAACGTAGCGGTTCTTCAGAACACCTTGGGAAACTGAGACAGACAAACCTGGTGTTGAACTGCCCTGAAAGTCACCAGTACTAACGTATATGTTGACTGCATTGCATTAGAGGCACATTAACTGTCCATCACGATGCCCCACCCCCACCCCAATAATAACCCAGACGCATGGCCGACCTAGCACCGGAAACGGTAGTGGGACGATGGGCCTGTTCTCACAAACGCTGTTCTTCCTTTATTCCTGTTCTGTACGTCCTCTGCTCTGTGCTTTGGGGTTTCTACCAGGTCCAGTACAGCACAGCAAGACTTAGCTCAGGCCTTGAACTGGTTTGGTTTGGTTTCTTTTATTTAATTATTCTCAGAAGGGCTGTGTTGCCAGACCCTGTGGGTTGATCATGTGACCAGCTTTCTGACAAACTGTCTCCTGCCGTCTTTATTTGCAGGCTAATGGAAGTGCTAAGAAAGCTGGTGGGGACTGTAAGCCTACTTTCCCCTCCTTACCTGCTTCTAAGATTCCAGCCCTTTCTCCCAGCTCTGGGAAAAGCAGTTCTCTGCCCCCTTCTAGTGGTGACAGCTCTAACCTCCCTAACCCTCCTGCTACTAAACCATCGGTTCCTTCTAACCCTCTCAGCCCCCAAACAGGACGACCTGCTCCCTCTGCCTCCCTCATCCCCTCTGTCTCTAATGGCTCCTTAAAGTTTCAGAGCCCCACTCATACAGGTAAAGGTCACCATCTTTCATTCTCACTGCAGACTCAAAATGGCCGAGCCGCCCCTTCCTCCTCCTCCGCCCCCCCCTCCCCCGCCTCCCCCACCTCACTGAATCAAGGTGCCAAGAGCATCAGGACCATCCATACTCCTAGCCTCACCAGCTACAAGGCACAGAATGGAAGTTCAAGCAAAGCCACCCCATCCACAGCAAAGGAAACCTCTTAAAGGCCAATTCTATTAGGCACAAGTTGGAGTTACATTTAAAAAAGAATTTTTTTTAACAGTCTTCAACAACTGTTTTCACAAGAGAATGTAACATATTGCTGTACTGTTTGAGGCTTTAATGCTAAGTATGTGCTAAATCCTGGATTAATAGATTTCAGTAAGGCTTGTTTGTTTCTTTACTTTGTTGCTGTTGTAATAACATAGTGTTTACAGTCTATATTCAATACCTGTTAAATGAAGTAAGCATGTGTTACGAAGAGAGTGTGGCAGGAAAGAATGCGTGTGTGAGACAGGAAGAAAATGTATTAAGCATGTAAAACATGTATGATTCCAGAATTTTAGTATGTTTTGTATAAAAATATTTTTCATTACGGAGACTCGAAGTGAACAGAGAAATACACAAGTGTGACTATACAAATTGTAAAACAGATACTATAATATTTCCTTTTATTTTAGTGTTATTTAGCTTTATTACAGATTTCTATTTTTGTCAAAAACTTCATGGTTCCTTTCAAGATCTTTTTTGCCAAAACATTTTGATACTATAGCATTGTACATTTGAAAGTAGTATGCTAGAGAATAAGCCAATGAACTTCTATACAGGCCAACCAGAGGCGTATGTAGAAGGCAATTTGACAAACCTATTGCACTGCCATGAAAATGATGTATAATAATTTGCCAGCCCAAGCAAGATAGTTTTCTTTGTTTTTCTTTCTTTCTTCGTTGTTTAACATATTAGGATTCTCTAGTTGTTTTCCTTGCAGTATCTAACCCCTTCCTTTGTTTTCTGAGACCTGGTACCCACACTATGGCATTGTGGATTTTAAAATGTACACTTCTGTACGGTTCTGTAAACTGATCAACTTTTGTAAATATATAAATAGACATAAAAATACTGTATGTGACAGCACATAGAGTAGTTTTCCCACACCAAAGTTAATTTTTATGCATGCTTTAAAAATATATATTGGGATGGGCAGAAATGGGACTCTCCATACATTTTTAAAAAGCAACAAGTTTGCACAGCTAGAGTGTTTTGTAAATAAATGTATTTGTATAACACAGTCATGTAATATACAGAACTATAAGCAGAGACTTTGCAAAACTAAATAAAGGGCTGCATGCTTATTATTTTTTGTATCTTGTGACTATAACTACTTGCTCGTCAAAGAACAAACGTAACTATTACTAAGTGAAATGGTTTAGGCTTTGAGGGCATTATAAGGAACATGCAACCGGCCGCAGACTGGTTTTCTGAAAGCGCTGGGGTGACTGATGATGAGTTCCAGAGAAATTCATTGCAATGTGATGCTTTCCCGTGTAACCTGCTGACTCTTCTCTGTGGCTTATCAAGGTGTAGAAAGCAAACCTGGATACAGTTTCCACCCTCCTGTCCCAGAAGGGCTCTCAATACTTTCTCTTTCTTTTTTTAATCTCCAGTAGAAGTAAAGCAGAAATAAAATGCTTCTAACACTAGGATTTTTTTTTTTGAGTTCTCAATTTTAAAAAATATTATTGGTCTTGAGAGACATGCTAGCTAACGTTACACTACATATATATTCCTTTAAAAAATAGGGAGAAAACTTAGTGAAAATAATACCAAGATTATGAAATGACAACTACAAGAACAATCTCAGGAACCCACTTTTCATTATTTTTTGGCCTCCAAAATGCTTAACTTGGTGGTTTGATGTAAAGTACAAATATTGTTCTTACTTTCGTCCCTGGTTGCCAGCTTAGTGTTCACAAGCTGTGGGCTTCCTGAGCTGGGACGCCTTCACCGGAAATATTTTATTACATCTCTACTCACTATATCAATTGTAGTCACGTGTTTCAGCCACTCGGGAAAGTCATTGTCTTATACTTTTTAGGTACAAAAGGTTCCAACATTTCAATCATGTCCCCTAATCCCCTCAATAACTACGTCATGTTAAAATGTAAAGTAGTAGCTGGCTGATTCATGCCAGTTTACTTGCTCCTGTGGGTGGACAAGCTGAGAATTCTTTGTAAGGTTCTAAACAATAGATTGTGGCTCCTGCTTTCAGTGTAACTTCAGACTCCCAGAGCTCTGGCAAGATATACAGGTGATGGTCAATTTCAGCCAATGTGATGAAGGACAGAGCCAGGTCCATCCAATGGCCATCAGGTAAGGGGAAAACTCAGCATGGACCCAAGCATTATCCTGCCTGAGACCCAGCAAAGTACCACCTGCCACTTCAGGAAATTAAAGAGGAAACTACCATAATTGGAGAAACTGAATCCACGTGTACACAGGCTGCCTATGACAACACTTAACACAAAGGCATCTCAGTTCCTTTAACACCTAAAGTGGGTGAGGGGCCGGCCTGGTGGTGCAGTGGTTAAGTGCGCGTGTTCCACTTTGGCGGACCGGGGTTCGCCAGTTAGGATCCCAAGTGCGGACGTGGCACCACTTGGCATGCCATGCTGTGGTAGGTGTCCCACATATAAAGTAGAGGAAGATGGGATGGGCATGGATGTTAGCTCCGGGGAAGTCTTCCTCAGCAAAAGGTGGAGGATTGGCAGCAGTTAGCTCAGGGCTAATCTTCCTCAAAAAAAAAATAAAGTGGGTGATGTTAGGCAGGATGAGCTGCTGGATTTTTAGATTTTGTTAAACTACCATTATCTTTTAAGCTCATCATTCAATTAACAGATTGTCGCATCTGAAAAAGATTCTTAGAAATAAACCATTGGAGCTTCTCAGATTCATTCAACAAACCATCAATCAATGTCGTTTGCTGGTTGTGCAGCCTTGGGCATGGCTCAGTTTCCTCATCGATTAATGGAGACTAATAATGGAACCTACCTCACAGGATTGATGGGAGGAGTAAATGTGATGTACAAAAAATCCTTAAGACAGAGCCTGACAGATATTGCACCCTCAATAAAGCTTTGTTAGGATTGTTGTCTTTATCACTGCTGCAATGATAACACAGTTCCTGCCCTTCAAAGGTTTTCGGGCTATTTGGGGAGGGGGGTGGCATCACCACCAGCAGGCAGGAAAGAAAGCCAAGTCTAACAGTGGCAGCAGGAGTCCCGAGGAGAGGTCATTTCATGGAGCTGATGGCATTGGGCCCTCGCCAGGTACAACACAGAACTTAATAGTTTACAGCATTCAAAAGGCTGCTTTTCTTTTAATGCTGCTTGTGACCAGAATTGTTTCCAAAGTAAAAAATAGTTGCACAAACTTGGAGCAAAGCCGATGCCCTGGAATGACGGCTACAGAAGAGTGGTCCTTTTGTTTGGCTGCATTTTCAGGCTTGGGAGAAGGTGCTCCCAAACCACCCCATCCCTGAGCTGAGCGCCAGGGGCAAACCCATGAGGAAAAGTGGACTCACCCATGGCGCCGGGGCCAAGAGCAGGTTTGGCCATGCCCCTCCGCAGCCAGATTCATGGCAAACCCAGGCAGCTTCCGGACTGCCTGCCCTGTAATTCAAACTGACTTCCTCCCTTCTCCATGGCTCTGTAAATGCAAAGGCATTTGAGACCCACAGGAAGCTTTCATGGGGGGAGTAGAGGAATGAAGACTGCTTCAAGCAAAAATTCAAGAGGTCATTTTGCAAAAGTAACCAGGTGACATTGTCCAGGAAAACACACCAGCCCCCACACGCAGCCCTGCACTCTCTGATCTATGCTCCCGAGCAGATAATGTCCAAAAGAAGTAAAGTGATCACAAGAGCACTTTTGAGGAGAGAATGCCAGAGCCTGCCAGGGCTCATGGGAATCTAGAGACAAAAGCTCACCCTGATGACCCGGAGCCAGGAAGGTCAAGTTATGCTCAACACACTCCACCAAGAAGGCAGGGGAGCTTACAGTGCATATCTCGGATTTATAGAAAATGCTTAATTTGTTTAATGGCCTAGCATTTCGGGGGAGTCCTTAATCCCCGTGTCTGTGAACACATCCACAATAGCCGCCATCTGTTGCCCATTATGGGCCAGATATAATGCTAAAGCGTTTTGCACATAGTGCCTTTTAATCCTCACAAAACCCTGAGAGAAAGTTACTGTCATTATCCCTCCCCATAGCACTGTAGAAAACACGCGCAGGCTAAGAGAGATGGAAACTGCAGGACGCACGGCTGGGATGAGGCCGAGGTGCAGGCCCTTGACTGCTCCGCTCTCCGTGGGGGCCCCTCTAGTGGTCTCTTTGAAAGAAGAAGTTAACAGGCGGTTTTTCATTCCTGGACCAAACGAATTAGCATCATTCAAAAAATCGTCCAGTTAGGGATTATTAGATTGCAAATTTTGGCTGCCTCACCTTCAAAAGATGAGTAGGTAGAGAGGCGCTCTGCTCAGGGGGCGAATATTCTCATCCAACGTCACTTGGAAGGCAGGTGAAGCTGGGTCGATACCTGAGATCGCGGACTCCTTTTTTCCTAAGCACCAGGAGGGCAAACCCGGAAGGCTTGCGGCAAGGACCACAGGGAAATCGGTCTACCTGCCAGGAAGGCCCCGCCCCGCAGGGTCAAGCCCCGCCCCCCAGCCCCCGCCCACACCACGCCCCGAGCTATCAGGCTCCACCCCCAACCCCTCCAGCCCAGCCTCTCACCCGGCCTGCAATCCTCCAGGTACCGGGTTGAACTCCGCCTTCTCTGGTCCCGGGGTTAAGTGGTTCCCAAGCGTCCTCTAAAAGGTGTTTTCGGGGTTTTGCTTCCCGAGGTTTCCCAGGCACCGACTTGTGAGTGGGCAGTTCAGCCCCTCAGAGACAGCCTTTGAAATGCGAGTGCAAAGGTCTCAGTCCTATTGGATCCCTCGCTCCCGTTTAAAGTTCAAACGTTTTGTACGAGATAAAATTGTTGATGATATATCCTACCTACTCACTTGTTTCAAAAACAAAACAAGACAGACTATAATGCGCTGACGGTAAGCTGACGAAGCCGTCACATGCCAGCACCGATCAGCAGAAGGCAGCGACGAATGCACACGCTGCATCGGAGGCTCGAACCCCAGGAACGGCTTTGCTGATGTGACTTTTCCCAAATAGTGAAAGACTAAAGCTTCAAACAAAGCAAAATACGATTCTCCTTCAATTTACACGTTCTTGGACATTTTACTGCATATTTTAAGAATGCAAAAAAAACTTGTTTATATGTAAGACAGAGCTGGCCTCCAGGCTCGGATCACTACTTATGTAAACGTCCAGTGGGACACGACCAGCTCCTGCTGAAGGGGACAGTTCTTCCTCGGCAGCTCATTGTAGCACACCCAGCATCCCTGGCCCACACCCACTAAATGCCAGTTTTGCCTCCATCATTGTGACAACTAAAAAACTCTCCAGAAGTACCTACAATGGCTTCTTATGGGCAGTACTGCTGTGGTCGAGAACCACTGGCCTAGAATAATAAAGACAGACCTCACTGTTGACAAAGTCAGGGCAAATCCCAAGGGCATAGGGACTATCCAGCCTAGTGACTCCTTCTTCATAAGATAGCAGCACTTAGGGGACACAAGTAGAGCATGAGGCTACCTGCGTGTCCTTCTGCCCTTCTGGAACTTCTCCCCATGCCTCTGCCCCTGTTAGCATTTATGCTCTCTTCATTCATGCCTGGAAGAACAAGCCATTAACAAAAGAAGAAACCCAGCCTCTAAGCCGTTGTGAGGAGGAGAGGGCCAGGAACTCTGGGGAAGGTGGGTGGGAATGGATTTCTCTTTCCTCGGTGCTGAACCTCTGGGTTTAGCAAAGGGCTGAATCATTTAGGATCAGACAGCATGCCACAGACATCCCATGACCTAACGTGAAAAGATGGGACACAGGATGATGGCCAGTGGGATACACCCCAGCAGCGGAAGAACCCAAGAATGCCCCATCTTGCATTTGGGACAGCCTTGGCTTGGGTTCCAGGTTCTCAAACTTGGCTGCACCCTAGGATCACACGGGAAGCTTAAAAAATGCTGAGGCCTGGCTCCCACCCGCAGAGATTCTAAATCAGAGGCTCAGAGGGGCTGCCTTTGGAGGGGATTGTCAGATATTTCCAGGTGATTCTAACAGGAAGCGGGGGGCTGACAACCACAGTCTTGCATAAGGAAAGCAGCAGACCCAGGATTAACAAGCAGATGCTGTTTCTTAAAAGGTGACTACTACCACGTGGCAGCAGATTCACACTTGAAAAGTATGGCTCAGCCACTGCCTTTGATTTTGTTTCCAACTTTGCAAATGTTAAAAAAAAGTTAGTTGGAATTTATGAACACTCTTTTGCCCTCCCAGCAGATGTTGTCACTTGGTGCATTTTAGAGTTTTGCCTATGTTTTGACGCTTCCGGTGCTGCTGGGCTCTTCCAACACTGGCTCAGCTTAGATCTTGTTTTGTTTGCTGGTAGCTGACATTTATAGTATTCACGTGGAGTTGGAGTAGCTTAAGGATCCTTCAAGGAAATACAGATGCAGCTCCTCCCTTAGCCTCTGGAAATTCTGAAAGTCCCCAAAATGGTTCCCAATATTCGGTTAAATGAGACATTTCAAGGACACTTGTTTCAGAGTTCCCACCTGATGGTGACTATCGTTTTAGTGATGTATTTCAAATGTTGCATCTAGATCTCTATTTGAAATATGATGAATGTATAAAGCCGGGAAGCAGAAGTGCCGAACCACTCCCTTTTGGGAGGGGGGTGGGGGGAAGGTGGCTCATGTAGATATGAAAACCATTCAGGTGATATGGGATCTGGGGATAGGGCAGGAGAGTTCAGAAACAAAGATGTCCAGGTAAGCAGAGAAACAGCGGGTAGAAGAAAGCCTGTCTCCAACGTCACTTTGTAGAGTAAGAAGGTCGGTGGGTGGTCTAGAGGCTCCCAGATCATCAGGTTAGAAATGTAGGCAGCACCAGGCCACAACCACGAGGCTTTAGTCCATCCTTTAACCCTCAGGGGTATGGCTGTCTCAGCTAGCCCCTCCTCACGTCTCCCATGCCGTCTTCACTTGAGATCCTTCATCTAGACAGGTGGTGCCGCTCCTTCCCCAGCCCCCTGCCCCAATTTCTTCCCTTCAGAGAAGACCAGCTGGAGAGCCCTGTCTTGGTCTTCCCCCCACTCCTCAGCCACGCTCACTGGCTTCTGCTCCACCACGCCCTGAAATGGCTCCCTCCAGGGGCACCCGAGGCCTCCATATTGCCACACCCAGGGCACATTTCTCAGTCTCCATCTTTGGCTTGATGTAAAGTCTGCAAATATTCCACATTAAACAAATGAGATTAAGTCCCTTTTCTGTTGACGAAGGACAATAGGGACCAACCTTGCGTCCTTTCCAGTCCAGCACCTCTACAGGGCTGTAGGAACCCAGGTGATCGAAAACACTGGCCAGCGGCGGTCCTGCCATTGTCTAGCGAAAGCATCAGGTACTTCTCAGTGGAGCAGTTACTCAATCACATGCTGTTTGCACCAGCATTAAAAGTGGTTTTCAGCGCTGCCCCTTAGGCAGATTAGATCTAAGCTTATTGACAGATAAGAGATGGAAGCGTCCTTAGTTCGGTCAGGAAGGGGAAGTTCGTCTTGGACCCGTTGAGTCTCCTTTCTTGGGTATCTTCCCCCGCCTTCCGATTTTGTGCTCGCTGGACTACACGCACCACGGCCAGGGCTGGGGCCTCCGCGCCTCTTTCCTCCACATCCCTGGTCTCTAAGCCAGGGCAGGGCCTTCCAGGCACGGCCCCCGCCCTGTCCCTTGAGAAGGGCTCTTTGCCCCTAATATCAGCTCGAGTAAACCAAGCCAAGAGGGTGTCAGGGAAGGAAAGTTTCAGGGATGACTAGATCATTGTATGGTGATTGCGAGCAGACGGTCCCATTTCCATAAATGAATAAAATCACATAGAGGAAGGGGCCTTGCCAGGTCTGACACGCCTGCCATGTCCTGGAGAGATCATGGCCTTTCACGGAGTGACCCCAGAGAAAGAGCCATGACTTCCTTTTGCCCTTCTGCCCTTGTGTCTAAAATTCGTCAAAGGAGACACTCCCAAGGGGAAGCAAGCCTTTCCTGCCCTCCAGGACCGGGCTGCCGCCTACCCTTCGTCTCAGCTCAAACCCTCAAACCACCAGCCTCGCTGCTCCCTCGGCCGGAGCTGCCCTGCTGTCTGTTCTACCCATCCAACAAGTGGGAGCCACACGCTGCTCTCTCCGCCTGGAATATTCTCTGCAGGAAGCCTGGCTCAGGGCCCCTGCTATGAGCCCCTTCTTCAGAGCATTTGGGGGAGTCAGAAGTATACAGTGGTGTGAGGTAGTCAGTAAAAGTTTAATAAGCATCGAATAAAGGTCTAGACATATACAGAGGGGCCCATGGCAGGACCTGCTAGAAACCACGAAGGACCATGCTCTTCTGTGGAGACACAAGCTCGTGCAGGAGGAGTGGGGAGCTCATTTCACTCCTGTCACTCATGTCATCCCGAGCTGAAGGACACCCTTAAGATTCTGCTTCATCTTAGGAAACGACTGTTCACTTGCTGCCACCTGGTGGTCATTTATGGAACGTCCTCTAAGAAACTATGGCAAGCCCAGCTGCTCGCTAAATCTCTCAACTTCCTTCGTCTCAGTTTTTGGCCACAGCTATAAAAATGCACAACCCATCAGCAGTGTGCAGCTGTGGCCCTGGATGAGTGTGTGAGGCTGGTGACATTTTTCCTCATCACAGGGCCTCCCTTTCAGAACGACTCACGACCTCCCATCGTTCCGGGGAGGCATGTGATGATAAACTAAGGCAGCAGAAAATTAATGTCCCTTTCTAGGCACTTTAGGGCTATAGGAAGAGGGCAACATGTAGTCAGAGGGTTGAGCATCCAATGGTGGAATTCCCAGTATCAGAGGACAGAGCTCTTATGGACTGAATGTTGGCGTCGCGCCCCCCCCCCCCCAAATTCCTCTGTTGAAGCCTTAAACCCCAATGTGACGGCACTTGGGGACAGGGCCTTAGGGAGGTAATGAAGGTTAGATGTGGTCGCGACGGTGAGGCCCTCATGATGGGATTGATGCCCTTTTAAGAAAAGACAACAGAGAAGGCCGTCATCTGCAAGCCAGGAAGGGGGCTCTCACCGGAACCCCACCGTGCTCCCGTCATGATCTGGGCTTCCAGCCCCCAGAACTGTGAGAAATAAATTGCTGTTGTGTAAGCCACTCAGTCTGGGTTATTTATTCCGGCAGCCCGAGCAGACTAAGACAAGACCCAAGATGACCCACCCTGGGAACCCAGATCCCACGGGCAGGAAGGCGAGTCCATGAGAGACAGCCCTCTCTCCTGCCTACCGTACATTTCGCTCTGCTCACCATGAATTTGCTGCTCTTTCACCTCTCCTTGCGGAATTTCTGGAGCAGGTTTTGTTGTCCACTGCAGGGATGAAGGAACTAGAAGGAAGCCATGGGAGCTGAGGGGGCCCCGACTCAGGCCAGCCAACCGAAGTGATGGTTCAGACACTAAGCCAACAGCCCCTGCTCTATCCTTGTGCCATCGATATTTTGGCCCCAACAATGAATTTATATTTTCACCTCTTAGACTCAACAGATCACTCTAGGCACATTTAAATAAAATCCAAACTCTCCATGAGGGCCTGTAGGGCTCTGCTGTGTGGCTCCTGCCAACATCTCCATCTTGGCCTTCTCCTACCTCACAGACACTTTTTCCTGAGGAGAGAAGGCAAAGACGTTACCTCTGTGTATCAGTAACGCTCAGCTTGATAACCCTTATTGAGCCTCAAAGCCATATTAGAACGGTGGGGAAGGTTTATGGAAATTTCATCTGTAACAAAGGTTTCCATGTTACCAAAAAAGGTGGGGAAATTCTGCCTCGGCATCTTTTGGAAGTGCTGCTGTCAGCACTCCCCGTGTCTAGGCTCTCAGATGTCAGCAGTGTGTGAAAGTCGGGACCACTCAGGGCCTGAGGTGTTCCCGTTTCAGATGTGCCAAGTCCCCTGTTCTCCCCATCGAGTCCCTGGCAGGGCTGACCCCTCGTCACCTGGTGACCAAGAGCTCTACCTCGGGGGTTCTCACCAGAGGCAGTTTTGGACCCGGGAGACGTTTAATGTCTGGAGACATTTTTGGTTCTCACAACTAGGGGAGGGGAGGATGCTACTGACCTCTAGTGGGTAGAGGCCAGGGGTGCTGCTAAACATCCTACAATGCACAGAGTGGTCCCCACAACCAAGAATGACCCGGCTCGAGGGTCCACAGTGCCGAGGCTGGAACTCTGCTTGACTTCCACACCCGCCCTTGTTGGGCATTTACGTCTGTCCTGGGCTGAGAGCTCCATGAGGACAGGGTCTAGGTTGTACCATTTCTATTCTCGGCCCATAGAAGAGGCCAGTGAGTGAGTAGATTGTGTCGTATTTTATACCCAAAAGCCATCCCCTCTGAGAGCAGCCCCTCCATTGGCAGGTGACTGTGACACAGGGTGGCCTCCAATGGCAGAAAAAGGAAAAGCCCCCGCCGCACACTTTTCCATGGGCACCGGGCCAACTTCCTCCCACCCTTGCACCCCTGCTCCCTCTTTTTTGCCCCCACAGTTTAGCTTTTTCAAACTTTTCCCCTTTCACGTTTATTTTAAACTAAGTTCCCCTATTACAAATAGGGTTTTGAAGGGAGAGAGAAGGTCGTAGAAATTCCCTCAGGTGTCACAGGGTACAAAGTTTAGTCCTCTCACAACCGACTCAGAATGGAACAGCGAGGTGACCCACGGTCTCAAGAGTGACCATGCACAAGAGTTAACAGTGGGGCTGGGAAAACACTCAGGCTGGAGGGAGGCTGGGCTCTGGTGTGCTGGAAAAACTCAGCAAGGTAGGGAATGGCCAAGGTGGCAAGGGGCAGCTTTCCTTCTAAGGCCCACCAGGAGGCACCACACCCCTCTGCCTGGGGACAGAGGGCAGAGACTCTGAGGCCTCCCTCACCATCTCAGGGTGTCTGTGACCTGCTCTCCTGAGTATGTATGGTGGGGGTCGAGGGGCAGTTGGCCTGAGAATATTCCTGTAGCAGTAGGGCAGAGGTTGAAGGGCAGCCTTGAGCACTGAGGGAGAGTGGGCCTCCTGGTTGGCCTGGCCCAGCCTCAGTCAGGAGGCAGCAAGGGGAGGGAAGACAGAGCGGAGCCCATGTGACCAGAGAAGCTGAGATGTCTGCTTGGAGAAGCCCCAGGAGAAGAGGGGTGGAGACGGGTGGGTCTGAGGCTCTGGCCCTGCCTCCATTGCCAGCAGCATTCGAGGCCCAGTGCCAGTTCTGAGTCACCATCAACAGTTTTCTTGAGACAGTGAAGAAGTTCTTGCTTCTGACTAGATCAGCCTACATAGGAAGTCCTGCCTGACATGCCCTTTGAGAAATCACATGTGTGAGCTACAGGCATGATTTCCAGAGACCCTGTTCCCTGAAAAGTGAGGGTGTCATCTAGAAGGGAATCATCCTTTCTTGGGGTGACCAGAGGTCTTGAGATCTTTCACCTCTCCAAGAAAAAAGGGCCCCCAATATGCTGCCAGAATCCCAAGATAGAGAAACTGCTCTAGGGGGAGGGGCAGGAAGGAAAGCCTCAAGGGGAGCTGTCATTTGAGCTGAGTCTTGATGGACGAGCAGTTATTAATGAGGCAAAGAGGTGGGTACAGTACTGAATGCAAAGGATGTTAGTGTGTGGCCTCAGGGCGCCAAGCAGTCTACCATCTTGGGAGCCAAGTGTGAGAGGATTGACGTGTGGGAGCATGGGGAGCCCCGTGGGGGCAGGGGAGACCGGCTCCTGGACACTGTGCTCCAGGGTTTTGTCCAATGATTAGTCCACCTTAACCAGCCCGTAGATACTCTGGCCCTCTGCCCTTGAGGAGGCCCTGGCCATGGCCACCTTGAATGACCCCTGGGTTGTAAGCGTGTGGCCTCGCCCACTGCTGACCTGCCTTGAGGGCACAAAACCTGCATGCCCCCAGGTCTATTGTCACGTCATTGTCTGGCCATTGTGTGAGGTCCCATGGGGAAAACACCCCTGTCCTCAAAGAACCCAGAATCCAGCAGGAAAGGCAGGACAGCAAACAGATACCACCCCCGGCGGTGCTGGTAGGGCTGGACAGGTGGGAGCACTGAGCAGGGGGCTCTCACTCTCCAACAGAGGAGGAGGAGGCACCATCCACTCAGAGACGCAGAGCAAGGACAGCGGATGTGTGGCCGGGCCCGTGCCTTAGAGAAGGAACAGAGGGGATGTCATCAGAGTCACTTGGAACCAAAATAAAAGGGCCTTGTACACTAAGCCACAAAGTAATTTTCTCTGTAGGCAAAAGGAAAGTATTAGTAGATTTGAAACAGAAAAGTGACACGATTCACATTCTGAAAAGCATTTTGGAGGTGGGTGGGGAATGATGAAAGGGGAAGGTCAGAGGTGAGAGGGCTCAGGAGTGTGAACTGTGGCTGCAAAGGAGCTAAGAGGACAGGCCCCACAGGCTGACAAGAAGGAAGTGACTCCATCTGGCGCCTAATTGCATGTGTGGGGACTGTGTTCCCACTTGGCCCCGAGTCCCACTTCTCCTGCCCCTTTGTTCCACCTCTGCCTTCTGCAAAATTAAAATATCCTGCTTGCCCACAGATGACATTCAGAAGAGGAAAATCCCTAAATTCCGTCAACCTTAGCCACTGCTTCTGCAGCCAAGCACGTTTCCTCATTCTGTTGTCATGGCAATACCAGATCTTTCTGGCAAGATGGTGGCACTGAGAAAAACTGACAGTATTTTTTTAAAAAAGCAATTTTTGTTTTTTTGACTGGAGATCAAGTTTCTGAAAAATTAGCCCACTATTCTGGGTGCAGCCACACATCCACCACCCCTGGGCTCTAACTGCCCGCCTTCACCGTCAGGGCTGGAATTGTCCTGCCTTATCTGCTTCCAATGAGAGTGTGCCACCCGACTTCCGGTGCCCCCTGTGCAGTCCCCTCAATGAAGGCCTGCGTGGCATGCAGTCCAACTGGGAATGAGGCTTGCATGTGTGTGAAGTCAGCTCCAGGCCAACCTGGAGCTCAGTGGCAGCCACGGAAGCATCAGGGAATGGAAATGGCTTCATGCTGGGCTATCTTCCTGCCACAGAATGAGAGCAGACTTGACATTGCTTTGAGTCAGTGAGCAAACCAGCTTACTTCTCCAAGACTTTTCCTCATCTCTTTCCTAGTGGGAATCAGGGTGGTCAAATGGTGCCTGAGAGGAGGTGGGATAAGGGGCGGGGGGGGGGGTGTGATTGAGGGGAACCTACAAGCTGGGGGTGATGTGATGAGCGCATGGTGAATGTGGCTCTGAAGTCAGGAAGAGCAGCAGTGATGTCAGTGATGGCTTCCAGAAGCTGAGATGCACCCAAGAGGCAGGAGAGGTTGAGTCAAGGAACAATCCAGGTGACGTCTGCAAAGGCAGAGGGTTGTCAGTGAGAACGTTCTGAGGAAACAAACAGGAGAAACTGTCCTAGAAGGAAGGAGGAGTGCTCTGGACTCTCTTCTAATCTTTTCACATCTGGTATATCCTTTCTATTTTGATTTCTTTTTTCTCCCCAAAGCTCCAATACATAGTTGCATATCCTAGTTGCAAGTCATTCTAGTTCTTCTATGTGGGACGCCACCACAGCATGGCTTCACCAGCGGTGTGTAGGTCTGCGCCCAGGATCCAAACCTGTGAATCCTGGGCTGCAGAAGCAGAGCACGCAGACTTAACCACTACACCACCAAGCTGGCCCCTATTTTGATTTTGAGAAAAGAAATTGTGTGCACCAAGCTATCGTTTGGCTTTCAAATAGGCATTGAGCTTGCTGGTATAGTTCAGTTTGAAAAATTGCAAACCTGTGCTTTTTCTCTCTAGGAAATGATTTTTGTGAGCAGAAAATGAAATAAATTTAAAGAAATTAAAGCATTTTTCTTAAGGGAGTTTTATTTCTCAGAGCCCTTACTCTGAATTTAGTTTTCCTATGAACAACTGAGATTGCTTATAAAAAGGGCCCCGAGTTAGTAATTAAAAGCATGTTTAAATTACTTAAGTTGAAGTGTTGAAACAATCAAAAGTTGTGTCCTGTGTGTCCTCTGTATTTTCTTCTTGATACACTTCACCCAGAAAATTCTTTTTCTTTTTTTTAAAGATTGGCACCAGAGCTAACATCTGCTGCCAATCTTCTTTTTTTTCTCTTTTTCTCCCCAAGCCCTCCAGTACATAGTTGTATATTCTAGTTGTAGGTCCTTCTGGTTGTGCTATGTGGGACGCTGCCTCAGCATGGCCTGATGAATGGTGCTGGGTCCACACACAGAATTTGAACCGGCAAAACCCTGGGCCACCTAAGCAGAGTGGGCAAACTTAATCACTGGGCCACCGGGCTGGCACCTTTCTCATTTCAGAAAAACCTCATATACAGAGAAAAACCTCTGTAAAATCCTCAAGTGGCTAGTAGATTTTATTTAGATACATATACTGACCTGATGTTTTCATTTACTTTTGTGTTCTTAGAGTATTATAAAGGGATAGAAACCTCTAAATTTTATAAGTTCCAAAATTCCATGTTACTAAAACAAAAACCGGAACCATTTGAGTCAATGTGATGGATTCTAAAGCCATGCTAGGTATTACAGCTTGCTGGGGGAGTCTGACCCGGGTGGAAAGCCGTTTGTCATTCCTCGCTGCATAATCTTGGACTAATCACACAATCTCTGCCTCAGTTTCCTCATCTGTAAGAGAGGGATCTTACTCTTCTGTATCATTCAGGATTAGGTTCAGCTGCATGTGACAGAAAATCCAAAATAATAGCTTAAAACAGAAGTCTATCCCTCTCTCGTATCCAAGCCACCCAGGGGTAGGGTCCACAGTCCATCGTGTCAGGTGCGCAGGCTCCATCATGTGAGGCTCCATTTCCAGGTTACCTCATGGGTCAAGAGTGCTTCTGGAAGCCCAGGCTCCATCAGTGCAAAGAGGAAAGCATGGGGAAGCACATGCCGCTCCCTTTAAGAACACTTGCTGGAAGTTGCATAAACTACTTCTAGACAGTGGGCAAGAACTTAGTCACAGGGCCACATGTGGCTGGGATAGAGGCTGAGAAGTGTAGGCTTTAGAAAGAAACCCTGGGAAACAAGCAGGACTCTGTTTCACTGGGCAAATGTGAGAATGCGGTGTTCATCAGCATAGAAAACCCTTTGAACGCTAGGTGCCAGACACACAGCTGGTCTCTGCTCACTTCATTTGAGCTGTGGTCATCAGACATGGAGGGTGGAGATAACTTGACATTATGGAAATGTACGAGTCAAAAGAACTTCTTCCTCAGTTGTCCTTTTCCATTCTTTCTTATTCCTTTAGACATTGCGACTGGGGATGGGTAGAGAGGCCACAGGGTTGTACTTTCTTTATTTAAGGACATCTAATTGATCCCAGGAGTCAAGGCAGTAATTTGGGGCTTAAGGCAAAGATCGCAATACCGATGTGCAGTGGGCCTGGACAGGTCGGGGAGGCCGGCCTGTGGGGCCTGGGTGAGCCAGAAAGCGCATGCTCTCCCTCTAAGGGGTGGCCACCCCTCCCTCACTGCTGTGCAGGAATGTGGGACTAGTGGGACCAGTGCTGCCAGACTTTCCAGTTTTTAAAAAATCTGGATTTTTCTGTGACATCTCTTTTTGTTCACCTTGAACCCTCTTCTTATTATGGCCACAGGCAAGCAATCAGTCCACGAAGACCACAGGACATGAAAATAATTAGGTAGGGGGCAGCCTGGAAAAAGCAATCGGGAGCCGCAGCTGGAGGGCAAGCTCGTGAAATGTTACAAGGCAAGATTCCCCGAGAAGAGACAGCGGGGGCCGAGCTTAACGAGATGCGCTGGTGTGGTTCTTCAGTCTGCAGCCCCTTCTCAGCACAAGGAACCCACGAAAGGAAGTCTCAGTCCTGAAGCTACCATTTTATGATTTAAGAGTTTTCTGTGCATGATGTCTATTCAACTGGGCTGGAGGAATGGGAAGATTACTGCTTCCCAATATTTAAGATGTTCTCTCTCCTAGAAATATAATACAGTGTTCATTAAAACAAGGACAGTCACATTTCTGTTTTTGTGTTTGACAGGTGCGAAGCTACCTGGTTTGAGTTTTTGTTCTGTTGTCCCCCAGGTGAAAAGTCTACAAGCAGAAGGAGAGTACTTCGCTCTCTCCTTCTTTGACTGAGGATGAATCTGTCTTGGTTTGAATGATGCTTTCCCAGGGTGGCGATGGGGAGTGTCTGCCAGTCCATAATAATCAACCCCTAGGAACCGCTAGGGTCTGAAATCAAAGTGCTGCTCCCCTCATTCTTCCACAGCTAAAGGGTCCTGCAGGGCTGCTATATTTAGGTTTTCAGAACAGGTCAATCATGGAAAATTGGAAGGAAATAATTGGACATTTCTCCTTCTAAGAATTCATGAGAAGGAAAAGTTTGGAATGTTAAAGCATAAAAAAGTCAACCTAGCCTAAGGGAAACCTTAATAGGTTTCTTCATGTCAGTCACTTTGGCCAAAATGAATAGAGATAAGGAACAAGTTACAAATTTGAAGTTTTCTCTGGCTGCCTGAAAAGTGAAATGAGGGAGATTGATTTTTTTGCCAATAATACTGTCTAAAAATGTCATTGTTTGTCGTCCAGGTTAACAGGTTTTGATTTCTTGGTGTCTGAGATTAACCACAGAAAAGTGAAATATTGTAAAGTCACCTGGCTTCACAGTGACTCTTGCTGGTTTTAGCTATTGATAGACATTTATTTTTTGGTTCTTAAGATAAAGTTTCCTCTAAGAAAACTCTCCAGAGTCTCCCGTGTGACTCCAGGAGTGACTAGGAATCTCATGTTGACTCAAAGCCACAGAGTAAGTGGTATTAAAATGCCTGATACCTCCTCCCCCTTACTCTTCAAAAAGAAGCCTTTGGGTATTCTCAAAAATAGAAACAGAGAAAAATATCATTTGATATATTGAACTATGTACACTGTGACAAACGTTTATGTTTTTGGCACAAAGATGATAATAAAATTATAAATCTCTTTTTCTGATTTATATGATAGAAAGTGTAAACATATGTTTTAACATATAAAAAAACAGAATCACCAAAAGCAAGGGTCAGTAGAAATATCAGATTAAAGAATAAGACCTAAAGTTGCTAAGAGAGTAAATCTTAAAAGTTCTCATCACAGGAAAAAAAATATGTAACTATTCGTGGTGACGGATGTTAACTGGACTTAGTGTGATCATTTCACAATATATACCAATATTAAATCATTATGTTGTATACCTGAAATTAATATGTTATTTGTCAATTATATCTCAATAAAAAAGACCTGATAAAACTGAAACTACAGCAATTATCAGATCCAAAATATAACAAAACAACAGCAAACACATATAACAATAACAAGGAGCTATGGATTATTATTTCCTTCATTCCACATGTGCGGAAACTGAGACACAGAGAAGTTAGGTAGCATGTTCAAACTCATCTAATTTGTAAACGGCAGAGCCTAGATTTGAAGCCAGACAGGGAGGTTCTAGAATTCATGCTAAAATAAATGTGTTTAATATTTTATAGAAATAAAAGAGGACATAAAATGTGATGCAAACAAGATTGCAAAAGTGATGAGGCTGTTTTGAAAACAAACAGAACTTCTAGAAGTGAGAGATAAATGAGATTTAAAACTCACTGGATAGATTAAACTGCAGATTAGACACTGCTGAAAGTAAAATAGTGGACTAGAAAGTAGCTCTGAAGAACTTACCCAGATGCAGTGGAGAGAGAAAGTGAGATGTGTAATATGAACGAGAAGGCAAGGGATGTGCAGGATAGAGTGAGTCAATCAACATACATTTAATAGGAGCTCTTGAAGGAGAAAATAGAGCAAAGCGGGGAGAGTGAATATTAAGAAGTGACTGAGAAAAGTTACAGAATTGATAAAATGCCAATCCTCAGTTTCAGAAAACCAAACACATCCCAAGCAGGATAATAAGAAATCCACGGCTAGACACATCATAGCAAAGCCTTAGAACACTAAAGACAAAGGGAGAATCATAAAATAGTCTGAGTATAAAAACAACAGATTACCTACACAGACCTGGACTGATGTCTGACTCACAACCACAACATGAGAACCCCAAAGAGAATGGATTAATATCTCTAAGATGTTGAGGGAAAATATTACTGTCAATCTTTAACTATGTATCCAGCAAAAGGATCTTCCTAGAGAGAAGGCAAAATAATTATATTTAAAGATAAATAAAAGCTGAGAATTTTATCATCAACTGACTCTCACTAAAGGAATTTCTAAAGAAGTAATTCACGTAGAATGATCCTAGAAGGTAGGCCTGGACTGTAAGAAGGAATAGTGATCAATGAAAATGGTAAATATGTGAGTAAATCTAAGCATTGACATTGACTGTATAAAACTACAATAATAATGTCTAATTTATGGAGTAAAAATAACAATAAAATTGTGGGAAATGATAGTATATAGGTTGGAAGAGGACAACTGGAATTAAAGTATGCTTATCTTTGTATAGCTTGAGAGGAAGGTACAGCTATTGGTCAACTTTAAATTTTATTTAGTATGCATCTTAAAGTTCCTGAGTATCTATTAAAAGGATAGAAATTAGGTAGGGGGAAAATGGAAAGAGGAAAATAGCAGTCAATCCAAATTCAGGTAAGGATGAAAAGGAAAAATAAAACAAGAACAAGCAGGCAATTCAACAGATGACAGAAACAAATCAATAAGCATTATCGATATAAAAAGACTAATCATGGAAGTTAAATGATACAGTTTGTCAGACTAATTTAAAAAGAAACAAAGGGAAAGAGAAGGAAATGCCACTCTGTGCTATTGTAAAGACAAACTCAATATATAGAGACATAGAAAAGTTAAGGATAAAAAGATGGAAAAAATATTCCAAACAAATGTAAACCAAAACAAAGCTAGTGCAGCTGTATTAATATAAGACAAAATACAAAATAGGCTTCAAGAAAAATAGGAATGAAAAGAATCAGTAGGAAATGATAAAAGTTTAATCATTGTGTAATCACAAGTGTCCTTATGAGAGAGAGGAGGAATTCTAAAGTTGTAGGATAGACTCAAAAAGTCTCCATAAGCCAGAAAAAAAAGAAAAAGAAAAGATGGAACAAGAAGGAGAAAGTGAAAAACACATCATGCCAGTGGGCACCATCCTTAGCAATTAATAGATCTCCAAACATCAGTAAGGGTATAGATTAGAAAATCTCAATCGGCACACATAGAATGGTGTGTACTGAAGGGTACACATCTTTTCCAAACACACATAGAACCTTAATCTAAACTGACTGGGTACCAGCCTCAACAAATTGCAAAGAACTTGGATCATATAAAACACATACTCTAGCACAATGCAGTTAAGTTTAAAACAATTACAGAAAGATAAACTAGAAAAACCCCAAACCTCTGAAAATTTAAAACAAACTTCTAAACAACCCATATGTCAAGAAGCAATCATAATGGAAATTTAAAAATACTTAGCATTAAAACTTGTTTGATATAACATACCATTTATAGGAAAAGGTATAACTTTAAGTGATTATATTACAAAAGAGGAAAGACTGAAAAGAAATGAGCTAAGCTCTTAGCCAAAGCATTCAACTTGAGAAAAGTAAAAAGAGAATAGGATAACTCCCAACAGTAAAAAACAAAACAATTAAAGACATCGTATTGAATTATAAAATTCATGCAGAATCTCATTGTACCTAAAATAGCCTAGTTAAGAAGAATCAGGAAGGGAAATTTTCCTATGAAGATTTATAAAGTGCATAGTAGTCAGGACCAATGGACTAGAATAGACCAATGGGATAGAATAGTGAGCCCCAAACCTTCCCACACATACTGGATAGGGGAACGTGCCATATGGGAGAACTGGTGTCGTACATCAGTGGGGAACCAGGGCACTATTAAGTGCATGGTACTGGGACCATAGGATAAAAAATATAGGTCCTCACCTCACAACATGCACAAAAATCAATGCCACATGGATCAAGATCCTTTACTTTCTAAAATGTCCTGTTTGGGAGAATAAATTATATGGTGACCCTATTTCTACCCATACGATTTTTTTCCCTCAATCTAGGCTTTCAACAAGATCTTCATTCAACAAATATTTTCTGTGTGCCCACTATGTTCCTGCCACTGTTCCAGGCATTTGGAATACAACAGTAAACCAAACAGACAAAGATCTCTGCCATTGTAGGGTTTAGTTTTATAGATAACCAACATATGAAGCCAGGTACCTAAGGGTTACTGTAAATACTCAATAAGAACATGGTTAGCCTTCAACTTTGTTCCCAACACAGCCACAGATGAAAAGAAGTTAATAAATAATCTTAGTCCTCATTATATGTATTTGTTGAGCCCAAATGCTTGCTTTGCAGTCCAAGCATCATTATAGCTTGTTAATTTGCTGTTTGCTTGTTTAACCAGAGGGGTGACTCAGGGTCACAAGGATTTATAAGCTTGTTTTGTAGAAGAAAAAGAATGCTTTGGGGATGGCCCAGTGGCATAGTGGTTAAGCTCATGCACTCCACTTCAGCAGGCCAGGGTTCCCAGGTTCGGATCCTGGGTGTGGACCTAGCACTGCTCATCAAGCCATGCTGTGGCAGCATCCCACATAAAACAGAGGAAGACTGGCACAGATGTTAGCTCAGTGACAGTCTTCCTCAAGCAAAAAGAGGAAGATTTGCAATAGATGTTAGCTCAGGGCCAATCTTCCTCAACAAAAAAAAGAAAAAGAAAAAAACCCCAAACCCCACAAAAAATACCTTTAAGGAAGTTACAACCACCAGATCACTACCACCACCACCCTCCCCCCGGCCCCCACCAGCTGCTGCTGAGGCCAAGATGTCTGGTTGCCCAAGGGCTTATCTGGAGTGAAAGAAACATGGACTTCCCCTCTATTTCCCCAGAACCCCTCCTCCCAAGCCCCTTAGCTCTATAAAGACCCCCCCCCTGCTTTCTTCTTTTGTGAAGACAGATTTGAGAGAACCTATCCTCCCATCTTCTCACTGTGGCCAATTCGAATAAACGTTTCTGTACCTCCAGTGTCTCCGTGATTGGCTTACTGCACATCAGGCACACAAACTCGAGATTAAGAGGTTCGGTATCACATATATGGCACTTACTATGTATCAGGCACTTTCTAAGCCTTGACATTAACTCATTTAACCCTTGGTAGATGCTATCGTTAATATCTGTAAGTGACAGAGCTAGGATTTGAAGTCAGTCTGTCAGCTCTCAGCTACTAGCTACTAGCTACCATATCATACCACCTCCTCAGCACTATTGACTTGGTGAAGAGTGTGCTGTGCAATGTGTTTGCTTAAACATGTATGTGTGATGACCCTAAGACATGCATTGTGTGTAATGAATTAACTTCTTTTCTATGAATCCAGTGTGGTACTGGACATGCACCATCCAACCTTTCAAGAACTTGGAGAATAGCTACTCAAGCCATTTTCTGTGTTGTGTGGTTCAGATGAGAAATCTTGCTTTAGAAAGGCTGCTATGATCTTATAGGGACCAGAGGAGTGCTGCAAAAAAGCATTACTGAGTTGGAACTCTGTTTTAATGCTGCCCATTAAGTTCCTTCTTTTTTTTTTTTTAAGATTGGCACCTGAGCTAACTGTTGCCAATCTTTTTTTTTCCTTCTTCTGTTTTTTTCTCCCCAAATCCCTCCAGTACATAGTTGTATATTTTCGTGGTGGGTCCTTCTAGTTGTGGCATGTAGAATGCCACCTCAGCATGGCCTGACAAGCGGTGCCATGTTCGCGCCCAGGATCCGAACCCGTGAAAACCCTGGGCCACCAAAGTGGAGCGCGTGAACTTAACCATTCGGCCATGGGGCTGGCCCCCTAAGTTCTTTCTTAAAGAATTATAATACTTATCATTATGGTAGTAGCTGTCCAAAATTAAGCTTCTTAAGCAGCAAGGAGTAAATGAGGCTGAGTCAAGTTCTTGGCCCCTGGCTTCATAGAAACCTAAGTATACATTTAAGGATAATGTATACTAGACAAAAAGTATGTCATTAGAATATAGCAATTTGGTAACTTTTACTCTAACTTTTGGTAGGTCACAGTTGTGGGAGGCTAAATAATGGTGCCCAAAGATATACAGGTCATAATCCACTATTTCCCAGAACATGTGAATGTTACCTTATACGGCAAAAGGGATTTTGTAGATGTGATTAAGGGTCTTGAGAGGAGGAGAGTGTCTTGGATTATCTGGGTAAGTGTCATCACAAGAGTCTTTGTAAGAGAGGCAGAGGGAGCTTTGACTACGGGAGAAGGTAATGTGACAACTGAAGCAAGATGCTATCCCACTGGCTTTGAAGATCAAGGAAGGGGCCATGAGCCAAGAAGTGCAAGGAATGCTGCTCTAGAAGCTGGAAAAGGACAAGGAAACAGCATCTCCTACACCCTCCGACCGCGCACAGCCCAACAGACACCTTGACGTCAACCTAGTGAAACTGATTTTGAACTCCTGACCTCTGGAAATAGCAGGGAATAAATGTGTGCTGTTTTAAGCCACTATATTTGCGGTATTTCGTTATAGCGACGATAGGAAATTAATACAGAAGTTATTTGCACTGAAAGAACTTCAAGCTAAAGACTGCACTTCATCTTTTGAAAAATCCATCTCTAATACAAAGGGCAGGAGGATTAGCCCCACAGACTGGGATGTAATGAGTTAAACAAAATGGGCGGCACAGAGAGTGAGTGGTGGAGCGTATCAACCTCCACTCACAGTCTGCGCCCTCCTTGTAGGACTATCCCTCTGCCATGTGGAACCCGGCGTACTTCCTGCTTTGATCAATGGGTGTGGGGGCTCTATGGCCAGGGTGTGGCTTGCCGTGTTCTCTCTTCTGCTGACACAGTGACTGGCAATGCTCAGTCCAGAGTGAAGAAGAGGCTGAGCAGAGCTGCAGCTGACCCACAGTGGACATACAACACGAGGAAGAACCTTTGCTGTTGTGAGCCTCCGAGCTTTGATTTGTTCCTGCAGCATAACCCAGCTTATCCTGGGTGATCCAGCAAGCAAACCTTTCTCAGCTCAGCCACACATATTCACACCTGTGGGAAGGTAAGAATACTGAGAGAAACTGCTTAGAGGCTACTGTCTTTCAGTTTGGGAAGACAGGAATTGGGCCTGTGAGACTAAAAAGAGCCAACATTATGCTTATTTTTTTAAAGCATAAGTTGGGGAGGAGAGGACTAGAAGGATGATTCTGGAAACTCTGTGTGTGTGTGTGTGTGTGTGTGTGTGTGTGTGTGTGCGCGTACGCCCCTCAGAGAAAATACCTTCTGAGGGGGTTCAAAAATATGAATACTGGGGCTGCCCGGTGGTGTAATGGTTAAGTTCGCGTGCTCCACTTTGGTGGCCCAGTGTTCACAGGTTTGGATCCCAGGCATGGACCTACATACCATGTGTCAAGCCATGTTGTGGTGGTGTCCCACATACAAAATAGAGGAAGATTGGCACAGATGTTAGTTCTGGGACAATCTTCCTCAAGCAAAAAAAATATGTATATATATGTGTATATATATGAATACTAACACTAAAATATTTGAGAAAAATATTTGAGGAAACTGAAGATGTAGATGATTGAAACATAAATGCAAAAGAATAACAATGTCAAAGCTAGAGATTGGAATTTACACACAGAGTGCACACTGGGTTAAATCAAACCCTTTGCTGTCCTTTCCCTTGAGAGGTGGAGTCTAATTCCCCTCCCCTTGGATCTGGTCTGGCCTTAGTGCCTTGCTTGACCAATAGGATGCAGAAGTGATGTTCTGGGCTCCTGAGGCTACGTCATAAGAAGTCTTGCAGCTTCTATTCCATCGCTCTTGGAACAGCTTGTTTTGGGATGTTCCCTCTTGGAATCCAGCCTCCACGCCATGAAGCCCAAGCCACTTGGAGTAGACATGGAGTCAACATGCTGAACTCCTAGCTGAAAGCCAGCATCAACTAACAGCTATGAGTGGGCCATCTCGGACATGAAGCCCAGTCATGTCTTCAGATGTTAGCAGCCCCAGCTGATATCTGACTGCCACAGCATGAGACCCCAAGGGAGAGCAACCTAGCTGAACCTAGTCAATCCATAGAGCCATGGGAGAGAATAAAAAGAATTTGTTATTTTAAGCCGTGGCATTTTGGAGGGGTTAAATACTCAGCAAGAGATTACTGGAATACATATGTGGTCCCTGTGCTATATCGTTAGAGGGAGCCTACAGCTTCAGAAGTTTAGGCCTAAAGAATTGCCAGAATGCTAGGAAGCTCACAGCGAAATCAGGGGAAACTCATAAATACACAAGAAGCACGAGGTAGTGGATACGCTACTGCCTAACTCAATGGCTGGCAAATAAGAACTCGCATTGGAACTAGATGTCTTCCTGTGAAACAAAGTCCCGTTAAATTATTTCCTATGGCTGTAAGAAAACCCTAAGGGACTAGAGGCAGTAGTAGATCTGATTGTTTTTTAAGGAAATCAGGATTTGCACATTTCTTCAAAAGAACAAACTTCCTTGGTAGTGGTCATTAAGGCATGCTTCCCGAGTTGCTTGGGTAATATCTGAACAGGAAGTGGAGAAGTCTAAGTCCCGGCGTCTCGGTCCCTCTGTAAATGACATCCAGGAAGGAGGACAGGGTGTTTGTGAGAGCCCACACAATCTTATTCGCAAAATCCATTTTCTATGTTCTTTCAGGCCAACAACCAGGACCTGAATGGAACCACGATCGAGGGTAATCCAGTACAGACAATGCACACCGAAACAGGTCTAGAGGTGCGAGACCTCTGAGTGGGGTCACCAGTGGGGTCAGCCTTTATACTTTTTGAGTCAACTCAGTTCATTTTTAAACACCTAGAGTTGGTTAGAATTCTCTTCCTCCTATGGACATAAAATCCACCGCCTTGTAACTTTTGACCATTCTTCCATGTTACACAGTCAGAATGCTTAAAACGGAAAAGATAAGACTGGGGAGACACGATAAAGATCTTCAAATATTTGTTGGGTAATTCTGTAGAAAATGAAGCTTCACTTAAGTAGCCATTGACTTCAATGCATAAAATTTAAAAATCCACCATGAAACTATGATTATCATTATAAGATTACCAAAGTACCTGTATTTATATAGTACAGTCAAGAATGGACACACAGTAATTTCACCTACTGGGAACTTATCCACATCTCAAAATCTAGTGCTGACTAATCTGGGTGAAATTCAGCCTACAGTACAAGAGTACCCTGGTGTTTTGCTTAGTTCTGTTGGTAGATTTTCATAACTGTCATCTTTATTCTATCCTAAAAAAGTAAAGGTTTCCAGGGATCTTTTTGGTTTTCTATGTCTGTAAGAAAGCATCTTTAGAAATCTCTCAACGTGACAATTGACGAACCACTATTTCCATTTCACAACAGTTTCCCTTGTATCTCCTTTATGACTGCAAGGTTTGAGCGTATCTTACAAAGTCTCAGTCCTCTCCTTGGTGAGACAGAACTAAGCTTTCCTCTGCTTTTGTATTTCTTTTCACTCTTCTAGCTCTCATTTTAGCCTCCAGAGCAGGGATGCTGTGAGGCCCATGCAACAGATGTCTCCCCCAGGACACTCCACTCTCAACTTCCGTTCTGCGTAGCCAGCCGAGATGCCCATATTACAACCAGCTCCTACTCTTCTCTATTGGCACAAACAGTCGGCTGAGGGATCCCTGCTGGTGGGGCTTCATTTCTTCACCTCGCAGTGAAGGGGCAGGTGGGGACATTTTGTTGTCCTGCTTAAGAATTCCTAGATCTAGAGTTTTTTAGCAAAAATCTCAGCAATAACTACCATAGGGGGAAAAAAAAATCCCACCTCACATTATTCATAAAATAAATCCCAGATACATAAACACCTAAAAGGGAAAACCACATGTTAAATCTATTAGAAAACAAATAGAGCTTATGCCTGTGGATGTGGAAGTATTTCTTAAGTGGGACTCAAAATGTACATAAGTGCCGGTAATGCTGATTAAATAAAAAAATCAAAATGTATACAATTAAATACCTCAAAGTTTAAAAACTACAGGACTGAAAGAAGGTATTTGAAATCTACACAACAAGCAAAGGATTAGTACCCAGATCATATAAGATCTTTGAGAAAAGCAAGAAGAGAAAAAACACTTTTGACGAGTAATGTAGGAAAAGCAAAACAGGGAGATACCACCTCACACCCATTGATTTTGTTTTAAAAACAAAACAAAATTTAAAAACCCTAAAATATCTAGTGTCCAAGAGGATGGGAAGAAATGAGAAAACTCATGCACTGCTGATGGAGTGTAAATTGATACAACTTTGAAGATTAATTTGATAAAGCCTAGTCAAGTTGAAAATGTGCCTATTTTTCAACCCAGAGGCTTAAGACACTCTGTATGTGTGCACAAGGAGACATATACAAAGAAACCACTTCAATAACCCTGGCCCTCCTCAAGAAAATGGGAAAATAAAATAGAGTTACATGTATCAATAAAGACAGATCTCAATGTGCAACTGAAATTTCACAATGTTATAAACTATTAGTGACCACAATTAAAAAAGAAAAAAGACAGATCTCAATGTATCCAGTGAAAAAAAGCAAGTTAGATAGATATCATATGATTCCTGTAAATTAAAAGTATATTACTATGTGGTAACTATGGCTATGTATATAATAAAATGTGGACTGGCAGGATATACTTGTGATGTCTGACTATGCGGAGAGAGGGAAGGGAATGGGAGGAGACAAGGTAACAAGGCAGAGTAAAACTTTATGAGAAATATTTATTTTGTTAAAAAAGATCTGATGCAAATATTACAAAATATTAATATTTGTTAATCTCGAGTATTATAAAGTGTCATATTCTTCTCCGTGTTTTCAACACTTTTTTCTACCCTTTTAAATGAAAGAAATGTTGCCACATCTAGAGGGTTCTAGTAGTCTACAGAAGAATCAGAATGGTGGTGCTGAAATTACTTTAGGATCATCTATTCTTATTCACTTTTTTTACAGATGGGGGAACTGTGGCCCAGAGAAGTAAAGTAACTTGCCTAAAGTCACACAGCTGGTCAGCGGCCAGGTTGTGGCTACACTCGGGTACTCCGAACATCCAGCAAGGCATTGCAGGTAGATTTGAAGTGAGGCTTAAGGAATATGATCTTATGAAAAAATCAAGAAGTAGGAATTTTCAACATCTCCATGTATTTTCACCTGTTAACTCATTCAGAGGGCAGAAACTGCATCTCAGCAAGCACTCCATAAACATCTCAATGAGTGAACCCCAAACAAATGCTAGTTCCCCTCTTCAAGTAAAGAAGCGGTATAAGCTACTTTTAAAATGAGACTAAAAAAATCCTTAAAACATTTTGATTAAAAAGTAGAAATAAAACTTAGGTAACATATCTGTGGGAAAAGCTATTTTAATCATTACATTTTTACTGAAGTGAGACCAGAATAACTTACAGGACAGTTTGAATGACTGTAAATTGCTGAATTAGGCACACAAAATCAGATTACTTAAGAGGTGCTACCTGGCTGTCTGGCTACTTTTAGAGAACCTATCATTTCTAAGATTTATTAGAAAATATCTTCTTTTAGTATTTAAGTGTATCAGTACAGGTACCTATTCCTCTATTGTTAGAATAAACATAATTTTGTACTGGAGGCTCCAGGGTGACAGGTGTTGAAATTCCCACATAATTAAGAATTATCTCATATATCCCACACAGTTTTTAAAGTTCTGACATTCTTGTAGGTGAAAAACCTATTTATAATGATCTGAGTTTAGGAGACATCTATTTCCAGCTACAATGGAACAGCTCATAGCAGATGAACACTCCTACTGAGAAGAATTAGAAAAGCTGGATAAAATACCGTCAATTACTCAATCAATACGCAAACAAACTGGAGAGATGTCAAGGCAGTTAAGACAAGGAGCCAAAACTAAAGTCAGGCATGGGAGTCGAGGGGTCTACTAAGAAGCAGGCTTTCAGCAGTTTTCCTGGGCTGGGGGGTTGGGGTGGCATAATAAATAAATAAATAGGAGTGCAGGGGGGCAGGACACCAACTCAGCTAAAACTCGAGGAAACAAAATCCCTGAAAAAAGTGAGTCAGAGAGAAGAGAACCCTGTATTTGGTGGTTTTCCCTTGAGACACCTGCCAATACCTAAGTCATTCAGGGCAGCAGGTTAAGAGGCTGAAAGCAGGTTGAGAAAGTTTGGGACTTCTGGTAATTTCAAAGCGTGGAGGTGTTCAGGACATGCCCAGAGGAGGGGCCATAGGAAATCCTGTAGTTGATCAGTGGAGATCTCTGGAAAGTTACACCCACTTGATTTCAGTAATTGATCATTTGAGCCACTTGTTTTTTCTTGCTTTAAATTCACTCTTAGGTTTTATTTTTTTTATTTTTATTTTTTTGAGGAAGATTAGTCCTGAGCTAACATCTGCTGCCAATCCTCCTCTTTTTGCTGAGGAACACTGGCCCTGAACTAACATCCGTGCCCATCTTCTTCCACTTTCTATGTGGGTCGCCTACCACAGCATGGCTTGCCAAGTGGTGCCATGTCCGCACCCAGGATCCAAACCGGCAAACCCTGTGCCACCAAAGTGGAACCTGCGCACTTAACCGCTGTGCCACCGGGCCAGCCCTACTCTTAGGTTTTAAATTCATGCTCTCAGGGTTTACCCAGAGACAGGCGCAGGCTTACAAAGATGGCAATCTTGCTTAACCAGCTCTGACCCTGCCTGCAGATGCAGAGCAACGCTGACCATTATCTCCAAAGCAACAGTAAGAAGGACAGCTAACTTCTCCACAGTAACAATAGAAACCAGAAGAAAACAGAGTGGCATCTTTAAAGTGTGGAAGGAAAATCCTAGCATTCTACAGGCAGTTAACATACTCTTTGAAAAAAGGATGCAAAATAAAGACATTTCCAAACAAACATAAACTGAGAGAATTCATTAGTAGATTCACACTAAAAGATATCATAATTAGAGTTCTTCAGGAAGGAGGAAAAAGACCCCAGATAAAAACATGAAAATACAGCAAAGAATGAAGAGCAGTAGAAATGGCAATTGTTGGTAAATGCAGATGAATATTCAACTATATAAAACAAAAATAATGTCTGACAAAGTATGGAGGCATATATAGATATCTATCTCAACAATAAACATGTGGAAAGTAGTGAATGTTCTAATTTAAATTAGATTCTATTAAGTAAAGAATGTCACTAAAAGAATAAATAAGTACCATGATAATAAAAGGGGAGAAGGGTATAATAATATTTCATTAATCCAAAATAGGCAAGAAACAAGAGGAAAAGGTACATAAAACTTGTGGGACAAGTAGAAAAAAATAATAAAATGGCAGATGTGAATCCAAATACCTCAGTAATAACATTAAATATAATTGGATTACATATTCCAATTAAAAGACAATAATTATCAGACTACATTTAAAAAAACTCTATGCTACAGGAGATAAAACCTAAAGACTACAAACACAAAAGGGTTGAAAGTAAAAGGATGAAAAACATTATACAAACACCGACCAAAAGTAACTGATACACCTACATTAATATCATATAAAAGAAACTTTAAGACAATCAGCTTTGGTAGAGATAACCAAGGGCATACCATAACAATAAAAGAGTCAATCTACCATGAAGACAAAACAATTCTAAATTTACACCCATGTAGTACTCTTACCGGCTCTTACTTAATATCAGCCTTGATATTGGCTCCCCTACAGTGAACCTGGCACATAGGGTGTTAAAACTAAAAACCTGCATTCCTGGTTCCCTGGGTCTTTAGTTACACTCATATGTACATGTTTGTGTCTTTAGTCTCTGACTCCCTGAGCTTTACAACCAAACAGCAGTTACAAATTGTTAAAGCCCAGATGGCTGGGCTCCCACTAAAGTTGGACCTTGAAGTTCTTTTATGGAGAAACTAATGTCCAGAGAATATCAAGAAACTTAAGCTTCCCAGGCTCAACTCCTCGGCTTCCTGACGTCAGTCTCCCGTCCACCATGGAGATGAACAGTCAAGGACGCTCACCTGAGAAATCTTTTGTCTCCTCTGCTGGAAGCCGCCCCAGATGCAGGCGGATGGGAAAATGCAGACCAAGAAGGCCACGGCCCCCTCCCCTACCTAAAACCCCAAATAAAAACCCCTACCCATATCTCAAAGGGGAGCAAGCAATTTGGGGGCACTAGCCCTTGCTTTGCTCTCTCTGCCTGGCAAAGTAATGCTTTCCTTTTTCTCCCAAGACTCTGTTCTCGTTATTGGATTGGCATCAGGATCAGAGACTGAACTTTTGGTAATAGTACAAGCCTGAGAGTGGGCTTTTCATTTATAACACAAGTACCTGACTTAAGCTTTGATTGTGAGGCATCCACTCCAAACAGAGCTATCTGGAATAAACACACTGCCAGCCACAGGACCAGATAAAGAGCCAGGCCATCTCCCTGCACTGAACAGCCTTTGTTTCAGAGATCTTGGTGGATTTCAGTAATTGACCAATTGGGCCACTTGTTTTTTCTTGCTTTAAATTCACTCTTAGGTTTTAAATTCACTAATAAAGAGTGAACCCCTGAAACCTTATGCTCCTACCCTCAATCCCATAAAAGCAGAACACCAGGCCCGTGCGCTCTTTACCTGTGACCTGTGTGGCCCCAGGTGTGCTATGTAATTTCCAGTCCTGCAAGTAATAAACTTTTTATTTTTTCAAAGTTTCCCGATGATTATTGCTGAAGGGCCGCTTGCAATCACAATAAGAGTGACAAGGGATGGTATGACCACAACACTGATTATTGATAGGCTGAGCCTGGCATGTAACACTCCACCTAGCAAACCAACTGCCAAACGTATACGGAAAACAAGCAACAGAAATAAGAGGTAGATAAATCTACAATCATAAGACTTTACCACCTCTCAGAGAATGAGAAAAGCCAGGTAAGAAATCGGTAAGATACAGGAGATCTGCAAAACGTGATTAAGAAATCTGAGCCTATCCACATAATAAAGCACCCAATGACACAATATATGTTCTTTTCAAGTGGACATGAAACATTCATGAAAACTGACTGGATATATAATGGATGTCTCAATTTCAAACAACTGAAAAGTACCAGTGTTTTTAATGATCATGTCATACAGAATTATGCTAGAAATCAATTTTTTAAAAAGATAACTAGAAAGCCTCCCAATGTTTGGAAATTAAGCAATACACATCTAAATAACTCACGGGTTAAAGAAAAAAATCACAATGGAAGTTAGAAAATATTTTGAAACAAATGATAATGAAAATACGGCAAATAGTCTTTTTAAAAAGCATGTATCAGAAAACAACAAGGGCTGAAAATAAGTGATCAAAGCAGACATCTCAAGATCCAAAGAAAATAATAAATATAAAAGCAGAAATGAACAAAATACGATTATTTGAACCTTGACCCTAACTTCTTTTTTACATATAAAAAGTATCTTTGATGGTTTTAATAATACACTGGCTTTTTCAGGAATGTACCTACTATGTAAACTAAGAAAAGAATGTACTTTATTTTGTTCATAACTTTACCATGAATCATCTATCATTTAAGAAAAATCACATCACCAACAATAAAACTATTCATGGTACACGAAGTTACTGCATCATCAGTGACTCTATATATTGGTGCAATTCTCTGACACTTTTCATAAGGAAATACTTATTATTCACTTTCCTTTTATTATTAATATTATTAACCACGTTCCGTTTATTCCCCTTTTCTATAATAATGAAAGAATTATGGATATTCTAGTATACTGAATATATGTAAAGTAATATATAGATATGTTATTCAGATGTTACACAGATATGTCATACCTATGAATTTCATTTCAGAAGAGCAAAGGAGAAATTACAAAATATTTTGAATAGAAAGAGAATATTGGGTCTGACAGGGTTGGGAATCACTGGAATTGATTTTAAGGCCCTCTCAGTCTTAACATTCTGAGATTTTAAGTACTCATCGTTTCTAAGAACAGCTTTGATATATTTTGCAAGTAGTATGTGGCAGGCACTATATTTGGCACAATATCTCATTTAAATCTAATAACCCTTATAATAGATGGTAGAGTCATTGTTTATATGCGGGAATAAATTCAGAGAAGTTAAATAATTTGTCCAAGTTTACATATCTAGGAAGTGCAGAGTTGGTTTGACTCCCAAATGCATGTTCTTTTCACTCATTATCTCCAAAAAAGGGTAAAAAATAACATATTACTTTAGCTAGAAAAGAGAAATATTACCTGTGTACAGGAGCGAAGTTAGGCCAATGTAAACATTTATAAGAGATCCCTGCCGGGCACAGCAAAAATGGGGAAAGATGGAATGCATAAGTAAAGTAGGTACTTTTTTTAAAGTCGGGACCAATTAAGTTATAAACGGATGACATTTAAACACAAATCAGAATAAGTTTCGAGCCATGCCAAGTTCACCAAAACAATGTTTATTTCCAGTGTTTACTTGGGTATGCACACAGGCAGGACACAGGTTTCGATTCATTAAGCCCTCATGCAGAATTACATTCTTCTCGATCAAGAAGCCAGTTCCATCCAGGTCACTATCTACACACCTATGTTACAACATTTATATCAAATCTGGTATCTGAAGAAAAGATACACATAGAATATGTTCATTTAAGTTACGTATTTTACAGAAAGATTAAAAATTCAAGTCACGCAAAACTCAAAAACTGTATTAAAAGTTTGAATATAAAACTCAGAGATCCACCTGGAATGACTAAAGAATGGAGGTTCTGTATCCACCTGTGTTAAAACTGGTAAATGTAATGAAATTTGTTACCAATAAAACACATTCATTTATTCAATGTAAGTTGTCTAATTTTAACAATATGGCACCCTAAAAACCAAATGTATTTTGATGATGAGGCACTTTTGTTAGTGATGAAACCAAAAGAACAAATTTGCCGCAGACTAATGCCAGCTATTTTCTTCAGTAATCTCGGGTATACACTATGTGGTGAGTTGCAACAAATACCTCGCTCATTTGTATACAACTATCCGATATATTTTTAAATATATATATATGTTCTTCTGGCTGTAGTAATGCACTGTAAAGCTATTTCACAGTGCAAAATGATGAAACCAGCCCAAATGAAGGCTGCATAATAACAATTCTGGTACAAGAAAATATTTACAGAGTTACTGGAACGTGTAACAGTAGCTTTTTATTTGCTAGAGTGGACACACCCCCAGTTCAAAGACAGGGACGAAACTGTGCTTTATTGCCTGGGGTTTCAGACAGTTTATGAGGTTGGGCAAGAGCTGCAGAACTAGCATTTTGGCTCACGTTCTGGAAGCTTTCTCCGTTTATTTGGTCAGGGGACTGTGGTGGTGTGCAAAGAAGGGGCCTGTTGGTTGAAGCCAAGGTACCAGGAGAACTGCCCGCGTCAGACTGAAAAGACAGAGGGGGGTCCGTCATGGCTATTTCTAATGTGCTAGAGTTCTCCGGCTGGGGGTCCCCCGTTTCTCCTCGGCTAAGGTCCGACGCACTGGTGCGTAAGCGCTCCCTTGCAAGCCAGTCTGAGATGGAGAGGTCCTGGGCTGAGCATTTTGGCTTTAACCGATTCACAGCTGAAAGTTCAGATTCTCTCTCCCCACTCTGCTCCTGCGCTTTCCAGAAAGTCAGAACACTGATTTCAGCAGCATCTCTGTGCCCTCCCAGCGTATGTCTGCGTTTGATGTTTTTCCTTTTGGCCGTCTCGGCACTCGTTTTCTGATTTCCTACTCCAAACATGTCATCTGCTGGTGCTCTGGGTCTCAGTTTTAACCGATCTGCTATTTTCGTTTTCCAGGTGGGCTCCTGTTTCTCTGGTTCACTTCTGGTCGGTGTTAGCAAACTCCCTGTCGATTTTCCTTTTTTCATAACATCAAACACTTTAGTTATTGAAGGTGTGTCTTTCTCACTCTTGGCATCTCCTAGACTTCCGCTGTCTGACTTGAATCTAGCAGATTTTTTCCTGGAGAGGGTGTCACATTCAATAAGTTTATGCGAACTAAAGTGTTGTCTTCGGCTATCTAAACTTGGGGTTAAACTTCCCTCCGTACAACTTACTTCGCTTCCTTCAGAATTTCTCCGGCTTGTCTTAGTGACCTCTTGTAGTTTTCCTCGGAATAGCTTCTCGGAAGTCAAAGCTGTGGGAAAAACAGGGAAATCGTTCTCACTATCCGTCTCCACAGGCCGCCCTTCACTGACCAGTTCACTTCTCTCATCGTCGGCTTCGTCTCCCTTACTTTCTGCAACCGACTGCACCTCGGGGCTCAGTCGGCTGGAGTCAAGGCTAGTCAGGTACGTAGTAGATGATGTAGTTGAATAATCTGAAGTGATGGTGCTGACGTTGGCCAAAAACTCACTATGTTTAGTTTCTGGACTGGTGGACTTCTTCGTGGAATGTCTTGCCAGAGAAGCCTGGGAGGAGGTGCTGAGCAAAGTGCCAGAGTCAGACCCTGTCTCCTCAAACTGGGAGGACTTCTGTGTCCTCGGCAATCTGGGGCTCTCCTTCAGGATGGTGAAGCGACAGCTCAGAGTTGGTGACTTGTTATATTTTGAGTTGTGTGGGGGTGAGGGTTCTTCAGACGGCATGCTCTCCTTTGGAAGTGATATCTTTTCATCTTTTGTTGCACTGATGTCTTTCTTAGCGCTATTTTCTTTGGAAATGACGATCCTTTGTTTTCTGCCCCATGTCTCACTCTCTTTCTTGGACTCTTCTTTAGTCTCACTGTGACACTGTTCTGCACTTTCTTTCTTAGAGAATACATTGTCCAATTCGTCTTCTGAGCTGCTCGGTTGCGCTTTTTCTTTTGGCTTTTTCCTCTTGCGACTAGCAGCTGCAAAGATGGAGGAGACAAGCAGTTCTCTGCTATATTGATCTTTTCCGGATCCCCAAGACCCCTGAGAAGCAATCAGAGAAATGGGACTTTGAACATAAGAACGTCACTAAGGTCTAAATATACTTTAACAAAAACACTAGATTGTGGATCTAGTAAGAGAAACTCAAAATTTCTTATTTAATTTTCTGAAAAGGTTTTCCCCCAAATATTTCTTACTGAATTAACTCCACTAATGCTCCGGAAGTACTAACAGAGTGTAGTTGTTTATGCCTCCACTTAACTGGTACCTAAGACATTTCTATTTTTATTTAACTACTCCCATTTCTTGCTGGTGTTATTTATCTGCCCCAGCGCAGCTCATTTACATGTGTCTTTCAGGGAAAGACTCTGTGTCTAGCGCCATCAAGCTCTCCTATTCTCGTTCATTGCCCTGAATCTACTGACTTTCCCTGCTTCTGCGATGCTCAGACATTCTTCAGATTCTTTCACCTGGAACACATGCTTAAGAGTTAATATTCTGACACAGTTGAATATGATATTCTGACAGAGCTTGCTAAAATTTTATGGCTGACTTCAATTTTCTAATTACAGATACCATAGGATACAGATATTGTGTCAGATAAGCTTATTAAGATAAGGGAACTCTTTGGTCTCTCATTAGTTCAGCCAGGCTGGATCTTCAGAGACTTGCCTTAGGTAAATCGGGTTGATAATCTCTTCATTTATCTCAAGGTAACAACAAAATCAGGAAATTCAAATAACGTCAGGTCAGTTAAAGATCCTAAGTCCTTACCATAGAGACACTTTAGTGCACTGTCATTGTAAAGTTGTAGTGTAGGCTACCGGCTTTGTTAGCTATGCATAACAGGCTCTTGATGACAACTATTTAATTAATTTGTTCATAATGCCTACATGCTAAGTAAATGGTGGTGGCAGTGGTCGATAAACACTTGCTGGTTTACCACATATCGTTTAAGACAAGCAGGCAGGCAGGAAGTATGCTGAGTAACAGAAGTAGAAAGTATATTTCTCTATTGTCAGAAAAATCTTAGACAAGCTAAAACTACTACACTGAAGTTTTGAGAAATAAAGTAAAATTTCAGACTATAGTGTAAGACTAAAAAGGACTCACCAACATGAAATCGCAGATTAACTGAACTCTGCTTTTATAAATTATAAACGATTTCAAATCGTCCAGTACATTTCTAATGGCTGTTCCCATTTAACACGTTCTGCTGAAGACCACAGGGGATAATGGTTGTGACTGTGCTAGGAATTGGGAGACCCAGCCTTCCTCCCTCTTACTTGCTGTGCTTGACACGGAGCAACTGATTTACCTTGCAACATCTCAGTTTCATTGTTTATTTAAGTGAAAAGAAATTAGATTATATTTCTTTAAGATTTCCTAGGGGTCCCTTTAAAATCCTGTGATTCTGTGATCATATACGTGTTGGAGCAAATACTCTATTTATTTTACAGTTGAAAAATTGTTACAAAGAGTTATACCATTTGAATATCTGCTATACTATAGGCATGGTACAAACACCACTAAAATTAAGATGAAGGGACTCCTATAACAACAAGTTAAGAAATACACATCTAGTAAGAGGGAAGGAGAGAATTTCAAACAGGTTTGAAATCTAAAGTCTGAAACCTTATCTTTTGGCACAAAAATGGGAAACTATTCTAAAGAAATCTAAAGAGACATGACAACAAAATGCAAGGAGTAATCCTTGATTGCATCCTGTATAGGGAAATAAAAAACAACAAACATTATTGGGACATTGGGGGAAATTTGTGTAAAAACTGTCCATTGGAAATGATAATGATTGTACTCGTGTTAACTACCTGAGTAGGACAATGACACAGTGATCATACAGGATGCCCTTGTTCTCAGAAGACACAGGCTGAAGCATCTAGGGGTGAAGTGTTATCATGTCTATAAGTCACTCTCAAATGATTCAGAAAAAAAAATTATATCTATCAAGATTTACCAACTGATGAATCTAGGGCAAAAGGTTTGGATGCTATTATTCCAGTAACATTTTGTACTGGAAGTTTTCAAAGTAAAAAGTTGGGACAAAAAGATGGTAAAGATCACAATATAAGTGATAGGGAATGATATGATTAAAATATTTTGTAACATTTTCTGCGTGAATTATAATTTAATCATATGCAGCCCCATTATGACAGTGAAAGACGATATGTAAAATTCACGTCTTATTTCCAAATAGGAAAATGTCTTAAGAAATTTATTGACAATTCTAGTTGCTACTGTCTCAGCAGGGCAAAGTTTAGACAAATTGAATTAATTAAAAACTTTCTAAGAACTATAAGAACTTCCTAAAAATTACTCAAAACGTTGTGTATTTTGGTGGTGTTGTCAATAGAACACAAATTATGTTTAAAAATTGATTATAAAAACAAAATTGTTATTTTGCTGAAATGAAATATACCTTTTCTATAAAAAATATATAACAACAAAAAGTCTATATTACTACTGAAATATTTACACACATAATGATGTGATGTTTGAGATTTGTTTCAAAATGGTCCCAGGTGGAGGGAGGGAGCAGAGCGCAGATGGAACAAACTTGGCCGGGCGGAAACTGCTGAAGATGGATAATGGGTGCGCTGGGGCTCATTACACTATTCTCTCTACTATGTACATGTTAGAAATTTTTCACATTAAAGAGTGAGAAAGAAAGCCTACTTCTTCATATTATACTAATAAACTACAGTGAGGGAACCCTAACATTCCAACTCACAATCCAGTATCCTTCTATCGTATTCCATTTTAAGAATTAATTTTTCCCTTATTAGACATCGTCGCTGTGTCCTCAGACACAGACAGGGATGCATCTGTATACTAATCTTCACAATCAGCCAAAAAGCAATTTCCCTCTAAAATACTTCAAAATCGTGTGAAACTCTTTACCTTAGATTTTGCTGAGTCACTAGCAGCTGAATCTGTGAGAAGTTAAATAAAACATGGTCAGTATTAGTCAATCTTTACTGCTCTCAACAAACGATGCAAAACTTATGGAAAAGACAGGCACAGAACAAAATGTGAAAGCAAAACTCAAACAAAACAAGAGAACACAGTGGATAGTCAGAGCTCACAAAGATGCAAGCTGCACCACAGAAAGCCACCGCCATGAAAGGATGCTGTGAATTGTAGGCAGAATCAGCTCAATGAGAGGGATGGCAAAGGAGCCCTGTACTAAACAAAAACAGAAATACTAGTGTTTATTCGATTTTCTAATTATTACATCTAGCAATAAAGAAGCTTGACGACCTTTTTAAGAATTGTACTAGGTACCACATCCTGTATCTGAAACTGATACACAATGCAGAACTTTTAAGATTGTTGGCTGCCCTCGCTACAAATGGAGACACTCATACTCGGTTATTTACATTGATTTTTGTCAGACTGTCAAACTTAAATTTTAGAAGCATATACTGTATGCATATGGATGCATTAGGATAACCCTGCTTCCAGGTCACTTTGGTTTTATATTAAATTAATGCTCATCTTTGTGCTTAGACCCCAGTTTCATATTTGTGCAGTCAGGGATCCTTTTGACTAGTTTGGTTAAATGCTACCAGTTTTGTAATTATCTATTAACAAATGCTATCATGGAAATGGAAAAATGGAGACCATAATTTTACTGTCTGGCAAAAACTCAGATTATACAATTACAAAGAGGGTAGGAAGGGGCTAGCACTAGTCTGGATAACATCAATTTTGGAATTTCATCTGTCAACTTTAGGGAAATTGATTTTCAAAATTAATGAGCTGAGCCCCGTGCCACGCCCCTTTTAACACATGGCTAAATGCTTTATGACTTGAAGAACTGGTAGACCATACCATGCTATTTCTCCTCACGGTCTGCTTCAGAAATAACAAGAAACAGCAGAAAAACTTTTAAGAAAGTAGTATTGATCTGTTTACAATAATCTTAAGAGAAATTTACACCACAGATCAACTATGTTCGCATTTACAAGAATCGGGGGTTTCTGCAGACAAGGCAGCTACAGTGTGGACAACAATCCTCCTTCTTCCTACAGTTCCAGCTGTCCATCAGGGACACCACAGAATCCACTAGCGACATTACCGTGTGATAGACTCCTCCCACTTCGCCTGTTCAACATCAGTATAGATTTGCCTGTGTCAGTAAGTGCTGAAAAAACCCTTTAGGACTAAAACAAGAACTGGAGACAAAGGGAGAACATTGTGTAAAAACATGCTGGATTAGTGCAACAGTTTGGCAGGAGAAAATTTTCATCAAAAGAGCCGATAAAAACTAATACTTAAACGTTAGGGTGGCAAGAGAAAACAGAAGAAAATGTCAAAGAGATTGACCTTTACTGTGACATCTATAGTGACAAATAATATACTGTATTTATGAAAATGGTGCCCATTAGCGGATCAACATATTTAACTTGCTGCTGTTAAACAGAATGTCTAGCTCGAGAATAAGAACTACTTATACAGCCTAGATCATACTTTCTGCCATCACAGCAACCACATATTCAGTAGCATATATCTGTTTTACCTTGTGATGACTATTACATGGAAACTGTGAATTAAAAAAAAAAAGAACAAAACAGTGGTTTGCATGCTCATTTCCCTCATAGTTCCATTCTGACAAGCATTACAACTCCATGCACTGCCAATGGCATTATAGTCACTGGAAGATAATTAAGATCAATCAGAAAAGGAAGATTAAATTTTTTATTAGTAGAAAGGGAAAAAAAAAGGGAGAAAAGGAAAAAATCACAGTGAGTTGTTACTTATGACCGATTTGCTCTTTCATGTTACAAGAATTTAGCTTTTAACCTCGAGACCAAGGCTGCCCAGGCAAGAGTTACCTGATACATCTCCAGGGGAGACTCCTGTCCTTCCAATGTTGGTGAGTAAATGATCTATGTTTGGCACTGGCTGGCAGTCTACTGTGTTTTCCTCCTGTACTGTTGTCTATGGTTAATAAACAAAGATCTCTTCGTCATCTCTTCAAAGATACTTTCTTTAAAATTCAAACAACATTTAGTAAAAGACACATTACTGAGTGGAGCACATGTGTTTCATCGTTTACACATAATTAACTACAAAAGAAGCATCGTACTTGTATTTTCATTAGATCAGAAACTGAGGTGCTTTAGACCTGCTTCCGGGTGCAAAGCGGACAATAGCATACAAAGCAGGAAGTTGACATTGTTGTAGCATCAGGATCTTGTGTCCCAAATGAAAATAAAGAGTATAAATGCCGACGGTTGATACTTACAAGAGGTTCTTCAGCACCTTCTTCTGTGAAAAACCAGTCATGCTAAAATTTAAAATAAAAACGGTGAGAAGAGAAATTAAATAACCCCCTAAATATATATATATTTTGGAGGATGGCATAGAAAAAAGGGTAATTATCTTAGGAAAAAAAAATTATAACTAAATCCTGTCCTACCAAATATCAGCTGCTCACAAAAAAAGGATTTTTCTGGATGAGACAAAGCCTGAACTTACATGCTGGATAAGGGTCTCTACAATCTTGTACTGGTCTGGCATGTGAGTGACCATGTGGGTCATGTTATCTTCAGATGTCCTCACAAGGGTTGGACCAAAAACTATTGCTAGGTTTCTCGGTTCCATCTGAAATAAAGCATGATATTGGAAAACGTAAGAATTTTTCTGAAGACAGGCTTAAATTCCCATTGCATGTTTGGCATTTTATTTCTTTTGATGAAAAAGAATTCAAAGAACGATTGACTGACGTATGTGAAAACAGATGATGCTTCTTAGTTGGGATTTCTATAAGCTAATCTATACATAACTTCTCTCTCCTTGCTTTAATGACAATGCACAATAGTTAATTGGCATTCATTTTTTCCAAGGAGTCTTTGATTGAAAGCAACTGTTTGGTTCAAAACTAGTAGTACCAGAGCTAGGTTAACCGACAAAAATATTAAAATCAAAGGAAAAAATCTCGCAAAAGAATAGGGATACTCTCTCCCCTCAAAAACTAAAAAATGGAAAAGTGTTTAAAGATACATAAAATTTTCCAGATTTGCCCTAGCAGTATATCAAAATCACCAATATGTAAAAACCTAATGTCTAGAAATATCTTTTGACCAATTTTTACTTTAACCAAAATTTCTGAAGGTCTTTGCTTATCCTTGTGCCAATCTGAACACCTCAATATTACATACTTGTATGTTTATACATTCATTTCCATGTTTTGTATTCTTTGTTTAATTACACGATTATCAAAGGTGTGGATCTTTTCTTTTCCTTTAATGTATCTACACTGTCTGGTGTAGGACACTGGTGAATTTAGGATTTGATTAAAATGTTAAGTAACTTTAACCAACTCTGAAAACATATCGGGGGTAAAAAAATCACTGCGGAACTCAAAAATCAAACTGGGTCAGGGAACCACATTAGTAAACTGTTCTGTGAGAGGCACGTGCACACTCACCTATTGGGTATGGTACAAGGTGGAAAACCCTCAGATCTCCCATTCTGAAGCAACTGTTAGGCATCTAATGTTAATGACCACAATACAGGCATTATTACACCGTGCTTACTGCACATAAGGAGAAATTGTGATTGAAGCCAGTATTTTCACAGAAAGTTGACTTAGTGGAAAAAAAAAACTATGACTGCAGGAAGAGTTTACTTAAACTGGGCACGAGGCATGTTTTTTATTCTCCCTCCAGAGGTTGTCATCACCTAATTCCTATATCCTTACTGGTTAACGTGGTTCAAAGAATAAAGTCCATCTCAAGGGTCTTACGTAAAATTCTTACTAGATTCTTGTCTACTATGATTTCATTTAAGCTTTTAGAGTAATGATAACATACATCATTGTTTATATGTATACAGTAATATTTATTATGTGGCTATACAATTTTAGCTGGCTCCTACATAAAACTATTAACATCAGTAGTTCACAGTTTCTCTATTCATTTATTACCTAAATTCTGTATTTTTTGAAAGATGCTCCATAAAGTGTAGTTAAATAGGTCTGGGAAATGAAATGCCTTAGCCACTTCTTCAAGATTCACAGTGTTAATTAATATATTAAAGACTACAAAATTCTGCAGTAAAGAAATTTGTTAAATTTTGTTTAATTCAGTGCTTTCTAAACTAATTAGACCAACAAACCCTATTTTCCCAGTGACTCCTACTAGCGTCCAGCAAAAGTGATGAATGATGTCATACACTTTGGGAACTGCTGAAATAATCAGAAAATATTTCAGCTATGATTATATTGAGAACTTTTTGGCTCCTACTGTATGAACTTCTGGAAACGGTACAATCAATTGATATAGGCTTTCTTTTCCTTCTTTCTCGCTCTCTCTCTTTTTTTAACCTTTTTTATAGCCTTATCACTACTGAGGAAATTGAATATTTAAAGGAAATTATAACACTGCTTGTAGACTTCTCAATTTGCAGGTAACAGGTGTTGACACTCTCTCATAATCCAGCCTCTCGACAACCATGGGCGACCGTCTTCCAGAACACCAACAGCCACTAACTGAGCTGAAAGAATGCCTTTTTCTCTACCTTGAGCAAGAACTGCCCTTAGAAAAGGGAGTGACAGCAATGTTCCTGACCTTGTGGTATTCTCTATTTTCTTTTCTCTTCTAGAAACCAAAATGACTGTGCAAGTATTTTAAGAAGTAATGCTCAAAAGTCAGAAAATCATCATTTTGCAACCTCGAACGACACCATGGATTTAGGCAACAATCACCAATGATGGACGAAAACCATGAAAAGTTGAGACTACAACTATCAACCAAACACCGTGTATGCACCTTGTTTGGATACTGATTTAACAAAGGACTTTAAAAAGACATTTCTTTCAATCAGTCAAGAAAAACTGAACCTAAACTGGGTATTCGAAAATATTAAGGAGGAATAACAAATTTTTGTGTGTTTGATAAAGATAATGTGGTGGTGTTAAGGGAAAAAAAAGTCTTATCTGCTTGAAACTAAACAAATCAAAAAAAGAAAATGTTATTTTTTCACTCCGTAGCATTTGGTACATTTTGACTTGTGTATCGTGTATAAATGTTACCTCTTCAAAATACTGATATACAGTTGAAAGATAGAAGTAAAATTTCATTTTTCTTGCTGGATAAATGTAAAAGGAAATTTCTTTTTAAAATGGTGAAAATTGGTATTTTGGGATCTTTTCCTTTTAAGAATGATGTTTAGAGGGACTGATCAGCCAATAGGATGTATTTTCAAGCTTTTGTTGAATTATAATCCTATTTTTGACTATTTGGCAGGAAGCAATGGAGCCTATCTTTTCAACTAAAACCACTGAAAATCCATTTCTTCAGTATGCACTTTACATACCTTATTTTTTTCTGAATTTTCTGCCACTGTCTTCAGATGAGCCGAAAGAAACTTCAGTGTTTCATAATGATGTTCGGGCAAATCGTGAATCTGAAACATATTATTTTCATGATGGATTTAAAATGCTGAATTTTAGTTGTATTTCCAAAAATAGAAAACAATACCTACTAGTCTCTTTAAGGTTTTCAGACGCTCTAGAGGATCTTCTTTGCGGTTGGCTTCAATAAAGTCAGCATATTTCTCTGACAACAGCAAGAACAATAAAACAAATTTATCTTCAATTGCCTAGGAGAGTTGTAATCCAGTTTTCCTCTAAGGTTCAATTTTAAGCCACAATAAAAAAAATGCAGAGAAGACCCTAAATAGCCTTTGAAATGTAAGTGTCTGAAAGGGCCATAGTTTTTATTAATTCTCCAAACTTTACCTACAAACAGAAGAAAATTCACTAAAATTTGAGTTCTCTGAGGGTATCATCTATATTCATACAGCCTGCCCATTCTTCTCTCCCCTTTACCACGACAACATCTAGTGCAGTGACTTACGTAGCACTCAAATATTTGGTTTGACTGAAAAAATGTTTTTTCTACTAACTTTACCTTGTCATGTCTGCAGACTTTTGACTGAGAACAGTCATAATATATACATATATATTTTTTAATTTTATTATTTTTTTTTCCTTTTTCTCCCCAAAGCCTCCCGGTACATAGTTGTATATTCTTCGTTGTGGGTCCTTCTAGTTGTGGCATGTGGGACGCTGCCTCAGCGTGGTTTGATGAACAGTGCCATATCCGCGCCCAGGATTCGAACCAACGAAACACTGGGCCGCCTGCAGCGGAGCGCGCGAACTTAACCACTTGGCCACGGGGCCAGCCCCAGTCATAATATATTTTTAACTTAACCGCAGACATGGATGAACAGGATAACATAAATTTTACTGAACCTAACAAATTTGTTATAAACTCTATTTTTCACAGAAACTTATCAGGAGGAAAAAAATATCCAAATGACAAAAAATAGTCATAATTATGCTTAATATATAAATAAGAACTAAACAAGATTTTCTATCTCCTTTGACAAAAATATTTTCTCCTGGTTCAATTTAACACTCTACGGTTTGCCAACAATGTGATTTTAAACTGTTTCCTCTGGTATCTTCCATGGGAGCTGACTTACCATTTGTGAAGAGAGGTTCAGGGAGCTTTCTGAAGAAGGATTTTAATAAACTGCTTATCACATTCAAATCTCGCCATTTCTAGATGTGCAAAATAGAAATACAGTATTTTTGTCATCAATACTACCAAGGAAAAAAATACAGATCAGTTATTCCAATAGAAATAAACAAACTTACATCATCTTGTATATCAATATCAGCCATTCCTTTGTTGAGTTCTTCTTGCATACTTGAGATGGCTGCATTATTTCCAGGAACTCTATAAATACCTGTGTATTCAAGACCTCTTTCTTCAACTAATTTGCAACATATGTCAACTATTAATGGAATATACTGCAAAACAAGAAATAAACACTTTATTTAATACAGCACAAATGTTTATATTTCGTTAGTAGGTGTACACTGTAGCTACAAGGTCCTTTCTACCCAAAAGGAAAAATACAAATTACCGTTATTTGATATAGAGAAAATAAAGAATATAGACACTACAGACCCGGGAACAGATAAAACCAGTAAGAGATATTTCAGGGAGTGGGAAGAGAACAAATAGGCTGAGACAGAAAGAGAAGGGCTCACAGGGAGCTAACAGTCTAAAGAGGAAACAAGAGCAAGCAAAGAGAATGTGGGAACAGTTCAGCTGAATAAAGGGAAATAAAGCCAAAAAAAGAAGAGGGGGAGAGAAAAACATCAGTGAACTCATGACATGAATCCTAACATGGGTGCTGTAAACACACACACACACATGTATGCACATTCACATTTATTACACTTCCTTAATCAGGTCCTTGTTCTCATCCTTCTTTTAAGATGCTAAAAGCAGAACACACATGATTTGAAAATGAATTCTTACTGACCATTTCAGGTACATTTCAAATACATTCCTAATGGTTGAATAATTATTCGATTTCAGAGTCAATACATCAGAAAAAAGCATTATAGATCAAATCACTCAACACACCCTTACAGGTCAGAAAAGCTTAGGGAAACTAAGCTCTGTGATGAAGAGGAAAATGCTCAACAGATGGACAGATACTGTTATCTGAACAGCTGTGTACTCAGGTCCTGCTATGACTATGACTGAATTAACGACTTCAGGAAACCCGGCTGGCTGGTGTCTCCTACCCGATTAGTATGAGCTGGCGGGCAGTCATCCAGTCTGACACCGAACGTTCCAGTGGCGGTAGGCTTTTTTTCAAACGTCTTTCTCATAATACTGGGAATGCCTTTTCTCCAGGTGCCTTTGTCTTTTGGTGGACTGGTATCATCTTTTGATTGTTATTCAAAATAAAATGACATAAGAAAGAAAATGGAAACAAGAGTGTTTAAATCACGACTTTAAAAATCCTTTATCAATATTCATACAAATCAGAGTCCTGTACTATAAATATGTCCAATATTTACCAAAAGGACTGTATTATATTCTCTTCCTAATATAGCACTCCTTTAACCTTCCATATAATTTAATAGGGATCAATTATGCTACCTCACTCTTAGAATTTGTACCATGATTTTCCTTAAAACAGTCAAGAAAACAGAATCATGTGACATCTTCAGAGTGAAATTTTAGCAAAAGAAAACATAATGGTTTTATCTAAAAATGACAGCACCTGGGTCGTCAGTATTAAACAAATTTGCAGCATCTTGTATGCAGATGTCTGTGTTGTATTTTCCTTGACTTTGTCTTTATTACAGGAACTGGCATCCTGGACCCCACCTTAAAGGGAAAGGCCCCACTAGCCTACACCAGGCCTGTAGTGATCATTGAGCTCGCTCAAAAGGGGAAGGTCAGCAGAGATGGTACAGAAAACCCTGAAAATATCTTTAAAATCCCAATTTTAAATCGTGTCACCTGTTAAATTCACCCGAGACTGCTAGCATCAGTACCTTTACTGAGCAGTTTCCTTTCCGACTCTTCCTTGGGAGAATGTGGACTCTGAGTCTTTGGCTCTGATTTGGCTCCGAGCAAAGTCTGCCGGATGCTGAGAGTCTGGCGAGGTGTTTTTGGCAACTGTTCTGCTTTGCTGCTGAAAGAAATGAACAGTTCTTAACAATTACATATTTTACGTCCAAATTAACTTGTAGGCATGGTGGGAATCTCACCTCATCAGACTGTTGTATTCTTTTATTCTTCGACTAATTAGATCCCTGTTAGTAACTCCAGTGTCCTACGGGATAAAGAGAAGGCAAAATCAGAAAGCCATCTCTAAACAGAAACAGAGCTCCCTACTTTTGTTCTCTGAGGTTCTCTCCTGCACTGCTCTGCGTATTCAATACACACACTATACTTTACTCTCACGGGGTTGTTTTAGAACCTCTACCCAACATCACACCCCAACCTCGCCATGTGATAAATGTTCCAAGGGCCTCCCGCCTTGCCCAAAGACTTTTCTGTTGATTTTCTGCAGCCCTGCAGTACCTAGAGTAGCAGAGCAAATAGCGAGTGTTCAAACTGACTGAATTCATCTGTCATTTTTAATAAATGACTAAGATGTGGAGAGCCAGTTTTTTCTCTCACTAATACTGTAAAGAATGATCAGCATTCCAAAATAATACAGTTGGGTAAAAGATGGAAAAATACTGCCCAAATTTGTCAATGATTAATTTGTAGGAGCAGTGAGATGCAGGGTCAGTTAGTATCAGAAGTGGCAGTTAGATTAGCAGAAGAGAAAAGCTCAAAACTGGATTTTTTAACCTGAGCAGGTTAAGTTTAATAACATGCTATTTGGTAAACTCAAAAAGTTGACCATAAGGTGATGATTTTTCTCCTATTGATTCCACTTATACATCGATATATGTCTTCAATTTTTTTTCACTTGTCTCATTTTGATTCTAATAAACAATACATTCTACAAAGAATACAGGCTTGGAGTCAGTCTCAAATTCAAATCGACCGTTCCCACTTACCAGCTGAGAGATGGCACAGTTAAGATCCAGCATAAGATTGCCTGGGTTTGAATCCTGGCCCTGACACTCACCAGCCATGTGACCGTAGGGAAATGACTTACCCCTCTTTGTGGACCTGGTGCCAATTTTTAACCACAAACAAGGTAGGGTGTAAACTATCACAGGGAAAAAAGCACAGGCATTTTTCCTATGGCATACGTTTTCTATAATTTGAATTAGATATAATGGAAATGACTAGATTAGAGAAAATAATTTGCATACCCTTACAGTTAATGTAGGAGTTCTGGCGTGCTGTGAGTAAGGGAAAGAACGCTGTGCTGTTCTTTTTTTTGTCATAACAATGGGAACAAAAAGTGAGAATAATGTGTAAGAAAAACTGTGTTAATGACATGAAAAAAGGTACTTGAGCAAAAGCTAGACTTAATCATTGCTGAATTTACTCTGTAAATTTTAAAGTTATGTACACTTAAAAAACTACCTTTGCTACTGAAATCCCTGCTGTAAAAATATCTTGATGGTTGTGAGCCAGAAGCTCTTAAGTCCCTAAATATTATTCCTTCTTAAAAAGAAAAACTAGAAATTGGACAGCCACATGCAAAAGAATGAAAGTAGACCATCATCTTACACCATACACAAAAATTAACTCAAAATGGATTAAAGACTTGAAGGTAAGACATGAAACCATAAAACTCCTATAAGATAATACAGGCAGTACACTCTTTGACATCGGTCTTAGAAGGATCTTTTCGAATACCATGTCTACTTGGGCCAGGGAAACAAAAGAAAAATTAAACAAATGGGACTTCATCAGACTAAACAGCTTCTGCAAGGCAAAGGAAACCAGGAACAAAACGAAAAAAACAACTTATCAACTGGGAGAAAAATATTTGCAAATCATATATCTGACAAGGGGTTAATCTCCAAAATATATAAAGAACTCATACAACTCAACAACAAGACAAAAAACCTGATCAAAAAATGGGTAGATGATATGCACAGATATTTTTCCAAGAGGCACATGAAAAGATGTTCAATATCACTAATCATCAGAGAAATGCAAATCAAAACTACACTAAGATACCGCCTTACATCTGTTAGAACAGCTATGATAACCAAGACAAAAAAACAACAAATGTTGGAGAGGATGTGGAGAAAACGGAAGCCTCAACACTTCTGGTGGGAATGCAAACTGTTGCAGCCACTATGCAAAACAGTATGGAGATTTCTCAAAAAATTAAAAGTAGAAATACCATACGATCCAGCTATCCCTCTACTGCCTATTTATCCAAAGAACTTCAAATCAACAACTCAAAGAGACTTATGCACCCCTATGCTCATTGCAGCATTATTCACAATAGCCAAGATGTGGAAGCAGCCCAAGTGCACACCGACTGATGAGTGGATAAAGAAGATGTGGTGTGTATATGTGTGTACACACACACACACACATGCACGCACGCACAATGGAATACTACTCGGCCATAAAAAAGACAAAATCGTCCTACTTGCAACAACATGGATGGAACTTGAGAGTATTATGTTAAGTGAAATAAGCCAGACAGAGAAAGACAAACTCCATATGATTTCACTCATATGTGGAAGATAAACAAACACACAAGGAGAACAGATTAGTGGTTACTAGAGGAGAAGGGGGTTAGGGGATGGGTATAAGAGGTAAAGGGGCACATATATATGGTGACTGGCAAATAATAATATACAACTGAAATTTCACAGTGTTATAACTTATTATGACCTCAAGAAAATAAAAAAAGAAAAAAGAAAGACAAAAAAGAAAAACTGGCTTATAACATGCTTTCTGATAACACAAGTTTTCTAGAAACCAATTATTGTATTACAGTAGGCTATACTGTATTCTCGTGTGTGTAATTCTATTAACAAGAATCATAATATCAGTATCTCTTTGCATTTACATAGTAATTTGTTTTGATAAGCATTTTCACTGTAACTTAAGCCCTACAACAATCCTGTTTTTGAGATAAGGAAACAGACCTGGCATTATTTAGTCATAAAGGTAATGACCAGGAATAGGAACCTAGGTCTCCCGCTCTGTGGTTCATTGCTTCTGAGAAGGTATGCAGAATATATGAATAATCTGTTTTTCTAGTTCAGTAATGGTGCTTTTCTAATAAGTGAAAATAATAAAAAATAGGTACACTTGAGTTTTCCTTTGATCAATTATTTTTAAGTAAAAATAGCATATTACAATTTTTTTAAAAACGATCTATCAGATTCTTTCAGTCTTCTTAAGAAAAATGTTATCATGGTATCCGATTTTATCAACAGCATTTTGAACACACACCTCTTCATTTAGAGTGCTGCTCTCCTGGATGGTCTTGATCCACGCTAACATGTCATCTCTGTCTTCAGCCTGAAACAGGCATTCACAGTCTGATGTGGTAAGTCGAAACACATTTTTCCTCTTGGTCTCACTGTAAGAGATGTCTATTAAGCAGGCATTAACACTGATGGGTTGTTCTTCTTCAGATGGAGTCATTTGCTCTCTTTTATCTTTGTACAAGTAAAGCGAATGGCCCCGAAGCACCACATACATCTGCTTCCATGGCCGAATGCTTCCCCCAACTCGCTGGAAAACACGAAACAGTTCAGAAATACTTAATGCTTGGCTACATCTTAGTGACGGGATAAATATATTAAGCAACACTGTTAACACACATAAATGTATACCACACGCAGCAGGTGTCTGATTTACCTCAACATAATATATTTGTTAGGAGAGAAAGGACAAACATTGTAGAATATAAACCAATTAGGCAATGCATTCATATCCCAACCAAGGGAGAGTGGAATTTCAACTTTAATTTGGTTGGGAAAACAAAATACACAAAGTAATTAAGATAAAACAAGTGTAGCAAAATATATAAAAAGTGCTAAGGGAATAGAATATAAGAAAAAAATCAGTCAGAAAAATCTTTTGAGTGAAACTAAGGCTTAAGACAAGTCTTAGATCATGCAACTGACAAACACTGCATAAGGAGATCCCAAAAGAGGATGTACAAGTAATGAATTAAGTTAATGAAACTGATCAATTTTATATGGCTATGCAACAATATCCACATCTAAGGTGGGGTTTCTTAAAAATTTTCAACTCCTTTGACAGTATTAAAATTTTCTTATAAATAAGCTGCCGAAATATTGTAGGAAATTTTCTGGTGAAGTTTTTATTGTATTCGAATCTACCTAATGAAGCATATATTGATACTGTAATATTCATTTATATAACTCAATATTTATAAGATAAAGTGAAACAAAGAAACTATAAAGGCAATTCAAAAGGACAAACTGGGAAAAATTAAACAAAAATTTTGAAAAGTATTAACATGGAGAATTACCACTCCTTAAAGGACAACTCTGTGATAATCTATGGCTAATAAACTATTTAATAAGAAAAGCAGAGTTCCTTCTTCAATACTTTGATTTCTTCTCTACATTGCCAAAATATAAAACAATATATGCCATATGTAGCTGATACAGAGGATAAAAATACTATAAAATTAAATAAATGGTTAGAATTTTTTAAAAATAATTTTTCCTCTATGTTGAAAAATATTTATAAGTGATTTTTGCCACTCTATTCTGGGTATTTTGCCATTTTATGAATAGAGACTTTATGCTTTATTTTGCAGGACCTGCATTTCATCCACTCACAGTAGCTGAGAAAATGCATTACCTTGCCCTTATCAGTGACAAGTGGTCGGAAGTGGAGCCACCCTTCTTTGGCAGCATCACTGAAAACCTCTGACGAAGAATCTTTTCTGGATCCGGAGTCTTCTGATGACTTTTGGCTGTCTGTGATCTACAGAAAAGCCCAAGAAAACATAGCAAAATGTCAGCTTTTTCCTTTATAAATATTTGCCCACTGAAATTGCTTTGCTGAAAAAAGTCCTTCATGTAATCGTCCAAGCGGAGAGTTATTTTCAAAAAACCCTAACTTTATCAATTACATTAGAAAAACTTCTGGTCTTGTTAAAAAAAATGGGAATTGACCACCATCATTTTTTTAGTCGCCTGAGGAATATTTAATCATTAAAAAAAATAGAAAGGCATAATTTTCCTGCTCTTAAGAGCTCACATTTTAGTAGGAAAAGACAAATAAGAATAAAAAGTTAAAAAACAAGAAAATGATCAGATTGTGATCGTGCCATTTGGAGAATGGAAACTGTGAAACACAATAACGAAAGACTGAGCAGCAGCTATAAATTGGTGGTGCTGAGGAAAGGCCCCTCTGAAGAAAGAATGTTTAAGATGAAATTTGGAGGAAAAATTTTAAAAAGAGCCAACCATTAAAGGTCAGGGGAAAGAAAAGCTCAGGAAGAGGGCCTAGCTAATGAGTATCCATTCATCATAATCATTTTAAATGTTCACTGTTCAATGTGAGTAAGAGAAACAGCTAATTATAGATTGTTTAGGGTCTTTTAATCCTAGGTAGGAAGCAGGAAGAGAAGCTACTAAGTGATGAATCAGTGGAGTAACGTTATCTGATCACACAGTTCAAAGGTCACTGGAGAATGGATTGCTACCTGGAGAATGGATTCTAAGGGAACAACCATGAAAAGAGGTGTTACTGGAGGAATCCAGGTGAGCACTGAGTGCAGCTTGGACTAAAGTAGCATCAGCGAAGAAGGGAGAAATAGAAAGATTCAGCGGATGCTTTGGAGGCAGAGTGGACAGCACTTGATATGGGGAAGGGTGAAAAAGAAGATACAAGGCTAGTTCCTAGATTTGGGGTGTGGACAACTGGAAGTGGACTTAGCGAGATGGGGAAACTGAGGAATAAATACAGCTGAGGGTAATCAAGGTCTATTTAGCATGTAAACCTCAAATTACTCATTATGCATCCAAATGAAGACGTCATATAGGCAGCAGTCCACATGAGCCGCAGTTCGGGGAAGGCGTCAAGGCCAGCAACGTAAACTCTGGGGGACCTCTGGATGAGATCATCGAGGAAATGAGGGTAGACACGGAAGAAGGAGCAGTCAGAACCAGCTCTAGACTGTTCAGTATTTTAAATATTAGGCAGAGGCAGAAGTGGAAACCAGCCCAGAAGAAAGCGTCTGAGGAAGGGACTGGGAAATTGTGTTGGATACTACCGAAGGGTCAAGCAAACGAAAAAGCGAAGCAACCAGTAGTTTTGGAACGTGAATGTCAGTGGTAACCTTGACACGAGCAGTGTCCTCCTGATGTGTGTGGGTTGAGAAAGATGCGATGTGAAACTACAGACAACTTTTTCTCAAGGGGTTTTGCTGTGCAAAGTGAAAGAGAAAACAGGAGCGGTAAATAGAGGGGGATGTGGATTTGAGGGAGGTTTTTTTTTTTAAGATATAGGATATAGGAGAATGTGCTCACATACGAAGATGAATGAGCCACTGGAAAAAGTGATTTTGCAGAAGAGAGGCGGCTCTTGAGGAAGTAAAAAGTGATGCAATCTAAAGAAGAAACGTGAGTGTCAGTTTTTCTTACGATAATGTAAAAAGTAAAAAGATATTTAAGAGTAAGGAAGGCAGAGAGTGTGGGTATAAATGAAGGTGGCTGATATTTTTGGAGAAGATAAAATAAGGAAATTCCTGTGTAACAGCCTTTAGTTTTTCAATGAAGCGAGAGGGAAGGTAGATGAGAAAGGACAGGGGTGGACCAAATGGGGGGAGGGTGAAGGGAAGACATGAAACAACAAATTTGAGGCTAGAAAAGCAAACATACAACAAAATACGGAAGGATTGCTAGGGAGTTAGATTTCTGGCCATATACTGATAAAGTGAGAAAAATCAGCATAATGTGTGTAATATACTCGATGAATATGTTTCAAAATTAGAAAAGAACATTTTATACGTAATATTTTCCAAATGTACTTGAAACTTCAAGAATTGAAGGTTAATGATATTTAAATACGAAATGTCTAATGGATGAAAGAAATAATTCTCTAAGAAGAGCTCATGTAAACTAAGGTAAATAGAAACATTTATCACTGGCTGGTATTTTTAAAATATTGAATACCAACCTTGATTCCCTTCAGGCTAGACACGTGCTTAAAGGACCTGTTGGAAAAGAAGTGTATAAATATTTGCAATAAGTGCATAAAATATTTTAAAGATGTAAAAATTATTTGAGTATTACCACTCTAACATTTCATTAATAGGCTGACATTTCATCTTTACCATGTTAAATGTTCACTGTTCAATGCAAGCGAGAAAAACAGCTAGTTTTCTAAGCCCTTCAACTTTTGATTCAATTACAGAAGCTTTCTTAGTTATCTGGTAAATTAAAACTGTTTCTGCCTAAAGTGTGAGATTTTCTTATCCTTTTTTTTTAGATCAAAGAAGAAGCTACTCAGGCTGAACACTGGGCTTTGTGTTATTAGAGAACCAGAGCTGTAATGCTAACGAGGCTGTCAGGGGGGCGTCTCTCCTTCTCAGTTCTTAATGTTAATCAGATATGGAAAAGCACTTCCCAGAAAAAGAAATATAAACATCTCTTAGATATATATGAAATGATGTTCAATTAATAATAAGAAATTTTCAAACTAAAACTACAATAGGATACCATTAGATTTACAGAAAATCAAAAGTTAAGTAACACGCTGTGTTGGTGAGGGGAGTGGCAGAGACTTCTGTACACTGTTGGTGAGAATGTGATTTGCTCTATCCTTTATAGAAAGCAACTGACAGTGGATACCAAAATAAAAAATACACACACCCCTTGGTGTAACAATCCCTTTTCCAACCATACTCACTCACTTATGTGCTAAATGAACTATGTACAAATGTAGTCACTGAAGCATTGTTTGTGGCACTATAAGATTAGATCAATCTAAATGTCTATAATAGGATAAAGCATACTAGTTAACTATATTATGGTACAACCATTCAATGGAAAATTAAACCATCATGAAAAAGAATGAGGTGGGAATATATGCATTGAATGATCTCTAAGATCAGTGTGGATAGCATCTATCATTTGTTTATAAAAATAATTAGACTACATACACACACACACACGTACAAGCAAGTAAACATGTATATGTGATTTTTATGCATAGAATGACTCTGGAACTACACACAAAAAACCCATAACACAGTTATGTCTGAGAGCAGAACTGGGTCACTGGAGGTCTAGAGTGGGAGTGATTATTTACTCTATTTATTTTTCATATTATGTTTGTATATTACCGATCTTGAAATATTAATTACAAAATTCAATTGACTGTATTACCAAACAACAATTTTGATTTTATTCTTTACTTGCATTTCTAATGTCACAAAGTTAGAAAGTATAGAAGACATCGTTAAATTCAGTATTTATATGTCAAAATTATGCTGAATACCCACTAACAAATATTTAAAATAACATGCTCGAGACTTACAATTTCGCATCTTCTCTGTAATCATCCAGGCCTTCATCATATGATTTTGATCTTTCTGTCTTTGAGCTGGGCTGGGCATCCAGGCTGGGAGGTCCACCAGATTCTGTAATTCAAACCCAGCATTTAGACATTTGTAAGTGGTTTCTAGATTCTTTTAGTGGTGAAAAGACCACAGCTTGTCACCATATTCTGAATGGAAAACTGAGAAGGAGAGATGGTTTACAAAGCCACTCACTGACACGTACCCTGGTCGTGGGAGAGCTGCCGTCGGATTAAAGGAGCTGACGTCGTGAGGCTGGGAGGAACTGTCGCTATAGAGGGGGCCTGGGAGGCAGAGGCCGAGATGACAGCAGAGGCGGGGATATGGGCAATGTCATGATCAATGCTGGGGCTGGTTGGTTCATCTACAAGGTAAAATGAAGACAAATTCCAGAATGTTAAATGACCTAATTATTATTAATAAGAACAATAATAGAACTAATAATCAGTATTCGTTATTAAAAGAACCAGATAAAGATTTTAACATTTAACCACTAAAGTACCGATAAAGACCTATTTGGTCTGTTAAAAATCTACTTATACAGTTATTACTCTAGTCATTCCAAAGAATTCTGAGAATATGGTCTAAGAAATTAAATAAATTGCTTCTTTACCAACCACTTAATACCTTCACTAACTGACAATCAAAATACCAAAGTTTATAGGTACTCAGAACCTAAGCCTATAAAAGCAGAACAATTATCATACACCATCCTAAAAGGATTACTTCCCAAATTTGAAATGTGTTACACAGGATCATTTCAGGAAGTTAAGCAAGGGAATTTGGTTGAGGCTTAACTTTCAGAGTATCAATTCCTAAAACCTTTCTCCCCATCACACACAAACACACAAACAAGTGTATCTTCCATTTTTATAGAAAAATAAGAAAGTACAGTCTATTGCTTCCAGAAAGTTACACATTACCAAGGCCACTGCTATAGACGAAATGCTTGTGTCTCCCTGAAATTACTATGTTGAAACCTAATCCCCGATGTGCTGGTTTTTGGAGGTGGGGCTTTGGGGGTAATTAGGTCCTGAGGGTGGAGCCCTCATGCATGGGATTAGCGGAGAAAAGCGCCTTGCCATTTCTGTCATGTGGGGACACAATGTCTATGAACCAGGACTCAGGACCTCATCAGACACCGAATCTGCTGGCGCCTTGACCTTGCAATTTCCAGCCTCCGGAACTGTAAGAAATAAACGTTTGCTGTTTAAGTCACCCAGTCTATGATATTTTTGCTGCAACAGCCCCAATGGACTAAGACAGCCACTGCTAGCTTGTCTGGCACTTTTGTGCAAATCAGAAATAGGTGCCCTCTTGCCCATGTAGATGTAGGCCCTCACCCAGAGGAGAAATCCCCATTTGTCCCCTTGAGCAGCTGCCCTTGTACCTTGTAGAAATATAAATATTTTAGGTGTCATGAATTTTAAGCTGCTCAAAAGCCTGTCATTATCTGTCAAGGGCAGAAATGTATATGTGAATGCATATGCATGCATAATAACAACAGCTAACATATTAACACGGCTTACTAGGTACTAACACCATTCTAAATACTTTAAATATCATATTTCACTTAATTCTTATGAAATCCAATAAAGTACTATTTTATAAATGAAGAAACCAAGATCGACAGGTTAAGTAACTTGCGTAAAGTTACCAAGCCACAGGGACAGAATTGAAACCCAGACAGTCTTGACACCGAGTTCTTATTCCACATTATAAATTATATTTCTTTTCCAGTTGGTGAACCATAGCTCTGTTCAGAATTCTTACTCTTGTAAAAACATCAATAGCTTAAACTTTTAGGCCAAAAGAATGTAATTTCATAGAATGCCAGACCTAGAATCCTTAAAATTAAATGCCCTAAGTCTTAAAAAATCATAATTAACCCTTTAAAGAAGATAGTGTAATGATGGAACAGAGTTTTGATTCGTCGATTTGAAAGGTCAAACTGTTTTAATTTTGACCAAATTCTAAGAATGCTCCATCACTTTAATGATCAGCATTTTAGTCAAGATGACTAATAACGTTACAAAATTATAACGCTTCCATTTTATAGCTACTTCTGACTATCTTAAGCTGATTTTCTATTTTTATAATTTCTTTAAAAGCAGCACCTTATACTTTAGCAATAGAAAACATTTTGAAAATTTCTCTATAAATCAATTTTACTAAGCATATGACAATTTAATATCAATGTTAGTGAGAATGCAATCATTCTTTTCCCAAAAGCAACGAGATACCAGATTTTTAATTAATTCAATAAGGATAAAAATTCAATTTCACTAAAGGTGGTAGTATTCTTTAACACTGTCATTAGGATTTAAATTACCACAAATGAACAAAGTTTTCTCAAATGATACATAGGTATAAGATAGGCTGGTCTTCCGGAGTCTGCTGGTCCACAATCCTGTTATGGATTCATGAGGACTGATATAAATGGGAATATACTGTATATTATGTAGCATTGATAGTACTAACAGTTTACTGATAACATTCACTGAGTGGTTCAGATGATATCTACTGCATAAATCCAGCTACAGATATAAAAAGGCATTTTAAAAAACTGAGATGGTGCTCATGTAACACAACGTTTCTCCAAGCGGAGCGACTAGCCCTATGGGAACACGTGGTCATCATGTGTGTCAAACAGTGTTTAGGAGATGCCGTGGCGTAAAGCTCTCAAGAGGATCAATTTCATGCCTTGCAAAGTAATGAAAACGTGTTTATTCATTTGAAATTAAACATCATGGAGTGAAATTCAAAATGTGCATGGATTAAGCATTAAACAAAATTTCAAAGACAACTTTTGATGACTCTGGACTTCCTGAGGTAGGCATTCAATCTCTTTTGACTTACTACATTTAGGAAATTTTTGCATTTAAATAATCTCTGCTTCAAATATATGTGTGCAAACAAGGTGGAAATAGACACCCGCCTGTTCTGGGAAGTAAGAGTGAGTGGAGGAGGTGTGGGTGAGAGACCAGAACATTGTGTTTACACACTTCAGTACTGCGTGCATTCTTCAGAAGAAATATATTCACTACTATGTTAAAAGAGAAAAGGAAAGCTAGATATACTTTTAGAATACACAAAATTACATTACCTCACATGTATGGATTATACTAATAAATTCTTTATTCCCCGTGAAAATACAAAAACTTTTCTATTGTTTTAAAAATATCATTCTCATTATACTGATTAATTGAAATTTTAAAACCCTAATTTTCACATATGCTTTAATTATCATCATTGTGTAGATTATGTAAAAACAAGAATAATTCAGGCGTATCTCATTTTCCAATGTAAGAAAATAGACATTATTTAGGTGTCCAAGGAGAAAACCAGTGTGCCATCAGATTTTCAACTGATTTCTAGAGTTTTAACAATCAAACAAATATTCTGTCAGATGAAAATAACTGATCATCCTTGTCCTGGGCATGCCACATACTACATTAAGACATTAAATGACACACGTAAGAACATATTTATGAACTATCAGAGCTGCAGACTTGCTATTATCAAGTGGCATAATCATTCATGGTAAAGTGAATTACATAATCAAAGAACTGACTTAAGAAATGAGGCTTTAAGTTACTTTATTGACTAGAAGCCCCATAGCTCTTCACAACAAAGAAAAGCTGAAGAAGACTGAAATTTTTTTTTTTTTTAAAGATTGGCACCTGGGCTAACAACTGTTGCCAATCTTTTTTTTTTCTGCTTTATCTCCCCAAACCTCCCCTGTACACAGTTGTACGTCCTTCTAGTTGTGGGATGTAGGACGCCGCCTCAACATGGCCTGATGAGCAGTGCCATGTCCGCGTCCAGGATCCAAACCCTGGGCTGCAACAGTGGAGCGCGCGAACCTAACCACTCAGCCACGGAGCCGGCCCCATGAAATTTTTATATTAATAAATTCAACTAATCACTGTTTATTAATCTGTAAAAAAATTACGAAATTCAAAAATTTGTTCAAAAATTTTGTTTCATTTTTGAAAAAGTGTTTTCCAAAGGTAGATAAAAACTAATTCTCACAGATAAAATATTCTCCGTAATTCAATTTGGATTTTTTCCAAATGGAGAATACTACAAGTTATGATGTTTAAAATTGATTATTCATATTGGAAAAAGAAACTTCTACTACTGTTATTTCTTATCAATTATTATTCTAGAAGAACATCTAAAAGATCCCACAAATCAAGAAAAATGCAGACATATACAAAATCAAGCAAGTATGTTGTGTGTACATTTATGTACAGCTGTTAGTCATTTTGCAGGCAACAAAGCATGAAAAAAGAATGGAAGCCCTAATATACACTGAGAGCTCTTATAAATAAAAGAACCACTCAAATCACAACAGAAAAAGAGCAAAGCACATGAAAAGACAATTCATGGAAGAAATACAAAAGCCTAATAAAAATGTGAAAAAAACCTTGTGAAAACCTGACTACTAATGAAAGAAAATAAAAGACAGTGATACATAGCTGTTTTTCATCTAATAAACTGGCTAATATTTTCACCCCATGATGTTCTTATCCGATTTGTTCCTCTTCATATTCTATAAGATGACCGACCACAGAGAACGTATGTTGTTTCCCTGCCCATCTCCATCTCTGAGGTTCGGTGGAATTTACTAGAGGGCCTCACTTCCTGTGGATGGGCACAAGATCTAGCCCCAACCCAGCACAGGGCCTTACCACTGAGTCCACAGTGACTCGCCAGGGCTAAGAATATGATCCAGTCAGGACCAATTATGGTACCTCCATCAGATTCGACATATAGCTACTGAGAAAATTATGGTCTTTCTCTTCCCTTCCTTAGGGAACAAGAACTTTAAAAATCAGTAAACTGTGAGTTGCCAGTGGCCATGTTTTCCACCATGTGGAGAAAAAGTATCTGAGAAGGAAGAAAGCAGAACTGAGAAAAAGAAACACAATCTTTGACTCAAATCAAATCACTTGAGTGCCCAGACCCAGCCAAGCACAGAACTAGGTCTGCCCAGGAATTTCTTCATTGTGAGCTGACATTCCTTTCTGGCATGAGCTAATTGGATGTAAGTTTCTATCATCCATAACTAAGAGAATTCTGATCAATACAAAAGTGGAGCAGAATGTGTTTCACAAACAAGCATCGCTCCTCATTAACACCCGCTGTCCAGGGCTGCGGGTTAGAGCACACAGCAAAAAAGGTCCCTTCTCAAATGAGCTGGGTCATGAGGAATTTTTCTCACAGTTCACGTAATCATTCAAAAAGAGCACATCATCAATGTAGTTTATATTTTGCAGTTATAGTTGAGAATAATTTTATACAACTCAGTGAAATTATCAGAATTTTTGGCACAGACTGTGGCCTTGATGTAACTTTGCTTTTTATTTCACCTCTGCTAGGAAGGGGTAATCCTACCCCCTCCCCAAATTAAATAATAATTTAAGGAATGTTAACAGTATACTATTCAGGGATGGAATAAGCTATACGTTGCAAGGGGAGGAGTAAATTTGTATAAGTTGGAAGAAAAGGTGACTAATATAGAAGTGTATATATAGTTCCAAAATAGCACGATCGTATATATATATATATATATATATATATATATATATATATTTTTTTTTTTTTTTTTTACTAAAAATATGGATTGAAGAAACTGCTTCTGTTCCAAGTCCTATGAGAAGGGACATTCTCTGCAAAGTCCCAAAAAGTCAATCTATACCTCAAGCAAAATACATGTTTAAAAATCTGTGAAATTGTTCCTTGCCCTTAAGGAAAAGGATAAAAAATACTGCTAATGGATTCTTTGTCTCAACAAGAAATTCAAACAGGAGAAATTTCTTTTCTTTTTATTTACCTTCTGAGATATGTACACTCAGTTTAAATCAATGGAGATGAACAGCAGTTAGCTGAGGCTGAATTATCTTGTCAATAGGCCAGCACAAGCTCTTTCTTATGTATTAACAAGCAGCAATTTCTTAATCTTTGGCAATACCACAGTTTTGTTTGGTGTTCAATCTAATTTTACTTAACTCCATTAATACCATTACTGAACATCAGGTTAAAAAGTGTAAGGTTGATAAAAATGGCATGCTTGAGAAACTCCACATACATTAAATTAAAAGGGTATGGTTAGAAAGAATGCTTAAAAAATAAGCCACTAATATATGAACGTGTGTATCCAATCTCTGATCAAGTGACAGACCCCTGTAGACTCACTGAAATGTTTTCGTTAATTACGTAGGGAGCTCTTGAAGCAGGAAGTCTCGTTAACTTTTATGTAGCTGGTAAGATGGCACCATCACCTAGTTCAATTATCCCCAATTTTTATAACAGTTCAACTCATTATCATAATTGGAATTCAGTTTTTTAATTAAGACGAATCTTCTTTTTTTCTTCTTCTTCTTCTTCTCCCCAAAGCCCCCCAGTACATAGTTGTATATTCTAGTTGTAGGTCCTTCTAGCTCTGCGATGTGGGACGCCACCTCAGCATGGCCTGCTGAGTGGTGCTAGGTCCGTGCCCAGGATCCGAACCAGGGAAACCCTGGGCCACTAAAGCGGAGCCCGTGAACTTAAACACCTGGCGAAGGGGCCGGCCCCAAGACCAAGCTTCTTTAATGGTCAGTTCAATAAACACGCATTTAAACAAACATTTGGCCTTTTGAAAGTCATTTTGATTGATTATTTTAATAACCAAAACTTCAATGCTCTATCTTCCTATTAGATGATTTTTAGAAACGTTAAGAAGGGGGGAGAATTTTGAATCTTTTACTCATACTTGCCATGACCATATGACAGCTGGTGCTGAGATGAAGGGAGTGAGGTTGTAAATCTAAGAGGACTTGTTACGGTAGGGATCTGAAAGGCAGGTGTATGAAGTAAGAGCAGAAGCAGGAATGTGTGTGCCATCACCGTCAATGTGGGGGCTAGTCAGCTCCTCTGCAAGGGAGCATGTGTCAGAGGAACATGGCAAGTGCTCTAATTTTACAAAGGGCAAGGGGAAGTGTTACTCTTAGATTTGCCACAGATAATGGGTTACAATTACTTTGCTGAATTTCTGCAGTCCCATAGATCAGATGAGCTAAATTAAGGTTTTAAGATTTCGTGGGTTTGCGTGTATGTGACGGGCATGTGTGTATGAAAAATATCCTAGCCTGCCAGCTGGCAAATGCTGGGAATATTAATTTCAAAACATCCAACATTTACTTAAAAAGAACGTAATAAACATTAGGCACCAATTTTTCTTTAAAATGATTAATTTTCACACATAAAATAAGCACGCTATTAGGAATGGGGAAGTCTGAGCTGGGGGTCCTGTCTTGTTTGACTTTGTGAAAGCCACTTAATTTTCCTGGATAAAATAAAGAAATTGGACTAGGATTAACAGAAGGGTCAATTCTTGCTCAAGATGCAGACCATAGTAAAATTACTCAAGGGGTAAAATTATCTGTTTAATTTGTTAACAATATAAAATACTTCCAGGTTTTTCTAAACTAGGGGGCTTTTTGGGTTTGGATCTATTTTAAAAACTGACAGATCTAGCTGAGAGTGTGGTTACTAGTGGACCTATCTTCAACATTAAAGGAACTAGCCAAAAATCTAGAAAGTCTACCTTAGGGAAACAATTCCATAGTGGGTTGTTTTTTTTTTTTTGAGGAAGATTAGCCCTGAGCTAACTGCTGTCAATCCTCCTCTTTTTGCTGAGGAAGACTGGCCCTGAGCTAACATCCATGCCCATCTTCCTCTACTTTATACATCGGACGCCTACCACAGCATGGCGTGCCAAGCGGTGCCATGTCCACACCGGGGATCCGAACCGGCGAACCCCGGGCTGCCAAAGAGGAACGTGCGAACTTAACCGCTGCACCACTGCAACGGCCCCAATTCCATAGCTTTTGTAAGTGCTAAGTTAAAAAAAAAATATTTCCCTAAATAAGTAAGTAGAGTATTTCACAAGGTGTGCTACCAACAAATTTAAAATATTCTAGGATAGAAGCTAATGCTACTAACAAAAGGAAGATAAACGAGCATCTAAAACTATTCCACAGTGAACAGTTTTATTAACAAACCTGGAACACATACATTTATTTAGTGAAAAGATACCGATTCAAACTTGGGAAATCTGAGTTAAGAATTGTGAAGTTTAGAATCATATTTTAGGCTAAGATTTAAAACAGTAAAAGGCCACGATTTTAATTTTAGCACATTTTCAGGGCATTGTCGAAAGAACACGAGATTTGGAGCCAGCAGACAATCAGTTCTGTCAGTTAGCTGCCAAGAGACCTTGAGCAAACTACTTAATTCTCCTTACCCATAAAGCGGGCTATTTATCTCTGACCTAAACTCCCTACTGGGTTGCTGTAAGGATTGTATATGAGATACTTGGTAGGTTATAAAGTACTACCGAAGTTTCGGGTATTTTTCATTACTATATTAAAAATTACCTCACATCATTACTCAAAGAATAGAGGCAAAAATCTCTATCTAAGCTTAAGAATCAAGGGAATCACTCTTGGGGGAAAGCTGGTATATGAAAAAGATCATATGATGACAGAGTATAATTTTCTCTTTACAGATTATTTGCTGTGTAGAAAGACTCAGTATGTATTTGTATAAAAGAGCGGCTGGGAGCTCCCTGCATCCTCCTATCATATTACTGTTGGCATTAGACTCTGGAGCTCCCAAAGGAAGAAGCTGGGTATAAGGTGAGTCACTCACTCCCATTCCTTTTGGGTAGATTTCAGATCGCTCACTTCACCCGTATAGACACTGTACCTAGCTCTATGTATATATTTTACAAGCTTTAAAACTTCTAAATTGGGGGCTGGCCCAGTGGTGCAGCGGCTAAGTTTGCAGGTTCCGCTTCAGCGGCCCAGGGTTCACGGGTTTGGATCCCGGGTGCGGACATGGCACCACTTGGCAAACCATGCTGTGGTAGGCGTCCCACATATAAAGTAGAGGAAGATGGGCATGGATGTTAGCTCAGGGCCAGTCTTCCTCAGCAAAAAGAGGAGGATTGGTGGCTGATGTTAGCTCAGGGCTAATCTTCCTCAAAAAAAAAAAAACTTCTAAATTGGTTTACAATGGCAGTGCCAATAAGGCTGTGCCAATCTAATTCAATCTTATGTTGGCTAACACTAAAGACACATACTGGCCAACTTTGGGGTGAGAAGAACAAGCAGGAATATTAGAAACATGGCAAAAAAGAGGAGAAAATGAATTTGAGGTGAACTCTGGGTGTGGGTAATACAGCTATAGTTTCTCTACATTAATAGTTACAGTAGTATAAAGAACTGTAGAAACTCAGGATTGTAGAATACATCATAATTCCTGCTACTCTATGTCAAATTACTTATAAACTCATTACTCATTTTGTGTTTACACATAAAAGAAGTTGAAATTTATTTTCAGTATTTACTATGACGCTTTATAAAATGTGTGTGTGTGTGGGGTATGTTCATGACTGATAGTCCTAATTTAAAAACAAATAAAATGGTTTATCTTCTTCATTTTTCTAAACCTTTGTGAACCAACAGAAATATGAGACTTTAAATGTGTAACAAAATGTCAGACGATTGTCTTTCTGTAAGTCAGAGTATTAGCTCTGAATTATAGGTAAGTAAATAAATGAATTGGCTCCATTCTCTGATTTTTTGGGGAACAAAGCCAGGGCACTTAATTATTATTATTTTTGCATTAGTCTATAATGTTTCCAGATAACAAAACTAATTATTAAAATCACAGAATATAAGATTCTGGAGTGTGACAATACAAAAGTAAACCTTAATTTCTTTCTTTTCTTCCTTTTAATTTAAATGTTCCATAAAATAGCATGGAGCATAGACCAACACCCTCCAAAGTGTGTTTTATGGCAGAGTAAATTGAGATACTCTAAACAAAAGGATCCATGGTTGAATACTTCTGAGAAAAATTGTATTATATTCTGCCTAGAAAATACGTAGCAGCACAATACTGATTTTCAGAGTCCTATGGTAAAGACAAACAGACAAAACTTAACTATTTAAACCCAGCACTTCTCGATTTATTTTATCACTGATCTCTTTTTTTTCCCCTTAATCAAATGAAATTAGCGTTCCTGAAAAATACTTTGGGAAACATCGCAAACAGTCTCTTTCACTCCATTTCAATGCTGGTGTCTATCCCACTAAAATATATATTTTTAAAGTAACTAGATTGGAAATAAAAACACCTATGGTCAAATAAAACTTTAAAGCTCATTAATAAAAGGATTTCAATATTAAATTTTGGAACTTATATTTAATGAAATGCTAAAAGTTCTTTTATTGATTGGTTGTTTATATACTTAACAACACAGTCTCTAATTAAATTCTGCGTTCATATTTCAGTTCTTTATTCTACCCTAGTCCACTGGTCATGGTATAATGGATAGATCATAGTAATCATATATTATACACTAAGAATCTAGGAGGCATACATGAAACAATTGGACTATAAAGACATTTCTATCCTGGGTCATGATACAAGTCATGATTCATAAAACAAAAGATACTAAGTACTTAAAGTAAAATCTGATGAGAACTAACTAGTGAGCACTTTTATTTTTAAGAATAAACAAAATGGTTTATGTTAATCATCTTTCTAAATCTATATGTATATAGAAGTATATAGATTTTTATTTGATACTTTAGCCAAAGTTCTCTCGTTAATAACATAAGTGACTTTTTGATTTATTCCTGTACTTAGTGGTAACTAGGAAGAAATATTAACAGATAAACATAGCATACTTTTTATTACTCCAATATAACTTAATTATATTGATCTTATCAAGTAGGAAGAAAATACAATGCCGTTATTCTGGTTAAGATCTCACAGGCCTATGAAATACAGTCACAGGTTGTAAGGCTTTTTATGTTTTAAGAAAATCATGAAACAATCATTAACACTCAGTTATCTTCTATAAAATATCTAGATAATGTATAAAGTTCCATCTACAGTAAAGTTCTAATCACTGAGCTGGGCCTTAAGGGTACAGATGTAAGTGACAGTACAGTTTAGGTTGAGATCCCCCACAATGTTTACAACCTGAATATATCATATTTATAAAAAATATAAATTATACAGAACTTTTTTTTAAAGCTCATCCTGATAGCGACACCTGACAGTCCAATAGCTCAATAGCTTCAGTTTCTCTAGAAAAGAAAAACTCTGAAATATTACTCAAAGAGAAGCACATGATATTGTAAAATTATGAGAATTCTTCATGAACCTACGGGGTGACAGGTGGGAAAGGGTGTGGGCCTCGGCCTCAGAGCAAGGCCCTTGCACCCCCCACCTCCAGGGGGCGCTGCTCACCACGCTTTCCATATAAAAGGGGCCCTCTGGAGACCACGGGCTCTGTGATGAGGCTCAATCAGGGAAGCCAAGTCCTGGTCTCCACCGCTTATTAATTTCTCTATAGCTTAAATTTCTCACTTTTTAAATGAAGATAATACTCCTGTTCGCAGATTATGTCTTAGAACTGCACAGTAATTACGCTGAGAACATCTTTTTTTGGTGTTGCTATATACATATACATATACATATATAAATATATCTTGATATATATATAATCTCATCATCTCAAGGTTATCATTAACCTATTATTTCAACCAATATTTACTGAGCGCCTTCTATAAGCAAGCAAAAGATCTCAAATCCTGGATCTCCTGTAGCTTATGTTAGCTCTGATGAGAATCATGTAATAAACACAAAACACAAAACATATCAAGCAGAAACAAGTGATATGAAGATAATAAAGTAGCTTAAGGAGACAGAGAATGTCAGGTTCTGTGTATGCGGGGGGTACCTATTTTAGACAGGCTGGTCAGGAAGGGCTGCTTTGATAAATCAGGGAGTATTGGAGCAGAGACCCAGACGTAGTGAGGGCGAGGGTCTCGTGACTATCTGCGGAATGTGTTCCAGGGCTGGGAACTGGCGGTGCCAGGGCCCTGAGGCAGGGCATGCCTGGCAGGTTCCAGAGCTGCAAGGAGGTTGGCGTGGCTGAAGATGGGACACACGCACACGGAAGATAGCAGATGGGGTCAGAGAGGTGGAGCGGTGTTGTGGGGCGGATCATGGAGGGCCTCGCAGGCCATGGCAGGATTTTGGATTGCATTCTGGGTGACATGGGAAGTAAAGACAGGGCTCTAGCCAGAAGAGTAGCATGATCTGATTTATATTTTTAGAACATCACACCAGCTGTTTTGTGAAGAATACACCTGGGGGGTGTGGGAGCAGACTAAAGACTCAGTGAACACAAGAGCTGTTCTAGATTGGGGCACGTGTTTATAATTGAAGTCATTTTTCCAAATCTATTCCAAGGTTTACTGTAAGACAAAGTAACTTGACAATGGGGAGGTCTTTTCATTCAGCTCAAGTTAAATTTACAGAGAAATGAGCTTTAGAAAAGTAAGTAGCACTGTTTAAATGAAAGGTTGATTACTAATTAGCAAAACCGTTCCACTCGGCTTTTCATTCAGATGAATCATCAACTAGGTACAATTTGGTTTGCTCAGTCCCTTGGCCCCAGATGGTAGGAATTTGTTTCATCAAAATAAAAATTAAAAATAGGTATTGAGTACATAGTTTTTTTTTTAAAAAGAAAATTGTTACTAGAAATAATTTTTGAGGGTGAAAGCTCATGACTCTGGTTTTAGCTCAGTGCAGGAAATTCAGAACAAATGATTTAAAATCACACTGTAAAATTTGTGTGTCTGTTGAACTAGAAATAATACTTGGCTGAGCAGATTTGTTAAATGTTCGACATAATAGCCAATGACTATGAATGAGCTCACCTATAAATGGGATGGACGCCAAGGAATCGCCCGGCGGACTGGTACTTGAGGCCTTCCTTTCCTCCATTCGTTTTATGTGGACCTCTCGACGCGCATCATTAGGCAGCCAGCAGGTGGTGTCTGACCCGGTGTCCTGGTCATTGACTGCCAAGATGTACGACTGATGCCTTAAAGGCTGCGGTGTTTGACGACCAGATGGAGGTTTTTCTCGCAGGACGACAGTTTCTTTATTATCTAAAGTATTTGACTGCTGAATTTCAGCCTCTTGTAAATTTGAATCCTGATTGCTTTGAGTGACAGGTAACTCTAAATCTGAAGTGCCAGAGTTCTCACTCGCTGATGAAGTGGAGGGCTTCCCGGTCTCCACCTGGTGATCGGGCGCACTTTCAGTTCTTAACCACGTCTGCTGATTCAATAGACTGTTTTGATGCAAGTGATTTATCGGTCTTTGGTCTTTGATAGAAACAAACGAGTTCTGGCTAAAGGATGGTTTTGTGACATGCGTAGAAGGCGCTTTCAGAGAATTACTTCGGACTTTCACAAGAGGTGACCTGTCTTGTGAAACACCTCGAGGCAGTGACATTCCACAAGTAGTCTGAAAATTTCTGTTTGACTGCGTTGTCTTTAGATCGGATGGAATTTTTTTAAACTGTGCTCCCACTCCTCTGCCACTCATTCGCCTGTTATCAGAATTAACAATACTCGGAGCCACAGTAAAATTGGAACCTCGGAAAGATTTATGAATTTCCTGCTGCCTCGGTCTTTCATAAATACCTCGTCGATCGTCCTGTTCAGTGAATCCACTCCACTTATAAGTCTGTTTTCGTTCTCCATTTGAATCAGGTATTTGACTTTCAGAATTATTTTCTAAGCTCTCACCCTGTCCCTCAATATAATCCCAAGAACGAGTCCTATGATTACTAAAACTAACAGATGGAGACGTCAGTGCTCCTTGAGACGCACTTCTTGGACAATACTTCATTAACACAGAATCCTCCAGCCTTTCCTGGGACACACTGCGTTGCCGAATCTGAACCGACTGGGGCACTCGATCATGAGAGGTGCTTCGACGTCGTACCTGCAAAGTAGTGCGGTTCGGTACCACCTGGTTATAATCTGCTGTGCCCTGAGATGCTGCTCTTAAACTATCTAATCTTTCTTGAATTGTCCGACAACCTATGTGCAATCGTCTGTTATCGATATACTCTTTGTAAGTTTTATAGTTTTTCCAGTCTATGTGCTGATGGGAATTTGGAGAATAGTGGTTAACAGATGCAGAAGGAGAATCCACAGCCTGACATCTATTGCTTGAGATTCCTTCTGAATGTCCACTGTAATTGCCAGATTTAAGTAAAATCCCAGAAGCTTCCAACGACCTGGGGCCTGTAGTCTGATGAATTAGATGGGCCGTGGGAATGGATGAGGATGGTGATGTGGTTCTTGACACTGTTTTTAAGGAGGTCTGCTCACTTAGGCCATACCTCACTTCTTCAGTCCTATGTGAAGGAACTGTGTGGTTGTTTCTACTAGTTAATAAATCTACAACCTTCTCAGAAGGTACAATGACAGTCCTTACACTCTCATTGCAAACACACACTGCCGTGTTTGACTTTGCAACATCTGTTGGTGATGGAGGCACTTGTATTTCCATTCTATAGGCCCTGCCAGGTTGCGTCAGTACTGGTGTACTGGTTTGCTGTTTGCTCGATGATGAGTCTGGAGGAGATATTTCAACTGGCTGTGCCATGGCTGACGGGGCGGATGGCAGCCAGGGATAGCAAAGCGGTGGAGGTTCAGGTATATTGCGGGCATTGCCACTGTAAGCTTCATTGCCTTTTAGGTAGGCATCTTGAGAATACGCCTACATGGAAATGAGAGCAAAGTGTCACGTGAAATTCGCAAAAAGCACAATCATTTCCACTCTTGCAGTGCACTATTTCATGTCACTGTGCCCTACCTTGTTCCTGCATGACATTCACTAAAGCATGCATACAAACACAACATAGGGTGCTCCACAAGTATAGAAAAGGGCTAGACTCTCAGAAATCAAATAAATTGTAGAATCTGCAACAAAGACGAATTACAATTGCCTATTTTCTCAAAAGATCTGAAACACACCAAATTTTGCCCCTACCAAGGAGCTATAGCCATGTTGCTTCTAAAATTTTTCCCATTCAAGTTTTAGGATTTTCCAGCAGTCGACAGGTTAAATGGCTGCCTGAGAAATCTCAGCAAAACAAGATGCTGATCTTTTGCCAGAGTGGTGAAAATATTAACAATCTTAATCAAACACATTTTTATTTTAAGTGCTACTGCTATCATAAATTAAATGTAACTTATTGAACAGTATCAACGTCAATTAATGATTGCTGAGGCCCTAAAAATAATTCACTTTGATAAATTAAGTCCTTCAACAGCCACGCTAAATATTTTAATATCTAAAATAAGAGAGGAATATGCATGTTTAAAAAACTAAGAACATATATTAAAGGCATAAGATAGGAAAGAGTTAATTCATCTTTCTATATATAATTTATATATTTTATCTTAAGCTAATGCAAAATTATATGATACGAATTTATTTGGTCTCTTTTACTTATTATAAGGAGACATCTCTCTGTTACTAACAGGCAGGCAAGCAGCTCAAATTATTTTTCATCCATTACTTGTGAAATTACCTAGCAGTATTTTTAAAAACTTAAGAATAACTGAAATTAAATACAGAGAGTGTGGAAAACAGAGCGATGTAGCTCGGGACTAGGGTCAGCATCTGAGACAGTTAGGTGTGGTATCATATTCCATAGCCTCCCCTAATCAAAACAAGCTTAATTCACGACTATCATCATATCCTGTCTTTGCATTACACAGCTTGCAAAGCTCAAGTGCAGCCACAAACATAGCAGCAAAGTGCTAGGGAAAGAGAGAGGGTGAGATACTTAAAAAAAATACAGATGCAGATAAATAGTATGCTTTAACACCAGCTATGTACAGGATACAAAAGCAATCCAACATAAAAATAAAAAATAAGGCAAACCATATATCACAACACATTCTGCAAATTAGTAAGATTAAACTATGGAGGGATTTCACTAAGCAAACTTACAGTTTTAATAGATTGGCTTATTACAAATCTCTACAAAACAGGACTTAGAAAGCAAGCAAATGGCTTCTGTGCGTTTCTTACCAGAGCTGTGACATCCTTTGTAAATTGTAGCTAGCAGAAAATAGGAAAACATAGTAGAAGCTGCTTACTGATATAAAGACAGAATCATGTTGTCATATTGATGCTGGAAACAGCAAGCTAAAAATACATTTATACTGATTTCTCTGGAAGGTACCAAGAGAGGTAAAGGGCAGTGAAGCATAAAGAATAACTTCAGTATCCTTCTGAGCATCTTTTTCTCAGGCTTTCATCTGGTTCTTATTTGATTTATCTACTATTCTTGCAAGTAAAATACATCTGGTGACATGCTCTGCTAACAGATATTTTCTTCAATATGCACTGCTGTCTGATAACATGCTACAAAGCTTCCCTTCCTCAACAGCAACATTGATGTCTCTCATTTCCCCTGAGCTTCTTCCATCTCTGCTTCCAGATGACGAAACGAATGCTCTATTATGCATTTGAAATAGTACAACCTCCTCCTTCTCCTGTAAATCAGAGCATGACCACAAGCTGTCAGCTGACTGCAGCTGCCTTACGCTACGATTTGGGAAAAAAAGAAGGACTTTTATTAAACAGATTTCACTCAAAAACTAAGATCTTTCAACACTGTACCTTTCATCCTGATTTATTAGTTTATGAAAATAACTACTGAAAAGACATAAAAAATATTACTTCTAGAGTAATTCTTAACCTATAATAAATAGCATAAAACACAAACCAGAAGGCAGTGAGAATTTAAAGCCAAGTAGATAAAAGAAAGCATGCATGCCGTAATATTTTGAAGGCATGAATACAGTCAATCAAAATACACATTTTGGGTATGTACCATTGACACAACAAGCCTATCTTTTTAATGCTGACTACAATCACACCGACACTTTTCCATGACAGGAAAGCTGTCTGGATGAGTGAACTCTCTGGTACAGTACTTCCCACAGCATGTCTGTGCAATTTTATTAAGCATCGCCTGAAAAGGGGGCATGTGGAGGAAGGTTCTCTGTGGTCAGTGATGTAGGGAAAGGCTGGTTGGTAGGCTTCTTGACTTCTCAAAACTTCTATTATGTTAATGTACATTGTAAAACTCAGAGGGAAATTACAAACTTATTTGGCCATGGAATCCATTTTTTCCAGGGGTTTTAACATGGTTAGAGTTTCTACTGAGAATGCTGTTCTAGAAGTAATAACTTAAAGATACCTACTTTATTCAAATTTGGGGAGGAATATTATCTTTTGATAATGGAAGTATATAACCAGAACTATTAAATACTTAAAAAAATATTTGACATACTTCAGACACCTCTAAGATTCCTATATAGGAACTCTAAATACTAAATAGTCTATATTCATGGGTCCTCAGTGCTGGGTAAAGTTATGGCAAAGAGTCCTTAAATACACACACACGGACCACGTATTAACAGTGGACTGCCTGAACAGCATGTCCTACATACACAGTACTACTGTCTAATGGAAGCAGACACAGTTGACAGAAATAAAATATAAATTCATTCAAGAGCATTACTGAATTTCCTCATCTGTTCTTTCAGTTCGTGAACACTAAAAAAGTTTATCTATCTATCATCTACCTATCTATCTATCTATCTATCCGTCTGTTTAAAAGTTCCTCATTCTCATAAAGTTTGGGAACCAATACCACTTAGTTAACATCCATGGGGAAATGAGTGGTGCCCTCAGGCCGCTGTAGCCTCGTTTGGGTTTCAGGTAGGTCATGGACATACCTGGGAATTACTCTATGGGAATAAACTTCTATGGCTATTCTGAGAGGCATGGGACAGACACAAATTAGCTCCAGAATTAAGCTGAAGGAAGTAAATTAGGAATAGGCAATATGCATTATAAGGAATCCTCTTCTCCCATGATGACTTCAGTGTTCCACTAGGAAACAAACTGCCCACTAAGAAAGGCTTCAGACTCCTTCCAGGAGGAAGGTGTTCATCAGGCCTTGGGCAAACACTGGGGTGGACCATCTGGAATGGATTATAATATGCAACTCTTTGAGGTCAACATGGAACCCAGTGTAAAGGCTTTATATTCTGGGAACAGAAGTGAAAACTATAACCGTGGCAGGCTTTCTCTTAAGTGCTTGGTCAAAAAGCACCAAACTGGGGATCTTTGAATTGTCAGTGGGCACCAGTTAAAGAGCATAAAATACCATTTAGACAAAGTAATTTATATATAGTGATGCCAATTTATATTCTTATATAATGATGTCAAAGTCATCTTGTATTAATAAATTTGTCTGAAATGGTATGGCCTAGAAATTTTTGAAATAAATGTCTTCAGAATTGCATATTCGACTCTTAATAATTTTGATTTTTACGTTTAAGTCCAAATGGAAACTTCACAATATATGCAGATGTTTTGATGGAATTCGACAACACAAATTTTCCCCAATTGACTAACTCTTGTGAACGCAGTAGGATATAACAAAAAATTTTAGCCAATTTTTTCATTCAGCCATTTTATATACCACTCCACATTCTTTCTTAAATTTCCTTTATCCTCGTACTTAAGTTTTATATTACAGTAGTTTAGTAGTTTAAAAGCTTGTATTTGAAAATTGAAAATTAATGAGAATAGAATAGTAGCAGCTTTATTATGCCTATAGATCCAGAAAGTTCCTAAAAAGGGGGCTAGGGGCAAACAAAGCAAGGAAAGAAAGATGACCCACAGAATTCTTCATTTGGAATTAGAAGCACAAAGAGCATATTAAATAAAATTTAATATTAACAGTCTGGATCTCGATTATATGGACAGTGCCTAACAGTAACTAAATAATCCTAAAATACTCTTTCAGTTCAGTTTTAGCAGAGCTACATAAAATCACTATTACCATACATATGATATTTATGCTACTAAATAGTAAAAACAAACCAAAAAAAGAGAAAAAACCTAGAGAATAAATAAGATTACTGAGACTGTCCTGTTAATTTAATGCCTTTACCTATGATAAAAGCAAAAGTAACCACATGTCTGTCTGTTCAGTAAAATAAATGCCAACCATGCCACGGCAGGGCATGGGAGAAGGGGATGGCGTGAATGGGGAAGCACTTTCTATTTTATACCTTTCTAAAATATTAGAAACATGCTAACAAGCATGTACTATTCTTCTAATTACTTAAAAAGAGATTTTTAAAAAGAACAAAGTAGGAAAGAACCTTCGAGAATTCCTACTCTTGCTTCCCTCACTCTAGGAAGGACCACCTTGATCCACACTTGACAAATGGAGACCTAATTTTAAATAGAATATTATACTGATTATGATTATTTTGAATGTGATTCTAACAAATCCAAAAAAAAAAAACTTGGGTTAAATTACGTTTTTCAATTTATACCACATTTTCATGGAGTGGCAAGTAGGGCATGGATGCAGCCCAGAGATGTGAGCTGGAATAAAGCCCTGATGCTAACCAGCAGTGTGACTGTGGTAAGCCACTTACACGCCACATTGGTACCCAATGGCAGGATAGGACTGCGGTTCAGAGGAGAAGTGTTAGTCTCAGACCTGCCTGGGTTATACTAGAAAAGTTGTTTAACTTTGCTGTGTTGAACACAGAACAGCAGGAATTAGGCTCAAAATATCCTGCTCAAACAATAGACATATCCAAAAATCTCCACAGTGATCAGAACCGATCAACTAAATTTAATTTTGAGCCCACTGAGTCAAATGCTTAACAAAATATCTCGAGGCAGCCACTGAGAGGAATGCTTGGATCTAGTCTCCCATCATGAGTCCATTCAAGGACCAGTCAGCATCACTGTGTAGATGACGTGATGAAGGATCTAGTCAGCATCACTGTGTAGATGACGTGATGGGATTGGCTGTTTCATTCATACACAGACATTTGAGAGGGTAACAAAAGCATTTTGTTTTCTTGAAACTGAAAGAGGAAATGCTTTATATTTTATAAGGACACCTTAAAAATCTAAACCTAAGACAGCACAGTCTAAAACATTATAAAATACTGTCAAAATGACTAAATGAATGTAATACTATTCATGTTGTTAATCCAGAAAATATATATTGATTTAAAAAATGAGGCCGCCAAGCACGGGAGGAGTATTACCAGTACTAGTTGAAAAATGTCATGAATTGTTCTTAACTTTACTTCACGTTTTTCAACATTATATCACGGTCATCTATAAATTATGAAATTTATTGTTATATACCTGTCTTTACAGGAGTAAAATTTTAAACTAAATAAATTGTCTATGCCACCTCTCAAAGGTGAGCTGAGGACCTCTAGAACAATTTGGTCCACACATCACTTCAGGAACCAAAGTCCCAAGGATGCCCAGGCTTGCTGTTGCCAGGCAAACACATATACACTCTGACAGGCTTTACCTTGGGTAAATAATTTTACAGTGGCTGTAAAAATGTTCATGTTTACTTTTCTTTACAATGAATATTCAACCTCACAGGGACCAATACCTCCTCACAAGCATATATTTTGGGTAACAGACTTAAGATGAATAAAAATACTTGTGAAGGCCCATGATAGAACATTTTAGCTCTAGAATCTGTTAGAGAGAGAGAAGCATTTCTACATATGGTTTTTTAAATCCCAGATTCTCTTTGTGTTTTATAATAGCTTTAAAAAGTGGTATTTGTAGATATTCTAGCTAAAAACATTTATGTGGAAAAGAAGCTGCCACATCCTAATGTCATTTAGGGAAAACGCATAGTACTCATTAATTATATATACTCCTTTGATTTCCTAATGAATTATAGCACATTCAAATGTGAATGAAGGCTGGGTTTAAAAGCGGGATTTTCTTTTCTCATTAAGGGTATGGGCTTTTAATTTCTTATGATTAAAATAATTCAAATAATATGCTTTTAAAATGAATTTTGTTACAATGTAACAGAATCCTCTACTGATGAATCTTGAAGATCTGTTTGCTCATGTCAGTCTAGTGAACGAATTTTTCCCTGTGTTTGCAACACTTTGTATTTTACTGTTATTTAAGTGCGTTTGTCTTAAACAAAATATAAAAAGGCAGATAAACCTAATTTTCCACTGCTCACATCATTAGAAGATTATTCCTTCCACTGCTGCTACTTCCACTGTTGCTGCTCTTCATCAACCACACAGCAGGCTAGCATGATGAATCCGATTTGATTCCTTCCCTAGGAACTTAGTACAATGCCAGCCCATTCTGTGAAATGAGAACTATTCGAAATAGCGTCCAACCAGTGCCTTCACCTTGGCACGGAAAGAAGCTTCTGAAGATGAGAAAACAGTTCCATTTGGAAGTCCATCTGTGTTTGAGTCATCAGATTGCAAGAAAGATTCAAGAAAAGCCTTCCCTACTGTCTCTGTGTCATCTCCTAGTAAGAAGTAAGTGTGTAAGTGGAGCACGAGAGGCGAATCCCCTATTTATCTCTAATCCAGTGACCTGCATTGCCTTCAGTGGTTATGTCTGCTACCTTGCTGAATCAACTGGAGAGGCACTCCACAACTAGCTCCACGTGCCAAGGAGAACTACTGTGGATAGTGACACCTTCCTTGTTAAGACGCCCCAACGCCAACAGAACTGTGCACTTAAGAAGAGTAATCTGCTATCAGCGTAAAGCCATTCCTAAATACAATCAACACACATTGAAAACACAAGGTTGACCTCCATAGATTTCAGGTAATTCTATTTTACATGTCAGTGAATAAATTGAATCATTATGATTAGCTTTACTGATATTTTTGTAAAAAATTGTTTACAGAAGATTATTTCGGACTTTAGCTGAGCTAGATTCGAACTGATGTCTTACAAATCAAAAACATGACTTTACCATTTCCATTCCCATCACAGAGACTCCATAAGTTCCCTATTTTTCTCAAATAAGAAAAAAACCCAACTATTCAGAATACTAAAGGAAATTTAAAAAAACACAAACTTCAGTGGCCATTTCCTAGATGTGTTAGTTTGCAGAATGTTACTTAAAAGGTTTTGCTCATGCTGTCTTATTCTACTTAACTGCAATGTCAACTGTGGGAAAGTTTTATTTTCTTGAACGAAATTTATATATTTTATCATCTCTTTACTTTCAGCAATATTTAGGATTAATAAAGGACTTAAGTATTATTCTATCCAATTTATTTTCTTTCTAAAAATAGGAAAAATATTTTAGACTTTATAAATGCTAAAGTTTTCAACAATATAGTTTCATTTGCTCTCTAAGGCCCTCACATATTTCTCCCTTAAGTTGTAGACTCCAGTCATTATGAACATTACTTCCAATGGAATGAATTGACACAACCAAATTACTTGGTAAGTAAATTTACAAACACTAATAGTTATTGGAAAATTAAGGAACGGCTTTTATAAAATTCCTGTCCTTACATTTAAAAAAAAAAAAGATATTTTAATTCCTGGGGATATGTACTTGTACCCTGAGTTTTGGCTTTTGGTCAAGGACTACCTAGAATGCAACTCTGGGGCAAACCCTTTAGAAATCTCATTCTAAACAACAACAATAAGAGTTCACTGTGGAATCAATAAAACATTCTCATGTCACTTAATCGCAAAAAGTTAACAATGATTTTTTTGAGGGGGATAAAATGTAGAGAATTCCAGACTCTGCTAAATGAAACACAGAGTTTGGGGGTTTTTTTCCTAGATTCTTTTTTTAAATTCAATTCACCTCCATCTTTAAAGGATTTTTATTAACATCCGTGACTATAAAGCAATTCATATTTGAACAAATAAAACTTACCACTTGGAGAATGTCTTCATCTTTTGGCATAACACTAAGTTCCAATGTTGTATCACTGAAATTGAATATATATACACTATTTTAGGAGAAGTGGAAGTGTATAGAAAAGGCATAAAGGAAAAATAGTTAACTCAGAAGTATTTTTTAAGTTGCTTAAGAGTTTAATTTTTAATTTTTTAAATCTTTACTTTTCAAATCCAAACCATTAAAATGAAGTCACTTTTATATATAATAAGCTAATTATACATGACAGAGGGCACCCTGCCATATGTTTCAGCTTTTCATAATCAGTCAAGTCTTCTTTATAATGTGTTTCTAATTTAGAAATATAAAGTATATTATAAAGTATATTTGTCCTGCAACAAAACCCGTCAGTAGATAATTACTTATATAATTACTTCAGCTCACAGGACAAATTACAAATTTTGACCACATATTCTATTTATCAAGTTAAAAATACGTTAACATAAAAATAACCAAAGAATCCTCAATTTAATATTTTAAGCAATATTAAACATCCAAATTTTGAAATATTCCCTGTTGGCCTCAGAGGTATCAAAACTATCAAAATGTCTCCTTATTTTAAAAAGTATATAGCATCTCAACTATTTACTTTCTTCTCTATGATTTAATTTTAGAGCCTTTATAGAAACAGCTCAAAGTCTCATTTTATTTTGGTAGTGTAAATTTCCTGTTAAAAATAATAGAGAAGTTTCTCTAGGTTTAAAAAGTTCAAAGGGGTAGATTACACTGAGTCCTGTGATCTGTAATTACATTTGGATCAGGCTGGAATGGTGGTGCTCTCCCCACCCAGTGCTTCAATATCTAATCTGACAACATCAGAAAGATTTCCCCCCAACACAATCAAGAGATTAAAAAACAAACAAACAACAAAAAAAGGAAACAAAATCGAATAATTTACTGGTGCCTTTCTTTGACAGATTGGAACCCTATTTTTAGGTTCATAAATGCTGAGAATAGTAAACCAATAAGAACCACAGGTTCAAATAAATTTAACTAGTAAAATATGTAGGCACTTGTATTTCAACACGCAGAGTTGGTACAAAATACCTACTGATGTTTAGATAAATTATTCTGCAAGGATACATTTTTACATTAATACAGTGCAGAATCTCAATGGCTTTGTGCTGTATTATTATTCATTTGCTACCAACTGAAGACAAAAGGAACACAATTTTTTAAAAGAAAATAGGATAATGAAAAAACACGATTTCTCTATTTTTCAAATTGCTTTATTGGTTGAAAAATTAAGACTGTCACTCCAAAGCGTTATGACTCTGAAAGATGAACTGCACCAGCAACAAAAAAATTAATGTAGATTTTGAGGAAAACAAAGATTAAGTTATGGTTACGTGGAAAAATAATACTTTTAAAGAAGAAATGTTAGCAAATACACTTGAGATCCTGAAATTACAGGCTGACAAAACATATTGGTGTATTTAGGATGGTCTAAATTATTTTAAGGAAAAAAATTGGGGGTGGATCTCCCCGCTGCCTCTGGAGAGTTTTTAAATTCTTCACCAGTCCCCATCAGTCTCATCAGTCCTTTAAGACCAAATAGGTGTCACTGTCAGGAACACCCAGAATCCAACATTAGAGGCAAGGTTTCTCAGATTTGCTTTCTCAAAGAATGCCATTAAATATGAAAACAGTATTGAGAATATGGTGAGATCAATAAATCATGATCACATCATTTAATTGCAAAAATGACAATGGATTAAAGCATTAGTGTAAATCGTTTAGATTACAGCACGAACTGCTTTAGACACAGTTAGAGGAGCTTGATAAAAATCTTCAGAAAATAAAGAACGATTCAATTCTAGACAAGTAGATATGAGTAACATAGGCAACAGAGAATCAAAAGTCACTATATTTGAATCTGGGAAGAACCTCTTACAATAGTGATGATCTGGAAATCGGACTCCAGAGTCATGGCCTACTCTTGACAAAATTCAGTATGGCAACCTCTTTGGCTTTTGATTTCTTTATTTGTAATGTTAAAAAATCTTCTAGGGGTGTGATAGAAATACAGCGGGACTAAATTAACTTTAAGGTCCTATAGATAGTCACTCTATACATATTTATTTACCTTAGAACTCAAAATTCTATCATTCTGCAGAGTATAGGTAGCCATATGGATTAAAAGAAAATTCCTTGCTGTCTTGGTTAAAACCAATGAAGACATCTGAGCTGAGAATCTTACTCAATAAGCTATTTACAGATAAATTATCTCAATAAGAGTCTTTAAAATTATATATGCATTCATTTATATACTTATTAGAAACAAAGTATACATTTGCTTGTCACTTCAATTGAAACTTGCAGTAAATCTCAAATATGTGCCTCTTAGACTCTAAAGAATTTTAATCACAAATCTGATAAATCTGCCAAAGCAAAGGCACCAACTAAGCTATTCTTAGGTAGTTCCTTCTTGGCAACTCAAATGTATTATCACTTTAAGAGAAAATTCTCTATCTTCACATCACACTAATTCCCTACAGGAATACAATACTGTATTAAATCTACCTGCCTCATTGATTTATAAAACCCATCTGCGGCCAAAATTAATCATGTTTTAAGAATCTTACCTGTTCTGAATCAAAGCAATTACTTGGGAATAGGTCTTTCCAATAACACTTTCTCCATTGACTTTTATAATTCGGTCACCTTCAAAGAAGAATAAAAAACCACATGAGGAATTCCTAAAGAAAGTCACTTCTGAATACTTTTTCAAATATTTCTTGAGTAATGTTCTTATTTTTGATATATCTTTGCTCATTGTTTTTGAAAGTATCTTTTATGAAAATGAATCTGAATTTTAGTATATCCAGCATCTTATGAAATATAGCCATGTTTTAAATGAGTCTTAGTCATTGATGAATTTAGAAGCCTCAAACGATGTAGCCACCAAGCGAACACAGCTATACCATTTGTGCCCCATCTACTGTTTTCTGAGTTGTAGAACAACTAATTATTCCTGTTTACCCTGTCATTTCTGTTGGAGAAACACTATTCAACAGGCTTAAACAATTCATTGTCTTTATTACCTCGGGGCGCTCTAGTTTTAGTCCAACTGATCTCCTTGTAGTGTTCTCCCAATCTATTTAGTTTATTGATTACTGCTATATTACAGAACTTAAATATGGGTATGCATATCACTTTGACTTTCTATATATTAACTTGTTCTTCCTTTTAATGGGGAAAAGGACATGTAGATTACACAGAAAAACTCAGAGGAGCAGAAAGGAAAAGAAGAGGAGAGAAATGACAGGGGAAAAAAGGAAAATAGAAAAAAACATCCTTTTTGTGTGCTTATCACAGCATCTCCACTTCATCTTCCCAATTGTATGAGGCTTAGAACATGACAGATGATACACTCCAGGTAATGGATCCCATATGTACATCAATATACATATTTATGATATTGAAATTAGGCTTATTTTAAGAATGATGAAAAAGATAATTAATTAAGGTACAATAAATTAATAGTGCATCCTAAGAAATCTTAGCAATGATACTCACTACTTATATTTGTAGATCAAAAGACAACATTTTATTCAAAAGGCAATAAAAAATAGCTTTTCACTAATTCCAACTTAAAATTACTTCATGTTTAAAAATATGAGAAAAGAGTAACGGTTTTAGTGTGCATTAATCTAACCAAAATCTCTAGTTTTTATTAAAATCACAAATCACAAAATGTTTGAGGGCAAAGAGCCATCAGACCACCTCCACTGACACCTGCAGATGAAGCTGGGCTTGTATGGCACTGAACATTTAAGCCACTCTGGAGTGCAAATACATCAATTCACCTCTGGCAGATCAGGCGTTTCCAGAACTTGGAGATCCAAGATTATTTCAATTATGGCAATAAATATCATCACCATTTTGCTACTTTGTAACCCTCTATCAAAATTAGCTGTATGCAAAATAGGTTATTTACAAGGGCCTCCAAGAGTCCATTATCTGAGTGGTGACTAAAAGTTTAGCCCAAGATTTATAATTTATATATTATTTCTGTTCAAATCCACCCATTTGGGTATCGAGAAACATACAATCAATTAGGTCTCAAAATACTAATAACAGACGTGAAGAAAAAGGAAGACACATTTGGAGGGACATGACATATGGAAGAAGGAAGAAATGGACTAAGACAGAACCAGAAGATGGTGAAGAAGACCAGCCCCACCTGTGCATAAGCCGGCTTCGAACGCAGGCCCTCCTTCTTTAACTTGTTTAACAAAGATGGTGTCCATTGGTTCCAAGCGGTTTCTTTGTTTTCCTGTGGGAGAGACAAAGCCCAAGGCACAGTTTACGTCACAAAATTTTATTAAAATACCAACATAGAAAATGATATTTAATTGAGACAATTAAGCAAAGACCTTTACGAAGTGTTAAATACACATCCTGCATTTGGATGCTAAAATCCTAATTTAGGGATTTTCATTAAATCAGACATTTATTTTGCTTCTTCCATAACACAACAACAACCACAACAGTGGCAACAGTTTCTTTTTACTGGGTACATTCTGTACAAAAATTACTACAGTAAGTACTATATATAACTGAGAGTTACGTTCCATAGCAAGTAAGTATTACTACCATCATTGCATAAAAGAGGAAACTGAGGCTCAGAGACATTAAATAAATTCTCCAAGGTCACACAGCTAGATTACACAGGCGGTGCTCACTCTATTGCTTTTTAACACTGCACTGTGCTAAGCTTTAACGATGAATAAGACACAGTCCCTTCCCTTCAGGGATTCTGGTAAGAAAGAGACACACAAAGAATGGCCCTATAGTATAAAAACAATCAGAGACAAATACAATATCCGGCCATGGCAATGAGGAGCACGTGGTCGACCCTGTAAGTCAAATATTTCACAGACTGCTGTCCATGGATCATCTGCATTAACAACTAAGGTGCTTGCTACAATACCAATGCTTTGGGGTCCAATCAGAAATCTGCTTTGTCAACAAGTTTCTCAGGCAATCCTTACACACACTAACATTTGAAAACAACTACGTTTCAGCAAAATAGAAGTCAAGGAAAGATGTGCAGAGGAGAGGACACACAAGCGAAGTGATAAGCACCATGATACATACTATCAGGGGACAAAAAGGCAGACAGGTTCTCTCTCTTTTTTTTTTTTTTTTTTGAGGAAGATTAGCCCTGAGCTAACTACTGCCAGTCCTCCTCATTTTTGCTGAGGAAGCCTGGCCCTGAGCTAACATCCGTGCCCATCTTCCTCTACTTTCTCTGTGGGACGCCTACCACAGCATGGCGCGCCAAGTGATGCCATGTCCGCACCCGGGATCCAAACCTGCAAACCCCGGGCCGCCGAGAAGTGGAACGTGCGAACTTAACCGCTGCGCCAACGGGCCAGCCCCCAGATGGGTTCTCAAAGTGTGGTCCCCTGACCAGCAGCATTAGTGTCAGCAGGGAATGTGTTAGAAATGCAAATTTGTAGACCCACCCCAGATCTTCTGAATCGGAAATGAGGCAATTGTGATGCAACTCAACTTTGAGAACCACTGAAGTAGAAGACAAGGTCCTGACCCTTAAAGAAGTCTATAACAGAAAATAAGGCCCATGCACGCATGGAGTAATATAACAATACCGGTTAAACAGCAATGCTGGGCAGAAAGTGACTGAGTGTCACATAGAAAGAACTCCTATTTATATTGCCACACTAAACTGAATTTTTACCATCGTGTATCACAAAGGTGGCTCAAAAGACGTTTCCTAGTAAAGGAATAGCTATCAGCACCTCCCCTTACAAATCTAGCTATTTACTCTGAGAGAAGTCCTCTAAAGCAGTGAGTGGCTAACTCAACTACTGAGAAAGCAACAGGGTTCAGCGGAAATTGCTCGTGTTTCACAAGCCATTAGACTTGGATTCAAGTCCTTGCTTTGCCACTCGATAGTCCAGTTGCAATTAAGTAAACTCTTTTACTTAAAGAAATTATTACATTTTCTTCTATAATTGTTCTATATTTTTACATTCTTGAAAGGTTCCTATGAAGACTAAATGAGATAATGTAAAATCACTCAGCACAGTGTGCAAGTGAACAAACTCCTCAGTCAACGCATATTTTCACTCTTCTTTGCATATTTCTTAAATGAAGACTAGTGTCATATTTTTATGATTTCAAGAATTAAAAATCTGAAAGGTCATAAAAATACACTTGCAAAATATCTATCATCCAATTTGAAATACTATAAATCTATAGTAAATATATATCAGAATATCTTCCCAAAGACACTTTATACAGCCTTTTCTCTATGTTCAGATGACATGAAAATATTATCAATCCTTTAGCCACTTCTGATTAGTTATGACAGATAGCCATGACTGCTCTCTCCATGAGGTTTAGGAGGAAAAAGAACTAACGTTAGTTAAATCTCTACTATATAAAAGAATGTCCTAATTCTTTCTTTTTTTTTTAAAGACTGGCACCTGAGCTAACATTTTTTTTTTTTTCCTTCTTCTCCCCAAAGCTCCCCGGACACAGTTGTATATTCTAGTTGTAGGTCCTTCTGGTTGTGCTATGTGGGATGCCGCCTCAGCACGGCTTGATGAGCAGTGCCAGGCCCATGCCCAGGATCCAAACTGGTGAAACTCTGGGCCACCAAAGCGGAGTGCGCGAACTTAACCACTCAGCCATGGGGCCAGCCCCAAGAATGTCCTCATTCTTAAGAGATGTTTAATGAAGTACTTAGGGACTAATTATAATGATATATGCAACTTAGTTTTCAAATGGTTCAGAGGAAAAAATAAACCAAGACACTCACACACTCAGACACGCATATAGATAGATGGATAAAGAAAATATAACAGCATGTTAATTGCTGAAGCATGATGGATGACATACAGGTGTCTATGGTACTTTGAAAATTATAATAAAAAGCTAGGGGAAATTTTCTATATACGCCAGGCTTTACTTTTCTTCATAGAAGTTATCACTCACTACTTAAAATTATGTTTTTATTGGCTTACATGTTGGTTTTGTGTCTCTCCCACTAAAATGAAGAGCAGGAATTCTGTCATGTTCACTGATATCCAGACCACCTGGAACAATGCCTGGCACAGAGCAGGCATTCAATAAATAATTATTCAGTAAGTCAATAAATTTATTATGTAGTTTAATTCTCACAACAAGCCTTCAAGATGCCATTGTACTGAAGAGGAAACAGAGACTAAATAACTTGCAGAGTAAGGATTTGAACCCAAGTCTGAATCCAAACATGATGTTCCATGCTGCTTCAAAAGGAACGGAACAGCTTACTCATTTGTCTAGCTTTACTGAATACAAGTGGATAGTATACTTACAATCAATTTGAAAGGATCCAAATACTTAATTCCAACCAAGGTGGTAACCAAACTAGGTCCCTTTGGGGCCAACTCAACATTACAACAGTTGACCTTAAAGGAAAGCCAACTATTTTTTCTTGGCTAGAGATTTGAGGGTTTAGAGTTTAATATGTTTTGTTGTATCAAGTCATTGCTTTCATAGAAAGACTTACATAATAAAAGAGAAGACACATTTTTCTTATTAATGTCTTCTAGTCCACTTTGTCCCAAAGGTGATTATACCATACTTATATTTAAAAACACAAAATGCAAATGACCATTAATGAATTCTACAAAATAAGTTGGTTGAGTAGCCATATAGTGACTCCTGAAAATTCTGATAGAAAGTTTGAGTTATACAGAATAGATGTAGTCCAAAACAGTTTGGTTTTAATTTCCAAAAATGAAATACTAGTTTTGCAATGACCGCCTTGGTAGAATCAGAGACACGTTGCCATTGACAAATCTTTCAATACAGTGTGAGAACAGATGATGATGGAATAGACTGAAGTAGAGGTCAAGGCACTAGCCTATATGCCTAAGCTGTACTTTTGATTCTTGTTGTTTCTGGGCTTTTCTATCTGCACTTCTTCCAAAATTCTGACTTGCTATTATTACCCTAGCTATCATCCAATTCCTTCTGGACAACAGAAAATTTCCCATCGATATCCCTCAATTACAGGCAGGTTTCACTAAAAAACAGACTGCTCTTCACTTTCCGTCTTCCTTGTCTCTAAACCTTGAGCTGAACACTTGGCTCATTAATGCCAAGAATGTCTTCTTTTTACTATCTGCTGCCTGCCATTCTGCTGGAACTGGAAATCAAAAGTATCAAATTTAAGACATGTTATTCAATCTCTTGTGCCTTTAGTTTTTTTAAGTCAATGTCTAGATATGCAACACTAGAAGTCCAATCCTGAATTGTAACTCACCAGGAAAAATTATTCCTTACTTGCCAGCATGAGCGTCTGGCAAAGCCAGATGGCTGCCCTGGTAACTCTTAGCAAAAGCCTCTTTCAAGTCTACATCTGTATTTTACAATTTCTCAATTTTTCGAGAACACTTAGGACACATTTCAAAGAACTGTTAAATACTTTATTTAAGCGTCATTTCTTGACCTTACCAAAAGAAAAGGAAAACGTGTTTTTTTAGCACACACATGTAATTAAATCTTTCTGTATTTGAGAAAAGGAAGTAGAAAGACAATGATCTTACACAGATGAGAATGGCTAAAACGACCAGGTACAGAAAAAGTCCCATTTTATGTTATTTACTCCACAATTAGTAAAGACTTGAACAAGAAGATGTAAAAAGTATATATGAATTTACTTGAATTTGAATATTACACTTTAAATAGGAATGTACATACTTCTAAATTAATATAACCAGTAAATGTAATCAGTTGGGGAAAAAAAATGTGAGGAAAAAAATAATAATATATAGGTAGTAGCTGCCATCCAAATACTGAATGTACATCCAGGTGGATGTGATTTTTATTCTCCATATCCAGCATAAGGTCGTAGTTAAGAGTTTGGGCCCTAGGCCCAGAGTACGTGGATTAAAATTCCAGCTCTACCATTTATTTTCCAAGTACAGTTAGCAGATTTTGCAATATTTGGTACATTCTTATACTAAAAATTATTAGTTGTCTTATCAGAAATTCAAATTTAATCGGGCATCCCATATTTTATCCAGCAATCCTTTCTCCAAGTGATTTTAGACAAATGATTTATTTATGCCCCAGTTTATTCATCTGAAAAATGAGGAGAATGATAATTATTCCTATCTGGCAAGGTTGTTGTGAGGATTAAAAGAGATAATCTATTAAAATGCTTATGTAATGTCTAATACAAGTCGGTATTTAATAAACGCTACGTATTACTATGCTAGTCTGATGATAAACCTCCAGAAGGTTTACACACAGATCAGGGATGACGGACGCCACAGTGCTTGTGACACTGAGTGTCTGATAAATACTGGTTGAAAGAGTATCTATACAAACTTAACTGTCACATAATGGGGAAGTCGGGGAATACAGACCAAGGAAAAAGGATGACTAAAGAAAACAAGGAGAAAAGTGAGAGAGACCGTACTTAAAATTTTTCCAGTAACTCTGACCCAAACTACACACCTGTCTTCAAAGAGACTGCTGTCTAGACCCTGGGCTCTGTCAGTTAAGACGATCTAAACCTCTAATGACCTCTTCTTTGGAGAATGTGAAAGTCAAAGTCACTTGCAACGTTTAAATTATTTCAAAATTTAAAATATTAAGTATACAAAGCAAAGAGACTAAAGCAAATAGATTATTTCAAGAAGGAACAAAAATTGAACTGTGCCACTTACAAAAAGAACCCTGTAATGAAAGAGCCACATAAAAATACATAAGCCCAGGTCAGGGAACCCTATAGTTCTGGAGACACACTGAGAAACATATGCTTCACACGAAGAAATAGCAGCCCGTATTTTAACCAAAAGCAAAGCAATAGAAAATAATGGCTATCACTGAGATTAAGCTTTTTACCCCTTCTCTAAGCTCTCAAAGACCCGACTGGACAATTTTTTGAATGGAACCAAATCCTCTCTGCTTTAATAAAGACTTTTTTTTTTTAAAAAAAAGTATTCTTTTTATTGATTTCTTTATTGTAAGAAAAAACCCAACTCTACCTCTACACAAGAGAAGCCTTTTGCAATTAAATTATGCTTCAGTATGAAAGTTATAAAAGGCTTGGGAGAAGAGGACTCTCCACAAAGGTGGAAAGCTCAGGGGTACATCACATAAGGGAGTATGAAAGCCCCAGGCGTTCACTATTTAAAGAAAATCAATTAAATAGCTTATTGAAATTAATATCTATTTTGCAGACCAAAAATAATTGAAACCACCATGTAGGTTGAAATAGACATCAAAGTTAAGTCTGAATGAAGAAAAATGATCTTTACTTCTCTTTGATGGATAATAGATGGTCACAGAAGAAAAACTGGGCAGGAAGAAGAATTTGTTGAGCAGAAGTTAGGAATTATGGATCCATTAAGGCAAAAAACAAACGGAAAGAGAATAAACAACAAGTTCCGGCTCATGGTTACCTCTGGGGGAAGAGAACAGGGAAAGAGTGGTGTCAAAGGGCCTTAACCATAGTTAGAATACTCACTTTTATGTCTTGAAGAGAGAGACAGAGATGTGGAAGAGAGGGGAGGATACTGAAACGTTAAGATGACAAAAATAGGTGGCAAGCATTTGGAAGTGACATTTTTTCCTATATTTTCTGTTTGCCTGAAATATTTCATAACTATAAAATTGTTGATAACAGCCTTCTAATTTTTATTTTGGGGGTGCGGTTTGCTAATGGCAAACAAAAGTATCTTAAAAGCCTAACAGAGACACATTATCTAACATCAAAAATCTATGTATCATATGACAAATACACCCTATATGATAAGAAATGAAGGGGAATCCAATTTAAGAAGACTGATATGGCAGATCCTTGGGTATTTTTTTTCCTTTGGTAATAGCAGAAGCACTAAGTAAAAAAAAAGCACCAGCTTACTAAATCTAGGTGTTCCCCAAATTTCCACTTAAGATGCTCTCACTTCAAGAGTGACGACTAGTACTTTAAAATTATACCTCCCAAGTCTCCAATCTGCAGCTCCAATAATTATCATGAGATTCACATCCAAAATCCCAATGATCTCTGGATGTTGTCAGTAGAATGTCACCTGCTAGGACTCGATCACATTATATCTATCATAAGCAAACACATACTCTCCACTCAATCTGATCTTCACATAATATCAAATGGAATAAAATGAAATAAGAAAATCCCTTAAATACTAAAAAGCAGACCATGTTCTAACCTAATCATGATAAACTTTCTTTCAACCTAGACTCATCTAATTATTTTTTTTTTACTTCTTATTGTGGAAAATGTCCAACATACACAAAAGTAGAGAAAATAGAATAAACCCACATGAACGTCACTTAATAATTATAAAAAAAATGTCACTCTTGTTTCATTTATACTCACCCTTTTTTCCTAAAATATTTTAAAGCAAATCCAAGATATCATGCCAATTCATTCATAAATATGCATACTTCGGTATGCATCACTAACAGATGAGAATTTTTCTTTACTTTTCTTAAAGGAAAGACAACAAAATCCTTGCACGTTCTCCATAGCATGTAGTGATCTACACAGCGTGGACAACACTAGTCGACAACAAACCTAATCCTACTTTCAGCCTCCTAAATGCCTACTTAACATTAATGAAAAGCAGTACGTCACGACATGGAAATGATAGCAGCAAAAACTATGGAATGAATTTAGAAGGGTTCCACATGCAGAATCACAACAGAACCCTAAATTAAGTTCCTGAACACGTTACCCATGCCCAGTAGGATGCTCTGCCTGTGCATTCAAATTCGGTGAGTTCATGGATGCAAGAGGCCATTCGCAGCATGAATATCTCCAGCATGTAGAACAGTGCCTGGCATACAGTGGATGCTCAAGAATTATTTACTGCTGACTGATTCAAATTAAAGCCCTGGAAAACATCAACAGTAAACCTATCCAAGGACAACGGAGAGATTTGTTTCAGGAACAAAGCTATCATACTGCAACTGGTCTGCAGAATTTTCCTCAAATAGTAGGAGAATGCTGCCACTTATGCTAATTTGAGCACAATACCACTAGGTGTCAGACGCGAACCAAAATTTTCTAGCATTATAAACAACCAGGCAAGAAAGACTCTGGAAGGGTGTTATTCATTCAACAAATATTTACTGAGTTCGTAAATGTGCCAGGCGCTGATTACCCTACAACGAACAAAACATCCTGGGATCTGTCTTCTGGGGTATTCGAAGTTTATGAAACATGGGTTTTTTTCTCTCTCTAAAGTTTCAGGAATTTCACAAACTATATATCACATCTAGATTCACAGCCTTGTTATTCCTGTTGTGCTACATTTTAATTTCCCTACAAGCCAGAAAAATTTGTTACAATGCTCTAACCACAAGCAACTATCTTTCCATCTCCTACCTTACCATCGCGCCATCCCTCAACCAATTCAACTTGCTCGTCGACTCTGTCAAGACCTCCCATTCCCGTTGGCCCTCTCTACTCTTCAAGGCTATCAATCTCCCTCCAGAAATCACTTTCTTCCACACTAAGATTACCCATGGATCAATATTTCAACAAAATTCACCGGCAGCCTCAACTTCCTTTCCCTCTTGACCTTTGAAAGCATTCAATTTGCCCATCTCCAAGTGTGGAGAATTCCAACCACATGCCTGCTCTGCTCTTGCTCTTGGCCTGCTAATTCAGCTGAACAAAACTGCGTGAGCCCAGTGATTTATAGTTCCCAAGTTCAGCTAAGTTCTTGACACTGCTCCATAAAGTCTCTCAATTGTGTTTTAACACCCATTCCCTCCAGGTTGCTATTTCAAACTTCTAATAGCCTTCTTGAACTTGCTATTCCATGCTGATGTCCTCACACTATTTGGATAACCTGTCTCTTAACTTCACTATATCTCACTTGCTGTATCTTCAATTTCTTTCCATCTTTGCCCATTCTTCCTTCCTTTGTCCTACCACAGGTGAGGATTTAGGTCCCAGCCTTCTTCAGGACCATGCTCCCCTAATTAGTTCTCATGCATAAAACCTGTTTCTCTCTAATCTTCTCTCCAGATTCCCACACTTACACAAACAACAACAAAATTCTCTGGCTTTCCAATTAGCTATCATTTCTCATTCCCTATCCTTCATTTTCATACTTCTTGCAAGAATAGTCTATACTCGTTAATCCTCATTTCTTTACTTCTAATTCAAGGTTTCTCAGACACTGACAAATGTCCCCTGCGGCACCAAACTGCCCACCCAGCCCACTCCTGCTCTCATGTGTAGTTCACTGCTCTAACTTACATTCTGATTGCTGATATTTGGTTTCTTCATCCCTTCTGTCCACTGCACTGAAACTGTTCTCAAGTAACTTTACCAATTTGCTATTTGTCAGATCCTGTCCAATAGTATGCTTTTTTTTTAGTGAGGAAGATTGGCCCTGAGCTAACATCTGTTGCCAATCTTCCTCTCTTGCTTGAGGAAGAGTGGCCCTGAGCTAAGATCTGTGCCCAGCTTCCTCTATTTTGTATGTGGGTCACCACCACAGCATGTCTTGACAAGTGGTGTAGGTCCACGCGTGGGATCTAAATCTGCGAACCTGGGCCGCTGGGGCGGAGCGCACCAAACTGAACCACTATGCCACTGGGCTGGCCCCCCAACAGTATCTTTTTAGTCCCCATCCTAATGAATTCTCTACAACAAATGACAAGTTATCCACTCCTCGCTTAAAATTATCACCTCTTAATTAACAAGTCACCAACTCCTCCTGGCTCTCTTCATACCTTCAAAACTTATTCTCCAATTTCCTCTCTGACCATCTCTTAGATGTTGCCCTCCCTCGGATCCTAGCTTCATCCTCTACATCTTCATACTGTCTGTGTACAGTTTCATTTATGCTTAGAACTTAATTATAACATATATAATGATGACTTCCAAATCTATTTTCACCCCCCCACCTTCCCTATAAGCTCTGCACACAAATTTCCAACTAAGCACTAAACATTCCACAGGCATCAGAAATGCAACTTGCCCTAAACTCATTTCCCCAGGGGGAGGGGATCGAGATGTTTCCCCTCCAGGGTCCCTCAGTGAACAGCACCTCCATCTATCCACTCATTCGTGCCAGAAAAGCCAAGCATGATCCTCCACACGTCATCCTTAACTAGTGACACACAATCCATCCTCAAGTCCTGCCCCCAAATCTGGGCAAATGTATATTCTAAATACCTCTGAAATCTGTTCTAGAATGCTGCTTTGCCTTCCTCCTGATAAAATCCTCTTCATCTGTCAACAGCACAAAGGACACCCCACTTTAGAATCTCCCCTGATAGTTAGATGATTCCCTGTGCTGTGACCTATAGCAACTGCACATCCCTCTACTTCCGCACTTCTGGAATTATTTTACACTTCATCCTCCACCAGAGTAGGAGCTTCTTGAAGCCAGAGTCTGTATCCTATCTATCTTTCTATCTATCTATCTATCCATCCGTCCGTCCATCCACCCACCCATCCATCCATCTATCTATTCATTAATGTCTGCATGCCAGGAACCGCTCTGAGTTTTAAGAAAAAAATAATAAACAAAATAAAGTTCCTGTTCTACTTTCCAAATGAGGTAGACAACTGCTCAACAAAAAATAAGTAGTATGAAGTGCTATGGAGAATAATCAGCCAAGCGAGAAGGGAAGTAAGAGTGACGGGCAGGGCTGTCACACCGCTTTTACGAAATGGTCAGAGAAGCCTTCTCTGACAGGTGACATTTGGACAACTGTCTGAAGGAAGTAAGGTTAGAGGCCACTTTGCTCCCTTCCCAGCAATTAGCTTATAGTGACTGGCTCATGGCAGTGACTCATCAAATGTTCGCTAAGTGAATGACTCAACAACAGGAAATATATTTCTAGATTTAATGTGTTTAGCATTCACACACAAATATTTCTGTTCTGGTTCTATACCAAAGATGAAAAGTTATCTGTTAAACTTCAAAAGCAGGGACAATAACTAATACAATTAACTTTTTATTAATTGTATCTGTAAATCACATACTTTGTAGATTAGCTCGAGAGCAATCAAGAAAAAAATGAAACTATCCAGCTAAGTGCGGTCTGTGATCAAGGTCTTAAGTTAGCGAGCAGCCAGGAGAAGACAGCTCAAATTCACCTAATTACAGGCTCATCTCTGGCACATTTTCTATAGAGAAATTATTTCCACAGGACAGCAGAGAACATTACTACTCCAACCATGTCCTTTCCTTGACTTTTCACCTTTTTAGCCCTATCTCTTCAGCATCTTCAATTAGTTCTCTGAAATCAAAGATTTCACATTTCTAAGGGTTTTAGAACCCCAAAAGAGATTTTTTTTAATTGTATTTATTTTCTTGACTGCCAAACTAACTCCATGCAATATATCTTTCAAAGTCTTAAAACCTACTCCTAAAAACTGGACTTCCGACAATGCCTACTTTAGACCAATCAAATTTCCTTCATTTTAGATTATTATAAATATGGTCTCCTAGGACGTTTAAAGTGAAGTTAAGAGAAGTTTTTTAAGCTCTCATTTAACTTGACCACTTTCCCAGTTTATTTTACAAGGAGGATGCTCAAATTCCTCCAGAAGTCCAGGATTGCCATGTTGTTGTTATTGCTGTTCCAGTTTACACACTTGGCAGCTATGTGAGATAAGGTTTCTAAATTTAAAAAGTGTCCCTGACACTTCGCATTAGAAGGGAACTAATGGGAGAAAGGTGAAAGAAAAGCGGGAAGGCAGCAGAGACTGGAGTCTCCTTCCTCGACAGCAGAGGTAAGGACGCAAACACGCCAAACTCCCCAACTTCAGGACCATCAATTTGGAATAGTGCCAGGTCAAGGTGGCGGTTTCTCCCTTTATGTGCTATATTTACTCAACAAACATTTCCACTCCTACTACGTCCCAGGTACTCACTAGGCACTGAACATTTGACAGTAAAAGGCAATTTCCATCCTTAATGGCCTCTGTTCTTAAAGTAATACATAAAAACATTTTTTTCTCATAAACATAATGAATAGCCTGGGTATGTAGGAAAATTTGATTTTGCATATTCTAATGACCAATTTCTGATGACAGATATACTCACTCCTCTTATTTCTCTATTTTCCCATGTTGGATTTGCGCTGCTGCCCCCACCTCCCAGGACCAGGCATATCAGGAGGCGGAAAGTCTCTACTTGTTCACCAGGCAGCATGAACGATCACTCAGTTTAACTGTCTCCAAAATAGCAGTGGAGATTCCCCAGCAGAGAAGGAGGGAGTCTAACCGCATCTTTCACTAATGAGAAGCCTCCAACAACCGGCTCCACCTGGTACCAAGAGCCTTCCAAACATCTGAAAACAGCGACCACTTTCTCTCCTTAAGCATCTCCTTTTCAAGCAAAAGTTTCAAGTTCTTTCCATCTTTTAATAAAATATGTATCATAGTTTCAAAATTCATATATATATCTTTGCCATCATTGCCCTTTAGATCTGAGGCTCCCCAGTGTTTTGACCAGGTCCGATTTAATCAGAAGAAGATCCTGGGGCCCTCCTTTCCCACTTGTCAAATGGAGAGGAATAGAATAAATATATTGAGGTTAACTTGTTACTAGCAACATATAGAATCATTTATGATAATCTTTGCCTATGTGAGTATGTATATGTGTGTGTACATATGTGTGTATGTATATAAGCTTACACATTTTTACATTAGGCAACATGGCACACAATAGCAAACCACAAATAACTGGATAATTTTATTATAACTACATTGATAGAATTTTTAAAGGTATTTTAATAGGACAAATACATGGGCAGCAAATCACCCAACAAAGTTACCAATGTACTAGCCAACTGAGCTAGTATAGCACAAGGCACATCTTATATTTAAGCCATAGCGAATATACATGTAAGGCCCAGCAACTAGAAGATTATATCTTGAAATACTATTAATATCAATAATATAATATATGTCCAGGCTACTTCCATTTGAAGGGCTTCTTTACCCAGCAGGCAGAAAAAAGATCCCAAGTTATGTCCACTTAGGAATCTATTAGGAGACTCTCCCCACATTAAAGAGTAAGGGTAAGTGGAAAGAATGCTCCATCAACCCAGAGGCCACCTTGGGGTTAAGCAAAGTTGGAGTCAGGGGCGGGGAGGGAAAACCAACCTCCAAGACATGGCTCTAGGCCAAACTTCACATAGATTTGTAGGCTAAACCATGAAATAGCCTGGCTCTGAATAAAAGCAAATACCAATCTACCTGAAGAACAGCTTTTTCATTCTAGATCTCAAAGACCCTCCAGTAATAGTTTTTGGAGGTCAATAAACACAAAATAGTGTAACATGCATAGCAAAACAGCAACAAAACACACAAAAACCAACATACTTTGAGCTAGAATCAGCAGGAAAAAAGAGAAAAGAGAAACAGACTCACAAAGACTCCTCATAACAGAATTACCAGACACAGATTATAAAAAAACTGTTTACTATGTTTGAACAAATTTTAAAAACAAGCCTAAAAATGGTAAAAAGGAAACTCTTAAGACATGACCAAGCATATCTGATGTAGTACCCTAAGGAGCTTCTAATAATCAAAATTTAAAACTCAAACAGCTAAGAAGAAAATTATTGTATATTGTAAGAAATTATCTAGAATGCAGCCCAGAAAGAAAAAAAAAAGAGGAAAAAATAGAGAATTTAAGAGCCATGCTCCTAAGAAGATCTAGCATATGTTTAATTTGGGCCCCAGAAGAAAAGAGAGCATTGGGATAGAGGGACACAAAATGTGAGGAGATGCTGGCTGAAAATTTTCTGGAACTGATGATAGACATCAATCCAGATACAAGAAGCTCAATGAATCCCAAACCAAAAAAATAAAAATAAATCCACACCTAGACTCATCATTATGAAATGGCCAAACACCAAAGATAAAGAGAAAATTGTTAAAGCAGCTATAAAAAAATTTGCCTTCAAAGAACCAATAAACCAAAATATGACTTCTTACCGGCAACAATAAAAGCCAGAAGAGAGTAGACTATTATCTTCAACATGCTGGACGAAAATATCAACTTAGAATTCTTTACCCAGCAACAGTATCTTTCAAACATGAGGGCAAAACAAAGACCTTTCAAGGGGGAATAAAAATCCTGAGAGAATTGCAACACAACATAAAGTAACATGTGGGTAGGAAGGAGGTAAGTAGAATTAATATGCTTTAAGAGGAGAATAAAATATTAATTAGCATTAGACTTTGATGAACTTGCATATTATAATTTCTAGGATAACCACTAAAAGAATGGCAATATATTATATAATCTCTCAAGCAGAGAGCATAAAAGAGAAATGATTCTGTTTCCTCAAAAAAGGATAGAAAAAACAACCATAGGAAATTCGAGATAAAATAGAAACAGAAATTTCAAAATAAAATAGGAGATTAAACAATAAATATATAATTAATTACATTGAATGTAAACAGAAAAAAATTTCCAAATTTAACTATAGTGAATTACCTTGTTTCAGAATCAACTCTTTCACCCATAAACAACAAGCAGAAAAGTTAGACACAGGATAAATACCATTCGTGTGAAGGCAAAAAAGTTACCCAGGCAGAAAGGGCCTGAAGGGACAAGATCCCGAGAGAAGGAATTTCAGAGAGGTGACCCAGTGTTTTAACTGCTTTTTGCCTTGAGGCATTTTCTGCTTCAAAAGTAATGGCTGAGAAACTGAAGAGCTGTGCAGAGCTTCCATCAGTCTCAAAGGGCTGGGGTCACAAAAATAGGTATTTGAGGGCAGCAAAGAAGGGGGGCCCTGGAAAACACCTTATCTTTCAGGTGGGGCCTCCAAAGGAATATAACCTGTGAGTAAGGATGAAAAAGTAGAAGCTGAACCATGTCAAGAATGGAGGTATGTTGCTCAGATCTCCTTCAAGAAAACCCTCTCTAGAGAACACAGTTGACTGACAGCCCCAGCTGCCACCCCTTGAGATGCACCATCATGTTCACCGTGAGGCCACATTTCCCTACTCCTGTCCAATGCAGGATTCCTCTAAGAGGCAGTGTTTGCTTGGGAAGTCATCACTAGCCTAGCAGAGACCTTCTTAGGACTGTCCTTCCTACCAAATCCTTCTCTCCCTCTCTTCTTTCACAGCTGTCAGACCTGTATCACAATCTGAAGTCTTCCCCATCCTCTCCTGCTCCCTTCTTTATCCTTCACAGGCATTTCTCCCAACAAAGCTCTGGCATGTCTAATCTTGTCATGCCATCTGTTTCTTCTTGGTGTGTGCTTCTCAGAGAATCTGAACTGATACATCAAACATCAAAAAGACCCATGTACACCTTTAGGTGAAGGTCAATCCTTGAACAGAGATGCAAAACTCCTAAATAAAACAGAAAACCAAATCTGGTAATATGTAAAAAGTATAATACATTATGAACAAGCTTGGTTTAGTCCAGGAATGCAAGGTTGGTTTAACATTTCAAAAATAAAGCAATATAATTCACTATTTTAAGAGATTATAAGAGAAAAAAAAATCAAAGGGCTATCCCAAAAGAGGTAGAAAAACTCAACACGCATTCATGGGAGAAATACACCACATTCATAGATTGGAAGATCTAATTATTTCAAATATTTTCAAGTATTCAAATATCGTAAATAACACAAAAATCAATCAAAATTTTAGCAGGATTTTTTTTGGGGGGGGGGTCTAGAAACTGAAATACCAACTCTAAAACTTACACTGCAAATGACAAGAATAGCTGACCCAATCTTGAAAAACAAAACTGAAAGACTCTAGCTAATAGCAGCACTTACTATACAGCTACAGTAAGGAGGAGAGTGTTTTCTTGCTACCAAGAAAGTGACCAATGGAATAGAACAGAAGTTGGCAAACTTTATCTGTAAAGGGCCAGCTAGTAAATAGGTTAGGCTTTGCAGAAAATGTACAGTCTCTGTCATATATTCTTCTTCTTTTGTTTTTAACAACCTTTAAAAAATATAGAACTATTCTTAGTTTGGAAACTGTACAAAAATGAGCCAGAGGCCAACCTCTGGAATAAAAGAAAGCCCAGAAACAAACCTACACATATAGGAACACTTTTTGATCAAGGTGGTACTACAGAGCAGTTGGACAGTACAGACTTTTCACTGAACAATGCAGGGTCAAACGCACATCCATACGGGGAAAAAATTAATCTTGACCTCATATCACATGTAAAAATAATCAATTACAGGTGAATTGTAGCTTTGATGGTGAATAAAACAATAAAACATCTTGAGATAACAGGAGAATATCTTCACAACCATGAAGTAGGAAAAAGTTCTTAAATAGGACTCAAAGTATTACTCATAACAGGCAAGACTGATAATTTGGACTACATTAAAATTAGGAACTTCCCTTTATCAAAGTTACTAAAAAGAAGTTGAAAGGCAAGTCACAGCTGGATATCTGCTATATATATAACAAAATTCTCATCGAGAATATTTAAGGAACTCCTACAAATTAATTTTCTTTAAAAAAAGGACTGACAGCTAATGACCAAATAAAAGGTAATCAACCTCATTAGTCTTCAGGAACATTTAAGTTAACCCACATTCCATACCACTATACACCCACTAGAATGACTAAAATTAAAGACTGGCAAATGCCAAGTGTCAGTGAGGATATGGAGCAATTGGAACTCTCATACTCTGTTGGTGAGTGTATAAATTGGTACAGTCACTTTGGAAAATTGTTTATTAGTCTCTATTAAATGTGACTGTGTGCATATCTATGACTCAGCAATGCCACTCCTAGGTGTACATATCCACTAGAAATGACTACATACACGCACAAAAGTACATATATAAGAATGCCCATAGCTGCATTGTTTGAAATAGCTAAACACTGAAAAAAATCTACATGTCCATCAATGGTAGACTAGATAACTAAATTCTATATATTCTTTTTGTTTTAAATCAATTTTATTGAGGTATACTTTACCTGTGATAAAATGCACCCATTTTAAGCGCACACTTCGTAAGTTTTGACAAATATATATACCCATGTAACTACCACCACAATCAAGATACAGAGGATTTCCATCATAACAAAAACATTCCTTGTGCCTCTTCCCAGTCAATTCAAGCAACTATGGATTTGTTTATATTTGTCTCTCCTAGAGTTTCATATACATAGAATAGGACAGTATGTACTCTAATGCTTGGCTTCTTTCACTCATCAAAATGTTTTTGTCAGGAAAAGCATGAGCAACCAAAGAAAAAGTGATAAATTTCATCAAAATTTAAAACTTTTGTGCATCAAAGGACATTATCAAGAAAGTGAAAGGACAACCTACAGAATGAGAGAAAATATATGCAAATCATATATCTGATAACAGTCTAGTATCCAGAATATATAAAGAACTCTTACAACTCAAAAACAAAATGACAGAGGCCAGCCCGGTGGCGCAGCAGCTAAGTGCACACGTTCTGCTTCAGTGGCCTGGGGTTCGCCAGTTCGGATCCCGGGTGCAGACATGGCACCTCTTGGCAAGCCATGCTGTGGTAGGTGTCCCACATATAAAAGTGGAGGAAGATGGGCACAGATGTTAGGTCAGGGCCAGTCTTCCTCAGCAAAAAGAGGAGGATTGGCAGCAGATGTTAGCTCAGGGCTGATCTTCCTCAAAAACGAAAAAAAAAAAAAAACCAAAATGACAGACAAGTCAATTAAAAAATGGACAATGGACCTGAATAGACATCTCTCCAAAGAAGACATACAAGTGGCCAAGAAGCACATGAAAAGACGCTCAGCATCGTTAGTTATTAAGGAAATGCAAAGCAAAACCATGATGAGATACTTCACACTCACTAGGTTGGCTATGAAACAAAAACAGAAAATTACACATGTTGGTGAGGATATGGAAAAACCGGGACTCTCACACACATGAACATTCCTGTACAAATATTTTTGCAGGCATATGTTTCATTTATCCTGGGTAAACATCTATGAGTACCTTCATCATGTCAGGAAAATATGTGGAAAACAATACCAAAAAAAAGTATTATGGGTCATAAGACGGATGGGTATCAAAAAAATAACCAAATCAAAGATGAAAATCAATTGCAGATATTAAAGCTACGATGCTTTATCCTTAAGCTCAACAGACTTAAGCCAATAGGACTTGTTCAATTATGAAGATAAAGAAGAAAATTAATGAACAAGTATGAAATGCTAATACTATGTTAACCAAAATTTTACCTGAAAGTTGAATTAGGGATCTTTTAATACTGCTTACCTTTCAAGGGAACAGAACCCTCTTTCTTACCCATTTTCAAGAATGACTTATGCAAGAGTGAAGAACTTTCTGAGACATAGTGGTAGAAATTGAGAGGAAACTCTAGAACCAGATTGCCTGAGCTTGTAGTCCAACTCTGTCACTTACTAACTGCTTAAACACTTTGTGCCTCAGTTTCCTCATCTAAAAAATGGAAGTGATAATAATATCCACCCCAGAAAGTTGTGAAGATTAGATGAGTTAATCTGTACGAAGTCTCGGAACAGTGCCTGGCACATTGTAAGTTAGCTGCTGCTGTTGACACCACACCATCGCCACCAACACTGTCATCATCATCATCATCATTTCTACTTCCTAAAATATCTTCGAGTTAATTTACGACACCTGTGGTTGTTCTACTGCACGGCATTAAGGTTAATAAAATTATGCAACTAATTAGTGTATACCTAACTACCAGAGAAACTCCAATAGTGTAAACTGTTAATACAGTTAAAAACGGATCCTGAGGGCTTCAGTTAATGCTCCTTCTCAAAGACATCAGAAGAGATCCATGGAGCTCACTGAAGACTGCTACATTTTAAAAGTAATAGAAACATGCACTGACACCCAACCACCACACCAGAGACCACGGACCTACAAATAATAAGAATTTCTTCTTACAGCAAATACGCACGTCCGTATTTTAGTGTTGTATTATTCTGAAGGGATAGGTTTTCAATCTATTAATGGAAATCAATGGCATAAAATACACTCAATTTTCTCAGCTTAATTGGTATTTACCTCTTCATTAAACTGAAGAATATTTGATGTCTAAATATAGTCGGTATGGAACAGCTGGCATTAAATGATGAACTGGGCCAATTCGATGTTTCTCTCAGGAATTCGGAAGTATTATGATGAGAGAGGCAGGGAGAAGGAAGATATAGTGAAGGCTGCACCTTCTAAAGAGGTCCGCTCATGAGAAAAATCATGTATAATCAAAACTGTGAAAATCGTTTAAATCACCCTGTAAATACCAGAGTTTGGGCCTCTGGAAGATCAAACGCCAAGACGTTGCTGTTAGTTTCCGCATTTAGCAGCTTTCCAGGACCTGATTCTGGCGTCTGTGGCGCGTTGGGTATCCTACAGTTCTTGACTTTGAATTGGGAGATGCTGTTGGGTTTTTAGAATTAACACATCTTTCTGGAGGTGTCTTGAGGGAGTTCCTATGTCTTGCCATTAGAAGAAACTTGATTAGAAATTCTAACATAGGCTACAAGTTGTTTAGTGAGAAACAAGCGCAATCACAAAACACAAATTTTTACTAACAAGAAAATTTACAGAATTCCCAGTTACCTTTTTTTCCTACTGTTAACATGATTGAATATAAATTTTAACACCAAAGCAGAAATACAACAATTATTTAAGCCCCTAACAAAATGAGACAGACATTTTAGAACACTGGAAATGTCCCTACAACTAAGGTGAGATTAAATTTTTACTCATGGAACAAGCAAAAAAGAAATAATAGTAACTAGAAACCTTCAATTATTCTTATTTTGATTACTTATGAAAATTTCCTCCAGAGATTTAAGGTACAACAGGATGTCAGCAAGATAGCAATTATCCACAAGCAACTACTATCACCAAAAAATATTTTTCTACTTTAATGGCCTTTTTCTTGTAAATATTATTTGTATTATAGTACAGAAAACTAGCCAACAAGAAAGAAAAATAATTTTTAAAATACAAAAGAGTTCACAGAATGGAAATCACAGAACGGAAAAGTAGGGTAAGGAGAATAATCAGACAATTAAGTGGCAAAAGAGATTCCACTCAATTGTCAAAAGGAAAGAACACCAAATGAAACCTTTCAACCGTTTCACAGAATTTTGGCATTATAACAGGATCCCTTAGGAGTGTGAATAAAATGCTGGCAATGATTTTCTCTCCAGGATTCTAGGCTTTGACTCGGATCATTGCACTGGAGGCTGGGATTCTATTTCATTAAAACAAAGGAAATTAGCTTGAAAATAAGTTTTAAAAGGAAATGAGACTATAAAATAAAAATCATAGGGGCCGGCCCGGTGGCGCAGCGGTTAAGTTCGCACGTTCCGCTTCTCGGCGGCCCGGGGTTCGCTGGTTCGGATCCCGGGTGCGGACATGGCACTGCTTGGCAGCCATGCTGTGGTAGGCGTCCCACGTATAAACTAGAGGAAGATGGGCACGGATGTTAGCTCAGAGCCAGGCTTCCTCAGCAAAAAGAGGAGGACTGGCAGTAGTTAGCTGAGGGCTAATCTTCCTCCAAAAAACAAAACAAAACAAAAAAAATCATAATATTAAGTTGAATTAAAATAATAAATTATAGGTCGTCTGTCTCTAAATAGGGTGCATTCTAAAAACTAATTTATAAATAATTGTTCAGAAGTCAGAAGAAATTTTTTCACATAGAACACATTCTGATGGTTGGTCAGTGGCTGAAATGGTATTATGAGTACTAGCTGACTAGGCTTCGGTGGACTAGCCTGTGACCCCTACTACCAGCTAGGATGACAAGAGCAAACCGTGCCCTGGGATGCAAAAGCAGGCCAAGCACTATAACTCCTTAAACTCATTCAACCTTCCAGGTCCCCTACTACCCGGGTATTCAGAATTGAGTGGCAAAGTGATGGTTGCTCCTATAAGATGTTCAGGGCCTCTAAACTTGGGATACCTCTGACTTTTATGTGAATTCTTTGTCCAGAGGTGTTTACAAAAATGGAACAAGTTTCCTTGTTTTTAACATTCTCAGTGCAGAGAAATTTCACAGTTAATTTCACAACACACTAATATACCCTATATTTATCTACTAACTCTTGACCCTACCTAAGTCAAACTATTTTTTAAAAGACGGAATTATTTTTAAAACAAAATTAGAAAAATAAAGAGGGAGACTGAAAAATAAGTCAACAGAAGTGAGATGGCAGAGGTAAAAGATGGACTTCAGAGTTAGATACGCCTGATTTGGAAGTCCAGCTCTGTCACTGAGCTGTGTGATCTTGGGCAAGTTATTTTACATCTTTCTCGGCCTCAGTTTCCTCATGTATAAAATGGGAATATTGTCTCACATCTCACAGCGTTATAGTGAGGATTAAAGAAGAAGATAACAGATATTATGATGCCTGATAAAGTCTCAGTCATATGCTAACTTCTACCACCCCGCCCCCGAAAAAAATCAAGCAGTTCTCCTTCTAAGTATATTTCAAGTATATTAAAAAATTTCTTTAGGTACTCTCATGCTTTTTCAGATTCTTCTTAGGAAGAAAAAGTACAGTTGTTTTGGATTTCATAAATATCTTATTTTGATGAAGCTCGCTTCACAAGAGGTAAGGTGCTTGAATTTGCATTTCTCTTATTTTAAAGCCTTAGTTTTCATGTGTTTAATTCTTTTATTCGTTTTTTTAATTACGGATTTAATTTTTTGTTAACATAGCTTATAATTATTTTCTCCCTTAATCTGTTAGACTCCTGATGTTAACTTTTTATTACATTTCAATTATTTACATCCTTTGTTGCTTTTTTATTTTCTAATATGATATTGATTCTATATTTTCTAAACATGTAACCAATCTTTTCTTATTTCTGATTATCCCTTCATCAACAACATACAATGCCAGTAGAATAGCCAGGTAACTTAACCACAAACTAGAGCAGTAACTCAATTCAGATCAAAGTCCAGCTATAAGGGATAATAATCATAAGATCCCAGGATATGTAGTCTTGAATATCCTTTCTTTGAAGGGGTCTGAGTATTGTCACTAGATCAAGCCAGACTCTTGGGGACCTGCACAGGGGGACCACACTGTTTGGGTGTTCATCACTGTAATCCAGGGTTTCCCGGCGGTGGCACTATTAACATTTTGGGCCAGATAATTCTCTGCTGTGGGGAGCTGACCTGTGCTTTGTAGGATGCTCAGCAGCACCTCTGGCCCCTACCTGCTAGATGCCATTAGCACACTATCCTCCCCCAAGTGAGACAACCAAAAACGTCTACAGATACTGCCATGTGTCCCCTGGAGAGCAAAACTGTCACCAGGTGAGAGAAGCCCTTTAAAGTGAATTGGACCCTGGGGTTTTGAAATCAGCTTATGTTGAGGGATCTGTTAAAAAACAGCCATGTGAAGGAATGGCATTAAGGATATTATCTACTCTATTACTCTTTGTTTTCCACTATGAAGGAACAAAGGAGAAGTTTGTCTCAGACTTCAGTGCAAACAGGATATTGTTTTCTTATGGATAATGTGAATCAATAATCATATTTTCATTTTTTCTTTGGTCACCAGAAAAGCTCAAAAGCAAATTCACAGCCCACCAAGCTAATGAGGAGAAAACATCAGACAAAGCTAAACTGAAGGACAGTCTACAAAATAACTGACCAGTACTCTTCAAAAGAGTCAAGGCCATGAGATACAAGGAAAGACTGAGGTACTGTCACCAACTAGAGGAGACTAAAGGGACCAAGACAACTGAATGCACTGTAGAATCCTGCAGCAGAACAAGGACACTAGTAGAAAAACTGGTAAAGTCCAAATAAAGTCCGTCATTTAGATAACAGTATTGTGCCAATGCTAATTTCTTAGTTTTGTTAACTGTACCATGGTTATTTAAGTTTTTAAACATTAGGGGAAGTTGAATGAAGGATATATGGAAATTCTCTGTACTATTTTTCCAACTTTTTTAAAGTCTAAAAATTATCTAAAAATAGAAGTTTTAAAAATGGATACTTTTTATTATGCGTAAATTTTAACTTATTAAAGCTCATATAAAATTAAAACAAAAATAAATGGGAATTATTGAGAAATAACCCTATTCCCAGCCTGATTCTCCTTTTAAATTCATTAAATATTTAAATCAAGAGTGAGATTAACTACAAGAAGAACCAAAATACTTTACTTTCCAATAATTGAGTCAATAAATCTAGTAGATAAACACAATATTCCTTATCTAAAAGAATTACTAAATTTAAAAGATTACTAATTGAATAAAAATCTCAGAATCACTTCCCTCAGAATCATATGATATACTCCCCCACATAAGCACTAATATTTCCCCACATTAACAATGAAATTATCATGCATTCAAATCATGATGAGACAGTTCAATTCATAAAACTTTGAAGTCTACAGTAAAAAGTATTTAATTTCTATGACTCTCACATCTAAGATTTTTTATATATTTGGACTCCAAAACTTGTATCATCTCATTTAATATTTCTTAAAGAACAGAAAGACATGAGTAGAGAAACATGCAGAGAAAAATTAAAACATTATAGCATACCTCCCCTGTTGCCATTTTCTTCATCCTACAAAATAAAAAAATATATATCCATATATGAATAGCTAGTTACAAACTCCAGTAAAATCACAGCAAGGCTCAATTCAATTCAAATTACCCTTCCCCAAATGTGTCAATTACGATCTCATTAAGCAATGCCTTTTGCCAGAAGGATGGAGCTTTCATAAACAGAGATGGGAAGGCCATGGGTGAAGCCAGCTTAGAGGGAGGACATCGGGAGCTGTGTTTTTGACACACTGAGTGTGAGATGTCTAAGAGAGATATCCAAGTGGAGTTGTCAAAAGCAAGCAGCTGGACAGAAGAACCTAGAATCTGGGAGAGAAAGCCTGGCCAGTCATCACTTACTGTACTATACTTTGAGATTTTATTTTTCCTTTTTCTCCCCAAAGCGCCCCAGTGCATAGTTGTATATTTTTAGTTGCGGGTCCTTCTAGTTGTGGCATGTGGGACGCTGCCTCAGCATGGCTTGATGAGCCGTGCCATGTCCGCACGCAGGATCCGAACCAGCGAAACCTTGGGCCACAGCAGCAGAGCGGGCGAACTTAACCACTCGGCCACCGGGCCGGCCCCTGTACTATATTTTAATAAAACACGCCTGCAGGGGCTATTACAGGATCCGGAACTGTCTTTACATAAATCGGCTCCAAATTGCTATATATCTGATTTCTTGTATCCAATTTTGAGGTTTGTTTATCTATTTGGTTTCTTTCATTGCTACCAGGCTGTCTTGCTGCCATGTTATCTACTTCTAGATGGGAAATTAGAAAAGTAACTTTGGAAAACTTGTATAAAAATACATCTATTCAAATATTTGTTGAGCCTCTATCACATGAAAGCTATAACATACTGTAGAAAGAAAAACAGATACTTAGTAAAGGGCTGACAATTTATTATATAACTTTTGACCTTTATTTTGGCTGCCCAAATTCATTTTTTTCCTGGTTATAAGCTCTATTCTGAGACTGCTAAGGTTGCCAGCCAAGTGACATAATAAAGATATTGTTGTATTAATGGCACATTTCCTAAAAGCTACACCATATTAAATTTTTTTTAAACTCCTTTGAAGGGAAGGGACATTATTTCATAATTGAAAAGCAAAGGATTTCAATATATATTTTCCATGTAAAATTTACAGGACTGAGACTTGTTGTTTGCAAGAACATCTGTGTTAAAGTCCTAGAAATATTTCTTAATAATAATAATACATTATTAACCTGTGTTTGGTAAAATTATCTTATAAAAATTGTACTACCTATATGTTTATCATGACCCAAAGCTCTCCTTCAAAACAAAAGACAAAAAAATAATTCAGCCAATATGCAACTAAAGGAAAGGCCCCAAATTATCAAGTGCTTTCATATGTGACCTAATTCTTAAGTAATACTATTTTAGACATTTTAAGATAAAGTGGATTCTTAGAAAATCCAGTTCCACAGTTTTACAGACATTTCAGAAAACCCAAACTGGTAAGTATTCATTCCAAAGGTAGCAGTTATTTATAATTCTTAAAAACTATTCAGTACTTTAAAAAGTTTTCCCTATAAGACATTTTACTGGAAAGATAGAATAAAAAGAGTGTGGTCTCCAGAAGCCATTTGACACTATGTTTTAAGAGACAGACTTAGATTCATAGAAATTTAGAATTAGAAAGGACTTTTTAGTTTAATTCCCTTGAATTAAAATGGAAATCCAGAAGCCAAAAGAAGTTAAGTGGCTTGGCCAAGGCCTCATAACTCTTCTGAATATCATTATTTCCATTACACTGATGTACACTAGTTAAGCATCCGGCATTCATGTTGGCCAAGTTCAAAATCCTAGATCCACTACTTACTCATTATGTGACTCAGATCAGTTCCCTTATCTGTTATACGGGGCTAATAATGAAGTGAGATAATGCTCATAAGGAATCGTAAGGAACACAGAACAAGTACTCAGTGTGTCAGCTGCCATTATAAGTATTCCATGATGCCTCTGACTAGATCATGTTACAAAGCGTATTAACGTAATTCACTCTGGTGAGAAGCTATGTTTTGATTCTGACTCACCATCATATTACATATCAGAAAGTTACATATTATTCTAATTCCATTAACTTTTTATAACTGTCAGAATATTTTAATGAACTATTTCCTCTGCATACTCCGCCCAGAAAACTCACCAACTTTCTAGATGGTAGAAAAACAGCTATACATTAGAAAAAGTAGACTGAAGTTTGGAAGCAGAAGTCCTAGTAAAATAGATTTGGAGTTTATAATCAGTATGACCATCCAGCGAAGATTAAAATTTTTGTTCTAAAAGATAGAATAATATCTAAAATAATCTAATAAAATGCAAATATAACAATTCTTTTAAGATAGAAAGAAGGCAGGAAGGGAGGGTAAGAGGAAGACAAGAAGGAGATAGGAATCGTCTTGTGTTTTCTTCAAGTTACTTTAATTATTTCTCTTACCTTATATGAAAATTGAATTGCAGACTCTGGGGGATAAACAATAAAATGCCTTAATGTGAAACCAAAGCCCTGAGATGTTCTCTTCAACATCACTGTCTTGGGACCCGGCCAGGAGAAGGTTTCATCTTCGGATGGTGACACGGTTTCACTTTGCTCTTTTCCATCTTTACTTTTTGATACCTAAAATGAAAAGATATTTAAAAGTTAACAATATAACACAAAATATTTCCTCACTTGGACAAAACTGTGTAAAAATAGAATACCTGAGTGCAGTTATGAACTTAACAGAGAAAAAGAACCGTATTCTGATGCATGAACTATATGTATTAGAACAAATCACGCAGATCAACAAAAACTAAATTTTTTTCTAGAAAGGGATGTCATGAAAAGTGAGAAAGAACTCTTAGAAATTAGAAATATAATGGCTAAAATTTGAAATGCAGTAGAAGGAATAAAAGATAACACCAAGAAAATCCCATATAGCACTAAGGACTAAGAAACAGAAACTACAAAAGAAGAGATGTGAAATCCTTACTAAGTAAAGACACTAAAACTGTTTTCAGATAGTCCAACAGCAACAGAGGATGTTAGAAAATAACAGATGAGGCCTTCAGGTGCTGAGTACAAGTTCAGTGTCTACTGATAATCCTTCCAATGTTCTGGCCTTCCAGCTCTTTGATCGCCTCTCCTCCACTCTTGGCTTCTATCTGGTCATGATTGAAAACTCTTTGCAATCTCAAATCAAGGATCTCACTCTTCATTCCCTCTCATCTCTCAACGTTCACAATTCTTCACTCTCATGCTGACCGTACCACCTCTTCCCTGTCCCTCACCACCCCAGGTCCTCATTTCCCTCTTAAGCCAGCTTCACTTCCTCAAAGTCACCTGACAAAACTTAACCCTGGATAAATCAACACTGTCTACCCTGGGCCTGCACCTATGCAGCCGAGCACGGATGGAGAAAAACCAAAACTGAGCTGCTAGCTTTAACTCTAAGTTCATGACCACTAACTTCAAGAGAGCCTTTAGTTCTGTTAATGATACATTTCTCTCCAGTCCATTCCTCCTAGATGACCATTTCCTCCCTTCTCCCCCATCCTCACTTGTAGCTGATGACCCTGCTTTCTATTACACTGAGAAAACACAAGCAGTAAGATGAGAACTTAATCTACCCACCCACCTGCAGCCGTGCCATGTTCTCCCGTCTTCCGTCCTGCTACCACGGCTGAACTGTCCATTCGTCTAAGGCATCCCCACTCGGCTACTAGACCCCATTCCCTCTTAATATTCAAAGATATGGTTCCAGCAATTCTCTCCTCTGTTGCATTTTCTCTTTACTATATCGTTCCCATCAGCACACACACATTTCATAAATTCTTTAATCTTAAAACAACAACAACAAAAATCCCCTCTTGACTACACAGCACTTTCCAGCTACCACCTTATTTTTCTGCCTATCTTTAGAGCCAAACTTCTTGAAAGTTGTCTACAGCTGTTACCTCCAATTCTTTTTCTCCCATTTTCTCTTGAATCCCCTTAAATCAGGCTTTTGTGTCCATAATTCTCTGAAACTGCTCTCGTCAAGGTCACCAGTGACTTCCACTTTGCTAAAGTGAATGGTCAGTTCTCAGTTCTCATCTTACGTGACCTATCAGTTGGCACAGGGATCACTTCCTTCTTGAAAAATTTTCTCCCCTTGACTTCCCACATTGATTTTTTCCTCCTAACTTATGGGCTACTTCTCAGTGTCCTTTGCTGCTTCTTCACCTGCTAAACTTTTGAACTTAGGAATACCTAGGACTCTGTCCTTGGACCTTTCTAGCCCTACTCTGTCTTTTGATGATTTTCCCAGTTTTTTTTTTAAAGATTTTATTTTTTTCCTTTTTCTCCCCCAGCCCCCCGGTACATAGTTGTATATTCTTTGTTGTGGGTCCTTCTAGTTGTGGCATGTGGGATGCCGCCTCAGCGTGGTTCGATGAGCAGTGCCATGTCCACGCCCAGGATTCGAACCAACGAAACACTGGGCCACCTGCAGCGGAGCGCGCGAACTTAACCACTCGGCCACGGGGCCAGCCCCAGATTTTCCCAGATTTTATCTCTAGCCCAGACATCTCCTCAATCTAACAGGTATCTCAAACTTAACATCTCTGCCCTGCTGCTAAGATTTTGTATTAAATTACAACTCCAAATTCATCTCAGCAGTTTTGAAATGTCATCCTTATCAAATGGCAAATACTTGAATATGCTTCATTCTACTATATTTTTTATGTTCCAGTAGTGAGAGTCTTATCTATTCTTCCACAATGATTTGCTTCATAGGAAGGTGTTTAAACTTGAAAATGCTCCGGAAAGCAATTTTTGCATTAAAAATTTATTATACTTCAAAGAAAATAAAGAAACTTCTAAATCCTGAACATTTCTATCACATAGTCAATATGTGGACTGTTACTAGTCAGCTATTCACCAATTTCATTTTCTTTTCTGTTTGGAAAGACAGCTGGATAGTTAACATTCTCCAGCCAAACCTGCAGACTGAGTTCTAGTTGATGGAAGGTGAAGGAAAGTAAAATGCAATATACAAAAACCAACAGTATCTCTACATACTACCAATAGGCAATTTTTTAAAATACCATTTAAAGTGTGAAATATTTAGGGATAAATATTTAAGGATAAATCTGACAAAAGATTTGCAAGACCTGTAAACTGTAACTCCAAAACACTGTAGAGAGATTTAAAGAATATCAAAATAAATGAAGACATATATGGTGTTGATGGCTCAGAAGACTCAGTATTGTTACAATGCCAACTCTCCCCAAATTGATCTACAGTTTCAACAAAATCCCAATCAAAATCCAGGAGATGTTTATTTAGAAGCCGATAAGCTGTTTCTAAAACTCAATTTAAAATGAAAAAGACCTAAATAGCCAAAACAAATTTGAAAAAGAAGAATGAAATTGGAGCACTTACACTGCAAGACTTCGAGACTTATTAGAAAGCTACAATAATCAAGACTGAAGCCATCTATGGAGACTCTGTATGTTCAAAACTAATTTATCATAAATGCATTTTAGTTTATCACCCCTTCTAGGATTTGGGGATTTTGCAAGGGGGGTTGGATAACACCAATCATCAACATGGGAGACTCAGGCTGAGTCTCAAGTGACGGCAAAAGTGATCATATGATTAGGGAGAGTTGTAGGGTTAAAGGTTATTATTCTAGGCTTAATTACCCAAATAGTTTAGTTAAGCTTTAAGTGGTGACTGGATACTCCTCTTGTGATACAAATGAGAGAATCACTTTATACACGCATACAAGTTCCCCCTCTTCACATTCATTTGGTAAATAAATATTTATTGTGCACCTACTATGAACTCAACACTGTCCTAAATGGTGGGGATACAAGGGTGAATAAAATATGCATAGTTTAGCAGGGTTTTCTGGTGAGGAAGATTGGCCTGAGCTAACACCTGTTGCCAATCTTCCTATCTTTGCCCAAGGAAGATTGTTGCTGAACTAACATCCATGCCAATCTTCCTCTATTTTGTATGTAGGATGCCACCATGGCATGGCTTGAAGAATGGTGTGTAGGTCTGTGCCCGGGATCCAAACCTGCAAACCCTGGGCCACCAAAGCAGAGCGCACGAACTTAACCACTATGCCACCAGGCCATCCACTTGTCTGTTTTTTTTAATTAAGCTTACTTTGAGATAATTATAGATTCACAAGCATTTGTAACAAATAATACAGAAGGGTCCACATAATCTCTATGCAATTTCCCTCAAAGGTAACATTTTGGAAAACTACAGTACAATATTACAACCAGGTAACTGACATAAATACAATCCACCCATCTTATTCAGAGTATAGTTTTACTTGTACTCCTGTGTGTGTGTGTGTGTGTGTGAGTGTGTGTGTAGTTCTATGAATTTTTATCACATTTACCACCAGTCAAGATATAAAATGGTTCCATTACCACAAGGATCTCTCCTGCTGCCCTTTCACAACCACACCCACTCTCTCCCTCCACCCCTTACCCAGCCCCTAACGCTAGGCAACACTGATCTGTTCCATGTTTCTACCATTTTGTCATTTCAAGAATGTTATATAAATGGACTCATACAGTTTGTGAAGTTTTGGGGTTGGCTATTTTCACTCAGCATAATTCTCTGGAGATTCATCCAAGCTGCTGCAGATATCAATAGTTCATCCTTTTTATTGCTGAGTAGTGTTTCATGGGATGGACGTACCACAGTTTGTTTAAAGGACATCTGGGTTGTTTCCAGTTTTTGGCTATTATTATGAATAAATGCATTACGAACATTCATGGACAGGTTTTTGTGTGATCATGATTTTCATTTCTCTGGGATAAATGTCCAAGAGTGCAATTGCTGGGTCATATGGTAACTGCATGTTTGGTTTTACAAGCAACTCTCAAACTGTTTTCCAGAGTGGTTGTAGGATTTTACATTCCCACCAGCAATGTAAGAGTGACTCAATTTCTCTGCATCCTTGCCAGCACTTGGTACTGCCATTATTTTTTATTTTAGTCATTGTGATACTGACTGAAATTATAATTTGCATTTCCCTAATGACTATTAATGAACATCTTTTTATGTGCTTAGTTGCCATCTCATTACATAATTTTAAAGCACAAAACAATCTGTAAGATTTAGTCCAGGTAAGTGAACCCTTTCACGTTACACATGAGGAAACCGAGGCCCAGATTAGTTAGTGATTTATTCCAGATTATTTATGGCCAGTATCAGAGCAAGAATTAAAATCACAGTTTCCTGCATCTGAGACTAGAATCTTTCCCGTATGTCACATTATTTTTCATCATTTCTTCTATTCTGTAGTCTGCATAAATTTTTCCCTCCAAAAGCGCTTTGATCTAACTTATTATATTTTTAAATACCATTTTTCTGCAGGACTCTAATTTTAAGACCTCAAAAACTTTACCTGTATTAAATTGGTTTCTAGTGTGTTATTATGCTCTGGCCTCACAGCTCCAAAATATATTCAGATTTTCTTTCCTTTTCCTTTGAATCGTATAGATAACTCTCCTGGGTCACGGTTTCATGCTTCAAGTTTCCAAAGTGAGCCTATGTCTCGTTCTACCACGTTCTTTATAAAAATGGAGATGGGGCTTTTTTCCTTCCTGCAAGCTAATTAAGAATTTTTTTTTTTTTTTTTAAAGATTTTGTTTTTTCCTTTTTCTCCCCAAAGCCCCTCCGGTACATAGTTGTATATTCTTCGTTGTGGGTCCTTCTAGTTGTGGTATGTGGGATGCTGCCTCAGCGTGGTTTGATGAGCTGTGCCATGTCCGCGCCCAGGATTCGAACCAACGAAACACTGGGTCGCCTGCAGCAGAGCACGCGAACTTAACGACTCGACCACGGGGCCAGCCCCAAAGCTAATTAAGATTTTTGAATGCAACACATCACAGCTCAGTTGTCTCAATTATTCCACCCTCTCAAGAAGATCACATTGAATCCTCTCTAATCTCCTATCTTTTCCCTACAGGAAAGAAGGGAGGGTTATATTTCTTTCTACACAGAAAGAGAAGATAAAGAGAAATATACATCTGAGCCTTCTTCCCTTCTTCTCCTACTTACCCACACAGCCTTTTTTCTGTTGGATTTTCCAACAAGGGGAAATGGCAGGCACAAAGTGAAGGACACAGCAGGCACAGATTCCTCCACTCGAGAAGACCCCCAGCACGTCTCCCTCTACACACATCTCATCTCCCCACGGTGAGCACCGATTCATGTTCCAGCAGCATCAGAGCACAAGATGCCAAGAAGCGGCTGGAATAATAGCAGTTAAATTCCTGTGGACTAAGACCTGTCATTTGATTCCCTTAAAAGACTTCATAACAAGGTCACTTGATTGAATAATAAACTCAAGGTTAAAAGAAACCAAAATAAAGGATAAAAGCTAACTCCATAAAAACTAGATATAACAACCAGACAAAGCAACCTAAAAGAAGAGTGAGAGAAAATTTAAAGGGAAAACACTAATCATGTAATAATAAAGGTAATAAAAACCTCACAGAAGGGAATGCAAACTGGCATAAGGGAATTTTTCGGGATAATGGAAATGTTCTAAAAGTAGATTGCAATGAAAGTCTCACAACTGAATAAGTTTACTAGAAACCACTGAAATGTACACTTAGAATGGATGAATTTTATGGCATGTAAATTACACTTAAAGATATTTTTTAAAAACTTGCATCGGTAAAAAGTACAAAGTTTACATGGTAGCCAGAGGTGAAAGACACAGGGCTGTCATGAAAAGTAAAAACAAGAGAGTTATGAAAGAATACACAATGAATATACAACCCCTAAGCTGTCTTTTGTAATTATTTGTACTTTAAGGAGAACGGGGAGAGCTTCCTAGTATACTCCAGGAATCATCCATGAAAAAGCAGAAGAAAGCATTATATTGTGTTCATCTTAAAAGACTCTAATATCCATTCCATCGCATACTTAGGATTATGACCCCTATTCCTATGGATTCTTTGAAAATATTTTGTTATTTTCTTTATCTTATCACTGATAACATTAGTAGTACCAGTTACTTAAAGAAAGATTTGCTTCCTTATTTTAGGGCCAAATTTTTTCATGGTGACACAACACCTTTTAAAAATGTCACTTGCTGAGAAAACACAACACAGGATTTGAACGTGTGTGTCCTTAGGGTTTTGTCTTCTTTTAAATAGTTGAATTGTGGGACTTTCACATTTATGACTGCCATCTGGCTTGATGTCTTTTCTTTCATTACTTGGGGAGATGGCATGGTGGGGATGAAGAACGTGGCCTCTGGAGCCAGACGACCCGGGCCCAGGTCCTTGACTTATCAGCTGTGGACCCTGGGGAAGTTCCTTGGCACATCTGTGCCTCAGTGTCTCATTTTTAATATAAGGATGATAATAATAGTGCCTTCTTCATATCCTTCTTATGAAGACTAAATGACTTAGAGTTCGTAAACTGTTTAAAGAGCACATCACACATAGGAAGCACTATTTCTAAAAAAAATTTTTTTAAACCACAGGGGTCACCAATACATAAATGCTCATTTCAAAAATGTATTACAATAGCCCTTTTCAGATCCTCAAGAGAATAGTGTATATATTACAGTTTTGTCTGAAGGGAAAAACAAAATCTTGAATATCCATAAAACTTTTTACTAGATTTTTACATATATCACCAGTCAGATGGAGAAATGGGCTTATGGCAGTTGAGTAATTTGTCAAAAACAGGTAGTAAGCAACAAGGCTAACCTACTCTTTCCTCTCTATGCCATGAGCAGAAAAGGAATAATAGTATGGTTTTACACATTTAGATATTGTTTATCTTTAAACCACTTTCTCCACAGTCCTAATGCCACAGAGAATTAATCTTACAGTAAATTATTCCTCACATATTGGGTTTCTTCGATGGGGCATTTCTCCCCAAAATTTTTCAACGTGTGGAAATCTGATGTTTTTAATTAAAAGGTTTGTTTGTTTGTTTGTTTGTTAAACTCCAACTGAGTTAAAAGACTCTCAAAGAAATTTTTTTTTTTTAAATATTGGCACCTGAGCTAACAACTGTTGCCAATCTTTTTATTTTTTTCTGCTTTTTCTCCCCAAGTCCCCTCCAGTACATAGTTGTATATTTTAGTTGTGGGTCCTTCTAGTTGTAGCAAGTGGGACGCTGCCTCAGGATGGCCTGATGAGCAGTGCCATGTCTGAGCCCAGGATCCGAACCAGCCAAACCCTGGGCCGACAAAGTGGAGCGCTCGAACTTTACCACTTGGCCACAGGGCCGGCCCCCCAATTTTTTTTAATATGTTAAGTATGCCTGGCAACTCCTGACTTGTAGCTTCTGTTTAGGGAATCTCTTTCTAAAGATTTTTTTTTTTTTTTTGTCAATCCAGATTACTAATAATTAGAACCACTACTATTTAGATGTATCTACACGTATTTTTCCAAAAGTTCATTCTGGTTTTCAGTGGATATTTTGGTATTTAAGAGATGGAAGATTATGATTAAAGAAACTGTAACCCTCTCATGACTTTAAGCTGCAAAATCTAGATGACTTTAGTCCAAAATATTTCAAATTAAACACTTAGACTTAATTTTTTAAAATATGACTCAATTTGTAAGCTTAGTATTTATTTGGACATTCATTTATAATAGCTGTCATCTATGTGGACTGGGTCCTTTCTGCTGCTGTTCCTATATGGTTTCATTTATGCATTATTTTTAATCAGCTGGTATTTTCCCATGTGATTTCCTTCCTTATTCGGGGTTCTGGTTTTTAATGTAATTTTACCTACACAGCACTTTTCTCTCTCTGATTACTTTATTTTAGATCCCAACATTTCAGACACAAGTTCTTAATTCCTCATTTTCAGAATTTCCCCATCATAGAAGATAGCTATTTTAAAATCTGACATAAATGAAAAAACTGGAAAGAATGTGGTGAAACTTCTAGAAATATTTCATAAATAGTTTAGTCCTCACTACTATTATGAATTTAAAAAGTTATTTCCAATTTCTTTATGACACAGATAATCTGGTAACAGTCTTAGTCTCACAGAATGACAAGAAGGTGAAAATCACAATGTACTTCTCTTCATAACTGATGACCCATTTAGATCAATTTCCTGAGCATATTCTCTGAATTGTTTTATTAGGAGTGATAATGGGTTTAGATGACATTTATTTAATTCTCTCCCTTGGGCCTCCTTGTGACTGACAATAAACGTTTTCATGATAACAGGGGAAGCCTGAGCTTGTTTGCTAAAACAGAGAACTCACTTTCAAAATGATACCTGGAATGAGAATTCTTACCGTCATCTGACATTTGTATAATTTTCCTCTTTATGACTCTGAGTCCAGAAGCAAGTATGACTGAATCTAACAAGCGTATTTTCTGCATTCATTCTTTCTTCTTGGAATAGCCTCTGACACTACTTTCTAAATTGGTCATTAAAAATATTCATTAAAATAAAGGAGGGTGGGAAATGTGACTAACTGTTTGCCAGAAAGAGGAGAAAAGGGTGGACGAACAGCTGGCTAGTCTCTGCTGTGGTTCACTGATTTTCTCTGGTCTATAAAATTCCATTGTGAATATAACGCATCTTATTTATCTATTATCCTATAAATGGTAATAAGGGTTTTTCCAGTTATTTTGCTATTACAATTTTTAAAAAATGTTGCTAAGAATATCTCCTGACTATAAAGACATCCTGTATGCCATAATTTCTTTAAAGTATTTACACAGTATTTACCTGGTTTCTTTAAGGTATTTACCTGGTACAAGATACGTCTTTAGAGTAAAATGCCAGAAGATGGCCAGTTAATATAGTAAGTTTCAAATGTGTCATTCAGAATCCTAATCTGGACTATGGCCATGAGCAGCCACTACCACAATCTATCCCCACCATCCTCCTCCACCGACGGGGACACATGGTCAGGACACCACCTGCCCTCTGACATGCACTTTGACTCAGCTCAATATTTCACTCTCAAAGTTTCTTTCATACTCCTTTAGTGCTTTCCTCCGAAATATTAAAAATCATATCATTTTTTAAAAAATGGTTTATGACTTTGATTTCAGAGAAAAAGAAATCAAATGAAAAATATTTTTATTAAGTATTTTGCACACACTGCATATATTACAGGGTTGTTTCCTGAAGAATAGAAAGCCTAAATTCTACTTTATATAGGGGAAATATTTCCCCTTCAAGATACACCATTCACTATACCAAAAATTCTTCAAATATTAACCATAACTAAACATGAGGATAAATGATGGCAACAGTTCCACTAACCCCCAGTGAGCATTTATTTACTGAGCATGACCCATGTCAGCATTGCCATATTTAACTATGCTTACAACTTTGAGAGGAATACATTTACATTTTTAAAAAATGAGGCTCAGAAAAATGAAGTGACTTTCCCATAGTCACAAAACAAATTGACTCCAATTCTGGAGATCTTTCCTCCAAAAAATAGCTCTCCATCCAAAATTGTACAAGAACTCAATCTGATTCCTATATATTCCTGTGAAATTTTGAATTGCTTACCCAGGACTAAGTTTTTCAGAAAAAGAATGTTGGTTAAGCCTTAAAATACTAATGACTTCTAAACAATATTTCATTTTTCAAAAATGGTCATCAGTCCCTTTACTAATAGCAAATAAGACTAAGTATACATTAAACTAACTTGTATTTATTTAATCTAATAAATTATTCTCCTTACACTACATGGCACACTTAAATCCACAGAGAAGAATCCACACAGAAGAAAGGTCCACTGCACACTTCAAGCATTTTCTTTTTTAATGAAACTTAGATCTTGCAGAAATAAAAATTCCAACCTAAATACCTATGACAAGCAAAACTTTCCAGAAGTTGATCAGTCTGACTGTTGAGTATCTTCCGAGCATACTAGGAATGGGTTTATAACGAATAATGAGATATTTGGATTGCCAAAATTACTGAAATCTGCTTTACATAAACTCTCGTTTACTTTTTTTTGGGTAAAGGAGCACAGAATAAAATGACTAAATGAAATACACATCTAAAATGAAAAAAAAATCTAAAAATGTCATTTTAGCCATTCATGTACTTCCTCAACAAACCATATAGCAGTACTGTATAAATAAGTATTAAAATTTCTGTTTAATTGCTTTTTCCTTTCCTACATTGTAATAAATATTGAACTTCCACAAGGCAGGAAGAGAGGCAAATGATGAAAAGAAAGAAATAATTTACTAACTACATATTTAAGAGTATAACGGTAGTCAGTCACATTTAGCACACCCAAAACAACAACAGAACATTACATCAAGGTAGCTATTTGCAGTTTAAAACAATTTACCCTAGCACAAGCATCTTGCTCCTACCCTCAAAGTCTAACAAGCTCTATGGAGCTTTTATAATCAATCTATTGTCTTTTAAGTATGTCTACCAAAATCAGGCAACAGCTTTAGTTGCATTCTTCATTTGCTCCTAACCTGCTAGGAAGCATCTGCCAATCATAAAGATGCAATGATAGATGATCATTTAGTGTGACAAACAAACCTCTCTCTTTTCCAAATACAGCACTATACTGATAGAACTGTCTTCTTAAATAGGAAGTTAACCAGTTCCTAAAATCTCCTTCCACGAGATTTTCAAATCATAAAGGAAAGATACTGCATTTCCAAAATATTTTTCTGCTAAGAATGTCTGAAGGAATTTCTTTACTGATCTAAAGTTTAGTTATGCCTTTCACTAACACTGTTCTCTACAAGCAGAGAAGGACACTGAAGGAAAGATACTACACTAAAATTAGTCAGAAAAAAAGTGAGAATTCTCATCCACTTCTACTGGGACTACAATCTGTCTGTAAACCTACTTGGCAATATTTATCAAGAGACTAAAATTTTATACCTTTTAACCTGGTAACTAATGAAATAATCAGAGAGAGGGCAAAGATGCACTTTACAAGATGTTCATTCCAAGGTATGATAAACTCAAATTGGAAACTAAATGTCCAACAACAGCAACACAGAGGAATAGTTAAGTAAATTATGACATGTTTACTGAAGTCATGAAAGAGAAAATTTTTTAATGGCATGGGAAAATGCCAGAAATATAATGTTAAGGAAAAAAATAAGATAGAAAACATCACAGTATGACCAAAATTACTTTAATCTCTCTCTCTCTTTCTCACACACACATACCCCCTTTGGAATAGGCGGTCAGTTTCCTTTTTTCCTAAATAATTCATAGATTTTCTACAGTGAGCATGCATGCAAGCAGCGGTAACTTTTCACATCAGCCTGCAATGTGTGCAGCATATCCCTTGCTGACAAGATGTGTTCTGAAAACTTCATCTGTGCCAGCTGAATAATCTACTCCTTTCTCGGTGCCAAAGTGCCCTATAGCAGAACTTCCCGACCAGCATCCTCCCAGCCTCAGAGGCAGTCTCCCAGGCCCTCCACTGTAGAGAGCACCTTTACGTATATCATAATTCCTTGTTTCCACATCTCTCTCTTCCATCAGAAAGCAGCTTCCTCAGGAGAGGGTCTACGCCTTGTTCCAGCGCCCAGGACAAAACCTGACAGACGTCAAAAAGGAATTAAAATTTAAAGGAACTAAATGACCCAAGTTTACACAAAACAAGGATAATACTGAAAGAGGTTACTTTAAAACCTTGTTGAGGAATTGCTTCTGTTTACTTATTTCCCCATTTTTCTCATTTGAGACAGTAAATGCAAATAGCTCTATTTCACATCAAATAGACAAAAAGAAATAGACACAAACTTCAAGTAGATATCTATTTTTTTACACAGATTTTCTTGTAAAGAAGTTCTATTACCAGATAATATAATAGAGTTGTTTTCAGAAGCTATTTTCTGATATGAATAAAATCTTGTTTACTCTGAATCAGAGAACAGATTGTATTTTTAGGTTAAAAGTAATTATCTCTCTGCCCTTTGGGCAGCCAGGGATCTCCAAATTAAGAGTCAAGCTTAAATTTCAGTTCATCCTAGCTACCAATGACAAAGTACAGTCCCTCTGAACAGATGCAAGTGATACTGAGCATGTATGCGGGCTAGAGAAGATACAGGTACAGAAGAAGGCCAGACCCACATCACGTAGTTTCACTATTTTGTGTGAAGCTCTGTAAGGATCCAGAGTATCAGAGACTCATCTTACTAAATGTACATACGAGTAAGTTTTCCACATCTAAATTAATTATTTTGGATTATCAATGACAGTACATTGGCAACCAATGGTAATAGCTGACTCAATTTCATTCGTCTGAACTATAGAGACTATATAATTTTACAGAATTTTATATAGCTAGAAGGAAACATGGAGACTATAATCCAACTTGGTCATTTACCATTTTATAGAATAGAATATTGAGTCTCTGAGCGGTTAAGTAATTGGCAAGAGGTGCACAATTACTGGTGACCCAAACTATTCCTTAGGGTCCAAACTGAAGCAGGATAGACCAGGAAGAGAGTATTACTCCAATGGGTCAGGAACAAATACAAAAACAATGCATAAAAGATGCTGAAGTGGTTCTTTACATACGCAAAAATATAGGTCTCTCTACGTCAGGTAGAGCAAAGGCACCCATATCAGGCATGAACTATTCATTTACTCACTACTTTCTCAATGAACGAAGATTATCATAGTCTGACTTCTCCAGGAGAGCAAGGGCATCTTGATACACAAAGCAAGCTCTGTCCTACAAAAAACTGTGCCCCAGCAAATAGGAAGAAGGTGGAAAGCTTAAAGGAGGGAGCATACAACGCACTTAAAATTACTGAATCTTAGAAATAGGATGTTCTTCTCTTTCCCCCTTTTACTTTTTCCTCACCTTTTGCTGAAAGATAGCTTAAAACAGAAACGCAGTATACAAAATATCAAACACACAGCTGCTCTGTGTGGGGAGAGGGGCAGGGCAGTTGATACAGAAACCTCTCCATTCTCTTAGTTCTTCGGAAACTCTGTTAAGGAGTTTAAAAACCAGAGATCTAGTTCAACCAATTTATTTTACAGAAACTGAGGCCCAGAGAGACTTGCTAATGGTCTCATAGCTAATTAGTGACACAGCCTGGACTAGAACCTACGTTTCCAGTGTCCTGATCCTAAACTTTTCGACTTCACCACACCACTAACAGACTGTTTCAGCCATTTGGGGATAGTAGCCAAGGAGTAATACACCGTTCTTTTTCCTCGTATAATTTATATTTATTAGACACATAATATACTTTCACTAAAGACATTAAAAATCAAATTTTCTATAATTTTGTTAAAAAAAATAAAGCTAAGCAAAAAGAAAACAACTTAGCTCCCGTTCCCCCTCTAGAGAAAATTGATGTCAATATTTTGGTGTATATATATCCTTCCAGACTTTTTCATATGTAAATATATACAGATACACACTTTAGAAAAATGCTCTTCTAAGCAGCTTATTTTTATTTAATATGTTATGAATGTCTTTCCACATTAATATAATACACAACTACACATTAAAGACTGCATGGTATTTCACCATATGAATAAATCATTTTATTTATCCACTCTTCTCTTTGTCATTTAGGTATGTACACTGTTCATTAAACTTTTTTATAGTACCACTACTACTACTACTACTATTACTACTACTATTATTACTACTCCTACTACTACTACGACTACTCCTACTACTATTATTATTACTACTACTACTACTATTACTACTACTACTACTACTATTACTACTACTACTACTATTACTCCTCCTCCTACTACTATTATTACTGCTACTATTACTACTACCAGTCCTATTACTATTATTACTACTACTACTCCTCCTCTAACCACCTTGTAGACCAATCTCTGTGAAAAGCCAAGAGTAGTTCATTAGGATAAATTCCTACGGGTGGAATGCTAGATCAAATAGTTATTTTTTGTTTGTTTGTTTTTAGACAAAATTTCAAAGTGCCTTCTATAAAATGAGGAACCAAGTCACAAATCCACTGACAGCATATGAGTCGGCTATATCAACATTCCAGACAACACTGGGTAGTTATTTTTTAATCTTTTAATATGCTAAGATGGAAATGGTCCTTATTGTCTTAATTTTTTGTTTCTTTCATTAGTCGTGAGGGTAAACATCTTTCCATGTAATGTACTATTCTTAAAGACCTATAATATAAATAAGACAGAAAAGATTATAGAGATGGTCTGCAGCTTGTCTAAGATTAAAGTATGAAAGAACATGTTGTCATGGGAGTTCAGAATACAGTTCTCAAACAATCTTATAAATGAGGTTTCACAGGAATGTCTTAACACACAGGAGGAGAATCCAAAGCAAACTCGAGAACTGCAAAGAGAACTGAAAATACACAGGAACTGAGAGGTGACCACCTGGGAAGCAGACCCCAGATCTCAGAGAGGAGACAACAAACCCCCCATGGAAAGGGGGTCAAACTGTCTCACGCTGAGATCTGTCACACACTGGGATGCACCCCAACTTCAGGCAGAGACGTGAGAGCGGGGACAGCTTTGAGTTCTGGTCCAGCAAAGACAAATGACACGAAGTGAGCTAACAGCATCCACAGTCCCTGGGGAAGACACGGCTTGGAGACGGAGCAACTGGGATGCCATCCAATTTCTCATGTGGCCACGTACAGTCCACTTATGCCCTTTCAAATGCATCCCTGTTTTTCTAGGTTGAAGTCATTTCTGTTTCACTTATCTCAAAAACCTAGCTAAGTAAAAAATTCCAAATGCAGGAGAGGTCCTGGTTTTATAATTTGTTCATGAAAAGTTATGCTTAAATATCAATAAGTACTTTAGTATTCACATTTTAGAAGCATTCGTGGAGCTTACTATTTAAAGGAACCCTGGGATAAGGCCTTTTGGAAAGCAATAAATTATTTTAAGCACTCCATAATTTATGTCCTATAAATACATTGCCCTTCAACATAATGTTTTTCTGGAAACCACATTACAAAATGGATCATTTTAACAGAAAAAAATGCTTTAATTGGATAAAACACAGAAATGATTCAAGAATATATCAGAAAAGCAAAGATACAACAATTAGAAACCTCTAAAACATTTACAAGTGCAAACTTAGGATTTTTAAGTGAGCATAAATATAACAGCTGCACATTATACAAGAAGGATCTTAAAGTATTATAATGTACATACAATACTCATAAAAAATACAAGCCAACATCCCATAAATTTTACTAAAAATTTATAAGTCAGAAAAAAGAAACATTAATCATTCAGATCAGCCTGAACAGCCAAAAGGGAACTATACACTGAAAGAAGGGCTTTTTACCCTCCTTTGCTTTGGTTATACGGCAGGTATTGATGGTTGCACTGATGCCACAGGGCACTTCCTCAAATGCTGGCTGGCTAGACCATCTCCCAGATCAATTTCTAGATCTTTGTTGAATGATACTGAAACTGTTGTGTTAGAAGTAACTCAAATTTTGATTAAATAATTATAATTTCCACAGGAAGAAACCAGAATGTGTCTTCTTATAAACTAGTCCTACTTTGTGAAAACGGATTTTCCTATATCCACTTTAGCTATGCTCAAATGGCAATTCCACTCACTCTCTGGATCTATCTTTATATGATATATTTATATAAATTTTTAATTTAATAAATTTTATTTATTATATATTTATATAAAAAATCTTTATATTTGAGTAGATATTTTCAAGGCAAAAAATATTTAATAAGTAGTTCTTAAGGACTTCTGAAAAATAAAGGCCTGGGACTGATACTAACTTGCTTTGGCTACTCAAATAGAGACTACTCAAAGAAACTCAAAATTAGACGACAGTATTCCTATTTTATGGATTTTTAACACTGTACTCAAAGAAATGAGGAAGCTTATTCAAGTTCATACATCTAGTGAATGACAGACCAGAGATCTCAACAGCCACTTCACAAAAGAGGAAATACAAACAGTCAATAAGTATAAGAAATGACGCCCAACCTCATCAGTTATCAAGCAATGCAAATTAAAACCATAATAAGAGGGGCCAGCCCCGTGGCCGAGTGGTTAAGTTCCCGCACTCTGCTTTGGCAGCCCAGGGTTTCACCAGTTCAAATCCTGGGCGCAGACATGGCACCACTCATCAAGCCATGCTGAGGCGATGTCCCACATGCCACAACTAGAAGGACCCACAACTAAAATATGCAACTATGTACTGGGGAGATTTGGGGAGAAAAAGCAGAAAAAACAAAACAAACCCATAATAAGATACTGCTACACACATGCCAAAATGGCTACAAAAAATTTTTAACTGGCAATCAATTATTGGCAAGGACATACAGTAACAAGAATTCTCAAATATTACTGATGGGAGTGTAAATTAGCACAACCACTTTGGTGGAAAAACTGCTTGGTGGTATCTGTAAAGTTCGGCCCTAATTGTGCATACCCCACATCCCAGTGACTCCTCGGCTAGGTATATACTTAGCAGAAATCCATACGTATAAAGCCACGCGCCAAATGTGCATAGCAGCATTATTTGTAACGGCCAAAAGTTGGAAACAGCCCAAATGTCCACCAAGAGTAGAATGGACAAATAAATTGTGGTATATTCATACAACGAACGACCATAAACAGCTTTTTAAAAATTTACAGCTAATGTAACAACATGGATGAATTTCAAAGGTAACACTAAGTGAAAAAGGTCAAACACAAAAGGATGCATACAATGTGATAAGATTCATAATAAAATTCAAACCAGGCAAACCAATACATGGCGATTATCTTTAGGGGAGAGAATAATGACAGCAAGGGGCAGAAGAGAGGCTACTAAGGAGCTGCTATTCTGTATCTTGAGCCAGACAATGATCCACAGGTGTGTTCACTTTGTAACATTCACTGAGCTCTGTATTTATGATGTATGCATGTTGTGGATGGCTGTATTTCCATTTAAAATGTTTACGTTTGTGAAAACAGTTCATGTTTGTTTAAACATGAATCTGATAACGTCACTGTCATGCTAAAAACCCTACAACAGGCTTCCCATCACACGGGGAAGAATCCAAAACCCTTCCCCCCTTACAGACCCTCCATGCTGGTCCTGGATCTGGCTCTGACCTGACTCCCCAGCCCTCCCCACGGTCCCCGGCTCCTGCCACACCCATATCCCGCGGCCTCAAACACCCAGCTCATGCCCACCTTAGGGGCTTTGCCTCTGTACCTCCCTCCACCTGCACACTGACATCAATCCCTGAACTCACTCAGGATTCTGCCTACACATCCTCTATTCAGAGGTGACTTCAGAGGGGCTTTTCCTGACCACCTTATCTAGAACAGTCTCCCCATCACTCTATCCAGCTTTATTTTTCCTCATAGCACTTATCACAATCTGAAACAATATTATATATTTTTAATTTCTTTATTGTCTATACCCCCTCCATTAAAATATGAGTTCCCTAAGAGCACAGACTTTGTTTTGTTCCCACCAGGACAGTAGCACCAAGCAGGTACATAAAAATGGTACCGTATGAATAGAAAATGGGCATTTTCTTTTCCTGTAAAGGAAATTTTATATTTGTAATGATTTATTTCTGTGTTTATTTGTTTAACATGTCTCCCTTCCTCGAGCATAAGCTCCAGGAACACAGACGCATGTGCTCACCATCTTATGGCCAATACACAGCATAGGAACCAGGCAAAAGCCAGGTGCTGAATAAATATTTGTGGAAGCAAAAGGTGGACATGAGGGCACCACCGAAACTTCACTTTTTTCTAAGCTCACTACAAACACGCACTGCAACGCCCTGGTCAGGATCTAAACACGAGGATTACTGCCTGAATTAAGCTCCTTTCATCTCAAAGCCCTAGAAAGCACCATTGCCCTCTCACCTCTGTGCGCGGGCTCAGAATCATTCATTTAACAAAACATTTTGACTGATCACCATTATTTATGGGAAGCTTAACATAAATTTCCATTCCCTCCTTGCTGTCCTTAGACAGGCCTGCTTCCGAGGCTGGGCCTCGTTGTCATCTGGGATCTGGATTTCGGGAGAGTTCCCACCGCTCCCTGACTGATGGAAGCGGCTCACTGTCCGAAACTGGGTGTTCACAGCTGGGTGTATGCTGAACACCTGCTTTCTTCCTGGGAGGCAGGAATTTCGGTACAGGCTAGGCAGAGGGTGCTTACGTGACCAGCCCTCAATTAAAACCTTGTCTCAAATGAGCCTCCCTGGTGGACAGCATTTCACACGCGTCACCACAGTTTGCTGCTGGAGGAATTAGGTGCATCCTGTGTGACTGGCCTGCGAGAGGACCCCTGGAACCTTGTGCCTGGGCTCCTCCGCACTTTGTCCCATTCCCTCTGCTGACTTTGCTTTGCGTCCCTTTGCCATTAATGACTCACAGCTGTGAGTACCACTAGATACTGAATCCTGTAACTCCTCTGAGCAAATCACAGAACCAGGGGTCACTGGGGTGGTCCCCAACACACCTCCCAATTCTGAAATGGATTATAATCAATCACAACACCGGGGAAAAACAAAAGAAGGAGCAGAACCATGACCCCATCTTCGGTACTCATGCCTACGCACGACCCCCACCCCGTGAGTGCGGGCTGGACCTAGTGACTTGCTTCTAATGAATGGAATGTGGCAAACATGAGGGGACGTCACTTCCAAGATTAGATTACAAAAGACTGTGACCTCTGTCTTGCCCACACTCTCTCTCTGGCTCCTCTTTCTTGCTCCTTCTCATGAAACAAGCTGTCCTGTTGTGACCCGTCCTCTGGGGAGGCCCATGTGACAACAAATGGGGAGGAGCCTCCGGCCAACAGCCTGTGAACTGAATCCCACCAGCAGCCACGTGAGTGAGCCAGGAAGCAGATCCTCCCCGACGTGAGCCCGGGATGACTGCAGCTCTGGCCGACCCCTGAGGGTGACCTGGTGAGACACTCTGAGTCAGAGCAGCTGTTGAAGCCACACCTGGATTTGTGACCCGCAGAAACTGCGATAATAAATGTTGTTGAAAGTCACTAAACTCTGGGAGTAATCTGTCACGCCACAAGAGACAACTACCACATTCTACCACCCAGAACAACTAAAAATCCAGTACTATATATGAAACAATGGTTTCCAGACATTGCACAGCAGACAGCAAAGGACAGTGACTCCTGAAAAAATACGAAACAATCAAAGTGAGCCTGGCTGCCCTTGCTTTATTGCACAGAAAGTGTCAAGGCCGTGGCACAGGGAGGGGACCCAGGCAGGGCCCAGCGGCCTCCCTGAGTTCAATGAGGCCAAGGTGGTTAGAGTTCACAGGGAGAGCTCTAGAGAGAAGTGGCACAGAGAGAGCTCAGACATCCGCCGAGGGTCCTCCCCACCAGTCTTCACCCCAGTACTGAGGAGCCTCTGGGAGAAAAGTGCCCAGGGAGGGGAATCCGAGGGACCAACCACTCAAACTCAAACAGGAACAGAGCCTGTTTCCACCAGGCAGAGTGGGGAAAACCTCCTAAATCACAGGGCATGGGGTACAGCACTCCGAAGTACACTGCCTCACCAGTGGGGAAAAATTAGCCTTGGATGAAAGGAACTTTGGTCTCACCTAATAAAGCTCAAAAACAAGACTCAAAAAAGCAAAAAGGCAAAGGATTATATGCCCAAAAAGTTGCAGGCCAACATATACTGGTATATGGGAGAGAACGGCTGGGGGTGGTTCTGAGTGTCTTAGATCAAGGGTAGAGTACGAAGCTGGATAAAAAGGCTGAGATGGCGCACTTGACCTGACCCAGGATTTAACCTGAGGCAAGGGCTAAGACAGGCTCGAATACATGCCTGGGATGGCTCCAGGAAGCTTAGAAGAAGTGAATGAAGTACACATGGCAGACTGTGACAGAAGGGATGAATCTAAAGGCTCAGAGAACTGGGCATGCTAGAATGGGTCAAGTATATCAGAGCAGAAAACCAACCAGCTACCAACCTCTTAGGGAGGGCCCGAGGACACTCCATTTACCAAGGCAGTTTAGAATGTACTGATGCAGGTGGATCAGCTCAGCGGAGAAGCTTGGTGCTGTCTGTCCCCTGCAGGCCAGTACTGACAGCAGAAGATACTGCTACAGATCTGGACTTCTTAAGGAGCAATGAGGATGCCAGGATCATAGAACAGCAGAGTCCAGGTAGCAGCATTTGACATTCAGAGTGAAGGCAGAGAAATTCAGGAATGTGTATCAAAATCAGAACCGCATCCAGGGGGCCTGAGCCAGAATGTATACAGACAGGTAATAAAGCATGTTATTCCTAGGGTCAGTCCACGTTGACTCTCACCTGCCCCTGGGGAAGGTGGGAGTCATGTCCCAGGAGAGACAAATCTCATTAAGACAAGGGAAACTGTCTGGAGAAGGGGACAGCTGGTGGCAGATGGATGAGATTGCCTTGTAAAGGGGATAAGATGAAGCAGTGAGAGGGGCTGTGGGAACAACGGGGCAAATAATGGGATGCACTCCAGCGAGAGGAAAAGGAAAGCGGGAGAGAGAGAGAGACCCCACCTTGGCTTTCTGTCTCCTGCCCTTTTTGCCTATTCTGCTCTCCCTCTCTCCTCACTTTCCCATCCCATCTTCTTCTCCCCACTCCTATTATTCCCGGTTCAGTCCACATCTTCACCAGAACTCCCTAACTGGGCAGCAATCGGAAGGATGCTTTTTTTACATTTTGAATACAATTTTATCATTCCTATCTTAAAAGCTGATGAGTTGAACACTACCTTCTTCAACTAAGGGGCAGTATAGTTAATACGTATTTCATTTTGGGGGGAAAACTTTAAGGCACTGTGTTGATAAAACCCGTAAATTCCGTAGTTCCTACATTTATTTATGTTTGAAAACCCCTGCAAAAATTAGGTTGTGCATATTTCAATGCACACACTGTAGAGTTTGTATTGAATGACAGACTTTCCTATTCATCCTGTAAACCAAAAGTCACTATGAACAGTACCCTACATAAGCAATTCTTCCCACCAATCGTGAATAAACATGAATCAAGGCAGGAGTTAAAATTTCATTCCTCAAATATACAGCAGTATATAAGACATATCCTGCTTTTCTAAGAATCCACTTTTTGTTAGAACTGAGAGAAAGAAGCTCTGGAAATCATCTAATCAGTTTACAGATAAGAACACTAAAACCCAGAGAATTAACAGAATTCTTCAGAATCACACAACCAAGCAGTGGCAGAGCAGACAAGTGTGCAAGAGCCTCCACTCTTAGTCCAAGGCTCACTCTTTCTACCAGACCATCCGACTTCTCAAGCAAATGGTTTTCCCCAAAGTTGGGGAAAAGGTAACATTCAAAAGCTAGTGTTTTTTAAGTGCTTTTCTCCTTGCAATCAAGTCCAACTATCGTCAAGAAGCCAAAAGAGATGAAACCTGCCATTCCATTCACCCACACAACATTTAGTCTTCCCTTTCGAAATCCGCATTTTCCTTCAGAGATTTCCATTTTGTCTTTCTTACTCATTTAAACCTGATTTCTCTCATAACCAGAGCTCCCAGGCAGAACACCTATGCCACGTGTGGGTGTGACAGAAAGAGTCAGCCTCCAAGTTACAGACCAGAGGCGGCTGGCTTGATGTTAACCATCAGTATGGACTAGATATTGGAACTGACTGCTTACCATTCCAACTTAACCACTTTTCAGGCTCAAAGGCAATTATGCATATTGTTAAATGACATTAATGATGCCACGTTTTAAAACTTTATTTCAACATTAAACTCTGCTCCCATAGGCTCAGTTTATAATTATATTGCTTATATAACACAGTCACCAACTCACAATATATTCATCTACATGTACATTCGCGATGCTAAAGGTCTCAGTATCAGAACAAAGGAAGAGCTAAGAAAGTGACTCATCAACTAACCAACGTTACAAAAGGCACCTTGAACTCAGCCACCAACAGTCACAGCAAAACCTAATTCTCACTCTTTCTATTTTCTTACTTTCCTTAGCCTGCTCGTTGGCCTTTATCTCTCCTTCAATACTGCGCATCTATCATTCCAGACATTCCTGTCCCTTCTCGCCTCTCCCTGCTATTATTCCTTTTTTAGTCCACTTTTCTCCCCTACTCCCTAAATTGGCCATCAGCCGGAAATAGATACATACACAATTTTTATCATTTACTCTACATTCTTAATACAGTTTTAAAAGCTGATGAACTGATTCCTGTATTCTATCCTTCAGTAAAGAGGCACAGAGCGTGCCTGGTAAGAGCCTAGACTGAGTTTCACTCCCAGGGTCCGCATTCTGCTCTGCAGCTTCTGGGCTGGCGGCCCCGGACAAGTGCTTCACCCCCTCGTTTCTTCATCTGTAAAATGGGAATATGAAAATAATATCATCTCTGTAGGGTTGCTATCAGAATTAAAAGAGGTGAAATATGTAAACTGTCTGACACACGGTAAGTACCCGCTAAATGTTGCCTCTCTCTCACAAAACATTGACCTAATGCTCCTTGTGACATTTGCCAGCTTTTCCTAGGCTTGGTGTTATGGGGCTGGTCACAGGGCATAAGGCTGTTTGGTTCCTCTTCTGCCTACAGCTGATAACTCCAAGAGCTATAGCTCTGAAGCTGTAGGTCAGTGGTTCTCAAATCCTGGTGAAACGTAGAAGAGGTCTGCTTGTACTTCTGACAATGAGCAAGAGGCCTCCCTCCTATTCTCAGCCCACTTGACTTCATGCAAACTCTACCTGTGGAAAATGAGCCAACTGCGCATTGTGACAATGTTAGTTTTATCCCTGCACATGTAAGTGTTTCTGCTAATCCCATATTCACCCTGCCCACCAGCAAGATCCTCCCATGCCACTTCCAACAGATACACCTAAGTGCCTCAAGTACACAGCCCTTTGTGTGCAGGTGAGCAGCGGGCATGACGAGGAGAGGGGAGACGAGGAAAAAGCACACCATGCGGCTACATAGAGGGCTGGCCAGGAGATGGAGCCAAGAAAAAAGGCAAGTGACACTGTTATGCCTAGCAAGGCAAAACGCGCAGAATCTTTAACCTGAAGTCCTCATTTTCACACTCCTTCATTAGAACAATAACAATTAAATAAAATACCTAGGAATAAACTTAACCAAAGAGGTGAAAGATTTGTACACCGAAAACTATAAAACATTGTTGAAAGAAATCGAAGAAGACACAAAGAAATGGAAAGATATTCCGTGCTCTTGGATTGGAAGAATTAATATCGTTAAAATGTCCATACTTCCTAAAGCAATCTATAGATTCAATGCAATCTCTATTAAAGTTCCAACAACATTTTTCACAGAAATAGAACAAAGAATCCTAAAATTTATATGGAACAACAAAAGACCCTGAATAGCCAAAGAATCCTGAGAAAAAAGAACAAAGCTGGAGGTATCACACTCCCTGATTTCAAATTATACTACAAAGCCATAGTAACCAAAACAGCATGGTACTGGCACAAAAAGAGACACACAGATCAATGGAACAAAATTGAGAGCCCAGAAATAAACCCACACGTTTATGGACAGCTAATATTCGACAAGGGAGCCAAGAGCATACGATGGAGAAAGGAGAGTCTCTTCAATAAACGGTGCTGGGAAAACTGGACAGCCACATGCAAAAGAATGAAAGCAGACCATTCCCTTACACCATACACAAAAATCAACTCAAAATGGATTAAAGACTTGAATGTAAGACTCGAAATCATGAGACTTCGAGAAGAAAACATAGGCAGTACGCTGTTTGACATCGGTCTGAGCAGCATATTTTCAAGTCCCATGTCTGACCAGGCAAGGGAAACAAAAGAAAAATGAACAAATGGGACTGCATCAAACTAAAAAGCTTCTGCACAGCAAAGGAAACCATCAACAAAATGAAAAGACAACCTAACAATTGGGAGAAGATATTTGCAACCATATATCAGATAAGGGGTTAATATCCAAAATATACAAAGAACTGATACAGCTCAACAACAAAAAACCAACAACCCAATTAGAAAATGGGCAAAAGATCTGAACAGAGATTCGCCACAGAAGATATACGGATGGCCAACAGGCGTATGAAAAGATGCTCAACATCATTAGCTATCAGGGAAATGCAAATCAAAACTACAATGAGATATCACCTCACTCCGGTCAGAATGGCCATAATTAACAAGACAGGAAACAACAAATGTTGGAGAGGACGTGGAGAGAAGGGAACCCTTGTTCAATGCTGGTGGCAGTGCAAACTGGTGTAGCCACTATGGAAAGCAGTATGGAGTTTCCTCAGAAAATTAAGGATAGATCTACCACATGATCCAGCTATTCCACTGCTGGGTATTTATCCAGAGAACTTGACAACACAAAGGCATAAAGATACTTGCACCCCTGTGTTCACTGCAGCATTACACACAATAGCCAAGACATGGAAGCAACCTAGGTGCCCATCAAGGGATGAATGGATAAAGAAGATGTGGTATTTATACACGATGGACTGCTACTTAGCCATAAGAAATGACGAAATCCGGCCATTTGTGACAACATGGATGGACCTTGAGGGTATTACGCTGAGTGAAATAAGTCAGAGGGAGAAAGTCAGATACCATATGATCTCACTCATAAGTAGAAGATAAAAACAACGACAAACAAACACATAGCATTGGAGATTGGATTGGTGGTTACCATAGGGGAAGGGGGAAGGGCAAAAGGGGTGGTTAGGCTCACGTGTGAGGGAATGGACTATAATTAGTTTTTGGGTGGTGAACATGATGTAATCTACACAGAATTCGAAATATGATGTACATCCGACAATAAAAAAGAACAATAACAATTAAAGATGGTTCAGGTTTTTTCCTTCTATGTTAATAATGAAGTAGAAAACATGAAAAATTGAGATATTTTTCCTTATGTCCAGGTATTCTGGATTAGTTGGTCTATTATCCAGCAATTAAAAAAAGAAATAAGGAGCATTTAGCCACTTAAAATTTTTCTATAAATTTAATTATTTAAATAATCAAATTAGGGATAACACCATAATACTACGCATTTGCATTAATTTTTAAAGGAAGATACGATGTAAAGTAATATTTAAAGCAAAACAGTTAAACTGAGCATCTCTAAAAAAAAAGTCTTTAACTCTCTTTCCATCAAGGCAGAGCTTTGACGTACAGGAACAACCTGAGGATCTTGTCAAAATGCAGATTCTGATTTTCTTCGTCTGGGGTGGGACCTGAAAGTCTGCATTTCTTACACTCTTTTGGGCCATGCAGATACTGCTGGTCTGTGGGCCACACTTACAGTAGCAAGAATTTAAGGCACTTTGCGGGTTAAAAAGCTATTCCTGATTTCCCAGTTTATCAGTTTCAAGCCTCTTGTGCGAAGTGTTCTAAGGAACAAAGTGAGCCCTCAGCTACCAGACGCTTCTCAACAGTAAGGGAGGGCGGTGAGGACGACCGAAGAGGAGAAGGCGCTGAAGGGGAAGCAAGTTTAAAAAGTCCTCTCCAGCCTCTCTGTCTGCCTTCCATTTGGTTTCCCCATGGAAGAGAGGGAAAATGTATGCCTGGGTCCTCACGTGGGTATCTCCTGGTTTCCAACTCACGGAATCCAATCCAGGCCTCCTCTCCACAGCACGTGCAGCTGTGCAAGATCAGCTGTCACTGGAAATGAGGGAAAACCAAGAACTGGATTACGGGATATGTCATATACATGAAACCTTAACGCCCAACTTCTTGTATGTGACTCCACTGTCAACAAAGATTCAGCCCCGAGTTCTCAACACTAATTAGAACATTTGAAATTGATCAGACACCAAGTTGGAAAAAGAGAGACAGAGAGAAACACAGGGTCCTCTCCTCCTAGGGATGTTGTGGGAATTAGTACTACAATCTATAAAATTTAAAACTTCACTTGTCTCTCACGAAGTCCAAGGATACTCTCCTCTTGAAGATCTGAATTAATACAGAAATGTATTTTGTAAAAGTTATGCTTTAAAACATTATCACTTTGACCCAGTAATCTCACTTTTGAGATTATATCCTATGAAAATAATCCTAAACAGGAAAACAATTTTAATCATGAAGATAGCCACCATACTTTATTTCTAATAGTAAAAAACTAGAGGGCCAGCCCAGTGTTAAGTTCACGCACTCTGCTTCAGTGGCCCAGGGTTTGCAGGTTCGGATCCTGGGCACAGACCTAGCATGGCTCGTCAAGCCTCCCTGTGGCGGCATCCCACATAAAATAGATGAAGACTGGCAACAGATGTTAGCTCAGGGCCAATATTCCTCAAGCAAAAAGAGGAAGACTGGCAACAGATGCTAGCTCAGGGCCAATTTTCCTCACACACACACACAAAAAAAAGAAAAACAAAAAAACAAAAAACTAGAAGCAATTTAAATGTTCAATAGATAAATGATTAAATATATTGATAATATATAAAATAGTAAATATATTATGATAATATATTTTTTATATATATCCTCTAGCTAGAATAATTACACAGCCATTAAAAATGCCACAACATGGCAAATGTGTATAATACAATTGCAACTTGTAAAATACACACAGGAAAAAAACTACGCGCACAGGAAAAAAGTTGGCAGTATACATATCAAAATATTAACAACTGTTGCATTTGAATGACTGAACTAGGTAAATCAATTTTAATTGCTATTTTCCAATATCTACAAGTGACCACGAATTTCATTTACAATTTAAAATTTCAATTAACGCAACCCCTTTTCTCTTTTTATTTCCAAAATAAATCTCATATAACATCACCTCCATGTACACTATATCAACCTAGAATGTATTAATAATAGCCAGCACGTATTAAGCACTCATGGCGCCAGGCACTGTGTTAAATGTTGTAACTGGGTTATCTCATTTAATCTTCACAACAATCCATGACGTAGGTTCTACTACGGATGGGGAAGCAGAGGTGAGTGACCAATGCTGGAGTCATCCCAGAGCCAGGGACGGCACTGGGCCCTGATGCCAGTTTCTGGGCACTAAAATCTGCACTCTTGACACTATACTGCCTCTCTGGAACAGCACGGAAACATTCAATAAGTAATAAAACCTTGATGAGACTTCTCCAGCAGTATGACAAAAAAGTGCCAGCGGAGAACTGTGCCAACTGTGGCACTCTCCCATTTCCCACCATATCATTCCTCTGGTCTGTCTCCTTTAGTCTGCCTCCCTTGCTCCTCATCCTGCCTTTCCATTCACTCCTCTTATTTCCCTCCCACACTTCTTCCCTACTGTATACACACCATAAGCTTTCCAGAGGTACCCAGCAGCATCCTTGGGCACCTTGGGCTTAGCTTCAATAATAAAACTGAAACAGGGGCCGGCTCCATGGCTGAGTGGTTAAGTTCACGCGCTCCGCTGCGGCAGCCCAGGGTTCACATCCTGAGCGTGGACATGGCACTGCTCGTCAGGCCACATTGAGGCGGCGTCCCACATCCCACAACTAGAAGGACGTGCAACTAACATATACAACTGTGTACAAGGGAGGTTTGGGGAGATAAAAGCAGAAAAAAAAAAAGATCGGCAACAGTTGTTAGCCCAGGTGCCAATCTTTGGGGGAAAAAAAAAAGGAAGATTGGCAACAGTTGTTAGCCCAGGTGCCAATCTTTAAAACAAAAAATAATAATAATAATAATAAAACTGAAACAAAACCAACAGCTGTCCTAAGTCTTTCAATAAATCAGAAGTTACACACTGGAAGCCTAGAGCCACATCTGCCCACAGATGTGTTTTGCTTAGATCTCAGTATTTTGAAAAAGTTGAATTAGTCATCAACATTTAAAAATTGGGATGAGTTCACATAAAAATGCAAATTTTTAGTTTCTCTTGAAAACCAAATGATTTGATTTGGTTTGGAACAAAAGGTGCAACATGGCATCGATCTCCTGATGCTGATTCTCCAGTTAGCCACAGTCTCCACCAGCCCCTGCTATCTTATACCTGACTCTTCAACGCTCTTCACTCTTTTATGGGACCTGCCTAGCTCCAAAAGCACTGAGTTCGTGACCCCCACCAAATACTTTAAGTGGCAGCATAAAAGCCACCGGAGATGTGGTCACATGCCCTTTTTACTTTATACTATGTTCTACAAACCCTTCTTCTGAGAGATGCTAGCAACTAAATGGCTATTGTCAGATCTAAACCACAGTGAAAGTAGCAACAGCAATCTTGCAAAACCCAAGGCAAGCGCATGTCCCAAAGCACCTTCTATTGCTGGCTTCCTGGATCAGCTCATCCCCAGATTCTGTTCCACCCCAAATATGCCTATGGGATTAGCCAGAACGAAGAAGTCTAGATAAGGTCCAGGACCTCAAAACGAGAAAGTTTTCTGATGATGAAACTAATAAGTTTAGTAATAGCTGCAAACTAGCTACTAAACACTAAATTTTTTTTAAGTTTCAGCGTTAGTATGCTCCTGCTATTATGAATTTTACATGCTAAGATAATTGAAGTATCTATCTTCTTTTATTCTCTAAGTAGCCATTCGAAATCCATATTTCTCTGGTAATGTAAATCCATTAGGGAGAGAACTAGAAAGTGCACTGAGGAATCAATCTTTCGCTGGAACAAATATAGACTAAATGACCTCCATCTCTAATTTCTGATACATTAGTCTATTGCACCCAACCTAAACTATAAAAATATCTTCTTACCATTCCAGAATAAAGAGAATAGAACATAAACAAAAGTACTGGAGACCCAAAAGTCCCACTTGGAACTAAGTCCATGTGTCATCAACTCCTGTCCACGCTACGGCTATGGGAGAACCAAGAAATGGCGTTGGGGGTGGGGAGCAGATCGGTACATTTCATTTATCATTCATGGCTTTCAATATTTTAAATTTAGCTTTTCTTCTAAATTTCAAACAATACTAAAGAACTTTGTTAAGGAAGATGAATACTCACAAAGTGATTAATAACCCCATAAGATAAATAATTCATAGTTTTTAAAGATTCCCTGATAACTGGAATAAAAGCTATCATCCAGGTTGCTTTCTATTCAGTAAGAGAAGACATCATGTGAAATATGTACAATATTATTTGTGATTTACAAAAGCAGTCTGCACCTGATAATAACAATGCTGTCTGAGGCTTGAAGGGAGAAATAAGAGTTTTTGCTTCTCAGGAAAGAAAACTCAAAAGCATATGATAACGATCATAACAAACATAGCCAGCAAATTTTCTCCCCTGCAAAACAACTATTTTCTTAAAAGCTTGTCTAGTAACAGAGTAACTTCAAAAAAGAACTCCCATTTAATCCCATAGTGAAAGAAATCAAGAACCACATTTCATTAAAAATGAAAAATTAGCTAAAAAGCAGCTCATTCCAAAATCCTGCCTACTTGCTTATAAACACAGTAAATGTCTCCAAAAATACAGAACATTTACCTTATTTTACAATTTTATTAATTCTTGCTAGTTTGATTTTTTAGGGAATTCATTCTAACTTCCCCTCCCCCACCACATTAACACTCTACAAATAAAGGCTTATCTGTACGACTTAAGAGTTAACCCTCTTAGAGAAACTGAGATCATCAGAGTTGAGATCCATCATGTTAAACAAGTATTTCAACAAAAAGTAACAGTCTAAAAGATTACTAGCACAGGAAGACAGTAATTTTGTATCCGGCATATTCAGATTTTTTTTTTTTTTTTTTTTTTTGCTTCATACATTATAGCAGTTTTGAATTAAAAAGCAAAAATATATATATTTCTCAAACAAACCTGACCCCTCCATGCACAATACAGATTGCACAATAAACTCCAGTTGTGGTTGATCATACAGTCTAAAATCCCAAACTGAGCCATGACCGCCTACAGCGCGGGCTGCAAGTCTTCTCTGACTCAGCTTCTGTGAGTGCCGAGCCGTTCCGAGAGCTCTGCAGAGATGTGAGCCACAAACAGGCTCTTCCCCTCCCCTTCCTGTCGAAGCAGCAAGAGCTAACCGGCAGCACTACATCATCTTCCTAAAGATGGTCCACCCAAATTATTAGATCACGAAGGAAAGACGTTTCATAGAAAGCTTACTCCGTATCATTATCATTTGATTTTTTTGTTAAAGATTATTGCTTTTTCCTTCTTTCTGGGTATCACAGGGTGGGATTTATTCATTCAGTGCAAACACATCCTGGGAAGGCGGTATAAGACATTAATCATGCTGGCCATATCCCACAACAAACCAGCTCGCAACACAAGGCTATGGCAGCATCTTGACCCTTACACTGTACTCAATCCACAGTCCCTCTTAGTCCTTTCTCATCACTAAAGACACGGCCCAGGGCTAACAGCTCTTTCAATGGCGCTCACCCTGGGTTCCATATCACCACTCTCTTGGATCTCTTCTACTCCTCTAACCATTCCTTCTTTGCAGGAGGCGGTATAGCAAAGTGAGAAAGCCCCACTAAGACAGGCTTCCAGCATCCAGCAGATGCAAGACAACGAGCTAAGGGCTGAACTCTGAGCTTCAACTCATTCATTTGTAAAATGAAGATAATAACACCTGCCCTCGTGTGGTTTTTGGTATGAAATAAAATAACATCTGCAACACACTTAAAATTAACAGACACCTAATAAATGATGATTAGGAATATTCTTCAGATGGGCTTCCCTTCATGTCTAAATTAGAATTCTACCTCCCATTTCTTATGCTACCCCTAGATGTCATCCTCCAGAGCCATGATTTTAACTATGAATTACTCCCAAACCTTTCTTCAGTCCCACCCTTTCTCCCGAGCTCCAAATTTGCATGTCTAAACTCTTGCTAAGCACATGCACCTAGATACCTCACACTACATGCCCAAAACTGAGCTCATCATCCTCCCACTCATAACCCGCACCAGCTCTGTAGCCCCGCATCTGCATCATGGCAGCACAATTTATCCCTTGGTCACCCAACAGAAACCAGAGTCATCCTAGACTCCCTCTTCCTTACCTCTTACATCCGGTTGCCAAATCCTGTCACTTTAAGTCAAACGTACAGTGAACGCGTCCCTCTGCTATTCACACTGTCACTACTTAAATTCAGACCCCCATCAACTTCCTCCTGGACAACCACATGGGCCCCGGCTGGTCTCCCGCGCATCCTGTCTCATTCCTTTCTGGAATCTTGCCTCTACAGGACTCCCAAGAGAATCTCGGAAACCACAAGCTCATCCTCTGACTCGCTACCTAAATCCCCTCCATTGTTCCTTTCTGCCTCCAGCAGCGTTTCCCAAAGTGTGTTCCTACTCGTTCTGTAGGATCCAGAAGATGAATCAGTTAAGCGAAGAAAGTCTTCAACGGCAAAATAAGTTTACAAAAAGCCAAGGCCGCTTGCGAGACTGCTCAGAGTCTGAAGGACAGATTCAAAGGCCTCAAAATCTGAAAACTGAGGCTCCTGGAACGTTTGTTTTTACTAGTTCTTCTTGAAATTGTAGCTGTTGTGTCATCTTCTCTCTGTTCCTTAATTTCCTCCAAGGCCTTCTTCTCTACTCGTCTCTCTCAATAAGCTCAGCTATTCCAAAACTATAATTAGAGTAGATGTTGGTTTAATTGACCTCTGCCTAACTAACTTGCTAGACAAACCAAAATTCTCAATTCCTGCTGTATGAAGACTGGTTGACCCCATGGCAAGCTCAACTCTTATGTCCGGGAAGATATTCTCTAGCTACTTATTTCTGCTCCTATCCAATGAGACTCACTCTGAACACAGCTAGTTTATTTTTCCATGAACCTCTTTACATCCGTTTTGTGCTGTTACGATGTAGCTTAGATGAGACGGAAACTGATGAAATATGAGTGAAAATGAGAGTTGTTATTTCCATGAAAACCTGAATGCTTTGAAAAGACTGAGTAAAGGTTGCTGCTCACTTCTATGCTTTTCTCTTTCTTGGTCTTCTACATTTTTCTCCTGTGAGATATTGGAACGTCCCTCTAGCAGCACCCTCTAGATATGTTTAGAAGCTAAGGTTGTTCCTTCTGCCAGAACATTCTTCTCTTCTTTTTTACCTAGCTACTCCTACCTGACTTAGCTAAACACGGTCTTCCCCGGAAGACTTTGTCCTGCTCCCTACGCTGGGCAAAGTCTGCCTGCTGTATAAAACATAGCTCTCTGCCCTTCTCCTAAAGCAACCTCCACCACACTCTATTATAATCACTTGTTCGATTGCTGCACTTTCTGTTACCCACGTATATGCAAGAAAGCAGAGACCAGACTATATCCGTAATTTTTCACGGCTGCATCCCCAGAGCCTGACACTTAGAAGGTGCTCAATAAATATGTGTCGAATGACTTAAAGAATGTGCACAGTCAATTATAGGTATAATAGAAATCTCTGGCAATAGAAGCATCAAACTTGAATCATTTTAAGATAGAATCACTTTTATCTTGGGGACCAAGGCGTCATTATCACCAGTTGTGAGCACAACACAATTTGCCTCCTTCCTCAATTCCACTAAGCTGTTGGAGTAGATGGAATTCTAGCAAAATCTCTAAATACCTACACTGACACCATCTATTCTATCCCCACCTTAAGATTCTGAACAATTCTGGGAGGGGGAGGGAAGAGTTTTAAGCATCTGACTTTCAAGAGTTCCCAGGTAATTCCGATAGACCTTACTAGTTAAGAATCACTGAACAAAAGTTTGTACCGAAAAAAAAGATTCAGAGACTAAAGGCCCAACTATAATCAAGCTGTTATAAATCATTCCTAAACACAGCGTGTAATTTAATAATAATATTGTAGCAATACTAATTTCTAGGTTCTGACTATTGTACTATGTTTATTTAAGATATTTACATTAGGGAAATTTGGATAAAGAATATAAGTGAACTCTCTGAATTCCTGCAACTTTTCTATGAGGCTAAAGTTATCTTAAAATAAATACTATGAAAAGGACCATCAACAAGTGCAACCCAGTAGCAATGAACATCCCTAACATCCAGATACGACCTTGAAATGTCATTCACCAGTAAAACAAAGTAGGGCTTCCTGGAGAAACGGCTGATTCCAGGTCTTGGGCAGGAAATGTACATAAAAGATGAGCTGGAAACCACACTGGACAGTAAGGAAGCTACCAAAGGTCTAAAGGCCTCAGAAGAAAACTTGAAGAGGTTACCACTGGTCAAAAATGGGACAATTGCAGGGCTGGCCCAATGGCAAAGCAGTTAAGTTTGCACGCTCTGCTTCGGTGGCCCAAGTTTGTTGGTTCAGATTCCGGGTGTGGACCTACTTACTCCTTATCAAGCCATGCTGTAGCAGGCGTCCCACATAGAAAGTAGGGGAAGATGGGCACAGATGTTAGCTCAGGGCCAATCTTTCTCGGCATAAAGAGGAGGATTGGTGGCAGATGTTAGCTCAGGGTTAATCTTCCTCAAAAAAAAAAGGGGGGGACAATTGGAACTACAGTAAGAATTAAAACATGGGACATATGTGTGCATCTACCAGTTAATAACACTAGATAGACAGATAGAAACATACATACACAGGTAATACACACATAGAGATCACCTTTGAAAGTTGATCAGGGAACTGATTCATTTTATAATTAAGGGAAAGAACTGAGCAAAAATAAAAATTATAAAGTGTCACACGATTACTATATTTTTCTCAAAATACACAGTTTATACTTCAAAAAATTAGTTAATACATATCTAGAATCCCATATTGACACTTCTGAAATTCAAACAGCCCTGAAAGTCAAAACATTTCTTGTAATTCATTGATGGCAAAACCTGACCTGCCCTGAGCTGACACAAAGCTCTTCCTAAGCCTTTATTTCTTTCCCAGAGAATAAATATTCATACTTTTTACAGCAGAAATTGCTCTATGAGCTGAGTGCCATCCCAGAACCTGCACCATCTTACATTTCTAAAATCTGAAAACTTCTGAATTCTGAAAAGCCCAAGGATTTTGGATAATGGATTACAGATCTGCATAAACAACACTGGAAATATGGATAACTAGACAGCAGGAGTACAGATGAAAAGAAAGAACGGGGAAGAAGACCAGAGAACGCAAGGTCATCTACCCCAAGACCGGGGACGTCTTTTCTACCTGGGGTCACTAAGGTCAGAGAAAGCTTCATGAGCAGATAAAATCTGAGCCAGACTTTGAAGAAAGTGTGGGATTTACATAAATGACAAGACGTGGGAAAGGCATTTCAAGCAAAATGAACAAGAACAGACATGAAAACACGTGAGACTGCATGTATATTCGAGGACAATGGGTCTGCCCTTTGCTTCGAGTAAATATTTCAAGTTGGACAGTAAGACATTACGTGGAAGCAGTCTATGTACTTTAAATCCTATTACAGTCCTTCAGCTTTAAATGAACTGCAGGCTTTCTACAAAAAAACATTTTTATATATGATCAATCTACCACTCTAGAGAAATGATAAGCAGAAACTTAAGACACCTCGAGAAAGTTACCTCCAAACCTTAGTCTGAAGGACCATCCCTAAGACTTAATAAATTGAGCAGATGGCTTGTGCTCACTAATTTAACACACTGAAGCAACAAAAGATTCCAGTCGTTTATATCATAAGCTGACACTTTAAAGCCATCAGACATCAAGTTGCCTTGTGCGTCAAAAGACACAATACAGAGGTGACAAAGTTTTCAAGCTATTAATTTGCCATTGAACCATTTACCACGTGGACAATCGAACACAAACTATTTCTATCTATGTGAAACCAGTAAATCTAGATCAAAGTTAAGATTTTCTCCCTGAAGCCTTTTTCTTCCTTCTACTAAAGCTGTTATGGCCAAGTTAACACTCTATCCATTAAAGCACTATCGTCCTCTTCTGACTGTGTAACCTTGGTTAAGTTAATTCAGCTCTCTATACCTCAGTTTCCACATCTTTTAAATGGACATAATAATCGTACATACCTCATGGGGTTGTTGAGGATTAAATGAGGTAAATAATAAGTGTTAAGGTACTTAAGGTACTTAATGTTCTCTCTTAAAATCCTAAAAAAAATTATCTAAAATCTGCTTTGCCTAACTATGTATTTCCAGGAAACAGATGTTACAGTCCAGCACTTACCAATGATTAAACAGTATATTAAGATCAAACAAATATTAAGGCTAGTAAATGTCAGTAGCTTGTATACCTAAAGGGCAACAGGAATAAGGAAGATTAATAGGCTGTGTTACTCAAAACTGGAGACAAACAGATAAAATTACATATTGCATGCTAGACATCAAAGGACCAGTAACTAACATTTTTTTCTGATTTATATAACTTCAGGCAAAAAAAAAACCCAACTATATAAACTAAATGCAAAAGCTTAATTACTCTTGTATTTCCAGCTATTGGGAATCTATTCTGATGGTCTGTATTTTTATTCTGAGACCAAGACATCCAATTAGCCTCTTTCCCTACTAAGAGTTTGAGACCACTTTGGCAGACAGGCTTCTAGAAATATACACAGTTAATCTAACAGAAACAATTTCACTTTTCTTGACCTTGCCTGTTCAGATTATGTACAGAAACGCAAAGCAGGCATCATAAAAGCCCCAGCAGTTCGCAGGTTATAAAATAGGAGAGAAAGGAAATTAGCAGAAGCAAAGATTAAGTAAGTGAAGAAGCCTACAAACCAGAATACATTAAAATATTTTATAAGGAGAAGAAGTATCTGACTTAACTCTTTAAAAAGGAAAGCTTAAAAAAATACTATCACCAATATTTTTGTCTTTCAGGGTCCTCAGGCCAATTTACTGACTTTGTAAAAAATTACTCACAGCTAGCTAGATCCCAGCCATTTTTTTTTTTAAATCAGATTCTTGTGGTAAAATATAACAGAGGTCCCCTATGTAGCACCCTAATCTACCCAAAACTGTTTGGAACCAGAAAGAAAAGCAGGAAAAATAAGTTCCAGACTCCAAGCACTAAAACTCCATGCGTTTTACTCATGCCGCACATTCCTAATCAGAGACAATGGCAGAAACAATCTCATATGGAAATTGACTTATTGACTATTAAGTGTTTATTTTAATATGACTTTTCTTCTTTAATTTTTTGGTAGTCTTCCCTCTTAATCACTCACTCAAACTTTACCTTTGTCATACTGTTCTCTCTGCCTGAAACCCTGCCACCACCTGCTTCAGAGATTTCTGTGTCCTTTAAGACACCGCTCAAGAGTCATCTTGCCTCTCCTCTGCCAGGCCGTGAGAGCGCCTCTCCAGCAGCCACACGGCCACACATCTATCAGTAGTTATCATACAAAGCCCTAATTGAAGTTTCTAATCTGTCTCTTCCCCCTAAACCGTGAGCCCAGAAAGGCAGAGACTACTGTCTTGTCTGTTTCTGTTCCCCTAGTAACTGCCTGGCACAGTCCTAAGCCAAAAAAAGCCTTCAGAAACTTTTTGTTGACTGAATGAAAAGAATGAATGGATGAAAATGAGGCAGCAAACTATAACTGAACGAACATGGACTTTGCAGTCACATAAATCTGAGCCTGAATTCCACTTCTGACGCTTACCAACCTTGGAAGGAAAAGGACGTGACCTCTTTGAAACTCAATTTCCACAACTCTACAATGGGATTAATGCTATCTTCTTCAAAAAGTTGTTTTAAGAATTGAATAACAACACAGTGTCAGACACACAGTGGGTTCTCAAGAAATGCTAGTTAATCCTCTCCCAGCAAATTTTTCGATTTTCATGAGGATATGCACATTTAACTGTCGTTACCCAGAGTACTTTCAAATACTGGGTTTAATATATTTAGAATTAATATAATCTTGGCATGGAATTTCAAGGGACTCTGAATAGCCAAAACAATCTTGAAAAAGAAGAATAAAGTTGGAAGACTCACACTTTCCAATTTCAAAACTTACTACAAAACTACAGTAATCAAAACAGTGCGGTATTGGCATGGGATAGATATATAGACCAATGGAACAGACTAGAGAGCCCAGAAATAAACCTCCACATACATGGGCAATTGATTTTCAATACGGGTGCCAAGACCAATCAACGGGGAAAGGACAGTCTTTTACACAAATGGTACTGGGAAAGCTGAATATCTGCATGCAAAAGAATGAAGTTGTACCCTCAGCTTATAGCAGATAGAAACATTAGCTCAAAATGGGTCAAAGAGCTCTAAATTTAAGAGCTAAATCTATAAAATTCTTACAAGATAACACTGTACAAAATCTTCATGACCTTGGATTTGACAATAGTTTCTTAATTATGACACCAAAATTATAGGCAACAAAAGAAAAAAAACGGATAAATTGGACTTTATGAAAATTTAAAAATTTTGTGCATCGAAACAAACTATCAAGAGAGAGAAAAGACAACTCACAGAATGGGAGAAAATATTGTAAGTCATATATCTGATAAAGGATCTAGAATATATAAAGAACTCCTATAACTCAACAACAAAAAACATACCCAATCTAAAAATGGGCAAAGACCTTGAACAGACATTTTTCCAAAGAAACTATACAAATGGCCAACAAGTACATGAAAAGATGCTCGATATCATTAATCATTTTGGAAACGCAAATCAAAACCACAATGAGATATCACTTCATCCATACACAGGTTGGCTATAATAAAAAACAAATATTTTAAATGGAAAATAACAAGCGTTGGTGAGGATGTGGAGAAAAGCAATGTTCATACAAGGCTAGTGGGAATGTAAAATGGTCAGCCACTGTGGAAAAGTGGCTGTTCCTCAAAATGTTACAAATAGAACTACCATATGCCCCAGCAATTCCATTTCTGGGTATATACTCAAAAGAATTAAAAACAGAGACTCAAACAGAAACTTGTACACCATTATTTATAGCAACATCATTCACCATATTCAAAAGGCGAAAACAATCCAAGTGTACAACAACAGACAAATGGATAAGAAAATACGGTATGTACGTACAACAGAATATTATTCGGCCATAAAAAGGAATGGAGTTCTGATACATTCTATTAACATGGATGAACCCTGAAAACATTATGCTAAGTGAAATAAGCCAGACAAAAAAGGACAAGTACCGTATGATTCCATCTATATGAGGTATCTAGAATAAACAAATTCATAATATTGAAAGTAAAATAGAGGCTACCAGGGGCCAAGGGGAATGGGGAATTATTGCTTAAAGGCATAAAGCTTCTGTTTGGGATGATGAAAATGTTCTGGAATGGTTACACAACATTGTGAATGTACTTAATGCACTGAATTGTACACTTAAAAATGGTTAAAATGGTAAATTCTATGTTACTTGTATTTTACTACAAAAAAGTTAATCAAGATCCCCTGAACCAAGAAAAAAAGTGATTAGCGGTCATAACCAAAGAAAATATTACAACATAGGATTTCCTACCTAAGAATCTAGTACTACAGCATTTAAGCAAAATACTTTCATAAGCAAACCAACCAACTACCATTTTTTCACAAACTCTACTCAGAGAAGTTGACTTATTTATATAGACTTCCAAAACAAATCAAAGGCTTATATAAGATTAAATCGCCCTGTAGTTGCATGCCAATTTCATTAAACCCAAAGACATATCAACTTTTTGCAAGCTAAAAATCTAAGAATACGTAATGTTTTATTTTCCAGAAATCAACTACTTATATGTTTTCAATGTCACCTGCAATTAAGGAAAAAAATAAATTTTAAAACTTTTCTTTATAGAAAAACAAAACTGTTAAGAATTTTGCCAAACTACTTAGGAGAATATGAGTAGGCCAATGATGTGATATGATATTAGAGCTATAAATTAAATTCAAAGTTTGACATCAACTTTCTGAAAGGTACAGCAACTCTCTCCCTGACTCTTTGCAAAAGAAGCTTTGAAATAGATCTGAGAAATCATAGAAGCTACAAGTATTTTGATTCCCTTCTTTTTAAAAAATATACTTGGCAGATATGAAAGTGAGGGCAGACAGACCTAATGTTCCGGTACTGGGTGAGGTGTTTAATGTCTCATTCAATATTTTTAGTTTCGTCCTTTAACTTCCCATCTTCTCATTCTATTTTTAGTTTTCTTTCCTCGTTTCGCACTTTTATTTTTCGTATGTTTTAATTGAGGCATAAATATGTACACACAATGTAATGCATAGCTCTCAAGTGTACGGTCCATGAAATGGTCACATGTTCATGTACCTAAGTAATTCACACCTACATCGAGAGACAGAACATTCACATTATTCCCAGTAGGGTCCCTGTGTGTCCTCCTGGTCATTCTGGAATCTCCTCCTTCAACCAAAGAGGCAATCCTTGTTCTGACTTCTATCACTATACATGAGTTTCGCCTATTCTAAAACATTTCATGAATGAAATCATACAGTGTGTGTACCCTTTAGCCTACCTTCTTTTATTTAGCAGAACGTTTTTGATATTCATCCGTATTGCTGCATGTATATATAATCTGCTGCTTTTTATTGCCAAAAAGTATTCTACTGTAGGAATATATGATAATTTTTTATCCATTTTCCTATTCATAGACATCTGAGTAGTTCCCCGTTTTGAGCTACGACGAATAAAGCTGTTACGAATATTCCTGTATAGATCTTTCGTGTGGACATGTGTTTTACTTCTCTTGGGGTAATACCTAGGAATGAAAGGTTAGATCATAAAGCAGGTATATGGTGAACTTCATAAGAAACTTATAAACTGAAACGTTCTAAGAAAGGGCTTTTTGAAGTGTTGTGCCATTTTACACTTCCAGGAGCAATATGAGAGGTCCAGTTGTTCTGCACCTTCACCAAAACTTGTTGTTGTCAAGCTTTTTTTCTTTTTTTTCTTTTTAAAGATTTTTTTAAATTATTTTTTTCCTTTTTCTGCCCAAAGCCCCCCGGTACATAGTTGTATATTCTTCGTTGTGGGCCCTTCTAGTTGTGGCATATGGGACGCTGCCTCAGCGTGGTTTGATGAGCAGTGCCATGTCCGCACCCAGGATTTGAACCAACGAAACACTGGGCGGCCTGCAGAGGAGTGCGCGAACCCAACCAACCACTCGGCCACGGGGCCAGCCCCAAGCTTTTTTTCTTTTTAAATAAATTTTGATGTAATTTAATTCATGTACAAGAAAATGAATCCATTTAAAATGTACAGTTCGATGAATTCTGACCAATGTATACATCCATATAACCACCACCACCACACAATCAAGGTACAGAATATTTCCATCATCTCAAGGTCTTTCACATTTCTTTGCAATCAAAGCCCTCCCTAGCCCCAGACAACCACTGATCTGCTTTCTAACACTACAGATTAGTTTACTCAGCTCTAGAATTTCATATAAGTAGAATCATATGCGTATATCAATAGCTTGTTCTTTTTTAATTGCTCAGTAGTATTCCATTACAGGGATATACCATAATTTCTTTATCCACTCATCTGCTGATGGATATTTGCATTGTTTCAAATTTGGAGATGCTACGAATAAAGCTGTTTTGAACATTCATGTACAAGCCTTTTTGTGGACATTGTTTTCATTTCCCTTGGGTAAATATCCAGGAGTGGGTCATAAGATAAACGCATGCTCAACTTTTTGAAGACTGCCAAAACGTTTTCCTAAGTGGCTGCATCATTCTACATCCCAATCAGCAATGTGTAAGAGTTCAGCTGCGCCACATGCCCAACAACCTTGGTATTTTCATTCTAATGGGAGTATAGTGGTAGCTCTTTGTAGTTTTAATTTGCATTTTTTCCCTGATGATTGATGCTATTAAACATCTTTTTTTTTCATGTCTTTATATGCCATTCACATATCCTCTTTTATGCATTAAACTTTTGCCCATTATTAAAAATAGGCTGTTTGTCTTATTGAGTTCTAAGAGTTCTTTATAGATTCTGAAAGCAAGTCTTGATCAGATATATGTTTTGCAAATATTTTCTCCCTGTCTGTGGCTTGACTTGTCATTTTCTTAATCGTGTTTTACAAAAAGCAAAAGTTTCTAGGGGTCAGCCTGGTGGCGGAGTGGTTAACTTTGCACGCTCCACTTTGGCAGCCTGGGGTTCACAGCTTCAAGTCCCGGGTGTGGACCTAGCACTGCTCATCAAGACACGCTGTAGCAGCATCCCACATAAAATAGAGGAAGAATGGCGCAGCTGTAAGCTCGGTGACAAAGTTCCTCAAGCAGAAAGAGGAAGACTGGCAACAGATGTTAGCTCAGGGCCAAGCGAAAGTTTTTAATTTTGATGAAGTCCAATTTATCATGTTTTTCCTTTTCTGGTTAGTGCTTTTCATGTCCTATCTCAGAAATCTTCGTCTACCTTAAAGCCATGCATATTTTGTTCTTGACTAAAGTTTCATCATCCTAGCTTTTACAGTTATGTCAGTGATCCATTTAGGGTTAACTTCTGTGTAATGTGAAGATGGAGGTTCCTTTTCATCCATCTACTTGTTCCAGCATCACGTGAATTCACCCCAGTGAATTGAAATGATCATATATATACATGGGGGTCTCCCCACTCTCTATATCTTCCATTGTTCTATATATCTATCATTACACCGACTCTACAGTGTCTTGATTTTTGCAGCTTTCAGTAAATATTATAAAACGGCAGCGTAAGTCCTCCAAACTTTGTTCTTTTTCAAAATTGTTTTGGCTACTCTATGTCCTTCACATTTCCACATAAATTTTAGAATCAGTGTGTCTATTTCTAACAAAAAATTTTTAACACCCTGCTAGAATTTTAAGTGAAACTGAATTGAACCTATAGCAATTTGTGGCTAAGTCACATCTTAACAAACTACCTTCCAGTCTATAAACACGGCATATCTCCCAATTTATTTGCTGTCTTTAAAACATTAAAATAATAACACTATTATTTTTATTTCATTTTCCAATTGTTTGCTATTAGTACAGAAATACAATTGACTTTTGTACACAAGTAACCTTGTATCCTTGCCTACATCCTTATATCCTGCAACCCTGCAAAACTTATTAGTTCTAGTAAGCTTTTTGGTAGATTCCTTATAATTTTCTATGTGCACAATAAAAAACAAATAGTTTTATTTCTTCCTTCCCTATTTCCTTACTGCCTTTCATTTCTTTTTCTTTACTTATTACACTAACTAGGGCCTCCAGTACGATTTTAAGTAGAAGACAGCTTTGCCCTGCTCCTGATGTCAGTAGTAACGTGCTCAACACATTTCATCATTAAGAATGACAGCTGTGGGTTTGCTCATAGATTCTCTTTATCAAACTAGGTAGGTTTCCTTATTTCCAGTTTTCTGAGAGTTATTATGATGAGTAAGTGTTAAATTTTGTCAAATACTTTTTCTGCATCTACTGAGATGATCCTGTGAATTTCCCCTCTGTTCTGCTAACGTGTTAAACTGTTAATATGTTAATTGTTAACATGTTACAATGATAAATCTTTCATTCTTGGGATAACTCCAACTTAAGCATGATGTATTATCCTTTTCATATATTGTTAGATTTGATTTGCTAACATTCTTTTGAGGATTTTTACATCTACAAACATGAGGGATATTGGTCTGAATTCTTTCTTATAACATTCTTGTCTGGCTGTCACCAGGCTTACGCTGGCCTCATAAAAAGGAGATTGGAAGTGTTCCCTCTGCCTCTTTTTTCTGAGTTTAAACAGAATTGATTTGATTTCTTCCTTAAACATGTGACAGAATATATACCAATGCAGCCATCTGGATCTGCAGTTTTCTTTGTGGGGAGGTTAATTCCAAATTCAATTTCTTTAACACATGGCGCTAGTCAGACTTTTTCAATTTCTTTTTTGTGGCAGTTTTGCTAATTTGTATCTCACAAGGTGTGATATTGTGATTTAGAGTAAGAAATACGTATTTGGTCTTAGTCCCAGTTTCTGGCACAGAGCTCCTAAAACCCTTGGAATTTCCTAAGTGATGAGAACAACAAAGGTGTCCTTTGTTATGTTAATGAGGTAACTATTGGCCGCACCTAAGGTTGGGGGCTGGTTACCAGGAGAACAACCACGTGATTAGGGAGTTGGAACTTTCAGTCCCAGCCCTGACCTCCAGGGAAGGGAGAGGGGCTGGAGGCTGAATCAATCACCATTGACCAATGATTTAATCAATCACGCCTGTGTAATGAAGCCTCCACAAAAATCCAAAAGGATGGAGTTCAGAGCTTCAGGTCCAGTGGACATGTGGAGATGGAGGTTAAGTGGCATACCGGGAGTGGGCATGGAACCTCCCAGTCCTTTCCCCATACCTTGTCCTACGCATCTCTTCCATCTGGCTGTTCCTGGGTTATAAGCTTTTATAATAAATCAGGAATCTATTAAGCAATACATTTCTCTGAGTTCTGTGAGCCTCTTTAGCAAATTAATCGAACCCAAGGAAGGAGTCATTGGAACCTCCAACCTATAGCGGTTGGTCAGAAGCACAGGTGACAACCTGGACTTGTCACTGGCAGCTGAAGTGTGTGTGTGTAGGGGGGCAATCTTAGAGGACTGAGCCCTCAACCTGTCCAATCTGATGTTATGATGATGCCTCCGGGTAGACAGCATCAGAAGTGAGTTGAATTGCAGGACACCCAGCTGGTGTCAGAGAATTGCTTGGTGTGGGAACCCCAGCACACACACAAATCTGAATTGGTATCAGAATCTTTACATAGAATTCGCCCATTTCAGCTAAGTTGTCAAATTCACTGGCATAAAGTTATTCATCATATTCCCTTTTTATCATTTTAATGTCTGTAGGTTCTGAATAATGTCCCCTCTTTTATTCATATCAGCATTGTATGTGTTCCCTCTTAGTGAATCACACAAACTGATTTCTAAAGTTTGAAATCCTTTTCAGAGACTAAATAGATCCCTATCTAGTCTGCTGTCAATTCAAAGCCAACTGGAAAAGACAGACCTTTTTCCTTTCAAAAATATGTCAAACATTTCCCCATAGTTTGGAGAAATCAAGTATTATTCACTTTCTGAGCCACATGTTTTGGGGTATCCTTATACTTCCTGAATATAAATGTATATTTTAGGGCTTTGATACCTGCCTACCTTTTTCCTAGAGATCCCAGTTGCTCCAAACACAATTTTTCAGTAACTTGTTTGAAAGCAAGGGCTAGATAAAAAGATGATGATGGTCAAATGAAAAGAGAGCCAAGAGTGATGGCAGTAGCCAAGGATTAAACAGAGAAAATGATTCTTTTTCCAAGTTCGTCTCCTAAACAGAATAGAAGGTGCACTTCCCCTTGTCTAGAGCAAATGCAGTTCCGGTTGCCATAAACCATGAAGTTCTCTCAATATTCTGAGAGAGGGATTCTAGCCTGGCTCATACCACACCAAGGAAGACTCCAGTGCTTCCTGGACTCTCCCATTCACTCCACAGTGTAACTGATTTTTAATCAACTGCACATTTTGCTAAGGCATCACTGGTGCTTTTAGGCAGCAAAAACTAGCGAGAGTCAAAAACGAAGGCAGATTAAAAAAAACACATAACCCAATGCAAAAATGGGGGAAGGACCTAAACAGACATTTCGCCAAAGAAGACCTACAAACTGCTGGACAAGCACAGGAAAGGGTGCTCAACATCACTCATCATCAGGGGAATGTGAATCAGAACCACAATGAGACAGCACCTCACACCTGTTACAACGGCTATTGTTAAAAAAAGACAAACAATAACAAGTGTTAGCGAGGATGCAGACAGAAGGGAACCCTGGCACACTGCTAGCGGGAATGTAAATTGGTACAGCCAATGGAGGTTCCTCAACAAATCAAAAATAGAAGCATCATCCGATCCAGCCATCCTACTTCTGGGTACATGTCCAAAGGAATGGAAATCAGGATCTTGAACAGAATATTTTTCAGCCTTAAAAAAGAGGGAAATCCTATCACTTGCAACAAAATAGATGACCCTGGAGGACATTATGCTAGGAGAAATAAGTCAGAAACAGAAAGACAAATACTGTATGATCTTACTTATATGTGGAATTTAAAATAGTCAAACTCCTAGAAGCAGAGAGTAGATTGCCAGGGGCTAGGAAAGGGGAAAATGGGGAGATGTCGGTCACAGGGTACAAAGTTTCAGTTATGCAAGATAAACAGATTCAAGAGATCTCCCATGCGGCATAGTGCTTATAGCTAACTACTGTATTGCATACTTAAAATTTGCTAAGTTGGTAACTCTTATGTTAACTATTCTTACCAAACACACACACACACACACACACACACACACACACACACACATAATAACAATAACAATAATAAAGGGGGCCAGAGGAAACTTTGGGAGGTGATGGATATGTTCGTGGCCATCATGGTGGGGATGGTTTCACGGACGTACACTTAATCCCCAAACTCATTAGGCTGTATATATTAAATACGTACAGCTTTTTACATGTCAATCATACCTCAATAGAGGAGTTTAAACACAGAAAGAAATGAAGGCATCTAAAATACTCAGAAGTCTGAAATATTTGGCTATCTAAGAACTATTATAATAGTAGGACCTTCAAGAAGCTATCCTCCGACCTCTGTTTAAACAGCTTCATTTCCACTAGAAAAGCTAGGATATTCTATTAACTCTGTAGCATTGTCTCTACCTGGGAAAAGAGAATCTGTTCACCACTGCTATTCCTTCTTCTACTGACACATTCATACCCACTTTTTAGTTTTTCTTGGCAAAGAGAGCCTGAAGCATGGGGTCCAAACTAAACATCACTTCCTAGAAGAAAAGAAATGCATCCCCATATAGGCAATCACATTCAAGGACATCAGCTTTCTCAAAAGCTTCTCTTAATCCTTCGAAACCAACTCATTCTCTTTTGAGATGCCCACCAAGCTTGACTGAGCTTTCTTCATTTGTTCACTGTCTCACTCTGCCAGACTCCCTTTGTCAGTGGTTTTGCTCCTTCTCCAACATCACTTTCACTGACTTCAAGAAATCCTGCTTCTTTTGCAGGATTGGCAGTTGGCCTCTGAAATGAGTTTGCACTGTATTTGCATTGTATTATCCAATGCATCTCACAATCGGTGAGGTTGAAAGACAAGGTTGATTCAACGGACAGACAGAACAGCTACTGATGTTAAATGAAGAAGGGGGTGTAGAGTTATTAACGATTAGTTTATTATTTATGTTAGAATAATTTCTGAAAACCTTCACAATGTATACTTAGGTAAAGAACATCTTAAATATATACACATATATTCTTCCATTGTAACTTTTACTATTCTTGATAAAAAGTTAACATGAACAAATGATTACAAAATGCACAAAAGAAATTATTCCAACAGTTTTTTGCTTAAAGAAAATACACCCTCTGTAAATGCCACTAAACAAATTACTTTTATAATACAGCTAAAAAGTAACAATAGCTTCAATACAACCAAAGTGAGAGTTTTATCATTTTAAAATTTTTAACTTTTGATTGAAGTATAATGTACAGTCCATCCAAAAAAAGTGCAAGACCTACCAGTGTTGAATTTTGAAGTGCTCTTTTGACACAAAATTTATTTTATTTGAAAAGAACTTTATTTAGGTAGATTATTGACATGTAGAAATCTATTTGATTACAAATAGAAGAAAATAACTATAATTTTAATCCTGACATTTTCACTGGTTTACAGTCATTTACATTTTCTCTCCATACTTTTACCTGTTTTCTTTACATTGATTTCAATTTGGTCATAATAATTCCAAAATCAGGGTACCATAAGAATTTAGAATTTGGAAGGAGCTGTGAATGTCATTTAGTCCTACTGCTCTCAAATTTGGAAGATGAATAACCAGGAGATCTTTTTAAAAGTTAAGATTTTTTTTTTTTGGAGGAAGATTAGCCCTGAGCTAATACTGCCAATCCTCCTCTTTTTGCTGAGGAAGACTGGCCCTGAGCTAACATCTGTGCCCATCTTCCTCTACTTTAATACGTGGGATGCCTACCACAGCATGGCTTGACAAGCAGTGCCATGTCCGTACCCAGGATCTGAACCAGCAAACCCCAGGCTGCTGAGAAGCGGAACGTGCAAACTTAACCACTACGCTACCGGGCCAGCCCCCTAAAGGTAAGATTTTTGAGGTCTCACCAGGGATTCTGATTCATTAGGTTAGTGATGGGGGCCAAAAATCTGTATTTTTCAAAGTTGTCCAAGTGAATCTAATGATCATCCAGATTTGCCTGACTTCAATTCCTACCAAAGCAGGAATCTCCTTTGTAATACCCCTAACTAAAGGTCATCGTTCTTCCACAAAGAAAACACTCAATTTCAGTTAACCTCTAATTTAAAAAAATTTCTTCTGCACACTAGGCTGAATAAATCAGCCCATTTATCTATCCACTGATTCTAGTTCTGCCCTTCATAGCCGTACAAAGTAAACCTAATCTCTCTTCCACATTACAGCCCTTGAAAACATCTTTGGACTGTGCTCCATTTATAAAATTGGTACACACAGACACACAAAACCGAGGAGCAGAGAAGGGACTCTACGATACATTATCAAATGAAAAAGAAATAAATTGAAACTAGTTTCCTAAAAGCATTATAATAAAGATCTGATTTAAACTGGGTGCCCAGAGCATTTCCTTCCCCTACGTCCACTAGTATATAATGTTTCCAGAAGCCAATGTGCAGAACCCAGAGGAAAAAATACGTCTCAGTGACCAAACTAACACAACTTCTTGAAAATACAGAATCTTTACTTATTAGGAAAATACTGGGAATTAAAGATGTCTAGATATCTCAAAGTTAAAAAAAAATGATGGCTATTAATCTCCAAGATCACAGTAGCTAAGACATATCCAGAAGAAATGTAATCATAAATCCAGCTTTGCATCTACTGATATTTAAGAATACTCTCCACACAGTAAGTAAGAAGAAAATAAAGAAGTTCTTAAGAAATATAAGTCCTGTCAAGATATTTTAAAGATTAATGCAGTGAACAGAAGAGAAGTCAAGAGACTCGGTCTTCATCAGGTCACACGAAGGAAGGAGAAGTTGTGGGATTATAAGCATTACTGGGGACATATCATTACCCACAGCCATGCCAGATGTCTATTCAGAACAGAGATAAGCACCAGGGGGAGAAGGCAATAGGCACCCAATTCTGAATCAAAAGCATGTCCAGTATCAGATGGAAGACGCGACAGCCACTGCCCTGACGAGGGAAAAGTAAATGAACTCTTTAACTTGCTGCTTTTTGATAACAATAGTTTGTTCTGGTCTGTCTAAACTTTCCCAAAAATAGAGGACTACTCAGAAATACCAAATTTCACTTTTAAATCTATTTTCTTCATAGGTCTACACAGTGGAATTTCTTGCATATTACTAGAGAACCAGAAAAAAGAAGACTTATAAAACACAATTTCTACCACATTTAGTGTCCTAACCCTATAGTATCGTATATCCATTTGTCTTTCAGATTATCTTAGAGGTACAAAAGGCCATTTTCCAGGTTTCATTTCGAAATAAACTACTTGCATAATACTCAATTTTGTAAAACGACAAACACTTAAACTAAAAAACAATTTTGGTGGAAGCAATGCAAAATTGAGCTTTTGAGTGACGACATCTTCCTACGTCAAACCAACAAAATATACAGAAGGCTTATAATATTTTAACACATTTAATTTCCTATGGTCAATTAGAATTAGATAAATACTAGAACAATCTTTAAGTCCAATAACGTTTCATTTTACTAATCTAATCACATCAACCAGAAAGAAAACAAGTGCCGACCATATGGTCTTGCTGTAACAGAAAATAGCTGCCTTCAATAACAGCATCTGCACATCTTTATCAACACTAGCGCTGCCCATACTTGAGTCGGCATATTGTTAAATACAGTAAGATGACAGGGCCCTTCACAAAGAACAAAAGAAACTGAGTATCATTTTTGTACTAGATTATTTGACCTGGTAGTAACAAAAGAAATGACGAGCAGATCAGAGATTATATAATCAAGACACAGGACTTCATAAAATATTTAACTTGGAAGAAGTGAATGCTAAGGAACACTAACAATGTATGGAGAATTTTTCTTTAGACCTGGGTACTCATTTTGTTGATGGCCCTTATCTAGTGATGGGTCCCACTCAGTACATTCAAATCCAGATTTCTGCCCAAATGCCACTTAGACACCTGCTAACAGACTTTACCTTTCATCCTAACTTGCAGCATGAAGCTTTTGACATGCAATGGTACTGATATTTAGATTCAGGTATATGAAGGAACGCACATTCAAAATTAAATAACGGTATTATACTATATTCTATCCTAGAATGAACCCTGGGCCTCCACTGAAGAAAACATATGCTCTTAAAAAGTTGTTTAAGTATGTTTTGAATAGTGTGTATCCTTTCCAAAATGTGTTTAAATTTTATGTTAGGCAGTCGAGGTTTTCTAGAAACCAGATTTTCACAAGACTAGCAACATATTACCTATTGTTAAAATCTGTAAATGGTTATCTTTTTACTGTCATTTTGGAATTAAACAAAAAAGAGAAAACGCAAAAATAATATAATCCAAATATTCTCATCATCCAGAATTAACAACTGTTAACATTTTGTCATAGTCAATGTTGTGATTATTTTTTAACTTATAGTGAAATACTTATGAGACTAAAAACTGTAGGGGCCGGCCTGGTGGCGCAGTGGTTAAGTGCACACATTCCGCTTTAGCGGCCTGGGGTTTGCTGGTTCAGATCCCGGGTGTGGACATGGCACCACTTGGCAAGCCATGCTGTGGTAGGCGTCCCACATATAAAGGAGAGGAAGATGGGCATGGATGTTAGCTCAGGGCCAGTCTTCCTCAGCAAAAAGAGGAGAATTGGTGGCAGATGTTGCTCAGGGCTAATCTTCCCCCCCCAAAAAAAAAGTTAAAATAAAAAATTATATATATAAAGAACATTCATATACCCGCAATTCATTTCAAGAAAAAAAAAACATTATCAATACAGACAGTACCTTTGTATAGTTTCTTCACCAGTCTGATTCCCTGTCCACTAGTCTGCTAATTACCATTATCTCATCTCTCAGAACAAATTATTTCATACATTTGTACTACACACTGTCTTGGTTACTGTTACTTGGTTACCAGCTTCCCAAAGGTAAGAAAGATGCAAAGAAAAAAGGCACCAAAAATGTTAACAGCAGTCCTAACGCAAAGAGAGGTCAAGGAAGAACATGCACTTCATATTTGACACATTTTTGCATAATCTAAATTAAGTATTCACACATTACATACCTAGATGCAAACTCAGTAACATTTGGAATTTTTCTTAGTCTTCATTCATTCATTGGAAAAAAATATTTGAGGCCCTACTATGTGCTAGGCACTCTTCTAGGCACAAGAGATACAATGTGAACAAAATAGACTCACAACACTCTTAACACTCACATTCTAGACACAGTACCTATGCAAACAAATAAGGAAAATCAGATGGATTTGCATGTCAGACGGAGATTACGGGATAGGGAGAAAAATCAAGTAAGGAAGGAGGGCAGGATGGGGAACAGGCTTTCAATAAAAAGAACGGTGGGTAAAGGCCTCAATCAGAAGGTGACCTCTAAAGAGACAAGGAAGGAGGTGAGGTCAGCGAGGTGGGGGGTAGACAGTGCAGAGCTTCTGAGGGCACCGTAAGAACCTCGGCTTTTAATCCTGAGGGAAATGAGAAGCCATGAGAGGAATCTGAGCAAAGGAATGCCATGATCTGATTTACAAAAGGTCCACTTTGATTATTGTGTGGAGAACAGACTCAAGGCTGAAAAGATGACACACTGAGAGACCAGTCAACCAGATTTGCATGTTATGCATGAGAAAAAAAGAGAGATCAAAGATCACTCCAAGATGCCTGGCCTGGAGGGGTGGGACTCCTATTGCTTAAATTGAGGAAGACTGTGGAAGGAGCACGTTGGGAGAATGAGCTGGCGGAGTGCACGTAGAGAATCAGGAATTTGACTTCGGATTTGCCTATTTAGTATCCAAGTGGGGATTCTGAGGGGTCAGGTCAGTTGGGTATAAGAAACTGAATTCAACGGACAGGTCAGCGGGTAGAGAAACATACATACATACATACACACACACACACACACACACGCACGCATGCACACAAATATACATACATGAATATATGTATATATATGAATTATCAGTTTATACTTGATATTTAAAACCATTAAAACTGATTAGAGAGAGAATAGAGGGTCAGACTGAGCCCAGAGGTATATGAAGATTTAGCAGGTCAGGAAGTTCAGGAAACTTCAAAAAAACTGAGAAGGAAGGAAGAAGAGGTGGGAGGATAATCAAGACAGAACGGTGCACCGAAATCTACGTGAACACTGGATAAAAATTAAAGCCTTTCTCACAAGTTCATTCATTAATGCAACAAAGATTTATTGAGTACCTACTATGCACCATACATTGCAGAAACAAACATGTTTCCATTTGTTGTCCCTGTTCTTATGGGGCTTGCAATCCAGGGGGAATATAGATAGATAAACTTGTAAGTGCTAGTCCCAATAAAGCACAGGGCGTTTGGGAATAACACATTAGGGGCAATTAATCCAGTCTTGGAAGGTCAGAGAAGGCTTTCCTGAGGAAGTGATGTTGAAGAAAAAACCAGAATGACAAGTGAAAATGAGCATAGATGGGTGGAGGTGGAGGTGGGGAGCCTGGAAAGAAGGGTGGGAGAAAACAGCATTTATAAGGACCTGAAGCAAAGAGAAACACTGTGATGGCCCAGCGGAACTGAAAGTAGTTCAGTACAGGAAGCATAGAAAGAGATAACAGAGAAGATCCAAGAAGGGTGGGCCAGATTACCAATGTCCTTTAAGACTTCTCAGGAGTTTGAACTTTATTCCAGAGGCAATGGAAGCCAGAAAATTGTTTTACACAGGGGAAAGTAATGATCAGCTTTCTATTTCAGGAGGGAAATTCTGACTATGGGATGGACAGAGCCCTGGAAGGGACAAGACTAGCCAATTGGGAAATTAACTAGGAAACTTGGTCCACAGTCCATCACTGAGAAGCAGCTGACCTGAACTTAGGTAGTGGCAATGGGCATTTGGAAGGTAGATTCAATAGGACTTTGATATGAGGAGAGTGGAGTCAAGGATGAGAACTTAGTGTTTGATTTGGACAAATAAGTAAACGGTGGTGCCACTCACTGAAAGGAGCACAGGAAGAGGGGAAGCTGGTAGCAGGGGCAGAATTCATTGAGTGAAATGTCTATGGGCTACCCAAAACAAAGGCTTGGTAAATAGGCAACTGGTTATATAGATCTAGGGATCAACCATAAAATCTGAGGTAGAGTTGTAAATCTGGAATCAAGGGCAGACAGATAAAAGCTACGGGAGAGTGTAAAATGAAACCCAGGAAGTGAGAAAGAGAAGAGCAGAGGAATGGCAAGAGCTGGGTTCTGGTTAAAACCAAGGAAGAAGAACCCTAAAGAGAGAGAAAGATGGAGAGAGGGAGCCAGAGAAGGAATGAGGAAATATATATAGTACTCCAGAAAGAACATCTACAGCACTCCAGAAAGAAGAGCAGAAGTACGAATTTTCATATGAATTCATACAGAAAAATGCCTTATTTTGTTATTTACACTATTCTAAAATCAACCAACAAATTTTTTTCATCAGCCATTATACATTTTAGTCATAGCATCATCTCAGCCTAGGTGAAGAAGCATAAAATGAGATAAATTAATTGGCCTTAGTAAATAAGTTTGTTTTAATAATAGTCCATGAATGCGCTAAAAATTCTATTACTAGACAACACCATGGAATACAGATAAAAAGTGAAATACATGTTAGAAATGTGGAAAATAAGGTGGTCTAGAAAGCTGAGGAAAAAGTTTTCACCTTTGGTTAAAAAAAAAAGCAAGCTTAACCTTAAAGGATGAAGACCATACGATATGAAAGGAGGCGGTAATATCAGAGGATTCAAGTCTATACGAAGTGATTTTGTGACAGTTACTCAGGGCCAGGTGTCAGAACACTTTACAGATCAGACTGCACACACACACACACCAACAAAGATTCATCTGGCTCCGAATGAGTGAAGCCAGTTTTGAAATATATATCTTTAGATGTACAAAGTATGTAATTTTTGTGAATATAATTGGGCCATCCTCACTGTATAAATGCCAAGATATACTCTACCGAATTGTCACAATTCTTTATTTGAAGAGGACTGTTTGTTATTAGTTTGTTTTTTAACCTTCCAATATATTCTTGGGGCTGGTACCTACATTTATTCATATATCAACACGATTAGATTCTAATACTTAAGATGAACAAGAAATTTCTGATTGTTTTTCAACAAAACAATAGGCCTCATTCACAGAAGGTGGAGCTAGCTAATTAGATAAGGCATGAAACAGGGACTCCTATTAATTCACCACATTGATTTCTTCCGTCCTGCAAAGTTAAGTTTTTTGGCTGATTAACGGCATTAATATTAAGACACATATGCTCGTGTCTTGGCTAGGTAAAACACATAAATTTACTATTCAAACACATTTAGGAACATAGCTCTTGGTTTTAACAATGGAAAAAGAATGACAGTACTACTCTAGAATGTAATGCTTTTAATAAAATTAGGTGCAGTGTTCAAAGACTTACATATCTATCAACCCAAAGTATTCCAGCGGCCAACTCTATTTTTGTTACTAATAAATATTCACAAGATTTAATGTGCATCGGAAGCATCAACAAGAGAGCTAAACACAGGCAATAAGCACACAAGTCCCCTCACTCCTCACCCTGCGATTTTTAAATGCTTTCTGACAGCACATAGCCCCTTTATTTCTATTTCCACATGAAATCTAAGCAAACTATCTATCTATTCTTTACAAAATCAAACAATATTGCAATTTAATACCAAACTCAAGTACTGTAGATAGTCTTTAAACGAGCAAAATACAGAAAATACAGCGTTTTCTTGGTTCCCAAACTAGAGATAATACGGCCAAGCCAGGAGTATGGTCCAAATGAAAACAAATTTCACAGCCCTTAAAAAAATACATAACTGTCATTGTTAATAAAAGCCAAGTTTGCAACTGGAAACACTGCCTTCTAGCCAAGGACAAGATGTGTCTACGTATTATAAATTCTTGGTTTGGGGACATCCCAAATCATTTATGACCAAAAAAAAAAAAATCAATAATGTTAGTTTTTGTAAATATAATGCAAATAGCGTGCTAATTAAAGTATTCACAAGACAATGATAAACAAGGCCTTGGGACCACAGTACATATTATTATGTAACTACAATACACATTAAGCAATCACCAAGTTGTAGGTAGGCCTTCCAAAGGAGTTATTATGGTTTACCATGATCAGAGGATTGTGGTGGTGTACTTAATCATGATTTTACCTGCAAGCAGGTGTTTACAGGTGTCCAAAAGTAAAACACTGATTCTAACTGTAAACCTATCCATCTATTGAATAAATTGTACAGTAACAGCACACTGTACCAACCCCCTGTGTTTTGCATAAACTTTCTAATCCAACAGGAAGTAAGCTGTAAGAAGCAAGTTTCTCTGCTTACTTTACGAACAAAAATTTAACTTCTGATTCATTTTTATTAAAATGCCAAAACTCCCACACTTAGAACTAGAGCTTGTTTCAATGACCATGCAGTTAAAATTTAACACTTAGGAGGCACAAAAGAAATGAGAGTGAAGGCTCTTTGGGGATGTTATTGTTATCTAAAGTAATCTTCAATGTTTCAAGAAAAATATAGGCATCTCAAAAGCAAAGTTTAAAGGATAATAGTATTCAGTACATTTAGCAAGCACATTACAGAAACCATCAATAACAGAGTAAACACAATATAGTCACTATATAAGTAACTCCAAATATAAGGAGAAAATACATAAGAGATGACAGGCAACAGAGCATGTGGGCGTCATAAACCAATGAGTTTTCTATGATTTCTGTCCTGCCTGATCAAAAAGCTTCGGGAAGCCTGGTGTAAAATCTTCTGGGCCCTTCCAAAGATGCTGGTCTGAAGGCAATGCAAGCCACCTGACACCCCAGAGCAGCTCACAGGACTTCTGAGCAGTGAAAGGGAGGGCATAAATAAAAGAACACTAAAGGCAGGAGATTTTTCAGGGAGTTGGAATTACAACTCTATAAAGCAGTTTTCCAAGGGCTCTGTCAAAACTGTCTACGGGAAAAGACTTGTTTTTCTACCCAAAGCAAAGATCCACACCAACAGCAGCCAGGACACTCATTAGTGCTAAAGAAAGACTCAGATCCAGAGGCAACCAGCGTACCAGCTGCCACCACCTCGGAGAGCAAACCTTGGATACACCACACAAAACGCACATAGCCAGCCCCTAAACAGCCCAACTCCAAAAATCCTGGAGGATGGGGACTGAAGGAAACCAGAGGCCTGGGGTATTACCAGCCCCTCGATAGGAGAGAATCCCACGCTCTGAGATGACCGAGATGGGACATTTCAAAGCAGGGAAAACGTTCTTGCAAAAGAATCACTGGAAGTTCCTGGAAACAAAAATGGCCAAAGCTTCACCTCCCTTCTGGTCAAGATCGGGCGCTCCCACCAGCCAGCCTAAAGCCCCGGATGCCTCTTCTTAGCCCCCGTGGCAGCTGATCCCCAAATGGCAGGACACCTCAAGACACAGGCCACAGCATACCGGGGATGCTGTCTCTGCCCTTACCTCACAGGCGGGGGACCCGCAGTCCTGGAGCTTGTCACCATCTCCCTCCGGCAGACCAGTCCGACGTGTGGCCATCATTTCATTTCAAATTACAAAGAAGGGACCAACCCTTTGGAGTCCACATTGGGGGGAAAATGCCACCATACACCAAAATGGGAAGAATTCCACACCAGGTTCCGAGGAGAGGCAGGGCTGGTGAAACAATGTGCCAGGGAACGAGTGTTTTTAGGAAGCCCCTTCAAAACGCCCTGATGATTTCTTCGGACTTCAACGGACTCCACAGTCTTCGTCCATTTCTCGAGACGGAAAAAACAAAGACAGGTCTTCTTGGCAGCTAGTGAGGCCAACTGCAGAAAGCGGTCCCCCTGCTCCCAGGGCTCCTCCCGAGTCCCAGAGGAATCTGAGCGGGTCGCGGAGGCTCGAGCGTCAGCTCCCAGAGACCTTTCCTAGAAGAGGGAAAAGTTAAAGGGCGTGAACTTTCTCCAGACGCTGACCTTCGCCTTGCCCACATGTCTACCCCAAGTTCGCGTTTCCAACACTTGCAAAGATCATTTGGTCCAAGCTGATGAGCCTCATGTATGAAAGATGGAATAATCTCCCCATGCAGAAAAAGAAAACAAAAAGAAATCTACAAATCAGGAAAAAATGAGAAAGATCAGAACTGCACGGTGGTTGCATCCAACACGCCTGGCTGTTGTGCAGGCTTCACGAGAAAACACTCCCTTTTCAAGTGCATTTTAATTCATGTGTTTTCTGGGCAGAAGAGGGGAATGTGTCTGTTTTTCTGCATCACCTAGATACGTACACTTAACGCAAGTTTTCTCTCCCTGAGACTAAAATGGGATAACACTTTACAAAACCCCTCCTCGGTCCCCTCCATTCCCCACCCCTGAAAAAAAAACAAAAACAAAAAGCCAGCCTCGGACGCGGCCAGCGCCGGCTGGGCCGGCGTTTCCAAGCGGGCTGGGTGACTCGGGCGCCCGCAGCCCTGCCCCTGCGCCCCGGCCGGTGTCCCCGAGGAGGCGGCTGTTTTCCTTGGCCCGCGGCGGGGCTGGGTGGGGACGGCGCGGGCCGGGCGCGGGTGGCACCCGGGCGCAGCTCCCTCTCCGGGGCATTATTCTGGAGCTCCATCCATGGAGCCGCAGCCCCAGCAACTTTGATCTCGTTGCTGCTCCTCCAACTACCATTCGACACGATCCTTCCCTTTCCCCGCGGCCACCTAGGGAAGAAAAAAAATAGGGAAAAGAAAACCCCCACCCACCTACTACTATTTCCTCCGCCCCTTCCAGAGGCGGGTCGGGGATCGCGAGCTCCCGGGAAGGGCGGCCCAAATTTGTACTTTGGGAAAGGTGCGGGGAGATCGGGGGAGAAGCTCTAGCGCGGGGGCTTACCCTTCCCGCCCCGCTCGGCCCGGCTCCCGAGGCGCGGCGCGCGCAAGAGCGGGTACGCGGGCCGGGCGCGGGCCCCGGCGGGACGCGCTAGGCCGCAGGCTCGGTTAATATTCATGAGCGCACGGGAGGCGCCCCTCCTCCACGGCCGGCCGGCCGGCTGGACCCCGCGCCCGCCGCCGGCCTTTGTGCCCTTCCCTCCGCCCTCGGCCCTCCCTCGCTCCGCACACGCGGGCGCGGCCCCTCCGCCCCCGCCGGGTGCCCGCCGGGGCTCGCTCCGGCCTTGCGCCCGCGCCGGGCGGGGTGGCCCGGGGCGGCGGGCAGGAGGGAGCCGGCGGCCAACCAGGCTCTCCCCGCGCCTGCCCGCAGGCGCTGCGCCCCCTCGGCCGAGGCGGAAAAGAAATCAGACACGCACCGGAGACCGCGGGCGAGTGGATCCGCGGCGCGCTGGCCCGCCCGGGACCGCGCTCCCGGCGCGAGCCGGCCCGAGCGGGAGCACGATCCGGCGCTGCCCGCCGCCGCCGCCGCCGCGCTCCGAGGCCGCCGCCCCCGGCCGGCCGCTCCCAGGCACCGCCGCGACCTGCCCCGGCCGGCCCCGGGCTCTCGGCCGCCGCGGGAGGGCGTGGGGCGGGGCGGCGGCCGCCGGACTCTCCCCTCGCCTCGCCGGGCCGGGCCGGGGCCGCGCTCGGGCGCCGGCGATCGCCAAGTGACAGAGTGCCTCGCTCCGCTGCCGCGCCGAGCTGTTTCCCGGGGGCGGATTTCTCGCTTCTTCCTCCCTGGATCCACCTCCTCCCACTCCACCTCCTTCCCCTCCCCTCCCCAGGGGAGGCTCTGGGGCTGAATATTTTCTGTCTTGAATAATACGGTCCCGGGGACCGACGCTGGAGAAGGGGGATTAGCTAGGAGGTGGGGGGGGGGGGAGGGGGGCGGGGAGGGGTGCTCGCCAACCCCCTCACGATGTGTCTGGGGACCTCCAAGCCCTGACCCCTCCCCTGCACCCCCTCAAAACCAGGCACACACAAAACCTTCTCCGCGCGCCCGAGCGCCGAGCGGGAGCGGCCGGGAACCCGGGCTGTGCTGGGAAGAGACTCGGGGCTCAGCATCAGGGCCAGAGAGGGGGACTATCACATGGCTGGATATGCGGAATTGAGGGATCACAGGTCCCAGCCTGCGGGGGACACGTCTGGGTGAACTGTTGCCCCTTTTTTGCAGTGGGAGGGGAAAGAAGCTGCGGTGCGATGTGGGACTTCAAGATAAGGGAGTGTCCTTTCAAGTCCCACAGCAAAACAGCTTTTCGATTTGGGGAGAGGGGTCGTAGCGAAACGTTCTTCATTCAGTTCTTTTGCTCTTTTAAATCTTCGGAGCAGCTGAACGAACTCGGCGCTGGTAGCCGAATAGAGGAAAGGTGGCCGCGCTGCTCCACCCTGCGGGTCCCGGCGGCTGCGGGTCCTGGAAGCTGCGGGCCCGGAGCAGAACCGCCGCCCCTCCCCACCCAGTGCTGCGGCCCGGCCACCGACCCGGGCGGCTCGCTCCGCCCCGCCGCGCCTCACAACATCTCCCGCTGCAAATGGCCCAATGAGAAGACGCGACGAGAGAAGACGAGCCAATCAGAGGCTGCTGACTCAGTCTTCCCCCCACCCTTTGCCCCACCCCCTGTAGGATCGGCCACCGCCCCTCGGGCTCCCCTTCCCACCTCGCCCTCCGTCCCGGGAGGAGGCTCCCCGGCTCCCATCCCCGCCCGCCTGAAGTGCAGTAGCCCGCCGAGACGGCGGCGTTTGTCGCCTTGTCACTCTCATCCTCGCCCCCTCCCACACACACCCCTCCTCCCTTTCCCGGTCCTCCTGCTGCTGCTGTTGAGGGTCATTTTTATCCTCACTCCGGCGGGGGGACTGCCAGCTATTGTGTCTGATCAGCTGCCACCACCATCCTGAGGGAAAAAAGGAACAAAACCAAGAAGCTCTAGAATCTGCTTACCTTCGCCTTCTTTCTTACCACTCTATCCCTTGAAAATTTAGAGACGCCTCCCCTTCCCCGTTCCCCTCCCGCTGCCTCGGGTCCTGTATTTTGCTGAGAAAAACACAAAAACCGTTCCCTGGAGCCTGAATACCTGTGCCTTAGTTTTTAGATCTTCCAAAAGTGGAAGGTGCCAGACATTTAGAATGTACAACTAAATCCTCGGCCTCAATTAGAGGAAAGACTTGGACTAGATCATTTTTATATGGCCATGAAATTTGCATGTTCGTGACAGCCCCTGACAAAACTAGTCAGCTAATAACAAAGAAAAAAAAAAAGAATAAAGTAGAGAGACTGCCTGCCAGTCAGTTGGTAATTCACTGAATAGCCCACTGGGCTATAGCAGTATCCAGTTCTAGATACTGTTGAGTAAATTAACAAGAAGTGAATAGAAATTCAGGGCTCAAGTAGCGTACCTCTAGTGGGCTTATAGAATATGTCCAGAAAGGAAAAACAGTTTTCAGCACAAAACAGCTCCTTACAAATGCAAATGTGCATGCCCAGCATAAACTGAGTACCTCACGGCTGAGGACATCTAGGGTTAAGATGTTTGTAATGGAAATTTTTATAAATGTTGATTTTGAAAAAGGTTTTCAGTTTGGTGAGGGAGAGTAAGTATTGGCCGTGGAAGGAGACATGAAAAGGAGGTAACACACACTTTAGGAATTGTGGGAAAATAATATAACCTAGAAAGACATTTCTATGAGAGGTAAAAGGATCAAGATTACAGTCTAGCTCCATGATTTACGATGTGACCTGGAGCAAATTATTATTTACGTGTGTAAGTACTAGAGCTACCAAGTAATAATAGTGACCACCATCTATACAGTGCTGTCTGTGTGCTGGGGTTCCTCCAAGAGTGTTACGCACAATGAGAAGGGTGTGTGGCAGAGCCAGGATGCCAGCCCGGGGGGGTCCATGCTTTTCCCCACAACACTGTACTACCCCTAATGTGGTTTTTAATAATAACAACAACAATAGCCAACATTTATTTAGCTTATTGTGTGCTAATTATTGTGCTTTGGGGTAACTAATTTAATCCCACCTCTGGGATAGGTCTAATTATGACGTGACAATATTTGGGAATGTTTTAAAGACTATTGTGATAAGCTGTTATCATATGTATCTTCTGTGTATTAACCTCACAGGATAGCGAAGGGCAAAAGCTTAGAACCAAGATTTGGGAAACCTGGATCCTAGTTCTCTCCTGGGACCTCTGAGTGTGACAGCACCTTCCTTATTTTGCTGACCTTTTGAAAGCATCAAAGGAGACATGTTAAAGGAGTTTTAAAAGTGTAACAAGATGATTCCAATTAAAATATTGTTATGAAGCAGGGGTTCGTTCTGTTGGGGAACAGGAACCCTCCTCTTACATAGCATTTTATTGATATTTATCAGGCCAGGTAAAAGTTGGCTCTGTTCCTTTCTGAAGGCATGAGCAATAAGAATACTTTAATAACTGCTTGAGCTCTCATTTAGATGCATCCTGAGTAGACCAAAGTGGACACCCTCGAGGCATCTGGGAAGTGGTAGCCATCAGCCAGTTACTCTCCGTTCCAAAGGCTGACGGTGTAATTGTGGAGGATGCAAAACAAACCCTTGGAGTTCTCTTCAGCTACCCATCTTGGGCATTTCACTCATTAACACCTCCACCAGAGGGAGGGCAAGAGAAAGGAAAAGAAGCCAAACTTAACTCATGTGGCTACTTGTTAACAGCTCCAGTGAGAGATTTGGTCAAACAATAGGTTTGGGGATCATTGTAACTGAAGGAGATTTGGAATTAACTGTAGGTCTCACAATCGATATCTTGATAGTTTTCTTTATCCCAAATATCATAGATAAGCAAGAGCTAACAATAATTCTAGCTGTGTTTACTTTGAAAGGCTGATATTTTCCTCTGTGGAGCATAGCTAATAAATGTGTGGATTTCCTATAATCTAACTTCTTAGTGTTTCCCTTGAAATAGCCTCAGAAATTACTACAGCTATATTAATAATAACTACAAGACAACCTGTACACTACAGTTCTTGCCTTGTAGGCAAGACGTATTTAAAGATGGGAACAACATTCTCAAAACGTACGTTTTGAATTTGTTAATGACATGATAATATTGTTTGGTGAAACATTATCAAGGAAAAATGCCAGAGCCAGAAATAGAACCCAAATGTCCTAGCCCCTGGTCTAATGTCCTTCTGTGATAATCTATGGGTGATTTCTGCTCTGAATATAGAAGTTGGCAATTCTAAGAGGCACAAGTGTTTGCCAGTGAATTCCACAGATGAAATGTGTAATTTGGGATGAAGCATTTTTCAAAACTATGTGTCTGAGGAAGTTAAGACCAATGGCCCTCGGAGGAGTAAGCATTTTTTTGGCTTTAGGACAATACTGTAGACTTTATTTCTTATTCATACAATACCAAAAAGACACATTATCCACTGATATTTCTTTGAAAAAGACTTTCATGTTAAATTGAATAGCTGCAGAAAACCCACCTCGCTAGAAAGACATTCAACTATCGTAATCAAGAAAAGGGAGTAATTTTCTACAATAAATAATTTCTAAGATTCTTCCTTCATCACTTCTTTTAAATTAATAATGTAAATGCCTTACTAATTTAATGCTCTGAGTCAGCAAAATATATGACTTATTATTTCTGTCCACACGATTACTATCTATGTTCAATTATTAATTTCTAATCTAGTGGGTAGTAATGCTATTTAATTCAATATATAAAGTATCTACCAAAGGGCCACACACAACAGATATTCTTCAATAATTTCTCTGCCCTCAGCTTGTTGGAGTCTTTTCCTCCTTTTTCTTTTTCTACTCTGCTTGGTTGTTTCTTTTTAGTTTATTTGTTTGTTCACTGCTATTAATTAGCTACCTGATAGTAAACAATCATATTATTATTTAACCGAATATGATCTCCTTTTCTTTCTAGATTATAAACTTCTCTAGGACACATTCCTAGGGCTTTTTCTTCTTTTTAGTCTCCCATAATACCCACCACAGCTTTTACACATAGAAATCACTAAAAAATTATTCAAGAAATGAATGACGACTGTGTCACTATTCTTGATAAATATTTATACCTCAAGAAATTGCTGGCTGAGCAACAACTCTCCGGGTTGCAGAAAAATATGTGTGTATGTCTGGATGCATATGCCTAAAATGGACGGTATACATTACATGAGGCGTCCACAAACAGAACACTCGGTGTGGGCCTCCACTTCCAGAAATGCCACGTTTTATCTTTTTATCTAACTTCACCTCAGGTGACTGAGCTTTTCTTTGGCCATACTACCATGCCAAAAATTAATATCACTTGCATTTTGGTAGTAATTATAAAATTTCAGCCCATAGCTTGTCATAATCATGTATCAAACATTCTTTTCTAGATTTAAGCTGTTTTCCAGCACCAGCATCTTCATGATTAAAGTTGAGTGGTATGGTAGTCATATTCATCAGCATTATCGAGAGTTTATTTCTATATTTGAAGAAAAAATAAGAATAAAAATGTACAAGTTTTTATTGTATCCTAAGAATCGTGACTTTCCTTTATAAACATTCTAATTTTCCTTAAAAGAATGAGACCAGTTTCTTAAATGTTTCCACCCACTCAACTAAATATGAGCTGGAACATCCTGTGAAAATACTGTGCAGTCTGGGAGAAACCCATATTACAACTGGAGAATTGAAATATATTTTTATCATGCTCAATCTCAACCATTCTAACTAGGAAACTGTGCTAGCAATTGATTTTGATATTATAGGCCTCATCCAGAGCAACCAAATCTTTTTCATCAGAACGAAATAAATATCCCAGTCTTGCCTTTCATCTTCACAGGGCAGAAGGAGGGGAGACATCTAAAGACCTCTCCATTTGATTCAGTGACACTGGGTGTCTTTCAACACTCCCTAGCACTGTAGATTCCATTCCTCTATTCCTATAATTGCCTGCATTCTCTACTAATCCCAAAGTCAACTAACCAAGGACTCTTCTTTCAGATAGGAAAGGTTTGCAGGATAATATGTGGCAATTCACATCTGGGCTTAAGTAGGATAGATGCATGCTTGCGTAACGTCTCTCCCAAAAGATTTTTTCAATTAAACTTTAATTTTTAAAAATTGCAACATAAAAAGAAAAAAATAGACACTGCAACTATGAGGGAGCTCAGTCTTTTACCACATTTCACGAACCCATCCTCTTGCCTTCTTTCAGCCTCCTACTGTGGCTCCTCATTGGCTGGATCCAACTGGAAGGCCGAGGCACTCAAAGGTAATTCATCCACTCTGTTTTCATACGGATAGAAAATCTAGATAGCAAATTCTGATCCAAGATGAGTGGGAAGAAAATAAGAAGGCTGATGTAAACATTTTAAATTGTGGGGGAAAGAGGAAAGATGAAATAAAGGGGCATATTATTCTAAAGAGAAAGAAAGAATCTATTAGAGAAGACTCAGCCCAATAAACAGAAGAAAAATGGAGACAAATGTTTTATACCCTGAAGGCAATAAAATATATCAAAAGTGAAATTACAAGGGAATGAATGAGATATAAAAGGAGTTGGAAGACCTAAGGGAAGACACTGAGAGGGAAAAAAGTCACAGCATTGCAGAACTAATAAATGAATCAGAAATAAGAAGGAATAAGGAGAAACGTCTGGCAGAAAATAGTAGTGTGGATAACAGGCTTTTTTTTTTTTTTTTTTTAAAGATTTTCTTTTTTCCTTTTTCTCCCCAAAGCCCCCCGGTACATAGTTGTGTATTCTTCGTTGTGGGTTCTTCTAGTTGTGGCATGTGGGACGCTGCCTCAGCATGGTCTGATGAGCAGTGCCATGTCCGCGCCCAGGATTCAAACCAACGAAACACTGGGCCACCTGCAGCGGAGTGCTCGAACTTAACCACTTGGCCACGGGGCCAGCCCCTGGATGACAGGCTTTTTAAAAGCATACAAATACAAAGGAAAAGGACAAAGACATTAAAGTGATTAGGCAGGAGATAACAAATATGGAGGACAAATAATGGAAATCTAATTTAGAGGAATTGGTGTCTCTAACAGAGTTTAGAACTAATGAAACTAAAAAATTATTCCAAGATAGAATGTAGCAGACTAAATGTCCCCCAACCTCTAGTCTCTCCTTCTTCCATAAGAATAGCATTTTAGCTGGCCACATGGTCAACAAGCTAGACTTGATTTCCCAGCCTTCCTTCTTACTAGGTGTGGCCATAGGACTAAATTCTCAGGCAGTGGAATGTGGGCAGAAGAGAATGTCTGCCACTCTGAAGGTCTTCCCTTAAAAGGATTGGACCTGTGCCTTCCTGGTGCCTTTCCATCTTCCTAGTGTCTGGAAATAAGGATTGCCAGATTTGGCAAATAGAAATAAAGGGTGCCCAGTACAGTTCAAATTTCAGATAAACAATAAACAAATGTTTAGTATATCTCAAGTATACTGCATGAGACATACTTATACTAAAAAAATATTCATTGTTTATCTGAAATTCAAACTGAACTGGGGGGTCCTATTTTTTTTTAAGATCTTTAAGATCCTTTTTTAAGATCTTTTTGGTACAGGAGCTTAGCCTTTGTCTTAACTATATGTGAAAACTTTTTTGCAATTTCAAAGATTAAAAGGACTTACTATGTTTCGGGAAGTATTGAAAGAGAATAATTACTTGGGGGAAGTTATTAAACTCTAAGTGTAAAAACAGGAATCCTACAAGCAAATCAAAGTGAATCACCTAAGTGGGGTTGCAACCTATGGCCCCCAGATGGAATCCAGCCTGCTGCTTGTTTTTGTAAATACAGTTTTATGGAACACAGCCGCACCGATTTGTTCACATGTCTGTGGCTGCTTTAGCACTGTGATAGCAGAGTTGAATAATTGCAGTAGAGGCTGGACAGCCCTCAAAACCTAAAATATTTTCTATCTGGCCCTTCAGAAAAAGTTTGCTGACCTGTGACTCAAAGGAAAAACATTGCTGACTTCAGAACACTTCTCAGTATTAAGTGATAGGAAAAGAGTCATGAAGAAAAAAAGAGTGTGACTTAAAGATCACAACTGTGTAGTCATCTGCATTTAAGAGCAGCAGAAAGACGTCTCAAATATCTAAAGATTTGGGAAATAAATCACCTGTCCCCGAAACAATTGTATGATATGACAGTGTAATCCACTAAGAGATGATTCTAAATACATATGAAAGTGAAATTGAAGCAACTGTGATTGTTATTGTGATAGTACAGAATGTACATGTTATAAATCTTGAAAGAGAAGTACTAGAATGAAAGTAATAATATTGTAACTATGATATACTAGAAGAAAAGTGAGAATACCAAAAAATTGAGAAGTGGAAAGGCAGAAAAAGTGTTAATTGTTCTAATGTCTTCATAGGTTATAGGGGGTTATAGAAATAGTATTCTTATGTTAAGGCAGAATGGTGACTAAATTCTTAGACATACAGTGAAAAGACAAGCCACAGACCAGCAGAAGATGTATGCAATTGATATAGCCCACCAAGGATTTATATCAACAGTTTGTAAAGAGCTCCTATAAACCAATAAATAAAGTAGGAAAGATAAAGAGGCAATTCACAAAAGAGGAAACACATGTGGCCACTAACCATAATAAAAGATGCTCGATATCAGTGGAATCAGGATAATGCAAATTAAAATGATAATGAGACCATTCCAAACCCATCAGACTGGCAAAAATAAGTCTGATATCATCAAGCGTTGAAGTGTTGATGAAAACAGAAGCTCTTACGTGTGCAGCTGGGAAGCGTAAATTCATAAAACCGGTAAATGGCAACTCTAGTTGCTCAGGCCCCAAATCCTGGATTGTTGGCAAAATCTGAAGCGACTGTTGTCTCCACTGTCATACCGAATAGGAGTCTCAAATTTAAGATGCCCTAGTTTGCTTCTCCCACATTAAGTAGCAATTCAGTTCATCCTGTTGCTTGAGACCAAAAACTTTGAGGCAGCCTCGACTCCACTTTCTCTCACACCCTACGTCCAGTCATCAGTAAACTCTGTCGGCTCTAACGTCAGATTATATCCAGAAACTGATCATGTCCACAGCTGTCATTCAAATCCAAGCCAAGTCGTCTGCCACCTGGATTATGACAACCATCTTTAGCTAGTCTGCTCTCGCCCTTGCTAGTGTCTACTCCCAACACTGGAGCCAGGCTCACCCTTTTAGGACCTAAATATGTCACTTCTTGGCTTAAAACCTTCTATTGGCTTCCCATTCCACTCAGATCCTTACCATTTGATCTACCTCATGGCTGTTCGCTCCAGTGCAGCCAGTGATTTCCTTGCTGCTTCTCAAACACACTAGGCTTGTTCATGCAGCTCACCTGCTGTTGGCACCTGCTCTTCCCCCAGCCTACACTGTGCTTCCCCCACTCAGGTCTCTCCCTCATTTCGTTCAGGGTTTTAAGATTTTATTTTTTTCCTTTTTCTCCCCAAAGCCCCCTGGTACATAGTTGTATATTCTTAGTTGTGGGTCCTTCTAGTTGTGGCATGTGGGACATGGCCTCAACGTGGCTTGATGAGCGGTACCATGTCCGCGCCCAGGATTCGAATAGACAAAACACTGAGCCGCCTGCAGCGGAGCGCACGAACTTAATCACTTGGCCACGGGGCCGGCCCTCGTTCAGGGTTTTGCTCACACTTCACCTTATTGGACAGGTCATCTCTGACCACCCTACTTAAAATAGCTCATATCAACCCACCCTACCCCACCCCAATTGCTCTTTCTCTACCCTTTATACTTTATCTAATTTTTCAAAGCACTAATTGCTACCTAGTGTTCTACATTTTTTAAAAATCTTTTTGGGAGGCTGCCAAAGCAGAGTGTGCAAACTTAACCACTACACCACTGGGCCAGCCCCAAGATCAGCCTTATTCAGTAACGTAAGTCTATTTGGCAGTTAAAATAAATGAATGTATCAATATATATCAATTTATATCAAAAGAATGATGCTGAGGGGCTTGCCTGGTGGCTCAGCGGTGAAGTTTGCATGTTCTGCTTCAGCAGCCTGGGGTTCGCCGGTTCGGATCCCGGGTGCAGAACTATGCATTGCTTGTCAAGCCATGCTGTGGCAGGCATCCCACATATAAAGTACAGGAAGATGGGCACGGATGTTAGCTCAGGGCCAGTCTTCCTCAGCAAAAAAAGGAGCATTGGTGGCAGATGTTAGCTCAGGGCTAATCTTCCTCAAAAAAAAAAAAAATGATGAGTGAAAAAGCAAATTGTCAAAGATTGAGAAGTTTGATGATGTATATATAATATTCATACATACCCATATCAGTAACATATATTGTTTATGATACATACATATGAATTAAAAGTGCAAGAATCATGGAGTAATATACATCAACTTCAGGAGGGAGGGAGGAAGGTAAGAAAAGAGGGATAGGAGAATGGTTTAGCTGCAACATTTTAGTTCTTTAAAATAAAAAGATAGGGGGCCAACCCCGTGGCCGAGTGGTTAAGTTCATGTGCTCTGCTTTGACGGCCCAGGGTATTGCCAATTTGAATCCTGGGTGCGGACATGGCACTGCTCATCAGGTCGTGCTGAGGTGGCGTCCCACATGCCACAGCTAGAAGGACCCACGACTAAAAACACACAACTATGTACTGGGGGACTTTGGGGAGAAAAAGGAAAAATAAAATCTTTAAAATAAAAAGATAGCTCTGAAGACATACAATATACATAGTATTAAACATATACAATATATTTTATACACAATATAGCATAAATACAGTCTATTTATCTATTTCCACAACACACACTGAAACCAGAAACTGTTCACAGCGTTTGTCTTTGGGGTGTGGAACTGAGAATGGGGTAGGGAAGCAAAGATGTATGTGATTACTATTTGGCAATTTTTTAAAAGTTATTTTTCAGAAAGCATTACTTTTATTTTTAAAATGACAACTTTAACATGCCTTTCTTCAGTCCTTGTGAGTTCAAGCAGATAGGAAAATAAAAATACTAAGAACCTGAATAATATAATTAACAAGCTTGAAATAATAAATATCTGTCAAACCCTCCCTCTGAAAATAAAAGACTACCTTCTGTCTAGGCTCTCAGGAAACAGTTATAAGAATTGACCCTATATTAAGCCTTAGAAAAGATTTCAACACATTCCACAAGGCAGAAATAGCATAAAATATTTTTATCATGTGCAACTAGAAATAGTTTTTTTGTAAAAAAGTGGAAGGAGGGACCAGCCCCATGGCCTAGTGGTTAAGTTCAGTGGGCTGTGCTTCAGCAGACTGGGCTCACGGATTTGGATCCTGGACGTGGATGTGCACCACTAGTTAGCCATGCTGTGGCGGTGACCCACATACAATGTCGGGGAAGATTGGCAACAGACGGTAGCTCAGTGTGAATCTTCCTCAGCAACAACAAGGAAATAAAGCAAAGCCTTCAATTACGTGGAAATGTTCACATACTCCCCTTGTCTCTTGTATTATGTCAGATGATAATATAAACCCCAAAATTTGGAATATCAAGAAAATAAGGATAATGAGAACAGTGCTTATCAAAGCCTAAGGAATGTGATCAAAGCTGTACTTAAAAGAAAATTCATAACGTCATATCATTTCATTACCAAAAAGAAAAAATGAAAATAAATTATTATTTTTTTTTTGTTATTTTTGAGGGAGATTAGCCCTGAGCTAACATCTGCCGCTAATCCTCCTCTTTTTGTTGAGGAAGACTGGCCCTGAGCTAACATCCATACCCATCTTCCTCTACTTTATATGTGGGACATTCTACCACAGCATGGTTTGACAAGTGATGCCATGACTGCACCCAGGATCTGAACCAGCGAACCCCGGGGCGCTGAAGCAGAACATGTGCACTTAACTGCTGTGCCACCAGGCCAGCCCCAAAAATAAATTATTTTTAAAAGTCAAGAAATTAGAAGAAAATGTTAAACCCAAAGAAAGCAGAATGAAGGAATTACGAAAACTAAAATGTGGAATCAAATAATTGGAAAGCAAAAAGCAGTGGAAGTTACAAATAAACCTTTTTTGTAATAAAAGCAATAACATAAATAAATCATTTGATTATTTAATAAGAAAAAAAGGGAAGAAAATACGAATACATGGAAATAAGAATGAGTAAAGAAAATAACCATAGATATGGAGGAAAAATAAGAGAAGTAAAAGTAAGAACTTGATAATATATCTGAAAACCAGGAAAATATAAATTCTGAGAGTCGACTCAAGACAATGCATGCCTAAAAAGACCACCAATGACAGAAGGAATTAAGAAAGTTCTTAAAGAATAAACTTTTAAGAAAGTACCATAACCAAAAGTCTTCCTGGGAGGTGGAAATATTTTTTATTATTATCTTTTATCAAGGTCATAATAGTTTGTAATATTGCGAAATTTCAGTTGTACATTATTATTTGTCAGTCACCATATAAATGTGCCCCTTCACCCCTCATGCACACCCCTTCCCCTCTGGTAACCACTAAACTGTTCTCTTTGTCTGTGTGTTTATCTTCCACGTATGAGTGAAAACATATGCTGTTTGTCTTTCTCTGACTTATTTCGCTTAGCATAATATCCTCAAGGTCCATCCTTGTTGCAAATGGGATGATTTTGTCTTTTTTTTATTGCTGAGTAGTAATTGTTGTATATATATACACCACATCTTCTTTATCCAATCTTTAGTTGGTGGACACTTGGGTTGCTTCCACGTCTTGGCTATTGTGAATAATCCTGCAATGAACACTGGGGTGCATAAGTTTGTTCGAATTATTGGTTTCAAGTTCTTTGGATAAATACCCAGTAGTGAGACAGCTGGGTCATATGGTATTTCTATTTTTAATTTTTTGAGAAATCATTCCTAGGAGATGGAAATATTTTTTACAGATCTTTAAGGAACAGACAACTCTTATGTAATTTAAATGGTCGTAAGGCACAAATAAAGAAGAAAAGTCTCCAAAAACAATTTTCTAAAGCCTGAATGGTAAATATATGATGGGAAAAAAAACCATGAGCAAATTTCACATGTGAATATTGATTTTTAAAATCCTAAATCAAATATTGGCATTAGCCTTAAGTAAAATGTTAAATAATATAGCATGACTGGAGGAAGGGTTCATTGCATAAATGGAACTGTTGTTCAAAATTAGGAGGTCTCCCTACTCTAATATATCAGAATAGATGTAGCGGAACCGTTCAGGAATCACTCCTAATATAATTCCTTAGACTTCTGTTTCCAGAAGGATGGAGGAAATGGACTTTTCCCTTTTCCTCTCACTAAGTACAATAAAAAACCCTCCGCTATCTATATATAAAAAACACACATAAGAAGTATCAGAAAGGTGGAGACTAGGAATTACACAGTGGTGAGTCCCCTGAGTTTCTTTTTGTCTCATATATCCCACAAGCCAAGCTGAAGAAGCTGGCAACATGGAAAGGCCAAAAGATGCAGACTAAAAAAGTCCCATCAGAAGCCTGCTCTCTTGAGCCAAAGGACCAGGAAAGGTAGCCTAGCAACAAAGAAAGTTTCTAAACAATAAATGCTACAGTGAAACACCACAGAAAACACTGCAGTCCCATGACATCCCCACCCAAAACGGCAAAGGTTGTGTAGGGAGCCTGGAATTCCACACTCACCAGGCTGTAATGAGTGTCCTGACCGCCGCTGCCCACAATGTCCATGGGGATTACTGGAGGAGGCTGGAATTCCACCTTCACCCTGCAGTAAAGAGGTGCTCCTCCTCTTCCTCCCTAGGGTGTTGTCTTAGAGGCCAAGTAGAGAATCAGGACTTTCACGACGACCCAGTGGTAATGAAGCCGTTGCAACATGGTGTCAATGGAGACTATGTACTCAGCAGAAACACTCTGACCACTCCCCCCTGGGAGGTATCACTGGAAGCCTGACATGTATGGCACAAAGAACAGAGCTGCAAAATATGTGAAGCAAAAATGGATAGAAATGAAAGGAGAAATAGACAAATCCACAATTTTTGTTGGAGACATCAACACACCGTCTCTCAATTGCTAGAATAACTATACAGAAAATCAGCAAAGATATAGAACTTAAGACCATCAACCAAGAGGATCTAATCAATATTTAGAGGACATTCCACAAAAACACAGCAAATGAACATTCTTTGCAAGTACGCATGGAACATACACTAAAATAGAACTTATCCTGGGCCATAAGACAAACCTCAACAAACTTAAGAGAACTGAAATCATACAGAATATGTTGACCATAATGGAATCCAACTAGAAATCCATAATAGCAAGATAACAGGAAAATCCAAACACTTGGAAAGCAAACCACACACTTGTAAATAATGCATGAGTCAAAGAGAACATAAAGAAAATTTAAAAATACATTTAAGAGGATGAAAAAGGAAATACAACATATCAAAATGGGTAGGACACAGCTATAGTCATGCTGAGAAAGAAAATTAGAGCACTAAAATGCACATATTAGAAAAGAGGAAAATTCTCAAATCAGTAATCAACGTTTCTGCTTCAAAACCCTAGAAAAAGGAAACCAAAATAAACACAAATAAGCTGAAGGAAGGAAATAATAAAGGCAAGAGCAGAAATCAATGACGTTGAAACAGAAAAACCAAAGAGAAAAATCAATGAAACAAATTAGCTGGTTCTGTGAAAGATCAATAAAATTAACAACCCTCTAGCAAAACTGACAAAGAAAAAGGAGAGCAGACACAAATTACAAATATTAGCAAAGAAACAGAGGCTATTACTACAGAGCCTGCAGACATCAAAAGGGAAGTGGATGAGGTTCCACAAGAGCAACATGCTCTGTATCTTAATTATATCAATGTCGACATCCTGTTTGTAGCACTGTACTACAGTCTTGCAAGATGTTACTATTGGGGGAAACTGGATAAAGGGCACAGTGCATCTCTCTGTATTATTTCTTATAACTGCATGTGAATCTACAATTATCTCAAAACCAAAGTTTAATTTAAAAGAACCTCTAAAAAATTCCCTTAGCAAAGTATGATTAGAAGCTAACTCCTTTAACATGATAACTGTTGTCATGTTAAAATGAAACACAAGTAGGATCTTTATTAAAGAAAGGAAGAAGATAAGGTGGGCTACTTCCTCAAGTATACTTTTATGCTGTTCTAGAAATTCTAGTCTAAGCATTTTGACATGGGAATGAAATAAAAGGTGCAAATATGGAAGAAGAGAGAGCAAAAATCCCAATGTTAGGTGGATAAATTATGTAACTTAGAATATCCATCAGAAACAAGTGGCAAACTCTTAGTAATCAATGAGTTCAGATAGAAGGCCAGTTAGAAAATAAATATATAAAGATGTTCTCTTTTGAAATGGTCAAAAATGGGAATATTTTAAGTGTACATCAGTAGGGAATTGATTAAATAAACTATGGTTGATCCACAGAATGCAATACTGCACAGCTGCTTATAAAACAAGCAGAGCAGTGTGTGTTTATATGTAAATGTATCTGTCAGTAAGGACAGGCTAGGTTTATGCTATGGTAACAAACTCCCAAATCTCAAAGGTTTATTTTTTGCTCACTTCACATATCCATCATGATTCAGTTCTATGTCATTTTATCTACATCATTTTCATTGTAGAACTTAATCTGATAGAGAAGCCTCTATTTAAAATTTTCTGGTTTCATGGAAAAGGGTAAAAAGACACAAGACAAAAACAGCAAGTTGGCTTTTAAAGCTTTTCTTTGGAAATGATACATAGCAATTCTGCTTACATTTCATTGGCCAAAGTGAGTCAGTGGCCATGCCTGAGTCAGTGAGAAAGGAATTTATTGTCTTCCCACATAGCCCAACACCTTAGAAAGGAGCACCAAATATAGATGAACCTAATACACTCTACCATAAAGTTCATGATATAGTGCTGAGTAAAATGTAACAGGTTACAATGCTGGGAAGAATATTCACTATGAATATATAGATATATTTCAGTAGGGAGGGTAGGATTAGAGAACAATATGGTTACTATTTTCAGCTTTTTATATTTTTATAATATTACAAGGTTTTGCAATAAATATGTATTAACTTTAGATTAAAATAATATTTGATTTAAAAAGTGAAAAAGGAGAAAATCTGAACTTTATCTCTTCTGCTTTAAGTGAAAATGAATTTTCTCTCCATCGTTAGTGGACATGTAAAATATGTGTGGTCATTCATAGAATAATGCTTGAAAGCATTTACTAAATAAATTTGTAGTTTTTTAAAAGAAATCTTGCTTGAATCAAACACACATTTGATTAAGCCAGAGATTCTATATACTGCATCACACTCTAAGAAAGTCCAAATTTAGTCAGAAAAGAAAACACCCATACATTCAATGACTTCAGAGCATGACCATATATGCAATCCATTGCAGAATTTTGTCCACCAGAACTGAAAACAGAGAACAGTGGTATTTCCTAGAGGATTTTGTGGGTTTTCCTTTGTGTGGAAGAGAGAGGTGGTGGCAGGCATAGAGCCTCCAGATCTTCTGGACATTGCAGAGTGGCTTGGCTCTGCCATCAAGCAAGAACGGAAGTCTCAGTGACTGTTTTCTGTTGAGAGGCTGTGTGACCTGGGGGATGGGGAATGAGAGAGAAATCTAGAGGCAAGACAGAATGCTGATGAGGCTGTGTATGGCTGAGAGAGAAGAGAGATTTTTATCGTATTTCCATACAAGTGAAGGAGAACTGTCTAAAGAGGATAGGAGTGTTCTTTCTGTGTGGTGTTCTGTGTAAGACCCCATACTGTCCCCATGAAGAAAGCCTTCTGTAAAGAGTTATAGCACTTGTCCCAGAGATGAGGATCCTCCCTATTCCCATAAGATATCCCTATGGCATGTCCTTGGCATCCTCAAGAGATATCTACTAATAGCTTAACCAGTCCCCAAATTCTCAGGTGTAACTGAGAATTCTCAGGTGAACCATAAGCACAAGCTGTGACTTCTAGGGGCTCACTTTGGTTGGAGATGAGGGTAGGTGAATAAATTTTCCTACAGTGCCTCTTCTCCAGAGACAATTAGAGGGGAGCACAGCCTTGTGTACAGTAAGAAAGCCCACACTTTCAAAACCCAGGCAATTGTCCTATTAGCCAAGGGGTTGAGGGCTATACTGTTTGGAAAGGCATCATAAGAGAGCTTATTTCCTACGCACAGTTTGGCCCTTTGGCATAGCCCAGAGGAAGAAAGTGAGAAGAAAAGTATTGAAATTGCTCTGGAGTGTAATGCAGAATGTGCCATCTGGTGTGAGCAGGGGCAGCTGTGCAGATTTTATTGCTTTTAGGAAACTGTTTCTTTCCCTTAGTGTGGATGTAGACTATTGTCTCCCTTTGAGAATTGTTTGTCCTTGGGAGAAGAATGTGTGAATGTGTGTGAGGGGACTTACATGGGTGTATCTGTGTAGGAGAGTGTTTGAGCATGTTTCCACAGAGTGACAGAGACGGCTAGCTTCAAGGAGAATGAGGACTTTCACCTCACTTTGATACAAAGATCTCAAAGACAAGCAGCCTTGGAGTGCCACAACCAACTCTAGACAGTTCTGCCTGTCAGGGCTCACCTGGATGATTCTGCAGAGGCCTCTAAGTGGCCTCTTATGTGAGGTATTGTCTAAAGCAGGAGTGGCAAGCTAGGATCCATGGGCCAAATCTGGCCCACTTCTTGTTTTTGTAAATAAAGTTTTATTGGAACACAGCCATGCCCACTTATTTACCTATGGCCTATGGTTGCTTTCACCTTACAGCAGCAGAACTGAGTAATGGTGACAAGGACCACATGGCTGGCAAAGCCTAAAATATTTACTATCTGGCCTTTTGCAGAAAAGGTTTGCTGACCCCTGGTCTAAAGTCAGCACTTCCAAAGAGAAAATTGCATAGAAACAACATTAACCTTGAAAACCATTTAGGAAGGAAAGACGGAAATATTATCATCCAATCAGCCCCAACCAGTGTTTCCTCCAGCAATAGAGGACGTCATTGTTTCTTCAATGAATGCCCAATTCAGTGGTGGGCATATGTTTAGGGACAACGTTGTATGAAAAACATTAGCATATATCTACTAGCAGAATTATCCTCCTCACAGCAAAATGAGAAGCTTGGGGAAATGTTACCAATGAAGGCGTGTAGACTTATGTCTCCCATCTCATTTTCGCTCTTGGTTGAGAGCTTTTAAGAAGGTAGGCAGCATCACCTGCACTATACAAATTGTCATTGCTTGCTATTTTTTAAGGAGTACACAGTTGAATTTAAGTAAGTCAAAGCGGATGTGTGCTGCAGCTCCATTTGGGGAAGTGTACTCTAAGAGTTTTGGGTTCTATGGATTGCCCTGGTTAGGGGAGGGAGTTATTTCAGAGCGAAGGGAAGATTTTTTTTGAATACTGTAAAGAATTGGAGAAAGGCCCTTCTGCAGAGATAGAAAGGTGGATCTTGAGACTCAGAGAATGGGCTAGCAATTGCAACAGGCCAGGAGAAGTGTTTAAGTTCTTTCCCTTTTGGTTCAGACTGAGAAGAGTCCTGTTTTGCCTCCTTGTTTAAAGCTCCCTTGCCTATGTTGTAATTCTCTCTAGCTCATTGAAAACCTTTAGGAAATTTCACATACTTGGTATTGTGATATTGTGGTATTGTGGAGAACCAAAGGATGGGACAGTAAATGACATTTGGTCTTCCCTCAACCACCCCTCTGCCCAGCATGCCAGCAGAACGTTTTATTAAGGGAGGCTGGCAGTACCAAGGTTTTCAGCAGCAACCAGCTGCAAACTGAACAGAGGCTTAATTAACACAAAGGCTGGAAGCCTTGAGAGGGAACCGGGGGTAATGAAGACATAGCTAGATGGTGGCCTGATTTGGGGACAAACATGAGACAAACTTGCTATTTCTTTTTCCCCAAATATACTACAGAAATGTGACTGACTCTTGAGAAGAGTGGAGAATATGAATGTGCCGGGGGGAAGAAGGTAAACACACGAGTTAGCTAAACATGGAAATGTTTTACAATGGAATGTTTTTGACATATGTCTTCATAGCAAAATTTAACTGTCCTTTTCAGTTTCACCAACAGGTTCTTTCTCCCTTGGAGGCCATTTGTAACTGGCAGACAAAGGTGTTATGTGCTGAGCTCATCCTTGACAGGTGGAGTACCCCAAAACTGAACAGAGCTCTGGATGCTTCTGCTCTCCAGCCTTGTAGCACAGGTAGCACATTTCATTCAAATTTGTGCTTCAGCCAAATTACCACTTGCTGTGAGTCAGAGACCTCCCGTTTGTTCATGAAAGTGCAAGCCACAAAATGCAATTTACTATTTTTTCTAACTGGTAAAATTTCAGAGTATTTTATTTTTTTAACTTTATTGAGGAATAATTGATAAATATAACTGTGTATATTTAAAGTGTACAACATGACGATTTGATGTATGTTGTGGAATGATTACCAAGACCAAGATAACTAATTTACTCATTTAAAATGGAGCTAACTACTGAAAAAGGAACTCAAAACCTTGATGTAACGTCTAATTTGGAATTCCAATTACATTTTCGAAAAATGCAGGTTCAGGCTAAGAATTGACTTGATAAAAATAGTAAATTAAATAGCACCTGGATTTGATCACCTGTGTAAAGCTTGATGCTTCTCAACCTGGGCTGCACGTTTGAAATTTCTGGGAGCATTTTTAAAAAACATCCTGAGGCTCAAGCCACACTGGAGATGGATCAACTCAGCTCTCTGGGGGTGGGGCCCAGGCATCAGCGTTTTTGAAAGCTCTTGAGATTATCCCATCCTGTAGTCAAGGCTGGGAACCACGGCTCTAGATCCAAGGGGAAGGCTGGTTACATCACAGAAACGTGACACTTCAGAAAGTGTAGAAGGCTTTGTATCTCTGCTTTCTTTTATTCTGGAGCAGAAGGCATTTTAGGAGTTCTTGTTCAGTCCAGAACTGTGAGCCATTCTGTTTGGACTTCATTAAAGCACATGTGGGCGATGTCGCCATGAAATCACTTCAGCCATCTGGCAATGCAACAGGAAGTTATTCTGGTTTTGAATAAAATGAAACAAGTTGGGTGAGGCAGCAATTAAAACTTATCAAAATAGCTTTGATTTTCTGAGGGGTACAGAGGATATTCATCCTTTCCAAAGCGATGTTTTTCCTTCTCCCTTATTGGCAAATATTTCCCTCCATAGCAAAGATTTCTAAAGTTAGGATTTAACCTAATTTAATTGTGCCAATTATATTAAGTAATGGAATAAACTAATACTTCAAAGGCATTAATAAAAGCATAAGGCTCAACTTTTTACTCTTATAGAGAAGAATACGTAAATCCCGTTAATGAACATTTGAAATGAATTTTGACGCACTATTAAAATAGAAACAACTTAAAAATGCATGAAGGTCTGGACAGGTACGGGACATCATTGGGAACATCAAGCATTAATCCAGGTAGGTGAGGGGAGGGGAGAATGGTCTCTATCATGTGCTTTTACTATCACTTAGCAGATGTGGTATTTTGAGGTAATCACCATAATACCACCTGTTTAGTCTTAACACTGATTTATTTTTTCAATTATGTTGTTTTTCATTTTAATGGGTTTTTCATTTGCTTTCATGAGTTCTATGTCTTTCTTATTGAAGTCACATTGGTTTATAACATTACATAAACTTCAAGTGGACATCGTTACATTTCGACTTCTGTATAGACTGCGTGCTCACTCCCAAAAGTCCAGTTGCCGTCCATCACTGTACACTTGTGCCTCTTTACTCCTTTTGCCCTCCCCCCACCCCTTCCCCTCTGGTAACCACCAATCTGTTCTCCGTATCGATATGATGAGTTCTGTTTTTTTCAACTTCAATTTGAAGAACTTCTTCAGGCCTTGCCATTACCCCACCCGGCCCCTCCCCCTCAGACATAAAGGACACCAGGGTGGTAAATCTGGGCGTGTCTTTTTGTTGCCCTTGAACATAAGTATGATTTTCTAGATATAGGCACATTATTTCTTAATTAAACTTTTCATTTTGGGAAAATTGTAGATTCACATGCAGTTGTAAGAAATGGTGCAGAGAGAGCCCATATTCTCTTTACCCACTTTTTCCCAACAGTGGCATCTTGCAAAGCTCTAGTACAACCAGGATATTGACATTGGCACAGCCAGGATCAAGAACACTTCTATCACTGCAAGCATCCCTCAGGCTGCCCTTTCTTATCGACTCCCACTTCTTTCTCCCTCCCAAACCCTCCTTCACTCTTGGCAACATTAATCTATCCTTCACTTCAATACTTTTGTCATTTTGAGAATGTTATAGAAATGGAATCGTACAGTAACCTTTGGGATCACCTTTTTTTGCTCAGCATAATTCTCTGGAGATTCATCCAGGTTGTTGCACGAATTAATACTTTGTTCCTTTTTATTGCTGAGTAGTATTCCAATGTATAGATCTTTCACACTTTGTTTTACCATTCTCTCAATGAAGGACATCCTGATGTTCCCAGTTTGTGGCTGTTACGAATAAAGCTGTTATAAAAACAATTGTGTACAGGTTTTTGCGTCAACATAAGTTTTCATTTCTCTGGGGTAAATATCCAGCAGTGCAATTACTGGCTCGTATGGGAGTTACATGTTTTTCCAGAAACTGCCAAAGTGTTTTTTAGAGTGATTCTACCACTTTACATTCCCTCCAACAATGTGCGAGTGATCAAGTTTCTTTGCACCCTTGCCAGCACTTGGTGTTATCATTATTTTTTATTGTAAGAATTCTGACAAGTGTGTAGTAATAGCTCATTGTGGTTTTAATTTGCATTTCCCTGATAGCTATCGATACAGAACATCTTTTCACATACTCTGCCTGTGGTTGTTTTACATATGATGTCCAGGGTTTTATTTAGCAGCAGGAGGGAAAGAGCCAAATTATCTTTTATGGTGGGTCAAAGTACAGTAGCAGTTAGGAGGTCAACTTCTGCTCTCACATAACCAAAGTCCAAATCCTAGCTTAACCACATCCTGGCTTTGCAAACTTGGGCGAGCTCTCTTTCATCAGTTCTCCAATCTGCAAAACGGGGATAACACCCACCTTGTTTTGAGGATTTAACAAACTAATGCAAAGGACTTCAAACAACATGTTCAATTAGTTTTAGTTATTATACAGATTGCACATACATTTTATAAAATTGATTATGTGGTTTCACAAAATTTTAATACTTGCTTCACTCTGGTATTTAATGTTACAGAAAACTATTTGGTGCCTGCCTATTTTCCTGTTTTTAAGTAACCTTTTCTGGGTATGTCAGTGCTGCTTGTGGGATTTTTATTTTTCCTTGCAATTTCTGGCTGTTGTCAGTCTATGTACAGGAGAGTGTTACTTCGTGCTTGATAAATGCGTGATAAGATCTTTTAATCTGAAATTGCAAGCGCTTCTGCAACTCACAGAGTCATGAGTAACTCTGGTCCAGATTTTCTGAATTTCTAAACATGTGTAAGACACACTTTCTTTACCCAATATTAAATTCCTTTAACCACTTCAGGAATTAAGAAGAGAGGGCTATGCAGAAAGGGAGAGCATTTTGAAACCTGATTATTCTAGTCAAAATCAAAGATGTAAACAAGGTTTGCCAGCATTTACTCTTCTTCTAAGGTTTATAATAATATAATATTTTGAGTATTTTAAAATTTGTATATTTTTAAAAGTGTAAAATACATTCTCAAAGTTTAAAGATGGAAAAGGTCTTTTGTAAGTAATAAATAAGGGATAGTCAAATCACTGGTAACATAGTAATTTCACAGCACTTCCTAATTATTGTCTAATCCTTTAAGCATATCTACAAATCAAGTATCTTCACATTTTTTCATATTTATTTTACAACAAATAGAACACGGGATTCTAAAATGAGTTTGGTTAAATGCACAAAGCTATTCCCACAGGGAATGGACATTTGCTTAAATGGCTATAACTATGGAATTGGTTAAATAAATTATGGTACATCTCTAAAATAGAATAGTATGTGACTGTTAAAATGAATTAGATAAATATATGTGCACTGATGTGCAAGATAGCAGTAGGTACAGAATTATCTTATATGAGGAATAGGTTATATATATGTGTGTGTATAATCTATATATCCAAAAACATTTCTGGAAACACATTGACTGCCAGAAAACTATAAGCAAACTCTGTAAGAGTGGGACTAAATGGTGGAGTGGAGATTTATTTTATATCCTTATATACTACTTGAAAATTTTACCATTGCACACTACAAAAACAATTTTAAAAAGTTTTAGAGCATCATGAAAAGGATGTAGGATGTTGGGATGTTCATGGAGAAAATACACCATTCCTGTTAAACAAAGAGAACATATAGAGGTCCGAATGTCAGGATCTATCTGAATATACAAATAAGCAAGGGTGGCAAATTTTGTATTTATTCAATATGCTATTTTTCTTCATGTCTCTTAATAAGAAGCTGTTAGTCCAGGTGAATAATAAGGAAAACAAAGAACAATCTTGACGGTTATTGCCGTTGAGCGCTGAACCCAACCGATCTTTAATGTATTTACATAGCTATGCTTGAGGTAGCTATTTGCTGCCTGATTTTAAAAGAATTGTAGGCTTCTCTGATAAGAAAGAGGGAGAGGAAGAATAAATTAGTGAAGCAGAAAGAGTCAAGCAACAAGAAAGAGACAATGGTGACGTCTGTAGTGCTCCAGTACTCCAGAGAGGACTCCTGGGTAATTCTCATGGGCAGAAAGCCACCACAGAAACCATGACAGAAGCGATCACAGCAGCAGAGAAGGTCTTTTCTCACGTGGCCATGCATTGTGTACTATCTTTGGGCTACCATGTCCTTAAGGCTTTTTGAATTTACATTCACAAGTGCCAGCCTGTAGATCCAATATATACATGTGTTAATTTTCATTGAATATTCAACATGAAATGTCATGTAATATCACAGCTTTGGGGCACATCCTAATTATATATCAAATGAACTGAAAATATGATTTGATGTTATACTCCTTTGAGAAGGAATTTATGGGATAATTTTTGGCAAGTGCTTTCATGTTTGTTTTTGTAAGCTATTTAGAGCAGTGGATGACATTCAGGTGATATAAAACATAATCCTTCAGTCCTTATGGATATCCCTTTTTTATGGGCATAAATTTTTTTTGTTATAATTCATCAAGGGTGACATTTTACAGCGAAAATGTTGTAACCTTTAAAAACAAATATTTTACAATAGACATGCATTAATACAAATATGATCACACTGCAGAAGAATAAACTAAAAGCAACGACAGATCAATGGCAGCTGATTCTAAGAAATAAAACCATTTGTAAATTGCTTCTCTACTAGATAAACTATTATGTTTGAAGATATTAACATAAAATGTTTAAAATATGGTTCCTTGACTTCTATAAAAGGTATGAAGAGAGTATCTTGAGAATAAATAGAGGGTAATTTTATAAAATCTACAAGATCATGCAAAATAGGAACAAACTTTTGTTTTGGCAGGGAAAGATTCACCCTGAGCTAACATCTGTTGCTAATCTTCCTGGGTTTTTTTCCCCTCCCCAAAGCCCCAGTGCATCATTGTATATCCTAGCTGTAGGTCATTCTAGTTCTTCTATGTGAGCTGCCACCACAGCATGGCAACTGACAGATGGTTGGTGTGGTTCCATGACCAGGAAGCGAACCCGGGCTGTGGAAGCAGCGATAGTGATGAACTTTAACCACTAGGCCATCAGGGCAAGCTCTAAACTTTTGTTTTTGAGAAAACTAATTTTAAAAAATGAAGCAGTTATAGGGACTGGCCCTATGGCCAAGTGGTTAAAGTTTCGCTCACTCTGTTTTGGCGGCCTGGGGTTCACAGGTTCAAATCCTGGGTGTGGACCTACTCCACTCATCAGCCATGCTGTGGAGGCATCCCACATGCAAAGTGGAGGAAGACTGGCACAGATGTTAGCTCAGGGCCAATCTTCCTTAAGCCAAAATAAAAAGAGGAAGATTAGCAAGAGATGTTAGCTTGGGACGAATCTTCCTCACACATACACAAAATGATGCAGTTATAGAATTGCTACAATAGGACATAGAATTATTTCACAATATATAAAAATTCATTGTGGGTTTGAGTCTTGGCACTTCTTCTTAGAAGGTGAAACCTTGACAACACTCCTCTCAAATGTGACCGTTCAGATCAGTGGACCAGGGAGATCCTCACAGACTACACAACAGGAGCAACCAGATTGGCAGACCAAGAAACTCACTCTGCTGCAGATTCAGTCCTGCCTTTTCCACTGGATATGATGTAGGGTATGGACTGGGGACTACTGATTGGAAAAATGGTCCCAATTCTCCACCCTTCCCTGTATTCATATCCTTTGCAATGTGGACTTTGCTGTTCTCACCATCAAGAGATGGTGTTGGTTTCTTCATCCATCGAATCCGGGCTGACTTGGTGACTTGCTCTGTCAATAGAATGTGGGTAAAGTGACAGAGTGCCAGTTCTGAATCTAAGCCTCAAGAAGTCTTGTATGCTTCTACTCTCTTCCTTGGAGCCATGCTGCCACCACGTGAACAAGTCCAGGCCCACCTACTGTAGGATGAGAGACACAGAGAGCAGAGACGAGTTGTCCCAGCTGAAACCATCCTAGACCAGCCAATCCCCAGCTTACCCATCAGCTGATGGCTGATATGTGAGTTAGCCCAGCCATGATCTGCTGAACATGATTTAGATCAGAAAAATCACCCAAAGTCAGCATAGAGAGAGAAGTAGTAAAAATCAGAGCAGAAATAAATGTGATTGAAACAAAAAAGGCAGTAGAAAGGATCAATGAAACAAAGAGCTGGTTCTTTGAGAAGATAAATAAAATTGACAAACCCCTCGCCAGACTTACAAAGAAAAAAGAGAGAAAGCTCAGATAAATAAAATTAGAAATGAAAGAGTAGAAATAAGAATGGATACCACAGAAATACAACGGATTATAAGAGAATACTATGAAAAACTATATGCCAACAAAATGGACAATCTAGAGGAAATGGATAAATTCTTAGACTCTTACAACCTCCCAAAGCTGAATCAAAAAGAAATAGAGAATCTGAATACACAATTCACAAGTAAAGAGATGGAAACAGTAATCAAAAGCATCCCAAAAAACAAAAGCCCAGGACCAGACAGCTTTCCTGGGGAATTCTACCAAACTTTCAGAGAGGATTTAATACCTATCTTTCTCAAGCTATTTCCAAAAAATTAGGGAAGGTGGAAGGCTTCCTAACACAGTCTTTGAGGCCAACATCACTCTGATACCAAAGCCTGGCAAGGACAACACAAAAAAGGAAAACTACAGGCCAATATCGCTGATGAATATAGATGCAAAAATCCTCAACAAAACATTGGCAACCCAAATACAGCAATACATCAAAAAGATCATACATGGTATTCAAGTGGGATTTATTCCAGGGACACAGGGATGGTTCAACATCCACAAATCAATCAATGTGATACACCACATTATTAAAACAAGGAACAAAAACCACATGATCATCTCAATAGATGCAAAGAAAGCACTTGACAAGGTCCAACAACTATTTGTGATAAAAACTCAACAAAATGGGGATAGAAGGAAATTACCTCAACATAATAAAGGCCATGTATGATGAACCCACAGCCAACATCATACTCGATGGGCAAAAACTGAACGCCATCCCTCTGAGAACAAGAACAAGACAAGGATGCCCACTATCATCTCTCTTATTCAACATAGTACTGGAGGTTTTGGCCAGAGCAATTAGGCAAGAGAAAGGAATAAAAGGAATCCACATAGGAAATGAAGAAGTGAAACTCTCACTGTTTGCAGATGACATGATCTTATATATAGATCAGAAAAATCACCCACCAGCCCTGTAGCTTTGTGAGCTGAATAATTCGTTTTGTATTAAGTTTGGAGGTAGTTTGTTATACAGCAATAGCTAACAGATGTATGAAGTAAATATCTTCAAGCCTTCTATTTCAAAATAAACAAAATGAAACAAATCTCCAAATATTTACTCATTTTCTCTTAAAGTTTCTTGAAAGAATAGTCTATGTGTGCCTCAAGTTCTTTTCTTTTCATTCATTCCTCCAGAATTCCACTAATATTTCTCTTGCTAAGGAGACCAAAGACTTTTCAATTGCTAAGTCCAGTGGGCACTTTCTTTTTTTGAATATATAATTTTTCAGGTCGTGGTATCTGGTCTTGCTGGAGACTGTAATTGATTTTGCTATAATATAGCCATTAAAATATTATTTTGATACTTAAATGATTTACAGTTTTTTTGGAGGGGATCTAGATGGGTGATTTTTTTAAAAAAATTGAGATATAGCTAACATATAACTTCATATTAGTTTCAAGTGTACAATATAATGATTCAATATATGTATATATTGTGAAATGATCGCCACAATAAATCTAGTTGACATCCATCACCACACATAGCTACAAATTTTGTTTTCTTGTGATGAGAACTTTTAAGATCTACTCTCTTAGCAACTTTCAAATATGCAATACAGTATTGTTAATTGTAGTCACCATGCTGTACATTACATCGCCAGGTCTGACATTTTATAACTGGAAGTTTGTATCTTTTGACCACCTTCAGCAGGCACTTCCTAATGCTTGTCTTACTTGAGTTTCTGCAACATTTGACCCAGTGACAGCTCCTTCTTTCTTGCATCTGCTCCTTCCTTTTCATGGCACTACTGTCTTACAGTTTCCTCCTGATTCTACGGCTCTTGCTCTTAATTCGCTAACAAAGGTCCATCTTTCTCTGTTTCTCCCGTGAAGGTACATGTTCCCCAACAAACTGTCCTCAGCTGTTTTCTTTTCTCAGTCTACATACTTTCCCTAATTGACTTCATCTAGATTCACAGCGTCTATTATCAAATCTGGATTCATTTCTAAGAAACAGACCTGCATATTCAATTGACATAGATCTGGAGTTGGTGATTTATTAGATATGAGGAGTGGAGGAGAGTGAAAAGTCTTGGTTGAATCATAAATATTTTGAGTTTATCTCCTCTTGTCTATACTAATTGAATGAAATGGCCAAGTGAGAAAAAAAATAAGTTTCCTTCTGTTCGTGCTGAAAAGTAAAGAACATTTGCAAATGAAAAAACTAGAAAGTTAAGGTTGAAAATATAAATAAAGACTTATGCTGTGCAAATAAAAATATTTCTGAAAAACCACACAACAAAGTTCTCTAAACAAAAGCTATTAGTGTTTTCAAATTCTATTTCTAGTCTTGTAAAATTTATAGCTTAGTAACATGCCACTCAGTTTCCTCAAACTAAATATTTGTTAACCTTTCAGCTATTTGGGTCAATTGTATGAATGTCTCTTAATTAGTTAGTTCAACGTATAAAATGATCATCTACTCTGTCAGACACTGTGATGGAAACTATGGAACATACACAGATGAATAAGCAATGTCCTCTAGGGAATGTGTATTTTAGTAGAATGGACTAAAATTTGTCTATAAATGATCACGCTTTGAGGTGGAACATGAGACATCAAAGGGTCAATAGAGGGAAAGGAAACCTCCAGGTACGGTACAGGAAATCAAGCAGAGATGAGATGAGATTAAGGAGTGGGGTAGATTTGGACATGCAGAATTGGGAGGAAAAGGCATTCTGGAATTAGTAAAATCACAGATGTGGCAAAGTAGAATGCATCCCCAGGGCCCAGTGAGTAGCTGGGGTTGACTGGACTATAGGTTGTAGGAAGGAGGTTAATGAGAGATGAAGCTGAGAAGACAAGTGGGGGCTAAAAAATGAAGGACTTTTTGATGATATACTCTAAAGAGTTTAGGCTGTATTTGGTAGACAATTGGGGGAGGGGTCACTAAAAGTTTTAAGTTGTCTGGCTGAGTGATATGACCAGGGTCCCTTCACAGTGATTAGTCAGGTAGCAGCCTGGTTGGAGGGGGCGCTGCTGGCATGTGTGGCAAGTCCAAGTGTGGAGAATAGACTCAGGGAGACCTGAGCAAAGACCACGGCAATAGCTCAAGGATAGGAAGTAAGAGCCTGATGTAGGATAGTTCTAGTGGAAATAGAAGAGAAATATTGGACAGGTTGAATCCACGTGACTTGCGACGTAATTGGCTACATGAGAGCTATTTGAGGAGGGAGAGTTTTGGACATGTTGATTTCAAAGTTCTGGCTGGACTTCAGGTCCACCAGGCAGTTGGAAAGCTGAGTCTGGAAGTCAGAACAAGATCAGAGCTAAAATGCATTTTTTACCTTGTATTTTCTGTTAGTGATAATCTGGTAAAGTAAGCCTCCTTTTTTAGTAATATTTTTCTAATTTGTTTCATGGCTATTCTTGCTTGATTAGTCATCTCAAAAAATCCCATTAAGATTGTAATTGCAATAGTATCAAATGGCTAAGTTAATTTGAAAAGAATTCAGTTTTAGTATATAAAAACACAATATTATGCTTTCCTATCAATGAACACAGATTTTTCTCTTCAGTTATCTTCTTTTATCCCCCTCAGTGAAGTTTTATCATTTTTTTTATGTCATTCTTCCTTATTTCTTATCAAGTTTACTCTTAAGTGTTTTATACTTTATAGTGACTTGTGATTAGGATATTTGTCTGCTCAATTTTCAAACTGTTTACTGATATACAGGAAAACGATCAGTTTTGAATATTCATTTTATAACTGGCCAACTTATTGAATTCTCTCATTAGCTCCAATAGCTTCTGTTTCCCCTCCTTACTGATTTTTCTATCCATTTATTTTCTGATCTTATTTTATGACTGGAATGCCCAGAGCAATTCTGAATAATAGCAATGACTAACGGCAGACACAGGAGATGTTTCCTTGGCTCTTGTATCCTCGGGAAAGTCATTACGTTATCTTCATAGATAAAAACAATTTTATTTTACCTGTGCTATTTGCTTTTCCTTTTTTGAAGTTCTTCTTGTTTTACCCACTTTGCTTTTCAGATCATCCTTTGCCTTTTTATCACATCCTGTCATCTCTTCACTCTTTTTCTTTCCTCTCTCTCTGCTCTAATTCATTGAGACAGCGTCTTCCTATATTCTGTTGAGGAAGTCAAAAAGATTCCTCAAATTCTTCAAGACTTTGTGGAGATTATCCTTTTCCTCTAGTTTTATACTACATTTTCATAAAGCCTTAATTTTCTTCTGTTGCTCATTCTTGAATAACTTAAGATCTAGTCACGCTTTTCTGTCCTGGCCCCACTTTCTGCACATCTGTGGGAAGATTGAGTTTTCTTTTTGGATCTACTGTTTGAGGGCAGGTTAAAATGCTCCTTCTCCAGTTGACAGTTGTTGGGCTATTTTCAATTATTACTGTTTTATTCATGATATCTTATCTCACCCCTAGCACTTTGAAATTATGGAGTATTTGAAAATTAATATCCTCATGAGGTACCTGTGATGGTTAATTTTGTGTGTCAACTTGTCTAGGTCAAGGTGCCCTGATATGTGGTCAAACATCATTGTGGGTGTGTCTGTGAGAGTCTTTCTGTTTTTTTTTTTATTTTTTTTATTTTTTTATTTTTTCCTTTTTCTCCCCAAAGCCCCCCAGTACATAGTTGTATATTCTTCGTTGTGGGTCCTTCTAGTTGTAGCATGTGGGATGCTGCCTCAGCGTGGTTTGATGAGCAGTGCCATATCCGTGCCCAGGATTCGAACCAACGAAACACTGGGCTGCCTGCAGTGGAGTGCACGGACTTAACCACTCGGCCATGGGGCCAGCCCCTGTGAGAGTCTTTCTGGATGAAATGAATATTTCAGTGAGTAGACTGAGTAGAGCAGATGGCCCTCTCTGATTTGGGCGGGCCCCATCCAATCAGTTGAAGGCCTGAAGAGAACAAAATGGCTGAGTAAGAGGGAATTTCTTCTGCCTGACTGTCTTCAGGGTAGGGTGTTGTTTTTTCTCCTGCTTTCAGACTCAATCTAAAACAGTGACTCTTTGAACCTGCCAGCCTTTGGACTGGAACTACACCATCAGCTCTCCTGAGTCTCTAGCTTGGTGACTGCAGATCTTGGGTCTCCTCAGCCTTCAAAATTGACTGAGTCAATTCTTTATAATAAAGCTCTTTCCATAGACATCCTGTTGGTTCTGTTTCTCTGGAGAACCTTGCCTAATATGATGCTCCTACTGGGATTCTCCAATCATGGCCTTCTGCCTTTGGAACCTTATACATGCTGTCCATACCTGCAGTATACTACCACCAGCTTTCCTAAGCCCTACTTTCTGCGAATCACTCTCTGAAATTTTCACCATCTCTGAATCATAAAAATGAAAATGGCTAACATCAATGGGAGCTTAATTCAGTCAGCATGCTAAGAGCTTTATACCTACTGTCTCAGCTAAACGATGTCGGGGTGGGGACAGAGAGGAGCAAGAAAAAACGATCAGTACTCTGACTATTGTATAGGTCGAGATCCATGGGCTAGGTACCATCTGCCCAGTGCTCCAGTTGGTACAATTACAGGGTCTCTGAATGCAGGAATAGTGGAGATGATGGAAATCATGTTCCTACCTCTTTTCAGATGGTTTAGGTGCACTATGAAGCAATGTCTGGGAGATTAGAGTCAGCTGAGCTACCCTGTAAGCTCTGTAAGGGCTGACCGTGATCACATTTGTTCACAGTGTATTCCCAGCAGCTGGCACTGAGCTCAGCACACGATCAGTGCTCAATATTTCTCATTAATCTTTCTCAGATCTACTTCTCAGTGAGTCAACATTCACCCCAAATTCTGGTAAGTTATATATCTGTCTTAATTTTCCTTAAGATAATTTGTCTTCTTTTTTCTATAGTTTCATAGCTATTTTAGCGGGCAATTGAAAGAAATTTTATATATTTTTAGACCAGAAGTCACTCTAATGAATTTTAAATGAGATTATATCAAAGCTGAGGAATGGCTCCACTAAAGATGAATGATACTACACATTTCATAAATTGAATTAGATGATTAAAGCAGAAGAGTCAGGAATATCAACAAGAAATAAATACCGCCATTGCTCAGAGCTCATTTCCTTGTCTGTACAATGAAAATCACAGTCACCCTCTCGGTTTGTTGTCTGTACGTGTGTGTGTACATTTACATATAATGTATGTAAAACTGCTTTGCAGACTGTAAATCCTGTATATATTTTAAACATTTTGGTTGTTATCATTATCATCATTTTCTGCCTTGTGTGCTAATCTACATAACAACATCTTTTTGTGACAAAGATTCCAACCCCATATTTTGTTCTGTCATTCCCAGAAGCAACAGTACAGTATTATGCTCGATTTCTCTACCAGACTCAGGGTCATGATCTCTTTGGCAGGGAGAGAGTTACTGTCAGGAAAATCCTACTGTTGGATCCAGGACAAACCATTAAAAGGTTGCATAAGTCTTTGTCAGCCTCGAGTTGTCCCGCAGGTGTTTTGCTGTGTTGACACAGCTCTTGTTTGCCCTATTTTATTTATTGCTCTTTCTTTTGGAGGCAATCACAGAGAAAACAGGATTCATACCACAAATGGAGACAGTTGATCGGTTTAGCTGTTGAACTCCTCAGGAGAGAAGGAAGAAATCAGTGAGAGATGCGTGAAGGAATAAAAAATATTCACCTTCAAAACCTGCTAAAAAAAATAACAAAGGAGTCAGATTAGGGGAACTTGTGCCAGAGATACTGGAGCTCCTGGAAATGCAGAGGAAAAAGGGAAATGTGATTCGATTAATTTTAATAGAGTAAATAATTGTTAATCTTCAGTCACGTTCAAGGCTCTGAAGGAGCTACACAGATAAGTAGAAGGCAATCCTTGCCCTCACCTTCGTTATAGCTGAACAGAGAGAACAGAGCGAGTAAACAACCCTAATATAAAGCAAACCGTAACATATGGCTGTAGCCAGCATGACATCCCCCATTGGAGCAGATCTTAATACTTCTTCATTATACTATCACATCCTGTTTCTCAAATTACATGTTTTATTATAAACTCAAGTTAGAATCTTGAGTTCAAATACAGCACTTAATGAGTCCAATGAACAAACTTTCAGAGAATAATATGTAGTTGTCTGGGAAGAAAGAAAGGTTTAGAAAATATAAGTAGCTTCTCTCCAAATGCCTGTCCCTGTGCTGGTTGATAGCCACTGGAAAGGCCGAGGATATAGGAAATAGTCTTCTTTCTAATATGAAAGGCATATTTGTGTCCCGTGGTATGAGAGGTATGTGTGGTATGAGAACAGGACCCAAGGTCATCACAGGGCTCCCAGTTGTAATGCATATTTCCTGAGTTATGTTCTCCCGCATGGATCACTGCTTGTTGGTAATTCACATCCATTACTTCTAATGGATTAGTTCAACAATAATAATGTTTAATTATTCTTGTAATTTTAAATGGTATTTCCCTTTCTTCATCATTCTCTCTTTGTTATTGTGGAGTTTCATTTCAGCCTTGGAGTCGATTCAGTCTCGTCTCCAGCGTTTCAGCAGCGTTGGTTTTACGGTTTCTCTGTCGTTACACATGGTTCAGTGCTTTCATATTTCTTAAAACTTTTAACTCCTTGATGACGTAAAGGCTCAGAAACGTACACAATTTTTAAAAACACATGCTTTTCAAGTCTGAATAGATGACATGTACTTAATGTTTTGCAGAGTAGAAATGTGAAGCCTACTTTAAAAAAATTAATAGAAACACAAGCCTTGTAAATTGCCAATCACCACCTGTCCCCTGACAAAGTTAATATTTGTCTAATTTTTAAAGCAAGATTTCTGTAGAATACAATGCAGAAATCTGAGGCATAGATTTTGATAAATTTTGATAAATGTGTATACCCACGAAACCACCATCCCAATCAAGTCAGCAAACATTTCCATCCCCCAGAGAGTTCTCTCATATCTCCTTCCAGTTAATCCTCAGCATCCAAGGGCAATTACCGTTCTGACTCCTTTCACCGCGGATTAGTTTTGTCTGTTCTTTACTTTCATGTGTGGAAGGATACAGTTTTCACACTTTTGTGATTGTCTTTTTCAATCAATATACTGTTTTTGAGATTGATCTCTATGGCCGTATATATTAGAAGTTCCTTTTTGTTTTATTGCTGAGTAATATTATATTGTACAAATATAGCACAATTTGTTGATCTATTCAACTGTTGATGACATTTTGGGGTTGTTTCCAATTTTGGACTATTACAAATACACATTTACAACTCAGCCAAGTCCACTTTCAAACACCATTATACTACTTCCCGGGTAACGTGAATACTTTATAATAGCAAAATAATCCTAATTCCTCCTCCCGTTCTTTGTATCATTGCTGTCATTCATTTCATTTATGTATAAGCATACATAGGCACATATATGTACATATATATATACAAGATGCATACATAAGTGAACATAAGTGAATGCATTGTTGTTATTATGTTCAAGTAACTGTTAGATCAATCAACAATAAGAAAAATGAAAGTTTTTATTTTACCTTTACTTATTCCTTCTTTGATGCTCTTCCTCTCTTTATGTAGACCTGAATTTCTGACCTATAGTATTTTCCTTCCTTCTAAAGAAATTCTTTTAACCATTCTTATAAGGCAGGTCTGCTGGACACAAATTCCCTTAGTTTTTGTTTGTCTGAGAAAGTCTTTATTTCTCCTTCACTTTTGAAGGACAATTTCACAGACCTTGTGAATTTGAGTTATAAGTGAGTGGTGTTTTTCTCTCAGCACTTTAATTATTTCACTCCACTTTCTTCTTGTTTGCATGGTTTCTGAGCAGAAGTCAGATGGAATTCTTGTCTCTGCTTTTCTGTAGGTAAACTGCTTTTCCCTCTGTCTTCTTTCAGGATTTTTCCTTTATCTTTGATTTTCTACGGTTTGAAAATGATATGTCTCAGTGTAGGTTTTTTTGGCATTTATCCTGCTTGGTATACACTCAGTCTCCAGATCTGTGGTTTGGTGTTCAGTATTGATTTCAGGAAATTCTCAGTTATTATTGTTTCAAATATTTCTTCTATTCCTCTCTCTTTCTTCTCCTTCTGGTATGCATATTACGCAGATGTCATACCTTTTGTAGTTACCCTACAGTTGTTGGATACTCTATTCTGGGTTTTCTTCTGTCTTTGTCTTCTTTGCTTTTCAATTTTAGAGGTTTCCATTGATACAGACTCAAGCTTAGAGATTCTTTCTTCAGCCGTGTCCAGTCTACTAATACACCCGTCAAAGGCATTCTTCCTTTCGATTATAGTGTTATTGATCTCTAGCATTTCTTTTTTGTTCTTTCTTGGGATTTCCATCTCTCTGCTTACATTGCTCATCTGTTCTTGCATGCTGTCTACTTATCCATTAAAGCTCTTAGCATATTAATCCTAGTTGTGTTAAGTTCCTGGTCTGATAACTCCAACATCCCTGCCATGTCTTGTTCTCATGTTTGTTCTGTATCTTCAAATTGTTGTTATTTTGTTTTTTGTTTTGCTTTTTGGTATACCTTCTGGTTTTTTCTTGATAATTGGACATGATGTACTGGGTGAAAGGAGCTGCTGTAAATGGGCCTTTAGAAAGGTGGTTGTAAGCTGTCCCATAGCCCTTCCTATGAGGGGAAGTATTCTATAGCCCTATGATTAGATCTCAGTCTTTTAGCAAGCCCGTGCATCTGGACTGTGAACTTCCCAAATGTTTCTCAGGGTTTTTTTTTTAATCCTGCCTTAGGTGGGACAGGATGGCTAGAGTGGGCTGGAGTTGGGGATTCCCATTTCACCGTGTAGAAGGCTAGAGTTGACTGGAGTTGGAGTTGGTATTTCCCTTCCCCAGGTCAGTCAGGCTCTGACGATACCCTAGCCGGTTAGGCGCTAGTTAACCAGCTTCGCCTGAGGGCAGGCCTTGTTAAGAAGAACAGATCGCTCAGGCACATTTCAAAATGGTTCCTCTTCCCTTACCTCTGCCAGAAGCACTAGGGGATTTTTCTCCAATATTTGCTGTGGGAACCAGGTTGGGATCCGGGAGGTAAATCTCACAATATTACTGGGGTCCCCTCTGACTGGGTCCCCCTGGGGTTTTTAACTCTAAGAGTTGTCCACATTGAACCTCGAGCAACTCATCGATTATACTTCAGGTTTCCCTTATCGGCACTGGTTCCCATGGCAGTTCCCTCTCCCGAGTGTCTGCTCTGGAAGCTGTGACCCCCTGTAGTCACTTGTCTGTCTCTCCAATCTTGGGGGCAGGGTCTTGCCCTGTGTCCTCCCCTCTCTTAAGGATCCAAGAAGAGTTGTTGATTTTGTCAGTCTGTCCAGTTTTCACTTGTGTTTAGGATGGAGTGGGGACTTTCAAGCTCCTGCATGTGGAACTGGAAACCAGAAGCGTGGCTATAAAGAAAGCCAAACACGTTCTTGTACACGTCTTTTGTGGCCATGTTTTGTTTCTCTTGGGTAAATACTTAGGAGAAGAATTGCTGCATCATAGAATAGGTATATGTTTAGGTCTATTTAAAAACTTACATTTTCCCAAAGTGGTTGTGTCTATTTATCCTCCTATGAGAGTTTCAGTAGTTTCATACCCTAGTCAACATTTGATCTTGCCAGTATTTTAAATTTTAGTGCTTCTTATGTGTGTGAAATGGTATCTATTGTAGTTTTAATTTGTATTTCCTAGATGACAAATAATGTTGTGTACCTTTGCTTGAGTTTAGCTGCCATTCCTTCTGAAGTGTCTGGTCAAGACTTTTGCCCATTTTAAAAAGTGGGTTACCTTTAATACTGATTTGAGGTTTTTCTATCTACATATTTACATATATATATAATTCTGAATACAAGTAATTTGTTTTATGTATATACGTTTGTTTTATATATGACAACATATACATGCGTACATATTTGTTATATGTATATGATATATACATGTGTATATATATTTGTGTGAACTATATGCTAGATTGATACAATTTCTCCCAGTCTGTAACTTCCCTTTGCATTTTCTTAAAAAAAATTTTTTTTTATTGGTGAGGAAGATTGGCCCTCAGCTAACATCTGTGCCAATCTTCCTCTATTTTGTATGTGGGATGCTGCCACAACATGGCTTGATGAGTGGTGTGTAGGTCTGCACCCAGGATCTGAACCTGCGAGCCCCATGCTGCCAAAGCGGAGTGTGGGAACTTAACTACTATGCCATGGGGCCAACCCCCTTTATGCTTTCTAAATGCTGTCTTTTGATAAATGTAGTTTTAAATTTTTATGAAGTCCAATTATTCTCCCATGTTTTCTTCTGCAAGTTTTTAGTTCTAGCTTTGTATTTAGCTCCACAATGCAGTTCAAACTACTTTTTAGTGTGTGGCTTGAGGTAGCTGTCAAGGTTTATTTTTTCCTTTATGCTTATCTGGATATTCCAGGGTCATTTGTTAAAAAGTCTTTCTTTTCCTCATTAAATTATACTGGAAGCTTTGTGAAAATTAATTTGTTGTCTAAGTGTGACTCCACTTCTAGACTCTGTATTCTGTTTTGTAGATTCTATTGTATTTTCTACTTAGACTCTCGTGTCATCTGTGAATAAAGACAGTTTTATTTCTTCCTTTCTCATCTGAATGCCTTTTTTCCCCCTTGCACTGGTTATAACTCCAGTATAGTGCTGAGTGGAAGTGGTAAGAGCAGACATTTTTATCTTGTTCTTGATTTTAGTGGGAAAGCATTTTATGTGTCAACATTAGGTATGATGTTAGCTGTAGGATTTTTGTTGAGAATTTTTATCAGGAGTAGATGCTATATTTTGTCGGATGTTTCTTCCGTCTGCTGAGATGATCACATGGTTTTCATTTTTAGTTTATTAATATGGTGAATTACATTGGTTGATTTTTGAATGTTAAACCAAGCTTGCATTTCTGGAATAAACCTCACTTGACCTTGATGCTTTTAATATGTTGCTGGATTTATTTGATAAAATTTTGTCTAGAATTTTTGCATCTATGTTTGTGAGGAAGATTTGTGTCTGGTGTTCTCTGACTCTACTTGTGCATTTGTCCATTTCTCCCCATAAATCTATCAGGTTTTTTCTCTGTTATTTGGTGCATAAACTTGTTTCTTGTGTTTGGGATTTATTAAGCTTGGTAAATCTGCGGGTTTATAATTTTCATCATATGTGGAAAATTCGGGACATTATTTCTTCAAATATTTTTCAGCCCTCTCATCTCCTTTGGGAAGTCTAAGTACACATACCTTAGTTTGCTACAAGTTGTCCAAAAGTTCACTGATGCTCTTTTTGTTTTTGAAAACATCCTTTTGCTCTGTCTTATTTTAAATAGTTTCTATTGCTATATATTCAACTTCACTAATCTTTTCTTTTACAATGTCCAATCTGCTATTAACCCCATCCAGAGTTTTTTCATCTCATACATTGTATTTTCATTTCTAGAAGTTTCATTTGGGTCCTTTAAAAAATCTTCCATGCTCCGTGTAACTTTGTGAAAATATGCAGTGCAGTAATAATTACTGTTTTAATATCTTTGTCTGCAATCGTGACATCTATGTCAGTTTTGGGCTGGTTTGAACTGACGGATATTTCTTCTCATCATAGGTCCTATTTTTTGGTTCTTTTATGCCTGATAATCTTTAATTGGATGCCAGACATAGTAAATTTTACTTTGTTGGGTGCTAGATATTTTATAATCCTGTAAATATTCTTGAACTTTGTTCTGGAGGCAGTTAATTTTCTTGGAAACAGTTTGATTCATTTAGATCTTGCTTTCAAGTTTTACTAGGCAGGACCAGCATGGTACTCAGTCTAGGGCTAATTATTCCTCAGTGCTGAGGCAAAGGCCTTCTGTATGCTCTACCAGTGCCTGCTGGATTATGGTATTTTCCAGTCTGTCTAGTGGGAACAGTACCATTCCTGGCCATGTGTGTGCAATGGATACCATTCCTTTAATCCTTTTGGATGGATTGTTCCTAGGTATCAAGTAGTTTCTCACATACATCCACTGATCAAAACTCTGCTGCTTTCTTGAAGGTGCCTTCTGCAGATATCTGGTTTTCTCTCTCTCTCTCTTTTTTTTTTTTCAAAACTCTCCCCTCTATTACTCTGTCCTGAACACTCTGACTCCCACAGTCTCACTGACTCTCAGTCCCACCTCCTGTAGTCAAGGAGTTCCCTCCATTTTGCCTGGTTTTCTCTCTCCATGGTGAAGCCTAGAAGCTCTCAAATTGTCTCAAGGGTATAAGTTTGGCCATCATAGCACTCCTCTTGCTCATTTCTTGTTTCTTGGAGATCGCTGTCCTTCACTGCCTGATGCCAAATGTCTCCAAAACCACTGTTTCATATATTTTGTCTTTTGTTATTGTTCTTTGGTTGTTTCAGTTGGTAGAATAAATCTACCTCTATTTTTCCATCTGGGCTGGAAGAAGAACTCTCTATTTTATGTTTTGATGCTATTTTAAATGGATTTTTAAACATTTATTTTCCAATTGCTTGTTTCTAGTACCATAAGTGTAACTGATTTTTATAAGTTGACCTTGTATCCTCCAAACAGGTATGATTTTAACAAGATCATTGGATCATTCACACATACATATAAGAGAGCAAAACATATAAAGTGATACAATGGATTATGGGAGCAGGAACTCACAGCTGATTGGGGAAATTACTGAAAAGGCTACATGGAGGATGTGGATTCGAAAGATGTGTAGAATATATTATACATAAGAGCTATAGCGTGAGCAAAGTACAGAAAAAGACATAATCAAGGTTTCTAAGTAGTTCAATTTGGATGAAAAGTCAATTATGAGTAGAAAATTTGAAAACTAAGGTTTCTACATATATAATATACAAACATAAAACTTCTGTAGGATATCTTTCTCTGATCCTGCAGACCAGGTTAAATCTTTTGAAATAAGCTTTATTTCTCTTTCATAAAGTGCTCACATTTCTAATTAAATTTTGCTTACCTACTCATGTAATGTTTATCTTTCACACTAGACTGAAAATTCAGTGAGGGCAGAAATCACACTTGTTTTTCTCATTGTTGTGTGTCTAGCATTTAACAATAAGTATTCACTGAATGAATTAATAAATGGAACCAGGATAAGAAGTCTGAATTAAATTTCATGTGCAATTGCGTCTTTAAAAGTATTTGCTTTAGGAGAATGATTTGCTCCGAGTTGTGCTTTAGGAAGATTTTTCTGGCAGCTTGTAGTGAATGAATTAGAGGGAGAAGAGCTAGGCATGAGGAGAGCAGCAAGGAGACAATGGAATAGTTTAGACAGGAGGCAAGGTGAACCTCAGCCATGGCAGTGGCATAGGAACTGAAAGAAAATAGATACAAAAAATTCTGTAGAGAAAAAACCAACAAAATATGGAAATAGGGGATGAGAAGGAATACAGAAATCAGTGAAATACCTGATGTTTTGATAGTGGGAGATTAGGAGGAAAATGGTGCCATTCATAGAAATAGGAATCTAATAGAAAGAACTGGTTTGGGAAGGAGCTGGGCAGTCTTGACTGTCAATTACCTGTGAGCTTTCTAGGTGGATCTATTGGTCAAGCAATTGGAAACATTGGCCTGGCTCTCAGAACAGAGCTGTGGATTGTGGAGAATCATATGAAAGTCATTCGCCTTAAGGGTGTGTTTAGCCCCAGGGAACAACGCGATTGGTGAGAAAGACAGAGAGGTACATAGAGCGGAGAAGCCCAAAGAGACAATTTTGGGACATTAACTTTAGGATGCAGGAGGAAGTCAACAAAGGATATAGATAAGTAAAGTTTTCTAAAATTGGGAGTAGAACCAATACTGTTATGTTATAAAAGGAGAAAGTTTGAGGAGAAAAGGCCAAGGCTTTCATCATTAGATAACTAACAAACTTCAAAATAACTTGAGTTATTTCATTTGATTCTTAGAACAATCCATTAAGGCAAAGTGGTGGTGGTGGTGGGGATTATTATCCTCACTTTGTAGATGAAGAAACTGAGTCTCAGAGAGTTCAAGTAGCTTTCTCAAGGCCACACAGACATGAAGCGTCAGAACTGGATCTTGACCGCAATGTCATCCCTGACATTGTCTCCTAACACCACGCTGCATCCTAGTCTTTCTAACATTCTTCAGAAAACTGTGTTTGTTCTCATACCTATACTCTGCTTTTATTCATCTTGTTATTGTCTATTCCTTAGGAAACCTGTAAAAACACTCATCTTGGATCCCACCGATACATAAAGATTGATATAGATAGCTCTTGTTAATAACTTAGAAGGAGTAAAGGCTCAGAATCTTTGTTTGCTATCATAGGGTGTTGTTTATTGAAATAACATAAGTAAATAACTATTATTAGGGGAGCTTTTCTGTTAGAACAGTGGACACCAAATAAGGAGTATGTCGAATTTTCCTCATCAATTCTATAAGTAAATTAAGCATGTTTCATATTTCCTTAAGTTTAAACTTGATTAAAGACTCATGATGTATTCACTTACTTCGTCTAATCAGTTCCTTACTAACTCATTAGTAAGTAACTGATGGAAGTCATACAAGAATATTTAAATATCAGAACATTTTATAAGTACACTGTAGTATGACGAGGCCCAGAAAAGCATGCCTATTGTACTAACGATGGCAAATATTTATCCTGAAAGCCACAGCCGTGAGGTGAGAGGTGCAGGAAAGGCTCGGAGAATTCTGACTTACTAATTTACTTTTTTTTACCTTAAAGAAGAAAGACATTGCAGATAGTTAAGCTGATAGGCTTGACTGCTGTCTTAAATAAGGAGCTAATATAAGACGATAATATATGCTGTTGTCGTCTTCAACAACTTCTAAAACAAATAAACAGACAGACAAACAAGAAAATAACTGTCCCACCTGTAGACTCTATTGTTGGATCTGTGAGTAAAACGTTGAGGCTTCTGATTTCTACGATGGGCATTCATATATAGGAAGAGCTGACCCCATCATAATCAATGGTCATTAAAATGCTTACTATTACACCAAAGGGGCTGGTCATTTAGTTCAGAGAAGAGTTACAATTATTCTTCTGAAAGACCTGATGTCTCGGCTTCGCAAAAAGAAGTTAGCCACTCTGAAGGAGAGAGAGTTCTTTATTACAGAGCTAATAAAGGTGAGAGCATGTTCTGAAATACGTGCTCAGTTGTCTAACTACTGCCTCAGAGCGTTGTGCGAACACCAAGGTTTTGAGTAGGTTGAGTCTCCTTTGAGAGTCTCTGTTCAGTGGGAATGCTGACTCTTTTGACCAGGATTAAGATTTACTTTATAAATTGGTACCATTTTTCAGAAGAAAATAAGGACGATTTTAAGAGCATTTCCATGGATATTCACTTTTCCCTTGCCAAAAAGTAATGAGACAAGCCTACAGGCTTGGTTCCATTTTGGTCAAATCACAAATATGTGACATTTTAGGAATTTTGGGCTGTTTCACTCTTCACACCCATTTAATCACAGTTTGGTGGCTGGGGTTTGATGCAGTAAAGGAGTTCCGTAGATTCAGTGCAGTTCTGTTTCTGGGATTTTGTAGCAACTATGGTTTCAGAAGAGAATGGAAAAAATAAACACGCTTAGCAACTCAAAGGCCAGCTGCCTTAAAACTGGCTTGGACATTCTGGACTCATCACCATGACTTTTTCAAATTTTTTTGTTCTAAATTGTAAACAGACTGGCTTTTCTTTTGTATATTTGTGTTTGGGGAAGGAGCAGGTTAGGGTATCCTCTTTTCTACATTTGTATAACCTTTAGAAATTTAAAGTAATAAGCCCATATTTCATAGTTATTAAAAACAGAGCAAAGGCTTGAAAGAAATGTAATTGATGACTATTGGCACCATTTCTTTCCTCTTTAAGAGAAACTGGATAATAATATCCTTCACCTGCGTAACACCCTCTAGTCTAAAGTGTCAAAGAGCTTTAAAAAACATTTAGACTTGGAGACCTGTAGTGTGTGTGATGGCTGTTGTACTGACAGCTTTACAGGGAATGCAAGAGAAATGTGACATAAAAGCTTAACTAGTAGAGGTCAACTGAATTACCCAAGTTTATACAGTAGCATAGCTAGGAGGTGACCCATTCACTGAGTCTCTCCTCCTTAGGTCTAGGTAAGCTCTTGAAATTGAATTCCCATTACTGTGCTGCATCCAATAATTTTATACCTTCTATGATATTTACCCAAAGTTACATATCATATATATACATGATATATATAATGATGGGGTGCCATCATGCTATAGTGGAAAGTGTGCTGTCTGGGAATATAGAAACCCAATCCAGGCTAGACTATTACCTGAGTACTGTGACCTCCAGTACCACATTTTAACACATCCCTAGTCATCTTTTTGGAGAAACAATAAAAATGAAAGATACAGTGAATATTTTTGGGGTCACTCACCAAAATCTGTCCTTCTCTTCTGCTTAAAGTAACCTGAGTTTTTTGGAGGGAATCTCTTTGAAAAGCCATTGTATGATAGTTGTGAAATTACAGTCAGATTGACCCAAGCATGGGCCTGATTGGCTTAAACCAATCAGAAATTCCTACTCTCTGGCCATAAGGATTACTCAGAGATAAACCTCATCAAATTTGGGTCAATGAGACATAACTATGTATATATGGTGAGGTTTCTCAGAAGTTAGTTCCCTCACTCTTCTAACCTCCCCAAAAGAAAATTCTTCTTCTTCTGGATGGGGCGAGAAAGTCTGGAACTACGAGAGCCACTGTCACCATGAATAGAGCTGGCCTTAAGACAAAGCTGAGGCGCTGGGGGGAGGGGAGGAAGTGAGGGGTGCGTAGACATGAAAGATAAGTGGACAACAAGTAGGAGCCCATATGGCCTCAAGAACCTCCGGGTCTAGGCCTGGACTATCCAATCATGTGATCCAATAAATTCCTCCACTATTTTATTCTTTGGTTAAGTCAGTTTTGGCCAGATTTTCTCCTACTTATAATCAAAAGCATCCTGATTGCTACAAAGGGGTTGAATTAAATGTAGTCACTAGACCCACATTGTCCAATAGAAATTTCTGTAGTGATGGAAATATTCAATTAATGCACTGTCCAATATGGTAGCCACATGTGTCTATTGAATTGTGGCTGGTGATTGAGGAAGTAAAATTTCAATCTAACTAATTAAAATTTAAATTTAAATAGTCACGTATGGCTAGTGGCTACTAGATTGGACAGCGCATCACAAGATAATCTTTAAGATTGCTAATAGTTCTAATATGGTACGATTTTATGAATATACTTAATACACATGACACCCATGAGTGGATCCAAATGTGACCTAAACTAAAATCCGTTGCCAACACACACAAGATATCTGATTTCCAGTAAGAATGGATATATTAGATTTATGTTTTCATTCAAAGCTGCTATTGTAGTTAATTTATGAACAGATGATAAAAAGATCAATATCTACTGCTCCTTTCCACATTAGGCATTTTACAGCTGGGAGGATTTGGGCAAATCTCTAATGATATTTTGAAGATTAAGTGAGATAATGCATGTAAAGGACTCAGCAGAGAATCTTGCCCACAATAAAGTTTCAATGAATGGCAGGTATGGCTGCTGTGACTACTGCTACTTAAGACTGACATAAATGATGACCCAATACCTCCACTCCTCAGTAGCTAGAAATGCCTATATCTGACTGAGGAGACCGGCGACAGGCTACTGAGATATGGACGTATTGAAGTTGGAAAAGACTTAGAGAGCGAGTAATCCAGTAAGATATAGACTCAGAGGGTTAAATTAAGTCCCAGTCAGCAGAATAACCAGGAATTTGGTTTAGGAGAGAAATTAAAACCAAGGTCTCCTGGCTCACAATTCAAGGCTCTTTTCTTAGATTTTTCTAACTGCCTGGCATTCTCTATTCAATTTAGCAAACAGGTTAATACTGACTACTTATAGAACATTCTATTTATCTTCTAGGAAGTTTTACAAGATAATCCTCTCAAGACCGTTTAATCTCACAGTTGACACTAGTTTGGGAAGGCTTCTGCTGTCAGTGTTGTTGACTATCTGGCATAGCTGTCTAAAGGATTTCAAAAATTCAAACACTGTTTTGATCTCTTTCTCTATTCCCTTTTTTTTCCCAACAGGAAAAAAATATCTTTTTCTTAAATTTATAGCACTTTTTATAGTATAGTTTATTATAGTCAAAGGCAGAATCGTTGTATAAACTCCTTATCGGGTCACATATTTTCCTCTTTACTCCCTCTCTTGTTCACAGGCTGCCATTTTATTGCTTTCAAAATGGAAAAAACAGCACCTAAAAACAAAATCTCTGCTGATGCAATGCTGAGCTAGCTCACCTTTGGGTCAAGGTGGCAGGACACAGCCCACCTACAATTTATCACTAAATAAACAGACACGATTTGTTCCACATCTCCAAATTTAGGTGGTTCAAAATCATTCCAATCCTTCTCTCCATGGCACTGTAGGGGTGGACTGATTGGAGTGTGAATTTTGCAGCTGCATTAACTCATTAAAAATTATTGTTAGAGGGGCTGGCCTGGTGGTGCAGCGGTCAAGTGCACACGTTCCACTTTGGTGGCCCGAGGTTCGCTGGTTCAGATCCTGAGTGTGGACATGGCACTACTTGTCAAGCCATGCTGTGGTAGGTGTCCCACATATAAAGTAGAGGAAGGTGGGCATGGATGTTAGCTCAGGGCCAGCCTTCCTCAACAAAAAGAGGAGAATTGGCAGATGTTAGCTCAGGGCTAATCTTCCCCCTAAAAAAAAGAAAAAAGAAAAAATTATTGTTAGATTATATTCCTGTTAGATTGTGATCAATACTTTATGGCTAGAAAATCAGAGTGAGAAGGTGAGACTCCGTTTGAATTAATTTTCCTTACATTGCTTCTACATGGATCTATATCTTTTAAGCTACTCTATGTAATTAAGTATGAATATTTGAAAAAAATATCTGATTTACAAAGATCTTTTTGTCTTACCATCCTTCCCAGGCCATATCAGATGTTCTAAGAAGCTCACCTCAACTACCTGAAGAGGGAGAGAAGGATCCTATACCGCCATACTCTTTTTTCAAAAAACACGTATCCACAGACCATTTTCCCAAGGCTGTAAGAAAGAGAAAAATGCGTTCCCAGGGCTGCCACATTTCTTCTCTTCTCATAAAAAACCTTAGGGAACAAACATTTTCTCCAAATAAATGTGTGCCTTTATTGATGCCAAAGAATAAGTTCCTTAAATGTAGTTACATATGGTGATTAGACTTCTAAGATGGTCCACACACATACACAAAAAATATATTTCAACTACTTTAGGAGTTAAACTGGCCTGGGGTAGCTAGAGTGGGAGCTAATTATAGGTTTTAGAATTATTTCTGGGAAACATCACCCAACCTCCAGAAAGCAGACTAAATTTTTAGGACATAACCTTTGGAAGTTGGAGATTTCCCATATTTGAAACAGGTTTAAAGTCTGAACAACATTAACTCAAACAATTTTTAAATAACATAATTCAATCTATGTGCAACAGTGCAAAATAAAATAACAGCTTCTCAAAATATAATAGTGAATACGTTACATGAAAAACTTGAAAATGTAAAGCATTAATGCAAATGAAAGACTACCAGACATATTCAGGAAGGCATTCTAATACTGGTAGCCAAGAAAATGTCTTACTGGAAAAATAAATGTTATGGTTGATATATACATACAAAAGATGCAATAGGTCAATGTTAATCATATCATCCATTGCATTTTTTCACTTTGAAAGCACTGAGAGATCCAGTAGTGAGTCATAACTGTTACTTCCAAACTAGATCAATTTCGAAGGAGACCTATGGCTGAGACTAGCTGATAAATGTCATTTGTAATGGGAAACATTTGCTTCCTGGCTAGTTCAGTGCATTTAGGTAGACAGTAATGAGTTGCAGCTGAAGGGTGGAGATCCTCTAAAAAGAAGTATATTTTTTCTTTGCCAAATATAATGAAAAAAGTATGACTTCCAACTGCCCCACTATTGATATTCATTCAAGAACGATTCTTGCAATGTGACTCTTTCACAGGAAAAAAAAAAACCACTGGAAAATCAGAAGAGAAGATTTTTACAGTTCAATAAACAATATGGAGACGTAGGAAGAATAATCAAGATTTATCACTATAGAAACAAAAATAAATTAAAACAAAGAATAAATATGGCTTAAAGTACAGGAAAGTAAGTGTTTGATGAAACCACATATTAGGATGGGCTGATTTATGTTTTAATTACAAATAAATCCCAAATCTCAGATGCTCAAGACAATAAAGGTTTATTTTTCACAATGCTACGTGTCCAGCATGGATCTAGAAGGCGACTGTGTTCATCCTTGTCACTAGTATTTCCCTAATGAAAATGGGAAGGGAATTGCAGCACTATAGTACCTAACACTGGCATTAAATGACTCTGTATCACTTTCAGTTTCGTTTCACTGGCCAAAGCAAGTCACATGGCCACAACCAACTTCAATAAAGTAGAGCTCAATTCTACCATATGCCTGGATGGAACAAGGAGAATTGAAATATTTGTGAACAGCTTGAAGGACTATCACATCATATTTAATAAAAGAAAAACTAGGGGCTGGCCCCATGGCTAAATGGTTAACTTTGTGCCCTCTGCTTCCAGGGCCCAGGGTTTTGCACGTATGGATCCTGGGCATGGACCCAGCACTGCTCATCAAGCCATGCTGAGGCATTGTCCCACATAGCACAACTAGAAGGACCTACATCTAGAATATACAACTATGTACTGGGGTGCTTTGGGGAGAAGAAGAACAAAAAGAAAGAAAAACTGCTTATAGACCATGAATCATTTCACTCAAGTAGAGTCCATGGGAACTGTTAATACCAAACTGGAAGGTGTTTGTTAACTTCAAAAAATAACTTTCACATTTACAGCTCATCAATACATTAACGTCTATCCTTGAGATCAGACAGAAGGTTATGAGAAGTCATGAGAAATAGTCCAAACATAAATTTCAGGCAAAATTTTACGGGTCCACTAATATATTCTCTGTATGCTTACTTAGCAAGTCAAAGATATTATATTTTCTCATCAGTTTCATTATGGAGTGTGGTCTTTGTTAGTAGACTTCAACCTTTTATTTTATTTTATTTTATTTTATTCTACTCTTTATTTTACTTATTTTTTTCCTCAAGCTTTCACCTGAGCTAACAACTGTTGCCAATCTTCTTTTTCTTTTTTCTTTCTTCTTTTATCTCCCCAAATCCCCCCAGTACATAGTTGTATATTTTAGTTGTGGGTCCTTCTAGTTGTGGCACATGGGACGCCACCTCAATGTGACCTGACGAGCAGTGCCATTTCCGTGCCCAGGATCCAAACCAGGGAAAACCCGGGCCACCGCAGCGGAGCATGCAGACTTAACCACTCGGCCATGGGGCCGGCCCCAACCTTTTATTTTTTTAACTCCAGAGGAAACCTTCACCCCCAGTAGGCCCCCATTGGTGCTTATGTAGCACCATGGCATATGAAGACAGAGAAGTGGATCTGAGCTACTTGAACTGGGATGAGAAGCTCAGAGGCCCCATAGGGTCCTGAGACACTTCAGAGATGGTGGAATTCCCTTGATTACAGCTTCAAAAACACTTCTCAAAGGAAAGGAGATGTCTGATTGTTCAACATGGGAGTTTTCGTCTCAAAAAGTCAAGAATTAGAAGTGTGACAATGGAGCTTTCAGTTCATTTCTATGATAATCTATTTAACATGTTTTTAAAAAGTAGCACAATATTTATTCTCCAATTTAATTATGTGATTCGTGTGACAATATCGTTTGTATCTATCTGTGATTGTGCTATATTGACCTTAAGAGAATATGTATGTGTTTATGTGTACATGAGTGAGACAAAATTTCATGAAATATAACCTGCCCTTACTATATGCAATAAACTCTGATATGTTCTATTCTTTGAAAATTTTTTTTAAATGCTGATTTCAACCCACTAAATTGGTTCATGACCCACTGAGGGATTACCACCACAGCTTGAAAACACTGACCCGAGAGAAGTTTCTACTTGGTGTACATTTCTCCTGGTGGTTTACATTAGGACATTGATTAAACACTGATGGTGTTTGCAGATGCTATCAGATTGGAAAATGTAGCTAATGTGGCCTTAATAGGCTGCAACAATGGGCCCAAGAAAAAAAGTCGAGGTTTAAAAGAGTTAAATGTATAACCTCATACTTGAATCTAGAAGATGTAAACCATATATACCAAGTAGAGGAAATATTTTAAAATTTATTTTATTCTTGTGGAAGGAGATATGGCTTAAAAGTAGAATATACGGAAAACATTTCAGGATTTTAATTTAGTATAAGCAGGATACGAGTAATCAGTCTTAAGTGATTGCCAAAATAACCAGGTGAAACTGAATAATCGGATGAAGAGTCCCTGAGAGCCTTTTCGGAGGGTGGAGCTTACCCAGAGCTTTGTGTTTAGTTCGCAGGACCACATGTTAACCAGACGGACAATGGCAATGAGAACAAATTCAATAAGGACAGTGGGGAGAATCACATCACATGAGGGTTAGTTGAAGGACCTAAGGATGTGGAGTCTGAAAATATAAGACTAAGGAAATAGTGGTCCTCAAGTACCAGAGAGTCTGCTATTAAATCCCATGAAAGAAAGATTGTACTTGCTCCCTCTTCTCCTAGAGGGCAGAACCATTCATTTATTGATTTATTCAACAAACATCTATTGAGCACCCAGCACTGTTTACTAAGCCAGGTTTTAGAGGCGCAGGAGTAAAGGCAGCTCTGCCTGCCCTCAAGGAACCCACAGTCTAGTGGGGATGAAGGTCAAGTTCCAGCTTCTGAACTTGCATTTACGGCTGTGGCGCAGCACTGTTTCCTTGGGCTGGCAGGGCCCACAGGCAATGTGCTGCCTTCCACATGGGATTGTTTCATTGTCCAGACTCATAGTGTGTACGCTGTACCTGACCGTGTCACCATCCAGCAGAAGTCTTTCAGAAACTCCCAGTTACCTTTAGAATAAAATCTAAAATCCAAATGGCACTCAAGACTTGTTTTAAAAATCTCTCTATATTTTCATCAATATTTCCTGCCATTCCCCCAGTACTGTCTACACTCCACAGTCCAGCCATTCTGGAGCAATTTCAGTTCCCTGAATGTGCTGCGCTTTCTGACCACCTCCACAACTACTGCATGCCATTCCTCATCATTAGCCCCTGGCTGACTTGTCTACCATGACAACTCGGTCACTGCCGACATCGCAAAGGCTCTGTGACTCTGGTTGGCCGTGTTCCATGATCCTTCCTCTGGGCTCCCATGGCACACAGTGCCCCTTTGTTACTTATCTTAGTGAACTGTCCCTTATCTATAAACTCCCCGAAGACAGGTGTGTTTCCTCTCACTACCTCTGCACCAGGCACAGTGGGTGGCACAGAGCTGGTCCTCAGCAAACACCTGTTAAACAAGTCAATGAATGAATGGTGCAGAATCACTTGGTGGTTCAGGTCTCATCAACAGATAAGTATCTATAACAGTCAAGCTGTTCATTGATCTTCAACTTTTGAAAATGAATCTAAATAAAAGAAATGTGAGAGGGATCTTAAAACCCACTTGAAGGTCGAGACCACTGTTGGCCGCTAGGCAATGGGAGTCATAAATCAGTCAGGTAAGAGGAAGTACTCCAAAAACTTGCTTCCCAGGGACGTTAGAGGAGAGGATGAATTATTGACAGTTACCAGCAGAAGCTGATCTCCATTTGCTGGTTTGAAAGTTGTCCTGCATTGCAGGGGACACCCAGCATTTCTCTCCTGCATGAAAGGCTGGCACTGGGCAGTCCGTGTGTCAGGCAGTAAAACAATCTTGCATGAAGGGCAGCACGTTGTCCATGGGCTGTGCCAGCCAGAGGAAACAGTGCTGCCTTTGAGAGACACAAAGAGCCACTGTCCTTGCCTCCTTTTTTTTCTTCTTCAAAAACTGTAAGAGTCCAAAACTCACTGTGGAGATAACAAAGGCTCCTCGCAGACAGAAGGCTGCAGTCATTTCACCTGTAGAATTCCAGCCAAAACCAGCCCACAGGACACAGCCCACAAGATTAGGGTAGTCGAGCATCCTTTTTACCTGAACTGTAATCTGAAAGAAAAATAAGCTCCACTGAAAACAGAATATCCCTTTTTTCTCTGCATCTGTCTGTTCTGGACTGTCCTGTCCTCATCAACAGAGGAAATCGGCTCCTGCATGCCAGGATGTCTTCATGGTAATGTTTTCCCCATATGCTAGTGTCTTCCATGATGCTTCCATGGTATTCACATAATATAAAAGCCTTAAGAATTATTTCAGCAAAGACTGGTGACCATCCACAAGGCAAGTCCTGTACTAACAGGGAAGTTGGACTGGCTGACCGCTGGGATCCCTTCCTGGCTCCGTAATTAGAGGCTAGGAGAGGGAACATGTAATTCATTCGAATCTGTGGTCACCTGATGGTCACATTAATACCCAAATGGCTCAAATGTGGACAACGCTGCCATGGATTCAAGTGCAGAGGGCAAGGTTTACTAAGAGAGAACAGAGGGTAGAGGCAGGCTAAGAGGTAGGGCTGCTGTTAAGAAGAAAATTGACTTAAATCTACATGGGACACTTGCTGCATTTCAGGCAGGGGCTGGAGACACGGAGATGAAACTCGGATTGTGTTTAGATGAGTCGTGAAGACAGACCCACACCTCGGCCATTAAAATACAATGGAATCGGTGCCATGATAATTCTGTGCTATGCAGGTAGCACAGAGACCAGTGTCTGGAAGCAGCATGCATAAAAGAGGACTTCTTGAATGAGGTAACAAGTGAGTTTAAGTTTAAGAATAACAGCTGAATTAGGTTGGGAGGAGGATGTGGGAAGATATTCTGGGTAGAAGGGACAGCCAACGCAAAGCAATAAAGCACAAGAAAACATGGCAGACACGGTCAGTTGCAGGTAGTTCCTGGGCACGCCTGGCATAGAGGATACGTGTGAAAAGATGACAGGGGATGCATTGGAGAAATAGGCTGAGACCCAATGGTGAAGAACTTTCCTACCATGCATAGCAGTAGGGAATTGACTTCAGTGATGAGAAGGTGTGGGTCCCAGAGCAGTGGGGAATAAGAGCTGCTGCCTGGCAGTGACTTGGGGTGGGAGCAAGACTTCAGAGAAGGAAAGAGACTACAGGAACTGGACTTCGCAGCCTAGTCACAGATTCCCGTATCCCAATCATGGCAGGAGAGTGACTGAAAGGCCCACGTGGGCCAGCGCAACAGACTTCTCAAAGATAGACTAGAATCCCTTACTCCCCACCCCCAACTACATCCTGATACTGTACAAGGCTCTGGGACTCTGTCTGGGGATGTGAGCGAGAAAGCTCCAGCAAGATCTGAAGTTAAATTTCTAGTGACCCAGAGGGTTAAGGCTCAGAGAATACGTGATTTAAAAAAATGCACATATATACAAAATATTTATAAAAATATAAAAGAAATGTATATATATTTTATATATTAAATAAATTTAATATAAATATATATATTTCATTTACATCAGAATTTGTAGATTGAGATTTACGCCTACCACATGTATCATCTTATTTAAGACTCACAATAACCTTATTTATGAGGTATTATTATTCTCATTTTTCAGCACTTAAAAATGGAGGCTACATAAAGAATGAGAAAATAAAAAGAAATATTCTCATTCAAACACCTCATTTTACACCTGAAGTGACCAAGGTTTTGGGAAAGCTAAATGGTCTTCAAGTTCAAAGACAGGTTATACAGACTTGCATTTTTTTAACTCTGACACATTGTTATTGCTTCCCCCTTTATGAGGCAAGCACATTTGAAAGGTAAATTTCCTGGACATTTTCTACTTTTGAAACATCACTTATAGCCTAGGATGATAGGAACATGTTGCAGGCCACAGAAGGCCCTGGGTCCTACAGGGTTAACCTCTTCCTGAAATATCTCCCATCCCAAGAGAGGCAGCAAATACCAGGAAGGAGAGAAGGGAAACTTCTAGAAGGGATGCGGCTGTTGCTCCTGGGGCGAAGAAGTGAACCCATGGGCATTCAGCTTATTGAACAATGCCAACAATGCCAGTCCTCTGCCAGAGTAACTGAGCTAGCGCAGAGGTCCAGAGCATCTTGGTTGGAGGCAGAAGTTCCATCTCTGCTGTCAACCTGCTCTTGGCTTAAGGAAGAAACTACTATTTCTAAGAACCTACTGTGTGCCAAGAGCTCTTACCTGTGTCATCTGATTTATTCGTAGAAAGAATACTGTGAGAAAGATATTATAGTCTACTCTCTGTAACCACGGTTCTGCACCCATGGATTCAACAAGCTAGAATCAAAAGGCCTACGAAGGTTGCATGTGTACTGAATACCTACAGACTTTTCCTCTTGCCATTATTTCCTAAATAATACAGTATAACAACTATTTAGATCGTATTATAAGCGATCTAGAGATGATTTGAAGCATACAGGAGGATATGCAGTTTAGATGCAAATAGACGCCTTTTTATGTAAGGGCCTTGAGCATCTGTGGATTTTGGTACCCACGGGGTCCTGGAACCAGTCCCCCAGGGATACCAGTGACGACTCTATTTCCACTTAACAGGAGAGGAAAGTGAAGATAAAGAGGTTAAGGATCTTGCCAAATTCCCAGTGCTAGGAATCAGAAAGGCTGAGATTCAAAACCAGCTCTTCCTATCCCCACACCCATTGCTTTCTTTTGTTCCCCATGGCCACTCCTCACTCATTTCTATACCGCCCTCCCTTACTGTTTGTCCATTCGTGAAAAGGGCTAGTGAAACAGTCCTTCCCTTACCTTCAGGAAAACTGAGTGAAATAATGTGAAAATATTTTGAAAGAAAAAGATGTATATGTCAGGATTCTTGTAGCCAAAAGAAAGGTGGAATCAGACTTTGCAGAACCAAATAGCAACAGCTTAAGTCCCCAGACTTCATGCAAACACACAAAACCATGTTGATTCCATTACTAAGACAGGAGAGGCAGGGAGGAGGGAAAACACGCTGGACTTCCCAGTGACTGTTTTTGGAAAAAAACAAAACAAAACAAAAAACCTTGGTGAGCTAATCTCGAACGTGAGGAACTGCTCCTTTGTTGTCCAGCTGCTGCCTTAGAATCCTGTGTTTGTGTTACCCACAATTGCCACGGAAGTGTTTCATTTCATTTATTTATTATTTATATCCCAAGAGAAATGCAAGGCCTGGAAGTGAAGCTTTTTTCATTTTCATACACTAGATTCATATCTCGACCACTTTGTTTTGCCGATATGTCAGCTTAAAAATTACAGAGCTAATACAACCACCAGCCGAGAGGGTGAGGTACTCTCAAATTCAAATATTTGGATTTGACGCCGAAGTCTGATGCCAAGGACATGCTGATCTGCGACTGAAGAGCCGAAACACAAAAGTCCCAATCTTATTTTCTCCTGACTATGTCACAGGGATGCACTGCCGATTTAATGTCTTTAATCTGCCTTGCTGCTTCCAAAGCCACAATTAATCAGAATCCATGCAAGGGCCAGCCCTGTGACAAGCTGCCCCTGAACACAGCGTGGCTGGGACCGCAGATCCCCGCCGACCCTTTGTTCCATCGGCAGAAGATTCTCTTGGTGGCCAGCTGAAGGCCTTTTCTTTGTGTCGTGATTGACAGACATGAATTAAATATCACCCCACTGAGCTCTCTGATTGGTGAATAACGATGGATTACAAGAATGTCTTGGGAAAATGGCGTTTTATGATGGGGGACAGTACCAGAAAGGCAGAGCTTTTCCAGCTAATCCTGAACTTGACAACAGCAGAGACCTTCATTTTAGGCTCTGGTTTTTTTAGTTCAATATGCCTTGTTCAGGTCCCAAAAGGAATGATCCTGGAATGGCCTAAGAGAAGAGGATGAAGCCAAAGAAAGTAAAAATTGGGGGGAAAGAAAACGATCGTTTTCTTTAAAAGACTCATGTTTCTGGAGATGTGCTTGAAGGAGTCTCTTCTAAAATGGGTCTGGCATTGTCCCTGAGGCATGTTGTTCTTTCTCAGTTTATCAGCGCGGCAACTAATGTCCCTTAGGGCAATGATGTGTGCTGCAGAATCCACCCTATTCCCAGCATCCTGCGCACAGTCGTGGGCATAAACAGCTCTGCACACACAGCCCTCTGGTTTTGAACAAGCAGAAACGGTGCACTAAGAAAGTACAGAGAAATGGGGGAGCAAAGAAAGGCATCCCAGAATTCTAGGTGACACAGCACATATGCAGCTAACTAGATGAAGAAGAAGGTGCAAAATGACAAAATGACAGAAACAAACCTGTCATCTAGTCTACGAACTGGTGAGGGGATTAGATGAGTGTTCATTTCAAAAACGTTGGGTAAGCTGGCTCAGTTGGTGACCCTCTAAAACAGAAAGGAGTGATTGTAATGCGAGCTCTCACAGCATCATTAGTCTTAGTTTCTATTTTGTGAATGATATTTTCTGATGCATCTAACATATATTCCAATGTGAAAGGAGGCTGGATTCTTAGGTTTGCCAGGGAGGTTTGCTATCAGTAATACCGTTGGAGGAGAGTGTCACAGCAGAATCTTTTGCCCAGCTTTCGATAAATATCAAAGCTGTTTTGCCACTGAGTTGGGCACAAAGATTCCTTCTACAAGATGAGAAGAAGGAAGAAGTATTTAAATGTTGGCCAGACTTCAGGCAGTAAAAATGTGAAAGTGAAAAAGGTGACAAGCTAAAGTTTGTTCAGCCTGGGGAATTATTACTAGGTCAGGAAAGGTAGTGTCAGGATTAGACTAGAGGATCAGGGACCAGTTTATAACCCTCACCTAGGAACACTCATGGGCCCCATCCAGGTGAGCAGCCAAAGAGAACTGGACAGTAATATCTGAGGGTCAGGGGGCTGCTGAGTCGGGAAGTCCGGCAGGTCAGCCATGAACAAGCCTGCACTAGAGGGGTGATAACAGATTAAGCAGCACACTGGCTTAGGAAATTAGGAGAAAAGTTGGGAAAACAGTTCAAAATCCTAGTAAGAAATTTGGGCAACAGGTAGAGTCCATAGCACCAGAAACATGCTCGAGCCAAGGAGTTGTCTCAGCCTGGAGGCCGTCATGTTCTCTGAAGAAGCGAAAGTGAATCTCGGCATGGCCAGGCTGAGTAGGCGGGGTGGCCATATGGCTCCAGTGGGGTGTGTTGGAGGTGGCGGGGAAGGGAGAAGAAGCACAAGGCAGATGTTTAGGAGTGCGAAGCTAAGGAGATAACCACCTACCTTTTCCGACTGCTGGAAATGGCCTCCTTCTTTCAGGATTAAGACTTGGGAGTTTTCATGTTCATGGAAATTATAATCAAAGCAAGGTCTTTATTTAGAGAGTGCACAGTTTGAGTGAACTGCTGTGACAGTGGTAAACAGATGCCTGGGGGTTGAGCTATGCAGCAATGCCAGCCCCGGGAGCCTTCCTAAACTGGAAGAGCCCTACTCTGGGAGGAAATGTGAGTAATAACAAATATGCTTTTTTAGTAGATCAACAGCTTGCTGAGCTGTAACATGGCACATCCCCACCCCCTCCCACCATATTTTTTTCTTCCTAAAGTACACTGTGTTGCTAGGAAGATTTATTAGCTGTGTGTTTCTTCAACTCCTTCTTGGATCCAAACAATTCAGTCTTAATGTCTTGGATATGATGTCACTGAAGGGAATGGGATTATTAAGGAGTCAGAGAAGTGGACTGGGCAGTGATGGAGTGTTGAGTTTGCTCGGGCTGCCATAACAACGTACCACAGACTGGTAACTTAACCAATAGAAATTTCATTCTTTTGCAACTCTGAAGGCTAGAGGTCTAAGATCAAGTTGTCAGGCAGGGTTGGTTTCTCCCCTTGGCTTGTGGATGGCCATCTTCTCCCTGTCTTCACATGGTCTTTTTTCTGTGTGTCTATATCCTAGTGTTCTCTTCTTATAAGGACACCGGACTTATTGGATCAAAACCCACACTAATGACCTCATTTGACCTTAATTAGCTCTTTCAAGATCCTATCTCTAAATATATTGTGAGATACTGGGAGTTAGAACTTCAACATATGAATTTGGGAGGGAAGACACAATTTAGCCCATAATATGCCACGAGCAGCCTCCCTGAATACCCAGGAGACACAATTGCTTTGGGGTCTATAAGACTGTTGTAAAATAGTCTTCACATAAAAACAGAATGTTTATGGACCTATAACCAGTGGATTTTCATTTAATCAATCATAGACCCATTTATTATCATAACCCTATTATTATCACATACCATACAATTAATTGTCCCATCAATATCAATAAATATTTATTGAACGAATGAATAACTCTTTTCTCTTGAAAAGACCCATCCTTCCTTTGGAAGGATTTGACAGTTGAGAGATGGGCCAAGGTCTCAGGTTACTTGCCGATTGCCTCCTATTGAATGAGTTGCGGGCAGTCTCTAGTGGACTATAAAGCATCATAAATAATTCACATTAAACAACCCTTGTCAAAATAAATTAATAGAGTGCTGTTTATGACACAGTCACTTCAGTTTCTTCAAGTTTGTTGGCTTGCTCACCGACTTGAAAACTCTAACACCAGGTACCGTGGCTGCCTGCTATGAGGATGAGGTCCTCTCCTGGGGAGGGAGGGAGAGATGCTGGGCAAACAGCCTCCTTCAAAATGAATTTCTGTGAAAAATACTGGATCAGCAGCCATGAGGATAGGGATCCTTCATTATAGGCTCAGTCCAGATGAGAGTCAAACAAGCTCCTGGTTAATTAACTGGCCTGTTCCATGTGGGTTTATTGGCCCTGAGTAGCATGCAAGTCTCACCCTAGAAGATTCTAGCATTAGTGTGTTGGTCATGGCCCCTGAAGACAACCCCCTGCTCCAGGAACATAGTTTTCCCTTGGCTAACATTTTGTCACAGTCACAGCAGCCCTGTGACAACCCCGTGTCAGGAACATCTCTGAGTCAACACGGTACTCAGAAGGAAGGACAAAGCTGTGAATCAGAGCTAGGAAAAAAGGTGAAGAACTGAATTCTGTAATATCGAAGGGCCAAAGATAGGCTCATTCTATTTTTTATTGTGGTAAAATATACATAACACAAAACTTATTATTTTAACCATTTTTCAGTGTACCATTCAGGAGCATCAAGTACATTCACATTGTCGTACCACCATCACCCTCGTCTATTTCCAGAACTCTTTTCATCTTCGAAAGTGAAACTGTGCTCACTAAGCACCAACTCCTCATTCCCCCACTTCCTCCATTGCCTGGCAACCACCATTCTACTTTCTGTTTCAGTGAATTTGACTTCTCTAGGTACTTCAGATAAGTGGAATCATACAGTATTTGTCCTTTTGTAACTGGCTTATTTTACTTAGCACGATGTCTTCAAGTTTCACTCACGTTGTAGCATCTGTCAGAATTTCCTCCCTTTTTAAGGCTGAAAAACATTCCATTGTATGTATATACTTTACTTTGTTACTTATTCATTCATCAGTGGACACTTGGGTTGCTTCTACCTTTTGGCTCTTGTGAATAGTGCTGCTATGAACACAGGTATACAAATATCTATTGAGTTCCCTGCATTCAATATTTTTGGGCATTTACCCAGAAGTGGAGTGGCTGGAAGGGCTGATTCTGAAGTCGTTTCAGGACATTTTCAAGCCCAGGAGGGAACAATAGAAATAAACAGAAACACGCACTGAGCACTGGAAGTGGGGAGGAATTGGGAAGACACAGCTGGGCAAAAAGGGTCCAAGTCCGGCTGAGGAACATGGGCAGTAGGAGCTCTATCCTCAGCCTCCTGAGATATTGGTTACCCCGAAGGATTTCTGCTTTGAGTGTATGCATCTCCTTTGGATCCCAAAGCTCTACGTCTCTACTATTCTGCCATCTCGTACCACTCTCTACACTGGAGGTTCTTTATACATGTACCTTAAGTTTCCTGCTAAACTGTGAACTTCCTGAGGGCAGCAACTATGCTGAATTCGTCTTTGAAGCTCCAGTAACACCTGGTATAGTCTCTGGAGCACAGCTGGTGGTTAATAAATGTTTACTAGATAGATGAACCTAATATTAGAGAAACTGAAACTGCTAGAGGATACTAGAGAAACAGACCTACTTGCTCATTTCCTGGAATTCTTCAAGGAAACCACCACCGTCATGTCAGCTTAGATGTTATTAATAGCAGTTGAGTAAGCAGAGGAAGTAATAATACCACTGTGGGAAAATTAGGCCACCTCCTAAATCCCATGTGCAGTTCCAGATCTGCCATAAGTAGTCTCTATCCTGGGTACTGAGGATAATCTAGAAAGAGCTCAGGGGAAAGGTAAGCAGAAAAATAAAGATTCTAGAAGCTGTCAGGTGGGAAACAGTTGAAGGAATTGACTGTTTAGCTTGGAGACAAGAAGACCAAGGAAAGAGACATCATGAATGTTTGCACATATTTGAAACGCTGTCTTGTAGAAGAGGAAGCAGGCTTGGTTTTACTCCATAGGAAGAAGCAGGACCAATGGGTTTAAGAGCAAGGAGACAAGATTCCACATGAGAGAGAACCGTTAAACTTAAATTTGAGCTCTCCAACAATGGGATAGACTGCTTGATGAGACAGTGAGTTCCCTGTCTACACAGAAATGGTCAGGAATGTGGTAGAAAGGGAAATACATACTGGGTCCTGTAGATTCTTGTTTTGACCATCATAATCTTTATTTCTAAGCCTCTAATAGTCTCCTTTAAAAAAAAAAAGTCCCGTTCAGTTTCAGGGATGCAATATCCTCTCTTCTCTCTCTGATATTACCCCTGGGTCCTCAGAAAAAAAAGAGCTTCCCCTACTGAGTTTGATGTCACCCTTCAGGATATGAGTTTTTCTCAAATGATTGACCATTCTTAGCTGTGAGCTCATTCTTGTGGCCGCAATCTCCTTGTAGTCTGTCTGCTTCTTAGCATTCTCAAGCAGGAGTGGGAGATACCTAGCATCAGGCAGGGTTTGCCAGTAGTTAGTCTTCTGGGTATAGGGATTGTCCATTATCTCTGGATGTTTCCAAAGCATTCTTCCAAAGCTTACACTCTCTGCTCCTGCCTGAAGGCAGACATCTCTACTTGGCAAGGAGGGGTCCGTCAGAGCTTGTCCCGTCTGGCTACTCCTCTGTGCTTCCGTAACCACTCACCCCTAGGTTTGCCTCTGGGCTCCCCTTCCGCCCCTCATAACTGTGACCCCCAAGATTGGGGTTGGAGCCTTGGAGCATTCCAGAATGATTTCTTCCTTCTACAATAGCCTTTTGGTTTTTGAAAAACACTTTCCTCTCTTGTCCCAATCCTGCCTGTCTTCTCTTATTTAGGAATTCTTCTTATTTCTAGCCCACCAAGAATATCTCTTCTAGTTTTCCAGTTATATTGTGGGTTTATTATTTTAAACATGTAGTCTCTTTTCTGTCATTTTTAGGCATCTGTGCACAGTTAACCATCTTAATTCAATCTCCTGTCCCTTCCAATTCTAAAAGTTATAATTTTATGAATGCAAAGGGAAAAGTAAACAGAAAACACACAGTCATTATAAAAAGAACTCATTTTAAAACTATGTTTTTCTAATTATGACAATAATAGTACAGAGATGAAATCCAAGATCATTCACAATAACCATATCAATCTCCATAATACCAACAACTGCTGCGATTTTGGAGTATATGTAAAATATACATATCTCTACGTATATATCACTGACTATAAATATGTATTCATATACAAAATATGCTACTTTTATATACATAAATATACTTATAAGGAATGAGAATAAATTCTCCAAATTAGCTTAACTATTTCTTGAAATCCCTTGTAAACTGTTATGTGATTATTTTAGTAATTAAGCCAAGTATAAACTGCTGGTTACCTTTTCTCTTTGAACTCTTTTGGGTTTTTCTCATTTTTGTGCATTTTGTTTTATAATTAAATGTTACTCTTTTGCTGGCTAACCACAGGAAACTTGTTTCTCAAGCATCTTTGTTTCCTTCACCATGTGTAGCAGTCTCTGCAAGGCTTAGCAAAGACAAAAACTTGGCATCTGCCATCCTTGATGCCTGGAATGGCGCGCCCACACTGCCTTTTAAGGTTAATTAATTTCAATCTTTATTAAAGTAAGTCATGAACACAGTTTTAGAAAGCTAGTAGTAATTCCCATTCCACCCAATTTATATCATAACTTATGAGTAAATCAATATTCAGGGTTTACATTCTTATGACTATGTACATTTTCTTTTGCCTGGGCTAAGTAGAATAGCATAATTATGTTCCCTTTCTTATTCAAATTTTTCAAATGTTCCTAGAGTTATCAATTGACTCTAATTTTTTTCTTAATTTGTACAATCATTAATTCTAAATATTCCAATAGCTCTGTAATATGCTTCTTGATTCTGTTTTCCGCCCAATCAAGTACATTAGTTTTGGTTTTTTATCCAGGAGATCTTCTCCTTGGAGTCTTCCTTCCTCATTCTCCAGCCTGGATTGTTGCTTCCCAGGCGTCCTGTACAGCTGTCATCCTGTGTTGGGTCCACTGCTTCCTATAATTTCTGCCTGGTTTTCTCCCTTATTCTTCTGAAGAACGTAATTCAGCACTTTTCTGAGAAGGAGCATATGAAAGGTAAAGGATTTTAGGATTTAAATATCTAAAAAGATCTTTTGTTCTCTCTTTATACTTAGTTAGTAATTTGGCTGGATATAGAACTCTTACATCAAAAAACAAAACCCCTTAGATTTTTGAAGGCAACTGTCCATCGCCCTATGGCTTCTATTATTGTTATGAAGAAGTTCAATACCATTTTGATTCCTGATACTTTTTACATGAACTGTTTTTCATTTTTCCTCTAGAAATTTTTAGGATTTCCTTTTTATTTTTGATGTTCTAATATTTCCCAGGGATATTTGTGATTTGAGTCCTTTGTGGTAGGTGCTCAACATGCCCTTTTAAATCTAGGGACTCAGATTGAAAATAATTTCTTATTTGCTCTATGTGTGTATGTGCGTGTGTAGGAGGTAGATAATTTGTCTGGCTATATGGGGAAAAGGAGAAAGCTGCATTGTGTATGTAACCTCTCATTCACATTTTCAGTTCCATGTCTCACAACCTTCCATATTACCTGGTAACTCCAAGACCTGAGGCTTTCTAGGGCTCAAGGGGGGCAAACTGACCCTCTGCTCTTTGTTGTTTCCCTTGTAGGCATTTAGATGGCTGGCTTCTGCATTCTGTATCATATCTCATCCATCTATTTTTTTTGTATCTAAAGATATGTTAACATAACGTTCATTTGGTCTTTGGGACTTTTTACTTTTTTTATTCTTGACATTTCAATAGATTTATCAGGCTTGTGTTAAACCCATCGTATTTAACCAGAAGTCTAAAGAGCTTTTAAAGTGAGTCTTTTAAGCCAGCAAGGGCCATTTTGCTGTCAAAGGAGTTATTGGGGAAATGTTTCCGAACAGGACAAAGACTAGGGTCATACACTTTCTCTTTTCTTTAGTAAACTTAACTCTTTGCCTCCTGGCAGCAAATGACAGAAATGACATCAATCAACTCTAGCCTTTCCCTCTTGACTAAAGTCCCATCTACTGCTGACCTCACCAACTCCTCCTTGGTCGCTAACAAGTAAAGGATCTATTATTTTACATGCTTGGACTGACCCGCGAGCATGGGGCTAGGAGTCATTACGAGTGCCAGTCTACAAATCTGACCTAAATACAGAGATTGTTAGAGTGGTTCACCCAAGGGACCAGATGTTACTTCATCTTAAGGGCTTAATTCCAGATTCTTTCTTTCTTTCTTTCTTCCTTTCTTTCTTTCTTTCTTTCTTTCTTTCTTTCTTTCTTTCTTTTTTACAACTTCAGCAAAGCCAAGAAGAAAGTAAGATGCTGACACTGTGATGCTACCAAATACAAGCTGTGTTGTATTTCTGATGATGCATTTGATATTCTTTCTGTAATGAATGCCCTTCTCATTCAGACTAGTGTATCTCTCCTAGAGTTGTTATGGGCCAAGACTGGAATCAAATTGCCTAGGTTTGAATTCTGGCTTCACCACTTATTTGTCCTGTGACCTCGGGCAAGATCATCTCTCGTTCCTCAGTTTCCTCATCTGTGAAATGGGAATACAATAGTAACCCGCTCATAGGGTAGTTGTGAGAGTAAAATTAACATAATGCCTCATGCAGTTTAAGTATTATATAAGTGTTTGCTCTGATTAGTGCTGTTGTTACTTCAAATAACAGGATGTTGGAATTGTTACTCTGGTTTTAAAGAAACTCATTAGAAGAAAAACAAAATCGAATAATCTGGAATCACAGTTGTTTTTCAAATATGACATGTGGAGGTAATTCCTTAGCAACCAAATCTCAAATGACACACGAGAGACTCCTTTTCGAAGACCCATTATGTTCCTTTTCTATATTAATTATTGTCAATAATTCCAAGGAGAAAGTTCAAGTTTGCCTAATAAACCAAGTCTTCCAGATGTGAATAGAGTGGGTCAAGGGGACTCCTCGTGTGCTCACGTGACATCCCTAGGTTTCCTCTTTCCTTCTCTTCAGGAAATCCCCTTCTTATCCGATTCTTTTTCTATAAACAGATGAAATTTGTTTGGAAGTTCATGACTAGCTTTGTGTTTGGATGGGAAGCTTTTGTGAGAGTGGGATACTTTGCTTGGGCTTATGTCCAGTGTTGACCCGTGGTCCAGTGTGGAGGGAAGGTGAGGGACTGGCAGAAGGGGAGGACCTAGAGGCCGGCAAGCACAGGCAGACCTAAAGATGCCCTAACCTTGACTTCTCTCCCTACGGAGGACTTGTGGTGTGCTGGAAAGGGCCCAGGATCCAGAGTTTGTCAGATCCAAGTTCCAGTTTTATCTCCAATTCAACTTCTCACAGCTTTATGAACTTTGATTCTTTATCTGTAAAATTAAAACTTCTTGGTGTTGTGATGGGCAGCCAATGAGTCATCCCAGAACTCCCTTTACTCCCATTCTCCTCTCCTTTTCTTACTACGCTTCACTAAATCCATACATGCATCTCCCCAATTACAGCTGCAAGACACATCTGTCCAGGCAACACGGGGATGCACAGGGCCCTGGTGATTACCCCATAGGACATTCACTTGAAGGGTCTGCAGAGATCAAATTTTCAGGACTATCCTAAATTATCTCTGATAATGGCTGGTTTCCACTCAGCAATTGAGTCATGTGTATCCAATCAATTTAGCGGTATTTATTAAGCCCTGCCCTGTGCCCTAGGGACCACAGAAGATACAAAGGAAGAAGAAGAGAGATTACAATTTTGTGAAAGAAATCAAACAACTAGATAAATAATATAGAACTAACTCAAGTAATGGACTGTAGACAAAATCCTGCGGGACTTGTTGAAGTTCAAAGTGGGAGAGACTTAATTTTGACATCTTATTCGATCTCCCTGTGCCATACAGTAGTGTTCAGTGGAAATGTCTTCACCTCATCCAAGCTAAGTGGGGTTTAGGGGGTTTCATGACAATGTGAGATGGGGCCTGGGGGGTTCTGGGAATGTGTACACATGCTGACTTGTCTTCAGGAGCCAAAATGCTTTCCCAGCCCAGAGATGTTTCAGTCTGGGGTTATTTTCTCAGCTTCTTGGGAAAAAGCCAAAGGGAGAATGCTAATGGATACAGCAAATTCTTTTCAGAACATGTTTTGGGCCAGGATCAGCTACCAACTGATTTTTAATTTTTGGTGATTTGCTAGAAGCAGAGTCTCAGCTTTATAGCATGAAGTCTTTCTAGCATGAATCTAGAGCACAGATTCTCTTCCTGCCTGTCCCCCTCCATTTTGCTCAGAGCGGATGGAGAGACTCTTATCTCAGGCATCAGTCAGATACTTGGCACATCTATACTATTTCTCATTCATAGAACTTCAAACTCTCTGAAAATACAACTAAAATCAAGTACTCAGGACCCTTCAACTAAGCTCATGGTTATTGGTGGCCAACATTTTCTAGGCAGGAACTAGAGGTTGATTATCAATAAATGCCTCGTTTTTTTTTCTCCTCTTATATAAGATTTGGAGGGTAGGCCTAGTCGTGCTAACTTCTGCTTTTCCTTATGTCTACCCTTCATCCTGACTTGACCTACAGTAACACTATTTCCCCTTAAGAGGATTGGGTGGTCTGCCATATTGGAAAATTCCCAGTTATATCTTGCAGAATAAGGAAAGGCAGACCCATGTAGCGTAGAGTGCACTTTGGGTTATATTCAGATGCCATCCTGGCAACTTCAGCTTCACAATCTTCTATTTTCTGGCTGCTGCTTATCTTAATGAGGGACTGGTCTGTTGGAAGTTTCAGAAATCCTGTTGGACCTCAAGTTTGCCCAGGCCAACAAAAGTCTGAGGCAAAGACAGGCTTGCGTTGAGTGAAAAGCAATTCTTACCTGGTTCTGGCTCCCCTTAGCTATCGCAGTACTTCTGGGACACTTGAAAGTTCATACCAACTTTTTTGACAGGTGCCCAGTTGGTGTTTCACGTGGGTTTGCAAAGAAGTCTTTCCAGGAAGTATCAGCAAAGCCCCTCATCTGAGCAAAAGTACTGATACTTGGTCAAAGTGGCTCTCCCATTAGCTGCCAACTGCTCCTAAGGCCAGGACAACCACTGAGGGCACTGCTGCTCTAGGGGTGCTGTGCCTGATGTTGAAGTGTGTCTGCCACACCATGCTGGGCCAGCTGGTGCTGGTATCACGGGGCTGCTGCCCACACATGGGGCCATAGTGCTGGTTCAGGGGTCTGCCACCCCCTGTGGTGCAGCCACCACCAGAGTCGGGCTACAAACCCTGATGCTGTGTGCTGCTTCCTGGGGCTGCAGTCTCACCATGTCCACGATGCCCTATGCAGAAATGGCCTTACTGAAGTAGGGACAAACCTTTTCTTCCACTGTCAGGGCACGCTCTCACACTTCAGGCCAAAGTAACGCTGCTGCCTGCTCCCAAAGCCTTACAGAGAGTTTTGTATGATCCCACCACTTTCCATTCTTACCTGCCTCCCTCCTCTCACCCATTAAGACTTGGCAGCTTGTTGAATGGGGATCAACCAGAGGAAACATCTATGTCCCGGGCACCAGGCTGTTTGCTCCTCCCACACTGAGCATTAGGTCGAAGCAACCTGGTGGGTGCTGCCCGGGGGGTGCTTCGGGCCCTCAAACCAAAAACCTGCCTCCAATCCTCCTTCCTAATTCCAGCCAGACACAGCTTGTAACCTTGTTTTGTTGCAGAGAAGCATGACAGTGTGATTAATAAAAGACTTGCAAGGGTGAAAGTATCATTAGGATAAAATGACATGAAGAAGTGGAATGGATATAAGGTCAAGGGGAAAATGAGGGACAAAATTTCTGGATATTAAATGAGTTTTCACGTATTTTTTAGTGGATGAAAATGAGTATCAAATTGTCCAGATATTCCATCCAACACATTTAAAAGTGATGTGTACTTTTAGTTTAAAATATTGACATTTACAATCTGCTGGAAATTATACCCCTGGTAACCATTTAAACTGATGGAAAAATTTTGGATTTTAACTTTAAAATAGGTGAAAATCTTCAGAGTTTTTCAAAATTCTCTCTTTTGAGGGAGGTGAGTTATGAGCAAAAATGTTTGAAGAACTCCAATTCAGAGTGTTTTGCAAATATGCTCTAAACAACTAACTGATTTCTACGAATTTTATTTCACAAACTGTTTTCTCATTGAAATATTTTGTGTGTGTTTGAATTTGTTTTTCAGTGGAAACTCTGAAGAACAATAATGATATTAGGGAGTTACATTAATTTGGCTCACCCTCCATCCTGAACGGGCTGCTCCGTCTGCTGCTATCTGGACACTTGCCCAAAGCAAGCTGACCTCAGATTCCCAGCCACGAAATGCAGGAACAGACCTTGCAGGGAACCACGTTAACAATTCTACTTTAAAGCTTGATCTGTTCTCATTCTCTGTCGTCTCCTCCTTCTTTTTCTACTTTTTAATGTTCCAAACAAAAAAGTGGCAAAACTCAAGATTGCTTGGCAAGGAGCATGAGTAGGAAGGGAACACAATTAGTGAGTAATGCTTAGTCTTCCCTGTGAAGTTATTTTTATTGCTACGCCAAGCCTCAAGGATCAGTGGGGAGGGAAGAGTTGAGAATAAGCGGGTAACTTGATTATCAAGAGAACCTTTCCCTAACTGGAAAAAGAATGACCGTCCCAGGAAAAATCGGCTCACAAGGATGTGCTTTCCTTGAATGTCTTTATAAACTTCTTTGTGGGTTACAAGAGAGACAGGACTCAGGAGCTGGAAATGGAGAGAAACTTCTGCCAGCTGTGTTCATTGTGGGCAGAGGGACAGGGATTTCCTTTAGTAAAGGAATTGTAGGGAATTGGGGTCCTTAGGATCAGTGGTCAAAGGTAACATTCTTTTCCCAAGGCAATGAGAGTCAGCAGAAAGTCAATTTATGCCAGCAGCGGGGCAAACAGCATAAGAGCTTTTAACACCAAATCTGCTGCCCAGAAGCTGAGCATAAGCCCCAGAAGGCTCCAGCCTCTGAAGAAAAAGTCAAGCACGAGTTCAGTTTGATTCCTCCTTTGCCTTGGTGATGAACACTAGGGTCACATTTAACAGTGGAAACTGGAAATTTAGCCAGTAAGAAATTTAACTCCCATCTATGTATTTGTATTTATTTAAGTCGTGTTCTAAATGACATCTACTCTGAAATTTGTTGGCAAACTGATAAATTGTGTTTGTAGGAGATTTACACTGATAAGCATAAACACACAGTTTTATGTTTATACGTACACACATGTATCCATCCTCATACACATTTTGTGGGAAATGTTTAACTTACGGCTCCTCACGCTAAATGTGCCGTTGATCAAGTCTGCAGAACTAGAAGCCCAGATGGTTGTTTCACTTTAAGCAACCAAGCCTTCGAACACCATCGATTATCAACCCAAATTGTAGGCCCTGTGCCTGAGAGGAAATGATCCATGTTTCCAGGGCTGCCCTTGCCAACCGGAGCCTCAAGGTGAGGCCAAACAGGGTCCCGTCTAAACACGCGGAGGTGGTGGCTGCAATTGCTGAGCCCTGAAATAAATGTCTGTGAGCCCACTGCCTCACTCTTCCTTGATACCCATTTCTCGTTCTGATTATTTAAAACTGTGTCCGCTGATAGGTGGGGCCAGAGAAACCTGAGAGAACCGCACAGTTTTCATGGAGTCACATCGCAATTGTTCTCATGGCTCTCATGGTGTTAAATGACCGGGTTGGACACCCCTCGACTTTGTTGACAGCAAGGGCACAGCGCCTGTGGTTAATAGACTCTGGTGCCTCGGGGAAAGCCATATCTGGCCATGCGGGCATCCCCAGTCCTTACTCTGGGCCAGGAGGTTGTGAATGGAGATTCCACGTGGAGATTGGAAATTGTTCCCCCAAAAGCCCCACCTCTGAATAGCCCAGAGGTACGTACATCAAAGAGGGCCTCTGTTGGCCTGTTTTTCTTGGCCAAGTGGGAGGAGGAATGCTGGAGAGCCCAGGACATTCCCATAGAGACGTAGGGCCCTGACTTGGTATGTTGTTCCCAATTCCTTTCTGAGTGAATTCCACTGCTGATAAACTGGCTCGGGCACAAATGTTCACAGCTGCGTGAAGGATGTTGCCGGGGACATAATGGCTGCTGTGTGTGGTAGAGCACAAACAGTCCCTCACAGGCCTGGACCTGAGAAACAATGGGGCGACAAACAGCCTTCAGGACAATGCATTCATTTCCTGTAATAACACTGGGCCAAATGAGGCCCAGCGGGCCGGCTCCACCTGACCAGGAGACTCTCCACCGATGCCATCATTTTCGAGGCCTGTTGTTCATTAAGGATGAGAGACACACATACAAAGAAGAGAGACTGCAAGCATTTGGGTTTGTTTTCTTTTTCCTTGCAGAGCAAGATATAATTAAAACTATATATATGTTTTTTATGCCCAGATAAAACAGTGTGGTAAAAATACTAGAGAGGTGTTAGAAGCTATTTCAACTTTAAGTCTTTCTGACATTAAATGCTATGACTCACTTTCACTCCTAAAAATACTGGTATGAGGCACCCAAGGCTTTTCTGCTTCCCAGAGAGCCAACTGGCTCCAAGGCGAGCTCTCCCCTCTACCCTACCCGAGCTTCCATCCGGTGGTAGGTAAAAGCCCTATTGGGAGTTGATTTAAGATAGCTCCCTACTAATGATAATAATAGCTAACAGCCCCTGAGTACTTCCGTGATAGCAGGCCCAGTTCTAATTACTTGAATCCTCACAGGAACCCTATAAAGTAGGCACCATGATTAGGCCCATGTTACAGATGCGGAAACTGAGGTTAGAGAAGTTAAGAAAATTGCCCGAGCTCCTAACTTGTAAGTCTTTTCAAATACATACTCAGGGCCTCCCATGAACCCACTTTGCTAGACAGTATCTTATCTGTGCAGGTAATTGCCTCCTGCCGTGTGTGTGATGAAATGGCATCAATAGCTCTTGCACGGGACAGGCATATCTTGCGGGGGCATGAGAGGGCTTCCAGGGTGGAGAGAGAGAGGAATGGCAAAGAAAGCTCTGATGGTTGTTGTAGGGGAGCCAATGTTCTTTCGCGTTAGTCTGAGAAGGGAGTGCACGGGGCTGCTTACTTCCGTGGCTGACAATTAATCAAACTCCAGGAGACTCTCCATGGATCTGTTTAGAAAGCCATGCCCTGCCCCGGCATGCTCCTGACTGTTAGGCTGGTGGGGCTGTTGCTGAGCATCGCATGTGCCTCACGACTGTTCAACGCGTTGGGAGAGACTCAGAGGGGGTCAAATAGAGGCAGTGGGAGAGAACACGGCAGGCTGGGGGAAACGTCGCCAAGATGGAAATATATTCATGGAACTTTGGAACTGAAAGAGACTTTAGAGAGCGTTCAGCCACCTCCTCATTTTATAATTGTGGGGCCGAGGGGCAGGGAGGTGAAGAGTCCCAGCTAATCCCACTCAGGTGGTTCAAGACAGAGCCAGGAGGAAAAGGGGGTCTGCTCTCTCCACCTGTGTGAAAGAATAAACCTGGTTAGAACCATTTGCTAAGTGCTTACTGAAGACTGAAGGCTGTGCTAATTCATGTCTTGGGAGGGATGTGACAGGAAAGAAGTAGAAGATTTCTCCTGTCCTGAGGCTTACAATTTCCCTGGAAATACACACGATATACAAATGCAAACGCTGATGGACTAATCTTGCCACTTCTTTCGTGAATCCAGCACACGTTAAGAACGTAGGAGATATGACTTCAAAAGATAATTGGGTTAGGATGGTGGTAACCCGGGCATGGTTTCCAGGAGTGCACCCTGTTCTGTATAGAGGTGGATAAGAGGGGTGTGAATTGGTAGAGAGAATGAAAACCATTCAGTGTTAGAAATAAATACGACTTGTGCCAAGGACAAAGGAGCACAGAGTGAGAGCCACGAACACAGGTGGCAAGCAAGTTCATTGGGCTGGCATGAAGAGTATGCATCAACAAGCAATGAGAAATGATGTCACGAAGAGAAACCAACTTTAAAAACATTCCTGTGATACCTTGAGGCAGCTAGCTGTCTGACGTTTGAGACACCGAGGAATCTGCCCTGGTTTGATACCTAAGGAACAAAACCAGTTGTAAGCAAAACAATGAAATTACACGTGTTGTTTCCCAGCACACCACATGAACAACCTCTAAATGGTCACAGTGCGGTTACAGAGCTGCATAAATCAGTCGCAAGGGGTGACGGGGCTTCTTCTATATTCTAGGCATATAGATGCCGGGCTCTGAAGATACGATGAACAAGACAGACTCAGCCCGCTCTGGGTGTGTGCTTTTACAGGTGTGTTCTGTCACAGCAGTTCCAGGAGAAAATCAGCACTCTTTATATCATTCAGAATTAAGGAAGCCCAGCAATTCCCAGAAGCAGTAGATAAATAATCAATATGTTTCAAGGATGTTTAAATGAGTGAATAAAGACACTGGGTTTATTCTGCCCAGTCACCAACTCAAGCAGAGAAACAGACATCCATCTGTGACTCTCCGCTCTGCTGGCCGGGAGCCAGTGCAGCAATACGGTTGTCTTCCTACCTCTTACCTCCATTTCTAGGTGTGCTCTCTCCCTAGAGGGATGCAAGGTTATTCTCTGATTATTGGGCTGTTCTTATTGTCGAGGCTGCTGGCTACCACTTTGTAAGACCGTTGGGGGGCAGCTTCAGCTGCGACTCATCTGGAGATGTCTCAGCAAAGGACTCCTGAAAGGACTGGATGACCCTGTGGGGAAAGCCTTGGTTACTCGCCTTCATCGGCTCCTTCTTTTGATCAGTCAAGGACTAGGCATTTCCCTCAAGCTCTAAACTAGAACCGATCGGAAGGTTCTAAAGTACCTGGAAGGGCGGGTGGAACAAGGAAAGGGTTTGAATTTTAATAAGAATGATATCTTGTCTTTGTTGAAGCACAGACTGGACAGGACTCCCTCCTGTTGAAAGGGGGGCTGGTGGTGGGGAGAGGGGTGTTTCTGGATTAAAATAAGCCAGACCATCAAATCAGTTGATTTCAACTAAACCAATACAGTTAAATCAACATTTCTTGGGTATTTAGTATGTGTCTGAACCATTTCTAATAAGTCTGGAGCACCTTAATCTTCATCTCCAAAAATGCATTTCTTACCATCAGACACTTAAAGTTTAGAAATTGATATATTTAGAAACTGACATATACTTTTAGTCCTTTTTTTCTTTGTTGTCATTGTTTGGTTTTTCATTAACCCTTTTTTCTCCCAGTGTCAGCTTGGCAATAGCATGGAAAGCCAAGGACTTTAGGTCAAGGGACATGCTCTGTGGCCTGCCGTGTGGCCATCAGCAAGAAGACAACCCAGGGAACATTTGGCTATTGTCAAATGGAGGGTGTGGAAGGCAATGGGGCAGCTGAGGCTTCCCTTTTGCCTCTTTCCTCCTTTCTGTTCAGTCCCTGTGGTAGTTTGCAGGTTCACAGCTTGGGGTTTGTGTTAATCTGGGAGCACACAGTTCTGAAAACCATTGCTTTCTAGGACCCGCGTGGAGAATTGGAGAATTCTCTATGGAGAGCTCTGGTCCTAAAGGGAATATGGCAGGAATGGAGGGAGAAGGGAAGAAGGGAGCTCATCAGAGTTGTGGCTTCTCCTCCAAGGGAAGAAAGTGCTGTTAGGGCTGCTCAATTAACTCCAACTTAAAGGGAGCTGGAGACAGCAAGGAGGTCATCCAGCCTGGGATATCCTACCCCCACATCTCTTTACCAAGACCTGGTCAACTGGGCATCAGGCTAGGAGGGATCTAGTTACTACATCACACAAGGTTTTCTGAACAAGTTTCAGACTAGAATAGGAAGGCTCTGGGCAAGTGGGGAAGGCACGTGAAGAGAGTCAAAGAAAAGCCTGTGCTGGTCAGTGGATGATGAATCAGTTTTGGCCCCGCCATTTATCAGCTGTCTGCCTTTGGCAAACTATTTAACTTTTCGGGGCCTCAGTTTACTCATCAGGAAAATGAGGGAACTACGGAGAAGGCTCTGGAGGCAGACAGGTTTAAATTTTTTTTGTCATTTTCTAGCTCTTGGACCCTGAGGAACTACTCACTTTCCTCTTGTGTAAAATGAGGGCAAATAATTACTACCTGCATCAAAGAGTTGTAAGAAGGAAATATGATAATATATGTTAAGTGTGTCATACAGTGTCTAGCATATGGTGTTCAATAAACGTCAGCAGTGTATATAATAGGAAGGGTGTGAGGATTAAGGAAATACATGCAAAGTGCTTACTATCCTTCCTGACACATGGGGCTCCCTAATAAACTTAGGTATCATGTGACTTTGAGCAGCCAATAAATATTTGTTGAGCAAATGCCCAAAGGAGGGTTGTGTCTTTTCTAACTTTGAATCTCTGGCCCGTAGCCCTGGTGTGTAGTAGAGTGCAGTGTATTACTTCCCTATTGCTGCTGTAACAAATTAGCACATATTTAGTGTCTTAAATTTGTTACCTTACAGTTTTGGAAGCCAAAGGTCCAAAATAGCTTTCACTAGGCTAAAATCAAGATGTTGGCAGAGCTGTGTTCCTTTTAGAGGCTCTAGGGGAAAACCCATTTCCTTGCCTTTTCTAGTCTCTAGACATGTCCTACATTTCTTGGCTCACACCCTCTTCCTCCATCTTCAGAGCCAGCCGTGGAACATCTTCGGATTTCTCTGTCTTTGCCTCTGACCCCTACTTTTGCCATTGCATCTCCTTCTCTGAGTCTGATTCTCCTTCCTCTCTCTTATAAGGACCTTGTGATTACATGGGGCCCAGTGGGACAATCTGCCCATCTCAAGATCCTTAATGTAATCACAGCTGCAAAGTCCCCTTTGCCATGTAAGCAGCGTAATCACATGCTTTGGGGATTAGGGTGTGGATATCTTTGGGGGACCATTATTCTGTTGACCTCGGTAGGAGTGAATGAACGCCATGTTGCACATCAGCACGTCTTTCTAGAGCCCCTGCTCGCCACGTGACCTTGCCCAGTATGTCTCATATTGAACAACTCTGCCCTGGACCTAAAAAAATTCGAGGACATTTGACTTCACAATAGGCCTTTCTACATGCTAGTGGTTTAGCAGCCTTGCCTCAGAGAGAAGGGCAGTTCACGATGAAGGCAAACATCTCAGGCTCGCTCTTTTCCCCAAGTTCATTATAAGCATCTTGATGCTCGCTATTGCCATAGGTTTACCTTTCTTTTTAACTAATTATGCATCATAGCCATACAATGAGGAGGGCTGTTTGTCTCTCCTGAGTTTATAGATGAGTAAAACAAGGCCTAGAGAGGACCCACTGGGGCTGGAATTATAGCTCTATGTTGTAGAAGTCAGAATTACTGTGGTTCTGAGTTTTTGCTTCAATATTCCGCTTCTTTGCCTCCAACTAGAAGAAAGGAAACTGTTAGGTCTTCATTGTTGACGTTGCAGCTTAGAGTTATGAGTAGATCAAAATTCTTTATTCCCCTCTCCGCTGGCACACTTTCTTTTTTTGGTGCCTGACTCGAAAGTCGCTGCCTTGTGTGTTTATGAACTTGTACAGTTAAACTTGCAGAGGGACGCAGCACCTGTCCCATGGCTTTTCCTCTCAGTGTGACAATGATTTACCAAGTCGTTCTGGCTTCCTGATTAAAAACTGGAACTTTTTTAAGAGTTTTAATTATAGTCAGTTCAAAAATGGTTGCCAAAATAATTTGGACTTAAAAAAAAAGCCATCTGTTCAAATGAGAACAGCATCACAATTGTTCGAACCACAGTTTTGACTAAGGTAAGATCAAAAACTAAGATTTTGCATCTTTGTAATGAAATCAAGGTTCAGGAAAATATTACATGGTCATAGAAATATTCTGTAATTATTTAAAATATGTTGTGAGATGCAAGGACTGAGATGAAGCTGAAGGGAAAGCTCAGAGATGAAAGACAAGAAAAATGTCAGCATTAAGTATTTACTTAAGACTATATTTTTGTATGTTAAATATAATTGTGTTGCTCAGTACTAAGTGCCAAGAATTTTACACGTTATTCACAATAGCCAAGACTTGGAAGCAACTTAGGGGCCCATCAAGGGATGAATAGATAAAGAAGATGTAGTATATATACACAATGGAATACTACTTAGCCATAAAAAGGATTAATTCTTGCCATTTGTGACAACATGGATGGACCTTGAGGGTATTAAGGTAAGTGAAATAAGTCAGAGGGAGAAAGTCAAATACTGTATTGATCTTACTCACAAATGGAAGATAAAAATAATAACAAACAAACACATAGAGACAGAGATTGGATTCGTGGTCACCAGAGGGGAAGGGGGCAGGGAGGAGGGCAAATGGGGTGATTAGGCACATGTGTGTGGTGGGGGGTTGTAATTAGTCTTTGGGTGGTGAACATGACGTAATCTACACAGAAATCAAAATATAATGATGTACGTTTGAATTTTATATAACGTTATAAACCAGTTACCTCAAAAAAAAGAAAAATACCTTGCTTGAAGTGCTACCAAAAAAAAAAAATACTAAGTGCCAAGAATTTTACATATATTATCTCATTTAATCCTCACAATACTAGGAAGTAGGTATTGTCTCCATTTAACTGAAGCTCATACTTGTTTATGATTCACAGTTAGTAAACAGAAAATCTGGCCTCAAATACAGGCCTGCCTACCTCCAAACGTCTTGTGAACTCCTGCCTCCTAATAGTGTTACACTCGGAGAGACGGAGGAAGAGGGTCAGGTCAGCTCCCTCTTTTTAAATAGCAGTTCCAGAGAGAAATGATGTGTTGCTAACATAGACAGCAAGAGGTCCATCAGACGGCAGAGTGATTTCTAGTATATTCGCTACCGTTTGTGTCTAAGGAACATGAAGGACACCTCTTTCCCTATTAGCTTTTACACTTTAGGGAACAGATGCGGTCTGGAGGTTGCTGGGGCTGGGAAGAAGATGCCTTTGTTTGAGGCTCAAGTGAGGTAGATGGGATGTCGTCTCAGAGCTGAAAGGATGACCTGCCCCCTATTAGTCATGACTGTCAAGCTTGGGCTTGAGCAGCAGTGGGTTCTGGAGGCAGGCACAAAGCCAGGAGCAGGCAGGGAATACCAAGAAGCCTGGGGGCCTGAGGGGTCAGCTCAGGTCCAGAAGTCAGGTGAACAGACAGTGTCTCTGTGGGCCAAGGCAAGGCGGACAGAAACCAGCTGATCGGTCAGGACCGACCTCAGCCCCTGAGCCACCACCACCAAGCGGGCCCAGTCCGGAGGCCCTGCATGGAGCTCCCATCTTGGGATCTGTGCATGTGGGCTGGAGCTGTGTCACAGGATCAGCATTCAAGGCCAGGGTAGATTCCTTGTGAGCAAGCTTGTACCACCCCGCCAAATATATTTTGGGAAATATCACACTTGAAAGAGGGCTGGTTTGTTTATTTCCAGAAATGATGAAAGAACCTGTGTAATTTTTTAAAATCATGTCTCATTATATATCCAGCATTGAGGTGGTAATCAAGATTATCATTTAGAGAGTCATTTTCAAGACACTTCACTGATTTTTAAAGGGCCAATATCTAGGATATTAAAGAGCCATATTAAATGGACATGTATGGTTAAGGGTCAATGCCTGGTATATATTAAATAATAAATAGTTATTAAATGAGTGAATGGACCTGCATTAACACAAACAAAAGGCCTACATTCTTTGGAACTCTATAGAGAGGCCTATATAAACCCAAAAGAACTAGGAACTACTACACAGGTGAAATGCTTAGTGTATTTGGAAAGTGTATTTTCCTTCCCACAAAAATGAAATTAGAGGCCGACATCATGGCCTAACAGCTACGTTCATGTGCTCCGCTTTGGTGGCCAGGGTTCATGGGTTCAGAACCCCGGCCTGGACCTACATTGCTCATCAGCCATGCTGTAGTGGTGCGCCACATACAAAATAGAAGAAGATTGGCACAGATGTTAGCTCAGGGCAAATCTTCCTCAGCAGAATAAAAAGGAATAAAAAGTTAAATTTAGGCCTAGGATTTAGAGATCTTGGATGTGGGTAGAAAATCTTTGATGAAGGTCACTTTCATCAGCAGCCTTCCTGCCTCTTATCTTCTTACGGACTCCAGTGCAGAAAGGGACTTATTCAGCTGCCTGCAGTCTGTGTGTACCATCAGCAGGTTAGGAAACGAGTTAAATGCCAGATTATTGAATGTCGCGTGTGGGAGCATCTGAAACCGAGATTTTAGTCACTTTGACTCTGCCGTGTACACCCACGCAACAGAAATGGACCACAAGCACTGGCTGAGCACGAGAGAAAAGCAGAGAAGCGGGAAGAACACTAGAAGATAGTCTGGTATTTGTGCCACATACTCATTCTCTTCTTCCAAGTCCTTTCCTCTTTATCTAAAAATCCATCTCCCACCCCATTTGATGAGAATTAACCCTTCTCTGGGCGAGTGAGGGTATGAGCTAATCGCAAGTTGCAATACTGATTAAAGAAATACAGTGCACTATTTCTTTCAAATTGCAGTTCTAAAAATCCTCCTGCCTGAAATCTAGAAACTTCTCAAACCCAGTCAGGTGTTAACAGGTTAAATTATTTAACATCTTTGAAGCTAGTAAAGAAGAAATAAACGCATCTGTTATTTTTAGGACACTCAGAGACAAGAGCAGCTTTCCTTTCCTCTCTCACCACAGTGGGAAATTTTTAAGTAAAATACACTTTAGGAATTAAAAACCTGTCTGAGGAAACAGTAATTTCGTATTTACTTATTTATAATTGTGGTGAAAACCACCCCACAAAATTTACCATCTTAACCATTGTTAAGTGCACAGTTCAGTGGCATGAAGTACATTTACATTGTCATGCAAGTGTCACCACCATCCATTTCCAGAATTCTTTCCATGATGCAAAACTGAAACTCTGTGCCCATTAAATAATTACTCCCCATCACCCACTCTCCCAAGCCCCTGGGAACCACCATTCTACTTTTTGTCTCTATGAATTTGACTCCCCTAGCTACCTCAAATGTACACACTATTTGTCTTTTTGTGACAGGTTTATTTCGTTTAGCACAATGTCCTCAAGACTCATCTACATTGTAGCATGTGACAGAATTTCCTTCCTTTTTAAGGCTGAATAATATTCCATTGTACGGATGTACCACATTTTGTTTATCCATTCATCCATCAATGGGCAATTGGGTGGCTTCCACCCCTTGGCTATTGTGAATAGTGCTGCTATGAACGTATGTGTGCAAGGAAAGAATAGTTTGTTAACGTGGGGTATTATTTTGCTCAGAGAAGAATGAGTGGATTGAAGATCTTGATAAGAGGAGAGGGGAGATACTGGTGACCCTTCGAAACATCACCAACATTTGAAACTATGCCAAGACCTTAAACAACTTTGCTGTAAGCATCTCTAAGTGTATGTACCAGTTTCTCTTCAAAATAAATGATTTTAAATCAAATTGTTTTCTTCTTGGGCTTGATGACAGCATTTAGTCTTTAATGAAATATTCAGGAATAAAGACTGAAAGAAGAAGTAGAAATGTTACATTTACTAAAACCCTCCAAACCACCAAATATTCAAGTGAACCCTCCGTTTGTTAGGAAGCTAGCCTAGTTCCATGAGAAGGGAAAGTATAAAATAGCTTTTGTGGAACATCTTGTCTATAATCACTGTTAATCTATATTGATATCAACATCTTTTTTCCTAAAATTCATTTTGACACTGTTAAGTATCTGGAGTCAATTATTATCTCATTGTCTGCCCAGTTTGATTACAGTGTATTTTTTAAGGCCTGGAGTATTTTTTTTCCCAGCAAAATGGAAATGCAAACAGATGGAGAGTAGATAACTTGAGCTAATGTTATTCTTTTTCTGCCTGAGGAAACAATAGTAGAAAACTTTATAAGGCTCTTATTTAAGTGAATATAATTCTTGTTGCAGACAACAAGCCTTTTTCCCTATTGCCATTTCAAGGATTAATGAAAAGCTAGACCAAGGCAGGAACATATTAAAATCCAGGGACAAGTTTCAAGAACTTTTAGTGGTATGAATATCATGCATAGTTTATCTCTGTCTGAAAGACTCTGAGTCAGAAAGGATGTGAAAACATCTGGGTAGGAAAAAAAAGTGTATTCAGAGAGACATTTTGCACTATCTGATTCTTATCTTCTTTTTAGTGGTTATCAAAGAGACTAAAAGGATTTCATAATATAAAATCCCCTAAAAGAAATATCATTGTGCATGAGAAGTGTATAAAATTGATACTTTTGCTTTCTTTTCATTCATTCACAACTATTTCTCATTTTCTTTTTTGAAGGTTTCTTTTTTCAAGAACAAATTAGTAGAAGAGATTTAGGAACCAATCATAAAATTTATTTTGCAATATTAGACCAAATTTCTGCACGTGTTAATCTTTAGGAAAAAACGTTAAGATGCTGGTGTTAGACTACATGAAGAGAGCAACTTGGAGAAAAATGGAAGTCTGCCAATTGCAGAAACACGGTGTCCAGAAAAATCACTGATTGTAAAGAACATCCTCTCTTCTTATATAAGCTACCAGATGTTGTTGAATTGAACTTAAAAGAGAAAAAAATAAAAACCTGATGAGTCATAGGGTGCAACCACAGCAAAGCAAAGTTTAGCAGATCTTTTAATTAAAGCACATTGTGGTATGTGTAATAAACAATGTTGTGAAATGAAAAAATATAAATTCTGTACTGAAAGGAAATTTAAATATAAGTCTTCAAAATGCTATTTAAGCCATAATGATATTGAAAATGGTCCAATTTGAATGATACAAAAAATAGATGCCATTTAAGTGGACAGAGGTTAAATACATAGTGTGTGATTAAAAAACTACATTAGGGCCAATCAATTTAAAAATGTCTTGGGAAACATTTGCCTTTGATAATCCTGAGGATGCCTTTGTTTATCCAGTGTGTGCTGACATGCAGAAGCTCATTGGCATTGATATTTTAAATGCAAGAAAAATGTCTTTTACACTCACCCATTTAGAAAATCTTAATATCTTCATATAGTTGAAAAGACTTTGAAAGTTCTGGGCCATCTCATCTATGACCCTCCACTTGCACCCCCAAAAGCACATTTTGGAGAAATCTGTTTTTTGTGTTAATGTCAAAGTTTAGTACTATAGTGTCTGACCAGACAGAGAATTGAGGAAATGTCCTCCTTATATCAGAATACATCAGGTGCCACTTCAGGCCAGGCCTTCTCTTCTATTCCAATGGAAAGTAAGAACCCTTGGATTTGATCTGCAAGAGCGAAGCTTCAGCCCTTCACCTCCTGCACATTTAAATTAGACGCTGACAGCCCCAACCCTCCACCCTGACCCTAGGTTTCTCTCTAAGCTCCTCTATTCTGTCCGTAGAGCCCTAATATCACTTTTCTTCATTGCAATTTACTACTCTCCCCTCATCCTCTACATTGCTTCTGAAGCTTATTTCCAGGACTAGTGCTGGTACTCTAGAAAGAGTCAAATGAGTTCTTAGGTCCACAAGACAAAATAGCTTTATTAGCCCGACTTCAGGCAACTGAAGCTGCATATCTGAGGGTTACTGTAAATATTCAAGAAGAACACGGTTACCCTTCAACCTTGTTCCCAACACAGCCACAGATGAAAAGAAGTTAATCCACACATTGTTATGAGCTTGTTAATTTGCTGTTTTCTTGTGTAACCTGAGGAGTGACTCAAGGGTCACAAGGAGTTATGAGCTTGTTTTGCAGAAGAAAAAGAATGCCTTCAAGAAGTTAGGACCACCAGATAACCAGCCCTCAGCTGCCACTGACCCCAGGATTCTGGTTGCCCAAGGGCTTATCTGGAGTGAAAGAAACAGGGACTTCCCCTTAGTTTCTCCAAAGCTCCTCCCAAGGCCCTTAGCACTATAAAGACCCCCTGCTTTCTTCTTTGTTAAGGTGGATTTGAGAGAACCTATCCTCCTGCCTTCTCATTTTGGCCGAATAAAGCTTTCTCTACCTCCAAGTACTGGGTGTCTCATTAATTGGCTTACCATACATCAGGCACATGAATTTGAGATTAAGAGGTTTGGTATCACAATCAACAAATATTTATCAATGCCTATTGTGACCCAATCATTGTGTAGGCACTGGTGACAAAGATGAAATGACACAGTTCCTGCTCTTTCTGTCATTTATGCAGCTGTCTCCAGAGTTGGATGTTCATATCTCGCGATAGATACACATGATTCATGAGGGTGGGTAGAAAATACTAAAACTTCTATTTATGCTTTTTAATTTAAATCTGAAAATAAGAAACTAAGCCTTATTAACATCTGGACTGCCATGCGAGGTCTCACTTGACCCATATGTCAGATGTCACATGTCAGGTACAGTGTTTAAAATACCTGGAGCCTGTAATGTTAAAGGATTGACAATGCAATATGCATGTCACACATAATATGTTTCTAATTAAATTTCCTTGGGATTGCGTTACCTAGTTTTATTTTCTCTAACAGCTTTATTGACGTATAATCAATATGCAATAAACTACCCATACTTAAAGTATACAATTTGATCAATTTTAGCGTATGTGTATACTTGTGAAAATGTCATTGAAATCAAGATAATTCAACACAGACAAAATTTCTTCCTGCCCCTTTGTAATCCTCTCCTCTTACCCCTCCCTGCCTTTGCTCTCCCATCCCCTGTCCTCAGGCAACCACTGACCTACTTTCTGTCACTCTACATTGCTTTGCATTTCCTAGAATTTTATGTAAATGGAATCACACAGTATATTCCCTTTTTTGTCTGGCTTTTTTCACTCAGCATAATTATTTTGAGATTCATCCATGTTTTAACATGTATCAATAGTTCATTCTTTTTTATTGCTGAGTGGTGTTCTATTGTATGGATATATCACAATTCCTTTATCTAGTCACCTATTGATGGACATTTGAAACGTTTCCAGTTTTAGCTATTACTGTACTAATAAAGCTGCTATAAATATTCTTGTGCTTTTTTCTAAATATATACTTTCATTTTCTAGGAGTGGAATGGCTGGATCATATGGTAAGTGTGTATTTCACTTTTGAAGAAACAACTAAACTGGTTTCCACAGTGTTTGTATCATTTTAGATCCCCACCAGCAGTGTATGAGAACAATTCCTCCAAAGCCATGACAATACTTGGTATGGTCAGTTTTTAAAATTTTATCTATACTGATAGGTCTGTAGTATTATCTCATTGTGGTTTTAATTTGCATTTCCATGATGACTAGTGATGTTGAGCATCCTTTCATGTGCTTATTTGCCATGTGTATATATTTTTTGGTAGAGTAAATACTTGGCCCATTTGAAAAATTGGGTCATTTGTTTTCTTATGATTGAGTTTTGAGAGTTCTTTATATATTTTAGATAAAGTCTTTTATCAAATATGTGATTTGCAAATATTTTCTGCCAGTCTGCAGCTTTTTTCATTCTTCTAACAGTGTCTTTTGAAGAGCAAAAATGTATTATTTTGAGAAAGTCCAATTGATTAATTTGTTCTTTTATGTATCCTACTTTTGGTGTTTTATCTAAGAAATCTTTGCCTAAGCAAGATCACAAAGGTCTTTATCTAGAAGTTTTATAGTTTTAGGTTCTACATATGGGTCTATGATCAATTTTGAGTTTATTTACAGGGTGTGCAGTATGACTCAAAGTTCGTATTTTTGCATATACAAGTTATTTCAGTACCAAATGCTATATTGGTTTTACTGAATTGCCTTTGCACCTTTGCTGAAACTCAATTGTCGATGTGTAGGTTGGTTTATTTATAAACTCTTTATAGTGTTCTATTGATCTATCTTTCTGTATTTATACCAATACTATACTGTCTTAATTACTGTATATTTATAATAAGTTGATATCAGATAGTGTTAATCTGCAACATTTTTCTTTTTCAGAGTTGTTTTGGCTATTCTAGGTCCTTGGATTTTCATATGAATTTTTGATTCAGTTTTTAAAATTTCTACAAACAAAAAAAAGCTTGCTGGAACGTTGTTTGAGACTATGTTGAATTTATAGAGTAATATGGGGAGAACTAACATTTTAGCAATATTGTATCTTCTGACCCTAGAACACAATAAATATACTTTCTATTTGTTCAGAACTTCTTTAATTTCTCTCAGCACTTTTTGTAGTTTTTAGTGTACAAGCCTTTTACGTCTTTTCTCAGGCTTATCATTAAGTATTTAATATTAATCGATATTATTGTATTTTTTTTTTTTAGGAAGATTAGCCCTGAGCTAACATCTGCCACCAGTCCTCCTCTTTTTGCTGAGGAAGGCTGGCGCTGAGCTAACATCCGCACCCATCTCCCTTTACTTTATACGTAGGACACCTACCACAGCATGGCTTGCCAAGCGCTGCCATGTCCGCAGCTGGGATCCGAATTGGCGAACCCCGGGCTGCTGAAGCAGAACGTGCACACTTAACCTCTGCGCCACCTGGCTGGCCCCAACTGATATTATTGTAAAGGGTATATTTTAAATCTCCATTTCTGATTGTTGTTGCTGGTATATACATTTGATTTTTGTATATTGATCTTGTAAATTACAATCTTATTAAACGTACCTATTAGTCCCACTAGCTTTTTGGTAGTTCCCATCAGATTTTCTGCATAGATGATATAAAATGGCAGAAATTAAGTCCTTATATCCCAGTAATCATAATAAATATGATTTAAATATAAATATATAAATCATAAATAAATATAAATAAATATAAGTCATAATAAATGTACTTAGAGTGAAATCTGTAACTTTAAAGACATTTATCAGGAAATAAAAGGGTCAAAACCCAAAAAACTAATAACTCAAGTAGTTACTTTTTTTACAAAAAAATAGAGCAATATAAGAACAGAAATAAATGAAGTAGAGCATAAAAGAATAAAGAAGTATCTTATGTCAGATTTCTTAGAACAGAGATTGGCAATCTTTTTCTGTAAAAGGCTAGCTAGTAAATATTTTTGGGTTGTCAGGCCACAGAAAGTGTCTATGTATATTTTTCTTCCTTTTTCTTTCTCTCACCCCTCCTTCCTTCCTTCTTTCTTTCTTCTTCTTCCTTTCTTTCTTTTTCTTTCTCTCTTTCTTTTTCTTTCTTCCTTCTCTCTTTCTTCTTCCTCTTTCTCTCATTCTCTCTTTCTTTCCTTCCTCCCTCCCTCCCTCCTCACCTGCCTGCCTTCCATTCATCCATCCAACCTTCCTTCCTTCTCTCCTTCTTTCTTTCCTTCTTACCCCTATACAAATGAAAAAACACTCTTAGCTTGCAGGCCATATAAAGACAGGTTGTGGGTTGAATTTGACCCGTGGGTTGTACTTTGCCCACCCCTGTTCTACAAGCAGAGCAGCAGAAAATGGTTCTGGCACACTAAGTTTTTGGTGTTGTATTGAGTGAGTGTTCTGAGGAGTGAAAGAGTGATGGAAGCAGGCCAGGACAGGAGAAGCTAAGCAAGGATGTGGAGAGCTTCAGCCTGATCCCACAGGGAGTTCTGGAGCATGAATTGTACCACACAGAGTCCCACTTGGCCTTTCGTGGTGCTCTCATGTCTGTAAGTCACTGGCCGTGACTACCCGGGGGAAGTTGTATGTCTCTAGGAAGCAAAGAAGGGGCAACCATGTGCTGTAGCAGCCAATACTCACAGAATCTGCAGGATGGGTACATTAGCCTGGAAAAGAAGATCCATTAGAAGAAGATTAACAAAACAAAAGGGATTTCTTAAAAAAAGAAAAAGGGTATTAGAAGCAAATAAAGTATGGAACGAAAAGAAAAAATGACTATACACATTGAGATTTTAAAAAGTAATAAAAATTTCAATATAGAGAGAATTCTTATCTTATTCAAGTTGTTTCAGAAAATAGAAAAGAAGTAAAAGTTGATCTCTCTTTCCGAGGTTAGAATAATCCTGATTCTAAAACCAAATAAGGATAATAGAAGAAAAAAGTTTCATTTCACATTTGAACGTAGATGCACAAAAATAGTAGCTAATGGAATCCAGTTGTATAAGTACCCAGAGGTCACTGGGTGCAGCCAAAAGTTCCAACCCTAATCACTTGGTCTTTCCGGTGACCAGTCCCATCCTGAGGCTGTCTGGGGGTCCCACTCTAAGTTACCTCATTAGCATAAACTCAGGTATGATCAAAAAAGCCTTGTTGTGGGGCCTGCCCTGTGGCCAAGTGGTTAAGCCCACCTGCTCTGCTTAGGCAGGCCAGGGTTCGGATCCTGGGCACAGACTTACACACTGTTCATCAAGCCATGCTATGGCGGCATCCCACATAGAAGAATTAGAATGACCTACAACTAGGATATAAAATAATGTACTGGGGTTTCGGGGAGAAAAAAACCAAAAGAGGAAGACTGGCAACAGATGTTAGCTCAGGACCAATCTAAAAAAACCAAAAAACCAAAACTTGTTACATTACAAAAAAAATAGACTTGTTATGAATAACAAAAGATACTCCTATCACTTTGCAAATTCCAAAGGTTTAGGAGTTCTGTGCCAAGAACCAGGGACAGAGACCAAATATATTTCTTATTATAACACACCACTACTTCTTACCCTCATCTGATTGTCATGTATACGTCTGTGGACAAACTTTCTACAGTGTCCATAAACAGTCCTGTGTACTGAGTCCTGACTTAGCAGTCCAATAGCATTGGTTCAATTTCTGGCTTTGAACAAAGCTGTGTGATCCCATGTAAGTGATTTAATCTCTTGGATGCTCATTTCCTTATCTCTAAAATGGAGATACCAATTCCTGCCTCTGAGTTTTGTGCTAAATATTAAATTGAGTTGTTGTCACGTTTTTGTATAGTGCATGATCCATTGTAGCTGCAGCCAACTCTTTCATGAAATGTCAACACACTCGATGCCTGGGCTTGTCTTTCACAATATGCTTTGTTGTGTTCATGATAGATCCTTTTGAATATAACTATCAGGATGTGTGCAGTCACCCAGTAGCTATGTAGTGTAAATCATTTTCTCAGGCTATTGATGAATATTCTTCATGTGGCAGCCTTGTTAAAATAAAGATAAGACAAATTACATCAATTTCTTTTTCCAGTCAACCAACTCTGTCATTAGATATTCAGAGAATAGATAAATCAGACAGAACAGTTTTTATTGTAAAGCTGTGTTGGTTATTACTCAGTAATCTGTTGTTTAAAAATGTTTGTTGATTGATTTGGTGAGTACCGTTTCCAGTATAATATTATTTATAGACAGGATGCAGTTCACCTAGTTACATTTATTTTGTTTTAAGGAACCTCACCCTGGATTATTTTCTTAGCCAAATTATTATGTGATTTCTTCAGATAAATATGGAATTACTTCTAAAATGTCAATATGAATTTATATTTATAGAATGTTTGGTAAGTAAAAACTATTTTACTATGTTTTTTATATTTCAAACTTAAGCACCTTAATGGAAATAAAACTACTTTTTCAAAGTCTTCCTAATTTATTCCAAACACTATTAGGAGGAAAACATGTATTTCTATCTTTGTAATCAAGGTGTGCTACTGACTGGTGTTCTTTGTATCATCTTACACTTTGCCAAGCGGCTAGGTAATATTCTGTAATTCTTAAAAGGCTATGCAAGCAGGCATATCTTCAATTTATGCATTATGACCACTGAATAATCAACTCCTTCAGTAATCTTATTAGTAGGAAAAGTGCAGGGCACATAACCTTTCTGTGGGAGATTTCATCTTCAGTTTTTTGAAGACGGCCATGGCATTCTATATCCCATCCCACTTGAATCTTCTTACAATATGATACTGCTGTTCTTCCACTGAGTGGTGGCAGTCTATGTTCCTTCCCCTTGAACACAAACAAATCTTTGTATTTGCCTTGACTAACAGAATCTGGTGGAAGCGAGCATGTGATATAAGAGGCAATATGGCTTCCACCTGCTTTTCTCTGTCTCTGGCTGAGCTTGCCTTTGGAACCCAGCCGCCATGTTGTGAGGAAACCCAAACCACATGGAGAGACCACACAGAAGCATTCCAACTGACAGCCTCAGCCAAAGTTCCAGCTAACAGCCAACATCAACCATTAGACGAGCCTTCAGATCAGAGCTACCCATAGAAGTTTCTGTGATCATGGACATTTTTTATGTTTGTGCTGTCTAATATGGTAGCTTACTACCATGTGAGGCTACTGAGCAATTGTAACATAGTTAGTGTGAATGAGGAAGTGAATTTTAAATTATTTAACTTTAGTTAACTTTAAATAACAACATGTGGCTAATGGCTGCCACATTGGACAGTTTAGTTTCACTTGGTTGTCAATCCTCAGCCTTTGAGTCTTCCAGCTGAGACAACAGACATGGAGCAGAAAAAGCTACCTCCACTGTGCCCTCTCCATACTCCTAACTCTTGTGAGCCATGAGACATAAGTAATTATTGTTGGTTTAAGCTCCTCAGTTTTGGGATAACTTGTTACACAGCAATCAATAATGAATACACTCTTTCTACTGTTTGTTTGTTGTATGCAGCAAATAAAAATGCACATGTCTCTCCCATCTTTTAAAAACCCTCTAGCTATGGTTACGTATCTCTTCTCTTCACAGCCAGGTTTCTTGAATGAGTCATCTACACTTACCATCCTCACTCACAGCTTATTCACTAGTCAACACCCACTAGGCTCTGGATAGAAATGAGGTGACAGCGACATTAGTTCAGGTATATTTCTCCTACTAGGAAAATGCAAGACTTCAGCATTCCACCCTGTCTTCACGTTCTCCCCTATTTATTTCTGAGCAAAGCCCACACTGACAGAAAAAGCCCCCTCTCCTGGCTGAGAAATTGCAGAAAAACATATCTTTTTTGAGTGGACTAGAAAAAGACACCCCTTTTAGAAAAAGGCACTCCTTCCTGAGGGCTAATGCAGTCCTCAGCCAGGGTCCACGGCTTGGCAAGTGCAGTTCAGCCCTCACTTGCTCCCGTCAGGCGTCCTTGCACAGGGCACCAGCTGCATAGGCTGTACAACTGCACACAGTAGCTGTGTTTCTGAGATGCTCAGAGCTTTTGCACAGGCCTCCATCGACATTCCTTTCATGGTCCCTTGAGGATGCCTGGGATCCATGAAGCCTCTGGAAGGTGGCATCTTGTGAAACACCCTGGATGTGGACACCCTTTCCAGTGCTCCCCAAATTGCAGAACCCTTGGGATCCTAAAATGGAGCTGCTTCCCCACTTCTCCACATGCTAAAGCTAAGCCACGATTTTCAATGAAATGGGGAGAATGGCCTGTCTGCCCTGCTGTGTGGCATGAAGGCGACCATGAAAACTGCTCTTTCAGCTGCATCTCTGTCTACGTCTCTCCGCAGGGTTCAGAACAAATCACAGGGTATGACTGGGGCCAAGAAACAATGCAGCCCTCTCCACGTACCCCCTTTCCTTACTCTGCTCACCTCCCAGCATCAACGTGCCAATCTCCCTTCCACAATCCCCTTTTTTCCTTCATGAAACTAGGCTGCCCGCCAGTCCTCAAGTGTCGTCAGGGGATCCAAAGGAACTTGATGATACCAAAGTGAGGAAAACTCCCAAATGCTATTTTTGCCCAAATTAGCCAGACATCTGGGTGGAGAGTGTGGTTTAGGGTTTCAATTTCCTAGAACATGCTACCTCTATTACAAAAGTGAGGACATATTTCCATGACACTAGGTTTCTGGAAGTGGGATAGATTATCTACTTTCTCCATTGGGAAAACACAAGTTCCCTCCATGCGAGGCTGAGGAAATGTCTGCTTGTGCTCTGAAAGGCTGTTTTCACAGCCCCAGAAGGCCTGAGACATGGCAAACGATGTTATATCCAACGACATCCAAAGATTAAATGAGGTACATCAGGAAGCGTCTATTTGCAGCTCACATCGGGGTACGTGGTTCAATATGTGATACATTCCAGTCCACTAAGAAAAGCCAATTTATAATGAGGGGCTCTAATTAGTTTGCAAGATCCCAAAGTATTACTAATTATGTTACTGTATTATTGTAGTAAAAGTATTGCTAATTATTGTAACTGAATCCAAATTTTTCCAATGGAGTACACCACACGTTTTTCCCCCTACTAATGAACTTTGGAACACGAAATTAATAAATACATTAATTGTTAATCAGGCAATAAGGTCTTGCATTTTTGGTCTAGGTTGAATAAATTCGGTGGAATTAAATAGACTAGAGTTTTGCAACAGAAAAGGAAATGCTATTTTTCCCAAGATGACGTTCTTGGCTATCACTGTCAAATTATTGTCTGATAGGAAAAAATTGTGGGAATGATTGAATGTACATTTAATGGATTTTTGTTTTTCAGCATTAACTCCCACAAGTTCTTCTCAAAAGCTTTCTGAAGTAAAGCAATTTCCTTTCCAATTTGACTAAAACATACAGGCCTCAAAAATGATATCAATGTTTACTAAAATTCAACATTTTTAAGAAAATATTTTAATAATACGTACTTTATGGATAATTTTATACTTAAAATCAAATGTGTCTGGATTTTCTCTAGGTCCTCTGATATAAATGTAGCATAGTAGAAAATTATGTTTAGAGCATTAATTTTGACAGTTCAAGAAACTGGCCAGCTAGACAGAATTATCAATCATAACCTGGACGTGGAGTCTTCAATGGAAAAAAGTTGGAAGGAATTCCCTTTGCTGGTTTCCCCCTTGGGACATCTGGGAGTGGTTTATTTTCTTCTCTGACTGGGACAAAGATATGCAGGAAAATCTTCTTTTACAATTAAAATTCCTTGTTCTTACAAACAAGCTTAAGGAGGAAAAAAAAAGAAAAGTGCCAGATCAAGCCCAACTTAATCGTTTGCTTATACTGGTGTATATATTGGATTTTTTCCAGGTTAACAAAAATAAAACCACAGGAAAGATATATGCAGTAGTATATTTAAGCTACTGGCTCACACACATTTTAATGGCTGAAAGTATATAAAAAATACGGAGGCGGAAGAAAAAACAGTAAGCAGTTATGAAACATAACAAGGTTTCTTATTCTTTATTACTTTAAAGGAAGCTAGAACCTGATAACAATATGCCACATACGGTTCAGAACCAAACGAGAGCTGCTTAGTTATTTATTTTGCATTTGTTCTTTTTAGGAAGTGAAAAAAACAGCTCTATTGGCACTTGAGTTTATTTTCAATTAGAATCCTCACAAATCAGAAAACATCTCATAAAACAGTGAAGATGGAAAAAATGTTATGCAGAAAAAACTTTAAGTTAGCTTGTTTTCTATAGTGGTTTGGATTGTGTGATCGATTTTATCAGGCCACCTGAAAAAATAATTCAACCTCTGCATTAACCTTTAGGATAATACATAATAGTGTCTTGTCCTATGATGGAAGTAAGAGGAAAAATTTATACTTGCTTAGTTTTGAGCACTGAAAACACTTTCCCCTCCCCGCCAATTCTGCCATTTGCTCATGTCCCACGTGAATAAAAGGATGCTGCTTAGAAACCGGGGCCTTGCTGCCATTGTATTTTTCTAATTAAAATTCACAGTATTAAACACAGTTGAGTACATCCATGCATACATGACATACTGTTATCACATACCGGAAGCTCCAATCAATGGCACTGAGCGCAGGCTCATTTCATAACATCATTAAGATTCATTGTACGCTGCGGTTCAGAAAGGCTTTGTCAAAGCAGATAATAACGGCCTGTCAGAAACGCGCAAACAGAAATTTATATTAAATTGTCCTTTCCCTCCTTTTTTAGTATGGGAATCTAGTTGCATTCCCAGTAGATGGGCTCAGAGCTTCACTTAAAAGGCTTCTAGGTTCTTAAGATTGCAAAATATTACCAAAATAGAGTGTAAAAAAAAAAATTAAGTAAAAAATGTTTGAGTAACTAGGTGGGGTACAGTAATCAAGCATGATGACTGTATCAAAACAAAAGAAGGTATAGCTCAGGAGGGTGAAGGTGGCAGAACCCATGAGTCACAAGGCGGAGTGTATGATTTGGAACAAGTCACAGAAAAGCACTGCTTTCTTTTCCTTAAGAACCTTTGTTACTCTTTATGTTATAATCTCAGAAAAGAAAGCCCTCTCATTAAGACAGTTTTTTCTTTTATTTCCTGCTGAGTGAAGAGGCCTGGGGAGACAAACTTTACATGCTGGCTTCCTGAGTGTAGCTGTAAGGCTGACGCGATCTGGAGATTCGACGGTGAGAAGTGACTTCCTCAGACTCGATACTTTTCCTTGCCGTGTTCACTGATCACGCATATGTGCTGCAACAGGAAAGGATTTAAATGCTTCAGTTTCTTAACAAAATATGAGGTGCAGAAAATGTGATGCAGCAATAATAGCTTGGTTATTGTTCTTGTACTTGGTTGTACTTGTTCATTTAAATATATATGTATGCATTTATATGTGTATGTGCATACATTTGAACACATGCACATATATGTATGTAAAATCTAAAGAGATCCATTCAAATGCTTAACAAAAGTTTCTTCGTTGTTTCAGTTTTGAGTTCTTTTCTGAATTTGGCTCCCTAGGTCTGTAACAATGAGAAATGCTGAGGGGGCAGTATGGTTAGCCATGGTGGAGACAGAAATGTCCTACCGGTACAATTACAACCTCAAGGGCGAATGGAGAACTATGGTAAACACAATATTGACTCTTACCCCACCCCTGTCGGGTAGCAAGAAATGAGTCAGGAATATTTTGATTGCAAGCGACAGAAACGGAGTCAGGCTAACGTAAGCAAAAAGGCGGGGGTTATTGGAAGGATACTGGGGTAGCTCACAGAAGCGAAGGAAGAGCTGAGCAACGAAGCAACTGGAAAGCAGGAACGGTGTAAGTCCAGACGTCAGTCCCTGGTGCTTGTGGGTGCTGTCTCTGGGGCACTGCGATTACAGGGGCTAAGCCCCAAAACCTTTGGTCTCTGTGACTTTTGTTTGTAGTTTCTAATTCTTAGGAGAGAGAGAGAGAGACTGATTGGTCCGCTTTGGGTAAGATGCCTACCTCTGGGTCATTCAGCATTCGTCAGGGTCACACAGCTGGGGGTCTATACTGGGGGTCCATGTCTATATGTTGAAACTATCTCCCCCAAAGGGCGATAGTTATGAGCTGCATGCCACTGTCATTGGTACCTGCTAGATTTCAAGCACTGACACAAAACAGTTTATAGAACATCGATTATTATTATGTTTGGGTGGGCATAGTCAGTGACTATGGGGAAAAATCAATATCAAGCCATAATTCTGGTTTTGCTTCCTTATTTCTTTACTACAAAAAAGATACTCATAATTGCTTCCATTGCCCTAATACCTTTGCAGAGTAGTGGTGGGAATTGAGATTATGAATGCAAAGTGCCCAGAATATTCTTGAGACAGAAGATACTCAAGAAGCAGCAGCTATCATTACTACTATCTCAATAATTGGTTAAATTTATGTCACTGTTAAGTTCTTGTGAAAAGGGAGTAGGGATTGGCACACGAGACTTACATTCAGATCTCGGAAGTATTCATTGTAGCCCAAGGCGTAACCCACCACAAATAAGTTTGGAATCTCAAATCCAGCATCTGAGTAGGGAGACAGAAAAAAAAGAAACGAAATGTAGATAACACAAGTATAAAGCCACCACATGCTATTGTTGGCACTTAAACTGGGAGGACATTGCATTTAGGTAGGAGCAAGCGAGAAAAGTGATAACCAATGTATAGGATGAGTCCAATAGAACCTGGACCAGAGGAGACAAGACAAACAAGCAAACACACGGTGAAGAATGGCTGCGTTCCTGCTATATAGACAGCACTGAGAAAGGGCTCTGGCAACCCAGGAGATAACAAGAAGTATGCACTCGTTAGTCATGTAGCCCTCTGGTTCCAAACCAAGAAGCATCCCACGACATAATGCCAAAGGAAACGCTTTGAAAAGCACAAGGCACAGTTCACACAGAACATATTACAAGACGGCAATATGTGAGCAGGTGCACAGGCTGTTGCAACAAGGAAGCCATCCTCCCACTGTACTCAGTGTCCTCGGCTGGATAAAGGGCTGGAAAGCGAAACCTGGCCAACAAGATGAAAGGAAATGGGATTGCTCAGCTTGAGGAAGAGAATCCTAAGGGTTATTCTAATGCTAGTCTTTGAGTCTACAGTGCAGATGATCTTAATTAGGTCTTTATCTCTGTTGAGGGCAGAATGAGAGGAAATGGATTTAAATGCAGTATGAGATACTTAGGTCAAGCAAAAGAAGAATTTATTGAAAAGGATCTTTCAGGAACAGACAATAACTCTCCTGCTTCAGAGGTCTTGAAACAGGATAAATGTGCCTATAGTCCAACAATTTTTCAAATTCTTTCCAGTTTTTTAGAATCTACGTTTTAGTTTTTTTATTTAAAGATTAGCACCTGAGCTAACATCTGTTGTCAATCTTCTTTTTTTCCCTCCCTCTCTTCTTCTTCTCCCCAACCCCCCCCCCCCCCCCCCAGTACATAGCTGTATATTCCCCTAGTTGTGGGTCTCTCTGGTTGTGCTATGTGGGACGCTGCCTCAGCATGGCCTGATGAACGGTGCCATGTCCGCATTCAGGATCCAAACGAGCAAAACCCTGGGCTGCTGAAGGAGAGTGTGTGAACTTAACCACTCGGCCACGGGGCCGGCCCCTATGTTAGTTTTTTACAGTATTGCAGATGAGAGATGTACTTGCTTACTTTTATGAAACTATACTTTGGTACAGCCAATGGACATACAGCATGGAGAAAATTATCTCCATGGAGACTGCTTACCACCATTTTGATCCCTATGACCAAAAATGCTTTCACATGGAGAAACCAACTGGTTGCTGCTCACAGTATGTACTAGAGGTGTGGGACTTATTTTCTAGGGGATTGCATTATGTGTCACTGTTAAGGAGCCCATTTAATTCCTCCAAACTGCAGGTTCTTGAGAAAATATTCAAAGAGGAGATGCAAGAACAGAAGAAAATATGTCGGAGCGTATAAAAGATGTCATTGAGCATATCGGAAAGGGTCAATTATGGGAAAGGAACAAAAAGTTCAGAGCCTCAGAAATCCAGAGAGAAAGAAGAAACAGAGATTCTGAGCCAGCTAAAAGAATCTTAGTAAATGCCAGGAAACCCTGGTTGTAACAATGACAATGATTTTACAGTGAGCAATGCAATCCTTACAAGAGGCGTGGCAACTCAGCCTGGCAAAGCCTTCAGGGCTGTCATGGTATCAAAGAAGGACGATGGGTCAGTGGGAGAGGAGACCAGTCAGGGATCAGAGAGCCTATCTCTAGCTGGTGAGTGGGTGCAGTTCCTACACTCACAGTTGCAATTCTAGATGTTACTTACAGGTGGAATGAAAGAGTAAGAGCAGCAAGTGGAACAGACTGCTTGGGTTCAATGCTGACTCTACGCTTACAGCTACGTGAACTTGACAAGCTATTTCAGCTTGTTGTGTTCGATTTCCTCATCTGCAAAATGGATGTAACAACAGCACCCACCTTAGGGGAATGTTGTGAGGATTAAATGTGTTAATATCTGTGTAGCTCTTAGAACAGTGTCAGATACCTCATAATCTCTTACTAGCGTCAGCTGCTATTATTTTATTAATGTTGTTGCTATCAATGACACAAGAAATTTGTAATTAGTTGGATATGTCTGAAGCAAACGTCTTTCAACTTCAAAGTTTTATCTATACACCAATCTTACATTAATTATTTCCTTAGAAGACTACTATTTACAAAGCTTGTCCAACCTTACCTACATCCTGAATATACTCCCCAAGCCAGGAACTGCACACAAACACACTATTGGGTTTATCCGCCCAGAACTGACATTCTCTAGATTGAATACATCCAGCAGAGAATGAAACTTGTTTTTAGAATAAAGAGTCACTGGCACATGACCCATCCATAGCATGCTTCTCTGGCAGTAATGTTTGTTCAGCTTGCTGATGAGAATTGTAGCCAAATTATCCCAGAGACCTTAGAGCAAATGTAAGTTATAAAAATCAAGCTGAAGTCTGTGTATGCAAGGGAAAAAAAATTGCCTCCAGTGTTAGACTAATAAGTAATCAAGCTGCTTGTTCATCCTTTCTGGCATTAGAACTATTCACATTATGAGGAGGAGGCAGGAGAGCGCCCTAGCTGAGGCAAGGCCTCCAGAACACTCGTCTGGAGGCAAGTGTGAAGAAGGGATCTAGAGCTGTGTGCTCTGCTAATTCTCCGTGTTGTTGAACTTCTGTTTGGAGGTGGTGGGGAGATGTCTGGGATTTCCCCTTCTGCGTGCTAAAATTCAGGCTTGCTGAAGGTCAGCATTGTGCATTGTCTGGTACCAGTTCCTGGAGATAGTATGAGAGTCCCTCCAAACCTTTACAGGGCCTCTCCATGTCTGATTGGAGGGGACAGCGGCCAAGGCAGGAATCCTGTGCATCGGAGCCAGTCTACTGGGTCGGGTCTCCCTCTACTCTAACACTCTAATAGGTTTCACGAAACCTATTAGCTGAGATCTTCGGAGTTAAGGTGCTATAGAAAACCTAAAAATAAAAATATCCAATGCACCCAACAAAGATGCAAATTAGAAAATTAAAAACCCTCATTGTAAAGGGTCCTATCTTCCCTTGGAAGGCTGGGGAGACCGCAGGGAATTGGTGGGACTATCAAACCTTTATAACTTCTGCTATAAAGGGCACACAGGAATTTCTTAAACACAAAACAACACCATCAGCCAACCAACCAACAAACGAAAAGCAAAAACACTTACAGTCAGGTCTAAAGCCATCACTTCCAGGTGTTCTCTTCACCAACAAACTACCATTAAAAAAAAAAGAGAAAGCTTTAGTGATCCAGATAACATTTCTGTGAACTGCAAATAGAATCAAACATCATTAAAGTATGTATTTAACATACGTATTTTTTTCCCTTGAGCAAATTCATGGTCCTGCTCCTGCAGCACCACATCAGGGATTCTGGATAAAAGGAAGGGAGGGGGGTGCCCTGGCACCTGGGCTCAGCCAGCTGCTCCTGGAAACAGCTAATGGAGGCATCATAAAGAGGGGCTCAGACACACAGCAAAGCATGTCCTCTTCCCTGTCGTGTCTCTCCTGCTAGCAGTCAAATGGGCTATGTGTTCAGTGCGGCCAACCCACAACACCCCAGGGCAAAGGGTCACTGGTTTGGAATAGACCCTACTCTTTGGAAGCAGCATCCTATGTTAGCATCCCTCGTGGGCTTGTCCAGAAAGACAGAAACAACGATGATGTGAATGTCCAACTCACCTGGCTACCTTAATCATGTTGGGCTTGTGTTTCTCTATGCTGCTGAGCAATGCTTTCATGGTCCTCCCAGTTCCAACAAGATCCTTCGCAAAGAGGACAGACAAATTCAACCAAATGCATTTGGGCAGCATAATGGACTTTTCATCCAGACAGATGATTATGTTCTTTATTAATAATGCATCATAATTAGAATTGCCATCAAATTGGAGTCAAAATGGGAGGAGGAGTTGGTTATATTTTTAGACAGGTGCTTCTTTCTGGAAGCTGGGTTTGGGGGAATATATTGGTGAATATTTCCTCCTTGAATCCTTGAGCTGTGTTGAAAGGCTAAATTCGGCCTTTAGAAAGCACGTGGGACTCCTCGCTGAGTACATTTGGACTCATGCACGCACATTCAAGGACTAAATTTGGCCCTGAGGTTATGTAACACAATATGGGACACATGAATTTTCATGGCCATGGGATGTACATCTGAATGCACTGAATGGATAAACACCTCCCCCTTGCCCTCCCCACTCAATAGGGGATTCTATGGCTGGGAAGTGAGATGTGTCTGGGCAGCAGCTGGTGACAGCCCGTGAATTCTGAGGGCGCACGGCTGGAGTGAGCTGAGGTTCATCTCTGCTGACGAGCTGCTGCACAATCAGAGGAGAATGGGCCGCAGAAATTTATTGTCCTTGGGACAGAAATCAGCTGTCAGGAGCTGATTATCAGAACAACAGGTCTGAATTTAGCCTGGGTTGGGCAATTCATTTGGCTAGGGCGTCTACATCATGGGTTATGTCTGAGCCAGAAGAACGGCAGATACACACGGCATACACAGTCAATTGTGTAACAAAAGCTTGAAAACAGCTCTCCTGAATTTTTGCCAGCTGATAAGACAGACGTGCTCCTGAACGAAACATGGCCATTTGCTGTGTTAATCCACTGCAGCCATAGGGTCCTTTCTTCCTTTCTTTTCTTCTTTCTTTGTTTTCTTTCCTTCTTTCTTTCTCTATTTTTCTTTCTTTTAATAGAAAAACTAATTAAATTAAATCATAGCTTTCCTTTAGATTGCATTTTTAAATTAATTGTATTTATGATTTGGATGCTGAAGGTGGAATTGCTCAAAGTCGTTAGGGGTCATCAGCAAGAACACTGAATTAAGGATGAAGAGAGTTCTAACCTTGGTTTTATCATTAAATAAATTTGGTTCCATGTGCAAGTTTCCTCTTCTGTAAAAATGTCGATTCACAAATAAGTATAAGAATCAACTTAGGCACGCGTGAAATTAGATATAAAAAAGGATAAGGTACCACACAAGTATTATCGCAAAGCTTTCTTTCTAAGTTATTTCAAGTCAGTGATTCTAGTTGTCTCCTGTTCAGTAAGTTTGGAGACTCATGCACACAGTGGGAATTCAATAAATCCTTGGCCAATTTGATAACAAGTTCTATATTTCAAAAAACTCACTGTTAGATTCTTTCAATTTCCAAATGTGGGTACGGAAGGGTCAACTTACCTTAACAATGAGGACATTCTGAAATTAAAGAAAACAAACAACCCAATTATTTAGAATATAATGCAAATCTGGCTTACAAGATAAACACGCATTTTGCTTATAGTTAGAATTTTGCAATTCACTTAGCTTGTCCTTCCCCATCCATCTAACCCAAATGCTCAGAGGTAATCTAGGTATTATTCCAGATTCATTTTAACAGTCTCTCTGGAATTACTTGGTGCTGCCATGTTGGTATCTATATTCAGGTTAGGAGCAGGCTTATTTTAGACCCTGTTAACTGCCTGAAGAGCTATGCATAGAGCCATCCCACCTCCATAATTCTGACAAGTGCCCCACGCAGCCTTCTTTGGGATGCAAAGCTTACTGAGAGTTTATCAGAAAAACAAGCCAAAATCAACTGCATCGCTAATGAAGACAGAGCTCTGTAGGAGGATCATGTATTCAGCTGGGACAGCCCTATTCCTGCATAGCCACGAAAATCACTGGGGATTCTGTATTTACTCTCTGATTTTCAACCCTGAGGAAGGGAGTGGGCTAGAGAGAGGGCTGAAAGAGGCCTGGTTTATATTTTTGGTGAAATGGTTATGTCCCTTGCCACGTGCTCTCAAGATATTCATCCATGTCCCCCCTAAGAATACTGATGATGCTTCATTTTAATTTCTTAGTTGATTGCTGTTTTCTCCACTAGACTACAAATTCCATGAGACTGGGAATCAGGTACGTCTTGCTCACTACTGTATTCTCAGTCTCCAGCATCAATAACTGCATATAGATGCTCAGTAATTATTTGTTGAATGAAGGAATAATAACTGATTATCCTCATTAATGAGTTAAAATCAAGCACTTAAATGGATTAGTTACATGTCAATACTATCCCACCAATTTAAAATCGGTGTTAAATTAAGACTGTGTTAATATGCCGTTCCAATTAACTAAATACTGCGAATATTCCCTCAATGTAACAGTGTCTTTCTTTAGATGACTTTTCATTGATCCCTAGGATTCAGATAATACTTTAAAAACTTGATCAAGCCTTACACCTTAGGTATCTTACTTATCTAACGCAAAAGAGATTAAAATAATAAAAATGTTAACCAACTAACCAAAAATTCTAAATTTGTACCATATTACTAAATGTGCCAAATGCATTTTTAGGCAGAAATATCTTTCTGAAAGTGTTTTTCTCTCAGGTATGGTATTTTTATTCATTAAATCCATTTCAAAAAATCTTAATTTTATCATTAAAATGTAAGATATTATCCATTTGTAAAGTAGGTCATGCTCACAGTATCCTCTCTACCCTGAGAATCACACTGAAAGAGGAGTCTCCCTGGGATTCTGAACACATATGCTATGATCCTAACCATCAGCCCACAGCAGTTAGTTAGGATGTGCATTTTTAGTTTGATCGAGGCTTACCAACCATGCCTATTAACCAACCAGGAGACTTGGAGAAGACTTGGTTAATTTAATTTCCTAGTTTACGATTTCTTTTTGTTTCAATCTTATAATGGAAAACCTTTCTAAACTCTGTTAGTCTGCATGCTTGCCTAATTAAGTAAAGTGCACTGAATGTAATTAAATCTGGTTTTTGAAAGTTCAGGACCTTGCGAAACAAGAGTCATCTTTGAAAAGATTAGCTTCAACTATAAGATACAGTAGTGGCTGAGAAGTGGGACTTGGATGTATACTAATCCAAGCATATCTTGTCAAAATTACCTAAACACATTTTTAAAGTCAAGGTAATGCATACACGTGTTCGAAATCAAATAGAAAAGTCTAAAGATTTACAAATGTCGACGTGTGCCTGTTTAATGTATTTTAAAATACATTATCTTATGTACTTTAAAACAGATTAAAGTTACCATGATATTCTTCATTATGCATAGCCAAAATATTATCACATCTAACAAAAATGACAATAATATCTTAATATATAAAGCCTAATACGTATATAAATTTTATGCACTGTCCTTAAAATAGCCTGTGTAGTTGGTTTGTCCAATCTAAGACCATGCATTGGCTTTTTAATTCTTTTTAAATTTAGAATAGTCTCTTTTTCTGTTCTTCTATTTCTCAATTTAACAATTTTAGACATCATCTATTTACTATATTCTATAATAGATGAGAATTTCGTTCTTTTACACTACCTCACTTCCTTTCCCCATCCCTCAATGCAGCTACTTTGTTACAACTGTATCTTCTCGTACTGCTTACGTTTTTTTCCCACTGAAGAGTCAAGTAGTGTACTACCTTTATATTTCCTTTCAGAGCTCATTTATTCTTTTCTTGGAATTCCTAATTGTTTTTCCTATCATCTTCCAGTCGTTTTTTTTAAATGGCAATAATCATTCTTTTTTTTTAGCAAGCTCTTCTTTCTTGGAAGGATTATTACAAGGAACACATTGTTTAATTATGGCTTAACTATATTTCTCAGAGGATTTTGGAGGATTAAGGAGGGGGTTGATGACATCCGTAATAGCACAAAGAACTCCCTGAGTTATAAACAGTATTAAAAAAGTAAAATTCAATGGAACAAAATTGAGAGCCCAGAAGTAAACCCACACGTTTATGGACAGCTAATATTCGACAAGGGAGCCAAGAGCATACGATGGAGAAAGGAGAGTCTCTTCAATAAATGGTGTTGGGAAAACTGGACAGCCACATGCAAAAGAAAGAAAGCAGACCATTCCCTTACACCATGCACAAAAATCAACTCAAAATGGATTAAAGACTTGAATGTAAGACTCGAAACCATGAGACTTCTAGAAGAAAACATAGCAGTACGCTGTTTGACATTGGTCTGAGCAACATATTTTCAAGTCTCATGTCTGACCGGGCAAGGGAAACAAAAGAAAAAATGAACAAGTGGGACTACATCAAACTAAAAAGCTTCTGCACAGCAAAGGAAACCATCAACAAAATGAAAAGACAACCTAACAATTGGGAGAAGATATTTGCAAACCACATGTCAGATAAGGGGTTAATATCCAAAATATACAAAGAACTCATACAGCTCAACAACAAAAAATACAACAATCCAGTTAGAAAATGGGCAAAAGATCTGAACAGAGATTTCTCCAAAGAAGATATACAGATGGCCAACAGGCATATGAAAAGATGCTCAACATCATTAGCTATCAGGGAAATGCAAATCAAAACTACAATGAGGTATCACCTCACTCCGGTCAGAATGGCCATAATTAACAAGACAGGAAAAAACAAATGTTGGAGAGGGTGTGGAGAGAAGGGAACCCTTGTTCACTGCTGGTGGCAGTGCAAACTGGTGCAGCCACTATGGAAAGCAGTATGGTGTATCCTCAGAAAATTAAGGATAGATCTACCATATGATCCAGCTATTCCACTGCTGGGTATTTATCCAAAGGACTTGAAAACACAAAGGTATAAAGATACTTGCACCTCTATGTTCATTGCAACATTATACACAATAATCAAGACATAGAAGCAAACTACGTGCCCATTAAGGGATGAATGGATAAAGAAGATGTGGTATTTATACACGATGGACTACTACTCAGCCATAAGAAATGAGGAAATCCAGCCATTTGTGACAACATGGATGGTCCTTGAGGGTATTATGCTGAGTGAAATAAGTCAGAGGGAGAAAGTCAAATACCATATGATCTCAATCATAACTAGAAGATAAAAACAACAACAACAACAAAAAACACATAGCATTGCAGATTGGACTGGTGGTTACCATTGGGGAAGGGGGGAGGAGGGGAGGGCAAAAGGGATGATTAGGCTCACATGTGAGGGGATGCACTATAATTAGTGCTTGGGTGGTGAACATGATGTAATGTACACAGAATTAGAAATATGATGTACACCCGAAAAAAAATTAAAAAAAAATTATATGATGAACTTTAACAAGAATAAATATAACATCCAGTACTTTGCATCAATAAAAAAAATAGTAAAATTATTTAGTGGGCTCATAAATGATGGGCAAGGGAATACTATTATAGAAAAACCATCTGCTATTGAAAGGGAACTATGCAGACACCTAGAGTTCCTTAGTGAGTTAGACAGAGCAGTCATTACATATATATTTATTTTCCTTGACAGAACATCACACTATGTTTTCAAATTCTGTCATTACTGTAACATGCTACTGTCTGGATTTTCAGTGGCCTACCTGTTGTGTGAAAAGCCCACCCCAACATAAGTGGATGCCTTGAGTACCTTTGGAAGCCTGACTCTGCCATGCAAGAGAAGAAGTAGCCCGAGAGTAGAGAGAAAGTGACTAGCCCAACTTTGGAAGTGTTTTCACTAGTGTCTATGAGAATTAATCTCTTTACACTTTAATGTACCAAGATTAACTCCACGAGCTAAGGGACAAAGACCAACTCATCTTTATACAATCAATACACAACATGGAGACCAGTATATGGTAGCTATTCAAGAAATGCCATAGTACAAATCAATAAGTCTGACCTTATTTCTTTCACTTCCTTTAATTCACTATACTTTGGATACACCTCCTCCATTTTTTCCTTAACGATGTACAATTCTGTCTTAACCGAGCTATAATTAATGTCTACTGCTTTTAATTTTACACTAAGAAATCTTCTAAAATTCCCATTGTTTGGAGTGGGCAGCCTTGGGAATTTTTTCAGAATGCACTGTGTCTCCTAAACATTTCCAATCTGATAACTCTGATCACTGAATCTGAGATGTTTGCCAGTTACTGTCTTAGTCATCTCATCACACCTCGCTCATTTCCTTCCAGAAAGCCAGTAAAATCTGCAGCCTGGGGGCCGCAGGCAAAGATTCTCTGGGGAATCTCTGGAGTGTGTTCTTTCTTTGCTATTGCATGATCCTGATGGAAGCTAATCACGTTGAGTTCCCTAAAGAAAAAGAAAGGAAGAAACAGAAGAAGAAAAGAAAGAGGGAAAGAATGATAGAAATCTAAACGATGTTCTTAAATAGGTTATTGCTACTTTTAGTCTTTTAAAACACAAAATGATTAGCACACCACAGTCTAATCCTCAGCAGCGGGGTTTTGTGGCTGTGGTCACACCAAGCAGAGGAATGGCAGTGGTGACGATGAGCTGATTGTGGATGCTGAGTGTGAGTGGGAGTGTGAATATAAACCCCATGGAGAAAGGAATGTAGTTCAGCATTTCCCTTTATGTGATAATTCACAAAATTGACAGAATCCTCAGTCAGTGGGCATTTCCATTATTGTGCTCTGCCTAGGCAGATGCAATAAAAAGGAATGATTTAAACAGTTAAGGCAGCCAAGGAGAAAATTTTGGCAGGTTCCAGCGCTTCGTTCTGGCATTTGATTAGAAACTTATTTGGGGGGGGTGTGGGGCATGTCTCCCAAAATCTTGCACTTAACCTGCACATCTGTGTCTTCCCGTTGCCAGATTTGGGCCTGTTTCTGTGCATTTGGTTTTATTCCATCCTTTCAGAGATTTCTCTTGAACATGAATAAAATCTTCTTGCTTTAATGGATACACGCATTTTATGAAGTGCCAGGATTAAATCAACTTTGAAAAAAATCAGCCGGAGAGCACGTTGTGCAGACAGCTTAAACACCCCAAGTAAAATGCTTTTAACATTGTGAGCCGAAGAGGCCATTTCACTTAATCGTCGAGGGCTCCCTTTATTACACAGCCATGACCTATTTAGAACCATGACTCAGTCAGCCTCCCTGTGAGCTTCCTTCCTTTTGCTTTAAAAAGAAGAAAGAAGGAAAGGAAGAAAGAGAGAAAGAAAAGTCAAAAAAAAAAAAAAAAAGGAAAGAAAGAGAAGGGTACATGAGGCTGCATAGAGTTTCCTTTTTCTAAATATTTTAACTTACATTTCTTTAGAGGGCTTAAGAAGTTATATAGTACAGTTATAAGGTTTATAATGCACAGAAAAATTATACATGTGAGCTATTTTCTCATGTTTTTAAAAGTTCTTTCATAAACAAATTTGATTAAAAAAGCCCTTTCTAACCCTGCCACCTTCATTTAATCAGTGAGCTCCGCAGCTTCTCCTTTGAAGAGGCTACTCCTCTTTCACTCCGACTTTGCTGCTGTGGTTCCAGTGCTGGAGCTTGCTTCCGCCACCCCGCCTCCCAACTTGACTCTCTACCTGGAGTCTCCCTTCCTTCTGTTGATTCTCCCCTCCTGTCGGGTTCATTTTCCTAAAACACAGCTTCCTGATGTCACCTTTGCTCCACAACTTCTGTGGCTCCTCTTTGTGTTTCTGAGCAAGTTCAACTCTTTATTGAGACATTCAATGTATTCTACAAACCAAATCCAATTTACATTTCCAGTTTTCAAAATTATGATTTCCCTATTTTCTAGTAATTTCCTTCAGTCATACTGGTCCACTCCTGTCCTCTGACACTCCTACTTCCTTCCCTTCATCCTCCAATCCATGCTCCTCCTCCCTTTTCTGTCCCAGACCTCCGGGTCCCAAGTAAAACCTCACCCTGTGCTCTCTAAGACAATTACAGTCCTAAGGAATGGTTCCTTCTGTGGATTTCTTTAGCTCAAGGAAAGAGATTTGTGTGGAAAGACCCCTGGAGATTTTCCCTGGGTGTCGAGCATTAAATAAGATAAGATGTGTAAAAGTTCATGGCAGAGAAATAATATAATGATAAATGTAACTTCAGTGTACATTTCTTGACTGAGAAATCGTATGATGACGATATGAGAAGGGAGAAGTCAAGACGATGACCTGCAACAACCCTTGCATTCAATGCAGGCATTTACTGTGGCTTCAGACTTTCTTCTACACCATTAAACAGAGGCTCCACTCATTGCTGGGTGCCTTTTCCTTTTAAGTTATTGTCCAGCTGGTGTACATTCTGCATGATGGAAAGATTCTAGAAGAGCCTCCAAAATTTATTTTTAAGCTTCTCTCAAACTCAGTGGAGAGCCTCTCTCTGACAGGCTGGAGAAGAGGTGAGCAGGGCAGGCCATATGAACACCTTTAACTGTTTAAGGAAAAGGAGATTCCAAAAGTGAAGGGAAATTTTTTCACTTCTCCACTTCCATGCGTGTAGCATTCCCCAACTCAGTCCCCCTTTGAATCTCTGGTTACACCCAAGCCCTTCTGCTTCTACAGAGAATGTTCTCTCAGTCGACACCTTTCTCATCCAAACCTAAACCAGCTGGTTGATGTGTCCTTTGGTGTGACCAGGTGGGCTTCTATTTACTTTTTCCCTCTGCCACATCTTTCCTTTCCCAAACTTAATTGGAAACTTCTTTCTGATTTCTATCTAAGAGAAAGAGGAGCCTGTACTTGCTCAGTCACCAAATAATATTCTGACATGTCACGGCCGGGCATTGTTCACGATGCTGGAGTGGCGATGGTCAATGAGACAGGCATGGTCTCTGCCCACATCACACTCCCATTTTGGTGGAGGAGACAGGCAAATAAAAAATAAGCCAAGTAAACATTGCAAGTTGTGGAAAGGGCTCCAGCGGAAAACAAGTGTACCGATACAGAGATTAACGGGGAACGGGAGAAGCTTACAGGGGAAGAGCATGTGCTCAACATAGACAGGGTCAGGGAAGGCCTCCCTTGTACAGGAGACTTTAGGCTGAGGCCTGAAGCATAGGAGGGATATGGATTCCAGGTGGAGGCCACAGCTTGTCCAAGGTCTTGCAGGAAGGAGCTTAGCCCGTGTGGTTATAGGACTGTGAAGAGGGGTGAGTGGGGAGGGAGATGGAACCAGATCACACAAGTCTTACAGGCTGTCGTACGAAGTTTATACTGTAGTCTCAGAGCACTGGAGTGGGGTTGCCAGGTAAAACACAGAACACCCAGTTAAACTTGAATTTCAGATAAATAACAAATAACTTTTTAGTCTAAGTATGTCCTAATATTACATGGGATACGCTTATACTAAAAATTTATTCATTGCTTATTTGAAATTCAAATTTAATTGGGCATCCTATTTTTCATTTCATTTTATTTTATGCTAAGTCTGACAACCCTAATTGAGAGGCCGCTGAAAGATCTTCAGTAGGCCAGTGATGTGATCCAGTTTGTATTTTAAGGGATCTTTGGTTGCTTGTTGGAGAACGGCTTAGAAAGTAGCAAAAGTTAAGCAAAGGCAGACGTTCAGGGAGGCTGGTTAGGATGTCATAACAGCTCAGAGGTGGGATAGTGGTGGCCTCGCCCTAGCAGACCGGTGCTTCTCAAACTTTAATGTGCATAGGAATCACCTACTGATCTCATAAAAATGAAGACTTAATTCAGTAGATGTAGGGTGGGATCCAAGATACTGCACTTCTAATAAGCTCCCAGGTGGTGCTGACTTTGCTAGTTCCTAGACCAAAGGTTGGCAAACTATGGCCCATTGGCCAAATCTGGCCCACTGCCTATTTTTGTAAATAAAGTTTTATTGAAACACAGCCATATCCTCTTGTTTCCATATTATCTGCAGCTGCTTTCATGCTAAGACAGCAGAGTTAAATAGTTGCAACAGAGACTATATGATCCACAAAATCTAAAACATTTACTCCCTGGCTATTACCTAAATGTTTACTAAGCCCTGCCCTAGACTACACTTTGAGTAGCAACGGCGTAGACTTGGGTGATTTCCATAGGGAAGGAGGGAAGGCAGCAGATTCAAGATACATTTGAAAGCACTGGCTCATTAACCATTCCCTTCTGATGCGAGCCTAGCACCCTGAACCGCAGAGTCTTTAAACGTAAGCTGTTGTGACAGTTGAGAACCTGGCTAATCGATGTTGATTCATCTTAGAAATATTTACCCAGTGCTTTCTAAGTCCAAGGGGTTCTACTTGGTGCACGCTTAAACATATATAGAAGAGCATCTATGCACACATGGAGAGTGCAAAGATCCCATGAAATAGCACCTGGTAACCTGGAAGGATCATTTGACATGCTAGCAAAAAGGTGAAGCCGATTCCTCGTTGTACTTCCTGCTGGCTGGTTTTCCATCTCCTAACTGAACTTCCATGATCTCTACTTTCTTATGGGGTCTTTATAGTGATTATAGGAGGGGGCACTGAGTCACAGGGCTGTCACCCTTTCTGCTCATTCCACTCCCAGTAAGAAACTACCCTTTCCTCAGCCTCCTCTCTATCTCTTAAAGGAAGGGAATATCCAGTGCTCACCTAAGAGAGAAATCACTTTACAATGAAATAGAAGATGATCTCAGAAGGAAGGAGAGAAGTGATGTGGATCAGGGCTGCCCCAGGGAGAGAAGCCCAAGGTGTCCTGGCCTACATGCCGATCTATATGACCCAGTTCATATCTAAGGTTATATGACTACACAATAACCAGACCCCACCTGCACTGATGCCATTTTAGTGACTTTTTACATCATCTTTACTTTGTCTGGTAAAAATAAATCATGTACCCGTGCCTTATAAATTTAGCTCTAACCCTCAACACATTGCAGCTCTTCACTGCCCATGGGTCCCGTCCCCATGCCTGCAGCCCTTCACTGCCCATGGGTCCTGTCCCCTTGCAGCCCTTCACTGCCCATGGGTCCTGTCCCCATGCTATTCTCTGAATAAAGGAACACTACTACCAGAACTTGAGAGTCCAAGAAATCTTTCTTTGTACTCTTTGGCTCGCCAAGCCCACATCAGAAGGACCACAATTCTATGTGCAAATTTTTTCTTGGCATTCATTTGGGATTCTTGGAGTTGCCACTTTGATAGACTCCATGCTAAAAGCAGAAGGTACAATATTGCTCGCATGTAATAAACCCGGAAGGCAATGTCATACAAGAAAGTACTAAAATAAAATCATTTAAAGAGCACTCCAGGGTCATTAAAAGTTACGAATTTCTGGAAATTTCTTTGAGTATTTTAGCTTTATAGGATGTTATTTTATGCACGGATGGAGTAACATCAAATGGTGGCCTAGTGATACATTAGGATCAATGAGTTAATTCTAATTCCTATGGAACATAATTTACTAGTAGATTAACACTCGGATGTAATGATGCCGTCTTCAGAGTGGAGGGAAGTGCGCTGTTTTGTAGTTCGAGTCCTGTGGCACTATGGTGTTCCGAATGTTATTATATGTATTTTTATTAAATGGGTCTGCTATTCCGTTTCCCCATCCTGGCATTGCATATCAATAACAACCACAAATACGAGAGATTAAGCTTGTGTGACAGACTGATCTGTTTTACTTAGAAAGCTGAAGTCGTTCAGGGATAATGAATACAAGATACATCCGGAGAGCTGAACAAAATCAAATTCTGTGTTGGTTTCATTCACAGCAACACTTGCATTTCAGGTCACATTTCCACAAAGACCATCTGCTTTATGAAACAACTCTTCCTTCCAATGTATATATTCATGTCAGAATCCAAACAGTTTTTTCACTTTATTAAGCACAGGCAGGTTTGGAATGCCACGTTAAAATTAGAGGTGTTTGTCCCCTAATCTAAAGGGTACATTCTTTTTAATATGAGGGAAAAAAGGCAAAGGGCTGAAAAATGTGCTGTCAAGAAGTCCTTTTTTATTCCCTCCCCAAATTTTGTACATTCAACAAAGCTGTTTAAATGTCTTCCTGAACTGCCTAGGTGCTGAGGCATAGATGACAGACAAAAAGTGGACAAAGAAAAGAAAAAGCTTCCTTTTCAGGAGGTACCTGAATGAGTGAGGAGGAGTGAGGAGACAAGAAAGAGAAGCAGGAGAGCCAAGGGGTTTTGTCACGAGACGTTGTCTGAAATAAGATTGGAAGGAAGCTTGGAGACGAAAGATGTGGTCTGCATCATGTCCTGGAAGCATTATAAAAGAAGTGTTTTATAAAGGAGAAATCATTAAAAAGATTCACACATCTATTTGCATGAATTAGCAAACTCCGGAGACTGTCTGAAGTGTATTGCAAAGTGCTGACCTGAAATGAAGGTCACTGATTTCCCCACGACATCAAGACATCAATGCGTGCTGAGCAGAGTTACATTAACAAACCTTTCCAGCCAGTGTTGAAAGATCATCGCCTCCAATTATCTGCATCTCGTCCATGGCCTGGTCGTTCTAAAACAAAAATGAGGGAGAAAGAAAAAGGAAGACAATATTTTACTGTACAAGAAAACCTTTAAAGCATGTTTTCCCATCTACCCAGCTAGTGGCTAGAGTGCGCCTTACAAATATAGAACAAATAGCTAGTGCAGATTCATGGTTGCCTATGGTTACCAAGAGCCACTCTGCGGCTACTGTGCTGGAGACAAAGCATTCTAATGGCTGAGAGGGAGGGCCCACGTGTAGAGAGGGGATGGAAGGGATGGAGAGAGGACAAAAAAAATCTAATTTTGGAACAAAAAACTATAGAAGGTGCCTGAACCTCCCCTGAGGCAGATGGAATTGGAGAAGACGGTCATAGTCCTGGACTTTCCTGGGATGGAGGGGGCTATGGAAGACCCAGGAGTGGCCCAAGCATTTTTCAGCTGTGCCAACAAGCCCTGGTGATAGCAGTGGGGAACAAGTAGATTCTGGTTCCCAAAGAGATTACTCCCTACCAGCAGGGCCTGTCCCTCATCTCATGTCCAGGGTAATTCTAACAGGCCACGGGTCAAGAACTATTGCAGTTCAACCTTCAGACATGAACGGTGAAGCCTCAGGAACTTTCCACAGTTCTGAGAATATGAAACCCAGAACCACGTTTAGAAGATTTTTCACTCACATCCCATTAGAGGTTATGATCATTCACTTTCACAATGCTTCTGTATGACACATCATTCTGTCCTAATTAAACCTCACACACACACAATATACAAAATATGGAGTGTTACATAGTGACTATCAGAATAGAATAACATGGAAGCAGAACAGGAAACAGCAGGCAAGTTGTTTTCTAGCCTCATTAAGGAAAAGCATTAAAGAAACTGAAGCAGATATCCTCCAGACACTCGACTTCAGGACCAAGCAAGAATCTTGCAATCCCTTCACCCAAACAAAAACCTAAGGGAGAAGATGATAATATAGGCACCACACGTACGGCCTGCTGAACCAGGAACCGTGTTCAGTGACTCCTGTGGACGGCTGTTGCTTTTGCTGGTTCAGCGCTTTCTGGGAGGGAGTGCATTCCAGACAGATCAGGTGGGGTCAGGCCTTACCTATGTAATCCAGCTATGCCTGAAGCTACATCCAGCCTCAGACTTTCCAGCTACTCTAGCCAATTCATTCCCTTAGGAATTTTCTTGGGTTGGTTTAAATTGGATTCTGTCACTTGCAGCTGAGAATCTCTATCCAGACATAGAGTTACTCTGTCATAGAATTGGTCATCTGGCTAGAGAAAAAACAGCCAACCAACCAATAATAACCATTGTACCAGTGAAGCACCTTTTGTCTTTTTACCTTACTGCTCTTGGAAAAAAAACGACTTTAAAATGTTTTTACTTCCACTTGGTAAAGCTCTCATTCTTTACTGCAAAGGAATGGAGAAAATGCTCAAAAGGGGCCCAATAAGTTAGATAGAACAAATAATTTCCTTCTTATTGGAACTGATCTCAAAAGGATAAAAATCTAAGAGTATTCAGAATTCATCCATCTTTTGCTGTTTTTGTACAGGCATATATAACCGTATATTCACAAGCAGTCATGTCAGTAGGTTAAGAACTTGTCAAAAATGTCAAAGGAGAAAATTTTCTTGTCACTTTAGAGATGCTGAGATAGAGGAGTTAACATAGGGAGAATTTCTGCATATTAGACTCAAATATGTTGTTAATAGCAGCAGGAAAAATAAAATTTCAGTACCTCCAGAGGGCTGAGGTATGCAGAATTGGATGCAATTACTAAACCACAAAGTGTAATGTAACAAATGAGATTTATACTCTGCCAGATGAGAGTAAATGTCACAATAATTCTACTATTATCATCTCCATTCTATTGATTAAAAACCAAAAACACAATACATCAGAAAGCTAAATAATGTGCTGTAAGTCACACACTCAGTGTCTTGCCAAGTAAGTCTTATTTCAGAAGGCCCTTCTTATCTTAGTCCAAGTTCATAAACATGTCTTCTTTTTTTTTTTCGGCTGCTCCCCAAAGCTCCTGGGTATATAGTTGTATATTCTAGTTGTGATCGCCTCTGGTTGTGCTGTGTAGGACACCACCACAGCATGGCCTGATGAGTGATGCCATGTCTGCACGCCGGATCCAAACCAGTGAAACCCTGGGCTGCCGAAGTAGAGCGCTCAAACGTAACCACTTGGCTACGGGGCCGGCCCCATAAACATGTTTTTAATGTTAGATTTATCCTTGATTCATCTGGAACTTATACCTCCCAAGTGTGTATATAGTCAATGGTCCCAATAGCATTTATTGAATTGTTTATTTTTTTCCCTACTGGTTTGAATTTTTTTTTTTAAGATTTTATTTTTTTCCTTTTTCTCCCCAAATCCCCCCGGTACATAGTTGTATATTCTTCGTTGTGGGCCCTTCTAGTTGTGGCATGTGGGACGCTGCCTCAGCATGGTTTGATGAGCAGTGCCATGTCCGCGCCCAGGATTCGAACCAACAAAACACTGGGCCACCTGCAGCAGAGCGCGCGAACTTAACCACTCGGCCACGGGGCCAGCCCTCCGGTTTGAATTTTTAATCATATCTTTCGGTCTTATTCATAAGGGTCAACTTCTATATTCTTTTGTTTCATTAACCCAAAATGTCTATTTCAGCTTCCAAGCCATACTGTTAAATTATTATAGCTTTTTAGTATGTTTTAGTATTGGGTAGAGGAAGTCCTACTTTTTTGTTCTTTTTAAAAGTTGTCTCGGCTACTTTTGTACATTTACTCTCCAATCTGGTGGGTTGTTAGGAAGATCAAGTGAATTATAACATATAGAATATTTAGAAGAGAGCCTGGCACATGGTAAGCACTCAGTAAATGCTGGATACGATTAATTCATTTCCTTTCTTCCTTCCTTCCTTCCTCACTCCCTCATTTCCTCTCCCAGGAAACAGTCACTCCTCAGTCCTTCCTGGTACACTGGAGTCTGGAGCTCCCTTAGTTTAATGACTCCAGAAAATAAACCTTTGTCTCTTGCTGGAATGGAGAAAGGGACTTAGAGGTGCAACCTCTCCATTCACGTGCTTTCAATCACTTTGCTGCTTTCAGCTCATTCCTGCCCCACTCCACCTTCTAAGAACCCGGTGACTCTAACGCATGAGCCATTCAGAAACGCTGTGGGAGGATTCCTCTCTTCTCGCTCACATTTCCCTCCACAGACCTGTACGTTTTCACTTTCCATTTTGTTGAGTCACTGCCCTCCTTAATCAGTTTCATCTCCTAAAAAACACTGACATCTCTTGCCCACTGAGGTCTTCGCCATTCTCTTTGTCCCTGTGGGTTTATACTTTGTTTCTTTCTTTACTGTCACTTCACTGAGGTTTCAAGAGGAAATGGAGTTCATTGCATGTATTCATGTTTTTATCCGTGATATTTTTCTAGTGGGTCAAAAACATCCTTACATTCCTAGGATTGCTGGGTTTTTTTTTTTTAAACTTCATTTGTTTTGATTGATAAAATTTTATTTGGGATTATTCATTTCATCTTCTTAAGTAAGATTGATATTTAGTCTAGGAAACCTTGGAACACACACTCTAGAAATTACTAGCTTGGGTGACCTGGTCTCTAGGCACATAAGATCATGACTAAACAGCTCTGCAGGTGTGGTGCTTCCTTACACAGAGAATTTGGACTGCTTAGATAATGTTTAGAAAGAAACATAACCAAGGGAGAATAAATATCCTGAATTCCCATCCTTTCGAGGAACTGGAAGGGGAAAAGTAAAGAAAACAAATAAGCAAAAAAACCACTCTCTAAGGCAGTCATCTCCAAAGTCAGAGCAACTTGCTTCAAAATCTATACACACAAAAGCTTTCTCAATATTCTCAGCCCCCACAGATGCCTTCACTTTTCTTCCCCACGCCCTCTTTGCAGCCTAATCCTTCCTCTCAGCCATGTTCTTGTGCTCAATAAGGTCGTCAATACTATAGCAAATGGATAGACGTGCTAAATAAAAACAAAAACAGTTCATTATAACTTTTACTGATCAAACTGAAGAGCTTCTAATTAAAATGTTGCAAACTGATAAATTTTTATTTTAATGCCAATATGTGATACCAAGTCAGATAACAAAGACAGGGGAATTGGTTCCAAATACCCAGTTTCCTTTTCAACCAGTGGTTGATGTAGGACGTGACTCTTAACTGGGTGCCTTGGTTCTTTAGCTTCCTGGGGTCAAAGTGGAGGTCACAGTGCAGTGGGAGCTGGTGTGGCTTTTGTGCCTGTCCTTTGCTTCACTTACCTCTGTTATATTGATTGGGTTCAAAGTAAGGCAGTGGGGGCAAAGAAAGTGTGAAAACTATCAAGTTAATGTTTTCTTCCTTTGAAGCTGACTGACTTTCTTTTTGGTTTTGAAGTTGGGTACCCGAGGGTTACTGTAAATATTCAGCCCCAAGACTATTTAAAAGTCCAATAATTTCCTCTTATAAGCACTTGCTTACTCTTAAAAGCAATGATTTTGGGGCCGGCCTGGTGGCGCAGCGGTTAAGTGCGCATGTTCTGCTTCTCGGTGGCCCTGGGTTCGCTGGTTCGGATCCCGGGTGCAGACATGGCACCACTTGGCAAAAGCCATGCTGTGGTAGGTGTCCCACATATAAAGTAGAGGAAGATGGGCATGGATGTTAGCTCAGGGCCAGTCTTCCTCAGCAAAAAGAGCAGGATTGGCAGTAGTTAGCTCAGGGCTAATCTTCCTCAAAAAAAAAAAAGCAATGATTTTTATAATAATAGCCAAAATGCCTTCGATGAATGACTGTTACAATTAATTTCACCTTATTTGAATCGTCTGTGTCCCAATAACACTCTATGCACATGGGTAGTTAACAGACCACATCCAACTGGAATTTTCTGTGAATGTAGCAATTGCCAATGGAATGAAAACTCCTTCAGCACGGCAACCTTATTTTCATCCTAATTGAACCCCCAGTTGCTGGCACATTGTGGCATCCAGTGTTTGTTGAGATGTCTGATGTTGGAGCATCTGAGTACACATTAGCTATATATATATTTTTTGTGTGTGTGTGTGTGAGGAAGATAGGCCCTGAGCTAACATCTGTTGCCAATCTTCCTCTTTTTCTTTTCTTTCTCCCCAAAGCCCCACTACATAGTTGTATATCCTAGTTGTAGGTCATTCTAGCTCTTCCATGTGGGACACCGCCACAGCATGGCTCCATGAGCAGTGAGTAGGTCCACGCCCAGGATCTGAACCAGCAAACTCCAGGCCGCCAAAGCAGAGCACCCGAACTTAACAACTCGGCCCTGGGGCCAGCCCCACGTTAGCTATATTTTTAATACTTCTCCCCTACTCACTTCAGATATTAAGTGTTCTCAAACAGCATTTGGTTTCTCTTGCTTTAAATTCTTTCTCTGGCTGTCCAGACTCCTGAAGGAGCTTATTGTCCGATGGGAAACAGAGAAAAAAGTAAAAATTATAAACAAACATATGAGAAAATATCTGTAAAGCTCAACTGAGAGGGACATAAATAAAGCGGACTTGCGTAACGTGGAAGATGAGAGACTGAAAAAATGCAGACCTTCCTCTGTTGTGTCTGAGTGATTCCCACCAAAACCGTATTTCTCTATTCTCATCATTATTATTTTATTATCTCAGTTCCCAATAGGATCCTCAATATTTTAAAAAACTTCAATGCAAAAAACCATGGGAATGGTGAATATTAAAAATATGAAAATATGAATTATTAAGGTATTTTAATTTCAGTAATTCATTCCCTAATTAGTAAAGGATACATTTTTAAAGCCAAACTATCATTTAACTGGGAAAAAAGTATGTATATTTTACCATGTACAATTTAGCTCATTTGAAAGTATACATACACTTTGCATTTCCTGAATTTGGTGTGTCTAACTTTGCAAACATGATGTGAATTTACTCAAAGACAAAATGGCTTTCTGTTTAATGACAATGATTTATTACTCCATTGTGAGTGGTAATCCACTCCAACCAGTATCCGAGAGGGGTACTGGTTAGGCAAGAGTAATCCCCACCCAACACAGAAAGGCTCTTTTCTTTATGGAAAATAAAGGAATGTTGGGTCAGAAGAAGGGGCCACAATGGTGTGAAGAATCTATAGGCTAGCAGAAATAATGAGGAGCTCCCAAGAAAAATAAAAACGGGAGAGGGGAGAAGAAAATGGACCTTTACTTTAGTTATAAGAGACCCCAGGAAAGCGGAAACAGCTTAAAAACAGATTCAGCAAACTTTGCTTTATATGAACTCTGTCTGAAACCTTGAAGCGGGCCATCCTTCTGTTTTGAGCCTTGGTATGGCCTTGTTTTGGTTTAAATTATGGAGCAGAAGGACAAACAAGCTGAGCCTCTTGAGACATCTGAACGACCTCAAAAGACAACAGTAAAATCTGTTTTAAACTATGGACCACCATATCCCAGTGGTGACTATTTCTTGAAAGACCATTTTCTCCACACATTTTTTTCCCTAAATAACCCAGGAGAGATTTATAATTAAAACTTAAAAACAATAACCAAATGAAAATTGTTGTCCAGCAGTCATGAAATCTTTAACTAGCTCTCGTGAACCTATTTTAAGATTGCCAGGAGATGAGACAGTGAATATGCAGGGCCAAGGGAGAGAAGTGGCAGCAGATCTCATGCCCAGGAATCTTCTAGAACACATGCTGCTTTTTTTTTTTTTTTTTGGTGAGGAAGATTGGCCCTGAACTAACATCTGTTGCCAATCTTCCTCTTTTTTCTTGAGGAAGATTGTCACTGAGCTAACATCTGCACCAGTCTTCCTCTATCTTGTATGTGGGATGCCGATACAGCATGACTTCACTAGTGGTGTATAGGGATCCGAACTGGTGAACCACAGGTGACCAGAGCGGAGCACGTGAACTTAATCACTACTCCATACTGTTTTTTGACATTAGACTAGATCTCATGTCTTCATTCATACCCAACTGTACTCTGGGTGCAAAAAGTTCAGCTGTCTTATGTCACTTCTCAGCTCAAAATATTTCTGAAGATGCCCATGCCCGCAAAATACAGCTTGATTTTGTCGTTCCAATGGGCAAGGTCACCCCGGTAGCCTGGCAAGGGGGCCCCGCATATCACAAATACTGAAACAGAAAGACATTTACTTTTTTCTTTTTGGTAAGGAAGTTTTCTGGAAAGTTCTGTAACAGATTGAGCTAATGGGAATTATACAACAGGGATATATGTGCTGAACTGGGCCTTACTCCCCACCCCCTCGCAGGGCCTAGTTTGTGGCCGGGACTGTGGTGGCGGAGAAAAGCACAGCCTTACTTGGGGAAACCTGACAAAGAACGGCTGACATTTTTCAAGCTGGCAACCCTAAATCGCCCAAGCAAGTGTCTCAGAGACTGGACTCCCCAGATAACGGTGTTCTCTCCTGCCTCTCTGCTTGGAAGGTACAGTCTGAGCCGGAAGGAGGCATCTGAGTCAGAAAAGAGAGGCATGAAGGAGAAGAACCTGGCAGCCCCAACCCCCTGAAGAGCTTAACCGGGTCAGTCCCACGTGGGGTTCAGGCAGGCTCCACCACCACCCAGGAGCTGGTCCTGGGTGCAGCTTCTGCCCTGCCCTGCCCAGCAGACACACGGCTCTGCTCAGGCTTGCAGGCTGCAGAGATGAAGACGGCTTCTCTGCTCTCCTGCTCAGGTGATCTGGGTAGAAACGTGAGCCTGGTCACGGACAAAGCTATAAAGTTTCAAAACGTTAACTATTTAGGCACATGGTATGTGGATGTGCGTTTGTACCCCTGCCCTGGGCCCCATCAATATTAAGGGCCCGCCTGACCTTGAGAACCATTTATTGAGCATTTACCAAATGCCAGGCACTATGCTAAGCATATACTGTATGATCCTAACTATAGGACATTCTAGAAAAGGCAAAACTATGGAGACAGTAAAAAGATCAGGGGTTCAGAGGTTGCGGGGAGGGAGGGATGATTAGGTGAAGCACAGATCATTTTTAGGGTAGTAAAAATGTTCTATGATCCCATAATGATGGATACATGTTGTTACACATTTGTCCATAGAAGGTACACCACCAAGAATGGATTCTAACGTCAGCTATGGACTCTGGGTGATTACGATGTGTCAGTGTAGCTTCATTAACTGTAACACATGTACCCCTCAGGTGCAGGATGTTGATAGTGGGGGAAGCTGTGGGTGTGTGGGGGCAGGCGAGATGGGAGATCTCTGTACTAGCCCCTCAATTTCGCTGTGAATCTAAAACTGCTCAAAATAATAAAGTCCATTTAAAAAAATCCTATGAGGTAATAGGTACTGTTATCACCCCACCTTAAGTAACTTTGCTCAGTGACTTTGCCCAGGGCCCCACAGCTGGAATGTGATGGAGCTGAAGCTGGAGTAGAGATTAACCCTCTGTCCTGCTCCATAGCATCCACCTAACCAAGACATTCCACAGCTTCTTTCCTGGGTCTGATCAGAATCTCCCTGTCCACGTGGCTTGCCAATATATTCCCTCTGCCCCAGTACTTTATAAAGCGAACATGAATCACCTGTGCAGACTGTGCTCCTGCCTGGGGTGGGGCCTGAGAGACTGCATTTCTCACAAGCTCCCAGGTGATGGGGATGGGCAGGTCCCATAGGCTGCACTCTCAGTCATCAGAGTCCATATTCTCCCCATGCAACCTGCTGGCTAAGTCCAGCACACACCCTGCACCTTATCATCTTTTATCTTAGTGATGCTCCCTCCACCCAGAATGTCTTTTTGCCACATCTCTGCAGGCCAAAATCATAATTTTCCTTAGATACGCAAATTAAGGTCGACTTCCATTATAAATCATCACCTGATCCCCACCCCTGCCCCCCACTGTCAACCAGAATTGATCTCTCCCATCAACGAGCTTCCTTTGCATTTAGCAACAATTCAGGCTTGAGGGTAGGGACTTTCTCTCACTCATCTTTATAGGTTCCTTAACACTGAGCAGGGCCTTGAATGCAGAAAGTAACATGATGTGGTGACGAACGAGGGGCTCAGATCCTGCCTTGTCGCTTCCTTAAGCTCCCTGACAATGGTGCCCCGTTCAATAAAATGGAGACAATAACACCTACCCGTTTGGATTGTCGTGAGGTTTAAGTTAAATGTCATGTGAAATGCTTCGCCTGCCGCAGGTCTCTGATAAATATTTATTGAATTGAATTGGATTTTCCTCTTTTATTCTTCATATAAGGGAAGGGGGTGGGCATGGGAGTGAATTAATGACAGCCAGGCACAGCACCAGCGGTCTTAACTTTTAATTCAAATGATTTTTCTAGTCTATCAAGCTCTACTTCACTTCATTTTGGTTATGTGAGTAACTTCCAGTCATTCATATAACTAAAATTATCAGTATTTACAGAAAAAACCTGGAATATTATTTCCTGGTTCACATTTATATACAAATCACTGATGAAAATTCTAATAGGACTTAGAAACAATAAGCATTGATGTATCCTTATATCTTGGTAAACAAAAGTAACGTAACATAATATATTTAATATACATCTATAATGTAGTGGCATGTCTATGTAACTAAAAATAACCAAATTTAAAAATAGGTAATGGTTTCCAGATTGAACGTGATCATACAAGAAAAAAGAAATGATTATGATCAGCCATAATGACTGCCTTAACTACTCACTGGGACACCTTGGCAAAATCACTTGATTTCTCGTTTATTTCATCTGGAAAACGGAGCTACTCCTAGCTGCCTTACTTGCTTTCCAGAGTTCATGTAAAGAGCAAATAAATCGCCAATACATGCAAACACGATGAAAAATAGCAAACCTTCTGGGTGCAAAAAATTATTCACAGTATCTTTAGGCATAATACAGAGCTAGAGGGAAAAGGCAATTCATATGAAACATACAGAAAGTGAAAGACTTGGGAGGGTCAAATATCAAGTATTTCATCTACTCTCAGTTTTTAGATTTATGGTCTTTGCTCAAAATTCTCCAGGTATCTAATGAGACATGAGAAATACGTGAGAAGGTCAGAGAGCAGAATGCTTCTGGAGCCACCTTACATTTTTCAGAATAAGAAAAGATGGTTTATTTGATGCAGGCATGTTGATTGGCAGTGCAGGCTTGCAAATTCCTTCAGCGTTAAGTCATGTCTTCAAAACTGGGTGGGGCGCTGAGTTATTAAATTTTTTCTTTTCCTCCGGAGGCCAGGGCTTGGAAGTAGCTGGAGACTACATGTGAACAGAGTTGGGTGGTCTTGGGAAAATTCTGTGTAAACAGCATTGCTCATCTAAAAGTAGCCCGAAACACTGCACATCTGTCTGTCCATATTATACAAACAGAGTCTGGACTCCATTAATGTGCCCGAGGAGTAAATTATTTCCTAATAAATGCTTTGATAATCGCAGTGAAAAGGAAGGTCCAGGACGCCAAAGGAAATGGGACTCTGCTGTACCAATTTGTTGGCGGAAGCGCCTGGAAGAGGAGTGGGAGAAGGAGGAAGACCATAGCCGTGTCTGACTTAGGGAGGTTGTGCCTTCTTCAAATATGGGAAACGGAGGGTTCCATGTAACAGATCCCTCTACAGTACCTTCTTCCAGACTGCCACGGAGGATGCCGAATCACCTGAGAAGGGTGGCTTTTGCTCTTAGCTTTTGCCAGACGACCTAAGAACTACTCCTGCACGAGACATGCAACTGAGGGTCCAGACCTGACCACCTCTGTGCTCGGAAGGTCAGAATGTCCACATGACGTGGCCTAAGGGGTGCCAGCAGCGACGGAAAAGGGCACTTGGGCTGTCTGGTTTTTGCATCCAGATATTGCTAATGCATAAAAAAACCCAGTCTTCTCTCCCTTTGCCTCATCAACTATTTGTTGTCATTGGCTGATGAGCACGAAGGCCTTTGTTTTGTAAGTCAAGGGGCAGGAGAAGAAGTTTGAGTCAGAGTCAGGGAAGAGAAAAGAGGAGGCTGGAGGCTGATCTGATCACTGTTCCCTGTCTGGCTCCTTTGACTGCATTCGAGCCCTGACGTTAGAGGAGTGAATTGCTTTCCTTAGAGACTAAGATTCTGGGAGAAGAGAAAGGTCTGAAGCAAGAGATGTTCGGAACTGTTCGGGGCCCCTGCCTCTCTGAGAAGCCTGGCCCTGCCCTGTCACCCGGAGGACCGGCAGCTTTGGGAGTGCCCTTGGCATAGACATGGGCACTCTCACAACAGGCACCATTAGCAAAGGCTTCACGAATGACCCTAGAAGAGGCTTCTCGGGCAAAACACGAAAAGCAGGGACTGCAGTGGGGGCTGGTGGAGGAGATGGCAGATGCTCTGTGGTAACTGCAGCTGACAGACTGATTTGTAGACATGTGTGAGGACCCATTTGGGGACCCTCAGAAATAACTGAAGAATAAATTCTTGATTGGGCAGGTAGGAAAAGTTCAACTCAAATTCAGCGTACTTTGGGCATACTCCTACATGGATCCAATTTTGTACTTACTGACTGGTAATGCCAAAGGTGAACGCTACACAGAAAACGACATTTGAGTTTCAGAAATTTCAGGTTATTTGGTATATATATATATAATCTTCCTCTAATTATGTCAAATTCATTTGCTATAAAATTCATGATGTCCTTAACATAACGAAGTTCATGAAACTATTTCCTAATATGGCACCTCATTTCTTTTATTTAAAAAAATTTTTAAGGGAATAATTTTTATTGTTGTAGTTTTAAAATTTCATTATATTTGGATAAGTCCCTGTGACCTCTGCTTCTTGCCAAAATGGAATAACAAAGACCAGGTTTAACCTCTTTCCTTAAAAAAAAAAGAAAAAGGAAAAATATATGCAATGACAATTTCAAGACACTTTCTCTATTGTTAATGTCTTAGATAACTGTGGTTGATTTGTTCCAGTTAAGGAACCAACACTAATACGTTACTGTTAACTAAACTCTGTAGTTTATTCGTATTTCATTCATATCCTTTTTCTGTTCCAGGATCCCATCCAGGATACTACATTACATTTAGTTGTCATGTCTCTAGCCTACTCTGATCTGTAGTGATTTCTCAGATTTTCCTTGTTTTTGATGACCTTGACAGTTCTGAGGAGTGGTAGTCAGGTATTTTGTAGAATGGCCCTCAATTTGGGTTTGTCTGATATTTTTCTCATGGTTAGACTGGGTTATGGGTTTTTGACCAGATGATCACAGAGGTAAAGTACCATTTTCATTACACCATACCAGGGGTATGTGCTAAAAACATATCTTATCACTGATGATAGTAACCTTGATCCCCTGGTCAAGGTAGTGTCTGCCACGTTTCTCTACCTTACAGTTACCTTTCCCCCACTTCCATTCTCCACGCTTCCAAAGCAAGTCGCTAAGCACAGCCTACACTCAAAGGAGAGGGAATTAAGCTCCACCTCCTTGGAGAGAGGAGTATCTACATAAATTACTTGGAATTCTTAGAATCTATCTTAATTGTGCAAATATGGATGTGCAGAAGAATGAACTGCATCAGAAATAGTAACTATGTGAGTACACATAAAACACTTTTTTCCATATCATTTATATCCCTTTAACAGACAATTATCTGTTTAAACAAAAAAATAGTAACAATGTATTGCGTAATTTATAACATATGTATAAGTAAAATGTATGACAATAATAGCATAAAGTCCAGAAGGGGAAAAATGGACCTGTCCTTTAAAAGGTTCTTATACTCTAGGTGAAGTGGTATATTATAACTTCAGAGTAGACTGTATGGAGTTAAAGATGTTTCTGTAAATGCTAGAGAAACCATTAATTTAACAAAACACAGTTATAGCTAGTAAGCAAACAAAGGAGATAAAACAGAGTCATAAAAATAAACAATTAATTAAAAAAAAGGCATAAAATAGGAAAAGAGAGGAGAACACAGGAGACAAATAGAAACAAATAGCAAGATGACAGAATTGAAGCTACCTGTATCAATAATTACATTAAATGTAAATGGTCTCTACACCCCAGGGAAAAAAGGCAAACATTGTCAGATTGGATATATGCTGCCTTCAAGACACCAACTTTGCATATTAAGAAATAAACTGATTAAAAGTAAAAGGACAGAAAAACATATAACATCAGTATTCATTAAGGAAATACAAATTAAAACACAATGAGAAACCTCTATTCCTTTGAATGGCTAAAATTAAAAACCATACCAAGTGTTGATGAGGATGTGGAGGAAATGGAACTCTCACACGCTGCTGGTGGGGATACAAAATGGTATAGCTGCTTTGGTGAAAAGTTGGGCAGATTTTTAGAACATTGAATATGCATTTACCCTAAAAGCCAGCCATTCACTCCCAGGTATTTACTCAAGAGAAAAGAAAGCACAGGTCCATACAAATGGATGAATGCATCAGTTATGAATGTTTATAGCAGCTGTATTTGTAATAGCCCCAACCTGGAAACCAGCCCATGTCCATCAACAAGTGCCAGGTAGGTGGGCTCAGACAGATGAGGGTGCTAACACTAGAAAAAGGAAAAGGCTCTCACTGGCACCCGGACAAATGAATCCCCATAAAGAAGCCTGTGCTAAGTGTGTCCTGCTTACCTCTGCCGTAACAATGCTGTGGATTGGCCATTTTCAAAGAAGACTTCATATCAGGTTTAAGTATTTGAAAATGTTTTTTAAAAAGGCTCAGTTTTAAAAAAAATAATAAACATATTTGATTAATGCTAAATAATTTATGCACTACCTTGGCCAAAAGTTCTAGGAATTTGGGGCAAATCCTCTCAACCTCATTTCCACTACAGAGATCAACAAGTCAAACTTCTTTCAGTTGTGCCTTGTAGGTCCCATTCAAGTCATCAGTGTTCTAAGTAGCTTCTTATGTAAAACTTCTAGCCTCTTTCTCTTTACTCATCACCATCTGTTTCTTCCGCATGTTCACTCGATGCGCATCTGCTCAGATTGGCTGTGCACCATTATCTTTGCCCTACAGTCAAAATAAATCCTCTTCTCCTCCCATTTATCTTATGATAAGTGCTGCTGGGGCCAATTAGGTGATGCAGACGTGGTCTGTGCTCACATGCTCCTTGAGCACTCCTAAAGCAACAACTGAAATTCAATAACAAATTCTGGGGACTATGAATACAAGTAGAAAGGGACTGAAGTGTTTCAGGAGGCAAGCGGCAATGAAAAAAAATATTATTCACTAGAAAATTGACATTTCAGATTCTATTAAAGTGTTAATTATTTCTGGAGCGTTAAAGACCTAAAAGCAAATTTTGCTACCATTGGCAGACACGGCTACATATCAAGGACTCCTTAATGATCCTCAAAACTGCCAAAAAGAATGTTTGATTTTTATACCTCTGGATTTTATTTGGCTGAGAAGGATGGGAAGAAGGAGTTTCCAAATTCTCTTAAAACCCTAGGATTTAGCTATTAATAGATGATAAAATCATCCAAACTCTGATCATATGACATCTGTCACTGTAATGGTACATCTCACTGACAGGAAAATGGAAGTAGGACACCCTATATTACATAACGTCACATATTTGAGAAATAAAATGCACTTAAAATTCAAACGCAACTTTCAAATATACAATAAAGTATTATTATTAACTATAGTCACCATGATGTACATTACATCACGTTAAGAAGAGTAGATCTAAAAAGTTCTCATAACAAGAAGAAAAAAAATTGTAAGCATATGTGGTGTTAGACGTTAACTAGATTTATTGTGGTGATCATTAAAAATAAAATCAAATAGAATTCAGAAGGAAAGTATAAGAAAAAGTTTTCATGGGTCCATCTCTTAATAAGTAGATAACCATTTATATTAATAAATGTTTTTGAAGATACTGATTCTTATTTTCTTATAACTAGAAGAATGTAAGTTTCATTAACTTACAATATTAATATTAATAGCTAACCTTTATTGTGATAGATACTGTGCTGGATTTTACTTACTTTATCTCATTTTCTGAATGAGAAAACGGAATCCTAATTAAATAGCTGGTCCACGCCCCCTCAGTAATTCACAGGGCCGGAGTGGGAACCCAGGCCTGCCCAGAGCAATGTCCTCACACTTGACTGTTATGTTGACCTTCAGGAAAATGATACAAATTAATACTAATGAACTTGGCAATGGTAGTGGCAGTGGTACTCAAAAATGAAGGCCGGCAGGCTCCTACTTTATCACGTCTGTTGGAAATGTGATGGGTTCAGGACAGAGGAAGTGCAGAAACCGCCTGTCTCCTGATAACGTTACCATGGCTCAAAGGAAGTATTAAAATAGGGCAGCTCTGCTGGCTCTTCGGCTATCAGAACTGCTGCTCATGCTGTGAGTCATGCTCTCGGGCCTCTGCCTCTGTGGACACTGACTGCTTGATCTTCACCCCAAGACTCTGGAGAGGAGGCAAGGTAGGTTTTGCTCCGTCACGGTTGTGTGTGTTTATGAGAGTAGAGAGGTTCCTTTTTTCCACTTTGTGCAGCTCATGGTGAAAGCACCGTGGAGCCAACCTAGGCTTGTAGATGAGGCAAAGTGGTCACCAACCGGGTTCCCACTCTGCTTTACCCAGAGCACCTCTACTGTTGAGGTTTTATGGAAGATAGCACTTAAAAAGCTTTAGTGTTGAAAAACTACTTGAAAATGACCAGCCAACTGGGAGAGGCATAGCATTATGGTGAAGATCATGGCTTTGGAGCTTGACAACATGGGTTCAAATCCAGGTTCAACCACTCCTTGACGGTGTGCCTCCCAGAGCAATTTAATGAACCCTTCTGAGCCTCAAAAATATCCTGGCTCAGAAGAGACACCAGGAAGTGGGAGTTATTAACACTACTGTCTCTCCCATTGGTGGGAGGTGGGCTAGAGAGGAATCAGGTTAACATTCAGAAGGAGAGGGGGAGATGCCTAGTGCTTTGTAAAAGAAAGACTTGAGGCCTGGCTCCCCAGACAGGTCTGAAGGAGAGAGGGGTTTACCTGTGTTACATCTTCTAATTATACAGCTGGATGCCACTGTAGAGAAAATTCAATCCTTCTCCTGTCATAAATGCAAAAACTGAGGTCCAAGGAAGTTGTGACTTGCACCAAGGTTAAATTAGAAACCTAAGCTCTAGAAACCATTCTGTTTCTAAATCCATGTAGGTTTCTTTTGTTCTTCTGAAAATCTCTAACTTTCTTATTCAAATGAATAGTTTTCTATACATGGAGGGGCCTGTGCTGTGTGTATCATATCTATTTGCATATGTCTTTCTTTTACTGCATTGACACAGTGAGAAATCTCAAGCATCAGCTAACTCTTTGGCCACACCACACTCATCCCACCTATGCACAGAAGGGGTTTTTTGGTACTGGCCCAACAGTGGCACAGGAGTCAATAGTAAGTGCTCTCAAGGATGCTTCCTGAAGCCCTTTATTATAAGACATGGCCCGTCTTCACTCGGAGCCTCTTCATGAGAATCTCCGAGTTCGCTAAGTTCAACTTCTGATGACGGAAGGCCATTTTTAGTCTGTTCCTAATGGAAGGGGAGAAAAAGACGAGAGCAAATGCACCCTAATTGGAACCACTACAGAGGAAAGAGAGAAAGTGGGTCATTTGGGCTGTTGTGAGGAGCACTGGGCAGGCAAATATTGCAAATGCTTTGGAAAAAGGATGACGTGGAAGAGTCCTGAAAATGCCGCTGTGAAAGCCAAGGTCATTCCAACTCCATACCAAGAGAACAAACTATTGTGAGTGCACTAAAAAAACTCAGCCATCGGAGTCAAAGGAAAGCCTCTGCCTCAGGGTCGCTTTCCCGGCCAGTTTAAAGGGCTTTCCCATCCCCCTTCTCACTAAGTCTAAACTTAACAAAACCAAACAGAAGAAACAGAAATGCTCCTGCCACCTGCTATCGTCTTTTAGGATGTTTACTCGATGATTTCTCTTCCCCTGCTCTCAGAATGAAGAAGGTGTTGGTATTTTGCATCAAAACTAGGCAACGTGAGGTTTTGACAAAAGCCTCCAAGGGCAGGAAACTTAGCATTTTGATAGAGTGAGTCAGTCAGCAAGCAAGGCTCGCTGGAGCGATAAGAGAGCCACCACATGATGCTCTAAAATGTGATGGAAATCCTGGGCTTCTTCACTAGAAGGACTTGTTTTTCCCAAAAGTGCAAACCAAAAAAAACAAGGAGCTAGCACTTTTTGCCTGTAAAATTGAGAAACATATTAAAGAAATAGAATGATCACATCCAGAGGTGGTGACAATGTGAAAAAAAACAACAGACACTTTCATGAACTGCTGTTGGCAATGGGCATTAAACACAACTGGCAGGGAGATGTGGCGAGTGTGTATCAAAGCTTTCCACGTACAGTTTTAGGAGCAGCCTAATGCAACCATCAGAGATGTGCACAACATTTTATGAATAAAGATGTTTACTACAGCATTATTTATGACGCAGGAAGACTTTAAGCAATCTAAATGTCCAACAATTGAGGAAATAAAATCTGTAAATAAACGCATATAATGGGATGCTTCCTAGCCCTTACAAGCGATATTGTAGATTACTCTTTTAGATGCTATCATTAGAGATGCCATATTTGAACTATACACTTCAGAGAGAGAGAAAAATACGACATGAGTCTTTAAAAATCCAAGAACTCAAGACAATAGGGACAGATGACCATGACAAATGATGGTCATTTTAAACATGTTACCACAACAGTGAAAGGCTCTAATTCCATTAGAGAAGAGCCTACAATGTTGCAGGAAATATTCTGAATTAAACAATAATGTTGCTTTTATGGATTTTCTTTATTATACAAATATAAATATCTGGACTCTCATCTACTGGAATTGAGGGATTAAGGAAGTGGGTAGAAGATGGATAGGAAATGAACTCACAGATTCTATTTAGAAAGAGAGTAGTAGATGGGTAGAGACTGCTAGCTGGTTAAGGTTTAAAAATCAATGAAAAAAACCCTTTAGTCATTGCTTACTGCCCATCAATAGGCAGAATTCAACAGCTCATCCAATTTACTGATGCCACCTAATTCTCCCTTTTGAAAACAACACCATTTATTTTATACCATTTCTCATACGGCTAAGTTGAGAGAATTTAAATGTTTGCCTCTTCAGAGTTTCTTTCCAAATAGAAATTCTTGTGAAAACCTAAACCAAGACCGACGAGATGAGAGACAGAACACAGCAGTGGTGCTGCGCCAGAGCCTCCTCAAGCCCTGGGGGTGTAGTTCAGACACCATTTCCTGTCTGCGGTCAAAGAGGAGTGGAAGCCAAAACCCAGAAACTCTGAGGGTGTGGTTCTGTCGGGGACTTTTTACCTAGCCTTCGGTAACTTGATATTTCTGCAAGTGAATTTTTCCCGTCAACTTCTGCAGCTCCAGAGAAGTTGCCATCTTAACTCTGGCCAATGAACAGAGAGGCAATATCTCAAACCCTTCTAGAATCTTGAGTGGATATAGAGAGAGAATGTGCTAACCAATTCGTGAAAGAGTAATCTGGTAAAAAAAAAAAAAAAGATATGTTCTTTGGGACACGTAGCTCTTTAGTTTTTAAAATATTCTCATCAAATCTGTCCATTGGATTAAAAAAGTCAATTGTTTCTCCTTCAAATGAAATCAACAAATCTGTATAACATTACTTGAAAGCCCAGCAAGTTTGGATTTTAGGTGCCAAATTTTGTTCACGTTTATCTTTAGAATTAAAAAACAAATAACTAAGATAAGTGCTGTTTACAAAAACTCAGGATGAACATTTTCTATAAATAAAATCTATGCATGAAGATTGTATTTAAAAAGGAAGAACCTTACTTCCTATGCAAATCCCTAAGAAAAAAGATTATTTCATGGCCACCTGTCACTGACTGGTGTTTGAAATTAGAACGTGAAATTTTGGGTCTGAAAGTTGAACCTAAAACTATCAAAGAACAAAGTAATTATAACCTGGAAATGATATTTTATCATTGGAAATGTGTCTAGTCTTCTAAAATGCTTCAGAATCATATGCCTCAGACATCATCACACAATTGAATAGAAAATTGTATCTTGGGTTCCTTTATGTAGTTGATCACAAGCCACAACTGAAATCACTCAGTTGTCAGGCTCTTGTTTCTTGAATGGCCGAGCAGGGTAACATCAAGTCAGTAAGAAAAAAGGAACCTGCAACCATATGAGAAAGAAACCAAGTGGGTGTTTCTTTGCGGGCATAATGTCAGCAATTAGAACAGTAAGGGAAACCAGCATGGGTGCACATGTGTATGCTGTAATCATCAGCGAAAGATAGAAGTTACAGATGGAGAGTGGTTTTTAAAGAGAAATGACTACCATGGGCTAACCTCACTGATGCACATACACTAAAATGAGTTTTTAAAAAGGCTGAAACGGAACGTTCCTAATCTTTCCCATGTTGTTGTACTAGTCTCATCTGCAAAGTCTTACTGCTGTATCGAATCACTGCTTTTGTAGTGAATTTCTCTTCTTGAACGTATATGAATATCTAACTCCTTCAATGTGGAGGCGTGTTGACTTTTCACAGATATGCATCCACAAGGACCAAAATCCCGGAATCTCTCCCACGAAGGTCACCCAATTCCTGCACCATCTTTCTGCCGACTGAGTGGTGGTTAGGTAGGTGAGGCTGCACAGTCGGAGTCGCTTTTGGCAATGAAAACTCTGCTGCAGCAAAGGAGGTTGAAAGAAGAAAGCCGACGGCTCAGAGCAATAGATGGATTACTCATCAAAGCTGCCTGTTTAGCTGGATGGTAGAAGGACATGATTGCCCAGGATTTTTTTTTCCTCTTAATCTTTAAATTGCTCTTTTGCAAAGCAACAATTCCCATTGTAGTTAGGAATTAATCTCTGCCTGGTTAGTTTGATCAGCCAACTCATAGAGCCATGGACCCATGCCAACAGCTCGCTATTGCAGGGCCCTAGTTCCTTTTTATCTGCTCCATGGCCGCAGATTGCACCCTTAACCACTGCCGGTCATTGTGAAAAAGTGTGTGTTATTGGAATCTTAGAGTGCGAATGAATTCTAGCAGTTGTCCAGTTCTGTCCTTTTACAGACGAGAGACCCAGTCAACTTCTGTCCGAGACCTTGTGACTCCGTAGGTCACGTCCGACTCTAGTTCTCATAAATCCAGTTCAGTGCAAACTGCCTCTTTCAGGAAAGGAGGCTCTTCCTAGAAGCCCCAGGGGAAGTGGACTTTTATGTTTTTCTTCACACTTTGGACCAAATAGAGTGACATTGCAGCGTCGAGGACTTTCTTCTCTTACCACATGGGACACGGTAAGAGGAAACAGGTACTATGAGCAAAAGCAAGCAAAATGTAGTCGAACAAGATTGCAGTTAGATTTCTTTCTTCCTCACTGTCTTGGTGCTCTGCCATGATTGTTGGCTTAGGTAGTTATTCATTTGTTCTTTCAACAAATATCTGCTGATTTTCCTAAGACCTTAAGAGATTATAATAGATTATAATAGATTATTCGGCACCAATTCCAGACTATGGATGGAATAACAAGGTATAGAGAGTGTTGTGAGAAAAGATAATTGGGCCTTCTTCATAAACTAAGTAAATTATTATTTACTGAGCATTCCCTACACGTTGAAAACTAATAGAGCCAACAGTTGGTAATGTTCTATTTGTACATAACTGGCAAGGATTACACAAATGTATTCACATTCACTTGGTGAAAAATTCATTGAGTTGTGCTCTTAAATTTTGAGCACTTCTCTGTATGTAGTCACACTTCAATAAAAAGTTTTTAAAAGATGCAAACTATAAGAGGCAATTAACAGACACAATCCCAGTTTTCAAGGAGCTTATATTTTGATATAGCCATCCTATAACATTTATAGAAAAGAAGTCCCCCACTCTTTCACTTTACAAAGCAGAGCACTGAAGCCTAGAAAGGTCACGTGGCTGATCTGGGAAGAGCTGGGAGTAGGACCTGGCTTTTTTGGTTTGACATTCTTTTCACACTGTGATTCCCCTCTTTCTCAGTACAGCATTCTGTTTTAAGGGCAATCTTTGAAGAGGGTCCTGAGAAAAATCTAACACTTCTTTTCTTCTTGGCCTTGTTCTAGTCTTTCTAGACTGTGAGCTGAAATTTTTAGTCTCTTTTGAGTTACTAAACTGTAAAGTTCTGAAATTGAATAGAGGTACTCACTTTGATGAAGTTTACTTGATGGGGAAAAGGCAGTTGCCTCTGCACTGCAAGTGGGCTGCAAACTTACACCGTTGACAAACTAACATGCTCTTTCACCTGAAATGTTTCTTTTTTTACGCTTGCAAGTCTGAGATTCTCCTTATCATTTCTGAAGTTGACAAAAACTAGGATGTGGGAATTACCCTCTTTTGAGGAACAAGTCACACTATTATATATCTTCGCTATCTCTCCCCAAAGATGTTTAGAGAACCAACCATGTGTTTACATCAAAACTGAGTGGTTCCAAAGGGTTCCTACAGGGCTTTGTGGAGGGCACATCTGGGGGCACACCAGTCAGCTGCATGGAAAGCCTGGAACCCTTCAGGCCATGGCGCTGGAGCTGGTGTCACTCTCTATGCCACCTCTTAGATCCCTCCTACCTGACTTAACATTCCAGAGCCTTCTCTTCTAGAAACGCTAAGAACACATCTGAACTTCTAGGGACCTCTAACTATCCCCAAAGTGCCCACGAAAGACTAAACTATGGTTTACAGAGACTGCTCTTACTTGGTCCTTTACCTACACTACCAGGATCCTTTCTAGTATGGGCCCCTCTGCCTCAACCCTCCTCTCATCTAATATTGTCCAAGATCTTATCCCCCACCTTCAACCCAAGGTCACGTTCTCTAAGCAATCTCTTCCATGGCATCAACTCACCTGTGTCCTAATGACTGCCTGCTTTAGTTTTACCTCTTGCCAAGATATATTTACAGTGCCAAGGTTTAGCTTCCTAGTAGCCTACTGGAAATTTCCACAAGGGTGTCCCACAGGCCCTTCAAAGTCAGTTTGTACAAAAGTGCCTGTCATCTTTCTGGCTGAATGGTTTCTTCCTCCTGTATCTCAATATTGGCCCATTATCCATCAGATACCCAAGCCAGAAGCCAAGGGTCATAAAATTCTCTTCTCTTCCTTTTATCAACCACATTCAATCAGTTATCTATTAATTTAATCACCCAGAGGAATTAGTAGTTATTGATTACCTATTTCATAATATTCTGAGAACTAAATGAGAAAACCCATGTAAATCACTTATACGGTGCCTGAATAGTAAATATTCAGTGAATTACTATTATCAATCCTAGTAGTATTATCACTACTACTGTGGCTGCTTTGATCAGATAGATGGATAGATGAATAGATGGAAAGATAGAAACAATGGCATAATTCAGGTATCTGACACTTTGTATTCATTATTTACTCATTCAAAACTATTTATAGCGTACTACACTAATATTCTAACACCAATTCCAATGTGTGGGTTCTTTCTCCACACCAAACAATTAGACACCGGCAGAGTGTCCTACAATTCAACTGTTACAGTTCTAACACTGCCTGGAGATAGCATCAGATTCCACATGTTAAGGGCTCAGTACTACAAGACTATCCTCATTTCAGATGTGAGTCACATGTCTGGGTTGTCGCCTACGTTTCTGACCGATTGGCTATAAATCAGAGGCTCCCAAGACTCCCTTCTTGGGTTTGATTAATTTGCTAGAGCAGCTCACAGAACTCAGGAAACCAGTTTACTCACTAGATTACTGGTTTATTACAAAGGATAATAAAGGACACAAATCAACAGTCAGAGGAAGAGATACATAGGGTGAGGTCTCAAATGCAGGAGCTTCTTCCCCGCGGATTCTGGGGCCCAGCACCACAGCATGTGGATGCATTCTGGTTCTCCAATCTGGAACCTCTGGTAAGCCTGTCCTTTTGGATTTTTTGGGAGGCTTCATTACATAGGCATGATTAATTAAATCATTGGCATTAGTGATTGAACTGGATCTCCAGACCCTCACCTCTCCCAGGAAGTCAGGGGGCGGGTTCCAACCCTCTGATCATGTGGTTGGCTCCACTGGCAACCCGTCCCCATCCTTAGATGCTTTCCAAAAATCACCTTACTAACATAAGACTCCTTTATTGCTCTCATCACAGCAAATTCTAAGGGTTTTAGGAGCTCGGTGACAGGAACTGGAAGAAGATGAAATACATATTTTTTATTATAAATCACAATATCACAACAACTACGTGCTAGATGCACTCCTAGGTTCTAGGGATAGAGAATGAAACAAACGATTTACTCTCATCGACCTTATATTTTAGTGAAAAGAGACAATAAATAAATAAATAAATAATATATCATGCGGTGATAAATCCTAATCAAGAAAATAAAGCAGGATAAGGAGGACAAAGGATGGAGAGGATACTATTTTATATGGGGCAATCAGAAGTAACATCTCTGACAAAGTGAAATTTGAGAAGTCGGAAGGATGTGAAGGTACAAGCATCCAGGCTCGGGGGGCAGTGGCTGCAGTGGCTCTGAGTGTGAGCACACAGGTGTCTTCAAGGAAACGCAAGGAGGCCAGAATGCCTGGCGTGAGGAGTAGGGAGAGGGAGGAGTCGTTAGTGGTGGTCGTTATCTCACCTCATCCTGATTATAATTCTTCAAAGTAAGTGTTATTATAGCCACTTTACAGATAAGAGATCTCAGGCTCATAAAGACTCAATTGTTTGTCTCACTGCCTGCAAGGATTTCCACAAAGTCTCAAGCTAAGTCTATAGTATCTGCTGCCTCCCCTCCATCTTCGCCTCAGTTCAGACCATCTTCATGTCTTGCCTGGACTATTGCAATAGACTCCTAACTGGCCTCCTCACTCTAGTCTCTTCTGCCTCCAATGGGCCACACCACCCTCAGAATGACTTTCTATAATACACTGATTGTATCAATTCCCTATTTAAAATCCTTCAATAGTTTCCCATCCTCCAGACCCAGAGGGTCAGGGTCAACTCCTCAGAGGCAGAACAGGCTCATCTCTGCAGATCTGCTTCCTATCACAACCCACGCATGTGGTCCTCCACCCGTTCCAGATCAGGCTTCCTCCTGTTCCTGTGCAGTTGCAGATGTTGCTTTCTCAGCCTCTAACTCCCTGTCTTCTCTTGTCTACAGAGAGAGCCCTACTCCATGTTCACGACTCAGCTGAGGAAGCCTCCTTGACCCTCTCTCTGCTCCCATGCTTTGTGTCTATGCCTCAGTACAATTCTGATTACACTGTGACTGCCAGGTCCTCTCCGAAGTCAAGAGAGGCCTGGGGCACCCATCTTATGAGGATCCTGACATACTGAATATGAAGAAATATAAGAATTACAAATATGTGGTGTAATTTGAATTCTTACATAATACACACATGAACACACACACACACACACACACACACACACACAAACACTTCTAAATATAGGTGGACTACGCTGATACCTGAAACAAACGACTTCTATGAATGAATGAATGTGTCTTTCCATGTGGAACAAAGAGAATAATATCTCCGTTGGTAAATGACCAGAATATAGACCACACAGAAGGAACACAAAAGCCTCTCTTTAGTTGTTTGATATCCTTGGCATTTCTGCTAAGAGGCCAGTGAACTGGAACACTTTTATTTATCAAGGAAATAAAAATGAGATTGCTACAAGACCTCATTTCACAGGAGCAACTGTGGCCACAAAGCTCACGTGTAAGAGGTTTTCCTCAGCTGCTCTTGAGAGCTGTCTTGAGGGCGACCAGCTGCGTGCTCCCATTTGCGAACCGCAGACTCTGGTTCTGAAAGGCATGGGGCCAAAGGAATAGAGAAATGGACAAGATGTCAGGAAATCTTGGCACTCCTCCTGGTTTTGCTGCTAGTTTATCTTTCCTTAAATGGGTTTCCTTGCAATATAGGCATATGATTATGTTATGGTTATATCCATTAGGGATATGAAGCAGCTTATGTCTTACATTCCTCAACATAAAACTCACATGAACCCATTACGGAAAAATGGGATAGTGTAGATAAGTATAAAACTTGGAAATTACCCAGGCGATTGAGACTGAGAGATAGGGTGTTGTACGAGTTAGAATTTCTACAGCATAAAAAGACTTGAATCACTTGAAAGCAAATTCTTCAGAAAAAAAATCACTTCTATGAAAATAGCAACATACTCATTTTTGGAGTTACTACACTTCACTTGAGTTCTGAAAATCCTGGAGAGTTTCGCCAGCACCACTGGAGAAGTTATATTCTTTCCAACGTAATGTCTAATAATAAGAAAAACTATTTGGAATGATTGTTTTCTTTCTTTTCTTTTCTGTCCTTTTTAATTTTAAAGCTACAACCAAAGGCATTCCAAAGGGAAGCATTCTAACCCAGTATAAATAGAGAACCTAGAACAAAAGACTATTTCAGTCTGGAGTCAGGCAACGAAATGTCACGACCTTTGCCCTAAGAGTTTGATTTTCAGTAAAATTTCGCTATAGAGTTTTCTAGCAACCGAGTGTTTTGAACATGAAATGTGGGAAAATTTTACTTGAGGGCAACACTGCTTTCTAGGATATGGTCCAAGACATTTAAAATGAATGTTGAATAGGGCCTTTTAGAAGTTTCACTGACTATGGCTCCATCTGCAACAAGGTCCCCAGAGGCCCAGGGCTATATCACTGCATCCCCAGCAGTGTGGTCCAGAAGACCCTCAATACATTTTTGTTGAATTACATGTTGAATTACATGAATTGAACATGCCTTCTATCTTTTACTGAACAAACAACTGGGAGACCACCACTCTGTATTTCAAGGCAATATTTTTAAGACCTAAACAATGTTTCTTTACGTATTTTGATGTTTTTCACTGTCTCGGGCAGGAAGAAATATACCACCAAGTGATAAAGTGTCTTCTTTTTTCCCTGAGGACTGCTGCCATAGCCAGGGCTTGAAGGGGCTGGGAAGGGGTTGAGTACTAGAACTTTCCATGTGTTACTACACACCTTAATGGATCTGAGACTTATTTCCACTCTGGCCCTGGTAACTGAGGTGGGGTGTGGAGGCAAAGAATGAGCATTTGGAGTTAATCCCTCTTCCAAATAGCCCTTTTAATCCCACCTACTTCAAGAAAAATAGATCTCTGGCTGGGGTGAGTATGCAGGAAAGGAGGCAGTGGTTTTAAGCATAAACTCCCATCCTGGGGTGATCAACCTTAAACAGGGCATCTAACCTTCCTGAGCCTCAGTCACCTCACGTGTTAAGTGTAGATAATATCTACCTCAAAGATTAGAGAGAGAGATCGCAGGAGTTTTAATAAGTAGCTGGGATGCAAGCTCTCTTTTTATTACAAAAATCTCCAGTACCCATTATCTCACTGTTCAGCATTCATTTGTTGGCACATCTCTTCCCCTTACTAGGCTGTGGGTCCCTTTAAGGACAAGGATTGTGTATGACTTATATTTTCCCAAATTCGTGGGATCTAGCAGAATCGCTGATGCACAGACTTTCAGCAAATGTCAGTCGAACGGATGAATTTTAAAATATGGCATATATTTCTTCTTAATTTTTATAGCTTTGTATAGGGAAAAAATGTCTCTTTCTTCTAATAGTGAAAGACTAACACGCTACACATGGCACTAGATTTAGATCTCAAATGTCCTTGATTCATATTTTACCCTCTATATTGAAAAATGCCACTTCCTTTCACCTCATCTCCTACTACAAGTCTGGGAAGCATTTAGCACCACAATGAAATTAGGTGGGGGACTAACTCAGGAGGGCAAGAGCATTCTCAGCGCCCATGGCCAGACTTTATGGACACCGCTGGGCTCCCATATGAATCTATTCCAATAAAATGCATAAATTTGTCCGATGTGCTGAACAAAGCAGGAAGCTGGGGATTCAGTAAATTAAGGACAATTATTATCTTGACAACTTCCATATATTTTAAGGACGAGGGGAAGACGGAAGCTTTGGTTGAGGAAAGGGCATAGAGCCAGAAAATCTAAGATTTACTCTGGTTTTACCAATTACAAGTTGGATGACCATGAGCAAGCCATCTAACAACGCATAGATTTTTATCTCAATCATTGGCTAATAGGGATAATGATACCTATTCCAAAAGGCTGTGGAAGATGAAGATAATGTACGTGAAATGCAGTGTATGATCACAGAGAATACCGTAATCAGTGTTAGTTGAGGGTGAATCAACTTGGAACCTAGAATTTCTGGTCGTCAGTATGAGAGCGAGTATTTCTCTCCTCTCAGGGAGATGTAGTTACAGAGCCATCCAGCTTTAATCAAATCTAGTATTCGAAAATACAAGTCCACAAAATAATTCAAGCCCACTTATTTCACTACCAAAGGATACTTTACAAAATGAGTCACGATTGGATGCCACTAAACAAAAACTGAACTTGAGGCAATTAAAATTCAACACAATTTATAAAAACAGTTATTATGCATGACTTTTCAGATTTAAAAAAAAGCACTCAATCAGGAACTGTGGTCTCCATTTTGCAGCAAAGGGGACAGACGCCTGGAGAGTTAAGTAGTTTTTTTCAAGATGGCTGATGCACTGGACACCTATGCATTTACTCATTGAATCCCAAACAGTTAAAAGTGCTAACCTCAAAAATAAAAATAGTAATATTTAGCACTACTTTTTAAAAAATCAGCTCTTTGGGGCTGGCCCCATGGCTTAGTGGTTAAAGTTCGCATGCTCTGCTTCAGCAGCCTGGGTTCGCAGGTTTGAATCCCAGGCATGGACCTACACCACTTGTCAGCCATGCTGTGGTGGCAACTCACATACAAAATAGAGGAAGATTGGCATGGATGTCAGCTCAGGGCTAATCTTTCTCAAGCAAAAAAAGAGGGGGATTGGTAGAGGATTCTAGCTCAGGGTGAATCTTCCTAATGAGCTCTTTTGAGGTTTAATTTACACATACCAGTTTTGAGCATATAATTCCATGAGTTTTGACACATATGCACAATCATGTCTCCATCACTACAATGATGATATAGAATACTTCCATCACCCCAAAAAGCTCCTTTGTGCTCCCTTACAGTTATTTCCCTCCCCTCTACTTGTAGCCTGGGGCAAACATGGTTCTACTTTGTGTTATGATAGTTTTGTTTTTTCTAGAATTTCACGTAAATGGAATCATACAGTATGTCACTTTTCAAGCCTGGTTCTTCTGCTTAGCATAATTCATTTGAGATTCATCCATGTTGTTGTGTGTATCATTCCCTGCAGGTAGTTCATTCCTTTTCATTGCTGAGTAGTCTTCTATTTGTGGATGTACTCAGTTGGTTGATCCCTTCTCCAGTTCATGGACATTGATTATTTCTAGTTTGAGTTATTATGAATAAACTTGCTATGAATAATTGCATGCAAGTCTTTGTGTAAAAATGTTTTCATTTCACTTGGATAAATACCTAGGAGTGGGATTGTTGCGTCATATGGTAAATGTGTATTTAATTTTATAAGAAGCTGCCAAAGAATTTTTCAAAGTGGCTATACTATTCTACAGTCCCACCAGCAGTGTATGAGGATTCCAATTTCTCAACATCCTCACCAACACTTGTTACTATCTGACTTTTTGATTATATGCATCCTAGTGGGAGTGTGAAGTGGTATCTCACTGTGGTTTTAATTTGCATTTCCCTGATGACTAATAATGCTGGGAATCTTCCTATGTCCTCATTTACCATTCATACATTATTTTGGTAGACTGCCTATTCAAATCTTTTGCCTATTTTTTAAAATTGGGTTCTGTGTCTTCTTATCAATGAGTTGCAACAATTCTTTACATGTCTGGATACAAGATCTTCATCAGATATATTTTGCAGATATTTTCTTCCAAGTGGTGCCCAAGTCCCAAACCTTAGAGTCATCTTTGACACCTCTCATTCTCTTTCCCTTCACAGTCCAATCCTCTAGCCTATCTTAACATGTCTCCAGAATCTGACACTTCTCACCACCTCCCCTGCTGCCACACTGCTCCGTCATCTCTCAGCTGGATTACTGCAGTAACCTCTTGCTGGTCTCCTTGCTCCTTCATTCTATTCTAAACACAGCATCCTGAGTGATCTTTTTAAACCATAAACAAGATCATGTCACCTTTCCACTCAAAACCCTTCAAAAGCTTCCTTTTACTAAGTCAAAAACTACAGGCAGTTATAAAAACAGAGAAAATTCCATTTACATTTTTTGAAATCAGATTTGACAGTACAGTATAACAAAATCTTTTCGGTACATCAAACATAAAGGATTTCAAGTATGGTATCTGGAAGATCTAATACCATTTGCCATTGAAATTCCAGCCACTTTATGCAGAAAACACTAACTTTTCTAGGGCTGCCCAGCTTCCAAGGCAGAGTAAGTCTATGCTGAAAAAGAGATAACCCTGTAATTGGCTTCCTCTTGTTGGTTCAGAGTTAGGTTAGCTAAGAGCAGGGAGTGTGGTGCTGTCAGGGGGCAATGCCAAGCAATCTTACTCTTCCTTTTAGCTTAACCCTTTAAGTAACTTCATGTGTCTACATTAGTTTGATGAGATGATTAATTATGCAGTTCTTAACTGTAATAAAGTCCTCTGTTGAGTCTTATCATTGACATGCTTGTTCCTGTGACTCCAAATACTTTACCCTATTTCAGGCCCAAACTGACAATTCTTTATGCCCAGAGAATTTGTTAAGCGAAATTCTACTATGATCATGACAACAAAGAGAGATTATAAGCAAGTCAGGCTTAATTCATCTAATCTGAATATTTAGGAATTGTCATTTCTACCAGAAATGACCCTTTCAAGCTAGCCTACATGATTTTTAATGCCCCTATTAGAATGTATTTTGCATTCAGATTATAGTAAGATGCTAGTAAGGGGAAGGCCACTTGGGTAATGATTTTAAAGCAATTTTTAGAATCTATTTATCTCTAATAAAGAGACTAGAACTCATATAAGTGAAGGTCAAGAAACACACAAAACAGTTGTGCATTCAAGTAGCACAAACAAGTCTTTCTCTGAGTCACATGCGAAGGAATAGGATTTCCGGGATTATTTTTAAATAGGGTGAGGAGATTTTTAAATTTGGGAACTAATGAAATTTTATTTTCCCCCTGAGGAAATTACTTGACTTCTGGAAATATCCATTTTGTTTGAATTTTTTTTATGTTGATAAATTGAATAACCACAAACTGTTAATACAAAAACAAAATCCAAAACTAACACAGTTGGCTAAAGCGCTTTAATGCCATAAAGTTTCACAGTCAGGTCAGCTGGAAAAAGTAAATCAAAGAAGCTGCACTCAAAATTATAAACTTGAATAAGAAAATGAGGCTCATAGCTACAGGTAAACATTGTTTTAGAACATAGAACCTGTTTGCTAAATTTCCAAATATTTCATTCGAATGTGAGGAATATGACTATTTCCACTAGAAATATTCCAGTTTGGTCTGAATTACTGTGAAAATAGAAAAAAAGTCATAGTGTACTTCCACAAAATTATTTCTTAGGCATGTGCTATCTGCTTTTTATTTTGTGAACCAGGGAGGATAAAACCAACACCCATGAGTATATAGTGTTCTAAAGTAAAAATATATAAGGTTGAGAAGAAAAACATAGGATGGAGGTGAGTGTCAGGCCATTGAATACCTCACAAAGATGTACTTCTTGGCCTGGCAACATTCTTAGGTAACAAGGTGATCTCTTTTCTGCCCTCAGCATCCCAGGGGTGCGGTATTATCTTAACCTTACACATGCTATGATCTGGTTTAAAGAGCAGAGTTTAAGAGAAGTCAGTGAAATTTGTTTTGGAATATATCGAGAAAATATGGCCTCGAGCCCTGCTCTGCTTCATACAAGGTCTCGGCCATAATAAATCCCTTTCAAAGAATTTTGTTAAAAATGCAGGCACACCCAATCCCTTCTCCAACTAGGTTCATATCAACAAACGTTCCATCTTTTCCACAATAAAGCAAGTTGGCCTCTTCATCAGGCCTAACTAGGATATAATAAAAATGATGATGATAATAATAGTATTTATTTATTCATCATCTGTTTGCATGCTTCTGTACTAGGGGCCTTCTATACATCATCCAATTTACTGCTCATAAAATGGCATGAGATAGGCATGATTAGCTTTATTTTACAGATGAGAACAGTAAGATTCAGAAAGGTTCAGTAACTTGGTATCAAAAATTAGTATACGATATTGGAATTTGTACCAGATGCATCTTTATTCTAAAGTTTGTGCTTATGGCTTCCATATTCCTTTTTATCATGCTTGTCTTTTCAATGCTGTCTCATGTTTGGACGTGGAAATTGGCCATCAAGCTTCCTCTATCATGCTTCCAAATAAATAAGAGATGCAAAGAGCATAACTGCTTGAATGGTAAAACCACAGCTTCTTATTTTCCTTTTAATGACCCTTTTCCACATTTGGCTTCCAGACCCCTATAAGCAATATTAGAATTGCACACACCTCCTAGGCAAGGAGTCATTTTCAATGTCACACACTATGACTGGCTGACAGATCATCATTTGCTGAACCTGTCCTTTTCTCTTTGTTCCTAAAGACATCTAGGCCCTTGTCGAGGCCACTAACAAGTTCCATCTTGCTACATTTGGTGGTCAATTTTCAGTCTTCTCACTTGATCTATCAGCCACATTTGATGGTTGATCAGCCCCCTCCTTTACTTGGCTTCCAGGATATGGTTCCCTGGCCGCTTCTCCTTAGACCCCTTTGCTTGTTTCTTCTTGTCCTCCTAGTTTCTAAATATAGGGGTGCCCCCCGGGCTCAGTCCTTAGATCTCTTCTCCACTACCCTCACTCCCTGGGTGACCTCATCCTTTATATGGCTTTACCTCTCTTTCTATATTGACGACTTTCAAACCAATATCTTCATCCTCAGCCTCTTCCCTGAACTCCAGACTGGTATGTCCAATGGCCTGCTTATCTTGGATGTTCAAGAGGAAAAATAATTCAAGATCAAACTCCTGGTTTCCCCTTTCAAAGCTCCTCTTTTCATACTCTTCCTCATTTAAGTAACTGGCAACTCACTTCTTACTGTTGATGAGGCTCAAATCCTTGGAGTCATTCCTGGAAAGAAATGTCAAATCCATCAGCAAATCTGGCTGATGGTTTTGGCTTTTTTCTAAGATATATCCAGAATCTAAATACTTCTCACCACCTCCTCTGTCACCATCCTGGTTCAGGCTATTATTATTTCTCACTGGGATTTCTGCAATGGCCTTTCAAATGTCTCCTGCTTCAACCCCTACCCCAAATTCTATTATCAACACAACAGACAGACTTATTCTTTAAAACATAAGTAAGATCATGTCACTCTGCTCAAAACCCAACAAAGTCTTCACACTTATTCAGAGCAAAAGGCAAAGTCCATACAACAGCCTGCCAGATTCTACATGACTTCACCTCCTGTTACTTCTGACTTCATCTCCTATTAATCTCCCCTCACTTACTCTTCTCTGGACTCCTTTGCTTTTCTTCAAATGTGGCAAGTACATTCTCACCTAAAGGCTGTTGCATTTGCTATTTCTTCTGCCTGGAATTTATCTCCCCTATCCACATGGTCTGTTCCCTGTTTCCTTCAGATCTCTGCCTCAAATGATCACCAATTAGAGACCACCTTCCCTGCTCACTCCTCGCACAACCCCCTTCAGCCCACCTCATCTCTCTGATCCAGCTTTATTGTTCTCCATAGTATTTTTCACTATTTGAAACATTTTCTTGTTTCTGTTTTATTTTTAATTTCTTGTCTGTTTTACCTAGAATTTAAGCTCCAGAATGGGAAGAATTTCTTTTGTTCCTTCTTGTCTCCCTAGCACCTGGAACAGGACCTGACCCATAGTATAACTATTTATTGAATGACTGGGCTATGGCAATTTGCGTTCATTGAACCCCTAATAGCATCATGTCCTACTTCCTGACAAGGCTGTCTCCTCCGCCTAAACTTTAGACTTTCCCTTATGGCCCAATAGCCATATATTCACGTCTTCCCACTGCCCTATAGGTCAGAGTCAGTTCCTGGGCTCTGGTGCCATTGAGGACCTGGGCTCTATCCCTCTTTCCTCTCTGTGATCCTCAGTAATTAGTTGAGTCCTTATACTTGTCTTCTTGTGGTCCCAAGAGGATTGCCACAGTTCCAGGGGTCTCTTTATGAGAAAATAACACCTTGCTAAAAAGAGAGATTTCCTCCCATGGTTTGTTTTTCATTAGGGAAACAAACCATTCCCTCAGGGAAGACTGGCAGCTCTCTTCCCTTTACTGTGTCAAATGCTCATTTATTAAGTGCAAGGGAGGCCAGGAAAGTGAGTTGCTGGCACCAGCGGCCTCTGTAATGGGAGGCAGAAAATTTGCAGGCGAGGGAAAGGATGGTTGTTGGATAGGCAAGCAAGAGCATCTGCTACAGTGCACATCTTCTTGACTTCAAGAAAATTTTCTTCTCCTCTTGTTTATCTTCTCTTTTTCTGTTACAGACTCTTGTTCTTGCTTTAGAGGTACAGTATCTTATTTTGTCTCTTATGTTTAGTATTATTAAACAATCATATTAATAGAAGTAAACACAATATTTTGACGTTTTCTTCTGTTCCCTGCTTTATCTCTATTTTCTCAGAGTTCTCTTTATGTGTTTTTTGTTTTTATTCTGTTTTGTTTGGGGTGGTCTTTCTCTTTTATGTTAGGGACTGTTCCCCTTGTTTGCCTTTCATATTTAAAAGACACCAAAAGAGTTGACTGGAAAGAGTTATGTGTCCATCAGGGGGCAGAGAGTGAGGACAGATGGATTTACTAGAGGGTTCTTGTGGGGAGAGATGTCCTCTTCAGTGGTGGACTCCCAAATGCAATATGTGGAGATCTTTCCTTTAGGATCTCTCAGTTTCTTTGAAAAAGAACATTCACTCTCAAATCTCAGTGCCTCTTTGATGGGGGGTGGGAAATGGTAAGGTGCCTGGATGCTAAGAAGGGGGCTGAGGTTCCCAGAATCTCATGTAGAAATTTTAGCTTAATTCCCCCAGACCTCTGCTTTACGTGGTACCCACACTTTTGGTACCTCTTTGGTTCAATTTTTCTAAAAAATTAATCTTCAATTTCTTGTAACAGTGGGAGAGGGAGATGAGGGTGGGTTGGGAGGAGAGGCGAGCTCACTTGACTTCAGATAACGGAGTCGGCTGGGGGGACCAGGAAGTCCAGCTGCTCTGTCCAGACCTCAGTCCGTTATCTGTTGTACCTGACGTCTCCGGAGCGCTCTGTCTCTCAAGGCCCTGCTTCATTTGCTTTGGTGTCCTTCTCGGCAGGCACTTGGGTCCTCCTCTCCTCCATGACATTAGGTCCCTTATCTCTGGCGCTGTTATCTCCTCTCCTGTTCAGTTTGTGATTTGTGGTTTCATACACAGGTATCCCCTGCTTTTCAAAATTTCGCTTTACGCCACTTCGCTTTTACGAAAGACCTACGTTAGTACCTGTTTTCACTAACCGGAAGAAAACCAGAACCTAGCGTTCAGCTTTTTGTTTTGAGCGAGCTGTTAGAGTGGCAGCACGCATCCTGGAGCAGTGAGAGTGGCGCCGCGAAGCTCCTTCCCCGGGAATTACATTCAGCATCTCAGCATCACGCCGCCCTAGCTTTGAACTGTGTCTGTGAGCATCTGGGCTTTATCTGGATTTACTTTGTGCGTCCATTAGCAAGACATGTGCTGAGGTAATTACTTCTTCCATTTATACCATTTCGCCTTATGAAACTTAAAGGTTTCATAGGAATGCCCTACTTTCAGATGGGCAGGGGTGGGGTGTCCTCTACAGAGTGTGTGTGTGTGTCTGTGTGTGTATAAAATATATTAATGTCATTTTAGCGGATAAGGCAAATCAAATATATGTGGTCAAGCTGTCATTTTTATACAGGTATTCCAGGACTTTAAAGACTACATAAATTCAAATCTGTCAGGGACCCTACTGATCTTGAAAGCCGACCTTGTCACTTCACAAAAGAAAGGCAAGCCCAGACAAATGAGTTGCTTGCCAAAGTGAACTTTAGAAATGGGGGACAGCAGGAAGACATCATCAGGCTTGCATGCTCTTGAGTCAGGCTGCCTAGTTTTGCATCTCAGCCCCATTCTCAACCAGCTCTATGATCTTGGGACAGTTTCTGAAACTCTCTTTGGCTCACTTTCCTCGTAGGCAAAATGGGGACGATAATAGTTATCTAACTCATCACCTTATGATTGGTATTAATGCATTAATATTCGTAAAGCTCTTAAAACAGTACTTTCACACAGTAGTTAATATTACTATTATTAGTCTGGATAAATCTAACTCAACTTTTAAAAAAACGCATGCATCATACTATTATAGTAGAAAGAGATCTTAATTTAAGAATTTGTACAAATAATATTAGGGATAATTTATTCTAGATATATAAGCTTTATATGTAGCTATTAGCCTAATAATGCTGCTGACAGAAAAATCATTATCCCTGGAAAAGTCTGCATTAATCCATGCATTTGAAATATGTTTAAATTTATCCATTAAAAGAAAAAAACTGAATTACATAATGGTTTCCAAATTAAAGTATGCTCATTAATGACCTAAAAGTACTAATAATTCTAATTCTTACAAGAACACTACCTAAAAACGTCAAAAAAGTTATCTTTTTTTGATGGTCTAAATTGGTCTGCATTAAATGTGAGTGGATTTTGCTTTAAATAAAGAAATAAAACTAAGATATGTTTCTTTCATAGTTAAATATCTCCCTGCCTACAATTTAACAATAGTTCAAAGTGATTTAAAGAATTGAACAATAGAGGCATAATTAATAGCTTCCTGAGTGACTTGGGCTCAGAAAGCAGTGGAATAAGAAACAAATTATTTTCGTCTTAAGAAATTATCTTAACAAGAGGAGGAGAGATAACATTGTACATTTTCACTTCTTTGATCTCTTAATGACAGGCCAAGATGAACTTCAGAAGTTTGCCCTTACCAGAATTCTGGTTGGGGCAGCTTCTGAGGGTCCCTTCCAGCTGTCTTTTCTAATTAGCAGAGACTCTACAACCAAAACAACACACAGAGGTCAGTCAGGCACCAACGCCCACGCCAGTACCTCAGCAGGGGCTCTAAGAGAGGAAGGAGTAATTCCTGGCTTCTACAGTCACATGCCTACAAATACTTCCTACTACTGTATTTCCATTCGCATTTTTAGCAAAGGCGTTGCTGATTCATCACGACTACTGGTCCACTGTGACTGCTGAGTCTTTTCCTGTGGCATTTCTGCCTAGTCATTTCTATCTGTGGTGTGAGCTTTCAGGGCCCTTGACGTATTGTTGTGCCCTTTTTCTCACCAAGAGCCATCCTGTTTTTATGGTATTATTGACTAATTTGCCAATGTCTGTTTGGAGTCCACTTCTGTTGCTGAGAAGAAAATAATGCTAGGCAAACAAAAAAAGAAATATTTTCAAAACTATCCTCCAAATGAATGCCAAATTAATAAAAAGAAAGTTAAATAATTCTTGTCCTTGAAAGCTATGAATCTCAAGCATTTTAATATATGTTGAAATTACCTAAGTTGTTAATAATCATATTGCATTTAATAATGGTAAACTCATGCCAGAAAGTAATCAATGCTAGAATCTGAAATGAAAACACAAACACTAAATTCAAACTGTATTATAGCACAATGACCATCATAAAAGATTTTTAAAGAAGTTAATTTCCCATAAATATTTTTCCCAAGTTATTTTATTATATGCAATTATTTTTTTTTTACCATCCAAATCCAAATTATTTCTTGGTAACTCTTCTAGCTTATAAAGTCCATGTGTTTTATAAAATACATATGGAATATGTAATGTCATAAAGGCTTTATGGCCTTGATGCTAGGTTTCATATTCTACATCAGTTACAAAATGTAGATAAAAATAGCCTAACTTATAAAATATGGGCAAGGATTTTTGCTGCCTGCAATTATTTTTGTGCCAAAAATTATCTGGACATAATTAATAAAACATCACATTGTATCCTTTTTGGAAAAGGTGAGGTACAAATAAATTAAAATGAGTATCAGCATATTTACTGTATATATGCAGCATGCTCAAGTTCCATGGGTCCAGCATGCACGTGAAAGAGGAATGGGGCAACGCGAAGACATGAGATATGATCGGAACCCTGAGGCATCTGATGCAATCCATACTCCTAGTAGACGCACTTTCTGGTGAGCCAGGCCCTGCCCAGTTCCCAGGTTCTGCAGTCTTCGCTCCTAAAAGCTAAGTCACCTGATGCTCACCCCCACCTCACCTGCCAGCTCAACCTCATAAATCTCTAGGAACAAACCCAACCTTAGAAGGTATTAGATCTCTTTGGAACTGTTGGGCAGGAAATGGAGGCTAACGCCCCACGATTCAGTATTACGCCTCTCCTGCTGGCTTTGGCATTCTGCCTTGTTCCCATGATCCAGTATCCACTGTGTACTCTGGAATTCCACCTTGTCCTGTTTTCTGTGCACAAGTCCCCTCCTAGAAACTTGCCCAGCACTCCTAAAGAACTGGGGAGATCCTTTCTCCTGCCTATCCAACTCCTAGGCATTGGGGTCCTTTTCTTCCTCTACAGCAACAAGAAGTGGCTGTGGTGTTGTGGTTAAAAGCCCCAGTTCGGGGAGCTGGCCCGCTGGCATAGTGGTTAAGTTTGCACACTCAGCTTCTGCAGCCTGGGGTTCATGGGTTCAGATCCAAGGCACAGACCTATACACTGCAGTGTCCCACATACAAAATAGAGTAAGATTGCCACAGGTCTTAGCTCAGGGACAATCTTCCTCACAAAAACAAACAAACAAATGAAAGCCCTAGTTCGGGAGTCTGACAGACCTCCACTTCCGAGCCGTGTGGCAGTCACAGAGATTAGCACAGTCCTCCCCAGAGTGGTCTCTGAAAACATGGTGGCCTCTGTCATTTAATAATTACTTCTGCATTATTCTCTTATTTGCCCTCTTATTATTCTTATTTTCATAAGGAAAGACAAATCCTAACAAGCATCTCTATAGAAAACTAAATTTGAATACAAAGAATGTACATTAATAAAATGCATAGATATTTACAAAATAAAGACTATAAGGAATGAGAACTAAAAATGTTGCTTATAAACCCTACCATTAATTTGATTACACAAATGGGCTTGGGTTGCATTTTTTTTTTTTAATATCTTTTACTTGATAGAATCAGAAATCTCAAAGTAAACTCCCCTAGGGCAATGTTAGATGATCTCTTTTAAGGTTACCTAGACATTTGCTTCATGCCAAGTTTCTTCATCCATGCATGCCGAAAGCCAGAAGTAAATATATCTTAAGAACTAAAGGTCGAAGACAAAACAGGTAATGTCAACACTGTTTCAGTAACTGTATGAACACGACAGATGTTTCAGCGTCTCTATCCAGAGGTCACAGGGAAATTCTGTTCTGGTTTTCATAAGCACTTTTCATTAATTTTAAGGATTTATGTGGATTGATTCAAACCACCCAGGCCTCTCCCTGACTAATTCTTTAGTAAATAACTCTCTCTTTGAAGTCCACAAAAACGTTTTGAGGATGCTAAAAATATTTTAGATCCTAAAGTGGAAAAAATATTCAGCCTCAAAGGAATACCTCACCATTTGCAAAAGAGTATCGGGATAGTATTACAGGACCCAAGATTTAAGAATGACCACAGGGTAAAGACAATGTTTTCTGTTACATTTCAGCCATTCAAACACTTGCAAATTATATTGCCAAAAAAAAGGGGGAGCTACCAATTCATCAAGTTGTACATTTTTTTCACAACTTAATATATCCAAAATCAGGATGCATCTTGCAATCCATGTCATGTCCTGGCTTAATTTACAGCACTTTTTTCTTTCTTAGTGGTACATAAAATAATGGTGTACTTTGCAATCTATGATATCTTCGATTTAGTGAAATATGTTCAGTTTTGGAATTTCTTTTGTCTCTCATCTTCCCTTTTCTGGTCCTTTATTTTCCTCTACTTTCCTATTCCTTTAGTTTTCCTCCCTTTCTCACTTAAAAAGATACACATTCACAGTCACATATACAGACAACATATAACAACGTTTTGGTCAATGATGGACCACACATACAATGGTGGTCCCATAAGATTAGCACCATATAGCCTAGCTGTACCATCTAGGTTTGTGTAAGTACACTCTATGATGTTCGCACAACGACCAAATTGCCTAACAATGCATTTCTAAGAATGTAGCCCCGTCATTAAGCAAGACATGACTTTATATATCCATATCTATATACATATATACAAATTATATTTAGATATGAATATATACAAATTATATATATATACACACACACACATATGTACCTTTCTTGGGTCCATCCAGCAGCCCTAAAGAATGGGGACCCTCTCTTCTCCACCTGTCCATCTCCAAAGAATTGAATTGGAGTCCTTTTCCTCACCCCAAGCCCAAGATGGAACTCTGCTAAAGGTGGACTTCCGGTCTCAAAAAGAAAGGGGGCCTTCAGGTCAAGGCCCCCTTACTACATGGAAAAAGTTCAGCGAAAGGCCTGTTGTAGGGCAAAGTAAAAATTACTCACTAAAACCAAGGATGTGGGCCTAGTTTATCTATGTTGTCCCCACTCCTCACAGGCATGGATGATAAAAGACTGACGTCAATCCTTTGTTCTGAACTCTGGGAATGAGAAAGAAGAAACGTATTTTAGCTTTTCCCTTCCCTCACGGGAACAGGTTTGTGGCCAACCCTTAGCTCTAATGAGCCACTTTAATAAAGATGCCAGCTTCCCCAGGGGCTCCCGTGCCCTGCATGGCAAATCTCTCAGCCTACTACACTCTGGGCTGTATTTTATCTCCAAAAAGGTTTCTCTTGGTGCTGCCAACACACAGGAATTGTTAATTAACACAAAGCCAAGCATGTTCCAACAGCACTGGGGAGGGGGACCAACGCCAACTACAGCCTGCTTAAAATAAAGTTTCTCTTCAGTTTTTAAAGTCTCCAAGTCTGATGAAGATTTTACTTTGCTCACAGTAAACTGGTGGAAAACAAAGAAAGCAGAGTACTGCACCCTAAATGGCACTTTACCTTCACCTCGGACTGTATATAAATCAGTGAACCTTTAAATGAGGGTGACATTTAAGAGGGAATAAAGGAGAAAAGCTTGGCAAATAATATATCCACACACAAAACGCTGGCTGACAAGTCACTTGCTGGAATCTGCCAATACTCGCATCCAACTCCTCTCAAACCCTTATCTCTTCTCCCAAGCCCCTTATCCAAAAGGCCGCCCACCACTACCCTGACCGAGGCTTCTCAGAACACACTAACTTAGGTAACTCAGGAGGCAGCTGAATCTCGCCTGCTTCTCTTCGATTCAGGTCTCCACACCTGCAGAAGCTTGGTGCTCAGGCTCCCTTGCAATTCTGCTGGATTTGGCTCCCCAAGAGCACCAGCTTTGACTCCAGAGAGCAAGCAGGTGTAGTCAATGTTCACAGCTTTTGGAAAATCTCTATGGTGTAGGAGGAAAGATGAAAAGAAAATCATAGTTTCCCATAATTTACAGGAAAACTAGGTGTCCAGATTTATTATACATTTTCTTGATAGGTACTTCTTCATAGTTTATTAATATATCATATAAAACACTTCAGAAAAATAAGCATTTGTCTATTTACAGATATTGCCATTCTTCCAGCAACTACAGGAGCTGGCTTAACCTAGTCAGGTAAGTATAAAAACAAACACTAGGAAAAAATGGCGCTGATTCATTTGGTGAAATCTCCCTCCTTTTAGCCTAGTACATTTTAACATATCAGTACACCTCCAGAGAGACAGTATGTTTTAGTGGGCACAATCTTGGGCTCTGAAGTTGAACTTTGGTTTGAGTATTAGATCCTCTGCTTATAAGCCGTTTGAACTTGGACATGTTACTTAACAACTCAGGTCTCAGTTTCCTCATCTGTAAAATGGGTATAATAAGGTTACTGAATTGTTTCTTATTTTCTTTGTACTATTGAATTAATCAAATTTTTGAGGTTTTTTAAAATTTATTTTTATCCTCTCTACTTGCTGGGAAGTTATACATCACCTTCCTATTCTTTCAATGGTTACCATTAAATTTTTAATAGGCATGCTTAACTTAAGTCTGCAAGTCTTCAATATCTCATTACTTCTCCTAAACAGTAACTAGAATATTATAATGCTTTTATTCTGGTCATTTACAACTGAGTATAGACTGTTATTTTAATTCCACATCGTTTGTTTTGCCACCAAAACAGATCATAATCAGTGTTACTATGTCATCAATTATTATTATAACCAATCAAAACTTTTTTGAGTTACCTACATACTTGTCAATTTCTTTGCATCACATTTATTCTTTCGGGTTCAATTTCCTTCTTACTGAAATATAGCCTTTAGGAGGTACTTTGGGCCAGCGTCTGTTATTAGGAAACTCTTTCAGAATGTGATTACTGATGTCTTTAACTGGCACTCACACTAGGGTTAAAGATCAGTTGGGAATGAAAATCTAGGTTAGCAGTTATTTTCTCCCAGTATGTTGATGATACTGCTCCACATCTTCTGATTTCTGTCATTGCCTTTGAGAAGCCTGTGGTAGGACAGCTGTAATTCCTTTAGCGGCAATTTTTATTTCCTCCTCAGTTGCTTTTACAATCTATTCTCTGACTCTGGTGTTTTGTTTTTCAGTTTCACTATGACATGTCAAGATATGGTCTCACTGTGATTCCTGAACCTGAACATTCATGTCTTTCATCAACTCTACAATATGATTTTGCATTATCTTATAAAAAATTGCCTCTCCTCAATTCTCTCTAGTCTTTCCTTATGGAATTCCTATGTGACTTATTTTGGATCATTTCAGTCAGTCTTTCATGTTGCCTGTCCTTTCTTATATTCCATCGCCATCCATGCTATGTTTGGGATAATTTTTTTCAGATTCATCCATAACAGCATTCAATCTGCTGTTTATCCTATTATTTGAGTTACATCTTAACCATTCAATTACTGTCTTCTTCATTGATAGACATTCTATTATTTCACTTCTAAAAATTCTCATTATTTTTTTATGTTGCCTTATTTTTTCTTTAAAATCCTTTCATTTATGTCTTTAGTCATATTAGGCATAATTATTTCATATTCTTTTTCATATAGTTTATTTATCTATTTCTGCTATTGATCTTTGCCAGCTGATCTTGCCCATGATGGCTTGTTTCCATGCATCCTCCATGCTTTGGATTTGTGAGGTCAGGCTAATTGAGGCTTTATCTACAGGAATCCTGCCTGGGTTGAGGTATTCCCTCCAAAGAGGTTTTGGATTTACTTCTACCAGGCACTCTGAGGGTATTGTGGTCTGTGATCAATTTCAATATTAAATTCTCAGGTTGGGATTTCCCAGACTTTGCAAGTAAATTAAAACCTCAAACTCGCATGTGGTATAGACACATGTTTAAAAATACCCACAGAATATTTTACTCTCCCACTTCAGCCCAGGCCAAGAAAGACAAAGCTAGTTTCATAGGGTCTCCCATTACCTTTAGGGTGAATTTTTTTTTTCTTTTTTCGAACACTTTAACACTCCTCTTTTAGTAACGGCATGAACAGGCAGATGGGAAATCAACAAGGATACAGAAGACTGAGTGCTGCCATCAACGCACCAATGGGATCTAGTCAATATTTACAGAGCAGAATACAAATTATTTCCAAGAAACTTTCTTCATGAAACATTCATCGAGAAAGACCGTATCTGGCATCATAAAACAAACTAAACAAATTTCAAAGAATTGAAATCATATAAAGTATGTTTTATTACTATAGTTGAACTAAAATACATCAAAAATAGAAAAATAAACATCTCCCAACATTCAAAAATGAAGCAACATAATTCTACAAAATCAATGGGTAAAAGAGGAAGCCTAAAGGAAAATATATATATATTTTTACTTCTTATTAAGATTATGATAGTTTACAACCTTGTGAAATTTCAGTTGTACATTATTGTCAGTCTTGTTGTAGGTGCCCCACTTCACTCTTTGTGCTCATCCCCCACCCCCCCTTTCCCCTGGTAACCACCAATCAGTTCTCCTTGTCTACATGTTTAACTTCCACCTGTGAGTGGAGTCATACAGAGTTTGTCTTTCTCTATCTGGCTTATTTCACTTAACATAATACTCTCAAGGTTAGGGTGAATTTTTTTCACCAAAGGCATCCATCTTTGAGGGCACTGGCTTTACGTGAGGGTCTCATTCAACTTCCCCTTTTATGTGGATCCAAGGTTTTCTCATCTGCCTTTCTATGGGTGTGAAAATCAGATTTCTAAGACTGACACTCTTCCTTAACTCCCACTCTTGGGAGGCTCTGGTTCACACTAACGCTCTGATTCTCAGACTTGTCATTTCCGCCCCTTGGAGATCCCTCACCTTCTTGTGAATTCCAGTAAGCACTTAAGACTTTTTAAAAATTATTATATTTCACCTAGCACTTTTAGGTGTATATGGCAAGAGGATTTTCAAGTTGTCGATTCCATTAAACTGCCACAGTCAAATTCTGTTTGGTCTGTTAACTACTTGAATGTATTACTTTAAGAAAAAGAAAATATTTTTAAACAGTGTAATGTAGCAGTTATAACACAAATAGGTGCTCATGAGATCTAGTGTATCCTTGGATCAGATTAGCTGAAAAATTAGGTCCCTTAGGTGAATAAATTTTTACGAAAAATAATTGATATTTGATTCTTTGTTAAATGAAATAAACGTTGAATACTTTCACAAATTTTGTGGATCTTATAAGACAAGCTACAAAGTATAGCCACTGTGTGCACATGGTGTCACAAGATGTCAAATCTGTAATAAGTTCTCTCTCTCATGCAACTTCCAGATTTTCTGAAGTACAGCCACTATTTCTTAAAGGCAAATTATTGCAGAATGATAATAATAATTGTACATATGTGCTTAATATTTACCTTACATATATTTTAGGAGAAAAATATAATCAATTCCTTTATAAATGTTAGCAAACATATTGATATTTCATGGAATAGTAAAGTTTTGTGGGACACTTTAGAAAATTCTGAGGGAAATCTTGATATGCTGCAAAGTTCTCGGGCTTGAGAGTCAGAAGGGTCTGGGCTCTGATGCCATCTCTACTATTTATTGGCTCCGTGACCTTAGGTGAACTAACCTCTCAGAGCCTCCTTTTCTTCATCAATAAAAGATGAGATGAGAGACACTTGGTAGGGTTGCAGTTAGGATGAAATGAGATAATGAACTCATCCAGCAAGTGCTGAATGAACATTAGTAGAAAGACAGAAGGAAAAAGGAAAGGGAGGGAAGAAGGAAAACTTGTAATGCTGAGGAATTCAGGCCGCTAGGGCCCCCCATTTCATTCAAGAACAGGAGTATGTTGGCCATGCCCTCCAATGAACTAATCCAATGCTAATTTCTAAATCCTCTTTGTCTAGATTGCTATCATTCATGCAAATTCATTTCACGTCTTTTGGAAAGTTTAGTATAACAACGAAGACAAGTCAAATTGACTAGAGCCCTGAGATGTTTGGAGTCATCCATCCCTTAGGAATGTTCTTCAGTGAACAGTGGAGGGGACCAGGCAGCTGAGATTCCTCCTGGGCAAAGAGCCCTTAAAGTGACTTATGAATACTGGCGGCTGGGACAAGGAGAAACATTGCCTGTGACTAAACTGAACTTTCATCTTTTTTCCTCAAAAAAGAAATTTAAAAAGAATCACAGAGCAAGAGGGTAGGAGAGAGTCAAACTACACAATGCTTTTGACCAGCACCCAAAACAGTATACAGAGTCTTGATCACCCTCCAGTAATTTCTAAAGGAATAAAAAGAACCCTTTAGCAGCCATTGTTTCTGCTGAGATGTTTTTGAGATGTCTGCTCCCCACGAATAGGTTTAGAGGTATGCAGAAGCACCAAACACCGTCAGAGGAAAATGAGCTAGTCCTGTTCCCCTTATTTGGTGGTGTTTATTAGTTTTTTCTTTTTTAATAGATCTCTGTCCTCAGGAATGTTGAAAGAGCTCAAGCATGTAAAGGGATAGTCAGCTCAAGCCTAACCTGACACAGCAATTAATTCATCTCTGGATGAGGACAGCTTAGGTATTATAAGCAGACAATGAATATGGTTTTTCCATCCATTTATGAAGATATTTAATTAGGGTAAAAGCTTGCCCTGAGTGAGCAGGTATGCTTTTCTGTGAGATAAACTCTCAGGAGATGATCTGTGTTACCTTGGTGACAGACAAGAGGAGGAACATTTGGTAAAAAGGGAAGAGAAGAGACACCACAATCATCCATGGGTCCTACAGGATTGAAGTGTGGGACAAAAGCTAAATATACTGTGTGTGAGAATGGATGAAGGTGGTGAAGACTGAAAGTCTGCCATTGCTTTCCTTTCATCAGAAGCTTAGATAGAAGCCCTCACATCCTCATCCCCGGGAAAAACGTGTTGATGTGAAAATGTCTGTCTAGATGAGCAATAATAATCACAAGGTTACTGGAGTTTTAGAAATGCAAATGTTTGTTCTGAACTAGCATCACATTAAAAATGAGTTATACAGCATATAAGTATTAGAATGTGTGCCTCTAGGTTAAAACATTAATAAAATAAAGAGAGGATGTTTAGAGAAATGAGCAATGGAAAAAGCATGAAACATTAGAAAGAGATAGCAGTAGTGTTTAATCTGACATAGGTTACAATGCTGTTAGTTTCCTCAAGATTGACCATATTCTGGGCCATAAAACAAGCCTCAACAAATTGAAAATAATTGAAATCATACAAAATATAGTTTCTACAACAGAATTAAACTAGGAATAATACAGAAATATCTCTGGGAAATCCCCAAATAATCCATGCGTGAAAGAGGAAGTCATAAAGGAAATTAGAAAATAGTTTGAATTGAATAAAAATGAAAACAATATGTCAAAATTTGGGGGATGCAACTAAAGAAGTACTTAGAGGAAATTTTATAGCATTATATGTTTATACTAGAAAACGAAAGTTCTCAAATCTGTGAACTGAGCGTCCATCTTAAGAAACTGGGAAAATAAAAGCAATTAAACCCAAAGCAAGAAGAAAAAAGGAAACAATAAAGATAAGAGCATAAATCAATGGAACTGAAAACAGAAAGGCAACAGAGAAAATCAAATAAGTCATAAACTGGTTCTTTGAAAGGATAAAAAAATTGACAAATCTCTAGGTACAGTGGTGAAGAAAAAACAAAAAAGAAGATACAATTTGATAATAGCAGGAATAAAAGAGGGGATGGCACTACAGACCCTGCAGACAGTAAAAAGACAATAAGGGGATATTATAAACAACTTTATGCCCCTAAATGTGAAAACTCAGATAAAGTAGACAAATTATTACAGACACAAACTATCAAAAATCACTGAAGAAGATAACCTGAATAGTCCTGTATCTACTAAAGAGATCAAATTCCTAATTAAAATCATTCTGATAAAGAAAACTCCAGGCCAAGATGGTTTCACTGGTAAATCCTACAAAATATTCAAGGAAGAATTAATACCAATTCTACACTAATTCTTCTCGAAAAGAAATGAGGAGGAACTACACTTCTCAACTCATTTTATGAGACCAACATAATCTTGATACCAGAACCAGAAAACGGCATTGCAAGCAAAGAAAACTATGGTTTAATATCCGTCATGGATGTAACTGCAAAAATCCTCAAAAAATATTAGCAAACTGAATCTATGAATATATGAAAAAAGATAAGTCATGATCAAGTGGAAAGATGGTTCAACATTAGAAAAAGCAATTAATGTAATTCATCATATCAATATTTTCAGAAAAAGCACTGGAAAATATTCAACATTAACTCATGATTTAAAAAACAAACAAAAAAGCCTCTTAGCAAACTAGGAATAGAAGGAACTTTCTTAACTTGATGAAGAACATCTTCGAAAAATCAGCGGTGTGTATCACACTGACTGAGAACAAGGCAGGGAGGCGTTCCTTCACCACTCCTACTCAGAACTGTACAGGAGGTCCTAGCCAGTGCGATAAGGCAAGAAAAAAGCAATAAAAAGTGTACAAATTAAAAAGGAAGAAGTAAAGCTATCTCTATTCACAAAAGAAATGATTGTCTTCAGAGAAAAGTCCAAAAGATTCTACACAAAAAGTTGTTAGAACTAATAACAGAGTTTTGAAAAGTCATAGGATTCAATATACACAATCAATAGTATTTCTATAAGCTAGCAATAAACAACTGAAAACTGAAATTCAAAGAAAAGCTTACCATAATAGCATCAAAAAACATTAAATATTTAAGTATAAAGCTAACCAAATATGTCTAAGATCTGACTCTTGAAAACTAGAAAATATTGATATTAAATAAGACCTAAATGAATTGGCACATATACCTTGTTCATTGATTGCAAGACTAAATAGTGTTAAGATGTCAATTCTCCCCAAACTGATCTAAAGATTCAAAGCAATCTCAATAAAAATTCTAACAGGTTACTTTTTAGAAATCAGTAACATGATTTTAAAATTTTATGGAAAGGCAAAGAACTAGAATAGCTAAAAGTTATGAAAAAGAAGAACGAAGTTGAGGATGCGTACTACCTGATTCTCACTTCCCATTCAGCGACAGTAATCAAAAGTGTGGTATTGACAGAAGGATAAGCACATAGATGAATGGAACTGGAGGGAGTGTTCAGAAATAGACCTACATGTATATCGTCAATTGACTTTCAATGAAAGATCAAAGGCAATTCAGTGGAAAAAGATAGCCTTTTTATCAAACGATCCCAGAACAATCAAACATTCACATATTAAAAAAGAAAAAAAAGAAATCTTGACCCTACTTTATACCATATTAAAAAAAAAACACAATATAGATCATATTCCTAAATTTAAACCTAAACTATGAAACTTCTCAAAGAAAACAGAGGAGAAAATCTTTGTGATTTTGAATTAGGCAAAGATTAATAAAATACACAAAAAGCATAATCCTAACACAAGAAAAATCTGGCAAATTGGACTGTACAAAAATGTTTAAATTATGCTCTTTGGAAAAAAAAGCAGTGTTATGAAAATGAAAAGACAACCCATTGACTGGAAAATATATTCAAAACACACATCTAATAAAGGACTCATAGCCAAAATATATAAAGAACTCTCAAAACTCATAAGGAAATAATTCAATTTTAAAAATAGGTAAGGTATTTGAACAAACACTTCGTCAGAGAAGCTCTCTTAATAGCAAAGAAGCAAATGAAAGGATGCTCAACATCATTATTCATTAGGGAAATGCAAGTTAAAACCATGATGAGAGGGGCCAGCCCGGTGGCACAGCGGTTAAGTTCGCACGTACCGCTTCGGTGGCCCAGGGTTCACCAGTTCAGATACCAGGTGTGGACCTATGCACTGCTTGTCAAGCCACGCTGTGGTAGGCATCCCACATATAAAGCAGAGAAGATGGGCATGATGTTAGTTCAGGGCCAATCTTCCTCAGTAAAAGGAGGATTGGTGGCAGATGTTAGCTCACGGCTAATCTTCCTCAAAAAACAAAAAAACCCCAAAAAAACTACGATGAGAAACCATCATCTATTCAAATGGGTACAATAAAGAAAAACTGACAAAATAGCAAGTGCTGTTGAAAATGTGGAGCAAGTAGAACTCTCAAATACTGCTGGTGAGAATGCAAATTATTCAATTACTTTGGAAAACAGTATGGCAATTTCTTATATACACTCACCATACGATCTAACAATCTTGTTCCTAGATATTTGCTCATGAGAAATGAAGACATAAGAAAACAAAACAAATTAATGAAAATATTTATAGCAGCTGTATTGGTAATCGCTCCAAAAAGGAATCAAACCAAATATCCTTCAGCTGATGAACAGATTAAAAAACTATGGTATAGTCATATAATAGAATCCCACTTGACAATAAGAAGACATAAACTACTGGTACACACAACAATATGGATGAATCTCAAATGAATTATGCTAAGATTTACCGATTTACTAAGGTCACGTGGTATATAGTTACATTATATGATATTCTGGAAACAGCAAAAATCTAGGGACAGAAAACATACCAGTGATTGCCAGGACCCAGAAGTTGGGGAAAGAATTGACCATGAAGTGACACAAAGGCATTTTTTGGTGGTAAGGAACTATTCTATATCTTGATTGTGGTGATTTACATGACCATATGCAATGGTCAAAACTTATAGAATTGTAAACTAAAATGGATGAATTCTACTGCATGTAAATCATACCTCGAAAAACCTGACTTTAATTTTAAAAAGAGTTTTAAAGATTTTTAAGAAGCCACTTGCAGGGGAAAAATACTGTAAGGATCAGACCCAAGTAAATGAGAAAAAAATCTTCTAAGAAGGAAACACAGCTATTTAATCCAGGATGAAAGGAATCTAAAGAGAGAAAAAGTTTTCAAGAGAAGATGAAACCAGTAAATTAAGGTTAAGACGTCTGCAAAAAACAGCTTCTTCCTGGTCCAGGAGGTCATCAGGAACATACAGTGTATCTTAAGAAATGAGAAATAACTTGGTAGCTTCTTTAGAGTTGAGGCGACTGGGTCACAGAAAGAGAGGGATTCTAAGATGCCTCACTCATTCTCATCTCCCAGTGTACACACCCTGTATAATCTCCTGCACTTGAGTGTAGGTGAGACTTGTAAATATCCTGGGAATTCACTCCCATGATTAGGTGACTAGTCAATTGACTTGGAGTTCCTTAAATGGGAGCTTATCCTGGGTGAAAGTGACCTAATCTGGTGAGTCCTTAAAAGGGCAACTGGGCCCTCAGTGAATGGAGAGGTTCTCCAGTCGTGCTGTGACCCACCCATGGAGGAGACCATGAGGCAAAGACGTGAGGACAGCCTCCAGGAGTTGAGGGCAGGGAAATGGGACTGAATTCTGCCAACAACCAGTCTTCTCAGAAAAGTTCACTTATCTGCAAACCTCAGAGGAGATCAAAGCCACAGTTAACCCTGATTTCTGCCAGGGAAGACTCTTAGCAGAGAACCCATGCTCAGATTTCTGACCTAGAGAAACTGAAGGATGATAAATGTGTGTTGGTTTAAGCCACTAAATTTGTGGTGATTTTGTCATCACAGCGATAGAAAACAAATTCAAAGAGTGAATGTGTCAAGCTAGTTTAATCAATGAGAATACTTGCATGGTTTTGACTCCAACAGTTCCTCACTCAATAGTAAGCTAGTTTTAATGATTTACTATACACAGAATCAAAAACCACCATAAAAGGTAACATCACAGAGACAAGAGGGAAAGACTAAAGGGATGAAGTCTTTGGAGAAGAATCTCCCTCAAGTCTGCCCAGTGGTGGCCAAGAAAGCCCAGCATAGACTGGTGGAGGGGCCTTCTGTTGGAGGCTCCCTGGTCTTATCTCATCATACTTGATAATTCTGTGTCCCTACAGGTTTCCCTTCTCTACCTCCAGGCCACGACTGCACCCACTCTCCTCTCTGGGCTGGCCACCCTCCCACAGGTCTCCAGGGTCAACAGTGACATCCAGAGCAGAAAACGCGTCAGTGTTCACTTTCCTAACACTCATTCTTAACACACTCATTTGCAAGGCTAGGCACCAGGAAACAACCACTCAGCTTTATAACCACAAAAGAAAGCATGAATCATTCCTGAAGCATCTTTCTATATATGTGAGAATAGATAGAAGGGTTCCCCCCCCAAAGAATATTGTTTGAATTACAGGTTGAAGTATCTTGCAAATTAAAAAAAATTACATTCTTCATTTTCATAACCTATTAACTCTTTTATTTTATAACATTGTCATTCTAAACATCATATAATGAAAATGGAATAAATAATAACTTACCCTGCAACTTTTTAGCCTGATGAAATCAACCTTCATAGAGACAAATCTATCCGAATTTCGACTGATGTTCTTAAGGTGTTCGACAAGATCCATACAGAACTTGTAACCTCCTTTAAGCACACACAGGATCAGAATGTCACAATATCCTAAGTCTTTCATAATATCCTTAGCCAGCCGCTCAATTCTGAAAGAAGGGATTAAAAGATATATTAAAGCATAACTACTTCCGAGTATTTTTGTTCCTTTCAAAAAAAATGCATGATGTATTACACATATCAGATAACGCAGGGGAATGTGTAGAAGTGCTTGGGAGATAGAACCCTACAGAAAAAGAAGCTTTGTTACAGCTGGACAAAGAGAGAGTGTTCGAAACATATTTCTGATAACCACGTCATCAACAGTACATTTTTGCTCCTCTGTGTCACAAAAATGATTAAGGTGTAAAATACAATGTCAAAGACCATGAATGCTATTATTTTATCACTACAGAGCCTGGTTGTTAAGCTTAACAAGGCTATGATGGTATTTGGTGATGTTATGCTCACTTTATAGCAGAGAAAAAGGAAATGGAGAATGATTCGCCACCGTGCCACATTACAGGTGACTGGAGGAAAAGTCAAGCCCATAGTAAATATCAAAAGAATAGCATTTGTCTTATGTTTGACAAAGATAACACATTACCTATGTGAAAGGTGCCCCAGAGTACCATTCTAGTAGGCACCATTTCCATGGAATACAATGTGAATGATGCTTCCTGGAATTATGCAATGATGCAGCCTTGCGCTGGCACCCAATACCTAATTTGGAACTGTCATTGTATTTTTTCTAATTGTCTCATAGGTCCATTGCCCATACACCCATACAACATTAAAATCTTTAATAAAGGCAGGATCTAAGGTGCCTACTTTTTTTTAAAATTCCCACTGGCACTTCAAATAGAATTAGATTTAAAATAGATGAACTGAATGATCTGAATATATATGTATATAACATTATATATGTTCTACAGATGTAATATATATTACATAATGTATTTCATATATGTTTTTATATGTGTGTATATATGCATACACACATATAGACATATACATATAAAATGGCAGCCATGGTTTTAGACAACGTTTTTCAAAATATGATCATCAAAAAATGTACATCAGCATGCCAGATATTCTATAAAAGGAACATCTGTTTCCAGCTTGAGGGACTGAAGAGGTTAACACATCCTCTCAACAAAAAGCAACTACAAAGTTGGACAAAACTGTCAAAAACAACCATTTCAGCAGTCTGGAAATCAACCAAAGGCATACAACAAACTGAGAATCATCTATTCATGAAAACACTGGACACAGGGTAGAAAGAGTACAAGTCTGCGGCATTCTTATCCAGGAATGCTCCCAACCCCTTCAACTCCCCTTCAGCCCTGTTGTTCAACCAGGTAGTTCAACCACGGTGGGGCACTGCCAGAGGGAGCTCACTTGACTGGGAGCATTGTCACCTAAAATGGCCATCTTGGTAGCACCTGAACAGAGAGGCCTAGTGGCTCCAGTATCCTGGAGTGGCAGTCTTGTCTGAGCAACTAACTGGCATACTAGTTGGGGATTTGATAGGGAGTTCCAGGAGGTTAGAATCATGGGAGAGAGGTACACAATAACCTCTTCACATATCCCAAGTTGACCAAAAGCTATGCATATGCACAACAGAGACTAGTGTGGGCTCAAGCCACCCACACATCCCTGGATGACGGAGCCTGTAAGCACATGCAGAGGAAATGCAGGAAAGCCCAGGAAGATTTGAAGAAGGCTGGAAAGTCAAATGTGTTTGCCAGACCCCTCACACACATTCATCAGCAGAGAGTGGAAGCCTTACTGGCTCCCGGTGTTGAGTACAATCTCCAACCAATCTTAGGCTGAAGACTAAGCTATGCAGACAGACGGCTGAACCCTGATAAGTGAAGCTTAAAAATAAAAACAAGAAAAATAAACTGCACACCATCAGAGGCTGCATATTGTGGGGGGAGACATTTCACGAAGTGGAAGACAAAAAAAGAAACAAAGAAAAAGGGCAATGAATAGGAAATAGTTACAAATATGACAGATATTAAACCAACTATATCACTAGTCACTTTAAATGTGAATGGTCTAAATACACCAATTAAAAGGCAGGGACTGTCAGAGTGGATTAAAAAACAAGACCTAATCATATGTTGTCTACAAGAATGCACTTTAAATATGAGGACACATATAGATTAAAAGTAAAGGGATGGAGAAGGACATACCATGAGAACACTAATCAAAAGAAATCTGGGGTAGCCATATTAATTTCAGATAAAGCAGACTTCAGAGCAAGGAAATTATCAGGAATAAAGTGGGGCATTATATAATAATAAAGAGGTCAATTCTCCAAAAAGACATAGCAATCTTTAATGTATATGCACCTAACAGGGTATCAAAAAACTGATAGAACTGCAAAGAGAAATAGATGAATGCACTGCTGCAGTGGGAGACTTCAACACCCTTCTCAGTAATTGTCAGATCCAGCAGGCAGAAAACTAGTAAGGATATTGTTGAAGTGAACAATACCATAGACCAACTGGACCTAACTGACATTTATGGAATATAGCATCCAACGTTCTTCTCAAAAGATATAATAAGAAAATGAAAAGACAAGCCACAGACTGGGGGAAAATATTTGCAAATCATACATCTAATAAAGGACTTACATCCAGAACATATAAAGAACTCTTATAATTCAATAAGAAGACAAAGAACCCAACTCAAAAACTGGCGAAAGACTTAACTAGACATCTCTCCGAAGATGTATGAATAGCTAACAAGTACACTAATCATTAAGAAAATGCAAATTAAAACCACAAGGAGATACCTTTATACATCCACTGGAATAGCTATCAACAAAAGGACACACAGTACTAAATGTTGGCAAGTATGCAGAGAAACCGGATCTCCAATCCACTGCTGGTGGAAATGTAAAATGGTACAGCCATTTTGGAAAATAACTGGCAATTTCTTAAGCTTGCCATAAAACTCAATGCCACTCCAAGGAATCCATCCAACAGAAAGCAAGATAAGTCGACACAAAGACTTACAGGTGAACGTTCATTGAGGCATTATTCGTAATAGTCGAAAACTAGAAATCCAAATGTCCAGCAGCTGGTGAATCAATAATTAAATATTGTATGATTTAATTTATATAAAATGTTCAGAAAAGACAAAGTTATTAAGAAAGAAATCAGATTAGTGATTGCCTGATGCTGGGGGTAGAAGTAGGGGTTGACAGCAAACACATTTTTGGGGATGACAAAAATATTGTAAAACAATGGTGGTGATGGTTGCCCAACCATAAATATTGGCTAAAAATCATTGAATGATTTACCTACAGTGGGTGAATTTTGTAGTATGTAAATTATACATTAATAAATTCATCTTAAAGGTGGGGATGGGCATTCCTGGCCCTACTGTAGACCACTGAATCAGAATTTCTGGACATAAAGCTTAAGAAGATGCATTTTAATAAGTTCACTGGGTAAGACGCCTGTAAAGGGAACTGGCTTCAGGTAACCTTACCAGGACTCAATCATGTACTAGATCAGGATGCAATTAATTTAAGTCACAAAATTCATGTGAGAAAAGCAGGAATTTGTTTAAACCAGGAGATCCCCAAACTAGCATTAAGGGAAAAATCTTCTGAGAGTTATTAAGAGGTGTACTGAGTACAAAGACAAAAGTTGGTTTAATTGTTAAAGTCGAGGTTTCTTTTCCTTTTTTTTTTTTTTGCGGGAATTTCCATATCTTTAATATGACTTATCAACAGGAAGATTTAGCAATTTGGGAGTTGCAAAATCTCCCAAGTTTATTTGATCACAGAACCTCTTTTTCCCTCTGGGGATCAGAATTTGTATTCCATGGAAAGCCATGTTAGGCCATGAGAAACCCCAAACTAGACCTTATTTTAATAATATAGTTTGAGAGAAAGTGCAATATGCTAGTCTTATCCAATGGAAAATCTTAGAATTGGAGTGAAAGAATGACATTTTCTTTTGCTTACAGACAGTAATTGATGGAAAGATAATATCCTGGGAAGAGCGACCATGTAGGGTTTTTCAAACTTTCCTTTGGCTGAAGACCTATTTCATAAAGTTAAATTTTAACTCAGAAGAATATAACAGATTTAAAAAGACAGAGGCAGAAGTCTAAGGTTTAAGGAAAAGGGTTGGGTGGGGAGCCCAAAGTCTCAATTTCCTCCTGCACTTCAATGCCTCCTCCACTCTGATTCTGGGTCTCTGAAGAATCTCTGATTCCTGGGAGTGGACTGTGAAACCCATGAAGCTTGCTTTCCATATAAACATGAAGGCTTAAGTATTTGACCTTTGTATAAGAAATTAGAGGTATATAGGAAGGTAATAGTCTGGGCATTAAGGCAGTTTTGTTAAAGGGGTATGACCTATACACCCTGATGCTTATGGAGAGCTGAACTGGAGGAGACCCTCTAAAAACCAAGAACAAACAGCGGTGACTTAGGGGCTTAGAACAGGAGAGAAATGTTGGCTTTTGGAAAGCCAATCAGCTAGGAAGCAACCAGAGGATATCTATGTAGACGGGTCAGAAAGAACTAGAAATAGTATTCTAGAAATAGTTCTGTGCGGATATTTTTAAGCTGCAAATACTCCTATTACGAAAACATTCCCACTGGCTGGAAAACATAATTGTGCACAGACTGGCTGACCTGTGATACATGACGTGATCCGAGATAAAGGCAAGTTGCAGGTAAAGCCCGGGTTTTAGGGGTGTGTCCTCTGAAGGCAAAGGTTACCTCTTAACTCTCCTTGGTTAACTCAAGAGTCTGCGGAAAAACCTGAGACAAAGGTCATAGGGTGAAGAGCAATGCTTTCCCCACTCCCATTTTCATCAGTTTGTATAGGACATTGTTATCCTGAGGCTGTTACTTATAATGTAATACCTCACATATGTATATCCTTCTTCCCATTTTCCCTGAACAAATGTCCAGGTAAAAAGTTCAGTTAAAGCACAGACTCATTTTATTCCAAATTCTCTGTCCTATAAAAGTTCTGTCTTCCACTACATAAAAGAGACAGGAATAGCGTCCTAAAGTGTATTGTATGATTCCCACAAGAGAGGGCCAGCCAGCGCAGGCCTAAGACTGACACAGGAAGTGACACTCACCTGTCCACAATGATGCCACGAGGTAAGAGGACATATTCCAAATCTCCATAATAATGCTGTGGGTATGTGAATAAATTCAAGTCATACCCTGGCCAATTGTCCTTAATCTGTAAATCAAATTATTTTGGTTACAAGAGTTTTCACTGGAAGTTTATTTTTAAAACATAAATAAACCAAAAAAAAGAGTACACTTGAAAAAAGAATAATATTGAATATAGAGAATAGGTCTGACAATCACTATGGCATTAAGTTATATTCTGTCAACCTAGGAAAAGCTCAGTGGGGACAATGTAATTTGTTTCACACAACCTGATAAAACATCTTGTACTGAAGGGAACAGAGAATTCAGTTCCTAACTTTTGGCATCACACAATAAAATAGAAACTTAATGTCTTATAGCATTGTTTGTAGAGTGTATATATGTAAATATATAATTTGTACCTAAACTATGAATATTATCATGAATCTATCATAAGTAACATTATGCTTATGATTGTATTAATATAGACAGTATCATAATACATTATTATATTATTATATATACTATTACATTTCTATGCATTGTAAGTGCCTCACCTGCCTGGGAAAAGTTACCTACTAAAGTACATGCCTCTGGGGATTAGTGTAGACCCAAACTTCCGAGTGGTCTAGTCATTAAAGCAAAGACTTCAAAAAGATGTACTATGGTGAGAACTTAAGCCAGTCCTATTGGGAAACTGTTGCTCCAGAAAATTGGCCAATTCGGTTAATGGATATCTTGCTTAGGCTGGATGCATAAATTTTATGGTTAGAATAGTAAAGAGGTGGGAGAGAAAATGAAGGTGAAGACCAAGTTACTTTTACTTTCAGATCAAGAAAGGATGCAACACAAAAGTGTCACGCGCTCAAGCTATACCATAGCTCTGTCGCAGGTCCCCCCTGCTTTGATTACTCCTGCACAATTCCATCAGACTCCTCTACCCAGCCTTGAGCTTTCGAGGCCTTTCATAATGCAGAGCTCTCCTAATTTTCCAGCCCAGTTCCCTCCCCCAGCCTTTCCCATCCTCAGATTGCTCCTCAGTCAAGTCGTGATCCTTCCCAGCTCTGCGTTCTGTTTATTTGCCTGTCTTACACCTACATGCTCTCGCTCTCTTTCCCCCCTCCCTCTGTAGCCCAAGCTCAGCTCCCTCCACAGAAGCTCAGATCAGGCCCCACTTCTTTCTGGAGGCCTTGCTGACTGCTTGCGCTCTCTGATCTTCTCACCCAAACTCCTGGTGCCCCTTGCAGCTCTCTGTCTTCCCAAAGGCTCCCAATCAGGCTCCTTGAGAAGACTCTTGTCCCTTCAAGCCTCTGGCTCTTGGTCTGTTGTTTTAGAACCCATCTGTACTTCATTTAATGCTGGGCTATGCCCCTGCTTTCCACTCTCCTCCTCACCTAGGACTCAAACCAACTCTCTTTTGCTCATGCTTGAGAAGGGCAACTTATGGTCCAGCCCCCACTCACTCCCACCCTAGTTCTGGGTTCTGGGATGCCAGCCAACCAAACTCATGGATGTCCCCCAAATGCATCCCTTCCGTATCTCAGTAACGGACGCTCATTTTTCCATTGCTCTGATCAAAACCTCAGAGTTGTCTTTGAGTCCTTTCTTTCATTCCCTCTTGCAACCCATTAGCAAATCCTATCATCGACTTCTTCAGAATTTAACCAGGACCACCTCTCAGCATCTCCACTGATTCCTCCCGGTCCATGCCACCATTGTTTCTCCTGGGACCATGCCATAGCTGCCATACTCACCTCCCTGCTTCCACCTTGGCCTCTGCCCCCCACATGGCAGCTGGAGTGCTCCTTTAAAAATGCACATCATATCTGGGAAGTCTTCTGCTCATGTTTTTTCAAGGGCTTCCCATTTCACTCTGAGGACAATCCAGAGTCCTCTCAACATGGCCCAGAGGGTCTACCTCTCAGACTCATCCCAGGCACCCTCTTACTCCTTCACTTTGCTTCAGTCACCGTTCTCCTTGTTGATCCTTGAACGTGCCAAGCACGCTCCTGCCTCAAGAGCTTTGAACATATTTCTTTTGCTTTCAATCCTCTTCCCTCAGATATGAAACACGGCTTACGCTTCACTTTCTTCAAGTCTCCATTCAAATGTCACCTCCACGAAGAGGCCTTCCCTGACCATCTATATAAAATAGCACCCCCTTTCTTCCCTCTCATCTCTGCATCCCTCTTACCTAGCTTTACTTTCCTCCATAGCATTATTCCCACTGAATGTGACATATGTATGTCTGCGTGTGTGCTTTGTCTTGTCTCCGCCCACTAGAACGTTAGCTCCTTCTGGCAAAGACTTTGCCTTATTCACCATTGAAACCCCAGTGCTCAGAACACTGACCTAGAATATGGTATGTGCTCAAAAATGTTAAATGCATGAATGAATGACACGGTCTCCATCTACGAACTACCCGATACTATCTGAACTCCAGCCTCACCTCTCGGTTTGTCTCCTTGTGATAAAGAGCACCAGTGTTCAAGGCTCTGGAAATGCATATCTACCATGGACAGACTGACAGCCACATGGTGCATGTCATCTGTATATTTGGAGAGTATCTCATTGGCTTGGCCTCTACCGGCAAACTGGCTGGGCATAACTGTTGAATTTCCAGAGAGCAGCTCTGGCTCCTACCCATGAAAACTCCTTGGGCCTGCTGTAACCAGCGACCCCACAGTGGCTGGTCAGAGCCTGAGCCACCAGCTGTACATGAAGATCCTCTGGCAGGGCACGTGAAGCCCAGACAAGAACCCTGACCAGCACCAGGCCCTGGGAGATCACCCAAGGGCACAGCACTTTCCGGCTCCCCTTCCAGACCACACACACTACCCACGCCACTTCCTGGAGTCCTTCCAGGTGGTGGCATCATTAACTGGAGGTCTTCTGAGCCTTTTTCTCCCACCATGCAAATCCTTTTACTGTCCCCTGCTCTGGCCAAATCTCAGAGACTACTTCCCACTCCATGTTCTCAAGCTTAGCTCTGACACTTACTAACTGTGACATCAGGGAAATTACTTATCCTTTCTGAGACTAAGAATCCCTCTCCTTTAAATGAGACACAATAAAACCTATGGACAGAGTTGCTGTGAGGAGGAAGAGACAGAATAGATAATGTACTCAGAGTTCCTGATGTATAATAAGTGCCTAATAAGTGATGCCAAAAAAAGGATGATAGGAAAGTGACAAATAAAACAAACCTATTGATAAAAACTGTTACACAAATCGGTAGTGCACAGGCAGCATGGAGTCATGGTTAAAAATATGGACTTAGTGGGGCCAGCCCAGTGGTATAGCGGTTAAGTTTGTGTGCTCTGCTTCAGCGGCCCAGAGTTTGCAGGTTTGGATCCCAGGCACAGACCTACACACCACTCATCAAGCCCCACTGCAGTGGCATCCACATACAAAATAGAGGAAGATTGGCATGGAAGTTAGCTCAGTGACAATCTTCCAAGCAAAAAGAGGAAGATCGGCAACAGATTTTAGCTCAGGGCCAATCTTCCTCACCAAAATACCCAACAACAAAAAAAGAGATAAGATAAGATAGATAACGGATATAAAACTCTTATATCAGGATCTGGTCTATAGTACTTACACAATAAATGTGAAGCATTTAGATGTACTGAAACATCAATAGTTTACTCACAAATTGTATGTTTTAATTAATTTAAAGAAGTGCCTCAAACCTATTTGCTAAAGTCTTATCACCCTAGTTAAAGTGACAAACTTTAAAGTAGGAGAAACGTATTTCTTTAAAACTCTTCTATAATCCAAACTGGCCTTATTTCCAATGAGTCTGAAACAGTGAGTTTTCCTTGTTGAGATAAACGACAATTAGAGTGAAAGGAACCACTGGTTTGCCCTTTGTAATCCTCAAGGGCGCATGCAGATTGCGCTGTCGGTAAGGCCTAACCCTGAAGGAATGGAGGCTGTTACAAACTGTAGATAATTACGTTATTCATCTGCTTTTGAAAAATCCAAACAAGAAGTCTTTAAATAGTTTCAGTATCACAGATAATATGCTCTAAGTTTATTCAGAACAATGCTTTCTCTGTTCAAAGACTCAAAACATGGCCAAGCTAAGGAAGTGACAAACACATTAACCGAGCCATTTTATACAACATCCAAATCCCAGCTCTCATTCGGCTTCTCCTTTTTCTCATCTGAAGATGTATTGAAAACCTTCTTTCTAAGTCATTAAAAATAATTTTTTGCTGAGAATATTTCTTGTATCATTTTTCAGGGTTTTTCCCCCAGGGAGAAAAATAATTTGGAAACACTTATAAAAAGTGGATCTCTGCTCCTCTCTGCCACTGACCCCCACTCTGGGCCCCACTCTCTCCTTCAGGCAGTGACCATGGCTGCAACCAATGCTCAGGCTCACGTCTACCCCTCATCCGTCAGCTCTGCTTCCAGGAATCCCACACACGAACACTGGCCCAGGGAAGGAGGCGCACTGTGATGGGGGTTGAGAAAATGGGTAGAAGTGGTTCCCTAAAAGAAGGGCCCCAGGTTCTGCTACCCGAGGAATGAAGGGGGACTCGACACCAAATAACGCTTTGTATCACACATACCTTCCTCTTTATGGGGGGCTTGGCACCCAGAAAGTGAAACTCATTACAGCCTAGTAAAATTGTGCATTAGATGGATTATCTGATCACTTATCTCCAATACTGCTACATTTCTTTGAGGGGCAAAGGGAGAGCCACCCATAACAGAAACACATCCATCATTTTAAATTTGTCTCTTCTCCTTAGCCCCACCAAACTCACTGTGTAGGTACTAACTACGGTTCTTTCAATAATGGTTTGGTAAAAACAAAACATATCTAAGAATGTGATCCCAAAAGGCCAGATGGGTAGAGAAGGTCTTTATTTCTCCCTGAGAGTAACAAAGATGCACCAACCAGGGGCTGGTGACCTCACCAGCTTCACATCAAGTGACCAGTCCACCCTGAGCAAAGCTTCTGAACGCGGGGTCTACATCTCTTATTTGGCAATTAGCACTTGCTACCATTTATTGCTAATAATCTACTAATGTCCTACTTCCTCAGTTCAGCTGAAAGCCATTTGTAGACAAGAGCCATCTTAAATCTCTTAACATTCCCTTCTCTTGCACAAACTATACTTCTCGTTCATGCTTAAGTCACCAGCTCTATGCCCCTTGCCATCTTCATCACCAAGTTTCTACCAACTCAGAATTTTCTTCTCCACCTCATTCTGGACAACTCCAACGCCTGCCTGGATGATCCTACTAGCTACTCCATCTTGTAGTTCCTTCACCTGCCTTAATCCAAACCACTTCATCTTTTTTTGTGTGTGTGAGGAAGATTGGCCCTGAGCTAACATCTGTGCCAATCTTCCTCTATTTTATGTGGGGTGCCATCACAGCGTGGCTTGATGAGCGGTGGTAGGTCCGTGCCCGGGATCTGAACCTGTGAAACTCAGAACTCTGAAGGAGAGCATGGAAACTTAACCACTACACCACCAGGCTGGCCCCTCAAACCAAACCACTTCATCTTTATTCTATATTATCCACGTCCAATGCTCCGGAGCGGCCCCACCTCTGAAATCCTTCCGTGCAATCGCAGCTTCCTATGTAGCATAGTGACTGAAAGTGGGCTGCAAATCCTGCTTCGGCCATTTGCTGGTTGTGAGACCTTGGTGATTTACTTAATCTCTCAGTGCCTGTTTCTCCCTTTGTAAATAGGAAGTATAACACACCTACCTCAAAGATTTGTGAGGATTAAATGAATAATACAGGAAAACCACATAAATGCTCAATAAATGCTTGTTATTGTTATCTGCCCCCCTTTTTTACTGGTACTAAAATTTCCCTTTGATTTTTTGCAACCCATCCTTGGGGGCTCTCTATTTCCCCAGTGTACCTACTCTCTGAGCTTTCCTTTTCTTCTCTACCCTAGATGCAGCAGGCTTCCACCAGACCTTGAATTCACTCTGAATTTGCCTTGCCTGCCTATATCCAACCTGAGGTTAATCTAATCACCCCAAGTTCTACTAGAGAAAATGACATAAATGCAGGACTATCTCCATTATACATTGATTATTTCCCACCTCAGTGGCCCCTTTCACTACCTCCCTCCGTCTGTCACAAAATTACCTTGCTTTTGAGAGGGCTTCTTTTGACACTAATAGATTGGGCTATTTACAATGTTCCATCATTTGCTTTTTAGATTGTAAGAAACTAGCTACTGTATTAGTCATATAGATTTAACTTATTCCTTTTTAAGAGTATCCACTATTAAGTAGTAGCACCATATTTTAACCATTCTACTGATGGGATGGTTGTTTAAAAGATTCTCACTACTAGTGGCTTTGTAACTGTTCAAGACAATGGCCTCTTTTCCATCTGTATCCTACTTTTTGCTCTTTCTGCAGCATCTGACACTCTTGATGACCTCTTAGCCTCCTCACCCCCCTCCACAAAGCTCTGTTCCCTAGGCAGCTACCACCCTGCCTGCTCTATCCTGCTCGGCTACTCATTCTTGGTTTCTTTATCAGGCTTCTCCTAGACACCCTGCCTCTCACATTTGAGGCATTCCAGGTTTTTACCCTTCACAGTGGTTTTGAATTTTCTTTCCGTTTTCACTGGGCATCCCTATCCACTCCCAAGCATCAGATACTTTTCTACTTGCTGATGATTTCTAAGTCTATCCAATCACTCCCCTGAGTTCCAGTATGAATTTCAAGTTGCCTACAGTGCATCCTGACCGCCAGGCCCTGCAGGTACTACTGACTCAATTTGTCCAGAATTGCACTTATTTCCCTTTCTACATTTTCATCCTCCTGCCACTCACTCCATCCCTGGGCCTGACCATCCTTTCCATGGCAACTGGAGTGATGTTTTTCAAAGCATAAGTTGTGTGTAATGACCTCGTCTCGGGATGTAATGATTTCTTCGCACTTGGTATGCGCTATCTCAGAGTTCTCTTCCCAGTCATCCCATGGCCACCTCTTGCTTCCCCTTCAGATTGTGGCTTCAGCGTCATAACAAAGAGGCCATCCTGACCACTTGAGCAAAAGTGCTCCCCAGCCCTCCTCCAATCAGTGTCTGTCTTGTGGCCCTCTTGTCATTGCACGTGTCACTCTCTGAAATTATCTTTGTTTATTTGCTGTTACACTGCCTACGTCCCTTCTCTAGAATGGAAGCTCCATGAAGACAAGGCTGTGTCTTGTTCTCTGCTGTGTCCCAGAGCCTAGGACAATGCCTGGAATCCAGCAGGTCAGTCAATGTGTGTGCAACAAATAGCTAAACGTACTCCTCATCCTTTAAGAGGGAAAGGGCCCGCTGTGAAATTAATGACTGGGCAGCACATTTCGATCTGAACAGTTCTGTTTCCGTGTGAGGTGTTTCCTTCTCAAATCTCTTACTCCAGCAGTCCATTCATAATCTCAGACAGATCATCTATGAATTACAGGCTGAAAGTGTAGCAAGTTGACCCACCCACCAGTTTCCATTAAACCTGACACTGTAATAACCACCACCTTCCGTAGAAACCATTCCTGAAGGGAGCCGGGAGTGGAAGCTGGTGGCCACAGGGCAAGACTGGATTTGATTCCAGGACACTGAGAGATGGCTATCCTCTGGTTGACTCCTCGAGGGAATCCCGGGAATAAAGAGGCTCCGGTCTGGGAACCCATCATCCCATATCCTCCCATCTGGACACAGTACTAGATATTTTACATACATCCTCTCCAATTCGCCCAACAGGCCCAGCAGGCTGTGTTTCCTTTTTGCTGAAAAGGAAACTGACACTCAGAGGCACTAGGAAAGGTCTCACAGACAGGGTCCCAGGGCAGGTTTCAAAGCTCAAACTCCGTCCACTGGAGCTACTTTATTTCCTAGCTGCCCCGGAGAATCCTCAGTATCCTTCTGGAAAACAAAACTTGAAGCCCGCGCTGGAGTCGTCAGGAGGAAGCACAGAAGGAAGGAGCCCCACAAGAGTAGCACGCGGGGGTCTTCTCAGACCTACCCCGGCTCCCAGAGGTGGCTCCTGGTGTCTAGCAGGAGTGGGGACCCAGCATTACACCAGCTTAAGGCTGGAGGAGCAGATTCTTGGCCGCGGGCGAGGGGACGGGGGCTGGGGATGCGGAGGGGGGAAAACCGGGCGAAGGGACGTTAAGTGTTGGATCAGATTGGGCGCAGGGAGCCGGGAGCCAGGAGGGGAGGAGGGATGCGATCCCCGCCGCGAGGGAGGAACAAAGCAGAGGCCCGCTCTCTCACCCGAATACATTTCAGGCATTTAATCTAGAAGGAGCGTGCCAAGAAGGGAGGGGAGGCGAGAGCCGGGAGCGCACGACTCGGGCCCGAAATCAGGAGTTAGCATTTACCACCACGCCTCGCCCGTAGTCTGGCGCCTCCTCACTGCTCCCGGCCATGTTTCTCCCGGGGAAAGCGGGCGAGAAAGCAGGACGCGGGAAGGACCTGGGAGGGGCTGGGCCGCCCCGCCCCGGGGTTAGGAAGCGGCGCGGACCGGGGGCCTGGCGCAACTCCAGCGCCTCGGCCTCGGCGCCCCACCCCCGGTCGGGACTCGGGGCGGGGATGCGGGGATGCGCGCCCCGAGCGCAGGCCGGCGGCGCGGGGAGCAGCTGCGGGGCGGCGCCCGCCCCACCGGAGCGCAGGCCCGGGGCACCCGGGCGCATCCCTGGCGGCCGCCGCCCGCTGCGCGCCCGTCTGCGAGCCGGGAGCCCCGCCGCCTGCGCCGCACCCCGCGGGGCCCCGGGAGCCGCAGGCTGCCCGCGGCTCGATCTTTGCAGGAAGAGAAAGTGTGCCCCGGTGCCCTGCCTCCCTGAGTCTGTCGTCCCGGCTTTCCCGCTGACAATGTCTTGAATCCTTCGTGCTAATTCTTCTGCGCTCTTGATCCCAAGTAAATCCGTGACCGAGCCTCGATATGGAACGTTCTCAAAGTCCGGCTGTGGACGCAACCATCCCGGATGTGTTTTTTAAAATCCTCGAACCGCCAAGCCATGAGTTTCAAAGAGCCGTGCGATTGCTTTTACCTTGGCCCGTGCCCGTGGTGATAGGATCTGGACTTTGAAATAGGACCTTTCCTTAACTGAAATTCTGGCAAAGACGGGGGGAGGGGCGGCGGATTTTTACAAATTATCTGCTTTACCACTTTTGTAAGAACATATGGTCAGGTTTTAATTGTTTCAGTTTAAAGCAGTTGCTCTCCTCAGATTAGAAAGCCCTCTTTTATGAATCTTTTGTTAATTCACCCCCTGATCCCTGCCTTCTCCCGCTAGTTCTTTGTCCAATTCCTCCAGGGCCCTGCTTTTCCTTTATATGTATTCATTCCCCTGGTGTCTGCAGTCTCGCCACTTTCTTTGCAGCCCCGCTTCGGGTTTGAAGCCCGGAGCTGAACCCAGTTCTCTGACTCAGGCCTCTCCAAAGGACTATTTTGTTCATCTTGGAGTTCTGGCACACGGCAGGGAGAGGAATGCTGATTTTGCCTGGTTTGAGAGGAAAGTAGTTATCAATCAATTAATGTCGTTCTAGGTTGGAAACGTAGTAGTCCTTTCAGACAGACGTGGCCCCGCTCAGCACCATTTGTTGTCAGTCTCTCTAAATGCCAGCGCTGGGGAAGGAAGACGGCTCCGTGGATCGCTGAGCTTGCCGACTGGCTCCCATAAGCGGGGTGATACTGTTTCCTGGTGCACAGGTAAACGTTTTCTCTCAGGACTTGTCAAGGTCCTTGATTGCGGGCCACTTTTAGAGTCTGCGCCTCACCTCTTTTTCCAAAGGTGAAGGACCATCTTCTGTTTACATTTCCAGAGACCACGCCCAGGATGCATGTTCACAACAAATGTCACTGAAACTTGCAGGAACTGAAAACTGCTATCCCTGTGGTGATGAGCACACTTTAGGGTTCACACTCTCTTGGGGAGCCGGCCACCCCTCATCCCTCCCCCGCGCCCCCCATGCAGCAGGTTACAGTGGAGATACTGTGTGGTGGGACTCAGAAATCTGCATTGCTGAGACGCTCAGTTCAGTGTGACAGGGGTGGTTCCTGAACCGTGCTTTAAGGTACCCACTTTACTGTCTTACTGCTGCAAAGTCAGACTCACCCATAAGAGGCTTGGTGTGGGTGCAGGGGCCAGATTAAGGGCAAGGGACTTCAAAATAAGTTATTTCATAGGATGTCCTATATAGGTCATTCTATGAAAACCACAGAATGATGAAAACAGGATTCATTTTATTTATGATCTTTTTGATAACATTTTGTGTGATCTAATTTCTCTTTGGACAGCGTTAATGTAATACAATATAATAGCTGATATCACAGATAGTATTTTCAAGGACCGGTATCCAAGAATAACAATTCATCTATCCAGGCTTTACTCTTAATCTTGCATTATGAGGACTTAGAGGCAAAATTCTTTTGAAATCTCATATTTCTGTTATATGTCTAGTGGAATAGCTTTGGACGAGGATTCCAGTTTTTCTAGTAACAATCCATTTGACCTTAGCCAACGAGGCTAAGCCAATTACATCAATGTAATACGCCTGAATTTTTTCATCTGTAAGAGGAGGGCAATACATTTCTGCTCTACTGCGTGTGATGATATTCACATGAAATAACATGCAAAAGAATCCTTTAAAACATGCTATAAAACTGTAAGGTGTTATTAATCTGAGATTCTGTGAAAATGTGTGACCAAATGTTTGTAAAGTCATTTGATGTGAAGGTGACAGGGTAATTGCCTTTTTAAGATGGGTGTGGGGCAACCAATCAGGGACAGTTATAACCTAGGGACAAGTTGGGACTGGTATGAGAATGGATACGGTAAGATGAGAATATTATTAAAATAATGGAATTTTCCATAAAAAGATATATTTTGGCTCAGACTGTCCATTTTCTGATATTCCTTTGAAGAAACTGTGAGAATAAAGATGCACATCTTTACAAAGTTAATAACTAAGAAATATACTTGTAGTCTTCTGTCATTCTCTTTATTCCCTTTTAGTTGTAGGTTTCCTGCATTTTAAATTCTGAAATTATCTTGTCTTACTACCTTGGTGAAAACAAGAATATCTATACCCACCTGAATTCTCCCTGAGGTTAAAGACTTTCATCCTGAAAGTATATACTAGTCTTTTGATAGTTTGGTAGTTCTTTAACTTTTGCCAATACTAATCTGTTATTAAAGGAGCAATTCAATCTATGTACTGAGTTACTCAGACCCAGTCACTCAGTGACACTAGATTCGAAATACAGAAGGGCATTTAATTTTTTCTGAGTCCTGAAACATGAAAATAAATAAAAAACTCTCAGCCTGGGAATTGTGTTGAAATACATAAACATATGAAACTTAGTGACTCAGATCGTTAGTCACAGAGTCGCTGGTTAGAGTCTGGATGAAATCCACTGTGGACAAAGGCCAGCAATAATGCTGATGATATTTTGCTTTTCCTCAGTGCTGAACAAAATCCTTTACAAATGTTACAAGAACAAAAGAAAAAGTGACAAGACCCTTTCTTCCAAATATCCAGGCTAAGTCAGAATCTTGCTACCTTTGAGGTATTTTTTTCCCTCTACATAAACACAAGAAGAAATATAGTTGCAAATAATTGTAACACAAAACAACTTAAGCAAAAGCCTCATTAGTATTCAATGAGCATAGTAAGCCCTCTTTCTGGCCTCTTGTTTGAAGCAGACTGGACCAACGTGCAGTCTTAGAGTAAAGAAAATAATGGCTCCATAGTAGTTCTTACAAATAAAGCCAGGACCTACATTCCGAATTATGTGCTGTATTATTGCACTTTCATTGGTAATTAACCTTCCACTGAAGAACACACCATGGGTAAATTTAAGCCTGCCCTTTTGCAATAATGTCAGGTATGAGTAATATTATCAGTGGTAAGTGCTGGGCTGCTTCAGAGATATCCTCCCACTATCTCCCCTTCTGACCGGAACAGGAATTGGATAGCTTCAGAGTAGAAGAATAATGTGTCCATGTGTTCCTCCAGATCTCAGAGTCCTGGCAGCCAACCTCAACTCTCTTGGCCACCATAAAGCAGTCATTGAAAGGACACAGCTGCAGGAACGAGGGGCTAAGCACTAAATAAATCCACAGGGCTGGAGGCACAAGTCATGTACATGACCCTAGCACAATACCTTGTGGTTATGAATGAACGGATTAGCATCTAATGGTGCCATGGCAGCTTATGCAAAATTAATTGGTGCCTCAGCAAGTGCCGAGTTTCTAAGAGAAAGCTGTCCACTTCAAAAAAAAAAGAGACCTCCTTAGTTGACAAAAACTTTGGCTGGTGTAGCGGGGAGACTAAGGACCAACTGGAATGGGAACTGAGCTGTTTGTTCTGTTAGCTGTACGTGGATTCTCCTCAGATCAGAGTTGATGTACAACGCCCACTGGCAGTCTCCCAGGAACTGATCTAGTTATTGCCAGGTTCTGGGTCATATTTTAGTGTTAATGTCTGGGGAGCTTGGGAAAGAGGTTGGGGAGGTGTAGCTTGAAGTCTGAAGTTGTCTCACATGGGAGAAGAGACTGAGGAAGAAAAAGAGATTGGATACTGACCTGCCTATAGTAATATTTCCCAAAGTGTGTTTTGATTCACTTTTTCATGACCCCTTAGGTTTGAGAAACAATGAGATAAAGTTAAACTCACTTTTATCCTGCGGGACTTCTGGGCGCCTTGAATATGCCAGTGTACATGATCAATATTCAAGAAGACAGGAGCAAAATGCAGTGTTTCACAAACTTTTTTGACCATGGAAACCTTCTTAGCAGATGTTTTATAAAAGCTTTTGAAAATTTAATTATTATGAAATATTTAAATTTATACTTTCAATGTTATCTTAAAGTAAGAGGTTTTATATAGTCTTAAAGATAACACTGGAAAGGACTAAATATTTAAGGAACATTGTTTTCAAACTGCACATTGGTATTTTTTTCTTTTTAAAAATATGCATTAAGAACTTAAATGGGCATGGCCAGGGCTTTTCTCAACCTCTGAAAGGCCCTGGCTTTGCAATTTGTGCCATCCTTCAAGTTGACGTGAAACTTTGTATTGTCCTAGAAGACAAAGAACTTACTCCCACTGCCACATACCTCACCATTCATACTTTCTCCTTCCCCCAGGTATGAACAAGATCAGCCTTCTGAATAACAAAAGAGATGAAAGCCATCTTACTATGGTAAGTCCCTGTGGTCTCTCTCAGTGATAATGCCAGGGCTTCCAAAGGCGATTTTATATAGATATAGATAGATGCTGGTATCGGTAAAGGCATAGGTATAGTTACAGGTATGGGTGTGAGTATAGATAGAGACATCTCATGTTTTCTTTATCCGCTCATCTGTTGATGGACACTAAGGTTTCTTCCATATCTTGGCTGTCGTGAATAAAGCTGCAGTAAACATGGGAGTGCAGATATCTCTTTGAGACATAGATTTTGTTTACTTCGGATATATACCCAGAAATGGGATTTCTGGATCATACGGTAGTTCTATTTTTAATGTTTTGAGGAACCTCTAACTGTTTTCCATAGTGGCTGCACCAATTTACGTTCCTACCAACAGTGTGCAGGGTTCCCTTTTCTCCACATCCTTGACAACACTTGTTATTTTTTGCCTTTTTGGTACTAGTCATCCTAACAGATGTGAGGGATAATTCACTGTGGTTTTGATTTGCATTTCCCTAATGATTGGTGATGTTGAGCATCTTTTCATATACCTGTTGACTGTTTGGATGTCTTCTTTGGAAAAATGTTTATTCAGGTCCTTTACTCATTTTAATTGGATATTTGATTTTTTGCTATTGAGTTATGTGAATTCCTTATACATTTTGGATATTAACTTCTTATCCAATATATAGTATGCAAATATTTTATTCCATTCTGTAGGTTGCCTTTTCATTTGGTTGATTGTTTCCTTTGCTGTGCAGAAGCTTTTTAATTTGATGCAGTCCCACTTGTTTCTTTTTTTTTCCTTTTTCTTTTATTCCCTGTGCTTTTGGTATCATGTACAAAAAATCACCACCAAGACCAACGTCAAGGAGCTTTTACCCTAGGTTTTCTGCCAGGAGTTTTATGGTCTCAGGTCTTATGTTGAAGTCTTTAATTAATTTTCAAGTTAATTTTTGTTTATTGTAAGATAAGGGTCCAATTTCATCTTTTGCATGTAGATATCCAGTTTTCCCAGCACCATTTATTGAAGAAGTTATCCTATTCCCATTGTGTATTCTTGGTGCCCTTGTCATAGATTGTTCATATTTACCCTTTATTCCTGAGTTTGTTTCTAGTTTCTCTATCCTTTTCCATTAGCCTATGTGTCTGTTTTTATGCCAATATCTGTTTTTATGCCAATGCCATACTGTTTTTATTACTATAGCTTTGTAATTTAGTTTGAAATCAGGAAGTGTGATGCCTCCAGTTTTGTTCTTCCTCAAGATTGCTTTGATTATTTGGGGTCTTTGTGTTTCCATATTAATGTAGGATTGTTTTTTCTATTTCTGTGAAAAATGCCATTGGAATTTTGATAGGGATTGCATTGTATCTGTAGGTCACTTTGGGTAGTAAGGATATTTTAATAATATTAATTTTTCCAGTCCATGAACATGGGATATCTTTCCATTTATTTATATCTTCTTCAGTTTCTTTTATCAATGTCTTATAGTTTTAATTGTAGAGATCTTTCACTCCTTAGTTAAATTTATCCTAAGTATTTTATTCTTTTTGATTTTTTTTTGTGTATGGGATTGTTTTCTTCATTTCTTTTTCAAACAGTTCTTTAATAGCATATAGAAACCCAACTAAGTTTTGCATGTTGGTTTTGTGTCCTGCAACTTTACTGAATTCATCTATTAGTTCTAATAGTTTTTTGGTGGTATCTTTAGGGTTTCCTATATATTAGATCATGTCATCTGCAAATGGAGACAATTTTACTCCTTCCTTTCTAATTTGGGTGCTGTTTATTTCTTTTTCTTGCCTAATTACTCTGACTAAGACTTCCAAAACTATGTTGAATAGAAGAGGTAAGAGTGGGCACCTTTGTCTTGTTCCTGATCTTAGAGGAAAGTGTTTGGCTTTTCACCACTGAGTATAATGTTAGCTGTGGGCTTGCCATATATGGCCTTTATTATGTCAAGGTACAACCCATCTATGCCTAATTTATTGAGAGTTTGTGTTATGAAAGGATAGTGAATTTTGTCAAACACCATTTCTGCATCTGTTGAAATGATCATATTATTTTTACCCTTCATTCTGTTGATGTGGCATATCATGTTTTTTTGATTTGCATATGTTGAACCATCTGGATCCCAGGGGTAAATCCCACTTGATCATGGTGTATGATCTTTTTAACGTGCTGTTGAATTTGGTTTGCTAGTATTTTGTTGAGGACTTTTGCATCTATAGTCATGCACTGCATGATGACATTTTGGTCAATGATGGACCATATATACAATGGCAGTCCCATAAGGTTAGTACGATATAGCCTAGGTGTGTAGTAGGCTGTACCATCTAGGTTAGTGTAAGTACACTCTCTGATGTTTACACAACAACAAAATTGCCTAACAATGCATTTCTCAGAACATATCCCTGTCATTAAGCAATGCATGACTGTATGTTCATCAGTGGTGTTGGCTTGTAATTTTCTTTCTTCTTGTGTGCTTATATAGCTTTAGTTTGAGGGTAGTGCTGCCCTCATAAAAGGAATTTGGAAGTGTTTCTGTCTCTTCAATTTTTTGGAAGAGTTTGAGGATTGTCATCAGTTCTTCTGTAAAAGTTTGGTAGAAATCACTTGTGAAGCCATCTGGTCCTGAACTTTTCTTTGCTGGGAGATTTTTGATTACTAATTCAATCTACCTACTAGTAATTGATCTATTCAGATTTTCAATTTCTTCATGATTCAGTTTTGCTAGGTTGTATGTTTCTAGGAGTTTATCCATTTTCTTTGATGTTATCCAATTTGTTGGCTTATAATTGTTCATAGTAGTCTCTGTATTTCTGTAGTAGCAGTTGTAATATCTCCTCTTTCATTTGTGATTTTATTTATAATTATTATATAAAATTATAATTTATTTATAATTTTAATTTATTCATTCTTTTTTCTTAGTTTAGCTAAAAGTTTATTAATTTTGTCTATATTTTTTAAAAACTAACTCTTAGAGTTATTGATCTTTTCTAATTGTTTTTCTGATCTCTATTTCATTTATTTATGCTGTGATCTTTATTGTTTTGTTCCTTCTGCTAAGTTTGGGCTTAGTTTGTTCTTCTTTTTCTAGTTCCTAGGGGTGTAGTTAGGTTTTTTATGAGATCTTTCTTTTTTCTTACTGTAAGTGCTCATCTCTAAAAATGTCCCTCTTAGAACTGCTTTTGCTGTATCCTATAAGTTTTGATATGTTGTGTTTCCATTTTCATTTGTCTCAAATATTTTTTGGTTTTCCTTTTGACTTCTTCTTGGACCTATTGTTTGTTCAGGAGTGTGTTGTTTCATTTCCATGTATTTATGAATTTTCCACTTTCTTCCTGTTATTGATTTCTACTTTCTTACCATTCTAATCAGAAAAGATACCTGATGTGATTTTAATCTTTTTAAATTTACGTTTTGTTTTGTGGCCTAATATATGATCTGTCCTGCAGAATTTTCCATCTGTGCTTGAAAAGAGTGTGTATTCTGCTGCTGTTGGATAGACTGTTCTGTGAATGTGTGTTAGCACCATTTGGTCTATGGTGATATTCATGTCTGCTGTTTCCTTATTGTTTTTCTCTCTGGATGATCTATCCATTGTTGAAAGCAGAGTATTGAAGTTCTATACTTTTGTTTTGCTGTTTATTTCTCCCTTCAGTTCTGTTAATATTTGCTTTGTGCATTTAGGTGTCCAATGTTAGGTGCATAAGTGTTTACAAATGGTATATCGTCATGATAAATTGACCCCTTTCTCATTGTATAATGACCTTCTTTGTCTTTTGTAATAGATTTTGACTGAAAGTCTATTTTGTCTGATGTAAATATACCCACCTCTGTTCCCTTTTGGCTACCATATGCATGGAATATCTTTTTCCATCCCTTTATTTTCAGTCTGTGTGTGTCCTTAAAGGTAAAGTGAGTCTCAGGTAGGCAGTATATTGTTGGATCTGGTTTTTTATCCATTTAGCCATTCTGTGTTTTTTGATTGGAAAATTTAATCCATATACATTTAAAGTTATTATTGATAGGTAAGGACTTATTGCCACTTTGTTAATTGTTTTCTGACTTTTTTATAGTTCCTTTGTTCCTTTATTGCTGTTTTCTTTGTGATTTGTTGATTATTTGCAGTGGTATATTTTGATTCCTTCCTCTAAATGTTTTTTCTTGGTGGTTACCATGAGGCTTACATGGTACATACTGTAGTTACAACAGTCTGTTTTAAGCTGATAACAACAAAGGTAAATATATTTACCTTTACCAGTGAGTTTTTTACTTTCATATATTTTCATATTGTTAGTTAATGTCCTTTCCTTTCAATTTGAAGAACATCCTTTAACATTTCTTGTAAGGTAGTTCTAGTAGTGGTGAACTCCTTCAGCTTTTGTTTGTCTAGGAATGTCTTTATCTCCCCTTCATTTCTGAAGGACAGTCTTGCCAGGTATCGTATTCTTGGTTAGTGTTTTTTTCTTTCAGCACTTTGAATATATCATCCCACTTCTTCCTGGCCTGCAAGGTTTCTGCTGAGAAATCTGCTGATAGCCTTAAGATGTGTGTGAGGGGGATCCCTTATATGTGATGAATTGCTTTTCTCTTGCTGCTCCCAAAGTTCTCTATTTATCTTTGACTTTTGACATTGATTATAATGTGTTTCAGGCTAATCTTCTTTGGGTTGATCTTGCTTGGGGTCCGTTGAGCTTCTTGAATCTAGATGTCCATATATCTACAAAGATTTGGAAAGTTTTTGCCCTTATTTCTTTAAATAAGCTTTCTTTCTCTCTTCTCATTATGGGACTCCCATAATGTGTACATTCATTTGCTTGCTGGTATCCCATAGGTCTCATATACTTTCTTTACTCTTTTTCATTCTATTTTCTTTTTGATTCTCTGACTAATTTTAAATGACCTGTCTTCAAGTTCACTTATTCTTTCTTCTACATGATCGAATCTGTTGTTGAAGTCCTGTGTTGAATTTTTTTTAGTTCTTCTATTGTTCTTCAGCTCCAGGATTTCTGTTAGATTCTTTTTATGGTTTCTATTTGTTTATTAAGCTTCTCATTTTGTTCATGCATTGTTTCCCTGATTTTGTTTAGTTGTCTTTGTTCTCTTGCATCTTTAAGATGATTATTTTGAATTCTTTGTCAGGCAATCTGTACATCTCCACTTCTTTGGGGTTGGTTACTGGAGCTTTATCAGATTCCTTTGGTAGTGTCATATTTGCCTGATTCTTCATGTTCCATGTATCCTCACATTGGTATCTGTGCATTTGAAGGAGTAAACACCTCTTCCAGTTTGACAGACTGGTTTTGGCAGGTAATGACCTTCTGCTGTTGGGTCCCTGAGCTTATGGAATTGCCTTGAGGATTGCAGAAGAGTGAGGTTGGAGCTGGGTCATGTGGCTGCTACTGGGTCCACAGTGGAGTCTGTGGTATTGATGGACTTTTTATTCACCAGCAGCTCAGACGGGCAAGGATCCTATTTGGTCCCTGGGTGGATGGGACTGCCTCCAGTACCTTGGCCAGTAGAGCTGGCATTGGGACAAGGGTCCACTTCAGGGTCTGTATTTGGGTCTGCAGATAACAATACTGTTACCAGGTACACAGCAACTGGTAAGGCTCCTGCCAAGTCCCCGAGAGGACTCCTTCCAGGTCATTGGATGGGTCCTTGTGCAGGCAGGACTGGAATCAAGATACAGGGCTGCTTCATGGTCCACAGCTGGAACCAAGGTCTGCAGGCCTGCCTCCAGGGAAGTGGATAGGAGTGGGTTCCTGCTGGGTTCCCAAGTGAGCAGGATTGCCTCTGGACTGTGGTTCAGTAGTGTTGGGGTGAGGTCACAGGTTTGCTTCAGGATCTGTAATCAAACCAAGTTGGCAGGCCTGCCTTTGGAAGCATGGTGCATCATGTCTCCTACCAGGTTCATGGGTGGGCAAGACTGCTCCCAGACCATGGCTAAGAGGGGCTAGAGCCAAGGTATAGGACCACTTCAGGCTCCACAATATGACCAAAGTTGGTGGGTCTTCCTCCAGGAGCACTGATGAGTATATTTTTCCATTGGGTGTCTGAGTGAGCAGGACTGCTCCTGGACTTCAGCTGAGAGGGGCTAGAGCTGGGTTAGAGGCCACTTCAAGGTGCACAGCTGGGACTGAGGTTGGCAGGCCTGTTACTCAAGGCATAGGCAGATGTGACTTCTCTTGTATCCCTTGGTAGGTGGTGACGGTGTCAGGAACAAGGCCAAATGGGGCTATAGCAAGTCCACAGGGTGAAGGGGCTATTTCTGGGTCTATAGCCAGGACCATGGGCAGTGAGCCTGCCACCTGGGTGTGGGCCTGCTGTCTTGAAATGGCTCTCCTCAGTCTAGGGCCCCACCAGGTTATCACAACCTCCTACCTGAATCCAAAGCTCCTACAAAGTCACTTTTATCAGAGGATAGCTGCCAAATTACTGTTGCTTTTGGAGGGATATGAGAAGAGGACCTCTTTTGCTGCCATCTTGCTGACCTATAAAGAAAATTTAAAAAGAAAATTAAAATGTATTTTTCCATTTAAAAATTAGTATATGCAAATTATTTTAAATTGGAAAACATAGAAAAAAGAAAAGTGAAATGTAAAGGCATTTTAAACATGTTTGGGTGTCTTCCAATTTTGTGATTCTGGAAAATTTATCTTACATAGTTGTGACTAAATACTTCCTCTATATTTCTATACCCTGCATCTCTGCTTCACACTATAAGTAAAATAAGCATATAACACAAGCATTTTTCCATGGTATAATAACCTCTTTATAAACATCACCTGAAATGGCAATGCCATCATTTATTTAACAACTCCCCCAATATATTTTTATTACTTCCAAATTTTTATTTTATAAATATATACAAATATGTTTATAATAAAACATTTATATGCATTTTAACTGTTTCTGTAGGATAAATTCTCTAGAAATGGAATTTCTAAGTTACAGGGTATAAATATTTTAAGGCTCTTGATTTATATTTCCAAATTTAGCTTACAATATTAATATCTTTCTTCAGTGGAAAATTACAGTAAATCTCATGGGATTTTTAACTGAACATGAATAAAATTTTACTGAAAAAGCCCTTTGAGGTTTGAGGGAAAGTAATATTAGCTAACATATGTTAAAATCCTAGTAATTGGAACTAATGAGAAAAGTCAGCTTGAATTTGTGATTAATTCTTGACTATAGACTACTTTAAAACAATGTGCTTTTGTTGATGTAGTCCAAAACATAGTACCTAGACTAATGAAAAGTTTATGGTGCTCTGTTTCAGGCTTTCGGCTCCAAGTCAGATAGTCTTAGCCTTAAAATCACATTCTGTCACCTATCACCTGACCTTGGGCAAGTGTCTTAATTTCTTTGTCTTATTTTCTGCATGCGTTCAGTGAAGATAATGTTAGTTTCTACTTCTTAAGGTTATTGTGAGGCTTAAATAACATAATGTATTCAGAATACTGAGTACCTAAGGAGTGCCCAAAACATTTTATCTATTACTAAAATATCATAATTTTAAAAAGAATTCCTGGTCAGTTAGAATTTCTGCATTAATAAACAGATCAGTTGAAGAGTTTTAAACAAATAAACTTACCCTCTATACACGTTTCTTCATGTGAACGAGCTAACATTTTCTATGAAATTCTCTTTGTTGTGTTATCACCTTTTCTCTCTCTATATATTGTGTGTGTATGTGTGTAAAACAAAAATAAACTACAAGAAAAGCCCCTGTTTAGTATAAATAGCCCTGGATTCTGAATTAATGAAAAGGTCTATTTTTTTATTTATTGTTTTATTTTACATTAAAAAGAAAGAATTAGCTTGATCTAATGCTCTTAATCTTTGGAATATGAGGAACAACAGTAACTGTTAACTTCAAAATTAATGAATATACTTCAGGTAAGCTTATACCAAACATAAATACACTAATCATCTCAATATTTATAATTTCTCCCTAAGAAGCAAGGATAAGTGGGTCAAATAAAAAATGACAACATTTTTCTAAGTGTCTCTGTAGCGAGTGACTGGGGAAAGTCTTACTCTGAAAAGTTGGCCCTCGATGCAGAAGTGGGCGCTGCATTTGGTATTTGGGTGAAGCAGTGCCCTCTTTCCATGAGCCACTTTAGATGCTCCTCAGTTCCTGTGGTCAGTGGGTGTCTTACTTTAGCACTCACTTGACCTCAGATACTCCACTATTTCTTAAGCCCAGCAACAATATCATGATCCTTTTGCTCTCAAAGCTCAGGCCAACATTGTCATTATCTGACTTTGTCTCTTGGCTTGAGAAATAACCTTCAGATTTTCTTTGGTTCATACCAAACACACAAATAGCAAATAATTCTAAAAGTCACAAAGGTGAGAAATTTTCAACACATCTTTAAATTAAGGCCATTCAAAGGAGTAGGAGACCAGAAAAATCTAGTTTGTATGATAAGGCCAAATGCTTAACCAGGAAATAATTTTTTTCTCACTCTAGGATTGGTGTCATTGGTTCTTTGTTCTCCGATTTCTCAGTATGTTCAGCACAGTCAGTCACAGAATATACACCCAGGTCACCTTCTACAGAGAATAAAGGAATGAGAGATGGGTGACTCAGGCTTCTCTGGGGGTCTGGGGATTTTGCCAAAGCTTAAGTGATATAGACAGACAGCCTTAAAAATTATAAATGTCACACCTGGACTTTGTACTCATTACCTTTTCATCTTGATATTCAAGTCACATTACCTTTTATATTATTGGGTTTTTTTTGTTGTTGTTATCTGTGAACTTTCTGCATTCTTTTTTAACGTTTTTTTTCTAAGTCTTAAAACTAGTTTGTGTTTCTGAGTTCTTGCTTCAGGCATACTTTTTGGGTTCAGTCCAGTTGTCTAATCAACTGGGTTGAATTTATAAAAATAGCAGACTTTTAAAAATGATAAATATTGAGACTGGTTACTGAAGTTGTCATTTGGGTAGTTATTCAGAAACCTCCTTGTGTTAATTCAGAAAACCTAAAACATAGGTTTCCAATGACTTTTCTTATATTAGATAGATTAGACATTTTAAAAAGGTTTTTCTAATCTTCTTCCACATTATGTTCTCCTTATAAATAAATAAATAAATAAATCAGACAAGCAAAAATTCTCTAATTATGGATGAAAGTGGAAATGATTATCTAAGCCCATTCTATGAACTTCTTAAAATGAATAGAGAATGCAGGGGAAGATATACTCTCTCCAGCTGTCAAAAGCTATAGCTGACTCTCTGGATGTGGAGCCCTAGAAGATTTTACCAGTGGTGGTGCCAGGTACATAAACTCCCGTGCGTTTTCCCTGATCTTAGACTATGGTTTCTCAACATCAGCAATGTTGATATTTGGGGCTGAATCAGTCTTTCTTGTGGGGGCTGCTCTGTGCATCGTAGGATGTTTAGCAGCATCCCTCACTTTTACCCACTAGAAGCAGGTAACACTCCCAATTGTGGTCATCAAAATATCTCCAGAAAGTGCCAGTGTCCCTGGGGGGAGAGAGAAGGATGAAATCGTTCACAGTTAAGAATCATTGAGGGGCAGCCTTGGTGGCCTAGTGGTTACGTTTGACACACTCCACTTCAGCTGCCCGGGTTCAGTTCCCAGGCACGTACCTACATCACTTGTCTGTCAATGGCCATGCTGTGGTGGTGTCTCACATACAAAAAGAGGAAGATTGGCAACAAATGTTAGCTTAGGGAAAATCTTCCTCAGGGAAAAAGATAAATAAGAATCACTGTCCTAGAATAACAGCCCTTATATTAGCCTCTACTCTACAGAAGAAGTAAAAGAAAATGCTCAATCAATAGCCAATAGACCCATAGACAGTAAGTCTATAGCCCTCTAGGTATGGAATAATATGAGAAGAGTTTGTGGGAGAGTTTTCTTCCAATCATGCTTCCTGGAATAGAGAAACATAACCAAGCATAAAGTAAACATTGATTATGTTTCAAATATAAAGAAACATAAATCAAATAAAGTTCAGATCAAAAGGAACCCAAAATTTGGTTGCTGACTTTTCTGTTTAATATGGACTCGATCATTTTCCATTTTCTCCTAGTCCTTCAAAGCAGAAATTTGAGTTTGTAATATTAGTAGACCTGTAAATTTCGTTAGTATTATTTCCATTTTGGAGTTAGTTTTCCTGGGTATCTCCCGTGTATACAGGCGGTATGCATGTTATTAAACTTCTGTTTGGTTTTCTCCCATTAAAAAAAAAATATGTTCTTTCCATTTCATATAAAGAAAGGTGAGTCTTGGAGGGGGCGGGGATGAGCAACGTTCTCAAGACTGCCCAAAGTACTGATATTTTAAATTCATGAGGCTTATGGCAGGACTCTGAAGTGAGCTTCCCTTTTTAGACTTGTCTTTAATACAGAGCCATCCATTCCAGGCTGAGCAAGCCACTGCACAGGCGAGCCCTCCTGATCCCATGGGCACACCTGGAATCAGGAGTCACAGCACTGAAATTTGTGCCCTGCCTTTGCCACTTACCTGGTGTGACCTTAGGACTCACGAACCTGAGATTCAATTCCTCATGTGAAAAGTGAGAGCAACTATGATTAACTGATGTGGTTGTTGTGATGGCTACGTTAGCGTCATGACCACTGTCACTCATATTATTCTACTTTTCCTCCTTTTTTCTTCCTTCCTCTACCCTTGTATCTATTCCTTGCGCATGCCCAGACGCTCAGGAGCCGCAGCCCTTGCGTTCTTGCTCAGCCCGGATTCTGAGTCCCAGCCCTGCAGAGGGCTCGCCAATGCTTATCTGGGGTTTTTAGGAAACCAAGTTAGCATGCCTCATAAAATTAACCGACAGCTCTATATTTCAATTTCTTACTACTTGAAATGATTTCTTTAAATTTTCAAATGCTTAGATGTCTATGAATATTAAAAATTAGGTTCTCAGTGAAAATAATCACCGAAGTCTTCGAGCTGGAGGAGGAGGAATATTAGAGTCGTGTGGTCCAGCGAGGATTCCTGGTATAGCGCTCCTGACATGTAGTCAGGATACTTTCACTGCTAGATACGCAGCCCTTTGCAAGCACCCCACTTCATTTTTGAGCAACTCTAATTATTGGAAACTTCTGTACTGCGCTACCTGTATCTTTTGGGTTTTCTTCTGAACAACACTGGTCGCACCTCCTTCCTCATTCACTAATGAGCTACACAGGCATCGGCAAGTCATCAGCCTATATATTTGCTGCATTTAAAGACCTTATATGTGAATATATCAACTACAAAATAATGAAACTAACTCTATAGCCACACAACCACCTGAAACCTAGTCTTATTTCCGGCATTTAGTGGGGATTGTATAACTTGGAAGATGACTGAACTTCCAGTGATCTGAACCTTCAGATAAAAGGTTTACAGTGAGAATGGACATGGAAACTTCAGAATAAGAGATCTAACTGGCAGAGAAAATGAGTTATATCTGGTTTTGCCTGCAATAGTGTTCAGATACTGACTTCATGGAGGATGCTTATAAGAATACTTTGCCAAGACTACGTTCAGATTCACAGCCTTCCTCCAGAAGGATACGTGTCAATCACACTCCATGGGAAGTATGAATTAGAACCTCAATGGTAGGTCCGGAAAATAACAAAAGAAAGGTGAACATTACTCCTATGCAATTTGACATATTGGCATTTATGCTACCTTTGTGATGAGAGAGAATATGAAATATATGCAAAGGTCTCAATATAGTGGCTAAGAAAGGAGAGACGCCATTATGTGTGGTATGTACAACTGTCTCATTAACTTTGAAAGCAGCGGCGACTTTCTTTTGGACCATAACACCCTCCGATTTCCTTCCGTCCTTTCCCCAGTACCCTGGGTTTTTTCTGAACACCAGAAACATCTTCCTCTGAGACACTTTCCAGCGTTGACTGAGCAGTCTGTGTTGCCAGCCCGGTTCCCAGGCACCTTTTCCATTATGCAATCTCGCTGTTAGAATGTGCCACTCCACATACATAGGCGTTAAAGTGGAGGGAATATGGTACAAAAAGGATGCTAGAGATTAAGTAGAATTTTGTGGGGTGTACATCAGTTACCCTTCAGGTGCCTGAGTATGTGCCTTTATTTACAGGCATCCACACTCTCCCCTGTCAACATTTCCACTATCAATCATCAACGGTGAGATCTTTGACAGTTAACTAACCTCTGTGTGCCTCAGTTTCCTTATCACTAAAAGAGGATGATGGTCGTACTTACATCATAAGGTTATTATGGGGATTAAGTGGGGTTTTTTTAAAGTTAAGTACTTAGAACAATCCAGACTCTAATAACTGCCATATATGTTTGCTATTATTACTATTATAGAGAAGAAAATATGGCAATATCTGTGTTTTTCATTTTACTGGCTATTCATGACTTTGAAAAGCCATATAATAATTTAACTATTACTTTTTACCTAATTTAATAATTAGATTTACTCCCCACTGTGAGTAAGACCCACTGCTTTGCTCATCATAACAGACCAGGGAGATTTTAATTCCATGGGTACCAGGTTCAGTTTCTGCCTCCACAAATTCAGAGCTTCTGAGTCTTCTTTTGAATGAGTGTGTGTGTGTGCACGCCTGCACATGCTGAAAAAGTGGCAGAGATGGATCCAGCTGGTCTGGACTGCCCATTCTTCTGTCATTACTCTACATAATGAAACCGTGTGATTTCTTTCATCATGTGCAGCTGGTACCACCTGGTCTGCCTCTAATGGATGCCATGCCCAGAAATGATGAAAGGCTTTGGCTCTTACAAATGAGACTATCCCTTCAAATGAGCTGAATACTCACCATGGAGGTAGGGCATGAAAGATCATTTGTTCTCTATCTTTTCTTTCTTTCCATTAAGCCCTAGTATTTCTCACTGCATTACTCTTTGCTCGATTCTATATTTAGATCCTTGAGCAAAAACTTTTCTTATTGAAGTATAGTTGACATACGATATTATATTAGTTTCAGGTGTATAACAGTGATTCAACTCGAACAAAAAGTTTACAAGAGACTTTTCAGCAGTCTTATCATGATCCTGACCCTCCTTTATGCCCTTACTTGGAGAGGAGTGACACCTATATGTGTGTGTGTAATCAAAGCCGTAATTATTTGGCCAGCTGAGATATTTTCATATATATATATCAGCTGAGATATTTTCATATATATTCATATTATATATATTCATATATCTCAGCTGGCCAAATAATTATGGTTCAACACACCCAAGGCTGAAAGACATTTTCTATCACCTAAATATATAAGCAAATGTAGTAAAGAATAAATAATTTTTTTAAAAACTTTGAACACATTTCCATAGACCAGGCTTCTGGTATTTATGGCCATCAGCTACCTCACCACTGGGACCCTGAAAGATTGGAAAATACTGGTGGAAAATGTTGTTACCTGGTAGATTTTTGTAAACCTATCTGCAAGTAAGATCTTGGGCCGCAATTCTTTCTTTCTTCTGATGCTAATATAGGGAGCAGGGTTTTCCCAGGCTGAAGAGGAAGAAGAACTCTGTTTCCTTTTCCTTTTTCTGTGACATAAATCCTTTTCCAGGGCTGATGAACAAGGAAAACAAAGGGTAAGCCTAGCCAGCCTGAGGTGCTCCCCACCGGGGAGGTCTGAGTCAGCACAAATTTGATGTCTTGCAGAGCCAACAAGGAACACTTAGAAATCAGGAAAAACTTTCTGTGTCCTCAACCAATCTCCTTCTCACAGATGCTGACGCCCCTTCGCTCATCCAGCTGCTAGCATCCTTCATAATATCCTTTGCTGTCCAAGCTTCCCCTGTGGTGACCTTCCTTGAACAGTGTAACTGCACACCCACAACTTTTTTCAGTCCCCACACTGCCCCTACTCCCTTATGTGCCTTCTGACTCCTTCATTTGGGGCCTTTCTACCTACTCAAATACTCTAACTCAGTGATAAGACTTGATGGTGGACTTTCAGGCGCTAGCATGTTGATGCAGGCAGGCAGGATGCTTAGAAACCCATAATATCGCCTAGGAGTCCTGTATCTTTCTCAGGGTTCACTGTACTATACAGGGACCGCTACCTTTGGAGGCACAAAAGTTAAATCATTTATGATCACTCACTCTCTACTCTCCTAAACCTTGCATTTTGGCTTCTTTATCAGCAAGACAGATGCTTCCAATCCTTAAGTAAGCCCAGACTGCCCCTTTAGTTATGAAGACTCATCATTTCAGAGTCTATAAGTCTTGTTTGCTGAGGATGGGCATTACATGCTTAAGATATGATGAACATGTTTCATAACTTCTCCTCTGCGTGTCTATCACAGAACTGCAGAACCCACAGAACTTTTGCTATGAGTAAGCTCTGAAGAAAAATTCACAGACAGAAAACAAAAGACAAAATGAAAAGCATGATACAAATTTTTCTAACAAATGCTAAAAGTTGTAGTTTTGATGTATTTATTTCTTTGCTTTAGTAAGATCATAGTAGATCATTTTTAAAGGGAAAAAATTCAGAGAGGCCAATGAATTAGAAGAAAAAGATGGAGAGGGCCTTTTCTTTGGAAAAATACAAATAAGAGTACTTTACAAAACTGCAGCTTGAGTGATATCAATAGTTACAAAGCTCCTGGAACTGATGACTTTTATCATGCAGAATGACATTTTAGGCCATTATCAGCATTTATCCTTTCTTATCATGAACATTCTTAAATCTCTCCCCAGGGAATTCTAAAATTTTTCTGAGAAACTTTTGCATCATCCTGAAGTATCATTTGCTAAGCTTGATTGCCTTAGAAAAAAAAACCCGCTCTTTAATATCATTTTGCATAGCAACATCCCAAACACAGCAAACATGATGATGCATGGAAAACAGAGTCTGGGAGAAATACAGCCATGGAGGGACTGGGCATGTGTTCCCAGAAACCACTTGAGGACCGTGTTTCTGCTCTCCTATGACAGCTGCAAGGAACCAGGCCCATCCATGGTTCTCATTTCCTGAAGCTCTTCCTTAGCAATTCTCACAAACAAAGTTTTATTTTATTCTGAAATCAGGTGAAAAGGAAAAAAAAAGGAATCAATGTTTATTGAAGGAGGAAAAGAATCCATTCAAGATGATGTGTACTCCCATAAGGATGGGCTGCATATTTTAGAAGTATAGTAAGTATGCACTGTTCTAAAACAGTTGCCATAGGAACAAAACTTTTCCCTGTTAGATGGAAGGTAATCAGTCTAGTGAGTTTCCACACAAGTATCTAAGCTACACAAATTAAGCATCGATTGGGAGTCAAATCCAACAGACTGTGGATTGGTTAGGCACTGTGGATTTAATATCCCCTTTCTTCTAAGGGGGAGGCTAAGAGCTATAACATAAGGCAAAATGTTTGCACATCCAATGATCAAACTATATGTCTGCTAAACCAACCATCAAAGTGGGCACTTGGATGCCCCTCGCTCTTTTTTCTGCTCTAATTTCTCAGGAGGGCATGATCCCAGCTCTCAGCTGAACGCTGTGCTAAGCAGTATCAAAGAGGATTCTCATAGCCTGGTTCATACAAATTTATTCTGAAAAAGGTAGCCAGTGTGACCGACCACTGGATAAATGGATACATAGAGTCCTGTGAGCAATGCAAAGTGTCCAGTGGGGTTATAGTCATGGATGCTTCCACAATGAGCTGGATTTGAGCCAGGTTTTCAAGGACAAGGTAACATCTAGGAAGCAGCAGGTTGTTTCGGTAGAAGGGCTTGTTGCATATTTCATCTATCTTAAGATGCACATGTTTCACATTTGAACGTCTCTGAAATCAGGCTGCCTTACAATTGATGGTGTCGCATAGTCACTATCAAACAGGTAGTAGTTGTGACACTTTATTATACACATATGAGCAAATTTGGTCATTGTCACTTCAACTGAGTTTTGTAGATTGTTGGCTCTATATCTGTTGAGTTTAACAGACATGTAACATGTCTTACAAAAGATTATACTCTATTAATCCTTGAAATGAAAAGTTTTTGTGTATATGGAAAGGTATGGAAACAGCAGAGTGGCAAACTTTGATATTAGTTGAAGGAAGTGGTTGTCATTGGAGGAAAAACCAATATCATCCAGACTTGCAGAAGAGGAGTCAGTAGCTTGAAATAAAATCTCAGAGACAATATTGGAGTCTTCTTGTATAAATTGTACCACCAACACTCCTGATGGCACAGAAAATGGTAAAATATGGGCATTGACAATTCTGCATAGAAAAATGATAAGGATGAGTCCAGCTCTGAATGTAAAGATATTTTAGGATCACCTTAACCTTAATCTTTTTACTCCATGTGAAACTACGTGTAAAAATCTGTATTTTAGGTTGAAAAGAGCTCTTTCAACAAGTATAAAATAAAAATTCTAAGTGATAAGAAAGCATTGTGATAGTTTAATTGTTAGGGTTTTTTCTTTCTTAGTGGTACATAAAATGATACATCTTACTATGATGACATCTTATATTTAATGAGATATGGGCACATGAGAAGGATGAATAAGCAAAATACGATCTTATGAATATGCAATAGAAAAGCAATACAATATGTGAGAGGGGGTTGGTGATAATCACACCTCATAAGACCCCCAGAAAAATGTTGGTTAGCAAACATAACAATTTTAAAATTAATTTTCTCTTAAACATTTGTATAGACTATCTAGAACATGTGAATTCTGATGTGACTTTTAAAAGAATCTAACAATTTAAAATAGTTTTAAAATATAACTATTTTAAGAAAACTAGTCTCAATGTGTTTATGAAAAGTATAGTAATAATAAAATATCAATCTAAACGCTCACTATAACTTAAAAATCCCTGAAAAATACCTGAGTTCTTAAAAAAAAACCCAAATACCGTTTGATGAATCAACGCCGGATAATTACTTAAAGTATACTTTAACTTATGAGATAATACTAGAAACGTAAAACTAAATGATGATAGAATATTGTATCTCTTACAAAGAGGATTATTTTGGTGAAGGCCCTTGGCTTAGATTTTTACTTTTTTGAGAATTTTCCATTTTATTTAATTTTTAAAAAGCATAAGGGTCAATTGTCATCAACTTGTTTGGCTCATATGGAAATAACCAGAAATTTTGAACACTTAGAATCTTGGCACATTCTTCACTTTATCTTTTATGTTATAAAATATACTTAGAAGAAACAGAGATTTTTAGGCTTTACTACTGTATATTAATTCCCCAAAGGGTGTGTCAAAGTGATTTTTTAAAATCACAAGAGAACCACAGCGGTTTAATGCTATAGAAAGATAGTGATCCAAATTCTAAGACAATGCTGTAATGGGGCCTAACTCATCAGTCTCAGTATTTATACCACCCATACCCTATATGGCCCTTATTTTAGTGCTGGACATCATCTTACTATGTGGGTGGCAGCTGCCTGTCATCTCCATAATTCTGAAGAAAAGCCAGGGAATTTGTTTTAGAGTGTTTTTGTCCAGATGAAACCACATGTGGCCTCCGGGGTGCTCTGGGCCTGAAGCCTAGGCCTGCTGGCTGTGCAGAATCCTAGAGCTTATCCAGAAGAAAATTTGACTGTCTCCTCAAAGCCAATAAAGATAAAAGAAACCTGTGCTGGTCCAAAACAGCACAACTCATGTGTGGGAATTGCACAAGATGAAGGTTTATCCTCTGTGTTGGCCTCAGAAAGGCCAGGGAATAGAAAGGAAAGTAGACAGCTGTTGGGTCCCCCTGTTTCATTGTTTTCCTTGCTTAAAAGAACCTTGGAATTGGACAGTTAACTTTGTCCTGATTGACTCCATTGGCAGATAGTGGACCACGAGTATGTGACAGCAAACTCTGGTTATGTCTGCTTAGGTTATATAATAGCCACTTCGGTGGAACAGAATCCTATGAAAGATAAGACTTGACAGGCTTTCTGTGCCTTGGAAAGGGCCAATTCCTCTTAATAGTCATGAACAGGGGTCATATAGATAGTGGGATAGGTTCTTGGGCAGGCTGGAAAGCTATTGACCCTTGCTATTCCGTGGCAAAATATTTGGTAAAATTGTCACTAGTAGTGTCATAGAAGAGAAACCACACGCCTGTCTGCCCCCTCCAGGGGAACTGGTTTGAAGAACTCAAAATACTTTGGTAGGGTGACTGCTCCTCGTAGCTTCCAGAAAGATACTACAAAAGAGAAGAACTCAAGCAAGGGGCAGGAGTACAGTTTGCACAGAGAAATGGAATTGAACAGAGTTGTGTCAAGGGAAGTTCTTTCTGAATGCGGCCTGCAATCTGAAGTTAATAAACATGTAGCCTTCCAGTATTGGAAAAGACAATCAAGAAAGAGAAAAACACAAAACACAGGAAACAGTAGATCCATTGCAGATCCTAGCACTAGGAAGATAAAAACAGATCTCAGATGGTACAATGAATCCAGATTGGAAAATTCAGTATGGTTGGCCAAGGACAGCAAGGTCTCATATCCGTGATCCCTCTTCCATCCAGAATGAACACATAGGCATAGTGGAAGCCAATAAAACTATTATTGCTTTCCTGATGGAATCCACAGTGTTGATGGTATGTGGCTGATAAAGAACGATGAGGCAGTAAGGAAGCTATTCCTAACATGAACGCTTACACCAATATATGATGCCTCTCTTGGCAAGAGTCTTCTGGTCCCTGTAGACTGTGACAGAAGAAAACCACGTATCTGTCAACTTGGAATAATTCTATATCATTATTTTTCTGTGACAAATATACATATGCATAGAATATTATTTGGAAATATGCACAAGAAGTTGGTCCCAGTGGTTGCTTCTGTAAAGGGCGATTCAGCGGCTGTAGGAAAGGGGCGTGAGGGAGACTGACTTCTCCTACTCACATTTGGGTACGTTATGAATTTTAGACCATGTATATACATCACTTATTCACACACACACACAAGAGCAAAATAAAAAATAGTTTCTAATAAAATTACAAGTGCACATACATTTTGACCTTGTTATTTCTCTCCTGGGAATGATTTCCTACAAATATCATCAAATGTGTGAAATGATGTATGTTCAAAGTCAGTCACTGTGACAATGCTTTTAATAGCAAATATTGAAAACAGCTTAAATGAAATAACTTAAATATCCATCAGTAGGGCACTGGTGAAATATATTACATACACCTATACAATTTAATACCATGCATCCAAGCCACTAAAAGGTATGAAGAACATTATGCATTGATAAAGAATGAGCTCCAGGGGCTGGCCTGGTGGCACAGTGGTTAAGTTTATGCACTCTGATTCGGTGGCCTGAGATTCGTGTGTTCAGATCCCAGGCATGGACCTACACACTGCTCATCAAGCCATGCTGTGGCTGTGTCCCACATATGAAATAGAGGAAGATTGCTACAGGTCTTAGCTCAGTGACAATCTTCCTCAAGGAAAGAGAAGAAGATTGGCAATGGATGTAAGCTCAAGGCCAATCTTCCTCACCAAAAAGAAAAGAAAAGAAAAACATCTCCACATTATTAACTGAAAAAGGCAAGTGTTATGTGCTCCCATTTGAATTAAAAAAAAGTGAAAGGGGTATATATATAATATACACAAATATGTATTTTTGTGTGATATATATATACACATATATTCATTTCCTTTTATAAAATATTTCTGAAAAGGTACATAAAAATTGATAACATTGGTTGGCTCAGGAAAGGAGAACTTGGTGGCAGAGTTTCAGGGGTGGGATGGATACTTTTTATTCCAAAAGAATTCCACAGATGTTTTCCACATCAGCACAATATTAGATAAATGTTTATCCTTGCTTCATAGACAACAGTCGAGTGCCTAAGTTAAGGCAGTTAAAATATATATGTGTGTGTATATATATATATATATATCACTCACCCAGTCTCACTTCCTATATAGGCAGCATCTTTTAGAATAAAAAGTCTGCATCTAAAGGCCATATCTGCATGTGTGTTTTAAAAAATTAATATCTGCATGGCCTTTTAACACCAATTCTGTGAAACAATATCTTTAGTTTTCAGGGATAACAAGCATGAACGTAGTCTGTTGCTAATTTCAGTTCTTTCCCATCAAGCAAATTATGTGTGAAGAAAAAAATGCCACCACTTCGGACCTCACTCAGCAATTTTTATTATAAAAACAAGATTCTTTTTTTTAGTCACAGATATTGTCTAAAAGCACAGAGGCAATGGCATGATCAGAGAGAATGTTCTTCTATAATTGAAACCAGTCTTTCTTGCTAAAAGGACACATCCCATTTCTCTTTAAACTTTTCTCTTCCCATCCCTCTCACTGGCCCTCCTTCCCTCTCTCCTGTTCTTCCTTCCTTCCTTCTTTCAGCACTGGTTTCTCAGAGACCATCTATTTAAACTCCTTAGAGTGAAGAACACCCGTGGTTGAAAGCCTCAAATGGCTATTATTACAAAAGTTTACATCTAAAAACTAGTGATGGTTTTATCTAACTTTCTTTCCAATATGCCAAATGGTGAGTTGGGCTGATGCATGTGGATGTGAATCATTGGCTCCAGATCCTCTACAGCTTTTCTGCTTTCTGATCTGTTTGAAGTCCCAACTTTTGCTTAAGCTAAACTGAAAATAGTCATGCAGTTTTATACTGATGGACCATTAGAGCTGGAAGGCAGGTTGGACAAAATCTAGTTCAGTTTCATCCAGTTTTACACATGAAAGTAAGGTTGAGAGACATGGTCATTTCTCAAAGGTCACATAACTTAGTCAAATTTGCTCATTTTTTTTCACCATGATTACATCTCAGCAGGAAGAAACAAACCCTCCAGAAGAATTACCTTGCTCTTTTTGTCCCTTATCTCTGCTTGTCTCCTACTTGAATGAACCGGTGTTTATGAATCAATCACCTTCTGCGGGTTGCAGAACTTGGAAATGAGAGAAATTAGATTGCCTTCTTGAGAGTTAATATGGTAATACCCAGCATTGGCCTCTTTACTTGCTGAAAAACTTCCTTGAGCTGTTGAAAATTTCCTTCACTTTTGTGGTCAAACTGTGTTCATGTGGGCTATATTAACAGGCACGTTAAGACATATGCTAATGTTATGACATTGACCAATGATATTAAGGTATCTAGAGAGATAAAAGGATTTCAGCATAAGAGTTTGGCCTGCAAATATAAAACAGCAGCAGGGGAGCCAGTGTAGAAGTTGACCTGTATCTTGCTCAGAGCAAGGGAGAAGAAGGCTTGGCCAGGGTGTTGACAATTTCATTCCCATTGTCAAGGTTCTACCTTAGGGAAAGGGTGCTCCTTTCTTGAATTTTCTTGGCTTCCTGGTTTTCTTCTGACCTCTCAGGCCACTCGCTCTCTCATCTACTTGCTCCTTCCAGCTCTCCCATCTGACTTGCAAAGAGAAGAGCTGCTAAGAGCTCATTCATTGTCTTCTCACTCACTACTTTGTCGTAAGGTGATCTCATTCATGCTGTTGAATTCCCAGATTTATCACTCTACCCCAGATTTCTTTTGTGACTCAAATATCTATCTATCTATCTATCTATCTATCCGTCCATCCACCCATCCATCCATCCATCTATCTATCATCTAAATTTCCAACTAGATTGTCATAAATACAACGTGTCCAAAATTGTATTCTTGATCGTTTCACCATAACCTCCCCCAATCTGCTCCTCTGTAGATTTCTTCCACTCAGATAATGGCATCTCCACTGGCTGGTTGCTCAAATCAGAAATTTGGTTGTCATCCTTGACACTTCCCTCTTCCTTCCCTTTCAGTCCATCACTAAGTTACGTTTTTACTTCCTAAATATTTCTTGAAGCCAACAGCTGTTCTTTGTCTTCACTACCACAGCCTTGGTCTATGCCACTATCTTCTTTACCTGGAAGATTATGATAGTCTCCTAATTAGTCTCCCCACATTGATTCATTCTTCCACTGCAATCCACGTAGCAAGTGATCATTTAAAAATACTGATTGCATCATGCCACTTCCCTGCTTAAAACACATCAATAGCCCCTGTTTCCTTCTTCATCTTCAGCTTGCATCTTTCTCCCTTCTCTAAGTACAATCCAGCCCCTTCCTTCTATGGGTTGAGGGTTTCCTGCCCGAGATCATTCACACATTTTACTCTCTCTGCTTGGAATACTTTTCCCTCAACACGTTTTTCTTCCCCATCTCTCTTAGCTTCTACTAATTCTTTAGTCTATTTTTAAATGTCACATCTTCAAAAAGGCATCCCCTTAACTATAAAATCTGATTTAGGACTCCCTTGATATTCTCTTGCATTGCCTCCTGTTTTTTTCTTTCAAATCACAAATTTCAATTTCTAACTATAAATGTATTTGTGTGATTATTTTCGTCTTCCAATATACCTATTTCTTTCAGTTTTCTGCCCAGCAACCAGAACAGTTCCTGGCACGTAGTAGATAGTATTTGTTGAATGACAATGAATGAGTTATGTTAGCTGAAGAGAATTTTATAATCTAAACGTTTTTTGTGACTCTTTTCTAGCCAATATATTCTTTTGATTATGAATTGTCTTTCCATATAGATTGATAACTAGGAAAGAATGCACTGATAATTCAGATGAGAGATACTTCTTAAAAATTGATGTTCACAACACCTTTTCATGGGAAAAACACACAAAAAAACTAGGATTAGAAGAAAATTATTTCAAGATAATGAAAGCTATATAAAAACCCAAAGTGCACATCATACTCAGTGGTGAAAGACTGAAAGCTTTTCCTCTAGGATCAGGAATGCGGCAAAGATGCCCATTTTCACCACTTATATTCAACATAGTACTGAAAGTTCTAGCCAGAGCAATTAGGCAGGAAAAAGAAATAAAAGGCATTCAAATTGAAAAGGAAGAAGTAAAATTATCTGTTTGCAGATTGTATGATCTTATATGTAGAAAACTCTAAAGATTCCACCAAAAAAACTGTTAGAACTAGTAAATGAATTTGGTAAAGTAGCAGGATACAAAGTCAACACACAAAAATCAGTTGCATTTCAATACTCTAACAAAGAACAATCTCAAAGGGAAATTACAAAAACAATTCCATTTACAATAGCATTAAATATACATAGGAATTAACTTAACCAAGGTGGTGAAAGGCTTGTACAATGAAAATTACAAAACACTGCTGAAAGAAATCAAAGAAGACAAAAATAAATGGAAACACATCCCATGTTCATGGATTGGATGACTTAATATAGTTAAAATGTCAGTACTACTCAAACCAATCTACAGATTCAGTGCAATTCCTATCAAAATCCCAAAGATATTTTTTGCAGAAATAGAAGAACCCATCCTAAAATTCATATGGTATCTCAGGGGATTCTGAAAAGCCAAAAAAATCTTGAAAAAGAAGAAGAAAACTAGAGGACTCACACTTTCTGATTTTAAAACTTACTACAAAGCTACTAATAAAAGCAGTGTGGTACTGGCAAAAAGGCAGACATATAGGTCAGTGGAATAGAATAGAGAGCTCAGAGATAAACCCTCGAATATATGGTCAAATAATTTTTGACAAGGGTGCCAAGCCCATTCAATGGGGACGTAAAGTCTTCTCAACAAATGGTACTGAGAAAACTGGATATATACATATAGAAGAATGAAGTTGGACCCTTAACTAACACTATGTACAAAAATTAACTCAAAATGCATCAAAGACCTAAATGTAAGACCTAAAACAATAAATTTCTCAAAAGAAAACATAGGGCAAAAGTTTTACAACATTGGATTTGGCAGTGGTTTCTTGGATATGACACCAAAAGCACAGGTAACAAAAGAAAAAATAGGCAAATTAGACTTCATGACAATTAAAAAAATTTGTACATCAAAAGATAGTATCAACAGAGTAAAAAGGCAACCCATAAAACAGGAGAAAATACTTGCAAATCCTATATCTGATAAGGGATTAATATCCAGAATATATAGAAAACTCCTAAAACTCAACAATAACAAAAGAACCCAAATAAAAAATGGGCAAAAGACTTGAATAGACATTTCTCCAAAAAAGATATACAAAAGAATAATAAGCACAAGAAGGATATTTAACATGACAAGCATTAGGGAAATGAAAATCAAAACTACAATGAGGTACTACTTCACACCTATTAGTATGGCTATTACCAAAAAAATAGAAAACAACAAGTGTTGGCAGGATGTGGAGAAACTGGAACCCTTGTGCACTGTTAGTGGGAATGTAAAATGGTACAGCCGCTGTGGAAAACAGTATGGCGGTTCCTCAAAAAATTAAAAATAGAATTATCATATGAGCCCGCAAATGTACTTTTGGGTATATCCCCACAAGAATTGTAAGTAGGGTTGCAAAAAGATATTTGTATACCCATGTTCATAGCAGAATTATTCACAATAGCTAAAGTGTGAAGGCAATCCAAGCATCCATCAACAGATGAATGGATAAGCAAAATGTTGTATAAACATACAATGGAATATTCTGCAATATGCTACAACATGAATAAACCTTGAGGACATTATGCTAAGTGACATAAACCAGTCACAAAAAGATAAATACTGTATGATTCCACTTATTTGTGATACTTAATCAAATTCATAGAGACAGAAAGTAGAATGGTGGTTGACAGGGGCTGGGGGGAGGGGGAAATGGGGAGTTATTGTTTAATGGGTATAGAGTTTCAGTTTAACAAGATGAAAATAGTTAGGGAGATGGATGGTGGTGATGCTTACACATTATAAATGTGTTTAATACCACTGAAATGTACACTTAAAAATGGTTAAGATGGTAAACTTTGTTATATTATAGTACAATAAAAAAAAAGTTGGAAAAAATAATGACATGCAGGTGACAACTCTGACCTACCTGCATTTTAATTCATGTGCGTCAGTCTCTGAGGTCCTGAGGAGAGTGAACTTGTAGGGAGGCCCTCAGACTGGAGGCCAGTCCTGGGCCACATTAATTCACTTATAAATATCACTCATGAGGCTTTGTTGGAGATAACCTTACAGATCATTGCCCTTAGTGATGCTTGGCATCATTACTGATTTAAGCTTATCTTTCTTTTTGAAATAGCTGTGCTTAGTAACTCAGGAAGTACTAACAAATTTTTCCAGTTATTAAAGGTTGCACTTACCAAATATAGTTATCATCTGCATGTGCCACTAAAGAGATTAGCCAGGCGAGGCTAATCTCAGGCCAGGACTTCCAAACTGTTCAATCAGGTCCTTTCCTGCAATTTGATTTTATGGGCTTGGGAAATTCTATTGACAGTGTGCTAATGGGCCCAGCACTAACTGGACAAAAGTACTACAGAATTCAAGGAGGGATCTTAATAAATCTTAGCAATAAATTCATTGTCTTTCTACATGCCAGGGATTATGCTGTTATACATATGTTGTTTCATTCCATTCTCATCACGGCTCCTCAAAGCGTGGTTATGGGTTATCAGCTCCATCTTACAGATAAGTGAACATAGCTTAAAAAGTTTTCAAAGCATAGTTAGTAACTTGATGAACTGGGATGTGAACCTGAGTCTGCCTGAGTCCAGTGATTGAGCTCTTAAGCACTGCATGAAATTGACTTCTTCTGATTTGATCATGCATCAACTAGTTGGTATAGACCAACTGGTTTGGTTAGTAGCCAAAATCCCTCTCCTCTAAGTCTGACTTATGTCATGATAATAATGCCAATGGGTCACTAAAATACACCTTTGGGTATCATTCATTATTTAATTAAGGTCTTTTGAGTACCTTCTATATATACTAGCTACTATGTAGAGTCTAAGGAATGCAGATGAAAAGACACAGTCCCTTCTCCTCAGAATCTTGCAGTTTGGTGGGAAACAGGCAGATAGCCACATATACACAATACAAATGATCAATGCTATAATAAGAGGCCAGAATCTGAGGAATCAAACAGGGGTGTCACCGAAATGCGATGTGATCCAACCCTTGGAGACTAGAGATTTTCCAGGCAGATATGCAGGAGAAGAGAAAGAAAAGCGTAGCTCTCTGGGTAGAGGAAATAGTGTGCAAAAATCCAGGAGACTTCTGGTAGTACCTCAATATTAAGGCAATGCCAGTTAAGTGGGGAGGGGAGGGACAGTATGTCAAGAAACTAAGCTGAAGAGATCTAGGCAAGGGGCTAGACCACTTCTTTATTCTACTCAGAGTTCTTTTGAGTGGGAATGGAAACCAAGTCAACCTAACTGCAGTAATGAAGTTTGACCTTTTAGGCTTGAGTGTCTATAGTCTCTGTATCTCTTACTTCATGCTCTCAAGACAGAGAATCTGATCAGTCACTGGCTAACCGCCTAAGTCAGGTGTCTGTCCCTCCTCTTTCCAGTAGGATGCCCCACGTACATGTGTGCATGCACGGATGGATGGGGGGCAGGTTGCACTGGAGTTTTCAAGGTTGGGATCCCATGGTAGGGAGAGCCTTCCTAAGAAGAATGGATGGGAAAGTTCCCCTAGGACGCCTGTGAGTGAGAAAGGCAATAAAGTCTATCTAGCACAACATTGTGGGCCAGGAAGAAACGTCTAGATTCTTTAGTAACATTCACAGAAAGCAAGAGGAAACTCATCCACTAAAACCACAAAGTAACTATTTTAACATTTAAGACAACTCTCATTCCTGACTCCAAAACGTAACAACCATAAGGCTGAAATAATTAGGATACTTTTGCACTGCTACTGATTTTGAACTATTTAAAAATTAGTATGGGGCCTGGGCCCGTGGCTGAGTGGTTATAGTTCCATGCACTCTGCTTTGGCAGCCTGGGTTTGCAGGTTCCGTTTCTGGGTGTGGACCTATTCCACTCACCAGCCATGCAGTGGCTGTGTCCCACATACAAAAAAATAGAGGAAGATTGGCACAGATGTTAACTCAGGGCTAATCCTCCTCAAGTAGAAAAAGAGGAGGATTGGCAGAGGATGTTAGCTCAGGGAGAATCTTCCTTGGCAAAAAAACTCCCCCCCAAATTAGTATGTATAAGAATCATCTCACAAATAAAATACTAGCATAAACATCTTCTCCGTAACCGTAGCAGAGAAGGCTGGCTATACCAGCAGAGTCACTAGGCAGGAAGAGGCTGTCTCTCTGAGTAACTGCATGGAACAGAATACACCTCACCCTCATTCACATTGGACAGTGATGTAAGTGAGAAATTCACCTTTATTTTTCGGGCTACTAAGAGTAAGAGCTGGTTCGTTAAGGCAACTGGTGTTGCTTACTTAGAAAATGCAAGTGGAAATGATGTGCCCCCTTTCTGTGCTTGGCCTGTATGTGGCCCTCCCCCACTCTGGATAGAATGGAGCCTACCTACTCTGTAAGCCTGGATCCCTGAGCGACTGTGTGGAAAAGATTCCTGCTGATCTCTTCATAGCACAGTACTGTTATGTGAGCAAGAAATGAATTTCTCTCATGTTTAAGTAATCACACATTTTGGGGTTTATTGTTACAGCTGTTAGCCTACCCGAAATAGCAACCAACCATTCTGGATACGTGAGAATTTATCATACACTATCCTTTCTTTTATTTCTGCCCTAAAGTAATAAAGGAATAAAGAAATGATGCTCACAAAGAGACGTGAAAAAAGTTTACAGTGAGTTTTCAAAAACATTTTTATGTAAACATTTTTCTTTAATGAACTAAAGTAAGCTTTTCGACAATGCTCTCAAATTCTGTTTGTGAAAAAGTGTGAAAAGAATTGTCATTTTTTCTGTGTTCGCCACAGGATAAAAATCAGTGAATGCAGTAGCAATTTTTATTGCTCTGATATTTTGTAGTTTCATATATTTTACTAAATTTCTCTAATTTAAAATTTCATGAAAGAAGCTTTTCCTTCTTAGATATTTGTAGACTTATTGGAGTTGAAGACAGTTCCACTTACATAAATTTATTGCTTAATAAATTATGTAATTTTACAAATAGAAACTTGAGAATTCACAAAATAGACAAACAGAAAGGACCAGAAAAGAAAAGTAGCATCCCATTTTAATGAAATACATACAGTGAGTTATGGAATAAAACACTTAAGAGTAGGAAAGTTTTGAAAAGTTGGTACGTCAGGAAGGAGGCCACTCTCTTCAATCATCTTCAATGATGCATTTTATAAGTTGTCTTCTCGATTTTATGTTATCTTCTTAACTTTTCCTTCTCTAAATATAAGCCTTTCAGCATATATAACATTATGCATATCAAAAATATTTATAGTTTGGAATAGCTGCAAATGACATAGGCTCCCAGAGAACATTTGCTGTTAAATTTGTGGAGCTCTGAAACAATATGTAGAAACATGTTAGTAAGAAAGCATATACCACTATTTCCAATTAAAAACACTTAACAGTTTTTAGCGTTGTGTTCCTTGTATCATGCAGTGTAGAAAAAAATGTGAAGTTCGGAGTGCTGACTTTATTTTTCAGGACTCATAAATTAATGTTTATGTGAGCCAAGTGCATAATAACACAATACGAATTAGACTGTAGAATCGGAACACGTAACGTCAAAATTTAGTTGGTTTATATGTGGAAAACTTGACACTGGTAAAAACAAAATTTTCTCTAGTGCAAGTAAATAATTAAGTTATTCTTTAAACATTGCCTAAGCATTTGGTAAAGACTATTTCTATTCTCTTCATAATATTTTCCTCTTTGAAAAATGTATAGTTTCATTTTTATGTTTTCCATGTTCTTTTTCCTATGTTAAAATGACTATACTTGATACATTATTACTTATTGGCAATATAAATAATTTTGTGCTTTTCAATGACACTAATGTCATGTTCCAGCTGCTTCATTTCTTGTTCCAGCTTCTGCTTGCGAATCTTCTTTGGTACGGAATCGATGAAGACCGAGAGGGACTGGAACTCCTTATGCACCTCTTCCCAGTTCTTTTTCAGCCCCTGCAAATGGTAGAGAAAACTGTAGACACTAAAGGAAACTGCAAAAGTAAGGTAAATGGTAGAGAAGATTGTACTGGTGAGGAAAAATATAAATAGGTAAAGAAAACTGACCAAAAGAACTTTAAGAATGACATGTATTTATCAAGTACTTGGCCACAGTAACAAGAAATATGGTACGGAGGCCAAACTCTGTCCTTGATCGTGTGCTCAGGTCCCACTGGGAGTATTTATTTGCTCTGTTTTTAATGTTACTGTACTTGTTTTTATCATCAAGTATGCGTGTGCAGAGTGATGAGTAGTGAGAAACCAAGCTCATAGCAAACACTTTGGTAAAAACGACAACTTAGAATTGACGTCTTCAAGCAAAAAACACTTGAACAGAAAATTATTTCTTATAGAAATTTTAGTTTTTTCTCTTTAAACCATTATCTTCATTCTTTAACAGGGAAATCACATCAAAAGACTTGATTCTGACTTGCATGGCCATGTTTTAAGAAACATGTCTGACTAAATGAAATTGTACAAAATGCCCAAATTCAACATAACGAGAGATGATTTTTTATCTATCTTTTTAATATATCAAAGAACTCTCCCTGCATATGGTCAAGGGATCTATATTTCCCATTAATGGATTCTAGAAATGATTGAAATGTCATTAAAAGTAACACACATGCTAATTCAATAATGTAGTTAATGTTTTATATGCTCAGAAACCAACGAATTCAAAATTAGGGATCTCTTAGGGGCAATAAAGGTTATTTCCATCTCTGCATAGTTCTCATTTCTTATCACAGTGCACTAGAGGCCCCAGTGAGAAAATGGTCATAAATGGCTAATTGAATTCATGCAATGAAATTTCATAAATTAACACTTTCTATTATTCACCACGGTTGAACAATCATCTTATTTACACAAAAACCAAAAGTAAAACTGAAAGGACAATTAAAATGTTGCCTTGAAAATATGATCCTTGAAAACCATGGCCATACATTTAGGTTTAAGGGAGGATTAGAAGTATCATAACATCTTCATAATAAGCCCTCATAGCACAAATTTAATTGTGTAGAAACTTTTGGGGGATAATAAAGTTTCAATGGTATATTTCCATGCTTAGGTAAAAATGATGATAGAATGGGGCACACTGTATAGAAAAGTTTGGTTGGGAAAAAGAACAACAAATTTTGAACCCTTATTGAGTGAGAATATATCAAGGATTTGGGAAAGGGAAAAGATAGAAGGAAAAGTATCCAGGTTAAATGTTTAAAAGAGGGGGATAAATTAACAATTCCTTCTTTTTTGCTGAGGAAGATTTGCCCTGAGCTAAGATCTGTGCCAATCTTCCTCTATTTTGTATATGGGTCTCTGCCACAGCATGGCCACCAATGAGTGGTGTAGGTCCACACCCAGGAACTGAACCTGGGATGCCAAAGTGGAGTGCACCAAACTTGACCACTAGGCCACAGAGCTGGCCCTTAACACAGTTCTTAATAGCATATGAGATATATTTCTAAAAGAAGTCCTCAAAGGAATTCTATTTCTCCATAGTCTTTCATTATGAAATGGGAAATAGGTTTCCACAGTGCACCACAGGAGTGCCTACTGCAGAGAGGAAATCTATGAACTTATGCATTTCCAAATATCAAAGGTTTTTCATAGTTATTTGGATGCTATTTCCATATTACTTGTGGTCACAGCAGGTACACTTTTCTCTGTATTTCCTTTTAAAGGGTAGTTTGCTTTATCTCCCAGTGTGTACAATAATGTTTGGATCAAAGTCAACAGCTAGGGATGGGAACTAAATGTAACTAATATTTCATATCATATTGGAATAGCCTGTTTGCTGTTTTTAAGACATTTTTGTTATTTCATCTAGAAAAATTGTATTCACTGCAGCAATAGTGATTTTCCCCTATTTTTATTTCTTAATTTTTCTCTCTTCTATTTTAATGCTGAAATAATACTGCTAATTTTGGGAAAATTTCAAATAGGGAGAAGCAGTCATGAAACAAATAAAGAGTACTTTGAGTTCCATGCTCCTTTTGCAGCCACCCCATCCCCATCCATTCTCCACCTTCTTGTCCTGCTCTATGACTAGGGGCTGGAGGCGGGTGGGGTTCTTTCCTGTGAGCTCTTTTACCCTCCAGCCTCTGACCGAGTTCAGCAAAAAAGGCACTGGTGGCAGAAGAGAGAGGTTGGGGCATTTCATCCCCCTCTCCTTGACATTACCTGGACACTAGCTCTGGCTCATCCATCTGTGACAGCAATGCCTGTCAAGTGGTCCCTTTCCAGACTCCAGCTCTCACCAGGCTCTGGTAATGCTGTTTCATGCCCCTGCCCTTCAAGCCTAGGGTGGTGGTGGATTCCCACTGTCCTTTGCCCTGAGGTGCCTCAGTGTTCCTTGTTGGTTCCCTTAGCCATGCTTCACTTCTGTAAATAGCGCCTTCATAAATTCTCTTCAGAATCACAGCTGAGTGTGCCTTCTACTTTCTGCTGGAGCCCTAACTGATAGAGTTCCCTTTGTTACCTCCTACGCACGTGCATGTAACGTAGCAGAGAAAATACCAGCCTGGGAATTGGTTGATGTGTGTTTTAGTCCCTCTTTAGCCACCTGATAATTTTGTGACAGAGAGCAAATGTAAATGAAACTCCAAGTTCACTGACAGTAAGGACTGCGTTTGTTTTGCTCACAGCAGTATCCCCCGGGGCTGGGTACAGTGCCTGGAACACAACAGATGTTCCATAAATCAACAGATGGATGAATGCAGAAATGAGCCCACTTCATATATTTGCATTTTACATCTTCATCTGTAAAATGATAAGTTTGGACAAGATAATCCTTTCCAAGAATAATGAGACTGTTACTTTATGAAGAATGAGCAGAATGTGGCTGACTCAGGGACATACAACCATATTGTCATAGAACCATACACAGTTCTTAACCAGGGAGGAAACATTGTTCCGGGCTTCTCAGGGACACAGCTCATGGCTTTGTTGCCATAGCAGCTATACTACCTGGCTAATAAGGCATCCAAGGGAGGATGTGCTATTGTCACATCAAGGGCATGCAAGGGAACCCTGCAGTGACCACATTAGGAAGCTGAGGGCTGCTTATCCACGGTGGCCAGAACTGTGTGGGAGGGAAGAGCATTCTCCTTCTGAGAAAAGTTCTTCCTCCCTCTTCCTATTTTTCAGCATCATTTAGACATAAAACCTGGCTTTCACAAAAGCGTGCACTTTCTAAAAATGGTAGAATCCAACCTAGAGAGAGACAGAGAGGAAAAATGGGCCAAAGACCAGACTCTTCCTGAAAGTGACATGCAAAGTCCAACCCCCATGTCTGCCAGCCTTCCTGCCGGCCTGTCTTCCTTTCTTCCTTCCAGCACACCATTATTAAACATCTGTGTTTACACCGGGCACTGGGTTAGGCACTGGGGAGACTGTTGTCAAGAAACAGACACAGTCCCTGCCCTTAAGTGACTCCTGTTATCTGGGATACCCTTTCACTTTGCAGTTTAAGGCCCAGCTAAAGACCTACTTACATCCTTTAGTGGAGACCAGTCAGTCCCCTGGGACCTTAGAAAACTTAGGATCTGTGCACACACATACTCGCATCTATATATGCCACATATATACATATCACCCCTCCTCAATTAAATTACAACATTACCTATAGCAGAAATTTTATCTTATGCCCAGCTTAATATCCTTGGGACTTTGCATGATACTCTATGCAAAATGGGCTTTTAGTAAATGTTTATTGACGATTATGATGACATTGATAAAATGGTAAGAGTTTATCACAGCATATGAATCTATTTTTCAACAGAAATTAATGCAGTAAAAAGAGGATTTTTCTGTTTTTAAAAGGTCACTAAAAATGGCTCTGAGGAAAGCCTTCAAAATAACAAAACAAAGTGTAAAGTACTATTTTTTACCTCTATAAAAGATAACATGACTATAGAAGAGTATAAGTGCGTGCTTCATAAATACTCTCCAAAGATGATCATGGAGGAACCCCGCTCACATCCCCCAATATATTAAATGCTTCAGATAAACGTCCTGCATCAGAAACTGCAGTGTAAATATGACTTTAAGTCTATTTTATTTAAAATAAGGAAAATATATGTAAAACCTAACCCCGGGTTATTTTAAAATTTGGACATTTGGCTTATAGGAAAAAAAAAGTTGGCCTAGGAACAGTTTCAATTATTCTAGAGCTCCATCTAGTGAAAAATATCTACTTTATGGGTATTAATTTTGAAAAATACAGCGACATGAGAATAAAAATAAAAATGAGTTTTTTGCTTTATTTATGCAAGTTCATTGTAGGAGAAGGTGAGCTTCTTTCCAACACCATCTTCAGGAAAAAACAGAAACTCACCAAATTGGAAACAAAATATTTTTCAGTGAATCTCTATATTACAGCTTTTTGCTCTCCCCAAAGGGTCAGTTTTGCTGCACGTCGTTTGTCCCCATAACCAAGAGGGCGGGTTCTAATTTCAAAGTCCCAGTGCTGGCTTTAATAATCAAGTTGATCGAGGACATTTCTTTCAGAGCCATTCTAAAGAGTGACACATGAATATAAATTACAGCACACTCACCTGCAGAACCGTCTCCCTTTCTTCATCAGATAACCTTTTCATAGCTGCTTTCCTGAGGTTTTCCTGGATATAATTATCATATTCTTCTTGGGCTTTCTTTACTTCCTCATTTCGCTTACATATATACTCAGGTGTGACACCATAATCCTTACAAAGATTTATTTAGGGGAAAAAAAATCAATATCCTGAATGCAATTTTATATATATGTACCTACCAACCAATCAATGACTGAGAGAAAACAAAATATTACAGGCTTAAAGCTTTCGCACAAAACACTGCAAAGTGACAAAATTCAGTGATTTTTTTCCCCATTGGGAACTAGTGGATTCTGGTCTTTTAAAACCATTGGAGTTGTTATTGAGGCCACTTGTTTTCCCTGTTTTGAATGTTTCCAGCACCTCTTCTTGGCTGATAACTCAGCTCCTCCTTTACCCATAAGAGTTGGTTTTTCTTTCTTTATTTTAGGTGCTTCAACTTTACCTTGGAATATCTTGAATATCTTGAGGTCCCTTTTGCATGGTCTTGTTAAATAAGAAAATGATAAATGCTTCCAAGGCATTATAAAAACAAACTCTTAAGAAGTACTAAGCATATGTGCTTTAAGAGAAAATTGACTTGGGAATCTAAGGTTGTTTTTGGAAACACAAAATACATTTTCAGCCTCCCGAGCTGCTTACAAGGCTGACTGAAGCAGTCAGCCATGATTCTTTCAGATTAGTGAATGTGTTTGATATCACTGTGTAGAGAAACAGAACTACTTGTTTATTCTTCAAAAAATTATTTGAGAATGTACTTGGTGCTAGCTATACTAGTGAATAAGAAAGTCGAGAAAGTTTCTGTCCTCATGGAATGTACATTCTATGGTGAGAGAAACTCACCAATAATAGAGCATAAAATAATACATCTAAGCGCTCCAAAGTAAAATAAAGGACAGTAAGGGGGAAGAAAGCAATAGGAGCTATTTCAGATAAATAAGACTGTCAGGGAAGACCTCTCTGAGGAAGCAGCTGTTGAGAGATAGGTAGTCATTAAAACTATTCACAAATATTCTGGTTCTTCTTCTAGGCACTTGGAAGGACAACACTTTCCTGCTCCCCTTGACGTGAGATGTAGTCATGTCACGTGACCTGACTTGCCCCCTGTGAGCGGAAGTGACCTCTGTGCCTTTAGAACTAACTTGGATGACTTGCCATGTTCTTTTTCTGTCTGGTACAGTGACAAGTGATGTTCTGGGTTGCCTGGGTCCTGGAACCAGGACAAGAAGCAAGAGCTTCCAACAACCCTCAATGAACATGTAGCATAAGCAACTTAGTTGCTTTAAGTTACTGAAATTTTGGGGTTATTTGTTACCATAGCACAACCTAACCCATCCTGATTGAACAAGGGATAGAAATCCTAGCTTTAAACATGTTCTGGAAAGTCGCAAAGCACTACACAAATAAGCTCTAAGAGCACAGTATTCTGGTAGGTTAGCACAGTGGTAAACAGTCCCATTCACTTCAGGAGACACTGAGGGCAACACCGCATTACAGCTCAGTATAATTACTGATGTTCATAATGATGATTCTGTATCATCACAGAAAGATTAAATTATATTTGGCATACTCTGTTTAATAAAGGGAAGGATTTGATACACTTTTAAGAAAAAGAACTATGTCACAAATGAGTAAAATCTTCAGTGATTGGAAATATTCCCATGTGCTGAATCACTGAAGGCTAATGAATACTACTAATATTGATAATTGCGTGTATGATAATATCCACCCTGTACTGAACTTTTATTGGTGCCAGATGTTGTGTCAAGTGCTTGATGTATTTTATATCACTTATAAATTTAATGATTTGTTAAAGATCACAGACTTAAGTAAGTGGCAAGAGTTAGAACTTGAAATGATGCCCCACCACTATTGTTATATAGCTCAGGCAATCATTCATGCTTCTGTTTGTTTTCACAAATTGTTTCTCATGGCACAAACAGGCATATAAAATTTTATTTGGAACTAAAGCATGAGGTTCACTCACTTTTAAAAAATGATATTGCCCATAAAAGGACTTACTATCTCACTTACCAATAATAGATTTTTTAAAACTTAGTGCTGATAAGTGGAAAGAAAGTTGAGTAAATCCTTCATGAGCCCTGACTGCTTAGCCAGCAACACCAAGAAGACAAACGTGCAGAGTGTTTGTGTGGCTTGGCAAACAAGCATAGGTAGACTAACAATATTTTTCTGTCTTCGTGATGGATACTTTCAATCTTCTGCTCAAAGCAGAAAATGTATTGAAGTGAATAACTTAGGCAGAAGGCAGCCAGAAGGAGGGGCTGAGTGTGTGGCAGTTGGTGGTATGACCATCAAAGGACAAGGGTTTTTATATGATAGTGGAGAAATAATGGATTGGAAGTGGCTTTAAAGAGCCAGGAGACTGAAATTTCTGCTTTTCCACACTCTATGGGACAGAGACTGAGAAGCCTCCAGGGCCACAGAAGGAGCAAGTATCTGGAGAAGCCTGAAATAACTTTATCTGCGTGTGCTGCCAACTCCTAGATTCCTGCTAACGTCTTCCAAAGGTGTCTGAGCCTACTGGGTGACGAGTTTCTCAGAGAGTATTTGTGTTCTCTGACAACGGCCTTGAGGTTCCTGTTCTGATTTTGAACAGGCATTGGATTTATCACAGTAGGTCACTAGACGACCTCAATGCAGCCCCCCATACATCAACACTGCAATTTCTTTTTTTACTCTTCCTTCTTTCCTTCCTTTCCTTGTTGCTATAACTTATTATGTATCATTATTCTTTAGGGTTTTGCACTCATATTTTACTACATGTGTTTCAAGCACTTTTGCACTCTAGAAGTATACAAACTAAAAGAAGTTTTGTATAAGTTGTTTTTTTGGCAAGCTTTTTCAATTTTAAAGATCTTCTATATTTAAACAATTAAATCCAAATTTCTATAATTTCACCAATGAAATCATATGCCTATCTGATAAGCAACTTTTCAGATAGAAATGAAGGAAAAAAGAAGACTAGATTATTGTATAGTACTTTCAAAGTCTGTTTTACTCCAAACTAAAAATAAGTGAATATAGTCAGGTTGGAACAGTAATGTGAATTCTTCACTCTGCACTGATGGGGTGGATGACTTTAGAGTTGTATTCCTCTTCATTTCACTCATTCTGCTACTAAGATACTGCAAGCTAATGATTTAGTCTTAGGGTCTTCTGAAAGATTATTCCTTCTAGATTTATAGTAGTGACCGTGCTTTTAGTGACACTTCCATCTCAAAATTTAATACGTTTTAGAGAATGTTTGTTATAATTGTTAAATATATCTACAATTGAAATTAAGGACAACAATTATAGTTTTTCTCTACTGAACTATGTGGTGGTGTTCATTCCAAATTCTCTGTAATAGCATCACATTAGACTTGGACCAAACACAGATCGCGGAGAATGGGAATTGGGAATCTAGATAATTTGTCCAGTGAGAGCACTATTCATGATAATACAGACAATCATTATGAACACCATATTTAAACTACTTGAATCTCAGGTTGCTCATTAATATATCACAAGCCTACCTTTTTACTGATGTACTTTGGAACCAGTCCTGAAGTTTCAAGATCATGCTTGTCTCCTGTTCTTTTGTCAACGTAAATTGGTTTAGGCTTTTTCGCCACTCCCATAATGACATCGGCTGCATTTGTATTTATAAAATTTTTTTCACTCTGTATTCCCATGACTGGATGATCAGTCCTCAATGGCACAGGAGGCTTTTTGGGCTCATTCCGATCAAACTTTTTTTCTGTTAAACATAACATTTCCTTGTTAATATTAAACTATAAACATTGCTACTTAGTACTATTTATAACATCCAGATATTTTACCACTAGTATATTGGAGTTTTATTAATAATATATTCAAAAATATAAGGTAAAAAATAAGTAATCATAATCATATCATATGTCTCCTATACACTCCTCCCTGATTGACTCTCACCTCCTAACGTAACTACTATCCAGAATTTATCTTATTTCTCTATACCATGTTCTCTTCATTAGCAGCAGATGAAACTGGACATTTTTACACAGCTTCTTCAACTGGACCATTCCAACTCATCTATTTTGATACACCCACGTCAAAATGTCATGTCAAAATGCTAAAATGTGAAATAATTGCAATTTATTTCTAAGAACTGAAGGCAACAATTATCTTGACAAAACCTTACTCAAATCTTAACCCCTTCACAGTTACTTAAGATTTTGGCTTTATTCATTCCTGCACGGTTTGAACTTTTCATATGTTTATATAACTTTTATTATCAAAAAATCCAATAATTATTATTAAAAGTCTATGGACTCGATTTTTTAAGATTGGCATCTGAGCTAACATCTGTTGCTAATCTTCTTTTTTCTTCTTGTTTTTCTTCTCCTCAAAGCCCCCCCAGTACATAGTTGTATATTCTAGTTGTAGGTCCTTCTAGTTGTGCTATTTGGGATGCCACCTCAGCATGTCTTGACAAGTGGTGCCATGTCTGTGCCTAGGATCTGAACTGGCGAAACCCTGGGCCGCCAAAGCGGACCGTGCAAACTTAACCACTCAGCCACAGGGCCAGCCCCTAATCTCTTGCTATAGACTGAATTGTGTCCCCCCAATATTCATATGTTGAAGTCCTAGCCCGCAGGGCCTCAGCACTTGACTGTAGTTGGACATAGGGTCTTTAAAGAGGTACCTAAGTTAAAATGAGGTCATTAGAGTGAGCCCTAATCCAATATGACTGACATCCTTATAAGAGGAGGAAATTTACACACAGACATACACAGAGGGAAGATCATGTAAAGACAGAGTGAGAACACAGCCATCTACCAGCCAAGAAGAGAGGCCTCATAAGAAACCAACCCTGCTGACACCTTGATCTTGGACTCTAGCCCTCAGAATTGTGAGAAAATGAATTTCTGTTTAAGCCTCCCAGTCTGTGATACTTTGTTCTGGCAGCCCTAGCAAACCAACACACCTGGATATTAGTTCTACACCCCAGAAACATCATAAAGGAGTTTTTGAATATTCATTTATTCATTACTTCATCCAAAATATTTTCGTTGAGCAAATACCATGTCCCCAGGTAATGCTCTAGGAACTGCGGACACAGCAGGGAACAAAAGAGACAAAGTCCTTGTTTTCATGGAGTTTACGTTCTGATGAGGGAAGAAAAATTAAAATTTAATATGTAGAATATAACGTATATATTTGGTTGAACTATACGTGAAATTCTTAACTGTTTTTGACCTACAAAAATGGCATCTTCTTCCTGTTTAACCTATTACTGAAACGTGAGCATTGTTAGAAATTGAATTACGGAATTCCTATGAAGTATGGAGCAGAGAATGAGGCCTCATTGTTGTGACTCAAATAGCTTCCTTCGACCAGATACACCCAACCAAATAAGGTTTGCGTAATCTGTTTGCTTAAAAAACCGGAGGTATCTATCCTCTAGATATTCACATGGAAAATATTCAGAAGCCAAATTTCATTATGAATTGAAAGCGCACACACATCACTCCCTTAACTCTAAGGGAGTGCATACAAGAGATAAAAATGAATTCTCAGAAAATGCGGAAACAGTTTAGAAAGACTGATAACTCATTCTTAGGTGAGTAAATAGAGTAAACTGTAACTTGGTTGTTTGTGGTTGTCCACTGGATGGTAACTAAAGCCCACCCCGGCCTTCCCCTTACATCTATCTAAACATCATCCTGTCTCTCATCCCAGGAGTAGGGGTTGGCAATGGGATGAGGTTGGAAAATGGGGTCAGGACATCTCTTTACAAATTATTTGGTGGTAGTGATAATAAATATGAAAACCAAATGGTTTAGTTTTTTTAGGCTATATCAAAATGGCAATGTCAACACGGCCTTGTAGTAATGCAGAGGGTCTATCAATTGAATTTAGAGAAATGTTCATGTACCTGTTAAGTGTTTTTCAGTGTGTCTAGCAAATTACTATCTTCAAATTAACTGTGTTCCCAATGGCAGCATATTCAAAAAGAGATTGGCAGCAGCCTTGGCCTGTATTACCTTTAACTTTACCTTACTTTACTGGGCTTAAGCTCTTCCAACACTCGGAATTTCTTAATTATTCTTAAGGCCAACTAAACGTTGTGTTTGTTTTGCCTCATACAGTTTATAAGAGGAGAGATAGGCTTCTTCTCTTTTTTCTTATTTGATGTTTAGGATTTCTATAGTTTGGTAATTGTGTTATATAATACAATGTGCTAACCTTCAAGAGCCTACATGAGGACCCAAGTAACATCATTGGTCCTAAGGCATTGAAAGAATTGAATTCCATTTTAAGATTTTCCAGTGTCTTCAAGTGGTTTTAGGTCACATAATATCTAGCCTCCACTTGAGGAAGATACAAAAGAGACTTTCAAAGACACGAATTTAAGCATGAATGTTGTATTTTCAGACTTGCTTCTTGCATCTTTCCTGATAATGCCCTCATCCTTTGTCATGGCAGTTGGATTAAGAGAGGATTGTAGGACATAAAATATTTCCATGGGGAGAAGTAGTTTCACTTTGTCAAAAGGTACACCCTAGCTGGGCTTGAGATGTTGCATTATTTCCTTGATGCCAGAAGACATAAAAAGGCTAACTTTTTAAAAGAGATAGACTCATTTCCCTCTCCTCTTTATTGTCCTAAAACATCAGGGAAGACATACATAGGATGGGAGGAAGCTGCTTCTCTGCATACCTGTCACAGATCCCTTTTCATCAATTTTCCAGTCTTTTGAGAGCCTTCTTTTCTGGTATCCACATACTCCGTGATCATGATTAACTACATAATTTGCAACGCCAGTACAAAATGAAAATGCAGGGTTCTTTGATCAAAGATTAAGAATTTCAGGATGGCAAAAGCAGGGCATTAAACCAAGCATGGGATTCTTCTAAACATGGGGCCTTGTGTGACTGCACAGGTAGCATGCCCAAGAAGTTGGCTCTGTCTACACTCATTCGTGAAGGTTCCTCCATGACATCTAACTCATTTATTGTTCTAATGATCTTAGAGATCTGGGAGAGATAAAGCCCATACTCAAGTCTCAAGTGAGCCTGGTAGTTGCTTCAAAAACTGGTAGTAACTGATGTAATTTTCATTTCTTGGAGAAAAGTTCAGACAGGATTTAGATGCCAGGCAATCTTGCCCATGGGGGTTTAGAACTCTTTTGATAACATTCCTTTGTTATTGAAGTCATATGGCTAGGGACTAAGATGGTGAGACATGTGGTGTCAGAGGTGGGACTTTATGGGACAGTCCAAGATGTACTTCAAGATTCTTACACCATGAAAAGGAAAGTCTATTTTGGGGGCAACTTGGCATTCTCCACTCTCTTTTCCTACTACATTCTCTACTTCTCCTTTCTTCTAGCCTCTCAAACTCTGTTTAATATGAGGTAAAGTTTCTATCACTTGTAAATATTTAATATTCATAGACAATACAATAATTTTAGTTAAATTACCTGTTAACACTTTTAATGTTAAAAAGAATGATAAGACCTACTCGGTGGTAGAGGTTTTTCCTTTGAATGTTTCTTCAGGAATTCCTTTGGAGAAGGTAGTTCAACTTTTGCTGGTCCCATAGTTTTCATTGCAGTTTTAAATTTTTGCATGTCATCTTTTACAGCTGTCTTAAAAACTGATGTGTACCTAAAATTAAAAAAAGTAGTATTTATATTTCTAGTAGAAATTATTTAAAGTTTAAAAAAGGATATACATTTCTAATTTATATAAGTCCATATTCATTTGGAGATAAAGTATAATTATCGGAGCCCTGTTTATCAAGCTTAGGCAAGCTAGAAGGAGGCTTTGCCCTAAGAAACAGATGCCAGTGTAAAGATGTTCATAATATTTCCTTATTATCCTTTGAGCATCTGTAGCATTGATAGTGATGTCACCTCTCCCATTCCTGATATTGGTAATTTGTGTCTTCTTTCTCCCTCTTTTTTCTTTTTTTTTTTTTTTTGCTGATCAGTCTGACTAGGGCTTTATTAAATGTTATTGATCTTCTCAAAGAACTAGTTTTCATTGATTTTCTCTAATGCTCACATGTTCCATTTAAATGATTTCAGCACTTATCTTTATTATTTCTCCTTATTTGAGGTTTAATTTGCTTTTCCTTTTTTAGTTTCTTAAGGTGCAAGTTTAGGTATTTGACTTTAAACATTTATACTTTTCTAATAGAAGTATTTAAAGGTATAAAATCCCCTTGAGGCACTGCTTTATAGCTGCATCCCACAAATTTGGATATGCTGTGCTTTCATTTTCATTCAGCTCCAAATACCTTTTTAATTCCCTTCTTGTATCTTCTTGACTTAGGAGTTTGTTGAGATGTGTTTAGTTTTCCAATGTATGGGGATTTTCTAGATATCTTTTCAATTTCTAATTGATTTTTACCGTGTTTAGAGAATATCCTTTGTATGATTTCAATCATTTTAAATTTTCTGACACCTATTTTATGGCATAAAGTATGGTCTGTCTTAGTAAATGTTCTAAAAGGAAGTGTACTTTGCTCTTGTTGGCGGCGGTGTTCTATTAATGACAATGAGGTTGAACTAGTTGGTAGTGTTTTCAAGTATTCTATTAATTATTGAAAGAGAGATGTTGAACTCTCTGACTACAGTTGTGGATTTGTCTCTTTCTTCTTTTAGTTCTATCAGTTTTTTGCTTCGTATATTTTGAAGCTCTATTAGTAGGTACATAGCATTTAGGAATATGATATCTTCTTGAAAAACTGACTACTTCATCATTATAAAATAATATTCTATCTTGTTTAAAATTCTATACTCTAAAATCTACTCTGTCTGATATTAAGAAAACCACTCCAGCATTCCTTTGATTTGTGGCAACATAGTATTTTTCCATTCTTCAACTTTTTACTTATTTGTGTCTTTATTTTTAAAGGGGTTTTCTTATGGAGAGCATAGAATTTTTATCCTTTCTAATAATCTTCTATTTGGTATGTTTAGACCATTCACATTTAATGTGATTTTAAAAATCGGTTTGTGTTTAAAATTTCCATCTTGCTATTTGTTTTCTACATATCCCATTCTTCATTCTTCCTCTTTTCATCTTGCCTTATTTTTTGTTTTTATTCTGTGGAAGTTCTAAGGTTTACAATATACACATTTAACTTATCACAGCCTATTTCAAGGAATATTATACCACTTTACATATTGTATAAGAACCTTACAAAAGAATATTTGCATCTACACCCCCGTCTTTGTCCTAGTGTTGTAATATATTTTACATCTATACGTGTTATAAAACCCATAGTTCATTGTGATTATTTTCCCTTTAAAAAGCCAATTATATTTTAAAGAAATTTGAAAAGAAGAAAAATAATCTTTACTATTTATCCATATATTTACCATTCCCAGCATTCTTTATTTCATTGTGTAAATCCGAATTTCCAACTTGTACCCTTTCTTGTGCATTAAGGACTTTTTAACTTCTGGCTTTCCTTGTTTCTGATGAGATATTTGCTGTCCTTCTTCCTTCCACTGTATGTAATGTGTCTTTTTTCTTTGGCTGCTTTTAAGATTTTTGTCATTATTACTAGTTTTAAGAACTTTAATTGTAATGTCCCTTGCTATGGTTTTCTTCTCCATCTCCTCCTTTTTCTTTTCTTTTTTTCCCCCTGCTTGGGGTTCATTGTGATTCTTGGTTTTGTGGATTTAGAGATTTCATTAAATTTGTCAAAACTTTTGCCATTCTTCAAATATTTCTTCTGTTAACCCACTTTTCTCCTTTCCTTCTGGGATTCCAATTTCACTTATATTAGGCTGCTTCATGTTCACAGCTCACTGATTCTCTGTTTTTCTTTTCAGTTTTTTTCTCTGTTTCATTGTGTATTGTTCTATTACTATGTCTTCAGATTCAACAATATTTTCTTTTTCAGTGTCTTAGCTACTCTTAATCCTATCCCTATTGGATGGGATTAGGATACTACTGGTATCAGTATTAGATGGGATAGGATACTTACTATTTTCATTTTAGACATGGTGTTAGTTATGTGTAGAAGTTAGATTTGGGTCTTTTTTTTATCCTTCCATTTCTCTCTGTATCTTGCTTGTTTTTTCCTCAAACACATCGAAGATATTTAAAATAGTCATTTTAATGTCCTTGTCTACTAATTCTCTCCCTGATGTCATTTCTTCGTCTGTTTGTATTGACTGATTTTTCCCTTGGTTATGCATTATATTTCTGGGTCCAGAAGAGCTTTTAGTCTAGTTCTAATTTGGCCCCACTACTGAGGCAATATACTCTTGAGAGCACTACTCAATGCACTGTATCTCAGAAGGTCTTTCCATTCTGATGGGAATATGAACTTTATCTGGCTGTGCTGCCTTCTGTTGGTTATTTCCCTGGCCTCAGTAGTTTCATCAGACACATGTACCATCAACTAAAGACTTGAGGGAAATCCTCCTGAATATTTCCATAGCTCTCTCTTTATCTATGAGGTTCTCTCCTCTCTGGTACTCTGTGCTGTGAATTCCACATGCCTTGATCTTCCCAAACTCTGACCTCTGTCTCCTTAACTCAGGGAAACTGCTGGGTTTTGTTTAAGTTCCTTTTTCCTGGGCTTTTGCCTGGAAATTCTCTCCAGGGAGTATGTTGAGGCAACGAGGGCTTGTTTCCCTTCTCTGAGGGATGACTGCTCCGTGCTGCCTATTGTCCAGTGTCTGAAAACCACTGTTTTACATATATGTTCTGGTGTTTTCATTGTTTAAAGTGAGAGGGTAAATTCCTTGATTGGAAGCAGAAGTTCAGCTCTATCACTTTTAACAATTTGTATTCTCTTCTTACTTATGTGGATAAGTTTGTTTTGAGAAACATTAAATAGTTTCTTGCTTTTAGGGGCCTTTTCTCAATCTTGAACTCACTGGCTGGGAATTAATTATAGTTCAAACTGAATGAGCTCATTAGATACTTTAAGGAAATATGCTCAGTCCAAACGTGTGCCTTAAAATTCCCATGGAAGTTCGAATTGGCAGATATGATCTCTTGATTCATAAAATAACTTCCTTTGGGGTGAAAAAGGCGTCTGTATACTCTCACTTCTTTTTAATTTGCAACCTTGTGATTCAATACATTATTTTGTGTGTGTGCTGAAGGCTTACACATCTGTTATAGGAAACAAGATATTCCAGTCTATATGAATAATTTTTTATTTTTCAAAATTACAAAAATAAAAAAAGATGAAATTAATATATCATGTGTCAATCATATATCAATAAAAAATAAATAAAAATCTAGGTTCCCTCCATCTCCTCAATCCATTTTCCAGAATAAACTCTGTTTTCTATATTTCTATTTATGTATGAACTGTAACTTGATTTTTAAAAACTTAATATAATGTGATATCTTTCCAGAACAGTGCATGTAAAGCTTATACTGTCTTTTCAATAGCTGCATTTTATTCTATTTTCTGGATTGTGTGGTTTTATTATAAAGACCTAGGGGGTGACTTTATTAGACAACTGGGCCTACTTTCTAGTTTTTATTAGATGTGGGCTATAGATTAATTATTCTAAAACTAAAATTGTCATCTTCAATAAACATGCCATACTTGCATTTATTTTATTGCCAATAATCACCACATAGTAAATCATATGAAGTCTTTAGGCATATATTTTTAAAGCATTTTCTCTTAAAGAGCACACAGAGAAATACTGACTCAAAGTTGGGATGGTTTGATAATGCTTGATGGAGATTTTTCTTTTCCTAATGGCTTAGATGGGCATCTGGTTAACTACTGTTTTTTGGTTTTGTTTCGTTCTTTTAATTTCAAACCAATATTATTGCAGTGTTTCTCTATTGTGTAGGACTTTAGAACCTAGACTGTATTAGAAAGTCCCTCAAATTATTTCTCGAAGAGAATTCTAACTTGTACATGGGTACCCCTTAAGCTCACGTAAAGGAACTGAAGTGAGAGTCTTCAATTCAGCCTCATGACTCTAGCAAATAATTCAATTTTCAACAGTGGATGCCAATTCTACTCCCAGCTTGGCTGACAACACAGGTATGTATCACCGAGTATAATTCTGATCTTGGTGCTGCTTAATACCTATCATAAACTGTTGAGAGGAATAATAAATATGGTAGATTATCAAGAGGATATGTAGTCAATGTATTAATTTATATCTGTGCTGGACAATACAGTAGTTACCAGCCACATGTGAATACTGAGCACTTGAAAGGTGGCTAGTGCCACATGTTGAAATTATAGTATTTTGGATACATTGGGTTAAAATAAAAATCTATTATTAAAATTAATTTTATATATTTTTTCTACTTTTTTAAAGTGGTTATTAGAAAATTTAAAATCACGTACGTGGCTCACATTTTATTTCTATTAGACAGTGCTGACCTAGAGATTGGAAAAATCAATCCTTGAATTAAAAAATATAGTTGCATAGTTGTATACCCAGACCACATCATATCGATGTCTCCAAAACTGCTTTCATTAAGTTATGTTTTGGCATGAAGACCATTGGTCTACAATGAGAGCAACATCTGACCTGTGGAACTTGGTGCATTTAATGTAAGAGTGCTGCTGAGATCTTTATTCATTACATCACACACATTGTCTCTTTTCTCCATGAACCGTGGAGGAAGTCTTATTTCTGGCCCCACACCAAGAATACTTGTGTTTCTCAGCCACTGCTTTCCTTCTGTCTTATGGAAAACGTGACTTAGAGTGTAAGTGATCTTTGAAGGATCATGGGAAGCATCGTTCTTCCTTTGTGGGTTGCCCACCTTCTAGTTAGCACTGAGTCAAATTTTTATCAGACTTCAAGCAAACACACAAGATTTGAAAGCATACATTTCATGTACCAGAAATTTCACGCTCATTTGTGGCACTGTCTTACTTTTCTATCATTATTTTCTATTTACTTTGATATCCTCATTAAAAAATATCTTATTGCATTATAACAGAGTAATGTATAAATAAATACTAAGCAGTATCTTACACATGAAAATTATCTGAAGAATAAAATATATAGATATATATGTGCTATTGAATCAAAAGGTGCTCATTACGTTTGTTTTAATTATTTACTCAGATTGAAAAGCAGTGCACAACCTGGTTAAAGTTATGGGCTTTGGTGTCAGACTTATATCTCAGTCTTAGCTCTTCTTCTTCCTAGCTGCCTCGACTCTCTGGGCCTGAGTTTCCTCTTCTGTAAAATCAGGATATTACTACTCATCTCATAGGGTCCTTGTGAGATTTACATAATGCTTATGAAAAACATGGAACAGTATCTGGTACATTGTAAACACTAATACATTGAACATATAATCATCATCATCACTATTATTAATATTGTTGTTATTATTACTTGGTATTCATCTTGCTTAAATAAAAAAAAAAGTTTAATCCTTGACTGATCTTACCTGTGTCCTAGAAGACAGTCTTATTCTCTAAAAATTCAAGTCATTGTGTAAAAATGGTTATTATAAGAGACAGACACAGATAGACAGACTTTCCTGATCTATAATAAACAGATTCTCATACTATGACATATTGTACAGTATGCTTAAGATATTGAATCTTGATCTGTAATGGAATAAACTTATAAAAAATGAGTCTAACTCTGACAAAAGTTCAGTTATCCACAAATTTCCCTGGCAACTAATTTTAAGAAATATTGTCGACATAGTTTCTTCTCAACATTTTTAGGTACGTGTGAAATGCCAGAGAGACGTGCTAACGTACCACATGTTAAATCTCTAGAAATCTAAATGAGAGGCAATTACCCGCAATGAATGAACACTAAGCCAGTAAATGCACATGGAAGCTGAGATTCTCCTTGTTGACAAAAATCCTGTTTGTGGATGTCCTTGCCCTCATCCACAGGTCAGAAGGGGAAAAGTACCTTCTCAAATTATCCCTTTCATTTCTAGTTTCCCAGGCCTTCAATTCTTCCACATTCTTTAGGTAATTCTATTAATTATAACACATCTTCAGTTGTGTGCTTGCTTTTCTTGCTGATTTTGAAATCTTCTATATGAACTGTGGGGTTTAGGTCAAAAATTAATATAAATACATGCATGAGAAGAGCACTTGGGTAAAAATAACAGAAGTGATGCAGAGAAGTGTTAGTACTGTGGAAGTCTCCAGAGTCTGGATATCTAGATTAAATATATGAATAACAACTTCTAACACTAATCATAAAACTCTGTCTGAGACCACATAATGCAGCAATGGGAATTTTAGCATAAAATTTCATTATTCTAAAAACAAAGGCTCTGGAATATTCTTGACTTTTTTTGAATAAAAGTTCATTTAGAAGGACTACTGCACTCTCCAGTTGAATTAATGGCTATAATTAGCCAGCAAAGTAGATAAGAACCTCAGGAGAAAATGACTGCGTCATCTTAGACTTCATAATAGTCAAGATTGCTTAGCAAAGTCAGATACATAACCAGACTTTAAGGAGATGTTACAAAACTTCAGAAAATATACATAGGACAGTATGTAAATTGAATTAAATGGAAGGTAGTCCAAGAAGAATGAGAAGCTCTGAAAATGAAATTCTAACTAAATGTCACAATTAATCCCAATAAAAACAAGAAAGGCTTAAGGAAAAACACAACTAGTGGGTGCTTAGGACATTAAATATTCCCGCTTTCAAAAAGTAAGCACCCAGAAAAAATATTTACAAGCCACTTATCCGACAAAGGGTTAATCTCCGTAATATACAAAGAACTCACATGGCTTAACAACAAAAAAACAAACAACCCGATCAAAAAATGGGCAGTGGACATGAACAGACATTTCTCAAAAGAAGATATGAATATAGCCAATAGACACATGAAAAGATGTTCATCATCGCTAATCATCAGGGAAATGCAAATCAAAACTACACTAAGATATCACCTTACCCCCGTTAGATTGGCAAAAACATCCAAAACCAAGAACGACAAATGTTGGAGAGGTTGTGGAGAAAGAGGAACCCTCATACACTGTTGGTGGGAATGCAAACTGGTACAGCCACTATGGAAAACAGTATGGAGATTTCTCAAAAAGTTAAAAATAGAAATACCCTATGACCCAGCCATCCCATTACTGGGTATCTATCCTAAGAACCTGATATCAGATATCTCAAGAGTCCGTTGCACCCCTATGTTCATCGCAGCATTATTTACAATAGCCAAGACGTGGAACCAGCCTACATGCCCAGAAACTGATGATTGGATAAAGAAGATGTGGTATATATACACAATGGAATACTACTCAGCCATAAAAAAAGACGAAATTGGCCCATTCACAACAATGTGGATGGACCTCGAGGGCATTATGTTAAGCGAAATAAGTCAGTCAGAGAAAGACGAACTCTATATGACTCCACTCATAGGTGGAAATTAGTATATTGAGAAGGAGATCTGATCGGTGGTTACCAGGGAAAAGGGGGGGTGGGGGGAGGGCACGGAGGGGGAAGTGGTGTACCCACAACATGACTAACAAAAATGTACAACTGAAATTTCACAAGCTTGTAATCCATCATAACATTAATAAAAAAAAAAAAAAAAGTAAGCACCCAGAAGCTCCATACTGGTAAGCCTGATGTCAATTTTGGAGAGCACCTAAAAATCTGTAGCAATGATTGTATGAGCCATTTGGAATTTCAGGTTACTGAAATGAACACCATTTTTTTTAAAAAAAATAAGATTATGGGATTCATAAAACAGGCAAATGGCTTAGACATAAGAATATGGATCTTGATGTTAGCAAAGCCTCTAATTAAATCCTTGCTGATATCAGCTGATTAATGGATGCATTTGGATGACTGACTGAAACTTCAAAACAATATTGCTGTCAGCCTAGAAAGAGGTGTCTAGTAGCCTACTAAAGTGCAAAGTATTTACCCTGTTCAGTGATAGATGGAGATATGAAAGACATACTTACTTGATTTGCACATGACACAAAGCTGGGTGGGATGGTTAAGAGAGTGTATGAAAGATTCAAAATTCAAAACTCTGCCTATTAATGAATTTAGATCAAAAAGAATCAGCTACACAATTAGTCTTAATTCATGTGGGAATTTCAATGCGAGACAATGGTGGGACATGACTGTCAAAATGCTAATGGATGCATTAATAAAAGTATTGTGTATCAAGAAAGGAGATAATGGCTCCATGGGATGTTCAGACCATACCTGGAATATTATTTTAAACAAAGGGAAAGAGAGAATGATTGGCGATATTAAATAACTGGAGCCATCAAGAGAAGGGTAACAAATTTGGTGAAGATCTTGGAAACCATCTCATGCATCATGAGCAAGTGAAATTTTGAAAATGGATTCATGGCTTCCCATTGACTTTAACACTTTTAGGTCTTAAGTCTCAGCTCATAGTTCAACTGCAAGAGGGTGCCCTTCACCCTACTTTGGTTACATATATCCATTGTTTAAGTTTTCATTTAGTATTTGCATCTCTCATTTGGGTTTTCAATATTATACGGTTTTATCATTAATCAACATTTTAATGTTTATATTTCAGTTCCCCAAGGAAACTGCAACCTGTGAGGTATGGGAGATCACACTGCAGTCAATTATTGATTTTCCCAAGGAATTAACCTCCTTGTGAAACCTGGACAGTCATCTTGCTAATCTTGCAAAGATCCACAGTGAGCTTTCTTGAAGTTGGGTTTATAACTTGGTGATCCAAATAAGCCTCGTAGCTTAATACATTTCTTTCTTAAGATTAATTCCTACTTTTAGTAAGGAGATTGAGTCAGGCAAGTATTTTTAGTGTGGTGAGAAAGAGCTAGGTAAATGTTTTATTATCTGTGTTTTTATAAATTGGTAGTTTGCGTGCATGACATCTTGTCAAATTAAAAACTTCTCATGGTTGTTGCTGACACTGTAGGTTGACTTCACCTCACCAGAAAGAGTCCTTTGGCACCACACCTAGATACCTTCTATTCCCTTCACCATATGTTCCTTTTCCCGACTTATTCTTTCAGAGTAAACCAAGGCGTTTGTGCTGTCACTCCAACATTCCCCGAGAACATTCCCCCAAAACAATGTTATATACACAAGAGGGGCTCAGTTAATGCTTGCCAAATGAACGAAGAATATTTCTATAAAATTTCTTGAAAAAATCACCTAGACGCAGTAAAGCTTTTTAACTTACCAATGAAGAGAACACCTGTCTAATAAAATATCTTAACATTCAAATTCAGTACTCTATAGAAAATACAATTGACTAGTGGATTTCAGAGAGGAGGAGCTTTACCTTGTACAATATACAGGAATTTTTGAGCACAAGTCCCTTCAGCAATAGTTAATTTGAATGCTCCTCATAAACTCTGCGACTGTAATATATCTTACTTAACATTCCTCTTTCCGACCTCAATTAGATTTTTGAGTAGCTGATGGAAAACAACATAGGCACTGCTCTGGTTAAAACCAGATACTCAGGCTTAACATGGAAGCGTTTGCCCAATTGTTGAAGATGTTAGGCACCCCAAGTAATTACCAGTAAAAATAACTGGACATTAGATATGAAAGAGACTTGAACATTATCTAGTTCATTTAGCTTGTTTTACTCATCAGACAACAAATGAAAATTTATTCATGATCCCCAAACCTATTAGTTGCAGAGTCTGCTTTTTAGCTGCGTGCTCTTTCAATGTTGTTTTGATTTGCATCACGAAAAGGAAAAACATAAAAGACAGCAGAGTTCTAGAGGGAATGAGATTTTCTCCACTAGTTACCTTCTTCTCTCTCCATAGATTTAAATAAGTTCTAAGTCCCTACACAGGAGAGTAACCTGGAGGTTTACTTTGAGGTTACCTTTCTGAAATTTGGGGAACCTACAGGGCCTAACACCTATGTAAAAATTTTAACTCAGTTACGTATTTTTGGGTCTTTTTCCGTCTACCCTTCCTTTCACCCAATTATTAGATCCGAAAAAGACCTTAGAAACTATCCAGTCTGTCTATTTCGTTTCACCCATCAAAAAAACTGAGGCTCAGAAACAAATAGGACTCTATACGAGACAATAATCTTGGGAAAAAATAAGTACCATCCCAATAGTGTAGTCAGAAATAAAACAATGAACTCCTGAAAACAAATATCAAGTATCCTAACATGGGATAATAAAGTTGGGATTTTCTCTTTTCAACAAGAAATTTCACGCTATGTTGTATACCACATGATGTACGAAAAACTACATCAGTTACAAAACAATTACAAACCGTATTAACAGGAGGCTAACATGATAAGGTGGCCCTCTCACAGCACGGGACTGCCCTCTCTGTGAACTGTGAGATGCTAAATACCTAGATTTTGTAAACTCTTCTCTAAGAAGTTGTCATCCAAGGCTACTTCATTGAGCAAAAATAGATGTTATTTCTTAAAGTTATATGATGCTTAGTCAAACCTGAAATGGAACAATTATTTCCCATTCTTGTTTCAAGCGATAATCTTTGCTTACCCACATACCTAGGAGGCTGGGGAGGTTCCTTCCAGTCACTGGGTATGAGGTTATAAATGCTCTCAGAAAAGCACGCTGGATCCATGACCACCAAATGATTCCTTAAAACTACTCAACTTTTTTCTCTATACCACTATCTCCGTCCCCTTCTTCACTGCGTCCCCTTTCCTTTTCTACTCTCTTGCCTTCTCAAAGAACTAAGGTTTCTCTCTTTCGCATAATTCCCCTTTGACCTCTTCTTCGCAGTCCTCTCTTGGGAAGAAAATAAAATACCCCTTCTATTCCTCTTGGGGTTGCTTAGCGTGGTTAACGGCGCGGTTGCCATGGAAACAGTTACTAGGCGACGGAGAAGTCGAAGGCAGCACCACAAATTAGGTTTCCTTTCTTCCCTCTCTGCAGCTCCTTCTTCTGCCTGAGAAGTTCAACATGGAAACCACTATTTATATGTGCCCTTGGGAGTAATGGGGTCAAGAACGGCCTCCCTTTAAAAACGTTGCTCTTTTCTGTCTGTATATTTGGAGAGAAAGATAAACTCAGCTAGAGACAGTCAGGAAGCGCAGCGGTAGGTCACACAATACGGCCTTTGTGCGCAGGCGCCAATCCCGGAGGAGTCGGGGCGAGCGGCTGAGGCCACGCTAACGCACGGGCCAACGTCGACAGCGAGATGAGGGAGGGGAGGAGCCCGAGGAGCTGGGAGGTTCAGGGGGGTGGAGCCTGGGACGAAAGTCACGTGCCCTGTGTGCGGCTGCTCCGGGCGAGGGCGTGGCGCGCGGACGCAGGCCGGCACTGGCGCAGGCGCAGAGGCGGCTGCGCGGGGGCGCGGGGGCTGCAGTGTGCCCTCGGGTTTGGACAGTGGGCGAGCCTGGGCGAGGCCCGGAGGTGCAGGGCTCCGACCGGAGGCGGCGCTAGCGGCTTCTGGACGCTCCTTCCCATTTCCTTTCCTTTCTCCCGTCTTCTCAGGGTGATTTTCTTGGTGAGTTATTTGAGGAGAAAGAAAGGGAAACTGTAGAAGCCAGTCCGTTAGCATCGCATGCCTTGTCCCCTTCGTCCCTCCCCCTTTCCAGTCCTGGGTTTGTCACCTCAGCTCTCCGTCCGCGCTGCTGTCCGGCCGCTTTTTTCCCCGGCGGCTCGGAACCGGCCGCGCAGCCCCGCGCCCCTGTGCGAGCGCGCCCCCTCCTCCGCATCCACCTGTCGCGCGGTCCTCCCGCCGCCGCCTCGCTGTCCCCGCGCCGAGCCCTCCCTGCTCTCCGCCGTCTCCCTCTGGGTCGGGCCCCTCCTCTTAGGTCTTTCTCCACATCTTCTTGAACTTCCTGTTTTTTAAACGACCAGCCCAAACCAGGAGGAGAAGCCTTTTAAATGGGCCCTTGAATTTTTGCCCACTTTTGGATGTCCCTTTTTGAAAATTGTCTTCTTTCTGAGAAGCGGTTTTATTCGGTTTGAACCATTTGGTCTTCCATAAACCCAACTGTGCACGTATGACAGCTGAAAGGAACTCATGTAGAAGCCTTTGCCGTCCCGAGTCTCTAAAAAACGTTTGAGAGTATGATTTGGGAAGGAAGATAGATGGCTCTGAACCAGCCGTACAGAGGCCACGCTGCCCGAGGGGGATGAAGATGCTCGCAGACAAGAGAACAGCAGTTTCGGTAGTCTCGAAATGCCAGGGTGCTCGGTGGAGGCCTTAAAACAGCAGGGTGGCTTGGTAAATTTTTTAGTTCCTGCTTAAAAGGCTATGCTGAATGTGCAGGTCCTTATGAATTTCTCTAGATAAGAATAAATTTAGTTTTTTGTTATTCAGTTGATCCGATTTTTATTTTTATCCCAGGTGTTTAACAAGCATTTTATTCAGATGAGTGACACTTTGGGGATGAGGCTCTTGTATGCTACTTGGCCCCTTTCCCCTCTGAGTATTTTATGTTTTGGAGGATTTTTTGCCTACCATGTATAGAAAAAAATTCTCTTCTCTCTCCATGCTAAGATTTGAACTAAGGACTCAGAATGATAACACTATTAGCCAGGTGAGTAGTCATTGGCCAAAGCTTATAAATTTTCCAGTTAGAAGGAGCACTTTGGGACTATTTTAGCAAATAAAATAGCCAATAAGGGCAATGCGTCATTTCTCCAGTTAGCACCAACTGGCCTAAGCTAGTGTGGAGACTTTTTGATGCGACTGAATACAGTAATTTCACTGATGTCAGTATATTTATTGTGGTTTTAAAAATACCAAACAAATTTTAGAATCTCCTCCTTGTAGTATACTTAGTTTACAGTCTTGATGAAGTTGTTAGATCGTTTGGAAAGGAACTTTTTTGTCTTAGCTATTTGTAATTCTCCTTGCCTTTTGAAAGCATGTTTACAAAGAATATATTTTGAATTTTCGTAATTCCCTCAAAATGGCAATGCTATTCAAGGACATGCCTACGTCCACAGGGAATTAGTATGGGTACACCATTGGAGGTCATGAACTTTTTCTGTAAAGGGCTGGATAATAAGTGTTTTAGGCCATTGCAGGCCAGATGGTTTCTGTCCAAATTACTCAACTCCACCATTGTAGCTCAAAAGGAGCCAAAGACAACACTAACCAAACGAACAAATGAAGGAGTGAAGTTGTGTTCTGGGGAAGCAATTTACAAAAAGGGTACAGGGCCAGGTTGGGCCTATGGGTTGTAGTTTGCACAGACCCATGATATAAATGGTTACTAAAGATTATTTTAATCTATTTAGATGCATAAAACGTGTATAAGTGGGAATATAAATAAGACAATTAGGAAAATAAACCCATTATAAAGAGAGAGATTCTTTACAATATTTTTCTAAGTTATAGCATTGAAAAGGATTCTTAAAAAGTCTTTTGAATTAAATACTCAAGGCCATTAAGAGGATATCTAACAGCAAAAGACTAACAACAGGAAAGGCTTAGTCAGCTTTGATGCTAAGCTAAAGGCAAAGATGAGTGGCGACTTGCAAAATTATACTTTTGCTTATACGATCCCTGTGATTACAAGATGACACTGTCATGTATGGTCATCCCACCCTCGCCACCTCCTATTTCCAGGGAAGTAGGAGCTGATTGACTAAAGGGCTTGCTGAGGGGATTTTTGCTCCATAGTCAGAAGCAGGAGAGCTTTACCTTTCCCTGGTTAATTTGTGTCCTAGTATATTTACATTTTTTCTTATTACTTATTGGAAAACAATTTATTGCTGTAAAAATGCAGTAATTTTTAAGAATTTTTTAAAACCTCAGAATTTCTTCATAAGATAATGGACGAGATTTAGTCATGCTTCTGAGAAATTTAGAGATTGCATTTATGTATGATGACAAGCATAATCATGTCATAAATACTTTCGGAAGTTCATTGAGCTATACCCAATTCTCATCATGAAGTAATTTTTGAAGTGCTGTGTCTTATGTTTTATTTTGAAAGATATAGAATGACGAATATTTTAAATTGGTGACAAATGCTAAATCATTTTGACTAAATAGGATTTTGGTGATTTCCCAGAGGAATTCGAAACTAGGTAGTTTTATAATGGAATTGAGAAATTCTTCAGGACCTTTTTGTAAATAAAAATTGATATAAGTTGAGTGTGATTTTGGTTGATTATCAGTCATCTAGTGGTAAACGTAGGAAAGCATCCCTGTAAATGGGTTGTTCAAAATTAGTATGTATTTCTGGTTTAAAAATGTAACTTGATTAGCATCCATAGGAAATAATTCAAAAGCAATTTGAAAAGTGATTTCTGCACTTTTTCCCCTTGAACTCTTTACTCCATCTTGATCAGCTTGCCACAGTAAAATTCTTAAATTTTGTGTCTTGAGGTCACATGATACTTAAATTAATACTACACGTGGATGTTCTGCTTTTGTTTTTTAAGGTTCTTGCTGTGATACCCATCACTGCCTTTTCCTTTGTCTATTTGAATGACAGGTGTCTTTGATGTCTAAAAAGTATCCATTGGAATTAGTGGGTCAGAAAGCCCCACTATAAGTGATCAGTAGGAAGACTTATTTAAAAATTATTAATGTGTAATGGAGTTGTGTAGATCTTCCATACTCTGAGGAGTTAGGGTAACTAAAATATTTTTGTATAGAACTTGGCTCTACAAAAAATATTTGAGAACATTAATGATACAGTAAAACCTGAGTACTTTATGGCCAAGAGAATTGGTCTCTAAGTACTGTTTTTGTTTTCTGACTCTTGTGTGATTGACTTCCATTTAATTTGAAATATTTTGTCCTTTGGCTGAAGAAAAATTGCCTATTCATGACCACCATACTGAAAAACATATTAAAATATAAATAAATAAACATCTAATAACATGGCTTTGAATCATAAAGGAAAGTGATGTGTAGTTGGTTCTCACATTTCACAGGTGCCATATTTGTGAATTCTACTCACTCTATTTATAACCCAAAATTAATACTTGTAGCACTTTTGCAGTCATTCATGGACACGGGCACATGGGTGAAAACTGAGTTGCCTGATGTTTGTGTTCCAAGCTGAGGTCAAAGAAGGAGACGCTCTGCCTTCTTGTGTCAGCTCTCAGACTGTAAACTATATTCGTTTTTAGTGCCATGTTTTTTGGATTTTTGTGCTTCTAGCTGGTGATTTTACTGTTTAAAATGGCCCCAAACAGAGTGCTGAGGTGCTGCCCAATTTTCCTATGGCAACAAGGCTATGATGTGCTTTCCAGAGAAAATGCGTGTGTTAGATGAACTTTGTTCAGGCATGAGTTAGAGTGCTGTTGGCTGTGAGTTCAGTGGCAATGAATCAATGAAATGTATGTTAAATAAGATGTCCTTAAATGGAAACACACATAAAACAAGGTTACTTATTGATCAGTTGGCAAAAATGTTGTGACCAGAGGCTCACAGGAACCTAACCCTGTATCTCCCTTAGGAGTTCAGTATTCACAAATTCAGTATTCGTGGTGACATTATAGAACGTAACTACCATGAATAATGAGAATTAACTATATTACCTCCTAAGTAAAAACTCAATTTCCAGATAAAAGTTACATGCTATGGGCATTATTCCATCGTCTCTTTTCTTTTGGTTTGCTTACAGTAGATGTTGAAGCCCTATAATTAGTTTGTGGCTAAATATTATGAAACAAAATTTAGGGTGTAGCTTAAAATAGAATTCATCTTTGTTTTTCTTTAAAAATGATAATGTTTGTTAAATGTTATAGCACTTAACAACTGCCTTCTAGTTTCAGGAAGATTTTTGTGGTGAGATAATATTGATACAGAATAAATTGAACTGTCATATTTTCTATTTTTAATTCATATAAAACAAAGGAAGGGGGCCAGCCCCGTGGCAGAGTGGTTAGGTTTGCGCACTCCGCTTTGGCCGCCCAGGGTTTCACTGGTTCTGATCCTGGGCGTGAACATGGCACCGCTCATCCGGCCATCCTGAGGTGGCGTCCCACATGCTACAACTAGAAGGGCCCACAACTAGAATATACAACTATGTACTGGGGGGATTTGGGGAGACAAAGCAGAAAAAAAAAAAAAAGAAAATTGGCAGCAGTTGTTAGCTCAGGTGCCAATCTTTTAAAAAAAAACAAAAACAAAGGAAAAGTAAGATTATAAAAGATAAGGTGAAGTTGCCAGGCATAACGTTTGTGTTACAGTCTTCTACTTTTAGGGGAGTTGATGTTGAACATTGCAGCGACCAGCCGAAAGTGGAAGAAAAGATCGGTTGAAAGATTTACGGTCCGTAACAACAAACCAGCTACTCAGGTGATAGACAGTTACTGCTAATACGGACATCAGAAGGTTATGCACTGGGAACTAAGAAAGAAGACACTCTGTGATGTTATAAGCAAAAGCCTCTGAATAGGAGGTTAATCAGGCTGCTGTATACAGTGTCCTGAAAGTAGCTAGTGTTTAAGTATAGTGCCAGAATACAGTTTAATAAAAGAAATTGCTCATGTGGTTCAAGTGCACAGTCCTCTGGTCCTCAGTTTACTCCAGGGAAAATATTAGACTATGCACACCAAAACACTTCTTGATTCACAGATGAGTACCACTATTTTCTCTGAAGGGTTAAACAAACCAAACCACAAAGAAAATATGCCTTGCCTTGTACCTAGATATTCTGATTCAATTTATATGTTTTTAGTCTGTTGTCATTGAGTGACAGTGATTACTATTACTATATATATGAATATTCTTATGTGCCAGCCACTGTGATACATGCTCTGAATTTATTATAAACTCACTTAAATAGCTAAAAGGTAACTGTTTGTGGCAGACACTTTGTTTTGTTTTTTTTTACAGGAGATATTATTACATACAAATCATGTAGTGATCCAGACAGATAAAACAACCTAAAAGAGTAATTAAGACACTCATTTCATAGCTTTAGTCCACTAGTTTTTTCCCCCATCGCTGAACATACAGTTAGATCATGGAAATTTTAGGTGTCGTTGAGAAAGATTTTATATATTTTGTTATTTGGTTATATTGTCTTTTATATTGCTTGATGGCAGAAATTCCTTCAATACTGTTTAGTAAAATTATTTTCTATGATAAGACACACATGTTGAAAAAAAAGGGTATCGTAATTTTTTATTTATTTTTGACTGGGAAAGATTCACCCTGAGCTAACATCTGCTGCCAATCTTCCTCTCTTTTCCTTTTTCTTTTTTTCCCTCCCCAAAACCCCAGTACGTAGTTGTATATTCTGGTTGTAGGTCCTTTTAGTTCTTCTATGTGAGCCACCGCCACAGCATGGCTACTGACAGACGAGTGGTGTGGTTCCGTGCCCAGGAACCAAACCCAGGCCACTGAAGTGGAGTGTATAGAACTCCAACCACTAGGCAATCCAGGCTGGCTCTATCTTAATCTTTTAATAATAGATTTGGGGAAACATGAAAAGGGTCAATTCGTTATTTTTCTGTACTTTAAAAATTTCAGGTGGATATTTAATAATAGACTAGTCTGTGTGTGGAATTTTATGAATCTGTATGCCGTTATGATTAACTTGAATTTTTTTCCATTATAGACTCCACTTTTTGCAAAGATTGACTTTGCCTCGGCATGAACAAGCTCTTCATGTAAGATTGGTTCCTGTGTGTCACATGTTTACAAGTCCGTGGGAGTGAAGCACAGTGCATACAAGGTGAAAAGCCAAACAAGGAAATGTGTTCCTTCTCTTGACCATTCCAATTTAACTAGTAAGTTAAATTCAGTGTTGGCTTAAAATGGTTTAAATTTTTAATTACAGAACACAGTTTATGTAGCAGAGATAATCTGAGTAGTAAATGATTGAGAGTTTTCAGAACATATTTAAACATACCATCTAACATTTAATACAGCTCAGTTGCATGTTGTTTCTACTACAGAACATGTGGAAAGCCCCACTAGGTGTCTGTGAAGTTACTTTAGTCAATTTAAATGAGCATCGCAGCAGTTATTAAATTGCGTTTTACACATGACTAAATATTTGACTTGTCTGGCCTACGTTTGTGTTTTAATGGTGAGTATGTTTCCAAAGGTGGGGGTTTGACCAGGACGGGGAGTTGCAGGGCTTCTTCGGATGCCAGACTAATTTTTTTCTTCTCATCATTAGAAACATTCCTGAGTTTTTTTGCTCTCGCTCTGGAGTCTGGAATTTGAGTTAAGTCTCTCCACTGATGATGTTTATGGGACAGAAACAAAAGTGATGGTCCCATGCAGATAAGGTGATAGACCTGTAGCCTTTGACCTTGCTGCTTCTTATCAGTTTTTCTTAACTATTTGCATAATATTATACCTTTCACTTTAGTTTTTTTTAAGACCTTCAATATGAAAAATATGTAAGAATGATTCTTAACAGTATGCATGTGAAAGGCACATAAAGAAAATGTCATACCTTTGTCCTATAGTTTGGGAAGTTAAGCATTTCATGAGCAAATATTTTATTCATGTGAATTCTATAGATTTATGAGGAATATGATAGTCTAACACGTTCATATTAACTAAAGAGAAATTAAATATAAAGAATATTGTTTAGCTTCTGTGAATTGCAAGTAAATAGCATTCCAACACCAAATAATCCTTATTTATATGGGTTATAAACCATGAAACAATTTTCATTACATGGAAAGGAATGCTAATTTGATTTAATATATTTTTTTAAAAAACATCTATGATGTGGCATTTTCTGAAAAAAGTTTCTATTGCTTAATAGTTACAAATTGTTGAAAGTTTTTATTATTCAGTGTCTTGAGATTTGAAAAGATTGTTAAAAGGATGATATGCAATATATGAGAATTTGAATTTTAAATTTGAATTTAATTATCCCATAAATTTGGTAGATTTTTAAACAGTTTATATACTCTAGGGGCATGGTTATGTTCAATCCTATTGAGATTTTAAGTCTTGAAATTAGTAACCAAATGTCTTTTTTTGTTTTTATGTTTTGAAAAGGGCTAAAGCCAGCTTTTAGATTGGCTTGGGCAGAAAAGTGAAGAGAATGCTCCACTTTAAACGATGTCAGCATCTGAAACAAATAACCCAGAAATGTTTTTCTAGTATACATGTTAAAACGGATAAACACGCACAGCTATTTCTTTCAAGGACCTTTGCACTTGCAGAATTAAGGAAGTCATGGCACTCAACCCACTCTCTTGTTGGAGACAAAAATATTATCCTGATGGGACCGCCTGGTGCTGGGAAAACAACAGTGGGCCGGATAATAGGTCAGAAACTAGGTTGTTGTGTCATAGATGTGGATGATGATATCCTTGAAAAAACCTGGAATATGAGTGTGTCTGAAAAATTACAGGATGTTGGTAATGAGCAGTTTTTAGAAGAGGAAGGAAAAGCTGTGTTAAACTTCTCTGCATCTGGAAGTGTGATTTCCCTTACTGGGTCCAATCCAATGCATGATGCTAGCATGTGGCATCTGAAGAAAAATGGGATAATTGTATACTTGGATGTACCTCTAATAGATATAGTTAGTCGTCTAAAATTAATGAAAATAGATAGGATTGTAGGTCAGAATTCTGGAACATCTATGAAAGATTTACTTAAATTTAGAAAACAGTATTATAAGAAGTGGTATGATACTCGTGTTTTTTGTGAAAGTGGGGCTTCCCCAGAGGAGATAGCTGACAAAGTGCTTAATGCAGTTAAAAGATACCAAGATGTGGACTCAGAAACATTCATTTCAACAAGACATATTTGGCCTAAAGACTGTGAACAGAAGGTTTCAACAAAATTCTTTAGCGAAGCTGTGATTGAGGGGTTAGCTTCTGATGGTGGCCTCTTTGTTCCCGAGAAGGAGTTTCCAAAATTAAACTGTGGGGAGTGGAAAAGCCTAGTAGGAGCAACGTATGTAGAAAGAGCACAAATACTGTTGGAGAAGTGTGTACATCCTGCTGACGTACCTGCTGCCAGATTGGGAGAAATGATTGAAGCCGCTTATGGGGAAAACTTTGCCTGCTCAAAAATTGCCCCTGTCAGGCACCTGTCAGGAAACCACTTCATCCTGGAGTTGTTTCATGGACCAACAGGATCGTTTAAAGATCTGTCTCTCCAGCTTATGCCTCATCTTTTCGCACACTGCATTCCACCGAATTGCAATTATATGATACTTGTAGCTACTTCAGGAGACACAGGGAGTGCAGTGTTAAATGGTTTCAGTCATCTGAATAAGAACGACAAGCAAAGAATAGCTGTGGCCACATTTTTTCCTGAGAACGGAGTAAGTGATTTTCAAAAAGCACAAATAATTGGCAGTCAGAAAGAAAATGGATGGGCAGTGGGTGTCAAATCAGATTTTGATTTTTGCCAGACAGCTATAAAAAGAATTTTTAAAGACCCTGATTTTACTGGCTTTCTTACTGTGGAATATGGAACAGTCTTAAGTTCAGCTAATTCCATAAACTGGGGCCGACTGCTTCCCCAAGTAGTTTATCATGCTTCTGCATATCTTGATCTCGTTAGCCAAGGATTTATTTCTTTTGGAAGCCCAGTCGATGTCTGTATTCCCACAGGAAACTTCGGTAACATTTTAGCAGCAGTGTACGCCAAAATGATGGGAATCCCTATTCGAAAATTTATTTGTGCCTCTAATCAGAATCATGTTTTGACTGATTTTATAAAAACAGGACATTATGATCTAAGGGAAAGAAAATTAGCGCAAACCTTTTCACCGTCAATAGATATTCTCAAATCTTCAAACCTGGAACGGCATTTACACTTGATGGCTAATAAAGATGGACAATTAATGACAAAATTATTTAATCAATTAGAAGAGCAGCATCACTTCCAGATAGAAAAGATTCTAGTGGAGAAACTTCAACAGGACTTTGTAGCCGACTGGTGCTCCGAGGGAGAGTGCCTAGCAGCTATTCACTCCACCTACAATACTTCAGGGTATATTTTGGATCCACACACTGCTGTTGCAAAAGTAGTTGCAGACAGAATGCAAGACAAAACCTGCCCAGTGATTATCTCATCGACAGCTCATTACTCAAAGTTTGCACCTGCTATCTTGCAGGCTTTAAAGATTAAAGAAATCAACCAGACTTCATCAAGTCAGCTTTACTTACTGAGTTCGTACAATGCGTTACCTCCACCTCATGAGGCTTTATTAGAGAGAACAAAACAGCCAGAGAAGGTGGAGTACCAGGTCTGTGCAGCTGATGTGGATGTCCTAAAAAGTCATGTGGAAAAGCTAATACAAAGTCAATTCATGTAAAAGCTTTCTGAGTAAAATATTTTTTTCTGGTGATTAAGCATGCAATAATAAATCACAAAAGTTGATCTGGAGTACACTAGCATTTTGCTTTTTATGTAAATATGTCTATATGTAGACCTATTATCTTTCAGAATTTCAGTGCCTAATCTCTAGGACTGAATGTTGTCCCTGCACATGCTTCCTGGATCCTTAATCTAGAAGCGACAAAAAGGAAGCATAGTGCGTGGACCCTGTGCTGTTGTCCTGGGCTTCGCACGCCTGAGGGATGTATCACTTTCCACTTCCTCGTTCCCACTTTTAAGTGGACCAAAATGTCTGGTATTCAATTTAGCAATTTAAATATTTAAGCACTGTTAAGTACTACATCTGTAACCATTACTAATTCTCTGTTGACTAGAAAGATAATTTACCACTCAAATGACTGACTAGCATGGAGGAAGTAAACTCATCCTTTAAGATAGGGCCAGTGTTTGCAACCCTATTCAAACTCCATTTTGGAGTTATTTTAGAATTAGAGTAAGTTATTATTAGAATTAATTATGTGTATCCTACAATGTCCAGATTAGGTAAGTGTCCTGTCCTTTACTCCCCTTTGAATGTTGATAGTTAGAGTGATGTACTTTGAACATCAAGACACGTGATTTAAGTCCAGGATGTAGTAATCAACAGAACTACTTTGTAGTAGATACAGAAATAAAATGACTTAACTATTTTAAAAGTTTTCCAAAATTCAGAGTGTTTGAATAGTCTTAATAGAAGTATATTTATAGTTAGGTGACAGTTTTCCTACATTGTTTTGAGTCCATTCGTATATAATTTGCCTGTTGTCTGTTGTTTCAATGAATGTTGTCTTTTTGGCAACAGAAACCACACACAACTGATACATGTTTAATTTTTTAAAAAGTTATTGAGGTCATATTGGCTTATAAGTTGTGCAGATTTTAAGTGAGCATTATTATATTTCAGTTTCTGTATAGACTGCATTGTGTTCACCATCAGTGGTCTAGTTTTTATCTGTCACCATACATGTGTGCACATTTAATTTTTATTTCCTGTAGTGACAATGATTTATGTTTGTGAATTTACTGGATGTTTTATTTCTGAGTTAAAGATTGTCACTGAAAGGACCTGTTAGTGTAATGGACTACTCTCAACCACAAGATGGCATTCCTAACATAATGTGTCTTTTCTGATAACATTCTGCTTCATTTTCTGGGGGAACTACTGCCATAAAGAAATATATTAAAAATTGTAAAGAAAAAAATTTAATAATTTAATGAACAGGAGCAATTTGTTTAAAATTTTAAAAATTAAACCAGTTATGTGTTAACGTTGATCTCTGGCTTAACTTCTAAACAGTAAGTTCTAAATCTAAAAATTGAAAACCAAGAGCAGTTATAAGAAAATAATGGAGAATTCAAAGTTCAGCACTTATTCATGTATGTTTTAGTTATTTTATCGCTTTCTTTTAAGTGTATTGTTTGGTAGATGACATATTTAGAAAAGACATCTAAATGTTCACTGTGTACATGAGAATGCTCTATTTTTCTGAAAGTGGGAGGGACAGTGTTAAAAAGTACAAGACATGATTTCTGCCCTCAAGAACTGGAGAAAACACGTAAAAATTAAATCATGTACAATACAAAAGAGTTATTGCAAGAGTCCATGAGTAAGTGAAAAATGAGTGATAGAGTTAAGTGCTGTAAGATTTAAAAGATTACAATGGAATAGTCAGAAAAGGTTTCACAGAGGATGTGGAACCTGAGGTGAATCTTGAAGGATGGCAAGATTTTCTAGGTGGAAAAGCAAGGGGAATACATTCTAGACAGAGGCAAGGGAGACAGGTACGGTGAAATGCACAAGAGAGCACCTGCGTTGATCTCTGGTCAGTTTGTTCTCTCATTGTCCAAAACTGTCGTTTCATGCCTTCACTTTTTTTCAAAACCAACTCTGGCTCTTCCCTCTCAGCTAATAACCTGACGTCATGCAGGAGGAACAAGTTAATCAGGTGTGACAAAGCTCAGTTTTCCGTCGCCGTATGTGTAAATCTGCACCTGTTTCTATCTGTCCTGCTCCCTTTTGATTGAATCAAGCAGTATTCCTCCTCTTGTCACAGGCCAACCTCTTCAGTGTGCCTTGGATGCTAGTCCCTTCAGAGTACTCAAATAACTTGCTTCATCAGTATTCTCTTCTGCTGTTTCTTCAACTTCTCCCCTCTGATGGGACTTTTCTATGCCATTCAGATGCTCTCTGTTCATATCTTAAACAGTGTAAAACAAAAATCTCTTTGAACATGCACATTTTTTGCCATCTACTCTTTGATTTCTTTATGCTCCAAGCAAGATCAAGCCTCTTCAAATGGCGTCGTCTACATGTATGGCCTCCACTTTCTTGTCTCATCTTCTCTGTAGTGTGTAAAGTATGTCTACGGTTTAAGGATGAGTAATAAATACGCACGGACTCACCACCTTGTTTTAAGAGTAGAACGTTACTCATACCTTTGATGCCCACTGTGGCTCCTCTTTGGTGAAGATCACGTCTCTCCCCTAAAGGTTACCACTCTCCTCAATTTTCTGTTCATCATTCTCATTTGTATTTATAGTTCTGCACTGTTTAGTTTTTCCCCTTTTTGAATTTTTTGTAAATGGAATCATAGTGAATGCTTGCTTCCATGACCACCTATTGCTCAAAAACTTTAAAATTTATCCTTGCAGATGAGTAAGCCACAGTTGATAAATTTTTATTTCTGTATAATATTCTGTATAAATACCACAGTCTATCCATTTATCAGTTAGTGGACATTTAAGTTTTTATTCTTGTATCCAGTAGGTATACTGTTTTGTAAAATTTGTATTGAAGGCTAGTAAATATGGACCTCCAATCATTTGTGATTCTTTCTAATTATATGTAAAAATAGATTTCATATCTTAGCATTATTAAAATAATTTATGGTATATGAAATGAAAAGTTGTTATCAGTTTTCAGGCTATGGTTATAATTTGTAGCTTTCACTATTTAAAATTATTTTACAATGTCATAAACGTTGTGAATTTGTAAGATTTTTGAGAAAAAAAGATTTTTAAATTACATATTAATATCAAAATTTATTTCCATCAAAATTAAATTTAGAAGGCAATGAATTGCTTCATATGAGGTTTTTGTTAGATTTTAATAGCAGTTCACTTTCAACAACAATAATTTATGGCAAATACTGTTTCAATCCATTAAATCATTTATAAACATTTTATAATTCAGACTACTCAATGTTAGTAAAAAAAAAAAAAGGTAGCTGTTTTCATGTGAACCTCAAAACTGTGGTTACATAAATAATACAGTTTTTGTCCCATCCAAGAAACATGAATAAAATCTATGTATGAAATAGTTGTTTGCGTGGGTCCTATCTGTGCACTTTAACCACTAAAATCATTAGTTTTCTCTCTTTGAAACTTTAAAAACAAATAGGCTCCTTCAAAGTCAAAGAATAAGCTCCACTGATTTAAAAGGCAAAGCCAAGAAAGTGTCCACTGTCATGGAAAAGAGACCATCAAAGACCACAACCAAATCAGCATAATGTAGCAATACTTAACCCAGACCAGAGCCCTGCATCAAAAAGTTGTTTGCATCCTGTAGAAGAGTACATTAGTCACTTCAGCTATTTTTCTTTTTATCTCTTCTTGAGTTCTCACGACTGTCTCCATCTAACCGGTAATAACAATTGTCTTGGGAAGTCAGGGCACTGAAGTTACATGTGCCGATGTGGCTCTACCTGTTAGGTTATCGTCAGAGACGTTACTGAGATTTTAGTGGGCTGTAAAATGCGGAGTTGCTAATAGCAGGTTACATTTCATTTACAAATATTAGGAAAGTTTATAACTTTACCTAAATCCACAATGGATTGTTTTAAATAAATTCTCATATTTGGTGAATGAGTCCTAAAATTAGTCAATACCATCCCATAGTAAACTTAATGGTATCTTTGTGACGTTTTTTTAAACAAATATTTTATTTCCATGTTTCAAAATGGAAACTTTGAGGTAGATATTCCAGAGCTCATGAGAAATGCTGACACAAGAAAAAAGCCTCCAGGAATAGTTAAAAGAAGTGAAAAAAAAAAAAAAAGAATCTTGGCACTCATGGCGCAAATATTAACATACTAATTTTTAATCACTCAATTTCATTTCAGATTAAACTAGGTTCGTATTCATGGTGACATTAAAATTTAATTTATAGCTATATGCCCAACAATAGGTTTTCTTTTGAAGCTATGTAAAAAACATTGTTTTGGGTATAGTTGGCAGCACGTGCCCCAGATTTGCAGACCGTGTTATAGTGTGTTATTTTCTTTAAAATTAGAGAACTGGGGCCTGCCCTGTGGCTGAGTGGTTAAATTCGCGCGCTCCGCTATGGCAGCCCAGGGTTTCGCTGGTTTGGATCCTGGGCGAGGACATGGCACCACTCATCAGGCCACGTTGAGGTGGCGTCCCACATGCCACAACTAGGACCCACAACTAAAATATAGAACTATGTACTGGGGGGGGGGGGGTCGGGTTTGGGGAGAAAAAGCAGAAAGGAAAGAAAAAAGATTGGCAACAGTTGTTAGCTCAGGTGCCAATCTTTAAGAAAAAAAGAAAAATTAGAAAACATGTTTTCAAAATGTCTCGTTTGGAGCACTCATTATCTTACGTTCTCATTGAATAGATAGTATTTTGGAAAAAAACTTCTTGTGTAAGATTTCAAGATTTTATTTTACTTTTAGTTCTTTGGGGAAAGAACTTGAATATTCTCACATATTACCTAAGATATTTGTTCTTTGGTCAAATAAAATGGAGACTCATCTAGTAGGACCTGAAATTAATATAAGGTTTCATTTTGATTTGGGTTCTGAAAAACATTATTTGTCAAGGACATTTTTTTCCTTCAAAAGTTTCAAAATTGGATTGACATTTCTTTAATTTTAGTTGGTGCCAGTCTCTGTTAAAATAACATTGACTTATAAACATTGATAAGTTGCATAATATTTAAAAATAGGGTTTATAGAATTACTAATTGTGGAGAGAAAGGGGTAAATAAGCTGTCTTTGGACTCAGAAGTGGAGGTATAATGGTGGGGTGGGATTAGCTGGAAAGAAGAAGTTTTTGTTCTCCATAGGCTGAGGAGGTTATCAGTATTGATCTGTGAACTCTTCAAAAGAGGGGAATTATCTTTGTATTTCTACTGTAGTAAACACAATGTAGTGATTAGTAAATGTTTACTGAAGGATTTCGTTTCTTGCTCTAATTTGGTCTTTTCTGGACAAATGACTCCTTTTACTTTAGTTTCTCTGTGTGCAGTACATGGATAACAATTTGCCCCACTCTTTGGAGAACAATTATAATCCTCGGAATCAGTAACTAACTAAGCCCTCTTTGGAATTAAATTGCTATATAAATAATTGCTATATAAATTGTACTGTTCTATGGTGACTTGGGAATTAATTCCTCAACTGGGAGTATATGCCCTTGATCAGAAATGCTAGGCTACCGAATTTAATGCAAACAGTGGTCTAATACATTCAGAAGGCAGGTGGTTTATTCCCAGGGCAGTAGATTTCAAATCATAATGCACATTAGAATCAACTTGAGTGCTTGTTAAAAATACTGATTCTCTGCGTTCATCCTCAGGCTCTGGTCCGTTAAGTTAGGAGTGAGACCTAGAAACTTGTATTTTTTAAAATTATTTTTATGCTGAAATGCACGTAAATTAACCATGTTAGCCATGTGTACAGTTCAGTAGCATTAAGTATACTCACATTGTTGTGCACCCGATCTCCAGAATTCTTCATCTTGCAACACTGAAACTCTATACCTATTAGCAGCTCATTTCCCGCTCCTGCTAGCCTCTGGCAACCACCATTCTACTGTCTGTTCCTATGAGTTTGGCTACTCTACATACCTCACATAAGTGGAATCATACAGTATTTATCTTTTTGTAACTGGCTTATTTCAGTTAGCATAAGGTCCCCAAGTTTCCATCCATGTTGTACTACATTTTTCTTATCCATTCATCCATCAATGGTCATTTAAGTTGCCTCCACATTTTGGCTATTATAAATAATGCTGCTATAAATATGGGTGTACAAATATCTAAGACTCTACTTTCAATTCTTTTGAAGATATGCCCAGAAGTGGAGTTGCTGGATCATATCATAATTCTATTTTTAATTTTTGGAGGAACTGCCATACTGTTTTTCCATAGCAGCTGCACTGTTTTATATTTTCACCAATGGAAATGTGCATTGTTTTTAAATTGTTTTAAAAAGCAAAGTTATGCATATACCTAGTTTTAAAAAGCTGAAATGAAGCAGCTGTCCCCTGTATGTGCTCGTTCCCATACCCACTCCCCAGTGGTGACCACTTTTATATCAGCTGTTTGCTCTGATGTTTTTCCTTTATATTTCTCGGTAACATGCTTAACTGCTACTTTGAGTTTTAGCTTTAGCTATTATGTATGGACATTCTTGTATGAAAGATTAATATTTAGCTCTCCTACTCCCCCTGTCCTGCTCCACTACCCACTCATTTCCTTACCTTCCATCCTCCCAATATAGATACCTTATCATTTTGGATTAGATCAGTATTAGTATTATTATGACTCTATAAATATTATCCACAGCTGAGTTACATTGTATATTATAAATTTTGCTTTTGTTCTATTTTTGGAGTATTTATGGCATTTATTCCATTTGCTTAGCTTTCTATATATTTAACAAATTCATCTCCAAACTTTCTGCCGGCCGCACAAAGGTCAATGATTATAAATGGATTAAGTAATCTAGAAATTTTATCTTTTTCTTGAAGAGTTCCCTTTTGGAGCCCTCTGTCCTCCTGTTCCAATGAAGATTGGTTGATCTCTAAAGCTGCTGCACAACTATTGACCATGGATCTCTAGTCATCTTTCCTTTCTATGCACATCCTCCTTTCATCTTCCTCCTGAGTTGGATCCAATTTCTTCCTCTTTCTTGATTTGTTCCCTAATTTCAATAGAATTCATCTTCCAGGAGTTTCCTGAGGTTGTATGCATTTTGAATTTGAATTCTTTCAGAAATTGCTTGTCTAACAACATCTTTATTCCATCTCAAACTAGATTACTAGTTTCCTGGGTATAGAATTCTAGCTTGCAAGGCATTTTTTTTTCCTCAGAAGTTTGAAGCTATCATTTCACCATCTTCTAGGTTCTATTTTTACTTTTGATGTCTACTATTATTCCGATTCTTAATTTTTTAAAATGTAGCCTATTTTTTCTCTTCTTTAGAAGCTTTTAGGATTTTCTTTTTATGGTCAGGATTCTAACATTCGCGACAATGTTTATTAGTATGGGTCTTTTTGCTTGTTTGTTGTTTTGCTGTTAGAGCTCTTTGGCGAAACTTCTCAATCTGAAAATTCATGTTCTTCAGTTCTGATCATTTAAAATTTATTTATTTTCCAGCTTCCTACTCCTCTGTCATTGTTTCTGTTCTTTCTTCCTCAAATTCCTCTTTTGGGGGTTTTGGATATCCTGAAGTGTTCTCACACGGTGTGAGAGATTGACTCTAAAGATAGTGGCCAACAATTTCTTCCAACCCTTTATTCACATACTGAACCTCACATCAACAGGTGAAGTCTATTATCTTTCTCATTGAATCTGAGCTGCTTATGACTTGGTTTGACCAATAGAAAGTGGCAGAAGTGATATCTGAGAGACCTAAGCCCAGGCCGTAAGGGGACTGGACACTCCCATTTCCTTTGTCTTCTGTAAGGAAGCTTGGAGTAGATTATTCAACAGTGAGAGGTAGTGTGGTTAGAGGCTTTGGAGGATGAGAGGACATCATGGACTACAGAGCCACAGACAAGTTCCTAGGTGAGTGTAGCTATGTGATTGCCCTAAGCAGAAGAGCTGAAGACCCACTATGCTGAGCCTAGTCAACCAGAATTATGAGAAATAATAAATTCTTTTAATCCACTAAGTTTCAGGGTGATTTGTTATGGAATAATAAAACAACTGAAACACCCTCTGATTCTCTCATATCTTTTTTCCCATTTCCCATTTCGTTTCCATTCTTTGAATTTACTCTTTCATTCTTTTTTTAGGAGGGTTCCACTTTCTGGTTTTATTTCTCTTTTAATCCTTCTATTGAAAGTTTAATTTCCATTATCATGTTTTTAATATCCAAAATTTTTTTGGTCCTCTGAAAATTTTCAATAGTTTTCTATTCTTGTTTCATGGATGTAAAAATCTTATGTCTTTAAGGGATTTAATTATGTTAAAAAATTATTTTGAAATCTGTTTCTTCTGAAGTCTACTTTTTGTTTGTTTTGGTTTCTGTCTTTTTTATTGATATATTTCTTAAGTCTTTGGTGATCCTCCTCTCTCATTCACATTTAATTTTCAAGTAGTAAGAAGCTGGTTGGAAACTGTTTTCTGGATAAGACTTGTCAATTGTTGGACTTTGCTGTATGGTGATCTGACTGGGCCATTTCAGTGGGTACCCTCAACTCTATCTATAGGGCTTTTCTTTTCACTTGGTTAGTTTCCTGGAAAGGAATCCTAGAGGGAAGTATAATCAAATATAGAGAGAGAGGCTATGGGTTGTCATCATTCCACATGTAGATTTTCCAGTATGGAATCTCTCCATATTTTTAGTGTGGTATTTCTGCCCTCACCTGTGCCTGGTATCCCAGAGTTTGAAGACTCTCCATAGAATAAACCTATCATCTTAATCAGCACTCACCCTGCTACATGGTGGGGAGACGGTTTCCAAGGCTCTAACTGCTTTTTATACAGATTTTCAATGGATTCTCTTGTTTTTAGTTCCATTTTTCTCCCTGTCAACCCTGCCCTCAGTTTCAGAGATAGATAACGGTGCCTTTAATTCTTAAACTATTTGGGGGTCCTTATGTGCTAATCAGCCTGTTTTTGGAGTTCTCATGCTAGAAACAAACTTTCAACTGTCCCTAATCTGTTAAAGTAGTAAGCAATCATTCATTTGCTTTCTGTGTTCCAAACTGTGCTACTGCTGGTCTTTTCACCTGCTGTTTTTGTCAGTTTATGACTTTCTTTTCTAGCAACTTTACTGCCATTTCAGTGGTGCCAAAAATCAATCCAGTGATGTGACCTGGGTATTGTTTGGGGTGCTAACCTCTAAAGTGGATTCTCTGGCATTTCTGGAGGTTCTTTGGTCCACTTATTATCTTTTAGTAAATTTATTTTAAGCTTAAACTTGTTCAGAGTGAGTTCTATTATTTGCAATTAACAACCCTGCCTACTATAGTGCTAAAAGGTGATAACAAGTAAAATTAGTGATGTTCACACCAAGTAATATAGAGTAGTTAAAGACTTCTAAACTGTTCCATGAGGCTTGAGTATTTTAGTGGGAAAACAAACAAAAATATGTGGTCCCACAGTCTTAGGAAATGTCGCATTCTATGTCTCCCTTTGATAGATTTACAATACATATTAATCCTGCTTTACAAAACTTATTTTGACTTTGTCTAACCCTTTCCTCACACACTTATTTGTCAATTGAAAGAAAACTTGTAAATATTTTGCAGGACACGCCTCAGAAAGTATTGGAATAGGTAAATATAGGCTGGTGAATTTGGAGAGGTTCAATGGCTCCTAAAGTAGTGGCTCTACACCTTTTCTTTTTAAATCAAGAAACAATTTAATCCAATCTATTTGAGCGTCAAATGAAAAGTCGACGATAATGAGAGCACAACGTAAAATTTGTAGGGAAGCAGCTACAGTGGAACTTAGAAATGTAAAGCCTGAAATACATTTAGTATGTATGTATGTGTGCGTATGTGTGTATGCTTATATGTCTACCTCTATGTGTGTATATATACATACATATGAAAATAAATAGGCAAGTAGTCAATTAAAGAAGCTAGAAAAAGAACTAATAAACCCCCAAAATGATTTAAGAATTAAGGAAAATATCAACCGGTATTCATGAGTGAAGAATATTCCTTCATGAATCATAACCATTGATTGACTATGGATGTAAGAGTTAGGCAAAAATCAATTAAATCATTCTGTGAAAATCTATTGGTTATATAGAATTACAGGAAAGAATATTGTATATTTTATTATTATTTGTAGTTTTGTGTTATACATTGTTTGATCACTAAAAGTCATAATAAACTTATGTATACACACACACTTTTTTTCCGGTGAGCCATTTAACACTGACCACACTGAATATATGGCAAACACATGATATTACCTTCCTAAAATCTGAAATTCTTTTTGCTGAGGAAGATTCTCCCTGAGCTAACATCTGTGCCAATCTTCCTCTATTTTTTAGTATGTGGGCCACCAGCACAGCATGGCCATTAACAGAGTAGTGTAGGTCCCATGCTCAGGAACCAAAGTGGGCCACCCAAGTGGAGCACTCTGAACTTAACTATGAGGCCACTGGGGCTGGCCCTAAAAATCTGAAAATTTTTAAATTTCAAAACACATTTATCCCACGTAAAATGAATCCTGTTCATTTTAGCACAGCACAGTTTTCTAATAACAGAAAATATATGCAAGAAAATAACATTTCTACTGGGTTGAGTAGCTTGATTAAAATGATTCAATATCCTGATTTGACAAAACTTAAGATCATTTATATTTGTTTTGAATTTTAGAAGGCTCAAGTCAGGTAGCAGACGTTTTCAGAAAATTTTACTTGCCCTTAATATTACCTTTTTTTCTGGAGTTTTCTGTCTAATCTGCTTAAGATTTTAAATATAATCGGTTGACATAATATTTAAACAACTGCCAAATCAATATGACTCATTACAAAAAAATACATCGTTTCTTGTAAATTCCACATCTGTGTAGGGTTCTTCTCTTTCAAAGTAATTCAACTTAATCCTAAAAGATCCTAGTAGCTTATTTTTTCAGAATATTCTGTATATTTTCCAGAAGAGGAGTCATCGGGCTAAGAGGTACCCCTTTTCCCTTCAGTGTTGTAGCCTACAGTGAAGAAATACAGAATATCTTTCTCTTGAGAAACGTTGAGCATAACAATGTTTTACTGGCAGCAGAAAGAAGGAAAATATTAGTTTAAATCAGGTCAAGAGCATGAAATTTCTGCTGGCCAACAGCAATACTTTAATGAAATGAAACTTTAGGGGAGAAAACAATCAAAGCTGAAATATCCTTTGAAATATGCAGGTCAGTCTTGTCAAAGAGGAAAAAATATGTGTAGGAGCTTTATAATTTTGAAAATAATTACACATATATTATTTGATTTGATTTTCCCAAGATTTCAGAAAGGGTGATAGTGCCTTGATGTGGTCACCAGAGGGAGAGGCCCAGAAACTGGATTTTGTTCATGTACAGAGTTGAACAGATTTAGAGATCCTACCTCCTGCTAATCACACTTAAATGAGAGTAATATATAAACCAGAATGTAAATTTACTGATTTATAATGGTTGATATATTTTTCCAGTGACCACAGATTTGGTCTTCTCCACACAGTCCTCTCCGTCCTTATATGAAAATCTCTAGGAAATGAGCAGTCAGTAGTTTACTTAGTAAACATGAAGTCAAACCAAAGAGAGAAGGATAGTTTTAAGGGATATTTCACTCACAATTGTCTGTACTTATCCCACAATAAAGAATGCCTTTTAGTGAACAGAATATTCTTATCTGTTTGACTCAAGGTCATTCTTCAGTGGACAGTGCTGGATACACACTCATAAATCTTGATCTTTACACTTCAAGACCATACACTTTGAATGAACACGTTCCTTTTCAAGATTTGTTACAAAACGCAAAAGTCATAGTCTCAACTCTTGGGAATCTTATGGAGAAACAAGACAAGTATTTCACCTTATTACAAGATCACGTGACAAACATTATGATCAGGACCAGCCGAAACACAGTGTGCCCTGAGAAAGCTAATTAGATATTTGGTTTCCCTTCAAATTGGTGTTCTTTAAGTATTTATTCACTTTTCTTTAGGGAGAGACCACAGTTTCACACAGACCACCACATTGCAAACATGGAGCAGAGAAGGATAGAGAAGGACCTCTGCTGGCAGAGGAGACCCTCTCCTGTGTTGTCCTAAGCAGCTCAGCTCTGACTCTAAACTTGCACACCCTAACTAGCAAAACAGAAACACGGAAATTTACCAGACTTGCCCCTTGGAAAGGCAGTAAATTATTTGTTGCCATTCAAGCATATTCTTGGTTATTCTCAGCTCCTGATTCCTAGAAACTTGTCAAAGTAGTCCTTCTAACCATATACAGTATTGATAAATACAATTTTCTCTCTGCAATGTTCCTAATGACATGTGAGTATTCTTGAAGATTGGTGCCATTGGACAAGTGCCCAGCTAGCTCTTCCCTAATCCACTTCAGGCCATAATCATGTTTCAGACCTGAGACTATGGAATGGGAGCCAAGAAGAGAGACATAGAAAGCAAACTAAGGGATTAAAAAAGGCACTCTGGAGGAGATGATCACATGTGAGCCAAAGTTTAAAAGTCAAGTGACGGTTACATGGGTAAATTGATGGGCAGAGGGAACAACACGACATGGAGCATGATCTGTATCATTCACTTTGCCTGGAACAAAGAGTATGTGTGGGGGAGTGAAGACGAAGCTAGAAATCAGGCAGGATCCATGAGTTTACGCTTTTTTGAAAGCTATGAGGTGTCACTGAAGGATTTTAAGTAGAATATCATAATAAACTCTTTATTTTAAGGAGATCCTTGTGGGCAACTCAGTGGGAGTGGTGGGAATAAACTCCTGACCAGAGACCAGTTAGGAGGCCAGAGCATGGACTGAAGGGTGGAACCAGAAGGAGCTGGCAGTTTCCAGAAAAATTAGGAAATTGCTTTATAGGATTTGGGGACAGGTTAAATGAGAAGGGCATGGAGAGGGATTCTGGTTTAGAAACTAGACGGATGATTTTACCATTTACAAAGATCAAGAATATAGAAGGATGTGCAGATTTGGTGATGAATGGAGTGGGGAGAAGATGGTGATTGTTTTGCATGCCTAGCTCGTTGAACATTTAATTTTCCATCACATCTTAAAATAGTCTCCAAATTCTCTTCAAAGAAGAGAAAGTAAAATAACTCAGTTACTAATGAAAGCATCTGGGGATTTGGGAACTTTTAACCCCAAACAAATATGTTTCTATTTCTCGTCTAACTTTCAAACCTGTCTTGTTCTTCTTTCCTCCTGCCTTTCCTTATCATGTTCTACTAAAAATGACTTCTGAAATCCTGCCCATCTATTTATCAGTGTTTTCAAGTTGAAATTCAGGATTTACTTCATTTCATTGTTCCCTGAGGAACCACTATTCCTGTTCATTTTAGCTTTAGTATTTATATGCTATTTATAAGTCTTCTGTGGTTAACTTGCTAAAATCCTGGATTTCTTTCTTACAAAGATTTATCATTTTCAAAGTTTCGTTGTAAATTTCTTTAGAAGTTCAAATTCCTTAGTACCTGCCAAGGTATCAGTATATTATTGTCTAAAAAATACATTTTTAGTTAATTGGCTTCTTGGTATATTTCATTCTGATAACTGGTGATAAAATAGATCCCACAAGAGATTATTGACTTTTAAGCTTGGTGGGCAGCCTTCTTTATGTAATGGAATATTTTAACTTGCAGTCACTTTCTAAGATACAGAATATTATAGGATATTTCAGATTCTCTCTGGGTACCTTTTTTGTTCAAAATCTACTCAAAATTGTTTTGTTTTATAGGGTAAGGTGTCATAGGACATGATGGTTTCTCTTTAAAAGGAGCTGTTGTTTTACTTTTTGGTTATCAGGAAAAATGATAGAAGTCTGATAGCTGTCTACAAGATTCCCAAAAGATTTACACTTTAAACAGATAAAAACCAGCATTGTGTCCTCACCTATCTGTGTTATAGTGTTGACTGCGCCCACGTGTTGTGATCTCCACGTATAATAATATGTGAAGTAGGCATCAGATATCTGCTTAACTCTAAGGGAATTCAGGTTTACAATTTAAAATATCGTCTTGTTATAGTGACAGCGAGCACTTTCCTCATCTGTACAGAACTCTGTTCTTAATCTATAAGATTGATATATACGTGTTATGGGGATCTAATAAAATAATGTATGTGAGAAGATTTTCTTTCTTAAGGAAGATTCACCCTGAGCTAACATCTGTGCCAATCTTCCTCTACTTTGTAGATGCGGGCCCTGAGAAGATTTTTTAAAGAATACTTCATAGGGGACTGCCCAATGGTGTAGTGATTAACTTTGCAAGCTCCCTTTAGCGGGCCAGGGTTCACAGATTTGGATCCTGGGCGTGGACCTACACACTGCTCATCAAGCCATGCTGTGGTAGCATCTCACATACAAAATAGAGGAAGATGGGTACAGAAATGAGCTCAGGGGCACTCTTCCTCAAGCAAAAAGAGGAAGATTGGCAATGGATGTTAGCTCAGGGCCAATCTTCCTCACCCCCCCCCCCCCCAAAAAGGAGTATGTCATAAATTATCCTGATGGGTGCTGTCACTTTTACTGTCTTAAATTTTGAGAGAACTTATCTTAGAAGAAGAGTGATCTGTGTAGAAGTAGTTTTTTTTCCTGTGAATAATTTTACAATATTCAAGAAGAATCTCTACAATCCTAATTAGGTTGATTTCTGAAATGAATGCCAGCTATTGAAAACAGAATAGAATGGGAAAATATGATTTTAAATGCACACTTTTGTTTCAGACTATGTTTTTTTTTGTAGTTACAGAGTGGTGTCTGTTTCTCATCATGTCAACTATATGGAATGACCGGGATGTACACTGCTGGTTTAGGACTTGGAATAAGACAGATTCAATAGTTGTCAAAGGTAGTGTGAGTTATTTAAATGAAGATGTATATACTGAGAATCATCACTTTGATAATTTGTTTGCATAGCAGATATCTCTACAATGAATTCAAAATTTTCAATGCCATGAATTATGATAGTCATTTTAGCAGAACATTGCTTTAAATTATTTACTCTGTTACTGTGGATTTTCAAATATACCTTTGTGAAATGAATTTAATGCTGCATAGCAATTCTAAGTGCTAGAATTATAAAGCTTAAAAAATATTTTTTCTTATAATGGGAACTTGGCGACTGATGCCTGCTTGGAAAGCAAATTCATTAAATTTTGCTTGAATATCTAAGTTCAGTCTTTTTAATAGGGACTATTTTGCTCTTGTACTCTCGTTCAAAATAGTCACTATGTTACATTCCTATCATTTTCCTATTCTCTAGCCATAAGCAGTATATAAATTGCTGTCAAGATTTTTAACTGAATGGTACTGTTTTAGTCACTTATTGCTGCATAGCAAACTGCCGCAAAACTTAAGTGGTTTAAAACAACCACCATTTATTTGCTGCTGACCCTGTGGATTAGGAATTCAGGCAGAACTCAGTGGAGACGGCTCGTCTTTGTTCCACACGATGTCAGCTGGGACAATGTGACTGGAGGTGGAGCATCCAAAATAGCTTCACTCCCAAGTCCAGGCCTTAGGCTGGCTGTTAGCTGTGGTGCTTCCATTCTCCTCTGTGTGTCCCCTCTCCTCACATGGTCTCCCGTCTTCCTGGGCCTTGCTCTTCATGGGAATTTTGATAGCCTTTATGAAATTGCTGGGTTCCACAAGCAGAAGCAGAAGCTACAAGGCTACTTAAAGTCTAGGCTCAGAAACCCCAGAACATCATTTCCGCTACTTTCTAGTGGTCAAAGCAAGACACAAGGCCAGTTAGATTCAAGGAAAATACATTGTGCTCTTGATGGCAGGAGTGGAGAAGTCACACAGCCAAGAGGTGGACTCGGGGAGCTGTGGTTCATTGGGGACCACTTGAAACAATCTACCACAGATACATTAAATGGGCTTTTCAAGAGAAACTCACTTAAATCAAGAAGATGTGGCTTCTTGGTCATGATTTGAGAATTTTACCACTGAGATAAAATAATGTTGAAAATAATAATTTCTGAACCTAATGGTGGTTTGATCATTTGGTCTTTCTTCCTTGGACAAAGTTTCCTCCTGACTTTAGAGAGAACTTGCTGTGTATAAGTTCAGAAAAAACACCATGCATGCCTTTTAATAGATTGTTTTTAAAATTCAGCAATATTGTGGATTTCTTCTATGTCAATAAAAATATGTACAAGATTTTAAATGGCTGCATAGTAATTTATATGGCTGTACAATACTATATTAAATCTATCCCCTATTGATAAATATTTACTTATTTGTAGTTTTTGCTGTTTTAAGCAACAATGTGATGAGTATTTTTAGGCACTTTTTGATCATTTATTTATAAGAAATTCCTAGAAGTGAAATTCTAAGATAAAGGGTATAAATGTTTAAGAATTTGATGCTATCCTTCAGGAAAAAAAATTGTTCCACTGTCTTCTGGTTTTCACAGTTTTGATGAGAAACTATAATCATTCAGATCATTGTTTCCCTGCATGCAATGTGTCTTTTTTCTCCAGCTGCTTTCAAGTGTTGTTGTTGGGTTTTTTTTTTTTTTTGTATCTTTTATTTCCAGCAGATTATGGCATATCTAGTCTTTCTTTGAATTTATCCTGTTTGGAGTTTGTTAAACTTCTTGAATCTGTAAATTTATGTCTTTCACCAAATATGGGAAGCTTTTGGCTATTATTTCTTCAAATATTTTTTTCTGTTCCAATCTCCCGTTTTTCTTTCTAGGACTCCAGTTACGTATATGTTAGACATTTTCATGGTGGCACATAGGTTTCTGAAGCTCTGTTATTATTTTCTCTGTCTTTTTAAAATATTTTTTATCTCTGTTCTTCACATTAGATAATTTTGATTAATCTACTCTCAAGTTTACTAACATTTTCCTCTGTCACCTTCATTCTTCTTATAAGCTCATCCAGTGATTTTCTTATATCAGTTATTGTATGTTTCAATTGTAAATCTTCTATTTGGTTCTTTTCATTGTTTTTATTTCTCTGCTGAGATTTCCCCTTTTTTTGAGAGAAAGTCTACAAGATAACTGGCCTATACTCTTCAAAAATGCCAAAGTCGTGAAAGACACAAAAGACTGTGGAACTGTTCCAGATTAAAGGACAATGAAAAGATGTGACACCTAAATGCAATCTGTTGTCCTGGATTGGATCCTGGATGAGACGTTCTTGTTCTTTTGATAAAAAGAACATTAGTTGGGGGGACTGGCCTAGTGGCTTAGTCGTTTAGTTTACACACTCCGCTTTGGCAGCCTGGGGTTCGTGGGTTCAGATCCCAGGTGCAGACATACACACTGCTCATCAAGCCATGCTATGGTGGGGTCCACATACAAAACAGAGGAAGATTGACAACAGATGTTAGCTCAGGGCTAACCAAAAAAAAAACCAAAAAGCAAAGAGACAGAGAACATTAGTGGGTCATTCGACAAAATTTGAACATCTGTACGTTAGATAAGAATATTATATTAAGATTAATTTTCTGAGTTTGATAATTGTGCTATGATTGTATAAGAAAAAGTCCTTGTTAATAGGGAATTCACACTGAAATTTTTAGAAATAAAGAGGCATCTTCTCTCTAATGTACTCTGAAATGTTTCATAAAAAGAGAATTTGAGAACATGTGGTAAAATTGTTCATGTTTGGAGAATCTGAATGAAAAGCATATAGGAATTCTCTGCACTCTTTTTGAAAATATTCTGTAAGTCTGAGATTAGTTCAAAACACAAAGTAATAAAAACCTTCAAGATCATAAAACTTAAGGAATGATCTAAAAACTGTTCAAGACTGAAGAGTACAAAAGAGATATAAATGCACTGCATGATCTGGACTTAATCATAGACCTATAAATGATATTATTAGGACAATCAGCAAAATTTGATAGAAATGTTTAGATTAGATGGTAATAGTGTATCAGTGTTTGTTTCCTGATTTGGAGAGTTTGAGACTGTTATATAGGAGGGTATCATTGTTTTTCAGAAATACGCACTGAAGTGGTAAGGAGTAATAAGGCATCAATATAAAGTTTGGAAATTTGAGAAGAGAAAAATAATCACTTAATAATCCACCACTTTAATATAATCACTATTGACATCTTTATTTTTATCTTTCTGTGTATTTTTAAACAGTTTGAATTATACGTTACATGTAGTAATATTTTTTACTCAATTTTGTATTGTGTTTTGACTTTGCACAGTTCTTTTTGATATAAAAAAAGGGAAACAGCACTTTTAATTTTAGTCAATTATAAAATTTTTTTGTAATCTAGAATTTCTCAAAACCACTGAAATAAGATAATAATAAATTGTAGAGTGAGCTTAAAATATCATAAGTTATGCACGTTTTTATAGCAATAGAATTATGTGAAAGCCTACTTACTTTCTAATTAAAATAAATTTTTAATATGTTCAATTTCTAATAAACATCAGTCATCATTCATACCTTTTTCCATCCTTGTTCTTCTGTCTGTAGCATCTTTTTGCCTGTATACAATCTTTTCACATTGGCTGATTTTAAGATTCTCTCTTTATCTGACTGTTTTTTAAGCTTATTGATCCTTTCTTCTGTTGTGTCCAATCTGCTGTTTATCACATCTAATGAATTTTTAATTTGAGATATTCTAATTTTGAGGGGTCTAGAATTTTCTTTGATTCCTTTTTTTTTTTAAAAAGATTGACACCTGAGCTAACATCTGTTGCCAATCTTTTTTTTTTCCTTCTTCTTCTCCCCAAATCCCTCCAGTACATAGTTGTATATTCTAGTTGTGAGTGCCTCTGGTTGTGCTATGTGGGATGCCACCTCAGCATGGCCAGATGAGCAGTGCCATGTCTGCACCCAGGATCCAAACTGGCAAAACCCTGAGCTGCTGGAGCAGAGCGTGCGAACTTAACTTCTTGGCCACAGGCCCTGCGCCTGATTCCTTTTTATACTTCCCATTTCTCTCCTGAAAGTCTTCATCTCTTTACCCTTTATAGCTATACTTTTCTATAAATTTTAAAGCATATTTATCAGAGTTATTTTAAAGTCTTTGTCTGCTAATTTCAAATCTGGGTCATCTGTGGGTCTGTTTGTATTGACTGAGGTTTCCCTTAACTATGGGTCACATTTTGCTGTTTCTTTTCATGTCTAGTAACTTTTTCTTATATACCAGACATAGTGGATAGATCAGTGTAAATATCCTGAATTCTATTATCTTTCTTTGACAAAGGTTAAGTTTTGTTCTAGCAGGCAAGTAATTTCTTTGCAGATAATTTTGGACTTGTAGAGGTTTAGTTTAGTTTACATTCTTTTGTGTATGTGTGAGAAAGATTGGCTAACTCATGTTAGCTGATGTTAATGTTAACTAGTGTTAGACTGAGCTAACATCTGCTACCAATCTTCCCCTGCTTTGTATATGGGACACCACTTCAGCATGGCTTGATGAGCCGTGCTAGGTCCTTGTCCGGGATCAGAAACTGCAAACCCCGAGCCACCGAAGCTGAGCATGTGAACTTAACCAATACGCCACCAGACCAGTCCCGAGGGTTAGTTTTACGCTTTGTTAGTCTAGATCTATTTCAGTCTTTCTCTGAGTGCTAAGGCAAATCCTTCAGAACTGAGATGTGGACTTTACTCCAAAAGTGTAGCCTTTGTGGGGTTTCAGTGAAATGTTCCAAGTGTTATCAAGCCCCTCTAACTTTTCAGGTCTTGAACACCCTCTGACTTCCCTGCAAAAGGCAGCTGCTGAAATCTCTGCTCAGCTTTTTCCAGTTTCCAGCTAACTGTTTTCCTTCAGATGTCCTTGGGGCCCTGCCTTGCACATGCTCCATTCAGGGGTCAACCAAGTATTTGAAGGTAGTTTAGGCTCAGATTTTGGGGCTCATCTCTACCATAGGTTTCCTCCTTTCTGGAATTTGTCTCCTGAATTTCCAACCACTCTGGTAGCTCCTAATTCCATCTCTGACTCTGTAGGCCAATGAAATGGCTGCTACTTGCTTGAGCCTTATCCATTCATGCCTCACAGTCTGAAGAATGCTTTCAGGGAGAAGTTGAATAAATATGTATTATATCCAGTATAGTTCCCTTATTTTAAGAGTTTAATCCCTTCTGGTTGCTGCCTACTTTTATTTACTCTCCATTGCTTTTAAATGGCTCTTTAATGTATTTGTATATTGTCTAGATTCATAATTTATATTCTTAGATGAGTTGGTCTGATAGAAGCTACTTGACCTTATCAGAAACTGATGGACTGAGCAAGTGAGACTAGAACTTGTTGGTTTCCCCCTGTGTTTTTTTACTATATGACCCATCCTGCCCTGGAACTTTTCTTTTGAGGGTCATATTTCCATCCCTTGCCACTTCAAGAGAAAATAACATGAGACTATGACATGAACACAATGATTTTTAAATTTAAGTTGTAGTAGTGAGGAAAATAATGTGGGTTTCTTTCTGAAAAAAGCAACTCTCTCAGTAATTAAACAGCTTCAAATATTTGTGAAATATAGTACATTGGCATAAAAAGTATAAACATATCACTAATAGAATTCTGATCAATGAACACAATTTTATAAATCAAACATTATTTCCAGAAATTATTTAAATCAGTCTTCAGTTTGATTTAGCATTGGTTAAAATCTTGGTCATTTTCTCAGTGCCGTTTTTGTCAACAGTAAAGGGATTAAAAGAAAAAAACTGCAAGGGGATGTGGAGCTTAACAAATGCCATGGGGGAGGGTTTATTGATTATGGTGATTCAACCTGGCTGTTTTCTCTTCTTCACTGGGGAAAATGGGATATCTCCTGGTGGAACAATCAGACTGATATTAGAAGCCATGTCTTTGCAAAGCCAAAATGATCTATTAAAAGCTTCAGTACATTGTATCAAGTCCAGAATTAATCTCACTGATGAAAAAGAGAAATTCATGATCAATAGTATGTATGGGCTTTTGATGAGTGCCTATGTCAATCATTAGAACTATTGCTTTCATTTTCTTGTGTGGGTGCTAAGCTCTAATTACACAATTTAAGTGTGTCCTTCCATCTTGCCATATCTATAATATTTTAGAGGTGAAAAAATTCCCATCTGCTTTGTGTAGAGGCAGTTCTGGATCTAGACCACCTGCACAAGTCCTGGCTTGTTAAGACCCTGGATTAGTTACCGAATCTTTCTTTGCCTTGACTTCCTTCTAGAACATATGGATAAAAACACCTGCCTTATTGGGCTGTCAGAACGACATGAGATAGGGCACATAAAACACTGCAATCGTTTACTTTCTCCACAAACATAGCCCTTCAATAGGACGAGCCTGAAGTAATTTTGTTCCATGAAATATTAAAATCTCACTACAAATTTCCTTCAACAGATTGATTTTTTTTACCAAGCTGCTGTGTTGTATTCCAGCAAAAGGGTTTATTTACTGAAGTGCCTAAAGGTCTTTATTGAGTGGTTACTGTCCTTGGAAGTTGTCATATATGTTAGTTTCAGTCTCCTAGAAATTCACAATGTTTAAGTAGAAGCTATTTTATTTAGGTGGAAAAAAATGAAAATTTGTCATTTGCAAGCTAATTTGAGATTTGGGCCAAACCAGTAGACTCTCACTTTTCTTTTCACCAAATAAAATTAGTTTTTGGCAGCAAGATTCAGGGTAATTGACTCTGAAGCTGCTGGCAGTTTAAGTATTGTCTATCCAAATTCTTACAGTTCAGGGAACAGAAAAACCCAATTTTTCCTTTTATAAATCGAATCCAATGTAAACACAATCTTTCAAGGTTTATTCAGGGATGCTAATTACTTGCTTCTTCTATTTTTCCATGAAGCTATTCTTGGATGTCAGCAAGCAGGATTAAACCTCAGGAGCATGTGAGGCCACCGGAAAATGCTTCATTGTCTTTCAGTCTTTCTGGGTCACTCGGTGTTTGATTATCCAGACTAATTATGGGCAGGGAAAGCATGAATAATTAAATTGTACAGACAAGCTCTTGTACCTTATTTTGGCTGAAGACTTCACCCTTCTTCTCAAACTTTTTTTCCAGAAGAGCTAACAAATAAAGTAGAATGGTTAGTTTCCTGTCTTTGCTCTATTTCCTCTGTCCTTTCAAAGAAGTATTGACAAATAATGAAATGTCTCCCTCCCAAGTCCCCCATTCCCTCTGCCATAAAGGAGTGCTATTAACAATGAGAAAAAAGGCAGAAACCTGGGTAATAATTCCCTGAAAAGGTAGACTTGCCTGTTCTAGAACTTTCTGGCTAGAAAAAGGAAGACAGAACTTGAGCCTGAGTTTGTCTTCTGGCTTTTCCTTTTCTTGATCATTCTCCAACAATCTTAAAGGCTATTTTCCTCTTCTCATTACAGGCTTTTTTGGCACCTCAGAAGTAACATCGTAAATAAACATTTAACAGATGGTCCCAGCCGTTTCCCTGATATACGCACATAGTACAAAATGAAAGCGTATATAATGGAGTGGATTAGATCTTATTTTAATTTATTTTATTTCCCACAGAATATTCCCCTGGTCACAGTTTTCTTTTTGCTTCTGCCTTTTACCGCTGTGGTCTCATACAGCTTCTGAAGCATTCTTCAAGGTCAAGACCCTGTACCTCCCTTATCTTCACCTTGCACCACAGACAACAGTGCATTGTCTTGTTAGCACAAATGGCTTCACCACAGCAGCTCTGCAGAGCTTCTGCAGGAAAAATTAGGAAAGTTTCTCACATTTGCATCTGGTTCTCTTATGAAACCAGAGGTCATACGGTGGAGGTAAGCCAAGGAATATTAGCAAGAAGAAGAAGAAGAAAGGAAAGAGTTCAGGGACTATACTAAGGGCTTTTTATTGATAGGTAAAGGAGGAAAGTCTACTGTGAAAATGTCAGCCTCAGGTTCTAGGGACAGCTCAAGACGTACATTAAATGACCACAACTGGGAGGCTAACTTCACCACATGGCCTGGAAATGATATATGGCTTCACAAACGTAAAAGGGGCACGTGATTTTATTAATTATAGAAAGCAAGGCCAAGTTCTGACTCTGAGCATTCCAAGACATGAAGGGACAAGCAATGGGTCACAAGGCCAGGGTTGACAAGAGGAAGAACAACCAAGCAGAAAGAAAATCAAGCCCAGGGCCCAGTCAGGGGATTCACAGCAAGCAGGAGATGCTGATGAGAAGCAGAGTCCTGCACAGCCAATGGCTCAAACTAGCAGCAAAACCAAATGAGATCCATGAGCCGAGGTCTGAGAGAGATGTTCTCAGCTCTGCTTTTGTAACTCTCCGAGGGTGTGAGCAGGCCAGGGTTGCATGACATGCTGGGAACCCAGGAGAGGCATGGGATTCTTGCAAAGCCATTCTCCGGTGTTGAGCCTCTTGTGGTCCTGCTGTCACCTGTAATTTGGGTAACAGTAAAACTTCATGTTTTTATCTTAAAGGCAGATACAGATCAACTTGGAAATGTCCAGTGTTAGAGGAGAAAGGGAGAACATGGAAATGGAAATAGGAGGGGAGAAGGAAGGAGGTGGCACTCAATGCTTTCTGAGAGGTCATATATAGAGAATGGAAGATAAGAAGGCTGGCTCCCTAAGGTGGTGGATGTGTTAACTAAACTTGTGGTAATCATTTTGCAATGTATACATAAATCACATCATTATGGTGCACATCTTAAACTTATACAACGTGATACTTTAACTGTAGCTCAATAAACCTGGAAAAAAGAAAGCAGACTTTCGAGTCACAATACCCATATTTTAATCCCATCTCTACTATTTGCTGGCTGGGGAACCAGGGCAAACTATTGACCCTCTTTATGTCCCATCTATAAAGTGAGGATAATGGAGATTCCTTCTTCATAAGGTTGTTGGGAGGATTAACTTTAAATTGCTTAGACAAGTACCTTTTACAAAGTAGATGTTCAATACATTTTAGCAATTATTTTATTCTTAGGTATATTCTCAGCAGACAGTTATTGATCATCTACAATATGCTAGGCCCTTTGCCAAGATCTGAGAAAAATGTGGAAAATAAAACACACATAACACTCATGACCTCAGGAGGCAATAAGTGAACAGAATTTGGAAATCTAAGAAAAGTTCTGTAAATAAAAACAAGGAAGATAAAGAACGTTGATTTGTGTGACACAAGATGTCATATCAGTTTCCCACTAGATAAGTCATGGAAGTAAGACAGAGTAAGGGTATCTTGGAGAGCGCTGTGTTGTTATGAGAGTCACGTTATAATAATGCCAAGGAGCAAGTGGTGACAAGAATGTCAGAGCAGGCAGTAAAACCCAGGATTAGATAGATACGTGGTGTTTGTGGAGAATTTCTTGAAATGAGGTAAAGTTGTCAAAAAGAACAATGGGACTTCTTCTATGAGACCAACCCTCCCTCTGAGAGCCAGACTAAGTATCGCAAATATGTCTGATTGGAGAGCTACCATGACAGTGAGGATTTGCTGGGCCAAGATCCAAAAGAGAAGGGCCCCACAGAGAGGTGAAACCATTGGTGCCATAGTCTTTTCCAGGCTTTGCTGATTGTGGAACCCAGAGCTGAGAGGCTGGAAAGCTGAGCAAAGCTTTTGTTGGATTCACAGGGTCAGGAAACAAAACTCTGAAAAACAAATCCATGGGGTAGTGTTTAGGGTCCCAAGGAGAAAAGACCCTGGTAAATATCCCAAATTTTCATTGTGACTCTCAGTGTAGGTTTAGCTATCCATGGGCCTTAGCTCTTCTGTAGAAATGTCAGAGTAAGTTTGTTGAATTCCTTGAAAAAAAAAAAAAACCCTGTCAGAATTTGGATTGCATGGAATAGATTAATTTGGGGAGAATTGATATCTTTATAATAATAAGCTGCCTTTTCTAAGAACATGAAATGTGTCTTCATTTATTCAGATTACCTTTTATGTCCTTTTTAGAGTTTTACAAATTTCTCCTTAGAGATCTTAGATCTTATTGGTTAAGTTAATCTCCAGATATTTATAGTTTTGTTGTTATTGTGAATGGTAACTTGTAAATAACTAGTTATATAGTTGGATATGACTGACATAAAGAAATAGCGTGGTTTATTGTAATTTGATCTTGTATCCAGCAACCTTGCTAAATTTCCTTATTATGTTTATTTTTTTAGGCAGATGATCATATCAGCTGCAAAGGAGGACTTTTTTATCCTTCATCTCTTATTTCTCTTTCTTTCCTTGTATTGTAAGTCTAGGACTGCCGGGACTATGTTAGACAAGATCAATGATAGCTGATATGTTTGTGATCCTGAAGGGAAGCAACTATGCTATCTCCATTAAATATAAGATCTGTCCTAAAGGTTTTAGTCAATAATTGTCATCTACTTGTGTAATGCCTCATTCCCTAATGATGCCGGATTAAGAAGATATAACCATATTTATCCTCCTCTTTCTTTTCTCACCTTTACTAAAATATGTTGAATTACTCATCATTTTCTTATCTGTTTAACATTTTCCTTGAGTAATATTTTAGCCTGATATAATCAATAACCTTTAGTAATATAGAAACTGTCAAAGTAATCATCGTGGGTAATTCCAATCACCAATTCTATTTTTCCTTATATGTAGGCTGAGTTTTAGTAAAAGTTGCAAAGTTGGATCCTAACCAGTCAACAGTTGGGTAGTCTTTTTAAAGTCCTGGATGGTAAATAGTGAAGACCGTTGTTTTGTGACCCGTCCTCAGACTTACATTCCTGCACTCCTGGGAAAAGACTGGATGACTAGACTGGGTTGTGTAAATAAATCACTAAACCCCCCTTTTCTCTGGGAAAAAAACTCATTTTCCCCCTCAGACATCATCTTTCCTTTTTTGAAAAAATTATACTTACACTTAATCAGTATCATCTATATCTATATCTATATCCTCATCCACATCTATAACTATAAAAGAATAAACAATGGGCCAGCCCTGTAGCCTAGTGGTTAAGTTCAGCACTCTTGGCTTCAGCAGTCCAGGTTTGGTTCCCAGGCATAGACCTATACTACTTGTTGGCATCCATGCCATGGCAGTGACCCACATGCAAAATAGAGGAAGACTGGCACAGATGTTAGCTCAGGGAGAATCTTCCTCAGCAAAAAAAAAAAAGAGAGAATAAACATGAAATTTATAGTTAAGATTTTAAAGGCCCCGTGAGATTAAAAAATATTAAATTCATGAATTTATAAAATAGAAGTGATAATCATCTGTTTTTGAAATTACATCAGCTGGCATTTCTATTAGCTTATTGCTGCCCTGACAGCATGCGTACAACAGAGAGGCGGAGGCCTGGTGAGGGCTGTCTCTGTGTACAGGTGCTAGGGGCTACGGAATGGATATGCTATAGGTTTGGAAGTCTCCCATTTTTACTTTTTTGCAGCAGGTAAGACAAATAACACAGGCATTTAATGTAGAATAAAGCTAATAAGTGGAGTTAAGTCAAATGATCAAACTCTATATACGTACCTCACTTAAGTTTCAAAAAGGATGAAGGGCATTTTATGATAAAAGAGGGCTGTCATTAAAATTAAGATAGGTGGTGAGTTGTGGTATAATAAAGTCATTTCTAATTTAATTCAAATTTCATACTTACTTTTGCTGATGACTTATGTTCTGATATATGCCTTATAGGTACAGACTTTGAAAACTAGACATTTTATTTACAAACTGAATTCACAAGCTTCTATACTACATTATACCAAGACTACATAAACAGAAATATAAAACTGAATGTAGCTGCAAATCTTGCCTGAAGGATGAGTGATTTAAAGGTTTCATAGTTCTTCCCACCCCTGAAATATATCTTCACCTCTTGCTTCTGGTTTATTAATATTTATTAAACATTTCAACAATTTGAGACAACATTTAAAAGGCAAATACTCCTGGGTGAAGCTTTACATACATTTGTATTCCGACCAGCTCTGCGAGGTCCTTTCCTGAAAGTTTGAGAGAGTACCAAGCTGTTGAAGTGAGCAGGGCAGAAGCAGGGGCTTGGAGAGGCTGAAGACAGATCCAGTTCACCATTCTGCTGAGAACCTATCCTGGTGATCCTCTGAGATGATTCTGTAATTCACTGTTACGACGCCTAGTGGCCAGTAGCTGTATCTGCATCAGCAACGTACACATTTGTAAAATAATGTTACTTTTGATTTTTAAAAATGGAAAAAATTTACATTGAGCTGCAAAATCACAGTTTAAGCACCTGAGAACAGAGCAGAAACCCAGTTGCCTTTTATCATTGATTTGAAAGCTACGTTCCTCAGCATTCTTGGACAGGATGTGCAAAAGGAGATGAACAGAAATAGCCAATCCTCGGCAAGATCCATTAATATATAAAATCCATCGCAGAGCTTAATGAAGCAAGTGAGAAACTGTTTCCTTAGTTTAACAATTTGATAAGAGAAAGAAAACAAATTCAATTAGGCACTTAATTAGGCATCATCTTCCCCTCTATACAGGTACTTGCAGCAGCTAGTTCAATGGAACCAGGTGACTGAAGGTTCATAGGACAATAACGGTAATATTGACAATATTACCTTGATTTATTTCTTTTTGCTGTGCCGTAATTTATTTAACCAATTTTCTATTGTTGGACACAATTTAAGATATTTTGACTGTTGCAAACAACCCTGCAATGATCATCCTTATATACAAACCTTTGTCCCCAGCACTATTTTGCTTTAAAAATGTAATGAAATATTTAAAATACACAAAAAGGCATAAAGCATAATAAAAAGAATACTTGTGTACCTACCACTCAGCTTAAGAAATTAATCTTTATTGACATAGTTGGAGCCCCAATGCACCCTTCTCCATCCCCTCCTTCCTTATCCCAGAGGTGACCTCATCCTGACGTCAGTGTGTATCTTCTTCTGCATCCCTTCATGCTTCCACCACCTAGTGTGTATCTCTCAGCTGCACACATATTAAGTACTTAATAGAACTTTCTCTGATTACAAATGTAATGCATGCTCATTGTGGAAAGGCTGGTGAGATAGCAAAGTATAATCAGAGGTGTAAATAAAAATACAAATAAAATTATTGCCCCAAATGCAACATTATGAAATACTAACCATCGTTAGTATTTTGATCTGTTTGGCTCCTCTTATTACATATTTCAAATTGATCTCAAATTTCAAATTGATTAAAAATGACTTGGGTTCCAAACAATTGCTTTAAATGGAATGGTGGTTGTTCATTTACAAGGTGCTTGTTTCCCATCGTATTTGCTTGCCTGGCATCCTCGTGAGGTAGCTGATTTATTTTTATCTCCATTATAGAGATGAGGAACAGCGGTCCTGAGAGATGAGTTAATATCTCAAGATCTCTCAGCCATCAAGTGGAGGAATCAGAACTCACATCTGGATCTTTCAATTCCAAGTCCAGTGGTTTTTCTGTTGCAATATCCCACAATGGCATCAACACTGTCCCCCATTAATAAGCCCACGAATCAATCTCAGCCCTCCCTTCTCACTCCTTCTCCTTGTCTTCTTGTGACTTTTCAATTTAAATGCCAACTTTCACGTTGATTTTAAATTCATTCTGCCTCTATGCAAAAGTTGAGTAGGGAGAAGAAATACAGCTTAATTTACCTTAGATGCCACATCTCAAAAAAATGGTCCTGGTTTTCAGCCTTTACTGCCATTACTCACCTTCCTTCCTAGCTGAGGGCTGGATCTGAGCATAGGCATTGCTTTAATCTGATGTTGTCAGAAAGCTCTACACTTCCAAAACGTGCTTACATTGCTCCTGTGTAATAGAATCTCACTCCACAGACATGAGCTTTAGGGAGCAAATAATTGGCCAAAAAAAGAGACTGTCATTAAGATGACTCTAGATTTGGTCTAAATTGGAAAGATAACTTCAATAGTCAGAAGAGTCCACAAAAATGCCGATGATCAAAAAATTGTGTTCATTTTTTTGGGGGGGAGGGGATTTATTGTATTTCTTTTTAAGTGGCTGATGAAAGAACACAGTGAAGCTCGTTTATTATTTTTTCAGCTGTTCTTCTTTTTACTTTCACCGAAGATGTCTCAAAACATTATGATTCATCTGTCTATTCCTGCAGCACTACCAACCTCCTACTTTTCCATTAGAGAAATTCAAGTCACCAATGAAGCATCTCCAGCATGTGAGTTGTGAGGAAGATTCCAGAAATTCTTATGGAATACTTGTTTCCTGTTGGTATCAGTTTCATTATATTACTTATACATAGAAGTTGATGAGGATGTCTCACCATCATTGTTCTCATCATTGTCATTATAATACCAGTCATACAATACAGGGTAACTACCATATTCCTAGCACTGTCTTTAGACTCCTTCAAGGTAAATATTGTCATCTCCATTTTACAAATAAGGAAACTGAGGCTCAGGGTGATTAATCAGCTAGCCTGAGTTCACCATTTTAGTTAGAGACAGAGTCAGAATTTGAATCCAGGTCTGTCTGAAATTGAAGCCTGTGCTCTGCAAAGAGTAGCACCTTTGTGAAGCACTTCTGTCCCTTACGTGCCACGTACTCTAAGCTCTACAGAGATGAGAATACCTGTCATATCCCAGGAGTTCCTGGTTCAATGGGAAGAAAAAGGCACACACAGAAATAGTTCCAGGGCAGAACCAGTTGTGTGAATTGCTATAAAGAAGGACTAGCAACATGTCATGTGAGTCTGGGGGAAGATGAATGCATATTTGGGGGAAATTAACGATTTGAAGAGGGCCTTGAAAAGACAGAACTTCATCAGTCATCACTATGGAGTAGTTCCAATAAAGAGAACAATATACATGTGGGTCTGGAGTTGGGAGAGTGTAGTTGGTGTTTAGATCATTGTAGGTAGGCTAATCCCAGCCCCTCCACCTGCCCTCTGTCATTCAGTTGTAAATCCAGCAGAGATTGGTTCTCACCTTTGGCCTAATCCCATCCTGATTAGAAGTGAGAGAGCTGACTAAGGCCAGAGAAGGCATCCAGCAGGAAAGAAAACTGTGGATTGCAGGTTTGAGGGGTGGGGGGATTGTGGGGTGGTGGCAGGGACCACACGAGGCTCATATATAAACAACTGCTCTGAGAAGCCCCTGCCCACTTCCCTCCCCACCACCCATGCTCCAGATTGTCGTTTCCCCATTATAACTTATTTTTCTATTTAAGAGGACACTCAATTGATGTTCATTTTGTCCTAATTTTCTCAGTATAGTTATATTCAGGGGATCTATACATAGCATAAGAAAAATTTATATAGCAAATATCATGACAGCTTTCAACCTCTCTATGAATGAAGAGGCTTGTCTATCTTGTTCTCTGCCACATCTCCAGGGCCTAGACCAGTGCCCGGCACACACTGCTTGGCAAAATAAATGTCAATGAACACTTACTGCATGAAGCCACATTTTAGTGGGAATGGAAGGATGTGCTAGTTAGTGTTGACATAAGGAGAGATAGCCCTCAAATCCTGGATGAATTGGGACTGTTTCACCATTTTGCCTAGGGCAGCCTTGTGTGAGTTTCGTAGGGCTGGAAGTAATAAAACCCTGTTACCAGTACTTGGTTGTCCCAGGTGAGTGGGTGTTTAATATATGCAACTCTTTTATCTTCAGGGGCCTGCCTCTCTGCTTCCTGAAGGCGGGCTGCCTGGGAAGACTGTCAAGCCGGCCTGTCTGTACAAGGAGACGCCAAGGTACCAGGACGCTGTTGAGTTTAATCCAAAGTGATACCAAGAAGAGAATTTAAGGTGACTCAGAGTCTAAAAACGTATTGTGCAAACAAACTGGGTGCCAGTCTCCCAGGTAGTTTAACTGGGCTGGAAAAGGCTCCAGATGAGGAATGTTGGTCTTCATCCTCAACATGTGCTCCCACAAGGAGAAAACATATACCTCAGCCAGAAATCGGTCCAGCAGCAGAAGCACAGTTCTCATCCTCAGCAAGTAAAGTCTAGTGAGGAAAAAATAACACTTGACAGTCCTGAATGAACTGAGAAAGCCATTATCTTCTTCCCGTGTACTCCCTACGCACACATACTCACCACACCACAAATAGGGGGCCGTTTTCTCGGAGGGAACTTTTCCAGTTTTTGCAGTCTTCAGTCATAAAGCTCGAATGGTGGTTGAACTTGAACTGAATGGTGGGTAGTTCACTCTGTTGGCAGAGAAGACAGTACCCCAGCAGTGCATAGGACGTAATGTAATGATGATGTCAAAGCCTCCTGTTTCTTTCGATGAGACAAGAAAAATCTCTCATGTCCCCTGGTGGGCTGGCTGCTCAGATGCAAAATCTTTGAGCTCAAGAATGTCAGTATTACCTGGGAGCCACCTCCAGCCACCTGCTCTGTCTTCATGCTCCCTGGCAACAGGATGCCATAGGAAGCTCACAGATGCCAGAGATGGGCAGTAGGACCCTGAGTTTGGAAATCAGCCCTCGTCTGCAGCTGTGTGGTTGACGGCTGCCAGACACATCCAGGAGAGGCGAATAAACCTTATCCCAAGGTCAGCACCGAGAGCAAGGTCAGGTGCTCGTCCTGCACCTCTTGTCCAGCCACCTTCCCTGTTGGGAGCGGCTCCTTCTGGCCTTTTTCGCTTCCTCCATACCTGAGCTCTGGAAGGAGAAGCAGCAGGACAGCAGATGGCAGGGTAGAACCTCTCCATTCATCACCATGAATTAGCATTCTGTTCCTCCTTCTGTTCCTCACTGTCAGGCTGAGTCTCGTGTTCCCCACACATTTCTAATTTCACAGAGGAGATGGGAGGAGAGGAAGAAGCTTCGGTGGTCTCCGAGCTTCGGGCGACCTTTCCTTTGGGTGGGAGGACTGGAGTGGGACGTCCTTTTCCAAGTCCTGGCTGTGGCTGTCTCCAACAAAATGATAAAATCAACAAGTTTCTCTTCAGAGTCTCCCACAACCCCTTCCTTCTCCTCTCGTCTACCTGTCGGCTTCCCTTCACCCGACATCAGGTGGCCAGTGACTTCTGACTGCCAGCACCTTGACATGCGCACTTCTCTCCCTTCCTTCCTATCTCTGCAGCATGACAAAGTCAGTCTAAGCTGGGGTTCAGTGAATTCACGCCACGGGATTAGAAACGAGCTGTTCTCTGAAATGTTCCCAATATCTAAAATAGCATCGGGCACGTGGTAGCCACTCAGTAAATATTTGCTGAGTAAAAGTGTGAAATACCAAGAGATCCATCAGCTCTCTAAGGGATATTTGCTCAGAGGACCAACATAACAATAACTACCACTCGTTACTGTAGCTTACAAGGCACTTTTAGACACTCAAAGGACAGGAGGTCTGCATTTCCAACAGCGGGATGGTTTCATGTTTGACATGTTTTTGTACAGAAAGAATCTCACAAATGACACCATTTGAGAAAGTCCTTCTCTGCTCTCAAAGGAGCCTACTCCTGCATCCCTCATCATCCCCCCCTTAAGAAAATGGGCCTTTTTGCTCTTTCCTCGCATTCCCACCGAGATTCCTTTGTGAAGGGACAGAAAAAGCAGCTAAGCCTGTTTTTTTTTAATAGACTCTTCTGGAATGTTTGAGGAAAACCTTGGGTTTTAGGCAGCCATTCCCTGTCAGCCTCGCGTCAGCCTCTTGCAGTTTTTTTCCTTCTACTTTTCCTCTTGGTGTGTCCCTCCTGAGTGTGTTGTCTGTTTCCTGAGCAGGAGCCTGTCTGCAGGCAAGGTCAGGGAGTCGATGGCACCTCTGGCAGCTGGTGACACAGCGGGCCTGGCCTCATCCATTACTAATTGTTGACACTTGTGTACAGAGGAACAGTTAGTAACAGCACTCGCCTCCATCAGGCTCTCAGGCCTGGGCAGAGAAGACAGGCAGTGACTCATATCGTGGTCCGAGAGAGCCCAGTCACCTGAGCTGCAGGAAAATGTCATGAAAGGAAGAGCTAGGAGAGGAAGACCCCTCTCTCCCCATCCCCCCCCCGGCTCCTCACCACCTCCGCCCTCCACCCCTACCCCAACTGCCCTACAGTCCACCTCCTGCCATACCCTCCCCCGGAAGCCAGCTTGCCCACTCCGGCCTGCCCATATGCACCAACCACATGGGAGATGTGTCTTTCTCTCTATCTAACTTGCTTCTCATTCCTCTGTGCTGTTGCCTGTCATTCCCTCTGCCTCTAACGCTCTTCCCTCAAGTCTATATTGGTTTGCTCTCACTCCTGCTTCAAAGCCCAATTCAAACGTTTTCTCTCCTTTGACACTTTCTGCTGCTCCCTCTGTGACTGGAAAGCCCGTTGTGCAAGTCCACGTTCTGTAAGGTTATTATTGTCTTGTGTCACAGCTGCTCTGGTGCATCTCAATTTCCAGTAGATCTGGCCTCCTTGAGGGCAGGGACTGTGCCTTGCTGATCTTTGGATCCACCTTGCCTAACCAGGGGCTGGCATATAACAGACACTCACTAAGTGTGCATGGGCCGACTGTGAGATGAAGTGCGAGGTGTGAAGAATGAAGCAGACATACCGTGCAAGGGACAAATGGCTCTGGCTCAATAGGCAGATGCGTGCAGATGGTTTGAGTCCAAAGTCAGAAATTCTGACGAGTTTGACATTCTCAGGCCCCTACAAATCTGTTCACTCTTCCCAGAAAGATTGTTGCCGAATATGTGGTGGCAGAAGGGGTCCTTTCACAGGTCTCAAGCACAGTGAGTGTTGTCGGAGGGCATGCCACTAGTAGAGCGGCAGATGTCTTTTGCTGCGTTGATAAGAATTTATAAACTATCTACTCAGTGCTCAGCTTTACAATAAATGGAGTGGCAAATTCAAAGGGGGTAGAAGACATGATCTCTCCTCCTCTGGACGCTAAAGCCTAGACTGAAAGGCGATGTGGCTGAGACGAGAACATATAAACCAACATTGGCCTACCTGTGGTTGCTTGGGAGAATCATTACATGTCTTTAAATAAAGAAATTCCTGCTTCTAATTTCCCTGCATCTTTCTATAGAAAGTTATTCATGTTAGAAACAGCTTGACTGAAATCTGTGCTTGTGGTTAAGAGCACCTGCTCTTGCATCTCAGATCGAGGTGTTGATTCACTGGCAAGGTGGAATCCCACGACGAAAATTCTGGTTTTGGCAGCGTGGGTGGGCTGAAACAGAGGCAGAGAATGAGATTCTTGGAGCAGTCCAGGCAGGAGGTCACAGAGGCTAGGCTAGGCTGCCGTAGCGAGACAAACAGGAGGGGTGGCCAACATGGCTGTTCCCAACCTCTCCTAAGGCTAAGCATAGCTCTTGAAGGAGGAGGAAAGGCTAGAATTGTGCCAGGATAATGAGAGGGTAACAAAAGAAACAAAACCCCAAGCAAAGAAGGGATTTTCTGTCTCTAAAGGTTGACATCACATTTGAAAGTATAATGTGCTCAGACTGTGTTTAGACTCTCCTTGGCGATATTTAGTTTGTTAAATGCTAAGTTGCATTGAGGTCTTGCTTATACTTCATGGCATTGGTGATTATCTCCAGGCATCCAAAGAAACCAAGAGCCCCTATTTCCCAGAATTATTTAATTATTACTAATAATGTAAATTATCTAATCAATGTTATTTTTATTAATTTTATTATTTTCATTTCTGGTCTTGAGGTATCCTACCGGGCCTGCATCTAACAATAATAGGTTGCATTTCTAAATAAGAATTTGTATTTAAAAATATTCTTATTGCTTTTTAAAATAATAATCCTAATTTCATTGCAGAAAACATAGGCAATCCATGTAAAGATATGTATAAGTACACACACCAAAATTACCTATAAGCTCACAACCCCAAAGTAATTACTATTACCATTTTATTGTGCCCTTTCAGTGCTGTCTTAATGTTTGTGTGTGTTTTATTTTTATTTTTTTGTATATGCATTCTTTTTTCTTCAAATAAGAATCTTTTTACTCTTACTCTCTCTTCCTGGAGTTGGGGGTATGTGTGGGAGGGGGTGAGGAGGAAACAAACTTCACAGGAAAACCGAACTTCTGCTTTCTAGAAGTAGACCTCAAGACCTCAAACACCCCTAACGGCTCATCTTGGTCTTCTTGGTGGAGGAGGACATGTGATTCCTAGGCTTGCTTCCTGTTCTTCTCGCCCCTCCGTCATATCCCTCAGTCCCTACTCTGTGGGTTTAAAGGAGTGTTGGGAGGGAGTGGGCTTGATGGGAAGAGGCTACTGAACTCGTGGATGTTAGAATTGATCCTGGGTAGAGACTCAAACCTCAGATGACCTTTGACCCACCTGTGGGAGATGAATTCTCGTGACTCCTGAAGTTTCTTCAGCACTCTCCTTCCCTGGGGTCATAAGCATGCCTGAAATGGAAGCTTATAGCCTCTTTAAGAAAGGAAAGGCCCGTGTGTAGGTCCTCCTGCCCAATCTCCATCCAGTATAGGAATCCTCTCCCTAGCATCCTGCCAGGTAGCACCCAACCTCGGCCAAACATTACGAGGCAGAAGGAAATCAGAGTTGTTTAGGCCACTGGGGAACACTCCGAAGGCCAGACAATTCTGTCTTTATTTTGAGCTAAACTCTCATTTGAAATGAGGTGAAATTATAGGAAATTTGTTTACTTTATTGTGATATTCTTGCCCTCGAAGATAGTTCTATTTTAGGCTGCACTGAAAGATACACAGTATTTTAGGAAAGGGAGGATGTCCGTGATCATCCTGAAATTATGCAAAAATCATGTGAGTGTGTGCATATGTGCTCTTTAATTATTTTTCTGGGAATTGAGGTTGGAGCTTTTATGGGATTCTCTAAGCCCAAGGGCCCCACATGGTTCTGTGCCATCCCTGACGTGCTGTGTTGAACAGAATACAGACAGGATCTTGCTCAGGTCTTGCTCAGAGGGAGGCACACTGACATCCCTGCCTGGTCAGCTGGTCGCAGGGGACCCAGGGCTTTCTCTTGAGCCCGGAATAAGTCCCCCTTTCCCAGAGTCCAGCAAATGTGCAGTCTGTCTCAAGGCCAGCCGTGCGGAAACATGATGCCATCCGGATAGTGCTCTCACCTCTCAGATGTGTCAGCCTGTCTGTGCCTTGACTTCTCTACATCAGCACCGCCCAGCTATGGAAAAGGCAGGAGGGATAATGGTCGTGTTTGCAGAGACAGAGTGTGTCACGAGGCTTTTAAAACAAAGGAGTACAGAGACTCGAGCATTCCTAACTCATCATCTGCACACCCGTTCAGGAAAAGGAAATGACTGGCCCACAACACTCAGAGCGTGTCTCTACTCGCCCCTGCGGCGACTGCCCGGAACACACCCACAAAGGGCCATTTTCTCTCTTGTTTTTAGTAGAAAGTCCTATCTAGGAGCTACAATGTCTCTGTGTTGATTGACCTTAAAATATGCGGGTATAATTTACTCCCTGGGAGTGGTGAGGAGGCATCTGAAGTGTCTTAATCAGGAATCCACATTCCAAAGGTGGTTAGTTAGCATTTGAAATACCCTCCTTAGGGATCAACACTTCAGAGGGGGTTACTTAGCTCTTCAAATATTATTCTGAAATCTACACCACAAAGGGGGCGTTCATTAGCATGAAAGGTGTTAGAAGTAAAATTTTCGTTGGTCGAAAGGGTGGTATTCGAGTCATGCAAATTGGCAAGACCAGGTCTCAAATAAAATAAAAGATAAACTAAAGCCTCCACATATAAATATACTCAAGTTTTTCCTGTGCTATGTAGGATCCTTCAGGAGTTCTCCTAGCTATGGGTGAAAACCAAAATATTTAAATGAGCAGTTCTGCATTGCTTGTCTGTAGCCTGCTTCCATACGTCAGCAGCCCTCACGTCGCCACATACAGGTTTTGCTTCAGATGCTCATGCCCACGGCACGGCTCAAACAGGTCACGCTTGGTAAGACCTCCCCATATGCTGTTATTCTTGGCGGGAAACAGTCTCCTAAGTAGAGCTCTGCTACTTGCTGTGTGGATTTGCTTAAGGCACTTAACTTTTCTAAGCCTCAGGGTTTTTTTTCATCTACAAAATGGGAACAAAATCACTTTCAACTATATTACTAAGGACTAATGAGATTAAGTCTGTAAGGGGTTTAACTCAGCGCCTGGCACATGGAAAATGTGATCACTGTTTTTATTATTAGTCACCTATCTAACTCTAAGTTGATCATCAAAACTTACCTCAAGTGTCTTCTTTTCTAGGTGGTTTCTTCTGGTCACCGTCCCACCTCCAAATCAAAGCAGGACAATGAGTTCCTGCTCTAGGCTCTCGCAAAGTCTGGCCAAATTCTAGGGAGGTACATACCATACTCGGTAGCAAATTTCTTTTTGTGTGTTTATCTACACTTAAAATCCATTAGCTCCATAGGGGCAGGAACCATGCCTTGTTTTTTTCCAATGTCCCCAGTGCTTACATATAATACTCTACAGATGTTTAATAAATGAATGAAGAAACGCATGAGCCAATTAGCAATTAGTTCCTAATTACCTAGAAAGGGGCTTTGAGAATGACTAGCCAATGGTCGAATGGTAGTCACGTGGAAGAGCAGTAACCCAAGTTTGATTTGGAAATTACAGATAGAATTCAGTTCAATATACGGAAGCACTACTGAGACTGGTCAAAAAATGGAATGAGCTGCCTCAGTGGTATTTCCTTCTCTGAAATTATTTCAGCAGAGATTGGTAATATGGTAAATTGGATTTTCCCACAGGATAAGAGATTTGCCTGAAAGGTGCTATCTAATATTCTGTGACATTCAATGACAATTCCATGTGAGAAATAAAGTTTTGTGAAACATTCTCAAATGAATATTTAGTTTTTATTGAATATTGATTCTGTATTGTAGTATCCTTAACTCTTCTCCTAAGTACACTTTTTAGTTTTCAAATGATCTGTATCTCTTTTTGATCAATTACATATATATGTATTTGATCAATTACATATATATATGTACTCACTGATAAGATGATATATTCTGTGAGACTTCTGTTGGTCTATAGGGAAATGGAGGTAGAGTTGTAAATTATTCATATCAAACTGGTGGGTTTTAGGTCCATTTACTGAAAGCAGAGGGATTGCTGAGGAGACTATTTTGGTTTTAAAACCAGAATGACTTTAAACCAAAAATGGCTCTAAAACCAAAAATCAGATAAAGTTTGACCTGAATTAAACCTTTAAATTCACAGTGTCATTGAATACTGAAAATTTTTTTAAATCTCCAGATAATAGTCAAACCCAAAATTAATCCAATGCCCAAGTTACTTTTTCCTATTTGCAGCAACCAATTAATTGAATGGGAACTATGCTCAAGCTGTACCTGTGAACAAACTTCCTGTCACCAGGAAATTCCCGTGTTGCGGCGTCTGGGGCCAGTCTTTCTACTCACTGAGGAACACAGGAGGGGCTTTCCGCTAAGCAGACGTTTTATGAGTACCTAAGAAATAGATCTAATCTATTCATCAAGAACGATCTTGTCGTTTTCATTAGTCGGCAACACTGGATTAAACACTTGGCAATCTTTTCTGAGGCTTCTTAGGAAAAGCAGGGAGATTCATATTACATTAGGAAAGAACCTGATCACTCCAAGTATTTGCATCCTATGAGCATTTCTTCTTCATTAATTTCTGCATTTTTCTCAGCATCAATTGGGCAAGTGTCTAGGATAGAATGAAAGCTATGCCTTAGGACTAAGGTAGCTCTTTTCAGCACCGAGTAGAATGAAGACCAAAATAAACAGCTGAGATGCGGCATTTTCAGTAAAAGAGGCTTGGTAATTTGAGGATTATCCGGTTTGGCTTCCTGTTTTGGTCAGATGAACAGAACTTTGCCTATATCTTGGCTCCACTTGTGGCCATGTAGATAGGGTTTATTGACACTCATCCCTAAGGATTTTCCTTGGCTTTAACAAAATATAAGTATGCTGTCGTTCTTTATGATGAATGTGGTGACTGGTCGCACCTTGTGGATCACATTAGGAGGACTAAAATTCCTGGCAAAAGCCTGTAAATAATGAAGAGGCTTCACACCACAGACAAAATAAGCCATCACAGAGTTTCTGCAGCTATTGCATTGTTTGAAAATATGCACCCTATGGTGCTCAGGACAGACTCATGATAAACTTCACTAAGTTTCTTAAAAGATTTCATGTTGTATAAACTTGATAAGATAATAACATTCTCCATCTCATTATATTGAGATTCCATTTATATTTTCTGTTCTAATATGTCATGTCAAGAATAGAGGGAATTAAATGAAGTGAAACATCTCAACAGCTGGACAGTGAAATGGCTCATAAGGGTGCCTCACTCACAACTGTGTGTTATTATGATATTTTTCATGGAATAATTTTAGGGAATCCAAAGGAAACATCAGGCTCACAATATCTTTAACCAGCAAAATAGCGTGGACTTCAAAAAAACAAACCCACAACTGTATTTGATCAATTCTTGCCTTTTTGGCATTGGATAGATTTCCAATTTCATTTCTTGTTTAAAAGATTCTTTATTTATGAAGAAGGAGGAAGAGGAGAATCCCAATAGCCAAAGTCTGGCTTAAAATTTACCTTAAACTCCTATAATTCTATATGAGGAATAATGCTGTCTTTAAATTTATAACAACTCCCCTGGAGATAATGCTCAAGAAGCTAAAATTTTCTTAGATTAAGCAATCCTGTGAGAATTCGGAAATATTGGCAGCCATGAGAAAGTCAAGTACCTGAATTACTAACCACTTCTCCTAAATACAGAAGTCAAAATAGCCTTGAGCCTTAAGACGATACTCCACACAATGCAGCATCTTGGGGAAAAATCTATCAGTGTATCTTTAAGCAGAGACATATCCAAAATGAAACAGCTCTGTTTGAACACCACTCTATAGGGTATGAGTTACATGCTCTGCCCATTTGGGACACTAGGATAGTGATCATACATGCCATCCAGGACCTCCCAGTTTACTTACTGTTCCTCAAAAATATCTTAAATTGAATGCTAAATAAGAATCTCTTCCCACTACTGAGAAACACTCTACTCTGTGGTGATTCTTTGTGCCCTACTACCAATGTCCTCTCCGGCTAGAGAATTATTCTCTTTACTTTTAATTGTTCCTTAAGTATGTTTATCTATCTTGATGTAGTGCCATAACACTTAAAGTAGAAACCTCAGTAATTTCTTTCCAGGCAATAGTTTCCCCCCATAAACAGGAAGCGTTTGTGAAGCTAAGGAAGGTACAAGCTAAAATATTTCTGTAATTGTAGAAAACCATAATGGCCTCTGAAGTTACCTATGTGGTTATATGCTTTAAAAAGGTTTGGGAGGAAGGAGGTTGGAATAGGGAATCTTTGAAAATGGCAGGATGGCCTCCACTGATTCTGGGAACTCTGGGCATACCCAAGCAAGCTACTGTTCCATAAGAGACACAATGCATATGAAGTTACTCATAGAATGGCAATATTCAGTGCATCTTGTTGTATTTTTTGGCCCCAAATATCTGAGTTCTTTTTCAGTCTCGCCAAGTAAGAAAGCAAAAGGAATATGGGCAAAACCACTATAGGTTCTCAGCTACAAAATGGTGGCTGGGATGGGGTTAAAATATGTGTGTGTTTATGGACATGTATATAATCAGATTTTTAATAACTCTTTCTTTACTTACAATGATACCCACACTTCTCACTAAGTGTAAGGTAATTTTTTTAATTTTAGTGAAAAAATTGGGGACATTTACTTTGAGAAAAATGAAGATCTGAAGGATGGTGAGGAGGGTGCAGCAGGGACCAGATGACGTCTTCAATGGGAAGGATTTGACTTTGGAAGAGAATTCACTCCCTTTCAGGGACGTAAGGATGTTAAGGGCAAAGTGAGAACCAATGAGTAGACGTCACCATAGTGGATCATATTTTAGCTCCAAATTTGAAAGAACTTTCTACCAAGTCAAGCTGCCTATAGTTGATTAAACTGAATGATTACATTTCAAGGACACTGTAAAGAGAATTTATGTGTCAGGTCGGGTGGTCTCTAAGATTTCTACCAACCATCATGTTGGGGGACCCTATTTTTCCAAATCTAGATAATACTTGCTCTCTGCTGAACTTCCCTCTGAACTAATTTCTTTCAGAACCTGGGCCAGAGATCAATGACATGGCAATTAGAAGAATGACTTCCGAGAAGACTTACTTTCTCTCCTACACGTCCTAAAACCTTGAGTGTGCTGCTCAAATGGCTAGTGTACTCCAGACTAGGTGTGACCTGGTCAGAAGGTTCTCTGTTTGACTCAAGGAGACAAGATATATCTTTGGCCCAGGAATGTCAATGACATTCATTGACACTAACACATTCAAAAGGGAAAATTAAAAATGAGGAAGAAATATAAAAATCTGGTATTGTTTCATTCACCAATAGAACTCAGGCAAATGACAAATGAATATATAATGATAACAAGAACTAAAGTTTATTCTAACAATCCCTAACATGATTGTCGAAGTGTCTATTATTTCACGGTTTTGTCTCATTCCATCTTCATAAAAATTTTACAAAATAGGTACAATTACTAGCCTCATTTCCTAAGCACAGGGCTGTTAATTACTACCCAAGTATGAACAAACAGTAAATGGCATAGCTGGAATTCAAACACAGATTGGTCTGCCTCCACTCCCACAGTCTTAACCACCATGCTCAGAGGAGACTGGGGCCTCCCAGATACGTCGATGGCTGCTGCCCAGGTGGCCCTCAATCAGGCTTTCGGCGGAAGATCTTTGACCAAGAACTTGAGAAGACAGCACCAATTCTGAATCGCAAGTGTCAGAACTATTTAGAACTTTGGAAACAACAGATAGCACCTATGTATAAACAATAACGTATAAGAAGGAGATGAAGAAATTAGGATTTTATGATTATTTGAGTTGCATGGGAGAAATTTGAGGGAACAGACCAATATTTCACTTAGGCAAAGGTATACTACACCATTGTATTTAGTAATATAATGTTCTTTATTTTTTCTGAAGACAAAAGAAGAGACAGTTGTGAGAGAAATGGTCCAGGTCCAACGTGAGGAATAAATTCTTGGGAGAGAAAATTGTAAAGCTTAGGAATAGATTACCAAGGAAAGTTGCAACTTTTAAAAAAATTAGTCACCTCTGTGGACTAATTTGTGCTTTGACTACAGGAATGACTACATGATACTCAAAAACATTCTGTTAGGAAAAAAAACTTAGCCAAATTGTTGTTTACTGTCACGTAGTCTTAAAAAGAAAAAAACAATGCTAATTTTTATTTTTTGCTATGGAACTAGTTATTTGAAGGGAAAACTAGGGCCTATCTCACTTTTTCCAAATGGCTGTGCTGTGACATCAATGGCATCTTGCAAAGCAATGTGTGTTCACATTTTCGGTTTGTTCAGTCCTGTTGGCCAGTTTTGAGTTGGAAGACTAAGAGAGGATATTGGGGATGAGTCTCCTGCTGCCTCTTGCTCCTTTAGATTATGGATCCTGATCTTCAGACTAAAAGGTACGATTCTCTCCAGTCCATGTGCTAAGTCAGCAAGGAGCCTGGGTTGGCCAGCAACACAGATAAATCAACATTTAAGCCTTTGGGAAGCTGTTGAATATGTGATGTTCCCATGTTGACTCAAAGATTCTTTCATTCCAGGAGAGAGAGACTACTAAGTGGTACTTTCCAACATGACATTTGGATGTCACCCAATCCCTTGGAAAAGCTGACAGATCTGCCCCCCAGGAGTTGATGAAACTTTGTGAGCACCAAGGAAGCGAGATCTACAGCAGACCCTCAGCTTGTGGGAGTGGTTCCAGAGGCTTTTCTGGATGTGCTCTCTGATTCTTTGTTTCTTCCCCTGTAAAAAGAGGTCAAGGAGACCATACACATGAAAGCACTGGTCACCTGAAAAATACCACAGACGTGCTACGTTAGGTGGTGGTCGAATTACTGGGTTTCCCATTGATGTAACATCATTTTACAATTATGATCAAATATGTATTATTGGAAAACTGCCTTTCAAATTAATAATAATTAATTCCCAATTATAGAGTCTTTACTATGTGCTAGGTACTGGGCTAAGCTCGTTAAAACACAAGATTTTATTTATTACTTACCCCATAACTAAGGTAGTATTATTATCTCTAATAATAAATTTATTTATATTTATAATTGATTTATAAATGAGAAAACTGAGATTTAGGGAAAGTGAGTACCTGGCACCATTGTACGAAGCTTGGAAGAGGGGGTAGGCATCTGGCCCACATTTGTCTGATTCATTATCTGAGAATCCTACTACTGCTTGAACTTTACCTTCTGCACCTCCGAAAAGGAAGGACTTTCATTCTGGTCAGATGGGAATGGCTTTTATTGAACATCCACAGGAGCTTCCTATTGTGTTCAGCCACTGCTTTGCCAGCCGAGGTCCTGCTCTGTGCATCAGGTCACGGCCTGATGCTGCTCTTCTAACACTGACTTAGGATAGTGGATGCCATTGGTGCCCCACCCACATCCTCTTTACCAGCCAGTGCACCCATCCTGTAGCTGCCAACAGCTCACAGCTGCTGTCATTCTGGAGCATCCCCCACTCACCCTGCCCCAGCCAACCTAGGACTCTTGTGTAGCCCACCTACCTCCCCTCATAGACCTTGGCAGATGACGATTGGTCAGAGGCCAGCCCCTTCACCTCAAGGTGGGAGTTGAGTGAAGTTTGCGCTCCAGGGGGTCTCAGTGGGAGCCACACTGAAGCTGGTCTCCAGCTAAGACTAGTTCTTGCTTAGCTTTCGCCCTCAGACCTACTCTTTCCCTACTCTCCCGCCCTGACAGCACAAGCCAATAAGTCACTGGAGCAAAAATCCTCATTTCAGGCTCTGCTTCTGGGAAATCTGACCTGAGACAATTGGGCATCACTGGGTTTTTCTATGCTATAGTCCTTACCTCTTATTCAAAGAATTCCAGGCCTTTGAAGACTTCATTTAAATACGTTTTTCTCCCTGAGCTAATTTATGTTAATTTTTTTGTTTGGAGCTAATCCTGGTTTCCTCCTTTTCATTTAGTGGGGAGCAGATCCTTTCAGAGAGAAGGTGTGATGTCATGAACACTTGTAATCTAGGCGTCGCTGGGAAGAGGTTGTTCCTGCTGTCTAATTACTGACACACAAAATGGCTTAATGCCATCGATCTGGGTCTCTGATTCTTGTCAGATGTTTACAAAAATGCTGAGATCTCTTCTCAGAGAACCTCTCCTACTGTTCCTGTTCGCTCTACCGTGATCTATAGCTTCAGTTCCTTGGGGTTGCCAGGCCTGTGAAGGAGAGCTGTCTTTTTCCCTCTCACGGCGACTGAAATGTCGTCTTTTTTCTTCTCCCAGGGAAAGCACCTTCTCATGGCTTTCTCTTTGCCTTGGCTGCACGCTGGTTCCTCAGTCAGGCTCCAAGGGAGACTGTGATCATTGCACGGAGGCCCTATGACTAGGCTGTTATTTGCTCCCCTGAAACAACAACACAGCGCTTCTTTGAGCTGAAGAAATAAATAAATAAAATAAAAATGCACTTTCCAGAGGGACCAATCTTACAATCCGAAAGAAAATTTCTCTGAAAAAGCAGCACAAGATTGGCTGTCAAGGGAAAGTATCTGTTTGGGGAAACTGCCAAAAGGATTCGACATTATTTCTACCAGTTAATCATTTACAATTTTAAGTGCAGGCAGATAAACAAGATCCACTACAGAGAGACAGGAAAGTTGGAGAGCAACATAGGAGTGTTTACAAGTTCAAAGTCTAGAGATTAGTCTAGGTGGCGATGTGATCAATTTCATGGTTTCCGTTTCCCCCGAAGAGTGGGCTGTGGCTTGAAGGCCATGCGAGGACAATAGGGAGAATGATTTCAGAATTCATCACTGGATGGCACTGAGTTCTTACCAGGCCTTCTGATACAGATGATAGAGCTTTGTCTTACTTCTACAACTTTCTCTGTGTTGTTTTGCTCATTACTTATAATCTTTGACTACTTAAGCTCTTTAGCTTCACAAGTCTGTCTGTTGATAAATCCTTTATTTATTCCCCAAATTTTCATGATCTTCCTTTCCCCATTCACCTTATTTCAGACACTAGCAACCTTTTCTCATTCCGTAGAGCCTTTCTCCAGGTGAGACACAATGAGACTGTTAAGGTAGCTGGTACAGTTGTTGTTTAGACATCTGTAGCTCAATAGCAGAATCCCATGTGTGTATTCACGTGTTTCCAGATTGTCTTAGTCAGCCATTCTAGTTTTCTTCCTCTGTCTTCCCAGACCGTTCTCCTTCCAGACACTGCCTCTCTGGAGCGTCCACAGCCGAGCAAAGGTCTTGGAAAGAAATTAGCTCAAAGAAGGACTTTCTGGAAGAGAGACTTCCAAGCTTTCTTTCAAATATAACATATGCTTGCAACGCCCCCTCATCCAGGTAGTAATTTCCTGTTAACATCACTTTTCTAAGTAACCTTCCCTTTCTTCCGTGCCGAACATATTCACTCTATGGTATATAACGCAAATGTGTTTCTATATATAAAACACACCCACGCACCGACACCTGCAAATCGCCAAATGAATTCTATGAAGTACAGAAAACCACTTAGAACTTGTTAAATGTTATCTGGGCCATTCATAATCAATGTGAATTGAGCTAAATGGAATAAAAATAAAGCTTTAAATGGTAAATAATTTTTTCTGTTTTCTCTGCTTTCCAAAGCCATCAATCAAAGCAAAGATCTGAAAGTCCATATATTAATTTGTCTGTTATTGAAAGGGCTTGTTTTCATTGGGCAATTCTCTTTTTTTTCTGATTTTCGATCATGGAGAACAGTGATTGGCTGGACCCAGTGCTGCCCTCCTACCAGGGAGGCGGGCGAAATGAGTCCTCAGTTTCCTCCCACCACCACTTTCTCAATCTTTCCTTCCCTTCCGTTCACTCTTCACCCCTCTCCTGCCGTGCGATCCATTAACCATCCTTCATTCTTGGTTAGCTGTTTAAATCTCCCTTTTTGACAATTACAAAAAGGAAGTGATCACTTTTCTCAGAAGTAATGATACATCAGATACTTTTTTCTGATTATAAAATTAATAAATATTCATTTTAACAGGTTTTGGGGGAAAATACAAAAAATAAGGCCTAAAATGCAAGCCCATCTGTAACTCTACCTTTCAGAGATACTGGTCTTAGCATTTTGGTGCTTTTGCTTTTTTTTAAGTAAAAAAATTGAGATCATTTTGTATATCAGATCTCCAACATGCTATTTTTCACTTAACGCTATTTTGTAATCCTTTCTCATGTCATTAAAATTATTATTAAAGAACGATTTTAAAGGAGTTATCGTATTACATCCTGTGGCTTCATAATTTATTCTACTATTCTGTTGATACGAGGCATCTAGTCTCTTTCTGATTTTAACATACTTTTTCCCCACGTATCTGTGGTGCTTTAATAGGGGATTCCTGAAGACCCCAAGAAATGGCTCTCTAACACTACATTGCAGGAACTGGTTCTAGGAAGGAGTTATGGTTTTGAAGGGAAAAGATGCTCTTGCTTCATTTGCTTGCTAAAAAGGCTAACTACCTTTGAGTGTAGTGGAAGTCAGGGATAGATGGAGCAACTGCTATTGACTAGTTACCCGTGCTTAGGTTATCACTTAGGTAAGATGAGAGTGAGGTAAAATTTGACCACTTTTTCAACTAGTAAATCAAGATCACAGGCTTCCTCATTTCTACTGTCCATACCTCATTCCAAAATGGGAGAAAGGCTGGCCCTTCTGTGTGCATTGACGTCCAGTGTTCTCACTGTCTTCTTTAGACAGACATCGTGTAGCCCTTCAATGATGGTTTTTGGAGGGAGAGATGCATCCACGAATTAAGTGTCCTCCAAAGAGAGATGTGTCTGAGGCAGAAGTGATGCCTTCATCCTCTCCCAGCTTCCGTAGATCCGTTCTTATTTCAGGGGACTGCAGTTGTTGGAAGTTCCTGCCTGTGCATATTCACACAAGGACCCTGACTCCCTCTAGTGGATGTCAGCACCAGGCAAACAGGCTGATTCTGCCCTGCGAGGTCCAGGAGCCAAGCATCAGTGTCCTCACATGCCCTCCCGGAATAATGGAAGCTGTGTTTCTGGAGGAGACTCTTCCCCCTCTGTAGAAGGTTGTGTCTTTAACAGACCATCTGTGTCTACTGCTGCCACAAGACAAGACATCAGGGGATATTTTTTTTCCTCAGGGCAGTAACCCAGCCTCATTTTTCTTTTAATTATTTCAGTATCTACCGAGTTGTGTTTCTTTGTCACGAGTGGCAGTGCCTTGTTATGGTCCGGGGTCACTTTAGCTGTGTCACGGGCAAGAGGCGTGGCTCATATGAGCAGAGCCCAGGACGAAGCAGCTGGGAACCTGAGACGACTCACGCAAACTACTGGAAAAAGTCATAACATCACTTTCTTTTGCTTTTTTATAAATGTAAAGTTTAAAGAACATTGAGAAAAACAGGAGAGGATAATACAAGACATTCTCGCAAATCACCTCTTTAGGGCTATGCCCAAAGTCTCAAGGATATTCTTTCTCACAATTTAGCCAAACACCTCAGACAGCCACATAGCTATTTTAAGAACGAACTGAGAAGCTTCCGTACACAAATTGTCTAAATCCTTTAGTGATCTCTTCACGTGCTTATAGAGAAGTCTAGCTACAGCTGGACGAGGCGACCTGGTTCCTGGCAGAGTGCCCACCTCCCTCCTACCTGCCTCCCTCCCTCCTACCTATGTACCACCTACCCACTTCCATCCTACCTACCTACCTACTTCCTACCCATCTACCCACTCCTATCTTCCTCCCACCTACCCAACTCCTACCTACATACCCACCTACTTCCTACCTACCTACCTCTTACTTCTCTCCATCTCTCCTACCTATGTACCACCTACCCACTTCCATCCTACCTACTTACCTACTTCCTACCCATCTACCCACTCCTATCTTCCTCCCACCTACCCAACTCCTACCTACATACCCACCTACTTCCTACCTACCTACCTCTTACTTCTCTCCATCCCTCCTACCTATGTACCACCTACCCACTTCCATCCTACCTACCTACCTATTTCCTACCTACTGACCTCCTACCTACCTACCTCCTATCTACCTCCTAGCTACCTACCTACCCCCTATCTATCTCCTCCCTCCCTCCCTACCTACCCACCCCCTATCCACCTCCTACCTACCTACCCATCTACCTACCTAAGGGAAACTGCTTGAAAGCTCTGGGTCGAGAGTTTCTCATGTGTCGAATTAGAGAATTGAATGAGATGAGAGGGAAGCAGCTCTTCCAGTAATAATTGGGCGTGAAGAAACAGCCTTTACCCGCTTCTTGGAGAGCAACCTGAAGGAAGATCCCTCTGCTCTGCCGTCCTCCACCAGCACAGTTTGCGAGTGATCTAGGGCCAGTTCCAACAACAAAGCAGGAGACGCATCCTTCGTCTAATTCCTGGCTCAAGTGTCCCCCAACTGTTCCGCTGTTGTTCTGACCGGGGCTCTGAGCATCTCAATCTGTACTTGTGGAAGAACAGGCAGCCTTCTGGTACTTAATGTGCGGTGGCACTGGGTGAAGAGAAGCGTCCCCATTTCACGGGAATTTCAAGAATGAGACTGCTGCACTCGAAGTCTTTGCCTTTTATTTAAACTGAGATCAGAGGGAACACTATGGCTCTGACCTGTGCAAATACAATAAGCACTTCAGCCCAGAAACAGTTTTACCTCTTTTATTAGGTTGGGTTTTCAGTCTGTGTTTGAAGAGGAGCTATTTATGGGCTTGCAAACAAAGTGCTGGAGGAGAGGAATTTAAAGGATGTCCTTGAGCGAATTCAGGGGTTTTCTTTTTTTCAAGAGGCTAAACTGCATGTTAACCCTTCGTCTTCTGGCACACATCTCTTCCACATGGCTCCCCAGAGGCCTGAGAGAGATGGACATCCGAGCATCAGAGGAGGACACACTTTGTGGCCTTGAGAAAGTCCCTTCCTCAGTGTGCTGGCTCCTGCTCTGGAAAATAAGAAGGCTCCTGGTGACCTCCTGATGAACATGGAAGGAAAAGAAGTTCAAGATGTGAAAGTCTTTTCTGGGACTGGTGAGGGCACCTTGATGCTGACTGGCTTATTTGCAGCTCATGCATGACCTGGTGTTTTCAGAACCTGGTCACGCCAATCCTGCTGAAAGAAGGCATGATTTTTTTTTTTTTTTTTTTTTGGTGAGGATGATTGGCTCTGAGCTAACATCTGTTGCCTATCTTCTTCTTTATTTTTGCTTGAGGAAGATCGTCCCTGAGCTAATGCCTGAGCCAATCTTCCTCTATTTTTTATATGTGGGGCATCGCCATAGCACAGCTTGATGAGCGGTGTGTAGGTCCGTGCCTGGGATCCAAACCTGTGAACCCTGGGCCACCGAAGTGGAGCAGACAAACTTAACCACTATGCCACCCAGCTGGCCACTGACTTTTATTTTTTTTGACAAAGTAACTTATACTGCTTTGGTGTGCCCAGCGCAAAGTAAGACTACAGCTGTTGATTTTATCATAAAATCAGTTTGTTGGACAGAAACACAATTAGCCAGGGTGTAGTTTATTTGAATGCCTGTAGACCCACCCCACTGTCTTTTCAGGTGCAGGTGGTGGACACTGTCATTTAACCACGTCCTTTTGTTCTTAGTCTTTTCTTCTGCTGTTCATGGCTTAATCATTTGACAATTCTTAAGTTGGATTAGGGAAAGTAAGAAAATAAATCTTTTATTTGATTCCTTGGTTACCCTTTTAATAGTTTGATGAGGGAGGTGGTGGAAACTCCTGTTAAAACAGGCCAGTACTGCTGTTCCCAAAATACTTGTGTGTAATGTTAAAAGATGATACTCCAGAAAAAGGTTTTGTGCTCAGATGAATTTAGTGAGCATTTCTCAGAGTGGACAAAGTAATCCTGTTCTCACTGGAACCTCAGCTGACCCTGCTGCTGTGTCATCCCATGACTGGTAATAGAAGGAATGAGAGCATCCTTGTGCCCCCTGGCACTGGGACTTGGTTGGAGTAAAGTGGCTGGTCTGTTGCTAGGGAGTTTGTGTCTCCGAATCAAATGATTGGACTTCAGGCTTGAAGAACGGCTGCATTCAGAGGTGCAGGCACCCCATTGTGCATTATCCCCTGCAATTTCCCAGGCTGCCTGGTATACACTCTGCTGCTGCCAAGTAGCACTGGGCAAGAGGGCCCTGTGCTTAATTAAGAAGACCCTGCTCTGGCTCTCCTCCAGCTTAAGCCCTCCCCAAACAGCAAGGAAACCATACCCACCCAGAGCCCGTGGCCCTTCTCCTTTCTGGACCGGAATGTGGTTTCCAAAACAGCAGCACCCCATCACCTAGGAATTTGTTAGAAATGCAAATTCTCAAATCTAACTCAGAACAACTGAATCAAAAACTCTGAGAGACGGACCAGCAATCAGTGTTTTCACAGCCTCTTGGTGATTCGGATGCCTGCTCCAGACTGAGAGCTGCTGTTCTAATCGAGACCCTGCACTGGGGTGCCCGAGACCCAGAGACTCCTGCTCCCATGGCTCTGAGCCCACCTCCAGGGCTTGCACAGGCCTCTTCCCTGGATCTGAGGGCAGACGTGCCTCCAGTGGCCAAAAGCAGCTCTTGGGGGGAGGCTGGGAGATAGAGCTTGGATTCGACGGGCTGGGTTGTTCACAGTTATACCTCAAATATCTAAGTCATTATGAAAGTACATTTTTCAAAGAGCGAGAATAAAACATTATTTAACAGTTTGTCACTTTGATTTACAATTTTTAAACATTTAGACGCAAGGCAGGCCTCCATTTTAATCTTATCCTAGTCTCTGCAAATATTAGGGGTAGGCCAGCTGCCAAAAGTTTATATTCTTTCACTTACCCCCATTCATTCATTTATATACGAATTTATTTGATGTTTATCTCTTTATTGATATTCTGTATTTGATGTGGCATTATCATCATACTTTTCTTTACTTCTTTAATTACAGTTTCCTTTTGTTCTTTGAACAGATTGATATGGCTACTTTGAAGTCTTTTTCTGTTAATTCTCCCATCTGTTTGCTTTCACAGACTATTTCCTTTGCCTGCCTAGTATCTGGGTCATACTTTCCTGTTTCTTTGCGTGTCTTGTAAGTTTTTGTTAGAAACTGGACATATTGTAGCAACTCTGGGTACTCCCCTCCTCCCCGCCCCAGGGCGTGTTATTGTTATTTGTTTATTTCACTTTTTAAGGACTTGCTGGATTCTTTCAGTGAAACTTTACCCACCCCTCCCAACACACACACAGTGTTAAGGCTCTGAAGTTGCTCCTCAGGGAAACACGCTTTGAAGATGCCCACACGCCCCCACCCCCCCATGACAGGGGTTGGGTGGGGCTTTAGTTTTCTCTTTCCCTGGACACTCCCAGCTGTTAAATTCTTTTATTGCTAGCTGATTAATCTCTCTATTGTTCTCCACAATACCCTAGAGGCATAAGTTACTCTATAGACAAATCCAATCACATTCAGGTGCCCTTGAAGGAAAAGTTCCTGAGGTCACTGTTTGATATTTGTTCTTCCCCCAGGAGGAGTCTGCCCAGCCATTTCCCTCCTCAGCTCTTTTCTGAAAATGAGCCAGTTTACAGTTTGACCTCTATCTTCATCAAATCCACAAACCTCCTCCCACTTGTCCCCCACCACAATATCCTGTGTTCTTGAGAGAGTGCCCTTAGGCTTGAACTTCCCTACCTTTGTTGCTTCATTTGCTGCAAAGTTCCTTTGAGAAGGGATTAGGAGCTGTCTGTTTTAGGACCTGTTTCTTCCCCCCTAGGTAAAATGGCAGCCTTTCTCTGAGTGACCCTCCCACTTGAGATGTGGAGTACTTGGTGAAGGGGGGGGGTGCAGTAGCCTGAGGTCTTCTAGCTCGTCTCTCCTAACATGGAACCACTGCATTATAAGCAGACCAGGGGGCTGGCCCGGTGGCTGAGTGGTTAAGTTCGGGCGCTGGGCTGCAGGCGGCCCAGTGTTTCATCAGTTCAAATCCTGGGCGCGGACATGGCACTGCTCATCAAACCACGCTGAGGTGGCGTCCCACATGCCACAACTAGAAGGACGCACAACTAAAAATATACAACTGTGTACTGGGGGGTTTTGGGGAGAAAAAGGAAAAAAATAAAAATCTTTTTTTTAAAAAAAAGCAGACCGGAACTGATGGGGGTCCCAGTTTTCTCAGCAGTACTGCACTCAAGGTAAACCTTCCTTCTACGAGTGGGGGCTTGAGGAAGCCCTCATCTCTCTGCTGTACTTGCTCAAACTTAGCCTCAGCAACAGGGAGTTGAGGCAGGATGAGAAATACTGATGTCCTGCTCCTCCTAGGAGGAAAGCCCTCCAACTGGGAGCTGAGGTTGAGGAAGCCCTGTGTTCTTGGCTTCCCCCATCTGGAGTGAAGTCTCTGAGTCACTGAACTGGGAGAAGGCAGGAAGGGGGTGGTCTTGGCTCAAGTACCACAGACTCCATTTTCTTAATGTGTTTTCATAGATTTTCTTGCATAGATGTTTCTTCATTTACTGTATGCCCTTAGGACCTGTGGGGGCCTCGAATTGGCTACCCCAAGATATGTCTCTTTGGCATGAGGATTATTTGAGGCTGGTTACTTTTAATAAACTGCAGACAGGAAAGCAACTGAAAAGTAGAATTTACTTACCCTTTGTAAGAGATATTTACATTATAAAGGAAATCTCCATCTGTAAAGGTGTCTCCCTCTCTGTACCAGGAAGAAGGGGGGATGGCCTTATCTCTAGAAACTCTTAATCAATGCCAAAGGCAAGGACTTAAATCTGCATAATAATCTTATTCCTGTTTACTGTGCTTGTCTGGTAACCTCCTGTAACTGCCTACCCCCACCCCCAACATCCTCCTTTGTCTTTAGCTGAAGATGATATTTAAGTTGGTGGCTTTGGCCGTTTTGGTGAGTTGCTCAGCTTGCCTGAGCCTCTCCCATGTATACATGTTATAAAGCTTTGTTTAATTTTCTCCTGTTATTCTGTCTCATGTGAATTTAATTCGTTCTCCGGCCAGAAGAACCTACAGTGGGTAGAGGAAATGTTTTCCTCCCTGTCAGACCATTTCCAGAGGCTTTAAATGGCTGTTTTTAAAAATAAATTTCACCAATTTCACTAGAAAATGGATGTGCAGAGCTCCTCATGCTGTCATGCTGGCAATTGATCTTCATCTAAATTTATTTGGACCTTCTATTGAGCACCTACTACATGCCAGGTGCTATACTAAGTGTTGGGAATACACTAGTGAATGAAAGGAACACTGTCCTTTAGTTTGTGATCTAGCCAGGTGCTTGGCATATGGAAGGAACTTAATAAATATTTGTCAAACAAATGAATGGCTAACAAATAAAAGTATTTTTCTTTCTTTGTTTTTTAATTTTTTTACAAGATGTCTGGGAAATTCCTGCAACATCTTGCTAGCTGAGTTTCCGGACATTTAGAGGCAGTAGGAGTGTTATGAAGACAATACCAGCCTACAATAGCCTTGTTCTATCACAGCATTGCACAATCTTCTTCTAATCCCAACTTTATTAAAAGAGTACAAGTGGCAGTTGTTAGGATTAGTCTCTGTTATTTTTTTCCCCTCTGCCTTTGGGGACCTTCATTAAGGGTTAAAAGCATGCCGTTACCACACAGCCACAGGCTGGGTGACTACAAGCACATATTCTTGGCACGGTCTTGGCCAGGAAAAACCCTACTTGGGTTGTGCAATCTCAGAAGACCAGTCTGGACTCATTTCTCTGGAATTCTCTAAGTCACATTGTCTTCCAGCCTCTGATTATGTCTTTTGCAACGACCCAAGATGTTACTTCTTCCTAATTCTTACTGTTCTCTTAGGGAAATGCTACAGAAATGCCGGGGCTGAACTGTGATAAGAGGAAAAATGCAGTGTCCAGCCCTAGAAAAAGTTTGCCATCGCTGCTCTGACCCTAGCACTTCATGAGTGGAGGGTGGATCTGATCAGCTCCAGGTGGTTTGTGTTTGGCAGGGTGGGGCTAAGTCATACTGGAGTAACTGGGAAGCTTTATCAAAATATATGTTCCTATTGCTGAGAGCCTGGGTCAGAGTCAAGTAAGTGCAGAGTTGGGGGATGGGCAGCTAATGGGACTGCAGGATGACATGGGATGGATATATGTTGCAAAATCTCTCCCCAGAAACACAGATTTAACTTCAGGAAACTAATTAGATGTCCCTAGAAGCTTACAGATTAAGACTACTATTTCAGTAAATTCTAAAACAAGCACGTCCTGTCTCCAGCTCATTGTGTCTCTATTTCTGCTCTAAACCGAGGTGCAACTAGACCAAGTGATAAATTATTTCAGTGCCTGTGAGAAGTGCTAAATAAGTTGCCCTGGAGAATAGCATCCTCCTTGCACAAATTGGGGCAATGAGTCCCTTCCTGGGACTTGAGAAAGCCAGGCCAGGAAGGGTTGGACTGGCTGTTAGGCAAACTTTTCCCAGAATGACCAGGTGATTGCATGTTCATATGACTTTGATTTTACAGAAAAGCAGTTCTCCAAATGTATAATGAACCTTAATTTTACTTTTAGACTGTTCTAAGTATACATACTTAAGTTGAAAAAATGATTTTGTCATTCATATATTCATTTACTTAATTCACTCAACGGGTACTCGTTAAGTGGCACCAGGTACCAGACAGTAGTCTAGGCCCTAAGACAAAGATGAAAAAGATACAGTCTCTGACCTCAGGAATTCCACAGTCTAATAAGGTTAATGGATCCATATGCACATAATTATAATTTGACAACACAGAGAGATGATAGAGAGCTCTTTGGGAATATAGAAGGGAAGGACCAAATTGTGACTGGGTGAAAGAGTGTTTCCAAGGAGCTTCCTGGAGGAAGTGACACTTAAATCAAGTCTTAAAAGGTGAGTAGGTATCAGCCAGAGTAGAGGGTTGGTAAGGGCGTTGTGAACATAAAGTCAAGCTGTACACAGACATAGGGAGAAGCCTGATGGCATATTCAGAGAACTGCAAGAGCTGGGCTTAGCAGATCATTAAGTGCAAGAAGATGGACAAGAAATAGGTGGAGATATCCTGGAGAGCCTTTTTATGGCTCGTTAAGGAGCTTGGGGGCTGGCCCAGTGGCGCACCGGTTAAGTGTGCACGTTTTGCTTCTGTGGCCCGGGGTTCGCCAGTTCCGATCCCGGGTGTGGACATGGCACTGCTTGGCAAGCCATACTGTGGTAGGCATCCCACATATAAAGTGCAGGAAGATGGGCACGGATGTTAGCTCAGGGCCACTCTTCCTCAGCAAAAAGAGAGGAGGATTGGCAGCAGATGTTAGCTCATGGCTAATCTTCCTCGACAAAAACAAAAAAAGGAGCTTGAACCTTCCTCTATAGGCAAAGAGGAGCTACCAGAGCATTTATGCAGTGAGGAGCATGGTCTGATTGTTGGCCTTGGGAAGAGCGGAATTGGGGAACTAGGACAATAGTGAAGGCAGACAAACCAGAAGGCTGTTGATTAATAAATGGATAGGAAGGGTTAGAATCGAGAAATTGTCATGTGTCATTTAACAACGGGGATACATTCTGAGAACTATGTCATTAGGTAATTTTGTCATTGTGTGAACATCACAGAGTGTACTTACACAAACCTAGATGGTATAGCCTACTATATACCTAGGCTATGTGGTACTAATCTTACGGGACCACCATCATATATGTGCAGTCCGTCATTGACCGAAACATCATTATGCAGCTCATGACCGTAGTTTGGAGCTATAATCTGTAAGAATTGGAGGTTGATTAAATGCAGGGATGTGGGGGAGCGAGTCACTGATGATCGTCAAACCTAGTGTCCCACTGGCAGCCTCACCTTAAGAGTGCTGTGATAAGCACCCTGTGGTCCTTGCTATGCCCCAAATAACTTGGATTGCAAATTGCAGTGCCTGGAAATCTATCTTTTTATGTCCTCATGTCTTCAAGATTCTTTTTTTCCCCCCAAAACCCCATGATAAGATGCAAAACTGACTAAGAAGCAAATACTTTTAAAACCAGCTAAGGCGTTAGCTGAAAAAAATTGTTCAAATTGGTGAACTGAGATCTTTGTAATCGTGATTGGATTACATAAAAGTATAGTTTGGGGTATTTTTCTTCCTCTGGAGACTTTTCACATCTAAACCTTTTAAAAGATATTTTTTTGTACGTTTTTTGAGGGGAGTAGATGAAGATGGAAAAGCAAAGGTATGTTGCCCTTAGCAACATGACTTGAGCTATCTTCGCACCCAGCAAAAATAGCGACTTAATTAATGGATGTGGCACTGTGGAACGTTGCCAGCCTGCAGGGGAAGGTCCACCCACCTTGGCTCGAAGTCCAGTACCATACAGAAGGTCAGCGTTTCCAGGCTGGAATAGAAATCTGCCTTAGGGGTAGGTTGTTTAATTAATTAATTAATTAATTAATCCAATAAATCTTCTTTAAGCACCTTCCATGTACAGTTCAAAGATAAATACAGTCTCTCTTCTCCTGAGCTCATTTTCCAGTTGGAGGGCAGAGAGAGAGAGAGAGAGAAGGAGGGAAAGGAGGAAAAGAAGGAGGAGGAGGAGAGGAAGGGAGAACTTCAGATAGTGAGAAATGATACGAGGAAAGTAAGACTAGATGAAGAAGAAGAGAAGGCCTCGTGAGTGACTGGTAGGGGCAGAGCTGGTCTGGAGTGGGGGCACTGCTTATATGGTATGATTTTAGTGCCCTGGATTTCCTCAGTGGCATTACTGGCATATTTGACATCTGGAGGGATCATACTTTAACAAGTACCTTTTCTATACAACAAAATTATTTTCAGGGGCCCGCCTGGCGGCGTGGCAGTTAAGTTCACACACTCTACTTCAGCTGCCCGGAGTTTGCTGGTTCAGATCCCAGGTATGGACCTACGCACTGCTTATCAAGCAATGCTGTGGCAGGCATCCCACGTATAAAATAGAGGAAGATGGGTGCAGATGTTAGCTCAGGGCCAGTCTTCCTCAGCAAAAAGGGGAGGATTAGCGGTAGATGTTAGCTCAGGGCTAATCTTCCTCAAAAATAAAAAACAAAAAAAACTATTTTCAGTAACAATTGTGAAATTAAAAGAAGAAGAATGTCCAGAAACGAATCAGTAAAATTTCTCTTTTCTTGAACTTTGTTTATATATTCAGGCCAATCAAATTGAAAAGAAAATGAAGCTTAAAAGAAATATTACAGAGCCAGCCCTGATGGCCTAGTGGTTAAAGTTTGGTGCTCTCACTGCTTTGTTGGCCTGGGTTCAGTTCCTAGGCAGGAACCACACCACCCGTCTGTCAGTAGCCATGCTGTGGTGGTGGCTCACATAGAAGAATTAGAAGGACTTACAATTAGAATATACAACTATGCACTGTGGCTTTGGGGGGGGGGGTGGGAAGAAATATTACAGTACAAAAAGGGGAAAAAAGCACAACTATTCAATAGATTTTATATCTACCCATCAGTTTGAAGTTCAATCATTTGGTTGCAGTTTGCTATAATAATATTTGATGTAAATAATTTTCTAGTAATGAGTAAACAAGTATTAATAAAATGGAAAGACCTACAAAAAGTATAATTTAGGCAACTATGAAATCATACCACTGACATTGTTTTTTTCTGAATTCACTCATTAGTTTCAAAACAATTACGAATTAAAACGAATAAATTTTACTTTAAAAGATGTTACCATTTCACAAAATACATATATTATGTCTTCTCACAATATATAAATATATTGAATCATTATGTTGTATACCTGAAACTAATATGATGTTATATGTCAATTATATCTCAATAAAAAGGGAAAAAAATTATTAAAAGTGACTAAAATATTTCATGTATGAATTAAAGTTTGCACCTCCAAGAAATAAATTATACCTCACAGCTCTCTCTGTTTCACAATTGAAGTATTAAACACACGTGCTGGACCTGCAGCACAGCAGTTAAGTTCGTGCGCTCCACTTCAGTGGCCTGGGGTTCGCCGGTTCGAATCCTGGGCGTGGATGTATGCACCACTTATCAAGTCGTGCCGTGGCAGGCGTGCCACATATAAAGCAGAGGAAGATGGGCACAGATGTGAGCTCAGGGCCAATTTTCCTTAAAAAAAAGAAAAAACTAAACACACACACAAAATCCCTCCAAGTGGTCACTTAGAGTGACAGGATTCAAATTCAAATCCGTCTTTACAATCACTCTGCTATCATTGTTTATTTAGAACCCGTGTTTAAATGCAAGAACATATAGAACCATGGAGATTACAGCCATGAACTTCAGCCGAAGCAAGCACAAGTGATTCTTAACTGGGAAAACTTACTCTCCAGAGGAACATGCATAACTGAGTCTGCATGTGTGGGAGCCAGTTATTGGAATTTCTCCAAATTAAATTCCATATAGAATACAATGTGTATTCAAGGACAAATTATAAAAATGTGATCATTTGACACTTACACATATTGTTAATACTCAACAATAAACTGCAGCAGTTGCTTAAAACTTAGACCAGCTAAAGATTTTCGAGTGGGGGAGGAATATTTTAGCAATGACATTATTTAAAATTGCTGGTGAAGGTGATAATAAAAGTAAACTGACTTGGGTCAGATTTCTTATTGTTTTTAAATTCTCTGCAGACAATGTGCCACTTAGCGCCTGTATCCTGGGCCTGAGGGATCCCCTTGTTCTTCTGCCCTTGATGTGCCCCTGGATTTCCCCAAAGTCCCCTCCCTGCCAACCACCTGGGGCTCAAAATTTCCTAATTCCTTTCACCAGGTCAGTGAGAGGCTTATAGAAGGCTAATATTCTGGAGTAGTGTCACTTGACCCTATTGATAATTTTCACTTTAATCTGAGTTTATCAGAGCGTCTCCTGGGAGTTTAGTCATTCATTCTTCCATTCATTTAGTCAACAGGTTGAAATGTCTCTCAATATGGGCCAAGCAACATGGCAGGGTTGCGTCCTGTGGGAATGCACAGTCTTATGGGAGAGACAGATAAGTGAGGCAGCAATCGACAGTCAGTGTGATCGGGGCTGGGGTGTGGTTGGCTATTCACAGGGAAGCCACAGCTCTGCCAGGGCCTCATGCTGGGGTGGGGGTTGAGGGTGGCTAATAGCAAAGAAGAGTCCTGGGGTGGGAGGTGGGGGAAGCCAAGACTGCTGATCAGCATCCTTAGAGCCTGTGTCTGCAGCCAAAGGCACAGGGACTGCTGGCTGTCACCACTGCAGAGATGGGTTCTGCTGGCGCTGATTACTCTGAAAAGACTCATTTCCGCTGCTGTGGGAGACAACGAAGAGGAAAGCGTCTCCTTAGTGTGGGGACTAGGGACAGAGAGACTGTAGGATTCTCTGGAGGAAAGGCAAGATTACTTCTTCCTTCACAAACACCCCCGACCTGCCTAAGACCGTGACTCTCTTCAGAACCCTGTTTCCTGAGAGGGGCTTTGACGTGAAATGTGGCACGAAACTTCTTCACGTGAATTTCCCATTAATTAACACACCGCTTCCTCTGCTGGCGAGAGTTCCCATGAACTGAGGTAACTGAACTCCTGCCAAACTGTCTCTCTCGTGCCTGCTTTGCATAATGTGCCTTGTCTGAGGTTGGACTTGAGTAGAGCGACTGGTTCTGTGACACCCTCCCCTGAGGAGCCCTTTTTTTTTTTCAGGCTGTGGTATTATGTGAATGGTTGCTGTCAGGGAGCCAGAAGAAACTTTTATACGGTGAGGCTGGGAGCTGGAATGAAGTGAGTTTGCCTTGTTTTATGAATCCTGGAGCTGTTTTCTTCAGGGTTTGGGGGGTGTTGAAGGGGCATCAAGTGGAGGAAAGGGGTTTAAATGGGAAGTCTCGAGAAGTCCTGTGCCCAGTCATTTCAGGTCAGTGCTGGGCTGGACTCTGTGACTAGGAGCTCAGCCAAGATGGAATGGGACGGGCTAATTGGCATCTGAAATCACGGGCAAGAAACCCATCAGAAGCCAGGCTCCCCACAGCTTCCAGGGTCTGCAAAGGAAGCAGAGGAGGGGAATTGTAAGACTTGCTTCCACCTCCTCCTCATCCTAAATGAAAAGGGAGCCACCTATTTGATAAAGGCCACACGGCCAGTGGAAAGGGATAGTGTCACTCACTAGCTGGATGCCGTGGAGAGGGTCACCTTCCTCGGCCTCAGTTTCCTCTTCTGAAATGTGGATTGGTCTTTTTGATCCTTAAAGTCTCTCTTCCTGTGCTGAGAAGCTGGTCTTAAAATTCAGCCCTGCTCCGGAGTGGGGGACAGGAGGGACTTGTGGCAAAAGAATGGGCAAGTCAAAGTCTAGAGATGTCTTCATCTCCATGTTTTGATGAGCCGATGAGCACTGAGGGAACTCGGCTGTCATTTGTTCATGAAGGGCTTATTCTCACATGAAGCTGATCACATATTAGGGTTTTAAAAAGAACAATGCATGGTCTCTGCTGTCAGGGAGTTTGTACCTGTGAAAACAAGACATATGACAAATGGAAAACCAAGAAGGATTAAAAAGCAGCTTCCGAGCCCTCAGAAGGAAGCATCCTATGAAGGAGTGCCAGCTGAGTGTTCAAAAGAACAGGGTCTTAGAATTCACAGAGGGACTGATTACAGTGTGCTGATTCATTGCTCAGGAAGCATCCACCAGGTATCATTTCCAGAGCTCTTTTTGGAAAAATAGAAGTGGCAGTAGCTGGAAGCTGGAATGAATGAGGCCAAGGTCATAGGAGCCATGTCTTATAACAAGGACTAAAAAAAATGTTCCTCAGTCACACACTGTAGCCTCTATGTTGGGCAGCACAGAGGGCCTCGGAGCCCAAGGCAAGGGTGAGAGAATGCCAGGAGGCCCACGTGGCAGACCCTCTGGGACTTCTGCTGAGATAAATGGAATGAAAAGGACACACGTTGCTGGATAAGTGCCCTCACTCCTGGCCCTACACAGCTGACCACAGGACCAGCCCTCACCTGCCCCCCTCCCACAGCTCTGTCAGCATCAGCTCTTAAGGGGCCCCTTGGCTCATTCGATCCAGCCCAGGTCAGCGGACTCGTTATAGGAAGTACAGCCGAGTTCCACTGTGGCTGAGGTCCGAATCTGAAGTTGCTCCTCCATCTCCGCAGGAACACAGAGGTAATCTCTTATCTCTGCCTTCCTCTGGTCATCTGCTTCTTTCTGCTCTTTTTCCATAACCAGACATTCTCTGCCTGCATATCAAGGTGCATGTGGTAGGAAGTGGCTGTCTCAGCCCCAACCCTCTTGGGTCTCTCAGTTAGAATGCCTGGGACAATCCTCTCTGGATTACCATTCTAATTCTCAAGATGAAGAATCTGCTAGTTCATCTTAGGTCCGTATCTAGCTCAGGTCCCATCAGCTGTGGCCAGAGGATGCTCTATCCCTTCACCAGGGCCTGTGGGGAATGGCCAGTTTCCAGAGAAGGGAGTGCAGACAGAACCTTTTTTCCCAGAAGCCTCTACTACATTGCTGCTGCTATCAGAGCAGGTCTCGTCTTCTTAACCACCCACAGGCAGAGTAGACACCTCTCCTGCTGAACTGTGATCCATGAATTCCTGAGGTCAAGAACCAGGTCCCAGAGCTGTTTCTGCATCCCCAGGACCAGGCGTGGAAGACAGAACATGGAACATTTTAGATGTTCTATAAACTTTTGTAGATAGAGGCAGTGAATGAATGGTCACTCAGGGCAATCCGCCCAATGAAGAGGGCAAGAAAGTTAGCACAGAGAGTGAGGCGTGGGACTGGGCTTTATCCCCACTGCTCTGTCCCCTACCCAGCCCTACAGAAGACCAAAACCCACTGGCTGTAGAGCAGAGTGACATTTGCTGTGTGATATTCATTTTTTTCACACACATTTCCTATTAATTAGCACAACTCTTCCTCAGCACATAAATTGGCAGGCACCTGCAGAATCAGAGCACTTTGACTATCTGCCAACTGTCCATCTTGTGCCTCCTTGGCACAGTGTTCTGCGTGTGAGTGCTGGCCACCCGGCTGTGCTGCCGAGGAAATGACACTGGCCTTCTGCTTTGACAGGAATCTCTCCACCTCTGCTGCTCTTTCCACATCACGGAGTTTGCTCTTGGCTCTTCCCAAAGTTCAGGACCAGTTGGTTCTCAGGAAGGAGCTTGTTGTATGGGGGAGGAGTTATCTTCTGAAGCAGGGTCCTGTCACGTTCAGCCCCAGCGTTAGCAGGGTGGGTGGCGTGGGTGCGGGGAGGGAGTGTTAACCACCAACCAGTTAACAGACTCGCCACCCCCACGTTTATAGGAGTCTCCATTTACAGAAAGCCATCTTGCCCTTACAGTGGAGTAGACAAGGACCCTTGACTTCAGGTTAGCCTGAGTACTTAATTCCTTTCTTTCATCCTTTCTGGAGAGTTCTCCCCAACTTCACAGAGCTCTTTTTGCTCTGAATGAGAAGTCATTGTCTTCAGCCGAATGCTGTAGTTCACATGATTAAAATTTGGATTGCACTTCGCGGGAGAGGGTTACTGGGTAAATAGCAAACCCAAAGTTCCTCATCTTTGAAAAATCAAATAAGTCCAAATTTAAAGACATTGTTCTCATTTCCATTCACTTTGAAATAGAGCGCGTTGAGATGTGTTTACACAGGACTCTCAGTTCACCCTCCTGGAGAACGTCCTGGTTTGGGGCTTTTAAGGGAGAGGAGGTCATGGTCAGGTGCTAAGATTCACACGGGGAAGATGGGGGAGGCATCCAGTGAGTCTCGGGTGTATTTGCCTCCGATCGCAAATGCCTTTTTAAAATCTCCTTTTGAAAAACACAACTTTTTATATTTATAGCCAATCTCTCAGAACTATTAAATACAATATAATGCTTTTTTGGGATATGTTGTGGATATTTTAAAATGGTCAGAGTTCTCCTAATTGTTGGCTGTAAAAATCTGCACAGACACATGTTTTTTGTTAAGACATAACCTCACACATCATCCATTCATTACACATTACTGACTCTGCACCCTCTGTTAGCAGCTGGAGAAAGAAATGGAAAGTTGAATTGAAAATGAATTTATATGTTCCTTTAGCTTGGCTAATTAGCTGCTGAAATAATGTCCCCAATTCTTAATGGGTTCTCCACTTGATGGGTAAGGCAGATGCCGGAGATGAGGTGACAGCTCAAAAAGGCACCTGGCTTATGATAATGTTTGTCAAAAACATGACAGGAAAAAGCAGGTTGGAATGTTCTATCTGCCAACAAACTAGATGCTGCCAAGCCTGGAGGCAGTTGACGGACAGCCTGTTTAAGCTGAGGCCGCTTACATAATAATAGGACCATTTTGTATTCTTGATAATGCTAATGTATGCAAATTTACCAGTAATATATTCCTTAGACTGCTGCGGACCAGAGGGCTGACTCTGCATACAAGGGAACCTGAAGAACCCTGGGATGGAATCTGAAGCTCTCTGAAGGGCTGTACAGGATGCTTTTTCTTAAATTGTAAATTATCCATGTTGTGCTTTCAGTTCTATTAATTAGCATTGCCACTGTCAACTTTCTGAGGCCACTTCTAGTTTGCAATGGTCTTTCTTTTTTTTTTTTTTGGAAACTAAAGATCTTTTTTAAATGGGATCTTGTACATTTCTGGTATTTAAAAGCCTATGGGAAGTTGATTCAGAGGGTCTCCATTGTCTTTTCCTCAGATAGTCCAAAGTTCCTAAAGTTCATTTTATGACGTCAGACTTCCCCAGATGGCTGGGAAGTATGTTGAAGGTAGATATTGTCATTCACATTTTGTAGAAGGGGACTTGAGGTACAGAGAAGTCGTGACCACCACCCAGTTGGTATTGGAGCCACAGGTAGAATCTGCTTCTCTGACTTCTGGTTAAACACTTTTTAGATCCTGCTCACTCTGTCACTGCTTGGTGATGCCAGATAAGTGCCTTGGACCATACAGATGTGGGCCATGCAGTTGGAGTCATGGGTTGGAGCTGGAGAAGGGATGTAGACATCTGTTTCAGATGTGGTCAGGGCAGGGCAGAGCTCAGCTCCAGGGCCTTTCCTCACAGAGCCATCTGCTACCCTTTCTTCCAGTTCTCTCTTTCCATCAGTCACCAGACTACAGCATTCACTGAGTTCCTGAAGAGAGTTTGACCCTTTCCAGCCTGTTGCTGCTCTTTGAATACAACAGAATGTTAGAGAGGATGGTTACCTCAGAGAAAGGCCAGCTCAGACTTTTCAATTTGTGGAAATTTTATGAGGAATTTGGTCTAGAGTGTTTAAGCAATTTGCCTGGTGAGGCTGCAGCTCTCGTATGTAGTGCATAGCAGTGCCTGGGCCTCAACATGCATCTTGGTTCTTCATCTTTCTTTGTTTTTTAGTGATTGCTATTACAGCTAGTTTTGGTTGAGTACCTCCTATGTGTCAAGCACTACACGGGCATTTAGTCCCCACCATGATCCTCAAAACGGGCCACATTATCCTCATTTTGCAAATAAAGGAGCCACAACTCAATGAGGTTAAGGAAGTTGTCCTTGCAACTGGTAAGTGACAGATCAGGGACTTCAGTTTACAGAGCTGGCTCGAGAGCCCCTGGTCTCACTGATTATTCTTTCTGGCACATTTCACTCCTGCTCTGAAGGGAATGATACTGTTGCTCACTATCAGGATGGCCTAGAAATCTTATCATATATTTGCCATCAATTTACAGAGCAAAGTTGTGTAACAACGATTTCTTCTAAAAATACCGAAGTCCAGGCCCCTCTTGCAGATATTTTGATGGAACAGATTTGGGCTGGTACCCAGGGAAAGTTTTTGAAAGCTCTCCAGGTAGTTCTAGTGTTCAACTAGGGTTGGGAGCTAGGGTAGGGTGTTAGAGACAGGAGAAACCTCATTGCCAATGACTATTCTGGAATCCAGGCTGATCGTGGGTTCCCAGTTGTGCTTTTCATCATTACCATCCCTCCTATTGCTGTCAATCATACAATACAAGGCATTAGGAGCAGGCCGAGAAAAGGGTTAGTCTTTTCTCATGCATCACACTGTCACCATGATTCCTTCGCACTTACAGTTATCTTACTATGGATCTTAACTTTGTAGAGAAACACACTGATGCCTCAATCTGTTGCGTTCCCTGGCTACTTAAGGCTTCAAAAAGTGATGTGGTATGAAAGAAAGGGGAAGGAAGCCTTGTTCCATCCTCAGAGAGGTTCCAGTGTGTTTCCAGACAAACAGGCAAGAAATTAAAATCTCAGCATCCACTGAGCTTGTGTGTATTACCCTCACCCAGAAACTGCTTCAGGAGGTTTGTCAGGGAGAAAACAAGCAGAAAATCCAGTGTGGTCTCTTTGCCTGGCAAGCATCTTGTCCTTCCCCCCTGTTGTCTGGCAGAGATGAGGCAGTAACATGGCCTCTGGTCCAGCAAGCGAGTGGCATGCCCATTAGCACTGGGGAGGGGAGAAGGCACATTTCTAAAAATTTTCCCATCACCTTTCAGGATCTTGCCGTCCAGGTGGTGAGGGCTCCCTGCAGCCGTGGCACAAACCTTTACCACTAGGGGGTGCCTACACATCTCAGATAGCTTCCAGGCAAGCGGCCTTTCAAGATGTGAGCAGTGTTCTCTGATAGAATGGATTCCCGGCTATAAGCTCGAGGTTATAGTTCTAGCTATTCTAAGCATAAGCTTACAAATGCTTCTACAGGATTAAATGAGGTCAGCTTGAACCATTCCAAGAGACTCAGCAATTCTTTTCCTCGCCCTGCTGCCAACCTAGCAGACCCTCTCAACCCGAAACCTCACACTTGCCTTTTTATGGGCAACTCTCTCAGCAGGGAGTCGGGTGGTTGGAGTTGGGGGAGGGTCCTAACATAGGCCCTACTTGTTGTCGACTGGATCACTGGTAGGGGCAGCGGTGTTGGGGGTGGGCATCCCTCTTAGGATCTCTTGCTGGATGTGGGTTTTCAGAATGTTTGGTGAATATCTAGCTGGCTAGCTCCATTTCTCTCACATGTTTGTCCATGTCCTTTCCTGTTCCATCACAGACAATGACAGTAAACTCAAGGAACTGGCTCTAAGAGGAAACCAGGAGGAATGCTAAGCAGAGCCAGAACTAGGGTGAGGCAAGAGATGCATCTAGGCAGCCCAGTGCTAGCACCACCCCAGAGCGCATGCCTCCTTTCGTTTTGTGCCCCAGGCAACTCTCTTGCCAGAACTGCCATTGTGGGAGGTCCCCAGCCGCACTGAGAAACAGCCAGCTATTTGTTTTCTGTTGCTCTTAAACCTCTCACTCCATTTCTCTCTACCTCTACCCTCCAGAACCTATATGTCTTCCTGCTCATTCCTGTTGAAGTATTGGTTGATAAGAATCAACAATGACTTCCTAATCAGATGTTTCTAGAATAAAAGAGCTAACATTTATTCAGTGCTTACTATATGCCAGCCACTCTTCTAAATGCTTTGCAACTATTGGCTCACTTAATTCTCTTAACAATATCATGATGAAGGTATCTATTTTACAGATAAGGTAACTAAGGGACAGAGAGGTTAAGAAGCTTGCCCAAGGTCACACAGTTAGATGGCGGAGGCTCAATTTGAATCCAGGGAGTGTTTACCCCAGGGCCTGCAATATTAGGCATTACACCTTGATTGAGGTACTGAAAAGCCTTCAGAGATGCTAAACACTGCATTTTGAGTTTCCAGGGGGCAAAGAGAGGTTGTGATTTGATGTTTTTAATTGAGAACTCCAGAAATCACAAGTGATGTCTACTTGGTCGACTGGCCAGGGCTGAGAGCTACTGCCTTTGGCTTACATTTGAACAGATTGCTTTCGTTCTCCTGAATAAATGGTTTGGCATCCTTATCACTGCTTTATTACAACCCTAAACACTGAGTCCGCTTAGATCTTATTCCTATTCTGAGCAGGTTCCCAATAGATGGTTGTGAACCCCAGAAGGGAGGAGTCACATCTTATTTATCTTTGTATTTCCACGGTCACCAGCCCTTGTGCTTAGTAGGTGCTTACGAAATATTGGTCCATTGGAATTCAACTTGTTGGTCTGTATCTGCCACCTGAATTACCGGCCACGGCACAGCCGTCCTTCTGGGACAGCAGGTAACCCCGTGTTCTTCCTCCCCCGTTCTTCTTCCCTATTGCTCATCTGCTTGCAGGGGCAGCATTTTTTCTTTATTCAGATTTAACGTATGGGGGTTGGTTCTCTCTGATAACTGTGACAGAGAACATATCATGCATTTTTGATTACATCTTTTAAATGTGTATGTAGAAAGAACTGGAAAATCTACCCTCATTTCTAATTGCTTGCCTTCAATTTAAAGAGTAAACGAAATCCTGTCCTCTCTCAATCTCTTTTATCTATCATTTCAGCTGCTTTTCTCTGCCTCATGCTTCCTTTTCGCCGTGTATCCTTTTAGGAGCACTGCAGATCATTCGCTTTTTGTTCCTCAACCTCTGACCCCCAGCTTTTCAACAAACTTAATTCCCATTCAAATATGAATGCAGCAATTGAAGCTCATTGACCAAATGCTCTAATCTCAGGAATCCTCAGCAGGCACTTGTTTCTCCTGAACAACTGAGTCTCTGAGAGACCCTAGATTCCTAGAATAGGGCAGAATCTGCTTCAGGAAGGAAATTCGGTTTTATCCAGAACAAACCTGGACCCCTAATCTGACCCAGAGCAGCCAGGGTTCTCAAGACCAAGGCTGACTCTGAGCACAACTGCTCCCTTCAGATCTGTGGGTGAAGTGGACTCACCTGGGGTTTGCCATCATTCCAGCCCATACCTGCCACGGACAGCACAGTGTCTTCATCTCTCCCTGCCAATATGGTTCCAACACATTCAAGGTAAAATTCCTAAAACCACTTCCGCCATACGGCCATATCCCATCAACCAAAACATCTCTGAGTTTTTCTTTAGTCTATATCCCATTATCATCTAAGTCCCAAAATTTAATTAAAGACTTTTCCAGACTTCTTCCAAAGAACTGGAATATTTTTAGAAACTTTTCTGAAACAAATGGATTTGTGAGGATCTGGAAGTCATATATGAGATTTCCTACAGCTGTAGATTTTAAGTGAAGTTTGGCTTTTATATTATACTGATCACCTGTGACTCTGTGGTTTAATAAAAACTCCCCAGACTCTGTGTGTGTGATGTTTTTCTCTCCAAAGATTCAGACCTACGTTTCCTAGGGTCCTCCTGCTGCATATTGCTGTGCTCAGATCATGTGTGATGGTCAGCAACCGGCCCAGGGTGAGAGTCTTCCCAAAAGGGACCCTAGGAATTTAGCTACATTTTAAGAAGCTCCATCAGCATCCAGAAACACTTCACTCCACCGCATAAGGGGTCAAGTCTGCCACTTGCAAAGGCACGTTCTCCAGGCCTGGTTTTGGGGCATGGGTCCTGAAATTCTTTCCATTCTGTACTTGTGTAACCTTCCTCCTTATGCATCTGCCCTGCAGCCTATGCGACCTCCCTTTACCTGAGCTGGGGTTTCAGGACTCAGGAATTTTCCACTCTGTCCTTTTATAGGCTTTCCACTGGCAGGCCTGGGCTGGCACGTCATACAAGGCTGGCTTCTTCACCCTACCCCCCTCCCCCCTCTATTTCTTAAAGGCTTTGCTTATGGTGCTCCACAAATGCTTCCACTGACTAAATTGAATCTGGTCAACGTGAATGCTGGAGGGATGATTAAATGCATGGAAGCATTTAATAAATACTGCATTTGAAAACGATAGTTTTTCTGATCTTCTTGTGACAATGATTAACCTCTTTGAATGTTTCTTTATGCCTGTGAATAGGTTATCAAAATGGATTGAGCATATTTTTATCCAAGTCATTATTAATATCGGAAATACAGTTATTTTTAGTTTGTTATGGAAATATCCTTAATTGGGAAAGGTAGCTTAAAAAACAACCACCACCACCACTAACCAGAGCATAACAATTGGAAAAGCATTTTGATTAATTCTTTTATTTTTCTTCTGAGAGGCATGGAAAATAATAGGAGAGAGAAAGTCAGGAGGGCCACTCATCAGAAAAACGTTTTAAGAAATTTGCTGGCTTCTATTTCAGGAAGGTTTACATTGACTCTGCTAACACAGACAAATGAAGGAAAAGGAAATGTGGCTCATTAGTTGGTGTTTTTCAGAAAGGCTGATTGATAATATTTTCATGGATTTGAGATAATCAAGGACAGAAAGCAATGTCACAGGATGTGAGTTAGTCCCCGTGACGGTGGGGAATGCACTGATAGATAGAGGCCTGCTTTCTGTCTGTTGTGCAGTATGTCCCTCCCACACGGGGTCCTTGATCCTGCCGCCTCTGACTCTTTCATGTGACTTGACTCCTTATTTGTGGGGCTTTTTCTGAGATACTTTTGCTGATAATCTGGGCATGCTGTATGTACACAAAGGAGTTTGCTAGAAATAGGTGATTCAGGGTATGACACAGCCTTCCTCCTCCTATGGAGGGGTAGTGGCCTTATTCAAGACAGCTGATATTAGGTCTTAGTGTTTCTATGCAAGTCACTGGTGATCTTCCTTTCTAAAGGGTAAAAATCTATGTCACAGAGCCCAGGTAGAAAAGTCATTGCCTTTTACCAGATAATAGTGGCATTCCCAATTTGAGTGGTTCTTCCAAGCCTCAGTTCACCACGTTTAGGTGGATGAGGTGAGGTAGGAAGTTGAGCAATGAATTGTCAGAGCCAGATTCATGTATTATTTTGCTCAGCATTTTCTTTTGGTGAGGAAGGTTTGCTCTGAGCTAACATATGTTGCCAATCTTCCTTTTTTTTTTGCTTGAGGAAGATTAGCCCTGTGCTAACATCTGTGCCAATCCTCCTTTACTTTGTATGGGGGTTGCCTCCGCAGCATGGCTGATGAGTAGAGTAAGTCTGCACCCAGGATCTGAATCCGTGAACCCAGGCCTCTGAAGCAGAGCACATGGAACTTTAATCGCTTGGTCACTGGCCGACACCCTGCTCTGTGTCTTTTTTAAAAAGCTAGAATCATTTTTTTGCTGGCTGTAAAAGTAGTAACTCTAACTGTAGAAAATACAGGTGAAACATAAAGAATAAAATTAAAATCCCACACAATATCCCTGTTATTCAATTTTGGTGTCTTTCCTTCCACTCTTCTGTTCTGAAAGCAAAAATATAAGTATTTGACAAAATTTCAGTACATATATATATGATTTCTATTATAAGATTGGAATCACGCCCTACATACAATTTTGTATCTTCGTTGGTTTCACTTAGCATTATAAAGTGGCATCTCCTGATGTCTTTAAATACGTCTCAAAAGTGTAATTTTCAGCAGCTTATAATAGTCCACCGTGTATGACTATATTAAGATTTATCTAACTGGTCTCCTACTGGTCAACATTTCTGTTGTTTTTATAGTTTTTACAGTTATAAGGCAAGGATCAATAGCTTTTAGGTAAATCTTATATTCTCAGTCTCAGTCCTTACGGTAGAGTTTTAGAAGGATGACCACTGGGCCAGGTGGTGGGAGAGCTTCTGCATATATATCTTGCCCAGTTTCCTTTGAGGAAGGTGGTTGCAATTCAAAAGTCCACCTGCGGTGTGTGAGGTCCTGGCCCACTGCAACTTCTTTAGCATTCCGTGTGTGTGTGTGTGTGTGTGTGTGTGTGTGTGTGTGTGTGTGCGTGTTTATGTGTGTGTAAACTTACCTCTGCAAATAGATGAGATAGATAAAAAGATCTGGTGTCTGATTTTTTTCATTAAAAATGTTTTCCCCAGCTTTATTGAGATATAATTGACATGTAACTGATGGTGTCTGATTTTTAACTTGCCTACTTATAACTAGTAAGGTTGAGTACTTTTACGTAGATATTTGGATAGATCAAATGATCAGCTGTGAACCTGAATTATATTCATTTTTCTAGTGGATTTGTAAAACTGTTAAAACAAGATTTGTACGTATATTTTTAAAAATTTTTAAAGATTGGCACCTGAGGTAATGACTGTTGCCAATCTTTATTTTTTTTTTTCTGCTTTATCTCCCCCAATCCCCCCTGGTACATAGTTTTAGATCTTAGCTGCAGGTCCTTCTAGTTGTGGCATGTGGGACACCCTCTCAACGTGGCCCAACAAGCAGTGCCATGTCCCCGCCCAGGATCCGAACCAGCAAAACCCTAGGCTGCTGCAGCAGAGCTGGCGAACTTAACCACTTGGCTACGGGGCCAGCCCCTGTATGTATATTTTCTGCCTTTACGTTCCTTCTTTTTTTTTTTTTTAAAGATTGGCACCTGGGCTAACAACTGTTGCCAATCTTCCTTTTTTTTTAAGGATTGGCTTCTGGGCTAACAACTATTGCCAATCTATTTTTTTTTTTTGTCTGCTTTATCTCCCCAAACCCCCCTGTAGACAGGGGCATATCCTAGTTGCATGTCCTTCCAGTTGTGGGATGTGGGACGCCGCCTCAACGTGGCCTGACGAGCGGTGCCATGTCCGCGCCCAGGATCCGAACCCTGGGCCGCTGCAGCGGAGCACGCCAACTTAATCACTTGGCCACGGAGCCGGACCCTTTACGTTCCTTCTTATAGCTTTGCACATTCAGGAGTTGGTACTGTATACGTACATTGAGATGAAATGTAAATCACAGAATTATTGTGGTATTTAAGAACTAATCAGATCATACAAGCAGAGCACGTAGCAGCAGGAGAAGCTTGGGAGGGAGAGCCTAAAGCTGGCAAGGAAATAATGGTTTTGTTGGAGGACCTGAGACTAGATGACAAATGTGAGCAGGAAATTAATAATTCTCTGAATTCCTTCATTTTATTATCCTATTCCAATTAATCCAGATGCCATCCGTGAGGCAGACAGCTTCTATATACATAACCACCTGGGAAGCTTAGAACAGAGTACTTAAGAGCACAGGTTTTGCACCCAGCACTGGCTTTGGGCAGGCGTTTTCTACTTATTCCAAGTGACCTTGGGCAAAGATTACTTAATCTCTCTTAGCTTCAATTCCATCCACTGCTATATGGGGATAATAATACCTACCTCACTGTATTGTTTTGTGAATGAAAAGAAAGAATTTATGTAAGCCCTTAGCACAGTGTCTGATACAGAATAGGAACCTGATAAATAGCCCCTGTAACTGTGATCACCTGGGAGCATGAAACGTCATCTGCTGCCAGCATCTTGTACTAAGGTCACTGTACCGTGTCTCTGTGTCATTCTTGGATGTAAAATGATGGTGAAATAAGCCTAATTCCTGCTTCTCTTTAATGCAAATTTAGCCATGTGCCCTGTTAGCTGGTTTAATTCAGCACTCACCCCTATTATGTTTCAAGTGATGCTGTTTTTCTGAACCCAGAAGCCAATGAAAATGACCCAACTAGAGGAAATGCAATAAAAAGGACCTATCACCCAACAAGATACCACTATATACCTATTAGAATGGCTAAAATTTAAAAAGACTGACCATACCAAATGTTGGCGAGGATGTGGAGGAAATGGAACTCACATACATTTCTGATGGTACAATCACTCTGGAAAACAAATTTAGCAGTTTCTTTAAACGTTAAGCCTGCACCTACCATATGATCCAACCATTCCACTTCTATATTTTTACCCAAGAAAAAAGGAAATATATGTTCATACAAAGACTTGTACACAAATATTCACAGCAGCTTTCTTGGTGATAGCCCCAAACCAGACACAAGCCAAATGTCCATCAACAGATGAGTGGATACACAAATTTCAGCACATCCATACAATGGAATATACTCAGCAATAAAAAGGAACGGAGTATTGGTACACAAAGCAACATGGAGGAATGTCAAGATGATTATGCTGAGTGAAAGAAATCAGACAAGAAAGGGTACACCTTATCTGATTCCATTTATATAAAACTTTAGAAAATGCAAATGAACCTATACTGACAGAAAGTAGGTCAGTGGTTGCTTCAGTGCGGGAGGCAGGAAAGGATGGGAGGAAGAAATCACAAAGAGGCACGAGAAGACTTGAGGGTGATGGATATATTCACTTGATCGTACTGATGGTTTCAAGGGGGCATGCATATTCAAGACTCATCAAATGATGCACTTTAAATATACTCCATATATTGTATGTCAATTATACCTCAATAAAGCTTCTTAAAAAAAGTGATCAATTAGATATCAGTGTGTTTTATTCCATCCTTCACGCACATTAGTCTCTGGATTTGACTAGTAGATATGACAATGGACAGGGATGCAGACCCAGAGGTCTCTGACTCCACAGGCTGGGCTTTAACTGAGGCACCTATTTCTTGTGATCAACAGTGTTGGGATCCTTGAGCCCATGCCTTTTGGCTCCTAAAACAGTTCTGTTTCTAGTTATTTTGGATTTCTGTGGTTTAGACTAAGTTTTAATCATAGAAATCACATACACGCGCATACTTGAATATGCAAATATGAACCTTTTAAACCTGCTTATCTACAACTACTCCCAGCTTTGCTTTCCACTCCTTTTGCTCCCATGAGGCAAAACCCACCTATTTGAATATTAGACACATTACTATTGGTCAAGGGATTTACCTGAGGGAACTCAAGAACAGAGGCAAAAATAAGGACATTTACATATGATACATGGAATTCAAATGCTTCCCAATGGCAAAGTCCCGTTGAGATTGACAGCAGCTATCCATCTGTTTTCTTTAGCCATTTCTTTTTGTCCTCCTGCTTTATTAGCACTGTCCTTTCATGGAAAAGAGCTAATACCCAGCCAGTCCTTCGAGATACCGCAGGAAAGGACTGGGCTCCCGGGGATAACTGTGACCTAAGACAGACCCTCCCCACAGAGCCCGAGTGGGAGCCCAGAGCTGCACTGGCCTGGGCAGGCTGCAGCCCTTGAGCTCAGCCTCGTCTCCCTCCTTCATGGTTTGGTGGGCAAGGAATCTGGTTGTCATGGCAACTTCCAGCAGTCGTTTCAGGCTGGAGGGAACATTCCCTAAGGCTCCTCTCCATCTGTGTGTCCTTGGCGATTTCCCTGCCTTGGTGAAGTAGGTGGGGAACCACTTCCTCCAGGGATCTCCCCCTGCTCACCGATGGTATAAATGGGCAGGGGAACTGCGTTGCCATGGCAGCAACTCCACTAGTTCTTCCATTCGAAGAAAGTCTGGCTCAAGGGATCTGCCTGGTGCTCCCCATGGCAAAGTCAGCGAGGAACTGCAATATCTTAATGGTTTCCACTCGTCTTTCCAAGAGAGGGGCTGGCTTTGTGGGATGGCTGCTGGGGGATGGGCAGGGAATTTGGCTGAAGAGGTCTGTTCCCAGACACCTCACTACCATGGTAACACTCCCAGTAGGAGGGACTAGGCAGGTGTCTCACTAGCTAAGCCCCAATGCCAACTTTCAAGTCTGTTCTCGTTCCTCTCTGCTCCTTTTCTTCTTTTTCACAACCCCCAGGGATTCTGCCGGCTTCTCTCCTAATTCTTGAGATCGATCACTGTGATTACGTCTTTCCTCTGCAAGAGACCAGTTCATTTCAGGGTGGGATGCTGTCTCTAGCCATGCTCACCTTCCCTGCTGTCCACCAGAATTCCACAAAAAATTCCCCTCTGAAAAAAGGCAGGTTTTGTGTGCAAAATAATGCGGATAGAGGGGAACCACAAGAAGAATAATCATGGGAAAGTTGAACCAATTCTGTAATGTGTAACTGTGTTCATCCATGTGAGGGCGTCCTTTCTCTTCAACCTCAGACTCTCATCCTATTCCTAGACCTGGAGCCTTTTGTGGGAACAAAGGTGGCTTTTTGTTTTGTTTGTTTTTAAGTTAATAGACTTTATTTTTTTGAGTAGCACAGTTTCCTTCACACTCTCCCAGCGTTAACATTAACATCTCTCCTATTATTAACATCTTGCATTAGTGTGGTACATTTGTTACAATTGACGAGCTAATATTGATACTTTATTATTAACAAAGTCCATAGTTTACATTAGTGTTCACTCTTTGTGTTGTACATTCTATGAGTTTTGACAAATGTATGACATTTATGCACCATGACACCATTACAGTATCATACAGAATAGTTTCACTTCTCTAAAAATCCTCTGTGCTCTGCCTATTCAACTCTCCTTACTCTTAAACCTTGGCAACCACTGGTCTTTTTTCTTTCAATTATTTTATTGAGGTCGTATTGGTTTATAACATTGTGTAATATCAAGTGTACATGATTATCTATCAGTTTCTGTATAGACTGCGTTTTGTTCACCACCGATAGTCTAGTCTTTATCCGTCACCATACATATGTACCCCTTTACCCCTTTTGCCCACTTTCCCACCATTTTCCCATCTGGTAACCACTAATCTGTTCTCTTTGTGCATGTGTTAGTTTATCTTCCATGTATGAGTGACATCATATGGTGTTTCTCTTTCTCTGTCTGGTTTATTTCACTTAACAGAATTCCCTCAAGGTCCATCCATGTTTTTGCAAATAGGATGATTTTGTCTTTTTTTTACAGCTGAGTAGTATTCCATTGTATATATATATATCACATCTTCTTTATCCATTCTTCTGTTGATGGGCACTTGTGTTGCTTCCACATCTTGGCTATTGTGAATAGTGCTGCAATGAACATAGAGGTGCACAAATCTCTTTAAATTGTTGATTTCAAATTCTTTCAATAAATACCCAGTAGTAGGATAGCTGGATCATATGGTATTTCTATTTCTAATTTTTTGAGAAGTCTGTATACTGTTTTCCATAGTGGCTATGCCAGTTTGCATTCTCACCAGTGGTGTATGAGGGTTCCTTTTTCTCCATATCTTCTCCAACATTTGTTGTTTTTTGTCTTGGTAATTATAGCCATTCTCACAGATGTAAGGGGATATGTGATTGTAGTTTTGATTTGCATTTCCCTAATAATTAGTATGGTTGAACATCTTTTCATGTGCCGGTTGGCTTATCTGTATATCTTATTTGGAAAAATGTCTATTCATATCCTCTGCCTAGTTTTTGATTGGGTTGTTTGTTTTGTTGTTGTTGAGTTGTGTGAGTTCTTTATGCATTTTGGAAATTAACCCCTTGTTGGATGTGTGATTTGCAAACATTTTCTCCCAGTTGGTGGGCTGTCTTTTCATTTTGTTCATGGTTTCCTTTGCCTTGCAGAAGCTCTTTAGTCTGAGATAGTCCCATTTCTTTATTTTTTCTTTTGTTTCCCTTGCCTGAGTAGACATGGTATTCAAAAAGATGCTGCTAAGACTGATGTCAAAGAATGTACTACCTATATTTTCTTCTGGGAGTTTTATGGTTTCAGGTCTTAGAAGAAATAGAGAATCCGAATAGACCAATCGCAAGTCAAGAGACTGAAACAGTAACCAAAAACCTCCCAAAAAACAAAAGTCTAGGACCAGATGGCTTCTCTGGAGAATTCTCTGGAACATTCAAAGAAGATTTAATACTTATTCTTCTCGAACTATTCCAAAAAATTGAAGGAGATGGAACTCCTCCTAACTTATCCTCTAAGGCCAACATCACCCTGATATCAAAATCAGACAAGAACACAAAGAAGGAAAATTACAGGCCAATATCACTGATGAACATAGATGAAAAAATCCTCAACAAAATATTGGCAAACCAAATACAGCAATACATTAAAAGGATCATACACCATGATAAGCTGAGATTTATACCAGGGACTCAGGGATGGTTCAACATCCACAAATCAATCAATGTGACAAACCACATTAACAAAATGAGCAATAAAAACCACATGCCCATCTCAATAGATGGAGAGAAAGCATTTCAACAAGATCCAACATCCATTTATGATAAAAACTCTCAATAAAATGGGTATAGAAGGAAACGACCTCAACATAATAAAGGCCATATATGACACACCCACAGCCAACATCATACTGAATGGTGAAAAACTGAAAGTCATCCCTCTGAGAAGAGGAACAAGACAAGGGTGCTCACTCTTGGTACTCCTATTCAGCAAAGTACTGGAGGTTTTTGCCAGAGCAGTTAGGCAAGAAAAAGAAAAGGTGACTTTGATGTTTGTACACCTGGGTTTGAATCTTGTTTCAAGCTATTCCTACTAGCTGAGAAACCACAGGTCAGTCACATGCCCTTTTTGGCAATTTCTTATCTGCAGAAAAAAAGTAAAATGTATTCCTTGCATAATTGTGGTGAGAATCAAGAGAGGTAACATATATGAAATACTTCGTCAATACTCAGGCATTTTACAAATATTGATAATTTTGGTAATTTTCATTCTCATGGAGGATTCTTAATTGATTGGTTCATTCAATTATTCACTCAGTGAATGAATTATGGAGTCATTCTAATAATTCCTTTAAGGTATGTTACATAACCTCCAGGAGGGTCACTTTCCTCATCTGTACAGTTGGATAACTGTAGTCTCAAAGTTATGATTTTGAAGATTAAACGAGATACTGACTGTAAATGTATACTGCAGTGCCAGGCAGAGTAGCTGCTCAATTAATGGTTTATTGTTATCGATTGCCTACTGTATACTCTTCTAGGTTTCTCTTTGGCAGACTTGAGTCATTCTGCTGGGACTCAGGTCTTCCCCACTATGCTCTCTAGCACTTTTTGTTGTTGTTCTTAGTGCCGTTGAGTTGATTCTGATTTCTAGTGACCCTGCGTCCAGGAGAGCAGAACCCTGCCCAGCTTTTGTGCCATCCTCTCACCTTCCGGGGCTCTATCAGACAATGTTCCCCTGCTGGCACTGTTAATTCTGAGAATTAGTGAAGAAGCGTGGGGCTATTAAGAACCCCCTGCAGACAGCAACTGGTTCCAGGACCGAGGTGATCTAAAATGACCAGAGAGGCTACAATACTTGTCAGCTCCCTTTATACTCAATGGAGCATCAGCAAATTGCGCCCTGAATCTTGGAGCAGGCATAGATTGCTTTGGGGAAACCTCCCCTTGGTTACTTCTTCTTCGCTTCTTTGAGTCTTTCTGTCCACATCGACCAAGGGTCAATACCCTTCTGCTGACACCCCTGGGGACTCTCACCCATGCCTGCCCTCCCTCAAGTGGTGCCACCAGCTCTCAGACAATCTCTGGGTCCTCCTTTCCTCCAAGCTCACCTGATCCACTGTCGGCCATTCCTTTTAAGTACAACTCAGTGTTCAGCAGTCTAATCAATAATTTATAGATGAGACATTAAAAAGTAATGAACACTTAAAACGCTGCCCCTCCCAGAAAATACTTTTGCAGTTCAGTTGGGGCTTTCAAAGGCTTCACTCCTAACCCCTTTGTAAAAGCTTTCATGTCTACATCAGCCTGCGGTGACTGAGCCCTCCCTGCCCAGAACTACCACTAAACTTGGAGCATTTTAAACTTAATTGCACTTTAATTATTTCGTGTGCTAGTCTGTTCTCCCCAGCGAGATTGTAAATTTCTCAAGGGCAGGAAATTCCTTTGTACTTTTTGATCTACCGTACTCGGGCCAGCAGTGTTGGGCATGAAGTAGATTCTCGGTAAGAAATTTACAATTGATTTATAATGGTGAGAATTTCCTCAGGCAGGAAAATGTCTTCTAACACATTGAGTTACATTTGGAAAGTCGAATTCTCCTAAACCTCTTTATTGATTTTAAAAATAACTATTTTGGGGGTTCTGTCTCTATATCCTTCTTCCTAAACAACCACACTAGGATAATTCTATTTAAATGAGAATGTCACTTTAAGTGGAGTAGCTTTAAGAGAGTTCTTATAATGGCTTTGTAGAAATTTATATCCGAAGAGGCAGTTGTGGACCTGCAAATATGCTTTATTCAAACTGTCTAATTATTTCTGATAAACCGCTGAATATCTTAGTTCCAGGAAGTCCAAGTTTAAATAGGTCCTATTAAGGGAAGTGATGCATAATGGAATTGCATCTTCCTTATTGATTGGATATTTTTGAGATGTGCCTTTTGCTCAAAACCAAAGGACAGAAATATAAGAAAAGTGTGCTCTAAAATAGTTAAATCAGAAAAATAGCAGGTAAAGGAAAAAGAAATGGTAAAATTAGCTCGGTTATCTCAGTTGGTAAAGAAAGTTTTTTTCTCACTTTTATTAACGGGATGGAGAGCATTCCTCAGACACAGGGCCCCTCCAGAAAAAAGCTGCTCGCCTCTGGTTGCCCTAGGTTAGTGAGGGAGTGTTAATAACATCACACAAGGCATTATCAACTGTCACAAGCATATGCAACAGTAGAGTTGTTCTCAAAAGTAATATTCAATGCATCATATTTTTTTTTCCTGGGGGATAAACTAAAAAGCCCTTTAAAAGGCAGTGCATTAGCTTACAAGGGTCAAAGTACCATCTGTAATGCCATCCTGTAATAACAACCTCTGTCATGCCAAGGAAGCTGGCTTTCTTCTGAGGGCTGTTTGCACAACTGGGTTATGCCCAGTCACATCATTGGATGACAGCGAGGTAAGGAAGGACTCCAGGATGAATTTTTCCTTCACAAACCACTAAAGGAAAAGTTGAGACCCTTGGGTCATCATATGGGGACAAGAGACTGGGAAGGGAAGAGACATGGCCCCTGGTTGCCCTAATCTCCGTATTCAGAGGATGCGGGTTTAGGATGTAGTGGGTGCTGCGGTCCGTCACTCAGATCCCCGGATCCCCCTTCAACACTGAGGCCTTCAGTCCCCTGCTTTCCGGGACTGTTGGCGTTGAAAATTCACTGCTGAGTCCTTCCCAGGCAATTGCCAACAGCTTCAGAGAACCGCCTTGCCCAAAGTCAGGCCCTCCTCTAGGGGAAGTGCATCCAGTGCCTTGTTGACAAAAACTCAGCCCTCTTGCCTCAGTTTGAGCTCTGAAGGGCCATGCAGCTCTTCCGCTCCCTGCGTGATGATGGCTGAAGCCTGCATTAAGACTGCGCTGCAGTTCAACCCATTCCTCTCCCCATCCTCCTTACTTCCCTCCCTCGTGAGTGTTGATCCCAAGAGCACTCCCTACAAACTTGCTCACACAAATCTCCCTCTCAGAATCTGTTTCCTGGGGCATCTAAACTAAGATAGGACATCTTCCTAATTTTGAACTAGGATTGAGACGTTTCTACCAGGGAGTCTGCCTTGGGTCATAAAAACCTGGGAGCTTAAAACTCGATAGGGCAGCATTAGCTAATTTTACAGAGGAGGAAAGGAGACTCAGAGAGATGAAAGGACTGAGGTCACACAGCAGGTCCCACAGTGTGGCCAGGTCTGGAACCCAGCTGTGATGACTTCCAAACCAGGCTTCTTACCCACGTGTGGCCACCCTGACATCTCCACGGCGAGAGGCAGTGGCTGATAAGCAGGTGGCAATGGCTTTGCTCCCTTCAGAGAAGAGAGTGATGAGAGATACTGAACCAATGAAGGGCCAGCCCCATTCCTGGAAAAGTGTTTGGATTTGTGTTGAGAAGGGGCTGCAAGGAGGTGTATTGGTTCCACAGCTGCTGACCTTCCTCCAATTTTTTTATTTTGATGCTGAGGGGGCTATGTTATGAAATAGGTAATAAATGTCACAGAGATGAATGAGGAGCTAAAGAACCTGCTAGGCTTCTATAGCTCAGCTGGTCCCACAATAACAATCTTGGCAAGGCAGGCTGCTGCCAGAGCAACAGCAGTGAAACAATCCTGAGCTCACGCAGTCTGCAGAGTTAGAATGTGTACAAAGCATTCCAATGACCGTACTCTTATTGTGTAGTGGATCATTCTTACAAAATGCTTCACAGGCCCTGATTCATTTCCCCAGATATCACTCATCATATTATGGCCTTCTTTTAGTGAATGAGTCTGAATCTTTCCAGTTTCAGAGGGTCTACCTTTGGTATACACGGTTGCTTTCCTTTCTGGAAAAATCCCCCCTTCCTACTTCCTAACACAATGTTCATGGGTGGGATTGACTCCTGACCACCCACACCCTCAGCCAAAGAGGGGGAAGGTTCTGACTGACCTAAACCAATCCACATAATCTCATCCCTGTTGCCATACTGACTGGTTTAGCAATTACCTTCCTATTTCCAAATCTATGCCCGTCAGCCCCTGACATTGCCCTAGTCTCAGTGATTAGTTCCAAGGGGTGTGAGAACTAAGTTGGGTCAAGTAGAGCAGAAGACTTTTGGTGGGTGGAGAAAGAAAGGTTTCCTCTCCTCCAAAATGGTACAATGTGGAAATTGGAGGCCTGGGGCTGATGCAGCCATCTATCCATCTTGTCTTAAAGGAGTCGAGCCTGAGGATGAAGCTAACACAGAAAGGAAGGCAGAGCAGAGACAAGTACCAAGACTATGCTGGAGTCTTGATCAAACAACATATGAATTTCACTCTATTTCTGGACTTTTCAATGACACCCGCAATGTACGCTCTTTTTTTCCTATGTAGTTCGAGTTGGATGTTCTGTTTCTTACAACCAAATGCTTGCAACTTGATAAGCTTCCTGTAGGGGTGGCTTCCTCTCCCCAGGCTCCTCTCCTATGCTGTCCTAATGTGGAACTTCCTAGGGAAAAGCAATTTCAAACAGGAAATAGAATTCTTGCCAAGAGGAAGTCAAGAGTCTAGCTCAGACAGTGTTAATCAGTGGATGTTACCCAAGAGTTTGGTTCAACTTAACCTGGTTCTCAAGGCCTCAAGTTGTAGGTCACGTATGTTGGCCTGTCTAAATACTGAGCTTCCCTAAGTAGTTTATAGTATCTGTGGGGACAGGGGCAATGTGTTACATGACTTGAATATAATCCTACAGTGCTGAATAAAATGTTTTGCACCATATAGGTGCTCAGAAAATGAGAATTGAACTCAAGTAAATTCAACTCCTATCACTGCCATCAGCACATCTTCTAGAAGTTGGGGAGAAAGGACAGTCCCCACAACAGTGTCAAGTTTTAGGATATAAAGTAAACTCCTTTGGCCAGACTCCTCCCCTGTTAAATCACTAGAAACTAGCACAGGATCTGGCCCAGATTGGGCAGTTAAATGCTTGTTGAATGAATTCACTTTGAATTTGTAACCACAAAAGGCAACTGAGCACTTAATAATTTTCGACAATTCTACTTTTCCATTCTCCAAAAATCCTATTTTATACTTTTATCTTCCTCTCTCTTAACACACCTCTCTTACAGACTAATTCTCAGCCAATAACTTTGGGTCAAAAGTGACCAAGAAAAGAGTAGACTTCTTTTGTATTTCCACCAGCAAATCCTTACACCTCTCTCCACCTGCACTCATTTATTCCTTCATGTAACAGATATTTATTCAATATTTACTACAGCCAGGCCCTGTAGATGCAGAAGCAAAAAGGACAGATAAAGTCTCTTCCATGTGTATTCTAGTGGGGAGAGTGGATACAAATAATCAAATAAAACAAAGAAACAAACAAAAAGTGTACTTTCAGATAGTGATTATGTACTATGGGGAAAATATGTCAGGATAAGGGACTACAGAGGGACTTGTGGAGCAGGGGAGGTGTGGGATTATCTTGGACAGTCAAGGAAAGCCTCTTTGAAGAACTAACATTTAGGGCTGGTCCCATGGTCTAGTGATCAAAGTTCTGCGCACTCCACTTTGGCGACCTGGGTTCATGGGTTTGGATCCCAGGCACGGACCTATACCACTCATCAGCCATGTTGTGGTGGTGACCCCCACACAAAATAGAGAAAGACTGGCACAGATGTTGGCTCAGGGCTAATTTTCCTAAAGCATAAAAAAAAAAAAAAAGAAAAAAAGAGGAGGATTGGCAGCAGATGTTAGCTCAGGGTGAATCTTCCTCAGGAAAAAAAGAATATCTAAGCAGGGATCTGAATAATAAGGAAAAGCCGTGTTAAGATTTGTGAGAAGAACAACCTGGCAGATTGAATAGTAAATATAAAGACTCAGGTGGAACAAATGTGGTTTGGTGTAGGAAGAGTCAGGATATTGGAACACGGTGTGAGAGGAGCTGTAGAAGAAGAGGTCCATAGATTGGGCAGGGGGTGGGTCCTGTAGGGCTAAAGACCCATCTCTGTTTTTCCTACACAGGAAAATGAATGACTCCTCCCACTTGAAGCATTCTTCTCTGTTGGTGACACCAACTGCTACCTGCTTTCCCTCTTGCCTCCATGCCCCTCCATCTCAGTCTTCTTTGTTGACTCCTCCCTTTTTACTGAACCTCTTAATGTCAAAGTGGACCAGAACTCATTCCTTTGACTTGTTCTCTTTCTACATTCTCTTTCTCTTTCTATCTTCTCACCTCCTTTCTTCTCTCCCTCTGTGTCTCTCTCAGTCTCTTTCTTTCTGATTTTATCCAGTACCATGGCTTTAAATATCATCAACATGGTCACCGGGATGGGACAACCTGGACTTCTCTTAGCCTCAGATTCACATATTTAACTTTCTACTCAATAGCTCCATTTTGATGACAAAATAAGCATCTTGAAATTAACATGTCAAAAAAGCACTCTTGATTCCACCTCATTCCAAACACGTACTTTCTGAAGTTTCCAGGATCTTATTAATGGTACCACTCGGTTGCTGAAGCCAAGAACCTGGGTGTCATTCTTGATTCACCTTTTTTCTTACTGCTTGCATCCAGTCCATCACCTACCTTTGTGGTTCTATCTCCAAAATCTCAAATCTGTCCATTTTACTCCATCTACATTGTTACTAACCCTTCATCTCTTACATCTGCTTTTATCTTGTTTCTCCACCCTTCAAAAGTCTGTCCTTTATAAAATAGATGGAATACTTTCTAAAAACAATAGTAAGTCAGATCATGAGAATTCCTGCTTGATGATCTTTAATACCTTCCAGTAAGTTTTTTTTCTTGTAGTAAAATTCATGTAACAAAAAATATACCATTAGTATAATGTTTCTCGGTTTATCCAAGTTGTAGCATGTATTAGAATTTCATTCTTTTTTAAGACTGAATAATATTCCATTGTATGTACATAAGACATTTTGTTTATCCACTTATCTGTTGGACGTTTGGGCTGTTTCCACCTTTTGGCTATAGTATAGCCAAATGCTATACAATATTGCTATACAAATGCTATACAAAATATAATGCTGCTACAATATTGGTGAACAAATACCTATTCAAGTTCCTGCTTTTAATACTTTTGGATATATACCTAAAAATGGAATGCTGAATCATATGGTAATGCTACAGTTAATTTTTTGAGGAGCCTCCATACTGTTTTCTACAGTGGCTGCACCATTTTACATTCCCACCAGCAATGCACAAGGGTTCCAACTTGTCCACATCCTTGCCAAGACTTGTTTTTCCCTTTTTTAATAATAGCCATCTTAGTGAGTGTAAAGGGGTATCTCATTGTGGTTTTCATTTGCATGTCCATAATAATTAGTGACTTTGAGCATCTTTTCATGTGCTTATGGGTTATTTGTATATCTTCTTTGGAGAAATGTCTATTCAAGGTCTTTGCCTATTTTTGAGTTGAGTTGTCTGTTTTCTGTTGTTGAGTCATAGGACTTCTTTATATATTCTAGATATTAATCTCTTATCAGACATATGATTTGCTAATATTTTTTCCCATTATGTAGGTTGTCTTTTCACTCTGTTGATAGTGTCATTTGATGCACAAAATTTTTAATTTTGATGAATTCCAATTTACCTATTTTATCTTTTGTTGCCTGTGCTTTTGGTGTCATGTCCATGAAATCATTGCCAAATTCAATGTCATGAAGCTTTACCTCAATGTTTTCTTCCCAGAGTTTTATAGTTTTAATTCTTATGTTTAGGCCAATGATCCATTTTGAGTTAATTTTTATATATGGTATTCCAATAGTTTTTAAAATAAAATGCAAACTGAATCAAGTATACCTTTCCAGCTTTATCTCAGCACTCCAACCTCCCCACTCCACTCCACTACACCCATGATGGCCTCCTTTTTGTATTTTCTTTCCAGCTTTATCGTGATATAATTGACATATAACATTGTGTAAATTTAAGGAGTACAACTTGATTTGATACATATATATATTGCCACATTATTACCATCATAGCATTAGCTAACACCTCCATCCCATCACCTATTTTTAACACACTAAGCTCTTGTCTTATCAGAGCCTTCACACTTGTTCCTTCTGTCTAGATGGAACTTTGCATGGCTGGTTCATGCCCACCCTTCAGGTTTCAGCTCAAACATCCTGTTCTTACAGAGGCTTTGTCTGGCTACTCCGTGTTTTCTAGTTTTCCCTTCTATTCCTCTTCTCACCCTTCCCATGTTATTCTTTTTGTTCCTTGCTGTTTGTTTCCTTTATAACACTTAAAAAATCTGTGAGTGCCCTGTTTATTTGTTTGCTTGTTTCTTGTCCATCTCCTTTCCCATGTGGGAATGTGTCTGCCTGGATCACTGCTAAATCCTCTGCATCCAAGTGCCATCTGGCACACAGTAGGTCCTCAACACAATTTTGATAAATGAATGACTGCATTCAAGAATGAACCATTGAGTGAATGGGAAATTAGCTAAGAGAAGCCCTCAGCCAAGAATTCTCAATTTTTTAAATTATGTCTTCTGCTTAGCCTCAGAACTGTGGAAAAGTATTCTACGTTTTAATGTGGTTAATCAGTCTATTAGTCAGTAATGTCAATTCAGATTGCTTATTTTCCTTCATGCTTATTTGAGATACTAAGGATTAGGTCTATTTAGGGTCTAAATTGTGCTGTGTTTGGATTTGACTGACTTTGCTTTCCCTCCACCAGCTCTACTGCTCTGTCGTTTCATGTTAAGGACTGAGGTACAGTAAACTATTGGAGGGGCTGATACGTCGGCTTTTCCAGAATGAGGGAGGGATGTGTAAGGGGGTATGGGGGTGATGATGGTAGTGGGAAATATTCAGAGAAGAGTTTGGTGGGGCAATTTGCCTGCAAGCGATATTACATGGAAATGGCCCTTTGTTGATTCAACATTGTTACGCTGAAAGAGAAACTATATGCAAGGACTTCTAGTGGGGTGTAGGAGGTGATAGTTCTCTAAGCGTTTCATAAAATAACTCAGTCATGATTAACACGAGTTGGGCAAAGCTGTTTTATTAGGTAACAATCATCTCTTCTGGTGTGACCTTATCTTGGCAGAGAACTGCCGTACCTAAGCAAGAGGAAGAGTGGTCTCTCACTTCCATCAGGCTGAACAGCAGAATAACAAGGGTTCCAGGAAGGCTTCTTATTCAAGACTCTTTGCAAAAACAGAAAGAGTATTTTATGCAGAAGAAGGAACCATGGTTGGCCAGCTGGAAGTGTGTTCTGAGTCTGATGTTGATGTCCATTGGCCCTGTCTTTGGAGAACCTGCACGGAGATGTCTTTATGTGAATTCTTTCAAAATGTGCTCAAAGCTGTGGTTGCCCCTTGCTGTGACTACATCCAAATGGGTTAGAGTGACTAACTAAGTTGGTGGAGAGTTTCAACTGGTTAAGAGCATCTATTTACTATCATTAAAATGTAAACAAGATATATCTTGCTGTTTAAACAACATTGGAGTTTGTCTTTGATCTGATGCCAAGAGAAGAATGGCCCTGGATGCACCTTGCTCCCTCTTCTGAATTCTCTTAGTGCTCTCATTTCATCTGTGCTCCTTCCACTATTTTATTCCCTTATCTTGTCTTCTTAACTACAAGCTCCCGTAGGGCAATACCTTGCTTAATTTATCATTGCCTCCTCCACAGCTTACAGTATCAGGGCTTTCAGATACCAAAATTAATAACAACAATGACAATAATTAACATTTGTTTATCCCATATACTGTGGCCGTGTGCCAGGCTCTGTTATTTGTTTGTATTAACTTAATTTTCCCAACCTCTTGAGATATGTACTATTAAAATTCCTGTTATCTGATGAGTAAATGAAGGCACAGAATTGTTAATTAACTTCCCAATGGTCACATAGGAGGTATTTGACCGGGTCATTGAATCCTAGAACCTCTGATCTTAACCTCTATACTATATAATAGATGATGAATAAATGTATGTTGAATGTCACATATGTATGCCTTTGGATGATGAAGGCTATTTGACTCCAGACCACAACAAAACTGGGGCATCTATCTATCTATCTACCTATCTGTCTATCTATCTATCTTCTTTTTTTTTTTTTTTTAACAAATTTTGAGTATTATTTAATCTGGATGATTTCCAGATCAAGTGAGAATGAAACTTGATGCTCATTCATTTATTTATATTCAAGTATGAATACTCATATTCATTCATTCATCTGATAACCATTTACTGAATACAAAAATATGTGTCAGGCACACTCACTAGGTATGAGGATGTGATCATGAACAAGAAGAAATATGTTCTGGGTGCTAGTATAGCTTACCTTCAAGGGAGAGTGACAGACATTGACAAAACAGTTATTTTAAGGATCACATGATTTGCTACAAATTGGGATGTTGCTCTGAAGGAAGAGGAAAATAGTCCCAGAGAGCATATAATAGAGGAACCAGATCGGGGACAGGGGTCAGGGAAGGTTTCCATGAAGAAAGCATCTTCTTCTGAAGAATGGTCAGAGCTTTAGCAGGGGGAGGAGGGTGGGAGAGGCGGGGAAAGCAATCTAGACAGCTTGTCAGAGGGAACAGCACGTGTCAAGTCCTGGGCCAAGAGAGATTTTGGTACATCAGGTTTATACTGCAACCCTGGCCATAGTGAGTGAGCTCACCCTTAAAAAAAACCTATAAATTATTATTTATATAAAACTTCACTTTTTACTATGTATATATAATATGACAAGAATTGAAATCATATGCATTATTGTTCTATAAAATGCTTTTTAAATGTAAATATATGAACATTCTTCACGTTCATATTTCTTATGATTTTTAATGATAGAATATTCTAGCAAATGTCCCATAATTTATTTAATAAATCATTTAGGTGTATACCCAGAAGTGGAATTGCTGGATCATATGGTAGTTCTGTTTTTAACTTTTTGAGGAGCCTCCATACTGTTTTCCATAGTGGCTGCACCAACTCACATTCCCACCAACAGTACACAAAGGTTCCCTTTTCTCTGCATCCTCACCAACACTGGTTATCTCCCATCTTCCTAATGATAGCCACTGTAACGGGTGTGAGGTGATATCTCACTGTGGTTTTGATTTGCATTGTGCACCGTGATACAGCTGCTAATTATGGTTACAGTGCAATCATAGTACAATATAGAAATGTATCAAATTAACATGTTGTACACCTTAAATTTACACAAAGTTGTGTGTGAGATATATTTCAAAAAAGATAAAAAAATAAATCCTTTAATGTTTCATATTTAGTTTTTCTATTTTTTCACTATTCTAAATAACACTATGATAAATAATTTTGTATAAAACTATTTTGGCATATTTGTAATTGATTTCTTTCTATAAAATTTTGATACATATTGCCCAATCTTCCCCAAATAGTTATACCAATTTATAACTCCACAAATAGTATATGATTACCTATTTTATTCCTTCCTTACAAACCTTGGGATTTTTTCCTTTTGATTTTAAGTCTTTACTAATACAAAATGCAAAAATGGCATTTATTTTTGTTTTATTTTGCTCTCTTGATTACAGATGAGATTGAGTTTTTCTTCTATAGAGTTACCAGCCATGTGTGAATTAGCACTTGATTCTTTTGAGAATAGTCTCTCAGACTGGAAAGGTCTAGCCTCTCAGGGCCGTCTACACATATGATGACTCAGGTTTTGGCCAATTTCTATAGGATCCTCAAAAGGATATAATAGTCAAACTTTTCTGCTAAATGGGGAATAAAGTCATACGTTGGTACTGAGCTTCTGCTTGTAGCAGTCTCCTCCATTATCTGCCCCCTTGCCTGAGAGAGTTCCACCTTCCCGGAGGTCACTGCATTTATCATGGCGTGTCCCATGTCAGTCTGCAGATTAAGGCACACCAGTCAAAAGCCCACATCCAAGCTAGGAAGACAGAAAGGAAGGGAGTGAAGGAGAGAGGGAAGGAGACAAGGAAGGACAAGGGAAAGGAGGGAGGGAAGGGGGGAAGAAAGAAACAGATTGCTGAAAATACCTCCCTGTGCCCTCCACCGTCTATTTCTCCTGCCCCTCTGATGGAAGGGCTCCCACCCTATCTAACTCCATCCCAGACATGATTCCATTGCTCCTCTTAGGGTTCTCCTTCTCAGTATAGGCTCTGAAATGTCTTTGTTCTCTTGTCTTAACTTAGTTTGTAAAGTCCTCCCAAGACAGGATCTATTCCGTCTTCTCATCTCCCTTTCTGAAACCTTTTAAATACTCGCTTGACTAAAGTCAGCTCTTCATTTTTCCATTTTAGAAAGTTTCTTCCTATTTATTTCTCTTGACCAGCACTGTTTGAGAAGCTGATGCTAGAACATCCCTCAGTCCTGAGCTGGCATAGGGGAGCTTGGAGGCCCCAGAGAGCCAGGCTGCTTGTCACTCTATGCATCCTGCCTTCTGCCTGGCTGACTTGGCTTGGCTGGAATGCTGCCAGTTCTTTGTAATAGCTTGTGTATTCTCTACTGACAATTTTTTTCTCATGTTCAATTTCCAAATCCAGGCCCAGGGAGTCCCCATCTGTAATTTCCCTGAGTTGTTTCTTTCTTTAATTTTCACATTTCTCCTAGTTTCCAGGATCATTCATTACTTAATGTGCTTCCCTCCCACCTCCCCACCTCCTGCCATCTCTCTCCTTCATTTTGTCGGTCAAGGTGTGAGCAATGGCTCACGTCATCCCTGGCCCCTCATGCCATCCCTGGCCTCTGATGCATCACATTAATGACACTGCTGACACCTACACAGTTCTAAAATTCCTCCATTAGTCATCCCTTTGGGCAGGGCTCTTAAGGTCCCTTTAAAATTCGTAAATACTCTCTGGGAAGGTGGCACATCTAGCCACTTTCTAGCTAATGGTTTTCCTCATCAACTAGGTTCAGAGAACAGGGCCACGAGGTGATTTTTTAGTAAAGGGGTTGGGGAAGTAGGAAGCAATGCCTCGGAGGAGATGCTTCAGGAGGACTAAGCAGCCCTGAACTAGGTCCAAAAGGAAATAGATGTTGACAGAAGTGAAGAGTAACGCCAAAGTCAACTGCCTGAAGAATGGGGGAGGATCATTCTGTTGCTGCCCTTCATGTTTTCATACTGACTTATTGCGGCAAATTGGGTTCTTGGTGACCATATAACTTATTGCCCAAACTAGGACACTTTTGAGAATAAAAAAGGGGAAGCTCTTAAAAATTATACAGAATCAACAGCTATCAACAAGGATTGTCTGGGCAAATGAGGACACAGGATTTCCCAAGTTAGAGGCAGTACTGGTGAGGAACTTCTCTGCAAGGTTTAATAAGGAAGTTTGTATCTTCCCCCAGGAGACAAATGAAAAACCTGCTGCCTCCTCCCAGGTCCACACGGTCACAAGACAATTACTCACTTGAATTTTTTAAATGCATTGATTCATATTTACACGTTCTTGGTTCAAAGTGAAAGGTGAAATACTTTTACTCCAAATGCAGATGTAGGCTGGGGGCAGGTTGTGAAGGGCCCTGAATGTCATGCTGAGGAATATCAACTTAATCCTGTAAGCAAAAGGAAACTGCCAGGGGAGGGATGCAAAATGACCTCAGGCTTACAAGTACCGCCCTGGAGATGATGTAGCGAATGCATGGGTGTAACAAACACATTGGAAACAGAGACACTTTTGACAGAAAGTCCAATATGACCATGGGCCAAGTGAAAGTGTTGAGGACCTGAGTGAGAGCAGTCGTGGAGGTCACAGAGAGAGGTGGCCATATTTGAAAGACACTGTGGAGCTAGAATCAATAACACTTGGCGAATTACTGGATGTGGGGAATGAAGAAGAAGGAATCAAAGATGACTCAGGTTTCCAGAAAGATTGACTAGATGAAGGGCAATGCCATTAGCCCAGATCAGGGACATAGGCAGAGAAACAAGACTGGGGACAAGATAAATTTTACTTTTTTGTATAAAATTTAAAGAATGTGTATTACACACCAGGGGTTGGGGGCACTTTACATGCCATCTCACTTAATCTTCTCAATAGTTTTCTGAAGTAAGTCTTGCCATTATCCCCATTTTAGAAAGGAGGATAGCTGAAGCACAGAGAGGTTAAGTGCCTTGCTCTGGTCACCCAGCTAAAATAGGATGGAAATTTGATGTGAAGGCAGCAAGAGCTCTTGCTCTTTATCGTTGTGCCCACTTCCCTGAGATGAATTTTGAATATGTTGAGGTGCTGGCATTCTAGGGCTATCTGATTGTTGGTATAAATTTTGCAGATGAAAAATCTAGTTCCTTTTCTGATTTGTTTTTATTTTCCTTCTATTTAGGTGTGAGTATTTGCTGAGGCTTCACATGCAATCCCATTCTCTTCTCTTTCTAGATTATATCCACTTTCATGGCTGCAACCACCACATCCATGGGACGACTCCAAAGCATCCATCTCAGTCCTTGACAGACAGTTGCAGATCTCCAGCTGATTGTCAAACACTCAGTTGCAGAACTGCTGCCATAATGTGTTTAAGCTCTAACTGAGGATCTGTAACTGACTAGCCATGTGAACTCGGAACTGTCACGTATCTTTCAGAACTTCAGTGTTTCGTTCGACAACAAGAATGGTTTGAAGTTGAATATCTACCGTACAAGACTTTAAGGCCTAGGAGGAGCCTTGTCTATCCAATTATTGACGGGACCTCTTTAGCCTAAGGTTCCTGTAGTTGTAATGTGTGCTGTCCAATACAGTTTAAATTTAAATTTAATTAAACGTATGTTCAATTGAAAATTCATGTCATCTGCTTCACTAGCCACATTTAAATGTTCAGTTGCCACTTGTGACGGTGGCTACCATAATGTACAATGCTGATATAGAACATTTTCATCCCTGCAGAATGTCTCATTGGATAATGCTGTAGGTTAACCAACCACCACGTATAAAGCCAAATTTATCTTCCTCTCCATTAGCTCAAACTTTATACTTCCTACGTCTCATAGTAGCATTAACACCATTGTTATGGACTGAATTGTGTCCCCCACCAGATTCATATGTTGAAGTCTAACCTCCCCCCCATATGACTGCATTTGGAGATAGGGACCTTAGGGAGGTGATTAAGGGTAAATGAAATCATAAGAGTGGGAGCCTAATGCAATAGGTCTCGTTCCTTACAAGAAGAGGAAGAGATATCAGAAATCTCTTCCTCTCTGCACTTGTGCAGGCAAAGAACATGTGAGGAGGCAGTGAGAAGGCAGCCATCTGTAATCCAGGAAGAAAGACTTCACCAGTAACCAACGCTGATGGCACCTTGATCTTAGATTTCTGGCTTCCAGATCTGTGAGAAAAGAAGTGTGTTGTTTAAGCCACGTGGCCTGTGGTACTCTCTTATGGAAGCCCAAGCAGACTAACACAACTCAGAAAACTGACCTTGAAACCCAAGGATGAAGAAAAGGGATGCACCACTCCCATTCACACCTTCTTACCCAAACTTGATACATCTTCTTCTTCTCTGTTGAACTGATCCTCTCTTTTGAATATATCTTGAATAGTCTCCTTCCTTTCCCTTTCCACTCCTAACCTAGCATCATCTCATATTCGAGATGCTGAGCTACCTGGCATCGTTTTTCCTACTACCACTCTAGATTTATAAACCAATCTTAACAAAAGATTGTTTTCATTCATGTTATTTTTTGTCGTAAATCTTCAGAGGTTCTGGATTAACTCTGAGGAAAGGCCCAAATTCCTTACTCCAAGATTCCAGTCGGGCTGCTATCTACTCTTAATGTCTCCCTCCTCAAGCTGCACACACTCGAAACAAACGCTCTTCTGACTCACACTCGTCTGTGAACGATTACTGACCTTGCATCTGTTTAGGCATCTCGATCCAGAATGTAGGTGAATCCTGCTTTACGTTCTGACCATTCCAGCTCCACATCATCCATCGTCTGTCATCCCCAACGCAGCCACAGCTCCCTCCCTCTCTCCTAAACTTCACTCATCATCAGCAACAGCATCACAACAGAAACTACAAAAACGACCATTTACTGAGTGTTTACTATGAACCAGTAAACGACCTTAGAACTTTAGATTAACTATCTTACTTAATTGTCACAAAAATCCTATGCAATCAACATCACTGTCACCGTTTTCTAAGCGGAAAAACTGAGAATCATATTGATCAAGTTAAGCTAAGTCTTAGCTTATTCCTCTTTGTCACAGTCTATCCTCAACACTGATTTGATGCTTAGCGCCAGAATATCTATCTTTTCAAGTGCAGATCCTGTTTCCCCTACGAGGCTGGAAGCTTCTTGAAGTCCTGTGTCTTGGACACTTCATTCAGGCATTGAAGCTGATCTCAGACTATACTGATTTCTTTCTCCTTACCAATTCTCAACAACTTGCGAGCTTCTCCTTCTAAATCCCATCCTTTATATGTTGGCATTCTCAAATGCCAGTTTTAGGCCCTCTGTTGTTCTTACTCTAAATGCTTTGCGTTGTAATTTCATGAGCCTTTGGCTCCGTTACCAGCTGTATGTGTGGCTGAGCATTGCATGTGTAGTTCAGGCCTGCCTTGCATGCAGGCCAAGTGGACTCCTCTGGTCCACAGAAAACCCTTGTGCAGAGAAAGGCTGGACTCCATCAGGGATACTGGAACTTTCTGTTGTGACCTTTGGCAGGGCCAAGAGTAGGGGGAGGCAAGTGAGGCCCCTAGAGCACAAAATTTAAGGATGTACTTACTCAGGATTATGAATTTGCTGACTCAGCACTTGCATGAACCTGAGAGCAAGTCCTGGCCTTGACCTCTGGGGTCAGCCTAGGGAATATGCCTGGGGCACCAACAATGTCTGCTACGGTCCCATGGCCATTTTACATTTATTATTATATAATACATTCAGCCTTATATTATAGACAGTGCTTTATATCACACTAGCCACTCAAAAAAAAAATGGCTGTGATGTTGAATTGAATTCCCAGTATCCTTGGCCTATCTCTGTAGTGGAAGGCTGTATGAGAGCTCCCATTTCCTTTCCCCACTCTGAGATTCATCCTAGACCAGCAGAGACAATATCTATAAAAGATTTCCTGACTAGGAGCCGGCCTGGTGGGTTAGTGGTTAAGTTCACATGCTGTGCTTGGGCGTCCAGGATTCGCCAGTTCGGATCCTGGGTGCTGACATCCGCACTCCCTTATCAAGCCATACTGTGGCAGGTGTCCCACATATAAAGTAGAGGAAGATGGACACAGACATCAGCTCGGGGCTAATTTTCCTCAAAAAAAAAAAAAAAAGATTTAGGGACTAAAGGACTAAAGGGAGGCAACAGTCACCGGAGGCAGCAATTCATGAACCAGAGCTAGAGCAGTGGTTCTGAGTGTGTTCCCTGGATCCACAGCATCAGCCTCAGCTGGGAATTTGTTAGAAACACAAATTCCCAGGCACCACTCCAGACCTACACAGTCAAAAACTCTGGGAGTGGGGCCCAGCAAACTATGTTTTTATAAACCCTTGGGTAATTCTGAGCTAGAGAATGAGCAGGTAGTGAATCAACATTAGGGCCGGAAAGGATTTCTTGGAGCTAGCCAGAGGGAAGAAACTGTAACCTTAGGATATCGGTCTTGTTCAGAAGCAGAGCTGGGCAAGACTGACCTTGGGGATGCGGTTCTATTAAAGAAAAAAATGGAAATCTGAGAAGCTTTTGACGTTAAAGAGAAGGATTTAGTTTATAGAGAGTTTCAATCTGTTGAATAAAATCTCAAAGAATGAAAAGGATCCTGGGGACCCTTTGAGCGTCAGGGGACACTCAAGACGAGACAAGCCTGCTCAGAGGAGAGCCAGATGACAGAGAAGACACAAGCACAGCAGGGGACCAGAACTTGGCAGGGATACACGACTCTCACGAAAAATGCAGACAGTCTTCAGTTTGGTCCATGTAAAGACCCAGAAGAAAGGGTGGAGTTTGAAAGACTGGGAGGGAAGGACGTGTTTAAGACTGTGAGTTTCAGAAAGAGTAGAGGAACTTACATGGTTTTCACTTAGGACTAAGAATGCATTGAAGCCAGTAATATTCATGCCAGGCTCACTCAAGGGGGGGAATTGATTTTTCCCAGATATTAGGCTTTGTATTAGTCAGGCTTTTCCAGAAAAATAGAACCAAGAGGTAAATGTAAAATGTGTGTAGACATTTTATATATATGTGTGTGTGTGTGTATAATGTTACATATATATGGAGAGAGAGAGAGAAACAGAGAGATTGAGAGAAATTTATTTTAAGGAATTGGCTCACATGATGGTTGAGGCTTGGTGAATCCAACATCTGATGGGGTAGGCTGGCAGGCTGGAGACTCAGAAAGGAGTTGCCATTTGAGTCCAAAGGCAGTCTGCTGGCAGAATTCCTTCTTGCTCGAAAGAGGTCAGTCCTTGTTCTATTAAGACCTTCAGCCGATTGGATGAGGCCCACCCTCATCCAACTGCCCTTATGGAGAGCAATCTGCTTTATTCAAAGTCCACCAATTTAAATGTTAATCTCATCCAAAAACACTCTCACAGAAACATCCAGAACAATGTTTGGCCAAATATCTGGACACTATGGCCCAGCCAAGTTGACATATAAACTTAACTCTCACAGGCCTGCACCCAGGCGAGCTGACGGCTCCGAGGCTGGTGGTAGGGGTGCCAGTGGTGTGGTCTGCTGCTCCTGCATTAGACAGCTGGGAGGAGCAGAGGTTTGACACGGAGCTTCTCACTAAAGGAATAGATGACCTTATTTCCGTTCTGCTCATTTCTATTTTTAAGCTGTGTATATAACACTCTATTTAGAGGAAAGGAATGAATTACATGAATTTCTACAAATAAATCAAGAACCGCTTCTTCCTTAATTATTTGAGGCACTATCTCTAAAATTTTAAATTTGTTTCCCCCTACCATTCTCTCACTCAAGGCTATACCAATTTCTAGATTCTGCCTCAGCATAATCCTATTGCTTTTCGGGCATTTCCTGATTATCCTTCATCTATTTTGACTCTATTTTTCCCTGCCTTTTTTCTGTCTTTATTACCTATAAAAATTAATAGGCATTTGGACTATGCTGAATTTTTTTGTTATTATGAATAATATTGCTATGAACATTTATGGACAAGTGTTTTGAAATATATGTGCACTCATTTCTCTTGGGGACATTCCCCAGAAAGTGACATGCATGCACACGCTCAATTTTATGGGACTATGTAATACAAGTTTCCTCAAGCTGTGATGAGAATTCCAAGTCCTCTGCCTTCTCACCAGCACTTGCTGCTGTCAGTCTTGCTGTTCCAGCAGGTTTAGAGTATTTTATGTGGTTTTAACTTGCATTTTCCTGAGTACTAACAAGTTTGAATTTGTTTTCACATGTTTGATGGCCATTTTGCTATCTTTTTTGGAGGAAAGTACCTGTTTTTATTTGGGTTGTCCATCCTATAGATTTTTTGGTCTTACTTTATATACTTTGTATACAAGCCCTTTGTAGATTATGGGTATTGTGTATATCTTCTCTTGCTCTATGGCTTGCTTTTTCACTCTTAATGGCATCCTGTGATAAACAGAAGGTCTTCATTGTAATGTGGTCCAATTTATCAGTCTTTTTCTTTATGGTTAGTGCTTCTGTGTCCTCTTTAGAAATATCTCTCAACTCCAAAGTAATGGAGGCTGTTATATTAGAAACTCAGAGATTTTATGTTTTGCCACTTATCTTTAGCAAATACTCTCATCTGGAATTGATTGCATGTAAGGTAGGAGATGGGATGAAGGTTGATTTTTGCCAATATGTTCCAGGTCGAGTCCCTAGGAAACAGAATCTGGGGCATTGAGATTTGTGTGCAGGAGTTTTACTGGGGTAAGACTCTCAGGTGCAATCTGAGAGGGAGCAGAGGAAGCTGGGTGGAGGGAGATGTTAAACTGTGGTGATGCTGTTGCATTAGTGACCTAAGCTATTCCCAAGGGGCACTCTTGAGCTGGAGTGGTCCTTCAGAGATCAATCTGGGCAAGGGCCAGGATTTTGGGACCCTTGCATTGACCAGTCCTTGGATGTGGGATACACTCAGCGACAGAGTATACTCTTGGATGAAACAGCTTTCTTTGGCTAAAGGAAATTCCCAGAGAGAGATGGAGCTGTAAGCCATCAGCAGCCAACTCTCCCAGCAACTGAGAGAAGGAGTAATTCTGTCCTAAACGTGGATCTGAGTAAACCAGTTGACTCAGCATGACTTATTGAAAAGATCATCCTGTTCCCAGTGTTCTGCAGTGCCATCTTTGTCATACATTTGGGACCATACGTGTGGGTCTGATTTTGAATTCTATTCTGTTTCATTGGTCTCTTTGTCAATCCTTGAGCCAATACCACAGTGTCTTAATAACTGCAGCTTTATCATAAGTCTTGGTATCTGGGACATTCTGTTTTTCAAGATAGTCTTGGCTATTCCTGGCCCTTTGCATTTCTATTTAAGTCCTAAAATCAGCTTATCAATTTCCGCAGATACAAAACGTCTGCTGAGTTTTTGATTGGGTGTATATTAAATCTATAGATTCAATTAGAGGAGGATTGACATTTTAAAAATATTGGGTCTTGTAATTCATGAACTTGATATATTTCTTCCCCTATTTTGTCCTCCTTTAATCTCACTAAATAATATTTTATAGCTTTCTGTGTAGAGTTCTTGAAAATCTTTTCCCTAGCTTTTTTTGAATGCTGCTGTAAGTAAAAAAAATATTTCATTTTCAAACTATTTATATTGGTATGAAATACAATTGATTTTTGTATCTTTCCTCTGTACCTGGCAATATACAATATACTTTGTATCTTGTTAGACTTATTTATTAATTGAAATAATTGATTTATAGATTATTTTGGATTTTGCACATGTATAATTATGCTGTCATTGAAAAATGACAGTTTTATGTCTTCTTTTCGACTCATATAGTTTAACTTCTTTTCCCTCCTTTAGGGACTATGATATAACAATGAATAAAATAACAGGTTTAATAGCCATAGTAGGTAATTATATCTCAATCTATTTAATCAATATTTGACTAAAGGACACTTAAATTTGTTCTCACTTTTTCATAAATAATGCTGCAATGAGTGTCTTTTTATGTACATTTTTGTGCGGTCATCTCATTCATTCCTTATAATATATACCTGGATTTCGTGAAATAATCTAGTCAACAATTAAATTAAATACATATAAAGTAAACAAAACATTTTTAAAAATTATTTTATTGAGGTCACATTGGCTTATAACATTGTGTACATTTTAGGTGCACATTATTATATTTCAGTTTCTGTATAGACTGCATCATGTTCACCACCAATAGACTAGTTTTTATCCATCACTGTACATATCTGCCCCTTTACCCCTTTCGCCCTCCTCCCACCTCCTTTCCCTCTGGTAACCACCAATCTGTTCTCCTTATCTATGTGTTTGTTTGTTTAACTTCCACATATAAGTGAAACATATAGTATTTGTCTTTCTCTGTCTGACTTATTTTGCTTAGCATAATACCCTCAAGGTCCATCCATGTTGTCGCAAATGGTACGATTTTTGTCTTTTTTATGACTGAGTAGTATTTCATTGTACGTATACACTGCAACTTCTTCATCCATTCATCTGTTGATGGGCACTTGGGTTGCTTCCATTTCTTGGCTATTGTGAATAATGCTGCAATGAACATAGGGGTAGATAGATCTTTTTGAATTATTGATTTCATGTTCTTTGGATAAATACCCAGTAGTGCAATGGCTGGATCATATGATATTTCTATTTTTAAAATAAGTATACATAGTTGTCAGACAGCAATGCATTTTCTTAGTAATTTCTCTTTTGAGTTACAATGGGATCACACTTTTATGGAAAACGTCTATGGTCTTGAAACGTAAATTTAGAAAAAAGATTTTTGTGAGATGCAAGCATATCTACTCCTCTGTATTTGGTACTCTGTCTATGGTACTCTGACTTCTTGGATTCTGACTGTCTTACTGTATTTTTATAATCTCTTTATAGTGTAAGAATTTCCTGATTTCTTCACCTAAATGAAAACGCGTTTTCCCAACATTTTCTTTTGATATTGCAAAAAGAAAGCAGAGAGAAAGGGAAGAGAGAGCGAGATAGAGGGAGCAAGAAAACTAAAGGGGGAACAAAAGAAGTGTAGCTAAACTATTTGAGAGCTTAATTCTCCCCTCCTTTCATTTCAAGGTAGTTGACTGTAATTCATTGCCTCAGGGCAGGTGTGTGGCAGGTGGAAAGCAGAACCATCTGCAGGAGGTTCCTGGCTTTGTTTGAAAAAGTTCAATCTCAATGAGAACAATAATTTCCCAGAAAAAAAAATTCCCCTGGTCTAGTATGAGAAGAGGTACATAAACCCACAGCAACAGTGACCCAGGTCTTGTTTCCTGGAGGTGCCTCAGGGAGGCAGCAAGCTCTCACAGAGGAATATTGGCAGGGGGATCACAGCGGAGTTGACAGATAAAATACAGGACATCTGGTTAAATTTGAAATTCACATGGACAACGAACAAGTTTTTGGTACAATTATGTTCCAAATATTTCATGGAGCATACTTACACTAAAAAATTATTTGCTGTTTACCTGAAATTCAAATTTAACGGATGTCCTGTTTTTTTGTTTGTTTGCTAAATCAGGCAACTCTGGATTACACGCACCTCAGAGCTCAGTTTTGCACGTGGCAGAGATTCCGGTGGCCCATGTATGGTCTGACATGCATCAGAGAGCCACTGGGTCTGGGTCTATACAATCAGGGGCAGTGGGTATGCTGGTGGTAAGTGGAGTAAACAGGTGACTGAGGACTAAGCCCCCACACCCTGTCACCGTGTGAAGCCTTACGAGGTGTGGGAGAGGTAGATCTTTCTAGAATGTCTGAGGCTGAATTTTTGATTTGCTCATTGAGATGAAATATTAAAGTAAAAATTAATTTGTTTCCTAGAATATTTAATAACCATATTCCATTTACAGCTGAGTTTGTAAACTGAGATCTTTACCTTGTGATGATACAAACACACAAAAAAGTTTGAGATTCAAAATCTGGGTGATTGGCAGCTGGACTCGTTTCCCAATGATCAGATCTCAAGAAAAGGCTTCGTTTGTGTAGGATAGGAGCAGAGCTAAGGGTTCAGGATGAAGGCCTGTGACAGCTGCCCACTCTTCCGTCTGAAGATGTCCTCGTGTGGTTCCTCTGCTTTCTCTGAGGTGCTTCTGAGTTGCAGAGTACATGGGATGAGGGAGAGACTTGCCCTGCTCAGACCCTCAGGGCATGCACCCAGCTTACCCTCATTAGTCACAAGCAGAACTCTTGCTGCCACCTCAGAGCTGGATGATGGCAGTGGGAAATATTAGTCAGTCTTGGTCATAAAGAATGTGGCCATGACCAGGATTGTAAACTCAGCCCAACTGAATGAGCTTCTCCAGGGAGCTATGTGTGTAGGAGGTGAAACCACCCCCAAGTCATATATATTTTTTATTACTACAGAACTTTGACTCCAACCTTGCACGTGGGTCTCCTGAGCCTGGTAAGTTTAGCTAGACTGTGAGCTGTTGCAAGGACTTCTTTTGTCCCCGTGTCTTAGAAGCCGAGCCTGGCAGGTTGTTTTCTTGACCATTTTTCCCTTGGCTCACACCCTAAACTTTAATGCCTTACCACCATTATGGTAAGAAAAAAAAAATCCCACAAGAGTCAAAGCCAACAAGGAAAAGATATCTTATGAGAGATAACTTAGAGATTTCAGAAGGCTCTAGAGTGGCCACGTTGACCCATCTACTCAATGCTACTTTTTTCCCCACCTCCCCTCTGATCTCCTCCTGACTTTTGATAGGAGGCTGTTTTACTCCACATGCTTTGGTGAGGATGTTGCTGGGTGGTGGGGAGGAGGTGTATCTCTCGCTACGAGGGAGATCCTCAGCCCACATTTTTACTTCGGCTGCTCAAATGATAAGTTTAAATAAGGAAAAAGAATCCATAAAAGGAATTCAGGTGGGTACCTTAGGCAGACGCAAGAATTTTTTTTATCCTCTTCACTCTTTATGCTCAAAAGATCTACCCCTTAGCACTGTGGCTCAGTTCTCTCCTGGTCCTTGTCCCATATCTGCCCTCATCTTAGGAGGGAGTGAGTGCCAGGATGGGGTAAACCCAGCTTCCTCAATAGATATTGTGATATAAAGCCAGTAAACTGGAGGCGAAAACAAATTCATCAAAATTTGCAGGAAGCTCTGTCCTGGTTTTCAGGAATTTACCAATTCAGAAGTCATTTGGCAAGGAGAGACCAATCCCTGGGCACTTTTTTCTGACAGCTACCCTTCCCATGACCTCCAGGTCAATTTTAGAGATGAATTTACCGATAATCATAGAACTGTTGCATGAAGTCAAAAATTCTCTGCCAATAGTTAAGAGGTATTCTGTGATCTGGCCTTTGTTAGTTCAATTCCTAATTTACTTGGACTGAGTTAACCAGTAAAAAGCTTAGTTTTAAGAAAATACCTGGTCTAAATGTTATTATTAAGTTGTACTGAAAATGTGGCTATTTTTCTAGCTTGCTTATATATCTAGCTGTCCTTCCCAACAGCTCTCATTAAACAGCTTCCACAGTTGCTTGATGTTTAAAAGCAGACCCCTAGGCAGGGCTTCTGTGTGCTTATCTATTATCAGAGAGAGAGATCTGACTTGATACCCTTGACTTCTAAATGAACACTGAAATCAGCCTCTCTGGGGTATCTGGCTATTTTCTTCTTCCAAGAGGACTAAACGAAGGTTCTCATAGCCCAGGTCCTGTGGGAGGTCAGCATTCTTCCCTGAATTCAAACCTTCAGTCCCTTTTAGAGAAGTGCCGTTGAAGCAGTGCCCTGTGTCCCTGTGGCAGGAGAGAAGCTCATAAACGTTATCTTTTCTCTTTCTCATCTTTTGTCTGAGGAAATCCCACAAATAGCTATATTTCCAAATATGTGAATGGCTCACTATTTATATCTAGTCTTCAGGTGCCATAATTATCATAATACATATAATTAAATATGTCAGATTAAATTTGTGGTGTTACCTAATTTCAATATTACTGTTTATTTGTGTTTAAAACTCCAGGATAATTTCATATGGAAACAGGCTGTTCTGTCATTGATCAAAACTGGCTTTCTGGAGAATTATGTTGTGCCTCTGTGATCTTGCCCTGTACCCCATGCTGGAAGTTTAGCTCCCCTCCCAGTGGGTATGCAGCTTCTCATTTCCTCAGCCTTCTGTTCATGATTTATGGATCAGATAGAGGGTGATGTTGGCTCCATCTGGAAAGTGGGTCAGCCAGTCTTTGAGGAGATGCATTGGAGGCCTAGAAATAGTGTTCTGGGTGCAGACTTCATAAGTTTAGAGACTGATAGGAAAGGGGAGAAAGGACTTAACTCTCAGAAAGTGCAAGCAAACTTCAGCCTGAAGTGGACTGCCATCAAAGATAAAGGCTCGGCAGAGTGTGAATAACAACTGTTGTTAACTGTTAACACAGAGATCTAGTTGACAGCAGGCACCGAAACCCCTTCCTCATTTCAAACACCTCCCCCAGAGGCCTGGTGGAGCACTGAAGCTTTCCACAAGTAGATTGTTGGCCTTTGGGCTAAGCCAGTCAGAAAAGTTGACTGTTACTCAGGAGGCGTAACATGCTAGCACCTACTGGAACATTTACACCATTGCTTTGTCAGATGTGTCAGCCCAATAAATTGTAAAGGTGGGGGGGTCCTCTCATAGCTCATGAGCATCATTCATCTGGGGACAATGCCGTAGAAGCAATCAAAATTAATAGTGATTTCTTTTCTCTCCTCTTTTCCTTTTCTTAGCTTCTTTAATTGACCTCTGGAACTTGGATTTACTATAATCCTTTGTTCAATACACTTTCAACATTGGTCAATGCATGATATGGTTTATTTATTAATTATTTTTAAAAAGCACCCATGAATCTACCAGCTAGTACCAAAGCTAGGATATTGACAATACATCACATCTAGCCCTATGGTCCTTCCGCATCCCATTCTCATACCTGCCCCCACCCAAAGAGCTCAGCCACCTCCCTGAATCGTAATTTCCTTGCTCTCATTTTCATATGTGTGAGTATATCACAGTTTATTCACTTCTTCTCCCATTGATGAGCATACAGGTTATTCCAGGGTACTCTATTTAAACAGTGATGTTATTAACATTCTTGCACATGGTATACATGTGCTAGAGTTTCTTTTGTGTCTATATCAGTAGTGGAAGTGCTGGATCATACAGTAGGTGAATGTTTGACATTATAAGATAATGCTAATTATTATTATCCATTTACATTTCCACCAGAGGTGCATAAGAGACTTTGTGGATCCACATCTGCTCCATCCTCTCCACATTCAGTACCAATAACTTGGTATTATTGGACATTTTAATTTTTGCCTATCATATAGATTTGCCTTGAATCTCACTGTGTTTTGTTTTGAATTTCCACACTTACTAATGAAGTTGTACATTCTCTTCATATGTTTACTGACATATTTGTTTCTTCTGTTTTGAAATTTCTGTTCTTGTCCTTTACTCATTTTCAATTGAGATATAAGTGCTTTTATACTGATATGTAGGAAGAGCGATTTTTTGAAAACATAAAGATAATTTTTAATCTCAACTTAGGATTCTACTCCCAAATGGAGTTGGCATAAATTATTTTATATGTTAATATCATTCCTACACTAGGAAAATCTCATTTGCATCTAATATACAGAAGGTATTAATGGGCAACATTCTTGACCTTCAGAAAATTACAATACTGAATTCAACAATTTTCAACCATCTCAACCATCATCATCCTGCTTTCTCTGTCCGCTTCCAGTCCACACCACCATCATCTCTTTATTTGACTACTGCAACAGCTTCCTAACTAGTCTCTCTGCTTCTACTCTGGCCATCCTCCTTTCGCCTATATGGCAGCCCGATGATTTTGTCACTCCTGTCAAAATCCTCTCACAACTTCCGATCGCCCTTGTAAAAAAACTGAAACTCATTGCCACAGCACAAAATCCTTATGTGAGTTCATCCTTGTCTTCCCTTTCCCTGGCCTGCAACCACACAGTCATTTTTGCTGTTCCTGGGACGGACTAGGCTTGATCCTCTTTCAGGGCTTTTATGATCATTATTCTCTGCTGGGAAAGTTGTTCTTTTGGGTTTTCGCACGCATCACTCTTTCACGTCATTCACTTTGATCAGAGGTACTTTCCCTGACCACCAATCTCTCTATATTTTCTTACCCTACACTGTTTTTCCTCATAGTACTTATTACGTCTGAAACTTATGTTGCTATTGTTTTTCATTTGTTTTCTGTGGTCTCCTCTGTGGAATGTAAGCACCATGATGACAGAAACTTGACCTGTTTACTGCTATTATCACTTTTATCTAGAACAGTGTCTGGCACATAGTGAACCCCCAATAAGTGTTTATTTGTTAAATAAAGTAAAATAATAAATAACATAGATGAAGAGGCTACTCAAAACTTCTTCAATTGTCCACATAGGTATTCACAGATAGCGTTGTCAGCAAATGCAAATCATATCACACAAAATGGGTTCATAACAACCAAGATGATTCTAGATAGAATCAAAGGATGATTCTAGAAATATGTGAATTCTGGAGAACACCTAGAATTTGTAGTTCTTTTTTCTTTGTGACAAACTTTATTGAAATATGTTTTAAATATCACCCATTTCAAGTGTATGATTGAATGATTTTAAGGGTATATTATCAACATCAGTTTCAGAATATTTTCATCCCTCCAGTAAGATCCCTCATGCCCATTTACAGCTGATTCTTGTTTCCATTTCCAGGTCCAGGCAACCACTAATCTACCTTTTGTCTCTATAAATTTTCCTTTTCTGGACATTTCATACAAACACAATAGGTGGTCTCTTGTGTCTAGCTTCTTTTACTTAGCGTAATGTTTTTGAACTCTATCCATGACATAGCACGTGTCAGCAGTTTGTTCATTTCATGACTGAATAGTATTCTATCATATGGCCGTACCACATTGTGTCTATATCTTTGCCAGCTGATGGACCTGTAGGTTGTTTCTAGATTTCCGCTATTAAGAGTAAAACTGCCGTGAACATTCACGTAGCACATTTTGTGTGGACATGGGCTTTCACCTCTCTTGGATAAATACCTAGGAGTAGAATTGCTAGGTTATATGGTCGTTTATATTGAACTTTTTGAGAAACTGCTAACATGTTTTACATAGCGACTGTGCCACTTTACATTCCCACCAGAAGTGCACGAAGGCTCTTGTTTTCTCATAACCTCAACAACATTTATTACTGTCCATCTTATTTATTATAGCCCTTCCAGTGGGTATATAATGGTATCCTGTGGTTTTAATTTTCATTTCCCTAAAGACTAATGATGTTGAGCATTTTTTCATACACTTATTAGTCATTTGTATATCTTCTTTGGAGAAATGACTATTCAGAGAGTTTGTAGCTTTTAATGGTTTTAAGGGAAGGGAAACATATTTGTGGAAGTTTTCTCAATAGACGGAATTAGCTTCTACAAAGGCAGATAGAACTGGAGTGTACAAGTTACTTATAAAGGAAGAGTGTAGATAGCATAGCTTTGTTAGAATGAAAGGTCTCCAAAAGTAGCGAAGGACTGAGAGGATGGGCAAACATGTTGCTAAATGGTCTTGAATGCCAGGTTGAGTAATACAGCATGAGAGGAGACTGAATTTTGATGCCTACAATAAGTATTTGAATTAAATATGTATGCACTAGTTTTCTTGTTTGTGAGGACATAACAAGATATATTCCTCAGTCTATTATAGAACTGTAGGAAAGAAACAGATTCCAGTGACCATTTGGTTCATTTGTCTATTGAGGCAGAATTAAATATAACTCATTTCTCCTGGATTACGTTTCTACTGGAGATCACAAATTACTCTTCAAAGAAAGAGATTCCCTTCAGTTCTTGGTTAATCCATTTCAATTAAAAAACAACCTCGATATTCAGAAAAGCTTTCTTATTACTTTCTTGAATTTTAACCAAATTTTTTTTACTCTAAAATATCTGATTTGAAACATAAAAACAACCAGTTGAAACAGCTAATTTTCATCACATTTGGTACTCATGATACTGCAGATTCTTGAAAATTGTTTCTCTTTTTGGTCTTCTGTTCTCTAGTCTGCTTTTTCTATGCAATATATAAGAACCTGTCATTTCTATAAAGTGCTCATGAAGAACCCATTCCTCACCAGATACTATGGTAAGTGACGGCCAGGTGCAACTGAAGTCAGCCCATTACTGAAGACCATTCATTGATACCATGAACAAAAGGAGCTGAAAGTTTCTTGTGCCAAAACTTCTCTAAAATTCTCCTGCGTCTGAATAGGGAGCTGTTTGTAAGGACCAGGCAAAATTTTCCCTGAAATTGATCATTCCAAAGGGTACATCAAAATGACAAGTAGAAATGATTTATATGTGCCACAGGATCCAGGCTTCTGCAGTAGACTTACTTAAATGCTGGTACCAAAAGCAATCAAAAGAAGACATTTTTAAATAAACTTCAATAACCACCTCACAGATACGGATGTTCTCTCCTCCCTTTCCTTGGGGACAATTCAGACTTATAGCTAATTTGTCACTGAGCACTTGATGTCTGTCAGAGGAGGAGAAGAAGAAAGAGGAGGAAGAGGCAGAGAGATCAACTGACCAGATATTAGATAGGAAATCTTAAAGTAAATTTCTTTACCTCCATTTGTTTTTTTAGGGATAGCAGTGGTCTGGAGGAATTTTTTTTTTTTAAATTAGGTATATATAACATTACTCAAAATAAAATCACAGATCTGCAAAACTCTTGTACTTAGATGCATACTTAGGTTTGTCATTTTCTTAGCCTGAAGATATTTCCATTGGAACATGTGCAGTGATTTTCTTCTTTCACTATGTTTTGTTGGAATATATTTCTGTGTTAATGTTTCTTGGCTTTATTTTTCCATACAGTCCTGACATTAGGATGATATCTGAAATTTCAACATCAACATTATTGAATTAATTTCCCTCAAGTTTTTTAAAATAGCAAAAATTTTACAAGTAACTTAGTATTATTCTAAACTTGTTCTTTATGACTTCTTTTGGATTTACAGGTTTCTGTTCTTCATCAATGAGGAATTGTCACTAATTAGTGTCTCCTATGTGTGGCAGGCACTTGGAGTTCCCAACTTTCAAAAGCTCTTGTGTTAAGATAGCGAGCCAAGCCCCAAACTGATGATGAAGTAAACTCCCGTTATGCCCCAGGTAACATGCTGATGAAAACAACATTATGAACTATAACAACATATGGATACATATGGCGTGAGATGCTTCCCTCCAGCAAGGGAAGCAGACGAGATTGAGCAAAGACGAAATAATCGGTTTCCCAGCTCTTCTTATCCACAAAATCCTCTTTTCAATAAGTTTTATTTCAAATTTTCTGTTTTTACTTCCTAATGAGAAAGGAAGCCAATCCTTGTATTGAATGGAGTTGGGCTTTCAATAATTTGGTGTGATTTTTTGTAAATACCGTATGGGTCCTTTAATGTGTGGCTAAATGTCAGGTTAATCATGGAAAGTCGTTTAGGGAAATACTTTACACATTCAGGATTTTCCTACATAAATGCCATTTCCTGGTGTTTTATTCCCTTGTGGTCAGGAAGTTCTTCAGGTGTCACGGTTTATAGAACCATTTTGTGTGCATGGGGGCAGGAAGGGTTAGGGGAAACTAGCAATTTGGGTCAAAGCCCATGTGACTCTGTGGAAGATACTGTGTTTAGTAGTACTCAAAAAAGTGCACTTCATTAGGAATGAAAACAGCACAAGTCATGACTTTACAGTGAAAAGCAGAGGCGATGACTCTGGAAAGAGAAGGAGTGTTGTTAGAAGTGATGCTGACAGGGAGTAAGAGTTTTAAGGGTAAAATGGAGGCAGTTGAGAATAAACTGTTAAGTAAAAAACATAAACATCTTGGGTAAGCTTTCTAAGTTGGAAATAGAAAACCAGAGTTTTTTTTCTTAGCAGATTTCAGGCATCTTTTCATCCATTAATGTTGACTTTCTCTTTTTTTCATGGAAAAGTGAAAGCATATGGAGGTGCCAGATTATAGCAGTGAAAAGCACAGTGCAGAGTAGTGGTTCTCAAAGTGTGGTCCCTGGACCAGCAGTGTCACCTGGAAATTTGTTAGGAATGCAAATTCTCAGGTCCTATTCCAGACCTACTTAGTCAGCAATTTTAGGGGTAAGGCCACTAATTTATGCTTTGACAAAAACCCTCCAGGTGAACCTAATGAGTATCAACATTTGAGAACCACTGGTATAGTGATTAAGAGGATGACATCGGGATCCCGATGACTGTATTATTTTAGGCAATTCATTTTTTGTTTTGTTTCTCATCTGTAAAATGGTGATAGTACCAAACTCTCAGTGTGGTAATGAAAACTTAATGAGCTAAAGTGTGTAAAATCCTTAGAACTGTGCCTGGCCACTGTTATATAAATGTTTAGATGATGATGATGATGATGATGATGATGATAATAATGCTCTTTATAGGTGTTATTTTAATTTTTTTTTTCACAGGCTACATTTCACAATTTATAGCAAGGCTTTGTGTTTACCAGGAGATCTTCTCTCCTAATATCTTAGGGTTATTTTCCATGGCTCAAGGCAGTATTTCTCAGCATGTGCTCCATGGATCATTTGCATCAAAATCACCTGTGGTGCTTATTAAAATGCAGATTCTCAAGTTCCACCCAGATTCACAGTGATGATCAGAATTCTCTAGTGATACTCCTGCATCCAGAAATTTCAAAACCGCTGCTCTTGGATAACAAAGACTATGATCTTCATTTTGCGAATGGGTACATGAAGCACAAGGATAGCATATGCTTAGGGAAATCCAGAATCTCAGAAAGACCAGGAATAAGAACTGGATTTCTGAGCTTGTGTTTTGTCGACAAACTATGCTATCTCTTTGTAGTTTTATTTACTTTATCAGGAATTTGACTGGGGTTGTGCCACTTTATTTTCTGAGATCTAGCATTATTTAGTCTAAAAACATTTACCTCGTAAATCTAGAACTATCAAGAATGACGAGTTCCTGGAAAATATACCTGGACCATTATCCATCACTCAGCTGCAATTGTCCCAGTTGTGGATGTATCTAATACATCACTCTGATGTTACAGATGAAGCAAAAGGGCTGTGAAAGGTTGAGGAAATTGTCAAAAGTCACATGACTAGATAATGGCAGAGCCTAGAGTACAGCTGGGTCTCCCAAATACCAATCTGGTGTCCTTGCAACATATCCCACTGTCCTAATCCTTGCTGATTTAAATGATTTAAGGCAGCTCTTACAATTTTTAAATAACTCTATTTATACTGCTCACGTAAAATCTGATCTCAGCATTTCTTCTTTTTTTTGAGGAAGATTGGCTCTGAGCTAACCACTGCCAATCCTCCTCATTTTTACTGAGGAAGACTGGCCCTGAGCTAACATCCGTGCCAATCTTCCTCTACTTTGTATGTGGGACTCCTGCCACATCACGGCTTGACAAGTAGTGTGTAGGTCCATACCCGAGATCTGAACTGGCTAACCCCGGGCCGCTGAAGCAGAACGTGCTAACTCAACTGCTGTGTCACTGGGCCAGCCCCAGCTTTGACTCATTTAATTTTTTTTTACTTCAAGATATGCTAACATCATATTTTTCTTTTTATAATAGTGATAAATCAATCATATAACGACAACTAATAACTCATAATTCCATTACATATTGCTTTTTCATCAGTGCATATTCAACGGTTCTAAACTAATTAGACTGACTTTTCAGGCTGTGATGAAAAAGCTTGGGGCCTTTTCACACATGGCCTACAGGTCATGTATACATTCTTTTATTATAGGTAAGCTCCTACACAGTGTCAATATGCTTTTAGACAACTTAGTTCCTAATTTTGAGGCCACACAGGCATATCTTTCCACCTCTACAAATTCCACTCATGTAACTGGTGGCGGGTGGGGGGGGTGCTATTCATGTCAGGATCACTTGATTATTTTATAAAATAATTTTCCTTTTGTCTTAATTGTTTGTACTTTTCCTATTATATATGAACTTCAGCTTATTTCAGTTATCTTCTTCTATTCTGTCCTGCTAAGAAGGGAATATTTGTAGTCTTAGTGCACTCATATACTACTCTCTCTACCTAAGGTAATTGCTTTCCATCCTACCCTTAGCTAGTTCACTACTACCTACTACCTAGTTAACTACTCCTCATTCTTTAGGTCTCAGCTCAGTTGGTACCTCCTCATAGAAGTCTTTCTTTCCTTTATCTCTTTACAGAAGAAGCCCCCTACCCCATACCCTACTCTATCACTTTACAGTGTTTATTTCTTCATGGCACTTATTACAATGTGCAATTTTTGAAATTTGTTTGCTTTTTTATTATCTCTCTCTCCTCATTTGACTACAAGGTCCATGTGTCTATGCTGCAGAGGATGTGTCTATTTTGCTCTGGTACCAAGCACAATGCCTGGTATGTAGTAGAGGCTCAATTAACATTTGTTGAATGGATGATGTGTCTTTGTGAGTTGGTGTGGAATTTTGCAGTCTGCTTCCAGGAGTATGAGTATGTGTCAAATCTTGGTCTTTTATAATAACCTATTTTGGATTATCTCCTTCACTGATGGGCACTAACATAGACATAGGGTTTTCTGCCTATTCAGTTACCTTGACTCTAGATCTATTAAATGGGCCAGGCCTCCTACAGCATTTGGACCATGGTGCCTTATCTTGAGTGGATCTAGGATATCTAGAGCATTCTAGATCACAATGCACGATCTTCTAGAGCTTGCATTCTATAGTAGTCTCCAGCCACAGGTAGTTATTGAACACTTGAAATGTGGCTAATGTGAAGTGCCACATGCCGTGAGTGTAAAAATATGCATTGGATTTTGAAGATTTAGTATAAACAAGGTAAAATATGTCAATAATATTTATATTGTTTACTTATTTAAATAATATTTGGGGCTAAATAAAATATATTATTAAAATTAATGTCACTTTTTAAACGTGCTACTGGAACATTTACGATTATACCTCTGGATCACATTTGTGCCTCATGTTATATTTCTATTGGACAGTGCTGCTCTAGACCCAAGTAGTTCACCCAGTTGTTTGGCAGTGTAGACTGAAGGCAATCCACTGAAGGGAATGCTAAAATTGCTAAAATCTCATAGGCTGCTCCTTCTTATTAGATGAAAGGTGAAGGGCTGGCACTCCCAGAGCGTGGTTCAGGTGCCATTTCAGTACTCCGTCAATGTTAAATCACGAAGTTCAGATGAGCTTGTGTCCCAAGACAGAAACTTTAAATGTCTTGCTAGCGGTCATATGTTTTGCTTAAAACAATTCTGGGACAAGATCTCAGGCCTTTCAGTTTTGCTGAGTCATTGAATTACTTACAGAAGGACCTACTAATAAAATTATATCTTCCTTTTTAAGCATCATAATAGAAAATTTTATAGAATTGTTAATAAGTTGTGTAGGTTTTCTACAAACATCAATTAATGAGGAAATTACACTTCAGTCATTAGATGATTAAAGAGTTGGGACATTATATTGTATACTCTGATAAATTAAACAAACAGAAACTGCTATTTTTGCCACATATGTTACAGTAGAGCATTAAACTGGGATGACCTTTATTTAGCAAAGGAGCATACTCTGCAAAATAAAATTTAAATAAATTTTAGCAGCATTTGAATGTGAACATGAAATCTACTTGTAAATAGGAATCTAATAATCATTCTTTGCATAGATATAAAAACTCATTTGGAGACCACGCACTGCAGTTTGGAAAACTGGTTGCTATGTTTTATTCCAAAAGCCTTAATCACTGACGTATCAGGCAAACTTCTCTTCTAAGTGAGGAGATGGATTTTTAAATAATTAGCTTCATCATCATGATCTTCTGGTTCATTCATTCACTTAGCAAATATTTAGTGAGAACCTACTGTGTGTCAGGCATTTCTGTGTGCTCTAGGTGCTCAAGATACTACAGTGATGAATGCAGGAAGTTTTTGCTCTTTGGAGCTTACATTACAATGTTTAGGTATTTTCTCAATGGGGAGAATGAAATGAAATGGTAAAGTAAATCTAAGCAGTGCTATCTTAGAATGTCAAGAATGACATCTTTGTAAGTTGGGAATTGAAATGAATTTGGGGTTTTCTCTTTGTGATTTTCTCGGCGAATTTGAAACTGGAGATGCATATGGAAAGTGGATGTGTATAAAGCACTATAGATCCAGTACTAATTAGTGTTTTCAGAATGTTAGAAGACACTCTTAAAGCTTCAAATAAAACAATTCGACTGTGTTAAGGGATTTCCCAATAATTTGGGGCACCTTGGCATACTTATTCAGCTCTTCTTTCTTCTGCTGGGATATCCCAAACTCTAGTTAACCAGGTGTCTTAGTTCTTATACCCATTAATTCTAGGAACTTCCAGTCAGAATGACTTCCTTTCTCCCTCAGACTCACTCATTCTCCTTCTCTCACATTTTGAGTCCTGCTCTTTGCACATGTTTTCTCCCTTCCGCATATCCATTTGCATACACTTTCACAGGTTCCCATTCATCCTGGCCCTCTTTCAAGCAGAGGTTCCTTAAATATGGCATTTTTTCTTAAAGCTCAGCCGGTAGATGTCTCCATTACTCCCTTATAGCTAAGACCTCGGCAAGTAGCTTTTAATCATTTCTTTAACCGACAACAAGGAGGAGGATTTGATAATTTGCCTAAAATGAGCAGATGCTCGGGAGGACACGTCTCCATCCTACGTCCCTCCCCTCTGATTTAAGTCAGAAACGAAAACTCCTTTCTAACTCTTTTCCAGGCAAAAGAAAAGGCTGCTTTAACTAAGCATGGAAGACGCCAACACCCTCCTCCTCAGTACGTCCAAGTTTCCTTCGCTCTGAGCCACAAACGCTCTGCTTCTCCCCTCATTCCCGCCCACCCCACCTCCACCCCGTCAGGTTTCCGAGTCATCAGGGAACGCGAGTGGGTGAAAGGACTCGTCTCTGCTGCATCCCGCGCCACCGCCTGCTCCTGCGCCTCCTCCGTGCTGCCTCGGGTTCAGCACTGGACAGCTCCCGCCCCAGCCCAACAAATGGCAGTCGGCTGATTGACAGAGAAGCCGACCAAACAGGGAACTCGATGACTTGAAGCAGCCCTACAAGGGTTTGGTTGCGGCCAAGCTGCCTCTTTAAACCGGCTTTCCTCCTGAGAGCAAGGAGAGGCAGGAGTGTGGTTTGTGGCCAAACCTAAAGGTTCCAATTAACTAGCTGCCTGGCCCTCCCGAATCCAGAGAGACAAACGTCTTAAAAGAAATCTTCGCTCTTTGGGACTCCCTCCTGCCCTGGCGGTGCGGGACTGTGCGCCCGCGCTCCGCGCCTCGGGGAGAAGCGAACGAGGAGGAGCCAGAGCCGGGAGGCGGGAACGACCTGCCACGGGTGAGATGATGGAGCAGCGTCTTCAGCGGCCGCGGCGGCAGCAGCAGCAGCAGCTCTTGAACACACCTCAATGAGAGCGGCGGTGGAAGCTGCTGAGCAGAAAGACGTAAGCGGGCTAACTATAGCCGCCGGGAGCGAGAGGGGATGTAACCTGTTCGGCTCAAGGCTGTGAGGTGCGTAATCTCGAGCCGACCCATTGTGGAACGGGTGCAGCCAGCGTTGCCACAGGTGATTCGATTTCCTGTGACGGTGGCTTAGCCAGCCGGGCCAATTTCGAAACATTCTTATTTTAAAGTCCTTTTGGACTGGGTGCCATCCGGAGAAAGGGAAGACTCCTAGTAAAAGTCTTAGTATTGACAAATTGACGACTGAAATTTAAAAAGTGATTCCTCCCGTTACCTCCTCTCCTCTCCGCGAGGCAGATGGGAGCCATGGCTTATCCGTTACTCTTCTGCCTCCTGCTCGCTCATCTGGGTTTGGGAGCTGTTGGCTCCAGCCGCGACCCTCCGGGACGTCCGGATTTCCCTCGAGAGAGGACCCTGAGGGCGAAGCAGCACGCCCAGCAGCCGGCTCGAGCCTCTGCCTCGGACCCCTCGGCTCCCTGGAGCCGCTCCACCGACGGCACCATCTTGGCGCAGAAACTCGCCGAGGAGGTGCCCATGGACGTGGCCTCCTACCTCTACACCGGGGACTCCCACCAGCTGAAGCGAGCCAACTGCTCCGGCCGCTACGAGTTGGCGGGCCTGCCGGGGAAGTCGCCAGCTCTAGCCAGCTCCCATCCCTCCTTGCACGGGGCGCTGGACACGCTGACACACGCCACCAACTTCCTCAACATGATGCTGCAGAGCAATAAGTCCCGGGAGCAGAACTTGCAGGACGACCTGGAGTGGTACCAGGCACTGGTGCGGAGCCTCCTGGAGGGCGAGCCCAGTATCTCCCGGGCGGCCATCACCTTCAGCACCGAGTCGCTGTCCGCGCCGGCCCCGCAGGTCTTCCTCCAGGCCACGCGCGAGGAGAGTCGCATCCTGCTCCAGGACCTGTCCTCCTCGGCACACCACCTGGCCAACGCCACGCTGGAGACCGAGTGGTTCCATGGTCTCCGGCGCAAGTGGAGGACCCACTTACACCGCCGCGGCTCAAATCAGGGGCCCCGGGGCCTGGGCCATAGCTGGAGGCGCAGAGACGGGCTTGGCGGGGACAAGAGCCATGTCAAGTGGTCTCCGCCTTACCTGGAGTGCGAGAATGGGAGTTACAAGCCCGGGTGGTTGGTCACTCTCTCCGCTGCTTTCTACGGTTTGCAGCCTAACCTGGTCCCGGAATTCAGGTAGGGAGGGAAAAAAGGCAAGAGCAAAGCCTTCCTTCCGGTTTCGCGGGTGGGTGCGCGCATGGGGGAGGAACACTTGGCTGTGACACTTACACCTCCCACCCTCACAACACAGACCCAGGCTGAGGGACACACCAGGCGGGCGCATGTGCTTAGGGACCAGAGGCGCCCAACGTTTGTCAGCTTCAGGCGCTCAGGGAAAGCCGTTTTCTCAGATCAGGTTCCCTGCAAGGGGCATGCGATGGGGGAGAAGTTGGTAAAGCTGAGAGAAACCTCTGATGCCCAACGCTTCTCTTCAACCCTCGGGAGAGCAGGGAGGGGACTTCCCTATCGGGGTGATGCGACAGAACCCGGCAAGCTCAGGGTGTGCCTGCCTGCTGCAGAGTGGTGAGCATCGGATGAGAGAGGAGAAAAGGGAGCGGAGGAAGTCAGAGTTCCTCGTTCCTGCCTCTGCCTGCTTCCTAAGTGTGTAGCTTTGGGCATCAGTCTGTTATTAGTCAGTTACCAGAGCGAGTAATTAAAACAGTGCAATCCCCTCGACAGTTCCGTCCCTTCAGCAGTGAGTCAGTCTCAGCAGCATAGCTGTCCCCAGCGTCCAGACTTCACAATTTAGTCATTGTGCTCCTCTACCCATCTCCCTCCACCCCCCAACGCCCCCTCCTTGGTCCCCTCTTTCTCCTGTTCTGTCAGGTGTACCTAAGGGTTCCCCAGCTCCTCCCCTACTCACACATTTTATAAACGAACCTGCTTGAGTGATCTGAGGCAGAGAGGGATTAGCTCCGACTGAATTCACTCAGGGAGCTCGGAGGAAACTTAGTAACTTCTGTATTTCCTGTCTCAAGGTGTAGCACTTGTGGGAAGATGAGAATTTGCAAATTAGCAGGTGGTAACTCCTGCCCTGGGCAGTGCCTGATCTTTGAGGTGAGGAACTTCTAGAAGTAGCCCTTAAGAGTGGATATGAGGAAGGAACAGAAGGAGAAGAGACCCCAAAGGGGGCTTGAGAGAGGGCCACACATTGACTGTGATCCTCCTCAATTCCCAGCATGGAAGGCTCTGGAAAGAAGGGCTTGGAGGTTGAGGTTGCTTCTGTACTTTTCAGGAACCTGGTGAAAACTTGTGTGTGTGTATTAATTATCTGTTTGGCACAACAAGGACAGGATGCCCACCTGGTGAAAGATACCAGGCCGAGTACTGTGTGGGCAAATGGGGGGAGTCAGAAAGCTTGTTTCTCTTGGCACTGTCATTTACTGCCAAATGACCTCAAGCAAGGTGCATAACCTCTCTGGGCCTCAGCTACTTACCTATCAAGTGAGGGAGTTGAACTAGATGGTCTCCAGGGAGCCATCCACTTATAAAATTCTGTAGGTTTTAATGCTGGCAACACTTGAGAAGGCAGAAATGAAAAACAACCCCCTTTCTCTGGTTCTGTATGACCATATTAAACGTGTGTGTGTGTGTGTGTGTGTGTGTGTGTGTGTGTTTCTATCTCTTTTAAAGATCTTGTAAACCAGAGTAACTCTTTCCTACTTTCAGGATAATCTCCTTCCCTCCCGATTCCTGCAGGCTCATTAGTAAGGGCTGAGCCCAGCTCTGAGTCTTTGCATGTTGTTTGCTCAGACGAAGAAAGATCAGCAGATGCCCGTCCCTGCCAGCAAATTGTCTGTGGATTTCAGATTAAACTTTTCAGGGAGTTAGGTCCCAGGATTGATCTATTTATCCATCCATCCATCTAACATTTATTTTATGTCAGGCTCTGTGCTAACTGCTTTGCAAGCATTATCTTGATTAATCCTCAAAACAACCCTATGAGTTAGGTTTTATTATTTTCCAGAAAAGGAACCTGAAGCACAGAGAGGGTAAGCTTCTTGCCTAAGATCACACAGTGGTTAAGTAGTAGAGCCAGGATTTGAGCTCATTTCATACTTTTAACCACTGTGCTGAATTCTTACAAAGGTGTTCTAGGAGTGCTGCATGTAATGTAGCTGCTGCATAAAAATATATGTATTTTCAAGGCTCAGACATGGGACTGAGGATGAGAACCATTCATTTTCAGAATTATTTCTCTTAAGACTCAGAAAGCATAGGTCACCTAAATGAACTCAGTGCCTTCTGCCAGGCAAGATGAAAAGGCTGAGGACACAAAGGGTCTGAGGTTGTGAGGGCTCACATGCCCCCTACCTATTTTTTGGACTGCATTCAGAAAATAGTTTGTTTCCTCTGGCTGAGTCTCTTCAAGTGCTTTCATAGTCATGGATGGTGTTCTTTAGCCAAGGCACGAAGCCAGGCCGTTTAGTGTCTGGCTCTCTACAAAAGCTGGCTCGTCCTGGCAGCATGCATGAAGAGCAGAATAAGTGCTCTCCTGTGAGTGCTTCTGCCCCACGTCCTATGCCCCTCAAATGCTGAATTGAGGATTCACACAGATGTTAATTATGGAAACTGGAAGAAATCTTAAAGAGATCAGATGGTTCCTCCTGTTGTTTCATAGAGAAAGAAACAGAAATAGAAAGGTGAAGTGGCTTGTCCAATATCCACATATCAAGTTTGTAGTAACAACAGAAATAGGATCCAGGCCTTCTGCGTCTGGTTCATACTGTGCTCGATTTGTATATACCTAACCTATTTCTGTGGCTCTCTGCACCTCTGCACACAATGTATGGTGGGGGACATGGTTTAGGCTTTATCATCTTTAAGGCCAAAAAAATTAGCCCATAGAACATAGCAGTTCATTTTTTGAAAAAGATTACATTATTTCACACATTTGAGATAATATTTAAGTGGACCTTTCCTGCCTCTTCCTACTTATAAAAGGCAAAGGTTTTTTGTTGTTGATGTTTTATCATCTAAGATGTACAGCCTAAAATTCTATACTATAGGCGAGTAATATTGTATGGGTCTGGTAACAGGGTAAACCTCAAACGAATTTTTGGGAAACCCTGTTTAGGAGCTCTAATCATGATTTTAAATATGTTTTGAACCTGTAGAGTGTTATTTGCAGAAAGTCTTATCTGTAATGAAAAATCCATTGACAATGATTTCTTTACGGAAGAGAAAAGGAGGAAAAACTTTGTAGTTAAAATTTTCATTTAAGATCAGTTAGTATTTCCCCAGGTCTTGCTTATAAGATTCATGCATTTAAATTATATGTTATTTTTAGAGAATATAAGTCCAAAACATGAAATTCAAAAGTAATATGGAAAACATGGTCAACTACTGTATTGTATTAATGTTTATCACTGTAAAACACCTCTCAGAATAAGTCTTATTCCCCTCTGTTTCTGAATGATACAAATATCTTAAATTTTCAAGCCTAGCATAAGACTCACATGGGAAGAGAAGTTTATTGCTCATTTCTTTCTTTTCAAAAATGACCTTAGTTGCTCTAACTCAATGTCTCTCTTTTTTTTTTCTGGGAAAGATTTGCCCTAAGCTAACATCTGTTGCCAATCTTCCCCTCTCCTTTTTTCCTCACTTCCAGAAGCTTCCGTACATAGTTGTATATTCTAGTTGTAAGTCCTTCTGGTTCTTCCATGTGAGCTGCCACCACAGCATGGCTTATGATGGACGAGTGCTGTAGTTCTGTGCCCAGGAACTGAACCAGGCCATCAGGGCTGGCCCTCGAGTCATTTTATATAGTCCTATAGTATAAAAATTTTAGTTCTCATCTTCCATCCTAGCAAAAAAAGCAAGAGTAATAATTTAAGGTATACCCTAAGTTATTTTTATCATATTACGTTTGTGATGTCTTTGTAGAGTTTTCCTTAAAGTTAAGTCCTTCGGTTTCGCATAGTAATTTTTCTTTGTGGAATTTAAAGTACTATGAAGTTGGATCTCATTTCGCTGAAATCATAGATACCTTCCTGGTGGTACTTGGAACCGTTCAATGCCTAGGATGGATATAAGGTATTCAAGTGTTTGTTTAATTTAGATTAAAGTGAAGGAAACTTTGGGAATTAATTCTTTCTTGATGAGCTGAAAGCGACATTGGGATTCATTTGGTTCCTTTCATCTTCTCATCTTACATTGGAGGAAGCAAGACTCAAAGGGCTAAAGGAATTTGCTAGAATAGCATAGCTCTCTTGTAGTAGGTTCACCTACTATTTGTCAGATGCTTATATATACCACTGCATTGAATTCTTAGTATTTGTAGGTATTTACAACTTCAGGAAAGTTGAGCAGCATGCCAAAGGTAACAAAGGTAGTAAATCAGGGACCCCAAATCTAACTGAGATCTATCCAGTTATGAGGCTTGTATTGTCTTTCTACTACCCTATGCTGCTGTCTCTTGATTACCAATTTCGTTTTCACCCTATTCGAAAATATAACATGGTATTGGCTTGAAATAATTAATATAGTTAGCCAAATAAGTTATATACACTTATTCTTTTTAGGCCAATCACACACTCAAGTATGTTGTGTAGTGAGAAGAGTATTAAACTTGAATCAGAACTTTGCCTCAAGTCCCAGTTTTTCTCTGTCTGGCTGTTATTACCTGTTTGGAAATCAGTTTCTGCACAATTAAAATGTGGTCATGGACTAGCTGACATCCAAATACCTTTATAACTCTTTGTTCTACGAGTTCTTAAGTGGCCTATCCAAATGATCAACAAGTAAGCTTTGGAAACAGGGCTGATACACATAAATGCAGTACCTTGTGGAAATGATATTGATGGGGGAGTAACATGCAGAGGAAGAGGAAACCAAGTAAATGTTAGACCTGGTGTTTGGTAAAAAAGGCAATAGGGCAATGAAGGAAAGATCACAATGGTGTGGAAAGCCCTTTTTGGAAACTAACGCAATGAAACTTGGTGTTACAGATGCACTGACTCCTGAGGGGTCACGTCACTCTCTCTCCTTCACACGCATATACCCACCCATCTCTATCAAAGATTCTGGCATAGACCTCTGCTTTCAACAAACGAGGACAATTCACATAGTATAAGAGAAATGACCACCTTACTCTAGGCCAAACATATCCTATGTCTCTCTTGTGGGCACTGGTAGTGGTGAAGAGGTTACCTATAGGAGCAGCACAGAGATGTTTACCTGGGTTATAGATCAAAGGGTTTTTAGATGAACTTCTGCTATTGAGGCTTTTGAGTCTCAATTACTTCATCTGTAAACTGTGAATAGTAAAGTGTACCTCCTTTGAGATTGTGAAAAGGCTAAATGAAGCACTGTCATCATACAGGAAGTTCAGGAAATATTTTATATTGTAGCTGCTGTCTTCCCGAATACTGTCCTCAGCTGAATATAAGCTTTCTTCATTTAGCTGTATTAAAGTCATGACATTTATAGTAATTTATAATTTATATAATGGTTTAGTTTCATTCTTAATTATTGTGAAGCCTTGTAATGATGGTGGATCATGGTGGAAATACTGGCCTTGGTGACAGCAGATGTTGGCAGCAGCCTAGATCGCATCTTTGATTTATGATATTACTGAAGGCAGCAATTCCTTTCTAATCCTCAGTTTCCTCATCTGTAAATTGAGGGGGCTGGACTAGGTGACCTGTAGGGTTCCTTAGAACCCTAGAAGTCTATGATTATACACGTAATTAAATGTGTCACTTTAATATTTGAAGTTTTATTTGATTATAATCCTGAAATAAGTTAATGTATGCTCATTTAAATGCTGATCATGTTCATATATGTTCAGTATTTCACTCTATCATGGTCATTTATTCACAGACTATTTAGAGAAAGCCCTCTTAATGTACATTGAGTTAAATCTATATACAATGGAAATGAGAACTCCATTTCAAAATAAGAAAAAGCGTGATCTGAGTTTCCAGATCTTGAAAGATCCCCTGAAATTCACTTAAAGTCAACAAGAAACTGTTTCACAGATTTCTAAACCAAGGGCCTCAATATACCTGCCTAATTTCCATCAAGATAATCAATGTTTAGGCATTCTGGAGCTCGTTACTTATTATTCTTTAAAGACAACTCATCTTCAATTTGCCTTGGTAGTTGGCTTTAAAATTTCAAAAAGAGCTATTTCTTGTGGTACAGCAGTGGCACACATTATCTTACCATTTTCTAGAATATCCATTCAGAAGCAGAAATGGGGTTTCAAAGACTGCTAAATAAATTACAAGAGGATATGCCTACCTTTTGGAGATGGAACTAGTGCTCTTAGTAGGCTGATTTCACAGTCTCAACTGCTGGTCCATTCTTTAGGGTTTTAAGGCTACCCTTTTCCACCATGCACTGTGTTTATGATTATATTGTAATATACTGGGATGCCAAGAAGTATATTGTTGATGTTATTTTGCACTTGGCTGGTACAGAAGCAATAGGGCCTGTTTGTTTTCTCTCTTCAGTTTTGGATTGGTGTTCACGGGGTTATTTAAGCAGAATTACTAAAACAGTACATTGGGATTTTGATAACTTTGGCAGCTTGATGGCCACTAGGTGCAAACAGGCAGTTCACTGGTACTGAGGCTATGCATGGGAAAGTTTGCAGCCAACAGTGTTTTTAAGTTCTTCTCCAGACAGCTATGGCATATGCACTGGTGGGGGGGCAGGGGGTTTGCTGGTCTTTTAATCTTATTTGCTTTTCAGATTTTAGTAAAAAACCATTTCTATGTGTAATTTCCATTTTGGCTAGGCATTTACTCATCCAACAAGTCTTCCTATAGGAAAAACTTGACCTATAAAAATACTTAGGTGAACAGGCTATGAAATACTTCTTCAGTTTAGGAAAGGATTAATTCTCTTGACTTAAAGTCTTTCTCAGACCCCCCTCCCTGCCTCCTCTTTTCTACAATGCCAAACCTAATAGAGGAACCATGACTGACTTTCTTTTTTATACCAAAGGATATTATAGTGCCGCAAAGGAATCACAGAATACATCTAGCTTTGTTACCTTCATTATAGGTAGAATGTATAGGCAACACAGATTAACTTAAATGTGATCTGACCCCAAGATCATTTTCCTCAAAAATCCTGTTACCTTTTGATTAAAGAAGGCAGTCTTTCTCACACAACTAATAGTTCTTATTAACTGAGATCCAGTTAATTTATATTCATTATAATATCTGTTGTAACTTTCCCCGTTTAAAAAGTATATCTAGACCAAGACAATGTAGGATTTAAAAAAGTCCTGTCCAGTTCGCCAAATCCCCAGTGCACCTATAACTTAAAAGGAACCTTAGAATTATATGAGATTTTGGTTTACTTCTTTAACCTAGTTTTCTCACCATTTCTGTGTTTTGTCCAATGTGTATGCCTTGCTACATTATTATGAAAGGAGTTTTATAGAATAACTTGACACATAGCTTTTATCTGAGAAAGAGGAAAAGGTATTATAGTATAGAATAATGTATTTTATCAATCCTAAAATGCACCTTTTCCACGTTTTGATGTCTCTCAAATTGAGATGTGTCTTATGATTGAGGGCATGTCATTTTCCATTAGGCATACATTTTCTTTTGGTGGAATGCAATGTAATAGTGCATCTTATAATCAATGGCATCTTATATTTGATGAACTATATTAGGAAATGGGAAAGTAAATTCCAAGATCTCTACAACTATAAAGATCTATTATCATCTATAAGTTATTAAGATGTAGCAAAATATGCATACATGGAAACATAAAATCTGGACCTTATTGCTGTATACAAATTAGATTGCTATCTGTCTTCATAATAATTTTGTTAAAAAGACAAGCTATACTGTGGCTGGCCCCGTGGCCAAGTGGTTAAGTTCGAGCACTCCGCTGCAGGCGGCCCAGTGTTTCGTTGGTTCGAATCCTGGGTGCGGACATGGCACTGCTCATCAAAGCACGCTGAGGCAGTGTCCCACATGCCACAACTAGAAGGACCCACAACGAAGAATATACAACTATGTACTGGCGAGCTTTGGGGAGAAAAAGGAAAAATATAAAATCTTGAAAAAAAGACAAGCTATACTAAAACATGTAATCACATTTTCTTTTTAATATATATGAAATATACAAAATATTAGGCCAGAAGATATGGAAACTTTTATATTCAGAATAGGTGAGGTAAGGATTATCAAAATATTTCCCACAGCATCTGGCAAGCATTTCACTCACACTGGGAAAATGCCTAGGAGGGTGAGAATAAACGACCACATATGGACTAAAAATAGGAGGGAATATTTCTCTTTCTAAATTGCTTAAAGGTTTCAGAGTGGAATAAAAACTTCGTGGTGTAGCCATGTAACTAGTTTTGGTTAATGAGATTTAAATGAAATTGTGGAAGTGAGTGTGTTTTCTTTCTCTTTTCTAGTCAGCTGTCTGGGATGGAATGAAGAGTCTGATTCTCCCCTTATTTGATGCCTCAGACCGCTGTGTAGAGCAAGGTTTATCAACCTCAGCACTACTGACGTTTGGGCCAGATAACCCTTTGTGAGGGGGCTATCTTGTTCAATGCAAGATGCTGAGCAGCACCCTTGGCCTCTATCCACTACATGCCAGTAGCAACCTCCCTACCGAGTGTGACCACCAAAAATGTCTACAAACATTGCAAATATCCCCTGGGGGGTAAAAACGCCTCTGGTTGACAGGTGCTAGTGTAGAGGGAACACATATAAATATGCTATTCTGGGGCTATCCTTATTTCAAGGGTTCTATATGTACATGTGTGTATGTATATATGTGTGTGTATGAGTTTGTCAGATACATTTCTATTTATTTATTTGTTTGTCTGGAACATAAGATCGTTGCATACATAGAACCTGACATGAGAACTGTCTAAAACTTTGATGGATCAATGGAATATTAATTTACATTTATATGTCATCAAGACTCAAAAAGAACATCTGGCCAACTTATTTGCAGAATCTGTTGCTAAGCATAGTTTTACTACTTATATATTTATTTTTTTTTAATTTTAATTTTAATTTTTTTTAAAGATTTTATTTTTTCCTTTTTCTCCCCAAAGCCCCGAGGTACATAGTTGTATATTCTTCGTTGTGGGTCCTTCTAGTTGTGGCATGTGGGACGCTGCCTCAGCGTGGTTTGATGAGCAGTCCATGTCCGTGCCCAGGATCCGAACCAACGAAACACTGGGCCGCCTGTAGCAGAGCGCGGGAACTTAACCACTCGGCCACGGGGCCAGCCCCACTCCTTATATATTTAAATGCTATATGTTTATGGTTTCCCATTAAAGGATGCATTTTAAAAAGAAAATATGTATATGTGTGTACATGGATGTCTAGGGGGACAGAGCGTGGACAGGGGGAAAAAGTAGTGAGTAGACAGGGGTGGGGACAGGGAACAAATGCAGATGAATGAGAAACAGTTAGCAATCTATCATGCTGTGGAATATTATTTCTCATGAAGCTCTGTTTATCACTTTCATAGTTCTGATGAAACTGAACTGTTTTTCCCCAGTAGATAGTGAGGAATCAAGTTCCTGAAGATTTAGCCATTATAAAGATAGGCTGACTGTGCTTGCATTTCAGAACTTGACTTCAGGAAGTCAAAGCTACTATCAGGCTAATGCAGAGCTTATCCCATTACGGGAATATTAATACCTTACAATATATAATTTTAAAAAGCTCTGTTTGCAATTTTGACTTTATTGATTCAACTAGAAGCTATTCAGAATTTGAACTTGTTATAAATGAAATTCCTGGAAGAAATAATTAAGATGATATATTACATAGACATTATTTAATGCTTTAATAAACTTACGTTTAAAGATGCAGTTATCAATATTACTAATGTCTAGAATCCTGTTAAGTCAGAGGAGATCTTCAAAAATAACAACGATGGAAAAGAATGTTTAGGCTCCACAGTGTAAATTACCTCAGCACCAACCGACGCCCGACTGTTTCTTCACCTGCTATCCATAAACGTGATATCTGTGAGCTGCAGTGACAAGGGGATGAGGAGCATGCTGTTGTACCCTGTTGATTATGGAGAAATTAGAGACAATGTTGTGCATGTTAAGAGATGAGTCCAAGGCTCATGAAAAGAAAGATGAAGATTATTATTTTTCTCGATAAGGCAAACTTTTGAGAAAGCTGTTTCACTGGTTTGTGGGAAGACTCTCATAATACGGTCCTCTGAAAGTTATTTAGCAATGTATTTGTCTTTCCACTTTTTTGAGAAAGAGGCAAATGACAACAATTGGGGCATTCTTTAAAGAAGCAGTGTTTCAGTAAGTATCTTGGGAAAGCTCTTTTTCAAAGAATTAGAATTTTAGAAGTAAAAAGGATTTTAGAGATCACGTAACCCCATTTGTTTTTACTTTTACAGGTGAGGAAACTGAGACCCAGGGAAGCAGTGAGCATCACTTCCACTAGCTCTGGCTGCAGGGAACTGGCAGTTTAACAATAGGTGCAAATAAAAAGACCCTGAGTCATCAAGTAAAGGTTAATTTATAGTCACTCTTTACTGATCCCAACCTGGCGGGGCATCAGACTCACCTGAAAAGCTTGCTAATACCTTCCTAGATCCTCCTCAGAAACCTGTGAATGAGAGAATGTGCGGACACGTTCAGAAGTCCCTATTACAAAGTCTTTATAATGCAGAAGCGCTGGTTCTTAAATACAAACTTGGGAAAAAGTAAACAGTATTTGATAAAGCTGAAACACATGTAATTCATTTTACAAGATTTTAAGAATAAAAATTAAAAATTATGCTTAGTGACTTCAGCTTTAGTCATCCAAAAAATCTGGCTGCAGGCCATTCTGGGGACCTGACACATTCCAGTGTTGTGAATGGCCCTGTCAGTAGGCGCAGAACAACTAGCAGGTTCTTTATGAAGGAAGGGAGACCACAGGAACCGAGCCTTGGAACGGTGAGCCGCTGAGCCACACGCTCTTTCTCCCTCACTTTATTTTGGGTTATTCTTTGTCTTCTCACCTTTAAAACAGGGGGCTGTCATGAGAGCAGCTGCTTATTATTTGTCTCTTTATGTAAATATCCCATTTCTCCAACAGTTCCACATGTCCTTCAAGTACAAGGACCACATTTGATGACTGCCCACATCCAGTGCTTCTTGAAAGTGCCTTGCATATTTCAGGGAGGCGGTATGGAAGTGTCTAGGAGGAACGGTTTGGGGATTATAAACCTAGATTTGAATCCACAGGCTTCTACTTTCACTTACTGTGTGCCATTTGGCAAGTTATTTAACTCTCTCTATGGCTCAATTTCCCTGTCTGCAAAGGGTGTAGAGTACCGCTCATGCTGTGAAGAGTAAACAATCTTATATATGTAAAGAACTCAGCATAATGTCTGGAATGTACTATTCTTTTTACAAAACATTACAGAGTATATAACATGTGTCTGGCTAGGGCTATAGATGCTGAGGATATAACAGTGAAAATGACAGACAAAAATTCCTGTGTTCATGGATGTTTTTGTGGAGGCAAGGGGGAGATAGATAATGAACAACCAAAATAAATGATTCTTGATAGAAACAAGAGTTATAAGGAAACAAATAGGATAGTGTGGTAAAGAATGGCTAAGAGGGAGGATGGGCTGCATTAAATAGGGGCGTCAGGAAAGACCTCTCTGAAATGGTGACCCTGAGTTAAGAAATGAAGGATGAGAAGGAGATACTCATGGACCAAACTGAGGTAATCATGTTCCAGATAGGAAATAGCAAGAACAAAGGCCATGAGACAGCAATGAGCTTCAACTGCTCTGAGAACAGAAAGTAAGTCAGTTTTGCTGGAACGTCGTAAGAAATGGGTTATGAGGTAGAAGATTAGAATAAGGTACGTAGCAGTACTCAATAAGTGGTTAAAATGTTGTGGCAATAAGGAAACATGTTAAATGCTTTAAAAATTTCTACCCCTATAGTAATATGTAAGTTGTGGATGTATTTTCATGTTTTCCCTTTGGATGGCTTTATTGAAGTGTTCTTGTTTTATTTTGGCTGCCTATTTCTCTTTTCTCCTTTCAGTCTTGGCCTTCCTGCCCATTTCCTCCCTTAGCTCTGGGAGCTTGGGTTTTCCAGTTTCTATGATGAGATTTCAGTCAAAGAATAAGCTATTTATAACTGCTCCATTCTTGAATGTGAATGAATAAATTGGAATATTTGAGAAGCCAGTGAGGTAAAGATAGAAAATCCAGAATTTCTTGCAAAAGATCAGATGGGTGCTTTTCTTGCTCTCTGGCTTAAACCTATAAAGTGAAACCCTTTCCAGACACACATAGCAGGACAATAAGGGGAGAGACAGAGCAGGTTAACTCGTGGGCAAAGCATTTTTCTTCTCACCAGCATGCCTGGGACGACACCCTGCAGGTCCCTGACCTCTCTCAAGCTGGTGGCTGCCAGGTCTTGTCATTTGGCACTTCCTGACACATACTTTGTTGCCTTTTATGATGAGGTCTAAGATGCTGAGGTCCAGGGCTGCCGAAAAACTGCCAGGAAGAGGCACAAGGCACAGAAATGAGACTGGAAGAGGCAGAAGGGAGACCCTGAACATTTGGACATGAATTTGGAGGAGGGAAGACTTTGCCCGACAGGAAAGGAAGTATAGGCAGGAGTGTATTTCTAAGGAAGGGTATTAACAATGGAAAAATTGGGATTTGGTTTTTAGGAAATGAAATCATCACCGTTAGCTTCTCCAATATGACAAATGTGGAATTTAGCTTCTTTATATTTCATTTTTTCCTTCCCTTACTCTACTATTTTATTAATTATATTTTTAATTTTTCTATTGGTTACCTTGAGTTTTGCATCTATAAATTTTAAATAGTATCTTCTATTCTTTATTTTTCTACCTTCCTACTTCTGTTTCCCATTCCAATACTTTTAGATAATTAAATATGGTAACAGTTATATTCTGTCACTACAGAAAAAAAACCCAAAACTTCTGTGCTTTGTTCATCAGTTGCCTCTAAGAACTGAAACTTCAATAACTGAATCTGTGCCATTTTCAGGAAGTTCCAAATTTCAAGGTCCAAGGATTATCTTTTCAGATCAGTTGTTCAAAGCCATCCTACCTTTAGTGTGTGCGTGTCTGCATTGAGACTTTTCATTTATTTTCCCCCTTGGAGTTGCTAATTGCCTTTCTTTTTCATTTTAAAGAAACAAAAAGGAACCACATGTTTTACTTACATTTAAGATCATCCAACTTCTTAACAAATCATTCTATTGGTTAAAGAAAATTCACATTTTTGTGGAAGACATCCTTCTTGGAGTCCCATCATTTGTACAAGTTGCTTTAGATCTTCTGCAGAATAACTATCATAGAAATCTTCCAAATTATTAAAATTTTGCATCCAATTGTGTGTTGGATGCTGGTCCTCTTATTTCTAGAATGCTGCTTTTTTCCTCCACCCCCTGGAACACAATTTCAAATACTTTTTCAGAAGAGATCTGTGGGAGGCAAAATTTCTAAGTCTTCCCATGTCTGAAAACGTCTATGTCTTCATGCATGATTGATTGATTGTCAGAATACAGAATTATAGGTTCAAAGTCATTTTGTCCTCAGAATTTTAAAGACATTGCTATATTGTTTTTAGCATTCATAGTTGCTGGGGAAAATCTGATGTTAACCTGATTTATTATACCTTTGTAGGTAATCTTTTCTTTTCTCCTCATGGAAACTTTTAAGATTTTTTCCTTTTTCCTTGGGGTTCTGAATATTCATGGCGATGTGCTTAGATGTGGTTCTTTTCATTCATCAACCTCACCACTTAGTTGGCCCTTTTGGACTTTTCCACTGAGAAATTTTCTTTTATGACTGTTTAAAATTATTTTCTCCTATCCATTTTCTCTTTCTTGAACTTCTACAGTAAGGTATTCAACTTTCTGGACTGATCTCTATATTTAACTTTTCTCTCATTTCCTATCTCTTTTTCTTTCTACTTTACTTTTTAGGGGATTTTCTATTTTTTTCTTCCTTTTTAAAAATTAAATTAGTTTTCATTTGGTAATCTCTTTTAATTTCCACAAGCTCTTTCTTGCTCTCAGATTCTTTTTTCCATAATTTTATGTTCATTTTCTTAAATTTGACAAGATTAATTAAAATATCTTTTAACTTCTCCTCTGTGCCCTGAATTCTTGCTGTTTCTTCCAGGCTCAGTTATTTTGCTTGTTCATACCGGTTCTTCTCCTTTATGCGACCAGTTCTCCTTAAACGTGATCCTTGGTTACTTATTTTAGGATGAAGGGCTAGATTAATTCATATAGCTAGATGGCATGAATTCTTTGCGACAGGTGTGTAGGCCTAGTTCCTCACTAGACCTCTCTGCTGACTGTCAGGCTTCACTCACATTAGGATGCCTGAGAAGAAAGTTGGCAGTCTCTGGCTCCCCCTAGACCTTTACTCCAGTAGAACTAATAACCATTCTAGAAGTTTCAGCTCTTCCCAGGCATTTCTTTCCATCCCTTTACAGAACAGTTCTTGGTTTTTAGCTTGGGAATAAATGTCATCGCTGCACACAAGGGAGAGGATGTGCCGACTTGTGTAACTGTTTAGAAGGAAGTCCTTCAATTCATCACCTTGATGCCTGCCACGTTTTCCACTTCCACTCTTGATACCAATTGACGTTGACCTTAAAATCTTTCTGGAAACTCTGCTGGAAGAGCAGTTTCCACCTCTGTTCCAGCCTTCTCCTGAGCAGGTTTTGGGCTTAGCTGCCACCACTCTGGCCTATCATCAGTATGATCCCAGAGAACTGTGTCAAATTTCTGGTCAGCTACTTCTCATTCCCTCTTGTATTTATTTACTGCCATTACAGTTGGATGTGAGCGACAAGGTAGAGAAACATATGCTCAATTCAGCAACTTAAACAAGAACTCGAACTTAGGTCTTCTGACGAGTCTTCTTGCCCTTATACCTAGGATATGGACATTATATTCAGCTCTTTTACTTATTAGCTGTGTGTCCTTAGGCAAGCCATTTCACCTCTGTGTCTCAAATTTCTTTATTATTTAGGGAGAATAATACTGACCACATATAGTTGCAATATAAATTGGGGGGAGTATCAGTCACATGCAGCTTCAGTGAGGATGTTTTAAAGGTGTCTAGCATAATGTCTTGACACATAATGACCACACAATAAATGATAACTTAAAATACAGGGTTCAATGCGTACAAGTAAACTCTTCATTCAGTTTGCATCTTGGGCATCTAACCAAAGCTCCTTATTTTAAATTCTAATGGGAACATTTTTTATTTACTTTATGGTCTTATTTACTGTTATTATTTTTGGATCATAAGTGTCCATTGGCACAAACTACGTATCTTTCTCTGAAAAATTACTATGAACAGCTTTGTTTTTATTGTTTAATATATTGAGGTCTAGAGAAAACAACATTTAGAATCAAAAAATGGTGCAGATTATCAATTGGGTAATTTAACTTGAAGAGCTACATAAATAAGAGCCAACAGAAAAAAAAGAACTTTAATAATTTAAGAAATTATTAACAAAAAGGATATTTTCACTTAGAAATTGTAGGCAACCACTAGCATAAATGGCGTATTTAGTTAAATCACTAGGAAACTCAAGATATGGCTTCATTATTATATATTTTAAAGACAGATTACAGTGTTCATATTAGACATTTATTTTCTCTGACAGAATATACTTTGTTCTTATTTTTTCTTCCCTAGCAATTAAAAAAATATGACTTTGGACATATTATATAACTTCTCTGAATCTTATTTTCCTGATCTATAAAATAAGAAAAGTACTTCCTCTTTTATAGGATTGTTATTTGAATAAAATTAGTGAATGGAGGTGATAATATAGGTGATCTCTGTTCTGGGTTTCCTGACACGGGATTGTCCCACCCGATTCAGAAATGGTCACAATTCAAAGAAGTGACATAAGGAACATGTGGATGTGTTGGATAAAATAAATTGTCCTCTTATTATTTAAAAATGAGAGAAAATGCAGCTCAAAATTATTTCAGTGAAAGAAAACCACAAAAATGAGACATTAGTCAGCTACCTCTGCAAAAGCAAGAGCCTCAACATATATTTTTCAGGGGAACAATCAGCTATTATCAAACTTTAAACCCTAGTGATTTTAAGAGATGTGCTGCACTTTAAAAAAGTATGTCTCAGGAGGCCCACGGTACAAAGATCGTATTTGCGGAAAAACATACCCTTCCTGATTGAGCTTACCTCATTTTATATTTACTGGTTCTCTTTTTATCAAACTTGAGTTATATTTTCCACATAAAAATGTACAGACCTTCCCAAGGAAGGTGTGACCTGATTGCCAAAAAGACTTCCAAGAACAAGAAGCCAGACAGATGGAAGACTGTCGTTTGTCACTATGTAAAGTTTTGGCAAGCTTCTCTGGACATGTCTGCTGCAAAGCAGTGTAGGGGAGGAGAGCATTTTCTTGCTTTAAGACAGACTGTTGTCAGATTCTTCTAGCTGTTCTAGAGGGGATCAGACTGTGTTCTTGATTCTCTTGTACTTGTTGTAGTCATGGGCTTGAGCTAAACAATAGCGATGCTGAATGTTTTTGTGGGCAATGTTTCCTGAGCATGAGAGGCCCCAGGTGAGGAAGTTACCCAGAGATGACTTAAGTCACTGAAATATGAATCTAGAATCTTCTACAGTTAGACGGTAACAGAAAGGAAACTGTTCTCCCACCCTTTAAGAAAATTCTTTTCTCTTTTCCTTGGTCCCAACCCATTTGCAACCAACCTGTGAAGTGTGCTCTTCTGTTCATACTCTGTGTGCAAAGAATTTTAGTTAAATATTGTTATATATCTCATTATTTGGCTTATTGTTATTCACACAACTCCGTTCAAAAAAATCTCTTCATGTTGCTATATATACAACCTGTCCATTCCCCACCACTACACAGTACCCTACAGAACCTGTCCAGTCCCAGGGATGGGCACCCAGGTTGTCTTTAATTCCTTGCCATTACAATAACTCTGCGGTAAGTTTAGATGCCCCTTTATGAGTGAGAATTTCTCTGAAAGATAAACCCCAAAGTAGGATTTCGGGGTCACAGGGAGGGGTAAATGTAATTTTACGAAACACTGCAAGATTGCTCTCTGGACAGTCTGCATCAGTGTACACACACACCAGCAGGACGTAAGGGCTCCTATCGCCCCACATTCCTGCCAACACTTGGCATTATACAGCTAATTTTTCGCCAGTTTAATAAATGTAAAGTGATATCTCACTATTGTTTTAAGTTGCATTTCTCTGATTACCAATGAGCTTGAGCATTTCTCCACGTGCTTCTAAGCCTTAAATTGGGTTTACTTTTCTATAAACTGCTTGTTTATATCCTTTGCCCATTTTCTATTATGATTCCTACATTTTTATTGTATTGCAAGAGACCTTGCAATATTCTAGATATTAGTTCCTTGTCAACTTTAAACATTGCAATATCACATAATCTGTCATCTTTCAGTTAACTTTGTCCATAATCTTTTCCCTTGAACAGAATTTTAAAAAATTTCTGATGTTACTTAATCAAAATATTGCCTTACAGTTTATGCTTTTGGGTTTCATTTAAGAAGACTTTCAATACCTTGTCACAAAAATATTCCTTATGTTATCAACTACTAACTTCGGAGTTTCTGCTTTCACAGTCAAGTCTTTAACATCTGGAGTTCACCTTTGTACATGGTATTGGGTAGGGATCCAGTTATTATTTTCATCCATCTAGTGAGCCAGGTTCCCAACACTATCATCCTTTCTCATACGTAAGTTCCCTACATGCATATGTATGTCTGTGAGCTCTCTATTTTGTTTCACTGCTTCCCATGTCTGTTTTCCTGTCAATACTATTATGTTTTATTGCCATGGTTGGGTAGTATGTCTTAATATTTGCTTGGGCAAGGCCTACCTCTTTTCCTTTTTTTACAGTGGACTTTTACAATTCTACTTAAAGTAAGCTAAAAAGTTTTTCAAAAATCCATATAGACTTTTGATTGGTTCCACATTACATTTTAGCTCCCTTTGATGAGAATTGACATTTTTAATAGAGTAAATTATTCCCTCTCAGAACACGGGATGTTTCTCTATTTCTTCAGATCATCTATTTTGTCTTTCATTAGTTTCAAAATTTCTCCATAGAGGTTTTGTGCATTTTTTTCTTAAGATTGGCACCTGAGCTAAACAACTGTTGCCAATCTTCCTTTATTTTTCTTCTTTTTCTCCCCAAAGCTGCCCAGTACATAGTTGTGTACTCTAGTTGTGAGTGCCTCTGGTTGTGCTGTGAGGGACGCCACCTCACCCTGGTCTGATGAGTGGTGCCATGTCCGCGCCCAGGATTCAAACCAGCAAAACCCTGGGCTGCTGAAGAGGAGCACACGAACTTAACCACTCAGCCATGGGGCCAGCCCCTGTGCATTCTTGATTAAGTTAACTACCAGAGAATTTATGGGTTCTGTTGCTATTTTAAAGGCATCTTTTTATTTGTAATTTTTTCTTGGAGATTGCTAGTGGAGAGAAATGCTACTGATTTTTGTACATTGATCTAGTACCCATCAGCCTTGCTGAACTTTCTTATTGTTCTCATATTTGTTGATTTTATTGCTAGATAAATGATTATATCGTCTACAAATATTGACAGTTTAATCTCTTCTCTTCTGATCTTTACATCTCATTTCTTTTTTTTTCTTATAGATTTAGTCAGGACTTTTAGTGCTACATTAAACCGTTTCAGTGTTAGTAAGCATTCTCATCCTAAGGGGAAAATCTTAAAGGAAACGTTTCTCCTTTAAGTATAATGCTGACAGACGCTAACTTTACCAAGTTAAGAAAAGTTTCCTTCTTTTTCTAGTTTGCCATTAAAAAATAAATTAGGTGTTGGAACTCTGTAAAATGCCTTTTTACAGTGATTAAAATAACCATACAATTTTTCTCACTTTTTTCTATTAATGCTGTGAATTTCATTAATATATTTTCTGATGTTAAAACATCCTTTCAATCCTGAAATATAGTCCAGTGGATCATGATGTATTTAATTATTTTAATATATGTTAACATTGTTTAGCTAATATTTTGTTAGGATTCTTGGATCTATATGGATAATTAAAATGGGACATTTCTTTTTGTATTGTCCTCATGTGGTTTGGAATCAAAATCACATAAATTGAATTGGCTAGTCTCTGTTCTTTTTCGGTTTTGAAAACTGGTAGAAATACAGGAACTAAATTTTCACTAAAAGTTTGGCAGCACTTATGTACAAAACCAGGTAGGCCTGAAGCTTTTCTAGGAAGTGAATGATTTAAATTTTTTATGCTTATTGTCCTCTTCAAGTTTTCTGTTTCCTCTTGGGACAAATTTGGCATTTTATATTTTTTATCAATTTATCCTTTTCCTGTAGGTTTTAAAAGTTTGTTAGAAAATAATCATAATACTGTTTTTAAACATTCCTTTGTATCTTTTCATTCTGTGTATTGTTTATTTGCAAATTTTCTGTTTATTTGCATATTTTCTCTTTAATTCTTGAGGTCTCCCTTATGTATTTTTTCAAAGAACTAGTTTTTTTACAATTAAAAAGTTTTTAACTAATTTGAAATAATTTTAGACTTTCAGATGATTAGCAAAGACAGTACAGAAAATTCCCATATGCCCTTCACCTAGCTTCTTGTAACTTAACATCTTACATAACCATTGTGAAATTATCAAAACTAAGAAACTAATATTAGTACTACACTACTAACTAAACTACAGATTTTATTCAGATTTCCTCAGTTTTTCCATTAATGTCCTATTTTTCTTCCAGAATCCAAAACAGGGGACATATGTTATAGGCTGAATTTTGTTTCCTCAAAATTCATATATTTAAGTCCTAACACCCAGTATGTTAGAATATGGACTGTTTTTGGAGACAGGATCTTTGAAGAGGTAATTAAGTTAAAATGAGGTCATTAGGGTGAGGCCTACCAATATGAGTGGTGTCCTTCTAAGAAGAAGTTAGGAACAGACACACACAAAAGGAAGACCTTTATGAATACACAGGAAGAAGATGGCCATCTGCAAGCCAAGGAGAAAGGCCACAGAAGAAACCAATATTACTGACACCCTGATCTCAAACTTCTAACCTCCAGAAACATGAGAAAATTCATTTTTGTTATTTAAACCACCCAGTCTGTGGTATTTTGTTATGGTAGCTCGAACAAACCAGTAGTCATGTGTTACATAATTAAGTTTCAGTCAACCACAAACCGTAGATATGCCAGTATATAAGATTAGTATCATATAACCTAGGTGTGTAGTAGGCTATACAATCCAGGTTTGTGTAAGTATACTCTGTGATGTTCAAACAATGAGGAAATCACCTAATGATGCATTTAGTAGAATGTATCCCCATCGTTAAGTGACACATGACCGTATACCCTTTGGTTGTCACGTTTCCTCAGTCTCCTCCACACTGTGATAGTTTCTCAGTCTTTCCTCGTCTTTCAGAGATATTCTCTTATGTTACCAACTATTGGTTAACACTTTTAAACAGTACTGGTCAAGTATTTTGTTCAATGTCCCTCGTTTTGGTTTTGTCTGATAGTTTCTCATGATTAGACTGAGGTTATGGACTTTGGGGAAGAATACAACAGAGGGCACCTGCCCTTCTCATTGCATCATATCACAGAGTACAAAGTACCAACATTTTATTACTGGTGATGTTAACTTTGATCACTTAGTTGATGGGGTGTTTGCCAGGTTTCTCTAAAGGTACTATTTTTCTCTTTCCATACTTTATTCTAAGTGAGTCACTAAGTTAAGTCCACACTCAAGGGGAGGTAAAGTAACTTCCTGTTCCTAGAGGGAGGAGTATCAAAGAATTTTGGACATATGTTAAAACCAGTAATGAATAAAATTTTGGGGGAGATACTTTGAGGTTATTCAAATATCCTGTTTCTTCTTAAATTGCTTTCCACTAATTTTAGGATTTATCAGCAAGTCTTGCCCACAACAACTGTTAATGTGGGGTTCGGATGATGATTCTCTATTTCTGATTCCTTCTAAATTTATGCGTTGAAATTTTTCTGTAACAACGAGTTGTTCCTTCTTCCCACTTATTTAATCATTTATTTATAGGTGTATGGACCTATGGATATTTAACTTTGGGGTTGAATCCAATATTATCATTATTTATTTTGTTGCTCAAATTTCTCTAACTTTGGCAATTGGGAACTCTCTTAAGTTGGCTTGTGTATCCTTCTGACATGCCCTTGTCCTTATTTTCTGAAGATGATGCTTTAGGAGTATCTTGTATTTTCCCTGCCCTGGGCCTAGGATCAGTCATTTCTCTAAGGAACCCTTCTTTATTCTACTAGTGAATGGCTATTTAGAAACCAAGAAATGGGTGCTGGGGTGATGGCAAAGAACAAATTTTTGGTTTTGTTTTTTTCCTCCATTGTGTTGTTCTTCTTCACTTCACTGACTTCTGCTTCTATCTTTGCTATCCATTCATTCTGAATCTTTGTATTTTCTCTGGTGCTTCTTCACTTCCACTTTCTTGAATTAAATAATTAGGTTTATAAAAATAGTTTCTTGTTTTCTGATAAACGTACAGTATTTAAAAAAACAAATTTCCGGATTTTATCTATGTTCTACAAATTTTTTTACTTGTAGTGTTTTCACTGTCATTCAATTCTAAGCAGTAACTTCCTTTTCAGCCTAACAGTTACTTAGGAATTTGTTTTTATTTCCCAAGCATATGAGATATACTTAAGTTATCCTTTCAAGAAACTTAATTTATAATTTAATGCATTATGACTAAAGGACATAGTGTGTATGATACTGATCCTTTGGAATTCCAGGTTCCCTTTGAAATATAATCTCTGGTTTATTTTTGAGAAATATTTGGTTAATATTCTGTGCATGTTAAAACAGAAAGTGAATTATCTGCCATGTGAAGAGCTCTATATACGCCTAATAACTTAAGTCTACTAATTACAATGTTTAGATAGAGCTAACATTGCTTCCTTTTGTATGATCTATCAGTTTCTCAGAGAGAAATGTCAAAGTTTCCAACTACAATTGTTGAAGTATTTATCTCTCTTTATGTCACTTGTTGATAAATATACACACACACATGTGCGCTTAGGTGTTCTTGATGCCATATCTTCTTGATCCACTGTTCCTTTTCCCAATATACTACATCTATATTAGTTGGATGTTTCAGTTAGCTATTTCTGCTTTACAAATTACTGCAAAACCTAGGGGAATAAAACAAACATTTTATTTTTCTCACAATTTTGTGGGCACAAATTTGGGGAGAGTTTGGCTGGGCACTTTGTTTCTGATGTATGTAGTATCAGCTGAGGTGGCTGGATCCAGAGGATCCAGTTCTAAGATGGCTTCTTCATTCATATATCTGCCAACTGGGCTGAGATATTTAGAATAGCTGGGGGATGTACGAGCACTGCTTGGTAAACTCTCTTTCCACATTCACTCCACCTGACATCTTGCATTTCCTCACAGCAGGATAATCTCAGGGTAGTTGGGCTTCTCATATGAAAAATATACTTATCCTCCTCACAAGTCCCCCACCTCAAAGCCTCATCTCCTTGTGGGATTGTCTTGAAGTTAGGATTTAGCCATCTGAATGAGGTCCAGATGAGCGTGAGTCTCCACATGCGTAGTTCCTCAAGTATATTACCTTTCAATCTGAAGACCTGTAAAGAAACATTATCTGTCCCCACCCCCATTATCCTCCCAACATACAATTGTGCTAAAGACATAGGAAGCTACAATAACACTCCAATTCACAAGGCAGGGGAACAGGATACACATAACAGTTACTAGTCCATTGCAATTCTGAAATCCACTTGAGTGCATATCACCAATTCCTTGATTAGGATCCAGTCCTGCTCCCTACGAATAATTCTCTGAAAATCCTGGCTTTACCCTCTGGGCTCTTGGTTTTGTCCTCTGAAAGGTCCTACCTTTCCCCTAAGAAACTGACTATGTTTGCAACTGAGTAGCCTTCTCAGCCTGCTTCTTGCCCATAGAAGGGTGCAGGGGAGGGGGGGTCTTTATTTTGTTCTGTTTCTTTCCTTCTTAATTCAAGATGATAGTGCTCCTACCTATGTTATTCATTTAAAAATGCTGTGGGTTTTCTATGAATCTTACTGGATTTCACTCTTTTAGACAGAAGCCACATCTACAAATCTCTTTATAATAGACAGTTTTCTATCTTGGGCCTTGTCGCTACTGTGCAGTAAAACCCTGAGAATCACAGAATCTCTATTGTTTGACAGAGTCTATGAGGCATACTCAGAAGACCAGTAGAAATCCTTTGATTTAGTGGAAAGTTTCTAAGAAATTCTGTCTTAGATCTTTCTGAAGTCTTAGCAAAGGATTTTACAGACCAACCCTCAGGTGATGCTTTACCCTGGAGCCACTTCATATTCCAAGAATTTTTTGCTAGAAGAGACTGAGGATGTGCAACAGTTTTATTTTTAAATCCTGGCTCTTTTAATATGTCTTCTAAATTTTGGTCAAAAACTAAGCAGCTCCATAGCAGTATTATTCAAAGAGCCAAAAGGTGAAAGCAACTCAAGTGTCCATAAACAAATGAATGAAAAAACAAAATATGGCCAACATCACTCTGATCCCCAAACCTGACAAGGACAACACAAAGAAGGAGAACTACAGGCCGATATCACTGATGAACATAGATGCAAAAATCCTCAACAAAATTTTGGCAAACCGATTACAGCAATACATCAAAAAGATTATACACCATGATCAAGTGGGATTTATACCAGGGACACAGGGATGGTTCAACATCCGCAAGTCAATCAATGTGATACACTACATCAACAAAATGAAAAACAAAAACCACATGATCATCTCAATAGATGCAGAGAAAGCATTCGACAAGATCCAACACCCATTTATGATAAAGACCCTCAGTAAAATGGGTATAGAAGGAAAGTACCTCAACATAATAAAGGCCATATATGATAGACCCACAGCCAACATCATACTCAACGGACAAAAGCTGAAAGCCATCCCTCTGAGGACAGGAACAAGACAAGGGTGCCCACTTTCACCACTCCTATTCAACATAGTACTGGAGGTGCTGGCCAGAGCAATTCGGCAGGAAAAAGAAATAAAAGGAATCCAAATAGGTAACGAAGAAGTAAAACTCTCGTTGTTTGCAGACGACATGATCTTATACATAGAAAACCCCAAAGAATCCACAGAAAAACTATTAGAAATAATCAACAACTACAGCAAAGTAGCAGGGTATAAAATTAACGTGCATAAATCAGTAGCATTTCTATACACTAACAATAAACTAACAGAAAAAGAACTCAAGAACTCTATCCCATTCACAATCGAAACGAAAAGAATAAAATACCTTGGGATAAACTTAACCAAGGAAGTGAAGGATCTATACAATGAAAACTACAAGACTTTCTTGAAAGAAATTGACGATGACATAAAGAGATGGAAAGACATTCCTTGCACATGGATTGGAAGAATAAACATAGTTAAAATGTCCATACTACCTAAAGCAATATACAGATTCAATGCTATCCCAATCAGAATCCCAAGAGCATTCTTCACAGAAATTGAACAAACAATCCTAAAATTCATATGGGGCAACAAAAGACCGCGAATTGCTAAAGCAATCCTGAGCAAGAAAAACAAAGCCGGCGGAATCACAATCCCCGATTTCAAAACATACTACAAAGCTACAGTGATCAAAACAGCATGGTACTGGTACAAAAACAGGTCCACAGATCAATGGAACAGAATTGAAAGCCCAGAGATAAAACCACACATCTATGGACAGCTAATCTTCGACAAAGGAGCAGAGGGCCTACAATGGAGAAAAGAAAGTCTCTTCAACAAATGGTGCTGGGAAAACTGGTCAGCCACATGCAAAAGATTGAAAATCGACCATTCTTTTTCACCACACACCAAAATAAACTCAAAATGGATCAAAGACCTAAAGATTAGGCCTGAGACAATAAGTCTTTTGGAAGAGAATATAGGCAGTACACTCTTTGACATCAGTTTCAAAAGAATCTTTTCGGACACTGTAACTCCTCAGTTGAGGGAAACAATAGAAAGAATAAACAAATGGGACTTCATCAGACTAAAGAGCTTCTTCAAGGCAAGGGAAAACAGAATTGAAACAAAAAAACAGCTCACTAATTGGGAAAAAATATTTACAAGCCACTTATCCGACAAAGGGTTAATCTCCATAATATACAAAGAACTCACACTGCTTAACAACAAAAAAACAAACAACCCAATCAAAAAATGGGCAGAGGACATGAACAGACATTTCTCAAAAGAAGATATGAATATGGCCAATAGACACATGAAAAGATGTTCATCATCGCTAATCATCAGGGAAATGCAAATCAAAACTACACTAAGATATCACCTTACCCCCGTTAGATTGGCAAAAACATCCAAAACCAAGAACGACAAATGTTGGAGAGGTTGTGGAGAAAGAGGAACCCTCATACACTGTTGGTGGGAATGCAAACTGGTACAGCCACTATGGAAAACAGTATGGAGATTTCTCAAAAAGTTAAAAATAGAAATACCCTATGACCCAGCCATCCCATTACTGGGTATCTATCCTAAGAACCTGATATCAGATATCTCAAGAGTCCGTTGCACCCCTATGTTCATCGCAGCATTATTTACAATAGCCAAGACGTGGAACCAGCCTACATGCCCAGAAACTGATGATTGGATAAAGAAGATGTGGTATATATACACAATGGAATACTACTCAGCCATAAAAAAAGACGAAATTGGCCCATTCACAACAACGTGGATGGACCTCGAGGGCATTATGTTAAGCGAAATAAGTCAGTCAGAGAAAGACGAACTCTATATGACTCCACTCATAGGTGGAAATTAGTATATTGAGAAGGAGATCTGATCGGTGGTTACCAGGGAAAAGGGGGGGTGGGGGGAGGGTACGGAGGGGGAAGTGGTGTACCCACAATATGACTAACAAAAATGTACAACTGAAATTTCAAAAGGTTGTAATCTATCATAACATTAATAAAAAAAAAAAATATGTTATACATCCCTTAAAAAGGAAAAGAATTCTGACACATGCTACAATGTGGATGAACCTTCAGGACCTTATGCTAAGTGAAATAAGCCAGACACAAAAGGACAAACATTATATGAGGCACCTAGAGTAGTCAAATTCTTAGAGACAGAAAATAGAATGATGGTTCTCATCCAGAAGCAGGGCAGAGGGGAGAATGAGAAATTGTTGTTTGGTGGGTATAGAGTTGCAGTTTTGCAAGATGAAGGAGGTCTGGAGTGCTTGCACAACAACTGAACGTACTTAACACTACTGAGCCATATACTTTAAGACAGTAGATTTTGTTATGTAGATTCTACCGCAGTTAAAAATTTGAAAAAGCCAAAACAAAACAGCTTCTTCTTTAGCTCATGCCTTTCTTTTTGTATTTTATCATAGACAGCTAGAAATAGTCAGGTAGTACTCTCTGCATTTTGCCTAGAAACTTCCTTAGCCAGATGCACAAGTTCATTTGTTCACAGGTGACAGTGTTGCCAGACTTCCCATCTACTCCAGAATAAAGGTTCCTTTTGCTTCTGCTTCAATGCATTTTCCTCATTGTCCTTTAAGACTCACAAACATATTTCTGCTTTTATTAACCATCTCTTTGGGACCCTTCTAGCTTCTGCCTCTGTCTGGTCCCAAAGCCAGTGCCACATGTTTTAGGTTTTTGATATGACAGCAAGCAACCCCTAGACACCAGATTCTGTTCTTGTTATCTATTGTTAGGAGTAGATGACTAATGGCAGCTGGTCTATGACAGCATCTGTCAACTCTTTATTTCAGCAGAACTTCTGCCCTGGAATGCCATCAATATTGACTATATGGGCTGTTGCTGTCAATTCTTTGTAGTGATGGAGCAGGAAATTACTGTCCAAGATAACATGGTGAGGGTGCAAAAGAAAGTTCAAAACTTTCTTTCAACCTATGTAGTCTTTCTTTTCATCCATTTACCCATGGCAGTTTAAGACAGTTTTCAGTTTGCTTGGATATTCTCTCTTTCTCTTTTTTGATCATTGTTAGTTTAAATACACCTTGCTTCTCTCTACCATCTGCAGTTTCTTCAAAGTTGATAATGGGAGTGGGCTGATTTGGGAGCTAAGGGAAAATGTTATAAAGACATGGGCAATGGAAATTTTCATCTGGTGGGAAAAATGGTCCATTAAAATTATAATACAGTGTGTTAAGTGCTATGCAGAACGTAAACACAGTGTGTTATGGGGAAATTAGGGAAGTGGTTTCTAAATCGGACATGGAGCTCACGGAAAGCTTTAAAAAGGAGTCACGTAGAAGTTATAATAGGTAAAGCACAGTTTAGGAAATGGAATTTCAGGTTATAAAGGCATCTATACAGGGATGGTTTTGTGAGACAGCACAAACTTTTTGGGACTCCACATATAATTCTGAAAGGACTGGAACATAGAAACTGTGCAGGAAAGTAGTTGGAAAAGTTAGAAATAGGAGGAGCCTGAATACAATGTTATACCAAGGAGCTTAGATTTTTATTCTTTAGGAGAGCAGGAAGTATTAGTTTTGAGCAGGGAATTGTCAGGATCAGATTTCCACGTTTCAAAGAAAGCAGTGCATGATGCTTAAGCCCTAGGGCCCCTTGCTTGTATGGGAACCTTCCCAAGTCCTGGAACGGGCACTAGCAATGAGTTCTGTGGTCAACTGTTTCTTGTAAAATTTGCAAAAGGAAGATATTTTAACTGCAACGGTCTCTCTCTACTTTAACTTGCCTCCATTACACTCTCCCTAGGCGGTGGGCATTTTTGGAAACCAGCTAAGGGAAAATTCAGGATTATTAGCCTGTGGTTACTAACACATAATAAAGTGGTTTGTAGTCACATCTGTGTATAGCTAAGTTATTGCTAGCCATCCTGGTATAGAAACGGGTTCTGGTAATAACCTTACCACCACGCAGCAGTTATAATACAAAGATGGATGGCCAAAGGTGATGCTGTGGTGTAAATGCGTATTCACGATTTTGTATGTTTCTTAAAGGACCCTAAACCATATAAACTTCAGGACCTACAAACCAGGATCTTTACCTGGACCAATGCCAGACAGGGCCAAATTTAGGAAGCGATTATTAAAAATGTTGAGCCCCATGAGAGATGAAGGCCTGAACCAAGGCAGTGGTCACAGAAATGGAGGGGAAAGGTCTAGACGCAAGAAGCGCGCAGGGAATACACGCTAGGGAACTTGGCAATTGTTTTGATTTGGGGGGTGAATTTTAAAACAAACAGGTTGCCGCCTTGGATAATTGGGAGGATGGAGGCCCATCACAGAGAGAGAACAATAGGAGAACTGCTAGTTTGGGCTGAGGATGAATCCCGTTTGGGGCTTGTTGCGTTTCAGGTGTCAGAGGGATAAGTAGAGGAAAACGCTGGTCCGCAGCTCGGTTACACACCCAGGTATTTGGGGGATATTACCTGTTATATTTTCCATTCTCTGGAGGCCACTTACCAGGCAGCTTTTGGCCCTCGCTTTCTCGTCCTCAGGACATGAAACAGCAGCCACCTCCCCGAGCTCACAGCTTCGTAGTGGCGCCCGCTCACCGGACGTGGGAGCAGCACTCCCGCCCCAAGGGGCGCGCGCTCAGGGGACGCAGGGCGCAGGCGCGCGGGGCTCTCAGCCTGGCCCAACTTCCGCCCGCGCGTCGGGGGTCCTGGGCTTTCGAGTCTATGCTCCCTTTTTGCAGGATAGTTTTCCCCGCAAAGAGACCGTCTCTTCCCATTTAATCTCCCAAACTTTCACTTCCCCCGCAGGAAGTCAACGGTGCCTTCCCGAGGGTTTTGTTGGTCTCCAGGCGCCCAGGCAGAGGCGCTGATGAAGATGAGTCAGCACTGATTTCCCAGCTGGTAGACGCACATGGCTCATTACCTCTGGTGGTTTTGCACAAAGCCCAGAAAGCTTCGTGAGCTGAGTTTAAAGTCTGCGGTGACTTTTTGGTCCCCATATGTGAACCTCGAATTAATGGGAAAACTCCCAGAGATTAAGATACCAATTTCTTGAGCCAGTTTTCTTAGGGAAGGGACCAGAGTAATTGCAGCCGCCTGGCGTCCCAAATTAGCCCATGGCCCTGGGTGAACTGGGAGATTTTGAGAAGACTTCCACAATCTTGCAACGGACTCTTTCAGTGTAGCAGGATAGTTGAGGAAAAGTTCATCTCATTATTACTAACAATTGTGGAACAAGTAGAAATGCATGTTTTTATTAGTTTACTACTTACAAATACATTCTAAATAAGATGTTCATGGAGGAATACCAAAATGTAGTAGTGGACAAGAGTAGTCCCGTGGGAAATTTTATGTCACTGAAGAAGATGACTGGTAATTTAGAGTGTGAATATGAACCTGCTGTAATTATACCTTGAATTGTTGATTGAGTTAGAAATCTCACTTCAATGAGGCTTATCCTGACTAACTTTAAAGGAAAGTTTAACCTACACTTCTACTCCCATACCCCTTACCTGCTTGAAGTTTTTTTCTCCTTAGCACTTTTTACTTTGTAATGTATGGTATAATTTACTTATTTATTATAGCCATCGTTTATTATTTGTCTGTCTCACACTAGAGTTAAGCTCCATGAGGCAGGATTTTTTTTTCTTCCTTACTAATGTATCTCAAAGGCTAAGAACAATTTTGGCCCATAGTAGGCACTCAATGAATATTTATTGAATGAATGAAAGAATGAATATGTTATTTTCCAAAGAGCAGGAAGTGGAGCCTGAGTGGCCTTGCATGATTGGCACAACCTGTGAGGAATATAGTTCTATTGAAAGCCCTGGTAGTGAAGGCAGTCAACAAGTCAACAAATATTTCTTGGATCCCTAGTATATCCCAAATGACAGCTTTCCAAATTCCTCAGAATTTAACATCTATTCTCCATTAAACGTTCTGATACTTTTTAAAACATCTTTCATCTTTTGGTATTCCTTGAGGGGCAAGACCTGTGTGATTCACCCAGATAGCATCTCTTATGGTCATAGGTACAGACCAGACAATAAGTATTGGTTGAAAGGGCAAAGGAGTGAAGTGGGTTAGGGCATTAAGATACCTGGGAATCCAGTTATTTTTCACATGAACATTTGTTTTATGAAGTTATCGTCCATAATAGTAGCATTTTGCAATCCTCCTCTGAAGGATTTGCAAGTTTTCTGTGAAAATTTTGGGGTTTGCAATCTGAAAAATTAATTTACACGTATGCAGAGTTACCTAGATAACCAAATACTGACAGACGGTTTTGGTGTCCTTGTTTGGTTTGTGTCTCTTCTGAGCATTTTAGCACTACATAGTATAGTGCTTTATTGCAAGTTAATAGGAAAAGAACAGAGGCAGCATAAAAATGTAAGTGATTTATTCACCCCAAATGACATGAAACCACTCTGCCAGAAGATTATACAGTAGTTTAAAAGGAGAAAAGAGATGAGAGAAATAAGTCATAACATGTGGTAAAATGGGCTCACTGATCTGCAGTAGGTACCATATTCCTGTTCTGAGAGGTGATTTAGTTTGGCAAAGCATAATCGTTGGTATTTTCAAATTAAGACTTAATTTAAGTTTTGTTGGATTTATAGTTTTGTTTGCATTTATTTTGTAATTTTGTGTGGGTTTTTTTTTTTTTGTAGCCACGAGAGCTGTGATATAAGGAACCTACCTTTGTGTTTGTACATATTTAATAATATCCTAATGGAAATAGTTTTAGTTGGGGACATGAAGCCTTGAAAATGTGTTTTTACTTTTAGGGGGTTTTATTGGAGTGTTTATACTTTACTCAAGTTTGTGAAAAATGACATTGCAAAGCTTCAGGCCTTAGGGCCCAGGACGCAGAATATTTATGTCAGTAAAGTCCGGGTGTGACAATTCAGTGCAGGACAGATGTTTCTGCTGCTTCTGCTGCTAGTTGTGCTGGTGGTGATGGAAAATAGGAGAGCGGGATCTTAGGAAAATGTAGGAAGCTTGCTTGGAGAAAATGGAGGAATTTTAGGTAAAGTTGGAGCTCTTTCTGAAGTTGTGCTTTTGGCTCTCAATTTGTGAGTTCTCTGTCTTAGAAACTTTTCTCAAGTGGTTAAGTGAAATGCAGTGTTTTTATTTCCAGATTTAAAAGAAAACACTAATCAGCATTTCTGTAGATGATGCAAAACTCTGTTCTGTGTGGAACACTGGGAGACCTGAAGAGCTCTTTAAAGTCATTGCAGTTCAGAGGAAAGAGATGCTTGTTTTCTGATACTGTCCTCTCCCCATGACCTTCCCCCAACCTCCCCATCCTGGCCCTGCAATGGGAACTACAAGTAGAAAGAAATAAGATGAGGACTTTGTTTTGGTTTACTTTAATAGAAAGGGTACTGGAAGCAGGTGTTACTTAAGTCGACTTTGCTACCGTGTCCAGAGAAATACTGTCTGCAGTTCAGTCAATCGACAAATATTTATTAAGCACGTACTATGTGTAAGGCATTGTATGGGGAGCTGAAGACAATGAACAATAGAGAGTCCCTGCCTTTGTAAAACTAACACTTGTTGATTCTGTTCTATTGTGTCTTTATCTTCACTTGGTACACTTTAGTTACATATGGGTGGTTAGTTGGAAAACTTTTAATGCATCTTTATGCTGATTTGTATGGTCTCCAGGATAGAATATAGAGTTAGAAATTGTAAAGGCTTGGATTAATTTGTTCTTTTTATCTTTCTCTGTTTTTAAGGGGTGTTATGAAAGTTGACATAAATCTTCAGAAAGTCGACATTGACCAATGTTCAAATGATGGCTGGTTTTCAGGAACTCACAAATGTCACCTTAACAATTCAGAGGTAAGAACATGAAAATAAAGTCCTCTGAAATCAGAAGCTCAGAAATGTATTACTTTTGAATATGTTGTATTTGTGGGAATAAGTGAACAAGAGGCATGTTGCTGGGGGAAAAAAGTCTCCTATGTAGGTCTGAATGTTGCCAAATGAACTGAAAGAGGAGTAGAAAGTGAAATGTGCGCAGAATTGCTGTTCATTTGGAGACTAAGAGAAGGCTGAAACTAAAATTATGTCTGAAGTTTGGCTCTAGTCAAAGGCTGATCCTGTTCTTTAAAAAATGGGCTGGAAATTAAAATCGCCGTGAAGTGAGAAACCAGTCCCAGGAGGGGTCAACCAGATCATACACATTTTTATGGAATATGATGCCTGTTGAAACATTGATGGTATTAATTCAGACACACTGCCATCTGCTAGAAAAGCAATAGAGAAAGTATGGCAGGGAAATTTTGGAAACAAGGAGAAAACTGTTTATGGGGACCTGGAAGGGAAATCTGGATACTTGTGTGTATTTCCAATTTTTGATTCCTATACATGCTATATTTCAAGAGGCGATGGTTGGTAAGGAACAGGCATATAGATCATACTTCTGGATATAAGACTGTCACTTGTCTTTTGTAGTTTCACAGAGAAAGTGTGATGACATCCTGATTTCATTTTCAGTAATCTATCTGTGAGGTCCTAAAATGTTGTGAAACTAGTGTAAAATAGTTCCTGATCTTAAAGACTAGGGCTATCCCAACTTAGAGTCTATGAATTTGTGAGGCAAGTCAGCTTGATTTATTTAAAATAAAGGGGACATTCCTATCAACATAGTAATCTACATATTCAATTTGAATTTTTGCCTTTGTGGAAAGATGGTTTTACATAGTGCAATTTTAAGGTAAGGAATTTTAAATCAGAAGGAAATTTAACAAGCACTTATTTGTGTCATTACACAAACAAAAGAGTGCACAGATACATGCATGTACATGTGTGTACATATGCCCACTGCATGTTTCCCATGTGCACTCCCCACATATCCTGCCAAACACAGCCTGCATAATCCCATACCACACCACTACCCAAATAATCTTCCCGAGTTCCTCACGTCCCCCTTACACTCCACACACACACCTCCACCTGTCCCCTATATCCCCACCACAGGATCCCTCAACCTCCCATCCCTTAAACGCCCTAGAAACTCCCATAATCTTCCACATCCCTCTAAATCCATCACACATCCCCACCGTATCCCCATGACCCCACTTCCTCAATACCCCACACACATTCCCACACATCCCCACACCCTCTCCCACATGTCCATACACCTCCACACAGCCCTCACTTCCTCCACTCCCCACTACTCAAGACCCACTTAGGCGAGTGAAAGATTTCGGTCTTATCAACTCACAGAAGTTCAGACCCTGTTTTCGCTTCTTTTCACTGTTTATTCTTACGGTTATGAACTTTTCTGAGTTTCCACTACCCTTTGGATGATTCTGGCATTTCTAAAGGTATGAATTTCAAGCACTGATCTGGTGAATATCTTCAGCCTGATTATGATCTCCATGCCAATGGCCTATATATAGCCACTTAGCTTTGTCTTTTAACCAGAGTGGAATTTTTTCTGCATGGGTGTCATATTGTAAATATTGATCTGTGTGTGCTCATTTCTATATAGGCTTGTTTCATTGGTGCTCCTGGGTAGTTTAATAAGCAGTCTGTCTATAAACAAGGAGGTATTTACTTTTCAGTTTCGTACAGTTGCTGCTTGCCACTGATGATTTTGGCGTAATTTTTTCTTTTCCCTTATAGCACATCTGTTTATATGACTAGATGGTCATATTAGAAGAACCTCTTTCCCCTTTTGGAAGATTTATTTCTTTTCATTGCTTCAGGATTATTAATTTTCTGGGTGTTGTGTCTTTTTAAAGATTTCAAATAAGCTAAGTTATTTCAAGATAAACTGTTATCCTCTATTCTGGTTAACAAAGATTAGATTGAAATGTGTAACTTTTGGCATTATTTATGGGAGTATGTATTTATTCTACACCTTAGGAAAAACCAGAAAAACATATTCTACATGACAACTGACAGTTCAATGAATCTCATTTGAAAATGTTGTAGGAAGAGGCTTAGTGATCAAAAAATAACATCAACAAACAGTGAATCTACAAAAGACATATTTTGACTTAGACTCTGGATCCCTCCACCCCCTTTCCTTGCCGAGGTACTAAAGTTGGGAGTAGATCATGGTCTCCCAGGCTGGGCCCATGAGGCCCTTGGTGGGTGGTCTGACGTGGAAGTCTTCACACTTTTTTGTTGGCCTTCTCTAGGGTTCTGGAGTTGGTGCTGGTCGCTCTGGGCGCCTGCCGCAGTCCCATGCCACACCCTCAGTTCAGTGACTAACAATAGTCTTTTTAGTCCTTCTCTGTTATATGAATTGGAGCTGGGAACTGGCTTCTCTTGATGTTTTTACTGCTTCAGAAAAGAGAAAGAAAAATCTCTTTTCAGGGCATTTTTCATCTGTGCTGGCTCTCCTTTGTTCCTTGTCACAAATGTTCTGTTGTGGACCCCAAGGATCACTGTGTAAACTGGCTTATTTTGGGAAGTACTTAAGATGGCTCATATTTGTGGGGTGGAGGGGCCTTTCTTGATGAATATCCAAATCATTAGAAACAGATACTCATCATGTTCACTGTGAGTTTTATCTTGCCAATGTTTAACATTCTTCTCTTATAAGTAATAGAAGAAGTTACAAATTTAAAAGTTATAATTGAGGCAAACTTCTCACTTTTAAAATTTATCCAGCGTGTTGAGTTTTAAGCCTCCAAGGTATCTTAAACCAGAATAGCAAGTCTGATGTTGGAAACAGACAAGTGGTATGTGACCAATGACCAAAAGCCTCAGGAACACATTAGAAAGGCATGGAATGGTTTGTGAGGAAAATAATTTCTCAATGAGTTTGGGTCGTTACAGGATCTGAGAGCCACTAAGTACTTTTTGAAGGGCACGGTAGAGCAAGATCTGAGTCGACGCCCCACTGAACTGGGTGTTTTCATAATTGATCCAGATCACTGCCACATGGACTTGGTCATGTTGTCGGTATCCATTTAAGTAATTCTTGACCTATTTTCATATCATTTTTTGTTTTGAGTACACAAAATCCTCTCTTACAGAATAGTTTATTAAAAACGTTAAAATAAATTGATATTCATTTTTCTTTTAAAAGTTTTCCTTTAGCTTTGTTTCCCTTATAAGAAATGTTTTTATAGCTATTTGAAGTACGAAACATTAAGACAGTGACTTTGAAACTTTTTGATTATGTTTTATAAGTAAAAATGCCTTAAGCATCCACCCATAGTATATGTATATTTTTAATCTACAAAGTACACACATCTTTTGTTATACTTATATATTCTATATATTGTAAATCATAAAACTTAATTGGGTTGTGATAAGGATGAAATAATAATTTAATGTAGATTATATATATGTATATATATATTTTTTTGAGGAAGATTAACCCTGAGCAAACATCCACCACTAGTCCTCCTCTTTTTGCTGAGGAAGATTGGCCCTGAGCTAACATTCATGCCTGTCTTCCTCTATTTTTTTATATGTGGGACATGTGCCACAGCATGGCTTGATGAGTGATGCATAGTTTTATGACTGGGATCTGAACCAGCGAACCCTGGGCCACCGAAGCAGAGCACACAAACTTAACCGCTGCACCACCAGGCAGGCCCCTGGTGTAGATTATATCTTATAAAAATAAATATATCTTTAATGAGAGCAATGCAATTGATTCACAATTTTTGAAAAATTTTTAGTGAAAGTGTTATGAGCGGTCATGTTTTAAAATCTTAGTTTAATACTTAGCAATGCAATGATTCAGAGGTCTCTAAGTTCAGTTTATCTTTATACTTACTTTTAATGTCTGCCATAGTTTCAAATATGCCTCACAAGAATATGGCAGTCCAAATTGAAGAAACAAATTGTTAACTGTGTTTACTAAATTACAGTGTTCATTTTTCAGGTCCATCTACTAATTTTGCAAATGTTTTTGCAGAAATACTGCTGGCAGTTTTTCATCTTACCTGATGTCAGTTGGTCCCTGCAAACTAATTGGGAAGGTGGGCATTTTAATATTTTAAAAGAATAGGTTAAAAATCCACTGAAACTTTCACAAGGAATATTTTCAAACAGATTAAAAAATTTTATTTCCAAGTTTAAATTATATGGCTATGTGACTATTTATAGTTTTTGGCAACAAAAGCCACATAGCACTGAAAACATTTCCAAATATCCATTTTCAAAATGCTCACATCAAAAGGCTTTTTCATGGATTATTAAAATGTCACTTTCACTTTGAAGGAACAGCTTATATAGGTTTTCGAAAGTACCTGCTACACAGCCATTACTGATAACCACTTGTCATCACAGAGCAGGTCAGCAAGTTTGGAACATTTGCCTTTCTTTGTAAAGAGCAATGCATAAGTAATATTTGAGTCCAGAAACAAGTAGTTCACTTTGAGATAATCAGAAAGTCTTTGTATGGGAAAGGATTTTCCAGATCACACACCATCTCATTATGAAGAATTGTAAATATTTTGCAATTTGAAATAATATTCTCTGTAAATCCACTTAGATGGCCAAATATAAATGGTAATAAATTGAAATTTGACAGCAAATGAAGGAACCAAGTAACCACTGTCATTATTTCTGTCTTGAAACTCCCAGTTCTCCTTCAGGATACCTCAGGTGCCTTCTCAGTATTGTGGTCATGTGACGTTTGGACTGCGTGAGTGCATTAATGTCGGTCCAAGTCTTAAATAGTAGTAAAGCTCACTTTATTTCTTATATTTTTATAAAAAAGTTAAATATAAATAGAAGTTTTCGAATTTTCTTCTCACAATGTCAGTTGACCTCTTGTGTCCTCTGCTTTGGAAATCACGTCTTGAGATGATCAGATGCACCATTCTACCCAGCATCACTGGAACGGTTGTGTCATCAGCTCAGCTAATGGCTTTACATAGCTCTAAGGTTGTTTTTTGCTTTTGTTTAATTCAATTTTTGATTGAGTGAAATTGCTTAGAAACAGCTGTATATTAGTTCGCATCTCGTGGCTGCAGTCTCACCATTGCTCTTCTTTTCTCTAGAAAGTTTCTGCTTTACAAATATTATTATTCCCCTATCTAAAGAACTGTGCTGTCCAATACAATAGCCACTAGCCTCGTATGGTTATTGAAATATAAACCAGTTAAAATGAAACCAAATTAAGGATTCGAGTTTTTGGCCTCACTAACTGATTTCAAATGTATAATAGCCCGTATGTAACTAGTGGCTACCATATTGGACAGTGCAGTGGACAGCTACGCTCTAGAATATGTCTCGCTTGTAGTGTAGTCAAACCACACAGATTATTGGAAGCTTTCAAATCTTGAAATTTCCTCATAAAGTTGAATCAGTAACATTACCTTTAAATTCACTAAGGGATGTTTAAGGACAAACTTGAAGTGAGTTTTGGATTATGCAATCATTCTTATGATCTACTGTATTTAACTCAATTGAAAATAATTAATGAGGAATTTGCAAACTATTTTTAATGCCATTTTTTTACACTGAAAACTATAAAAACTTCCAGTAAATGGAGAACGGCAAATACTGATAATCTTCTAGATATTTAAATTTCCGTTGTATTTGTAGTAAAATTTCTGTTTTCTCTCATCACCAGTACAGAATGTGGCTAACACGAAATCACGCTTTCCCTCTAGAATGTAGCCAATGATCAGGTGTTCACTGGTACCTGGCACAGGGCTGAGACACTTGTTGAATTACTAGAGGCAGCCCACTCTGTTATTAGATGGCCGCCCTATAATATTATATGTATATGATATATGATATGAAGCCATTGCTTTTGATTTCTCCTGCTGTAATTGCCCAAAATAAGTTAAAATTTTTTTCTTCATAGTAACCATTCAGCTATTTGAAGACTATTGTCAGGCACCTTCTAAGGCTCTTTCTTCTAGGCTAAGTATCTTTTGGTGCAGTCACGTATCCTTGCTTTACTAAGCTTGACCAAAAGAGGCCATGCCACTGCTGGATGGATCCCCACTTGTTTTTGAAGTTGTGAGGCCCTCACTTGGTTCATTTTGTTACATAGTCTTTCTTTCTAAAATGAATAGAAACTGATTATATTTTTCGGAGTTTTTTTTTTCACTATGTTCCTGAGAGTTATTTGGACTAGATATCCTGGAATTGTTTCAAAACTAGGGTTAGGAATGACTATTCCAAAATAACTACTGGGATGCCTAATGAGTCAGTTAAGGGAGAGGGTGCTGGCCCTGTGGCATAGTGGTTAAGTTTGACATGCTCCACTTTAGTGGTCTGGGTTCGTGGGTTTGGATCCTCCGTGCAGGCCTACAGCACTCCTCAGCCATGCTGTGGCAGCAGCCCACATATAAAGTGGAGGAGGGTTGGCACAGATGTTAGCTCAGGGCTAATCTTCCTCAAGCAAAAAAGAACAAGTCAGTTAAGGGAAAGCTGGCCCTCTTGTTCAGAGAACGAGATTTTCAGCAGCTGAGCTGGGAGTTCACTAGCGGCTGTTGCCATCTTGTGGTTGGGGAAAGAGAGACAGAGAGAGAGGGCGAGAGGGAGGGAGGGAAGGAGGGAGAGAGAGTGAGAGAGAGGGGGATCTCTATTAGGAAAATCTGAAGTCACTCTTAGGATACAGTATGTTTCTTTTCTGTGTCCAGTGGAAAGCTGGTTTGTGGGTTGGGTCCTGGTAAATTCTAGACTACTGTTTCTAACACTGTCTCATGCTGGCCTTCTGACTTTAGTCTACTCATCTGTAATTGGGTATACTAGGCTTCTTTTTGTGAGGCCCAGTTAAAAAATTTTCTGAACCACAGCCAGCCCGGCGGCATGATGGTTAAATCCGCGTGCTCTGCTTTGGGGGCTTGGGGTTTGCTGGTTCCGATCCTGGGCAGGGACTTAGTACCACTCGTCAACCATGCTGAGGCGATGTCCCACAAAAAATTAGGGACCTACAGCTAGAATATACAACTAGGTGCTAGGGCTTTGGGGACCAAAAAAAAAGAAAAAAAAAAAAGAAAAAAAAGAGGAAGATTAGCAATAGATGTTAGCTCAGGGCCAATCTTCCTCACTAAAAAAAAAGTTTGCTGAACTATTATTCTTATTAATTCTTCTTCTTATGATTAACAAGATACAGGGGCCAGCCCTGTGGCCGAGTGGTTAAGTTTGTGCGCTCTGCTTTGGCGGCCTAGGGTTTCACCGGTTCCGATCCTGGGCGCAGATATGGCACCAATCATCAGGCCATGCTGAGAGGTGTCCCACATGCCACAACTAGAAGGACCCACAACTAAACAACTAAAAAATATACAACTATGTACTGGAGGGCTTTGGGGAGAAAAAGAAGAAAAAAAAGGAAGATTGGCAAAAGTTGTCAGCTCAGGTGCCAATCTTTAAAAAAAAGAAACAGCAAGATACGTGCTTTCTTCTCCATGGGACACCTTTTCTATTAGAGTAATTCAAATTCGTTGTTTTCATTCATTCAATGCATATTTATTAGCACCTATTATGTACCAGGCACTGTTTTAGGGGCTTGAGATAGAGTGGTGAACGAGACAGAAGACGTCCACAATTTAAACGAAACCATTTCATTCATGAGGGAGACAGAGAACTTAAAAATGTAACAATTAACTTTGACTCTTGTAAGTACTAACTTTGCCAAGGGACTAAAATATCATGCATTAATTTTTGAGACACAGGAATGGATAATCCCTATCATAAAAGACAAGTTTTCATGCATCTTCCAGAAGTACGGGAATTTACCTATTGGATGGCAAACAGTAAAAAAAAAATTCTAATGCTTAGTGTTGGTGAGGATTTAGCAAAACGGATCTTCTCATGCATTATTGGTAGGGACGCAAATTGTTATCAAACTTTCTGAAAAGATGGTGAAAATTTATCACCATTAAAAAGTGCATACTTCTTTGTTCCATCTGTTCTTTTTTGCCTACTTCTACTTTGAATAATTTATCTAAGGAAATATTCATAAATTGGCATAAATATATATGTACCAGTCTGCTCATCATAGTATTATGTATTGTAGTAAAAATCTGGAAACAACTTAAATGCGCAACGATAAAGAACTGGTTAAATAAATTATGCTGCAGCCAAAAAATACAGTACTACATTGTTATTTAAAATAACATCATTCTTCATTCATTGACATGGAATGATATCAATGATAAATATTAAAGAAAAGAAGCAGGTTCTCCAGCATGGTTTCAGGATTAATAAGAATTCTGGGATATAGAGAAAAATGATGTTATGTGAGACAGGCTTTTTGGAATATATTTAGCAGATGAGTAAAGAATTGGTAAGAAGCAGCCAACTTTTTTTTTCCTGAAAGTGAGCCCTTTTAATTTTGAGAAGTGAAATTTATAATTATGGGAATTATGGGCAGAGGGACTTTGTGTAAGCTAGCTTCCTATCTGTTTAAGGTGGGTGGATTAGAAGAGAGAGGGCGCATGCTGTCTCAAAAGAGAAGTCTATGTGGCTTTTAATTGTTAGTGGTGCCTCTGCCTAGAACTTCACGGAGCTGAGAAGAGGAAGATGGAGAAAGGCGTCAGTTTGAAGAACCTCGAGAGTATCTGTGAGAAGGTGGCAGATTCATTGCCATATTCAGAGGCTCCTTTTTCCTTTTTGACTCACAGCGAGGATTGTTAATGTAAACAAAACCTCCCAAATCAAAGGTTACAGTAGGAGGTGGATGAATCCACGGTAAAGACTGTGGGTGGGTTTCACTTTTCTGTTGTTTCAACTCAAAAGATGTTATCAAAATCTTAAAAATAAAGCTTCTTATTAATATTAATACTTATAATGGCTGCAACTGTTTAGTAGCACTTGCTTTGGGTCAAGAATTGTTCAAGTGCTTTGTTCTACATGCTTTATGTGCATTAAAATTTTGTCTTTATAGTCCCCATTTACTGTTGAGAAAGCTAGGCCTAGAGAGGTTAAATAACTTGCCTATAAGCATACAATTACTATAAGTTGGAATTAGGCAGAGTTGGAATTAGACTCCAGATTTATCTGATTCCAGAGCACGTTTTTTTAATACTACTATCTTATAGGTATTGTTATGTTCTAGGAAACATAACCAGATACATCCATTTAGGATTAGGAGTGAGCATGCATGGGGAGTTTTAGATTACACACCATGTTTAACTTTGGGAATTGGGTAGCAGAGATTATGGGATATTGCCCTTTAGACATGGTGCATAGGCAATACATTAAGTAATTTCCGTGAAAATTCAGCATCTCCCTCATTGAGGAGGGGAATTAAAGTTCCCTTAGGCCCAGGATTTGTGTTTACGTCTAAGGCTATACATAGTGATTGAACGGATTGAGGTTAAATTGCAGTGAAGTTTGCAGTTCTTTATAGTGTTTTATTTGGGGCCTCGTGCTGGTAACAATGCTCATCAATTCTTTGAATAATGATATAGGAGACAAGTAATTAAGAATAACAAATCTATCAAAAGTTAAAAATCAGAAACTAAAGAGATATTGCTGAGTTGGATAAATGGATATCTCTATCGAGATGAAACTTATAGGAATGAGGCTAAGATCCTGAATGTGAATCTAAAGAGTTATCTTTTCGAGCATAAGAAGAATGATATGGTTTAGTTGTAGCACATGTGAAGAAAATTTGGGAGGATAGTTGAAAATTCAGTATGAGTCAACAGTATAGTGTGGCTGCAAAACAACGATAGCCAAAGACAACTTAGTCTTAGGTTGTTCTCTAGATCTCAGGAGGTCCACATCTCACTGTATTCTAAACTCAGCAGAAAATACCTGAAACAGCGTGCCAGGGAATATAGAAATTGAATATATAGAATACTGAATATATTCTATATATTAATATTCTATATAGATTATATATAAAATATTCAATATATTGAATTGAAATCCAATATAGAAATTGAAACCTATTCAGAAGAGAAAATTAGAATTACTAAGGACTTTGAAACTTTGTTTTTTGAAGAATCAAAGAAATTGAGGATGTTTTTCCAGGGAAGAGAAGACCCATGGATGATCTGACAACTCTTCAAGTATGAAAATAGCTATCCAGTGGATATTTGTACTTTTCCTTAAAGGACTCAGGGGCTAGGCTGTGCCTTATCAGTAAACCAACAGGAACTACAGAAGGCTATGGTTAGCTCAATATAAGCGTAACTTTTTAACATTTGGAATTGTTCAGAAATTGAGAATATATTTTTTTAAACAGGAAGTTATAAATTTGAATATCAGAGTTTTTCAGTCACACATTGCCAGGATGACCACTTGGTGAGGATGCCATAGGCTTTAGTATTTTCGTCAGTGAAAGGTACTACTTGACAGAATTTTGCAGGGCTCATAAAAACTTTGTGCACCGTTGGCTATGTAGTTGGACTAGGTGCCTCTTACCACCCTAAAGCTTTATCCAGTCGTGTGCTGCATAGCGACATTTCTGTCAATGGTGGACTGCGTATAGGACAGTGGTCCCATGAGATAGTACTATATAGTCTAGACGTGTGGTTGGCTATACCTTCTGGATTTGTGTAAGTACACTCGATGTTTGCACAGTGACAAAATCACCCAATGACTCGTTTCTCAGAATGTATCCCCGTAATTAAGCAACACATGACTGTGCTTCTAGTATACTGTAAAAGGAACAACTAAAAGGTATTTCCCTCCAAAAGCAATACTCCGATTCTCTTGCATTGACAGTGCCTTGAATTCTCACAGTGCATGTGGTTGTGCCTGCCGAACCTGAGATTTTCTCTGTGATAATGATAAAGCAAATTGTTATTTATCATTGCCACCTTCATTCAATCTAACTTACAGGATTTGATTTCCAATTACTCATTAAGAACTTTGGGGGTTGTGATGCAAGACTGATAAATTTTCGTGGAAGTGAGAAGGAAAAGCCAAAAAATGTTTAGCTGACATTAGATTTTGAATCTTGGATAATCTGAGCCAGAAAGGAGGCAATATAGGAGAGTATCATCATTTAATCTAACTTGCTTCTTTTGCTTATGAAGGAATCAGATACCTTAAAATAGGAGATAAACCCATTTTTCAACTATGACAAGGTCATGGTATTTGGAATCTGCTCCTGAATGACACTTCTTTGTACATATTCCATCCCCAACTGGGTTGTATTACCAACTGTCTTGAACCTGTTGATCTGATGTTGGGACCTTTGAAATATTTTGATTAGGATGCACGTAGGGGAGCACTACTTGTCTTTTCAAGGTGAATAGACTCTCTCTATCTCCAGGTCTATCTGAGATATAAAACTGTTAAGTCTTGATTTATAGCTTTCTACTTTATCAACTTTATGAACTACATAAAATGTTTAAAAAAGAACCCTTACAGGATCTTATTCATGAGTGGTGTAGATAAAGTTACTTTTGTTAAAACTTGCTAGTAATTCTTTTCTTTAGCCCAAGACTGAGGAGTCTACGAGATCCCCAAAAGCAAAGGGTCCCATTGGTACAAGTTTGTTTTTCAATCTCTATCTAAGAAAATGATTAATAATAATAAACAAGACATTCATTTAATACTTAATTACCCTGTAAGTTAGACACTATTGTTATTCCTATTTTCCTTTTTTTTTTTTTTTGAGGAAGATTAGCCCTGAGCTAACATCTGCCCCAAATCCTCCTCTTTTTGCTGAGGAAGACTGGCCCTGAGCTACCGTCCATGCCCATCTTCCTCTATTTTATGTGGGACACATGCCACAGCATGGCTTGACAAGCAGTGCCTAGGTCCACACCCAGGATTCAAACCAGTGAACCCTGGGCTGCCAAAGCACAACATGCTGCAGTGACTTGGGATGGCAGCAAGGTCTAGTTTGAAACAGGACCCAAGGGATAAGATCCATCTCCGTAGATAGAGGTTGGTAAGCGCTGTACACATTTTCTGGGCATCAGCTAAGAGGGCAGGTGTTAAGGGAATGGACTCACTCCCAGCAGGGAATTAGAATGCAAATCAGAATGTAGGCATAAAACATAGGTGAATATGGAGGATTGTAGCTCACTGCAAGGGGATATCAAGAGTATCCACTAGGTTTATGGTGATATATAAATACCTCTTAAACCGTTGTTGAGGACAGAACACCTAAAATGCTGCCAAACTTCCTGTGGCCTAGGGTTAGAGTGGGGCTGAGTTTAAAGGTAGGAAATCTACAGCACATGCAGCCGGGCTACAGTAGGCTGGGGCAAGGGGATTGACTTGCACACAGCAGTGGATATGAACTCAAAGTACCAGACTTTCTTGATCTTTTCTATTCAGTGGGAGAACATCTGATGAAAGATGAAATTAGTGAACAGATTTGGAATATGTAGCTAAATTTATAAGGGAGCCAATCAGGGAAAAAAAAATCTCTACCTATTAAACCTTTGCTTTTGTCATCTTCAGTAGCAGAAAAATTGCTACTTGTCCAATTCTAGATATGAGAAGCAATCAGAATATACAATGAGTGCCCGAGGGTGACTTTTTGGGGGTTAAATATAGCTTTGCATCATTAGCTTATGTGGGAAAAAAATCCCATCATGACAGCAAATCAGATCTAATCTGGCACTCCCTCAGCTACAATTATATAAAATATAGTGGAAACTTGTCAAAGCTTTCAGTGAGAAATGAGGCTACTGATGCTTGGCAGCCCCCTTTTTGAACAGTGAAGAATTATGTTGCTTAGCTACAGCCTTTGGCTGATTTAGAAAGCTTTAACTGGCTGTATTGTACAAGAGTTAAACTCTATTCCTTGATATCTTTTTTTTTTTCCTGAGAGAAAAATCCTTATTTATCACCTTCTTATTTTTTTGCTGTCTTTACCAAGTCATTTATGTGTATTCATTCAGGACAAGTTTCGATTCCTCATTGTTTTTCCCTCCCCAGGGTTTATAGATTGAGAGAGTACAAGTGGGTGGTTGATGATATAAGCAGAACATAAAGTGTTGAAATAACTTAAATGCTTTTGACCTCAAAGTAACGTGCAAGTGTCTATTTCAAATATTTTTGTCATTTGAAGTCATTGTGTTTTTCCCCTCTCTTTCAGCTTATTCCTAGTTGAGGTGGCTGTTGTCTTTATGACGCACAAGAATGTGTAACATTGAATTATATTTTTATATTTCAAAATGTGAACTCATGTATAGGTGTAGAGGAAGGCGTCAGGAACAGCGAATGGAACTGATGAGACAGGAGCAAGAGTCGGGGCTGGAACTAGAACCAAAAGGCTGAAAACAGAAGGCTTGAGAGAAAAAGCAAAGAAGAATTGTAAATGGAGAAGATTTATAGCAATTATTGTACATGAAATAGAAAAGTGTGTAGTGGGGGAAATGTCAGATGTGTCAGAGCCCATTTCAATGGGATAAAAATACTCAAGGACTCATAAGTCTGGGGGAGATTCTAAGAGGCTTTTGGTTCATGTTCCGTCTCCAGAAATATACTGTTCTAAATATGTGGCTATTCCACTTTATTTTTATGGCTCTGCAGGACAGAGAATGTCCCTCAGCAATGCTTTCGTTATCTTACTGTAATTATTGTAATGAAGCACAGCCATGACCTAATCTTGATTATGTAATTATTTCAGCAGATTTTACTATTGGATTGTCAGTACTCTCTCTGTTTTATGCATGTAAAAGCAGTTTTTCCTGCTGGTGCTTACAATTCCATATCACCTGGAGGAAATTTTATAGAGTTGATTCTATATCTACGTTCAGAAGTAGAATAATGGATAATTGTCTCTACAGGCTTGGCCCCAGTGAAATTCTAGTTCTATTGAAGACCAGAATTCATAGACTTGTAAGCTGAGCCACCCCATGTATGGGCTTTGCTTTTATGCTGGTCTGCAAATAACCTTCATTTGCCACCTTTTAATATATGTTTGTCTAATGCAGTCATTTTCAAAATGTGGTCCTGGGATGCCTGGGCGTCCTCAAGACTGTATCAAGCGAATTGGTGAAGTTAAAACTATTTTCATAACAATTCAAAGACATTATTTGTCTTTTGACCTCTCTGTTGTCTTATGGGTGTACAGAGGCTACACAAGATGTGATACAGAAGCAGATTGAATGCAAAAAGAAATAGGAGAATCTAGTCATCTTTTAATAAGCAAGACATTAAGGAGATTTGCAGAAATGTAAAACAATGATATTCTTCTTGTTAAATTTTTTTCTTTTGGAAAATATAGTTATTTTTCATAAATACATTATGTTAACATGTTATGGACTTATTGTTATTTTAAAATGAATTAATAAATATTTTTGAAATTTCTCAGTTTTTATATCCAAGATAGTGAATGTCGATGGATATAACCAACACAAATAAAAGCACTTTGGAATTCTCCAAAATTTTCAAGAGTGTAAAGGGGTCCCAAGACCAAAAAGTTTGAGAGGTCCAATCAACTTTTTGATGATTGTATCATGCTGTATTTTTTTCTTGAGACAGTATTGCATAATAGTTAACAGTGCTGGCTTTGGTTTCAGACTGCTCGTGTTTCTTAACTTTCTGTGTCTCAACTTTCTGTAAAATGGAAATGATTCTGTCATGTATGTAAAATGTTTCCACAGTACATTCTCTATAAATATTAGCTATTTGCCATAGCACTTTGCATACTTGAAATTATTATTTATAATTATGTATTTATATCTATCTTCTGTGCTGGACTGTAAGCTCCATGAAGACAGATGCACATCAGTTATGTTTCATCATTGTGTCTGAAGTGCTGTAACAATGTCTGTAGTAAAGGTGCTCAACAGATATTTGGGGTTGACTGATTAACATTCTTCAGTGACTCCCCTTAACCTCTAGGATAAAGGCCCCCTTATGTGCACGGCTTTCTAAATCTAAATTCCAACTCCTTGCCTTCCATGATTCTACCACGGTGTTTCATGTCTTAGTGCGTTTATTTGCGCATGCTCTTCTTTTGGATTAACATACTATTTCCCCCTTTGGCCACCTGACAGATTCTTGCTTACCCTTGGTGTCCTAGGTTTTGCTCTCCTGTGACCCCTTTGTAGCCTGCTCCCCATTTCAGGCAGAGCAGGTGGTTCTGTCCTATGTGCCACTATAGTACATTGTATGTACTTTTATTTTAACCCCTAAAATGCTGTGTTAAAATGATTTGATTACTGTAAATTACAATAACTACATTTGTTGGATGCCTGCCCTTTCAGTGTGTGATATATGTGTGTGTGTGTATTTGTACGTATGTATATAACTATATATAAAGTTCTATTTAATTCTCCAAACAGTCCTAGAAAATACTTATTATTTTTCCAATTTTATACGTGTATTATTTTATACATGAGGAAACTAAAGCTCAGAGATTTTAAGAAGTTAATATGGGTTATGTCTCAATTGAGAATTTGGACTGATCAGTTGTTGATGCAAGAGTGCCTTGAGGCAAGGGCTGTGACTTACTCACATATCTTATTAGCAAGCCTGCTCTTGTGGTTTAAGTTCATGTCTAATATCATATTCGTGTAATAAAATATCTCTTATGATCCCTGGTTTCATCATTGCATCACACTCATAAGAAAGAGTTAGGTGAATTCTACCACAGCTTGCCAGGTACTCTGTCTCCTCTTAGGAATGGAAAAGTCCAGGTACAGCCTGGTTATACATGATGCTCTTCCCGGTATCTGAAAACATTCTTGGATACTTAGATTATAGGTCTAACTTTAATTTGTTTTATATTTTACTTCCTTTAAAATTTACTTCATTGATTTCGTTTACTCCTTGCCAGCAATTCTAATTAAAGGTGAATAGAAGTTTAATTAAAATTGATGGCTTTAACTCTTAGTAGAAAACTTCTATTATCATAAATACTATAATCAACTACTATTATTTTTAGAATCAAATGAAAATTCTGTACATGCCATAATGACTTAGTTATGCGCTTTAGTTTCTATTGTTTTTTCGTTTGTGATAGATGCGTTTTGTGAAAAGCGTATAAAGAATTCAGAGTAGGTGGCTCTGCTATTTGACTAGTGATTACTCTGAATTCACCATTGTCAAGTATTTTTGTCGCTTATCTAGATTTGAAAGAATGAATGAACACATGATGCTTTTAAAAGCTGCTTCTCTTTCTTTTTGACATAAAAATAGAGAGCTTTTACAAATACCGTTCAGCCGAATCCATATAAATCCTCCTCCACAACCAAACCACCAAATTAAAAATTAGAGATTTTCTTGACATCAAACTTTGCAGTGTATATAAATGTATAATTGGGAAAACTTATCTTTATCAATTTTTAGCCTCCTCTTTCTACCTCCCTCCTCCTTCTTTCCTTTGCTCATTTGTCTCTTTTGTTTTCTCCTTTCTTATTCTTGTCTTTCTTTTCTTTTCTTTTTCTTTTTAGTTTCCAGTGCCTCTTAGAAAGGAAAACGAAAGCTAGAAGCTCTAACTTCCAATAAGTGCTAAGAAATGGCACAATTTGGGCCAAGGTTCTAGGAGCCCCAAGCATTCCTAGAGTAGTGGTTTTATATCTTTTAAAGTATGATTGTACTTTTAATCTGTGTTAGTTGAGAAAACATAATTAATCATTTCATTACAACAGCTTTCATTTATCTTTGAAAAATAAGACATAAATGGTCAAGACATGCTTTTAACTTAAACCAGAATGATGGCATGGTGTGGTTTCTTGAGCTTTTTGAGCTTCTTGAGATAACTTCATGACTCCACAGAGATTTATGAGCTGCAGGTTATGTACTACTTTCGGAGAGTTTTGGAATTTACTTTCTGACTCATCTGGTTGTGCTTTTAAAAAGGCATGTAGGACTTAAACCAATCAAACCAAATCAAGAATAGAGTGGATTAGTAAACAGGATTTGGTTCCTGCATGCCATATCAGATGCCAATCCAGCAGAAGGCCTTCCTTAAGCCTAGCAACGTCCGTCCCGAACACGATTGCGTTTAGGTCTCTTGTTCAGGACTCCACAATTAGGACCAATTCCATTGAACCGCTTCACATATTTTACAGGTATTGTGGGCATGAAGATCAAGGAAATTTGCTCCTTCTTAAACTTAATAATTAAAGAACCGAAGGAAAGTATTATGAGGTCTAATGATACGTGTCAATCACATAATTCATAACTGGAAGATTATCTTCTGAAAAAGTAGATCCCTCTGCTCATTGGGGAGGTGCGAGTCCGTGGTGGAGGGAGGGTGTGGAGTGTTTATGGGGTGAAGAAACTGGAAGGGAAAACTGGAAGGGGAAGCCTGCCACTGAAGTGGACTCATTTTTACTTTCTTTAACTCTAAATAATAAAGAGCTAATTTTGATTTTTGTTGAGGTGGGAGAGAAAAGAGGAGGTCAGCTACTAGGAAAGTTTCTTTTCCTTTATCAAATTCAAGGAAGTAGAGGTGGAAGATAGGAGTGAGAGGACCGGCAGCGGCAACCAGCCTTAAGATTGACCAGTTGCTAGTACAACCAGAAAGACCTACAACTAGAATATACAACTATGTGCTGGAGGACTTTGGGGAGACAAGAAGGGAAAAAACAAAGATTGACCAGTTATGCTTTGAGAAATACTCTTATGACCAAGTTTGTCTGGTTGGCACGTACTGCCTGTATGTTCTCTGCTCGAGAAGATATAAGGAATTTGTAAAGCTGATCTTGTTTAAATGTTGCTGCCAGTAAACTTTAAAACATCTTTCTAGAGTTTTAAATACTGGGCATATTTTGATCAGTTACAGTTAAATTTATTTCTAATTTAGAAAAGAATGTTTCAATTGATCTTCCTCTTCCAGCTATTTTTGTATTTTATTCCAGTGTCAATGTCCAGAGAAGCAAGTGTGACTTGAAAATGAATCTAGCAATCTTATGGCATGGGTGTTACCATAGTTGATGGCATAATTTAAAATTTTATTTTTATAAAATTCTTTTAAAATTATAAAATTAAAAATAATTTTTTTTTTGGAGGAAGATTAGCCCTGAGCTAACATCTGCTGGCAACCCTCCTCTTTTTGCTGAGGAAGACTGGCCCTGAGCTAACATCCGTGTCCATCTTCCTCTACTTCATATGTGGGACACCTACTACAGTATGGCTTGACAAGCGATGCCATGTCCGCACCCCGGATCTGAGCTGGCAAACCCGGGGTTGCCAAAGCAAAACATGTGAACTTAACCGCTGCGCCACCGGGCCGGCCCCAAAATAATTTTAACTGTTAATTGTAATCTTGAAAATGATGCAAAGATGCAGAAAAAGAAAAAAATTTACTCCCTACATTTCCTCATTTCCCCATCCTTGATTTTCACTCTCTTTTCCTATGCTCTCTCTAGCACTGGACACTTATTTTTTTGTCAATTTGATGGGTAAAAAATATTAATTGTTGCTTTAATTTATATTTCTTTGATTACTAATAAGGTTAATTGTGTGTGTATGTGTGTGCATGTATATACAACTGTAAATAAGCAATCCTGCGAATATAATGAAATATATATTATACTTTATATATAGTATATGATGTAATATCTAGGTATTTGGGACTAGATAATATATATTTTACTAAGATTTCCCAGTTATGCTCTCTGTAAGCCTAGAAATTAAGTCTGGGAAAACAGAGGAAAGGAAATGTAACATTTTATGGGTAAAATGTGAAGCAAGTTGGGTTTCTATTCATTCACTAGATTTTCATTGTCCTTTTATCTGAAACTAAGAGAGAGCTCTATTTTTTGTTGGTGAACACCCAAGTTGAGTCTTCTCTGTCAGAGGTGGAAATCAAGAGATTTAAATGTTTTGTCTACTCCTTGTACCCGTTATCAATTTATTTCCTTGCTCCAAACCCATCCTTCTTTGCCCTGCTTTGTGATATTGAAGCTGAGCCCTGTGTTTCCCTCTTGCCATCTGGGACAATGTTAAGCTTTTTAGTAGATGGAATTGGAGAGACACTGCATGAAGAAGGGGTTTTTCTTCTTGGTTCCAAAATGCTTTTTCATTCTCGCTCTAATGGTGAGCTGCAGCCAGTGTGCAGGATGCCCAGTGTCACACACCTATTCTCCTGTGAGTTCTAACGGCTCTCACAGGTAGCTGGGGCGGCTGGTGGGACTCATCTTCTAGTTTCACTAGCACCCTCCCAACACCCCACCCCCTTTCAGGAGGCTTCCTTGCACTTTTGCAGAATCTTCTATCTTCTTGAATATATGAAATTTTATTTATAATAGCTTGTTTAGCAATCTTTTATACAAATTCAATCAACTGCATAATTCCTTGGAATTCTAGCCACTTTGGCCTTCCTGAATTCTAACTCTGTCTTTTTGCTTCAGGGAGACTATTTGGTTTACCCCTCACTGTGATGCAGCCTGAAAAGCCTCTGCAGCAATAAACTAGGGCAATCATAGGGCAATTCTGCTCTGCCTGTTGTCAAATGTTGTTTTACTCATTTTTTCCAGTTTTTTATTTGTTTAAGGCAGCAAGGTAAATCTGGTCCTTGATACTCCATCGTGGTTCTAGAGGAAATCCACTTCTATTCTTTTAAATACTACAAATTAAATAGTACTGTGATAATTAATATTTTCAAAAAGCATTTGTTTGCCTTAACATACATGTTTATCATTGTCGTTGCTGCACATTAGATTGTCCTTCTGGGATCCTTTTTATTCTTCCTGAAGTGTATCCTTTTGAGGTTCATTTACTGAGGTCTCAGGGTGGTGAACTCTGTTCTTATTTGTAAATATTTTTTTATTTTATCATCATTCTTAAAAGATACCTTTGCTAGACACCCAATTCTGTTTTGTTTTTTTTTCTCAACCCTTTAAAGATACTGTTCTGCTGCCTTCTGGCTTCCACTGTTGCTGTTGAGAAGTCTGCTGTTTCTCTAAGTGCCATGATTTTGTAGGTGTTCTGCCTTGTCTCTGTAGGTGCTTTTAATTTTGCCTTTTGTATTTTCATGCTTTTTTTTAAATAATATTTTTTAGCATGCAGTTTTTGTTTTATTTTGTTTTGTTTAATTTATCCTACCTGAGATATGTTGTGCTTCCTGGACTTATGGATGCAATTTTCATCAAGGCTGGAAATTTTGCATCCATTATCTCTTTAGATATTATTTTTTCTCCATTCTTTCACTTTTTTTTGGACAACCCATGAGAAGTACATTAGACTTTTCTTTCTACTCTTTGTATCTTTTAACATTCCTCTCATATTTCAATCCCTTGTTTCTTTGTGCTGTATTGAGGATAATTTTTGGATGTATTTTTGAGGACAGCTAATTGTTTCTAATCTGCTTTTAAATCAATTAATTGTTTTCTTTCCTTTTTTTTAAGCTTTCAACAATTATAATTGTCATAGGTATGTGTTCTTTTTCCCCCTCCAAGTCTTTTTATTTCTAACAGTATGGTATTGATTGGCCAGCTTTGTGATTGTGTACATTATTTCTTAAGACAGTTTGTGCATAGCTCTCATATAGCTTTTCCCTACAGTTTCTATATCAGCAACCTTGAGAGTCAAAAAATAGTTTTTTGTTTTTGCTGGTTCTCAATCATAAAACCTGGTTTCTTTCAGGTTTGATATTTTTGCTTGTGATCCCTTTGCTTGTTCTTACTCAGTGTTTCTTTGGGCCTAAAATGAGGAAAACTTTGGAGAGTTTTCTTTATCCAAGGGAGACTACTGACTGGGAACCATGACAGCCCCTTCTGAGGGTCTCTGATCAGCAAAGCAGTCTTAGGGTCTTTTTTATCTACCTGTGGCTGGTCAAAGTCTTTAGTTTCATTGCTAAAATATTTACTCTTGGGCAAGCTTGCCCCTTCAGCTTTCCCATTGCTGTAGCTTTGGCTTGTTCCCATAGGTACAATTTCTCGGACCCTGTTTCCTTTCTTTTTTTTTAAGGGGGATCATTGGAGATCTTTTGTAGACCAGTTATGTACAAAAGATTATGCACTTTCTAGTGTTTAGTTGTTCTGAAGCAGGAGTATCCCTCTAAGCTTTTTTATTTTTTTAACCACTTGCTGCATTAGAGTTATACTCTTAAGTAAAGGAGTAGCATAGATTATTATTAATTTTAGGGGTCAGACTACTTTGCAAAGATAAAAAGATTGCTTATTGTTCTATACAAGAAATATTTCCATATAATTCCATAAATGCTTGAGATATAATTCACTGCATGGATGTAACTCTTTTCAGATATTAGTTATTGGTACTGGACATATAATCTGTTGTATTATAATACATTATAACATCATGCATCTGAAAAACAGAAATCTGAAAAACGGAAGATTGAGTTGAAATCATCTGAGAGAACAGATTTCCATGTGATAATTATGAGTTTAGGGTTTGGGCGCAGGTACCTGGGTTCAAATCCTGGTTTCACCGTTTACTAGCTGTGGAACTTTAGGCAAGTTATTTAATCTCTCTTCCTCTACCTTTCCTCATATATGAAGAACAGATAACAGTAGTACCTACTTCATATAGTTGTTAAGAAGAACGTTTATTCATTGACAGATGTCTATTTCTTTGCCTCTAGGTACATGTGTCTAAGTTTAAAATTAAGTTAATTCATATTAAATAAAATTAAAATTTAGTTCTTTAGTTATACTAGCCCATTTCAAGTGTTTTATGGTCATGTGTGGCTAGTGACTGCCATATTTTACAGTAAAGAAATGGACATTTGCCTCCTTGCAGAGGTGAATGCTTCCTCAAATGGGTAGGCATCAATGCAAAGCCATCAGAAACACAAAAAGGTGAGGAAACATGACACCGCCAAAGGACCACAATAATTTTCCAGTAAATGACCCCAAAGAAATGGAGATCTGCAAGTTACCTGAAAAATAATTCAAAATAATAATTATAATAATTATTATTTTAAGGAAGCTTAGTGAGATTCAAGAACACAGATAGACAATTCAGTGAACTCAAGAAAACAATACATGAACAAAATGAGAAGTTCAACAAAGAGATAGAAGTCATAAAAAGAACCAAAGAGAAATTCTGGAGCTGAGGAATATGATGAATGAAATGAAAAATGCAGTAGAGAGCTTCAGCATTAGGCTTAATCAAGCAGAACAGAGAATCTGCAAACTTGCAGACAGATCTTTTGATATTATCCAGTCATAGGAGAAAAAGAAATAAGAATGAAAAAGAGTAAAGAAAGCCTATGTGAATTATGAGATATCATCAAGCAAAACAACATTTGTATTATGGAAGTCCCAGAAGAAGAAGAGAGAGAGAAAAGGACAGAAAACTTATTTAAAGAAATAATGGTTGAAAACATATCAAGTCTGGGGAGAGATATGGCCATTCAGGGACATGAAGCCCAAAGATCCCCAAACAGATAACTTATTATCAAAATCTCAAAAATCAAAGACAGAATTTTGAAAGCAGCAAGAGAAAAATGACTCAACGTATATAAGGGAACCCCAATAAGGCTATCAGCAGATTTCTGTGTAGAACCCTTGCAGGCCAGGAGAAAGTGGGATGATATATTCAAAGTGGTCAAGGAAAAAAAAGTTGCCAACCAAGAGTATTTTACCAAGCAAAGTTGTCTTTCAGAAATGAAGGTAAGATAAAGACTTTACCAGACAGACAAAAACTGAGAGAATTTGTCACCACTAGACTTGCCTTAAAAGAAATGCTAAAGGGAGTTTTCAAGCTGAAATGAGAGGACACTAACATGAAATATGTGAAAGTACAAAACTCACTAGTAAAAGTAAATATATAGTCATATTTAAAATAATTTAATACTGCAATGATGATATATAAGTCACGTTGAATTCTGGCATATAGTTAAAAGTGTTAAAAAATAACTAAAGCTATAATATTTTGTTAATTGATAAACAATATACAAAGATGTAAACTGGGATATCACCAACATAAAATGTATAAATTGGTACAGCCATTATGGCAAACAGCATAGTGGTTCCTCAAAAAATTAAAAATAGAACTACCATATGATCTAGTAATCCCACTCCTGGGTATATATCTCTAGGAAATGAGATCAGTATATTGAAGAGAGATTTGTACCTCCATTGGTCATTGCAGCATCATTAACAGTAACCAAGATATGGAGACAACCTAAACTGTCTTCAATAGATGAGTGGGTAAAGAAAAAATATATACATATACACATATACAGATATACACATGCATACACAACAGAATATTATTCAGCCATAAATAAAAAGGAAATCCTCCCATTTGCAACAACATGGATTAATCTGGAGGGCATTATGCTAAGTACAATAAGCCAGAGAGAAAAGACAAATACTGCAAAGTATCATTTTTATGTGGAATCTTGAAAGAAAAGAGCCAGTTTCACAGAAAGAGAGAATACAGCGGTGGTTACCAGGGGCTGGGGGGAGGGAGAAATGGGCAGATGTAGGACAAAGGGTACAAACTTTGGTCATAAGAATAATAAGTTCTGAGGATCTAATGCACAGCATGGTAAATTTAGTTAATAATACATCATTGTTAACTTGAAAGTTGCTCAAAGTGGATCTTAAACGTTCTCACCACACACACACAAACAAAGACACCCAAGTGATTTTCACCAACATTCCTCAATGGTTTATTTACTTATCATTGGTTGTGAAAAGGTTAAGTGAACTTCTTCCTGTAAACGGATTCCTTTATTTTCAGTAAGAGGGCAGGGAAAGTGAAAACTTCTGAAAATAATATTTAGATTATGGCTACTTTTGATGTTAAGGAAATTTTTGGAGAAGTTTTTGTTTCCCTATGTAACTTTTACTTCAGTTATTATCCAGTGCTGAATTTTTGCTTTTATCTTAAATAAGATAACTCTCCTCTGCTTCCTTATTTTGTTATATGGTTTGCCGTACTTCAGTAAGCTTAGAATGTGCTACTGATTTTTGAATTTGGTACAGTTGAATTTTTATGGCACTCAGGTGGAAGCTGGGCAATTCAATTACATTTTTCTGTACCTAGGCCTATTAGGTGAGACATCTCATTGGAGGCATTTTTAAGTGTTTTGTACTTAATAAATCGTTGAGTGTCAGTCCCCAGTATGTACTTAACAAATATTGGCTGAATGAGTAAATGAATGGCTTAAATGAATGAAATGTTTGTATGAACTAAACGTGGCAATTTTCCAAGAAAATTACCAATTCAAAGAACCTCTCAGTTGCAGTATGGGGGTGTGGAATTTTCAGGAAAACCCAAAAGACAAGGCAGCAGCTGTTGATAGCATAAAACCTAGACTACACTTAGCATAATTAATCCACAGATGTAGACAAATTTTGGCAGTAGACCTGGCGAATCTTCATTTCATTAAACAGTATCAGAAGCTTGATGGAAGGCACCAGATGTTGAAATAGAATGAAAATTCAAGATCTGGCCAGTAGAAAAGGTGACCATGAATTTCATGGAAATATGTAAGCATAAATTAAAATCATTGACTTAAAAAAAAAACGAAGAATACGAGTTCAGTTACAAACAAACAGAAACCTCAATATTTTCTGAGTGATTGAATCCTTGGGGAAACGTGGATTGAGAGTAAGATTTCTTCATATAATTCTTGTTCTCCTTTGTCTCTGCTGCCTGATAAGTGACTGAGGTATATGGGGCGAGTTAACGCTAGAAAAAAAGCATCATTTATTAGAACTAAATGTTAATGGAAACTTTGAGGTTGACTTTTGGATAAGTTCTCATGTACTCTCTCTATTCAGATAATGCTTTCCTTCATTTTATTTGAAGTGTTTTAGGTATAGATGTATTTTCCTTAAGATTAATACTATAACAATTTACAGAAGAAAAGTTATTTCATTCTTTTACTCAGTAACTCTTGTATGTTATCTCCTTAAGCAGTTTTTATCAATGAAATCTGAATTAGTGAAGATACTGTTATATACAGGGAATCTCAGAGAATATAATTCTGTGGGCAGTTTTTTAAAAATTAATTAATTAATTTGTTTCTGAGGAAGACTAGCTGTGAGCTAACATCTGTTGCCAATCTTCCTCTTTTTTTTTTTTAAAGATGGGCACCTGATTTAACATCTGTTGCCAATCTTTCTTTTTATTTTTTCTTCTTCTTCTCCCCAAAGCCCCCCAGTACATAGTTGTATATTCTGGTTGTAGATCCTTCTGGTTCTGCTATGTGGGACACTGCCTCAGCATGGCTTGATGAGCCGTGACAGGTCCGTACCCAGGATCCAAACTGGTGAAACTCTGGACCGTGGAAGCAGAGCACGCAAATTTAACCACTTGGTCATGGGGCCGGCCCCTATTTGGGCAGTTTTAAGACTCACAGAAGTTGAAATAAATGCAGTGGGTCTGCATATTGTTCCTCATTGTACCTCTCAGAATTTATCCCAGTACTTAACTTGTTACTTCACTGGATGCTCAGTTCCTGGCCGTATCTATTTCCCATACCAGATCTGGAATTCACAGCCCTGGTAATGTGATGGGTCCCAAGCATAGTTCACAAAACTGAAGTTGAAGCAGAAGACACACAGTAGGAACAATGAGTTCCTACTGCTGTTAGATCAAGTGCAGTCATGTCTTCATGGCCCCAAAGGCCATCTACACTGATTTTCTCTAATTTTGCTAACTAACCTCCCTCCCAGTACCTTCTTCTCAAACCATACTGTTTTTCATATATGTCATAAAAATTCCTTTTTCTAGTTCTTTACTTATTGTGTTTACCCTGCCTAGAATGTTATTCCATCTTTATTAAATTTGCTAGTTATTTAAAGCCTAGCTTAAGCCCTATCACTCCGTTAATCATCAACAGAAGCAAGCTATATTTTGCTCTAAAATGGAAAGAGTTTTCTATATTATGCTACTCAACTTAGTCTTTAATCATGCATTCTGTTTATCAATTACTGCATATGTTTCAAAGCCCATCTTTTTTCCCCCATTTCATTGAGAAATAATTGACATACATTACTGTGTAAGGTTAAGGCATACAGCATGATGGTTGGATTTACATATGTTGTGGAATGATTACCACAATAGGTTTAGCTAACATCCATCTTATATAGATAGGTTAAAAAGAAAAGGAAAAAAACTTTCTCCTTGTGATGAGAACTTTTAGGATTTATTCTCTTAACAACTTTCCTGTATATCATACAGCAGTGTTAACTGTAATTATGTTGTACATCATATCCCTAGGACTTCTTTATCTTATAACTGGGAGTTTGTACCTTTTGGCTACCTTCCTCCAATTCCCTCTCCCCTCACCCTTTGCCTCCAGTATCCACAAGTCTGATCTCTTTTTCTATGAGTTTGGTTTGTTTGTTTGTTTGTTTGTTTTAAGATTCCACATATAAGTGAGATCACACGGTATTTGTCTTTCTCTGTCTAACTCATTTCACTTAGCATAATGCCCTCATAAAGGTCCATCCACATTATCACAAATGTAGGATTTCCTCATTTTTTATGGCTGAATAATATCCCACTGTATATATATATACACCACAACTTCTTTATCCATTCATCCATCAGTGGACACTTAGGTTGTTTCCATATCTTGGCTATTGTAAATAATGTTGCTATGAACATGGGGTGCAGATATCTTTTAGAGTTAGTATTTTCATTTCCTTTGGATATATTCCCAGAAGCAGAATTACTGGATCATATGGTAGTTCTATTTTTAATTTTTTGAGGATCCTTCATACTGTTTTCCATAGTGGCAGTACCAATTTACAATCCCACCAACAGTTCACAAGGGTTCCCTTTTCTCTTGTTATCTCTTGTCTTTTTGATGATGGCCGTTCTAACAGACATGAGGTGATACGTCATTGTAGCTTTAATTTGTATTTCCCTAATGACTAGTGATGTTGAGCCTCTTTTCATGTACCTGTTGGCCTTTTGTATATCTTCATTGGAGAAATGTCTATTCTGGTGCTTTGCCAATTTTTTAATTGGGTTATTTGTTTTTTTGTTATTAAGTTTATGAGTTCTTTGTATATTTTGGATATTAACCCTTTATCAGATATATGGTTTGCAAGAATTTTTTCCCATTTTGTAGGTTGTCTTTTCACCTTATTGATGGTTTCTTTTGCTATGCAGAAGCTTTTTAATTTGATGTAGTGCCACTTATTTTTGATTTTGTTACTTGTGCTTTAGGTGTCATCTCCAAAAAATCATTACCAAGACTCATATCAAGGAGGTTTCTTCCTATGTTTTCTTCTAGGAGTTTCATGGTTTCAGGTCTTAAATTTAAGTCTTTAATCCATTTGGAATTAAGTTTTGTGAATGGTGTAAGATATGGATCCAGTTTCACTCTTTTGCATGTGAATATCCAATTATCCCAGAAGCATTTATTGAAGAAACTTTTTCTCCATTGAGTATTCTTGGCTCCCTTGTCAAATATTAGTTTACTATATATGCTTGGGTTTATTTCTGGACTCTTTATTCTGTTCCATTGGTCTTCTTGTCTAAGTTTATGCCAGTACCATACTGTTTTGATGACTATAGCTTTATAGCATAGCTTGAAATCAGGAAGTGCGGTGCTTCCTGCTTTGTTCTTCTTTCTCAGTATTTCTTTGGCTATTCAGCGTCTTTTGTGGTTTCATATAAATTGTAGGAGTGTTTTTTCCTACTTCTGTAAAAAATGCCTTTGGAATCTTGGTAGGGGTTGCATTGAATCTATACATAGCAAAGCCCACCTTAAATGGATCTTTTTTGGAAGGCCTTTCTTAAATTGCCTACCCCTCATGCTGACGTTCTTTAGCCAAAAGAGTCAATTAGTGTTACTCGAATCCATGTTCTCCTGTGTCATTCTCTACCTAACTCTATTCATGCTTCAAAAGTAGGTTCAATTATCATCTGCTCTGGGAAGACATTTTTTTGATTCTCAAAGGGAGGTCTCCTTAATATAAGTTCTGATAGTACTGAATATATTTTCATAGAATATATAACTTTATTTAATTGTGTCTATAATCCCTCTTTTATATCATGCTCTTCTAGCTAGATTATGTTACTTGTTAATTTGTGTGTCCCTGGTGCCAGCCAGGGATATGTTGCTTGACACAAACTGGGTAACCAATAAATTGCTTGTTTAATGGATGTTTGTGAATACTCCATTTCCAGTAAGATTAAGTTACTTGAGGGTTTTCTTTATGTGTCCTTTATGTTTATCAGAGAAGTTTCTATATGGAAGATATAATAATTATTTATTCCCTTGTTTCTATGTGACTCTAGCTAGGTAAAGGAAGAAAAAGACAGGAAACGCTAAATACCATTATAGGAGAACTGATGGGTAATAAATGTTTCCAGGATTTTGGAGGTCTAATTTTCCTTTCCTGGGTCCCAACCATTTTAGCCTTACCTCGTCTACTTAGGACAAGAGTCCTCCTTTCTACCCACGTTTACATAGTCATTTCTTCTTTAATTATCTGGTTTTGAGAAAATAAATAAAGAACTCCCCTTGCTTAGCTCATAATCAAAAGGCTTCAATGGATTACTCCCTCTGTTATTATCACTACACTTTCAGCCTTCATATACTTGGTAGCCGTTGTATCTCTTTATATGTTCCTGCATCATTTCCTGGGACTCTGTGCCCCATTTGTCAAGTAAAGCCAGAGATATCTTACGATAGGAGCTGCTGCTTTTTCTTCATATGATCTTTTTCTGCTCAGCAGCTCTTAAGATAGGGGTACAATACATGTGCTAGAAGTTAAAACTTTATAGTGCTACCTATGTGGTATAATTCGTATCTTAGAATGTGGATGGTGATGTCCAGCAAGATCAGGGAGAAGTGTGTGGAAATCCAGAGGAATCTAGAAGTATCCATTGTTGCTTGGTTCTTTGTTTTCCGTCAGCTGCTCTTCATAGTGGCCAAAGCACAGAGCCAAAAGCAGATCTGAGTTCTCATTCCACGTGTCAAGCTCAGCCTCGGGTATGCCAGACAGCGCAGGCCTCAGCTCTGATCTAGCAAAAGGCTTGAGGAGTAGTGATATCCTTGACCCCAGCACCATCCTGTTTAAATGTTGGAATAAAGGAAGAGCCTGAGAGAAGAATTCAGTGCAGTTGTCAGCCAAACAATCTGTCCCAGGGACACACTGAAGAGGGCTATCCTACGTCAAGTCTTCAAGGATGGCCCCGGCTCAGGCCAGGACACTGGCTCCTGTCAGGGAATCGTGTGAGTGAGTCATAGATCGTGGGATTCCATGATTACTTTGTTATTAGCACATGAGTTAGAGTGTTCAGAGAAGAGGCAGAAAGGATTAAGAAAAACATAAATAGTAACCTAGAAACTATTGATCTGTTTCTGGACTATGACCTGCTCTTCAACTGAAATTGAATTCTAGTTCCCTAGTGTGTGTAAATGTGTGTGTGTGGTAGGTGGGTATAAGACAGATTCTCAACCGTGGTTTGTGACATTTTTGGCAATCTCCAAGATTGCGGCAAAATTCTTTTTTAAAAAAACCTATAAATTAACAAAAATGGATACTAAACCCCTGTCATGGAACTTTTTAAAGAGTAGGCAAAGGTGTAGTTTAATTAATCCTAACTTAGACTGCCTTCTACCCTGAGATTTTGGAAATTATATCTGAAACATAAATAAACAGGCCTAACTTTTATAATTATTAAAGAATACTGAGAAGGATGGGAAATGATGCTGATTGTGAAATCAATTCTAAGTCTTGGAAACATCAAAGAACTATATCAGGAATGAATGGAAATTATGAAATGTGTACAGTAGTTCTTTTGACATTAAATTAGGCATTATTTGTTATTATTGGAAGATACACCAAACTAATTTGAACTTTTGTTTTAAAATAGAAGTTTGTTTTGGTTCTCTTCAGTTTTTCCCATTAGAAGCAGGCAGGGCTACTGCTGGTTCACAGCCATGTCCCTCCTGATGACACATCTACTCTAGGTTGATACAGTTTTTGAGGATCAGTCCTTTAATGAAGACGGTGGATGACTCCCCTAAGACCAATTTCCAGCCTTTAGCCTACTCTGTCCTTGGGAAAACCTCATTTACAGTGATCTTGTTAAATGGCTACAAGGGCTTTTTCTAAAAATCTGACTCAGTTTTAATTTCAGAAATGAGTTTTCAATTCTTCCATCCGAACTGACTGAAACTTCACCTATTGAAAAATTAAACGCAAAAGATTTAATATTCACTATTAGTTCAACTCAACAGTGAAAGACTATGAACTAAGCATTATGGGGGATAGAATAGTAAAGACATGGTGCCTGCCTTTAAGGATCTTGAAGTTTCATTTGGAGTGTGAGGTTGGGGAGCATATATGGAGCAAGATATGCACAAGCAATTAATGATCCATAATGAGACTTCTGAATACTAGGAGACTTGCTATTTAAAGTAATTAACAGTGACTTCTTCAGAAAAATAAGATTCTTTTTATACATTAAATAGTCACTGTTTTATGCAACTGATTGATAAATGAGAATTTTTTTGGATGTGGCACTTTAGTAAGCAAAGGATACTTTCCATAGTGCCTTCAGTATGTGCTGATATGTTTGGAACAGATATTCTGATCAATTAATAAGGAAATTTATATGTTTATTAATAGGTATTGAAGAGTGGTCTCCAAATTAACTAATTATTCTGAGATCATTCCTTTCAAAGCCTGAGATGTTCCAGTGAAGGTCAATGGTGACTTTTAGTCAACTTGGAAATTTTGGGTAATGTATAACAAAAATGGTACCAGAAAATCTGATTTGGTTTTTCCACCATTCTGGCACTAACTGGAGCCATTTTCTTCTTCCTGGAAAGGTCGTTTGTACTGCAACTCCCCATTGAGATGACAATATATTATTTATTGATTTTAAAATTATTGTTATGTCAACTATGTTACCAAATTATTACCTTAAATATCACTGAACCCTGAACTTAGTCTTGTATAAAATAATTTCTTCAACAATCTTGGATTTTAAAATTTAATTTCTTCATTAGAATAATGAAGAAGGGGTCCCTTTTTGAGTGGATTACTTATTGGACCTAATACTAAGATATGTTGCATTCATGCTTAAAAGAGCTATGAAAAATCATCCTCAAATTCATGGAAAACTTAAATGAGGGGAATCCTAAATCTGTGATTCTACCTTCAACTTTAAGGAGATTGGAAGGAAGTTGGTTATTATGGGTAATGTCACTCAGAATCCTCTTCGACACAGGCAGAATATAATTATAGAAAGTATGCTAATTTTCACAAGCATTTCATGGAGAAGATGTTGGTAAGATGTGATAAATTTTCCAATGAATCATGTTCCCTATAAGCATATGAGTCATGATGAAACCATAATGTATATTGATATATATCGTTTTATATATATATACACACACACACACGTATATCTATATATTGTTTTGATAGTTTTGGGGCTGTGCTGCAATTAATGATGTGTAAAGTGGTTCTGACTTGTTGGGATAACTATCTGAAAAAGGGGAATTTTCCTTTTGGAATAAAATTATAAAATTTTCTTTGAACAAAATCAGCAAACTGAATATTGTCCGCTGCTGTTTGCCAATTTAGTAATTATAAAACCAATACATCAGAGTGTTAAAATTGTACAAACCATAAAAGAGATTCTCTTCTTGATATTTCCAAATAGTTGTCTCAAGTCTAACTTAATTAGCATTTAGCTTACTTTTTCCAATGGAAGGATGTGTGTATGAATCCAAGGACTTTGTCTATTGTATGCCATTCACTTATGGATCACTAAAGAGAAGTTCTGTGGCTGAGAACTAAGGCACATGTTTTGTTTTTTGAAGGTTCATGCTACCACCTGTACTTTGGGCTTTGGCTCTTTGTTTGTAATATTTATAAAATATTAAGAGAACCAAGGCTTCCTATACAAGTTAGTTATTTCATTTCTTTTTTTCTCTTGAAACATCCACAAAGATGCCTTGTTAATAAGTATTCTTCTTCATGGTAAAACATGACAAATTGATTTACAAAATCATAGGAGCTGATATGGACTCTAAAAATGGGTTTATAAAAATCCCATATGATGTAGCAGATACTGAAGAGCGGAGCTTCTTATCTCATGACAAAAACCTAACTGGTGAGTTTAAAATAGCATTGTTACCGAAGAATTCAGGTTTGATTATTTTTAAAAATGGTTGGTGAAAGTTTTCCTTAAATATTTTGGCATAGTCACTGAAATAGAAAGTTCTGAAAGGCTCATAAAAGAATGAGCTCATGGGAAATCACTAAATTATAAAATAATAAATAATTTAGACGTGAAAAAATAAATTTTACTTCTGATACTATTATTGCATTCATATTATTACATTACATTGTATACAGTAAAACAAAGAATTTCAAGAAGGGCAATAGGAAGGGAAACAGATTTTAAAGATCTAGATTTAGAATACCTTACTATTTTTATTAGACAACAGTTGAGTATATGATTATTTGGAGATGAAAAATGCTTTAGAAAGCGTGTTAGTGTAATGTGTTTGATACTGATTATTTCTAAAGCTGTTTGCAAACCAGCTTTCTCCTTTTTAAAAAATACCCAACTATTAGATAAATTCTAAATCTCCTCTTTCAAAAGAGTTAGCTAATTTGGAGGCTCAACTACTTTAATACTCAGTCCTTGAAATCAGCATGGAAAGTCTCAGGTGTAGTCCTGCTGAGTCTCTTCCTTCCTGGAAATTCTTGCTGCAGGTTTTGTAATGACATCAAGTGTTCTATGGGTCTGGGCTCCATGCTATTCCTGGATGCTATTTTCATCAGCCTCTCCAGTTATGTAGATGACTCATATTCATTCTCTCTCCCCACTCTGTCTCTCTCTGTGTCTTTCTCTCTGTCTCTGTCTCCCTCTGCAAAGAGCTGTTTTACTAAGAGCAACACTAACACATTACTGCTTCTGGTAGATCATTTTAAGAGTGATAGCTGAGTTTTGTTTTTCCCTCAGGTTTCCTTACAGCTTTCAGTGTATCTCAGTTCGGCTTTGTGCATCAAATCACCATGTACATTGTTTGATGGTGGGGCCAAAATGAGTGACTTATTTCTTATATGTGGTGTTAATTTTGTATTGCTGCATAACAAATTACCACAAAGTTAATAGATTATAATAGCAAAAATTTATTATCTCACAGTTTCCATAGGTTAGAAGCCTAGGCATAGCCTAACTCGGTCCTTTGCTCAGTGTCTCACAAGATCTCAAGGTGTCATCTGGGACTGTGGTCTTGTTAAGAGCTTGGGCTCTTCTTCAAAGCTCATTCAAATTGTTGGCAGAATTTACTTCCTGTGGTTGTAGGACTGAGGTCCCTGTTTTCTTGCTGGCTGTCAGCCAGAGATCACTCTCAGCCCTTAGAGGAGCTGTCTCAGGTCCTAGCCATGTAGCTCTCTCATAAAATAAAGGCTTATTTCTTCAAAGCCAGCAAGAGAATCTCTTTTACTTAGAATCTCAGTCCCTTTTCAATAAGTCTTGCCTGATTAAGTCAGACCCATTCAGGATATCTCCCCTTTGACTCAACTCAAAATTTCACCGCAAAATTCCTTCATCTTTCTCATGGAAAGTACCTTAATCATGGGAGTAAAATCCAACATATTCACAGAACTGTCCATTCTCAAAGGGGAGGGGTTTATAAAGAGTGTGTGCAAAAGGGAGTGGAAATCTTGGGGACCATCTTAGTATTCTGCCAACTACATATGCCATGTCTTTTCAGAATGAGTTTCTATTTTCAGCCTTGGTTGGGATCAGAGTGCTGAGTTGAAGGTGTATCAATGAGTGCCGTGACTAAACACCTTATGGGTCCATAGCTACAGTAACCCTGTGGGTTCCATCTGCATTCATTACCCAGTTGCCCTTACTGTAGAATTAGAGAACACTTTAGGCTTTTTTAACAGCTTACTTTTAGGAGCAAAATAAATATTAAACAGTTTCTTTGATTACTATCATAAGCTGAAAATATTATGAAGATACTAAGGAAAAGAAGATGTGTATTTATCTAGAGATAATGTCCAAGAATCTGTTAGAATTCATTATATCTTATCATGCATTCCATATGGAGAATCTGATCTTTAAAAGTAGTGTGCTTTAGTTATCACCCTTGGTTGTCCTATTCCATGCCTTAGTTAAATATATAGATATGCTTAGCAAATCTGCAGATGAAACAAAGCTAATAGTATTAGTAAATATGTTACAGTTACAGAATTGAGATCCAAAAAAAATTCTAACAGAATAAAAACAATTGGCTGAAATTAACAAGATAAATTTTGGTAGGGATAAATATAAAGGCCTGCATTGTTGTTTTCTCTAAACGAAAAACATTGTCTCAGGTACAGGTTGGTGAATAAATGGCTTAGCATAAGTCTTGGTAAGTGTGAAAAAGACTTAGAAATTTCAGTTCATGGAGTTTCATGTGAGCCAATAGTAGTATACGGCTGCCAGAAAAAGTGGATGGACTATTTAGAAATAAAGAATTCTACTCTCTCGTCTGATCAGCAGAGTAAGTAAACTACATCTGCTCTTTTTCCTTTTCTAACTTATCCAAAATTATTTCTCAAGGTTTGAAAACATTTTTGATAAATATTTATGTATTCTCATTTTGTCTATTCTGCTTGTTAGATATAAATCAGTTTGGATTTGTGTTATATCATTAATTCGTATCAATATTTTTTTGAATGGCCATTAATTTTTGGCTACAGTTTACAAGTTATATAGGTCCATTTTCGTATGGGTATATCTACTTATACAATGAGGCTTCTTTTGCAAGTTTCTTGTCTTTGAACCAAGCCTTGTCTCCTGTCCCAGGGGGTTAGGGAAACTGAAGAGGATGAAAAATCCTTTCCTCTGTTACTCATCCTTCCTTTCTTATAGCTCTCCTGACTCTTTGGGATGTGGATACCTTTCTTCTACAAAATAGGTGTACAGTGGGGTTTTACCAGTTGATTCCAAAGCTGTCCACTTAAGAAATAAAAATAATCTAGTCTTTAGGAAACTAATTCTGTGAGAGTTTTAACTACCAGAGAATTTCACTTGATTCCTAGAGCCAAATGAAGAAACCTAGGACATTTAAAATAAAAGACTTCAAGTAGACTCTTAAACTAGGTGTAAGAAACTGCTCATTCAAGATACTAGATCACCCCTACAGAAAGCATGCAATTATGCATTCAGTCGTTCATTTATTTATGCATTCAAAATACATTTAATAGAGAACCTAAATGCACTACAGGCCCTGTAATAATTCCTATATCTTAATTATTCTATCCGAAAAATAAGAATGCTTCAGTACAATCAATGTCCACTGAACCAAAGGCCTCTTAGTCTTTAAACATGGCTGCTAGACTGGCTGACTTCCTCCCTCCTTGCCTTCCTCCCTTTCCCCTGCCTTCTCTTCCTTTCTTCCTTTTTTATTATGAAATATAGCACGCATACAAATGAATGTATATAATGTATATTAACAGGGTTAATAATAATGGAGCCCCGTGTAAATACCATTCAACTTCTAAAATAAATGTTTGAAGCCTGCTGTGGGTTTCTCCCAAAATGCATCTTGCTGCTGTTACCTACCAATAAAAGAACTCTTTTTAAATAGATGTTTTAAAAAATCTTCCAAATATCATTTCTTTGCCGTTCTTCATAGTTTTACCATATACACAGCAGTCCTCCCTTATCTGCAGTTTCACTTTCTGTGGTTTCAGTTACCTGTGGTCAACCGTGGTCCAAAAATATTAAATGGAAAACTTCAGAAACTAACAATTTATAAGTGTTAAGTTGTGCACCCTTTCTGAGTAGCGTGATGAAATCTACCGCTGTTTCGCTTTGTCCTGCCTGGGATGTGAATCACCCCTTAGTCCAGCATATCTACACTGTACCCACCTGTTAGCCAGGTAGTTAGGAAGAAACAGTATGTATGTGTAGGGCGCGATGCTATCCATGGTTTCAGGCATCTACTGGGGGTCTTGGAATGTGTCCCCCATGGACAAGTGGGGACTACTATATGTATGTATCTCTAAACAATAAGATTTTTAGTTTTGACTTTTAAAATATTTTATAAATGCAATTTAAACTTATTTTGCTTCATATAAAGTTTTTGATATTCATCCTTATGGATGTGTGTAGCTATATTCATTCATTCAATTTCAATGTTGTGTAACATTGAAATGATATCAATATTTCAATGAATATACCACAATTTATTTATCACTTCTATGGTCAATGAACATTTATGTTGTTTTCAGTTTTCCCTTTTTTTTCTTTTTCGGTCAGGAACAGTGCTTCAATAAGCATTCTTAGACATATCTCCTAGTGCCTGTGTGCAAGAATTCCTCTAAGGAGTGAAATTGCCAGGTCATGGACGACACCTGTGCTCCACTTTATCTGTAGTGCCCAGTTGTTTCCTGAAGTGGCTGTACCGATCTGTATTCCCACCAGCGTTGTATGAGTTCCAGTGCTCTACCACACCCACAGCCCTTGGTCTTGTCTTATACTTTATTTTGGGTTTATGTGGAGGATGTGAAATGACATCTCATTGTGGTTTCAATTTTCATTTCCCTGCCTATTAATGAGATAAGCTTTTTATTCTTATGTTAATTGATCATTCCTGTTTCTATTATGTAGTGAAATGACTGTTTTTTCTTTTTTCTATTTGTCTTTTAGGTTGCTTGTATTGATTTGTAGGATCTAATCATTTACCATATATATCAATGCTTCGGTGGCTTAATGTGATTAAGTATCTTACCTCTGATTGTGGGTTGTCCTTTTTGAATTCTCTTTTTAATGTCTTTGAGGAACCAAAGTTAATTTAATTTATTAGATTTTCGAAAACTTTTCTTTATGATTTGTGCTTTTTGTATCTTTTTAAACAAATCTTTCTTTACCCCAAAATTGTAGAAATGTTTTTCTATAATTTCTTCTATAAGTTTTAATGTTTTGCCTTTCCTACTTAAGTTCCTTAGCTATTTGCACTTAACTTTTGTTATGGTAGAAGGTAGGAATTCACTCTGATTTTTTTTATATCAATGAAGGGTCAGCAAATTCTCTGTAAAGGACAAGATAGTAAATATTTTAGGCTTTTCAAGTCATATGGTCCCTATTGTAATACTTAACTTTGCCGTTGTAGCACAAAGGCAACCAACGAGAAAAGTAAATGAATGGTCATGCTTGTGTTCCAATAAAACTTCATTTACAAAAGCAGGAGGCTTGCTGGATTTGACCTGTTGACTGTAGTTTGCCAGCCCCTGATATGGATGACTAATTGTCTCAAACAATTTTTTCTCTTTCTTTTCCCACTGATGTCCATTGTCTGCTCTGTTATATACTGTTTCCATATATGTGAGAGTGGCTCTGTATTCTTTTGTTGTTGTTGTTTTAGTTGTCTATCCCTGGTCCAGCATCCCACTTCCAAATTACTTTAGCTTTATTTTAAGGTTTGAGATCTGGAAGGGCCAAAACTCCCTCCTGATTCTTCTTTAGATGTGTCTTGGCCTTTCTTGGCTATTCCTCTTCTATGTAAATCTTAAAAATCAACTTGTCAAGATCCACAAAAACTCCATTTCTAGTTTGATTAAATTATATTACAGCCATTTGAGGAGAACCAAGATTAGAATATCGTATTTCTGTTTTTGAGCACATTATATCTCTCCTTTTATTTGGGTCATCTTTGATGTCTTAAGCTAAAGTTTATAATATTCTCTAAGGTCTTACACATCACTTTTTAGATTTATTCCTAGCTACCTTATTTTTGTGTTACTATGTTAAATGGCATGTTTCCAAAAATTGCATTTTCTAACATTTTATTGTTGATACATACAATTTCAATCAAAATTTATATGCTGATCTTATTTATTTGGCTAAATAATAATAATCTAGCTTAATAATTCTCTTAATAATTCTAATATTTTCTTTGGGGTTTATCGTCTATGTACAATGACAGTTTTTTTCTTACTTTCCACTTCTCATATCTTTTATTTATCTCATTTTATTCCACTGACTACAACCTTCAGTACACTGCTGAACAGAAGTGATGAGAGTAGGAGTCTTTGTCTTTTCCCTGCCTTTTAAAGAATGATTTAACTGTTTCACTACTGCGTATGATATTTATGGTAGATTTTGTTTGTTTGTTTGGAAAACATACTTTATTAGGTCAAGAAATTTACTTATTTTCCATTTTATACCTGATGATTAAAGTTTTTGGTTTGATTCTTCATCATTTTTCCTTGTGGCTCTCTCTCAGAGAGGCTTATGTTTTCATGTGTTGTGAGGCCATATTTCTCAGAACATCAGCTGTGGATGTCTTTTAGGCCTGGATCAAAGTGTATTCTTCCAGAGAAGAATTGTATTTGCTTCTGCTGGCATGGTCAGTGCCATCTCAGGAACCCTTTAACTAAATTTTTGGCCCGATACTTTTTTGGCTACACAGTTAATATGAATTTCTACACAGGGTAGGCTTTTTTATTTTCTTCCAAAAATCCAGAGTTAAGGCTACGAATGACTTGTATTATTTTTTTGGTGGGGCAATTTTTTTGTTTTGTTGATCCCCTCACTCTTTCATATTCTGAGGATGTCAGCCTTTGAAGGCATCAATTTAAGGGAGCATCTCTAATCTGACCTTCCACTCTAAAAGGGCCTTTGGGTGGTCTTCTGTTCTGCTTATGGAGCTGATTAAAACTCAGGGTCTATGTTAGCAAGAATTGCCATATACTTCAAAGCAACTGCCGGTTCCCACGCTACTTATTTCTGAGGTGCTGTGCTTTCTTTTCACTCTGGCCTCTGAGTTCTCTTAATTTCTTGTCAGTTGGGCAACACATTAGGAAAAAGAGTTTTAAGGTATTTTGTTTAGCACTTTTAGCTGTGCTCTGCCAGGAGAGGAGTCTGTGGACATCTGTCCTGCTCTGTGGCCAGAACTAGTATTTCCCCTTTGACTTTACCCAGGGTGACGGCCTCGTGGCCTGAGTATATACCGTGGTTAACCCTTAAATCAATGGTTCTCCAACTTTGCTGCACATTGAAACCACCTGGGAAACTTTTAAAAATCCTGCTGCTCAGGCTACACTCCAGATAAATTAGATTAGAATATCTGAGGCATCAGTAATTTTTAAAGCTCCCTCGGGATTCCCTTGTGTAGCGAAGGTTAAGAACAACTCCTTAGAATTTCGCCATCCGTTTTGATTCATGTCTATGGCTGTTCCTCTGCCTTTTCACTTTCCTCTGCAAAATAGTTTACTTCGGAGGCCAAGTGACCACATTCACATAAAACACCAACTTTCTAATACTCTTGACCCTCTTCTCCAAACCAATATACTTTTTGTGTAACTGAATTCACTCTATCTGTGGTCAACTGAGAAGGAAAATGTTCAGCTTGTTTCATTTTTCTTTATAACATTCTGCTTTTTTTTACATTTTTCACAGTATGCTGATGCAATTTTGTTTTCCTCTGCTGAGAAATTTTTAGCACAAAGTCTCTTAATTTGCTAATTAATTCTGATAGACTAGTTTCATAGTCTCAGCAAATCAGTGTGTGATATGCTTGGATTATGAATAGCTTAGCACGGAAAATGATGTAATTTCAATGGAATAAATTAGAGTCAATTAACAAGACAGAGTCAGTTATCTTTGTGAATAATACAGATTTGTTCAGAAAAATGCTCTGTTTTATTTGTAAAATGATCCAGCCTTTTAACCATTATGGCTGCCATACCCTTTTCCCTTTAGAGCTAATAAAAAAGGAGAGGATAAATGACAATATCAGCTAGAACAGATGTAGCAAAACAGAGAGGTAAGGTTGTCCTCATACTTTGTTCTAGGTCAGAGTATGTTAATTCACCATAACATGTTGTTAAAATTCTGTGTTTTATGGCTGTGTCTAATGTAATGCTTAGATCATCTAAAAAATATGACACGATTATAAATTTATAATTATTTCTTCTGGGGAAATAATAATGACATTTCCTGTAAGTAAAACAAGTTGCTTCACTTTCTGGAGCTTTCTTATGTATCTTTTAGGACTTGGGACCAAGTAGAGTAAATAGAGACCTAACTACAATATTAGCAAGTGATTAGTTTAACACATTAATTTTAGTGTCTACAAGATAAAAGATATCTCCCCAAGTGAACAGATGGCTTAGCCAGGAATGGCAGACTTCTCATAATTTAATGGTGAGAAGTGAGGTCTAGAAAGCGTTAGAGAAAAATCACATTCTTTGGGTATGCACTTGGGCAACTTGGTCTTTAGAAGCCTGCTATTCCTTCCCATAATAATGGATAATTATCATTATTTTCCTCTGGGGAATAACTAATTAATGATTGCAATGCACTTTGGAAGACATTCTGAGTAACTTTTCAGTATTTCGTATTTGAGTATCAGGAGAAAATGAGTACGGATAAAGGAAACCTGAGAGAAAGCTTTCATTTCCAGATTTTGTGAAATAGTGTTTCTGACATTGTATTTTGTTAATAGGTTTAGTTTCTTTTCAAAGATGCTATTATAATTTTATTTCATGTTTAAAGATATTGCTTCTTAGTATTTTTCAAAATTTCTGCTTCTGCGTGATGATTGTTTGTGCCTAGAAGTGGCTATAAGGTTCAATACATGGCACAGTAAATTTTATATAAATGTCATCTGTTGGATAATGCCATCTTTGATATTTAGAGACCTGAATTTTCACATTATTGGGTATATTGCAGGTTTGTTTTCAAGAAAGCCATGAGTAATTGTTGCATATCAGGTAATTTTGACTATGGCTCTAATTTTCCAAACCAGTCATGTGGTAACTAGCTTCCAAAGATCCCTCCCTCCCAATGAATCATAGCTCCTGGTGTTTGTGCCTTGTCTAATCTTTCACACGTTGAATCTGGCCTGGTTCTTTGTAACCAGATTGATGCTGCCTGTATTCCAAATCCAGGCCATAAGAAGCCCTGCAGCCTCCACCCTGATTTCTTGGAATGCTTGCTCTGGGGGAAGCCAACTGCTGTGTAAGAAATGCAATTAACCTGAGACTTCCATGCTACAAGGATGCTCAAGCAGTCCATTTGAAGATGTCGCATGGAAAGATACATGTCTCTATCCATCTCTCTCTCTCTCTCTCTCTCTATCTGGCCAGTCCACAGCAAGACATGTGAGTGTAGAAGCATCTTGGGTGTCCAGAACAGTCAAGCCTTCATATGACTCTAGGCCCGGCTGATATCTGATTGCAATTGCATGAAAGAATCCAAGCGGGAGCCACCTCGCTGACCCTAATTCACACACAGTACTATGGGAGAGAACAAAATAGTCTTGTTTGGTGCTGCCAAGCTTTGAGGCGGTTTGTTACACAGCAGAGAGAACCAAAACTAGGGGCACTGAAGACTCTGACACTGATGTCTATGCTGGTATCATAGTATTTCTTCATTTTGATAACTTTTCTTGATAGTAGCAGGCAGATTTTTCATATGCCAAGATGATGTTCTTGAAACTTGTCACATTGGTACCTAAGAGAATACTTTTTCCAGTCTCCAGTGCCATCTGTGGGGTTCATGCCTGCTTAAAAGTAGAATTGACACCGTGACCTATTTTTAGTATTTCAAGAAGCCTAACCAAAATGGTACATTTACCCAAGATAAGGCTGCATAGTTAAGATAACACATTTCTTTGCTTTTGGCTGGGCCTTGATTGACCTCTCAGTGTATCTCATTTGAAATGAATTATACTTTAATGCAGTGGTTTTGTTTGTTTTAGTAGATAGAATATCTTAAAATATGGGATTCTTGTGAGGAGAATAAAAAGGCTTTTCTTAGTGTATATTAGGCTTTATTAATGTTTCCCAATATCTAGTTCTTCTGCTCTTCTAAGCCCACAGAAGACTGCACCTTCCAGCTCCTTTACGTTTGGGTTGGGCTGTGTGGCTGGTTCTCGACAATGAAAAATAGGCTGTGAACAGGAACAATGTGTGCTATTTCTGAGCCCAGGTATTTTATTGCTGGCATAAAACATCTTACACTGTCTCTTCTCCTGTTCTAGTAAGCCAGAAAGCCATGTGTCCCACATAGTGCAGCTTCGAGATGGAGGAATGTCTGATATCCTGGCTCCCTAAGTGGCCATATAGAACAGAGTCCCCTACAGACTTGAGGGAGGCATGTAATATGAATGAGAAGTAAACTTTTCTTATCTAAATCCACTGGGATTTTGGGATTAAATTTTTAAATATAGGATAAGCTAACCCATCTTAATACAGTAAATTAAGGTATTGTCCTCTCTTAAAATGACTTCCAGCAAGAATGGTAGAGATGACATACTTCACCCATCTATAACCACCTGGCCCTGATTAGTTAGTTGTAGAAAGCACAAAGCAGGGCATTGAGAAAATGAAAGGCCTCTCAGTTGACTCCAAAGAGGAAGGGAGCAGGTGGGAAAGCTGGGGTTACAGAGAGAGGTGGATCCTAGGTGAATTTTTTTGGCAGAAGAACTTGGATGGTGGGGGCTCTGAAAACAAAACTTTCTTTCTGGCTTTATTCAGAACTGTTCCTGATTTTTTTTCTTAACTATCCAGTTTCCACTTTGGTGCCAGAGTGGTAATTTCAAATTGAAAGTCTGGTGTTACGACCCTGCCCCACCCCCCACCCCCAGCTGAAAATGTTTCAGTGGGTTTACACTACTATTTGAATAAAGATTGGTATTCTTGGATTGGTTTGATTTACCACACTCCTCAGTTTCTCTGCTTCAGCATACTGGATTTCTGAGGGCATGTTCTTTCCTTATCTGAAACTTTTTCTTCATTTCCTGTCCTTCCAACCTCCTACTCTTTTCCTAGTTCATCCTACTCAGCCTTCAGATCTCAGCTCAGTCTTTCCGTTCGGGATCCTTGTTCTGACCATTGAGATCTTTTGTTAGAGGCATTCATAGAACTGAATTTCTTTCCTTCAGAGCAATCATCTCAGTTTGTAATTTACATTTTTAAGTGTAATTATTTGATTAACAGTTGTCTGTCACTCCCTGAGGGTAGGGCCTTGTTTGTGTGTCCTCACCATTTTATGCCCAGTGTCCAGGAAATAGACAATACATAGAAGGTGGAATGAATGCTTTCATAGGCCTTTACTGTGAAGGGCCAAAGAAGTCCAAATGGATCTGAAGAGCAGGAGAGAACTGATCTGTAGTATATTGTAGGCCTTACATAATCAGATCACTGGGTTTTCTTTTCTAATGGGATTGGATTCCTTTTAATACAATTAAACAAATTGGGATCAACTATTTCACATAAATAGGGTGTGGTTTCAGTTGTCTATTTTATGTTTTAAGCTTCCTGAGAACTTCGTTTCTTTTTCTTGCTATTGAGATAAAAGACTAGCTTAGCACTTTGGATGGCAAATAAACTCTATAAATAGTAGCTGCTTGTGATAAATATGTGTTGAATGATTGGATGATAATGTTTTATAAAATGTTGTGAACAGTTCATAACCTCATAAATATTTGCTGAGGATGAGTGTGAGAATGAACCTGGAAAGAATCTCATAAGGGAATTCCTTTTTGACCCTGAAAATGCGAGTGAAAATTTTAGTCTGGCATCTTCCTCAAAATATTTAATTCACATTCAGTGATGGTCTTATCTTAAGTTTGACACTAAGCTAATTTATTTATTCAGATTAAATTGTAAGTGGCATTAGCTTTCACTTGACCATTTAAGAAAATATACTTAGAGAGATGGTGTTACTTCTCTTCTGTGTTTTATCTTTCTACCCTCTATTCCTCTTTAAATTTCAATCAAATATGACTGAAACCTCTCTTCTAGAGCTGATCATTAGCATGATAGCATGGAAGCAAAATGATTAAGTGAAATAACAATCAGGGTTTAAAAAACATTTTGAATAAAGGATATCTACAATGTTTATGGTGATTGTATGTTACCATTTTCATGGGATTATTTTGGGACAGTGTGTAAGAAAGAAGTTCATAACTTCACCATAATTTCACTGCTAAATGTGCCTTTTTATTTGAAAGCTTCTTCCTGTGAAATCTATCCTTCATTTTGGAATTGTGGTTAAATCTAGTGTTGTTTTAAATAAGAGTAACATGTTATTTTTTATGCATTTAATGATAGAGCCCAAATGCTTGGTTACAACTTTTTGAGACTAGGTGAGTAGGGAGTCATTCTTTTTGTGCATGTCTTCCACTATCTCTAACATACTTTGCACATAAGAAGTGCTATATCAATGTTAGTGGAGTTGCACAATTACCCAAAGAGTTGGAAGTTTTAACTTATTATTCACAATTTCATTTATCACTCCTTCCACTATCAATAGAATAACTTAAAATTAATACAAATTAGAGTCACAGAGAGTACTTACCAGTAGTTATGCTAGCAAAGCATAACTATTTTTTTGCAAGTGATATCTTCAAGTTGAGTGTGTGCAAAAAGTGTATTTCATATGTAATCTAAATTACATATAGTTCTATTACACACAAATTACCTATGAATCTATTACACACAAATATTTTCTGAATACTTTATATATGAGGTCAAGTGGACACTTAATCAAGTGAGATAAAAGAATGCTCTTTGTTTTATGAATAGATTAAAGAGTAAACTGTTCTATCTGAAAAGAATGTTTTCTTGAGATAACTCCTTTAAGTTGCTTTGTTATTTCTTGATCAAGAATTCTTAACCTAGGATCTGACTATGAGGGTGCATGGATAAGCTTTGGGATATCTGTGAAATCTTTGCAATTTATGTACCATATTGGGTATAGTGCATTTTTCAAGGGAGAGTCTTCATGGATTAAATCAGATTCATAATGAGATCTATGGCCCTAAGAACTTACAGATTTGTGTTAGTCAAGACTCATTGAATTGTGTATTTAAAATTGGTGAAATTTTTAATGTAAATCATACCTCAATTAAGCTGACCCTCCCCTAAAAACCTATCAATCAGTATTCCCAATGAAAGGCATTAAAAAAATGCTAGACAGCAAGACACGTGGAGAAATCTTCTGGGTGGAAACTTTTCCTTTAAGTCCTGCCTTTCCTCCTATAATGCCACCAAAATAGTTTCTGTTTTTGTGTGCAGACTTCTATAGTTCATGTGGAATTGGAGGCAGTAACTAGGGTAGGATATAGAAGAGTAGATTAGTCATGAGGTAACCATTTTGCCAACTTCTATCTTGACAATAAAGATCAAATAAGGTCAAGAAAATGTTATTGCTGTTCAGTAAATGATTTTCAAACAAACCAATGCTTTAGAAAAATATGTGAGCTGTGTTAGGAACTTCCTAAGTAATTTAAGGTGATGCATATGTCTTTTTGTTATTTAGTTTTTGATGATCTGTAAGGTGGAAGCCAAGAAACCTGGGCTTTAGCCTGTTGCCAGTAACTTGTTTAAGCAATTACTTGTGACTTTAAGCAAATTAAAAGTTCATCTTGTCTCATTTTCTTCACCTATAAAGTGGAGATAATGTTACTTTCTCTGTGTACCTTAACATCTCAATATCCTGATGTAGGACCTGACACGTGGTTGACACTTCATTTTTTAAAATGAATCAGTGAATTTCTGACAATATTTAGTACCATTAGTTGATTAATTGAGTTAATTAACTTTAGTTTGAATAGAGCAGATGGTTCATGTAGGAAAATGGAGGAACATCAAGTTGGATTCTGACCACTTTAGATTTTAAACATATGTTGATTAAGGTGTAAAATAAGATACTTTAGGTGTACTCCATTGTAGCTTCGTAAAGTTTAATAAATTTGCCCATTGTTACACACGTAGGGTAAAAGGGGAAAAGTTCCTGCTTAAAACCATATGAATGATCAACCAAGTGAAAAGACAACCTATAGAATGGGAAAAAATATTTGCAAACCATATATCTGATGGCCTAGCCATTCAAGTTTGGCATACTCCATTTCAGCAGCCCAAGTTCGATTCCTGGGCACAGAACCACACCACGTGTCTATCAGTATCCATGTTGTGGTGGCAGCTCACGTGGAAGAACCAGAAGAACTTACAACTATACACAACTGTGTACTGGAGCTTTAGGGAGGAAAAAGGAAGAAAAAAAGGAGGAAGATTGGCAACAGATGTTAGCTTATGGTGAATCTTCCCCTGCGAAAACAAAAACAACAACTCATATATTTGATAAAGGATTAATGTCCAAAATATATGAAGAACTCATATAACTCAATAGCAAAAAAATAAATAATCCATTTAAAAACAAGCTAAGGACCTGAATAGACATTTCTCCAAAGAAGATATATGAATGGCCAACAGGTACATGAAAAGATGCTCAGCATCATTAATCATTAGGGATGTGAAAATCAAAAGAACAATAAGATATCACCTCACACCTGTTAGAATGGCCATTATCAGAAAAAGCAAGAGAACAGGGGCTGGCCCAGTGGTGTAGTGGTTAAGTTCGTGCACTCTGCTTTGGCAGCCTGGGTTCGTGGGTTTGGATGCTGGGTGCAGACCTACACATTGCACATCAAGCCACGCTGTGGCGTTGTCCCACATACAAAATAGAGGAGGATTGGCACAGATGTTAGCTCAGGGTGAATCTTCCTCAAGCAAAAAGAGGAAGATTGGCAACACGTTGGCTTCCCTCTCCTCAACATCACCATCTACCAACTTGCACAAGCCAGAAATCCACAAGTCTTATTTTGCATCTCCTCCTCCTCATCACCTTATCCAAGGCCTGTTGATTTCACCTGATAAATAATTTTGTCTACTCTTCATATTGTCTACCCAACAACACCTCAGTTCAAATTACTCATAGCTCAGACTTTCTAATGTGGATCTCCTGACATCCATTGATGTTCCCTCTGCTCTGTTCTTTTCACTGCAATTAGGAAAGTTAAGAGACTGATATTCCATTCCCCTGCTTAGTTTTTGATGCTATCACTGCTTTTAGGATAAAGTTCAAAATCCTGATCATGTCCTGTAAGTTCCCACATGCTCTGGCCATGGCCACTTTATCTTCATCTTGCTGCTCTTATTCTTGCCCCATTGACAATGGCTGGGCTTACTTTTCGCTCCTCCAATGTTCCATGCTCTTTCACATTTCAGGACACTTATATGCCCAGTTAACTGTGCTTGGATCTCTTTTTCTCTCATTGTAGTCTAGTTAGTTCAGTCTCTCCTTCAGTATATGCTCAAACAGCATTTCCTTAGAGAAGCTTCTGACTTCAGACTGTTTGGTTTCCCTTTTATTTGCTCTTATGGCAAATGTTTCTTCATCATTTTATAATAATTTTTAATTATATATTTACTTATGTGATGAGTTTACTTATGTCTGTTTCTTCCATTAAACTCCAAGCTACATGTGTCTGTTCTGCCACTAATTTTATCTTTAATTCTTAGCACAGTGCTTAGCATAACACTCACTCAAATATCAAATGAATAGAAGAAATGATATTACAGGAAGCCATCTTATTTACATACTGCCCAATTTTCAGAGAGTTGTTTATTTTAAGTTATGTTCCTTGAATTGGTGATGAACATACTCTGTTTCATCCACTCTGGTCACCCATTTGTCATATGGCAGGTGAAGTTAAAGGGTTATAATGTGGCTACAGAAGCCAAGGACTTTTAAATGCTGCCTATACAAGATTCTATTCCAGGGGGCCTGCCCAGTGGCGCAGTGGTTAAGTTCGCACGTTCCGCTTCTCAGCGGCCCGGGTTCGCCGGTTCGGATCCCGGGTGCGGACATGGCACCGCTTGGCACGCCATGCTGTAGTACGCGTCCCACGTATAAAGTAGCGGAAGATGAGCACGATGTTGGCTCAGGGCCAGGCTTCCTCGGCAAAAAGAGGAGGACTGGCAGTAGTTAGCTCAGGGCTAATCTTCCTAAAAAAAAAAAAAAAAAGATTCTATTCCAGAATATGTAAGTGAGAGACCTGATATCACATTATCATGATAAGTTTCTTTGTGGCCATAAATGCCCAATAGTGCCCTCAATTTGTTCTCTGGTAACAATGAATGCCTCATGGGTCATCTTAAGACAGCTCGCTTACTCCTTGGCACCAGAGAACTCAGTGTGTGTCAACTCAGAGTGTGTCTGTCTGAAATTCAGATCAACAGTGGTGAGTAAGGGCATCCGATGCTTAGAGGGCAAAGAAACATTTCTGAACTACAAGATAATATAATCACTTAATCCAATGGTATTAATGTAACTTAGGAATGCTTCCAAACAGTTAAAATCATTTAGGCTTGAGTCTTCCAAATTCTTGCTAAACTTCTGAAGTGTTATTTTTGGTAATATGTTGTTTACTTATTTGCTTTTTTGATTCTCTTGTTACAGTTTCTTAGCCAGGGAAAATTTTTATTTAGTGCTTGTTCAGCTAATAGAGATGGTATAATGTCTCTCTGCTCTGGCAGATGACTTACTTTGTATTTCCTGTTTTCTCTTTCCTCTTGCTTCCCTCTCCTTCTTTGCCCTCCTTTCTCTAACCCTTTATCCTTTAGCCTGTCTCAAGACCCCATCTCTTATTTACATGCTTTCATGCTTAAGTCAATCCATAGACAGAAAGATATACAAATGTCAGCTTTCTATTTTGAGGGGAAATTACCTTCCCAGCATGTTTATAAAAATGGATTACTTCTCTCAGGAGATTCATTCATCAAGACAGAAGTTGGGCCTCCTGTACAAAATGGAATGGAAATAGAAACAGTCAAAATATACTAGGATAAACACAGCAATCAGAGATGGGTTGGGGAGGGAAAACCTAATTTGGAGGAAAAATGTTGGCTGCTTGTGAGGCAGAGAAATGGAACAGCAAATGTTCCTTCAAATTGCAACATGAAAGGAAGTTTAATCAGGGATGTACCAGACTTTTAAAATTTTTTCTGGACTTCCTTGAACCATGGCTGAGCTCCTAGAATTATAGGTAAGATTTGTGTGTATGTCAACATCATAATTTCATGGGATTCTAGAACATAAGAGCTGAAGGACTCCTTAAGACAAGAAAGGCTATATATTATCAAAAGTCACACAACACGTTATAACTGGGACTAGAATTCAGCTGTTCTGATTCCCAAGTCATTTTTTCATGTCATGCTTACAAGTGCTGTGATTGTTTCCTGGTTCCTAGAGATGCACCCCTTATATCACCCATGTCCTAACCTATCCTCTCTAATATGCTTTCTGGGATGTGATCGTCAGGCACTATTTCAGTCACACCTCCAACAGTGGCATCCTCGTTGCCAATAACAATCTCTCTTAACTTAAAGGTGAATGCCATAGTAGATTACACAGTCTCACTAGAGTATCCTCACTTTCATCCAGGGCGAAGTAGTTTATTTGACAAATGAGCTACAGTGGAAAATCTGCCCTAAAAATATTCAAAGGCTTTCTTAAGGGAATTAATATCTTAACTTTTTTTTTGCACATATAGCATGAAGTAAAAATTTTTGGGTTCTATTTTCCCATTATGTGTAGAAAATAGCCATCTTCTGTATCTTCTTTGTTCATTGAAGAAAATTGTTTTTGCTCAACATGATTTTTCTCTGCTTTGTGTGGTTTAGAAAAAGACACAAGACAGTAGTGCATCGCTTCCTCTGTGATTGTCGTTTTATGATTGGGATATTTTTCCCTCCACCTGACCCGTTAATTTTGCCTTTGAGGTCAACGTTTTTATTAAAGTTATTTACACACACCTAAGATTGTTTTGATTTCATTGCTCAACTCTCTCTAAACCTTTTTTCTTTAGGAGATGGTCATTTTCCTCATATCTTCAGAAAACGTGCACATGCACACCCTTCATGTGGTCAGACCATGTCCTTGTGTAACATGTGAATGATAAAATAGGCTTTCTTCTAAGACAAGCTATTCAGTGTCTTCAAATAGTAATGATATAAAGGGGGCATCAAAGGTCTTTCTTGGAGGGATGATTTTATGTGAAGATGAACTTTCACCCTCCAGTTGGTATATGTTAGTTAGCAACATAGGTAATTGAGTGTGTCTCGTAGAACAACTTACTTCTCAGCGTTCACTACATATAGGCTGTCGTGAGGAAATTGGTGACAACTGAAAAGCAAATTATCCAAGGTACATGAGTATATGTTTCTGAGGTCAGAATGTGACCCACCCTTTTGATATATCTAAAACCCCATTAATGCAGATGTTTTAAAAATTAATTTTGGGGCCGGCCCCATGGCCTAGTGGTTAAGCTCCGCATGCTTCACTTCAGTAGCCCAGGTTCAGTTCCTGGGCTCGTGAACCTACACCACTTGTCAGGAGCTATGCTGTGGCAGCAACCCGCATACAAAATAGAGGAAGATTGGCACAGATGTTATAGCGAATCCTCCTCAGCAAAAAAAAACAACATATATATTAATTTTGCTTGAAGCTATCAAACCATCAGAGCCATATAACTATTTAGGTAGGCACTGAAGTGATATTATGAAGTATTTTAATTCCACCAGGCATTACAGAAATGAACTAAACTACTTTTATTGTGTTCTTTGATGTATTATAATCAAGCACGTCTCCAATTGTAAACATATATTTTTCTTCATCTTCCATATCCTAATTCTGACTTTTATGTGTGCTGAGAAGTGAAGCTTTATAAAAGCTGAGTTATGGTGACAAAGAAAAAGGAATTAAATTGTCAGGAAAACAGTACTGCTAGAATTATGGAAAGTTATCCTTGTTTGAAAAAGTGGGGCCATTTGTTTAGGAAAAATTATGTTGAATTATGCTAGTTTAATAACATTTTCAGTTCTAGAATCCTGTTTATAGCCTTTTTATATTAAAGGATCGTGTGCTGTGATTTTGTTTAAATCATCTTTAAAAGTTTCCTAAAGTTCAGTTTCATAGGCACTCTTCCACAGTTTCATAGCAAATTTTATAATTTGAGTTTTGTTGAGAGATTTGTTTCTAAAATAAAGTCCAGGACTGCATTCATCACAGTCATCTTGGGTGCCTGTCAAAAACATAGATTTTGAGGCTCTTCTCAAACCTGTTGAATTCCTGACTTAATTAGAATCTCAGGTAATTCTAATACACACTAAGTGTTGAGACCATTGCTTTATTAAGTAGTAATCCTTTTCCTTTTGTAGACCTCCCACCACTGAACTCTGGAAACATTTCGTTGTTCTCTACCATAACCCCTCATTAACAACTACAACAGTAGCAGAAGAGAGAAATGATTTTCATACCAATAACAATCTTTTTGACACCCTTCTCTTACATGCTACTAGGAAGAGAGAGGTCAGGGAAGTTTTCAAAGGGAATATTGAGAAGAGGATGTTTCATACCTGAATGCCGCCAGACTTCTTTATCCATCTTTCATTGCCCCAACTCAGACATGACATCAAAGAATGGTCATGATAGTGACGTTCATTCATATAGCCCTCTGCTACTAAAAAATGTACTTATACATTTTTTAAAAATTCATATAACTTGCCCCTAGAAGGAAACCTAGATCATTTTGCCCAGTTCTGTCATTTTAGAGGTGAAGAAAATGATGACCAGAGAGGTTATGTGATTTGTTCAAGATCACGCTCCTAATCATTGACAGAGTTAGCATAGGGACTCAGGTATCCTGACTCCCAGACCATTGATCTTTTTAGGGCATGTTACTACAAAAAATATTGTGTATAGCAATTATTTATTTGAAGAGAAATTGTAGGTAGGACGTCATGATTTGTTGTTCTTAGTAGTCTTACTGCTTTCCCAGGTCTGTTTCTATTTATTGTATGTTATGGGAAAACAGCTAAAAAACACATTTCTTACTGAGTGAGCTTTTGTGCAAATTGTAGCTTTCAAAGGAATTGGATCCTTGTTGCTTGAGGTTGATTTGGTAACACTTTATTTTAGGTGTCAAGGCATGGTACATTTAATTAGCATTCACTGTAATAACACTGATCAGTGTGAATTCTGTTGATTAAAATGTGGATGGTAGTATTACTGTACTTTAAGCAGAATCCACCCACATGCTCTTATATTCACTGGACTCCTTTCTCTCTTGCTCAGTTTTGATTTAGCAAGAAAACAAACACACAAAAAAACAAAACGAAAAAAACCAAAATAAAACTGCTTTCCATTTCTTCCTTTGGAAAGTTTAATTGATGGTTGTTGGATATATTGAAAGTATCTAGTGGAATGGGTACAATAGCAAGGTCTTTTGCCCTTCCTGATTATGTGACAACTAAATTGGGTAGTTATTTAAATTTGGATGTAGGCCGTTTGTATAACACACTATCATGATTGTTATAAAAATGTAGGCAGAGAGCAAAGAAACACAGATCCAGAAGAGACCAGTCTGAAAAGATCAGTAGACATCCTTGTAATCAGACCTTGTCTGTAAAGAGAGAAGGCAAGAGAAGTACTCTAACTTGAGTGAGAGAAGTGTCACATTCTGTGCATAAAAAATATGTAGTACTGGAGAACAGAATCTGCTGATCACAGAGACCATTTTGAATCAAGAAAAATGCTTTCTCTATTACAAACCTAAGCAAGAAACTCACCTGAATTAATTCCATATTTTGAAACAAGAAAAATGAAGGCAAGTGGAATGATTTCAGAACAGATTTGTCTCAGAATAAGTAAGAGCAGTCAAACCGCATATCCTAGAGACTTTTCTCTGCACATCCAGGGTATTAAAAACATCCATCTATTAATTTTAATTTAAGCTTTTCAAAGAACACTAACAAGCAACAGGAGGTTTTGAGAAGGCTTATAATCAATAGGATAGTACCATCAGCAACTACAGGGAAAAAAGTCAATAAAAAAAACTTCTACTTCTGGCAGAATGATAGATATGATATTCTGAAAAGCTGGATAAAGTAAAATAAACATAATTTTAATTGAATATCTGACACTGTAAAAAAGTAAGGGAAGTCCCCAAATGCCAAAAAGAAATAAAACCAAAATAAAATCCAAACCTCAAACAATTATAGAGCTAAGATAAGCAAGTTTGAGAACTTGGGTTGCTGTGGGAACAAATGCTGGTATGAGGCAACTTGTCTTGGGGATTGATAACTTTCTGGTGGAGAATTCTTTGTAAACTAAACCTAAGGCCACCAAAAAGTGGCTAAACTCAGACGGTCAAAGGGATAGCACTCTTCAGAGAAAGTGGCCTAGAGAAAACTCCACTTGGCTGGCAAATTGAACCAAGTAACTTGTCTGATATCTTGGCGATTTTGGTTTGGGAAAGAGGAAGATTCCCTGAGAATTTGCAACTACAGACCTTAGGCTTACTATCCTCTGGATCTGGAACTTGAATTTCAAGTATCTGTGTAGTAGGACCAATCCAAGCAAAGACATTATTTTAAAGTAATTCTTTTTTGGAGGCCCCCCCTATGGTGCCTAGCAGAAGCAAGTACAAATGTTCCCTGAAGAACCACCTACCACCCAAGACCTCAGAATTCCCAGCAGCTGTGTTTAGCCAAATAGTATATCATAAAAAAATGATAACCACATTAGGGAACTATGAGCAAGTTAACAAAAATGACAAACAACAGAGTTAGGTTTCTAAATACTTCAGATATTGGCATTACCAACAAGTAATAAACATAGCACACAGATTTAAAGACAAACAGACGTCTAGAAATGAAAATATAATAAGTTAAAAACTCAAACATATTAGATTCAGATGAAGAGAGAATTGGTGAACTGGAAGATTGATATGAAGTTATCCAGAATGCAAAACATAGAGAAATAGATGGAAAATGTGAAAGTTTAAGATATATGGAAAATTAAATAAGAAGTACTAACATTTGGCTACCCAGATTAGTAGACTGAAAAAATAGAGAATGAGGAAGAAGTGATATTTGAGGAAGTAATGCCTTAGAAATTTCCAGAACTGATGAAAGATAAAAATTCTTAGATCCAGGAAAACCTAGTATGTCTCACTTACAATAAATTACAAAAAACCCTTACTGAGACACATGATGGTAAAACTGTAAAATAATTTAAAAAAAAAGAAAATACTAATAGTGGCCTGAATGAAAAATGACAAGTACAAAGGAATAATAATTAGAATATTAGTATCTTCAAAGTGCTGAGAGAATAAACTGCCTATCTTTAACTAAGCACTCAGCAAATCTATATTTCAAGAATGAGGGTTAACTAAATAACAAACTGAGAACACTTACCGTTAGTGGACTTTCATGAAAGAAACTTGTAAGGGAGTGCTTAAGGAGAAAGAAAATGATCCCAGAAATGTGATCTGAGATTAAAAAAAGAAGAAGGATGAGCAAAGAAACTAGTATGTATGTGGGAAATTGTAAATAAATTTTCTGTGTAAAACATTAAAATACATAATTTGTGGTATTAGAAAAAATTGCAAATGTAATGAAAATGTTGGACAAAAATATGCAGGCTAGGAGAGAGTTGGTCAGGTTTGAGTTTTTACGGTTTTGGAGAAGGGTAAATGATAACAATAACATGACGACGACTACTACTACTACTAACTACTACTACTAGCTTACGTGAATTTAGTACTTGTGACATACCATTCATGTTCTGATTGCCATATGTATATTAACCCACATTAGGGCCCAAAATAGCCCTCTGAGGTTAGTGATATCATTATCTCCATTTTACAGATGATAAAACTGACAACCTAAAGCCACAGAAGTGAGACAGGATTTGAATCCAGGTGATCTGATTTGGGTCCATGATCCTAACCACTAGGCTGTCCTGCTACTAATTAATTTCAGACTTTCATGCATGGTAAAACTTAAAAGGTAGCCACTAAAATAAAATTAGTGTACAGCTACCTGTGTATTAGAGGAGAAAAATGGAAGAAGGGGTGAGAAAATTGTTAGTAATTCTACAGAAGGATAGAAAAATCAGACCAAATAAAAAGCACAAAACGAAATGGTGGAAACAAAGCAAAAGATTTCAGTAATAAGTGAAGATAGAAATTGCTTATTAAAAGAGATTGATAGATCGTACTAAAAATAAAAAATCCAGATATATTCTGTTTAGACAAAACACTGTCAACATACAAGGACATAGATAGTTTGACAGAATAGAGGTGAAAAAAGATATGCCAGGCAAACACTGACTAAAAGAAAGCTGAGATAGCCATCTTAATAAATAGAGTAAAATAGACTTGAAGGAGGGGCTGGCCCCGTGGCCGAGTGGTTAAGTTCGCGCGCTCCGCTGTAGGCGGCCCAGTGTTTCGTTGGTTCGAATCCTGGGCGCGGACATGGCACTGCTCGTCAGACCACGCTGAGGCAGCGTCCCACATGCCACAGCTAGAAGGACCCACAACGAGGAATATACAACTATGTACCGGGGGGCTTTGGGGAGAAAAAAAAAAAGGGAGGAAAAAAATAAAAAAAAAGTATAAAAAAAATTTAAAAAAAAATAGACTTGAAGGTAAAAAACACTATTGGTTATAAAGACAGTCAGTATATAATAAGAAAAAGTTCACTACACCAAGGAAAAGATAATTTTAAACTTGTATGCACTTATTAAAATAGCTTTTTTTTTTCTTTTGAGGAAGATCAGCCCTGAGCTAACATCTGCTGCCAATCCTCCTCCTTTTGCTGAGGAAGACTGGCCTTGAGCTAACATCCATGCCCATCTCCCTCTACTTTATATGTGGAACGCCTACCACAGCATGGCTTGACAAGCAGCGCCATGTCCGCACCTGGGATCCGAACTGGCGAACCCCGGGCCGCCGAAGAGGAATGTGCACACTTAACCACTGCGCCACTGGGCCAGCCCTAAAATAGCTTTAAATTTTATAATGCAAAAATTGATAGAACTGCTTGGAGAAATTGACAAATCAACCATAAGGGTGGGAGATATTGAAAATTGATGGGTCAAGCAGACAGTTAACAAGGAAATACAAGACTAACCAGACTGTTGAAAACTTTGACTTAATGTACATATATCAAACTTTACACCTCCAAATTATGGACTATGTATTTTTCTCAGTCATAGAGAGAACATTTATACCAATTGACCATGAAGCCATAAATTACATTTCAACCAGTGTTAAAGAGCTAGTATTATACTGACCACACCACATGCACTGCCCATGTAGTTAAATTAGTCATCAGTTAAAAAAAAGAATGAATCCTCTCTATGTCTTTTTTTTTTAGGTTAAATCACTTATAAATAACTCATGGGTAAAAGAAGTAATCAAAGTGGAAATTAAAAAATTACTTAGAACTAAACAATAATGAAAATAATACATATCATAATGTTGGGATATAGTGAAAGTAGCACTTGGAACTAACTCCATAGCCTTAAATGCTTACCATAGAAAAAAAAGTCTGAGAAATGATGAGGGTAGTTTCCAATGTAAGAAGTTAGGAAAAGAGCAGAATGAACTCAAAGAAAGTAGAACGAAGAAAATAATAAAGAGCAGAAATTAATGAATTAGAAGACAATACAGAGGATCAATAAAACCTAAAGTTAGATTAATAAAATTGGAAAATTTCCAGTGACATTTCTCACCTGAGTATAAAATGTGAAGAGACTCATCACAAGGATACCAGTGCAGATATAGAAATATAATCCAAATAAGAGGAATAATTTTAATTGATTTTTCTTTTACAAATTTTAAATTTATTTTTAAATTTACATAGACCAAAGTTAACTGTTTTTGGTGTAAATATATGAGTTTTGATATTCATAGACTTGAGTATCCATTATCATAGTCAAGTTCCAGAACACGTAAATTTCTCCTCCAAGTTTTTTTGTGTTGCTCCTCTTCAGTTAACTAGTCCCTGCACCTCCAAAGTTTTGGCAACCGGTGATTCTGTTCTCTTTCTCTAAAATTTTGTCTTTTCCAGAAAGTCATGTAAATGAAATCATATGGTATTTAGCCCTTTGTGTCTGGCTTCTTTCGTTTATAGCATAATGCACTTGATATTCATGCATATTGTATATGTCAATAGTTTATTTCTTTCTCTTGCTAAGTAGTATTCCATTGTACAATTATGCCACAATTTGTGTATCCATTCATTAGTTGCAGGACATTTGGGTTGTTTCCAGTTTTTAACAATTATGCATAAAGCTGCTATAAATAATCTTGTACAGGTTTTTGTGTGAACATAAGTTTTTATTTCTCTTGGTAAGTGCTAGGAGTGGGATTGACATACGGTAAATGCGTTTCAGCCGTTATTGAAAAATAGACACACTGTTTTCCAAAGTAGCTGGATCATTTTGTGTTCCCATTAGCAGTATCTGAGAATTCTGTTTGTTTTGCATCTTCACTAGTGCTTGCAATTTTCAGTTTTTAAAAAATGTTAGCCAGCCTCATAGGTGTACAGTCATGTGTTGCTTAATGACAGGGAAACTCTCTGAGAAATGTGTTGTTAGCCAATTTCGTCTTGTGAACATCATAGAGTGTATTTATGCAAACCTAGACAGTATAGCCTGCCACACACCTAGGCTATATGTTACTAATCTTAGGGGTCCACTGTCATATATGCAGCCTATCATTGACCGAAAGGTTACGCGGTCCATGACTGTTTAATGGTGTGTCCTTGTGGTTTTAATTTGCATTTCCCTAATGACTAATGATGTTGAACATATTTTCATGTGCTTATTTGCCATCCATTTATCTTCTTGGTGAAGTTTCTGTTCAATTTTTCTTTTGGTGATCATTTTCTAATTGGGTTATTTTCTTATTTTGAATTTTCAGGGTTCATTATATATTCTGCATTTTCTTGTTTGCGATGTATTATCCTTGTTACATATTGCTCAATCTAATTTTCTAATATTTTGTTGAGAATTTTTGTATGTATGATAGCAAGACATGTCAGTCTGTAGTTTTCTTGCAATGTCTTTGTCTGGTTTTGGCACCAGAGTGATACTGGCTTCATAAAATGATTTGCGAGGGGCCAGCCTGGTGGTGTAGTGGTTAAGTTCGCATGCTCTGCTTTAGCAGATCAGGGTTTGTGGTTTCGGATCCTGGGTGTGGACCCACACAATGCTCATCAAGCTGTGCTATGGCAGTATCCCACATACAAAATAGAGGAGGATTGGCACAGATGTTAGCTCAGGGCTAATCTTTCCCACCAAAAAAACCCCAAAAATGATTTGGGAAGTATTTCATTCACTTTTATTTTCTGGAAGAATTTGTGTAGAGTTGGTATTATTTTTTGCCTCAAATGTTTCGTAGTCTTCACCAGGAAAACCATCTGGATCCCAAATTTTCTTCCTTTCTTTCTCTTTTTCTTTCTTTCTTTCCCTTTTTGTTCAACAGTTGTTGTTTAAAACATTTTTTTTGAAATATATTTGACATATAACATTGTGCAAATTTAAGATATACAATATGTTAATTTGATACATTTATATATTGTAATGAGATTGCCATTGTAGTGATAATTAGCACTTTTATCATGTTACATAATTATCCCTTTGTTTTTGGTGGTTGGAATCATTAAGTTCTAGTATCTTAACAAGTTTGATGATTATAAAACAATATTTTTGTCTATATTCACTGTACTATGTGTTGGATCTCTAGGACTTATTTATGACTTTTTTGCAAGTTTGTGCCCTTAAATGACGTCTATCCTATCCCCAAAACCCCCATCCCCTGGAACCACCATTTTTCTTTCTGTTTTTATGAGTTTGACTTTTTTAGATTCCACATATAGGTGACATCATGCAGTACTTGTCTCTGTCTGGATAACTTATCTCACTCAGCATAATATGCTCAAGGTCCATCTATGTTGTCGCAAATGGTAGGATGTCCTTCTTTCTCATGGCTGAATAATATTTCATTGTATATGTATATATATCACATCTTCTTTATCCATTCATCTATTTATGGGCATTTAGGTTGTTTCTATATTTTGGCTATTGTGAATAACGCTGCAATAAATATGGCAGTGCATATAACTCTTCAATATCTGATTTTCATTTCCTTTGTGTATATACCCAGAAGTGGAATTGCTGGATCATATGATAGATCTATTTTTAATATTTTGAGGAACCTCTATATTGTTTTCCACAGTGTTTGAACCAATTTAAATTCCCACCAACAGTGTACAAGGGTTCCCTTTTCTCCACATCCTCACCAATATGTGTTATCGCTTGTGTTCTTGAGCATAGCCATTCTAACAGGTACAAGGTGATATGTCATTGTGGTTTTGATTTGCATTTCCCTGATGATTAGTGATACTGACTATCTTTTCATGTACCTGTTCGCCATTTAGGTGTCTTGTTTTGAAAAATGTCTATTCAATTTCTCTGCCCATTTTTAAATTGGATTTTTTTTTGTTACTGAGTTGTATGAGTTCTTTATATATTTTAGATACTAAACCCTTATCCAGTATATGGTTTGCAAAATTTTTCTCCCACTCTGTATGTCAACTTTTTATTTTGGTAGTTGTTTCTTTTGCTGTGCAGAAGCTTTTGAGTTTGATGTAGTCAGTCCCATTTGTTGATTTGTGCTTTTTTGTTTGTGCTTTTGGTATCATATCCAGAAAATTATTGCTAAGACCGGTGCTGAGGAGTTTCTTCCCTATGTTTTCTTCTAGTTTTATGTTGTCAGGTTTTATGTTTAAGTCTGATCCATTTTAAGTTAATTTTTATTAGTAGTATAAGATAGGAGTCCAATTTCATTGTTCTGCATGTTTTAAGCAGTTTTCCCAACACCATTTGTTGAAGAACAGAGTTTTCTTTGTTGGAAGATTTTAAGCTATCTTTCAAGGAATTGATCATTTTACCTAAGTTGTCAAATTTAGGGGCATAGAATTGTTCATAATATCCCCTTATTATCCTTTCAATATTTGTGGAGTTTTTAGTAATGTCCCTTCTTTTATTCCTGATGTTGATAATTCATATATTCTCTCTTTTTTTCAGTTTGACTAGAAATTTATCAATTTTATGAATCTTTTCAAAGAAGCTGTTTTTTATTTCATTGATTTCCTGTACTATTTTTTGTCTTTACAATTTCATTGACTTCTGCTTATTTATTCTTTCTTTCTCCTTGCTTTGGATTTAATTTGCTCTTGTTTTTCTCATTTCTTATGTCAGAAGCTTAGATTACCAGAAGCTTAGATTAGTTGAGACTGAATCATTTAATGCTATTAATTTCCCCCAAGCATTGCTTTAGCTGAATCTAATAAATTGTGATATGTTGTATTTTCATTTTAATTTAGTTCACAATATTTTCTAATTTATCTCGAAACTTCCTATTTGGCCCATACGTTATTTATAAGTGTATTGTTTAATTTTAAATATTTGGTGATTTTCCTGATATTTTTCTGTTATTGATTTTGGATTTTATTCATTTATACTCATAGAACATATTTTGTATGATATATAGTCTTTTAAATTTGTTAAGGAAACTTATGGCCCAGAATATGGTCTATCCTGGTGAATATTCCATGACACTTGAAAATAGGGTGTATTCTGCTGTTGTTGGGTAGAGTGTTCTATAAATGTCAGGTCAGTCAAGTTGGTTGATAGTGGTGTTCGGGTCTTCTATAGCCTTAATGAATTTCTGTGTACTTATTCTGAGTACACAGTTACATCACAGATGTGCATCTGAGTACATCAATTACTGAGTGGAGAGTCTTGAAGTTTCCAATTATAATTGTGGATTTGTCTATTTCTCCTTTTAGTTTGATCAGGTTTCTCTTAACATATTTGAAACTCTGTTGTTAGTTGCATACATATTCAGATTTTTTTATGTCTTCTTGGAAAATGACTTCTTTTTTTTTTTTTTTTTTTTTTTTAAGATTTTATTTTTTCCTTTTTCTCCCCAAAGCCCCCCGGTACATAGTTGTGTATTCTTCGTTGTGGGTTCTTCTAGTTGTGGCATGTAGGACGCTGCCTCAGCGTGGTCTGATGAGCAGTGCCATGTCCGCGCCCAGGATTCGAACTAACGAAACACTGGGCCGCCTGAAGCGGAGCGCGCGAACTTAACCACTCGGCCACGGGGCCAGCCCCAGAAAATGACTTCTTTATCGTTAATTATGTAATGTCCATCTTTATCTCTATTATTCCTTGTTTTGAAGTCTACTTTTTCTGATATTAGTGTAGCTATTCCAGCATTCTTTTGATTCATGTTTAAGTAGTATATCTTTTTCTATGTCCTTATTTTTTTACCTTTGTTTTTATATTTAAGATGTGTTTTCCTATACATAGCATATATTTGAGTCTTGCTATTTTATCCAGTCTGACAATCTTTTAATTTCTATTTAGATCATTTATATTTAATGTAATTAATGATATGCTTGGATTAAAAGACAATGTCTTAGTATACATTTTCTATTTTTATTATTCTTTTATCCTCTTTTTCTGACTTCTCTTTTAAAAATTGGGTATTATTTATTATTTCATTTATCTCCAATGCTGGCTTAACATTTATACTCTTTTCTTTAAAATATTTTAGTGATTGTCCATTGGTTTACCATATACATCTTAATTACTCAGAGTCTATCCTCAAATATTATACTGTTTCCTATGTAGTGTGAAAACCATACAATAGTATGTTTCAAATTTCTTCCTCTCATCCTTTGTGCTATTGTGGTGCCATTTTACTTTTCTACATACTATAAACACATAGTATAATGCTACTATTTTTGCTTTAGACTGTCAATGATCTTCTAGAGCATTTAAAAATAAGAAAAATAAATTTTGTATTTTCTTTCATTTATTCCATTTCCAGCTCTCTTCATTTTGTTTGTGCATAGGTCCAAATTTCTGTCTGGTGTCATATTTTTTTCTGCCTGAAGAACTCTTTTAACATTTCTTTTAGTGTAGGTGTGCTGGCAAAAATGTTGTTTTTGTTCATTTGAGAAAATGTTTTTCTCCTTCATTCTTGAAAAATATTTTCTCTGGCTATAAAATTCTAGGTTGACTTTTTTTCTTTCAGCAACTTAGAGATAGCACTCCATTGTCTTTTGACTTGCATTGTTTCTTATTGTATGTCTACTGTAATTCTTATCTTTGTTCTTGTCTATGTAATATTTCTTGTTGTCTGGTTGCCTTTGACATTTTTTCTTTAATTTTGTTGTCAGTAGTTTGACATGATATGCCTAGGATTGCATGTATGTGCATTTGGCTTGATTCTTTTGTTTCATTTTGGTATACATCCTACTTCAGGTTATCTGAACCCCTTAGATCTGTGGTTCAGAGTCTTTCATTAAATTTCTTATTCTCTCACAAATGTTGGATGCTCTGTTCTGATTTTTTTCTTCCACTCTGTTTTTTCTCTTAAAGTAGTTTGGTACTTTCTATTGACGTGTCTTTCAGTTCACTGATCCTTTCTTTGGCTGTCTTTTGAGTCTACTGATTAGTCTGTCCAATGCATTCTCTCATTTTGTTACTGTGTTTTTCGTTATAACATTTTCATTAGATTCTTCCTTATAGTTTTCATCTCTTTGATGAAATTACCCATTTGTTCCTGCCTGCTGTCTGCCTTTTCCATCAGAACCTTTAACATGTTAATAATAGTATTGTAGATTCCCTGATAGTTCTGACATGTGTTTCATGTTTGAATCCGGCTCTTTAGATCATTTTCTCTCTTGACGTTGTGTTTTTCTTTTCTTTTGTGATAGCTCATAATTTTTTGTTTTTCTGGGCATCTGGTGTAAGGCAGTAGTGACTGAAGTAAATAGATTTTCTGCCTAGAAATGTGTATGTTTTTCCTTCTGTTAAGCCTTCAGTGTTATTTGAGTCAGTGTGGACAGGAAGTGATCTAGTTTTGGGATTGCTGTTCCTATGGTTACCCTCATTGCTTCACAGCCTTCAAATTCTAGTAGTTTTTACCTTGTATTTAGGGTGATGGTAGTTTGCGAGGGATTTTTTTTTCCCTCAAGGTTCTACCCTCAGCTTCCAATCCTCCTTTTGTGTCGTGCATTAGAGAGAGTTTCTCTCAACATTCTTGCCCAAACTCCTTACATTATATTATTGCTACTTGATGCTTATTATCTTTGTGGTGAGGGTCAGGGGGATTTTTTTATAGTTCTGATTAAGCTTCTGCTTTAGACAGGCACTATGTTTGTGGGTCTCAGAAGTAAGACTATCAGTGCTCTTACTCCACTTCCAGTTGTAGATCTGGGACTGGCTTATATTCCTGCCCCTTTTCCAGATATAGAAGGCTTTCTTTCCCCTTTCTTTTCCCCTAGCCTCTCTGGGTTTTCAATAGTGCCCCAGGGGTGAACATTGTTGTTGGCCTTCTACCAGTAGTGGAAGGTGTTTGTTCTGTAGGGGGGAAAGGGAAGATGGATCTGGGTGGACTTTTATGTCTTTTTTGAAGGGTATGTTGTTGCCTTCTTCCGTGCCTGTACTGTGAAGGGTGCTTTCTCAGGACTCTGACTAATCATTTTTTTAGTGAGCAACTGGTCAAGACTTTGGAGAAGAGCCTGAAATTCTGTGAATTCCTCTTACGTATGTGGCTTCCCAATATTTTTATTCTCTTGCTAGCCAACATTTAACCTTTACCAATTTATTAAATATTTTAGCTGCATTGTTAACGTGTCTGATAGTATCTGTGCCAGGTAAGCAAGTACTCACATCCTATTTCTCCTTACAGGTGCCTTTCTTTCCTTAGATTTTAGGTTAGAGTTTGTTGCCCTACCACCTCAGCATTCTAATGAATTCAAGAAAAGTTGGGAGTTTTCAGATGGTCCAGAATTTTCTTGGTTACTTTTATGGTCTTAAGGGTGAGAGCAATGCTCTTTCTAACGTTCTGCATCTTGCTTAGAAGCTAGCAGTACCCATCCATTATGTTTTAATGGGAGAATATGAAAATGTGGAATTTATACTCATGAAATATATTCACAAATTACCAAGGCCTTGGGTTTGAGTTAGCGCAAGCAGAAATCCCATTATAACATAATTTTTACATTCCCATATCCACTTTTTCACACATTGGTAAACTTTGGAGTGGTAAAATAATAATAGCTAAAATATAATAGTGTATACTCTGTGACAAACACTGTTTTAAGCATCTTCCACATATTAACTCATTTAATCCTCACAACAGCTTTCATTTTACCAATAAAGAAATTGAGGTACAGGGAGGTTAAGTCTCTTTCTCAAGATAACAGACCTTCAAAGTAGTAGATTTTGGGTTTGACCCTATGTTTTCAATCACTAAGTTTTATTGCTTCTCAAGAAAAATGTATAAAAGGATGAAAAATAGAGTACTTTAGAATTCTGAAGAGCATTTAGTCCTGCTGCTTCATTTCACAAGTGAGAAATCTTGAACAAGTAAGTTAAAGAACTTATCCAGGGCTAAACACACAGTTTGTGGCTGATTCAATATAGAACCAAGAACTTCCATTTCCCATCCTGTTTTTACTTTAAAATAACATTTGATTACGAATAAGAGTACAGTTCTAATGCTCCTGGCACTCATTTAAATTCATGTATATGATTTTCCTTCGATCTTTTATTAGGGAGAATGTGATCACTTGATTTTCCTTTAATTTATGTTACTGGGAGGAAATGTACTCAAATATAGAAACAACTTTTCTGGATTTTTCTAGACCTAGAGATTAATTTTTTAACTACTCCTTATTTAGACTAGAATTTATTTACAGGTTCAGCTCAAATGGGTACTTTTCAGATTGCCATTTCATTATATCACATCCACTTATATAGGTCCAAGAACAGAACATATCCAAAGTTAAAATATCCATCTTTGTTCAGATGGAAAAAAGGTAAATAGCCATAGATTGGAATTTTGTATCAAAAGGCTCTTTCCCTCTAGTGTTTGTTAACTAGTATATTTGAATATAGAAGCCATTTGTTCAACTCACCTTTTTCCATGATAACTAACTCTTATTAGTCCTCTGAATGAATGAATCTTAAATATATAGTTCATTAATTATTATATCCCTATTTCTAATTCTTATATTCCACTTAATACAATGCTTATGGAAATTTATATACCAGTTAAGTGTAGAGTGTCCATAGTATATTCTTCCTTTCTCTTTCTTCTTCACCTTTCTATGTTGGTTACATAGATATGGGAGAGTGTAGTGGGACAGGAGTCAGAATGTTCTGTGAGAGCCAGTGCTGATGGCTTAGTGGTTAAAGTTCAGCACTCTGACTGCTTTGGCAGCCCAGGTTTGTTTCCCACTTGTGGAGCCACACTAGACATCTGTCACTTGCCATGCTGTGGCAGCAACTCACAAAGAAGAATTAGAAGCACTTACAGCTAGGGTATACAACCATGCATTGGGGCTTTGGGGAGGACAAAAAAAAAGAGGAAAATTGGCAACAGATGTTAGCTCAGGGTGAATCTTTCCCCACAAAACAAAAAAAAAGAATGTTCTGTGACTTAGCAGCAATTTGGCCTCTGGCAAATGTTTTGATATGTTGGAGCCTCTCTTTTCTCACCTTCACCTCATGGTGTATGAGGATCAGATTAGATCATTTACTCACCCACAAGCATTTATTGGACTATTATATGCAAAACACAATGATAGGCAGTGGGGACACCAAGTTGAATGGGACATAGCTGCTGCTTCCCAACGAGTTCATGTTCTAGTGTGGGGATGAATGTGTAAATAATTATGAAATGCAACAAAATGTATAAGTTTAATGTAGGAGAGGCAGATCTGAGAGAGTCAGAAGACTCACATGGGTGATTTAAAATATGAATAAAAGTTCACCTAGCGGGTGAGGAGAAAACATTCCAGGCAAGGGGAAGAGCATTTTAATATTTTCTAAATGTGCATCAGGAACTGGTACAGACCCACAAACGTGAGGGATCATCGTTACTTTTAAGAAACTACATATCAAGGGATCATGAAAAATGTAATTTGTATTTTGAAAACCATCTTATTATGGTTGTTGGTAATAACCTTAGAGAAATGCTAGTTTTAAATTCACAAATAAGATGTGGAGATAGAATAACAAATCAAGTTGTAATTAATTGTAAGAAATTGGATCCTCTGGGTCTTCATTATCATGAGCCATGTTAATTAACATTTGCATTAATTACCAGGACAATAAAATGATCACACAATTAGTGACCCTTGAGGTCACAAAAACATAATGAACACAAAGTAGCATTGCTTAGAATGTCAAGGTTAAATAATTGAATGTAGCATTGGCTGGCATTGTAGTCAACACCCATACAACACAGAAAGGCCAAGAGATAGGAAAACCTACTCATATTCACTATGACATTTTTTTGTTCAGTATGTCAAAGGCATTTCATAGCATTGACTTTTAGAAATCAATTTCATATACTATCTCTCTGATTTTCTAACATAACTTAATTCTTGTTACTACTATCCTCTTGTATAATGTCATTTGAAATACTCTAGGCAAATTTTGTCTTCAGAGGTTAGAATTTAAGAAGAAAGGTATAAGACAAGATAGTAACATATGTAATCCAACTCTGAAAGATGTGCTAACAGTCTACAGAATCCACTGATAAAGCTTAAAAGCAAAAGAGGACAATTAATATGATGGTAAAATCTTAAAATAATTTATCAATGCAAGGAAAAAGTGATTTCAAAAGGGAAGGGAAGATCAGTAGAAAGAATCCAAGGAAGAAATAGAGCAATACTGAGATAAAATAATAGTCAGAAAATGTTGCTTTTTTCCTCTTATCAATAGAAACATGCAAGATAATCAGGTGGTAAATGACTTCATAGCAGGAGGTGTTCTTATGTATAAGGCAAGGCATTTCATGGAGTATTTTCTTCTATTTCTTTGTTTGACTATATATTCTCTCATTTTGAACCTAAGTAGGATAATTTTTGTTTGTTTCACTTCTGGATAACTATGTGTTATGCAAATAAAATTGCCTTTTGAAATGTTTAATTCAAACTCAATCTTAACTGAATGCAATGTACTGTATTTCTTTGGTTGTACGGGGGCACCAAAGTACTGCACATTAAAGATAAAATTCTACTGTAACAAAAATTTAACCAAAATATTTCAAAATTTAATGAAAAGAATATGACATAATTAGAAAAAAGCAAAACATTTATAATACTGACACCCTCAAGCAATTACCTTAGTATTTGTACATTGCCTTCTGCCTGCAGCCATATTTTTAACATAATGCAGTCATAATATGCTTCTTTATATTATAACTTTTCTATTGCGAATTGCCAGCTCTCTTCATCTTGTAAAAAAAAGAAAAGGATTTTTCAGCTTACAAGGATATGCACAACAGAACAAAGTGACATTAAATAAGAACGAATAGGCAAAGAATTTGGGAGAAAGAGAGGGAATGGTAGGAGAAATAAGAAATGAGTGAGGTGATATACAAAACATAAGCCATTAGATTCTAAATGTAGCCCACACATTTACCTTTGAGCAGCCACAAAGAGGGAAATGGGATCAATTCCTCATTTATAGTGTGTAGTAGATTTAAAAAGACCAACTATTTAGGAGAAGCAACAAATATTCTTAATCCTGAGACCATGGAGAAGTTTCTTTTGTTTGTCATCACGAAGAGGGTACAATGGCTTCAGCATTACTCTGGTATCAAATTTACTCATGAGTTTCATGGAGCTGCTTTTTATAAGATACATTTTTATATATGGTGTTGGCAGATACAAGAGAACCAAAGTTAACATATCATAATGCATTTTAAGGAAACATTTAAATTAATAATTCTGTTTGATTTAGAATTTAGAAAGTCTGTTTAGAATGAGCTGGTTGCTGCTTTTGTCTTTCAATCTTTCAGTATCTTTCAAGATTACTTTGAATGGAGACTCTTTTTTTTCCTTTCTTTTGGAGAAATTTTTCCATGATGAGCAGACAATTTAAAGCATTTCACTGACCTTAAACCTAGTTATGTTTTTCAATGCAACTTGTCTGCATTCCCTTCTCATCACTGGTTTTTTAGCTCTATATAACAAGATCACTGAATGAGGGGGTCAAGGGTTTGGCAACTAGAAATAGGTAGAGCCGAATTTAGTGTAATGACTTATGAAAAGAGCAAAAAATTTGAGGCCAATAAATGAAAGAATAGATTTTAAGATAACAACCTAAGTTGTACAAATTTGAGCCAAATTTCTTACACAGAGTCTTTTATCTCTCTCTTCACATGCATGCACACACACACACAAGTAAGGAAAGAGGAAGAAATTTATTTCTTGGGCAAAACTCAATATTTTCATGGTTAGACTGATTGATTTTCTCCAAGAATTGCTATATTATTTGCCGTACAAGACACTTACTTGTCCCGACTTATGCAGTTCATTAAGAAAGCAAACAGTGATGGATGATGATAAAAATAGCAAGAGTTATAAGATGATGGAAAAAGAAATCAGTCACAGTGAGGTGGATGTGATTTTTCCCATCAGGGAATTGATGAGAGATTTGACCAATTACAAAGGGAATCCACAAAAGGTATCTTTTACTATTAGTAAAAAATTACCTTTCTTCTACCATTTCTGACCAAAGATCTAAGATCATTGATTTCTAAATGGCCTTTTAAGATTTTGCCATTTTTCCTTTGTGGATTACCTGTAAAAGATGCATCCTTCATACACTGCTGCCTCATGAGTGCTCTTTTTCTAATAGAGAACAGAGGAATTTGCACAGTTATTTATTCTCTACTTTTATTGTTTTTCTTTTATGAAGGAAAACCTGTTATAATGGGTGCTGTGTGGAGTCAGGGCATGAAACTGAGTCTAGTTCCTGACTCTCCCACTTATGCAGTAAGTGTGGTCTGCCTAGGCTGAGGAGGTTTTAAATAAATGGAAATAATCGTCACAATAGGGTTAATCTTTGTTTAGAAAACAAAATAGGATATTATGTATTTAACAATGACTAGTAAATATTAATCTCTCAAAAAGAGGTAGCCAGATTATTATCCCTGGTAGTGTCGTTTTTTGAAACAAAGTGGGAAGAGTAGTGACCAAATTTCTTCCAAGAGTTCTTTGAAGCCCTATACTTTTCTACAGAAGTGTTTAGGATTGGACAGGGAGAATGTTACACGTTATTTCTTTATAGCAACGAGTATTTTTGCTCATATGGATCATCCTGTCTCCTTGATCCTGGTGTGGGGATTTTAATAAAGTTCTTTAAATTTATAACATCTCGTCTTTTAAATGATGTGGTTTTACTGATAAATTAATTTTCCTTCTTTTCTTTTTTTCTTTTGAGTAAGATTGGCCCTGAGCTAACATCCATGCCCATCTTCCTCTACTTTATATGTGGGACGCCTGCCACAGCATGGCTTGATAAGGTCTGTGTCAGGGATCTGAACCGGGGAACCCTGGGCTGCTGAAGTGGAGCGTGTGAACTTAACCACTATGCCACTGGGCCAGCCCCAATGAATTAATTTTCTTTTGTCTTGCCATTGTGGCATCAACTAAAATTATATTGCTATCATATAATCAATCAACTAATAAAAGATGAGTGAGATTCCAGTTATTTGAATCAAGGGTAGGACTGCTGACTAAAGGTGGGAGGACAGTGGGAGAAACTTCGTGAGTCATCATCATTTAACAGAATTTTTAATCAGTATTAAAATCATGGCTTAATCTTAATACTCTCTTGTAATTAAAAAGAGGAGTGGAAATCCCTCTTTAAATCAATTTAGTTTGCTCAGCAAGATAATTTTAGTCATAAAGGCATCTTCTTGCTGAATTTTCTGAGTCGTGCTTCTGACTCACTGGGCTGGCTTTGATGGTGGTGACTCATCTCCTGTTTTCTGGGGATAAGGCTCCCTGACTCTCACTGCTGTGTCTTTGGTTTGCATTGAATTGAGAAAGTGTACCATCGCAGATGACAGGATAGGTAACCAGAGGAATATGGAAGGAAAAACCAGCCTCTATGATTTGGATGTAATCTCATCCTTCAGGTAAAGGGCCGGTGATTTGTGTAGTGAAAGAGATAGTACTCCAGCGGGTGTTTTAATATTGCCAAGAACTTCCTTCTTCCCCTTCTAACTAAGAACATGGAAGCAAAATTTTTCATAGGCAGTGATGTTCTCCTTGTCTTCTTAAAAGGTAAGTTTATACTAAGGCAAGGTATTGGTCTTATCTGTGGTTCATGTGATGTCAAATCACATCTTAGGACGTCTAACTTGGCAGGTAAACATCTAGATGTATAAACTGCATAGGAACAGAAAGCAGAAACGAGGAGAATCGTTAACATCTGATCATATTCTAACCACTGTTGATTTAATACTTTAAAAAGAAGTGGGCACAGAAGGTGACTGCCTTGTCAATATTTCCTTTGGAGATTTCTTTACCCGTCCCTTTCCCAGTGTACTCCTTTCCCAAGTCTTCCCCATGTCAGTACCTTTCCATGTTACCCACCTCCAGTCAAAATCCTAAGAATCATACTTAACTCTTATTTCTGATTACCTACTCACATTTATTATCAACTTCTGTCTCTCTTTTCAAAATACATCCTAAATCCACACACTTGTTATGATTTTCACCATCAACCCATAGTCCAAACTATCATATAATATAAGGTGGTCTTCTGTAGTGGTCCCCTGACTGGTAGTCCTACTTACATGCTTGCTCTTCTAAAGTCTCTTCACCCAGAAGGCAGGGTAATTAATTTAAAAAACAAGTCAGATCGTGTCTCTCAGCTATTCAAAATCTCCTGATAGTTTCCCTTCCTTATACCCTTGAACAAAACCTGAAAAAACTTTCATGGTCTCCTGGGACCTTTTTGTTCCTTGAATGTGCCAAATTCTCTCCAGACTGAGGGTGTTCGCTTTGTCTAACATAGTCTTCTTTGTAACATACTCTTTACAAAGCTCTCTTCTTTGGGTCTCTGCTCAAATATCAACTCCTCAAAGAGGCCTTCCCTGACCCCCTTTTAAAAAATATTTTCTTAGGCCAGGGACTTTAGAAGCAGAGCACGCAAGAAATATTCTTGTGAAAGTCATTTATTGAGGGAGTGCTCTCAGATAGCTGACACTGCTGTCTTTGTGGACCAGGGCTACTTTCTTAGCTTCTCCAGCCTCAGCTTTTTGATTTGTAAAGTGACAGGTTCTTGCCAGATGGATAAATTTATGGGTCTCAGGCTTAGTAATGTTTGAGATTAGTCTTGAAATGATATTGTATGAATGAATCAACAGATAAGTAAATGAAAGAAACAAATGTGTAAGCGTCATTTGAGATTCCAAAGAATTTTTTTGTATTGTTTTAACTGTTCAGACCAGAAATCCAGAAAGCATAGGAAGATATGGACCTGACCAGAAGCATGAGCGTTTCTTGCCTATTGTCAATACATGCTACCTGTTTCAGTTCTATCACCTGAGTGTCATCATTTCAGAAACTAGGAAATATACTCTGTTTTATTTCTTAATCCCCATTCTCCCTTCAGATTAATATTACCAAAGCTCAGATGGAGATAGATACAAGATTTTGGGGTGAATCAGTATAACAACCAGGCAGCATAGGTATCAGTGGCTTGTAGACCATAATCTGTGGAAAGAAAACTAGATTTAGGGGCAAAAGACAGATTTGAATTTCTGTTTGTGTTGGTTGCTGTGTACTTGTGTTTTCAGACTCCTTCTGAAGAGCTGCAAGGTGTACTGTAAGAATAGTGAAATCTCAGAAGCTTTTATATAGTGCTTGCTGTGTTGCGCATTGGGAAGAGCATACATAGAGTGGGGAGTCAGTCATATCTGGGTTAAAATCCCATCCCTGCCCTTTAGTAGCGGAGGGTCTTGGGCAAGGCACTTGGACATTTCTGATCCTCGGGTTCCATCTGTTTTAAAATTAGTAAATGCGGGGATGTTGTAAGGATTATGCCTAGCAGAGTTGTCTGTTGAGATTTATGGACACTCAATAAATGCTAGCTGGTAATAATAATAATTAAGATTATGTTCTGTAATATTAATAGGTTACTTCTTGTTGGACACTTTTCCTATAATTTGGTTATGCTCTAGAGTAAGGCTTAACTCCAAGGTTCCCGATATTAGAATCTCTGCTTGAATTTAGCTACTTTGATTCTAAATTTGCTATCTTATATTACTAAATATTTGATTAACTTAGCAAACTTTTGACCCTAAAAAATATTACCCCCCAAGATAGATAATATTCAGAGCAGCCTTTTAGAACAGGTTTTTAAAAAAAATTTATTTAAACTGGCATCATCATTTTGTAAACAATGGATTTTGCCATTAAATTCACAAAATGCCTATTAGAAAATTTGCTTTATTAAAATAGAATGATTGCAAATTAACATATCAATATACATTTTAAATCTAAAAGTGGAGCTTCTAATTCTCTTAAGGGTACTATGTAAGTTTGTTCTCTTAAGCAGCTTAAGGTACATTTTTATCTTTCTCATTAATTTTTTATTTTTTCCTTTATCAGCCCAGCCAGAATCCTGGCTTTGAATTAAAAGGTGGGTTGTCCAAATCTTTGGATGAATCATAATCTTAAACATCCTGGCCTGTGTTAATTCTCAGCAGTTTTCCTTCTTTTTACTTATTTTTCTTTAAAAAAATATTTGTCTCTCAGTGACAAGTCTCGTGTTTTTCCCTGCCTAGACATTTGAGCTAATTAAAAGAAATACTTTAGTTTGTTTTCATTTCTCAGCTTTTAGGGCCCTTAGTAAGGTTGCCAAGAAGATAAAATCTCCGTGTTTATTTATGTCCTCCAATCAGAAGAAGGAGATTTTCACTTTACCCTTAAGTTTCATTTTTCTGCCTACTTGCTTTAGTTGAAGCTAAATGTAACTTGATGTATATACGGCACTTGTTTATTTTCTACGCTTTTGTCAGCCATGATTTGAGGTTGTGATTAGCATAATTGGAAAGGTTTTTTCAAATTTGTTTCGTAAAAGAGCCCTATCCTTCACTTGGAATAGTTTGATCATGTTTTCAGTACAAATTCTGAATGAAGAGTTTAATTTATAGTATTGCACACTAGAAGCATTCTGTATCAGTTTTCTATTGCTTCTGTAACAAATTATCCACATTTAATGGCTTAAAACAACACAAATATATTATTTTGCAGTTCTGTAGGTCAGATGTCTGACACAGGTCTCACTGGGCTAAAATCAAGGTGTCAGCAGGGCCACATTCCTTTCTGGAAGCTGTAGCAGAGAATCTGTTTACTTGCCTTTTCTAGCTTCTAGAGTCCGCCTGCGTTCTTTGATTTGTGGCCTTCTTCTGTCTTCAGAAATCTGCATCTCTCTGATCATTCTTCCATAACTAGATCACCCTCTGACTCTCTTCTTTTGCCTCCTTCTTTCACTTTCAAGGACACTTGCGATTATATTGTGCCCACCTAGATAATCCAAGATAATATCTCAATTTTAAGGTAAACAACTTTACTTTTTATTTTATTTTATTCTTTTGAGGAAGATCAGCCCTGAGCTAACTGCTGCCAATCCTCCTCTTTTTGCTGAGGAAGACTGGCCCTGAGCTAACATCCATGCCAATCTTCCTCTGCTTTATATGTGGGATGCCTGCCACAGCATGGCTTTTCTCCAAGCGGTGCCATGTCCGCACCGGGGATCCAAACTGGTGAACCCCGGGACCTGAGAAGTGGAATGTGCAAACTCAACCGCTGCGCCACTGGGCCGGCCCCTAAGGTAAACAACTTTAGCTGAAGAGCAACCTCAGTTCCATCTGCAACCTAACTCTACTTTGCCAAGTGAAATAACATTCACAGGTTCTGGGGATCAGGACATGAGCATCTTGGGGGGCAGGGGGTGGGCATTATTCTGCCTACCACACATTCTCAAATAAAATCTTCTTTGTTCCATTTGAGGGTAAATAAGCTCAGAAAATTTTGCCCTGTAGAGGTCCTCACGTAACTTTCTTTACTGAATAGATAAGAATGATTTTAATTAGTTAATAATGTTTATATGCAAATGTACCCTTTGGCATGATTGAGGGTAAAAGAAACCAGTTTATTCTCTTAAGTTGGTTTAATACCCAGGTAACCCTTCTGCTCCAAAGGGAGAAACATGGAAATAAAAGAAACTTCAAGAGGGGAGAGGCAGGGACAGAGACAGAGAATGAGAGACTGACAAGGTGAGAGAGAGAGAGACCTTATTAGACAAGAGTGGGTGAAATAGCAGGAATCAAACCAGTTGAATTCATTTGGTTTTGTGTAAGTGAGGCAGATAGGATGAAGTACAAGCATCACTACTTCATTGATTTGCGTTTTTCATGTGGAGGCTGACATAATGGGGTGGTTTAGTGGCCCATGAGTTTATCTCATTCAACTGTTCTTTCCTTGTTTCACCCGTTTGTATGCTATCAACATAAGCTTAATATGATACCTACTTATGGTTATACCTGCCACACTTAATCCCTACAAAACATTTTGTAAGAATTTAGAAAAAGGTATATGCACCTATTAATTGGGGAGTTGGGAAGATGGGGAACTGTTCAGGAATAGAGTTCCTCAATAAAATTTTTTAATTAATAACAGCTAGGTCACATATCTTAATTTCTCCATCTCTCAAATAAGATAGTCTGACCAGATAACCTTATAAGATCCAGCATCTAGCTTTAAAAGTCTAGTCTTCTAAGACAGTTCTCAATCCTGCCTCTTCGTTAGAAATGAAATAGCAAATGTCGGTGTCTGGGCCCTACCTTCAGAGATACTAATTTAATTGGCCAAATTCCTCAAATTTTATTTTTATTCAGTATTCTTTCCTGAAATAAAGATCTTCAAGCTAAAAGTTAAAGTGAATTTTAGTAAGGAAAAAAATACCCAAAATGAATGAAGAGCTAGCTTATCAATGAGCACTTATTTGTTTTGAGTTACTTCCTGTCCTAAATAAATCATATCCTATGTGTTGGGATTTTGAAGGACTTGTGAAGAATTGGAAAAATGTTGAAAGACTGGAGGGGGAAGGTGTCCTGATGTTTGAAAGAGAAAGTAATTGAATACCGTGTATTACAAATCAATACCTTTAGCACTGATTTTTAAAAAATGAGATTCTAGAATGGATTTTTAAAATCAAATTTATTGAGGTATAATTTCTGTATTATAACATATATTTTAAGGTTAAATACTTTTGACAAACTTATATGCCTGTGTAACCACCGCCCAAGTCAAGATGTATAGGATTTTCACCTCTCAAGAAACTTTTCTAGTGTTTCTTGGCAATCAGTCCCTCCCCACCCACTGTGCCAGGCAACTACTGGTGTGATTTTATCACTACAGATTTACTTGTCCTGGAATTTCATGTAAGTGGAATCATACAGTATGTACTCTCTTGTGTCTGGGTTTTTTGTTCAATGTAATATCTGTGAGATTGACCTGTCTATTGCATCTATCAGTAGTTTGTTCCTTTTTATTGCTAAGTAATATTCCATTGGAAAGCCAGAATATTTCCTGTTACACTCTAATTTGGCAGGTCTCAACCTTGAAACTCTGTCTCCCCTGTGCATCTTGTTGGGAGCTTGCTTTTAGACTTTGCTAATGGGGTCTAGATACATCTTACTCTTGGACAGAGGTTGGCAAACTTTTTCCTTAAATATCTAGGTAGTAAATATTTTGGGATTTGTGAGCCATGTATGGTCTCTGTCACATATTCATGTTTTTAAAACAACCCTTTAAATATGTAAAACAATTCCTAGCTCGCTAGCTGTACAAAAACAGGCTGCAGATAGAATGTGGCCCACAGGCCGCAGTTTACCAGTCTCTGTTGTAGATAAGTGCTGTTCACTAGAGCTTCTGTGATGACGTCCAGATCTGAGCTGTCCGTTATGGTAGCCACTAGCCGCTTGTGGTCATCGAGCACAAAAATCTAGAATGGATTTTAGGAACTGCTTGTGAACAACTTGAAGAGGAAACAGAAATCAGATGATACCACAGTAAGCTTTGAAAAAATGATATAAACTTCTATATTTCTTGACTCAGTTCCTAATCTGGGAGATGAAAAAATAATGCGGTAATCATAATACATGAGAAAGTCTTTCATGATAGCCTTATGTCACAGTGGAGAAATCAGATTTGGTGACAGTTAAGGATTCTTAATTGGTAATTGGTTGTGGCAATCAAGTCAAAGCTTGAGTACTATGAATGCCAATTCATGGTGTGTTGTTAGTTGCTGTCTATCCAATAAGCAAGCACTAGCCACATATAGCTCTATAAATAAAAATGTCAATTAATTAAAATTAAATTAAAAATTCTGTTCCTCAGCCGCACTAGCAACTGTGCATTTGAAACGCTCCATAACTGCATGTGGCTTGTCGTTGCCGTATTGGACAGCAAAGACTTAGAACATTTCCATTATCATCAGACAAGTTTCTAGGGGCATGAAAAAGAACTCTGTCCTCAACTTTTATGTTGTCCAGCATTTTTACCGTAATTTAGATAAAGATTACACAGATAAAGAGAGTGTGATTATCCAATTTATAGACTTATAAACAAGGCTGGAAAGGAAAACAAATGTGTTAAAATGACTGAATCAACTTCCTGAAAGATCTCGACAGCGTCTTTGGAATAATAGTACCCGAAACTGTTAATTGGTGAATATGTGTGTTATATGGAAAATCTATTTCTTGACCCCCCCCCCCAAATTTGGTAACTAAACCTTTTTCTGTGAATCAAAAAGCATATTAAAGGCTCTCAGAAATCCTGGATAAGGCAATATGTTTCATTTTGTCGATTAACCTAGAGAGATGGATTGGATCTAGCACAATAAAATTTAACAGGGATCAAGGGAAAACCCTGCTTTTTCAGGTCTCTGTATTATTTGTACAAGTACAGGAATAAGTGAGATGTGGCCTAGAAGCGGCGTGTATGTAAAGGGCTGGGGGATTTTAGCTGATGATGGATTCACCGCAGTCACTCGTGAGATTCCCTCCGCTCCCCTCCCCTGGCAGGAAACTGCTGGATTCAGCTACACCCGTAGGTGCGTCCTGCCTGTACACGGAGAGGCAACAGTGTGTTCTGCATTCAGCTGTGAATGCTGTGTTGGAGGTTTCTAAGCAGCTTCACGTTTATTCCTTACGGTGGACTTTCTCAGGAGTTTTCTTTAAAAGAAAGTACATGGCAAAATTTTTTTTTGGAAAGTCACTATGTGGGAGACAGGCTTGGACTTGGAAATATTTGGCTTAAAATCTTGAATTCATAATTTACTAGTTATTTGTCTTAGCTAGTTTCTTTGCCGTCTGGGTCTTAGTTTCCTCAACTATAGTAACATTAGACACTGTCTTGTAGTCTTATCCTCATGGAGGGTACCGAAGGGATTACGTGAGATATAAATATTTCTTCTTATACAAAACGAGGGTAGGCAGACCAGAAAGCCGAAGAAGGGAAAGACACTTCAACCCTTGCCTACCACAGTGTTTCAGATCGCTGGCTCCAGAAGAGGGCCAAGTTCATCTACCACTTTTACCACCTGTGTGACCCTGAGCAAACTACTTAACTTCTCTGTGCCCCAGTGTTCACATTTGTAAAAGAAGGATGATGATGGAACTTGCCCCACAGGGTTGTTGTGAGCACTCACGCAAGAATTAACTCACTTGCAGCATTTGGACGGGGGCTGGCAGGGCTAGTGCTCAGTGGAGGTTTGAGCTGTTGTTATTTCACAGTTTAGTGAGGCCGAGCCTTACTATATGCTCACTTTTGTGTCCTCCAATTATTGATATTGCTTCTATACCAATGTCCTTCAACCAAAAATACATATCTTTTCTCCAAAGCTAGAAATAGGTTTTTTTTTAATAGAATTTGTTGACTTAATATAATTTTCCTATGTTGACCATGTGGCTAGTACTACTATCTTAGTTATCCAGGAAGGAAATGTGTATAGTCTTTAATTGGAAAGTTTGTAGTAATGTCCAAAATAAATAAAAAATAAGTAAATGATACAAGAATGAAACCATGCATATTCAGAAAAACTTTATATATAGGGCTGAAAATAGGAAATTTTTAGTTGAAACCACAGAGCCATTTGAAATTTTCCAAATGACTGTAGATTGAGAGAGGAAATTGGAAGTTTCAAGTGTGACTTTTACAGTATCACATTATTTTCTGTTTCAGAATAATAATGAGTGGTACATAGGAAGAAATGCCACTTGTCATTTATCCCCATCAGTTTACCTCTGCCTTAAGACTCAATACTTTTGCTTTTATAGAGAAATTAAGTGCACATACAAATGAGGAAAAGAACAAATAATCATTTGATATCACTTGCCACAATTAATTGAATGTCTGTGTGCGTGTGTGTGTGTGTGTGTATCTCCAGCTATGCGGTTTTTTCCCCATATATTTCTACAAATCTTGAAAACAACTCTGCAAATGAGAATAGAGGAACTTAAGGAGTTTGTCCAAAGTCACAGTGGCTAATAGGCTAATAAGTAGTAAAGTGGATCTTGGAGTCACCCTTCTTTGACATTGCCTCTCAAAATATGAGAGAATGAAAGGACTGTCAATTGTCTCATCAGCGTCAGGCTTCTAAGGCCTGACACTTGTAATGTAATCCAGCTACCCTCTGATTCCTGGAGACACTGCAGCAATTCAACAAGTAGTTGTCGAGTCTGTGTCTGGAGAGCTCACCCTTTTGGAGGTAACACATTCTACCCTTTGAGTCCCTGACTCTTGGAAAGTTCTAAGAACTTCTAGGGCTCTACCTGTGGAAACCTTCTTACACCCTTGGTGATGGCTTCTGAACACATTTAATGAGCAAAATTGTGAAAATAATTGTCCTATACTTTGTTGCCTCCTTGACACTGTCTCCCTGTAGAATTTGGTAAGGTCAACTAAGATGGAGAGAACTGGTTAATAGAAATCAGTTTTTTTTTACTTCAGAAGTATGAGAGTAAATCTGTCCTGGTTTAGGGGGATGTATAATCTCTTTCCCTAAAGAATGCCTTCCCAGGTACCTAGCATTGCGTATTTAGATCAGGAACATTCAATAGTTCATTCGTCAACCATTTATAAATGTTTTATTATGTGCTAGAGGCTGTGCTAAGTGCTAGGGATACTGACAAGAGTAAGATTAAATCACTGTTTTCAGAGAACTCAAAGTATAGGTGAGGGTCGTACATAGGCCAACAGATAATAATACTAGTTCTAAGATAGTGTGAAGATACTGTGATATACACGAGCCCAGGATCCTTTGGGGACAGAAACAAGGGTTTTATCCCAGTTTGATTGGATCAGAAAATGTGTCTTAGTGCAGAAGATACCTGTGCTGTGTTAAGAATGGGTTGGAGGTGATAAAGTAAAGGAGAGGAGAAGGGTACTGTACACCGTGGGAAACTGTGTGTACCCCTGGGAGCCCTTCTTGGCCATGGTCTGTAACTCTTGCTTTGACTGGGTAATTTTGCATGGAGCACAGGATTAAAGGGCCAACAAACCAGCAACAATTTATAATATGCCCTAAGACGTCATGGAATTAAATGAGAAATATGATTTTGGGTGGTTCAAGACTCCTTACATTGTTAATGTCCTAGAAGTAGAAGTGAAGGCAAATTAATCATAGGGGAGTAGTATTTTAGGAATGAAATCATTACCCTTGGTTTAAGTTTGTGGCTCAGTCTCCAAAAAGTGAATCTAAGTTATTGTAAGTGATTTAAAAAATGATGTTAATGTTGACTGTATTTTCATTCTTCATTTGAAATACCTCTTTTGGTTGCTACTTCCTCTCTATTCCTATTATTATCACACCAAATTAGACTCTTATGACTTGACACTTGGACGACAGTCAGTGCCACCCAACTTATTATTTTTTGTTCTCTGTTTTTCTCTCTTCTTGTTAATCTGTTATACCCTTACCATTTTTCTAAAAAGGCATTTTCACAAGGTCATTTCCCTGATCAAGGATGTACAATGAATCCCTGTTGTCCACTCCATAGATCACTTTCATTTGGATTCCTAGTTGGTTTTTAAGACCCTCCATAATTAGAATATACTGGACTCCTCCAACCATAGTTTTCCCTTAGTACTATATATCTCTCATAAAGTGTCAGCAATAGTCAGACTGGTCTTCATATTATTACTCATTATTTAATAAATACTTGTTGAGGCATTGTGGATACAACTAAGAGCAAAAGGGGACTGTCCCTGTTGTCATGATGTAAAGAGTCCAGTGGAGAATACAAGTATTAATAGAATAACCAATTAAGAAAAAGTACAAGGATGTAAGTTAGTCTTTTCCTACTATTTGACAGTGCATGCATGTGCGTGCATGCACACAATATCTTTGTATCTTTACTATACGCTGTATCTATTATCTGGAATTAGTTTCGTCCTTTCTATATCTGTAAATATGCTGCAAGTTTTTTGGAACTATGCTAAATTGTACGTCCTTAGTTAGACTCATTTTGAGCCAAAGGTACTGCATTGGTCTATAAAACAAGATTTTGAAAAACTGTTCAATAGGAATTTAGATTTACTTTCCAAAAGGCTGAAATTTAAGACACTAAATTGAATCACAAGTTAGCAATGCTCATCTAACACAACCAGTTCCAGTAATGACAGGCAAGTTAGAAGTGCTCTGCGCCATTTTTTATTTATAGAAGAAACATAAAGGCACATGATGTAAAATTTTTATCATTGCCTACTTTGGAGAGCTTTCAGATATGTATTTTGGAATGGTACCAGTTGAAACTGAATAAAAAGATTTATATTCTTTTTGACAATTTCACTTTGAAACCACAGGAAAGCTTTTTGTCATTTGAAAAAAGATGACAATGTTTAAAAAAAAAATACTGTGACCAGTGTGTATCTAATACAGGGTGGTTGATGTCAGAGAGGTAAAAGTGGAAAGTTGGAACAATATTTTCTTAAGGTGGCCTTTAGGATGGTACCCAGGGCATTTGAGATGGTGGTTGGCCATTGGTCTTCTTCTAGAGGAAACCGGCAACCAATACCACTTAACCTCATGTCTGAAATATATACTATAAAAGAAGCTCTCTTGTAAGCCTCTTCTCTCTTGTCCTCTCTCCCTCCCTCCCTCTTTCAGTCTCTCTCTGTCCCTCTCTCTCTTTGAGGCTTATATGGTCCTACCTCACCATTTCTTGTCCAGGTCATCTGTTAGCCTCTAGCTTCTAGTTCCTGGATCCATTTTCTGGATTCTTTCATTTTCTCCCAGTATTACTAACCCCTTTAGATTGATCTTCTTTCTCCCCTGCACAGATTGATTTATAGAACACATTTTATTAAATAGTTTCATAACTACCCTCATCTTTCTTGCCCTACTGACCTTTGAGTCAACCCACTGAACTCCCTTGTACCAATCATATAAGTGAATTTCTCAGCCTCCGTGTTTTGGAGGTTTCATGCTGCTGGAGAAAATAATCTGATAATAGAAATGTAAAATTATGAATTCTAATCTCAGTAGTAACCTCACTACCATGCATTAACTTCTCTGATTTCTCTCAACATCGATTTCAAACTTTTTCCTCTCTTCTCAAACCATTAATCCAATCTCCACTTTCCTTACTCTCAAAGGATTATTTTATCTTCTATCATGTCCTCTCAGACTGAAGCTATTTGCATAGATATAAATGCTTGCCATCTTTTCCTGGGGAATTGCAAAGAATCAGATATTTTACCTGCTAAAGGATAAATCCTCCCACCTCCAACCAGTCCTTGCTCTATCAGATATCACCTCTCTTTTAACTTGTTCTTTTTCACTGCTATTTCTGCTTAGTTTAGAAACCAGTGCCCAATCCTAAAACCAACCAAATGTCACCGCTTCCCTGTAAGTTCTTTTCTAATGATAGTCTTATCTTTTTCCACATCTAGGTGACTTGAAAGAGTAGTTTACACTCTTGTCCCCTATCGCTTTCTTATTTATTCAATAATAACCCCAAATTTAAAAATCATCGTCAATTCCAGTGGCTGTCGTTCTGGACTTATAATTAAGGCGTGTGGTATTGTTGCTCTTCCTTGAAACTCTAATCTTGTAGCTTCCATCATAACACAGACTCCTGGTTCTTCCTCAACCTGTGCCTATTTCTTTTAAGTTTACTTCATGGGCTCCTCTTTTTAGGTTATTATTTTCTAGGGACCCATCTTCAGCCCGCCTTTCCTTTCTCTCTTTATGTTCACCATGGGCAGTCTCATCCTCTGACAATTTGTAAGCACCACCTTTGTGTCAGTGACTTCTAAATATTTAACTTAAGCTTTATTTTTCTCCCTAAACATGAGTCACATTTATCCAACAATGTGCTGAACATCTCAATCTCCCTATGGTTAGTTTAACTCATTATCTTCCACCCACATGTTAAAACTGGAGCTTCTCCTGAACAACCTTTATCAACTGGTAATGTGTCACTCGTGCCAGAATACTGAGAGTCATCCTTGACTTTTTCTTCATCCTTCAGATATAATCAAATATAAAATCCTCCTCCTTTTTATCTTTATTTCCTTAGATCCTCATCCTTTTTCACCTGATCAAATACTTTCTAATGTAACTTCTTACTAACATTCTTTCCACTTACAATTTGCCCTCCAAAATTCTTCCATAATACAATGGGATCACATAACATATGTGTTAAATTCACAAATCCAAAAATTATTATTTAGGAAAAGGAGGGACAGAGAGGAAGAGAGGGAGGCAGAACAATTTAAATATTACTGATGATTCCACCCACCATTTCATTCAATAAATATCTGCCCTGAAATGAATTTAAGATGCTGGGTATTGATCTGGTTCTTTCAGTCTTACAGTATAAGCATCTAGGCAAAATATGAGTAATTTTAGTACTTAAAAATATGTTTTTATGGCAATACCCCAAAATGCAACTAAACTGCTTCATCACATGGTTTTCCAAGAAATAGTGATACACACACACACACACACACACACACAAAATGTTGATTTTCATTATTTGTGGTAGCTATGTCCTAGAAAGTCACTGAAAACACTGACTTTGGTAAATATGGAAGCATTACTCCTAGGAGAAATACAGGTTTGCTTTCTACAAGCCTCTGTTCACAAAACTTTCATCAGCCCATCAATACGTAACCTTGTTTTATGTGTGTTTCTGTTTAAAGATGCCTTATTTAATATATACGTGGTTCATTAGCATTGAAGTCATGCCCAACAGCACTATAACTCATGCCTGAACGAAGCTCATCTGACACACATATTTTCTCCGTAAGGCACATCACAACCTTCTTGTGCTTAGGAACGCTAGACGGCAGGCACTTCAGCACCATACTTAGGGACCATTTTAAACAGCAAAATCACCAAGAAAAAGCTCAAAACTGTGAAAAATGTGACACTAAATAGACCACAAAAAGAACACATTTATAACCTGAGAACTGGAGCAAGAAAATAGAATGTCACCGTGTTTGACCTCAGCTTGGATTGTGTGTGTTGGGTGATTCAAAGTTTTTGCCACTCTGCGCATGCCCACAAATGACTGTGAAAGTACTCCAATTGATTTTGGGGTCACAAATAAATTTTAGCGAGGAGGTGAATTCACAAATATGGAATTTATGAGTGATGAGGATTGACTGTAGGTATGTATGTAAAATATAGATATATTTTTTTCAGTCTCATATAAGAGTAAATTGCAGCTATTTTGCATCCTTACCCCTAAATATTTCAGTGTGTATTTCCTAAAAATAAAGACCATCTGTTATATTACAATCATCAAAATCAGGAAATCAAAATTAATACAATGCTATTATCTAATCTCAGCACTTCATATTTCACCAGTTGTCCTAATAATGTCTTGCATAGCTTAAAAACAATTTCTGAGCCAGAAACCAAATGAAGCTCACACCTTTCACTTAGGTGTCATGTCTCTTTGGTTTCCTGTTTGGAGCAGTTTCTCAGTCTGTTTTGTCTTGCACGACTTCGACATTTTTTAAGTATATAGTCCAGTTGATTTTTAAAATGCTCCTCAGCTTGGATTTATCTATTATTTCCTCATGATTAGATTTAAAAAATGCATTTTTGTCAAGAATATCACAGAATCGTTCTGTTTTCAGTGCATCATAACAGGAGGTATAAAATATCTATTTTTCCCATTATTGTTGATGTTGATTTTGTAGCCTTGGTTAAAGGTAGTGTATGCTGGTTTTCTCCACTGTAAAGTTACTACTTTTCCCTCTGTTATTCGTGGGGAGATGCTTTGAGATTGTGTAGATATCTTTTGGAAGTCTACTGTAATGAAGAACTTTTGCTTCTCCCCATGAATTAAATAATTCATTTATTTATATGTGTGGACTCATGGTTTTTATTTTATCCAGTTGGTTATAATCTGTTATAGGCTGAATTGTGTCCCCCACAATTCATATGTAGAAAGAAGTACTACCCCAGTACTTGAGAATGTGACTGTTTTGGAGATAGAGTCTTTAAAGTGGTAATTAAGTTAAAATTAGATCATTAGGGTGGGCCTTTATCCAGTATGATTGGTGTCCTTGTCAGAAGAGGAAATTAGGACACAGACATGCACAAAGGGAAGACCATATGAAGACACAGGGAGAAGACAGCTCTATAAGCCAAGGAGAGAGGCTCAGAAGAAATCAATCCTGCCGACTTCTTGATCTCAGACTTCTGGCCTACAGAACTGTGAGAAAATAAGTTTCTGTTGTTTAAGCTACCCAGTCAGTGGTATTTGTATGGCAGCCCTAGAAAACTGATACATAATCCTTTACTATAGTTACATATTTTGATGCTCAAATTGTCTCATATTTGGCGAGCAGCGATCCCTTCAATCTGCCTCCTGTGTCCTTTTGACCTGTCCCCATTATTCCATGAGTATTTTCTTATTTTCTGGCACAAGATGTTTCAGGCTCATCTTGTACTTTCTCTACCTTGGTCCTGGAATCAGTCATTTCTCAATGGAGCCCTGATTCCTTTTACTGGAGAATGGTATGTAGAAAATGAGATCTGGACATTATGTGTGCTCATCGCTACTAGGATGGCATTGATTATAGGATCACTGTGGAAGTCTAGTTGTTTCTCTTCCCACTCCCTTAGTCTGTCTCTGTGTCTGTGCACATGCGCACATACGTACCATGAGTCCAGATTTTCACCTCTTCTTCCAAATCAACACCACAAGCTCCATTCTAGTCTTCTCACTCTCCACATTTGTACCTCTCTTCTCTCACAATGAGAAACCTAGCTCTCCTTATCCTCAATCCTAGAATACATCAAAAGTAGTTTCATAATCACTAAGCCATCCACTGAGATAAACCCACTAACTAAAGTTCAATGTTTGTTTATAGTTCTTTTAGTCTTTAATCTGAAGATATATTGTCCAAATATTGTGAGGTTATAGTATTCATTTGAAATTTTGTTTTTATTTCATTTTAGCATTTTTTATTCCCATTCTCATAGATATTTTCATTTTTGAATGTCCAAATATTAATATGGTTCAAAAGTAAAAATTTTCCAAAAAGGAATTCTGAGAAAAGTGTAATTCCTACTTTATCCTTTACAACCCTTTCTCAGTCATTTTTCCACCGTATTTCCACTCATTCCCTAGGTAACTAATTTCATTAGTTTATTTGGTTTATCTGTCATGTGTTTCTTTTTTCACAAATGAGTAAATACAGACACATGCACACACACACACATGCACAAGCCCTCTTATTCCCCTATTTTTTCTTCCCCCAGAGGTACTATACTCTCAGTGCTCTTCTGTATTTTGATATTTCACTTAGCGATATATTCTGAAAATAACTCCATATCAGTTCTTAGACATCTTCTTCTTACTTTCCCACAGCTTTATAGTGCTCCATTGTGTGGATGTTCCATAGTTTCTTTATACTTCTATGTTTTAGCTTTTATATTGTTTCTAATATTTTGCAATTTCTTTCAGTGTTCTCATAAATAATTTTGTATGTATATATATATATATATATTCATATTGTTGGAGATGTATCTTTAGGAAATATTCCCAAAAGGGGGGTTACTGAATTAAAAGGTAAATGCACGTATTGTTTTGTTAGATATTGTCAGATTCCCCTCTACATAGATTGTGCCATTTTGCATTCATACCAGCAAGGTATGAATGCCTGTTTTCCCACAGCCTTGCCAACATAACGTGTTGTCAAGCTCTTTAATTTTGACCAATATAACAGATGAGACACATCTCAGCCCAATATTTATGTATATTTCTTTTATTTTTAGTGAAGGTGACTTATCTTTTCCTATACTTATAGGCTATATTTGAATTGCATATTCGTGTTTTTCAGATTTTGGGGGGGTCATTTTTCCCTTTAATTTTTTTATTGTGCGGTATGCATAACATAAAATTTACCATCTTAACCATTTTTAAGTGTACAGTTTAGTGGTATTAAGTACATTCATATTGTTGTACAACCATTAGCACCATCCATGTCCAGAATTCTTTTCATTTCATAAAACTGAGACTCTATATCCATTAAACAGTAACTCCCCACCCCCCCTTTCTTGGCAACCACCATTCTACTTTCTGATTTTGATGACAGTGGTTCTTCGGTATCCATGGGTGATTGGTTCCAGTACACCATCTACCGTTGGTTGAATCCACAAATGTGGAACCTCTGGATATGAAGGGCCTACTGTACTTTAGGTACCTCATATAAGTGGAATCATACAGTATTTTTCTTTTTGTGACTGGCTGATTTCACTTAGCATAGTGTTCTCAAGGTTCATCCATATTGTAGCAGATCAGAATTTCCTTCCATTTTCAGGCTGAATAATATTCCATTGTATGTATATACCACATTTTGCTTATTCATTCATCTGTGGATGGACTGTTGGGTTGCTTCTGCATTTTAACTATCTTAAGTGATGCTGCTATTAACATGAGTGTACAAATATCTCGTCAAGATCCTGCTTTCAATTCTTTTGGTTATTTATGTAGAAGTGGAATTGCTGGATCATATGGTAAATCTGTTTCTAATTTTTTGAGGAATGCCATACTGCTGTTTTCCACAGAGGCTGTGCCATTTTACAGTCCCACCAGCAATGCACAAGTGTTCCAATTTTGCCACATCATTGCCAATACTTATTTTCACTTTTTGGGCTTTTTTATAGTAGCCATCATAAAGCACCAGTGTGAGGTGGTATCTCACTGTGGTTTTGATTTGTATTTCCCTCATGATTAGTGATGTTGAATGTACTTTCATGTACTTCTTGGCAATTTGTGTATCTTCTTGGAGAAATGTCTATTCAGGTCCTCTGCCCATTTTTGAATTGGGTTTTTTGTTGTTGAATGTTAGGAGTTCTCTATATCTTCTGGATATTAGTCCCCTATCAGATATATAGTTTGCAAATATATTCTTCCATTCCATTGGTTGCTTTTTTACTCTGTTGATGGTTTTCTTTGATGCCCCAAAGTTTTTAATTTTCGTGAAATCCAATTTGTTTTTCTTTTGTGCCTGTGCCTTTAATGTCCTATCCAAGAAATTATTGACAAATCTAGTGTTGTGAAGTTTTTGCCCTATGTTTTCTTCTAAGAGTTTATAGTTTTAATTCTTATGTTTAAGCCTTTGATCCATTTTGAGTTAATTTTTGTATATAACGTTAGTCAAGGGAGCAACTTCATTCTTTTACATGTGGATATCCAGCTTTCTCAACACGATGTGTTGAAGGGAAATGTCCTTTCCCCATTGATGGTCTTGGCACCCTTGTCAAAAATCATTTGACAGTATCTGTGAAGGTTTATTTCTGGGCTCTCTGTTCTATTCCATTTACCTATGTGTCTGTCTTTATGCCACTACCACGCTGTTTCCATTACCATCGCTTTGCAGTAGATTTTGAAATCAGGGAGTGTGAGTCTTCCAGTTTCGTTTTTCTTTTTCAAGATTATTTTGGGTATTCTGGGTCCCTTGAGGTTCCATATGAATTTTAGGATGAGCTTTTCTATTTTTGCAAAAAACATCGTTGAGATTTTGACAGAGATTGCATTGACTCTGTAGATCACTTTGGGTGGTATTGACATTTTAACAAGATTCAGTCTTCCAATCCGCGGACGTGGAATGTCTTTCCATTTATTTATGTCTTCAATTTTTTTCAGCAATGTTTTGCAGTTTTCATTGTTCCTTTCTCAAATTTGAGTTCTTTATTTATTAGGAATACTAGTACTTCATCTGTGACAGATGTTACAAATCTTTTCTCCCATTTAGTGTTTTGACTTTGCTTACTGTATTTTTTGCCAGGCAAAAGTTTTATTTTTTGTAGAGAAATTTATCTTTTTTTTGTGCTTCTGGATTTTGAGTCATAGTAGAAATCCTCTACTACAACTAATTTATTCTAGAATTTACCAATATTTTTTTGTAGAGCTTGTATGGTTTTATTTTTTATGTTGGATTTCTGATATACATGATATTGTATATGTTTTGAGGTATGGATCTGATTTTGTCTTTTCCCAAATGTGTATCCAGTTTTCCAGCACCATTTATTAATACATCTCTTCTTTTAGTTCCAGGATTCTGAGATGTCACCTTTATTTACTAAAATGTCATATTGGGTATACTTGTGTTTTAGTGCCCAATCTGTTTATTTATACATCAGTACCACACTGTTTGAATTACACAGAATTTAAAATTTTAATATTTAGTTAAGCTAGCTTCCTGCTTGTACCTTTTTTTCCCCAATTTTTCTTAACTTTGCTTGCATACTTATTTTTCCACATGAACTTTTGTAGCTACATAAAAAATGTTCTTGGTATCTTTATTGGAATAGTTTTAAATTTATAAATTAACTTGAGGAGACATGACATCTTTATTAGGTTGAGCCAACCTATCCAAGAACAAGGGACATCTTCCCATTTGCTCAGGACCATTTTTGTGTTTTTTAGAGATGTTTGGAAGTTTTTCTCACATAGGCTTTGCATTTTTGGTTCAGTTTATTCACAGTATTTTATTTTCTGTTTTGCTGTTCTAAGTGCTTTTATTTTACCATTACATCCAAGCTGCCAGATTATCGCTTGTGTATATAAAGGGGATTGATTTCTGTATGTTAATTCTGTGTTCTGATACTTTATTGAATTTTTTTACTTGAAGTAGTTTTATTGTTGATGCTCTGTCTTTTTTAGAAATTCTGCAAATAGAGGTAATTTTACTTCTTTCCTCATTCTAACACTATAATTCAGCAGTTCTCAAACTTTTTGGTCTCAGGACCCCTTTACACTCATAAATATTTTTGAATACTCCCGAGAGTTTTTCATTGTGTGAGTTATTTTTACTAATATTTACTTTATTAGAATTAAGACAGAAAATTATGAATATTTATTAATTCACTTTAAAATAACAATGGTAAATCCATTGCTTGTTAGCACAGATTGTTTTTTTTTAAAGATTGACACCTGAGGTAACAACTGTTACCAATCTTTTGGTTTTCTTCTTCTTCTTCTCCCCAAAGGCCCCAGTACGTAGTTGTATATTCTAATTGTGAGTGCCTCTGGTTGTGCTATGTGGGATGCCACCTCAGCGTGGCCTGATGAGTGGTGCCATGTCCGCGTCCACGATGTGAACTGGTGAAACCTGGGCCAACCAAGCAGAGTGCGCGAACTTAACCACTTGGCCACGGGGCTGGCCCTCTATTATTTCTTCAGATTTTTTTTGAGTTACTTTTATTAAGTTAGTGACAAGATTGACATGCATTTTTATAAATCTCTTTGACATCTGGCTTAATAGAAGACAGGTGAATATTTGTATCTGTTTCTGCATTCAATATGTTGCAGTATTTTTTCTGGTTGAACCATATGAAGATTATCTGACCTCACACAGATATGTAGTTGGAAAACAAAGGACTATTTTAGTAACATTTTCAGAGAATTGTAGATATTCTTCTTTATACTTCAAAACTCGATGTGTGGTAACTTCTTAGTTTTATTTGTAATGTGGAATCTGAAGGCATTTCAATGTACTTTTTGTACTATGTTACATTAAAACCCACTAGTGTATCTTGCAGTTTGGGTCTTTTACCCATGCATGACTTTGTGACGCATGTATTGGAGACATTGTTTGAGTGAGTTACGCAAAAATTCCAAATGTTAACACAGTTCATTAGAAAATATTTCTTTAAATCACATTTGTTAAAATTACTACTGATCTCATCAGAAAAGGCTTTAATTATTGGAAAGCTGTCAAGCTCATGGCAGTAGATATAAGATTTCTGAGACTTGAATTTTGTCATTGGCAGCAAATCCTGCCAGTTGTTTTCCTTGAAGTTCACTTTGTGCATTTTCTGGAAAATGTCTGCCAGATATCCAATCTGAATAACTATAATTTATCTGCCAATTTTTCTTTCAGGGAAAATGGTATTCCATGAAATAAGTGCTAATTCAGCTCACAACTGAAACAATTGTACTAGTGGTTTCTTTGCGAAAAACATTATTATTTGATATGCAATATAAGTCCTTCATGCTTACTTCCCCCTTCATCACACTGTATATTAAAAAGAAATGTACTCAAGGGTTGAGATTTAATAATATTAATAATTTCTACTGCCTGATTAAGGGCATTCTTAAGTGAACTTGGAATTTTTTCTTCTGGTGCCTGACAGTGAAGAATACAATGGCTACTAGAAAAGTTTGATTCCATTGCCTTGATTCACACTGAGATACTAGCAATTTTAACTCCCATGCTTTAGCACCATGAGTACAAGTATCAATACAGTAGAAAAAGAAATGACCATTTTAGTATTATTAGGGCAAAGATTTTGACATTGTGAACTCCTTGAAAGAATCTTGGGAATCATCTGGGTTTTACAGACGACACTTTAAGAATCACTGATCTAATAGATTTTTCTTTTCTAATTGCATTTACTATTGCCTCCAGTACAATTTTAAATAGTAATAGAGGAAGTGGATATCTTTATCTTGTTCCTGATCTTAAGGGAAATATCTCTTGTGTTTCCCTTTTAAGTAAGATACTGGTTTTAACACTAAGGTGTATATATTTTATTATGTTAAAAGGTGTACATTAATTTCTGTTTTCTCGAGTGCTTTTAAATCAGAAATAGATGTTAAATTTTTCCAAAGGGCTTTTATTTTTATTTTTTGTAATCTATAGTGATAATTATATCATTTGTCTCCTTAGATGTTTTATTTTGTTGATTTATATTAATTTATTTCCTAATCCATTAATACAGTTCCTGAAATAAATCTCACTTGGTCATAATGTATACATATCTTAATGTAGAGTTGGATTGTTGTATTTAATTTGTTATTATTATTATTATTATTATTTTGGTGAGGAAAGTTGGCCCTGAGCTAACGTCTGTTGACAATTTTCTTCTTTTTGCTTAAGGAAGATTGTCGCTGAGCTATCATCTGTACTGATCTTCCTCTGTTTTGTATGTGGGATTCCACCACACAAGGCTTGATGAGTGGTGTGTTGGTCCATACCTGAGATCTGAACCTGTGAACTCCCGGCTGCTAAAGTGGAATGTGTAAACTTAACCACTATGCCACTGGGCCAGCCCCTAAAAATACATTTTGAAATGCTTTTAGGTTGTTTTTTCATTTTACCTTTTGCTATTGAATTTGTCAGTTTTTAATTGTATTCTTTGCTCTATTGCCAATAAAACAGTGAATGAACTTTTTCTACTTCAATTTTCTCTCTCCTCTTTTGTGCCATGTTTTACTTGAACTATTTATACTTTTTCAGAACATACATTTTTTTATATCCTTGTCTTCATCTATTTTTTTGTCTTATATCTACAACTGAAGTTTCTCCAGAAATGTTAGATGATACTCATTTGGTTGAAGGATATTTAAGAAGGGCTCATGTATAGTGTATTTCATGAGTCATTTCATGTTTAAAAACTGTTTTTCCATAGCCTTGGTTCTTGGAGGACCGCTTGACTGGATATAAAACTGCATTTCACATTTTTCTTGGCTGTAGTTCTTGAAAAAGCTGTTCCATTGTTGCCTTGCTTTATATGTTGCTTTTGAGAAGTCTGACATCCATTTAATTCTCATGGTTTTGTAAGTTATTTGATCTTTTCTCCTCAAGACACTGAAGAGTTTCCTTTGTTTATATAATCTAATTAATAGTTTTATTAGGATGTGTCACAGAGTTGGTCACTGAAGATCAATTTTCCCACATACCCTGGTTTGTTCCTTCTATGTATAGACTAAAGCGGGGGTTCCAGACTTTCTCAGGTCATAGTACCTGTAGAGTCTCAGAAATATTTTCAAGGAGCCCCTACGCCAAAACAAATATATGACTATTCTATTTATTAAGTATGCTGATTCAAACAACTTAGTAAGTATTTATCACCTAATGATGTAATGGCCATTTGAAAACAATTGAAAGGAAGAAAAAACATGTTTTTATTTTGTTCATAACTCAAACCACATACTATTGGGATGTATGAGCTTGTTGAGCACCAAACAATTTCTTAAACCTTAGAATCAAATTGGATACTGCCTGTTCCACATTGATTCTCACTTTGTACTTGCTTTTTATCACAACAACTATTGACAATTCAACTTCACAAAGATTTGATGCCATGAAAAGAAATGTAGTGCTATCTAACATTGAATTTGTGAACTATTTTGAATTAGTTGTTTGTGTCATTTTCAACAGATATTTCAACAGATATTACTGTATTTTCCTCAAAAAATTCAAAATGTCCCATATCATGCCTGTGAATGTACTCTGCTTACTGATATGCCTCAGCACACAGTTTGGGAACCCAACTTCTTTTTCTTCTCTAAAGTTCTTTTGATGTATAATTTTAAATATTAGTTCTTTTCCATTGTTTTGTGTTCCTTCTTCAAGCACTCCAGTTTTGCCTTTTGTTATATATTCTTTGACTATTTTAACTACTTTCTGATTTTTTTCATGTCTTTTAAAGCTCACTTTCCAACTCTCGATTTTCTTTTCCTTTTCTTCAAAGCTATTAAGTTTTTAGCATATTCATTCTTCCTTGGGAACTTGTAATTTAATCTTTATTTCTGATTTAATTTTTGTCTTTTTCTTCTGTTTCTTTTCTGAATTCAAAGAATTCTGAGTTCCATCATTTCTTACTCCTTCTTGATCATTTTCCTTCTTAGCTTTTAAATTTCTGGCTTCGTATTTATTTTTATATCCCCCAAATACTTGTTTGAGGATTTTTAATACAGTTTAAAATCTCATGCTATTTTCTTCTTTTGCTTTATTTTTAGATTTTCATCAGCTGATTGTTTTGATTTTCAATTTATATTTTCTTCTTATAGTAGCTTTAACTGTGCCTCTGCTTTCTTGAAGAGGGCTGGCAGTTTTGATGTGAGTTGTGAGATTTCTGGTTCAAGAACCACTCACTTCTGTTAGTGAAGTAACATGTAGTTTATTTAACGGATGGCTTCTCTGGAAAGTAGTGAGGGGAGGGGAGGGATATGTGTTCTTCAGTGTTGCTTTTTCTTAATGTGTCTTGCAGCATCCTGAAATTACACGTCTGGCTTTTCTTTCCCTTTATGGTGCAATTTCCAATGGGTGCCTCTTCCTCCATTTTTTTTTCTTTCTCCATCACTATTGCCTTTTTAAGACTGCCTTTGGTAATCTCATTGCACTTTTAAGTTCCTTACCTATAATTAACCCTTTGATCTGTTAGGACCTCTTTTCCCTGTATGTTCATGCCTAGGGTAGAAATCACCCTTTCCAAGGGTGATTGAGTTTAATCATAGACTCTTCATTCTCTTCTCCTTTCCTTTGTATAGTTTATTTTTTCCTGGACTCTGACTTGCTGTATTAAAGGTTTGGGACAAAATATTATGAAATAGTTCCATTGGAAAACGGTGTTTGTTTTTTCTACATAGAGCTAAGTTGATTTTGGTAGTCGTCTCTGTTCTCTAGTTATACTGCAAGTGTGTGTTTTATAGGCTTTATTTATTCTTGTTGTTGATCTGTATGTTTTTCTGAAGATGTTTTACAATATTTTTATTCATATAATCACTGTTATCAGCTATAATCACTGTATTTTATTAGAAAATGAAAATCTGGCATGTTTAATTTCTGTTTTAAATTCATCAATTGTCTTTAAGCCCCACTCAGGTACTATAACCATACAAAAATGGCTGTATTTAATACAATAAAGAATGACATTCCCGTGGAACATAGGGGATTGTGTTTCTTGCCTTTGGGTACTCAACTGTAAAAGTTCTAAAAAGTGTCATGTTGATGAAGCAAAACAATTCTTCTGGGTCTTCAGGTACATTATGCTTTCTACACAATTTACAATCCTAGGACTAAAGGTTAAAGTCTAAATTCTTTAATATGATGTAAAGACCTTCTCCTAATTGGCCCTTCCAGACTTCTTGCTCCCAGGGAACTAAAGTACTCAGTGCATGCACCAGGGTCTTTCAGTCTATTTCTTTGCTAGAATGGCATTTGCCTTCCTTCTTTTCTTGGTTAATGTAGACTCATATTTCAAGGCTCTTCTTGGGTGTCACACCCACCAGGATTCTTTCCCGACTGATTTCTAGGCTAGAATAGGTAGCCCTCAGTGTCCATCCTTATAACCCTGTGAACACCTCCGTCATCACACTGGTCACAGTAAATTGAAATTTACTGTGTACACAATAGCCTGACAATTATATTGACTATTTTAGGGGCAAGTGCCATGCCTTATTCATCTTTTTTATTCCTAGAATTTAGTACAATGCCTGGGATATAATTGATTTTCAATAAGGATTTGTCAAACAGAATACTAAAACAAAGTCTCAGAAGTTGAAAGAGAATCTCTTGGACTTGACACACTGTGGTCTTTAGAATGAAACCTAATGTGAGTAGATAAAATTCTGAAAATAAGTAAAAAGCCATATCATACTTGTTTTTTAGTTAATGAGAAATCTTATTTGCTGCCAAGTATGTCAATTTTATCTAAAACAAAAAAGTATTATAATGACAATAAATAGTTGCTGATTGACAAAAATCTTTTTCTAGCTAGGCTTATCACATGATAATACCATCCTTCACTTCATGTAAAACATTGAGAACTCTTATAACCAATAGCTTATGTCCTGTGTTTGTTAATCTGTTTGTTTACACTCATGGATGGTGATAGTTGATTTTGCGAAAACCCAAAGAACAACTGATACTTTGTGTATTGTAGCAAATGTGAAAAAAAGGGCTCAAAATCCAACCAGGGCTCCTTGCCTCGTTGTGATAGAGGATTTGCTGCCTCTGTGACAAAGAGTAGGCTCAATTTGAACTTTGGCATCATTCATCCAAATACTTTGTTGTTTTTGCCTCTCTTAGATCTCTCCTTGACATATGAGACATAGACCCTTCCTGAACCTCCTCAAGCTACACTTTTGTAAACATATTTCTTGAGCACAGTTTATCATGGCACATCATGGCTGCCTTTAAGCATAGTGCAGGGGTACTGAGGTGTCCTTATACATCCGTAGGCCCTATTTTCTCATCTTATGGCTGAGCCGCACGGTGTATCTTATCTTCTACACCCTAGTCTTGTGATAGTTCTGATTTGTCTATTTCTATAATCCTTAATAATGAACTTTTAGGGATCTGTTTATGTTTTGTGTTTGTCTTAGTCTGTTCAGGCTGCTCTAACAAAGTGCCACAGATTGGATATCTTAAAAACAACAGAAATATATTTCTCAAAGTTCTGGAGGCTGGGAAATCCAACATCAAGGTGCAAGCAAGATCTCATTTGAAGACCCTCTTCCTGATTCACAGTTGGCACCTTCTTGCTGTGTCTTAACATAGTTAAAGGGGCGAGGGATCTCTGTGGAGTCTCTTTTGTAACAGCTCTAATCCCATTCATGAGGCTCCACCCTCATGACCTAAGCACTTTCCAAGGCCCCCATGTCCCAATACCATCACCCTGGGGTGTTAGGATTTCAGCATATGAATTTGGTAGAGACACAAGCTTAGCAGTGCTTCTTGTTACTCTGAGGACCAGCCTAGGGTTAGAAAAGATTTTTGAAATCTTGCATCTTATTCATTAAAGATTCCAGGCACTTACAGACTGTAAACACGGAAGAGAGAGAAACTACTTGGATCATCTGTAAGTCTGGTCCTCACACTACCACGGTGTTTTAGCAGGCTGAGCTGTTCACTTGTTAAAAATGGCACCTGAAACCACATTGAGGTGACCTTTCGAATGGTAATAGTAGTTTTGGCAATTGCTGTGTCCAGTATAGAGATAGCTTTTTGTGTATAAATTGGCAACCTACTGTGGGATACCTAGTGTGTGAATGTGACCTTAACAATTCCAAAGATGTAAGTCACAAAATTCTTACTGTTTGCATCTACACACTGATTCTTAATATTGAAATGCCATTTGGGTACCATTCCTGGGATGGATCAGCATTTTGGGGCTGAATTAAAATAACAATTCTAAAAATAACTGTTGTGCTTGCAGGATTTTTCATTCCGATCAACACCCATGATGTGTAACAAATGTAAGCAAATAGTATTTTTTAGATCTCAGGTGGAGGTAAGTGAATTTTATCCAGGCTTCTCTTAATATATCTAATTTGGAAGAAAATTATGAGTATGCACTTATAATTTATATAATGGTACCTTTCTGCGACTTACTGATAGGTGGATTATTTAAAAGTTTACATAGTGTAGAGTAATAGAAAAGGCTGTGGTCAGTATATGTAGACTAATCCTTGCTTGCCACTGATTAACTGTTTGAACTTGGTCAGAACATTTAACGTCTCTAGATATCAGTGTCCTCAAATGTAAAATGAGAAAGTTAAAGCAGATAATCTCTAGACAATAGATACTCTCCTGCTCTGTGAATCAGATACACAATTTAAAGCTAAACATGTATTTCTCTCAGTGTAAAACTGGAGTGTACTGAGTTGAATGTTTCTGTCAGGAAGCTGAACATTACAATATGAAAGAATCTCCAAATATATTGGGATTTATATTTCCAGGGAATTGTAATGCCTAGTACACATTCATACTTGAGGATTTCAGTTAAAAAGTAATGTCTTTTTCTATATAGAAGGCATTAAGGGAGGGAAGCTCTTCGGAATGCTGTCAGGGAATTTGTCTTCCAGCTTTGTTTACACAGAACATGTACTGCTTCTAGTTAGATTTTTCTGTATTACTTTGGGTGATTTGGAAAAGAGATGGGGATGACGGGTACCACCATGGATTTGTCACGAAGAATCCTTGTAATAGGGAATGCTTATATACCCTTTGGCTGTCGTTCTTTTCCGCTGATCGTGCTTTGAGTTGCAGATAGGTGCCCCAAACGCAAGACAACACTGTAGACCCCTGAGACTTTACAAGAAGGAGAATTTAGCTTCTGTATATTGAATTTGTTCTTTATATTACATATTTTGTCATTCTGGCATTTCATATTTTGATTTTACTTGTAATAAGGGATACCTATAAAGGCTTTAAATTCATAAAAGATTGAAGGTCAAGTATTAGAGTGAGATAGCCCGTTCAACCTGTTTTAGATCTGCATGATTTTAAAATTTGACGCAAAAGCTTCTAGCTCAAAGTTAGTTTATTTTTATCACAATTTGTGTGAATACTTAGGAATGGGATGAGTAGAACGTTCAGACCACGCTAAATTTCTGCAGGTTCTGTTGGAGTGGCCAGTTGTTGCTCATCTAGCATGGTCTTTCTCTTTTGCTCCTGATTTGTGTTTGCCCTATTTCACTTGCTAAGACATCCATCAGAAGGTGAGAAAGTGGTAATGTTTATATCATATTGTTCTTTCTTATGCTCTGAAAATTAAGACTGAAAATGACTGAAATGATCTTTTAATGCATTGTTAGAATTGAATTATAATCTGGACACTTAGTAGCTATATACTTACTGGAAATTTCTTAGAAAAACAGAGACGCTTGTAGACCTCTCCTTAGGGGACTTGTTTCACGTTCAAAGATACCTTTTTATCTGGGAAAGTCTTAGTATTCTTTTATATTTGCCTGGAATGTTCGTTTTTATGTATCATTATCTAAAAAGTTGAAAATACATTATTTCTCAATCATTATACAGAATATCCTAAGAGAACTGGGGGAGAAATGGAAATGGCTTATGAATGATCATGGTTTTTTTGGTAAGATAATTTGGAGAGAAGAAATGAGAGGGATAAATTATTCTTCTCTCATTTGACAGAAAACCTACAGTCATCTTTGGTTTTAGAAGCATCATCTGTGAGCACCAGGTTGTGACCTGAATATTTTTCTGTTAGTACGTTATAGATCCACACCAGACTGATATATTTGTTTTCTAAATTAGGGATTTTTAGGTTTTTCCTCATGAGAAATGATCTTATTTTCTGTACTTATGTTAATTATGAGTTGGCCTGGCTGAGTAGTGTTCCATTATAAAAATGTAGCACAGTTTACTTATCCATTCAGCTGTTGATGAATATTTGGATTGTTTCTCATTATTATTGCAAATAAAGCTGCTATAAATATTTGTGTACAAGTCTTTGTATGGAAATATTATTTCATTTCTCTTGTATAAATACCAGAGAGTAGAATAGCTGGATCTTATGGTAGGTGTATGTTTTCATTTTTTAAGAAATTGTCAAACTGTTTTCCAAAGTAGTTGTACCACTTAGCATTCATAATGGCAGTATATGAGCGGTCTAGTTCCTTCAGTTCCTTAGCAGCCCTTGGTATGGTTAATCTTTTAAATTTTAAGCATTCTAAAAAATGTTTAGTGGTATCTTATTGTAGTTTTAATTGCCTTTCTCTAACTAATGATGTTAAGAATCTTTCATTGTGCTTGTTTGCTATCCGTCTATATCTTCTTTGGTGAAGTATCTCTTCAAATCTGTTTTTAAAAATTGGCTTGTCTTTTTTTTTTTAATTGCCCATTTTAAAAATTTTCTTGGTTGTTGGCTCATTGTTGAGTTTTGAGGTTTCTTTATATGTTCTAGATACAAATCTGTTTCAGACACATAATTTGTAAATGTTTTCTCCCAGTTTTTGCCATTTCTTTACATTCTCTTAACAGCATGTTTTGAATAGCAGAAGTTGTATTTTGATGAAGTCTAACTTATCAATATTTTCCTTTAAGGATTTTGCTTTTGGTGTTCTCTGGGAGAAATCTTTGCCTAACCCAAGTTCACAAATATTTTTCCCATATTTTATGGTTTGTTTTACCTTTAAGTCTTGATCCATTTTCAGTTAATATTTGTATTTGGAGCAAGACTATCCTTTTTTTCCAGGGAATTGCCTTTGTAAATTTGTCAAAAATCAGTTGTCCGTAAATGTGTTGGACTATTTATGGACTCCATATTCTATTACGTTAATCTGTTTGTCTATCTTTCTGCCAATACCATACTGTTTTAATAACTGTAGCATTATAAGTTTTGAAATTAGGTAATGTTAGTCCTAGCTTTCAAAGTTGTTTTGATTATTCCAGGTCCTTTACATTTCTGTGTGAATTGCAGAATAATATTGTCAATTTCTATGAAAAAATTTCCTTGGATTTTGATCAGGTTTACCTCAAGTCTATAGCTCCATTTGGGGAGAATTGACAGCCTAACAATATAGAGTCACTTGATCCACTCTTGTAGTACAACTCTTAGTTTATTCAGACATTTTAAAATTTCTCTCAGAAAAGTTTTGTGGTTTTCAGTGTACAAGCCTTGCGTATCTTTTGTCAGACTCATTCTTATTTCACATTTTTAATGTTATTTTAAATGACATTGATTTTTGCTTTCAATTTTTAATTGTTTATTGCTATTTTCTGTATAGTGATCTTTTATCCTGAAACTTTGCTAAATTCACTTATTACTTGTGCTACTTTATTTGTAGATTCGTAGGATTTTCTAAAAAGATGACCATGTCATTTGTGAATAAAAACAGTTTTACTTCTTCCTTTCAATCTGGATGCCTTTTATTTCTTTTGCTTATCTTATTGCAATGTCCAGAACCTCCAGTACAGTGTTTAATAGACATGATGAAAGTGGACATCCTTTCCTTTTTCCTGATATTAAAGGAAAGCATTCAATTTTTTTCACCACTAATTGAGTTGTTCACTGTAGTTTGTTTGTAGATGCCTATGTCATATTAAGGAAGTGCCCTTCTATTCCTTATTTGACAAAAGTTTTTTTCTTTTTTAATCAAGAATGGATATTGGATTTTATCAAAGACTTTTCTCCATCCATTCACATGGTCATATGAATTTTCCTTTGTAGTTTGTTAATATGGTGAATAACATTGATTCATTTTCAAATGTTAAACCAACCTTGCACCCAACTTTTATCCTTGTTATGTATTGTTGGGTCTGATTTGATAATTTTTTTTTTCTGCTGAGGAAGATTGACCCTAAGCTAACATCTGTGCCAGTCTTCCTCTATTTTGTATGTGGAACACTGCCACAGCATGACTTGATGAGCGATGTGTACGTCTACACCTGGGATCTGAACCTGTGAACCCCAGGCCACCAAAGCAGAGAGTGCAAACTTAACCACTACACCACCAGACCAGCCATGACAAATTTTTTGTTAGAATTTGTACATGTATACTCATGAGAGATTCTGGTCTGTAGTACTCTTTTATTTGTTTTCTTTTTGTTATTTCAGGTGTGATGTGTGTACATTGATGAAGTGCATTGGATGGTAGTTTCTTTTCTTGTTATTTCCTATTTTGATATCAGAGTAATGCTGACCTTAAAGGGGTAGGGAAATAGTCTCTCCTCTTTAATTTTGTGGAAGAGTTTGTGTCAAATTGACATTAATTTCCCTTAAAAGTTTATTAGAGCTCTACAGTGAAGCCATTTGGGCATGGATTGTTCTTTGTGGAAAGTTTTTTTTTTTTTAACAACAAATTTAATTCCCTTAATAGGTATAGGGCTGTTCAGATTATCCATTTCTTCTTAACTGAACTTTGGTACTACATATATTTTAAGGAATTTGTGCATTGGACCTAAGTTATTGAATTTATTGGAATTAGATGCTTCATAAATTTTTCTTATTATCCTTTTAATATGTGTAGAATCTGTGTTGATAGCCCCTATTTCCTTCCTGATATTAATAATTTGTGTCTTCCATCTTTTTTTTCTAGTCAGTCTGACTAGAGGTTTGTGAATTTTATTGATTTTTCTCAAATAGCTAGCTTTTGGTTTTACTGAGTTTTTCTCTATTTTATTTTACTTTCTGTTTCATTTTTCCATTTTGATATCTATTATCTCCTTTTCCTGCTTTCTTTGAGTTCCAGTTACTCTTTGTTTCCAGTTTTCTTAGGTGGAACCAGAATTCCTTGGTTTGAGACATCCTTTCTTTTCTGATATAGGTATAAATTTTCCCTAAATGTTGCTTTATTGACACCCCACACATTTTGATATGTTGGTTTTCATTTACACTTTGGTCAAAGTGCTCTCTGATTTTCTTTTTGTCATCTTTCTTAAACCTATGGATTATTATTTAGGATTGTCTTTGTCTATTAAGTTTCCAAATATTGGGGGATTTTTCAGAGATCTTTTATTTTTTTTCAGAGATCTTTTATCGATTTCTAAATTAATTCCATTGTGATCAAAGAAACACACTTTGTATTACTTTAATTCTTTCAAGTTTACTAAGTTATTTCATTGCTCAGAATATAATTTATCTTGGGAAATGTTCTGTGTTCCCTTGTAAAGAATGTATGTTCTACTGTTGTTGGGTAGAGTATTCTATAAATGTCAATTGGGTCAAGTTAGTCGATAGCATTATTCGAGTCTTCTGCATCCTTGTTGATTTTCTATCTACTTATTCTGTCAATTGTTGAGAGAGAAGTATTGAAATAAGCAACTGTAATTGTGGATTTATCTCTTTCTCTTTGCAGTTCTATCAACTTTTGCTTCTTGTATTTTTTTAATTGAGATATAATTGACAAAAATGCTTCATATATTTTGAAGCTATATTGTTAGATGCATAAATATTTAGGAAATTTATGTCCTCCTCATAGAGTGACTCCTTTATCACTATGAAATGTCTTCTTAAACACTGATAATATTGTTTCTCTTGACAACTGCTTTGTTTGATGTTAGCATAACTCATGTGGGGAGAGGAGGACATCTTCATGGGAAGAGGTGGCAGCAGTGACAGGAGGTTGTTTATATAGAGGAGGATTAAGCAAATAAATAATTTAATTAAGGATAATAGGATCCACATTTCTCACTGTTTGAGAGGGATGCACAAATTTGGAAAGAAAGAAAACCAGAATACCTGTGATGTTGGATTAGATTTGGAAATATCAGTTGGAATTCATGGTTTTAATATATATGGAAATCAGTATTAATGTAAATGTCTGTATGTCTGTATGTGTGTGTGTGTGTTCATGTGTGTGGTGCATACTTATATTCCTTAGTTCTGTCCATGAAGATGGTCTGGGAATAGCAACATGCCCATAGCAACCCGTGCCTAACATTCCAAGTCTTTGCTTGTAAATATTATTCTCCACTAAAAGAAACCAGGGCTCCTTGGAGAAATGGTTGATTCTGGATGGGGACACTGAAAGTACAAGATGAGCCTGGAATATATTGTTGTATCAGAAATCAAGAAGTTCTCAAATAGTTTGGGAATGGGATATGTCCCAAGTTTACAGAACTCAGCGTACCACTTTCCAAATCGGTTTGATTTTCCAACAGAATATATAATAATAATTATGGATTTTAAACCTTTGAATAATGTAGGAAACCAAGAGTTGAGTGAATAATACATACATACGTGTGTGTATACACACATACATACATACATACAGGTTTGATGAGGAATGATAATAGTAACAAAGTTTCCCAATACTTCCCCACAAAATATTTATTAATCACAAAGGGGAAAGATACCACCTTAATTAAGTAATCTGAGTAATGGTACGGTTTGAACCTGTGTGCCATCTGATAGGACACAATGAGAGGAACACAGCATCATTCTGTGATAATCCCGCCAAATACGCATAAGCTGAATCTACTCATGGGGAGACATCAAGTAAACCCAAATTGAGTTACATTCCACAAAATAAATAACCTATAATCTTCAAAGAGGATCAAGGCTTATTATAAGAGTTAAAGTAATACTGAGAACTGTTACAGACTGACGGGGCCTTAAAAGATATGAAAACATGTGATTCTGAACTGGTTTTTTTTTTTTTGTTTTTTTGGTTAGTTTGTTTTTTTGCTATGGTGAAGATTGTGGGAACAAATGGTGAAACAATGGACTCTCCGTCTTAGATGGTAGCAATATTACGTTTCTGATTTTAGTGGTTGTATTGAAGTTATATAGGAGAATGCCCTTGTTTGTAGGAGATGTGCACTACAATCTTTAGGTATGATGGGGTATCTAATTGGCAATCTTTTCAGTGGTTCATTGTGAAAAAGTTCCTTGTATTGAACTTGCAGTTTTTCTTTAAGTTTATAATTAACTCAAAATTCTTAAAAATGTTAAGATAAAAAATGTCTGTGCAAAGAGTATCAAAGTTGTAATCTATTCTGATTGAGTTGTGTTATTGACTAATTTTAACATTATTCTAAGGAGCCTAATGATTTTTTTCCTGAAAGTTTTAAGTGGCCTTGAACTATCTGGGCTATTTCTGATAATAGCCTCTCTGGTAGTAAAGGGGAGAGAAAACATTTTGCAGTGAAGGAAAATGGAAGGATAGGGACTTAAATTGATTTTCTTTGCTTCAAATAATTGTTACAGCCTCAAGTAAAATATTGGCTTCCTCATCTTCAAACCAATTCTTAAAAGTACTTTATAACTTAAAATTGTGTGCAAGTATTTTAACGGTTCTTGTCCTATATTTCTTGTCTAAAAATGAGAGAGTCGGATTCAAGTATTCTCTAGCTCTGTGACAGTAGATAGCAGTGTTGCCCTCTCTCAGGGGATCGTGGATAGAACTCCCAGAGTCTGGTATGATTTCATGACTATAAAGAAAACTCCCTAACAACAAAATCTCTCACCTGTGGTGTGAAATTCCAAGTATTAGATCCATTTCATTGGATTAAGATAACATTTCTTAAAGCATCCTTTATAGAGTAATAACAGTTTTGTTTTGTTTTGTTTTATGTCTTGTCAAATACATTAGAAAACTCTGGATTAACCTTATTTCTTTACCCAGACTTTCAAAACTATTAAAATGCCAGAATGCTTTGTGACTCTATAAGAGAAATAGACAACCCAGCGTTTCACAGACTTAGTTGCCCAGGGCAACTTTTTCAAGGATCACCTTATAGAGGTATTATTTAATGGAAACATTTGGGGAAAGGTTGTATAAAGACAAAGTGTGTTATTAGAGAAGAATATATATAAATCAATATCACGTAAAATCTTAGCTCAGATTTATTGTGTTATATCAGCAAAGTAGTTCTGAAGTACCACTGAAGAAGTTGGGAGTAGTTCTGCTTTCAAAAGCTCAGGCCGTGGGTTATTCGAGTGGGAGGGCAGACATGATAGTAACACTAGGTCAAGAATTTGAGCAGCCAACTAGTATCAATGTCAGATGGTGGAAAAACCACAGATTGGGAACCACATTGATTTGGGTGGGTTACAATCCAGGTTCTTCCAATTTCATACTGTGTATTGTTGGTCAACTCAGTAACCACTCTGAGTCTCTGTTTCTCATCAACAAAATGGAAATAAAACAGTAATGATAATAACAATAGTTGTAGTAGCAAATACTGGTGTAGTGCTTATAGCTAGGTGCTGTTCTAATCACTTAATATATATTAACTCATTTATTCCTCACAAAAAGTCACTTGAGATTTTCTTCTTTCTATATAAAATTCTGTCTATACAAGATTGTTCTGATGATTAGATAAAATGTATAAAATGTCTGTTGCAGTGCCCGGGACAGACTGAGCACTTATTAAATACTGGTCATGAGGATACTGGGTACCAGGGGTGTGAGGCAGGGAAGAGGAAGAGCTGAAGAGGGTGTGGTGGCTGTAAAGGAGGATGGAGGAGCGCTAAGGATACCTTTCACAGTCTTCCCTGAAGCTAATTGTGGCCATAGCTTTCCAATCTTTATTACTTTTACAGGCTTAAAAATCTTAACTTTTCTTTTATACCACGATGTCACTTTCAGAAAACAAATGTTTGTTTAATCAACAAATCTGTTTTCTAAGTGCCTGCTATGTATGAGTAAAAAACAATATAAGTAAAATTTGTCAGAGGTTCATAAGCACAGTGTAGAGCAGGAGAGGCAGATAGGAAGTGTGGGCTGAGGATGGAGTTAATTTTTATATACTTTTCTTCCATTCTCTGCAGTTTCCATAGATAAGTCTAGACAGCAGAGGAGAAGGCAAAAAGGGAAGAGATGGGGAGGCAGGGAAAGAATTAGGGAATAAAACCTATGATTAGCATTTAACATTCTTATTCATTCAAAAGGGTGGAATGAAGAAAAATCTCCCCAAGTAGCTGCAATGTCATTCTACCTTATGCACCTGGGCACATTTTTTTAACCAGTATCCTAAAGCCTTGATTCAGAGTCGCCCAGACAACCTGATTTCATTGACTTCTTCCCGTTTTTCCACGGCCTTAAGTATTTGCTAACGTAATGTCTCACAAATGGCTAATATATTGCTGTGCTAAGCAGCATTTCTGCTGTCGGCAGTGCACCAGCAAATGAAGCACCTCACAAGGGAACCATTGGATTAAATGGTGCACACTGGACTGGCTCTGTTCTCTCCCACTTCGGAATGACTTCACCTTCTCAGTTCCCAAGTGGAATGAAACTTCTTCCATCTGTGCTAGACTTGCATTCTGAAGGGTTTTTGGGATTTATGATTCTTAGAGATGGAAGGCAGGAGCAATGAAGCACTAACCAAATGTAAATTGCCACCCTGGCTTTTATAACTGTTATTATTGACTGTGGAGTTAATTGCCTGTATACTTCATGTTTAACTACTGGGCTTAACTGGAAACTGAAAAGTTGACAAAATTACAAAAAGGTTAGAAGAGAACAAAAGAAAAGAATGAAGAAAAGACATTGAAATTCAGAATGATTTGATTGGAAATACCAAATATTTTTGTCATTACCATATTTGGTAAGATGATCAGAATATTCTTAAAATTTGTATTTTTTAGAAGTTTGTATATATTATTACAATAAATCTGTTAGTAGACATTTCGTGTTGAATGTACTCCTCTATTGTAACTAATGGTTTGGTTGCTAGAGAATCCATTTTCTGATACTAACGACAGAGATTTAAAAATGACAATGTTAACAGTGTGTCCTATAGATAATGCTACGGCGTATACAATTTGTCCCTATAATTTGGTTAGTGCCTTGAGTCTGAGAGTTAATTCGCTTGAAATGTTTCTGAATAAGAAGGAACTAATTCCTGTCTTGATAATGAAGGAAGAGAAATACATATAGACAGAACTTGGTGTTAGATACCGAAGATTCCTCCCAATTTTTGATCCTAGAAACCAGCTGTGGCAATGTTTGGACCTGTGATTGAAGTGGAGGTCTCAGAGAGATTCAGAAAGACTGAGGCCTGTTGATAAACTTTATTTATTGTAGTAGGAAATTGTTTGGAAGTGTCAATAATAGTAGCTTATTAAGTGTATTTTCTACTATGTAAATATTTGGTACATGTTAGTTTTGTTGGACTATTTCCTTAGTCTCTGGAAACCCTGAAGAACATATTGATGGCATAATATAATCTTTAATGCTTTAGAAGCCAATGTGTCCAGTAAACCAGTAAAAGCTATTATAAATATTTTTTTGTCCACAGAAATGCAACAATTAACATAGCATACTCAAAAAAAAAGAGGCTAACTGACATTTTATACATCTTAATTTAGTAATAATTCCATATATGATTTCTTTCCATTTACTATCCCTAGCTCAGTGGAAATGCTCTAGGATCACTCTGCCTGGTAGTTTGATTGAAATGCTTATAAATTTGTTTTACTCTGTTGTAGATAATGTGCATACTAAGATTTTCTTGCCAGTACCCAGCCTGCTGTACAAATATTGAATGTTTTTCAGATTTTTATGATTTGGCCTTGTTAATCCAGCTCTTAGATCCCATTGTGTCTCAGCCAAGGCATAGCCCAAAAGGACAGACTGTTACCTCTTACACAGATTGTCCAACCTCCTCTCTTCTGACAGATGTAGGATTGTGTAACATCTGTGTTTATTCCCTTTAACTTTTTAAAACCTTTCTCTTCTAGCTAAGCTGTCCTTTTACTTCTCTTTTCTATTCTAAACACTTTCCCTCTTTTTATAATTGTCCTCTTCAGTAATGACTCATGTTTACTGAAACTAGAGTTTTTATGGGTGCTGAAAAAGCACAGAAGTGAAGTCATATATACTGAAATTTAGCATAAGGGAGGCTCAAGTTTGGGGAGGCATTTCAGTGTTTCTTTCTGCTCCTTGGACCATTTAATAAGTAGCTGTAATAGAGACCAAAATATAATTTTGACCAAAATCAAAGAACACCAGGCGACCTTAGGGATACCATGTAATATTTTTTAGTCTTGTGAGGTTTATCCTATTATATCTCTGATATGATGATTTTTAGAAATTACAACATGGGAATATTTAGGAAACAGTTTATGGTCTGTGCTGTTGGGGTTGAATTTTACTTTCTGACATCCTTTAAGAAGACTTTCTTTTCCTTATAGATGAAACCAAGTTGACTCAATAAGGAATTATTGCTGTTTGACTAATTGGCTTCTGAATGGTAAAAGCTTTAACTTAGCTTTTGGAAAAACACCATTCTTTGAACTACCAAAGAGAATCAAGTAGAGTAGAATTGAAGGCAGCAGTCTACTCCATACTGGAAGGACACCATGACTATAGCATACCACGTTTGGTCCTATATTGAAGGCCTAAATTATGATATATAATTATATAATAATAAATGTCTATTCTTATTTTTAAAACAGTACCTTCTCTCTACTGGGTAAATATTGCTTTCAGATTTGCCACAGAAAAGTGAAAGAAAGGAAGAGAAGACCATTTTTTTCTTAGGATGTAGTATGACTCATTTAGTGGTATTTCCAGTAATTTTTTTTCTTTGCCGACTTAATTGTAGTATTCAAATTAGTTATGCAAATGTCACTCATTACTGCCAGTTGGTGTTGTTTTGGTGTGATCTACAGGTTTGGATCTAGCTAAGCTTTACTATGATTAGAGGTGCAGATGAACAAGAGAATTCTATCTACAATCCTGTAGCAGAAAAACAGACTGACTTAAACACTACTTCAAAAGGTGTGATAGCACATGAAACTGTAGGGAATAACAAGAACCTTGAGAAGAGCTAAAAGCAATGGTTCTGAAGAGAAGTTCCCACCATTTCCTTTGCCTTTCATCAGTTTATCTGGAGTGTTTCATCCCAGGCTCTACGCTCCAGATTAGAGATGTTGGTCATGCAGGCTGCGTTCTCCACAGTGTTAGTACGTGATGTTATTTTGAGAAAAACCTTCTCATCGTGGTTCCAAAAAGAGCCTTTGCTCTCTCCGGAATCTGATTCAAAATAAATCCATGGCCGTGGCAGTGTAGATAAAATAAGACTGGCAGTGAATTGATAGTTGTTGAGAGATACATGAGAGTTTACAATGGGCTCTACTTTGTGTATGTTTGAAATATTTTCAATAGTTCAAAATGTTTTGAAATATTTTCTAATAAAAGGTTAAAACAAAACAATATAAAAAATGATAAAAAAGAAAAAAAGTCCTTTGTTAACATATGGCATCCAAGGAGAAAGAGTATGTACTTATAGTTCTGTGGTTTTAAACTTAGAGTCATAGAATGCACTTATCAGAATCACCTGGGGGAGCTTTTGGCCAACTCACTTCTGTAATCCTGTCTCTGGAGGTTTCAATTCAGTAGCTCTGGGGAAGGAAACAACTTTCCAGTGAGTCTGATGTGCTGAGAGGTTGGGAACCACTGCTGCTGTTAACTGGCTGGAATATGTCATGAAACTCATGTTAGCAAAAACAGATTTTGGTGGAGATAGAAAATGGTGAAATTTATGAATTTTCTGAAATTGACAGTGATTCTTAACAGAACTATGGCACTTTTTCATAGTTTGTAGCCTATGATGTTGGTTTACTTGGAATGAGATCTAGGAAGAATTTTTAGAAATTAGAGCTGAAATTTTACTTAGACAACTCTTGTCCAATGTCTTTATTTTATAGATAAAAAATTGAAGTCTAGAAAGAACATGCACAAAACTCAACAGCTAAGTTTAGCAAATATTTATTGAAAACCTGCAAGAGCCAGGCATCATGTTTGGGTAGGCAGTTGGAACATAGGAGTAACTAAAAGAGTTTCTAACCTGGAGAAACTTGGCCCTATTTTCTCATTTTTGTTTCATTGTGCTGTCATACCATGCTGCTGCTTTTCTCATATTTCGTCTAACTTTATATGTCTATTTAACTTCAAAGAGAACATTTAAATTTAAAATTGCTTTCCAATGTTTATGATTTCTCTTTATAACTTAAAAAAAAATCAATGCTAATCCTAGAAATGACATCTGTTTACCAACTAAGTAAGGTTTACCCTGTCAGGAATGGTTCCAATATGCTTTGGGGTTCCCCCAACATCAGCCTCTAAAGAAGGAAGATGGCTCGCCTGAGTTATTCACCCTTGCCTGACATTAACTGGGCTCTCGAGGATGAACTGGCATTTCAGAACAAGTTGAGAGAAACTTGACAGAAAGAAACTTCATTTTCTTCTAGTATTTGGGGTCATGGGGCCTTCCAGATAAGAGGCACTCGAAGAATGTTGGAGTTCAGTTGATTTTATTTTCTAACTTAAACTTAGCTTTAGACCAGAACTCTTCCCCATGTGATTTTTTTTCATTTCCTATAATTCCCATAGCAACAAAAACTTCTCTTTATATTATTTGAAGTTATTGAGGCCTAAAATCTGAAGAGAATGGAGTAAACACTATAGGCAAGCAGGAACACATTAGAAATTTCTACCCATTGCCTATTAGCTGGGGATTTAGTAGTTGTCTTAAAGGCAGAATGGATTGAATGCCCACACTTATGCATATAGTCATTCTCTTGGTTCGGTTTTTAGGTATCCCAGTGGTTCTCAAGTTTAATATGTAAAAGAATTTCCATACAAAGTTGTATATGCATATCTGTATACTATATTTTAAGGCCGATTTAAGGGATTTTCTTAATTATGTAACATCTGACTACAGGTGACTTTAGAGCTCATCCCCAATGTAAGATGTGAGTGCTATAGTAAAATAATCGTCCCACTCTAACAGTTATTGGACCTGATGCAGTGGAGAAGGGAGAATAAATGACTGAAAATGGATTTTCATTCAAGAAGAAAAGAATGATTATTTACTAGTTTCTAAACTCCCTCCAAAATGAGAAGAGGCCAAAGACACATTAACTAAGCATGTAATCAGAAGTCATATATAAAAATATTTTACTCTCAAAGGATATGGCAGTTGCTGTTTTTTGCTAAGAGAAGATAGCACCAGCCATCTAATTGTAGGGCGATTTCCCGGAGCTTTGACAGAAAGAAAATGACTGGGCAAAGCTTCTTCTTTGGCATCATTTGGGTTTAGTTTCAAGTGCCCTGGGCCAAGTACAGACAGCCCACGGACAGCCTCTTCCCTCTGCTCTGGACGGGGTTCCTCAGGTGTTGCTTTATTTTTTAAACTTATACATTGTAGTTCAAATATAATATGGTTCCTGTGGAGGAAATGCATTAGCTCCATTTATAAAAACATTTAAAGGAAAGTGGTTTCCTACTATAAATCAAAGGGAGTATTTTATCCATAAAAAGCTAAAATGGAATTTTTGAAAGGACAGTAAGAAACTTGTATACAATGACAGCTAGAAGTGAAAGTAGACTTATTTCAAGTTTTTCCATATATAATAATAATAATCATACCCCAAAAGTTTAGGTATTAAACTAGTCACTTTGTGGTTAGCAAAACACTTTTATGAATTTAAATGGGGAGTGTATTATGAGTAGAATTTGGAAGAAATACTAAAATAACAGCCCAAATTGGAATTCGTTATTGCCATTTACCCCAAATCTATAATTATCAACTTTGTCCTACTGGAAACAAATTCTCTCCCACTTTGCTCAGTCTCCTGTCATTGTGAAGCTGCAATGTATCTGAAAACAGAATTGACATCAGGAGTCCTGAGAAGTTCAGAACTGTTGTAACAGGTCAGTTTCCATTTTAAATAAGCAATGCAATTTTTTTTTTTCGTACTATGCAACCAGAATCAAAAAGTACGGTATCTGAAGGAAGCACTTGAGCCTCGAGTCAGGCCTGGGTTCCAGTTGTGATTGTTTCTGAATAGCTGGGTCACCTCAGGCATTCAACTTCTATGTGACCCAATTCTCCTTATAAAGTGGTGTAAATATTACCTCCTTTAGTACTGCATAAAGTTCTTGTGAGAATAAAATGCCAAAATGTGAAAAGGGAAATATACAAGACAAATATGAAATGAGATTTTTTTGACTCACCACTTTTATGTATTTGATTTTTCCATCCTAAACTTTTTTTCAAATTTTTTAAAAAGTCAAGATCCTTTCAAATGTATCTTCATTACTGATGTGCATTGAGGGAACTGGCAGGGATCAACATGAGATTAAGGAAAGGTCAGGACAAAAGGATCTACCTGATGGCAAACAGCTGGCTAGATAGAAGAAGTCAATGCAGGTGTTTTATTTTTAAAATAATTTTCCTCCACATTAGTTTTAGAGGGAATATTACACGAACCTCTAGGATACCGGGAGACCTCAGGTATTCCAAATAAATTACTTATTCAGGATAAAAGTGCAATCTACAGATTTTTGCACTATTATGTTTCTGGAATAATCTAACACAAACTTTTGAGTTAGTACCGAACAAAGAGAGAGCAAATGAGTGCTATACTTGGATTTTTTGGCATAAATAGTGATTTAAACTGGGTTAGATGCCAAAGATGCAACTACATTCTTACTATTAATATTTCATTACTCGCTAATAGCTTTCTGCATAGGAATAGAATTTTCTAGTGTTATGAGGTGATGTAATAACAGTTCCTTTTGTTGATGTTATAAATGATGGAATATTGTTTTTATAAATAACTTGTTGACTTTTTTGATTTTGCTCATGAATGTAACCTAGAATGGCTCAACATGATAACTGGAATATTTCCTGGCTTACATGTCATATAAAATGTTCCACTGCAATTGTTTCATGGTCCTGTAGAACTTTTCTAAACACAGGCATTCAACCTTGTTGGTGGTGTTTTGTCCAGTAACCAAGACCTTCTCTCTAGATAATTACTTCCTTTCCCTGTCCAGGGAGTTGCAGTGTCGGAAGGAAGGCTATTCTAATAAGATCTTCTGTTTTTCTTCTTGAAGCTTCTATAATAATGTAACTTTGTTTACAGTTTATTGATAACCCAGTACCTTGGTTGTATCAAGTGTGCTTCTCTGAGATTGTCATTCTATCGGAAAAAAAAATCTTGATATGCATCACAAATTAATTTATTATATTGGATGCCCTTTTAATAATCTTTTAAAATTGCAAATCACAAATATGGCTAAATGAGTCGACCATTTACTACTTGTGTGACCTTGGGAAATTTAAAGAATTTTTTTGTGATTCTCTTCCATCGTTGGTAAAAAAGGGGACAACAGTAGCATCTAAAAGATTTAATGAGTTCCTTACATTTCAAGTGCTGAAACATAGGAAGCACCTGATAAAAATTAGCTGTCACTGTTATTATGATCAAATATGAAGATTGATAACTGTCATGGTACTGTTATTGTAAAAGATAGGGGTGGTGGAGCTATTTGTGTATTTACTCAAATCCTTGAACAGGTAAGTATTTTAAAAAATGAATCCTTGTATTTAGCTTGTGTGCCTATCTCATAAAAATAAAACACAAAATGTAGATAAGCCATCTCTTTACTTGAATTTTTACATTTGAATTCTGTATAATTCTTGCAAGATAAAAAAATACATAGGTAATAGAACCAAAGAGAACATTTAAAAATTAATAGCATTACAAATATTGTGAATGCAACCAAAGAACCATTTGTTTTGTGCTTCCTGTGTTGTGATTCATTTGGCTATTATAGAACACGCTTTTGGTTGCCTCCCCAACAACCATCCCCCTGCCCCTCTTCCTCTTCCTTGTCAACAGAATTCCAATTCTAGTCAGATATCTGCTTTTTCCTTAATGACTCAGAGTCTGGATCCTGATAGATCTTATCCAATTTGGTGCACTCTCCTATTCCTCCTGCCAGTAATTGGTTTAAACAAGGGCATGTTACGAATCTGTAACTAAAAAGACATGAGGGTAAGTCTGCTGAAGGCATTCTGAGAAATGTTTTATTTATTCTAAAATAGAAAAAGTCTTCTTTTCTGCCTCTGGACACTGTGATGTTTGGAACCATTGTAGCCATCTTGTGATCAAGAGGTCACAAGCTTCAAGACAAAATTGATACATGAAGATGGCAAAGCAGTAAGATGAAGCAAACTTGGGTCCTTGAAGATGATGTTAAGGCAGTGAATTTGGGAACAACATGGGAACTGCCAACCTCTTGTGTTTTTTTGCTAAGATAATAAATTCCTTACTGGTGTCATTTAGTTGAGTCAGCGTTTTCTGATACAGCTAAAAGCATCTTAAATAATAAAAGCATCCTAAATAATATTAGCTAAAAGCATCCTAAATAATACTCATCGTATATTTTTATTTTCTTATAATAGCATGCTAAAAATTATGTAAATGGAAAATATAAGTAATTTATAACTATATGGCATTCTGTAGATGCTTACGTTATACAGAATATTTTCTGAAAATACAGCAGCTTTTGACATCTCTTTATCAAATAGAAATAGCACCATTTTCTGTAATGTTATCATAGCAATATTTGACAGTATCTTTTAACTTCTAAAATTTAAGTTAAAGTTTTTTAACTTTTAAAATTTATTTTTTAACTTTTAAAATTCTTTTACTATATATATGGAATATATACAATAAACTGCACAAGTCTTAGTTGACAATCAGTTTTTATGAAGTTAACACACCCATGTAAACCACCACCCAGATCAAGATATAGAACATTACTAACTTTCCAGAAATCTTCCCTGTGCCCACCAGGGTCAATACCATCTCCTCATCCCAAGGGTAACCACTTTTCTAATACCATAGATAAATGTTCCTGTTTTTGAATGTTATATATTTGAGTCATATAATATGCACCCTTTTGTGTCTGGCTTCTTTTGCTCAACAATGTGGAATGTAAGATTCATCTGTGTTATACACGGCAATAACAGTTCATTTTAACTTTTAATTAGTATTATATTGTATGAATATACCACAATCTATCCATTCTACTATGATGTACAATGGATTTTTGGCTACTGTGAATGGTACATTTGTGGCCATTCTCATACACATCTTTTGGTGTATATATATATATATTCCCATTTTTCCATTGAGTATATAATTAGTATTTCTTGGTCATAGGTAGGCAAGTGTCCCTCTTTAGTAGATACTACCAAAGAGCTTTCTAAAGTGATTCTATCAACATATTCTTCTACCAGCCATATATGAATGTAGAATTTGCTCCACGTGCTTGCCAACATATGATACTGTCAATTTTAATTTTAGCCAATCTAATCTTGTATAGTGCTGTCTCATTGTAGTTTCAATTTTCATTTCCCTGAAAACTAATGAGATTGAGTGCCTCATTCTTTTAGAATTCCTATGTACACAGTTTTGTCATTTCTGAATTATAATTTTTTTTCCCTCCTTTCTAATTCTCACACCTTCAATTTGTTTTTCTTCCTGATTGCACCGGTTCAATCAAATACAATTTTGTTCAAGGACAAACTCAGTTCAATTCAGGTACAATATCGAATAGAAGTGTTCACACAAAGATAGCAGGCATCCTTGTTCTCATTTCAGTGGGAAAACCTTCAATATTTCATCATTAAGTAGGATGTTTGCTGAAGGTTTTCTGTAGATAAACTTTATCATATTAAGGAAGTTTCCTTCTCCTCTTCATTTGCTAAGCTTTTGTCATGAAGGAATTGGATTTTGTCAAATACATCTTCTGCATTTGGTGCACTACTAGAATGATCATGTAATTTTTATACTATTTATATGATGGTGAACTATATTCAATGATTTTTAGTGTTAAACTGATCTTGTATTTCTGAAATAAACCCGACTTTTCCTAATAAATTATCATCTTGCATATTGCTTGCTGGATTCATTTTGCTTCACACATGTGCAGCTTAGAAGTCAGAAATGCCTTTGGGGAAACTGCTTACAGAATGTTAGCTTGCTTCTTTTTAGTTCTGCTCTTGGATCTTAGTGCCTCAAGTTCCCTCATGTTCTGCCTGCCTCAGTAGCACTGAACTCCAGTTTTTGTCAGTAAAACTAATATAAGCTCTAGGTTACACATTTTGTTTGGATTCTGTTTCCCCTGATAGAAACTTGCACATGTCTTGAAAGGAGAAAGATGTGGTAATTAGAGTGTTCACCTCAATGAAGTTTCTTTTCTCAGAATCTTGGCCCCTCAAGTCCTGGTTGCTTCAGTTGCTCTCGAAAGCCTTCAGACAATAAGCATTTGTGTTTGTTTGTTTGTTTTCTTTATATAGGTCTTGCAGTTAGTCTCAGCAAGAGGGTTAGTTTGAAATAATTTACACTTTAATGGCTAGAAGTTGGATTTCTACAATAAGTTTAAAAAGGCTCATAAGCAGGTGTATATATTTCAGGAGGATACCTGGGAAAGAAATAATGTGTTTGGATTCTGTTAACAGTATACATTAAACAGGGAAATTATAGTCAGAGAAAGACTGCGAACTATGTTCAGGAAATTAAATAACAAGATTAAAAATTTCAGCAGTGAACTGGAAAATAGAAAAAGAATCAAATGGATAGTCTGGAACAGAAAAGTATAATAACTAAATTAACTATTGAGAGCTCCATATTTAAATCCAAGGGCAGATTAGACAGCTGAAGAAAAAAGTTAGTGAATTGGAAGTTAGGTCAGAAGAAGTTACCCAGTATGAAGTGTGGAGAGACAAAAGATGAACTAAGTAAAAAAGAGCTTAAGAAACATAAAAAATACAATGAGAATGTACAACATGCGTGCAATTGAAGTCACGGAGGAAGAGGAGGGAGAAAATAGACCAAAAACAATATTTGAAGAAATAATGGCTGAGAATACTGATAAGAAATATCAAACCACAGATTTCAGAAGTATTATCAAACCTAAGTAAGATAAAAGTAAAGAAAACCACAGCCATACGTGTAATAGTATAATGGGTGAAAACCACACACAAAGACAAAATCTTAAAAGCAGCCAGAGAAAGAAACATTATTATCAAATGAGCTACAACAGATTGACTTTTAATCATGGAAGCCAGAAGACAATGTAATGACATCTTCAAACTACCAAAAGATATTGTGTTGACGTCGAATGTTATCTCTTTCATAAATAAAGTTGAAATAAACATATTTTCAGACCAGCAAAGACAAAAAATTCATCAGCATTAGAGCTGCACTAAAGAAAATATTAACAAATATTTTTCAGGCAGGAGGAAATGATTCCAAGTGAAGTCTGGAGAGACAGGAAAGAATAAAGAGGAGTAGAAAGCTTAAACATGGGTAAATATAAGTGAATATTGACTTACTAAAAAATAATAATATTGTCTGTTAAAATATGCTAGAATATAAATTGGTAGGGAAGTTAATTGTGTATTTTAATGTTCGTGTGTGGTTTGGGAAGAGAATTTATATTAGATTTTGACAAGTCAACGATGGATATTGTAATCTCTAGGGAGGCATCTAAAGTAATGGTAAATGGATGAATAACTATGAAGCTAATATATAGTGAAAATGAAATAATAAAAAATAATGAGTCCAAAAGAAAGTATTCAAGGAAAGAAGAAAAAACAAAAGTGTATTTTATTGAGGATTTACTTGTATTGTAGTGGGAGTGCCCATTGGAATATCTAGGTCACCATATTACCAGCAGTGGAAATTTCTTTGTTCTCTTTTTTTTGGCATAAACAAACCAGTCATTTCCCTGTCTCATTCATAAACCATTGTTTTTAATATTTTTCTACCAAATCTCATTTGTTCTAGAGCTTAGCTTGACACCATCTTATAGATTTGTGTCAATCTTTTGCAGCATTTATCCAAAGTTCAGTCCATCCTTATAATGTATTCTGAAAAAAACATAAACAAATGAAAATGTAAGCATATGAAATACACACTTATTTCAGGAGGACACCCCCCTCCCCCAACTAAATGTCACCACTTTTTTCTCCATGATGACCTGTGATTTAATTGACAGAATTCTTAGTACTTACTCCTCTTGAATTATTTTCTCTTCTAGCCTCTTTGGTGATATAAATATACCATATCTCCATATCTTCTTGAAATATGTTAAAATCTAGCATACACTTCTGTATGAGCATAATTTGTTTTATTTCTTGCGTAATAGCCCTCTAAAATACCACATTAAATTCATAAAATTCTCATAAATCTCGTAAAGCTCTTATTTCTTCCACTTCACTTTCATCATTAAGCCCTGAGGTGTGTACCCTGTCTTTGGCCTTTTAGATACTGAAGGGAACATTTAAAAGCCTAGATGCCGGGGTCCGGCCCCATGGCTGAGGGGTTAAGTTCGTGCTCCCTGCTTCGGCGGCCCAGGGTTTCCCCGGTTAGGATCCTGGGCGCGGACACAGCACCGCTCATCAGGCCGTGTTGAGGCGGCATCCCGCATGCCACAACTAGAAGGACCCACAACTGAAATATACAGCTGTGTACTGGGGGGACTTGGGGAGAAAAAGCAATTAAAAAAAAAAGAGATTGGCAGCAGTTGTTAGCTCAGGTGCCAATCTTTAAAAACAAAAAAAGCCTAGATGCCAGCAGCGACTCTCCATGCTTGCAGTTAGTCCCCACTGCCTTACATCATTCCCTCTCCTGTTCCTTATTACTGTTTTCTTCAGCTCTGTAGTCTTGATTTCTCTGGTGTCTGATACTTACCTGATATACTTTTTCTTTAATAACTCATAGAGATCTGTTTTTCTAAATAACCGTGACCGTCTTTTCAACTCTTACTTTGTACAACTGTATTTTTTTTAATAAGAAAAGTAATTTAGCTTTGTTGTAAACTTTGGGAAGGCACAGAAAATTACAACAAATAAAATAAAAAGCACTTGAATCTCACCATCCTAAGATAATCACTATTAAAACTTTGGTGTACATTCTTGGAGAAAAAAAAACCATAATCCTTTCTGTTGTTTCAGACAATTGCTCTTACTGTCTCTGGAAGCCATCCTTTTTTTGCTGATGGTTATATAGGAACAGAGATTAGTACCTTTTCTCCCCAGGCTTTGTTGTATATAAATTGTAGTGTAAGAATGAGGACTATTTTTCCAAACAACTCATATTGTATCACAGGGTTTATGATTTTGCATACTTCTTGGATTTATTGTGCTCACAGAAGTACAATGCCTCTAGTTAAGAGAAGTGCCTGTTGCCAACCTCAGCCCTGTGGGGATCGTACCACAGATAAGTGGATCTCCAGCTTTCTTGACCTAAGGAAGAGATTGCATCTTCTTAAGTCTTCTAATAGATAGATAAAATATTCATCAAGTCAAGTAAGGCATCAGTGAAAGTCTCTGATTTAAGCAAAACAACACTCTGTTTAAATGACTAGCAAACGTCTTGATTTCTAGGAGAGTAAGATTTTGATCTTGGTCATACGGAGATGAGTTTAAGATGCCTTGGTAGCCCCTTTTAATCTGCTGAGGTATTAGAAATGAACGTTGTTTGCCTCTTTAAGCAACTGCTAAATGTCCAGAATTTCTAAAATTTGATATTCAGACATTTTAAGAGATAAAGGAAACCATGACTCCTGCTTCTAAATTTTGGCTAAATTGGAGGAGGAAGAGAGTAAGCAGATGACTCAAACCTGATAAGGCTCCTGATTCATTTAATTTTGTTCAACCCACTTAAAATTGGATATAAAAGGCCTGTTCTGACTTTCTCTGTTACTATCTGTATGTTCTTATGAAGATATTAAATTTCCTAAATCTACTAGTATAATTCAATTCTTCTGCTTACAGAGATAATATTACTAATTTCACACCACATGATGTATTTAGTGTATAGCTCTATTTCTAGTTTGCTCATAAAATCCTAGATTTGGTGATCTTACAAGTCATCCTTGATTTATCAAAATCTTGTTCAGTAGTTCCCCAAACTTTAAAATGCATAAAGATCATCAAAGGTGCTTTTGAATAGTTCAGATTCCTGGAATTAATTCCCCAAATATTTTGAATTAATACAGTAAATGGGCCCCAGAGAGCTTGACACACGCCCCTGACAATTCCGAGGCAGGTGTTTCATGGACCATTTTTTGAAAACCATTGTTTAACTTCCATGACTCCTAGCAGGTGGTTATTTACCTTGCTGGAAGATACACAAGCACTATGGCCTTTGGATCATTGAAAATCATCAGCATGTTCCCAAGAAATTGAAAAAAGAAATCTCATTCTCATTTCAAAAAAGAGGGAGGTGCTATTAAATTAGGTGTTTTACTTAAGATCATTATGCATATCAAAGAAAATGAGTACTAGAGGCTGGAGTATAACTCAGACCTCCTACCCTAATCTGAAGCTACTGGGTGACATTTGCTTCGTTAGTGTCTGAATTTCCATCACTGCTCTGTGCTTGACATTCTTCTCAGAAGAGACCTTCATCAGGATTCATTGCTTTAAAGGTTCAACCAGCTGGAAACACTCTTCATATTGTACAGCATTAAATTCAAAGTCTCACAATGTCAAGATGTGGAGAATTCACTGGCAGTATTTTTTGTATTATTTTGTTTGGGGCTGGAGATCAAATTAAAAACTGTCTTGATTTCTTTAAAAGAGGTTGTAGAATCTCAGATTCTACCTGCTTTATGGTTTGATTCATTCATGGATAAAACATTCCAAATGCTTTATATTAAAAAAATTAAATTCAGGGCCAGCATGGTGGCATGATGGTTAGGTCCACGCACTCTGCTTCGGTGGCCCAGGGTTTGCGGGTTCAGATCCTGGGCGCAGACCTACACACCACTCATCAAGCCATGCTGTGATGGTGTCCTGCACATGAGGTGGAGGAAGATTGGTATAGATGTTAGCTCAGCGACACTTTTTCTGAAGCAAAAAGAGGAAGATTGGCAACAAGTGTTAGCTCAGGGCCAATCTTCCTCACCAAAAAAAAAAAAAATTAAATATCTAAATATGAAGAATTTACACCATTGTTAAGCATAGGAATGCTAGTTTTATTCATAGTTATTATATTCATGTAATGCAGCTGCTTTCTATGAAATAAATGCCATTTGCTATACTTGACCCTTGAGATGGAAGCCAGTATCCATTTGCCAAGTAACTGAGGACAGACTCCATCTCCATCTGTCCTGTATTGCCACAGCAGAACATCTAAGCTATCCCTCAGTGGTCCCGTCAGGCGATATTCTGCAAACAGAGACAAAAAGGACCCTCCTGCTGGCTGACCAGTGGGAGCTCTACTAAGCTTCTCTTTGATGGAGGTCTTTCTCTTGTCCTTCTTACTGTGTGGCAAGGCTCTTGACAAGATTTCTGACTAGTATCAGAGAACAAAAGTTAAAGACATCTTTGTAGTACTTTGATCTCTTGTGAAATCAAGCAACAAGAGTTCCCTATGTGAATCCTAAACCTAAGTATGGAAAATACCCGTATTTCTAGTAATCCTGTACTGTAGACGTTTGTGTTTTTATGAATAAAAAATGTAAACATAAGCCAAATTAAAATATAGCAAAGGAAAGAAGTAAAAGATTTGCTGACTGAGCATGGAGAGATATCAGCTCCATTCTCATAATCCTTATGATTTATGGCCGTTAATAAAGCAAAAGTACTAATGATGTTATAAATCTGCTTATTCTTTCTTTTGTTTCTTTTTTTGAAGTTATTAATATTATTTAAATTTCTCTTGTGAAAATTGAACTTTGCTGGTTCATATTGGTCTTCGTCATAGTTTGGGCTTTAGCTATATAAGACGTCTTAATAAGGGCTTTCCTCATTTTACAGATAGGGAAATCAAGGCTGAGATAGTCCAATAACTGATTCTATCCCAGAAAGCCCCCAAATGAGGTAAAGAATATCAAAATCCATTTTAGCAAGGCTAGGTCATTGGGTAGCAAAGCAATTTGTATGGGGGAGGGGCAGGTGATATGGTGCCTAGAAAAGTGTTGGGTTGTAATCCCTGTGAGGAATTTGTGCTGCCTCTAGAGCACAGTGAGCAGAAGGCACCAAGATAATGAGGACTCTGGAGTTTAAATACAGCGTCTCTGAGTCTCAGGCCTGGAGCTGAGCTACTGAACCAAGCCACTCCTAAATGGATTTAGCGACTCTGTGCTTATATATGCCATTTATAATAAGAGTCTGTTTTCACCAAATTACCCTTAAGAAAAGAGTTTCACATAGCCTTGTATAAAGTTCTTACAAAACTCTCATGTTTCTGAGTGCTGTCATGATTGCTATTTTGAGCAAAGAAATATTTTTCTGGGAAGACACAACAACTGGATACTACTTAATTCAGTTTTAGTTTTAATGTTCATAAAGTCACTTGACAGAATAAAAGTCACCAGCCTATACTTCCCCTAAAAGGAAAATCACTTTAACACAGATTTAGGAATTGTTCCTAGCACCTCAAAACTACAAGTGTCCATTGTAAACAAACTTTTCTCTTTTGTATGTCTAAAAGAATTCATAATTTTAAAAATAATTTTTTAATCAAAGATGGAATCAAGCAGAGAAGATAGCATTTTGTAAATGTATTTAGGTGCACATTTAACTTGTCCAACTCTTTCTGGGTGTGTATGTTACTTTCAGGTTTCTTGGGTCTTTTTATAAGGTATTCAGTTCTTCTCATGAGACAGCTAGGTAAAAGAAGAAATAAAAATGTAGTTTATGATAAATATATAAGGTATTGTTTCTAAAAGCAAGGCTGAATTCATCCTTGTTTTGTTTCCTATGAAGACTTCATGTTGGGGAAAATTCCTGAAAAAATGAAGAAAATATATCAGAGTTTTGAGTTATAGAACTCAAATTATAGAACTAGTCATTTCAACAGATGATGAAAGACCTAGATTCTGTTTTCTAGTATCTTCCAAAGTACCTGCACAGGAGTGAGAAGCCCTAGTGCATCAGGTTAAGAACACAGATGGAGAGTCAGATATACCCAAGTTCAAATCCTGGCTTGATTTTCACAAGCTGTGTAACCTTGGAAAAGTTGCTTAGCCTGCATAAGTCCCAGTGTTCTCATCTTTAAATTAATAACAATTTTAATTCTTACCTCAGGGGATTGTGTTGAGGATTAACTGAGATGTTTGTAAAGTACAAGCATAATGCTTGTATTCGTTCTCTATTGTTGTATCAAATTACTATGAATTTAGTTGTTTAAAACAACATAGATTTATGATCTTATGGTTCTGTGGGTTAGAAGTCTAATGGGGTCTCACTGGCTTAGGTGTGTTCTTTTCTGGACGCCTTAGAAGAGAATGCTTTCTTGTCTTTTCCAGCTTCTTGAGGCCTCCCACATTTCTTGGTTTACGGTCCCCTTCTTTTATCTTCAAATGCAGCAATGTAGCATCTCTCTGATTCATCTTTTGTAGTTATATCTCCCTCTGACCCCAGCCAGGTAAGTTTCTCCGCTTTTAAGGACCATGTGACTAGATTGGATCCACCCTGAGAATCCAGGATAATCTCCCCACCTCAGGGTCCTTCATTTAGTCACATTTGCCAAATCCCTTTACTGTTGAGGTAACATGTTCACAGGTTTTAGGGACTAGGATGTGGATATATTTGTGTGTAGGGGGGATGCTACCGTAGTGCCTAATGCATTATTGGTAATAATAAATCCTATCATCATCTTTATAAAAGCCATCATTTCCATCATCACCATTTTGTATCTGGCATCTTTTAGGAGCTCAAAACAACTTGGTTTATATGTTTTTAATAAAGGACTGTATAAAAATGGTAAGATACTCTTTATGGGGTACAAAGAATAACACGTGCTACATATTTTAATAGTTTATTCATATGATATATTTTCCCAATATCTCAATGTATTTTTGGCTACTATTTTGAAGTTTTCAGAAGAATCATGGCATTTTGAAGTTGAAAATGATGTTGGTGATCATATCATCAACCTACTTAGCGTACTGGGCTGAGTCTTTGGTGCAAATGTCTACTGAAGGACCTTGGTGCCTAGTGTCATATGTGCGTGCCTTCTTCCTCCACACTTCTTGGCTATCATTTAGTGCTCTGGGCCTGTGCTTGCCTGAAAGCTGCCAAAACGTTAATGCAGCTCTCTGAATTATTCTATTACCTGGATTGTTCTGTTTTCTTTGAATTAATCTCCCTGAATTTTTCTATTCTCTGATTGCTTTATTTTTCAAAATTATGATGTATGATGGGTAGGTTATATCATTTTCATGTTTGAAGTGCATCGACAGAGGTTTAAGGTTTACTCTTGAAAATCTTGGGTGGAAGACCTCTGTAGTTAGACCTGTTGCCTTTCTGAATATCCTTTTATGTCTAAAATACAAATGCATGCTGACAAGAGAAAACATTAAAGACTATTCACATTGTTACTATAAATATTGCCTAAAAATGATATTTTTAGGAAGGAAGGCTGCCTTGCACATTGTATATTCTTCTCATACTGGAAAAAACGCATTTATATTCTCATCAATAAGTATTACAATTTTGCATAAATAGGTTACAATATTAATAGATAAGAAGCTATACATTGTACACTGGTGTCTAACGTTAGAGAGAGGTATTGCTGTTGGCCTTACCTAGCATTCCATATTGCCAAGGAAGTAGGAAGCGAGCACTTAGCTTCCTTGGTGAAGCCAAAAGCAGATTGTTACTGGAATGCACGTATAATGAGTCTGTAATATCCTCCACAAGGTCTCTCTTCTTTAATCCATTATATATGTTCCACTATCGGCAGGAGAGCCCCACATTTAAAGTTATAAAACTGGGAGACTAGGATGTGTTATGTAAAAGATGAAACTTCAGTTATAGGCCTCTTAAGGTCACTTGAAACTTACTTGGAAGATTCACTCTAGTCAGGCAGCTGTTTAATTTACAAAATCTTAAATTCTAGTTTGTAGCCTAAAGAAAACCAATCAATCTAAATCCCGATGTTTCTCATTATTTCACTGTTGACACCCAAATTCTAATTGTTATGAAAAGGTGTGTTAGTTTCCTATTGCTGCTGTAACAAATTACTACTAACAGTGAATTAAAACAACACAAATTTATCATCTTACCATTCTGAAGGTCAGAATTCTGAAATCAGTCTCACTGGACTAAAGTCAAGATGTCAGCAGGACTGGTTCCTTCTGGAGGTCCTGGGAAAGAATCTATTCCCTTGCATTTTCCAGTTTCTAGTGGTTCCCTTCATTCTTTTACTTGCGGACCCTTCTTAACATCACTCTGACCTCTGCTTCTGTTGTCACATTTCCTTCCCTGACTCTGACCTTCCTGCCTCTCTCATATAAGAACGCTTGTGATTATATTGGGCCCACATGGATAATCTAGGCTCAATTTTTCATCTCAAGACCCTTAATCACATCTACAAAATCTCTTTTGCTATGTGAGGTAACATATTCACAGGTTTTGGTGGTTAGGATATGGACGTCTTGGGGGAGAGGCATTATTAGCCCACAGAAGCTACAGCTACCCCAATGTCCAGTGAATTTGAGCTGGTGATATTTTTTGGTGAGACTAAAGGAAAGCTGTACTTTCCAACTTCATCTGGAAATTCTGCTAGTGGAATAATATCATGGATGTCTGTCTTGCCTATTTTGTGGATGTAGCTTGGTTATTGTTGCAAAAATGATCCTGGTGGCAAAAAAAGTTAAATAAAGTTGAACTATTGGGCAATAATAAGTTGATAGGGGAAGGAAGGTCTAAGATGGTGGCTGAACTCACCTCCTCTTTTGGACACACCAAATCTACACCTACATATAAAGCAATTTCTCCTGAAGAAGAACTGAGGGCTGATTGAACAGTTCCTGCACAGTAAGCAATAGAGGGACTACATAGAGATGGGTAGAAGAGATGGAGACATGGTATCGATGGGAACCCCACCCCTGACACAGTGACCTGCAGCAGGCAGGGATATCACTGAAGGGCCCTCACACAGGCTTGTCTGCTCTGGAGCACAAAGAAAAACACAACAGTTTAAAGGGCATCTACACTATACATGAAGGAAATCCATTTACTAACTCTAGAGCATCTGACAAACTAGTGGGAAACTGCTGAGGCTCTCTCTGGGGTTGGAGGCACCAGCAAGTGCCATGTTTTGTGTTCCCCCTCCACTTTGATAGGGTGTGTGGGAGCACAGTCCCGCCTCTCTAGTGGCCTACTTAGTCCACCCCAGCATGCCTCAGCCTTGGCCCACACCAGCTCCAGCCATCCCTCAAAGGTGGCTCTGGTATGGTACTCCCCAGTTCCCTCTGCTTGCACCTATCCCAGCTCCAGCCATCCTGCCAGGGTGGCCCCAGTGCAGCATGCTCCCAGACCCCTGGCCTGCTCCTGCCCCAGCTCCAGCCAACCTGTCAGGGTGGCCTTAATGCCATGCACCTCAGGACTCCCCTGGCCCATACATACTGCAGCTCCACTTGGCCTACCAAAGCCACCTAGCATGTTCAGTCTGCATGCGGGACACTCTTACACAAGGCCACTCATTCAAGACTGGGAGAGGTAGCTCTTTTGCCTGATTCATAGAAACAAACACAGAAAATCAAACAAAATGGAGAGACAAAGGAATATGTTCTAAATGAAAGAACAAGGTAAAACCCCAGAAAAAAAACCCTAATGAAATGGAGAAAGTAATTTATCTAATAAAGAGCTCAAAGTAATGGTCATAAAGATGCTCACTGAACTCAGGAGAAGAATGAAGGAACACAGTGAGAACTTCAACAAAGAGTTAGACAATATAAGAAAGAACAAATCAGAGCTGATGAATATAATAACTGAAATGAAAATACAGTAGAGAGAATCAAGAGATTAGATGATACAGAAGAATGGGTGAGTGGTCTGGAAGACAAAATAGTAGAAATCAACCACTCAGAGCATAAAGAAAAAAGGAATTTAAAAAAATGAGAATAGTTCAAGGGACCTCTAGGACAACATCAAGTATACTAACATGCATTATAGGTGTTCCAGAAGGAAAAAAGAGAGAATGAGCAGAAAACCTATTTGAAGAAATAATGGCTGAAAACTTCCCTAAATTGGGCAAGGAAACAGACATCCAGGCCCAGGAAGCACTGAGAGTCCCAAACAAGCTGAACCCAAAGATATCCACACCAAGGCATATTATAATTAAAATGGCAAAAGTTAAAGATAGAGACAGAATCTTAAAGACAGCAACTGAAAAGTAAGTCACATACAACAGAAACTCTGTAAGATTATAAGCTGATTTCTCAGCAGAAACTTTGCAGATCAGAAGAGAGTGTAATTATAATTTAAAGTGCTGAAGGGAAAAAACTTACACCCAAGAATACTCTAGCTGGCAAGGTTATCATTTAGAATCAAAGGAGAGCTATATAAAGAGTTTCCCAGACAAGCTTGAGTTCATTACCACTAAACTGGTCTTACAAGAAATGTTAAAGGGTCTTCTTTAAATGGAAAAGAAAAGGCCATAACAAAAAAATAAGAAAATATATGAAGGGAAAAAGTCTCATTGGTAAAGGCAAATATTTAGTAAAAGCAGGGATCGGTCACTTAAAAAGCTAGTATGAAGGTTAAAAGACAAATGTAGTAAAGTCAACTACAACTACAGTAAGTAGTTAAGGGATACACAAAATAAAAAGATGTGAAATATGATGTCAAAAACAAAACATGGGGGATAAAATTTAGTGCTTTTATTTGTTATTTTTATTTTTTATTGAGGAAGATTTGCCCTGAGCTAACATCCGCTGCCAATCCTCCTCCTTTTGCTTGAGGACAATTAGCCCTGAGCTAATATCTGTGTCAATCTTCCTCTTTTTTTTTTTTTTTTTTGTATGTGGGACACCTCCATGATGTGGCTGGTGAGTGGAGTAAGTCCGCACCTGGTATTCTAACCCATGAACTCAGGCTGCCAAAGCAGAGCATGGAGAACTTTAACCACTCAGCTACAGGGCCAGGCCCTATAGTGCTTTTAGAATGCACTTGAACTTAAGCAACTATTACCCTAAAATAGACTGCTATATATATATAAGTAGATATATATATGAACCTCATGGTAAGCACAAACGAAAAACCTACAGTAGATACAAAAAATATAAAGAGAAAGGAACCCAAACATAATACCAAAGAAAACCATCAAGCCACTGGAAAAAGACAAAGAGAAAAAGAAAGTAACAGAGAAGAACTCCAAAAAAAACCAGAAAAAAACTAAGAAAATGGCAACAAGTACATTCTTATCAGTAATTACTTTAAATATAAATGGACTAAATGTTGCAATCAAAAGATATAGGGTGGCTGAATGGATAAATAAAAAACAAGACCTATCTATATGCTGCCTACAAGAGACTCATTTCAGATCTAAAGACGCACATAGACTGAAAGTGAAGGGATGGAAAAAAATACTCCATGCAAATGGAAATGAAAAGAAAATGAAAAGAAAACTGGGTGGCATTATTCATATCAGATAAAATAGACTTTTAGACAAAGACTGTAACAAAAGGTAAAGGCATTACAGACTGATAAAGGAGTCAATTCAAGAAGAGGATATAACATTCATAAATATTTACACACCAATATAGGAGCACCTAAATATATAAAACAAATATTAACAGACATAAAAGGGAGAAACTAACAGTAATACAATAATAGTAGGGAACTTTAATACCCCACTTACATCAATGGATAGATCATCCAGACAGAAAATCAATGAGGAAACATTGGTTTTAAATGACACATTAGATCAGATGGACTTAATAGATATATATAGAACATTCCATCTGAAAACTGCAGAATACACGTCCTTTTTGAGTCCACGTAGAACATTCTTCAGAACAGATTGCATGTTAGTCCACAAAACAAGTCTCAGTAAATTTAAGAAAATTTAAAACCATCTTTTCTGAACACACCGTATGGAACTAGAAATCAATTACAAGAAGAAAACTGGAAAAAAACACAAACGTGGCAACTAAACAACATGCTATTAAACAACTAATGGGTCAATTAAGAAATCAAAGAGGAAATTAAAAAGTACTTTGAGACAAATGAAAACGGAAACACAACTTTCCAAAATCTGTGAGATGTAGTAAAAGCAGTTGTAAGAGGGAATTCATAACAAAACAGGTCTACCTCAAGACAAAAGAAGTTTCAAATAAAATCTAACTTAACACCTAAAGGATATAGAAAGAGAAGAACGAACAAAGCCCAAAGTTAGTAAAAGGAGGAAAATAATAAAGATCAATGCAGAAATAAATGAAATAGAGACTTTAAAAAAAAAACAGAAAAGATCAGTGAAACTAAAAGTTGGTTTTTTGAGAAGATAAATAAGATTGATAAACATTTAGCCAGACTCATCAAGAAAAAGAAAGAGGGCCCAAATAAATAAAATCAGAAATTAAAGAGAAGTTACAACTTATACCACAGAAATACAAAGGATCATAAGAGACTGTTACGAACAATTACACACCAACAAATTGGAAAATCTAGAAGAAATGATACATTCCAAGATTGAATCATGATGAAATAGAAAATCTGAATAGACCAATTACAAGTAGTGAAATTAAATCAGTAATTTAAAAACCCACATTAAACAAAAATCCAGGGCCAGACAGCTTCACTGGTGAATTCTACCAAACATTTAAAGAAGAGTTAATACTTATCCTTCTCAAATTATTCCAAAAATTGAAGAGGAAGGAATGCTTCCAGACTATTTGAGGCCAGCATTACCCTGATGCAAAAAACACACAAAGAGAATACAAAAAAAAATTACAGACCAATATCCGTGATGAACATAGAGGCAAAAGTCCTCAACAAAATATTAACAAACTGAATCCAACAATATATTAAAAGGGCCATACACCATGATCAAGTGGGATTTATTCCAGGGAGGCAAGGATGACTCAACATCTGCAAATCAACCAATGTGATACACCACATTAACAAAATAAAGGATAAAAATCATATGATCATCTCAATAGATGCATAAAAAGCATTTGACAAAATTTAACATCCATTTATGCTAAAAACTCTCAAAAAGGTGTGTATAGAAGGAATGTACCTCAACAGAATAAAGGCCATATATGACAAACCCACAGCTAACATCTTACTCAATGGTGGAAAGCTAGAAGCTTTTCCTCTAAGTTTAGGAACAAGACAGGGATGCCCACTCTCACGACTTTTATTCAATATAGTATTAGAATTCCTAGCCACAGGAGTTAGGCAAGAAAAATAAATAAAAAGCATTCAAAATGGAAAGGAAGAAGTAAACTGTCACTATTTGCAGATGACATGATACTATATATAGAAAACTCTAAAGACTCCACCAAAAAACTATTAGAACTAACAAATGAATTCAGTAATGTTTCTGGATACAAAATTAATACACAGAAATGAGTTGCATTTCTATGCACTAGTAATGTGCTATCAGAAAGAGAAATTGAGAAAACAATCCTATTTACAATTGCTTCCTGAGGAATAATATACCTAGGAATAAATTTAAGCAAGGAAGTGAAATACCTGTACTCTGAAAACTAGAAGACATTGATGAAAGAAATCGAAGATTACACAAATAGATGGAAAGAAATACATACTCATGGACTGGAAGAATTAATATTCTTAAAATGTCCATACTACTCAAAGCAATCTACAGATTGAATGCAATCCTCATCAAAATACCAATGGCATTTTCACAGAACTAGGACGAAGAATCCTAAAATTTCTGTGGAACCACAAAAGACCCTAGATAGCCACAACAGTCTTGAGAAAGAAGAATAAAGCTGGAAGTGTCATGTTCCCTGATTTCAAACCACACTACGAAGCTGTAGTAATCAAAACAGTATGGTATTGGCATGAAAACAGACACATAGGTCAATGCAGTAGAATAGAGAGCCCAGAAATAAATCCACACATATATGGTCAATTAATCTGTGACAAAGGAGGCAAGAATATACAATGGGGAAAAGATAGTCTCTTCGATAAATGGTGATGGGAAAACTAGACAGCTATATGCAAAAGAATGAAACTGGACCACTATCTTACACCATATACAATAGTAAATTCAAAATAGATTAAAGACTTGGATGTAAGACCTGAAACCGTAAAACTCCTAGAGGAGAATATAGCCAGTCAGCTCTTTGACATCAGTCTTAGCAATATTTCTTTGGCCCACTTTCCTTAGGCAAGGGCAACAAAATCAAAAATAAACAAATGAAATTACATCAATCTAAAAAGCTTTTGCACGGTGAAGGAAACCATCAGCAAAATGAAAAGGCAACCTACTGAATAGGAGAAGATATTTGCAAATCATACATCTGAAAAGGGGTTAATATCCAAAATATATAAAGAACTTATACAAATTAATATCAGAAATGCAACTTGATTAAAGAGTGGGCAGAGGACCTGCATAAACATTTTTCTAAAGAAGACATATAGATGGCCAATAGGCACATGAAAACATGCCCAACATCACTAATCATCAGGGAAATGGAAATCAAAACCATAATGAGATACTGCCTCATACTTGTCAGAATGGATATTATCAAAAGCCCAAAAGTAACAAGTGTTGTGGGAATGTGAAGAAAAGGGAACCTCTTACATTGTTAGTAGAAATGTAAATTGGTGCAGCAGCTATGGAAAACAGTATGGAAGTTCCTCAAAAAATTAAAAAGAATAACCATACAATCCAGAAATTCCACTTCTGGGTATTTATCCAAAGAAAACAAAAACACTAAGTCAAAGAGATATCTACACCCCTATGTTCATTGAAGCATTATTTAGAATAGCCAAGATATGAAGGCATTGTAAGTGTTCATCAATAGATGAATGAATAAAGAAGATGAATGAATAAAGAATATATGTATGTATACATATATTGTGTGTGTGTGTATATATATATACACATACATATATATAACCAAATGGAATATTACTCAGCCATAAAGAAGAATGACATTTTGCCATTTGCAGCAGTATGGATGGACCTAGAGGGTATTATGCTAAGTGAAATAAGTCAGACAGAGAAAGACAAATAATGTATGATATTATTTTTGTGTTGAATCTAAAACAAAACAAATGAACAAACAAAACAAAACAGATACAGACTCAGATACAGTAAACAAAGTGGCGGTTACCTGCAGAGGGAGGAGTTGGAGGGGTGGGTGAAATAGGTGAAGGGGATTGAGAGGTACAAACTCCCAGTTATGAAATAAATAAGGCGTGGGAATGTGTTGTACAGCATAGAGAATATAGTCAACAATATTGTAATAACTTTGTGTGAAGACAGACGGTAACCAGACTTATTGTGGTGATCATTTCATATTGTATACAAATAACAAATCGCTATGTGTACACCTGAAACCAATAGGCTATTATGTGTCAATTATACTTTAATTAAAATAAAAAAGATGATAGGGACTGGGTTTCCACCATTAGCTAGTGAACTGCATCCAGGCCTGACTGACAAAAAGATAAATGAGAATAGGCTTCATCTTAATTGGGTTGACCCTAACTTGCAAAGATCCGTGGAGTATGGAGGCTTGACTTTTTCATTAATGCCTATGTATTATGAATATCCAGAAATTCATACTTTTTAACAAAATTCAATTTTTTTATTAAAATGGAGTAATGGTGATAAATTTCTGTTGGTAGGGTTAAAGTCAAAAGAGGACTATTAGAGAAGTGGGTTAAAATAACCCTTAGATCCCTTTTCCCTAGCTACCGTACATTGACAATATTCCTTATCTAGATCAGTCAAAATTCCTCTGAATTGGTCTCTTTTTTCGCTTCTCTCTAACCCACCCTTTACATTTGAGCAAAGTATTGAAGGTGCTATTCGTAGAGTTACAACACCATTTTCTTGACTTGGTCTATTGGCCAATTTTATAAACTCATTTTAAAAGGATTAGAGCCAGGATCAGAAGTGGGGATGGTGGGGAAGATGAAGGAATGGAAGTTTTCCAATGTTCGTACTCCAGGGAGGGTGTATTGGCAGGGAAGTCAAACTTCCCTGTTTCCTAAATGTTTTCTGAGAGTTGGTTGCCTTGGAGACAGGGCAGTTATTTCAGGATTAGACCTGAATGCTGGAGAGTGAGTGTCAGTTGGAGATCTCTATGCTACCTTTGCTAGGATTCGCCTGCGTTTTCCCCTCGTCCTCCTGTATAAAAGAATATACTTTTTTATATACACGTGCTTATCATAGAATTTTAATTCCTGGACTTGAATTTCTCATTCATTCATTAATTTGTTCATTCATTCACTGATTCCTTCAACAAATATTTGGTTGCCAGGTACTTCCCATCCAGTTGACTATAGATAAATGATTTAAAACGAGCATTGTAAGATTTGCAATAGAAATGCGACCAGAATGCTAAGAGAAAATAGTCGACTCTCCCGAGGTGAGATGGAGAATCCTTCACAGAAGAGGTCTTGTGTAGAGTCCAGGAGACTGAACAGGTATTTGCTTACAGAGAAAGGCTGGTGTCCTACCTGTGCTCTCGCTCGAAATCTCCCCTAAGCACACATACACTGGGAAGAGAAGGTATCCTTGGGATTCTGTTTAAAACTTTGTTTTCTTTGCTTCAAGTAGAGGATCTAACATTTGAAATAAAAATGTGGCCCCTTTAAGAAGTCTCCAACTAAGATAGACTGAGGCAGAGGGTTAAGCCGGTCTGTGTGACAGCTTCAGCAGAAGGCACTGGGGGGCCAGTGGTAGCAAGTAAACAACTTTATCTTCATGTTAAACTGTCCTGGGGAGCTGGGGTGAGGGGTGGCAGTGTCTGCCCTGGGACAAATGGTGAAGCATCAATCTCCTTGTATTTGAATTTCCATTTTTTGTTTGAGTCAGGTGGGGACTTGCTTCTGGTACATCAAAGCTACCACACCCATGCTTTTTGTTTGTTCATTTGTTTGTTTTAATAGCAGGGAAATAGCCACTGCCAGAACCACTCAAATACCCTCTTCACTCCTTTCTGAGTTCTGGCCTCTTGGTCAGAAACTCCTGAACCCTTTCAACTCAAAGAGAACTCTGATCTTCAGGGGGTTTCTGGGATCATGCTCTAGTACCACGGCTGGCATTTGTTCTGATTGTTTGGTATCCATGCCAAACTGGTCGTTAAATGTTTTTATCATTTCACTCCAGTGAAACCCATGTGATAAAGTTGAGGCCATCAGTTTAGTTTATGAAAAACTAACACTGCCAGCTTCTTGGCAAGCTCAGCAGTGTCCTACAACCAAGTAGGGCAGTACTTGAATTGTTTCTGATCAAAAGTGAATCTTTAAGGTAGTAGTTAAAAATAGACAGACAAAGAAATTCATGTAAAATTCTAGGATTTTTTTGGCAATTATTCTTGCTTTAAAATGGTGTCTTAATTTCTAGAAACTTTTTTTTATAGAGTGTAAACTTTTTAATATGTTTATATTATTTTAATAAGTTTTTAGGATTAAGAATAAAAGGCAAGGGGGCTGGCCCAGTGGCACAGTGGTTAAGTTCACGCACTCCGCTTCAATGGCCTGGGGTTCACTAGTTCAGATCTCAAGCACGGACCTAGGCACCGCTGCTCAAGCCATGCTGTCCCAGAATAAAGTAGAGGAAGATGGGCATGGATGTTAGCTCAGGGCTAATCTTCCTCAAAAAAAAAGAATAAAAGGCAAATACGACTTTGCTGATTGGTTACTTCTGCCTTTTCAACCATCAGAGCCTACCTGAATATCAAAGGCTCAAATTGCACATCCTTATAAACCTACTCTGCCATTAGCCATGCTTGTCCCAGATTAAAGGCACAGGTCCTAGAGATCTCTTCCATTCCTGCGAGGATAAAGCTGACTAATGACATAATTTCACAGTGTATTATAAGCCATGAATTTCGTTTGTTGGTATTGATGTAGCTGACCCATCTTTTAGGTATAATTTAAGGAAGCAGAATATCCATGGAACAGGTATTATAAAGATTACTTTCCCCATTCTTCCTGAAGTTTCTTAGTATTGAACATGGCCACTGTAAGACTATAAAAGAATTAAATATATGCTCAAAGAAATACATAAAAGTACAAAAGGGATGACATAGACAGTGCTTGAAGGAAGATGAGGTCATCTGAAGTGTTTGTATCTAGGCTAATATTCTGCAACTTTGCTTGTATTTCTTAGTGTCCTTAGTATTACAGTGTTGCTGTGTTAATACCTGTTACTTCTTCAGTTAAACAATCTTGTTAAAATTCTGCAAGAGTAGTAATGACTATAGCTATCTACAATTTAGAGGAAATAGATTTTTGCTGTTGAGAACTTTGTTCTCCAAGAAAATCCAATTTTTTATTTAATTTAGTTAACTTTTGTAGTACTTAAGCTTATTATTTAACATTTACATAGCACTTGGTATTTAGAAAGTACTTTACAATGATTAATTATATCCTACATCTCATTTTTGTAAGGTGGATTTAGCCTAATTAGAACTGTTGAATCTAGAACAAGATGGAAGCCAAGCTTTCTGTTTTAAACCACTGAAGTTTTCCATTACTGATGTTTTATGATAAAAATTGGGACCATAGCCTTAAAGTGAAATATAAAATTCAAACATTTGAATGTCTGCCTCCTTGCTCAGACTTATGCTTGCTGTATCTTACTGTGGGATTCCAAGGGGACCTTCCCCTCACTACTCAGTCACAGACGTTTCTTCTAGGAGGAACCTCAGAGATCTCAAAGTGCTGATTTGCCAATGTCCAGTTCATCTTTTTAGGTCTATGAAGTAGCAAATTTTAATTCAACAGTAAAATGCTTCCATTTGTGAAAATTCCTGAATATCTTGCTTCAACTCCCACAGTGACCTAGACTCTACCTAGGTATATGTTTTTATGTAAATAACTGAATGTTTTCTTCATCTTGTTAGTCTTGTGTTAAAGTATATAGTAAATATTTAACAATTATTTTATTTAAAAATGATCATGATGATTGCTTCCTGTTCCTAACTTCAAATTTTAATTTATCTTGTTCTGTGAGAAAAATTGATCTAATTAACTAAAATTTGTGGCTGATCATTTGTTATTTCATAGACTCAGTATTTATTTACACTTACCAAATGTAACTCTTACCTATTGTTGTTGGAACTCTAATACCAATTTTGTGTTAACAAATTGTTAGAAATCACCGTTACGTTTTCTTCATGAAATTTAGCGCTTACAGCAATTTACAATAATAATTAGTGAATTATACTTTATTTCTGTGATAAAACTCAGGAAAATGAGGGGCTACCCCAGTGGCTTAGTGGTTAAGTTTGCATGCTCTGCTTTGGCAGCTTGGGTTTGCTGGTTTGGATCCCGGGTGTGGACCTACACACTCCTTATCTTCTTTGGAGAAATGTCTGTTCAGATTCCTTGCCCATATTGTTCATTGTTAGATTATTTTCTTTTATTGTTGAGTTGTCAGAGTTCTTATATATCCCAGATACAGTTCCTTTATCAGATATATGATTTGAAAATATTTTATTCCATTCTATGAGTTGTCTTTTCACTTTTTTTATGGTATTTTTTGAAGCATGAAAAATTTTAATTTTGATGAAGTCCAATTTATTTTTTCTTTTGTTTTTCATCCTTTTGGTGTCATATCTAAGGATAGATTTCCAAATGTAAGGTCATGAAGATTTACCCGTATATTTTCTTTTAAGATTTTTCTAGTTTTAGCTATTACAGTTAGGTCTTTGCTTCATTTTGAGTTAATTTTTATATATGGCATGAGATAGGAATGTAACTTCATTCTTCTGCATGTGAATATCCAGTTATTATGGCACCATTTATTGAAAAGACTGTTATTTACCCCACTGAATTATATTGGTGCCCTAATCAAAAATCAATTGACCATAAGTGCAATGCTTTATTTCTTGACTCTTCAGTCCTATTCCATTGATCTACATGTCTATCCATATGCCTGTACCACACTGTCTTGATTACTGTAGCTTTGTTGTAAGTTTGAAATAAGAGAGTGTGAGTCTTCCAACTTTGTTCTTCTTTTTCCAAGATTGTTTTGGCTATTCTGGGTCCCCTGCATTTCTCTAGGAATTTTAGGATCAGCTTGACAGTTCTGAAAAAAAAAGCAGCTGGGATTTTGTTAGTGATTGTGTTGAGTCTGCAGATCAATTTGGGCAGTATCACCATCTTAACAATATTAAGTATTCCAAACCATGAATATTGGATGCATTTCCATTCTTTAATTTTTTTTGCAACAATAAATTTTGGTTTTCAGAATACAAGTTTTGCACATTTTTGTTAAATTTATTCCTAAGTATTTTATTCTTTTTGATGCTATTGTAACTGAATTTTCTTATAAATTTTTATCCTTACTGAATTTGTTTATTAGTTCTAATAGTTTTTTTGTTTCCTTAGGATTTTCTATATTCCAGATGATGTCAGCTGCAAATGGAGATAATTTGACTTCTTCCTTTTCAATGTAGATGCCATTTTTTCTCTTCTCTTCTTTTCTTTTTTCTTTTGCCTAATCACCCTGGCTAGAACCTTCAGTACAATGTTGAATGAAAGTGGTGTGTTCCTAGTCTAAGTGGAAAGCTTTCAGTGTTTTACCATTCAGTATGGTGTGGGTTTTTTGTAGATATCCTTTATCACGTTAAGGGAGTTCCTTTATATTCCTAGTTTGTTTTTCACTTTTATCACGGCATTTCATTTTGCCAAATTTTTTTCTGCGTTTATTCATATGATTGTGTAGTCTTTGTCTTTATTCTATTACTATGGTGCAATACAATGATTTTCATAAGTTGAACCAACCTTACATTCCTGGAATAAATCACACATAATCATGGGATATACTCCTTTTCATATTTGCTGGATTTAATGTGGTAGTATCTTCTTGAGGATTGTTGTATCTTTATACTAAGATATATTTGATCCGTGTTTTCTTGTGTTGTCTTTGATTTAGGTATCACTTTGGCCTCATAAAATGAGTTGGGAAGTGCTCTTTCCTCTTCTGTGGCTAGAGGAGTTTGTGAAGGATTGGTGTTTATTCTTTTCTAAAGATTTGGTAAAGTTTACCAGTGAAACCATCTTTACTGGCATTTACCAGTAAAGGCCTGTGCTTTCATTGTGAGTAGTCTTTTTTGATTTATTAATTCAATCTCTGTAGTTAAAGATCTAATTAGATTTTCTAAATCTTTTTGAGTCAATTTTGGGAGTTTGTATGTTTCTAGGAATTTTTCCATTTCATTTAGGTTTTCTAACTTGTTGGTGTACACTTGTTCACAGTATTCCCTTATAATCCTTATTATTTCTGTAAGTTTGGTAGTAATATTTCCTCTTTCATTCTTGATTTTAGTAGTTTCAATCTTCTGTTTTTTTCTTGGTCAGTCTAGCTAATGGTTTGTCAATTTTGTTGATCTTTTCAAAGAACCAACTTTTAGTTTTGTTGATTTTGTCTATTGTTTAAAAAGTTTCTATCTCGTTTATTTCCACTCTAATACTTATTATTTTCTTCCTTTACTTGTTTTGTGTTTAATTTCCTCTTCTTTTCTAGTTTTTAAGTTAGAAGTTTAGATTATTAATTTTAAATATTCATTTTTAATATAGGTGTTTACAGCTATAAATTTTCCTCTGTACACTGCCCTAGGTATATCCTCTAAGTTTTGGTATGCTGTGTTTTCATTTATATTCATTTCAAAGTATCTACTTTGTGATATTTTCTTTGACTCCTTGGTTATTTGAGTGTGTTATTTAAGTTCCACATATTTGTATTTCCAAATTTTCTTGTGTTATTCTTTTATTTCATTCCGTTTTGGTCAGAGAACATATTTTGTATAATTTCAGTACTTTTACATTTATTGAAAATTGTTTTATGGCCTAACATATGGTTTTCCTGGAGAATGTTCCATGTACACTTGAGAAGGATGTGTATTCTGCTGTTGTTGGATGGAGTGTTTTCTAGCTGTCTGTTAGATCTGGTTGGTTTATAATGTTAAGTCTTCTGTTTTCCTGTTGATCTTCTATCTAGTTGTTCTATTCATTTTTTGAAAGTGGGGTATTGAAGGCTCCTACTATTGTTGTTGAATTTTCTATTTCTCCCTTCAATCTTGTCAGTTTTTGCTTCATATATTTTGGGACTCTGTTTTTAGGTGTATACATGTTGATAACTCTTGTATCTTCTTGTTAGGTTCACCTTTTTATCCTTAGAAGTTGTTCTTCTTTGTCTCTAGTACCAATTTTTGTTTTAAATTATATAGTATCTGATATTAGTCAGCCATACCAGTTCTCTTTTGCTTACTGATTTCATAGTATACTTGTTTCCTGTCCTTTTGCTTTCAACCTATTTGTATTTGAATCTAAAGCGTGCCTCTTGTATACAGCTTATAGTTGAATCGTGGGTTTTTTGGGGCAAATGGGACCATTCCTTTTTGTATCTCTTCAATTTGAATGTTATGCCATAGAGATTATTTAGAAGGGCCTGCTTTAATGATAAAGTAAATAAAGTTTACAACTAATATTTTAACTATCTATGTAAAAATGTCTATTCCTAAAGTACTTGAAAACATTTTTTATATGTTAAGTATTTACTTTGTCCTATTTTTTTAAAAAAAAAACTTTTTGGGTTCAATGATGAACTAAGGACATTTATACATCTTGAAATTTTTTCTAGAATAAGATAAATTGTTTAAAAACTCTTGCATGTTTTTCAGCTGAGAATAATAGCTATTATACCAATTAAAATGATTTTCTCTGAGTGATAAATAATATTCTATTTTTCCCCATAATAAAAGAAGAGCTCAGTTGCACTTGAGAATATAGCATTTAGCTCTGATTTAGCATTTAATAGGCAGTGTGGTTCCTGGCTTTTGGTTTGGCCCTATGCCCTTTATTCTTTAGCTGATTTGCTAATTACTATTGAAAAACTCTCTAAAATTTCACCAGGGAAATGCAAATGTAAATTCAGATTCTAAATACTTGAGAGGCAGCCAAGTACTGGGTGCATGCAAACACATTCTGAGTTTTACATAATTTTTTTTATATAATTACTTTTAATGTCCTGAGACTTCCTCCTTTGATATTGGTACATAGATCCCTTCTCTATAAGTAAAAATGAAATGGAAAAAATGTTCTGATTGTTAAAAAATAAATTAGAGTAATAAAAAATGGAATTTCTATGATAGGTGAAAGAGAAGGGAACTAAAACATTTGATGGAGAGGCGGAAGTATGGCATAATATGAATTTTATAATTTGTATTGAAAGAAAAACATTGCATAAAAGTAAAGAATTATAAGTATACAGCACAATGAATTATCACAAAGGGAACACACCCATGTAAGTACCACTCAGCTCAAGAGAAGAAATATTAGCAATACTCTAGAAGGCCTTCTTGTGCCCCTACCCATCACTTCCTCCTCGCTGTCCCCCCAAATTAACAAATATCCTGATTTCTAACACTGCATATTGCATTTTGCTCTTTTTAAACATTATATAAATAGAATAATGCAGTGTATATGGCTTATTTTTGTTCAACATTAAGAGATTCGTCCATGTTACATATAGCATTGGTGTTTATTTTCGTTGTTGTAGAGTATTATATAAATAGAGCACAATTTATTTCTTTGTTCTAATTTAGATGAACACTTGGCTTTTTTGGTTCTCTCTTTTTTTTTTTTTTTGAGGAAGATTAGCCCTGAGCTAACTGCTGCCAATCCTCCTCTTTTTAGCTGAGGAAGGCTGGCCCTGAGCTAACATCCGTGCCCATCTTCCTCTACTTTTTATGTGGGACGCCTACCACAGCATGGCTTGCCAAGCGGTGCCATGTCTGCACCCAGGATCCAAACCAGCAAACCCTGGGCCACTGAAGGGAAACGTGGGCACTTAACCCCTGCGCCACCGGGCCAGCCCCAACATTTGGCTTTTTAACAGTTTAGGACAATTGCAAACAGTGCAGCTGTTTTTGCATGTCTATTGGAGCATATTTGTATATCTTTCAGTTGGGGTATATACCTAGGATTGAAAAAGCTGGATAACAGGATATGTTATTTCCAAATTTAGTAGGTAATGCTAAATTCATTTCCAAAGTGATTGTATCAGTTTGTGTGGGTGCCAGCACTACTTGAGGGTTCTTATTCCATAGCCTCACTAACACTTAGATTGTCAGTCTTTTAAGTTTTAGCCATTGTGTTGGGTATGTACTGGCTGTTTTAAATTTTCTTTTCTTTGATGACTAATGAAGTTGGTAATTTTTTTATGTTTATTAACTATTGTGACATTCCATTCAGACTTTTACTCAATTTCACATTGGAATGTCTATCTTTTTCTTATTGATGTGTATGAGTTCTTTTATATTCTAGATATGAACTCTTTTCTATGATATGTGTTGAAATGCTTTCTCCTTTCTGCAAGTTGACATTTTTACTTTGTAAAATGACATCTATTGATCAAAAATGGTTTTCAATTTTAATATATTCCTTTATATTTAATATTGCCCCGAATTGTGAAGATGCTCTTCTATGCTGTATTTTAGAAGCTTTTTTATGTTCCATATTTAGATCTATAATTAAGCCAGAATTTCTTTTTATATGTGCTGGGAAGTAAGAGGAAATTTGATATTTCTCCATATGAATGTCCAAGGACGCAGTCCCATTAAAAAGACTTCTTTCCCCCACTGCTCTGCGGAGCCACCGTCGTCGTAAATCACACGTCCTTGGATTTGTTTCTAGATTTTCTATTTTAGATGATTGTACAATTTTTCTTGGCTTGTGCCAATACCACGTTTTTATAATTACTGTTGCTTTACAGTCTTGATAACCTATAGAGCCATTCTTTGTTTTATTGTTCTTCAAGTTCTCTTTGGTATTCGTGGCCCTTTGCGTTTCCATATAAATTTCAATATAAAATTTGGAACCAGATTGTCGATTTGGAAGTGCATTATATCCATAGATGAATTTGTGGAGATTGGACATCTTGACAATAATTAGTCTGTCAATCCATGAACATGGGTTGTTTCTTTCTATTTATTTATATTGTCTTTAAGTTCTCTCAGTGAGGTAGGTTTTTTGTGTATGAAGTGGTCTCTCAGACATCTTTCATTTATTACATTTTATATTTTGAAGCTATATTTTAAGGTACAGATAAATTTGGATTATGATATATTCCTAAGAGACTGACATCTTTGTTGTTATGAATGTCCTTTTTCATCTCTGGTAATGCTTATGCCTTAAAATCTACTTTGTCTGATATTAGTACAGTGACACAAGCTTTCTTCGGTATATGTTTGCCTGGTGTATTCTTTGCGTATGTGCCAATGCCCCACCCATTTTCCTCCAGGTCTTCCAGCCTCTACCCATTACTCAGTTCCAAAACTGCTTTCACATTTTTAGGTATTTTTAACAGCAGCATCCCACTCCCGGTACCAAAATCGGTGTTAGCTTGCTAGGACTGCCATAATAAAATATAATTCTTGTGGTTCTGAGGCCAAAAGTCCAAGATCAAGGTGCCAGAAGGTTTGGTTCCTGTTGAGGGGCTCTCTTCCTGGCTTGTAGGCAGCTGCCTTCTCACTGTATCCTCATGTGGTCTTTCCTCAGAACGTGCCCATGGAGAGAACAAAACATCTGTTATGTCTCTTCTTATGAGGACCCACATCTGTCAGGGTCTCACTCCTATGATTTTACTTAATTTTAATTAAAAAAAAGGCCCAATCTCCAAATACTGGAGGTTAAGACTTTAACATATCAATTTTAGGGGGGCATAAACATTAAGTCTTTACTGAAAAATTTTAAATTAGAGTTTAGTTTTTTTAAAAATATAATTAACAATATTTGACTTTGCATATACAGTTTTGCTAATTGATTTCCAGTTGTCTTTCCTCTTCTGTCTTTTCTCATCACTAGCATTAGCTTTTGTATTTTACATTCTTTTAGTCTTCTCTTAGAGGTATCCTTAATAATACATACATAATTACATCAGTGATATAAATAGTAAATATTAATTTAGATGAACCCACGATTTTACCCTTTCCATGGCTTTTGATTCCTTTCTGCATCTTCAAGCTTTCATTTGAGATGATTTACTTTCTGTTTAATAACTACTCCCTGGTATTTTATGTAGTATTGATCTGCTGCTGAAAAGTGATTTCAGATTTTGGCTTTCTTAAAATATTTTTCTTTTCTTCTTATTTATTTATTTATTTATTTGCTGAAGAAGAGTGTCCCTGTGCTAACATCTGTGCCCATCTTTCTTTATTTTGTATGTGGGATGCCGCCACGGCATGGCTTGATCAGTGGTACATAGGTCCATGCCTCGGATCCAAACCTGTGAACCCTTGGCCACTGAAGTGGACCATGTGAAATTAACCACTACACCACTGCGCTGGCCCCTCACTTTTATTTTATTTATTTATTTTTAATAATTTATTTATTTTTTGAGAAATATTAGCCCTGAGCTAACATCTGTTGCCAATCTTCCTCTTTTTTTTTTTTTTTTCACTGAGGAAGACTAGCCCTGAGCTAACATCCATGCCCTTCTTCCTCTACTTTATATGTGGGCCACCTGCCACAGTATGGCTTGCCAAGTGGTGTGTAGGTCCGCACCCAGCATCCAAACTGGTAAACCCCGGGCTGCCGAAATGGAATGTGCAAACTTAACCACTGCACCACCGGGCTGGCCCCTTCACTTTTATTTTTGAAGGATATTTTCACTGTGTATAAATTCTAGATTAGCAGTTATTTTCTGTCTGCGCTTTTTGTGGTCTTCCTATTTTCATTATTTTTGTTGAGAAGGGAGCTGTAAATATTAATGTTTTTTTGAATTATATATGTATAATACTGAATATTTTTTAGTTATATATTTTATATATATATATATGATACCAGCTTTTAAGATTGTCTTTGCATTTGATATGTCTAGGTATTAATTTTCTTATGTTAATCCAACTGGGATATGTCTATCTTGAACAGAGCTTAATATCTTTCAACCATTATCTTTTAAAATGGTACTTTTGTTCCACTGTCTCTCTCACCTCCCCTCTGGATCTTCAGTTAAAGCTATGTTAGATACTTTCACTATGTTCTCTATTTTTCCTGTGTTCTTTTCTGTATTGGCCATTATTTTGTCTCTCTTTGTTTAATTCCAGACATTTTTTATGATCTAACTTCTAGTTTACTAATTCTTCATCTGTGTCCAATGGATGTTTATTGATTTAATTCTTAATTAAAGTTAATTTTTTATTTATTGAAACCCATTTGATTCTTTTTATTTTTTGTCATTGTCTGCAGACATTATCAATCTTGCGTTCTATGTTCTTAAACACATTAAGCATTTTATGGATTGAAGGTTTGTGTGCTGCCAAAGTTCATGTGTTGAAGCCCTAAGCCCCGGTGTGACGATATTTGGAGACAGGGCCTTTGGGAGGTAATTAGATTTAGATGAGGTCATGAGGGTAGTGCCTCATAATGGGAATAGTGTCCTTAAAAGAAAAGGGAGAAAGACCAGGGCTCTCTCTCCACCATGTGAGGATACAGCAAGGAGTCATCTGCAAGCCAGAGAGAGGGCTTTCATTGGAGCCAAACCTGTCAGCACCTTGAAGTTGGACTCCTCAGCCTCTAGAACTGTGAGAAATAAATATATCCGTGTTTAAGCCACCCCGTCTATGGTATTTTATTATAACTGCCCAAGGTGACTATGACAAAGCATTACCAAAAATGTTTGTTTTATAGCTCCCTTATTTGCATGTCTTCTATGTTTGTTTCCATCGCCTGCGTTTGCTCAGTTTTCAAGGAAATGTCTTCTGGATGCTTGGTTATTCTTTTTATAATACCTTTATTGAAATATAATTCATATACTATACAATTAGTCCTTTTAAAGTGTACAGTTCAGCAGTTTTTAGTATATTCAGAGTTGTGCAACCATTAGAATTATCTAATTTCAGAACCTCTTTGTCACTCCACAAAGAAATCCTATACCTATTCTTACCTCTCCCCAGCACTTGACAACCACTATTCTACTTTTTATCTCTATGAATCTGCCTATTCTGGACGTTTTATATAAATGAATTAGACAATTTATGGTCTTTTGTGACTGGCTTCTTTGATTTAGTATAATTTTTTCAAGATTCATTCATGTTGTAGCGTGCATCAGTACTCCATTCCTTTTTATTGCTGAATAATATTCAATTATATGGATAGACCACATTTTATTTATCCATTCATCAGCTGATGGACATTTGATTTGTTTCCATTTTTTGCCTGTTACAATAATGCTTATGAACGTTTCTATGCACACTTTTGTCTGGATGTATGTTTTCAGATTTCTTGGCCATAAACATAGGAATGGGATTGTTGGAGCATATGGTAATTATGTTTAAGATTTAAAGGAACCAATACATTGTTTTCTAAAGTGGTTGTACCATTTTACAATCCCTCCAGAAATGTATGAGGGTCCCAATTTTTCTGCATCCTCACCAACACTTGTTATGATTTGCCTTTTTCATTTTAGCCATCCTAGTGAGTGTGAAATGATTTCTCATAGTGGTACTTGGTTATTTTAAAAAAATATTTTGGGTGTGCAAAACACATATAGAATAGTGCACGGAATGACCATAACTGTTTAACAAGCACTTAGATAGGAAAAGAGAGTATTGCCAGCAAACAAGTTCATTTTTGTTGTCTTTCAATCATTACACAACCCACCCCATTTCAAAGGTAATGACTGTGCTGGTTTCTAACAGCATGCATTAAGTTGCTTGTCTTTCTTCTTTTATAAAAATGCAAGCATGCATCGTATAAATTGAATGGCCTTAATATACAAATGAAATTGCTTTCTAATCATCACTGGAAAGATCCCGTAACAATGACTGCAATTTTTAAAAGAAATCAATGTTAGAAATCAGACAGCTTGCTGCTTTCCTATTTTCCTTTCTTATTTTATTCACATATATCATCTTAATATTTTTTCTATCTCTCCCCCTATGTTGCTTTTTCTCTCTTTTCTTGCCTTATTTGACATTAATATAGTATTTATTTTGATTATTATTTCACTTTTCTTTCTATTTTCCTTTTAGTTATTTTTCTATACTTTCAGTAGTTTTTCTGTGGATTACAACATGTATCCTTAGCTTAATACAGACTAATACGTTATTCCACTTACATTTCTCGGACAAAATAGTGTATCAGCACCTTTTGACTGTGTTTACCCTCCTCCCTGCCTTAGGTATTGCATTTTAATTCAGTATCTTCAAGCCCATGAGATATTATTATTCCTATTACTATCTTGTACTATCTGTATTAATTTAGATTTGCCCATACGTTTACTTTCCATTGCTATCATTCTATCCTGCATTTTTGTGTTTCTGTCTGGCATAATTTTCCTTCTGCTTGAAATTTCCTTTAACCTTTGTTTTATCATAGATCTGGTGATGAGGAATTTTTTCAGGTTTCGTTTAACTTGAAATACCTTTATTTCTTTCACATTTGAAGGGATATGTTCTCTTGGAATACAATTCTAGTGCCCCGTTTATCACTTTAATGATGTCATTCCATTATCTTCTGGTTTCTATTATTTCTGTTTTGAAGACAGTTGTCAAACTTGTTACTGTTCATTTGTAAGTGTTATCTTTTTTCCCCCTCTGGCTATTGTAAGACTTTTTTGTGTGTTTGGTTTTCCAGTAAGACTGTGCTGTGTTTTGATCCACTTTAGGGTGTATAGTACTTCTTGAATTGGTAGCTACGTATCTTTCATCTAATATTGCTTCTGTCTTCTCCCTTTCTGTGACTCCAAATATGTGTATATTAGATCCTTTTTCTATGATCTCTATGGCCTTTGTGTTCTTTTCTATATTTCTGTTCAATTTATCTTTCAAGCTTCACACTTGATATTTTCTGCTAATCTGTCATCTAGTTGGCTCATGCTTTCTTCTCTGCTGTCCAATCTTGGTTTTGTAAATTCCAGAATATCTATTTTATTCTTTTTCTAGAAAATAGATTCCAGTTCTCTGGGGAAATTTTATATTATTGTCCTCTACTTTCTTGGACATATTGATTATCGTTGTTTAAAAATCTGTGTCAATAATTGAGTACCTGCTCATTTGTGGATCTGTTTATATTATCTCTTTTTTTCTTGGCACATTTGGTAATTTAATAGTGAATGCCAGACATCGTCATGCTAAGGTGGTTCTGGATGACTGCCTTCTTCCAGAGAGGCTTTACTCTGTCTCTGGTAAGTAGCTAGTTAGGGACAGATCACCTTACTGCAGCCAGTGCTTGATCTGTCCCAGAGATGGACAGAAGTCTATGAAAGGATCAGACTACTCCTTATTCACTCACACTTCCAGGGGATATCACTCTAGGGGGCTCATTGAGAACCTTGGATGTTTACTAGGGCCCTTCATCCTTGAAAGGTCCTAAATTCCAGGATAGGAGTTTAACATTGTGAGACCGCCAAGAACTCTACTCTGTTTCTCTTCAGCTTCTACATTGCTTCTTTGACTTTCATTCTAGACAGCTTAAGAATTCAACAAAAACTTTTGAGGTTCAGTCTTGTTTCTTTGCACTTCCATTCTCTCTGGTATTTTTGTCCTTAAGGCTTGAGTAGTTTTTCAGCCTTCAGGTTGATTTTTTTCTCCTGTGAGATTGCCAAAACTTTGCTGGCTTCTTTACCCTTTACCAGCTTCCATTTGTCTAGATTCTCAGTTTTCCCCCCAATGCCTCGTATCATCAGATACACAGTTTAATACAGAAAATCTATGCCTTTCCCTTCTATCTGCAATCTTGGCCCCTCAATTTTGACTCTGTTGGCAATGCCTCCACATAGGTAGGTAGGTTCCTTCCTTCCTTCATTTTATCCAGATGTTCTAATTGTTTTTGGTGGGAACCTCAGCTAGATAACGTATCATAGCTAGAAACTAAAGTCAATTCCTTCCTTCCCTCATTTCAGTAATGTTTCCTGAGTACCTACTATATGCCAGGCACTGTTCTCGGAGTTGAGGATATTGCAGTGAAGCAGATTGTACTCACTATGCAGGTTAGAAACAGATTTTACCAGTACCTCAGGAAACCCCCTGTATGCTCCTCCCTCATTCTATATCCATACGCTTCACTAAAAGGTAACCATTATCCTGAATTTTATGTTATTACTGCTATTATTTATAGTTTTTCATATGTGTATATCCTTAAATAGTACTTTATAAAAGTTTTGTATGTTGTTGAATTTTATAGAATTGAAATTGTATTATATATCTTCTTTTATTAATTTCGGTCCTTGGTACAGCAATTTGTATTTTAACAGTTGATTCTAGTAAAATGTCTTAAATGGACTACTCAAGAACAAAGAAACGTACGTGAGGCCCTTTATCTGTGAACAGGGTAGAGTACCCTACAGCAGCTCTGATTTTGCTTTTCTGCTTATGGGTTGTAAGCTCTCTCAAAGCTAGACCATAACTTGGTGACTCTGTTGCTGCAGCAAATAGTGTATAATGGGGCTCAGTAGACAAGAGCTAAATTAAGTCAATAATGAAAAGGAAGTCCCCAGTGCTAATGAACGGTGACCACAGGAAGCACAGGTGTCAAAGGCAGAGTATTGAGGCATTATAGTGAGTTTGTGGTTTAGTGGAGTGTTTCATTTTTAAAAAGTGCTGAGATTACTAAGAACTTAAGTTTATCAAGCCTTTGGGGCTATTTCCGTAGGGGGAGCTAGAAAAATGGGCTTGCTCACTCAGTGAGATATAATCCTGACGTTTTCCTGAGTCAGTTTCAACCCCCACAAAGCATCTTGCTGTGTGTCAGTGTGAAGTTTGCAGACTTGTCATGTGTCTGTGCCAGATGCTGCGTTGCCATCCTTTAGCCCTGTTTTGTGAGAGCGGGCTCCACTGAATATAACAAGAACATTTAAAAATTAATAATGGAAGACAGTTTCCTTTAAAATTTTAACTATATTGTAAAAGGAAACATTCCCTCACCCTCCACCCCCCACCCTGCCCCAGTCCATCATGCTTTTAAACCAGGTTCTGGCAGCTAATGAATAATAGAGACAAAATGTAGTTCTTTTTCTCCCTTGTGAAATACTGTGTTATTTGTTATTCATGAGTTCTTGTTTTCCTGGAAGATTGTTTGATGAAATATGTGGGTGATGTGTACCCTATCATTGCCTGGAGGCCTTTTAGGTTTCCTCTGAGTGTTTTCCTTTTGTTTTAATAAACTTGCAAATGGTTGTGGAGAAGAGCCACTGAATGTTAGTGTAATTAACCTATTTTAGTACCAAGTCCCGAAAACCCACTCCCAATTCTCTAACAGATTTAACATTTTACAGTATTTCCTCACAAGTAACAAAGAAAGAATAAACGAAAAATACAAGCCACTGTCTTTTAAAAATAATCTAGAAGACCCAGTTACTATTTCATCTTGCCAGTGTCAAACCTTTCCTCTTTCTTTATGCCTCTGTGGTGTTGCCATCTGCTTTTTGAATAAGACTTAGTAAGTTCAATATAGCAGAAAAGTCTTTCTGGAATTAGGTAAGTCTTCTGCCAAAGGAGAGCAGAGCCATGTTTCTACCACCAAAGAAAAGAGTGGCAGTCCGGACTGCCATGAAAAGCCCTGACTTCCGTTGCTGGACTTGCTGAGTTGAGTTTGGGACTAAGCGTCTATGAAGTGGGCTCTTCATTCTCCTTAGACCCTCAGGGGCTTCTGTTTTCAGGAATTCAGGTGGAGAAGAGATACTCTGCTTGTATGTCTGGGACCAAAGATTCATTTCCTAAGATCTGAGCTAAGGGTAGGGAGATGCTTATTGTTTAAATTTGTAACAGGTGTAGGAATTAACTGCATTTCTTAAATATATTTTATATATACAATTTTAAATTACTAACCTTCACTTACTTGAAGCTGAATGATCCAGGAAACTGATCCATTTGGAATATTGCCTGAAACCAAGAAGAATGGAAAAGTAAAGGTCTTGGAACAATCGAAACAGATTCCAAAGCGACCATGCACTACCTCTGCTCCTGTTCATGGAATTCTCTGCGCCCATGCTTCTTAGAGAGCAGTCGTTTCTCTCTTTGGAGCCAGACCCCTGGGTTGAATCCTGGCTCTGCCAGTTACCAGCTGTGTGGCTTTGGCCACGTTACTTTTGCAGTCTGTGCCTTAACTTTCTCATCTTTAAGATGGAGATAATAATAGAAGTGACACAGAATTAAAAGTGTTAATACTTGTGCAGCCCTTAGAATAGTGCCTGGCATATAGTAAACACTCAGGGAATATGAACTATTTATTATCTTGTGTACTCTTACTTTGTAATTTGTTCTCTCATCTACTCTTGCTTTTCTTGCTTGGTGATCTTGTATAAAGGCAATTATAACCATAATAGAGAATGGAAAAGACACTTCTAGAAGTAAGTCCATATTTTACAATTAAAATATGACAACTGGTAGCTCAAAATAAAGAAGAAAAAAGAAAACATAAAATTAAGCTTAAGAACTCAAAAAGTACAGCAGACTCAGCTACTTAGTGGATGAGAAAGCAGCCATAACCCTTCGATAGCTCCAGAGGGTGTCACTGTATTTCAGCGCAGTTCAGTACCTATTGTTCAAAGTAGTGATTCTGACTCATAAAGATGTTAAATTCTGTTCATAGTGTTCAGTTTAGAGCGGGCAGAAAGTGTGTCACATTTTAGCAAGATTCCAAAATAAAGGTAAAAAAAAAGAAGGGTATTTAAAGGTTTCTGGAGGGTTTTGAATTATATAGATTTTATCATATTTGTATTTTTTTGCCTCCTTGTTTCAGTCAAAATTAGTTTTTCTTCGGAATGTTGTGTAAATGAGATCTTTAGGCACAAGCCTAGTTTCCGTTAAATGCTGAACAACACTTCCTCTGTACATATCTGCTTTTAGCCTTCATTTTAGCCATTCCACTGCTCAATGGTACCTCCAGACAAAATCTTCACGACTGTCAAGCTGGCCAGGTCTTGCTCTGCAATTGTTTACCAGGAGTTGAGATGAACTATCTGCCATACCAATTATCTGTTGTGCTATGAGCTGTAGCGTTTACATACACATTGTTGAGGAAGAAAGAGCATTTTTCTCTAAACTCTTTTTTATTTTTAATTGTGGTAAAAAACACATAACAAAATTTACCATCTTAACTATTTTTAAGTGCACAGTTCAGTAGTGTAAATTGTATTCACACTGTTGGGTAACAGATCTCTAGAACTTTTTCCTCTTGCCAAACTGAAACTCTATGCCCATTAAACAATTCCTCATTTCCCCTTTCCCCCAGCTCCTGGCAATCACCATTCTACTTTATTTTCCTATGAGTTTAATTACTTTAGATACTACATATAGGTGGAATCATATGGTATGTGTCTTTTGTGACAGGCTTATTTCCCTTAGCATAAAGGTTCATCCGTATGGTAGCATATGACAAGATTGTCTTCTTTTTTAAAGCTGAATAATAATTCCATTGTATGTGTATACTGCATTTTCTTTACACATCCATCAGTGAACATTTGAGTTGCTTCCACCTCTTGGCTATTGTGAATAATGCTTCAATGAACATAGGTGTACAAATACCTTTTCAAGACCCTGCTTTCAATTCTTTTGATATGTACTCAGAAGCGGGATTACTAGCTCATGTGGCTATTCTATTTTTAATTTTTTGAGGAACTTCCATATTGTTTCCATATCAGCTGCACCATTTTAATATCTCCACCTACAGTGTATAAGGATTCCGGTTTCTCCACATCCTCACCAACGTTTGTTACTTTGTTTTATTGGTAGTGACCATCTTAATGAGTGTAAGGTAATACCTCATTGTGGTTTTGATTTTCATTTCTCTAAAAATTCATGATGAGCATATTTTCATATGCTTGTTGGCCATTTGTAAATCTTCTTTGGAGAAATGTCTATTCAAATCTTTTCCCATTTTAAAATCAGGTTATTTGTTGTTGTTGTTGTTTAGTTGTGTGAGTTATTTATATATTCTGACTATTAACCCCTTATCAGATATATGGTTTACAAATCTTTTTTTCCCTCTCATTCCATAGGTTGCCTCTTCACTCTGTTTATTGTTTCCTTGGATGCACAGAAGTTTTTTGTTTGATGTAATCCCATCTGCGAATTTTTTGCTTTTAGTGTCATATCCAAGAAATCATTTCCAAATGCAATGTCATGAAGTTTTTCCCCTTTGTTTTCTTCTAGGAGTTTTATGGTGTTAGCCCTGTTTAGGCCTTTAATTCGTTTTGAGTTAATTTTTGTATATGGTGTATGTGGATATGCAGTTTTGCATGTGGATATGCAGTTTTCCCAGCACCATTTGTTAAAGAGACTGTCCTTTCCCCTGTTGTGTGGTCCTGGCATGCTTGCAAACATCATTTGACCATTATACATAAGGGTTTATTTCTGGATTGTTTGTTTTGTTCCATTGGTCTATATGTCTGCCTTTATGCCAGTATCACACTGTTTTGATTACGGTCATACATTGCTTAATGATGGAGATATGTTCTGAGGAATGCACTGTTAGGCAATTTCATCATTGTGCGAACATCATAGAATGTATTTACACAAACCTTAGTGGTATAGCCTACTGCAATCCTAGGCTATTTGTACTAATTTTATGGGACCACCATCATATATACAGTCCATTGTTGACTGAGACATCATTATGCAGCATGTAACTGTACTGAAACTTTGTAATATGCTTTGAAATCAGGAAGTGTGAGACCTCCAATTTTGTTCTTCATTTTCAAGATTGTTTTGGCTATTTGGTGTCCTTAAGGTTCCCTATGAATTTTAAGATGATTTTTTCTATTTCTGCAAAAGTGCCATTGGGATTTTTTAGGGATTTTAATAGGAATTGCATCAGATATTATGGGCATTTTAACAAAATTAAGCCTTCCAATCCTTGAACATGGATATCACTTCATTTGTCTGCACTTCTTTAATTTCTTTCAGCAACATTTTGTAGTTTTTAGTTTAGAAGTCTTTCACCTTCTTGGTTAAGTTTATTCCTAACTACTTTATTCTTTCTGAAGCTGTTGTAAATGGGGTTGTTTTATAAATTTCCTTTCCAGATTGTTTGTTGTTAGTGTATAGAAACCAACCAATTTTGTATGGTTGTTTTGTATACTGGAACTTAGATGAATATGTTTATTAGTTGTAGCAGTTTATTTTATTTTTTATGTGGAATCTTTAGGGTATTCTACATACAAGATCACATCATCTGCAAAGAGAGATAATTGTACTTGTTCTTTTCATTTTGGATGCCTTTTATTTCTTTTTCTTGCCTAATTGCTCTGGCTGGGACTTTCAGTCCTATGTTGAATAGAAGTCCTATGTGGGCATCCTTGCCTTGCTACTGAACTTAGAGGAAAAGCCTTTAGCTTTCTACCATTCAGTATGATGTTAGCTATAGGCTTTTCATATATGGCCATTATTGTGTTGGAATAGTTTCCTTCTATTCCTAATTTCTTGAGTGTTTTTATTGCAAAAGGGTGTTGCATTTTCTCAAATGCTTTTTCTGCATTAATTGAAATGGTCATATGGTTTTTGTCCTTCATTCTGTCAATGTGGCGTGCTACATTGATTTTTGTAAGTTGAACCGTCTTTGCATTCCAGGAATAAGTCCCACTTGTTCATAGTGTATAGTCCTTTTAAAGTGCTGTTGAATTTGGTTTGCTAGTATTTTGTTGAAGATTTTCACAACAATATTCATCAGGATTATTGGTATGTAGTTTTCTTGTTGTATCTTTGTCTGGCTTCAATATCAGGGTAATACTGGCCGCATAAAATGAGTTAGGAAGTGTTCTCCAGTTTTTTGGAAGAGTGTGAGGAATGTTGGTGTTAATTTTTCTTTAAATGTTTGGCAGAATTGCCCCATGAGGCTATCTGGTCCTGGGCTTTTCTCTGTTAGGAGGTTTTTGGTTACTGATTCAATCTACTTACTAGTTGTAGATCTGTTCAGATTTTTTATTTCACCATGACTCAGACTTGTAGGTTGTGTGTTTCTAGTAGTCTATCCATTTTCTCTAAACTCTTGACCAACCTTTGTTTTCCATCTGGATCTGGATTACTCCCAAGAACCTGACTTTGATTGTGGGTTCTCAAGAGCTCTCCTTAGTAAATCTCGGCTGATGGCTTGGTAACGTTCAGCAAAGAGGGCATCCAATCTTGTGAGCAGTTACCTCATTCGCAAGGATACTATAACTCTTAGTATAAGAAGATTGTTTATCAAAAGCTATCATGGAACAGCTGCCCTCATGAGGAAGAAGTGCTGCTATTTCCATTTCTACCCTCTTGGACTTACATAAAGATAAAGTAGAAAAGTTTAGACTTGAATATAAAAAATGAATATCTAAAATGAATATCTTAAATAAATGTTAAGGTAAAATTCTGAAGATTTTTTTCCTGTATTGAGGATCTGTTTATATTCTAAATCCTTAAGGATAAAAAAATTATAAAAAGCAGCTCCTCAGTCCAAATACAGTAAACATAGGTTGAGTAGTCACCATAATTATGGAGATTCTTTTAAAAACTAACTCGCCTACTAAACTCATTGCCTGATCTTGAAAATGTGTACGTTTGGTTGGGAGGTGGCAGAGGTGGAGTAGGTACAGAATGGTGCAGGAAAGTAAGGGTAAGTTGAGTGCAAAATTATGATAATTAATAGAAAAATGAGCCAAGATCACTTGTATACTCCAAGGCAAATGTGTGTCAGCAACAGCACATTAGGTTTCACGCAGGCCTCGCAGTCTTGGAGTGAGTACAGAAGGGTGATCTTCTTTTGTTGAATTTAATTGACTGAATGTCTTTTTGTTTCTGGTGAGAATATAAGATAATTTAAGAATAGAACAAAGAGTTTGAGGTAACTAATAATTCGTATTGCTGTGTTTCCCATAATAAAATTAGGAAGCATGTTTTTAAGTTCAGGGGAATTTATATTTGGCAATACTTATCTAATCAACTAGATTCTTTTTAACCTTCACTTTTCTTTCATCTCTAGAGTTAGCTTATAACAAAGAGATATTCTTAATCCGGTAAACTTTCAGATCTGCCTTAACCATTTAACCTTCTCAACCGAGTCACTGTTGTAGCGCTGAGTCATATTATCAGTGAATTAGTGCTGTTTTAATGAGTAGCATTAACCTTCAAATTCCAGTGAGGGAGAATATTGAAAGTACACTACTATATTCTTAACATCTAAGACTTACTTTACCCAGATAAATTTTTGCTGCATGAATGTTTAATAGATGTGACTTACAGGAAATTCCACATGATATGCTCATAGTATCGCAATGTAGTTAATGAAAGAATGATACCACACAATTGCTCTTCTTAGTATCCTTTGCTTCTTCCTTTCTGCCTAACCTTTTAGCACGAGAGTGTCCAAGTCTCACCACTTTGGACCTATTTTCTTCACTGCCTATAGGAACTCCCTTAGTAATTTAGTCTTATCTGATTTCATAGCTTTATCTATCATCTTTATGCAAATGAATCCCAAATTATACAGCCCAGACAGCTCTCCTAAACTCCCTACTACTTTCTCAGGCTTCCTATTTGACACCTGGAGTTAAATTTCAAATAGACACTTCACACTTAAGATTTGCAAAACTGACCTTCTTCTCTTTCTCCCAAATCTACTCCACCTGCAGCCTTCCCAGCTCAATCATGGCAACTCCATTCTTAAGGTTGCTCAGGCCAAAGTCTTAGAGTCGTCATTTGTTCTTCTCTTCCTCTTATAGCCCATATTTAACCTATTAAGACATCTTGGTGGTTCTACCTTCTTCAGACTGTACCTGAATCTGACTGAATGATTGTTCTTACAAATTAAAAGACTAAGGCTCAGAGAAGTTAAGAGAATAGCCCAATTCACATAGCTAGTAAGTGATAAAGTCAGAATTCAAATCTTTATTTTCTAACTGACCACAAATAATATGCTCTTTTCACATTACTAATGCTTCTCCAAAGTAGATGTTATAATTGGCTTTTTATTTTTATAGTTCAGAAATATAATCTTATTTATTTGTATGGCTGGATCTTTATAAATAATACGTGTCATTTCAGTTAGGTTCTATAGGAATTTCATAAATACTTGCCAACTCACTTTGATTGATGGGTACTTATCTGCCCTTGTATTTTGCTCTGGGTCAAGAACTGTGTTTTCAATTGCAAGATATAATTGGATATAATCATGTATTGAGCAAAGAAAACGGGAATTAATGAAATAAAATATTGGGGAAGATTTTTTAGAAAGTTCTTTTTCAAATATTTTCTTGCTATTTCTCTGTGGATTTGGGACATGTAGAACTCTTGCTATGCTATATACAAATACTTTTCTATTTGCTGGAGTTTTCATGATAGGTAATATTAATCTTCATACTAATCCTTAAAGCTTAGACTGTGGAATTATCTTTTTAACTATTTAGGATTTTCTCTCAAGGGCCTCTGTATCAGAGGGAGCATTTCATAACGTTTAAATCTGCTATATTCTAAGCTCCTCCAATAGATTATAGTGGCAAAAAAGCAAAGGCTCAGGACCTTGGTAGAGAGATATCAGAAGAGAAATTTCTGTGTTGATTAAATTGTTGCAACACCCCTGTTCTACTGATGTACTGTTTGTATGTTTATAGAAGTTATTCCATGCATATGTAATTCAATGTAGCAGAAATGAAGTATGTCAAGCTGAATTTTGCTAGAATTAAGTGATGTCCTTGACAGAAGACAAGATTAAGCTTTTGGGAGATGTCTATTATGTCTACTAGTATGACATATTTGCAAAGCTGATCATTGTTTTTCTTCTTTTTATGTACATGAAGAATATTTATCTATGAAACAGATTTTAGGTAAAAAGTCTTTGAGATCATTATTCCATATTTTTTTCTCTTCTAAATTTTCCTTTTAAAGTTTACCTGTTTTGTTATCCCATCAATTTGTGTTATTTTGTTTTAAGGATGAAATTCGTTGAATATTTAACCATAAAAGCAATTTTCACATCTCAAATTCTATGTATCTATCTGTCTACCTACCTACCTACCTCTGCTTTGATAAAAATATTTAGCATAGAATCACTTTTAAATATTCTTATAGGCTTTGGAAATATCTCTTGAAGAAGTAAGATGAAGTCTGAGGCATTAAAAACAAAAGCTATGTCTAGTAACTACTTCCTATGGCAAATGAATGAGTTAAAGAGTGTAGTAACTGCAGCTGTAATGGCATATATTTAGAAAGGAAACTCAATTTGCTACTTCTAAAAAAATGTCTGTTGGCAAACAAACCTAAAATAAAAGTTTAAAAAGAGATATTTTATTTCTGGGAAATGTGATAGTTCTGTTACCATGTGCAATGATGGATATCTGTGGGTCTTTATACTGTGAAATAAACTATGATCAACTATAGTGCTGTCTTTTCTTTTTCATAGTGTATGCCAATTAAAGGCCTAGGATTCGTGCTTGGAGCCTATCAGTGCATTTGCAAAGCAGGATTCTATCATCCTCAAGTCTTCTCAGTGAACAACTTTCAGAGTAAGTGCCCTTTGCTTCTGTACATGTATCTGAATACACATAATATCTACATAATTATTCAAATTTTCTTTTAACCTCATTGGAGTTGTATGGTTAAATCTGGTTGGACTTTCTTTCATCACTTAAGGAGTTTTTACTTTGGTCATCTACAATACTCCAGAGTACCACAAAAAAAGTGTGTTCATTTTAGGTATATTTTAGTTTTCAATAAATTTTAAAAGTCTGAAAATATTGTAGTTAGTAGGTAAGACCAATTAGAGTTCAGTTATTGAGCACTGTTGCTGCAGAAAGTTCCTAAAACTAATTTTGTTTGTTTATTTTATTTATTTACAAATTTGTTCATATATTAGTTTTCTGTGCTCCCTAAAGATTTGCTGCAAAGTTAACAGTTTAAAGCCACACAAATTTCATACCACACAGTTTTCATTTGTTAGCTTTCCAATCAGGCGTTAGCCTGGTCCTCTACTCAGGGTCTCACCAGGCCAAAATCAGGCATTACCTGAGATGTGATCTTACCTGAGGCTCAGGGTCTTCTTCCAAGCTCATTCAGGTCATTGGTAAAATTCAGTTCCTTGCAACTTTGTACTTGAGCTCCTGGTTTTCTTGCTAGATGTCAGCTTAGGCGTACTCTCGGGTCCAAGAAGTCGCCTCAAAGCCTAGCCATGTGAACATCTCATAACATTACAGTTTACTTCTTCAAAGTTACTTAGAGAATCTTCGTAGTCTGCTCAGACAGAGTCTTCTATAACATAACGTAGTCACGAGAGTGACTATCCCATTGATTTGCCATATATAATGGAACCTAATCAAAGGAGAAACTATCTCATCATATTTACAGATCCACCCACATTCAAGGGAGGTAAGTATACAGGGCATATACTCCAAAACTTGGTCATCTGGTTGTTTTATTTCTACTCCTGAAAAAGTCAATGTTACAATTTGAATATTGATTTTTCTTACTCTATCTCTAGAGAATGCAATGTTGCCACATTGGCTTGTAGCCAGCTATTGGATATAGTAACTAAGAAGGAGTATAGTGGTAAAAGGGAGTAGTTTCATGGGAAGTTAGGATTTGGCATTGATAAAAATAAAGTACAGGTATCTTTTAGATCACCACCCATAAATCTTTGCCATCATTATTATTGGTCTGTATAGGAATTTGCATCTCTACTAGGCATAGTTCAAAGGCTACATTGAGATTGAGACCTGAGTGTCTTCCTCTGGGAAATTTGGTAGACATTTATAAATTTGTTTGTTTTTCTCTTGGAAAACACTATTCTTAATCTGGAGACTGTTTACATTTAACTTCTAGGTTCTGGAGGTAAGTAACATTTTGCTCTCTTCTCAGTCATATAGTTCACAGAGTTCAACCCTTGTTCTGAGTAATTGTTGTGGTCAGAATTCTCAGACGGTGTCCAAGATTCTGCTCCCACATGCACTGTGCAGTCCCTTCCCCTTAAGTGTGGGTGGGACCTGTGAATACCATGGAGTGGTCACTCCCTTGTGTGTGCTATGTTATATAGCAAAGATGATGGTATAGGCATTCCTGTGATTACATTACATTAAATAAGACTCCTTCCCGTAGTAGCAGACTGGAAAGAGATTCTCGTGCTGGCTTTGAAGGAGTAAACTACCTTGTTGTAAGACGGCTACATGGCTAGGACCTGAGAGTGGCCCCTAAGAGCTAAGAACTAAAAGCAGCCAGCAGGAAAACAGGGGCCTCAGTTTTACAACTGCAAGGAACCAAACTCTTCCAACAGCCTGAAAACACTTGGAAGAGGACCCTGAGCTCCAGATAAGAATGCAGCCTGGCCAAAACCTTGATTTTAGTCCGGTGAGACCCTGAGCAGAGAACCCAGTTTCACTGTGCCCAGACTTCTGATTAGCAGAAATTGGGAAATCATAAGTAGCTGTATTAAGCCCTACGTCTCCAGTAACTTATTATGCAGCAATAGAAAACTAATACAATAGCAATGATGATAAGCTGTTTTCAGGATGAGGATGCTTTTCCCTGGGTGTACCAACCACCGCAATACCAGAGCCACTTTGGCATTCTTCATGTTTGTGGTCCAAGCATAACATATGATTCAACACTGAAGGATCAAGGGAATAGGTTTTAGCTTATGTTCTGTGAAGGTATTTTGTATCTGGTTTACCCACATTTGTTCTCAGCTCCCACTATGTGACTGAAATAAAATATCTAAATATTGTACAACCAGAGAATGACTGTGCCATTTGCTTATAACACCGCCAGGAGAGACTAGTTAACCTTTAACAACTTATCTTTATTTAATTTGCACACTCCTACTTTCTTCCTTATTTTAAAAGCCAATGTTTTTCACTGGACCTACTCTCTCTAAGAAAAAGCTGCTTCTCCGCATGAGTCTAACTCCTATGTTGTACACACTGCAGCCATGGGAAAAAGGCCACAGCTTTCAGAAACATGATCTATATTTGGGCATAGCTGTGATTCAGGTTGACCTCAGCACATTCTTAACCAGAACTGACCTTCCTTAACGACAGAGCAGAAAGCTAGCTACATGTTATAATTTGAAGTCAGTAAAGTGCTCTTTGACCCAAAATCTCTTTCCTGCTGGCCTTGTCAGTTTGCATGAAAATCCAACATTATTCACTCCGGTCCTAAAGAAAGAATACAACAATCTGACCAGGAATATGAGTTATGACTCACCAGGGTAATCTACCAAAGACTATCCAAACACTTTTTGTATTTTTGGTTTATTATTAAAGTATAAAGTACATATCTCTGTGTTTTAATATATTAGATTCTTAATCATAATATCCAGGCAATTCGTATGAGGAGTTGTTTTGGTATGTTCTTGAGAGGGTATCCATGAAGTGGGGAATGGCCACGTGTAGCCCTGGGGCCAAAGGTAAAGAAGGCATTGAAGACCCCAAAAATGAGATAACGTGTAAAACTGCTAGCGCCGTGCTTGGCATAGGATGTGTCCATAGATGTAGTTAAATAAGTGAATGAATGAATGAATGAATAAATGAATTATATACATACACACATACGCATACATACACACATATGTAAACAAACATTAGTGATATACGTAAGGAGATCATCCTTAAGGACCATTGATCATTATCACTTTGTCTCTCGTATTTTATGATATTAGGGTAACCAATTTTTGAAACTAGAACTTTTGGATAATGAAGTCTGCATGGATCAGAAGGAAGACGGGGCAGCATAAGTCTATAACAATCAGTGTGGCATTGAGAAGGGCACTGGGAAGAATACTTGGGAGTTAGAGGCAAGGAGAGGAAATTAGTTGCCTGATAGGGAAAATGGGATATAGAAAACAGAAAAGGTTGTACCTCAAAGATAAAATTCACTTAATTTATAGTTGTAAGTGGAGAAAAAGACCTGAAATTCTCACATCTCTGTTACAGCCTGTATGCCATTTGGAGAGAAGAGCTAAGATGTGGTGTTGATCTCTTAGAGAAAATGTTAACGTGACTCTTAAAAATCCTACTAATATATGAAGCGATTTAAAATCTTTGTTTAGACCCAGGCCCACAGTAAACAAAGGACTTGTAAAGACCAACAAGAATGTGTTCAAATGATATGATTTAAAACTGTGCTGACAGCCCAGAGACTGTGTTCCAGGCATCTCTTCTGAAATTGGTGGTCATATGTGAGCTAATAGGATCTGACATCTGGACAGTAGCAGAATTTCAGAATAACCAAGTACTGATGTATAACTGTCTCTTCAAATCCAGGTTGTTCACTTCCAGGTTGATGAAATACAAGCTTATGACAAGCTTATCCTTCTCAAATCCGTTTATCTTAGTATGAATTCTGTCTTCAGTGAAACCTCTTTTCTCTTTTATGTGGACACATTACCACCTTTCAGTCTTACATTTCTTGTCTTTTGGGTTGATTTCAGCTCTTGTACATTTGCAGACAAACCCAACTTACAAATGACCCATACCTAGAAATGACCCTCTCTGCTTTGCCAACTCTGGCGCTGTTCACGCTGTGGGGGAAAAAGGCAGAAAAGTAGATATTTTTAAAATGTATAGTCTTGAAAGAAAAAGAAGAGAAGCTCTTTGAAAGCAGTTACAATGTAGGGATGCTGAGCTCGAAGAAAACTGTTAAGCAAGGCTAACATATCTCTGGGAAGAACATCTTTTTTGTTCTGCTCGTCTCTCACACTCCCTCTCCCTTCACTATTTTGTGGTTGGAAAGCTGGAGACAGTTGTCTTTTGCAGAGTAGGACTAGTATCAGTCTAGTACCAATCCCAAACTTGGAACAGATTAAATGACCTTGAACATCACATTCTCATATCAGCATCATCACTTCTGCCGTTGGTCTTACTTATACCTTGTGGTCTGGTTTACTTGTGCTGCCTTGTAGAAACCTCGTCCTAAGCAGTTTACTCCAGTTGCAGTAGCTAAATTCTCCATCTAACTGCCTGGGTTTATGTTTTTGTCTCAGTCCTTTGCCCTATTTTCAATTTTCGTATCTTTTTTCATTAGTCCTGTCTGTAGGGATTGGAGTCCAGTCTCTAAATGTGTCCGGCAGATGGGGTTAGTTGCCAGTGAAAGAGCTCTCAGTGCTGCTAGTCTCCTTGACTGTTGGCTATTGCATTTATGCTGTTTATCTTTGACTGTGTTCTTTTCAGCTATTGGGACACACTCCACCCCATGTTGGACTTCCCTGGTTGCTAAACTCAGAGCTGAATTTCTACCATGGTTTAACACAATAAGTAAGAGCATGATCTTTGGAATAAATCTTACTTAGGTTTGAATTTTGACTACTACTTACTTGGACTGTGCTAAATTATTTAACTTCCCTAACCTGCATTTATGTCCTATAAAATTGGGATAACATCACCCGCTTTCTAGAATTGTTATAAGGATTAAATGAGGGAATGAATGTAAAGTTCTAATCGTAGTAGTTGGCATGTATTAAATGCTCAAAAATGTTATTTCTATGATTATGATTTAGAAGCTTGTGTTTATTCTGCTTACTCCTTTCCTCAAATATTCTACCCATTTTCACCCATTTTATTCAGTATCTGCTCCACTTTCCAGCAGAGAAACATATTTCTAAGTCCCAGACTTTTTAGTTCAGTTTGTCCTCAAAATGAGCCCTGCTCTGAGATATAATACTCATTCCTCCAAAAATCTTCCTTCACTCCTACTAGCTGAAATTTTACTTTATTGGATTTTTTCCTTATTTTATTATTTTTGTTTATTTATATTATTTTACATTACCAGGCTGCTAATTAGAGATTCACTTATGTTGACAATCATCTTCCCCAAATATTAAAAAACCTCTGGCAGGGAAATTTGACCATCAATCATTGACATATCAGCACCTTGTGTAAACAGAATAGTGACCATCCCCCCCAAAGATGTGCATGTCCCAATTTTCACAACCTGTGAATATGTTACCTCATGTGGCTCATATGGCAAAAAGGGACTATGAAGATGTGATTAAATAGGGGTCTTTGAGATGGGGAGATTGTCCTGGATTGTCCAGGTAGGCCCAGTATAATCACATGAGTCCTGAAAAGCAAAGAACCTCTCCTGGCTGTGGTCAGCAACAGAAGTAAGGACACAAGAAGGGGCAGAGAAATGCTACATTGCTGGCTTGAAGATGGATGAATGGGTCTGTAGGTGGGCTCAGGAGGCTGGCAAAGGATAGGAAATGGTGTCTCCCCGAAATCCTCTAGAGAAACGTGCAGCCCTGCAGACACCTTGACTTTAGCTCAGAGAGACGCACGTCAGACTTCTGAGCTACAGAAATACAAGAATGAATATAGCGACATTACGTTTCATATAAGGAGCAATATAATTTTTGTTGTTTTAAGTTGCCAAGTTTGTGGTACTTTGCTACAGCAATAATAGAAAACTCGTACACTCAGTTTCCCACCTAATATTCATCCTAGGATTCGCAGTAGTCCATAGCGTTTTTTCTAGAGGAAATTGTTCACAATTCCAAATAATTGACTTGGAACAATTTCTAATCTGGTGGGCTGTCTGTATTGGGCTGGCCTTTGAGTCAGACAGATGGGTTTGAATCTTGTCCCCACTTACTAGCAGGAAGGAGATTTGGGCACATTTCTCATACAGTCTAGGACTCTTCCCTTATTCATAAAGGAGGAATAGTGAACTCTGTCACCTTGGAAGTTGTGAGGAGTAAATGAAATAATGTATCTCCAAACTTTTAGTGATTATTATATTAATGTGAATATGGAGAATTTAGCCCTTTGTTTATAGTACTGACTTATTGGGTGTTGTGGAGATGGAATGAGTAAATTATCTATAGGCCAAAAATCCATTTGTGTTTAATAATTTTATAATTTATATCAGCATCTTTCTAAGATCTATCTAAGGTGATATTTTTGTGCAAAGGAAAAAAAAAATACCACTAAAGTCACTTATAAGAAATAAAAATCTAGGAGACAATAGAAAAATGAGTGTAAGATGTAGGGTTAGTGTGAAGAAATAGAGGGCAAGATTGAACTCTGACTCTATTCAGAGTGAGGGAATATAAATTTTTAAATTTTTGCACTGGGCTTCATTTTGAACTTATTTTTACAGCTAGCCATTCCTGATGTAAATATATGAAAGTATATTAGCTAAACCTGATTTTAGGATGTGCAGATATCTATTCATGTCCTAACAATAGGAATGTTGTGGATAGCAGTCTAAGTATAACCACAGTCTACTGACTTTCTCTCCTGTGGATATTATACATATTAAACTAAATATTCACAGAAATCTTCTGAATGCATTGCTCATGTGCAGGTACCTTTTCCACTTAATTTTCAGATGTGATTTTATCAAGCTGAATACTGGAGGCACATTACTTTATCATCTGAAACAGATGAAATAACAAGTGAATATATCTTCCCGTGGTTGGCTCATTGCAGCATTATAATACCAAACATTGATTGATGAATAAGTTCCCTTCAGTTCCAATGAAAGAGTAAATATGTGTATGGAAAGGAAGGAGATGTTTACCCTAATCAGGATTTCAGATGAGCATTATTCCTACCTCGAGCTAATGCTGAACTCTTGATGTCCAACTCAATTCTTTGTTACTTCCAGCTGAGTTATGCTCATTATCTGTGACTCATCTTTTTCTCACTCGCCTGTGGAATGGAAGGAGGAGGGGGTAGTGACGTATAAGCACACGGGACTGGATTTGAGAAGGTCCAAGCTCTATCTTCCTCTGCCAGAACCAGTTCTTATCACTGAGGGCCACAACACCTCCAAGAAGGGACCTTTGATTGACTGGTTTGTTGATTGATTTGTATGTCTGAAAATCCATCTGTCAAAAAACATTACCGAGCACTGACTATGTGCCAGACATTGTTTTAGGAACTGGAGAAAAAGAAGTAAAATAAGTGAGCATTCTAAGCTTTCAGTACAGCCTCATGTCTTCTCAGAACATATTGCAATACCCACAAACGACAAATGAGGGCAGTCTTGAGTAAAATACAACTCACTTTCCAATATTAGTAATTTATGTCAGAGGTAAGAGCTTTAAGGTTTAACTGCCCTTGAAGGGTAGGCATGATTTCTATCCTGATACGCAAATGTCCAAATGCTATGTTTTTCCTCTTGTGAAAACACCGTTTTATACTACGGGTGCTTAAGAATCTTAATCAGCAAAACCCTTAATGCTACAGTGATATTTCTCTGTGAGGTTTATACTGTGAAGACCTGAAATACATAACATTTTCTTCAATCTATCTACCTCCTTCAACTCGTTCTTTTCTAAATCAGAGACTCGGTATTTTTCTTCCGTAAAATATGAGAAGAAAACTTTCTGGGGCCCATTTTGACAATATGTGCCACAAGTCATAAAAATGGGCATACATTTTGATCCGTCAGTTTGATACTTCTATAATTTATTCCAAGGAAATATCAGTCTGAGAGATTAAGAAAGATGTATTTTTTTATCAAAAAAAATGGGAGAAGCAGGAGAAAAGTGCCCCTTTAATTCATTTATTAGTTGAATCTTCTGTTCAGAAAACCAAAAAACTGATATTTTAAGAAAATTTCTGGAAAGTTTTAGTGTTTCTTCAACAAGGACTGAAATTGCCACTTGGCTTTTTGTGGTGGATGACCAAATTTCTCAATGTGCACACAATGTGATTGTTTTTGGCAGTAGGCATTCAAATAGAATTTTGCTGCATAAGTTTTCTAATGTGACCTTCTAATTCTATTTGCAGTTCCCTTCAAAGGAAAAGGGATGATATTCCTTGCTGAAAGGAAGAGTTTAAGATATTAATACTTAACTGTTTGTAAGGACAACTTTTCATTAATGAATAATGCAGTTTATTCTTCGCTAAACTTTTTCGTGGAAACAGGTCTGGCTAGAAAGGAATGGCAATGCTATTAACTGAAATTCAGATTTATTGAAGTGAGAGGATGTCTAGGCAAATTATTTAAAACTGCATCTCTGCATTTTCTTTTTGGTTGTTTTGCATTGTCTAACTTATTTCAATAGAAGATTTTAAAAAATCCCCAAATGGGGTGAAATATTTTTAAAAGCATTGTTAATGGTGTTAACTGTTCTAATCGTATTAGAATAGCAATAAGCAGTGCAAAGTTTAAAAGAACAGCATAAAAATAAAGGATTCATGGGGCCGATCTCCCCCCTAGGGCTTAAGTTTGGGCGCTCCGCTTAGGCGGCCTGGGGTTTCACCGGTCTGGATCCTGGGTGCCGACATGGCACCGCTCATCAGGCCATGCTGAGGCGGTGTCCCACATAGCACAACCAGAGGCACTCACAACTAGAATATACGACTATATACTGGGGGGCTTTGGGGAGAAGAATAAAAAAAAAAGATTGGCAACAGTTGTTAACTAAGGTGCCTATCTTTAAAGAAAAAAAAAGAAAGGACTCATTAAGAAATCATCTCCATTTCCTGGTTTAATGGTGGAGAATAAAGTATTGCACTTTACTATTCAATGTAAAATAATGTAGCCAACAGTAACTTACAGGTACATAATTTAATATTTATTGTATGCATTTAGAATACATTATTTTTCAACAGCTGGATGTTTGCTATGTGGTACAATCGTAACACACAGGCACACAATTTAATACTTATGTGCATTTAATATATTTTATTTTTCAACAGTTGTATGTTTGCTATGTGGTACAATCTTAAAAATTTTCTGATTCATTGTTTGCGAAACAAAAACCTTAATGAAACTCATCGAAATTCTCAAACTGATCAGAAAAGTTTTCTGGAAGACTAGAAAAAATACTTTATTGTCTTAATCACACTCCAGATCAGAAACATGAGACATGACACCTAAATAAAATGCATGATCGTGGATTTCATCCTGGATGGATAAAAATAGATACAAAGGATGTTACTCTGAGTATCGATGAAATTTTAATATAGACTATTCATAAAAAATGTTGTATCAATATTAAATTTCCCAACTTTGATAATTGCAATGTGGTTTTGTATGAGAATGGTTTTTTCCTAGGACATACAAACTGAAGTCTTTATGGGTAAAGGGACACAGTATCTCTAAGTTGCTCTCAAATGGTTCAGAAAAAATAGTATGCATATAAATTTATAAACATCTCTCTATCCAGAGAATATGAATGATAAAGTGAATGCTGTAGAATGTAAATAATTAGTGAATTTGGGTAAAGAATATATGGGATTTCTTTGTACTATTCTTGTAGCTTTTCTGTACATTTCAAATTATATCAAAATTAAAAGCTACAAAAATCTACTTTTCAGAACATTATCTATGTTTTAATTGAGATGTCTGAAATTTTTCAATAATTGCTGCATTGATGGGTTAATTAGGTCTTTGGGATTTGGATCAAAAATTCACCTTGGTATTCATTGATATCTAGAGGGAAAGGGTTTTAAAATATTTGTATTTTTATTATAGAGATATTACATTTTCATTAAAGAAACTTGGGAATGTATAGAAAAGTAGAATTTAAAAAGCCATTTGAAAATTTATTGGTCATTTAATTCTTTAATTTTATGGTTTTTATATAAATGTATATGTGATCTTTCTACCAACTTGGTATTGTATTCATCTTAAATATCATACATAGTTTCTTGAACATAATTTTAATAGTCTCATAGAATTCCGTTGAGTAAATGTACAGTGGTTTACTTACACATTCTAAAGTTTATATTTTTACTAATTTATGTAAATATAAAATTATTCTTATATTAAAAATGTCCAGAGGTTTTGTGTGTTTCTGATGTCAATGTAGTAAAATTAAGGTAAGCAAATGGTTTAACATACTGTTCCCAAATTGCCACAATTTATCTTGCCAGGCCCTTGTTTACAGGTGAATGTTTTAGATTCCTCAGACGTCCTGTGATGCCACTGTAACCTTCTCCCAATGTCCTTCTCTGTATTTTTGCTCAAAGCAGCGTACTTGATCACCCATATAATGAACTGAAAAGCTGCTATTGTCAAAGCTAATAGCTCTTTCTTTCTGTCACTTGTCTTCAGGAAGTATTTCTTTTATCTGAAAGTTCCAAGTATCATCTTCGTTTTCAAGCTTTAGCAAAGCAGATTGGGATTCTGTGCATAGAGGATGTTTCAAGTTGCTCAGAACTGAAATTTCCAAACCAAATTATCATCCAAGATGATTTCTAAACAGATTTTCCTATAGGTTCTAAAGACACCTGTAATAACTTATATTCTTAACATATTTTTCCAGGTTATATCTAGCATCTTGAAAAATACCATTTTGAATACACTCTTAGGTACACATGGTTTGAGAGCATGAAGAAAGATTTATTGAGTTGAATGTTATTTTCAACCACACATTTCTATTACAGATAATTTATTCTTTTGGGGAGCACTTGCATCATTAGCAATTATTTGCTGAGTATCCAATATATACAAAATATTCTGTTTAGTGCTGAGTGTATAAAGAAGTATATAAATCATGGCCCTTGTCCTACACAAACGTAAAATTTTAAACCATTATAAACTTACGTTTCCATTCAGTAGATTAACAAAAAGCCTCTTATTATTATTTAGTGGTAGTATGATTTCTCTTAGCTGCACATATTCCCTTGTCCTGGACAGAGAAATTCAGCATAAATTGATAAAATATTTTTGGAACCAGAAGATTATTTAATCATGCTTTGAGTTCTACAGGGAACACTGAATGTAGAAAGCTCTATGCTTAATCTTGGCTTTTTTTGAGCTTTAGAAATCAGATCTCTGACTTTCAGTTTTGCCTTTTCTCCGTTTTACCACTTTGTGTTGCTTATAGAACCTCACGATTTTTCATCGTTAATTATTAAAGAGCAAGTTTCTCATGATCACCCTTCACTAGTTGACATTTGTGAGTTGATCTTGTGATACTTCAGAGCACAGAGAATAAAATGTGATCATGATTTATTCTCTAACAAATTGCCCTTATCCGTGAATATTGAAGCATTCATCTAACCAATGTAATTTAGTATTACTTATATCAAGAAATATAGAATGGTTGTAGTTATGTCAATTCCAACCTTTTATCTAGCTGCTACTAGTTCAGTAGACATAATAGCTGTTAACTATTATTTCAGTCCTACCTGAGGAAGATAATGGACTGCATGGGCTTTTTCTGTTGTATGTCCTGCACTCATGATTGTATTTTATGGCCCAATATACTGGGCCTTGTGTTATTTTAATCTAGGTTGGAAAATAATGATATAAAACCATTATTCTATTCTTAGAGCGTTCATAGTTTATTTGGGTACAGAATGTAGATCTTTGGAACTCTAGCAGTAAGCAGAGTACATAAAGATAGTCACAAGGGCTTGGAGCCTCGGGAAGAGAAGGGAACAAAGAGTAGATGAGTTATGAGACGCTCTCTGTGTTGTTGTGGATCTCTGGATAAAAAGTTGGTGAGAAGAATAATGGGGCAGGGTGGGTGCATTACGTCCAGCTTTGGACAGCAGGAATGGACTATTCAACAGGGCTGTCTGAGACTCGTGGCTTCCTGAATTCTTCCTCCCATTCTCTGCTTCAATAGGTTGAATGTAGACAAGTAACTCAGTCTTCCCAGTAAATAAGAATTGGGAGAAATTGTGATCACTATGAAAGAACCTTGATTTACATAAGTAACAAAATATATCAATGTAGAGGGAGCCTAATTAGGAAAGATCCATGAGCAACATAATTGGCTTAGTAAAAGAAATATATATCTTTCTATCATAATGCAGAAATGATATATCTAAGTCTGATTTAGGCACGAGATTTTACAGTAAGGGAAAGAAGGAAAGAAGAGAGCCTAATTTTTTGTCAGTTATATCAGTTTAATACACACAAAATAAATTTCAGAAAGAATGTACTCCATTTTCAATTGCAGAAGAAAATTTTTTCTTTTTTTATCCTAGGATATGTCTTATGGAGAGGAAACAATAACTGATCTTAAACCCAAATGTTTAGACTGTTAGGGAATGTCTTATGGGTCTTTTACAATACTCTACAAGGATCAGTTGTTGAATTTGGCAAAATCTGAGGAGAGAAACTGTTTTGCTATTTTTTTTGCTAACATGAAATTAAGGTTGTTCCTTTGGCCATAAGTTAATCTTATTGGGCCTCCAGATCTTAACAACCCTATTCGGGTAGTTTGATTAACCCAGCTGATTAGAGTATGTCACCATACTATGATTTGGTTACAATCTGCATAACAAAAAGTGAACTGGAGGGGGTTCTATCTTTAAATGCAATAGTTTATGGGGCCGGCCTGGTGGCACAGTGGTTAATTGCGCATGTGCCGCTTCAGGACCTGGGGTTCGCCGGTTCGGATCCCAGGTGCAGACATGGCACCGCTTGGCAAGCCATGGTATGGTAGGCATCCCACGTATAAAGTAGAAGAAGATGGGCATGGATGTTAGCTAAGGGCCAGTCTTCCTCAGCAAAAAGAAGAGGATTGGCTGCAGATGTTAGCTCAGGGCTGATCTTCCTTAAAAAATAAAAAAATAAATGCAATAGTGTTCTTGTTATCTTTAACAAATTGATGGAGCATAGTAATATAAAGGAAAGAAAAGGACCACAGGCAAGGATGAACCACTACTACAAAGTACGTTGCTTTGTGAATGTATAGGAAAGTACTTAACATAACTAGAGTCATCTGTGTGACCTACCAGGTCTCAGGCTTGTTCACCTCTCTGTGTCCAGCATATGGTTAGCATGTTGTTCAAATCTAGGGGGCACCATTCAAACTGTGTGCTGAGTGGTGCCAGAAACAGCCGATTTTGGAACTTAGAAGGTATCATAAATTTTTTTGTGTCCTGCATCACATACTTTTGACACACTTCAGATTTTAGCCACTATGATAGCTGCTGGGCATGCTGCTGGTTTGTCACCTCAAGTGCCTTGAGAATGTCTTTCCTTTTCTGCCTCAAGCTTTCTCGGAAGCTCTCTAAGTTTGCTCAGCCCTTGTCCAGGAGCGTGGAGAAATTGAAGTCCCCTGGGAACAACTATCAACCAATGGGATTGGTAGTTGCTGCATATGGTCCAGCCTCCCATCCTTTGGAGAGACAGATTGTATGTTTTAGAGAGCTCCCAGGAAGGTTGAGCCCGTATTGCCTGCAGTGATATCCAACTCATTAATGTACTTTTTATTGCCTTTTCTTCCCTGTCTCACTCTGCTTCATCCTTCACTCCTGTTTTTGGGAATCACCTCCCAAATCTATATCCAGGTTCTTATCTCAGGCTCTGCTTTTGGGGGACCCGAACCAAGACAGCAGCTTTAGCTCTTTGATAGTGGTTAGTCACATTTAAAAATACAGAGAAAATGTTTGTTGGTTGCTTGCTTGCTTTTCTGTTAAACCTTTTTGCATTTGCAGCTATGCAAAGAAATAATGCAATACTCTTTAAAACCATCAGTCATAGGGCCAACCCCATGGCCGAGTGGTTAAGTTTGCACGCTCCGCTGCAGCGGCCCAGGGTTACACTGGTTCAGATCCTGGGCGCGGACTTGGCATCGCTCATCAGGCTGTGTTGAGGCAGCATCCCACAACTAGAAAGACCCACAACTAAAATATACAACTATGTACTGAGGGGGATTCGGGGAGGAAAAAAAGAAAAAAAAAAAAGAAGATTGGCAACAGTTGTTAGCTCAGGTGCCAATCTTTAAAAAAAAAAAAATCAGTCATAGCCAGGAAAACTTTCTTGTGATTAAGGATTTTGATTGGAATTAATATTGGCCCTTGGAGTCTTCCCTATCTACACTCATTCTCTTGGTGATCTGATCCAGTCTCGTGATTCTAAATGCTATCTAAGTGCCCATGACCTTTATATCTTTATCTTCAGTGCAGGCCTTTCTTCCAAACTCCAGACTTGCATATCAAGATGCCTATTTGCCATCATCACTTAGTAGACATCCTCAAACTGAAATGATCAAACTGAACTTGAACTTACGATCTTCTCCAAAAACTTCTCTTCCCCATCTCGGTTGATAGTAACTTGATCCTTCCACTTGTTCCTATCAAACACATAGGAGTCGTCCTTGACTCTTTTCTTTCTCTCTCATTCTATAGAGAACTCATCAGAAAATCCTGTCAACTCTACCTTCAAATTATACCTAAATTTAGCCGTTTTTGACTGTTATGCTGTGGTCCCACGCACTGTCAAGTCTCACGTGGGTTACTGCAATAGCTCCTCACTAGTCTCCCTGCTCCTACCCTTATCCCCTGCGGTATATTCTCTACACAACCAAAGTAATCCCTTAATGACATAAGGCATGTCACGTCACTCCCCTGCTCAAAACCCTGCCACGGCTCTCTGTTTTACTGGGGGTAGGATCCAAGTCCCCACACTGGCCCGCAGAGCCCTTTATGATCTGGCCCTTATTAGTTCTCTGACTTCATCTTCCCCAACTGCCCCACACTCAATCCACTCTAGACACGCTAACCTCTTTGCATGTCCTCAAATATGCCAGGTTGCTGCCACCTCAGGACCTTTGTATGAGCTGTCTCCTCTGCCTGGAATTCTCTTCACTCATAAGTCAGAATGGCTGACTTCCTTACCTGCTACATATCTTTGCTCAGATATCACCTTTAGGATGAGCTCTACCCTAACCCCTTTATTTATAATTGCAGCTCCCACCCCTAGCAGCTCACACCCCTATTTTTCCTCTTGGCACTTCTCAGTTTTAACATATGATATGATTTACCTATTACATTGATCGGTTGTATCTGTTTCCACCAGCAGAACATAAATTCTACAGGCACAGAGATCTTTGTCTGTTTTGTTCACTGATTTATCCCACTGAAACAGTGCCTGACATGTAATTGGACACTCAGGAAACAGTTGTTGAATTGAATAATAATTTGTTTCTGTCAGATGCTGTATTCTCCCAGGTCTTTCTATCTCGTACCTCATTCCAAAGATGATTTGGAACGCCTTACAGAAATATATACTATGCAACCGAATAGCAATTAAATAGGAGGAAACCTGGCAAAAGTAAAATAATGGTCATGAAAAAAGTCAAGGGATAAGATTAGGTTTTCTACATTTACTGGAAGTGGACCATAGATTTGGTTCTAAGCAAAGAGGAATACCCCAGTTTTGTTTGGTTAAAAATGATTGAAAATTTTACAAAGCTGAAGGACTTGTCAAATGTAGCTAAAGTATCATGGCAACTGCTTTCCGTGGTCATATGTTACAAAACTTAACAAGCTCAAATAGTGAAAGCAGTTACGATACTGTAGTATTTCTCAGGTTTGAAGGATCCAAAGTGCTAAATACCATCTGGAGAGTTATACCTCTGCAGATATGAGTGAAATTTCAAGTTTAATTTGCATTGTACATAAATAGTGTCTACTGCTTGGCTTATAGGCAGCCAGGAGCTTCTTAAACCAATGAGAAATGTCTGCCTATTTAGCTCAACCAAGAAAGCAAAGATTGGGTTAAGAAGGACTGTTTCACAAAACAAAGATCCTCTGTAAATACTTTTTCTTTACTAGTTTAACTTTTTTTGTGACTCTGTTTGTGGTACTTTGGTTGGTTTGAGGAGTGTTTGCACTTATTAGGAATCACTGTCCTTTACTGCCAGATGTCCAGTGTCTATAAAACCATTACTTTTTAATATTTTGTCCATTTTTTTCATTGTTTCTGATGGAAAAGTAAACTCAATCCCTATTCTTCCATCTTGGCCAGAAGCGGAAATCCTGACCTCTGTCTCCCAAATCTGATCTTAGAGCTCCTGCCGTTTTTGTCACCCTCATCAGACCATCTGAATCCTTGACAGCTTTCTTTATCTTATTCAGTACAGTGACCCTTTCTGACTTCCCTTATATGACTATCCAGTTTGTGCTAAAGTGTTAATGAATACATTGTTTTCTTAGTATCCTAGGCTTTCATACTTCTTAGCATTTGACTTGTGTGCACTCTCATTCCTCAAGTTTGTGCCCATCTTACATACCTGTTTTTCATCCCTTCAAATGCCACTTGGCTCCACCCTTACTCTAGCCACTCTGTGACTGAAAGCTTTGGACAGCTTGGCATGAGTGCAGTTGTATTGTGCCTTTCCTCAGATGGGAACCTCGTACCATACTTCTAATTCTGTTCTGCTACAAGCACCGCTGAAGTCATGACACAGGATGCAGGAACCTGCTCTGGATTAATGAGTGTATAACCCAGAAATGTACCGGAGTTAATGACTCTAGAGACCACTCTTGATCAATGAGTAAGGTTGATGATGGAGAAATGTTTCCCTCTTTAATCCCTTAAATTGACTCAGACTTGGGGACCTCCCAAGTGGTGGAGGACTGAGCACCGGCTACCCTGAGGGAGTGAAGGCCGCAGCGCCATTACACAGCCTTGTATTGGCGTTCTCTCTTTTCCTGCAATGCCGTGCTCACAATCCTCTTTCTCTATTCTCTCTCCTCAACTGCTCTATCCTCCCCATTTGTTTCTATGTTATTGATAATTATAGAAAATCAAACAACTATCTTGACTATTTGTTTGACCATACCATCTTACCCTAACTGGATTCTTTTCCTGCCAAGTAATCCTACTAGTCGTCTTGTATCATATTGCTGCCTTAATCTTTCATGTGTTCACTTTCAAAACTGGCCTTCATTCTCAACACATCTTCTTACCTGAGTTGTTGAGAAGTAAAAGACTTTGCAAGATTGACTTTCACTTTTTCATTCTTCTCTACTTCAAATTGATTCCTCCCCTGTATAAAAAAAATCCTTTAAAAAAATCTTTAATCCACTTCTGCTTCTTTCCAATGTTAGAAGAAGAGACATCAATTATTCTTAGAGTTAATTTCTCCAATTATGCTCTTAATTACATCCAGTCCAACTTCTCAAGTCCCTTCTTTACTAGTCTGCTGATATCTTTCCTTAATTTCCAATGCCTCCCTTTGCTGACTACAGTTATGTTCATATCTCACCTGTAGTAGAGGAAAACAAAACACAAAACACAAATCTTTCTTCTCCATCATTTTTTCTGTTAACCATGAGCTTTTCTTGCTTTTTCATTCAATGGAACATTTATTGATATAATATTCTATTTTATTACATATTTATTTCTTAAGCCCTGACAACCTAATTTGAATCTCTACCGCTCTTTGGAAACTACTGTCTTAAAGGTCAATAAAGGAAAAGTAATCATTAAACTTCATAGCCTTTCCTCAGTCATCATCTTTGATCATATTCTAGCATGTTCCAGTAAATGCCAGTTTTCTTTAATGACATTATAAAAACTTCTACCTGTCTGGCTTCTTCCTCTTTGCATTCCCTAATCATTATTACTTATCTAGTCCCAGAGCTCTCTGTAGGTTCTTTCTCTGACAAAAACTTCCATGTTTTTGAGCAGTAGTACTTTTCTTTAAGATGCCAATGGATTCCTAATTCCTCTTTGGATCTCCTATATTTGAAGAAGATGAGAAAGCTAGGCATGTGATTTATATACATTATCTGATTTAATCTCCACAGCAATTCACATTTCATACATAAGTAAGCTAAGACTCACATGGTCAAGTGAGTTGTCTATTGTGTTTAGTAAGGAAGGAAAGCAAATAAATACATTTTAGAAAGATTGTGAACCTGGACCAAAAGAGTTGAAAGTAATAAACACTTTCTGTTAAACTTTGTGTTACTAAAATGCTGTTAACCAGGGGCCAGCCCTGTGGCTGAGTGGTTAAGTTCGCACGCTCCACTTCAGTGGCCCAGGGTTTTACTGGTTCGACTCCTGGGCGGGGACAAGGCGCCACTCATCAGGCCATGCTGAGGCAGCGTCCCACATGCTACAACTAGAAGGACCCACAACTAAAAAAAATATACAACTGTGTACTGGGGGGACTTGGGGGAAAAAAGCAGGAAAAAAAAGAAGATTGGCAACAGTTGTTAGCTCAGGTGCCAATCTTTTTAAAAAAAAAAGGAAAAAAAATGCTGTTAACCAGAGCAGCCTCTTTCCAGAATTCCTCAATCAATCAAGGTTGTGTTACATTCTGAACCGTGTGGTTGTGTTGTATATTAAACTGGTTATATATTCACTAATGTCTTTCATATTGAGGTAAGAGTTAGAAATGGGTTTTTTTAGTATATGTTATTAATTGGATATTTGTCAATGCTAAACTCAACTCAACAATTGAAGAGAATCTTTACCTATTGGGCTTCAGAGCTAAGTTAAGTTTGATAACTGAGACAGAAGAATCTAAAATTAAAGGGACGATCAATAGCAGCAGTTGGTTAATAGTGTTGAAATGTCCTAGGGGTATGCAAAGTGGGAAATTACATGATAGCCTGTAAGTATGGATTGTACTCTGGGCAAAGGATGTACCATCATTAGGCAGTTGCACACTGAACAACTGTCGATTAAGTACCATTTTATCCAATTTAGACCTAATGAACTTGGTACATGAGATCCCTGTTGAATTAAGGAGCAATCAAAGCCTTATTTTGGATTCCGTGCCATCTAGGTCAAGAAGTTCCAAAAGTGTTGTATATATTTACTTGGTACGGGAAATACAGGACTTTGTTATCCTTCCTTCTGATTGATTCTTTAACAAATATTCATGAAATATGATCTGTGACATAGGGAGTATCAGTTGGTGAGTGGTGGATAATGAAATAAAAGACTTAAAAAACTGTTCCCTGCTTTTGAGGGGTTTTATTTCTATTTTTGCTAATTTTTTTCAATTATTCTGAATGACAACTTTTTAAAACCAAAGGGGTTAAAAGAATTTTGTTTGAGTCTCAAGGCAAAGTGACTCTCCCCTAGCAAGAAGGTTGACAAAAGGTCTTTAACAAAAAGGAAAAGGAATGAAAAGGTGGGGATGTATTTTGACTCTGTACTGTCTCACCTATCTCAGAGGTGCAATGACACTGGTTTTATTTGGAACTTTCAGGAAGGGGTCCGGATCACCATTTTGCAGGAGGTGCAAAAGACCTGTCAGAAGAAGCCCTTGTCTGCCTACCCTGCAGGGAAGGCTGCCCCTACTGTGCTGATGACAGCCCCTGCTTTGTCCAGGAGGATAAGTACTTGCGACTCGCTATCATCTCCTTCCAAGCCCTGTGTATGCTGCTCGACTTCGCTAGCATGCTGGTAGTCTACCACTTTCGCAAAGCAAAGGTAAACCCAGGTACCCTGGTCATGATCTTCCTTTTTATTCTGAAGTGACCTCTTCTTTTTTTAAGCAAATAGAGTTTTTCCAAGTCTCATTTGCTTCTCTATTAAGCAGAAGTCTTTCTGTAATATGATTGGACTTGAGTATAAAAGTTATGTTCTTTAGCTTCCCAGGAGAAATTGGGATTAAAAATATGAAACTTTATCATAACATTTTCTTCTACGGAGTGTTTCTCCCTATTTAGCCTGGAGCTTGAATACTTCATTGCCCTGAAGGACTGTCTTTTACATCATCCCTTTGGCCTCTGGGAGAACTTAATCTGCCCATACAATATATTGTTAATTTTTCATATCTAGAAAGCTTTGTGATGTTTGTTATATTTCATTTTCATTTCTCCTAGCCATATTTGAAGATAGTAAAGGGACTTGACTATTTTTGAGCACATTATACTTTGAAGAATGAATTTATTCCTGACCTTATATTTGGTCTTACATCAGTATCCCAGGATAATAGTGATCCTGCAAAGAACTTGTATGGCTTTTGAGAGTGCCCGTCCTTGGGTGCTGTTCTGAGAAATCAAAGGGTAGTAGAAGCATTTGTATGCTTCTCAGGCAGGGGTGGACGAAATGCTAAAATGTTCAGGGCAAAGCTTGCTGGGGAGCTGTCTTCAGCTGGTCACCCAGTTAATTAAATGTAGCCAGTGTTGTGTCAGAATTGTGGTTCTGTTGCTTGTGGAAACTTATTTGTGCCATTGGAAAGAAAACAAAGGCTCAGGTTTCCACCTTTTCTAAATTCAAATGACCCCTTCATAGCAGCAAAGTTGTGCAGATTGGTTTAGATTACAGAGCTCATTGCGAGTATAAAGTGTTCCCATTAGAAATTATAAAAGGAAAACAACTATCTGTGAATGGCATCTCTTACAAAGGCCCGAATTAACATTAAACAACCAGAACAGCAGACCTCTGCTGAGATTCTAGGAGCCTGTGTCCATTATATTAGTGTTATACCCTTTAGTAGTTATTTTAAATAGACAGTTTCATTAACAGAAGCATGCAACACAGATTAAAATCAACCTTTAAGTCAGCAAGAAAGTGCAAATAGGCAGATTGCTGTTTATTTAACTAGTACTTGTCTTTCTTTTGCAATAAAATGTGTTAAATTGTATGTATAGTAAAGTAGCCAGCAACTGGAGTTGGGAAATATCTAACCACTGTTGTCTTGATAGAATTTTGGTTTCTTAAAAGCCTGTCACTGATAGAACAGGTAGACTCGAAAGGTCTATTTGATAAACCGCTCTGAAATTTCTCTGTGTAACGTAAGTCATTTACACAGTGGATAGCACATAGTTCTTTATGAATTTTTATTGATTTTAATCATTAATGATTGGTGTGCTAAATGGAGTTAGTGATATATGATGAGTAGAATATTTCATTGGATATTAAGAAAACTGAGATGATTCTGTCTAGACCAATGTCTTAATCTACGTTACTGTTATTTAACATTTTCAAAGTTATTAACCATTCAAATTTCTCTAGAGCTTCATGTGAAGTGCTGCTTCCTGGGGCTATCATAAGAATAGATACCTTTACATGTAACTTGGTGCCATTCCTGTAGACACAAACTAGTTGGAATAGATAAATTAGACATTATGTAGTTTTAAGATGGTCAGGTTTTGAAGAATCAGTTTTCACAGACTGTGATGTAAGACAAGTGGGGATAGTTTTAGGAAATAATTTAATAAAGTCAGTGAGCATAGATCTGATATATCGAGGAAAGGTGACATTGGTGAAATTTTCTCTTCTGATTTCAATTATCAAAAGCAATGGATTAATTGCTAAAGCGATAAACTATTTTCAGTAAAGAGATTGCATATTTATAGCATGTGGACTTTAGTTTTGCTTTTTAAAGTTTTCGTGTGTCTTTGGACGTTTCTTCGGATAAAGCAGAAACCTAATGATGCCTTTTGGAGCAATATTGATGTTCTCCTTATGAGCTTCTCATTATATTCTCTACACACTAGTAATTAAAAGAACAAAAACCACATAACTTATCAATTTTATATCTATTTTGACGGAAGAAAAAGAAGTTAGTTGCAATAAAAAAAGTAGCGAAATATGGGTAAGTGTGCAGACTCTGGAGCCAGATTGCTTAGATTTGAATCCTATCTTGGCCCCTTGGATACGGTGACACTCTGGGAAAATTGCTCAGCCTCACCTTGCCTAGTTTTCTCCTCCATAAAATGGGGTTAACATATCATATACAAAAATTAATTTAAAATAGGTCATACACACAAATGTAAGGGCCAAAACTAAGAAACTTTTGTTAGAAGAAAACATAGGTATAAATCTTCGTGACCTTGGGTTAGGCAATGGTTTCTTATATATGACATCAAAAGCAATGACAAAAGAAAAAATCAATAAACTGGATTACATCGAAATTGAAAACTTTTGTTCTTCAAAGGGCATCTTCAAAAAAGTAAAAATATAACCTATAGGATGGCATAAAATATTTGCAAATCATACTAGTATCCAGAATATATAAAGAATACCTATAATAAACAATAAAAAGACAATCCAATTTAAAAAGATCCCCAGGCAAGGGGTCCGAATAGACATTTCTCCAAAAAAGATTACAAATGACCAATAACCATATGAAAAGATGCTCAACATCATTAATTATTAAGACAATGCAAGTCAGGCCCACAACACAGGATAGCATAGCTACAAATAAAAAAGACAGACAATAACAAGTGTTGCTGGAGATGTGAAGAAATGCAAACTCTCATTCATTGCTGTCGGGATGTTGAATGGTGCAGCCACTTTGGAAAACAATTTAGCAGTCCCCCAAAAAGTTAAATGTAAGGTTACGATATGACTCAGTAATTCTACTCCCAGGTATGTACCCAGGAGAATTGCAAACGTGTCTACACAAAAATGTGCACACAAATTCTCATAGCAGCGTATTCATAATAGCCAAAAAATGGAAACAACCCAAATTTCTATCAGTTGATGAATGGATAAATAAAATGTGTATATCCATATAATGGAATATCATTTATCAATACAAAGGAATGAAATACTGATAGATGCTATAACATGGATGAACCTTGAAAACATGCTAAGTGAAAGAAAACAGTTATAAAAGATCATGTACTATATAATTACGCTTATATGAAAAGTCCAGAATAGGCAAATCCATCAAGAAAAGATTAGTGCTTGCCAGGGGTACAAGGAGGGAATAATAGGATGTGACTGCTAATGGATTCAGGGTTTCTTTTTGGGGTGATGAAACTTTTCTAAAATTAGGTTATGGTAATAGTTGCACAAATCTGTCAGTATACTGAAAGCCACTGTTTTGTACACTTTAAAAGGATGAATACTAAAGTATATGAATGATATCTCAATAGAGCTGTTTTATATATATATATATATATTTATTTTTATTTTTATTTTTTTTTTGGTGAAGAAGATTGGCCCTGAGCTAATATCTGTTTCCAATCTTCTTATTTCTGCTTAAGGAAGATTGTCACTGAGCTAACATCTGTGCCAGTCTTCCTCTATTTTGTATGTGGGATGTCACCACAGCATGGCTTGATAAGAGGTATATAGGTCCATGCCCAGGATCTGAACCTGAGAACCCCAGGCCACCAAGGTGGAGCACACGAACCTAACCACTATGTCACCAGGCCAGCCCATGTTATAAATTTTTTTAAAAAGAGTTTAAATATTACTTACCTTATGGATCATTTTGAAGCGTTAATGAGATAATTCATGTAAAATTCCTTACTAGGCATTTGTCTTGTTGTTATATTGTTTTACACTTCTTTGTAAAATTAATAATCCATGTATGCTTCCCATGTTAGGGGCAAAGTATGGCATTTAAGTTTAAAAGATAAGGTGTTGGAAAATCTAACCATGCCTGTTTGAAGTGGGCAGTGAGATTCTAACCAGTGAATTCGTTTAACTTGTCTTTATCCTTGTAAACAATCATCTTATACTAATCGTAATAGATTTTTAGGTGGCTGGAATGAACGAAACACCTGTGGTACAAAATTCTTTTTCTTGGCTATCTCTTGATCATGAAGGAGTGGAAGGAATGCTAAACTGTAAGCCAGACAGTTTCACTTAATTGGTCTCAGTTTAAAAAAATAAAATCTTTCAAATACCCAAGCTCCACAAGTGCCCATTCACACACATGTGCAATTATACACATATTTGCCTGCTGATAATCATTTTCAAAAAGTATTTACTGTGCATTTATTTACATGTGGCCTTTTGTCTTTTGTAAGAGTGATTAAGTGTACAACTAAACTGTAGTTTATTTACCTATTTATCTGTCTCATTGCCCTTTCTAGAAGGGTTCAAGTTCCACTCCTTATTTCTATTGAGTGAGAAGCCATGTGCTATGACATAACAGTGAGCCAAGTTGGGGAGAGAACTCACATGCACTAGGAAGGCCAAAACATCTGCTCAGTGCGGACCTGAGGGAAGTCCATTCTCCCGTCTACAAGGAGACACCCTGAGAGAGGGCCCAGAACAAGCGGTTAGAGAAGGAGCCTGAGCTAGAATCGGAGGCTCTTTCCTCATTCTCTTGCATGTGAACCAGGTGCTTTAATCCAGTTTCACCAGAATTCATGGTATGTATCATCTTAAATGCTTTTAGTGTATGGGCTATACTTCATTTAGGGCTGTTAGAAATCGGTCATTTGGGAACTTAGGCCTCATTTAATTTAGACTTTTTCTGTGAATTGACAGAAATAATCACATTGACAAGTAAAAAATAGGAAAAGCGATGGCAGTGTCAAACCCAGCTACTGATCCTGTACATCTAGACAGCATGCAAATATGCTGTAATGGTATTAGAAATCTCTGTTCTAAGATGAAATACTTGGTGATTGTATCAGGAGACATAAGGTGATGTAGAAATGTATGTCTTTCAGTTGAAAGGTTCTTCCAGAGAATGTAATTGTGAGAACATTTAGTTAAATGAGGTTGACCCATGCCTAAAATATCTACCTTGTAGTTGTTAAGTACCAACAATCGTTGGACAAAGGTTAGTTAAACATTTTATTATTTTTAGCAGCACAAACTAGATTCCATTATATTTTGGGGTGAGGCTTGTAGTGCAACACCACAAAGAGCAAATTAGTTTTACTCTGCACAAACATTTAGGGAGCTAATTACATAGGTTTGTCTTTGTGCCCTTGGTTAAAGATGAAATCTGTCAGTAAACTGTGAATGATTTCGAATCCAGTGAGTTCTTCTAAAACAGGCAATTTTTAAAACAGTATTTTAAAGGTCTTGAATATTAACTATTTTGAAATTATGTCTACGTTTTTTACCATATATTATGACAAGTAACATATTTTTTTGTTAGCTATTCTGAAGAGAGATTACGGTTTCTTACACCTTAATAATGTCAAGTGTTAGTACAATTTATTTTCGAATGATAATTTCAAAGAGAGAAGATACCCTGGAAGGAACATTAGCTTATTGCACTTCTGAAAATAATATATTGCTTGATTCGTTCTTAGTAAATTTTAGCATGTTTTGTTTGAGCTTAGTAGTTTGGAAAAAAAGTGATAGTCGTTTTTTAAAGTGAAAATATTGTGGTTTGCATTTTCCTTGCCATTCCTGTAATACTTCTTTTTTTTAATTAGAAATTAATTGACAAGGGATTTTATAATTGCTCATTTTTGGTTTGGAAAATTAGATGTTTTAATATAGAGTGTGACTGATTTTTTAATGAAATTCCACTTGCCTAATTATGATGTTTAATGCCTATTTTGATGAAATAAAGGGAAACATAACACTTTTTTATTGTAGTAAAATATACATAAAGTAAAATTGACCATTTTTACGTATTTAAGTGTACAATTCAGGGACATGCACAAGTACGTTCACGTCATTGTGCAACCCTCACCACTATTCATTTCCAGAACTTTTTCGTCATCCCAAACCGAAGTCTGTACCCATTAAACAACTCCTCCTTCCCCGACCCTTGTAGCCTTTCTTCTACTTTCTGCGTCTACAAATTTGTCTTTGCAGGGTTCTTCGTACAAATGCAATCATACACTGTTTGTCCTTTTGTGTCTTGCGTATTTCACTTAGCATAATGTTTTAAAGGTTCATCCATGTGGTAGCAGATGTCAGGACTTGATTCCTTTTCATTGATGAATAATATTCCACTGTATGTATTTACCACATTTGGCTTATCAGTTCATCTGTTGATGGACACTTGGGTTGTTTTCACCTTTGGCTCTTATAAATAATGCTGCTATGAACACTGTTGTACGAGTATCTGTTCGAATCCCTGATTCAATTCTTTGGATATAACCTAGGAGTGGAATTACTGAATCATTTGGTCATTCTGTGTTTAAATTTTTTAGGAACTGCTAAACTGTTTTTCACAGAGGATGGGTCATTTGATATTTCCACCAACAGTTCGTGAGGGTTCCAATTCCTTCACATCCTCACCAATACTTGTTGTTTTCTGTTTTTTTAAAGTAGCCATCCTAAAAATGTGAAGTGGTATCTCATTGTGGTTTTGATTTGCATTTTCCTAAAGTTAGTGACAGTTGAGCATCTTTTCATGTGCTTATTGGCTATTTGTATATTTTCTTTGCAGAAATGTTTGCTCAAATCTTTTGTTCACTTTTGAATCAGGTTTTTTGGTTTTTCCTCGTTGAGTTGTAGGAATTCTTTATTTAGTCTGAATTTTAATCACTTATCAGATATATGATTTGCAAATATTTTCTCCCATTCTGTGAGTTGTTTTTACTCTCTTGATAATGTTCTTTGATGCCCCAAAGTTTTTAATTTTTTTTTTAGAGGAAGATTAGCCCTGAGCTAACATCTGTGCCCATCTTCTTCTATTTTATATGTGGGACACCTGCCACAGCATGGCTTGATAAGCAATGTTGAGGTTCGCAGTTCGGATCTGAACCAGGGAGCCCTGGGCCACCAAAGCAGAGCACACAAACTTAGCTGCTACGCCACCTGTCTGGCCCCAGAGGTTTTAATTTTGATAAAGTCCAGTTTACCTATGTTTTCTTTTGTTGCCTATGCTTTTGACGTCATATCTGAGAAATCATTTCCAAATCCAGTATCATGAAGCTTTCCCCCTGTGTTTTCTTCTAGGAGTTTTATAGTTTTAGGCCTTACATTTAGGTCTTCAATCCATTTTGAGTTAATTTTTATACATTCTGTAAGGTAAGGATCCAACTTGATTCTTTTGTGTGTGGATACCTAGTTTTCCCATCATTATTTGTTGAAGAGGCTATCCTTTCCTCATTGTGTGGTCTAGGCACCATTATCAGAGATCATTTGACCATATACATGAGGGTTTATTATGTTCCGTTGGTCTATCCCTTTATGCCAGTACCATGCTATTTTAATTTCTGTAGCCTTATAGTAAGTTTTGAAATCAGGAAGTATGCTCCATCTTTGCTCTTCTTTTCAAGATTGCTTTGGCTATTTGGAGTCCCTTGAGATTCCGTATGAATTTTAGGATAGATTTTTCTGTTTCTGCCAAAACGTCGTTGGAATTTTAATAAGGACTGTATTAAATTTGTAGATCCCTTTGGCTAGTATTACCATCTTAACAATATTGTCTTCCAATCCATGAGTACAGGATGTCTTTCTGCTTATTTATCTCCAATTTCTTTCAGCAAGGTTTTGTAATTTTCAGTATACATCTTTTGTCTCCTTGTTAAATTTATTCCTAAGTATGGTGATATATCACTTTTTGCAAATAGATTTAGTGATTTGTGTTGTCCTTCAATTAAATGGATACTCTCACACGTTATCTTCCATAGTCTCAATTAATAAGTCTATGATTTTTATTTTATACTTAGCAATTGATATTTCTCTTTCATGCTTTTCATTTTCTCTGCCATTTATGGAAGGGAGGTGGAGCATAACACATGAAAAGGGGCAGAATGTTTAGAAGCCAAGAACTGATACCTTCAGTGCAGATGTAGTGGTATTGTAGAAGTTCCATACTATTTTACACAGTTTTTTTCTTAATCCTCATTCCAGTACTGGCCAACTGCTACACCCAACATGGGATGATGTTATTAATTCTGTAGGTTTATGATAGATGACATTTCCCTCAATTTCTGTTTTTCTAAGGGCTACGATATTGATCTTTAACTTTATCAGATATTTTAATTCTATTGAACTAAGAAAATATCACACAATATCATAACAATAACATTTTCATACCTCTTACTAAAAGACAAATGAGTTGGAACATGTTTCAATCACTTAACAGAAAATTTAGAACATGTTTGAATTAGTTTCATTAATAAATTATATTGGATTATTTTATACACTTGTTCCACTGATAGGATGTGTTTGAGGAGAAATAGATTTGTAGATAATATAGCAAAACAATGTTAAGGTAATTATAGAGGAAAGTATGAATTTTTATAAAATATTTACCTAATTTCCAATGAAAAGTGCTGTGATTATACTCAAAATCATTTTATTCAATATCTATTTTTTGTGGCCCAGGAGTTTAGAGACTAAATATTCTGCTACGAACTATTTATCCTTTCTCTTTAAAATGATGGGTTTGATGAAGTAACTTCTAAAGAACTTTCAAGCACTAAGATTCTATGATGCTTTGAATCTGGCAGATTCAAATTCTTAATCTGATGTATTAATTGTGTAGAAGGATCAGCTAGCACCACTTAGACTATCTTTCCACTGGCTAGTGGATTGTGGGCATAAGTGTCGTTGGATCCAGAGAACTCTTTTCGTGGGTCCAACAGTTTGGAGAACAGTAACAACCACAACAGCAATAACGATGTATATACTCTAAAATCAAGCCTGATTAGTGTAGTAAGCAGTTCAGGGAAGTACTGAATCTTCAAATAGGGATCATATAATACTAGCCAATGAGAGATGAATTTTTTGTATCTTATAGGTATGTAAAGGCTCATTCATTGAAGGGGTTTCTGGACCATTCTAACAGTTACCAAAGGATAAGTTATCACAACTTTTAATTCTATGCTTTTGTCCTTATAGGGGATAAGAAGACAAGAACTAAGTAAAAGTTATATCATTTATAATGAAGTGTTTGATTTTATAACATGACACCTGATATTATTTGTATAATTTTTCCTTTCCATGGAATGTGTTGAAACATATGTATGAAGAAACTTGAAGTGTAGTCTTGAAAGTTAGAGAAATACATATAATCATGCTTTCTGAATTAACTTTCAAATGATCTTCTTTAGGGCATAAGAATCCCCAGCATTACAATTATTTAGGTGCAGGGCAGAGTATGATCAAGGAAGTTTGTGCTAAGCATCCCTATTCCAAGTGTCACTGCCACTGTCCCCAAAGTGTTTTGTTAGTGCTTTCAAGTGGATTCCAACTCCTAGCCACCCTGTGTACAGCAGAGCAGAACGCTGCCCAGTCTTTCTCTGCCATCGTCTCGCCTTCTGTGGCTGTGTCAGATAAGCTCTGCTGCTATTCACAGGGTTTTCATGGCCAATGTTTTCAGAAGTGGGTGGCCAGGTCCTTCTTCCTAGTTTGTCTTAGTCTAAAAGCTCTGCTGAAACATGTCAAATACCTGCTGGTATTTGAAATATGGTGGCAGAGCTTTCAGCATCACAGCAACATGCAGCCGCCACTGTATGACAACCAACAGATGGGTGGTGTGGTTCCCTGACCAGAAAGGAACCCGGGCTGTGGCAGTAAACACACTGAATCTTAACCACTAGACCCCAGGGCTGGCCCCCAAAGTGTTAGGGCCTTCACATATTTTGATCTTGGAAGCTTTGAGCCTTTAAGGGCTTCCTATTTAAAATATAGATGCTGATTAAGTAGGATTAGTTGTCGTTCTAATGATGAATGGAACTTGAGCCAAAACGAGTTTGCTACCTCTTGTTAATTTATTGGAGCACTATGTTAAAAAGGATTCTGAGGCGGTGAATGGATTTATTCTGAAAGGTTGTTATTGGGTAACTTTAGCAGCCATAGGTACTAGCACTCAGGACACATGTACCACATATTTGCCAGCCCTTGTCTAGGAGTTTCAGGCTCAGGGAAAATAGTGAGGGAAGAAAAATTACCGATGTAGAATGTTGGAGGGCCTTTGTGCTATGCATGGCCATGAAACTTTTGCCTAGGGATAGCCCACTTCTGGAAGAATTATATTAAAATTCAAGCTTTCTACAGATGCTGAACTCCTATATCTATCCAAGATATAATGGATTTGCTAGGAGTTATCCCATTCCATAATTTACTAGCCAGTTCTCCACTGTTTTGAACTTGACACAGTCTGAAATGTATTTTGATAGGTGCTTTTCCATAAATATTTAAAGGTAAGTATATTTCAAAACACATGTAATGCTTTCAATTCTTATTCATTTTTACTTCTCTTTTGACAAATATGTGTGGTGTGTGTTAATAAAAATGCCAGAAGAAATTCAATCTTAAAATATTATGGCCTGCATCCCAGCACACAACAAGCATCCCCCAATGTATTTTGTCAACAAGAAAATATTTTATGAGTTCTGAGTAGAGCTTAGTCCTCCAGCTCAAATATAGAGTTTCAAGTCTTTTCTTCCTCTTGTTACTGTGGAAATTATTTAGCTCATTTGTAGATTACCTTTCCTTAAAGCTACTTTTATTAGCCATCAGAAATGCATGTTTTTTCTGGTCACTCAGCTTTTGAATCGTAAAAGGTGAGCTTTAGAACTAAGTATAACATTTAAGCAATTTTAAATTAAAAGGCAAATTGGAAAGAATGTTTTGGCATGATAATAAGATATTAACATTTTTAGTCTAAAAACAAACAAAACCCTCTTAGGAATCCATAAGAAATAGAAAAAGATCCAGTAGAAAAATAGGCAGAGAATATTCATCAACAACTTGTAAAAAAACAACAACATAAAAATATACTCTCTACATCCTTGAATAATTACAAAATGCAAATTAAAACAATGACATATACTTTTATAACAATAATAATCCTCTGTGTTGGTGAAGATGTTAGGAACTAGGCATTCCCATCCATTGTTGATGGTTGTGTAAATTGGTAGAAACTTTTGGATAAAGTTTGGAATTATGTGTAATAAACCTAAAAATGCACAGTAGTTTTAGTTCTAGAAGAGTGTACTAAAGAAATCATATACATGCACAAAGACTTACAAATATATTCATATGTGTATGTATGTTTATTACGGCACTATTTATAGTACAAACTGAGAACAATTCAATGTTCAAAATTGGGTTAGGTCATCAATGTATTTAAATATGTAGCCCATAAACGTGATCTTGTAGAATACTAAATGATAGAGAAAATAATTATAATATAGTTATTTGATCATAAACTTGACCACCACATTTCTACTATTTATTGAAATTTTATTTTAGTACTTCCCATTTTTTATCCTTCCTTCTCACCTTTTCTTCTCATGCCGTCCCTCTCTGCCTGTCTCCCTCCTTCCATTCCTCCTTTCCATTCATCATCCCTCTGCTGAGCATCTCCTGAGTGCTTGGAACTATTACCTATACTAGGAATATTCTGATGAACAGGGCAAACAAGAGCTGTGCCATTAAGGAGTTGATATCCCAGTGTAGGGCTGGTGGAGACAGACAATAGAAAAAAATAAAGAATGTATCAGGTGGTAGTAAGTACTGTGATCAAAATGAAATAGAGTAACGTGATAGGGTGTGACTCTGGAGTTATAGAATTCTTTTTTTTTAATTTTTTTTTTTTAGATTTTATATTTTCCCCTTTTCTCCCCCAAAGACCCCCAGTACATAGTTGTATATTCTTCATTGTGGATCCTTCTAGTTGTGGCATGTGGGACGCTGCCTCAGCATGGCTTGTTGAGCAGTGCCATGTCCGCGCCCAGGATTCGAACCAACGAAACACTGGGCCGCCTGCAGCGGAGTGTGTGAATTTAACCACTCGGCCATGGGGCCAGCCCTTGGAGTTATGGAATTCTTACAGCCACTGTGTAGGTTTTTTATGTGAATAAATCAAAGCACAGAGAATTTAAGAAACCATTCTAATGTTATTGGGGAAGCTAGGATTAGCGTTCAGGTCTGCTTGACTTTATAACTCATTATAGCTCTTAACTACTGTGCTATACTATCTGTCATATGGTTACAATGCAATTTTATTTTAAATTCTAAAAAGTAGACCCAGCCAACCCCGGCCCCACTGTAGTAATCCTACTTCTAGGTCTGCATGCATTCTTCTTTCTTCCTCATTCCCTTATGCCTCATCAAAACTTACATGTCCTGTGCTTCATTCTTTCTAGGTGCCTACTAGTTAATTGAATAAATTAACTTCTTGCGTGGCACCATTTTAATGGTTTTATATGTTCCTTGGCTCTGTTCATTTGTGTTACTGCACAGGTTTGCTTCTTAATGGCATCCTTTAATGCCTTAACCCAAGGAGTAACTCATATATGTAACAGTTTAGGGGGATGTGTGTGGATGTATATGAATGTCAGGTTGACGGTAAGGGTAACATGGGGAGAAGCAGGAGAGTGGAGAAAAATAGTTTGGCTGAAGAGATGTCTTCCTGTGCTTCTTAAGGAATATCGTTTAAATAACCTCCTACTCCATCTGGTGGCAGCAGTACTAATTAGGAGTATGAAGAACAACTAAAGTGATTATAACATATTTGTATATGCCTCAAGAGACGTAAGATGTGTAACGATTACTAAAGCTCCATTTCTCTTTTGAGGCACTTACATTTACATATGGTGTTTTGAATGGTAAACTCAAGTTGCATATCAAATATGCTAAAAATAACTTTTTAAAAATTAATGTACTCATATACTAAATTGCTTGCTATTTGAAAAATATCACGAGAGAGCAATCTGTTTTTTCCAAATTCCTCAGATCTTCATTTTTAAAGCCCACTCACATATTATGTAAGCAGAGGACTTTGCATGTTGTAAATTAATGTCTTCATAACTATTTATTCATGAATATTTAGCTAGGTTTACAAAGAAGATTTCGATACTGGCTTGCCCATGAGAAGCTCATAATCTAATGGGGAAATGAATGTATGGAAATATAGGATAGATAAAAATGTGTGCTGCATACAGTGTGTTGAGCCAGTACTGCCTACTGGTGAGGCAGTAGGAAATAGTGATTAGGGTCACAGACGCGAAAGTCTATCTATATGGGTCCCTCTGCTAGCTTCTCACATAAAAGCTCTTAAACCTTAGGTAAATTATCAACCTCTCTTTGTCCCAGTTTCCACCTCTGTAATATGGGGATAATAATAAATCTGATCTTATAGGGATGCGATGAAGATTAAAATGTGTGGAATGTTTATAAACTTCTTATTACAATTACTGACCTGTGGAAAATGCTCAATAAATGTTAGCTATTAATAGGGGTATGTACAAAATATGATAGCATAAAAACAAGAGTGGTTACATGGTGGTCTGGGAAGACTTCAAAGAAGAAGTGATGAGAAGAATCTTGAAAAATGAATTTCACTGGTCAGACTGATAGGAGGTAAGAGAGACAGGCTAGGCAGAGAGACATAGGTGCAAAGATATTAGAGAGCACGTGACCCTTTTAGAGAAATTCAAATGTTTCAGTATGGATTCTGAAAAACCTGGCTGAGCATTTTGGACTTTATCCTATAGGCAGTTGAGATAGATTGTTGAGTTGGCTAAAGATGTTAGACATAGGTTTCTGGCACCATAGAAATAGGTTCATAAGTCACTCACTCATTCATTCATTGTCCTTTGAGGGTGCACTAAATTCCCAGGCATTGTTTATGGTTAGTGAAGGAAACAGGCATGGTCTGTGATCCTGTAAATGGAGTTCATAATCTTGTGGGGTAAAGATAAGTGAGTAAATGAATTAATAAATACCAATACTGATACGTGCTATGAAGGAAAGTAGCAGAGTCAAGTGAGAAAGGACTATAGTTGGAGAGACTAATGGGGCTGGGGAGAATCTGTTTACATGGGTTGTTTAGGAAGACTTCTCTGAGGTGGTGTCATTTCATCTGAGCTCTCAGGGATAACCAGGACGGGGAGGGGCAAGACTAGGGACAGGAAGATATTCCAGGAAAAGAAAACCACATGTGTGAAGGTGCTAAAGTGTGATGAAGCTTGGAGTGTTCCAGGAACTGAAGGAGGCAGTGTGGGTAGCAAATAGTAGCCAGCTAAGAGAGTGGAGGGAGATGAGTTCAGAGAGATAGTCAGGTACCAGTTATTCAGTGTTCTGTGGCCAGAGGAAAGAGTTTTATTTTATTTGAAGTGCAATTAGAAATCACTAAAAGATGGGCCACCCGGTGGTGCAGCGGTTAAGTTCGCATGTTCCGCTTCTTGCCAGCCCGGGGTTCACTGGTTCGGATCCCGGGTGTGGACGTGGCACTGCTTGGCAAAAGTCATGCTGTGGTAGGCGTCCCATGCATAAAGTAGAGGAAGATGGGCATAGATGTTAGCTCAGGGCCAGTCTTCCTCAGCAAAAAGATGATTGGCAGTAGTTAGCTCAGGGCTAATCTTCCTCAAAAAAGAAAGAAAGAAAGAAATCACTAAAGGATTTGAAGCAGAGCAATAAATGATCCCATTTAGATATTAAACTAATCTCTCCAGCTACTCTGCAGAGAATAGATTAGTAAGGGACAAATGTAAAAGTGGGGGAAAATGATCAGAGGTCTATTGACTTAGTCTAGGCAAGAGAGAGTGGTGGCAGTTAGAATGGAGAAGAGTGGCTAAATGTGAGGTACATTTGGAGATGGAACTGACGGGACTTGCTGATGAATTTGATGTGGGAGGTGAGGAAAAAGGAAAAATCAAGTTTAATTCCCTTGGCTTGATAGCTTGAGGAACTGAGTGAAGAGTGGTGCTGTCTACTAAAATTAAGAAAATGTGAACCACATAATTCTTTTTGGAAATGAGAATGATTTGAAGAGTGGGAGAAGGAGAAATCGAGAATTCCATTTTGGACATAAATTTAACTAAGGTTGCCAAATTTAGCACATAAAAAAGCATGCCCAGTTAAATTTGAATTTCAGATAAATAATGAACAATGCTTTAGTATAAGTCCATGACAAATATTGCATGCTAATACTAAAACATTATATGTTGTTTATATGCATTATTTTATCTGGATTTTATTTTATCTAGAAACCTAATGGTTAACCCAACCGTGAGAAACCAAAGTGGAGATGTCAGGTGGGCAGTTAGGTATATGAGTTGGAAGCTGAGTGTAGGAGTTTAGGCTAGAGCTATAAATTAGGAATCTTGAGCATTAAGATATAGGAATTTAAAGCTTTGAGAGTGAATGGGATTATCCCCATAGGAAATGTAGAAAGAAGAGAGTGCTCAGGACTGAGCTCTCCAACATTTTGAAGTGAAGTAGAATGCAAGAACCTTTTTTGAAAAATTGAGGAGTGGCCGAAGAGAATAGAGGGAAGCCACATCACTGTCATACTACAGAATCCAAAAGAGGGCAGTATTTAAAAGAAGGAGAGAGTGGCCAACTGTGGGGAATACTATACAGAGCGATAGAATAAAATGAGGGGAGAAGAGTGTGCAATGGATTTGGCAACACGGAGGGCACTGGCAACCTTAGCAGTGTACTTTCATATAATGATGGAGGAAGTAGAGAAAGCATGTGTCCCGAAACTTCTAAGAATCTTATTGGGAAGGGAGCAGAGAAATAGTATTGGCTAAACAGTGATAGTTAAAACCATGACAAATTCTGAGCTTCCCCAAGGGAGTGTTTAGAGAAAGAAAAGAAGACATTTGAAACAGAATCTTTGGAATAAATAGAAGAAAAGAAAGGAACACAGGGGACAGAGGAATGTGAGGTACGAGCCAACTCCAATAGAGGAATTTTACAGAAACAAAGAAAGAGGGACTCATAAGAGAGGAAGTTGTTAACAGAAGCAGATAATACAGAGCAATGAAGAAAAATGAGACCTGAAATAGTTTACTGCTGTACCCAGGTTACCCTGTTTTAATTATTATACTTGTACTGGGGCTTAAGTGTTTGGTAGCTGGTAATCTTAATCTTCAAAATCTTTTGGATATTTTTAGTCTTTACTCTTCCATATTTAGCTTTTAGGGAAAGCTTATCAAACTCAATGCAAAATCCTACTAGGATTTTGATTCGGACTGCATTTAATAGCATAAGAACAATTGTCTAATCATGTAGAAAAATACAGTATTAAATCACTCCCTGTTACTGTTTTCAGGAAATCCCAGATGAGAGTGACTCTATGGATTTGATAATTATGAAGTTACTGAAAACTTCTTCCTGAGCAGTTTCTGAGCAGTGTTAGGTACAGAAGTCAGATTGTAGTGGGCTCAGAGGTGGACTGGAGATAGAAGAGAGGAGAATGTAAATATGCGGCATTCTTTCAAAAGCTTGGCTCGAGGGTAAGCAGAAAGGGTGCGTGACCAAATGGCCACAGTGGAAACTCAGGGTTGAGGGAGTTTTATCTTGAAAAATGGAAAAATATTTATTATGTTAGAAAAAGGAGAGAAGAGCGGGTTGAAAATACAGGGAAACATGGAATAATTGATGGAACAGGATCCCATGAGCAGCGGAAGGGAATAAGATCCTGAGTGAGTACAGGTGGAGATATTCACTTTGGACAGGAGAAAGTCTGAATGGTATCTGAGACTAGAGAAATGGTGATGCTGGTGAGGCAGGAATCAATAATTTGTGGTTGAGGCAACAAAGTTGAAGAAATTCTCACTTGAATTTTCTGTCTGAGATTTGGAATAAGGCCATTTACTGAGTGGTCTTGAGCAGGGTGAGGCAGAGACTTGAGAAGACTGTTGAGGGTTTGGGACAACCACTGTAGGGGAGGAAGGGCAAATTCCAAGTGCACAGGAAAGGACTGCTGAGAGCCCAGATCAAATTGGAAAGCACAGATGTTTCTCTGAAGTTCTGTTGAAAGGACAAAAAGACAGAGAATTGAAAGGATAGAAAGTATTAGCATAGGTAGTTATGTTAACTGAATGGTTATCATTGAGGGAACTACAAATATTTTGCAAGTAGCATTTTGCTTTGTGTCCATTTGTTTTTTCTTAAAGTGGGTTTAGATGTGTTCCCTCTCCAAGTTTCTTAGTGCGTTTGCAGCATTTATATGTGTGACCATTAATTAATTTTAGAGAAATCCCCAGGAGGGAGAGAAATAACAGTAATTAGCATCTTCAGTTACAAATGGAGAAAAGGATGCCTAAAGATACTCCTGAGGTCGCAAATGAAAACCACTGTTTACTCATAATTAAATGAACAACATTCTCCAAATTCAATGAAAAGAGCATATTTTATAAGACTTTAGTGGGAGTGCTATAGTTGCACGGCATCTTGAGCCCTTTCTACCAGTGGAGCTCAGTACATAGTTATAGCTAGTCCTATCCCAGTTAAAATTGGTCAGAGAGATTTATTTTGTGAGTTTTATTTCCTAATATAACAGGGGTCAGCAAACTATGGCCTGCTGCCTGTTTTGAAAAAAAAAATCAAAAGAAGGAGACTATTTCATGAGAAGTGGAAATTATATGGAATTCAAACTTCCGTGTCTATAAATGAAGCTCTATTGGAATACAGCCATATTCAATTGTCTACGTGTTGTCTCTGGCTGATTTCACACAACAATGACAGAACTGAGTAGTTGTGATGGAGGTGGTATAGTCTGGAAAGCCTAAAATATTTGCTGTCTAGCCCTTTATTGAAAAAGTTGCCTGTCACTTAAAATACAGCACCTGCCTGGTCCACTTTCCGTCCCTATCTCTCCATCTCTCATGGCCTTACTCGTTGGTGCTATACATTCCAGGGGTATCTGCTTTTCTTAAAGAACTCTTAAATATTAAAAAGCCTAGACCCAAGTGAATGAATGTACAATGCTGGAATTTCAGGTTCAGGTCAGGATGCCTGGATACATTTTGGCTAAAATGTCATCTGGGCATCCTTTAATTCCACCATGCAATGACTTCTGTCAGCTACGAAGAAGATTCTAATTTGGAGCATTTCTGGTTTCTTGACCTGCTGTTCTTTTTGTGACATACGAAGCCCTTCAGATCCTCAGCTTAAAATTTCAAAACAATTTCCACAGGCTGAATGTTTGAGTGAGGAAGCAGGACAGTAAGCCTCAATCTGTAATTCAAGTATAGCTTCTTGGAGCCCGAGTCTGTTGCCTGTTTCTAAGTTCTGCTGGCCTGGAGAAGCATGACTTGGCTGCCTTGGATCATAATTTCAAATTTTATTAAAGTTTTTACTTTACTAAAACAAAATTTCATTTGGGCCATGAGCTCTTGGGCCACTGCTAATCCCTATCCAGTTTAGCTTCGTCAGTACTTTGGAGGGTGGCTCTTGCTCAGCTGGAGTGCAGTATGTGTCCTACACATTTTAAAGCCTCTTATAATTTCCTGTATCAATGTTTGTCAAGCTAGGGGTCAGGAGCCAGCCCTTGAGGGGGATGCAGAGCTCATTTATACCCCTTCCTCGTATTTGTGTCCACGGCACTTTCTGTCCTTTAGCTTTCTTTGTTCACACAGATAGAATCACATAGCTCTGAGGGGACAAGAAGGGCAACCACAACAAGGAGTTATACATTTTTTTCTTTCCATTGGAGAGTTTTAGAGATGAACTGTCACCAAACCAAGACTCTGTCTTATCTTCCTCTTCCACAACTATAAAAATCATGCTCTCCACACACCTATAAATATGTAACCTGGCTTCCTCAGGGCAAAAGGTGAACCTCTTCTTGGTAGGTTTCCCTGTCTGCAATATATCAAAATGATAAATTTCTCTGGGGTTTCACTTCAGTATTGGATCTGAACTCTTCCTCCGGATTTTCACTCTTGTCTCTCTGCACCACAGTCGGAGAAGAGAAATGGTTTGAATGCTAGCTCAACCTTGATCACCATCTTCAGACTGAGTCCAACTCTGCTTAACCCTGAGGGGTGGCATTAGGCTGTTTTAATAAAAGACACCATTGACAATGCCTTGAACTAGGTTCTTTTATAATAGCCAGTAAGAGAGAAAACAAGGCCTCTCAAACAACCTTCTATTAATTGACTGCTTGCTAGTTGATATTTGTAGGAGCACAATGTGGGTTTCCATTTTCCCTTTTAATTATCCGTAATAGCACCCTACCAACAGTGCCTAAGAAATACATCTGGGAGGGAGAGATTTGTTTCATTTGGAAGAAAGCTGAGTTGACATGAGAAAAAGTTTCAGTTCAAGAGAAATGTGATTCTCATTGACCATTTTTTTTCTTCCTTCTTTTGCTTTGCAAAGTCTGTGAGACTTAAATCATCTTTATAATGCTTATTAGCAAAATGACAATTTCTTATTTATCATAGATCCTAGAAATCGGCAGGATTTTTGAGAAATTAAAATGTCTTTAAAGCTTGTTTACTGATTCTCAGTTTATTTTATCATTTCTCCATAAAATATTACCAAATTTAAGTATGATGCTGTATTATAATGCTGCTGAGGGTTCTTAAGGATGTATTTTATTTTTTTATTTCAGAATATAATATTCAGATAGGATCATTTTTGACATTTCAGTAATGCAGTCAATTTTTAGCTCTAGGACCCAAATTTAAAATAGATTAGAGGTAGGACTCATAGTCTCCTTTCTAAAACATTTGGCCTCATTTTCCTTATGAAAAACAAGAAAGACAGAGAAGCAACCTGAATAATAATAGCAGAGAAACTTAAAACAAATAGAAAAGGCTATAACCCATAGTGGCCTATGGCAGTAGAAATTTAATACATGATTATTATGGGAACCATCATCATGCGTATTTACCGTTTACTCACCTTCTGTCTTTGAGCTTTGGCACTCTTTTGTCTCTAGAATTTTTTCTTCCTACTCAGCTCTACCCCCTTAACTCAGCGTATGCTTCACTAAAGCCAGGTTCTGTTCTGCTGCTCTGCCTTAGCTACCCACTTCTATTTAAAGGTGTGTCTACACCTTATTCAGTTAGTGGTGAGAATAGCATGCATTGGCAATGCCAAGATACTCAGTTTTCCTCCTTCTGGGTCTCGTGATTTAGAATTTGCCCTTTCTGCTTTGGAATTCATTCCATGATTCTCACCCTCCTGACTGCTAAGCTCTGGCTGGTCTCTTTAGACGCCATTATTAGACATGTACGCTCATGCGTTACTGCTATTTCCAGTGAAGTCTCCTGCGCTTGGGTTGGGTGAGTATCACTTCAACTATTAGGCAATCAATGTCAGAATCCCCTGAACAGGCTTTTAAAATTTGAATAAGAAGGCCAATTTTCAGATCTTATGTCTTAGTTTCTTGGAATGGGGTCTCCATGCACATATAATTCTTAAAATTATCATAAGTGCTTCTAATATACCTTAAGTTTGGAACCATTGACCTAAAACCTTGAAAGTTGTCCTTTATCTCTTCTTCTATGGTGGAGGTAAAACCTAAAACCAATTCTCACCTGAGGAAGCAGAAATGAGACTTTTCTTTATTAATCTTGGGCTTTTCACAATCACATAGACACTAAACCTTTTAGAAATCATGGTTAATCTATCTTTTTGGCTTTCCTTGGTCAGGGAGAAATAAAACCAAGAGGACGAGGACGTGTATTCCTTGAGGGCAGTGAATTTCAGGGACAATAGAGTGCGATGGAGAAAGAAAGGGCTGATTGACCTGTTCAGGATTCACTCGGTGAAACTAAATTCCTGAGCTGTTTACCCCAGGTCATGAAATAGCTAAAAGGAGAATTTATTATAAAATGTCTGTGAATGTAGAGAGGGCAAAAACGTGGAAGCTGATTCTAAAAGAAATCAAATATGGAGGAAAGCCTTTGATTAATCTACTCTGGGTGTTAGCAGCATAAAGTGACTAAGAGAGACAGTGAAAGCTGCACAAACTAGAAAGGAGGGTTTTTTGTTCTTTGACACAGATAGGCAAACAGAGAGATGCTTGCCTGAACATAAATGAGCATTTAGGCACAACAGCAAATGAACCAACAATGCAGAAGGCAGACACTAGTGGCTCACCAGTGAGATGAATACGGGAAATAAGCTAAAACACATGACTGCATAGGACAGATGTAACAAAAACAGACAGCAGCTGAGAATCACATATAAATAATAGAGGCAGCTGGAGTTCAATTGAAGCCTAGACCCTCTCTTCTCCTATTCTGTCTGCCTAAACAATCGCAGACATTTCCTCTGCTCTTCAGACCCATAGTCCCAACTGCCTAATTGATATTTCTGCTTGCATCTCAATACATCAGAATGTTTAAAACCAACTGCTGGTTCTTCCTTTGCCAAACCTAATTCTCTTCCTCCCACTCTTTCCTGTCTCAGGGAATGCCACCAGCACTCATCAGAGAGTAAGTTAGAACCACAGCATCATCTTTGTCTCTTTTCTTTCCCTCATTTTTCATAGCCAATCCATCACAACTTCCTGTCAAGTTTACACCCTCAAATGGATTTGCTTTTCTCCATCTCCACTGCCACCATCCTAGTCCAAGATGCCAGCATCTCTTCCCTGGATTTATCTGCATTTATCCGAGTTCTCCCTCAATGTCTTCTCTACCCTGCAGCCAGAGAGATCTTTTCTAAATCCAGCTTTATCATTTTAAAACCAGTCTCTTTCCCCAAAAACCCTTTGATTGCTTTTCACTGCTGTAGGATAGAGACCAAAATCCTAAACCATACTTACAAGTACCAGCATGATTGGCTTTGGCTGTCTTTACAACTTCAACACTGACATCTCTCCTCTTCCTTTGTCACTTGAGTCATACTCTTCTGTCATTTGATGAGACGTGCCCCTCAGCGACTTAATACCCGTGGTCCCTCTATTTGGAACACTATCATTTTTCTCTCACCGTCATCATCCCACTTACTCCACTCCTTTGTCTCTTCCAGTCATTCAGATCTCAACTGATCCATCACTCTCAATAAAACCTCTCCCAAACTCTCATTACTGGTCAGATTTCTTTTCTATGTCCTACTGCAGTTCTGAGAAGTTTTCGTACAGAACAGGGTTTCTCAGCCTTGGCACTATTCACATTCTAGTCTAGATAAGTCTTTGTTGGGGCAGGGGGCAGGGGGTGCAGGTTGTGTGTGCATTGTAAGTGGCATCCCTGACCTCTACCCATTAGATGCAAGTCATAACAATTAAAAATGTCTCCAGACATTGTCGACTATCCCTTGAGGGGGCACTTACCCCTATTGAGAACCACAGCTTTAGAGCAGCTATCTCTACCTCAGTCTGTGATGTATGTCTTTCCTAAAAAACAGTACTCCATAAAAGCAGGAACTGTGTGTGTGTGTGTGTTGAAAGAAAGAATGGAAAAAAACCCAAAATACCAGGAGGGAATAATGTCACTATTTGATACTGATCTCCAAAATTCATTCTTTCTTTCTTGTCCAGAAGGAAATTTGACAACTCCTTCTATAATATTATTGAGTTTTGAATCAGTATAATCTTGAAGTAGAGTTCACAAGAAAACATTAGTCATGGGATATATGCTTCTGATCTACTACTGGAAATCTCCAGATCATTAAGATTCTTGAGGAAGAGACTCAACTTCTAAATATCTAAATAAGTGTCCTAAAAATCACACACATTCTTCATATGTGGCAACTTGGTATTATTAACTATTTTGGGGAAAACTATACCTACAATGTAACTAATGTTTAAGCTTGAAATAAAGATGGAGTACAAAGCCTTCCTTAGATGTGACAGGAATGTACTCTATGTTTCTGTGAGGTGTCTTCTAGCAGCTCCAAGTAGCTGGTGAAAAAGGTAGACGTAAACACATTAATAACAAGTGAAAAGGTAGATAAGAGTGGGTATACAGAGGGAGTGGCACTTGATTCTAAATGGAAACATGAGGAATGTTGTTCCAGAAAAGGCAATATTTGAACTGCTTTGAACGATGAGCAGGAATTTTCTAGATAAAAGTACAATATCTGCAAAGTTCTTGGGATTAAAAAGAGCACAATGGAACACAGCATGGGGTCTATGGAGTGTTTGAGATGAAGGTGGAAGAGGCTGGAACATGAAGAGCTTTAAATGCTGAGATAAGGAATTTGGATTTATATATAGAAAACCATCACAAGGATTTAAGAAAGGAAATGACATGGTTACATTTGTATTTTACAGAAATCTCCCTGGCCAAATGTGGAAGGTAACCTAGAATATGTGGGACTGGAAGTATAGAGACCAGTTAGGGATCTGTTATAATAGTTTCTAGGAGAAATGAAAAAAAACATGATTCAAGACAGTGGCATTAGAGGTGGGAGAAGAGGAATGATTTCCAAAGACAATTAGGAAATAGAAGTGACATGATATTGCTAGGAGTGAGGAGTGAGAGAGGAAAGAGTGTAGGATGACTCTCAGGTGTCTAATCTGATTTCCTACATGCATTGTGAAACCATTAACAACCAGAGTGGATTTCAAAGGAACAAGTTTGAATAGACAAAGCTGAGTCTGGTTTTGGACATGCTGAGATGAAGTCATCCATGAACCTCTAGTTGGAGTACACAGGACTGGTGCTGAAAAGAGACGTCAGAACTAGAGATAGATTTGAGTTACCACGATGGGGTGGTAACTGATGCTATGAGAACGAAAGTGGTTCCCCAGAAAAGGGGTATGAAGAAAAGAGGCAGACTCCTGGTGTGTATCATCAAGGGAAGGTTTAGATAAGAAAACCCTTGTTCTAAATCTTTATTCCAAACTGAATCACCTAAAGGATTTGTATTTTAAGATTCGGGAAAAGAAAGTAATCAAATTACTTTCATGTCCATTTGCACTGATTTATTTATTCTGCTGGTATCAGGACAACTAGTGTTGAAATGCCTTAAAATAAGCTCTATCTATTTACAGCTCTCTCTGAGTCAGGAAGTCACAAAATCTTTGTAAATTTTGCAAGTCTCTGAGAACAGGCTTCACGATAATGCGCTTTCAGACCACAGCATATGGTGAGAGAGTTCTTGCCTTCCAAAAGTGGTGATTGAAAAATAGGACACTTTCAATGTAGTTTACACTGTTTTTGAACTGATTTAGCATTAATGGATCCATTCTGTCTTAATGACTATATTTTATTTTCTTGAGAGCATAATTTGCCCATGGATTTCTAAATGTGTCTATTTCAGAACTTTTAATATTTTATCTGACATATGGTTTGTTCATGTTAATGACTGGACATGTGATTATGGTCATTTTAATTACGCAAAGCAAAAATATTCTATTCAATTATTTCATAATTAACATGCTCAAATAAAATTCTAGCCTATTTTTTCTTTCCTCCCCAAAGCCCCAGTGCATAGTTGTATATTTCAGTTGTAAGTCCTTCTAGTTATTCTATGTGAGCTGAAACCACAGCATGGCTACCGATAGACAAGTAGTGTGGTTCTTTGACTAGGAGATGGACCTGGGTTGGAGTGGCGAGAACACCAAACTTTAACCACTAGGCCATCAGTGCTGGCTCGAGCCTATTTTTTGGTGAAATATATTTGACATATAACATTGTGTCAATTTAAGGTGTACAACATGTTAATTTGATACATTTATATATTGTAAAATGCCACTATAGCAATAATTAGTACCTCTATCATGTTACATTAGTTATAATTTCTTTTTAGGGTTTGAAATAAGTTCTAATCTCTTAGCAAGCTTGATGATTGTAATACAATATTGTTGTCTATATTCTAGCCTATTTTCTTGTTATATTGGGTTACTATAAAAATGTCTGCCAAAACCAGTTGTAAACAACTAGGCAATATGAACAGATTCTGATATAAATTGATCTGAATGTTCACCAGCAAATGGATGCAACATTTTTTCTATATTAGCCCATAACATAAATCAGCAGGTTTTTTTTGTATTTGTAATGATATTTTAAATTGGTGGATAAGATTTGGACGATAACTCAACAAAATCTTCTGTTAGTTTTAATAATAGCAAATGAGGTTTTTGTTGCTTTACATGTTTTTACGGTGCCCTTTTGAAAAAAGGCGTTATCTGAGGCCAGAAAAAAGAATGACTCACCAGCTGAAAGGTCATAAAAAATGTTATTTCAAATTTAAACACAATTGAAATAGGGGCCAGCTCCATGGCCTAGTGGTTAAGTTCAGTGCACTTTGCTTCAGTGGCCCAGGTTCAGTTGCCAAGCATGGACCAACACTACTCATCAGTGGCTATGCTGTGGCAATGACCCACATGCAAAATACAAGAAGGTTGGCACAGATGTTAGCTCAGGACGAATCTTCCTCAAGCAAAAAGAGGGAGATTGGCAGCAGATGTTAGCTCAGGGCGAATCTTCCTCAGCAAAAAAGAAAAAAGAAAAACACCACAATTGAAATATATTAGCAAAAACTCCCTCATATCAGATTTGAACTTAAGAACTCATTCAATGGTGAAATTATTTATACCCAAGGAGAACAGAATTGGGATTTAACAATAGATCTGGACAGTATTTTCAACATACTTTTTTACATGCACTGAGAAATAAGCAGGGATATATGTTTTATATTGTTATGGTACATTTTCCTGTAAATAGTGTATTCTCGAAGAATTGGATTTAACTTGAATTTTTGATAGCTTTTAAAATAAACTAAAACACTAATATAATAAAGTTTGCCCAGAGATGCAGAACCAGTAAGTGGTAGAGCCAGTATGCAAAACTGAGGTCATAATTACCACTCTGTCTGTGGTGTTTCTACTCTTTCATAGAGTGTGGGTAGAAAACTCTGAGCTTCCTTCTGTCAATTTCTTGCTCTCTTTCTTACAGGGCTTCCTTCCATCCTTGCAAAGTGATCAGATAAATCCAAATGAATAAGTATGGAAATGCCATTGGCTTAAATGTAAGCTAATAAAACATGCAAATTGGAGGTACAAATGATAGAAATACCAGAAAATTATGTAACATGGGTTGCTTTGCTAGCTTATGTCTTGTGTGGTAAGTCTTGCAAGTTGGTGACACCAACTTTGTGAGATCCAAGGGATCAATAAAAGTCTATTGATTTTTATCTTTAACCACCTTAGTGTGCGTTTCAAATCCTTTGTTATTGTTTATTTTTCATGAAGGTATAATTTACATAGAGTTAAATGCATTGGTATTAATTGTACAGTGCAGTGTGTTTGAAAAATGCGTGCAGTTGTGTAATCCACACCTCTGTTAAGATGTAGAAGTTTCCGTTAGCCCTGGAAAGTCCTCCCAAGCCCCTTCCCAGTCAATCCCCAGCCTCTCTCCGCTCCCAACCAGAGGTGACCATTCTTCAGATTTCGATCACCATAGATTAATTTTGCCTGTTCTAGAACTTCACGTAAATGGAATCATGCAATATGTTCTCTTAGTGTCTGGCTTCTTTAGTATACATAGTTTTTGAAATTCCTCTGGCTGTCGTGGATCAGTACTTTCTCCCTTCTATTTCTGAGTGGGATTTCATTGTATCAGCATTATATAATTTGTTTATCCATTTTTCTGTTGGATGGATATTTAAGTTGTTCCCCTTTCTGATTATTATAAATAAAATTGCTATGAATATTCTTACACAGGTCTTTTTGTGATCAAATATTTTTCTTTGTTTCAGATAAATACCTAAGAGTAAAATTGCTTGGTCACAAGTAAGACATATTTTTAACTTTATAAGAAGCTGCCAAACCAAATTCCAAAGTGGTTGTACAGTTTTAAATTCCCATTTTATATTCCCATTAGCAATGTGTGGAAATTCCACTTGCTCTAAATCCTCTCTACATTTGGTATTGTCAGTCTTTTTAATTTTAACAGTTCTATTTTTAGAATGATTTTAATTTTAGAATGGTCTAATTTTTACTGGTATCTCTTCATGACTTTAACCTTTTCAATCTTTCTGTGAGATTAGAGTTTTAACCTGTTCTCCGTAAAAAAGCAATGCAAGCATATTTTACAGAATTTTGAAAAATACTGAAAATGTTAAGTAATTTGGTGTTTAAGAATATTTAGTATGTAATATAAAAATATTTCTGTAGATATAAATTATAATCATACACTCTTGTGTCATTAAATGTACCCCAAAACCTTGGATTTTATAACTTTATACTAAAGTCATATTGCTACACCATAGAGTGTATCGTAATTCATTTTACCATTGGTCTACTTTTGGGGAAGCATATTGTTACTAATTTTCTCCCTATATGAATAATACTGTGCATTAAGCATTCTTATAACTAAATCTTACGTATGATTCAGATTATTTCCTTAGGACAATTTCCTGCCAGATCATAATGTTGTCTCATTCCAGTCTTTTTTTTTTTTTTTAGGAAGATTGGCCTTGAGCTAACATCTGTTGTCAATCCTCCTCTCTTTCTGAGGAAGATTGCCACTGAGCTAACATCTGTGCCCATCTTCCTCTATTTTGTATGTGTGGCGCCGCCACAGCATGGCTTGATGAGTAGCGTATAGCTCCATGCCTGGGATCTGAACCCACGAACCCGGGGCCACCAAACCTTTTCAAGTCTTTACAGCTCTTATTTGTTTTTATTATCTCATTTTATTTAATAGAAACTCCAGAATAATGTAAAATCCTAATGTTCATATCAGATCTCCTTATCTTGTGACTGCTTTTAAGAATTCCTGCCTCCCCACTGAGACTTGGTGCTTTGTTTATGTAGATGTTCTCTCTATTAGGAAGTGATCCTTATGGATGTGGCTTTCCACATCAACTTCAGTAGTCATAAGTGTACCATTCATGGAAATACTGTGTGCCATGAGCATAAAGCTTGGGAAACCTTACCTAGTTTGGGTAGTTAAGAAAAGTCTTCTCTAAAATTCCTGTGTCTGTTGCCTTGCCTGGTACAAAGAAGGCACTGAAAAGAAACCTTTATTGTGTGAAAAGTCAATGAAACTGAGACCTGAGGAATGAGTTGACAGTTAGGGAGGGAGGTGGACACAGGCCAGGATGAGGGAATGGGATGAGCTCTGACAGCTCTAAGGTGAGGGGCAGCTGCATTTGTAGAACTGAAAATGGCCAGATTGGCTGAAGTCGAGTGAGCAATGGGGGGCAGAGTGTGGATGTGGCTGAGAAGGAAGCAGGGGCTGGTCCTTGTGGTACAGGGTCTCATCGTGTTCAGGTTTTTGTGATAGCTTCTAAGAAAATGATAACTTTGATTGATATTAAATGTCCTCTTTTTCCTTTCATACTTTTTTACCTTAAATTTCACTTTCACAGGTATTGGCCTTGAGATTCTCTTTGTTTGTTTGGTTTAGTTTTTGTTTTGCTTTTACAGGATAAATTATTCTTTATTCACTTTTTCTCTAGACTTTACTTTTTCCATCTTCCCTTCCTTTTTACCTTACTTATCTCACCTCCTTCCCCCATAAATATAAGTGCTTACTACATGCTGGACCCTAGAGATGATGTTTGAATACCTCTCCTCTTGAAGCTTGTAGTTAAGTCTCTTGTAAATAGACTCTAATTTGATTGTATTTTGTTGTTTTTGACCTACTCTGAGTATCTAGCTGTCTTCCTCCACTCATCCCTCCCTTTCTTCTTTCTTCACTTCCTTTGTTAGCATTTAGGATTTTTAGTTGATTATTACTTAATTTATTATTTAATAAATGAATACATTGTTACTGTACAAAATTAATACATAAAGAAAAATATAAAACAGTAAGTGAAAACCTTCCAATTCTACTTTTCCTCCCAGAAAAAATGATACATGTATGTACACTCATATCATGCCTTTTGCCAAAGAAGGATTTTTATTTCAAAATTATTTCTAGAAAGTCTTTGGAGCTCTTTCTCTGCCTGTAGATATGTATGTTTTTCATTTTTTAAATAGCTGCATAATATCACGTCACATCACTGAACCATAGTTTATATTCTCTACTATTGATGGATATTTAAATTTTTCAATGTTGTCACCAGTTATTGTACCAATAGTACTGTGATAAACATTCTTGTGCATATATTTTTGTGCAAATGTGCAACTATTCCTTAAGGATAAACCCCTTAGAAGTGGCGTTGCTGGCATAATCAAGTACAGACACTTAAAATTTTGATAGACACTTCAAAACTGCTTCTCAAAAGCTTCATCAATTTGTATTCCTGCCAGTATGAAAGTACCCGTTTCCCAGCATTCTAACTGGGCATCAATTTTATCAGTCTTTCTGGATTTTTCAATCTAATGGCTTAAAAATGAAATAATATCATTTTAATTTACATTTCCCATTAATGTGAGGATGAGTCCTTTTTACATTTTTATTTCTGTTTGTATTTCTGCCTTGAATTCCCTGTTCACGGCAGGATGGTGATTTTCTCTTTCACACACGTCTTCATGTTTCAGTGGCAGATTAGTAAAGGTTGCTTTGGGAGCCTCTATCCGGATGCTATTTTCAATGACAGCTTTACAGAGTTGGATTTTGAAAGTGATGGGACAAAGTTGAGTGATACCACTGTGTAATGTCATTTCTGTCAATTTCCTTGGGCAAGTTTTTCAACCTCTCTAAACCTCAGGCTCCTCATTTATAAAGTGAGGATAATAATACCTACTATTTGTTGTGAGAGTTAAATGGTTTTGTGCAGGTTAATTAATGTAAAGTGCCTAGAATGATGACTGGTACGAAAATTCATCTGTCATTGTTGTTATTGTTATCAGTGTTGTTGTTACTACAACTTATCATCGACGTTTTGTTAAAGTCAGAAGGTGTCTTTCAATTGGGAAAGATGCCATTGAATGAGCAAGCTAGCAATACTAGGAACACTTCTGGGTCCTTGATTCACCCCATACAGTGGTCTAGGTTCACCCGCTTTCCCTCCCAGTTGGCTTTTTCTTCCCAGAATTTATGCATTTGTATCTCTTTCATGGCCTTAAAAATGTAGCCAAAAAAGAAGCAGAGAGAAAACCATAGTAAATAGAGTATATTCATGGGAGTGAAAGAGAACTGCTGGTTTGGACCTTGAAATCACACCTGCACAGCATGTCACGTAATGAAAGCTGAATTTCAAAGACACTTTCCTTATTATACAAACTTCTGCTTCAAAGAAAGAAATGAGTAAATGGAAGCAAACGTACTCATTTAGCCTGCCCTCAACAAAGGCTCCGGGGGTTACTGAGGCACAGACCTGTGGTGGTTGTGGTTAGGTAGACTTATTCTTGATGGAATTTAAATGCACAGCTGGAAATAAAAGACTTTTTTGAAATATGAATTGATTCTTAAAATCTTCAACATAGGATTGAAGATTCTTTCATTCCTGAAAGGAGCCTCTCTATCCCAGTTTCTGATTGGATCTAGATACCTTGATTGCTTCCATATAGGAACAATCTCAGAGGAAACTGTCATAGACAGTGATATCTGGGGACACCAGAAGCCCCACTGTGCTGCCAGCCTCGCTCTCTTAACTTTCAGAGTTCAAGATCCCTGCTTTTAGAGTCAGTGTTGGCTATCTATTTTGTCTTCCAAGTCCTGCCTGCAGGAGAAACCGTTAAATTATTATCAATCACTAACACCCTAATTGGCATTTATATCTCTTTTATTTATAACTGGTAGGTAAGATTAAGGCCTGGAAGAAATTAGAAGCTGGAGATAAGAGAATTACTTTGAAATATGTGCCTTCCTTGAAGAGGGCAGGCCTGGATGAGATGACAGAAAGTGTGGCATGAAATTATTGGCTGCCTGAGGTGGGAGAGATGAGGAAAGAGTACAACAAATACAGGGGGAGGCAGAAAGATGACAGAAAGCTGAGACGATGGTGACTTTGTTTATGCTTGAGTCTGGTTCTGCCTCCACACACCTGTGCCATTTGCCTCACCTGTTTTTACTCCTCTGAAACCAGGAATTACTAGTCTGTCAAATCAAACATAAACGGTTGGTTTCTTCTACTTCCCTCTTCCCTTCCTTCTCTTCCTTTTCCTCCTTCTCCTTTTCTTAAGATTTTGACAATTTAACTTATTCTCTGAATCATAGTGGTGTCCATGGATTAAAGGCGAAGAATTTCCTCTCCACTTGAATATGGATCAGCATGCATGTTGCTTTTCAGTTTAATTATTTATTTGGTTACCTATTTATTTATTTATTTAGTGAGATTGTTGGTCAACAAAATTTGGGGGGTTCTGGAAAATACCAAAAGTAAAACCATGAATATTCCATTAAACCTACTTCTTTTATTTATAGCCTTTAGCTGTATACTTCAGAGATAGTTTGACTACAAAATAAGTAATTGATTACCATTAACCCAGATGGGAAATATGAAGAGAAAAACAACTTGGAAAGATTTAGTTTTTAGCATCTTGAGTTTGAGGTACCTGTAGGTCATTCAGGTAAAGCTGTCTTATAGACAAGTGAAAATATGGGTCAAGAGCTCCAGAAGGAGGTTTAGGCTGAAGATACAGATTTGGAGTCATTAGTTTCAAAAGCTTCAAAAATTGATTCCTTCTATAAAGCTCCTTTAGTAATAGTTTAATTTTTGATAAGCTTAAAAATCTGTTACATTGTAAAACTTTTTCTAATTTTTGGCTTTATAACATTGTTTTAACTTTTCAGTAATTCTCTGCATGAACTTGGTTATTTTTCCTGTGTCTTTCTGAGTTGACAATCTATCCTAATGCATTTGTATAATACATCTTAGAACAAAGATTAACTAGGTAGGATCCAACACAGAGAAGAAAGAAGACTAATTAAAACATCTCTAGTTGACATTTTTGAATTTGTATGAAGGGTCAGCATTTATTATCTGATTAAAACTTATGAATTTATTATTTGAAAATCTTTCCTGAACCATGTTCGTAATATAGAATATAATACTCTAAAATACCAAGATAATTATTTAATTGCCAACATGTCATGATTTGCTAATACACTTTAAGACTAACTGAAAGAGCAGAATTTAGTGAAACAAATGATTAGAATTGACAATCAAAATAGAAACAAGATGCTGGTTAATGAATATATCCTTCTCTTTTTAGTTTAAGGCAAGTTTAAGAATGATGCCCTCCATGTGGACTGAATTGCATAATACCCATTAAATGCTCTCCTAGTGCTCCCAAGTTTGGGGAAAAGCAGAATCCAATTTACTCCATGTAATCTAGAAATATTTATACTACGTTAGAGATTGAGTTTTGAATTCCTGTCTCCATGATCGTTGCATTGAAGTAGCAGTATTTTCTCACAGCCCTTCATAATCCACCTTCGTTTTTGCCTGTCAGATACAACACTGCTATTTTAAATTTCTGAACTGCTTGCTCTTCTCGCAGAGAAGGGCATCTTTTACACCTTATTAAATCATCTATTGGTTTATTCACTGAAATGCTCATCATATTTCTTTGTACATTTGGCTTGTCAGAATTGAAACTGCTTGTGTTAATGGGGACTATAAAATAAGGAATTTATGTCCTAGAATGTTTAGACTCTCTCCACATATCAGACAAAGTATGAAATATCTCTGTCTTACACTTTGTCTAGTCATTCCGTACACTTCCAAACATGCTTTAGAAGATCGACAATGTGTTGAAGACATGCTTAACAGTTTTGAGCAATTCTGTCCCTATTCTCACATTTTTTTCCTGTTTAAGATAACTGAGAAGATGCTGATGTTGTCTGGCTAACATTTGTGTGATGGATTCTATTGCCTATGTGTGAGCAGTAGTATTTTAAAGTAGTTACCTTGCAGATCATAGTTTTTGACATACTGAATTAGAAAAGAAAAAAATTTCTGAGATTCGACAATGTTCAAATGATAAAAGATTGGTTAGATCTCTTGCTACTTAGCAATCATGTGCAACTGAGCAATGATCTGTGAAGTCTTTGGAATTTCTCCAAGTGTAAAATACATTTATGTTTTTAAAAAATGATTAATGTTAGACTAAATGATATTTGAGTTTATGTCGGTGTAATAAAGATTAATATTTGAAGAAGCAAGCAAAGTGTTTTATCTAATTAACATTAAATTATAAAATACTTAATATTTTGTATTTTAATTATTATTATTCCATTAGGATTTTTCATGAGGAGGAATTTGTTCTTTAAATTATCTACTTTTATTTGAAAATAATATCAATTAATCCCAGTAGCTTTTAATCAATAATAGAAGCCTAAGCAAATGATATGTTTTATTTCAATAATTTCATGCCACTTTATTTAAGGATGTACATTAATTCTTCTTAAGGCAAGATCCTTTTTATAATGTTTTAGTCTGTTCACTTCTGTATGCCTTTTGGACACTTGGAGAATTTGTCTCAATTATATGAAATATGAGTTACTCTATTTATTAGAATTGAAAGAAAAAAGGAATTCAAAGTTGCAAGTAGATTACAGAGAAGTAGCAGCTATTTTTGCAAAGAAGCTATGGGAAAAATAAGGACAAATGAGGACATGATCAGCCACATTTTAGGAAAGTATTCTGATGGCATCTTAGCAGAGAAAGGGACTGAGAGATGGCAAGAAGGCTTTGGTATTAAGTTATTTTGGACATAAGCATGAGGGATGAGCTTGTCTGAGTAAGGGTTATCCAAAATGTTCCCTCTCATGCATCTAAGTGTTTCTGCATCTCTGCAACTGCAGTGAGAGTCAGCATCTTTGAGTCATAAAATCAGGCACTGAACTTCTGAAAGACGAGACGCTGGGGGGAGCATCTCTAAGCGTTTGTGTTACCTGAAACAAAGCAAAGCGAATGGGCAAGCATCTCACAGAGAGCCTGCAAAAGCAACCATAGACGTTTCTGCCCAGCAGGAAATGGGGAATCATAGTTAATAATGAAGGTCTTGGTATTTCTCATGTCACGTGTGTAAAATAGCATTGCTTTTTCTTTTTATTTAGCGTGCTATACCATTTTAAAGAATATGAAACTATGTATACACTATGCTAAACTTTATTTTTGGGTAACTTTGTTTTTCCAAAAGTTCTTAAACACTCCACTATAAATTATCATATCATATGAAAAGGGGCTTTCTTGTGAAGTCTTAGAAATTAGAAAGAATTCCTAGTGAAGACAATGTGACAGTTTCTTTTAATGTTTTTCATAAAACCGTCAGGAATTTTAAATTGACTAGTAAACTTTTTTTTTATAACATCTGAACCAAACCGCTTACTTGTAGTTCATTTTTAAATACTCCATTAATGTTACATGTTCTTGTTATTATAACATTACATATAGGTCTGTTCCTTTGGGTGAGAAAATGACTGAGGGTCAGATTGTATGTACAGAGGAGCTCACACTGACTTGGGAATCAGCAGCTGAGGATGACGGGACCTTGTTCTGTCACTCATCAGCAGAGTGAGCTTAGTCTGTTGACCTCACTTCCTCTACCTGTCCATGGAAGATTGATGATGAACTACCATTGACTAAGTGCCTGCTCTGTGCCGGGTAGCATATTTGCTAATCTTTACAACAGTACTGCAAGGCGAGCATTACACCCATTTTATAAATGAAGTAATTGAAGCTCAGAAGGTTAAGCAACTTGCCCAAGGTCACAGAACTAATAAGCAGCCACTGTTGAGATTCCGAACCATCTGGATGTAAAGCCCATGTGTTTTATTCCATGAATTTATAATTCTCTGAATTATTTATATTTCACTTTGGGAATCTCTGCGCTGACCATATTCCTCTTCTTTTTTGTACCATTTTTATTGCTAAGAATCCTTCTGAAAAACTAATATTGATTTTAACTGACCACATTTTGGGCAATTGTTCCTTGACAGATTTTTCTAAATTTGGTTGGTTTTTCAATATTTCATCACAGATCTTCTTAAGACAAACTAATTGCATATAAGCTGTCAAACTGGATGTAGTCTGTTCTCATCCTTTTATATTATTATAAATAAAGTTATTGAAAAACAGTGTCCTTACATCTTTTTTTTTTTTTTTTAAAGATTTTATTTTTTCCTTTTTCTCCCCAAAGCCCCCCGGTACATAGTTGTGTATTCTTCGTTGTGGGTTCCTCTAGTTGTGGCATGTGGGACGCTGCCTCAGCGTGGTCTGACGAGCAGTGCCATGTCCGCGCCCAGGATTCGAACCGACGAAACACTGGGCCGCCTGCAGCGGAGCACGCAAACTTAACCACTCAGCCACGGGGCCAGCCCCCTGTCCTTACATCTTTTAATGTTAGGATTCTCTTCAGGACCGCCTTTTACATCTTGCTTCCAATTTATTATTGTGTAATTCATTCATCAGGTGTTTGTCAGTTTTCATTCATAATCTCCCCGTCCATAGATTTCTCTACAGAAATAGAAGAATGAAAAGAAAAAGTGCAGCGCATTAGTCTGTTCTTCTGCTAAAGAGGCTAATTCTTTTTGTAAATGATATAGGTTTATAGAGTCTTGGTTTGTCATCCAAAACTATGCTGGTCCATTTTTTTCAGAATCTAATTCTGTTGCTTTCTTATATTTTTATCATACGTTCTGGGGTCCAGCTGTGCAAAAATGTCTTCATGTTCAGAGGTTCCTTTTGTAATCAAAAGAAACTTTAATTGCTACAAGGCTTAAGAAATTGGCTGTGATCAAAAATAGCTGCACTGTTTTAGCAAGATATGCATTAATTTCCTCAGTGGTTAAAAATGTTTTAAAAATATAAACGAAGTCTTTAGTTCCTGTAGAATCAAGGAAATAATGACAAGCCATTTTAATTATTTTTAAAAATTCAGACTTCAGCATTCTTATTGTCTTATTACTTCCAGTGCCTTAGCTTCCCCTGGGTGCTCACATCCTAGGCAGAGCGCGTGTCAGCTACAGCTGTGTTCATCTCCCGCCTCTATCCTCTGCAGCCAAGGATTACGGAGTTTAGAAATTGACTTTGACATAAGTTCATAGAATTGCTGTAATAAGATTAGCCATTTTCTTTGGTCTGTAGGTTTGATATCTGGCTGTTATAAACCTTTGTCAGTCAGTTCTGAAAGTTTAAGAAATGGGGAAAGTGGGACGGAGTGGAGCAAGGTGGAGTCAGCTCACCTCTATTGTAAACCCTGGAATTGTATTTATTTGGCTTTATGAATTCTGAAGCAGAGAGTTAGACTCAGTGACAACTCCTCCAGTACTATATTCACCTTAAATATCATAAATATCCTGTTTGATAATTTTGTGCGTGCAGTTGGTACTGAACAAAAACTTACTAAGTAGATATTAGTTAAAGGAAGGTCTTTGTTTAGACTTCACATATTATGATACCTAATGGCGGAATTTTCTAACAGTTGTGTAGATACATGTTAGACAGTTTTTTTTAATTTTATTTATTTATTAAAATGTATATTATACAGCAGTGTGACTACATCTCTGAAGAAATTAAAATATTTCCAGATAAGTTTATCTATCCCCAAATCTATCCACTTCTCCAGAAAAAAAATTATCATTTTGATATGTCTCCCCAAGACCTGTATTTGATATATTTATACATATCTAGCTAATGCATAGTATTGATTTGTGTGTCCGTGTTTAATATAAATAGTATCCTACCGTGTATTGTTGATCATCCTTCAAGAAGTTTTTCACGAGTTTCCCAGTTAGTTAACTGGTTAAAAAGAGTTCCATACCACCAGTTCGATCTCAGGCAAAATTAGAAGGAGATGAAATTTTTTCTTGGCCTCTATCATTTTGCTCATTCTCTCCCTCATCCATCTTCATTTTTCAATCCCTCTTCTCTCTCATACACACTGAGCGCCTCCCCTCCCCTTCCTCATCCTAGCACTTAGACTCTAAGGAAAAGATTCCTGTTCTTCACTTTGAACTTGAGTCTGTGTATTACTTACAGCACTTGTATATTACACCTTGGTACCAAGTACAAAATAAAAGACTTTGTTGTGGTTAAAAGAACTTCCAGTACCAATAAGACAGTGGGGAAATGGTTTAGGGAGCGTGAGGTTTCTTCTTAATCCCTGAAGTCTCACCTATTAGGCACCTGCTCATTCTGTGAGGCCGTGAAGGCAGTTCTGCCCAAGAATATTTTGTAAGAAAAAGTGCACATTCTGAATAGGCCTTACATTTGGTTGTGGAGCCATTTGTTGGAGTTCCAGTTTGTAATTTGAAATCACGGGCTTCTCTGCTCAGCCAGGAGCAGGGCAATGAAGTATTAGGAAGATTGCTCAACATTTCCAAATGAAAAGGAGACAGGTTATAGTGCCCTGAGAATACGGAAAAGCATGGACTGCTGCCACTGTTGTTATATGGTAGTGATGATTGTAACACCGCTAAGAACCTACTGGCCCTAAAAAAAGAACTGCTGTGTTCCCTACCCCCAGGCTTTTGGCTCTTCTGGGGTAATTTTGTATCCAAAGCATTAAAAAAATTTTGAATGTTACCTATATAAACCTCTGTGGTTTTCAAGTCCATCATCCTTTTGCTGTTTTCTACCTTGAAGAATACATACCTACTGGGCCATCCCAGTGGCATAGTGGTTAAGTTTGTGCACTGTGGTTTAGCAGCCCAGGGTTTGTAAGTTCGTATCTCAGGCGTGGACCTAGCACCACTCATCAAGCCGTGCTGTGGCTGCATCCCACATAAAATAGAGGAAGACTGGCACAGATGTTAGCTCAGCAACAATCTTCCTCAAGCAAAAAGAGGAAGATTGGCAACAGATGTTGGCTCAGGGCCAATCTTCCTCACATACACAAAAAGAATACATACCTACTTATTAAGTGTCATGCACAGCACTAGCCATTTTGTATACTTCATAGTTTATTAAGCCTGTCAGATTTAATAAGGTAAAGACTGGAATCCCCATTTTATAGTGCGACCATTAAAGTTCAAGGCTGACTAACTCAAAGTGGTTGCGTTATAATTCAAACTGAGATGAAGTTAACTCTAAAGTCTGTGTTTTCCATTAAGCCTTGCAGCTTCTCTTCATAGCCCCTTTTTCCAAGCAACATTGCATAGGTTGTTTTACAAGTAGTCTTATATAATATTTTGGACTCTCGTTCTAACTTGGTGTCATTTTGGGGAAAAGTTTAAAAGATAAACTATAGAGTCGGGTACGCTATGCAAATATAATTTGCCATCTTGAAAATTTTACCAGCCAAAGCCCATTTAAAAGCTTGCTGATAGAAGTTTTCTTTTCACTGAAAGCATCTGCTAGCTAATAATGACCAATAGCAGGAAGCCACTCAAATAGTTGTCTGTTCACTGACTAAACTTGTTTCTCCCTTCCCAAATTCTTAGATTAATGAAAGCCCTGAGTTCTTTTGAGGGATTACATAAAGTATTCCTATGTGTCTAACAATGTCCTACCAGGGTTTTGGAAGAGGAATTAGAATTTTCTTTCTCTTGTTATCAAGTTATCTGATACTTCTTTTTATGTAATGGAGTCTTGTGGTTTGGCTTTTTAGCTTTCTGTTGTTGAAAAATTACTTGCTACGACTTCAAGTTATTTTCCTGTTTTGATGTCATATTTGCACCACGTGTAATTTCTATGTACATTTTAAATTGCATTTCATGAAAGCTCAGGGACTCTGGAATGACCTGTTTTTGTTTTTGTATTCTTGATCCATATAGAACTCTATATTGATATTTAAACTCATCAAAGCAAAATTTATTATTGGAAGATAAGATTGATTGTTAGATCTTTTATTTCTTGCCACAACGCTAAGCATTTTGCTTTGGAAAGATAATGCTATTCTGAGTCTAACAAAATATCTTGAGACAAATATTTATGCTTAGCAAACTTCAAATATTCAGGAAATTTATTTGAAGATCAACTTATTCTTCTGAATTTTGGTTTAAGAATAATTTAAGCATGTTCATGAGGTGAGATGCCTCTGTTATTTAATGTGATTTATACTCTTCACGTAGTGGAGCTCTGTCAGTGAGTTTTGGGGACTATATTTCGACGAGATGGGAGATATATCCCTGAGATGCCCAGAACTTCTGCATATGTTTGTTTTATCCACCGAAACCATCCTGCAGGTATTTGTGAAATGGTTTAGGGATAGCATTCAATATGCGCTTGTGGCTGATGTTTCAGAAATGTGGGCAAGATCTTCTGTGTCTGTGAATTTCTTGGATTGAAAGGATCTGCTCAATAGTGTTCTCAGCTGCTCAGAGTCTTCAGCAATTGAAATTTGAAAGAATAAAATTCCATGAAGCCACTGCAATATCATTGTCTACCAACCACCTTTATAGTCAGTATTTTTGCATGTTTCAGTTAAGCCCACCTGTCTGAAATACTAGCCGATTTTCATTTATCTTCCCCAAAGAATGCCGTTCTACTGGTTGAGGCATTGGCACAATAGTATAAATTCTTCCATGCCTAGAAATGTAAGTTAACAATGATATTTTTATTTTGTTTTTTAGAGCATCAGGGCATCAGGCCTTATCCTGTTGGAAACAATCCTTTTTGGGTCTCTGCTTCTGTACTTTCCGGTAAGTAATATAATTGTATTTTAAAAGTAGCCATTTATTTCATTTTGCTTAGGCAGTAATTTATATTTGTGTGTTTATATATAAAACTGCTTAGATATTATATATAATATGTTATTTATATATCTATATACAAGTTTATATATGTATATCTATGTGCAATAGATGTGGATATATAAACAAAGGCTTTATACATATTTTAACTCTGGCTCTTACCTCATGGGGACCTGGAACAAGTTAGTTAGCATGTCTCATCTTTGTAAAATGGAGCTAATTATCCTCTTCTTCCCAGATTTGTGAGGAAGGTTAAATGCTTAAGTGAGCTAGCATACAGAAGGCATGTTGCTATGTACATAGAAATATTTGTTTCCTTCTACTTCCTCCTCCGCCTGAATCAGAAACCTGATGCACACCAACTAGTTAATGCTAAAAAATTCCAAGCGGTTACATAGAAAAATAACTATATAACTAACATAAATGTATGTGTGGTGCTAGTGGCATGGATAATCATAGTAGACTCTTCTTATGATACTAGTAAGAGATCTGTAACCAGAAGATACCTACTGATTTTACTAATTCAATTCAACCAACATATATTCAACAGTTATTATGTGTCAAGCACTATGCTAATTTCTGGGAATACTCTGTGAAGGAGATCTTCTCTCAAGAAGCTTATAATTTAGAGAAGGAGATGAGTAAGGACAGACAATTATGATCCAGTGTGACAAAAGCTAAGAAAAAGGTAAGGGCAGGATGCTGTGGAGGCACTTAGGGGAGACAACAAACCAAGACTAGGTAATAAAATATCTTGACTGAGATCTGAAAGAGGAACAGATATTACAGAAGGAAAAAGTAGGGCTTCCGGGACAACATATTCTTACCTAACTACCTTCTCGATTTCAGCCTTCCTTGTTGATTCTTAGTCTTTCCCACCTCTTCATACTTGAGTGCCTCAGGACTCAGTCCCTGTGGCTCTTTTTAATCTACGCTCTCCCTTGGTGATCTCATCTAGCCTCGAAGCTTTAAATACTATTTTATGCCAGTAGCTCCAAAGTTTACCTTTCTCCTGAGCTCCAAACTCATATTCATCTGTTTACTCAATGACTTCGCTTGAAGGTCTAACATAATTCCATATCATGTTCTTAACTGAGTTACTCATCTTCCTCGCCTCCAAAGTCAGTCTCCATATCTCCATTGATGGCAACTCTATCCTTCTAGTTACTCATGCCAAAAACCTGGGAGTCATCCTTGCCACCTCTTTTTCTCTCGCATCCATCGGAAAACACTTCAAAATACGGCAAGAATGTAACCACTCTCTACCGCATCCTGTACCACCTCCTTGGTCTAAACCATGATCGATCTCTTCTAGATTACTGCCTTGGTCTCTTCCTGGCCTCTCTTCCTCCGTGCTTACCCCCACTTACGATCCGTATTTTCAAAATATCAGCCAGTTTGGACAGCAAAGTTATACCATGGCATTCCTTTTCTCAAAATTCCAAAAGGTTCCCCATTTCACTTGTAGTAAAAGCCAAAATTCTTAGAATGGTCACCAAGGCTCAACATGATTTGAATCCCGCCCCCTCCATTACCTCATTTTCTAGTCCTCTTCTCTCATTCACTGTTTACAAGTGTTCTTAATCTATTTAGGTTTTCTACTTCCTGAATTACTTTTTATATTTCTTCTTAAGATAAAAATTTATTTAGGTATAATCAGTTTTTATTTTGCCATAAAATCATCCATATTACTCAAGTTTTCTAATTTACTAGCTTAGAGTTATTCATAGTAATTTATAAGAGAAGCAATATAAAAATACAAAGACTATTTATGATGCCTGGTACTCTTCCTGTGTAAACGGCATATTGTGCTTGATAACATTTAATCCTCCCCATTGAACTACCAGGCAGGTATTGAACCAAAGTCATAGAATCGCCCAGTTAGGAAGTGAAAGACCTGAAATGGCTTCAATAATCTGAATAATAATTTTAATTTTAATTATCTGAATAGCTGTTGCTGACACTGTCATCTTTTTCCTGAACCTCTGCTATTTTAAAATATGTTTTCTACCCAGTAGCCAGAGGGATATTGTAAAATATCAAATCTAATTTGTCACCACTTCAGTAGCTTCCCAGTTAGAATAAAGAGCAAAACTTTTGACATGGTTTATGATATGTGTAGTGTGGTCTTTGCCCAACTCCCCAGTCTCATCCAATACTACTTTTTTCCTCACTTCCTGCATCCAGCTACTCTGACCTACTTTTAGTTCTTAAATGAAACACAACCTCTCTCCCGGTAGGCATAATAATGGCTCCCCAAAGATGTCTACAGTTCTAATCCCTTGAATCTGTGAATATATTACCTTACACGGGAATAGGGACTTTGCAGATGATTAAATTAAAGACTTCCAGATAAGGAGGTTATCCTGCTTTATCTGGGTGGGCCCAAGGGTCCTACACGAAAAAGGGAAGCAGAAGAGGGAGAACCAAAGAAATGGCACCATGAAAAAGATTGGACTAGCCATTGCTGGCTTTGAAGATAGATGAAAGAGACCACAAGCCAAGGAATGCAGGCAGCCTCTAGAAGCTGGAAGAGGCAAAGACACAGATGCTTCCCTTTAGTCTCTAGAAGGAACACCTTGGTTTTAGCTCCATAAAATCCATTTTGGACTTCTGACTTCCAGAACCCTAACATAATAAGTCTGTGTTGTTTTAAGCCATGAAATTTGTGGTAATATGTTAAAGCAGCAATAGGAAACTAGTATGCCTCTTGTCGTAGGACCTTTTCACATGTTTTTCCTTCAATTTTTTTTTTTTTAAAGATTTTATTTTTTCCTTTTTCTCCCCAAAGCCCCCCGGTACATAGTTGTGTATTCTTCGTTGTGGGTTCTTCTAGTTGTGGCATGTGGGACGCTGCCTCAGCGTGGTCTGACGAGCAGTGCCATGTCCGTGCCCAGGATTTGAACCAACGAAACACTGGGCCACCTGCAGCGGAGCGCGCGAGCTTAACCACTCGGCCACGGGGCCAGCCCCTTTTTCCTTCAATTTTGAAGAGTCTTCCTCTCTTCCCCCACCCACCTCCATCTCACGAATTCTTTAGCTTAATTAACACCTAGTCATCCTTTACACTTCTGAGTATCACTCTTTCAAGAAAACTTTCCTTGACCCCCAATCTGAGTCAAATTCCTTATAATAACTTCTCATTGAATCCCACTCTCTTTCTTGACAACACCTATCTCAGTTTGTAATTATACATTCAAGAGTGTAGTTATTTGATTAATGTCATTCTGGACATACTCTAGTTCTGTGAGAGCAAGGGCCTGTTTCCACTTTGCCTACCACTGCGTCTGTAGCACTTAGCCCAGTGCCTGTGAGCATAGTCAAAGCACAGTACTATGCAGTGGATGAATGGGTGAGGCTGTACTTGGATGAACTTAGAACTATACCCTAGACTAGTGGCTATTGTCCTGTTGAAGCGGCTCCAAAGAATCTGCTTGATCGTGAAAGACTAAGAATGGTGGTCCTTATTTATAATACTTTGTTTAGCGCCTACAGTTAGGCAATAAAACACGTTTTATTGTTATCTTGGGGTGTTAAAGAAAGTTTGGTTTATTTTTACTTATAAAAGTCATACTTATTCCAATAAAGTGGTCATATTAATGAGCATGGGCCTAAAATCTGCAGAAGAATTTTAAAGCCTCTTAAATGGAAGAAGTACTCTAGAAAAGAAAAATGTTTGAAAGGATAGTAAATATTAGGCTGCCAAATGTTCAAAGTAGTTATTAAAGACCTTTTCATTGACCGAGATCCAATTTTGAGAGATGTCTGATGGACCTGTACTGATGATGATACTGGATACAGAGAAAAAGAGGGGAGAGAAATGGAATTTAAAAAGGAATAAAATGACAGCACTTCTGCTTGATAATCTAATAGGCTTGGGAGGCAAAAATCAGAAGAGAAGACTTACCAAATGAATTCTGTCCAACAGAAACATTAGGATACCTCATCATGTTGACTTCACACTTAATTAGCTGTCTATTTCATCTTTCATAACATAAATTCTTTCTGTAACTGCTTGAGATATTGTGTAGCTCTGAAGTTTATGCTGTGTACCTCAGTTTTAATTAAGTTTGTGTTTATGCTCTGAAGATAGAAAGGGCAAAGTTATTCAGTAAAGATTTGGATGTCACATAGATACAGAGAGAGAAATGAGATTAAAATGTACTTTTGATTGAGTCTGGCAAGGAAAGTAATTTTATTTTAGGCGAAGGAATAGAAGATGATGTCTCAGAAATTGATAGGAAAATCTTTGGCCACATAGGGGTGTGTGTATGTGTATGCATGTATGTGCATAAAGCATTCTTGACAAGAAGAATAACTTGGTATTGGACCAGGGCTCATTGATTTTCTTGGGTTTTGCAGAAACGAACTTTATAACTTTTGGCTAGAGTTTTTGCTTCAAGGAAGATCTCTGTATTAAGTGATAAAGGCGACCAATTAAACCTAGTGTAGACAAAGGTTCTAATCATTCAATGGTGTAAATATGGTCTATACTTTTCTTATCTGTTAAATACCTTACCCACTCTCTTTGTTCCTAGTGTGGCCTGTGCCAGAAGCGCTCATGAAAGCTTTACTGGGGGTCATTACAGTTTTTTAAAAAGTGTACTTGAATAAAGTAGAATTGTTTTTAGGTCTGGGTAACTCCATGGAAGGAGGTTTTGGGGATATTCACTGTTCTACTGAGTTGTTATGCAATGAGCCTTTTCTTCTTTTTATGCTGCATATTGTTCAGATTTGCAAGAATTAAGGTTATTTTTGCCTTTTCTAAGCAATCTTAGACTACAGACGATTTCATAACAATGCTTATATTGGAAAGTCCAAATTAGAGATTATCATCATTGTGCAGATGAGGACAAACCAAAATCTGACTAAATTTAGCATTGTTATAATTGGATGGCAGAGAGCTGAAGCATTGAAAACATTTTCTTACAGATTCTCGAAGGAGACTCATGCTTTGAAGTCCATACATTTGTGAACAAATGATTAGTCTTTACAATCACCTAAAAACTTTCATACAATTTATGAAAGAAAGAAAAAAGAATGTTAAAACATCAATCAAAGTGTATTTTTCTTGTTAAATTACATAAAAATGACATTTTACAGATTAGTAATATGGATTTTAATTACTATTACTAATTAGTAACATATGGATTCTAGAAGCTTGTTTTTGACTTGACTGAACCGCCAATTTCAGCTAATAAGATGAATTTCTTTTCCTCTAATCTTGGTTACCTGTTTGGTTGGCTGATGTGCCTTTCTGTAAAGGACACCAATACCTGTGTAAATACAGTACCTATTTTCAGGTTGTGTGCCCGCCTCACCCCCGCCTCCACCAAGGTCCTATGAGAAAGAACTGCCAGGTATTAGAACTAGAAGGGACATCGGACACAACTTAGTCTTTATTCAACCTCTCTTTTGCAAATGAAAGAGAGTCTGAGAGAAGTTGCAACTCATCCAACTTTTCTCAGCTGGGTAATGAGAAAGCCAAGAACAGAATCTAGTCTCTCGACTCCTGGTCTTGCACCCTTTTTTTTAGGACTTGAAGAGATGCAGGGTGACCCCACACCCCAGTCAGGTGGCGATAGGTCTCCATTGGAGTGGTTTCCTCCTACAGGTGCAGGCTGGGAGAAGGCAGCGATATATGACAGTACTTATAATAGAGGGTATGAATGTGAGGTTCAAATGGCATTAAACAGGGTAATGAGGGAGGCCCATCTTCTCCCTCTTGGTCAGTCACTCTTCCTCATTAGATCTCCAAGGAAATAAAAGGCACAAAGGATAAAGCAGGGAACCAATTTACAATAGTTTGAAGTTTGGCTGTAAGACCCAATATAAAACTCCGGTGAGCTCAGATGGTTCATGTTGTTGAACCATATGGAATTTCTGATATTCAACCATTTTACGTATAAAAATTTTATGCTTATGCAATTTTATGTTTCACCCTAATAAATAACCCTATTAGACCATCTCAAGTTGGTTTCAGTGGTACAGAACCTAAGTCAGTTAAAAGACTGCTTTTCCTATGATCACCCCAAAGCCTAAAACTAAAACACAGATTTTTTTTTTTACTCCAGCGTAGATCAGGTGCATCTTCCAGAAGCAGAGGAAAAACAACAGAATAGTGCTCCTGTGCATAAAGCTGAAAGGGAGGGAAATAAAGGAGAGAGAGGTGAAAATGGAGAGGGAGAGTGAGAATGAGACCATGAGAACAGAACTAGAGGAGCCAAGTTTTTAAATCTCTTACTATCATTATTTATTTTGATGCCCAAGGAAGCCAGATTTGGCCAGTGGGAGTCCCTTCAAGCTGCCACCTGCCTTTGATATGGGCCCTCACTCTTTGAGCACTTCCCTACTTTCTAGTGCAACAGAAAGTACTTTTCCTACCTGAGCCATGGAATCAGCCTTTTCTCCAAAGTGCCCTGGTTCCTTTTAGGGGAAAGTGGTAGCGATTCATTTCTGAGACAGATTTCACTTCCATTGTGATAAACATAGGGCAGCAAAGGTTCCCCATTTTACAGGTAGGCCAGTGTTTCTGAAACTTCAGTTATATGGGGACCTTTGCAAGGAGATTTCTCCTCAGCTCTCAGAATCCATCCTTACGACACAGTTTTTTAAGCTGATCTAGACTGCATCTTACTTTGTGTCATTTAGATCCCTTTGGATTGATAACAGAGCAAAAGAGAAAAAGGAATTGCAAAGAAAGTTAATACTAAAGAGCATAGCAGTACTACCGAGAACACAATAGCGTAGGAATAGTTTCACAGCAAGGTGGCTCAAAGAGTATGGGAATAGCAGACTCTTAATCCCCAAACTGCTAGAGGATTTCAGGAATATTGACTAAAATATTGAGATTGAAAGACATCGGAGAACTAGAGCACCTCCTTCAAGGGCGTTTGAAGAGCGTGATGCCAAAACATTTTGTTCTCTTCTATAGTGTAGGTTAGAGGAAGAGAAGCAATGGTTTTATGTCCTGGAATTCCGTGCAGTTCCATTTATCCACTACAGTGCCTGTATTCCTCTTCCCTATCAACCCTCTAGAGAGAAGTCTGATCGTTAGTGGGAGTGGTTGTCTGCAGGCAAAGGCATGGAGGCGATCCAGTGTGCATGTTCTAGGATATTTGGTTGAGGGTCTTGGATCAGTGATGTGTTAGGAATTAACTAATAATCTTCCTTTAGCTGAAAGAGTTTTAATAAACTGAAAGGGCCTTAATCAGTTGAGAATTGGACCCCTGGCTTTAGTTTGTCAGTGAAAAGCAAGTGTTTTCATCTTTGCTAAAATAAACACTGATTAGACTATATGCCTCTTAAAAAATATTTTTGTTCTTTTTGTGAAATGTAATCTCATTATTTATAAACTAGAACAAAATTGGAAAACACAAAGGAAAAGATAAAAGATCAACCAAAGTTGTTATTATCCAAAAATGGTAATTGTGTACATTTGATCATTTGAGACAGCTGTATATGCACATACATATATTCAAATAGAAAATGGATGGATGGTGGAAATTGAGATACAGATAGGATTACTCTGTGAGTTTTTTAACAAAAAATGTTGGTTGTAAGCTTTATTATTTTAACCAAAAACCTGAAGTGAAACTAAAGATATTACTGATTTTTAGATAAATGAATCTTCACAAGAAGCGTTATTGGTTCTAAAAGATCTTTTGAAAGTTAAAGATTATAAAACGTTTCAAAAATTGGGTTAATTCTGTTTTACTTAGCTATATGTTTCAACTTTAAACAGTATCGCCTGACTTGACTGTAACAGCAAGAAATTGAACTCAAATACAGAACCTTTGCCCCCTCCTCCCACATTTTGATTTTTGTTAGTTAATAATTTTTGAATTGTTAATGTTCATAACATGTATATAACACTGAATTGTGAAACTATAATTCACATAGTTGTTCAGTCTTAGGTCTATATTTAAGTAGATTTAATGTTTTCTGCTAATCATTGTAACTTGGCTTCTTCATTCCTCAGTTCTTTATTTTGATTTGTCCCTTGGTTTTCATTAACAGTTTTTTCACGAAGGAATAATGAGTTCTTGAGTTCTCCCATGCTTGAGAATCTCTAGCCATTGTCATTATCCAGAAAGAGTAACTTCCCTGGGTATAAAAATTTCAAGACACACTTTGTATTGCTTAGAACTTTGTATCCATTGTCTACATATTTCCAGCTCTTGAAATAGCTTGATTTCTCCCTCTTATGGATGACTTGATATTTCTGCCTAGATGCCAATGTCATTCTTTAGTCTTGCAATTAAATAATCAAACTAAGAATTACCTTGGAGTTTATCATTCTGTATTTTTTTTCCCTTGCATCAGGGTATTTCTTTTCAATATATGAATGTAAGACCTCCTTTATTCCTGGAATGTTTTTGAATCATATCTTTAATTTTTTGTCTCCTCTTCAGGAACATGAATTATGTATACATTGAATTTTCTTTTCTTTCTGTGTCTGTAGTGTTTCTAGTCATTTGTATACCTTTGTCCTTTTCTATTTTGTTTTGTGTGTTTCCCTTGAGTCTTTATTCCATGATCTTTACACTATTCTCAGTTATGTTTATTATGCTTGAGTTGATTCTAATATTCCTTTAACCTCTTTAATGTTTTCATTCCATTTCATTTCATTTTCATTTTCATTTTCTCCCCCTTGCCCAGCTTTCTTGGAGTAAATTTATCTCTTTCTTTTTTTTTTTTTTTTTATCTCTTCTTTGCTCTCTAGTATCTTTTTCTTTGAGCTTCTTTATCAGAAGGAACGTGTTTTCTGTAATTTCTTTGAGGCAGTGAGAATTATTTATTTGAACTTGTATGAGTTTTCTTGGGCAATGTCGCCTTTGTTGTCCATTCTTCATCTGCCTTCCCCCCAACCCCACCCGCATTATTTAAACAAAGAGTCTATGCTGGTTTCTTTCTGATTTTTATTTTTTATTGTGATAATTCTTTTTTTGTGTTAAAATATACATAAACTTACCATTTTAATAATTTTTAAAGGTACAATTCAGTGGCATTAAGTATATTTACAGTGTTGTGCAACCATCACCACTGTTCATTTCCAGAACGTTTTCATCATCCCAAATGAAAACTCTATATCCATTAAATAATAATTTCCCATTCCTCCTTCACCCCCGGCCCATGGTAACCTCTATTCTACTTTCTGTCTCTATGAATTTGCCTATTCCAGGTGCTTCATATGAGTGAAATCATACAACATTTGTCCTTTTGTGCCTGGCTTATTTCACTTAGCATAATGTTTTCAGGTTCCTCCTGGTTATGGCATGTGTCATAATTTCACCCTTTTTGTGGCTGAATAATATTCCATTGTATGTATTTACCACATTTAGTTTACCATTTGTCTGTTGATGGACATGTGGGTTGTTTCTACACTTTGGCTGTTGTAAATAAAGTGGCTATGAACATTGGTGTACAAGTATCTGTTTGAGTCCCTGCTTTCAGTTTTTTGGGTGTATATCTAGGAGTGAAGTTGATGGATCATATTGTAATTTTATGTTTAACCTTTGAGCCCTACTGTTTTCCAAAGAGGCTGCACCAATCTACATTTCTACCGACAGTGCAGAAATGTTCCAGTTTCTCCACATCCTTACCAACACTTGTTATTTTCTGTTTAAAAAAAAAAATTTAATAGCCATCCTAATGGATGTGAAGTGGTATCTCATTGTGGTTTTGATTTGCTACTTTTCATTTTTGAATGAAGTGGTTTTTTTCAGGTAGCTATTTAAAGAATTGTGTGGACAGCAGGAGGAGAAATAGATTGAGACAGGCTGCTTCTTCACTTTAGGATCACGTGAAACCCCGAATTTAGGCTATATTATAATCTGGGGCTTTGCCTTCCTCTTCCTATGCAATTTAGCTCTAGCCACCTTCCTTGGCTACTGTGCCACTTAGGGGCATCAACAAAGATGGCATATCTTCAAATTTCCCTCCAATTTGTGATGACACTGTCTGTACAGGAAAATGTCATAGTTTTCTTTGGGCCCTCTTGTGCCCTAAAATTCATTCTTCAATGAACAGATCACCATTTCACAACTGGAAAAATACTTCTTGGTTGAACTATAAAATGGGAATCTAACAGCTCTTTTTGTCTTCCTTCATTTTGATGCAACTCTAACTCAGTTCTCGGGTCTTCTCTTTTCTCCCTTAGTGAATCTCATAGCTCAACATACTCTCCACATGCCAACAACAAACAAATTTATATCTCCAGCCCAAATCTCTTTCCTGAATTCCAGACTTGTATGTCCATCTGCCCATTCAACATCTCTACCTAGATGCCTGATAGACATCACAAACTTAACACATCTAAAACTTAACTCCCAGTCCCACACCACCCCAGATCTCCTCTACCAGCAGAATGCTCCATTCCAGTTGGTAGCAGCTCCATCCTTCCAGTTGCTCAAAACAAAAACCTTGGATTCATCCTTGACTTATGTCTCTCTCTCACTTCTCATAGCCAGTTCATCAAGGAATCCTGTTGGTTCTGCCTTAAAAACATATCCAGACCCAACATTTTCATACCACTTCCACTGTTACCAGCCTGCTCTGAGTCACCATCTTTGAACAGTAAACTACTGCAATACCCTTCTAACTATTCTTCCTGTTTTCCACTTTTGGCCTCCTGTAGTCTTTTCTCAGCACAGTAGTCAGAAATCTCTTTTTAAGCCTAAATCAGATTTAGTATTCCTATAGTATTTCTCCTGCTCAAAACCCTGCAGTGGCTCACTATTTCACTCAGAATAAAACTTAAACACCTAAAAGGCCTACATGATCTGCTCACTTGTCTGTTCCCCTTATTCTTTTCCAGTAACACTGGGCTCTTTGTTGTTCTCAAACAGGTCAGGCACGCTCCCCTCTTAAAGCCCTTACACTGACTGTTGTCTTTGCCTAGAACTCACTTCTTCCCACTGTCTATGTGACAACTTCCTCCCCTCCTTCATGTCTTTGTTGAAATATCATCTTCTCGGTGAAGCTCACCCTATTTACCATACTTTAAATTGCAGCCCACCCCACTCCTCACAGTACGTCTGATCCCTCTCACCCTGGTAATTCTTTTTGCACACAACTTATCACTTTGTATGTAATATATGACTTTTATTATCTGTATTTCTTACACATATTCATTTTTTATTTTCTGTCTCCCTCCACTAGAATTTATCTACTCCTGTGTTTTAGCACCTGGAACAATGCCTGGCATGTAGTGGGTACTCAACAAATATTTTTTGAGCGAATGAATATTTTTCAGACATTCTTCATAGATTGACATATGGAACGTGGCTCTTCCAGTGTATTACTAATGGTGAATTTTCAAACTTTTTGAAAATTGCCTTTTATGTTTTTAGTTATATTTTTAAATTGTAAACCTTTCAAGAGTAGGACCGTGTCTGTTGCATCTATTTCCATCACAGCACACTAAAAATTTGTTGAATTTCAGTATAATTCTAACTAAAACAATTATACATATGCACATGCACATATGTAAATGTATAGCTGTATATCTCGGTCTTTATATTTGTCTCTTTCTTTCTCAGTCTCTGTCTTTATCCCTAATTTCCTTATGGGGAAGTAGAAAGGAATCTAGTCCAATCATAAAGAGACTTTGATTCTAGCTTACAAAGTCTTACTTTGACCTTGTACTCTGCTGCTCTCTGTCTCTCTCACTCTGCCGTAGCAATACTGGCCTCTTGTTCTTCCTTGAGCAGGCCTGGCTGGTGCCCACCCTACAGCCTTGGCATTAGCTGTTTCCTCTTCCTGGAGTACGCTTACCCACATATCTCTCTGGCTAACTCCCTCATCTTCTTGAAATCTTTGCAGTGAAAGGAAGTTAAAGAACTCATTATGGAATTAACAAGGAGAGGTTGATTAAAAAATTATGACATTAAAGTGAGTACAAACCACTACAATTGCAGAGAATTTCTAATGGCACCAAACGGAGACAGATTCAGCCACGATGTAAAGGCAGAAATGTCACAATTTGGCAGTAGACGCAGAGCATCATAAATTATCCTGAGAATGCCTTCATAGGAACAAAGGAGGAGATGCTGGCTCTGGCAATGGTAGAGAATTTGACAGTCAGATGATTTGAGATGAAATATAAGAAATTGGGCATCTGCAGCAGTATCATAGCTAGGATGTTTTAGCTCTCTAGTAAAAATTTTGAAAAGGGTAAAGTATCAGTTCATTTCTAATTTCCTTGCTAGAGTTTGTGGCTTAATGTCTTTATCCATGGGGAACACATGGCAGGAAGTCTTTCCGTCTCTTTTTCAGTGGTTACTATTTCTCTGCTGATTACAAAAATGCATCATAGAGCCAGCCCTGGTGGTCTAGTGGTTAAAGTTCTCAGCTCACACCCTCACAGCCTGGATTTGTTTCCTGGTCGCAGCCACAGCACCTGTCTGTCAGTTGATGTGATGTGGTGGTGACTCACATAGAGAACCAGAAGAACTTACAGTTACAATATGCAAGCATGTATTGGGGCGGCTTTGGAGAGAAGGAAAAAAGGGAGATTGGCAACAGATGTTAGCTCAGGGCGAACCCTTCCCTGCAAAAGAAAAAACACGCATCCTAAATTTTCCTCTTCAAGCCCAAAAAACATAAACAATTAACTATTTCTTAAGTTTGGTAAGTTATTTTCAGTTAACAAAAAGGCTAACCAATTTATACTTTAGGTTTTAGGTATTTTATGTGATGTGATTTTAGCGAATGTTAATAGTCTCTGGGAAACATTCTCAGAATTGTCAGATATTTATATTATTAGCAGATGACCAATACTGTGATGTCCAAGTTTTTCTCTGTGGTCTTATACGTGACATAAGAAGATATGAAGACACTTGGAGATGTCCGAGAGATAATTAAGAAAATAACTACAAACAGAGAAACAGTTGTTAGAGTTGGAATCAGTAATGCATCTTGAAAAATAGTTTCTTCCTCAAAGCTATTGGACAAAAAAAATATTGTTGAAGACTTAACAGCACTATTTAAAATGATAGAAAATATTCTTTTAAAAATGACAGGACGATGGCGTTTTGACAAGGTAAATTATACCTTAAATGTCGGGGGCTACACAGTGTCACTCTAGAGGCACAATTCAATAAAGTAGATATATTACTTAAAGAAAATAGAAAAACAGGAAAAATATAAAGGCAGAATACTTACATGAAATCGTATTAATAAAAGCCTAAGCTCAGAATAGCTAGAGCCTGGTGTAAGCATGATTGAAGGAAACATTTGTACCTCTAGCCTAAATTAGAAATGCCAGCATGAACTTTTAGGAAGGAGAACAGACTGCTTTCCTAGAATATATCGGAGGAGTATGTCAATTTATATGTTGATTTTAGTTATATGTTTAGCTAAAAGCTGTGATTATTGTACAGCACTCTCTTCATGTTATAATTTCTGTAATATGAGGAAAATAGACTGATTATATTTTCAGAAAATATAATCACTGTTGATGGACTTTCAGAAATAGTTAGTATAGATTATCTAAAGCAAATGTTATTTATGATTAGATGTATATAATCTCCATGATTTGTCTATCCTTGAGTATTCCAAATTGAGACTTATTTTGAATGTTATCTCTAGGCTTCAGAGACAATATAAATATGATTAATTCAAATATAGACGTGTTTAGATGACATCCAAATCCAAACCCTCTTGTCAATTCAGCTTTGGCTTTCTTCACTCTTCATTCCTCATTTCTGCAACCAGAATCTACTTTTCATCATATTTATGAAAAAGCCTCACAAAACTCAACATACAAGTCAGACAACCCACATACAAGCAGAGCTGCCACAAACCTTTGAGACACTGATAGCCAAAGCCTGATTTTAAGTGTCATCAGCCTACAGGACAAAACCTTCTGTTTCACAGTGCCTAGACCATGAATTTGTCCTTTAGATGAGTTTGCTCTCCTGCATAGGGATTAATTTATTTTTCCATAATCATTTAAGATTTAGCAAAGTTCGCATTAAAAGGCCATTTTCCTCCTTGATTGTAAATACGAGCCCTCATTCCCTCTGATGGGCTTGCATAGTGGCTGTCCCAATGAGGAATGTGCCTGTATGTTCCAGTTTTTCACAGTCCCATCTGACCCGCTTTATTCATATGGCATAAGTCACTGCCTGGCTCTCAGTGTATGGTTTGATTTTTCTGCTTCTAAAATTGAAAGTTTTGACAAGGAAATGGAAAAGCATCCTTCTTCTGACACCCACGTAAAACTCCAATTCAAAAGAATAAAACTGTATTTAAATTAAGGAAGCCTCCCATATGCTCCATGAGTTTCCAATGTAAAATAAATAAACCAACTAACCAGATTAAAAATAAAAATTTAAAGACCTAGTGCATAATTGTGAATATTTAAAAACTCAAAAGGTAGGTGACAAAGAATACGGTGGTATTAGGATTAGATAGGCATCAGGATCAGGATTAGCTGCACGTACCGAGGAACATAAGAATAGAAGCTTTAAAAAGCTAAACTTTCTGGGGCTGTCCCAGTGGCGCAGTGGATAAGTTCACTCGTTCTGCTTCAGCATCCTGGGGTTTGCTGGTTCAGATCCCGGGTGTGGACATGGCATCGCTTGGCTAAGGCATGCTGTGGCAGGGGTTCCACATATAAAGTAGAGGAAGGTGGGCACGGATGTTAGCTCAGGGCCAGTCTTCCTCAGCAAAAAGAGGAGGATTGGCAGCAGTTAGCTCAGGGCTAATCTTCCTCAAACAAAAAAAGCTAAACTTTCTGTCTCCCATAAAAAGAAGTATAGAAGTTCAACGCTAAATTGCATTTCACAGTTACAGGGATCCTGGGTGATGCGTTCCCTCCATCCCTTCCAAACATTACATCTTTATCCAAGGAGGCAGGGGGGAAGAAGGGGTAAACGAGAAGGGAATACTATTCTTCTCTTCCCCTTAACCTCATTAGTCAGGATTTAATTATGTGGTCACTCTTAGATCCAGAGAAGGCTGGGAAATAGTCTTTTATCTAGATGGCCATGAGCCCAACTGAAAAACTGGGAGAAAGGAGTTAGACGTATGGTGAGATCTCATCTCTGCCGTGCACGTGGTTTTTATTTTCTTCTGGTTGCTGATTTGTATTTTCTGCATTTCTTCAATGCATACATATTATCTTTATAAACAGAAAAAAAATAAATAAAAGAAGTTCTGTCTCTGACTCTGCCTAGGCATGACTTTTGGGGAGAGAGTTAAAGTTGCTGGAGTACTGACTATGCGACTCGCAATACATCCTTCATTTGGTGGAAGACTGCCTATCATTATTAATTTATAATCTTTATATAGCTCTTCCTTTTTGTTTCTTTCACTTGCTTGGGAAGAAAGTAATTATGTAATAGATGTGACTCAGGAAAGAAAGTCCTTTTTAATCTATGGGGCTATTAGATAACCACTAAAGAGGGAGTCACCTGAGATGGATTTTCTCATTTGGGTTTTTCTGGTGACAGCTCAATTCCTTTTAGGGTGCACTAATTTCAGTGCCTTAAAAGCCTGTGGAAGTTATTTTAAGCTATAGTGTAGGCACTAAGTATAGTGTGCTAAAGCTGGAAAAAGACAATGGTTTTACTCGAAGCTTCATTCCCTTTGCTATGAATTTTTTTTAAAAGAAAGATTATATTGCTACAAATTGCTAATTTCAATGTGTAATAAAATGCTTAAAATTTCTTTGAAGTCAGAGGATAAAAGGCGACTGAAACTCTTGTTGCGCTTGATATCCTAGTTATAAGGGAAAATAAGGAAACAAAATTTTTCTAACAGGTGATTTTTCTAAAATGAATCCAGAGAAATACCTACTGAAATTTCTGCTTATTTGGAAATTAGAGATGTCTGAAATGGGAAGAGTTGCTAAACAAGTTTGTTTAAGGAAGCATCACATTTAAAACTGTGGAAATTTTATCTGGACTGGGGCTAGGGCTGACTTTTGGCAAGTAGTGGTTATCATCATAAATATTTAACCTTTGCCTCTATTTCTATTTACTTGCCATGCTTCTCCATTTTCTTCAATCACCAAGTAGATGGCAGTGATAAGGTTTCATACTGGACAGAGTGATGATAGGAATTCCAGAAGTATTAAGAAGACATATTCTGCAAAGCCGTTTTCAAATTGAATTCATAGGTATTATGGAGCACTGAATGAGGTACTAAGTTTTTAAAGAATACAAGGGTTTCACAATAGAATGCCTCTTTGAACAGTGATCCGTCTTGGGTCACCCATATTCCGCACCTGTCTGCATCCTCCCCTCTTCCCCTGTTCAACTTCTCATTATCCTTGAGGTCTCAACTTAAACTTCAGGCTCTTAGGGGAGAATTCCCTAAACTGCTGCCCTCCCTTCAGTCACCTTCTCTCTCTTCAGCTGTCCCCACCTCGCACCTACACGTGAACTTGATATATATGCAAGGCAACATGCATATAACATAACACACAACCCAAAAGTGCTATTTCTAAATATATACTTTAGAAAAAGGCTCACACTTGTTTGTAAGTAGACATGTTTAAGGAGATTCATAATGAAAATTTGTGGGGAAGTCCTAAATATCCACCAATTAGGAAAAGAAAATATATATACGTTCATTTTAGAAACTTCGAAGCCAGCAAAAAGCGTGAAGAATTGAGCTTTGTGACATTCAAGGTAGATTTTAAAAATGAGTATGTATGATATATGCACTGTGCGTGTGTGTGCGTACCAGAAATTATCATGACTCAGTTATTTTAGTTTTCCTAGAAACCCTTGTAGCAGGAACTTTGTTGTCCACCAAATGTTCATGTGTTTCTTTACATTTCCCAGTCTCCCTTGCAGTAAGTTTGAGAGCCCTATGAGTAGATCTGACAATGGAAAGTCCACAGTGATTTGTAAAAAGGATTAAGAGCCAGCGTGTCTCCACCATCTTTCTCTTTCTCTGCTGCGTCAGTTTTGGAGGACATGTTTTCTACAGGGAGTGGCTGCAAAATGGAGGAGGACTGCCTGGGACACACTGCCCTTTGTGGGAGCGAGCGGGGATAGCCTTTGAGTTATTGGATCTCAGAGTTTGTTCATTCTTGCTGCTTAGCCTTGTTGAACATTGAGTAATCATTATCTCCAAATAAATCTATGTTTCTCAAAAATGTTGAGCTAAATTATCATTTATCACTCACTGTAACCCCCCTGGGTTCTCCCTACATTCCTAAAAGTACTCAAATTTATTATCCAATTTTTGCATGTGATTTTTAATATTTTTATCATAAAAATTTTTATTTTTAGAAAATTTAAGAGTTAAACATAAGTGTAAAGATAATAAACATCACCCATAGTTCTACTACAAGGATAACTTGTTAACAATTTCATTATTATCTTGTCTGTCTAAATATACATTTGTTCTTCATATCACTGAAAAACATTCTATCTCATAACTCTTTAGCTTACCATTGTGTGGATGGACCAAAAATGCATTTAACACATCCCCAATTGTTGGCCATTTATGTGGTTTTCTATAATTGTCATTACAAGTAGTACTATGAAGAACATCCTTGAATCAAAACCACTATTCAACCAGAAAAGAAGACGGTGAATTTCTTCTGTAAAACATTCTCCTTTTCTTACAGACTTTCCTCCACCATATCTAGCTTCTTCAGTGGCACTATTTTTTATATTCTGTCACACGCTGGTTAGGACATATGACTATTAACGTGCACTACTTGTTGTCTACTGTGAGTGTGTTACAACAACTTCTTCTTCCTAGTCTGCTCCTTTGTGATCCTTTAGCCTTAGATTAAACACTATCTTGAAAAGAAAAGGATTTTCATATTTGGACATAAGCTCTTTCGTTATGTTCTAATCGAAAACATTATGACTTTTTGACCTTGCTTTACCTGCATATGGCCAGGGCTCTTTGAACCATCAGTGTGAAGACTATCCACACACAAGAAGAGACTAGAGCAATAATCCAAGACATTTCATAAGAAACGGCAAAAATGAAAACATTCATCATAATGAGCTCATTTTACTGGCCTTGTAAGAAATGATAGACAATTTAACCTATCTAATATGAATAATGAACTTTTTCCATTTTGATACTAATGATATTTATTATCTAATACAGTAAATTTGTGTTTAAAAGACATTCTAGGAAAATGTCTTGTTTTCCTAAATTTCCCCTTCTGCTTTTTTAATATTTGAAAATTATTAACAGGTTTGAGTAAAAATCAGCATTTATAAAGAGTGAAATCACAATGACTACAAAAGTCTCCATGTACAGAATTGCAGCTTAAGAGAAAGCCATATTTCCCAGCAGATTTTTAAAAATGTATTGACATAGCGCCCTTTCACAGAATGCGAGGTTTGGAGTGCGTTTATTGTTGACTCATAGATGCCTTTGTTCAAGCAGCATTGGAGAGCTGGACGTCGAGAGGTGCCCTGGTGTGGGGCCTACTTAGACTCAATGGCAGTGACAGCCCTCTGCTCTGGCTTTGTCCTCTCATCGATCCCTCTCCCTTTTCTCTAACCCAGCGCCATTCTATTCTGGCTGGGTTTATCTCTGCACCGCCCAGATAAGCCTCCTGCTGCTCTTTGTAAATGTCACTCTTAGAAGAAGACAGTCTTAGGATGTTTTCTGAAAGAATTGTTTTTTAAAGGGTTCACTGAATTCACTCTGAAGGATGGCTTGAGTTAGGGGGCTTTGTTTTCTTTTTTTAAGCTTTCAGGAGCACGTCTGGAGACGGAGCAGGTAGCCCATTGTTGACTCAGGAAACTCACTAGACTTGTTAGGTGGATGAACACAGAGTGAAAGAACGGGTCTGAGCAGATGCTCCTGCAGTGTCTGATGCAGGCAGCCAGGTTTCTCAGCGACCTCATCTGTCACAGATTTTCAGTATTTCTATTGGGAAATTATTCGATGTTAACCATTTAGACTAGTGAATTAAATGCCTATATATAACTTATTATTTGAATCTCAAGTCTGTGAAAATGTGTATTTTGTCACAGTTGGGTCAGATTTAGATTGTTTAGTCAGAATTGATAATATAGATGAATTTTGAGGACTTTCTTCTTTATTTACAAAAAAGCGTATGAGGTAATTTTACAGTAATTTGTTTATTGTGCTAAAGGCTTTCCTTAGAAGTTCATAAATGGCCGCCTATGGTGTTTATATCAATTCTAAATGACTGCTTTTAAGATTTAGATCATTTTTAAAGTGCAACACAGAAACAATGTCATTTAACTTCTAGAATGTTTTAGAGTTAAAACAAATTCATTCATAATAGAGTCATGAAAGTGTGGCACACTGGAGAGGAAGGCTGGCTTCTGTATTTGGAGGCCCCAACGGCCCAGATACTAATTTGAGGGAAAGAGAAATCAAGAATAAAATCTATCAGGATAGCTTTGGGTAGGGGGAGGAATCTTTGGTATGTGTAATGGTGTTGCTAAATAATACTTGTGTTATATAGCATAAATCAATATACAAAGGTAACTCATTGATCTCTATTATGAATCAATCTTAATTCAAATACTTGTTGACTAATATCTCAGGGGATTTTTATGTTTTTCTACTTTTTCTAATCATAAATTCTTATGCTTCACTTAGACGTTTATTAAATATAAAGCTATATGAAAAGAATAAAGATCATCCATACTGCATCTCTCAGAGATAACTATTATAGCATAATCATGCATTTTGGTCTGTACTACTTTTGTCTAAGTAGAAAAATTAGAATCCTACTGTAGATAGTGTTTTTATCTTATTTTCTTCATTTAACTATATCATTAAGCATTCACCAACATTATCATTTATAATAGTTGCATAGTAGTCCATTATGGATGTACTATGGTACCAAAATTTATTTAGCTATTCCTGGACTTTTAGTTCCCCTTTATTTTTCTTTTCTCTTCTTCTTTTTTTTTTCCTTAATGTTTGAGGCTATTTTTAAAGCACTCCACAGTGAAGTACTTTGTATGCGACTACTTACCTGAATCTCTAATTGTTCCTGTAAAGAACATCACTCTCTGTGTGGCTTAAAGAATATGAACTCTTTTATGTTTAAAAATGTCAATTTTTAAAACTAATTTATTATTTTAAAATGTTTCTTTAGGAATGTTTCGTTTATTTTTAATTTATTCTTAATGGCCCCAAACTGGAAACAACCTAAATGTTCACCAACATGAACATATTGCCATTCAAAAGAGTCTATATTAAATGAGTTCATTTATATGAAACCCTAGGAAAGACAAATCTAATTTACAGTATTGGAAAGCAGGGGTTGCCTAGAGCCAGAGGTGAACGGTGGGAATTGATTCTTTGTAGAAATTCAGAAAGTATAGATAAGCAAAGAGAAGGAAATTTCTCACCATTTAGAGATTTGTATAACCTACTTTTTTTAGCTACATAGGTACTTGAGGAACAAATTCAGTTTAGTGAGCTTTATTTATTGACTTAGCAGGTAAGATTTCATGAGTAACTCTACCACTTTTGCTATTCTTGAGATTATTTTAAGCTATCATTCTTTTCTGGTGTTTTAAAAATAAATTTTAAATATTGTATCCTGCTATGTCATTCAACAGTCAGGAGAAATTGCGAAATGATAATGAGTTGTATGTTAAGTCAGTCTGTTTCCTGTTAAGTGTTTCTGCAGCTTTGATCTCCATTTATTACAGAAAACAGTGAAGATTCCCAAAAGTTATTAGCAACCTGCCTTCTAAGATTGCTGTTATGCATTTAAATTGAAGAGTAACCTCTTTTCTTCTCTCCTTCAACTGAGGAATTTTCCATGTTTCATTAACTTCCATTATTCAGGGCTTCTCAACCTTGACGCTATTGACATGTTGTTGTGGAGGGTTGTCTTGTGTATTGTGGGATGTTTACCACCATCCCTGGCCTCAACACACGAGGTGCTAGTAACTCCCCAGCCCCAGTTGTGACAACCCAAAATGTCTCCAGATATTGCTGGGTGTCCTCTGGAGAGCACAATCACTCCCCACTGAGAACCACTGACTCAAAGATAATCCAGCACTTTATTATATTTTCAATATTTTCTTGGTTACACGTGTCTCCCCCTCAATCCCTTGAGTATTCTGATTGTTAGGCTCTGGGCTTTTTGTCCTGCCGGGAGTTCAGGTTAGTGAGGTAGACTTCGAGAGGCCTCAGCTGTCATATGTCCGTATACACCCCGATTACTTCTGCAGATTGACTAAATGAAGGCACCCTTGGGAATGCCACTGTCTTGAACCATGAGAAATGGAGATACACTTTGCAGGTATGACCACAGTTTCCTTACAACTTTACAGCAGGATTTAGCTTCCCATGACTTTCTGCTAGATCCTATTCAAACCAAATTAAGCAGACTTAATTTTACTTCTACATATAAGCAGATGTTTAACAAGGTGAAACATAAAGGACTCTAGAGAATTTTCAAGTTAGTGGAAATCATTGGTGCTTTTCCAATTAGCTGGGGAAAAATGGTTGGAAAAATTAGGAGGCATTTGGGAGGAAGGAAAGAACTTTAACAGCTGAAAAGCTGTTCTTATTATCGTCTTGCGTTACATAAGAATATCTTCCAAGAAAGGCTGGTGAGAATATCTTAGAAACAACTATTAACCCATGTTCAACAGACACTGTGCCTTTTGGGGGAGAAACAATAAGAAGAGAGCAGAGTGGTCCTCATACAGCTTATAATCTTGGGGTAAATTGTACACAAATATTTTTACATTTGGGTAACATTACTATTAGTGAGAAACAGTTATGTCATCAATTGGCAGTATTTCATCAATTACCAAATGAGTAGTACAGACAGCAGGAGCAGTTTAGGAGAGAGACAGAATTCTGCAGACTGGAGAGGTCAGAAGTGCAGGGTTGGAAAAGCTAGGCTCTGACCTAGAGTGGAGATAGACAAAGGAGGTAAAGAAGAATTCCAGTTACGGAAGATGGCATGTGTTAAGAGACTGAGATAAGAAAACTCAAAGCATGTTTGGTGTGTAGAACTGAGAAAGAGAAGACGAAGCCAGATCCCTTGAGGTCCCTGAATATCAGGCTAAGGAATTTTGATTAGATAACGGAAGCTAATGTTTCCCAAACTGGGTTCTGTGAAACAATAATCCCAGGAGATGCCCTTTGAATAAAGTGTTCTATGGTTAAGTAAACTTGGGAAATGTTGCGTGCTAAGTGTATATGCCTCCTGGTGACTTGCAATGCATATTGGTACTTAAAGACTATGAATAACTTTGTTTAAGCCAGCATTTACAAATGCCTTTGATCACAAGCTAGGTATGGGAGAGGTTATGAGGAATAAGAACATTAAGTACCTATTAACAGTCAGTAGAACAACTTAGAGTTTTCAATTTGATAAAAGGGAGGCTTAGCCATGTTTTTGAAACAGGAGGTGATATTATCAGAGACATTTTAGTCAATATCAGCGCTTGTAGGCAGATTAGAAAAAATATACAAAAATATTCCAAAGATAGGACCCTTAAGGAGACAGCTTCTGTTCCAGGCATTTATTACATTGTTTTTTCATTCTTTCATTCCTCCACAAATATCTATTGAGCAAATACTATATGCTGTGTGCTAAGCAAAGTAAATAAAATGGTGAAGAAGGGAGAAATGGTTCCTACCATCATGGAGTTTAGAATCTAAAGGAAGGAGACAAATGTAGATTTAATTTTTTATGAGTACTGTTAAAAAAAAAGAAAGAAAGAAAAGCAAAATAGTATGCTTCTACTTCTTTGTTGAACAATAATGCTGAAAGAGACCTTTTCATTTCCTCTTAAATATATCGTCAAGAAATATCTATTTTAATATTAGCAATATCAATAAACCTAGTCAAAATAATTTAACATTGCTGGTTTTAATGTTTAAAGGTAGCTTTATTTCATCTTAGACCAGTTTAGCATTTTAGAAATTACATTTTAAAATATCAGTTTGGGGGCTGGCCCCGTGGCCGAGTGGTTAAGTTCGCGCGCTCCGCTGCAGGCAGCCCAGTGTTTCGTCGGTTCGAATCCTGGGCGCGGACATGGCACTGCTCATCAAACCACGCTGAGGCGGCGTCCCACATGCCACAACTAGAAGGACCCACAACTAAGAATATACAACTATGTACCGGGGGTCTTTGGGGAGAAAAAGGAAAAAAATAAAAAATCTTAAAATATCAATTTGGAGAAAGAAAAGGGAATATAAGGCAGAGAGAGAGAAGGAGTTTTTTTTTGTTTTGTTTTTAATTTTGTTTGATGTATTATATATGCAGAAAAGTGCACATATCATACATGTGCCGCTTAATTTTCACAAGCTGAACACGCCTGTGTAACCAAAACAGACTGTTGTCAGCCCCCAAAATACCTCTCAGTTCCCTTCCAGTTACAGCTTTCCCTGCCCATTGGAGTAACCATATCCCAACTTCTTTCAGCATACATTCAATTTGCCTGTGTGTGTGTGTTGTGTTGTATATAAATGCGAGCATTCATTATATAGAGGGTTTTAAACAAAGCCTAGAAGGCAAATTTGGTTCTAAATACAGATATTTCTGTAATTCAGTGGTTCTCATACTGGGTCACACATTGGAAACACCTAGGAGCTTTAAAAATTATTTGTCTCTAAGTCCCACCCAAAGAGATGCTTAATGTAATTGATGTGAGGTGGGGCCTGGGCTGCAGCGTTTTGAAAGCTCTCCAGAGGATGCTGACGTGCACCCAAGCTTCAGACTCACTACTATAAAGTGTTGAAAGTGAAGCCATAGATGTTTACATAACATTGGAGCTAGCTTTAGGCCCAACTATCTGACTAATATTTGTAAACCTGGGCTTTCTGTGTCTAGATTTTAGGGTGTAGTTTGGCAGAAGGAGTAGATATTATATGTGACAAATAACCCTCCCACGATCCGTCACCTGGGCAGCAAACCATTTTTGAATTTGGGACTGTGTGGGAGGTAAATAGGGTTGCCTTGCTTTAGAACAGCCTCTTCTTTAACATTTTGGAATGCTGTCAGGTACTGGATTCCAGAACTGTCGGATTTGTGTCAAAAGACATTACATCTCAGGCATTAAGACTGGAGAGCAGTGACTCATTTGCTTGAGGGGTTTAGGAACCTCTGGAAGCCTGCAGGGTCTGGGGATGGCCCTGGGGATGGCCCTGGGGATTGGGATGATTTTCTTCTTAGGGCCTAAGGAAGCTGTCCAGGGTGACTAAGGTATTTCAGACTTGGAAGAATACAGAGTTGAGTTCCCAGGAATCTGGGTAAGTGGGAAGTGCAGAAGCAGCTGAATTCTATGAAATTATTTTCATTTTAGCCTAAAGATCGATTTAGCAGCAAGCTGGTAAAAGTGGATATATTTCATTTCTTTTTCTTCATTTTTTTCCCAAAACTTTTCTGATATTAGTAAAGTTTTGAAAGAATTTTATTTTACAAATGATAAATTGCAATTTCAAGAGTCTGGAAGAGATTTACTACAATTCATTGAAAGGATAATTTACCTTCCCTGGAATACAATGGGGCCTGTGGTTCCACACCCAGAGGCTGCAATCTGTTCTGCAAAGCCCCCTCATGAGTGCCACACCCCACCATTCAGAAGATCCTGGGATGTCTTTGTACTGTGGTGATATGTTGAATCTCAGCCATTCAAGAGCCTAGGGTATTCCTTCCTCTTCTCTGAAGATCTCAGCCTTTGTTTGTTCCTTGCCTTTGTATATTTCTTATGGTCTGAACCAGTCTTTGCATTTTGAGAGTGTAGCAGTTAATGAGAGACAAGGAGCTGATAGTCTTGTAGAGGAGACAGAAAATAGAGTTAGCTAATAAAGAAATAAGGATTTCAGATAATGATGGATGCTATGGAGAATACAAAACATGAGAGGAAGCATTAGGAGCCCACTCTGAGGAGGTGGCATGTGAGATGAGATGCAAATGAAGAGAAGGAGCCATTTCAGCGAACACGTACAAAAAGAAAAGCAAGTGGAGAAGCCTTGAGGCGGGAACAGGCTTTGACATGCTTGAGGATCAAAAAGAAGCCCGGAGTGCCCAGAGCACAATGCACAAGGGGAAGAGCACAGCCAGAGAGTTCAGAAGGTAGATGGGCTAAGTTATAGAGGGCCTTGGTGGCAGGAGGAGTTTAGATTTTATTCCAAGTTCACTGGGAGCCATTGAGCCCAACAAGTTGATTGCCTTCACTTAATTTAATTTTAGCATACAATCAACCAGATTTTTTTAATTTTGAAAAAAAGCAGAACAAATCCATTTTTCTCAGAAGATCAGACATTTGTGAATTTTCTGTTCAGCTCCATATTAACCTCAGGAGGATTAGTACAATGATCTCAAAGGAAGATATGCTAGTGACATGGGTTTGGATTCTTGCCCTTTACTCTGGTGATGATTGAGCTTGTGGTCTGTGGTAACCACTACTTTAATGGAATTTGGTTTGCTGAGAGCTGGAGATTTTTTTGAAAACCTACATTTTACAAAATTACCTTCCCTATGTACTGTAGATAAAAATGGAAGGAAGTGCTGGTGTGAGACCTTTGTTGGATTTTAGAATGATATTTGCTTTTAATTTGATGGTCTACTTTGACTTTTTCAAAACACCTAGGGACCACTCCATGCCTTTGGGCAGAAAAAAGGAAGAAATGAAATCATAGATTAGATTCCTATCACTTTTAAATCCTGAAGGAAAGTCAGACAGGATCCTCATTAAGTTACTCAAGGATGAGACACATATAACCTTTACACAGTGATTTATTTGAGACGATCAATTGTAACCAAATGATCAAGTTTTTATTTATTTGTTTGGAATGAAACCATAAATGCAGGTGGATTTTCTCTGGATGTTCCCTTTGCTGACACATAGAACTGGTTGCACTTATTTTGAGGGTGGATGCATACATTTAAATCTTGGAGAGGTGTACACAGTGGGAAGTGACTGATAAATGACCAGAGCAGACACTTGCAAAGTTATTGCACATGGCAGCTTGTTGGCATATAAATTAAACTGCGGCAAGGTTGAAGAATGGAATAAAACATTAGGTTGCTGTGTGAGATCAGATTACTTCTGGAATCATTTGGACATTTTACTCCTTTGAAAACAGTTTTCTTGGAGGTCTCCAGCTGTGTTTGGCATCAGGCCACCTTCACATCGAATGAAAACGTGCTTTAAGACTTGAAGTTACACAGTACGCAGTGTTTTCAGTCTATCCGGCACATCACTACATGGAGGCTTTGTGGAGGTAATTTCTGGTAGGAAGTGGAAGCCAGAAAGGGGCAGAGGGAAGAGCAGAGACACAAACCTGCGTTATGGCAAACTGGGCAGAAGAAATCCCCCAGGCCAAGGCTCAGAGCAGAGAAAGTTGAGGACCGCTTTGGGGAGATTAGTCCCAGGCCATGGAGGGACTCCTCACTGGGAAGTTGCTCTGACCATCCCACTGGAGGGGCACGGCACCCTTCCTCTCCCTCATCCTCCAAGGCTCAGCTTCAGGGAGACCTTTCCTGGCCGTCTTACAAAACCTCTCCCTTCACTGAACCTAGCTTTTTTCCTTCATGATAATTTGAAATTGTATATTTATTTTTGTGTTTGTGTACTTATTGTCTCTCTCTTTTACTAAATTAACCACAATTTGTACAAGGGCAGGGCCATATTTTCTTTGTCAGGGTATCCCCAGCAATTAATTCAGCACTGAACTCTGCCTGGCAGTTAGCAGACAAGTAGGAAATATTTGTTGAATGAATATACAGAGCCTGGAAGAAAACAATCCGAAAACTGCTGAAGACTGGGTTGTACCCCTCATACAACAGCCTTGGGACTGTGGCTCTGGTCGGGGCACGCTCAGAGAGACATGAAAATTCTACACTCAAGAGGCCCAAGGAGATCAGACTTGAACCTGCAGAAGATCAGGTTGGTGAGGGTACCTGACACTACTTCATAAATTCTCCGAAGATCCTGTGAGATAGATGGGAAAACCATGGCTCCCATTTTAGTGTTGAGAAAACAGGACCAAATATAAAAGAAGCTGCCCAACTTGCACAGCTAATAGATAGCAGAGCCAGGATTTGAGCTCCAAGTCCAGGCCCTGTGTTCCCTTCCGTCTCATCTTCTCACACTGCTATCCTTATACTTGGCACTCCCAGTGGCTGCAAATTGGGATCTTCCCCTGCACACACCAAGTACCAGGGGCTTGTCCCCGAGTTCTGTAAAGCTTCAGCCTCCAGAAGTGATCAACTACTGACTCTCCCCAGTGCTGCCGTATCACAGGCTCTTTGCCCTGGAAGATTACAGCTCAGATTACTGCTGCTTGCAATGAGATGGGGGAGCCCAGGGCTAGTCCCAAAGAAGGGATGCCTGAGCCTAAGACTCTTTTAAGCTTCCCCTAAGACAGAGATAGGCTTATATAACCCCAGAGCAGTCATGATTTTCAAAGCTAACTGCAGAGCAGATTCAAGTAGATAAGGCCAGGGTGTTTATGCAATAAATTACCGTCCCCAGGACCCTTGGCAGGGGAGAACTCTACCATGTGTCAGGCACTTTACATAGATTCTCCCATATAAGGGGAACCAAGGTAAGTGTGGGAGCCAACCAGAGTCCTGAGTGATGCTCTAATGCAGAACCACATTTATAGAGTTGCCCTGAGACCAGACTGTGACTGAGGGTCAACGTGGGGCCACTTTGCAGTCTGACTGTCATCCAAACACTGAAAGTAAGCGGGCTTGTTTTCCCTGCCCCTGCTGGACAATGGTGCCCTAGACAGTTGACAGGTTTGCAATATGGGTGACTAGCCTGCAAAAAGTACAAAATGCAAAGTAAGAGGCCAGGAGGCGATAACTCCCAAGCACGTGGTCTACAGACAGGGCCACCTCTGCTGCTGAGGAAATGGATCATGAGTAAATCTCAAGCAAGGAAAGGCTTGAGTTCCATTTACAGCTGTTTAGACACATTTGTGTCCTTGTGCCCTTCACATGTAAAGGTGCTGTGGTATTTATAACATTCCTTCCTATAACATCCCTTATTTATAACCTTCCTTCTATTCCTTTGCCACTGGTATGGCAAAAAGGATAAATACAAGTAGTAAGTTGGCTGGTACCTTTGTAAATAAGGGCACCTAACCCATAGAATTACCCAACAATTCAAGAGCAAGTTCCAAGCCACCTTTTTTATTTTTTCAACTGTAGATAGTGCTATCAAGAAGGCAAAGCTTCTATTCTTTGATTAAAAGTCTCTGGGAAAGTAATTTTAAAATACTTAGCTTGAAATCATGAGCATAACTGTAAAGTTGTGGAAAAACCTAGGAGTATATTTGAAATCAAAATTTAATTCAATTCTATTTTAGAATTAATCAAAATTCCCAAGTTTTATCATGGATATCTGTGTTAGTCTATAGATATGTAGCTCCTTGTCATTGCAATAGATTCTGCATGATTAAGAGTGGAGAAAACTAGAAGTGGAGAAAAAGTGCAGTCAGCACGGGCAAAGGAATTTAGCTCCCTTACTAAAAAATGTCTCCAATCTGTCAATAGGAGGAGGAGACGATGTGGGCATTTCCATTTCTTCCCCGTTCCTCAGAACACAGCACATTGCACAGATAGACATGCTGTGATCTCTGCTTGGAGTTATTGTCCACCACTCACCACATGACTGAATGTCCTGCCTTAAATGGCACTTCTTCAGAGAGGCCTTCTGGTCTACGGCACCCATCCTAACTTCCCTCACCATTGTTTTCTCTCTTAGCTTGCTGCTTATTTCTTCAGTCACATTATAATAGTTTATAATTAATTCTGTTTTGTTTACTTATTTATGGGTCTCTCCTTCATTTGGTTTCAACTCTGTGAATTCAGGGATTACATTTTTCATTTACTAATTTGTTACCCTTGGCCTAGCACAGTGCCAGTCACACAAACTTAAATATTTATTGAATAAACGAGTGAATGAATGACAGAATAGATGAACGAGTGTGACATAGTGGTCAACGAAATACTTCCGCAGTTTTCTAAATATGTTGAACCCCCAGCTTAACTTGTTTTGATCCTCGTTAGCTCCAAGGAATTTACTGCCTTAGTCCTGTGGCCCAAGTACAGACCACAGTATCTTGGCCTTGCCTAGTTCCTTCCTTCCTGACCCCTGGCCAGCTTCCACATGGTGGACACTATCCTAGAATCTATCATCTGGGAGATGCCTCTAAATCTTTATTCACCTTCAGAGTCAAGACCAACCAAGGCAGATCTCAACTCTGTGGCCATCTGGGATATTCCTACTGAGTTCTGCTTTTTGTGGGAGAGGCCTTATTCCCAGAGTGATTGACATTATTAAGGACCTAGTTCTTAAGATGACTCATCACTTCGTAGATGCAAGAGTGTGCTCATCACATGACTGAAGACTGACTTCCTATCCTGCCTGAAATGTTACTTCCTTAGAGAGGCCTTTATGGCTTTCCCCTACTGATCCAACTCTTCCATCATGGCTGAATGTTCTAACTCTAACTTTATATAAAAATATTTTTATCTTTTAGTAGGAAAATTTTTACTCTATCATATGCCGTCTGGATTAGAAACCCAAGAATTAGTTCTGTGTGGCTTAGATGCATTTAAGTGTAGAATTGAGAGCATGAGCTCTAAAGTAATACCACTTGAATTGAATCCCCCCTCCACCACTTACTAGCTGTGCAATCTTAGGAAAATTATCTGATCCTTATATGGTTCAGTTTCTTCATCTGTAAAATGTGAGTAATAACAGTACCTACTTCATAGAGTGGCTATACAGATTAAATGAGATAATATGTATAAAGCTTAGAACAGTGTCTAACACAAAATAGACATTATATAAACATTAGCTTGTATTTTAATAAGATGGCAACAAGTAAATCCTATCTGTATGTTTCTGTTCTCTGTTTTTCATTTTTAAGGTAAAGGAGCTGTAGGAGATAAGATCTAAGATCCTTTCCAGCTCCAATCAGATTCAAGAGCCTATGCTGCTCTGTTAATTATGAAATCCCAAATTGTAGGATAACTTCTTAACATGAACTGAAGGCAAATTCAAAACAGTCTCTTTCCAGTAAAGAAGCCATTTTTACTTGCCTCGTACTTTAAATATATCTGTTTTCTCTAATAGAGGGTCTCTACTCTCGTCTCTGCCTTGCAAGATTCTAAGCTTCAAGGGCTACTTCCTTGTCTTCATCTTCTGACTCTCCAAGTCCCTTTGGTTTCTCTCATCTCTGGATTTCTTTTGCCCCTTTTACTTCAATTTCATCCATCTTCCACACAATTGCCAGGATGAATTTTCCAAACCATAAATTCGATTATGTTAGTCTACTGCATAAAACTCCTCAGTGGTTTCTGATCAACTTTAGGATGAAATATCTCAGTTCCTTGGCATGGGATACAAGGCCCTCAATGATGGGCCCCGTTTTCAGATCTACCCTCTCTCTTACCACTCTCTACTTCATACTTCATGCATCAGCAAAGAAGAGAGTGCTTGGACTTCCCGCCAATCCTAATACTATCCCATGACGTCATGCCTTTGTACTGGCCTCATGCAAACACCCCCTTCCTTTACTGGACAGTTCCCACTTGTCCTTTAAGACTCATCAGGTTTTTTCTCATCAAGGAAGTTTTCTTACTGAGTTGGGCTCTCTTTTCTGTGCATGTCCCTCAATCAAAACAGCATTGTCGTATTGAAATGATTTGGGCACACATTTATTCCCTGCTTTACACTCTACATTCGTCCATGGCAAACACCAATCTTAGTTTTCTCTGTGTTCTACACAAAGTGTCTGACATGTTTTAAGTAGTCGATCAAAGTCGAATTGAACTATTTTGTATCTCTTCGAAAACCTGATGCCAGGTTCTACATGTATCATGCAATTCTGATTTGTCTTTAAATGCTCTAGTCCTACAGGACAAATTTTGTTATGTAGTTTATATACTTCTAAAAGCAACCATCAAAGAGGAATTGCAGAAAATTAAATTAAGAAAATCATTAAAAGAATAAGATATGCCTTCTATAAATATCACTTTGAAGGGTGCATTGTATGGAGCTTTATTAAGCTACAGTCATATAGGGGTCATTTAAAAACTGTCCTCCAGAAAGTAGACCCCAACCCATGCTGAAGAAGTGGGTATCCATTGGTATATTCCTAATTTAACCCAACAGCAGGATAGCAAAAGAAGCATATGAAAATATAAGTGAAGAAGAAGGTAATTTTTGAAGCATCCTATTCTATTTTGGTAAAGCAATGTAAGTTAACAGTCTCCCCCTCTGTTTGTCTGTGTGTGTATATGTGTGTGTGTGTGTGTGTATACATGGATACATGTACTATGGATATATGCCTTTATATATATATGGTAGGACCCTTTAAAATACTGTTTATTACTAGGCAGTCTTAAAATATAGGTGGAATTATGTCACTCAAAAAATAAGTGTGTCAGAAACACTGAAAGAGCTACACTGATAACTGATTGCCATAATTTTCATTCTGTGAGGTACAAAAAACAAAGATTTGGAAGAGCTTACAGAAATCTCCCCCCCAAAACCCCACAAAATAATTCAAAAATTACAAAATGCAAAAAATGATTTTTTAAAAGTTTATAGAGATAGCTATAGAACAACAAAATAATAAAAATGGTTCAGAAATGGAAACATAGGAATTTAGTGCAGAAATCAAAAGAAAAAGAAATTTTAGTGAGAAAAAATAATTACAACTTGTTAGTTCCCTAGATATATCCCATATGGTTTTGTGGTTTCATAACTTGACTAGAAATGGACCATGAATTTGACTTGGAACTTACACAAAGTGGGAAACACAGTTACATGATTTAGAGCTTTCCTGAGATAAAAAAGCAAACCACTTTTAGCACACTGAGTCCCCGAGATGCTCATAAAGAGACAGCTCTGAAGTGTTTTCGTGTTCCTCTGATGAATGCAATAACGAGATTTTTAGGGGTATTTCCTGAAATAGTCATCAATGAGGCGGATAGCTTGATACTAAAATGTAGTTCAGCAAAATCTGTAAGGGCTCACCAATGTAGTATGAGTAAGCAATATTCTGATAGTATGGTTTAATTCATATACTTGAGTATCTGGCAGGGTAATTATTGTTATTATTATTATTATCGCTATTATTCTTTCTTGCAACTTAGCTTTTGCTACATATTGGTTAGCATAGAATTTAAGAGTTTGTACTCCAACACTCAAAGTATAGATGTTATGTTTTATTATTTGAGGATCTATCACAAAGGATGTTTAGCTAATGTCCCCTTTACCAAAGTATATCACAGAAGATAAACTAGGCTATGTTGTGGTAAGGAACAATCCCAAACTCTCAGTAGTTTAAAACAAAAAGATGTATTTTTGGTTCATGCTACACATCTATCATGGATCAGCCAGGGGCTCTGGTCCTCATACTTGTTTGCTGTCTTCATTCTAGGACCCAGGCAACTATTTGGAGCATTTCTAGCTATAAGGACAAATGGAAAAGAGAATATGGCAAAGCACACACTGGCTCTTACAGCTCCTGACCCAAAGTCACATGCCATTCCTAACTGTAGGAGGGAGTGAAAGAGTAACTTAGCATTGCCCTAAGGAGAGAGACAGAAAGGAAAATTTGTGGTCAGCGGTAATGATTGTTACACAAAACTGAGAGCCTGATTCAAGAGTCACCACTCTTCAGAAAGAAGATGGAGCCACAAAGCACACACACAGAGCTAATGTTTCTCTCTGAAACAGTGTGGCATCTGATAAGACCTATAGGATATCGGTGATTGAGAGTCCAAATGTATATGCTACAAACCAGTAATTTTCAGGCTGTGTTGTGTACAATTCAAGAAATCCACACCGTGCTTCATAGGTTCTTCCAAAAAAAAAAGAAAAGAAACATAAATCTGCCTATAAACTTATGTTTGTAGTGTTCTTCAAGGTTTACGTTATATATCACAAACGAAGAAAAGATACACTCTATTAGGGAAAATCTTTTTAAACTCTAATACATTGCAACAATTATCTGACATGACAATCACTCAAACACATTACTTTAAGATAAAACTACCAGAGTTATCAGTTAATTTTTATTTATGCCAAAGGGGTGAAGATGGAAATTTCAAAGCTTCTTTGGCTAACAAAAATATTCAAATATTTATAATTTTATAAATCTGGGATTCCAGTCTGAATATTATTTTCAGAGCAATCGATTTAAATACTTAGAAAGGAAGAACCTAAAATATTAAAGTATATTCATAGAATGTGGCTATAATTTCTGATGTACAAGTTTCTTTGAATTAATCTCCTTCATCACAGAAACTTTGTAAGGACTTTTCTAATTTAAGGTAACAGAAAACAGAAGGGACGATTACAACTGGGAATTTGCACCTGAATTCCCATATCAAACAGGGGAGTATAGTTGGTATTTTTGTGAACATTTTTGGTCTCCAACTTCATCTTAATGTTTAGAATTAGATATTCGGAATTTAATCTCTTTTTGCTAAGATGCCTTAGCATCTTTTTTCTTCCATCTATCTGTTAAAAATTTGTTTTACAAGAAGCTACCAGTTGGGCAAAGTCTATATATACAAGGCCATCAATTGGCTTAGTTCATGGATTCTCAGCTTTGGCACTATTGACATTGTGGGTGAGATAATTCTTTGTTGCAGGTGGAGAGGGGCTGTCCTGTGCATTCAGGATGTCTCGCAGCCTCCCTGGCCTCTACTCAGTCTGCCAGAAAGTACTGCCTCCCTAGTTGTAACAACCAAAAATGTCTCCACACCTTTCCAAATGTCACCTGGGGCATGATTGCACCTGATGGAGAACTACTCGCTTAGTTTAATCGTAGCCTTACCCCAGGGTGGATGTAAGTCAGTGTCCCCTGAATGTCATAGACTTCATTCTGCAGCATTGTTTCAGTTACATGGCTGCATAACAAATTACCTCAAAACTTAGTGGCATAAAACATAGGCTTATGGAATCTGTGGATCAAGAATTCTGACAGAGTACAGCAGGAATGACTTCTCTCTATTCCATAATGTCTGGAGCCTCAGCTGGAAGACTTGAAGGCTTAGGGTGAAATTTTCTGAAGGCTTCTCACTCATACATCTAGCACTAATGCTTGCTCTTGGCTGGGAAGACTATAACAGCTGGAGGTGTGGCTGGAACGTTTACACCTGGCCTTTCCTTATGGATGCCTGGCTTCCTTACAAAATGGTGGCTGTGTTCCAATTGCAAACATCCCAAGAAAAAAAGAGTCAGGTCTAAGTTATATTGCCTTTTATTACCTAATTTCCAAAGTCCCTCAACATCACTTCCAGTATAGTCTATTGGACAAGGCAGTTAAAAGGTTCAAGGAGGCATATAAACATCGTATTGTAAGAAAAGCGTATGGGATGGGACAGAAATTAAGGTACTCATCTTTGGAAAATACAGTATGTCACAGAGATGGACCCTTGAATAACATCTGAGTCCTGTTAGTAATGAAGAAGGGAATTTTGTTTGGATAGACAAACACCAGTGCTTACTAATATACCATTATTTGATAAAACTGTCCTAAGGAGAATAAAAAAATGCATATCCTATATAGTTAATAAATTACTTCCAAAGATGATATTCTGTAGGAGCTTTACATTTTAACTAGACTTAAATAGCCATGCTACAAATCCCTCCATTTTACTTATTTTAGCATGATAGGTAAATGAATACAAGGGTGATAATAATATTACCTGGTAACTTGGCCCAGTAAAATGTAAGTGTTTAGATGAATTTTCAAGATTCCATCATATGGTATTTGAAGATAAAAACAGTGACAAACAAACACATAGCACTGGAGATTGGATTGGTGGTTACCATAGGGGAAGGGGGGAGGAGAGAGGGCAAAAGGGGTGATTAGGCTCACATGTGAGGGGATGGACTATAATCAGTTTTCCGGTGGTGAACATGATGTAATCTACACAGAATTCGAAATATATTATGATGTGCATCTGAAAATCAACAAATAAATGAAAAAAAATTTTTTAAAAAGATTCCATCAAATGAGTTTAGCAAAAATAATGGCATCTTGCTGATGGTGGGAAAGCAATGGCAGAAAACATTGTACAAATAATAGCTCATATGGAGACTGTTGCCAACGCATTAAAGGAGTCATTGCATCCTACATAGACAAACAGCTATAAGAAGATGATAACAGTTACTAAAAGCTGAGGCACCCTGGGTGAAAGGAGATGGGAGCCCAGAGACTAACTTGCTTGATCTTCTCCTTTGATCCCTACAAATAAACCCCTGGGCTGCCTCCACAGAGCCCAGTGTATTAACCAGGATTTGGTGTAAAGAGAGGGAACTAGGAATCAGGACGCCTGTCTTATCGCCCTGGTTTGGCCAACTGTGTGACTTTGCACAAGTCACTTAGCCTTTTTGGATCCCAGTTTCATACTTTGTAAGTTAAAAGAGTTGGCATAGGTGATCTCAGAAGCCCTTCTCCCTTCTGTAACTCCTTGTCAGTTTTAGGAAAATGTCCAAAAGTATTCAAATGAGCATTTTCATATGGTTTCTGTTAATTCTGTTACTCCCCATGTGGGAGGCCAGAGTTTGGCATAGCTGGGATGGGTAACAGATCCCCTGCTTTTAAAGAGTTCTGGAAATCTCTTTGGGTCCTGTTTTCAAGGAAATTATAGGCTTATTTTTTCATAAAGAAAGATCTTCCAACAGAGGTATGGCCTCCTTATTCCTTGTACCCCTGCTGAGGATAATGACAACTTTCATCAAATTCTCCTCGGCTTTAGTAATGGGATATGGGAGTTGGGGAAAAATGAATGATTACAAAAGACATCTGGATTTGACTTTGCCTTGATGGAAATTGGATCAATTTAATTTAATTCACTGTGAAGACAGGCCTGTGAATTGTAAACAGCTAATACACAATTTACCACTTATATATAAATTTAAAAACTCCAAAAATAACATTATTTATGGATACATATAAATGGAACAAAAATAGAAAAACATGTTCTGGACGCATATACATCAAATTCATTTTAGTGCTTGTCTCTGGAGAAGGTAGGAGACAATGGTACTGTGGAGGGGAGTTAGGAAGCTTCTAATTGATACAGGAAGTTCTAAGTTTTATTTAAAAACTCAAAGCAATTAATGACAAATCTGTATACATTTCTTAATATATATGGTATGCAAATTTCCAGGTTATATTTTCCTCAGTTCATTTCTGTATTTTAAACAACTGTTCACAAAATAAAAAGATAAAGTTGTATTAAAGAGTCCTGTCAAAAGCAGAGCTGAGCTGGAGAGCGCTGAGCTGCCAGGTGTCAGAATCGCTGATTAAGGCAGCAAACCAGGCAAGAACTAACTCAGAGAAAATGCTGGCTTCCCCACTGTTCTGTTTTCCCCATGGAACGATCGTACCAGCTGAGAGTCAGATGGATCAGCACAGGCGTGGGGAATCTTCTCATTGCAGAGGGAGCCTGGAACAAAAGGCTCCTGCAGTTTTGTGGAACTAAGGGCTGGGGGAAGGCCTAGGAATGAAAAAGTACTGAGTACTGAGCCAGTGTGAACAAAATGTCTTCAAGATCCTCCCCTTAGGAGACCTCTGGATGGCGTACATATTGTGAGAATGCAGATATGAGTAAGAATGTGGCTGGCCAGTGGGACAAAGCTCTTGCCTGCAAATCTCTTCAGAGACTGCCCTTCAGGCATCATCAGGCCTGGTGGGGGGAGGGCAGCTTTTTCCAAAGAGGCCTGCCAGGTAAATCCTTTGTAACTGAGGTTGGCCTGAAACATCATATAAGGTTTTGGCTGGGAGCTGAGATCAAGTTCTAATAAGTTTTCCCACTTTGAAAAAGTCATAGTGAGAAATAGATAATTTAGTAATATTAGGAGATTCCAATATCCTACTTTCAATAAATAATAGAACACCTAAACAGAAGATCAACAAGGAAATAGTATAAAACCAACTGGACCTATCAGACATCCATAGAATATTCCCCTAAGATCAGGAACAAGACAACAATGCCTGCTGTTACTTCTATTCAACATTGTCCTAAAGGCTCTAGCCAGAGCAATCAGGAAAGAAAATGAAATAAAAGGCATCCAGTTTGGAAATGAAGAAGTAAAAATATCTCTATTTGCAGATGACAGGATCTCCTATAGAGAAAATTATGAGGAATCCACAGTAAAACGATTAGAACTAACAAGTTCAGCCAAGTTGCAGGATAAAACTCAACCTACGAAATCAACTTTATTTCCATATTAGCAACGAACAACCCTAAAATTAAATTACTAAACAATTCCATTTAAAATAGCATCAAAAAAGAATAACATATTTATGAATAAATTTAACAAAAAAGTGTAAGACTTGTACAATGAAAACTACAAAACATCATTTAAAGAGATTAAAAAAGACCTACATAAATGGAATTCAAGCATTGGAAAACTTAATATTGTTAAGATGTCAGTACTCTCCAAATTGATGTACAGATTCAAAGCAGTCCCTATAAAAACCCAGCTATCTTTTTGCTGAAATTCCCAAACTGATACTGAAAGTTATGTGGAAGTGTGAGAGGCCTACAATATTCAAAACAGTTTCAAAAAGAGCAAAGTTTGAGGACTCACATATCCTAATTTTCAGACTTGCTGCAAAGTGGCAGTAATCAAGGGATACTGTATAAGGTATTGGCATTTTTATTCCATTAATGGTAGATTAATGGAATAAAATGGAAAGTCCAAATATAAATCCTTGCATTTAGAGTCAACTGATTTTTTTATACGGATGTGAAGACAACTCAGTGGGGGAAAGAATAGTGTTTCAACAAATGTTGCTGGAAGAGCTGGGTATCCACATGCAGAATAATGAAGTTGGATCCCTATCTCACACCATATACAAAAATTAACTCAAAATGAATCAAAGACCTAAATGCAAGAGTTAAAACTGTAAAACTCTTAGAAGGATACATAGATATAAACCTTCATGTGTTTGGTTTAGGCAATAATTTCTTAGATATTATATCAAAACCATAGGATAAAATAGATAAGTTGGAATTCATCAAAATAAAAAAATTTATGCTGTAACTGATACCACCAAGAAAGTGAAAAGAAACAAAAACAGAATGGGAGAAAATATTTGCAAATCATACATCTAATAAGGAACTTCTTTCCAGAATATATAGTGAACTCTTATAACTCAATCATAAAAAGACAAATAACCCAGTTTAAAAATGGGCAAAGGATCTGAACAGACACTCTTCCAGAGAATATATACAAATGTCCAATAACAACATGAAAAGATGCTCAACATCATTAATCATTAGGGAAATGCAAATGAAAAATTATAGGATACTACTTCACACCCACTAGGATTGCTATAATCAAAAAGCCAGGCAATAACAAGTGTTAGCAAGGATATGGAGAAATTGGAAACCTCAAATATTGCTGGTGGGAATCAAAAATAATGTAGCCATGTTGTTTGGAATTTCCTCAAAATGTTAAAACATAGAGTTACCATATGACAACAGTTTCACTCCTAGTACATAACTAAGAGAAATGAAAACATATGTCTACACAAAAACTTGTTTATGAATGTTCACAGCATTATTCATAACAGCCAAAAAGTGGAAACAACCCAAACGTCCATCAGCTGATGTATGGATAAGCAAAAGTGGTATACCCACACAATGGAAGATTATTCATTGTTAAAAAGGAACGAAGTACTGGTATATGCTAAAAAGTGGATGAACCTTGAAAACATTATGCTAAATCAAAGAAGGCAGTTACAAAAGATCACATATTGCATGATTGCATTATATGAATTGTCCAGAATGGGCAAATTTATGGAGACAGAAAGTAGATTAGTGGTTGCCTACGACTAGCAACAGAGGAAGAATGGGGAGTGACTATTAATTGGTATGGGGTTTCTTTGTCAGATGGTGAAGATGTTCAAAAATTGATTGTGATAATGGTTGTACAACTCTGTGAATAGAGTAAAAAACCATTTAATTGGACACTTTAAGTGAATGTATGTTATGACATGTGAATTAAATTGCACTAAAGTTGTTTACAAAAGTCATATCACAATTCTGGTTCCAATAATAACAGAGTAACATGTTGAACTAACCTTCTCAGAGATAATAATTAGAAAACTCTCGACAACATATAAAAACAAAACTACTTGAAGATATTGGAAAACTGCCCAAAGCAGGCAGAAACTGGAAAGAATTTAACCTTTGGATAACAGAACTGCCCTGGATGGGGTCCACATTATTTGACTTTTTCCCTGAAGCCACTCCCTAGTTTACGTAGTATGTGGAGGCTAGAGCTCAAGCAAAAGAAGCTGCAAACTATTTGTCTTGAAGTGTTGGAGGATAGAGTTCAATTCTGCTGGAGAGGTTGGAAATTGAGGAGATAAACTATGAAAACAAGGGAGCCAGAGGAAGAGGATGTACAAGTCTGAATGCAATCCAGAGAGAAACTACACAGTAACTTGAACAGTGGCAATTTAATACACAGAGTCATCAAACTTTGACAGGGAAGTAACTGTAAAATATCATGAGGACTCTAAATGGCATCCTAGTGCTGAGGGAAAGTACCCAAGGAAGGACAGATTTGGAAAGGGGATCCCATCCCCAAAACAGTTTAGACCTTGTTGTAGAAGGCATGGCTGCAGCCTACTGCATGGCAAAAAGTTTACTGGGTTACCCAGGAAGAGGTGGTTCACAGTTGTCAGGCAAGCAGGAAACTACCTTCTGGGGCCCAGGTGAAATAAGGCTGATGGACAGGCATGCAGAGAGAGTAAAGGCCTTGGGAGCCCACTCACAGACTGGGCAGCACTTGGGCAGAGATTGCCAGAATGGTGAAAAAGCAAGGCTCATCTGTATGCTGTCTCCAACAGAGGCATTTTAAATACAAAGTAAAATGATTGAAAAAGGTATGCTAAGCATAAGAAAATCAGAGTGCTTTTGTTATTACCAGATAAAATAGACTTCAAGTAAACAGGTATTAACAGAGATAAAGAGGTACATTTTATCGTAACGATAAAACTGTCATTTCATCAGGAAGACATGACAGTCCTAAACATGTATGCATATAATAACAGAACTTAAAAATGCATAAAGTAAAAAAAAAATAGAAAGCCCAAAGTTAGCTAAATAAATTTACAATCAAGTCAGAGATTTTTATTCTCTTGTCTTGATAAGAAATAATACAACTATATAAAAAAAATCAGTAGTGTTGTAAAAGATTTGAAAACACTTGACATAATTGCTATTTATAGAACACTATACTCAGTGAAAGAATACACATTCTTTTAAAGTACATATAAAACGTTCATCAAGATAGCCATATGTTGTACCAAAAAATAAATCTCAATAAATTTTTTAAAATAGAGATCATATAAAGTACATTCTATGACTTCAATTGAACTAAATTAGTAATCAGTAGTATGTGGATTATAAAGGCCCCAAATAATTAGAAATTAAACAATATCTAAACTGTAAAATAAATCTGTAAAAATAAGAAAATCACAATAGAAGTGAGAAAATACTTCAGATTGAAGGATAATGAAAATACAAGCTATCAAAATTACTAAGATGCAGCCAAGGCAGTGCTTATAAGGACATTTAAATGCTAATGTTAGAAAAAAAATCATTCATGCTTCCACTTTATAAATCTAGAGAAAGAACAAATTAAACCCAAAACAAGTAGAAGAAAGGGAATAATAAAGACAAGAATCTATTAAATAGAAAACCAACCATCAGTGGAGAAAACCAAGCAAAACAGAAGCTTGTATTTTATTTTAAAAAGTAGTAAATTTGACAAATACCTATCAAGACTGATCAAGAAAAAAAGAAAAGAAGACACAAATTACCAATATTAGAAATGAAAAAGAAAATATCTCTAAAAATTCTGCAGATGTTAAAAGGATAGCAAGGCAATATTACAATAAAACTTTATGCAAACAAATTTCACAACTTAGATGAGATGAAAAAATTCTTTGAAAAATACAACTTGCCTAAACTGACAGAAAATGAAATAAAAATTTGAATAGGCATATTCATACTAAATAAATTAAATTTGTAATAAAAAACTTCTCAGAAAGAAAATTGTAGGCCAAGATGGCTTTACTGGCCATTTCTGTCATGCCTTTAAGAAGGAAAGAGTGCCAATCTTACACAGCTCTCTCAGAAAATAGAGGAAAAGGGAATACTTCCCAACTCATATTATGAGGCTAGCATACCCTGATACCAAAACCTGACTAAGATATTGTAAGAAAAGAATGTAAACAATAACCCTCATTCCTTAATAAATTCCTTAATAAAATGTTAGCAAATTGGATCTGGAAATAGATGAATTGATAATACATTGTAGCCAAGTGGTGTTTATCTCAGCAATTCAAGGTTAGGTTAACATATTTTTAAAAAATCAGATAATATAATATAATTCACCACATTAACAGGATAAAGGAGAAAATTCATATTATTATCCCAACTGATGCAGTAAAAGCATTTGACAAAATTCAACACTCATCTATAAGAAAAACTCACAGCAAAAAAAAGTAGAAGGGCTCTTCCTCAGTATGATAAAGGGCATCCATCTGAAACCATACTTAATAGTGGAATATGCACTTTTCCTCACAATCAGGAACAAGGCATGGATATCTATTCAAACTAATAACATTCAACATCATACTGGGGGTCCTGGCTAGTTGGAACAAGGCAAGAAAAAGAAAGAGAAGGCTACAAATTGGAAAGTAAGTAGTAATATGGCTTTTATTCACAGAAAACATACTTATTTGAAGAAATCTACAACACTAGAACTAATGTGTGAATTTGGCAAGGTTGTAGGATACAAAGTCAATTTACAAAAATCAACTGTTTCTATATATAGTAGCAAACAACTGCAAAATGAGAATTTTTTTTTTTTTAAGATTTTATTTTTTTTTTTTCCTTCTTCTCCCCAAAGCCCCCAGGTACATAGTTGCATATTCTTAGTTGTGGGTCCTTCTAGTTGTGGCATGTGGGACGCCGCCTCAGCGTGGTTTGATGAGCAGTGCCATGTCCGCGCGCAGGATTCGAACTGACGAAACACTGGGCCGCCTGCAGCGGAGCGCGCGAACTTAACCACTCGGCCACAGGGCCAGCCCCACAAAATGAGAAGTTTTAAATTGCATTTACTGTATCATCTAAAAGCACTAAATACTTAGAAATAAATGTGTCAAAAATATGCAAGACATCTATTCTGAAAATTACAAAATATTACTAAAAGAGAATAAATAATACCTAATAAATGGAGGAATGTATACTATTCATGAATTAAATGGTGTCAGTTTTCTTCCAACTGGTCTGTACATTGCAATTGTAATCAAAACCCCAACAGGCTTTTCTTGTAGAAACTGACAAGGTGATGCTAAAATTTGTATGGAAAAGCAAAAGATCTAGACTAGCCAAATCAATACGTAGAAAGAACAAAGCTGGAGGGCTTATACTATCAGATGTCAAGAGTTACTCCAATGCTACAGGACACAATATAGTGTTAATTGGACTAAGGGTAGTTAAATAGATCAATGGGACAAAATAAACTAGCTAGAAATAGGTCCACACAAATAAGGTCAATTGATTTTTTTATAAAGGCTTCAAGGTAATTCAACAGGGAAAGTACAGTCTTTTCAACTAATGGTGCTGAAACAACTAGATAAATATGTGTGTGCGGCGGGTGGGGGTGGAAATGCTGATGACCTTGGGGTAGGTATCAGTGTCTTTGAGAGGACACACCAATCACTGAACATAAAAGAAAAAATGGATAATTTGGAATTCATGAAAATTAAAAACTTCTGCTCATCAAAGGCATCTTTCGGAAGCCTTTGTTTGGAGGAGGGAAGGGTGGCCAGCTGCTCTGCGTGTTGCCGTGGCTCCTCCGGCATCGCCTTCACCTGTGATTCGTCATAGTCTACCAGCTCGTACAAGTAGAAAGTTAAAGCATAATGAAAGGGTTACTAACACAGAAACAATACCAAGAAATTGTGGTGAAACCCATTAAGACTACAGTAGCTGTGTTGTGAAGGTTGAGACGGGGTTCAACAGAACACGGGAATCTTATCCCTTGGCCTACGTGACTGCTCTCATGGAGAAGAGCTGCTGTGAAAGCATCCTGCTTTCCTGGCCATTGGAGGGGGCCTGATCTTTACTTTCAGTGGCTTCCCGCTCTGTTTTGTGTAATCAACCGTGCCTCTACCTCCCAGATCTGCCCTCTTCTGCTCTTGTTTTTCTCTTGCTCCTCTCTTTCTAATAACTGGCAGGCAACCAAGTAGTTTTCATACATTTTTGTCTTACTTTCCCATCACTTTGAGTTAAAACCAACCAATCAACAAAAAAAACAAACAAAAGGAATCCTACTGGCCCCTTTTACCTAACTGCGTTAGTTTGACACCACAAGCAATTCTAGTCTCATCTCACCCAGGATCAGTGCCTTTTGCCTCCTCAGCTCTTGTCCTTTTAGGTTGTAGGGAGAGTCAGGAGACTGGGTGGCAACCAGACGTCTGTGTACACGATCTCTCCTTGTACCTCTAGGAGGGTCTCCCTCGCCTGCGGCAAAGTGGAACTGTAACTGTGTGCCTTCTTAAACGAGATAATACGTGTGAAAAATTTTTGAAAAATGCAAAAGCGTTTCCCGATATATGAGAGTATTATAATGCCGATGTGAAGCTGGTCACCGCGCCAAGAATGTGATAGTCATTCAGTCTCACAAAAGAATACACACAGTGCTTCCATTTCTGTGAAGGGCAAGAGCAGCCCAAACTGACCTGTAGTGATGAAATGTTACTACAGACGCAGAATCCACAGGATTCAGCGCCTGCATGGACACCGTGGAAAGGTAGGAGGCCCGTCTGACAGCCCTTCGAAGCTTTTGCGGCTAAGCGTCCCTGCCCCACCTCCCCGCAGACAGCAGGCTGAGAAAAGAGCACTCTATTGCTGGTGAGTCAGCAACAAGCAGGAAAGGTTAAAAATATAGAAAATAAACAATGTTTCTCAGTTATCCAGATAAATAAGCACATATGCAGAGAAAATACATGCATACTAAAATTCTGTTTATGGTCTTGCTTAAATTAAGCAATTTTGATGTGAGAACACTCCTGGAGAGAGAAGACATTTTTACAGGAAGCAACAGGAAACAGGCCAAGGATCTGCTTTCAGCATCTCTTCCCGCATCAGTGTCAATTGCTTTTCCAGCCTCATGGCTTGTCCCCATGCCAGCTCTCTGGCATCTCGGAGCCTCCCTCACTGGGATATCCTGTCTGAGCAGTAGACCATGTCCTGAATAGTGTCTTCCCTTCTACTTTCCATCAAAACTTACTCATCCTGTGCCTGTTCCTTCAGAACTCACTCTGTCCTAAGTGGCTTTCAGTTACTTGTCATCATTCTAATCCTTCTGGATAAATTTCTGTAGGGGTCTTTTGAAGATATAAAACATGATTCTAATGATAGGTGTTTTAGGCATTGTGACAACCAGTAATTAAAACATTTTTAATAATTTACCTTTTCATTGGAGCCTTTAAAATTATGCCGTTTGTAACACGTCCCAGTTGTGCCTGCCTTGTGAGAACATAGTGACATTGACTCTTGACTCTTACCAAAGGTCATCCAAGAGTTGCTTCTTTTCTTTGTGACTCAGACATGCTCTCATGTTTCTATCTTAGTGCACTTAGTTCGTTAAACCTAAAAAGGCAACTGAATTTGGAGTCCTAATGAGAAGCACTTTCATTCATTCATTCATTCAGCAAGTAGGAATTGAATGTACTGCCCAGTGGAGGAGAGAGGTATATAAAAATTGTATTGTAATGCAGTGTGATATGTTCCATAATAAAGGTATGAGCAAAAGCACAGAGAAAGGGCTGCTGCCTATGGCATACAGGGAAGGCTTCAGAAGGGAGTAAACATTTGCTCTCTGGAATGAGTAGGAAGGTTGCTGGGCAAAAAAAGGAAAAAATATTCTAGGATTAATGGCACAAATACAGGCAAAGAGTTATGAAAGTTTGTGCTTGTTTAGGTCTCTGAAATTCCATGTGGCTAGAATATGGACACTTTAGATGGTATGAGAAGAGAGGACTAATAAAGAATGGTGCGGACGTATAAGAAGGGCAATTTGTTTGCCGTTATAAGCAACGTAAACTTTATCTAATAAAAACCAGGAAGCCGAAAGTGGTTTCTAAGCAAAGATGAGATGTTATCAGATTTGGATTTTGGATAGAAAACCTCTAGCAAAATATAGAGTGTAACTTCCATTCATCACCAGTATAACACTGTTCTCAAAGTAGCAAACAGGCAGCATTCTTAGAAACATCTTTATCTACGTGGCCTTGAGCCTGTGGCATATGGTCCAATAAGACAACTTTTCTAGTTGCTACCAACTTTCCAGGTGATCTAGACATGGCCAAGTAGACCTCTTCTATATGTTAAAACAGAGTACTCCAGACTTACAAAAGCACATAGAAGAACGATTAAAAATATATTGAGAAAATCCACTTGTTGTTGCTTACTGACAAACTCTGAAGAGCTTTTATGGTAACCTGTAGTTGAACTTAGATATTTATTTTCATCCCCTTTATTTGGAACTGAGTAATAAAAATGTGTCCGCTTCAAAAGGGGTGAGGCATTGAATGACTCAGACTGAATCACGCTGGCAAAGCAGCTCCTTCCTCATAGGAATTTGATATTATTTATGTTAATTTACCATTGGGAAAGAATTTATAAGGATCAGGTTGAATCACCTAATGCTCACTTTAAACAGAAACAAAAATGGTTTTGCATCAATGTTTAAGGAATAAATATAGAAGAAATAATTATACCTCTCTAGTTGACATATTGCTTTCACATACGTTTTTCTCATCCTGTGGGGGAGGGAGAGAAAAGATCATTAACTCGGCTTTCCAGAAGACAAAGGAGGTGGTCAGGATGACCTGTTCAAGGTCATACAGTTAGTATATGGCAAAGCAATTCCTTGTGTCTCCAAATACTATAATCTTTCTGCTGTGCGGCTCTGCTTCTCAAGAAATATGTTCTTGTTTCTGCCCGGGGCGCCCAGAGTTGGTACTGGCAGTGGTGGCTTCTCCACAGAGGGAGACATATGACTGACAGGCCAGTTCTGAGCCTGGGTTGTGACTGTCACTTGAATAATTACTGTTTTAGACTTTTAGTTTAAGTGGTGCTTTATGGAACCTACTGGTTTATACGTTCTGCGCACTTTCTTCAATCAAATTGGTAAGAGGAACTATTGATATGAATCTTTGGACTCCAAACAGAAAGACAGTTCTTTCCAGCGAATGTTCTATGCAAGACTGGGAGTGAAATGGATGACCCACAAAGCTAAGGTAGAGAGATGGGCCATGGTCAAGGGACACATGCCACCCGAGGACCAGGAAATGCACACAGATCGTGTTTTTTGTGTATTCTCTTCTTGACTTTAAAAAAGCTTTTGGATGTAATCATCTTATTATATATGGTGTCTCTTCATCCTCTTTTCTCCTCAAAATTCCATACTTTAACTCCTTTTCTGTGAACTGTGTCCGCCTTTGTTTCTTTTTTGAGGTCTGGAGTTCTTAAGATCCTCCAGTTTCTCTTGGGTCGTGTTTCTGTATCTTGCCACCTCTATACAATGTCACCTCACAGATATTACATATGGTGCCTTCACTATTTTGCTCTCTGATCCCCAATCCTTAGAAACAACCCTTCACACTCCATCTTAAGAGCCACACATTTATAGTGATTACAGTGAATTAGCCAGAAATCTTTTCACGCATTTTTATTCCTTTATTATAAAAGTAATATATTCTTGTTATAAAAAAAAATTAAATTAGTACCAAAGGATATAAATTAAAAAGTAAAAATCTCCCTCTCCTTCCTGTCTCCTCAATCCCCAATCCACCTGCTTCAAAGGTAGTCCTAATAGTCTGTTGAGTATACAAGCAGACATTCCTTTTTCTGTATATACAAACAGAAACATATTTTAATACTGTTCTGCAACTTTTTTCATTTAACAATTTCTTTTAAAGATGCTTTCACAGCAGCAGAATCAGATCCACTTAAATATTTTACATTTCCTGGTTTTCCATTTTCTATGGATGTAACATGAATGACAGATTTAATCCGTCCCTTATGGGTGGAGAGTGTTTTCAGTGCGTTTGCTCTTGTAAACAATACTTTGGTGAATATTCTTGGACATATATCTTTGCATATTTTGTATATATGTATATTTGGGGACATTTTTCTAAAAATAGAATTCTTGCTGTATTTTATTTGTCCTCAGACACTTTCCTCACCAGTCCCTAGACTTGGTCTGAGCTGTGGCTGTGCCAGCTCCATGTGTGGCTTGCTGCTGGTCTGTAAGCTAGTATCAACAGCTCTTACCCCTTATTAAGTTAAAACCACCTGTAGAAGGACCAGCCCCATGGCCAAGTGGTTGAGTTTGCATGCCCTGCTTCAGCAGCCCAGGGTTTTACCAGTTCAGATCCTGGGTGCAGATCTAGCACCACTCATCAAGCCATGCTGAGGTGGCGGCCCACATAGCAGAGCCAGAAGGACCTACAACTAGAATATACAACTACGTACTGGGGGGCTTTGGGTAAAAGAAGAGAAAAAAAGAAGTTTGACAACAGATTTTAGCTCAGGTGCCAATCTTTAGGGAAAAAACCACTGTACAGCATAAAATAAAAGGCAGATTGTTCAGGCAGTGCCCTGGTGCTACAGAATCAAAGTTTCCACGAGGGCAACCTGGGCTTTCATATGATTTAACACCATCATAGGTGATTCGGATGTTTATTCAGAGTTGAACAGACTGAATTGGTTCCTCGCTTCCAGTTTTTCCCATGATTATGGCTATATCTTCTTTCTGACTTCAGTCTCTGGTGTGTCACTCTTTTGTTTCATAATTTCTCTTCATAAATTATTCCACCTTTGTTTTTTTTAGCATCATTCTCCCATTTGTTAACCACATTCATTATCTTTAGTCATATTTTTCATTTCTTTTTACTTGAAAACTATTTTTACCCTATAAACAATATTCTTCAGTTTAACCCCCCTTGTTCACGACCCTGAATAAGCTGCTGAAAGTTCTAGGGCACTGACCGTTCTACAGCACCCAGCCTCCATCAAAGAACACTCTCTCTACCGTATTACTCTATCCTGCTCACATAATGGCAGGCAGTAAGGCGTAGTGATGACGAGCTCGGCTCCGAACTCAGGCTGAGTTTAAATCAAAGCCTACTAGCTGTGTGCCCTTCTACAAATTCCTTAACTTTTCTATGCCTCACATTCCCCATATGTAAAGTGGGGATAAGAGTAATGCCCACCTCACAGGACATTTGTGAGGAACAAAGAAGTTATCCTTGTAATTGGAATACAGCAGGCACCCATTAGATGTTATTGTTATTACTCAACTCTCTCCAAAAGGATTACAAGATAAGCCTCTGAGGAGCTTCCCTCTCTTCAGGTCCAGTTTTCAGCTTTCTTCGACTTCTTCCTCGGTTATACATTGCCATCTGCTTTGCATCTTTCAGAATTTTGTTGATATCTCTCATCTGTTGTCATTTCTACTCATTCTCTCTTTGGCCTTGAGTATTTTGTATTTAACTAGTTTCCAGAAGTAGCAGACATAAACATGGTCAATCTGCCAGGTTTGACTTGAAGTCTTTATTCTTTCTTAGTCACAGTTTAAACATAGACATATATACTTGGAAAGATCCAACTTATTTCTCTCAACCCACCATGACAATCATATTTGTCTCATTATTTAAAAATATTACAACCAAAAAAGTCATTTCTCAGCAGTTCCTACACATGAGCTATGTACAACGATCCCAGAATTATGACTTGATGATGAGTTGGACTCCATTGGAGAAGGCAGCGTTGGTAGATTTCTTTTCTTTTCATGTTTTAAAAATTGACCCTTCAAAAATTTTTTCACATTACCTTTTCTCTAAATGCATGCCTAGGTATTTGATGACTTTTTACTCTATACTCTTCTTACATTGTTTGCTTTGAACATAGGTAGATAATAGCATTTCTGATGACTTAACAGTAGGGTCTCCTTTTGTGGTAGATAGCATCTAAGATGGCCGCAGTGATCTCTGCCTCCTGGTAGTCTCAGCCTGTGTAAACCCTTCCCTTTGACTAATTTGTTTCTAATCAATAAAATACATCAACATTGAGAGAATGAAACTTCCATGATAAGGTTACAAAAGATTATGACTTCGTCTTGCCAGCAGACTCCTCCTGGCTTTGATGAAGTGAGTTTCTATGTTGAGAGCTTCACAGGGCAAGGAACTGAGAGTGGCCTCCAATCAACAGCCAGCAAGGACGGAGAGCCTCAGTTCCTTCAGCCCTCAAGGAACTGAATCCTGTCAACAACCACATGGGCTTGGAAGTGCATTCTTTTCTATTTGAGCCTTCCAACGAGACCCCAGCCCTGATCAGTATTTTGATTAGTCTCGTGAGAGACCCCGAGACTGGCAATGCCTAGTTTGCTGACCCACAGATAACATGAGATAATAGATGTGTGTTGTTCTAAGTGGCTAAGTTTGTGGTATTTCTTATGTAGCAATAGATAACTCATACGCCTGGCTTCCCTGCCTTTACCCATGAGACTCAGAGCTCTGCTGCTGCCTTAAGGATGCTCAAGTTGCCTTGTTTGTCTTTCCCTTTCCCTGTGTACTCCGTTCTCAACTCCACAGGATTCAGGAGCTTCTTTTCTGTTGATGTTTGAAGATACATCTACAAGAGGACTAAACAGATTGTTGATTCCAATGTGACAAATATCGACAGTAATTCTCATATGTTAATAATAGAACTGGCGTGTCTCCATTTATCTGTGGTTTATTAAGTGCTTCCATAAATACTACAGCATTATCTTCATTCAACTGCTGAAGAAACTGAGGCCCTCAGAACTTCAGGGATTTGTTCCAGGTCATATGTCTAATTGGTAGTAGAGCCCAGACTGGCATTTAGGGCAGCTAATTCCAAATTTCTTGTTTTATCCATTGTACTAGGCTGCAGCCCCCCTTCACCTGACTGGTAGGTAACTCATATATTCACACTAGTTTACAAATAAAATCTTTTCATTTCTTTTTTTATTTTATATTTATTTATTTATTTATTTTTTTATGAGGAAGATTCACTGTGCTAATATCTGTTGCCAATCTTCCCATTTTTTGGCTTGAGGAAGATTAGCCTGGAGCTAACATCTGTGCCAATCTTCCTTTGTTTTGTATGTGGGACACCTCCACAGCATGGCTCATGAGTAGGGTAAGTCTATGCCTGGGATCTGAACTGGCCAACTCGGGCCACTGAAGTAGAGCATGTGGAACTTAAACCTAACTCAGCCATGGGGCTGACCCTTCTTTTTAAATTTTTTTGTTTTGTCAAATCTCTTCTTCTGCCTCATATGTATTTTTTTCTTAAGCTAATTAATTCATTCTATGTATGTATGTGTGTGTTTATTTTTATTTAGCTCTAAATCAGGTATATCATTCTGCCAATGATCGCAGCAAAACTTTCTAAGATGCATATTATAAATATTTTGTATTCTGAATTAAGTAAGGTCTCCCAGTCTAATGGCCTTTCATTACCATTCTATTCACTAACTCTTATACTATTTTTTGTCCGTTGTCCAAGAAAACTGAGTCCGTAAAAAATGATCATATTCAGAGCTCACTTGGTTCTGAACTTGTCTATTTCTCTAAGATATATTTTTTACCTCTCTGCCAATTTATTAACTTGTAGATAAACTACATCTTTCTGATAGTTACATTTTAGAGGAGGACCCGGAATGTTTAACTTTATGTTCCCATTATCTGCATGGATTAAACCAGAAGATTCAGTTACGCTATGCTGTCTTACCATTTATTGAGCTCCTGCCAGATATTAGAGTAGTTTCTTATTTAAATTAAGATTTTTTTCTAATTATAGAAAATTTTTTAAATTCTAAGAAATGTGTGCATACCTAGTACTAAAACCAGAGACTCACTGCCCACGCTGTTAACTTTGTGAGATATATATATCGACATGCACTCACACACATATATATATATGTATTTATATTTATTCAAGGTCAACCTTTGCTTAATACTCATTACCGTAAGGTTTTGAACTGAAGCCTAACAAGAGTTTATGCTCATTTTAGAAAATATGAATTTTTTCACAGTAGCAAAACAAAGCAAAAAAAAGTGTTAACTGTAATACTTTGGTCATAATCTCCTCACTCTGCTCACTAGTGTGCATTTTTCTCTCAGAGGAACATGCAGTTTGCTCACAATAGCATCAGCGGAAGAAAGTAAGAGGCAGAATCATAGCTTCACATGTTTTGTTTTTGTTTTGCTTTTTTGATAAATACAGAAAACATAATTTTTGAATAGACTTCTTAATAGGAACAAACAATGCAATACATTTTCCCCATTGGCTTTGACGCATAGTCACTTTATGCTCTGTTTTCTGGAATAAATTAAGGGTGTTAAGGGTAACAAGCAGGGAACAGGTATACATTCATTTCTATGTAAGTATGTGTACATATATATTCAGATATACAAATGAATCTTAAGCATAATCAGTATCACACTGTATACCGTTTATATATTTTATGTGCTGCATGTTTTTCACTTGACATGAATCCTGAGAGCTTTCCCATATTCATTAATATTTTTGAGAGCATGATTGTAAGGATGAAATAATCTTCTATCATAAGTGATATGCCATAATTTATTCTTGATCAAAACAGTTTTTCTTTGAACACATAAACTGAGGTTGTAAAAGCTTAGACAAAAACAACCATTTGTTTCAGTGTTTATTGTGTTTGTTAGGATCGAATGTTTCTGCGGAGTGCCGTTTCTTGAGGAGAATGGGGAAACAGAGACTAGGAGACTAGCTGTACTTTCTAGCACGCATCCTCTCATGCTCTTCTCTGCGCCTTGCTGTGCTTGTCCTTAGGCAGCTCAGTGTCACATTTCTGAGAGCTGCATCCTGGGATTTCCAATCTGTGAGGGATGGAGAAGAGAGGAGCCAATGGGGGAGGAGCAGTAATGCACTAGAAGGCTCGGGACTGGCTGATGTAAAGATAGTTCCTGTACCCTTAGGGCGTGACCAGATTTTTTAATATGTTTGTTTTGGTTAAGCCTATGTTTTGTAAAACCCTATGAGTCTCAGAGTTGGACCCTGATAAGGAGTATGAATAAAAATCTTTCGCTGTTATCTTCAGATCTTATTCTAGTTCAGAGAGTTAGGCATGTGGTGTTTTATTTTAAAAGTGCCTGTTAATTCCATGCCCTCTACCAAGCAGTGCGCAGAATCACCAGGGACACTTTGGGATCTTGTCGTCTTTGCCTTTAGCTTTTAGAGCTGTGATGCTTTTAATTTCTTTTTATATTTACAGGGGTATTACAGTGGGAATTTTAGAGGGGCTGTGTCAGGTGTGTCTTATCTGCTGTCACAACAACCCCCAAATGTTACTGCTATACATTATAATTTTTAAAAATTATATCTATATTTTATATTTTTAGTCCATTAACTTGTCCCTTTTTTGTTGCTTTGGAGTAAAAGGAGCCAAGTGCAAAGTACTAAGTGCCAGACCATGCTTGTATAGAGACATAACTGCAGTCGTGGCCCCATTCGTGTGTGTGGTAATTGCCTAAATGTAAGCTTGTTATGAAGTACTTTTTATTTAAGTAGTTTGAATCTAACTTTAGATAGTTAAACATTTACAGGACGTGCATTTTCATCTCAAATATTTCCTGTGTATAGAATCCTATCTTTTGCCAAATATAGAAAAATAATTTTAGAACATACCCAAGGACTTCAAATCTACTTATTTTTAAAACCAATTCTGTATAAAATTGCTTTAATAATATATAGTTCTGCCTAAGTGACTCATTGCCAGCCGCCTACTTCAAAAGATAGCAAACCTGGATAGATTAAGTACTAGGTTGAATATTAGATATTTCCAAGTGCTACCTCTGTGGACCGTCCTCCATCAGGATAAGATAAGCTTCATTCTTGATTTGTTCAGTAAGGATTGTTGGGAGCACGGCAAACTTGAGAAGGATGAATGACCCTGGAAAATATTTGACTGGCGAGACTTTTCCTTGTATGAAGTAGAAGGAAATTGTACATGTGGTAGAGACAGTCCTTAAAGTCTCAGAAGTCCTTCAAATCCTTATCAGAGGACAACTTCATGCACAAAAGTCTGATCATCCGCATCTGTCCTTGCGCTGCCCTTATGCGGTAATCTTTTTTATAAATAAAACTGTACCCACACACCTACAACAGAAACCCCAAAGCACGTAGGGCCTTATTCACCTATACAAGTGGTTGAATTCACAACCAGTTTCACTGAACTGAAGCAAATAACACTTGACGAGTCAGTTAGGAAAGTGGAACTGCTGTGTCCAACACTATTAGGGAGCTGGTGCTCTGCTCCTTAAGATATCAGGCCTAAAACAGGAGCTTCCCACCTTTTCTCGTACAGCTTTGGGATAGCGCTGGACTGTGCTGGCTTCTGACCGTCTGCCTCCTAAGCATTCTCCCCTGAGAGCACTGGGCCTTGATTCTGCTGAGCAGACACAGTCGAGGTTAATTTTCTGTCACTAGTATTGTGTCTATATTGGCAAAAAAGTTATTCTATTTAAAAATGTTCTTCTATTCTGTGCATATTTGAAAACTCTAATATTCTTCCGTCTTGTGGTTTGTTTCTTCCCCATTAGCTGTGTTGAGTATCCAAAGAGTCTAGGCAATCAAGCTGACTTCAAAACAAGCTAAAAAAATCACATTTGTTGAAATGGGTGAACAATCTGTGTAGATGTTTGTACGTGACGGGAAGGCTTGAAAATCTGTTTCCAAAACAGCGATACTTTGTAAAAACACAATGCCTAGAGTATCCTGCCACTAAAATCAGCTGATTGAATTTTGTGAGCACCTGAAAACCTTCCAGTATTGTAAAACCAAGTCCTCAAAACCTGACACCTTCACACTGAAGCCTTACTCTCAGCGCGAGTGGGGAAGACAAAACTCCAGGCAAATTATGAGTTCCCACGAGGCAATATTAACAGTAAAAGAAAATTGGTGGTTTTGGTGTGACACACTTTCTCCCGCTGACCCTGAATATGTCTTTGTCTCTCATCCCACCCTCCTAACCCTACCTACCGTTTAGACCCGGTGCTTGTTCATCCCGCAATTATGCGCGCTCTTCAGTCCTCAGGTTACCTAAAGGCAGAAGGGGTACAATTATATCATGCTTCTCACACATTACATAAAGTATCTTTATATCTATCATTAGCCTCTAGTATTGGAAAGAGAATGGGGAAGGTTTTCCCTTGAAATATGTACTTCGAAAATATGCCTTATGGCAGTTCTCCAGTAAAAGAACTTTTTATGGCTTCTGGTTTAAAACTTTACTATTTTGATGACCATGAGGAAATTAGTTAACCCCATTAAAGTTTAGTGTTTTTATCTTTAAAATGGTGATAACGAATTATATCTTGGACCCTAAATGTAGGTAATTTGTCTAGCATAGTGATGAGTGTGTGTGTGTGGGCATGGCTAGCTATTATAATTATTAGTATATAAAAATGATAGCTATTAGTAGTATCAACATCACTCATAAATTCTTCAACTCAGTGGCTTAGTTTTTCATTTCTTCTAACAGTCTGTTATGATGTGTGTTGTTAATTTGGGATTTGGGAAGAGATGTTTATTTTACAATAATTTGTTAAACTATACATTTATATACATTATATTTAATAAGAAAAAGGTAAACATTGGAATTTGAAAGTCAATGAAACTTCCTAGTCTTGTTTTTGGTTTTTTGTCATTACCCAGTATTTTAACTACTACAAAGCTAAATTTGGATCAAATGTTGTATAGGTAATTTACACTCAATATATGCAAAAGTGAACTTATTTTATCTTCTTTCCATCCTCACTTTCTCTCTCTTTCCCTCCCTCCCTTCTTTTTTTTTGGGGGGGGGGGGCAGTTAATCATTATATTTCCATTTCTATGTGGATTACGTCATGTTCACCACCCAAAGACTAATTACAACCCATCACCACACATATGTGCCTAATCACTCCCGTCACTCTCCTCCCTCCCCTCCCCCCACCTCTGGTAACCACCAATCCAACCTCTGTCTCTATGTGTTTGTTTGTTGTTGTTTTTATCTTCTACTTATCAGTGAGATCATATGGCCTCTCACTTCCTCCTCCTGACTTATTTCACTTAGCATAATACCCTCAAGGTCGACCCATGTTGTCACAAATGGCCAGATTTCATCCTTTTTTATGGCTGAGTAGTAGCGTTCCATTGTGTATATATCCCACATCTTCTTTATCCATTCGTCCCTTTATGGGTACCTAGGTTGCTTCCAAGTCTTGCCTATTGTGAATAGTACTGCAATGAACATAGGGCTTCATATATCTTTATGCATTTGTGTTTTCAAGTTCTTTGGATAAATACCCGGCAGTGGAATAGCTGGATCGTATGTTAGTTCTATTCTTAATTTTTTCAGGACTCTCCATACCCTTTTCCAGAGTGGCTGCATCAGTTTGCACTCCCACCAGCAGTGTGTGAGGCTTCCCTTTTCTCCACACCCTCTCCAACACTTGTTATTTCCTGTCCTATTAATTATAGCCATTCTGGTGGAGATGAGGTGAGATATTGTAGTTTTGATTTGCATTTCCCTGATTGTTAGTGATCTTGAACATGTGATCTTTTCATGTGCCTCGTGGCCATCTGTATCTCTTCTTTGGAGAAATGTCTCTTCAGATCTTTTGCCCATTTTTTGATTGGGTTGTTTGTTAGTTTTTTTGTTGTTGACATGTATGAGTTCTTTATATATTTTGGATATTAGGCCCTTATCAGATATATGATTTTCAAATATCTTCTCCCAATTGTTAAGTTGTCTTTTCATTTTGTTAATAATTTCCTTTGCTGTGCAGGAGCTTTTTAGTTTGATGTAGTCCGATTTGGTTATTTTTTCTATTGTTTCCCTTGCCCAGTCAGACATGGTACTTGAAAATATACTGCTCAGACCAATGTCAAAGAGCGTACTGCCTATGTTTTCATCTAGAAGTTTCATGGTTTCAGGTCTTACATTCAAATCTTTAATCCATTTTGAGTTAATCTTTGTGTATGGTGTATGATGATTGTCTACGGTCATTCTTTTACATGTGGCTGTCCAGTTTACCCAACACCATTTATTGAAGAGACTTTCTTTTCTCTATTGTATGTTCCTGGCTCCCTTGTTGAAAATTAGCTATACATATATGTGTGAGTTTATTTCTGGGCTCTTGATTCTGTTCCATTGATCTGTGTGTCTGTTTTTGTGCTAGTACCATGCTGTTTTGGTTACTATAGCTTTGTAGTCTATTTTGAAATCAAGGAGTGTGATACCTCCAGCTTTGTTCTTTTTTCTGAGGATTCCTTTGGCTATTTGGGGTATTTTGTTGTTCCATATAAATTTTAGGGTTCCTTGTTCTATTTCTGTGAAAACTGTTGCTAGAACTTTGATAGGGATTGCATTGAATGTATGTTGCTTTAGGAAGTATGGACATTCTAACTATGTTGGTTCTTCCAACCTGAGATCACGGAATATCTTTCCATTTCTTTGTGTCTTCAGCTTCTTTCAACAATGTTTTATAGTTTTCGGTGTGTAGATCTTTCACCTCTTTGGTTAAGTTTATTCCTACGTATTTTATTCCTTTTGTTGCAATTGTAAATGGGATTGTATTCTTGATTTCTCTTTCTGCTACCTTGTTGTTAACGTAGAGAAATACAACTGATTTTTGTAGTTGATTTTGTATCCTGAAAATTTACTGTATTCATTTTTTATTTCTAAAAGTTTTCTTGTAGATTCTTTAGGGTTTTCTGTTTATTAAAATCATGTCATCTGCAAATAATGACAGTTTCACTTCTTCCTTTCCAATTTGGATCCTTATTATTTCTTTTTCTTGCTTGAGTGCTCTGGCTAGGACTTCCAATACTACGTTAAATAAGAGTGGTGAAAGTGGGCATCCTTGTCTGGTTCCTGTTATTAGAGGGATAGCTTTCAGTTTTCTCCATTGAGAATGATGTTAGCTGTACCCATTTTATATTGATATTATTATAATGATATTAGCCCTACCCTTCTATACCCATTTTATTGAGAGTTTTTGTCATAAATGGATGTTGTATCTTGTCAAATGCTCTCTCTGCATCTACTGAGATGATCATGTGATTTTTATTCTTCATTTTGTATCATGTTGATTGATTTGCTGATGTTGAACCATCCCTGCATCCCTGGAATAAATCCCACTTGATCATAGCGTATCATCTTTTTAATGTATTGTTGTATTCGATTTGCTAGTATCTTGTCGAGGATTTTTGCATCAATCTTAATCAGTGATATTTGCTTGTAATGTTCTTTTTTTGTGTTGTCCTTGTCTGGTTTTGGTGTCAGGGTAATGTTGGCTTCATGGAATGAGTTCAGAAGCTTCCCTTCCTCTTCAAATTTTTGGAAGAGTTTGAGAAGGATAGCTATTAAGTCTTCTTTGAATGTTTGGTAGAATTCACCAGGGAAACCATCTGGTCCTGGACTTTTGTTTTTGGGGAGGTTTTTGATCACTGTTTTGATCTCCCTACTGGTGATTGGCCTATTCAAATTCTCTATTTCTTCTGGATTCAGTTTTGGAAAGTTGTATGATTCTAAGGATTTATCCATTTCTTCCAGATTATCCAATTTGTTGGCATATAGCTTTTTATAGTATTCTCTTACAGTCGTTTGTATTTCTGAGGTGTCCATTTTAATTTCTCTTCTTTCATTTCTGATTCTATTTGAACGTTCTCTCTTTTTTCCCTTGGTGAGTCTAGCTAAAGGTTTGTCAATTTTGTTTATCTTTTCAAAGAACCAAATCTTAGTTTCATTGATATTTTCTTTTTTTTTTTTTAGCCTCTATTTCATTTACTTCTGCTCTGATTTTTATCATTTCCCTCCTTCTACTGATTTTGGGCTTTGTTTATTCGTCTTTTTTCTGTTCCTTTAGGTGCACTGTAAGATTGTTCACTTTTCTTGTTTGTTAAGATAGGCCTGTTGCTATAAACTTCCCTCTGAGAACAGCTTTTGCCATATCCCATAAATTTTGGCATGTCATATTTTCATTTTCATTTGTCTCCAGGTGTTTTTGATTTCTCCTTTGAGTTCTTCATTGACCCAATCATTTTTCAGTAGCATTTTGTTTGATCTTCACATATTTGTGGCTTTTCTGATTTTCTTCCTGTAGTTGATTTCTAGTTTCATACCATCGTGGTCAGAAAAGGTGCTTGGTATTATTTCAATCTTAAATTTATTGAGACTTGTTTTGTGGCCTAATATGTGATCTATCCTGGAGAATGTTCCATGTGCATTTGAAAAGAATGTGTATTCTGTGGTTTTTGGGTGGAATGTTCTGTATATATCTACTAAGTCCATCTGGCCTAATGTGTCATTATAAGCTAATGTTTCCTTATTGATCTTCTGTTTGGATGATCTATCCATTGGCGTAAGTGGAGTGTTAAAGTTCCCTACTATTATTGTGTTACTGTCTATTTCTCCTTTTCTGTCTGTTAATAATTGCTTTCTATATTTAGATGCTCCTGTGTGCATGCATAGATATTTACAAGTGTTATATTTTCTTGTTGGATTGTTCCCTTTATCATTACATAGTGCTCTTCTTTGTCTGTTGTTACAGTTTTTGTTTTAAAATCTATTTTGTCTGATGTAAGTGTTGCTACCTCAACTTTCCTTTCTTGGCCATTTGCATGCAGTATCTTTTTCCATCCCTTCACCTTCACTTTGTGAATATCTTTAGGTCTGAAGTGTGTCTCTTGTATGCAGCATATATATGCGTCTTGGTTTTTTATCCAATCAGCCACCCTATGCCTTTTGATTGGAGCATTTAGTCCACTGACATTTAAAATAGCTATTGATAAGTGTGTACTTATTGCCATTTTGTTACCTTTTTTTCTGGGTGTTTTAGCAGTTCTTTTCTGTTCCTTTCTTCTTCTCTTGCTCTCTTTCCTTATGGTTTGTTGGCTTTCTTTAGTATTATGTTTGGGTTCCTTTCTCTTAATTGTTTGTGTATTTTTATAGGTTTCTGTTTTGTGATTACTATGAGGTTCACATATAATAACCTATATATATAGCAATCTGCATCGAGTTCATGGTCTCTTTAGTTTGACCTCTTGCTAAAAGCTCTACTCTTTTACTCCCCTCCTCCCACATGTTATGTTTTTGTTATCATATGTAACCTCTTTATTTGTGCATGTGTATTCATTACCCTCCTATCATAGAAATAGATAATTTTAGTACTTTTGTCTTTTGATCTTCATATTAGCTTCATAGGTTGTTGATCTGCTACCTTTACTGTATATTTGCTGTTACTGGTGATTTTATTGCTTTTTTAAAAAATAATTTTCTTATTCCTATTTGTGGTCTTCTCTTTCCTACTTAAGTCCTTTTAGTATTTCTTGCAAGGCTGGTTTCTTGGTGATAAACTCCTAATTTTTTCTTGTTTAGGGAACTCTGTATCTCTCCTTCCATTCTGAATGACAACCTTGCTGAGTAGAGTATTTTTGACTGTAGGTTTTTCCTTTCCATGCTTTAAATATATTGTGCATCTCCCTTCTAGCCTTTATGGTTTCTGCTGAGAAGTCAGCCAATAGCCTTATGGGCTTTCCTTTGTATGTAACTTGTTGTCTTTCTCTTGCAGATTTTAGGATTCTCTCTTTATCTTTAGTTCTCAACATTTTAATTATAATGTATCTTGGTGTGGGCCTCTTTGGGTTTATCTTGTTTGGTGCTCTCTGTGCTTCTTGTTCGTGGATGTCTGTTTCTTTCCTTAGGTTAGGAAACTTTTCAGCTATTATTTCTTCAAATAGATTCTCTGCCACTTTGTCTCTCTCTTCTCCTTCTGGGACACTTATAATATGGATGTTGGTGTGCCTGATGTTGTCCCAGAGTTCCCTTACACTGTTCTCATTCTTTTTTCTTCCATCTGTTCGGCTTGGGTGATTTCCTCTAGTCTTTCATCCAGCTCACTGATCTGTTGTTCTGTATCATCTACTCTGCTCTAGAGTCCGTCTAGTGAATTTCCCATTTCTAGTATTGTATTCTTCATTTCTGATTGGTTCTTTTTTTTTTTTTTGAGGAAGATTAGCCCTGAGCTAATATCTACAGCCAATCCTCCTCTCTTTTTGCTGAGGAAGACTGGCCCTGAGCTAACATCCGTGCCCATCTTCCTCTACTTTTTTTCATATGTAGGATGCCTACCACACCATGGCTTGCCAAGTAGTGCTGCATGTCTGCAACCAGGGTCCAAACTGGCAAACCCTGGGCAATTGAAGCAGAATGTGCGAACTTAACTGCTATCCCACTGGGCCTGCCCTCTGATTGGTTCTTTTATATATTTTCCAATTCTTTGTTGAAGTTCTCACTGGGTTCATCCATTCTTCTTCCAAGATCAGTGAGCATCCTTATGACTTTTTGCTTGAACTCTTTGTCAGGTAGACTGTTTATTTCTGTTTCATTTAGTTCTTTTTCTGGGGTTTTGTCCTGTTCCCTTACTTGGAATGTAGTCCTTTGTCTCCTCGTTTTTCCTCTTTCTCTGTGCTTATATCTATGTACTAGGTAGATCAGCTACATCTCCCAATCTTGGAGAGGTGGTTTTATGTAATAGATGCCTTATGAGGCCTAGCAGTGTGCTTCCCCCTCGTCACCAGTTCCAAATGTTCCAGGAGTTTTCCTCTGTTGTGGCAGTATTGTTCTTGCTGCAGGTGCCTGGGGAGACTAGGCTGTCCCCCTGGCCAGCTGGTTCTAATGCTCATCTGTGTGTGGCTGCCATGGACCCTTTATTGGGTTTGGGGTGCCCCAGCACAGTTGGCTGCAAGGTCTAATAGCACATTCCTGTTGCAGTTTTTCTATTAAATGAGTAGGCCCTCAGCGTGGCTGGTTGCTAGGCTCAAGGGCTTACAATTGCTGTGGGCCTCCAGCCTGCAACGCTATTGTCAGCTCTCTCAGGCTTGCAGCTGAGTGGGGCTAGCCCTATGCATGGGAACACCCAATTGTTCAGGCTTGGGAAGGTGGGGCCAATCCCCTATGTGGCTGTTTGAGAAGCACAAGTCTGCTGCAGCTGCCTAGCCCCACCACTTGAAGGGCTACACACTCAAGCAACACAGTCTTGCCCCATGCACATGCCCCAACCCACTGAAGTGGACCCAGTAACCCTACTGCAGAGGTCCCACACACTCCACCAATGCAGCCCCACTCCTTGCGCATGCCCTGCTCTGCCGAGGCAGACCCACTTGCCCAGTTGCAGAAATTCCAGGCACCGGGTCTATGTGGGCCCACAAGTTGCCCAAGGTCTTGCCATTGGGTGGGGCCAGTCCCGAGGGTAGGCTGCCTACCCTGGCTGAGCTGGATTAAATTGGTGCTCTAGTGGGTGGGGCAGACCACTGGGCTAACAGGCCGGGGGAAGAACTCTAATGACACCTGCCAGTACTAGGTCACAATAATGGCTGCTGCCAATGTCTCAGTTCCTGGAGTGATCTCACCTCTCACCAAGATGCACCCACAGCCTATCATGTGGGTCTCTTTTCAACAAAGGACTGCACACCTTTCTTTCTGGTGATTTTAGGTTGCTTTCTGAAACAGGTGAATTTGTGCATGGGTCCTATAAAAGCAGGCTTATTCCCTTACATCCAATAGCTTTTCTGGGGGTATTCCCCATTGTAGTTAATAGCCAGCTAAGCTAAGTATTATGACAATTGTCCTGGTTGTGCTGGATCCAAAAGCTGTTTATAACAGTACCATTCCCCCACTCCTCCAGGGAAGGCTTCATATCTTAGGATTGCTCCCTGCCAGTCGTGAAGTGCTATGGCTCCAAGGTGGCTTCTTTCTCTCCAGAAAGGATTTTCTGCCTCTTCTACCTCAGTCAGCCCTGTCCCTTGTTGCAGAGGTTCTTTTTATCAGTTTTCAGTTCTCTCTCAGGGTATTTGTTCCAAGCATAGTTGTAAATTTGTTGTGTCCATGGGAGAAGTGAATTCAGAGTCCATCTACGCTGCCATCTTGACACCATCCAATGTGTAATGTCCCTTCCTTCCTTTTTTTATTTTGTTCCTTCCACATGGATTTAGTAGTTACCTGCTATTGCCAAGCACAATACTAGGAATGGGCATGCAATCACGAATGAGACAGTTACAACCCCTGCCCTCATGTAACTTAAAACTAGTTAGTAAGACACATTCAACAAATGAATTACAGAATTAATTATACCAAAATTGAGTTGATGAGGGTGATGAGGGAAAGCACAGAATTTATGCAAGTAAATAACATGCAAATAAGAAGAAAATTTAACTTAGTCTGGGGAGTGCTGGGGAGAGTCGTGGATGCCAACCCTAAACTGAGACCTGAAGGATGAGGTGGGGGTTGGGAGGTTTTTAAGTAGAAGTAATATAATTTTCCTGACTTATATGTTCTTTTCTTTTTTCTGTTTATTTTCAAACACAATCTTCTTCTCAGTCACTCAGGCTTAAAATCTTTACATTATCTATGACTGTTTATTCTCTTTTGCCTCAACAAGTAATCAGCTGCCAAAGGGTGCATCTACAACACAACTAACAATAATGTACAACTGAAATTTCACGAGATTGTAAACTATCATAAACAGTAAAAATTAAAAAAAAATCAGTTACCCAGTTTTCTTGAGTCAGCATCTTATCCCTCTATTCCTGTAAATGACTGAATTCTCAGTCTCACTACATTAGTTATATCCTTCTTTATGTTTTTACTATAGCTTTATTTCTTATTTTATTCAGCAAATATTTATTGGGCACTTCCTGAGTGCCAGGACTCTGAGTGCCAGTGTTACAGAATTAAACACAATAACATGGCTGTCACAAAGCCTACACTCCAAAATAGTGCCATGGGACCAGTGCTGTGATGAAGCAGAGACAGGATGCTAAGCCATGGGGAAGACTTCCTCTTCTTAGAGGAAGAAATGTTCAGGCTGATGCCTGATGGGTGAACAGGAGTAAGCCAGGTACCAGTGAGACAGTCGGGTCATCCAGGCAGAAGGGACAGCGTACGCAAGGACTGGAGGGATGGGTGGTAGAAAGTAATGATGTAGTAGAGATAAGCTATTGTCAACCAACTTAAATAATTTTGCCTTTTTTTTAAGAGCAGTGGGAGCCACTGAAAGGTTTTAGGCAAGAGAGTGATGCATCAGAAACATCACACTAGCTGCCATTCAGGGACTGGAGTAAAGGGAAATGCAGGACTAAGATATAAGAAAAGAAAGAGGTTTGATGGCTAAGATGATGAATTCGAGGTTTTTTTGTCCCAACTGGGTTTCTCACTTTCAGTCTCTTCCACTTCTGTAGCCAACCAATCCTCTTGCACGTTGCTGCTGGATTAACGCCCTGGAACACATTTCTGATCCCAACTCAGAGGCAGAGTGGCATGTCTGCTGCTCTGACATTCAGACAAAATCTGAATTCCTCACCCTGTTGTTCAAAGCTTACAATGACCTGGTCCCGTCTCTGATGTAAAGCTCCTCTTGCCGTATTCCTGGCTGTAACCATACACTTCATACTGCTAAGATTTCCCACAACCATGCCTTCATCCTTGGCTCCCTCCCCCGTCCTCTTTGCCTACACCCTTCAACCTGTTCCTCTTTCTTGTCCTTGCTCAGATGTCCACTACTGCCCCACCCACCCCCACCCCACCACCCGCCCCCTAGCCAGGATAACCTCACTTATTTCCACTGAGGGTAATTTCCCTTTTCTCAGAATCCTCAATATGATGCAATTCACAGCATAATAACATTTGTCACCTCCCTGACATGGGAGAGCTATATAAAGAAGGATAGCTCTGATGAGGTTGTACTCTGGGATCAAACTGCCAGGATTCAGATCCCAGCTCTGAACCTCCTAGCTGTGTGACCCTGGGTACATCACTTAAATTCTCTGTGTTTCATTACTTTTCCATAAAATAAAAGTCCTATTTTATAAGGTATTGTGAGGATTAAATGAGTAAATAATGCAAAAATACTTAATTTAGCTTCTAGCCATAGTAAGCGCATATCACTATTTGGTATGATCATTCTATTATTTTTATCATTTGCATGTAATATCTGCTCTTCTAAATTATGACTTCTTCGAGGACTTAATCTACATCTGATTTATTTTTATGGCTTCTAAATCCCTTACTGCCTCACACAGAGTAGATAAATATTGAATTGTGAATTAGAATCACAGAGATTAGTGAACCCTAATCAGACTTCTCAAATAGTTTATTTTGAAGATAGCATTTTCTTAATTAAATTAGCTAATATAGACCATTGAGCAAATATTTAATATGTGTAAATTTTCTGTGTGTGAAGCATAAAGAATACATGAAGGAGCATGTCTTCTCCAATTTTACATTTGATTCAGGGATACATCCATAAAGATAACTACGATGTAAGGTAGGAAAAGTATACAGTCAAAAAGCAATTTTAGGAATTCAAAAGGAGTGGCTGGAGTGATTAGAAAAGAATTCATCGAGATGGTGAAATGTAATTATACTGGAATGAGATGGTAACTTTTAGAACAAAGCATACGTAAGTCAACTCTCCTAGTAACGTTAGCCAATAATCACTGAGTATTTACTGTACCAGGCACTGTGTTTATCTCACTTAAACTTTAAAATAGTCCCATCTGGAAGTATTACTGGTGTGTTCATTTTACAAATGGGAAAACTAAGGCATAGCAAAGCAATGTTAAGTAGATTGTCAAAGTCACAAAACTGATAAGAGTAGAGCCAGGATGGGCACCAGGGAGACTGAATTCAGAGCCTGTATCTCCACCAGCACACTGCAAGATTAAGAGTTCTACTTCACTATTGGCTGGACTGTTTCTAATATTACATTTTATTAAATTCACTGGAATTTCATTTTCTATTACTTTTTAAACTTATACTTCATACCTGGATGCTGAAAAATAATTGACTTATTCTTTCATTTATTGCTGACTGACTCAATCTTTCACTTACCATAACAAGTCTTCAAATTCTTCATCTGTGAAATAAAAGTTTAAAGCTATATCAGTATTTCCCAAACAGTTCAAGAGCAATTCTTTATTTTAAAATAAAAAATCATGCAGACTTCTACCTTATAGTCGTTTACTTTTTGCTTATTCGTTTCCTGGAGAGAGCTCGGTGTACAATGGAAAACTGCAATAAGTCACGGGACTTTGCAGCCCCCAGGAATCCATTCTTCCAGAATAATCTCTAAGTTCATTTCTAATGGAAATATTTCAGATTTTTTGTATTCTAGACTTTTAGTCCCTATCTCTCTAGTTTCTAATCTGTCACTTCTCTCTGCCCTGAGAAGGAACACATATGCTCCCCTCATCCCTTAGACTTCTATCGAGTTTTCTCTATTTGTTTTTCTCCCTAAGTTTTCCCCTCTTCCCTCAGCTCAGATTCCTTAGTAAACAATAAAGCTTACTTTGCAGACCTCGTAATTACTACTGAACTACTGTACAAAGGAACTATGTCTGAGAAGTATGAGCTAAAACTAGAATATACATTTATAGAATTTTAACTTGATCTGTGAAAATAGTAAATAAAGGAAATATTTTGTATATCAGTTTTTGAATGAATCCAAACAGTTTTCAGGAATCAAATCTGTATCTTCAATATAGACCTAGTGAATTAGAAAATTAAGGACACATACTATATGTCAGTGAAAGAACAAAGTTGAAAATTTTTTGAAAATTTTTATTTGACTTCAGGAGCACGCAAAGCATCATCTCCTGTCCACACCTATTTCTACCCTTCTTTCATTTCTCCTTGGCACTTTTGTCGAGTCTTTTTCCAACACCTTGAAAACTAAATCCGTAATGGTGTTGTCAATACTTAGTTTAACATCTTTATATAGTAGAAATATTTGAGAAATGCCAGCACAGAGTTATAAGTAATGTCATTCTTGGTACTGCTGAAGAGAGGGGCTCTATTTGTAAGACGTCAGCAAGAAAATGTCACTACCTGAACCATGTCCCCCAGCTCTGCTTTATGTTTCCCAATACTCACATCTTTGGGTTGAAAAATCAAACTTACACTCAGGGTTTCAGGAGTGGGTATATTTTTCTGTTATGATGACTGCTTTCTGCAGAATCAGGCCAGCTGCTCTAGCAGAAGAGTGCACGTCTATGTTCTTCAACAGCGTTAATCCTTCAGCTGTACAGGGTTCCTAAGGCAGGGCCAAACCAATTCCTATTCTATGAGGGCTTGACCACACAGCATTCAAAAAAGCCTTGCACGTGCCTTTTGACCATCTGCCTGGAATTGGACACTTGTTCCTTTGTGTCCCACTGAATGTATATCTCAGCACCTCAGCTACTTTAATGTAATTTCTTGTTTACATATCTCTCTTCTTTTCTTCTCGGACTTTGTATCCACAGCATCTACTATAGTGCCTGGCTCATAGTAGATGCTTCATTAATATTTGTTGAATGAAAACTCTGGAGTGAGAAGCCAGGAGTTAGTGAGGTAATTAGGCCAAGTACTAGGCAAAGTGTAAGTAATAAGAATAAATATGGAATGGGAGATTGACCGAGGGGACCGTGCACAGTAATCCTGTCAGGGCTGTTTCAGACAGGGGAAAGTATTACTAGACGTCTGGAGGTGGGAATAAGCAGGGCTCCGTTGGAGAACGGCATTGGAAGCTAGCCTGGCTGGCCCATCTGGGGAAGTAGCATACCAAAGACTGAGAGACAACTGATAGAAACTCCTAAAAGTTAGAAGTAAAGAATTTAGATTTGATTTGAAAGCAATGGGGAGACTCTATAGTTCTTTGATTTGGACAGTCAGTGATCAAAATAATATTTTAAAGTTTTATTCAAATAGATGTGTGCTTAAATCAAAATTCATACGTGTTGGGCCTGGTGGCATAGTGGTTAAATTCACACGTTCCACTTTGGTGACCTGTGTTTCGCGGGTTCGGATCCTGGGTAAGGACCTACACACTGCTCATCAAGTGCATGCTGTGGCAGTGTCCCACATACAAATTAGAGGAAGATTGGCACAGACGTTAGCTCAGCAACAATCTTCCTCAAGCAAAAAGAGGAAAATTGGCAACTGATGTTAGGTCAGGACCAATCTTCCTCACACACACACACAAAATTCTTATGTGTTAAACATCAGATTGTGAAATGCTGATTTTATTCTGTGGGTCATCAGTTGATCCTGAAGGTCTCTTTCTTTCTCTTCTCACCCCACAGGTTGTTATTTTGTACTTTGAGCCAAGCACATTTCGCTGTATTCTCCTAAGATGGGTTCGACTTCTCGGTTTTGCTACTGTTTATGGAACTGTCACTCTCAAGCTTCACAGGTATATTGTATTTTATTACTCTTCATTCGCATGGGAGGATCAAAGTGTTCAGCTTAGCATGTAATTGCAAGCTGGGTCAGCCACTTAAACAGTTTGATTTCAAGACTTTAGATATCAAGATGATATATATTTTTCATTTTCAAGGCAATATCTTTATGATTCTCTAGGAAAATCTTTAATACAACTGAATTTCAACAACACACTCTAATAAAATGTGCCATTAGCCCAGGTTAATTCTCAATAAAAAATAAGTTTAGAATGAATGTGAAACAGTAGTTATTAGCTAAGAACAGGAAAGAATACAAAGAAAACATAGCTGAGAGAATAATTCAGAGCCAGAACTACCAAAGAATCCTATACGGTAGAATTCAGCAGTGTGCTTATTTGGCAAAACCTACTGTCCTTCATTCCTAAATTCCATGCCCCAGGGTAATCCTGCTGCTGTTCTATGGGTGAAGCTCAAAAAGATAGTGTTCCTGGCTTTCCTCCTTAACCAGTGTGCTCTAGTGATTATCAACCTTGCAAAGTGGAGAATATTGTGAATTCCCTTATACTTTGTTCCAAAACCACCTACTTTAAAAAGATGTGTATGTCAAACATTACGAAGAAAGAGGCAATGAAATAAATTGCCTATCCACAAAGGCTAGGAATGGCTAGAAATGGTTCCATGTTTTTTCCTTGCCTCCTCTTTCCTAGTTTTCTCAATGTAGTGGTGCCAAAGAGCATAGGAGAGAAAATATAAATTTCTCCCGCAGGATAAAACTGTGGCTCTATAGCGGAAACCCTTTACTCTGATGAGCTTTAAAGCTGTTTGACAATCACAGTAAGCCATTCATATTTTCATGCTAATTTGGCCATATTTCTCAATAAAAATATTTTAACATGGCTCATACAATACTTTATCTTAGATGCCATAATATGTATATTTCTCTTTAAATGTCCCCTATTTCAACCTTTTATAAAATGTGATAATTTTACTATCAACTACATAAGAATCTACGTTTCTTTTCCCCTTTTTTGGCTGGTACTTATTTACTGGAAATGCTGCAGATTATCTTTTTGGAACAAATGTAAATATCCTTAACTCCCAGGATTCCTTTCTTATTTTTTACATGTCATGTAGTACCAAGAACATTGGACTCAATTTCGGGACACCCAGTTTAAATGTCAGTTTAGCCTCCAAAAACTCATATGCCTCTACTTCCAACAAAAAGAAAGGATTAGACCAATCTCTAATGTTCTTTCTGACGCTCACTTTATTGTTTCCATATCATAGCACACTTTGCTCTTTGTGTCGATCCTTCAAGTACCTTCCAGTTTCTATTCTTTATATGATAGCTGTTTTTCAACTGGTGTTCACCAAAGAAAATGAGAAATCATTGGCAGCCTACAATAAGCCTTCTAAAAATCCTTAAAGAATGGGTGCCCTTTTGAGACTTGAAAATGACCTCTCTCCCTAGGGGTCTAGCACTCAGCAGCTATTGAGGCCTCTATTCTGTGACACAGTTTGCTTATTTGATTGTCCTCTTCATTTTCACCTAATTTCCCTTCTCCTTGGAGTGAGGGTCTTCCCACTGAATCCCCAGCTCTTAGCACAATGACTGACACATGGGAGGTATTTAATACATACTAGTCGATGAGTGAATGAATAAAAATGTGAGATCCAACTTGAAAGCTGCTTCCCACAGTTCTCTCCACACATGATTCATTCATATTCCCCTGACTCACTGTGTGTCCTCAAGTGTCTTGAACAACATAACACCATGATCTGCATGAGGCTGTTTGATGGGATGCAAACAGTTTTAAATAACCTTGGATCATATAGTGAGAATATTACTTCCATTCGGGTTCTCTTTCAATCTTTCTGATCATTTCCAGGAGAAAAATTAGTTGGGAACTCATAGGTCTTTTAACACCTGCCAAACAGTTGCTAACCTTCCTTTGTATCAAAATGCAGATTAAGCTTCAGGCTCAGAGTTTTCCATTGCAGTGCTGTCTAGATAAAATTTCTTAACTTTGTTTCACTATATTTATTTTCATAGTTAGTTTCTATTGATGGGTTGTCTATCAGTTTTTCATTGAAAGTAGCAATATAAAGTTTCCTTTAAAATATTTTGAGGCAATAAATACAAATTGATTTAAAGAAAATATTAGGTGGTGCACAGATAGCAGAGATCTTGAGGGTAGTATGCAAATGACTGAAATTTGGGGAACCAGATACTTCATCATTCTTTTGTTTGTTTCAAAGACTGAAGTTAAAACTGTTTTCTCTCTGTGTTTCTAGAAGTCATTGCAGTGAAGAATTACCCCACTGAAAGCTTAAATCGAGTGGAAACTATTTCTAATTTAATGAGCTGAATTATTCTTATCCTGTCTGAACCATATGGCTCTATGTTACTCTGGGTTTTTTTTTTCCCTGTTGCTTACATTTAACTGATTCCAATATTGGTTATGTCTATAAACTGAACTATCAGCATCCCAGAGGAATATGAGCAACCTGATGGAAGTAGCTGGTTGAACCAGCTTTGTATTCCCCATTCTTAGTGCTGCATCTTGCCTATATTATATATTCAGATATTTGTTAAATTAGTGGATGGGTGGATATTTATAGTGAATGGAGCTGCAAGAAGTGTCTTTAGTTGGTATCTCTGAGTCAAGCAACATGTGGCCCTGAAGAAAAGACTTCTAAGATTTTGTAGGAACATGATAGAGAGGAAAGACATAACTCCTAACAAATCCAAAGAATTGTTAATTTCACGTTCTTTGGATAAATACCCAGTAGTGGAATAGCTGGGTCCTAAGGTATTTCTATTTTTAATTTTTTGAGAAATCTCCATGCTGTTTTCCATAGTGGCTGCACAAGTTTGCTTTCTGACCAGCAGTGTATGAGGGTTTCTTTTTTTCTACATCCTCTCCAACATTTGCTGTTTTTTGTCTCGGTAATTATAGGCGTTCTAAGAGGTGTAAGGTGATATCTCATTGTAGTTTTGACTTGCAGTTCCCTGAAGAGTAGTGATGTTGAACATCTTTTCATGTGACTGTTGGCCATCTGTATATCTTCTTTGGAAAAATGTCTGTTCATGTCCTTTTTTGATCATGTTGTTTGTTTTTTTGTTGTTGAGTTACATGAGTTCTTTATATATTTTGGAGATTAACCCCTTGTCAGATATATGATTTGCAGATATTTTCTCCCAGTTGGTGGGTTGTCTTTTCGTTTCGTTCCTGGTTTCTTTTGCCTTGCAGAAGCTCTTTAGTCTGATGAAGTCCCATTTGTTTGTTTTTTCTTTTATTTCCCTTGCCTGAGTAGGCATGGTATTTGAAAAGATCCTTCTAAGACCAATGTCAAACAGTGTACTGCCTATATTTTCTCCTAGGAGTTTTATGGTTTCACGTCTTGCCTTCAAGTCTTAATCCACTTTGAGTTAATTTTTGTGTGTGGCAAAAGATAATGGTCTACTTTCATTCTTTTGCATGTGGTTGTCCAGTTTTCCCAACACCATTTATTGAAGAGACTTTCCTTTCTCCATTGTATGTTCTTAGCTCCTTTGTTGAAGGTTAGCTGTGCATAGATGTGTGGTTTTATTTCTGGGCTTTCAATTCTCTTCCATTGATCTGTGTGTCTGTTTTTGTACCATAGTTTTGAATACCATAGTTTTGTAGTATATTTTGAAGCCAGGGACTGTGATGCCTCCAGCTTTGTTCTTTTTTCTCATTATTGTTTTAGCTCTTTGGGATCTTTTGTTGCCTCAAATGAATTTTAGGATTCTTTGTTCTATTTCCATGAAGAATGTCATTGGGATTCTAATTGGGATTGCATTGAATCTGTAGACAGCTTTAGGTACTATGGACATTTTAACTATGTTTATTCTTCCAATCCATGTGCATGAAATATCTTTCCATTTCCTTATGTCATCATCAATTTCTTTCAATAATGTCCTATAGTTTTCATTGTGTAGGTCTTTCACCTCCTTGGTTAAATTTATTCCTAAATATTTTATTCTTTTTGTTGTTATTGCAAATGGGGTTGTATTCTTGAGTTCTCTTTCTATTAGTTCATTATTAGAGTATAGAAATGCAACTGATTTTTGTACGTTGATTTTGTACCCTGCAATTTAGCTGTAATTATTGATTATTTCTAATAGTTTTCTGATGGATTCTTTAGGGTTTTCTATATATAAAATCATGTTGTCTGCAAACAGTGAGAGTTTCACTTCTTCCTTGCCAGTTTGGATACCTTTTATTTCGTTTCCTTGCCTTATTGCTCTGACCAAAACCTCCAGTACTATGTTGAATAAGAATGGCAAGAGTGGGCACCCTTGTCTTGTTCCTGTTCTCAGAGGAATGGCTTTCAGTTCTTCCCCATTGAGTATGATGCTGGCTGTGGGTTTGCCATATGTGGCCTTTATTATGTTGAGATACTTTCCCTTTATATCCATTTTATTCAGAGGTTTTATCATAAACGGATGTTGGATCTTGTAAAATGCTTTCTCTGCATCTATTGAGATGATCATCTGGTTTTTGTCCCTCATTTTGTTAATTTCATGTATCTCATTGACTGATGCTGATGTTGAACCATCCCTGTGTCCCTGATATAAATCCCACTTGATCATGGTGCATGATCCATTTAATGTATTGCTGTGTTCAGTTTGCCAGTATATCATTGAGGAATTTTGCATCTATACTCATCAGTGATATTGGCCTGTAATTTTCCTTCTTTGTGTTGTCCTTCTCTGGTTTGGGGGTCAGGATGATGGTGGCCTAGTAAAATGTGTTAGGAAGTATTCCATCTTCTTCAATTTTTTGGAATAGCTTGGGAAGGATAGGTATAAAATCTTCTTTGAATGTTTGGTAGAATTTTCCAGAGAAGCCATTTGGTCCTGGACTTTTATGTTTCGGGAGGTTTTTGGTTACTGTTTCGATCTCTTTACTTGTGATTGGTCTATTCAGATTCCCTATTTTTTCTTGATTAAGTTTTTGGAGGTTGTATGAAACTAAGAATTTATCCATGTCTTCTTGATAGTCCAATTTGTTGGCGTATAGTTTTTCATGGTATTCTCTTATAATCCTTTGTATTTCTGTGGTATCCATTATAATTTCTCTTTCATTTCTGATTTTATTTATTTGAGCCTTCTTTCTTTTTCTTAGTGAGTCTGACTAAGGGTTTGTCAATTTTGTTTATCTTCTCAAAGAACCAGCTCTTAGTTTTGTTGATCATTTTTGTGGACTTTTGGTTTCAATTTCATTTATTTCTACTCTAATTTTTATTATTTCCCTCCTTCTGCTGACTTTGGCCTTTGTTCTTCTTTTTCTAATTCTGTTAGATGTAGTTTAAGATTGCCTATTTGAGATTTTTCTTCTTTGTTGAGGTGGGCCTGTATTGCCATGTATTTCCCTTAGAACCTCTTTGCTGCATCCTATCTTTGTTGGTATGGTATATTTTCATTTTTGTTTGTCTCCAGATATTTTTTGATTTCTCCTTTAATTTCTTCAATGATCCATGAGTTGTTCAGTAGCTTACTCTTCACATATTTGTCACTTTCCCAGCTTTTTTCTTGTAGTTGCTATCTAGTTCTATAGCATTATAATCGGGAAAGATGCTTGATATGATTTCAATCTTCTTGAATTTATTGAGGCTTGCCTTGTTTCCCAACAAATGGTCTGTCTTTGAGAATGTTCCATGTGCACTTGAGAAGAATGTGTATTCTAGGGCCAGCCCTGTGGCCAAGTGATTAGGGTCTACTTTATCTTATGTAAGTATGGCAACACCTGCTTTCTTTAGTTTGCCATTAGCTTGGAGTATCGTCTTCCATCCCTTCACTCTGAGGGTGTGTTTGTCTTAGAGCTGAGATGTGTTTCCTGGAGGCAGCATATTGTTGGGTCGTTTTGTTTTAATCAATCCAGCCACTCCGTGTCTTCTGATTGAAGAATTCATCCATTTACATTGAGTGATTATTGATGTATGAATGCTTAATGCTCCCATTTTATCACTTGTTTTCTGATTGTCCTGTATTTCCCTTATTTCTCATCCCATGTATTTCAGACTGCCAATTCAGTTTGGTTGTTCTTTATGATGGTTTTCTCAGTTTTCTCTTTATTTATAATTTGTGTCTCTGTTCTCATTATTTGTTTAGTGGTTACTGGGAGGTATGTATAAAAGATCTCATAGATGAGATAGTCCATTTTCTGATAGCCTCTTATTTCCTGAGTCTAAGCAGGTTCCATCCATTTCCTCTTCCCCTTCTAGGTTATTGTTGTCACAACTTATTCCATTTTGTGTTGTGAGTTTGTGGTTAAAATGATGTGATTATATTTATTCTTGATGTTTTCTTTTCCTCTATCTTTTATGTTATAATTTAGGGTTTGCTAATCTGTTTTGATAGCAGGTTGCAATTTTCTGATTTTGTCTGCCTATTTACCTCCTTGCTCAATCTTTTGTAAACGCTTTCTCTTTTTCTCAGGTATGGGGGCCTTCTTGATTACATCTTGTAGGGAGGGTCTTATGGCAATGAACTCCCTCAGCTTTTGTTTATCTGGGAAAGTTTTTATTTCTCCATTATATCTGAAGTACACACCATCCGTTATGTTTGATGGGGAGCCTCCCCACTGGGTCCAAACCTGGGCCACTCCCTGGGACCATGGCAGCACTGTGGGCTCTCCCATCAGATGAGAAAGCATGGAGGCTCAGGGCTGCCATCACCTGTTCCCACAGTTGCACCAAGGTGCACTCCCACTCTCAGGGCCACAGCAGTGCTACGGGTGCTAGAGCCAGGAAAGCAATCACATGTGTGTCCAGGGCTACCAGGAGACTAGAGAGTGTTCACCTATCTCCACCACCTCCCTAAGGGTAGTCCATCGCCCTTCAGATGTATAGCTGCATGGGTCTCTCAGGGGTCCTGATGTGATGTGTGGGTATCCTCCGCTGAACAGTGAATGTCCATTTAGTTGTAGTTTGAAGGGGGAGAAATAAAGGGAACAGCTCACTCCGCCATGTTGCTGACATCACCAGACCATCTTTTAGTTGTCTTTATCATTGCCTTAAATTCTCTGCAGACAAATGAGCCCCTTTGTTACCTGCACCCAGGGCAGACCAGTCCCGTGTTCCCACCTCATTGGCAGACCATTCATACAATTTATTTGAACCTGAAACTGTTTGTTCCTCTTTGGAGAAAGAAAGAAGGAAGAATGGTACATGTTTTAGCTAGTCAATATGGATCATAAGGAAAAATAAAGCTGGAGTAGGCAAAAATGAAGAGGGCTCATTTATAAAAAGGAGTTTCCTTCGGTAACTATCAATATGTTTGATTTAGTAAATGAATTATGTAAGATGGATCTAAAAGAATATCTAGCACCTCCATGGATGTGTGGGTTCACAGAATATTTGCTAAGCTAGGTTTGTTTGTTTTAGGAAACTTGGGAAGGCAATATCTCTAGGCTCTGAAAAGCCAAGTGCATTATTCAGGAGGTAAAATGAGGAAATGTTTTTAAATGATAAGGGGTGGAGAGAGATTAAGAAACAATGCTGAAGAACATTTTCCTATTCCTTATAATATGGTTTCTGGAAACACATTGCCTTTTCCTTTTTTTAAGGCTAATCAAGAAAAAAACAAAAGACTTTTTTTGGCACTATATTTAAAACAAATACTTAAGCAAGCTGCAAAAAAGCCTTCTTCTGGCTCTGGACTAGGGATTTTCATTTCATGCATTATTCAGTACTCCTTGCTCTGGATACAACACAGTACATAGCAGTTTTCTCTGCTGTGCTCATTAGCACGAAATATTTACAGTTTGTGGGAAGGTTTGTACATATATTTTTTAGTTAGTTTCCTAGTAAATTTTGAAAAGTGACTGGAAGTTATTTGTATTTATTTATTTTATGTATTCCTAGAAGGCTACATAAAATACGGTAAGATATATTAAATTTTTAAAAGAGCAAAAGAAAGAAAAGCAAGTGTGCAACTCTATAGAAACGCTAGGAGCTTGTAACAAGCTGAAGACTGTCTCTTTAGCTTAACTTGTATGCTGATGCTTGTTAAAGAATGATAAGGCTGACTTCATCAGGGGGACGACTACAATGGGGTTTTGCAGTAGAGAGATTGGGCTCAATTCTGAATAAAGAAGGAAAAGAGGGGATTTATAGTTAAGGAGCAGGGTGGGAGTCAGCAGATGAAAAATTACAAAGAGGAGACATCAGAGGGAAAGGGGAATTTCTAGCTAAATCAACTTGACAGGATTTTTGCTGAAGGCAGGCCAGAGTGATCTCAGAGAACAAGAGTGGGGTATTGTCACTAAACTGACTTAGCAAGATTCTTGCTAAAATTGGGCAATGCAAAGACACAGAAGTCCCAAGCTTGGGCCTCAGTGAGGAGAGGGCTCAGAGGAACCTGCCTAAAGTTTGGTCAAGGAGAGAATCTTTGTCAACAAGAAGCTAAGTAAGTTCCAAAGCTAAAGAAAGTTACTTAGCCCCAGAGGTAAATTAGAGAACATCCCAGCCTTACCCCATACACCCATGCTTTGCATATACTGGAGAATAAATGGATGCCCTACAGAATAATGACAGGCTTATGATGAATTCTTAGAGAATAAGGTTTCATATTGATGTTTCAGAACTATTTCTAATACTGGCCCTTTAAGAAATTTGAAAAAAAAAAGATTTGTAAATGACTTTCTCTTTTCCTGTTTCTTAACTCACTAAGTGCTACCCTGGGCTTTGTGAAATTAAGATTTAAGCAATTTCCCTGGAGATATTTTACCATTTTAAATTGATTAATGAGGGGCTGGCCTGGTGGCACAATGGTTAGGTTTGCTCGCCCCACTTCGACAGCCCGGGGTTCGCTGGTTCGGATCCCAGGCGTGGACCTACCCACTGCTTACCAAGCCATGCTGTGGCAGGCGTCCCACATATAAAGTGGAGGAAGATGGGCATGAATGTTAGCTCAGGGCCAATCTTCCTCAGCAAAAAGAGGAGGATTAGTGGCAGATGTTAGCTCAGGGCTAATATTCCTCAAAAATAAATAAATAAATAAAATAAAAAGATAAGTTGTATTTAACGAAAACAGGAAAGATCAAAAGCCATTTGACTCTTAACAATATAAATTTACTTCATAATTTCATTAACTCAGGAAGCATTGGGATGGAATGCACCATAAAGACTCATGCCAATGCACAGAATTATTTGTAGGGTTTTTTTGCTATCTTGATTCTAATTAATTTTCAGAAACTGTGTAGTTATATACCTTAGCTTTGCATACCCTACATTTTTGTCTTTTTCATGACCTGTGTGCTTGGAAGGACCTAAGAGAAGGATGGCCCTTGAAAACCTGAGAAATAAGCAAATCATGCCCTCTCATGTCTCCTTCCTACACTCATCTTCCCTTTCTTGACATACTTGTAATCTGTCCCAGATCCTGAGTCCTTTGGGACTTTGCATATAGCTAGCCATTATGAATGGCTCTCCCAGAAACCAAGAAAATAAAATCTCCTAAACTCCAAGGAGTTGCTCTTTTATCATAAAATCTCTGACTAGCTAGAGGATGAGACAATTCCCTCTGCCCATCACCCTCCACCCTGCCTGTCTCTCCCTACCCTGCCCATCCCTCCCCACCCTGCCATTCTAATGATTTCTTATCACGCTGTCCTGTCTAGCTTCCTGAAGGACCCCTGCTAAATGGGCCTAAGTACTATTAATTATGTTGGTATATTCATGTCACTTTCAGAAGCTAATTAAGGGTTCTGCCTTGAATACCTCCATTTATAAATTAATCTGTTCAGTGTAGTCTACTCATATGAAGGAACAGATTTGGGAAATAAAAGCATATTGATAAAACATGTCTTTTATTAAGTAGAGGTCTGTATTCATATAAAACTTTTAGCATCAATGAATACCTTAGAAATTAGAGATAAAATTAGAAATAAAAGCAAAATTCATGTTTAAGCTATTCTTATATTTCAGAACATAAATATTAGACATGAATAAAATAGGAATGTATCTCATTCCGAAAACTAAAGAGACTTAAAGCTTTCCTTATTTTGTCTGACTTCAGATGTCCTCTCGATTTGTTTTATGACATATAACTTTGAAATCAATTTAATTTATAACATCTGCATTCAAAGCTTTCCAATATTGAGCTTCTCTTTTTGATTTTGTTTTTTATATGTACACATACATGCTCTAATTTTTAGTTACAGCATCAGTATTTTATGTCTAGATTTCTGGAAAGAAGTTTGCATTAGAACATATGGTCTAGGGGCTGTGTGCCACATTTGAAACACAGGATGTTTTTATGCCTGGATTGTTATGGTTTCTACTGTCTGTGTGTTTTAATCAACTTTCAAATTACAAATAAGAACCCATCTAGTGATTCACATTTAGTACTTCTCAGACTATAGCTAATAAATACTTTATCCTAATGTTCTTTGTTAGCAACTAACAAATCTTGTATGCTCTCAAGTGGAAATATTTCTTTTCCTTATGTGAAGTAGATGTAAGAGGATGAGTGGGAAATGGATTAATTCATTCATGCAGCAAAAAGAAGGGCAGTGAGGTTTCCTTACAGCCCAAGCTGAGAGTCTGTTTCTGCAAGCTGTTTGCTGCCGTCACCTGCCTGCTACTGTCTGGGCCCAGTGGCAGGGGCTCAGCTTGTGTCACTGTCTGAATATACCTATGTCCTTTCTAATGCACCGTCAGCTCACCTGGCCTCTGGTTACTCTGCTACCCCCCAGCCAGCATTTGCATGTATCCAGTCCAAAATACCTGAGTTGTGTTTTCATTTACATTTATTACAAAATAATTTCTAATTTGATTTATTCTTGACACACAGGTTATTTAGAAGAGTTACTTAGTTTCCAAATATTTGAGAGATTTTCCATTAATCTTTCTGGTTTTGATTTTTAGTTTAATTCCATGTGGTCAGAGCACATACTTTGTATGATTTGAGTCCTCTTAAATTTATTGAGACTTGTTTTATGGTCCAGAATATGATCTATCTTGATAAATGTTCCATGGCACATGGAAGAATGTGACTTCTGCTGTTTGGGGATTGTTCAATAATGTTGTTCAGGTCTTTCATATCCTTACTAATCTTCTCTCTACTTGTTCTATTAATATTGAGAGGGCGGTAAGGCGGTTCGAAATTTCTTATTTGCCTATTTCTCCTCCAGTTCTTTCAGTTTTTGCTTTATGTGGTTTGAAGTTCTGGTCTTAGAAGCAGAAACATTTAGAGTTGTTGTGACTACTTCATAGATTGACTCATTTATCATTGTGAAATGATCTTCATTATCCCTGGTAAGATTCTTTGCTCTGAAATCTACTTTGTCTAATATTAAGAAAGTCACTCCAGATCTCTTTTGATTAGTGTTAGCATGGTATATCTTTTTTCCATCATTTTATTTTTAACCTATTTTTGTCTTATATTTAAAGTGCATTTCTTATAGAAAGCATATAGTCAGGCCTTGCTTTTTTAAATCTAATCTGACAATCTCTGCCTTTTAATTTGTGTATTTAGACTACTTTCCTTTAAAAATGACTGTTAATGAGTTTGTGGTGTTAGATAATATTACCTGTGTTCCTTGTAATGTGCCATTGGCTCACTTGGCCTCTGGTTGCTCTAATGCTCACCTAAAGCCTGACACAAAATTCACGTGTCCAGTCCAAAAGATCAGAGTTGAGCTTAAAAGGAATTTAATACAAGAGTACAGCTATTCTTGAAATTCCTGGATAGACACAAAATACCAAAACTGACTCAAGAAGAAATGGAAAATCTGAAAAGATATGAAGCAAGTAGACCTTAAATTAGTAACCAAAACCCTTCCTAGAGGGGCCGGCCCCGTGGCCAAGTAGTTAAGTTCGTGCGCTCTGCTGCAGGCGGCCCAGTGTTTCATCGGTTCGAATCCTGGGTGCAGACATGGTACCACTCATCAAGCCATGCTGAGGTGGTGTCCCACATGCCACAACTAGAAGGACCCACAACGAAGAATATACAACTATGTACCAGGGGGCTTTGGGGAGAAAAAGGAAAAAAATAAAATTAAAAAAAAAAAAACCCTTCCTAGATACACACAAAAAAGCCCAGTACTAGATAGTTTCTCTGATGAATTATACTAAAGTTTTAAAGAAGAATTAACACCAATTCTTCAGAAAACATCCTGAAAAGTAGAAGATGAGGCACCACTTCTCTACTCATTCTCAGAGGCTAGTATTACCCTGATACCAAAACCAGACAAATACATCACAGGAAAACAAAACTACAGACCAATGACTCTTATGAATATAGACTCAAAACCACAACAAAATACTAGCAAATGGAATCCAGCAATCTCTAAAAAGGATTATTTGTCATGACCAGCTCATATTTAACTGAGGAATGCAAGTGGTTCAACATACAAAATCTATCAGTGTAACCGAATATATTAATATAATAAAGGCGAAAAACCACATGAGCATATCAAAAAAGCATTTGACAAAAATCTAACATATTCTCATGATAAATACACTCAACAAACTAGGAATGGAAGGGAACTTCTCACTCTGATAAAGATCATCTCTGAAATACCCACAATTGACATCTTGCTTAATAAGGAAAGACTGAAGGCTTTCCTCCTAAGACGAGATTAAGACAAGAATGTCAGCTCTCACTACTTCTATTCAACATTGTTCTAAAAGTTCTCGCCTGAGCAATTAATCCCCAAAAGAAATAAAAGGTATTCAGATAGAAGGAAGAAGTAAACTACTTGCAGGTGGCGTGATCTTCTGTAGAGAAAATCTTAAGGAAGCCACCAAAAGACTACTAGAACTAATATACTTAGTGCTACAGGATACAAGATCAACATGCAAAAATAGTTGTATTTCTACACACTAGCAACAAACAGACCGAAGCTGGAATTAAGATGAAAATTCCATTTACAGTAGCATTTATAGTATATAATAATATATAATATAAAATATATTGGAATAAGTTTAACAACAGAACTGCTAGACAGGTACTCTAAAGACTAGCAAACATTGTTCAATGAAATCAAAGAAGACCTAAATAAATGGAAAGACATCCGTGTTTACGGTTTGGAAAACTTAGGTTGTTAAGATTGCAGAACTCTGCAAATTGATTCAATCAATCCCTATTAAAATCCCAAGTGACTCTTTTGCAAAAATTGTCAAGCTGACCCTAAAATTCATATGGAAATGTAAAGTACCCAGAATAGCCAAAATAAGCTTAAAAAAGAAGAACAAAGTTGGAGGACTCACACTTCCTGATTTTAAAGCATAGTCCAAAGCTATAGCAATCAAGACAGTGTGATAGTGGCATTGGAAGAGACATATAGATCAATGCCACATATCCCCAGGCAAAAGAGTGAAGTTGTATCTCTACCTTACACCATGTACAAAAATTAATTCCAAAGAGATCAAAGACTTAAATGTAAGAGCTAAAACTATGAAACTCTTTGAAGGAAACATAGGTATAAATATTCATAATCTTGGAGACATAGCAAAATCACAAGCAAGAAAAGAAAAAGTAGATAAATTGGACTTCATAAAAACGAAAAACTTTTAGGGCTGGCCCCGTGGCCCAGTGGTTAAGTTTGCACGCTCTGCTGCAGGTGGCCCAGTGTTGCGTTGGTTCAGATCCTGGGCGCGGACATGGCACTGCTCATTGGGCCACACTGAGGCAGCATCCCACATGCCACAACTAGAAGGACCCACAACGAAGAATATACAACTACGTACCGGGGGGCTTTGGGAAGAAAAAGGAAAAAAATAAAATCTTAAAAAAAAAAAAGAAAAACTTTTGTGCATCAAATGATACTACTAAGAAAATGAAAAGAAAACAGAATGGGAGAAAGCATTTGCAAATTATATATCTGATAAGGGTCTCATATGCAGAATATATAAAGAATTGTTACAACTTAACAACTAAAGGACAATCCAATTTTAAAAATGGGAAGTGAATTGAATAGACAGTTTCCAAAGAAGATACGTAAATGGCCTATATGTACATGAAAATATGCTTAACTTTTCATTAGTCATTAGAGATATGTAAATCAAACCACAGTGAGATACTATTTCAAACTCACAAGGATGGCAATAGTTAAAAAGACGTAGAATAACAGTGTTGGTGAGGATGTGGAGAAATTGGGAAATCTCATACCTTGCTGGTGGGATTGTAAAATAGTGCAGCCATTTTCTGAAACAGTTTGCCAGTTCCTCAAAATGTTAAATGTAAAGTTACCATATCACCCAACAATTTCACTCCTAGGTGTATACCCATGAGAATTGAAAATATATGTCCATGCAAGAAATTTGTACACAAATTTTATTACCAACGTTATTCATAAAAGTAAAAGAATGGAAACAACCAAATGCTAATCAACTGATGAATGGATAAACAATATGTGGTATATCCATACAATGGAATATTATTCGGCAGAAAAAGGAATGAAGTACTGATTCATGCTACAACATGTATGATCCTCAAAAACATCACATTAAGGGAAAGAAGCCGGACATAAAAGGCTACATAGTCTATGATTCAATTTATGTGAAATATCCGGAATAGACGAATTTATAGAGACGTAACGTAGATTTGTTGTTACTAGGGTCAGGGGGAAAAGAGGAATGGGGAGTGACTGCTAATATGTATGAGATGTTTTTGCGGGGTGATGAAAATGTTCTGGAGTTACATAGGGGTATGATTGCACAACTTTGTGAGTATACTAAAACCACTGAATTTTATACATTCACGATAAGATGATGAACTTTTTGGTATGTTAATTATATCTCTGAAAAATATTTAAATTATCATGAAAGTTCAATTAAGAAAATTTAAGCAAGGTGTATAGATCTGTATGAAAATCGACAGCTTTTTATTTACCTTCAAATTGAAGAAGATAATGAAGGAAATATCCTATTCACAACCTTAAATGTAAACCTGAGCTATCTAGGAATAATCCTAAGAGATGATATGTGTTACCAAGATGAAATCTCTTTAGAGAGATTTGGAAGAAAATTTAAATAAATGGAGACACACATTGAATCACTGAATGGGAAGATTTGAGGTGCTAAGATTCAGCCTGCAAGAATACAAGCTTGTGAGACAGGGCTCATCTGTATCCTGAGCACTTAGCACAGCATGGTGCCTCATGCACATTAAAGTGCTGAGTAAATCTTTGTTGAATGGATAAACCAAATGAGAGAATTTAGCAAAATAATTCTAACAGTCATCTTTAAAAATAAAGAAGAGCTAAGAATATTCACATAAAACTAAGGCAAGAAGGTAAGATTATAGATATTGCAATATATTATCAAAAAGCAATATTCAAAGGGTAAATCAGTAGGTCAAGAGGACAAAGTAGAGAGCCCCAAGCAGGTTTTTATATCAGACAATCTAACTATATGGTAAAAAAAAAAAAAAGCTTTCCAAAACTATGGTGTGAAGGGAGCAATGGCCGACCCAACAAAGAAGGGTTTGGAAGTTAGCTACATATTTAGAAAAAATTACCTTAGAATCTCATCTCAACTTATAAGAATTTCAATAAATTATAAAACTAAATGCAAAAAATTTGAATGAAACTGAGAAATTATAGATTAATATTTAATTTATTTCAGATTGGGAAATGGAAGAGATCAAAAGAGAAAAATGTCAATTGGATTACATAAATATTTTAAACTTCTGCATAGCAAAAAAAAAAAACAACCGTAAATTAAAAGGCAAACCACAAACTGGGAAAATATAATAGGTGTATTTTATAGACCAGTGCTGTTCGATAGAAGTATAACTGAGCCACAAATGTGAGCCCATGTGTAATTTTGGATTTTCCAGTAGCCATATTAAAATCATAAGAAGCAAGTGAAGTTAAATGTAATGATGCATTTTATTTAACCCAACATATTTGAAATATTGCCATTCTAACGTAATTAATATACAAAATTTTTAATAAGATATTTTCTATTCTTGGTTTGGACTAAGTCTTCCAAATCCACTGTGTGTTTGGCACTTATAACACATCCCAATTCAGACAGGCACTCAATGTCCATTGTATTTAGTGGCTGTTGTATGACAAAGTGCAGTCGTAGAGTTAATAGAAATACGAAGTCTAGAGCTGCGAGCAGACAATTCAAAGGAGAAGAAAGACAATTAGAAAAAAAATTTTTTTTAATGTTCAATGAGACTAGTAATTAAAGCAGAGTAAAATGAAACACTGTGGTCCAACTTTTCATGAATTTGAATAGGAAAAGCTTTTTTTTAAATTATAGTTGTCAACCATATTAAGTATCCAGTAGGGTAAAACACTCTCGTACTCTGCTAGAGAGAGCAGAAATTGGTACAATCCACTAGAAATATTTGGTAATATGTATCAAGAGCTCTTGAAAAACTGAGTTATCTTATTTTTTGAAAGCTAAAGCACCATCTACAGTGAGCCATGAAGGAATAAGTAGGAATTAGCTAAATTAGATGTTTGTGTTTATGGGGGAGGGACAGCAAGGAAAGCTGAGGACAGAGGTTCAGATGGAAGAGGCAAGGAGGAACCAATTTTTAAAGGCTTTTTGGCATACTAAGGAACTAGGATTTGAGTGGAGAGCCACTGAAGGACTATGAACAGGGGAGCCACATGATCAGAAGTGCAATTTAGAAAGATCATTGTGGCTTCAATGTGAATTGAGGGTGGGCAAGACCAATAACGAGACTAGTTAGGAAGCTACTATAGGAACAGGTGGATGGCCAGGAGCTATATTATGGCAATGGAGATGGAGAAAAATAGAAGGATTTGAAAGATAGTAAAGAAGTAGAAATTAAATTTTTGGTCAATCATTTCATGACTGGAATGTGGATGACTGAGAAAAATCAAAGTTAATTCTTAGGTTTCTGCTTTGAGCCATTAGGTGGCACTAGTTGCTGAGAGAGCTAGCACAAGAGCAAAGTGGATTGGAGGAAGGAGGCGTGGAGAGAGGGATGATTTTATCTGGGGACCCGTTGATGCCCAGTAGGTCATTTACTATACGGATCTTGAGCTCAGGAGAGTGATCTAAACTAAAGATACAGATTTGGGACTTGTTAGCATGTAGATAACTGACGAAACAGGAGAGTTAGATGGATTGCCTGGGCACAGCACGTGGAGCAAGAATAGAAGATGGCCATTTAGGAGATCCTTGAGGAGCACTGCCTTTTAAGAGGAAGACTGAGGAAGAGGAATCTGCAATAGAGACTGAAAAGGAGCTGACAGAGGAGTAGGAATAAAATCAAGAAAATGTGACATAATGGAAGCCAAATGCTTCAGTGATGCCAAAAGCTGGAGAGAGATCAAGTAAAATGAGGAGTGAACAGTATCAATTATATATTTGAAGAAGGTAATTGGTAACCTAAGTCCAAGTCCATACAGTGGAGTTTTATGAGCTCGAACCAGAAAGGTATGGGAAGTGAAAAAGTAGAAACAGATAAATAGTGGTAGCCAATCCTGGGTTGCTATTTTTTTTTTCGCCGTTTCATCATGATTTCCAAGACTTTATCCACTATTAATAATGAGAACTGAATGTATACTTTAAATATGCCATTTTTATATTAAATTCTGGAAATTTCTTGTAATCTTATATACGTTACTGCTTTCCTTCAGACATAGTAAAGCCTTCTGAACAGATGTATCCTGAAGCTGTCCATGAAAATATTAGTAGAAAAAGTAATCTATATAAGAAGTTTAATGATTGTATCTTTTTTTCTTCAGCTATATTTCGTATAAATGCACATCTAGGGATTTTGTTTTTAGAACTTGGTTTCTAGGGAGTAAACACATATAAACTTAACAAGAGCTCATTTTTTAAAAATATAGCAAAATTTTCTCATTTTATTTAAGGTCACACTATAAAAATTCATCTTATTCCATTTTACAGAAACCAATATCCTGAAATGCTTAGACTGGAGTGCAGAGTTGTGTTATTGTGTTTCCTGGGATCTGAAAGCCAGTGAAATCAGTAAGAGGAGGCTCATGAGTACTTTTGCTTTGGGTTTCCCCCTCTGGAAATGAGACTATGGGATCTCTGACAGTCTTGGATTGTCAGACTATACAATAAAAACCCAAAGGGTCTTTGGTAAAATGTGAAAATTTCTCATAACTTAAAATTGGGATTTGATGATTAAAAGATTGCCCAGCTGGGATCATACAGATTTCCTCTGCAAAAGACAAGGTCATCTGGTTGAGAAGTATTTTAAAGAAGACAGTTATTTAACAAATCCACTATTAGGTCTCTTTGAGTTCTAGAATTTCAATGTGGATTATGAAATCTTCAAGTACCAGAAAAATAAATGATTTACCACATCTTAGCCATGGAAAGAAAATGAAAATCATAACTATTTTTCTCTGAAGCTGTGCTTCTTGACCTAATGAAAACCCCTCGCAGTAACCTGAGTTCCTGTGGGTTGAGGAAAAACCTCCCCTTCGTTCCATACAGCTCCACCCCTGTCCCCCAAAGACAACATACATTTCACTGCTTTGTACTTTGCAATGTGATTCCCATCAACCAGAATATCTCCTTTTATTGTCTCCATTCTCCTCCATTTCTACCTATTATTATCCATCAAGGCCCAGATCAAATACCACCCATTCTATTAGGATACTGGACTTAGTAGCAACATACAACATCTAGTACATGCTGTTTTATATGGTAGCTGTTTGCACACTTATTTCTGGTTAGATTGTAAGCATCTAGAAGACAAGAACCATGTCGTATGCCTCTCATGTTGCATAACCTGATACCTAGCAGAGGGTGGTCACCATATAAATGTTTGTTCTTTATATTTCAGATATTCACATTGAATCATGCTAGAATTTGGAATAATTCTCTCTTTCTGCCCTAGCCAAAATAGAAAGCAGAAAAATGGGATAGATTTCATCTTTTGAGACCCTAGTCATTCAAAATTTATTTATTTTGATTTTTAAGATTGGCACCTGAGCTAACAACTGTTGCCAATCTTCTCTTTTTTTTTTTGCTTTCTGCTTTTTCTCCCCAAATCCCCCCAGTACATAGTTGTATATTTTAGTTGTGGCACGTGGGACGCTGCCTCAGCATGACCTGACAAGCGGTGCCATATCCGCGCCCAGGATCCGAACCAGCGAAACCCTGGACTGTCGCAGCGGAGCACACAAACTTAACCACTCGGCCACAGGGCCGGCCCCATCAAAATTTAGAATTCATCCAGGTATAACCAGAAACAATTATGTGTCCATAGTGGCTAAAAGTTGCTTCTACAGAAAATAAGACTGGCACTAACAAAAATATTAATTTTTTAACAAATTTCTCTCACTTCTAAGATACGGTTCTTTGAATCTTTTGATCTGCTGATTACAATGGAAGACTTCTTACAGGATTAATAATTGGGCAAGAGGTTAAAAGTTGTTTAAAGACGTGTATAGACACTGTAATTTAAAACACAAATAATCATTCACCAATATTTTATAAATAAAGCCTCTTCTTTGACTATGGGTCTGATGTTTGGAGTGCGTTGTTCTCTTTCCAGCATAAAATATCCCAACACATTATCTACTGTTTACAAAGTCGGTTCTTCAAATAGGAGTGAGAATCTAAAGAATTTTTTTGAAGTAATCTTGAGTGTAGACTCTTTCTAGATTTTTGGCAACCCCAATTTATTAAAATCTCCTCACTTTACCCTAAGTTAACAGCTTATTTTAGTGACTCACCTTTGAGTCTTTCCAAAGGGTTTAACATAGATTTTTTTATACAAATATGTCTCGTTTTGTTTTACGGTCATGTAATTATTTTACTTATAATTTAATTGTTATATATTATGATAGCAATGGACGTAAGTTGGGGACAAATACAACTGATTTTTAATAAGTATCAATTCAACTGGTTGGAGCAGAAGTGTTTGAGGCACAGTAGACTGCTGCCATTAGCTGCCAGTGCCAGCGTTCAGCAGGACGTGGGCAGTACTCAATATGTTTCACAAAGGTCATGGAGAATAACTGTTAATCTAGTGAACTGGTTAAAAGGAGAGCAGTTAAAGAGACCTTCTGTTGTCCTCTTATTTTATACTAATATCTTTCTGACGTTGTTCTACAGAAAAATTGAGGATAAGTATTTTATTCAGAATTAAGTAACTTCGTCCTGTGTGTTAGATGAAGGACAACAGAGTTAAAGATATGGGGGGAAAGGATAAATAGGAATCTGCTGGAAAATAACTTTTTTTACTGGATGTATTATGTTAATTCAGGGAGCGCTACCAAAGGTCTATAGAGAGAGAAAACATGGCATAATACATTTAAGCTCTTTCAGGTGTGTTTGTTTCATTTCTGGATTGATAATGATTTTTATGAAGAATTCATATGAATACTTCATTAAAAATGTTGAAAGAATGAGAGGGAGGAGGGAATAGAAAAGTTGGGAAAATGAATTTATTTTTGCCTTTTGGAAATTGATTATGGATTCCCTCATAGAATCATAAACCACACATGGTGGTTTGTGAAGTCACAATTTTAAGACGTAAAATATGAGAATGGGTGTGGGGAGTTAAAATCAACTGAGAGTATTCTGGAGATGAAATTAAAGAATAGCTAGATGAAAGGAGCCCTGCTGTAAGGTTGGACTTTGTCTTCACACAACAGAGATGCAACAGTTGTTAGATAGCATCTAATCGAGTAGTTCTCAACCCTGGCTACTCATTTGAGTCATATACACAGAAAAAAAAATTTTTTTAATCACTAAATTTCTTATAGGTCATCCCAATATTCTTCCTTAATGCAATGCTCGTATTCAGTTACCCTAGTATTTAAATTTCCCCTTCATGGTTTTCATACTTATTTCATCATTATTTTTGGTAATGTGATAAAATGACTATGAAGGGGAGTCATATAAAATGATTTTCAGAAAAATACCTTTTATAACATTCTACTACTAAAAAAATAACTGGTTCAAGCAAGCTTTTGATTTAGTATAACATTGTAAAATTCAACTACCCATTTTCAGGACTATTTTTTGATCCCTCAGAAACCCTTCCGAGCAGTGTTTGCCTATAGATCTTTCTAAGGTCCTGAGAACTTTCCTTGAAATATCTTAATATTTCTTTGAGACGTAGTCGAAAGAATTCCTCTCTATACAAATCTATTGACTCGCTGGCCTCTAATGCTGGATTTTTGTTCTTATATTGGAAGATAAACTAGAATGAAATTAAGTGAGAATATGAGCAATACTATTTCTGGTTCTTCTCATGTTAAAACTCTGCAGAAGTAGGTTTTGGTGGGTACAAGTTTTTCCTAGAAAAATAAGATATTTTAGAGTTTCACTTTCTCAGTATTAGATTTGCCTTCACATTTTGATGTCTTACCTTTCCAGGGTTTTGAAGGTGTTTCTTTCACGAACAGCCCAACGGATTCCATATATGACTGGTGGACGGGTCATGAGGATGCTGGCCGTAATACTCCTGGTAGTATTTTGGTTTCTCATTGGCTGGACTTCATCTGTTTGTCAGAATTTGGAGAGGCAGATTTCGCTTATTGGCCAAGGGCAAACATCTGATCACCTCATCTTCAACATGTGCCTCATTGAGCGCTGGGATTACATGACAGCAGTTGGTATGTGGTCACTTATTTCATGTGATTGTCCTGTCCTTTTGCCAGTAACATTAAAATGGACTTCTTTAGAAGCCTTGCCAAACCCTTTCACAGAGCCTAAAGGAATTTTACCTAATAAGGTTTTGGTAAAACAATATTATGAAAAGGACAATAATGACATACAGAATGCAACCTTTTTTTCTGGAAGTTTCCATTCTTTTTTCAAAAGTATGTAGCTTTGTTGAGAAAAATGTAATAAAGTAAATCATGAAAGAGAAATGCAGTAAATAAAGGCAACTTCTTTGCTACAAAGAGACTTTCTGCATTCCATCTTATCAGTGTGATCTTATTTGATTAACAGTAGCTATTCTCTTGACTTATTTCTTTAGTTGGGAAAAAAAAAGGAAGCAAGCAGGTATTTTTTATACAGTTTTGGTCCAATGATATATCAGACTTGGTATCTAGGGCACTCCTTGTGAAGAGATTTTCTCTGCAAAATTTCTAATTAATCTATCTTTCCTCTAAATATAATTTATTAGGAACTCCCCAGAGGTCTAGTGTTACGTAAAAACAGAGCCATGCTTGTTGGGAGGAGTAAGAGTTATGTGTCTCAGATGCTGGAGAACTTGGAAGAACCACAGGATGATTTGAGCCAAAAACACAGATTATCTTTCTGGCAAATTTTTTGAAAAATTAAGAAGAGAAATCCATAGGAATTTTTCTGTTGTTTAATATTAGGCTATTTTAAGCTAAGCTTCCAAAGATACAGAAAAAAGAATGAAAACAGACCTGTATTATTTTGTTGTTGTTCTCCCTCAGTAAGCCACAGGACAAATCTTCATTTTATTTGGAAGATGTCAAAAATAAACACGAGTTTAATTCCTATTTTCTGTCTCCACGACATTTGGCAATTGTTGGTTGAACATTTACATTTAATATCTTGCTAAATAAATTTTTTTAGTATTTTGCTAAGTAAATTTTCCTAGAAGCTAACAAAATGTGTATTTAGTGTACAGCTTAAATGGAATAATATTTTTTTGGCCAAGATTTTTAGGAATCTTATAGGCCTGATATCTGTAATAATAAAGCAATGTGAGTAAGTACAGGGAATGATTATAATGACTATATATAAAGCCAATCATTGTATTTTGATGAATATCAAAGAAGCTATCAAATGACATCAGTAGACCCATATCAGTAGATATCGATGTCAGAAAATAACGCATAGAACTAAGGTAGGAAGCAATTCTGATTCTGACGTTAGTCTGGACATGAAAATTAAACAAATTGTATAGATATAAAATTTCCACTTGATAAAAATCTCTAACATTATTTTATATTCTTCAATTCAAGTTAACCAAAGTAGGAAAAGTAACTTCCCTGTATTACTGTGAAGAGAAACCTGCTATATTTCTTTTCTGTTTTACAAAAAATATAATACTGAAAATACATGATGAGGCATCATTGGATAAGGAAAAAACAAGAGGAAAGCATGGCCTATTCATTTAGCATTTTTTTACACATTGGTTTTGAGATGTATTCTAGACCTTTTAAAAATTTATTTTGCTCTCTAAAGATCACATTTGTGATCACTATGTAGAAAAAATGGAATATGTAACTGGTATTTACTTGCATTTAATTTTATATGAACTTTATAAATAAGGAAGAATTTTATACAATAATTAAGATCCACTGAGTACCAATAATTTCTCTAGTACTGTTTTGAACACTTTATGAGAGATGCAAAATGATTAAAAGCCTTATTCTTCTCACCAGGTAGCTTATTATTGGTTTATATGGATAGATGAGAATTGTTAAAAATTATTAAAAAGCAAACGTAGGTGGTAAAGACTCTTGGTACAATCGTAGTTCAGTAAAGGAAGACCACAGTTTGGACTAGAACCCAGGGATCTTTATAAAGAAGAAGTTCTTTGAGCCATGGATAACATTTAGATTATCGTAAAGAGGTGTAGAGAACATTCACTTTGGTAGGAATGGTGATAGGAATGGCAGATGAAGGAGGAGGGAATTGTATGAAACGTGAAAGAAATGCCTAACCAGGAAAGAGGATGATGCTGGAACCTGTGGTGAATAAAGCTGCATGGTTAAGTTTATTGAGAGTCTTGAAAACATATTAGAGGCATTTGGGGAACCAGGTAAGCGATGTGATGAATCAGTAAGTTCAGTCTAGATTGCTTTTAGGATGTATATTTTTTAAGTGAAATTTACCAAATTCAGGGATTTTGGAGTTGGAATCATTACAAAGGAGACTTAGAGCAGTGGTTCTCAAATTGCCATCTCAGAACCAGCAACAGCACCTGGGAAGCTGCCAGAAATACAAATTCCTAGGCCCATCTCCAGACTCCCTCAATCAGACACTCTGGAGTAGCGGGGCCAAGCCATCTGTGTTTAACAAGCCCTCTAGGTGATGCTGATGTTACTCTAAAGTACAGAACAACTGACTCAGAGGAAGTAATCGGCTGAACCTAATAGAACACAATGATCACTTATCCTAATAGAACACAATGATCACTTATCTCAGTTGTGCTCTGGGTTCCGTAACACTCGTGCTGTTTTCCCTGACCCACCACTAGAACATTCTTCACAATGATCATTTCAAATCTTGTATTATTGCCTCCCTTCACATCTCCAAACTACCCATGTTTCTCTTTTGTCTTAGATGACATCTACTTGAGAAAGTAAGTAGGAGCCATCAGATAGGAGTGTCTTCCAATTCTTGCCTACATATCTGTCAATCTTCCTATATTCCTACCCATTCTTATTTCTTCTCTCTTATATTATCTAAGCTAACTCCTGTGCCACACTCATCCAGCAATGACCCCCTCATCTCCTGTGACCTCTCTCACTTTATGTGACTTTTCTGTCATCTGAAACTCTCCTCCCTCCCAAGTTACTCATTGAAGAATTAATTTTCATTCTGACTGTAACTTTCTCTCCTGGTTTATTTGTTTAACTCTTCCTTCTACAATAGTTCTTTAAGATCATGGGGTGTTTTTTTGTACTTTACTCCCACTAAATTCTGCTTTCCTCTAGAGAGAAAGTTCACCAGGTAGCAAATTTTTCCACTAGCAAGGAAGGAACTATGAAAAAAGTGGGCATTTTAAAATACATTAATTGTGGATAATACCAGGGAAGGGGACAAAGAGAGCAAGGAGGACTCTGCACTCATCTGCCAGCCCTGAGGTGGGAAGCACAAGAGAGAATAAAGATCCATAGCTTGAGAGGGCTGCAGGCAATGCGGTTCCTAGGACAGCAACCAGGTCTCAGTTAAGATAAGGAGGTAGATCAGAAGGAGAAAGTCGAATACCATATGATCTCACTTATAAGTAGAAGATAAAAACGACAAAAAAAAAAAAACACATAGCATTGGAGATTGGACTGGTGGTTACCATTGGGGAAGGGGGCAGGGGGGAGGGCAAAAGGGGTGATTAGGGTCACATGTGAGGGGACACGCTATAATTAGTGTTCGGGTGGTGAACAGGATGTAATGTATACAGAATTTGAAATATGATGTACATCTGAAAAAAAAATTTTTTAAAAATAAAATTAAATTAAAAAAAGATAAGGAGGTAGAGAGAAGCTCCGAGAAGAGACTGATCATGATGGGAAGATCCAGGTCATGGCTTTAGGAGTGAGATGGAAGTAGCAAGACTTGAGAGGCAGGCATTAGTTAAGCTAATACTCCCAAAGGTGTTAAACAACGTTAAAGTCTCTTAGAAAATAAAAGACCATGATAAGGTGCAGAGACCAAGAGGTAAGAGGAATTTAAATGTTTGGTGGGATTTTTGTTACCTCCCAGTCATTGTTTTGCTCCTATAAGCTACTGGAACACCTTAGTTTCAATAATACACTTTTTCTGCAGTGACACAATTCTCTAAAGAGAAGTCAGGACACAGGATTTAACAACAGGAACAAATATTTGAAATTAGCACTGTCTTGAGAAATTGGAGACACATGGTTGCTGTAATTTTTTTCACACAACCCGACAGCAATTTCATTTATTTCTCTTTCATCATGTAGCATTATATATTCTATACTTAACTTCCCTTAATTCAGTGTTTTCTAATGTGTAGCATATGCCTCTTTTCAGTTCTCATGTATTTCTATAAACATCATTTTTAAATTCATATATCTTCAGTCAGCCAAAAATAAGCCTGTACTGAAAACTAAATTATTGGGGGCCGGCCCCATGGCCGAGTGGTTAAGTTCGCGCGCTCTGCTTCAGCGGCCCAGGGTTTCGCTGGTTCGGATCCGGGGCACGGACGTGGCACCGCTCATCAGGCAACGTTGAGGCTGCATCCCACATGCCACAACTAGAAGGACCTACAACTAAAACTCACAACTATATACTGGAGAGATTTAGGGAGAAAAAGCAGAAAAAAAACCCCCACTAAATTATTCCCTATTTCCTAAGCAGAAATGTTTCTGTGTAGAGGAGAGGCTGTGGAGAGAAGACAGGTTTTACCTTGAGGTTCTGGAAAACCTTGTCAAGAAGCTGTGTATACTTACATTGGCATCGAGTCAATTTAGAAACAAAGAAAAAGTGAGGGTTAATATATTAGCCAACATGCATTCTGGATCAACTTTACCTGTCAAAAACAATCTATTTGTAAAAAATACAAAATAAAGAACCCTTTAAAAGACTACAGTACTAGTTTTTCCTCTGAAGTAACTCTAGTTGGAAATTTGGATCATAAATTTAAAGAATGGGCCCATTCTATTTTTGTTCCTGCACAGGGCTGCTCCAAAACGGCTCAGGTAGGTGACTTCCCGCCATAAATGTTTCAGAAGCAGGAAACAGGTATAGATAACTGCTTGGAAAAAATCTCTGAACCTTGGGGCTGGCCCCGTGGCCGAGTGGTTAAGTTCGTGCGCTCTGCTGCAGGCGGCCCAGTGTTTCGTTGGTTCGAATCCTGGGCGCGGACATGGCACTGCTCATCAAACCACGCTCAGGCAGCATCCCACATGCCACAACTAGAAGGACCCACAACGAAGAATATACAACTATGTACCGGGGGGCTTTGGGGAGAAAAAGGAAAAATAAAAAATCTTTAAAAAAACTTAGGTGATAAATTTAAAAAAAAAAAAAATCTCTGAACCTCTATGAGTCTCAGTTTCTTCCTTGAGAAAATACTTGAAAACAGAGACAGGGAAGAAAAATGACTCAGAATCCCTTTGTTATTTATATCTATTTATAATTTTCAATAGTCAATGTCCTGTATAAAACATTGTGAGGTAAGCTTTAATGGAAAACAAATAAGGATATAAACATTGTGACTGTGGAAGACAGACGAACATTGGACAATGTGAGAAGTGTTTTACAGGTCCAATAGTCTATTTTTTTAAAAATGATTTTATTCTCTCTGATAGAAAGAGAATTTCAAAATTTGGATGTTCCCAAATATTACCAGATCAGACTAGAATTCCTATAACGACAAACTGCCATACCTCTTTGGGAATCATCTATATCTATTATAAAAATAATACTGTAACATTTATGCTATTCATCATTATGTGACTCAGCACTTTGAATTTTTCTGAGTATGTTTAAATATATTATCTGTAGCTCACTGAAGGCAAAAGAAAGGACTCTTACATCTGCTCACCTCTCTTTCCTCTCCCAACCTAGTGGCTATGTGCTCCTCAGCAACATTGCCTAGATTGTTCACGCTATGTCCTCAACACCTAACAAAGTGTCTGTCAGTTGTAGGCTCTTGGTAAATATTTGCTGGAAGAACAAAGAATAAGCCCAGCTCCCTTTATCTTGTAATATTTTTCTACGGTCAGGATTGGACCTGTGTGAGGACACACATTAAAGCTAAAATTCTAGGAGTTACACATTGTTCCCAAATTCATTGTAATAGTAAAAGTATATTTTCAAATTTGGGGAGCTGTTTTTGAACAAATTGTAAAAACTAAATTGGCAATCCCCCCTTTTATGAAATTCCTCTCACTTGTTCAAGTCAAAATAAGAAATTGGTATAAATTTGGCATGGCAAATCAGAATTATAATTTTAAAAATATTGCATAGTGCATTTATAAATATTGAAGGAGGATAAAACTGATTTGCTTTGGATAAAAAATTTTATTATTTCACCATCCTCCTAGAGCTATGTAAAGAATAGAGTTGGTATTGGGAAACATTCTCCTAAATTAATGGAGAAAGCAAATAAGTATCCCAAGTCGTACTCATTTTGAAAAATGTTGGCAATATGATAGATTTTTTTTTATAAATCTATTTACCATAGTTGGTAAGTTGGTAATCTATTATCTATGTTCAGGATTTTTCACAATAGCCATAAAATTATCATGGTTAAAAAGTTAAAACTTTATTACCCAATGAGTTTCCCAATTGGTTGCAATAAACTGACAAATGAGTAGAGTTGACTTCTCGTGCCTTAATTACCTTTATAATTCACCCCTAGAGTCAGTAAGACCACATCTTTCCACCTAGATTTAGAGCTTGTCAGCAGGGTCCTCCAATATAGGGCTTCCAAGTTTGGACTACATACATTTAGCAGCAGAGGTTGTGATACGGCAGAGGTCATTCTTTAGTGTGTTTAGTTGGTTAGCAGTCCATTTCTGACTACACATTCAGAACATGGACTGAAGATACCGAAGCAGTGCCAATGACCGAGATAAGTTAGAGTAAGTGGGCAGATTCTTACCTACAAGAAACAACGAAAAGACTGCAGAAAAGTGACTGATTGATGGTAACGTCAAGACATCTAGAACTTCCATTCCATGGCTAAGTCTGCACCAAACTTTACTGCAGATCTGGGCAAGCACTGAAATGTTTCCTTGGTTTCTTACAGAAGCAACTATTCCCTGACAAGGACTTTTTTGTAAATTAAGATCTTCCGCATGTCTTCATTGTGAAAAGTCCACCAGCACATGAGGTATCATGGTTCTGGAAACTCCGTAGAGTGTGCTTTATATTTTATTTGCTGAATTTGAAAGAAAGACATAGAGAAAAATCTAAGCCATAATTAAACATGTATGATAAAGTTGTGTTCACATTTTCTTTGGGAATCTTAAAATATTTGGTTGCTTTCAGAGAATTCCAGCATTGATTTCCCCACTGTTCAAATGTACTAACTCCATGAATTTCACATGGAATATTTTCACTACAGAAAATATAATCTTTACTTTCCTCTTCTTCATTGACATGTTCTTCTTCTTTGTTCTCCTCCTTCCTGGTGTAATATTTTAAATACACAACACAAACAGTGTGTTCGGTAATTTAATTAAGTGTATGCCAATGTTTAGAAGGAACTGAGAATCCGGTAGCTCTCTCACTGAGCTATATAGGGAAATTCTAAAACAGCAATTGTTTCTAAGGATTTAAATACTTAATTACCCTAACAGATTGGTCTATATTATGACAGGTGAAATGTGATATAAGCACCGTTTAATGAGTATTGGGGAAAGTAGATTAGACTTCCTCTTCCTCTGACTTAGATTAATGTTCATGATCTAGGTTCATTTACATACACCTTTTATTCTAATGTACCATATGCCTTAATCGATGCTGCATCACTTGTTACCATTTTTAAAAATGTATTTTTAATTTTCAATCAAAGGATAAAAGCCTGACCATGTTGACAGTGTATTGCCTTGGCTTGGGCTACATTGCTAGGAGCTTACGCACACCTTTTGAAGGTCTTGCTTGAGTGTTTTCACTGACTTATTTTCTTGTTTTTTTATATACCACCTCTTCTGAAAAATATTTTACTTCTTTGAGGAGTAGTTATTTATATGATGCTAAAAGGCTGAGAGAAAGGATAAATTAATTTATTTTGTACCTTAACTTTATACTTACAGTGCCATTTTTCTTTCTGGAAGTTAAAGAAATTTTGTGATGGGGTGGGGACTGTCTTGGGACAGCACCTGAAGGTCATGGAGCGAGAGCAGTTAAGATATCTGTGCTGATCATAATTTCTTCTAAGGAGTTTCAGCTCCCCTGTGGACCCTGGGAATTTAAAGCAGGAAAAAACATTAAGAAGGAAAAAAAGCTGTCTTTTGTCGCTTTAACAGGAATATCCTATAGATTAACTCAGTTGTCAAGAAGATTTTGGCAGATCTTTTCCTTGTATTAAAAGGACTGTCATAGTTTAAACAACAAGCTGCTAATCCATATGGACTACAAGATCCAATGTGTTCTTAAAGCCCCACCAATTCTGATTTCTGCAGTCATCATAAAGAGAAGAGCCTGGTGCTATCATTTCTTCTGAGATTAGAATATGTAGGAGTAGAAAGGCTTGTGAGTTTCCCCTGTTCTGGCTCACTGAAACCCATTCTCCAAAGCAGTCAAAGCCCTGGGATAACTTACATGAGAAGGAGAACATTTGGCCAGCGGAATGGCAGATTTGTAATGACCACATGAACCCCTCACTCAGTGGTCAAGCAATGTCCTGAGCCAAGCCTAACTCAGCAAAATAGCCTCAAAGATTTTATAAGCTGTAAACTGAACAAGGAAGTTAAAATTTCTCTAACTTCTGGCTGGCCCGTGGCCAAGTGGTTAACTTCGTGTGCTCCGCTTCGGAGGCCCAGGGTTTCACTGGTTTGGATCCTGGGTGCGGACATGGCACCATTCATCAGGCCACACTGAGATGTCATCCCACATGTCACAACCAGAAGGACCCACAACTAAAAAATATACAACTATGTACCAGGGGACTTTGGGAGAAAAAAGAAAAATAAAATCTTTAAAAAAAAAATTTCTCTAACTTCCAAAAGAGAAAGTGGCACTGTAAGTATAAAATTAAGATATGAAATAAATAAATTTATTCTTTCTCTTTGCCCTTTAACATCATACAAATAAGGACACCTAAAAGAAGTGAAATATTTTTCCCCAGAGGTGGAATATAAATAAACAAAAATATAACCCCCACCACAATCATTCTAAAACCATTCAGCCCTTCAAAAAGGGTGGGGAGGGCCAGCCCGGTGGCGCAGAGGTTAAGTTTGCACATTCTGCTTCTCGGCAGCCTGGGGTTCGCTGGTTCGGATCCCGGGTGTGGACGATGGCACCACTTTGCATGCCATGCTGTAGTAGGCGTCCCACATATAAAGTAGAGGAAGATGGGCATGGATGTTAGCTCAGGGCCAGTCTTTCTCAGCAAAAAGAGGAGGATTTGCAGTAGTTAGCTCAGGGAAAATCTTCCTCAAAAAAAAAAAAATGGTGGGGAGGGCCAGCCCGATGGCATAGTGGTTAAGTTCACGTGCTCCGCTTCCTTGGCCAAGTACTTGTAGATTCGGATCCTGGATGCAGACCTATACACCACTCATCAAGCCATGCTGTGGTGGCATCCCACATACAAAATAGAGGAAGATTGTCACAGATGTGAGCTCAGGAACAATCTTCCTCAAGCAAGATTGGCAACAGATGTTAGCTCAGGGCTAATCTTCCTCACCAAAAAAAAAAAAAAAAAAGTGTGTATGGGTTTCTAGTGATGTAGGCCAAGCAAAGGCAAATAATTGTCAATGCTATCAGTCCTTCATAAGGATTGAAAATTTTAAAGACATTTTTAAAGTGGTAACAAATAATCCCAATTCCAACTCCCTCCCCAAATAATATGCATGCAAATGACCAGGAGAGGGAATCAGAAGGAACACTTCCTGGAAAACACAGCTTGCTGACTGGCATTGACCCCGTGCCCTGAGAGCTCCCTCATCTTATTCCTTCTTTGTGAGCTCTTCTCACATTCATGATCTTTAATGTGTGTCCATAAAATCTGAAGTAGCTGAATTTCACTAATTTCTGTCACCCCATGTCGAACTTTAAAAATCTTAAGTGCATATACCAGAGAGAGAGAAAAGTACACCTTCTCTAACTTTCTCACTTAAGATGCAGTAGAGATTGTGAAAAACCTGATTCAAGCTGTCGAGAATGAAAGGAAGCCATAAAGAAAAGCCAGCATACAAATGGTGACCGTTCATAGCAGTTCTTGCCTCAGAACCAGCCCTGAGCGGTAAGAGAATAGAACAATCAAGTCACTGTGTGATGTACACATAGTCCCTATGATTAACAATAGTGTTCCTTAGTATGACTACACAGTATCTCTAACCCAAACTTGAAACTGGAGCATTCAAAATTTTGCCCCAGTGTTTTTAAAACAGTCACAATTCTACAATAAAACCTTCATAAATGTAGATAATGTGTAAAATTCATTTAGCACAGTGCCTGGCTCATTCAACAGATGTTAGCTTCAAAGTCAGATTGAGGGACGAAAAGTACCTCTGAGTGGAACTCCTCTCACTACCACTGGATAATTCTAATTAGCATATAAGTTGTTTAAAATAAAAACAATCATTGCTTGGAAAAATATTTATTTTCTTCAATTAGATGGAAAAATATTTCCCAGGGTTTTGTCTATGTCTCTGTTAGTAATTGAGCAAAAGCAAACCTTGACTCAAGGATGTAATTTAGAGAACACTGGTCAGGAACTAAGGAGACCCGGGTGCCCGGCCCTATTCTGCTCCCAACACAATGAGTGCAGCTGTGGTAGAATGGGGTTGTCCACAGGCATGTCCTGTGGCCCAGCTCTGCCCATCCCTGGGGGTGGCTGCTTCCAGAGAGCTGAGAAGGGGACACACATTCCTGCCTCCATGATCCTAGTTGTGAAATACATTGCAACACTGCCTTCTTCTCCATGCTTCTCTATCCCGAAGCCGAATAAACTGACTTCGCAGCAAGCAGATTAACAGCAACTCGCCAACCGCCTCCCTTCCCAGACACACACACACTCAGAAATGTACCCCCAGACTCCATGATCTAATAAAGTTGCTTTTAGCTTTAAAATTCTATCAGAAGTATCATTCTCGTTGTTTTAATCATTGTAACTCTCATAATTGTCCTTATTTTAACCAAAGAACAGACAAGTAAGCCTCCAGAATATCATGGCTTCCGGATGCCAGTTGAATCCTCCAACACTGGAGTTTGAGCTCTTCTCCAGCTTTACTGAAGTTATTTGAGTTAATACCAGTGATAACTTCTGTGCTGCCCGTCATGTTACTACAACAAAAACAGAACAAGTTTACTCTGACCACGAATTTTCTAAGTGGATAGCATTTAGAGAAAAACAGAAGAGGACATTAAAAGAAACACTGGGAAAATGAAACCTAAATGCTTCATTTCGGTATTTATTTGTGCCATGTAAAAGTAATTTTTAAAGGGGATAAGAAGTGTAAAATGTTATTAACACAGAATGCCTTTGCAACAAGGCAAAGCAGGCTACCACAGCTGGAGAGACATTGCATTCAGAAGTTGTTTTCTCCCAGCCCTTGTGGGTGTTCAGAGATCACAGAGCTGGGGCATCTTCAGTGTCAAAGAGTTTATATTAATTCTCACTTCTTTGCTTGACCCAGACCTTTGGAAAGATAACTTAAAATTGCTTCCATAATGGCATATTGATGTTTTAAAGGCTATGGTAGCTAACTTTTAAATTGAGTATTATCCCTTATATATTAAAAATAAAATATCTCAGTTTTCAGAAAGCCCTATTTGAATCTTTAAATATAAATGCAATTCCCTTTTTAACTATACTCATGCCTCCCATCAAAATCATTTAACACCAGAAATTATTTTCTGAAGCAGAAGCACAACACATATTTCAACTCCCACGTAATAACACTGGAAAATTTGGTAACATCTGCATATTTTCTTTACTAATTGCAGTGTTAGTCTGAAGTTAATTATATGAAACTGATTTTTTTCTCCTAAGTGCAACTTTTATATATCACATTTAGTTTAATTGGTACTTTGAATAATAAATTGTTTTTCAGCTAGAGCATATTGTTTGATATTGCTAATGAAATGATTTTAATGTTCAGCTTAGCTATTAGAGGAATCTTGTCTTATATTTTTAAATATAATTCTCCATTGTAGCAGACTAATTAACCTGATAACTACTTTCCTTTTTTTAAGTCTTCAGTATAACATTATATAAAAACACTACAAGTTGCAGGAGATGGGGTTTTTACAATTCAGCTACATGTAAATCCTTCAATTACAGCATATTTTTGTGCTAGTTTTGTTTAATAACGTTTCTGCTTTCACCATTCTTGAGCACCAAGCACAGTACCACACATTTAGTGGTCCATCAGTAAATAGCATTTGCCACTATTAATAAGAATGCCAGTATGATCTTCAGATCACGTATAAGCCCTGCAATGTTAGATGGGAAGGCAAAGTAACAGAAAGTCTACATCTCTAATAACATGGAGCTGATATCATTTATATTGATTCAATTCAACAAATATTTATTAAATCTTATCTATGTGTGCTCAGTACTGTTGCTATCATCTATGTGGACAAAGGCAGAAAAAAATAATTGAAAGACTCAATTCCTGCCTGAAGGAGGTCATAACTAGTTGGGGCCATGGAGCCCATGAACAATTTTCTCGCAGTTATATATTGTGTGGCGTTATTCTGTGCATTGTGCAGTATAGATAGTTAAAAACCATAAAAGATTAGATGGAGGAAAATTCAATGTAAGTTAGAATCACTTCAGGTGGCCTTCTGATGGGGGTAGGACCTGAATTGGACATTGAAAAGTTGGTTAAGACTTGGAAGTGTGAGTGAGAGGAGATTTCTTGTGTGAACAACGGCACGAACAAAGACTCAGAAGGAAGAAGAATCTTTGGAGCATTCAGAGGACAGCGAGTCTTCCTGGGTCAGCTCAGAGTTCGTTCTGGAAAGTGTTGGGAGATGATGTTGGATATATAACATGAAGTCATAGGGAGCTAGGAATGCCAGGGCCAAGCATTTATAAAATAATAGTGAGCCGCTGAAGATTTCTGAATGAAGATGCATGCAATACCTCTCAAAAGGCTGAGTTGAGCATCAGAGGCTAGACAAGAAGTCAGAGTCTAGGAAATATACAAGTACGAAAGAATAAGGCCAAGCAATGTGGACAGGTAACATGAAGCCTGGACAGCAAGAAAGTCTTGAAAATGAGGTCATGTTGCTCTGGCAGGAACACCATCTAGTCTTCATTTTGGGACAGGAATTATTTCCAGAGTCCTAAGTAAGTATGAATGAATCTTCTAAAGGAAATTTGAATTAGTCAGCCCAAATGGACTGGCAGAGATTTGGACAAATCCTGATATGATCAAAGTCGAGTTTCATAAAAATCAACCTGTCCCTGTTACGAAGAATGGATTAACACAGGGTGAAACCAGGTTTAGATGGAGCAATTGGAAAATAATTGTAACAAATAAGGAGTGAACTGATAAGGGCTTAGGCAAGGATTGTAACTGTGAGCATTGAGAGGAATGATACATATGAAAAATAATTCAAAGGAGAAATGTGTCAATGAAAGGTGGCTCTGAGATTTCAAACCTGGGTAAAGAGGCAATAGTAGTGCCATGGACAGAAGTATGTACAAGAGTTAGGAAAGAAAGTTATGCATGAAGACCTCGGCATTTCCTGATTTGCTTTCTTGATCCAGTAGAGCTTGGCTGGAAAGAACATTCACAGCACAAAGCCAGTAGCCAACATGCTGAATAATTGGGACCTCTGCTAAATCTCATGGAGAACTTTGAGGGAGGTTTATTTTTTTCTTTGGCTTCTGACCACATCAGGGTTTTAGAGTAACTCTTGACAGGTACGTTTACTGAAGGGATGTTCTATAATTAGGGCACCACCTATTTAAATACCAGTAGAAATGTGCTGAAACTTTAGCGGGTAAAACATCTCGGCATATGCAAATGGAAATCAGTGTTTCTGTATATAAGTAGGTTACTGTAGGTAATGCATTTGATGAAATGTTTTCTCCAAATTAGAGCTTTCTTCTTCTTAATTAGATATTATCTTCCAGTGAAATCATGTTCCTAAAACAGATTAAAATGGATTGTAACAGTTATTGGTCAGAATGAGTTAAATAGCAATGTTCAGTTTGAGAAAAAGTCAAATGAGATGTTTATTAATAAGAACCATTTATTTAACATCTACTGTGTTTTTATTTACTTATTTATTTGTTTGTTTGTTTAGCCACCATTTACTATGTCAGAAACTAAGGAAAGTGCTTTATATCCATTATTTTATTTCATTAGCAAATAATTCCATGAAATACGTACTTTTATCGTCTTCATTTTCCAGATAAGGAAACTGTGGTCAGAGAGTTTAAATTGCCTCAGATTATGCAAAGTTAGTTAGGGATGGACCCGGGAATTAGTCCCAGATTGGGAATAATCCGGTCTAGTGTGATTTTGAAGTCCTAATCCTCAACTGCCACACTGTGCTTGTCTCTTCTGGTTTGAGCCACAAACGTGGTGATCGTGACTTTTACTAAGCCTTCAGCACACTGCCATGAAAGATGTGATGTCTGTCATGTGTGAAGCAATAATGGTTCATCTATACAATATGCCGCTGGATGTTTAGCAACCTATTTTCTCACATTTCTGACAATGGATATCTTTATGTATTGAACCAGAATTTAAATTTCTATAAGCTGCATATAAACATTGCAAGCCTTTGTTGCCTTGATGACTTTATTGTGACCCAGATGCTCTATGAACATCTTAAGCTGAGGTTAAGGATGTGGAAAATTATTTTACAGTTGTTTTAGGGAAAAGCTAGATATTAGCCCAAAAAAATCTGAGATCCCAAAAACTCTTTAAAAAAATAATAAAACAGAAAAACCAAGTATACCTTTGAAAAGTCTTCTGTATACGGAATAAAGTTTAAAAATAAATATATGGTTTATATATTCATATATGAATGACATTTCATATGCATCTATTTCTAATTAAACTTATGTTTCTATAATATGTACAAAACGCCTTCTAAAGAACTTAAATTTTACTTTTTTCTTCACCTGTAAAACTAAGGGAAAATTGTTTTCTTTGTTCTTCTCGCAGCTGAATTTGCATTCCTCCTGTGGGGTGTTTATCTCTGCTATGCAGTGCGGACAGTTCCATCAGCATTTCACGAGCCTCGCTATATGGCTGTTGCAGTCCACAATGAGCTCATTATCTCTGCTATATTCCATACAATTAGGCAAGTGATCTGTACAGCTAGTAAATCACTGTTTTATTTTTCTGATGTGTTGCAGTTTAATTTAAATAGCAAAATTGGATAAGACGCATAATGGGAAGATTTAGACGGGATAGTGTTTTATAAGTTGACTAATTTCTTTGTCACAGAAATGGTGAAATGACTATCGCTCTTTTTTAAAGACTCTGCCGTTCTTAGTTCTGTCTGCTGTGCTGTTTATTGACTTCATTTATTTTGAAGGTTAACTCAATGTTATTGTATTATGTTAAACCTCTTATGGAAATGTCACTGTAATACTTTTTTTCTGAAGATATAAAGCAATACATGCCTGTATTATAAAGTAGATATAGATAAATTGTCTATGTTTTCTTTCATGTTTAATGTTCTGGTTTATAATTTCAAAATCTTAATTCTTAAATAGACAACTTATGTGTACGAATTCTGCTGAATTCAAAGCAAAAAATCATTCCAAGCTGATGACTGGATTTCTGTGTGCAATGGGGGTTTGTCATCATCACATTTTAGCAATGACTTTCTGTGGTAAGAAAGTATAGCCTGGCCCTCTGTTTTTTGATACTGCATGTGTCTCTATAGTCCATGAGCCCAAAGGAGGAAGAAAGTGACTTGTGATAAGTGAACAAAATGAAATATGTATGACTTATCTTCCAAGAATTTTCACCTGATTCATATTTGAAGATGAAATGAAAATGTCCTCAGTGAGAACAAAAAAAGTAATCCCATAATTTGAAAAGCAACAAAAAGACGTTATTCAATTGCTCAACATATATTAAAAGTTAGGACACACTACGGATGTAATTAGAATTTTGAGTATTTATCTTTGCGCTCAGTGGAAAGATAGAGATTAATAATAGTGGGAGTTGGGGTGGGAGGTATTTTGCAGGATATTTATCATCTCTCACTTTAGTCAGTAATCATAAAATGATATCTTTCACTTTTAGGAATAAATGATGCCAGAGAGCAGTTGGCCCTTAGGCATAACGTATACTTTTTAAACTTTTAAGTAAGGAAAAGAGATATTTATCATCTGACAACCCTGGAAACTGCATCAAGGGGCCAGGAATCAAGGAAATTTGCCTCCTTGCTTTGTCTTGTTCCATCTCAAGAGAGAGAGGAGAGAGAAAGGGAGTAGAAAAGGGGGTAAAAATGAAGAGTGAAATATGAAGTTATAAATAAGCAAAGAGAAGAATAGTTTCTCAATTCTACTCAGACTAGAGGGCAAGGATCCGAGCGGGGGTGACATCAGTCCAAAATATGGTGAGCACCAGAGAGCCCTTTGTTGTGGGGCCAGAGCTCCGTAGCCTTTCCATCTCTCCACAACCATCTCCCAAGAAAAACTGCTTTTTTGTTGTTTGTTTCCAGAATATTTAACACCTATGTTTCAAGATCTAACAAACATGCTTCTCCAGAACCAGTGATAAGTTAAATGGTATATTAACAAAGTGGCTAAAGCATTGTAAGCATCTAAGCAGGCTTATTATGGATGAGTTTAAATGTCTTCTGTTGTCAGAATGTGGCTATGTTGGGTTTCCCACTTTGCCCTACAATTAGCTGCTCGATTTCTTAGAACCAAATTAATTGCCCAAGAAATTAAATCTGTTCAAAGCACTTGCCTAAATTGATCTATATTCTTTTCTATGTTGAAATTTGCTCTGTTCAATTTTCATCATTAACTGTCTTCCCAATGGATTTTAAACTCTCAACCAGCCCAAGTCCTTTCAGAAGTAGGAGAGGTAAATTATTTTTTAATGAACTTTCAAAAAAATTCTTAATAATAAGGCAATAGATGGTCATTACAGACAAACCGTAAAATGATGAAGAAAAAAATAAACTCCCTAATTCAACCACCCAAAGATAAACACTATTAACATATCAGTATGTCACTTTTAGATATTTTTATATCTGTGTGTATATTTATGATACATTGCATTTGATAGCTCCCTTTTAGGAATGCCACAACGCACACTAGCATACCGAGAATCCTGCTGTAAGGAAACCTACTAAACTTTGTTTAACCAGCATTTTCCAAACTTAGTTGACCATGGAATGCCCCCCAACCCTCAACTGACATTCGATGACAGCAGCCACACCTCCGAAAATACTGTTTTAATACTGGGCCAAGGAGATACGAAACATATGTTAAAGACTCGTTGAAAACAGCTTTCTTACTTTGCTTAAGTCTTTCCTACAGAGTCCTAAACAACCTATCAGCCCAGCCAGAAGAATCATATAAACTATGACTGGGCTCATGGAGACACGAGCTCTCATGGAATTGTTCATGTTGAAACCAGTAGATTTGGTGTTGAGCAGACGTACCATCCTCACAAGATCAGTTTTCTTCCAGGCAACTGTGTGGGCCCCTATCAGTTTTGAACAGAGAGGACTTCCAATAGTAGAAGAGTGACCAGCCTTGGTAGGCTTCATTATTTTTTTAAGCAAACCTAAACAAACTTGAATGGGAAGCCCTACATTTTAGGTTCCAAATTTGACTTACCTTCCTACATAGACCAGACTCAATTAGATTGTGGCATATGGACTTCAAAGACTCAGTATATGTTAGCTACCCTCTGAGATATTTAATTTGCATGGCCATAAAGGACCAAAGATGGAATTATAGTTTAATGCATTAAATCTACAGATTTACTGGGGATTAGTGGGGAGCAAGTAATAGGCAGTAAACATTGTCAAGTATGCACAATTTCTTATTTACACATGGATTCAATTCATATATGCTTGATTCCAATATTGATAAAGTCCAAGAATAAGAAGCAATGACATCATTAAATCAGCTGGATCTGTCTTGGTAATTTTTTCCTGGAATGAAATAATATTAAATAAGTCTTCCAACATCAGCAAAGATAGTCTCTATCAATCAGGCGTGTATACTCTTTCTTATCTGCTTAAAATATGAAATATAAAATTATATATACGTAAAAAATTGACTACACATTATATACAGAGTTACCTTCATTCTTACCAAATTGTCAGATTGAACAAAAATAAATTAAAAGAATTAAGTCTAGAAGGGTAAATAATGTAGAAGGCATTTGCCCAGTCTTTTCTAATCCTTTACTTATTTTTACTACTAAACATAAAGCAACCCTTTGGGAACATGCAAGACTTTTTAAAAGTTTGCTTTTATTCTTAACCTCTGTTTTCAAATATTTCTATGCTCCTCACTTTGAGACCTTTTTTTTTAAGTTGGAATACTCTTTTTTAAAAAATGAAGCTTTAAAATGCCTGCAAAATCCAATTTTTCTTAAGATATTTCTAGTGAGAACTGCAAACTAAAAAAACCTGGTAGTAATCAAAAGCTGATTAATTTAAGGGTAATTGATGTCAGTATACTTCAAAATTATTTTCTGGAAGATTTACCAATTTAATTTAAAATATGTGTAACCGTTCTTCCAGATGTTGTCAGGCTAGTTTAAAGTTCATTGTACTGGTGCTTGAGGTAGGAATTCCCGGTACCTGAGGATGCTTTTAGACTGGAAATCCATCTCCTTTGATGTAACTGTCTGCTCTGGTGCTGGCATGGCCCAGCAGACTGAGGTTGTATTATCTGCTCAGGGCATGTCTTATATTGCTTCTGTGCCTCAATACTATGCCTCAGTCACTGTACCTTGTGACTGAGTATGACGATCCTATTTCAGTGCTTAAAAAATATCTCACCTGACCCAGCACAGCCTATGTCAAAAGTATCTCATCTCTAAACAAAATGAATATTCAGTCATATTCAAGGCGAATATAAGACCACTTTTCTCACAAAGGAGTTAGAGAAGATGGTAATCCAGAAAGCCTTTTTAGCTATATGTGAAACATCATGAGCATTCTGCACTTCTATGTATTTTTGTCTTTGTTTTTTTTATGTCTCCAGACACAAGGGAAGATATCTCTCCGTTTTGGATACCTCTTGAGCTTCCAGTTTAGCTTGATGTTTTCTTTGGAGGGGGTGGTTGCAGGATGGAGATGAAAATGAGGAAATTTCCTCTGATGGAAATTTCATTTTAAATATGAATAATTCTAATTTACTTAGTAAATTTGTCATGAATGTGGTATAATACAGATATAAAAATTAGTTCCTTATATTTTTAGATTCATATATATTTGCTGTATGATTTTATCATGAGATTTTCTTAGGATATTAGCTTTTCAAATTTGATGATGTATATCATTGAAACAAAAGGCTAATTCTCTCATTCCAAAAGCAATAAAACTTCATATTTTGTTTTCATGCATAAACAATGGATGGAAAAAAATTAAAAGAAGGATATAATTGCAAGATGACCTTAATAAACGCAACGCCTGGTTTCTGCATAAGGACAAGTCCTTAAAACATGAGTTTTAGTTTATGTACCTATTGATTTATGAGAATATTCCAAAATTACCAGCGTAGACATCAGTACTGAATTTTTTCCACATATGTTTCCTACAGGGCCTTCCTGGAACACAACTTTATAAATTCCATAATAAGATTTTAAATATTACATTTTAAATTATTTTAAAACAATTTGATGCTTTATACCAACTAAATTTTTTATTTTAAAAGATGCTTTTTACAAACCATTAGTATATTCATTTTATCCATTACACTGTTTATCATTTAAACCTCTGGATCATTCACAAAGACAGATAATTCCCCACTGTTTTTTTTTTCTTAATTCTAATTAATATTTTTAAATGAAGACTATTAGAATCAAGAGTGATTTGGATATGTCTTATAATGCAAATTTGCCCAAAACCACCAGTTTGTAACCTACTTGTCTTTGGAATTCACATGTTCATTGCTTTTGCTTTGCAGATGCAACTTACATACAAAATAATAATCTAAGGAAATGTCTAGCACATTGTGCACATGTATACTGTCTCTCTTACTATTGATAATTTAAAATAATATATTATGAAGAGTTCATATCTTACGCATTGAATTAGGGTTATTTAGACCCATATTCTTCTGTGATGAAAATATATGTTATAGAAACAGCAATACAATTTCTTTTTCTTTCTTTCTTTCTTTCTTCCTTCCTTCCTTCCTTCCTTTCTTTCTTTCTTTCATACATTGAGGAAAAGAGTTTCCAGGTATCCTAGTGTTTTGAGTCCAGATCTTGTCAGATTGCTAACTTGGTGAATCCTCATTTCAGATTTGTTCTTGCCTCAAGACTTCAGTCCGACTGGATGCTGATGCTGTATTTTGCACATACTCATCTGACTGTGACAGTCACCATTGGGTTGCTTTTGATTCCAAAGGTATTCCTCTAACATTACTTTTCCTCTTGCAAGACAATTATTTTAAATGCGCGTGGAGTTGTTTCTCCTTTAAAAATATCTGGCAATACAGGCAAAGTGAGGCATGGAGGTTTGCTTGACATGCTAAAATGTTTTTATAGCTCCCTCCTCAGGAAACTAGGTGTCTGTTTTCTTTGGGGATTTATTAAACATCTCACATAATTTTTAGATGCCTTAATTTGTACAAAATCCATCATCTGTTTCAGTCCTTTTCCAAATGTTTTGATATCTAGTTTTGTTTTAATTATTATGAGTTCAAGGGGGCTTTCATTGTAGCCCTAACATCAAGATCATTTTTAAAGAGAATTCTCCTATTCTAAGAATCTTCCTGTTTAGAGTCATAGTCAGGGAAGTACTGTGTTTTAAACATTCAGAGACTTTTTTATGTAAATAGAAATAATTATAATATTATGTATAGAAGAATCTTGCTTAATAAGGATAAATTCTGACAAAGACTTACCTAGCAGCATAATGAATTGGGGACAAATGGGCTAAGACTCCGAATACAGGGAATCTGAACACGTGCTCCACCTCAGACCAGCTGTGCAATATAACATTAGCCAAGACTTCTGATCTCATCAATGACGTCATAGCAATAAGGTGGTGAGAATGAAATAAAATGATATCAGAGTTTTGGGAAAAAACACATAATACAAATTACAGCATTACCATGATTTTCCTCTTAGACACATAGAAAAACAACATATTAGAGCATTATATATCTTTATCAGTGCCACATAATATAACATTAGCACAGCTGGAACAAGAATTGCGATTTCTTATCTTTTACTTCAGGCTTTGCCTCAACTCTCACAATTAACCAAAACATTGAAATTCAACCTGATTGAAAAGGCCAGACAATTGTAAACAGAGTAAAATGCCTGTTTTCTTCCTTAGTTGAATTACACCAAATAACCACAGTTTTATGTATTAATCTGTTACTGCAATTTATCTTAACCATTTTTAGATTCGCATAATATAACACTTTTATTATTTACTCATTCAAGAAATTGTTAATGAGCTTCAAAGAGAATTGAAAACATATGTTCATACAAAAATTTGTACATGAATGTTCATAGCAGTACTATTCATAATAGCCAAAGAGTGGAAACAACCCAAATGTCCATCAACTGATAAATGTATAAACAAAATGTGGTCTATCCATACAATGGAATATTATTCATCAATAAAAAGGAATGAAGCACTGATATATGCTACAACTTGTACAAACCTTTGAAAACATTATGCCAAGTGAAAGAAGCCAGACACAAAAAGCTCATATATTATGATTCCATTTATGTGAAATGTCCAGAATAGGCAACTCTATTGAGATTTAGGTTAGTGGCTGCCATAAGCTGGGGAAAAGGGGAAGTGGAATGACTGCTTAAGGAGTTCAAGGTTTCTTTTTGGGGTGATGAAAATATTCCGGAATTAGATAGTGGTGATGGTTGCACAACCTTGTGAATATACTAAAAAACACTGAATTGTACAATTTAAAACTGAGAATTTTATATTATGTGAATTATGTCTTCAATTATTGAGGATCTTTTCTAAGCATTGTTTTATATCCTGGAATAAGAGTCATAAACAGATAAAAATCTGTGCTCCCATCGTACTCATATTCCGGAGGAGAGGAGAGAGAATCAGAAAAGATAAAGAAGATAAATATTTAAAATAGTATCTTAGAGATAAGTGCTAAGGAAAAATAATAAAGCAAGAAGTGGACAATATCTGACAAATAACTGTTTCTTAAACTCATGATCGTCTCTAAGACTTCGCTCAAGAAAAATAATTCCATTTTTATACATAACCTCCAGGTGATCTAACTAGTAGCATGTGAGATTGTGGAGGACAGGGACTCTATTTTATTCATCTTTCTGGCCTTAGGTTCATGGCGCATGTGGGAACCATGATCTTAAGTAGAAGAGTGAAGGAAAGATTCGTCAGTTTCTTGGTTTCTCAGCCAGTCCCAATCACAAAACATTCATTGTTACTTAAGTAGAGAATTGCTCTTTCACATGTTATCTCATATTTATGTCCACTTTCCTACCTGAATATTTTAGCAAACGTTCACATGAAAATATCTCGTTATCGTTAGAGGGTGATCTGTTAAGTTTTTAAAAGGACTATTGACCTGGTGACAAACTGGGAGAAGAGAACCCGTGTTCTGTCAGTTTTCATAGGACAATCACTTGCTTTATGTATTGTACAAAATGTGGCTGGATTTTTTTTTATTCTCCCTGCTTTCCGTTGCTTACCCAAATCACTCTTCCTCACTTTTCCAATTGAAGAAGAATAGAGATAGCAAGAGTACATGAAACTGAAAAATATCAATGATCACATGAAAATAATCAAAATATGTCAAAATATAATGGAGGAACTTGAGAATAATGAGCTTAAGAAAAAAATTCTGTAACTTCAGGGAATCTTTGAATTTTACACTTAGATGCCATCTAGCCCAGAGCTCTTTAGGCTGAGAGGTCACTGTGCTCCAGAGAGTTCCCATGACTTGTTTAAGATCTCACTGTCAACACAGATGAGGCTGGAATTCAGATTCCTGTCCTCTGAGTCTTGAAAGTAGCTTTTTGGAAGCTACGTGTAGTAGGCTGAAAGTCACATTCCTGTGATCAGGACCAATCGTGGCCATAGATGAAAGACAGCCTCCCCTATGTGAGGCCAAATCACAAACATGAGATAGACCCCACTGCTCAAAAAAATATTCCCATCAGCTGCCAGTGTGTCTAAATTGCTACTCTTAGAGAATATTTCTTTGGATTCCTTTACTTATTTTCATTTTCAAAATGCAAATATCATGGAAGAGGAGTAATGTAAGTTAACACTGTAAGCCTGTAGAAAAGACAAGGATGAAAAATGAGTCAAAGAGCAAACCCAGTGTTAATATTGCCTCACTAAGAGCTCTAGCATGTAACGTGGAAAGCAAAACACAAACAGCAGCACATTTTTTGTAGAGTTCAGTGAAGGAATTCATCTAAGCTGAAGAAATGATATTAGATTAGAACCTTTAGAAAATTATTGTTGTGTCTTACAATGAGTTAATGTCTACAGCTCATATTGAATATCTATTACAGTTTTCACATTCAAGCAATAACCCACGGGATGACATTGCTACAGAAGCATATGAAGATGAGCTAGACATGGGCCGATCTGGATCCTACCTGAACAGCAGTATCAATTCAGCCTGGAGTGAACACAGCTTGGATCCAGAGGACATTCGGGTAATAACAATATTTCTTCTTTCCTATTTCAGCTGAGGCCCTTATATATACAGGCAAGCATGTGTGGGTTGGTGTACATATGTGTGCTCACGTGTGTGCATCTGTGTGTTAGAGAGAGAGAGAATGAATGTTTGTGTAAGTATTAAAGACATCAAAAGCAGAGCTAATCTAGTCCTAACATGTATAATCATGGTATAAATTAGAATGCATAAGCCAATCTTGATAGTCTCAGCTGACTTACTGGCAGCCCTAATGATGAACTGGTTATCCATTTTCCTTAATACAGTTTATGACATTTTGCTGATGGAAAGGTGGGATAGGTCTGTGAGCAGAGAGTATGAATTATTTGAAATAATCTGTGACAATATACCAGCAGTTGGAGAAAGAAGATGCTTTTAGTATTTGATGGTCTATTGTCCTCTAAACCTAATCTGACATTGGTGTAATTTTATCAATGGCTGCATGATACTTCAATGTTGTTCCAGGGATGTGGTTTATCAGTAGACGATATGCTGTGTTTTGTGATGGTCCAGGCTCATTCTGGTCCACACAACTCAGAAGTTCGAAGTGCTTGGAAGCGAGGAAGGACAATGGATGTGTTCATGTCTTAAAGTTCAACCTCTGTGTGAAAAAAAACACAAAGTAATCAGAAAGTGAGAATGAGGAGAAAGCTGATGAGTAGAGATGTTAGGAAAAGCTGTAGAACAGTTTCTCTAAAGAGTTCAAGCTTATTGAATTCAGATTACATTTAGTGACATTATCTGGTTGAAACACTAAGTTCCACATCTCTTTGAATTTGCTCTTGTTCTGGCAGGATGAGCTGAAGAAACTCTATGCCCAGTTGGAAATATATAAAAGGAAGAAGATGATCACAAATAACCCCCACCTCCAGAAAAAGCGGTGCTCTAAGAAGGGCTTAGGCCGTTCCATCATGAGGCGTATAACTGAGATCCCAGAGACGGTCAGCAGACAGTGTTCCAAAGAGGACAAGGATGTCACTGACCACAGCACGGCCAAAAGCACTGCCCTCATCAGGAAGAACCCACAAGAGTCTTCAGGTAACACCGGGAAACCCAAGGAGGAGTCCCTGAAAAACCGAGTCTTCTCGCTAAAGAAATCCCACAGCACATACGATCATGTGAGAGAGCAAACGGAGGAGTCCAATAGCTTACCAACGGGGAGCCAAGAAGACGAGGCTACAGAAAATTCCACACTGGAGTCTCTGTCAGGCAAAAAACTAACACAAAAACTGAAAGAAAACAGTGAGGCTGAGTCCATGGAGTCTGTGCCTTTGGTGTGTAAGTCAGCAAGCGCTCACAATCTCAGCTCGGAGAAAAAGCCTGGGCACCCACGAACCTCCATGTTACAAAAGTCTCTCAGTGTCATAGCAAGTGCCAAGGAGAAGACTCTTGGATTAACTGGGAAAACTCAAACATCAGGCGTGGAAGAACGTGCCAAATCCCAGAAACCTCTGCCAAAAGAGAAAGAGACAAACAGAAAATACTCAAATCCAGATAACACAGAGACTAAAGATTCTGCCCCCCAAAACTCCAATCATTTGGATGAGCCAAGAAAACCTCAGAAATCTGGGATTATGAAGCAACAAAGGGTCAACCCCCCTACTGCCAATTCTGATATGAGCCCAGGTACCACCCAGATGAAGGACAACTTTGACATAGGGGAAGTGTGCCCTTGGGAGATTTATGACCTGACCCCTGGTCCTGTGCCTTCAGAATCAAAAATTCAAAAACACGTATCTATTGCAGCTTCTGAAATGGAGAAAAACCCAATTTTTTCCTTAAAGGAGAAATCTCATCACAAACCTAAGGCAGCTGAACTGTGTCAGCAATCCAATCAGAAGAGCACAGACAAAGCTGAGGTGTGCCCTTGGGAGAGCCAAGGTCAGTCCCTTTTTGAAGATGAGAAGCATCTGATTTCTAAGACTCAGGTTCCCACAGGGAGAGCTAAAGATGAGAATGGCAGTCAGCATTATGCAGCCAATGTGTGTGCTGGGCAATATGAAGAACTGCCCCCCAAAGTTGTAGCATCAAAAGTAGAGAATGAAAATCTCAACCAAATAGGAGACCAGGAAAAAAAGACATCTTCCTCTGAGGAAAATGTGCCTGGCTCCTATAACTCAAGTAATAACTTCCAGCAACCTTTAATATCGCGAGCTGAGGTGTGTCCTTGGGAGTTTGAGACCCCAGATCAACCAAATGCTGAAAGAGGTGTAGCTTTACCTGCCTTTTCTGCTTTAAGTGCAAATAAGATAGTGGGGCCTCGGAAATAAGAGGTCTGGGATACTTTTAAAGTGTAGCATCCCCAGAAAGGAAAGAAGGACGAATCCCCAAATTTGATATAAGACTGAAGATGTAAGGATCAAAAATTCCCAAGGAGTATTTGTCAGTCAAGGGAAATGTGAAAGGAATGAGCGGAAGAAGACTTAGGAGGAAGAGCAACATCAATGGGAAAGTTACCTTGGCCGAGAAGTCTTTCCCCTGGTAGCACTAGCAAAATCTGTACAGTTCAGCAGGTTTTAGGGGAAGTAGCCCTCAACATCTGCCCCTGATGAATATTTACCCATGGGACTTTGAAGATCCTAAGCAAGGCAAACCAGAAAACACAGAAGAGGTATGAGATTTTGCAAAGAAGAAGGTATAAACGTATATGACCACAATTCTAAGTAGCTCACCGAAAAGAACTTACTCTACCTATTTAACCTTGATAGCACTGCTAACTTAATGCATCCCCAAAATACCTTTTATATTAACGATTGCTCTCATTTTCTTATAAATGTATGTTTCAGTACACTGTTGTGTCTCATATCCAAGCATTCCAGATTGTACAATTTTTGCAAATAACTTTGATATTATGTGACACATTTATGCAATCTGCAGCTACTCAATTGTTCTTGCAACTTACAGAATACCTGCTATCTATCACCTTTAGTTGATTCTCGAAGTATAGCAAAGCTTTCTCTGGCTTGGGAAGCCGTAACTCTTATGATAAAAATCTTTTCATTTTGGCTGTGGTTTATATATTGTGGATTTGGATTTGATTCTATTATTTCACATCATGTTTTGTTATATTGTCTTAATCAGGGTTTTTTACGCAAGTTGAGTTTCTCGTTTTGCACTTCTCGTTAGGACTCAGAGCTTTATTAATAATGGAAATCAAGAGATCCTACTTAGTCATATGTCTCAATAAGTTAAGGACAACTTATCCATTGTTTGAAGCTAGAGATAGATAACCCCTTCATTCCAATTAATTGTTCCTTTTAACTCTTTCAGTATTTCATACTTAGCAGCATTTCGTAAGGAAGAAGCTAAGAGTGAGGAAAAAATCTACTGTGCATTATTATTACCATTAGAAAGGGAAGACTCTAGGAATGATATGAGAATTACAGCAGTACTGCAGATCCAGGAAATTTGCCTTTCAAAACAGAGACAGAAAGGGAGCTTAATAGCACTTTCAAGGGATTATTTTTTTAAAGAGAAAAATGTTGATAGCATCAAGATCATTGTATGGATATATTTTTATTAAGCATACTGAATATATAATATTTTCAATTACCTTAAACTATTTATTCTCATAACCTCTTATTCATCGCTTCAGCTAGGGATAGAACTTGCTGGGCTCAAATCCCAAAGAGATTTATAACCTGATTCATTCAAAGCCTATAAGGTGACACGGGCTCTTCTTTCTCCCAAGCACTGGAAAGTCCTACAGATTGCCATCGTGAGCCACCTAGCTCAAAATTAAAAATGTAAGGTTTATTTGCAAGGCAAAACAGCCCCCAAAGCATGTTTGATAAAACTTATTGCATTCCACACTGATCCATTGGCATGAAAATCCTAAGCTGCTGACTGAGCCCCAGTGATGTGATCGTGCAAAGAGATGCCATTCCAAAGCTCAGTCTCATTTTATTTAAAGATGAATCACTTAAAAATAGAACCGACTTTCCTTTCTCTCACTCAAAACACTGAAGTATCAGTGGATTGTTTGGTCAGGACGTTTCCAGCCTACGTAACTGTTTTTCATTTTGTGAGCAGCAAGGAGAACATGCTAGGAGGATTAAAGATGAGAAAAGGGAATCAGAAGGTGGATACAGGGCTGTTCTTAGAAAATATCATTCTCAGTGGAAGGTGACAACTAGGACTTCTCCTTATTCCTCATCAAAATTTTCTCAACGATTTTTCTTCAGGAGTAAGCGAGCACTTCACCATTTTGCAAAGCTGTGCATAAATCTTCCTCACCCATTTGCTTGCTTTGTGCATTACTCAGGTTGGTGGGGTAGGTTTGAAGAGATATAGAAATTCTATTTTTTTGTGTTTCCTTCATTTATTGCCTTCGTCCCTTCCTTTCCAATCTTGACCTATCGACTTTGTGACCTTGGAATACAACTCTAAGGTCCGTTTGTGAATTTGGTTTGGAGATTCCAGACCCACCTACTTGTTTCGTTTATGCCCGAGATCTGTTAGCACTTTATTCACTTTTTGAGAAATAAGCAGTCAAGCACCAATGACTTTTCATTGCACTTCAGGATGATCCTGCTAGAGATGTGGCTTAAAGAGGACTTGCCAAATTATACCTTAGTGACATTCTACAGTCCATAGATTTTTCTCCACCAGCATAAATCAATGAGAGTGCCTAGGGTCTTTCCTAGAGTTTCATTGCCATTACTTATCACCAAGAGGAGTTTAAATCTACAGTTCTTGAGATCATTTTCCTAGACTGACAGCAATGAGAAAGTGAATAAACACTATTAAGGTCACAAACATGTGCTAGGTTGTCCTTCTCAATGCATGTGCAGGCTGCATCCTGTCCTCGTTTTTAAGCCAGGGTTTATAAATAAGTAGATTTATACCAATCTTAATAGAACTGTATATTTTATGCAAGAATTCAATGCTTTATGACATGAATTATAACTGAACCCATTGTAAACTTTGGTGGCAATATGGATTTGAAACTCGACAGTTCCCTTGTATTTGCTTCCTAGGTTTCTGCATGCAAGTGATGACAGGTAGGACTGAAAAAACACTGCCTTTTGACTTCTAGCATTTAGCAACCGAGAGTCGTAGAGTCACTAAAGTTGTAAGTCTCTTCACTTAACCTGTGGTTCTTCTGAAACTATTATCTAAAACCTACCATGAAATATTTGGTAAATTTATGTTGTGACGTGTTGCAGCATGTAAATAATTATAACTTCTCTGCAATAAAACATGTTTATAAGAATATGATCTGTGTGTTCATCTATTGAAAATTGAATTTATTTCACCTAACCAAGTCTGGAAGGAATCCCATGTATCTTCAGCTTTGGTTCACTTAGGCACACACATCCTCATATTGCTTATCTATAGGAATATGCGATTAGCCAAATGTGGCCTCAAACCTACAGGTAATCATTTGGAGCCAGTGAAACCTGTTAGGACTGTTGGTTTTGATTTAAGAAAGCTCTAGCCAAATAGGAACTAATTCAGCTACCTTTCTTACTCAACACACATACCAGGCAATCTGCCAAGCAATGATGATGATCTTTAGAAGGACAAGAGCGCCAATAACACTCAGGCCCATAGGAATATCCAGTCACTGCTGTGGTATACACAGGAGAGCGTGGCTAAGTCACAGCATCAGGGAGGCTTAACAGAGAGCGCAGGTTCACCAGGCTGACATTCTGCAAAGGTATCAGGTATGAGAGGGAAAGAGAGTAAGGCTAGAAAGGTCATGTGCACAGACTTGCATGCCCTGCTTCCAATTAACTACAGCTTTATCCTGGACTACTGGGAGCTATCGAAACAGAGGCATAATCAAGACATGCATTAGAAGGGTCATTTGGGGAGCAGCCCAGGAATGGACTGAAGTGGGAAGACACTAGAAGCAGCTAGGTCAGTTAGAAGATGAGTCTAAGAGCCAAGGAAAGGGAAGGTGAGGGCCTAAGCAGAAGAGGAAATGATTATTGGTTATTTCATCAAAATAGCACCTTCAAATGGGCTTATTATTATCTTATAGGAAGTCAGAAGAATCAGAGTAATTGGATAACTCTGTCAAATATAAATGTTCCTTCTAAGTTTGTTGACGTTTTAGCTAATTTCAAGAGTTTTGTTTTTTTTTTTAAAGGAAAGCTACTTTTTTTTTTTTAAAAAGATTTTATTTTTTCCTTTTTCTCCCCAAAGCCCCCCAGTACATAGTTGTGTATTCTTCGTTGTGGGTTCTTCCAGTTGTGGCATGTGGGACGCTGCCTCAGCGTGGTCTGATGAGCAGTGCCATGTCCGCGCCCAGGATTCGAACCAACGAAACACTGGGCCGCCTGCAGCGGAGCGCGCGATCTTGACCGCTCGGCCACGGGGCCAGCCCCTAACTTCAAGAGTTTTAAAAGCCCTCTCTGAAGATCTGTAGACCTCATGTCAGCTGCTCATGAGAAAGGCGTGGAATAGGAAACCAGGTTCGTGCTATGGGAAACCTTGATGCCAAACTGGGGTGGGAAGGGAGCTAAGGGCTTGCAGCAGTATGGACTTAAATTACTGTCTGGAAGCAGCAGCTCTCTGAAGCAGCTCCAGAAAGGAGCGAGTGAGGCAAGAGGGCAGAGGCAGGAGCTGGATCCTCCCTGTCCTGCATTCATCTTTCCTTTAAATGGTCCATAGCCATTGCCCTTTCCCATCTCTTCATACCACTGTGTATTCCATATTCTATACTCTCTTGGTGCTTATGCATAGAATCAGTGGTTTCAGCTCTTGGAATGATCCTAAAGGGTTAACGCAAAAGTGTTTGGGGATTAACAAGTCATGAATGTCAAGTCCACTGTGCTTTCTTATGCGATAAGGAAGATAGTCTTTTGAGCATTTGTTGGAATTGCTTAATTGATGGCTGTATTATTTTTTCATATATTTATGCATAGTGATAGGCATTGTTTCTTTGTTCTAAATTTAGCACCTTTCTGTTAAAAAATACCTAAGAGAGATATTTCTATCAGAAATTGCCTTTATCACACAAAATGTGATAATGTAAATCTATCATTCTAAAACAATGTGAGTTAGTTAAGATTTTTTTTTTCTTATTTCAGTATATTCCATCCTTTTTCCCTAAGTAGTTATAAAGACAGAAATAATGTCTTTCTAATTTTGGTCATTTTCTTTTTAAACATTTGTTTCTCAGAAACTACAAAGGCAAATGTCAAACATTTGTATGTTCTAATTCAGCGTTAACTGCTTAAAAGGCAGATAACGAAGTGTACGAATTGGTTTTTAATTTCCCTCTCTTTCTCTATGATGTGAAAATAGTACTTTGTCAGAAATAAAACTGATCAAACGAAAATGGAAAATGAGAGACAAAAATAGAAAAAGGTCTGTGCCGCACAATAGGCACATTCCTCAAAAGAAAAATAAGTTAAATATGCAAATAGAAAGTTCGTGACAGTCCTTCTAGAACATGATCCCATTTCAGTTAAAACAGTGATAGAAAAGGGAGGGGCAACGCCCTTTTTTGAACATACAAGAGAAAGATTTTATGCACAGTTTGCCCCAAAGCATACCTGGGATTTATTCCTCCGCGCCTTTAGTCCCTGTTTGGTCTGTCTGAAATTCTCTCCCTCCTTCTTCTCTCTGTCATCATCTTATTATGCTTCAATTGTACATGCTAGCGCAATCATGTAATTTATTATCTGAAGAAAACCTTGACAGTGAAGTGCAGTATTATAATTACACCGGGATAACAACGTAATCTGGGACTGTCCCAAGCAACCTAGATATTTGTTTGTTTACCCTGTTCAAGGAGTGGCACAAATGCCCCACTCCCTTCGTGAGGGCTCCCCGAAACCCCCACTCACCCTCCGTCCTCTGTGCTGCCTTGGGAGTTTGCTTAAGACCATTCCTGCACTGACTCGCATTTAGTCAGTTACATGCTCCTCTGTATCATCTGCTAAATTAAAAGCTCCTCGAGGGCAGAGATTTTCTTAATTCATCAATACATCCCCAATTTCAAGCGATGTGCTTTGCTCTGGTTCAATAAATATTTGCCAAATTGAAATTTTTTATTACCAATCATTGTCTAAAGTACACTTGAAGATAAGAAGAACTTCAGGAGTTGGATGAAAACTTGCTTCAGAATTTCTAAAATGTTGAATACTAACTAGTCTTCCATATGCATCCTGACATTTCCTGGAAAATTCATAGATTATGACTCAACCACGTTAACTCTTAACTCTCCAGCATTGTAAGGTAAGTATCGATTTGTCACCATAAGGAGGGAGAAGCCTAAGCTTTGGCTAGAGCTTTGTTAGAGCTATAAAAAATATTCCTGTATGTCATAAAAAGTAAGAAATATTTAATTTGGCTGTAGGCCCTTGCTTTTAGTTATTTGAACTCTTTCTGAAAATAAAGCATGGCAGAGTCTATATAAAACACCCACATAAAAGTAGATCCTGATGCTAGGTTTTCAGATGTTTCTGAAAAATGAGATAGTTTGAACAAACTATTCAGATATTTGACTGACTTTAGAAATTCTTGTCCATATATTTCATGTTCTGTAGAAGTAGTCATGTGTGCATATAATTATAAGGGTCCATAATGAACAGAAATATAAGGTGACATGTACGTATACATATACATTCAACTGGTTTGTAACTTGCATTTTATTTCTATAGCAGTTATTCCCTGTTGTTTCATAAAGCTGCTTTTCACTTAAGAAATTTTTATTATTCTTTAATCCCAAGGGCAGGTGAAATACTGAGAATGGAGCAAAAATGGCTCCAATGAAAGACTGTTGTGTAAGCGATGAGTTTGCTTCTCTGTCAAGAATAAGAAAAGATTTGCAGCAGGAAGCCGATATAAGGAGGTGAAACAGAATAAAATTTTTATTTTTTCTCAGAATTCCTTCCTAGTTTCCAGTTGAAATGAATGAAACTCAAGCTTCTGGACCATTTGGCCTGGCACCAGAGCACAAAAAACAACAGCCATAGCACTGGCACAAATTTTAAAGAGATTCTGAGCGATCTGAGCTTGGTCCTGATGGAATCCCCCAGTATGCAGTTGTGAGGGGGCCAAATTTATGTCTAGATAGCTCACATTTTTCCTGAAGAAGATGGATATCTAGAGAGAGTGGAGCAGACAGTAGAAATATAGCTAATGGCAAGAATAAAAGGAGGGCAGGGCTAACACTAGGTGAAAGTTTGATGTTGACAAAAATGTGAATGGATCCAGCTTGAATCTACATGCTATCTACCCTGATCTAGGATGCCAGTATTTTGTCTGCCTCAGACATTTGGCTGCAATGTTACCAAATGTAAGCTGTGTTGCTTGCCACCAGAGCAAGCAGTCCCGCATTCCAAGCCCATATTGCAGGCAGCTGGGACAATTCTAGCAACATGAAGTTGTAATTTCAGCCTCGAACAATAGCTAACATTAACACAGGAAAACCGTTTCATAAAATGAAAAATCAACCAAAAGCTTCTTAACTTTAAATTTTTGGGGATTTATATTCTATTTCCTATGTTCTCATTTGACTACATTGGCAGGGACTGCTAGTTATGCCCATTACTGTTTTTCACTTCTTGGTAATTTAATCCTGGACATTTAGCAGGACATATAGTGTCCCAGAATAAACTCTAAATTCCACAGCCTCTCCTTCTGCTAGGCATAGCCAAGTGACTAAGTTCTGGTCAATAGTGTGTTAAGCAGAAATGTTTTATGTGACTTCCAGCAAGTGTCTTTAAAGAGAGCAAGCATGCCTGTTGTTTGTGCCTGACATCTGGAGCTCAAGGTGCGCCATCTTGGACAGGAAGTGAAACCTGCATGTTGAGGGTGACAGAAAACAAAACAGAAAGATCCTGAGTACCTTATCCCCATACCAGCCCTGAACTACTTTCCTGGATATTTTTAATCCATGAGAGAAAAATAACCTTCTATTTTTTTAAGCCACTTACTTTGCTTTTGTCACCTGAAGCTGAAGTTAATCTTAACTAATGCATCTCCATATTCAGTATTAACTAGGCCTTTAGCCATAAATTCTCCCTTTAGGATCTTGGCTCTCAAGACTTTGCCTTCTGTGTTATCAGAGATTTTGTATTTTGTTTTAATTTTGGTAGTACACATAAAGTCACAGGCTTCTGTGCCATTTTATTCAAAACATCTATGAAAACTTTTTTTCTTTAGAATTATATGTTACAATTGATGATTCTTTTACCAATGAACCATGCATTACTTGCCCCAATCCAAAATAAATCTAATTTTTATGCCATCCCTTTTGTTTTAACAGAGAAAGTGTTAGGATTCTTAATTTCTATTTTAGCAACTTTTTGTGGTGATTATGACCATATGTATTTGAGGGTGTGAGAGATTGTATTATTGTTCTCAACAATCTGCTGGCTGCCTTGGAATTCCCATGCCCTCCCATTGCTGTGTGACTTGCCATGCCTCTCTGGGGAGGCTTATACTTCCTACCACACATGGATTGGCCATGTGACTTGCTTTGAACAATTGAAATGTGATCATAAGTAACACATACCACGTCTAAACAGAAGCTTTAGTAGTTCTGTTCTCCCTGCCACAAGAAGGTAAATCTGGGATTGACTGAATATTTGCTGTCCTAAGCTAAGGCATACAGTACATAGGTTCAAACTGAGTTCACTCATATTTTTGTTCCTTATCAGGGCCACTCCTTCAACCTGGATCCCAGCCAACTAAGACACATGGAGCAGAGTTAAGCAGTGTTGGTGGCATGTTGCAGACAACGTGTAATAACAGTGAGAGAGAAGCCTTTTTTATTACAAGCCACTGAGATATCTTAGTGTCTGTATTAAAACTTTACCTAAAGAAATCTGACTGATACAGAAATTGGTACCAAGAAGTGGAGGGCTGCTGTAACAATAACAAAAAATATGAAATATGCAATATTGACTTCAGAGCCAGACAGTCAAGGAAACTGCAACGAGAGGTTGGCATTTTAGTGGCAAAATATTTGGTAAAACTGTTGCTTGCAATAAACTTGGAAGCAGATACGATCCCTAATAAACTTGTGACTTCAGACAAAAACTGGGAAAACAGAATGTTGGAATTACGAATTGGTAGCCATTGGCTGCATTTGACAAGATTCTGCAAAAAAGAGATGAGCTCAGAAAGAATTGGCTGCTTTGCAAGCAGAATTGGAAGGAATATAGAGGTTCCAGAACTTGCAGGGCTGGAAAGTGGAACTATTTCTCAACTCCAAATGGTAAAAGTTAAAAAGGCCAATTAAACCTCAGCCTTGATGCAATCAATTGAGCTGGCCCCCAATAAATTCCTTCAAATGAGTAAAATGGTTCATGAAAAAGTAAATAAGGGCACAGTTCTCTCAGAAAAGCCTGATAAGATCAACATTCAGTAAATTAATCTAGAAGACAGACCCATCTCAACAAGAATTGCATGTATAGTTACTGGCACATGGTGATGCTAGACATGAGGTGAATAAAAAGATAGATGGGCTTTTGTGAAAATTTTACAGGATAAAATAAAAGTAATTGCATAATTTATCAATCAAACTGGAGCATTTCAAGACAGAAGGGGCTGTTATTAATTAGACTAAAGCAATAGCCGTAAACTAGGGCTTCTGGGAAAATTGGAATATGCAATTACCCTAAAAAAATGAGAGTATGTCAGTTTGAGATATGAAATGACCTTTGGGACCCCAGCCTTTGATAAGCAGGAAGGAATCTGCCTCACCTCCGAGGAGTGTATATTCTCCAAAGCCATATTCGTATGTGGCCCAGGAGAATCATGGGAAAATAAGGACTGTGCAGAGGGTAGAGCCAAAGACTGTGAGGTACAAGGACTGGGAAGGTACTTCCAGGGGATAGAACCAGTTTCTATTTAAGAAACATTCTCTGGCCCCAGGGCAGGCGGGTGCTCTTAGTATCTCCCCAATGGGATATTTCATAACTGTCGCAGGTCAGTGATTACTGTCTGCCCTGCTACACCACTATCCCCTTCTACTCCCTGCATTCTTCTCTCTTCTGAATGAACATACTTATTGTGGTTATCCTTTTTCCATTCCACCATTGTTTCTTGGGTGTCTGGGGTTGCAGGGGGAAGTAACTTGTCTTTTTAGTTCAGAGAACGTGAGATCAAGGAAAAGCTTATCGGGACCTGAAAGAATGACTGTCATGAAATGATGGACTTTGAGCTCAATGCAATGACTGAGTAGAACTTATACAGTGTCTTCCATGGTGAAGGAAGAGAACAAGAAGATGGACTGTTGTAGACTGCATTATTGTTCCCAATTATATACAGCTTTCCCTGTAAGGATATCAACTGTACATCCTTATTCACTGGCACATGACTGGCAGGGCCTTTCTGGGGAAGAGGGTACCCCCTTCCTCCATTGACTTCAGGCTTGGCCACATTTAAGCAGAGCTTTAAGAATCTTCCTGTGGTTCTGGCTTAGTTGTTTCCTCTCTGTCTCAAGAATAGCATGGCCTAAATTGGCACTTCTCCTCTGGCCTAGATCTCAGAATAAAAAAGACGTGGCTCAGAGCCAAGCAGAGCCCAGCAAAATCACAGCTGTTCCACAACCAATATATAATATGAGCAAAATATAAAACTTTGTTGTTATGAAACACAGAATTTAGGGTTGTTTGTTACCACAACTTAACCCAGTGAAAGCTGACTGATACTGAAAGACTGTTGAATGGATTAACCAACTGTAGCCTAAACGCCATCGTTATAGTCCTTGCTTTGGACCTGTCAACAATGGAGTTATGTGAGGGGGAGGCAATGCCACAAATAGGATAATTATTGAGAAGATGAATGTCTTTTGATAGAATAGGAAACCATCCTGTTAATGAGGACTCTATTCTTTGAAGAGTCTACACCACAATCCCATTCTGCCTGCTGCTTGAGGGTAACAAATGAGAGGAAGGTCCATTTTAAATATAGATTTTGAGTTTACTCTTGAACATACCAGCTTTATCTGGTGCTATGGAGTCAGGGATACAATAGGTCTGAACCTCTTTTTGAGTAAACCTCCTAATGGTGGGCTTTGAGTACACAGAAAGTTTTAATTTTATAAGGACACTTCAGAAAGAGACAAATTACCAGCTGAAGTAATATACCTCTCATGATGAAGTTTATGCTATTCTAACACTCAGATGGGGATACACATGGAGGGACAGAGTTGAATTTTTCAACTGCCTTTAACCAGTTTACCTGAGTGGCCACTCCCTCAGAAAACTGGCCTTGCAGAAGGTGATGCGCTGGGAATAACAGTCAGTCACTCATTTTGAAACCTATGTTTCTGTGTTTCTATACGTGGTCGCCGCATTTATTTTAGGCTTTCTCATGACACAACACTAATATAATTTACTTGCTTGATGTTCAAAATTTACACCTGACCCTGAACAGCTGGAAAAAGATGATAAAACTCTTATCTCTGCGGCCTCATTGATAGCTGTGGACGTGGACAGTGGAGAGTTCCAAGTAGGAGTCTAAGTTCCAACAGAGCAATTTGTGAAAACTCAGAAAGTTTCTCAAGAATATTCCTTTTATAGGTTTTATAATCAATAGTCTTAAGACAAAATCCAAAGGAGAACTAAGCATGAGGTCAGCATGAAGATATAACGTTACTTTTTCTTATGTGATAATTTAAAAGTAATATTTGAATTAGGCAATCTAGCCTGTCCAAGAGAGATTCTTTCCAATATTAAATTCAAGTAAGAAGATGATGAAATGAGTCTATTTCATTGAGTTTTCAGACTTCTTCGTAACCCAGAGTCCTCCTCTCGACTATGGCCTGACATGCCTTTCCGACCTAGTCAATTCAGTGAGTTGTTATTGGGTACCTTCAATGAATCGAGAGCTCAGTTTTAAAGAACAGTCCCAGGGCCGGCCTGGCGGCGCAGCGGTTAAGTTTGCACGTTCCACTTCTCGGTGGCCCAGGGTTCTCTGATTCAGATCCCGGGTGCAGATATGCCACCGCTTGGCAAGCCATGCTGTGGTAGGCGTCCCACATATAAAGTAGAGGAAGATGGGCACGGATGTTAGCTCAGGGCCAGGCTTCCTCAGCAAAAAAGAGGAGGACTGGCAGTAGTTAGCTCAGGGCTAATCTTCCTCAAAAAAAATAAAAGAAAGAAAGAACACAGTCCCTATCTTTAAGATGCTTGATATTTTTTCTGAATCCGCTCCATCCCCAGGTCTGCCAAATGAACAGAAAGTTGTTTATGGATTAAGATTCAAATCCTCTTGGGACCAATTTGTAAATGATAAAACATAGTCAAGATATTAATATTTTGGTAAAAATTTGTAACCTTGTTTATCCACCTAGTCTGTGAGACCCCCAGTAAGCTTCCTCCAAATGAATGGGTCTTGTCCCTTAAAAGCTGAAAACATTTGCGTTCTCAAGATTCTGTTCTCTTTAGCTAATACTTGACATTTTGGGAGAATCTTAAGTATCAAGGATATAAAAATAGCTTGGCATTTACATAGCACCTCTCTCCTCGGCTCAAAGAGCTCATTGTTATAAGAATGCACACAGGCATTTTACTCATCAGTGTGTCCTTCTAAAGGCACATCCCTTTCTAACACCTAATCTTATTTATTCCCATTTTCTTTTTATCAAGAAGGTATGTATATGCTTGTTTCCAGACTCATTTAAAATAACACAATTTTAGTAATCCAGTTGCTTCATTTGTATCCCAAACATAAATTAAATACAAGTAAATTATTCAGTATCTCTTACCATTTAGCAGCCATTTTTTCTTAATTTTTAAAATTCTCTTGTTAAGCTTCATCTGACAGATGTTTTGGTTTAATCATTTTTTTTGGCATTATAATACCTACATTTTCCATGTATGGGCAGTCTAACAGCCTCAGGGTTCAGAAACAGCCCCAAACCTGGAAGTGAATTATGCTTGACAATGACTGGTAGCCGAAACTGGCCAAGAAATGCTGAAAATACTCAAAGTGTGGAAGGCCCAGTGTGAAAGAAGAGGCCTGATGTGACCAGATGAGGTGGTGAAAGCCTAGTGCCAGTAGCATCAAACCGAGAAGTATCAGAAAAGAAGCAAGAAAGGGGAATTAAGAAGCAACAAGGAAGAAATAAAAACAATAGAGGGAGCTGAAACTATAGATTGAGCAAACAGCAGCAGAGCTTAGTAGTAACAGGGTCAGCAAAATACATACTGACTGATTGTAGCACCAAGTGTTCTCAACGAACAGGGCAATCTGGGGCCTGAAAGTCTAGAGACAAAGAAAATCAGAAACTTAAACAGACTCTGTGAAAATCATGATACTGCGGCACAATTATTATACAGATATTCAAATACTCAACAGATATTCAAATAACTCAACGCTTTACTCTTCTTTAAAACATATACCCATAGTGCCCCTGGTGAATAAAGGGGACTCTTCATCAAATCCACATGTGACCACTCTAAAATGTGTCATGCTCGTGAAAAGAAAATTTATTCTCTTCCCTTCAGGAGTTTACAATCAGCAAACATGAAACAAATCCAACCGAGATATATAGTTCATAAAAAGATGTACTTGGGAGTTTTAATGTTTGGTGAATCAAATCCCATGGCAAGTGGCGGTTCTAAAGGAGTAATTAAAGCAGTTTTCTCGAAAAATACCTTCATAAAATGGAAAAATCCAGTTACTATCCCTAACATCAACTGAAAATTTTTTATTTTCATTTAGAATGTTTGGTTTGCTTAAGGGGCTTCCAGAGCAACCTATAATAAAGAATGTACACCGTACAAACGGTAGCAGAACTACCCTACACTTCGATACACAGGAAAATGTTGTTTTCTGTTCTCCAACAGTGCTCCGATCTTCCCAGGCCTCCACCCCGCTAGGAGACAACTTTGATTTGCCAATCATCAGTATTGAGTTTCTTCTAATTTAAGCACTTTCCTTTCTGTTTATAAGCATTCATTTTTTTAAAAAAATTGCCGTAGTAAGAACACTTAACCTGAGATCTACCCTCTTAACAGATTTTAAGTGTATGATACAGTATTATTGTCTGTAGGCACTGTGTGTACAGCCGATCTCTAGAATTTATTCATCTTGCAGGACTGAAAGTTTATACCCATTGATCAGCAACTCCTCGTTTCCCCCTCCCCCAGCCCCTGGAAACCACCGTTTTATTCTTTGCCTCTATGAATTTGACTATTTTAGATACATCATAGAAAAAGAAGCAAGGAATCATGCAGTGTTTGTCACTCTGTGATTGGCTTATTTCGCTTAGCATTTCGTCCAGCTTTGCTATGATGAACGTCTATGTAAATGATGTCTTATTTTGCACCTCCTCCTTTTTTCTCTAGTGCATCTGGGTATAGGAGGGGCCTTGTTGGATTCTTATGGTGGTGGAGGGAAACGAGGTCCTCAGGTCTGATTGGTTTGCTCTCTGGCCTGGTGACTGCTAAGGAGCCACCTCTATCTCATCTTTTGTAATCTGTGCTGCTGCCATCCCTCGAGCCTGGACTCTCAGAAACTTTCCCAGGATTTAGAAATCCTCAGCTCTGTAGCCTTTGGAAAAATTGTACCTCAGAGTTCTGCAGTCCACTGGTACTCTTGGCACCTCCACATCTCATAAACCAGGGCACAAAGGGTCATTTGGCTCTCTTGCACACCAAGTATAGACCATGGGGCTCAGAATAGCCGTTCTACTCAACCATCTGTCATCTGCTACCACCCTCATGCCATCACCACATTGGAACTGCCTGTATATAGAGTTTCTCCCAAAGGTTTGCAAGCTCCCCCTGGCCCCTGTGCCAGGGGAAGTATGCCATGAAGCTAAATATTCTTGGACTCTCCCATGCCTCTCTGCATTTCCTAAAGCCACTTCTCCACACCAGATGGTTGAACCCAGAAGCTGGAATTGGCAGAGGGATGAGAACCTTGTATCTGACCTTCTTGTTCTCCCTCTCTCTTCTTTCTCTGTCCCACAATCCCACCAGACGAGAAGGGGTAAGCTTCAAGTTTTTCCCTCATCATATTTTTTCCCCCATTCCCTCATAAGTGGAGGGGGTATCTTCTCTACATTTAACAAATAAACTCTACAACCCAAGTCGCCCAGGCCTAAAGTAATTTAGAAAATCCTCTTTTCCTATCTAAAGCCTGGCATGCAAGCCCTTTGTTTTGTCACAAAGTCCTATTTGGAATGGCGGAAGTTTAATATTAACTCTTTCTTTTTAGATTCTTGCTGTACAGTCCTCATCCACACCCCCATTCTAGGCAGATGGCTGTAGCAGACTTGCTAAGGAGATGGGAATTTTCAAAGAATTACAAGAGAGAAAAATATATTAATTTGAAAAAAAGTTATGTAAATATGAAAGCATACTACAGAAATGGAAGTTAAAAAGAACTCAACGAGTTTTGAGTTCAGTGTTCAGAAGTAAGAATGCACAATACTGTCCAGGTGACACTGAGGAGAAAGGTTCTTGAGCAAGAGGGCTTGAGAAGGTTCTGGAGGACCAGTGGCCCCATGTTGTTTCAGGCTCCTCCCACTATCATGGACTCCTTGGTCCTCTACCCTCCTCTCCTTTCCCTGATATAGAATCTGTTTGCTATTTCTTTTAGGGGACAGCTCTTTCTGACACATTCAGAATTTTTTTCAGAAATATTTTTTCTCATTTTTTCTTTTAAAGATTTTATTTATTGCCTTTTTCTCCTCAAAGCCCCCCAGTACATAGTTGTATATTCTTCGTTGTGGGTCCTTCTAGTTGTGGCATGTGGAACGCTGCCTCAGTGTGGTTTGATGAGCAGTGCCATGTCCACGCCCAGGATTCGAACCAACGAAACACTGGGCCGCCTGCAGCAGAGCGTGAGAACCTAACCACTCGGCCACGGGGCCAGCCCCTCTAATTTTTTCGTAAATATTTTTCCCAGGGATGAATTGGTATCTCCTCAATACTGCTCTGTTGTACGGCTTTCCTCTTTTAATATTCGTAATTTCTCCTTATATCTTGGCATAATAGTTCCCCAAAGTGAATTCTTGTATTGTCTTGCCTTAGTTCAGTCTCTTAACCCACATGGACACAGGTGTGTGCACAAACGCACACACACACACGCAAACACCTAACTAAATGACGTAAAGAAAGTGTTCTGACCTCACCAAGCATTAATGTTCTCCTCTGGGAAATGTGTATCTCAATCCATAAATCCTTTCCCTCTGACATTTATCAACTCTCTGAGCTTTCATTTATTTAGCTGAAAATGTGAGATCTTAAACTCCTATGCTCCTAACCCTTTCACAAAGTAATTGGGTGGAATAGACAGAACAATGACCCGCCCCCCCAAAGATGTTCACATCCTAATCCTCAAAATCTGTGAATATGGGTTACACGGCAAAGGAGAATTAAGATTGTAGCTTAAATTAAGGTTTCTAATCAGCTGGGCTTAAAATAGGGAGAGTATCCTAAATTATCTAGGTAGGCCCAATGTAAGCACAAATCCAGTTAAAAGTGGAAGAGGAGGGGCTGGCCCCATGGCCGAGTGGTTAAGTTCACGCACTCCGCTGCAGGCGGCCCAGTGTTTTGTTGGTTCGAATCCTGGGCGCGGACATGGCACTGCTCATCAAACCACGCTGAGGCAGCATCCCGCATGCCGCAACTAGAGGCACCCACAACAAAGAGTATGCAACTATGAGCCGGGGGGCTTTGGGGAGAAAAAGGAAAAAAAAAAATGGAAGAGGGAAGCAGAAGAAAAGGTCAGAGTGATGCAGTGGGAGGACTCCACTTGTCATTGCTTGCTTTGAAGATGGGCACAAGCCAAGGAATGCAGGCAGCCTCTAGAAGCTGGAAAGAGCAAGGAAACAAATTTACCCCTAGAGCTTCCAGAAAGGAATTCAGTCCTGCCAAGACCTCAATTTTAGACTAGTGAGACCCATGCTGGGCTTCCAACCTAAAGAAATGTAAGAGAATAAAATTCTTTTAAGCCACTAAGTTTGTGTAAATTTGTTTTATGGCACTTAAAATTGTTTTAAACCACAAAGTTTTGATCATTTGTCACGGTGGCCATAGAATATACTGGGTGACACAGGAAACATTCCTTAATCTCTCTGAAATTCAATTTTCTTACTGTAAAGTGGTGATAATCATGACCCCGGACCCTGGACTTAAACTGAGTCCTGACTCAACCCTAACTCTATTTGGATTCAAACTCTACTGCTAAATGAGTAACAAACCAGTTGATATGAAAAATAAAAATGCATTCAAGTATATTTCTTTGCCCACAAGCTCTATTTACATTATGGCACCAATGTAAGACTCAACGAGCTAATGTGGATATCGAGTCTAGCACATAGCTGGCTCACTGGAACCTTTAGCTCCTTTCCCTTTCCTTGACCACCCGAAGAACCCCAGGGATGTATGGAACCTGGCAGATTCCAATTACACCTTATGCATACCCTGCAAGGGGAAAGGACTACTGTGCTACAGAACTGAGATATTTCAAAGATTGCTGAAGCAGAAATACAGGCCAATTTGAATGAGGGCAGTTAAAAGAGACGACTCTCACTTTCCTGGAGTTTATTTACCTGTTCCCAGCTTCACCTTGTGCAGTTCAGTGCATTGACTTGCCCACAGGGCCTTTCACTATTTCTTTCAGAAAAAGAGAGAGGCAAGGAAAAAACAAAATAGTGCTGGGGTCATTTAAAGTCATCTAGAAAGCAGTGGCAGTTAAGATTAAACTTCAAAGCAAATAAGAGTGTTGTCCAAAGGGTCACGCTGTTAAAAATAATAATAAGTAGGTCACAATTCAATTCTTATTCTGTGGTTTCTTAGTACATTTCATTCCTCTCCTTTTCCTCCAACCTCAGCTCTAAGTTTTCAGTCACTCCAGGAATTAACCTGCATAAAAGGGACAAGACAGTTGGAAAAAAATGCTACCTTCTCCCATCTGAAATAGCGATTTGACATTTTATGTGAATACCAACCAAATCACAAATTGAAAAGCAGAAAATTTTAGAGCATACAAATTAAAAAGAAATCCTGAAGGTTGCTGATAGCACAGAGGTTGGAAGAAAGAATTTTTCTTTAGGACCCAGATAGAACAAATTATAATACCACTAGGGGATCTCACTTTAAGCAAATTTGACACACGAAAATCAAGATTTATGTGATATAATTCAGGAATTGCTTACTCAACTTGCAAAAGAATTCAAACAATGATGCCTGAAAATAGGCAACTCCCCTAATGCTTTTTTTTAACGATTTTTTTAAGGCAATTAATATCTGGTTTTCCAGAAACACCTCTGTTGCATAAGACAGCTTGCACCTGTTCATTCCTGGAGGGACCTTTATTTGAATTTGTTCCTAGATTTACAAGAAGACCCATAGCTTTTATATATTCTCTATCACATTGATTCTTTTTTAGATTGTCTTAATGTGTAACTCATAAAAGCTAAGTGTGGAGCTAAATTTTATTCTTCTGCTCTAAAAGGAGTCAAAAGCCTGAAATTCAATGACCTTTGATGAATCTATCCAGAGCACAGGAAATGCTCACGCTAAGGATTTTGGGCCAGATTCTGGCCAAGACTTTGAAATAGCTCTTGCCTGATTACATGGCTGATGGATAACAATGAGAAGCTTCGTTTGGTTTTGTAGCTTGTGGCTGCATTAACTTTGGCATAGGGTTTATTATCCTATGGATTTTCACTCTTTTGAAAAGAGCAGATAGGACTCAGCTGAGTTCTAACTGGTGGCCCCTGAAGCAAGCCTTTCCTACAGCGAAGATCTGCCCCTGGGTGAGTAGCATTGTTGTCTGGCAAAAGAAGAGATTTGAGTCAAGGTCTTAAAACCTCGGGCTCTGGAAATAGATGGACCTGAGAGAAAATGTCTCCACCACCTACTAATTAGATGAATTTGAGCATATTGCTTGAACTCTGAGTTTCAGTTATTTTGTATATTAAATGGTGTGATGATTAAATTTTGTATGTCAACTTAACTAGGCCATGGTGCCCAGTTGTTTGGTCAAACACTAGTCTACATGCTGCTGTGAAGGTATTTTGTAGACGCCATAACCATCTACAATCAGGTGACTTTGAACAACAGAGATTATCCTCAATAATGTGGATGGGCTTCATTCAATCAGTGAAAGGCCTTAAGAGCAAAAATTGAGGTTTCCTGAAAAAGAAGGAATTCTGCTTCAAGACTGTAACATAAAAATCATGCCTGAGTTTTCAGCATTCCAGCCAGCCCTACAAATTTCAGACTTTCCAGCGTCCACACAATTGTGTGAGCCAATTCCTTAAAAATAAATCTCTCTCCCTCTATCTCTATCTATCTGTCTATCTGTCTATCTATCCATCCATCAATCCTGTTCATTCTGTTTCTCTGGACAACTCTGACTGATACCAATTTTGTTATCAAGAGTGGCTCTAGAGGAACATATTCTTAAGTATGACTTTTCTGAATTGCTTCTGAAGTTTCTGGAATTGGTTCTCTAATTTGATTAGATTTAAATGCGCTGATGACTCTATTTCCAGCAGTAAAGAGGGTACTGATAATCCATGGAAATAGATCATATTATGTCAGTGTGACAAAAGAAATGTACAAAATACCACTATTGGATATTCCTAATCAAATCCTTGCAAGAGGCAAGGTTCTGGATGACCATATATTTGATACCTTAGAACATTTTGGCAAACTAACAAGTATAATGAGATGGACTACTTGCCCCTAATTGATCTGGACGACATGGGGAAAGAAAATGATGAGTTCAGGGATTCAAATTCACCTCTAGCACCACATAGATGACCTTAAAATGTCTACTTTGCCTTGAAAGAAATTCTTACCTCCTGTAGCCATAAAACTGAGATTTATGAAAACAAGGCCCCAAATTTCCTGCAACGAGTGGCTGAATTATAATGCAAATTGAATTCCAAATTTTACAAGGTGTTGAAATAAGGACATTGATTGGAAAGGAATGGAGTCCTGAAAATTGGAATGGGACATATGGGTAAATCTTTGAAGCTGGGGCCACTGAGTCTTCTTTGCCAGTAGAAAAAGCCCCTCCACCCTCAAATGAGGAGATTAACCCTGCCTTGCCTAATGAAATTGTAATGACAGTCCCTAAAGGAATTGCCTTGAAAGACATGGCTGATTCTCCTGAGGACATGCTCCACCAACCCTCTTTGCTTCTAGACCCGTAGCTAGACTCAAGGTCCAGCAGGACCCAAAAGATTAGGTACAAAGAATGACCCATAGGAGATGCACTACACTCCAAAAGACTACATGGTTTTTACAAATTATACAGAAGGAATCTGGGGAACATGAGTGGGAATTGATATTATGGTTGTGGGATAATGGTGGAAGGAACATAACGTTGGATCGGGCTGAATTTATTGGACCCACTAAACAAAGATTCTGAATTTAATCTTGTAACTTGAGGAGTTATAAAGGGCTCTAACTGTTTTCTTGGGTTTTTTGGTTGGCTGAAACATAGACCAAAAAGTGGCCTACATTAAGTGCAATTGAAATGCCAGAACGTCCTTGGTATACTGCAGAAGAATATATCCAAAGGCTCAGGGATATTGAAATGTTACAGTGGATTTATCATGTAAGATCTGCTCACCCCCATGGCCAAGGGGCCAGAAGACACACCTTTACCATAACTGTGAAAAATGAATTTGTGAAAGGAGCCTCAACATCCTTGAAGAACTCTCTGGTCACTCTTCTCTATAGGTCAGAGATTATAGTGGGAACTGCTGCCACTGAACTGGGTTCCTTAAACGTCATGGGGATCATTGGATCCTAGGTCAGCAAGAGCCACTGGTGGCACTTAACCACCAAAGACAAGTTGGGAATGGTTACCATAATGGACAGCAGAGTCAAAGCTGCAATCAGAATAGCCTGACTCACAGAGACCCATGTTGTTGGCTAGTTGATGACAGTTTCCCTGCAATAGGAATAGACGGGTAGTCTACTAAATTCTTACCTGATTTCCATATGTGGAAAAGTTCCAGGTCAAGTGATAGAAGTCTAACATGAATCACCAAAACAGAGAGTCATAGCCCCTGAGTCAATTCCCAGACTTGAGACACTTTACATACCCAGAGACCCTTGAATGAAGAGGAGACCATGTACCCTGGAGAGGGACCCACTTACACTTCCAAAATTTATACTGTTAATCTCTCTCTCAGCCTCCCCCAAAGAGACCTACAGCTTTTCACAAAGGTGACTGTAAATTGGGGAAAATGAAATAATCAGATTTTGGCGGGATGACTGGACCATAGCTCTGAAATGACGCTAATTCCAGGAAACACAAAATGTCGCTGTGGTCCAACTTATAGAGGTCAAGTGATCAATAGAATCTTAGCTCAGGTCTGTCTCACAATGAGTCTCTGAACTCAGCCTGAAGTTATTTCCCCAGTTCCAAAATGTACAATTAGAATAGAAATATTTAGCAAGTGGCAGAATCTCCACATTGTTTCTCTGACCTGCGAAGCATGGTAGGAAAGGCCAAGTAGAAGCCACTAGAACTGCCTCTACATAGGAATATAGTCAACCAAAATCAATACTGCATTTCTGGAAGTATTGCAGAGATTAGTGGCATCATCAAGGACTTGAAGGATGCAGGGGTGATGATTCCCACAGCATCCCCATTCAACTCACTTCTTTGGCCTATGAAGAAAACAGATAGTTCTCAGAGAATGACAGTGGATTATCATAAACTTAACCATGTGGTAACTCCAATTGCAGCTGCTGTTCCAAATGTGATTTTCTTGTTTGAGCGAATTAACACATCTCCTGGTACCTGGTGTGTAGCCATCGATCTGGAAAAAGCTTGTTTCTCTATATCTGTTAGAAAAGAACACTGGAAGCAGTTTTCTTTTAGCTGGCAAAGCCAGAAATACACCTTCACTGTCCTACTTTGGGGGCATATCAACTCTCCAGCTCTATGTCATAATTTAGTCTTCAAGGACTTTGATTGCCTCTCTTTTCCACAAGACATCACACTGGTCTATTATATTGATAATATTATGCTGATTGGAACTACCCAGTAAGAAGTGGCAACTACTCTAGACTTATTGGCAAGACATTTGCATGTCAGAAGGTGGGAAATAAATCCGACAAAAATTCAGGGCTCTCCCACCTCAGTGAAGTTTTTAGGGGTCCAGTGGTGTGGGCATGTCGAGCTATCCCTTCTGAGGTGAAGGCTAAGCTCTTCCATCTGATCCCTATCGCAGCCGAAAGATAAGCACAATGCCTAGTGGGTCTCTGGATTTTAGAGGCAGCACTCTTTTAGCAGTGCTATTCTGGCCCGTTTACTGAGTGATTACAAAAGCTGCTAGTTTTGAGTGGAGCCTAGAACAAGAGAAAATTCTGCAACAAGTCTATGCTGCTTGCTAGCTGCTCTGTCACTTGGGCCACTAGATCCTGTAGATACAATGGTGCTTGCATTGTCAGTGGTGGATAGGGACACTGTTTGTAGCCTTTCACAAATCCAATAGGTAAATCACAACTCAGACCCTTAGGATTCTAGAGCAAAACCCTGCCGTCCTCTCCAGATAACTACTCTTCTTTTGAGAAACAGCTTTTGGCTTGCTACTGGGCGTTAGTAGAGACTGAATGTTCAACCATGGGCCACCAAGTTACCACGTGACCTGAGCTGCCCATCATGAAATGGCTGTTGTCTGACCCACCAAGCCATAAAGTTGGATGTGACCAGCACTACTCCATCATCAAAGGAAATGGTGTATATGTGATCAGGCTTGAGCAGACTCTGAAGGCACAAGTAAGTTACATAAGAAAGTAGCCCAAATGCCCATGGTCCCCACTCCTGCTACATTAAGTGCTCTCTCCTGGCCCACACCTATAGGTGCACAGGGAGCTCTGTGGTTAGCTTACTAGAGAATAGAAAGCTCAGGCCTGGTTTACAGATGGTTCCATGCAATATGCAGGCACCACCCCAAGTGGACGCAGCAGCACTGAAGCCCCTTCTGAAATATCCCTGAGGAGAGTGGTGAAGGAAACTCCTCCCAGTGGGCAGATCTTAAAGCAGTGCACCTATTTCTTTATTTTTCTTGGAAGGAGAAACGGCCAGAGGTGCTATCATATTCCAATTCAAGGTCTGTGGCCAATGATTTGGCAGGACGGGCAAAGACTTCGAAGGGATGTGATTGAAATATTGGTGACAAGAAGGCCTAGCGAAAAGATATGTGGATGGACCTCTTTGAATGGACAAAAAAAAAAAATGAAAGTATTTGTGTCTTATGTGAATGCTTACAAAAGGGCAACCTCAGCAGAGCAGGATTCTAATGATCAGGGGCACGAGATGCTCTGCTCTGTGGATATGAGTCAATCTCTTTACTAAAGCCACCCTGTAATTGCCCAATGGGTTCATGGACAAAGTGGCTATGGTGGCAAGGATGGAGTTTAGGCCTGGGCTCAGCAACATGGACTTCCTCTCTTCAAGGCCAATGTGGCTACATCCAATGCTGGGTGCCCAATTTGACACCAATACTGAGTGTTCAACGTGGCATCATTCCCCAGTGATCAGTCAGCTACCCAGTGATAGGTGGCAGGCTGATTACATTGGACCACTTCTATCATGGAAAGGGCAGCGCTTTGTTCTTACAGGAGTAAACCCTTACTCTGGATACACATTTGCCTTCCTTGCACACAGCACTTCTGCCAAACTACCAATCCATGGATTAAGATAATTAATACCTTGTCCACTGGCACGGTATTCCACGCAGCATTGCTTCTGACCAAGGAACTCACTTCGTAGCAAATGAAATGCAGCAGTGGTCCCTTTCTCATGGAATTCACTGGTCTTACCCTGTTCCCCATCATCCTGAAAGAGCTGGCTTTATAGAACTGTGGAAAAACCTTTTAAAGACTCAGTTACAGTGCCAGCTAGGATGTAATACTTTCTCCAGGAGCCTGTATCTGCTCTAAATCAGCATCCAGTACATGGCGCTGTTTCTCCCACAGCCAGGGTTCCTGAGACCAAGAATTAGGGGGTAGAAATGGGTGTAGCACCACTCACTATTACCCATAATGATCCAGAAGCAAAATTTTGTTTCCTGTACCCACAACCTTATGCTCTGCTGATCTAGAAGTCTTAGTTCCAAAGGGAGGAGTGCTTCCACCAGGAGACATAATGATTCCTTTTAAATGGAAGATTGCCACTGGGCCACTTTGAGCTCCTCATGTCTCCAAATTAACAGGCAAAAAGGGAGTTACAGTACTGGCTAAGGTGATTGATCTTGAATACCAAGGAGAAATTGGACTGCTTTTACACACTGAGGTAGAAAAAAGTATGTCTAGAATCAGCAGGCCCCTTAGGACGTCTCTAAGTACAACCATGCCCTGTGACTAAAGTCAATGGAAAACTGCAGTAACCTAATTCAAGCAGGACTACTGATGGTCCAGACACCTCAGGAATGAAGGTTTGGTTCACCTCTCCAGGCAAAGAACCATGGCCAACTGAGGTGCTTGCTGAGGGCAAAAGGAATATGGAATGGGTACTGAAAACAGGTAGTTACAAGTACCAGCTACAACCATATGACCAGTTGCGGAAATGAGAACTGTAATTGTCATGAGTATTTCTTCCTTATTTTGTTATGAATATATCTGTTTGTGTGTATAAATATATATATTTATAGTTTTATAAATATAAGTGTATAGTTATATATAAATATGCAATATTTAATTCAGTTAATAATAAACAATATATAATACACAAATAATATACAATATAAATATTTATATATTTATATTGACGTAAATACTTTTATTTACAAATATTTATATTTATAAAAATATAAATAAATAATACATAATATGTAAATAAATACGTAGTTACTTATAGTTTTATAAATATACAATTTTAACTTACAGTTTTATTTATATATTTATAGTTGTTTAATTTATTGTGTTAGTGTAAATAAATGTATATATTTATACATATTTTGTGTTTGTGTGAATGTATGTTTGTGTGTATATTTATGTTTGTTTTCTTCTCTCTCTTATCCCCTTATAATATACTACATAAATGTGTCACAGTATTTAAGTACCATTGACGTTACATCCTAGTATTTAAGTTACAGGACATCAAAAAGAAAAGAGGTCATCCAAGCACTGTGCATCCTCTTCTGAGGAAATGGTTAGCACGTGTTTGATTGTATGTAGGATGGTTGTATCTGCTAGGGAGAAGTATGACTTTTTCATTGCCTTTATCTGGAGATTAAGTATGGTTTGAGTAGATGTGTATGGTTGCCTAGTTCACAATGAGTGGACAGTGGTGGTTAAATTTTATGTTTCAGATTGGACAGGCTGTGGTGACGAGTTGTTTGGTCAAACACTAGGTCATGCTGTGTAGGTATTTTGTAGATGTGAGTAACACCTACAATCAATTGACTTAACACAAAGGATATTATTCTTATTAATATGGATTGGACTTCTCCAGTCAGTTGAAGGCCTTCAGAGCAAAAATGAGGTTTCCCATCCTCAGGACTGTAGCAGAAATCCTGCCTGAGTTTCCAGCCTCTCAGCCTGCCCCACAGATTTCAGACTCAAGACTGCAACATCAACTTCCGTCTGAGTGTCCAGCATGCTGGCCTGCTCTAGATTTCAGATTTGCCAGCCTCCACAATCACATGAGCCAATTTCTTAAAATAAGTGTCTCTCTCTATATGTATACATACATACATATATCTTATTGGTTCTGTTTCTCTAGAGAGCCCTGACTGATACAAATGAGGATACTAATAGCTTCTACATTATTGGCTTGCTATGCGAATCAAAGGAAATAATGTGTGTTAATAACTGAAAACGTTCCTGGCACACAGTAAACCTTCAATAAATGATGACAGTAGTGGTAGTGATGACCATTATATTATCTCATAGACATCTTTGAGGAGTTCTTTAGCGGCACAGCCTGTATTTGCCAAGCAGCAACAGGATGATTCAAAGAAGCCTTTCAATATCTTCGCTTCAAACAGCAGTGATGGGTCAATCAATACCTTCTGCTTCTGCAGGTCGTGAACATGACCCGTCACTCTTCCTCAACAAGTGGAGGCGTGGAATGGGAAAGTGAATGCCACAGCATTGCAGGTAATCAGGAGATCTGTTTAACTCAATTCATGACAACTGGAGAAATTTTAAGTCACAACGTAATATGAGGTTTCTGTGTCAGTACCAGGGAGCAAAGTCTAAAGCCAAATCATAAACAGGGCCAAAACAGAGGAGGGAAGCATCGGGTGAAGCCAAATGGATCAGAGGCTAAAGGATGATCTATTCTTGAAAGGGTTCTATATCAGTCAGGGTCCAGTCAAGAAAACAGAAACCACATTAGTAACTTGGAATGGGAAATTTTTTTTTTTCAAAGATTGGCACCTCAGCTAACAACTGTTGCCAATCTTTTTTATTTTCTGCTTTTTCTCCCCAAATTTCCAAAGTACACAGTTGTATATTTTAGTTGTGGGTCTTTCTAGCTGTGGCCTGTGGGATGTTGCCTCAGCATCGCCTGATGAGTGGTGCCATGTCCGCATCCAGGATCCGAACCAGCAAAACCCTGGGCTGCCGAAGCGGAGTGCATGAACTTAACCACTTGGCCACAGGGCCAGCCCCTGGACTGGGAAATTTTTTTTTTTTTTTTAGTATATTATGTTTACCTCTATTTTTTTTTTAATTGAGTTATTGACAGGTTACAATCTTGTGAAATTTCAATTATACATTAATGTTTGTCAGTCATGTTGTAGGTGCACCACTTCACCCTTTGTGCCCACCCCCCACCCCACCTTTCCCCTGGTATCCACTAAACTGTTCTTGGTCCATAGTTTTAAATTCCTCATATGAGTGGAGTCATACACAGATTATCTTTCTCTCGCTGGCTTATTTCACTTAACATAATTCTCTCAAGGTCCATCCATGTTATTGCAAATGGAATGATTTTGTTCTGTTTTGCAGCTGAGTAGTATTCCATTGTATATATGTACCACATCTTCTTTATCCATTCGTCTGTTGATGGGCACTTAGGTTGCTTCCACGTCTTGGCTATTGTAAACAGTGCTGCAATAAACATTGGGGTGCACAGGACTTTTGGGATTGCTGACTTCAGGCTCTTTGGATAAATACCCAGTAGTGGGATGGCTGGATCGTATGGTAGTTCTATTTTTAGTTTTTTGAGGAATCTCCATACTGTGTTCCATAGTGGCTTCACCAGTTTGCATTCCCACCAGCAGTGTATGAGGGTTCCTTTTTCTCCGCAACCTCTCCAACATTTGTTGCTTTTAGTTTTAGATATTTTTGTCATTCTAACGGGTGTAAGGTGATATCTTAGTGTAGTTTTGATTTGCATTTCCCTGATGATCAGCGATGATGAGCATCTTTTCATGTGCCTATTGGCCATCAGTATATCTTCTTTGGAGAAATGTCTGTTCATGTCTCCAGCCCATTTTTTGATTGGGTTGTTTGATGTTTTGTGGTTGAGTTGCGAGAGTTCTTTATATATTATGGATATTAAGCCTTTGTCAGATATATGACTTGCAAATATTTTTTCCCAGTTAGTGGGTTGTTGTTTTGTTTCAATCCTGTTTTCATTTGCCTTGAAGAAGCTCTTTAATCTGATGTAGTCCCATTTGTTTATTCTTTCTATTGTTTCCCTTCTCTGAGAAGGCATGGTGTCCGAAAAGATCCTTTTAATACTGATGTCAAAGAGTGTACTGCCTACGTTTTCTTCCAGAAGCCTTATGGTTTCAGGTCTCACCTTTAGGTCTTTAATCCATTTTGAGTTTATTTTGGTGAATGGTGAAAAAGAATGGTCAATTTTCATTCTTTTACATGTGGCTTTCCAGTTTTCCCAGCACCATTTGTTGAAAAGACTTTCTTTTCTCCATTGTATGCCCTCAGCTCCTTTGTCAAAGATAAGCTGTCCATAGATGTGTGGTTTTATTTCTGGGCTTTCAATTCTGTTCCATTGATCTGTGCACCTGTTTTTGTACCAGTACCATGCTGTTTTCATTACTGTAGCTTTGTAGTATGTTTTGAAGTCAGGGATTGTGATGCCTCCCATTTTGTTCTTTTTTCTCAGGATTGCTTTAGAAATTCGGGGTCTTTTGTTGCCCCATATGAATTTTAGGATTCTTTGTTCTAATTCTGTAAAGAATGTCATTGGGATTCTGATTGGGATGGCGTTGAATCTGTAGATTGCTTTAGGTAGAATGGACATTTTAACTATGTTTATTCTTCCAATCCATGTACATGGAATGTCTTTCCATCTCCTTATGTCGTCATCCAATTCTCTCAGAAAGGCCTTGTAATTTTCATTATATAGGTCCTTCACTTCCTTAGTTAAATTTACCCCAAGGTATTTTATTCTTTTTGTTGCAATTGTGAGCGGTATTGTATTCTTGAGTTCTTTTTCTGTTGGTTCATTACTGGAGTATAGAAATGCTACTGATTTATGCAAATTGATTTTATACCCTGCAACTTTGCTGTAGTTGTTGATTACTTCTAACAGTTTTCCAATGGATTCTTTGGGGTTTTCTATATATAAGATCATGTCGTCTGCAAACAGTGAGAGTTTCACTTCTTCCCTCCCTATTTGGATTCCTTTTTCTTGCCTGATTGCTCTGGCCAGGACCTCCAGTACTATGTTAAATAAGAGTGGTGATAGAGGGCATCCTTGTCTCGTTCCTGTTTTCAGGGGGATAGGGTTCAGTTTTTGCCCATTGAGTATGATGTTGGCTATGGGTTTGTCATATATGGCCCTTATTATGTTGAGGTAGTTTCCTTCTATGCCCATTTTGTTCAGAGTTTTTATCATAAATGGCTGTTGGATCTTGTCAAATGCCTTCTCTGCATCTATTGAGATGATCATGTGGTTTTTATTCCTCAGTTTGTTGATGTGGTGTATCACGTTGATTGATTTGCGGATGTTGAACCATCTCTGTGTCCCGGGTATGAATCCCACCTGATCCTGATGTATGATTCTTTTGATGAATTGCTGAATTCTGGTTGCCAAAATTTTGTTTAGAATTTTTGCATCTATGTTCATCAGTGATATTGGCCTGTAGTTCTCTTTTTTTGTGGTGTCCTTGTCAGGTTTTGGTATCAGCGTGATGTTGGCCTCATAGAATGTGTTAGGAAGTGTTCCATCTTCCCTAATTTTTTGGAATAGCTTGAAAAGGATAGGTATTAAATCCTCTCTGAAAGTTTGGTAGAATTCCCCAGGAAAGCCATCTGGTCCTGGGGTTTTATTCTTTGGGATGTTTTTGATTGCTGTTTCAATCTCTTTCCTTGTGATTGGTCTGTTCAAATTGTCTGCCTCTTCTTGAGTGAGCTTTGGGAGATTGCAGGAGTCCAAAAATTTATCCATTTCCTCTAGGTTATCCATTCTGTTGGCATATAGTTTTTTGTAGTATTCTCTTATAATCTGTTGTATTTCTGCAGAGTCTGTTGTTATTTCTCCTCGCTCATTTCTGATTTTGTTTATTTGAGCTTTCTCCCTTTTTTTCTTTGTAAGTCTGGCTAGTGGTTTGTCAATTTTATTTATCTTCTCAAAAAGCCAGCTCTTTGTCTCATTGATCCTTTCTACTGCATTTTTTGTTTCAATAGTATTTATTTCTGCTCTGATTTTTATTATTTCTCTCCTTCTGCTGACTTTGGGCTTCATTTGTTCTTTTTTCTCTAGTTCAGTTAGGTGTGCTTTAAGGTTGCTTATTTGGGATTTTTCTTGTTTGTTAAGATGTGCTTGTATTGCGATGAATTTTCCTCTTAATACAGCTTTTGCTGTATCCCATATGAGTTGGTATGGCATGCTATCATTTTCATTTGTTTCCAGGTATTTTTTTATTTCTTCTTTAATTTCTTCAATGATCCATTGCTTGTTCAGTAGTGTGTTGTTTAGTCTCCACATCTTTGTGCCTTTCTCAGCTTTTTTCTTGTAATTAATTTCTAGCCTTGTAGCACTATGATCTGAGAAGATGCTTGTTATTATTTCAATTTTTTTAAATTTGTAGAGGCTTGCCTTGTTTCCCAACATATGGTCTATCCTAGAGAATGTTCCATGTGCACTTGAGAAGAATGTGTATTCAGCTCTTTCAGGGTGGAGTGATCTATATATGTCTATTAAGTCCAATTGTTTTAGTTTTTCATTCAGCTCCACTATTTCTTTGTTGATTTTCTGTCTGGATGATCTGTCCATTGATGTGAGTGGGGTGTTGAGGTCCCCTACTATTATTGTGTTGTTTTTAACATCTTCCTTTAGGTCTGTTAATAGTTGCTTTATGAATCTTGGTGCTCCTGTGTTGGGTGCATAGATATTTATAAGAGTTATTTCTTCTTGATGAAGTGTCCCTTTGATCATTATATATTGTCCCTCTGTGTCTCTCTTTACCTGTCTTATTTTGAAATCCACTTGGTCTGATATGAGAATTGCAACACCTGCCTTTTTTTCCTTGCTATTTGCTTGAAGTATTGTCCTCCACCCTTTCACCCTGAGTCTGTGTTTGTCCTTGGGGCTGAGGTGTGTTTCCTGGAGGCAACAAATTGTTGGATCTTGTTCTTTAATCCATCTTGCCACTCTGTGTCTTTTTATTGGAGAGTTCAATCCATTCACATTGAGAGTGATTATTGATGCATGTGGACTTAATGCTGTCAATCTGTCGCTCATTATCTTGTTTTCCTGTGTTTCTTTTCCTGTGTGCTTTAGACTACCCATTTAATACTGCAATTTCTTATGCTGGGTTTCTTAGATTTTTCCTTATCTATGATTTGTGACTCTGTTCTGTACTTTACTTTAGTGTCTACCTTGAAGTTTGTATTTAGAATCTCGTGTATAATATAGTCTATTCTCTGGTGGTCTCTTACTCACTCGACCAATACTGATTTAGACCCTTTGCTCTTCCCCTCCTAAATAATTATTTTCATTTTTTATTCCAACTCGTCTTATTAATTTGTAGTTAGAGTGCTAAGATCGTCCTTGTTTTGGTAGTTTCCTTACTTTTACCCTAATGCTATAGTTGAATATTTGCTATCCTGTTCTGGTTCTATCCATCGGTCTCCCTAGTCTGTGGATTGTGTCCCCTTTCTCCCTTTTTTCTTTTTTCAAGTATGAGAGCCTTCTTGAGGATTTCTTGTAATGGAGGGCTTTTAGTTACAAATTCCCTTAACTTTTGTTTGTCTGGAAAAGATTTAATTTCTCCCTCATATCTGAAGGAAATTCTTGCTGGATAGAGTATTCTTGGCTGAAGGTTTTTATCCTTTAAAGCTTTGAATATATCACTCCATTCTCTCCTAGCTTGTAGGGTTTCTGTAGAGAAATCCACTGACAGTCTGATAGGGGCTCCTTTATAGGTTATTCTCTTTTTTTTCCTTACTTCCCTGAGTATTCTCTCCTTATCATTCCTATTTGCCAACTTTACTATTATGTGCCTTGCGGTGGGTCTTTTTACATTGACAAATCTAGGAGATCTAAAACCCTCCTCTACACACATTTCTCTGTTGATCCCTAGATTTGGGAAGTTCTCTTCAATAATTTCGTTAAGCACACTTTCTGCTCCATTTTCCTTTTTCATATTCTCGGGAATTCCTATGATCCTTATGTTCTTACTCCTCATTGAATCCATTATCTCTCGGAGATTTTCCTCATTTTTTTAATTCTTAGTTCTCTTTCTTCCTCTGTCTGGCGCCATTCAGCCTGTCTGTCCTTGATTATGCTAATTTGCTCCTCAATGTTGTCTACACGGGCATTCAGGGAATCCATATTCTGTTTTATCTGGTCCATTGTGTTTTTCATCTCAAGTAATTCTGTTTGATTCTTCTTTATGATTTCAATCTCTTTTGTGAAGTAACTCCAGAACTCGGCTTGTTTCTCTATCTTTCTCTCTACCTCATTGAGTTTTTTGATTATAGCTGCTCTGAATTCATTATCACTTAGTTTACCTAATTCCAAGTCCTCAGGACTTAATTCTGTGTTTTTATTGTTTTCCTTCTGGTCTGGGGCTTTTATAAATTGCTGGATGGTAGAGGAGCAGTTTTTTCTCATGGTGGTAGAATTCAGTTGCAGTTACAGCCTGTCGCCACTAGATGGGGGTCGAGAGTGGCGTGTTAGCTCTCCACCTTGGGGCAAGATGGCTGTGCCCACTGGCTTTGCTGGGGGGGAGGGGCTGTTACTCACCCGCCGGTCTGGGTTCAGATCAGTTCTGTTCTCTGGTCTCCCAAGGCCCTTGATTTATAGGGTCCCCACGGATGGAAGCTTTCCCCCCGTCAGCGGGTCTCCACTGAACCAGCGGCAGGAGTCCTGGATGTTCCCCCGGTCATGCGGCCCCTCCCCCGCTCCCTCCCGACCCGCCCCGCAGCCATTGCAGACTCTAGGGGAGGGAGCGATGTTCTCTCCTACCGTTCCAGTGCCTCCAAGGGTTTAAGCAAGGTTATGATCTCCGCCTTCTTGGTATTGTAGGTCTCTAACGAGCTGGCATTATGTTTATTCTCTGAAATTCAGTTCTTCCAATCTTTTGTTGTATTTTGGAGGGGAGAGAATCCCGGGTCAGCTCACCCCGCTGTTTTGCTCCACCCACTCCTGGACTGGGAGAATTTAACATAAAAATTATTAACTAGTAACAAGGGATTGACTTCTAAGGGTAGAGAAGGGTAGTCTTCTAAGGGCAAAGAAAACTCTTAATAATTCAGAAATGGCAGATGCAGTGTGCAGCCATTACTTCTAAGACAGAGAGTGCCCAAGGAAGGAACAAACTTGGAAAAGACTCCACTCCATGGCTCAGACTCACCTCATCGGAGAGGATGTTTCTGGACATGTGTAGCCCATTGGATGACGGGGAAGTTTGCTGAGATGTCACAGGCCAGGACTGGCTGGCAGGAAACTGGCCTGGTTGGGAGGCGGGGTGGGGGGGTGCTGGTGGAATTCACTGGAAAGCTTCCCACTAGGGTGGTGATGGAAATCACTGGAAAGTGTGTGCCTCAGGATCTCCCATGCCCTACTGGTGGGAAAGCCACCTGCTATGCCATGAAAGCAAGAAAAATACAGTGACAGAAAGCGAAGAGAAGCCCCTTCCTATTGCAGTGTCTCTCACATGCTCTCTAATGTCAAGGACTAACATTGCACCAGCTGACAAAGGAGAAATGTTTCAGGGACCATCTCCAGTAGCACAAATCCGGGCAAAGTAGGGTGAATTTGGAGCTGAGACATTGATAACTGGCATAAGTTCAAAGTAGGTAAAATGAAGGCACAGATTTGGAGAAATGTCCAGAGTCCATCAAGGTGATTTTCAATGTCACAGTCATGACCTCTGACAAGTGAATAGTGGGACTAATGAGTAAAATATCATGGATATAATGGCTCTCACAATTAATCTGCTCCTAAATATGTCACTGTAAGTTCTCTGAGGCTGCACTCCCTGACCCAGTTCTTAAAAGAAATGTTATACACCGGCTCCCTATTTGTCTCAGCAGGTTTGTCTAAGACCTGATGAGATGTCTACAGCATACTCTGTGTATTGCTTCATGCCTAATACTAGTAACATCCCAGAGAGTAAGCTAGAACTAAAGAAAGGGAGATTTGGAGTAAACATTAGCTACAGGAGCACATAAACTCAATTTTAATATTTTAAAATTTAATTAACTGTTACTATGAATTGTATGACTGATTCACCAACTAATTCAGTAAAATAGTCTAACTAGTTGCTATGGCAATTTGATTTAACTTCCTAACCATACTATCATGTAATGGATTCGTTGAGAGGCACTGGGAAATCTTTCCGAGTGAAATGTCTAAGAAGAGAAGTTTACCAACCAGGTTCTAAAAGGACTTAATTTAGGTATAACAACTTCTTTTTCTCTTTCTACTGCTGAAATGTGGTGAGTGTATGACTAATGGGAGTGATCCACACACAGTGATCCACCCACATGCCCAGAACAAGTCCTAAAGCAGGCTAGCCCTGGAGATGTCCCATTGGTTAAGTCCAGCTCTGAGATAGTCTTCTTTTCTGGCCTGTAAGCTTATTTTTCCTGAACTGAACTATTAACCCACTGTGGGCCCAGCTCTGGGGTGTTGAGGGAGGTGTTCATGGAAGAAACAGTCTAGCCAGGACATATAACAATGAGAGGGCTGCAAAGAACTAAAGAAGGGGCCTCAATTGTGTGGCACAAACATTAACTGTAAGAGATGTCCAGGGACAGGAACGACCTGTGCATGTGAATGCCCTGGGGAGGATTCCTGAAGAAGATAGCACTGACTCTGCCTAACATTTTGTTATATTTTCTTTTGTGGGAGCATCAGGTATTGGGTACTAGTAGTGGAAAGACTTGAAGTGGGTAATAATAGAAATCCAAGCTTCCAGTTCTAGCTCATCTACTCATTAGTTCTCTGAGGCAAAGCACTCACTCAACATCAATCTGCTTATTTCTCAAGTGAGAATGGTAACAGATGCATCGTCCACCCAAAATGAGCCTACGTAAACAGTGAATTTCCATCGGCATTTATTATTATCAGGAAAGCATACCTAACAAGACTACATGATTAATCAGAATATCTCTTTTCCTGGCCATATCTACTTATAGTTACCTTTTAAAAGAATTGCATTTAAATAAATTTGAAAGGAAAACTGCCTTCAGCTACATAGTTCGCCAAGAATAAAGACAATAGGAAATGAAACAACACTCCAGGTTAATACACTTATATTTGTTCATTCTTTATTTTAACCTAAAGAATGCAGTGATTCTTTTAAAGCTACAAGCCACCATGCCAAGTGTCCAGGTTTCTACAGCATATGACAGCTGAGAGTTCAGGATGAGTTGAAGGCTCTATTTTTAGTTTTTAGTCAAAGGATGAAAATGAGACCTTCCTGTGGGAATCATCTACTCTGAGTCACGCAACACCATCAGGCCAGAATAAAATAGCTCTATAAGCCAAAGCATTCATTACCTGTGAGATAAAGAAACAGCAGCAGCTCTAGAGAATCCTCTCCCCATAACCTGAGAGCTTCTGTGTTATCCTCTGAGATGAGCGTGTTGTCCTTATTCAATGCAAATGGACCAAGCAGCCGATCTTGCTGTTCAATGGGAAAAAAGAGGAAGGAGCATTTAAAAATTCAGCATAAATTAGAAATTAAAGATTATTTCAACCCAAGGTAAGGGAAAAAAGCAACTGGCCACTCTAAATATTATTCAATAAATTACTTGACTGATAATGTCTAGGCTTTCTGCCCAACCTGGACTGATGAATCTGTTTCCATTTGCCAGGATCAAACACACAATACTCATTTGCTCCAAGAAAGTACAGAATATGAACACAAAAACAATATTCAATATTGTCTAGGCGTCATGGACTCATACTCAGAAATTCAGATGTCACCTGATTTAAACCCCTTTGTTTTTAAAAGGAGGTAACTGAGACCCATAGAATATTAACAACTTGCCCCAGTCTATTAAGAAGGTAGTGCCAGAACAGGATCTAGAACACAGAGAGCAGAAACACTCAAAGTCTATAAATGGTTACGGTCCTGATTTTCAACAAGGGAAAGAGTAGATTCCAAGAACTACAGGCTAATGTAATAGAAGAATCATAAATTCCTAGCTGGAGGGACCCATGGAGATCGTCTATACTGACCCACTCATTTTGGAGATGAAACAAGACTAGACAGAGTAAGGTGGTGGCCTAGCAACGTTCAGCTAGTTGGTGACAGAGCTGGCCTAGACCCTGGGTCTCCTGATCTTTGCCTGAGGATCTTTCCACTTCACTAGCATTGAGATTCTTCTCAGGCAAAATTCTAGAATAGATTATTAAACAGATGGCTTGGGAGCATTTAAAAAAGAAAGCAATCATTAGCAGCCAGCATGGGTTCAGTTAGAACAAGTCATGTCAGGCTAACCTCATTTCCTTTTTGATAAGGTTACAAACAAATGTGCAGAGTATTGTAGTATGTAAAATGGGGGGATACTCCAACAGAATTGAGGTGAGCTGTGTTTACCCGCATTAAGGTCATAGCCAACCTATCTTGGTCTCTATTTTCCCTCCCCTTCTTTGCCAAGCCTACGCTTTTTTCAGAACTCTGTAATCCTCCTCTTCCCCACCTAAGATTGGAGCCAACCAGTAAGAATCCACATCCTTTCTTTTATAATCTTTGCACAGCTGTGATCCTTCAGTTTTTCTAAATTGGAGATGCAAGATTTATATAATTATAGAATTTGTTTTGTTTGTGAATACTAAACATTGGGGAAAAGACATAAATATAATATCCTTAGTGGGGGAAGATATTGGGAGCTTTAGATTCACCTGGTGATTTTTCTAGTCTATTGGGCAAGTACTGTGCGTCCTCAAATACCAAGGGCCCTAGGAGGGAAGGAAGATACCACAACCAGGTGATACATGCGGAGATGAACATCTCTCAATTTGTGATGAAATCAAATTATCAGGCTCTCCCATGGGTTATCATGGTATGTATTGTTATGGAGATGAGAGGTAAAGGAACTTAGAGGGGATTTTGAAAATTTTGCAATGGGAGCAGAGGTTTTAATCTATATAAATCTTTGTCAAATCCCTAAGTTGGGCTGAGCTTACTTAATACCATTGCCCACTACAAAGATGTCAGAGGGCAACATGAGGTCACCAAAGCTTCCCAGATTAGGGGAGGTAACCCAGAAATGTTAATAAAATATATAGTGCACCTTAATTGCCGAAGATTTCCATGATCTCCTCATCAAGTATAGCAACCAGATTTTAACACACATCGTATGTTGATTAATGGTTCTAGAGTTCTCTGGAAGTTGACCACTGTGCTCTGTTCTTGGCTCTTTAGTGTTTAATTGATGACCTGGATGAAGGCATATATTACTTATTGATCAAGCTAGTAGCCCAAAATTTGAAATTAACTTTCTAACAATTAATTTTGTGCAAAGATGGTGCAGCCCCAGGAGAGAATCCATTCCCACTACTTGAGGCAGTAAAATAGAGACTGGATGAAGCTTGGCAGAGATACAGCCAAGGGGATTTAATACATTTATGAGGCTATGAGGCTAAATAATCTAAAATTTCTTTCTATTTTATGGTTTAATTATTCTAAAATAAAGGTCTGTGAAAATATCTGAAATGCATACCACTTACTAATGGTTACAAAAAGAAATGTTTGTTTCTTTTTTTATTACCCTCTCTTGGTTTTGCCTGTCCAAGGTGACACAAGCCATATGTGTTCAATGTGCTCAAGACTTGGATGAATAACTCAGAGGAGACCAGCAGACACTGGGGAGTCTCTAGGTTACAAAGGTGAGAGTGAGTCACAAATGGATGTAAAAATTATATTTGCAAGACAGCGTTTGGATGAGAAAAATATCCCAGAGGAAAAATGATCTGTTTATTCTATAATAACCTAGTGTAGATGACACATTACTTAAGGGCAGAAACTGGGCCTAAACTATGCTTCCATTTTAAATCAAAGAACTCATGATGAGATGTTTTGTGATCATTTTTTAAATGGAAGTCTCCAGGGTGCTTTCAAACAAATGTGTAGCAAGAGGAACTCTCTCCCTATAAAAGGGACTCTATCCCTTTTGAAAAGGAACCCAAGGGAGCACGGTTCCACGGAGGCTGGGAAGCATGCATCTTTGTCAGTTCTCAAATAGTCAAAATCCCTCCTGCCAGGATCAGTCTCAACCACTAGGAAATTCTTTAACATAAGCAATATCCTCCTCATTTTCCTAGACATCCTCCCCATTTTCCTAAACATCCAGGTCTTGAGTCAAAATAATGCAAACAAACAAAAATAGAAAACAGTGTCTCTATAATTTAGGACCTCACCAAGTTAGTGACAGAGAAATGTATGTAAATCATAGGTTGGCACATGTTACAGCGAGAGTGGTGGACAAGAAGTCAGAAGAATTAGACTCCTTCCCAGTTCCAAGCTTCCATAGCTGTGGATCCTCATCTGAGTCTCACATTCTCCATGAATCCCCATTTTGGAGGGAAGGATTCTTGGAAATGGGATATTTGAGCTAAAGCCAAAATTATGAGAAGAATTCAGCCTTATGAAGAAGTTTTCAGGCAGACACATCAGCAGGTGCAGAGGTCCACAGGGAAGGCTGTTTGGGGCTGTGCTTGAGGAACGTAAAGAAGGCTAGTGTGGCTGGGAGAGAGAGGGAGAGAGAGAGCTGTATGGGTTGGAGAGGTTAGAAGGTTCCAGATCATGGAGGGCCTTTGTGCCATAGTAGGACATTTAGGTTTTTATAAGCACTCTGGAAAACAATAAAGGATTTTAATCAAGGCAGAGACATGTCATGAGTTATGAGGTTTAAAGCTTACTCAAGCTGTTCTACGGAGAATGGGTTGCAATAGCATCAGGAGTAGTATAAGTAGGAAGACCAGCTTGATGGCAACTTAAGCCGTGCAAGCAAGAATGATAGAAGTTTCAACTAGAAGGCTAGAAGGGAGAAGAGGAAAAGTGAGATATAGTTAAAACGTAGAACTGACAAGACTTGCAGCTGTTCACTGAGATGTTCTTGTATGGATAATCCCATGAAGTATAAGTGGGTTTAAGAGAGTCTGAATATCTGTGCAAACGCAAGGCATTACTGTTAGCATAACAACACAGACAAAAATGTGCAGTTCAGGCTATAAAAGGCTACTCTTGGTAAACATGCTTGCTAAATTTATTCCTGAACATAAAAAAGAAAGAATCACATATACACATTTACCCACCAAGCGACGGAAGTGTTCTGATGGGTTCTTTTAGTAGGGAGGCCAAAAAATCAACAATAATTACTGCTCCAAGTACTTCCTGCTATAACTCTCTCACCATGGACAGGCTAAAGATGCTCCTTTTGAGACAGAAGTGTCCTTGTATACCTGGGCAACAGCTTGAAATCACCAGTTCCATGCTGATCCCATGACTGGTTCCATGACTGGTTTCCAAGAGGGGCATTCCCACCCCCTACCCGGGGAGGCATCTAGGACATCCTTGACAGCCTTCCTATTTTTACAGGGTATTGGGACTTGCAAAAGATGCATCCTTAAAGCCAAAACAGCCATGCAATTTTGGAAGCCCCAAATCAAACCATTCATGTGATATAGTATAGAAAAATGAAGTGGTTTATTATTAAAATTTTTCGTCTTTGACTACAAGGATGAGCCTTATTTAGACACAGCCAAAATCACTGCTCCATAAAAAGATTAGGGCTACCCTGATTCTGGAAGATGCTATATAAAACTCAGTTCTATTTCCAAGGCTGCTATAGAACCAAAATAATTCATCAGCAGTCTGTACATTCATTTACACATACATAGTGTACCTTCTTTAACCAAAAATATTCACACAACAGATTGAATTCAGTATGCTTTCCCTGAAGATGTTATTCTGAAAAACAGAAGGGCTATTACCTAAAATAAAAAAGATAGGAAAATTAATTGCGCAGAAATTCCGTTGCCTCTGCACTATCTCCACTGATGATTCTCTCAACCTCTCTAAATAAGTTTCTCAGTTTAATTAGAAAGCATGTGGCCAAATCCTTATATTTTGGGCAGGTTGCATTCACAAGTCAGAAATTAACAACTGTGGTCTAGAGAAAGTGTCTTTAGGATATTTCCAGTGCACTTGGGATCAGTGTTTGCTTTCTAGCTATTGCAAAGCAGAAAATAGATACCAGTAATAAGGGGGCAATGCAGAATCCCTTTGAAATTGCCCAGGTGAATTTTTTCTGTTAAATAAAGAAAAATTATTTTAAATGATATTACTCCAAGTTAGTGAGGATGTTATCAATTACTAACAGCATTATTCATTGTTATCGTCCTTTTTGAGAAGAATTAAGCAATATGAATCAAAAGCAATAAAAAGAGTCGTACTTTTTACATAACTTTATCCTCAACTTATGAAATTGTAGCCTAATGAAATATTCCAAAATATGGAAAAAATATGTACAAAGAATTATTTCAGATATTCATAATAAAAAAATTGGAAAAAAACTATATATTGAACAATATGGAAATGATTAAATTATGGAGCATTCACTTGTACTGTAAAACCTTTCAAAAATTAGGCTTATAAATACTACCTAACAGCATGAGTAATGCTTATGATGTGATATTAAATAATAAATCAAGCTTTGTAATTGCTTCACTTCAGTAAAATATACAAAGGAAATGGCCATACTGATATTGCCAATTATCTAAACTGGATTGGGGTTTTTAGTCAAACAGATAGTGGCAGATTATCTGCATCGACTTTGACTTCTCCAAGATCCTGGTGTGTCTTACATAAAGGCATTATTAGTCAGGATTCAATCGGGAAAGCAGAACCACTAGGACTGATTGAATAATGGATTTATTACAGAGATTAGATTTTATGGAATTATGGTTGCTGGTGGAAGAGGCTATGCAAGTCTCCATATCTTCCTATCTGATGTTGACCTGAAGTCATTATATAATAGCCATGCCAGCAATTGGGGGGAAAAGCTGAGCAGATGAGAGCCAGGAGAAACTAGAACACTGAAGGATACATGAATGCCCGAGGACAAAGTGCACCCACGTCCCTTGGATTGGAGTTTCTGACACTTACAATCTCAAGTGTTGTAACTGGTAAAAGTAAGTCAATCTTGGCATGGGGATAAGTCTGAATTTTTGTACATACCCAACCCTGACCCATCTAGCATCAAAATTCATGGAACTGAATGGCTGACAACCCACCCCACAGACCAGCAGGGAGGATCTGGGGTAAGCCTGGGAGGACCAAAGGAGTTAAAGAAACTGAGGGGCCATGGGGGAGAAAGCAAGAAAAGGCACATCAAAGAGTGGAAGTTTAGTTACCCTGAGCGTCTAGAAGGAAGATTCTTCATGTCCATCAAGGAAACCAGAATCAGCTGAATGGAGTTGTTAAAAGATAAATTGAGGCATATTAAAAATTTTGAGTTAATTTGAGCATTTATAGATTTAAATCACACAACGCCAAACTGGAAGTGGTTAGGAGCCCACCACCGACAGGAGCCAGGGGGAGGACTTACATAGCCCAAGTGCAGAAGCAAAGAAAGGAAATTATTTGATTGGCTGTAGCTTAAAGCCTAGTTGGCTGTGTGTAATTGGTGGTCCTTACCTTTTGATTTTGTAACTTTGAGACATTTACAGGCTTAGATTTTGGTTTGCTTACATAGGCCACCATGGCATTAGAGCCACATCAGTCTAACGGCCTCCTTGTTTCATTCATTTAACAGAGTGTAGATGCCACTGTCCAATCTCCACATTCTGTGCCATCTGTGTGAGTTATAAAGTAGAATGGAAACTTGACCCAGGTGAAAGGCTGCTTTCTGTGTTCTTCCCGACTCCATCTGTGTTTTGAGCCCACTAATGAAAGCATGGTACTGGAGTGACCCATTGTGAAGACATCTAAGGCTAAGTGCTAACTATTAGGAGTGGTACCCACTACAGTGTCCACACCTCTCCTTTACAATTGTATGAAAATCCCTTGAAATAGAAACCAAGAAAAGCAAGACTGTATGTCTATAATGTTTTCATACGTAGCTGAATAAGGTCAATAATCAGTTCTTTTTGGACATCATACTTGTTTTCACATGACTGAAGCTTTTCTCTCTCAAGCTCACCAGTTAATAACTGTGACCTGTTGCTATACCTTGAAAGTGATCTTGTAATTATTTCCCTCTGAGATGGACTTCTTCACATTCCACTGCCCTCCCCAGTGCAGCCTTTTCCAAGGCTCTTAATAGAATGTTCTGCTGCAAATATGCCATTGTTGGGAGAGGGAAGTTTCAGCCTCAGCACTCTTTGTCTCTGAATCCCTGGCTTACATCTGTCCAGCCTTCTGAGAAGTAAGCGTGATTTGTGAGGAAAAGTCACTCTGGGACTCACATAGATTCACAACTTATCTCTACAGTTTTCATGTTATCTTGTTATCCTGATGTTGCCTTGAGGCTCTTGAAAACAACACTTAAAAAGATTCACATTTCTCACATCTAATGGAAGTTTGTTATTCCTTTTTTTATATCCTACCTTGTTAGAAAAAGGATTCATGGAAACTTGCTATAATACAACAGATTTAAATAAAGAAAGAATGAGTGAATCTGGATAAGGAGAAAACAATGGTAGAAAAATAAGGTACTGCTGGGATAAGGATAGAACCCACAATGCATTTTTAACATCCTAAGGAACTGAGCTGCACATTTGATCCATAGCTCCCCAGCTTCCATAGCAAACATGGAGAAATGATTATTATCACCAACATTATTCTCTACAGTCGCTCTGGGGAGGTTTTTAAAAGTGTCCATTGACAGATGAATGGATAAAGAAAATATGGTATAGACACACAATGGAATATTACTCAGCCTTTAAAAGAAGGAAATCCTGCCATTTGCAACAACATGGATGAACCTGGAGGACAGTCCGCTAAGTGAAATAAACCAGTCACAGAAGGTCAAATACAGCATGATTCCATTTATATGGAGTATCTGAAATAGTCAAACTCACAAAAGTGGAGAATACGATAGTGGTTGCCAGGGGTTGAGGGAGGGAGAAACAGTCAGTTGTTGTTTCAATGGGTACAAAGCTTCAGTTATGCTACATGACTAAGTCCTAGAGATCTGCTGTACAGCATAGGACTTATAGTTAACAATACAGGATTGTGCACTTCAAAATCGGTTAAGAGAGTAGATCTCATGTTAAGGGTTCTTACCACACATACTCACAAAAAGACCACAGGAAACTTTGGGAGTTGGATATTTCTATTATCTTGATTGTGGTATCACAAGAGTTTGCATTATCTCCAAACTCATCAGATTGTACATATTAAATATGTACAGCTCTTTGTGTATAAATTATACAGCAATAAAGCTATTAAAAAACAAATAATCATATCCACATTTTACCCATTTTTTTCTAGTATTATCAAACAATAGGTTTGCTGAAGAGAAATACATAATCAGAACAAAACATGGTCTTGGATTGTTAGAAGGGCGTTGAATGTAGCATATAGCATCTAGAAGATCCATGTACTCTATGTTCATTTCTGTCAGAGTTTTCCATTTTAATCTTGATAATTTGTTAAAAAGAAAAAAAAAATAAATAGGGACTTTGTGAGATAAAGTTATCTTTCCATGTTTGATCCCTCATAGACTTTTCTCTCTGAAGATGGCTTAAGGAAAATCTTCTTTGTAAATCAGTGTGGTCAACAGCACTGATCAATGTGCACACACTGCCAGGCCTCTTCAAGGGACTTCAGGACCTTAGCTCCAGTAGCTTGTGTGGCAATGTAGGACCAGAAATAAAGTTACTGGGGTTCAGGGTAGATAATGTCTCTGCGTCATATATTTCCACAGAAATCAGTGCCCTTCAAAATATGGGAAGAGTGAGTTAAGTTTATTTGCAGGAGTGTCATTAGGGGATATTATGCAGTTTTTACACTGATTCATCAGCTCACAGTGAAATAAGCTTGCATGAGAGCACCCAAGAGCCACTCAACATTCATTAGACATGTCTTCACAGCCTAATTTTCTTTAAGGTAAAGTGAGACTTTAGTATAATAAGGTTGCAGTGGTTAATAACTCGGCGGCAATTCCACGTACACTAGTCTGCATGAGAGGAGAGCCTAGCTGCTTGCCCCTAAGTTGGAGACTTTTTTTACTATCTGTTTGCTTTGCTTCACACCTTTGTGAAGGTATAACTGATGTAAACTGTCCATATTCAAAGTGTACTATCTGACGAGTTTTGACATAATAAACTCCCATGCAGCCATCACCACAGTTAAGTTAATGAAACTTTTAATCACCCTTAAAAATTTCACTCACCTCTTTCTACTCTGTCTTTCATTGAAACCAGTAAACAGTTAGCCATTGATGATTAAGTGGCTAGTAACTAATGTAGCTGCCCCTGATGCAGGAAGGGTTAATAATCCCTGGAAAAGTCTTGCCAACAAACTGTGACCCAGAGGTGAGAAGGCCAGTCAGCCAATGATGGGTAAGACCTCCAGGGCAGGGCAGCCTAAGACAGGTGCGGTCGCCCGGGGGCACAGATGGAGAAACGATATCGATATCGATATCGGGGAGCAGGAGGGGCCGTTGCCTAGGAGACCTTGCCTGCTCCGAGATAAAAATATATGAGCACAGCAATAACATGATAATATCAAAACAGCGGCCAAGGGAGCGTTCCTTGAGAAATCATTAAGAATTCTTGGCATTCGCTAATTACTTCATCCAGAACACCTGTGTATGTTTAACAGCTGTAAGCTATGCATATATTGCAACGTTGGTTATCATAAACTCAGAGTGGCCATCAGCCCTCTCTGCATCTATCCTGATGTGTACATTGGATTGCGACACCGGCATAACTAAAGGGGTTTTTTTTTGCAGTTACTAATTATAGCTTTTGGTTGTTCACCGGCCATTGTTAACTTTGCTGACTAGGCAATATACTATCCGACTCCCCTTAGGTTCCTATAGATGACATCTCCCCAGCACCTGGGTCACCATGGTAACAAATGTTCTAGCTGTTTTTCAGCAACTAGGACCCCTTGTCCAGTTAAAGCTGGTTGAGACCACCAACCTGTCAACTGGACCTTCACAAATGCTTGACAAGTGACCTTTTTGATGTCAAGGAGCTAAAACTCCACCCTCAGATCATGAGGTCACTGCCATTTTGTGAACATGTGTCCTGTGAAGAGGCATGAAGTCTGACTATGCTTGCACAGATCATCAATTACCACACTTCTCCTCACCTCCAATCTTCTATCTCCATGTTTCAGATCACCTTGCCCCCTACCAAAAAATATCCCTGAGCTCCCATTTTCAAGGAGGCAGGTTTGAGACTCATTCTCCTGCTTCCTCACTTGGCTGCCTTGTGATTAAAACCCTCTCTCTGTTGCAATCTCGTCATCTTGGTATTTGGCTTTCTGGGTGATGGGCAAAAATGACCCAGATTTGTTAACATCATTATCTTTGTAGTTTATTGGCCTGTTTCCACTGTATAGCAAACCATTTACTTTTTAGAATTAAGTTCACTGTGACGTGAGATGTATCATTTGCTCCTTTAAACCACAATTGATGATTCTGTCACTTCTATAAGTATCACAAAAGAGACTTCCTCTAGTGCAGAAAACTTGGGCCCCACAAGTGAATTCAGCTCTTCAGGTGTTTAAGGGAGGCTATGATGACAGGAAAGCTGGCCGGTCACTCTGTCAGGACAGGGATGGAACATTCAAAACGGAGGGGAGGGGAGAGGCTGTAGGGAGATGGAATCACTTCAGTATGAGGAAACAGCATGAGGAAAAAAACCCCAAACCTGATATGCTATGGCAGGAAGCATTCCATGACCACACCACAAAAGAGGCAAATAGTTTAAAACATGCTAGGGACTGGTGAAGGCCTAAACAAAAGGGAAAAAAAGGAGAATGAAGGGGAAATAAAGGACAGAAGAATGGGAGGAAAGGAGAGAAATAAGATATTAGAGTAATAGAGACAAAAAAGACAAACAGAAAACATTGTGGGAGGGCTTTGGGCTAACAGATGTACGTTGAGTGACTCTTGTGGTAAAGAAACCAAAAGGTCGTGAAATGGGTATCCACAAACAGGGGCAGCTCACAACACTGCGGCTGGGTGAAAGCATCAGAGAGGGTACTCAAATTCGCCCTCCATCTCTACGCATAACTGGGGCTGGAGGCAGAGGAAAACTCTCCCTCCTCAGGAAAAAGGAGCTATTTTTGTCAAGTTAAATGAGCCTGAACCTGCAGAGCTGAACTGGCAGATGAATATTGTTAATTGGTGCGGTTTCTTCAGGGCAGGAAGGAGTTCCCAATCAGACAAGCAATTCTTCTGCCGCACAAACAGCGATTTATTAATAAAAGTGAAATGAAGTTCCAGAATCCTTGTTAATTATGAGGAGGTGCTGTGCCCCCTTCACATGCCTCGAAAAGGAGCCCTCTGTGACACCCTCTAAAAGCCGTTCTTTACAAGGATACAGCACAAATGGTAAATTTTTCCCCCCAGGAATCCTACATTTAGATGTCAAATCAAGCTTCTCTAATGGCCTGATTGTGATTCTCTTCATCAATAAATTTTTTGAGGAGTTTCTGAGTCAAGGTAACCAGGCAACTCTGCTAGGTGCATCTTATTCTGAAAAGCACCAGGAAGAAAACCAGAGAAGAGAGACATACTCCTTTAAAAAAAAAAAAATCAGCTTTATTTATTTTATAGTTTAATGAACTTGACAAATGTATACTCTCACATCACCGCCACCACAGTAGGATATGGAGCATTCACCTCACTCCAAAAAGTTCCATCCTTCCTCTTTGTGGTAACCTCTCACTCAAATCCTAATCATAGACAACCACTGATTTATCTTCTGTCAGCACAGATTAGTGTTGCCTTTTCTAGAATTTCATATAAATGAAGTAATATCTGGCTTCTTAAAAACTCAGTTTAATGTTTTTGAGATTCAGTCCACGTCGTTGTATGAGTATCAATAGCCCCTTCCTTTTTGTTGCTGCATAGTATTCTAAGAATATAACACAATCTGTTTATGCATGGATATTTGGGTTGTTTTCTGTTTTAGGCTATTACAAATAAAGCTACTAAGAATATTGTTGTCCAAAAATTTTGTGGACATATATAGGAATGCATAAGACTGCCAGTTGTCCAAACCAGAGCCACTGAACTTGATGTAAATTTATACCTTATTATGGTTTTAATTACACTTTCCTGATGACTAGTAACATTGAATATTTTTTCATGTGTTTACTGGCCATTCATTAATGTTATTTTGTGAAGTGTTTATTAAGATCTTTTTCCCATTTTTAAAAAATAGGGTCATTTGTGTCATTAATGTTGATTTGTAGGAGTTTTTTATATATTCTTGACACAAGTCCTTTGTCAGATGTATGTATTGTGAACATGTTCTTTCAGTTATGGCTTGCCTTTTCATTATCTTAATGGTGTCTTTTAAGTAGCTGAATTTTAAATTTTGATAAAGTTCAATTTCTCCATTTTTTATAGTTTGTGGCCTAAGAAAACCATCTACTCCATAATTGCGAAGATGTTCTCCTGTTTTTCTCCACAAGTTTTATAGTTTCAGCTTTTAAACTTACATCTATCCTCCATTTTAAGTACATTTTTGCATGTGACATGAGCAACAGAATGAGGTTTTCTTAATTTCATATATATCTATTCAGTTACTTGAGGACTATTTGTTGTAAAGACCATCCTAACGGAATTACCTTGCCATTTTATAAACAATCAATTGACCATACATGTGTGGTCTATTTCTGGACTCTCTACTCTAGTCCATTGATCTATATGTCTGTCTGTATGCAAATACTGCATTATTTTGATTACTGTTACTTTTTAGAAAGTATTGGAATCAGATAGTTATATAAGTCTTGTAACTTGGTTCTTTTTTTTCTCAAAATTATTTTGACTATACTATGTCCTTAGCATTTCTGCACAAATTTTAGAATCAGCTTGCCAATTTCTACCAAAAAAAGCCCTGTTGGTGTTTGATTAGCATAGCATCCAATCTACAACAGTTTGTGTAGAATTGACATCTTTTTATTTTATTTTATTTTATTTTATTTATTGTTATAAGAACACAACATAAGATCTACCTTCTCAAGGAACTGTCAAGTGTACAATGCAGTCTTGTTAACTATAGGCACAATGAGAATTGATACTTTAGCATACTGAATTTTCCAGCCCATTAACATGGTATATCTCTTCTTTTATTTACATCATCTTTAATTTCCCTCAACGTGTTTTTGACTTTTTAGAATACAGATCATGCACATATTTTGTTAAATTTATTTCTAAGTAGCTCTTGTTTTTAGATGATGTAAGTGGTGTGGCATTATAAAATTTTATTTTCCAATTGTTATTTTCAGTATATAGAAGTGCAATTGATTTCTTATATTGACCTTGAATCTTATGACTTTGCCAAATTCGTTAGTTCTAGTAGCTGTTTTGTAGTTTTCTCATGATTTTCTACATATATGATCGTGTTGTACATAAGGAGACAATTTTGTTTCTTCTTTAATCTGCATGCATTATATTAATTTATATTTATCTTGTTGCATTGGCTTTAACTTCAAGTACAGTGTTGAATAGAAGTGATGACAGTGGCATTTTTCGTCTTCTTCATCACCTTGGTTTTTCACCATTAGGTATAATTATAGTTGCAGGATTTTTGTAGCTATCTTTTACCATATTGGGAAACTTACCTTCTCTTCTTAGTTCCCTGAAAGTTTTTATGAGAATGAGTGTCAAGTTTTGCCAGATTATTTTCTGCATCTTTGAGTTAATCACACATATTTTTTCTCCTTTTTATTAGTATGGTAAATTACATTGATTTTTAAACAGTATATAAACCTCTCATTCCTAGAATAAATTGTTTTTGGTTGTGATACAGTATCCTTTCTATATACTACTGGATTCAACTTGCCAATATTTTGTTAAGAAATTCTGCACCTATGTTAATGAAGGATCTTGATCTGTAATTTACTGTTCTTATAGAACATATGTCTGTCCTTGGAAAAGCTAATCTTATGAAACTGCTTGGTGTGTGTTCTGTCACATTTTTTGAGTTTGTGAAGAATTATTATTATTGTTCCTTACATCTTTGATAGAATTCACCAGTGAAACCATCTGGGCCTATTTTTCATTCAAATTTAATTTCTTTAATAGATATGGGGCTATTCAGTTTTCCTATTTCTTCTGATGTCAGTTTTGATAATTTGTTTCTTTTAAGAAATTTTACATTTAATGTAAGTTGTAAGTTTATTGTCATAAAGTCATTTAATAAGCCACTTAAATTAAGTAAGATCTAGAGAGATACCTCCTCTGTCATTTCTTATATTGTTAATTCATATTTTTTACTTTTTCTTTATTTTCTAGCTTAAAACATATAAATTTCGTTGACTTTTTTTACAGACACAGTTTTGGTTTCATTGATTTTCTCTGTTCATGTCCTGTTTCATTGATTTCTTTTTTAGTTAAGATATAATTGACATATAGCACTGTTAAAGTTTAAGGTGTACACATATTGATTTGATATACTGTTACAATATGTTTGCCTCCATAGCATTAACTAACACCTCCTTCCATTGCATAATTATCATTTCTTTTTTGTGGTGAGAACATTTAAGATATAGTCTCTTAGCAACTCGTAAGAATATAATACAGTATCATTGACTGTAATCACAATGATATGCATTAGAGCCCCAGAATTTATTCATCTTCTAACTGCAGGTTCGTACCCACTGACCAACATGGCCCCCGTTCCCCCACCACCCAGCTGCTGGTAACCACCATTCTACTCTCTATTTCTTTGAATTCAGTCTTTTTAGATTCCACATATAAGTAAGATCAGACAGCATTTGTCTTTCTCTGTCTGACTTATCACACTTAGCATAACGCCCTCAAGGTCCATCCATGTTGTCACAAAAGGCAAGATTTCCTTCTTTTTTATTGCTGAATAATATTCCACATATATATATATATACATATATCCCATCTTCTTTATCTAATTATTCATTGATATAAACTTAGGTTGTTCCCAAATCTTGACTATTGTGAATAACGCTGCAGTGAACATGTGAATGCAGATAATTTTTCAATATTCTGTTTTAATTTCCTTTGCATATATACCCAGAAGCTGGATGCTGGACCATACGGCAGTTCTATCTGTAATTTTTTGAGGAACCTCTGTACTGTTTTCCACAGTGGCTGCACCAATTTACATTCTCACCAACAATGTACAACTCTCCCCTTTTCTCCACATCCTCACCAATGTTTGTTATTGCTCAATTTTTTCTGATGATAGCCATTCTAATAGGTGTGAGGTGGTAGTTCATTTTATTTTCATTTGCAGTTCCCTGATGATTAGTGATTTTGTGCATCTTTTCATTACCTGTCAGTCATCTGTATGCTTTCCTTGGAAAAATATTTATTCAGATCCTCTATCTACTTTTTAATCAGATTGTTTTTTTTATAAAATTGTATAAGTTCTTTATACATTTTGCATATTAACCCCTTATCAGATGTATGATTTGTAAATATTTTCTCCCATTCTGTAGGTTACATTTTCATTTTGGTGATTGGGGTTTTTTTTTTTTTTTTGCTGTGTAGAAGCTTTTTAGTTTGATATAGTCCCACTTATTGACTTTTGCTTTCTATCTGTATTTTTTCCTTTCTTCTATTTACTTTTCTTTGTGTTTACATAAGCTTGAAGTCATGGCCAATACAATAAGATAAATATAAATAGACAAAATTTAGATATTGACTTTCTTCTATTTACTTTGCTTTTCTTTTTTTCTAGCTTCTTAAATGTAAGCATAGATCACGAGACTTCTCTTCTTTTCCAATACAGCATTTAAAGTTATAAATTTCTCTCTACATACTGCTTTAGCTGCATCCCACAAATGTTGATATGTTGTGTTGTCTATTATTTTTTAGTTCAAAATATTTTCTGATTTTCCCATTATTTCTTCTTTGATCTATGGATTATTTAGAAGTAAATTGTTTAATTTCAAAATATGTTTCTGTTTCTGATTTCTAATTAATTGGGTTGTGATTAGAGAATATTTTCTGTATGATTTCAATCTTTTTATATAAGTTAAAACTTGTTTTATGGTTCAGCAGATGCTCTATCCTGGTCAATATGCTATATGGACTTTAAAAAATAAACATTCTTCTTTTGTTAGGTTAAGCTAACTGACAGTCTTGTTCTAGTTTCCTATTGATTTTCCTTGTCTATTTGTTCAATAACATGGAGAAATTTGTTGAAATTTACAACTATCCATGTGCATTTATTTCTTCTTTCAGTTCTGTTCGTTTTTCTTCATGTATTTTGAAGTTCTATTTTTGTATCCATACACATTTAGGAAGGTGATATTTTATTGATGGATTGACTCTTTTATCAATATAAAATGTCTCTCTGTATGTCTGGCAATATTCCTTGTTCTGAAGTCTACTTTGACTAATATTAATATAGCTACTCCAACTTTCTTATTATTCATTTTTGTATGATAAATATTCTCCATCCTTTTACTTTTAACCTATTGTGTCTTTTTATCTAAAGTGGGCTTCTTGTAAATAGCCTATAGTTGAGTCTTGCTCTTTATTTCTAGACTGACAATCTTTGTTTTAATAGGAGCATTTAGACCATTTCTATTTAATGAGGATCTCAATATGGTGAGTTTAAATCTACCATTTTACTATTTGTTTTCTATTTGGAGCATCTCTACTTTGTTCCTTCTTTCCTCATGACCTGCCTTATTTTGGATTAAACATTTTTTTGGTATTCCATTTTATCCCACGTATTGGCTTATTTGCTCCATCCCTTTGATTTACTTTTTTAATGGTTGCCCTTGGGTTTGTAATATATTTCTTTAACTTATTACAGTCTATTTCCAAATAATATTATACAACTTAATGTATAAGATCCTTATACAACAATATTCAATTCTCTCTGACCTTTGTGCTGTTGTCATACAATTTATTTAACCTATGTTATAAACCTAATAATAAAGTATTAATATTTTGCTTGAAATAGTCAATTATATATTAAAGAATGAAAAAAGTAAGAACTTTTACCACATATTTATTGTTTCTGACACTGCAGAGATCAGTTTCAATTTGGTATCATTTTTCTCTGCCTGAAGAACTTGGAGGGCAGAATTGCTGACAGTGAACTGTCTGAGCTTCCTATTTGCCTGAAAAATTCTTTATTTTGCCTTCACTTTTGATGGAAGTTTTTGCTGGATATGAAACTCTTGGTTGACAATTTTTGGATATTTTTCAACATTTAAAGATATTGTTCCACTGCCTTCTGACTTGCATGGAGATATCCATGGTCTTTCTTAGTCTTGTTTCCCTATACAAAATGCCTGCCCCCCAGCAACTGGCTGTTCTTCAGATTTTCTGTTCCTCACTTTTTAAAAATTATATGATAGTGGCATGCCATGGTATAGGTTTCTATAGGTGTTTATACTTCTTGGAGTTTGTTGAGATTCTTGGATCTATAGCTTTGTGGTTTTAATCAAATTTGGATATTTTTCAACTATAACTTTTAAAATGTTTTTTCTGGTCTCCCCTTTACATGGCTGGAATAGTACATGTTTGTCTGCTTGATAGTATGTCATAGGTCACTGAGCCTCTTAATTTTTTTCTTTTTATTCTCTCTGTCCTTCTACTTGGACAGTATATATCCAAGTTCATTGCCATTTTCTTCTATAGTTCTTAATCTACTGTTTGTTGCATTCAAGAAAAATTTCATTTTAAATGTTGCATTTTTCAACTTTATAAGTTCCATTAGGTTCTTTTTAAATATATTTTCCATATCTCACCTCATGATATTCGTGTTTTCCTTTAAATCTTTTAGTGTATTTATAATAAATATTTTAAAGTCCTTGTCTGCTAATTTTATCATCTCTGTCTTTTCTGGATTTTTGACATATTTTTCTCCAAATTACAAATAACATTTTACTGCTTCTTCATATGTCTAGTAATTTTTTATTGGAAACTAGACTTCGTGGTTAGTATCATGTTGAGTGCCAGCTTTTGCTGTCTTTAAAGAGTACTGGAGTTTGTTCTCAATTGTACTAAAATTACTTGAGGATCGGCTTAATTCTTTTGATGCTTGTTTTAAAGCTGTGTTGGGGCAAGTCTTGCGTTGCCTTTACCTTAGGAACAGTTTCACCCTACTACTAAACTGTGGCCTTTCAGGGACCCTACTAAATTCTTTTGCTGTTTACTCCACTCTGGCTGGTTGAAAGTTGAACATTACCCAGCTCTGTAAGCACTGTGGGAATTGTTTATCATACAAATCCCATGCCATTTTTTTCCTTAGCCTCATAGAATTTTACCCTTTGCATGTGCAATTTAGTACTCTGCAACACTAAGGTGACCTCGTGTATGTATCTGGGACTCTTTTTCTGCATGCCTTTCTCCTCTCTGATACTTCACATTGCAAATCCCAGTCACCTCAATCCCTAAAGGCTCTGATCTCTCTATTCTCAACTCAGTGAGACCATGATGTGCTCAAGTTTCTCCTTCCCGAATGCTGCCCAGATGATGCCTCCAGGCAGAAAGCCAGGGTGATGGTAGGGCTCACTTCCTTTGTTTCTCTTCTCACGAGGGTATCAGTCCAATGCTCCTTTTTGTCCAATATCTCAAAACAGGTTTCTAGTTGTTTATGGCAGGACAACAAGTCTGGTGCCAGTTACTTCCATTGCGGCTTGAGTAAAACATCCCTTTAAAGAAGATAACATGTGAAGAGTTACATAATGAAGGACACAGTAGATACAGTCAAGTTATAATTGTTTGTGCTTTTTTCAGTTTCACCATCAAACTAAAGTTGGTTTTAGCCTACAGTTTTATGTAACCACAAATAGAACCACTGTAACTCCTCTTTTTCCATTAAAAGTTCCCCAAAATGTGGGTAGAGGAATCAGGTCTAGACACTTTAATGAAAGTTAAAGATATTTACTTCCACTGGTAATTTGCATTTAGAGTATATTTTTTACTTTATTAAGCAATTCTATTCTGTCATAAAGTGAGACTGTCACAAAGGATAGATTTTTGTTCTATTTTATAATGGACATTGGACTGTCTAATCACTAAAACATGATTATAAAGAACAATCTTTCTTCTCTGTCTTCGCCTTTTTCCTTTCTATTTGCTTAATCTTTCATGAATATTTTGAGGTCCATCTCAAGCCCGTTTCTCCAGGGAGTCTGACCCAACTATTTCATCCCTGTTTAAGTTAAGATAAAGCTAAACAACTGCCAGAAAAGAGACTGTAAAATACAGTGCCTTGAAGCATATGGAAGTTTCTTTCTCAGCTGACAGTTTCAAGCAGTCCAGGGTAAGTTAAGCAACTCCGTCCAAAGTTCCTCTCAAGCCAGTGTGCCATCATTCCTTAGATGCATCCCCTCCCTGGTCAAAGCTGAATTTCTGCCACCTTCTGTTCCAGAACAGCCAGATATAGGGGAGAAACTATGGTGGGAGAGCACATCCAGATGGCTTAAGCCCAAAACTCACACTTTATTGGTGAGAACTTAGTCACATGGCCATACCTAACCACAAGGGAGGCTAGAAATGTAATCCATCTGGACAGCCACTGTATAGGCCATTAACATGTAAGAAGGGGAGAGTGGATTTTGGTGGACAGTTAGCAGTCCCCTCATTTAATTCTCCCCTCTCAGAACTCAACCTCATCTCAGAGGTTCAGATCTAGCATAGCAGTCAGCTCTGTAATCAGATGAGTAAGAGTGGATGCTCAAAGTGAGAGGGTCCATTTAACAAACTTCTTGCCCAAATAAAGATTGGTAAACCTGACTCTTGCTTGGTGTTTTTCGTTACTCCATTATGTAAAGTCGCATGTTCATGGGGTCTACCAAGAGACTTTCTCCAGTCCAATTTCCATTTAGTGCTCCTTTAAAATAGACAATAGAGATATGCAATGTTATTCACTCATCATTATTATAGGTCTGGGTGACACACAGACAAGGTTCAAATTTTGGTTGTGTAATTTCCAAGCTTTGTGACTTTGGGTGAGTTACCTAACTTCTCTGAGCCTCAGTTTTTTTAATAAGTGTAATATCTCTGTTTCATATAATGGGAAAGATTAAATGAGATAATATTTATAAACGCCTAAGAGAGTGCCTGAGCACACAGTTGGATCTCAATAAATTATGGATATAGATACATACATACATACATGCAGTCATGCATTGCTTAATGATGGGGATACATTCTGAGAAATGCCTTCTTAGGTGATTTCATCATTGTGTGGACATCATAGAGCTTACTTACACAAACCTAGGTGGTATAGCCTAGTACACACCTATGCTATCTGGTACTAATCGTATGGGACCATGTGGTCCATTGTTGACCAAAGCGTTGTTATGCAGCACATGATTGTACGTATGTACAAATACAAATAATACAAAATTATACAAATAATATACAAATATACATATATATAGATATATATATTCACCTTGCTCTCTCTCACCCTCTCACTGTTCTCCTTTCTATGGAATGCTCAGCAGTTAACAAATACGCACTTAAGAGATACAGGCTTACCTTGTTTTATTGCATTTTGCTTTATTATGCTTGACAGATACTGCGTTTTTTTCACAAGACCCTCCACCAGCAAAAAGATTATGACTCGCCGAAGGTTCAGATGATGATTAGCATTTTTAGAAATAAAGTATTTTCTAATTAAGGGATATACATGGTTTTCTAGACATAGTGCTATTGTTCACTTTGTAGACTACAGTATAGTGTAAACATAACTTTTATACACTCTGGGAAACCAAAAAGTTGGTGTGACTTGCTTTATTGCGATTTTCGCTTTATAGTGGTGGTGTGGAACCGAGCCTATACTGATCCACATTTTATTCTGTTCCACTACATAGCAACCAGTGTGTTTGTCGTCTACCTGTATTACGGCATCAGTGAAAAGTTCACACGGCCTTTCTGGAGAAGCAGCTCACTCCATAAGTAACAATCACCACCTGAACGTTGAAAGAACATTTCAGGCAGCATGACGGTCAGAAGAAAGATTCCTTTTTTTATTTTTAGAGAAATGGAAGATTGTTTTGGGGGATCCACGAACAAATATTATGTAGTGGTAAAAGCCCCTATCTGGGAATCTCTATGCTAGTCTGAATTCTGCTACAGCTAGCTGTGTGGCCTTGAACCAGTCACTTGGTCTACCTGGGCCTAAAAATAATAATAATCATAACTGTCACTTAGGAGAAGTTACTGTGCTAAGCACTGTACATCTATTTTTATATTGTTTTGCAATCAGGGCCAAAAGAGCTTAAATAAATTGTCTAAGGGTTCCGAGCAACGGCACAGTGGTTTTAATCCAAATGGGAAAGTCAGAGGAGCTTATCTTTCAGGTTAGATAAACCTCTAAAATTCAATGACTTTACGAATTTGGGTCAAGGAAAGATCACAACAGAAGACAGTTGCCTGGAAGACACAACAATGAAAGCTATTTTTTTTAATAAGGCAAATATATTTGCAGCTCAACTGCACCATTTAGCATATGTTCAGATAAATACGGTCCAAAATAACATACGCAGAAAGCTATTCTCAGAGTTTCTCTTATACTCACAGGTCTGGACACTTGAAGGCAAAGAATTCCCTGGAGAGCCCGTGATTTTGGAACTTCCCCTAACAGAACACATGCATTAATTACCTCCCCAGCCTTCTAGTGTAGAACCTCTTACATTTATTCTTTATTGCATCCAGTTGTTTACTGTCCATCATCTGTCTCCTTCAATAGACAGCTTTCTCCTTGGAGAAAGCTGCATGTTTTTAAAAATCATCTCCAAGTCCAGAGTTGCCATTTTCCTTGCAGGTTTGTGTTTTTAAGCATTTTCCTACACCGTGGTCCACTTCAGAAATCCTGTCCACTGACTATCTCAGCATTGTCACTAATTTTCAAGTTGGTTTTATTTTAGTGTGCAATTTAGTAAATATTTTACCACAGAAATTTGCAGTAAGCCCTGTGCTCAAAATCCAGTTGTTTCACAAATAGCAAACAGAATCTCAGTTTCTGTTCAGCTAAGACAGCCTGCTATGCTATCATTTACTTCCCTCTCATATTAGCATGCTCCAGAAAGCGCGCCATGTACTTTATGTCTTTTATCCTATTTAATCCTCATAAGAACCGTCGACATTAACTAATTATCTTATCTTTGGGGTCTTTTGACTCCTTTATCTCCATTATGGTTCTGCTTCCTATCTTTAAATGCCTATTTCTAAGCTCCCAAGGTTTGGGTCTTCATTTGGCTTGTAAAGCATTTTATTTATTAGATTGTTGTAAACTCAACTGGTGTAAACCCAAACTGGCTTAAATCCCATAGCAGCAGCATTAAGAAAAACAACATAAAACAGGCAACAAACTGAAGTTGTCATTCAGTCAGAATCCAAAAAATAAAATAAAATAATAAAGGCAGATCTAACATACGGCTCTGTCTCTAAAGTAATTCATTTGTTTATTTAATCGTTTGATTATTTCTGATCCAGACCCAGAGACATGAGAGATGACGCGTGTGTTGGGATGAACGCCCAAAGGAATATGCCCGACTTGAGAGCTGTCACGCAGAAGGCAGTATGTAAGACTTTAAAAATCTCAAAATTAATATGTATCTCCCTTCATATCTCCCAATTTGTACATGTGTTCCTTTTGACGTTACTAATAGATAAACCCCCAAGGAAAAAGGGGATCTGTCGCACCAAGTACACTAATTAAAGCCGCCATTTAGGGGACCCCCTGCTCAAAGAACCATCAGCTCAAAGTTGAGCCTTGGGAAGGTACACAGCAGTGGTCATGGAATGTCACACAGGGGACAACTCCGCTCCTCCCTTGCAACACTAAGGCTTGAAATTTGAGCTTAAGCGCCACTGCTGGGCACTACTACAAATTTCCACAGTGAAGAAATTTGCACAGTGCTTCCTCATTTATGAAATATTTTTGCTTCTATTACCTAAGGATGGGAGCTGTTGCTCATGGTCACCACTGAACCAAAGATTAACATAATGGAGCAATCATTTAAACACTGAGCAGTAAAAATAGTATGCATGTAAACGAAGCCATCAGGCAGAGAAACACTGAGAATAAGAACAGCGTAGCACTATAGGTAACGCGATCTGAACAGCCTAAAGTTTCCTTCACAGCCTGAAGTTTTCAGGCACAGAGTAAGTGATAAGAGAAAGAAACGCGTCTTCCTTAACTTTTAAAAATGATCTACTATGTATCTATTTCTAGCTATGTAACACCTATCTACCTGCCTACCTATCTATCTAATTTCACAAAAGATCTGATGCAACATGAAATAATACAAATAATGTTCACATTTAAACAAAGAAAAAGAGCCAATCAGAGTTAGAGGAACTATGGATGAAAATGAAAGAGTTGGGTTAAAGATTGGAGCAGATATCCAGGTATCTGAGAACATACAAAAAATGTTAGGCCAGTTTATCAGCAAAAGGACATCTTTTCCTTCCACTTAAGCTTGAAACAAATTTCTCACATGAAACTTAAAATAGAGAACACTGAGTGAAAAAGTGGATGACATTCTTAATCATTTCCTTCCATATATGCAGCAGCAAAGAGCGTCGTGCTCTTTCTTCTAGTTCCCTGAAAGTCAGTTGGAGGCCCGTTGCCAAACCAGAAGTTTGCAGGATATTAAAACAATGTAGTTTCAGTCTGCAAGTCTCTTGGTTCCAGCTTTATCTAGGGGGAAATTCTAGTATTTCTGGCTGAGTCTTATTTTTTCAATTTTACATAATTTTTGGACCCCTCTTTGGAGACTTTCGGTGAAGAGCTGAGCTGCTGGCAGGTCAGGGGACTTCCCTCTGGAGTGCAGGTGTGTGTGAGGTCCGAGTGAGAGCACAGCCTTTAAATGATGCCATGTGATAAGAGGACATTTTGTGAAAACAGAGGCACCTAATCAGGACTCTCAACTGAACGGACGGGCATCTCACCTCTCTACCAAGTCTCGCTCCTAGAACATGAACAAATAGTCCATGGGCCTGTGGTGAAAGGCCTTAGACTGATTTTATGTGCTGCCTTGACATCTGAAACTGGGAGGGCCTCGAATGCCTAATGACAATTGCCTCTCCATCCTCTTCTCCAGAGGACCAGACACAGTTCCCGCTTAGCCATGAGCAGTGGGTTTTAGTTTCAGGTCAGCCCATCATATTATTCGGACAGAACACTCACATCCTCCTGCAGGAACCACAGGGAACTCTACCTTCTGGATACTCCAGAGTTGGCCTCCCTTGGCCACTGGTTGTTTGTTCTGATTCCCAAGTGCAACCTCCAAATAACCCTGCATGGTGATCGAAACATGGCCCCAAAGTCATGGGGCTGGCCCAATGGCATAGTGATTAAGTTCACACACTCTGCCTCAGTGGCCCACCATTCACTGGTTCAGATCCCAGGTGTGGACCTACACACTGATCATCAAGCCATGCTGTGGTGGCATCCCACATACAAAACAGAGGAAGACTGGCACAGATGTTAGCTCAGCGACACTCTTCCTCATCAAAAACACCAAAAACACGTCCCCAAAGTTATACCCTCAAGTATATTGAAGCAGCCTGTTCACCTTCTTGGCTCATCAAAACGCGTCCAGACTAGGGATGATAGCCAGTGGCTCTGTTGTCCTCATTCTCTTCTGTCCTCCACTGAAGAGGCAGCAGAGGAAGGACCTTTGTGAATTAGCCTCATCCTTCTCCCCACCCTCCCCATTCATCATTTTCTTCAGCCTTCCTTTTCTCCTCTTTCCCTCCAATTTTTGAGGTTCACTCTGTGCTGCTCTATGTGACTGATATTTTTCATTATTAAAAGTGTTCTCTTCTGCTCCAACTATCTCCATTCTAGTGATGAGCAACTCTTTTCTCCACCAGTGTTTCTCAAAGTGTGGTGTTCAGTCCACCTGCGTCAGAATCCCCTGGAATCCAGGATAAAAGGCTGATTCCTGGACTCCGTGGAACAGAGTCATTGAATGAGTGTCCTAAGGGTTTGTGTCTTTAACATGCTCCCTTGGGGATGCTGTGGCACCTTAGGGCTACAGACCTAGACATTGGGCTACGTGAGAGCAGCTACATCAGTGACTATATGTGGCTCATACATCCAACTCTAGGATACCTTAGATGAGACCCAACCAGAGAGCCCGGCTGCCTTGAGAATGTAAGGACAATTTGCTCTAATTGCTGCCCCTGTTTTAATGGCTACTTTGTCTTTGTGCCCTGGCAAGAGATTCCATTGTCTTCTGTACTCCCCACCTCACACATATAGATGGAGAGACTAAAAATAGACCCCACCTGCACAGACCATCCCCAAATGGAGCTGCTTCCTTCTTCTGATGCCATGATCCAGGAACACTGCTCTAAAAACATTTGCTCTCAACTACTCTTGCTGGGAAATGACATGTGGGTTCAGGCAGCAGTGTGACTTTTTTTATTAAAATACCATGTGAGGGGAAAAAAAATGAAACTGCAATTTTAGGCACATCTATTGATATTATATGCCAATTAAGGAAATTAGCAAATATTGAATATATTTTGGCACATTTGGTTTTTTATTTTCCTGGATTACTAGTCTATATTCAGAGCTTAATAATTATTAGTAAAAATTAATTCCTTGTTTCTCTTACAAACAATTTGACCCAGAAACAACAAGCTAAGTACAATCTTCATATATACTCAACGGTTTGCTTTCAGAGCATTGTGACGCAGTGCAACATATGTTCACACTGGAGGAAATGAATCTATAGATTACATTTACTAGTTTTAAATTAGATGTACTCTTGCAAAAGCAACAACTGACTTAAGATTTTTGCCAAGAAATTATGTATCAATGCTAATGCTAACAATTTCAGCAAAAGTGAAGAACAAGAAAATGGCAGAGTCGCCATTTGCCTCAGTTTTTACACAATCCCTCTGCCAACCGTGTCTCCAATAAAAGCAACCTCTGCACAATCAATCTTACAAAAAAGAGGTCCCCAAAAGTGCATTTACCATGAAGACTATTTGGAATACAAATTACTTCTGCTCTCATTATTGATTATCTCATCCCAAGTATATATTATGACTTGATATATTAAAGAATGTTACCAGTGCATTTTAAAAGTTTGGAGATCTCAGAATCAATTTTAAGATTCAAGATTCCTTTCATCAACCAGTAAATTCACATGACTACAGATCAACAACAAAAGTAAGTTGTCTTTTTTGTTTTTTTGTTTTTTGATGAGGAAGATTGGCCCTGAGCTAACATCTGTACCAATTTCCCTCTATTTTGTATGTGGGACACCACCACAGCATGACATGATTAGTGGTGTGTGGGTCCACACCCAGGATTTGAACCCATGAACATCAGGTTGCCTAAGAGGAGCACACAAAGGTAACCACTACACCACCGGGCCGACCCCCAGAAGTTGTCTTTTTAAGTTGGGAATAAAACGAGCATCTCACAAGAAGTAGAGTGTAGAAATGCAGTACACAATCTAAAAGATCCCATGTTTTTTAGGTGCAGTTGCTTCCTTGGAGCATAAAATAAATTAAAGCCGATTACTCAGCCTGAGCCCAGTTGCAATTGGCTTCCCTTTTGATTTGTCCTTAAGATGCTTTTATAATAAAACTATTTAATGAGAGATCTGAGTATATGCTCTGTGGACAGAAGCTGGTTTCCTCTTAACTTTGGGAGATGACTCAATGAGACAAAACGTACAGAAGGGTTAAATAGACATTAGATAAATATTTGTGTGATTGATGCCTCACTGCGGGCCAAATGGAATTTTGGCAGACCAGATGGTTTTGAAAGGCATTTACTGTGCTGTGTATAACCCTCTGTAATTATATCAAAGAATCATCCTTTTGCTTTGAACCTAATAGTTTCTCATTGTCAAATGAACATCAACCTTCAGTTTAACCCTGTGTCAGGGGAAAGGTCAGAGAGAACAACTCCTTTAGGCTTTTTACAGTAGAGAAAGTATCATGTGCCCACATTGCTCAGGCCTCTAGGGAGCATGAAAGGTACTTTGGATCTGGGCTTTGGTATTTATATTTTATGACGCTTACTCAGAACTCAAAAGCATGTGCTAGACTCCTGAATGTATAAATGATTACATGTCTTCTGTTCTATATCACCGCACTAACTACTGTAACCTGCCTGTTAAAATCAAATATTGGTTCATGGTTCTGATTACAGGCACAAGTCTAAGGCAACAGAGCTTAGAACTGAGTCCAATCATGCGAAATTGCCATTTCCGGAAAATAGAAATGGTCAAAAATCAGCTCTAGAGCCCAGTAATCCCGAATCCACCTTTCACCTGCCAATGCTGGTGAGCGGCTCTACTCCAGGACTGCCCGGCTCCAATGCCAGCTCTTAAACTCTTTGAATATTATATCTGCATTTATCACCCTCATAACTTTAATATCTCTAAAACCCTGGGCTAAAACTCTCCTGTGTTGAACTTAGCTGCTTAGAAGCCTCTGCAAAGAGAAGCTGAAGGCTAAGTTTTAGAGTCTTTCAAATGGAATATATTTACTTTCCAAAAGTGACCTATGCCTAACAAAGTCCAGAAATTTGTGACTGTATGGAAATGAAATTGATAGATGAATGCACAGATCGCCGCTTAACCAAACGAATATATTTTTTCCTTCAAGATAGTCTCTGTGGGAGCCTGTACACTCATCCCCAAGATGAGGTTATTGTTTAAAATATAGTTGGTACCATTGTTGGCATTGCCCTGATAGCGAGTTCATAGAAAACATCCTCATTATCTTATATTCACACCCCATAAATCTGTTTACCTTGAGGTCCTCCAATGAGAGGCCAGCACCATATCCACCGCATGCTCAATGTATTTTAATAGTGATGAAAACACCAAAAGGTATGACCACTTCATCGTAGTTTAAAGAAAGACTTTCTGGAGCTAAACAACTCTGGCTGAATCCCGGGAGCGTTTACAGACTCGTTTAGCAGGAAAACGTTGGTTGCAAATATTCACTAGTAAATGGAAAGAAAAGTGGGATAAGCATGAAAAAAATCATTACGAATGCGATTGTATTTGGGTATTTGGAGACTATTCCATACTATTTTCTAAGTAATTCTTAAATTCTGCTATATGATTTTATGGAAATTCACTAAAATTTGAACGTGAAAGAGTGAAAGTGACTTTGGATCTGTCAGTTCAGTCCCATATGAGCCGTCTGTGTTTGAGGGTTTTCTCTTGCCTCGGGGTGCTCCAGGGGTGCCCTTCCGCGGGACCTCCGCAGGCAGCCACGTATCTGCATACTCTTCCTGGCTTTCTGGCTAATAAGAGAGAGAGTTGAGGAGTAGAAGGTGGACCCTTCTTTATTTCCTTTCCCTTCAGGAAGTTCCAGCACCCAGATCAGCCTGTGTGTCAGCCAATTCACAGCCTCCCATCAACAGCAGCTATTACTATGGCCTCTTGGATTCTTCCCACGAAGTTAACTTTTGACCCAGGGGTCAGTGTCATACACAGGAGTTGGCTCTTTTTTGGAGTGTTCCTTATCCACAGCCACCTAGTTTAGCCAATCTCTGTGAAATGACAATATCATGATTCCATTTGACAGAGACCCTCAAAGTCAGCCCAACCCGAGTAGACTTTATGTGGCCATTTTTATTGATCTGCAGTAGACAAGCTGATAAATGTTCCCAATAAAACCTTGTTCCTGTGGATTCTCTTGCATTCTTGATCTTATAGACAAGCAGTTCTTAAACAGCCTTTGCCCACACCACAGTCATCTGATTACTGGAACAAGAAAGGCAGAAGAAGAACTGGTGGGCCAGAGATGTGCCTAGACTTTCATCATCTCTTTTAATTGTATAGCTACGAGCTCTATAGCCACACTTACTGATGGGGTATCTTCCATGGAGATGTTATTTGTTGGATGTGTTAAAGAAGAAAAAAGGTTAAAGATAATCAACACCAACACCCACTGAGTTTAGAGAAAGTGCAATGATGCGAGGATGCCTGGGAGAGGTGATAAACGCATGCATAATATTCTAGGAGTTCCGGAGCAAGCAGCCTGGGATTGGAGTAGGGCTGCTCACCAGCGTTGGCAGGATCCACTTGTATTCAGGATTGCTTGGCTCCAGAGTCAATTTTCAACTGATTCTGGCTAAAAAAAGAAGAAGAAGGCCATTTCACATGATTCAACGTCATGCTAAGCTCTGCAGCCTGAGGTTTGTCTTTGGTGCCCACTCCATGTTCCAGGTCTTCCCCCTCCGACACCAACCCTCTCCACATGCCAGCGGTTGAGGGGCCTTTCCCTGGATCCTCTATTTTGCATTGTCTTTAAACTCTGTTCCCTCTCCCTGCATCACAATCCAATGTTCTCCACTTAGAGATCACACTTAAGAGTTGCTACAGCTTCAGGCATTACTCAGCTTCCACCCCCAGATCACAATTTAACCCAAAGGGATTCACAATAGGAGAATTTTAATTAGACTAGGAAAGCAGAGAGGATAGCTTGGGATAGATCTGTGGTGATGGAGGCACCTTTCTTAGACCCCAATTCTAATCACAGCCAGGTGGCTGCTACGTCATCTAGAGGAATGACCAACTTTTCATAAGGCCTCTTTTGGATGATTATGACAATGGAGAATATATTACATTGTTTTCCAGGTCACACTCAAGACGTGTATATTTTTGTTACTCATTTGGCAATGGCTTTAAATAGTGTACCTGGAGAGGCATTTTGAGAGCAGGGAGTTTACCTATGAGATAATTTCTCCTCTTTGTCAGCTGTGGGGCCATTTTTTGGCACAAGATGTATGCTGTGACGATATTGCAACCTACGGGGTTAAAAATAACTCATGATGTCAAACCCTCAGCCCAGGAGTGCTGCCCTCACAAGATAATCTGCCAGGAGGGGGAGCAGGGTGGGTCAGGCCCAGAGCCTCAGTGGAGACAAAAATAGAGTGCTAATGGCCTGTGGTGACATGGAAGAGAGTGGGACGTAGACAGATATATTTATAAAGAAAAATGGCTCTAAGCATCTGCTAAATCCCCTTTCTCTTATTTTTCCTATGTCTATTTCTGGCTTCTCTTTCCATAGCACAAGCAGCTCCTCAAAATAAAGAGCCTTGCTCCTGCGTGCCCTGGCCTCCAACGGAGCTCTGAAGGAGGCAGGCCATGAATGATGATTGTCTGTGTCTGGAGTTTTAATTGAAAAACATTCCCAGAAATGGAAAGACTCACGGAGGAAGTGATCTCATCCTCATTGATTTCCCCATCTTTCAGTGTTGGGTCTCCATGGTGGAACCTAATACAGTAGCGCCCCTCAGTGGTGTCAGCTGGAACTGCAGGGGCAAGCTGGCTGGCTGCTAATGAGCTCTGTGACTAGGAGACAGAAGCCAGGGAGACAACATTTCAAAAGGTTAGGACTTCTCTCTGAGGGGAGCTGAGAGAAGCTTCTTCCTTCTGTGCTTCTCTCTAGACCCACATTTTACAGTTTATAATCCACTGGAAGTGGCTCCACTTGAGCTTCAGGTTTGTAACAGATACACAGGAGGAAGGTGAGGCAATGAAATGCTGCACATGAATTTGCAACTTCTGTCCAGAAACAGAAAAACTAAATGAAAATTGTGTTACCCTCCACTCAGATAAGATTCTTGTGAAGCCAAGTTTACTTGGGAAAATGTATTAATGGGATTCTTTTGTGCTCATCGTGTGTGACTCCACCTACAATATAAACACATTAATCACTGTGATCAATCACCCTAAAGATCTTAGAGTAAACTCATTCATCAAAATTCAACTTTTCTTCCTCTTTTTAAGGAAAAAGCTCCTATATACAAATCCGAACTCAGAAAAGCAAAAGAGTAGATTGTGATTCTGCCTGTTGTGGCAGAGATAGAGATAAAAGTGCTCAAGGTTATTTATGTTCATATTTTTACTCCTACCTTTGATGCATCCACAAGAATAACATTTTATTTCTCCCCTTAATTTCCAAATTATAAACCTCGAGAATGTAAGTAAGGGATTTTATGAATTGCACAAGTCATGGGATTTGATCCCAAATCTAGATATATCTCTAAAGATTCTAACCAAAGAATTTGTTTGCCTCTCAGAGGAATAAGGGAAGGGATACCTCTGAAGCAGATGAGGGAAGCGTTCGCAATCCATGTTTTCAACTCTGCCTGGTCAGGAGATGGAAGTATTGAAGCTTCTAGTGGTTAAAGAATAGCCTCGTAGAGAAGGTACCAAGAGAGGCCATGTGGCTTCCAAAACAAGACCTTGCAAGGTGACACCTGATGTGGTTCCAAGATGTCTTGGACCTGAAGCTTTCAAAATATGTTTTGCCAATTTCACAGGGGTGCTCTGACTCTTGGGGACAGAGTTGCATTAATGACACTTGAGAGGCTGATCTATGATCCAGAACTCCAAATATACAACAACAAATAAAACTGCCAAAATGAACTTGAAATGTTGTTTTTAGCTGATAAACATCTTCTCTCCTTAGAGAAAAGCCACATGGGGAAGATGGATTATAACTGGAAGGCAGTTTGGTGATCATGGCATCAAAGCATTGAGGGTGAGGGAGGAAATGGCATGATCCCAGCGGCTAATATCACTGAGCTATAATAACCTGGCTCACCATCTTGGCTGGGGTAAGCCTGCCAAACTTTCTGGGAGGCCTGTTGTCTTGGGTGGGGCTCTCCAGGAGCAGACAGACTCGGTGACAAGAATTCACACTCAAGTGATTTTTCAGAATGTCTTTCCAGGAAAAAGTGGTAGGTGAGTGGGGAAGTGGGACAGGAATGGGAAGTGAGCTAAGCAAGAGTGAGTTATCAAGCACAGTCCCCAGGAAGGTAAGTTGGGTTCAGTCCCACAGACAGCTCTGGAGACAATGGAGTTCTCACGTCAAACTCTCAATCAAGGCGTAGGTTGCTGGAGACCTTACACTCCCAATACCCGCAGTCATTGGATAAGAGGCACCCAAGTGTGGAGGCAAAACAGGATCTGGCAACCTAAACTCAAAGTCAGCCCTGACCTAGTGTCAGCACTCAGACAAAAAGATGCAAGCTCTGGCTGCTGGAAATGAAAACACACCAGAAGACCAAGTGCACAAAAATGGAAAGGGATCCACGGGGATGTTCGTGGGGCACTGGCATGATCAGCTATATCTCTCTGGAAGATCTGTGCACCCTCCCCAGGACTGTTCTGGGCTGTCACAGCTTTACTCTCCACTACCTAAGGTTTTGAGCACCCCATAGAGGACAGTCCCTTCCTTAGCTATATCCTGCTCTCTGAACGTGGGGGTTCATAACCTATATCCACTCTTTTATCAATTATAACTTAGAGTAACTTATCCGACATATACTTGAGCTTGATTTTTGCATGTCTACACATTCTTATTTTGTTCTCAGAGAAAAACCTTGTGATTATCACTCCAGGTACAAAGATCCTACACTGCATAGCGGGGGAACAAAGGGGATTGGGAACCACATTGTGGAATTGGTCACATCTCCCAGTGGACCAGAATTATGGGACTAGGGGGTGAAAGTCATTTAAATAAAGAAGCTTACTGAAGTAAATGTTTACTGTGTCCTCCTCTTCTCTAAAAAGACAGTCACAGACTCTAAATATTTCATCTTTGACTTTGACAGACTGCGAGCAGAAATTACCCCCAGGAGAAAAGCCATGCAAGAAAAGGGGTAACGAGTGGAAAGCACCCCACAAAGACCCTTTGCCTGTGTGCCCAGGGGTCTTGGAACCCCACATAGAGTCAGACTTGTCAAATCCTTTCTTCCTCAGCCTCAGGAAGGGAGCCCAACTTTACATATAATATTTTATCCAACACTTCCCCTTTCCCAACACCCACATTTTCCACTCTGGAGGCATCCCATTCCCATTTCTGCTGCACTCCTGACCCCTTTTTTGGCGTAAAATTCTATTATTTTATTTCCAGGGAAAATTTTTCCTAACTAGTTTAAAGTGAAAAAGACATACTTTATGACAAAAGGACAAAAGTCTTTCTCAACCTAGATATTTCTAATACTCTTCCACAAGGGTCCAAAGTGGAAGATTATTTAAATCAGCCATCAGTGAATTTCTATCCAGCTTCCTGGACACAAAGGACAGAGCAATAGCTTGAGCTGGTTATCACCAGCTGGTTATCTCTTTTGCTTCAGATCAAAGAAGAAATGAAGAGAGGAAAGAAATGGTGCAGTTAGCAAGAAAAGGTCTCTTAATCTTGAGGGTGGGTGGAAATACTCTCAGAGAGGGCTGCATTTCAGTATCAGCTCTGCTGAGCTGTAGCAAGGCTTCTGAGCTCTGTTCCTCTCCTTCACCGAGTAACAGAGGAGAATTGGAAGTATTCCAGAACGTGCAGCTTCAAATCCTGTGCTAGGCCCCAGGAGCCAATGCTCAAACCCCACTGGGGTTAAGCAGAGGGAGGGTGAGCACCTGTGAGGTATGGGGTTGGGTTTCCTGACTTGTGCCCCTTGTTGCTATGGTTTGGGCCCAAGGGAAGTAAGTGGAGAGGACGTTAGAGCTTTCCCTATTGACATCCAGGACCAGACAATGAAAGTGCTCCTTATTCAAGATTTATCAGTCATGGTGGGGCTCATCCTAGGACTTAGTTTCCATAATTTCTTGTATGCTTTAAAGAAACTTTTACTAAAATCTCATTCCCATACTTTGTGGCCAATGCCCTGGCAATTTGGGAATTGGAGCCAGCCAATTGTGCTGACTGGTGAAGAGACCAATTCAGAGCTCAAGGTGAGGCCTCAAGTCCAGCAAAGTGTGTCACCCCCAGAAACTCTGAACTTCAGTATGCGTGGGTGCTTGCAACTCAAGGGGCCAGATGCCAATTTTTGTTTGTTTGCTTGCTTTTTGGTGAGGAAGATTGGCCCTGAGCTAACATCTGTTGCCAGTCTTGCTCTTTTGCTTGAGGAAGACTGTTGCTGAGCTAACATCTGTGCCAAACTTCCTCTATTTTGTATGTGGGACACCACCACAGCATAGGCTGATGAGCGGTGTGTAGGTCAGCACCCAGGATCTGAACCCACAAACCCTGGGCCACCTAAGTGGAACACGCAAACTTAACTACTAGCCACCAGGCCGTCCCCCCAAATGCCAATTTTGCATGGTCAAAATGTTGAGGATTTTTCTGCCTGGAATGCCTCCAACCTCCTCTTCCTTGCCCACTCTTCTCCATATGCCACCTCTGAGTCTATAACTCCTTTAAGATATTTAATATCCAACTCAAATGCTCATTTCTCTATAACTCCCCTGTCGGAAACCTTTCCATCCTTGGATCCTTCATAACTTGAAATGATTTCCTATGAAATTTGTTTTTGTCTATCATGTAAGTGCCTTGACTTTACTTACTATCTCAACATCTATGGAGTAATTCTCTGTGCTTTATATTCTTCATCATTAAATTGAGGATAATAATAACAGTACCTGCCTCTGTGGGTTGCCATGATGGTGATATGAGGTGCTAGAACGGAACCAGACAAATGGTAAATGCTTTAAAAAGTTAGCAATTATGATGACAATGTTTATTGTTATTATAATAACCTGATGTGGTCTCAATAAATATTTTAGAATAAATGAATAGAAAAAAATAATTATTAATTACCCAGAAGCATGGGTGACTTGAAAACCCAATCAGTCCTGGGTCCCAGACGCCTCTAAGGATTATTCTGTCATCATCGTGTTCAACTGGAGAGTCCAGATTGTGTCTTGTTAGGTCTGTGTGGTGACCTCCAAAGTGTCACATGCCTGTTAGAATCCCAGGTAAAGTTAAATAGGAGAGACCCAAAGATACTGAAATCTCCTCAGAAGGAGGGGAAGTTTCCATTAGCTTTATCACTGTTGGCTCAGACTAATAGTGGTTTCTGCTGCCGTGGATGTTTCTTAAATCATATAAATTTGAGACTCTAGGAAATGACAAGGAGCCTTACTACTCAATTATAACACTGGTTGTTATATATAAACCCAGGAGACTTAGACCCTCTTGAAATTTTTTTTGAATAAGGGCTGACCATAATCACCTTATCAGTCATCACTGATGTGTTCAGTTTGCATGATATTTGTTGGTTCTAGTGATTTTTTTTTTTTTGCATTATTCTATGTTACATGTTCTTTGTCCTTCAAGAAAAGGCAGTCAACTCTTAGAAGGAACTTGACCATCTGGATTTCTCTTGTATCCATTCTTTCATAGGATGTGACAGACCAGTGCGTTTCAAGCATTGATGATGGGATCACGTGAGGACTTTGCTATAAATGCAAATGTCAGAGTCCATCCCCAGGCTTTCAGACTCAGTGGCACTGCCCAGAAATATGCATTTTAAACAGGACCCATGAGTTATTAGAAAGCAAGCATCCTCTGATCTTTGTGTTTAGAAACACTGTTTTCTGTAGAAATACATAGATGCTGTTTTACTGGAATATCATTAAGTTTATTGCTATCCATACATTAACTCATTCACCAAATATTTATTGAAAACTTATGCTGTGCAGTAAAGACACAGCACTTAAAAATAAAGAAAGTGCCTTATCTCATGGAGCTTAAAATCTAGTCGATAGAGACAATTAGTAAAGAAATAAAGACACACACAGATGAGAGAGAAAGAGATCTTAGGACATCTGGAGATAAGTTCTTTAAAGAAAAATAAAGTAAGTTACAAGAGATAGAGCACAACAGTTGGGAGGTTTATGTAGAGCGATTGGAAGATCTTTCTGGAAATGGGCGTTTGAGGAGAGATCTGAAAGAGTGAGGGAGTGAGCCCCAGAGCCATATGGGAAAAGAGATTCCAGGCAGGGATAAAAGCAGGTGCTGTGGCCCTGAAGCGGGCACGTTCTTCAAGGGAAGAAGGAACACCGAGGAGGCCAGTGTGACTGGAGTAGCTTAAGCAACAAGACAGTGCTGGAGATAGAATCAGAGAGGCATAGAGCCTGCTCACGATGGGCCTCGTAGACAACAGGAAGGACTTTGGGGTTTATTCTGAGCAAGATGGAAAGCCATGGGAGGATTTGAGCAGAAGACAGATGTGACGAGACATGTTGAAAAGGATCACTGGGCTGCTGTGAGGAGAATGCAGATGTATGCCAAGAAGCCGATGGCGAGATCCAATGGCTTAAGAAAAGCCACAACGCATTCTGGTCTCCTTATCAGAAATGTCAAGGAAGGCAAATGTGATATAAGGGAAATGAAGAGATCCAGAAAACACACATTATAGGTTACCCAATGAGGATTCATAACCTCAAAAGTAATGTTTTAAAATTTCAGGGTGGATTTTTTTTAAAGCCAAAAAACACACTGAAACTCCTCCATGCCAAGCTTCCTTTTGAGTGGGGTGGATTCCGAGTTGATCACGTGACAGCTCCAAACAAGCACACGGATGGACAGAGAGACAGCTACCAGCCAGCTTGGCCCAATGTCAGCCTCTTCTAACCGAGGCTGGATTTGTTTAGCTAATCAATGCCTAATGGGCCATAAAATTCTAAAAGAAGCCATCCCAGAACCTTCTATTTCTTTTTCCTCTTCCTTTGCCTCACTTCTCCTCTTTTCCTTATTCCTCTCGTGTTCTTCCTGCTCATAAACACCATCATTGTTCTGAAAAATTGTGCACTCTTTTCAAAGAATCTAAGCAAAACTTAAAAGTACAAAAAAAAGAGAATTTTTTTTTTTAAAAAAAAGGCTACCACACAGAAACATTGACCATTAACAGTAAGCAAACTGATAAAAGGTTGCCCTGACTTGGTGGCTTAAAACAACACAAATGTATTACCTCACGGTTCTGTGAGCCACAAGTGTAACATCCTCTCCTTCAGTTAAAATCAAGGCGTCTGCAGGGCTACATTCCTTCCTGGAGGCTCTAGGAGTGAATCTGTTTCTTTGCCTTTTCCAGCTTCTAGAGAATTCTTGCATTCCTTTGTCCTCTTCCTCCATCTTCAAATCCAGCAATGTAGCATCTCTTGACCCTGAGTCTGTGGCCACATCTCTCTCTGATCATAGCCAGGAAAGGTTCTCCACTTATGAGGACTCACTTGATTTCACTGGCCTACCCAGGTAACCCAGGATAATCTCCCATCTCAAGGTCTATAACCTTCATCACATCTGTAAAGTCCGTTTTGCCATACAAGGCAACATAGTCACAAGTCTGGAGATTCGAACATGGACATTTGGGGAGGGGTCATTATTCTGCCTACTAGGTAGATAGACAGAATGCTTTTGTAAAAATACAATATACTATATTCCTTACTTTTTAAAAGTACCAGGGCCAGTCCCATGGCCGAGTGGTTAAGTTCGCGCGCTCTGCTTCAGCGGCCTAGGGTTTCACTAGTTCGGATCCCGGGCACAGACATGGCACTGCTCATCAGGCCATGCTGAGGCAGCGTCCCACATGGCACGACCAGAGGCATTCACAACTAGAATCTACAACTATGTACTGGGGGTGCTTTGGGGAGAAAGAATTAAAAAAACAAAAAAAAAGAAGATTGGCAACAGTTGTTAGCTTAGGTGCCAATCTTATTTTTAAAAAAAAGTATTTAGTTTCACCTAAATTAACAGATTTCAGGACTAATTTTTGCAGAGACACATGTTACAGTCATGCTGTGACATGTTAAAACAGCTGATGTAACTATAGAAAGACAGATGAAAGCTTAGATCAAGGTCCAAAAATCTGCATCCAATGAAACAGATATTGTACAAAATCTGTGTAGTGTTAAAAGAAGCATAAATGGGATGTCCTTTTGTTGAAACATTAGCTAATTTATTTAAATTGATATTCCCTTTAATCTCTATTATCCCACCCCCCACCCACCGCCAACCAACACCAAAAAATAATGTTGTAAACTCATCTAGTTTTAGCTTTGAGTTTCCAAAAATTAGGCCAGATAGGAGTGGAAAGAAGTCAGGACGTATACAGCATCTGAGTCATAGCTAACTTTTCATTCCCTTTCATCTTCTCACTCCCTGCCACCCTGATGGAGGAAGCCCTATAGTCATGCAACAAGGCCCGCTGGAAGAGAATTGAGGGCCCTGGCTGACAGCCCCAGTTGAGCTCCCAACTAGAAGCCAGTATCAACTGACAGCCAGGTTAGTACAGACATTTGGGACCATCCAGCCATCCCAGGGCTCCAGCCAACAAAGAACTACCTGAAGCAGGAGAACTACCTCGTCAATCTGCAAAGTCGTGAGAAACAATATATTGCTAGTGCTGTTGACTTAAGCCACTAATCTGGGTGTGGTTTGTCAGGCAGCAATTAAATAAATGAATGGTGTGAAGATGCTGGTGTGAAGATGCCTCTGATAAATGTAGAGGAACAAGATATGCACAATGGTCCAACTTGGTATGTGACGGATACTATCTCATGTCTGCTCCACCATGATAGTTGTTCATAGCCAGAGGGGTCACTACAAAGCCAACATGAATTTTTGTGGGGCACAGAAAACAGTAACTGTTGTGAAATTCACCCCAGAAATCTTCAAAAGGAAGCAGCAGAATGGGGGCTCCACAGAGCACTCTTCCCTCTCTAGCCGTGTGCAGTTGGCGGCAAGGACAGCTTCCTCTTTGCCAGCTCAAATTTTAAAGTCATTTCCAGTTGTCATCCATGAGCTGTTTGAAAATGACATAGTTATTTCTTGGATCCCAGATGGGCTTGAGGTTTGGCCAGCTCTCTGGGTGGCATTGTAGTCTTTCCTAGACTTATCCAAGCATGAGCTTGGAGACCCCCATGACTCACATTCAAACATTTACTTAGAGTAACAGTTTAGCCACAATGAAATTCACATTTCTATGGCCACTTTGGAGAAAAACAAGATTTCTGAGAACCAGTAAGGGTATGACAAGCCATATCTGAAGAGGATGGTAGAGAGAAAACGAATACCTCTATCACAGCAGCAAGGATGACCACCAGGGAAAGCATGGAGGACATCATGAAGAGGCTTTTGACATAAGAGGCTGTCACACAAATGGCAAAAGCTCAGGGAAGAACCATGTGCACATGGTCCCTGAGTTCCCCACCACCATCTGTAACAGCCTCTCCCAAAATCTAACAGTGCAACCAGCTGCAGGTCCGGAGTGTCAGGGGGGCTCCTGCTTTCTTTTTGAGGGAGGGCTGGGCCAGCGCTCTTGGCAACAACCTCCAACAGAGCCACATCCTGTCTGATGCAGATCCGTCTCCCCAGGAGAGAGTCCAAAGGGCTTCGGTTCCCCAGCAACCCATCCTGTATTTCAGGGGAGAAAGGTAGGGGATTTCTGACCTCCAATCCTGACATGCAGAACCTGACTTCCCCGAGAACTTCCCCGTCCAACCTGGGTCTTGAGATGCCTTATGTTTCCGCTATAACACTGGACTAGACCTCTGGACTATTTCCAGGACAATGTGGCTCTGTCCCGGATCTCAGCAAGCTTCCAGATAGTTTCTGGGGCCTGACGGTTGTGGAATGAGTCAGGCCAGATCCCCTCAATCTGTTGCTCCCCAGCATGGCTCAGCTTTTGGAGGGACACATGGCCCTGCCCCTGACTAAGGCATGGCTGTAGCCATTAGATGAATGAGCCACCTGTAGAAGAAAACATGCAAAACTATTCAGGTTTTATGCAGCTAAAAATCTGACCCATGACCTGTATGAAATGGAAAGGCTGTTCTAACAGTGGTTGTTTTTCTATGAGAGTTTGCCACCTTGTAGAACGGAATTTTCCCTAGGTGACAGTTGAATTTTAGTCACTCGTAGGAAATTTAAATTCTGATTGTAGTAAACAGGTTGTGAAATAATTAGAGTAAAACTACCTTGTCCATTGTCATTTTGTTTTTAACTTTTAAATGGCTACAGAAAGAAGCTTTTTTTCTGGGAAGAGGCAAGTGTTGTGGGCGATTCTTTGTGAAATTATGAAATACACGTAGGCTGAATTGACACCAGGGAAAACAAAATGAACCAAGTGGAGGAGTGAGCTAGAGCAGGGAGTCCCAGGGCCCTGGAAGTGCATGAGAGGAGTGGAGGTGGTGCTGGCACCAGCGGCAGCAAGGATGAGCTTGCCGGAGGAGAGAAGCAACCCTCTTGCCGCCTTGACCTGTCGGTCTCGGGAACTCCCTATCTCAAGGTCCCCAGGCAACACCAGGAGGCTTGGGGGAGCCTCTAGGCTGAATCAAAGCCAGAACCAGCCACCTTAGGGTTGGTTAATCATGATGGAGTAGGCACCTCCTGCCAGAGCCTGGTTCTCAGGTGCCACTGCTCTCAGCTTGGGTGATGTTTACCCAGGGCGTTGAGTCTCCCCCACTCCAACCTCCACCCAGCCATTGTAGGAATGATCAGGGGCCCCCAAAACTCTGTGTGTCCCTGGGAAGAGCTCTGCTCCCTGCCCCCAGCTCTCAATCTTCAGGGCTACCGTCTGTCTTGAGACCATTTGGTGGCGTCTCATGATGTCCTTTTCCCTGTCGGAGTCGGTCTCCACAGGAGGGTGGACTCCCTGTCATCCTCCTTCCCTGTGGGCCTTTGCACAGCTGCCACCTGATGCCACCTTCCATCAGTCTCATCTTTTGATACCCTTCCACTGCACCCTTTGGGATCATAGTCAGTCTTAGGCCAAAGCCCTGTATCCTCAGCCACCTCTCTGAAGGGTCCCTTTACTGTTTTGCTCCTGAGGCCACTGCCTCTTACAGTCCCCTCAAGGGGCAGCTGTCTACTCTCCACACAGGCCTTGGAGGACGGGTAGGCCCCCTCCATGCCCCTCTTAGCAACTCCAGACCACTTTCCCTTTCCCCTGTAAAATTCTCATGTCCTCAGTCTCCCACCCACCACCCCTCCTTGCTGCAGCCCTTTACAGATCACTGAGTCATCCTGCCCCTCATTGCCCCATGAGGGCAACTCCTTCTTCCCTGGCACTCCGTTCAGCACCACTCATCGGAACTCGTGGTGACTTAGTATCCACAGATGCCCTGGCCCCTCCCGTCCTTCCCTTCCTCTCTTCCAGGGATCTGCGAGCACCTACTCAGCCTCTCTCTCCCTCATGCCCTGCAGTGTGTCACCCCCATGCCACCATCCCTCCACAGTCTCAACTGCAAACACTCTACTCTCAGCACCTTCTTCTTTTCTTGAACTCACTTAGTTTACTCTCCTGGCTTTAAGAATTCTTTGACCATCTTTTGACTTTTTGTGTTTCGCTTGACTTTGAGGCCCTACCCTCTTGGAGAGAAGGTGGGCAGGTCTAGAAACCTGGGGAAAGTTTTGGAGTTGTAGATGTGGAATTGTTGGCGTGGGGGAGAAGGGGGTTTGGAGATGGTGGAGACAGACAAAAGAGTTCAAGGAAAGGTCAGAGAAAGGTGTGCTCAGTTTGTGATGAGATTAAGATCAGCCTGCTGAAATTAAGGGAGAAAAATTGGCTATAACCTTGAAAAAGTCCAATGCAATCAGATTAAACGTAGGGCCCAGCTTAAGCTCCAATTCATGCATGAAGCATTTGCTGACTATTCCAGTCTCTAGGGCATTTTTGATGGCCTCAGCCTCATGTATTTATTAATTATCTGACATGTGTCACCTGCCATGTTGGACGCTGGGCAAAGCAAATTGAGATGTGGCTCCTGCCATCAAGGTGACTAACATCTATCAGAAATAAGAGATCAAAATTGTTAATATTATCTTAGAGGTATGTGTTGAGACCATGAAGGAAAAGAAGAAGTCATCTAAATTGGATAGGGAGGTCATAGAAGGTTCCTGAAGGATGAGATGTTTTAGCTGAGTTTTGAGGGAAATTAGGAGTGTACTGGACAACAAAGTCTCAGAATGCTTGCCACACCCACCCCTCACTCTGAGCCCCCTCACCCCGGCTCTGCTGTTGCAAAGATTTGTATAACAGAACCCAACCCCCCAGCCCATCGCCAATCCATAGCAGCCACAGGAAGCCAGCATCTTTCCATAAAGCCTGGCTCAGAAAGGCCAACTGGATGGTGGTTTTGAGAATTTGGAATTGATAAGCACAGAGAGACTGAGTCAGCAGAGAGGTCAGAAGCACCAAGGGTGCCGTGAAATAGAGGCTGGGCCATGATGACCCACAGCCCGGTGAAAGCTGCAGTTATGAGGAGAGAGAAATGCACGGGGCTGAGGAAGCCAGGAGACAAAGAGAAGGGGGTGGAGCTGCTGCACCGAGAGAAGCAGAGATGCCACAAGAGAGACCCAGAGCCTGTGGGGGACATGGGAAGAGGGTGGGACCTTGTGTTGTTACCCCCACCTTTCCAGCTTCGGTCCCCCAATCCTTCCCTTCAAAAAATCCCTTTTATTAAGGCTTAAAACGATCTAACAAATACACTTCCAAGTATATCCCCAAAGAAAAATTTTGCACGTGAGCACAAGGAGACATCTACAATAATGTTCATTGGAGAAAAGTCAGCCATTAACAAAAGGATAAATAACTAATTGTGATAGTTTTACGTGTTTGACTAGGATTCGGAAGTAAAAAGAGTGAATAAATCTTATTTATAGATGATAGATAGACAGATAGACAGATAGATAGATAGATAGATAGATAGATAATGTATGTACACATACAGATACCAGCCCTGGTGGCCTAGTGGTTAAGATTCGGCACTCTTACCACCAAGATCCAGATTCCTTCCCTGTCAGGGAACCACACCACCCACCTTTCAGGTGTCATACTGTGGGGGCTGTGTGTTGCTGTGATGCTGAAAGCTCTGCCAGCAGTATTTCCAATACCAGCAGGGTCACCCATGGTGGACAGGTTTCAGTGGAGCTTCCAGACTAGACAGACTAGGAGCAAGGACCTGGCCACCCACTTCTGAAAAAATTGGCCATGAAAACCCTCTGAATAGCAATGGAGTATTGTGTGATAGAGTGTCAGAAGGTGAGAGGATAGCGCAAAAAGACTGGGCAGAGTTGTACACAGGGTCACTAGGAGTCAGAATCGACTCCATGGCCCTAACAACAACACACAGAGATACATCACACGCATCACACACTCATATACGTCCACAGGGATAGATCCTAAACTATAATGACGATTTTACAATCACATTGAAGATATACATAATACTACTTCTACAAATTTAAAACAAGAGTGCATATTACTTGTTCTGGATATACATATATATGTAGCTGTAATAAAAATTAATTTGAATGTTATAATCTAAATTTGACATAATAGTTGCCTCAAAGAATAATGGAATAATTTGGGGAAACAAAATATTTGTTAACTTTATAAAGCTTAATTAATTTCATGATTTAATAAGAATTAAATGAATTTTTTAAAAAAGAATGCTTCACTGCATGTAACACCAAATAAATCCTTGAATTTTTTTTAAAAATTAATTTCTGGCCATTGTTCCCTTTCTAAAAAGATTCTTTGTTTCATTATAGGGTCCATGAAAATGAGTCCTTTAAACAGCAAGCTCCTTTATTATAACTAAAAGTATTTAATTTACGAAAATTAAAAACACATACATCTATTCAAGAGCCCATCCAATAAATTTTTTGGTTAAAATTTTTTTGGCAGATACATCTTCGCTTCCCTAATTTCTACATCCTCTTCTGCTGGGTTTGTGATCGACTTTGAAATACACTATAAAATAAAAGTCCGTAACAAAATTTTTATAAAAAAGAATTCAATCAAATGTGACCAACAGTCAAAACTGTTAATTTTTAATAGTTTTTAAATATAAGAAAATGAACAGAGTGAAATTGAACAGAAAGGAAGCAAGAAGAAAATTCAGTCACCTGGCTGGATGAGGAGGTCAAAAACAAGGGCGTTGACTTGAAGAGGAAGAAATGAAGAAATGACCTCAGAAAGAGAGAAAACACACTGGCGAATGTTTGAATGTGGGACTCAGTGAGGGGGAGAAGTGTAATTTGGCTCTGAGCTCTCTGGCTGTACTGATGCTGATATATGAAGGACAGAACATGGAGCAGATTTGGGGAGGAAGATGATTAATCTGGCTTTAGATATCCTGAGTGTGAAGGTACCCATGTTTCACCCACGTGGGAGATGTGTAGTAGACGCATTCCAAGTAGGAACATAGATTCGGAGTCATTTGCATCAAAGTTGCATTTGAAGCCAAGGAACTAACATGGGTGACCCAGGGAGAGCATCTGGAGTGACAAGAACAGATGCCAAAGGATGGAACATTGTGCTAAAAATGGACTAGAGGTGGCCAGAAAAGGAGTTTGTGAGGTAGGTGATGAGAAATAGTGCACAACACCCTGAGAGAATGCTTTGCAGAGGACCAGGAAAGTGAGCTCCTGAAAGAGGGGCACTAAACCATCAGGAGGAAATGGACAAGGAAACACGAGTAAGTGTTTATTCAGTTTGGAGGTACCAAGGATGAGCCACAGAATCTCCTTCTTTGGCCAATGTTAGTCAATGGCTCTGGACCTCCCTTCTTTGTAAAGGCTACTTATAAACATAAGTCCTCTAAGGATCTAGACCTAAGAGTGAAGGAGTTACAGTGAGACCCTCCCTTGTATGTGCCCAGTCCTTTTCTTCAGTTTGCAACATTTTTCGTGACACTCCTTACCTTCATTGCTAACATTCTTCTAAACATCTTCCTTGGGTTACGGGATGAATTGTGTTTTCCCCCAAATTCGTATATGGAAGCCCTAACACCTAGTACCTCAGAATGTGATTGTATTTGGAGATAGGATTTTTCAAGAGGTAATTATGTTAAAATGAGACCAATAAGGGGGGTCCTAATCCAAGAGGACTGGTGTCCTTATAAGAAGAGGAGATGAGGACACACACAGAGACACCAAGAATATGCATGGAGGAAAGACCGTGTGAGGACGCAGGGAGAAAGTGGCCATCTGCCCACCAAGGAGAGGGGCCTCAGGACAAACCAACCCTGCCCACACCCAGGTCTTGGACTTCCAGTCTCTAGAACTGTGAGAAAATAAACTTCTGTTGTTTATACTACCTAATCTGTGGTATTTCGTTATGGCAGTCTTGGCAGACTGACACAGGAAGCAGGCAGAAGTTCTGCCAAGCAGCCAGGTCTGCCTGGCTGTGTTGCTCTGAAGGTGCGTGTGTACCAGAGGAAGATGGATGTGCACACGACGAGCTTGTAGATCCAGTGGCCGTCTCTAAAACCAAAGAGGGCAGGAGTAAGGGATGAGGTCAGAAAGACAGCAGAGGGATCAGATTATGTAGATCACTTTAAGAACATCTCTGTTGAATTTTTATTTTAAGTTACAATATCTTGGCTTGATAAACCGCTAAAAAATAGGAAGCACAGGGGCTGGCCCCGTGGCCGAGTGGTTAAGTTCGCGCACTCCGCTGCAGGCAGCCCAGTGTTTCGTCAGTTCGAATCCTGGGCGCGGACACGGCACTGCTCATCAGACCACGCTGAGGCAGCGTCCCACATGCCACAACTGGAAGAACCCACAACGAAGAATACACAACTATGTACCGGGGGGCTTTGGGGAGAAAAAGGAAAAAATAACATCTTTAAAAAAAAAAATAGGAAGCACAAATACCCATTTAATTGTGTTAATTTTAAAGGCCATCCATCCTTGTGCTTCTTCAGAAAGGTCAACAAAAGGCAAATGACACAAAGCTGGAATGCCAGGCAGAGGAGTTGGACGCTATCATACCTGAAGACTGTAAAGGCGTTTTGGCAGGAATAGCCTTGAATAATGGGTGTAATTTGAGGAGGGTCAAGAAAAGGAAGGATGGTGGTGGGGGGAGCAGCAGAGGACATTCCCACCCCCAGCTCCCAGCATGCCTTCCTGTCCAATTCCCCCACTCCCTCAGCCCCTCACATCAGCACTGCCCCCAGCACCAAACTTTAGAAGAATTGATCTGCCCTCTCCAGCCAGACGTCTCACCACTGGGACCCTGGAATGATCTACTCCAACAGTCTCAAGTCAGCTCCAGCCTCTCTGCTGTCTCTCCCCAGGGTCCATCCTCTAGAGGGCCAAGCAGGCTACCAGCGTGCGTACCCCGAGGCCTGAGAGTCAGGGGCTTCAGAGAGAACTTGGTTGTGAAGCTGGGATAGCCACACACTGAAGCCACCTCACCAGGCAGGAGGGAGCCAAAGGTGACAAGAGAAGGGACTGCGTGGAAAGCCAGGGGCACAGAGGCCGGTTGTCCTTGCAGGTGACCATTCTGGCACTTAACATTGAGGAGTCTGAGTTCTGAATGCACACCTGACATTCCATGTCATTGTGAAGCTCTATTTGTCAAGGGAGGAGGAGAAGATAGATTTTATATAACTTTTTGTGGCTTGATCTATCATTTTCAATATTGGACAAGTGGTATGTGGATCTCCATTTGTACATATTGGGGGCAGCCCACCCTCATCTGGGCCTCTCTCCTCAGCCATTAATCCTATAGCCGAGACCCCACTAGGATCAATCCTAACGACTCGTGCTTATTCATTTTCCCTTTATTTTAGATCATTATGTCTAAATTCGTCATTTCCTCCTTAAAGCATTAAATGGTGATATTCTCAACCAACTTTTTATGAGTAAATATTGGGATTTGTGATCTTTGCCCTTTGTTTACACATCTGAAGAAGCAAAAGGATGGGCACCCTTTGGTTATTAACTCAATGATGTGGCATTTGCCTGCTCCTTCGCTATTTTTCAATCCCCTACCAAGCCACACTGTGCCACCGTTGTTTTCCGAGCCTACTACCGCAGGGATCCTACTTAAACAGAGACGTCAATCTTGCTTTCAATTAGTTCGGAAGCATGAGGACACAACGACGCCCAGTCGTCTCAGCCTGGCCATCAAGTTTGCAGTTTTATTTGCAGTAACAGGGTCTGGTCAGCAGATGGCAACGAACATCTTGCAAGAAAAAAAAATTATCTAGGTTGAGTTAAAAATAAAGGGAAAGAAAACAGGACATGTGGAGAAGCAGGCTGCTACAAAATGCGGTCTATCTTGTAGGTCAGGGAAGCACACTGCTCATAGGACCTGCGTGGGGCTCCGGCCCCCACATTCCTTGGTTCATGCAGCCCTTTCTAGCCCACGCCCCTCACTCATTGTTCGGGAGAAGTTGTTTATGTGAGATGTGAAATTAATGGCACATGCAGATTGGGGAATCTGAGAAAGGGAGGCCAAGGCTGGGGTGGCTCGGAGCACAGAAGGGTGCCCCTGACTCTCACCCCCCAGGAAGGGCCCAGCTGGCCCACTGGTGCTCCACCCGGTGAATGGCTGCCTCTGACCTGCTCTCCTCGGTGGCCGCCTTCCCAGTCCTCCCTGCTGCTCTGTATGCATCGAGCATCCCAGTCTGGCTCCGGGCTCCAGAAACCGGTCCTCCCGGCGGGCAGCCCCGTGTGACAGGAGACAGCTAATTTAACCTGTGTGTCCTCATCTTCCTTCTTATCCGGCGGTTGCCATAGCAACCTCCAAGGCTCCTCAGGCTTTCTCACTGACTGACCAGGCCCCAGGAAAACCATTCTGGAATGACAGTGCTATATTTGGGGAAAATTTAATGAAAGAGCAGGTTGACCTAGTTTAATGCTACACAATGAAAAGGCAGGGATGTGAGGCACTGCTGAAGAGGAAGGGGTAGCTGCTACCAGAAAGATGGGGAGACTCCCAAGGCCATGGAGGTGGGGCAAAGATCTCATGCTGGGTTACTGCCTCATCCGCCAACAAGAAGAGCTCAACAGTAAAACCAGGGGGCAATTCTCCCAGAGAGGGGGGACCTTTCAGAAAATGCAGAAATATGGAATTCTTTTTCTATGTTTTAAGAAAAATATAAATTTAAGATGATTTTACTTTCATAAAAGAGGAAAACAAAACAAAAACTACATGATCTATTGGAAAATATGGGGAAAACCTCCCTGACCATTTAGATCTAAGGTTTGCCTGTCCTGCTCATAGTGATCTCTCCAGTTTCCAGAAGCTCCTGTGGCAGGCAGCCTCTGATGCCCTCAGCGGGCCCTGTCTCGTGGCTTCCCCTTTGGTGTGGCCTGGACTTACTGATTTGTTTCTAATGATTGACATACAACAGAAATGATGGCATGTCACCTCTGAAATGAGGATAAAAGACAGCTTCTGCCTTGGGTGCTCTCTGTGGTTGGGGTCACTAACTGCCAGGTTGTGAGGACACAGAGGCAGCCTGTGGAGAGGCCCACGTGGCAAGGAACAGAGGCCTGCCAGTGGCCGTGGGAAACGGTTTGGAAGTGGACACTGTAGGCCCAGTCGAGGCTTGAGATGATGGCAGCCCCAGCTGATACCTTCACTAAAACCCCAAGAGAGGCCCTGAGCCAGAGGACCCGCCTCAGTGGCACCCGGATTCCTGCCCCACAGAAACTATGAGATAATGAAAGTCTGTGATTTCGAACCACTAAGTTTTGGGGACTTTTTTACATGGCAACCAATTACGAATACAGCCACTCGTTTGTTCTCTTGCTTCCATGGTCTTGTGGATTGTGGTTACAAGTATATGCTTTTAGGATTCACCCAGTCATATTTGATCCTGGGCCTCACCACTGACTCCTGCGTAATCTTGGATGGGTTTCCTGACCTCTCCGGGCCTCAGTTTCCTTATCTGTACAATGGGTTAGTACTTATAAAGGGCTTCAAACATACCCAACTCATAGAAAATGCTTAATAAATTATCTGTTATTGTCACTAGTGAACACAAATTATTTACATTTCTATGTAACTAATTTTTTCTAAATCTATAATTTATCTTCGGTACTGATTTCCCCCAACAGATAATCAAAAACTAGCAATTTCAGCGCTTTATAGATCTATTGTGGGGAAAACCTCCCTGAACATTTAGAGTTAAGTTTAACCATGCAGATGTAACCTGAGTGGCTTGCGAAGGTGTTTCAGCCCCATCTCTGCCCCTCTGTGAACTCTGTCTTAAAACCTCGTTTAGAAGATCTAAGCATCACTGACTATGTCCATAGAAGGGCAGAAGCTGGGTGGCCAAGAGGACATGTCAGTATCAGGCAGAGATTTTGTGGACAGTCCCTAGTTGTTTAAGAATAGGCACGGCAAATATGTCTTGGGAGGATTGGGAGTGAGAGGGAGTGGGAGCCGCAAGGCCTGATCAAGCCAGCACTTCTTTGGAAAGTGAATCTGTGCACTGGCACAGGGTACCCCACGCTGGGCACTGTGCCAGATCCCAAGGGCGCGGAAGTCACAGTCCCTGGACTCGTGCGCTCTGGTTGAATTGGGAGATGACAGGGTCATCTCCAGGAGGGACAAGAGCACACATGCGTGAAACGAGTTCAGGGAAGGAAGGGCACGTCCTTTCAGAACCTGTGTGAGGCCTCCTCCAGGATGCCAGCTCCACGCTGTCGGGATCCACATAAGAAATAAAAGCAGCAGCTGTGTCTGCTCATCCTTGGTGTCACCTGCAGTGAGCACCCGTGACAGATAAAATTCAGGAACTTAATGAAAGCTAGCAAATCCCAAGATAGTATGTGTGAAGTGCAGACCTCAAGTTCAGACGTTTGCTGCTGTTGATGATAGCGGTGTGTTGCTAAAACTTATTGAACATTTAAAGTATATTAACTGAACAACCCTGGAAGGTAAATACTATTAGATCCATTTTTCAGGTGACTCTCCCGAAACCCTCACTCTCCCCAACAACCAAGAACCAGCCAACAACCAAATCCCCTGCTGGTCTTGTGCCTAATCCATTTTCCTAAAGTTTTGAAAAAAAAAAAAAACCAACCTGAAAAAATATTTTCTAAATGGAGTAACTTGTTTAGACATTGGCAGACATTAATGTGTCATTATGAATTAATTTACCAAATTAATCAATTTATAATAATCAGATCAAGCAGATCTTTGATCTGGTCTGATTAAATTAGGTGATGAAAGATCTGGCGATTAGAGCAGACTGCTCAAACGCTTTTGAGAAGCATTCACAGACAAAAAATATGAGGTCTTCCCAGGGCACCATGTCCTAACCCCAGAGTGTGCTTGGGGATTCGGCAGGTGGCAAGGGACTGCCTGGGACCCTGGGTGCTGTCCCAGCTCAGGTTTCAGAAGTCCTGCAATTTCAGACACAAGGCTCAGTAACCAGATTACTGGGCAGCTATATTAGTTTCTTATTGCTGCTGTAACAAATTACCACAATTTTAGAGATTTAAAATAACACAAGTTTCTTATCTTGCAGTTCTGGAGGTTAGAGTCCAAAATGGGTTTTATAGGGCTAAAATCAAAGTGTTGGCAAGACCACATTCATCCTGGAGGCTGGAGGGGAGAAGTCATCCCTTGCCTTTTCAGGCTTCTGGAGGCCACCTGCATTCTTTGGCTCACAACCTCATTGCTCCAACATCTGCTTCTGTCATCAGTCACATCGCCTCTCACTCTGAGCCTTTTGTCTCCCTCTTTCACTTAGAAGGACCCTTGTAATTACATTGGACCCAACTCAATAATCTAGAATAATCTGCCCATCTCAAAATCCTTAACTTCATCACCTCTGCAAAGTCCTTTTTGCCGTGTAAGGTGACATACTCACAGGTTCCAGGATTAGGAAGTGGACATCTTTGGAGGGCCATTATTGTGTCTCCCACAACATTGCCAGATTTTCAGAAGTTGTGATGGCACATCTGGTCCCTTACAGACACCTCTGTGCTGAGGGACACTGAAAGGCCTCATGGGATAAAACCATCCACTCTTGCTTCTGCCACAGCAACTCAAGCTCTTACAAGTAAAGTAATGTCTCTGCATTAAGGCTTGGCTTGCAGAAAATTCCTGCCACCATAGACGTACATAGCCCGGGAGGATAAATAGCCTGCTTCCATTAACACCTTCACCTATCATTAGAAGAGGATATCATTATCAAACTCCTAATGATTAAGAAGTATATAATTAATTATATGTTGGGAGGAGATTGGCTGATAATACTCAGACTCCAGGCCCAGCTCTAGACTCCAGAAAAGACAAAAGACATTGAACTTACAATTATTTCTGCCATGAAACAAGTTAGCTGGAGTCAGGGTCCAATAATCAACTCCACTAGACTGAAGTTCTTACCTATACATAATCTCATATTTTTGTCAGGACTTACCTCCACCATCAACACAGGCCCTATGCTTGGATCTGGGGATAAAGGCTAGAAGAGTAAGAATGAAAACAGCTTAACCTACGCCATGTCCTAAGTGAGTAGGAAATGATGTGGCCATTCAAAATTGACTGGATCTTCAAGGAAGTTGTATTACACTGCCATAACAGATGACCACAAACTGAGAGGTCTTAAACCACAGAAATTTATTTTCTGACAGTTCTGGAGGCTGGAAGCCTGAGATCAAGGTGTCAGTAGAGCTGTTTCCTTCTGAGGCCTCTCTCCTTGACTCGTAGATGGCCGTCTTCTCCCTGTGTCTTCAGCTGGTCTTCCCTCCGTGTGTGTCTGTGTCCTCATCTCTTCTTATAGCGACACTAGTCCTATTGGGTCAGGGCTCAACCTACCGACCTCATTTTAACTTCATTAACTTATTTAAAGACCCTATCTCCAAATACAGTCACATTCTGAGGTACTGGAGGTTAGGACTCCAACATGTGGATTTTGGAAGGACACACACAGTTGAGCCCATAAAAGAAATGCAGAACTTACCGAAGCAAAGAGACCAGATATAGGAAGACTAGATTGTAAGGAACTCCCAGATACCTCTGGATGATTCACGAATAAAAATTTAGTTTCAAGGTTTTTAGGTCTTTCATCTATATTCTGCTTGTCATGGCAGTTATAAGACACCCATGTTTCAAGAGTACCCAGAATACGTCTGTTTCCCTCCATGACTAGAAAAATGTACCTTTCACCCTCTGTTATGAGGCAATCAGTGGAAATGGAAGAGATATGCAGTTTCCCCATTCCATCTCCTTGGAGACAGAAAACTCTGCCATATATCAGCTTTGTCCCTAAACCTCTCTACCTTAATTTCCTCATCTATAATAAGAGAAGATATCCGGGATGATTTTAAAATTCTATTATTTAGAAGGATTGGACTCAAATCTACTTATGACTGTAGAGAAAATTATTTGATGTATGTTTCCCAAGGAAATATTAAATTAAAATCATGACTATGTAATGGCTAACTATCAAATGAGGATTAATATCAATAAAAAGAAAAACAATTAGTAAAATAATCCATTGCTATACTATTTATACTTTTTATTAACATTAATCACTGCCTGTATTCGTTTGCCAAGGTGGCTATAACAAAGTCCTGCCAAATGGATAGCTTGAACAATAGCAATTTATTACAATTGTCTCACAGTTCTGGAGTCCAGGAGTCTGAGATCAAAGCATTAGCAGGGTTGGTGCCTTATGGACACACTAGGAAGGATCTGTTCCAGGCCTCTCCGCTGGCTTCTGGTAGTTTTTTGCCTTTTGCCAGCATAACTTCAGTCTTCACGTGGTATGTCTGTGCGCATGTCTGTGTCCACATGTTCCCTCTTTATAAGAACACCAGTCATATCGGAGTAGGGGCCCATCCTACTCCAGTATGACCTCATCTTAACTATTTACAACTGCAACCACTCTAATTCCAAATAAGGTCACCTTTGGGGTGACTAGGGGATAGGACTTCAATATATGAATTTTGGAAGGACACAATTCGACGTAAAACACTGCCTATCAATGGATTCAAAAAATAGCAATCCATTTAACTGTCCCACCTCTTCTATCTCAAAAGAAGGACTCAAGCTTAATCAACATATGCCTATATTTTCTATAATGACACTATTAATGAATAATTAAATCAGAGAGCAATTAGAAAAAAAGAGTATTTCTAAGTCGACTATAATAAGAATCATGATTATAAAATGGATCCTGCTTTCTGTGTGCATGAAATCTGTTTGCCTCAAGAATTTTCCTGGTCCTTCTAGCATATCTGTTTCTCTCCTCCAAATCATGTATGCACTAGGTATATAAGTTGTTTTCAGAACACCTTCCACTTAAGGAATCCTTGAGGCCACAAAGCATCTAATGTAGGCGACCTTTCATGACGCCGGTGTCCGCAAGGACCTTAAGGAAGAGAATTGCTTCTCGCTAGGAGCTCAGAGCAACCACAGTTTAGGTGTGTTTGATAAAGCTAAGAGGAGTCTCCCTAATTCCAGTCTATACTCACTGAGCATTCTCCCAAGCACATGTTTACAAATAAAACAAATCTATTTGCATTCTTCTTGTATCTTGCAGTAAACATTGTAGGACACACTTTCTTTAATTCCTCTTCACTTTTAATTAGCTTTTACAGACAGTAATATTGCTGTAAGTGCCATGTCGCAGTAGTAGCATTTTCTGATAACTTAACAATTCAAGGTGGCCACAATGAATTCCCACAGTTTAAGAAAAACATAGTTTAATATGGACCTTTAAGATAAATGCACAATTGGCATTTGGGAATATTCCTTTAACTCTGGTTTGAAGATGTCTACTATTCTGAACATTTAATACCTGATTTCTTAATGGCATAACATTTTAAAGCCAGATTTAGAACAAAAATCTCGTTAAACATGACCTGGCTAGCATCCTCAAAGTAAATCAATTGAAAAGAAAAAAGCCAGGCTAGCAACATACAGAAAGCATCTTCTAGAGCTGTGGGGACATCTTGTGGCCAATTTTAGTAAGGATTTTTTAAATGAGATATTTTGCTTCAGCAAATATAGTGAACAGTTACAATATGTTGGTAATATAATATGTTAGTAATATACAGGGAGTATAAAGATGAATAAACCAGAAGCTGTGTTTTGAAAAAGCCATCAAAATAGAAAGGGGCTGGGCATTTTAATACAGCTAGGCCTCTAGTTACACACAAGGAATTTATGTATCTTATAAAAAATTTAAAAGTACAGATGTAATGAACATGTGTGTCTGCCTGTCCTCCATACATCCCACAGTCCTCGCTGCCTCAGCTCAGTTCTACTCTGGAGGCCATCCCATCCTCACTCATCATGTGGGGGTGGGACTGCTGGTCAACCCTTCTGGCTCCTGGCCTCTCTAGTCCTTATATTCTATCAGGAGCACAGGATGCAAACCAGGTCAAGTTAGTTCACTTTCCAGGAGTGAACTTCTGTTTGATCTCTGGGGAAAAAGATGATTTGTTTCTGCTGGTTGCTTGTCAGCCTGGAGCTGCTGCTAACCGGCTGTCATAAAGTGGGGAGGGCACATAGGGACACGAAGGAACCCAGAGGAAAGCAAAGGTGGGACATGAAGAGCATTCAAAGGATAACCACAGGATCTGAGCACCTGGACCCAGTCATAGAATGTTCACTAAAATTGTCAATCCCACAACAAAAGTACAAAAGTGACGGAATTAATGTAAAAGATAAGCCAAAAAAAGAGAGAGAATGAAAAACAACGAACTAATGACAATACACACACACACACACAAATACAGTAACATATACACAAATAAATAATAAAATATATTTAAATATAATTCTAAAACTTAGCTTTCCTGGCTAAATATGAGGTGAAAAACTTTCCACATAAATAGATGTTGCACTGCATTATAGTTAAGGGTCACACAGTTTTCCATCCTGTAGAGGCATCGTAATTTACACAATCAATGGCCATTTATTGAAAACTTTGAACATCCAGTTTGTTTGCAGTCTTTGGGGCTATTAACAATGCTACAATCTTTCATGCTTTCTTCAAAAATTCCCAATTATTTCCTTAGAATTAGAGATGATTTTTTAAAAGTTTGGTCTGTAATTATCTAACTGTATTTGAGATACAATAAAGATAAATTGGGTTTATTCAGATGGTTTTATTACCCTTGGAAAATATAGATACCAGGGAAAGATTCAGGCAGTGAAACTATCTCAGGAATCAAAACATCCATTCTGAGAGAAAAAATACCCAAATCCATGAACAACTGGCACCCTAGTGCCAGGGATAAGAGACGGCAGATTGCGTGAATGGCACCATTGTTTACTTTCCTTTTTGCCTACACACCCACAAATAAACACATGAAAAGAGGCTCAATATCATTGTTAATTATGGGTAAAAATGCAGACCACAATGAGATGCCTGCCACTATTATGACATAGTCTATTAGAAGAACTAAAATGAAAAAGATTTATCATATCAAGTGTTGGCGAGGATATGGAGCAACTGGAACACTTATAGTTGGTTGATGGGAGTGTAACATGGCCCTACCACCTTAGAGAACTGACGGTCTCTTAGAAAGTTAAACAAACTCCTATCACAGGATCCAGTCATTCCACTCCTAAGAATTAACCCAAAATCAATAAAAACATATTTTTATACAAAGACTTATCCATGAACATTCATAGCAAGTTTTTTTCATTATAGCTCCAGCTGGAAACAACCCAGATATCCATATGTATTAATAATCTGTGATATACCCATATAATACTACTCAGCAAGAAAAAGAACAAACTACCAGTTCACACACAACATGGATGAATTTCAAAGTCATTATTCTGAGTGAAATAGCTCATCACAGAAGAGTACATACTATATGATTCCCTTTATACAAAATTCTATTAAATGCAAATTAATCTAGAGTGACAAAAGCAGATCCGTGGTTGCTTGGGGCTGGGAATGGAGGAGAGAGGGATGACAATGTGGCATGAAGAAAGTTTGGGGGCAGTGAAAGTCTGTATCTTGATTGTGGTCATATTTTCATG